>NC_045598.1:124540768-134423268 GCF_009762305.2 Zalophus californianus
AAGGATAATACACTTCCCAGACTTTGAAAAATAATGATGAGAGTTCACTTCCCGGCTGGCAGCACATTGTGGCGGCTCCGCTGGGTGGAGCGACAGAGTGAGTGGAGACACGAAAGTGTGCTAGTAGAAGGCAGGAGGTAATGAATCCTGGTCAGACGAGTCTCCTTAGCAAAACCTTTAATGAAACTGTGCTTCAGTTGGGAAAGTGGTGGTGGTGGGGTGGGGGGTGGGGGCTACCAAGTACACCACAGTGACTCTAAACAAAATTAAATTGCAAGATGTAAACATCAGAAACATAAATAAGTTTTCTTTTAATTAAAACGCAGGCCAGATTCAATTATCCACGTGCCAAGCAACTTTACATCAATTAACAGTTTTTTGTGTGGGCAAAATAAATGAGCCCGTCTCCTGCGCGCTCTGCGTTGGCACTTATAACTCAGATGCCCCGGATTTGCCAAGCCAGTGAGGTGCAGGTTGATTTAAATTTGCCCTTTTAAATCAGACGTGGGGCACAGTAGATGGAAGGAGGGGAGGGGGGGCGGAGAGGGAGGGAACCTGGAGACAATAACTTAAGTTTAAGAACAAAAACAACTCTCAGGGTAAGAGTCCTTTGCTTCCCGTTGGATCTCTGGCTCTTCTAATCCACGGATATGTGATTACTAGAACCAGGTTCTGTAGGTTGTGCTGAATAAGCAGGTGTCTGTTTTACCCCAAGGCCAGGGTAAATGTACTGGGGACCTGGGAGAGCAGGAGAAGGGAGGCGGCCGTTTTACAGCCAGCCCGAGGTTGCAGACAGAACGTCCACAATACACGTGCCCACCGCGCAGTTCTGCTCGCGGGGCGCCCTGGGAGGGACTCAGGATCCGCAGCCGCAGAGCACCCCTTCTCCCAGTGCTTCCCCTGGACTGTGTTCCCAGCCCCTCCTGAGGGAGCCAAAACATCCAACTTCCAAGTTTCTTGGCACAAAAAGCGAAGTTCAGGGTCGCTGCCTCAAACTCTCTTTCTAGAGGTGGCACTAGGATCAAGTTGTCCCCCACGCCTCCCAGGCAGGTGGGTTCGCGTCCAAATAAATGTCAGGCTTGTCAGGAGCACCCCACAGCTTTGCTAAACCCAGGAATTCTGCGAAAACGCCCTAGTTTTAAACCTCAAAGAGGTCTTTGCTTCCTAGCAAAGCTGGCAAACTCTTTGCTCGCTTTTCCTGAGGCTTAATTTGGGTTAAATTCTACCACTTTTTCTAAATTACTCTTCTTAACACGATCCAGGAGATTTCTGGACTATGAAAATTACCAGGTACCCCTGAGTGCGTGTGCATGTGTGTGTGTGTGACTTCTTTTTCTTTCCCTTCCCCAGTGTTCTCTAACTCGGGCAATATAGAAATACAAATTAGAAACTTTAAGAGAAATGACTGGGCTGGGAAGGTTAGACTGCAAAGGGAAAGAGGATTTTGCAGCGGGCCCCTCCCCCGCCCACCATATATAATAAAATAGACAAGCCTAGCTTACAAGTAAGCCTCCAGGATGCTTCGGTGGGGAGTTAGCTTTAATTATGCGCACTGTGATATCATTCTCCTTTCCAGCTTGGGAAAGAGTTAATTCTTTCCCAAAGACCTTGTCTTCTCAACCTGATTCAGAGATGCAATAAAATATGAAGCAAATTTATGATCTGTTTCAAGCATTTTATTGCTGTATTTTTAAATTCATATATGCACATATAAGAACTATGATCTGTGAATAATTTGAAATGCTATAGTAGAATGATACATTTTAGATAAAACATAACCATATCTTTATATAATTGTCTCAGATTAAAATAAAAAAGAAAAATAGATTTCTAATGTGGGCCAAACTGAAAAACTAATGACAGCCATAAACTGCTAACCAACCATAAATTAACATCTTCATCAAATGCTAAAATGGTATCAGTGGTTATATAAAGCAATTATTATTTCTCCTTATAAGTTTTAGAATAAAGTTCAGGGATATTTAAAGGATCCATTATTTACAAATGCTTCACAATCTTAAAGATTTCACATTTTATTAAGAGGATGGTTGCCACTCAAATCTGCTCTGTTAATAGATATGTTTAGAGATGAGAATTTAGATTTAAACATAAAAATGCTTCATGGTCTAAGCTCATTTTATGCATTTACTCTGCTCTGGCAATTACTGAAGAACTTGGTAAGAAGGATTTCTTTGTTAAATATCTTCATCTACTCTTTGAAAAGAGAAGACAAATAATACCTTATTGTAATGGGAGAGACCCAGGTTGTATACCTAACTGGTTAAAACATTAAATCATGCCCTGTCTACTCAAGTAAGTCCAACTACATTTGCCATGTACAGCTTCTCGGCGGAGCTATGGTCACAATTCTGGGGTCTGGCTGAGCCTGTGCCCTCCATCTGTGACATCCACGAAAAGAAACGGTTTTCCAAACCAGACCTCCACAGAAACCTGAAAAGCCATGGAGGGGAAAGGGAGTCTATCTTTTGAATGTCCCATATATCAGGAAGCAGGGCCAGGGAGTAACTGATTTAATTTTTTTTTTTTTTTTTTTGAGAAGCAGCCGGCATATCTATTGTTAAAGTATAGATTTCTCAAGAGAGTGAAATTAAGGAAAACCTAGAATTACTGAACAAAGTAAGCTCTTTTTAAAATTTAGAAAAAAGAAATGTTTTCGCAAAACCAAATTTACTTGGATTCTAGAGGATCTGCCTGGCATACACAATTAAATGATCTCTGCCACTCGGTGGTTGTTTACAGGAGGTTGCCCTACAGGGTAGTTACTGTGGATGAACATCTTCAAAGTTCAAGGATTAACTAAGGTCTTCAACTGGCTAAGTCCTTGGACCACTCTTATAGTTTAACTTTTTGGAAACATTGTTTGAGGACTTTCTTCTGTAGAAATGAATGCTATTTTACAGCTTTTGGGTAAGTGTAAAATTAGCTCAAAATAAAAAGTTTAAAAAGTGGATACTTAATTTCAAAATACAAAGGAACTACTTTCTGTATACTTTAAGATTCATTTAAAAAAAAAAAACCCAAAAGTGATTTCAAATCTTAAAAAAAAATTCCATTTAAATTATAAAACAAAGATATTTGTAAAACTTTAAACATATTGGATAGTTCTTAGAAGTTGTGAAATAAAGTGTATTTCATTTAAACATTAAACACAAGAGACAGAAGAATTTACTAAAAAATTTGGATTATTTGTCAGGTAATAATGACATATATTTTATGTTAACTATAATGGCTCGTGCTTAGAAATAAATATTATATGGAGTAATGTTCTCTTGTAAACAAATAAAAATCTCAAACTAATACATGCTTTTAAGTGTTTAAATTTGACTCAATGATGAATCATTAGATATTTGTACCCTTACCTGTTATATACCTGTTATGACATTATAGTTACCTTTACCTCTAGTTTCCTCTATAGGCACAAAACATTGTAAGGGAAATAAAATGCTTCACGAGTCTATCTCTAAACATTTACTTTCTGTGTCTGCAATGTATCATATCTATCCTCATAAAAATGAAAACATTTAGGAATTGAGAACATAAACTATACTTCAAAGAATTAACAATAAACTATATCAAACCCACTTAAAATTATCCAGCATAACCCCTGAGTATTTTTTCTACCCAGCTATATCCTGAATAGAAAATGTGTATTATTACTCACATGATCATGGCTAATTCCAGGCAATTAAAAATAAATTTTTTTTAATTTACTCAATAAGTGTTTTTTAGAGTAAAATTGAAAGCAGAGATAATTATTTCATAGATTGCCCATTTAATGACAGGATTTATCCTAGTTGTTAACACTGAACTGACTAGTTGAAATACACGGGAACACCTTTAGAGTCTGAGACAAGTTCCTGTAAAATGTTAATGACTCACGGAGTGTTTCTTAGAGAAGCCAAGTGTCCAGTGAGATGCTATACATACAGTTACTGCAGAAGCCACATTTAATCCAAATCAACACCATTCTGTGGTGCTTGTTTTATTTATAGTTTGGATTTCAGCTTTATGAATACATAGAATACTGTCCAAGTATTATTCAGCTTCATTCATGATCTGTGGTAAGTGATCTGCAGAAAACAAAGACCACATCTAATGGGATCTCTCTTCCATTTTTTATTCTTTTACATCTTTCCACAGAATGACTGCAATTATGAAGAACTGTGGTCTAGCAAGGTCAGCCTGGTTAAAATAAACTTATTAAAAAACTTACTAGTCCCTGATATTTCTTGGGTCTGTTTTTATTATTTCCCACATACGTAGCTAAGTTAAAATATATTGAAAAACACTCTGAATGTAACAATGAATGTACCTTTAGGGAGGGTATCAGAAAATAAGAACGCGCGCGCACGCGTGTGTGTGCGTGTGTGTTTGGGTGGGGGGAGACAGGGATGTGAGGATATTCAGACAGCAAAATTATTCTCCAAATAACCTGCTGTTTGGAACCAAATCTTCTGTCACCGAACATGCTCCTAGTAAGGAAATGAGGACACACACTCATTCACCTGTGCTTTAAAAGTTGATTTATTGAATTATTGTTGTAAATAAAAGATAATTAAATAGATTTACAAAGCATTTGCCTTTCTTACTTAATGTCTTTTTAAGATTTGCTTCCTCATAAATCCACATATATACCATTTTAAAATCAAAAGGTAATATTAAACAAACAATTCAGAACGACAGTTTTTTATAATATACGGCACTCCTGACTAAAAAATATTTTAAACATAAGTATTGCCAAATTATCTCCTATTTAAAATGGTGCAATAGAGTTTTTCACAAATTAAATTGATCTTACTCAAGAAAAGTATTATAAATAAAGATTTAAGCTAGAAAGTCCAAACATCATTGATCACTGATTTAGATTAACACTATGAATAAGACTAAGTAATAATTGCTTTAGAGAAATAGTAGAGAGTTTTATGTGATTGCTCATTATAATTTAAAATAATGCTACAGGGAATGTAATCTTGGCTTGCTAAATTTTTCTTAATTGAGTATGTGAATATGAATATCTAATAATGCAGTTCAAGTAAATAATAGTTTGCAATATTGTGAATTTAATAGGTTAAAAACAATGCACATTCTAAGGGCACATAATTCTTCTTTTATAATTATTGACATTATTTTATGCTAAGATCAAAACCTAAATAATTTTTGTGCTTTGATCTTTGAAATTGGTTTTAAGATTCCACTGTTCAATGAGAAGACATTTACAGGAAATGTTACCCAAATTATTTTTTTATGAGAAAATAAACAGAAGTCATCATGTAGATTTTGAGTTGTGACCCCTTTACCTTAGACTTGTGACCCCACACATAATGATAAAATGAAGAAGATATAATTAAGTGTGCCAGGAAAACCAAAAGAAGGCGGATAAATGTTCCCATGTAGGTTGCTTAGCAGCATGCCTTATTTAGTGCTAAATAGCTTTTTTCTTAATACCTTCAGAGCATTTAGTTTTTGCTACTAGATGCTTCATTATTGTGAGTCATTGATATAAAACAATATTATTATTCATTTCCTTTAATTTGAAACTTTGGGGAGGCTGTAAAAATGAAAAGATGGGTTTTTATGATATGTAAAATATAGTTTTTAAGACATTTTAGAGCTTCAGTAAGGTTTGGTTTGGCTATTTTTGGTTTGGCTATTTTTGTCCCAAAATCACAATACCCGCTGTATATGTTTTATTGTGTGTAATTATGCACACAGTAATTTCTCATTACAGAACACTACTTTGGAATAAGTGATGGGAGGCTAGATCTAAAGGTAAATCAGAATTTTAAAACTGTTTTAAAGAGATGAATTTATTACTTACAAGGACACTTAAAATAAATTAGTTGTGTATGTGTTGTTTTCCCTAATAAATTGTGTGTTCTTGAAGAAGGGTAATCCAGTACATAACAACATATCTAGAACAGGGGGAATGCTCAATAAACGTTTGATTGAATTAATGAATAATGAACTATGTAATGACTAAAAAGTTATTCCCTTTAACAAATACATAAGAACAGTTTTTAAAAGGCACAACTTGTTAAAGTATCTCCTTTACAACTTTATGTTTGCATATTGCATTACACTTTTCAAAAATGAATTCACACATCTTACTATGTTTAAGCCTCATCATGAACCCTCATGTCAAAAGTCCTTATTATTTTTATTTTGCAAATAAGGAACTGAAGCAATGAGAGGCAAAATGATTTGTCGATGATAACAAACTAGTCATATCATAGCTGGAATCCATGTCTTCTAACTTATTTCTCCATGACATTTTTTTCTATTCATAAACACGCTTTAATGACTAGATGTAAGCCTTTTACAGGACTCTCTTGTTTTGGTTCTACTATCCATTCCTTTTATATAATATTTTCTCAACCATTTTGTTTATTCTTACTTTCTATTCTAAATTCCTGTATGCACTTCTAGTTATAAGTTAAGCATAAATTAGAATTGAATAATTTCCTGTGTTCTCTCTGTAACATCGCAAAAGTGTACTACTGAGACAAATGTAAGCACATGGAGGTTTCTACTTCAGGTCATATGGTGGACTAGATGTCCTCCTAGTATAAAAAGAATGGGCTATGCTTTGTGGAAGGCAGAAGATAAACCCTAGGGCCCAAGCTGGGTGTGTGTGTGTGAAATCAAAGACTCCCACACAAAGCCAAGAACTCGCAAACTGAACATCTTTAGTAGGTGAACTAGAAAGAAACCTTGCTCCACAGAGCAAGACTGTCAGTAGACTTGCCTCTCTCAGCGATGGTGAAGGAAAACAAAACAAAACAAAACAAAATAGAAAGTGTCTCCCATCTATTCCTAATCATAGGGCTGCTTTGTAGCTGATTTAAGGCTAGAACCCACATTACCTATGTATCTCCCACCCTTCATCCCCTCTCAAGCCGCAAACTTAAAGTGATGTGAATTTGATAATAACATCAGCAGTCAGGCAAAAAAAAAAATCAACTTCTCCCTGAAGGAATGAGTTTTAAACTCAGGTCTTAAAAAATTTCCAGAGATAAAATTCCAAGGAATACGGGCTCAATAAACAAGCCATAGTGAGTAAGAGTTACAGAAACAAACAAACTATAGAATCAGACCCACGAGACACTAATGATTTAGAAACATCAGATACATAATATAAAATAGGTTTCTTAATGTACTTGAAGAAATGGAAGAGGATACTGAGCATATGATGAAGGAAAAAGACATCAGAAATGACCAGGCAGTGGGCGCCTGGGTGGCTCGGTCAGTTAAGCGTCTGCCTTTGGCTCAGGTCATGATCCCAGGGTCCTGGGATCAAGCCCCACATCAGGCTCCCTGCTCAGCGGGAAGTCTGCTTCTCCCTCTGCCTGCCGTTCCCCCCAGCTTGTGCTCTCTCTCACTCACTCAAATAAATAAATAAAATCTTAAAAAAAAAATGACCAGGCAGATAAGAAGAACAAAAGAGAGTTCTCAAACTGAATATGAAATCATTGAACTTATTAGCAAATTCAGTGGGATCAGAAAAACTGAAAGCTGACAAGTTGGGAGCTGGTACCCTGGCTCAAAATCAATCAACCCACAGAAGGGAGAGGGTCGTAAGGCCCTAAGGATAGAACATAACAGATCTAGAACATCTCAAGGAGAATGAAGGTAGTCACGGACTCTGTATGTGTGTTTGTGTGTGCGTGTGTGTGCGCACACTATAGGGGTTGGGGACAGAGTTTGCGGCAGCCCGGGATAGAGGATGGTGGACACAGTAGTGGGAGGAGAGGTAGGGGAGGAATTTTTAGTTCCTGCTTTGGCCTCTCCCCCAAATTAAGTATCCGATGGATACAGTTTACATCAGGGGGTGAAGAGATCATAGCAGTTAGAAGCAACAGATTAAATATATATGTACATATACATATATACAGTAATATGAATATATCTTTAAAAATATAGAGCTTAATAAGAAAATTAAGAAGGATGTCACATATAGAAAATTCGTTTATGTAAATTAACATGCACACAGGTAATATGTTTTATAAAAATATAAACTTATGAAAAGACAAATATCAAACACATTAGAATGTTTCCCTATGATGGGGAGAAGTATAATGGTGAAGATTAGAGATAAGATAGAATAAGTAGACAAAGCCAAAGGGGCCTTGCTTGGACAAATTATAATTGTGTACCATAAACTAAAAACGAACTCCATGGATGAGATAAAGAGCAGATTAGGCACACAGTATAGAGACTAAATTCACAGTGAGATCTAAACAAATTACCTAGAATGTAAAATAGAGGTAGAAAATATGGGGAGGAAAGGTCAAAGAACATGGAGTATAGAGTGAGAGGATCTAATAGAGTCTGGGAGAGGTACTACTCAGAGGTTATGGCTAAGAATATTTCCTACCCGATGAAAGACACATTCTCAGACTCGAGGCACTGTGACATGCAAGCGTGATAAATAGAGACTAAGAACATCAAAGACAAAAAGAACACATTAACGCTATCAGAGAGAAGAGGCAGACTGCCCTCTGAATAATTAAACTAATGGCTAACCTTTTGATAGCAACAATGGAAGCCATAAGAACATGCAGAATCTTCAGAGTGCTGGGAGAAAATAGATTTGTGCGCACAGAAAAATCATCTTTCAAGAACAAGGGCAAAAGTAAAGAAGCTTCTGATCAACCAAAAACAGAGTTTAGCTAGCAGAGCCTCACTAAGAAATGTTTAGAGCATGTACTTCAAGAAGGAGGCTATAAATGCTAGAACATCTACTTATTATTAAGTACTGTAAGTATTTTATAATGATACTTTAATAATCTGCTTTCTTAAAAACAAAAGCATGATCGTAGAAGTTCCAATCCACGCAACGCAAATTAACTGAATTTTATTACCTGCTTTTCCTGTTTAAATACAGTAGCATCATTTAGGTCAGATGCCAATCACCGGGTAAGCTGAAATTAGAAAGCTTTGTATCATGGACACAATGCTACACTGTGGCATATAAAATTATACTGCATTCCATAACAGTGTAACTCAAAAGAATACAGATAAACTCCAGGTCCAAAAGGTGATGTGTCAAGAACAAATACTGCGATCTGGTTTCTCAGTTTATATAAATGGAAGCATTTAGGGAAGAGTTCACTGCAATACTGGTATAGCCCTCAGAGTTTACACTAAAACCAAATGCTACCATCAATCCTGTCATGATTTTAACATTTGCTCTTAACGACAAACCTAATACTAACGTCTCAGGCAAATGCTGAATATATAATAGGTTCTGTGTGTTCTTATACATTAAATCTTCTCAGTATCTAACTTAACATGAGTGGTCTTACATAATGAGAAATTTTGTTGCATTGAGCCATAGTATACAAAGTAATAAAGAACATTTATGGATGATTAAATATTGAAGTGAAGTTGGAGCATTTAATCTACTGCAAAACTCATTTAAGGCAAAAGTACCCAGGTGATATAGACATTATTGATATTACACTTGAAGGGAACATTTTCATCCAGTTTATCTCATGGAAATTTAGTTTCCTTCTTCTCTGAGAATTTTGAATTTGTTAGACTGTGTCCATTTCCAGCACAAATTTCCACTAGTACATAAAGTGTGATTTTACATATTAGAGAAGAATCTGAGTGACTTAAAAAAAATCCCACAGTGCCAAATTTATTGTGGTACATTTACCATGCATGATGAGCAAAAATCACAATATGTAGAAAAACATAAAAAGGCTATTTTGAGTTTATCATTATGCTGATTATGATGTCTATTTTCATGTCAACATCCTCTTTTAGTTTATGATGGGTTTTGTGACCAAGTACGAACTGGACTGATTGCAGATCAAATATAAATTGGCACTTTTTAAACAAACAAACAAACAAACAAACAAAGCAATTATATTTGCAGAAATTCAAGACAGATAGATGAGCCGAGGACATTTAGGTTAGTTCAGATAGATTTCTTTTCTTTCCTTATCACTTCTTTTAAGATCTTACTTTGTACCTAAATAAAACATCAGAAGCTGGATGCTGAATACCAAACAAAAGGCGACTGTAGTTTGCTTCCATAGGTTTAGCATCAATTATTTCTAAATCAAAATAAGTTAAAAGTACAACCAACAATTGCTTTACTTCAACAATTGCCAAAAATCGGCCTGGACATTTGCTGGCTCCAAATCCAAATGGCAATAGGTAATACTTCAGCTTTTTCCCGTTTTTGAAAAAGGCGGTTTTCTTCTTACCATCTTCTACAAAACGATCAAACCTAAACTCCTGTAGAGAAGAGATAAGGAGTTTAGTTAAAGTGCAAAATGTACATGAAATAGTTTGAGGTCAGGTCCACAAAGTTGCCCGCTCTCTCTGTCTTTCTGAAAAGCCTCCTCTGAATCCTGCAAACGCCCAGAGAGTAAAACTTGACTAGGTGTAAATTGGGGATGAACTTTCAAAAAAACTCAAATGCTACTAAGAAATGACTTCTCCCTTATCATGGTGAAATAAATGCACATACCTATATGACTTCTCTTCCTAATTCGCATCTCTCTCTTATGCTGAGGCTCCTACATGTAGAGATAGTCTCTGTGTTTTTGTTCCCTAAGATGGTCCCACTTGGTGGACTGATGTTGGGTAATAGGTAAGGACTCCTGCACGGCCACGGGATATTGACTTCTATTGGCCACAGGAGCTGCCTAATATGCTTTTTCTAGTCCTTCCTGATGGATGAGGACTGTGAGCTTAGGATTCAGTGTTTATGTTTGGGTTAAATAGACATAAAATGAAATTTGAAATTCACATGTAGCACTATAGAGGAACTGAGCCACCAAACCCATCTTGCTTGTTTTTTGATGTTGTACTGAATTTCTCCTAGCGTGGTGCTATTACAATGGACTCTCTTTGGGCTATCTCTAGGGTGGCAGGTATTTCCAGTATGTTTCCATAAATAAGTTACATTAACTTGTTACAGAAAATTACGGGACTGGTTTATCTAGGGTGTTTAGCCTGGTATTAATTTACTCTCACTTGAGTTTCTGAGAAGAAACTAAACGACCTTATTTCAGCCCATGGTGAATTAAGCCATTGATTAAATTAATGCATGTGGCATGCATGAAAATGACCAAGTATTTCCTATACTTGGTGCTCATTAGCATTAGACCTGCTCAGCACACAAGTTTGATATGAACTACATGAAGTCAGAGGCAAAGAAGCAGGTCAGACTGAAAGCATTTCATGTTACAGTGAAAACCCTACAATATGTGGCTGGATTCTGACTCCATCGCAAATGATCTAATTTTCTCACTCAATATGAATGCCATCAAAATAATTTCCTTTAAAAAGTACTGGGCTTGTCTTCTTCCACCTAGATACCTATTTTGATAAAGATTCATGCTTGGAAAGCACACTATGGGTGGTTTCAATTCCCCTCCAACTTGCAAGTTGGTGCAATCATAAGGGCCAAATTAATCTACATTAGAACACAAGTATTTTCCACCCCCACAGACAGTTCTGGGATGCATCTGAATAGGATCTAACTAGTGCTAAACTAAAAATATCTGTGCCCCCCTGTAGTAATGAACTAGGACACTCTTGCTGACATGCACTTTGTTACTGGAGATAGAGTACAATATGGTACTCTCTCCTGATGACCTTTTCCGTGATTGGGGCCCAAGCCTGCTTGCCTGAGTTAAGGACTGGTGCTGCCACCTTCTCACTGACCAATCTGAGGAGAGAATGCTCCACAGGAGCTCCTCACATAGTCACATCAGTTCAAGTTAACTTACTCATGAAATAATTTGTTGGAAAAAGATCTCACTATTGCCACACTAATTAAGCCAGGAGATACAAAAGGAAAACTTGACTTGGGTTATGACTTCAGAGGGTCTCGATTTCATAAATAAGCCAACAATTGCTTTATTTCATAGCTGTCCTGTTCTTCTTTGTGAAAGTGAATGTACTGCCGTCTGAGAGGCCAGTAGGATAAATGCATTGATGCTCCCCCATCCCTGTGACCTATAGGTAGTGTTCACCTTCAATTTCCTCAAATTTCTACTCAATCAGCAATGTCACTCCTCTAGTTTTCTACCACCTTCTATCCCATTTCTTTATAGTAAACATCTTAGAAATTCCTACTTAGTTGTTTATATTATGAAACAAGAACAGGAAAGACCAACTTCTTTTGCTCTGTTACTACCATCAAGCTCAAAGGGCACATAGGCCTAAATATATTTTTGAGTTGAGATTTATTTTCAATTTGTTTTCCATTGTCAGGGCATGCAGAACTAGAGCAGAAACCAAAGGACAGACCTGTGGCAGAGGCTGGGGAGATGGTCTGGTTCTTGCCAAAAAGAGAAGGGGTATAACAGTCTCACCTGTAAGATTCTGGGGTCACAGTGACATAGAATAAAGTGTTATGAGCTCAAGGTGCATGCATTCATTTGGAGGAACTTAAATGCAGGCCTTGTCATGTTGATGTAAGCTCTTTGCAGTCACCCTAATAGCTCAGCACTTCACAACTGAAGACAGTCAATTAAATGCCATATTATTAAGCGGATGAGAATAGAGAAATCATAAAAGAAAGGGTATGACACTGTAATTCCCCATTACTCCTCTCATAATTTTTGTGGTTGACTTCTGAACATCTTTCTTCTGCTGAAGTTTGTCTAGGCACCCATCACGGTAATCACACTGCTCTGGCCTGTGACTGAGGATAGGGTGTGTAAATAAATCTCATCACTGTTACAGAGGAAACGTCTGTGAGGACATCTGATAGAACTTCCTTTCTTGTGAACAAAGAAAAACAAATGAACAAAAAAAAGGTTAATGACCCCTTCTCCTCTGGACCTAGTTCTATGTGATTCTGATGCTGGCAACAGCTATGGTCACCAGGTTGACAATGGAGCTAACCCACAGGAGATGGCAGAGACAAGAAATCCCAGGATATCGGAGTTGTCACATTGTCTTATTTATCTCTGTATTTTCAAAGCACCCAACATAGTGCTATGTACATAGTAGAGGTTCCATATACATTTGTTGAATTAATGAATAAATACATGACAATAAAGTATATTTTAAAAGCAATCTTCAGGCTTCTGAAGAAAACACAGATATTGAATGAGTAAATAAACATGTAGAGAATGAAGCATAGATGAATATTCAGCGTTCATAAATAGAGAATGGTATAATATTTAGCACTAGAAATCAAGATTGGATACATGATACAATTTTCTGGATAGAAAAGAGTTTTGGTACAAGTGACTGAGGAGCCTAATTTGTGTGCTCCAATATTGTGTTTAGTTCAGTTTAAGAGATTTGTTTTGAGCACTTCCTGTATGTGAAACACTGAAGTTAAAAAGGCATTAAAACGTAGCCTTGCTGAGGTGCGTGACATACAATATAATCAGGGTTCGTACATTCAATTATCATTTTGGGTGTAGGAATCCAGAGTAGAGGAAAGAAAAGTTTCTAAAATAAGAACTGCCAGTGTTTTGAGTGGATGACTAAGGGGCTACACTCTTGCCCTGGGTTTACAATCAGCCCTACTGGGAGCAAGACGACAGAGTTCCTTTTTATCTGCATGACTTAAATTCCAATTCGTTTGTACTAGCTCGAGAGAGTGTGCACATCTCCTCCCAGCTCTGCGTTGAGGGTCTTCATATTAGTCACATGAAATCAGTCACGTGGGAGTATTTAAACCACAAACATTGAGAAAATCAGGGCTTTTCAGAGGGCTGTTTTACCAGCACACTGCTGATTCCAACATAGTGGGCACGAAGGCCAATTTACCGGTATGGCAGAAACCCTCTCAACACGAAGCACTTAGCTCTGAGAACATAGCTGTGTGATAAGGCCAATTCCCTGAACTCTAAGCTCTTAAAGACAAGGACCTTTTAAGTTTCTGTGCGCCCCATTATGTCCATCAAAGTACTTTTTGGATAACAGATGCTCAGTATACATTTGTTTCCCTGAAGTAGACTGGTGGCATGATCTCTATTCCAATTTGAGGTACAGACAAAAAATTAAGAGTATTTCCTCATTTGTTATGACTAGCATATTTGTAGAACAGTGACAATAATCAGAACAATATTGAGACAACAGTTTTTATAGTGATTTAGAATTTATTCAAGGGCTTTCAAATTCGTTTTATCATTTCAGAGTCCCTACACGGCTGAGAAGTTAGATAGGGCAGACTTGCATGAGGTCAGCTAAGGTCTTTCAGCTTCAGAAGTTTTGGGAGTGCTCCAGTGGCTTTGTAATTACTTTGTTGTTTCCCTGTGTCCTTACTTTAGGAGGCTACATGGCTGCGATAAAGTGTTACCACCCTAAAAGTTTGCTGTTTCTTCCCTATGGCTCAACAGTGTTTCCAGGCTTCCCTTTGTACCTTACCACCTCTGGCCACAGAAAAACCAACCAATAGATTTGCTCCTCTTCATAGTTCCAGGTTGGGATGCTGCATTTTGGCAGAAAGGAAATCATCACCATTTACCAATTATTTGAGCGCCAGTTGCTTGAATTCTGGCTAATAATAGATGTAAAGTTGAGGAAGCCTTCAGAAAAATTTAAAAAGCTATCTATTCTTAAATTATCTAGGCTTTTTTGAACAGCATTTAGACCAACGAAGAGAGGGAAAAGAAAACTGAGAAGGGGTGTTTCCTGTGCTCTCTCTCTCTCATGGTCTTCAATTTTAGTTGCCAATTGATTTCCCATATAGGCAAGAGCCACCTAAGTGGCTATTATTACAATAAACTAAGCACCCAATACTCAGAAAAAGAATAATTCTTTACACAGAAGTTACATGTTGATAGCTTATAGACCAAATTAGGTCCCCAAACACTTTTTGTTTAGCCCATGTTGTGTTTTTAAACATTGTTTATCCAAACCTTTAAAAATTCTAAAGTTTACCCCAAAATCTGTTTTCTGAGTTTTTTTTTTTTTTTTTAATGACAGCCATGCTAGGCCTATGTGCCTGTAAGAGCTGAAGGCTAATTCAAAAGTAGCCAAATGGTCTTATTTAGATACCTCTGGGCTCTCCTTTCCTCATAGATTTTACCACTCCTGATAGTATTGTTACATTTATACACAAGCCACTTCATCCATTTGTTCTAGTTAGGCCCAGTACATATTTGAATATGCAATATCGGTGGTGATTTAAAATTCTAATTGAAGTGTATTTTCACTTTCAGAGCATTCATCCCTTCCAGCATCCCCTTATTTATTCGCCCTGTGGACACCCTCGTATACTAGGCACTGAGAATGCAGAGAAGGCAGTGAGTGCTGGGGTCTTTCCACTTCTGGAACTTCCAGCCTATGGGAGCACAGACAAACCAACAAATAATTGGAAAACAGCAGGTGGTATGCACTATAACAAAGGTACAACAGGCCACAGAGTGGGCAATGGCAAATTCTCTGAGGAACGTAATGAGGTGGGAATCAGGAACACTGCCAAAGAAGCGGTGATCAAGGGTGATTCTTGTGGAGTAATCTGGAACCTTTTGAGTGGACAAATAGGAACATTCTAGGAATAGAGAGGTGTGTGAAGGAAGGCCACGGACTCTTTTTGGAATGTGATATTCTAGAGTCTCTTGGGCTTGAACATCCTGAAATCATGCCTCATTGGGTTGGGAGAACCTATGTTCTGCGAAGGCTCTTCAGTATCTGTGTACTCAAAGAAGAACTATACTTACATCTGGAGCTGGTCTTCTTCAAGTTTCTGGACTCATAGCTACTGTCTGTTTTCTATATCTAAGGCCTGGTCTTCCCGTTCAAGATCTATAGGGCGCAAAAGATAGGCAGTGGGGAATATGAGCCTCTGAAGAGCTTCTGGGTCTGTGTTCTCAGTGACAAATGGCCAAGGACAGAATTTCCCAGGATTTCCTTCTCTTTTTTACTGTCAATGGATGGTGGTTTCAGATGGGCATCTGTTCTATGAGCATCTATAGCACCTACTTATTGTCATCCCAAGTTCATAAAAATGACAGGAATAAATCTATTTTTCTGATAGCAGTAGGTGCTCAGTAAATGTTCATAGAATGAATGATTATGTAAGACCTTGCCACATCATATAAAAATGATTCTGAACCATGTCATATTTTTCTGTGCCAATAATGATCAGCATTCCACAACTAATTTCAAGAAAACAATGTTGGCAAAAAAACTAGCTAGTTAATTTTGGAGACCAAAGAACAGTACCGCAAAAACAGCGGTAAATTGGTAAACATTTATCGTGTATTTGCTGATAACTTTAATGTTGATTTTACTATCATGATATGAATGGTAAACAATGACTAGTGGAACAGTCACATAATGAAAATAATAAATAGACATTAAATAAAAAAACTATAGATAGAAATAAAAGTTAAAATTAAAATATTTTTTAAATATTAGTTATTATTTGCCCTATTTACTGAATATCTGCGTGGAATAATTTTTTTTTATATTTACAAATGTGGAGACAAAGCTAGTTTTCCACAGAATGTTCATTCACTTACTAATACCCTACTTCTGATTTGTTATCACCTACATATATAATGCCTCTTCTTCTGAAACACATAGAAACCATATGTATACTTTCCCCCTCACTTAAAAAATTTTGCCTTTGCTCATGAAATAGAGGCAAATTATCTCATTGTATTTGGAGTCTGTCCTCTTCTTATTAATTTCCAAAATTCAACACTATTTTCATCTAGCGTGGCTGCAAAACATCTAACCTAGAAATGGTTTAAAAGTGATCCCCTTATGAACTGCTCAAAAAGAGCACAGAAGTTTACCTTTGAAAAATAGCATTTCATATACAAAACCACTGTAGTAAAAACAGTACTTCATGAGACACACAGGCAGAATATGACTGCATTCAATTTGCATGCAGGTGGTGAACCTCTGAAGTGGTATTAAGGGATGAGCCAGGGTGGATTAATTTCCAGTCTTTGATATTCATTAACTCCAGCTTCAGAAAAAAATACAAGGAGATGACACAATTACCCTCAGAGCTTCACCCGTGAGCAGCAGCTTTACAATCTCAGGTTCATAATGCCATCCTGATTGATCAAAAAGGGGCATATACCTTTGGTAAGAGGTGAAAAAGTATATGGGCTTAACTACGGCAATGATGGTGCTCGATCTGGGGACAGTAAACCCCACTCTAGAAACACTTAGCAAAACAGTCCTCATTCTTTATTCTCTAAGCCACCTGTCATTAGCTAGCCCTCCATGGTTTTCAATAATTCTCTGCCAAGCAAAACCTATTTTTGGCCTAAAGGTAATGATGGTCAACGTAAAATGCCCATTTCATTTGAAGAAGCCAGCATTTAGTCTCATCATTCTATTTCTATTTATAGACCACAAAACCTTTGAAGAGGGATCCTTAGGAAACACTTCAGTAAGTAGGAAAATTTTCCCATTGGAAGGCAGAACAGAAGTCATCAATCCATCTCAAATTCCTTCTGGAACGAGGTGGCAGAAGGAACCCACAGAAAGACAGTGTGAGGAAGAGGAATGTGCTTGCAGTTATCTAAGAAGTAGCAACAAGACTGCCTAATGCTTGTTTACCTCTGGAGCTTCAAAGATTTCCGGGTCATAATGTATGGCTGGAGGAAAGATGGCTACCAAGTCCCCCTTTCGCAAACAGTAGTCCTGTGTCTCTGACTGTAGAGTCAAATCCTCTTGAACAAAACGCATGATGCTTGAAAATGAGCATAGTCGTAAAACCTCGAGAACGGTGCTTTCTGAAGGACACAAGCAAGCAACAGCTTATTAAAACATGACTGCTCCTGAACAGTGTTCTCAATTTGTCATTAAGCTCATTACCAATAGCTTTGATTGAAAAGGGAACCCTTTTCTAATCAGATCCATTGAGGACCAAGGGGAGAGCCATGGTGGTCTTGGACTCCCAGAGCAATGAGGAGGCGGGGGAGAGAGCTGTGACCTGGCCCCAATCACAGACAGAATGCTGCTGTGCCGTACTTGGGCAGACAGGTTATTAGCTAGGATTTTTGTAGGAAGGAAAGGTTTGCAAGAGAGAAATGCTGTGTGATAGGTATATCCATTGGACATTAAAACCATCTCCCAGCTGAAGAACACTGCTGGTGGGTTACTTCACCACCCTTCAGAACAGCTACATCTTTAAAGCCAGGCTTAGGTATTTAATAACCACTTAGGCAGTTAATAGTGAAGTAACTGTAGTAGTGCTTTCTTCAATGGCTTAACACTTAATTTCTTTTATGCTAGCTGTAAATAAAATGTGGGTCAGCATTTGTTGGAAAAATTTCAAAGAAGACTTTCATAGGATTCAGAAGAAAACCGTATTTTCCTCAGCATCCAAAGAAAATAATAGCCACCATCATAACCTGGAAGATTCCAGAAGCTGAATGTCCTTGCTTTCCCAGTGGCCTTCACCTTTTGCTCCTAGCACGACAGATTTTATGGCTAATTTCCGGCAATTTATCCTGGCAGTTTGAGGAGGAATTCCTTTGGGAATAATATGCATAATTTGCATAAATCATTCTGATAGCATGCATATCAGCATGTAGCTCCTGTCTAGGTCTGCATCTCTGTCTTCATAATCAAAACTGACTATGTTTTCACCAGCGTGAATGGGTCCTAGAATATAAAGCTTGATTCTTTCTAATCAGCAATGTGAAAGAGAGCTCCAGTTGAGCATCTTCCCCCTTTCACATGGTAACAAATCGTTGTGTTTATGGCTTGCAATTTAGACACACACACACACCAATTTCTTGGTGTTCAGCAAAGCTCAGAAACATAGAGTACTCAATTATTAGATTATAGCAGTGCACTGGTCAGTTCAGTGAGGGCTTGCATCAGCGAAGAAAGAAAAATAAATGCTATTTCACTAAAATTTAAATCTACGCAGAGCTTGCACAGGGATATCAAGTAGCTTTGGGTGCCTTCTCCCTGGACATTTTCCCCTCAGCGTGCATTTGTCTAAAGAAATGAGGCTGCGGTCCACTCTGTGTGGCCAGTGTGGTGATTCAATGTGACGTACAGTGAAGCTGTGCATATTCTTTTGGACTGCCTTCGTTATTATAATCAGGCAGAGTCAAATCGGTTTGTTGGTGATGAGGCCAGAAAAGAACTTTGGTTTTGGAACGTGGACCCTACTGCAGATAGCCACAAGGCACTTGACATGACGGATTTCAGCTGGCAGGACACCAGTGACCAACATTTCTATGGTGAAAAGCAAGGGTCGGCTTCCCAGGTACGGCTGCTGGCTCTGTTGGATCAACAACAGCACAGCACCATTTTCGCCTGTGGTGTGAAATGGTAGCTGACATATGTAGCAGTGCTGTTCCCCCAAGTCCAGTAGGCGTGTGGGAAGAAGAAATGCAAAAGCAAAATCATTGTGGGGTGGCTCTGTGGCAGGGCAGGCATTTACCAGTCCGAATAACATGGTCCCATCCGACTGGCCAATGGGCTCGAGGGAAGCATGGCAGCTTGCGCCCACTGCGGGATCACAAATGACAATTGGGCAAGCATATCTTATGCAGAAGTTAATCACAATAATGGAGCCCAAAGTGTGGCTTAGCGGTCAGATCGTAAATGACAAATCTGTTTTACCTTCCAGTACCAGTTATGTGTGCAAGACGAGGTTGGCTCTCGCTCTGAGCGATCATGCCGATAATCATTAGATGACAAAAGTAATGAGTTGCATTATTATCAACAATGGAGGGGGGAGCTTCCGTGGCTCTGCGTTACAATGTACAGACACAAAAGCCAGCAGCTTTTCCACCAGCCCCAGTAAGGACGCGGGCAGAGCTATATGTTGAGAAGAATGACAACTGCACAATAAAAAAAATTGCAGCCTCTACTTGTAGTTGTCATAGTTGAGCAGACACCAGCCAGTGCCACTGACAGACCAGCTGGGCCCTGGGAGGACTTCCATGCTGCACCAGGAGGTACAGTAAATTATCCTGCACGGGAGAGCAACATCTGTTTCTGTGCTACTGCCGAACAAACAAGGCAATTTAAAACATACCAAGGGATAACCAAGCAACAAATGAACATGACCCTCATTTTTCCCCCCCTTCTCACACACGAGGTGTTAAACTTCATTGTGCAAGCACTCCACGAAAGAGAGGCCAGGTTGGTATTTGATAAGGTGTTGTCAGAGAGATTTTACATATTTCCAAAATGGAAAGAAAAAGCTTATAGTATTGTTATTCTTAGAATCCTCCTTCCCCCTGCTATCTTCATTTCTTTTATACCAAAGCTAGCACTCAGTTCTCAATTCGCTCTAGAATTAAAAAAAAAAAAACTTTCCATATACTTATAAATATTCAGTCTTTAAACCTAATTTGCTATACTTAGTTCACATGCCTTCAAGCATTTGTCTTCCAATTTCCACTGAATAAATGCGTACTAATGAGAAGTAGAGCAAGCTGCTGAGGCAAAGCTGGGTGACTTGGGTCTGGCCTGCCACCAGCTTGTGATAGGCGGGCAAATTGAGTTAAAATGAAAAGTCTTGTCAGCTGAAATTCAACATGGTAGCCAAACAGCAAGCTGTCAATCATCCAGCCAAAACAAGGGACTGTAGGTAATAAAAGGTCATTGTGATCATTAGTGCACTTGGCTTTCATATGCAAGTTAATTTTAATTAAACATGATCTCTATCTGTAAATGTTTTATAAAACTTATTGTACATAATGGATTGTTAATTTATACTAACATTTAGCAGGTAATAGGACCCTCTACTTATTAAATGCATTGTAGAGAAATGGCTATCAAGAATGCAAATATTTGGGGGATAATTTACACAAGGCACCACAAGGTGCCAACAATTGGAATTGTGATTAAGATAAGGCTGCCTGTGTTTTGTCAAGAACTGAGCTTTACTAACCAGTATACAGTAGGAAATTGGATTACAGAATTCCCACCATGAACTTACAATTCAGAGCCTGAACTACCTTCTTCACCTGGCTAGGAGAGATCTGTTTCTCTTTTCTGGATCTAAAAACATTCTGATTAAGTATCCCTTCTAAGCAAAAAGCTGGGGAATGTGTTGCGCTAAAATGCTTTACCATGTAACTGTGAAGGAAAATGGCAAACGAAAGGATATGCTGGTAGAAAAAGGCATGTACACTTTGTCTTTTGCCCTCAGATCTCCATTCTGGCTGTAATAATTAACAGATGATTCTCATTTGCAGATTTAAAGCGTTGAAGCAGCTCATGACAATCAATAATGCATGTAACGATGCAAATACAAATAAGCACATCCAAGTTTCTGCCTCACACTTAGGCCATGTCTGTATATGTGGAATGAATGTACTGTGACATGGCCAGGCTGTTAATTTGGGTCA
Source organism: Zalophus californianus (assembly GCF_009762305.2). Taxonomy (NCBI): domain Eukaryota; kingdom Metazoa; phylum Chordata; class Mammalia; order Carnivora; family Otariidae; genus Zalophus; species Zalophus californianus. Next base: position 124,562,065 of record NC_045598.1, read on the forward strand.
TCTTAATGATTGGTGCAGACTGTCATACCATCTGATTAGTCATGATGATCAGTGGATAGCAGTGATAGCTGGAGTGAAATGGACAGCCAGGGCCCACCACGGTCCACTGGGGCTGAACACTGGGCGGTCCTACAAAGGTGGACGAGGAGTGAGGACAGGAGGATCTGCGGGCAGCGCTCTAGAAGGTGTGAAGAAATGGAGCAAGGCTCCAGATGTGTGTGCACATTTTTACATAACTGCCTTTAAGACAGGTGAGAAAGTAAATTAGAAATTATAATAATCATGGACGCTGGGTAGCTCAGTTGGTTGAGCGTCCAACTCTTGGTTTTGGCTGGGGTCATGTCATGATCTCAGGGTGGTAGGATTGACCTCGTGCCCGGCTCCCCGCTCAGTGGGGAGTCTGCTTGAGATTTTCTCTCTGCCCCTCCCCCTGTGTGTGTGCTCTCTCTCTTTCTCAAATAAATAAATAAATCTTAAAGAAAAGAAATAATCAGATAACTTGAAGCAAATAACTAATTTTTAGCTCAACAACTGTATTTTAAATAAAGAATAAATCTGAATTGGTACAAATGTTTACTTTTACTCTGAATTGCAGACACAACCTTTAGTTTCCTGCTGAAATATACAGAAAGGTAAATTCAACATTCATATGTTCAATAAATGTTTATTAAGGTCCTACTCTGTTCAGGGCACTGGACCACTTCTACTGGTTAAAAAAAAAGAAAACAAAGCATATGGATTTGGCCTTCGTAGACACTGCAATCTGGACAGTTCAAAGTTGGGAGGTGCATATAAACAGGAATGCGCCACAACGTCCTCGAGAGGATTCTGCGCAATTTCTGAGCAGATACTTCTAAAGATGGCATTCAGAAAGTCCACTTTAGTAGAAAGTTATTTTTCGTACTGAGCTGAAATTTTCCTCCTTTTAATTTCTACCCTTTCGACAAGACAAGGGCAAAAAAAAAAAAAAGAAAGAAATTCTAATCCCTCTTCCACATGACAGCCCTTTAAAAATATTTAAAGACAACTATCACGTCATTTTTAAATTGTATGTCAGAGATGACGTGGCCTTTAGTCTTTTGACATCCTGGATGAAATCAATTAGCCAACCTTCCTCTTAAAAGGTGGCAGAAGTGGGTGTGGTGTTTCAACTAGAAATGTAGAGAGGAACTACTTTCTTTACCTTGCATACCAGACTTCTATTAATGTTTTGTTGGAAGCAGAGGAACAACTGATTTTTGAAATCATATCACCACTGACTTGTCTTAAGTTTTCTGATATTCCAGAGGTTATCAGCCCTGGCTGCCCATTACAATCACCTGAAATGGTTTAAAAAAAATAAATGCTCCACTCCAGACCAATGGAATAAGAACCACTGCATTAACTAAACCTTTGAATTAGTGGTTTTGAACCTTGGTTGCACATTAGAATCACCCGGGGGAGCTTTTAAAGCCATCAGCTTGCACCCCAAACCAATGAAATCAGAACCTCTGGGGGTGGGATCAGGTATGAGTAGTTTTTAAGGCTCCTCGGTTGATTCCAATGAGTAATCAAGGTTAAGAACCACCACTTTAAACACTTTTCTGCTAAGCCACACATTTCCTCATCCTAGTCTTAGGCAGTTGATGCTTGACCTAAGTACAATTCTTTGCATTCTCAGTTTCCCTCTCAATTCCTGTTTCTAGTAGTCATTGTATTATCTAAGCCTCTTAGCTTTGTGCTGAACTGATAATTTGATACACATTCAAATTGGTCTTTTTCACTTTTTGATCAACGTTTCTTTACCTAGAAAAATCTCAATATCTGATCTCTGGTGAAAGACAACTCTCTCTTTCCTTCTCCAGAAAGAAGTTTCTAAATGAAGAAGAATTCATACTTCCTGAATATATCCATTGGAAAAGAGGGTTTTATTAAATTTATTGTCTAAATTATGTACGATTTTTCTTTTCTTTTAAAATTATTCATTTGAGAGAGAGAGAGAGCATACACATGTGCCAGCAAGAGGAGGTGCAGAGGGAAAGAATCTCAAGCAGACTCGCCCCTGAGAGTGGAGCTGAATGTGGGGCTTGATCTCATGACCCTGAGATCATGACCTGAGCCAAAATCAAGAGTCAGATGGTTAACTGGCCACCCAGATGTCCCTGTATGATTTTTCAAATACACAATTATTTTTAATATTAAATGAACTTTTTCTCAAAATAATACCCACAACTGTGACAAACAACCGCATTGAAGATGTTAATGAGAACTGTATGTGTGTGTGTGGGGGTATATAGGAACTCTATCATCATTGTAATTTTTCTGTAAATCTAAACCTATTCTAAAATGAAAAATTTATTTTTATTTAAAAAAACACCCACAAGATTCTGATGTGAACCTTAGTGATCCATATCCTTGTAAAATAGTGGTCAATGTCTCTGGCACAGTTCTGGAGCATTTTCCCCTTGCAGTGACAGTATTTATGGGCTAGCTTTTAAGTGAGACCGAGCATCAATTTCTGGTTCTACCACAATCTAGCTGCATGCCTTGACTTGGTTAACTAATCTTTCTGAATCTTGTTGTCTAATAATTCAATGAAGATAATAATACTTGAGGGTTAAATAAGCTAATATATGTAAAGCAGGTAGCACAGTGCCTATCACATAATAAATAGTTGTTAATATTGTCATTCGTACTGTCTCATCTGGAAATTAAAAATATAGTTAACTCTATCATTATCTTGTTCAAATTATCTGATCTCGTACATGTGCATATCATGGCTAGCTTTGCTAAATCAAGATACAAAGAATCCCTCCCCTCTCTCAGCTAAGACAATGAAAAAGGACTCCAAGGATTCTGCTATCAGACAAGCCCAAGAGAAGCCTGGGGGTGGCCAGAAAACCCTTTATCTCCATTCAAGTTATTTAGCATCCTGGTATTTTCTCATCTATAAAAATCATGACAAAATAATCGCTGCCCCAATCCCCCCAGTATTTTGGTGAAGATCACATGAAACAACGTTTGAGTCCGTAAAATTGCCTTAAAATTTTGCGGTCATTAATATATTTAATATCGACTACATCTAATACTCATCACTTGTTATTCAAGGATCTTTATCTTTTCTAACTGATCATTTCTTTCTGTTTCTTTCTCCTCACTAATTACAAACAATGGGCTTAGCAATTTTTGATAGAATTTTGTTGGAGAATCACTGCAGGCTTATAATTCTAGGGGTACATTTTATAATATATGATCTCCTTTTAAGAAAGTTGTGCAAATTTTGCTGAGCTTTGGTTTTATAGCACCTCCTTTTATTGCAATATCCCTCACTACCACCACATGTGTGACTATTCTCATTTTGGGGATATGTAATTGAACAAAATTAGGTGCCTGCAATTCGCCTGAATTACTCAGTTATTCAGTTCAGAAGTTATAATCCACTTTGACTTACGTTCTTCTTACTTAAAGCAGGTTTGTTTTTTTCATGTGTGATGCACAGAGAGAGCATGCCTGTGGGGTAAGATAAACTTGAATTTGCAACCAGCTTGGTTCACAAATAACTGAAAATGAAGAACACAACATGCACATTGTAGTAGAGATAGCACTGAGATTAAAGATTATTTTGGTGATAGAAATAGATGACATTAGGGCGCCTGGGTGGCTCAGTTGGTTAAGCGACTGCCTTCGGCTCAGGTCATGATCCTGGAGTCCCGGGATCGAGTCCCACATCGGGCTCCCTGCTCAGCAGGGAGTCTGCTTCTCCCTCTGACCCTCTTCCCTCTCATGCTCTCTATCTCTCAGTCTCTCTCAAATAAATAAATAAAATCTTTAAAAAAAAAAAAGAAATAGATGACATTTATTGAACCCATACTTTTTAAGTCATGTATATACATTATCTAGGTAAACGTGGAAGTCAGAAGTAGTACTCCAGTGAGGTTATCTGCTTTCATTTGTCAAAATTCCGATTTAGAGCTTCCTCTCCTTGCATTCTCTTTTTTGTCTTATCTTCTCTCTGACTCATCTTTTCTCCTTTTCCTTTCCCTGTCTTGGAAATCTATAGTTCTAAATCCTACCTCCACCCCAGGTTTTTCTTTCCCAGAAAACTGAAAAATTCGTACTTTTCTCTCAGGGTTTCTCAAACTTCCGTTCAAACAGCAACTCTTCCTGTTGAGATTTAGGCCCCCACTGACATTTACCTGAGTCTCACTGTAGTTACTAACTTATTTTTAAAATTATATTTAAATTTTGTTGTAGAGACCTTTACTAAACACAGAGATATAAAATTTTAGTGAGGTCATGATAAGCAGAGTCCTTATAATAAGATAAGGTACATAAATATACAAAAATAGAAAGTTGTGTTTTTCTTTATCTAAAAGAAAAGGGTAGAATGGTTTTAAAGAAAGATTCTCAAGAGGACTGGAAAAAAGCATAAATCCCTCACAACCTCTTACAACAGATGATTGCTTTGAGTAATCTTAAACAGGCTTGGTACTTAAAAGCCCAATCTATGTTACATATTTTAACTTTTGCTGATATTAAGTGTATATGATGTCAGAGGAAATTTGATACATGTAAGGCCTACAGGACTGAGCCACAAATGTCAATAATATATGCACAATGATTTGCATCACAATAAACCTATGTCCCATTGGGCTTTGTCTTCTGTAATCACTCTAAAGAAGAGAAATCATTCTTGTTCAGGAATAAGGCACTCATTTCTATGGCATTCTAACTTTCCTTTCAACCTTACTGTATAATCAGTGTATGCTGACATGCAAAATCTTTGTTAAAAAAAAACTTCTTTCTTCTTACTCGTTAAAAAAAAGCAGCATTCATTTCATGCTTGCGATCTTTTTCCTTATAATACTAAAAATTAAAGACGGCTTTCTTTATAAAGAAATGCACTTGGAATACATAGACCTCTGTCCTTAGGGACGTGAAAAAGGGGAAACACATACACCCATACCATGGCGTACACTGCAAATATTTAATCCTATAAATCTTCCCTTTGTACATATAGTCATACTCTTCTGATATAGAGGAATATTCACAACTGAACTGCGACTAGATGCAGAGGTTATCTGTTGTGTAACTGATTCATACAAAAATTTGTTTCAATCTGCATAAAACTGTCTATCTCATGTAAGAAAAAATGCACATTATTTTCTAGAAGATTAAATTCTCGTAATGAACAACACTGGCCTCTGCTGGTAACCAAGGTCACGATGAACAAACATCCACCTTTTCTAGATTGCTGAAGGTGCTTCCTTTATCCAGGTAGATCTATACTCTCTTGGGATCGTTATTGCTCATTTGTTGATAAGGGAGCCACAAATTTATGAGGGCTCCAAGCATGCAAATCTCTAGCTCTAGCTATGGACTTAAACGGACCCAAAGTGTAGTGCTGGAACTTGCCATTTTTTCTGACCAAATACATTTAAACATTTCTGCTTCAATACCGTCATTTTAAAAAATGATCTTTTCTTTCAACAACACACTGAAAGTAAGAAGAGAGTTGATGAATTTCAACTAAATTTTTAAAAGTAATAACTGTGTACAGAATACAAACACATATTCCTTTAAGTTTATTTGCTCTAGTTTCCAGTATGCATCATCTGATTCATAAAATACAACTGAAATTACTTGAATACATAGGAAAGCAACCTTGATTTTCATAGAACTATAAATCTTCTACCCCCAAAATAATGTGTATCCATGTGAATATTACTGCCCAGAATTTTATGCAAATTTTTTGGATTTGTTCATCAATAATTCTGCAAAGAAAACCAAATTAATATTTGTATTTTTAAAATGTTGGGATTATTTTCTTTCACCGAGCAAATATAGAATGACTTTGCTAATGTATGCTAAAAAACAACAAACTAGAAGGTGACACATTTATCCCAATTGATTGAACGAGCTAACCCACTGTCAGTACAAGACAAGTTTCCTGCTATTGCCTCTGATGGGTCTTAGCCTACTCAGTGGGAACATTCTCTAGAACAAATGGGCCAGTCTTTTTAATGTCGCCCGACAATCAACACTACTCAAGATCTGTAAGTTCTTGGCTCCCAGAAGTTCCCATCAAAGCACTGGAACACACTTAAAAGATAAACAATTGAGGCCACCATAGGCTAAAATACTTGCCTACATTATCAGAGGAGTGAAGCAACAGAGATATATAAAGACTTACTCTTACATGCGTCCAAAGGGTCTTGGATTATTGTATAGTAAAGGATATCACAGGAGGAAATGTCAATACAGAAGGGACAGAAAATAACTCGTTCATATGGAATTTAACTTGGGGAGTTAAAGTTTATTCATATAAAGATATGAAGTGTCTTATCAAAACCAGTAAAGAAGAATGCAATCCATTGTCATCAAAAGCTCAAATCACTGGCGTATAGGTCTACATAGAAATAGAAAAATGACTTAGTCATTCCTGACCTCAAACATATTTGAAATAGTGACCATGCATATCTCATGAGTCAGTGAATATTTTATAAAATATTGACACTTCACATGGAGTAATTAGTAGCTGTTGCTTCTTATTTCCTTCCTGTCTCCCTTTTTTTCCTACCTTCTTCCTTTTTCTCCCCCAAGTACGTTTAAAGCAGGAAGTTCCAGGGGAAATCACTTTTACTACCTTTTTGAGAATCATACACTTCAAGCTGTATAAAACATCCTAATCTCTGCCTGAAAATATAGACACCATTTTAGGGAAGAATAACTACATCTTGTACACAAGATCTGAAATACTCTCTTTTTCAATCCCCAAATACCTTTCTTGTCAAGATAGTGTAGCAGTGTTTGGAAAGTGTTAGCACACCAACAGATGCTCAGAATCAAATGACTTAATAGGCATAAACTTTTTTTTCAAATAATTGCAAAGCTTTGGGTTAGCCTTTTGCATACCTTGCATAGTTAATTACCTAGGCCTTAATGTTTACATGTAATGAGAGTATCTACAGCTATAAACTACATAATTTATAATTGATGTAAATGGGTGTTATTATGTCAATTAGGCAGCTGTGTCCTCCACCTCTTGGTAAACAGCTTTGAGTGATAAACTGAGTTTGCAGAGAGGTACCTTCTTTTCTTCATAACAGATAAAAATAAATTACCTAGGTAGACCAGGCTGTCCAATTGTTCTCTGGTGAGCTGGATGGGAAATCCAGACCCTTTCTTTTGACCTGTTGACTGCAGGAAATGGTCAATTTCGTCACGCAGCACGGCCATAGCTTCTGGGTGCTGTAGGAGGTAATACATCGCCCAGAACGTAGTTGGAATAGTGTTTGTCACAGAAGCCCAGAGAAAGCCTAAATGATGTGCTGGGAGAAAATAAGTGAAAAGGAAGATTAATAGCGTTTATTACACTGATTAGATTTGCAGTGTGCTAATTAAAAGATGTTAGGACACAGACCCAGCCAAGGATCAGTGCATGCTAATGAGGACCAATAGGCTTCTGAAGTCTAATTTTCTGCTTAATGAGAATAGTTTAAAATGTAATGTGCGTGTGGGGGGTGGGGAGGTGGGGGATGAGATAAGAGGAGTAAATGCAGCTTAGTTATACTCTTTCTCATTATCTCCATTAAGTATCTTGTTTTACCACCTCAGCAAAAAAAAAAAAAAGAAAAAAAAAGAAAAAAAAAGAAAAAATCAATTATCACAGAGGGTTTTTCAGAGTAAAACATTTTATCACTAGCCAATTAGAAAGAGCATAAAAATTTTCAAGGTCACCATTTTGTCTTTTTATTTCAAAGGTCTATTGTAAATTATTTTATTTTAGACAAGTAATCATTCAGAAGTTTCTTACCTCCTATTTCAAAGTCCTCAAGCGTATAGTATTTCTCCAGGATATCTTGCCTCATTTGAACAACTTCTGACCATCCCTGTGTCCTAGCTAAGTGTTCTGATGTCAAGCGTTTTATAAGTTTCTTTCTAATAGATTTGACATTTCCTAGAAGCTCTATGGGTATGTCTGATATTAAATATGGGAATTTGTCATCAAATTTTAAGAAATCATCTCTTAGCTCAGTAATAAATTTTTTCCTATTGCCAGGAAGAGATTGTCCATATATGGTTGTGAACGTGACCTCAAATATTACTGAGCTGCAGAATGTCAACAGGTATGCCGTGTCCCAATTTGTGGTTTTTAATAGCTGGAGTTCAAATACTTGTTTTAAATTCTGCATCATGTTTTCTGTGAGTATGTCCAAAGACGTCCCTTGTAAAAGATGATAGCAGCCATGAAGGTCATTGTTCAGGTCATCATTGGTTGCCAACTTTTCGATGGAAAATACTTTCCTTAATAGTTTATTAGTGAATATTCGAAAGCTTAATTTGGGACTTTTCATTACTAACTGGTACTGAGAAGGGTCCAGGATAAATGTTATATACTTGCCTAAAAGAAATAAATGAGAATATGAGCTCAGTTGGGAGCAAAACAAACAAACAACATACCTGAAATTTGAAAAGATTTTAATCAAAATTATAAAGACCTTAATAACTAACACCTAGAAAGGTGCAAAGTTTAATAAATATCCATTTCGTTCAAAGATTCCCCACGTTTCCTTTAAAAATGGAAGATAGTGGGAGAAACTCTAATATTCTTAAGTTCTGAATGACCTTTAAAAAGATACTCTTTTATTTTGGGGGGCGCCTGGGTGGCTCAGTCGGTTAAAAAGATACTCTTTTATTTTAATTAAATACCCAAATATTTAAACTACCCTTGAAACATCCTCAGAATCCCTTGACTTAAACATTTCTCATATTTCCCTAATAATACAAACAGAAAACAAACATCAAACAAACGAACATATCAAATTATTATTTACACTTCATGGAGAGCCATTTCATACTTCATATCATCTTAGCTTTGGTTGGACATGATAATTTTAACTCAGACAAATGAAGATGTGGTATGAAGCATATACTCACCAATTAATGTTTAATGTGACAAATACCAAATCACAACTGCCAGCATTTTCTTGTTTATAGATGAGAAAACAGTGGTTCGTGGAGATTTGGTAACATGTCCAAGGTTACTTACTGATTTGTGACTAAAACAGGATTCCAAACGAGAACCTGTCCATTCATGCATTCATCCCTCCATTCAACACTTACTGAGATTCAGATACTTGTTTGGATCTCTTTCCTCTTAAGAGACAAAGATGTAAAGAAATCATTCTAGCAGAGGTGTGAACACAAGGTAAGGGAAGTAGAAAGTGAAATCTGCTTTGGTCTGCTGGGAGTTACCTATCAGCAAGAGTTCTTTGAGGTGGTGACATTTGGTCTTTTCATAGATCAGTGTTGTCCAAACTTACCCAACTAAGAGACGTAGGGTACTAGTTAAAAATACAGATTTCTGCCTGATTCTGATTCAGAAGGTTGAGATGTGGGACCTATGAGTCTTTATTTTTGATAGGGGCCTGAAGTGATTCAAGGCAGCATAGTGAGGAACATAGTCCTACTTTGGTAGGGCTCTCAAAACTGTCGGAACCTTGAAGAGTTCCCAGCTCTACCCTGCTCCCCGCAGAGCCTGGACAAGAAGACACTCCCCATGCACTGTTCTTTTCCTCACACAGGGCTGATTTCTTCTCACTAGAGTGCTGTTTTAAGACTCCTAAATAGAAGTATTATGCAAATAGTATTTAATAATGGCATTTAATAAATCTTTCTTTCCCAAGAACACACATTAAGTTTAGATGATCCTACAAAGTGTAATGCCTATTTATTGCCTTCTAGAAAACAACAGACATTAAAGTCTGTAGGATCATTCACATTTTCTTCTTCACTTTATTATTCCTCTGGTGTGTGTGTGCGTGTATGTGAGTGTACTTTCTTAGACCAACAACGCCTCACTTGTTATTTATTGTTAATTCAAACAGCATCACAGAAATTAAATTCAACGTGGTACAGGATTTAGAATAAGGTTTTGAATAACTTTCAACCTAATTCTTGAAACAGGATAAATGTGTTTTTGTTTTACAATTTTAAAACATCATTTAAGCTTTTAATATACATTCATATACATGTGCTAAGATTTTTTTTCTAAAAATAAATCATATGTCTTGAATTTTATTCACCATATTTCTCCTTGATTTATTTAATAAGGTGGGCCAATCTAGGAATGAGGGTAAAGCTAGAAGTGGCTATTCATTCTGGTCAGATCCCAAAGCTGCATCAATAAAGTAAACTGGATTTTTCCCCCTTAGCGAGAGCAAAAAGGACTCAACCGGATTGGAGCATATTTTATGACACCTGCTTTACCATAGCATCTTAATTAAATAAAATTGCCAGCATCTGCCTGACAAATAATTGAAAAAAAGTGAATTCTCTCATTTTGCAAAAGATATAATTTTAGGCAAAGCTATGTATTTTCACAGGTGGTGATTCATACTTTCCTCCTTTCACCAAATGAGAAGATTTTGCTAAATATCTTTAGGGTTATTTTAAATTAGCCACTAAAATTCAGAGAATGTATAAAAGTTTCAGTTTGTAAAACATGCAATTTTTAGGGAATATTTTGAATTTTTCCTACTAATTTTCTACATTCATTAAAATCTAAGTGGAAAGATAAAACTATATTCAGCCAAGACAGCATGAGCTACTGGCCACTGGCCTACTGAAATAGAGGCTGTGTGAATGTGAGAGTTTTCGTCTACAATTCGTCACAAATACACATACATTCCCCTCTCTCTCTCCCCCTTGGGGGTAAGGACATGGGAAGAAACTATGAGATTCATTTCAATTAAAAGAAATAAAACCTAAATGTGGAAAAACTGGTTCCAGTTAGGAGCCAATTATTAATAGTTTTTTTAATGAGCAGTTATTACAGGTTCTTTTTAAAAAATCATTACTGATTAGTTAAAATCAATTTATTTGTAGATAAAATTCTCACTCTTCAAGGCTCTTTATACTCCAGGATCTGTATTTTCTCCTTCTCATTCTTATTTTAATTTCTTCAACCTCAAGGCATTGTGTTTTATTAACTATCTTTCTGAGTAAGATGTGGATTGCTTTAAAAGTAGACGTTTTCATTTTCCGGATTTTACTTTTCAAGTGGGTTTGGAAGTACTAATAACCCTGGAGATGTTAGTTGGCTTTCCAACTTTTAATCTTCAGTATAAACAATTTAAGCTAAGTTTTCCAAAATTAATATTAATTTAAACCATCTGTCCACCATCTGCTAATGTGAGATGCAAAACCAGAGTTTCTTTGTAATCTTTAATCAGACAGTTAGGAAAACACATATACATTCATAAAATGAATTTAAATTTCTTAACAAAGGAAATCTGAAAAGTTATTCTGAAGGCCATGTATTCTTGGAGCGAAATTAACTTTTTGCTCCAGTGTGATTTTATGTAAATGAATACCAAGTGTCAATAGGCAAGTTGCCTAGTTTACCAAGATCACAAGGTAGAAACAATATTCATTGTCATGTTTTCAAAAGAGAAAAGAATGCTGTCAGTAGTTGATATGAAATATTGATTTAAAGAATGTCAGAGTTTGCATTTGTCTAAAATAGAAATGTCAAAATGGGGCTCACTTCTGCAAAAAAATATAAATGTATATAATATGTAATATTATATATAATCACCTTTTTGAGCAGCAAATTTAAAATGGGGTCAAAATTTTTAATGTCTTCTTTGCCAATAATCTTATTCTCTTCCCTTTTCAGAGCTGACTGGGTCTTAAGATACTAACTCTAGAATTCCTGTATAACCTGCATATGATCCTTTACTAACTCAGCAGCCTTTTTACTTCTCTCCAAATTACTTCTTTCAGGAAGGTGGGGCTACATGATGCAAAGTACATCAGTAAATGTAAGAAAAGAAAACAAAATCATTCACCCCGATGTCTTATATACAAAAAGTTTGACTTCTGGATCATTATAAATTGAATTTTGATGTTTTCATCTCAGATATTTGGTGCTTTACAGAGGCAACATCCATGGGAATTCAGAACAACTATTTGAGTACTTAGATTTAGAAATGCCTGTCAGCAAATATGAGATAAATTTGGATTTTAAAGAGATTTTCCATAATTATAAGCTTAGTTTGTTCTTCAATAGAATTTTTTAGAAGGTCAAGCTGAAAATACTCGTTGGAAAGTGGAATGAACCAACTTTTTATTTTATGAGGATGACCACATTACATACTCCCCCTCTTATTAGGGAGATTTCACTAGCTGTTGACAATGATGTACAGTGGTGCTTCGCTGGCATGACATCTAGGGAAGACGACTCTGCTACACCACCACACAAAACCAATTAGAGAACTATTTTCTGCGACAGGTCACGAATTTACGTGGTTTCTCATGAAAAGATGTACCTTTTAATTTCTTTATTAAGATGACATCCATGTCCCTTGAGACTTTTGGGGATGACAATCATTTGCTCATCATGCAAGAACATACACTAGCGGAAATCACATTACGGGACAAGGGTGGAAGACTCTGGTCCCTCGTTTCACATTTTCCAAAGGTGCTATTTTGCAAACTGATCATTAGAACCACATACATTAACAGGATAACTTGACAGGAATCTATTCAAACTCTAGCAAGAAGCCAAAGGGAAGTGGTAGTACATATTCAACACCCGCTTGTGTACTGTTGAGTTCAAAAACATGGCCATGGTCAAATTATTTGGACATCAGAAATTCAGCAAGCTTCTTAGTGTCTAAGATTAAGATATCAAGTATCAGCAGAAATTGGTTGTTTTTTGAGCAGTGAATAAAATTATTCAACTCGCCACAAGTTTCTGCTTAATCAGCTTAGATTATTTTTGTATGATATATTAAAAGGGAAAACTGAAAAGTTCACTAATTTGTTGCATCTATTCATAAAATTTATTTTCTTTAAGTAAGAGTGACTTACTTTTTTAAGTGAAGAACAGAGTTTTGTTATTATGAAGCCAAAAGCTCACTTAGAATAAAAGCACCAGCTATGGCCTTTATTTGTATTATAGTAAGTATTTCATCAGCTCTAAGGTATTGGGAATATCCTCATCAAATATTTATTGTGAATCAATCAGTGCTGAGCTCTGGTCTAAATGTTGGCAATAGAGGAACTAAAGAATAATGAAGGGAAATAGACAAATGAATTAGCAATAAATTCACAGTTTATTAAATGCCATTACAGAGTGATACTGAGAGTAATGGGAGCCTGGAGAAGAGGCATCAAACATAACCAGGGAGAAGAGATGGTCAGTGAAGCTTTTGGAAGAAAGAGATATGTGACTATGGCCTCAAAAGATGAAACCATGTCAGTCATCTTTTCAGGAGGACTCACAAAGAGAAGAACAGCACTCAGGCAGAAAAAAACAGCATGAGGAAACACAGGCACAAAAGGGCATGGTGTGTGAGGAGGAAATTTCAAACAATTTAGTGCATTAACAGTGCATTAAGGCAAGCAGTAGCAAAGGTGACGCCAGAGAGGTAGGAGGTGCCCAGATCTTGGGAAGCCTTGTGGGGATTACACTACAATTGCTCTAAGATGCATGATTTTTTTTCCATTTCAATTTTTCTGAAATCAGAGCATTGGGAGAGACTGGCCAGGCAAAGGAGTAAGTTGTGAGGAAATGGATATTGCCTGTTCATGTGAAAACTCAGCCATGCTGACAATGTCATCCAGTTGGATCATTGTTTTTTCTCCCCATTACATTAAAATGGCGGCACTGAAATGAAGTTGCTCTGTGTACAAAAGGTTGCTTCTGATACTCAACAAAGTAATTACAGTAAGAAGAAATCACCTAAATTCTTTAGGAATAGAACAGAAAACTCCAAGGCTGGTTAGAGAAAGATGAAAAGGGTTGAGCAAAGAAAGGGGCATAAGTAAAGATGACCTAGATAAGGAATACTCAGAGTCAGTGAAAGAACCAGAAGGTGCAGTATCAATAGAGTGAAGGAATAGAGTGTTTGAAGGAAGAATGAGGGATCTGCATTGTCAGACCAAGTAGAGAGGTCTAGTCAGTGAAGGTCCATTAATGGCCGCAGCAAGGCACACAGAAGTATGGGCAGCAAATGTAGGAAACTCTCTTGAAAAACTGGGATGCAAAAGAGAAAAAGAAAAAAGAAATGAAAGGTAACTAGAAGGAGAATATAGGAGAAGCATGGTTTTAAGCTATAGGTAAGGACCCAAGAGAGAAAAGAAAAATGAAGATATATGTGTGGGAGGAATAAATAAACACCAGCCCTGTGGAGGCAGCAAGTAAGGGTGATGGGGACAGGTAATAATGGATTTTCTTAAACATTCTTTGAAATTAGAGAAAAGGTAGTGAGGAAAGTTGTGAGACACAGGGATATCTGGTAGATATGTGAGGGTCTGAGTGAGATCATACCTGATGCCTTCATTTTTCTTGGGAAGGAAAGGAAGGGGAGTGAACTGTTTTGCCAGAGCCCAGTGAGAAATGGGGACCTGGAACACAGCCTTTCCTGCCCTCCCACTGGCATGCCCAGCCAGAAGTCAGAGGGCAAAGAAGTGAGGATAATCTAGTCTGTACAGATCAGACTTCTGGGACATAGGACATACAAAAGTGAAGAAAAGGAATAGCTAGCCCGGTGATAAGCTGATGTGGAAGACTGTGTGCTAAGATGGCCACAGTAAATTCTTTCTATCTCTACGTGTGCTCCTTTGCAGTGGGACTCTGCCATGCTCCCAGGAAGTGGTGGAGTGTATTTCCCTACCCTTGAGTTGGGGCTGGTCTGCAACCGCTCTGACTAATAAAATGTGGTATAGGGGCACCTGGGTGGCTCAGTCGTTAAGCGTCTGCCCTCAGCTCAGGTCATGATCCCAGGGTCCTGGGATCGAGCCCCGCATTGGGCTCCCTGCTCAGCGTGGAGCCTGCTTCTCCCTCTCCCACTCCCCCTGCTTGTGTTCCCTCTCTTGCTGTGTCTCTCTCTGTCAAATAAATAAAATCTTAAAAAAAAAATAAAAAAATTAAAAAAAATGTGGTATAAATGAGGTTTTGTAATATCTCAGCCTAGGCCTCAGGGGGCTTTGCAGCTTTTCTTCTCACCCACCTGAAACACTAGCTGCCACGTAAGGACATCTTGAGAATGAAACATCATGTGTACAAGGAGGCCCAGCCAGGCATGTATGTGATGAGGCCATCTTGGAACATCCAGTCCCAGTTAAGCAGTCAGATGACTCAAGCCACAAAAGTGACTCAGGTAAGACGGGTTGCTTTAAGGCATTACATCTAGGGGAGGTTTGTTATGCAATGATAGCTGATACAGCTGGAAAACATGGGCCTTCAAGGAGGATGAGTGAAGAACGTCCCAACTTTTCCTCTCAGCCCTATGATGTTGGGATGTTTAGTGATCTTGCTGCCGTTTTCTTTTTTCTTTTGTAAGCATTTTATTGAAGTTAGAAGCATAATAAACTTTTTATTAAAATTAAAAATACATTCTACAGCAGTGGTTGCTAGGGGCTCAGGTTGGGGGGAAGTGGCATGAATATGTGGAACACAGAGGAATTTTAGGGCAGTTAAACTATTCTCTATGATAGTGAATAATATCCATTGAATGATGGATCCATGACACACATTTGTCAAAACTCGAAGAACTGTACAACACAAAGAGTGGACCCTAATGTAAATCACAGACGGTTAATAATATACCAACACTGGTTCATCAGCTGCAACAGAGTATGGGATATAATAAGGAAAATTCTGATCAAGGGAAACAGGATATATGGGAAATCTCAGATCTGATCAATTTTCTTTAAACCTAAGACTGCTCTACAAAATGAAGTCTGTTAATGCGTTCTAGCTTTTTTTTTTCTCTTTTAATCATTCTTAAAATCAGACCAAGCCAAACCAAACCAAAATCACAGGTGATGGCAGGAGAGTAGGGTTCCCTAGGTACCCTCAAGATTTTTATAATTAATTTTTTACTGTGAAAATCACTGTATTCAAAAACATAGTTTTCTTTTGTATTAGTCTACAAACAAAACAATAATATAAATATTCCATATTTTGTCTATAGAAAAATGTAACAACTTAAGGAACAATGGGGAACTTATGATTTATGGAAGGTACTTATGGAAGTGTTGCTTACCTCCAAGGAGAACAGTGAAAGTGTCACCATGTTGCTTTTGAAGAGTTTTCATGAAACCTAAAGGATCCTTTTGTAATTTCAGGGCCTCTCCAAGGTAAGGAAGCCAGCCTTTTATCAGTGGAGGCTCACCAGGTCTCCTATAAGAAAAATAAACAAACAAGAAAAAATGAAATCCTTATTTTAATACATATGGGTTATTAACCCAGCCTAGAAGTGAATGGATGAATTACACAACTTTTTTCAATTATTTTATTTAATGATTATTATATAATCATAGATATGAATTTATTGAGTCCCACCAGTATGTGACTTTGGGGTAGACAGTTCAATTCACAGCTTTTGGTGAGGAACGTTTTTGAGAAATTGTATCTTGTAAGACCCAAATGGCTGGCTGAAATGACAGCTACAGTCAGTAAACATTTTATGTATGAGAGCTCTTGCTGAGTGTTAGATGTCAGGTAGTTTACTCGCCAAAGTAAAGCTCTTTGTTATCAGATGTCACTTTAGACTGGAATTGCATAATTAGAAGAGGAGCAGTTAATAATCTTGAAAAATCTTTTATGTTGTTGAGAACAATAAAAAGCTCAACATTATTTCCATGAAGTATATCTTGTTGTATTCTTTTATCGAGTTTTTTATTCAAATTACGAAGGACTAGGAATATTTGTTAAATTTTACAAGACAACATATGAAACACGTTCAGTGAAACACTGAAATACTGTGAATTAAAAAACAAGTTTCTTCTTTTTTTTGACCTATAATCTTAGCAAACCTGGACTTCAAAATTTCTTCTTCTTCATTTATTTGGTGAGCTCAATCTGATTTAAAGTAAAAAAAAAAAAAAAAAATCCAAAGCCATTTTATCCTAGAAGGGATTAAAACAAATATTCAAAAGAACTCTGATGATTCTCTATCCCATCTGTGAAGATGACTTACACTATAGGCAGTACAACCCATTCTGATTAATCACAAGATATTACTAGCTCAAGACCCAATCAAAAATCAAGATTATGATCATACTTAACATGGAATTTTATGTGGTTAGATTAACCCTATCAAAAGCTTTTATTTTCCCACAACTCAACATGGTAGAATTAAACTTAAAAAATAAACATCAGATCTTTTGGGGGAAAAGAAATAAACTAACACAAAATAAACCCAAGGTATGATAGAAATAAAGGAAACAGGTATCAAAATTCTCCTTTCTGTTTTTAGAAGACAATTGATTTTTATACTAATTTACAGATCTGTGCTATTATTTAAATATATGTACTTAGAAATGGGAAGACAAGAAACATCACATAAAAATGTGTATCTTCTGCTTCCTCCCCTTCTCTGTTATTTTCTTAAATGCTAGCTCTACCAATGGAGACTTGCTTTTTTGAGAAATACAAAAATGTACCAAAAAGTACAGTAATAGTTAATTCTATATCCAAAGATTAAACAAGAAATGACATATATTATTGTAGAGTAGGCTCTCTTAAGTCAGAAATTGCCATAGCATGCAGGCTCTCAATCAATGCCTTTCAAATTTTGCAAGTGATCTTAGATCACAAAATTTCTTTTCAAAATATTAACTCTCTTCCTTGGTCTATTTTTATTCTGTTTTGTTTAATGTTGCTTGGATGTTGCATAGTGACAAAGATTTTGAAAGGCTTTTTGTCATATCATAATTTAATGCAACTAATTTCATCCTCTATGCTCTGTCATTTGGTCAAAAGCTGTAGTCTTCATGGATTTCCGTGGGGGGAAAGGATGGAACTCAGAAATCCAGGGGAATATTAAGTTAATGTTCAGAGTTAGGGAAACACATTAGGAAGCAGTTTTATTGTTACAAAGATGAGAGGATCATCATTTCTTACAGCTGTGTTCATTTGGCAGCAATGAGTTTAAAACTATGAAACACCATGTCACAACTGCGTATTTTCAGGAAAAAATATAGTGCTATTTCAACTTATGACCCATTGAAGATGGGCAACAGAAATCTGTCTTCATCAGTATATTTGTAAAAATTATTTAGAGAGGAAAGACATCATCATAATGGTCCAGAAAGACCTACTGACATATGGCACAGTGCAAATACTGCTATTTGTCTCTCTCATGCTCTGTGACTTTGAAAATGAAATGTCCACTGCCCACTGCTGAGTGAGGGGATGGGATGCCTAATGCTTGTTGGGAATGATCAAGTTCCAAACTTAAAAGGAACAGGTTCTAAAGCAATGGTGGGCAACTAAAAACAAAGAAAAACAAAAACAAAGAACCCCCAGAAAACAAAAAAACAAAAATTGTGGGCCACACCCCCTCTCAATCCCACTTGAACAGTATACACTTCCTCAAATATCCTCTTTACTACTTAAGACACTAACAGGACACATCTTGTAAGTAATACATATTAAAGCTTACAAAGTTTCTTAATAATTAAACCCAAGTTCTATGCATAAACAACTATCACCACTTGCAATTTCTTCCATACGAATAGTGGGACACATCTTGAAGTTTATTAAAAATGTCAAGTACGGTCCAAATTTACCTGCAAGCAAATAGTGGAGAAGAGCCTAAATACATAAAATGGCTATAAAACATAAGAGATGTTTTAGTTTTCCTTTGGTTAAAAAGAAGCATATAAGATCTGAGGAGGTGAACCAACATAGAATACTTCGTTTTTAATAATAGTTGCAGTTTGTCTTTATGCTATACCTTTAGTTAAATAAATAGGGAAAAGGTTTGGCTAGTGACCTATCACACATCATTCCCTGAGACATTTAAAGCCCAGCATTTTCCACAGCAATCTATACATGTCAAGTAATTTCTTCTATTCCACTTTTCCTGGGATCATTCTAGGCTAGGAGTCCGAGTTATTGTAACAACCTTCTAAGTAAGTGGTGAGCAATCTTTATACATGTACACCAATTCAGGAAAAAAAAATTATGTGTTGATTAAGTTTCTGAGGACATAAAATATTTGTATTAGGTCATCTAATATCTGTAACAGTGCCTTAATAATTTTTTTAATTTTTCCTAATTAATATTTTCTTTTGTATATGTGTGGTTAAAATGTCAGATACTACACAACTGATGTGCAATGCAGTAGCTGATTATAATAGTGACCTTTTGAACAAACTTTTGGTTGAGCAAAGAACTTTTGAAGCTGCCCTTCTACCTTTCCTGGACTTACTTTAGAAGCTACTTAATTGGAAAATATAATTTGGTTCACACTGTCTCTTAGAACTGTACTTTTGAAATGTTCTCTATTCTTCCACTCTTCCTTGGCTTCAATGCAGGCATGAGGAGGAGTCAGTCGGTAGAAGGCATGGCAGAGTCTTGGCATACTGGCAGCCTCTGTGAGAGCTCATGTGGGGCCAAGGAAGCACAGAACCACATGATTGCTTTGCCTGGAAGCTAGGAGGGATTACCAAGTGGGGACACTTGAGTAAAGGATGCAAAGATGGAGGATCACCCTCAAAGTCCTGGCCAGGAGGCACACTGGGAAGCCAAAGATGGCCACATGAACATCTGTACTACAGGACTTTCCAGATCAACAGAAAGGAAGGGGAAGAGTTCTCCTCCTAAATCTCATTTAATGTGTGTGTGTGTGTGTGTGTGTGTGTGTGTATATGAACAAGTTTTAAACCCAAAGTGACTGGAACTACTTTTCACTAGAAATAGTGTTTTCTGTCTTCAGCAGAAATCAGTTATAGACAAATAAATTTGTGCACATATAACACTGGAAAATTTTAAATCCAGCATACAAGTTATGTAGACACCCAGTTGTTGTTTTAACTTGAAAATGAGAATGATAATATCAACCTTAGAGGTTTACCATTTCAGACTGAGAGAGAGTCTTTGAAAATAGCTAGTATACAGAGCGGGATCAGTTTTTCCAACTATTCATACATTGTAAGTAGTTGCACATAAGTGGTTTTGCTCTCCCATTCTCTGTATGAACGGTTTTATTTTTCAACCTTCCTTGTTATCTATATAAGGAGTTTGGAAGGCATCACTCCCATCTTCACCACAAGAAAAAAGCTGAACAAACTGAATATCAACAAGTCCTCTTAGATTCATTAGAGAATTGATGCTGCAGGGCAAACCATTGCCCTAAAAGCTATAGAGACAGGTGAATACAGAAAATTATAGCTTAGTGGGAGCAGAAGCTGCTGCTGCAGCCTTTAAGAAAGACACTGAAAAGGTAATTGACTAATTGCTGGAGACTGAGCAAGGACTAATTTGTGATATAAAATCTCCTAAGGGCCCAGACTTATTAGGGCCTTCACAGTGCTCACACAAGGAGAAATAGATAATCTGAATTAGTGTGCATTTACCAAATAAATTGAGTCAATAATTTATAATCTTCTAAAGCAGAAGGCACCAACTCTAGATCTCACTGGTGAATTTTATCAAACATTTAAGGAAGAAATATTACCAATTCACTCTAATCTCTTCCAGAAAATAGAAGCAGAGAAAACACTTCCTAACTCATTCTATGAGGCCAGCATTACCCTAATACTAAAGTAGACAAAAACATCACAAAAAAGGAAAATTATAGATCAATAAACACAACATAGATGTGGAAATCCTCAACAAAATAACAGTAAATTGAACTCAACAGTGTATAGGAAGAATTATACATTAGAAGCAAGGGAAATTTATTCCCGGTGTGTAAGGCTGCTTCAACATTCAAAAATCAAATAATGTAATTAATGTAATCCATTACCTCAAAGGGATAAAGAAGAAAAATCATCTGATCATGTCAATAGATACAGGAACATCATTTGACAAAATCTAACACCTATTCATGATAAAACTCTCAGCAAACTAGGATTAGAGGAAACTTCCTCAACTTGATAAAGAACATCTACAAAAAACCTTAATGCTAACATCATACTTAATAGTGAGGAACTAGATACTTTCCTGCTAAGATCTGAAACAAGGCAAAGATGCCCCCTCACCGCTCCTATCTGACATTATACAGGAAGTCCTAGTTAATGCAATAAGACAAGAAAGGGAAATAAAAGGTATACAGATTGAGAAAAACTAAAACTATTCTTGTTCAGATGACATGATTGCCTATATATAAAATTTCGAAACAGCAACAAAAATACT
The DNA here is from genome assembly GCF_009762305.2 of Zalophus californianus. NCBI lineage: Eukaryota > Metazoa > Chordata > Mammalia > Carnivora > Otariidae > Zalophus > Zalophus californianus. Next base: position 124,583,207 of record NC_045598.1, read on the forward strand.
CTTCTGTAACTAATAAGAAATTACAGCAAGGTAGCAGAATACAAAGTTAATACACAAAAGTAAATTGCTTTCCTATTTTCCAGCAATGAATAAGTGGAATTTGAAATAAAAAAAAACAACACCACTTACATTGGCACCCATAAAAATGAAATACTTTGGTATACAAAATGTGTACAAAATCTACATAAGAAAAACTATAAAGCTGTGATAAAAAAATCAAATAAAATTTAAATAAGCGAGAGATATCCTATGCATGTCAGTAGGGAGACTCAATATTGTCAAGATGTCAGTTCTTCTCAACTTGTTCTATAGATTCAATGCAATCTGATCAGGATCAGAACTCCAGAAAGTTATTCTGTGGACATTGACAAACTGATTCTAAAGTTTATATGGGAAGGGAAAGGACCCAGAATAGCAAATATGATATTGAAGGAGAAGAACAAAGTGGGAAGACTGATACCACTCAACTTCAATACTTACTATAAAGCAACAATAATCAAGACAGTACGGTATTGGTGAAAGAATAGACAAATAGGTCAATGGAACAGAAGAGAAAGCCCAAAGTATACCAACACAAATACAGTCAACTGATCTTTGACCAAAGAACAAAGTAATTCAATGGAGAAAGGATAGCCTTTTCAACAAATGGTGGTAGAACAACTGGGCATCCTCTTGCAAAAATATTAATACAGACACAATTCTTATACCTTTCACAAAAATTAACTCAAAATAGATCAGAGACCTAATTGTAAAATGCCAAACTATAAAATTACCAGCAGTTAAAATAAGAAATATCTAGACGACCTTGGGGCTGGCAATGACTTTTTATTTTTTTTAATTTTTTATTGTTATGTTAATCACCATACATTACATCATTAGTTTTTAATATAGTGTTCCATGATTCATTGTTTGTGCATAATACCCAGTGCTCCACGCAGAACGTGCCCTCTTTAATACCCATCACCAGGCTAACCCATCCCCTCACGCCCCTCCCCTCTAGAACCCTCAGTTTGTTTTTCAGAGTTCATCATCTCTCATGGTTCGTCTCCCCCTCCAATTTCCTCCCCTTTATTCTTCCCCTCCTGTTATCTTCTTCTTTTTTTTTTCTTAACATATATTGCATTATTTGTTTCAGAGGTACAGATCTGTGATTCAACAGTCTTACACAATTCACAGCACTCACCATAGCACATACCGTCCCCAATGTCTATCACCCAGCCACCCCCTCCCTCCCACCCCCCACCACTCCAGCAACCCTCAGTTTGTTTCCTGAGATTAAGAATTCCTCATATCAGTGAGGTCATATGATACATGTCTTTCTCTGATTGACTTCTTTCACTCAGCATAACACCCTCCACTTCCATCCACATCGTTGCTGGCAATGACTTTTTAGATACAACATCAAAAACACAATCCATGAAAAAAAAAACTTCATTAAAATTTAAAAATTCTGTCCTGCAAAATACACTGTTAAAGAGAATCAAAACCCACACTTCAGACTGGGAGAGAAATCTTTGCAAAACACATACCTGACAAAGGACTAATAACCAACATATACAAAGAACTCTTAAAACTCAATAAGGAAAAAAACAATTAAAAATGGGCAAAAGATCTCAACAGACACCTTACCACAGAAGACATACAGATGGAAAATAAACAGATGAAAAGATACCCCGCATCATATTCTCAGGGAATTGCAAATTAAAACAGTAACAAGTTACCACAACACACCTATTAGAATGGCCAAACTCAAAACATTGACTGGCCCAAATGCTGACAAAAATGTGGAACAACAGAAACTCTCATTGCTGGTGGGAATGCAAAATGGTACAGCTACTTTGGAAGACAGTTTGGCAGTTTCTTATAAAACTAAACATACTCTTACCATATGACCCAGCAACTGTGATCCTTGGTATTTACCCAAATGAGCTGAAAACTTGTGTCCACACAAAAACCTGCACACAAATGTTTACAGGAACTTTATTCAGAATTGCCAAAACTTGGGAACAATCAAGATATCCTTCAATTGGTGAATGGATAAACAAACTGTGGTAAATGTGGTTGGTAGAATATTATTCAGTGATAAAAAGAAATGCACTATCATGCCACAAAAAGGCATGGAAGAACCTTAACCACATATTGCAAAGCGAAAGAAGCCAATCTGAAAAGGCTACACACTGTATAATTACAACTATATGACATTCTGGAAAAGCCAAAACTATGGAGATTATTAAAAGATCAGTAGTTGCTAGGGCTTTGGGGGAGAGAGGTATAAATAGGTGTAGCACATGGGATTTTTAGGACAGTGAAACTATTTTGTGTTACTATAATGATGTATCTGTGTCATTATACGTTGGTCAAAACCCATATAATGTACAACACAAAAACGATCCCAGATGTAAATTAGGACTTTAGTTAGTATTAATGTATTAATATCGGCTCAACTGTAACAAATATACTATACTGATATTAATATTTGTGAAGACTACGGTGGGTGGGGAGGGGGTATATGGGAACTCTACAATTTCAATATTTCTGTAAACCTCAAACTGCTCTATAAAATAAGGCCTATATAACTATACAGATATAGATATCTACATATATAATAATAAATTTTAAGCAAGAAACTAATATGAAGTTTCTATTTTTTTTTAAAATTAAGGACATTAAAAAAAGATGGGCAATTCTAAGGTATCAGTATTGGGCAGTGTGTAAATTGATAAAAACAAATTTTTTTTTAAGATTTTATTTATTTATTTGACAGAGAGAGACACAGCGAGAGAGGGAACACAAACAGGGGGAGCGGGAGAGGGAGAAGCAGGCTTCCCGCGGAGCAGGGAGCCTGATGCGGGGCTCGATCCCAGGACCCTGGGACCATGACCGGAGCCGAGGGCAGACGCTTAATGACTGAACCACCCAGGAGCCCCTAAAAACAAGTATTTTTTAAGAGTAAAGAGTTCTAAACTGATGGTTACTAGAGGGGAGGTGGGTGGGGGGTTGGTGAAATAGGTGATGGGGATTAAAGAAGGCACTTGTCGTGATGAGCACTGGGTGATGTATGGAAGTGTTGAATCACTGTACTGTACACCTGAAACTAATATTATACTGTATGTTAACTAACTGTAACTTAAATTAAAATTTTTAAAAAGTGTAAAGGTTCTAGAATCCAAAAAGTAAGAAAATTGCTGTGGATTATCCCCAGTCACAATAGGCCCATTTCTTTCTATGACCTCATAAAGAGCCATTGTTAAAGAATCCCAAGCATCTATTTAAGACCTTGGAGGGGCTGAGGATTTTGTACCTTCTAGCTCAGGAAGCTGGTTTTCAATGACCTGGGATTTGACCAAAGTTAGTTTCTTCCATGGCACTGTAGGGTTTTTATCTATTTTGCATATTAATTTTTTCACTTTTAAAGAAATCTTTAAAATCTTCACTTTTAAAGAAAAAGTGAAAAAATTTAATAACTCTTTTTAATCTTTTTCTTATTCTTTTTTCTTTATTTTTTTTCCATTTTTAAAATTTAGTTTGTTAATGTTTTGTTTACCTTTATTTTTTGTCTGGCACTATGTCAATTCCATCATAAAGGTCAGTTTTTCAAATTGGCCTTGAAAGTGATTTTCTTTTGAAGTAAACTGGATCAAATTTCTCCCAGCTTTTCCCGGTTTCAAGCTGACATTGGGACACGCTGCCTCCAAGTAAGTGCAACATGCTGCCAGGCCTCTCGGCCATCTCTGCTGAGGAAAAGACTTTATTGGCAGCTACCATTGGCAAGGATATATTTGCCAAGGTGAGGCTGGCCCAACACATTTGGGAAAGAGATGGTCATGACAATCATTAACGAGTTAATCTTGTTAACTACCTTATAAAGTCAAAATAATGAGGGCCTTGGATAACTCAAACATTGTGAAATTATTTGAAGTGATGGAGACAGGAACAGTCTACCCTATCATGGAGGTAAGTGGGGAAGAGCTATTCAATTACCCAGTGGATCATCACAGCAGGAAAGAGAAAGAGGCCCCAGGCAAATTCAGCCAGAGAGTGTCTGCTGCACAGTATTACCAGCAAAAGGGTATTGTCTATATACCTTCAAGGCAGAAAACCAACTACTAGAAACTTACATGCACATCAAGGTTTCAGACTTTGCTACAGCAATGAATTCCCCTTTGGCAATAAGTTGGATGCCTTGTGTGGCAGCTTCCTTATAATGCCTTGGAACTCTTTCCAGAGCCAAAAGTAAAATGGCTTCATGGTAGATGTATGGAGCCTAAGAGTCACCTTATATACTCTGGTCAGCAGATCCCTGCCTTTTGACGGACAACTTAAAGGATCAGGGAAAGCAATACTGAACAGAATATACCATATTCACTTCTACTTGTCCATAGTGTGAAAACTTGCTCAAGACATTTCTTATCCTCAATCTCACCAAGAGGCGTCTTAGAGCAAATCATGAAAATTTCATGGATGAATGTGGCTTATGAAGATGAGGAACTAAAGCCTTACATGGAGTCACTCCCTGAGTAAAAAGACTCTGGTGGACTGAGTTGATGGTGCTCACTGGCTTCACAATGTGAAGAGGGGTGGGTAGAAGCAATGACATGATGTGAGGCTGTGAGATTATCTGCCTTGAGCCCCTTTCCACAGACAGAGGCACCATAGACCACCATATGACACTCACAGAGTTGGTCAATATTGACTTTTCAGAGAACTTTGTTCACAATATATCTTTAAGTGAATAAAGCAGTTAAGTAACCATAGGCATAATAGCATAATATTGTTTTCCTAAAAAAATATGGAAAGGAATATAAACACAAAGAGAAAGATCTGATATGCCTTAAGATGTCAATGGTCATTATTGCTGGTGGTGAGATTACAGGGGTTTGATAGCTGGTATCTTCTAATTTGCATGACACTTCTTTTGAAGAGTATTTGCCATTTATTTTGTAGAATGTCCCTCAATTTGGGTTGTCTGATGTTTTCTCATGATCAGATCGAGGTGGTAACATTTTGGGGAAGAATCTCACAGAAGCAACGTGCCCTTCTCAGCATATTGTTTTTTAAATTTAAAAAAATGCTATTTTAGTGTTCAAATTAAAGCCACGTACAGAAGGTACTGTCCTCTAAAGCGCAGTTGATGGCAAAAAAGTATACTCTACAAAGAATCCAAGACTCATTCTATAAATGAGCTCTACACTCCTAAATCAGGTGAGTAGAGGAAACAGCCTGAGATCCACCGTAAGGACAAGCAGCACCCTCTCCACCCACATTCTAAAAATGCAGAGCAGACACTGGGGTCAGACTCTGTAACTGCACAAAATATGGACACGCAGTGCCACCTGGGGATACCCTGTTACTTGCACCAGGGGCCAGGGGACATACTAATGAGGCAGGCAGAGTTGATTTCTGTGACAGCCAGGAAAGGGAGGAGTGCTCTATACAAATGGGGTTGCAACCAGTGGACTGTGACAACTGGGTTCCCTGATCATCTCTTCAAGGCTGCACTTGGACAAAGAAACATTGTGGCACAGAGCACACCGTCTCCACTCCCTCACAAAACCCTAGGGCATCTCATGCCTACCGTTAGGGAGTACGTTAATTTTTTCTCCTTGTATATGACAACCATATGTTCTTTAGGACTCTTGATTCACACGTCGAACATAAATGATCTGTTTAATATTTGTTTACTGCAAGAATCAGAACTACTGTAATCTCTTTTCAGGATGAACATTAATCCAACCCTGTCTAGAAAAATTATACAGTTCATTACCATAAGTAATCTCTATTGTACTCCATGCTTAACCTTCACTTTCCCCCAGTCTTATAACCTTGCAAATCCACTGGTGCTGTGTGATTGGCATCTGGTGTTCATACAATCTCTGCCTCACAGAGAATAAATGAAAAATCCCTAGATAAAAATGCCACTTTTCAGTGATCCAACCCTCTGCTCTTTGGTAACTTGTGTACCACTCTAGAAAGTTCTGTTAACTTTGCAGCTCATAAATAAAGCCTTTACTCTTGAAATGTTTTGGCTCTATCAGGATGGCAACTGACTTAAAACTTGATTTAATTTCCCGGTAGCAAAGATATCACTGTTCAAGCACTTTTAATCAAAGCGTTAAATGTAATGGCAATGTAAAAGCAAGCAACACTGAATGGTCACAAATTTCTCCATTATTGGCATGGAATCATAGCAAAACCAATATGAACATGGCTATATCTTCACACCCTGAGAGTAACTTTTCAAGCCATATTTCAGGTGAACCTCTAGCTGTCAGCTCATCTATGTGATTGTGTGATCCGAGCAAAGCTTTGTCTGGGGAATGTGCCTTGTAAACTCAATTCCGTTAGTAGATTTACACTAATGCCTCGATCAAGTGAGTGACTTGTAAGTGCTTCTTTGGATAAGAAGCCAAACCACATTCATATAGGATTTCACTCAGAGAAGTCTATGATTGAGCTTTTTTTTTTTAATCTGGGAGGAATGCCACAGGTTGGCACCAGTGGAATAATGTCAAGACGTATTAAAAAAAAACAACCCACAACTATCACTTAAAATTTAACTGAGTCTCAAACACGCCCCACAATGACCACAACACTGGAGGACGTTTCTTAATGAACTTGACCCTGGGTTAGCAGGGCATAGTCCAAGCCCTCATCCATTCTCATGGGCACTACTACAATAGCTTCCTGATTGATCTTGCCACACTGCATGGCTCAGGCTACCAGCCACCACCAGTTTGCTGACTTTGGCCAATTTACTTAACCTATCTGTTCCTCCGGTTTCTCACCTGTAAAATGGATATACTATTGTACTTTCTTCATGTAAAAAATAAGCTGAAGCATGTAAAGAACTGAAGGCAATGACTTGCATGTAGGAAGCACTCAGAACGTTAACTACTACTATTATTATATTAATATTATTGATCTCCACATCACTACCTGAGATCACCTAAAATACAAACCAAATTGTGGCTCTCTCCCGATTTCTCTTTCCTAAAAGTTTTCAACTGAATACCAAATTTTAAGATATTTTTTCATTTGCTTGCGTACTTCCTTTACTTGCCTAATTTAGGTATTAGTTTAGGGCTGCAATATATGATTTGCTGGTCAGGGGTGGGGCACCAGAACCATCTACCCATCTGGAAAGTAACTCTAACTTCTCGGGCTTTGTATTCTCTGGGCAAACGCTCTTAAAGGATCAAGTGGCTCAGAAGAGCACTCTATCTTAGGAGAAAGCCAGTCAAGAATGTTTAAACAGCCTAGACAATTCCAAAAGAGGGAAATCGATTCATAATTGAAAGTTATTTCAACTCCCTAATTAAAATAGAAAACCATGCAACTGAATTTGTAATTTCTGAGATGATCAGTTGCTAATTTATTTTACAGATGGGATTTGAATGGACTTCATGGAAGAGATATCAATTCTATTAACTCATCATTTCTTACATTTGATTAAATTGTTTGATTTTGAAACATTTAATAAAAAATCAGAACCCACAGTTTTGTGGAAACTGAATTATACCAGAGGGCTAACCCAGAAAGCCTTAGCAATGATAATATGGAGATCAATGCCCACATAAATGCACAGTCAAGTTATCAACTGACATTTCAACAACCAAAGCCAATGAAGAAACAAAGTTCCAAATTCTGAAGGTTGACTAAAATAACCAAGTACAGCTTATCAGAACCATAGGAAAGGCAATACAAGGGTACTCCAGTTTGCTGAGGTGGGAAGCTAATAAAAAGCCTGAGGACCATATGCTACATCTGCTTCAGAATGCAAAAATTCATAACCATATATTACATTGAGTCAACTATTAGCACAGCAAAAGCTAATAGTATCTCTATATTTGTAACATAGCACATGGCACTGAGAATGGCAACGTTTTTATTTTGTCATGAATTAGAGGGCTTTTCAAAAGGAAAAATACTACTCATTTCCAAAGATTGGTTCCTAACTTTGGCTTATGATTTTAGGTTACTGCATAAAAGGAGTGTATGACTACCTCAGGAAATCGATCATCACTAATATTACAACATGGAACACAGAAGACCCAGCATCATATTTATACACAGAAATCCCTAAGGTTTGCAAATTCTAAAATTAAACATAACCCCTTGCTTATTTTAAACATAATGCTTGCAGCTTCCTTTGTTCATGCTACCCTTTCTTATGTGCACCCTCCCACTGTTTTGTGAAATCAATTTTCAGTATTTATGCCACAATCATCATTAAAGTGTGCTCAATTGCTTTGTTTTTGTGTTTGCCTTGTTTTCTGTGTACCCATCACTAATTCTTATCAGTCTCTTTCAGTACTCTCTAAAATCTCTCTCAATATGGTCAGACATATGGTCCTGCAATTTTCATATAGCTCCTCTCCTATTTTCCATCAGTTTTTCTTTTGCTCTATTTAAGGACTTTCTTGACTTAATCTCTTTCACAGATTATTTTATTTCTACTCTTAGATTTCTAATTTCCTAGAGTTCTTTTGTGCTCTCTGATTACACATTATACAAATTAAATTCCATTCTTGTTTTATGAATGCAATTTCTCTTATCCCTTTAAGACTAATAAGTATAATTTGGGTTTTTTTTTTTTTCTGTCTCCAAATTGTCTGTTTCCTCCAAGTCTTTGTTTTTTTTCTGTTTTGTTTTGTTGTTGTTGTTGTTGTTATGCTTTGCTTTCTTCAGTGTCTCATGATCCTTAGCTTTCTTTCAGATCTAAAAACAAGGTTGTGTGTGTGTGTGTGTGTGTGTGTGTGTGTGTTGGTGGGGCTGATGGACTTCACCATGTTGTGATTGCAAGGGGACCTAGTCATTTTAATGAGCTACCCATCTTTGCTAGTTAAATGGATGAGGCTGTAACTTTTCATGAATTTTAATTTTGCTTTGGGGACTTGGGAATAGAACATAATACACAACTATCTGTGAACACATTTCCTGTAAAGAGTTAACATTAACCAATTTTGAATTTGTCTTAATTATAGTTTTTTGGAGGTTACTGCCAAAGTCACTTGCAGTTGTGTTTGTAGATAAAAATTTTAGAGTTCATTTTTATTTACAGCGGTGAGAATAGATGGAAGATACAACAATATGAAAGTCTGGCATTAGAGGTCAGAAAAAAGGGACAGATGATGGGTTCTACAGTTATGCAAGTCTGTCAGTTAAAATTGCAGGGTAGAGTAAGGGATTTTATTATTTCACTGTTCCTAAAATTAGTCCAACACTCTTGCAAGTGATATTATCTTGTTTCAGCGCTAGAAGGATTAGGGAGAACTGGCAGAGGAAACTGAAGTACAAATATATTCTTTTTTTCTCATGGGAGAAATGTGTGTGTGTGCGTGCACTAATATTTGAAATGTGACTTAAACAAAGTGATGCCAATGTCAGTAAAACATTAATTCTTTCTACAGACCACCCTTCATATGGCAGATGTCTTACTTCCCAGTACAGTAAAAAGCATTAAAAAAAGGCAAGGACTCATATCTCCACCCTTCTAGTTCCTCAGATACTTCATTCCTCCTCAGAAATATGTGAATTTTGACAGGACTCATGCATCTATAGGAGGTGTTTTTTCTTTCCTCTATAAATAGGGTACAAACTAAAAAAACAGAAGCCACCATTTGAGTGGTAAATAACCATTCTACCATCTTGAGAGCTTACAGGTAACTACTCAAAATAGTCATTTAATGATTGTTTCAAAATTTATTCTGCTTCTTTCCTAGAATTAAAAATTCCATTCTGTTATTTCCAAAGGATTTCATGTAAGTATGTATATATATGCACACTATTTTACACACACTATTTTACATAAGTACATAAATGCATATATATACATGTATTAATGGCAGGGAAAGTACCTTAAAAATTATGGACAAATATATTAAGAAGTCTTATAATTCTGTAATAAGGAGACAATCCAATAAAAAATGAGCAAAATTCTGAATAAATATTTCACCAAAGAAGATATACAAATGGCCAATAAGCACATGAAAAGATGCTCAACATCACTAATCTTTAGGGAAATGTAAATTAAAAACTAAAATGAGATACCACTGCTCACTTATTAAAATGGCAAAAATCAAAAAGAATGACTGTACTAGTGTTGGCAAAGATGAGGAGAAATTGGAACTCCCCTACACTGCTGGTGGGAATATGAAATAGTACAATCACTTTGGAAAAGAGGCAAGCAATTTCTGATAAAGTTAAATGTACACTAACAGGACAACTCAGAGATTCCAATTCTAGGTATCTCTTTACCCAAAAGAAATAAAAACATATGTCCACACAGACTTGTATGTGAATGTTCACAGGTGCATTAATCATAATAGCTAAAAATTAGAAACAATCCACATGTCTATGAACTAGTGGGTAGATAAACAAAAGGTGGTCTATCTATATAACAATATTATTCAGCAATAAAAAAGGAACAGACCAATGATGTATGCAACAACACTGATAATCCTCAAAAGCATCATACTAAGAGAAAGAAACCAGGCACATAATTTTAGTTTTATGAAATTTCCAGAAAAGATAAAAATAGAGGCAGAAGGTAAATTAGTTCTCCCTTGGGATTGACGGTAGGAGCAGAAATTAAATGCAAACAGCCATAAGGAAACTTTTTGGATGATGGGAGTATTCTAAACTGGATTGTGCTGATGGTTGCACAACTATATCAATTTACTAAACTCATCAAAGTGAATGAATTTCATGATATGTAAGGATCTCAAAGAAGCTGCTGAAAAAAATGGGGTATTTTGTATGATTAGTTAAATATTTCAATCATCGGCACGCCTGGGTGGCTCAGTCGGTTAAGTGTCTGCCTTTGGCTCAGGTCATGATCCCAGACTCCTGGGATTGAGCCCCAAGTCACGCGCCACATCAGGCTCCCTGCTCAGCGAGGAGTCTGCTTCTCCTTCTCCCTCTTACCCCCCCACCACCCCTCTCTCATGCTCATTCTCTCTCTCTCTCTCAAATAAATAAATGAAATCTTTTAAAAAATTTCAGTTATCCGACAAGTCTTTAAACAAAATGTACCATGCCAAAATCTCCTTTAATAATTTTGCTGAGCCATCTATATGACTTCTACAAAATTCCCTAGGTAGAACAGGGTCTTGAAACTGGGAGAGTTTGGGTTTTACAAATAAGAAAACAGAATCAGAGAAGTAAAATAACCTGTCCAGTCACACAGCAACAAACCAACAAAAAAAGATCAGAGTCCAGGTTTCCTGACTCACAGTCCAACGATTTGTTTCTCTCTATACCACACCATCCAAAGAAATATAGGTACATGTCAGGGTTAAGGGAGTCCCGACTTTCTGAAATAAGATTTTTCTCTTTTCTGATATGTTCTGCACTTGTAGTGAGCCCAGAGGTGATAATCCTATAAAGTAAATAAACATAAGACGTTATCTCCCATAGGGCAACTTCTGTTTGTGGCTAAATGAGCCAAGATGAAGAAACACTTCAAATAAAAGACACAGCTGGAATAACATAGCGGAGAGGTTGCTTAGCTTGAAAGGCAGTCTGGCACCTAGCCACTATGATTCATAAACTATAATGTAATAAACTTGTATGAACAAAAATCAAATTTCCATATTCAATGCTGGTTACCTGAATGAGCCATATGAGAGCTAATTTTTGGAAACAACATTAATTCTCTGGAAACAAAATGAGCCACTTGGTACGAGCCAGAGTTTGGGAGCTAAAGGGTTTCAAATTCTATCACGTATCTGTACCTATTCTGCATCTCCAGATTCCGAGAGGTATTTCTAGAAACTTCTTAAATTGAATCTTAGTCTAGTTTAATGTCTGCTTTTTAAAATCACCTCCAATTGATCAAAGTATATTAAGAGGCCAAACATTAGGCATCTGAAGCATAAGAAAAGATGAGGACATGAAAGTCTCAGAAAGTTTTCGTCTTCAATACCATCAACTCAGAGGGCTGCACTGTTTGTAACAAAGTGACAGAGACTGAAGGATTTGTGGCACCAAAGTTTTTAGAGACTAAAACCAGCAGTATTTACCCAAAAGGACTCAGGCAAACTAATCCTTACCAGAATCTCAGTTAACCCCTGCAAAAAGTGAATATGAGGACTTGATATCCCTTAAACATAAATTTTTAAGGAAATTGCTTTAAGGGCTGAGATAAATTGCAGTAGTGTTCAACATACCCAGTGTTCCTTCCTGTAGGAGCACTATTCATTGATGCCTTATCAATGCCAGGCTTAAGCATGTGACTTTCTTTGGCCAGTGAACTGTGAGCAGTGACACATGCCACTCTCCAGCAGAAGCTTTATGAGCCATCACATGGTTCCACTATGTTCTCATCCTATTGACACAGGTTTAAAAATATCCCACACCAAGATTCTCCTTAGATTTGGAACCTGTAATGAAGATTATGACTCATGGTGAACATAAAGACTGAACAAGAAATAACAACTTTCAGTTGTAAGCCACTCGGTTATTTGTCACTGTAGTGTAGCCTAGCCAAATATGACTGAAACAACAGTTAAACAAAAAAAGAATGTTCTTATTAATGGACTACATGGTAGTTGGCCTATTTGTCACTGTAGTGTAACCTAGCCAAATATGACTGAAACAACAGTTAAACAAAAAAAGAATGTTCTTATTAATGGACTACATGGTACTTGGCAGATCTCACACTGCAAGATAAAAATGTTGATATATACTCCCATCATCCTAGACCAATGTTTTACAAAGACTTTTGATCCAACATGTACACTATGATATGTATATACATGTATACATATATGGATTTGTAGATCTATAAAGTCACAACAATACTTACTCTTCTTATGTACTCTGTTATTTTCTCTTCTATTTACATTTTATTAAAGATTTTTATTTATTTAAGAGAGAGAGAGTGAGAGAGCACGAGAGGAGAGAGGGTCAGAGGGAGAAGCAGACTCCCCGCTGAGCAGGGAGCCCGATGTGGGACTCGATCGTGGGACTCCGGGATCATGACCTGAGCCGAAGGCAGTCACTTAACAAACTGAGCCACCCAGGCGCCCTCTTCTATTTACATTTTTTAAATGTTTGCTGGAACCCACTAAATCCATTTCAAGTCCCACTATTGGGTCACTATCCATTATCCTACTTTCTACCCATTGTCTACCTTGTTGAATGATTCTTAAATGTGTCTTCCTATTTTTCTTTTTCTCCCAAATTTTAAACCGTAGTACTTGACCCTGGATTCACTGTAGAATCACCAGGAAGATTTTTTTAATATACTACTCCCCAACATCAGTGATGGCGATTTTTTAAAAGTCAACATTTTAAAATGAATTGCTGCAACATACATTTAATTATCAACTTTCATATAAATCATTTGGACATATATTTGTTTTGTATTAATATGCACGCTTCTGTTCCTGAAAATCTGCCACCTTAATTTAACCTCCATCACAGGGGGTCCTGAAATTGTCTCTTATTTGATCATATGGCTCCCTTTAGATGCCAATGATTTCAAATAAATTTTGGCTACATGTAGCAATCTCAATTAGTTGGGTCATCCATTAATCAATGGATCAATCAATTCTTTAATTCAAACAATTACTCTGTACTCAATTTGTGTCAGACACTACTCTACATGACAAGGGCACAAGGAAGGATAAGAGACACATGTGAGAGCTCAGTGTTGATTGGAGGTAGGTGGTTAGCTATACATAAAAAGATAACCTAAGAAACACTGTAATGACTGTGATGACAGGGGTTACTACGGATTACATATTCTACTTGTAGCTCACTTATTTTGATTTCAGATTTTCAGAAGCCTTCATAATTCATTGTTCCTTACCATTACTCTCTATTGAATTTAACACCCTCGTTCATGTATCTGCTTCTCTTCCCTGTATATCTGGTGTCCATATACCCTCACCAAAGGAATACTGCTACTGCTACTCAATAGAAATACAATGATATTTGCTGATTGTACCTGTCCTAGCCACATAAAATCATGCTCAAATCCCAAAATAAACATGCGACTCCCAGAATATATTCACAATCCTGCAGGATGTACTCACATTTTTTTCTCAACACATGTAATTAACACATTATTTAACTTCTGTGCTTGCTAAGTGGTGTTTCAACGGCCCCTCTCTCATTACTATCTCTGTATTTCTGTGAAGTAGGAACTTAGAATATTTAATAATTCATCCTATTTTGTTCTAGCCTTTGCCAGTCACTGGCAACTCTGTAATAATTATTTTTCTTGTGATATAATAACAATCATATCACAAGAAGGTAATGTTAAAAGCAGTTTAGTGAGAGGTGTTAGAATACTTGACCTATGCTTGATCTAGAAGATACTGTACATTTTCCTCAAAATTTAACTCTCCAAAATGCATACTGCAATTTCTGCTGAATGAGATATGGGAGAGTCAGGTGACTGGCAGATTCCATGCTCTAAAGCCATCAACTTTCAGCCTTCCAAAGTGATCTGAGATTTAAAAATATGATATGAATGATACCTTGATGCCAATAAGCATTTGCATCAGCTTTCCACACCTGCATGCTCTAGAATCTATACATATATTTAAAATAAAATTACAGTGCATTTAATTTCAAAATAAACCAGGACACAAGTCAACAGAGGCTTCTCTCTAATACTACCAATTCCAGAAGAAAGATATATCTTGGATATTCAATATGGGTCACGTTTATTCAAACTGTGTATCTGCCCCTAATAATAAAATGAAGCAAACAGGTATAACTAGATGTATTACTATAAACTGCTTTACTGTTCTGAAAATAATCAGAAACAAAGCCGTAGGTCACTCATACATAGAAATCCTTAATTCTTTATGCCACAGGTAAAGTCATTTTCTACCATAGCCTGGCAAAGATTTTTTTTAAACTTTCAATTGTTACAGCACTGAAATTTATTTTTTTAATTTGGATCTTATATTTTATATAAGTTTCTAAGAGCAACAACAGAAACTAAGAGCAACAGAAAATGTTCTGTTTGGCCTTCACAGGGCCTTTCATCCAAGTTAAAACAGAGAGTGTCTGGGAATTTCCTCTATAGAGCACTGTGGGGTGAGGCCCAGAGGAAGTCAAGGACCTGAGGAATCTTTACAGTTTGCACTGGGGGCCTAAAAGGTAATTGCAAATGCTGATTTCATAGATTATAAAATATATAAAGGTGGATTTGAGGTGGGGGTAGGTGGGAGAGATAAAGAAGAGTACCTGAGACCAACCACAATGTACTCTGATCATCTGAGTTTTGAGAAAATACCACTTGAAGAGTATCTGCAGTGGTTCCTGAATGTTCCAAAGCTACCTGGTTATTCTGAAATGGTTTCTCTCTCCTCTGACAGCACTAGGAAGATGTGGCTCATGTTTCCATTTTGCAGCCACAGATTGAGAGATCTTTTCCTCCTAGGCTTCCCTGCTGTACTGCTTGACCCACGAGGCCCCGATTAAGGCTGGAGCTATTTCCATAAAATAAAACGGTATGGTTGGAAGATGATCTGGGGGAAGTGGATGAACATATGAGACTCTGGAATTCCAAACAAATATTGCAATGCTTCCAGAAAACCTAGGTTGGTAATCTCGGTGGCTAAGCAAGAGCACAAGATCTGGAGCCTGTCTGGATTTGACTCCTGGTTTCCACCCACTCAATGGATACTCTTGAAGCAAAATCTCTCTGTAACTTGGCTCCATTTTCTGCAAAGTAGGGCTAAAAACACCTCCTCCCTCATTGGGTAGTTGTGAAGATTCAATGGAGTGTGTAAAATATTTAAGAACATTCAAGTTCAAAAGAAAACTTCTATCAATGATAGCTATTATTGTGAATCACACATAACTTAGCCTGAAAATTAACTGATGAGAATATAGAGATACAGATAAGCTATGACTTGCAACCATCCTAAAATTACAAAGACCCAAAATATAAATCTTGGCCTCTTGACACCCTGCCTACAATTCTTCCAAATTACTGATATTCCCAAACTTTAGTTCTTCAAAAACTATTGGCAAAATTTTTCGCCATATCCATGAAACACCTGCTCATATTATTTTCTTCATATCCTTCTTTAAAAGGGCTCATTTCTTTTAGATAAATAAATGACCACCATACAGAAAAACAGAACATTGGTATTAAATTCTAGCTAGATATTCCAGTCTGCTGAAAGCTCCAAGTCCAGAATCCTCGGTCTAAAAGGAAGATTAGCAAGTGTTATGGGCAGAGGATACTTGGTTCTTGACTTCACAAGGTTTAAAGCAAACTACAAAGGGGTTAACTTTTTCACACGATGTCACACTCACAATTGCCTCCTGACCTTGGTAGGCTCACTGCACTTTGGGAAAAGGCCCTGGGGAGCAAACATCAGAAATGCAACTATGCCTCATTTGCCAAGACACCAGTGAGGTTTCTCATTCACCATCCTATCTCAATATACAAGGTAGGAAGAAGTGCTCTAAATAAGGTCACAAAATCAAAGATAAAATCATTTTAACCAACAAAAATTCACTGAAGAGACCATGAAAAAAAAAAGAGCCTAATCATACAAGTTTTTCATACAGCACTAACGGTTTTTTGTTTCTGAATTCCATTTATTGATGTTAGGAAGTATTCCTACTTGGTGCTGTCAGTTTTACAATAAGATGATCTCCCAACTGCAGTGAGATTGGGGAAATCACTGAATTTTAAGCCACCAAAAACACATTAAAGTTTAATTTGAAAATTCTCAAAATTGAAGGCAAACCACAAACAGTGACAATGCATTTCAGGAACGTCTATGATAGTCACATCCCTGGGCCCTAAACAGACCAAGTGGCCTCAGTGCTCCCTGCTATTCAAAGTTTTGATTACAAAGGTTTGGCTTTTATAAAAAGCAGTGTGTAGAGAAAAAACAAAAACAAATCAATGTGAGATGCCTTTTGGTAGAGTTTCAATGACTGAAGGAAGCAGATAAAACAAGTATCTGAATAATTTTTGGCAGGAGATTAAGTGGACTTTTACCCTACATTGTTACTTTGCTTTTTTTCATTTGTGAGCCCTATAACTAAAAACGGGTTCTCTAGAAAGTGGGCTATGGGTTTTAGTAATTTCCAGTATAAAATGCTATGGCCAATTAGGATCTATTTTTCCTTGGGGGTAAATCTTCAATATTGGAGGGTAAAAAGCCTGAGCCCTCTCCAACTTCTGTAGGAGTTCAGGGCTCTCTCTTCGGTGTTCAGACTATTTTTGATGCCTCTATTATACTTGGTACGCAGTGTGAAAATTTTATGTGATGTGGCAGACACTGGCACTACTCCATGACCTTCTGTTGGGAAGGACCATGTCTTTTTCTTCCTTAAATGTCCAGCACCTGCCAAATTCCTTTAATTAGTACGGGTTCAAAATGTATGTTAAAGAAGAGATGCCTAAATAAATTGATTAGGTTTTAGAAATCTATATTCATTGTAGAGACATTATAAAATGGAGATAACTAAAGTCACCTGTAATCCAATCACTGCAAAACAGTATCATTAGCATCTTAATGTACACTTTTTTTTAATTATTATGTTCGGTTTGCCAGCATATAGTACATCATGAGTTTTGTCCAACGATTCATTAGTTATGTATAACACCCAGTGTTCATTACAACACATGCCCTCCTTAATACCCATCACCCGGCTACCCCATCCCCCCAATCCCCTCCTGTCTGAAACCCTTAGTTTGTTTCCTGGAGTCCATAGTCTCTCATGGTTTGTCTCCCTCTCTGATTTCTTCCCATTCAGTTTTCCCTCCCTTCCCGTATGGTCCTCCATGCTATTCCTTAGGTTCCACATATGAGTGAAACTATATGATAATTGTCTTTCTCTGATTGACTTATTTCACTTAGCATAATCCCCTCCAGTTCCATCCATGTCAGTGTAAAAGTTGGGTATTCATCCTTTCTCATGGCTAAGTAATAGTCCGTTGTATATATGGACCACATCTTCTTTACCCATTCATCTGTTGAAGGACATCTCGGCTCTTTCCACAGTTTGGCTATTGTGGACATTGCTGTTAATGAACACTGGGGTGCATGTGTCCCTTCTTATCACTACATCTGTATCTTTGGGGTAAATACCTAGTAAAGCAATTGTGGGGTCATAAGGTAGCTCTATTTTTAACTTCTTGAGGAACCTCCATACTGTTTTCCAGAGTGGCTGTATCAGCTTGCATTCCTACCAACAGTGTAGGAGGGTTCCCCTTTCTCCACATCCTCGCCAACATTTGTTGCTTCCTGTCTTGTTAATTTTTGCCATTCTAACTGGCGGTCTCTCATTGTGGTTTTGATTTCCCTGATGGCTAGTGATGCTGAACATTTTTTCATGTGTTTGTTAGCCATTTGTAGGTCTTCTTTGGAGAAGTGTCTGTTCATGTCTTCTGCCCATTTCTTGACTGGATTATTTGTTTTTTGGATGCTGAGTTTGATAAGTTCTTTATAGATCTGGGATACCAGCCCTTTATCTGTAATGTCATATGCAAATATCTTCCCCCATTCCATGGGTTGCCTCTTAGTTTTGTTGACTGTTTCCTTTGCTGTGCAGAAGCTTTTCATCCTAAGGACTTTCTTTTTTACTAGTATATACAGACAGCCCTTGCTCTTCACAGTAGTTCAGGGCCATAAAACTATGTAAGATGAAACTGTGCAAAGTGATCTTCATTACCACAGGGGATAATTAGGATCCTTAAAAGTTTTTGTCAAAGCATTAAAATCTCTCTTACTCTTGGCCACAAATGTACAAGAATATGAAAAAAATAGTAAAATTGATATTTATTTAGTGCACTGCGTTAAGAAGGGCACGTGGTGTGATGAGCACTGGGTGTTACATGCAACTAATGAATCATTGAACACTACACCAAAAACTAATGATGTACTAAATGTTGGCTAACTGAATTTAAATAAAATAAAAAAATAAAACATTAGGAACACTGAAAAGTAATTTTCTTTTACAGAAAGAGTGGTTTGACCAGCAGTTGCCTTCTTCTTGTCACATCACTTGGATATGGTGTGAGCATCTTTTCTATGCCCTGGACAATTCCTCTCTCCATCTGGATCAGCTCTGAACATTAGATCCTCTGTGCTTTCAGTTGTGAAATATCCCGGAGAGTTCCTTTCATGTGAAGTAGGTTATTTTTGTGGTCGCTTCTCCTGGGAGATCATCCGTTCACCACCACCCCTTTCTTCCTTTATGCTGGTAAGTCCCTTCAAAAGTCCCTCTGGGTGGTGGCGGTGCTAACATTCCCAGGGTTGGTGGTTTCTTCTCTGTCACCATTCACATTATATTCACATCTCACTTGTAGCTTTGTCACTTCTTGTCTCTTTGCTGCACTTTCACCTTTCTTGGTCAATTCTCTTTCAAGTACCCAAGTTTTCCTTTAAAGACAAGGTGGTAACACAACTACACACTTTTGTGAACTGAACAACAGATGCACAGTAACTGATCACTGACTGACTGAAACAACTGATGTGACTGGTTACCGATCATAACTGAAGAGCTAGAAATGAACTCTGTACTTTGTTCTTCACAGTAATATGCTACAGCAACTGACGTTTGAACTGCATTACTTCACTAAATCATGGTAACCGAAAATTTGTGGATTCCGAAACTGTGCAAAGTGCCTGTAATGAAAAGCTATTTATTATATATGTTCACATCTATGCATAGATGTGTGTCTTAATATTGTATCTTTCATAATTTTCTTTTTTCATTTTATAATATTTAATGAGTATCTTTCTATACTGGTCAATCTATACCTATAGCATCCTTTAAAATGGGCTGTGTGAATCCCACTGAATGAATATAAATAGGGTTGCTATGATTTAAGTGACACAATATATATAATGCTCTTAACATTGGGCCTACCACATAGAAAGGACTAAGTACATGTTAATTATTATTATTTATGAGCATAATTTAATTGATTTTCTATCAATGGACACTTAGTCCCTAATTTTTAGCACATTATGATGAATCTCCTTGTACACTGAGCACTGTGTGCTTGCAATAATTGTTTTAAAGGATTGTTTTGTGAGTTTTCTCATTATATTTTCCAAGTTAAACTCCCCCCTCATAGCAGCTCAAAGAACTATAATGATAATCTAGATTCTAGAGTATCCTTGGTTCCTGAATCCTTCCAACTAGCCTGATGTGATACTCACAGAATAGTGTGATAAATTATCACAATCTTGGCTATTCATACTTGGAACAAGGTTCTTAGATGATGGCTCCTCCCAAGTAAGAGAATATAGAAGCCACAGCTAATGTGAGGCCAGGAGGAAAAAGAGATGAATTTCGCAGTTGAGATACCTGTGAGTGGGACAGTTTGGTAGAATTATTCAGTAGGAAATAAACATACATCTTGAGTTTGTAGGAGATGTAGAGGCTTGGTAGTTACAAGTACATAGGTGGGGAGTAACATTCTGGAGTATAAGAGAACCACCCAGAGAGAGATCATGGGAAGATAAAGGACAGAACCCTAGGCAAAAATCAGTATCTAAGAGTGATAAGCATTAAATAGAATAATAAAAATAAAACAACATTCAATGAGTACTTTCGATGAGCCAGGTGGTCTGTCAAGCGCTTTATGTACATTATCTCAATTAATGCCCAAATAACCATCCTTATGAAGAAGGTATTATTATTAGCATGGCCTTTCTATAGACTAGAAAACTCAGGCTTACAAAAATTAAATAGTTACCCCATAGCCACTTACTAATACATGATTCGGGCAAGATTTTAATGCATATATTATGTTTCCAGAATCTACAGTCTTAGCGCTTGTATTCACTATCATTGCTGTGTAACAAATTGCCCCCAAACTGAGAGGCTTAAAACAATAAACATTTATTATTTCACCATTTCAGTGAGTCTAGAATCAAGGCCAGATTTACGGTGCCTCTGGCTCAAAGTCTCTGATGAAATTGTACTCAAGTGTCGGCTGGGGCTGTGGTCTCACTTGAAGGCATGCTGGGGCAGGGCCAATGCAGGCCTTTATCCCTTGCTACATGGGCACCTCCACAGGACGGCTTTGTGTCACAGGTGCTGGTTTCCCCAGAGGGAGTGACCCAAGAGAGCAAGAGTGAATGAGTGAGTGCCTCAAGTGGAAGCTGATCTTTTTGTAGCCAAATGCTATAAGTGGCATCCCATTATTTCTGCTGTATTCTATTTGTTAGAAGCAAGCCACTAAGTCCAGCCCACACTCTAAGTCCAGGGGAACATACAAAGACATAACTACCAGGAGTCAAGGATCACCAGGAGCCCTCCAGATAAGAGGCTGTTTATCACACCATTCTGTGAGTACCATCCCAGGCTAATCAGAAGGACTCAGGAACCAAGGAGTGGGCACTTACAGTTTACTGAGCAATACTCTAGAATCTTGACTATCATTTTAATTCTCTGAGCTGCTATGAGGGAGGAGTTTAACCTGGAAAATACAATGAGAATACTCACAAAGCTAATCCTTGAGAGGTTGAAAAAACACTTTAAAATTTTCAGAAAATCAAGGAGCAACTTACTGGAGTACTACAGATGTGAACGAGGATTTATGATGATTCGCAGCTCTTCAACGTAAATGAGAATGAAACCTGGTGACCTTCACAGCAATATGCAGGGTCTTATGTAAGCATGAAGGGCAAAGCCTTGATGGGAACGGCTTTGTGCAAAAATAGAGACCAAAATTCACACATATTCTTGCGAGTCTGAGTGGTATGAGGGTGGCCCTTCCTGAACATGAGGGGTTTGATCAAATGTTGTAGATTTTTTCTAGATTAAAGTTCTTGCAAGAATTAAAAGGGACTTTGTAAATGTTTGGAAGACAATAGCCAAATCTTCCATGTAAGGCCATGCTGGTGTTCTTGAAAGATATTTTCTGCCAGCTCAAGAACTCTGATATGATTTATTGCCATTTGTTTGCAAGGAAGCCAGTTTTTATTTTGTGTCCTTTTCTTTTTGAGAACCAGAGATGATTTAAACTGTTTTTCTATTATAGTGGAGCCAGAGTAGTTGATCCTAGCTACATCCAGATGGTTTCATTGTTTAGGCTGATTTCTGTTAAACTGTTTAATGTTGTTAATAATCCTTTTAATATATTTAAATTTGTGTGCAAGGTTAAGGGGGCAGATCTGGTACAGATTGGAAGTCACAGCTTCTGCTGGACTTCTGTTGATTTGTTAAATCCAACTGTGGTCTCTAGTACTTGTTCCAATTTTGCTGAACTCAAAGTAGCCTCTTCTTTTAAGCTGTGACACTCGACTGCAATGGTTCATTAGTAGGGACATCAGGGAATGGGGACCCGACTGTTTGGGGGATGTATGCCTTTAATATGAAATGCATACATTAGAAAAATAGATGTAATGATAGTTTTTACTCTGTAGAGAAAAAAAACATGTTGTGAAGGAAAGAATACCAACAGTGAGATTATCTTCCATATTCAAAGAATCGTAGGCTTGTTGATTTTCATTCTTAAATTAACATCCAGCTCTGCAGCCCATCTTACAATACATGGCCCTACCTTGCTTCCCAACTAGACCCTAACAAATGCCTCCCAGCTGGCTGGTCTCTTTGCTTTCAACCTCACCCCTATCAAGAGAGTAAGAACAATAGCTAACACATACTGAAAGATTACTGTTGGGTTAGGCACAGTGCTAAAGGCTGTTCATGATCTCATTTAATCTTCACAATAAGGTGAGAAGGTACGTTCTATTGCTGTCCATTCTACAGATGCAAAAACTCAGACTTAGAGAGGTTGAGCAACTTGCTCAAAGTCAAATTTATTCTTCCCGTTCACCCAGAAAATGAATGCAAACAGTGCCGCTTCACCAACTGAAATCTTGGCTCTTTTGAACAAACAAATGAAGCACAGATTCTTCAGTATGGCATTTAAAGAAAAATGATCGTAGTCAAATACTGAGTACTTTCTACATGTCCACATGGCTACAAATTCTTACCCCAACCCTTCAAGACATTTGTGCTTTTCATTGTGGTAGATGAAGAAATGAAATCTTGCGGTGATTTCCAAAGTCACAAAGCAATTATTAATTGGCATAAATGAGATTTAAGCCATGCTTTGTAGTCTCCCTCTGCCACTATGCCTTTCTTCATGCCTAGCCTCTACCAACCTGTATCACTTCATCTTCCCCTCTTCCTTCTCCTCCCTGACATTCTACTCCTTTGCTCAAGCAATTTTGGAACACAGGCAATTTTTGAAACATTCTCTTTCCTATATCCAGAATTTCTTTATTTTTCTTGTTTATCTGGCAAGCTTCTTAGATATCATTTAAGACTCAGTTTCTTCTGGGTCTTTTTCTTTTCTAAAAAATTTTCCTCCACCACCCTCTCCTTGCTGGAAGATGATCATTTTCAATGATATTTTATAAATAGTTGTGAGGAGGCTGTGACCTTATTTTGTTAAACACGGTTATAGTAGACGGTGATGGGGAATCATATATTGATTCATTTTGTGCAACTAATTATTCCTAAATGCCTACTGTTGTGTCTGATATTAATCTCTGTTTTCCCAGCTTTTAGCACAGTGCTTGACACTTAAATAGTCAAAAAAAAAAATGGCTGTATGAATGAATGACTAAATAAACAGGGGCTTCACTCAGGAATGTGCAGGAGCTAAATCAACAACAGTCTTTTCTGAGTCAGACTTTAAAGCTCCTGAAATATGGTTAGCCATGATTCACTTGTCTTCTCCTTTTGTGGACAGGGCCTCCCTGATCTAAATACCATGTTTTACAAGATGCATTAAATAGCCAAGGAACCCTCCTAACTCCTGAAATTTCCAAATACAAAGGAAACTTTGTGTCAGGTAATTCCAAGAGCGACCCCTCTCATCCTGGGTTCTCCAGCTCTCTCAGCAGTCCTGCGTCAACAAGCATCCAAGCTATTCACGACACCAAGGCGTGTCTCATAGACCGAACAGGAGCAGGGACAACTGTGCTCGTCATCCTTTCTTGGCTAAGTTCTACGTGTTTCCTTTTCAGTGACTATTGCACTACAAGACACCAGGTTGAACTGAGCTTCATCCCTAGATCCGGAGGACCAAGAATTTTTGTTCACTCTGACCTGGCAGCACCATGCTTCCCTTCAGGCTTGCCTCCCGACACCCAGGCTTGCCTCCTTTTTTTTTTTTTTTAAGGTTTTATTTATTTATTTGACACAGAGAGAAAGAAAGGACAAGCAGGCAGGGCGGCAGGCAGAGGGAGAGGGAGAAGCAGGCTCCGTGCTGAGCAGAGAGCCCGATGTGGGGCTCGATCCCAGGACTGTGGGATCATGACCTGAGCTAGAGGCAGTTGCCCAACCAGAGGAGCTACCCAGGAGTGCCCCCAGGCTTGCCTCTTAAGGCGTCCATTGCTCTCTGGTTCTCAGCAGCGCTGTCCTTGCCACTGCTCTCCCTGGTCAGACACACTGCCCGCTCCAGAGAGGTTGGAAATACATACTGCAGTTGGGCAGTTCCAAGGCAGGCCAGGGAAGGGAAAAGGCTGCTTGCACTGTTTCTCATTTCTGTGTCTCAGAACACACAACCCGTCCCTGCCTTAAGGTCAGCTGTGGAGTGTCAGTGCGCATGTGTGTGTATATATGTGTGGAGGAGGGGGCGGGGCTAAACTCTGATCTATTTGCAATTTGAATAATCCAGCCAAGACTTTGCCATTTTTCAGGCCACACCATATATATTTATGGACACACACACACAGACATACACACGCGGCTATTGCCTCTGGCTCAATTTTAATATAAGTAACTATTATTTATGGAACCTATTTATATCAGACGCCATGCTAAATGCTTTGAATGGATTATCTAATTTAATCTTCACAATCACCCTCTGGAGCAGATTTTATCATTACCCCCCTTTTTTTTTTTACAGAGAGAGAAACCAAGACTTGGAGAGATAAGAAACTTGTCCCCCACTACACAGCAGAGAGGCCGGCATTTGAGCGGCGCTGGGCCACCACACTCCCTGAGCAAGAAGCTGGACTTGGGCTCCCAGCCTGCAGGCTGAATGCTACATGAAAACCACACCCCAGAATTGTTACTTAATTAAGCTGATGTCTTTCCCCCCAGTGTCATGGCCCTTCACTTGATGAGTGCAGACTTAAGGGGTACATGTGCAAATGTTTGAGACTCTGTAATGAGGACAAGGCTGTGAGCTGAGCAGTAATCTCCACGAGGGAGTTACCTTGGTTGCACCTGTCCTTTATATAAATTCTTGTCTGTCTTAAAGGCACTGAAGCATGAGAAACAATGAGACAGAATATAGAGTTGAAATACCGGCAGAACAATGGCATAATTAGTTTGTCCAAAGGAACACAAGCCAACTGCAATTTGGCTTGATTATGCATGGAATTAGAATTTGTCTCTGCCAATCACATTGGCATCATCATAAAAAAGGAACCCAGACCACCACGGCTGGCCAGTGACTTGGACCCTGGCAACTTACATATTATTTTCTATGTGTCATATATGAAAATGATGCTAGGCCATTACCATCAGTGGGACACATATTAATATTTATTAATTCAGCAGACATTTATTGAATGCCTACTGTGTTATATGTTCTGTGTCAGTCTCTGTATACAATTGCTAGATGAAAAAAGCTATGACTTTTGCCTTCCCCCTTGTCAAGAAGGGGGGGATAAAATCAGATGACTGCAGGGAGATTAAACATGGAGTATCAAGTACACTCAAGTTTTGGAGATCAGGGTCATGTTCCTCTCTAGTGATCTGGAAAGTCTTCAAGAAGGAGGGGGCATTTTACATCAAAAAGCAGAAATGCTGGAGAAAAACATTTTAAGAAAAGAGAATGTCAACATTTAACAAGCTACATAAACTAAACTAGGCAAACTGAGTTTAGGCAAATGGTTTTAACTTCACAAACTACTTCACTTTCAGGGCAACTTAAAAAATGAATACAATTTCTTCAATTTTTTAAATGACTGCCCAGTCCTAAAATATTAGCTCTCACTAACAAACAGAAGATACACTTTAAATACTTGAAAACTTGAGGTACTCTTTCTTTAAATAAATGTTAATGCTTTGTTTAAAACGGTTTACTTTGTAAGTGTATTGCTGATAGAAAAAAGACTTGATGAGATATCACCTCATACCTGTCAGAATGGCTAAAATCAACTACACAGGAAACAACAGGTGTTGGCAAGGATGGGGAGAAAGGGAACTTTCTTGCATTGTTGGTGGGAATGCAAACTGGGGCAGCCACTGTGGAAAACAGGATGGAGGTTTCTCAAAAAGTTAAAAATGGAACTACCCTATGACCCAGCAATTGCACTACTAGGTATTTACTCAAACAATACAAAAATACCGATTTGAAGGGATATATATGCACCCTGATGTTTATAGCAGCATTATCAATAATAGCCAAATTATGGAAAGAGCCCAAATGTCCATCAACTGATGAATCAATGAAGAAGATATGGTATATTTGTATATACAGTACAATATTACTCAGCCATAAAAAAAGAATGAAATCTTGCCATTTGCAATAATGTGGATGGAGCTAGAGTGTATTATGCTAAGCAAAATAAGCCGGTCAGAGAAAGACAAATACTATATGATTTCACTCACATGTAGAATTTAAGAAACAAAACAGATGAACATGGGGGGAAAAATGAGATAGGCAAACCAGAAAACAGATTCTTAACTATAGAGAATAAACAGCGTTCCTGGAGGGGAGATGAGTGGGGGATGGGTTAAAAGGGTGATGGGGATTAAGGAGGGCACTTGTTGTGATGAGCACCAGATGTTGTATAGAAGTGTTGAATCACTACAATGTACCCCTGAAACTAATATTACACTGTATGTTAACTAACTGGAATTTTAATAAAAACTCGGAAAGAAACAGACAAAAAAAAAAAAAAAAGACTCAAAAGATATACACCACAATGTTAAGTCAACTGATTATTTCTGGGTATGGGGACTATGATTAATTTTCATTTTCTTTGTGCTTTTCTGAGTTTCCCAAATTTCTAATAATAAAGATGTATTTGTTCTGTAACCAGTTAAAAGCACAAAAGTTACTCCAAATGGTCCTTTTAATGTGTTATTCTAGATAAAGAGCTGGTAAGCTCATGTGTTCAACAAATATGTAAGTCCCACTGACATGCCAGGCACTGTCCTTGTCATGGATGCAAAGGTGAGTCAAAGTCCCCTTACAGAGTTTGCAGCCTATTGAGGGAATAGAAATTAATGGACTTAAATAAATTATAAATGTATCATCATTACTTAAAGGAAAGAAAGGAACAGCGTCCTATGAAAGGGAGCCATGAAAACAAAGAGGATGAAGTTGTGGCAGGGAGAGGGCAGGGCAGAGCAGGTGGCGTCTGGGGCTAGATTTGAAGGTGAGTAGGGCGGGCTGGGGAGGAGTGTCCAGCTGGGGTGAGCAGGAAGCCAGCTTCTGCCCTGGGGTGGAAAAAAGCTGGGCATAGTGGCAGGATTAAAGACATGGGGCTGCAGCACCCTGAGGGGGAGGATGGAATGGACGAGAGGAACTTGGAGTGATGAGGAGGTCCAGATCTCAAGGGAACTTGCAGGCTGTCTTCTGCCAGTAACTAAATCGGTCCTCAAGAGTAAGTAGTGGAAACTCAAGGCAATGAGAGACAGGGGCCGAGCTCTGATGTTTGAGTCACCTGGCCCTGGCATGAACCCCAGCTTCCCTAAACTCTGCCTTATTCATCTGTAAAAAGGAACTAACCCCACCCTCATGTTAGGGTTAAGTAAGAGATAATGCACTCCAGCACCTAGACCATTGTAATCAATTTAGAAAATAATTATGGTTATTACCAAGCAACATCTTGGGTATCAAAAATCCTTTCCATTACTTCTCTTCAGAGATAAAACCCAAAGTAACATGTATTAGTTGTTTTTTTAAACTATGCTTTATATAACTAAGAGAGATATATAATTAAAGAGACTGTTTTTAGGGTATCAGCTTTTATGAAAAGGAAACAAGCTTGTATAAATATAATCATACATACACCCAAACACACATGTACATATATACTATTTTTTAAAACACTGTTTTGGGTTTGCATCATTAAATTTAACTGGGCTTGGAATAAACAAATACACTGTTCACTGCCAGGCGAGCCTACATTTTCGTGTTATCACAAAAGCATTTTACAGGATCTAATTCAAAAGAGGAAATGGAAATGGAAAGAGAAAATTTTTAAGTGACCACACAGGAGAGTGTGTTTGTGTTCTGCAGAATGGTTGGTTTTGATGACACTAACTTATAGCTGTTGTAGTAAAAGGAGAATGAGAAGAATTTACCGAGAGGAAAAAACTGAATTGAACTGAAGAGAAAAACAGTCTAGTATCCAATTATTTGTTTGGATTTTTTCCCCTTCAACAGTATTGATGATTCCTGTTATTTAACATCGTGATTAGTTAGTTTGCTAGACTAATTATCTGCCTTAAAAAAAAAAGTGTACACACGACCAAATAACAAACACTGTTGGCTATTAAAAAAACTTGTGTTAAGCTAGTATTATTTTTTTTAAGATTTTATTTATTTATTTGACAGAGAGCGAGAGCACAAGTAAGCAGAGCGGCAGAGGGAGAGGGAGAAGCAGGCTCCCCGCTGAGCAGGGAGCCTGACGCGGGGCTCGATCCCACGGTCCTGGGATTATGACCTGAGCCAAAGGCAGACGCTTAACCAACTGAGCCACTCAGGCACCTCTTAAGCCAGTATTATTATTTAATCCGGGATTTCAGGTGAAAACATCTCTACCCTGAAATGTTCATTTGTTCTCCTTCTAATGTTTTTACAATCCTAGAAGAGGATATTTCCACTCAACTGCTTTTATTGTCATCCAGCTTCTCAAACAACTTCAAAGTTACCTGGATATTATAGAAAGAAGCCAGGGTTCTCATGGGATCCGGGGCTATCCACCAAAGTAAAGTTTATGGTAGATTTGGAAGATATTCTCTTTAATTAAATGAAGCTATTTATTCTCAAAGTGGTTGGAGGAAGCGCTGAATGACTGGGGAAAATAGAAGGGAAAAAAACAAACAAACAAACCCCATACCCTATCACTATATGCTAAGTTGTGCTAGTGGAATTAAAGCCTTGAAACAAACAACAAACAAACAGAGAAACAAACAACAAACAAAGGCCTTTGAAGTGAGGGTCTCATAATAACTAAGTAATTTGAAATTGGGCAGAATTACACATTCCCTCCTAGGGGGCCGCCATATTAGCCTCCTTGTAATAATAAAGCGTGCGGTCCATCAGAGCATCTGGAACAAGAGGGGCCAGGCCAAGAGCTGGAGAAGATTAATTCTTGCCTATTTTATTAACATCAACACAGAGGATCCTAAAAAGCTACCACTTTCCTAATGCCCTCAGGAAATACTGTGTTTCAGGGCTTGTGACAATAGTGACCTTTAAAAATCTTGAGCTCTTGGAGCAGACAAGGAAGATAATTATTATCTGATCCTTTTGTGCTAAAGCACACCGCAAAAATTCATTAGTCTACTCACCAAGTTACAAGGGATGAGACTCACTTCTAATTAGGTATCATGTGGGCACCTTGCCATTAGAGAATTGAAGTTAGGTCAGTATGTTTCTTACCCATATTTGCAAAATATCTGTGATGGGTGAAATAACTGTCTTTTGGTTCCTTGGAGCAGAATGAGGGAAAATCTAAGGAAGTGTTTTATTTGGAATTTTATTAGCAGCTATAAATACTAGAGAGAGCATAAGGCATAGTAGGTGTTTTTGACTGTTTTTGTAAACCCACCTAACTTTGCTAAATAAGAAAAGAATATGATGACATCATCCCGTTCAAATATTCATATCTAATTCTCTGTACATCTCTGAATTCAAACTCTATAGACAACCTCTCAATCTACCAAAGAATTCTTATAGTATAGGAATAGTTTCAGAGAGTAATTACTTTCTTTTTTTCCTCTCAAGTAAGATCAGCCTTCCTGTCACCAGAGTGTTTGAGATGTTTGGGGCTTTACCTTTGATGAATACATGACACGCCAAGTTCTATGGGTCTACAGATTCATCACTCTCCAAATTTATAGGGATGTATGCAGTGTGATTTGATAAATTGTTTTGTTTTGGCTTTCATCAGTCACACGATATTGAAAGGACGCTCCCAGTATATCTTAGGCATCATCTATCAAAAATAAGGCTTCGGGGAGAACAAATAAAATGCAGTAAAAACTTGTTGAACTGGTAACTATATAATATGAATGTGTCATCCCTGAATATGAAGGACCACTATAAGAGGCTCATATTTTATTTTTTTAAGCAAGTTTACGTATCTGTTTCCCAGTGGTTTAAGGTACATTTTGGTTCAAATGTTTGCAAAGCTTCCCAAGCGTCTTTGGGAGAGAGAATGCTATAAATTAAAATGATTATTAATCTTACTAAATCTATTCCTTTTTACTGGCACTTACTTAGGAGATCTGTGCCCCCTTATGATGGATTGGTTTGGCAACTTACTTGATGTACTAGTATATGAAATAAGAAGTTGGAGCTTGCTACTTGGTTTTGCTTTGTTTTGCCTTTAAAGGAAAAGATATCAATTAAATCTCCATTTAAAAAATCTCTATTAAACTGACAAGTAAACTGAGCCAAAAACAGTTAAAAAGAGAATACTGGGACTTTAAAATTGCTGGACCTGGCATTTTGGATCAAGGTAGGGATGGTAATTATTGCGTTTATTAATTCAATTTACATTTCATCATAAGAACAATGAGTTTCTTCTGATTAATGAAATGTTCTCTATCCAAGGCCACTAATGACTCTGAGTCCATGAAAATACGTTTGAATCCCAGAAGAAAACTGCTTTACAGGTTGCAGGGCCCTGATTTCTTCTGAGAGACATAAAGCATAACAGTCAATAGCTCTGTTAAATGGATTCCATGGTTAAAATCTCTTTTTAGACTTTAGGCAACCTTCAACATAACAGATATGGAAAATCTACCTTGCCAGTATATAATGGTCAAATGAATGAGCAATCTGAGAAAATAAAACAACAGGAAGATTTCAAGCTTGCTGTTCTGATAAGAAATATTTCAAAGATTGATCATTTCCAGGGCTGTTGAGAGCATGGGGCAAGTGGGGATTCTCCTTGCACACACGTTATAAAGAATGAGGCATATCTTACTAATACTGAAAGACTTCTAAGGCACGCTATTAAGTGAAAGAGGTGAGTTATAGAATAATAAGTCTAATATGATCCAATTTATATAAATGTCTCCTCCCCTCATGTATTAATGAAATAAATGCAAAAATAAAGATCTGGGAGGCTTCAAACCAAACTCCCAACAGAGCTTGGGGTGGGCAAAGGCAGGAAAGAGAAGCCAAGAGAAGGGGCTTTTCACATTGTTACTCTAGATACTCCTGTATCAATTCAACATTGTGTGGCAAGCTATGTCCTCCTACTTCTTACCTAATTATTATTTTAAAGAAAACATTTCTTTATAAAAACTTGTTTATGAATTATCTCATTCACATTTTTTTCATAGGATTTCAAAGCAGGCAAAGGCATCCTTCCATTTCATTGAATTTATGGCTTGCAAACTGTACTCTGAGGCCTTAGGGATTTTCTAGAGTCCCCTGGGGGACAGGGAATGAAGGCTGCAGCTGGTGGGCTTCAGCCACTAATACTCACACTCACACACACACATATACACACAAACACATACACATATACCCAGACACCTCCCTGCCAACTCTAGCTTCCAACATTGGCTTTCTCTGTTTCATAAATTAGAATTAAATGTAAGATTCTGTGGGGTTCCTGGGTGGTACAGTCAGTTAAGCACCCGACTCGTGGTTTCGGCTCAGGTCACGATCTCAGGTTTGTGAGATCAAGCCCCGGGGCCAAGACTGCTTTGGGCTCTGTGCTCAGCATGGAGTCTGCTTGAGATTCTCTCTCCCTCTCCCTCTGTTCCCCACCCCCCGGACTCGTGCTCTCTCTCTCAAATAAAATAAACAAATCTTTAAAAAAAGTACGGTTTTGTGTGAACAGTATTTCAGGACTTAAAAATATTTAAAGACTATTCAAACTCCACTTTGAATTTGTCCCCACAGTGACAATGCAATTTGCCAAAGGCCACACCCCAGTGGCAGAACCCAGAGAGCATAAGGCCTCTTGCCCTATACCACATGGCCTCTTTATAACCCCAGGGGTCCCCTCATCTCATACACATATCACATATCCCCTCACCTGGAAGTCAGAAGCAGCCAACAATAGATGCAAAGGGATGAACACATTTCACCCTATACCAGCTTTCCTATTCACTTCCACTTAAATGTTTATATTTACCTTTTAATACCATATTTAAGTGGAATAACATAAAGTCTTCTAGCTTCTAGGATAACTTTTATAGGAGATGATCTGAATAGGTACATAAAATAGTTTCCACTATTTTCCTCAAGTTAAAAAGATTCCCAAACTAATTAACAAAATGACATTTATTACAGTCAGTAAAGTATAACACCGAAGTCACTAAGTACAAAATAGCTTACATGAGACACCTCACCCACCCAATTAAGAGCTGAGCCACAAGATCCAAGAGGATGATAGTTCAAAGGAGGTAGAAGGGCCACTCGTTCTGCAGGAACCAAACCACAGAGGCACGTCCCCCCAAGAAAACAGTTCATTGCCATTCTCACCTGCAGAGATGAATTGAAGACAGACAGCTACAGACCTAGAGAGGGCAAAGAGAAAGCCACCCCACTGGGTTGTTAGTTATTGTCACACAGTGAAAAATGGCAATGAAATAACAACCTGACATAGATTACCAGACCCCCAAAAAGGCCTTTTCACATTCCTCCTGCTAACAAGGATCTTCCCTTCTCCCAATGCCTAGTCTTTTTTTTTTTTTTTTTTTAAATTGGTGTAGTATCACTCATGTTAGCTCTGAATCACACACTGCCCAGTGCTGGTGGCTTAATTTCCTTATGTGGGATGTATCTTCCCATCTAGATCATAAGTACAGGAGGGCAGGGTTGTATCTTATAGGGTATCTTGTAAAGCCTATACAATGAATTAATTAGTAGGTAGTCAACGGCTATTATTGACTACCCATCATGTGCTAGGCACTGCACTAAGCTGTAGAGATAGAGAGGTGTGATGGTTAGCCTTATGTATCAACTTGTACCAAGTTACTGGATCAAATAGTACCAAGTTACTGGATCAAGCACTAATCCAGGTGTTGGTATGAAGGTATTTTGTAGATGCGGTGAATGTCTACAGTCAGTTGACTTTAAGTAAAGGAGATTGCCATCAACAATGGGAGTTGGCCTTTCCAATCAGTTGAAAGGTCTAAAAAGCAAAATTGAGTTTTCCCTGAGAAAGTAGAAATTCTGCCTCAAGACTTCAGTATCAACTTCTGCCTGAAAGTGTCCAGCCTGCCATCCTGCCCAATTGATTTTAGACTTGACACCTCCTGTAATTTAGACTTGACACCTCCTATAAACATGAGTGATACACCAATTAAAAAAAAATTTTTAAACTTGACACCTTAAGCCAATTCCTTAAGATAAAAACATATATACACTTTATATATATATGTATATATATACACACACATATGTGAGTATCCTATATGCATGTCATCTATTGGATACATATACATACACACACACACACACACACACACATACATATACCCAGACATACATCTATACATATATATCCTACTGGTTCTGTTTCACTGGAGAAGATTAATACAAGAACTGAACAAAATTCAAGATGCACTCAATAAATTATTTTGAATAATAATGAGCAGATTAATAATATGTACTTATGGAAGATTGGCCATTCTAATTTTAGGTAACTAAGAAACAAGCCAAGTTTAAGATCTTAATGAGAAGAAAGTCTTTCCTCCAAGCTGAAATTACATCAACGTGGAGCCAGACGCTCTTGTTTCTGACTTGATTAATGAATGGAGGTGACTGATTAAGTCATTCTCGGTATGCAATGCGTTTTACCTGTACTAATTTGAAAACAATATAGATATAACACAGTTGGTAGACAAAGTACAAAGCAGACCCTATTCTGTCTCTTCTTACCTCATTCTCCTCCTCCTTTCCTTCAAAGCATGCCAATACTCACTCACCCTAAACCCCCAAGACTTGATGGATTATTTATCAGGGAGAAAAGAGCCCATATTCCATCTTTCTTGTCCATGATTCCTACTATGTAACCAATCACATTTACTATATATATATATATATATATATATATTTTTTTTTTTTTTTTACTATCTTTCTGTTGAATGGGTGTGTGTGTGTGTGTCTGTGTGTGTGGAGGTGGGCAGATGGAGAGAAAGTTGAGATTCCTTTAAATCTTAACCTGAGAGATGTTTTTATCATCCCAGAGCTGTACCTCATATTAATTAGGGGAGATCTGGACAGACAACCATTTCAGATGGGGCAACAAGATCCAGATCTGTCTCTCAAGGAATGCAGAGTTGAAGGTTATGTTCCTGGCACACAAGAATATGCTGTGAAAAAATATATATATTTTCCACATGTATTTATCTATATAAATCTATATATATTTATCTATATATCTCTCTATATATAAATCTATATATCTATATCTATAGATCTGGATCTAGATAGGTCCTATATAGGACCAGGTAAGGTGCTGGCTTCTTTAAATGTTCAAAAAGTTTCTAGCAGAGAAACCATGTCTTAAAACAATGATTCCACCTATTGAGGGGGATTAACTGAGTGAGCTAGGACTGTGCTGTCTGTCCCTTTGCAAGATGTCAATAAGACTTCTCTCCTTCCTATCCTGAGCTGTGATGCAAAATGCATGAGCAAAGGCTGATGCTCTGAGCAGAGAAGGTACGTTGGAACGTTTTCAAGCAGACTCTCATAGGCAGTAGAGGCTGACCAGAACAGGGAGTGTGTGAAGAGATAAGAAGCGGTGCTAAAGACTTAATTAACACCTAAGCTCTGAGAAACAGACAAAACACTCTGCCCAACAGGCTTGAACAGGATTTCCACAGTAGCATTCTATGTTTTGGGGTGGGTTCATAGGTGACAGATTCAGAGTTTTTTTCAGCAAAGAAGAGAGGAAGGGGAATGATAAACAGAGATAAAAACACTCTAGAGCCAAGAATCATTGATTTCTGGAATTAAAATGGACCACAGAAATAACTCAGTTGCTCATCTTCATTACTTAAATGATGAACCTGAAGCCCAAAGAGAAACACATTTCCCCTGAAGAAATCCCATCTTGCTTCCACCATGAAGAGGTACTTCTATTCTCCAGGTGGAGGCAACCCAAGTCTATCAATGGGTTTTTGACAGGAAACCGTATCTCCAGAGCTTGCTCTAAGCCCTAGTTTTCAATGAAATTATAGCAAGAGACCATTTATAAATGAAATCCTGTGTTTCTGCATTTCATGTGTCGGCCTGTCATGGTCACACCTATTCACACGGACTTAAGCTGTCTACATAATAATAATGCCAGTGGTAGGGATTTATAGGCAGTAGTTCAAGGAAAGATATTCTGCTTTCCCATGTGAACAAAATACTTTTGATGATGCACTATATGCAGAACATTCTATGTATCACTACACACCCTCTTTGGCCTTTGACCCAAACACACACACACACACACACACACACACACACACACACACACAAACACACACACACCCCTTGAAGTTTCAAGCTACCTACTTGCCCTCCCATTTGCTCTAGTGTTTTGGAGCTTCTCCATCTTTTGCGGGCTCTCATGTCCCAGATAAATTTTATGGGCTCTGCCTTGCTCTGATTGTCCTTCATTTTTAGGTGAATCTGCTTGGAGAATAATGTTCTAGATAATGTTTACTTTGTTTTTGGGATCTTAGCCCTTGATCAAATTTCCCATGGCCTCCAAATCCGGTCAGGAAGTGGAATACCCTTGCCCTATCCCTGTCTGAATTTGATTTCGATGGTTTCCCACCTCCTTCACCTTCTCTGGGTTCCTTCTCACTAGTAACTTTTCACTGTGAACAAAATAATATATTTAGGCCTGCAGTTTGTGCTCCCTTGCTCTGGTCTTGGTCCCCCCCTTGGACCTGTGTGGTTCCTGCCTTAACATTATGGCCACCACCTGGGAGAGAGTGTTAACACTATGTGTTTGAATTTCTGCAGTTCTTGCCATTGTAAGTCAGGGCTGGGAGCCAAAGCAGAAAGTATAACTCAAACAAACCAGAATTTTGAACAGAAGTATGACTTGTAGGTAATTCATGAGTTTATTAATTGTTTGGTTTTTTCCTGCTCTGGGTGAGATATTAGCCCCCATTGAGTCTTTAACCACAATAAACGGACAGAGAAGGTGACAGTAGAAACAGGTCCTTGATTAAAAATCTATGCCCTGCAAACCTGCAAATTAGATCATCAGAGTAGATGGGGTAGAGTTTCTCAGCAAACGTTCAATTGCCATAGACCTCTCAGAAAATAAACAGCCCTGGGTCTAAAGAATTCAGATAAGTAAAAAAATATATATGCTTTAAAATGAACTGGCATCAGATATCCATTTAAAGCCTTAAAAAAACAGCATTCAATATCCGGTCCTGAAGAATGCCAAATGGCTAGCTTCAGTGCTTCTTTTTGCCCCTTCTCTCCTCTGCCCCTCCGGAACTGAGCAAGGTTTTAGCACCTTGTTGACAGAGCCAAGAAGTGAATGATCGACACTAATGGGATTTTTAATCTTCAACCTAATTAACTTTGTTAAAATTAAGGCTTACTAGGAAGAATCAGCACAAAGAAATTAATTAAAGCAATGGAATTTTTGCTGGATTTAACAGCTGAGTACTGACTACAGCTATAATGCACACAGAGACAGATATTTTAAATTCATTTCCATTTTTCTCTTGTGTGCTTTTGTGTTTCCATTTTCAAAAGAGCCTCTTCTCCCCAAGCAGAGAGGGCCCATCTTTGCCATAGGTAGAGGTCATGCCATCCTGCAGAGGAGATCTCCTTGTCTGTCAACACCATATACCGTAGACCTCGATGGATCTGGTTTGCCTGGAGCCTGGCAAGGTGTCTGACATATGGCAAGTGTTTGATACATGTTTGTTGAAACAATGAATGTGTGAATGAGTAATTATAACTCAAAAAAAATCAGTGGTAATTAGTGATGGCATTGATGTTCCAGCTTTTTTTCCTCACCTTGTGGTTATTATATGAAAAAAAAGCAAAGATAAAGTGAACTGAGTGTTTCCTTCCTTGCAGAAACTAAGCAAGTCGATGTATGTAACATTGCATAGTAAGTGGAAGAATCTCTCATAGTGGCCTTGCTCTGAGTAGACCCACTACCAATTAAAATCGATGTACGCCTGAAATGCTATTGGTGAAAAATAAAGCAATACCTTTGTTTTGGATCATAGAGGAATGGAATATTTTTGATGAGTCAGCTTTGTATAGCCATTAACTATTATAAAATGTTCAGGATAGCAGTACTTGTAAATTTTATCACAAATTTCCCTGACTCGATATCATCATACAATGATCATAATTTAAAGATATTTTTTATGACTGGAGGTCTTAACCATGAATAGCAGCTATTAGATGATGTTCTGTACAACGGTGATAGTTTTGCTCCTCTGAGTTTCATAGGGCTGCTTGTCTGTATTCTTTTTTTTTTAAGATTTTATTTATTTATTTGAGAGAGGGAGAGAGAGAGAGAAAGAGCGAGCACAGGAGCAGGGGAAGGCGGAGGGACAGAGGGAGAAGCAGGCTCCCCACTGAACAGTGAGCCTGACGTGGGGCTTGATCCCAGGACCTGGAGATCATGACCTACGCTTAAGGCAGACGCTTAACCGACTGAGCCACCCAGGCGCACCTTGTCTGTATTCTCTATGATCCCTTTAAACTTGGCAGTTTGGGCCACTTTATCCCCATCTTCACCCCAAACTCTAGGACAAACATAGCTCTAAATAAGTAAATAAGAACAGTAATTCACAAAGTCACAATAGCATTGTTTTTTGTTTATCATTTTCATTCTTTAACCATTTAAAAAAAATTAAAGCATCTACATTATATCACCAACAACAGTGCCAGACACTGAACATATATACAATGAACAAAACACAGTCCCTCTTCTGGGAGATCTGAAGCCCAGACAGAAGGGTTACAAAAAAAGCCCAAAAATGTAGTAGTTGCTATACAGAGGTGTCCACAGATGGGCCACAGGGCAGAGAGAAGACCACAGGGACCCGCCTAAGGTAGGAAGGGGGTGGAGGTAGAGTCACAGGGCACCAGTGCCTTGGAGGCTAAGCAAAATTTTAGCAGATGGTGTAGGGGATGAGATGGAATCAATGCAAACCAAGTGTAGGGGCAGGGACTGGTTGGGCGTGGGTGGAGGGTGAACTTTAGGGTAGTGAGGATACTCTGCTGTCTAGAAGCCAGCTAGAAAGATCTGGATCAGACTGGAAAGGTAAAGTCATTAAAGGTTTTTCATTAGGGGTAGGACGGATTATTTTAAAAATCCTTCTGGCACCACTGGGAAAAATAAGCAAGAGGGAGAAAAGACTTGAAAAACTAGGGAAACCCTGAGAACCCTCTACCAGGTCAGTTTAGCGAAACAACACACGGGCAGGCAGAGACAGTGGGCAGACACGTGCTTTCATTGTCCTCTGCCTCAGTCAGTTGGCGTTTGCCAATGCTCTCATCTGGTCAAAGCAATACTGTGCCCCATCTCTACCTGCGGACCTGGAAGAAATCTATACAACCATACTCTGACTTATCAATTTGCTACTCCCTAAGTGCTGACCACCAAAACCAAGGAAATAGGTTGTAAAGTGATGAAGTGGGGCCAGCAAATAAGCCAGGGAGGCAGGTGTACCAGGGACAGAATGTAGGTGGGGAGGCAAAGGGCAGAGGTGAGCACGGTAGGTCCAGGCAGACAAGTTTCGAAGTCTAGAATGTCAATTAAGTCAAGGAATTGTACCAGGGTACAACTGTACCAGAGATTCATACTAAGAGACCAGTCAAGTGGTCCCACACAGATAAGGGTCTAGGCAGACATCTGAGTGGGGGCCACCAAGCAGTCCTAGGGTTTGCTTGAGGAGAACCCTGGGTTTAGGTTCAGGTAAGCCTTGGTCCACAGGTGGAGGCAGACAGTCAGTTGCAATGGCAGACCAACGGCAGAATGGGGGAGCGGTCCACTCAGGGCATGGGCAATACAGTGGTCACTCCACAGAGAATTGAAAAACAATGATAAAACTATTAAAAGTAGGTCTGCTTCTTATTACAACCATGCGCCAACACTTCTAAACAACATTAGTGATAAAGTACTCCTTTTATTGATCTAAGGTCTAAGCAATTGTTGGGCTTATGCAAACTAGTAATTTTCTCACATTTACTTTTATGAACATGGTATCCTGCCAGAAAGTTAAATTAGAAGAACTACCAGATATACAGCTGTCTCTCCTGACATACCCAGACACAGCTACATGCATTTATTTCAAAAGCACAATTCTTAAGTGCTTGAAAGTATATAAACTCACTTTGAATGTAACTCATGTTTCCCAACCTCGGTGGTTCCATATAGTCCTTTATTTAAAGAGTAGAGTCTAAATAAATATAATAGCACAGTGATTGTAATGATGAAGAAAGAGAACCAGTCACAGTTCTGTCATTCTATGTAACTCTCTGGAATTTTTTTTTTAAGATTTTATTTATTTGAGAGAGAGAGAGAGAGCACGCGTGTGTGTGTGTGTGTGTGTGTGTGTGCCCAACCCAGGGGTGGGGGAGATAACCCAGGACACCAGGATCATGACCCGAGCTGAGCCAAAGGCAGATGCTTAAGCAACTAAGCTACCCAGGTGTCCCACCCTCTGGAATTTTTATTTATGCTAAAAATCTTAAACAATGAAACAATGCAAACTGCAAGATGTAGTATTTTTGCTTGCGAAATACAAATTTCAGTTCACACATGAAGTATTTTACTGATTTGAGTAACACCTATTAAATTGAATTTCTTTATTAATGTAAAAACTAAAATATTAAGAAAAGGCTTGTTACTGATTCTTTATCAGGAAATGATATTGTCATATAGAGAAAGGAGTGTTAAAAATCCCCTCTGGGTGTTAAACACACTAGATAAAACACTGGAACAAAGGTGGTTGAAATAACGAGTGTGAGGCAAGAAGTGAGAGAGCGTGGCAGGCACTTCCTGAGAGGACATACTTGAAATATCCAAGCATAATCTCAGGGTCACCCACAGTATTATGTATGTGGGTCTTGACTAAGGGTGGATACATTTTCCCTGAAGAGATTTACTAAAAAGTGCCATTTTTATACAGCTCCAAGGCCGACCCTTAGAGGTCTATGAGATTTTGTATTCTTCTACTTCATGGGGTGATACATCATTCGGATGATCTCTAGTTTGACCAGAATCACTCCAAAAGGAAGGCTAAACTGGGAGCTCCTGGAGGGCAGGGACTCTATGTTTCATTTTCAACCCTCCAGGACAATCATAGTATATGGAATAACTCAGGTTTTGTGAGTGTTGACAGAGTGAAAAAGTACTGAATAGATATCAAAGAAAATGAAGGTCTTACAGTATAATTCATATCTTTCTTAAAATTTATCCAATTAGTCTATTGCTTGCTTTCAGTTTTATATGGATTCTTTTCTTTATCATTTATTAATAAATATGTACTGTTGCCTACTCTACGGAGGCACCATTTTAAGCACTGGGAATATAACAATTGAGTAAGCACAGTGATTAGTCTTGTGAGTAAAGTGCTTCTTGATCACCGAATAACATGATTTAACACCTTGTACAGGACACACCCACGGGCACCTGCCCATACTTGCTAAAGCAAACTTGCCAACCATTCAGGAAATAGGAATTAAATGGAATTCTCCTCTGAATCACACTGAGTGACCTGGGTTTTACACAGTGTGAGACCGTCCAATGCAAAAACTTCAAAGACCCTCTTCAGAGATTTATGGTTGAACTGAAATTTTGTCCTACTAATTACAAGGGACAGTCACACTGGGTTTGGACTCAGGGCTTGTACTCTCTCATTAAATTTACCACCTGGCATGTAGTAGACCCTCAATAAATATTTATTAAATGAATTAATCATACAATACCCATAATGGCTCATTTGTGATATATTAATAATATATAAAATTCTTAGTAATTTATTATCTATTGCAACTTGATTTCTCTTACACTCTTAACTCAGTCTTAAATGGCCGTTCACTCCCGTTTTCTTTTACTACCTCACTGCATTAAAATACTGCTTTCTTCCCCCAGCTTGTGATTTAAATATGCTAGCAGAAATTCCTATTAATTCCATTCCAAGTATTTGCACAGAACTGATCCACCATAGCCGTCTGCTAATGATGCATCTGTCATTTTATTGACACCCCTAAACAGCTTTATTCTCTTTTCTAATTAAGAGACAAAACTGGTATTGTCAGCTGATGAACCGACATTTGGGGGCTTTTGTTCTAATGTAAAAGGCAGCACATTATGATGCTAAAACAAAAACTCAGGAATGTTAACAGAAAAGCCCACTAGACAAAATATATTTACATGTACGATTTGAATTAAGCTTGTTATAAGCCTAATGCGCATACAATATTTTGAGTTACAGGGAAAAAAATATACACTCATGGCAAAATATATTACAAACAAAAAGTGGCGCTTGCTACCCTGACTGGCCATTAAAATTCGGAACAAAGCAGTCTCGTGTGCTCTCCGGACAATCAAAAACCCCAAGAAAGAAAAATTAAACCTTTGAAAGCTGACCAAAATGAGGTGCTGCTCACTTCAGAGAAGTAATAATAATGTTTAAATAACACCTAACTAAGAACTGAAAGTTCTTACAGAAAAGCCATAGAAATGAGGTAAATAGCACATTTTTAAAGGCTAAAAAAGCAATGATTTCCTGACGATTATATTAGCCAATTGCCAGAGAAACGACAATTACATGCAAGTACAGGACTAACAGCTCACCAGAACGTTCTCAAGCAACTGAGGAGGACAAGCCGTAAAACCTCTATCACCATCACATTAAAAATCTAATCTAAAATCATTGCATGTCAGAAAATTAAGGATTCATCAAAATATTCCCAAAGGTTATGTGCTGAAAGGAATGCATAAGAAGGAACCACACTCTTTGATTTCTTTACACAGAAAGGTATCGCAGGGTCTACATTTTCAATAAACTAAATACGAAATCTGGTCTGCCAAATGAGATCATTGTTACAAAGCAGTTAGCATACATTTTGGCATGCAGAAAGTGTCTGATAATATTAGCTGCTCTTATTATTGTTGTTATTATTGTGGTGTCAGAATTAGCTCATTGCTTTTTCATGGTTCCTTCCCAAGGTTTAAAAGAACCCTAGAAGAATTTCTTGTGGCTAAGCCATAAAGTAATTTCAGCTAATTCTGTTTC
Organism: Zalophus californianus; assembly: GCF_009762305.2. Taxonomy (NCBI): domain Eukaryota; kingdom Metazoa; phylum Chordata; class Mammalia; order Carnivora; family Otariidae; genus Zalophus; species Zalophus californianus. The sequence continues at coordinate 124,625,618 of NC_045598.1, forward strand.
TATCCTTCTTTCTACATATTTTTGCGCTGGTGTGGCACACTAGTTCCAAGTTCTTGTCTTTTACATCATTTCACCCTCTTTGCCTAAATGCTGAGGACCGAGGCTCTGACCTGCATGTCTTGCTTTTTAAAGCTCGTATCACCCCAGCTTTGTCTTTCGTATCATTCTCGGGACTATGAGCTAAACCTCCCTCACATGAAGCCCAGGGCTGACTCCTGCTTGCTGAGAAGCAGAGTTTGGGTACGTGGCTTATGAGCAATTATCATTTCATTAAACCTGTTACCTGCATGCGTCAAGATTAGGAGTCCACCAGCTGCCTTGCCCTAAGCCCCTAAGAGTCAAACCTTGGTCTTTCACCTGCAGGAACTTAAAAGGTCCCCAGGGTCACTAGTCTAGCTGGATTTATGTAGCATTGATTCTTTAACACTAGAAAAGTCATTAAAGGAAAGACGGTACCTTATCCTGATCAAAAACCTTCTGTGACAACAAAATCAACTTATGAGTTATAAATCAAATGCTGGCTCTATGTAGCGGTGGACGCCTGCGGATTCAGTAACTCCTCCTTCGCCATCCTCACGGGAGCCGCCGTGTGCGAGATGACCCAGTCTTGGTTTCCACTGCCTGGTCCAGGGTGGGCATCTCACCTACGCTGAGTCAAGATGAGCCTTTTTTTTTTTTTTCTGGAATATTTTGGACGAGCCAACAAGTGGGTAACAGTTATTCGGAGCAGAGCAAAACAATGTATACAGTCAGTACCTGGTTACACAACCACTGCTAGGGATTATTCTGTCCCCAGAGCAATAAGGAGGAAAATACTGCTCTGAGGCAGAGAGTATACAGTGGCAACCCAGTGTGCAAAAAAAGCTAATGTTCCAGAAGGGATCCTACCCTTCAGAAGGGCTATTTAGGCGTTTCCATCCCAAGAAATCAGAGCTCTTATAGAACTTAAGGAAACTGCTTTTGTTAAACAGTAATGCCGTATATATGCAAGATCACTGTGTGTGTGTGTGTGTGTGCGTGTGTGTGTGTCTGTGTCTCTCTCTCTCTCTCTATCTATTATCTATCTACCATCAGAGAGAGAGAGAAGTAGAGATTGTGGAACAGGTTCCTGAAAAGAAAGTATAATGGCAATTGGGCAGGAGACTCTTAAGAATGTATCTGGTTGCTTAACTATGACAGTCCTTCTTTGTTCTGAGTTTCTAGGGGGTAGGAAAAGTATAGAGTTGATGATTCATAGACCTAGAAAATTTTCCTAATCTTTTTGTTGGAGTTCAACTTCATTATGATAGCCAAACAAGAATGCCTCTTTCTCCACAATCATTCATTCAACAGCCAGCTTGAAAGATAAAGCGGTGGCCAAACCCAGCCCCCACTTTGATGAAGTTTATGGACTTCTTGCAGAAGTCAACAGATGGGTATTTGTGTCATCACTACTTCACTGGTGGGCGACTACAGCTGAGGAGCAGGGGACAGTAAGTGTGGAAGCCCTCTGTAAAAGGAAGATGTTGTGAGTCCGTAAACACACACCGAACCCGTTGGCTTTGGCTTTGATGGCCTCAGGCCTCTCTCTGAGCCCCCACAAACTAAGCAAAAGCCCTTCCCTGAGATTTGTGTTATGTAAGTAGATGAAAACAACCATTAAAATATTCCCCTGTTTTTGAAGATATTTTTGTTGCTATCAGTTAAATATGATTCATTAAAAAAAAGGCATTTTGGGCAAAAGGTTCAACTGGGTGAATGCCAGCAGAGATAGCTCAAGTCCTTTTTAATAGAAATTGTCATGAGTTTTTCAACTTTTTTATTTTGCTTTCTGATTTCTTTACTTTAAAGAGAAAAGAAAATATACCCCCCTTGATTCATTCTTCCTTTCCTTTTCTCTTTCTTTTCTTTTTTTTTTTTTTTTTGAGGTATAGTGGATTTTATCCTTTGTTAGGAAAACCAGCTCTTCATCTCCCAGCCATTCTATGACTTTTTTCTTTTAAGCTTTTTCTGGCATCACAACTTCATTTTTCTCTGCAATGTTGCACACGCTACTGTGTTCTCTCTAACCAGTTCAGCCCAGCCTTCCTTTCAAATACACTCTTATTTTCCTGATATGTTCCTTATGGCTGTTCCCCACTGATAAGCTGGACTAGTCCCTCATCTTATCACAGAGCAAAGTGACAGTCTCTGCCCTACTCAGGTCTGCAATTGGAGGAGAAAAGCCCCAAAGTTTCTATTTTATTTAAATGAGAAATATGCGACCAAAATATATGTGTCCTGCAGCACTGAGGCATCGTTTCATTTCAAAAATAAAAATTCCAGTTGTCTTGAACCAGGTGGGTGACTGTTTCAGGGGTTTTCTCTTTTGCCCAATCTCCACCTAATAAAGTTCTGAGAGCATGAAAAAAAATTTCTATGATTTATAAGAATTCATAATAAACCAACTCATGGGACCTTAGAAAATTAAAAACAAAATAAAGAAAGGTGGTAACAGTTGCTAGTGACACAAATTTCCAAAATTTTAGCCAGAAATATGGGTCCAATGAAGCACATTACAGGGCAATAAAAAGACCCAGAGGATCCTGACCATTACATGTTTTCACTTTTGTTTCCCTTTTAAAGTTGAAATTAAAATTTGAAGCAACAATTAACAACGCTATGTTATATTCGTGAGAAAGGAAGGTTTTCTTAAGCATCCTTCTGGTCCCATTTCGCATAAGGATCTCAGAACCCAATGTGCTTCTGCCATTTTAAGCTTTGTACTGCTGCAACCAATATCACCCAGATCCACTCTACCTGTAACTGGGTCCATTACAAAACTACCTCCCTTATTGACCCAGACATCACCCAACATCCACCCCACCCTTCAAAAAAATCCCAATTTTTTTCAGTGGAAATTATCTCAACTGTTTAAGAGAAAAGCAAAGTGAGTGGATTACTCTGACCTTTAACATGATTTTTAAAATATTCATAGACACAAATGATTAGACAGTAACATAACAATGCAATCATTTCTAATAATATAGGAAAAGGAATTCTTACTCCTCCCTTTTGCACATTATTTTTTAGTGGAAAATGCCATCAGAATTGCAACACTACTGCACATTCTCTGGGTTTGTTTCCTCATTCGGTCAGTTATCCATTCCACAAACTGAGTATGTCTTCTGGGTGCCATACACCATAACTGGTGTAGTGGGGGAAGAACCTGAGAAGACAGGGGTGCTCCTTCTTGGGAACCAGCCTCCAAGATGGCCCCCAATGATCTCTACCTCCTGATATTCACACCCTCCCACTGGACTGGATGGGTTTGTGCGACATTGTGATATTCGGTAGAAGTGAAGTTATGTCACTTCCAAGATTAGGTTATAAAAGACTGTGGTTTCTGTACTGGGTTCTCTCTTTTTCAGACCACTTTTCTGGGAAACAAGTTGCTGTTTTGCGAAGGCCTGCATGCAAAGGCCTTCAACCCCAGTGAAATACTGAGATGGCTGCAGCTCCTGTTGATATTGTGACTGCCACCTCATGAGTGACCCTGAGCTACAACTAGCTACCGAAGCCACTCACAGATCCCCCAAATCTTGGAAACTGTGAGATAATAAATGTTTGTTGCTCTAAGCTGCTAAAGTTGGGGTCACAGGGTAACTTATTACACAGCAATAAATAACTAATATGCATTTAGAATAGACAAACCATCCAGTATGTAAGTGTGGCGGAATGAGTTGTAGCCAAAATAGAAGCATAGACTAAGCAAATTATTAAATCATTGTGATGGTTGATTTTATGTGCCAACTTGGGGGGCTAAGGTACTCAGTTGCTTGGCCAAACACTAATCTAGACTGGTGTAAAGGTATCTGTGGATGTGATTAACATTTCATAAATTAAGTAAAGCAGGTTACCCTCCATAATGTGGGTGGGCCTCATCTAATCAGGTGAAGGAGTTTAATATAAAAACAGGTTTCCTGAGGGAGAAACAATTCTGCCTCAAGACTGTAACATAGAAACCCTATCTGAGTCTCCTGCTTATTGGCCTGTGCTATGGATTTTGGACTCAAGATTGCAACATTAACTCTTACAACCCTGTAGATTTCAGACTTGCCAGCCCCTCAACTGCATGAGCCAGTTCCTTAAAATCTCTCTCTCAGATACACACACACACACACACACACACACACACACACACACACATATGGTTCTGTATCTCTGGAGAACCCTGGATAATACGGGTACTAAGAGGAAAGCCAAGGAAAGTCCTTATTGGAGTATTCCACCAAACATACCACCTAAACTGTGCATTTAAGGACGGGTAAACTTCCATTAGGGTATAAAGGGGAAGAAATGATGGGCCAAATAGACGGGATGGCAGAAGTAGCTCAATACTGCCAGATTAATAGACTAGAGTTGTCTGGGACTGGGGATGGCAGATTGTGGAAGATGTAGCTAGAGAAGAGGTGGGATGAGCCAGGTTGTGAAGCATTTGTAATGCAAGACAAAGCAAACATTTTTTAAAGTAGGGAGCTAACCAAAAGGCATCAGCCATTTTTACTGGCAGCAACACCGATTAGCAGAGTTGCTCATTTCTGATTTCTGGGTAATATTTCCTCCATTCTTTATTTCAACCATGGAGAGCCCAGGAGGGCTTACGCCTCGCTAACAACTCTGGAAACACTCTTTATCCTGCTTCTTCATTGAGCTCCTACTTCACTGGCTGCTTCTTCTCAGTCTCCTTTCCTGTGTCCCCATCTCTCAGATATCCCTGAACACTGGGGCCCCTCAGAGCTTGGTTTTCAGACCTCTGCTCTTCTCTCTAAATGCTCTAGCTTGGTGTCTGGGCCAGTTCCTTGAGTCTCACCCGACATTCTGAAAACACCTCTGTTTGAACCTCCAGGTGGACCTCTTCCTTGAATGTCAGACTCCTAATCCTAGTGGTGCTGATTCAACATGTCCACTAAGAGATCTAATACCATCTTAAATTTGACCCATTCAAAATACGCTCTTAATTTTCCTACGAAGAATGCTCTTCTTCAGTGTTCCATAACCCAACAAATGGCAGGCCCATGTACCCCAGTAGCTCACACCAAGGAAATTTGGATTTAATCTTGTTTCTTTCTTTTTCTCATAATCCTCACATAACATCAGCAAATCGTTTGGTCTTACCTTCAAAATATTTTCTAAATCCGAGCAGCCTTCCATCCTAGTCAAGACCAGCATCATCCTTTCCCTGCACAATTGCAACAGCCTGTCCCTGGTCTAATGCTTGCCCCACAACAGCCTATCCTCCAGATATCAATTCTAGCAATCATTTAAAAACACCTTCCTTTCTGTTCCTGGAATTTGACAATGAAGCTCTGATCTCAGTGCCTCTACACCTATAGTTTCTTCAGTCTGGAATGCCGTTCTCCTTCTAGACATCATTATGGCTCACTTCATTCCCCTTGCTGTTCACATGTCGCTTACTCAGAAAAGCGTCCCCTGACTCTTTACCTAACTACTCCTCCTACCACCCCATCACTCTCTTCCCCTTACCTTGTGTTATGTTTTAAAAAAATACCACCTCATAGATAAGAGGTCTCTCTGGTTATAGGATGTGGTCTATCGTGTGGACTGGAAGAGAAACTCCTTAAGGGCAGGAGCTCTGTTCCGTTTCTTCACTGGTGCTTCCCCAGTGCCTAGGATGTGGCCGGCAGAGGGTAGGTAGTCAACAAATATTTGTTAAATAAGTGCATGATTGGGCTATATATTCCTCATCCCAAATACTGCACATGAGTGAGACCATGTAGCATAAGAGGGACAGCAGAGCATGGCTCCAGAGCCACATTGCCTTACTAGCTGTGTAATGTTGAGCAAGTTACTTGATCTCTTTTTACCTCACTCTCTTCATCTGTAGAATGGGGATGATAATAATATCTACTATCGGTTGTAATGAGGATTACATGAATTGATATCTTTAACATGCTTACAACAATGCTTAATATAACACTAAACACTCTATGCAGACTTGTTAGTAATTAAATAAATTAATAGATTCTCTAAGCAGCAGACATAATGCTAAGATATAATTTATTATAGAAATCAGACATAATAAAGAGATTTACTTTTAAAAATATGTAGGGGCGCCTGGGTGGCTCAATCGTTAAGCGTCTGCCTTCGGCTCGAGCCCCGCATCGGGCTCTCTGCTCAGTGGGGAGTTTGCTTCTCCCTCTCCCTCTGCCCCTGCTCATGTGCTCTTTCTCTCGCTCACTCTGTCTCTCAAATAAATAAATAAAATCTTAAAAAAAAAATATGTAAACTCAGGCACCGGGCTGGCTCAGTAGGAAGAGCGTGCAACTTTTGATTTTGCGGTTATGAGTTCAAACCCCACAATGGGTATAGAGATTACTTACAAATAAAATCTTAAAAAAAATAAAAATATGTAAACTCATAATTAGCACTCAAAAATTTCTTCCGAGTTCAGAGATGATTTCACTCAAAAGTACATATGAATGCCATCTGTCCCAGCAATTGTCAGCAGGTACACAGAAGGTGATCAATAAATGTTCGATGATGAAGAGAATGAAAGTTTGCCTTAATTTTTGTTTCCTGAATAATTCAGAAATGCATAATAATACTAAACAAAATTACTCCTCCACATTTTTCCATCTCTGGTGATATACAAACGACCAACCAGTGCATGAAAAGATGCTTGATATCCCTGGTAAAAGAGAAAAGTCAAAACCAGTGAGATGCCACTTCACATACACTTTGATGGCTGTAAAATGGTCCAGCCACTGTGAGAAACAGTCCTCAAAAAGTTAAACACAGAACTCATACGGACCAGCAATTCCACTCCTAGGTATATACACAAGAAAAAGGAAAATGTACATCCATTCAAAACCTTGTACACAAATGTTCATATCAGCATTATTCCTAATCACCAAAAAGTGGACAAAATCCAAATAGCCATTTGCATAAACAAATGTAGTATATGGCTACATGACAGAATATTATTCAGCCATAAAAAGGAATGAAGTACAGGACATACAACATGGATGGACCTTGAAAACGTTATGCTCAGTGAAAGAGGCCAGACATGAAAGGTCACATAGTCTATGATTCAACTGATATGAAATGTTCAGAACAGGCAAGCCCATGGAGATAGAAAGTAGGTTACTGATTACCTAGGGATGAGGAGGGGGAGAAATGGGGAATGACCGCTAATGGGGTATTTTTTGGGGGGGTAACAAAAATGTTCCAGAATTAGACAGTGGTGATGGTTGTATAGCCTCATTGATATACTAAAAGATGATTAATTGTACACTTTTTTTTTGAAGATTTTATTTATTTATTTGACAGAGAGAGACGGCGAGAGAGGGAACACAAGCAGAGGGAGTGGGAGAGGGAGAAGCAGGCTTCCCGCTGAGCAGGGAGCCCAATGCGGGGCTTGATCCCAGGACCCTAGGACCATGACCTGAGCGAAAGGCAGCTGCTTAAGCGATGGAGCCACCCAGGCGCTCAATTGTACACTTTTATAAGGCGAATTTTATGGTGTGTGAATTATATCTCAATTAAGAAAATAAATAAATGCAAAAAAAAACCCCAAACTCAGTAACATTTAAAATTATACAGCATACAACAATGTGAATTAAAAAAGAAAGAAAGAAAGAAAGAAATGTAAACCTCTTTAAAAAATTACCACTTGGATAATTCAGAGTTTCTCTAAGCATTTACTCTGTACAGCTGGGAAAATAACTCCACCAGCTTTGAACATTGTGAAAGGAGTAATAAATAATAAAAGCCTCACTCGTTCATTATAGGTCCTTTCTCTAGATAAAATATTTCTCGCACTCCAGTGGATTTACCTCAGGTTATCTGCAAGACTCTCTTCAGTATGAGGCATTCGGCTTAACAGTTGCTTCGGGCGCTGGGAAGGGAGACAGGACACGCTGTTCCAGGAGCGTAGGTAACACCGTGCCAGTCACGTTTGCTTCCCCAGCCATCTCCCGGGTGTGCAGAGTTCTCTCATCCCATACCACAGTCCCGACAAATTACATTTAGTACCGAATAGTAATACTCAACCACTATTCCCTAGGCCGTCTGCTCCTGTCGTCAGCATAAGACCCAGTTCCTGACTCAGTGAGAGCCACAGGTGCTAATACAGATGTCTGCACATGCAACCCCAAATTCAAGCTGGATCATGGTGCCTGTGACACTGGCATCTCCTCCATCCCTGTCGCCTCCCCCTAGCAAAGCTTTGGAGAGCGGCGGGCTGGCTACAGTGAATATGTAAAAGGCATCTAAAACACTTTCTGTGAAGCTTTCCCATTTCCTAGGCCCCTTCTTCCTTCTTTCTTCCCTCTCCCACCTTTTAAAAATTCACCTCTGAATTTAGCAAGAACTATTTAATACATACGGACTACAGGCTAGACACTGAATGAAAACCATAGAGGATACACTGAATGAAAGAAAGACATACCTTTGAGGAGCTTACACTTCATTTTGAAAGGCACCTCTCCCAGTAAGCTTTCCATGAGTTTGATTTTCACGGAGGTGCAAGTTTCTGGTCTTCTGTGTTTCTAGATGCTGGGAGTTAAACCATTTTTTGATTTAAAAATAAATTCTTGAGATGTTTGTCATTAAGTTGAAACAGTCTTTCGTTTCTTTCCTAGTGTTTAACTGGTTTTATAAAATAGCTATCTACTCTTTTTAACCTTTAAAAATGTTACTTACTTCAAAATATAATGCATACTTTCTGACATAAAGTCCTTAAAATACATATGAACATCAAACTTTAAAATAGAAGTTATATTTACAATGTCCTACTGAAGCTCGATATTTAAATAATGAAGTAAAAACTTAATATAAATTCAAAACACTCATAACCGAATGGTAAATTCTATATCTAGGATTTCCTTAAAAAGGAGAAGGGATATATTAATAACAACTGAATTTTCTCACAATGCACCCACACACATAGCCACTAGTTTATTGGCAGAAACCAGGAGGACCTATCTTATATGCTGACACCTACAGACACATATCTAGAGATATTATTATCCCCCAAATCATGAAAAGCATAATACATTTCCTGTTCTGAACTATTATTTAGTAATCAGATTAACAAAAAGTTAAAATGACCATTGTCTGTATTGATTATACACAACCCTTCACTGTCTAATAGTTTAGCAAAAAATTTATTTGACTCTGAGTTTCAACTGGCATCTCCACTCTTGGAAAATGCCTCAAATAAATTGCAGGTTTTTATATCCTACTATATTCCCCTTATAAATAAGGAGAAATACATCTTGATGTAATACTTTTTTTCTAATCTGAAAAGAATATCTCAACACTACATAGTCTTTAAAATAAAACCAACTATTCACGTTTCCATGTTTATGATAAAACATTCTATTTAAAAAGTAATGAACAAACCCAGATGTTGTGTATTTTGAGGCATAGAGAGCTACTCTTATTTGCAGTCTCCACTGAAGTCAGGCTCTAAGATCCTTGAAATTTGCAATCCCCTTTTTCTGCTTAGAAAATGCTGGTCAAACACACACACACACACACACACACACACACACACACACACACAGAAAATTTATGTATTATTCATTCTCAAATTTGAAGGGGTAACATGCATTTTCAATAACATATATCTGTTGAGCTGTGGTTGAAGAAATATTTGAGACTTATTCTATTTGAAAGAGAGTATGTAAAATAAATTTTGGAAATTGAAGAGATTTTTCAAGGAAGACTTATGCTTCTCCCTTCACTGGAACTACTTCTCCTGCTCACTCCACTGTGGGATGTGGATACAAATATCCCCAGGCATTCATTTTCTGCCAGGACATGTTTGTGGTTTAAAAATGCACATAGCAATTAGTTTTATGCCTTCCAGTAAGAAATGGAACCGAATACTCATGGTATGAAGGGATTGCACGTGTGTCACAGTGCCCGGAATTCAGCACTCCATCCCCCCTGCTGGTTTTATAACAATTCAGTGCTTTGGGATGGAGCAGCTCCTGGGGTAAATGCTGCTTAGGGCTAGGGGTGGGGGCAGTTTAACAATGAGAGTGAGAAGAGTCATATAAATAGCTTAAGTATAATTTAAACATTCTACATCAACATTCACAGCTTCTGAACAGCTTCAAAAAGACTAAATTGACATAAACATTTATCAAAATTGTATTCTTTACCAAAAAGTATAAATGTTCTCATTTATCAACACAAATTCAATCATTAAATAGGTAATAGAGTTTAGGGAAATTAAGTTGCCTTAGTGACCACAGCAGAAAATGACTCAGCAGCAATCCCAAAAAGCTCTGAAATAAAAGACAAGAGAAACCAAATGGATATCCAACTCTCCCTATTTTAACCCCTGTCCACTGTTGAAGGATATAGATTGCCAGAAAAACAGGAGTCCCACTGGCATGTGCATCCAACACATGTATAAGCAGGCACCAATACAAACATATGGTTGTGATGGCAACGGGGGTGGGGAGAGCATTTGGGTTAGAGGTGGGACATGGATGGCCTCCAGAGTCATTTTCAAGTCTACAGGCAACAGTCTTGTCTCTGCTCACCACTGACTCCCAAGTGCCTGAGACATAGTAGGTGTATCAAGGAATACATTCAACAAAATGGCAATGGTACCCAAAGTACTTTCCACTTCAGTGTAGCCTGAGGAGCTAACACATCTGTGTCTAGCACCAGCAGCCTGGGATCACTGGAACAGTACAGGTCCCTACTGCTCACCCAGTCTAACCTCCCCCACCTGCTGAGGAGTTAAGCCACTCTTTCACTAAGGAGAGGAGCCAGAGAGAGTAAGCCTCCTGCTTGATAACTCATAGATCATGGTGCCTTCTCCACTCAGGACTCTTCAGTACCGACCAGGCTTGCCAAAGAGTTCCTGGGAACACCCAAAAGGCTGTACTTTTTGACATAACTCAAATGTGGAAAGTAGGGTGCAGATTTCTCGATTCTAGATTCTCAAAGGATTGCAATCAGTCGGCATTAACCAAGCATCCTCTGTGGGCAAAACGTGATCAGAAAATAAACTTACAGATGAAGTAAAGAGAAAAAAATCACAGAAATGAATACACGACACACTGACAAGAGGTGCCTGCCCCAAATAGCCCCAAGACAATCTGCCATTGCTTCTGATTCTATTCTCAGCAAGCAGCCTCTGCAAGACCATCGTGACCTCAAGCTACCTGGATGTCAGTGAGGAGTTGTCCTGATTATAATATACAAACATTTATGTCTCAGAAAGGGTCCATTCCCAATTTTAAATTAACAAACAGGCACTATCACTTATTCATGTCTCTTGTTAGACAGTAAGTGTACATCAATCCACAAGAGGATGGTTAATCTATGATTACTGACAAAGTCAGGCATTTGGACTGCAGAACAGAAAACCACACTCTGGAGAGAGCCAGGACCTCACTCTGGCCTGTCAAATGCTTCCCTTGACATTGCTAGCTCAGCCCTAAAAACAACAGAAAATGGGCAGAGACATTTTGAAGAATGTCTTAGTGGACTGAACAGAGAGTAAAAGCTGGATCAGTGGCCTAAGCATCACAGCTATAACTGTAAGGGTGAAAATAAACTCAAGCTGGTCTTATGCCACTTTCTCTGACCTTATCATACTGCATACACCTTCAAAGCAGAAAAAGAAAACAAGTCTCCTGAAGCCATTCCCACATCTGATATTACAATAATCTGTATTTTGCATGAGCAGGACCCAGATTATTTTTTCATTGCTTCTGTCTACCCAGCACCAAACGCTAGCCCTGGATCATGACAGATGCTCAATAAATATTTGAATGGATGGATGAATGAAGTTTAGATTCTTCCAACCTGTTCTTGAGTCATAAGTAACTCTTCTGGAGGCTAATGTAGATCCTTCCAGTTTACTAGGGTGAAAAGTACTTTTCCACTTTCCATTTCCAGAACTTCATATTTTGATTTAGATTGTTCAGACCTGTCTCCCCAGGGGTCAAAGAAACTGATTAGGACTAGGTTCTGCCAAGTGTCACAGCCTTGAGACCACCTGCTTCTTTGCTCTCAGGGCAGTGATCTTGTTTGTATTCTCATTTGCAATCACTGTTCTCCAAAGGAAGCCCCATTATGACGATTTGTGAAGCATAACAAGGGTGATAAAGTATTATCGTGCAGAAATCAAAGGTCTGACCATGGCTACCAGGAGAGAGCTGAGTGTCAAGGGCTTGGGTCTGTGTGTGTGTGTGTGTTTGTGTGTGCACGTGCGCGTGCATGCAGGACTCCCATTCATCCAGTCCAGGAAGCTCAGCACCACAGCAATGCTTGGCATCACGGGTGAAGTGAGGCTAACTTGGAGATGATATTTAAATGATTCTTTCCCCTACCTTTTAAAAGAAGAATAAAAAAATTTTATGCTTAAAGTCATGGGTAGACTGAGGGTAGGAAAGGACCATAAAATATACACGGAATGGGTTAACAATAAACTTAGGATGTACTCAAAAGAGTTTTCAAGAAAATAAATGTTTGATTAAGAAAAATGAAGTTATGCCACACGCATGTACATATATATACATATATGTATATACACACATCTAGGTGTGTGTAACATGCCTGATGATCTCCAAAGCCCGCTAATTAACCAGGTTAATTAACCTGGTCTTCCTAGGAATCCTGTGAGCAAGACAGAGAAGTAATAGTCTTCCCATCTTAAGAGGAGAAAACTGAGGTCTAAAGTGATCTGCTGCAGGCCAGATGGCTAGTAAGTAGTGACAAGATGATAACTGGGTCTCTTGATTCCCAGACCAGTGTGTTTGTTTAGTTAATCTACCCTCAATATGCGTTGAAGCTTGGGAGACAAAATTACCATCAGCTCCATTTCAAAAGGGCAACTAAAAAGAAAGAGAAAAATAAGGCAATGTGTTCAGTCTATTATTTTACTAAGCTCTCCAGATTCTTTACCTATTGAATATTTCATGAACATGAAGACCCCCTTTAATTGCTTCATTCCTGGTCCAAATTCATAAGAGAAAAATAATTTAATTTAGAACCTTTTGTAGTGCAAGGTGATTAGAAAATATCACCTGCAACAAACTTTTAATTATATGCTCAGGGTCAAACATTTTGAAACCTTATTTCACTAAGCTGGCACTGCCATCAACCCTGCTTTTTAATTTTTCACGCAGATTCCCTTTCTATTTACCCCCACCCTGCATTCGGCTCAGCTGGGAAGCAAGACCTTCCGGCTCCTCCCTTGCTCCAGCTGAGGGAGAATAAGGGAGTTCTGTCCCTGTTGCTGTTCTGCAGCAGTGTGAGAGGCAGTGCCTGATCTGATCCCTGAGTGGATCGGCAGGCAGGTGTGGAGCTGCAGTGAGAACTAAGAAAACCACGGGGCCACCGCGACTTGCATGCAACCCATCCACGGCCACTGTGCGAGCCATCCGCCATCAGACACAGAGAAGGAGAGCAAGTGTTTAGAAGCTCTTACAGCAATTTCACAGAGCAGTTTTATGTCTGTTGAATATAATCATAAAAAAGGAGGTAGTATCTCAAATGCTTTTTATTTCACTTTTCTAGTCATTTATTTTTATTGTATTTTACAGAAGTATTGATCCACAACAAATTGGAAAAGGAATAAAAGAACTGGTCTATCACCGTAGACAGTGCGTAGACAGACACACTGCACTAGCCGACCCCACCAGGCCTCCCGAGTCAGGTTTTATGTGGGAGGAGTACGGTGATTTCTTAGAAGATCAAGGATTCCTGCATCTCACTCTGAGAACATAAGTTAACAGAAATCTAGGTCTGTAATGACCGCCTACATTTTCGATTCTCCATTGTGTTGTGATCCTCTGGGTAACTTCTGCATACATGAGTAATGGGAAGCAAACAACCCAGAAATGGATCAAATCAAATGTCAGTCATGTATAAGGTAAGATATTTAAGCATAAGCCCAAAGGGCCCTGTTGGAAATCTGAAATTTTAAAAAACTTGAATTCTTCAGTTTTATGCTGCAGACTAAAAGCGGCCACACTGGGAAAGGGAAGGCTGTCCCCGCCCTCCCTCTGCTTTTTGGTAGCTGAGGTGGAATGAGCAGGTGGTTTCAGTTCAGTTCCTCATTTATAAACTGGCTCTGTGAAAATACACGCACGAAGCCACTTGTTTGGCGGTCTCAGAAGAGGGGCTAAAGACTGACCGGACATGAGACACAATTACCCTCTCACCCTAGAAGGAAGTCCCTGCAGGTTAGGGGTGATGTATATCAGCAGGTCAGGATGAAAAAAGCCAGCACAGCTGCTGCCTATGTGAGGCGGGCCTGAGGGAGAAAGGGAAGATTTTCATTTCCGGATTACCTCTTTCACCAGTACTCAAACTGACTTAAGAAAATTAGTGATCAGGTTATCATGAATATGTGCTCTTTAATCCTCATCTTTCAGATTGCTAAATCTGTCATTTTGAGGAAGCATTTTAAATTACCACCTTTTAAAAGTTGTACATTTTTTAATAACAAAATAAAATATGATGGAAAATTCCTTTTTTGGGGGAAAGGGTAGATAATGGACCCGATAAAATTAAATCTGACTGCCATGATATTTTGTATGCGTATAATTTTGTGCGCAGACAATGGATGTGTTATCAACAATCTAAAACAGCCGGTGTTTCCTGTTACCAGGTTTCTTGGGCTTCGTGATAATGCAGACTCCCTCTAGTGGCCAAAGTAATATATATAAATTCACAGGTTTGTTAACAAAAAAGGGTTATCTTTTGTGACTTGGCTCTTTTCAAAAGAAAATAATTTTCTTTGATGTACAATTTCTTTTTAGAGTACTTCACATGAGGTAATTGTATATAAATCAAAGAAAGTACAAAATGTAGATTTTATTCTTAAATTAAGTGTATATGGTATATATGTAGTTATAATTCTTATAATTGATTAGGCAGAAATTTGTCTTCTGAATTTGTAATATTAAAGTTTCAGAACAAAGAAGACTCATTAAATTTATTAATAGAATCATGATTATTCTTTACCAATACTAGTGCTTACCATTTAGGTGACTGTATTTCCACAGACAAATTATTTCCAAAGCAAGTATCAGGTCATTAAACAGAATCATTTTAATCTGATGCCTGTGACGAAGACTCTATATAACATAATAAACATTTATCCTTTAAGGTGAAATGACAGATTCCTAAAATGTTAGAACTACAAGTTCTGGATAAAGGAGATAACACACGTGGTAATTCTATAAACTGCAAAGCCAAAAAAAAATTGGATATAAGTCATTTTTTCCATCTAATCCTGAAGCCTTGTTTTGCAGATGAAAAATAAAAATGTGACAACCAGAAAGCTCAAATGACTTGTGCTAGGTCCCTGAACTGGTTAGGAGAAGAGGGAGCTGAAATCCGACTCTCCTGACTCTCTCTCAGTCTTTTTGGACTACAGATGACTGAGGAGAAATAGTCCCCGAGTTGCGTTCTTCCCTTAAGCGTGCATCTTAGCACAGACTTGTGACTATATTCTCTTTAGAATGATTCCCACATGAAAAAGCCTCATTAGACATATTACATATCTTTTTACATTGTATGGATTATTTGAGGACTTTCAGAAGCATTTGTTAGCTGACAGAACAAACTCCTAGGGAATTCCTTTTATGGAATGAAAATGAGAAATTACTAATTAATAAGAACAATAATATATGCAGATTCCTAGTTCCAGTGCATTCCTAGTTACCATGGACTTGAAACTTAACTCTGAGTTTCTTGTAAATTTCTGTGATTTCTGTGAAGAACAAATGATGCCAAATTAGTAAAAGTGCTTTGAAAATTGTGTAAATGCTATAAAAACAAATTCTTGTTTTAGTTACCCAACATGAAATCACACAGAAAAAAAAGGGGGGGATTTTATCTATTGCTTTAGTTTCCTGAAAGAAACAGAAGGAAATCGCCTATCTTTTGGAAGAGTGAATTAAAATAAAAGAAAACCACCCATTATCTCCACAAATGTGTCCTGAGAGGCAGGTTCTGTGCTAGGTGCAGAAGAATGCATTATAAAGTCTCCTGAAAGTTTTGGAATTTGATTTGGATGAGAATTAAAGTCTTGTCATAGAGCTGTGAACTCTCATAATTATACTGACCTAAAAATATAGTAATGAATTTTCAATCCTTGGGGAAGGCCAAACACATTTTGAATCATTAAGAGTTTTCATGCCTTGAAAATGTATAAGACCCCCTTGTCAATCCAAACTGTGACTCTGAGAGAATAGGGAGTGTTTCTGTCTTGTCCACTTCTTTGGGCCCAGCACCTAGGATAGCGCCAGGTGCAGAGTAAACATTCATTACATATTTGCTGAACTTGAACTCCAGGCTGGAAATCAGAAGAGTCCATCTGGAGGGCGAAGGGTTGAAGGGTTGAAAGAGGAACTGAGCTAGGGGAGGATGGAGACGTTTTAGTGCCTTCCCCAGGAGATATGCACCTTTGTAAACAGCATGCTACCTAGCCTGGTGGATGACACAAAGTTGGGCTTCACTTTTCAGATGGGTGAGTATCAATCACACCTGCCAATACTTATCCACAGATTACATGGCATCCCCAAACTGTCCTCTATATTCCAAGTTGGTGGATAGAAAAAAATGTGTGAAATCTTCACCACTGATAGAAATATCAGAAAAGCAGGCGATAGATATCAACCTTGAATCTTCAGACATAATACAAAACAAATGCATACAAAAACAAAACCAGTTCACACGATTTACATTTACTCTTTAAAAGGCTGACCAAGAGGGACAAAACAGGGCTCGCTTAGACTAGATGTCTTCACATATTAGATTTATTGATTGTGACAATATTTTTGAAAACCAAGAGTAGAATCACCTCACTCCATGCATCTATGTCTGTCCAACTTAAAATATAAAGAGAGCTGAAAAACCTCTAAAATCCCACCAGTTTTTCCAATGTTCCATGCTTTTGAATGTTTTATTTTTTCTAAATCCTAACACATGATGGGTGATAGAAGCTTCTTTTTACTGTCAGAGAGATCAAAGAGAGGTTGAGAAAGAATCCATAAGCAGATGCTGCCCAGTGACAAACCTGAAAGAAGCAGACAGTGGGGCCAGATGTTGGGGTGACCTTCGGTCTGCAGAGCACATTGGCATGGTGTTGATTTAGATGGTTGTTGGCAGAAGCTTTAGATACAGCAGTAGGGGGAAAAAAAAACTAAACTATGGAATCCTTTCTTACTCTTTCCCATCACTAGAAAACCTGAAACCACTGGTCAGTAGTGCTGACGGCTGTCAACGAAGTTGAATTCACCACACAACCCTGCCAGTAGGTATCACATCAAAAAGGAGTTAGCCGCATGAACAAGAACATCTTCAGGCTGTGCCATTTTGTATTGCGTTCAACTTTCAACAGCTGTTTCTTGAGCGAATGCAGACGCAAAATAATTATACAAAAAGAACAACATATTCGGTATGCAGGACAATGTTTGCATTTGTTACATAGCCATTAATAGAGGATATAACAAAGAAAGATGCTGACATGTCTAAAAAGTTAATGCCCTGTCAACCGTTCTAAATAGTGCTCAGTGAAAGTTCTCTTAAATTGAACTCTGAACTGTCAACTCTGGAGAAGGATGAGAAAGTATTTTTGAATCAAGCAGAATTACTCAAATTGGTGCAGCATCCACAAAAGAAGAATACACAATGACACGTTATAGTTTTCCAGGCTCCTCTCACATTATGCGATTATTCCCATCGTTCGCTCAACAGGAATGTAAAGAATTTTTCTGGTGACTGAAGTGTTCTTATTACTGTAAACACTGGTGAATAAGGTAACAGATCTCTAATCCTAGATTCTGACATAATTTTAAATCTTCGCCACTATACAACACTAAAACACAGAACATAAACAGAGGCTTACTTTACAATATTAGATATGATTGAAGACCACACAGTTCTTCTGACGCTTTTAGACATTTTGTCACTTTACCTGGAGAAATATACACTGCTTATTCTGCATTGCTGCTGATGTCCAGCACTTGTCAAAACCTCTATCTGTCAAGGCCTTCATAAAGAGTTGGAAAATGACAGATCAGGATGTCTGAGTTGATGGAGCCCCAGGAAAAATGGAACAGATAGAAAATTCATGACTCTAAACTATATCAAAGTGACTTCTGTCAACATCATGTCAAAAGAACTGTTCATTTTTAGAGTTTTTTTTTAATTATATAAACACTTTTTTGAGTATGAGCTAAGTGTAATGAAAAAAATTCCTTGGTGTACAGTATGATCATCCAAATGTTCCAAAAATATACTTTAGATCATCCAGGAATAAGGAAAATTCTAATAGTAGACACTGTCTGCCAGTTAAAACCAATGACATTCAAGAGAGATGTATGAAGATACTATCGGCTTAAAATAGGACAAACCATCTGGCTTATAAAGGAACAAAAGTATATTTTTTGCATATTTTTTGGACCCATCAAATTTCTACAACTGGATTAAATTTTATTCTTCTACAATCAGTTTTGATCCATTTTTTGCTTAGTGTGACAATTATAAAACACTAATTCAGTGTTATTTTCTTAAACAGGTTTCCTAAAATATCTGGTATTATTTTAATTTTTTAAAAATCACTGGAAAACCCTCATAATGCATAATTTCCTTAAATTATTGCTTTCAGGAGGAAGTAAAAAAAAATGGCTTATAATATGCAGTACTGCATATGCAGAAACACTCCATAATCACATTCAGAGAGTCATTCACCGAATGAAATATGAGTTGCATAAATCTGGAAATGACCACTCTCTCGTTTTAATTCCCAATACCTTTTAGGGAGGATGGCTGGCACCTGGTGTTAGAACCCAGGCAACTTGATTCCCATTGCTCATATGTCACTGAAACAAACAGGATAAGTGACCTTGTGCAGTAAAGACCACGGACTATGCAGTGTGTATACATACAGACAGGAAGGGAAAATCCACCACACACACACACACACACACACACACACACACACACACACATGAGCACACGTGCTGAGATACATGCATGCACACACATGCATACCCATGCTCACAGGCATGCATGCGCCTGGAAGACTCAAACATACAACTTCCACAACCACTGTAACTGTCCATGATACTATCTGTCGTGCACTTACACTACTTCATCGAGCTAGGATTTAGGGGATTTTTACATCAGCCTTTCTTACTAGCCCCCTTTCAGTGACCATCTACAATCCCTCTGATTGTGACCACTGACTCCGTGCACTTGTCCAATTGCCAAAAAAACCCCACTCTCTGTAACCAGGAAGGGTTGCTTACCTCCAGGATGACAAAAGACCTCACAAAATAATGACCACTTCCAGTACTGAGAGAAGAAGCTTCCCTCAAAGCGCTACCATTGCATTGTGTCTAAGTATGTATAGGAAGTACCATCCATTAATACAAAAGTAGGACGAGATCGCCATTTCTTATTTCAGGCAGGACTCAATATATCTTGTGTCCTACTTACGAAAAGATGTTTATTACCTGTAAGTGTACAGAGGTGTGGGCTTCACAGCAGCCATGATTGGTAATAAGCCTCTTTTTCTCATTTACATTGATAGCAAGCATTAGTGAAGATATATGCATTTCATTTCATGGTTCAGAAAGAACAAAGTCTATGTATATGTGATAGCAGTGGGTGGTTAATGAAATGGTCTGACAAACATAAGCTAATACATAATCATACCAGAATGTGAACTGGAACACCTGTTCCTGCTTCACAGACGTGCAATTCTTAAGGAAAAGTTACCATTCTCAAGGATTGAAGCCACTACTATTTAGACATCAATATGCTCCAAGGAAAATTTAGTCACTTTTTTTGTTGTTGTTGCAATCACTAAAGGGTGGCTATTTTAATGCTATCAAATCTCTTTTGCTTGTGTCCTAAGAGTAATGAAAACTTCACACATGCATGAAGCTCCAGTAATTATTTTAAACTGCCTTCTGTTGTCCCCCTGAGGAACACGGTGGTATTTGTTTGATGCAGTTTAATTAGTGTCAGGGTAATTAATGCTATGCTATCTACATGAGATCAAAACCCTTTCTTTGTAACACTCTGGTAACTAAGAACTAAGAAAAGGAAGCGTTTTGAAAATGTCGAGGCATGGTGTTAACCTGGGTTCACAAGTGAACCGAATTGCTCATCTCTTCCTCCACGCCTCGCCCAAATGGCAATTTTCAGTCCCTCCCAGGACAAGATCAGAACCGTGATGCGCTGGAACCACACTGCCAGGCATACGACCCAGTGGCTGCTATGGAATTAAATTCTTTTTTTATGGGTATAATCAAATTAACTAAAACATTCACGGTCACCAGGCACCTTTTGCCATAGTTTAATCCTTTCATAATGAAATAGTAAACTTTTGCACCGACGGAGAACTAGAGTCCCTTGTAAACAGGGTGTGAATATTACCATGCGCTGATATATTTTTTCAAATAAAAGAATCATTTAGTTTAATGAATGAATGTGATTCTGCTTAAATGCCTGAATAAAATTTGCATTTAATAGTAGGTATAGATATTCTCTCTATTTGACAATAATGTTAAGAGAGGAAAAACAGAGGTAGGCAAGGAAAGAAGTTAAATACACAAAAATTCCAGACACACACATAATGTGCACTACCATAAATCCTTTTTAACTGTTTCTTTGGTAATAAGCAACGGCAGTATAAATCTCCCAACACACAAACTCAACCTGATCACAGGCTTAAGGAAATAGCTCCAGTTATCTTGACTGGATAAATTATTATATCCTAGAGGTTATTCCAGTTTCTAATAAAGCACTGTGGCTAACAAACAAAAATAAAAAGATCAACCATTTTCCTTATTTTATAACAGATGAAATTACAGTCTGCATAGGATAAGACACAATGGTACTGAATTTATTTTTACTCTCAAAAATTCACCATACAATGTTCATTTTGGAACAAGACCGGTGCTTTAACATGACGCTGATAACCAGCATTAGACTGATAACATTTTTTATGGTAAGGGGAGGCTTAATGGCACATATCTAAAAAAATAAACGTGACTGGTTTAAAGTCAAACCAAAAGGATTTAGCCCATCATATAAGTATACTAAATGTGAAAATAACCTCGGCACTGCCCAAGAAATGAACAACAAAAAAAGAATTCGAGAGGGTACAAATGTGAAGTCTACAGTAGTTATGAAATTGTGTCAGTATCCACCAGCGGCTGAAATTAAGGTTAACGTTATAAAATGAAATCTCACTAGCTGAGGCTGACGCCATATCACGACCTAAGAGGGTCTGTGCTGAACGCATCTTCTTGAGAGCATTCATTACTGAATACCAGTGGGATCAGCTGACTAACAAAATATGTTCTTTCACATCTTCAGTTCTGCTTCCTGCAATTTAGTTGTTTATCAATTAAAGTGATAAATACAAGTGACTTTGATAATGCAAGAAACACATTATGCAGTAAAGTAACCTCCAGGAACCCCGCCATAAGAACTGCGTGCAAAGTTCAACAACTGTGAAGGAACTATTAAAGAGGACACACAAACAAGTGACCTTGACTGACAAACGCACTTCATTCCAGCAATAAACAGCGGTGGTGCTGATAACTGTTCATTGGCGCAGAGAGTAATTACCTATCTGTCAGCGTTGCTGGTGTGTGCGAAATAGTATAAATGAAACATACATAATGTACGGCAATAATATCGGGCATGCAGAACCTAATGTATTATCATCATTCTCAGGACCCAGGTTTATGTGGCTGCCACCACTGAGTAAATGCCTTCTAGCCATGATAATTTCATTCTAATCTCTGTTCCATATTATAATTTTCATAGCTAAAAGATACTGAGGAGCAATACGTTTCAATCAAGGGCTAAATAGAACACAACCTGTAACTGGGTATTTTATACACCTATATATTTTTTTTCTTTCAAAAAAATTAGTCAATTTATGAAGAGACTGGAATAAGCTGTAAATTTATGGGTGACAAACCCTGTCTGTACCAATGTCACCATGTTGGAGATGGGCTGAAAGGGGCTTAGGAAAAGGTTGGGGGCTTTGTCTCCCACTTCTTTCGACAATACAGAATCTTACCTTTTTAAATGTTTCTATTCTGTTCCAACATGTAAACTAAGAATGCATTTTTGAACAAAATAAAAGACAGCCCCTATTCAATAGGAGAAAAATAATCATCTAATTTTTAAGAGAAATTTGAGTTGCATGAATTGCCCAACTCTGTAACAGAAGCACAGAATCATCTTCTGCACCATGATACTCTACTATTCTTATAAAACTGTCCAACTCTTGCATGCTTTGTTTTTTTTCCTTTACTGCAAATGCAATTTGATGACACTTCTAAATCATATTTAAGACCATACAGAGGAAACCAGGAAAATCTAGGTAGCCGCTAGGCCATCAGGACAAACCCCTTGTCTTGAGGATGTAGCATTAGGGGGCACCTGGGTGGCTCAGTTGGTTAAGCGTCTGCCTTCAGCTCAGGTCATGATCCCAGGGTCCTGGGATCGAACCCCATGTCGGGCTCCCTGCTCAGCGGGAAGCCTGCTTCTCCCTCTCCCACTCCCCCTGCTTGTGTTCCCTCTCTCGCTGTGTCTCTCTCTGTCAAATAAATAAATAAAATATTAAAAAAAAAAGGATGTAGTATTAGAAAGCCACAGCTCTGTCATCCAGAAAGGGAAGAGAATAGATGAATATTGAGAAAACACACTGGCACATTTGATTGTTTTAATCTAGTCTTCTTATCTTTATAGCAAGAGTGTGTATTTTGGAAACGTTGGGGTAGTCTGAACTCATAATTAACACAATAGTCGGCCTTCTTAAAAGAAGTCTTTTTTTTTTAAATATTTTATTTATTTTTTTGACAGAGATAGACACAGTGAGAGAGGGAACACAAGCAGGGGGAGTGGGAGAGGGAGAAGCAGGCTTCCCCGCTGAGCAGGGAGCCCGATGCGGGGCTTGATCCCAGAACCCTGGGATCATGACCTGGGCCAAAGGCAGACGCTTAATGACTGAGCCACCCAGGTACCTCTAAAAGTAGTCATTTTAAAAGAATTTTAATTGATCATCAACCAATAGCACATTTCAAATCACACAAGTGACTATAACTGTAGAAGAATCTCATCTCTTCATTAACTTCTTGCTTGCTGGTTTCTTAGCTTTCTAAAATTAATATTGTAGGTGATAAGTGAAGTCCTGACAGGAGATTAAGCAAAGCAGAGGAATAGCTCAGGTTTTTCTTCAGTGCTATCCGTTTGTTTTCTGCATTTTTCTCTCTATATTCCTAGTCAATCAAGAAAGCCATCAAACAAACTAACTCATACTAAGTTGTTAGGGAAATGATATATTAATTCTCATAGAAGCACTTCTGTTTTAAAGAAGAGGCAAGGCAGAGACAGACAAAATTCTCAGGAAAAGGTATGACCCTACTTCATTGATAAGAACAACAGCTTTCCTCTTTGAAATAGCTTCTCATAGTCTTTGTCAGCCAGGTGCCAGCTGCTGACACCTTCAAAAAGATCAAGAGCATTCTAGCATCAAAGCACCTTAGACTTGACTCTTGACTCCTGTACTGAAATACTGCAATGAAATCTAGTATTTCATGCTATCCTGGCTTTGAAGAGCATCTGTTACATGTTTATCATAAGATGGCCCTGATTACAGTCACATTTTAACAAAATACCCAACCAAATAATATATTTATTTTATGTTGATTATGTGCGTGTGACCCAAGAACATCTGGTTAAGATAATGGGTTAAAGTGAACAACTAGTTGATTTTAATGGGAAAAAAGCCAACTAAACTTACCTAGTTCTACTATCAGCATTAGGACCATATGGACTTTTGCACTGGATCTATTGAGGCATTTATCTCTGTGGCCTGCTAAATAAGTTTTTTACGATTTTATTTATTTATTTATTTATTTATTTAAGAGAGACAGAGAGAGAGAGACACAGAGAGCACCTGAGCAAGTGCAGGGGGTGGGTGGGGTGGAGGGAAGCTGGGACTGGGGTTGGGGGCAGCAGGAAGGGAGAGGAACAAGCAGACTCCGGGCTGAGCACAGTGCTCAAGGATGAAGGATGTGGGGCTTGACTTGGGGATCCATCTCACAACCCTGAAACCACAAGCCTGAGACCACAACCTGCGCCAAAACCAAGAGTCGGATGCTTAATCGACAGAGCCACCAGGCGCCCCTGGCCTACTCAATAATTAAGAATGCTCACGCCTAGCAGTGATTCTCAAACTAGGAATGGGGCAGACAGCCAAGGGACTCTCACTTATCTCCAGCTCTAGCAAAAGGACAAGTGACTTCCTCCCTCCAGCTGTGAAGCACTGTCTTAGGAGCTGTGTCTGGTGGGGTGTGTCTTGTCACTCTGGTGTATTACGGTGGTAAAAACATTGAGAACCAGTGGAGAGTATAATCTTCATAATTCAAAACGAGTTGGGGGGAAGATCACCTTTCCATAATTTTCTCAAGTAGCCCCAAGGATATTTATCTACAAATGTGATTAAAATTCAAGTTGTTTATTTTCTCCTTATATACCAGAAAATTACTATTGCATTTCACGGTCATTATTCTCAATGCCTGAAACCTCACTTTCTCTAATCAACATGTGTTGAAGAAATGAATGAATGAATGAATGGTAGTCTTCAAATCAAGTTAGTTATTTTATAAAAATGTATATCCTAATTTGATGTTGCAAAGCTTACACCAAAAAGAAATCTCAAAATGATAAGCACAAACTATTCCCTCCTGTCTTTGGTGTTATAAGATTGTTGTTGTTGTTTTTTTTTGCGGGGGAGTAATGGAATTATTTAGGATTGATGGTTTTGCAGTTAAAGTACACTTTTAAATCAGAAATTAACTTTTAATATATGGCTTGGTGATGATAATACTGAGGTATGTAAAGTATAGTTGCCTTCTTATAGGCAATATACTTGATTAATTTTGAACAATTTAACAGTGAAAGATTAATTAAGAATTTCATCCAGTACAGGCCATCTTTCTTTTCCAATTACATTCCTTTAGAGCCACTATAACTGTTTTAGTAATTGTACTGAAAATACTGGAAAGTATCAAGATAATACAGTGATTCAGCAAGAACAATAAAATTCAGAAACATGGCACTTTGGTATTTGAAGCATTTAACACTGTGTGGTATATTTAAGACTTCTGAACTCCAGGGGCGCCTGGGTGGCTCAGTCGGTTAAGCAGCTGCCTTTGGCTCAGGTCATGATCCCAGGGTCCTGGGATCGAGCCCCATGTCGGGCTCCCCACTCAGCGGGGGAGTCTAGTTTTCCCTCTGCCCCTCCCCATCCTCAGGTTCCCTCCCTCCCTCACTCTCTCTCAAATAAGATCTTAAAAAAAGAAAGACTTCTGAACTCCAACAGGTTATGATAACCCTGGAGGCCTAAAATCAACCTTAAACTTTTATTTAAATAAGAACTACTTTTTCTTAAATATCTATTAGAAAATACTTTGCTAGAAAAAGAAAACAGTATTAAGAACGTCTCTAATTAGATGCCGGTACATTTCAAGCTTATGATAACAATTCTCTGAAAATATATTCAGTAGAATTGTCTTTGAAACAAATGTATACCCTATTTATCTATAAATTTCTAAAATTTCCTAACTCAAGGAAATTTTAGAATGCAAAAGTGAAGCTGAAGTTTAGAGTTCCTGGTAAAATTGATTATGAGACTCAAGTAAAATGGGCTAATAACAAGTATGTAGAAAGGAAAATATTTAATTTAGGTGCTCCTTTATGTGCTTAAGCTAGTTTTTAAAACAATTATTCTTCCCATCTACTAACTGAGAAATTGTTAGCATTTAAGTACAAACTTCTCATCTTTCTAATTTTGGTAATCAAGATCCCAATTTTAATGGAATAGAAATCGTTGTCAAAAGTTTATCAAATATGAAAGTTTCCTTCACTTATTTGGTTTCTGATGAGCAAGTTACAGCAAGAAATTTTTTTGGTTGCTTCAAGACAATGGAAATAAGTTCTTGCCCTAAATAACAGCTCTAGTATTCCTATCAGTTGGATTTAATTAGGTTCACTTCATTCCCTATTTAAAATATTAAAGTAACACCAGTAAACAATCCTGTTGCTTGAGAGAGAGGTTGTCCAGCAGCACTACCAAAAACAGGCTTTCAAAGAATACTTGGGTTGCACCTCTCTCAGCTATTCACATGATACATGTGTCCCACCGCTTTGAATTGCATTTCTAAAGAAGACAGAGATAATAATGCCTCATTGGCACATGGTAAGCCCTCTAGAAATGAGAAGAAGGTATTTAAATTGCTATCAAAAATGGAATTGAGCAATTCATCTACTTAACGCCATCCAGTAGCTCACAGAATCAGAATTTCTATTAGAAACCCCGAATGATTCAGCTTTAAACAATAACAAATTAGTATGCATTTAGAATCTACACCTGAATAGCTCAAAATGCATATGCTCTGCAACATATGTGTGTACCAAACAAGCCTGCAAGAGAGAAAATGAAAGTCTGAGAGTTCTACTAAGATAATACTTTCATCTTTAATGGAGTTCATTTTCATTTAGTTTTGAGGGTCCCTAGAGGCCAACAAAATGAATATCTAAGCCAATATTATTTCCCAAATTCCAGAGTCTATTATCTATTCTGACTCAAGGCCACATTCCCCTGGTAACTAACTAGTCAATCAGCTTTCCAATGCCATCTCCAGGTGAAAGTTCTTTTCTAGGCAAAAGTGTAAACCAAAGGGATTTATTTGGTACCAAAGAGTAAACTCTTCCTCTCTTTTGAGTGAACAGAGACCCCACAAGCCCAATCAGACTATAGCTATTTAAAAACTCAATAGATTCTATTGCAAACATGACTGGCAATCAAAAGCTAATCCCTGGGAATGGAATTCATTGCCATTTGAAATGAAGAGTCTCCCTAGTCACTAACTTGGCAGGGCTCTACTGGATAGAGTCAGTTATCCCCAAGCTATACTAGTAAACCATTTCACCAAAATATTAACATTTTACTAACTTAATTTTTTTTCATTTTCTTGGACTCTAACTTGTTCTTCTAAAGACTTAAAATTCCAAATCAAACATAAAATTCTCTCTATTCTGACCAATCATAAACTCTGGACTCCTGAAGAAAGTTTTATTGGTAAATACACACAGGAAATGAAATGAAACCATTTTTCATAATTCACTACCAAAGTATATCTGGAAATAGAGAGATATACACTGGCATAGAATGAGCAATGAGGTGGGGCATGGAGAGTGATGGGAACTACGCTGGGGTCAGATGTGTTAATTACATAATTCAAATCCCCTCAGGTTCACTGTTTTTTCTTTTTAAATATCCAAATATATACTATGGCCTCTGGGAGCACTGGCTATGGGCAGAGAGAGGCAAAGGAACTGTTCCTTGTCTGATGGTACATCAGTCTGTCTCAACACCAAGTCATATGGATTGAGTAACAGATGTTGGACAACAGAGTATAAATCTTATCTAAACAATATTGATTCTTAAGTGTTAATTTTATCTAATCTATATATTTCACATGGGATTATAAAAGATTTGAATGAAATCCTAGTTTTACTTTCTTAAATTTACCGGATTTGGTGGTGCTATGATACCATCTTCTCTCCACTTTGCCCCCATAGTGGCCACCAGTTCACCCTACTCAACAAGATATCCTTACTCCATTCACAACAGCCAATATCCCACGGTGCTTTGTATTTTATAAAACCTATTTTTTAAAGATTTATTTATTTATTATTTTAGAGGGGGGAGAAGCAGAGGGAGAGGAAGAGAGAGAATCTGAAGCAGACTCCCCACTGAGCATAGAGCCCCATGCGAGGCTACATCTTATGACATTGAGATCATGACCTGAGCAGAAATCAAGAGTCAGATGTTGAAACTGACTGAGCCACCCAGGTTCTCCTGTATTTTGTAAAACTTATTTATCACTACTTTGTTGTACATGAAATCTTTAAGGAAAGAAGTCTTCCATGAAAAACCACAAAGGTATGACTAAAACATTTTTTAAAGTTTAATGTCAATATCAGGACTACTACGCAGTCGAGACATTTCAGTTTGTTGCTTTATGCCCTGTGTGTGATCTCCTCCTGTTTAACCATTTGATCCTGAATAATGAAGAGTTTCTAGAATGAGACTGGAGAGAAGCCATATAATAAAATTAAAAAAACACATGAAAAGCTTCCAGGAAAGATAATAAAAGAAAAACTAAGAACAAGATGTGTAAACAAAGTTTAGAACAGTTAAAGTAGGGGTGCCTGGGTGGCTCAGTTGGTTAAGTGTCTGCCTTTGGCTCAGGTCATGCTCCCAGGGTTCTGGGATCGAGCCCCGCATCGGACTCCCTGCTTGGCAGAGAGCCTGCTTCTCCCCCTCCCTCTGCCTGCTGTCTACCTGTGCTCTCTCTATCAAATAAATAAAATCTTTAAAAAAAAAAAAGAACGGTTAAAGTATTTGTGATTATTAATCATCATAAGCTAAACTAGGATCTCTAAAACAATACCATAATTTTCGTATTTAATATTTTAATGATGACTTTTGAAATTTAATTTGTTACTTTTCTGAATCAGTGCTTTATTAAAAATTCATTATTTTTTAAAATGTGGCTTAAATCTATTTTTCATATTTGGATGTATATAAGTATATAATAATACATGCATTCTGATCTATTAAATATTCAACACTAAAACTATTAGTTATTAAAATCACAGCACACATAGGAAAATCATAGCCAAAAATATTTCTAAAAGCTCTTCTTCCAAATAAAGCCTGAAGATATTTGTGAGTATGTGTGTGTGTGTGTGTGTGTGTGTGTGTGTGTGTGTGTGTGTGTGTGTGGAAGGCAACGTCCCTTCCACTGATTTTGTGTAGCTAGGTGGAGGGATTTCCCCTAGTTAACACAATTGCTCTCTTGGTCCATCCTGTAGTCACCTCCTCCTTTGCCTCTCCTCAAAGAAGGAATGCTAACTTATTTAATTGTGGGTGACAATGATCTGACAGGCACTGGTCCATGTTACTCCAATAGGTGGAGCTAATCTTGGAAAAGTAGAAGCAGTGGGGGATTCTTTTCTTCTTCCCTATCAGCTCCAGACCAAGGGGCACAGTGATCCTCTTGGTAAAAATGTGTATGCTCTGAAGACACAATGATTTCCTTAAGTGGGCCATCACTTACATGTGTTGGGAAGAAGAGTCAAAATAGAGAAAGTTAAGCAAGTCCTTTTAGCTACAAACATCAGGCCTCATTTTTCCAACCAGCTTGATGAACAATAAATTCAATATTTCTATTTCCAATTCTCTGTCTTCTGTCTTATTTATCAGTTGTTTCTGAGTAAATGGGATAGAGGGCAAAGAAAGAAGTGTTGTGCATAGACTTGTCACTACTCTTTGTCAAACTAATGGTACGAGTGTGTGTGTCCTCAAGTAAGACCTTTATTACTACTCAGAATGTGTGTCATAATAGTGAAAACTATTAAGAAATTAGAATTCTGGAACTTATAAGGCTGTTCATGAAAAACTGGACTAGTTTCTATGTTAATTTTGATTGTGTATTTTTTCAGAGATTGAAGTCATTCTTAAGGATATTAATAAAAATGCTAAGGGCTGGTCTGGATGGAACCATAATTTCTGTTGTAAGCAGAAGAAAAAGGATAAATGATATAAACAATGTGTGGCCTTTTCAAAGAAGAAAGAAAATATCAGTTCACGAAGTACGGCCCTCAGAAACGCTTAACACTGTCAAAAATTAGACACAATAGATAGCAAAGGATTTGATTTCTGAGTTAGTTTCACTATGCTGACTTTTATTTTTCATGAGCTATTTCACCCCGTATTTCACCATTTGGGAACAATGTATTCTAGTCGGATTTCATGATGGATTGTGTCATGCCCCAGCATTTGGTTGACATTTTTCTGTGGGCCTTATCAAACACAGTTCTATCAGATAACAACAATGGGGCTCAGTTCATTCTGAGGGTGTTGTTCAAGCAGCAATCACAGCAGATTCCATCTCACTGACTGCATTTGTCTCAGAACTAGCTAATTGCTCAGAATCCAGTGATTCTAGAATCTCTCCATCCCCTCCTAGTCAAACAGTGTCTCCAGCTGCACAGATCTGCCAGGTCACCACTTCTTCCTGAAACTTTCAAAGGCTTCTCACAGTACAGATAAAAGCCAGAATCTTTAAAGTGGAGTCTGAGGCCTCTACTATCTGGCTCTGACCTACTTTTAAAACACATCACTCATTCCTGAAGTCCAGTTAGACCAAACTGTATACCATTCCCTAAACTTGCCTTGAATTTTCTCTTTCTTTGCTCACATGATTGCCTTTGCTCTGGCATTGTTTCAAGTCCAACTGACTCATTTTGCAATGTCAAATGCCACCTCTCGCTCTCTCATTTGTTCATTCATCATTCATTCATGGAGCAAATTCTGTGTCAGCTGTCCCTATATGCAGGCACTGTGTTAGGCACTTTCTCTCTTAAACTAAGCTTACATGACCAGTTCCTCTAATCTCACTTGGAAGCAATCTTGGCTTTTCGATTCTGCACTTTGTACCTCTGGACACTTACGATATTTAGGTTCAGAAATTTGTTTCCTATATCACCGTAGGCCCACAGTACATGGTACATAATAGGAATGCAATGAATTTCATGCATGGGTTATCACTGGTTGAGTTACAGACGAATGTGTAAATACAGAGCACCTTGTAAAATATAGGTAATCTGTTTTTATTTTATATTTATTTACATATTTATATAAATATAAACATAGAGAAGCATAAAGCACCTTATAAAAAGAGATAAAATATTTTACTTTCAAATTAAGCTTAATTTTAAAATTACATAAAATATTCAAGCAACCTAATTTTAAAAGGAAATAACTTCCTTGTTGTAGTTTAAAACAGGAAAACTTTTGCAAGATCTTAAAGAATAAAAGTCACATAACTTCTCAGCTTAAAAATACCTTCTCTCCCATTATAACGAACTACACATATAGCAATAAGTACATTGAAGACTACCCATTTCCATTCCATAATTTTAGAAGATGGAGGGGGGACATAAGCCTGGGTGGAGGGGTAGAGTAAAAACTCCATTTTCAAATCTTTTAAAGTTTAATACCCCAGAAGAAGACAATGCTAGGAAACTTTAGCTCTAATAATATTGGTAATATTTTCTGTCATCTCAGCACAGATATGTAAAGAGATCAGATATAACATCTTGAACAGGAGAATCACTGCAAACCAGCTCTCTATTTTTGTATACTTCATTGCTGAGTGGAAATGATTTCACATCTGCAAAGTAAACCCACTGGTGTCTCTCTGGATCAGCAACCCCACCACTCTGGGTCCAGTTAGTGCAGAGGAAACCACCCCCGCCGCCACTCCCTAAGAAGGGGCAAATGGTGGTGCTTGCTACCAGAGGGTGAGTTATCAGGGGAAGATCATCTGCCCAGTGTTGATCTCATCATCTGTCACTCTCTGAAAGGAGTCTGCCTTAGAGAGGGAAGCTGAGGTCTGCAGAAAAGAATTCCTGTGTGCATCTCCATTGACCATTCTAATCTTGTCTCCCACTCAACTTTTAGTTCCTTCTACAGAAAAGCTCACTAAGTGGGACATTTGCCATTTACTAAGGCAAAGATACTAAGAAGGCACTCTTGTGAAGGCTATTTTAAATTTCAAATATTCTTACAATATGCTTTCCTACCAGAAAATAATGTAGAATTTCATTTGAATCTTCCAAATAAGGCTTGCTCAGAAAACCATCTACTCAGTCATCAAATCAATAATGTTAATTGCAATTTACAATATGCAATGTAGCATGTGCTATTAGTCTTATTATGGTATTTTCAATAATGCAGACTTAAAGTGATTTCTGTCTTTATGACTGTGGAAATAAAGGAAACCTCATTTCAAGTGGAGTCGGGACACTCCTGAAGGGGGAGCTCTCACATGTAACCACTCACTGCCGCTTGCATAACCAGCAGGAAGAAGGAAGATAAGAATTATCTTGACAAGGGAGGACATTCTTCACACAGGAATTTCATCTGCTTTTAAGAAAAAAGAAGAAAGATCCCTTCCTGTCCCAGCAACAAACACTAACCACCACTTGCAGCCAATGAGAAACGGAACAACCTCGAACTCTTGTTCTTCTCCAATGAACTATTTGAAACAACTCTCCCCAATTTCTTCCTAAAACCTATTCACAGCTGCTCTTCCCTTTGTCTTTTCTGACTTGCCTACGGTTTGCCATAGCTTGCGTGTTTTGAATTGCAATTCCTCTGCTATTCCCAAATAAACTCATTTTGCTCGTAAAATAACTGAGTATTTTATTTTTAAGGTTGACAGTGACTATGTCTCATTTTCACAAATACTTTAAAAAAATGATTCTATGGCCATCCTCACTTTTTTCTTCTGTACTGTGAATATCCTGCATCTCATAGGATTCTTTTGAGGATGAAAGAGATTAAGCAAAGACCATCGCAGAGCACTGGCAGATGCTGACAATTCAGGAAATGATAGTGAACAACAGCGGCAGCAATAACAGTAGTAGTAACATTTGTAGTAGTAGCTCCTAGCCTGGCTTTCCTTTTGCAATTAAGAATCTTCTTGAAATTCATACCCTAAAACTCTAAAAAAAGGAATCCAATTTGTATCTACAAAAATAGCACTCCCACAGACAAAAGTATAGATACATCAGCAATCCTTTTTTAAAACACTTCTCTGGAACTAGCCATTTTCAGCAGCGTTTATAATCTGGAGCTCAGAACAGGGAACAAGCTGGCCTGCCCAAGGGCAATTTTTCTACTATTAACTCAATGCTAGAATCATCATGTCACTTTCAAAGCAGTAAGATAAATACAGAGCCATAATTTCATAATATAGTATATATTATCACTACTTGATTTGTGTACTTTGAATTTGCATTTTGAAAGGACTTTGTTTTGTTCATGGTTGTCACTCCAGCGGTGAACTGGCACATTATAGCTAATCAAGATATATTTGTTGGAGAAACGTTTGAATTTTTATAAAAGGAGATATGTTTTTTCCTCCATATATATGTTTATATATATATAATATATATAATGTTTTTTAAACATTGTGAGGCCAAGAGAGAATAACCAAGGAGATAAGAAAATTCAATATAAGAAAGTACACTTTGGTTGAACATCATATATACAATGGAAAAGTAAGATATCAGCAGATTTATAGCATTTTGCATATAATTCTATCAGGGCATATCATTGATCTTATCTCCTAAACTGTAAGTTCTTTGAGGATTCCTTATTCATCTTTACTTTAGCATATCAGAGAAATTCAATAAAACGCTAGTTGGATGAATGGATAGAGAGCTGATTAGTAAGTTAATATGTGGCACTATCAAACAAAAATTGTCAGTATATCATATGAGACCTGTCAAATGATCTGTTTCAGGATCCAACCTTACAAAATTTAAAAGCTGGTTTTGAATTAACTACACTGATACAAAGAAGCTTAAGTGCATGCCAGAACAAAGCCCAACACTACTAGAAGAAATACAACAAAATTCAGCACCCCAAAATAAGATCCTCAATGTTCAGTATGCAATAAAAGCTATCACACATGCAAAGAAGCTGGAAAATACAAAAAAATAAAATCAATCAATAAAAGCTGCCCCCGAAATGAAAGACAGGGGAAAAGGAATAAAATTAGCAGACAGGATACAAAAATTGGTAAATGTAAACATGTTCCATTCCTTCAAGAATGTGGACTAAAACAGGAACTTGAATAAAGAGAAATGAGAGATCCAAAAAAAGGAAATTTTAGAAATGAAAAATAAAATAACTACACTGGATGAGATCAACAACAAATTATATTAGATACTGTAGAAGAAAAGATGAGTCAACCTGAAGATATGGCAATAGAAACTATCCAAAAGAAAGAAAAGAGAGAGAAAAGACAAAAGAAATAAGAATTGTAATCACCTGTGGGACAATATAGAGCACTCTAAGCAGTATGAGCGACTGGAGTTTGAGGGGGAGACAAGACCATTTTGAGACAAGATTGAGCACGTTCAGGGTGAACATTTTCAAAGAATAATGGCCCAAATTTTTCCAAATTTGATCAAAATTATAAATTCATGGAGCCTCCCTTTTTACATGATTCTATCTGATAGGAACTGTATACTGGATATATAAAAATTCAGCAACATAATCTAATAATTGCAAACACTTATATGGCACCTATCATATGCCAGAGCCTGTTTTAAAAGCTTCCAAGGTAGTAACCCACATAATCCTTACCACCTGAGGAGGTAGGAGCTTGTTATCTCCATTTTACAGATAAAGATAACTGATTCCCAGAAATGTCAGGTGGTGTACTCAACATAAGTGGATCCAGGACTCAAATTCATGAAGTCTGGCTTAGACATCCAAGGCTTAGCCTCTGTTCCATCTGTGCATCACACTTTAAGACTCAAACTTGAGTGAGAAGTGTCCATTTTTATGCAAAACATGACTTCAAAACAATTTGATTCAATCGCAGTTTTATAAATAATATCAATTTAGCCCTTGTCAGCTAGGATCCAAAATTAAGTCAATAAGTGTATGCAAACTTATAAACAAACTGGCAAAAAGACCAAGGACATGTTAGCATCCAAAGCAATGTGGCCATTTAACCATTGACTAAATCAGCAGGAAAACTCTCTCTGGAAGAATAGGCACCTGTGATTTTCTGAGGCCATATTTAAAAAGAAAACCAAGAGCATCCAAATACCAGAGTTGTCAGCAACTTGACTCCTATTCAGAATTGCAGGGTTCTTGCTGACACATGTAGCCTCTGCTTGCCCTTTGTCACATATGTGCTTCCCCTGCAAACTGTCAGTGACTTGTCAGAATTGATCAGGAAGTCTAAGGTCACTCCTCAGTGATGGACAGATCTGGACACAACAGCATCCCGTTTCTGGTTCCCTGTCACATACCGTATGAAAACTGATGTCCCCATCACTCTACTCTCAGAACAAATATCTGTATACAATGATGATGAGATTTTTAAAGGTTAAAAAAAATCAATGGGATAAACTCAACATTTAATCATATTTTTAAACAAATATTTAATCTAATGATGCAGGGAGAAGGGATGTCTTACAGAAAGATGGACTCCTTTCTTCCTATGTATGAATAAAGGTGTCCATGCTCCTTGTTTAAGAATTATAGCCACTAAACAACCAAATAAGGGGGTTAGGGACTTTGGTAAAAGAACTGAAACCCTGAAGGCTTGCAAGGCTTCTAACCAAAGAATTATAGGTTAGAATTCTGGAAGCATCTTTGTTGCTTTCTAAGATGTCTACCTGAATATTTGGTAGAAATTAGGATTTTTGTTACTTTTCAAAGACCATTATTTAAAAACAGTGGGCATTTTAATAATTGTCCTTTCTGGAAGAGAAAAATGCTAGAAAATGTCTGACACAGTTGAAATATGTTAAAAGGGGCTGTAAAATAATTGTAATCTTATTGAGAGAGAATGGGAAATCACTAACTGTGAACATGGTTATAAACTATATGCTGTATTCTTTAAAGGGAAAGTGGATGGAAAAGGACACTCACTGGATAATCTATATAAATAAGCAAACAACATTTCTGCTGCCCTCTCCTCACTAAGCTTCCTAACCCACCTTCTTTCATTTCCATAGGCTCTGACATCTCTCATTGTTACCGTTCCTAGTCACTTTATTCACTCTTACAGACTTTACTACAAAATATAGAGAAGAAAAGAGAATATCCCATTCTGCTGCAATCCCAGATCCTGCCTCTATTTTTCCATTACGCAGTCATGTTCACCTCCAGGTCTGGGGTTAGCCAGGGCAGTTCTTTGGGGTGGGTCTAGTTTGATGGTGCTTCCTGTGGGCAGAGTGGTCTACTCTAGGTACACAAGGTCCTTGTAGAATGGCAGATGCAGAACGTGGGCAAAGGATTGCCATTGACATCTCTGCCTCACAAATATCAGAGGTGGATTTTCCACAGGGTAACTGGAAAGGTGAATGTGAGGGAGATTTCCTCAAGGGCCTAACATTCCATTTGCAAGGCAATGATGGGCAGGCTCATGCCTTCAAGGTCTTCAAGGTCCCATCTGTTGAGCTACAATAATCATGATTTAAACAGTCATGGGACATAGTGTTCTAAAGTGCTAAGTCAATGTTGTATAACTTCAAGGTCATGGGGAAAATTTTTTTTTTAATTTAATTTAATTATGTTGTTAGTCACCATACAATACATCATTAGTTTTTGATGTAGTGATCCATAATTCATTGTTTTCATATAACACCCAGTGCTCCATGCAGTATGTGCCTTCCTTAATACCCATCACTGGCTAACCCTTCCCTCCACTCTCCTCCCCTCTAAAACCCTCAGTTTGTTTCTCGGAGTCCATAGTCTCTCACATGGTTCATCTCTCCCTCTGATTTCCCCCTTCATTTTCCCTTCCTTCTCCTAATGTCTTCCATGCTATTCCTTATGTTCCACAAATAAGTGAAACCATATGATAATTGACTTTCTCTGCTTGACTTATTTCACTTAGTATAATCTCCTCCAGTCCCACCCATGTTGATGTAAAAGTTGGGTATTCATCCTTTCGGATGGCTGAGTAATATTCCATTGTATATATGGGCCACATCTTCTTTATCCATTCATCTGTTGAAGGGCACCTCGGCTCTTTCCATAGTTTGGCTATTGCAAACACTGCTGCTATGAACATTGGGGTTCATATGGCTCTTCCTTTCACTACATCTGTGTCTTTGGGGTAAATACCCAGAAGTGCAATTGCTGGGTCATAGGGTAGCTCTATTTTTAATTTTTTGAGGCACCTTCACATTGTTTTCCAAAGTGGCTGTACCAACTTGCATTCCCACCAACAGTGTAAGAGGGTTCCCCTTTCTCCACAGCCTCTCCAACATTTGTTTCTTGACCTGTCCATTTTTGCCATTCTAACTGGTGTAAGGTGGTATCTCAATGTGGTTTTGATTTGAATTTCCCTGATGGTTAATGATGATGAACATTTTTTCATGCGTCTGTTAGCCATTTGTATGTCTTCTTTGGAGAAGTGTCTGTCATGTCTTCTGCCCATTTTTTGACCTGATTATTTGTTTTTTGGGTGTTGAGTTTGAGTAGTTCTTTATAGATCTTGGAAATCAGTGCTTTGTCTGTAGTGTCATTTGCAAATATCTTCTCCCATTCTGTGGGTTGCTTCTTTGTTTTGTTGACTGTTTCCTTTGCTGTGCAGAAGCTCCATATCTTGATGAAGTCCCAAAAGTTCATTTTTGCTTTTGTTTCACTAGCCTTTGGAGATGTATCTTGAAAGAAGTTGCTGTGGCCGATGTCGAAGAGGTTACTGCCTATGTTCTCCTCTAGGATTTTGATGGATTCCTGTCTCACATTGAGGTCTTTCATCCATTTTGTGTTTATCTTTGTGTATAGCGTTAGAGAATGGTTGAGTTTCATTCTTCTGCATATAGCTGTCCAACTTTCCCAGCACCTTTTACTGAAGAGACTGTCTTTTTTTTCCATTGCATATTTTTTCCTGCTTTGTCGAAGATTATTTGACCATAGAGTTGAGGGTCCATATCTGGGCTCTCTATTCTGTTCCATTGGTCTCTATGTCTGTTTTTGTGCCAGTACCATGCTGTCTTGGTGATCACTGCATTGTAATATAGCTTGAAATCAGGCAACGTGATGCCTCCAGCTTTGTTTTTCTTTTTCAACATTTCCTTGGTGATTCAGGGTCTTTTCTGATTACATACAAATTTTAGGATTGTTTGTTCCAGCACTTTGAAAAATGTCACTGGAATTTTGATCGGGATGGCATTGAAGGTATAGATTGTTTTGGGTAGCATAGATATTTTAACAATGTTTATTCTTCCAATCCATGAGCATGGAATGTTTTTCCATTTTTTTGTGTCTTTTTCCATTTCTTTCATGAGTGTCCTGTAGTTCCTAGAGTATAGATCCTTTACTTCTTTGGTTAGGTTTATTCCGAGGTATCTTATAGTTTTGGGGGCTATTGTAAATGGAATCGTTTCTCTAATTTCTCTTTCTACAGTTGCATTGTTACTGTATAAAAAGCAACTTATTTCTGTGCATTGATTTTGTATCCTGCCACATTACTGAATTGCTGTATGAGTTCTAGTAATTTCGGGATGAAGTCTTTTGGATTTTCCAAAACTCTCTCTCTGCGAAGAGAGAGAATTTGACTTCTTCTTTGCCAATTTGAATACCTTTTATTTCTTTTTGTTGACTGATTGCTGTTGCTAGGACTTCTAGTACTATGTTGAACAATAGTGGTGAGAGTGGGCATCCTTGACATGTTCCTGATCTTAAGGGAAAAGCTCTCAGCTTTTCCCCATTGAGGATGATATTTGCTGTGGGTTTTTCATAGATGAATTTTTATGAACTTGAGGAATGTTCCCTCTATCCCTATACTCTGAAGTGTTTTAATCAGAAAAGGATGCTATATTTTGTCAAATGTTTTTTTCTGCATCAGTTGAGACCATATGGTCCTTCTCTCTCCTCTTATTAATATGTTCTATCATATTGATTGATTTGCAAATGTTGAACCACCTTGCATCCCGGGGATAAATCCCACTTGGTCGTGGTGGATGATCCTTTTAATGTATTGTTGGATCCTATTAGCTAGGATTTTGTTGAGGATTTTGGAATCCATATTCATCAGGGATATCGGTCTGAAATTCTCCTTTTTGATGGGGTCTTTGCCTGGTTTGGGGATTAAGGTAATGCTGGCCCCATAGAATGAGTCTGGAAGCTTTCCTTCTGTTTCTATTTTTTGAAACAGCTTCAGGAGAATAGGTATTATTTCTTCTTTGACAGTTTGGTAGAATTCCCCAGGGAATCCATCAGGCCTTGGACTCTTGTTTTTTGGGGAGGTTTTTGATCACTGCTTCAATTTCATTGCTGGTTATTGGCCTATTCAGGTGGTCAATTTCTTCCTGTTTCATTCTTGGGAGTTTATAGGTTTCCAGGAAGGCAGC
The DNA here is from genome assembly GCF_009762305.2 of Zalophus californianus. Lineage (NCBI taxonomy): Eukaryota > Metazoa > Chordata > Mammalia > Carnivora > Otariidae > Zalophus > Zalophus californianus. Next base: position 124,664,651 of record NC_045598.1, read on the forward strand.
CATTTCATCCAGGTCGCTCAATTTATTGGCATATAGTTGTTGATAATGATTTCTGATAATTGTTTCTATTTCCTTGGTGTTAGTCATGATCTCTCCCCTTTCATTCATAGTTGTATTAATTTGGGTCCTTTCTCTTTTCTTTTGGATAAGTCTGGCCAGTGGTTTATCGACCTTATTAATTCTTTCAAAGAACCAGCTTCTAGTTTCGTTGATCTGATCTACTGTGTTTCTGGTTTCTAATTCATTGATCTCTGCTCTAATATTAATTATTTCTCTTCTAATGCATGGCTTAGGCATCATTTGTTGCTTTTTCTCTAGTTCTTTAAGGTGTAAAATTAGTTGGTGAATTTGGGATTTTTCTATTTTTTTAAGTGAGACCTGGATGGCTATGTATTTCCCCCTTAGCAGTATCCCACAGGTTTTGGACTGATGTGTTTTCATTCTCATTGGTTTCCATGAATTGTTTAAGTTCTTCTTTGATATCCTGGTTGAACCAAACATTCTTGAGCGGAGTGGTCTTTAGCTTCCAAGTGTTTGAATTTCTTCCAAAATGTTTCTTGTAATTGAGTTCCAGTTTTAAAGCATTATGGTCAAGAATATACAGGGAATAATCTCAATCTTTTGGTATCAGTTGAGACCTGGATTTGTGACCCAGTATGTGGTCTATTCTGGAGAATGTTCCATGTGCACTTGAGAAGAATGAGTATTCTGTTGTTTTAGGGGGGAATGTTCTGTATATATCTATGAGGTCCATCTGGTCCAGTGTGTCATTCAAAGCTCTTGTTTCTTTGTTGATTTTTCTGCTTAGATGATCTGTCTATTGCTGAGAGTGGAGTATTGAGGTCTCCTACAATTAACATATTATTATCAATATGACTCTTTATTTAGGTTAACAGTTGGCTTATGTAGATGGCTGCTCCCATGTTGGGGGCATAGATATTTACAATTGTTAGATCTTCTTGTTGGATAGACCCTTTAAGAATGCTATAGTATCCTTCTCTATCTCTAACTACAGTCTTTAGCTTAAAATCTAATTTGTCTGATATAAGAATTGCTACCCCAGCTTTCTTCTGAGGTCCATTGGCATGGAAGATGGAGCTCCATCCCTTCACTTTCAGTCAGGATGTATCTTTAGGTTCAAAATAAGTCTCTTGTAGACAGCATATGGATGAGTCCTGTCTTTTTATCCAATCTGCAACCCTGTGCCATTTTATGGGAGCATTTAGGCCATTCACGTTGAAAGTGATTATTGAAGGATATGAATTTATTGTCATCATGTTGCCTGGGAAGTCCTTGTTTCTATAGATGGTTTCTGTAAATTTTTGTTCTATATCACTCTTGGGGTCTTTCTCCTTTTATAGAACCCACCTTAATATTTCTTTCAGGGCCGGCTTAGTGGTCACATATTCTTTCAGTTTCTGTTGGACTTGGAAGCTCTACATCTCTCCATCCATTCTAAATGACAACCTTGCGGGATAAAGTATTCTTGGCTGCATGTTCTTCTCATTTAGTACCCTGAATATGTCTCGCCAGCCCCTTCTGGCTTGACAGGTCTCTGTGGATAGGTCTGACATCATTCTGATGTTCCTCCCTCTGTACGTAAGGAATCTCTTCCTCCTAACTGCCCTTAAGATGGTTTCCTTGGTTCTAAAATTTGTGAGTTTTACTATTACATGCCAGGGTGTTGGCCCGTTTTTCTTGATCTTGGGAGGGGTCCTCTCTGCCTCTAGGGCACGAATGTTTGTTTCATTCAGCATGGGGAAAATTTTTAAGGAACTTCAACTCATGGCAAATGGTTTGGGTAGGTTTTAGGACAGTTATGGGTACACAACTGACCATATCCATTACCCACCCTCAAAAATTAGTATTAAGTGGGATTTAGAAGGAAAAAATTTAGAGAGAGCATATGAATGTCGTTTGGATGAGCAACCAATATATGACACTTGAGATGATTCTGTGACTGACACTGTTTGTAAAATATCCTCCTCCCCCCAACACTCAAATATCAACCACTTAAAATATACTAAATCGTTCATTCTAAAACTTACATTATTAAGACCCCATGGAGCAAAGCACAAAGTACCTCTCCCCTTAAAGCACTTTTGTGATAAATCGATAGTGCAGCAGATTCACATACTGTTAAGTTAATTGTCTGTCAAGATATTAACAGTGTTGATTTCTAAAAAGAAGTCTAGAATTTTAAAAATCAAACCGAGTTGATCAGCTAGGACAGATTGCTGCTTGTCTAAGTGACTTAGTTTGTGTGACAGAGCTCCAAGCTGCCTTTGGGTTCACAAGTCCTTCAAAACCAAAGATCCATGCTAATGGAAACCTTTTCAGCATAAAGTACCCAACAATCAGAGTTAAAGTTTTATTTATTGGCTTTGACCATCTACTTCTGTTATCAACCATAAGGGCCCATACACTTCATCAACCCCTAACAATAGCCGCAAGCTAGGACAATCTGTCTTGCGTCTTCATCGGGGAAGACTTCAATGGAACAGACTGGATTAAAGAGCAGCCCACGCATAAAATGGAAACTCATTAAAATAAACTTTCTCAAAGAGGGAAACTTTGGTTCCAATTGAACTGGACTGTTTTTATTTCAAAGATGAAAGGCCCATTACGCAGTCATACATTCATGTGCTCTTGGCCTAAGTGCTTTCTATTTGACGACTTTAACTTTGGGTCCCTTCCCATGTTTTTTTGGAGGCTTCAGAAACATAATAGGAATTCAGCCCTTATTGAGCCTGATTGGAACATAGTATCAGTGAACCTCTTAATAATACTTCAGACTTTTATGGTTTAATTTGCAATGGTGTCCCTTTTGTCTGTCTTGCTGGCCTTTAATCTAAGGTGCAATACACCCACTTTACATTTATTTGCAGAAAAGCATTGAATACCCAAGGATTATTTAATATGTCCATTCGAAATAGTGATTTTTAAAAACATACAGGTATGGTCATTTACATAACAGAATACAAAGCTGAAAGAATAAATAAAAGGATGGTGTCAAAGATGATTGTTGCCAATTGTTTACATGAAACTGACTTTCAGCTTTGAGGCTGAAAACTTCACCTTGAACTTATTATGAGTGTATTTCAGTGAAAGGAACAACACAATAAAATGAAATCAAGTCAAGGGACTGTTATATGAAAATATCAGCCATCCTATAAAAGAGTAATATAACTGGTATTACCTGAAGCAAATAATAATATTCTCAAAGCTTTAATTTTATATGAATGACCATTAAGTGAAATGAACCACAATCATGGTTACTTAGATACACAGAATATTCAGAAAAAATGTTAATGCTCAGAGCAATGCAAAAACATCTACACACATGCCATCAAAAGGAAATTAAGCACTTTAAGATTGGTTGTATGTCACTGTATAATTTTAATTCACGCATCTTTGTATGAGGCCAAAACATATGTCACATGCATATTTTAAAAGACATATTAGTTAAACAAAGATAAATCTCTTGTGATGAAAATATTCCTTTAAATTATGTCATTACAAAACTATATGTAGATGTATTTTAAATTTTATCATAACTAATAGCTAGCATAATGGCTTCTGTGTAATGGAAGTGTTACATGATTTTTCAGCAAAATTTTTCAACAGAGTTTGCTAAAAGCCTCTCAACCAAAATTTGGGAATTTAATCTATTTGTAAATTACTTCCATAGGTCTGTCTTTATGCAAAAGTTTATCAAAACTAAATACATAAATAAAACATTTTTTCTTTAAACAAAAATCTATTATTTAAAAACAAAACAGAAGATTAAAGTCTAAAATATTACAAAGTCACACACAATCACAAATGACAGATTATAGAAAGACACTTGATCCTTACTTAGTTCTTTACCTGTAAAGTCAATCTCAACTTTCTTGACTACTTGTGTTCTGTGGCTGTTTTTATTTTTAATAGAGGATGTATTAAAACTTCAACATTAATTTTAACTAACAAACAATGAAACAGAATTTATCTTCATTGAAATTACAAACAACTCTGTCATTCACCAAGTTACACAACTAGCTGAAGTATAAGATAAACATCTGCCCTGTCAGGAAGCTCTAACTGAATTCTGTGACTGCTCAGCCAGGATCACACAGAAACAGTGTTTCTCCACCCTTTTTTAAATACCTAGTTTCTAGGTATTTAACATCTATTCTCTTATCAGTATGAAAGAAACAAATTAAAAGAAGCAACAAGCTCTCAGAGAAAACTAAAATAGTTCTGTCTCACTTTAAGCAGGATATAAAGGTAGGTGAAGAATGATTAAAAGATTCATATATGTAATGCAAGGCATTAGCAATAGGAATTCTTTAGTAGTGAGCTCTCCTAATAAAATTTGCTGTTTTAAAAATATATATTACGTACAACTGTCCCAGAGTGTATCTAATACACAAAATAATACTTCATGTTTATATTATATTATCTATTGCAAATATTTTTATTATATTATTCAAATAAGTCCACAGAATTGGGATTACTCTGCCAAGAATGTTAGTTCATAAAAATATGATTATTGTTAATTAGAAGCTGTTCTTTAAAAAAAAGCTGTTCTTACTTAAAAAGTTAACTTATGAAACTCATGTTAAATATAAACCATTCATAATTTAAAAATAAAATAAAATACAATGCTTTCTTATCATTATACATTATAAGCATTATACAATGCTTAGAAGGTTAAACATGGAACTTCAGAAACCATGATTAATTTCTTGTTTTATGTGGTTGGCCACAGCTGCCATAAAGCTTCCCACAGTTTTTAAGGCCACTCTGTGAGTTCTGCTTTCTGGATGTGAAGTTCCCTTCTCGTCTTAAAAGAGCATAGCTAGTGTATAAATACAATGGAAAACTTAATGTTGGAAGCTATGGCCTCTCCAGGCCACCCTTGCACTTTAAAAACAAGAGTAGCCCAAACCTGGCCAATATGTGTTTGTCAGACCTGAGAGGGCCCATCAGAAAAGTTCCCCCAAAACATAACCAGTGTTGAAAGTATGGGTATAAATATTCTCCACAAAAATCATTTTTAATTCAAACACATTTTATTTTCATTTAAATAAATGCTATAAATGTGGAATAGCTTTTAACCAAGTATTAGATGGTAAATAGCTTTTTTTTAAATCTGGACATAGGACATTACCTACTAAAGAAAATCCAACATAATTAAAATGCTTTTACTTTGCGTTGAAATTGTAGTGTGTCTCAAAATGAGACGGGGCGGTAGCTTTCCGCTTATATCTACCCATGCTAAACTGTCTGGAATATTGTGATTTTCATTTTTATGGTATCTTCTGATGCTCTCCTAGGAAAACTGGAGTACTGTAGTAGCAATTTCAAGAACAGCAAACGGATGATTTAAAGGATGTATAGTGTTTTTGGCGGCGGGGGGGGCTTTAAAAAATTTTTTTTGCCTTCTTTTTCTTTTTGCCTTAATCCTCTCATTTGGTTTAGAAACATAAGGCCTTGTTCACTTCATTTAAGCCTCACAATGACTGGGAGCCTGATCAATCTGTCTTGTGTCTTCTTAGGGTGAAACTGCAATTGAGCGGAAGCAACAGATGAACAAAGCCCACATTCAAATCTGTAGCTCATTAAAATAACGTTAAAATAGAGTAAAATCTCAATCGTAAGTGAACTGTAGCTGGCTTTTTTCCCTGCTAAATACATTTGATTAATAAACTATACAATCATTAGCCCTGAATCAGTGGTCTTTAAAGTAAATTTAAATAAATGTCTCATTCTTTTTAAAAACTTGAACATTTTGAAAAACATTTTGGAAATAGGCTTTCAGCAAAGCATTAAGTGAGATAACATTGTAGCATGCTCCAAAGGCCTGTCCCATCAAGACGTGAGTCCCAGAGATTCTCTACAGTATGTGGGGCAACTGCCAATGTTAACAGTTCTAGCCCTAAATTCCTACGATCCTATAGTGATACCTCACAGAGAGAGTTTCTACAAATAAACGCCCACATTGATTTGCTATCCAAACGCCCAGTAAGTAAAGTCTGTAGAATTTTTGTGAGTTTTAAGTAACCCAGAAATTCAGTAGGGGTGTAACCGAGTAAACATACTATCTCTGGCAACTTGTTTTCAACTTGATCCTATGGATTCCAGTCTGTACCTAACCCCCAGCTGAAACCTTGATAACATATTCGACAAGGGATAGTCAGGGTTTGTGAAAGTCAAATACTTGGGAACACAAGTATCCATTCTTACGTATGTCTGATGGGTTTTTGATAAAAGGCAAATCACATGTCCCAGAAACTATTTGGGCAATCTGGAGATATCTATTAAAATAAAAAGCGCATATACTCAACCCCAAAACTTCACCTCTAGGAAATCTATCTCATAGAAATAAAAGCATCAATATGAAATCATACGTAATCAAAGATATTTAATAAAGAATTGTTTCTTACTATAGAAAAAAAGGAAAAAGAAAACCAAACAAAAACCAAAAAAAACCTGAAACAAAAGTAGAAAAATTACGAGCTGTCCATCCTGTGGAATATTACATACCTTTCAAAGAATGTGCTAGAGCTATAGCAGTTGACCAAAATTTTTTTCCATGATGTATTCTTGAGGGAAAAATAAGATGCAGAGAACACATTTTTTAAAAAAAACTAACGATATCAAAATCCCTATTCACAAATGTGTGCACACATGCTGGTTTGTTCTGATTATATGCTCTTGGAGAAAGGTTTGAAACGATATACAACATGTTGATATGAGCATGGAAGGAGCTCCAGGAGTGGGGAGGCAGGAAGGAGACAGGCGGTGGAAGGTTAGCTGATAACAAAGAAACAAAGAGAATTATTTTTTTAAAGTTCCTCAATAAAAACAGCTATTATTCTGATATAAGCAGATTAAACCCATAAAGCCACTTTTCTAGATAAGGAAGAAGAGATGGCTAAGAAGCAAGTCTAGCTGGAAGTTTTCCAGGTCAATTCCTAGCTTCTCCATATGCCTGCTTTATATTTTGGGGGAAATCACTAAATTTCTCTCAGCCTCCACTTTCCACATCTGTGTAAAGTGAGGTAATAATAAAGGGGGCATTAAATGAAATCATGTATTTGAAGCACCTAGAAGAGGAAATGATCGCAGTAGGCCCTCACTACATTGTGATTCTGAAATCCCTCACTACATTGTTGCCCCAGAGGAGGGAGGCTTCCTTGCTGACAGGAGGATCTGTCAGAAAGGAAAGCAGGGAGAGAGGGAAAGCGGGAAAGAAGTAGAATGGGGATGGGAGAGTGGCTAGCTTCTTCTGTATCTTCCTGGTGATGAGAAAAGAACATACGCTATGAATCTCTGAGTTTGGTACAGTGATAGACAAGTGTCTAAATGTCTGAAATCTGGGTCCTAATGAGCTATGTGGTAACCCTTCTTTATCGTGCCCCGACCTGGCTCCCTGGCCCACTGAAGGCCCACTCTGCCTTCGGCAGCAGAGACACACGCGCTCTGCCCACCGAGGGGTCAGAGTCTCTGAGTAATCACAAAGGAAGCAGACGGTGTGTTTCATGGGTATCTGGTCCCCTTACGAGGATCTAACTGACATTTTTTAATTAAACTGGCCCACTGGAGTTTAATTAAGGTGTTGTTTTTTGAGTCGAAACTAAAGGAAAAATATATCCCTTTTATGGAACAAGTTGTAGGATAAGAAACCTCCTTCTTGCAGCACTCTGATCTTAAAAAGAAAAAAAATAACCTCCATTGTTTCCCTTACTCCCTAAGCTTTTCATCTTTTAATTAGCAAAATTGTTTCAGAAGTGATTTAAAATGAACCATAGGCCATCCCCATAAAGCTACATGCATCTGAGAAATTATAGAGACTGAATATGTATATATCTTTGGGGGCATCAGAAAGTCCTTCGTTTCAATGCAGTTTCATAGCAACCCGTTTAGAAAATATGTATTGACTAATGATCCTGAAATGACACAAGTTCTGCAAAATACTTTGAATCCCACGGGGAAACGTTAAAAAAAAAAAAGTACATAATCAAAACAACTATTTTGGAAAGAGCACTGGACTCAGTGTCAAGAGAGCTGGCTTTGGCTTTAGCTCTACTGTTTTCGGGCTCTGCGACCTTCAGTAAGTTACCTAATCTCTCTGAACATCAGCTGCCTAACTTGTGAGGAGGGTGTTCTCCCTCCCTGGTAGAGGGAAGATTGAATGGGATAATGAATGAAAGCCCATGTGAACCGTGTGATGCTCTACAACTGCAGGGACTTGCTATTATTTGGGAAGTCGAGATTAGAAGTATTTAAAAATGGTTTTCTTCTGGAAAGGCAGTATACAGGAACAGATTACACCTGGGGCTTTAGAATCAGACAGACATATACATGTGTCTTGAGTGAACCACTTACTTACTAGCTACACTTTAACGAGATAAATGGAATAAAAATACATAGCCAGGCTGTGTTTGGTTCCATGTGGCCTATTCATTCATTTGCTCATTCAACAATCATTTTTGGCATACTGCTGCATCTGGCAGAGTCCCTTCCCTCTCAAAATGAGGGAAATAACGCCAATACTCACTGCTCTGAGGATCAAAGAGTTACTGTGCTTCCAGCACCTGGTAGAGTTCCTACCTACAGTAGGGGCTCAATAAATAGTAGGGTTTGGTTCTTATATGATTAAGAACAAAGCAACAAACAAGGATTCCTGATGTGGCTGATTTGATGATTTTTCTTCAATCTGAGAAATTATATGGATTTGAATTATCCTCATTGTATTTTTATACATTTTTTTCATTATTACTTTCATGTAACTTAGGATCATATTTAGCAGACATTGTCGAGTCCCTTACCATTCTTTTTTGCCATTTCTGCACGCACTCCACCCCCCTGAATTTGTAATCTAGTGCTTTCAATGGCCAGCCCTGCAGCTCTTCAGAAGACAGCGCCCAGGCTGCTGAGGCTACTTTGCTACAGGTGCAGAGCGAGAAGAGCTTGAGGGTCTATGACCTTCCCACATACCCTGTGACTATGTGGTGAGGGAGTATGAGCCTAAAATACATATAAATATAATTCATATTGCCAAGTTCTTCTGCAGGATTAGGCTGCAGTCCAACGTCTGGGAGATTCTGCCTGAGAGTTCCCCTCCCTTCCTTGGCTTCCTCACTTCCCGGTCTTGCTTTCCCCAGTCCCCTAAGATTTCCCCTGGGAGCTCCTTCTCAGAAGTTCTAATAAAATAGGTTATTACCATGTCTCTTGTAATTTATTTCACTTACTTTTGGAGCTTACATTCTCATACCATTTATTTCTTTTAAAGAATATGTGTAATAAATCGCCATTTTTCTTTGCTGACTACATTTCATAATTACATAATCGTGGGCATTCATTGCTTTCCTTAAGTTATTTTTTCTTCACTAATTATTTTCTGTTCACTTGTGATCTTTTAATGTATATATTACCAACAAACCAATTTTCATGATTATTCTCATGCCTCAGGTCTTCACACAATATATACAGTGATCATAATAGTAAATGAGACAAAGAACCTGAATTCTTGAAAAGAATAATTATTGTGAACATTCCAACATCAAAGTGACCACATCTGTCCTACTACTTCATTCTTCTAAACTGAAAAGGACTACACGGAACAGTTGACCAAGTGGAAATCCTTAAGCAAAGATTATGCTAATATACTTGCCAACTGAGTCAGGGAAAGTTGGTCTAGAAAGACCAATGAGAACAATCTTTTTAGACCGCAAGACTTAAAACCAATACTCAAGGTTCACAGCCAGGGTAAAGTACTTCGCCAATTCTAAGAATTCCAAAGGTATCTTCCATTTCAAAACACAGGAAATTAAGCAAAAAAGTAATGTTTTAATCACACTTGGATTCCAACCTTTGAAGAAGCATGGTTAATTGGAAATGTATCTGAATATTCAACCGAAGTTTGGAGCAAGAACATTTAAATTATCTTCTTTCATTATCATCATTATCTCTTCATCCTCTCATTCACCACCACAATGGAGAAGTTATGCTTGCCACTCATATGGACAATAGGGTCATAAGTTTTGGGTTTAGCATGCAGTACCTGCTGTGGTACATATTCTTCTGTTAATGAGCATGCATAACTCTTCATCCCCAAGAAACTGTCTCTGCACATAAAAGGATATATAATTTTTATAATGCCAGAAAGAAGTAAATACAGCTCATTGAGTTTTCTATGGGAGGATTTGGAGAGTATAATTATCATGCATCACCAGTATCTCCAGGCAGTAGGCTAGTTCCTTTTCTAAACTAGGGCCGTGTGTAAGTTTTTGTATCATACAACCAAGTTACCAAGTATGTTGTAACTAAATGCAACATAAAATCAAATTTTAAATCTCATTGCTTTCAGTGACCAGCATCTGCATCCATTCTCCCAAGGGCAAGTCTCTGGCCATTAGAGCCACGTGGTCCCATGCAGTGACCCGAAAGGTCCTGGATCTTTTTTTATAATTTTTTATTGTTATGTTAATCACCATATATTACATCATTAGTTTTTGATGTAGTGTTTGATGATTCATTGTTTGGGCGTAACACCCAGTGCTCCATGCAGAATGTGCCCTCTTTAATACCAATCACCAGGCTAACCCATCCCCCCACCCTCCTCCCCTCTAGAACCATCAGTTTGTTTTTCAGAGTCCATCGTCTCTCATGGTTCGTCTCCCCCTCTGACTTACTCCCCTTCATTCTTCCCTTCCTGCTATCTTCTTCTTTTTCTTTTTTCTTAACATATGTTGCATTATTTGTTTCAGAAGTACAGATCTGTATTTCAACAGTCTTGCACAATTCACAACACTCACCATAGCACATACACTCCCCAATGTCTATCACCCAGCGGCCCCATCCCTCCCACCCCACACCACTCAGCAACACTCAGTTTGTTTCCTGAGATTAAGAATTCCTCATATCAGTGAGGTCATGTGATACATGTCTTTCTCTGATTGACTTATTTTACTCAGCATAACACCCTCCAGTTCCATCCATGTCGTTGCAAATGGCAAGATCTCATTCCTTTTGATGGCTGCATAATATTCCATTGTGTATATATACCACCTCTTCTTTATCCATTCATCTGTCGATGGACATCTTGGCTCTTTCCACAGTTTGGCTATTGTGGAAATTGCTGCTATAAACATTGGGGTGCATGTACCCCTTCGAATCCCTACATTGTATCTTTGGGGTAAATACCCAGTAGTGCAATTGCTGGATTGAATGGTAGCTCTAATTTCAACTGTTTGAGGAACCTCCATACTGTTTTCCAGAGGGGTTGCACCAGCTTGCATTCCCACCAACAGTGTAGGAGGGTTCCCCTTTCTCTGCGTCCCCACCAACATCTGTCGTTTCCTGACTTGTTAATTTGAGCCATTCTGACTGGTGTGAGGTGGTATCTCATTGAGGTTTGGATTTGGGTTTCCCTGATGCCGAGCTATGTTGAGCACTTTTTCATGTGTCTGTTGGCCATTTGGATGTCTTCTTTGGAAAAATGTCTGTTCATGTCTTCTGCCCATTTCTTGATTGGATTAGTTGTTCTTTGGGTGTTGAGTTTCCTAAGTTCTATAAGATTTTGGAGACTAGCCCTTTATCTGATATGTCATTTGCAAATATTTTCTCCCATTCTGTCGGTTGTCTTTTGGTTTTGTGGACTGTTTCTTTTACTGTGCAAAAGCTTTTTATCTTGATGAAATCCCAATAGTTCATTTTTGCCCTTGCTTCCCTTGCCTTTGGCAATGTTTCTAGGAAGAAGTTGCTGTGGCTGAGGTCGAAGAGGTTGCTACCTGTGTTCTCCTTTAGGATTTTGATGGACTCCTGTCTCACGTTTAGGTCTTTCAACCATTGGAGTCTATTTTTGTGTGTGGTGTAAGGAAATGGTCCAGTTTCATTCTTCTGCATGTGGCTGTCCAATTTTCCCAACACCATTTGTTGAAGAGACTGTCTTTTTGCCATTGGACATTCTTTCCTGCTTTGTCAAAGATAAGTTGACCATAGAGTTGAGGGTCCATTTCTGGGCTCTCGATTCTGTTCCATTGATCTATGTGTCTGTTTTTGTGCCAGTACCATACAGTCTTGATGATGTAATAGAGCTGGAAGTCCGGAATTGTGATGCCACCAGCTTTGCTTTTCTTTTTCAAGATTCCTCTGGCTATTCGGGGTCTCTTCTGGTTCCATACAAATTTTAGGATTATTTGTTCCATTTCCTTGAAAAAAGTGGATGGTATTTTGATGGGGATTGCATTGAATGTGTATATTGCTCTAGGTAGCATTGACATCTTCATGATGTTGGTTCTCCCAATCCATGAGCATGGAACGTTTTTCCATTTCTTTGTGTCTTCTTCAATTTCTTTCATGAGTATTTTATAGTTTTCCAAGTACAGATCCTTTGCCTCTTTGGTTAAATTTATTCCTAGGTATCTTATGGTTTTGGGTGCAATTGTAAATGGGATAGACTCCTTGATTTGTCTCTCATGTCTTGTTGTTGATGTATAGGACTGCCACTGATTTCTGTGCATTGATTTTTATATCCTGCTACTTTACTGAATTCCTGTATGAGTTCTAACAGTTTTGGGGTGGAGTCTTTCAGGTTTTCCACATCATATCATCTGAAAAGAGTGAGAGTTTGACTTCCTCTTTGCCAATTTGGATGCCTTTGATTTCTTTTTGTTGTCTGATTGCTGTGCTTAGGACTTCTAATACTATGTTGAATAGCAGTGGTGAGAGTGGACATCCCTGCCGCGGGATTCGCTGTAGGTTTTTCATAGATGGCTTTTATGATATTGAGGTATGTACCCTCTAACCCTATACTCTGAAGAGTTTTGATCAAGAAAGGATGCTGTACTTTGTCAAATGCTTTTTCTGCATCTATTGAGAGGATCATATGATTCTTGTTCTTTCTTTTGTTAATGTATTGTATCACGTTGATTGATTTGCGGATGTTGAACCAGCCTTGCAGCCCAGGGATAAATCCCACTTGGTCGTGGTGAATAATCCTTTTAATGTACTGTTGGATCCTACTGGCTAGTATTTTGGTGAGAATTTTTGCATCCATGTTCATCAAGGATATTGGTCTGTAATTCTCCTTTTTGATGGGGTCTTTGTCTGGTTTTGGGATCAAGGTAATGCTGGCCTCATAAAATGAGTTTGGAAGTTTTCCTTCCATTTCTATTTTTTGGAACAGTTTCAGGAGAATAGGTATTAATTCTTCTTTAAATGTCTGATAGAATTCCCCTGGGAAGCCATCTGGCCCTGGGCTTTTGTTTCTTGGGAGATTTTTGATGACTGCTTCAATTTCCTTAGTGGCTATAGGTCTGTTCAGGTTTTCTATTTCTTCCTGGTTCAATTTTGGTAGTTGATACATCTCTAGGAATGCACCCATTTCTTCCAGGTTATCTAATTTGCTGGCATAGAGTTGCTCATAATATGTTCTTATAATTGTTCGTATTTCTTTGGTGTTGGTTGTGATCTCTCTTCTTTCATTCATGATTTTGTGGATTTGGGTCATTTCTCTTTTCTTTTTGATAAGTCTGGCCAGGGGTTTATCCATCTTGTTAATTCTTTCAAAGAACCACCTCCTAGTTTCGTTGATCTGTTCTACTGTTCTTTTGGTTTCTAGTTCATTGATTTCTGCTCTGATCTTTATGATTTCTCTTCTCCTGCTGGGTTTAGGCTTTATTTGCTGTTCTTTCTCCAGCTCCTTTAGGTGTAGGGTTAGGTTGTGTATTTGAGACCTTTCTTGTTTCTTGAGAAAGGCTTGTATTGCTATATACTTTCCTCTCAGAACTGCCTTTGCTGTAACCCAAAGATTTTGAACAGTTGTGTTTTCATTTTCATTGGTTTCCATGAATATTTTTAATTCTTCTTTAATTTCCTGGTTGACCCATTCATTCTTTAGTAGGATGCTCTTTAGCCTCCAAGTATTTGAGTTCTTTCCAACTTTCCTCTTGTGATTGAGTTCTAGTTTCAAAGCATTGTGGTCTGAAAATATGCAGGGAATAATCCCAATCTTTTGGTACCGGTTGAGACCTGATTTGTGACCTAGGATGTGATCAATTCTGGAGAATATTCCATGGGCACTAGAGAAGAATGTGTATCCCGTTGCTTTAGGATGGAATGTTCTCAATATGTCTGTGAAGTCCATATGGGCCAGTGTGTCATTTAAAGTCTTTATTTCCTTGTTGATCTTTTGCTTAGATGATCTGTCCATTTCAGTGAGGGGGGGTGTTAAAGTCCCACACTATTATTGTATTGTTGTCAATGTGTTTCTTTGCTTTTGTTATTAATTGCCTTACATAATTGGCTGCTCCCATGTTAGGGGCATAGATATTTACAATTGTTAGATCTTTTTGCTGGATAGACCCTTTAAGTAGGCTATAGTGTCCTTCCTCATCTCTTATTACAGTTTTTGTTTTAAAATCTAATTTGTCTGATATAAGGATTGCCACCCCAGCTTTCTTTTGGTGCCCATTAGCACGGTAAATGGTTTTCCACCCCCTCACTTTCAATGTGGGGGTGTCTTTGGGTCTAAAATGAGTCTCTTGCAGACAGCATATCGATGGGTCTTGTTTTTTAATCCAATCTGATAGCCTGTGTCTTTTGATTGGGGAATTGAGCCCGTTTACATTCAGGGTAACTATTGAAAGGTATGAATTTAGTGCCATTGTATTGCCTGTAAGGTGACTATTACTGTATGTTGTCTGTGTTCCTTTCTGATCTATGCTGCTTTTAGGCTCTCTCTTTGCTTAGAGGACCCCTTTCAATATTTCTTGGAGGGCTGGTTTCGTGTTTGCAAATTCCTTTATTTTTTGTTTGTTCTGGAAGCTTTTTATCTCTCCTTCTATTTTCAATGACAGCCTAGCTGGATACAGTATTCTTGGCTGCATATTTTTCTCATTTAGTGCTCTGAAGATATCTTGCCAGTCCTTTCTGGCCTGCCAGGTCTCTGTGGATAGGTCTGTTGCCAATCTAATGTTTCTACCATTGTAGGTTACATATCTCTTCTCCCGAGGTGCTTTCAGGATTTTCTCTTTATCTCTGAGACTCGTAAGTTTTACTATTAGATGTCGGGGTGTTGACCTATTATTATTGATTTTGAGAGGGGTTCTCTGTGCCCCCTGGATTTTGATGCCTGTTTCCTTCCTCCCATTAGGGAAGTTCTCTGCTATTATTTGCTCCAATATACCTTCTGCCCCTCTCTCTCTTTCTTCTTCTGGGATCCTAATTATTCTAATGTTGTTTTGTCTTATCATATCACTTATCTCTCGAATTCTGCCCTCGTGATCCTGTAGTTGTTTATCTCTCTTTTTCTCAGCCTCTTTATTTTCCATCATTTGGTCTTCTATATTGGTGATTCTCTCTTCTGCCTCATTTATCCTAGCAGTTAGTGCCCCCATTTTTTATTGCACCTCATCAATAGCCTTTTGATTTCGACTTGGTTAGATTTTAGTTCTTTTATTTCTCCAGAAAGGGTTTCTCTAATAACTTCCACGCTTTTTTCAAGCCCAGCTAGTATCTTTAAAGTCATGATTCTGAACTAGGTCCGACATTGTACTAATGTCCGTTTTGAGTAGGTCCCTGGCTGATGGTACTACCTCTTGTTCTTTTTGCTGAACAAAAGGGATTTTTTTTCTTGTCATTTTTTTCGTCTTGTCATTTTGTCCAGAGAATAGATGAATGAGAGAACAAAATGCTAACAGGTTAACAACGTCCCCAGCAAATATACTGTATACAAATCAGAAAAAACCTGAAACCAGGGGAAAAGAAAGGGAAAGAAAGAAAAAAGAAAGAGAAAAAAAAGAAAAAAAAGATAAAAACAAAAACAGAACAATACAAAAAAAGCAGAATATGATCAAATATGATCAGGCTAGTGCATAGATCAGTGCCACACACTAGATTTTGGGCGTATTTTGGTCTGTTAGAAAAAAGTGCCTCCTAAAATTTTAAAGGAAGAAAGACATATATGTACAAAATAAGGGTTGATACAATGAAGGGATGGAAGATGACTGTAAAGATGAAAATTATAAAAGATTTTATAAAAGGAATTGATAAGCTGTTTGAAAAAAGAAAGAAGAAGATTTAAAAAAAAGAAAGAAAGAAAAAAGGGAGAGAATGTGATCAGGCAGGAGACTAGAACAAAGCCATACACTAGTGATTTAGGGTATATTTTGATCTGTTAGAAGAAACTATCTCAAAATTTTAAAGAGAGAACAACTTATATATATATATGCCAAAAATAAGGGTAACTACTATGAAGGGATAAAATATGACTCTAAAAATGAAAAATAAAAAATGTTTTTTTTTAAAAAGGGATTGATAAGATGTTGGTTGAAAAAGGGAAAAAGAAAAATAAAAAAAACAGTTAAAAAAATTAACTTTGATGAACTAATAAATCATGGTAAAAAAAAAAAGCCATGAATTCTATGTGCCGTATTCCCCTAGCGCTGGAATTCTCCCGTTCTCCTTGATCAGTAAACTTGGTCTTGGCTTGCTGGCTGTTCGTGCGGATCTTCTGGGGGAGGGGCCTGTTGCCGTGGTTTCCAAATGTCTTTGCCGGAGGCTGAATTGCCCCGCCCTTGTCGGTCCGGGCTAAGCAAGCTGCTCAGGTTTGCTTTCAGGAGCTTTTGTTCCCTGCAAGCTCTCAGTACAGCTTTGGAGGACCAGGGTGAAAATGGTGGCCTTCTAATCTCCACCCGGAGGAGCTGAGAACTCGGGGCCCGCTCCTGAGTGCGCCCCCAGAGAAAAGCAGTCACTCCCGTCTCCCCGGTCTCCGGCCGCACTCCGTGCTCACCCGGCCTGTGACCCAGCGTTTCTATCTCTGGCACCCGACCCTGTGCGGAGTCTCCAAACCCAGCAGATCCCTGCGGTGCGCTCCCGCACCACTCCTCCCGGGGGAGGGAAGGGAGTCTCCCCGGATCTGCCACTTGTTGGGTCCCTCCTGGACGAGCAGTGGCCCGACTGGGCAGCGGATCACAGTTTATGGCAACCCCGAGCTGAGAGCCCGCGCCTCAGCTCCATCTCTGCAGCTGGCTTCCCCGCTCCGATACCTCAGAGCTCTGCCGCACTCAGGCACCCCCGGTCTTTCTGTGACCCTGAGGGGCCTGAGACCACACTGTCCCACGAGGGTTCCATACCCCACTTAGCCACTGGAGCGACGTCCCTCAGCGGAGCCGACCTCTAAAAGTTCCGATTTTGTGCTCTGCAGCTCTATCACTTGCCAGAAGCGGCGTATGGAGCCCCCCTCCCCCGCCATCTATCCTCCCGAATATCGCCTCGGATTCACTTCTCCGCACGTCCTACCTTCCAGTAATGGTCGCTTCTCTGTTCAGAGAGTTGTTGCTACTCTCCTCTTCGATCTCCTGTTGAGTTCGTAGGTGTTCAGAATGGTTTGATCCCTATTCAGCTGAATTCCTGAGACCAGAGGAAATCTAGGTCTCCTACTCTTCCGCCATCTTGCTCCGCCCCCCACCCCCAAAGGTCCTGGATCTTAAAAAGATCCACACTCTGTCAGCCACTTGCCTCGGCTGGGAAAAAGTCTAAGATATAATTTACATCAATAATAATAATGTGTAAAAGATTTTTTTTCCTTCTGGCTATATTCGAATTTTAAGTTATTATATCTGTTGGGTAGAAGAAAAGTATCATATTCTCTCATAATATATATCAAGTTCTTTGCAAAGAACCCGACACAGACCAAAAGTTCAGTAAGTGTTAGATTCTATTATTATAATTATTATTATCATTAAGAAAAACTGCAGGGAATTATCACATGCTTCTAAAAAATCAGGAAAACAACTGAAATTCAATTTCAAGATGTTTAGGGAATTCCTGCTATTTTCTCAGTTCTTCATAATACAATTATAGAAAAGGTCTGTTAAGAAAGAAAATTTCACAGAAGGAATTCTACTCAATAACAATCTGAGACCGAGGAAAGAAAGCTCCACAACTAAATCAAAGAGAAACTAAAAGATAACAGCTTATTTAAAGATATGTGTTCAGATGGTTTTATGTTATTTGCTATATCAAAGCAAAGTGAAAACATCAAACCAGGATTTCCTACACTAAGTACTTCATTACTTGACTGGAATACTTACACATACACATACACGACAGGCAGTCCTCACTTTGCACGGTGCAGAACCATAAAAATAACTATATAAGTGGAAACTGAGCAAAATGATCTTAATAATCAATGAGAAAAAAACAGTCTGAACAGACAAAGCAAGAACCAGAACCAGATTCCAATATAACATGGATTGTGGTTTTATAAGATAGGGAATTTAAAATAGCTGTGATGGCTATTTTAATGGCTCTAATGGAAAATGTATAAAACATCAAAGAACAGATGTATAATATAGACAGAGAGATAAAAACTCTAAGAAAGAATCAAAAGGAAATACTAGAAGTCAAAAGACAATATAACAGAGATATAGAGTGCTTTCGATGGTCTCATCTATAAACTGGACACAGCCAAAGAATCAGTGAGCTTAAAGACAGATCAGTGGAACTTACCAAACTGAAATGCCAAAAAAAGAATTAAAAAATAAAAGAATTAAAAATAAAAAATAAAAAGAATTAAAAGACTTAAAAGCATCTACAAACTATGGGTCAATTTCAAAACAGGCAACATATACATAACTGAAATACCAGGGGAAAAAAGATAACAAAACAGAAAAATATTTGATGTTATGACTAAGAATTTTCAAAATTAATGAGAGACACCAAACCACATATGCAGGAAACTCATAGTATCAAGCAGTTATCCTGATAATCCATATCTAGGCATAACATATTCAAACTGCAGAAAACCAAAGACAAAGTCTTGAAAGAAATCAGAAGGGGGAAAAAAAGCCTCTTACTCTTAAAGAGGAACAAGCGTAAGAATTACAGCAGACTTCTCTTCATGCAAGCAGGAAGAAAGTAAATTGAAATATTTAGTGTTAAGTTGAAAAAAATTAGAATTCCATAGGGGCACCTGGCTGGCTCAGTCGCTAGATCATGTGACTCTTGATCTCAGGGTTGTAAGTTCAAGTCCCACATTGGGTGGAGGTTACTTAAATATAAAATCTTAAAAAAAAAGAAGTTAGAATTCCATATGCACCAAAATTATCATTCAAAGTTAAAAAAAAAGATACAAATATTTTCTCAGAGAAACAAAAACAGAGGGAATTCATCATCAGCCAACCTTCCCTGCAAGAAATGTTAAAAGAATTTCTTGAGGGAGAAAGAAAATGATATAGGACAAAAGCTTGGCTCCACATAAAGAAAAAAAGAGCACTGGAGAAAGAACAAAAGCAAAATAAGCATTCTTCTCATGCTTACACAGAATATTTGCCAAGACAGATCACATCAGGGCCAGGAAACACATAACAAAAAATTAAGAACCATATAAAGTGTGCTCTCAGACCACAGTGGAATTAAACTAGAAATGAAGTAACAGAAAGATAGCTGAAAAGTCCCCACATGTTTGGAATTAAATACATTTCTGTACTACCTGCGTCATACATAACATGGATGAAAGAAGTCCTGAGATAAAGTACAAATATCCTGAACTAAGTAAAAATGAAAATACAATTAATCAAAACTTGTGGGATGCAGCAAAAGTCATGCTTAGAGAGAAATTTATAACATTTAATGTACATGTCATAAAGGTAGAAAGATCAATAATCTAACATTCTATCTTAAGAAATCAGAGAAAGAACAGCAATTTAAGCAGAAAGCAAGCATTAAAACATAATACAGACATGAATTAAAAATAGGGGAAAAAAAGAAAAAATCAACTAAACCAAAATCTGGTACATTGAAAATATCCATAAAATTGATAAGCCTCTATCCAGGCTAGTTATGAAAAAAAAAGAGAAGACATAATTTACCAATATCAGAAATAAAAGAGGGGTCACTAGAGATCCCATGGATATTAAAAGGATAATATAGGAATGTTATGAACAGTTCTGTGCCCACAGATTTGATAACTTAGATGAAATGGACCAGTGCCTTGAAAGACAGAAACTACCAAAACTCATACATGGAGAAATAGATGATTTGAAAAGGCTTATATCTATTAATGAAATCCGATCAATAATTAATAACCATTATTCAAAAAAAGCACCAGGCCCAGATGATATCATTGGTGAATTCTTCCAAACATTTTAAGAAATGATACCTACTCCTTACAAAACTTTCAGAACACTTCCTGACTTACCCTAGGCCAGTCTCACTCTAATACTAAAACCAGATAAATACATTATGAGACTGGAAAATTACAGACCAATATGTCTCATGAACATACATGCAAAAATCCTCAAAAAAATCTTAGCAAATCAAATCTCACCATGTGTAAATAGAATTATACAGCATAATCAAGTAGGATTTATTCCAGGTTTGCATGTGTCCTTCAACACTAGGGTATCAGTTAATGTAATCTACCACATCAACAAGCTAAGAAAGAAAGTCATAATATTAACTGATTAGTTGATAATATTAAATGATGGAGAAAAGCATTTGACAAAATCCAACATCAATCATGATAAAAACTCTCAGGAAACTCGGGATAAAAGGGATCTTCCTTAACCTGATAAAGGACATACAAAAAATACAATGCTTACTGGTGAAGCATTGGACACTTTCCCCCTAAAATAGAGAACAAGGAAAGGATGGCCCCTCTCACCACTCCTATATAACATCACAATGGAAATCTTAGCTAGTATAATACGACCATAAAAGAAAATAAGAAGTATACATATTGGGAGAGTCAGAGAAAAAGGAAGAAATAAAACTGTCTTTATTTGTAGAAGACATGATTTTTTATACACAAATCCCGGAGAATCAAACAAACAAACAAAAATCCTTGCACTAATAATTATAGCAAGGTTACATGATACAAGATTAATATGCAAAAGAAAATTGTTTTCTATATACCAGCAATGAAAATTGGAGGTTAAAATGAAAAACACAAGTCCATTTACAATAGCACAAATAGCAAAAATAAAATATTTAGGTATAAATCTAACAAAACATGTACAAGATCTATACATACACAACCATAAAACTCTGATAGAAGAAATTAAAAGATTTTAATAAGTGGAGAGATATTCTATGTTCATGGATTGGAAGAGTCAATATTAAGATATTAATTCTTTCCAACTTGATCTATAGATTCAACACAATCCCATTTAAAATCCCAGCAATCTATTTTGTAGTTATCAACAAAGACAAATTAATATAAACTCCCCTAAACTTCTAATACTGATTTACTTTTCAGATAGGTTATCATTATTCCCATATAAGATCTATGATGATGAAAACTAGAAAATTATGTGTTCAACTAAATTGAATTGTAATTCTGACAAATAGTTTATAACAACAAAAAATATGTTCTGTACTATGTCATTTTAAATCTAATTTCCAATATCTTTAATTCATGTTAAGACCCTGGACAAATATTACTTTGAATTAATTAAATAATCTTCAAATATTTGGATATTTCTAAGTACAATAGAATACTAAACTATTAGTTTTGTTTTGTTTTAAAGATTTTATTTATTTTTTTGAGCATAAGCAGGGGAAATGGCAGAGGGAGAAGGAGAAGCAGGTTCCCGCTGAAGAGGGAGCCTGACATGGGGCTTGATCCTAGGACCCTGGGATCATGACCTGAGCCAAAAGCAGAGGCTTAACCAACTGAGCCACCCAGACACCCTGAACCATAAGTTTTAATAGTTTTAATTATATATTTTTGCTTCCTATGTTTATATTTGTAAAGTGGTTCTACTTCTGGGTTATATTAAAGATTTTTATTTATTTATTCTAGATAGAACAGAGAGAGAGCAGGGGGAGGAGCAGAGGAGGAGGCAGAGGGACAAGCAGACCCTGTGCTTGGTGCAGAGCCCTGTGCGGGGCTCTATCTCAGGATGCTGAGATCATGACCTGAGCCTAAACCAAGAGTTGAATGCTTAACCAACTGAGTCACCCAGGTGCCCCACCTCTGGGTTATACTAATGAATGTGTTGATATTTACCACTTTAAGAAGGTGTAAAATGAATATTTATGGCTTCAGGGGGTCATATTGTGTATGCTCATGAACTTTGCTAGTCTGTTAAAGCGTGTGCATGAGACAGATCTTTCTTGATTATCTACCTCTTGGTTACCTTAAATAAAAGTTATAATTAATACAGTTATATTAATTATAGGTTATAATTAGTATAGCTAATATATTAATATATGTTATAATTAATATCATAATATATATAAGTAGTAGTAGCTGAGAAATAGGTCGTCTATGCAAGGTAATGAGATGTGTTTTATCAAAGGAAAAAGAGTAGTTTTGCCCTGAAGTAAAGTATCTGGCCTTTCCAGAGTACAAAAAAGGATAGTGAATACATAATTTGAATGTTTATAGAAAACTGCAAGAATTTTGTAAAATTCATTTGTCTTGGTTTACAATTACTGCAAATAATAAGACTGAAAAGCACTAAAATGTGTTAAAATTTTGGCAAAACTTTCTCAGTTTTGATGGGTTTATTAGTGAGAAAAAAGAACTCATGAACATTTTAGTGGAAAAATAAAATATTAGAATTTTGTTCTCTGTTAAAATGTCAAGTTGGTCTTGGAGAAGTCAGTATACTGTATCAAAGGGTTATTTTTCTTTGTATCCTTTTAATAGGTCATCAGAATAATTTTCTATGCTTTTTGCTTACTTTATAATATCCTTGATTAGGAAAAATGTTTCTCCTTTCTAAGAATACTAGGGCTCATTATAATTCTTTTTCCCTCTTCTATGTTTACTTAAAAATATTGTATTGCCACTTTGATTATTAAGTAGCCAAGCTAACACCATTCTTTCTCCCCAGGCATCTATGATCCTCTCTTAATCTAACTGGCCAAATTTCTACTAACAAATCTTGATTTTGCCTTCCCAAGATTAGACCCTAGGTAAACCAAAAAAAACTTTTTTGAAGTTATTTTTTATGCCAAACTATCTCTGAAGTTTCTCAGGTGGCTCCTGGGCAATCACAAAGATGTGTTTTTTTTCCTTTTTTTTAAAAAAAGGATACTAGAAAGAATAGATTTGTTTAGTCATCTCTATATTTCTTATTTGGTTCAACACTAAATAGTGTAAGAGCTGCAGGAAAGAGCAGTCAAATCAAAGGAGAAAACAGTTTTCCGTAAGTTAATTTTATATGGCAATATGTTCTTAATATAAATACATCTTAGGGATACTATTTGTCAGTGTCATTACTACTGTTCTTTCCCCCAGGAGAAACATAATCCAATCCTTGTAAAACAGTTATGTTTTATATTTCAATAGAGAATTTTACTCTCCTACCTTCTAACATTATATTGGTTACTATAATCATTAATACAGCCATTCGGTACTGTCAATAGCAAGTGGTTTCCACTTTCTTCTCAGGTGTGCCTGAAGGCTCTGCTTTAAACTCCAGACTAGAAATTGTGTCTTCAACAAGGAGCAGACTCTGAACCGTGATGGAAAGTACGAGATATTCTTAACTATTGACATATCAATTATTAGAATATAGGTTCTAGCTTCCAAGTTGAAATAGCCTAGACGATAGGCATAATACACTACAGAGTACTGGGTTGGATTTCTGCAAGTCCTTTTAGTCCAGAAACAGACTATTTAGGAAAAGCCAACTGCCGACCCATGATCAAGGAGATAAGAATTCCATGGGAACAGATGAGGAAATCCAATTTTGGCTACTTTAGAAAGTTGTCAGTATTGGGGCGCCTGGGTGGCTCAGTTAGTTAAGTGTCCGAGTCTTAATTTCAGCTCAGGTCATGATCTCCAGGTCATTAGATGGAGCCCTGTGTGGGGCTGTGTGCTGAGCATGGAGCCTGCTCAAGATTCTCTCTCTCCCTCTCCTGCTGCCCGTCCCCACCCACCGTGCACACAGGCACTCTCTTTCTCTCTCTCAAAAAAAAAAAAAAAAAGTTGTCAGTATTATTTGTAATGTTCTATTTGCTGATGAATGCGTGATGTAGACTTTCTTATTTCCTTGATCTATCTCAAACCTTTAATTTAAAAAATTACTTTTGGACAACTTTAAAGTAAGCATGCTTTACATGGTTAAAGCAGGTCTATAGGTTTTTCTGAATGTTTTTCTTCTTGACAAGTATTTAAGATATCAGGTGATGACAGGACAGAAGACAAAAAGAAAATGTATCATTATGTCCATAGCTTTTTTGATAAATTACAGCGCCCTCTAACTCCCCAGGATATATGAGCAAATACCAAGTAGGTTATCTTATTGTTTCCTTGGCTTCAACTTCTAACCACTCCCTGAATCATACAGTTCAGCCAAATTAAAAAAAAAAAACTGGAGTAAACAACATGACCTTCATATACTAACACACTTTTCATTTTATTAGCTTGGAGTAGTAAATTGTTTCTTTCCATATAAAGAAGTTGAACTTCCCTAAGAACACATTTAGTACATTAAAAAAATAATGTTACTAATTTCCTAAATCACTTATTTTACAATATTCTATCTCTAACAGGTTTTTCTCATAAACTTAAGCTCTTTCTGTTAGCATCTCCTGGAGGAATTTGTCTTGTTAAGATTACATACTACAGAATCAATACAAGTCAAGTTTTTTCCAATGCATTCACAAACAGAAATAAAGTTACCAAAGGTGAAATATTTAACATGTAATATTGATGTGTATTAACAAAAATCTTGGTAATGTAATTACAACCATTTTTGTTAACTAGCTGCTTTATTAATAAGGGTTAAAAATATAGAAACACTTATAGTTCCACATATATTGCCGAAATTCTTTCTCAATGGCATCGATACATTTCTTTACTCTCTTGAGACAGAGGGTAGTGGTCAAAAGAAAGGCTTTGGAGACACAAAAAACATGGGTTCAAAAGTTTCCCAGTTATTTCTTGTGGAACCCTTGGCCAATCCGAACCCTCCTTAGCCTCTGCTTCCTTAGCTATACTAAAACCAAAAATCTACCTTAAAGGTGTTGGCAGGTTTAGTTTCTTTTGAGTTCTCTCTCCTTGGCTTGCAGATGGCTGTCTTCCCCCTATGTCTTCCCTTGTTTTTTATTCTGTGCAGACATATCCCTCGTGTCTCTTTGTGTGTCCAAATTCCTTTTCTTATGAGGACACCACTCAGATCGAATGACGGCCCACTCATATGACCTCTTCTAACCTTAATTACCTCTTGAAAGGTTCTGTCTTCAAATATCACACTCTGTGGTACTTGGTGTTAGGGCTTCAAGATATGAATTTGGAGAGAGAGCACAATTCAGCCCATAACACATACTAATGTATTTTTCATTTTATTAGTTTAGAGTAGTACATAGTTTCTTTCCATATAAAGAAACTGAATTTCCCCACGGGTACACAGTAAAATCCAATAATAAGTAACTATTGTTAAATACAGTAGTATGAACATGATCTAATTATTCTTTGGTGGCTGGCATATCATTATGGCACCTCAGGTCATCATTTAAAATATTATCTATCACAGCTATAGTTATTTCTACATATAGCCATGGGAAATTTGGCCAAATGTTTACTCGTGCTAGGAATATAACCTGGGAATTGCTTTTTAGAATAAATCCTTTGTATTGGCTTAAAAAATTGTCATTGGTCTCATTCTCCTGAAAGTAGAGGGAAAACATAATCAACTGAGTGTTTGAATATTGAAATACTGTCTATGTTTATAGATTGTAAACATAAAATATTTGAGACGTTTGAACCGATGGAGTTTATCAGAGCCATTCCATTCACACATACAAGTCAATTTAAGTAAAAATCAGATATTTAATTGAAAAATAGCTTTTAGTATTTTTCTTTCACATTACATAGGCCTGCCAACCTAACGACGGACGATGACAGAATGTTCCATAGGTTCTATCCCATGCCGTACTCACAGTGACACCAAGACAACTGAATATATTCAGGAAGAAGCAGGATAGGCTGCTAATTAAAGTGCTGCTCAGAAGATTTTATTTAAGCAATGAAAATTGTGGATAACTCAGATACGAGAGTTTATTTTCTTAAGAAAGACTCAAATTAAAGTCATATCATGGCCTCTATATTTGATGATAAAGATTGGTTGGCGCATATGATGCTGAAATTTCCTTTAAACATAGTGCACAAATCTCCAAGTTATCTTAACTTTACCCTGTTAGTTCTGATTTTCACTGAAATATAAAGCAAAAATTCATCCACAACCAGATAGTTCTGCTTGGAGGGATTGTCTTTGCTCTATTTTGAACCACAGAGGAATTTCAAAAGTCGATAAACTATAACTATACATCTTCTTTAGCAAATAACCAGTTTTAACCACATTTTTAAGTAGGACTCTATAGTACAATGGCAATAAGTTTAGGTGAAGCAATAAATATCATGACTAAAATGAAATATATGTATGTGTTATAACTGGCTGATCATACAAATAATTATTAAATATAAACACATATGCTTTTGTAGATTTGTTGGAGAGATTCGTTAATTGCTTAATGAAAGATGTCTTTCAGATACTAATTCTTTCATTTAGTTCAACAGATTAAATTTTATATGAGAGGATATTAGCATGCATGCAATGAAGTGACAAGAACAACCAAAAAGCTTAAATGTTAATGGATAAAAGATAGTGTTCAGATTATTTAAAAAAAAACAACAACTGAAACAGTATAATTTTCATTTTGTGTGCTTCCATTTGCTCTCTGCAGACAAAAATGTCCTTTTTAATATTCATGCAAATATTGCAATATCACGATTGTTTCTACATTTTTCTGAGTTGTAAATAAATTATAAAACTTTAAACAGTGTATGAATAATTCCAGACAGGGCAAGATTGTACATTTTCTAATTTGCAGAGCTAGTCAGGACTTGACATTTGCAACCAAAGCAAATCACTTTTTGTGCTATAGTTTTAAGTCATTATCTAATTTTATGGAGATTCTAGATTTCTAGTTTGCAGAAAGCTTTAATATAAAAATAGCTTCACCACCATAGAGTTAATGTTGACAATTTTTTCTTTTGCGAGCAAAAATTATCACTAATACCAACAGACCTGCGTCTTCATCCCCCTCAGTTCCCTTAAACTGCAGTTCAATCTGGTATAATCTTTTTTCCTCCCCCAGTAGGGTGCAGAGAGCCCTCTAGCTTCCAAGCCTGTTTCCTACTGAGGTACATATTGGCCAGCATACAGCTGCTCAGAACAACTATTTGCATCTACAATGGGGTCATCCCACCACGTTCTTTTCAGATCAATATGATTGGTACAAACAATAGTTTGATTTTGATTGCTCTATAGTACGCTTGGGTAGAGCCTCTGAATGCAAGTGAATTGCTTAGAAACAATGGGCTGGTTCATCATCCAAAGCGTCCCTTTTCAAACAGCTGCCTCTGCCACACTCACCCTGACAACGTCCAGAAAAACAGATGGTTTCAGCATTCATGGCCAGTTTAGTGAAAGCCCCTGAGTCAACCATTCAACGCATGTTTTTTAATCTATTTCATATTAAAGAGTATTTCTCTCCACTAAAATTTTCAAATATGTTTAAATTCTCTTGCTGAATCGAAGTTGAATTAAAAAGAAAGAAGTAGGTATGCAGGAGGTGAGAATAAAATCCTTTTCTTAAGTCAGTACAGTCAAGATCTTTCGTTAAAACTGCCGTGTAGACCCTCATGTATGTTATGTGCAGTAATTCTGCAACACAAAAAAGTAGATTAATAATGCAGCTAATTACCCTGTAAATCTCCCAGCGCTGATCTCCTAGCTGCTGTTGTCTATTTAAAGGAAGCTCTTTAAGATTACTTTAAAAGCAATGCATTTTTCCCCTGGTTTTGTTTTACCACACACACACACACACACACACACACACACACACACACACACACAAAATAGTTCTGAGAATTACACTGAGAATAATGCAAGAAACCCTGTCATTCTTCCGTGTTAATACCACTCATAAAATACGTTAAAATATATTTTGTATTCAGTTGGTTGCAATAGCTGTGAAGACCCAAGTATAGATCCTAAATTCATTCAATTTTTGGTGCTTTGAAAAAAACTATATGTTTTATATGTGAGCTATCATTCCAATACTACTTTAACTCTTCATTTTTATAGTAAGCATTTTTTTCCCATTAGCCAGGAGATATATTTTAATTTCCAAAATAAGTTATTAGAAACAGGATATTAAACAATTTAAAATCAAGTTTTTTCATTACTTAAAATATAAAATTTTGGAAAAGGTACCTAACCCAATGCTATATATTTTTTTCTAAATACCATTTGTTTATTTCATAACTCTCTAAGGACACAGAAGAGATTAAAAGGACATTTTGACATACTCGTTACCAACTGCCTTCTGTGGAATGTATTTAGCCCCAATCTGCATTTACAAATCTACAACACTGTATATACCCTCACTTTATGAAAGATTTTATTCCTAAACTTTGAGTACAAAATAAATTTCTATAAATAATTCTGTTTTGTCTTTGACTTTATTACGAATTCATAGAAAATATCCAATTACTCAACTAATTTTACTTATCTGTAAAATAGGGATAATAATTTTATCTTTATCATTGAGTTATTCACTGGATTTAACTAGGTAATTCTTATAAAAGCACTTACGACAGTACCTGACTTATGATTACTATTATTATCACCATCATCACCATAGTCATTACTAGAGAAATATGATGGAAACATACAGCAGAAGGAAGTACCAAGTTACCCAACAGGCAAAGCTGAGCACTTGAAAGGGAAAAATTAAGGTCCTGGCCTGGTCTGTGACCCTCTGTGCTTTGGTCTGGAAGCAGCAGCACCTTTGGGGATATCCGTGCTTATCCCTTCTCGCCAAAACTCCTCTTCCGGGGACGATGAGATGTTCCTCGGACCTCCCGAGCACAGCCATTGCTAAGGCAGTCCCCACTACAACCTCCCTCACTCGATGTTGCCTAGTAAACACCTGCACTCCCTCAACTCACAATACTTCCACCCATTCTGCATCTGCTGAGGGGCTAATGACTTCAGGTAAGCATCGAGACAGGAGGTGGAGTTTTTCAATGTCCATGTGCATATATCATAGATGTCCCACCTTTAAACACAAACAAACAAGAAACTCCCCATTCCTCTAGACTCACACTTCTGTGACTGCACAGGATGCCCCTCCCCCCTTCCTTAAAAGCCTTATCTAGACTCCTCAGCTCTCCTTGCTGGTGTCCAGTCCTGCCCTGGACCTCTGCATCAAATGCTCCACTGAAGTTGTAATTATCCATTTGATTACCAAAAAAAATCCCCTAACTGCCAAATCCAATGAACACCTCTCAGTCTCTGTGGTATTCAACTTTGTGGCAGAATCTGAATCTGAGACCACCATTCATGCCACTCATTCATTTACCTGCCCCTGTGTTGGGCCTGGGGATACAAAGAAGCATTTACTGAGATCCTCCACTTCTCGGCAGCCCTCCTACATCCTCTCCTTGCTTTCCTCCTGTCTTTTCAGTCACTCTCACAGATATACCTTCCTCCACCACTCAGTAAAATGTTCGTGCTCTTCAGTGTTCTACTGTCTATGTTCTTAGTTTACCGATCTTCATTATCCATCTAGCCCTTCAGCAAAACCCGTATGGGAGTTCCTCCTATATCCAGATTTTATCCATGCCTATGACTTCAACTAAATATGACCTCCAAACTGACATCCTCCATTCATATAACAAATACTGTTAAGCACTAACTCTGTGCCAGAGACATAGTACCAGGCTCATTCATTTCCTGATAAATAAACTAGTCTCCATCTTCAGAGAGCTCTCTGTACTAGTCTAGGAGAAAGATAACTACTGTAGGTAATTACAATACTGAATGATGCACAGAGAAGGATAACCTAACTTGCACTGAGGGTTTAGACTTTAAATCTTTAACAGCAGGAGAGAGACATCAGATTTGTGCTTTAGAAAGATCACTCTGGCTATAATGTGGAACATGGATTCGAAGGCGACAGGGAGATGAGGTAGGAGATGATAATCTAGGTAAACGATGATGGAAAACTGGGTTAAGGGAGAAGCACTGGGGACAGAAAGAAATAGATGGACTTCAGAGCAATCTATTAAAGAGATATATAAAGGTTGTTAATTGAGCCCTGAATCTGGATATGTAAGAAACTCTTGGAAGCAGAGCAGAAAACATGGGGTCAGGTATGTTCATGTGGTTATGTTTCCATGACCAAAGAATATCACCCTGTTATAGATTGTATGATGGCCATTTGTAAGTCTGTCTCCTGCACCAGGTCAATGGTTTTCCATATTTTTCTACCTCCATACCATCCATATATTCAATCAACTTCCATCATAATATTTCTTACTAAAAGCAGTGTGGGTGGATGTGGGAGCAGAAGAGGGAGAAAGTTCAAAATCACTAGGGCAATAGACAGTAGGAGAACTGAAAATCCTCCACTGCATAGAAAGTTTCTTGACAGCAGGAGAACTATCTATCCTCTTAAATTTTGTTTTACCTAAGACCTAGCACAGTATCTGGGACAAGACTGGGTGTTTAATGTTTCTTGAATGAATGAGTAGGTGAATAAACGAATGCTAAAATGCTCCTAGGTGTTTAGCCATGCAGTCAGTCTTTAAGGATATTCCAGAAAAAAAAAGAGAAAAGAGCCACCTCTCCCTTCAGTCTGACTTTCTGTGATTGATTTTCCCTTTTATGGCTCTTTTTGGAGCTGGGGGTGGGTAGATATGACAGAAGATATACATATGGAAATGAGAGCAAAGTTCCAGGTCCAGAGAGCTCTGGAGTTTGTCGGGAGCCATGAGCAACAAAGGGGTTAATCGGGTAGAGCAAAGGCTCCCTGATCCCTTTGAACCATGGCCACCTGACTGCCCCCATACAAGAACATGTGGTACTGGCTAGCCCGAGTTGTATTTAGGCTAAGAAAACCACAGTGTTATTGATAAGCCCTGAAAAATAGCGCACCGGGCCCTTTGAAGGCATGGGAAGAAACTATGCGCTTGAGGAACCTGGCCTTGAACCAAAAACTCGGGACGGAGCCAGGAGAGGGCAGGGAGAAACCTGTGGAACTTGTTTATGTCCTATTGTTATATAACCTGAACTTATAAAAAGTGTGTAAGTAAGAATAAAGTTGTTGCTCGCGGCATCCCCGTGGGCAACCCTCCTGTTCCCATACTTTTATGTTTCATTCTCTTACCCTCATCCCTGTTCGACCTTGCACGCGGGCCGTGACAGGAGTTTCAGCGCTGAAAGGATCCTCCACCTTTATCTCACTTTATCTCATTCTGCAGATGAGGGAATTGATATCTAAAAACTTGAAGTGACTTTCCTAGTCAGGCATGGCAGCACAAAAGGGTCTAGATCTATTGACCCAATTCCAATAATCTTTTTTCCTCCAAGTTTATAGTTGAAACCTTTTCCAAGGCTTAAAACATGTAGATGTTGCAAATGATCCCAATCTAAGGGCATGTCTGAAGTCAAAGGAATGAATTTAATCACCTTTGCTTCCTAGGGAAAAATTAAGTGGGGAAAAAAAGATATTGGCTCCATCTGTCGGTTTAGTTTTATTTGTATGTTTCCCAACTCATTCCAAGTACATTAACAGCCTTAAGCAATCTTTAGTACACTAGATATTACGCTTCATTGCTCTGCAGACAAATGATTCTCTAACTATTCAGTGTGGGTGCAAGAGAGGGAACAAAGTTCGTCTGGAGCATTATCAAGGGGAAATGTAAGGAGTCCTGGGACAGTTGTTCAGTAACTAATACTGAGTTGGGCTTGCCTCTCCCTCTATCCCGGCTTTTACATCCACTTCCCAGAGCCAACCCTAATTCCTAACTTTTGCTCTCCCTGTGGTCCCCCAATTTCTCTAGGACAAAACTGATTCATACCTTAGGGCTACTTTCCAGGCACCATGGCTGCAATTTAAACATCTCTGATGCTACCTGTGCATCCCTATACATACCTCTTGCCCTGCCCTTGATGACATGTTAAGATACACTCCTTACGCCAACACCGGATTTTTCTGCTGTTTAACAACAACTTCCCATTAACTTCTCCCTGCAGGGGTTCATTCTCTGCCATCAAGTCTCTCTGTATTCTAGATCCCTTGGTTGCTTCCTGTGGTCATATTCTTAATTCTTTTCTTAAAATTTTAAAAGTGATGTGTTCTCACTGTAGAAAATTTATAAAATAAAGATGAGAAAAAGAAGAAAATAAATGTGTTCTGTCATCTTATCTTTCAGAGGTAACAGAGATAACCACTGTTGGCATTTGGGTATATCTTCTTTACAAACCCACACCACTCATATGTACATATATAGTTTTACTTGAGAAATGGCATCATACAACATCCATAAACTAGTTTTTTTACTTAATAACATGGAATAAACATTTTTTTCTTGTCACTAAATATTCCTATACAACATATTTTTCACAAATGAATACTATTCCTTTTAGGGATATACTATAATCTATGTTGACAACCCTTTGTTATTAGTTATTATTTAAATCATTTATTTTTCACTATTACAGTAAATGCTATAATATATGGTATGCATACATATGATGCAATAACCATATTTATTAATAAATATTCACACACCTCTATGATTAGTTCCTGAGGATAAATTACCAGAGTAAGAATCGCTTAGTCAAATGGTGTGCGTGTTTTTAATGCTTTCAATGCATATGGGAAAGTTGTCCTTCAGAAAAACTGAAGCAGTATACACTATAACTGACGCTACGTGATGGTGTTCATTGCTACCAAGATCCTGGTCTGAATAGCCTTTTCCTTCTTGCCTCAGAAAGTAGGACATCCTACCTATGTACCACAGCACGTGTCTTCCTTAGGCTGTGAACCTGGGAGTGTTTCTTAACCTCTCTGACCTCTTCTGCTAGCATGCGAAGGAAGACACCATCACACAGACACACAGGAAACTCACAATAAAAGTTCATTTCCTCCCTTCCATATGCACATACCAGTCAATACGTAAATTATCATCACCACTCTGTTTTGTTATTTATCTTTTCATGTATATGTTTGTTCTAAAAAAACGACACCATGATCTGCTTTCCAGGGATGTACTATGATGAAAAGCCAGGCCACCTATAGAATTAGAAAGCAATATCACTCATTGCCAGCAGATGCCACTACCTGATCCATGATGTATACCAGAAAAAAAGTCTTTAGTGTGAGGTTCCAGGTCCTGTAAGCAAATCAGAGTTCTAGCTAGATCATGATTGGTACACAGCTGAGATTATGTAAAAATTACGTAAAGGAAGTTTACTTACAGGCAGGGCTACATACTTTGAAATATATTTTCATAACTAAACGTCATGTCCAACTTTCTGTTAAAATAGTGTGTTAGGTGTGTGTGTATATGCATATGCATATGTGTATGTACATGTATATATCAAGATAAATTCTAAAGTTCCCTCAAGAGGTTTATATTAATTATGAGCTGTTCTCCAAAGTATCTTTGCCACCCACAGAGTTCTAATGACTTTAAAATATGCTAGTAATGAGGAAAGACATATGGGATATTATGTAGAGCTGAGGTAGGTGGTAAGGGATACAGAATGGGACTCAAGGATAGAATTTTTTTTTCCAATGTTCTCTGTGTGAAATTATACACTACAGTATTTGAAGGAAAACTGCAAAACCTTATGTCTTTTTCTATATATGTAAGTCTATCTATATCTATATCTATATATATATACACACACACACACACATTATATATCTGAAACTTTGACCCTATATACAAACATTATATATATATATAACATTATATATATACACATATATATATATTTTGTTACCATTTCTCTTGCAATGTATGAAGAAAGTAAAATCTGAGAAGTTTCTATACTTTAATGGTACCTATCAATATCTTCTTATTGAATATCTTCATTTAGGTTTTCTAGTCAGGGATTATGACAGCTTCAGTAAATTCACTATGCATATACTACTCCTATTATATGTTAAAAGGGTGAGAAGAAATTTGAGAGAACCCCCCCTTCCCATACATACACAGGTTTAAAAATCTGGAAAAGTTAACAGAGTGTACAAAAAGTAAAGGTCAAATATGAACTTCTAAGGTCATCCAGTGTTTGAAATGTTATTTTCCACTGAAGATTTAAAGAGAAGACTTTTTCTTAGAATGTACCAGAATTCAATGGTTCTTTTAAAATGGCTAACACTTTTTACGGGGCACCTGGGTGGCTCAGTAGTTAAGCGTCTGCCTTCGGCTCAGCTCATGATCCCAGGGTCCTGGGATCGAGCCCCACATCGGGCTCCCTGCTCAGCGGGAAGCCTGCTTCTCCCTCTCCCACTCCCCCTGCTTGTGTTCCTGCCCTCACTATCTCTCTCTCTCTGTGTCAAATAAATAAATAAAATCTTAATAAATAAATAAATAAATAAAATGGCTAACACTTTTTAAAAATGAAGATGATGGACTCAGATTTGGAAAGACTGACGGGAATTTCTCATGAAAATTTTATAGCAATTTTTCAAAAACAAAAACAATGTATCTTCAGCTATTCTTGATTTTAATTTACTGATAGGCTACAAAATATTTGTTTTGCTTTGTTAAAATATGAAGCATTATACAAATGTTTAGCATTGCATCAGCTCCCATTGCTTTGCAAACATACCTGGTTCCTCTCCATATATTTGCCAAGTACACACAGAATTTCTTTGAAATCGAAACATGTAACCCCCGTCACACCAAAGATAACATTCACTTTGAGAAAAAGTAACCCGTTCCCTACAGAGAATGAATCAGACCTTTCCTTTAAAAAAAAAAAAGATTTATTACTTATTTGAGAGAGAGAGTGCAAGCAGAGGGAGGGGCAGAGGGAGAGGGAGAGAATCCTCAAGCAGACTCCCTGCTGAGCAGGGAGCCTGATGCGGGGCTCAATTCCAAGACCCCGAGATCATGACCTCCTCTCATGAAGCTTACATTCTGGTTGTTGCAAATAGACAAGAACAAGTATACAAACACATGAGCCAGAAAGTTTCAGGTTGTGATAAATTTATAAAGAAAATGAAATGGATTCATGTAACACAATGAGAGGACAGCATTTAGAGAGGGTGGCTAAGTAAAAGCCTTTCTGGGGAGATGACACTTCAGTTGCGCTTTAGATGACAGTCTCAAACCCATCACGGGAACATGGGGGCAGAGCTGTAGTCAAAAGAGCAGGAGTGCAAAGGGGAAACAGCTTGGCACATCAAGGAACAAGGAGGCCAGTGTGGCTGGTGCCCTGTGCAGGTCGGGGGGTGGGGGTGGTTAGGGCAGAAGGTGGGAGGACCTTCTACCAGGGTCCTTCACCCCAGCCAGAACGTGCACTCTCTTCTGATGGGAGCAGGAGACCATGGAGGAGTAGCACACAGGATCTGACTGAGTTTTTTAAAAAAGCCTGTCCAAAAAGTGCAGGATCTCTTTTCTAGTATTGGAATATTTGTGCATACCTGATGATTTACATTGATCAACCTATTTTTTGAGATGTGCAAGGTCTCTGTATCTTAGCCCTGGAGCTGAGATGGCCCTGATAGTAACTGGAAGTGCTCAGAAAGATAATCTGATATGTTGAATTCAAAATGATGTTTAAATGCTCAACCTAACTTCCCTTACAGGCAAGGGTTGAGGCAGACGGGGGACTAGAAGTTGGTCTAGCACAAGTGAGAGAGGAGAGCAGGGTGAGGATTTGGGTGGGCAAAGCCGGCCAGCAGGCATGAGCCTTGGGATTCCAAGGCCAGCCATTTAGCAAGGCTGAAGCATGGCAGGAAGAAGGCATGGCAAGAGCATGCACCTGTTAGCGTTGGTGGAGATGGAGGTGCGGATGTAAATGCCTCTACCACAGCCAGCTGTCTAGCCCTTGCTATGAAAGGGGAGTGATGTGATCAGATTGGAGAAGGAACGAGCTCTCTGAGGGAAAGTGTGAAGAAAGAAGGGCAGGGTTCCGAGGACAAGTCTGGGCAAGGCCTCTACTTGTGTAAAGAACAAGAGTAAAGGATTATGAGAGCAACAACAGAGATGAGGTTTTAAGGAGACTGGGAAGTGGGAAAACCCACTGGCTTTAATGATCACAAGATCTGCTGGCAACTTTAGGGAATTGTGGTGAGGCCAGAGGGGGAAATATCTCCCCCAAATCCCATGATGAGTTCACCGCAGAGCTGAGATTTTGGCTTAGGGTCACTTTTCCCTCATAACAGGCCAACAGCGGGTGTGCGCCCGCATGTGTGTATGCATGCATGTGTGTGTTTTCACAGAGAAGATAATTTTTCACTGGGGTAGGGAGAAGACAGCCAGTCCTTCAAGATTCTATGTAAGTGCTTCACATGAGTAGAGAAAGAACATTCCACTTCCTCCATTTTATTTGTAACATCATTTCATTTGCCTCTGTTCCCTGTATCCTCTCCCATAGCCCTTTTCTTCTTCTACTGCCTGATTTCTTTTCCTCTGAACAGGGGGCTGGCACATTTTTTTTTTCTATAAAGAGCTGGATAGTGAATATGTCAAGCACTGTGGCCGAAGAGTTAAAAATCAATTACAAGGTATCTATATAACAAGAGGGGGACAAAATTTCCTCATATTTCTCATTGATGAAATTTAAAATATAATAATTGAGTACAGTTTTTTTTTTTAATAAT
Source organism: Zalophus californianus (assembly GCF_009762305.2). Taxonomy (NCBI): domain Eukaryota; kingdom Metazoa; phylum Chordata; class Mammalia; order Carnivora; family Otariidae; genus Zalophus; species Zalophus californianus. The sequence continues at coordinate 124,701,305 of NC_045598.1, forward strand.
ATAGGCCCATTAATAAAAGGAATGGAATTCTTTTGAGGGGGGTTAACATTTTATTTACTTAAAAGTTCCAAGTGAGTGTTGCCAATCACCAAATCAGTTGCAAATATTCACCTGTAAAAACCATTCCTAGCTTGCACCCTATACAAAAAGAGGCATAGGGGTTGGGCTGGATTTGGACCACAGTTTGCGGGCCTCTGCTTTGAAGAGTCACGTCATTCATCTACCTTGCCTGCTTTATACCTTGGTGGGTTTGCAGCAGGTAACGAGGAAAGGAGAGTCTGTTTTCCAGAGTGTGGCAGTGGTCAACTTCATGTCCCACTCTTCAATCTTTTTCCTCCTTTTCCTCCCCCCACCTCCCCCCCTTCCCTGCCCCCCCAAGGGTCCTTACTGAAAAGCACTCTTTCCTAGTCTAGGAAAAGGGGGTCAAATGGGCAATTTGGGTTTTATGTCCAATGGAATGATTTTAGAGCCTCAGAAAAGTCCTGTCTTTCAAAAAATGAAATTGACTGATGTGTGAAATTTCTTTAATGGGGGGGCGGACAACTTTTAATTTCAGTTAGATACAAATCTCAATATGCAAATACACCAGAGAAAGAGAATACACTGAATACAAATCAGAATACACTGATTTGAGATCCTTCACACTAAGGTCCAACCATTTTTTAGCACAGGGTTTGTGCTGGAAGAATTTATAGGTGCTAGGATAGGATGAGGAACTACAAAGGAGTGGAGAAAAGGAAGGCAGAAAGGGACCCTGTCAGTTTTGCATTCTGCTGTGTCTGGCAAACACAGGTTCGGAATCTGCTCTGTGCTAACTATCAAGGCAAGAGAAATGTTGCAGCCACGCTCCTTGGAATCAGCTTCAGTATAGCCTCAGTCTCATAGAATTTAGCTTGGAAGGGATCATGAAATCCACACCCTTACTTCATAAATGAGGAAATTCAGATATAGAGAGGTTGATGTTAATTTTCTTTGTAACTTTTGATTTGATGTAGCCTTACAGAACTTCTGGGGAAAAAAAGGTGCAGTTTCTAGGAACTTTCAACTTCACTTTGTGCTTACCCAGACGGCTGAAAGATTCATGGGCTAAGAAACACATCTCTGAGTCAGAGATGTGGTGGGGATTTCCAGCACTTATCATGGAGACAGGCCAGGTCTCCAGTTGACTCACTTGCAAAATGCTGACAAGCCTGAGTCTCCAAAGTGAGTTCATTTTGTAGAGTCCCACGGTGAGAGCTCAAGCACTGGCCAAACAAGAGCCAAGGCCTTCCCCATCAGAACACCTACAGAGTAAAATTAAGTGTGGGCGTAGGATTCAGCTGGAGGCCTGTCTGAATTTCAGCTCAGTGCTCTGTGGGGGCGGTCTTGAGCAATTCAGCTGGGCTCCTATACTGTTTCCTCTGAGCCAGGCAGGGCAAGAATACCTGCTTCACAACGGTGTGGTTAGGATGAGTGAGACTATGGGCTTACAGAGTCTAGCACAGAGATTGGCACATAATAGATACAAAAATAAGATAGGACTAATCAATGCACAATGTCCTTGCTCTTTTGTAAACAGACTGATACTCATGAGCTCAACTTTCTATTAGTTGGGAAAGGATGGAGAGAGGGAAAGTTCAGGAAGTACTTAAGACTAAATGTCGGGCGCCTGGGTGGCTCAGTTGGTTGAGCGACTGCCTTCGGCTCAGGTCATGACCCTGGAGTCCCGGGATCGAGTCCCGCATTGGGCTCCCTGCTCGGCAGGGAGTCTGCTTCTCCCTCTGACTCTCTCCCCTCTCGTGCTATCTCATTCTCTCTCTCAAATAAATAAATAAAATCTTTAAAAAAAAAAAAGACTAAATGTCATCACTCTCTTAGCATAAACATAGCTTTTCCGAGGTCATGGATTTGCAATGCCCTCACCTACAACACCCTGACCTGCAAAGCCCATTTCTTGCTTTCTACCCCTGGGTTTCGTTGATACTACAGACAGAGGACACGCCAAAACCTTCCCAAACGCTCACATATGTGCCACCCGGAAGTACAGAGGAGTTAACACTCCTTAAACTGCCCTGGTGCAATACGGCACAGCAGGCTATGCATAAATACTTCCTGCCCCTGTGATCCTCCCACATGGCTCATTCTCCAACACATTTCATACAGCTTCTCAGGAGGTCAGACTAGATAGAGCACAAGTGGCGGTCACCTCCATGACACAACCTCGGTTTTCCCACCTTCCGCTCCCTGGGTCACATTCTCAGAGAAACTACCGGCACACAAGCCTCTGTCTTACGCTCTGCTCTCAGGGAAACGCAGGCTAAGACATTAACCGATTCTGGTAGTTAACCTAAAATAATAGGTCTGCAGAGTGGAAGGGACAGTAAAGAGAGTCTACTTCAAGGATGAGAAATAAATGGCTGGGTGCTGACTCTCTCCCCTTGTTCCTGTGCCAAAGGTCACTAACTAATGGCGACACTCTTTTCCAGTGAGCCTAGACACAGCCCCAGAACCCTTTTCTGCGCTGCTTCACACAACTCGGTCAACTAACTGAAGTTGATGCTTGAATTGAAATCTGTTTGCTGCCTTGGGTCCAAGAGACCAAGGTGGTTCAAATCCCAGTTCCACCTCCTATTAGGTATGTAATCTTGGAACAACTTCCCTAACTTTTATGAACCTCGCTTTTCTCATCTATGAAGTGGGCATAATAGTTTCTGTTCCACATTGTTATGAAGCATATTTAATATTATTTAAATCTTTTTAATTATTTAGTAGTTAATAACATAATATGCTAAAGCACCCTAAGAAGAAGATATTTGACACATAGGAGATACTCAATAAATATAATTCTGTTCTCTTTAATTTTTTTTAAAGACTTTATTTATTTATATGAGAGAAAGAGGGAGACAGCACTAGCAGGGGGGTGGGGCAGAGGAGGAGGGAGAGGGACAGACTCCCCACTGAGTGAGGGGATCCACAAGGGGACCCCATTCGGGGGCTGGGTGAGGGGGCTGGATGTGGGAGGGAGGTGGGGGTTTCACAGGTGGGCGGAGAGGGCTCCACACGGGGGCACTCCACATGGGAGTCTTGTCAGGGGGGCTCCATTCCAGGACCCCAAGATCATGACCTGAGCTGAAGTCAGACGCTTAACCGACTGAGCCACCCAGGCACCCCTCCCCTTTCTTTTATTTATAAATGCAGTCAACAGGTGAAGAGCAGTACCCAAACAATTCTTTATTGGGTAAAATTGGCAAGTAAACTCCTATCGCCATATTTTGCATCTGATTAAAGGATATAATTCACACCTCATTCCTCATCGTGGTGAGGAGCAAATGAGATCATGAATGGACCTTAACAATTTTCAGTCATAATATTAAGATTATTACTAATGTCAAATTAGTAATAACACAGTTACTTATATTATTTCAAATGAAAAATTCTAAGGTTTGTGAGTATATTAAGCATGCCTCCTTATTCCATATTTTGACACTTTGACATATTGGGGCCTTGCAGATACTGAAGGGACTGTTCCTCCCATAGCTAGCCAATTCCTAATGATAATAAATCACTTACCTTCTTACGTACCTTTCATATGCACACCACATATGGAGCCCACAGCCCCGACCATCTCCTTTACTTTGGGCTCTCACAATCTGGGTGACTATACCCCTGCCCTAATCATCCCAGGGCCAGGTACCAGAAAACTAGGGATAGCTCCGATGCCCCAGAGCCTGCTCAAATCATTCAAACTAGCGAATTCTAAGCCTGCTTACCCGGCGTCACCTGTTTCTTCCCATGGTTTTCTCTTGCTTCCTCTGCCAGTTGACCAGCCCTGGTGCTTCCCTTCCCCCCCACACATACCCCCCCCACCCCCGGAGTTGTGATATTATAGGCCCGCCTCTTTCTCCTTCTATCACACTATGCTGCCTCCCATCTGGGGCATCAGACAATCCAAACCACCATCTACAGGATGACAAGCCCAAGGCAGAGTCTGTTGATAAACAAAGGCTGCCCAAGGAGTTCACCAAGCATCATGGGGTCCTGTTGTACTGTAAGAAGGTGGAGGAGGAAGTTAAATAATTCTCAGGGTAGCCTTCATAGCGTGGTCAGCTCTGAACCCAGTGATGGAGGGAGGAGCTGGAGCCCTGGACACAGAAACTGGAACAGTGGTAGCTCACCAGAACCAAAGATTTATTCATAAATGTCACCAACCAGTGATTACATCAGAGTAGAAAAATAGGGCTGAGAACACAGCTAACAGAGCGTAGACCCAATGAACTGTGAAAGGTCATCAGTCTGTTAATCTGAGTTCATAGACCCTCCCTCTAAACCAAAATCAAGTCCTTTAATAATTCTGCCAGAACTTTCCTCAATTTTTAATGGATGGGCTTAACGTTGTTGGTAATCACTTACGTCTCTAAATATCTATACTTATGTCACAACAATAAATTCTAGCGGGCTTCTCCTCTACTAACTGCACAAGAAATATACCAGAAGATCAAAGGAAATGCCAGCAACAAAGAATACAGTCATATGTGAAATTATGAGAACAAGCAAACAGAGAATCTGACCGGTAAATGATTTATAAGAAAAAAATATGGAAAATGATCAAACTATGAGTATGGGACATTAGACTTCTATGAAAATGGAAATTCAGACCTTAGATCATGAAATATTTTTTTTTTAATTTTATAAACAAGGACACTGAAGCTCACAGTGGTTAAATCATTTGCATTAAGATAAAGCAGCTACTGAGTGAGAAAGATATTGATGTTTCAAAGTCTAGCGATTTGAACCCACTTTATCCTAACTGCTTCTCACAGGTAACATTTGGAGAAAAAAATAAAAATTCTAATAGGAGTCTTCAATTTTATTTTCAGTTGTTTAAGCCCAAGAGAAAACCAATATTTCAGATAATATTTTAGATGATAATTTAAAAACTGAAATGTAGAAATAAGATTTCTAAAGTCATAATTCATAATCAAAATTGTCTTAAAATGAACACTCATTTCCTCAAAGGGACTGACAATATTAAAAAATCTGTATGTAAAGTATAGATTTGTCAGTAGGGTAGAGAAGACTTGAAATTATCAAACTAGAAAAGAATATAATCAGTTCCTGGACTGGTGTACACATTCTTTAGGTAAAAAGTATGCCTGCCCTCTACTGACCCCCTAAAACCCTACTTAGTGACATGTGGTTTATACCAGAATGCACATAAACCAGAATATATTTAGGAGTTGGTCTATTTCTAGTCACACAAGTTTTGTTTCCTAAATAAGCCTTCAGATTACCATTTTGGTTTGTTCCCAAAAATTTCAGCACTCCATATGGTTGAAGATGCAGTCCCATCTTCTTAACAAGACCTTGTGTGAACTGTGTACAGTACTGTCTTCAAACCATTCGCTCCTATGCATATTCCATGGTGAGGAGAAATGCAGGGATTATGAGGGAGGCAGGAAATGAGAAAGACAGACATGTTCCAAAGTTGAGATTCTGAAACTGCTTTCCAAATTTTCAAATGTGAAAATTTCTTTAGTTTGCAAAAACTGTTATAAATGATAGCACAGAACATACACATTCAGCTTATGGAGAGTCACACAGTATGGTAGTTATCCTAATTACAGCTCAAAAACCTACTATGGTAGATTTTTTTAGTGCATCAATAAGAATATTATAGTTGCAATTTTATCTTATCTAAAAGAATTATTTGTAAAACTACATACATAAGTACAAGCTATGCATAAGTCTAAAAAGGGTCATGGGCTGTATTAAAATTACTTTGATATATGAGAATAAACCTACCTGTTCATGAATGATCATATTGATTTTCTTTTTCGACTCTTCTTCAATTATAAGTTTAATGATCAATTTTACTTCTATTAACCAAACAACTAGCCAAGAAAAGTTTCTAGAATTTCTGGTAATAGTTTACATTCAAGGAAATCAAGACAATGAATTATCAACACTTGGGTGGAATTGGTTTAAGAGGATAATACAAATAGGTAAGAAAATAGGTTATTTCACTAAGTTTTCATAATTCACTTGAAACCTTGGTTAAATGCCTCAATGATCAGGGCTACCAACTGTTTGCTACAGCACAAGTCTGCACAGTATTAAAGGGATACATTTTAATAGTTCATATCCTTTTTGAGAAGAAACCATTTTGGGTGGCCATTATCACCTAAAAGTTCAAATACCTCCAATCAGCTTTCAGATAATTGCTGTATTCATTAATCTTATAAATCAAAATTAACTAAAAAACTCTGTAGTATTCTTCCCCCACCCCAAACATTTTCCCTCCCTATTTTATTATTCATTGTTATAAACCACTGGTGAAAAACAAATGTTTTTCAGTTATTTCTTACATTAATACAAAAATCTAAAAGATAAGGTGAACTAAAAGGTATTATTTATATTTCAAGGAGCAATTATTTTGTAACTTGCTCTTTTGATGCCTTTCCAGTATTTGGTTTTTTTAAAAAAAATAATTTACTCACCTTCTTCTATGATAATTGTACAAGTGAAGTTAATTTTTTTTAAAAGATTTATTTATTTATTTATTTATTTGAAGAGAGAGAGAAAGAGAGCATGAACGGGAGGGGCACAGGGAGAGGGAGAGAGAATCTGAAGCAGATTCCAGTCACCGCACCCATGTAGTTACTTCGTAACGCTATACTTAACTTAATGACTGATCTACAATCAACTTGAGTTTTTTATATATAACGAGAGTTAGAGAAAGAGAGAGACCATTGATGGAGAGCTTTCCATGTACCTGAAACTGTACTGAGCACTTCACATCAATATCTTATTTACTCTTCAAATCAAAACTACTAGATATGTCTTATATCACCAATTTACTTAGGAGAAAACTGAGGCTCAGAGAAGTGAAGCAGTTTATCTAAGATTATATAGTTGGTAGCTGACTATATTTGAATTCAAAGGTTTGTTTGATTTTTGGCATAACCAGATGCCTGACTTGGCCATTTGAAAAAAACAAAACAAATCAAATGCTCCCTTTGAGTGGTTCCAATTCCTGACAGATTATCCAAAATAGACTACAAACTATATAAGATCAGTTGCATAGGATTATTAGCTACACACCAGCTTTTTTTTTAAGATCACCCCATTATACATCTTGCAAAAAATGTGTATTAAAAATTAAAATATTGTTTTTAATGCTCATGGGCATCATACTCTGCTAAAAATGTTCTTCTGGGTTAAATTATCATTAAAGTATTTCAATCATTAGCAGCACACAATTGAACAAAACAAATTAAGTGCATTACACATTTTGACACATTATTCAACCTAAAAAGCAAAATTTATTGGAATCTAATCCTTTAATGAAATGCATGGGAAGGATGGTGCAGCGCCCTAATTAAAGGAGTCTTGACAAACACAAACATTTTGAATCTTCACATTTTTCCCCACCCAAGGGATTTTTATACCTTGAGACAATGGTGAGGTTCAATAAGAGCTGGAAGATCGTAGAAGAGGAAGTAGGAGAGTCTCTTGGGCATCCATGCATGTTCCTGGGCATATCAATGTTAGATTAAAAGTTTATAAAGTATATGAAAGTTGAGAGCCCAAAACTACCTTCACACTATCCTCTGTGGGTCCTCCCAGGGATGTACAGGGCTCATTTCGTATTCTTCTTTTCCAAGGATCTTTTTAGCCCTTTTTAAGTCCCAATTCCCTATTAATTGTTCAATCTTTAATAAAAAGATTAAATATTACTACTTGAATGTGCTCTATCTGTTACATTTCACAGCAGTGTCAACTGCTGGTATTCAGTTCAACATCTACCTTTCTGTATCGCAGTCTTTTCTTCTGCCTCTTCAAGGCAAATTGATTGCTCCCTCCATCTTCCAAATAGAACCTTTGCTTCCCCCCAAGCCTCCTCCCCATGCCTTGGCCCATGCCTCTACCTTCATTCCACCATCCCAGCCAAGCAAACAAGGGACAGTCCTTTTCTCCTGAAAACTGAGATCCTGCTCATCCTGACAACACTCTTTGCCGAAGTCCTTCCAGAACAACATGGGAACAGCTAGCTCTTTCTCCTTCCTTTCTGATGTCCATGAGGACCAGTTTTCCTACCATTCATCTTTACTTCATCTTTATTGCTTAGTATTCTCCACGACTCAATTGTTTTGTGAATAGATCTCCTCACCTTTCGCCACAATGCATTCCTAAAAGCCATACTGGAAAGCAGACTTTGATTCATGTTTTCCACCTGGCACCATGCATTATTCCAATAATGAGTGGTGACACATCAACCAGAGGTGAGACCAACAGGGTGTCATAAAACCAAAAAAAAATGTGACATCTCTGTATCTCAAAAATAATTTGGGGGAAAAATATAACTATGGCTTAAGTTATAGTGTTTTAGGGCTGAAATGGACCTGAGATCTCCAGTACAAGCCCCTCATTTCACAGGTGGAGATCCTAAGGCACAAAGAAGGTAAGAAATTTGCCCTGAATTTCAGAGCTGGGATGGAGTGGGAATGGAACTCAAGCACAGTTCTGTTGACACACAGACCAAAGCCCTTTCTAAGACACTGTACTGCCCTGTTATAAATGCCTATTATAAGGGTCATGCATACTTTACACAGTGATTATTTAAGGAGGTTTAATTTGTAATAAAGTTTTCATCTACCATAAAGAATAAAACTACTGAACCATAAATCTAAAACCAATATACTCCCCATAATAAACATTAAACAGACAATAACACAAATAAAAACCCCCAGCGAGCTCCTGGAGAGCACAGCCATGCCTCTGTTCCCATGGTACCTGGCACAGCATGGTCACACGTATGCTGTGGACGAACCCACAGTCCATCACTGGCCTCCTTAGGCTTCATATGCGGCTGGTCACTAGAGCTATAAAAACTATCCAGGGTAAATCTGAACACCTTTTCCTTCCCCCATAAATCTCCCAGTAGCATGCAGAGATAATCCAAAAATTAATTGATCATTTAATTCAAAGATTAATTTGCAGCATCTAAATAATTTGAAGCTGTCACTAAAGACTTTAGTTGAGAGGATTCGGAACTATCACTCTGAGCCCAGGGTGAATATTGGTTTATGTGAGGAGTTTTGAAAACAATTGCCTCAGTCCTCACCAACTGCATCAGAATCTCAGGGGTGGGATCTGAGCATCATTTTTTTTTTTTTTTAAATCAATACACTTAAATTCTGATACACTGAGAGAGCTAAGAACCACATGTTTAGAGATAGAAGTTTTGTCAGGTAGGTCCTTCCCTCTTTTTTTTTTTTTTTTTTTTTTGTATATTTTCTACCCAGACTAGCAGAATTTTTTCAGTTTCAAGTGACAGAAATCCAATCTACTTAGGCTCAAAGGAAGATCTGCTCACATAACTAAAATCAGGAGTAAAACTGGCCATCTATTTCTAGCTTAAGTTCTATGGCCAGTCATCTCAATTACTCTCTGGCTTACTCCTTCAACTATTGTGCTTCTCACACCACACATAGCTCACAGGCAAGGCCATAACTCCATCAGTTTGAAGCTCTGCCTTCTCACCTTGCCTGTGCAGTGAATATGGCCAGAGAAAAACATAATCCTGCTGACAGGTCTCACTGTAAATCAATGACCCCAAATCTCAAATGGCCCTGAATTTGGTCTAGCAATCATGCCACATTTCCCTACTCCATTCACTCTCCCATGATGCTGGTCAACTAAATCATACTTTCCCTTTCCTTTGTTCCTCAAATTTCTAACACCCTGTCCCCCATTTTACTCTCATCCAATGACCCTGCTTCCTACTTTACATGAGAACTGAAGTAATCTGAAGACACATTTTGCAGACTCTCAGCACCATATCCCCCCACCAACCAGCACTGCATACCCATGCTCTGCCTTCCTACCTTCTTCTAGGAAGGAATAATTCAGGCCCCTATCTAATCCAACCCTCCTCTTGCACAGGAGATCTTGCCTGGGATGGTTAGTCTTATGTCAACCTGATTGGGCCTTGGTGCCCAGATACATGGTCAAACATTATTCTGGCTATTTCTGTGAGAATGTTTTTGGATCAGATTAACATTTAAATTGGTTGGCTCTCAATAAATCAGATTGCTCTCCATAATGTTGGTGAGCCTTATTCAATCAGTTAAAGGCCTGAATAGAACAGAAAGGCTGACTTTCTCCAAGCAGGAAGGGATTCTGCAGCAGATGGCCTCTGGACTTGAACTGCAACATTGGCTCTTTCCTGGGTCTTCAGCCTGATGGTCCACCCTGCAAATTTTGGGCTTGCCAGCTGCCATTATCATGTGAACCAATTCTTTATAATATACATATATATTACACACACACACACACACACACACACACACACACACACACACCTACCTTATTGGTTCTGTTTCTCTGGAGAACCCTGACTAATATATGATCCTTCTCATTAACACAAGAAATTCTGTCTGGAAATTCTTACCTCTCTGATGTATATCATCATTTTCTCTTTCTATACGATCCTTCCCATTTGCATTCAAACATGATGTCATTTCTCTTATATATATATCTAAAAATAAAACCTTTTCTTAATTAAATGTCCCCAACCAGTTACTGCCCCCATTTCTCCGATTCCCTCTGCAACAAAACTTTTTGAACAAATCTTTGTTGAAAGATGTATCTGTAGTCATTGCCTTCCATTCCATTCCTGCCTTTTTCCATTAAGCCTCTCCCAAAACAAGTTTTCAGCTCTGCTACTCCACAGAAGCTTATCTTGTTGAGATCAACAATGGTCTCTATCTCACTAAATTCAAGAGTCATTTCTTGGTCCTATTCTCACCTGACTTGTCAGCAGCATTCAGTACAGTTCATCAGTCTCTCTTCCTTGACATGATCTCTTCACTTGGACACCACACTCTCAGGGTTTTCTTCTACCTCACTGATTGCCCCTTGCCAGTCCTCTTTTGCCTAAATTCTGGATGTGGGAGTAGCCAAGGCACAGCCCTTGGTCCTTCTGCTCTTTCACACCTACACTGTCCCCTTACTCTCATCTACGCTCATTGCCTTACTTCTCTATCTATATACCAATGACTCACAAAGTTATGTCTCCAATCCAGACCTCTCTCCTGACCTTGAGATGCAAATATCCAACTGCCCATAGGGCATGTTCATTTAACTGTCCAAAGCTGAGCCGCTGATCTTCCCTCCCAAATGCACCCAATCTGCAGTTCTCTACATGAACTCATGGCAGATCCATCCTTCAGTTGTCAACAAATCTTAGAGTCTCACTTAACTTCTCTCTTCCGGGAAATCCTGCCAACTTTACCTTCAAAATATAATCCACTTCTGACTATTTTCACCACTTTCACTGCCAGAAACTCATCTGACCCAAGTCACAGTCACTTCTTAACCTCCTATTGGTGTCTGGCTTCCACTCTGCTCTCTATGCTGCAGGCAGAGTGATCATTTTAAATCACAAATCAGACTTTCTGATTCTGCTCTTCCCAATACTCCAATGGCTCACGTCCCTAGGAATTAAAGCCAAAGCCTTACAATGGTCTTGTAGGCCTTCACAATCTGATTGTTACTCCTCTGACCTGATTTTCAACAATATTATGCATTGTCACTTACCTCCCACAAGGCTGACCAGCTCACCATACCCCAGAGATACCAGGCGTGCCTCACCTTTCCATTCTTATACTAGAACGTTCTTTCCACTGACATTCACAGTCTCCTCCTCCTTGATTCTTTCAATTCTTTGCTCAAATATTACCTCCTTAGCAATGGCTAACCTTATGACCCTATTAAGGGGGGGTGGGAGGGATGGGGTGGCTGGGTGATAGACACTGGGGAGGGTATGTGCTATGGTGAGCGCTGTGGATTGTGTAAGACTGTTGAATCACAGACCTGTACCTCTGAAACAAATAATACATTTTATGTTTAAAAAAAAAAAGAAAAAGATAGTAGGAAGGGAAAAATGAAGGGGGGAGTAATCGGAGGGGGAGACAAACCACAAGAGACTATGGACTCAGACACAAACTGAGGGTTCTAGAGGGGAGGGGGTGGGTGGAGGGGTTAGCCTGGTGATGGGTATTAAAGAGGGCACGTATTGAATGGAGCACTGGGTGTTATATGCAAACAATGAATCATGGAACACTACATCAAAAACTAATGATGTAATGTATGGTGATTAACATAACATAATAAAATTAAATTAAAAAAAATTATAGCTAGTCCCACTTCCAGATCCCTCTTATTCTGCTTTACTTTTTCCATATCGCTTATTCACATGATATATAATTTACTTATTTATTGTGTTTTTATTTAGTGTCTGTCTGTCTCTGGGTTCCACAAGTGCAGTTTTTGTGTGTGAGTGTCTGTTTTGATAACTGGTGTTTCCCTAGCATCTAAAATAATGCCTGGCACATATTTGACACTCAAGAAACATTTGTTGAATGAAGAAGAATGATGTCCAGCTATCCTTTCTGATTTTTTGTTGTTGTTGTTTATTAGCTGAATTTTCTCTAAAGTAGACCTGCTTCCCTCAAGATAGGGCAAATGGCTGCTAGCCGTTTCCAGGCTCACATCTTTAGAACTCTAAGACCATAAATGAGTGGGATCTTCCCTGTCAGCTGCAGTTTGAAAAATTCAAGTGGAAGACTCAGCTCATACGCCTACCCTTTAACCAATTACTTTGGCCCAGAAGACGTGTCTTGTGAAAGGATGGCAGATAACATTTATATGTAACCTAAGATGTTGGTGAAGACATGACATCTGTGAGAATGGTCCTGAGTTGGCAGTTACCTCAATTTTTTTTAATAACCTGCCCATCCCTCTTTCCCTTTTCCAAATAAAAACCATGAAGGTGGAATTGAAGGAAAAATAACGTCTATGCCTACAATTGCAAAGATAATATTACAACAGGGCATCCTACAGCACTGCATATTCAATATGTTCAAAAAGTGGACTCATCCTCTTAGCCCCACACCTAATCCTCCTAAATACTCTCTATCTTATCGAATGACCCAGTTCCAGTCACTCAAGTCCTGAAGCCAAAGAGTCATCCTTACACCTTTCCTTTCCCCCTTCCTTCCATCCACATGTAATCCAATGACCCAGTCTAGTAGTTCCTACTGCTAAGAATTTCTTTAATCTAGCCCCCCCATCAACACTTGTTTTTCTGTGCTTTGTCTCCATCCTGGTTATCTATTATACTGCCTCATGGAATTGCTTGATTATTTATGTGTCTTTATAGATTTTGGGTTCCTCAAGGACAGAAACTGACTTGTATCTCTGTAGGTAACCAATAAATATTTGTTGAATTGAACTGAAAAGAACATACAAAATGGAAAAGGGATTTAAGAGAGGGATTGGGGTGGAAAATCCATTTCTTTTCCCTTTATGATTGTTGGGAAATTCATGTCAGTAGTAACAGTTGACACTAGTAGCCTCAACTTCTCCTCCCAGTGCAAGTCACAGCCTTATGGGATCATGTGAAAGAAACTCAGTATATAAACATGGACCAATATAGGTGTTAAAGCAATACTGAATTAATAGAACAGGGAAATGTGAACACTAAAGATTGGGATTGGGACCTATTTATACATATCTTCCCAATTCAGTTGTAAACTCCTTGGAGGCAGAAATGGTATTTTATTCTGCTTTCTACTCACCTCAGGGTTTTCCATATTGTAGGAGTTCAATTATTATTTACTGAATAGTGCATACCTCCTTTTCTTCAAGGGTCTGAGCAATAAAACCTTTTCACATTCACCCAACTTCCTCCAAAACTATTTCTGACCCTCAAAGGTAAAATAACTTGTGGAAAGTCTTACCTCAAATAAATAGCACAGTGTATTCAAACTCCTCCTTATTTCTCTGGTTCTAAAGCTCTTACTCTTAAACAATCTGCCATATTGCCACCTGAAATATTCTGAATAAATGTAAATAGGGGTGGTCAAATACCTTACCCTCTTCTATTTCACTTTTGTACCAAGAGTTTCATCTGATTTGTTTTTTGAAATGGCTTTCTTGTCTGTGATCTGAATTCTGGGGACATTCTTAGATTTTCAAATGTCCTTACCCAATTCCATTCAAACAACTCTTTTCTCTAATTCTCAAAAAGAGTGTTGCTCTCTTCTCATGGCCCTGAACTCACTATGGGATTCAGGGTCTTATAATTATTATATGTTGGGCCTTTATATTTTTTAAGATTTTATTTATTTATTTGACAGAGAAAGAGATTGACAGCATGCACAAGCAGGGGGAGTGGGAGAGGGAGAAGCAGGCTTCCCGCTGAGCAGGGAGCTTCACGTGGGGCTCCATCCCAGGACTCTGGGACCATGACCCGAGCCAAAGGCAGACGCTTAATGACTGAGCCAACCAGGTGCCCCATGTGGGGCCTTTAAACTACTCTTGTAGTTTAAGGTAGCCTAAGAGTAATTCCCAATAACTGACTTAGCTATAACTCACATGGAGCCATGAGTCATATTCTTTATAGTCCAACTGTGTATGTCAGGTTTCACAGCATTTTGTGAACCAAAAATGACTAAAAAGAAAATTGTCCACAGGTTTTATTGTCCATATTATCATGAGCATTGGTTCTATTTAAGGATAGTTCTTTTTTAATTATTAATGTATTACTTATTGACTGCCTAGAATATGCCAGGCATTTATTTCTAGGTACTGAAGACATAGAGATGAATAAAAAGCAGATTCTCATTCTCATCCTAGTTGCTGACACACTGGCCAGGGATTAATGCATATTGACTAATAATTATAATACATCATGATGTGAATTCTGAGGTGCTGGTGGAGGCTGTAGGAGGAGATGGTAAACTTTGCCTGGGAAAGAGCCGGAAAAACTCCAGAGAGGTGCAGCTTTTATGTTGGGTCTAAAAGGGCAGAAAGAAGAGTATTGTAATGTAGTCAGAAGAAGACATACTGTATTTGAGGACAGGTACATTCTGTATAGCTGAAATATGTGTAGTCTGAGGGGTTAATTTGAGAATGGCAATGTCCCTATAGAATCAAATTATTTCCAAAGTGATTATCTAGTCTGACTTCCTTATTTACGTGAGAAAACTGAGGCTCAGAGAGAGTGAGAAATATCATGCCATTTCCTCTCCTGTGGGAATTCCATTATTTCTGATTTCATAAATATCATGATCTTAGTTGCTCTCTTCTAATAAAAATAAGTTTTCTAAGTTATTTTCTTAACCTGGTTGTAATTGTACCATTCCAGTGAAAGCCTGGAGACAGTAATTGGAGAAGAAAAGCACTCACTACTGTGGATTCTTCTTTACTTGATCTTACCAAGACTTCAGAGACCTGTGAAAAGTAACCTCTAGATGTAGCTGAAATTCTAGTCATTTTTCTAAAGTCAACCTGTGACAGACAGAAACAATGTCCCTGTATGTTTCTTCCCTGTTTTTCCTTCTATTGATAACAAATTCTAAACAAGGAGGGGGATTTGAAAATAAATTTGTGCATATCATAATTACAGTAATAAAACTATCATTGTTCAAAGCTGTTGAGAAATAAAGAATGATCAATTTTAAGTGATTAAATAACCTAGCGTTATTCTAAATTTGCTACACAGGTCATGAGATATCCTACAAATCTGAGTTATCCTAAAATACCTAAAGGCCCTCTTACCCTATCATATAAACGGTGCTTGAGACTCTTTGGTTATGTGTTCCTTTTTCTAAGACATGAACAATTTTTAAAGTCCAAAAATAGACACTATTTCAGCTTTTGGTTCTATTTGGCCAGCATTTCTTCTCAAACATGACTGTTTTAAAAGAGTACAAATACAGAGTTTCAAAGAGGGACTGAGTTATCTTAGTCCCACTAAAGCAGATTGAGGAAACTGACATGAATCAGTCACTTTAGCTCCTAAAAAAGGAAAGACTAGACCTTTAAAAATATTATAGTTGCCTATAAAGTGGAGCATAATTTGCATATATCTTCCAATGCAGTGTAATTAAGACCATTTTTACCTACCTCCTCAACTTCATTAACTTATATTTGGAACTAAAGAAACTTTCTATAGTAGATCTCCAGTGAACAAAGGGAAAAGCACAAGAACAAATAAAATATAGAGATGCTTCTAGAATATGATTTTTGCTTGAATATTCTTGAGATCTATGTTTGTCTCAAGGTAACTGTCACTGCCTAAGAAGTAAATCACAATATAGCAGGGTTCAAACATAAATCGTAAAATTAGAAGGAGCATTGCTAAGATGCCCTCTAATAAGACTATTCTATTATAGATCTATCCTGTAAAACCCAAGCCCATGTTGGGTCATTTTGTTAAAAAAAAAAAAAAAAGACAATTAGGGGAGGTGAATAAATACAAAAGAAGAAGAATCAATTAGTGAAGAGATAAAAAGTTAGGACTGGATCTTTGTCAAAGAACATAAGTGCTATTTACAGAACTGTTACCCACAAATGTCACGGCAATGGCACTTTTTTTTACATAATAGTTTATCTCTCTAGTGAAAAATACACTCAATCCTTGTCTGGGAAATAAACTACTGAACTTTTTTCCCCTCATTTTCATTAGTTAAGTAGTTGAAACAATATTCAGTGTGGCACAAAGGAATCCAGGTCTACTTGAGACCTAAAATGGGTAAAATCTGAGTAGCACAGTAACGCATATTATAGCCCAGATTGCTTATGCTTATTGCTTATTGTTGGAGAGTAAATAGCTTTGAATCACATTGTTATAATGGCTTTATTCCATGGTCCCTAGGAATGCTGTGGGATTTGATTTTCTATACCTTTCTTTTTTGGGTTAACACATCCCATCTATGGAATAAGTTAGAAAAACTGTGGAGTGGCCATGTTATCCACAGTCAGAAGATTCTATCCACCTGCAGTGGGATGGGTTCCATCTCCAAGGCCTCTCTGTATGGTAACTCTAGAGATTAAAATAAGAGGGGGAAAGTTCTATAAATAAATATGGAGAATTTCAGTTTAGAAAGAAAACACTGATTTGAATCAATTCCTTTAGAAAAATAAAATTTTCAAAGCCTTTGCTTTTGGATTCCTTCCCTTAAAAAGTAAGTGCCATTTTAACTTCAAAATATGTCCTGTTTTTAGAATTGGGGTATTAAGCTATGTACTATTGCCCACAAATGCATCAGAGTCACAAATGCTGTGGTCAAAAGTCTTTACCCTTCTTCAGTTGACTGGTGATTTCATATGTTCTAGAAATATTTTTATCTTTTGGCATGATGCTCTATACCATATGGCACAACACACTGACAAGCAAAAAGGGTAGAACTAGTTTGAAATATATACACATATATACACACATATATTTATACATTTATATATTCACACACACACACACACTGAATGTATAGTGAAAGAATTTGCATGTATGCCTGAAAAGAAATATAAGGGCAAAGTTACACATTCTGCAAATAGTACTGAGATTCTTTGTCCATGTGAAAAAGGCCATTCAAAATCCAAAGCAAGACTGAAAGTTCACTATAGGCCTGAAAGCATTCAAGAGACATATCAAGAACCACTACGCTTTGCGACATCGAGTAATATTTGAACTGTCTGTAACACTTTCTCACACAATATTTAATGCTGCTTCTATAAGTGAAATAAGAACTGCAGCAATGACACGTGCAACAGCTCAGCTTGTATAATCCTGTTCTGAAGGATTGTTAAAATGGGAAACACACTAAACTGTCTTCAATTGATTACCAAAGGGTGAAATAGCCTTCCCCTTTGATTCCAGGTTGCTTCAACATTGTTTTCCCTTTGAAAATAGTGATCTTGAATCAAATTTTACAAGTTTTCAGAAAGAGTCAGATGTGACTCTCAGCCTGCTTACTATTCTTTGTGGTCAAGACGCATGTTCTTCTAGAAGAAAACAAAGAGGAGAAGCTTCTTGATGATTTCTTGGAGACGACACCAAAAGCATAGGAAAAAAAAAGCAACAATAAACAAGTGGGACTACACCTAACTAAAAAGCTTCTGCACAGCAAATGAAACAATCAATAAAATGAAAAAGCAACCTACAGAATGGGAGAAAATATTTACAAACCATATATCTGATGAAGCATTCATCTCCAAAATCTATAGGGAACTCCCACAACTCAAATGCAAAACAAACAAACAGATTAAAAATGGACAAAGGAGGGCACCTGGGTGGCTCAGTCAGTTAAGCATCTGCCTTCAGCTCAGGTCATGATCCCAACGTTCTGGGATCAAGCCCCGCGTTGGGCTCCCTGCTCAGCAGGAAAGTCTGTTTCTCCTTCTTCCTCTCCCTCTGCTCATGTGCTCTCTCTCTCTTGCTTACTCTCTCTCAAATAAATAAATAAAATCTTAAAAAAAATAAAAACAAAAATGGACAAAGGAACTAAATAGACATTTTTCTAAAGAAGACATATTAACGGCCAACAGGTATATGAAAAGGTGCCCAACAACACTAATCATCAGGGAAATGCAAATCGAAACCACAATGATAGCATGCCAGGATGGCTATTATCAAAAAACCCAAGGGGCACCTGGGTGGTTTAGTCGGTTAAGCATCTGACTCTTGATTTAGGCTCAGGTCATGATCTCCGGGTCGTGGGATCAAGCCCTGTGTTGGTGCAGCTACCCTGGAAAGCAGTACGGAATTTCTTCAGAAAATTAAAAATGGAACCACTGAATAATCCGGTAATCACTCTTCTGGGTATATATTAAGAAACAATTAAAATCAGGATCCCATGATCTGCACTCCCATCTTTTTTTTTTTTTTTTTTTTTTTTTTTTTAAAGATTTTATTTATTTATTTGAGAGAGAATGAGAGATAGAGAGCACAAGAGGGAAGAGGGTCAGAGGGAGAAGCAGACTCCCTGCTGAGCAGGGAGCCCGATGCGGGACTCGATCCCGGGACTCCAGGATCATGACCTGAGCCGAAGGCAGTCGCTTAACCAACTGAGCCACCCAGGCGCCCTGCACTCCCATCTTCATTAAAGCATTATTTACAATAACCAAGATATGGAAGAAATCTAAGTATCTGTCTACAGATAAATGGATAAAAAATGTGGTATATACATACAACAGAATATTATTAACCCTTAAAAAGGTAGGAAATCCCACCATTTGTGATAACTTGGATGAACCTGAAAGACATTATGCTAAGTAAAATAAGCCAGATGTAGGACAAATACCCAATGATACCACTTATATAAGGAATCTAAAATAGTCAAACTCATAGAAGAAGAGAGTAGAATGAACAAACATTAACAGGGGCCAGTGGGGAGGAGGAAATAGAAGTATTAGTCAAAGGGCATGAACTTTCAGTTATACAAAATGAACAAGTCCTAGAGATCTGTATAGCATAGTCCCTGTAGTTAATAATACTATAATACTATTAACTATAGTTAATAATCGTATACTTAAAAATTTGCTAAGAGGATATATATTCTATCAAGTGTTCTTATCATCATCATCATCATCATCAATAAACACGGGAGGAAACTTGCATGTGATGGGTATGTTTATGACAGTTTCATGGATGTATACTTATTTATAAACTCATCAAATTATATACACTAAATAAGTACAGGTTTGTGTATGTCCAAAGGAAGAAAAAAAGGGCAGGGTCCTACGTCGTTTGTCTTATTCTCCATTGTATCTGAACAAGAGCATGCACTGAATCTCAAATCTTCTGCTGAGTCATTAAATGAAAGGGTGCAAAAGCCAGTATATGAGATAAGGAAAAAGATGTATTTTCTCACACTGTCCATCAAATGTGACTTTCACACAATCCAGTGCAGCAGAGATAGAGCATACTATCATTATCTGCTTTTCTTAGTTTTTTTTTTTTGCTTTTCTTAGATTTTTAACACATTCTTCTTTTGAAGTCCTAATGTATTTATTCCTGCCTTAATTAAATTTCTACTACTAATGCTTAAAAGTTGTATTACATCATAATACTTTAGTTTTCAGTAAAGAGTAAATGTATATGTCAGAACATTATTGCAAAGATTTAAAAAGAATAAGAGAAAAAGATAAAACAATGTTAAATTTTTGGACTTGAAGTCAAACACAGTGGGTCTGAATCCTAGACCCCACTACATTCTGGTTGTATGACTTTGGAAACATTATTTAAATGAGACTGACTTCTTACCTCTATAAAATGAGAAAAGTTATTGTGAGGGAAGATTCAATAAATTTAACACAATAATGAATATAAAATACATGCCTCTATGTCTAGTAGGCACATAGGAAGTGCTCAAAAGTGTTGGCTGTTCATAATAACAAGCCAAAAACAATTTTATAGTACTATATACTCAATACACAAAAATAGATTAGTGTCAACAATATTGGAGTAGTTAACCCTAAAGTGATAACTGTCCAACACCCAAAGAAGTTGATCCCCTCACATCCTGCCCCAAAAGGACAGCACCGCCAAAATTCAATGTGATGACATTAAATCCTCACTAGACATGACTGAGCAACAAGCCACTTGTCTTCCTGAGATAAAGTGGTTTGGATGTTCATAGTCCCAAGGTACAGCTAATACAAAGCAATGCTTTCACCAGCATGATTTTGATTTTCAGGCAGAAAACATCGTGTCTCTAATAGTTTATGAGTAATCGTCCTACCATTATTTAAGGGTACTAAGGACCAAAATGTGTGTGATTGTATGTGGTTAACTAAACCAGGCTCAGCCCTTTCTCAAAGGAGTGCTGATCTGTTAAATAAAGTACACTGTACCTCTATACCAGGGAAGGCAATCATAAGCACAGTTATAAAATCCAGTACCTAGAACTGAAAGTTAACAGTACCTATGTTTAAACTCTGAATTTGAAGAAGCAGGAATCTTAGGAATTGACTGCACTACAATCGCTAGGTTTTCAATTAGGTTTACACTAAAGAATAACATTGCACTGATACGTTCTCCATTTATAAATATTCATGATAGGTAAGCACTTGCTTAAGACACCTTCACTTTCTAATTTAGCTGCAGAAAATGTGTTATATATGACATTTGATATATCATTTTTGTATGCAATTTATATACCTTGATATCAACATCTACAACTCTAAAATATTCATATTAGAAATAGAGAATTACCACACCGAACTGTCCATTCATGCATTCATCCTTCATTTCTTATGACAAAAGTTGCTGAGAAACTGGTCAGTAAAGTAAAGCATTTTAAGTTTCTTCTTCATTATTATCAACTATTTAGGATAAAGTTATGAGGAGAAATGACAATGGATTTAAATCCTGTTATGGTTGCACTTTTATTAAAATTTCTATTAATTTCTGCATTAAGCAATTACAGACTTAATTAATCCTTCCCATTTTCCAAAAAAAAAAAAAAAAATCCTGTCCCAAATACATCTGTGTTGAAAAAAAATGCCAAAGCCATAAAAATGAGCACTCTGGCTATAAAAATGCACGATATAATAGATGTCACCTTCTCTTATTCAGCAAAGTAGCTTTCTATAATTTTGTCCTTTGCCTTTCACAGAAGAGTAACCTGAAGTAGTTTCAGTGGGATTTTACTTTGGATAAAATACAAAAATATTCTCCTACAAGAGGCTGTTAATCTTTCCTCTACAGCTTATGGTTCTCTCTGCTCTCCTACTTTTGGGAAGTCAGTAAAGTGCAGGATCCCATCCCCCTAGGTCCTCTCAAATCCTCAGAGTCCTCTTCTGTCTTACCCTCCAGGCTGTGGGCAGCAGGACGTAGGGATGCACCAAGTCTGGGAAATAAGAAATCTGACCAGTTCACATCTGGATCTCAATGCCTACAATCTAAGACTTATTTTCAAAATGATTTTAAAGATTCAGAGATGCAAGATACATAACAAGCTTTCAAAACTTATTTGTATATTGATGGATAAGGAACAAAGACTGATGAATAGCCCATGATGATCTGTGAAGTTTAGGACCCCAAATTCTCAAATTATTATGCATTAGTATAGTGATGAAGGCACTGAGTGTTTAGAAATGTTTATTTTCTGTCCTACTCTTCATGGGCAACCAGCAAAGTCACCCAGGGCCCAGTCTTCTCTACCCCTTGAACTTTCTTACAAAAGGCAGTGTATTTTAAGGCTAAGGGCATGGCAGATATGATGACTGCGTTAGTTTTCTATGGCTACTGTAAAAAATTACCGCAAATTTGTGGCTAACACAACACAGATGTATTATCTTACAGCTCTGTGGCCCAGAAGTCCAGAAGTGGGTCTCGGACTAAAATCAAGATGTTAGCAGAGCTAGGTTCTTTTCCGGAGGCTCTAGAGGAGAATCCTTCTCTTTCCAGCTTTCAGAGACTGCCCACACATTCTTTGTCTCTTAGACTCCTTAATCCATCTCCAAAGCCACCAGTGGTTGGTAGACTTCCTCTCCTACCTCCTTCTTCATTCCATGTTAATTTGTGATTACATTGGGCCCACCCAAAAGTTCAGGATAATCCCTCATTTTAAGGTTAGCTGATTCACAACCTTCATTTCATCTGCAACCTTAATCTCCCCTTTGCCAAGTAACCTAACGTTTTCATAGGTTCTGGGAATGAAGGTGAGAACAACTTTGG
Source organism: Zalophus californianus (assembly GCF_009762305.2). Classification (NCBI taxonomy): domain Eukaryota; kingdom Metazoa; phylum Chordata; class Mammalia; order Carnivora; family Otariidae; genus Zalophus; species Zalophus californianus. The sequence goes on from NC_045598.1 coordinate 124,723,815, forward strand.
GGCTAAGGGGGCTTTATTCTGTCTACCATAACTATAAGGGACCTGGAATCAAAAACCCAGTTCTACTTCTGAGTAAATCTGCAACCTCAGGCAAATGAGCTAATCTCTTATTGTGTTAGTCTTTTCCTCTGAAAAATAGCTTAGTAACAGTTATCTCATGAACCACAGTGAAGATTAAATGAGATAACATATGCAAAACATCTCAGCACAAAGTGTGGCATAAAGTAGGCCCTCAGTATTGTTCTTTTCTGTCTTCCCTTACCTTCCTCTCAAAAATCAACATGATAGTGGGGTGGAGCTGGATGTTGCATCCAGGTCCATTTGACTTCATAGCCACGCTCTTTGCCTTACACTACACTGCCTTCTACAAGAAGGTCCCATTGTTGGGGAACAGTAAGCCATGGATGACTTTATATACATAAATAGTCCCACATTTCTAAGATAAGCACTCCAAGATTTTATTCTTATAGAGGTAACGGATTTATGCTGAACTAGGATAACTTCTGAATTGATTTCCCTTACACAAAGAGGTATCTTCTAAAGGATTGCCGGGATTTATCAGCAAATATGATTATAGCATTTAGCAATCCTTAATGTTGGCCTAATCAACAACATATTAAACGGTCACTTTGAAGGGCACACAAACAGTGAAGTGTTTTCAGAGCTCACATGTTCCTGTAATTATAGAATAGGAAGATTCTCTACCTTCAGGACCTTCTTTTTTTAAGTTACAAAGTAAAACAGCAAAGCAAGCCTGAAATCTGTCTCAAATGGTAACAAGACCAATCCAAACACTGCAGTTTAATAAGGGAAAGTGTAGCACCACGCATAACTGATTACTTGTTGCCACAAATGTGCCTGGAGGTCTCTCTAGCACCTTCTATGTAAAAACATAAAAATCCACCTGCTAAACTCAGCACAATCTTGAGTAGAAAATTACTTTGCTTTCAGCTGCCCACATCCTTTTCCTATATTTTGTCATGAGAAAAGAGGAAGAAACAAGAAAAAATCCACTAATGATTGCAACCTAGCTCTTCTCATTGTCTAGGCAGTGTTAACAATGGGAGGGATCTAGAGAACCTAGGTCTAGCTTGGGAGTAATTAATCAATTAGAAAGAAGAAATAATTGACTTAGGTGATACAGTGATGTCAACAAATCAACATTTCAAAATAACTCATTATCTACATAACCTTGACATCTTACAACTTGAAAAGAAATCACTGAATTTTTACTTTGACTCATCTTACCAGCATTTAAATCTTATTTCTTACCAATTACACCCTTTTTGGGGGCACGGGGATATGTGTGTTGGGGGAGAGGGAAAGAAAATCGTCCCATTTTTTTCTCCTAATCAGCAACTAGAAAAAAAGGGTTTCTGGGAAGTGACAAAGAAACTTAATGGTACAAGCCAATTGTCTTTGAAGTGAGAGCACTTCATTACAAAATGTATTTACAGTTCTCATGCACTTTGCTTCTCACATCTACCTAGTGTAGTAGCTGTTGTTTCCATTTTCCAGTTAAGGAAAATGACTCAGACAAGGCACAGTCAGGGGTCACAGAATTCATTCTTTGAATCTCCTGCTGAGGAAGGGGATTCTCTCTGAGGTAGTCTGGAAAATGTCTTATGGTGAGGCAACCTCTTCTTCTGGGCTCAATCTTTTTTTTTTTTTTATAGATTTTATTTATTTATTTGAGAGACAGAATGAGAGAGGGAGAGAGAGAGCACGAGACGGGGGAGGGTCAGAGGGAGAAGCAGACTCCCTGCTGAGCAGGGAGCCCAATGTGAGACTCGATCCCAGGACTCCAGGATCATGACCTGAGCCGAAGGCAGCCGCCTAACCAACTGGGGAGCCACCCAGGCGCCCCTGGGTTCAATCTTTGAGGTGTTTCTCTAGTTCAAAACTTACGCAGTGCAAGTTCAGTTGTGTTCTCAGAACCTACCATTCTCCACCAGCACCTTCAGAAGGGTCTCAGCTCGGCCAATACCTTACTCTTAGTCCAGTAAGACTCTGACCTCCAGAACTGTAAGAGAATAGGTCTGTGTTGTTTAACATCACTGAATTTGTAAAATTTTGGTATAGCAGCCATAGGAAACTAGTGCAATTTTGGTACCTGGAAGTGGCATGCTGCTGTGACAAATACCTAAAAATATACACATGCCTTTGGGCAATGGGCAGAGGCTAGAAGAATTTTGAGGAAGATGATAGAAAAAAATCCAGATTGCCTTGAACAGATGATGAGTAGAAATACAGATGTTAACAACTCCCTTAGTGAGGACTCAGAAGAAAGTTTATATATATATACATATATATATAATCTTAAAGAATATTTACACCATCCTAAACAGACCATAAGTAAAAATATTAACATCAAAGGCACTACTGGTGATGGCTTAAATTAAATGAGGGACATGCCACTGTAAACTGGACAAAAGGGATTCTTGTCTTATAGTTGCAGAAAGCTCAGCTACATTGTGTCCTGCAGTTACATGGAAAGCAGAATTTGTACGGGATGAACTTGGATATTTAGCTAAGGAGATTTCTAAGCAATGTGTTGAAGGGGTAGCCTAGTTTGTCTGGCTGCTTATAGTAAAATGTGAGAGGGAAGACTTAGAAGAAGGGAAGAATTCTTGGGCACAGAGGGACCAGGAACTGAAGCTTTGGGAAATTCTCAGCCTATCCAGACAGCAAACTAGGAGAGTCACTGTCAAAAAAGAGTGCTCTGGAGAGAAAGCCAAGGATGTGACTGGACACATTTTGCTAGTGCCTGGGAAAAATCAAAAGGTTGGCATATTCTGTTAAAATCAAGGATAGATGGAAACCAGCCTTGAAGCTTCCCTCGACAGACAGAACTACTGTAGTCATTCAGGCAAAGCTTAATTTAGCTTATTTTGCGAGAATAACTTGATCTGGATTATTTCTTGCCTGTGCCTCTGGAAATGATAAGCAAAACTTGAACTATTTCCCACGGTTTATATGAGGTAACCACTGAAAACTGTAATAACGAAACCCATTACTATGAAGAATAAACTGTCACTACTCTCTCACTATATAAGCTGCTTTATAAAAATACACCCCTGAGTCTCATTCCATGTCCGGTTTGAGCACTTCCAGTTTGTGAACTGTCTTTTTGGTGTGTGCACAATAATTTCTTACTAATTACTACTTCAGTGATTCATTGGTTTCAGGCTGGCTATTTTGAACTTTTGACAATTTAGTCATACACACTCATTCACATGTACAGTATTGGTCAACCATCGAAAAGATGAGGCACGTGACTGTTTCCCCTCAGCCATGTCAAAAGAAGCCAGGAATGTAAATGGAATGATCCAGGAAAAATCTGTGGAGGAGCCTCTTATTGATGGAGTCAATCCCTGTGATGTACATGAAACACCCACAATGTTCTTGGGAATTTTTGTCCCAGGATGGATCATATTGAGATCCCTGCACTAATTTACATGATTTAAATGGTGAGATTTGGGACTTTGGAGCTGAATGAGATTTATGTGAGATCTTGGACCTTGTGTTGATACTGTGATAGGTTGAGATTTTTGTGACTGTTGGGACAGGGTGGTATATTTTGCATGTAAGATGGACATAAATCTTTGGAGGTTAGAGGGAGCATTGTGGTAGGAAGAATGATGTTTCTCAACAATGTCCATGTCTTATTCCCCCAAACCTATGAATATGTTACCTTACATTACAAAAAGGGCTTTGCAGATGTGACTAAATTAAGGACCTTGAAATGGGAAGATTATCCTGGATTATCTGGGTGGGTTCAACATAATCACAAGGGTTCTTATAAGTCAGAGGCAGGAGCATCAGAGTATGAAAAAAAAAATTGAATCCTGGTGGCTTTTAGAAACTGGAAGAAATAAGGAAATGGATTCTCCCCTAGTTCCACCAAATGCAAACACTTTGATTGGGGCCAGTAAGGTCCATTTCTGACTTCTGTTTCCAGAACTGCAGGATTTAAAAGTCTATGTTACTGCCCCCTCCCTATCATATTTTCTGTGAACACCTTCCTCTATTCATAACAAGCCCTTTAACTATAAGTGTCCCCTTTAACACATATATAAGTTAGTGCCACTCTGTATTTCATTTATTTAGAAGAATTTAACCATTTTATATTTATTTTATATTGTTCTGGTAGGACTAACTTTTGTCATTTTTGCAGGGAATGGGAGGTAAGGAAAGAATAATAGAGACATGTTTGTTTTCAAGTTGGCCTTGCTAACCAGACTCTGTTTTTATATGTTGTCTTTATAATAATTTAGAAAGTATCTATATTTAAGTCAATTATGGGGCACCTGGGTGGCTCAGTCGTTGAGCGTCTGCCTTCGGCTCAGGTCATGGTCCCAGGGTCCTGGGATCAAGCCCCGCATCGGACTCCCTGCTCAGCGGGAAGCCTGCTTCTCCCTCTCCCACTCCCCCTGCTTGTGTTCCATCTCTTGCTGTGTCTCTCTGTCAAATAAATAAATAAAATCTTTAAAATATATACATATAAGTCAATTATTAGTAAAAAATGGTGATTTTTAAAAACATATGTATATGATTAATGACTTGCTGGAAATGAACTGAGTTCCTAGCACCACCCAAATCTTACCTTGAATTTATCAGTTTTATTTTAAATGTGGCCTTGGCTGATGGATAGACACTGTGGAAGATGGAACCTACATAGAATCAAGTAACACTGAAATTAAAGTATCCTAAATTCTCATGTTGGGCTCTAAAGCAAGAGCACAGCCATTGGAAAAGGCAACCTGGGGGGGAAGGCATGGCACATCCCAGGAAGATCACTGAAAATTTGCATGGGGAAAAAAAGCAATACTCCCTTCTAGAGTATTCATCCATGCACATTCTAGAAATGTCCCCAGGTATCTGAAAGAGGTACAATGGTGCCATTTACCCCAAACCTTTGAGAAACAACCTGTATCACACAAACATATACATATAAACATATCTGTGTGTATATATACCTACGCAAACAGACCTAATCGCAAACAGAAAATACAGTGATTTCGAGTGAATGCTTCTATGTGGAATATTTGTTTCTACTTCCACATTTCAAATCTGATAAAGAAGTGACACACTTCCACCGTTGTGTTGTTATTGGTTTTGTTCTAATAAAAATAATACAGTAAATGCACAAAATACACACTATAAATTCACTTAGTAGTCACCAAACTCCCATGAGGTATTATTATTGCGTTTTTCCACATGAGGTACAGTGATGTAAACTGAGGCATAGAGAAGTACCCAGAGTTATTGTTCGTACCATACACTGCCATTCTCCTGAAACATTTCACTTTTAACTGAAGGAAATGTAAGAAAATTCCCCTCGAAATGTTCTACGAATTCTACGCCATAAAGCATCAACTCATTGGAACTCGGCACCAAAATGTGTCTGTTTGGAAGCCGTGCGTGATGCATAATGAATAATGCAAACCTAGGGCTTATTACATACAACCTATACCGGAGCAGCAAATCGAATTCGGTCCCATCGCTTTAATATGTATGCGTATGTATGGGGAAGACGCAGAAGAAGCCTTTGTCATTACACACAATCCCCCAACACTCCGCTGCCCCGCAGCAAGTTCTGACTGTCTGCACTTGAAATCACGGGGGGTGGGAGGGTGAGGTGGGTACTCCCTCGGCCGGCCGGGTTGCGCACGGTCCGCAGGGCCTAGGGCGCATGCGTGGCCCCGGCAGCCGGGCCGCGCGGTGAGGCCGCCGGGGCGCTTACCTGGTGCGCCCGGCGCGCAGGCATAGGACCAGGAGCAGCAGGGCCGCAGCGAGGGCCAGGCCCGGGAAGCTGAGTAGCTGCGGCAGCAACGGCTCCAGCGAGAAGAGGCCCATGCCCGCGGACACGGCTTCCGCCGTCTGGTTCCCGCGCGGCCGCAGCGGACAGCCAGGGGTCTCTCTCGGGGCGGCGACACTACTGCTTCCCGCGGCGTCTCTTGGCGGCTCTTTCCCGGTCCGGGCGCCAGAGGCGGGCCTGCTCGCGGCGCTGCCAGGAATGTCACCGCGGGCCCCCGAGGCTGAGTCTCAAAGTTCTTGCACTCCCCTCCCCCTGCCCAGCCCCCACCCACGCGCACCGCCCCGCTCCGCGACCGCCTCCGGCCAGGCGGCCTCTGGAAAAACGGCGCCTGGGTTCCTAGGGGCCGGAAGGAGGGCCAGAGAGGAGGGGGAAGGGGTTAGGATTTCCTGACGACGAACCTCTGAAGGCCTGGAGGAGGGAGATTTCTGTTCAATTTTGGAAGTGAATCGCTCGGGTTCCTCATCCCGTAGCCCGCGCCCCTCAGGAGGAGGGACCCTGCCTGCTCCTAGAACAGCGTTGGGACCGTGCCCGCTGCTCAGTGGCACCGCTGATCTCTTAGGTACGACCCAGAGAACAGAGAACCCTGCGAGCGGCAGGTACCTGTAACGTGCGCTGCCTCCAGCCTGGGCCGGCCACCTCTTTCGCCCTGCACATCCTGTTTGCTCGCACGCTTTTGTTGAGAGCCTACTGTGTGCGAAGTCTTGTCCAGAGAGGTTAGGAATGGAGACCAGGGCCGTGAGGCATACAGTCCAGGAATAGAGAAGAAAGACCAGTCTATTGCAGAACAACGCTAAGGGCCGAAATAGAAGTGGTAGAAGCCCCACAGGTTGTTCTTACAAAGGATAAGGGAGAAACTTTTAAAATACCTTTGCTGGAGTAAGGCCCGTTCACCCGGGACTTCACACCTGTTTGTTACTCTCCACACCAAACTTGAGATGTAATTTTTAGCAGTATTTTAGAGAACATATCATGATACTCTGGCTAAGTAATTTACCCTCTTGTGGGTAAAAAAATCAGCTTGTGGACTGATCTCAGACCTTTGATCTTTCCAGCCCATCCTCCCCATTGGCACCTCTCTACAACACAGACCTATTCTGCTTTTACCCTACTCAAAACTCTTAATGATAATGCCTTTGTGACTAAGTCATAAATCTTCGACCTGCAATGAGAAGCCCTCCACAATTTGTCTCCATTGTATAACTCCCACAACTAGTACAGTTCCATATACACTAACTCTTGAGCCACGGAGTCCCTCACAGTCTGCCCTTTCACACCTTTGCTTATGATATTCGCTCTGCCTGAAAAGTTTTCCTCTCTCCCCTAAATACTAAAATTCTACCCACCTCTCAAGGTCTAACTCAAATCCCACTTCCTCCTAGAAATTATCCCTAACTCTTATTTTGTAATTAAGATATCCATCCTCCATGCTTTGAACACTGTCTCAACTTTTCACCCCATCACATTTTTCTACCATATCTGAGTTATTTCTAAGTCTGTCTTCCTTGCGTGGGAACCATCTCTCAGACAGCCTTATCTGCACCCACTCTCTAGCCCCCTCCCCTGAGTCCCCACCCCCTGAATCCGCCCCCGCACCCCACGCCAGAGTAAGTACTTTGCATGCGCCTGGCTCTTAATGCTCCATAACTGAATTAAGCTACTGCATTGCTGTCCTTGGCCCTAAAGCAAATGGCTGGGCTAGCATTAGAACACCAATGCTTATGAGTATCTTCATCTTTGACTTTTATTCCAGGGTCTTTCTACCGCCTCTTCTTCCTCCTGTTGTAAATTCAAATTTCCAGGAAATCCAAAAGGATACAGTGAACCAACAGCTACTCTGTCTCTTCCAAAGTAAAACAAACCAGTCTCCATCACTGCCTGGCCAGTAGAGCCAGCTTACTGGACGATATCCAAGCTGTGCATTTCTGTAACCACTGCAGAAAGCCCCTTCACTAATTTTCACAAGCATCCTCAACTTTTTCTTTTATTTTCCAACTGAGCCACCCAGGCGCCCAACTTTTTCATTTTCCATTTGATCTCCTGGATGACTCTTCTGTTTGAAAATACAGGTAAAAATATTAAGCATTAGTCAATCTATTGAACATTTACTATGTACCAGGCATCATGCTAAACATTTTATTTCATAACAATAATAGCAAGCACCTGCAGTTAATCACACTGTCTTAGGAAAGTGGAAGAAGGAAGACCACCCTGTCACCTACTAGATTTCGTTAGCAACTGTGTCATATTCCTATAGTCTCTGTATAGTATTTTACTTCGAAGACTTTACGGTGTGCACTTAACAAATTTTGAATGTATATTTCTCTTACATTTTCCATTTATTTTAAAAGGGACCTCCATTCTGTAAACTGACCTGGTTGAAATGAAAGACTTTTTTTTTATTATTTTGCTTTTGTAACCCAGCATCAGCATCATTATATTCAATCTAGTTCAGTATATTTTACCTCTGAAACATGCCTTTATTCCCATCACTTTTCTGACAGAGATGACTAATTGCTCCTCTATATCTACTTCCCCCTTGCTTCTCAGTAACAGTCCTTGATTTTTAAATGAACATGTATGTGACTGTCCACTACAAAGACTTCTTTCTCAGCCTTCCTTGTAGTTAGATGTGACCTTAGTAAGCTAAGTAAGCTAAACTTAGTAAGCTAAGTTTAAGCTATTAGTTCAGAAAAGTGCCCTTAACAGGAATGAACAGACCCTTTTGCTTCCCTCCTTCCCTTTTCCACTGCTTTGAATATGGATGCTATGCCTGGAACCCACACAGCCATCTTAGCACATATAAGTATATCCCAAATACCACATTTCGTGTTTGTTGTTTATATGAAATTCAAATTTAACTGGGGATTCTACATTTTTATTACTAAATCTGGCAATTCCAGCTTAATTCCAACACAGGGGTTCATAAGGTATACAGGAGAAGCAACTGTAAAATTCTGGATGCTCAGCAGTCCCCTTCAGAAACAAGCCACAGATTGTTCCTTCAACATCGGTTACCAATGTTAGTGTCTTGTGTACCTTGGCCGTACTAATTAGACCAGGGTTAACAGATCTAAAAGAGTCATGGGGTGGCTCTTAGACTTTGAGGTGTGCAGATGTGGAAGTATGTTCAATATAAATAACATCTGGCCTAGTCATCTTTCTCCAGAAGATATTGATTGTGAAACACATGGAGAGAGAGAGAAATACAAGCAAAAACAGAAGTGAAATGAGAGAGAGTAAAGGGAGAGGGTGATACATTTGAGTCTCTAAAGTAAGAGCCATGACAATTCAGATGATGGGTCATCCTTCAAAGCTTCCTCCACCTGCCCAGGTGACTCTCATCTGGCAGGTGGTCGGAGCTGCCAGTCTCTTTATCTGTTCTCTTTCTAATCTAATCTGAAATTCTGGCGCAATTTCCTTCGTGGCCTTTGCACTTTAAAGAGCCTGTTTGGAAGTCAGCAGAACTTGAATTCTGATATATGCCTCTGCTTTTCAGCATGGATATCCTAATTCTCCTGCTCTGACTTTGATAATACGAGTACATTGGATTGAGACCTCCACATCCACCGACTTAGTCAACAACATTTTGTTAAGTGCAAATGTTGTCCATGGCACTGCACTTGGCTTGCTGGAGCTATAAAAATGAATTAGATGACCCTCACTTCAAAGAGCTGGAACTAAGAGAACAGAAAGAATTGACGTCAGAAAGGAGACCAAAAAGAGGCCAGTCCACAGGAGATCGTAAAGCGACAATGGAGAGATTACAAGCACAAGCACTCATATGGCTTTAATTTTGTGAATTCCCAGGAAGCAAATAAGTGCTAGAGAAAGAGTAGATTACATTCTGGCTTTAATTGTTGGGAAATATCTGAAAGTACCTCAGTGAAAAGGTCAAAGTGGACTCCACACATTTTTTCCCCCAATATTGGGACGTTCCTAAAATCAGACTTGATGACTCAAGCCTGAAAGGTCCTATCAACTTTTGACATAACATATAGATTGGGTTTAATTGTATGGTGACTAACATAACATAATAAAATAAAATTTAAAAAAACCTAGAAAAAAATAAGTCGTACCTATAACTAAACAATGACTGTGGTTATCTTTTCCCCCCTTCTTCACGAGCTCTGTCTTGACTTTCATTTCCTATCCCCTTCTGTAGAATTAAGACCCCCTCTGGGCAAAATTGTGAAGCAGAGGAAGGAAAGAAGAGGAAAGAGGAAAGGAATTGAGAGGATTGAGAGCACCTGCCAAGTGCCAGGTACTGCTTCATGTTTTACATGCATTGTCTCATCTAATCTTCAGTACAATCTCGGGGGCGCCTGGGTGGCTCAGTTGGTTGGGTGACTGCCTTTGGCTCGGGTCATGGTCCCGGGGTCCTAGGATCAAGTCCCGCATCGGGCTCCCCCTGCTGTGCGGGGAGTCTGCATCTCCCTCTGCCTCTGCCCGCCACTCCCCCTGCTTGTACTCTCTTTCTCTGTGTGTGTATGTCAAATAAATAAATAAAATATTTTAAAAAAAATCTCAGATATAGGTATTCTTTACTTTTCCATAACAGAAAGACAAGACTCAGAGAGTTGCAGAGCACAAGTGATTGCTCCTCCATTCCACTGTGAAGTTGCCCCTCCTGTCACTATATCATTTTGCCTTCTTTAGAGCTTTCTTTCACTAACCCTTTACTGTATCTGTTTAGTCATTCTCACCTCCATTTTTATGGATCCTGTTTTTACCTTGAGCTGCCCATAACCAGGATACCCCATGGCGACAAATGGACCTCTGCTTTGTACCTTGGCCTACTGCAGCCCTTGGCTAACTCTGAGGCTAATCTCAGTTTTCCCATCTGTAAAATGATACGAGACTACCTTCTCCTATAGGTTTATGAGGATTAAGTTGTGAGGAGTAAATATATGGCAATAGAAATGCCTGGAGCTTCTCCCTTTTTCACATTTGAACACCTTCTGCTCCACTGACATAGGGTTTAAGGAGAAGTGAGTGAGTTAGACAAATTCAGCCCAGCTGAGGGGTTAGCTTGTTGATATGCTACTTCTGCCTAATTGAAATATAAAATGTGCCACTTTCTTGTTTCCTTAAGGTGACTATCCTGATTGTGGCTGAGATGGCAATAATGGTAATGTACTGAGACTTGAGGCTGCTATTAGCCTGAAAGTTATTTTTCAGTTGTCACATTGTAAATAGTGAGGCATCTTAGATACCAGCCCTGAACCTGACTACAAATATCTTAAATTATAATCACTCCCTCTTATTCTGGCTTTCTTTGCAATTTAAACAATGGCACTTATTTTCTTAGTTTTCCTTTCTCCCAAAAAGCCAGCTTATAGTATTAACCTAGCACTTAGCTTACACATATAGACATGCAGGCAAAATGCTTATTAAATAAAATGCTGTTGAGTGAACAGAGTGACCCAACAACAGAGAGTGTTGTTACATTTAAATCTCTTTTTTATAAAGTACAATTTTAGGTAAGACGGGAATGTAATCATTTTGAAGCAGCTTTAAAAATGGTGGAACAGATGGCTCTGATTATCTCCAAGAGGCAAGGAATAGATTAAATAGTTTTGTCATTTCTTGTTTAATAGTCTTGGCATTACTTATACACACTTGAGTTTTGAGTACTTTGGCTTACAAATTCACAATACCATGTTAAACCTTAGTTCATTCTCACGATCTGACCCTACTTCTGATGCCAGTATTAGAGATTTATTCTCTCTCTGTCTCTGACTCACTTAGTGGCGTTTCCAACATTTCATTTCCTGCTTAGCCCTTGAAACCAGATTTCTGAGGACAGAATGTACAGGGATCTCTCTGAGCATTCCTTTACATAAGAACCATTCCCTCTACCTTCACTCTCCAGCTACAGCAGGGCTCTGTTCACTAAAGGAACGTTTTATAGATTAAAAAACAACAACAACACAACAACAAAAAAACAGACTAGTTCTTGGAGAAGGAACAAAGTGTCTTGGTCCAAAATAAAATCTACCCACAGCACCTCTTTCCTACCAGGTTCTGCTATTTCTACCTGTTACAGGAGAGGTCCTGGGAAACAGACTCAGAGAGAGACCAGTGCAGGAGTTTAGTATTAGGGCAAGCTCTCAGAATCAGCAGCAGAGGTGGGAGAGTGAAGCAAACATATAGACAGAGGGAGTTTGGGCTGGGATGCAGTTTCAACAAGACTCAGCCCATGAAGATACCTAGAACTCAGATGGCCCTTCAGAATTTGTCCCCAAATAAGGTGAAGGTTTAGATCTTTAGAGCACAGTAGCAACAAGCCATTCATTGCTTTGTGGACTGCCCTCAGGATGGTGAGGAGGGTGACCTTAGACAACGGAGTTCCCTGTAGCTGAAGACAGTTTTTGAAAGCGGCTGGTGACTCCCAGAAGCTGGAGCACAGGTCTTCCCATTCTGACAAAGAAACTGAGTAACACAACACAGTGTCCACTAAATACACAGTGTCTACTGTGGTGCCACAGAAATATTTCAGGGGTGGGGGCACCTGACTGGCTCAGTTGGTAAAGCGTGCTACTCCTGATCTCAGGGTTATGAGTTTGAGCCCCACTTTAGGTGAAGAGATTACTTAAAAATAAAATCTTAAAAAAAAAGAAGAACAAGTATTTCAGGGGCAGGTAGCACATCGATGGTGATGATTCTGGGATTCATTCATTTTGTAGTTGTTTTCATTTTTACTAGCAGAACTATCATAACACTAGCCTCTCAGCTTCTGAGATGATACAACAATCATGTTTATTAAATGATTTTAATCTTAAAGAAAAACTGTACACTGTTTATGAGTCAAAGTTTTAGTACAATATTGCAAGAAGAAAAGCCTCTAGGAGGTCAGTTCAACCATTTACTCTGATTAAGAACATTATAGAAAGAGAATGTTAGCTAACCATTGTTAGATTGGCTACAAAAGGGAAAGAACAGCTTAAAATGACTCAGCTCTTGGCTTATGGGTGACAGTCAACAGGGCGAGTTTCCCCAAGTCCAAATCCCAAGAAATTTTATCGGAAAACCACTTAAGCATTTTTCAGGAGCACCAAGTTCTTCCTTTTCATTAGGCAAAAAGTTTCTGCTGCAAATAAGATTTAGACAATTTTTCTTTTACACTTACAAGTTATATTTCATTTACTCAGTCTGTCACAGTGACCCTTCCTTCACAGAGTCCCATCCCTCTCATCAGGCTGGTTGCAACTTGGACTCATGATTGGCTCTTCCATACTCACCCCATTCTTTAAAACCTAAAAATCCATTCATACTTTATCCCCCATTCCTCTCTGATTCCTCATTTTTTGAACTCTGTCTCCAGATTTCTTCCCACCCTTCTCTTAATTGTTCAAGGCTCAACTGAAAAATGGTCAAATTCATTCCTACAAGGTGTTCTGAAACTTTATTTCCTCCTCCAATTTTCTGATCACGAGCATTTCCGTGGTTGATCGATTCCTTTTGCCCTTCTTCTCTGAAGTCTGACCTTTTTTTCCACCAAGATTGCCTAATTTTTATATTTATAAAAGCAATTAATAATTGCAACTATACATTCACTGAAAGTTTTGAATATTCTGATTTATGAGAAAACCTTGCACTACTACAAGAAGAAATTAATTGATTCTGAAAAGCAGTCTAATTGTTTGCTTACCAGGGTTGAAATACAACTAAAACAGGTATACACACACATCAGCATTAGCCAAAAGCTTCCTAAAATCTATGGTTGCATGTGTGGGATCTGTTTTGACCCTATGGCAACTAGTAACCAGAAGGCAGAACTCTGTACCTTCACTTGTTTCTGCAAGAAACCAAACCCAGCAGGCAGTAAAGTCTTTGCTGTAAATTTGTAAGAAGTCACATTGTACAGCATACAAAATTCTACACACCCAAAAATCCTCAACATTTTATGTCCCCAGCCCTCTCAGACCACATTGCAATAGGAAACATCTTTATCTTCTCCCAGACAGAGTCCACCCTCTCTGGTTCTACTTTCCCTCCAGAATGTTCCTCTTCAAATATCAAATATCTCTGGCCTTTGTAATGCAAAGCAATTCAACTCACATCTTTTATTTGAGCAAGCTACTGGAATCTCCCTTGTCTAGAAGCTATCAAAAAACTTTCTTCTGAACAATGAGCCTGTAATATTTTCAAAATATAGTCATCTTCTTCAACAACACCAATTTAAAAAAATTAAGTGAAATTAATCATTTTCTCTTTCAGGAATGTAAGTACATGTTAGGGAAATTAGAAAAGAACAGTATCCTCTCTCTCCCATCCTTAAAGATGCTCTAATGACAGTGATTGGTCAATCAGGGTGTATGGGAACTGACAAATATCAACATGCATCCCTTCTGCATTTATAAATGCCTCAGAGAATCCCATTTATAGTCATACTATGTCTTTTCTCCACTTGTCCCTCAGGCTAGATTCTTGGTCTAGAAAAGTGCAAGGACTAATTCAGGCTTTTCAGAGTTTCCTCCTCCCACCTGTGGGTGTTCTATGACCCCAAAATCCTTTCTCTTTCCCCATGTCTATTTGCCTTTGCTTCTACTTTATCCCAGCAATCTAAAAATCTATTCCTTATTTAAATTTTCACTGACAGTCTCAGCAAAAAACTTAGCCCTCTGGCATTTACACAACCCTCATGCCAAGACAAACATAGTGTAATGCTTTAAGGAAATTTCTAATGCTCACACAGAAGTTGAGGTATATATTAGAATTCTACCTTTCTACTTTTCTCTGTATTTCTGTATCAGGAATCAGAATATAATTATTTGTAATTAGAAGTCTGAGAATGAACCAGCATAGGTCTTTTGAGTCAATAAGGCATTTTCAAACATTATCTCATGTGACCACTTGACCATCTAGTGAGCTGAATATTATCTTCACTTTACACACATACCTGATAACTTCCCTGACAACAAGTCCTGTGTCTGTCTGTATTTCACCAGTGTACACATAATGCTTGGAGGATTATGTGACACTTTGTAGATTCTCAATAAATATTTGTTCAATGAATGAAAATCTGAAAACTATTGTTAAGAAATAAAATGAAATTAATATTTATTGAGTACACACTATGTGCTGATCATCAAGCTAAATAACTTCATATACATTTTATCTGTGCAATTTTCCCATAAGCTTGACCAGGTTCAAGAGCCAGATTGTGGAAGCAGATGGCTACTCAGTTATTAATCTGAATATCAGTAGTACTTTTTCTACTGTATAGGTTTGCCTCACTATATATAATGCATTTCTAGATCTCTTCCGTATCAGTCTACCTTACAATTTAGTTCCTTTTCTAAAAACATATTTCTAAATCTTGGGTCAATATTTATACAACATTAAAGCTTTAATTTGAGTAAAACACCATGAATAGAGAACTAACAGAGAGAGATCCAGGGGTATGCTTGGTTATTTCTGAGAAATACAAAGAACAGTGCAGGCCACAGGGATAGATACTGGGACTGATCTTACTGAATTTTGTTTTGTTTTTCTAAAAAAATAATGTGCAGTAGAAGATTTTCAGACACTGCAAGAGTCACATGCCAAGATAACAGAAATAAATAACAATTGTCTCTCTCAAGGCTCAGTAAGATATCTGTTTTAGAAAGAAAATGTCTCAATTGTATCTAGCAGGGGCCTCATCTTGACAGCTTCATTGTGTTCGCTGCAAGGATTTATCAGTCTTGAGGACAAAAGAAAAAAAAAGATGTGATCCTGCCACCAGTCCACTTGGAAGAGATTTTGGGTCACATGAAATACACAAACTGTTCAGAGGATAGAGTCTATAGGAGAGAGAAGGGATAATTTTTGGATTAGTAGCCATTCCTTTTTCCTATGTCTTTACCTCTCTCTCCTCTCACTTCCTTTGGAAGTTGGGACAGAGCCTTAGAAAATGAAAGGCTATTAAAGGAAAAAACAAAAAACAAAAAACAGTTTTGCTAAAATTTCTGCAAATACTGGTAGCACAATAACACAAAGTGGTATCATTTTGTCACTCACATATCACATGTAACGACATATAATGTAAAAGAGGGTAGGGGTATTTTTCCTAATTCATGAAGCAGCAGCCTAGGAGCCCTAGACCCAACTGACCAAAATCTGAAGGATAGAATTCTTCAGAGATAGAATTCTGAGATGTAACTAGTGATTTCCAATAACCCAATTCCATGATGCTGTATTCACTGTTCATTTTTCAGTCAACATCTTACTTGCCTTCTCAGCAGTTCCTTCAGTCTAATGAAATACTTTCTTCTCTGTACCTGTAGGACAATAAATACACTCCTGAGCGTCCTCTTACCTCTGGCTGCTTCTTAACCTCCTTCATCAGTTATTCCTTTGCTTGTTCTCCATGTCAGAGGGCTTGATCCCACATGCTACTCTGTCCTGCTACAAACTCTAAACAGAGAGAAAGGAATCTAAGCATACTGCTAAAGAAAGTCATGAAACCACAAAGAAAGAGTTCAAGAGAAGAAGAAAGGAACTATAAAACAGCTAGAAAACAGTGAACAAAATAGCAGTACGTAGACCCCCATCAATAACTGCTTTAAATCTGAATGAACCAAATTCTCCAATCAAAAGTCATAGAGTGACTAAATGGCTAAAAGAAAAATAATCCATCTATGTGTTGTCTACAAAAGAGTCACTTTGGATGTAGGGAAACACAGAGACTGAAATCGAAGAGATGAAAAGATATTACTTGCAAATGGAAACCAAAAGAAAGCTGGGCTAGCCATTCTTATATCACACATAATAGACTTTAAAACAAAGACTGTACTAAGTGGCCAATAAGAACATGACATAATGATAAAGGGGTCAATCCAACAAGAGGATATAATATTTGTAAATATTTAGCCACCCAACAAGGGACAGTTAAATATATAAAGCAAATATTAACAGACCTAAAGGAATAAATAGAAATACAATAGTAGTAGTGGACTTTAATTACAATTAAATCCAATTACATCAATGGATAGATATAGATCATCCAAACTGAAAATCAATAAGGAAACATTAGCCTAAATTGGCATATTAGACCAGATGGACTTCACAGATAAATACAGAACATTCCATCCAAAAGCAACAGAATACACATTCTTTTTAACTGCACATGAAATATTCTCCAGGATAAATCATATGATGGACCACAAAACAAATCTTAATAAATTTAAAAAGAAGATGGAAATCATACCAAGTATATTTTAAACAACAATGATATGAAGCTAGAAATCAATTACAAGGAGAAAAGTGGAAAATTTACAAATATATGAAGATTAAACAACATGTCGCTAAATAATCAGTGGGTCCAAGAAGAAATTGAAAGAGAAATCAAAAAATACCTTGGACAAATGCAAATGGAAATGCAATATACTAAAACTTATGGGATGCAACAATAACAGTTTTAAGAGGGAAGTTCATAGTGATAATTGCCTACATAAAGAAAAAATCTCAAATATTAACAACCTAACTTTATACCTCAAAAAACAAGAAAAAAAGAACGAATGAAGCCCAAGGGTAGTAGAAGAAAGAAAATAACCAAAAACACACAGAAATAAATGAATTCTACCAAATGAAATGAATTCTACCAAACATAAAAAGAAGAATTAATACCAATCCTTCTCAAACTCTTGCAAAAATACAAGAGGAAGGGGAGGACAAGATGGTGGAGGAGTAGGAGACCTAAATTTCATCTCGTTCCAGGAATTCAGCTAGATAAGGATCGTTTGATCCCTATCTGAACACCTACGAACTCAATAGGAGATCGAAGAAAAGAATAGCAGCAACTCTCTGAACAGAAAAACGACCACTTTTTGGAAGGTAGGATGTGTGGAGAAGTGAATCCGAGACGATATTCCAGAACATAGACCGCACGGGGAGGGAGCCTCCATCAGCTGCTACTGGCAAGTGATAGAGCTGTGGAGCACAAAATCGGAACTTTTAGAAGTCAGCTCCACTGAGGGTGGAACCCTCGCTGGGACAGTGTGGTCTCAGGACCCTTGGGGTCACAGAAAGACCGGGGGTACCTGAGTGTGGCAGAGCTCCCAGGTATCGGAACAGGGAAGCTGGCTGTAAAGACGGAGCCGAGGAGTGGGCTCTCAGCTTGGGGTTGCCATAAACCATGATCCACCGCACAGTCAGGCCACTGCTCCTCCAGCAGAGACCCAACAAGGGGCAGATCTGGGGAGACTCCCCTTCTCCCCCCAGGAGGAGCAGCACGGGAGCACACCACAGGGATCTGCTGGGTTTGGATACTCCAAATGGGGTCGTGTGCCAGAGATAGAAATGCTCGGTCACAGGCTGGGTGAGCACAGAGTGTGGGTAGACGGGAGTGATTGACTGCTTTTCTCTGGGGGCTCACTGAGGAGTGGGGCCCCGAGTTCTCAGTTCCTCCAGGATGGAGATTGGGAGGCCACCATTTTCACTCGTCCTCCAAAACTGTAGGGAAAGTTTGCAGGGAACAAAAGCTCCGGAGAGCAAACCCAAGCTGATTACTTAGCCCAGACATGGCAAGGGTGGGGCAATTCCGCCTCCAGCAAAGACAATTGGGAACCACGGCAACAGGCCCCTCCCCCAGAAGATCCCCAAGAACAGCCAGCCAAGACCAAGTTTACCAATCAATGAGAATGGCAGAACACCAGCACTAGGGGAATACAGCACATAGAATTCATGGCTTTTTTCCCATGATTCTTTAGTCTTTCAAAGTTAATTTTTTTAATTTTCTTTTTTTTTTTGGAATTTTTCTTTTTCCCTTTTTCAACCAAAATCTTATCAATCCTTTTTTAAAAAATCTTCTTTATTTTTCATTTTTAGAGTCATATTCTATCCCTTCATAGTAGTTAACCTTATTTTTGGTATATATATAAGTTGTTCTCTCTTTAAAATTTTGGGATACAGTTTCTTCTAACAGACCAAAATATATCCTACATCTCTAGTGTATGGCTTTGTTTTAGTCTCCTGCCTGATCAGTCTCTCCCCCCTTTTTTTTTTAATTTCTCTTCTTCCTTTTTTCAACCAACTTATCAGTTCCTTTTATAAAATCTTTTATAATTTTCATCTTTACAGTCATATTCCATCCCTTCATCATATTTACCCATATTTTTGTACATATATAAGCTTTTCTTTCTTTAAAATTTTGGGAGGCAGTTTCTTCTAACAGACCAAAATACACCCAAAATCTAGTGTGTGGCACTGATCTGTTCATTAGCCTGATCATATTTGATCATATTCTTTTTTTTCATCTTTATATTTTCCTTTTTCTTTTTTTTTTCTTTTTTCTTTCTTTCTCTTTCTTTTCCCCAGTTTCAGGTCTCTTCTGATTTGTTTAGTGTATATTTTTCTGAGGTCGTTGTTACCCTGTTAGCATTTTGTTCTCTCATTCGTCTAGTCTCCTGTGGACAAAATGACAAGATGGAAAAACTCACTCAAAAAAAAGAACAAGAGGCAGTACTGACTGCCAGGGACCTAATCAATATGGACATTAGTAAGATGTTGGAACTAGCCTTCAGAATGATAATTTTAAAGATACTAGCTGGGCTTGAAAAAAGCGTGGAAGATATTAAAGAAACCCTTTCTGGAGAAATAAAAGAACTAAAATCTAACCAAGTCAAAATCTAAAAAGGCTATTAATAAGGTGTAATAAAAAATGGAGGCTCTAACTGCTAGGATAAATGAGGCAGAAGAGAGAATTAGTGATATAGAAGACCAAATGATGGAAAATAAAGAAGCTGAGAAAAAGGAAGATAAACAACTACTGGATCACGAGGGCAGAATTTGAGAGATAAGTGATACCATAAGACAAAACAATATTAGAATAATTGGGATCCCAGAAGAAGAAGAGAGAGAGGGGCAGAAGGTATATTGGAGCAAATTATAGCAGAGAACTTCCCTAATTGGGGGAAGAAAACAGGCATCAAATTCCAAGAGGCTCAGAGAACCCCCCTCAAAATCAATAAAAATAGGTCAACACCCCAACATCTAATAGTAAAACTTAACGAGTCTCAGAGACAAAGAGAAAATCCTGAGAGTAGCTCAGAAGAGATCTGTAACCTACAATAGTAGAAGCATTAGATTGTCAACAGACCTATCCACAGAGACCTGGCAGGCCAGAAAGGACTGGCATAATATATTCAGAGCACTAAACGAGAAAAATATGCAGCTAGGCTGCCATTGAAAATAGAAGGAGAGATAAAAAGCTTCCAGGACAAATAAAAACTAAAGGTATTTGCAAACACGAAACCAGCCCTACAAGAAATATTGAAAGGGATCCTCTAAGCAAAGAGAGAGCCCAAAAGTAACATAGACCAGAAAGGAACAGACTATACACAGTAATAGTCACCTTACAGGCAATACAATGGTGCTAAATCCATTCCTTTCAATAGTTACCCTGAATGTAAATGGGCTAAATGACCCAATCAAAAGACACAGGGTATTGGATTGGTTAGAAAAACAAGACCCATTGATATGCTGTCTGCAAGAGACTCATTTTAGACCCAAAGACACCCCCAGATAGAAAGTGAGGGGTTGGGAAACCATTTGCCACACTAAGGGACACCAAAAGAAAGCTGGGGGGCAATCCTTACATCAGAAAAATCAGATTTAAAACTAAAGACTATAATAAGAGATGAGGAAAGACACTATATCTTCCCTAAAGGGTCTATCCAACAAGAAGATCTAACAATTGTAAATATCTATGGCCCTAAAATGGGAGCAGCTAATTATATAAGCCAATTAATAACAAAAGCAAAAAAACACCTTGAGAACAATACAATAATAGTAGGGGACTTTAACACCCCCCTCACTGAAATGGACATATCATCTAAGCAAAAGATTAACAAGGAAATAAAGACTTTAAATGACACACTGGGACAAATGGACTTCACAGATATATTCAGAACATTCCATCCCAAAGCAACAGAATACACATTCTTCTCTAGTGCCCATGATATATTTCTCCAAAATAGATCACATCCTAGGTCACAAATCAGGTCTCAACTGGTACCAACAGATTGGGATCATTCCCTGCATATTTTTGGACCACAATGCTTTGAAACTAGAACTCAATCACAAGAGGAAGGTCAGAAAGAACTCAAATACATGGAGGCTAAAGAGCATCCTACTAAAGTATGAATGGGTCAACCAGGAAATTAAAGAAGAATTAAAAAAATTCATGGAAACCAATGAAAATGAAAACTCAACTGTTCAAAATCTTTGGGATGCAGCAAAGGCAGTCCTAAGAGGAAAGAATATGGCAATGCAAGCCTTTCTCAAGAAACAAGAAAGGTCTCAAATACACAGCCTAACCCTACACCTAAAGGAGCTGGAGAAAGAACAGCAAATAAAGCCTAAACCCAGCAGGAGAAGAGAAATAACAAAGATCAGAACAGAAATCAATGAAATAGAAACGAAAAGAACAGTAGAACAGATCAACGAAACTAGGAGCTGGTTCTTTGAAAGAATTAATAAGATTGATAAATACCTGACCAGACTGATCAAAAAGAAAAGAGAAATGACCCAAATAAATAAAATCATGAATGAAGGAGGAGAGATCACAACCAACACCAAAGAAGTACAAACAATTATAAGAACATATTATGAACAACTATATGTCAGCAAATTAGATAATCTGGAGGGAATGGATGCATTCCTAGAAATGTATCAACTACCAAAACTGAACCAGGAAGAAATAGAAAACCTGAACAGACCTATAACCACTAAGGAAATTGAAGCAGTCATCAAAAAATCTCCCAACAAACAAGAGCCCAGGGCCAGATGGCTTCCCAGGGGAATTCTACCAGACATTTAAAGAAGAATTGATACTTATTCTTCTGAAACTGTTCCAAAAAATAGAAATGGAAGGAAAACTTCTAAACTCGTTTTATGAGGCCAACATTACCTTGATCCCAAAACCTGACAAAGACCCCATCAAAACGGAGAATTACATACCAATATCCCTGATGAACATGGATGCAAAAATTCTCACTAAAATACCAGCCAATAGGATCCAACAGTACATTAAAAGGATTATTCACCACGACCAAGTGGGATTTATCCCTGGGCTACAAGGTTGGTTCAACATCCACAAATCAATCAATGTGATACAATACATTAATAAAAGAAAGAACAAGAACCATAGAATCCTCTCAATAGATGCAGAGAAAGCATGTGACAAAGTACAGCATCCTTTCTTGATTAAAACTCTTCAGAGTATAGGGATAGAGGGTACATACCTCAATATCATAAAAGCCATCTCTGAAAAACCCACAGCAAATATCATTCTCAGTGGGGAAAAACAGAGCTTTCCTCCTGAGGTCAGGAACACGGCAGGGATGTCCACTATCACCACTGCTATTCAACCATAGTACTAGAAGTCCTAGCCACAGCAATCAGACAACAAAAAGAAATAAAAGACATCCAAATCGGCAAAGAAGAAGTCAAACTCTCACTCTTTGCAGATGATAGGATATTTTATGTGGAAAACCCAAAAGACTCCACCCCAAAACTGTTAGAACTCATACAGGAATTCAGTAAAGTGGCAGGATATAAAATCAATGCACAGAAATCAGTGGCATTCCTATATGCCAACAAGACAGAAGAAACAGAAATTGAGGAGTCGATCCCATTTACAATTGCACCCAAAACCATAAGATACCTAGGAATAAATCTAACCAAAGAGGCAAAGAATCTGTACTCAGAAAACTATAAAATACTCATGAAAGAAATTGAGGAAGACACAAAGAAACGGAGAAACGTTCCATGCTCATGGATTGGAAGAACAAATATTGTGAAGGTGTCAATGCTACCTAGAGCAATCTACACATTCAATGCAATCCCTATCAAAATACCATCCACTTTTTTCAAAGAAATGGAACAAATAATCCTAAAATTTGTATGGAACCAGAAAAGACCCTGAATAGCCAGAAGAATGTTGAAAAAGAAAAGCAAAACTGGTGGCATCACAATTCTGGACTTCAAGCTCTATTAAAAAGCTATAATCATCAAGACAGTATGGTACTGGCACAAAAACAGACACATAGATCAATGGACTAGAATAGAGAGCCCAGAAATGGACCCTCAACTCTATGGTCAACTACTTTTCGACAAAGCAGGAAAGAATGTCCAATGGCAAAAAGACAGTCTCTTCAAGAAATGGTGTTGGGAAAATTGGACAGCCACATGCAGAAGAATGAAACTGGACCATTTTCTTACAACACACACAAAAATAGACTCAAAATGGATGAAAGACCTAAATGTGAGACAGGAATCCATCAAAATCCTTGAGGAGAACACAGGCAGCAACCTCTTTGACCTCAGCCACAGCAGCTTCTTCCTAGAGACATCACCAAAGGCAAGGGAAGCAAGGGCAAAATGAACTATTGGGATTTCATCAAGATAAAAAGCTTTTGCACAGCAAAAGAAACAGTCAACAAAACCAAAAGACAACCGACAGAATGGGAGAAGATATTTGCAAATGACATATCAGATTAAGGGCTAGTATACAAAATCTATAAACAACTTATCAAACTCAACACCCAAAGAACAACTAATCCAATCAAGAAATGGGCAGAAGACATGAACAGACATTTTTCCAAAGAAGACATCCAAATGGCCAACAGACACATGAAAAAGTGCTCAACATCAATCGGCATCAGGGAAATCCAAATCAAAACCTCAATGAGATAGCACCTCACACCAGTCATAATGGCTAAAATTAACAAGTCAGGAAATGACAATTTTGGCAGGGATGTGGAGAAAGGGGAACCCTCCTACATTGTTGGTGGGAATGCAAGCTGGTGCAGCCACTCTGGAAAACAGTATGGAAATTTCTCAAATAGTTGAAAATAGAGCTACCATGTGATCCAGCAATTGCACTACTGGGTATTTACCCCAAAGATACAAATGTAGGGATCCGAAGGGGTATGTGCACCCCAATGTTTATAGCAGCAATGTCCACAATAGCCAAACTATGGAAAGAGCCAAGATGTCCAACTACAGATGAATGGATAAAGGAGAAGTGGTGTATATATATACAATGGAATATTATGCAGCCATCAAAAGGAATGAAATCTTGCCATTTGCAATGACATGGATGGAACTGGACGGTGTTATACTGAGCGAAATTAGTCAATCAGAGAAACACATGTATCATATGATCTCACTGATATGAGGAATTATTAATCTCAGGAAAGAAGCTGAGGGTTGCTGGAGTGGTAGGGGGTGGGAGGGATGGAGTGGCGATTAATAGACATTGGGGAGGGTATGTGCTATATTGAGCTCTATGAATTGTGTAGGACTGTTGAATCACAGACCTGTACCTCTGAAATAAATAATGCATAATATGTTAAAAAAAAAGAAGATAGTAGGAAGGGGAAAATGAAGGGGGGGAAATTGGATGGGGAGACGAACCATGAGAGACTATGGACTCTGAGAAACAAACGAGGTTTCTAGAGGGGTGGGGGGTGGGGTGATGGGTTAGCCTGCTGATGGGTATTAAAGAGGGCACGTATTGAATGTAGTAACACTGTGTGTTATACACAAACAATGAATCATGGAACACTACATCAAAAATTAATGTTGTATGGCGATTAACATAACATAATAAAATATTTAAAGCTAAAAAAAAAAGAAAAATACAAGAAGAAGGAACACTTTCAAACTCGTTTTATGAGGCCAGCATTACCCTGATACCAAAACCAGACAAGGATGCCACAAGAAAAGAAAATGACAGGCCATATCATGATTAACATTTATGTTAACAAAATGTTAGCACACTGAATTCGCATACATCAAAGGGACCATACACCAAGATCAAATCAAAATTTATTTCTGGGTTGGAAAGATGGCTCAACATCTGCAAATCAATGTGATAAACCACATTGACAGAATGAAGAATACAAATTTATAGTCTTCTTAATAAATACAGAAAAAACATTTACAAAATTCAGCGTTCTTTTATGATAAAAAGTCTAACAAAGTGGGTATAGAAGTAATGTACCTCAGAGTAATAAAGACCATATATGGCAAGCGTACAAGTAACATCATACTTAATGATGAAAAGTTGAAAGTTTTTCCTCTAAGATCAGGAATAAAGCAAGGATTCAACATAGTATTGGAAATCCTAACCAGAGCAATTAGGCAAGAAAAAGAAAATGTCATCCAATTTGGAAAGGGAGAAGCAAAAATTTCACTATGTGCAATGACATGATATTGTACATAGCTAATCTGAAAAGACTACACCAAAAAAAACTGTTAGAACTAATAAGTGAATTCAGTGAAGTTGCAGGATGAAAAATCAATGTACAAAATTCTGTTGCGTTTTTATACACTAATAATGAACTATCAGAAAGAGAAATTAAGAAAAACAATCCTATTTAAATTGCATCAAAAACAATCAGATACCTAGGAATAAATTTAACTAAGGAGGTAAGAGACTGGTACACTGAAAATTTTAAGACATTACTGAAAGAAATAGAGGAAGACACAAATAAATGGGAAATATGTTCCATGCTCATGGATTGGAAGAATTAATATTGTTAAAATATCCATAGTGCCCAAATAAATTTACAGAGTCAATGCAACCTCTATCAAAATTTCAATGGCATTTTTCACAGAAATAGAACAAATAACCCTAAAATTTGTATGGGAACACAAAAGATCACACATAGCCAGAGCAAACATTTTGCTTACATAGCTCCATAAGAGCTTTATTATGAGATATAATTGATATATAATATTACTTTCCAGGTGTACAACACAATGATTTGATATTTGTAAAGAATTTTTAAGTTGAGAATTAAGATTTTGTATTATAAACTTATGCAGTTACAGAAGGGTAATGGTAGGTATATATTGTAAATATATAACTTTAAAAATGAAACTGTTCTATCACTTTAAAATGTATCCAGTGGACTCTAAATACCACAGTGGTTTGACACCCACCACAATCCATTTTTTAAAAAGATTTTATCAGTAAAAAATTATATATTATTCCTTTAAAAAAGGAGTATGGTATTAGCATAAAAACAGGTGCATAGCTTAATAGAATAAAGTTCAGAAATGAACCCACATGTATATCACCAATCAATTTATGATAAAGGAATCAAGAATATAGAATGCAGAAGGGATAGTTTTTTCAATAAATGTTGGGAAAACTGGATAGCCATATGTAAAAGAATGAAATCGCACCATTATCTTACACCATACACAAAAATTGGATTAAACACTTGAATATAATTGAAACCAAAATGGATTAAACACTTGAGTATAATTGAAACCATAAAACTTCTAGAAGAAAGCATGGGTGGTAAACTCCTTGACATCAGTCTTGGTGAAGATTTCTTGGATCTGACACCAAAAGCAATCAAAGCAAAAATTAATAAGTGGGGCTACATCAAATTAAAAAGATTCTGCACAGCAAAGGAAACCATCAATAAAATGAAAAGGCAGCCTACTAACTAAATGGGGAAAATATTTCCAAATCTGATAAGGAGTTAATTTCCAAATATATAAGGAACTTATACAATTTAATAGCAAAACAAACAAACAATCCAATTTAAAAATGGGCAAAAGATCTGAATAAACATTCCTTTCAAAGAAGACATACAGATGGCCAACAGGTACATGAAGAGATATTCAACATCACTAATCATCAGGGAAATATAAATCAAAACCACAAGGAGATACTGGCTCACACTTGTTAGAATGGCTATTATCAAACAGACAAGTATTTGCAAAGAAGTGGAGAAAAGCGAATCTCTCTGTATTGTTGGTGGGAATATAAACTGTATTTTCCACAGTATAGTTTCCTCAAGAATACATACATACATACATACATACATACATACATCTATACATACATACATATGTACATACTACCGTATTATTCAGTAATTCCACTTCTGGGCATTTATTTGAAGAAAATGAAAACACTAATTTGAAAAGACACATGCACCTCCACGTTCATTGCAGTCTTATTTACAATAGCCAAGATATAAAAACAACTTATGTGTCCATCAGTGGATGAATGGATAAAGAAATGTGTTATGTATGTGTGTGTGTCTGTCTGTTCTGTCTGTCTGTCTGGAATTATATATATATATAATTCAGCCATAAAAACGATTGAAATCTTGTCATTTGTGACAAAATGGATGGACCTTCAGGGCATTATGCAAAGTGAAATGAGTCAGAGAAAGATAGATACAGTATGATCTCACTAATCTAAAAAATAAAATGAAAACAAAACCAAGTTCATAGATACAGAAAACAGATTGGTGAGAACAGTTTGGTGTTTGCAGAGGCATGGGTGAGAGATGGGTGAAATGGATGAAGGGTGTCAAAGGGTACAAACTCCAAGTTATAAAAATAAGACGTGGAGATATAATGTACAGCATGTTGATTATATTTAGTAATACTTTATTGCATTTTTGAAAGTTGCTAAGAGAGTTGGTCTTAGAAGTTCTCAACACAAGGAAAATAATTTTTTATAACTATGTATGGTAATCATTGTTAACTGGAATATTGTGATCATTTTGATCCTTGTGATGATCACTTGTGATATACAAATACTGAATCATTATGTTGTATGCCTGAAACTAATATATGTTAAATATCAATTATACCTTAATTAAAAAACACTCTAAACAGGTAAGCTTTAAAAAACATATCCATGTAATAGTTCCTGAATGTGTATCTCAGACTTCTCTGATAGCCCCATGTTACACTATTAAACAGCCCACATGGTTGTTTCACAAGCATCTGGAATCTAGCATGTCTAAACAACTTTTAATCATACCTACCACATTCGCTCCTTTTCCTAGGTCACCAGGATCCATTTAGTTCCTGGTGCCCAAAACAGGTCAGCCCTGCTTCTAAGTCATGTATATTCTATCTTTTTTTAAAAAATTTTATTTTATTATGTTATGTTAATCACCATACATTACATCATTAGTTTTTGATGTAGTGTTCCATGATTCATTATTTGTGTATAACACCCAGTGCTCCATGCAGTAAGTGCCCTCTTTAATACCCATCACCAGGCTAACCCATTCCCTCACCACCTCCCCTCTAGAACATTTGCAGTTTCCACCAGAATTCCAGATATATATTCTATCTTAAAACACATCTTAAATATGTCTCTTCCTTCTCTATGGCCATCACAAGATGACATCATCCACCTCTTACCTGGACTCCTGCAATAGCCTCCAAACTGATGACCTCAGATTTGTTCTCACCCCATTCATTCATCCATTCTCCATACTGCAACCATCGCAATTTTTTTTAAAGACTTATTTGTTTATTTGAGAGAGAGAACACACATGAATGGGGGGAGGGGCAGCAGAAGCGAATCATCAAGCAGACTCCCCACTGAGTGGAAGGGAGAGCCCAATGCAGGCCTCGATCCCACAACCCATGAGATCATGACCTGAGCTGAAACCAACACTTAATCAACTGAGCCACCCAGGTACCCCAAACATAACGGTTTTTTTAGAGGCAAATCTGGTCATGTCACTACAATATTTTAAATCACTATAATGTCATAACATTGTTTTTTGGAGAAAATTCAAAATCCTTAACCTTAATGGTCCTCAACAACTAAACCCTAGGCTTATCTTTCCTCAGTAGCTCCCACAGCACTCTAATACTGTCTGACATTTGGTTCCTTTAATGATCCTGGTTCTTTTTTTTTTTTTAATTTTTTATTAACATATAATATATTATTTGTTTCAGGGGTACAGTTCTGTGATTCATCAGTCTTACACAACCATAGCACATACCTTCCCCAATGTCCATCACCCAGCCACCCATCTCTCCCAACCCCCTCCACTCCAGCAAACCTCAGTTTGTTTCCTGAGATTAAGAGTCTCTCTTATGGTTTGTCTCCCTCTCTGGTTTCATCTTGTTTTTCCCTCCCTTCCCCTATGGCTCAGTCATTTAAGCATCTGCCTCCCTTTCCCTATGATCCTCTGTCTTGTTTCTCAAATTCCTCATATCAGTGAGATCATATGATACTTGTATTTCTCTGATTGACTTATTTCACTTAGCATGATACCCTCTAGTTCCATCCATGTCATTGCAAATGGCAAGATTTCATTTTTTGATGGCTACATAATATTCCATTGTATATGTATATATATATATATATATATATATATATATATATATATATATATATATATATATATATATACCACATCTTCTTTATCCATTCATCTGTTGATGGACATCTAGGCTCTTTCCATAGTTTGGCTATTGTGGACATTGCTGCTATAAACGTTGCGGGGTGCATGTGCCCCTTTGGATCACTACATTTGTATCTTTGGGGTAAATACCCAGTAGTGCAATTGCTGGGTCATAGGGTAACTCTATTTTCAATTTTTTGAGGAACCCCCATACTGTTTTCCAGAGTGGCTGCACCCGCTTTCATTCCCACCAACAGCATAGGAGGGTTCCCCTTTCTCCTCATCCTCGCTAACATCTGTCGTTTTCTGACTTGTTAATTTTAGCCATTCTGACTGGTGTGAGGTGGTATCTCATTGAAGTTTTGATTTGGATTTCCCTGATGCTGAGTGATTTTGAGTACTTTTTCATGTGTCTGTTGGCTATTTGGATGTCTTCTTTGGAAAATGTCTGTTCGTGTCTTCTGCCCATTTCTTGATTGGATTAGTTGTCCTTTGGGTGTTGAGTTTGATAAGTTCTTTATAGATTTTGGATACTAGCCCTTTATCTGATATGTCATTTGCAAATATCTTCTCCCATTCTGTCGGTTGTCTTTTGGTTTTGTTGACTATTTCCTTTGCTGTGCAAAAGCTTTCTATCTTGATGAAGTCCCAATAGTTAGTTCATTTTTGCCCTTGTTTCCTTTGCCTTTGGAGATGTTTCTAGGAAGAAGCTGCTGCAGCTGAAGTCGAAGAGGTTGCTGCCTGTGTTCTCCTCAAGGATTTTGATGGATTCCTGTCTCACGTTTAGGTCTTTCATCCATTTTGAGTCTATTTTTGTGTGTGGTGTAAGGAAATGGTCCAGTTTCATTCTTCTGCATGTGGCTGTCCAATTTTCCCAACACCATTTGTTGAAGAGACTGCCATTTTTCCATTAATCCTGGTTCTCTTTAAGCCTTTATTCATAATTTTTCTCCCCATTGCAATCTGACATCCACCCCTTCATGGACTATCTAAATTCTAAATCTCCTTCTGAATTGAAAGTAAGCATTATTGACTTAGGGAAACTGTTCTGATTCCTTAAACTAGCTCAGTCTGAACTGTTCTTTGCCTGCTTAGAATATTGGACTTCATTTTTTGGTAATATTTATTTGTTTATTTGAGGGGGGGCAACATGGGAGGATGGGCATAGGTAGAAGGAGAGAGAATCTCAAGCAGACTCTGCGCTGAGTGCAGAGCCTAACTCAGAGCTCGATCTCACGATCCTGAGATCACGACCCGAGCCAAAAGCAAGAGTTGAACACTAATGGAGTGCACCACCCAGGGGCCTCAGAATATTGGACTTCATTTTGATAGCACTAAGAATATTGTCATTTTAATTCTTTGTAATGAACTGTTGAAAGCCTCTTCCACCAGAATGTCAGCTTCTGAAAGTAGGGACTCTATCTACTGCTATATCCTTACACAGGATCTTTGATATAGTTGGCACTTAACACATACTTGTGGGTAGATAATTAATTAATTAATGAAATAATTCAGTATTTATTAATCACTTATGTGCCACTTACTGGTCTAAGTTCTTTCATGTATATTTTCATTTAAACTCACAACAACCCTATTAGATAGGTACTTTTATAGTCTCTATTTTACATGTGAAGATAACAGGTGTGGAAAGATTAATCCCTGCCACCATGGCCATTTTATTCATGAATTTATTGGCCATGGATAGGAATAGCTGAGGTAAGTGGCTATTTATTAAGATCCTTCCCTGCAGAGTTTGCTCTTTGGGAAGCATTAACATGGAACAAAAACATGTTTACATTTTATGCCCATTTGGAGAGGTTTATCTACATACCTCTTCCTTACACCATTTTGTCAGCAAACTTCTGATCATTTCCCTTCTAAATACTGACCATACAAGTAAACTATTATCCACTGCGCATGCATCAATATAGATCTGCATTTGTGGTCATCTCTTCTTCCAGGCAAACAAACCACTGGGTGCATTGCCTAAAGTTCTGCCCACCTGGAGGATTTCCCTTCACAACTATTTTTTCAGGGCCACTTTTGAATGGGACTATAGTATTGCAGCTGTTTATTTTTGGGTAGTGCCACCATATCATACAGCATTCTCTGTAAAGCAGGCTGAGATTTTTTTTTTTCTTGTTAAGTCATCAGATCATAGAAAATAGTTGTGGGTTGAGACAGGAGGTAGTGTAGCAGCAATATGAGACTTGGAAATCTGAGACACTTGCTTATAGAATTAATTAGTGCTTTTAGGATTTTCTTGAGCCTGATAATGAACAGTTCTACTTGATGATGGAGAGCCACTGTGTACATCCAACTTTATGGTTTGGTAAGTCAGACGCTGTTCAATTTGGGGGAAGCTCAGTTTTCATGGTAATTTGGCAGCCTCCATCAAGTGTTTTGTTTCCATGAGAACCCTGAGGCTATCCAAAGGTTGTTTCTCAATAGAAGAGAATGGTGACAATTATCATATGATCTCACTGATAAGAGGAATTTGAGAAACAAGACAGAGGATCATAGGGGAAGGGAGGGGAAAATGAAACAAGATGAAACCAGAGAAGGAGACAAACAATGAGAGACTCTTAATCTCAGGAAACAAACTGAGGGTTGCTGTGGGGGAGGGAGGTGGGAGGATGGGGTGGTTGGGTGATAGACATTGGGGAGGGTATGTGCTATGGTGAGCGCTGTGAATTGTGTAAGACTGTTGAATCACAGAACTGTACCTCTGAAACAAATAATACATTATATGTTAATAGAAAAAAAGAGAGAATGGTGAGAATGCAGAGAATGGTGGCCTTGCTTTGAAATCTTCAAGCACCTTTAGAGACCTTCCAGTAGCTTCATGCAACATCTGTATCTTCTGTAGACACTTCAGACACCATCAGATCAGCTGGGTCAGATGAGCAAAGTAAGGGAGCCACTTGCATAACAGCCTGAATCTGTTCATAACTTTGTTTTGCTTTTGACCTTAGTCAATACGGGAGGTCTTCTGGTTTATTCAGTAAATAGATTGTAGTGTCAGACCCAAAAGAGTATATGCTGCCTCAAAACCCCAAAAAGGCCCAAAAGTAGAAGTCAGTTGCAGCATCTTGTCCTTCTTGACCCCTGGTCATTAGACCCCTAAAAATTCCATCCAGGGGGTATACATATGCCTAATGATATCTAGAAAGGTTTAATTTCCTCCTCACAAGGTCCAATCAGCATGATAACATCGATGTAGTGGACCAAGGTGTTATCTCGTGACTGAAGAAACAATAAAGGTCTCTTTGACTGGATTATGATTATGACAAGAGCTGGAGATTTGATATAGGTAAGACAGTTAACATTTATTGCTGGCCCTTCTAAGTGAAAGCAAACTGCATTTGCCAGATTAATAGCTACCACACCAGGGGATGTGTTGATGTGCTGTGATGATTAAACCACATGTAGAAAAGCAGGTGCAATTTATTTTTTTTAAAGATTTTATTTATTTATTTCAGAGAGAGAGAGAATGAGAGATAGAAAGCATGAGAGGGAAGAGGGTCAGAGGGAGAAGCAGACTCCCTGCTGAGCAGGAAGCCCGATGTGGGACTCGATCCCGGGACTCCAGGATCATGACCTGAGCCGAAGGCAGCCGCTTAACCAACTGAGCCACCCAGGCGCCCAGCAGGTGCAATTTAAATCATCACCTCATTAAACTTGTACTATGCTTTTGTTGTTCTTTAAGATTAATCTGGCCTCTGCACGGTCCACATAGGCAAATTAAATGGGGATATGGTAGGAAGTGCCATTCTTGCTTTCCTTATTTTCTTGATAAGGTATTAATATCTGCTAATATCCCTCTATGAATGTGGCATTACTTTTGGTTTGCTCTGTTGTTAGACAGAGGTAGTCCTAGAGATTTTCATTTAACTTTTCCTGCCATAATAACCTTCAGTCTCCAGATCAAGGAGCCAATGTGGGGATTCTGCCAATTGCTGAGTATACATATTCTTTTTTTTTTTTTAAGATTTTATTTATTTATTTGTCAGAGAGAGAGAGAACAAGCAGGGAGAGCAGCAGGCAGAGGGAGAAGCAGACTCCCTGCTGAGCAAGGAGACCTATGTGGGACTCATCACAGGACCCTGAGATCATAACCTGAGCCAAAGGCAGACACTTAACCAACTGAGCCACCCAGGCATCCTGAGTATATTTATTCTAATTATACATTCTGTAAGTGAGGAAACAACCATTGGGTGCATTCATTTAGGGAGACCCCTATACGATGGATGTAAGCCAAACTCCATTAATCTTTTGATTTCTGAAACTGTCTAGTAATTTCTTTTTCACCAAGCACAGTAGCTGTATGTCCCTTTGAAAACAGGCTAGGAAGAAGATTTACAATATAAACTTTTGGCAGTGTAGCAGGGCCTTTCCTTCAGGGGATTTGGCATATTCATCATTAAATGGGTTTGAATCTGCAAACTGGTTCAAATAAAAGGATTGGTTGGGGAACCATAATTTGTCGTAAGTCAAGTCAAACTTTTAGATTTAGAGCTTTTCTGCTTATAAAAATCAACTAAGACTTTAGTAGGTTACCCATCTTTCTTTTCTAGGAATAGCAAAATCACTTAACTGACACCAAAGATCTCTGTGCATTAAAATATTCTGGTTTTGCTATTGTGGTAATTCTGACCTCATAGAATGAATTAGAAAGCATTCCCTCTGCTTCTGTATTTGAAAGAGATTGTAGAGAATTGGCATAATTTCGTCCCTGTTTGGTAGACTTCACCAGTAAACCCATCAGGGCCTGGTGCTATCTGTTTTAGAAGATTATTAATTATTGATTCAAATCCTCTAATAGATACAGAATTATCAGATTGTCTATTTCTTCTGTTTGAGTTTTGATAGATTCTGTCCTGCAAAGAATTGGTACATTCCATTAAGGTTATCAAATTTGTGGGCATAAAGTTTTATAAACTCTTTATTTCTTGATTATCCTTTTAATATTCATGAAATCTGTATTAATGTCTCCTCTTTCATTTTTGATATTAGTAATTTGCATCCTCTTTCTTTTTTATTTAATTAACCTGGCTAAAGGCTTATCAATTTTATTGATTTTTTCAAAGCACCAGTTTTTGATTTTATTGATTTTCTCTATTGATTTTCTATTTTCAATTTCATTGATTTCTACTCTAAATCTTACTTATTTTCTTCTGCTTACTTTGGATTTAATTTGCTCTTCTTTTTCTAGTTTCCTAAGGTGGATCTAGTTTCCTTAGATGATTGATTTTCAATCTTTTTTCTTTTCTAATATACGCATTCAATGCTGTAAGTTCCCCTCTAAAAATTGTTTTTGCCACACCCTAAAATTTTGATAGCTGTGTTTCCATTTTCATTTATTTCAAAATATTTTTAAGTTTCTCGTGAGATATCTTTTTTTTTTGACCCATGTGTCATTTAGAAGTGTATTGTTTAATCTCCAAGTATTTGAGGATTTTCCAGCTGTTATTCTGTTATTGATTTAGTTTAATTCCACTGTGATCTGAGAGCTGACATTGTAAGATTTCTATTTTTTTAATTGTTAAAGTATATTTAAGTACATTACTTTTAATATATATCTGTCTTTATATTTAAAGTGAGTTTGTTGTAAACAATATATAGTTGAGTCTTGTTTTCTGATCCACCCTGACAATATCTCTTTCAATTAGTGCATTTAGGTCATTATTATAATGGTCTAAAGTGATTATTGATATAGATGGATCAATTTCTACTATATTTGTTACTATTCTCTATTTTTTGCCTTCATTCTGTTGGTATTTGTTCTCTGCTCTCCTCCTTTTGCAGTTTTTTTTTTTTTTAAGATTTTATTTATTTATTTCAGAGAGAGAAAGAGAGCGTACAAGCCAGGGGAGGGGCAGAAGGAGCGGGAGAAACAGGCTCCCCACTGAGCAGGGAGCCTGATGTGGGGCATGATCCCAGCACCCTGGGATCATGACCTGAGCCAAAGGCAGATGCCTAACTGACTGAGCCACCCAGGTGCCCCCCACATTTTGAAGTTTTAATTGAGCATTTTAGATGATCCCATTTTCTCTCCTCTCTTTGCATATCAATTATACCTCTTTTATTACTTTATTCAGCAGTTACTTTAGAATTTGCAACTAATTCAAGTCCACTTTCAAATAACACTATTCCACTTCACAAGTAGCTCCAGTGTTTTATAATAAAATGATCTTAATTCTCCCTCCCATGCCTTGATGTGTATGGTTCATCCTTATGGGTTGTGCTTTGTAGCTGGACCCTTGGAGCCATCTGGGATTTGATTCTGTTTATAGAGCTAGAAGCAATGAGTGGTGATGGGAGTTGATGCTAAGGAGGCTCTGCAGTTCTGGGAGTAAGAGATCTTTTACAATTACTTCAGACAAGAGGAGACTGATCTCAGAAAATTGTAGGATTCTGATTTAATTGTCAAAGTGAACTGCAGAATTTGGG
Organism: Zalophus californianus; assembly: GCF_009762305.2. Classification (NCBI taxonomy): domain Eukaryota; kingdom Metazoa; phylum Chordata; class Mammalia; order Carnivora; family Otariidae; genus Zalophus; species Zalophus californianus. The sequence continues at coordinate 124,759,266 of NC_045598.1, forward strand.
TGTTCAAAATCCTCAGCTTCATTGGAATTTGCCTATATGCCCTCCTCTCAAATTTTGGGGTTTCATTCTTTTCCAGTCAATTCCCTAAGAGATCCTGAGAAGTTATTAATTAAATTTGTATTGTAATTCAGCCATCCACTGGATTAAGTTTTGGTTTGGTTTTTGTGGTTACAGAAGATAAAAGTTACCTCCAGGGCCATTATAGATTTTTGGTTCCTTATCAAGACCTTGAGTTGGAATTTTAAAGCCTTAATCTCATTTTTTCCCCTCCATGTTCTCCAGCACATTTAGAACCAACCAAATCAATCTGTGGTAAATTTATTCATATTTCCACTAAATTTTTCTGTGCCAGCAACCACTTGGACATGAAAGGTCTTTCCAAGTTGCTATAGGTGACACTTTAAGTAGTGTTTTCACTGCATGCCATGGACTACCATTGCCCCATTTGCCACTGGCAACAGAATCCTAATTATCTTTAAATCTAGCTAGATCAGAGAACCAATTCCAGATTCCCAATACTAAGATTCTATTACTCTGGAATCATTTTAGGTAACAGTAATTTTGTCAGTGAAGAAGCAGAGCCATCATGCGTATTATAAGAATAAGAGATTTATTATAAGAATTAAACTTTACACAATTGTGGGAGGAGCTAGGGAAGTGAAAGTATAGAAGGGAAATTTGGAGGACCAGAGAAGGAAGCGCTAACCAGCTTCATGAAGCACTGTGGCAGGTGGACATGTTGGAGCTTGTAGAAAACTCCTGAAGCCAAACACATCTGCCAAAGTAGACTGAGAAGGGGGAGCTCATGCAGAGGTATCTGGGAAGCTATGGCCTCTCTGCAGTGATTGCTCTTGTGAGTCTGCAGCCAAGCACTTGCGGTGGTCTTGGGGCCCCTGTAGGTCAGTTCCACATGGTCAGTGAGCTGAATAAGAAGTGAGGAAAATCTGGTAAAGTGAAGGTACAGTGAGAAATTTAGAGGATCAGAGTCAAACAGACCCTCCTGGTTTCATCACTTACTATTGTGGGCTTGGAAACATTAATTAATTTTTGTGAATTTCTATATTTCTATTTGTAAACATATATGAAATATTTACCTTTAGGGGTTGCTTGCATGTTCCTAACACTTTTTGGAAACTATTTTTACTTTTTTGTCCATTTTTAAATTGACAGTGAAATTTTTTTCATCATAATTTAAATGAATTTCAAAAGATGACTTTTGGCATACCTTAATTATTGACATTTGATATAAAAATTGTAATATTCTTTTCAACATATCTATTCAATATAATTTAAATACTATAGTGACATAGTATATCTATTTGATATAATTTAAATACTATACTTTATGCCCACCATCATCAGTTTTTATAAATCCATGAATAAGCTCTTCTTTAACAACCAGAAATTTTACATTGTTCCATTTTCTCCTTGAACTCATATTTCCGTTCCATTTCTCCCACAGAATTTTATCCTAACATAATACATTTTTATTCTTGGAGGTCTTTTATTGATCACAATTTATATCTTTCTGCTATAAAAATATGTATATAAACTGAAATTAATTTTTTATATTCTCAATGACCAGAGGACCTAATGTTATTTTCCCTTCATCTGGATTAAGTAATCATTACAATTATTATTGTTACATTATTAATCAAAGAAACTTAAATATATTACAGAAATTGATAGATAAACCTAAAAAGTAAAGTTTAATTAGAAATGCACGTTTTAGGGACACCCGGGTGGCTCGGTCAGTTAAGCATCTGCCTTCAGCTCCGGTCATGATCCCAGAGTCCTGGGATCGAGCACCACGTCAGGCTCCCTGATCAGCGGGGAGCCTGCTTCTCCCTCTCCCTCTGCCTCTCCTCCCGCTGGTGTGCTCTCTCTCTCTCGTGCTTGCTCTAACCCTCTCTCTCAAATAAATAAAATCTTTAAAAAAAGAAATGCACATTTTAATATGTATAATACATATGAATGCATATGCATATATAACTCTTCTCTGACAATAAGAAAGTTGGGGGCGCCTGGGTGGCTCAGTTGGTTAAGTGACTGCCTTCGGCTCAGGTCATGATCCCAGGGTCCTGGGATCGAGCGTCACTTCGGGCTCATGGCTCAGCGGGGAGCCTGCTTCTCCCTCTGGCCCTCTCCCCTTTCATGTTGTTTCTCTCTCACTTGCTCTCTAATAAATAAAATCTTTAAAAAAAAATAAGAAAGTTGGATCCTGGGGCACCTGGGTGGCTCAGTTGGTTAGGTAGCTGCTTTCGGCTCAGGTCATGGTCCCAGGGTCCTGGGATCCAGCCCTGCATTGGGCTCCCTGCTCAGCGGGGAGCCTGCTTCTCCCTCTCCCTTTGCCTGCCATTTTGCCTACTTGTGCTTTCTCTCTTTGTCTCTCTGTCAAAAAAATAAATAAAATCTTTAAAAAAAAAGTTGGATCCCATCGATGTATTTACTCATTTGATGAATCCCACCTGTATGCAAACAACCTCCCGTTACTGACACCAACATTCCCCACTCCCACAACCTTCTCACATACCTCTTAGCTCTGACAACCCACGTATGGCTAGTGTGCAGATGCCTTCTTCACCTTGCTTAAACACTGTGCTGGGCTTGCACTCCTGATTCTCCTATCTGTGTTATTTTGCTCTGTCATACCTACTGGTTTTTTAACTAAATCATTCTGAAAGGAAAGATAGGGTGGGGAAAGAGGGCATGCATTTTTATAAATCTTAACTCTTTTTATTCTGAGATAAATAGATGATAGATAGATAGATAATAGATAGATAGATAGTAGATAGATAGGACAGAGTCTATTTATGAGCTTTTCACCTAGATGAAATAACCTACAATGCCCTTCAATATTTACTGGCACAATTTTATTGCTTTTTTTTTTTTTCTGGAGAATTTTCCTCAGCATCAACAATTTTTCTGGCAAGAATTGGGGAGATAGAAGATCTTTAGAAGAAAATGGTCACTACTCCTTTAACCCAACTCTACAAACATATCTGATTTTAGAATATTCCAACACAGGCAAAATACCCCATTTCTAAGGCCCCACCATATCTAGAATGGTAAAGTGTATGAGAAAGAAAAGACAAAAGCCTTATCAAAAGTTTATGTTGACTTGGTTAAAAAAGATTTTAGACACTTTTTGATAAGAGTTAGGAGAGTTAAAACACAAGTGTTTCTATTGTAATATGGGGGAAGCTTGGTTGTGAGAAGGGAAGATAGAAAATATAAACCCAACTGATGCCTTGACCACAGACCTATTCTCAGGCATATCAATTTTGGCAAAAAGTAGAAGTTGAGAATATGAAAATGGATTTTCGTAAGTCTTTCACTGACTACAAAGTTCTTAGAAAACCTTCATGGATCCTCAGAGGGACATGTACCAAATTTGGTAATTATTGGCCAATGTACTTGTCTTAGTTTGGGTTGCTATAACAAACTACAGCAGATTGAGTAGCTGATAAACAACAGAAATTTATTTCTCACAGTTCTGGAAACTGAAAATCTAAGATCAGAATACCAGCATTGTTGGATTCTGATGTTGCAGACTGTCAAATTTTTGCTGTATACTCACATAGTGAAAAGGAGGTTCTGGCCTCTTATAAGGGCACTAATCCCAATTTTTAAGGCTGTATCCTCATAACCAAACTACCTCCCACGTGCCCCACCTCCAAATACTATCATATTGGGGATTTGATATCAACATATGAATTTTGGGGGAGACACACACATTTAGTTCATAACAGTACTCAAAAAATTCAAAGTAGTGATTAATTTTAGTGAACTGATGGTTTTGAGAAAACAAAATAATTCAGGCAAATAATCCAATAATGTGCACAGGTGAGAATGAAAAGTGTGTTAAAATGTTATTCATCAATGAGAATAAGTAGGAACTGGGCATAAATTACACTTTTATAAGATAGAACATGTAATGGAAATTGCAAAAGTCATTTTTTAAAACTCCTAATTTTTTTTGCTTTTTTTAAATCCAACTTTTTATATTAATACTTTTTATATTAATAGCTCATCTCCGTTATATTATTTGGGATGTTTAATGAAAATTACCTCAACTATTTAGATTTAAAATATAAATTACTCTTTAAATCTTAAAGGTAGGAAGTATTTTCAGAGGTTGTAGTATACCTATTCACTCATGTTGTTTCATCATTTGGCAAATAGTTAAATGCCTACCAAGAACTCAATGCAGAGCCAAGCACAGGAGATGTAATAGTGAGTGAAATTAGAAACGGTCGCTGCATCCATGGAGATATAGTCTAGAACCCTTTGGCTAAAGCAAAAGGAACCATGATTTAAGTAAGAAAATGAGATCTATCTGCAGAATATACATTAGCTTGCCAAAATAGAAGACAGGATCTAGAGTTTCTCTGTGGATTTCAGCTCTAGGAAACTGAGAGCACTCTTTTTGAGATGACTTCATTGGATCAACCAGCCACAAATATCTGCATGTATAGGTCTTTACTCTAATTTAAATCCCTCAGGTGGCACCTGGGTGGCTCAGATGGTTGAGCGTCTGACTCTTGGTTTTGGCTCAGGTCATGATCTCAGGGTCCTGAGATCGAGCCCTTTGTCGGGCTCTGGCTCAGCCAGGAATCTGCTTGAAATTCTCCCTCTCCCTTGGCCCCTCCCCCCACTCATCAGTTTCTTTCTCTAAAATAAATAAATACATCTTTAAATCCCTCAGAGGTGAATACGGTTGATGTAGCTTGTAGTTCCCACCTTTGGGAATAGTTGTGTAACTGTAATTGGTAGCTGCACTATAATCACAAAGAATGAAGTGCCTTAAAGTTTAAAGGAAAAAAAGGAGGTTAAGTTTGAGGGTCTACTGGAAGAAAGAGAGAAGAAAGTATATCGAGGGTAGGAATGTCCACTCCAGTTTTCCACCATGAACCAAAATCTGTAGCTGGTTCATCTTCCTATATAAAAGTTATCTTACTAGTTTCTATTAGTTTAAAATTTTAAACTCTGATTTAGCACCTACAATGTTGTTCTTCTCCTTCCTTCCCGTCCCCTTTCCTGTTCTTTTCTTCTCCTATTCTCTCCTGTTTCTCTTTCTGCCTCTCTGTCTCTCTTTTTTTTTAAGTTATTTATCTATCTTAGAGAGAGAGAGAGAAAAAAATAGAGAGCGCACACGAGCGGGGGGGAGGGGCAGTGAGACAAGGAGAAAAGCAGACTTCCCGCTGAGCACAGAGCCTACAACAGAGCACAGAGCCCCAACAATGTGGGGCTCAATCCCACGATCCCAAGATCATGACTGCAGCTGAAACCAGGAGTTGGATGCTCAACTGACTGAGCCACCCAGGCATCACTCTTTTTCTTTTTTATATAGCCATATTGAGCAGCTTTCCTTAGAGTACCCTTAATCATCTTTACATTAAATTCATTTAAAAGTCAATATTGTAATATTTTTCTACAATTGTAATAATTAAAATAGAGCAATAATAATTTACAGCTTTGTAAAAATATACTTGTGCATATATATACATATATACATACATTTGCCATACAATGCACATATGAATGCAATTTTCATTGTGAAATGCATTACATAGAGAAGCAGCTCAATCACCAACCAGTGCCTGCACTTTGTAACATCTACACTTGCGGCCTATTAATGTCTAGAGTAAAAGAAATGCTTCCTGGGAACTGTAGAGGTTTAAAAAGTGAGGATGGTCCAAGGAAAGCAGTGGGATCCAGCATATAAAACACCAGTTTCCTTTTACTTCACCCTGTGTCCTTACAATGTTTTTTTACCTTGATATCATCCAAAAAAATAATTTGTGCGGTTTTTATTTTGCCCTGTTGAGAACCATTCCAGTGCTCTGGAGGCTAATTAATTGACCTCCACTTGGAACCTTAGCACTCTTTTTCTTTTACTCTTTATCCGTAATGACAAATTTCAGACACTGAATTGATATTACATTCCTTGGTTTGAGGCTCATATTTAAAACCATTGTTTGTTTTCTCTGTCCATGGGATCTTAATATGCATGGCATGTTTCTCCTGAGTGGCAGCCAAATTTCCCTCAGGCTGGACTTTTAACTATCGGTGGCAAGCCTGTCCGGATTTGCAGTCACATGGGCATCTGGTCATGCCTCGGTTTCAGCTGTTCTAGAATAGATGCCTGTTAGTTGGTTGTCAGCCATTCCTCACATCGCACTTCAGTCTCAGGTGTCCTTGACAGAACATGCCTCTTCTGGGTGCCCTCAAGAACTTAGCCTTTACAGGCAACCTTTGGACTCACTTAAAATTCTCATTTTTGTTTCTAGGCTTTTGATGATGTGAAACTAAGATTTGCTAATTTTTGAGGTTGTCTTTTGTCTAGTATAATTTCTCATGGCTGTAGCCAAAGGAATATTGAAATTAATCATATTAGGAAATTAAAGAACATTTGGAGCCCTCTCCATTTAAAATATAAAGCTTTTTTTTCAAAATATATTACTATGTAACTAATTGAAATCTTTAAAATTATGCTCTCTTACCCCCCATATGTAAGTCGCGTGATTGTGCATAGTATATAGTCTATATTTTAAATCAAACCATTTCAAACATACTCTCAAAGTCTGGTGAAAAATCCATTTGTTTTCATAGATTATGGTTTGAAAGAGTAAAGCACAGACAGCACCTTTATTTATAGAAATTAGCATCTAACAGATGACACATAAGACAAAACCGGTTTCTTGCTGAAATCCATGAGTTCTCTGTGCACTGGAACTGATACTGTGTTGCTGGATATTTCAGTGGTAAAGGTGGCCTCTCTCCCCAGCTCTATTACCCAGCATTCCCAGAGGAGCCCAGGGTAGCTACAGGCTTAGAGCCGCCTGACTTCTAATATGGTTACAGTCACAAAGGATTACTTGGAAGTTATTCTGCTTTAAGAGCAGAGCACAACGGAGGGAATGCTTGATTACTGCGGAAAAGGAGTGTGAAAAGTGAGATGTGCCAAGGAAATGGCTTGGCTTTTCTGGATTTAGCGCCAAATTTTTTTGTTGTTAAGACTTTGTGAAAACAATCATTCTTAAAGGATGTTTTGCTTTTTCCCCCTCATTTTTGTGAAATTCAGCACTTCTGTCCCATTAAAAAATAAATAAATGGGGGGTGCCTGGGTGGCTCAGTCGGTTAAGTGGCTGCCTTCGGCTCAGGTCATGATCCCAGGGTCCTGGGATCGAGCCCTGCCTGGGGCTCCCTGCTCGGCGGGAAGCCTGCTTCTCCCTCTCCCACTCCCCCTGCTTGTGTTCCTGCTCTCGCTATCTCTCTGTCAAATAAATAAATAAATACATCTTTAAAAAAAATAAAATAAATGAAAAGTGAACATGACATGTAACTGTTGTCTCCAGATCACTGAGTCTCACAGGGTCATATTCATATACTCTAATTGATTTAAGAGATGCTATTTTAAAGAATTACTGATAGGATGTCAATGTCTATGCAACTTGCAGGATGAATTAACAAAGTTAGTCATATTCAATGTGACTATGGCTTTCTGGTTGTCAGGAAGGTATTTCATTTGCCTTCTGTATATGCCTTCATCTTGTCCCTTTACTCTTTTGTGTGAACCTTTGAGAAAATTTACCAAAATTCTGTTAAGAGAAAAGTAATTGGCAGGAGCTTACCAATAGCTTTAGTGAGTGGAAGTGGCCCTTGTCACATATGATCTAGGAGAGGCTGACAAGACAGTCCAGCCAGAACACTAGCTTTAGTAACTTGCACTCTTTTAGGCAACAGTGTGGTGACTAGACAGTTTTCCTTGCTAAATTATTTATTTAAATTATGAAAGCCAGTAATTATTACTTGAGAGTAGAATTATAAGTGACTATTATTTTCTTCTTTGTAAATTTTTGCATTTTGTAAATGTCCTCAATGAGTTTGAATTTCTTTTAAAAATCATAAGAAAGTAATGTTAAAATTAAGGTAACTATTTCTAAGGTTAGTAGTTTACATTTCTATCAAAGGTTAATAGCTTAATTTAGCTCATATCAGTTAAAGAGGAGAAAATGTTTTAGGAATTGACACATTCAGAGTAAGAAAGATTAGAAAAAAATATATACCAAAGTATGAACAGTGGCTAGTGGGGTTTAAAGTAGTTAAAATATTTCTAAACTTGTCTGTATTCTCCAGAATTTCTCTTGTTAGCATGTAATACTTTTATAATTAGAGAAAGAGGTCCTTAAAGGCATTACTGAGGACCATCTACATTCTGTAGGTCTTCAATTCTGCTTTTATCAACCATATGGTTCCTTTCTGTTTGCACCACAGAAATAAATAAAAAGCTTGGAACTCTCATTATACCATGTTGCTATACTAGAGCAAAATACAGAAAAATTTTAGCTTTATAGATGGTACTTAAGAATGTAGAAAAACCACTTGTGTCAAGTCACTCATGCCTGGAAAGATCTTGCCAACCTGCCTATTCATGCCTCCTTTACAGGAATTTAAATTTTGCCCCTAAAGCCTACAATTTCACATTTCAAATTCTTATTTTAAAAAATGCAACTAGCTGTCATTTCTTTATTTGAATGTGGCTAATTATTGTTGCTTTACTCCTAACACTTAAGTTATTTCAGTTCACAGAAGCATTAGTGACATGGGTGTGGGGTGGGGATGGTATGATCATTTTGGAACATGGAATATTCCAGTGAAGGAAGATGAATCTCAATGGAGCCCTGCTGGGTGGCTGGGGATTTGTGTGCTCTGGGTACCTAGAAGTAAAGAGGAAAGCCTGAAAAAGTGTAAGAGATTTATGGAATGAAGAGGGCACATAGAAGCAAACCTCACTGATTTTAGTTAATTTACCAGGTGGTACAACCTTGGGGGCACAATACATAATATTGTGTGGATCTACAGGATCTTATTTTAGAAATCCCAAGAGAATCCAGATAAGCAAACACCTCCCCTCCAAAATCCTTTGGAGTCTATTTTCTGATAATTTAATTGACTTTAATACCTAACCAAAGTATAATACCTTCAGCAGAAGTAGTGTTTTTAAAGATAAAAGCAAGGAATGGGGAGCGACTGCTAATGGGTATGAAGTTTCTTTTTGGGGTGATGCAAAAGTTCTAAAATTAGGTACTGGCGATGTTTGCACAACACTGTGAGTTACTAAAAACCAGTGAATTGTAAGGGTGAATTTTTGATGTATGAATTATGCCTCAATGAAACTGTTATCAAAAATGCCCTTCCCTTCTCCCTCCAAAATGATACAAACAGTATTTTAAGTTTTAATGAAGAATAAATAAATAGCAGAGTTCAGGAAAGAAAGGAATTTGAGCATCTGATTGGAAGACAGAAAGGCAACTCCTCAAGGTGCAAAGTTGAAACTAACTAGAAAGCAGTGATGACTGACACTTGACTTTCACCTACCATGGCAAAGCTGAGAAAGACATGGTGGTTGCCATATGGGGCAATAGAACACTTTTAACTGAACCTGTGATGGAAAACTCCAGTGTCTAGTGGTCCCCGGTAGCAATGTAAATGTGTGGAGTAGTTCTGTGGTGAATTGGGGTATGCTCCCTGTAAATGGGGGCAGCACTGCTGAGCTGTAAATTATTATCTTAACATGAGAGTGCAGGATCATTTTTCAAGAAAAAAAAAAGGCCATCCAGAATTTTATGTCATATCTTCTTTTTGAATGTTGGCAAACAATTAAGAAATGGAACAAATTAAAAAATCACAAGTCAAAAACCACTTGGCTGGGAATACTGGAAAGGTCACACAGATGTTCCCAACCCTGGGGTTAAGCACCTGGACTGATTGAGGAATTGAGAGGATGATTCGAAGAACAGAGGATATTTCCAGAAGTCCTACCTGAATATCCAGTTGTCCCAGCACCATTTAATGAATGAACCTTCCTTCCTCCCTGATTGGTAGGCAACTTTGCCACTTATCAGCGTTTCATATATGCAAACATCCCTTTCTGGGCATTCATTTCTATTTCATTGGTTAATTTGTCTATCCCTGAGCTACTATCAAGTGTACTAATGCCTATTGCTGTGTAATATGTCCTGCTACCTAGCAGGTGAGTACACTCTTTTTTTTTAGAAGTGTTCTGGTAGTCTTAATACTTTATTTCCTGATGTTTGTGTGTGTATGTGTATATGTATCTGTAAGTGCATGCATATGTGTATGTGCACACACATATGTATATATACACATTTATATATAGTATTTTAAAAACAATCTCAAATTAAAAGAAAAATTGCAAGTACACTATAAAAAACATTATTCAGTTTTGTTCCTGAATAATTTGAGAAAACTTAAAAACTTTATGCCTCATCACACCTGAACATTTGAGTGTCTCTTTCCTACAATGACATTTCTCCAGTGTAACCTCAATATAACCATTGAAATTAGGAAATTAACATTGATATATTACTGACATCTAATCCATATACCTCTTTAAAGTTTGCCAATGTCCTAGTAACATCCTGTATAGTGAAAGGATTCATCTCAGAATCATGTTGCATTTTGTTATCATGTTTTTATTTAGACTCCTTCAGTCTGGCATAGTTCTTCAGTGCTTCCTTAAATTTTATGATTTTAACACGTGGAATCATTACTGGCCAGTTATATTTTAGAATATGCCTCAAATTTGGTCTGTCTTGTGATTAGATTCAGATTATTCTTTGACAAGAATATTGCAGAAATGATGCTGCACTATTCTTATTGCATCCTATCAGGTGGTACATGATTTTTATTATTTTTTAGATGTTGTTTTCTAGCTAATGTTCATGTCACTTTGCAGATGATCAGTTGATTAATGTAGTGTATGCAGGCTTTTCTCTGTAAAGTAATCCTTTTCCTTTTGTAATTAAGAAGTATATTGTTGGGAGGAACTTGGAAACTATGTAAACATCATGTTTCTCATCAAAGTTTTATTCATTTGTTTATTTATATCAGTGTAGACTCATGGTTTCCATTTTAATGGAAGATATATATTCCATTACTATCATCTTTGCTTTGATGCTCAAATTATCCAATATTTGGCCAGTGGAAGCTAATTCATGGTGGATCCTTTATTCTTTTGATACCTCCTTATCATTTTTTGAGCATGTCTTTGCTTTCTAGCACAGAAGATGTTCTAGGCCTATCTTGTACATTCTCTGCCTCAACCCTCCAAGAAGCTATGGTTCCTTTTGGGGGAGGATAGAATTTGACAGCCAAGTTGTGGTTGCTAAGTGCCCAATTTTGTTGGGAAGTTGTTGCTCTTAGATCATCTTAGTGGACTGTACTAAGTATGTATATTGAACACCATGAGTTCACACCAATACCTCCCATTCCAATCCAATACTGCAGAATTCTTTCTAGCTTTCTGCTTTTCATATTTGTTTCCCCCTTTTGCAACTCTGAGGAATATAGTTCCCATTATCCTTAATATATTCACTTATTTGATCAATTCTCCTATCTGCAACCAATTTCTCATTGCTGCTGCTACTTAATCATTCCCACAGGTGTCTTCTTTGCCACCACCTGAGCTCCCTGTGTCAAGCTACTGTATTGCCCTCACGACAATACCTTTTTCCCTTTGTTCATGCTCTAGATGCCACCTGCAGGACTACACTGCTGAGTAGAAGCCCTCCTGGTTCCAATACCTTATTTTGGTTGCATACTTCATTTCCCTAGGGCTTTGACATTCTGTGTCCAAGCTGTCCCCCTGAGGAACACTTAGCTTACATCTTCCCCCTTATGTCTTATATAGTATTGTTAGTACTCTGGTTGAATATTTTGTTTTTGTTTAATCCCACACATTAGACATTATTGTTTTATATTAGGAATGTTTGTTTGAATTTCCATGCATGTTTGTCATTCTATTTTTGCCATCACTCCTATGTCTCAGACCATCCTTCTAGCATGATTATTCTTCTTAAAGTAGATTCTTTCACAGTTTTCCTAAAGCAGGTTTCTTGGTGGCAAAATGCTTCAGTTTTGTACATATATAATTTCTTAAAAATTTTGCCCTTATGATTATTATCTCATTTTTGAACAATAATTTTGCTAGGTAATTAATAGGTTGACAATAGTTTTCCCTCAACAGTTTATAGGGTACACTTTACTGTCTTCTAGTTTCCATTGCTGTTAAATAGTTTTAGGTGATTGGGGCACCTGGGGGACTCAGTTGGTTAAGCGTCAGCTCAGGTCATGATCTCAGGGTTGTGGTGAGATAGAGCCTCACATCGGGTTCCACACCGAGTGTGGAGCCTGCTTGAGATTCTGTCTCTCCTTCTGCCCCTCACCTCCTTATCTTTCTCTCTCTTTCTCTCTTAAAAAAAGGAAAAAAAGGAAAAGTTTGAGGTGATTTAACTATTGTAGTCTTTTATAATCTGTCTTTGCTTTCAGCCTGCTTAAAAGATCTTCTTTTAGTCTTTGATGTTCTAGGATTTCAGTGGCATACATAGAGGAGTTAGTTTCTCTTTACTTAGCCTATTGTTATCTGTGAAATCATGTTTATTCATTCTAGAAAATTTTATTTAAATATATGTTCTCTGTTCTCCAGTTTTTTTCCCTCTGAGACTTTGAAGAGGTATGTACAGTTTTTTCATTCTGTCTAATATATGTCTTATTGTCATTTTATATTTTTCCATCTCCTTAATTACTTTACCTACACCCTGGATAAGTTTTTCAGATATATTTTCCAGCTCATTACTTTTCTGTTCAATTAAGTCTCATCTGCTGTTTAACCAAGAATTGAATTTTTTCTTTCAATGATTATTTTTCATTTCCAGATATTCCACTTTTTTAAATGTCTATTCACCTTTTCAGGTTTTTCCCTGAGGTATACTCATCTTTGTAATTTCATCATGCCTTTCTTTTAGCATTTTTTTTCGTTATTTCTGCCCTCATATTTGTTACCTTATTTTAAATTACACTTTTGCTGAATACAAAATACTTGATTGATAGTTGTTTTCTCTCAACACATCGTAGATATTATTCCTTTGTCTTTGATTATTCATCTGGTTTTAATTAGATGTTGTACATGACAATTTCCACATCTGTTGTTCTTGTGTCTAAATTTGTTATTTCTCATTTTTTTCTTGACTGTCATTCATAACTTGCCTGCTCATGTGTTTGGCAAACTTTGTTTATGAAGTCATACTTGCTTTTAATTTGCAGCAGTCCAATAGTCCCAATGTGAGGAAGCTTTTCTTCAAAGGCAGACTGGAGCAGCTCCCATCCTAGAAACACTTCAGCTCTCTCAGAAAAGAGTTGCAGACTGTTGCTATTTCAAAGACCTTGTGTTGCCAATACTGTGATGTCAGGTCAACACCAACCCTTCTTCTGCCTGCTGGATGGGGTGATTTCTCTGTCACCGATTCCCTACTGTTTCGACCTCTGGTTTCTCTGGCCTGGCTCCTTGCCTCTGTGACTTTGTTCCTCACCTCTTTGGGACTGCTTGGGGTGGTCACAGTTTCTCCCTGGTGTTCTGGTGGGGCCCTTTTATTTCTTTTGGCTCTAGGAAGTAGAAACATAGGATCTCTGCACCAGATGCTGCCCTCTTTCTGCTTGACTCCATTCCTTTTTTTTTTTTTCCCTGTTTGCTTATTTGCTGGACACAGGAGGTCCACAGATCTCTCCTAACATTCTATAAAATATTATATCTGTTGCCTAAGTGATTGATTAATTGTTGATTGGGAAGGTTATTCATGATTGGAAAAGGACTCCAGATAACTAACTTTCATCTTAGAGTTTTTTAAAACAAATTGATAGTTTTCTTTTCACTTCCTAATGACTAAATTTATCTGTGCTTACTAATGTAACGGTATATGTATCTATATATGTATGTATACACATATAAAACTAAGATAGAATGGAATATGTACATATACATCCCTTTCAAAATAAGATAGACTAAAAAACTGCTATGTTTAAATTATTAAAATTTCAAATACAGTTATTTTTCACTAGCCCTTTATTCTTACTTTTGTAAATTATGTATAAAATGGGCCAGTTGGATCTAGATGGTAAATGGTAAATGGTGATGATGATTTTTCCTATTATATTAAAGTTAAACATTCTTTTTTTATCCCTTAGAGGTTTCAAAGATGTATTTTTTATTTCTATTGTCCCCCTTACAACTTTTATTAGAATAGATTATGCCTTTATTTGGTCCCTCTTTTATTTTTCTATTTGTGTGTTTCTCTCCTCCAGGCATCAGTTATCCCTTGGTCCATCATTGTCCTCCATTTCCATATACTTCAATCTCTTGTTCTCTACCCACCCCCCACAATCAGCAGCACTTTGGTTCACTAAAAATGTTCTCAAGCCTTTTGCTACAGCATTAGATTTTTAGCAATCTATTTTCTTTTTTTGTTACTATTTTTAGGTTTATTTATTTGATACTATTTTAGTTTTGAATGGAGACATTTTGGTCCTTAATTCTTCATGGTTTTTTTGCATCAGTGTACTCTTTTATCATCTCATATTTGATTACTTCCTTCATAGAATTATTATTCTCTTTGGGAGGTATTAATTGTAGGAATTTTCCTCTGTTTTTATGTATTATTTCTGAATGAATGAATAATATATAATTGTTGCTGATATTTTTCTCTAGTTTTTTGTTGTGGAACTTTTACTTATTGCCATGCTGGGTTTTTTTTTATTTTTTTATTGTTATGTTAATCACCATATATTACATCATTTGTTTTTGATGTAGTGTTCCATGATTCATTGTTTGTTCATAACACCCAGCGCTCCATGCAGAATGTGCCCTCTTTAATACCCATCACCAGGCTAACCCATCCCCCTACCCTCCTCCCCTCTAGAACCCTCAGTTTGTTTTTCAGAGTCCATCATCTCTCATGGTTCATCTCCCCCTCTGAATTACTCCCCTTCATTCTTCTTCTCCTGCTATCTTCTTCTTTTTCTTTTTTGTTTCAGAAGTACAGATCTGTGATTCAACAGTCTTGCACAATTCACAGCACTCACCGTAGCACATACCCTCCCCAATGTCTATCACCCAGCCACCCCATCCCTACCACCCCCCACCACTCGAGCAACACTCAGTTTGTTTCCTGAGATTGAGAATTCCTCATATCAGTGAGGTCATATGATACATGTCTTTCTCTGATTGACTTATTTCACTCAGCATAACACCCTCCAGTTCCATCCACGTCGTTGCAAATGGCAAGATCTCATTCCTTTTGGTGGCTGCATAATATTCCATTGTGTATATATACCACCTCTTCTTTATCCACTTATCTGTCGATGGACATCTTGGCCCTTTCCACAGTTTGGCTATTGTGGACATTGCTGCTATAAACATGGGGGTGCACGTACCCCTTCGGATCCCTACATTTGTATCTTTGTGGTAAATACCCAGTAGTGCAATTGCTGGATTGAATGGTAGCTCTAATTTCAACTGTTTGAGGAACCTCCATACTGTTTTCCAGAGGGGTTGCACCAGCTTGCATTCCCACCAACAGTGTAGGACGGTTCCCCTTTCTCCACATCCCCGCCAACATCTGTCGTTCCCTGACTTGTTAATTTTAGCCATTCTGATGGGTGTGAGGTGGTATCTCATTGAGGTTTTGATTTGGATTTCCCTGATGCCGAGCGATGTTGAGCACTTTTTCATGTGTCTGTTGGCCATTTGGATGTCTTCTTTGGAAAAATGTCTGTTCATATCTTCTGCCCATTTCTTGATTGGATCATTTGTTCTTTGGGTGTTGAGTTTCCTAAGTTCTTTATAGATTTTGGATACTAGCCCTTTATCTGTATGTCATTTGCAAATATTTTCTCCCATTCTGTCAGTTGTCTTTTGGTTTTGTGGACTGTTTCTTTTGCTGTGCAAAAGCTTTTTATCTTGATGAAATCCTAATAGTTCATTTTTGCCCTGGCTTCCCGTGCCTTTGGCGATGTTTCTAGGAAGAAGTTGCTGCGGCTGAGGTCGAAGAGGTTGCTACCTGTGTTCTCCTTTAGGATTTTGATGGACTCCTGTCTCACGTTTAGGTCTTTCAACCATGTGGAGTCTATTTTTGTGTGTGGTGTAAGGAAATGGTCCAGTTTCATTCTTCTGCATGTGGCTGTCCAATTTTCCCAACACCATTTGTTGAAGAGACTGTCTTTTTGCCATTGGACATTCTTTCCTGCTTTGTCAAAGATAAGTTGACCATAGAGTTGAGGGTCCATTTCTGGGCTCTCGATTCTGTTCCATTGATCTATGTGTCTGTTTTTGTGCCAGTACCATACTGTCTTGATGATGACAGCTTTGTAATAGAGCTGGAAGTCCGGAATTGTGAGGCCGCCAGCTTTGCTTTTCTTTTTCAAGATTCCTCTGGCTATTCGGGGTCTCTTCTGGTTCCATAAATTTTAGGATTATTTGTTCCATTTCCTTGAAAAAAGTGGATGGTATTTTGATGGGGATTGCATTGAATGTGTAGATTGCTCTAGGTAGCATTGACATCTTCACAATGTTTGTTCTCCCAATCCATGAGCATGGAACGTTTTTCAATTTCTTTGTGTCTTCTTCAATTTCTTTCATGAGTATTTTATAGTTTTCTGAGTACAGATCCTTTGCCTCTTTGGTTAAGTTTATTCCTAGGTATCTTATGGTTTTGGGTGCAATTGTAAATGGGATCGACTCCTTGATTTGTCTCTCTTCTGTCTTGTTGTTGGTGTATAGAAATGCCACTGATTTCTGGGCATTGATTTTATATCCTGCTACTTTACTGAATTCCTGTATGAGTTCTAGCAGTTTTGGGGTGGAGTCTTTGGGTTTTCCACATACAATATCATATCATCTGCAAAGAGTGAGAGTTTGACTTCCTCTTTGACGGTTTGGATGCCTTTTATTTCTTTTTGTTGTCTGGTTGCTGTGGCTAGGACTTCTAATACTATGTTGAATAGCAGTGGTGAGAGTGGACATCCCTGCCGCGTTCCTGACCTTAGGGGAAAAGCTATCAGCTTTTCCCCATTGAGAATGATATTCACTGTAGGTTTTTCATAGATGGCTTTTATGATATTGAGGTATGTACCCTCTATCCCTATACTCTGAAGAGTTTTGATCAAGAAAGGATGCTGTACTTTGTCAAATGCTTTTTCTGCATCTATTGAGAGAATCATATGATTCTTGTTCTTTCTTTTGTTAACATATTATATCACGTTGATTGATTTGCCGGTGTTGAACCAGCCTTGCAGCCCAGGGATAAATCCCACTTGGTCGTGGTGAATAATCCTTTTAATGTACTGTTGGATCCTATTTGCTAGTATTTTGGTGAGAATTTTTGCATCCATGTTCATCAAGGATATTGGTCTGTAATTCTCCTTTTTGATGGGGTCTTTGTCTGGTTTTGGGATCAAGGTAATGCTGGCCTCATATAATGAGTCTGGAAGTTTTCCTTCCATTTCTATTTTTTGGAACAGTTTCAGGAGAATAGGTATTAATTCTTCTTTAAATGTCTGATAGAATTCCCCTGGGAAGCCATCTGGCCCCGGGCTTTTGTTTCTTGGGAGATTTTTGATGACTGCTTCAATTTCCTTAGTGGTTATAGGTCTGTTCAGGTTTTCTATTTCTTCCTGGTTCAATTTTGGTAGTTGATACATCTCTAGGAATGCACCCATTTCTTCCAGGTTATCTAATTTGCTGGCATAGAGTTGCTCATAATATGTTCTTATAATTGTTTGTATTTCCCTGGTGTTGGTTGTGATCTCTCCACTTTCATTCATGATTTTGTTGATTTGGGTCATTTCTCTTTTCTTTTTGATCAGTCTGGCCAGGGGTTTATCAATCCTGTTAATTCTTTCAAAGAACCAGCTCCTAGTTTCGTTGATCTGTTCTACTGTTCTTTTGGTTTCTAGTTCATTGATTTCTGCTCTGATCTTTATGATTTCTCTTCTCCTGCTGGGTTTAGGCTTTATTTGCTGTTCTTTCTCCAGCTCCTTTAGGTGTAGGGTTAGGTTGTGTATTTGAGACCTTTCTTGTTTCTTGAGAAAGGCTTGTATTGCTATATACTTTCCTCTCAGGACTGCCTTTGCTGTACCCCAAAGATTTTGATCAGTTGTGTTTTCATTTTCATTGGTTTCCATGAATTTTTTTAATTCTTCTTTAATTTCCTGCTTGACCCATTCATTCCTTAGTAGGATGCTCTTTAGCCTCCAAGTATTTGAGTTCTTTCCAACTTTCCTCTTGTGATTGAGTTCTAGTTTCAAAGCATTGTGGTCTGAAAATATGCCAGGAATGATCCCAATCTTTTGGTACCGGTTGAGACCTGATATGTGACCTAGGATGTGATCCATTCTGGAGAATGTTCCATGGGCACTAGAGAAGAATGTGTATCCCGTTGCTTTGGGATGGAATATTCTGAATATGTCTGTGAAGTCCATTTGGTCCAGTGTGTCATTTAAAGTCTTTATTTCCTTGTTGATCTTTTGCTTAGATGATCTGTCCATTTCAGTGAGGGGGTTGTTAAAGTCCCACACTATTATTGTATTGTTGTCAATGTGTTTCTTCGCTTTTGTTATTAATTGCCTTATATAATTGGCTGCTCCCATGTTCGGGGCATAGATATTTACAATTGTTAGATCTTCTTGTTGGATAGACCCCTTAAGGAGGATATAGTGTCCTTCCTCATCTCTTATTACAGTCTTTGTTTTAAAATCTAGTTTGTCTGATATAAGGATTGCCACCCCAGCTTTCTTTTGGTGTCCATTAGCATGGTAAATGGTTTTCCACCCCCTCGCTTTCTATCTGGGGGTGTCTTTGGGTCTAAAATGAGTCTCTTGCAGACAGCATATTGATGGGTCTTGTTTTTTAATCCAATCTGATAGCCTGTGTCTTTTGATTGGGGAATTGAGCCCGTTTACATTCAGGGTAACTATTGAAATGTATGAATTTAGTGCCATTGTATTGCCTGTAAGGTGACTGTTACTGTATGTTGTCTGTGTTCCTTTCTGATCTTTGCTGCTTTTAGGCTCTCTCTTTGCTTAGAGGACCCCTTTCAATATTTCTTGGAGGGCTGGTTTCGTGTTTGCAAACTCCTTTAGTTTTTTTTTGTTCTGGAAGCTTTTTATCTCTCCTTCTATTTTCAATGACAGCCTAGCTGGATATAGTATTCTTGGCTGCATATTTTTCTCGTTTAGTGCTCTGAAGATATCTTGCCAGTCCTTTCTGGCCTGCCAGGTCTCTGTGGATAGGTCTGTTGCCAATCTAATATTTTTACCATTGTAGGTTACATATCTCTTCTCCCGAGCTGCTTTCAGGATTTTCTCTTTGTCTCTGAGACTCGTAAGTTTTACTATTAGATGTCGGGGTATTGACCTATTATTGATTTTGAGAGGGGTTCTCTGTGCCTCCTGGATTTTGATGCCTGTTTCCTTCCTCACATTAGGGAAGTTCTCTGCTATTATTTGCTCCAATATACCTTCTGCCCCTCTCTCTCTTTCTTCTTCTTCTGGGATCCCAATTATTCTAATGTTGTTTCGTCTTATCGTATCACTTATCTCTCGAATTCTGCCCTCGTGATCCTGTAGTTGTTTATCTCTCTTTTTCTCAGCCTCTTTATTTCCATCATTTGGTCTTCTATATCGCTGATTCTCTCTTCTGCCTCATTTATCCTAGCAGTTAGTGCCCGCATTTTTGATTGCACCTCACCAATAGCCTTTTTGATTTCGACTTGGTTAGATTTTAGTTCTTTTATTTCTCCAGAAAGGGTTTCTTTAATAACTTCCACGCTTTTTTCAAGCCCAGCTAGTATCTTTAAAGTCATGATTCTGAACTCTACGTCTGACATCATACTAATGTCCGTATTGAGTAGGTCCCTGGCTGACGGTACTACATCTTGTTCTTTTCGCTGAGGTGATTTTTTTCATCTTGTCATTTTGTCCAGAGGAGAATAGATAAATGAGAGAACAAAATGCTAACAGGTTTACAACGTCCCCAGCAAATATACTGTATACAAATCAGAAAAGACCTGAAACCAGGGGAAAAGAAAGGGAAAGAAAGAAAAAAGAAAGAGAAAAAAAAAGATAAAAACAAAAACAGAACAATACAAAAAAAGCAGAATATGATCAAATATGATCAGGCTAGTGCATAGATCAGTGCCACACACTAGATTTTGGGCGTATTTTGGTCTGTTAGAAAAAAGTGCCTCCTAAAATTTTAAAGGAAGAAAGACATATATGTACAAAATAAGGGTTGATACAATGAAGGGATGGAAGAAGACTGTAAAGATGAAAATTATAAAAGATTTTATAAAAGGAATTGATAAGAAGTTGTTTGAAAAAAGAAAGAAGAAGATTTAAGAAAAAAAGAAAAAAGGGAGAGAATGTGATCAGGCAGGAGACTAGAACAAAGCCATACACTAGTGATTTAGGGTATATTTTGATCTGTTAGAAGAAACTGTATCTCAAAATTTTAAAGAGAGAACAACTTATATATATATGCCAAAAATAAGGGTAACTACTATGAAGGGATAAAATATGACTCTAAAAATGAAAAATAAAAAATGTCTTTTTTAAAAAAGGGATTGATAAGATGTTGGTTGAAAAAGGGAAAAAGAAAAATAAAAAAAAAAACAGTTAACAAAAATTAACTTTGATGAACTAATGAATCATGGTAAAAAAAAAAAAAGCCATGAATTCTATGTGCCGTATTCCCCTAGCGCTGGAGTTCTCCCATTCTCCTTGATCAGTAAACTTGGTCTTGGCTTGCTGGCTGTTCGTGCTGATCTTCTGGGGGAGGGGCCTGTTTCTGTGGTTTCCAAATGTCTTTGCCTGAGGCTGAATTGCCCCACCCTTGTCTGGGCTAAGCAAGCTGCTTGGGTTTGCTCTCAGGAGCTTTTGTTCCCTGCAAGCTCTCGGTACAGCTTTGGAGGACCAGGGCGAAAATGGTGGCCTCCCAATCTCCACCTGGAGGAGCTGAGAACTCGGGGCCCCGCTCCTCAGTGCGCCCCAAGAGAAAAGCAGTCACTCCCGTCTCCCGGGTCTCCAGCCGCACTCCGTGCTCACCCGGCCTGTGACCGAGCGTTGCTATCTCTGGCACCCGACCCCGTGTGGAGTCTCTAAACCCAGCAGATCCCTGCAGTGCATTCCCGCGCCGCTCCTCCCTGGGGAGAAAGGGGAGTCTCCCCAGCTCTGCCGCTTGTTGGGTCCCTGCTGGAGGAGCAGTGGCCTGACTGGGCCGCTGATCACAGTTTATGGCAACCGGGAGCTGAGAGCCCACGCCACGGCTCCATCTCTGCAGCCAGCTTCCCCGCTCCGATACCTGGGAGCTCTGCCGCACTCAGGCACCCCCGGGCTTTCTGTGCCCCCAAGGGTCCTGAGACCACACTGTCCCGGGAGGATTCCACCCCCTGCTTAGCCACTGCAGCGACGTCCCTCAGCAGAGCCAACTTCTAAAAGGTCCGATTTTGTGCTCCGTGGCTCTATCAATTGCCAGAAGCGGCTGGCGGAGGCCCCTCCCCCGCCATCTATCCTCCCGAATATCGCCTCGGATTCACTTCTCTGCACGTCCTACCTTCCAGTAAGTGGTCACTTCTCTGTTCAGAGAGTTGTTGCTACTCTCCTCTTCGATCTCCTGTTGAGTTCGTAGGTGTTCAGAATGGTTTGATCCCTATTCGGCTGAATTCCTGAGACCAGACGAAATCTAGGTCTCCTACTCCTCCGCCATCTTGCCGCCATGCTGTTTTTTTGGTCACACATATTTTACAAGAACAATTCACTATATCTTTTTCAAGATTTAATTGTTGAAATAAGAAAATATAAGGTTTTTAACCCTATTACTTATAAAAATTTCGAATATTTTTATGTTAACATGCTCATGCTTTATAAAATAAAATTGACATCTCAAATTTGAAGTAAGTGGAGTGTATATTTTTATTAATTTTAGCATGCATTTTTCTCCCTCTTCATTCATTTTCGTGGGTCTTTTGCACAAAATTCCTTACCAGTATAGGACCTAATGGCCCTGAGCAGTCATGACTCTCAAATCCTGTCATGTCAACTATAATATCTGGCAACCAGTGTGGCAGCTAAAAGGCTGCACATGCTAATGCTCTTTGTGATGACTTTTTAGTCTCCTTAGAAAGCTAAAGTCTTTCCAGTTCCATCCATGTCGTTGCAAATGGCAAGATTTCATTCCTTTTGATGGCTGCATAATATTCCATTGTCTATCTATCTATCTATCTATATCACATCTTCTTTATCAATTCACCTGTAGATGGACATCTTGTCTTTTTCCATAGTTTGGCTATTGTGGACATTGCTGCTATAAACATTGGCGTGCATGTACCCCTTTGGATCCCTACCTTTGTATCTTTGGGGTAAATACCCAGTAGTGCAATTGCTGGGTCGTATGGTAGCTGGAGTGGTGGGGGTGGGAGGGATGGGGTGGCTGGGTGATAGACATTGGGGAGGGTATGTGTTATGGTGAACGCTGTGAATTGTGTAAGACTGTTGAATCACAGACCTGTACCTCTGAAACAAATAATACATCATATGTTAAAAAAAAAAAAGAGATAGCAGGAAGGGAAAAATGAATGGGGGGAAATCAGAGGGGGAGATGAACCTTGAGAGACTATGGACTCTGAGAAACAAACTGAGGGTTCTAGAAGGGAGGGGGGTAGGGTGATGGGTTAGCCTGGTGATGGGTATTAAAGAGGGCACGAACTGAATGGAGCACTGGGTGTTATACGCAAACAATGAATCATGGAACACTACATCAAAAACTAATGATGTAATGTATGGTGATTAACATAACATAATAAAATTTAAAAAAAGAGCAAACGCACAAAGAATGTTATCCATCATAAATCGATGTGCCCAGTAACATGCTGTAATAGACATCATTTAAAAGCTTAAAATAGATTACTGCAGTTGTGAGGGAATTAACGTAATTAGTGCATTCCTATAAGATTAGGTTGATAGAAAACAAACAAAAAAGCTACAGTCTTACTATTTATGTATTTTCAAGGTCACTGACTTTGTCCTCAGCTTTTGAAACATCAAAACAAACACATTGTTTGAAATTTTTAAAAAGCTCTAACTTAATTACATGAGTAAGTTAATAACACTAGTGTATTTGAGGAACTGAGAGATTATTATTAAAAACATATATATACATTTTAAATGAACATAAGTATAAACTAAAAGGTTTGTTTATATTTGTGAGTGTGTGCAAAAATATATATGTAAAAGCAGGAACTCTGATTTTGCTTAAGATAATGCTTGGCAGATAGTTGGTATAAGTATTTATTTAATGATCTTTCATTTATTCATTATGGGCAGCAGTGGAAATAAACAAAAGCTATTTTGAGGCTCTGAAAAACGTTTCAAATATGAATAACTAAATAAATTCAAAGATTTTCAAAACTTAACCTTTTTATTTTATGATAATTATCAATTCACATGGAGTTATATGAAATAATATAAAGAGATCTTCTGTATCTTTTACCCAGTTTCCCTCAATGATAACATATTGCAAACTATAGTACAATATTACATCCAAGACATTGACATTGATATAGTCAAGACATAGAACAATTCCACTGCCATAAGGATCTCTGTTACCCTTTTATGGCCTCACCCACTTCTCTCCACCCACAACCCTTTTAAACTCTGAACAGCCATTAATCTGAAAGCAAAGAAAATCTAGGTCTCTCATGGCTAATCTCATGAGAGAGGGCTCCAACTTCATAACTTCATCTAATCCTAATTACCTCCCAAAGGCCCCACCTCCTAATACCATCACATTGGGAGGGTGAGTAGGGTTTCAGTATATGAATTTTGGGGAGGACACAAACATTCAGTCCATAATAAGATATGAAGAGACATTTTACAAAGTAGACATGTAGATAGCAAATAAGCACATGAAAAGAAACTTCATTAGCTGTCAGGGAAACATACATTAAACCACAATAAGATATCATTGCACACTTATCAGAATGGATAAAATAAGAAGGAGGGACAAAACAAATGCTAACAAGGATGTGGAGTAAATGGGACACTCATATATTTCTTGTGGGAATGTAAAAGGTACAGCCAACCTGGAAAACAGTTTGGTACTATTTGGTATTGAGATTCATACTTGAAGAGTCAGACCTTAACCACAACCTGGATTTCCTTTGGAGCATTACATTTGTTAATCAGGACAACTGCATTTTAGTATCCATTCTGTCACTGCCTCCATGCATGAATCTAAACGGCCACCAGGTTCAGTCTGGACAGGAAGACATTTGAGCCCGAAGAAGGGATGTTGGGAGACTAGAACCCTTGTGAAGAAGAACAGACACAAAAGCAATGAGGGTCTGGAAGGTGGTGGGCAAAAAAGGAGTGAACAGAGGGGACATTTTAAAAATTTGAGCTCTCAGAATTTAAGCAGTCTGAGTAATGTCCAGGTCATAGGTGTGGCCAATGGGGATGCAAGTTGTGTGGCAGAGTAATGAAGTTTAACAAAATTCTGATGTTTGAGGCTGCTGTGAAGCAGAATCCATAGCAACAGTTAGTCCATACATTAGACAATTAAACTTGATTTTAGCCTATTTGTGATGGCCAGTTTCTCATACTTCTTAGTCAGTTTCATGAAATCATTTCAATGACTTCAGTGCCTATAATGTATTGTAATTTTGTCCCAAGGTATTTTTTTTCTTCTCATTTCTCACCATTGACTATCTTCATATAATAAGGAGATTATAAGAATAAGACAGGGATAGCCAACCCTTTGAAAGTAGATCAGCCTAAAAAAACTCTCCATCTGGCATGCAAACACCTGTAACAACCATTTGAAAGCAAATACACCAGCTTATTGAAGAGTGGTAACTCAATGAGGTGCAAACAGTAAATGGATTCATTTTTCTCCAATCACTGCCTTCAGCAATGCTGTTGTGAAACTCTTTCAGGTCTTTTGATGACGTCTGCCACAAATTTTATAGTTTGTGTGTCAAATTATAAAGTTTGTATGTCACTTTAAGGCATAAAAGTTCCAAACAAGTTTAATCCAATTTAAACCTTTGGTCTTACATTCAATTTTATGCTCTCTTCCTCTCCTCTCCCCAAGGCCCACCAGGCTTCCAATGAGGGAGATCAACAGGGATGGGCAAGGCCTGCTCCTGAGATACCTCTTTTCTCTCACCTCTCCCCACCAAGTTCCTTACTTCTCCCTGGTGTTGAGGCAGGGAAAGGGCAGGACTGGTGGAAAGCACACATGTATAATGAGACTCTGCTATTGCACTCTTAAATTCAATCAGACATGACATAGGGGGCCATCAGTACCCTCTGTGTGGAAAACATCTGAATGCTGATCCTTCTGTGGGGCTTTTGTGTGCGTGTTTTCCAGGGAGCCAGACAAGGTCTCCCTTCTGCCCAGCTCCTAGGACATGAAATGTATTCTGAGAAGACCTCTGCCCTCTCTGCCCCCTTCTCTAGTAGTCTACCTCACAGAATTTGCTCCTGTAGGTCTTTCTCCCGGTGACTGCCCTTCTTAAATGGAATGGGGAACTCATAAGATGGCACAAACATGACAACTAAGCTGTGTCCATTTGACTATCAAGAAACTCATACACCTTTGCCACACCAAGATGTGTTAGCGCAGGCTGTTTCGTTTTACCCAATTTCCAGTTCTCTCTTCTTATGTCCTTGTCCTGTTAAAAAAGCACAATGGCAGATCAGTTGGGGAATGAACTGTGTCTTTTTTTTTTTTTTTTTTGGCAGGTATCACATATTTCCATGATTGATTTTTTTCGTGCCCTGTCTTAGGGTAAGGAGCACACTCCCCTCCACTGTCCCATAATACTGGGGATGGAAACAGAGCAACAGTCCTGCCAAGTGCTTCTTCCCTATCTCTTTGGCTTTCAGTTTACAAAGGCAAGTAGAGAATGGGTCCTGCGGTGATGCCTAGGTATTACAAGGCCAGTTTAGCCTCTTCAAGCGGGACTGGGAAGAGGACAGCCTAGGACCCCAGTTCTTTGGTACTGGATTATTGGTATCTTTGTCTTCAGGGTCACAGGACAAGTTCCCCTAATGTCCTGTTACAAAGACAGAAGAGCTAAAATTACTGTTATAGATTAAGCTCTCTAGAAGCAAATGCTGAGATACAGTTGGGGTGTAAGATATTTATTGGAGGTCAACATCTATGGAAGAAAGGGGGAAGGAACAGGTTTGGGCAGAAGAAGTCCAACGACAGTGTAAGACCAAGAGAGACTTGGTCATTACAGGGAACTCTGGGCTACAGATCAACCACCAAAGTGTCCCTTGCTGGGTCAAATTATCTAGGTCATTTATATCCCTACTTCACCTAGTCACTAAGTGACTTCCGAAGTGTGTGCTCTTGGGTGAGGCCCTCTCTGAAACTGAGATAGACCTTAAATGAGCTGAGACCTGGAGCCTGTCACTGACAACACTCCCCACAGCTGGGCACCAGGTGCTCCTTAAAGGGAGGCTCTGGGTGGTACTCCTCTGTATTTGTCATAAAAAGCAACTAAAGTCCTCCTGCTCTGCCCCAAATTTTGCTGATATGTATATGAAGGACCAAAATGCAAGAGTATTTAATAAGAACAATTATTAGGTTAACTCTGATGCCTTCTCTTGCTATTTGTGGAGAAGCAAATTTATAAGTTAAGCATGGTAAGAAGTTAAGAAGCAAGGAGCATGGTCAGTGTGATTGGGGAGAGGGTTTCCCCAAAATCTAAAATGGTAAAGTAAAATCATCACTATAAATTCTCTGGAAGATGGACAGTTATCTGAATTTAAATAAACATCACATTGCACATCTCTTATGAATTCTGGAAACAATCATTCTTTCAGTCTTCCAGGGCATGACTAGCAATCATGAAAGTGATGAAAGTCATCTTCACACAGTCTCCAATGGTGGTCATCAGGGGAATAAAATAAGCACAATTTTCAGCTAGGCTGACTGATCTTCCTCAATTAGAATGTAAATCCCTGTCAACTAAGGCTGAGGAGAGGAAGATAGGAAGACTGTTTGCTTACATCATGTTGTTGATAATCATCCAAGGAATTTATGTGATTTGTGTAAGAACAATTGGTTTTCATGTATTTCTTCCTTGGGTTTTTTCAGATTTCCACAAAGTACTAGATGACCAGTAGAGGAAGACATTGTTGAACAAAGAAATTTAAGTCCTTTCCAACATGACTTTTGAATCACGGTCATTCTATGTAGATTTGACCAAATGTGCTGTTTATGCCTTTATATACTGTATTTTTGAACTGCTCATAGAATCACTTGCTGTTTATACACACTTTGTACATTTGTAGATAAAATGAAATACAATGAGATCTCTATAAGGATTCTTATTTTTATACTTGTCTTCTGGGCATCTTCAAGTAATTTTTTTATCCAATTACTGAAAAGTGTTCAGTTTTTATAAGCAATGGTTACTTTGAGGGAATGGAAAGGGGGGAGGTGGTAAATGATGATGTGTATTTATATATGTCACATGCCTCAGGGCATGAAGGATGCATTAGATTTTTGACAGATTTATGTAAATAAATGAAGGAAAATAAGGAAGAATAAGAAAAATGGTCAGTTTACTGAGCTCATAAGAGAAGTGATGCCACACAGCAATGCCAGCAAACAGAAATGTAACAATATTCTAAAGCCTCATTAAAAAATGAGTTGTATTTGACAGATGTGTAGTTGTATTCATTTTGAATCTCAGCCATATGGAGGCAGAAATCCTACTAAAACAGTTCTGTTTCAAGCAGTTTTATCTATGGAAGTGCATCAGAAATAATGAGTCTCATTCAAAACTGAGAGGTAAAATGGGCATCTAGAGTGTTCCTATAAGTTTAAGTGAGATGTCCAACAAAGAATTGTCAGTAGGGGATAACTGTGTAGATCTTCAGCATATCATTAGAATTTCTTATGCTTTTCTACTTAGTTTTAATTAAAGTTGTGTCACTGCACATTGACATTGTAGTAACTTACTAAAATTTCTATTTTTTAAAAGAAGGACATAACTCCAAATAGTATTATGAGTAATGAATTTTTTTCTGATTGGATACGTTATGTCAAGGGAAACACTCTATCTCTCATCCACCTAATATCAGAGCATCTTGATGAGGTGAAGAATTTTAAGAGCTTCCAAGTATCGGGCAGATCAGCTTCTCAGATCCTATCCAAACACTTAAGACTTATAAGAGCATTGATAACATTAATTCAAAAAGATTTTATATTTTTACTACTAATAAGTAACTAGTTTAATCAGATGTTCTGCTAAATTGAACTGCTATAAATGGCTGTTTTTTCTTCTCAAATTAGCAGGGTATAAATCATTAGATTAGGCAGGCTAACCTTCCCAAGACCATAGGTTACCTCTGATGAAGGGATAACAGAATTTTTTTCTTTCAATCTTTTTTTGTAAACAACATCAAATAAAGCTGACTTTCTAATTAGCTAAATTTAATTTGCGGTTTTTAGAGACTCCTTTTAAGTTTTTAAAAATATTATGATTATAGGTATATATACATATATAAAATATATATATAAATTATATTGTTACATTTAATATATATGTAAAATAGAAACCACACTAAATGCTGAGACTGGCATTGTAGACATAAAATAGTTTTGTATTTAATTCTTATTTTCTTAATTTCTGTACAGTTTGCAAACAAGAAAAAATATAAAGTGAGGCAGTCTGTGGAGAAATAATTAAAGAAATAGGGCCATTTAGCATCTACCACTAGCCAAGTAACTTAAAACAAGTTCTTCAGCTTTGCTGTAGCTTTTTTTATCTGCAAAAGACTGAAAATAATAGAACTC
The DNA here is from genome assembly GCF_009762305.2 of Zalophus californianus. NCBI lineage: Eukaryota > Metazoa > Chordata > Mammalia > Carnivora > Otariidae > Zalophus > Zalophus californianus. Next base: position 124,787,998 of record NC_045598.1, read on the forward strand.
ATGCATTTGTGAGATAATGCATATCAAGCCTTTAACACAATGCCTAGCATGTAGTAAGAACTCAATGAATGTAAATTTTTTATAAATCAAATCCTATTACCAGATGTGTGGAATATAAGGAGACAATGACTACATTCTATACTGACTAGACAACGTAGAGCAGTAAAATTTTTTGTAGTTTAAATGGGCAGTTTTTCATAGAATTGTCCTCTGCTTTATAAGAAAAATGATACTTAATGTTGAACCTCCAAGAACCTTAGGTTGGAGTAAGATAAATACGACACAGATGATTAGTTCGTTCCTCATATGGCACCTGACAAGGTGACAGTTTGTTAGTGAGGTCATTGGGTTCTGGTTTTGTAAGTGGAGAAATTTTATTTTATACGGGTCAGAACAGATCAAATCAGAATGTCTGGAATTAGATTCATGTTGAATAAAGTGACAAGAGATGGCTCAAAATGCCAATGTGTTAATTTTCCTTCTCAAGCAAGAATTACTTTAACTCTTTATTGAGGGTATCAATAGTGAGTCAAATGTGTGATTTGGGAAGGGGAGAAGAAAAAACATTAGGAAATGGATGGTTTTAAGGAGGAATATCCCTTAGACCAGGAAAAAAAATCTCATGAACTTTTCCTGTAACAAAGTAAAGTCCAACTTTCTAATTAATGGGGCATTCTTTCCTGCTAAAATCAGGGTTTGTTTCCCTTACTCAGACAATGTGAAGATCACTAAATTTGTATTTCTTAATCTCCCAGTTCATTCTTCTTTGAAGGTCACTGGGGCAGACTGCATTTTTCAAAGACAGCTTCAACAATCTCTCCATTTCACATGCTGTTCTTGCCACTTCATCATTAAAAGGTAGAATCTATGTCTTTATCCCCTTTAATCTGGGTGAGTCCTGTGACTGCACCACCCAACAGAATGTAGTAGAATTGATGCTGAGCTAGTTCTGGATGTAGCCCTTCATAGGCTTGGCAGTTTCTTCTTCCTGACTCTTGGAATACTGGCTTTGGGATGCTTCTTTCAGAACCCAGCAACCATGGATGGGTGCTCTAGTTGCAGTCTCAGCTGAACTCCCAGCCAAGAGCCAGCACCAACTGCCAGTTCTATGAGTGAGCCACTTTGAATGTTCAGCCCATGGTAGATAATTAGCCCTGTGTTCCATCTGACCACAAGCACATGAGACCCCAATCAAGAGCTGTCCGGCTGAGGATGGTCAAACCACAGAACTGTGAGAAATAATAAATTGTTGTTTTAAGCCAATAAGTTTTGGAATGATATGTTATGCAGCAAAAAATTCCACAAATAATCATCTACTATCCCTTGGTACATCTTTTGCTTCAACTAGGCTAGGGTATTGAATATACTTTTTATTCTTTTGTATTCAGTTATTCATTGATTACTTTCACAAGCTCTCTTCATTCATTCATACAGCATATATGTATTGCTACTATGTATCAGGTACTATGAGATTCTAAATGTTGAAAACATAGAAATGAAATATTCCCTCCCTTCCCAGATCTTATATCTTATATAAGGGAGGCTGAAAATAAACAAAATAAGTAAGTAATAAGGGCTAAGAAGTAAAAAATAAAACAAGGAAGGAAAATATGAAACGCTGAGAGACAAGTAGAGTTGTGGAAGTTTTATGTAGGATGGGCAGGGAAGGCTTTCCTGAGAAAGTGAGTAAATACCTGCAGGAAATGAGGGAGCTAACCTAGTGAACAGCTGAGGGACAGTGGAGTGTGCCTGGTGGAAAGAGGACAGTTAAGATAGAACACGGATGAAAATAATAAGAGATGGAGTCAAGAGAGCCAACATTGGGCCTTTTGGCTGATGGAAAGACTTTGACTTTCATTCTGAGTAAGATAAGAATCCATTGAAGAGTTTTACATGGAGGAATGAATAACTAGACTTATGTTTAACAAAATCATTCCGAGTATTGTGTTGAGAACAGACAGCAAAGGAGCACAGGGGCACAAGCAGGGAGACCAATGGGGAAACTATTGCAATCATCCAGGTAAGAGATGATGGTGTCTTGGGTTAGGGTGGTATTTGATGCATGTCAGGGGTCTGGGATTTGATTTTACCCTACTTATCTTATAAGTAATATATTAAACTGCAAATGTTTCATAAATTCTGGCAGAAGACATGAGACTCTTGGGTCAGAGACAAAGGACTTTATTACTCATGGCATAACAAGCAGCATGAGCTTCATGTTTGTGTTGGTTTGCCTTGTCCTGCCAAGTCCCTTGGAGGCATTATGGATGGGCCCAGATGAATGCTACATAATTGGTGGGCATGTGTTGCAGCTGAGGAACACTAAGCTAAGGAAATCCATCTCTTTTATAGTAGTAGGCAGTAAGTAAACCTGCTCTTTGTCCTGGAGGGTGACGTTGCCCCATCCCTTCAGGTTACTCACTGCAAATATAACCCTAAAAAATGTCTCAAGTGAGGAGTGATCAGGGATTTGCATTCATGGCAGACTAGGTAAGAATACACAGGAGCTCTCAGGTGTTTGCCTGGCAGGTTGAAGTAAGAAGTATTCAAATTCTGGATACAGTTTAAAGACAATGTTAACAAGATTTTCTGGGGGCTTTGATTTGTGAGATATTTTTCTAAATAATCAACCTTTTATTAGTTTATCTTATTTGAGAACAACTTTATCCATAAGTATTGAGAGTACATTATATTCATTTCCAGTATACCAAATACACCTCACCCTACCCACCTCTACACTTCAAAATAATATACTCAGGTCACAACATGCTTGAAGATCCTTAGATGAAAAAACAGATTAAATATCTGAATAATTTACTTTCTCTCAAAGTTCTCAGCTGGTAATAGAATGCACTAGATAATAAAGTTTATAAAAAGTGGAGAAATTATAATTTAATTTTTTTCTAACTGAAGTAAACATTCTCTAAAGAAAGCTTAAGAAAACGTGCAAATTCTATGACGTATCATCAGCTTCTAGAAGATATCCACTTTCTAACTGTGTTTTTCATTTGTGCAAATTTCCAATTATACTCTTCTTTAGCTTTACCAGAGATTTAAACATCCAAATTTATAAGATAATAGTAGTATTATCAGGAAAAATTTTTACTTTATCAAAGAACCAAATGCATAAACTTTTGTTATATAATGCACCTTCCCTTTTTTTCATAACATTTGTTTGCAATGACATTCCTAGTACTAAAAGAAATTATGATGACAGTTGTTGTAAGACTATAAACTACATAAAAACAAATTTGAACAAGAATTATTATCCCCTTATAAATACCAATTATTTTCTTTAAAATATCCTGCTAAGATAATATCTTCTCTGTCTAAAAATATCTTTCAGAATTTGAAACTAGAATAATAAGTGGAAAAGAAACCCCATGGAATTTGACTGTCTTCCATATAAACAACCTAGAATTCTTTGGAGTTTTATATTTTTTTAAATTTCAAGGTAAACAAATGCTGATACAACCACTGTTGCCAGTTGTGTAAGACTAACTGCTATGGCCTGGCATCAGTTACAGACATCTCTGGTCTCAGCATTTTCTGTTTCCATGATTGCTTAGGTTCTTTTAAAATAGAAATTTGATAATTGAGTAAGCCTCTAGATTATGAATGATGGTAGATTTGAGTGGTCTGGTAAATAAGAGGATCCTGTTTTACCAGAAAGAGCTCATTTTGCATGAAGCATAAACCACTGTTAAGGAATTAGACCATACAAAAATGTATGCCTGTGATAATAGTTGCATTTTTTTTTTTTACTCCATGTTCTATTAGCAAGAAGCTAGAGGCTTTTTACCTCTCCCCATCAGCTAGAGCCATGACTCTGTATTCTAAACAATGTTAGGCTAGAGGTAAGGGAAAGGGGAAGAATGAGGGTGTTAGGGTTAGTGACAGTATAAATGTATGTTGAACCCGGATCCCCTGGGTTCAAATCTCAGTTCTGTCACTTAATATCTGTGTGATATTGGGCAACTTGCTTAACCTATTGATATCTATTCTTTATATGTAAAATGAGGACAATGATAGTTCCTACCTCACAGGGGTATTATGAAGATTAAGTTAATACATATAGTATAGTGAGCATATTTTAAGAGCTAAATAATACACATAGTATACTTAGCATATTTTACATCATTATTTAACTATTATCATCAAGAAGTTTCATGAACAAGGGTTGGTACCAACTGAAATTTCCATTTATGTGGGTAGAGTCTGATATATCACATCCTGTCATCTCTGCAACTAATAATACCAATTAACAAAAGTGACACGTTTTATCATCCAAGAAATGAAATGCAATCCAGTTTGTCATAGAAAATTCCCTTTTACCCATACTTTCTATGGGGGATTCACCTACTTCAAATGAGAGTAAATCTTGAAGAAGACATCTGTTTTGTCTTGCATGTTACATATGTCTTTATAATCACAATGATAGCATGTACTTTTTGTTTTCTAACCACATATACAGCAGATAATGTTAGAGTCACATTTTACTCTGTATTAAACATCTGGTATCAACAGAAGAAACAAGAAACCATCATGACTGTACTCTCAGAGTTAATTCAGGAATATTAATCTGCCCTTACAATCATCTATACTATATCATATATAATTGGCCCTTGTGAATTTTTCTCCCTTGCGCCACCAAGTGAATTTAATAACTAGCATTAAAAAAAAATGTAGTCATGTACATGGTTCTCACTTATCTCTGATGCTGCTTTGTAGGAACTGGTTTTGAGTATTTAAGAAAAAAGGCTGATCAACACCCTCACTGAATTGGTGTTTAACATCAGCTTGATGACAAATGACCCATGACCCCAAAATAATGCCCTCGCAGGTGAGAAAATTCCAGTGACACTGGGACATGAGCTGTTAGAGGGGATACACAACAGTTTCAGCATTCGAGGGAATGTGTATTATTATGTCCCTGTTTAAATGGTCTTTGTCAAAGAGTAACTATGATAACGGAAGGGGTAATCTCTAACCAGCTGTTGTGGTGGAAGGCAACCTCTACCCATACACCCCACTGCACACAGAAATAAGGTACAATAATGTTTGAAGTTTAACACCATTTCAGACTTACAGCCACCCTTTTATTTAACACCAATTTTAACTTTCAGCTTCTGCCTGCTTCATTTCATGTTCCACACAGTAATTTTCTTTATTTTGCAGAACAGCCTTAACTTCTATTAAACTGTCACATTTTACTATGCATTAAGCATCTGGTATCAATAGACTAAACAACACAGAAAGCAGGATTATGCTGTCAGACTTAATAATTCAGAAATATTAACCAGCTCTCATAATTATCAGTAGTTCTTCATATGTAATTGGCCCTCAATGTACATTTCATACTTCTGCATAACTCTCTGCATACCAGTATAAGATAATAGTGCCTAATCTTTCATGTAACTAACAGAGTTAATTTGGCTAAATGAAATCAATTCATCAGCAATAGCAGTTTCTTGCCACGAAAAAATTCGTTAACCACACACACAAACACACATGTCCATGCCCTACCAAATAGCTATTTTAAAACAACACAACACACTTACTCCATACAGTAACAGATGAAGAAAGTTATTTAGCCTTAAGCAAACTTCAGAAAGGAAGAAAGTAAACCATTTCAAGACCTTGCCTGTGAAGTTAATGTCTAGGGCTAGGTTTGCTACAAGCTTCAGTTTAAGACCATTTGCTTCCTTTAATTAAAACATATTTGTTATCTGCTGTGACTCCTTACCTTTAATATTATAGTACTGTTCAAGATTTGCTTTATACTTTGCCTTAAACAGCTTTACTGCAATTTTGACATGTCATTACCAGTGGAGGACCAGTTTATAGAATCCTGAGCTGAAGCCTTAAGTACTGATCAGAAGCTCTTGTTCTCATAACATTCTTATTTGAACATTTTGACTTGAAAGGTAATCTTTTTTAAATTTTATTTTATTTAAATCAATTAGTTAACATATAGTGTATTGTTTCAGAGGTAGAATTCAGTGATTCATCAGTTGCATATAATACCCAGTGCCCATTACAGCACCTGTCCTCCTTAATGCCCATCATCCAGTTACCCCATGACCCCACCACCTCCCCTCCAGCAACCCTCAGTTTGTTTCCTATAGATAAGAGTCTCTTATGGTTTGTCTCTTTTATTTTTCCCTCCCTATAGGGATTTCCCTATAATCCTCTGTTTTGTTTCTTAAATTCCACATATGAGTGAAATCATATGATAATTGTCTTTCTCTGACTTAGTTTGCTTAGCATAATACCCTCTAGTTCCATCCACATTGTTGCAAATGGTAAGATTTCATTTTCTGATGGCTGAGTAATATTCCATTGTATATTTATACCACATCTTATTTATCCATTCATCAGTCGATGGTCATCTGGGCTCTTTCCATAGTTTGGCTATTGTGGACATTGCTGCCATAAACATTGGGGTGCATGTGCCCCTTTGGATCACTATGCTTATATCCTCTGCATAAATACCTAGTAGTGCAATTGCTGGGTTGTAAGGGTAGTTCTATTTTTGATTTTTTGAGGAACCTCCATACTGTTTTCCAGAGTGGCTGTACCAGTTTGTATGCCCACCAGCAATGTAAAAGGTTCATTCCCCTTCAACTTGAAAGATAATCTAATGTGTTGATACTAGACATACCTTAAATGCTTTGCTAATTGACATTAGCATTTTACATGCTCCAACAGTTTCCTCGTATCTTCCCTTGCTCTCAACTGCCATTTCTTGTGATTGTCAGTATATCTGAGAGGAGTAGCCGCTTTCCTCTCTGGTTATTTTCTGCTATTTATGTGAAGTTGACTTTAAAACAACACAAATAAACTTGCCAAAAGCAAGTGCTACATAGGAGTAAATGTTCTGTGAGTAAGGAAGGGAGATCAACAAGGTGAATGAACTCCAGGGCACTATCTTCTGTTTAATATGACCCTAAATAGGTTCAAAGCACTTTTGGTTGCTTTCTGTTTCTTAACTATGTTTCAGATGGATAAAGCTTGCTGATATTTGAGTTCTGTATAGGACAGGTGGAATATTTCTAGTGAAGAAAGACTTCATATGTTGAAGGAAAGATCCATTGAAGGCATTATTCAAGTGATCAACTGCTCTTCAGAGTCTAAAATCATCATGGATCTGCCTGTCATTCACAAGAGCATACTTAGAGGGAACTAGTATAACAAATGCTATTTCCTATCTGAAATGGTTGCATAAACTAGCCTTTTCATCTCTATAATAAAGTTCCTAGTGAAAAGAAAAAGAGGGAAGTTCTTAGAATGCAGAAGGTATGACTTCAGAGGTAAGAATGAGGAAATAGAAGATATTTATGAAGAAGCTCATTTATTTTGGCAAATCTAACTCTTAAAAAGAAGCAGAATTATTTAACCTCTTTGAGACTCAATTTCCTCAATTGTAAGGTTAGAATAATGACACTCAACTAATAGAGGTTTTCTGAGGACTAGTTTTTATGTAAAGCAGTAAGCGTGATACATAATAAATGTTTAATAAATTTTCAGTTTATAGACTCCTACTTTCCTAGAATCCATTGAACATTAGTGTCCAAATTAGGTGTAACTCTTTTTAAGTAACTCTTTTTAACACTTTGTGACTAAATTAAATGATTAAATATCACTATCTAATATGAAATATTATGAATATTAAATTCAAAAGATAATTCTCCTTTAAACAAGGGCTTTAAGAAGTTTTGTTTTATGAAGAGCAATTTGATTGCAACTTATCCACATATGTAATATTTCCCCAAAGAATTTAATCAACAGGGAAACATTTTAAGACATGATTTAGAGGAAGAAACTTTAAGAATATGTGTTGTAAAATAATATAATCTTAAGACTTCAGATGTGATTCCTGGTCCATGAATGAGATGTTATTCCTGGTGCATAAGTGGCAACAGAACTCCTAAAAAGAAACAATAAATTTGAATAACTTATTTTTAAAATATCGTTATTATTGTTTCTTTTTAGTTTAAAAGAAACTCTTATGAGCACTCTTTATATGCCAAGCACTGTGCTAGAGACAGAGAATACAAATACAAAACAAAGCATAGGGCACCTGGGTGGCTCAGTTGGTTAAGCAACTGCCTTCGGCTCAGGTCATGATCCTGGAGTCCCCGGATCGAGTCCCGCATCAGGCTCCGTGCTGAGCAGGGAGCCTGCTTCTCCCTCTGACCCTCCCCCCTCTCATGTGCGCTCTCTCTCTCATTCTCTCTGTCTCAAATAAATAAATAAAATCTTTAAAAAAAAAACAAAATAAAGCATAGCCACTGACCTCAAGTTCATAGATATTATAGCACCTGCTCATAAAAACAATCTAAATGCAGTAATAGAAATAGGCTCAAATCTTACTGGGCCACAGATATATAAAGTTAACCTGACTTGACCAGTGAATAAGAGGACAAGAAAATGGGAGAGGCGGCTTTTTTTTTTTTTTAAGGTTTTATTTGTTTATTTGATGGAGAGAGAAACCGCAAGAGAGGGAACACAAGCAGGGGGAGTGGGAGAGGGAGAAGAAGGCTTCCTGCTGAACAGGGAGCCTGATGCAGGGCTCAGTCCCAGGACCCTGGGATCATGACCTGAGCTGAAGGCAGACACTTGACCAACTGAGCCACCCAGGCACCCCTGGGAGAGGCTTCTTGAAGGAGGTGCTGCCTCTGTTGAATCTAATGGGGAAGTAGGCAAAGATGGGGAAGGCATTCTGCACAGAGTAGAGACTTGAGCAGAAGCATGGCATGTGGATGTGGGCAGGGAACTACAAGTACAGGTGGGAGGTAGACCAAGCACAGGTGGGAGGTAGAGCATGAAACAGAGCTAAAGCTAGACATAAGATCAGGCCATGTAGAGCCTTGTATGCCAACTCAGGAGCTTAAGTTAACCCACTAGACAGAGGAGTATTTAAGGGTTTCATCAGTGTATTGAATCAGTTAGATTTGTATTTCAAATAAAACAGTTTCACTTTTGTGTGCAGACGAAATTTAACAAGGACTTTGGGTTATGCTGAGTGAAATAAGTCAATCAGAGAAAGACATGTATCACATGACCTCACTGATATGAGGAATTCTTAATTTCAGGAAAGAAACTGAGTGTTACTGGAGTGGTTGGGGGTGGGAGGGATGGGGTGGCTGGGTGATAGATATTGGGGAGGGTATGTGCTACGGTGAGCGCTGTGAATTGTGCAAGACTGTTGAATCACAGATCTGTACTTCTGAAACAAATAATGCAACATATTTTGAGAAAAAAGAAAAAGAAGAAGATAACAGGAGAGGAAGAAAAGGGGAGTATGTCAGAGGGGGAGACGAACCATGAGAGATGATGGACTCTGAAAAACAAACTGAGGGTTCTAGAGGGGAGGGGGGTAGGGGGATGGGTTAGCCTGGTGATGGGTATTGAGGAGGGCACGTTCTGCATGGAGCACTGGGTGTTATGAACAAACAATGAATCATGGAACACTGCACCAAAAACTAATGATGTAATATATGGTGATTAACATAACAATAAAAAAATTAAAAAAAAAAAAAAAAAAAAAAAAAACAAGGACTTTGGGGATAAGATAGTGGAAAGGATACTGTGTATTGACCTCAGGTGATGATAAATAAAGACACGACCTGAATTAGGACAGTGATAAGTTAACATCCTACCAAAATACTCTCATGCACACATGACACACAAAAAGACATACACACACTTTTATTTATTGCAGCACTATTTGTAAGATTGGAAACAACTCTGGTGTTTTTGTTTATGTTTAATGCCCAGATTTGAGTATATGTTCTTGGTAATTGCAAGGAGGATATCTGGGATTATCTAAAAAAATCAGCAAATTTGATTTCTTCAGTTTTTTCCCAGTCGTTTCATATTGAGTTCCCTCTTGCTTAACAAAAGTAATGTTGCTTTGTGAAGCAAATTCAATTAGGATGTAGTCTGAGGAAAAGGACAATACCCCGCGACAGAATAGCCCTACATTATTATCTTAGTCTGTTATCCCTGTTGTAGGTAATCATTAGAGTCATTAGCTATAAATTAGGAGAAAGGCAAATACATGACTATCAACACTATTGGTAAATTTTGCTCTGGAAATTCTATCCAATATAGTAAGGCAAGAAAAAAATGTATAATGCTTATAGACACTGGAAATTAGTGGACAAGTATCTTTGTTATTTTTCTTTTTGTTAAACAGAAGGGAATCCAACTATAAGAAAAATTAGAACTAATATGGATATTGGATAACATGACAGATTATGAAGTAATATAAAAATATTGAATTTACTATATAATAATAATGATCACCTAAAAATAATGGGTAACAATTTGATTCCTAATAATAATCAAAATGTAAAACATTTAAGAATAAGTTAACAAAAATGTGTAGGAATCATGTGAGGAAAACTGAAATTTATTACTGTAGATGGTAAATACAGAGTTAAATAAACTGAGTGAAATACAAAGTTTCTGAATTAGAGGATTTACTGTCTTTGATATGCAAATTTTACCCCCAAATTAATCATACATTCATGTGAACATAATGAGGATACTAATGGGGGAGATTTTAGAATGTAACACAATTATTCTAATTTTGGGGGGGAAGCAAAACCATGCTTGAAATTGCCAAAACAATTTTGAAAATAAGGTGAAAATTAGGGGTACTTGCCCTAAAACATAGTAGCATTTACTATGAAGCAATAATTCCACTTATTTTTTTCTTGTTGGTATTGCAATACTGAGACAAATCAACAGAAAAGATTAGAACAGTATTTATAGGTGTGCCTCAAGGAACTCCAGGACTGTAAACTGTGTAAAGGTATTAGTCAGGATGTTCAGGATGTTTAATTTACTGATATACATTGTGAGTTTCTAAGAAGTTATTATACACAATCTTTCTCAGGCTTATTTGACCTCAGAAATCTTTTGAAAATGCATCTTGCAAGATAAATCTTCTCATAAATTTGAGGAAAGCTGAAAAAAAAAAACCAGATACATATTTGTACAGTTGAGTCTTGAACAGTGTGGGAGTTAGGGGTACTAATCCCCATGCAGTGAAAAATCCATGTAAAGCTTTTGACTCCCCCAAAACTTAACTACTAAGAGCCTAGTATTGACCAGAAGGCTTATTGATAACATAAAGTCAACTAACACGTATTTTGCATGTTATATGTATTGTATACTGTAGTGTTAAAATGAAGTAAGCTAGAGAAAATAAAATGTTATTAAGAAAATCCTAAGGAGGAGAAAATACATGTACAATACTGTAATGTATTTACTGAAAAAAAAATCCATGTATAAGTGGAGTCTCACAGTTTAAACCCATGTTGTTCAAAGATCAATAAGGGGATACTTCAATTTATTTTGGAAAGAATAGAATCAATAAATGGAATTTAGCCAAATGGGTAGAATTTGGAAATAAATTTCAGATTTATTAATATTCAAATTTAAAAACTAAAACCATAAAAGTAGCAGGACACATTTAAAATGAATTCATATTGCTCATAAACATCTGAATAAAGGTTCTGCCTCATGATCATCCTCAATTATCAAAGAAACTAAATTGATAAATAATTTTTGATTCATGAGATTGGCCAAGATTAAAAACATATATTTTATATTTATATACTCATAAAAATTAATCACAAACTGAGGTCACATTCCCTGCTTAATACTCAAATTAACGTTGCAAGCACCACCATCTTGCTTAACTACAGGAAATCCAGTCTTTCACCAGGGTTGTCACCCCATGTATCTTTAGGAATTCCCAGGGGATGTGTAAATGTTCCAAAGATGGGTTCTAAAGGTCACCTGCCCCCAGCCAGTAGTCTCACTCTGGACTACTGCTCCATACCACTGCTGGCCTTCTCCTGCCCCCCTTAAGCCCCTTTATCCTAAGTGAGGAAACAGATTACAGTTAATTCATCTCAGGCTAGATGAGAACCAACCATACTACTTAACTAGATATACAGAAGACTGGGGAATAACAAGCGGGTATTACAGTGCAGAAAACATGCAAACATTACCTAGTAGATAGGACTCTCAGAATTCAGAAGCCTGGCCTCTCTACCAGGAGTAGAATGCTGGCAGCTTTTCTCCTTAATTTTAGATGTCACCCTGTCTCTAAGCTCAGGGGTCACTGCTAACAGGAGTACTCTTGAGCATAACTGTCTTATCCAATAGGCCCATTCTCTAAAGACAGGAGAATAGAATTTTTCTTGCTTTGCATAATCAAGAGGCCAATTAATTTTTTTTCTTAGAACAAAAGAACATTCTGCTCTCAAAGGCATTTTGTGCCATGCTTTACTATATTCTTGTCTATATTATTTATGGAAGGAAGTGTAGTACCGTGGCTAAGAGTGTGGGTTTAAATCTTGGCTTTGCCTCTTCTTACCTAAATGGCCTTGGGCAGGTGACAGAGTTTCTCTGAGCTTTCATTTTCTTTTCTATAACAGAAGTAATAACATCCACCTTTTGGTTGTTGTAAAGATTAAATTAAATAATGTACAGAGAATGTCATGGTGATGTTTCAGTAAACAGCAAGTATAAAAACAATGCTCTTTAAATAGTCATATGCTCACAAGCATCACATTTGAGTTTGAACATGAATCGTGTTTGAACATGAACTCTGATTCTAGAGGTAGAAAAGGGTATTTCAATAATTTATTAGTTTTTTTCACCAAATTTGCACCTTATTTTGCACTTTTTCTCTAAACACGAGATGCATGCTAAATAGAGAAAAATTAGAAAACTTTCAAAACAAAAGCACAAACAGAGGCCACTTTACAAATACCACCTGTATTTTTGCCCCACCAAAATAACCACGGAGAACATTCTGGCTACTCCTTTTCCCCTTTTCTCTGTCTTCATGCCTCTCTCTGTTGCTGTCTCTACCTGGCAACCCCCCAGGTTGTCAGCAGAACACAGACAGTACACAGCAGGAAACTGTTAGTACCTAGAAGCCTATGGTGGTCATGGGAGCAAGAGGTTCCTGGGACCTGGAAGTGGAGAAACTGTGAAGATGGTTGCCTGGACTTTTGGTGGAAAGATACAACAGGCCCAGAATGGCTTTGCAGGGATGAACCTGGGGGAATAAACTCTTGCACCTTCTCGGCCTCCCACTATTGTCAACCACCTACCAGTGCTCCTCCTGGACCAACCTGGCTAGAAGCCATGCTAGCACTATCCATAATCCAGGGCCTCCTGGATGGATGCAGAGCTAAAGGGTTACTTTCAGATTTATTGAGAAAACAAGGACACTTCTGAAATTGAGAAGGAGTAAATTACTCATAATGCCAAAATCCCAGGACAATAAGCGTAACCTGAAAGTGTCCCAGGCAAACCAGACTATGTTGTCACCCTGTGGAATAGGGTCAAAAATAAGTCTGGAGGAGAAATGGAAGCCACGAAGTGTGCCCTCTTTCTTTCGATCCCCTCTCCCTCCCTTTCTCAGACATGCACATGCTCTTTATAATTCTATCTTAGTACACACATTTTATATCCTCTTAAATTTAGATATTCATTATGAATCACTTTCTATAGAATGCATGTTTTTCTAAAATATAATTTTAATCATATAATACTCTGTATCATGATTGTACCAAAACCGACCTCATCTTTGGATGCTTAGGCAGCTTCTGATTTTTCCATTTTAATGCCGTGATGAACATCATTGAACATAAATCACTGTATACCTCTAATTATTTAACAAATATTACTTGAGCAATTAGTACAATGTGTTACCCACTGAAGGTGTAAAGATGAGTGCAACATAGATTCTGTAGGTTACAGTCTAGTGGTGGAGACAACTTCCAACAGCAGCCTCACCAGAGAAAATACAAGACTTCATACACTAAGCAAAGCTGCATCCCCTGTGAGGTGGAGAGGGAGAACAAGGTCGTGATGCCAGGCCACAACCTTGGCCTTTGCCTCTACTAGCATTTGTTGTCCTTCCTAGGCTCCTGTGGCTCTGGATTCTGTTCTATGGGGGCCATTCTTCCTGCCCATACCTCCTTCATTCCATCCAGTGGTCACCAGGCTACAGTGGGAAGTGGGCTTGTCTTCCTTTTTTCCAGTTGCCTTCAATTAGAAGGAAGCTGAGTGAACAGGCTTGGCTACCCTGGTCCTTTCTGGTGCCCTGGGCTAAAGAAAGAGGTATTTCTTTTCAGCAGGTAGTGTTTGAAATCAGAAACCCGGGATAAAATAGTGCCTTAGAAAGCACCGTTGTTTGAAGCTAGGCATGCCAAGGAGTCTGGGAGTGAATTCCAGAGTGGTAGACCAGGGGCTGAGGGGGCCAGCTGGACAATTGAGGAAGAGCATGTAGAAAAGGTGAATAGTGTCATTATCTTGACAAGTCCGAGAGACATTGGGTTGGGCTTATTGTCAGGATGTTTGTGGATGGGATGGGCTGAATTCAACTTGCAGAGCCCTAGAGGGAGACCTAGTGCCAGACTCTATACATCCAAGTGAGTTGCCTATCAATAAAATCTTTGTTAGCCTGAAGAGATTTGCTTTGATTTCTTGCCTCCCTCCCTGATTTCATTGCATCATTTCTTGCCTTTGCTCACTCGTTTCCCTCTGATTTTCCTCTAACTTGCTGCCCACTCCCACCTCTCAGTCTGGGTTTGCCTTCTGCCTAGAGTGCTCCTCCTCCAGATCTTTGCACAGCTGGCTCCTTACCCTGTATGTCTAACTCAAATCCTATTTCTTACAGTGGTCTTTCCCTATTTCTCAGTTCAGTTTAGCCTCCCTAGACATTCTATCCCAGTACCTTCTGTTATTTTTCAAGTAGACTGTCACCTACTAAAATTGCCTTGCTTATCTGGTGACTTGTTTATCAAGGACCTTCCTTAATGTTTTTCTCAGCCCCACTAGGGCTCACCTATCTTGTTGTTGCTCTATCTCTCATGCACGGAAGGGCTCCTGGTGCATACATCATGCTCAGTATCCATCTCTGGATGGATGAATGTGTACTGGGTTTGTTGCTGAGTTCCTTGCTCTAAAAGCTAGTTATTTTGTTTCCACTCTTATAAATATATAGGTCTTGGGCACCTGGGTGGCTCAGATGGTTGGGCGTCTGCCTTCGGCTCAGGTCAGGATCCCGGGGTCCTGGGATCGAGTCCCGCATTGGGCTCCCTGCTCCTTGGGAGCCTGCTTCTCTCTCTCTCTCTCTCTCTCTCTCTGTCTCCCCCTCTCTGTTGCTCATGAATAAATAAATAAATAAATAAATAAATAAATAAATAAATAAATAAAAGAAATATATAGGTCTTCTAGGAAGCATTTCTTTAATTAGGTAAGCATTTCTTTTAATGATATAAGTATAACACAAAATTTCCTTTATATGGTTCAATTCATTCCCATGGGAAGAAAACAATCCTATTTTCTTTAGGATATTGATTTATTATCTTTCCATATGTAAAGTAATGATACTAATTCAGGAACCAGGATGACTTTTCCCAGACACATTAAATCCAGTATGGGTATAATTTCACATACCAGTTTTCTAATTTATAAGGAATTTTTTCAATTTTAAATGTTTAGGCATCTTTTTTCCCCTGTCTTTCCTATTTCATAGCAAGTGGATCAAGACAAGTGAAAGATGATTTAAAAACATGCTGAGTTGAGAGGCGCTGGGTGGCTCAGTCGATTGAGCGTCAGACTCTTGGTTTCAGCTCAGGTCATGATCTCAGGTTCTTGAGATCAAGACCTGCATCAGGCTCTGTGGTCAGGAGACTGCTTGAGATTCTCTCTCTCCCTCTCTCTCTGCCCCTCCCCGTGCTCTCACTTGCATTCTCTCTCTCAAATAAATATATATATTTTTAAATCCTAAGTTGAGTTTACATTTTTCTTAGTCCAAAAATAATGTGAAATGTTATTCTGTAAGCAGAAGTCACTCAGAGACCATTTATTTAACAATTCTATACAGATGTTTATACTTACAGATTGGTAAGTATTGGACAGCATTTATCTAATTAGAAAATACAAAAAATTAGAGAATTTTAATAAAAATATAACTCCTAGAGCAATTTTATAGCAACAGGAAATGAAATGGACTTTTCCCCCTTGCCTCCTTGTCTTATTTCAGCTAGAGGTTGCTTGTTTAGAGACCAATAATGAGTTATGTCCTCTCCTTAATTTTTGTTAATTAATTGAATCCCAAAAGACCATAATACAACATATAAATATGAGATGAATACTTTTAGCCTGGCACATTTGTAGATAAGGGTGTCCTCAGTTTTGGAAGGACAGGTGCTTTTGATGCTTTTATAAAGGGAGTTGGGATGTTCTGCTCTAAGTGCACTCATACTAGATCTCACCATGGGTCTTTGTACCATTCTCTAATGCCACTGCACATCTGGATGATTGTAATGAGGAGTGCTGACATATCTCAGACTCTTTTCTATCTTTCCCCTTTATATACCTTTTCATTTTTTTAAGAACCATGCAGATGTAACTGTAAAATCTTTACTCTAACGAGAGAGCCGAGAGCTTGGGAGAACCCACCTGGAAAGTTCTCTTATTTTTAATATCTTTCCTGCTTTCTTTATAGAAAGCTTATAGGTTAGGGAGAACTTAAGTGAAAGTAATAGGGAACTATAAAAATGGAGAAAATAGGGCAGCAACAAATCATAATAAAAAATACCAAGTGGGAAGGAAGAAGGATTCAAAAATCTAATAATACTGTGTATTTCTCTGTTGAGAAATGTCTATTCAGAAGAATCAATGATCTATCTTTAAAAATAACTCCATGGTGAGATATATTTATCTTAGGTGTTTGGAACTTTTGCCTTGGTAATCACACGACAGACTTTTTGTTCTTAAAACCAGGAATGCATGAGAAAACCTATAGGGAAGTTACTGGTGTCATCATCTCTAGAATAAGTAAGCTAGAATTTCATGGTATTCTTTCTTCTTTTTTCTCCTTGGCTATAGAAAGGCATAAGTTGTTTTCTTGTGAATTTGAATTATAGGAGATCTGAATTATGATGTCCTAGCTAAGTGTAGGTAAGTACTTAAGAAGAACCTAAAGAAAGATACAACTTAAACCTTGGTCTGCTAGGTTTAAGAAACCTGGAAGGGATTTTTAATTCATTCATTCATTTCTTTCTAAACATAGTTGTTAAGAACACCAGCTTTGGCGTCAGAATGTCTGGGGGTGAATATTTATCACTTCTGAGCTCATGCCAAGAAGAAGTTACCCAGCCTCTCTGATCTGTTTCCTTATCTGTAAAAGGGAGATCATA
Source organism: Zalophus californianus (assembly GCF_009762305.2). Classification (NCBI taxonomy): domain Eukaryota; kingdom Metazoa; phylum Chordata; class Mammalia; order Carnivora; family Otariidae; genus Zalophus; species Zalophus californianus. The sequence continues at coordinate 124,805,247 of NC_045598.1, forward strand.
AAATCCTCCTCAAAGATTGCTGTGAAGATTCAATTAGCTACACTTGGCTTAAAAAAAAATTTTGCAGTCAGAAAGCACTTAATAAATTCTAGATGATAAATATCAGGTGATATTATATTTTTTATTTAGTTAATATTTATATTTAATATTATTTATTTTTAAAATCAATGATAAATATTATCATTACTTTCTGCTATTTGTTAAATTTTTTTTTTTAGTCAGACCCTCTGCCAGAAGATGGGAATAAAAGATTCATATGAGAGGATTTCCAGTTTCATCAGATTATCATGGGGCCAGTGATCCCAAACAAAGGAAGGGCCATTGGTCTGTAAAAATGATTTCATGACAGATTAGAGGGGCCTGTGAGCTTCTCCCAGACCAAAACAGAGGCAGCAGCTGATGGGCCTCAGGACGTCATGGAAAATTAGGGACCCTTTAGAGCTCAAGTAATATTTTATCACAATATTCTTTCATTTCTTGATTCTTCAGAAAATCCCTAACATACTTTTTACCAGGTATGCATGCACACACATACCCCTTTCTATACTAATGAAAGAGGAATTGAGACTAAAAAATTTAGCAGAAGTATTTTCAAGTTCATAAGAAAGGGTTTTTCTGAATCGTCTATAGAACATAATCTAACACCTTTCCTAGCCTGTGCATGATCTGAGAACATGTTGTTGTAATCCCCCTACCACGTTGTAATATCCCTAAAGGCAAGAGAGGAGCAGTAATGTCCTTCAAACACTGGTATCTAGCACAGGGTCCCCCACACAGTGAATGGTCAATAAAAATTTTGGTTCTCAACTGTAACAGAACTATACTACAATATATATGCAGATCCATATATGCATTTCTTGTGAAAGAAGCAGGATTAAATCTAGGAGATATTTTGCTTTCTGTGTTGCAAGAACCAAACCCACTGAGACAAATTTAGTTTAAAAAGACCCTTTAGTAACTAATGATTTTGACAAGTTTTTTTTTTTTTTAATTCTCCAGCTGCCATTTGACTATATTCAATGAGAGAATGACAGCCTGAAGTTATGAGTGGGCCAGTATGTGAAAGGAAAAGGAAAGGTCTCAATGCCATGTGAGAAAAAAATCAAAGGAAGAGGGAGGGAGTAAGAAAGGAGGAGGTACCATTTAAGGAGCTGTGTCTCTGTCCTCAGTTCACTGTCCCTGAGAGAAGAGTTTGCAACTCACAGGATTTTTATGGTTTCAGTCTGTGCATGACACTGACCTTCTAGTGAAGTATTCATTCCTGAAACTGATTAATATTGCATTTTATGTATTTACATCCAAACTACAGCTGTAATCATAGAACATGTCCTGGATAACTTTACAGTGGTCTTCCCTTGCCCTAGGGCTTCAACATTTCAAGGGATTTTTAGATATCCCAGAGCAATACTTTTGTTTTCAACAAAATTTAATTTTCTTTCAAAATGCAATACAAAAGATAGAGATAGAAAATAAACAACTGAAACCTTTCTACAATCCCGAACTGGGGATTAAGGATGATGGAAGGTCCTCTGCGGTGTGCTTAGGTCTGGAGGAAGAGAACCAGCTTCTCCCCAGTTGGATGTGAATGTTAGGTATCATCTGTGGATGCTATGGCTTCAACACAATTGCCACTGCAGCCAAACACACATTAGATCTCACAGGCAGAAATACCTGGTAAAAATATCTACACATTGGGCACCAATGCCCTCTTTGATCCTGCCTAATATAAAGACTAAAATATGGTGTTTGGCAGTTCCCTCAAAACTAATGGTTTAATCTCTTCATTTTCACTTCCTTAATTCAGATCACTGCTATTTCTTGCCTAGTTCAGGCCTGGAGTTCCAAATTAGTCTCCTCCTTGAGCCCCAGATGATTTGATATCTTTTTATATTCTCCCCCCCACTACTGCCCTGGAAAATTGCCCAGCTACACCAAACTACCTTTAGTTCCTTGATATCTCCCAGGGCCTGTGTGCTGGCTCTTTTCTCTGTCTGAAAACTTCTTCATCCCCTTTTCCTTCTCCATATTACACACCATCCCTGTAGACCTCTCTTTACTTGAGTATGAAATCATCATTAAGTTCTTACTTCTGGAAGCTGATCCCAAATACTCCCTCACCCATGCCCGGGCTTGGTGCTCTTCCTAGTTATTACCATGGTACCATGAACCATCCTTAACCTTATAACCACATTTCCTATCTGCTCACCAGATGATAGATTCACAAGGCAGTCAAGTTCTCAATAATTATCCCGTGAATGAATAAATGAATGGGGGAACAGGTGACTGTGTCAAGGTTTGAGAATGTGTTTGTTATAATTATCTTTTGCAGCTTTTATGTTCATGGATCAAAATGCACTTAGCTGCTAAAGACATTTATCTTTATAAATAATTTTCAAATGAGGACTAAGGAGAAAATCCTTTATATGAAAGTGCTGCCAAAGGAGTTTATAAATCTTTTTCTACAGTTATTATAAGAGAAAGATGAATTCAAAGTACCCTGTAAATAGGGTAATACTATATTGAAGTCATATCAGTTGTCCTAGAATAATTCGTAGCAACACCCTCTTTTATTTTCAAAAGTTTCCTGAGTTTTACAATAAATTATATGGTCATTCTATTTCTGAATACTTTGGTAACAAAGAGTAGAGGAAGAAGAATTACACACACACACAAAGAACTCTGGGAGGTTTTTCTGTATTTCTAAAACTAGAACATGCAAAGAAATTCAATGATGCACCCCAATCCTAGTTTGTCAATGACAAAATTTAAATTTGCTCAGAGCTTTGCACAATCATGACTGATAATAAAAGGGAAGGAAGTGATTTTGTTAGAACTTCTGAAGAAGTTACCCTTAGTGTTTATCAGTTATTCAATGATAAACATTTATGAATTCTTTTTACTTGGGGAAGTAAGATTATTTTTAATTAACAGTAAAGACTGTTTCCCAGAGTTCTTTTCAAGAGCCTCGAATGTGAGTCTTGTTAACTTAGATTGTCTTTTGTTTCTCATCCTTTTTTTTGATTGCAGCTGATTGTTAATTAGAAAAAAATAAATTGATACAACACATGAATGTATAATAACTAAGTGACTTTTGGGGAATGTCCTTGCTGGTATACATACTAAAACACAATTCTGAGAATACCACATTCCCTCAACAAAACTGTTTGAATTCAGTAAATAGTAGAAGTGCAGGAGGATTAATTTAAATCAAGAACTAAAACATTGACTTTTGGAAACATGAAAGGTTTTGTTTCTATAAGGTCTATTAACCCTTTGCAATGTGTTCATTTCTTGTATCTTTAATTAAAATTTATTCCATTTGGAGAGAGCATCTGTCTTTATAACATGGCTAAAAAGTACTGTGAATTAGAGGCTTTTTTCATAAAGGAAGTTAATTATATGATGCACAGCTCAAGTTGAGTAAGATTACCCCAACAGGGAATTAAAGACTATGTTTTATATATGTTAGTCATGAAATTGCCATCCAGATCTTGACATATGAGGCTGTGAATGCCACATGGCCCTCTTTTCCAAAGACAAACAGTGTGGCCCTCCCATTTCTCCCTCTTCCACTGCCCCTTCTTAACCAACAGCTGAGCCACAGTATAAACAATCTTCTCCACAAGCTATCAGTTGCTTTCTCTGCTAGTGTGGCTTGTGTTCTACTGTCCTCCATATTGTCCTAAATTTGAAGAAGAACAAATGTCACCTCTGATTTTATGCATTAACTTCTCTAAATTGTGATCTACGTACATTAGCCATTGCTTTCCTCAGATTCTCATGGTTTTGTAAGTAGAACCTGTTTCACCTAGCTCTTGAGCAGGTCAGAATCAGTGTCAATGGTATATTATTAACAGGCTATTATACCTCCGTAAGCCTGGTACTTGTCAAGCTGGGGTGAATCCCAGTTACCCATGAATTCACCAAGTTTGATCATCCCCAAATCTTGTGGTATTTGTTCAGACTTGGATTCCTCCTGTGTTTTCTGGTTAGCATTCTATTTCCCTGACTGGGATTTGAACTTGAACAGTAGTTTGCCAGGGTGAAGCTCTGATATTCTGCCTAATTCATGCCATTTTCTGCCTGGAGCCCCTTAAAATCCTGATCCTCTGTTGGCATCCTGCCCCATATGTCAAGCATCAGGCACCATGATATGATGTCGAGCAGTGCCCCCCCCTTTGGAACTTCTGTTCCCATGCTCCACTCACAGTTGCCAATCTTTTAAATAATATGTTTGGTTGATCTCAATCAAACTTGATTTTGTCATGCTCATGAGACCCCTTGTTGAGACTCGGTTTTACACCCAGATCAGCTTTAACAAGACAGACCCTATTTCTTCCTCATCCCCTCTGGCTCCCCACTGATGTCCCAGCATGTCCTTCTTCAAGGCCCCTTATAGGTTCAGACTCCAATAAAACTGTACATCAAGTTCAGGTCAACACATTCATTGATTACTTCCTATGTTTGAGCACATCAAGAAGAGGGATACGGGGATGATGAGATGGCATAGTCTCAGTCCTCCAAGAATTTTTGGTATGTATGCAAGACAGACATCTTAAGAGGTAATTTTAATGTATTGCAAATGAAAAAGAGATTTACCTACCAACTCGTCAACTGCAGTGTAAGCACTTGAGTAATGCTTATTAAATTGCATTCTCTCACATGAGCAGGCTTTGTTCCCTCTCTAAACGTCACTCCCAATCCCCCTCTCTACATCAAATCCTTTTCCTAATTAATATTCCCTATGTATTTCTTTAGTTGGCAGAAAACTGCACTCTGATTTCTGCATCTTTGCCACAACGATATCTAAGCAACATAATCTCCTTGAAAAGGAGATATTCTTTATTCCATAAAATTTTTCAATTTTTAATTAATGGAAAACAACCAAATAAAGTACTGTTTAGTGAGGACTGTTCTGTTAGATGACATAAGATTCATTTATTTTTTATCAGCAAGGAAAGTTTAAATTAGGTGACACTCACTATTATTAACATTTATCAAGTGCCCACAGAGCACTAAGAATGCCTCAGAACAAATGCAAAGGCAGTGTTCCTTCCTGTCATATTTACAATGATATAAGAAGTATATGTAATGATTCTCAAATTTTAGCTCTTAACCTCTTTCTTCCCTTTATTATAATTGCATTTTATAGACTGATTTTATTCATACCCTACAATCATTCATGATATCTCTTAGTATTATATCTTCCCCAAGGGAGGGTTGTATCCCTAGTGCCAAATATGATCAAGAAATAGTTGTATAATTTATGTTGCTGAGAATTGGTATTTTCCTACATTTCCACAGTGCTTTTATTTTTATTATTTTTAAAGCAACATTTCTACATACTTATGTAGCTCTTAGAACAGTGCCCAGCATATATGCTTTGCAACTTGTTTAATCTCACAACAAGCCCATAAGGGAGGCAATACCCAGTTTATAAGCCAGGAAAGCAAGGCACTGAGGTTAGGTTGTATGGAGAGTGCTGGAGCCCTTTCCAGCTGGTGGTACTGTGGAGTCCACATTCTCAACCACAACACCAAGCTGTCTCTCAAAGGTAGCTTTAGACACTTTAGTGCTCGTTAGTACCTCCAGGAAAAAGGTCATATAAGAGACAGTTACCACAATACAATCTCTGTCCACAAACTCATTTCTGAGAGCTGTTTACTCCACATAACTCCTAATGAAGGGACAAGCTTCTCCTCAATGTTATTTCTATGTGGTCATGGCCCCATTAACCACAGCTGAATAGATCAGTGTTGAACATACGACTCCACCTGGACCAATCAGGTTCTCCCTCCTTGGAATTTGGAATCAGAACACCATCTGCACTAGAGACTAAAGTTGTGTAGAGACAAGTTTTGCATAGGCATTTCCTGCAGTGAACGATCATGTCTTTTCGTTATATTACATGTACTGCTGCAGAGAAAAGCAAAGGATTCATGGTCTCATAGAGATAGGGAGAATGACTTTGATTTCTGTTTTCTAGTGTCTGGCTTGAGTTCATTGTAGGATCTATCTGCTCTTCCTGCCTTGGCTCCACTGAGTACTACTGTGTCGGGATTTCTATTCATTATAACCAAAGTTGTCAAGTTGGGGGCAGCTAAGAGTGACAGTGGTCATTTTGGTACTTGTTGGCAGAGCCAAATTACAGACAAGGTTACTCACCATTTATTACCATCATCCCTTCATCCTCACCATTCCTCTTTCCCAAGTTTACCTATAAAAATAAAACCATTTCTTCCTTCCTATCTTCTTTTTTTTAACATATAATGTATTATTTGTTTCAGAGGTACAGGTCTGTGATTCATCAGTCTTACACAATTCACAGTGCTCACCATAGCACATACCCTCCCCAATGTCTATCACCCAGCCATCCCTTCCCTCCCACCCCCCACCACTCCAGCAACCCTCAGTGTTTCCTGAGATTAAGAATTCCTCATATCAGTGAGATTTTATGATACATGTCTTTCTCTGATTGATTTATTTCACTTAGCATAATACCCTCTAGTTCCATCCAAGTCATTGCAAATGGCAAGATTTCATTCCTTTTGATGGCAGCATAATATTCCAGTGTGTGTGTGTGTGTGTGTGTGTGTGTGTGTGTGTGTGTGTGTGTGTGTGTATACACCACATCTTCTTTAACCATTCATCTGTTGATAGACATCTTGGCTTTTTCCATAGTTTGGCTGTTGTGGACATTGCTGCTCTAAACATTGGGGTGCACGTACCCCTTCAGATCACTACATTTGTATCTTTGGGGTAAATACCCAGTAGTGCAATTGCTGGGTTGTAGGGTAGCTCTATTTTCAACTTTTTGAGGAACCTGAAGATGAACCATGAGAGACTATGGACTCTGAGAAACAAACTGAGGGTTCTAGAGGGGAGGGGGGTGGGGGGATGAGTTAGCCTGGTGATGGGTATTAAAGAGGGCACGTATTGAATGGAGCACTGGGTGTCATATGCAAACAATGAATCATGGAACACTACATCAAAAACTAATGATGTAATGTATGGTGATTAACATATCATAATAAAATAAATTTAAAAAATAAATAAATAAAGTAAAACCATTTCTGGCAAAGGGGAGGCCTTTAATTTTATTAGCAAACGTTTCAGTAAAGTTTTGTGGATAAGTGAAGTCATTGGGTATAACTGAAAAGATAACTTCAGGGGGTTTTAAGAAAGAGGAAGAGGGGTTCAGCTCCAGAGGAGACCAAAAATAAACTTGGGTAAAGTAACATTTCTGTGCAAGACTGGCCTTGACTTAGCTTTTGAAACAGGCAATTCTCTAAAGTAGGAGATAACAAAGTTAAGGACTGGAATAACCTGCACATGCTAAAAACCCATCTTTTTTCTCCTTTTTAGTTGTGTGATTAATCCAGGGATGGCTTTATGATTTTATGTGCAAGTTCACAGATGGAAAATATGAATAACCTAATAATTAGTGTGGTCATTACTGAAGAGTTTCTAACTTTGTTGTTCTGGAATCTCTATGGACGATCAGTTCCCAGATAGTGTTACACAATCAAAATGTTGGGTTTACTTTCTCTGAAAATGAAATCAAGAGATACAAGATCTTCCCCAGTTGAGCTCAAGATAAGGCCCTCTTTATTCTCTGACATCATAATTAAAGTTTCAATTCAGGAAAATCTCCTTTCTTAGCATTTATCATAGCATCAAGGAAATCTTTAAAAACTAATACTTCTGCCCGTGGAGATAAAAAGCATAGCCTTCTTTGAGTAATCATTATGTACTACTGTAGAATCACATCACTTGGAAAGGATTTTAGAGACAAACAAGAGTAACTGTCTTCATTTTGGAACTGAGGAACTGGAAAACTGAGACATAGAATTTCAACGTTATTTAGTATTATTTTAAAAATATTCATTACCTATGAAAAAACTTGTAAGACAATGCATTAGATCATCAGTGTCAATAAACTCTTTTCCAGCCTCTAGGAAACAAGTGAGGTATCTTTTGTGTAGGGATTTAAGGACTGTGATAACAGGGATTTGAAATTTGAAAACCATTATGCATTTGATTATGTTTCTTTAAGCTTTATATTCTCACAAAATAAACTGAAGGCACAATTCCATTTTTCTTTTAAAAAGTATAATAGGTGAAGATAAGGGAACCAAGACAAAAGTCTAGCAGTGAAGACTATTCTGCAATGTAAGAAAATATTTGGTAGTCTGTAGTTTCCTGTAATGTCCCATATTACTTAAGAGCTATAAGCCTGATTTGCTTTTGTCCATAGCTAATATTAATCGAAATTTTAACAGCATGCTCTCTTTGCAAAATCATCTTATGGCACTACTTTCAATATCAGCATCTAACACAAAATACATTTCAACTGTTTTGCAAACAAACTTTCTTCCAATTAATAATTAAACAGAGGAACAGCTTGTGGTATATGCTTGGAACTAACTTTACTATATATAGTTGGAAATGACAAGCACACATGAAGATGTGACTGAAGCCGGGTAACATTTAAATATTCAGTTTTTCCTCTGTTACCTTGACTAGAGTGAAGTTAGTTCCCAAGGTAAAAACTAAGTGGTCTGCCGGCATATGGTATAACCTCCATTTGAGTGCGAAAAGCTGGATACTGTTTTTGTGAAACAGATGTTGTTGAGTGCAGCAATGCACAACTGACTCTAGCTAACAGCTGGGAATCCTTCGTGACCCATATAGAGAGAAATAAACATGGTCCTATGCTTGGCAAAAGTGTAAGAAAGCAAATTTCCATTTGTTAAGAGCTTATCAAAATGAAGAATAAATGTTTTTAGCCATAAACTGATTTTATTCACCAGAGTAATCTTTCCAGCAGCTTATGTGATGGCCTCATAATATTACAGGCACCCTTTGCCAGATGAAGGCTGCAGTCGCACTGACATAGAGTACAGATGGAAAATAAACATCTGCCTCAATCAGGAGAGAAGACCAAGGACAAGGTTGACAAATATTATCTGGCATGACTATCTTTGCAGGGAAGCATATAAATGCTACAGGACCAAAACCACTGGCATCGTCTGGTGTTGTCCTTATGTGGTTACTGACCATGAAGAGAGATGATTAGTATGCACTCTCCAAGGAGAAGTGGTGCAGATGCTCAGGATGATATGATTCCAACTCTCTAGGATCTGCCTTGCTGTAGCCACACCATGTGAGTCACAGAGTGATTCCATTTTATTTTTTTTCATGGTTCGGCTGCATTTATCGTCTGCAAAGTTTCCCTTCTTGTTGTTGAATGCCACAAATAAGGGGAGGAGGGGAAAAAGAAGAGGAACTCATTTGGAAAAGATGAAAAACATCTTTTTTCTATAGTCGTGGGAAAATGTCAACAGAGCCTCCTAATCCAAGTCCAAACCAAATACTTTTCTTCATGAGGCCTAAACCCCAACATTTTGATTGTGTCACACTATCTTTTATTACATGGTCCAACTTCACCTTTGGCAAAATCTAAGTGGGATGACATATGTTCTGTGAGAAAGGCTCACACACACACACGGATACACACACGTCCTGCACTCCTAGCACTGAGTTCCTTTTGTCCTCATTGCAACCAAATGATTCATGTGGCACAAATAATATGACAGATGTAGCTTTAAAAATTCAGTTTTACTGCGAGTGTCTTTTTGACTGAACCTTCTTTCATTTTCTGGTATCTCTTGCGACCATATGGAGTTTAGATGGCAGCGAATTCCCTTCTACTAACTCAAATCCTTTTCTGCACCTGGCCACAATTTTGGATAAGGAGGTGAAGAAAAGGGAAAAAGTGTCAGGCTTAATATACAGGCTGTTATTATGAGTAAAGAATACTTTTACCTTTTTGTGAAAAGACAATTTCATTGCTATGGTTTTGTTAAAGTTTTTTTTTTTTTAAATGACATGGTGGGTAATTCTATTTATGGATTTTTTTTTAATTTTTCCTTTCCCTTGAATAATAAAGCAAAAGAGTCTTGCTTAGATTCTGATAATCTAATTAAAGCAGTTATGATCTTAACTCTCTTTACTTCAGATTCTACAAATTGAAATCTCAGACTTTACTACTAAAAATAGCAAACATTTATTGAGTGTTTACTATATACCAGGTGCTGTACTTAGTTGTATGTGTGCTAACACATTTAATCCTCACAAAAATCCTGAGTTAGGCATTGTTATTAAAATCCCCATTTTGTAGAAGAGGAAATTGAGGTACAGAGAGGTTAAGGAATTTACCTAAAGTCACACAGCTCATAGTAGAACAGCATTTGAACTGAAGGTTCTGGCTCAACAGTCCATGCTCTTGACCACGATGATGCTAGTAGTCTAATAAGTTAAAGCTCACTGTACCAAATATCAAGGTGTTGACTTCATTAATATGAATTCTATTTGGTATGATATTCAAAAAGATGCTTCATTTAATTATTATTACTAAGTTAGATTTACTCATTTCCAAAAGCAATTTACGATTATTATAAAATCAAGTAATACAGAAATGTGTAATCCTCTCATCTTCTTTCAAATCAACCCTCCTATGGTGACAAATGTTGTCAGGTATATATTTTATAACTTTTTTCTGTGCTAATAATTTCTCTCTCTCCCTTTTTTCTCTTTTGTTCTTTCTTTTTTAACTCTCCAAAGGGATCATACTGTATATATTACTCTGCAATTTAAAAGCACAATATTCCATAGTGTGTGTATATCTATAGTATGCATCCCCTAATGGTTGTCAGTTAGTCCTTTTTTTTTAATACATTAATTTGGTGATTTTCCCTAATCCAAACAATGATGTAATAGGCTTATACTTATGTCTCTATGTGTTGCCAGTTAATATATGTATCAAAGATTCCAAGAAGTGGGAATTATAGTCGAGGGGTGTGTACATTTTTTTATTAGGTGAATTAAAAAAATTTTTTAAGCACAAAAAAATTTGGCCTATAGGTATACACTTATTTGTAATGAACTTCACAGTTAACTTTTTTTCAGTCAGCTTTATTAAGCTGTAATTTACCTACAGTAAAATTCATTTGTTCAAGTATACAGTTCTATGAGATTTGATGCGTGCATATGTTGTTCAATTACCACCACTATCGAGGTTGTTCCATCAACCCAAAACTTCCCTCATGCCCCTTTGAGGTCAACCCCCTTCCCTCCTGCAGGTATCTGTCCCTATAGTTTTGCCATTCCCAGAACATCACATAAATGGAATCAAACATTCTGTGGCTTTTGGATCTAGCATAATGCATTTGAAATTGATTCATGTTGTTGCTCATATTAATAGTTTGCTCCTTTTTATTGCTGAGTAATAAATAATTGTGTAGTTGTACCACAGTTTGTTTATTCACCACCAAAGGGCATTTGGGTTGTCCTCAGATTTAGTGTTTATGAATAAAGCCGCTATATTTGCCTAAAGGATTTTGCATATGAGCATGAGTGTTCATTTCTCTTGGGAAAATACATATGAATGGAATTGCTTGATCATATGGTAAATATATGTTTAACTTTATGGGAAAGTGTCACGCTGTGTTCGAAAGTGGCCGTACCATTTTGCATTCCCAATAGCACTGAGTGAGAGTTTTAGTTGCTATATATTCTTGTAGGTACTTGGTATGGTCAGCTATTGTTATTTATTTTTAAAGTTTAAACATTCTAGTAGGCATATAGTGGGATCTCACTGTGATTCTTATATGCATTTTCCTAATGACTAATGATGTTAACCATCATTTCCTGTGTATTTCTGCCATTTGTATGTCTTTGATAATACATCTGTTTAAATCTTTTGTCATTTTTCAATTAGATTGTTTTCTTATTTTTGGCGATTGAGACTTTTTTTCACCAGTCTTTAATCAGATAATGTGACTTGTAATACATTCTTCTTATCTGTGACTTATCTTTCTATTCTTTCAAAGAACTGAAGTTGTTAGTTTTGATAAAATCAAATGTCTTTAATCTGACACCAGTCTTTAATCAATAATGTGACTTGTAAATACATTCTTCTTATCTGTGACTTCTCTTTCTATTCTTTCAAAGAACTGAAGTTGTTAGTTTTGATAAAATCAAATGTGTCAATTGTTCTTTTTTGGATTATGATTTTAGTGATTTATCTAAGAAATATTTGCCTAAATCAAAGGTTTTCTTCTATGTTTTTTTCTAAAATGTTTATAATTTTAGATTTAGTTTAGTTTAGATGTAGTTTGGATACATTTAGATCTAATCCAAACTACATCTAAACTAAACTTTAATTAAACTAAATTAAAGTAATTTAGTAATTAAAGTAATTAAGTTAATTAAACTAAATTTTATTTTAATAATAACTTATTATGAGTTATTTTTCATTTATAGTGCAAGGTATGCTTTTTATGTATCTGTTGAAATAAATAGGCTGTGGTGTGGTGAATTACACTGATAGATTTTTTTGAATGGTGAACCAGCCTTGCATTCCTGAGATAAATTCCACTTGATTACAATGTGTTAACATATTTTTATAGATTCAATTAAACAACATTGTGTTGAGAATTTTTTGCATTGGTATTCACAAGGGATATTAGTCTATAGTTTTGTTGTTATTGTTTTCATAATATCTTTGTCTGGGTTTAATATCAGATTAATACTGGCTTCATAAAATGAGTTGGGAAGTGTTCCTACCACTTTTATTGTTTGGTTAAGTTTTAGAACATTAACATTGTTTTTTCTTTAAATGTTTCATAGAATTTACCAGTGAAGTTATCCAGGCCTGAAATTTTTTGTTGGAAGGTATAGGAGTATTCATGTTATTTATTTATTTTTTTGAATGAGCTTTAGTAATTGTGTCTTTTAGGAAATTTGTGTATTTCATCTATGTTGAAATTTTGTGTAATATTTTCTTTTTGTCTTTATCATGTCCATAGGTTTATAGAGATATCTCCACATTCACTCCTCAAATTGGTAATTTGTGTTTTCTCTTTATCTTGGCAGGTTTTGCTATATGTTTATCAATTTCATTGATCTTTTCCAAATACCAGTTTTTGGTTACATTTTTTTCTTCCTATTTACTGCCCATTATCAGTTTTATTTTTCTTCTTTTATCTTTATTTTTCCTTTATTTTTATTATTTTGGGTTAATTTGCTTTTTTTTCTGCTTTCTCAAGGTGGAAGCTCAGATATTGATTTGAGAACCTTCTTACCGGTTCTCACTTAGCATCTCCATGTAGATGTAAGTCTTTTGCAGATAATATGTGAAGATATGGCTGGAAGACATGAATAATCATAGATTTTATAGTAAACACAAATATTCAAATTCCAAAGCTTAAATTAAATCACCAAATAGTAGTTTCTTGATTTTTAATATAATTTTTGAAGAGTTGGTGTATGATTTTGAGCACGAAATATGACTAAGCTGGGTGATAAACATAGGAAATAGTAATTGGTGTGTATTATTGGGTGAAGGAATGGGGCAGAACCAATTCACTCCCGTATCATTACATAATAGGTTTGATTAGGTTAAAACACCACACAATCCTCGTTTATACTAGGTCCTTTTATATTACACTAAATATTTTAGTTCTTAAAGCACTAAACTAATGAAATCAGAGATCTGGGAATAGACTAGAATAGAACAAAGCAGTATTAGTGTTTTGAAGCTGGTAGGAGCAGTAAAATTATCTAGTTCAACTCCTTTGTTCTAATTACAGGAAAACTGAGGGTAAGACAGGGTAGCTAATTTGGCGGTCCTGATCTAGATACCAAGGGCTGAGGTCAACCTCCTGAAAACTTATGTTGTTACCAAATTCTTAGCCCTCTGAAAGCAAGGACCATGTCTTTGTTTCTTCAGATTCCCCGTAGTGAAGAACATGATGTTGTATATTATTTTGTAAATAATGAGAAATATTTAATATAAAAACTAAAACATAAGAGGGAGAATTTCCTTTGTTTCTTGAAAAAAAAAAAATGGTCCTCTTAGTTGTAGCTGTGATGAACCAGCAAAACAGAGCATCTGAAAAAAATTCACTAATCCCTCTCACCATTCCTCCTTAGAGGAAGGAGGACCCTCCTTTGTTCTCTATTTTTCTCCTATCAGGTTTAGATAGGTTTTCTTCAGTCTGCAGTAGTCTTTCCTGGGTAAGACTGAGTGATGCCAAGACCCTTATGCTCCTTCCAGCCATACCATCCTGTGAGCAACTAAATAATGAAGAAAAAAGATCCTTCGTAAGTGTGCAGTACAAACTTTGCATAGTAAACAAAGTGGAGTAATTACTTCTGAAAATTAGCAGACACATTGTAAATGCCTCTTAGGCATCTCTTAGAATTCCACAAGTGTTAAATATTTATTAGTATGTTCCCTAACTTTGAGCAAAAGGAGAATTTTTTCCAACTTGTGCTCATCATGGTAATATGTCAGATGAAAATTCTATATATTGTTCTTTAATGAGAAAACATTATTGGTGCTTTACAAATCAAACTCCTCATAGTTTTCTTCTTTCCCGAAGCTTTCTGTGAAACAACCTGCTTAATTAAAAAAAACAAAACCAAAACCTAAAACAAAACCAAGCAAGCACACGCGTACATACACACACAATCAGCTTTCATTGCTGTAGATCAAAGGTCTACCTGTGTTCAGGGAGCCACATCTACTAAACTGTTCTGTATTTTGCGTTTCTTACTCAAGAATTTTACTTTATTGAGGTGTTCTCATAATCTTAAGATCCTTAAAAGTCTTAAATGCTTAAAAACCTTAAAAAACATAAATCCTAAAAGATATTAAAAAGAGAAAAATGTCATCTTTCTAACTCTTTACCTTGCTAGTCTGAGTCTTCACTATGGTATAACATTCTACCACTGAAAGATAATTCCATTTATCTAAGAGAATAACCTCCAATAAATTATATGTGCTTTAGGAATAGACAAGACATTCTACCTTTTTTGGTCATTAACATGTTTATATGAATAGATTTAATCAGTTTTCCTCCCTATGTTAATGTAGTTAGAGAGTAAGAGTTCCTCTTCAGGACCAAGAAGCCACTGAGGCTCTTTGAGTGGAGGAAGTATGGAAAGATAAGACCATGATTCAGAGTTATATCTAGGAAGGCTAGGCCAGTACAGAGCTACAGGAAAGGAGCCTGAGTAGCCTGGGGCCATGTGATTGTGCCGGTCATTCCAGTGGGTGAGAAATGATAGGCAAGTGTAAGGATCATGAAGTAGGAGGCCACTGGTGGTGACAAATTTTGATTTGTCAGAGTTTTTCATAAGACCAACCCTGAAGATTAACATTTGAATTGAAGTTTTCTTGTAATAGGGTGCAGATATATAATGCCAAACATTTAGAAATATTCTTTTCTTTGATAATTATTTTTAGTAACAAGGTTTGGATCTTTTAGAAATCACAATACATCACTTAAATGCGTGGCTATTAATTCTGAGGCCCCAGTTCCATTGGGGGATGGGGAATATTATGGAGACCTTTGCAAACAAAAAATTGCACTGTAATTTTTCAAGGGCAGAATAAGAGGATTCAAAAGAGCATTTGTAATGACTTCCTGTTCCATGGACATACTGGGTTGAGCCTGTAAACCATTCTTCCTGATGTATTGTTCTCTCTAGCCCTATCTAGCTTGTTTCTTTCACACTAAGCCTCCTCAAAGAGTAGTCTGCACTCAATATATTACTTTCCACATTCCATTTGACTTCTCTCATTCATTAAAGAATGTTTCTGCTTGTCTGTTTTTGTTTTTGTTTTTTGCCTCCACTTCTCTACTGAAGCTGCCCCAACCAAGGAAGAACCTTCAAACTGGTAAACCAGTGGATACCAGGAACCTCCTCATTAGACTTTTCTGGCACATTGATCCTGTTGCTAGCCAGGCGTTGGTAGACAGGGAAAATTCTCTCTCATCCTGGGTGAGACTCCATGTTAGGGCTATATTTCCCTTGAACAGGTATACCTAGCTCTTAGGGTGTGGGCCTTCTCAGGATCCTGCTCCTCCTCCCATGAGGGTTTTCTAATGATTTGAACTCAGGATTTTTCCTGCCTTTCCCTCAGGGGTAGAAGAGTTTTGTTTTCTGTTCCCTTCTTCTAGTTTTCATGGGTATTCACATGTGTCCTTTTAGTAACATGTGTTCTTTCCTCAGTGGCTTAAGGTTTTTTTGTTTTTTGTTTTGTTTTTTTATTTTCTGTATGGAAGAAAAGATAGAAGGATCAGGGCAATTTTGAGACTTTTGCAAAAACAGTAGTTTCAGTTCTCCTCTTCTAGACCTCTACACAAGAGGCTTCCTCTGGTTTCTTTCCCTATCCCCAGTCTTTTAAGTATGTGGTGAAGTCTATGGGGGAAGAGCCTGCCAATGAGTTAATCCTTTCCCTGTGTCTGTGGCTCCCATGGGTTCCATACTTTCCTGCTAGCCTACATTCAGCATTTAGCAATTTGTTAAAAATTTTACCCAAATTTTTATTTCCAGTATATATAATCCCCAGAGTGTTTTCTAGATAAGCAAGTCTTTCATCCCATCTTTTTCTGGAGGCAATTTTCTCCTTAGAATTCAGGCTAGTTCATTGTCTTGTGACCTCAGCTCTCTAGTATGTTTTGTAGATTATTGGTCTTTTTCTTATTGTAAGGTTGAGAATGACACATTTTTTCGTTTTCTACATCCAAAGTGGATGCCAGAAGTCTTGCCTTCATTTCTAAAAGACATTTTTGATGGGTATAGAGACCTAAGTTGACAGGTTTTCAGTCCTTCCTATTTTAAAGATGTTGATCCACTTTCTTCAGGGCTGTGTGGTTTCTGATGTAAATTCTGCTGCCATTCTTTTGTTCCTTTGTAAGTAATGAGTCTTTTTTCCCCTCTCTGATTGTATTTAAGATTTTCTCTTTATCACTGATGTTCTACAATTTGATTATAGGATATTTTGGTGTAGCTTTCTTCATCTTTACTTTGCTTGGACTTTGTTGAGTTTCTTGTATCTGTGAGTTAATAATTTTCATCAAATTATTTTGAAAATTATCTACCATTATTTCTTGAACTTTTTTTCTGTCTTTCCTTCTTTTTGCCTTTTGGGATTCAAATTACATGTATTTTAATCACTTGGCATTTTTGACTTCACATTTTTCACATTTCTCTGATGTTTATTCTTTTTTCTGTTGACTTTTTTATCATATTTTTGAGTCTCATTTTTGTAAAGTTTCTATTGCTGTGTCTTCTAAATCACTAATCATTTCTTCTGCAGTGTCTAATCTGCTTTTAATCTTAGTGGATTATTAATTTCAAGTTATTTTATTTTTCACTGTAGAAGTCTCTTTTATATATTCTATTATTCTTCTCAAGTTCATGATTTCCAGTTTTTTTAATTATAGAGAACATATCTGAGATAGTGGATTTAATACTATCTGAGAGTGTTAAGAAGTGTCTGGTAATGCTTTCAATCTGCCATTTCTGTGTCTGTTTATATTGATTAATTTATCTCCTCCCAGTTTTGAGTTCTATTTTTCTGCTTTTTTGCATGAATAAAGTTTCTTTAATTAGATGTTAGTATTGTAAATTTTATAATTTATATTTCTTTAAATATTGTTGGGCTTTGTTCTGGGACATTAGTTAAGTTACTTGGAATCAGTTTGTTTCTTTTAAGGTTTGTTTTTAAGCTTTTATGGGGCAAACTCAGAACCCCACTAAAGAGACAATATCCTTCTAGACACTACTTGATTCTTCTTATGTTTGGAGGTCTTTTCACTCTGGCTGATTGGAACACAGATTCTTCCCAACTTATGTTAACTCCAGATATTGTTGCACTTATTCCCTTTTTTCTTTATACTTCTTTCACCAACCTTTGTTACTATCCTTTCATGTATGTGCAGAGCAGTCCTAAGTCAGACACTCAAAAGAAACCCTCTGCAGATCTTGGAAGCTTTCACAGTGCCATTCTTTCTCTGAGTTCCCCCTCCCCCCGAACAAATTTTAGCAATTTTGGACTTCCTGAAATTCCACCTGTGTCTCCTTTATTCAGCCAGACCTGTGAACTTTGAACTGGGTTTCCGTTTGCACTGAGGCCTGGGAAATTAACTTGGACAACTGTAGTTCTCACCTCGTTCACCTAATTTGTATCCTTTTCTCAGGTATCACTGTTTTGGGCTCTTATCAATTGTCTGAAAATTACTATTCAGTGGATTCTGCCTATATCTGTAGTTGTTTAAGGTGTGAGGAAAAATCCAGTCCCTGTTACCACATCATGGCCAGAAGAGAGTCTTCCTGAGCCTGTTCCATGTTGTACTGCAATTCAGAACCTTGGTTTAATCCAAACATCTGCCTTCTCTACTTATATTTCTGAGAGGCTAGGGGGCTGCTGGAGGAAATCACATAAATGTGAGCAATGGTAACATTATATTTTTATGGCTCTCATTTTCAGCTGCCTTCTCAGCACCATTTCCCATTACAACTATTTCAAATGCTTGCCAACCTCTTCAAGTCCCCAACCCCAACATCTAGAATCTTTCTCTAAGCAAATTAACCTCTTTTATATGTTACAGAGGAGATTAAGGGTATCTTAATGGAAATTCCTCAAATTTCCTATCACTATGCCTAATAACACATCTATTTCTATTTCTGTTTTTAATTCCAATCTTTTAGGGAGATGTAGTCTTTTCTTGTATAGACCAAGTCCTTCCTCGGTGCTCATTATGTGTTTTTTTTTAAGCTCTTTTCTATAACCTTGATCATTGCTTCTTCTCTATGTTGCATTTTTCTTTAACTATATTTTTCTTCTTGTTGTACCTTTATTATTTTGTCTGATAACATGATTATTGCAAAAGATTAAAACTCTATGGGAGAGTTAAAGTCATTCTCCACACATATCAAAAATTAATCATTTATTTTAAAAGTTAGCTATTGCTATGGTTTTCTGCTTCTGTGTAGTGGTCTCTTGAAGGACATCCTCCATAGCCTTTTGAATGTGGCTGACAGAGGCCACTATGCAGACAACTGTTGTCCTTTGAATAACCCTACCAGGGCAGACCTCAACCAAATGTTCTCCTATACTCAGAATCCTCCAGTGACTTGCTTTCTTTTGCAGAGTAAAAGCCAAAATTCTCAAAATGGCCTAGGACACCCTGCATGGACTGGCCTATTTTTCATCCCCTATTACCCACCACTTTCCATTTCATCCTAGCCTCACTGGCTTGTTTATGTCCCTTGTGTAAGAAACACATCCTGGGTATTTGGCTCTGCTGTTCTCTCAGTCTGGAATCCTCTTTCCCAGATATTCATGTGGCTTGTTTTCTTACTTGTTTCAGGTGCTGCCTCAAAATTCATCTTACATGGCCTTCAGTGACTACTTTGCATGAAATAGCAATACTCCTATTTTGCCCCTGCACTCCTGGCAGTATTTCACTACATAACCCGTAGTGTCACCAATATAGTAAGTTTATTTGTTTATTGATTATTTTACTCCTCTAACCTGCAAGCTCCATGAAGGCAAGGATGTGTGTATTTTTGATTCACTGTTATATCAAAGTATGAATAGTAGCTGCCATAGAGGAAGCACTCAAACAATATTTGTTGAATAAATTCTGTGTACCTCTCTTCCATCTATATTCCATGGTTTCCTGGAACACAAGCACTTATATGGTAAGGTCTTAATTTGTTTCAATGGTCAGCTAAAAGCTCTGGTAGGACAATTCTCCACAAATCCTGGGATTCTTGTTTTCAGCCCTGCTCATGAGTCCATATTCACTATTTTCTTGAGGTAATTTTATTTCAGGAGATTTCCTTGACATAGGCCTTGATGAGGCAACTCTGGTCCATATCATTAGATCTATGTACCCTCAGATCTCAGGGAGCAGATCTGAATATTGTGTGACTGTTGACCTAAGATACAGTTGTGTTTGTCTACCAGGAAATGATAACCTTAATTGAATTAAAGAAAACTTCATATTTGCCTAAGAGAAACTTAAGCAACTCCCCAAATAAAAGTAAATTATTTTAATTTAGAAAAAAAACTATTATCTGCAACTACATATGCATATATAAATTTTTTTTGATGTAAGTGGGCTTATAATTTATTCACTATTTACTATTCTTCACTCAACCTGTTTTCCTTACTTAATAATCTATTATTATCATTTTCCCATGTCAGTACATAAATAGTTGATATACTCTCTTTCATGTTTGCAAAGCTGTCATTTTTAAACTCATTGATTTCAATTTATGACTCCTTTAACATCACTGAAGGAAACATCCTTGGAGGTTCACCTATAAACTGTTATTTCCTGAAGGAATTATGAGTAGTGGAATCTCTTGACCAAAATGTGTGAACATTTAAAGTTTAGTTTTATTGCCAGATTTTCTCCAGAAAACTATACCAATTTATACTCACACCAATAATGTAAATTACTTCATAGTTTCCCATATTCTCATCATTACTGGGCATTATTGTTTTTCAATCTTTTTAGATCTAAAAGGAGCATTATGTTTTTCAATCTTTTTAGATCTAATAAGGAAGATACAGTATCCCATTTTTATTTTGTGTATCTCTGATTAATAGTTAAGGTTAGGCATTTTCTTATTTATATTATCCATTTTATATTTCCTCTATAAATTTCATCTTCATGATTCTTATTTTTCTAATAAGATTATACACTTTTTAGTACATGATTAAATTTTGTAGTATTTCATGTATATAAAATCAAACTGTTATTCAAATCATTTGTATGTTTATTGATTGATTGATTTTTGACCTACCAAATTCCAGAAAAATTTATTAAAGTGTTCCACTACCACCGTGGTTTTGCATAATTCTCCTTATATTTTTTAAGCCTTTTGCTTTAGTATTAAAATGCAATGTTGTTGGATATACAAAGGTTAATGACTTTTGTATGTTTTTGATGGGTTTCAATTCCTTGGCTGAATAATTTCTATTTAGTTGTTAAACACTTTTGTTCCTAAATGTGATATATCTTTCAGTTTGTTTCCAGAAGTTAGGGCTTTGCTAAGGTGTTAGCTTCAACATAAGTCTTTTCTTTTTCTTAATTTGCTTCTTTTCTTTAATTTCCTTGTTATCATGGAGGGGAGTTCTGTAAAGTGTGTTTTCTTCTTTCTTGGATTTTTCAGTCTTCCATTTTAACTAGTTCTTTCTAATAATCTTGCTAAAGTTAATTTTAATTAAATAAAAATAACAGGCAAACCAACAAATAATTCTACCCCAATTTCTTGCTTAAACACTTTTCTAGTCCTTTGAATTTTTTTTTGTCTTTTCAGAGTTAAGGTACACAAAAGATAATCTTTAAATCCACCAGTTCCTCACACTCACCTTTTTTCTATATTTCTCTCTAAAATCTTGGCTCCTTCCTCACCTCACTATGGAATCTGCTCAGGCAAAGTTACCAATGGTACCTAAATTGCTACACCTCATCTATTCTTTGTCAAGTCTTATATTATTTGATCTCTTCTGCATTTAAAATTACTTGTAGAAATACTTTTATCCTTTGATTTTCATGGCATGTTCACTTCTTGGACTCCTTTGCCATTTTTTGTTTGTTTGTTTGTTTGTTTTTGCTCTGTATGTTTTTTACACACACAAGTTTATCTTCATGCATAGCTCCAACATCTACCTATATGTAGGTGACCCTGCAATCTGTATGTTTAATGTAAATTTGTCTTCTAAATTCAATATACATAGAATGCTGGATAGTCTATGTGGATATCCCAAAAGAATCTAAGAGAACAGATGTAAAACTGAATTCATTGCCTTCCTTCAATTGCATTTGATTCAAATTTCTAAATAGCACCTGAAATCCTTTGCTATATCTATTAGAGTCTATGTTGGTTTCATTTTACTAGCTCAATAATATTCAAACGAGAATCTAAATGATCTGAGGATCCAGAGTGTGTCAGAGTCTTTCTTTCTTTCTTTCTTTCTTTCTTTCTTTCTTTCTTTCTTTCTTTCTTTCTTTCTTTCTTTCTTTCTTTCTTTCTTTCTTTCTTTCTTTCTTTCTTTCTTTCTTTCTTTTTATTTTGGAGAGAGAGAGAGAGAGAGAGTGCCCAAGTGAGTGGCAGGAGGAGGGGCAGAGGGAGAGGGAGAGAGAATTCCAAGCAGGCTCCATGCCCAGCATGAAGCCCCATGCAGGGCTTGATCTCACAACTGTGAGATCATGACCTGACCCAAAACCAAGAGTTATTTGTTTAACTGACTGAGCCACCCAGGCATCCCCATAGTGTGTCAGACCCTTAAGGTTATACCTCTAAGTTAGAAGTCACTTCTGGAATGTCTTGCCCATGTGATAAATGTGGAAACAGGGAAAAAAAATGTGGAGAACTAATGTCTTGGATTGTAAATCCTTAAAGGTAGAAACTGAGTCTTATTAACCTTTTAAAACCAGAATCGTACCTGGAGCATATTAAGTAGCCAATATATGATTAAATTAATTTGAACTCACTCTTTGTTGAGACTTACTTATAGCTGGAGACTTGGTTGAATAGTAGAAGAAAGAGACCAACAATTTTTCATGGATAATCCTAACCCTACACCTTAGTAAGCTGGAAGTTTTTATAAAATTGAAATTTTTATGCTAATTTGGGTGACTGCAGGACAAAAATATTGAAATCCAAGAAAAAGTTAAAAATTTCATTAATTTATATAATTTTGCTTTGGCAAAGAATCAAATTTATTGGCACATTTAGGTTGTAGATATGTTAACTTTATTATTTGGCATGCAAAAATATGTCATGTTTTTGACCCCAGTGTTTCTGCTTCCTCTTTAAACATTGTTGATTCTTTTATTGAATGCCCTAAAAGGTTCTGCCAGTTTTAAACCCAGGAGGCTGGTACCCCATCTGTTTAACTGGAAACCATCTAATCCAAACAGACACTTCTCTTCTTAGGAGGTATTTCCAATGCTCTATGAAACCAAAACTTTCCATTCTGTGATGCGTATATATCTCTCAATCTGACAATGTGTTGAACACATTGAGGTAAATGCCCAGATGTCCTTGCTACCATGGAGTTTGGCTAAATTCCGGCCAAGCCCCAACAATAGAATTCTAGAAAAGAGCAAGTCACCCACAGAGAAAGAGTCTATCTGGAATCTAATTTGGTCCAAATCCACAACATCACTCACAACTTACTGTGAGCTAAAGGAAATCTTATAGGTTTAGATCACATACTACACAGCCTATCATATGAGACTAGATCGACTTGTTTCAGAGCCCTAGGCTCTTAAATGTAGTATCATAATAAAAAATGAACCTACAGAATGATACAGAACTTGACTGATTTTTCAGAATTACAATACATTCGATATTCTCCTTGCCATGTGAAACTTCTGGAGAACTTCTACTTTAAGATTAAGGGTATTTAGTTTAATCCACTAATATTCACAGACTACCAAAAGTTATCTGTTTTTCATAGAGATTATGATTATTGCATTTAATACTTTTATTTTTTCTTTTAATAGATTATCTCTGGTGTCTGACATTGCTTCATTATTTTTGGACTGAACATTATGTGCTAAAACATACTATGGCTGAATGCTCCAGCTCCTTCGAAAGTCTGATACTACTTAATTCAATTCCTTGATTTGTGATTTGTTACTGGAGAAGAGAACAATGTTTAGTCATTACTAGTTTCATAGAGATATGACTTTTTATTGTGAAAGCATACTTGCTTCCTGTCCATTTTTATTGCTTCTTACCATTACATTAAGCTTCCCTTTCCCCATAGAATCACTGTTTTTATAAATGGAAAGAGAGTCCAAAAATAATCTCCTAATCTTTTCCTCCTTTATTTTTCTTAATACATTCTATATCCTTTGTATTTTTCTATAGTCTTCGTTTTATGCAATTCTAACATTTTGTTCTCTTGCTGCTTGTTTCAGCTAACACTTAATTTACGTGTTTCCTAAATATTGTCACCTTAAAAATGATTTTTCTAATGCCTTGATCTTCTCTTATCTTCTCCAGGTCTCTTTTTCTGTGACACCTTTATTTTTTTCTCTATGGTTTTCAGTTTTTTGCCCAGTAAGTAGTACATGTTCAATTCCTTGGAGGCCAAGTATGTAAGTTTTTATTTTTAAAAACACTTATTTTAATAAGAGAGATCTGTGACTTTCCAGGTCATACTACTGCTTTTTCATTTTTGATTCAAGTGTGACCTGAATGTCACACTAGTTTAGATAATTTGCCTTACCATCTGGAATTCCCAAACTTGTAGAAGAGGTCAAGAAGATGTGTGAATACCAAAGTGAAGAGCAGTACCACATTCACCAAGACATAAGCAGTTGGGTATTTCTGACTAGAGACATAACAGGTGGAGTAAAATAGCAATTTAAATAGACCTCCCTCCTCCTCTCACCATGGTACTGCAAAAAGTTTGATATCCTGTCATTAAGCTCTCTAACATTTGACTGTGTCCACCTTAGATTATGCCTAAAAATCCAAGCTGCTCTTTTGTCTTTTTGTTTTTGTCCAACTCTCATAGCACCATTAATTTAAAAAAAAATATGTTCTTAAACTTTGGTAGCTTTTATCAGTAATGAAATTCAATTTTGTTAGGTGGCAAATAACCTGTAT
This sequence comes from Zalophus californianus, assembly GCF_009762305.2. NCBI lineage: Eukaryota > Metazoa > Chordata > Mammalia > Carnivora > Otariidae > Zalophus > Zalophus californianus. The sequence continues at coordinate 124,829,751 of NC_045598.1, forward strand.
AAAAGAGAATTAAGCATGAGTATTAGAATACCAACAGTCATCTCCTTCTTTCTCTCAATGTCTCTCCCAAGCACACACATACACATACACACACATAGAAAAATTAAAGATCTCTGAATACATGACTTATTCATTCACCTTTTTCAATAGTGGAGCACCTTCATTTGCTCAGCACTGTTTATGCATTGGGCACAAAATAATCAATATAACTGAGGGTAAAAGTATTGTCTATGTGTCTGTAATTTTAATTTTTAAACTTAAAATTTAAAGAAATTTTAATTTAAATTTAATTAAGAAAATTTAATTTTCTTTAAATTAAAAAATATTCATCAGTATGATTTGTAATATTTCATCTTATCCATTCTTATGTAGATTAAATAAATTAAATTAACAATATGAAAACAGGGATCTTACCTGGAAAGCAAGCCCAAATTTTTAATTTAATAAAACTACTAAAATATAATTGAATATTAAAAGTGAATAAAAGAGGGGCATCTGCGTGGGTCAGTCGGATAAGCATCCGACTTTTGATCTCAGCTCAGGGTCTTGAACTTGGGGTTGTGAGTTCAAGCCCCACGATGGGCTCCATGCTGTGTTTGGAACCTACTTTTAAAAAAAAAAAAGAGTAAAGAATCTAGCATTGTTCTTGGTGCACAGAAAGCAGTTAATAAATATCTATTTTTTCTATTATATTATTGTGGCTGATATAAAACCTAAACTTTTTTAAGTAAAAAAGTTTAGCAACTATATTGTGTTATTCATTAATTAAAAGATTAATCTTCTCCTTTTCCTAAGATATTTAAAAATCCTCATTATAGGAAAAGGAATTAAAATTTACTGAATTTAATGCCTACTTATTCTACTAAAATAGTCATATGTGGGTGTACAAGTTTTGAAAGTTTTGGAACTGCATTACATGGTTTGAAGCAGCTGACATCTTGAATAACTCTGTTTCAGAGGTTTGGATGAGATTGTAATTCACAAGAAAAGATGTAGAAATGAATATTCTAGTTTCGTGAACCTCTAAACTCCACGTCTTTCTTAAATTATCTGCATTTAAATATTTTCATCACATTAAAAAATGGCCTTATATGACCACTTCAGTCTTCTGAAACCTTTTGTATGTTTTCATAGAACCCAGTATTGTTTTCAAGGCACTTATCACATTTTCTGAATTATATATTGGTATGATTACTAGATTAATATCTGATTCCCTATAAGACTATGAACTCAGAGTAGGAACCAAATCTGTCTTTTAATCACTGTTGTCTTCAAGTCTAGTATGATGCATGACATCTAGTAGGTTTTATATCAATACTTATTGAATGACAACTTTATAGGTCTTATTTCTTGGACCATGCATTAGACATTGATGGCAAATGGCTACTTCTAAAAACAAAGGATGTCTTTAAGTACCTGTCAGTTGCCGAGGGAATTACTGGCAGAATTAAGATATTCTTTTACCAACTTCTATTACTTTAATCATTACTCATTTATTCATTCATTCAACAGCTATTTTTTGAGCGCTTATGGGCCAGGCACTGTTTTAGAAGCTGGGAGTAGTCAGAGAACAAAGACAGGTACTTGACTCTGAGGAGCTTACATTCTGTGGACAGGAAGTTTTTGTGGTTTGATGTCTTTAAACACCAAGATGTAGCAAGACTTTATTATAAGGCTGAAGTATCTTTCAGTTGTCTTAGTTTTAATGAGGCTTGTTGCCCAAAATAAGTACTTATGTCTTCCTTACGGTTCTCACCCAGCACCGCCACCTGCTTCTGAGGCATCCTCTCAGGCTCACTCTCCCCTCTAAACTCCCGCAGTTAAACCAAACTGAAGGAAGAAGCACCCCCCACCCCATTTTACATGCCATCTCAGGACTTGTGGTTTGGAAAACAATGCTACAGTATAAGGATATTTCTGCAGACTTGTTCAGTACTCTTTCAGACTTGGTGCCTGTTTTTGTTTACTCTGTGGTACCTTCACTCTGTACCTCAGGCTACTGGCAGGAATAAGCATCACTTAAAAAGTAATTTAGGAAATAAGTCTACTTCCCCAAGGGTGCAAATAAAAGGAAAAGTTATGGTAAATAGCTAATGTAAGCAAAAGGTGCCTTGGGGGAACCCTAAGAGTCACTTCTTTCAAACCAGCAATAACTTCTGGTGCTATCGGTCCTGAGGCAGCAGCCGTCAACATTGTTTAAAAAAGCTCCCTTATGGTGTTCTCATTAATTAACTGCACTGTTTGTTGATTCTAGATTGATTCGGTTTGTTCTCTGGAGAGTGTTTTTGGAAACTCAGTAATGCCTTGATGCAGAATTTCATCTTCAGGCCCTAAATTCCCAGGATGATGGTTTACTGGGACATATAGAAGATGAAGTGAAAAAGAGAATTTGTTAGATAAAAATGATAATCAAAATATTTTAAATTCAGATGTAATTTTTGAAGATTTTCCCCACAGAGCAAAAAAATTACCTGAAGCAAAGTTTGACTGACAGGCGGGTTTAACAAACACAAGACAAATGGCATGCAAAACAGATAGGGAAGTATTTGTTGCTAATTACTTGAGAAAGCATTTTAATTAAGTTGTTTGCCAATTAATGCCTCATTTTTAACATTCCATAAATATTTAAACATGTTTCATAAACTTTCTTCTTATGGAAACATTTGCAAATGTTATTATGGAGTTTCTTTGGGAATCTCATAAGAAAAAATTACAATTTAGAAGAGTCTACTTGCCATTTTCATAAGTAAATAAGTAAATTGTTGTCTTTTTTATCTTGGTAGCTATTATACTTTAAAATGCTCCAACCGCATAAACTTTTCTTTCACGATCTGCCACAAAGAGTGAATAAATACAAGCTACATATTATTTTGATCTGCCATAAAAATTGAAAATAACACGGAGCGTGGAGGATAGTATGTTTAATTTCAATCTTTCAGTTAAATGCAAGAAAATGATTTTGGATGATTTAAAGAAATTCAACAACTAGCGATTGTTAATGTGTCAATCATCTTCAACCTAAAACTTCCATAACTGCTACCCATCTAACTAAAGCAAAATGATCGACAATGTACACAAGCAAAACAGAATGTTTCACTGTTGCCAAGTGGAGCTTAATTTGTAATATAAACTATCATGAACTTAACCAAAAGCATCTCAAACATTTAGCTTCTCTTTCCCTATTTACTCTTTCATTGGAATAGTCATACTTATGCTTGTTGCCTACTTTAAATGGTTTTAATGAAACTAAGAGATAGGAGGAGATTATGTTTAGAATTTTGCTAGAAGACTAAGGACACTCACTTCTTCACCAGCACATGGCATTTTCTCATCTAAACGAAACATTGGTTTTAGTGTTCTTGGACTCAAATTCAATGTGAGGAGTCGGGGGAGGTTTCCCCACACCTCCAATAAGCAATGCTGCAGATACCAACTGGGTGTCCTACAATTTAACTCAATTCTGATACACTCTACCCGGATAGAGCATCAGTTCCACAGGTTAAGAGTTTCAGTCCTACAAGACTGTGTCCGCAACTCCAATCCCCACTTCAGATACCAGTCGCAATCCCAATTTATTGCCTGTGATTCTGGCGAACTGTCTATAAATCAGAGATTCCCAACCTCCTCCTTGGGTTTGATTAATTTGCTAGCGTGGCTCACAGAACTGAAAAAAACATTTTACTTACGAGATTACCAGTTTATTAGAAAAGGATATAACTCAGGAACAACCAGATGGAAGAGATGTATAGGGCAAGGTATGGGGAAAGGGCACCTAGCTTACAAGCACACCAACCACCTTCTGCAGGTATGTCACTCTTTCCCTGCCCTTGAACTCTGTCCTCCTGGGTTTTTATGGAGGCTTCATTACATAGTCATGATTGATTAAATTTTTGGCCATTGATGATTAATTCAACATCCAGCTCCTCTCCCCTCATAGGAGGTCATATGAGGCCGCTGTACTTCTTATCACAGGGTTGATTTCCTTAGCAAATAGCCCCATCTGTAGGTGGGGTCAAAAAGTTACCTCATTAACATAACAGGAGACACTTGTCACTGTCAACACTTAGCAAATTTTAAGGGTTTTGGGAACTATGAGCCAGGAACTGTGGACAAAGACCAAATATATATGAGAAATATATTTTGGTTTCTTGAATGACCGAGTGTATATTTCTTAGAAACAATTGACTATGTAGTAGATCATCAAAAGGAAAGGTCTGCCTGGAACGCTAGTCATCAGCACATTTGCTAACTGGCCCGCTGTGACATAATGTGCAAGGCAGAAGCAAAGGAAGGCTCTCCCTATGGATCTGCCTTTTATTCATTGGAAATTAGAAGTAAAGGAAAGAAGCTTCAAGGAGGTTTTCCTAAGTGAAGTGTTTGATCCTTCAGGTGCAATGGGAGTAAATGGGGCTGGTTGAAAGAGGTTAAAGGGGGAAGTTAAGGAGCACCCACTGGGAAATTAGCATTTGTGTGAGAACTCAGAGATGATAGCACAGCATGAAAGGGCCCCACAATAGAGTACTGCCCAGCATGAGGAAAGCCAAATTATACCTATCCCAAATGAGAGTTGAACAGTAATAACAGAATGACCAAGGTACTATAGGAATTCAGCTGTGAAAATTATAGTAACTTAATTTGGTTCAGTTAATTCTGTGACCATGTAAGTCCTTTTTGTTGCTATCTCGATGAAAACTAAAAGTAAAGATAACTGTGAGTACAATCTCATGGAGAAGGTTATCCCTCGCTACCACTAATGACTTGGAATGGCTATCACATATGCGGAGGAGAGGCAAAAGAATCATGAGGCCACTCTACCACTGCCATGGCCCTCCCAGAATTTCTATTTGCTTTGTTTAGTGGTGATGAAAGTAGGTCTTTGGTGTTACGTTAACAGACATCAACACTCTGTACTCATCTTAAATGAGTTAAATGGCATTATCTCCTACTTGTGGTTTGTTTGGTGTCTAAATTTTAAATATTTCTGTCATCCTGGACTTACGGTTTAACTAGAGTTTGCTTAGAAACCAAACTTCAAATTTTTTGAAACTATGGGGGGAAAATGAAAAAGAAGCAAAAAGGAAAGGCTCACATGAGGGGCATTTTCATATTCAAATAGTGAATGGGAAGAAAATGCTAAAATCATATGGGTCACATTGCTGCTTCCAGCCACGAGGGAGTAGCTGGTGCTGGACTTGCCTTCCTGCTGTAAAAACTGAACAAAAATATATGGGACTATTTTCAGACATTGCACAACAGGACTGTGTGATCCCTGAGAATGGCTGCCCTGGCTTTCTGCCTAGAGGCATTTTCCTGACCAGTGTGCAGAGCAGGGATCAGCGTGCAGAGCAGGGATCTCACAAGGGACTAGCTGGGTCAGGGTGACAGGCTGGAGTTAGAGGAAGCTCAGGCAGCTGGAATCTGTAGAGCAGAGGGCGGGGGCGGGGGGGGCAGGTCACAGAGAAAGAGCTCTGAAGATTCACAGGGTCCTAGGTTTGGTTGTTGAACACTAATGTGGGCACAGGGAGAGCCAACCTGTGCTGGGTGGGGCAAATGATGACAGGAGCTATAAAAGGAACAATCTCCAGAGCTCCCACAGGGCTCAGAGAAACTGAGGACAGAATGGCCTGGATGGGGTGTCAGGCTTTGGGAAGAGGCATTGAGATGCAGAATAAACTGAAAAGACAGCGAGCTCTTAAAATAATCATGTACAATGACATAGTCTGAATATTTTGAAATTTCCATTATGATTTCCCCCCCCTTAACTCTGAACTATTTAGACTCACTTTCGTTTCCAAATATATAAATTTGGGGGAATATATTTTTATTATAGGTTTCTAGTTTTTTAGACTTTGCAACATCCTTTTGGGGCCCAATACATGGTCAATTTTTGTGATTATTCCAACTCTCCTTGAAGAATAAAAGTGTTATCTCTATTTTGCAAATGCAGCAGTGTGTTTAGAATAATCCACTGGACTAAATTTACTAATTAAGCTGTTCAAATATATACCCTCAGTGATTCTGGCTCTAGATATATGTTAAAGTGTACCACTACAATTGTAGATTTGCGATGTCCGTATTATTTTGATAATTTTTGCTTGGTATATGAGGCAAGGTTGCAATGAATGCAGGTTATAATTGTCATATTTTATTGATGAAATATTTCTTTTATCATATCACAGTAAGTGCTATTAGTTCTGATATTATCAACCCATCAGTTTCCTTTTGTCTAGGATTTAAATGTACCTTATCTTATTACTTTTCTTTTAAACATCCTATGTATTTATTTGTTTTACGTGTTAAAAATTAACAGCTGAATTTGAGTTCCTTTTTTTTAAGATTTATTTATTTGAGAGGGAGAGAGAGAGCACGTGCATAACTGGAAGTTTGTATCTCCCACTCCCCAGTGCAACCATGAGTTTATTCTCTGTATCTACAGGTCTGATTCTGCTTTTTGTTTGTTTATTCATTTGTTTTGTTCTTTAGATTCTTCATATAAGTGAAGTCATATGGTATTTGTCTTTCTCTGTCTGACTTATTTCACAATTCACTTGGTGTAATAGCCCCTAGGTCCATCCATGTTGTGACAAATGGCAAGATCTCATCCTTTTTTATGGCTCAGTAATATTCTGTATATGTACCACTTTTCCTTTATCCATACATCTATTGATGGACACTTGGGTTGCTTCCACATCTTAGCTACTGTAAACAATGTTGCAATAAGCATACTGGTACATGTATCTTTTGGACTTAGTGTTTTCATTTCTTTGGGTAGACACCCAGCAGTGGACTTATTGGATCACATGGTATTTCTATTTTTTATTCATGAGGAAACTCCATACTGTTTTACACAGTGATTGTACCAATTTACATTCCCACCAACAATGCACGAGGGTTCCTTTTTCTCCATGTCTTCACCAACACTTGTTATTTCTTATCTTTTTGATTCTAGACATTTTGACAGGTGTGAGGTGATCTTATTTATATGGTTTTGATTTGCATTTCCCTGATGATTAGTGATGTTGAGCCTCTATTCCTAAGCATCGTAACCTTTTTGATGTTATTATAGATGAGACTGTTCTCCCAAATTCCTTTTTCAGATAGTTTATTATTAGTGCATAGAATTACAATTGATTTTTGTATGTCAATTTTGTATCTTGTGACTTCGCTGAATTCTTTTATTAGTTCTAATAGTTTTTTTTTTTTTTTTGGAAAGTCTTTATTATTTACTATACAGGGATAATTTTCTTCCTTTTCAGTTTGGATGCCTTTTATTTCTTTTCCTTGCCCAATTTCTCTGGTGAGGACATCTAGTACTACGTTATATAAAAGTGATGAGAGTGAGACTCTTTGCTTTGTTCTAAATTTGGGGGAAACTTTCAGTCACTCACTGAATATGATGTTAACTATGGGCTTGTCAAATATAGCTTTTATTATTTTTCTTAAAAAGATTTATTTAGGGACTCCTGGGTGGCTCAGTCGGTTAAGCATTTGCCTTCCGCTCAGGTCATGATCCCAGGGTCTTGGGATCGAGTTCTGCATCAGGCTCCTTGCTCAGTGGGGAGCTTGCTTCTCCCTCTGTCTGCTGCTCTGCCTGCTTGTGCTCGCTCGCTCTCTCTCTCTCTGTCCAATAAACAAATAAAATCTTAAAAGAAATAAAAATAAAAAGATTTATTCATTTATTTGAGAGAGAGAGGGATGGGCAGAGGGAGAGAATCTCAAGCAGACTCCCCACTGAGCATGGAGACTGACATGGGGCTAGATCTCATGACCCCTGAGATCATGACCTGAGCTGAAACCAAGAGTCAGATGCCTAACCAACTGAGCCACCCAGGTAGCCCAAGCTTTTATTATGTTGGGGTGATTTCTCTCTATTCCCAATCTTTTGAGAGTTTTTATCATGAAAAGATGTTGGATTTGTCAAATGCTTTTTCCTGAGTTCATGGCCTCTTACTGACTTTTGCAAAGAACCTGTGTACATTTCAAAATCTGCATCACCAGGTGTTTTATGAGCTCACCAAAATTTTCTGAAAATTTGTCTTTGAATTCTTGCTTTTGTTACAGTTCTTTTGGTTTATTCCTTAAGCAGAAATAAATTTTTGAGGCTATGTTGCAATTTCTGGTCCACCATCACCTCTCATTTGTTTTAGTTCTTTGTTATTTTATCCTTCTTTCTAAGGGACAATCTTAAGTTTATCCTCCTTATTGCTGAGTTGATTTTATGTAGTGTCAACCATACCTTTTATTGTAATTTTGTGATGTGTTTTAGTTTAGTTTTAGTTTTCCTTAGCATACTCATATCATTTTTATTTCACCTTTTTTCTTTCCTCTGTCTTCTCTGTGTATGAATTCCCATCTCATAAATGTTATATTTTATTGTATCTTACTGATTTTTCAACAGTTTTATGATTGTTTTGATAGTTACAGTAAATCACTTTAGGAGTTCTCTTCTTCCTCTGAGTCTTTTCAGTCCCCTTGTTCTATGAAGTTCTTTTCAGCTTCTATGCCTTTGATTTGTTTATTTCATGTTAGTATGTGCGTGTGTGTGTGTGTGTGTGTACTTTTTTCTTTTTCACTTATACCAAAGATAGCTATACATACCTGATTCTTTACCAGTAAGGAATTGATTAGCTAAATTTGCAACGGTTTTATTCCCTGCCCCTTTGGAGGTCTATTAAATCCAATTCTCAGATCTATTGTTGGAAATAGATTCATATGTCCAGCCTCTATATTACCTCTGAGAGTTTCCCATGGCTTTCCTCTAATACAGCTCTGTTGCATTGAGATAGAACCTTGTATTCTATTCTGTTGGCTCTCGTGCTCTCAACAGACGGACCATATGAAAAGACAGACTTTAAGTTAAGCAGAAAGCCCTCCAATTCTTCCTGCCTTTGGTCCCCCAGCACATAAAAGACTCAAACTCCAATATGTACCACTACCTGGGGTCTTCTTTCTCTTCTTCTAAATGTTTGTGTAGAATAAATTTCCTTGGCTTAGGGATAGATCACCTATAATACCTAATTCCTGCTTCTTGTATGATTGTTTTGTAGAAGTTGGCAATCTACTTCTGTTACAGAAAAAGAAATATTGATGGTGACAAGGGAAGGGGGGCAGTTTTCAGACTGACTCCCAAAGTAGCATTCATTCTGTAGATGTATAGCCACCGACTCTCCTGACTGGATCACACTTCACATTTCCAAGTCTGTTAGGCCAAGTACAGGAATTGTTGGAGCACTTTCTACTTAATTCCAGTGGGCTGCCCATTATATTTTTTCAATCCATATTTTGTAACCTTATACATTATGATTGGAATCACTCTGATACAGTTTAAAGCATGAGAATATTTTCCCCAAAATACGGTTCAGAGGTGTGGGAAAATGGTAAGTGCTTCTGAGGGAAACATTTTCTCTAGTAGAAAAACGGTTACGTTGTCCTCTTCCCTGGGAGAGTGTGAGTGAGGAAGGGAAACAGATGGTGTCCACATTTCTATTCAAGAAAACTACTGGGACTGGGAAAGCAGAAAGGGATAGCACACTTCCCAATCTCCTTACATTTTACACACTGCTCTAGCCACATGAATGACATATAGTGCCCTAAACATGCCACGTGCTCTCTTCTTCAAGTCTTCATATATGTTCTGTTTTTGCCTAGAATACACTTGCTCCTCTCTCTCCTAACCTGGGTAATTCCTACTTATTATTCAGTTCTCATATTAGATATTCCCTTCACAAGAAGACATCTCTGACTCTCTTACCTTAATGGCTAGAATGGATACCCTTTCACTTTGCTCCTAAAGCATCTGGGCATACTTTTATCATAGTACTCATTCTCTTTAATTGTTACTGCTTATCTGTGCCATCTTGGAAAACCAACCAAGCTTGATTAATTACAGTATTCCTAGGATCATGTAGGTGGCACACAGTAAATGTTCAAGAAATAACAAATAAGTTGATATATGGGAAAATCATGAATGAAATTGAATAGAGAATGGAATGAAGATGATAGAACAAGGACTTTATTTTATTATTTTCCATTTCCCCATGATGCTCCTGTATTAAGGGAATAGATTTGTATTACCTAGTCATTTTTTATCATATATCTGAAACAATCTCCCATGTAATTTATCAGAATGACTGTAGTTCCCTGCAATCTTGCATCTACCTTTATGTGATGAGATTTGACAAATAGCTGGAAGATGCTCACCTGGAAACACCTCTGCACCTGTCATAATACTCAAGATTCCAAATTTTTAGTTTATTTTTACCTATGTTAAATATTGTCAAATAAAAATTCTCCCTCTTGTTTTTTTAATGGGCAGATACCTCTAACTTGGATCTATGATTCAGCTATTCTTTTCTCTGAGCAATAAGAGAGAAGGGGGAAAAAAACCATATGTTAAACATTCCACATGCCAGTACTATCATATGTCATTCTTTTTAATCTATAACAACTGTGACATCACCTCTTTGAAGAAAAGGGTATTGAGGCTCAGAGAAGCACAAAGTAATCTGGCCAGGGTTACCCGGATTGAAAAGAATGTATTGAGATTCGAATCCTCGTTTCATTACTGCACTGTTGAAATTGTAATGTTGTGACTGTATACTTCCAGTCTACCAAACAGTGCCACCTAATGCTGTGTCCCATAAATAATATTTGTTTTTAATTCTTACTGATCTGAAGTGATGGATCCTTTCAGAGCATGGGTGCTTCTGGGGGAGGTTAGGCCTAAGAAGAAGAGCAGATGGGAGAATTAAGAAAGGGAAGTGAAAGATTTGGTCTGTTAAACCCAGCTTCAGAGTCCAAGGAAAGCAGAGACACAAGCTGTGAGAGGCTGGCACCGGAAAGAATTTGGCTAGATGCAATCTTGTCAAGCGGGACCAGGTCCTCTCTGCATGCCTCTGTGGTAGCTCAGTACTCCTCGTACAGGTACAAAAGGAGAGCTAAAAAAAATAAATAAGTGATGAGTTTTACATTCTTTTTACAATTGTGGACATACAATTCTGCCTAAAGCAGTGTGGGGTTGGGCAAGGCATGAGCATTTCTGGGCATCCATTTCCTCACTCACATGTGGGAGTGATAGTCCTCCCTGACATCACTTCCTCTGAAGGTTGTAAAGGGGGAAAAGGCAACGGACAAAAAAAGCATTACTATAAATTAGGTGTGGGAAGCATCTTTGAGGTCCTTCAAACGTGTCCACATTTTAATCCCCAGAATTCATGATTATGTTTCTTTATCCAACAAAGGAAATTTTGCAGATGTGATTAAGTTAAGGGTTTTCGGATGGGGAGATTATCCAGATCAACCCAATGTAATCACGGGAATCCTTATAAGGGAAGAGGGAGGCAGGAGGGTCAGAGTTATAGAGGAGTATTGAATTACTGGTTTTGAAGATGGAGGAAGGGGCTACAAACCAAAGTATGTAGGTGGCCTCTAGAAACTGGAAAAGACAAGGAATAAATTCTGCTCTAAAGCCTCCAGAAAAAAACATAATTCTTCTGACTCCTTGACTTTAGGTAAATCCCATTTTTGTGCTCTGATCTTCAGAACTATAAGGTAATAGATTTGTATTGCTTTAAGCCACTAAATTTGGGGTAGATTGTTAGCAATGATAGGAATAGAAATAGGAATCAGGAATAGGTCTGAGTTAATAGAAAGGCAAAAGTAAGCCATTCAATGGAAGCTTTGGTGTTTGCAGCCTATTTGTTTTTTGGGAGGGGCTCCAGAAACATGCTAATTTGCATGGCTGCCTTAAAGCCTATGTCTGCCAGCAGCTAGACAGCTGCTGGTGATTTCCTTCAGCTATTTATTGGCTGGAAGCTACCAAAAGACTCAATTAAGGCAGTTTCACTGAAAGTGAAAGTCGCCCACAGTATCGCCTCTGCTTTGATACACACAGGCCTATTAGAACTCACCTCACATAAATTTTCTGGGTTGAGCCAGCATTAGCTGCCAAAGGCCCAAGAGCCAATCACAACAAATGATTTCGTGAATTTAAGGTCTCTGGAATATGTGCATATATTTATACTCATAGGAACATGTTTGGAATTGTTATTTACAGGAATAAGCTTCTGAAGTAAGTTTAGTGAAATCTTTCAGTATACATCAGAGACTAGCGATGATACCCTCCTCTTTTTTCTTTTTTTGGCAAAAGTAGAGTGTAAAACAAACAAAAACCTTGTTTATTGATAGTTTTAGATTTCCAGAGCACTTGGGCTAGCATGAGGAGGTTGAAAGCCTTGATTCTCAAGTTCACTAAGGACTTTAAACCACATTTTGATCTGAAGCAGAAGTAGAAATGCTAGACACAAACAATCTGTGATTTTAGCAGTAAAGTGAAAATCACAGAATTAGATACTAGGGTGGTTGTGGGTTGATAATCAACTGCAAGGATCTTGGATACATAGTCATAAGAGCAAGTGCATTGTATATTTGAAGATATCATTGTGCTAAATCCTTTCTTCCTACTTGAATTGCAAAGAATTAAACTATTATGAATTGTTTCCTCATCAGTAACTAACCCAAGGAACCCAAAGGATCACATGTGTGTGAAAGGGAAGAGACAGAACTGCTTTTGAACACTTACTGAGGAAAATGAAACTCTGTCCTCTTTTCAAAAACAAATATATAATGACTGATAAAGTTGATTATAACTTGTAAGGCACTTGATTTCTATAGACATATCAGCTTTGGCAGTTGCCCATGGACTTTACACTGTTGAGCAGTTTATCAGATTGAAAATGATGAACTTCTCAGCCAGGGGAGGAAAAACTACATCAGTTACTTATTTTTCTTTAGATTTGACTAAATATTGTTTCTAGAGCTGCAGGTAGCATGGTTTAGGGTGATTTTAGGGAAAGAGTAGCCAAGTATCTTATCTACTCTTCATAATAAATGATACATTGCTTTCCAAAAGTGCCGCCAAAACTTGATATAGAATTTTCCATCGAAAAGACTGGAATTCCACATATTGCTCAGACAAAAAAAATCAGTATTTTACTCATGAGGCATCATAATATTCTCATCTAGTAGAAATTTTTTAAGGGAAGGGGAATTCAATGTACTGAATCAACTAAGAAGAATAAATACACAAATTAACTTTTGGCACATCTTTTGTTCTGGGCCATTATACATTGTGTTGCAATTCCCCTATTGAATCACTTCTGAAAAAAATGTCTTGCATAATGGCATTTTAGTCATCCCTATAATGTCAACAAACAAGGCAGATTAATGCTTCCAGTCCTGAGATGTCTTGCACTATGCTTATTAGAATTGTAGTCAGATCTTCATTAGAATGAATGACATCTGATTCCATAAGGCAGTCACAACAGAGGCACCTTCTTGCTATGGTGTCACCCTGCAGATGACAATGTAGGCCATTATGAATGACACTCCACAATTCGTTACTTCCTGCCTCAAATTGTAGTTAATCTTTCATCCAAACTGTACACATGTGCAGCTTTAAGTGGCCTATCACAGCGAGTACCCAGTAATGCTGCAAGCACATGGAGACTGACAGAAGGTAAATTGCTTGTCAGGAGGTCTGTATTTCAATTCACAGCATATTCCAAACACGTCGTGGTGAAAGCACGCCACAACAGCTGCTTTCATTGCTAACTATTTTTGATGTAAATGTCAATAAAGCTCCAGGCCCTTTCATATTTTTGGCCAAGAATGTCCATCTTTCCCTATGCAGGCTGGCAGGTGGAGTTCCATTTATCTACTCTTAGGAACATGTCCTATAATAATGATGGCCTCTGGAGGCCGTTTAGGGTGATTGAGAGCAGTGATTGGGACAATAGGCTGCTGAATTTCATTGCTAGAGTGGGTTGACAGGTGACTGCTTTTATACCCTCTCATCTGGTGGGGAAGGAAATAAAACACACACTTCCATCCAGTCCACAGACAATCACCTCCAGGTTGAAGATCTACACCTATAGTTCATTCCATTCATTGAAAAAAGATTGAGAGCCATGGTTATTAAACAATCACAAATTCCCCAGCAGATCTAGGGTTTTTAAAGAGACAACAGCATTTATTTTCTGTAGGATTACAGATAGAATTAAGCAAGCAATTTTGAATGGAATATGTATGCCTTTGAGGACCTTCCTCCTTCTCCTTGCAAATGTCCCTTTTGGGATACCAGCTGTTCATGCTATATAACAAACTCTCTTTTAACTAATGCTCTGAGGAAGATGACTGAAGCTTGACCTTTAACAGCTGAAAGCTAGCAGATATATTAAAAATCAATTCAAGGACGGTGCTTTTGAGCATGTTTGCATTCAAATATGTCAGTATGTTACAGCACTGAGTACAGAGTATAACAGCGTAGAGGAAAACTTCATAATCTTTTATTCACAACATTTATTGAGTATCTGCTATAGGCAAGATAATATATTTTACACTAGAATTAGGAATATAAATTAGAATTAGATAAACCCATAGAGGTAGTAAGAATAATAATCTGAAGTGAGATAAAGTATAATGTAACTTGTATTTCTATTTTTATAACACTTCTTTGATTTTTATTTTTGTGCATTATTTATAATGTACATAATACATTTTATATAGTATTGCAGATAAAATTTATAATAAATATTTGTAGTACATGCTCTGTTTTTTCCTATTGATATGAGTATGTGACTAAAAGTTTGGGTACAGTTTTCTCAAGAAAGGAGCATAGTTCTAAGGCTGGCATTAGACTGATTTGTTTTCAATCAAATCTCCAGCGCTTATTTATCTACTAGCCTTGGGAGGTTATATAAACTTTATTTAAACTTTATTAGACTTCCAGGGAAGATGGCAGAGTGGGAGGACCCTAAGCTCACTTTGTCCCACATATACCCAGAAAATGACCAAAGACTAGCAGAACAGATTCTCCACAGCTAAATATAGAGAAGAGGCCACATTGAAGAGGGTAGGAAGTGTGGAGACATGGTTGTGAACTAAACAGACCCATGGGACTGTCCATGGGCGGTAGAGCTGCTGCAGGTGCAGAGAGGGGAGAGAAAGAGACCCTCATACCAGGCACCCCAGGCACAGGAAACCCACGTGGGGAAGATGAATCCCCATAACATTTGTCTTTGGAAACTAGAGGGACCTAATTTCACGAGTTCTTACAATCAGTGGGGCATAACACCTGGAACTTAGAAATCAGCAGACTTGGCTTTGGGAGAGCCAGGAGGGCAGAATCCCAGCCCTTAAAGAGGCAGCACAACAAACAGCCCTGCAGAGATACAGCATAGAAGCAGCAGTTTGAAAAAATCCTGGGATATAAAGGAGAGAGATCTGTTTACTAATCTTAACATGCACTGTGGGAGCATGGATCATTGGGAGACTTCTCCAAGAAAAAAAGAGCTGGCAGGAAACATTTTCCTCCCCTACCCCAATCTAGACTCATGGACACCTGCAGGAACCAGCACAATGCCAGTATTAGCTACCTAACTTGCTAACAGCACATCCCAACCCTGTGCTCTCCTGCAAATGCACCCCTTCCACCAGGCCTCAGCTCCAGGTTCCCTCCCACAGCTGATCTGCCCAAACCTTGCTAATACCACATGCCCCACCCTTGTGATCTCCTGTAGGCCTGTCCCCTCCAATGCACCATTGGCCAGAGCCCTTCCAAAGAGGTGCCACAAGCTTGATAGTATCCAAGCATCCCTGACAGGGACCAGCACCACTCCATAGTAATTTCTGCTCCAAGGAGAGGGAAAGGTAACCACACACACCAGTCCAACTGTGGCCCCAAATGTGGGTTGGGGGCAGACATCTGGTTGACTGCAGGCCCTGCCCACCAACTAAAGCTTCTCAGGGGACAACATAGAGAAATTGCCCTGCAGTTCAGTGCTAGCACATCTCTGGAAAATGCCTGGTCTGATTCATCTCAAGCCCAAGGCAGCCCTAGACTGGTCCACTTAACAACACAGGGACCAAACCCTGCCCACAACAGGCAGAGAGCCATTACAGATTACTGGTTGAAGGCAAAAGTGACTCAGACACAACAGTAGGGCACAAACAACACACATGGGAGACACCCGTGAAGTGCCAGGTTCTGGTGAACAGAGGACATTACACAACAGGGCACTACAGGACCTCTTCTTCATAAGGCAAATACTTTCAAGAGCAGCAGATTTAGCTGGCTTTCTTAATACATAGAAACAGACACAAAGAGTTAGAAAAATTTAGGAGACAAGGAGATATGCCCCAAATGAAAGAACAGGACAAAATCACTAGGAACAGAGCTAAAAGAAATGGAGAGAAGTAATATGCTTGATAGAGAACTTACAGTAATGGTCATAAAGATAGTCACTGGACTTGAGAAAAAAGTAGATGACCTCAGTGAGACCCCTTAACAAAGAGATAGAAAACATAAGAAAGAACCAATCAGAGATTAAGAACTCAGTAACTGTAATTCAAAAATACACTAGATGGAATAAATAGTAGATTAGAGGAAGCAGAAGAATAGAACAGTAACCTGGAGGACAGAATAATGGAAAACAATCAAGCTGAACAGAACAGAAAAGAAAGAATAAAAAAAATGAAAATAGATTAAGGAGATTCAGTGACACCATGAAGCATAATAACATTTGCATTATAGGGATCCCAGAAGGAGAAGAGAGAGAAAAGGGGGCAGAAAATTTATATGAAGAAACAATAGCTGAATAGTTCCAATTCTGTGGAAGAAAACAGAAACCCAGATTCAGGAGTCACAGAGCCCCCCAAAAATATCAGCCCAAGGAGGTCCATACCAAGACTCATAGTAATTAAAATAGTAAAAAAGTAGTGATAAAGAGAAAATTTTAAAAGTAGCAAGAGAAAGGAAAACAGTTATATACAAGGGAAACCCTATAAGGCTATCAGCTGATTTTTCAGCAGAAACTTTGGAGACCAGAAGGAAGTGTCATGATATATTCAAAGAAAAAACCTGCAACCAAGAATATTCTATCCAGCAAGGCTTCCATTCAGAATAGAAGGAGAGATAAAGAGTTTCTTGGACAAACAAAAGTTAAACGAATTCATGACCACTAAATCATCTCTACAAGAAATGTTAAAGGGGACTCTTTGAGTGGAAAGGAAAGACCATAGCAGGAGGAAGAAAAGTAGGAAGCACAAAAGCAGTAAAATTCAGTATATTTATAACAAACAGTCAAGGGATTCACAAAATAAAAGGATATAAAGTATGATACCATTTACATAAACACAAGGTAGGAAAGAGGAGTAAAGAATGGATTCACACCTAAGCAACCATCAACTTAATGTAGACCACCATATGCCAAGAAGTTATTTACAAGCCTAATGTTAACCACAAATTAAATCAGGAATAGATATCCAAAAAATCCAGAGAAAGGAATCCAAGTACATCACTGAAGAAACCAGAAAACTGTGCAAGAAGAGAGCAAGACGAGAAAGGAACAGAGAAGAACTACAAAAACAACTGTAAAATGAGTAACACAGTGACAATAAGTACATACCTATCACCACTTACTTTGAATGTAAATGGACTAAAAGCTCCAATCAAAAGACAGGGGGACAGAATGGATAAAAAGGCAAGAAGATCCCTCTACCTGCTGCCTACAAAAGACTAATTTCAGACCTAAAGGCATATGCGGATTGAAAGTGAAGGGATGGAAAAGCATTTATCATGCACATGGAAGCAAAAAGAAAGTAGGAGTAGTAATACTTACATTGGGTAAAATAGACTTTAAAACAAAGACTGTAACAATAGGCAAAGAAGGACACTATAAAATTATAAAGAGAACAATGCAACAAGAAGATATAACAATTGTAAATATTTATGCACCCAACATGGGAGCACCCAAATATATAAAGCAGTTAATAACAAACATAAAGGAAGTAATATAATAATAGAAGATTTTAACGCTCCACTTACATCAATGGATAGATCATCCAACAGAAAATCAACAAGGAAACAGTGTCTCTGAATTTCACATTGGACCAGATGGATTTAATTGTTATATTCACAACATTCCATCCTAAAACAAGGAATACATATTCTTTTCAAGTGTACATGGAACATTATCCAAAATATATCACATATTATGCCAACAAATTCATTAAGATTGAAGTCATACCATGTTCTGACCACAACACTATGAAACTTGAAATCAACCATAGGGGGAAAAAAAATCTGGAAAGAATGCAAATACATGGAGGTTAAATAACATGCTACTAAACCATAAATGGGTCAAACAAGAAATCAAAGGAGAAATCCAAAAACATATGGATACAAATGAAAATGAAACACAGTGGTCCAAAATCCTTGGGATGCAGCAAAAGCTGTTCTAACAGGGAAGTTTATAGCCTACCTCAAGAAACAAGAAAATCTCAAACAACCTAACCTTACTCATAAGGAAGCTAGAAAAAGAACAAACAAAACCCAAAACCAGTAGAAGGAAGGAAATAATAAAGATTAGAGCAGAAATAAACAAAATAGAAACTAGAAAAACAATAGAACATATCAATGAAACCAGGAACTAGTTGTTTGAAAAGATCAACAAATTGATAAACCTTTAGCCAGACTTAACAAAAATAAATAAAGAAAAAGAGAGAGGGCCCAAATAAAATTAAAAAATGGAAAGGAGAAATAACAACCAACCCACAGAAATACAAAGGATTATAAAAGAATATTATGAAGAATTATATGTCAACAAACTGGACAACCTAGAAGAAATGGATAAATTCCTAGAAACATATAATCTCCCAAAACTGAATCAGGAAGAAATAGAAAACTTCAACAGACTGATTACCAGCAAAGAAATTGAACAGTAGTCACACAACAAACAAAAGTTCAGGACCAGATAGTCTCACAGGTGGATTCTAACAAACATTTAAAGAAGAGTTAATGCCTATTCTTTAAAAAAAAAATAGAAGAGGCTCTCTCTCTTTCTATCAATAAGAGAAAGGATAAAAACCATATGATCATTCCAATAGATGCAGAAAAAGCATTTGACAAAGCAGAACATCCATTCATGACAAAACTCTCAACCAAGTAGTCCTTGAGGGAGCATACCTCAACATAATAAAGGCCCTATGTGAAAACCCACAGTTAACATCATTGGTGAAAAACAGAGCTTTTCATCTAAGATCAAGAACAAGCTAAGGATGTCCACTCTCATCATTTTTACTCAACTTAGTACTGGAAGTCCTAGCCACAGTAATCAGACAAGAAAAAGAAATAAAAGACATCCAAATTGGTAAGGAAGAAGTAAAGCTTTCACTGTTTGTAGATGACATGATACTCTATACAGAAGACCCTAAAGACTCCACCAAAAAACTACTAGAACTGATGAATTCAGTAAGGTCATAGGATACAAAATCAATATACAGAAATCTGTTGCATTTCTATACACTAATAATGAAGCAACAGAAAGAGAAATTAAGAAAACAATTACATTTACAAATGCACCAAAAAATTTAAATACCTAGGAATAAACTTAGCCAAGGAAATAAAAGACCTGTATCTGAAAACTATAAAACATTGATGAAAGAAATTGAAGACAAGACAAACAAATGGAAAGCTATTCCATGCTGATGGATTAGAAGAACAAATATTGTTAAAATGTCCCTACCACCCAAAGCAATCTACAGATTTAATGCAATCCCTGCCAAATACCAACTGCAGTTTTTGCAGAACTAGAACAAATAATCCTAAAATTTGTATGAAACTACAAAAGAGTAGTAACCAAAGCAATCTTGAAAAAGAACAAAACAAGGTATCACAGTCCCGGATTTCAAGATATACTAAAAAGCTGTAGTAATCAAAATAACATGGTATTGGCACAAAAATAGACAATAGAACAGGGAAGAGAGCCCAGAAATAAACCAATGATTATGTGGTTAATTAATCTTCCACAAAGGAGGCAAGAATATGCAATGGGCAAAAGACAGTTTCTTCAACAAATGGTGTTGGGAAAACTAGACAGCTGCATGCAAAAGAATGAAACTAGACCACTTTCTTATACCATATACAAAAATAAATTCAAAATGGATTAAGGACCTAAATGTGAGACCTGAACCCATAAAAACCCTTGAAAAGAGCATACGCAGTCATTTCTCTGACATCAGCCATAGCAACATTTTTCTAGATATGTCTCCTGAGGCAAGGGAAACAAAAGCAAAAATAAACTATTGGAACTACATCAAAATATCTGAACAGCAAAGGGAACAGTCAGCAAAACAAAAAGACCACCTACTGAATGGGAGAAGATATTTGTAAATGACATATCTGATAGAGGCTTAGTATCCAAAACATATAAAGAGATTCTACAATTCGACACCCTTAAAATAAATAATTCAATTAAAAAATGGGCAGAAGACATGAACAGACATTTCTCCAAAGAAAACATACAGATGGCCAATAGAAACATGAAAAGTTGCTCAATATCACTAATCATCAGGGAAATGCAAATCAAAACCACAGTGAGTTATCACCCCATACCTGTCAGAAGGGCTAAAATCAAAACACAAAAAACAGCAATTGTTGGCAAGGATGTGGAGAAAAAGAAACCCTAGTCTACCTTTGGTGGGGATACATACTGGTGCAGCTATTGCAGAAAACAATATGGAGTTTTCTTAAAAAATTAAAAATAGAACTACTCTACAATCCAGTAATCATGCTACTGTGTATTTACCCCCCAAATACAAAAACACTAATGCAAAGGGATACATGCAACCCCTATATTTATAGCAGCATTATTTACAATAAATTATGGAAGCAGTCCCAAGTGTCCATCAATAGGTGAATGGATAAAGCTGAATAGATACACAACAGATTACTCAGCCATAAAGAGGGATGAAATCTTGCCATTTGCAATGACATGGATGGAGCTAGAGGATATAATGCTAAGTGAAATAAGTCAGTCACAGAAAGACAAATGCCACATGATTTCACTCGTATGTGCAATTTAAGAATCAAAACAAATGAACATAGGGGGAAAAGAAAAGAGGGCAGAACCAAGAAATAGTTTCTTAACTAAAGAGAACAAAAAGGTGGGCAGGAGGGATGGGTTAACAAGGAGACGGGGATTAAGGAGGGCACCATTTGTGATGAACAGTGGGTGTTGTACATGAGTGTTAAATATAAGTGTTGAATCACTAAAATCTACACCTGAAACTAATATTACACTGTATGTTAACTAACTGGAATTTAAATAAAAACTTGGGAAAAAAAGTGTTGGTGAAGGTGTGGAGAAAAGGAACCCTAAAAAAAGAAAATATATTGTCCTATATCTTCTTGAAAAATATTATGGTTTTGCTTTTCACATCAAGACCACTTTTATATATGGTATGGGGAGGGAATCCTCCCTGCCCCACCCAAATGTGGATAGACACTTTTACTAGAACTTCATTTCGATCTGATTTGTACACTACCTCTGTCACAGTTTCCATATATTCCTGGGTCTTTATCTGTGTCCTTAATTCTGTTTAGTCAGCTCTATGTATGAGATTTCTCTTATGTGAAGGGGGACCATATAATTTATCATCCACCCTGGGACATTTCTGAGAATGAAAGCGGGACTATTAATGTTCATACTAGGACAGTGAGCATAAACTGGGACATGGTAGGTAAACTGAGACAAATGCTCACTCTATTTATTTCACTCCAGAGCCTCTTGTTCTCACCTGCATGGGAGACTTTATCCACTTGTATCCGCCGCTGCCGCTGGGGCGATTAGCTCTACATAGTCTCTGAACAGCTTTATTCAGCCAAAACCTAACACCTCACTTCTTGCCCACACTGCACATCTCTCACTTCTGGGGCTTCCCTATCTATGCTAGAGCTTGAGATGCCACTGGATTTCTCCAACTTTCAGAGTCTAGGAGTGCAGAGAAATTCATGCGCTGTGGGATATGGATCAGTGAGACTGGGACCTGAGGATAAATTCTTCCTCCACTTCTGAAAGATTTTCGTGAGACACAATAGTTCATTCAGCCTCTTCAAAGAGAGTTCTGCAAATTTGCACTTTACACAAATAGTGGTCAGCTCAGCAATGCATCTTGCAGAGACTCTCTTTCCTTGCTTCACTCCATTTTCAGTCACTGCTGTTTTCCTTGGGATACCCTCCTTCATAAGCACTTAAAATAATCTTTTGCCTTTGGTACTACTGCGGGAGGAACCCAAGCTAAAGCAGATTATTTACCTGTTCCTAAGCCAAAACACACTGTTTTAATTATTATAGCTTTGTGGTATCTCATTGAACATATAGTCCTTTTGCTATCTTCTCCCTCAAAATGTTCTTGATTGTTCTTCATTCTTTGCTCTTCCATTTAAATTTTGGCATCTGATTGTCAAGTTCCAAAAATTTTCCTACTGGGATTTTGATTGGAGTTGGATTAAATGAATAGATTACTTGAGAAAAATTGATTTATTATTTTTTATTTAAATTCAATTAGCCAACATATAGAACATCATTAGTTTCAGATGTAGAGTTCAATAATTCATAAGTTGCATACAATATGAGAATAATTGATTTAAATATTAAATCTTCCTACTCATGAACTAGATCTCTCTCCACTTGTTAGTCTTTAATGCTTTTCAATAAAGTTCATAATTTTTTCCATAAATATCTCATACATATTTGTTAGACTTTTCTGCAGATATTTTTATGCTAAAATCTTAAATGATTAAAAGCCCAAAGCTATGGGCTCACTGATTTTTAAACCATTAGACTGCTAGAAGGGACTCACCAACATTTAAGGCCTACTACCTACTACCCTAAAATTTAATTTCTCCTAGACCATAGTAATGTACTTTCTTGTACTATTTTCTGTAGGGCACCCAGGCCTCTAGGCTATGGCTACCACATAGCCACCCAGTTTACCTACCATGTCCCAGTTTATGCTCACTCCCTATTGCCTGTACATACATGGGCTAATATTTTCTGGCTTTTGTCTGAGCTACTTGTCAGAAGTAATGGTTATAGGGAATGATGTCAGTGACATATTGCCCTTTTGTTTCTCTAGGTCTGGATTTCTCAACCTCAGCACAATTGACAGTTCAGAGTAGACCATTCTTTCTTTCAGGAGACTGTCTTCTGCACTGCAAGGTGTTAAGAATCATCATTGTCCTCTACCCACAAGAAGCCAGTAGAATCCCCTGTCCACCAATTTGTGACAAAAAAAATGTCTCCAGACATTTTTTTTTTTACAGATTTTATTTATTCATTTGAGACACAGAGATACAGACAGAAAGAGAGAGCATGAGCAGGGGGAGAGGCAGACAGAGAGGGAAAGGCAGGCTCCCCGCTGAGCCAGGAGCCCTATGTGGGGCTCGATCCCAGGACCCTGGGATCATGACCTGAGCTGAAGACAGACGCTTAACTATCTAAGCCATGCAGGCACCCCGTCTCCAGACATTTTTAAATGTACTCTGAGGGCAAAACTGACCTCAGTTGAGAACCACTGCTATAGAGTCTCTAAATTTTATTCTTGGATTAAGCTAGAACTATCAGAGAGCTACATAATTAAGCCATACAAAAGTCTCTTTTAAAAAGCTATATTAAGATATAATTCACATGCCATATAATTTACCCATTTAAAGTACACAGTTCAATGTTTTTATTATACTTAGATTTGTACAACCATCACCACAACCTAATTTTAGGACAGTTTCGTCATCTCCAAAAGAAACCTTACATCCCTAAGCTGCCCTTCCTTCCAAATCTCCCATTCTCTCATACTTTCTTAGACCTAGGCAACCACTAATCTACATTCTGCCTTGGTAGATTTGGTTATTTGGAACATTTCATATAAATAAATTCATACACTATGTTGTAGGTTGTGATTGTCTTCTTTCTCTTAGCATATTTCCAAGGTTCCACGCTATACCATGTATCAGTACCTTATTTTTTTTTTAATTGCTGAATAGAATTCCATTGCATACCACATTTTATTTACTCATTCATCAGTTTAAAGACATTTGGGTTGTTTCTACTCCTTGGCTATTATGAATAAGCTGATATGAACATTATTGTATTGTTTTTGTGTAGACATGTGTCGTCATTTCTCTTGAGTAAATACTGCTGGATCATATGGCAATTTTATGTTTAACCACTTGAGGAAGTGCCAGACTATTTGCAAATACCACCAGCAATGTATGAGGGTTCCAGTTTCTCTATACCCTCTTCCACACTCATTATTCTTGTTCTTTTTCATTATAGTCTTCTTTGTGGGTGTGAAGTTAGTATCTCATTGTGGTTTTGATTTGCATTTCTCTAATGACTAATAATGTTAAGCATATTTTTATTGGTTTTTTGGCTATTTGTATCTCATGGGAGAATTATGTATGAGATCTTTTACCCATGTTTAAATTTGATGACTTTATTTATTGAATAGGAAAGGTCTTATATGTTCTGGTTAAAAGACTTATCAAATAGAAGATTTGTAAATATTATTTCTTATTCTGTCAGTTGTCTTTTCATTTTCTCGATGGTGTTTTTGCAACACAAACTTAATTTTTTTGAGAAATCCAGTTGATCAAACTTTTCCTTTGTCACTTATGATTTTGGTGTTGTAGCTAAGAAGACTTTTCCTAATCACACCTCCTAAAGATTTGCTCCTATGTTTTTTCTAAAATCTTTATAACTTTACCTCTTACATTTAGGTCCATGAAACATTTTTTTCCTTTTTTAACCAAAAACTGGAGTGAAAATCACATAACATAAAATTTACTATTTAAAAGTATATAATTCAGTGGCATTCAGTACATTTGAGATGTTCTGTAGCTATTACTTCTATTTCAAAACATTTTTTATACCCTTAAAGGGAACCCACTACCCATAAAGCTTTCATCCCCCACTGCCCTTCTAGGCGCTGGCAACTACGAACCTGCTTTCTCTCTCTATGGATTTACCAATTCTGGATATTTATATAAAAGGAATTGTATAATATGTGAGCTTTTGCAACTGGCTTCTTTCACTTAGCATATTGTTCTTGAGATTCATCTATGTTGTAGCATATGTTAGTATTTCATTTCTTTTTATGGCTGAATAATATTTTATTATATTCAGTTTATGTACATTTAGGTCATCTCTATTTTTTGACTATTATGAATAATGCTGATACGAATATTTGTGTGCAAGTTTTTGTATGGATGTACGTTTTCCTTTCTCTTGTGTATATAACTAGGAGTGGAAATTACAAGGTCATATGGTAATTCTATGTTTAACATTTTTATGCTACTCCCAAGCTGTTTTCCACAGTGGCTGTACAATTTTATGCTTCCAGCAGCAATGTACAAGGGGCCAAATTTCTTCCTATGCTTGCTTACACTTTTAATTTTTTAAACATTTTTTAAAAATTAAAGTCATTCTGCTGGATGTGAAGCTGTATCTCCTTGTAGTTTTGATATGCATTTTTCTAATAACTAATGATGTTAGACATCTTTTCATGCACTTGCTAGACTTTTGTACATCATCTTTGGAGAAATACTTATTCAACTGTATTGCCCATTGGTTAAGTGGGTTTTTGATTTTTGCTCTTATATGAACTCTATGTAAGAGTTCCTTATGTATTCTGGATACTAGACTCTAATCAGATATATGATTTGCAAATATTCTCTCCTACTTTGTAAATTTGTCTTTCACTTTCTTGTTTGTGTCCTTTGCATAAAAGCTTTAAATTTTGATAAGTCCAATATATCTACTTTTCCTTTGGCATTTGCCAAATCCAAGATCACAAATTTTACTTCTGTATTTTTCCAAAGATTTTATACTTTTAGCTCTTTTATTTAGGTATTTGACTCATTTTGTGTTAATTTTGTCACATGATGTGATGTGAGGGTCCAAATTCATTCTTTTGCATGTGGCTATCCAGTTCACCCAGCACCATTGTTCAAGAGACTATTTTCCCCCATTGAAGGATCTTAGTGCCATTGTTGACAATTACATGAACATAGATGTATTGGTTTATTTCTGGACTCTCAAATCTACGCCTTTGGTCTACATGTCTGTATTTATGCTAGCACCACACTGTTTTGATTCTGGAAATTTTGTGGCATGTTATGAAATCAGGAACTATGAGTCTGATTTTGTTCTTTTTCATATTTTTTTTTTTGAGAGAGTGAGCATGAGCCAGTGGGGGAGGGGCAGCAGGAGACAGAGAGAGAGAATTTTAAACAGACTCCACACCCAGCACAGAGCCCGATGGGGGGCTCTATCTCATGACCTGAGCTGAAATCAAAATAGGATGCTTAACTGACTGATCCACCTAGGTCTCCCTGTATTTCTTTTTCAAGATTGCTTTGGCTATTTGAGATCCCTTATAACTTCATATGTAGGATCAGTTTACCAATCTTTACAAAGAACCAGATGGGATTTTGATAGGGAATGTATGATAGGGAATCTGTAGATTGATTTGGGAAATATTGCCATCTAAAAAATTCGCCTGGTTGGCTCAGTTTGTTAAATGTCTACCCTTTGGCTCAGGTCATGATCCCAGGGTCCTGGGGTGGAGCCCCACATGAGGCTCCCTGCTCAGCTAGGAGTCTACCTCTCCCTCTCCTTCTGCCCTTCTCCCTGCTCTTGCTCTCTCTCACTCTCTCTGTCTAATAAATAAATAAAAAAATTAGGCGTTCTATACATGAACATGGGCTATCTTTTCGTTTATTTAGATCTTCTTTGATTTACTTCAATAATGTTTTGTAGTTTTCAGAGTATAAGTTTTTTTAATAAATGTATTCCTAATTATATTACTCATTTTGATGCTATTATAAAGAGTTTTTTCTTTAAAGGTTTTTATTTATTTATTTGAGAAAGAGAGAGAGAGAACATGAGCAGGGGTGAGGAGCAGAGGGAGAAGCAGACTTCCCACTGAGCAGAGAGCCTCATGTGGGGCTGGATCCGGAGACTCCAGGATCATGACCTGAGCCTAAAGCAGATGCTTAACCAACTGAGCCACCCAGGTGCCTCTAGAATTTTTTCTTAATAATCATCTTCAGATTATTTATTCTTAGTGTATAGGAATACAATGAATTTTTGTATATTGATCTTATATCCTGGCACTTTGCAGTCACTTATTCTAATAATTTTAGAGTGTTCCTTAGAACTTTTCTATATATAATATCATATCATATTCAAATAGAAATAATTTAAATGTTTCTTTCCAATCTGGATGATCTTTACTTATTTTTCTTGTCCAATTGCCCTGGCTAGAACCTCCAATACAATATTGAATAGAAGTGGTGAGGGTGAGTGTACTTCTCTTGTTCCTGACCTTAGCTGGAAAGCATTCAATCTTTCATTATTAAGTATGATGTTAGCTGTGTGTTTCTCAGAGATGCTATTTATCAAGTTGAGGGTGGTTCTTTATATTCCTCGTTTATTAAATGTTTTCATCATGAAAGAGTGTTGGATATTGTCAAACATTTTTCTGTATTTATTGCGATGATAATGTGGAGTTTCCCCCCTTATTTTATTAATATGGTATATCACATTAATGGATTATTGGATATTAAACCAACCTTACATTCCTGGTTGGCCATAGTATATAATTCTTTTTATATGTTGCTGATTCAATGTGCTAGCATTTTGTTGAGGTTTTTTGTTTTTTTTTTTTTGCATCATATGTCCTTAGTTTTCTTGTGATGTCTTTGTCTAGTTTTGATATCATGGTTTACTGTTGGTGTTGTACATTCTATTGGTTTTGACAAAAGTATAATGACATGTATCCATCATTATGGTATCATACAGAATAATTTCAGTGCCTTAAAAAATCCTCTGTGCTCTGTCTCTCCATCTATCTCTCTCCCATAGTCCTTGACAACCACTGATCTTTTTATAGTCTCCATATTGTACCTTTTCCAGTATGTAGCCATTTCTTTTTGTTGTTGTTGTTGTTCCATGAGATGTTACCATATTTCTTGCATCTTTCTTTTTTTATTTTATTATGTTATGTTAATCACCATACATTACATCATTTGTTTTTGATGTAGAGTTCCATGATTCATTGTTTGCGTGTAACACCCAGTGCTCCATTCAGTACGTGCCCTCTTTAATACCCATCACCAGGCCAACCCATCCCCGCACCTCCCTCCCCTTTAGAACCCTCAGTTTGTTTCTCAGAGTCCACAGTCTCTCATGGTTCATCTCCCCCTCTGATTTCCCCCCCTTCATTTTTCCTTTCCTGCTATCTTCTTTTTTGTTTTTTAACGTATGATGTATTATTTGTTTCAGAGGTACAGGTCTGATTCAACAGTCTTACACAATTCACAGCGCTCAGCATAGCACATTCCCTCCCCAATTTCTATCACCCAACCACCCCATTCCTCCCACCCCCCACCACTCCAGCAACCCTCAATTTGTTTCCTGAGATTAAGAATTCCTCATATCAGTGAGGTCATATGATACATGTCTTTCTCTGATTGACTTATTTCACTCAGCATAATACCCTCCAGTTCCATCCATGTCATTGCAAATGGCAAGATTTCATTCCTTTCGATGGCTGCATAATATTCCATTGTATATGTATACCACATCTTCCTTATCCATTCATCTGTCGATGGGCATCTTGGCTCTTTCCATAATTTGGCTATTGTGGACATTGCTGCTATAAACATCAGGGTGCACGTACCCCTTCGGATCCCTACATTTGTATCTTTGGGGTAAATACCCAGCAGTGCAATTGCTCGGTCATATGGTAGCTCTATTTTCAACTTTTTGAGGAACGTCCATACTGTTTTCCAGAGTGGCTGCACCAGCTTGCATTCCTACCAACAGTGCAAAAGTGTTCCCCTTTCTCCACATCCCTGCCAACATCTGTCGTTTCCCGACTTGTCAATTTTAGTCAATCTGACTGGTGTGAGGTGGTATCTCACTGAGGTTTTGATTTGGTCTGTAGCCATTTCTAATTGGCTTCTTTCACTTAGTAATAAGCATTTAAACTTCTTCCGTATCTTTTCATGGCTTGATAACTCATTTCTTTTTAGCAGTGAATAATATTTCATTGTACAGATATACCATCCATTTATCCATTCACCTATTGAAGGACTGCTTACAAATTTTGGCAATCACTAACAAAGCTGTTATAAACATCCATGTGCAGGTTTTTGTATGGATATAACTTTTCAACTAATTTGGATAAGTACCAAGAAGCATGACTGCTGGATCATATGGTTTGTTTAGCTGTGTCAGAAACTGACAAACTATCTTCCAAAGTGACTATACTATTTTGCATTCCCACTATAAAAGAATTAGAATTCCTGTTGCTCCATATCCTCAACAGCATTTGGTGAGTCAGTGTTTTGGACTTTAGCCATTCCAAAGACATTCTAATGATATCTTTAATGGCTTCTTATTGTTGTTTTCACTTGTAATTTCCCTGATGACAAATGATGTTGGCCATCCTTTCATATGTTTGTTTGTCATCTGTATATCTTTTTTGAAGAGGTGTCTGATCAGATCTTTAATCCATTTTTAAATTATGTTGTTCATTTCAATATTGTTGAGCTTAAAGCATTCTTTGTATGTTTTGAATACCAGGCCTTTATCAGATATGTCTTTTGCAAATATTTTCTCCAAGTTTGTGGTCTGTCTTTTCATTCTCTTGATAATGCATTTTACAAGGCAGATTTTTTTGTTCATTTGTTTTTTAGTGAAGTCCAACTTGTTGATTATTTTTTTCATGGATTGTGCCTCTAGTGTTTTATCTAAAATGCCATAACCAGGGGCATCTGGGTGGCTCAGTTGGTCGAGCACCCAACTCTTGGTTTCAACTCAGACCATGATCTCATGGGTTGTGGGACTGAGCCCCATGTCCAGCTCTGTACTTAGAAGGGAGTCTGCTTGAAATCTCTCCCTCTGCCCCTTCCCCCCACCTTGTGCCTGTGCTCTCTCTCTCTCTTTTTCTCTCAAATAAATAAGTAAATCTTTAAAAAAATAAAAAATAAAAAAGTAAAATGCCATAAGCAAACACAGGATCCTCTAGACTTTTCCCTATGTTATCTTCCAGGAGTTTTATTGTTTGTATTTTCCATTTAGGTATTTAATACATTTCGAGTTAATTTTTGTGAAAGGAGTGAAGTCTTTGTCTAAATTTTTTTTCTTTTTTTTAAAAGATTTTATTATTTATTTATTTGTCAGAGAGAGAGAGCACAAGCAGGGGTTGTGGCAAGCAGGGGGAGTGGCAGGCAGAGGAAGAAGCAGGTTCCCCACTGAGCGAGGAGCCTGATGCTGGACTCAATCCCAGGACCCTGGGATCATGACCTGAGCCAAAGGCAGCCACTTAACTGACTGAGCCACCCAGGCGTCCCTAAATTTTTTTTTTCTTGAGGATATCCAGGTATACTGGCACCTTTATAGAAGACTATCTTCTCCATCCTTTTGCCTTTGCTCCTTCATCAAATACTCGTTAACTATATTTGTGTGGGTCTATTTCTGAGCTCTCTATTCTGTTCCACTGATCTATTTGTCTATTCTTTAATACCACACTGATTATTGGAGTTTTACAGGAAGTCTTAAAGTTGGGTAATATTATTCCTCTAACTTTGTCCTTCTCCTTCAATATTGTGTTGGTTATTCTGAGTCTTTTATCTCACTGTACAGACCTTAGGATCAACTTTCAATATCCACAAAATAATATACTAGGATTTTTATTGGAGTTGTGTTGAATTTATAGATCAATTTGGAAAGAACTGACATTTTGACAATATTGAGTCTTCCTGTCCATGAACATTGAATATTTCTCCACTTACTTAGTTTTTTGATGTCTTTCATCAGAGTTTTATACTTTTCCTCATCTAGATCTGCACATATTTTGTTAGATTTATACTTGAGTATTTCATTTTTGGTATCAATGTAAATAATATTTTACTCTTTTTTCTTACATTTTGTTTTTAATTTCAAATTTCTCTTATTAATTGCTGGAATGGAGGAAAGTATTTGATTTTTGTGTATTAACTCTGTATCCTACAACCTTGTTGTCATCACTTAGTTCCAGGACTTTTTCATTTTTCCAAAATTTTTTGGATGTTCTATGCAGACAATCATGTCATCTGCAAACAGTGTTATTGTTTTCTTCTTTCCCTAGTTTGCTGAGAGTTTTTATGATGAATGGGTGTTGATTTTGTCAAGTGCTTTTTTTTTGCATTTATGAATGTGATTATGTGATTTTTCTTCTGTAGTCTATGGATGTGTGGATTAACATAGCTACTCCAGCTTTCTTTTGATTAATCTTAACATGGTGTATCTTTCTCTAGTCCTTTATTTTTTAATATATATGTGTCTTTATATTTAAAGAAGGTTTCTTTTTTTTTAGATTTATTTATTTAAGAGAGAGAGCGAGAGAGCATGCAAGTGAGCATGAGTAGAGGGAGGGACAGAGGGAGAGGGAGAAACAATCCCAAGCAGTCTCCACAGGGAGCACAGAGCCCAACTCGATGCTCCATCCCACTAGCCATTGAGATCATGACCTGAGACAAAGAAGATCAGAAGCTCAAGCAACTGAGCCACCCAGGCACCCTTAAAGGTTTGTTTCAAACAACATATGCTTGTGTCTTGTTTTTTTGATCAACAATGACAATCTCTGCTCTTTAGTTGGTGTATTTAGATAATTGACATTTAAAATGATTTTTTTGTGTAGTAGCTTTACTGTCAAACATATTTGTTAGCCATTAATTACTTGTTGCCCTTGTTCTTTGTTCCTGATACTGTCTTTCACTCTTTTTCTGCCTTTGGTGTTTTAATCGAGCATTTTAAATGATTCTGTTTTCCCCCTTGTTTAGCATATTTATTATACCTCTTTTAAGCTTTTTTAAGTAGTTACTCTAGAGTTTGCAATATACATTTATGATTATTTCAATTCTAATTTTAAATAACACTATAACATTTCAAGGATAGTATAAGTGTCTTTATAATAACAAAGTGTTCCTAATTTTGCCCTCCCATCTTTTATATTATTGCTGTCATCCATTTTAATGATCCATAAGTCATAATCATTGTATACTACAGTATATTATATAGCACTATATAATATATAACAACATATATAATATTGTATTATAGAATATTATTGCTTTTTTATTTTGAACAAACTATTAACTCTCAGACCAATTAAAATAATAAAGATAGAAGTTCTTATTTTATCTTCACTTATTCCTTCACTAATGTTTTTCCTTTTTCTAATGCAAATCTTTGTTTCTGCAATATAATTTTCCTTCTCTCTGACAAACTTTGTTTAATATTTCCTACAAGCCAGGTCTACTGGAACGAATTCCTTCAATTTTTGTCTGAGAAGTCTATTTCTCCTACACTTTTGAAGGATACTTTTGTAAGATACAAGAATTTAGGGATTTTTTTTTTCTTTCAACACTAAATATTTCATTCAACGTTCTTGCTTGCATGTTTTCTGGGGAGAAATGCAATGTATTTCTTTTTCTTTTTCCTC
Source organism: Zalophus californianus (assembly GCF_009762305.2). Classification (NCBI taxonomy): domain Eukaryota; kingdom Metazoa; phylum Chordata; class Mammalia; order Carnivora; family Otariidae; genus Zalophus; species Zalophus californianus. The sequence goes on from NC_045598.1 coordinate 124,862,142, forward strand.
TATAGGTAAAGTGTTTCCTTTTTTAAAATATCCTGGCTTCTTTCAAGATTTTTTTACTCTTATTTTCTGCAATTTGACAGGATAGGCCTAGGTATAGATTTTTTTTTTTTTTTTTTTTTTTTTTTAGCCTTTATCCAGCTTGTTGTTCTCTGAGCTTCCTGTATCTGTGGCCTAAAGCCTGATACTAATTTTGGGATATTCTCAGTCATTGCTTCAGACAGTTCTGACATTCCTTTATCTCTTTTCTTTTCCTTCTGGAATTCCTATCATGCCTATGTTACACCTTCTGTAATTGTCCCACATTTCTTAGATTTTTTTGGTTCCATTTTTTAGAAGTCTTTTATCTCTTTGCTTTTCAGTTGTAGGAGCTTCTATTGACATATTCTCAAGTTCACTGTTCTTTTCTCAGCCATGTCCAGTCTATTAATGAGCCCATCAAAGGTATCCTTCATTTCTATTGTGGTATTTTTTTATTTCTAACATTTTTTTGGTCTATTATTAGAATTTCCATTTCTCTGCGTACATTGCCCAATAATTTTTGTAATTTGTCTACTATTTCCATTAGAGCATATGAATAGAGTTGTTTTAAATTCCCAGTCTGATAATTCCAATATCTAAGAAAGGTTGTTGGTTTTCAGTTTGTTCAGCTTTTTACTTGTTGCTAAGATGCACTGACAACTTCCAAGCTCCTTACATGCTGGCCCAGAAATTGGAAGTAGATTCCTTCTGTTTTAGATTTCTAATTTTATTCTATCATGGTAAGAGAAAATACTTTGTATGATTTCAATCCTTTTAAATTTAATGAGATATATTTTATGGCCTATCATATGTTCTATTCTGGAGAATGTTGCATGTGTAATTGAGAAGATTCAGAAGAATGTGTATTCTGCTATTGTTGGCTAGGTGTTCCTTAGAAGTTTGTTAGGTGTAGTTGGTTTATAGTGTTCAAGTCTTCTAGATTGATATTGATGCTATGCCTACTTGTCTTATTTATTACTGAGAATGCAGTACTGAAGTTTCCATTATTGTTGAAATGTCTGTTTCTCCCTTCATTGTATCATATTTTGCTTCATGTATTTGGGGCTGTTTTTAGGTGTACCTGTTTATATTGTTATATCTTCTTGAGGAATGAACATTTTTATCATTATAAAGTGTATGTCTTTAGCTATCATAACTTTTTTATTAAAGTTTTTTGATATTAGTATTGTCATTCTGGCTCTCTTGTAGTTGTTGTTCACATGTTTTTCCATCCTTTACTTTCAAACCTATTTGTATATTTGCATCTAAAATTTATTTCTTGTAGGCAGTATATAGTTGGATCTTGCTTTTTTAATCCAGTATAACAATTTATGCCTTTTGATTATATTGCTTAATTCACTCACATTTAACGTTATCATTGATATTGTTGGATTTTTGTCTGCCATTTTATTTTTTGTTTTGTCTCATTCCTTTTTTTTTTTTTGGTACCCTCTTCCCACTTTACTATTTTATTTTGCATTAAGTAAATATTTCAATTTCTTTAAAGATCATTTTATATTTTTACATTTTTTTCTTTTTTTAAGTTTTATTTATTTATTCATGAGAGTCAGAGAGAGAGAGAGAGAGAGAGGCAGAGGGAGAAGCAGGGAGCCCGATGTGGGACTTGATCCCAGGACCCTGGGATCATGACCTGAGCCAAAGGCAGATGCTTAACCATCTGAGCCACCCAGGTGCCCCTATTTTTCTTAACATACAATAACTTACCTCTTAACTTATTAGAATTTACTTCAGGTTTACAGTAATTTATCTCCAATAAGGCATAGAAATGTTACTCTTATATAGCTCTATGCCCTCCTTACCTTCTTTGTACTATTATTTTTATATATGTTATGTCCATATGTTACAAACCCAGCAGAATATTGTTATAATTAGTACTTTATATATTGTTATATTTTTAAAGAACCTCAAAAAAGAAAGAAGAGCAAATATAAATTTATAGTTTTATAATTAACTTTCTCACCACAGGCAAGTAACCAATCCTGTTTGTCCTTCAATTTCTTTTCTGTGAAATGGGAAGAGTAATAGTACCTAACTCAAATAGGTTGAGGCCTGAGAAACAGGCACAAAATGCTTAGTCATTTTGGTCATTTTGGACCACAAAATGGAATGGTCCCTGGAACATATATTTTTAATGAATTTTAATAGTTGTTGCAAAGATTATTTAACAGAAGCAATAATAATACAGCTTTAAAATAAAAGTAAAATTAACTTTCTTATTTACCATTTTTTTAGTTTTCTTTATTTGTGTGTATGGATTTGAACTACCATCTATATTGCTTCCTTAGTTCAAGCCGGCTTTTCTCCCACTTTCTTTGTGGGGATGTAATATATTTTTAAATATATGCGTATAGTCCCAAAATAAATATAATTATATGCATATAGTCCCAAAATAAATATAATTATATGCATTATATATTATATATTATCTTATGTAATTTATTTTAAATCATTTAAGGGAAGAAAAGAGAAGAAATATGCTTTTATACCCTCTTTTGTAATTACACAGTTATCTTTGCTAATGCTCTTTGTTTTCTATGCTTTTTGTTTTTTTCTTTTATGTCAATTGGAATTCACTGATATAACATATTCTTGGTCTAAAGGATTTCCCTTTGTATATCCTGTAAGGTGAGTCTGCTAACAATGAAATATCTCAGTTTTTGTTTATTTGGTAACGTCTTTATTTTATGTTCTTTTCCAAAGTTAGTTTTGCTGAATATATATTTTTTACTTAATATTTTTTTTTCTTTCAACACTTTCAGCTTGTCTTGTTACTGCCTCTGTCCTCCATTGCTTCTGGTGAGATGTTAGCTGTTGATCTTACTGAGGTTTTCTTGTACATGAGTCAGTATTCTCTTGGATTTTCAAGATATTTCCTCTTTGTCTTTGAGTCTGAGGGTGAGGACAGAATCAACTCCTCTCAGACACCTCTGCTCTACAAGTGTTGTACTGAGTCTGAGTAGTAGCCCCTGGTCTTCTCTGCTTGGGTCGCCTGGCATGGGACCTAGGACCTATGAATAAGCTGGGACAGTGGCAATCAAGGCCCAGTATTCTTCTGCCAAATCTAGAGTAAAGCTTCTGTCCTACAAATGGGGACTGGGTAGAGAAGAAAGCCCCAGACATCTCAGTCATGTTTGTCTACTTTACACTTTCTACAAGATGGAGTCTGAGGAATGAGAAATCCTGTTGGCCTACCTCTCTGGGGAGAAATTATTGTTCTAGTCTGGGAACTACAATAGAATACAACCCCATCTTCTTGGCCACATTAGTGAGGAGTAGAGATTACATCATTTTGAGTTGTAAGAGTGGGGAAGAGTGGCAGGTCATGGCTCAAGTGCTATAAACTCTCACTGCTTTTATTGAGATTCAGTACTTTTTCTTGATTAACTTTATTTCCATATGCTTTATACCCTTAGGATAATTTCTAGAGACTATAAATTGTTGTATTTTTGGTTTTTAAATATAGTTTATACCAGTTACAGTTACTTCACTCCAGAGAGGAGTGCATCTAAACAGTACTTTTTTTAAATTTATTTTCTTTCTTTCTTTTTTTTTTCTTTTTGAGAGAGGGAGAGCATGAATGTGAGGGGGAGAGGAAGGGGAGAGGGAGAGAGAGAGAGAGAGAAATCTTAAGCAGGCTCCACACTCAAGGCGGAGATCCTGAGATCATGACCTAAGCCAAAATCAAGGGTCAGAGGCTTAACCAACAGAGCCACCCAGGCATCCCTAAATAGTATTTTTTAATAATAAAATACAACATGTAGACAAGAAAATACCTCATAATACATTCTTAGATAACAATTTTAGAACATTTCCATAACGTAGAAATTTCCCTTGTGCCCTCATTTCTGGCATATTCTTCTTCATTTGTAGCTCCCAGCAATTATTGTGCCTTTGGTCACTTGGTTTTGACTGTGATGAAATTTCATATAAAGGGAGTCCATAATGTATTTTTTTATACTAGTCTCATAAAATGAGATAAACTTGCATGTTCCTTGAACATTTAGTGGAAAGCATACATGGAACTATTAGAGTCAGTATTTTTTTTTTAATGAATAAAGTTTAACCATTGATTCAATTTTTTAAATGATCAGAAAATTATTCTGACCTTTTTGTCTTGAGTCAGAAGATGTTATATTTCTCAAAAAAGTGTCCCATTTTGCCCACATTTTCTTGTCTTATTCTACTATGTAGGAGTTTTGGTATAATGCCAAATAGGAGTTATGATAACAGTTATTTTTGTACACTACAAAGTGTGCTGTCAACTCTTGCATATCGTTTTTTCTTTCATTTTCTCCATTTTCTGATCCCAGGGGAATACATGTTGTATCTTCTGAAGCTTATTCCACATGTTTTAACTACTCTTTTACATTTTTAATCTGATTTTTCTCCTTATGTTGTATTATGGGTGAATTTCTTAATATTATTTTCTCTTCAACTGTTCTCAATAAATGTTGATTGATTTTTAATTTCAAAAAATTTAATTATATCTTTCTATTCCTTACCTATTTCTCTCATTTCTATACATTTTAGTTGTATAACTCTTAATTATTTTTAATGTTTACTGACCCTATTATAACTCTTAAAATTCTATGCATTTGAAAGTTTTTTTATAAAGATACTGTCATTATTTTTATTTGTGTGGTATTTTCTCCCAAGGTCACATTTAGTTAGGCTAGCTTTTAAAGCATGACTTTGGGGACAAATAATTATTTGGAGATTCTTCTTGAGTCGGCAATTTTGATTCCCCTCCCTCCCCAACATACTTTTCTTTTTTCAGAGGCTTTTTGGTAATTCCCACTTGATTTCTAAGGTCCCCCTTCATAAATAGATCTTATCATGGCTGCTGAGGGCTTCTACCTTGTGTCAATATTGAACATAATCATGATCCATCCAATCAGTATATTAATGAGTACATGGCCTATTTGCTGGTGTCAAGGTTGTCAAAGTATAAAGCTTCATATATTAATAATAGTCCCAGGTAGTATCCAATAGCAGCTCCCTGACACATGCCCCACTCCCCCAACCTTGACCTCTGCTTATGAGCAGAAAAATTTCCCCCTACTTCCTGATTTTGAGCAGTAAGCATGGCTTTAGTTCCCTATCTCATGTAGTTTACTACTGTTACTCAATAGAAGATAGAAGTCCTGGCGTAGAACCCAGACCTCCCTATTACCCTTCTTGCTGCTTCCTGTAAGCTGCTTTGTTTCTGGTCTACAGAATTGCCTTACTTTAGGAGCAATGATTTTTTTAAAATCTTTATGTTCTATCTGCTATTGATAGGTATTTATATGGTGGAGATTGAGGATTTAAACTATGAATTTAAAATGATGTAAGGGGTGCCTGAGTGGCTCAGTTGTTTAAGTGTCCAACTTATTTTTATGTTAGTCACCATACAGTACATCATTAGTTTTTGATGTAGTGTTCTATGATTCATTGTTTGCATATAACACCCGGTGCTCCATGCTATACTTGCCCTCCTTAATACCCATCACTGGACTAACCCATCCTGTCCCCCCCACCTCCAAAACTCTCAGTTTGTGTCCAACTCTTGATTTCAGTTCAGATCATGATCTCAGGGTTGTGAGATCAAGCCCGGTGTTGGGCTCTGCACTGAGCTTGGAGCCTGCTTAAGATTTTCTTTCTCTCTCCCTCTCCTGCTGCCCCTCCTTTCCTGTGCTGGTGCGCACTCCCTCTCTACAAAAAATAAATAAATAAAAATAAAATGCATTTAAAATTTTAATAGTTTTGGGGTGCCTGGGTGGCTCAGTCGTTAAGCATCTGCCTTTGGCTCAGGTCATGATCCCAGGGTCTTGGGATCAAGCCCCATATCAGGCTCCCTGTTCAGCAGGAAGCCTGCTTTCCCTCTCCCACTCCCCCTGCTTGTGTTCCCTCTCTCACTGTCTCTATCAAATAAATAAATAAAATCTTTAAATAAAAAATGTTTTAATAGTTTTATTAATATATAATTTAAATGCCATAAAATTTACCCATTTTAAGTGTGCAATTGATGACTTTTGGTAAATGTTTACTATTGTGTAATTATCACCACAATCTGGTTTTAGGACATCTCCATCTCCCCCAAAAGTTTTCTCATGCCCAACTCCTTTAATCTGTGCTCCTACTGCCCCTGCCCCCACCAAGTAACTAACGATCCAATTTCTGTCTCAAAATTTTAGCTTTTTAAGAAATGCCATATTAATGAAATCATAAAAAATGTAGTCTGGGGGTCTTTTTTTTTTCATTTAGCATAATGTTTTTGACATTAATTAATGTTTTTTGCGTATATTGAGTTTTTTTTCTTTTTATTATGGATTCCATTGTAATGGATATATTGCATTTTGTTTATCCACTCACTAGTTGATGGATGTTTATGTTATTTTCAGTTTTGGCTATTATAAATAATGCTGTAATGTACATTCTTGTATAGAAGCATTTGTGTGAACCAAATGTTTTTATTCTGAGTAGATACCTAGGAATGTAATTGCTGTGTCCTATGGAAAGTATACGGGTCATTTTAAGGAACTTTAATCTGTTTTCCAAAATGGCTGTACCATTTTACATTTAAAATTCCTGAAATGAGCTAATAATTTAAGAGAACCAATAATTTAAGCTCCTAAGAATTTGTTGAATGATTTTATACAAATTAGTTTCATTTCTGTTTGGCTTTGAGGTTTCTCTACCTGCCTTCCCAAGGCCCAGTTTATAGCTAGATCTTCTTTTCCTTTGTTTTCTTTTGTTTTTCCTTCGCTATTAAATGGCTTTTGGTATTCCACAAAGTTGTACATCCATCCCTGAAATTAATTTTAAAACATTTTAATTATTTCAAAAGATACCTGTTGCTCTTGGTCATCATCCCCAATCTCTGCAATTCCCCTAGCCATAGACAACCACTAATATATATTTGTTTGTTTATTTTGAAGATTTTATTGCTTTATTTGAGAGAGAATGAGACAGGGGAGGGACAGAAGGAGAAGGAGAATCCCCGTTGAGCAAGGAGCCCAACTCCTGGGGCTTGATCCCGGGACCCCAGGATCATGACTTGACCCAAAGGCAGATGCTTAACTGACTGAGCCACCCAGGTGCCCCTGTTTGTTTTTTATAGATTTACCTATTCTAGACATTTCATATAAATGGAATCATACAATTTGTGGTCCTTTTTGGCTGGTTATTTTACTTACCATAATGTTTTCAAGGTCCGTCCATGTTGGGGTATACATAGTTTGCATACCTCATAGTATGAAGTAGGAGTACAACTTTATTTTTTGCAGGTGGCTATCTAGTTGTCCCAGCATGATCTGTTGAAGACTATTCTTTCTTCATTTAATTGCCTTGGCACCCTTGTTGAAAATCAATTGCCTGTAAATGTGAAATATTTCTGGACTCTTTATTCTGTTCTGTTGATCTGTATGTCCCATCCTTATGCCAGCACTGCATTGTCTTGACTACGGCAGCTTTGTAGGAAATTTTGAAATCAGGAACTGTGAGCCATCCAACTTTGTTCTTTTTCAAGACTGTTTTGCTTATTCTGGATTCCTTGCATTTGCATATGAATTTTAGGTCAGTTTATCAATTTTTGCAAAGAAGTCAGTTGGGATTTGGATAGGGATTGTGTTGAATCTGTAAGTCAATTTGGATAGTATCCACTAAACAATATCTATCAAACCTTCTAATCTATGGACACAGATGTCTTTCATTTATTTAGGTCTTTTTTAAATTTCTTTCAAAAATATTTTGTAGTTTCTAGAGTATAAGTTTTGTATTACTTTTATTAAATTAATTCCTAAGTGGTTTATTCCTTTCTTTTTATAATTTTTATTGTAAATGGAATTGTGTTCTACTGTATAGAAATATAATGTATTTTATATAGATCTTATGTCCTGCAAAGTTACTGAACTTGATTACTAGTTCTAATAGTTTTAGTATATTCTTAAGGTTTTTCTATATGCAAGATTATGTCATCTTTAAAGATACTTTTCCTTCTTTTCCTGTCTGAATGCCTTTTATTTCTTTTTCTTGCCTAATTTCCCCATCTAGAATCCCCAGTACATTATTGAATAGGAACCCTGAAGGTGCTATCCTTTACCTTTCCTTGATCTTAGGGAAAAAGCATTCATTCTTTAACCACTAAGTATGATGTTAGTTGTGGGTTGTTCCGAGATATTCTTTATTACATTGATAACTTCTCTTCCATTTCTAGTTTGCTTAATGTTTTTGTCATGGAAGAATGTTGAGTTATTTTTTAAATTCTTTTCTGTACCTATTGAGATAATCATGTGGATTTTGTCCTTTATTCTATTAATTTAGTGTATGGTATTAATTGATTTTCATTATAATCATTTCTTATGGTGCTGGCTCAGAGCTTCTAACTAAAAATTTGGACAAGAAACAAATGATTTGAACCTCATTTTTTTACTCAAAAAGAAAACATATATCTTGTAATTTCTTTCAACTGAACACAAATTTTCCTGTTTCTTAAAAGGAATTACTGTTCATAGACTAATGTACTAGTCTTGACATCATTCATTAATAGGGCTTAATTAGTGATATAACTATAAAGAAGATTTGTGCACCAAGATTTGAACAGGTCATTAAATTTTCTATTGATAAATTGGCAAAATATTATTGCATTCATTTACCTTCTGTTATATTCATTTATACATTTGTCAACCAACATTTACTTAATACCTATTATAGGCCAGGCACTACTGTCATATCAAGGGATACAGGGATGAACACAATACAGTCCCCACCTTAGTTCACATCAGGTGGAAGAGAAGGACATATAAAGAGAGCAAATAATATAAGTACAAATGTAAATCATACTTTGAAATGAATAATAAATAAAATGTAACTTTAAAATCATATTTAAAAATAAATAAGCAACTGTCTATTGGGAACAAATAGTGGCTTTAATTCATTTTAGGACCAATGAGCCTCAAAGAGATAATGTAACTCAAAGACTTAATGGATGAGAAAAAATTGTTTTACTTTCTTAGGTATAGGTGCAGCTCAACTGAATAGAAGGAATAGGGAACAATTGGAAAGTTTTTCCTTTCTTTTCCTAGTTTCTGAATTCCCATCCACAATTATATTTCAAATTTTGACTTTCAATTTTGGGAGACTCCCTTAGGTTAGAGAGTAAATGGAGCTACTTTATTGGTTGCTGTCTCCATTCCAACCTAAAGAAACTGAGGGGAAAAAATCACTGTAAGTGTGGGATCAGCAAATTCTCTTGCCTCATTCCCAAATTCTTAGTATGTCTGTAGGGGTAGGTGTCATTATAGGAGGGTAGAATAACCAATTATTGAGAACTGCTTTTCTGTTCATATTTTGTAGCCCAACTCATCTTTCATGGGAGTCTAGGCCTCTCACAAACTCTTCTGGGGTAAGACCCACTTGGTTAACTCCTTTCTCTAAACTCCTGTTTGTCTTCTTGCTTGTCTATCCCTATATGGTTAGTTATCCTCTTTAAAGTGTGAACTATGTCTTATCATTATTTATAGTCTTCTCAGTACCTACTATAGCATTTTTTAGAGTAGGATCCTAAGAATTTGTTGAATGATTATAGACTTAGTCTGAAAGTCTTATCACCTGGTCTTTACTGGCTAGTGACTCAACACATGCCTTGGAGAGGTAGTATAACACAGTGGTTAAGAAATTGGACCCTAGAGTCAGATTGTATAATTCATAATACATCTATACTATTTATTAGTGTGGGTTTTCAGCAAGTTAGTTAACTTCTCAATACCTAATATTCTACATCAGTATAATGCAGATAATAATAATAACACCTGCCATTTGGATTTATTGTGTGGATTAAATATGTGAAAGCCCTTATAACAGTGCCAATCACACAGCACTCAATAAAAATTATTATTACTACTATTAATGTTCAGCAACACATCTTTCTCATTTCCAAGGAGAAGAAAATGATGCCAAACTGACTGCAAAAGTCATAAAAAAAATCCAGTGGACAAACGGACAAAGATATCCAAGAACACAAGCCACAAATGTCAACAAATGTGATACACCATGTTAATGGAATGAAAGATAAATATCATATGATAATCTAAATAGATGCAGGAAAAGCATTTGACAAAATTCAACATCCTTCCATGATAAAAAAAAAACTTTCAACAAATTAGATATAGAAGGGACGTAACTCAATACAATAGAAGACATATACAACAAACCCACACCAAACATAACACTCAATGGTAGAAGCTAAAAGCTTTCCTTTTAAGATCAGGAACAAGACCAGGGTGCTCAATCTCTAATCAGCTTAGTTTGATCAATACAGTGTTGGAAAACATGATGTGAGCAGAAACTTAAAAAGTGTTTGACAATTGGATTTTGTCTTTGCTTCTGTACCTGCACCATCGCCGTGGAACATTTTCGGGCTATCCTGCTGGATGATGGGAAGCACATGAAGCAGAACTAACTCACCTCAGTGAGTGGTACACCTGAAGCAAATGTAACATTTTGTATCAACTATACTTCAATAAAAAAATACAACTTAAAGGTCTTACCTAATGATCTTTTAATATTATTTATATGTATATCAAATCTCTCCTTTCACCTACTTCAGATCTTTCATGGAGTGGTATGGCTGCTTCAAACAAGAAGCACTGTAGAAGAGAAATATGGCTTTTAGTTTCAGCAGTTCAATAATGTAGATTTGATAATCTACTTAAAAACCAAAATAAACATCTACCCATAATAGTAACACTATAGGACACTTTTCTCACAACCATTTTGTCAATTGATCACTAATTGCCACACCCAGAAGACAGATCCATTAACAGTTCTTTGAAAGAACAAAGACCTGAATGATGTGTTCATGTTTTACTCACAATTCATGTTCAAGAGATTTTCTTAATTCTTAATGATGAGACTAGAACAGGAACCTGAATTGGGGTTGGCTTTGCCTCCTGAAGGCTGGACTAGGCGGTGTGGCAGATTTAAGCCACAAAAGGGTAAGCCATAACCTTACAAAAAGAGTCCCTGAAAACCAGCCAGGATCAGGAACTACTAGAGTTTCTTATAAGGAACTATTAAATTTTTATATAATTAATTAAAATATAACTTATTTTATATATTACATATTAATTATATATAGCTTATTTAAATTATATATGTTTAAATTAAATTATATATGTTCTGTATGTGCTTTAGAAAATTACATATTCTGGTACTACTATTGGGTAGAATGTTCTTTACATGTTTGTTAGGTCCATTTAATCTGTAGTGTTGTTCAACTCCTGTTTCCTTATTGATTTTCTGTCTGTATCTTCTATCCATTGTTGAAAGTAGGATTTTGAAATCCCCAACTATTATTGTTTGATGTCTATTTCTCACTTCAGATCTTTTAGTATTTGATTAATACAGTTAGGTTACCCAATGCTGAGTGCATATATATTTGCAATTGTTATATTCTCCTAATGAGCTGACCCATTTATCATTATATAATTATGTTCTTTCTCTCTTATTACAGTTTTGGACCTAGTCTATTTTTTTCTGATATAAATTTAGCCACCCTATTCTCTTTCTGGTTACTATTTGCACGGAAATCTTTTTCCATCCCTTCAATTTCAATCTATGTGTGTTCTTTTTTAAAATATTTATTAATTTACTTTAGAGAGAAAGAGAGTATGATGGGAAGAGGGGCAAAAAGAGAGGGAGAGAGAGAATCTCAAGCAGACTCCTTGCTGAGCATAGAGCCCAACACAGGGCTTGATCTCAAGACCCTGAGATCATGACCTGAGCCAAAACCAAAAGTTCATTTGCTGTACAAAAGATTTTTATCTTGATGAAGTCCCAATAGTTCGTTTTTGCCCTTGCTTCCCTTGCCTTTGGCAATGTTTCTAGGAAGACGTTGCTGCGGCTGAGATGGAAGAGGTTACACCTGTGTTCTCCTTTACGATTTTGATGGACTTCTGTCTCACATTGAGGTCTTTCAACCATTTGGAGTCTATTTTTATGTGTGGTTTAAGAAAATGGTCCAGTTTCATTCTTCTGCATGTGGCTGTCCAATTTTCCCAACACCATTTCTTGAAGAGACTGTCTTTTCGCCATTGGACATTCTTTCCTGCTTTGTCGAAATGTAGTTGACCGTAGAGTTGAGGGTCCATTTCTGGGCTCTCTATTCCGTTCCATTGATCTATGTGTCTGTTTTTGTGCCAGTACCATACTGTCTTGATGATGACAGCTTTGTAATAGAGCTTGAAGTCCGGAATTGTGATGCCTCCAGCTTTGCTTTTCTTTTTCAACATTTTTCTGGCTATTCAGGGTCTTTTCTGGTTCCATACAAATTTTAGGATTATTTGTTCCATTTCTTTGAAAAAAGTGGATGGTATTTTGATAGGGATTGCATTCAATGTGTAGATTGCGCTAGGTAGCATTGACACCTTCACAATATTTGTTCTTCCAATCCATGAGCATGGAACGTTTCTCCATTTCTTTGTGTCTTCCTCAATTTCTTTCATGAGTATTTTATAGTTTTCTGAGTACAGATTCTTTGCCTTTTTGGTTAGATTTATTCCTAGGTATCTTATGGTTTTGGGTGCAATTGTAAATGGGATCGACTCCTTAATTTCTGTTTCTTCTGTCTTGTTGGCATATAAGAATGCCACTGATTTCTGTGCATTGATTTTATATCCTGCCACTTTACTGAATTCCTGTATGAGTTCTAGCAGTTTAGGGGTGGAGTCTTTTGGGTTTTCCACATAAAGTATATCATCTGCAAAGAGTGAGAGTTTGACTTCTTCTTTGCCAATTTGGATGCGTTTTATTTCTTTTTGTTGTCTGATTGCTGTGGCTAGGACTTCTAATACTATGTTGAATAGCAGTGGTGATAGGGGACATCCCTGCCGCATTCCTGACCTTAGGGGGAAAGTTCTCAGTTTTTCCCCATTGAGAATGATATTTGCTGTGGGTTTTTCATAGATGGCTTTTATGATATTGAGGTATGTACCCTCTATCCCTATACTCTGAAGAGTTTTGATCAAGAAAAGATGCTGTACTTTGTCACATGCTTTTTCTGCATCTATTGAGAGGATCATATGGTTCTTGTTCTTTCTTTTATTAATGTATTATATCACATTGATTGATTTGCGGATATTGAACCAACCTTGCAGCCCAGGGATAAATCCCACTTGGTCGTGGTGAATAATCCTTTTAATGTACTGTTGGATCCTATTTGGCTAGTATTTTGGTGAGAATTTTTGCATCCATGTTCATCAAGGATATTGGTCTGTAATTCTCCTTTTTGATGGGGTCTTTGTCTGGTTTTGAGATCAAAGTAATGGTGGCCTCATAAAACGAGTTTGGAAGTTTTCCTTCCATTTCTATTTTTTGGAACAGTTTCAGAAGAATAAGTCTCAATTCTTCTTTAAATGTTTGGTAGAATTCCCCTGGGAAGCCATCTGGCCCTGGGCTCTTGTTTGTGGAGAGATTTTTGATTAATACTTCACTTTCCTTAGTGGTTATAGGTCTGTTCAGGTTTTCTATTTCTTCCAGAAATTTTTTTCAGTTTTGTTAGTTGATACATGTCTAGGAATGCATCCATTTCTTCCAGATTATCTAATTTGCTGGCATATAGTTGCTCATAATATAGTCAACAAAACCAAAAGACAACTGACAGAATGGGAGAAGATATTTGTAAATGACATACCAGATAAAGGGCTAGTATACAAAATCTATAAATAACTTACAAAACTCAACACCCAAAGAACAAATGATCCAATCAAGAAATGGGCAGAAGACATGAACAGACATTTTTCCAAAGTAGACATCCAAATGGCCAACAGACACATGAGAAAGTGCTCAACATCGCTCGGCATCAGGGAAATCCAAATCAAAACCTCAATGAGATATCACCTCACGGCTAAAATTAACAAATCAGGAAACGACAGATGTTGGCAGGGATGTGGAGAAAGGGGAACCCTCTTGCACTGTTGGTGGGAATGCAAGCTGGTGCAGCCACTCTGGAAAACAGTATGGAGGTTCCTCAAAAAGTTGAAAATAGAGCTACCATACGACCCAGCAACTGCACTGCTGGGTATTTACCCCAAAGATACGAATGTTGGGATCTGAAGGGCTATGTGCCCCCCGATGTTTATAGCAGCAATGTCCACAATAGCCAAACTGTGGAAAGAGCCAAGATGTCCATCGACAAATGAATGGATAAAGAAGATGTAGTATATATATATATACAATGAGATATTATGCAGCCATCGAAAGGAATGAAGTCTTGCCATTTGCAACGACATGGATGGAACTGGAGGGTATTATGCTGAGTGAAATAAGTCAATCAGAGAAAGACATGTATCATATGACCTCACTGATACGAGGAATTCTTAATCTCAGGAAACAAACTGAGGGTTGCTGGAGTGGTGGAGGGTGGGAGGGATGGGGTGGCTGGGTGATAGACATTGGGGAGGGTATGTGCTACGGTGAGCGCTGTGAATTGTGCAAGACTGTTGAATCACAGACGTGTACCTCTGAGACAAATAATACATTATATGTTAAAAAAAAAGAAGAAGAAGAAGAAGAAGAAGATAGGAGGGGAAGAATGAAGGGGGGAGAAATCGAGGGGGAGAAGAACCATGAGAGACTATGGACTCTGTAAAACAAACTGAGGGTTCTAGAGGGGAGGGGGGTGGGGGAATGGGTTGGCCTGGTGATGGGTATTAAAGAGGGCAAGTTCTGCATGGAGCACTGGGTGTTATACGTAAACAATGAATCATGGAACTCTACATCAAAAACTAATGATATAATGTATGGTGATTAACATAAAAAAAAAATTTCAACACTTAACCAACTGAGCCACCCAGGCGCCCCTCAATCTATGTGTGTTCTTAAAGCTGGAGTGAGTCTCTTGTAGGCAGCATGTAGTTGGGTCTTGATTTTTTTTATCCATTCAGCCATTCTTTGTCTTTTGTTTAGAGAATGTAATCTATTTAGGTAAGGACTTACTATTGCTATCTTATTGTTTCTTGGCTGCTTTGTAGTTCCATTGTTCCTTTCTTCATCTCTTGTTGTCTTCCTTTGTGATTTTATATTTGTTTGGTTTTTTTAGTGGTATGTTTTGATTTTTTTATCTTTTGTGTATCAACTGCAGGTTTTTCTTTGTTTACCAAGAGGCTTACATAAAACATCTTGTAGTTATAACAAGTCCATTTTAAGCTGCTATCAATTTAAATTTTATTGTAAACAAAGCTCTACCCATTTACCTCTTCCCTCTGTGAATTTTATATTATTGATATCACAATTTTCATATTTTATACTGCATATCCATTAACAAATTATAGTAGCTATAGTTATTTTTAAACACTTCTGTCTTAACTTTATGCTAGGGTTAAAAGTGATTTATTTGCCACCTTTACAATAGAGTATTCTGTATTTGTATAGTTACCTTTACAAGTCAGTTTTATAATTTATAAGTTCATGGTGCTAATCAGTGTCTTTTCACTTAAATTTAAGTAATTGTTTCTAGCATTTTTTGTAAGGCAGGTCCTGTGGTGATGAACTCCCTCATTTGTCTGCAGAAGTCTTTGTAGCTCCTTCATTTCTGAAGGTCAGCTTTGCCAGGTATAGTATTCTTGGTTGGCATTTTTTTCTTTCAACATTTTGAATACATCTTCCCACTTTCTCCTAACCTGCAAAGTTACTACAGAAAAATCTGCTTATAGTCTTTTGGGGGTTTCCTTATATATGATGAGTTGCTTTTTTCTTGCCACCTTCAAAATTTTTGTCCTTGACTTTTGACAATTTAATTTTAATGTGTTTTGGTGACAACCTCTTGATATTCAACCTATTTGGGATTTTTTGGGGCATCATGGATCTGAGTATTCATTCCCATTTTGGCCTCGGGAAGTTCTCTGCCATTATTCTTTAAATAACCTTCCTGTCCCTTTCTCTTTCTCTGCTTGTTTTGGGACTCCTATAACGCATATATTGTTTCCTCTGATGATTTCCCATAAGTCACTTAGGTTTCATAATTTCTCATTCTTTTTTCTTTTAGTTCCTCTAACTGGATAATTTCAAATCAGCTGTCTTTGAGTTCACTGATTCTTCCATATGATCAAGTCTGCTGTTGAAACTCTCTATTGAACTTTTCACCTCGGTCATTAAATTCTTCAATTTGGTTCTTTTTTATGGTTACTTTTTCTTTATTAAACTTCTTATTTTGTTCATACATTATTTTTCTAATTTTCTTGAGTTGTCTGTGCTTTCTTATCATTCATTGAGCTTCTTTAAGATAATTACTTTGATCTCCTTGTCAAGTAGCTCCTGGATCTCCATTTCTTTATGTTCATTTACTGGAGTTTTATTAATTTCTTTTAGTGGTACCATGTTTGCCTAATGCTTCATGAGCCATATAACCTTGTATTGGTTTCTGTGCATTTGAAGGAGCAGACACTTCTTCCAGTCTTTAGAGACTGATTTTGACAGGTAATGACCTTCCCTTATAGGTCCCCAGACTAATGGAACTGCTTCCTGGACTATAGTTAAACAGTGTTGAAGTAATGTCCTGTGACTGTTGCTGGTTCCACAGTTGGGTTTGTGATTGGCAGTCCTGATACTGGGGTACAGACAGGTGTGGCTTCTACTGGTTTCCTGAGCATGTTCCCTCTAGGTTGCTGGGCTGGTCTCTGGGTGGGCAGAACTGTCTCTAAACCATGGTAGAGCAGGAATAGAGCTGAGTCATGGAACTGCTTCACAGACCACAGTCAGGTCCATGGTTGCCACACCTGTTATTCGGGGAACAGATGAGTGTGGCTATTCCTGGATCTGTTGGCAGAAGAGGATGGAACCAAGTCCACATGAAGACAGGGCTGCTTCTGGTCCACAGCCAGGACCACAGTCATCAGGCCTGCCACTGGTGAATAGGGCTGCATTCTCGAAACAGCTTTCCTTGGTTTGGGGCTCCAGCAGGGTTTCACAACTGGCTACCTGAATCTCAAAGCTCTCAAAGGCACTTTTGTCCATGAATGGTTGCCAAATATTTGTTTTTGTGGAGACATGGGCTGGGAACCTCCTATTCTGCCATCATGCTGATGTCACCCCCTCTTCAGCTTACTCTTAAATTGATTAGTTGTTTTATTACAATTAGTTATGAGAATTCTTTATGTACTCTACATGCTAGTTCTTTGTTGGACAAATGGTTTGCAAATGTTTTGTTCTAGTCTGTAACTTGTCTTTTCATCGTCTTCACTGGATATTTCACAGAACAGAATTTTAAAATTTTGAAGTCAAATTTATTCATTTTTCATTTTATGTATTCATTTGGTGTCAAGTCTAGATTTTTTTGTGTACCTTAAATCACAAAGATTATCTCCTTTGTTGTTTTCAGCATATACGTTTTGTACATGACTTGTTAGATTTATAGCTCAAGACTTCATATTTTTAATGATTATAAATGATATTGTATTTTAATTTTTTTCATTTTCTTTTAAATTCCAGCTATTTAACATATAGTGTAATATTCATTTCAGGTGTACAATTTAGTGATTCAACACTTCCATACAATACCCAGTGCTCATCAGATACTCCTTAATCCCCATCACCTATTTAACCCATCCCCCCCCCCCCGCTTCTGCCCTCTGGTAACCATTAGTTTGTTCTCTGTAGATAAAAGTCTGTTTCTTGGTTTACCTCTCTCTTTTTTTCTCCTATGATCATTTGTTTTGTTTCTTAAATTCCACATATGAGTGAAATCATATGGTATTTGTCTTTCTCTGACTTATTTCACTTAACATAATACCCTCTAGCTCTATCCATGTCATTACAAATGACAAGATTTCATTCTTTTTTATGGCCGAGTAATCTTCCATTGTATGTAAATACTGTACTGATGAATTGATTGTATTTAAAATTTTTTGTCCATGTGTTCAGTGCTGTTATATAGAAATATAATAGATTTTTTATGTTTGTCTTACATCTCATGACCTTGCTAGGCTTGCTTATTAGTTCTAGAATTTTGGGATATGTTCTCAGTATTTTGTATGTAGACAACTATGTCACCTGCAAATTTAGATTAAGTATAATAATATCTATAGTTATTTTGTAGATACTCCTTATCAAATTGTGTAATTTCTCTTTCACTAGTATTTTTGGGTAGTTTTTATTAGAAAATGGGGTAAAATGTTGCCAAATGCTTTTTCTGCATATTTGATATATTTCTTTTTTAGCTGTTAATAAATATGGTAAATTTTTTAAAAATCACTATAATGTTGAACCAGCATTACATCCCTGGGTTATACATTTTTAAAATATATGTACTGCTGAATTCTATTTGTTAATATTTTGTCAAGGTTTTTTGTGTCTATATTTACAAGTGATATTTGCTATAGTTTTCTTTTGTATATTGTCATTGGTCTTCATATCAGGATAATACTAATTCGTAAAATGAAATAAGAAGGGTTCTTTCCTTTTATTTTCTAGAAGAGATTTGTAGAATTGGTTTACTTCATCTTAACTCATTCAATCATTCTTCTTAGGAAGGTGCCCTACATTATTTCTCTTCTGTTCATTAAGGAAGGTATTAGTGGTTGTGATAAACATCTTACCTCTTTCTTACTAAGTATGTTAAGTTTCTATACTTCCCAGTCCCCTTTCAAATAATAAAGTCCATGTGACTATGTCTGGCCAAGGAAATATGACCAGAAGTGATCTGTAACATTTCTGAGCTGAACTAGTGGAAAACTCCTGCATAATCTTCAATTTATTTTGCCCTCTTGTATGATAAACTTGGGGGTGCATGTTTTGAAGTAGCAGAGCCCCAGATTGAAACCTGTTGGTTCACTGAATCATTTCACCAGGGAACACTTGCCCAATCTATAGCAGATTGAAAGAAAAATAAACTTTTGCTGGGTGAAGACCCTGATGTTTAGTAGCTGTTTATTACTTCAGCATATCCTATCCTATTTTGACTAATGCAGTGCTTAAAACATGATATCTAACTTAGACAACACTGAGTTGGAAACCTGGTTTCACATTTCCCTTGTTATTTCCTGTCACTCCCAAAGCCAATTCTTTCAGCAGTTTCCTCTGTTTCAATAAAGTGGCATAACAAGAAGTTGAATTAAAGTATTCTATCCCTGAAAAAGTCCTTAGGATTTGGGGGCGGGGGGGAGGGATCTTATGAATAAGAGCAAAACTATTCTCCTCCTTGAGGTTTAAAAACTCTAGGCTGGAGGATAGAAAAAGGGAGAATGATGGAATTACGAATAGAACTAGATAGTGTTTGGACCAGGGGAACAGACCTATATGGGCTTTGTGCAAAGTAGCTAAATCAATAAAAACCCCTAAGTAGCACAGTAGGAACCAAGGTTGTCTTTTTTTCTGACCACCCAGCTTAAGTAAATATTTTCAATTAGCAGTATTCAAAAGTTGAGAGTCCACAGATTGATGTTTATATTTGACCAAGTACTTAGCCTGAATCCAGAGGTTATGTTAACTGTCTTTCTTGATGACTTTGAGAATAGTTAGTAGGATTGATGCCCACTTGTGCCCTGATACGTTGCTAGGTACTACTTTATCTCCACAAATTTTAACATGTTATGCTTTCACTAGCATTTAGTTCAAGATATTTTTAGTTTTCCATATGCTTTATTAGTTATTTTGAAGTATAGTATTTAATTTTCAAATATTTCATAATATTTTTGAATATCTTATTGTTAGTGACATAATTCAGTATTGTTAGAGAAGATCATGTGTGTAATTTAATCCTTTGATACTTAGTGAAACTTGTTTTATGGCCCAACATATGGTCTATTTTGTTGAATGTTACATGTAATCTTGTAACAAATGTGCATTGGGTATTGTTGGATAGAGTATGCTATAAATGCCAATTAGTTCAAGGCTGTTGTAAAGGTCATTCAGGTTTCCCATATCCTTTACTAATTTTTTGTTGTTGTTACTTGTTCTATCAATTACTGAAAAGAGTGCTAAAATATCCAATTATAGTTTTTTATTTTGTTTCTCTGATTAGTTCTTTCAGTTTTTTGCTTAATTGTATTTTGAAACTCATGCTTTGGACTGTTTGCCTTCTGCATAAATTGTTTTCTGTTATTATTATGGTATTTTTCTCCTTATCTCTTATGATATTCTCTTTTTATTCTTTTTTTTTTATTATTTGAGAGAGAGAGTGCCTGAGCAGGGGGGAGGAGCAGAGGGAAAAGCAGACTTCCTGCTGAGCAGGGAGCCTGATGTGGGGCTCAATCCCAGGACCCTGAGATCATGACCTGAGCCAAAGACAGCCACCTAACTAACTGAGCCACTCAGGTGCCCCAAATCTTATGATATTCTTTATCTAAGGTCCAATTTGTTTGATATTATAGTCCTGCTAGCTTTGTTATATTCTAAGTTTGCATAGTATATATTCTTCTGCCCTTTTATATCCTGTTTTCATATTTAAAGTGTAGTTCTATGGGATATTTGAGCAACTCCATATTGCAAAATTATGTTTGATGTTTGAAAAAATATATTGCATAATAATAATCAATGGGATTTGTCCTTTTTAGGATGGAATTTGGATTGAAAGTATAATGAAACCTAAAAAATATATATATAACAATATATTTAGTATTACCAACACTCTTCTGCTATCTGAGATGAAATGGATCTTCTGATGATTTACACAATATTCTTTTTTTTAAGATTTATTTATTTATTTGGGGGGGAGAGAGAGAGCATGTGACTTGGGGGAGAGGCAGAGGGAGAGAATCTTGAAGCAAACTCCTCACTGAGCACAGAACCCAATGTGGGGCTCGATCTCATGACCCATGTGACTATGACCTGAGCCTAAATCAAGAGTCAATGCTTAAATGATTGAGCCACCCAGGTGCCCCAATTTACACAATACTCTATTATTATTAAAAATAAAATAGACTCTGGTTGAGTTTTTAAAAATAAAAAATATAGTTCTTTTAAATAATGTATAAGGTGATATTAATTTGTTATTTTATCATCTCTGTCTTTTAACTGGACCATTTCATCCATTTACATTTAATATTATTTTCAATATATTTGGTTTAAGTCTACCATTTTGTACTTATTTTCTATTTGTCCCATTTGTTTTTATTGCTTTGTTCCTACTTTCTTTTGTTGAGTGGTAAAATTTGTAGTATTCATGGTTATCTTCTGGAGTAACTTTTTTGCTATACTTCTTTGTCTTTCTTATGGTCATGCTAGACATTAAATTATCATAATATAAATTAGATGTTATATCAATAATTGTGTGTGTGTCTGTGTGTGTGTATTCAGATCTTTTTTATTTTGGGAAAGTTTTTTTGTGTGTGGATTATAGTTTTAAATTTTGATTTTATTTCATTGTTTTTTCTTCCTTAGAGATTCCAGAAATGCATAGATAAATATGTGGAATTTTTGTTGTCTAGCTCTTTTATCTAATCATTTTCTTTCTAGTAATTTTACCTCTTATTTTATTTTCATTACTTTGGCTATTTTTATTCCTATTGTGAATGTTCTTTATTACGCTTTTGGTGAGTCCATTCTGCTTTTGATTTCTAATTAATCTTCATTCCTGAAATGATTTTTCTTCATTTTCTTTTTCTTTATTTTGCTTCCTAAGTTTAGTGAACTCTCATTTCCTATCTTCCTCTTTTTATCTATTTATTTTCAGTTTTGAGCTTTTGATCTATGATCTTTTATATCACAACATTTTGTTTAATAATACTTAATTCATTTTGGAGTGTTATGTTTTACTCAATTCCGTGGCTTTTATTACTGAGGATGATTTTCTTAAACTGAAAGATTTTGACTCTCACTTTTTGATTTCTTCTTATAGTAGCTTCATATGAATGTTGCTTGTTATTTTCTATTCATTTAAGTTGTATTGTATTCCACCAACAATATAAGTGAGATGTTTGGGTAACTTACTCAACTTCATAATTCCAGAATGTCTTCTTTTACTGAATTTAACACAGGGTTTATTCTCTAATAAATGACACCTTTGGGGAGTGGGTTTGTGTGTCTTCTCATGTTGTAATATTCTTTTGTTTCTATAGGACCCAATATTCTGAGTTTTACTTATTTATAACCCTTTATCCTCTAAATCTCCAACAGATTCCGCTTTCAAAGTTGTTCTCCTCCCTCCAAGAAGCACAGCCACTTCTGCTCTTATACAGTTTCAAAAACTTTCTTCTTAATTTTCTACTTGTGTTAGTTTGCTAGAATTGCCATAACAAAGTACCACAAACTGAGTGACTGAAACAGCACAAATCTATTTTCTCACAGTTGTGGAGGCTAGAAATCAGATCATGGTGTCAGCAGGGACACACTACCTCTAAGGCATTAGGGAAAGATCTATTCCAGGCTGCTTTCCTAATTTCTGAGAGTTGGTTGGCTTGTGGCAACATAAACCCAGTCATCACATGGTATTCTCTGTGTGTGCTTGTCTCATCCCAACTTCCCCTTATTATAAAGCTACCAGTCCTATTGGATTAGGGTCCAATTTCATGACATCTTAACTTAATCATCTACAGGGGCCCTATTTCCAAATAAGATCATATTCCTAGGCACTAGAAATCAAGACTTCCATATCTTTGGGGGGGGACAAAATTTAACCCGTAACACCACTAGATGGTATTCACAATACCTCAGATTTTGGGGGGGGGTATTATTTCTCCATTCATATTGGAAGACTTTCCTTCTGAAGATGATCTTTAGATAACATTTTCTGCATTGCACTATTGCTATTACTATGCTGGACTCTCTTATCTTTGATATAATGTTATGTTCCAAGCTGGACTTGCTAATTTCTAGAAATTTCCGCCATATGTATAGAAACTGAAGTTTATTGTACTATTCCCTAGTTGTACTGTAGGCATGAGTTGTGGTTGGTCCCATTTTCTCTTTTTATTGATCTGAATGATTTTTGAAGGGTGTGTAGAGAAATTAAAATTTGAATGCCCACTGTTATCTTCTGGGATCAAGGAATCTCTATTGTAATGTACTCTAAGATTAATATAAAGATTCAAAACTTCTTTTAAAATTTATTTCAGCCAGGTAATATTGAATCATTGCATTCTGTTCAATAAACTGAATATTTGTTTTCATTTGAAATGCAGTAGCTGTGATAACAAATTATAAAACATTTGGTGGTCAGATTCAAGTCAACACAGATGATTCAAGTAGCTCAATTAAACATATCCCTAGCATGTAATTGGTTTCTAGCTTTTCCTATCTATGGGAAACCCAAGTGTGTATATTACTAATTATTCAGTTTCCTATCCATTCAGATATAGCGAGAACTAGGACAGGGGAGATGATTTCACAATGACTGGGGATTTAATAATTTATAAGTTAACTGAAATAGCATCACTTCCAGGTTATTCCACTGCTTAATCTGAACTGAATATTGGACTAACTAAATTGTTGGGAGATCAGTGCAGATAGTATCCGTTTTCCTCATGGCTCTTTTTGGTGCCTGGATCAGACTTTCTCTTGGACCAACAGACTCTAACACCTCTTCTGGAATTGGTTCCAACCGATGATGAGCTACATCTGGCCTGTGAAATGAAAATAGCAAAACCTTTGATTGAGTCCAAGTTAAGTGGATCTACATCATCTGCTCAGTCAACTTTTGCCAAGATGAATGATGCTGTGTCAGTGTTCCATAATTTCAGAGGTGGATTTCCCCTTTTTAAAAACAAAGTGTTTTCCTTTACATAGGCAATGAAAGAAAAAAAAAAACCCTGCTGTGTGTGAAAATGCATTTTGGCTCCTCTATATATTTGGAAACAAAACCCCTAAAATAATCCCATTTTAGCCTTTTTTTCCCTCTTGGATCTCTGCCATCCTGGCCCTTATCAAGTTGCACAAGGGGGCACTGTAGCCATGAAAGTTCTGGAGTACTGATTCATTTCCTTTCTTCCTAGTATCAGAAGAGTTTAAGCAGGAACAAGAATGTGAGAAAAGAGAGAAAAAGAGCACCAATAACTTTCAGAAGCTATGAGTGTTTCCCAGTTGTTTTGACTCCCAGCTCAGATACCAAAATATTTACTTCAGAAAGGACACAAATAAGAGAAAGATAAGAAAGTTGAAGTTTATTATACAAAGTTGTCCAGTTTCCCACAAAGAAGAACAATAAATATAAGTAAGAGAATGAACTGAAAATGGATATTTTTGAAACTTGGGAAATCACCCAGCTGTGGGACTAGCAGATATGGTAGAGGCAGCACTTCACATCTCAATGTCTAAAGCCCAATCCAGGCTTAGATGATCTCCATAGGGAGAATGAGAAGTTGGAAATTTTGGAGTTAGAGTTGCTAAAGCATCACAGTAAGTAAGAGTGTTTGGGATAATTCAATAGAACATATTGTAGTGTCAGGATTACTGGTATAATCCCTGTAACCCCTGCCAATCTACAATTCAAGTGATGTCATATTTACATTGATTTTCAAGTTCTGTCTGCATGGTGACCTATCAAGCTAACTTTAGGTTTTTATCTCTGTAGAGTTTTTATAGGTTATTTATGGAATGTTGGGCATATCCACACCAACTTTCTGTTGTAAGGCATGATCTAGGTTTTTACTTTCTGATTTGTGTTCTTGTACAGTTCTTTAAAAACATCTAATGTCACTTTTCCTACTCTTCCTCTTCAATTAACTTTACATTATCCAGAATACAAAGGATTCTTCAGTTGTCATGTAAAGACTAAGCTGCCACAATAACATTTAACTCCAAATATCTTCTTCTGTCATTTGCACTAATTTAACTGAGTTTAATTGAATCCACTTCTTTAATTCCTACCTGTACTGCAATAAATTATCTAACAACAATTAAATAAAAGTAGACCTTCGAAGGAAATTAGCTAATGAGCTGCAGGCTGAGATTAATCAGGCTTGGAATATTTTTTAATGTATAAATTATATGTGTATAAACTATAACATATTGCTAAATTCATATACAAATTATATAAATTTATTTTTTAAGTAGTGCTTAAGTTGAAGAATTGCAGAATCATTATTGGTGCCAATAAAGAGCAGACACATCAATGCAGAAAATAGGCCCAGTAATATGGAGGATAAACCTGAAAAGCTTTCTCAGAACTCAGAGGAAAAAGTCCAAAAAGATAAAATGATGGAACAACTTTTAAGATATACACTGGAGATTCAATATACAAACAATGTTTCTGAAGAGGAAAAAATGAACTAAATATCAGTAATTATGGCATAAGACTAGAAGTTTCCTGAAGATAAGAATACGCACATTGGAAGTCCACATCATGAAATAGGTAAAATTAATAAGAAGTGACATATACCAAAATATTTCCTACTGAATTTTTGGATTGCAAGGGAAATGAAAATATTCTTTAACTCTTCTTCACTCATGCAGTAAAATCAGCTTACTATAATATAATTAAATCAGGTTAATCTCAAAAACTCACCCTCAGTATATGGGTGGAAAGATCAATAGATATTTATGGAGTGTTGGTTGGTAAAAATTAACTCCAAAAATTAAATGAACATATATGGCAGCAAAGACTTTATTAGGTGAACATGAATTCAGAAAATAAACATCCATGTATTCTACTTAAAAATATTTTATGAAGGTTACTCCAACTTACCCAAATATGAATAAAAATTAAATAATAAAAATGCAGAGTCATAGCAAATAAAAAAGCCTTGAAATTGAATGTAAAAACGTTAAACAGGTAGTATTAATAATTATTGTAAATATAACTTAAAATTTAATTCAAATATTAAATATACACTTAAAAGATACAGTACATGGCTTTTTACAAATAAATAATTTCTAGTGTTAGAAATTGGAAGTAGATAAGAGTGGTGGGTTGACATTTATTTTAAAAATATAAGTGTAAATGTATTTTTAATTATCAAAAGATGAATCTAGTTTAATTCAAGACAGAATTTATTTCCCATAAAGTTTAAGAGAAAAACTAAAGATAAAAAATATCAGAGAAAACATAATCAAACCATATCAAACAGAAATGTCTGGAAAAATTAACTTAGTGAGAGGCAGAGCAGAAAAGTAATACAAGGCAAGCACACATGCGTGTGCGAGCACACATACGCACACACAAAGAAAGACAAAAAGTAAAAGTAAAAAAAAAATCAATGACAAAAATATTTTATGACAAAAATAAAACCAAAGGTACCTACTATTATAAAAAATATAAATAGGCTAAATTCCCTTTTTAAAATACAAAGTTTATAAATTGAGTAAAAAAAATTCATGTTTAAAAGACAAACTCTAAGTTTAGACAGTCTTGTGTCTCAGGTTCTCATACGTAAAGTTAGAATTAAGAAGTAAGTAAATCATAGGTTCAATTTCTGGAGCATGAACAGTGAAGATTGGTTAGTGTTTTTATTAATGATTTTTACAATTATTATATCTTTACAAGAAAATCACATAAAGTGAGAGCAAAACTATTTAAATTGTGTATTATTTTATACATCAGGCAAATAAATGCAAATAAATATACAGAGAACTGGTAGCTGGGAAATGCAAATTAAAACAAGATACCACTAACCACCTCTTTAATGGCCAAAATCCAGAACACTGACACCACCAAATGCTAGTAAGGATGTGGAATAACAGGAATTGTCATACATTGCTGTGGAAATTAAAAATGATGCAGCCAGTTTGGAACATAATTTGGTGCTTTCTTACAAAACTAAACAATTCTTACCATGTTTAGCAATGGTGCCCCTTGGTATTTACCCAAAGGAGTTGAAAACTTATGTCCACACAAAAAGCTGTACAAGGATGTTTATAGCAGCTTTATTTATAATTGCCAAAACTTGAAGGCAACCAAGATGTCCTTCAGTAAGTGAATGAATAAATAAGCTGTGGTACATCCAGATAATGGATATTATTCAGTACTAAAAAGAAATGAGCTGTCAAGCATGAAAAGACATGCAAGAATCTTAAATGCATATTACCAAGTGAAAGAAGCCAATCTGAAAATGCTACATACTGGATGATAACAGCTATATGACATTCTGGAAAAGGCAGAACTAGGGAATTAATAAAAAAGATCGATGGTTTCTAGGGAGAAGTGGAGGGTAGAGATGAATAAGCATATTTACTAGTAAGCACAAAGGATTTTTAGGGCATAAATACTCTGTATGATATTATGCATTCGTCCAAGTCCATAGAATGTACACCAAGAATGAATCTTAATGTAAACTGTGGACTTTGGGTGATTATGATGTGTAGGTTGATCCTTGGTAAAAAATGCACCATTCTGGAGAATGATGTTGACAATGGGAGCGATTATGCATGTCTGGGTATGTGGGAAATATCTATACCTCTCTCTCAATTTTGTGGTAAACCTAAAACTACTCTAAAAAATTAAATCTTAAAAACAAGTTTTAAGAATAGTGGTAGAAATACTTTTATTTAACTTTATTCTAATAAATACTTTATTAGAAACAGAAAGGTCTGGTCTGGTATAGTAGTTTTCAACTCTCTTCCTTGGTGCCCAACTTGGGGCTTCACAGGGCCCACTCTGAGACAATTTTGGACTTGAAAGACAAAAGGATATAGAAGATAAAGGCATAGAGCTCAACACCTTGTAACTAAGCAATACAACGATAATCCAAAAGCAAAAGAAAATACCTCATTGACATAAGGTCTGAAAAGTAGTAGAAGTAAATTAATTGACCTTTGTGAGGATCATTTTTCTCTTCAACAAAATGGGTTAATATTACCTAGTGTTATCTTGTGGATTTTCTGATATATTAAATTTAAAATGTGTGCTATAACTCAGATATCTAATAACTGCTGGTGTCCTATCTTCCCTACATCAAAGATGAAATGGTTTACTTTAACAGTGATCAGATTATATGCTTTGAGTCATCCTCCTTCAACCCATTATTCATATGCGTCATTCCTGTATGCTCAAGAAATGGTGCATTTTCATTTTTGCCTAAACTAAAAGAAAAATGTCTGGCAACACTAAGTCACAAAAGTGTATCAATGCCAAGCACAAATGGCTGTTAGATCAACCAGTTTGTGATACTCTACATAATCCATTGGCACAAAGGATTGGTAATTGACTCTTTGCATATTGTTGTCTAATGTATACAAATTCTCCTTAGTTTTGAAATTCTTTGCCAGTAAAGTGTCTGGATACTTTTTTTTCTCTTTTCAGAACAATATTCAAATACACTAAAAATTTTTTTACTGCATCTGGTTTAATTGATGGGGAAAAGTTCACATGCAAATGCATATGTTGATCCTCAATATCCCTGTACCCCAAAAATGTGAACATGACACCAGACACTGAGAAGTGATGAAGAGACCTCTAACTCTCTGCCACTAGTAACACATCTGACATTCTTGTATTGTGCATGTATCATGCTATAATGGTAGAAAGAATGAGAAAGAGGAGAGATGGATATCAGGGGAGGATAAGAGGAATCTTACTATTTTTTCTAGGACTTCCCCTTTTTCCCCCAGAAGAAAGCCTCCTTCAAATATAGAGATGCCCGTCCTAATATTCATGCATATGTATGTTAAGCTTGGAACATTAATGTGGAACCAGCCATTCTTTGTACATTCATGTTTATATGTAAATACTGTCTTTTTTTATAGTCCTTGTCAGTAAATTAGAAAGTTATTTTACTATTTATGCTTCACTAAAAAAGAAATTCCATTTTTACAAAAGCCTTCTATGCAAGCCTCTACATAAATGTCTGGTTATTCAGTCTGCATGTGGAGTTTATTTGGTTAACAAATATACATAGCAATAGTACATTTTAAGTAGGAGTGAAATAGAAATACGAAGTATTCAAGGAAGATTCATCAGTGAGGGAAAAGCACAACCAAGAGTTAAAAATGATGCTAACAGGTGCACACTGCTTTTGATTTGGAAGTTTCTCCATGGTATTTATCTGTAAAACAAGGATTAAAAACCCTTCACCATTTCTTCAGTGGGTTGCTGCTTTGCTTTTCAATTTGCTAATATGATACTCTTTAGATTGAGTATTTATCTACATGACACCAAACATACAGATGAAAACCAAAACATTCAGTCAATCATTCAGCTATTTGTTAATATACATTTGGCATCACTTAGAAAAGAGTAATTAGAAATCATTAACTAGATTTTTCTATTTTTATTTATATTTTTGGCAATATTTAGGTATAGTCGTATTTACTAGTAAGTCTTGGTCTGATTAGTCATTGCCTTTTCTTTTATTTGGTTTTTGTATTCTGGTTACAAACGCTTTTTTGTCCTGATGTATTTATTTTTCCCTGATTGTTAAATTACAAGCTTCATTTCTCTTTGACTGTTGAGCTCTCACCCAAATTTATTTCCATCAATGTTTTGATTTTTTTCTTACCCTCATTTCAATTTTCCTAATAGGAAGCATGAATATATTTTTCTATACATTCTATGACTTTCTTATCTATTTCATTCATTCTTATATAAGAGGAATTTATGTGATTTAAATTCCTAGAATAAATATGAAATAAGACAGTCCAAAATTTTAAATTTCAATTGAGATTAAGATATATTAGAGAAAGGGGAAAGAGAAATGAACCAAGGATCTGGGATGAATGAGTTACTATAATTGGGCACCAACTTTCCTAAAAGAGTGGAAAATAAAAACAAAGAATGAATTGAGGGTGAAAAATTGGATGATACCGTCTGAAAAAAAAATCATACAAGTTCATTTAGGACAGTGGTACTCAACCTTTTGTTTTTTTATCTTAACCCAGCAAAGGGCATCAACACCAATTATTGTGCTTTGCTTAATGCAGAGGGATGGGGGTCCTCCCCACACACCTCCAGCCCCACCACATGAAAGGCTTGTGGTCAGCAAAAAAAGTTATCTGGACACTCACTTCTCTGTGGAATTCAATGCATACATTAGTACCATCCAGATATGTCTTCTATGCTTCCTGATGACTTAATTCAATACAAAGGCAAAGCTTAAAGAAGCTAATACCTATCATGTATCAAACATTTTCTTTGTGCCAGACTAGTTGAGCATTTTCTATGTGTCATTTAATTTCCACAATGTGGGAGCACCTGGGTGGCTCAGTTGGTTATGCCTCTGCCTTAGGCTCAGGTGGATCGAGCCCTGTATGGAGCTACCTGCTCAGAGGGGAGCCTGCTTCTCCCCTCTCCTTCCCGCCTGTGCTCTCTCTCACTATCTCTGTCGTTATCTCTGTCTCTGTCTCTCTCTCTCTCAAATAAATAAAATCTTTAAAGAAAAGAATCATAATAATTTCCACAGTGTGTTTGTCAGTGATTAGCCCCATCTATAGGTGAGGAAGGTTTTGAGGAGATCACCAGGACCAAGGTCACAAGCTAGAAGCAGGTAAATGGCAGGGCTGGTGCATAAACCCTGGATGGCTAGAAGTGTGTAAGACACTGCTGTGAGTATAAACCTCCTGGGCTGCAACACCAGAGATTCTGACTCTGGAGGTTTGAGATAAGGCCTTGAAATCCATTTTACATCTTTGGTGATTCTTGAGTGTGATAGAAGCAGGGCCAATATTCAAGCATATTGACGCCCAAGCTCTTGCTATTTCTCTCTGTGGAGAGGTCGCTTTTCACCCAGAGAAACCCATCATTGTATCATTATGTTTCCTAAGTCAGATATGAAAACTCTTCCATGTAGACATCATGCCCCTTATTGAGCTTGCTGAGATTTTAAAAAATAATTGATAATAACAGGAGCTGCTGCTTATAGAACTCTTAAGAGAGTTACTCTTATCTTACTTAAGAGTGCAGTAACATTCTAAGTGTTTTACATCTATTATATCTTCAAACAGGCTATCAGGTGGTACTATTATTGCTTCCACTTAGATTAAGAAACTAGAGAAGAACTAGCATTTGGAGCATATTTTGGCTCTTCTTCTGAAGCTATGCTTTTATATCAGTACATGATACGGTTTCTGAGGGTCATTTGGCTAAAAAACAGATAGTCTCTCAGGACTTAGTGGAACTGATAAGCTTTTCTTTGGAGTATACTTAGTGATGCAATTTAGCTACCACAATGGGCCACCAGACATTGGACAGACAGTTGTTCAGAGTATGCTTCAAGGCTGGGTCCAAGAGGAACAACAGGGAAGTAATTCAGCAGCCTGAAGAAGACTGTAAATATCAAAACTTCTCCCTAATTTACCCATAAATTTTGTGACTATTTAGGGATCAGGTACTACTTCACAGTCTCAGCTGTGAAGGTTATTCTTTTGCAGGATGGAATGAAACTCTTGGAACTTTTATTAAGTTTGAAAAAGCCAATAATGGAAAATTTTCCTCAAGTAAAATTAGTGTAGTTAATCTCATTCATGTTTTATGTCCACTGAAACAGATAAATAATAAAATACATTATACCATTAAATAGGTTGCAAATCTATATCTTATGTCAACTTTGCTAAAATTTTGCTCTGGAGTTTCCCTCTTTTTTTGTTATATTCATGGCTTCATCCTGCCAACATTCAACCCCTGGATCTGTTAAAGAATATCTAATTTGTCTTTGGATTCCCAGAAAAAAGAGTGCATTCATATAAAACAGTCACTCCATACGTGTTTATTGAATTGTCTGCAGTTTACTTTATGATAAAAATATATATGCAGGGTACTAAAATGTATATTCTCTACTCTCAAGTTGTTTCCAATCCACCTTGATCCCAGGAATTTTTGTCAGGCAATGTTGCATAATGCTATATTATCAATTTTTCAAATGAAGATTGATTATGAGAATAAATGATTGGATAAAAGGGCTACATCGTTGCATCTAAAGTGGAATTTGGTGACCCTCTAGTTCAGAAGTTTGCAAACTCTTTTAGTGACCAAGCCTTTTCTCAAGCAAAATTTTATACAGAATTCCAAAATGTTACACAGCTAAATCTAGCTGAAGGAGTTCAATGGAGCTATTCTTTCCCTGGGTTCCTGAGGAGCTTCACTGCTCAAGCCAAATTTCTTCATTGTACAGTTGAAAAGAGTGAGACCAGGAGAGATTAAGAAATTGACTTCCCAAGGTTACATTACTAGTTAGGTACAGAGTTAAAAATAGAATCTATGTGTATTACCTCCCAATATTTTTCTGTCAGAATTGAGACTGGTTATGAGAACAACAAAGCCCAAATAGGCTTTGGCCAAACCCAGTAATGTAGGCATAGGCAAATCACCTGGGTCAAGCATGAGGAAGTGAGGGTAACATCTGGGTAACACGGGCCATTAGCATCAAGAGACCAAACTGATGAAGGGATGATTCCCAGGACAACAGGCTTAGGTGTGATCTGAGAAGAAAGTTGGCCAGGCTTGGAGACTTCTCTCACAACTTAGTAACACATATAGAAGTCTCATGGGTGATAATCATTGAACATTGCTTTTCATAAATGGTCTAATTCCATGGCCAGCCTGCTGGTCACAGAATCACATAAAATCCAACAAGCGATACAACTCTTTAGGTTGTGTACTTCAGGGGTACAGTCCTAAGGTGTGTAAGTTTCTAAATTATAAGTTACAAAAAACTTAGCTCCAAACAGGTGTCCCTCCATTTGATCTGCATGTGAGAATCTAGTTTTGCAGTTTCTGCTAAGGTTTGGTGGCCTCCACTCTCTTCTTTTTGATGTCTTTTAACCTGTATGCTCCTTTTAGCCTTTAACCTGACACGTGTCTTCTAACTTGCCTTCAATTTCTACCTTTGCCCTATATCTTCACACATCAAAAGAGAGTTATTATTTAACGTTGCAAAATTTCCAAACTCTTCAGTACCTTGCTGGATATTTTTTAGAATAAAGTTGATCTCCGGGGGAGGGGGGGGTGCGGAATGTATGGGCAAGTTAGGAATCCTGGCTTTTATTTTAATAATTAAAGATTAGAGCTGGAAAATCTGAAGTGTTTGTTCTATTATGATCCAGTGATAGAGATCTAATGCACAAACAGCCCCTGATAAACAACAATTTGTTTAATGATAGTGAAATTTAGGAGAAACCCAAAACTGCTCTAGAATCACTGAAGACTTTTCTTTTTTTATTTTTCTTTTTTTTATAATTTTTTTGTTATGTTATGTTAGTCACCATATAGTACATCACTAGTTTTTGATGTAGTGTTCCATGATTCATTATTTGCATATAACACCCAGTGCTCCATGCAATATGTGCCCTCCTTAATACCCATCACCAGGCTAACCCATCCCTCTACCCGCCCACCCCAAAACTCTCAGGTTGTTTCTCAGAGTCCATAGTCTCTTCCAACCCCCCCCTTCATTTTTCCCTTCCTTCTCCTAAGACTTTTCTTTCTGTGATTGATTGAGTTGTCCTTCCAAATCAAGGATAAGGCAACTGGCATGGCAATTTCAGAAAAAGAGCATCTGCTTGCAATATACCTGGCTGCTGGATGTATTCTGGAATTTAATTTCTATTGCTGCCAATCTCTTGACCTTCAAAACACAAACATTGATCCTGGAAAAAAGGGTTTTATGGTTCAGTTTTGTGACGTTTTTTCCCCCAAATGGGCCACTGATTAGGAATCTTATTTATGTACGTTGAAGATTTTAAAATATAATCCAAGCATCCAGAGGGACAGAGACCTCCCCCCCAACCTTAATGAAATTTTAGGGAGATCTGGTCTTTTTGTGTGCAGAATATATTTCCCATCTCTGTCCAACATTGATTCTCTTTCTTCATTCTTTGTTGCTGGCTAATGTGACAAAGTCTTATTTTCTCCTAACAGGTACTACCCCCCTTCCTGCATATATACAATCCAATCATTTCAACTCCTTTCTCTCCCATCTTCTTTCCCTGATTTTTTTTTTAAGTACTCAGACTAGGAGAGTGTGGCATGAAGTACACCTATTCAAATTAGCCACTGCGAATACAAACAGAGAGGTTCTAAATATTGCATTTGATCATTTTTTCTGTAATTTGCTGTTCATACGGATGTTTTGCGTATGTTGATTAAATACGCACTTTCCACTGCCTGGGGAGCCGGAGCCCCTCACAGCAGACCAGTGTTATCTGGTCCCAGGAGACCGCAGCACTCCAGAGGGGCATTGTCACACGGACTACCTGCTTCAGCTTGTCTTAGCAACAATGATCGCCATATGTGAAGCTGCAGGAAAACAGATGCTGTTTTTCCATTTGTGAAATCAAGTTGTTGGAAAGTAGTCAGGTTTCCAATGTACGAAAGCTCATCTAATCAACCTACAGAGACTGTGTGAGCTTTCTCAGAAATATTTGACAACATTCCCCTAGTATTGGTGACTAGGAACATATATGAAATCATACTTCCAAAATGATAATACTTTCCCATACTAGCATTGATAGTATCGGTTTTGATGGATGAAAAAGGAATCCCTAACTTTCTCAAACAAAGGAAATATATAACCCAGTTTTCAGTTACAAAAAAGTCTTCAGGGCACAGTCGCTAGGTATTGGGTAGATTTACTCTAGCATTTTATTTTATTATATCAGTCATAAGTATGAATGATTATTTCTCCCCTGATGACCAGAACAAGAATGGGATTCATAATCCCCTTCTTATCAATTCAAAAGTAAATCTCCACAAAAGCCCAGTAAATGTTCTGTTATGCACTCCTGTCTCACTCTTGCCCATATAGCAAAGACTTAACATTATCTGTTATTTGCATAAGAAAATGTTTTACTCTTGCAAAGCTCCTTTTCATTCATAAAATGTGACCTGCTTCTCAGAATCACTGCCCTTAGCAAAGTATAGTTTGAAACTATTTAGCTAGACTACATACCATACGGCGTCAGGAAGGAAAGAAATTTTGGAGAAATATAATCATTTGCAACCAGATCAACTGCAGATATTCATGTATATGCAAGTATTACTATCTTAAAAGTTTTTTTTTAACTTATAAGAAGAAAGGTAGATAAAATCTGAATAGGAACAACACAAAGTTCACATCCAAGGAACCTGACTTGTAATTCTGTTTCCATCCTGATTTTATTACAGTCTGACCTTTAACTTTCCTGTATATGAAATGTAAGTAATAATGCATCAAAAAGTTACCATAATAAGAAATACAACAAGCTTTAAGAACTAAAAATCTATAAAATACTCAGGTATTAAAAACCTCTACTTTTCCTCATTCATGAGTTTGTCCTGGACACCCGGGTAACCTGAGCCAGGAAAGGCAACTTCCTGGAACAGTCATCTCCCTGACATGACTAAGAAACCAAGGAATGATGACTTCATCATAGTAAAAAATGTTGTTTGTTCAGAAGACAATGACATTTTGTCTACTTAGACTAATTCAGGAGTTAGCATTTGAGCTAGGCTTTGAAATGTAGAGATTCAATAGGATGGGTGTTTCCCATAGGAAAGAAACAGGGCAAACACAGGGCATTTGCAGGGGTAAGGGGTTTTAAGTCAATTTGGTCAAAGAAAGTTGAAGTTTAGTGAAGGAGAGCAAGGGGAAAAAGACAAGTAAGGTAAGGCCAGAGCATGAATGGTCCTAAATGATGGTCTAAAGAATTCAGATGTGACTCTGAGCAGTGGAAGAGTTAGCCAGCTTTTTGCAGCTGAGAATCAAGGTCAAAGCTGCACTTTGTGCAGATCAACTTGGGATTTTGATGTGTAGTGTAGGTTGAGCTTACTATGGGCTAACCCTCTATTGAAAGAGGAATGAACTATGGAAAAGAATGTTGCAGTTCAGGAGGAAAGACCAGAAATATGAAACAGTTATAAGTAAGTGCCGGGATATAATTAAAACTGTGTGGTAACAACGATTGTCACTGAACTTTATAGTCTACAAATCACTTTCACAGTCCTCTCAGCCCCTCAATAAATACTTCCTGAATGAATGAACAGTCACTCTTTGAGGTAAATAGGAAGGGTAAGGAATCTGAGAATTGAAGTCACATAGGCCGTATGTGTTGATCTGGGACTCAAAGCCAGATCTCGTGGTACCTAATCTTCTGCTTCTTATAGACGGATATGCACAAGTTAAAGGGGAAAGGCATATCATTAAGTTCTTCTACCTGTCAGTTTACTAAGTACTATAGAGTGAAGGAAGAGAAAATATAGATTATGCTAGGCTGTTAGCCCATGAATAATAGTTAAATATTTCTGTGAACAAAACATTCCTTAAGTGGACATTTAATGACCAGGTAGTGTGATTGCTTTTGGATGTGACAGAAGTCCCTTTCATCAGAGATTTTGGGCACATAAATGGGACCATCTCTCAACCCTCTTGGCAATTCTGAAAGCTACGCGGGAACCTTTGAATAAATTGGATTTCTGCTTAAATTGGCCAAAACTGATTTGGTCTACTAAGAACCCTGACTGACACAGTAATTTTAGTAAATAGATGTTACAAAGCCTTGCAAAGTTTCTGTACTTATGCAAGTATGAAGACCCATATCAGAATCTTGGCTCATTACATTCTATGCGTTTTCGGACATGTCCCTTGACCTGGATGAGCATATTTTATATCTATAACATTGCAGAAACAATTTCTATCCCATCTACCTTTATCAAACAAATAAATGCATGCAAAATTCCTCTATCAAAGGTAGAGTGATTTATGTTAAAGAAGCGAAAGATATCGTTTGCCCAGAGTATCATAGTTATTTTGATGTCATATTTCACCAATTGATGAGAAACTAATAAATATATTATTTTGGATGTTATTCTAAAGGGAAAAGTTATTTTATTCCTGATTTTTATACTCTCCTATCCTCTTCTGTAGTCTCAAGACACAATGACTTTATACTGTTCAAGGAAAGGGAGAGAACTCTCTCAGTTTTTCTGGGTCTACAAAGTTCTCAGAAAACTACTCAGCCACTACACTGCGTGACAGAGAAGCTGAAGTATTCCTGGGAGCTTGAAACTCAATAACAGAAGAATATCAGAGGTTGGGATACACTGTATGGGTAACAAGGAGCAGAAACCTTCAACTCAGCAGTCTGATTCCAGTTAGAAGATAGGCCAGTCAGCCTAAGATGCACATGTGTGGCAGCCAGGTTCATGTCCACCCCTCATGTCATGAAGAGCAGACGCTCTCCTCCTTCTAGTAAATCTTTCTAGCCTATCTTCTTTCCTCAGGGTTACAACCTTATGCTCTTCACTTTTGACAGGTGACCAGGATTATTATAATGGGAACCATGTGCTGGAGATGTTTGTGGCATGGAGGGTTCAAGTTACTCTGTGGGCAAGTGTCACTTGCATTGGCTTTTGGCCACAGTGAGAGACATGGAAACTAGGCATCCAAGTTGATTGGCAGCAGTTCCAAACTGTGCAAGCATCCAGGCCATAATATGACAGAAGGATGTTTTATTGAGAGGAATAAAAAGCCCACAAATATTTTGTATCTGTAACTGGTAAATGGCAATTTCGTCAAGTCTCAGAATGACCCAAAATGTTGCTTGTAGTTGTTTTATGAGCTATTCCGAAAAAGCTCTTACATTTTTCACTTGTGTTCATTCCAATAAAAATTAAATGTCCATCTAACATGAAGTAGATCCTGATGATATGAAGAAGAAAAATACATAGGCTTGTCCTTTTGGGATTTATGACATGGAAGATTATTCTCTGTTGGTGTGAAAACTCCCCTGAGTTGGTCTGACCTCTTCTTCCTCAGTAGTAGAGAAGAGTAGTCCACCATCATGTTCATTTCATTACATTGAAATCATGACATTGCCTCTACCTTTAGATGGCTGCCATTGTTTTTTTTCAGAGTCCCATGTTGTATGTGTGTGTGTGTGTGTGTGTGTGTGTGTGTGTGTGTGTTTACAAATCCCTGTAAGTATTTCATTGTACTTTAGGATTTTAACACAGTTAACAAAGGCTGAGGCTTTCTATCACCTTTAAACCACAGTGGCATTGTGGTGAGTCCTGTGTGATATCCAGCCATACTGTTGCCTCTGTTGAGAAGGCTTGCTTGTTTTCTACATTTCTGAAACTATTTGGTTTTTTATTGGTTCATTTTGTTGTACAGTGACCTTGAGTAAAATATTCTTTGTTTTGTTTGTTCAAGAGGAACAGGATCCAATCCATTAGCCAATCCTGTCAGTTCTACCTTCAAAATATGCCCTGTATCTGATCACTTTTATCTCCTCCATCCTTATTACCACAATCCAAGCCACCGTAATGTCTTGCCTAGAAAACAGCAATCATCTCTTACATCTTTCTTGTTCTCCCCCTGCCTTATGACAGTCTGTGCAGCACATAGCAGCCAGAGTGATGTCTGTAAAATGCAACCCAGATCCTGTCACTTCCCTACCATTAGGCCTTCGATGGCATTCCATCCCAGAGTCAAACCAGAGCCTTCAGGTTCCCATGAATTATAAGAGGGTTAATGGTCAGAAATCGTGAGAAAGTCAACCTGGAGCCAGGTCTGGTGTTTTTCATTTCCTCCCCTTCAAGCCTCACCCTCTGCTGGCCTGGCTATTATCTGAGTAAGCAAAATCAGGAATTTGAGCCTACTGTTCCCTCTACCTGGAACTCTCTTCCCGCAAACTTCTTAGGCTTTGCTTTCTCATTTCACTGTAGTCTGCTCAGAAGTCCCTTTCTCAGAGAGACCTCTGCCCACGCCCATGTACATATCACCTTCCCACTGCCACCACCCTTTATCCTCTTATTCTGTGGTGTAGCTTCACAGAACTTAAAACCGCCTGACATTATAGAATCCCTTTATTCCTGTTTACTCCACTAGAATGTAAGCTCCATGAAGGCAGGAGCCTTGTTCACTATTGCTTATAAAAGGGACTGGCATAAAGAAAGTATCTCAGGGATATTTATTGAATCAATGAATCATCATATTTCATCCTCACAAAAAAATGAGATGCTCTTAACCTCAGTTAACAGAAGAAGAGCCTGAGGTTCAGGAAGTTTAGATTATTTGCAGTTCAGTATGAAACAGATCCAAAGTATAAATTCAGTGCCTCCTGATGTTGAGGTCTTGCTCATTCCTCCATAGTTCTTTTCATATACATTATTTGAACTAGTTCTTTGGATAAATAGTTTGGATGTTTATTCAAATATTTATTAAAGAATAGATTGTAAAAGTATTTGAGAAAAACATCTCTGGCAAATTTAATTCTATCATTTAAAGTCTAAAGCAAAGAAATAACTTTTACAAGTCATCAGCATCTTTCATGGCATTTCTTCAGGATCATGGGAACCAGGAGCCCTGCTCCAGCAGCCAGCTCTCTCCTTAGTGGCCTATCCCTCCTCCGCACTGGTCTTACCACCCACTGCCCCATGCTCCTGCCCTAAACCATAGTTTTGCATCATAACTGGAAGTGGATATTTTAAGATAAAAGCTGTACCTGGCAAATAAAGAAACATATTTGTTCTAAGTTTAATTAAATAAGTCTGGGCAGCCTTTTTGCAATATGGAGATTAACTGTCAAATTTATGTTAATATGATCTTAGAGAACGAAGCTGCTATAAAAAGTTTCTCCCCTCACCCCTCGCTTAAGCTCCTCATGTTGCCTTATTGAAGTTTCTTTAAATTGGTAGTGTTTTATTAAAATATCACCAGGTCAGTTCTGCAAGAACAAGGTAGTTAAAAATATCTAACAAATTCCAAATGTTAATTTAAAGACATCGATACAAATAAACTGAAATCATATCTATTATACAGAGAGAAAACTGTCACAATGGTTGAATTTTCAGCATCTCTATGGAATCATTCAATGCCAAGCTCTTCTTTATCTGATTAACACAGGATTATAAAGATCTTCTGAGCACTCTCAGTATTATACAAAGAGCCTTTCATTTCTCTGAGTATCCCCCTCTTTTTTTTTTTTTTTGCGTGTGAAAAAGATGTGCCACCCAATTTTTTTTATTTTGTGATTTAAGAAAAAACTGCTAACAGTTTGAATCATGAATCCTGTTGTGGGGACTGAGTTAATTAAAAACCTGATGTATACATACAGCTGATCCTACTCACCTTAATGAAGAACATTAATTCTAGGACATGTGTGGCTGTAGTCACATTGCTACAAATTACTGGACTCTTTCCTTTATCTGTTTCCAAGAAAGTCTCCCCCTGTTAGTTAGGAAAAAAGAAAAATATGACGCCTTAGTTCTGGGTAGCATAAATTACACGCATCAATCAGAGAAAGCTTAAATTAAAATACACATTTGGCAAACAAATATGAATATGTTGATCTCATCTGTGAATCAAAATGATTTAGTGCCAGTGCTGACCCCCCACTGTTCAACATGAAGGTCACCATGAGCAGCTTCTTTCTCACTGAGAAATGTTTTCGTGTCTTTTAAGGATACAATTTTATGTATGCCCTAATGTTCAACCTAACTAGTGATTCCTATGTAGAGAGACTGATTTATTTTATAAAGAAAATACAGGCTCATTTTTATTTATGTAATCCAAAACAGATAGCTAAATTAAAATGTAGGGGAAAAAATACAGTGGTTTATGGTTTCTGGGCTGAGGATTCTCCAATGTGTTTATGATATTTTCTAATCTAGCAGAATACTATTTGTGAAATGGAATGCTACACCTTTCCGATATTGAGTGATCATAAATCAGTCTATTCTTATCACCTACTGCATACATTCTTGGGGCAGGGATAACTACTTGAGAGATGCCCATTATATGGCAAACCTTACGTAGGGGTGATCTTGGGTCTTTCAGGTTGCCATGTCTCAAAAATATCTGTAGGCAGCGCAGGCAGATTGAGTAAGGTAGTGATCTCCCTGGACAGAAGCATGTTTTATGTTACGATATTTATTTTGAATATTCATGTTGTATTTTCTTGCTAAGATTTCATTCTCATAACTACAAACCAGTATAACGATCCTGTCTCTATTAAAGGGAGGGGTATGCAACGCATGCCTTTGATAGTTAGGTTGCAACTCAATACTGAGAACCTTCACAGCTAAACGGAGGGAAGCAAATAACAAAACCAAGATAAAACTGTACAACATGCACACCCTAGTCTGCAAAATTACCTGGGGAACTTGTTAAATTACAGATTCCCAGGCCCTATTCCTCCAAATTCCAATTCATAGGTCTGGAATGAGGCATGGGATCTGCATTTTCTTTAGTTT
Source organism: Zalophus californianus (assembly GCF_009762305.2). NCBI lineage: Eukaryota > Metazoa > Chordata > Mammalia > Carnivora > Otariidae > Zalophus > Zalophus californianus. The sequence goes on from NC_045598.1 coordinate 124,903,189, forward strand.
TCCAGGTATTTCTTATCAAATATTACTTAGGAGCAAATTTGAGTAAGACTGCTGGAAAGATGAAAGAAGACCAAGTGATACAAAATCCATTTGTTTTTAGCAATATGACAAAAGATTATATCAAGAGATTAAATCCTGAGTTGGGATGCGCAATTTCTGCACAAACTGTCACTTTAGACAGCAGAAAGCAGGCTTCTAGAGGGATGTATTATGACAGTTGTTTTACATTGAGGTTTTTGTTTTTGTTTTTGTTTTTTGGAGTTTTTTTTGCTGGTGAGGGGAGGGCAGGAGAAGTAAACATTATCAGGGAAGGGAGTTGCCCAGAATAAAGCACCTTTTAGCTAAATAGCCAAACTTCTCAGATTTTTTTTTTAGCAAATTCCAATTTGAAATATTCAGTTGCATTATCCTCATACTATGTGAACCAATTTTTGATTCAGGAAATATGATCACTATGTTTCTTGGGCAAATTCTCAGACTCAGGTTTATATTCTAAGGTACTAATAAATAAGCATGGAAACTTCTAGAAGACAGAAATCCACTGAAGCAGGGTAAAAGAATTTTCATTATGTCTTACCTATTTTGAGAAGTGGAGGAAATAGTTTTGTCTATTCCTTCTATGATGCAATTAAGAACACTGAAGTCTTCAGAAAAGTAAAATTATGTGACAAAAAGGTTGACTGAGGAATATTGTGTCTTGGGGAGGGAAAAACCCCAAGTCAGTTTTGCATAGATCCATGTTGATTGTTAAGATGGCCAAGATGAATGGATTGGTTGTGCCACAGTCTGTTCATTTGGCTCAGATAGGCACTGCCAAGAGTAACTTGGGTACAGTTTTGCTCTGTGCTAATTAGAGTTGGTCAAATGGTCCTCTGACGAATTTCCTTCCCTAGATAGAATTTGAGAGGATATACAACAACAAAGGAATTATCAGGGGTGCCAATTATCTATAGGGGCATCTATAGTGGATCCAGGAATGAAGAACCTTGTCTCAAATTCTTAGAAATTTTACTCCCCAACTAATGCAACCCCATTAAAAGTTCTTTTTTAGTGGGCACACAACCAATACTGCATATGCTGATGGCATTTTCACATACAAATCTGATAGTTAGGCACGCCATTACCCAATTTACACATGCAAATGCAGTAATTGTGTGCACTGGGTGCTCAGGGAAACCTGGCACACACCCAAAATGGAGGCCTTTTCAAAGCATGGCCAACCCACCAAATTCTTTTTCCACAGCAACTCACAGTACTGTCTTACCTCTATTATACAAAATTCTGTGGGATTCTGGGAGAAAGGATATATGCTTTGTGAATTTTCCTGAATGACTAAAACTTTTTATCTTTATTTGATTTGGACATGTTTTAAGTTCTCTTTCTTTTTCTTCAATTAATTGACTATAGACTTTCTCCCCTTTGTAGTAATCCACCATTTCATTTCTCTGCTTTAAAAAATCAACTCTAATTAGAAAGTACAAATTCTCTCATTATGACTTATTCTCATCTAGACCTTGAAATGAGAATGATTATGAATTGTTGTAATAAATGATTTGTGCTTTTAAAAGAATGGAGATTACTGTTTACAGCTATGTGCACATGAGTTTACTCCAAGATGCATTTGATTATTCTAATTTACTGAGCTGCTGCAGAAGCAGCCATTAACTATTTCCTGTTTCTTTGTTTATGTATATCAAATATTCTGAGGCCTCTTGACTACTCAGGCAGTACAATGCAGGCAAAGTAATTTAAGAAATATAAGTAAGACTGAGTATATTTGCTTTGGCAGTATTTCTCAGAGAGGGGAAGTCTAAGAGTCTGATATCAATCATGGCAAGATTTTTAGATTAACCATTTGTAGCAGGAAAATCAGAGGAAATATTTACCTCTATTTACCAAAATTTGCCCAAACTAGAAAAATATGGGGTATTTTGAGAGGAAAACTTTCAATTAGAAATTATAACTCATGATTTATTCAGAAAATATTTATTGTATGCTTATTACATTTGATATATTGTTTTAAGTATCCTTTTATTTCCTTGCTCTCATCTGGTTTCTCTGTACCCTCTTATCTCATTTCTCTCTATCCCTGAAAGGGATAATAAAGGGATTCTCCAGGATTCCAGATTTCAGTCTTCAACCTTCTATTCATTTTACTACCTCTTCATGAGAAGCCTCATTTTCATTTTTGACCTACGTATCTTTCTGCAGACGAGACTTCTCTTCTAAATTCCAAATTTGCTTCCAGAAGCTTTTTCTTGTTCCCATAGGAATGTTCAATGTACAGAGATCTTAACAGGTCCAAATAGGATTTATATCTTCCCTCTACTTCATGCTGGACTCACCTTTAGGTTCTTTCTGGATCTTTAATCCACATATCCATCCTATTGGCCACTGACTGCAGTAGTACTGCAATTCAAAATATTTCATCTTGAATCTGTCCCTCCATCTCTTTTCCTACTGCCTGCTTGAGTTCAGGACACTTGCAATGGTTTTATAATTGTCATTGTAACTATTCTCTCACTGTCTCACCAGGGTTGTCTTCTTAAAGTGTACTGTGATTACATGCTGTTTCACTTAGTGCCTTTCATTTCTCCCACCATATACATGCTAGGGTCCAAGTTCCATTGTTGGCTGTGCCAGTTTCAGTTGCATTGCACCTGACTATCTCGTGTCACTGAAAAAACCATCAAGTTTCACCCTGCAATGTCACTGCTCATGCCATTTCCATCTATCGATACGTTCCTCCCTCCTTATTTGCATTCTTTCATTCTGTTGCTTTTATTCTCTTCATCCTTCAAAGTTCACCTTAAATGTTTTCTTTTTTATGAAACTGTTATAGCACCTTCTCCAGCAATGTAATAACAAACTATGCTTTCTTCTCTGTAATGATACCACTTTTTAACGTATTAATTACCTAGCATTTTGCATAATAAATGTTGACAAATAGTTACCTGTTTCCACATTAGATTATACACTGCTTAAATCAAGAATTATAATTTATTGATTGACTGTCAATGTCCCCCAGCCAAAGACCACCAAAAACACATTTACAGCTAAAGTTGGGTTGATTGCTATTTCAAAGAGGAAGAATATTCACCATGGGGCATGTTAAAATGTTAGAAATGTCTAATTATATATAGTATTCAGGTTCATATTAGGTGCTTTTAGGGAGTATTTAGGGAAGCAAAGCTTTGTTTTTGGATTTGATGCTGACTTGAAGTGGAAGTAATTCTGATTGGCAATCCCAAAAAGTCTAACTAGAAGTGAGAAAATATAGACTGAAGTTAAAGCTGTAATTGCCAAAGAACCAGTAGTCATATGTATTAGCCATGATAGGGGGACACTTCATAATTCTTGTGGTTTAAAAATTTCATGTTTTGTTTGTGTTTGGACAGGATTATGATAAGCTCTTGCTTTTGTCTTAACCCTTCATGGTCATAGTCAGAAAAGTGACCTTATCTGGTGTTGGTGTTCTGCAAAAATGTTTATGTTTAACTGGAGAACATCAATACCTGGCTGTGAGAATCAGGACAGCTCCTAGCAACACCAGGACCTGATAATGCCAGGAAAGTTTTTAGCTGTCAGGTCCTGCTTTTTTTCTTCAGTCATCCTTTTTGACCAAGAGAAGACAAATATAGACCATGGGATATTAATACATGATATTCACATTTTCTACATTGCCAGGATTTTGCTGATCAAGATCAGAAGGGTGCCCAGAGAACATAATTGATTATTGTACAAAGGTTAGTCCATCTTTTCCCTTTTTTTAAGGGATAAGTTGTTGAGTCACCCTATGGAAAAATGGCTGTGCTGCAGCACTTAAGATTCTGAATAAGACACATCAGCTAACTGTAACACAATTACCACAGAAAAATGATTACTAGTCCTTCTAACAAGTCTTGAAGCCAGGAGTATAAAGATTATAAAACTGATCCAATGAAACATATACCAGAATCCAACTGTGCATATTATTTTTCCTAGTCATGGGTTGTTTTACTTGCCTTGTAACATAAATGTCAGGCAAAGAAGTATTTACTTTAGGACTCCTCTTTCTTAGCTAGCTAAAATAAAACTAATAGTTTTTGAGTTGTCCATGACAATGCTGGGTAATAAACTTAAAAGTGTTGAGTTTCCAGGGCAGATTAATGTCATTTAAGATGTTTGGCAAGATCAGAGACAAGTTTTAGACTATCTATTACAGCCATATTATTTTTTTCTGTGGGATAATTGTAGTTCACAAAGTTTCTGATAATTAGAATGAATACATGGAATAAATCAGTATGTAGCGAATGAATAAGTTTAATATTCATATCAGAAGTAATGTCCTATGGGTCATGGACTATATTGAAAGTAAGGGTAATGTCTAGGATAACAGCAATGAACCATTTGCTTTTCTCAAGCATGTAAGATTTCTTGAGTGGAGTTGAATAGTTCCTTCAAGGCAGGCCAGAGTGTCTATGAGCAAACTATTATACTAATAGTTTATAATATAATAATAATATAATATAATATAATAATAATATATAATTATATTAGGATAGCCCCAATATTAATTTTCACTTCTGATGGGCTAGATCTTGCTGATAGGATTTTAATAACTTCAACAGGAGCCTTTGTTAAGGTTCAATTTTTATAAGCCTGAAAAATTGGAATTAAATGATGTGGGGGGCACCTTGGGTGGCTCAGTCATTTAAGCCTCTGACTCTGGATTTTGGCTCAGGTCATGATCTCAGAGCCCCCCCAGGGCTCCTGGCTCAGCTTAGAGTCTGCTTGTTCCTCTCCTTCTGCTTCTCCCCGCCCCCAACAACTCACACACATGTACACACTCTCGCTCTTAAATAAATAAATAAATAAAATCTTAATAAAAATAAATGATGTGAGGCACACTTAAGTATCAGAGGGGGACAGTAAAAGAGAACCCATTTTCTGAACTGTTTAATAATTAATTAGTAATTATTAATTTTGTTGGTAATAAGTCAATTATAACAGTAGCTATTAATTTAGAAAAATATGCCAGAGAGTTTGGTTCTGATTTAAGTGGCAAAAGAACATAGGAAGTTAAAAGTAGCAGGACAAAGATAAGGAATATATTTCTGAGAAATTTTTTAGTCAGTTAATAAATGACGTCAAAGTATACTAACAGGCAACGTTAGTGGTGGAACAAATGGTAAGAAAAAGAGTGCTGAAGAATCAGAAAATTAATTTTATTTCATTGTTTGCATGGAAGCTGTCTACTTTTGCAATCACTAGATTGTTCCAAAGTTTTTGTAAGAATTGTCTACACATATAGTTGTCATTTAAAGGGAACTCTCTGTTTAAGATCCCTTTATGTAATGGATGTCCAAAAGTAAGAAAGAAGTAATGTTGCTTGGGCGCCTGGGTGGCTCAGTTGGTTAAGCGACTGCCTTCGGCTCAGGTCATGATCCTGGAGTCCCGGGATCGAGTCCCACATCGGGCTCCCTGCTCAGCGGGGAGTCTGCTTCTCCCTCTGACCCTCTCCCCTCTCATGCTCTCTCTCTATCTCATTCTCTCTCTCAAATAAATAAATAAATAAATAAATCTTTAAAAAAAAAAAAGAAGAAGTAATGTTGCTTTAAGTTGGTAAACAGTACCCCAATTATCAACACCTTGGAGTTTCATTGTTGCATGAGTTGTTAACAATACCTGTTAATTTCTTTTTCATTAAGGTTCAAGGGCAGTTATTCTCTGGGGACTTTTTCATAATATCAAATCTGTAGATTTCAGATAATGCAGAGACTACTTAGGTGGATGTTTTAGAAATGCAGCTAATACCTTTGGTGACAAAGCCTTAGGTATCACATGAGTCTATTGCATTTATTAGTCATATCAGCTTGAAAGAGTCTATAATCTACAATTGCAAGTAATTCTTAAAATCATGAGCAGCCTGTAATAACCTAAAAGATAACTTGTGGATCCTGGAGAGCATTGATCTTAGTACCACCAAAACTAATTACAGGACTCTGGGCCTTGGAAGTTTAGTATATTATTCAATGTAATGTGCAGTATAATATACAATAAATGTATCATGTAACATTTAAAATAAAAAAACAAAATCCATTACTTTGTATACATATTTGTATATTTCTATAACTATTGTACCTACTTTAAATAATCATGTATATAGATTTTTATCTTAACCAAAGCAATCATTTTGTTTTAAAAAAAGTAATCATTTTTCTGTCTAGACACAAGAGAAAACCAGAGAACAGAAAAATCTTGAAATTGCTTAATTATTTTTTCACATGAACATTTATTTAAGAAGGCAAAAATAAACATATATAATGTCATTCAAAATCATTTGCATATTTTGTTAATCTATTGCCATTATAAGGAATAAGAGTAAATTAAATTTAGGTTCAGCAATGTTTGTATCTGTTGCTTATCTAGAAATTGTGCAAGCTCCCAAAGATTATTTATTAATTAATTTAATCATTTGTCTAAGGTCTCAAACTTAGTTAAGTATCTAGAAGTTACCAATTTTAGTTAACACATGAAATCATAGTTTGTAAGATGTAAGAATTTCATAAAATTGAATCTTTTTTTTAAAGATTTTATTTATTTATTTGAGAGAGAGAGAATGAGAGATAGAGAGCGTGAGAGGGAAGAGGGTCAGAGGGAGAAGCAGACTCCCTGCTGAGCAGGGAGCCCGATGTGGGACTCGATCCCGGGACTCCAGGATCATGACCTGAGCCGAAGGCAGTCGCTTAACCTACTGAGCCACCCAGGCGCCCATAAAATTGAATCTTTAAAAAGAAACCTAGTGTCCATCAATAGATGAATGGATAAAGAAGATGTGATACACACACATACACACACACACACACACACACACACACACACACAATGCAATGTTACTTAGCCATAAAAAGGAATGATATCTTGCCATTTGCAACAACATGGATGGACCTAGAGGGTATAATGCTAAATGAAATAAATCAGCAGAGAGAGACATATGCCATATGATTTTACTCATATGTGGAATTTAAGAAACAAAACAAACAAATGAAGAAAAAAGAGATGAACAAACAAACAAAAACTCCAGACTCTTAAATGCAGAGAACAAACTGGTGGTTGCCAGAGGGGAAGAGGGTGACAGAATGGGTGAATAGATAAAGGGGATTAAGAATACACTTATTGTGATGAGCTGTGAATGATGTATAGAATTATTGAATTATTATATTGGTATACCTGAAACTAATACAACACTGTACTTTGACTTGACTTAACTTCAATAAAAAGTTATTCATCATTATCATTCTATTTAATTGAATATAATTATGTACATATAATTTTAAATTTTGACCAAGTTATGGACACTGTGACACTCTACTTAATTCACCAAACTAATGTAGGATATTTAAGAAGGTTAAATCATGAGAAATTTACTGTGGTGATATCATGCATATACAGTATACTAGTTTTCAAAGTCTTTGAATTATGCTAAAATACGTCTTTTATCTTAGAACTAAAGCTTTTTCTTATCTTGTATCTACAGTTACAAAGCCTATTATGTAAATATAGCTAAAGAGAAACACAAACCAAAGCATAAAAAGAAACACAGCTTAATAAGTAATTTTTACTTTCATTTGCACACTTTAGACTATTTATCTGGACTAAATATTCTTGAGTGGACACTTAACTGATTTTAAAAAATTTCTTAAATCAGTTAATCTTTAATGTTTCTTCAGAGAGGAGAAAAAAAAGAAGGAAAGACAGGGATAACAAATAAGAGGGAGTCAGCTTCATAAAAATATGATATTATTTGTGTTAAAAAGTACTTATATGACATGATTGTCTATGTAGAAAAAAACAAGGAATCAACAACAGCAAAAACTCCTGGAACTCGTCAGCAATTATAGCAAAATTACAAGGTAGAAGAATAATATGCTAAAGCAATTATGCTCCCTCTATAAGAAGAGGGAAGAAAGTTTAAGTGTAGAAAAACACCTGAGATACATACACACAAAAGAGAGTAGCAGAGAACTGATTTAGACATAGTTTGGGTTTTTGACAATTTTATCAACACTTACAATTAAAAAGCCAGCATTTATTAGTCCAAGAAATAAAAACAAACAAAAACCCACAGAGAAGGATATGTCTCCTCTGTTCAACAAAGTAATCTTTTAAACATAAAACAACTTCCTCAGGAAGGTGTCTTTGCTTTTTGTTCTAAGCTAATTTCAATTTAATAATCTTTTTCCTGTCAAAAACTACCCCAAATGGCCACTGAAATTCCAAAATAACCCTGGTGCTATTGTGTCCCTTAGAAAGAAAAGCATACCAGTTAGCATCACTGTGAGAAAACATGGAGGAAACAGGCTTTTGACCTGGAAGAGGTAGCGTTTTAGACTGAGAGGACCCATCAGAACGGTAATGGTTCAAAATCTCATGTCATGGAACCCCTATCTCCAGATTTTGACGAAAGGCCTTTCATCACTGATCAGGGTCTAGACAAAACCTGAGTCTAGGCACTTGAAACTGTAAAAGCAGTTCTCAGAGACACAAAGATAAGACTGAAGAAGAAGTCCCAGAGGATTTTGAGATGGTGACCCACAGCAAAGTTTGCCCAGTGGTCTCTGATCTGAGGAAAACTTCTGAAATCTTCAGACCCTAGGGAGGACTCAAGAACAAACTTTTCAGGGTGCCTGGGTGGCTCAGTCGTTAAGCGTCTGCCTTCAGCTCAGGTCATGATCCCAGGGTCTTGGGATCGAGTCCCACATCGGGCTCCCTCCTCAGGGGGAAGCCTGCTCTCCCTCTCCCACTCCCGCTGCTTGTGTTCCTGCTCTCGTTATCTCTGTCTCTGTCAAATAAATAAATAAAATCTTTTAAAAAAATAAAAAAGAATAAACTTTTCATTTGTGTGCTAGTCTTCTCCCATAGGTTATCGTCTTATGGATAAACAACACCCAAAACACTAGACAAGGATACAGACCACAGGAGCATGTGTTAGAAAACTAGACAAAAAAAAATTTTCTCAGGAAATAATATGAATCTGATCAGATAATAAAAACAACGGCAAAAGGTTCCAAGGGACCCTATTCCTAAGAAAACTGAAAAAACTGATTGTTAAAAGGCTTCAATAAATATCAGAACTCAATTTAGTGTCAACATCCCAAGCGATGGGCAGGTTGGCACTTCCAGCAGGTAGAGACACAAAGTATTTTAGATGTGCACGCTGTAACTGATCTTAGTGCCCCAGTGCAAAACAGTGAAGTCTTCAGCTGACTCACAATGGAGCCTCCATTTCACTTCACTAACATTCTCTAGTGTATATCAAGTACCATACTTGACATTTGTGATACCAAGTTTTCAAAAATAGAAAATAAAAGTTCTTCCCTCAAGAGTTTGCATTCCAGGTGAGAAAACACAAACACACACATACCATATTAAGTTGTATTATGATTGTGATTTGAAGTTGGCTTTCTTTTTGGTGGACTGTATTGCAGTCAGCATAACTTTACTCCTCATGAACCAGGCACAGGTTGTTCTCAGCATTTAACACAATGCTTTGTACATAGTGTGTGGTCATCAAACAGCTGTGGGTTTGATTTGATGAGGCAGACAAATACTGAACTGACAACTAAACTTATGAAATACTGAAGTTATGTTCTTTTTCTTCTTACTGTTTAAATGTATTTGTCAGGATTTATTCAAATCTTACAAGAAAACTTAGGATTTTCATCTCTACTACCCCTGAGAAATAACTGAAAGTTAATTAAATGAATAGAATATTGCCAGCAACACAAGTTCTTTGAAGACAAGAAGAAAGATTATTTTGCTCACTGAGCTCTAGCCTAGAGGGGCAGACCCTTGCTCACACCTTCTTATCAGTAGCAATAAATTGGCAGCCTCAACCCATTATAATTCTCTTGAGTGGATGCTATTACACATTCAGTACTTGGATGCAAGTTTCTTCCATGGAAGTGTAACAAGAGAACTGAGCTGCTGTATCAGGCTCAAAATGTAGATCCTCTCTTCAGAGATTTTAACTGGTTCATTTCATTTTGACAAATATATCAGGGAAAACTGAAGCTAATAGAAAAGAAGAAAAGGAATTGTATTTTTTAAAAAATGACTGGAATGGGACTCATGTAGCTAGTATAGATGCTCAAGGATGATAGAGTGAGAATGACAGCATTACTTTTCTTTCTTGAGACTGAGACATGATGTGCCATTGGGGCATACTTGGGAAGACATAGGCAGCGAATGAGGCTCAGGAATTGAACAGGTTTGGTGGATGACTATGGAGGTTCTACTAAATGGCCAAAGAAAGCATCCAAGGATAAGAGAAGCAAGGCAGCAAGTAGCATTACAATTTGTAGAATTGGCAGCAAGATCACAAGGAAGTGTGGCCATGGATAAGAATCAAGAGGGAGCAGTCACCATCTGTATTCACCTATAGAATAGCAAACTCCAGTTACTCAATGAGTTAATGAGTGCACAAGGATGAGGCTTGAGATTCAAACACAAATGAAACCAAAGCTGCAAGCCTCACCATTGTGTTTCTGTGGGTGGAGAAAAAATGGACTAAAAAGGCAGTGAAAAGACCACTGGTCAGCCCTGAGATACCTTGATTTGGTGGCTGCTCTCTACCCTACTGTGAAAAACTCAGGTTATTTGAGTATGATTCTCTGCACATCATGATTGCCTCTGGACCTGGGCAGTCGTGTACATTATAATTGTAAAGCAGAGGCTTGGGAAATGAGGTAGGGTTACATAATGTAGGTCACATAGCTAGAATGCTACCCATCTATTAAGAAAGACCTAATCTTCTATGCAACCCACTGGCCCCCATACACATACAGAGCTCTACCTGTTTTCTTATGTAAGCAAATCAAGAACACAGAATTATATCATTATTGCTCAAAAACATAATCCTATGATATACATCTCTTTTAAAACATGTAACCTAAAAAGTAGAAGTTGGTTTCCATATCTCTAGAGCATTAATTGCATGTTGTTTGTTCTTAAAATATGAAAGACCAAATAGTTGATAGAGAAGATTTGTTGTACTGTAGTACCACTTGGTTTTAAAAATCACGAACCTTGGGTTTTAAATCAAAATTCTCTACTCATTTTGTGGTGTTCAGTAACTCATCCAAATAGATAGTGAACCAGCAACTAAGATCAACAGAGCTGTTAGAAAATGATATATAAGATTTAGGCATTTCATGTAGTTTTAAGATGTTGGGTACATTTTGACCTATCCAAAAGCTGCAAAACTTTTCTGATTAATTTACCAGACCTGTGAAAATCAGGTGATTCAGGTATCCTCTAGATGCAGTGTTTATTTCCTAATACCTTAATTTATCATTGGCCATGAGCTTCAGTGTTAGTCTTAACAAATGTATTCTTCCCTGTCAATCCACCATTAATCCTTAATCAGACAATGATGTCAAATGGAAAGAACCCCAATTTGGTGTCACGTATCTGGATTTGAAGTCTTGTTTCGCCTCTTTCTAACTGCAAATCTGGACAGAAATTGGATTTCTCTAAACCTCAGTTGGATACATCTATTTAATAAATTGAGCTAAGTAGTTCTGATTTCTTATTTGCTTTAAAAAAAAAAAGCAGGTTGTGTTTTGGCTTCAGAAAGCGAGATCCTGCAGTTAAGACAGTATAGAAATAGCCTTTAAAAGCTAAATGAAATGAATAGTCTTGCAAAGGGGAAAAAAAGGGAATTTTTCACAAGTCCCTGGAAACCAGCAAAAAAGTGTTAGAACTGTTGTTTTCAGTAATAATTGTGATTACTTGGTTAAAACACCCCATACAAGAAGCTTTCTATGTTTTTTGTGCCTCTACAAGGAAAATTAAAACAGAACACACAGCACTGGGGCCAATTTGTTTCCAAGGAAGTCAATTATTAATATAGTATTTAGTATTTAATGAACTAAGCCTATTTATGTGGAACACTGCAAAGAGATCTCCATACCAGTAGAGAACAGGTGTTAGTATAAGCTTTGCCCGTATGTTTACCAGCTGATTAGTACCCATTAAAATGATAATAATCTAATAAAAATTACTTTACATCTAGTGAAAGTAGAAAGTCCCTTGTGTGTTGGAAAATGATTTTATTCCCATTGCCATGGCAGTGATAGGACTGGAGTGACAAGAGTCCACACCCAAGGCAGCCTGAATATTCTGAATTTCTATACCTTAGACTTCTCTCTTTAAGTATCCCTTTCTCCAGTAGACTGTCCTAGGCAGTCAGGACAGTTCACTTTTTTCACGGCTTTAAGGGAAGAACTAACAGTGACCCACTCACCAATACCCTATTTGGCAATGGGAAGAGAAATCAGATTCTCAGTAAATGATGCTGCTTTGTCTGCCTAAGGAGACTAGGTGAAACTATAGATGTCCTGAAGAACCATCCTGTGCTTTGCTCAGCCCAGAGAGCCCTGAGTAATTGCTAAGAGAACTCTGCGCCTTTCCTGAACTGGAAGCTTTCTGAGAAATCCCTGATTTCAGGCTGGTTATAGTCAAAACTGTGATGAACATGAAGTCACGTTATTCCCAGCTGCAAAATTCTTACCACTTCTCCTGACAGTCTACCATTCTTTCTCAGTTGAGCCCAACATAGTTTACTTTTGCTCTTCTTCCAAAAGCAAGCTCAGGAAATTTTTAGGAATTTAGTTACACTATAGGGTAGAGATTGAACTAAGAGAATAACTAAGGGTTATTTGCATTGTAACCAGGATCTAATCCCTCAAATCTAATAGATTAAAGGTCCCCTGGGGGAGATTTAGGCATGTGGCCAAGTGTAGGTCACATAGACTCATATTCATTCACCTGCCTCATTTATCTGTCAAGTTTTCAGGGCTGTGATTACTATACAATGGAGTTTAGGTCATTATGCTTACTGACTTTTCCCCAAAAGTGTTGATGGAAACATAGTAAAAAGAATGAATTTTTGAGGTAGAAATGTATTTTTAACTGATTTATTTTAATAGTTATGGAGTGCCTATTAAAATTTGGGGTATAGAAAGGAGACAGAGAAAAAACCCAGATGATTTCTGGAAATAAGGATTTTGTAGAAACTGAACAAGAAAGAAGCATCTCAATGCTAATGCCAAAGTCTGTCCTTTGTTTGTATGCTCTACAATATTGAGACTGTGCAATATTTTAAATTGTCTAATAATCCTCATTGACCTGAGGCCAGAATGACTAAGAACTGCTTTCATAAATGGAAAGTTCGACATTTAAAATAAGTTTACCTCGAATTGATTGGTGCAGAATATAGTTCTTTTCAAGGAAGATTTGGGCAGGTCTCAAATGAAGGCAAAGAGCACTGATTATGGAAGGGGAAGGTCAATAAAATTATCTGTTGATCTATCCTCTGCTTTTCTGGGCTGCTACAGGAAACAGACATGAAAGGAAGAAGTTATAAGATCACTTGGGACTCTGGGGCTTGAGGCAACCATGCAAAAACCTCATGGGCTCAGATTCTTTCTCTCTCACAAAAGACACACTGTTCATTAGTCCCCATATGTGTGTGGACTTGTGTTGTGCCGCAGTCATACTATGCTGGCAAGAAAGGCATTGCTGTTATTCCTACAAAGGAAGCTCTGAATTGTCATGGTTTTCTTTGCCATGATTGGTGACTCTTAACATTCAGTGAAAACCTCTTGTTCTAGCCAGTGGACTTGGAAATTGGAGACTTGTATTGGAAATCAAAAAAGATATAAATCCCATGACTGTCAATTGGCCACTTTTTGGAAAAGCATACTTTATAAAGTGTGACTAATGATTCTTTTGTATTCATAGTTCTTTACCTTTAACCCAGCTCCTTGGCCTCTGGGTTAAAGATAACCCGGATAACCAAGTTAACAGTTCTTACAGTGATCTTCCACCTGATGTCAGAATAGCAGCCTGAACAGAAGGAAGAGGAAATCTGGGGTGAATGATTACAATAGCAGGAAATGTAATATAAAATTTGATCCTATCTTTTCAGCACACAACTAGTTCAAGTCTGAACTTTTATCTATAATTTGTGATTTATTTGGCACAAATAAGTCCCCAGCTTATCTGTCTATTCTTATTTGTTATCTGTTCAACACATCTGGGTGAAAATACAATTACACTGGTATCCCAACAGTGAGTAAGCCTCAAAATCTCATTAAAAATAGACTATGCTTTCCTTAGGAAAATTTGGAAAAAGTATTAGGATTCAGTATATATACATTGAGTTTAAGAGACCTAAGATAGTTCAGGGAACTAGTGTGAGCAAGTGCTTTATGGATAATATACGGAAAAGAATAAAGAGGGGCTTTTATCAAGTTCCCCAGATACGCTGGAGTTGGTGACTTCATGCCAAATAGGTTAGAGGAGGGTTAACAACAGGGAGCAGCCCTCTAGACTGTAGGAGCTCTCCTCAAGCCTAGGGGGAGCCAGTGCATCGGTACTCTTTCTCCGTGCACAGTGAGGGATCTGGCCAGGTGGCTGCAAGTGAAACATTGTAGGGCATCATTGACAATGTGCTGCTGGCCTTTTATTCAAGGCCAATCCATCCATAGGCTATCCCATGGCTAGCTCATAAAGGAATATATAACTGCAAATCCTAAGAAGTGAAACCTTTTGGGACCCATATTGCTAACTCCAGTGACCTGACTGCTGGATCTCTTGGCCTTCATGATGTGCAGATACCACTTCTGCTTTCTCAGACCTTAACATCCCTGTCCAATTTTTTTTAACTTATTCACTTCTTAGGCACTAACATCCTTGTAGTTTCAGGTAAGCTCACTCAACTCCAGCCTCAGAATCCAGTCATTTCCGGAGAAGAAGAGTTGCACAGATATGACACAGATTGTCCTCCAAGTTCAACCACAAGGCTTTGGGCAAGTTCTGGAGATAAGTTGGGTAACACAATGGCTATCACTAATGCTAGAGTATCACATTTTCTATAATTTAGCTTCTAGAGATGATAGAAGAGGTACACTGGGATTTCCAGGAACCAAGAGTAATTCTAAAAGGCAAGATCTTAAGGGACAACCTCTTTTTTGGTTCTAGCAGGCAACTGGAGCTATCACAGGACTAGCAGAGTATCATGATGGTGAGGCCCTTCTGTTAGAAGGATCAGTCTGTTGTCATAATCTTAGGGAATCTTAGAAGTCAGTTGTTCCCCTCAACCAGACTTCTTGTGGCAGGACTTTGTAGCTCTGTGCATTTTACATAAAGGATTCACCAACCCACAAATCAATAGTGAGCAAAGTGGAATTTTCTGGAGATTTTATCAGAGAGATAGTAGAGGGGACTGACATGAGACATCCAACAGTACTATCATTTAAAACTGCTCAGTGGACATGTTCATTTTCCAAACCCACAATAATTTTCCTTTCTGTCTTTCCATCACATGGGGTCCAGGTCTTGTGCTGGGTTCCCATCCTCCCCTATTTATTGGTGCAGTTACCAGGACTAATCCCCCTTAGAAGGCAATGGTGAACTATACACAACAACAGCAACAAAATATTTCTATTATACCAGAATAAAAGCCTTAAGGAGAGGTGACCAGTTTCATGTACACGATGCTGTTTACTCTTCTTTGCAGCCAGGGAAGGCAAGCTTTATTCTCCATAGTTGGTATGTTAGGGAACTGAAGTCCAGAAAGCTTTAGAGTTAGTTTGCAAAAAGAGGTGAAATATAACCCAAGTCATATGACTCCACGTCAGGGTTATTTTTGTACCCCCACAGGGAACCAGGCACTATTGGACACTTAACATCGAAGGGGAGGGAAGAGATTGTTGGCCTTTCATTACAATCCTAGTCACAGAAAGGTAATACATTTTGACAAGAATGAGTTTAGAGGCCTTAATTTGATCTACCTATCAGCTTTTCTGGAAAGGGTGTGTTCTAAGAAAGGAAGTGATCAAGCCAAAAGAAATCAGGGACTCTTGATTAAGAAAGAAAGGAGAGCCCTCCCATAAGGTATTTTTCTACAGCTTTCTTATTTTTTTTTTAACTCATTTTGTGAGCAGGGGTTCTCTTTGACTATGAAAAGAAGAAGAAGAAAATCTTTTCTTAACAATAATATACACGTGCCATGAGAGAGATGAAGCAGAAGATTAAGCAAGAAACCCAGCTATTTTATTGCCCTAAGGCATTACTCATTTTCCTGACACATTATGTTTTTAATTAAAATTGCATGTGAGTTAATTAAAGTATTCACTCGGGCACTTTTTTTTCCCTGTTCTTGTATGGGTTCCTTGTTACTCTTTTAGCTTTTTGGTAAAACTCAGTTTCATTTTAACTCTGCTGCCTTTATCAGCTGCAGCTTTAACAAAGAATCTGTATGCTAAGCTAACTAAAAAACAAATAAATGAATAAAAATCTAATGTAAAAAAATTCATCCTTAACTGACCAGAGGAAAGGAAAGTAGCCAGGGTTGGGATCATTTTGGCTCCTGCATTCTGCCTTGCTTATTCAATAAAAACCATGAAAATGGAACTGATAGAAAGTGTATTAACAATGAATCCTGTGATTTTTCTTGCAATAGATGTGTTTTTCTTATAAAAGACATATTTATCCATCTACAGCCCTTTGTTCTGAAAAGGATCATTGTTTATGGCACCTATGGTTATATAAACTCAACTTTTCCTGATTACAGTTGATTGATTAGCCTTTAGCAAACATCTGTCTAGTTCAACCTGTCGATTGACAGGCCAGTAACCCTAAAAGACAGAATCCTTGCAAATGTTGATATAGAGACACAGAGAGTTGGTCAATGGTCAGGTTCATATTAGACCTGTGAGGACAAATAGGCCAGATCTGTAGGCCACATAAGTTCATTTGCAAACAGAGGAAGATTATTGAAAAGAAGAATAGACAAGAAGCATCACTGATGGTTGTAGTCACCTGGCCTATGAAACAGACAAGAGAGAAACTTCACTGTCAACATTTTCCTATCCCACTTCCCAGGAGAGCTGCCTGAGTCCTTACTGTGTCCCCGAGATGGCTTTTCTTTTAACAATAAATTTTTCTTTTTTCACAGTTAGCTAAAGTGAATTTTGGATACTTGTAAACAATGGGCTCTGGCTAAAATATCCATATTTTAAGACTTCATATATCCCTAAGCAGCCCTGATAGAAATAATATTAAAGAGCAAAATCATAAAATTAGTAGTAAGAAACAAACTACAGCAATTCAGAAATACACAGGCTGAAGCTGCATGGGCAAAGTGAAGTCCAGGGTTGAAAAGAGTACTTTGGACAACCACATTAGAACCCCTTTGTGAAGAGTTTGGGGAAATTTTTTTTCATTTTTCATTTATTTATTTATTTTTTGCATCTCCAGTGATGTTTTAGTACCTCAGTAATATGTTAATGTATTTGAGTAGCTAGTACCCTGGGCAGCCATCTGGTTGACCCATTTGTTCATTTTTCTCTGCTACTTAGATTAAGGGCTGCCATGTCTTTCTCTCCAGATTAGATTTCTAAAGTATCACCATTAGTCCAGATGGGTGTGGTGTTCACCCAAATTTGACTTTGTGCCTTGGCTGGACAGCTCCCTGCCAGGTACCTGGATTCAATTAATCCTCCAAACTCTTGAACTTTCTTCCCTGCTAAAACTCCCTGGTCTAGCATGATAATTCCATCCTAACTCTTTGTTGCAAAACCATGGCTGATGGTTAAATATCACTATCCATATCACTATGTATTTCTTGGCTACATTTGGATGGTGTGTGGATGGAGAAAAATTACAACTGCCCAAACTGGCCTCCCTTTAAATTTATGATCACAAATCTCCAGTGCATCCATAATGTTGCCTGGCAGTTAAGCCATTTTCCCTAGACCATCCACTCACCCTCCTAGACTACCCTTCTATCTCTCCTCAACCTCTATACCCTCCTAGATGCACTCTTATTCTTGGAGACTGCGTGAAGTGTCTTGTAATTGTTTCAATATTTCTCAATTAAGGAGGATGCAAAGTCATCAGCTGAGAGTGAGAATGGTAATGTAGGAGCACATATTGAAGATCTGGGGCATGACATTCCCCATATTTACTTTCATACCTGCATTGTACCCTGCATATACCTGTACATACTGTTTATATGGATGAACTGTCAATGGTTCTACCTATAATTAACTTCTCCACTTATGTGGTAGGTAGATCTCATCCTCTGTACATGAGGATATTGCTCTAAATCTCCTTCTCTTCTACATTATCAGTTTGCCCTTTCTTCTGGTGCTTTCGTCTGGCATCTTACTATTATTTTTCTCATCTTAAAATCCTTTTTTGATTCTTTTTTCCCTTCAGCTACTATCCCTTCATTCTCCCCTCTAATCAATGAACTTCTTGATGAAATTTACTGAACTAGTATTTCCTGTTCCTCTGCTCTCATTTCTTCTACAGTCAACTCCAATCAGAATTTAGCCACCCCCCCACTACATCAAAACTCCTCTTATCACTTCTCCAAATGCCCCTTACATTGCTAAACCAAATGGTCAGTCCTCATACATGTGGCTAATCAGTAGCATTTAGCAGCGTTGAGCACTTCTCCCTCTGTGATACACTGTCATCATTTGACTTCCAGGAAATCTGGTTTTACTGTTTCACTAGATCCTTCTTCTCAATTTCCTTTGCTATTTTTTCTTCTTCTCCCTGACTTCTTAATGTCATGGTTCCTCAAAACTTAGTTCTTTTACTTTTTCTTATCTCTATCCATAATTTCACCCCCTGGTGATACCATTGAATCTCATGTTTTTAAATATAATTTCTATTCAAATGACTTCCAAATTTATATCTCTAGCTCAGACATTTCTTCTGAAATCCAGACTCCTATATACACCTGTCTACTTGATATTAAAAAAAGAATTCATTTGAATACCTATCAGGAATCTAATATTTTAATTAAAACCTCAACTCCTAGTATTGTCCTGCTAATATGCCTTCTTTATAACCCTCTCTACCTCATTGGAGGGCAGCTCTATCCTTTCAGTTTCTCAGCCTAAAATCTTTGACTTATTTAAGATTTCTCCTTATCTCTTTTTCATGCTCACTATCATTACTTTGTCAGATTCGAAGTTTTTTACCTTGAAAATATTTATCCAGAATCTGACCACTTTTTGCTATCTCCATTTCCACCACACTTGTCCATTGAACATGATTAACGCAAAAGCCTAAATAGTTTCTCTGATTCCTCATTTGTGCCTCTACTGAGAGCAAATATAAGAGAGCAGTAAGAGTGCTGTGCTTCTTTTAAAATGTAAATCAAATTAGGGGCACCTAGGTGGTTCAGCTGATTAAATGTCCAATTCATGATTTCCACTCAGGTCATGATCTCATGCGTCATGAGATTGAGCCCTGCATCAGGTTCCATGCTCAGTGGAAATCTGCTTAAAGTTCAATCTCTCCCTCTCCCTCTGCCCCACCTCATGTTCTCTCTCTCTCTCTCTCTCTCAAATAAATTATTTTTTAAAAATGTAAATCAAATTATATCATTCATCTACTAAAAAGTCTGCAATAGCTTCCTGTCTTACTGAGAGTTGAAACTGAAGTCCTTATAATGGATAA
The DNA here is from genome assembly GCF_009762305.2 of Zalophus californianus. Classification (NCBI taxonomy): domain Eukaryota; kingdom Metazoa; phylum Chordata; class Mammalia; order Carnivora; family Otariidae; genus Zalophus; species Zalophus californianus. The sequence goes on from NC_045598.1 coordinate 124,922,719, forward strand.
CAAGGGCCTTATATAGCTCACTCAATTCTAGACAGTTACATCTTTGCTTATCCTTCAAAACTCCAAGAACACTACTCTGTTCCTTCATCTTTCCTATTAGATATTCACATACTAATTCCCTTATTTTATTTAAGTCATTATTCAAAAGTCACATTTTAATGTGGTCTACCCTCACCACCTATTTAAAATTTCAGTCTCCCATAGCCTGATGCCTTGTAACCTGCTCTCTTTTGTTTTCTATAGAGATTATTATCTTCTAACATATTGTATGATTTACATTTTTATTATTTGTTTATTGTTTTCATTCTATTGATTGTCTCCCACATATGCAAAAATGATTGTCCTCCAAAATTAGGGTTTTGTATGTTTTTGCATCAATACTTCCAAGCATCTGGAACACTATGCCTGGCATAGAATAGGTGCACAATCAATATTTGTTGGATGGATGAAGGAATGCTTCTTGGCTGAGGAGGCATATCAAAGATTGGGGAGGCAGAGATAACTAGAATTTGCATGGAAGAGTACCAGATAAAGAGTTCCAAAAACCTGAATAAGGATGCCCTTAAACCTTTTGCCAAATACTAAACTGTGACATGTATAAGGTGAGATTCCATGAAGCTAGGGAAACAAGAAATACCAAGGAAAGAATGGTACGTCCATAAGCTGGAAATTACCTGAACCTGCACATAATTGTCCTGATTGACCAGAGTGTACAGACCTCCTTGAATATCAGGTATAGTCAGTATAGCCTCAGGAGGTCAGGCTTTAGGAGTAGTGCCAAAGTAGTCCATGAGGAAAGGCTACTCTACACTTGCTTAAACAAAGCTTGAAAATAAGCCTCCTAATGATGTAATGTATGGTGATTAACATAATAAAATTTAAAAAAATTGTCAAGTTAATCTACAAATAATTTCATGCCCTGGCAGACAAATCTTAATACTCTTTCATGAATCGTGGAACACTACATCAAAAACTAATGATGTATTGTATGGTGACTAACATAACAAAACATAATGAAATAAAATAAAGTTAAATTGGAAGAATAAACATTGTTAAAATGTCTATGCTACCCAGAGCAATCAATACCTTCAATGCCATCCCGATCAAAATTCCAATGATATTTTTCAAAGTGCTGGGACAAACAATCCTAAAATTGTATAGAATCAGAAAAGACCCCAAATTGCAAAGGAAATGTTGAAAAAGAAAAAATTAAGCTAGGGACATCACGTTGCCCAATTTCAAGCTTTATTACAAAGAAGTGATCACCAAGACAGCATGGTACTGGCACAAAAACAGACATATAGACCAATGGAACAGAATAGAGAGCCCAGATATGGACCCTCAACTCTATGGTCAAATAATCTTCGACAAAGCAGGAAAAAATACGCAATGGAAAAAAGGCAGTCTCTTCATAAATGGTGCTGGGAAAATTGGACAGCTATATACAGAAGAATGAAACCCAACCATTCTCTAACACCATACACAAAGTTAAACTCAAAATGGATGAAAGACCTCAATGTGAGACAGGAATCCATCAAAATCCTAGAGGAGAACATAGGCAGTAACCTCTTCGACATTGGCCACAGCAACTTCTTTCAAGATACATCTCCAAAGGCTAGTGAAACAAAAGCAAAAATGAACTTTTGGGACTTCATCAAGATACAGAGCTTCTTCACAGCAAAGGAAACAGTCAACAAAACAAAGAGGCAACCCACAGAATGGGAGAAGATATTTGCAAATGACACTACAGATAAAGGGCTGGTATCCAAGATCTATAAAGATCTTCTCAAACTCAACACCCAAAAAACAAATAATCAGGTCAAGAAATGGGTAGAAGACATGAACAGACACTTCTCCAAAGAAGACATACAAATGGCTAACAGACACATGAAAAAATGTTCATCATCATTAGCCATCAGGGAAATTCAAATCAAGACCACATTGAGATACCACCTTACACCAGTTAGAATGGCAAAAATGTACCATGGAAGAAACAACAAATGTTGGAGAGGTTGTGGAGAAAGGAGAACCCTCTTACACTGTTGGTGGGAATGCAAGTTGGTACAGCCACTTTGGAAAACAGTGTGGAGGTGCCTCAAAAAATTAAAAATAGAGCTACCCTATGACCCAGCAATTGCACTACTGGATATTTACCCCAAAGACACAGATGTAGTGAAAAGAAGGGCCATATGCACCCCAATGTTCATAGCAGCAATGTCCGCAATAGCCAAACTGTGGAAAGAGATGAGATGCCCTTCAACAGATGAATGGATAAAGAAGATGTGGTCCATATACACAATGGAGTATTACTCAGCCATCAGAAAAGATGAATACCCAACTTTTACATCAACATGGATGGGACTGGAGGAGATTATGCTAAGTGAAATAAGTCAAGCAGAGAAAGTCAATTATCATATGGTTTCACTTATTTGTGGAACATAAGGAATAGCATGGAGGACATTAGGAGAAGGAAGGGGAAAATGAAGGGGGGGAATCAGAGGGGGAGAGGAACCATGAGAGACTGTGGAGTCTGAGAAACAAACTGAGGGTTCTAGAGGGGAGGGGGGTGGGGGGAAGGGTTAGCCCAGTGATGGGTATTAAGGAGGGCACATACTGCATGGAGCACTGGGTGTTATACGAAAGCAATGAATCGTGGATCACTGTATCAAAAACTAATGATGTACTGTATCGTGACTAACATAACATAATAGAACAAAATTAAATAAATAAACTTAATTTAATTTAAAAATTAAAAAAAAAAATAAAGGAACGCAACAGAATCCAGACACAAAATCTAGGCAACAAAAAGAAGACGACAAAATCCAAACACCGGATATTGTAACATTTACAATTGTAATTTTTAAAAGTACTATACTTGCAAGGAAGTAGGAAAATGTGACCCATAACCATGAGAAAAATCAGCTAGTTCAAGGAAAAATGAGTAAAAGAGAAAAACTGGCTTTGGTGCTTTCTTCCTACACATTCGATGGAATATCGTATACCAAAGCCTTCTCTTTTGCAACATAACCCCTAGTCTCATAGTGCTCTGAGCTCCACAGTGTCCTATCTTCTTTCTCTTCCTCTATACCCAACTGAACTCGCTTGATCTGCTTTTATTTATTCTTTTTTAACTTAGGTTTTCTTTCTTGTATATATCAAGATTGCAACTAGCTAATCTGATAATCCAATGTATAAAAACTAGAGCTATAAAACTTCCCATGTGCCTTCTTTTTACCACCCCATGCTATTGTCATCTTACTCTAAATTATAGGAACTTTACTTGAATAGGAAAAGAGGTAATTGGGTAAAAATCACTTTGAATGCTGCAACTCAAGGAACCACCTATTGATAAGGTGTAGATAGACACCTTCTTTGAGTCTTATATCTGAGAGCCAAACCAGTCATAGTTCGGTACAGCTAAACCTAGTAAATTGTTATGGGGCATGAGATCAGGGATGGGCAGGTGTGATGGTGAGGGGATACAAAATCACCAAATACTGGCCAGATTTCCTTAAATTTCTCTTGCCTTAGACTGGGATTGTGGTACTTGAGACTGATGTGGTGTGCACCTGGATATCAAGACTGATATGGAGTGCATAAGAAGATTTCAAGTGGCCCCAGGTGCGGAATAAAGTGGTAAGAGATTCAAGGAGTTAGAGCCTGACAGGAAAACGTAAGTATTGCTGAACAAAAAAGAGTAGAAAACTCTTCAGTATGCATGGTTACTCTGTTTATTTTAAGATCTCCTGGATATTTATACATAGAGATTCAGCCTCTGAAGCCCAACCTTTGACTTATCTTTGGAGTGATCATTTTGTTTAGAAATACTGATTATTTTAACTAAACATTTACCAAAATGCTTAGTTTAACCTAAAATATGTTAATGTATTTCTTTCACGGAATCAGATAACTAACTACCTAATTCTGCAGAAAAATTACTAACGTTTCTTTATTTTTTTTAATGATTTAAACTCAGCAGGCATCTCACCTCAGAAATAGCAAGGCATTATTTAATTTTAAAAGTGCTTTAGTGTGACATTTTAGGCATTTTGAAAAGTGCATAAGAGATAAGGTTACCTGACAGTAGGGCTGTTTCACAACATCATTACACTGATAACTACCAGAGCCATTTCATTTGCATGAAACCATTTGATTATGGCATTAGGAATCAAGTGATATTGTGTTTGGAACCATTTGTGTATGCTATTTATTTTAGCATAATACATATTTATTGGTGTTTTATTCACAATATAAGTCACATGTTAATAACAGTTTAACAGGATTTAGAGCATTGCCTTTTCACATGTTCAGTAACAAGTTCATGAGCAATTCCACAAGGTACACTTATCCATAATCATATGTACATAGCAGCATTTTGTCCACAATTGAGAAGATATTTGTATGATATAGTCCCCTTTTTAGGGTTGCCAGATTTAGAAAATTAAAATATATGACACTAAGTTAAATATGAACTTCAGGTGGACAATGAATAAACTTTTAGTATAAGTATGTATCATGCAATATTGGGGACTTACTTATACTAAAAATTATTTATTGTTTATCTAAATTTTAAATTTAATTGGATATCCTGTGTTTTATCTAGCAACTCTATCCTTTGTGCTAGAAAGATAAACTTACCTACTTTTTAAAATATTCAACCACATATATTTCAAACTAGTATAAGCCATATAGAAATTTCACTTCAGTAACATGACATTTAGAGATGCCTTAAGCTGTCAACTCCCCACCCCCAACAAATCCCCTTCCATTTGGGGGGATTTGCTAAAGAGAAATGGGTGGCATCTATTTCCAAATTTATTATTTTTATTTATTTTATTTAAATTTATTATTTTTCCAAATTTTATTGTGCAGAGGATCCTATTTGGTATAAAAGGACTTAGATCCCAGTTTAGAATTTCATTAGCCCTAGGGGAAGTTTAATTATTTTTTTTTACAGTGATTGGTTAGGGTGACCCTGATAGGAAACTCACCATCAATATTGATGGAATCTAACTTGATAATCTGTCTCCAATAACAAAGCCAAGTTCCAAGAGGGAGATGGTTGCAGGTTCTGGATTATCTTGAACACACTCCCTCATGAACTGTGTGAATTGTCAGGCTCTTCACTAGTGGTAGCAAAAGATGTATTTAGAATAGCTCCTTTCTGAGGGTTCAGCTTGGTGCTCAGCAACATCAGCAGGCTGCCACTAATAGCCAACTGATGGTGTTAATGACAATTCAAGACCTGTAGGTAGACTGATGGGAGACTAGTCTTTATTTTTATCTTTTATTCCCATGCCCAATATTGTGCCCCACTACTAATCCCCACCCCTTATTTTTATTGAGAGTATTTAGAAGGGAGTTATAGATAAAGAACACGACCAAATCACATCTGCATCACATCTGCATTGTGTGGCTAAACTAGTGATGTAGAGACTGATGCTGATTCGGAACTACCGCCAATGAATGAACAGCCCTACATGTCAGGAGCTGTCAACACCATCTACTTCTGTGTGTGATTTGTGGATGATTTGTATACCTCTTGCCAATAGAGTTCATAAACTAAAGATTAATGAGAGGAAGAAGAAACCCATTGGGGCCAAAGCATTAGTAAAGCAGAAAAGTCTTTTGCTATTTAGAGCTGGAATAACCAGGAGAATTCATCATTATTTCAGCTGACTTTGGTGTCTAGCCAAGCCAGAGGCACTGACTGTAAGCACATTTGGCTCCATCTCCTCTTATACCACCCCCAGTGTCCCAGCAATGCTGCCACCACTGCACAAGTTGTTGACAGACTGAAAAACAGTAGTATTTCTCCTTCTTCCTCCTTCTTCTTTGCTATTTTAGAGAAATTTGAATAACAACCTATTCCCCTCATTTATTATTCTTGATGAATAGTAAATTATTCTAATAGCATTGACTGTTCTATTCATTTATTATTTGAGGATGATTAGAAGTGAATAGCTATTATAAAGCCTCACAAGTTCCAAAAATTAGACCTAAGAAGTTTGTTTCCTTTTCCTTTTGGCCTTGAGCAATTTTCTCTATTGCTTCTTCTAATTCTGTCTCACATACACACACAGCTTTTTCTTCTTTCTTAGTCATGGTCTGTTTTGACTCTGAAATCAGGATGTCCAGTACTTAAAAGTGTATCCAGGGAGGTGATGAATGAGCCTCTGGAATGTGATCTCCCTCAGACATACGGGTTTTAAAAATATGTTTAGGTTCAATAAGGTTTAATAACTTTCTCACAACTGTGTTAGTTAAGGGTATGGAATACTGAGTAAGATATGGCTTGCAGATGACAAGAGAGGTGTATGCCAAGATAAATCACATTGATATTTACAGAACAGACTGTGAAGTTCTAACCTGAGGGTAAAAGAAGATGTAGAGTAAATACAAATTATTTTTTGGTAATAAGATTTGCTATGTAACTCTCTAATATGGGCATTTGAGGCCTTGACCTACCTCCTCAGCCTTATCTCCCTTACCACTCTCTAAACATTCAACACCCAAGTCAAAGTGGATCCATTCCTTTTCCCAAATACTATGTCAGCTTTCCCATAATCTAAATTTTTTTGCTTTTCTTGGCCTGTAATATTTTTTCCAGTTTTTCTACATCACATCTCTGCCTATAAAAATATAACTCCTCTATGAAGACTTATTTTAAATCCCTCTGGAGTCCCCTCATCTCAATATGTTTTCTCCCTTCTATAATCCTGCCTCCTTTCTCTGAAGGACTCTATTTTCATTTGCTCATTGTCATGTATAAGGGCAGATTCACATTTTATTTGGCTTCATGCTTATATAATTTGGTAGATTTCCAAAAAATATGAAATTACAATACAAATATAGTTACAAAAGAGAATGTTTGGGGGTGATATCAGTGTAAATGTTTAAGTAAGGAACTCCAAACGTCCACCTTTCATAAGAGCAACAACAGCAGCAAACACTGGGAAAAAATGACAGAATTAACTTTTTTGAACTTTAGAAACTAATCAAAAGCTTGTAGCAATCCAGAGAGTGCTTATTCAAAAAAAAAAAAGGGCTGTTTTTTGGTAAGAACAATGAGCCTTGTGGCATGTTAATTTACACTAGTCTCATCCTTGCCCCTCAAATCAGTGGTAGACTTGAAAATAACAGCCTGCATTCTCAGTACTGGTACAAGAGGGAGAAGAATAGACCTTATTTGTAAGGAATTATTATTATTTTTGACTAGGCTGCTCAAAAGGCTTGTCTTTAACTTACCTAACTCACAATATGCCCCGTGCTAAAACTGCCATGGGTAGTACATAGGGGTAGAAGGTTGAGGATGGTGCATTTATTGAAAACATTTATAGGTAAATGTGTTAGTTACTCTTGTCAGAGACAATAGATAACTTTTGGAGCAAACAAAAAACTAACCAAAAAGCTTGGAGGAAAAGCTAGGGAATGAAATGCTTTTGAAGTAACAACTTTGAAAATTCTGAAATATCTTGAGAATCTTGAAGTCCACACATACACCCAGGACTGTAGGCATGCTCAGAGAAGATCTGAAAATATCCTAAACTCTCACCTCTGGCTACCTTTGAAACTATGTGCAAGGAGAAAGTGAAGGCAGAGTTGTCAGCTGTCGAGAGAAGTGTTGAATGCATACCCCAATTAATATAGAGACCCTCTGTGAAGACTACGAGATTTTTTTGGTTCAAAGCATTTAAGGAAATCTCTGTCTAATCATTAGCTGACCACTAAGCAAATGGAACAGAGAGTCCAGTGGTCACACAGGAAAAAGAATACAGACTTTTACAAAGTTAGTTCAGAAAAATCACTAAAAAATAAAAAAAATAACTGCAACAGATAGAAACAAGAAATCTTAGGGAGGGAGTAGAATTGAATTTCCAAAGTTGCCACATTATACTATTCAAAATGTCCAATTTCATCAAGAAATTATGAAGCACACAAAGAAACAAGAAAGTATGATCTAGAGACAGGATAAAAAGCAATCAATAGAAACTTTCCCTGAGGAAATATAGGTGTTGAATTTACTAGACAAAAACTTTAAATCACCTATTTTGAGTATCTTCAAAGAGCTAAAGTAAATCTGTCTAAATAATTAAAAGAAAGCATAAGAATGATGTCTCATTAAATACAGACTATCAAGAAAGAGACAGAAATTATAAAAAGGAACAAAATAGAAATTCTGGAGTTGACAAGTTCAATAATTGAAATGAGAAATTCACTAGGGCTCAACAGATTTGAACAGAAGAAATAATCAGCAAACTCAAACATAGGTCAATTGAGATTTGTCTGGGAAATCTTGAAAGCTCCAAAATGATTAACAGCTGATTTCTCATCAGAAACCACAGAAGCCAAAAGCCAATAGATGACATATTCAAAGTGTTGAAAGGGGAAAAATAAACTGTCAGCCAAGAATTCTATATCTGGCAAAACTATCCTTCAAAAATGAAGGAGAAAATAAAACTTTACTAGATAACCAAACTAGCAAATATGCCCTACAAAAAAATGCTAGAGGAAAACCCTCAAGCTAACATGACAGAATACTAGACAAAAACAAGAATCCACATGAAGAAATAAAAAATACCAGTAAAGATAAGCCACCTGGATGGTTGAGTCAGTAAGCATCCAACTCTGATTTCAGCTCAGGTCATAATCTCAGAGTTCATGAGATTGAGCCCCATGTCAGGCTCCATGCCAGGAGTGGAACCTGCTTGGTATTTTCTCTCTCCCTCTCCCTCTGCCTCTCCTCTCCCCACTCTCACTCTCTCCCTCTCTCTCTAAAAAAAAAAACTAACTAAATAAAGCAAAAAATTAAAAATAAATTTAAAAAACACTAGTAAAGGTAACTTTACAGGTAAATATAAAAAGTAATATTAATGGGTTTTTCTTTGTTTGTATTTTCTCTTGTTTCCTATCTAATTTAAAAGACAAATGCATAAAGCAACAATTATAAATTTATCTTGATGGGCACTCCATGTACATAGATGTAATTTGTAATCTTAATAGCACAAAGAGGGGAGAGAAGAGCTGTACAGAGCCAGTGTTTTGTATACTATTGAAATTAACTTGGTATTAATCTGTACTAAATTTTATAAATTAAAATGTCAATTGTAATCCTCAGAGTAACCACTAAGAAAATAATTTTAAAATGTACAGTAAAGGAAATAATGAAGATATTAAAATAAGATGAAAAATATTTAACACAAAAGGAGGCAGCAATGGAAAAAACCAAGGAACAAAAAAATATAGAAAACAAATAGCTAAATGTTAAACTTAAGACCCTCCTTATCAGCAATTACATTAAACATAAATGTATTAAATTCTTCAACTAAAAGGCAGAGATTGGCAGAGAATTTTTTTTTTAATGTTTAACTATATGCTTCCAATATGAGCCACAATTTAGATTAAAAAATACAAATAGCTTGAAAGGAAAAAGATAGAAAACATATTCAACACAAACAATAATCAAGAGAAAGATGAGTGGCAGTACAATATCAAGAAAAGAGACTCTAAAACAAAAATTACAAGGATCACAAAGAAGACATTATATAATAATAAAGGATCAATCCATCAGTAACATACAAAATTATAAACATGTGTGCATCTGACAAGAGACTCAAAATACATGAAGCAAAAGCTGATTGAATTGAAGGGGAAAATAGAATGTTCAACAGTTAGAGTTGGAGAATTCAATATCCTACTTTCAAAAATGCAGAGAACAAAAAAAAAATGCAGAGAAGACAGAAGATTAGCAAGAAAATAGAAGACCTGAGCATCATTATAAACCAAGTAGACTAAAAGTCTTCTATGGAACACTACACCCAACAACAGTAAAATATACATTTTTTTTTAATGTGCATGAAACATTTTCCGGAATAGACCATGTGTTAGGTGCAAAACAAGTCTTAATAAATTTAAAAATACCAAAATCATACAAATTATATTCTCAGGTCACAATAGAATGAAAATTAGAAACCAATAGAAAAATTAATTTAGAAGTTAGAAAATGATTTGAGATGAACAAAACTGAAAATACAACATACTAACTTTAGAATGCAGAAAAAGAAATTGATAGCTGTAAACACCAACACTGAAAAAGAAGAAAAATCTCAAATCAATAAACTAAGCTTCTACCCTAAGAAATTGTGAAAAAGGAAAAGAACCCAAAGCCAGAAAAAGAAAGGAAATAATAAAAATTAAAGCAGAGAGAAGTAAAACAGAGAATAAAAAATGATATAGAAAATCAGCCAAATTAAAAGTTGGTTTCTTGAAAACATCAACTAAATTGACAAATCTTTAGTTAGATGAACACAGGAAAAGAGAAAACTCAAATTACTCAAATCTGGAACAAAAGCAGTATTTCACTATTGATTTAACAGAAATAAAAAAGATGATTAGAGAATGCTATGAACTATTGTAAGTCAACAAATTAGGTAACCTAAAAATTCCTAGTGAGACACAATCTACCAAAACTGACTCAAGAATACATAGAAAATAAAATAGACATGATAAACCAGGAGCCTTAATTAGTCAGGATTTTTTTTTAATTTCAACAAAGAAAAGTCCACAATGAGATGGCTTCACTGATGAAATTTACCAAATGTTAAAAAAAAAAAATTACACCAAATCTTGTCCAACTGTTCCAAAAAATAAAAGAATAGGGAGCACTTCCTAATTCATTTTATGAAGTCAGTATTGCCCTAATATCAAAGCCAGATAAAGACATTACTAGAAAAGAAAATGAGGGACAATATATATTATGAATATTGGTACAAAAATCCTCAACAAAATATTAGCAATCCAAATTTAGCAGTACATTAAGAAGATTTATACACCACAACGAAATGAGATTTATCCCAGGAATGTAAAGTTGATTCAAAACAAAAAAGTCAATCCATGTAATATACCATATTAACAGACTGAAAGGAAAAAAATCCACATGATCATCCCAACTGATGCAGAAAATAGACTTGACAAAATCAAACACCCTTTTTTATAAAAACATTCAATCAAATGGGAAAAGAAGGGAATTTCCTTGACCTGAAAAAGTGCACCACACTAACATGATTCCTAATCATGAAGGACTGAAAGCTCCCCACATTAAGAACAGGAAAAAGATTAGGATGTCTATTCTTGCCACTTCTGTTCAACAGTGTGCCAGGAGTTTTTGCTAGAGAAATTAGGTAACAGAATGAAATAAAATGTATCCAGACTGGAAAGGAAAAGTAAGATAATCTCTATTTGCAGGTGACATGATGATATTTAGAAAACTCTAAAGCATCCATACACACACACACATTCATACACACACAGAATTATTAGAGCTAATAAATGAGTTCAGAAAAGTTGAAATATATAAATTAATATTGAAAAATCAGTTGTAGTTCTATGCATTTGTAATGAACAATCCAAAAAAATGAAATTAAAAAAAATTCCATTTATAATAGCATCAAAAAGAATAAAATACTTAAATATAAATTTAACCAAGGGAAGTGCAAGGCTCATACACTGAAAACCATAAAACATTTTTGAAAGAAATTAAAGAAGACTAAATAAATCAAAAGCCATCTTATGTTCATGGATTGGAACACTTAATATTGCTAGGATGGCAGTTCCCCCTCAAAATGATGTACAGATTTAACATAAACCCTATCAAAATTCCAGCTGACTTTTTAATAGGAATTGAGAAACTTAGCTTAAAATTCAGATGGAAATGCAAGGGACACATAATAAGGAAAACAATCTTGAAAAAAAAACACATGAAGTTGGAAAAGCTATACTATTATACCACTACAGTAGTCAGCACAGTATGCTAGTACAGTATGATAGCATACTGTAGTATGCCACTACAGTAGTCAGCACAGTATGCTAGTACAGTATGATGGCATACTGTAGTATGCCACTACAGTAGTCAGCACAGTATGCTAGTACAGTATGATGGCATACTGTAGTATGCCACTACAGTAGTCAGCACAGTATGCTAGTACAGTATGATGGCATACTGTAGTATGCCACTACAGTAGTCAGCACAGTATGCTAGTACAGTATGATGGCATACTGTAGTATGCCACTACAGTAGTCAGCACAGTATGCTAGTATAGTATGATAGCATACTGTAGTATACTACTACAGTAGTCAGCAGAATACAATATATATTTAATAGCCAAAACAATCTTGTAAAAAGAACAAAGTTGGAGGACTCACTCTTTCCAATTTCAAAACTTACTACAGAGCTACAGTAATCACAACAATGTGGTACTGGCATAAGAATGGACATATAGATCAATGGAGTATAACTGAGAGCCAAAAACAACCCCCTAAAACTATAGTCAGTTGCTTTCAAATGTGTCAAGTCACTGAACGGGGAAAGAATCATCTTTTCAATATATGGTGCTGGGACAACTGAATATCCACATGCAGAATGATTTTGGACCCTCACCTCATACCGTATACAAAAATTAACTCCAAAATGTATCATGAACCTATAACTAAGAGCTAAAACGATAACACTCTTGAAGGAAACAAAGGTATATATCTTAGTGACATTTGATTAGGTATTTGCAAATAATGTATCTGATAAATTTCCAGTATCCAAAATATATAAAGAACTATTAAAATTAAGTAATAAAAAGAGAAACAACCCAATTAAAAAATGATAAAGAATTTGAATAAACCCAATTTTTCCAAAGTAACAAAATGTCCAATAAGCACATGCAAAGATCTTAAGTATCTTAGACATTAGGTAAGTGCAATTTGAAACCAAAATAAGATACCATTTTATACCCAAAAGGATGGCTCTCCTTTTTTCTAATGGAAAATAGCAAGTGTTGGCAAGGACATGAAGAAATTTGAACCCTCAAGCATTTTTGGTGGAACTATAAAATTTTGCAGACACTGTGGAAAACAGTTTTACAGTTCCTTAAAATGTTTGGCATAGAGTTACCATATGAATAATTGCACTCATAGGTATATACTCAAGACAATCGGAAACATATATTCACACAAAAACTTATAAGACCAATTGTTCATAACACTGTTATTCATAATAACCAAAACAGGGCAAAACTCAAATGTCTATCAGTTGATGAACAAATAAACATGTAGTACAGCCATACAATAGACTATTATTTAACCATAAAAAGGAATGAAGTATTGATGCATGTCATAGCATGTATGTACTCAAAATATTATGCTAAGTAAAAGAAGTCAGACACAAAAGACCACATATTGTACGGTTCTGTTTATAAGAAATGTCCGGAATGGGCAAATGCACAGTGACACAAAGTAGATTAGTGGTTTCTAGGGAATCCAGGAGGGGGAACTTGGAGGTAGAGGGTTAGTTTTGGGAGTGAAGGAAATGTTCAAGAATTAGATAATGAGGATGGCTTCACAGCATTGCAAATATTCTAAAGACCATTGAATTTTACACTTTATTTTTTTTTAAAGATTTTATTTATTCATTTGAGACACAGAGATAGAGAGAGAGCATGAGCAGGGGGAGAGGCAGAGGCAGAGGGAGAAGCAGGCTCCCTGCCGAGCCAGGAGCCTGATGCAGGGCTCAATCCCAGTACCCTAGGATCATGACCTGAGCCAAAGGCAGATGCTTAACCTCTGAGCCACCCAGGCACCCCTGAATTTTACACTTTAAAATGTCTAACATGGACAATTTTATGGTAAATAGATCTTATCTAAAAATTAAATAAATGAATAATGAATAATAATTGAGTATTTTAGAATTAGAAAATTAATAAAAAGTAATAAATTTAAATAATATATAAGTAATAATATTTTTAAGTTGCCAGATAAAACTTCACAACATCCAGAAAAATAATTAAATGTTCATTTTGTTAATATATGTTATATTTTTATAATTGTTTATATCATTCACACATAAAGCTATATAATATTTATATATCATATATTCATTGCCTACTAGACCTCTAAAACTTCCTTTATTTTTAGATGCATACTCTCTGATTGCCTTTCATACAATAGCAATTTTATATTATTTTCCACAGAGAGAACAGAAATAAGTCAGTCTTTCTAGTATGATTGATCAAAATGTGCTTAATAATTAATATTTGGCATGAATCAAACATGCAACTCATAACAACATACTGTTTGGAGTACTGCTTCAGGTTTTTGTCCTACAAACACAGAACTTCTGTTAAATTCTACCTCAAATGATTCCCCCATTAAAAAGGAAAAGAATGTATGACATGTTTATAATTGTATTCACTGAACTTTGATTCCTATTAGGAGAAACAATTTTTCTAGTTTTGACTAAGCAGTAGTGAAAACCAAATATTCCACTTACAATTTTACATGTCTGATATTTGGAAGCATTTCCTGCGACTAGTTCCTTACTCCGTATATTTCAAGTTTTATGCATCTGTCATGACTCACATTTGTCTTGTCCTCAACACAATTATATCATAACAGGCCTGCACATTCACATCACAACACCACATGATTTGGCACAGGAATGTATGTTCCGGTAAGTTCTTCCTATAGTGGGACAGGTAGGAATAATTTAAATTTAACTGTAAATAGAAATGATCAAAAAAATAAATAAAACATAAGTATAGTCCACTAAATCCAATTTACATGTATTTCTAATTCAAATAGAAATTCAATTCTCTTTAGCTCTATCCCTCAAATTTCTGTGGCCCTCGAGCTACAGAGCAATTTGGGGAATTTGCAGTGAAAGAGACAGTGGTCTTAACAGATTGTGATTAACACGGCTTGCTTTGGCAAAGTTTACAAAAATATGTCTCATGACCTCAAGAACAAATTGCTGGGGGCCCCTCTGTGCCTAGAAAGGGGATTGCAGAAGAGAGAGGCACTTATATGTTACTCACTTATCTCTAGATCTGCCTCTGGCATGTTTCATTTTCTATATTGTAGACTGCCTATGTATACAAGTAACAAGTCTTACATGCCTGTTACTTGGCTGATATGATATCTAGGTGAATGTCTCCTTCCAACAGGGTTATATGCTTTCTTTTAGGAGTTGCCTACTCTATTAAAAGAGTATGGAATTTCCAGACAAAGAAGGCTCAGTGGGTCACGGGCACAAGAGTAGCTTCCCTCCTCTGCTAGACTTCCACACAAGTTCCCAAGATCCATTTGTATTCTGCCTGGCGTTCAAATTCTGGCTCAGTAATTTACTACCTCTATGAGGTTGACCAAGTTACTTTAACCTACCTACGTCTTATTTCCTCATCTGTAAAATAAGCACTGTTATATCTATACCATATACTATACCAGTGCTATGAAGAGTACTTGAAATAAATCATGTTAAGTATCCAGCAAAATGCCTTGATTATAGAAGGTGCTCAAGAAGTGGCAGCTATTGTTGTTCTTATCCTTATTGTGACTTTATATTTGTCAGAGCCTCCTAACTGATTTACTCAAAAACTTAAATTGTGAGCTCTAAAAGTGGAATATATCAAATGATTCATCTTTATGTCCTCTATACTTAATGTCCCTTATGTAGAGTAGGTGCATAATAAATATTATGAAATCGAGGAGCGCCCGGGTGGCTCAGTCATTGAGCGTCTGCCTTCGGCTCGGGTCACGATCCCAGGGTCCTGGGATCGAGCTCCACCTCGGGCTCCTTGCTCAGTGGGGAACCTGCTTCTCCCTCTCCCACTCCCCCTGCTTGTGTTCCCTCTCTCGCTGTCTCTCTCTGTCAAATAAATAAATAACATCTAAAAATAAATAAATAAATAAGTATTATGAAATCGAATTGACAGAATTTGCACAAAACTCTCATATACCCAGCTACAAACTTCAAAAAAGAGTACCGCTACACTTTTCCAACACCGGTTGTTGCACAGAAAACCTTCCCTCTCAGGGGGTCATTCCCTGGAGTGAATTCCTACATAATGGGTATCATCTATTCCTCATTACTAACCCCAGCTCTTCCATTACTAGCTGTGCTACCTTGGACAAATGACTTTGCATCCCTTTCTCTCAATCTTTTTTATCTGTAAAGCAGGGATAATAAGTTTCTACTTAAAGGGGTTGTTGTAAAGATAAAATGAGTTAATACACACAAAGCTTTTAGACAAGTGCTTGATAGAGAAAATGTTTAATAAATGTAACTACTATTAGTCATCGCCAAAATAGTCCAGGCTCTGTCCTAGAATTTGAGTTTTCAGAGCTCAGTAAAATGCTACCAAGCACCATTCTCTGGTGGGCCTTTGTGTGACAGTCTTTCTCTTTGTTTTTCATACTTGTCACTTTTCAACCTTTGTTCACTATTTTTCGCCTCCAACCTCCACATAGAACACATGAAGCTTCTGGCAGGTTCTCATGTTTTAATGACAGCTCATGAGAGTATTTACTTGCTTTTGAAATTCTTCACTCTCAACACCTGAATAAACTTTAGATTTGGTAAGATAAACTGGATAGGAATCCAGCCAAGGAATTTAATGAGAGGACTTAACAAAAGCTAACAGACCACTTCAGATTAATGCTCACCATATGTAAATGTGTGTCTTTCCCCTAGTGACTGAAAAGAAACATGATTAAGAGGAAAATTGGGTATCTGTGCAGATGTCTGTAATGTGTATTTAATTTTAATAAACATTTTAGTATTTTACTATCATTTTAATGAACTAATTGTCCTTAAGAAAGAGTAAGGCATCACATTAGTTTGCAAAGTGAATATTTCCATATTCTGCAGCACCAGGTTTTATTTCCAAGCACAGTACATCTTGTCCCTTGGATTTTTTTTTCCTGTGACTTGAGATGGTCATTGATCTACATAACCTTTAAAGCTTATTCCACTTAATCCATTTTTTATTTTAGGATCTCTATTAACTGCTAGTTCTTTTCAGTTTTTGTATTTGTTTCTATTAAATTTCAGTGGAAACAGCTAAAACCAAATCTGTCCACACCTCTCATTCTTAGAATCATTTCATTAATTGGTTCATTTTATTCATCTCTTTATGTGTTTATTTAAGCACTGAAATCACATTGTGTCTAAGCATGTAGTCTTAGCCAACTCTAGGGAGACATCAACATCAACTGAAAGGGTGGAAATCATTTGACAGGTACAGTGATTTCTAAGCCAGGGTGATCTGAGTCATCCACAGATCTTGCGCTCCAATGTAGTCATGCCCCCAAATTCATTTATTGACTTACCATGGGTAAATTTCTTGCTTTTTTGAACTAGGGCATCATTTGTTAAAAAGATAAATGAGAGTAATTAAGCTTCAAGGCCATAAGTGTTGAAACTTTTTGGAATTAGTGAGCTATTAAAATGACAAAGTGCCTGGCTCTGCCTAGGTAAGCCACGGTTTCTTCCTCCTGCTCTACTTCTTGGAGTGACCTCCACAGGCTCTCCTAACGGTACATGTCGTTTCTGTGAGGCCAAATATAATCCTTACCTTAATGTTTGTTTGTCTATTCAATTAAATAAACAGACTAGCTGCTGATCAACCTCTTCAAGAATAGCAGTTACCTCTTTTTACAAAGTAGACCCAGGTTTGTGTGACTGTCTGTTTTTTTCTTGAAAATAAAATAATTTTTTTAACTTTTCAAGCCTTTTAACTTTTTAAGAGAAAAAAAGGTCTTAGAATCAGTAAGTATGAACAGACATGAGAGAAATACACTTGACTTGTATTTTCCTTTCTAAATGTACTCCTAAACTCCCAGGTAATTTAGCAGATTCTCAGTGTGAAAATTCCACAGGGTTATTGGGAGTTTGTGAATTATCCTCATTTGCTTTTTTAAATTTTTTGAGCTCCCGCAATGCATCAGGGACTTCACTAAGCACAGTGTTTTACGTAATTTCCCTAGCCAGTACTCTCACATTCTAAACTACATAGGTATTATTTCACATTTCAGGTCTTTCTCGTTATGAAACCTCTATTTTGGTGTGCACAAAATGAAGTGAGAAACATTTTTACAATGCTATTTCTTTTTCAGAATGTGAGGGGTTGCAAATATGAAGAAAATATCAAGTGAGACATTATAGCATCTTTTGGGTGATTTAAAAGATGTAGAACTTCAACAAAGCAGATGATGATACTAAAAGAGCATCATTATTGCTTAAATAGGATGTTCTAATTATAACCTCAATGCTTTTACTATTTTATGAAAA
This sequence comes from Zalophus californianus, assembly GCF_009762305.2. Classification (NCBI taxonomy): domain Eukaryota; kingdom Metazoa; phylum Chordata; class Mammalia; order Carnivora; family Otariidae; genus Zalophus; species Zalophus californianus. Next base: position 124,940,831 of record NC_045598.1, read on the forward strand.
GGTACTTTAACATTACCTGTAGTCAAAAATACTCCCTTAGAGTCTAATACTTCTTGGATTTAACCAAAGATCTGGCACAAATTTAAAAACATAAATCATAAAGAAAATACTGAATGGATGAACTAGAAAAAATACTAAAGACATGGTAAATGGAAAACCATTTCCATGCTAGTGATTTTTCTATTTCTCAGAGGCATGCTCTGATTTCTCTAACTCTTCATTACCTTTCCAAATAATTTCCTTGTCAATTCTCTCCTATGAATTGGCACACACAAGCATATGTTTTAAAAATCTTCCCAACTGACTGACCACATATTTAAGAAAGGAAATGCGTATTTTCTATTACTTAAAATATTTAACATTTAAGCATTTTTGAAGTATTTGAAAAGAATTATTTCAGAAAATCAGCATACTGTGACATTCGTCATATCAAAACAAACTGGGTTTTTTTCCCCACAATAATAGCATTCAGATGAGAATGTAAATTTCAGGGGACAGGAATTCTTGTCTGTTATCTGTTATAAATGCTTCCAAAAAAATTGTAAATGAATGAATAATAGTTTACAGATTAACAGTTTATATCACTCATGGGTCCTGTCTCTGTGAATTTACCCCTAACCTGACACTCACTCAACAGATCATTAAGTTTGAACAGAAATTTTCTTTAAGTCAACATTACTCCTTACCTGGAGCACAGCCAATAAGATACATTAGTGGGCAAGATTGCCATTTGCAACAACGTGGATGGAACTAGAGGGTATTATGCTAAGCAAAATAAGTCAATCAGAGAAAGACAATTATCATATGATTTCACTGATATGCGGAATTTAAGAAACAAGACAGAGGATCATAGGGAAAGGGAGGGAAAAATGAAACAAGACAAAACCAGAGAGGGAGACAAACCATAAGAAACTCTTAATCTTAGGAAACAAACCGAGGGTTGCTGGAGGGGAGGGGGGTGGGGGATGGGTGGCTGGGTGATGGACATTGGGGAGGGTATGTGTTGTGTTGAGCGCTGGGTGTTATGTAAGACTGATGAATCACAGCCCTATACCCCTGAAACAAATAATGCATTATATGTTAATATAAAAAAAAAGGTTAAGAAAGTTTGAAAGACTGATGTGTCCTTTCCTTTTTATGACTAATAAAGATTATTACTAAAAGTTAATTTAAAAAAAGATACATTAGTGGGGCCAGAACCCTACTTGCCATCAGAAGCCAAGTTTTTCAGAATTTGATGAATCTGCAAATAGACTCAATACTAAATATAAGATAGTATTCTCTTTTAGAAAAAAGTTCATTCTAAAAAATTATAAGGATTGCTTCTTGTCCTATCAATTATAATCTTTCCAATCTGTTTATTCAACATCTTTTTTCCTGCTAACATTTTTTTTTAACCAGCGAATAAACATGCTCAAACCTCACCACCTTATAAAGCTAATCATGCAACCCCAACTAATAGCGCAACTTTCTAACTTTCACCACCAAGTTTCTTGAAAAAGTAGCCTAAAAATTAGTGCCTTGACTTCTTTACTCCACTCACCTTTCTACTAATTACCATCTAACTTCTGGCCTCACCACTCAAAAAACAACTGAGGACCTCCTGCTTCTTATACACAATAGACACTTCTGTGGGTTCTCTTCTTATTTGTCTGCATTGCAGGATTTGTCTTTACAGAAAGCTTTTTTGAAGAGTTTTTAAAGAAACTCTTTCTTTATTGAAAATTCTTTCTGATTTGTCTTATATGGCATTATTCCTGCCTGATTTTTCTTCTGTCTCTCTGGCCACCCTTTTTTCAGTTTCCTCAATGGGCTCCTCTTCCTCCTTCTCCCCCTTAAATGTGTGCCATAAAGTTCTACACATTATCTTCTCCTCCATTCTACACACACGTCCTGGGGAATTTCATCTTTGTACAGAAAAATGGATATAATGGTGATTTCCAAATCTGTCTCTCCAGCCCAAATCTCTTCTAAGGAAATACTTTCTGGTTCCCTCCAAGTAAATGGCTCATAATTAGCCCTAACTTGACATGTCCAAAGCAAGAAATCTAAAGATCAGCATCAACTTCTCCTTTTGCCTCACCTCCCACATGTAATCCATCTCTGTTTTCTATTGTCTACCCCTTAAATATCACTCAAATCTGCCCTTCATTTTCTTCCCCAAGAGTAGAATCTTGTTTCAAGCTATTTCTCATTGGTACTACTGTATTGCCTCCTAACTAGTCTCCAGTTTTCCAATCTTAACCCAGCTGCTGCCAGGTAAAATCTTTATGATTTCAGCATGGTCCAGGGTAGAAGAAGAGCACCCCAGAATGAGAAAGAGTAATTTGTCTAGAAAAGGTATACCCTAAAACAACCTGCACATTCCTCCCTAATTCTAGGATTATGAAACAATGTTTAGATTTGTAACTTGATCTCCTAAATGCTCCTACCTGTTCAGGAGGTATTGTTTATCACCTATGTTAGTATCTCATTGCAAACTATAATAATAATATCTACTGTAGTTTCTGGTATACAGGAGATGCTAAATAAATGTCTCATTAGGACAATTGCAATAGCTCCTAGTGGATTTCTTTGACTCAGGTGCTACTCTCTTCCAGTTTATGCTGCAAGTTTTTCTGAGTCAACTCTGAATTGCAAATCTGATTCTGTCTCTAATTAAAATATAAATACAGAAAAAAATTATGTTTTCCCATTGTTTCATGAAAGAAAAAGTTTGTACTCTTAACTATGCCATTATAAAGCTCTCCGCAATATGGTTATTACCTATCTTTCGAGAAATCATCTTCTGACATTCTGCAACCCCGTTACACGTCATCTTATGTTCTTGCCATAGCCAATGCCTCACTATTTCTCAATACCATTGTATAATTTGTTATCTCTGCTTGCCTGTTCTGCTTCCCCTGCTTAGAGCAATCTCTTATTCGGCCTGCCAAGTCAAACTCAAATTCTATTCTTTTGCAAGCTACCCTTAGTCCCTTGACCCCACCTCTCAGCCAAAGGCAGTCCATTGCTCTTTCCTCTGAACTCCATAGGAATTTACTTATACATATTAATACCTCAACCACAAGTACATGAAATCTGAAGATGCACATGGCGTGTTGTATTCTCAGGGACCTGAGAATTAAATTATGGTTTGTTTTGCATTACTTTTGCTGAAAAATAAAAGAAATCCCATTTCTGATTTTGAGGGAAGTAGAGGTGGAACTGTGGATGTTCAAAAAGAAATAAGAACACTCCTTCATTCTTCCTACTTCAAGGACAGTAAACAGCCTTTTTATGTTTTTATATATCTTCAATGACTGGAGGCTTCCTGAAAGGAAATTGAGCTTTTTGTAGAAGGAAGTTACTGAATGAGCCTTTTGTGTTTTGTGGATTGATAAAGGAAAGCAGCCAACTCCCTGGGCGGCTGCCTAGATTTGGCAAAAGTGTTAGTGTTTGCTTGCTCCTCAAAGGACAGATGCCTAAATTCACTCAGGCCAAGCAGGTTTTAATTGGCAGAACTTTGGAGAAGAAGGGGAGTACATATATCTGAAAGTTCCAGGCACTAAGCGTGATGGGGGATCAAGTGACCAAGCTTAGTAGGGAAGGTGGGACTCCTAAGGACTCCCTTAAGTAAGAACTAGCAGCACTAGATTTATCAGACAGTGCTCTGTGGTACAACGTGAAGCTAAGGCAGCCATGGCACCATCAAATTCCCCACTTGAGTGTGGCTGTCTAATATACTACATTTTGGGCCTGTGTAAGGCCTGGGGTTTTTCAGTGATCCAGGTAAACCCAAGAGTGTGATAATAAACTTCTTGCCAACAAGGCATTTGGGGTTCTCAGTTAGTTTTTATTTAATTTGAAAGACAAAAATTGTGACACAGTTTGTATCATAAAGTATGAAACCATTAAGATTTTTATTCTGAATATATTTCAGTATTTAGGATGTCTTCAGTTCTATGTGCTTAATCTCCTAAATATCTCCTGAACACATCCATATCACTCCATTTTTGTCCACTAGGCTAGTTGAAGATACCATCATTTCTCACATGAATTTGTGCAACAAACTCTGTCGATGAGTCTCCGTTTTCCCTCTTGTACTCCTTGAGTCCATTCTTTTTTTTGTTTTTGTTTTATTTTGTTTTTAAGATTTTATGTTTTTGACACAGTGAGAGACAACTAGAGAGGGAACACAAGCAAGGGGAGTGGGAGAGGGAGAAGCAGGCTTCCCGCTGAGTAGGGAGCCCAGTGAGGGGTTGGATCCCAAGACCCTGGGATCACGACCTGAGCCGAAGGCAGATGCTTAATGACTAAGCCACCCAGGTACCCCCGTCGAGTCCATTCTTAATATGGGAATACTCATTTTAAAACAAAATTCTAATGAGACCACCTCTTCACTTAAAATTTTTTGATGTCTTTTCATTGGTCATTGGATAAAGACAGACACCCATAGTTTTCAGTCTGATCTAGCCCCTGCCTGCCTCTGGAGCTTTATCCCCTGCCACATCTGCGCTTGCCCTCTGGGCTCCAGCCATGCCAGGCTTGCAGGTCCTCCCAGGCATCAGGCTCTCTTCCACCCTAGGTACCCTGCACACGCTTGCTCTCTCTGTATGGAACATTCTTGCCTGGGAGGGAATTAAATCCCATTCATCCTTCAGCTCACAGCTCAAATGTCAGGGATGTTTTCCAAGAATCCTCTGTGACATCTCCACATACCCATACACATACCTACTCAGACAGGGTTAGACTATGACATTACTTGCTCCCATAGCTGCTTACATCAAAGTACTTATTACAGTTTTCAGAGATTGATTAATTTTTGTGATAGCTTGTTCAAGGGCTATCTCTTCAATAAATGCTAAGCTTTATGAAAGCAGAGTTTTTTAAAATAGATTTTAATCAGCAATTTGTCTTCCACAACACTTAAGGCTTGATAGAAGGTATTTGTAAAATCAGGCTCCATCTTGCTTAATTATAAACACTTAAAAGGGGTATTTGGAATAGGGAAAGGATGTAAAATGGGAGTAAGGGAGAGAATATTTTTGTGGTGATATATTGGAAAAGATGAAACCAAATGAGAAAAGATGAAGCTCATGATAGAACAGTTCTTCAGTGGAGTCTGGAATGTGTGAAGCTGCAACATGGATACTAGTACTGAGATGGGCTCAGGGAGGTGGAAACACAGGGGGATGAGCTGTGGTTTAAGAAGTGAGACTCAGGGGACAGGAAGTGGACCCTCCCTGAAGCAAAGGACAACTCTTGGGTCACAAAATCAGAAATGCTTTCAACATTTGGGTGGGAGACCAGATGCAGTGGTAAATAGCAGCATATAACCAAGAATAAAGTAATTACAAGCTAAAATGAACAGTGAACTGAGACCATAGATGAAGATTTAAATAGTTCACATTCAGTGGGGCCTATAAATGGAAATTAATATTGCTGAGTATAGAATTGCCAATCAAGCTAATATAAAATATATAAAGAATTTATATTGCCCTTTTTTAATGTAACATCTTTATTCTGTTACCAGAGACAACCATTTATAAGAATTTTCATATATACTCTCTCTTGACTTAAGTTCCATCACCCTATTCTTGCTTTAATCAGGTCTTCAACTTTTTAAATGGGGATTCTCCTCCCATTTTCAGGAATACAGTGCTAGCAGTCACTGAGTACTGCAGCCTTGGTCCATCGCTGTGCATGGCCCTTCCAGCCTTACAGTTGTAGCTGTAGTTGTAGTGGCCAACCGCCAGTTGTCAGCTCCTGTGCCTCTTTGCCTGAGGGCCTTCTCTGAGCTCAAGCTGCCCTGCCCAGGAGAGCGGAAGTACTAGACAATTAACTCCTCTTTCAACCGATGACTGATAGGAGGTGGTACATAAATAAACGCTTCCTCCTTCTGTGGTTGGTGTAACTCTTAAGACTCATGTTCTTCGCTGGCTCCAAGAGTTACCCAGTGGGAGTAAGTCCCCATTATTCACAATGGAAATGTGTTAACTCACCCATTATTGACTGCTTTTGCTTTCCCTGTCTCACTTCACTCGCCTTCTGCTGTTCCCTAGTCTGGCCTCCAAAATAAATTACTTATATTCACTTCTTTGTCTCCAGGTCTGGTCCTGAGAGAATCCAAATTAAGACAGTGAAGAAATAATAAGGAAACTCCTACAGTACTTATATGTGTCTTTGTTATTGTTCTAGATGCCTTTCTCTTTAATTTAAATTGCTTGTGGAGAGAGACCATTTGCATCTCTAGCACTCACACCCAGCCTCTAGAAAAACCCTACAGTACTGCTTTATGAAATAATTAAACTATAATACTGATAATAGCTGACACTTGCATAGCACATTTGTGCTAGACACCATATAGTCACATTTTCATATGTTAACTCATTTATTCCTTGCAACAGCCCAATGAGGAAATGCACTGACCCAGACAGAATCAGATTAAATACAAGCCTTCCCCAACACAGCAGTTTACACTTCCTTTACACAGAGGAAACACTTCCTATTTCTGGACTGAGAAACAGTTTGGTTCTAAATTAATAGATAATCACTATGTGTAAAGTATAAGTAAACCCATGGAAGCTGCATATTTTCGAAGTATCCCCAATTTTCTATCTCCTTAATCACATAGCTTCATGTTAGTCACATAGTCCATGTTAGTCTCCAGTTTGTATTCTCCAATGGAACTGTGATTCATAAAGTGTATAATCTACATACAGATCAATTTATGAAAAGAGATCTACACAGATCAGGTATGCCCTCCTAAAAGCCTTCTTAGATAAGAACTCATAAGAGAGTAGATATTAACAGCTCCTCCTGTTATCTTTGAATTATAAAAAAAAACAAACAACCCTGTATGTTTTATATGGTTAGGTACGGATTGCCTGAGGCATCTCTGAAGGAGGGAGGAATTGAGTTACCCTTTCTTCCTGGGTATTGCAGTTATTATCACCCCTCTTTTACAAATGAAGAAACTGAGGTTCAAAAAGGTTAAGTGACTTTCCCAAGGTCATACAAGTTGGTGGGTCTGAAAATGAACCCATATCGGTGGGTTTAGAATGCACACTCTCAACTACTCTGGGAGACAGGTAGCAGGTAATGGTGTCATTAAGCACTCTCACACTGCCTATGTTTTTGTCATGGGTGATTTAACCTGGGTTTTGTGTTTTCTTATCACCAATCAAACCAGGAAGAAGAAAAATTCTATTTATTGTTAAAGTTAGTGATTACAGTTTTCAGATTAGAGGCGGGGAAGAAAACAAATAGCTACAGTGTCATACAAACAAAGAGAGCTTTAGATGGGGCTGTCCAATGGAGAGGCCATTTTGCAAAGTACATTAAAGGAAAGGAAATCATAATCATTGCACAAATCTGCTGTTATTAAAGTTCACGAGGACTCAGAAATTTGAGCAAATGCAGGCTGAGTCTGAAAGTTTTCTCAAGCTAATAATAAAGACCTTGTTATGTGAAAAGTGATTATTCCATCATAAATGGTACAGAATACATATGGCATGGAGTTTGGTGAGCATGGACAACAAAAGGGCTGGAAAGCCTCGTAGAGAAATTTCTCTAACAGGAAGGACTCTTAGCCACACCTGGGGAAGGGTTTTTATAATCACTTAGTGGGAAGACAGTTAATATCAGAATCATATTTATAAAAGTTTCTGTTTGATATAACATGTGCGCATATCATTTTAAAGCTAATTTACTCTATTGTAGGTAGTCCTTATATGAAAATGTTGATTTCAGTCTCTTTATGAACTCATCTTTTGTTTGTTTGAATTTGAATATAAACACATTCATTCAAGTACTGGTTTTGATAAATATCTGAACTTCGAATAGCAAGTATAATAAACATTCTGGTTCCCAAAATTGTTCAGCCATGTAAACAGTGCCCTTACAGTATTCATTTTAAGCAAATCTTATTCTTGGCTGGGTCCATTATGTTCCTTGTAATGCCATTTCTATAGGAGGCACTCAGTGGATTTTTCTTGAAGGAAAGTGTTGTTTCACTGATATCTTTTTCAATTTACCCTACCAAACATCCTGCTCCAGAAAAATATATGATTTTAAGAAAGATGATCCTGATGGGAAATTGAAAGTCACAGATGTCTCAATTATATTTCTATACACAAATCCTGCTGAAAAACTGAATTTTTATCCCTTTGCTATATAAGAAACTAAGGACTAAAAATTTACATTTGCCATCTCACCTCCGTGTCACCTTCCTGGGCTTTAATGTAATGCAACAGAATGACAGCTCCTATTTAATTAAACAGATATCTGGATTAGCTCCAGCTGTGAGCCATGCAATCAGTCCTTGTGTGAGCAAAAAGGGGTGTAATCCCTGGCCCATAGATCATTTCTGCATGGAAATCTGCTCTCACTCAAAGCCATCCGCAGGCCGCTGAAAATGATTTTTTTTCCTTGTATGAATTACTTAGAATGTGCAGCTGCCCCCCCACCCCCCACTCCACCATCCTCACCTTATGAAAAGCACCAGAAAGGCTGAGCTTGATTTGTCCTCTTTCTGTAAGTACTTTTTAATCAAAAAAGACCCTGCCTGTTGATACACCCAGCATTTCTTTGTTTGCTGCAAGAAGCACTATAGATGTGGTTTGCTGTTTAATGCAGTTTTTTTTTTCACATGCGTCTCTCCAGATGGGTGTAATTTGATTCTTTGATACATATTGAACAGATTTTTTCGAAATAGCTTCTTTAGAAGCAGATTTTTGTTGCAATATGACTTCATCTTTCTTCCAAAAGGAGATATCTTGATCTTTTTGAATGGGTTTACTCACAAAACCCATCCTTTTAATACAGAAGGCTGCAAAGGCCTGTCTCTTACAGATTTAGACCAACCATAGTCAATGGAGAGAGTAAAGACCTGTCTGTTTTGCTGGGCTTCATGAGAGTGGACAGAGATTCATCAATCTGGAGGCATAAAGAAAGGCCTTAAAGCTATTTAGGGGAAGAAATGAGTAAATATGCACAAATAGGGAGGCTCAGTTATTATGTATAACTTAGAAGAGGATAAGCTGGATTCACAGATGTCTTTATTGTTTCTGCCCCAGGTAGGTGAAAGAGCATCTTCTTGCCAGAGAGAAACGGGGGTGGGCAGAAAAGTTTCCAAAGACATTTTGGATTTATACAGTTATTCTTGACAGCATCTTTTAAAAAAAAAAAAGTCTCAGGCTCTCCAGCGTGTTTCTGGTACATATAATTCTGCAAGCCAAGTCAAAATTTCTGTTACACACGGAAGGTTTTGCAACTCTTGAGTGTTTTGCAGCTCTAAGCACTGAGAATGCAGATGGGTCTGCTTTTCCACAAATAAATTAATTAATTAAAAGTCCAGTTGGCCTGGATTCTCTCTGATTACCGAAACTCACCTGCCAAAACAAATTGGAATCTCAAAGTGAGCACTTAGAGTAACACGGAGTCAGCTTTGAGGTGCAACTCCCTACGGTCACACTACTGCAGCTTTCTGTCCTTTGGAATGGCAGGAGAAGAAAAGTGGTGTTAAGCACTTCTCCTAAAGCAGTACGGATTGCACACACAGGGAAGGTTTCACAAGACCGCCAAGTGCCTGGGCCTCAGCCCCAAAGATTCTGATTCAACAGGTCTCAGTAGGGCCTGGCCATCAGGAGTTTTCAATAGGTCCCCATCTGATTCTAGTGTGCAACCAGCTTGAGACCCACTGTCACAGAGACACTTTTTAAATATTTGACCCGGGACACCAAATAATATGTCACTGTCAAAACGGACCTTGACTGCTCCAGCTACAGACTTTATGCCCACAGCAAACCTTAATACAGATTAAAAAAAGCTAAAGTCTAGTTCATAGTGAAAGGTGATTACCCTCTTCTTAGTTGGGGCAAATAGCAAAGTGGAGATTAGCTCTAATATTAGCAAATCCTGGGTCTTGTGCAATTCATGATGAGACAGTGGTACAGAGGGCCACCATGTTACAGTTCTATATGAGCTCATCACCATGAATTATAATGCCCATGGTACTGGCCCACAAGTAGCTGGGCTAAATATACTATTTTTGTCTTTCCAGAGGCACCATTTAGGTTAGTACTTTCTTAAGGAAAGAGATATCTAGTGACTCATTATTATGAAGTAAATGTATAATTGGTTGCTTGAGCCCCCAAATAGAACCCTGAACGTTGTCATTCACCTCACCTAGTAGTCTTGGGTTTCTTAATGGATTAGGTCAATCAGAGGTCAGAAAAAAATGCCAATATATCAATCTTATGTTCTCATCAACTAAGACTGTATTTTCAACGACATTTGTTTTGACCCAATGTCATACAATGAAAAGAACACTAGTTTGGAAATCATTAAGTGAGATTTTTGTCCTAGCTCTATCACTCACCAGTTGTGTGGTGCCAGAGAAATTAAATAGCAATGATAAAAACAACAGTAGTGGCCAATTAGTGAGCACAGACTAAGTGTAGTTATGTGCTAAGAGGTTTGCATGCTTTATCTCATTAAACTTTTACCAAAAAACTATGAAATAAGTATTATTATCCCATTCTTAAGACCAGATTTGAAGATGTTTGGTGTATTGTTCAAGATCACCCAGCTCTTAATTGGCAGAACCAGGATTGAAACCTATGTCTGCATGGCTCCCGAGCCAGTGCTCCTATTATGTGATGCTTAACGTATCCATATGATATTCCATCTCAAAAACTTATGGGTTATTTCTGAGTGATCATCAGCTGACAGTACCATCTAATAGCTGTTTTAAATTTAACTGTGAGATCATTCATTTAACCCTAAACAGAATTTGCTAAGTAGTTAATGCTGAATAAGTAACAGAAGTGTTTAGGTATTTCACACATTCATTTCCACAAATGTTTGCTGAATAGCTGATCTAAACAAGGGATTAGATGATAGAACTAAAAAATAGACCAGTTGATTCCCCCCAACTCAAGGAACATTCAGTTGTAGGTGAAATAACTGCAGAAAATTGCATATTGAATATTTGTAGTGTAAAGAGTGCCATAAAAGGGGCGATGTTTTGTAAAGCACAGAAACTTTTTTGTGGTGAGTAGAAACATGCTTTAGCCAAGTTCATAAATTTGTATTTTCCTGTATCAGGTGCTCTAGTCAATAATTCTAACGAGATTTTCTTGAATAAACATAGCTCACACAATGATACTTGAACCATGCATTTCATTATGCTCTCCAGTTTCCCATTTGACTCACACATTTGGGGATTTGTTTCTTGCAGAAGGGTGTTGGCAGGGCAAGCTCCCCATGTCAGCAGCATTGATGTCAGCCTCTTTGACAGGAATTGGAGGGAACCCAAATTCCTACCAATGGACTCACTGCTTTGGGTTAAGGCTTTGATAAAATATCAGTGTGATACATCAAGTGTCATAAATCAAATGCCTATCAATACCATTTAAACACATACTTAAATGACCTTCCAACCAGAGAATTCAGGACCCCTAAGGGAATTAAGCAAAAACAAGATAGAGAAGTTTCTGTAAGCTGTGAAAGAACTCGGCAAAGGCCAGAACTGGGGGATGACTAAAGATAGCCAAAACTCACATTGGTCAAAGGATGCAAATTGTATTGGGTGATATACTCCTAAAGAGAATATAAAAGGTAATGGGACCCCCAAGACACACTTCCTGTCTTATAGGTTAAGTTCTCCCAAAAGCAGAACCTGAAATAAAGTCTTGGGTACAAGTAGTTCATTTGAATTTGATCCCAGGAGGTGGTAATGAGGTAGTGGGGACAATAAGACAGGGAATGGCAAGAAGCCAATAAAGGGTGTGCTAATGAACCAGTGGCTACTCAGAGTAACTGGAGCTCAGTACCTCTGGGGCCCTCTGAGGAAGCAGGGAGAATATGCCTCAGACTGCTGAAGGACGGGAAGACTGAAGCATTTCCCCACCCACTCCCATGCCCCACTATTTAAGATTTGCGACCAAGGTATTAACTTCATGCCTAGTTTTCACTGATGATTTGGCTTTGGAAAAAGTTCCGAAGATGCAAAACAGAAGTGGTTATGTTTGATATGGGACCCTGTGCCTGAAGCTATCTGTACCCCTGTGCTGAAATGAAGCAGCCCAAGGACAGAAGGCATGGGGCTCCACAGGAGCATGCCAGATTGCCCACTTGACAGTTTTGTCAAGGACTAGGCCTGAGTTTTGTCACCTCCATTTCAATTTCATACTAATAACCAGAAATATCATGATTTTAGTAGACCATGAAAAACAGATTATGGCCTTGCCTCTCTTTCCTAGCTATGAAGATGAAATAGAACATTCTATTCAAAATAGCCACTTATTAAAAGACAGACAAGATTATTCCAACAAAAGGCAATTTCCTTCTAAACAGTGTAGATGATAGAAACTGTTACCTTTACACCTCTATTTCTCTTACCCTGCAAATATCAATAATTGAGAACAACTTCTTTCTGTCCAAAGATACTAAAGACTGAATTCACCAAGAGTTTCCATCTGTCAAAAGGGTAGATCATCAAGATAGTCCTCCTCTACCCTTAGAGAAAGGTGCATGGTCCCACTTTCTAGCCTTACCTTAGTAATCATGTTAAAATGATTTGCTTTTGAGAATTCATCTCTGACTCATAATAGAAAATGGGGGTCAGTGCTTGCTGACACATGGCAGGAAAGCCAGTTTTACCACATAAGATACAGCTGCTGTTTACAGCAGTTCATTTTCATTTTAAATTTCATTGAAATTATACCTTATTTCTGCTTGGTGATGGTTTCAAACGGTAGGATTGGGAGGAGAGGCACTGGGAAAGGATAAAATGTCCTTGCACAAAAAGAGTGCAGTTAAAATTTTATCAGTATTCCTGTGATAAACTGCTAAACCCTGAGCTCAGTGCGGTCAAGTTTTACAAGCCTGAGCTGACATGCCAATCTGCCAGCAGTCATATGGTTCTCATATGGCGACACTCCACAGATGCCAGCAGAATGTGAGAAGTTTCTGGCTCATTTCCTTTGATTTTCTTGAGTGCCATGTTGCCTGTACACATGCACGCTCACACGCACGTGCACGCGCATGCACACACACACACACACACACACACACACACACCCCTACCTTTGTCATTTATAAAAGCATTGCTATTATCTATTTAATCCCAGGAGGTCCATTAAAATGACCTTATCCCTGCCTCTGCAGATTCATAACAATCCATCAATTAATATTTAAGAGTTGAAATTTTTATTTTCAAAATTTCAAACTGAATAAGTTTTCTTGTGAGTCCACATAGATTCCTTTGAGCAAAAAAAAAAATTTTTTTTTAATGTTTTAGATTATGACTCATTTTTCACTCTTGTCATTATTGTTAAAAAATATGGTTTCCCCGTAATGCCTTTCACAACAAATGTTTTAGACTGAAAACTAAGATCCCTACAAATGATTGAAAGCATACAATTGCAAAAAATTAAACAATTTTGTTTTTTCTATTTAAACACAGTGATATGTGTCACTGTGTTTAAAGAACCTATTGCTTTAGCTGTTGTGTAATATTATTACATAATTTCACATAATAAAAAATTAATTCTTTAAATGTTTAAAAAATTGATTAAATGTGTTTCCTCACTAGATCTGTTGAATCACTGAGTTTACCCCATGCATATTTCAGCAGTGCAGTCTTTTAACTCAACTCAAGTTATATAGTAATTCTTTGTTATTACTTTGCAAGTGGTACTGAGCAAAGTAAATGGAAAATGAAATCAAAGTGACGCATTCAAATAGTTATGACAAATGCAACTGTATACACAAATGAACCACACTTCTAGCCAAACTATCCTCAACTCCCAGCTTTGAGCAAGAAAGACATGTCTGTTTCAACTCTATTTCCTTTATTCAAACCTTAATGGCACATAAATATTTGTAATTTAATGCATACAATATTTACAAATATAAATACAATATGGTCTACCTTTACCTTCTAGACCCTTATATGAAGTGAGCTCTTTAGGCATACTGTATATAAAATGGATGGCAGATGGCAATTGGGTAAAACTAATATACTGTCTGGCTTACAAATGAAGAAAAGTATCTAATGAGTACTATCTTCCATCCCCTCCCTAAGGATGTTGCCATTACAGAAGATACGATTTCAATAAATATAATGAATTATTTTCATTATAAACATACCATTGCCAACTTTTTTTCACAAAGCAATGTTTACATAAATATATCCCAAAGCAAAGAGAAATACATTCAAATCTAAATTCAATTCATTCTGAAGCCTAAATCACAATGATCTTTTAGAAAACTTTCTTTCAATGTTCAAATTAATGAGCATGCACAAATTGGATCAAAATATCTACAATCTTTTGAGAGATAAAAAAAGACAAACCCCCTTTTTTGGTATTGATCATAATTTTGACAGAATCTCAAGCCCTCTCCAATTTCTGAGTAACCCAGATTAAAATATAACAATAATAAAACCATAGAGTATTATTATGAAAATTCTTATATCTTAAAGAAGAATTTAAATGTTTTTCCATTTCCTTATTATTTCTTAACAAGAAAAGGAAGGATAACATGGCTTATCTACACATTATTTCTACACTCATTCTTAAGCTTGTCCTCTACCAGTTTTATAAACATCTTTTGAGAAGTATTCTCTTCAGGCTTATTACAGGAAAAGATAAGGTGGTAATAAGGACATTAAAGAAACTGCAATCAGCTAAATTTAATTTAGTGAAAAAATACTGAGAACTAGATGCCAAGCAATTGTTAGGTATTGAAATATGAAGATGAATAAGAAACAAAGATTTTGGGGCACCTGGGTGGCTCAGTAGGTTAAGCGTCTGCCTTTGGCTCAGGTCATGATCTCAGGGTCCTGGGAGGGAGCCCTGCATTGGGCTCCCTGCTCAGCGGGAGGCCTGCTTCTGCCTCTCCCCCTGCTTGTGCTCTCTCTCTCTCTGTCAAATAAATAAATAAAATCTTTTTTAAAAAAGAAACAAAAGTCTTGTTCTCAAGGAACCCAACACATATCTACTTTTGAAATTGTTGATGAATGATGCTGGGATAAAGAATAGCATATGCAGGATGGGTACAGAACAAAGGAGAACTCTGTGCTGCATACAGATTAAAACCAGTTCCTAGTCTTTTTTAGAGAAGAACTGTACCGCACACAAGGGGTTTAGAACATCCTTTGACTCATACATTCTCATTCGTCAATTATTATATCTTAGGTAACATTTCATAAAGTCATTCTGAAATAATTCAGACTATTTGGAATTTTATATAAAGTCTAGGCTGAGATTAAATTTCTTTTAGCACACACTTTCTTCAAAGATACAGTATTGTAAATTCTATAAATAAAATTATAATGGGTTTATTAACAAATTATTAGAGGACCAACTGATTTAAGCACGTAAGAAACATTTGACTTTCAGGTAATTGATAAATTCATTCCCACATGTTCTTATCATTCAACAAAACAGATTTTTTTAAAAGAAATCTATTATATGAGAAATGTTAGTCTGGACCTTAATGAATAAATAAAAATGTCATTTCCTGAAAAAATTTGATAATTTTCCCTCTTATTTGTGGGGATGGAGGATGCTTTGGCTTATCTAAATGAATGAGGCTTTCTGTAATTGAAGATTAAGATCATTCTTTAATCTACATTAAATGGTCAATTAGGGGTGCCTAAGTGGCTCAGTTGGTTAAGCTTCTGCTTTTAGCTCAGGTCATGATCCCAGAATCCTGGGATCCCTGCTCTGCAGGGCGTTGGCTTCTCTCTCTCCCTCTGTTGCTCCCCCTGCCTCTACTCTCTCTTTCTGTCAAATAAATAAACAAAATCTTTTTTTTATGGCAATTAAATGAGACTGTCTCAATATTTCTAAAGATTAAATCCTTTGGGGGAAAGGGCACTTGGTACCATGTAGAGAGCTATCATAGGGATTTGACCCCCAATTCCATTACTTATGATTGATGTCTCCTGAGGCAAGTTACTTACTCTCCTTAAACCTTAACTTTCTTATCCATAAAATAGGGCAATAACAATTCTTATCAAATACATTTGTTCTGAGGATTGAATGACAGCAAGCATGCAAACTCCTAGAATAGTGCCTGATAATTAGTAGGCACATAACACTAGCAATTAAGATTAATTTTTATTCTGTCTCAGGCCACAAAAATAATGTGTTATTGTAGACATCCTGGAAAAGGAAGAAGAATACAATTAAAAAAATATACCACATTTAGCCAAATTTTATATCATTATTTTAAAATACTTTTAAAAATATATTGCTTCAATTTTCAACATTACCAATAAAAGAATATTGACTCCCTTGTATGAAATAGAAAATAACATTCTCTCTAATTGAAAGAGCAATAGATAATCATATTTAACAATGTTGTCAGTATTTTTATTTTATTTCCTGGGCAAATAGTTTTGTTGTTTAATTATTTATTATATAGGACTCACTCTTTTTATTTTTATTTATTTTTTAAGATTTTATTTATTTATTTGACAGAGAGAGACACAGTGAGAGAGGAAACACAAGCAGGGGGAGTGGGAGAGGGAGAAGCAGGCATCCCGCGGAGCAGGGAGTCCGATGTTGGGCTCCATCCTAGGACCCTGGGATCATGACCTGAGCCGAAGGCAGACGCTTAATGACTGAGCCACACAGGCACCCTGCACTTACTCTTTTTAAACAAATATATTTCATTAAGAGTTTCTTATATTATTAATCTTTCAATATGATTTTCAGTGGCTATATAGTATTCTATTTTACAAAAATACCAACCTATTTTTCCAAATTGCTCTTAAAAGAAATGCAAGTTGCTTGAAAATTTTCTCCTATAAAAATCATTTATATTTAATCATCGAATTTTTAAATTTACATTTTCTTGTTTGTTAGATTCAACATATTTTACCTCTCACTTGAGTTTCATTTTTCTATAAATCTTCATTAATGTTCTTTGTTCAGTTTTCTATTGAGACACTCTTTTATTATTAATAATTTGTAAAAACTCTTTACACATTAACTTCTTAGTTCTTCCACGTACATGTACTGCAAACATTTTCCTCATTTTGGTCTGTCTACTCCTGAACCACATCACACTGTTAAAACAAGTGTATTTTTACAAAACAAGTGTATTTTAAAATTATAGTGCAAAATAAAAACCCTCTTTTTTTCTTTTTCAAAATTTCTTGATTATTCAAAAGATGGTATTTATAATCATTTTGCAAATATAATAATAGGAAAATTTGTGATGTATTATAATTACATTAAATGTATAAATGATATGTGGATAATTAATACATTTACAATATTAAGTTTTCTCAGAGTATATTTTTGTTTTTGTTTATTTAAGTTTCCTTTTATGTATCTCAATTCTTTTAAAGTTTCCTTTAGAGAAGACTAGAATATTCATTGTTAAATTTTTTGCTAGGTATTTAATATTTTTGGTTGCCAATATGAATGGCATTTTTATTCCTCTATACTACTGTAATTTGTATATGTTGAAATGTATGGATTTAGCTGAAATGTGTGTATATGCATATACATATATTTTTCTAACCAATCATTATATTGAATTTATTGAATGAATTATATTAAATTTCCTTAAGTGCTATTAGTGTTTTCAATAAATTTTTGACTCTCCAGATAGTTCAGGTGTACCATCTATAATTAATGACAATATATGCTTCTGGTTTATTTTATTATCTTTTTGGATTCATCAGAACATCTAGAACAATATTACATGATAATGGTGATGGTGGGCATTATTGTTTTTTCCAGTTTCAATATATATTTCAAATGGATTATAATTTTCCTATTAAGACCGATTTTTAAAGAAGTTAAATAAGTGTTTTTCCATTACTTCATTGAAGAATAGTTAGCACAAATAACAGCAGCTTTTATCCAATGAATTTTTGTCATCTATCATAATGGTGATAAATTTTCTCTATCTTTTTAAATTTGACAAGTAGGTCAAATTTTCTTCTTTGACCAATTGATGTTACCAATTATAATAACAGATATCATAATATTGAAACATTACATTTATAAAAGAAATCTTACTTGATTGTATGATCATGGTAAATTGTTTTCTTAATTTGTTATTGAATTTGTTTGATGTTACCATTTTTCTCTTTCACAGTTTCTACTTGTATATTTATTAGCTACTTGCTCTTGACTTCCATCTATCTACATATCTTTACTAATATAGGTATATGGAATATATGTTTATTTATTTAAATATTTCAATTAAATGATAAATTCATTTATTTTAATTCTTTCCTCTTTTTTAATGTTATGGAATTACCTCTAAACGCATTTTTAATCATCTCCTGTAAGATCTGTAAGTGTAACTCTCATTTAAATATTTCTAAGAAAACCATAATTGCAAAAGTTTTTACTTCCACTTTGATCTATGAATGAGAATGCTTTAAAATCACCATGTATTTGGAATTTTACTATTCAGTTCTGGTTTTACAGCATAGTTATTAAAAATTGTACAATTTTCTACTTCTAGAAGTTTTTACATTTCCTATGGCTTAACATATAATAAACTTTTGCAAACTGTAAAGAAAATATATATTCTCATTTTGTATGGTTCAAAATTAAATAAATTATATACAACCAGCATTAACTATTTTATTCCATTTCTCCATATTTTTATTCACTTATTTACTAATGGCCTGTTAAATCATGAAGTGTATCAAAATTCCTCACAATTTTTGTTTTTCAGATAATTTGGATTACATTTACAACTATTTTTAATATATGTTATTAACACTTTTCATCATAAAAAGTTTCAAGACTTTTATCTAGTTTATTGATTATGCTCTCACCAATCTAAAAAAAAATTCTTACTGCTTTATTTAATGCTTTCCTTGAATTCTGCTTGGCATAATATTAATATTTTGAGCACTGGAGAATTGGAATATGTTTTCCTGATGAATATTTGCCCATGATTTTAACATTAGCCTGTTGGAATCACTATATCATAGAAGCAACTCTTTTTTTAAATTAAATATTTATTTATATTATATGAGACAGAGACAGCGAGAGAGAGCACGAGTGGGGGGAGGAGAGGGAGAAGCAGGCTCCCTAAGAGGGAGCCCAACAGGGGGCTCCTTCCCAGGACCCTGGGATCATGACCTGAGCCGAAGGCAGACGCTTAACTGACTGAGCCAGCCAGGCGCCCCCATAGATGCAACTCTTATATTGCACATAAATGGATTTTGTTTTTCTCACACAATAGGAATTTAGCTGGCCTCTGAAAAAAGAGTTTGCCCTATTTACTTTTACAGACCATTTTACTCCAACAATATTATGATTTCTAGATATTTTTAGCTTATATTCCATTTCACATGTTTTCTATCATTTTCTACATATTTTTAAGAGTATTTTTCTTTGTTAGTAATTAGGAAAAACACAGGCTTTTTAAAATCACAGTAATACACACCACTACTTTAAAATATTAGAACATATATTACTCTGATTTTCAACATCAATAGTAAAATATTATACCATATATAACAGAAAATTAGGCTATTGTTCTTTTCCTTTCTTCCATATCTCTTTTTCATGCTTCTTGATATGTTTGGCATATTGAAATTTAAGGTTCAGGTATTATTGCCAAATTGTTCTCTACATTATGTATCTTCTCTTCAAGATCCATTTATGGTAACTATATTCTACTTTCTAAACATATTTATGACATTTTTGGAGTAATTAATATTTAAATGTTTTCAGTGCTATCAACCATGTCTTTCCTGCCATGATTTCTTCAAGTGTGATTTGTATCTTGGTTGCAGGAGTATATCTTAAAATAATATAAGTGGTATATTTTCTGAGCCCTTGAATATCTAAGGATGTCCATTAGGTACCATTACACATAAATTACAACATGCTGAATACAGAATTCTTAGATAACAGATATTTACCTGAAATGCGAAGATATTACTCTTTACCTGTCATCTAGTTTTTTAAATGTGTAATTATATTTTTTTTTTTAAATGTGTAATTATATTTTTTTAATAATTAAATTTCTTTGTCCTTAAAAGCTTAAACAGTATGCTTTGACATATTTAGGTACTGGAATTTTGCACAGTTATGGAGTCAGCCCTGTCACCCTGCAGGGTTAGGACATTTTTTTCATCTCAAGAGAGTTCTCTCTATTATATATAGCTGATCGTTTGTTGGCTTCTAATCATTTGTTCTCCATATTGAGCATCTGCTTGTCTTCATTTTCATCTTTTTTCCTCCTACTTCTCTATTCTGGAAGACTTAATCAAGCTGAGCTTCATCATCAATAAAATATTAGGGAAGGTCAATTCTGTTCTTCAGTACGTCAACTATAGTATTATTTTGTCTATTTTCCCTTCAGTTTCAATACAATCTTTCCTTGACATCACCTTGTTATTGTAGTCATCACTTGCTATTTCTGCTTATTCTAGTCAGTCTGCATTTTCATATCAGTTGACTTCATCTCATCTTCCATTTATTGTTTTAAAACGATCATATTTTCTTGAATTTTAGTAAGTGAACAAAGTAAATGTACTCTAGATGTTACATATTTCTCATTGTGTATCTGTTTGAAAGTGTTCTTCTTTTGAGTGCTATGTTTTCTTTTTTGTGTGTTGCTGAATCTTTTTATAGACCCAGTTTCTCAGTGTGTAATTGCATGTGTGTGCATGTGTGTGCATGTGTTTAGCAGATTGTTGTTTGGTTTTGAATGACAAGCATATGATGAGCATTCTAACTTGGTCTGGAATTACCTAGGAAGAGGGTGGGTGAATTTCTCTTACATCACCTTACTCACCCTAGGAATGCTAGTGGAATCCTCTCAAATCTCAAGCTAGAAGGAGTTTGAGGTAACTTTCCATTAGTTTAGTGAACTAGCAATTTGAGATGAGTCACAAAAAGGGTCATGTATATAAATCTTGCAGGGAAATTTTTACTTTCTATATAGTCCATGCTTTGTGCAGCAGCTGATTAGATGCATAGATCATCTTTTCATGTCTGAAATATTTCTTAAGTAGGAGGAGCAGACCTTATCAAGGCACACGGTTTGATTGCATCTTTTCTTTTCTCTAGGGTTCTGATTTCCACTCCTAAGAGAAGCTTCACTGACCTTTTGCTTGTTACAATTGTGTATAACCTAATATTGCCCCCCACAGAACTGTTTTTGACTATGGGCAAGTTACTTAACCTCTCTGTGTTAAAATAATAGTAACTACCTCATTGGGTTATTGTAGTAATTATGTAGTTTAATACATACAAAGTTCTCAGAACCATGCCTGATACATAGCATACATTCAATAAGCAATACATTCAACGAGTGGGGAGCTCAGCCTTCCCGTGTCAACAGTAACAAGGCATCCAAAGCCACTGCAGAAGGCTGAATGGGAAGCCAGGACTGTCATCCCCACAATGTGGTAACAAGTTCACCCCCATGATGTCAGTGAAGATCATGTGGGGAGCCTGGAATTTGGTCCCACCTATCAGTAACGAGATGCCCTCCTCATATCCACTGTGGTAGTGTCAAAAGAAGCCTAGAGGAGAATTGGAACTTACTAACTTTTACCACCAACCCCTTCCCATGGTGTTTAGTGGAAACCATGTAGGGAGCAATGATAAGGTAGTGCTACACTTCCCTGCCAGGGATGTATCACTGAAGACCTAGAAGGTCCTAAAACTCTCATCTCAACCCAGCAATAAGGAGAAGCTTACACCCTTGGGTATCAGTGGAAGCCAAGTGGAGAACCTGGACTTCTAGTCCCACGTGGCAATCATGAGGATGCACCCCTCCCCCACCTCTCCTGCTGGAGAAGTGATGGAGGATGCAAGTTAAAATAGAAGATTTAAATCAGATCCAGAGCTTTATAATATATTACCCCAAATGTCTATATTTCAATCAGAAAATCAGTGGTGATACCAAAAACCAGGAAGATCTCAAATTGAATGGAAAAAAAAAACAATATGTAAGATGACAGAGATGTTAGAATTATCTGACAAAGATTTCAAAGCAGCCGTGATAAATATGCTTCATCAAGTAGGAGCATGATGGAAACAAATGAAATACAGAGTCTCAGTTAAGAGTTAGAAAATTGCAGCAAAGAAATAGTAGATATAAAAAATGAACTACATGGAAATACAGTAACGAATGGGGCAGCTGGGTGGCTATCAGTTAAGGGTCCAACTTTTGGATTCGTTTCAGGTCATGATCTTGGGGTCACGAGATTGAGCCCCACACTGGGCTCTGCACTCAGCTCGAAGTCTGCTTGAGATTCTCTCCTTGTCCCTCTGCCCTTCCCCTCCCACCACCACTCACACGTGTGTGTGTGCACGTGCTCTCTCTTTCTCTTAAATAAATAAATAAAGTCTTTAAAAATATACAGTAACAAAGAAAAGCCTCAGAGTATGGACACAACTGCAGAATGGAGAGGACAGAGCAAAAAAAGGAAAGGAAAAAATGAGATAACTGGAAGATAAAATAGAAATTGCCCAATCTGAACAACAGAAAGAAATTGAAAAAAAAAAAAAGTGAGCAGGAACAGGTGGGACCCTCCCAGAAATCTAACATTCTAGTCACTGAAGTCCTGGGAAGACAGGAGAAAGAGGACAACTGACAAAACATATAGTGAAGACACAATAGGGGAAACCTTTCAAACTTAGAAAAATATATCAACCCATAGATTCAGAAATCTGAGAAAATCTCCAAACAGGATGAATCCAAGGAATCCACACCAACACACAGCATAGGCAAACATTTGAAAACCAAAGACAAAGAAAAAAATCTTGATAGGAGCAAGATAGAAACAACAACTTACTACAAGGGAAAAGTAATTCAAACGTAAACAAATCTTTCATCAGAAACCATGGAGATCAGAAGAAAGTGGCACATTTTTCAAGTGCTGAAAGAACAGAATTGCCGACCCCCATTCCAGAGATAGCGACTTTTCAGGAGTGATGAAGGAAATCTAAGATAATTTGTTACCAGGATACCTACCTTAAAAGAAGGGCTAGAAAAAGTTCTCTAAACAGAATGTTAATGAAAATTAAGAAATATTGGAATATCATCAGGAAAAAAAGAAAACATGGTAAGCAAAAATATAAGTACATACAGTAGGCTTGCCTTCTCCTCTCAAGTCTTCTGAATTATGTTTGATGGTTGATGAAAAAATTATAACACTTGTCTGATGTGGTTATAATTGTGTATAGAGAAAATATTTTAAACATTTATATTCTGAATAGGGGAAGGTAAAGTTACATACAGGGAAGTAGGTTTCCACACTTCACTCGAACTAGTGAAATGATGACACTAATAGAGTGATAAGTCTTGCATAAATAATGTAATATCCAGGGCAATCACTAAAAGAGTTATATGAATAGATCCATTAAAACACACTATAGATAAATAAAGATAGAATTCTAAAAAAAATGTTTAAGTAGCCAAATGGAAAGGCAAGAAAAAGAAAAGAGAAATGAAAAACAGAGAGAAAAAAATAGAAACAAAGACGTTCACTGACTTAAGCCCTAATATATCAATATTTATATTCGATTGTAAGTGGTCTAAATACATCAATTAAAAGATATTGGTAATGTGGATTAAAATAATGACCCAATTATATGCTATCTACAAAAAAACTCACTTTGAAAAGGTGAATTAAATTGACATATATCTAGCAAGACTAACGAAGAAAAAAAAGGAGACACAAATATACCAATATATTGATATGTACCAATGTATCATATATATTAATTTTAGGAACAAAACAGGAGCTATCACTAAGAATGTACAGGTATCAAAAGCATTATAAGGAAAAATTATGAACAACTCTACACACATAAATTTGACTACTTAGATGAAATGAGCCAATCCTAAAACAACAACAACAACTACATAACTCATCCAATTTGAAATTGATAATTTGAATAACCTTGTAACTATTCAGGAAATTGATTTATAATTTAAAATTTCCCAGAAAAGAAATTTTCAGACACAGATGGTTTCGCTGGAGAATTCTACCAAACATTTAAAGAAGAATTAATGCCAATTCTCCACAATTTCTTCTAGAAAACAGAAAAGGAGGAAATACTTTCCAATGCATTTTATGAAGTTATTATTACCTTGTACAAAAAAAGAAAACCAGAAACCAATATCCTTCATGAATATAGACACAAATATCCTTTAAAAATATTAGCAAAGAGAATTCAGTACTTTATAAAAAGAATTACATAACATGGCAAAGTAAGGTTTATTCCAAAGATGCAGGCTGCTTTAGTATTTGAAAAGCAATCAGTATAATCCAATATATTAATAAGCTAAAGAAAAAAATCTCATGGTCATATCAGCTGATGCAAATAATTTGACAAAATCTAAATCTGTTTATGATAAAAACTCTCAGAAAAATAGAAATAGTGAGGAACTTCCTCATCTTCATTAAAAGCATTTATGAGATGCATATAGCTAACATTATACTTAATGGTAAAAGATTGGATGCTTTCTTCTTAAGATTAGGAACAAGGCAAAGATGTCTGCTCTCTCTTTTTAAACACAATACTGGAAGTTCCAGCCAGTGCATTAAAAGCCATAAAAGAAAAGCACACACATCAAGAAAAAAAAGAAAAGAAATAAAACTACCTAACTGCAGATAACATAACTGTTCACATAGAAAATTCCAAATTATCTACAAAAAAACTCTTTCAACTAATAAGTGAGTTTAGAACATCATACATAAAAGATCAATACATAACATTAATTGTATCTCTATATACTAACAATGATCATGTGGACATTAAAATTAAAAGTATAATACCATTTATTTTTCTTTTTATTATTATTATTTTATTTTTTGGAGAGAGAGAGAGAGAGAGAATCTTAAGCAGGCTCGACACACAGCATGGAGCCCAATGTGGGGCTCCATCTCACAATCCTGAGATCATGACCTCAGCTGAAATCAAGAGTCAGATGTTTAACCAGCTGAGCTACCCAGGCACGCCAAAGTATAATACCATTTTTAATAGCTAATAAAAATGAGACATTTAGGTGTAAATCTACCAAAACATTTACAGGACTTGAATGCTAAAAACTACATAACACTGATGAAAGAAATCAAAGAAGATCTAAATTATAGACCATGTTCATGGAATGGAAGACTCAACATAGTAAAGGTGTTAAGTATCCCCAAATTGATATCAAGACTTAATGCAATTTCTACCAATATTTGAGCAAGATTTTTGTAGATATAAAGATATGGATATAGATAACTGAAATTTATATGGAAAGGCAAAGGAACTAGAATAGCTCAAATAATTTGAAAAACAAGAAAGTGGGAGGAGTCAATCTACCTGATTCTAAGGCATTATTTAGATACAGTAGTTAAGACTACGTTGTGTTGGTGGAGGAACAAACATATAGATTAATGGAAAACAACAGAAAACCCAGAAGTAGATCCATACAAATATGCCAATTTATTTTTGACAAAGATGCAAAAACAATTCAGTGGAAGAAAACTTTTCAATAAAGGCAGTGGAGCAAATGAATACCAACAGGTTAAAAAATAAATAACCTCAACCTAAGTCTGACAACTTATGTAAAAATTAATTCACAATGGGTCTTGAAATTTAATGTATAACGTAAAGTCATAAATATTTAAGAAACTAATATTGGAGAAAATCTTTGAGATTTGGAACTAGACAAAGAGTTTGTAGATTGACCCTGGTGCACAATCCATTAAAGGAAAAAATGATGAACTGGACTTCACTAAAACTAGAAACTTATACTCTATAAAACATCCTGTTAAGAGAATGAAAAGACAAGCAAGACATGGCAGAAAATATTTGCAAACCACATGTCCAACAAAAGACTAATATCTAGAATACATTAAAAACTCTAAAAACTCAGCAGTAAAAAAAAAAAAAAACAAATAAAGAACAAAACAGGCAACTCGCTGAAGAGATTTCACCGAAGAGGATCTACAAATGGAAAATTAGCACATGAAAAGACGTTCGAAATTAAAACCACAGTGAAATATTACTATACACTCATCAGAATGGATAAGTAAGAAATAGTGACAATACCGAAGGCTAGGAAAGATATGGAGAACTGAAGAAACATTGCTGGAGGGAATGTAAAATGAATTAGCCATTCTAGGAAACAGTTTGGCAGTTTCTTTAAAAAATGAAACATGTAGATACCTTATGACCCAGCAACTACAATCCTGGATATCCCCCCAAAATTAAAGACTTATGTTCACACAAAAACCTATATATGAATGGTTATAGCAATTTTATTCCTAACAGCCAAAAACTGCAAATAATCCAGATATATTTAAGCAAGTGAATGGCCAAACAGTAGTTTATCTACAATCATGGAAGACTGCTGAGCAGCAAAAAGGTATGGACTGTTGATACACACAACAACCTGGATAAATCTCCAGAGTGTTAAGTTGAATGAAAAAAGCCAGTCTCAGTTATAAACTGTATGATTCCATTTATACAACATTCTTCAAATGACAAACCTATAGACAACCACAGATTAATGGTGACCCAGTTAAAGAGAGAGGGAACAAGAAATGGATGTGGCTAAAAAAAGGCAACATGTGGAATCCTGTTGGTGATGAAACTGTTCTATATCTTGACTGAATCAATGTCAATATCCTGGTTGTTTTGTATTACAGTTTTGCAAGTGTTACCACTGGGGGAAACTGGATAAAGGATATATAGGATCTCGCTGTAATATGTCTTACAACTGCTTGTGAATCTACACTTACCTCAAAAAGTTTATTTAAAAAAATAAACTAAACTCCTCTCCCAAGAAAGGACACTAGAATTTTAAACAAATAAAGTTTATGTTTCAGGATGTCAAATGACCAAACAAAATCAGCAAAACTTAAAATCATAGTAATGAACATTAAAGAATTTTACATATATACAATTTTAACAAAGCACTAATAAAAATTCACCATGTCAATTCAAGGCAACTATCTGGCAATGTCTTTGAGTATGTGCAATAATGAGGTGCTAGAAAATGTATATTTATTTTAATTGGGGGCAATTATTTAGAGATCTCCTTTCTAAATGTTTTTAGAGCCTGCATTCCAGTCATTAGGGTAGATAACTGGCCAAGTCATGATATCAAATGAATATAAAGTAGCTCAGGAATAATCATCTGTTAAATATATATGGACCTCCTTCAGCAGATGTCACTGTGTACACAAGTGTATGAGCACATAATTTGCATTTTCATTTGATATATAAAACTTCCAGCATCACAATTCTCTATTTTAAAATAAAAGACATATTTTGTAGCTCTAAAACCATATAAATTCTGTAAATGAATTTATCAATGTTGGTACTGGTAGGAAAAAGTAGGAAGAACTGCAAATGGTCCAGCAATATCATTCCGCAAAAATTACCTTTTTAATTTCATGGGGAGCAATGATAAGTAAGTAATAAAATGAAGGGCACTTTATTTCAAATTTTAATTTTACTTAGAAAGGGGAATGCACAGGGATTTAATTCTGGCAAATGATGTGGAGAAACAAATGGATGTTTTAAATTGTGTGAAAAGCAATGCAGAAGAGAAATCACAACTGGGAATTCTCAAAATAAAAAATCAGGAGCTTAAGAGAAGTATGAAGCAAATAGTTAAAGACTTTTGTGCCATTGCCAGAAAAGGCAAAGAAAGAGAGAAAGAGAAACTGTCAATAAGAAACACTTCAGGAACTTTAAGTTAACATTTATCAATTCTGAAAACAAGAAAAAGTCATATTTAAAAGAGAATAAACTGTTAACATTTAAATATGTATCTTCCTTAAATCCTGTTTTAACATTTTGAAAATTAATAAAATAAAATTATAAATAGTAATATTTTGTAGATACAAATAGTTCTGTGAAAATTTGCATATATAATTTATGAAAATATTTCCATTAAAAGTCTCTTCTTTGGGTATTAAGGAGGGCACTTGTTATGATGAGATGAGCACTGGATGTTGTATGTAAGTGATGAATCACTAAATTCTACTCCAGAAACCAATTTTGCACTGTATGTTAACCACCTAGAATTTAAATATAAAAAAAAAAGAAGTCTCTTGTTTAAGAAAACAAGGTTAACTGCATCATGTGCTCAGAAAACAGACCTACTTATTTTTAGAGAAAGTCTTATCCACTGACAAGCACTATCATAAGGCATTTCATAAGCACCAGCTATTTAGAGGTATGTAATCACCACCTAAATTAGATATGTAGTTTCAGTGGGAATTAATCCATTTACAACCAGGCACACTTTTCAAATCTAAATATTTGATGGATTCTTAGCATGTGTTTCAAACTTGTGTCTGACACAGTCCTTTCTGAATACTTTTTCCTCCTCTTTCATGAGGGGTAATGGAGAAGGCAACAGATCCTATTTCTATCATATTCTATCTTTCCTTTATATTGTCTTTTTTCCTCCTAAATACAAATGTATACAGCTTTTCCTTCTAAATTGAGCATTTCATTTATTATATTACTTTTCTATCCTCTGGCAGAATCCTGCAAATAAAGGGTAATGATGGTATTTATAGACATCTAGTTTAAAATGGAACCATGCCTGAACATTTCTGCTCAAATTGCCATTAAAATGCCCATGAAGATATCAAAAAAGATGAAAACTGGCAATTGCATCAGACACTAGCTACAAGAGAAGGTGACATGTCAAAGTCCAGGTGGAATGTGCACTAATTGCAATGTTGATTAACATGACTTTATCAACACAGTCCTGGATGGTAGACCATCACATACTCTAGCCTCTGAATCAAGCAGAACAGTTCACCTTGAAGGAGTTGGGGAAAACCATTTTGACATTTCTCCACAGCTGAATCAAAAGATCCAAACTCAATCCAAGAGACTTGCATTAGAAGAATGCCAACTAGCCATTGTAAATTCTACCAACTTGGAATTTTAGGTTTAAATCTGGGATAGAAAATATTCTAGCCCAAGTTTTAGAAAAGGAATTTAGATTATTCCACTCTGTTGGAAACTCCAGGAATAAAAAAGATCTTCCTTTTCAATGTGTATAAACAGAAAAGAAAAATTATCCACTTTGTAGAGACTTAAGTCAAAGGAGTCATTGCTCTGAAGGTTAAGAGAATCATATTTCTGATTCTTATTTTCTTTTAAAAGAGATGAAAATTTTAGAAGATATCTGATTAATGTCCTCCAAAAACTACAGAAAAATATGAACCATGTAGAAGAAAACACACACACACAAAAAAACCAATGAAAAAGAGATTTTAAGTGAGGTGGCTAAAGTATTAATGAAGATTTTAAAATATGATAGCAGAGGGGCACCTGGGTGGCTCAGTTGGTTGGGCAGTGGACTCTTGATTTCTGCTCAGGTCATGATCTCCGCGTCCTGGGATCTAGCCCTGAGTCGGGGCTCCATGCTCAGTGGGGAGTCTGCTTGAGGATTCTCTCTCTCCCTCTCCTGCCCCTCCCCCTGTTTGCATACATGTGCATGCACAAGTGCTCTCTCTCTCTCTCTCTCTCTCTCTCTCATAAAAAAAAATGCATATAATAGCAGAAAAGGACTTAGGGTACATAAAAATATAATACATAGGCTTTGGTTCATAAAGCTTTTTAGATAATTGGGAAGGATTAGATGGGGAATGCCTGTGGGTGGGCCATGATACACATCTGACAGGAAAGCAAGGGCAGAAGGAGGCAGAATAGAGTGGGAGGGCCTCAGATTGTGACACAGATCTGACGGTGTCAGCCAATCCAGTGGATGAGCTCATTCAGGAGTCCCATACTGGGCAGAAATGGCAGGCCCTCATGCTTCTGTTGTGCTCACTCACTGGCTGGAGGCTGCCCTGGAGGAGAAGGATCCTGGCTTGGATGTTTGGCAAATCCCAGAAGTGCTACCTCTGGAGATTCGGCTAGCTGCTCACAGCTGAAGCCCAAGTTCCTTCTTGATGAGAGGTCCAAGCAGCTCACCTCCCTGGCTACATCACCAGGACACAAGTCAGTACACATTACTGTGCTATGCTTTTTGTTAATATTTTGGAAATTTTCATTTAAAATGTTCAAAAGCAATAGCAGGATTAAATATACTTTGGAGGCAAGACAGCGTAGAATCAAGGCTGCAGAAAAATGAAATCAACGAAAGAAGACAAATATGGGAGACTCACCCAGAATATAGAAGAAAACAATGAAACGAAAGGAACCTCTGAGAGAAGACAATTGCTCTAAAGGACAGAAAACCACCAGAGAAAGGATATAAAAAATCAGCCCAGAAATGATCATCATGGATATTTATGGATGGCATATTTCATTGGAAAAATATACAAGCCAAAGAGCAATTGAGCCCCCCAAAAAATGAATGAAAAAAGCACACTCTGAATATAGTGAAACTTGTCTTTTGATGTTGTTTTTACAAAGACAGAGCTCATTTCTTTAAAAGTATCTTCCCTTTCTTACAATTTGCTGTGCAGCAAATTTAGCCCAATCTGGTGAAAAACCGAACCTGATTCACTAAGCTGAACAGTCTTTTAGGTTTAATTCAGTTACTTTGGAACAAATTCTTTTCAGATTCCTCCCCTACCCACCCCTCCACCTGCTACCTCAACAAGGGCTTCCTCTGTTCCCAGGGCTGAGAAGGGCTTTTGGGATCCACTTTGTTTCCTGTGATTCCTTCAAGCTCTGGAGTGATAGCTTTTGTCTGCTTGGTTGCTTTTAACCTCCCGGTACCATGGCTGAAGTTAGGGGCCAAAGAATACACGGGACCCTTGGTTCTCTCTGGCTGCCTTCTGTCAGAGAATGTCCCAAATTCCCCAGTCTGCTGCTAGGACCAATCCCTTCTGCACACCCCCTCACCCATTGCCACAGCAGGCCCCAACGCCTCAGTTCAGTCACACGGCCCCTTGACCCGGCCCAAGGACCTGCGGGAACCCTAGTTTCCACTAATGCTTTACCCAAACTGTGCCACTGACTTCTCAGTGATGCTGAGGTGCCAAGTTTGGACTGACGGCCTATGAAGCAGCGTCCTGCCTGAGTCCCCAGGGATGTCCTTGTCTTTCGCATGCTCCTCACTCAGTCCAGCACACCCCCTGTGGCGGACAACTGTGTGTCTCCCTCCTTGCTGCCTTACTTCCCTTTTTTTCGAACAAGGAGGACTCCTAAGGGCATAATGTTGGGTAATTTACAAAAGAAGCAAAATAAGGCTCTCCTCAGACTTCTCCTTCTCAACACAAATAGAAGCAAACTTTTGATCAAAAAATTAAATATCAAACCAAGCTATCACATGTGCAAAAACAACGTGGACATGTACAGTTGAGGGAAGACTTAGAAAATGAACCTCTCTCAGACAACCAGCAGAAGAAATATACCCGCACATCCAAAAGATGTCTATCAATCAAGAATGACAAAACCATATTATGTAAGAGGTGAATGAATTAAAAGTACACTATAAATTATAAATAGCTATTGTAAATATATACACAATAAAATACAAATATCAGTCTCTCTTCAAGGTAAGATTATTAAATTGTATAATAATGTGATGAAACTATAATCCCAGGTAAACTTTTAAAAGCTTGTGAAGGGTTAGGGAGAAGATGAGCCAAATTGCCTCATAACCTATGAGGAAAGTTTTTATTCCTATCAAAAGAAATTTGGGCAACTTACATTCTCAAGAAAGAAATCAAATTAAGAAGCGAGTGGTTAAGGTTATTGGAACAGTACATTGGAATATCTTAAGTAGATATATTTATATATATTTATAGGGTGGCTTGCACAAGTCTATTCACTAATGTAAGTTGGTGTTGAATTGAGTGAACAGTTTTCAAACTGATTTTGGTGGCTACTTGTTGCTGTGACTACAGAACAGTCTTTTCCAAAGTTTGCAGGAACTGTTTTATTTTGCTTCCCTCTTGGTCTTCATTCAGGTAAAACTGCGTGAGAGATTATCAGTGACCGGTCAGGGCTTCACCACAGATGAAGAGTTCTTCTTAAAGATAAATCTTTGTTTACAGACAGCTGGTTTTTGGTTTGAGAGTTGATAAGTGTGCATTTATTTTGTTTTTGCTTGAATCACTTGTAGAATCATCTGTTAGGACAATGCCCAGAAGCATTTATAAAATTCTATGTAACAGGCATTGAACATAATGAGACAAATGTAGAAGTTTTATATTTAAAGTGGGGGGAAGATCAGTCCCAACAATTCTGTGTCTTTGTGAAATAGCCAAACTGTCTTCTCTTCAGGTGAACTACAATTTTTTTTTTTTTTTAACTTATGGGTGGTATTAATTCAGGCAACAATGGTACAAATTCTTCCCTGGTTGACCAAAAGAAAATCTGTGAATATTTTGTTACCCATGACTACTTTAGTTAAGGAATTTAAACTGGTCTGTTTTATCTTCAGGCTACACTATTTACTATATCATCCAATATGAGGGAACAAATTTTTGATGGCCACCTCGAATTATCTGATTTCTAAGGAAAGAGTCACTATTATTAGGAATCTTTCCAAAAAAAAGGGGGGAGCGGAGGGAAGGTTTCCTATCTGTCTTGGTTTTCTGTGAAGAGATACAGCCTTTTAGTGGTGTTATATAATCACATCTCTGGAATGACTTAACCCAAAGGGTTGACAAAGCATAACCTGCAGGCCAAATCCAGACTACAAGCTAAGAATGGTTTTTACATTTTTAAAAGAGTAAAAAAGAAGAAGAATATATGACAGAGACTGTATATAGCTCAGAATGCTTAAAATACTTACTGTTCTCCCTTTACAGAAAACATTTGCCAACTCCTGGCTTAACAAGAGCCATATTAATGGAAAAACATTTTATCTAAAGCCTACGCTTAAGCAAATCATTGTTATCAGTAAGGGGAATATGGTAGACTAAGTCAGAAGTGCAGTAACTTTAAACTAGTAAAGAAATATAACAAAAATAATAGTAGACAAGAGTATGCAAGATGAGTATGACATATAGAACAATCTTGTTCTGATAGTCTTGGGCAGAAGCTTCCTACTTCATGTGATCATCAGCTTCTTCTGAGGTTGTGTCAGCCGTCAACCTCTGAGGATCATCTACTTCTTGAGACTCTGGAGAACTTCTGTTTAGACTCTGTCATGGTTGTAACTTCCCATATCTGCTAAATTCCTTTCATTTTCAAGAGGATTGATAGTAGTAGAGACAGATTTCTGAGTAAAGAGCAAAGCCTTGCATCAGTTATATACAAGAATAACTCTATTTCATGTTTCACGTTAGATGTGTCCCATCTAAATGGACCATACATTAGAATGTCTAAGTAGGAAATGCAAAAGCCAATAGCATTTTAGCCATGGTGAATGTCATGGTTTCCAACAGAAAGATGCTTGGATTCATTCAGGAAAAAAATCAAGTCTACTATTATTAGTACATATTCAGAACCCATAGAGGAAAGCAACTGCATAAAATCTGTTTGGAAGTATCTAAAGAGTGCTTTAGGCATGGGCCCGGTCCATATTCTACCTCTACAGCTTTTCCAGATTAATTTAGCCACAGATATAACAAACTGGCTATGTCCCCCTCCTGTCGTGCAGTGTGATCCCAGTGTTTAATACTGAGGCATGGAAGATTTTTTTCAAGTGTATATTTGGGATTTTATTTGGTGCTTCTGGTGGCCATTTAGATTTTGCCATATCTTATTCTCATAAATAATACAACATGATCATTTCTAGAGTGTCTTTTCAGAATTTGTTTGGCTTATGGTTATTAACATGTTTATATGATATTTTTAAGGTATTAATATATTATTTCTGAAGTAATTAAATAGCATTTTAAAAGTATTTTATGAGAACTACAGTATAGCATACTACTTTCTATAGTACATTTTTTCTCTTTACTTTTAAAAAACAGCTTTCCTGAGATATAATTCATATAAAACTCATCCATTTTAAGTTATACAATTCAACAGCTTTAAGTACTTTTATTGAATTGTGCAACTATTACCACAATCTGGTTTGAGAACATTTCCGATAAGTCACTTTCCTTTAATCCTTTATTTGACAGACAGAGAGAGAGCACAAGAAGGGGGAGCAGGAGAGGGAGAAGCAGACTCCCTGCTGAGCAAACTCCCCACCTCCCATGTGGGGTTTGATCCCAGAACCCTGGGATCATGACCTGAGCTGAAGGCAGACACCTAACCAACTGAGCCACCCAGGTGCCCCTAATAAGTCACTTTTGACAGCAAATATTTTAGGCAGCATCATGGTATCTATTCATTATTCATTAATAGACTTGTTGTTTTTATTAAAAAGGACCTAAGGAAATTTTTTAAAACTATTTTTCTGCTGCATTTTAAAATAAGGGGATTATTTTAAAATATACCAGCTACTAGTTTTACATTTACTAATTTATTTTAGTAATTTCATATGCCATTAGAGAAGACCAGACAGGTTCAGACATTTGAATAAGTTGGCTTCTGGTAAGGAATTAAATTTTACAAGAGAAACTAGACTACTTCTTAAAAATCAAGCCTAATAGTGTCCTTCTTTTATTATAAATAAAAGACCCATCAAGTCACCATTTGGTGTTGGTGTGTCCAAAAATTGTGTTTCTTCTTGAATTGAAGAAATATGATGGATTCCTCTGTATCGAGTAAGGGTTAAGGTATTTCTGTATTAAGAGTATTATACCAGTAGATAGTGATACAGGAGATGGTAACAATAATTCATAATTAGTTAATCAACTACTATAAATATGTTAGATAGTTCCCAGTAAAAGTAAGAATTTCCTATATGTGACTGCATTAGATTTAAAGGCCTAGTCTAAGTTCTAAAGGTGTTTTCACCAATTTAGTTGATACCTGTATTTGTCCTCAGGCAAGGAACCTAAGCACTGGCTACAGAATTAAGGATAGTTGAGGATACTTCGATGTGTAACATGTTATTGAATAAATTACCTTAGAGCTTGGCTTAATCTTTTTATGTTTGTATGGAAAGAAAGGCTTATATAAGCCAGGAAGAATCGATTTGAATTCTTAAAAACTCATGCAATTGTCCTATGGTGTCTTTTACCCATAGGGATTCAGAGACCGTGACTATTTCTTTCTTAATTTCTTTTTTTTTTAAAGATTTTATTTATTTATTTGAGAGAGAGAGAATGAGAGATAGAGAGCACAAGAGGGAAGAAGTTCAGAGGGAGAAGCAGACTCCCTGCTGAGCAGGAAGCCCGATGCGAGACTCGATCCCAGGACTCCAGGATCATGACCTGAGCCGAAGGCAGTTGCTTAACCAACTGAGCCACCCAGGTGCCCTGGAACCCCAGAATTCTTGAAGAGGTCTATGGTCAATCTTTTCAGTAAGATAGAAATTACAGTGGGAACTTCTACTTGAAATGAGAACCCTAAATGCAATGGAGATAATGGGGTCCCAGGATGGCAGGGGCTAGGTGGTGGCACTTAATCATGACAGACAAGGTGGGCAGAATAGTCTGACTTGCATAGACTTATGGTGTTGACTAGCTGATCAAGGTATTCCCTGAAAAATATATAGTTGACAGCCTACGAATTTCTAACTTGATCTATATAAACAGAAGAGTTCTGGGTTTAGTGCACAAAAATCTAACTTGAATCACCAAAACAGAGTCCTGGCCCCTCAGTCAATTCCCAGACTTAACCCAGCTTACAGACCCAGGTACAAAGCCACCAAGGTAAAAAAATATTGCAGGGCTGGGGCAAGGTTCCCCAGGAGTCTATATATGCTCTAAATCAGTGTCCAATACCTGGTGCTGGTTCTCCCATAACCAGGATCCATGGGTGCAGGAATCAAGGGGTGGAAATGGGATTTGCTCTCCTACTAATCCCATTGATCCACCAGCAAAATTTTTGCTTGCTGGCACCACAACTTCAGGCTCTGGTTGTCTGGAGAGGCCTTAATTCCACAGGGAAGAATGCTTCCACTAGGAGATACAACAATGATTTTATTGAACTGAAAACTGAACCTGCCACCTAGCTATTTTAGGCTATTCATGCCTTTGAATGAATGGGCCAAGAAGGAGGTTACTGTACTGATTTGGATGACTAATCCTGATCAGCAAGGGAAAATTGAGTTGCTACTACACAACAGAGGTAAGGAAGACTATGTCTGGGATATATGAGATTCCTTAGGGTGTCTCTTAGTACTACTAGGTCTTATCATTAAAGTCAATGGAAAACTATGACAACCCAATTCAGGCAGAACTAATAATGACCCAGAGTGTTCAGGAATGAAGGTCTGGGTCACCTCACCATGCAAAGAACTTATGGCCAGCTGAGTTGCTTCCTAAAGGCAAAGGGAATACATAATGGGTAATAGAAGAAGGTAGTTATAAATACCAGCTACAACTGTCTGGTGGCAGAAATAAGAACTATAAGAGTTATGAACATCTCTTCCTTACTTTGTATAAATATATTTGTGCATATATATGTATATATACTAAATATTTTTGTTTTCTTTCCTCTCTTATCCCCTTATCATCTAACGTAAGATGGAATAATAACAGTTAACTTTATGTCACAGTGTTTAAGTTATAGGATATCAAAGAAGAATGAAGTACTTTACATCCTCTTCTGAGTGAAGGGTTACCACATTTTCCGTTGGACAGGGGATAGTTGTGTTGTGTTAGGCAGAAGTATGACTTTGTTATTGTCTTTACTGGGAGAGTAAGTATGGCTTAAAGAGATGTGTATGGATGCCAGTTGACAAGGGATAAAATGTTTTAAATGTCAACTTGGCTAGGTTACAGTCTCCAGTTATCCAATCAAACACCGGTCTGGGTGTTGCGATGAAAGTGTTTTGTAGATGCAATTAAAGTCCATAATCAGTTGACTTTAATAAGGAAAGTTAGCCTAGTAATCTGTAGGGGCATGACTCGCTCAATTGAAAGGTCTTTTTTTTTTTAAAGATTTTATTTATTTATTTCAGAGAGAGAGAGAATGAGAGACAGAAAGCACGAGGGGGAAGGGGGTCAGAGGGAGAAGCAGACTCCCCGCCGAGCAGGGAGCCCGATGTGGGACTCGATCCCGGGACTCCAGGATCATGACCTGAGCCGAAGGCAGTCGCTTAACCTACTGAGCCACCCAGGCGCCCCTCAATTGAAAGGTCTTAAGAGCTGGAGGCTTCCCTGAAGAAGAAGAGATTCTGCCTATGATGGTAACTATAGACCATGCCTAATGGTTCCATCCTGCCTCTCTGAGAGCCTGCTCTCTGGATTGTGGACTTCCTTAGCCCAACACCACATTATGTGAGCCAACATTTCACAACAAATCTCTTAGTGTATATCTCTTATCGGTCTATTTCTCTGGTTAAACTCTGACTGATACACCTATCTTATTCTCAGTATCAAAGCACTAAGCCTAAGGCCCAACATGTAGTAAGGGGGGACTTCAAAAACTACTTTATTTAAATAGCTTTATTTTATATTTAAGTAAAAGAGTTTAACAAAAGTCCCTTTAATTATTTTCTCTTTGTAACCCACTACCTAGGTACAGTGCTTGGTGAATTAATGAGTATTTAATAGATGTTTACCAAAAAACAAATAAATGAGGGAATTAATTAATAAATTATGATTACAGCTGCAGGGGTTTATAAACAGTGCATCATGGTGGAAAATTTTTACAAATCACCACATTTTGTAGATTTGAAACAATTAAACAGATGCTAGCATTTAGTTAACTGCAATTTCACTTTGTTTCTCTGAAAATGATGCTCTTAAGAACTATAACGAAATGACTTGGGGATAAGGATAATTTACTTCTTAATAAACATCTCTGTGAAAGGGTAGCCTATTACATTTTTGAGTATTACACAACCTCCCTATGACTCTTGACTCACAGGGCTAGGAAAGCTTCTGGGAGGCCATCAGTCCAGCCATTTGCTTCCCAAATGCCTCCCTGGTCTCACTCTAATAAATGAAGGAAATCCCGGGGAGAACACACTGCTAAAAATTGGCCCAGACATAAGATGGCACATATTTAATTGTGGTGTAGGATAAATGATGTAGAATCGTTCGTTTACAATAAGGAGAACAAGGCAAGAAAAAAAGGAAGATGCAAGGAGAAGGCAAAGGAGCACAAAGGGGCTTTGGACCTTTAAAAGTAAGTTGGGAGGTGTTGATGATGATGCTGTCAGTGACTATGTACCTACAATATTGGAAAAGAAGAAATAAAAGGGGAAAGGAGAAACCAAAGGAGGTTGAAGTTCTAGTAACTTCTTTCTCAGGAAAACTACTATCATTAGACTAGCTTTAATGCTATGACCAGTACTGAGAGAGAAAATAGATTTGTACAGTGCAATGAGGTGGGGAATCAATCAGGGTAGATGCTACTGAATTTCATCTGCCCAAATCGGGCATAATGTTGAGAAATGATTCAGAAAAATATTTAAAAGATTATTTTGAACTCTGAGGGCTGTGAAATCTCGCTCTAAGGGATACAGAGTTGGAGGCTCCCTATTTTCGGAGCAACTATAAAATGGTCCTAATATTCCCATTTGAGTGGGAGGATGTTGTTCTAGATATCTGCAGTCCAAGGTCCCATATTTCCATCAAAAAGATCTGACACAATGGAGAATTTTTTTTTTTAAATGGCTACAAATTCTTTGATATTTCTACCATTAAGAGATAGGGTTCTATCACCCTTTCCCTGGGCTGCTATGCCATGCTTGAAAGAAGCCCAAGCTACATGGAGGAGCCATGTGTAGGTACTCTGATCAACCATCACAGCTGAACCCAGCCTGAGAGTGACCCCAGAGCCGACTCAGATATGAAAGTGAACATACCCAGGTGATTCCTGCTTCTGGCCCTTCCTGTCCTCAGAACTGAGGCCTCAGACATCATGACACCGTGCAGTAGAGATAAGCCATCCCCTGACCAAAAGAATCAGGGAGCATAATAAAATGGCTGTTTCCTGTCACTAAGTTGGGGTAGTTTGTTACCCAGCATAGGTAACTGAAATCCAGAAAAACAAGCTCTACTCATTTTGCAGATGTACCTATTTCTGTTAGGATGGTAACTCTCCCAGTTTGGGGATATATTTAAATGTTTTGAAAAGATAAAACTATTATTACCTCAGTATATATGTCCAACCTAGAAAAAGTTTAGAAGTAAATAGTTGATGAAATTAAACCAACCAATAGTATTACAATTCTGTATTAAATTGAGCATATTAATCCATTCAAAATTAATTAAATTTTTGCATATTGAGATTCTGACAGATTTACCTTGCAAATTCCATTTTAAAGTAGGTAATTGAATAATTGATCTTAAATGTGTAATCTTAAAGTAAAAAGTACTTAGTTTAAATGTTTCAGGGAATTTAAGCAACTAAATAGTAAATTAGACTCTGTTTAAGGGGATTTAATCTCAATTAACTATTGTTCATTGAATTTTTTAAATCTTAATTTATGTAATACAAAAATAATGACTTTTAAGAAATGAGAAAAACACATGACAGGAAACTTCCTTGCAATCCACTGTAAGTAGGTCAACGTGATTGCCTCATTAGAAGACTCGGGCAGAAAGGCAATGAAGATGCTCAAGTCAGAACCCAAAACATCTCATCTGGGCTTAGCTTGTATGGCCCAACATAAGTCGGGTGACTATATAATTTATCATGCAAAATAGGACTTTTTTTTCAGAATGACAAGGGAATTATTAAAATGTAAACAAGAATAAGAGCATGATACGGGACTTCCTGGTAAACAGGACTTTTATCTAAATCATTCCCCTGCAGCCTTCATGAGTGGCACCTCATCTGGGTGAGCCCTGAAGCCAATGAAGCATAAGCTTCAGGTCCCTCCATTGAATGGGGGGTCCCTCCATTGAATGGGGGGTCCCTCCATTGAATGGTGGGTCCCTGTTGTTCATTGAATTTTAATCGCCTAAAAAGTATAGGTGACTGTTCTCAGTTTAGTATTAAAATCTAAATATTAATTTTATAAACACTGAATATTAATTTAAAATGGGAGCATTCTAAATAAAATAAATAATTCTAAATAATCTTTATATTGACAAAAATATACACCCTTCTCATAGACATTAAAAAATGCACATTGATATGAGGAAACAGCTTACAAAAGTAGAAAGAGAAATAGAAAAAGGACAGAAACCTAATAATTTTTTCCACAGGACAAACACTGGAGTTAGAGCAGCAGGGTAAGATCAGTTTTCTGCCACATGCAAGAAGTCATTTGCAGCTTCTAAGAAATACCATAAATGGCTCACACTGATTTCTTCCAGGAAGATGATGACCCCATTCTAATACTGAACAAACATATCTATTAGTAATTCCACACTGTATAAAACCGAAGTACATTAGGCTGCAGTTTGGGGCAACTTCCTCTTATTTATTTATGAGTACAAACTAAAAACATCTGGTTATCAGCCTTTTCTCAATATAAAAATATTTGAGCCATTATTTATTCATTTGTTTAGGTAAGCCACATAGTCTGTATCCAACACAAATAGAATATTGGATACGTATGTTCTAGTGTTATAGAGATTTTAAAAGAGGTTCTGAGAATAGTTCTAACCAGAATTCTAAGAATTATTCCAAATTCAGATGAATTTCTTGAGAGTGGAGACCAAAATGTGAGGCACAATGGATTAAACAAAACTTTATCCTGTATTTTACTATTTTTTGATGACATGATCTCACCTCCTATACTCTTTCAGTATCATTCTTACTTCCTCACCCCATAATCATTTTTACATTTTTCTGGATTAAAAAAAAAAGTTCTCCAAATTCATCTTAAGTTGTGGAGCCCCAAACTGAACACTACGGAGCAATCACCAAAGTTTTGAACTTCCACATAAAAGTTAAATAAGGAAAACTTCCGGATAGTAAAGGAAGAGACAGAACAAAGTGACATGCAAACAAACCATTCTGAAATTAGAACCAGTTCCAAAACAAAATGTTCAGTGAGGGGGGAAGAATTAGAAAG
The DNA here is from genome assembly GCF_009762305.2 of Zalophus californianus. Lineage (NCBI taxonomy): Eukaryota > Metazoa > Chordata > Mammalia > Carnivora > Otariidae > Zalophus > Zalophus californianus. The sequence goes on from NC_045598.1 coordinate 124,981,742, forward strand.
AACCACGATAGAAATCTTAAGGTGATAGCAAAATTGTAAATAGAATTTTAAGATACGATTACTCTTTTCTAAAAAATTAACCTAATGCTGGAAAGTCTAACAGAGATAAACGTCCCCCAATGCCCGGAGATGAACAGATAGCATGTGAACAACTTTGTCTAAGCTCACTGTGGGCACCCGCAGCCTGGAGTGGGGTGTGACCTAGCTGTGTGCCTCCCCTCGATGCAGCTTACTCAACCTCCCCTTCTCAAGGCCACTGGAGTGCAGACGTCAGTCCTGCCCAGGCTGTCCACGGAAACGTAATCTCAGGCAGCATTTCATTTTCATTTCTTTGGACTAAAAGAGGATGTTTGGTGTATAAGAAGGGATCGCATCTCACACCATCCAGCACGTGACCTCCGTCCAAGCCCAAATTGCCATGACATTTTCCTGCCCAGCTTTCTTCCCATCCTTTTCTCACAATGTGCCCTGTTCCAGAGGGAGCACTCTTGCAGTAACTTACTTCAAATCATATGTAGCAGTTTTTTCTCCTTCCTATCGGTGGAAGTTCTCCATCAAAGAACATAAGCTAAAAGCTTTGATATATATTGCAAATTGACTTCTAGAATAATGGTGTTGGTTTTAAATCTCACCTACATTATATAAGTAAACATTTTTTTCCACACCTTTGCCTTTGAAAAATAAACATGGAAAAGACAGAAATAACAATAGCCACCATGTTAGAATAACACATCAATGTTTTGTTGTTTTCGAAATTGTCTGGGCTGTTATATTATTTCAGTAAAAATTTTAAAATAAATATAGGTATGTGTTTTAAGGGAACATGCTCCTAAGACACTGAGGTTATCTTCAGAAAAGCAGATGGATTAATTCAGAGGAGGAATAATGATGGTGGTGATGGAGGAGTGAGTTATGAGAAATGATTAAAGATAAAGATTATGTCTGGTGTTGCTAAGTAATGGCTGAGGGGGGACCAATAATTGACGACAAAAATCTGACAGGGAGAAATACTGAACAGGCAGACAGAATTATTCAGTCAGGTTTAGGACAGGTTAGCTAGAACTGTAGGAAGGAAAGAAAAATTTACCCTGAGTGGGAGAGAAAACTTTCTGACAGTGAAAATTATTATTTAAGAAAATATTGCAAGAAAAGTGATGAAAGCCATCCCTAGGGATCTTTAAAATAAGGCTGGATGGAAACCAAGAGAATGTATATGACCAGAGAATAGCCACAGGGCTATGATTTGGGGCTAGTTTCCATCTCTGATTTTATAAGAGCCTTGGGGAAAAAAAAATTGGTCAGTCAGTCCATGGTGGAGGATTAAAACATGGCTGAGGCAACGTTTACACAGTTCTGGGTAACATTGTGTTTACACGGTTCTGGGTGTCCTGCTTCCATGCTCGCCACTAAACTAACCTGAGCCAGTGTCTTTGTCTGTAACATGACCTGCTGTGTGTGACTGGGAACTCCTACTCGGGTATGGCTGCTACATATGTGATGGGGATGGGGTGTCAGCAGATTACCTGAGCCAAAATGTGGATGCCAGGAACCAGTTCCTGGATCACAGAATACTACAGCTCATGGAGAATGGATCTAACCACTTCCTTTGAAAATAATGAAGAGCTCTACCTACCGGGTATGTGTCATGGACCAAACACTGTGTTAGATGTTTTACCAATGTAATCTCATTGGATTCTCCCAACAACCTTGGAGTGTAACTGTTGAGAGCCACGTTTAAAAAATGAGCTGAAATGAGGATTTCAATCCAGGTATATGTATTTCTCTACACGCTGCTATCTCAATAGACAAAGAGGGGAGTGACTCCCACAAGACTGGACAGTCCAATTTAGAGCCCAGTCTAGAACTTACAATTCTTATTCTTGGTCTTTGTCCTTTACCAAAATTAGTTCTCATCTCCATTTTCTTGGGTCCCCCCTCCACCCTCTTATCCTCTCCTCATGATAAGGAGCAGAGGAAGAAAGAAAACTATATTTTTGATGTTTTAAACTGGAGATTGGTGGGGAAAATGTGCATATGTAAATTTAGTCTTTTGATTCTTATTTTATATGATTCCAAAATTCATTGTATTATTCAACTGGTTAGTTTGATACTCTACCTTTTTAAATTGTCTGAATCAGAAAAGTAATTTAGTCCTATAATAACAAAGCAATGCTCATTGTGTATATGGTTCAAATACATATTTTTCAGTCTAAAAATCTAAAGTAAGTTGAATAATTAAAATAGGAGTAATATATATCAGTGAGATGCTTCATTTTTTATTTCCTTATATTTATAATATTGCTTCATTATTGTTTGCAAGACAAAAGAAATCTATTAAGAACATAAAAGTTGTAACATAGTATATACACTATGAATTTATTAAGGCCATTATCTACTTTGTTTTAATATTTATCTTAATAGATTGCATTCTTTCTGGTGCATATTCCTCATTCTAATAAAGTTAGTTAATAGACAAACATTGTGAAATGAACGCATTAAGTAATTTTGAGCAATCAGGAGCTAACCAAATAGCAGTAAGAATGAAGATCACCTAGAAACATTCGGCCTATCCTCAACTCACTAGAAACATTTGGGCTTCCTCAACTCACTAGAAATGACTCATCACAAATATTCAAACTTTCCGTCTTTGTACTGTCCTCCTATCTATGAAGTTAATTATATCTGGAAAAGGAAAGCTGTATGCCTTACAGCCTTCAGACATCCATTCCTCCAACCCCGAGAAACATCTTGAATAAAGCAAAATCTAATGAAACAAGTTAGTTTCTAATAGTGCTTAACGTGTTGAAAGAGGAAATGGAGTGACATTGGGGAGGATGGAGGTTGGAGAAAATAGTGTTTCGAATCCTCTTTATGCTGCTCTGTTGCTTGGTTTACCCCTGGAGACAAGGGGAAATGGCCATCTGGATGATGTGCCCACAAAAGGCTGCTCTGCTGGGGAAAAAGCCTTTTATTATACAAAGAGGTATTTCTTCTCTGCCACACAGTGGCTGAGGTTCACAGGACTCAACCGTCCCCACCTGCAAGGGCCGCTGGAAGAAACTGTAGAAACAGTAGAACCCTATTCAGAAGAGCTGAATATGACACAAACCTGAATACTTTAAATAATTTAGGAGCACACTGTTGCTTTTCTGACAGCCTTTTACAAATTTTAATTGTGTGCCTAGAGATTGTCACATACAGCCACAACCTACATAGGAAAAGCATTTGGAGGCCAGGATACCTGCAGTCCCTTCCCTAAGGCTCTGGGTCTGCTGGGCAGAGAAAGCCTAACTGAGAAATCCTTTCTAAAAATTGACTCTGAAATGTTGAATTCTGGACCTGGTGGCTTCCTCTCCTATGTTTGTGTATATTCTCATTTTTCTCATTATTTTGCAAAATAATTGACTCTATATCTAAGGTCTCCATAAACACACTCCTTATATTTTCTACTTCCACAGCATATCTTCTGATATTGAAGTCTCCTAACAATTATGGAAATTATACCCTTTTAATAAAATACTTATTGGGCACAGTTTTGTTTCAACAAAGCAATCAGAATAAATAAAATTTAAGTTATATCTTGAAGCACTTTGGTCATCCATGAAACAGAGTCTAGATCAGTAATTTTTTAGAAATTATTGTCAAATTTAAGAAATGGAAAGCAAAAACAAATGTGAAATAATGTAAAATAGCCAAAATACAGGTCTCACTTTGTTCATCTAATTCAGCCCTTAACTGTTCCTGTACATTTTTCAGAGTTTCAAATCCTTTGTGTGTTTGACAGCATCTTACCGGTAATGGTTCACTTTAAACTTGAATTGTCAGAATAACATGTAATGTAAAATTGTGCCCGACCACCACCCACATGCAAATCCATTATTCCAGTAGTCTTGTGAGATCATAATTCCTTATGTTAAATAATTTCCCCGTCTTTTCATGGTAAAAATAATCAATAAGCTAGCAATGAATTCAAACCTGCATTCCTGGGTGTTTGATCCTTAATTAGCTTCTAAGTTGGTTAAGAGTTGCAGTAGAACCAACACTTCCTATATTATAGAACTGGCGATACTACTATTAACTGGGAAGGAAACCAAAGCCCACAGAGAAATTACTTGGCCAGAGAATTAGCTAGGAAAGGTTCTGGAGGTGCATTTTCTTCATTTTTTTGTGTAGTGATTTTTTCTTTAGAGAGAGAGTGTGTGCGGGGGAGGGAGAGGGCAGAGGAGAGAGAGAGATTCTTAAGCAGGCTTCATGCCCAGCACTGAGCCCAGACTCACAATCTGATCTCAACCACCCTGAGACCATAGACCTGAGCCAAAATCAAGAGTCAGAAGCTTAACCGATTGAGCCACCCAGGCGCCCCTGTGTAGTGATTTTTTTTTAAATGACCCACTGCTGTTTCCAGGATTCGAATAGATCATAGAACCAAAACTTAGTTCATTTTAAGTATGTTTTCACCTTTTCCCCAAAGCCTGTTAATTAATTTGAACTAGTGCGGATTTTTCTAGCATTCCCTTGTTGCTAGCCACCTCGAGAGGAAATCATCAAATGCTAAGCAGTGGGAGAAAACGGAGAAGGAGCCCTCAAAAACCGACAGCAAAGGTCTCCAGACTCTAGATGTTCCGGGATGGACTGCATTCACCATGCATGTAGTAGTAAACAAAGTGATTACCCTATAAATGATTCAAAGGGTTGCTTCTAAGTTTTTAAGAGAGAAAGAAAGAAAGAAAGAGAGAGAGAAAGAAAAAAGAAAAGGAAAAAAAGAAAAATACTATGACATAACCATATCTTATTGATTCAAATTTTCATCTTGGTAAAAACAAGACGATTTGATCACACACACAGAGGTGAGCCTGTTTGGCCTGTTGGCCCAGATCTTGGCTGTGGGGGCGGGGAGGAGGGTCAAAGTGGACCCACGCAAATGAACCCTCCCTTGGGAATAGCTTTTTGTGAGTGCAAGTTGTGTCTGCCTAATTTTGTGAAACAATGAATTCCCTCTAAATATTGTTTGTGGGGAAGTGCCGAACGGTGAAAATATCAGATACTTCTGATATGGCTCAGTTTTCTTTAGCCAATGTTATGATCGGCAAAAAGCATGAGAAATGCCCCGCAAGCAGCTCAACAGAAGTGACCACTGTGAAGTGCTGCCTACATGGGAGTAACCTGTTCTGGAGGAATCTAATGGAAGGTGGAGGAATCTAATGGGAAACAGGAACCATTTGCTCACTCACTGCTAGCCTGATGAAGATTAAAATGAGTGTCAAGCAACCAGTAGAACGAAACATGAATGTGTTCTGTAAAATGTTTATTAACCTTTCTAAACAAGACATCATACTATAACAGAAATATTTTGCTGAGAGATTTTTTTTTTTAAGTCACAAATCTGGTAGTAAAAAAAAATCACAAAAGCTGAACCAAAACACACCAGCAGCTTGAGAAGCATTGGATGTACTGGGTGGCATCGTCATTCACTGTCATTCTTGTTCAGAGATGCAGGGACAGAAAAAATACAGACATTGAAGGTTCAAGTTGGAATCTGACCAAAAAATGCAGTAGCCCCCAAATACCCAATTTAGAGCTGATGTGAGCTCATATGATGACATCCTACACACACAAAATGGTATTCCATGTCTTTGTTCCAAAATCAATAGAGCTATGGCTGAGCTGTTTTACCAATAGTGAGCCATCCACTCGCTCTTTTGACATAAGACAACACTGTCCTCTTGAGAAAAAGTCCAAAGGGCTTGGTGCACAGAGAGCTTGGAAAATTAACATTCATTTATTAGTGTTATCACAAGGTCACTTCAGCCCAGGGGCATGCTTTGGAATGCCGAGTTTTTAGTAGATGGCCTATCTTTTTGCATGCGTGTTTTAAAATTTCTGTGTAATCTCTCCTTTCAGCATTGTATCAATCTTTCAAAAAATAAAAATAAAAAGCACTCTTCCTGATTAAAAATTACTCAGTCCATGTTGGAGCTACTGTCCATATTATGACCACGAGTCATCCTCCTTCTGGGTTTCAGAGCTGCTGGGATCCGGAGAGCTGCACATCCTCCTACCTGCCGCACCCGTGGGGAGATACAGGGCAAGTGCATAAAGATAAAGCTCTGCTGAGAGACCTATGTTTTCAAATTACCACAAGAAACCTTCTCTAAGCAATCTGTTATTTAGGAATGACAGGACACAAAAGGGAGTAATGATATATGGTTGCCCAATTTGCATATGATCAGGTGACACTCCACGCCAGAGAGGACTAGAACAGAATGATTTGAATTTAGGCCAAGCTCTGATGACTAAATTTCATGCTGGATGTAGGTCTCTGAACATGCATCTTCCAGTGTAAGTTACTTTAACCTTCTGGGCCCTGCTCAATTTCCCCGTACAATCTTTTTCCTTAAGGAAAGGGTTAGACCCACTTGACTTTCTGAAGCATTAGTCCGCGCCCGCAACCGGAGTCCGGGGGAAGACACTGCTACCAAAAGACAGAAATGACCCGTCCTGCCACCCCTCCTTGTGGCCGTGTGGATGAACATGTCAATTACAGAAACGTCATCCCAAGAGCCCAAGGCCAGGAAGGAGAATACACAAACGTCCCCTGGGACAGGGCAGCGCGCTCCCACCCGCTCGCACCTCTGGGCCCTGCACTCCACAAGAGCTGTTATTGATGAGAATGCAAAGCCTGCTCACCAGGGAGCCAGCCCGAGGGGAGAAGGGGTAGGTAGAGCACAGTGCCTATAAAAGAGCTGTTTGCTACCTACTTTTCTTCTCAGCTCCTAACACAGACTCTACCTAGTAGGTGTCGGTTCAGGGTAGATATTTCCTGAATAAATTGAGTCCTCTGCTCCTGGGAGACCACATATCACTGTGATACATAACAAGTCAGCTACCCGTATGTGAAAAGACAGTCCCTAGGCAAAGTTCTTGCTATTCCTGATTACTCAAAATGTGAGCCCTTTCTCGTAGTTTCTCTGGTTTTGTGTACACAGATTCGGGAGGATGAAGCCCTCTGGTTGTGTTTGTAAATCTCTAGAGCAGGACATTAGCATTCGGAAGCACTTATGAGAGGAGCAAAGCCCTTATGAGAACCCAGGACTCCACAATAAGATATTTCTCAGCTGTCAAACAAATAATTTACAACATGGATGATGGAGTCAGGGGCAGGGGCAGGATTTGGATTTTAAATAAAGCAAGTATGCAGAACTAGATTATAGTTTCGAGCAGGAAAATCAATGGGATGTTGGAAATTTGAGATCTCCTCACAGGCTTAATAATATAAAACACCAGGATCAGATAACAGATATTGGGTTCTTGGGAAACCACAAGGTTGAGTAAGTCGACTTTTGCTTGAAATGTACATTTCCTGGAGCTTGGGAGGAAGAACAACAGTGGAACTCTGCCAAGGGAGGAGGCGGGAGAGGGAGGGGGGGAGTCCTTTCATTCAGATCCATCATCTTTGACCCAAAATCAGTGCCCTTACCTCTCAAAAGACAGTATTGTATTTTTCTCCCACTACAGGTAACTTTTACTCATTCCCCTCTAGTTTCATGAGCAGTTGGAGCGTTCAAAAATGTTTCATTTGCGGAGGCGGGTCCAAAACAGAAATTTGTCTGGACTTGCTGACCCCTACAAATCCCATACAATTTGTTCAGGACAAAATAATACATCTGTATTTCATTGACCTTAAGTCCACGGCTTCAAGTTCACAGAAAACTATATTTGAGAAACATGCAGAGAAAAGGAAACAGATACCAAATCCATCATCAAGGCAGCCTGCTGTTAAAATACATGGTACCAACGACATCGAGACTTCTGAGACTTCGTTTCTTTCCTTCCTTCCTTCCTTCCTTCCTTCCTTCCTTCCTTCCTTCCTTCCTTCCTTCCTTCCTTCCTTCCTCCTTCCTTCCTTCCTCCTTCCTTCCTTCCTCCTTCCTTCCTTCCTTCCTTCCTTCCTTCCTCTTTTCAAGCATGTGTTTATTCAACACACATTTATTGGACACCTAATACCCTTTACATATCCGTTGCCAGCTGATCTTTTCAGGCCAGGCACACATTTGCATTTTATTTTCATATCCAAAAATCTGCCTAAAGTTGAGCGAACTTGGGCCAAAGACACAGGGACCCACTCTCAGCGCTTGGGTGTCCCAGCACCTGCCAGCCGCGCGTCCCCGGAATTGAGGACATCGTGTTTTCAATTTTCTTCAATAAAGCAATGAATCTGGCAATTTGCTGGCCTGCTTCAGCTAAACAGAAAGGACAATTTGAGAAAGATCATAGTTCAGGCCCAGTCAGACGGAAACGATTGAAAACAGAGAGCTGGCCGCTATGTTTCCCCAATGCAGCCTGCTGCCGCAGTTTGACTGACAAACTGACTTTTTTGAGGTGCTCATGCCCATTTCAGTCAGAGTTTATTGAAGGTGATTTTGATCTTCTCCATGAGGCCACAGCAGTGGCCATGCCATCTGTCACCTTGATTGCATCGTGGATTCTCTGGAGAGAGCGCCGTGGCTCCTGATCATTTACAGATTGCGCTGCTTTCCCCTCCATAAGGACCACATGCACAGAGCCAGATGGTGAACATGCACGCTTATTATAAGTCTTTATCTCCGTGCAGGAAGGAGAGGAACCATTAGGTCTCCCTCAGGAGCTCTGCTCCTCTCTACCATCATGCTGCTCCTCAGCAAATACAGTCTTCTTCAGCTGTCATCAGCCTACCTCTGAAAATTAAAAAAATAAACAATAATTCCATCAGCCAAGGCCAGGAAAACCAAGACCAGAAGGCAAAGCAATCCCCCCTTGCCTTGCCTTCCTTTCTTTTCTCTAACCTCCCACTGGCCTGACTGTCAGCACAAGGTAAAAACAAGTTTGTTTGCAAATGCATCATTCATGTGTTGATTTTTTTTTTTTTAAGAGGTCAGGAGGGCCTGCCACTTGGAAATCAAGAGACATGATCCTATTTTCTGTTATTGGGCTCATGGCTTCCACTGCACTGGCTTCTTTTGGTTCCATTTAAGGAGTCGGGGTTCATTTGACAAATTTTAAAATTCTACGTGGTTTTTCTACAATAATCCCAGTAAGGGGACCACCTGTGAGCCAAACGTAGGGGATTGTCGGTGCTGGTGACCGAGCAAGAATGGAAAACCCCAAGTACAGTGGAACTCTAGAAAAAGTCCTTTTAGTAACCTCTCCACGGGGAAAGAGATAGAACGTGGGAGGCTGGGGGCGCGTCTGGAGAGCGGAGCGAGCTCAGCTCAGAGATCCAAGTGACAGCTGGTCAAAATGTGTGTCTTCTCTCAAACCACCACTGTCACTGACTGTTAGGGATTCCAAGAGGGTCCAAAAGAACCCGAAGTGGAACTGAAACACGTGCAAAAATAAATACTGACAAAGTAAGTACACATTAGTTGTAAACGAAGTGATCCTCAACTTTTTCATTTTTATAGGTATAACTTACATATAGTAAAGCACAGACTTCTTAAAGGTAGATTTTGGTTTTTGCATATAAATACTCCACCGAGGTCCGGATGTAGGACATGTCCAGAACTCCAGCAGCAGCAGGCTTGTGATAAATAAATAAATAAAATAAATGTTCATAGGCAGATTCAGTAAGAAGCCCACATCCTCTGTCTGCACTGCTTTTTCCATAAAAAATACACTCAAGCTGAGAAGTCTCTTCTCGTGTGCTCGCTCTCTCCCGCTCAACCCCCACTCTCTCTTTCTCCCTCCCTTTCTCTCCCTCTCTCTCTCTCTCTCACACACACACACACACACACATAGAGAAGAGTGAAGGAAAGAGAGTGGGGCTTAGCCTTTGCCACTGGGAGACCCCAGCTCTGTGGGAAAGCCTCCACCAGTGAGCAGCTGTATGCAGAAACCAGGGAAAGGTTTCCAGTGACCCATAACCTTGAAGTCTCACCTACATGGGTCATTCATTTCAAATAGCTGCCATGTTAACCCAATGGTTGCAATTACTGAAATCCAATATCTTTGCTCAGACACTAAATCTAAGTGATCCCAGAGCCCACTAAGACAGTCACATAATCTCGTTTGTTTAGGTTAAAATGGCATAGGATTTCTCCGTGAAATGCTAAGTTGAGACCATCTCCTACACATTTCTCAAGGACCTGTCTCTTCCAGAAGTATCAGCCTTTGGTGGGAATTCAGGATAAACTACAACAGAGTAAGTGTAAAAAAAAAAAAAATGACTGAGAAATCCCACTGGAGAGTGAAAGCGTGCACACACGCATACACACACACACACACACACACACACACACACACACCCCAAGCTGCTTACACATCCACGTCTCCTCAAAAAGTAATTGAATCCAAATCACTTCCTAAACCAAGTCCAAAAGTTATTTCACATGTTTAGGTGACGAATCAGGGACCCTCCAGTATATATTTGAATAGAAGATAATTATCAAACAAACCAATTTCATTTTTGTAAGCCCATCATTTATAAACCCATCAACTTCCATGATGGTACTGCTTTATTTACATTTTCTGTGAAATAAAACAACTGCTCTTAACATCATAAAGTCACTACCAAATATTTTTAGAGGAAGAAATTTAGTGTGGTTTTAATCCAATGCAAATGTTTTTTCAGAGGAGAGGTTTATGATACACTCCTATTCTTAAACCAGCTTTTTTTTTCCACTTTGGGGCATTAGGAAATGTGTGCCCATAATGCTCTCTGAGAATGAGGGTGTGTGCAGGAAATGTGTGGATTTGATAGGCTTGTGTGCTCACTATACTTGAGATAGTTTGCAAACGGTAGTTAAAAACATGAACAAGAAAAAACTAGTCATGCCTATCTAAAATAATTCCTGGTCCCTGAACATAGCCTCAAATATCTAAGCACATGGATTTTTTTAAAATATCATCATTGTCCCCAGTGTTTATCATTTTTCTACCCAGCATAGATAGGAATAAGTGTGGAATTAGCTCTACCTAGTTAAACAGATGATCTTGATCTTTGTAACATCACACTGTTCTGTACTTTTGGCATATGTTAAGAGAAAAAAGAAAAAGAAGAAACTAGCAGGAGGGGAAGAATGAGGGGGAGTAAGTCAGAGGGGGAGACGAACCATGAGAGATGATGGACTCTGAAAAACAAACTGAGGGTTCTAGAGGGGAGGGGGGTGGGGGGATGGGTTAGCCTGGTGATGGGTATTAAAGAGGGCACGTTCTGCACGGAGCACTGGGTGTTATGCACAAACAATGAATCATGGAACACTACATCAAAAACTAATGATGTAATATATGGTGATTAACATAACAATAAAAAGTTAAAAAAAGCCATTTATAGAGATGCACATTGAAAACCAAATCACCAAGTACAGTTCACCCTCTCCAAAAGGAAGTAAGATAATCAGAAATAATATGGTATATTTGATTAAAAGTAAAAATGTGGTTTCATAAAGTGAAAAAAAGATGACTAAGGCCCAGGAAAAGGAAAGGGAAACTGGGTTTGATTACTTAGTGTTAACAAAATGTGCTAAGAGAGAGGAAGACGTCCTGGCCCCCACGTGGAGAGAAGATACTCCTGCAAATCTGAAATATGGACTGTTCTATTTTGTGTTCTGGTTATGTCACTTCTAGTAAGGCTAGGATCAGAAGCTCAGTACACTGCCCGCTGGCTATGGCCTCGTGTTCAGGTGCAGGGAGAGGCCAAGAGGCCATGGAATCAGGCTGGGGTTGAATTGCAGCCTTTTTACTTGGCCTTGCACTTGGACAGGTTGCTCCCTTTCTCCCAGTTGCATATTCTCTCTCTGCCAATGAGAAAAACAATTCCAGTCTCTCAGGTGAGGATTCACTGAGATGAATGAGAAAACCTCTCGCATGTTATCTGGCTTGTACTGAGCCCTGAAAGCACACTACGACTGAAATGAAGCTAGCACAAATGTCACCATTTCTCGTAAAAGATGGGGCTGCAAACACATACCCGGTGCAATAATGAAGATTATTAGGTGTCAGCGTAGAAGTCATATTTTGTAAAGCAGCCAGAACTGTAAATGCATATCTGATGGCAGGGAAGTGGGCAGGGTGTGATGAAGAATAGACGTCCTACATCCAGCTCTAGGCTCCACCTGCCATTTGGTTACCCTGTGACCTTGTGCACCTCACTGAAGTTCTCCGTGTTCTGCTTTCTTCACCTGAAAAAGGGGGTGACAATGAGGAACCTACCTCAGGGTTAGAGGAGCTCATGGAGGTAACGTGCCTGGCAAATCAGAACCATTATAAAAGTTAGCCAGCGCTCCGAGAGCTCCGAAGGCTGTGAAATAGTAGCTCATGATTTCATCCGTTGCTAACTTTTGGCTGTGGTGCAGCCGTAAAACCTTATTGCAGCTCAAAAGCCCAGGAAACTGACCAAAATTCATTGTTCAATTTTATTGGTTGCTTTTGGTTTCCAGTGTTCGCTAAGTTGGAACTCTTGTTTATTTTATTTCATTGCTACAAACCATACCTATAAACTTTCTAAGCTGTTTTGCATCTCACACGCACATGGACACACAGACACACATATTCTTTGGACAGGGTGGGGGTAGCCCACCGCCAAAGTACAACAGAAGAGTGGCATTATTTTGGACTCACAAGATTTGGGTCTTGGTCCTCATTCTATTACTTCACCTTGGATAAAGCACTTAATCTCTCTCTATCTATAAAATAGGTCTTGGAATGCCTTTTTACTTCATGGGGTTGCTGTAATCTGTGAAAGGACTTTGAAACATCTGAAGCACCATACAAGCTTAAATATCAGGCATTGGTATTCTGTATGAAAGACAGCATCACCACCAAACATTAATGAGTAGTATACAGATTAATGAAGATTTTGTAATAATTGTATAACTGTCAGAAATAAGATTCTAGTTGAGAAGCAAAAGCATCAAAATCTACTGCCTTCTGAACCACAAGGCTGATACGGAGGTCCATCTAAATTCTGCTCCCAGGGGCCTCAGGGCTTCCCGGATCAAGTGATTTTGATTAATAGAGTGGACAAATAGGGCTCACATTTTAATTTTGCTTCTTCCCATCTTTGAGAATATTTCCAATATTACATTGTCTATCCCCCAAATAGCATAATACCCAAATGAAAGTAAATCCAACAAAATCTGCTTAACTCAGGCTGCTTTAAAATAAGAGTTCCTACAATGGGACAGTTGGTCCCAATCCTGGTTTAATATGTCTGCAGTACAAAGGGTCTTTGCTGCCTCCTGTTACTGCAGAAAAAGGAGCTTATTAAAATAAATGTAGAATAGAATTTAAGCTCCTAATAGGAATGGAAAAACAATAATTATTATTGTAGATTAGTATTAATAATAAACAATAGACCTGTTTTTCAGGATAGTTCTTATTCTTGCACTGTAATTTAATTCAGTAATATTCAGATTTCAAGGGTTACTTCATATGAATGGAAAAAAAATGGAAATAATTATTTTTCCTTAAAAAGTTCCAGAGATTCTTTTAAAGAATGATATGACAATAAAAAGGCAGTTCTAAAAATAATTTCAAACAACCCATAATGAATAAAGTAATTCAAATCAAAATAGCGTTAGAAAACATACAGGCACATAACCTTTTCTTTTTTTCTTTCTGTCATTCTGTAAGCCTCAGAAGCTAATTGATTATGATTTAAAAAATAAGTATTTTTAAATAATAATATCATAATGTGTAAAATAAAAATCAGTGTGTGCGTATGTCTATGTGTTTGTGTGTACATGAGTGTATGTGTGTGTGCATGAGCGTGTATCTGCTCAAGCCAGGTTCAACTAGCAGGCAGTGATCACGAGTCTCATCTTGTGAATGGCATTAGATATCTTGTTCAAAATCTCTGATTAATCTGATTAAGCTAGTGAGTGAATAATCCTTTAATCCTCTCAAGAATACAGTTTATGTCTGCTGAGTGTCAAATTTAAGACTAGTAAGCTGTAAATACTAAAATTTAAGTGAAAGAAAGGCAAGAAAGGCAGCCACCCAAAGTCAAACTGTGTCGCCTCTTTTCTGGATTCTGTCTTTTGTGGGTGACCTTCTCAGCTGAAATGAGAATGAGAAACATTAGGAAAAATAATAAATCATCCTGCAGCAGTGGTTCTGCAGCAGGGAGCGTATCAGTCACCGAGGACCAATCTCCTAGCATGTGCTTCCCTTTTCCCAACCAGTTTAATTATAAATTAATGGATACTGCCTTTCGCTTCTCATTTCATTCTGAAGCAGAAATGTTTAAAAACCAGATATTTATTTTATAGTTGGAAAACTATCTCAGAAGCTGACAATGGCTAAATATTTGTGGAATCACACAATTAAAAAAAAAAAACCAGGAAAAGGAACATCCTTTCATTAAAATCCCAGAGGATGACACTTTAGAAACTGTTACTGCATTTAGAATCACAGGGAGTTTTAGGTCAAATGAATTGAGGCGCCTTAATGCTGCTTTATCATCACGCACCAAATTTTAAAAAGAACAATAAGGTAAGACAGTGGGGTGAGGTGGTTAGAGGGGGATGGTGGTGATTCTTTTGCTGCCCAAGAAAAATAAAAAGTAAACAAAAAAAATTATTTTGAACCAATTGGCTTATCTGCTTCCTTGTTAAGGGCATTTGACCACCTACTTTTTTTTTTTCCTTAAATATGGTTGAATACTCTTCTCCATTTCTGGGGCTCCTGGGGGGCTCAGTCAGTTAAGTGTCTGCCTTCAGCTCAAGTCATGATCCCAGGGTCCTGGGATGGAGCCCAGTGCTCAGCATGGAGTTTGCTTCTCCCTCTGCCCCGCCCAGCCCCTCCGCGCGCGCGCGCGCGCGTGTGTGTGTGTGTGTGTGTGTGTGTGTGTGTGTGTGTGTGTGTGTGTGTGGTGTGTGTGTCTCAAATAAATAAATAAAATCTTTTTAAAAAATACTCTTCTCCATTTCTGTACAAAACAACACCAAGATTTTGCTGCTTAAGATCTCTCTGTAGAAGCTATAGAGAATGCACAGGGTACAGTTTCCAACCCGTGCCCCCACCCACTCTTATTTATGTGTTTGTATGTGTAATATGTTATCAGTAATATTGATACACACATCAATACATAATGCAATATATTGACTGCCTACTTTTAACTGGAATACAGACATATCATCCCAATCAGAAGTTTATTATGTCTGTAGCCTGAAATGTGCTGTCAATTCGTTTCCCTGAAACATTTTTTGGGTCAGCTGTTTATGAAAATCATCCCCTGCCCCTAAAAACCTTAATTAATATCTGCTAGAAGGGCAAAGGGCAAGACTGCTACATGCAATTAATTTGCCCTCAACTACTTTTTTCATTTACTAATTTAACAAGAGTCAAAGGGATCTGATCTAATTAAAGTATTGGCTCACCCTTAAAAGCAGAAAGTCCATATTATTCCTTCATTCCTCATGATGTGAGGGAATGAGGCAAAGGAAGACTCCCTCCCAGCCTGTGTAGCTCCAGAATCAGAGCCGCAGTCTGGGAAGTGAGGTTGAGCCAAGATAAGCTCATTCTGCTCTTTGCTGTTTGGGCTCTGGTGTAGCCTCTACTGCTTGTCAACTTTTCCAATGAAGACTGGAAAACCTGGAGAAACTGGGTGCTCAGTAACCAGACAATGGAGGGAAGCAGGTGGAGGAACCTTCTCCTGACTTTATGTTTGCCTGCATGGAGGTGCTGTACGTCTAGGTTTGCCCCAAACATATGGGGGTGAGACAAGCGGCGAGAAGCATCTGGCCCAGCACAACTAGCCACACCCTCAGCCAACTGTATCTCTCACCCCAGAATCTGCCAACCTCTGTGAGTAAAGCTTTCAGTGCTGCTAACTTCAGCATCTTTCTGTAATGTCAAACATCTGGTACCATCTAGTAGTTTTGGTCCTTTGTCTTTATTAAGGGAGGTAAATGTCTCATATCTCTGGCCCATGTGTTTAGCTCTAACTTTCTTCCTGAATACTCAGTGGTAATGACTTCTGTAATTTGACTTGCTACATTATTTGTGATCCCCATGGATATTTAGACTCTTATTAGCTTTAACCAATCTACCTTTGACTGTGAAATTTTCCCCAGCACCCTAAGCTGGTTACGAGCTAATGCCTGATTTTGAAGAGCACAACCGATGCTCAGGCTTTGAGGACCATACACCCCATTACAGCTTCTAGACTGAGACAGACCCAAAGTCGGAAGGCGAGGTTTAGAATTTTCTGCAAACTCTCTTGTAAGGGGTTAAAGAATGGACTGGAAGACTGAGAAGAGTTTTCAGCCACCTCTGTCAATGAATTGTGCAGTTGAGGAGTGAGTGCATGAAGATGAATCCCATACTGGTAACAAATCATAGAATGACCTTGTGCTTTTGTTCAGATAGTAAAGGCTTTCTTAAAACTCCAAAGAATAGTGTTTACTAACTATGTAAAATCATTTCTGAAATTATTTTATAATGAACCTAATTATGCATAAATATCTAAGAGAATATGTGTATTAATTGTGCTATATGTATTTTTTTCATTTTCTACAGATCCTCTAATTTACTGTCTTTAGATCCTGTTCTCACCTTCTCATAATCACTGTTACTCATATTACAGAATAACAGACATATTCTTTTGCCTTTACATGGCATGCAAATTAATATAGCCCTCTCTTTTGCTGTTCATTTAATCATTTATTCACTCAACAAATGTTTACTGAAAGTTTGTTAAGTGCATGGACATAAGGAAGCTATTTAAAATGATGAATGGGAAGTGGGATTGAAGATGGCAGTGAGAAGATTCTGAACTCCCTTCCTCCCATGGACACATCAAATCTACAGCTACATACTGATCATTTCCCTCTGAAAACTAGTTGAACTGCTTCTCCACAACAAAGGATAAAAGGACTACATTGACCTGAGTAGGAGAGGTAGAGACAAAGTCTCACCAAAAATCCCACCCCTCTGCCTCCATACAGAGTAAAGAGGGATCTCACAAGTCTGGCACTTATCCCAGAGAGATGAGGGTTTGCTCCCACGAATCTGGCACCAGAACCTAGGGATCGACACCAGAGAAATAAGCCCCCAGAATGTCTGGCTTAGAAAATCAATGGGGCTGATGTCCAAGACACCCAAAGTGCTCTAAGAAACTGAGATTCTCTTATTAAAATGCTCGTGGGCAGTCTCACTAGCCCTAGGATCTGGTGAAAAAGCACTGACTTGAAAAATGCCTCAACTGTATGTAAAGGAGACTCATTTGTGGGTCTGCAGCAATCTGCTGCAGGGGCAGGGGACAGTTGGAGCGCTCTCCAGAGATGGAAGCACTGGCGGATGCCATTTGTGTCCTCTCCACCTACCCTACTAGTGCTGGTGGTGTACTCATGCCCAGCACCCTCCCAGAGCCTCGCTGAGTCAGGAAGGGTGAGTGGTTGTGACAGTGTCTTGATGCCTTGCCAAGGCCAGAGAGCGGAGGCAGTTGCAGTGATGCCCTGCTCCCGGCCTAGGGCAAGTGAACACCAGTGATCATAGCATTCTCCCAGTCCCTTACCAAAGTCAGTGAGCATGGGCAGTTGCAACACTTACCCTGCATCCTGGCTGGGGCTGGCAAACAGGATCCGTCATGGCATTCTTCAGGCTCTGTCCTGAGGCAAGCATACACCCACAGTCAAGGCACTCTCCTGCAGCATTGCTGAAGCCCCCAGGCCAGCCAGTCAAGACATTTTCCCATGGCCTTTTCTGAAACTAGCGAGTGTGTCCCACCCCTGCACTTTTCAGCTGCCCTACTAAAGCCAGCAGGTCCACATAAACCACACAGGAGATGTTATTGTTTGCCTGGCCCAGGTGGCCAAGGGGGCTGGAGTTTCTGAGCTCCAAGAGATTTTAACAATCAGAAAGATAGTCTTGGCAGGCCACCACTCCCAGGGCACTGCATAGACAGCAGACTGAAACACAACCTCAATCTTCCTGTGAAAAGACCTATTTATTTATCCTGTACCTTCAGCCTAAGAGGCAGGATTCAGTTTTCCCACACATCTAGAAGCTATGGAGGCACTCCTAGGGAATGTGAATAAAGTGACACCATCTTGGCACACTCCCTTGGCCAATTCCTCCCAGAAAGGAGCTTACACACACATCTGGAGCCCCAGTTTTTGCAACAGTCACCCAGGGGTAGCCTCCAGATCTCCTGGTCAGGAGGCCAACAGGGTTTACAATTTGATCCCCAGGACTGTATATATTTGCATATTTTAAAAGCTGCTGCCTAAGGGTCTGGCTTCTCATCAGCCTGAAACTAGGTGCTAAATGGGATTCCTCCCCTTGGAACACTGACAGGTCTTGGCACACCCTCAGCAACAGGAACATATCAAGAACAAACCAGGCTGTTGATTAAGAGGTAAAATGTGACATCAAAAACAAAATATGAGGGGGGAGTAAAAATGTAGATTTTTGGAATGTGTTCAAATTTAAGTTGCTATCAACCTAAATAGACTGTTATATACATAGGATGTTATATGTGAACTTCACAGTTACCACAAATCGAAAACTTACAGTAAATACACAAAAGAAAATGAGAAGGAAATGTAAATATAACACTGGAGAAACTCATCATACCACAAGGGATGAAAGAAAAAGAAGACAGGAACAGAAAGGAACTACAAAAACAGCCAGAAAATAATTTCTAAAATGTCAGTAAGTACATACCTATCACTACTTTAAATGTAAATGGACTAAATTCTCCAGTCAAAGGCTATGGCTGAATGCATAAAAAAAAAGACTCACCTGTAAACTGCCTACAACAGACTCACTTCAGATCCAAAGACACACACAGGTGGAAAGTGAAAGGATGGAAAAATATACTCCATGCAAAGGAAATGAAAACTAATGTAACTATACTTATATCAGACAAAATAAACTTTAAAACAAAGACTATAATACAAGACAAAGAATGGCATTACTTAATGATAAAGGCATCAATCTAGCAAGAAGGTACAATATTTATAAATATATATGCACCCAGCATAGGAGCATCAAAATATATAAAGCAAATATTAACAGACCTAAATGGGGAAAGAAGAAAACTGGAAAAAAACACAAAAACCTGAGGATTAAACAACATGCTATTGCACAGTCACCGGGTCAACAAAGAAATTAAAGGAGAAATTTAAAAATATTTAGAAACAAGTGAAAATAGAAATATGACATACCAAAACCTATGGGATATAGCAAAAGTGGTTCTAAGAGGGAAGTTCATAGCAGTAAAAGCTTAGCTCAAGAAATAAGAGAAATCTAAAATAATCTAAATTTACACCTAAAGGCATTAGAAAAAGAAGAATAAGTGAAGCCCAAAGTTGGTAGAAGGAAGGAAATGATAAAAAATCAGAATGGAAATAAAGAGACTAAAAAGACAATAAGAAAAGATCAATGAAACGAAAAGCTGGTTCTTTGAAAAGGTAAACTAAACTGACAAACCTTTAGATAGACTCACCAAGAAAAAAAGACAGAGGGCTCAAATAAACAAAATCAAAATGAAAGAGGAGAAATTACAATCGATATCGCAAAAATACAAAGAATCATAAGCAAACAATTATATGCCAACAAATTGGACAATCTAAAAGAAATGGACAAATTCCTAAAAACATAATCTTCTTACACCGAGTGAGGAAGAACTAAAAAAAAATTGAATAGGCTGATTACTAGTAAGAATATTGAACTGGTAATCAAAAGCCTCTCGACAAACAAAAGTCCAGGATCAGACTAGTGAATTCTACCAAACATTCAAAGATTTAAAACCTACCCTTTTCAAAATCTGCCAAAAAAATGGACGAGGAGGGAAAACTTCCAAACTCATTTTATGAGACCAGCATTACCCTGATACCAAAACCAGACAAAAACACCACAAAAATTATAGGCCAATATCCCTGATGAACCCAGATGCAAAAATCCTTAACAAAATATTAGCAAACTGAATTCAACAATACATTAAAATGATTATATGGCATGATCAAGTGGAACTTAATTCAGGGATCCAAGGATGGTTCGGCATTTGCAAATCAATCAGCATGATACAGCACATTAACAAAAGGAAAGATTAAAATCATATGATCATCTCAATAGATGCAGAAAAAAAAAACATTTGACAAAATTCAGTATCTATTTATGATTAAAAACTCTTGGGGCACCTGGGTGGCTCAGTTCATAAGCATCTGCCTTCAGCTCAGGTCATGATCCCAGGGTCCTGGGATGGAGCCCTGCAACAGGCTCCCTGCTCCACGGGAAGCCTTCTTCTCCCTCCCCCACTCCCCCTGCTTGTGTTCCCTTTCTCACTGTGTCTCTTTCTGTCAAATAAATAAATAAAATCTTAAAAAAAAAATACTCTCAACAAAGTGGGTATAGAGAAAATGTACCTCAACATAATAAAGCCCATTTATGACAAACCCACAGCTAATATCATACTCAACGGTGAAAAGCTTAAAGCTTTTCCTCTAAGATCAGGAACAAAACAAGGATGTCCACTCTCCCCACTTTTATTAAACATAGTATTGGAAGTGACTTTATTGCCTCTAGTCCTGTAGCAACCAGCATGTAGTCAAACGTTTTCAAAAGGAACAGAAAACTAGATTTTATCACCTAGTTTTGATTCCCAATTTTATGTTTTACCATACACTTTGACAAAATAGCATTAAAAATTTCAAGAAATTCATTAGATTGATTAAAATTGCAAAACTGAATAATGCCATTGTTCTTGGGCATATGGATGTATCAAAACCTTCATATGCCTGCTGGCTTAAGTGTAGACTGGTACAAACCTTCTGGAAACAACTTGGTAGTGGTACTTAGGTAAATTAAATGCTCCCTATGGCAAATAGTACTCTTCTTTGGGTACAATTCTCAAAAATATTCTCATACAGTGGAGGGCATCTTCCATGATATTTATCACAGTGTTGTCGGTAGTGGTGGGAGGCAATCATGGAGTTTATCACTGGTGGACAGGTAAAACATAGTAGATGCCAATTATAAAGTATTCTGCAGCAATTAGAAACAAATAGCTGGATGTTTACACAGCTATATGGATAGGTCTTAGAAACAATAGGCCATAATGATAAAAAGAAAATAGAATGATCTAACAATGATATTTGTATAAACTAGAATGCAGGAACAAATGTCTTATAAAAATACATGAAAACAAAAAGATATCACCAAACACATTAATATGACTGCTTGTGATAGGAGGAAGAACAAGAGTGGCAGTGAGAAATCGAGAACTGGGAATTAAATGAAATAGATTGATAAAAAGATGGATGGATAGATGATAGAGAGATAGACAGATGACCTATAAGTGAATCAGCCAGTTGGTTGAGAGAAGCTGATGCAAACTAATGATACGGTGTCATGAACTAAGATATATAATTAACAACTTTTTGAACGTGGAATCCAGAAATAAACTAAAACAGTCCAAGAAAGCTGGTAAGTTTCTAGGGCAATAATATATTATTGATGTGGCACACTCCAGATAGAGATTAAGTGTAAACACTGAGTTGTGGTGTTGCTCAACCTTCACCCTGCCTATAAGACTTACATTTGCCGTGAACATCACATCTGGCTCCTTGAGATGTCTGTCAGACAGTTACCAGCCAACAGTGAGAGCCTAGAATGGGACCGGTCTACTGGCTCAGCATCTTTGGCAGAAGAGGCATAAGCAGCTGCTAGATAGCAAGCTGGAGTGAGACAGCCACCAGCAGAGAGTAAAGACATCTTAAAATAGTCCAGTCATCCAGCAGAGCCATAGCACATTGCAAACTGCAGTGTCTGACAGCCTGACCTAGTAGTAAATGCAGCAACTGGACAAGTGATAGTTCTGGAGAAGCTCAGCCTCTGCAGCCTGGGCAAACCCAAGAGTAGCCTTCACATATAGGAACGGAAAGCAGACTTCCCCACTCTCACTCCTTCTAGCCATTCACCCACATATACTTATAGTTTCAAGTCTCAAGATCACATAGAAATGACAACATTTTACAGCCTTTGAAATAATTCATCCTTCAAAAGAGTCCCTCTTAGAGAACTCATATGCGGATGGAGGATTCACAGCCCGGGGCTAAATTGTCCAATATGGCAGCCACTACCCACATGCGGCCATTGAACCTTTGAAATATGGCTAATTCACATTGAGATGTGGAGATCTAGTCTGATAAAAGAATGTCAAATATCTTAATAATTTTTACATTCATTAAATGTTAAAATGATGTTCTGGAAATAATGGGTTAAGTAAAATATGTTATTAAATTACTTTCACCTGTTTCTCTCCGCTTTTTTTGAAGTAGCTAGTAGTAAGTTTTAAATTACATCTGTGGCTCACCTTCTATTTCTATTAGACAGGGTTGGTCTGGGGACTTATATGTTGATTTACAGCTTCTCTCTCAGTTTAGTAATGTGAAATTGAAGCCTAACTATTTTCCCACAAAGGTGTTAGATTCTCTCTTCCAGATGTTACTGTCCAAAATTGTGTTTGGCCCCCTAACATTTCTTATCGGTGGTGATTCCCGCTAGAAGTTTCTGGCCTTTTCTATGTTTTTAATTCTATCTTTTAGTCTAAATAGAGCATGATCAAATCACAATAGAACAAGAGATCCATGTAGGTTGGGGATAGCCTGCAAATACCCTGATGATCATCTAAATTACATTAGAGTTGCTCAGGTCTTTTGTGCCAAGATATCTTGTAGCATACAGAAGGTCTCTTCTAGGCTTCTACTTGCCATCCTGGCATGAAATCTCACTGACAATCTAAGATGGAAAAGAATGAAAACAGTTCATACCCAAATATGTCACTTTCCACCATAAAGGAAAGTCGGGAAATGGAATCCATTCACCTCTTATTCCCAAGAGTCAATGTGATAGAAATTCAAGATTTTTAAAAACAAGATCCTTCTTTGAAATTAGCGGGTGGGGGAAGCTTTAGTAAAAATACGGCTTGTGGAATTGAAATCCTGAAATGTCACTAAAGACCTTTAGTAACTTGGGAATAGAGCACATTTTCTAGTTTGATTATTACCACATAAATATATGACCATTCTTTTATTATTATTTTTTTTCCTTCATTTGAGCCTGATCCCTGGAGTCAACCCCTAGTTGTCAGGGGACTTGTTGTAAGTAATGGTCATTTGTGTTTCATAATTATCTTGAATCAACACAATTAGTTCCACATTCTGCTGTTTTCTTCCTAAGGCATCTGTAAACATTTTTTATACAATTCTAGCAAATAGCTTTTGGTAATAATTAAATTTTTCTAATTAAAAAAAAAAAGTAGAGTGATCCAGGATAGATATTTTAAATGTGCTTTACAGACCCCTCCAAGAATATTAGAAAATATTCTTCAAGATGCCAGGAGATTTGCTCTTTCAATTATCAACCACAGTTCCACAATTTAGAATGTCTTTGGTCACAGTTTTAACATGGTTAAATCAACCTAAAGCCTGAAAGACATTTAATTTTTTTAAAAGTACTCTATTTGAATAGTTTTTTAAATTTCCTTAGAACATTTTTATTCATTTCACAAAAAATGTATTGAACACCAACTATGTACAAGACAATAGATGTGATGGTGTCAGATTTTTCATGTGTGTCAAAATGACCTACGGAGTACCTTAGCAGCTCTGATCCAGCGAGTAAAAGCAAATCCCAGTAATGTGCACCTATAACATCTACCCAAGATGGTTCTGAAATAGGTGGGACTCAAACCCCCACTTTTGAGAAGTACTGAGACAGAGCTTCAGATTCTGTCCCTTAACCTTGAGAGAGGTGTGGAATGCAAATGCTCACCCCTGAAAATCAGAGGTGGTTATGTGTCTCATATAATTTCAGTAAAACTAAAATGATCTAAGTGCAGTGGTCCTGACACCTGCAGCTGGGAAAGCATGTTTAAGAAGAAGGCGGAAAGGTGGGTGTCATTTCCAAAAAGTCTACTTTGTATTTCTAAGAAGGCTCTCTTCAAGAACTGCTCCAAAAATAATATTTTCTAATCGGTTCTTCATAAATAGGCAAATCGTCTACTGAGTGATAAAATCTATAGACAGGGACTAAGCATGGAAAATGCATTCTCTTCAGGCCACTTACCCAAAAGCATTTAGAGCCATCTGGAGGGTGTGGCCACCAAAACAGGGTCACTGAGCGCAGCCATCGTGCTGTGCTCTCTCCTAAGCCCCGAGTCCCTTCATCAATGCCATATTCAGATACGTGTTTTGTTTTGTCTTGTCTTGTTGTGCTGTTTTCCCCAAGGAAAAGGTTTGGCAAATTTTAAATAGTGTAATTACAGGCTGACAACGGAGGCTTTTCCGGTGTTCTGAGGCCTGAAAACGTAAATGGTACTGCCTGCCCGTAGCCTATAGGCCCAGGGAGGGAGAGAACCTGGCCTCCTCCCACAGAGTGAGGGCAAAGGGCTGAAGCATTGAAGACTCATCCTTGTGACATGAAAGTATGGATTGAAAGTCCTATATCTGTCACTCTGAGTTCTAACAGGATCCTAACCAGAGAGAGATGAAAACTGGAGTGTATCAATAAAATACTAGAGTATATCGATATCCATAATGGGGTATCACTAAGTATTGTATATCACTAAAGTGTATCGACAAAACGTGAAAGATTAAAATTAGCGACCCCCACCCTTGCCATAATGAAGAACAGCACCAATCCCACCTCAGGAATAGAAATCGGTGGCCTCAGCCTATCAGGATGCATTTCCCACAGTGGATTCAGCATCCTGTTTTAAATGATAGTATTGTTTTCTTTACTTTCCCCCAAATTAATTTCCAGTAATAAAAGCTAATTTCCCCATCCACATTTGACAATTGTGAGAACATTTAGCCACTTTAAAGTCAGGTGTTGGCACTGTACGGAAAAGACACGAGGTAGTTAAAAATTTGAAGAATATGTCAATTGGTAAAATTAGATAAAAAGTTACGCTGTGTTCTGCCCTACATTTGGACTATCGCAAGTGAGGCAAACTTTTCTAGGCAAACTGCTGAGGACTGCCAATTTAACAAGCTGTTCCATGCTGCAAGGGACATATTTATGGACATACTTTCAACAAGACGTACCTAGTGCTACCAAGCTGTGCTGTACTAAAGAGCAGAAAGAATCAGAACGATAGATGAAAAAAAAATAAAGGATTTCACACATGGGTCCTATTAAAATCAGATCAAGTATTCTGAAATTTACAGGCAAAAATATTTAAAATAATGACAGGGTTGTTGCAGGATCTCAGAAGAAAACACCCAGGAAATGTAAAAGATAAGATTGACACAGCATGTTTAGCTCAGGCTGTTGTACAACAAGGCTCTTGGAGAGAGAGAGAGGAAAAGCCAAAATACATTGTGAATCTTCTCATTTTTAATTAGTTGGGTCAACATGACTCTAGCGCTTTCCTCATGGATGGTTTTCAATATAAAAATTACCGTTCACAAAAATCTTTCAAAAAAGATTGATTTCCTGTCTCTTTATCTTTTGACGGTCCAAAAGTCACCTGAAATAACTACTAGTACTACGAGTACTAGCACTTACATATTTTGAGAAGCCATTGGCTGTTCCCTATGATAGCACTTCCTCATCCTTGGGAGTGTGTTTGGGATACTGATGAATCAGACTGTGCTCTATTTAAAACTTGCTACCTATTTCTATTTCTGGAAGTGAGGCTATCAAATCAACTCAGAACTCATCTTCTTTGTTCTAGGGGAAACAAATCATTGCTCTGGGGAAAGAGTATGAAAGAATTGTTGGTGGTAGTTTGACAAGAACCTGGCGTGTAGTTGCTTTGATGATTGGCGCTACCCCTCACACATGCATTCATTTACATCCATCCATTTATTTGACTCCAGAACCTTATAGGAGAAAAATAAACAGGACCAAGAACATTTTACTTAGATAATCAATGTCCCTCTAACATTCTGGACGGTCACGGGTGTGTGAACACATTTTTCCCATAAAGGGCCCGGTAGGCTCTGTAGGCCACAGGGTGTCACCACAGGTCCTCAACTCCGCTGTGTGAAAGCAGCCATAGAAGCTATGTAAACAAATGAGCACGGCTGTGTTCCAATTAAACTTTATTTACAAAAACAGTAGCAGGCTGGATGTGGCCCCATGGGCTGTAGTTTGATGAACCCTGCACTAAGGTGAATCCAACAATCCAACCCTGCAGGAGAACCAAAAGGACCCCTGAGGAGGAAAGGAGAGGCCAAAACTGGTGACCCAACTCTAGGATCAGGATCGCTGGAGAGGAGGACTGTCCCTAGGCCCCGAAGCGGTCAAGGCTCAATTCCCTTCTGAGGGTCACTCTGGAACTGCTGCATGCCCAGGGCAGGGCTGGGGGGGGTGACTGCTGCCTGCACTGGGCTTCAACCCTGGAAGTTTCGGCCTCCTTGGGCAAGCTGTCCCCCTCCCTTCCCTGATCCTTGTGCTGAGAAACCACCAGTGACCCCATGACAATCTTGACAGAGCAACCCGTCTACAGGCAGGACATCAGCTCCGAAACTGTGGGGCTTGCTGTTGATGGCAGCAACGGCAGCAGAGAAGGGGCTCTTCTGCAATTGGACCAGATGTTCTAATTGCTTCCTTTGTAAAGTGATGTCTCTATAGAGACTAAGCTCTTTGGACTGAGCAAGTTCCTAGGGGTCTTGGTTTTTTTCATGGAACCCCAAAGGGAAAGAGGAAATTGGATGAAATACAGTTAATTTCATTTGAATAACAAAATAAATGTGACCTCGTCCTCTCTCCTAACCTGGTGAGGAAGTGACATTGACTATAGTTATCAATTAACGCTACAAACCAGGAGAGTGTCTCCTCTTTGTTCTTTGGACAAAGGTGTTAAGCTGGCAAGACCTGTGGGTTCAGATTCTCTCCTAAGACAAGGACTGTGATGCAATCATTAAAAGTCTACTTAGGTGGGAGTGAGAATAACTCAATGGATTAAAAAAACCAAGGTGGGTTAAAAGAAAGTTGGTGTCCAGCAACCTAATCTGGTTCAGTTATAGAAACAAATTATTTCCACTAGTCACGCTAGACAAGGAGACAAATCAGGATTTTATTTGATATTAAAAATAATTTGCTTCATATTTATATAAGTCTTTGCATTGCATATTCATGCACTGCTTTATTTTATCCTGAGAACAATGTGTGAGGCAGGTAGAAACAAGTGCTCATATTACTCCCAGTATTTTTTCAGACGTAACAATTATGACGCCCCTCAAAATGTCAATGATTTGTTTAAGGTTCCAGAAGAGCAAGTGTCCATGGCTGCACTGGTCTTCAGCCCAGTCTGTTTATTTCGAATCCCATGTTTTCCCCACTCTAGCCGCCCCAGGACCTTTACTTGTGTGGCATCTCAACCAAGTCGAGGTCAAAGGGAGCCCCGAAGGTGGGCAACAGAGCAACTCAGATACTCATTGCCCTTGTCTCTTTGCTGAGGTAAGCTGCCTGGTGTTGCAAACACCTACTGATGACCTGTTCACCTCAGGCTCGTTCTATTCTTATTGGAATAAGGTAGAAGGATCACAGAAGAGAAACTGGAGGTCACAGAGCACACAACCAGGAGATGCACAATTTCACGGGAATAGTACCAAGCAGAGGTCCAGCACACGTTGTGAAACCTTGGCCAAGTTACTTACCTTCTCTGTCCTCAATTCCTTTATCTGTAGGATAATGAAAGTACCTACTTCAAAGACATGCAGTACAGGTGAATTGAATTAAAATGTATAATGTGCTTAAAGCACTGTTAAGTGCTAGGCAAAGTAAGAGACATAGACATAGAATGGTCTCAAGGAAAGAAGTCTTGAGCAAGAATCAGAAAAAGGAAGGAATCTGGTCTGGCTAGATGGGACCAAAACCAAGTTATTTTACCTCTTGGCCTCCTATTTTCTCCTCTATGAATAGGAGACAACACTATCTAAACTATTGTAGAGAAGGGCTGAGAGTGCTTTGTAAAGTTCTGGTCAAATGGTGAACTATCTTGGTAATTACCTTCTTTTCAAGGGACTCATACCACACAGTGCAATTTTAGGACTATGAAGCAGAAAATGTCAGAAAGTGATTTATATAAAATGTAAATACAACCTGCTTACCCCTTCTTAAAATTCCTTCCATCACACTTAGAAAAAAAAAAGAAAAGAAAAGAAAAGAAAGAAATGTCATCATCTGCCCCATCTTGAGCTGTCAAAATCCTAAGCATGCAGAGAGTATTCCAATAATTGCCACCATTTATTGAGTCCTCGCTCTGTGCTCGGCCCAGGGAGTTGCATGGACTACCTCATTTAATCCCCATGGAAATGCGGTAAGTATAATAAACCTAGTTTTGAGGAATCTAAAACTTACAGAGGTTAAATAATCTGTCCCATGTCAACAGCCAGCAAATACTGAAGCTGATTCAGTCCAGGTCCCTCTGGTACCAAGGACCATGACTTTAACCAACCACTCTACATGTTCCCTCCATTAAAAGGAATCTCTCCCTACTCAGAAATGATAATAGTACTCTGCTCATATTTTTTTCAGAGGCGTACAATTCTCTCTTGAATTACGATTTTTTGATATTACGATATCACAGCTTAACTGCTGGTTTACAGGCTTCCCAGGAACAGAGGATAAGCTTTGTGCACCTGTAAACATACCCTAGTTGAGGCAGGTGCCTGGGTACGGTGGGCCAGCTGCACGACCAAGGCCAAGAGCAAGGTCTGAACTTGCTTGAGCTTTAGCTACCTTACCTGAGAATGAGGTGGAAAATCCCTACTTCACAGGATTGCTGTGAAGGTTGTCAAATGACAAAAGCAGTGAGATTTAATAACAAGTCTGATACCCTTTATTCAAGGGAAGACAACGCACCACCGATTAGAGGAGTCTATTGCTTCACAACCAGCGGGGCATTCTTCTCGAGAGATTTCGGGCAAGAGCAATCATAGAGTGTTAGAAGCAGCAACAAGGATGCAAGTCATGACTGACGAGAAGGCCATGGATTTCCTTATATATAGGGCTAGCAGGGCCTATTTTCTAGGGTAATTTAAGCTAGCTAGAGCTGAGTTGGAGGATTGCGATTGGTGGGTGGTAGGTTTCCCTGACAGTGAAATGTTTCCCTTAAATGCAGGCCGACTTGGGTTTAGATTTGTGACATGTGATGTGCTACTGGGGTGGCCTCCATTTTGTGGGTCCAGATATACAAATTACCTTTGTCAGGGCCTATTTAAGAGAACCATGTTAAAAGCACTGTGCAAACCACAGAGCGCGACCAGTGTGGTCACAATTCAAGTTGATTAAGTCGTACTAAAATCAGAGTAGTTTGTGGGATAGATTGGCTCTTAACCAAGAAGAGGTAGAGTCAATAGGGATATAAACACAGGTGGAGAATGACCCAGGACTACTTGCCCAATTTCCCTGGCAGGCAGAATTTTAAGGAAAGTAATGAACAAATAAGTAATAGTGAAGAGAAAAATGTGTAAAAGGAAGACAAAAGTACAGAGAAGGGGTTACGTGCTATCAGTACTTGAAACCCTCAGGGGGCAGCAGGTGATTGGTCTACCTATAACTTCCTGTGCCCCACCTGATCTGCACATGCTGCTGGGTTACGGGGGAGCGAGTTTGGTAGTTCACCTGAAGTCTCTCAAACCAGAAAGTGCTACACAGGTGTGAGGTGCTGGTGGTCTTGTTCTTAACTGCAGAGCAGTACAATGGCCTCCTCAGTGGAAAAGCCCATCCTGGGTGGTCAGCCCCTTCCACCAGGCCTGTCAGAACACCAAGGTCATTCACCGGAGCTGGGATTCACTCTCAGGGATTCAGGCTGTCCTGTGGCATATTTTAGCTCTAGAAACAACTCTAGGTGAATTTTGTGAGAGACTGACTATATCCATCAATTCTTAATAAAGTTTCCGCCAGGTTTACCAAGGGAGCCTTAAATGGGGAGAACAGCTTGTTTCCTTGACAGCAAAAATCGACAGTTTTTTTTTTTAATCTTTTGTTGTCTGTCAAGAATTCCATAGAAATAATAGATGCCTAAAAACACAAGGAAACAGCATGCGGGTTTTTCTTTTTTTCTCCCAACTTCGAGGTTTGCTTCCAAGGAGACTGACAAGAGGAAAGACGAGGGTTTCTGAAATGTGAGCAGTGGGCTACAAAGACCTTCGGAGCCAGTGGGGGGTGGGGGAGCAAGTTGCGACTCAAAACTTGCCTTTCCCCAAGTCAAGGAAGTCTTTGCAGCCTTAGGACCAGCAGGCTGCTGAGGAAGCAGGAAGGCAGCATTTCAAAACAAAAACAAACTACAAACAAACACTGCAGAAAGGGACGACGCCGTTTGCATAGCTAAACCCGGGCACAGGCAGGCAGCTCGGAACCCGGCCTTGCTTCCAGCCGGTCTGCGGGGCTCCGCGCAGCCTCCAGAGCAGCGCCCAGCCGCGCGGGCCTTGGGCCCAGGGGCTTCCTCCGGGCCGGGGTTTCTATCCTGGGCGCGGGCTCTGCGGCTGCCTCGCCCCGGAGCTGTGAACCCCTGCGTTCGCCAGGCCCATCGATTATTAATGAGCCATCGTTAAAAGACTTGCTGGGGGGAGGCTCCGATTGACTTGCCTACTCTATAGAGAAAACAAAGAGGATAGAGGGGGGAGTGGGGGGAGGGATGGGGGGCACTGGGGAACTAGGCGAAAATGCAGCTTTCAAGTTCAAAAAGCTTATTTTGCATGAGAAAACACATGGGGACGTGGGGATTGGTGGTAGGCATCCCCCCTCCCCCATCTTTAATATCTGCTCAGCTAAAAGTCAGGATTAAAACCATCGGCCTCTGGGACATCTTTAAAAAAAAAAAAAAAAAAACCTTTCTTCTGCGTCCTTATGTACAAGGGTAAAGACCAGCTTTCTCTGTCCAAGTCGGGACTGCTGAAGGGAGAGCTAGCAGTGGGGCGCCCAGCCGGAGCCTCTGTCCTCTGCCTGTTCCCGATTCCATGGCCTGAGGCGATGGTTTGCATTTTTAGGACAACAGCCGGCTATCGGGAAGCAGGAGACCTCTCGTCAGGCTTCATTACTGCACACAAAATGACACGAGCGAGCCTGTGGTCACAACTGCGCTTATGAAGTGCTGCGAAGCAATTGCCTCTCCTTGCAAACCCAACCCTCTTCTGCCCGCACACACCCCGACTGCCCCAAACCTGAGCTCTGTTTCTGTGTGCCGCGCCTTACCTTGGGACCCATTGTTCCCGCTGGAAATCAGGCTCTACCACCTTGCTTGCTGGTTGGCTTATACATTTCGAGAGAGACAGAGAAGAGCTGTATTTGCCAACTGAACTCTGCAGTTCAACCCGCTCTCTCCCTTCCTTCCCCTCTGATATGCTTCCCGAGGCAGAGGCTCTGTTGTACCATCTCCTGATCTAGACGGGAGGCTTTAGCCAGCATTGGGAGCACTGCTGGGAATACAGACCCCTCTCTTTACAAGGTCATTTAAGGCTTTTTAGTTACCTCCCCAACTGCAATAGTCTTATGTGTCTGGCGTAAATCATAACTGCCCTCTTAAAAAGAAATCCCACAGCCGACAGCTGCAGATATCACCATTAAATCCTGTCTGTTAAGAGTTAACACCACTTCCTGTATTTTTTCCAACAAGGGTGAATTTGTTTGTATCAGCCAGAGAAGGGGTCATGCTGGTTTGTTCAATGCTGACACACCAAGCATCCTAAACCAATATATCAGAATAAGGATATGTAAGTACACAATTGCTGATTATGAGGTTACAGATTATTCTGAAGAAATTATTTCAGCGGAAAACATTTGTGTCATCAGCCAGGTAGATTGAACTTGACCTTGAATTTTTCTGAAGCCTCTGGGACTCAAGTTATATGGAAGATTGCTAGGTGAACCCAACATCTGAACCCTTAAAGAGAGCCACCAGGAGAGATGTGATGTGGGACACTAATAGCAAATAGCAGACCCACTGGCTAACAGTGAGGTGTGGAAAGGGAGATCATCATATTACCTAGCAGCTTCTTCTTACCTGTTCCATTAGTTAGGGTATGGGCTCACCCACTGTAGGAATGAGACACCACATACATATGGCTTACGTATGATGGAGCTTATTTTTCCTTTGCTAAGCGGTCCTGAGATGAGCTAGCCAAAGTGACAGAGTAAGTGTGCGCCACAAAATTATTCAAATCCGGGCGCCTGGGTGGCTCAGTTGGTTAGGCGGCTGTCTTCAGCTCAGGTCGTGATCCTGGAGTCCTGGGATTGAGTCCCACATTGGGCTCCCTGCTCGGCGGGGAGTCTGCTTCTCCCTCTGACCCTCTTCCCTCTCGTGCTCTCTATCTCTCATTAATGCTCTCTCTCTCTCAAATAAATAAATAAAATCTTTAAAAAAAGTATTCAAATCCAAGTTTCTTCTATCTCATTGATTTAGCAGGCCCTGTGGCAAGAGTTCTCAAACTTCAATGCAGAGGTTGGTTAAGTTTTTCTGTAAAGGACCATATAACAAATATCTTCGTCTTTGCAGCCCACAGAGAATGTCAATTAAATATTCTTTGTTTTTATTTGTTGTGGTGGTGGTGGCAACTCTTTAAAAATATGGAAACCATTCTTGGCTCACCAGCTGTACAAAATCAGGCCTCCCAGTGATTTTGGTCCATGGCCATAGTTTGTCAGTCCCTGCTTTAGGGCATCAGAATCACCTGGAGGGCTTTCTGAGCCCACTCCAGAGTTTCTGATTCATTAGGTCAGTGTGAGATCCAAGAATCTGCATTTCTAACAAGTTCTTATGAGATACTGATGCTGACATTTTAGAGACCATACATTGGGAACCACAGCCCTAAAGGGTTGCCTTTGCCTTTATGGACAAAGCTGAATCTTTTGCACATGCAGGTTCCAGCACAAAAGAAAAGGAAGAAAGAGTCAAGAAAAAGTCTCTTTTTAAGTATGTAACCAGGAAATTCTACACATCACTTTCACTCACATCCCACTGGCCTAATCTTAGTCATATATGGCCATGATTGGCTGCAAAGGAAGTTGGGAAATGTGGACTATAAATGGATGTTCATGAGTCCTGCCACAATTCAAGAGGTTTTATTATTAAGAGGAAGAAGGGGAGAGTTTGCTTTGCAGAACAGTTAGCAGATTCTGCCACACTAGGAAAGGAGGGACCAGTGGAAGTTCTTCCACACTGTGTCACATTGACCTCAGAGTGTTTACCCTGGGATTTATTGCAGCATCTCTTTGCTACATTCACAGACAAAAAGTAAACTCATGGTGTACCAGAGGGACCTTAAAGTATATATAGCAGACAGCTACCACAGGAGTAATTTAAGCTCCCATTTTCTAAATAAATATCTGTTCTAGGTGCCCCTCAGGATGCTAAAAATTCTTTAAGCTTAAGGTCCTTCAGGATTTTTAGTCTAATGAGTTTCTAGAAATTTACCAACCACTTGTGGTAAATAATAATAATAATAGTAACAAATCTATTTCATATTATATAACAAACCAATATTAGATGAATTAAATGTAAATGAAAAATAATCATGAGATTACCTTATTAAATGTTTTTTAAAAATATTTTTAGAATATTTATGTAATCCTGGTGCAGGAAAACAGTCTTCATGGTGGTAATGAGAATACCAAGAAGGTAAAGAATATCTGACTTGACTATAATAAGATAAAATAAGTCATATTCCTAAATATTCCCTCCAAAAAAATAAGTAAATAGCACAAAGATCAACAGACATATGGGAGAAAAATGTTTGAAACAAGTGTAACAATAAATAATGCTAATACTCTACCCAGGGGACATGGAAGGCAATTCTCAAAAGAGAAATGTATACATAACCAAGGAACATGGGAATATACACTTACTTTCAAATACAAAAAATATATTCAAATAAAAATTTATCATTCTCTATCAAATTGGTAATTTATTTTTTCAAATTGGTCAATGTTATAGGAAAAAGGTCATACTAATTCTGTGCTAACAGAGATACATTTGCAGTTTGGTTATATTCATCAAAAGTTTTAAACATGTATTATAGTGGACAGATAGTTAGGATGGCCCCCATGACCCTGCTTCTGGGTGTTCATGCCCTTATATCATGCCCTCCCCTGCAGTATCATGGGACCTGTAACTTATGCCAGCCAATAGAATGAATACAGGGGAAAAAAAAAGGTTACGCGTGATTACATGAGTATGTTACATAAGATTTTAACACTTGTCTTGCTGAAGTATATTTTTCTTGTTGGCTTGAAGAAGCAAACTGCCATGTTGGGGGCTACCTCTGTTAGGAGGCCACATGGCAGTGAACTTTCAGCTATCTCTAGGAGGTGAAGACACCCTCTAGCCTATAGCAAACAAGGGCTTTTGGTCCTACGGAAGCAAGGAAATGGATTCTTCCAACAACCTGAGTGAATTTGCAAGTAGATGCTTCCCAGTACAGCCTCAAGTGAGACCACAATCCCCATTGATGACTGACACCTTGATGGGTGCCTTAAAGAGGGACCAGCTAAATCGCATCCATACTCTTGACCTACAACAGTTGCAATCATAAAAGTGTGTTGTTTTAAGCTAAGTTTGAGATAATTTGTTATGCAGCAATAGATACTAATATGTTTGTATTAACCCAAAAGTCCTACTTCTAAGAATTTATCTAAAGAAACTTAGCCACAAGGATACTACTCATGATGGTATCTTATATTTATGAAAAATTAGAAACAACCAATATATGCAAAAATAGAAAATTTGTCAAATTATGGAAAATCCACACAAAGAAATATGATTTAGCTAACAAAGACTGTGATGAAAATACGTACATATTTTTAAAGAAAACTTTTAAATACAACTATAAATGAAAATGTAGTTTCTAAACCAGCTTGCATAATCAATTCCCACTTTAACTTTTTAAAGGTTTATGCATGTATAGAATATAGTGCTTACAGTTGCATACCCGTGTTAATAATAGTTTTCTCTGAGAGGTAGAATTATAGATTTTTTATTATAAGACATATGTTTTTACAGTTTTCTATACTAAACATTTCATGTCTTTGCAAAACAACCAGAACCTAAAAATGAATTTTAAATGCAAAATGAAGGGAAGAAAAAAGTCCCAGCTCCATGAAAAAGAAAAGGTTAAAGTCCAATGCAAATGTTAGTTATTTATGGTTATTAAATATAAGATGCAAATGTCCCCAGAGGCTTATAAACTGCTAACAATAATGACTACCCTTTTTTGAGCATTTACAATGAGCTAGGCACATGCTAAAACTTTGGAGTGCATTTGTTTGTTAAATCATGGATAAAAGGTTAGATTTGTCCCCTGTGTTCACAGAGAAGGGCAGCCCATACCCCTGGGCATTCTGCTAGTCATACCTCTACTTTACCCCTTGCTGTAAGGCAGTTAACTAGTGAGGCACATCATGACCAAGAGCAAAGGGATCACTGGTCACCCAGGACCTGAGTCAACTCCCTTAAATGTGGTCTGGGCACTGGTCCCAAATCAATCAACTAGTTTTGCCATTGCACAGCAGTTCTCAAAACCTTGCAGTTTGGGTTCCAAGGAGCCAGAGAGACGTTCTTTATTTGTTGTGGAGTCTACCACAAAAATAGAAGAGGCCCTTACCGCACACTTTCCCGTTGAATGACTGAAAACAACAGTTGCTCTTACAGATGCATGGAAAGAGCAAAGATATTTCAGTAGGCTTGAGGACAAGCTAAAAATTACCAGCTCCTCAGGAATTACTCATTCTGCTAGAGAACAATTGAAGGTTAGCCCTTCCTAAAAATCTATCTCACTTTGCAAACTGAGGTTAATCTTGGTTTAATGGACCTAGGCAAATCATGTAATGTCTAGGATCTCAGTTGTCCTCTCTGTAAAATGAATCTCTGTTACTTTCCCTAATTAGAGGCTAGTCAGGGTGATCTCTTGGTTCCTATCAAATTGATGGTATGTGATTCTGAAACAGAGTCCCTCATCCAGGTGTTTTATTAGTCAAAACTTTTTTAAAAAAGAAGTCTACAAGACATATCTATAACACTGACTCAATGAATGAGTAAAGCTTTCAGAAAGATTAATATATAGTGACTTTGGGCTTACCAAAAACCCTTATACAGGATTTCCTCTTAATGAACTCTACATGCTTCTAGTATAGTGCCTTCAACGGACCTTCCAGTAGAGTTCTATTGTCCTGCGGCTTGAAGGGAAGTTCCCTGCTCTTCCATGAGAGCAAGAGAACCAAAAACACCTGCTCTTTGATAGATTGACCACAGACAATCACTTCTTAGAAGGTCACTTTTATTGCTTTAAGTCAGTCTAAAGATTTTCTGTCTGAGAAAGTACAGCAATGACATCTGTTCATTCTTCAACATAGACCAGCCTTTTACCCACGATTTTTCAATATTTAAACAAACAGCGAAAACAAAGCTGTGCATCAGTGTTAACCTTGTAAACTTAAAAGTCTGCACCTGTACAATTACTAATTAGCATGTTCAGTAACAAAGCTGGTAGGTAACGGGTGACATTCACACCTCTTAATTGGTGCGATTAGCGGTCCTTTTGTTGTCAACCATTAGCCGCTCTCCTCAAGTGTAAAATGCCACAGGTAAAGGGACATTGGCAATGGGTGGAGTGAAGGGGGGAAGGTGAGAGTGAATAAAAGTTTGTAAAACAGATTAGGCTGATTTAGAGGGAAGGAAAAATATGGTCACTACAAGAAACTGGCTAAAACTGCCAAATGAATAGGAACATCAGCGATTGTATCTCCTTTTATTCTTTACTGACGGTGTAAATCCTGACTTTGTAAAAAAATCGACTCCCCCATTACGTTGCAAAATGGGAAGGCCCCACTTTCAGTAAATTTAATCATGAACAGGAAAATCAAATCAATTTTGTTTTTAAATGAAGGCAGGTATGTCTAGGGAGCTTTTGCTCTCCTAGCAATACACTATAATATTTACCAGGAGATTCTTGACAACAAATATCCATAGGTTTTTAAAATAGAGCCCAATTATACAAGACTCTTCAGGAATACAGGAAGCAAAATATATTTCTGCATTTCTTGTTTAATCCTCTCTTCTCTTTTTCAAAATAATAGTAGCAAGCTCCTCTCCAGCTCCTTGAGTAACTTCTTTATCTATCCAGGGTTGAACCCTCATCATCCATGACCAACAAA
Source organism: Zalophus californianus (assembly GCF_009762305.2). Classification (NCBI taxonomy): domain Eukaryota; kingdom Metazoa; phylum Chordata; class Mammalia; order Carnivora; family Otariidae; genus Zalophus; species Zalophus californianus. The sequence goes on from NC_045598.1 coordinate 125,018,828, forward strand.
CTTTTACTTAGGTTTCCTAGAAGGCATGGCCCTGTATTAGCGTCAGTCCTGTTTTCAGGTTTTAGCTTCCAGGCTTGGCTTTTCTATAGTTTCCTCATAGGTTTGTCTTCTTTTCTTCAGGATATGGCTTCATATGAAACATGCAGAAATGTTACTGTTCTCCTACTGACTAGAGTTTCCAATATTTCTTCAAAATAGGAGGGGTTACTGTGTTGCCATTCTGGGACCAAAATTTGATGTATGTTTGTGTGCTCCATGAGGGCAAGAATTATGTCTCCTCCACCTATAAACCACCAACTTCTAGCCCCTATACACCTTCAATAAATAGACATTACTTATAGAATGTGAACGCTGATGTCAAGGAGATTTTTCTTTCTCCTAGCTTCCCTTTCACGTTACACAATTTTGACTTTTACACATTTCTTCTGGGGTGAGTATGAGCAGATTATTTACGATGCAAGTCGGATTTAACACAAATATGTACTTCATCCTTGTTTATAGACTCATCTTCCTTAGTTATAGACTCTCCAATTATCAGTCTTCCTTAGTTATAGACTCTTTTTCCTTAGTTATACACTCTCCAGTTATTAGTCAGAATAATGTGATCTGGGATAATGATTATATTTTTCAGCTACCTTGCTGCCATGTAAATATATTCTGTCTGATTGTATGTAAGCAGGAGTGTCATGCATGAAATCTGAGAAGTCCCTAAATAAGTACAACTGTCTGCAAAGGGAAAAATGATGCTTGGAGCTCTAGCAGCCATCTTGAATCATGTAGTGGACATCATGGACTAAGGATGGCAAAGCAATAAAATAGAAAGGGCCTCAGATTCTGATGACTGCTTTACCTACTCCTAGCTCTGTGCTACATATCATATTTATTTATCCATGAGACAAACTTCTACCTTTTTTAGACCTTGTTACTTGATTTTCTGTCACTTGTAGTGAAACCTGGTTCTAATACATCCTTCTGCTGGTAAGGTCAGTTGGGTAATTTAGTCAGGTTAAAACAGCAACTTAATTTAAACTATTCTTCCAACAGACACGTATATAAACTTGCAAAGGCTGATTAAATTTCACTAGGGCAGATCTTTATAAAAAGAATAAGTAACATATGTAAATATCACTTCCGAATTTAAATACAGTATTTAACTGCCCTAGATTTCACAATGTATTCATAGCCTTGAGAGGGGATAAGAAACCACTTTATAAGTCATTGATCCTTGTAAATTCTGTTTACATGTGTTTTTTAAATATGGCATGTCTGTGCTCTGTTGATGGTCAAGAGCTCTGTATTGTTAAATATCCTTCATGAACACTCTGGAGAATAAACCAGGAAGTGGTCTGTGACCTGGAAGCCCCTGCTGGGGTAGAGGGCAGTGCTTTGGGAAAGAATACCCATTTATAAAAGCCAATGAATTCTTTTTCTGAAGTGGCTGCCAGACACCACCACTCTAATTCAATGTTCACTAGCTCTTGAAGCTTCCTCTCCCCTTTCCTTCTACAAAGCCTTCCACACTCAGTCTACACGTTCCCAATACCTGCTAGAATTAACCCTTTAAAAATAACATCTGATCATGTCATTTCACCATGAAGACACTTGTGATTCCTTGTTGCCTCTAGCTTGGTTATAAAATGGCTTGCACTTTTTCTGTCTTATCTTCCATGAACTTGCCCAGTCCTTTATCACACTTGCTCTATAAACATGATGAAAATTTCACCTTGTTCCAAATATGCCATGCCTTTCACACCCCTGCATTTGGAATTGGCCATTTTCTGTGCCTGAAATAACACCCCAAACCCCAAACTTGCTTTTTAGGACGTTCAGGATGCATCTCATGGATCTAAAAGCCTTTGTTCAAAAAGATTCAAAAGCCTTTGTCACTACTACAGACGAGGTGAACCACTTCCTCCCTCGCCCATATTCTGCCTTTTGTTCTACCCCCTGTCAGAGCACTTAACAGGTGATATTATAATTGATCTGTCTTCAAGTCTGATTCCTCCTGTGTGAGATGCTGGAGCTTTTCTAGTATGCAGCTCAATGTCCATAACAGAGTAGCAACTTGCTATGTCTTGCAGAATAGGCTAGATCCATGGCTGAGACAAGGTCATCCCAACAGAAAGGCATTTGTGTCTAAATGAAGATTTTAGGTTTGTGTGATAAGGGGAGAAATGAGATAAATTATAGGACTTATGCAGATGTTTTCAACTTCTTGGAAAAGATATTCATAGGAGTATACAGGAACATGCATGATATACTACAACCTACAGTATCTTTCTTCCTACCTTGAAGAGAAATTCAGCATTCCTAAGAGCTGAATTTTCCTAGAGTTAAAATTATGGAGTCATAGGATTCTATAGCTTAAAAGGACCTTAAAAATTATTGACTCCAACTTTATAATTTATAAATGAGAAAACTAAGGCCCAGAGAGATTAAAAGATTTGTCAAAGGACACCCAGCTAGTTAGTGTCAATCAGATCTGAAATCCTGGTCTCTTGACTCCAGTGTTCTTCAAACATTTCAGTTGTAAGTCCCTGGTTAAGGGCAGCCAGCAGCTGTGAAGCACACGGACTTTAATTTCAAGCTAAATCAGAGCTAAAGCACGGATAAACCCAAGGGTTTCAGCTACAAATTAAACAGGTGAGAGAAGATAAGTGAGATTATTTGATGAAAATTTTTAAATCATACACTGTTAGAGTGTAAAAGTCCGAGCCCCTAGTTTTCATAAATGAAAATAAGAAGGAAATGAATTGACTTCCTCCACCTCAATCATAAAGTCAGAGACAGAGACAAAACAAGAACTTTGAATGCAATTGTGATATGGACTTCACAAAACTCCTGTAGATAAAAGGAGATACTACATAGAATAATAGTCCTCTCTTCCAAAACACCGGAGCCTGTAGCTGGTCAATTAATTGAAAGTTAGGTAAATTGGAAATTGGTAAAAAAAAAAAAAAGATACATACATACAACAATAATGACAATAATTTTATTTTAATTTTAAGTATGAATGTACACTTATTCTCCATATGTGGATAAACAAACTTCAAAAAAATATGTGAATTAATTTCTTATTGCTGCTGTAACAAGTTACCACAAGCACAGTGGCTTAAAATGATACATTATTATCCTATAATTCTGGAGGTCAGAAGTCCAAAATGGATCTCACTGGGCTAAAGCAAGGTGTCTGTAGGGCTGCAGGGCTACAGGGCAGCCTCCCATGGAGGCTCCAGGGAAGAATCTGTTCCTTGCCTTCTCCAGCTTCTAGACTTCCCCCACATTCGTTGGCTTATGGTTCCTTCCTATCTTCAAAGCCAGCAATCACCCCTCCAGCCTCTGTGTCTCTCATTACATCTCCTCCTCTCACTGTGACTCTACTACCTTTCTTTCAGTTGGGATTACATTGGATCCAACTGGATAAACCACGATAATCTCTCCATCTCAAGATCCTTAATTTAATCACATCTGTAAGGCCCCTTTGGCCATATGAGGTAACATACTCACAGGGTCTGAGGATTGGGATGTGATATCTTTGAGGATGGGGATGCGGGCATTATTCTGCCAAACACAACATGGCTGTGTGATTGACGACGAGTTTTCTTTCCTTCATCAGTCGTTCATAAAGTGTATTGTCTACGATTTCTAGTGTGTGTCTTTATATTTTTTTAAGATTTATTTATTTATTTGAGAGAGAGAAAGAGCGCATGAGCAGGGGGAGTGGCAGTGGAGAGGGAGAAGGATGAAGAAAAGCCCAAGCAGATTCCCCATTGAGCATGGAGCCCAACACAGGGGGCCCGATCCCACAACCCAGAGATCATGACCTGAGCCAAAATCAAGAGTCAGACACTCAACCAACTGAGCCACCTAGGGCAACCCTCTACTGTGTATCTGTAAAGTTAAAGTAATAATTTAGAGCATTTGGAAAGAAACCTGGTTAGAATTCTTCAGGTTGTCTCTCAATTTTTTTTATGATGTCTGTCCCACAACCAATTTCAAATTGATTTTTGAGGTGATTTGTCTTTTTTGGTCCTTCTGAAGTATTGATTTAGATGTTATAGATACAATTCTCTTTTTTGCACTCCTATGACACTGGTTGATATACTAATATACACACAATTACAGTAACAAGTACTCCTCACTTAAACAGTTTTGAAGACAAACAGCACTTGGTACAAATTGCTTCACTGTGGGGCATAAAGGTGACCAGGTTGTTGACAAGGGGCCAACTAGTTCCTGGTCCTCAGTGTGCCAGAAATAAATGAAAAGTTTTCTTCACCTAGTAGACTGTATAAATGAAATTGGTTTAAGAAAACTTCTGTTATATAAAGTGCCTTGTACATTATAAGGTATTCTATAAATATAAACTATCATTATTATTTCTGCTTTTAATTCAAGATCTGGTATTAAAAATTATACAAATAAACATTTATGATTGAATATGGATGATGCATGCCAGGTGGAGAAAAGCAGTCTAGGGAGACCTGGGTGGCTCAGTTGGGTAGGTGTCTGCCTTCAGCTCAGGTTGTGATCTCAGGGTCCTAGGATCTAATCCCACATCTGGCTCCTTGCTCAGTGAGGAGCCTGCTTCTCCCTATGCCTGCTTGTGCGTGCTCTCTCTCTGACAAATAAATAAATAAAATCTTTAAAAAAAGGAAAGAAAGAAAGAAAAAAGTAGGCTAGAAATTAGCCTGATGACTAGGGAAAGTCAGAACAACTTGAAAAAACATTCTGTTCAAGCCAAGATAAAATCTAGAATTAAATTAAGTTAGTTAAGAATATAGTCAAGTTTCAATCAATGAAGTCTTTAATTATAATTAATGGTTTATTTCCTTTATTAATCTGCTTTTAAGCCTACCCACTATCTCTCTGAAAATTTAGGTTTAACTGCCTAACTAAAGAGCTATTTTCAAAATATTTAATTGGCTGGAAAGAGTGTACTGAACTCTTCTTTCAGTTGACCTATCTTTTAAAAACTCAGCTATTTGGCTCATTAAACTATAAATGTATCCAGGCATCCTCGTGAAAGCATATTTTAACTCAGACTGAGTACTGCAGGGTAAAGCGACACGTACTAATATCTTGAGACAGTAAACACAGATAGTAAAATGTGACAGTATATGGATCAAAAAATCAGTGCTAAATCTAGAGCTGAAGGGTCTTCCCATAGATGTGTTCTTTTGCCCTCAAACTCTATTATTTTTGACTGCTGAGTCAGGAACTGTCTCCATCTACTAGGTTGCTAAGGAGGACAAGAGAGATTCTAAGTGACCGTAAGAGGATCGGCTCCTAAGCACAAGGTATACTCACCCAAAGACATGGGTTTCTTTATCCCTACCCAAAACACAAGCAAAACACACCTTCTGTATCATTTCCTGAAGCTGCCACAACAAAGAACCAGAAACTAGATGACTTAAACAATAGAAACTTATTGTCTCACAGTTTGAGAAGCTAGACTTCTGAGATCAAAGTGTTGGCAGGGTCATGCTCTCTCTGAAAGTTCTAGCAAAGGCCTCTCTCCTAGCTTCTGATAGTTCCTTGCTTGTGTTACCATAAACGCCAACCATTTCATGAGATTCTCCCTGTGTGCATTATCTATGTTCAAATTTCCCCTTTTTATAAGGGCATCAGTCACATTGTATTAGGGGCCCATCCTATTCCAGTATAACCTCATCTTAACTAATTACATCTACAATAACCCTATTTCCAAATAAGTTAATATTCTGAGGAACTGGGGGTTGGAATTTCAGCATGTGAAATTTTGGTGGACACAGTTCCACCCATAACACTCTCAATGGAGAAGCCATCATAATCATATGCTTCATACTAATTCTCCAAATAATTTTTAACTTTAATAAACAGCACCTGGTCAAATTTAACCAGCTACTTCAGTAACAATCGTAATCATAAAAATTATAGTGAGAGCCAGTAGAAACAATGAACAAATAAACAGATTAATAAAATAAAAGTTGATAAAAATTGGTGGGATCTGTTATTAGCTAGGAATAAGAACAACATCACCAGTAAGAAAGAAGAAACTAACTGAGAACATGGAAGTATGAGAAGCAGAGAAAAGATTTAAAAAAGAAAAAGCAGAGGGAAAAGATCAAGTATAGGGGAGATCAGGAACAAGAAAAGGATGTCCACTCTCACCACTATTACTCAACATAGTATTAGAAGTTCTATCCACAGCAATCAGAAAAGAAAAAGAAATAAAAGTCACCCTAATTGGTAAGGAAGAAGTAAAACATTCACTATTTGGGGCACCTGGGTGGCTCAGTCGTTAAGCGTCTGCCTTCGGCTCAGGTCATAATCCCAGGGTCCTGGGATGGAGTCCCACATCGGGCTCCCCACTCAGCGGGAAGCCTGCTTCTCCTTCTCCCTCTCCCCCTGCTTGTGTTCCCTCTCTCTCTGTGTCTCTCTCTGTCAAATAAATAAATAAAATCTTTAAAAAATAAAAAATAAATTCACTATTTGCAGATGACATGATACTATATATAGAAAACCCTAAAGACTCCACCAAGAAACTGGTAGAACTGATAAATGAATTCAGTAATGTCACAAGATACAAAATCAATATACAGAAACCCACTGCATTGTTTTTAAGATTTTATATACTTAATTTATAAAGAGAGCATGAAGGGGGAGGGGAGGAGTGAAGGGGGAGGGAGACAGAGGTGGAAAGAATCCCTTAGAGCAGACTCACATTGAACATGGAGCCCAACATGAGGTTCAATCTCAGGACCCCAAGATTATGACCTGAGCCAAAGAGTCAGAGGCTTAATTGACTGAGCCACCCAGCCACCCCAAATGCACTGCATTCCTATACACTAAAAATGAAGTAGCAGAAAGAGAAATTAAGAAAATAATCCCATTTATAATTGCACTAAAAATACCTAGGAATAAACTTAACCAAGGAAATGAAAGACCTATACTTTGAAAACTATAAAACATTAATGAAAGAAATTGAAGATAACACAAACAAATGGAAAGATATTCCATGCTCATGGATTGGGAGAACAAATATTGTTAAAATGCCCATAATACCTAAAGAAATCTGCAGATTTAATGCAATCCTTATCAAAATACCAACAGCAGTTTTCATAGAACTAGAACAAATAATCCTAAAATTTGTATGGAACCACAAAGACCTGAAAGAGCCAAGCAGTCTTGAAAAAGAAGAACAAAACTGGAGTTATCACAATCCCAGCTTCAAGATATACGTCAAAGCTGTAGTAATCAAAATAGCATGTACGGGGTGCCTGGGTGGCTCAGTCATTAAGCGTCTGCCTTCAACTCAGGTCATGATCCCAGGGTCCTGGGATCGAGCCCCACATCAGGCTCCCTGCTAGGCGGAGAGGAGTGCCTCTCCCACTCCCTCTGCTTGTGTTCCTCTCTTGTTGTGTCTCTCTCTGTCAAATAAATAAATAAAATCTTTTAAAAAAATAGCATGGTACTGGCACAAAATAGACACATAGGTCAATGGAACAGAATGGAGACCCCAGAAATAAACCCATAATTATATGGTCAATCTTCAACAAAGGAGGAAAGAATGCGCAATGGGAAAAAGACAGTCTCTTCAACATGGTGTTGGGAAAACTGGACAGCTACACACAAAAGAATGAAACTGGACCACTTTCTTGCAACCCACACAAAAATAAACTCAAAATGGATCAAGGACTTAAATGTGAGACCTGAAACCATAAAGAATCCCAGAAGAGGACACAGGCAGTAATTTCTCTGACGTTCACGGTGTAAACATTTTTCTAGATATGTCTCCTGAGGCAAGGGAAACAAAAGCAAAAATGAACTATTGGGACTACATCAAAATAAAAAGCTTCTGCACAGCAAAGGAAACAATCAACAAACCAAAATAACAACCTACTGAATGGGAGAAGATATTTGCAAATGACATGTCCAATACAGGGTTAGTATTTAAAATATATAAAGATTCGCCTCTGCACCTCAGCCCAGCCTTGCCTGGGTCCATGGCCACCTACCCCTATGGTCCTCCCTGCCGGCCCCGCCAGAGGTGTGGTGCTGTCATACCAGAGCTTTTGGGTAGCATTTTCCAGAGGGATGATAAAGACAGGAGCCAAGTGATAGCGGACAACGAGCTTCAGCAAGTACTGTCCAATGGCACATGGACTCCATTGAATCCAGTGACTGTCAGGTCAAACATATCTATGTTTGACTGAGAACAAGGCTGGCATGAACTTCAGCAAGTTCAATGGCACCTGGAAATACATCACAGACTGCAGAACCTCTTCTACATTTATGACAGGGCCAACTCTGAGATGACTGACAAGAGCAAGCTAAAGCAAGCTCTCTCAGGGCACCGGCTCTCTGACCAGTTTCACGACATCCTCATTAGAAAGTATGACAGACAAGTACGGGGGCAGATCACATTTGATGATGTCATCTGAAATGCATCCTCTTGCAGAGGTTGACAGATATATGCAGGCATCATGATAGGGATCAGGATGGCTGAATTCAGGTGTCATATGAACAGTATCTGTCCATGGTCTTCAGCATCATATAACATTGGCCTTTGCAAATAGCTCTGTGACTTAGAGGAGAAAGACTAAAAATGTCAAATCTCTCTTTAAAGAAATGGAATGCGTATGCAGCTAGATACTGTTCTTCCTTTAGATTTTATATAATTAATATTTGAGGAACTGACTGTACATATGAAGATAAGCTGATTAAGGTTTTTGCAAATGTAAAAATAGTTATAATCATAATTCACATACAAACATTTGATTTCAAACTGTTCAGCTGTGCCATGACATAAGGTATAATAATATTTCAGGTATCCTTCTTGCAAAAAATTCATCATGTGGATTTCTAGATAGCTCCAGTTCTATAATGGAAAGCCACTTTTATTAGCCAATAGGAATTTAAAAATAATACAGAATTTGCACAGAGGCTTTTACGTGTCTCACATTTTTAAAATGGGGTTTACTGTATTTGTTTGAATATGCAACATAAGCAATGAAGCAAATGTAACCCCCTGTCAAACAAAATATATATACACATATATAAAGAACTAATATAACTCAACACCAAAAAAAATCTTTTTAAATGGGCAGAAGACATGAACAGACATATCTCCAAAGAAAATATCCAGATGACCAACAGACACATGAAAAGATGCCCATCATCACTCATCATCAGGGAAATGCAAATCAAAACCACAATGAGATATCCCCTCACACCAGTCAGAAGAGCTAAAATCAAAAACACAAGAAACAACAAGCATTGGTAAGGATGTGGAGAAAAAGGAACCCTCGTACACTGTTGATGGGAATGCAAACTGGTACAGTACTATGGAAAACCATATGGAGGTTCTTCAAAAAGTTAAAAATAGAACTACCATATGATCCAGCAATTCTACTACTGGATATTTACTCAAAGAATACAAAAACACTAATTCAAAGGAATTATGTATCCCTATGCTTATTGCAGCATTATTTACAATAGCGAAAATTATAGAAACAACCTATGTATCCATTGATAGATGAATGGATAAAGAAGATGTTGTATGTATATACAATGGAATATTATTCAGCCATAAAAAAAGAATGAAATCTTGTCATTTTCAACAACATGGATAGGTCTAAAGGGTAAAATGCAAAGTGAAATAAGTCAGAGAAAGACAAATATGATTCACCCATACGTGGAACTTAAGAAACAAAACAAATGAACAACAAAAAAAAGAGACAACGAAACCATACTCTTAACTATAGAGAACCAACCGATAGTCATGGGAAAGGAGGTAGGCAGACGGATTCGTGAAAGAGGTGAAGGGGATGAAGAGTACACATCGTGATGAGCTCTGAGTAATGTATAGAATTGCTGAATCACTGTATTGTACACCGGAAACTAAAATAACATGGATGTTAATTACACTGACATGTAAAAAGAAAAAGAAAAAAATCAGAAGAAAAAGGTCAAAAAGAACATGAAGTCTCCTATAGGAAAGCATGCTTATCGGATAAGAAGAAATTGTCCAAAGACTGAGTGCTGGGATACACAGGTGGCTCCCTATCCTATCTCAAACATCGGAGCACCTTTTATTTTATCGTTGATGCCACGATTAATCTACGGTGGTGATGGTTTAGAAGTGAAGGTTTAGAGGTGAAGTTGGCTATGGAAAACAAAGTCCATTTATCCAGTAAGGTACAAAGTAGTATGTGTTGTTTATAGTAAACATTTAAATGAAGTACAAGTACAAACTTTATTTTTAATTTATTTATTTGAGAGAGGGAGAATGCGTGAGCAGAAGAAGGGGCAGAGGGAAAGGGAGAGAGAGAATCCTCAAGCATATTTCCCTGCTGAGTGTGGAGCCCAATACAGGGCTCTATCCCAGGACCCTGAGATCATGACCTGAGCTGAAACCAAAAGTTGGCTGCTTAACCAACTGAGCCACCCAGGCACCAACCCCCACACCTTTTTTTTTTTTTAATACAAACTTCCATTCAATGAGACAGGTGTCAGGAAACAAACACTGGACTAAAATGTTGAATGCATTTGCCTCAAGGATACAATAGACACTAAACCAGAAGAAAATATCTCTTTCAAAACTTCCAGCGTTCTACAAGCCTTCTTACATACCAAGTGTTTTTTTCTTGCTTAAGAATCATTAAAATCTGTCATCTTTCTGCAAGGCCTCAGTTACCTAGGGTCATTCAATAATTTTATGGATAGTTTACCGCTCACAATTTTTAAATTTCCTTCTTTTTCTAGCAACATTCCCCAGATGTATAATATATAGTTCTATGGGTTAGTAAACGGAACTTACTGAACGTACGAGCATCTGTGTTAGAGAAGCAGATGGTTTGGGACATCAGGTTGACTCTTTTAAACACAATAAACCATAATACATCTTAGAGTCAGTTCTCCTCATTTGTTTTTTCTTCTAAAAGGGTTTGCAGAATGTGCTGTCTCAGAGCCTCCTATACCATGTAATTCCAAAGTAATTATTAAATTAAAGGCATAAAAACTTTATCTTTGTTATTTTGCCTTCAATAAAACTGTTATCAGCTCTAACCCACTTTGTAACTGAGTATCTTTCAATTTATAAGGAAATATCATTTTATCAAAACTTACAATATTTGTGGGGCCCCTGGGTGGCTCAGTCGTTAAGTGTCTGCCTTCGGTTTGGGTCATGATCCCGGAATCCTGGGATCCAGCCCCACATCAGGCTCCCTGCTCAGTGGGAAGCCTGCTTCTCCCTCTCCCACTCCTCCTGCTTGTGTTCCTTCTCTTGCTGTGTCTCTCTCTGTCAAATAAATAAATAAAATCTTTAAAAAAAACACAATATTTGCTACTAAAGATCATGACTGTACAATAAATAACATTGGGTTCTATTTTCACTCTGTCATAACCACAAATAGAACTTTGCACTATTTTTTTTTAACACCTGATATATTAGTTGGGACTTTTGGCTACAATTGCCAGAAACCAAGTATAATGTAACATAAGTTTTAAAGAAGAAATGTATTGGCTCATAAATGTGGAAAGTCTGAAGTTGCATGTAGCATGGCTGGATCTAGGAATTCAAATGATGTCGTCAGGTCTCTGTGTCTCCATCCTGTAATTATCTCTTCTTTTGCTCATTGTCTGTCCTCTGCTGCCTGACAAATAGCACACCATCTGAAACCCTGAAATACCCAGTACTCATAAGTGGACAATTGTTTTGTTTTTTGTTTTTTTTTTTACTTTTTTTCCCATGGATTTCCCATAAGCTTTGCATCTTATTATGCTGATACTGCAATCTCTGAGCCAAATATTACTCAAAAGATTGTTATGTAATTGCCCACAAGTATACTGATTATAGTCATCTTTATCTACTCTATGTAATAAGGAAGAGAAACATGTTCATTTTCTGAGAATGTATTTTCCATGGCTATATCTTCATGCTATAAAACATCTGGAAGAAAATCAAAAAAATCAAACCAACAGCAACAACAACAGCATCATCAACAAAAGCCCCAGCAGTCTCAGTATTTCTAAATGCTGAGGCTATAAAATTAAAACACTGATCTCTTGATTGCATTTTTAATTTTCCTGAAGATATTTCAGTTTTACAACTGAGGCAAAACTCAAAGCGTACTTATGAAAAACTAGCAACTAATGGCCATTGGGATCTTTCTCCAAAGACACAAAATCAGTCTAGTGACAAGCATTTTAGAATGAGCAGGGATCTTAAGTTATATTTTCAAGATGCCAGGAAATCGGGAGCGCCCTGAGTCCTCCTCCTCCTGCCGCCAGGCTCCGCCACTGACCTTCGGACTCGTCCTTCTGCCGCTCATGGTGGGGAGCTTCCCAGACAACAAGGGCCAAGCTCTGTCTGGGCAAAGCCAGCTCAACAGCGGCTTCCAGAGCCCACGGGGCGGCAGACTGGGTTGCGGTGCAGTTCTCTGTGGTCGCCATCCTCCAAATTGCCCACTAAGGATTGTTGCCTCTTCGTTCCCTTTCACATTGACCAAATGACATTATGTGACTTCTAAGAGTAGGTCATAAAAGACATTTTGGCGAGGGGAGGAGCAAGATGGCGGAGAAGTAAGAGACCTAAATTTCCTCTGATCCCAGGAATTCAGCTAGATAAGGATCAAACCATTCTGAACACCTAAGAACTCAACAGGAGATAGAAGAAAAGAATATCAGCAACTCTCTGACAGAAAAGTGACCACTTTCTGGAAGGTAGGACGTGCAGAGAGGTGAATGAATCCCAGGTGATATTCCGGAAGAGAGATGGTGGGGGAGGGGGCCTCTGTCAGCCGATACCGTCAAGTGATAGAGCAGTGGAGCACAAAATCGGAACTTTTAGAAGTCGGCTCCACTGAGGGACGTCGCTCCAGTGGCTAAGCGGGGGGTGGAACCCTCGCGGGACAGTGTGGTCTCAGAACCCCCAGGGTCACAGAAAAACCAGGGGTGCCTGAGTGCAGCAGAGCTCCCAGGTATTGAAGGGGGGAAGCCAGCTGCAGAGACGGAGCTGAGGAATGGGCTCTCAGCTTGGGGTGGCCATAAACCGTGATCCAGGGCACAGTCGGGACACTACTCCTCCAGCAGGGACCCAACAAGCGGCAGATCCGGGGAGACTCCCCTTCCTCCCCCAGGAGGAGCGGCGCAGGAGTGCACCTCAGGGATCTGCTGGGTTTGGAGACTCCACACGGGGTCGTGTGCCAGAGACAGAAACGCTCCATCACAGGCCAGGTGAGCACGGAGTGTGGCCAGAGACCAGGGAGACAGGAGTGATTGACTGCTTTTCTCTGGGGGCTCACTGAGGAGCGGGGCCCCAAGTTCTCGGCTCCTCCAGGGTGGAGATTGGGAGGCCACCATTTTCACTCTCGTCCTCCAAAGCTGTACGGAAAGCTTGCAGGGAACAAAAACTCCCAAGAGCAAACCCGAGCAGATTACTTAGCCCAGACCAGCAAGGGAAAGGCAGTTCCACCCCCGGTAAAGACATTTGAGAACCACGGCAACAAGCCCCTCCCCCAGAAGATCAGCAAGAACAGCTAGCCAAGACCAAGTTTACCGATCAATGAGAACGGCAGAACTCCAGCGCTAGGGGAATACTGCACATAGAATTCGTGGCTTTTTTCCCATGATTCTTTAGTCTTTCAAAGTTAATTTTTTTAACTTTCTTTTTCTTTTTTAATTTTTCTTTTTCCCTTTTTCAACCAACAACTTATCAATCCCTTTTTTAAAAATCTTTTTTACCTTTCATTTTTAGACTTATATTCTATCCCTTCATATTAGTTAATCATATTTTTGGTATATATATATATATATATATATATATATATATATGATTGTTCTCTCTTTAAAATTTTGGGATACAGCTTCTTCTAACAGACCAAAACTGACCCTAAATCTCTAGTGTATGGCTTTGTTCTAGTCTCCCACCTGATCACATTCTCTCCCTTTTTTTTTAAATCCGCTTTCTTTTTTCAACCAACTTCTTATCTTATCAATTCTTTTTATGAAATCTTTTATAATTTAATCTTTAGAGTCACATTTCATCCCTTCATTGTATTTACCCTTATTTTTGTACATATATAAGTTTTTCTTTCTTTAAAATTTTGGGAGGCACTTTCTTCTAACAGACCAAAATACACACAAAATCTAGTGTGTGGCACTGATCTGTACACCAGCCTGATCATATTTGATCATATTCTGTTTTTGTTTGTTTGTTTGTTTTTATCTTTTTCTTTCTTTTTTTTTTCTTTTTTCTTTCTTTCCTTTTCTTTTCCCCCGGTTTCAGGTCTCTCCTGATTTGTTTAGTATATATTTTTCTGGGGTCATTGTTACCCTGTTAGCATTTTGTTCTCTCATTCATCTATTCACCACTGGACAAAATGAAAGATGGAAAAAAAATCACCTCAAAAAAAAGAACAAAAGGCAGTACCGACTATCAGGGACCTAATCAATATGGACATTAGTAAGATGTCGGAACTAGAGTTCAGAATGACAATGTTAAAGATACTACCTGGGCTTGAAAAAATCATGGAAGATATTAGAGAAACGGTTTCTGGAGAAATAAAAGAACTAAAATCTAATCAAGTCAAAATCGAAAAGGCTATTAATGAGGTGCAATAAAAAATGGAGGCTCTAACTGCTAGGATAAAGGAGGCAGAAGAGAGAATTAGTGATATAGAAGACCAAATGATGGAAAATAAAGAAGCTGAGAAAAAGAGAGATAAACACTACTGGATCACAAGGGCAGAATTCCAGATATAAGTGATACCATAAGATGAAACAATATTAGAATAATTGGGATCCCAGAAGAAGAAGAAAGAGAGACAGGGGCAGAAGGTATATTGGAGCAAACTATAGCAGAGAACTTCCCTAATTTGGGGAAGGAAACAGGCATCAAAATCCAGGAGGCACAGAGAACCCCTCTCAAAATCAATAAAAATAGGTCAATACCCCAACATCTAATAGTAAAACTTATGAGTCTCAGAGACAAAGAGAAAATCCTGAAAGTAGCTCAGGAGAAGAGATCTGTAACCTACAATGGTAGAAACATTAGGTTGGCAACAGACCTATCCACAGAGACCTGGCAGGCCAGAAAGGACTGGCATGATATATCCAGAGCACTAAACGAGAAAAATATGCACCTAGGCTGCCATTGAAAATAGAAGGAGAGATAAAAAGCTTCCAGGACAAACAAAAACTGAAGGAATTTGCAAACATGAAACCAGCCCTACAAGAAATATTGAAAGGGGTCCTCTAAGCAAAGAGAGAGTCTAAAAGCAACACAGACCAAAAAGTAACATAGACAATATACAGTAACAATCACCTTACAGGCAATGCAATGGCACTAAATTCATATCTTTTGATAGTTACCCTGAATGTAAATGGATAACCCTGAATGTAAATGCCCCAATCAAAAGACACAGGCTATCAGATTGGATAAAAAAAAAGACCCATCAATATGCTGTCTGCAAGAGACTCATTTTAGACCCAAAGACACCCCGAGATTGAAAATGAGGGGGTGGAAAATCATTTACCATGCTAATGGACACCAAAAGAAAGCTGGGGTGGCAATCCTTACATCAGACAAATTAGATTTTAAACCAAAGACTGTAATAAGAGATGAGGAAGGACACTATATCTTACTTAAAGGGTCTATCCAACAAGAATATCTAACAATTATAAATATGCCCTAACATGGGAACAGCCAATTATATAAGCCAATTAATAACAAAAGCAAAGAAACACATTGATAACAATACAATAATAGTGGGGGACTCTAACACCCCCTCACTGAAATGGACAGATCATCTAAACAAAAGATCAACAAGGAAATGAAGACTTTAAATGACACACTAGACAAATGGATTTCACAGATATATTCAGAACATTCCATCCTAAAGCAACAGAATACACAGTTTTCTAGTGCCTATGGAACATTCCCCAGAATAGATCACATCCTAGGTCACAAATCAGGTCTCAACCAGTACCAAAAGATTGGGATCATTCCCTGCATATTTTCAGACCACAATGCTTTGAAACTAGAACTCAATGACAAGAGGAAAGTCAAAAAGAACTCAAATACATGGAAGCTAAAGAGCATCCTACTAAAGAATGAATGGGTCAACCAGGAAATTAAAGAAGAATTAAAAAAATTCATGGAAACCAATGAAAATGAAAACACAACTGTTCAAAATCTTTGGGATGTAGCAAGGGCAGTCCTAAGAGGAAAGTATATGGCAATACAAGCCTTTCTCAAGAAACAAGAAAGGTCTCAAATACACAACCTAACCCTACACCTAAAGGAGCTGGAGAAAGAACAGCAAATAAAGCCTAAGCCCAGCAGGAGAAGAGAAATAATAAAGATCAGAGCAGAAATCAATGGAATAGAAACCAAAAGAACAGTAGAACAGATCAACAAAACTAGGAGCCAGTTCTTTGAAAGAATTAATCAGATTGATATACCCCTGGCCAGACTTATCAAAAAGAAAAGAGAAATGACCCAAATAAATAAAATCATGAATGAAAGAGGAAAGATCACAGCCAACACCAAAGAAATACAAACAATTATAAGAACATATTATAAGCAACTCCATGCCAGCAAATTAGATAATCTGGAAGAAATAGATGCATTCCTAGAGATATATAAACTACCAAAACTGAACAAGGAAGAAATAGAAAACCTGAACAGACCTATAACCACTAAGGAAATTGAAGCAGTCATCAAAAATCTCCCAAAAACAGGAGCCCAGGGCCAGGTGCCTTCCCAGGGGAATTCTACCACACATTTAAAGAAGAATTAAGGGGGGCAGGGGGATGGGTTAGCCTGGTGATGGGTATTAAAGAGGGCACATTCTGCGTGGAGCACTGGGTGTTATGCACCAACAACGAATCATGGAACACTACATCAAAAACTAATGATGTAATGTATGGTGATTAACATAACAATAAAAAATTTAAAAAAATAAAATAAAGAAGAATTAATATGTATTCTTCTGAAACTGTTCCAAAAAATAGAAACGGAAGGAAAACTTCCAAACTCGTCCTATGAGGCCACCATTACCTTGATCCCAAAACCAGACAAAGACCCCATCAAAACGGAGAATTACAGAACAATATCCTTGATGAACATGGATGCAAAAATTCTCACCAAAATACTAGCCAAATAGGATCCAACAGGGATCTGGAATATTGAATAATCAAGGATTATTCACCACGACCAAGTGGGATTTATCCCTGGGCTGCAAGGTTGGTTCAACATCCACAAATGAATCAATGTGATACAATACATTAATAAAAGAAAGAACAGGAACCATATGATCCTCTCAATAGATGCAGAAAAAGCATGTGACAAAATACTGCATCCATTCTTGATTAAAACTCTTCAGAGTGTAGGGATAGAGTGTACATACCTCAATATCATAAAAGCCATCTATGCAGAACCTACAGCGAATATCATTCTCAATGGGGAAAAACTGAGACCTTTCCCACTAAGGTCAGGAACACGGCAGGGATGTCCATTATCACCACTGCTATTCAACATAGTATTAGAAGTCCTAGCCACAGCAATCAGACAACAAAAAGAAATAAAAGGCATCCAAATCAGCAAAGAAGTCAAACTCACTCTTTGCAGATGATATGATACTTTATGTAGAAAACCCAAAAGACTCCACCCCAAAACTGCTAGAACTCATTCAGGAATTCAGTAAAGTGGCAGGATATAAAATCAATGCACAGAAATCAGTGGCATTTCCATACACCAACAACAAGACAGAAGAAAGAGAAATTAGGGAGTCAATCCCATTTACCATTGCACCCAAAACCCTAAGATACCTAGGAATAAATCTAACCACAGAGGCAAAGAATCTGTACTCAGAAAACTAAAAAATACTCATGAAAGAAATTGAGGAAGACACCAAGAAATGGAAAAACGTTCCATGCTCGTGGATTGGACGAACAAATATTGTGAAGATGTCAGTGCTACCTAGAGCAGTCTACACATTCAGTGCAATCCTTATCAAAATACCATTCCACTTTTTTCAAAGAAATGGAACAAATAATCCTAAAATTTGTATGGAACCAGAGAAGACCCCAAATAGCCAGAGGAATGTTGAAAAAGAAAAGCAAAGCTGGCGGCATCACAATTCCAGACTTCAAGCTCTATTACAAAGCTGTCATCATCAAGACAGTATGGTACTGGCACAAAAACAGACAGATCAACGGAACAGAATAGAGAGCCCAGAAATGGACCCTCAACTCTATGGTCAACTCATCTTCAACAAAGCAGGAAAGAATGTCCAATGGAAAAAAGACAGTCTTTTCAACAAATGGTATTGGGAAAACTGGACAGCCACATGCAGAAGAATGAAACTGGACCATTTCCTTACACCAAACAGAAAAATATACTCCAAATGGTTGAAAAACCTCAGTGTGAGACAGGAGTCCATCAAAATCCTAAAGGAGAACACAGGCAGCAACCTCTTCGACCTCCGCCGCAGCAACTTCTTCCTAGAAACATCGCCAAAGGCAAGGGAAGCAAGGGCAAAAATGAACTATTGGGACTTCATCAAGATAAAAAGCTTTTGCACAGCAAAAGAAACAGTCACAAAACCAAAAGACAACCGACAGAACGGGAGAAGATATTTGCAAATGACATATCAGATAAAGGGCTAGTATCCAAAATCTATAAAGAAATTATTAAATTCAATACCCAAAGAACAAATGATCCGATCAAGAAATGGGCAGAAGACATGAACAGACATTTTTCCAAAGAAGACATCCAAATGGCCAACAGACACATGAAAAAGTGCTCAACATCACTCGGCATCAGGGAAATCCAAATCAAAACCTCAATGAGATACCACCTCACACCAGTCAGAATGGCTAAAATTAACGTCAGTAAATGACAGATGTTGGTGGGGATGCGGAGAAAGGGGAACCGTCCTACACTGTTGGTGGGAATGCAAGCTGGTGCAGCCACTCTGGAAAACAGTATGGAGGTTCCTCAAACAGTTGAAAATAGAGCTACCATACGACCCAGCAATTGCACTCCTATGTATTTACCCCAAAGATACAAATGTAGTGATCCAAAGGGGTACGTGCACCCCAATGTTTATAGCAGCAATGTCCACAATAGCCAAACTATGGAAAGAGCCAAGATGTCCATTGACAGATGAATGGTTAAGAAGAAATGGTATATATATACAATGGAATACTATGCAGCCATCAAAAGGAATGAAATCTTGCCATTTGCAACAACGTGGATGGACTGGAGGGTATTATGCTGAGCGAAATAAGTCTATCAGAGAAAGACATGTATCATATGATCTCACTGATATGAGGAATTCTTAATCTCAGGAAACAAACTGAGGGTTGCTGGAGTGGTGGGGGTTGGGAGGGATGGGGTGGCTGTGTGATAGACATTGGGGAGGGTATGTGCTATGGTGAGTGCCGGGAATTGTGTAAGACTGATGAATCACAGACCTGTACCTTTGAACCAAATAATACATTATATGTTAAAAGAAAAAAAAAAAAGATAGCAGGAGGAGAAGAATGAAGGGGGGGAAATCGGAGGGGGAGATGAACCATGAGAGACTATGGACTCTGAAAAAACAAACAGAGGGTTCTAGAGGGGAGGGGGGTGGGGGATGGGTTAGCCTGGTGATGGGTATATACTGAAGAGGGCACGTACCGAATGGAGCAATGGGTGTTATATGCAAAGAATGAATCATGGAACACTACATCAAAAACTAATGATGTAATGTATGGTGATTAACATAACATAATAAAAAAAAAAAGATGCCAGGAAATCACTGGGGATATTGACCAGTGTAATTCAGTCTCACAGCAGCAGTTTATAAATTTGATACTTTTTCAAAATCCTGTTTGAGTTAAACAGTACTTTATGTTACATAATAAACTACTTCAGAGGAAAACAAGAAGCTGGTTTACAATAAGGGTAACACTATCTTAAAATCCTGGGTGTAAGATGATAATTTTTCCGGGGTGCCTCGGTGGCTCAGTCATTAAGCATCTGCCTCGGCTCAAGTCATGATCCCGGGGTCCTGGGGTCAAGCCCCGCATTGGGCTCCCTGCTAAGCGGGAAGTCTGCTTCTCCCTCTCCCACTCCCCCTGCTTGTGTTCCCTCTCTCACTCTCTCTCTCTGTCAAATAAATAAATAAAATCTTTAAAAAAAGAGAGAATTTTTCCATATTGGACTATCAATCTGAAATTAAAACACCAGAACTGTTCATCCATGTGTTATAAAGAATCACCTGATTTTTTTTTAAAGATTTTATTTATTTATTTGACAGAGAGAGAGTTAGGGAGAGCAGGAAGAGAAGCAGGGGGAGTGGGAGAGGGAGAAGCAGGCTTCCCGCCGAGCAGGGAGCCCAATGTGGGGCTTGATCCCAGGACCCTGGGATCATGACCTGAGCCGAAGGCAGACACCTAACGGCTGAGCCACCTGGGCACCCTGAATCACCTGATATTTTTACTTTGCCTTACACATATTACTTCTACTAGACAGTATTTTAATCTCAACTTAGTAGAATTAATAGGATTCCAGTATCTATACCAACTTCAGAGCTGAAAATATATTCAGAATGTCAAAATATTCATTTCTACCCTGTTATTTGAATCAACAACCTTCAGGACTTTGGTATTTAAAATGAAAATTTGTGATGTACCCCACCAAATTCTCATTTACAAAAGAAGCATCATAATAGCACTGTTTTACATGTTAGTGAATCACCACCCTGAAAAGTAATAATAGAAAAGAAACAGAATAGAAAGTCATCTATTCTTGTGAATGCAAGTGACAAAACATCTTCTGATTTAATCTTTTATGATATTCAAATTTTATGTGAAAGAAACAGCAAAGGCAAGTTTGATCTATTTGATTAAACTGACCAAATTGCAAGGTCTGTTTCAAACACAGCACCAGCATTGTTATCTATATGCACGAGCTTGACATTTTCCATTGTAAATGCTGAAGGTCATAAAATCAGCAATCCCTTGGTTCTAGGGATTTGGTTTTTGAAATCAGAAAATAGCTTCAACTCTCAGTCTAAATAAACATTAGGGAGATGTATAAAGATAGGATAAATGCCAGTGATGGGGTGTTTCCCCAAGATCTCTTTCAATGATGTTCTTAAACTTATATGATGTAGGCCAGATTGCTTCCCTAGCCATGCTCCAGTGGAGTGTGATCTATATTGGACTTGTCCTAATGTTTGTCACCTACCACTGGAGACTCAATTGTATCACATACTTGGACAGACTAATGATAAGTAGTTAAGGATCTCCTGATGACACTAGGTCTCCTAATCATTCCTCTAGCAGCCTATAATTCTCCTTTGTAGTAATCAAATATCTATGAATTTCTTATTTATTAATCATACTCCCTTTAACACCATAAATTCTGTGAATCCAGAGGCTTTATCCGACTATTCTTCTCTATATTTACTGCCAAGAAGCATGGTATCTAGAACAGAATAAATGTAAAATAAGTATTTGCTGAATGAATAAATGAGGCAATTTCAAGCGGTGTCCTCCCTGTTGGATATAAATTTATCTGACTTTCACAGTAGAAGAACGGGAGATGTAGAGTAGGTTGATGTTTCACCAATTTGCTTATTTTTGAAAATACAGATTATTAGGCCCTTCCCCTGGAGCTACCAATTCAGAAAGTTTGGGGTGGAACGCCAGAATATGTGTTTTGAACAAGTTCCCCCAGTCAATACTTATAGTGGAGCAAGTTTGAAAGATACCATATTAAGGATTTCACCTTACCTTCATAATTCTAGAATATTCCTCTTTGTTCAGTGATCTGAGGACCTCTGGAATCCTCATAATTCCTGTGTTTTTTAAAAGGAATGTTGACATTATTATACTTCTTTGTTCTGCCCACTTGGAATTTCTTGATTTGACATTTGTAATTTTGACTACATATGAGTGAACCTGAACATCTCTGGGTAACTCTTTGTCTCAGGCATGAAATTTCATCTTATGAACTATGTGCCCCATCTTCAGGAAAAAAAAATTCAGCTAGTGTGTGAGTCTGGCGGACCACTCAACATGTACAGATAACATGATTTGACTGCTTTGCATTGCATGCTCTTTTACTCCAGGAAATTGTGTTTTGATGGTGTCCACAAACATAGAGGCTTATAGTAGACATTTGATGTTTTATTCTTTCCAGTATCCTTCCCATCTCCTAGTAACAGAACCCAAATTTTGCTTTGGAGGAACCATTTTTAATCACATGGCATGGCATAGATATGATTGACTTTACCCCAAATTTTATTTTTTTTAATATTTTATTTATTTGAGAGAGAGAGAGAGAGAGGGAATGAGCGGGGGGGGGGGGGCAGAGGAAGTAGACTTCCTGCTGGGCAGGGAGCCTGATATGGGACTTGATCCTAAGACCCTGGGATCATGACCTGAGCTGACTGAGCCACCCAGTGTCCCACCCCAAATTTAAAGTGGTACCTGGGGGCACCTGGGTGCCTCAGTAGGTAAAGCGACTGCCTTAAGTTCAGGTCATGATCCTGGAGTCCTGGGATCGAGCCCTGCATCGGGCTACCTGCTCAGTGGAGGGCCTGTTTCTCCTTCTGCTCGCCGCTCCCCCTGCTTGTACTCTCTCTCTCTCTTTCTAGCTCACATAAATTAAAAAAAAACAAAAAAAAGTGGTACCTGATTGGCTTAAACCAACTGGTGGATCCTAACCTCCCCCGCCCCTGGTTGATGACAAGGCATAAAACCTAAGCAGAATCCATGAAGCAGGAAATGTTTGCAAGGGCTTTTGGTAGTGAAAAGTATTTCTCTTCCATGGAGACTACCATAAGAAACCTTTCTTTTCCTTGCCAGTGAGGGGTGAAGATGTAAGGTCTAGAACTGCTTGGGGCCATTTTGAGACCATGAAAGTAATAGGGCTCTCAGGGGCCCTATGTGGAATCTGAGGAGGAAGTCAACACGAAAGACAGGGGAACTGAGATAAAACCAGTTCTAGACATCATATGAGTTTCCAAGTTAAGTCTCAACTATAGCCAGCCCTGACTTGCCTTTTCAAGTATATGACCTCATAAATCTCCTGTGTTTTTAAGTCAGTTTATGCTGGGGTCTTGAAACCTAAGGATTCTTAACAAATGTAAGATCCATGACTAGATTAGAATACAACCCTTAATGATCCTTAGGAGCTGGGAAGCCATCAGTGGAGCCAAATCTGTACGTAGATGCTAGCACACCTTCTTGAAATAGCGTGGTTTTTGTTCAAGAAGCAAAAATAAATCCCTTCACAAGGAAGGCCATGGCCTACCCGGTAACCACATTTTCCAAAGAAATCCATAAACATAATCTAGCAAAACATTTTTTTCTGATATCCTAATTCATTATATGAAATCTCAGAATAATATAAAAAATTGAAATCACATTTCATTATGTATTTCACTAATTGCCTTTATTGGAATGAAAATAAAATTACATGAAATCAAGATTAGCCCAGAAAATTCAGGGCATATGGTGGCCATATCGAGGGAACATCCACCTTGTTTTATTGGAATAAATTATTGTTAAAATGAACACACTGCTAGAAATGTTGTTACCAGTCTGCAGGTCATAAAGATAAAAAGAGCTAAAGCAACCTCTCAGTGCTGAATTGGCAAGTGAAAAGATGCACTCTGCACACAATAGGTATGCAGTGAATATATTTGACTGACAAGAACCCTGCTAGGACTAGCAGTGAGCTATTTAAGCCCTGCTGTTTCTTGTGGACTTTGCCAGGTTTGGCTGCAGAGTGAGGATTCTGTAGTCATTAACAAGAGCCCCAAGCTATAGCTCCTCTTCCTCTACTTCAAACTTTCATAAGCCCTACAGTCAGGTGCTGAGCTCTCATCAGTGACTGACAGGCGCATAGGGTTGAAGAAGACATTTTTGTACTGGATTATTTGTTGAGGATAATAATTTCACTGTGCCTGTGTCAACAGGCTTGTTACTATGGAATTTGTAAATATATTCACTAAACTGTAAAATGATAGTCTTGTGTTGAAACTGACCTGCTTTTAACCTATGTGTTTTAGGCATCTGGCAACCAAAAATTCTGCTGCACAACACAAATCAAAGTAAATCAAACCAGTTAGCTGATAATAAAAATGAGGGTGATCAAGTCTTTCAGTTTCTGGAAGAGACTAAGAGAAACAAAGCAGAGACTATCTTTGAAAATCCAAATTACAAAAGGGTTTCTTTTTTTAATATTAGGAAGTATATATACCTATGTATTCACATATGTCATGTACACACACACTCTGACCTCAAGCATTAATCAACCAAAGGTAGCAAAGCTTGGCCCTCATAAAGTAATTCAGTTCAGTAGGGAAGGAAGTATATTTCCAGAAATGGAGCCATGCGCTGTGAGTATTTGCGGAAGAATCAGTGGCATGTATAATCCTTATGTTTAAGCTTCAACATCATAAGATGACACAAGATTATATTTTCTCGACTGACCAAATTGAACATCGCATGCCCCCACCTGCCCATGAAAGAACTCAGTGTCCCATCTGCCACAAACTGCCCGTGGTCATTTTCCTGCATTTTTCCTTCCCACTCCCCATGAAGCTCTTATCATCTGTTCCCTCTAGACTTTTGACAGTAATAGGAGTAACTATCATTTATTGAGCATTTATTACATACTAAGCAGTGTGCTAGGTGATTTACATACATTCTCACTTTATCCTAATAACAAGGCAGATGTTCTTCTTGGTCATGTTACAAATAGAGAAACTGAGGCTCAAGTTCATAAGCTAATAAATGGCAGAGTCAAAAGTTGAGCTGAATTTAACCCAGCCTGATTCCATCCAAAGCCCATGCTCTAAACCATTACATAGTTGATCTTTACCTATTCCCTTTGGAGTTCTTTAAAGGATTTTAAATTTCTCTCAGTAATTATAAGGTAATATACCCCAATTACATAACCTGGTTCTGATATATTCAACTGAAGTTCTTCTGATAAACAATCTAGGCTTAAAGGAAAAGGTAAAATGCAACAACTTGTGGCTTTTAGAATCAATTATATTTAGACAGAATCTGGTGGTTCAGACTCTAAGAGAACACACTGAACTTGTATTTTGCCCATTTTAGTAATGATTCACCAGGCTTTATATTTGATTCCATCTGAACTTCATCAGTGCTATATCCAGGACATTTTTTTGTCTATATCTGCCAATTTCATTTCATGTTCTCACTTTGTGCCTTTCCTGTAGAAATATTAATGATTTTGGAACACAGAGACTGTGATGGTGGTCTTCTGAATACTAGTATAACAGTTTGACTTCAGATCACTCCTCTAGTCCTCTCTAGACATACCCAGTTTTTTTTTTCTTTCTTCCTTTCTCATCCTCCTATTTCCCAGTTTTTTTTCTTTCTTCCTTTCTCATCCTCCTCTTATTTCCTCTCTCCTTCTTCCTCTCCCAGAAATTTCCTATACCATCATTCTTCTTGGGCCCCAAGGTCATTTTTCTTTGTTCTTGTGGTTAGACACACGCACGTGATATGGACGATCTAGATACCATACTTTGATCAATTTGGGTGAGAGACATAGATACGGATGTAGATGTAGAATTAGATATACATATTTAGATAGGGATATAGAACTTCACACTGTTTTTAACATGTAACTTTTTCACATTTCAGCATTCATGAGATCAGGTCTGTCACAACTGGTGGTGCCTTTGATTTGATGAAGTTATAATAAATACAACCATTTTCATGACAGTGGTGTGTTTTCTCATAACCCAAGCATTCCTTGTTTTTTTTAAAAAACTCTTTCTCAAACACAAATACACAGATTTAATGTCTGTTTTTAAAATTCTCAGACACCTCTTCCTGTTTCTCCTTTCCTGCTCCACGCAAAAAGATACGAGATTTGAGCTCTGTAGTTATAGAGGTTCTTTCTCCTAGACCCTGATACAATAATTTTTAGGAAATATGTATCAACCCTCCTTTTCAAGTCAAACTCCAAAATGGATTGTTGATTTTTTTTCGGGCATTTTCAAATATGCTTGCTTCTCTCTTCCTTCCTCCTCTCCCCCACTCGCCCTCTGGTATGTGACAAGGTGCTACATACCGTAAGTCTAGGTTGCTGGAGCAGTGCTAGTAGGCTCTAGTGTCGCCATGTGCACTAGATGTACATATTTTATTATTACCTTTCCTCCACAGCCAAGACTGTCAGAGGAAACATGGCATTCTTTACAGCTTTCTGCTAAGTGTCAGGCTTTGCATTTCAGAAATATTTGATAAGTGGAGCATAAGTTGCAGGAGCACATCCATGCAAAAGGCAGATACACAATATAACTTTCACTCTCCTATTAACTTTTTCATTTCCCTGCAGAAGTTGTTTCTGTCCATATTTTTACTTCAGCTGGGCTGAGTGGGAGAAAGAACTCAAAGGGAGGTCGAAGCAGATGGTTGTCACAAACTGCATACGGCAATTGAGAATTAGTGTGCAAGCATATGCAACCTGGTACAGTATGAAACATTCCAGCATATGAGTGCCGAAATAAATCAAGCCTGGAGAAGATCGGGATGATAAAATGATGAGCTCTTCTTTCCCTGTTACATATATATATATAGGCCTTCTGAATTCATTAGGATATGTTCTCTGTTTGCAGTAGGCAAGTTAACACCTAAATTGAGCAGATTCATGTAGATTCTGGTATCTTGCCTTTTTCTCTCAGCCACAGTGTGCTTTCTGAAAAGAAATATTTCTGAAAAGATACACATCCTTTTCACATAAGGAGGATTGGAGATGTGGCATTAGTTTACCTGGATACATTTAATCGGCCTAATACTTACTTTACATTTGCTCCCCAGTTTATTCACAACTATGCACCAGGCACCAGCAGTTTATATACAATTTCCATGTACATGTTTTGACTATTCATGACCCTACCGTGACCGATTTGCAGACCACCATTCATTCACACACATGCACTTTCGAGTGTTCTTCCAGTGAGAATGGTGATAAAGAGACACATACCAGCAGTGGTTAACAGGAAGTAGAGCCAAATTCCCAGCCTGGAAGTCCTTAGAGTAGCAGTAGTGAGGAGATGGTAGCTCTGCCGTGTTGCCTTTTATACGAACAACCGAGAGTCTTCCTCATTAGTGTTCTTACCCAATCTCAGGAAAGGGGATCAAATGAGTCTTTCCCCCCATTACAAATGAAGAAGCAGAAGAGGAAAAGGATTTATATTTTTTCAAAGATTTTATTTATTCATTTGACAGACAGAGAGAGAGCACAAGCAGGGGGAGCAGCAGAGGGAGTGGGAGAAGCAGGCTCCCCGCTGAGCAGGGAGCCCAATGCGGAGCTCGATCCCAGGACCCTGAGATCAGGACCCCAGGTGAAGGCAGTCGCTTAACCGACTGAGCCCCCCAGGCGTCCCGAGGAAGAGGGTTTAATCGTCAGTCTCCTCTCTTCTCAGAAGAGCAAAGGCCAGTGCTGCAGTCGGGTTTGGTCCTTGTGAGGCCTGTCTGCTGCTGGAGAAGATTGGTGGCTGCTCCCAAGGCCGGGGCTGGTGCAGACAGGTCCCGCGCTGCCTCTGTTCCCGCGGCCAGGGCACCTCCACCCTTCCCTACACTCCCTCCCAAAGAGTTTTTAAGAAGCTACAGTTGTTTTCCACAAGGCCCTTCCTGCCCTTGCCTTTTTGTTTTGTTTACCTGCCCATCTGTCCTTCTTTGTGAGACGACAGGAAGAAATGTAAGACGCAAAAGAAATAGAAAAGGGGGAAAGTGATAGGTATTGGCTCAAGATGAGATATTGAATTACATATTGGTAGACCAAAACACAAATCGACTCTGAACTACAGGAGTCCACCAACATGCACATAAATCATTTATAACGATAATCCAAGACTAGGTCCAAATCTCATTAAAGTATATGAATCCTTAATCTATTTTGGCAAAAAAGCGCCAATACACATTTTTTCTTTTTATCATAAATTACAGTTCTGTGGCACTGTGCAAATATTACCAAGCTGTAAGACAGCTGTGCTCCATTAAAATGTGTAATGGTCGCTGATTTCTTACAGCACATGGTCATCAGGCTGAATCTACAGCCAGTAATTAGGAAGATGAAATGTTTAATTGTGCCTTAATTTTGATAAAATTTATCTGTCACACATCCCGCAGCCGAGCATTATGCTCACAAATCAATGTCATCGGGCCGAGCAGGAACTCAAGCACCAGACTCTTGTCCCTGACAGATTCATTTGAATATGTAACTGCTCATGATGAGCAAACAGGCTAAGGAAGAAAGTGAAAACTTTCCTTGTTGACATTGTTCTGGTGAGGAATGTCCTGTTACTTCCTTTAAGGAAAAGTAAGGCTCAAAAATATTTCCACTGTTACCTCCTAGTGGCCATGTCCACCTCTAGCTCCGATCATGTAAAGAAAGACAACCCCTCAGGGTCTGTTTCATCATCTTAAAATCTATTAGCATACAGAGAAGAGACAGATGGAAGAAGGAGGAGAAAACTAGAAAGGTGAATCCAGTAATGCCCTTTTTAATCCTATATCCTAAAATCCATATTTAGGGATAGATCATTGAGGTAGGCAAGAGTCATCACTTTTAGCTGGGTAGCTAAACATTCCTTGGTCCAAAAAATGTTAGAATGGTAGAGATGAAACTCATCTTGTTTCATACACAGGAAAATGGAAGACCAGAGAGGTTGCCCAAGGGCCTGAGCATCATCAAAGCGAATTCGAATTACCACTATGCAGTCACAGTTGAGATAGCCTACATTTTACAGAAAGTTTTATAATTCTTATAAGCAATATTTACCAATCATAATATTGAATTCATTTTTCAAATGGCAAGAAATATTATTTTAAGCACAGGGAAGTGTAAGTACAAATACCTGCCAATACTGAAAATTAATTTGTATCATGTTTTCCCCACAAAATGAATCAGTGATCATCTTTCTCACCCACAATAACGATGGCTCATTATCCAAGAGAACTTAAAGAACATATGTAGGAAAGTACTTTACATTTTTATTTCAAAGACTTGGAAAGAAAAATAACTGAGGAGGGTCATGGCAAAGACTGCAGGAAGTGAGGGGAAGGCCAGTGAGAAGGACAGCAACCTGAGGTCAGGCTGGATGGTCACGGAGGACACAAAATAGTACAACCACGGGCACATGGGGAGTGAACGGTGTGGGGGTCAGTCTTCCCAGGCCAGCATGTGAGCTTCGGAACGTGGTTTTAATAGGCCCAAATTTTGCCAAAGGACACCAGCAAGTTTTCTCGGTTACTCACTCCTCACCAGGCAATTAATGAACCAGCTCAAGACTCAGAGCATGTCCGCTTACTTTAAAGTAAAATAAGTCTCGAGATCAGGAATAATTTTAGAAGAGTCTTCAGGGAGAGCCAAATGGCATTAAGCTATAGCCTGCTAACAAGAAGACTCATTAAAACGCTTTTCTAAACTTAGCCATGGAAATAAGTCCAAGCTAAAGATAACATATTCCCCATTCCCTTTTGTACTATTTTCACGGGCAGATATATTCAGGGATTGGATAAGTGAGTGATATTCTAGTAAGCTAGTTGTATTTCATCCCAGTAGCGCCACACAGGCTAAAACAAGTCGGCATAACGAGGAGGGCACAAATGGCATGGGGGATAATACTAACTAACCGGCATTTGGCAAGGCTTTATGACAAACTGCTTTCACATCCATTGTCTTATTTGGGGGGTTACAGAGATTAAATTTGTCCCATGATCATCCGAGAAAGATTAACACCAGTGTGGGCCTCTCTCTTATACTAAACCACCATTTCCCAGACTCCTATGGAGTGAAGGTTCCACATATGATTTAGGTACTGCTGTTCAGATGCTCTTGTGTGAGCCAATCCCCAGCAGGATTTTGGAGCCAGCACTCACGGTGGCAACTTCCTGATTTGTCAAGCAGTTCTCTAACTCAGCAGCTTCCTGTTCTGAGCAGAGGTGGCTTCCTAATTCTGCAGCTCCCTATCCGTGGCAGAGGTAGCATCTGCCTTATAGGTGCCACTCGGCAACGTGTTGGGGCTGCAACAGAAAACCTCCATCGGTATATCCGAGCTGTGTGATCCTAACCCAGTTTTCTTGTCACGGCTTCCTACCGCAGGGTGGAGAAAAATGCAAATTTATGTATCTGGTTTAGAATTTTGGAAGACCTAATGACTTTCGAAAGCTATGTTTAAATTATTTTGTTATGGCATAGTAGAGATAGCAATAAACTAATCATGCAGGAGGGCTGGATTCTAGTCCCAGGTTTGACTCTCGGAATTGGGGCAAATCAATACCTTTACAGGCATACCTGTCCTCATCTTCAAAGTAACACGCACACACAGCAAAATCAATGATTTCTATAGTCTTCACGGTCTCAATATTTGGCAATTCTGTAAGAATCATATATATTTATATATTATATGCTATTTTATGTAAAATATAAAATATAAATATTTAATATATGTGTGTGTGTGTATATATATATATATATATATATATATGCCTCCTTTGTCAGAGTTCTTAGGTGGAAACTGTATGACCTACTGACACTGCTTTCAGAGGGCTATTGATACATATCTGTTCCATCTTGACTAGCCCATTTAGCCAGCACCACAAATTCAGGTGCCAGTGTATGATCTGAACTATATAATTCCACCCCCAAAATGGAGAAAATATTTTACATATTTGTGTTTTTATAATATCAATATTTATGTTTTATGTTTTTCTAATGATAAGTGAAAAAACTTTCCCCATTTTCTTACTATGCCTCACACTTCATGGAGTGTGCATGTGTCAAAAATTGCAACGTTAGAAAAGTTGGTGAAATTAGTAAATCAATGGTAAATGAAACATTCATTTAGTCAGCACACAATTATTGAATTTACTTACACACATTTAGTGAACAGCAACTCTGTGCTGGATAGAATGTTAGGTATTGCAATCTGAAGGACACAGTTCCCACCCTTATGGAGCACACAAGCTAGAGGAGAAGAGAGACCAGTAAGTAAGTAGCCGCTATTCAGGATGATGAGTGATAGCGTAGCTGTAGGCTGGGTGTGTTGAGGTCACATGGGAGGGACTTACAGAGACTTCCCTGAGACTGTGATTCCCTGGCTAAGTTTGAAGGCTAAGAAAGTGCTATCAGTGAGGGAGAGAGTTGACAGAGCTTTTCAGAGACTGGAAACAGCACAGATGCGAGGGGTAGACATTTTAGGGGGTGTGGCATATTCAGAACAATGCACCAGTCCAAGCAGAATGTGAAATTGAGTAAACATATGTTTTCTGTTTTCAACATTTTCATCTTCCGTAAATAAAAAAGCTTGCAGGAGCACCTGGGTGGTTCTGCTGGTTAAGTGTCCAACTCTTGATTTCCACTCAGGTCATGATCTCTGGGTTGTGAGATCAAGCCCCACATCAGGCTCCGTGCTGAGTGTGGAGTCTACTTAAGATTCTCTCTCCCTCTCCCTCTGCTCCCCCAACCCCCTGCCACTTGTGCACTTTCTCTCTCTCTCTCCCTCTCATAAAAAAAGAACAAGAACAAGAACAAGAAGAAAAGAAAGCTTGCAGAAGGGGAGAAGTGTCAGAACAGAATGAAATAAATTCTACCAGTTTCAGTTGCTGTTTTCTGGGTGTGACGAGTACACTGACCAAACTAACTGCCTCTCCACCCCTTGACCTTCCACAGTCTTCCACAATATCACCACAAGGGATCAGATTCAGGAGATTTGGGAAATGACAACTTGATAAAAATGTCTATTTTCTGTGAAAATATAATTTAGCATGTTTTCTTTAAAATTATTTAATTCTTTAAAAGAGAAAGTAGGGGCACTGGGGTGGCTCAGTCAGTTAAGCTTCTGCCTTCAGCTCAGTTCATGATCTCAGGGTCCTGGGATCGAGCCCCACGTCGGCCTCCCTGCTCAGCCAGGAGTCTGCTTCTCCCTCTCCCTCTGTGTGCTCTCGCTCTCTCTCTCTCTCTCTCTCTCTCCTCTCAAATAAATAAACAAATCTAAAAAAATTTTTTAAGTAAATAAAAGTAAAACAAACTAGCGAATAGCATCAATAAAAATAAATGTTTTAGTACATATTTTAAGACATTTTTATTAGGAAAGCATCACAGATTTTATATTAAATAGACATTAAATAGAGAAAGGTACGGTAGGCTGGACAATGGTCCCCAAAATATCTAGGTCCTAATTCCTAGAACCTGTGAATGCTAGCCCATATTGTAGAAACAGACTTTATAGGTGTGATTACATTAAGGATCCTGCCATGGATCCTTTCTCATGGATTCTCTGAATGGGCCATGAATGTAATCACACGTTTTCTTGTAGGAGAAGGTGGAAGGAGATTTGCATAAAGAAGAAGAAGGCAATGCAATGACAGAAGCAAGATGCTGCCCTGCTAGCTTTGAAGATGAAGGGAGGACAGGAGCCAGGAACGGAGGCAGCCTCTAGAAGCTGAAAGAGGCAAGGAATGGATTCTTTCCAGAAGGAACCAGCCCTGGGACACATTGACTTTAGCCCAGTGAAATTGATAACAGATTTTTGATCTCCAGAATTGCAAGAGGATACATTTGTGTTCTTTTAAGCCACTAAATTTGTGGTAATTTGTTATAGTGTCAATGGCAAATGAATACAAAGAGCAAAGGAATAATTCTATAAAATTTCCAAACATGAGAACTGGCACACATATATTATAGGAAAAGCATTATTCATAGGCTAGAATTGTTAGGTAAAGCTCATGTCATAATTCAAATTTTAACTATGCTTCACATTTTTTTCTTAGAGAAATTATTAAAACGTTGAAGTTTGTGGAAAAGCTTACCAAATCAGTGCACAAAGTTCCAAAAAGAAGACAGAAAACCAGGGATGGGAAAATTACAGTTGAATACTATAACTTATTAAACAGGCTTGTCTCATTCACTAAATCTGCTGAGAAATTACTTTAAAAGCTAGCAATAAGGTATTGTTTAAATATTTATAGTTACTGCCTTGTAAGAGGGTTCTTTTAAAGTGATTCTTTCAATAAGCATTTATTGAGTTAGACTTTGGGGATAAAACAGTGATCTAAACAGCCTTGAGTTTCTTTAAAGAGTTCACATTCTATGTAGAGGCATATACAGTGAGAATAACAGAGAAACCTAGGAGAGTGGCATGTTTATATTGTACTAAGATTTTCAAATATTTAACTCCATAATGGAGAATTTTTGGAAAATGAAAATATATTAGAAAATTGGTCCAGCTATCCAGAATAGTTCTTTTTAAATAAAGAAATTTAACCAGTAATGCAATTACATTAGTGTCTCATCATCTTCTTCCAGGTTAATATGCATGGTATTTTGGAAAATGGCACATACAAAATGATAAAAAGATGTCTTGATGCTAATTATTTATGTATAGTTTGTGGAGAACATGAATAAAAATATTTTAGAGAATATTATTTTTTAAATCTTGAGATTTACCAAAATTATTTCAAGACTCTGTGGAAATTTGAGGCCTGTCTAACTGGCACTAAAAAGTAAATGAAATGCATGACATGATTTACCTGGCATGGTGCTCAATGAATATTGTCCCTCTCCTCCTTCAAGAATAAATATTAATGCTAGAATATGCTGGTAAATATCACACAAAATGATCTGAGATCATACATCAGTACTAAACACATTATTCAACAAATATTTGTTGATTGAAGGATAAATAAAGGACTTTTTATCCTCCGTATATCATTTTACCTACTCACTTAATGGATGGAGGGTAATAATGTCTTCGGAGGAAAACTGTAAATGAGGTATTATAAAAATTGTCCATTTTACAAAAATAAGGAATTTACCAATCTACCCTGGGCAGTAAAACAATTAATACTCAAACAAAGATGGATACTTAATGACCACCAAATTTCACCTACACTGGTGCACATGTATAGAAATACTGTATGACATAATGAAGACATATATTTAGAGCATCTACAGCTGATAATCTGGAGTTAGAGGCTTGACAAACCATAAAGGTAGAAAAGATGAGTAAAAGAATAATATGAAGTGAAATAAAATAGAAACATCCATTTTTTTTTAAATTTCAGAGCTCATGGATGTCTTCAAACATACCAACCACAGAAAAATAAATAAGTTCCTATTTCACAGATCATTCTGATTGTTTCCTTTTAATGAAGTTTTGTTTTTCCAAATATGCTTT
Source organism: Zalophus californianus (assembly GCF_009762305.2). Classification (NCBI taxonomy): domain Eukaryota; kingdom Metazoa; phylum Chordata; class Mammalia; order Carnivora; family Otariidae; genus Zalophus; species Zalophus californianus. The sequence continues at coordinate 125,053,042 of NC_045598.1, forward strand.
CAGAATTTACACTCTCAATTAATGGGTTTTGTTCATACAACAAAGCTCTTGGATCTTATTATGTAATGCAATGTTACTCAGAAGTTGGGAGTGTTCAGGGCTCCTGGGTGGCTCAGTCAGTTAAGCGTCTGCCTTCAGCTCAGGTCATGATCCCAGGGTCCTGGGATGGAGTCTCACATCAGGCTCCCTGCTCAGCGGGGAGCCTGTTTCTCCCTCTGCCTCTGCTGCTTCCCAGTGCTCATTCTTTCTCTCTCTCTCTCTCTCTCTCTCTGGCATGCACACATGCTCTCAAATAAATTAATAAAATCTTTAAAAAAAAAAAAAAGAAGTTGGGAGTATTCCAAAGGTGCTGATGCCATCATGGATGTTTGAAATGGGGAAGAATAAAAAGGGTGAAGGATAATGATTCTTTGGGCACTGGGTGGCTCAGTTGGTTAAGCTTCAGAATCATTTTTTTCTAAGATTTTATTTATTTACTTGACAGAGAGAGAGCACAAGAAGGGGGGTCAGCAGAGGGATAGGGGGAAGCAGACTCCCCGCCAAGCAGGGAGCTCATTGCAGGGCTCGATCCCAGGACCCCAGCACCCTGGGACCCAGGACCATGACCTGAGCAGAAGGCAGACGCTTAACAGACTGAGCCATGCAGGTTCCCCAAGCTTCCGACTCTTGATTTCTGCTCAGGTCATGATCTCCAGGTGGTGGGACAGAGCCCCACATCAGGCTCTGCACTGGGCATGGAACCTGCTTGAGATTCATTCTCTCTCTCTCCCTCTGCCCCTTCCCTTACGCGCATTCTCCCTCTTAAAAAAAGTAAAAAAGAAGCATGATTCTTTATTTCAGCATAAACTCAATCCTCCTTCTCTTCCCACAAAGCAAATAACACAGAGTCAAGTTGTTTAGTCAAAGTGACATTAAGTAGTGCCTAAGCATAGTTTTTGTGGCACTGTGTTATTTATTGTCCAGAATTCCTATTTCCAAAAAATCAGTGGGTGGCAGGAGCTAGCTGAGCCAGGTGGGGCCACGGACCCAGCCCAACCAAGGGAAGAACTGACTGTAGTGAGGCATGTAGCTAAGTCCTCACCCATGCCAAAGGCAGGACCAGAGGACCCCCTTAGCCTCCTTTCTCTAGCTCAATATTTAAGTCTATTTTTCTTTTTCAACATTATATTTGAGGTTTGAAAGAAAACTTTCATAGGATTAATTTCTGCTCCAAGAAAGAAATGATGTAAAAAATTAAAAACTAATAATTCTCTGTGATATAACTCTTGAAACAAAATTAAATTGAAATCTCTGAAGAGTGGAGTACAAAAATATCCTAATAGGGGTCTTAAAGAGCAGGTCAAGAGAGAGCCCCATGAGATCTGAGAAACAATGCTGTAGATACACTGCAAATAAGACGCCATTTACTTTTAAACTAGAATCTGGTTATTAATAGAATTAAATTCATACTTCATCTTATACCCACAGAATGTGCATTTATGTCTCTGTACATAACTTTCTTCATGATTCATGTGGGTCTAAATGAAAGCATTCAGTGACCCCAGTGGCAATGCACAGTGGAGAAAGGAAAGTGAGTTATACTGGGTTGTATTTTCATTATTGAGAGAATTAAGAGATTAGTAAAGGTAAAGGAAATGGATAGTCCCTCAGAAGACAGTCCATGAAGTAGCCGTACATTGATACAGGAACCCACATCCCAGTGTCTAATCCTCAGCTTTGCTGGTTCTCAAACGCAATTTAGTCAAAAAACCTATAGTCAATCAGTTTCCCAGGACTAATGTACATCCCTCAAACTCACAAGTGACATCAGAACACCAATTTATAAAAGAAATATTCTTCTTTTGCTATAGTATTTACCTATTTTTCTTTCTTCAAGACATTCTGGAAGCTAATTTCATAACCAGAAGTTTCCTTCGGTAACTGGAATTGAAGAAAAAGAAGTTGCATAGTCAACAGGGATTATTTTATCAAGACCTTGTAAACCCTTAGGAACTATCTTTGGCCTTCAACGGAATGACTGGATTTTTTTTTCCCCTTTTTGGTAATGCTGGATAAATAAAGATATATTCTTGTTAGTTAGATTTTGCAGGCTACTCTAGATATATTACAGGTTACTCTTTTCTTTCTCTCTTTCGCTCTCTTAATGCACAATTTAACTTGTTTCATTTTACAAAGAATCACATTTTCCTAGGACCAGTTACCCTCATGAACCCACTGACAAACAACATCTATGTGCTTTTCCTGCTTTGAATAGCTTTTGGGTTCCTTATTACTAGTCATGCTCCAAGACCATCTTATCTCCTAATTATCAGGAAAACTCCATTTCATTCATGTATGCTGACTCCATGGAGAACCAAGGCAGAGAAACTAAACTTGGCTATAGAGATGATGCATCAAGTGGTGTCTCAGCATGATATCCAAGCTACTCTAATCTGGGAGTTATATCAAGGAAAGAAAACATTGTAGCCAACAGAGATACTAGAAGACAAGCAGGTAGCAATGTATACCAGATCAGTGCTCCCAGGCAACAGGTGAAAGTGGAAAAAAAAAAATGGAGGGGAGCCTGGGTGGATCAGTCAGTTAAGCGTCTGGCTCTTGATTTTGGCTCAGGTCATGATCTCGGGGTCATGCGATCGAGCCCTGTGTGGGGCTCCCTGCTCAGCAGGGAGTCTGCTTGAGATTCTTTCCCTCTGCCCCTCCCCCTGCTCTCTCTCACTGGTGCACACTCTCTCTCTTCCTCAAATAAATAAATAATTTTTTTTAAAAAAATGGAAAGAAGAAAGCAGGTCAGACATGACATCCAACAAAATGAGCTAAAATTCAGAGTAAAGTTCCCAATCTCAACAGGAGGAATTAAGAGCTAATTGGAGAGTCATAGTAGAGATTCAATCAGACTCTATAAGCCAACACAATGGAAAATAATGGAAGAATTTGATTAGGTAGGTATATGTGTGTCCAACAACCCCAGACACTGACTTCATGAGGGCAGAGTGACATAATGGTTAAGGCATGGGCTTTGGAATTAGAGAGACATGCAGACTAATCCTGGCTCCACCACCTACCAGCTAGGTGCTAATAGGCAGCCTCAGTTTTTTCACCTGTAAAATAGAAATTATATATTTAAGTAGTAAAACACTTGTTACAATGCCGATCACTATAGGGTGCTCAATAAATGATAGCTATTATTCGAGCTTCTAGTTGAGAGCCTGCTCACAGATTGCCTGCTTTGGTGAGGATCTGTGAGTGTTTCTGAGCTAGCAGGATGAAGACACCCATGTCTGACACCCAGAGGGCCTGAGAAAGGCAAGGATCAACTGACCGATTCCTCAATATGTGAAAACAAATCAAGATGAAGTGTGGTGCAAAGAAGGAGTAGGGGTTTTGGAGCACAACAACCAGGGTTCAAGTTATGTCCCTTGTTCTTCCATTTATGACATATATAAGCAGAACATTTTCTCTTTTGAAGCATTAACAATTTTTCATTTGTAAAACAGAAATAATACTTATCTCACGAGATCAAAATAAGAAAAAAAATGAGATGATGGCTTTTTAAAGTGCTTAAAACATAGTAGATATTTAAATGTATTTCCCTTTCCTCTCTTTCCAACTTGTTCATATATGAAAGAAAAAGGACATTGTCAGATTTGTCAATGTTTGGAAAGTATATCACCTTGTCTGCAAAAATTACTCTTCATATAGTTCACATCATGGAGGGATGCCTGGAGGAAGTCATGATTGAGGGAGCTGTGATTTCATAGAACAGGCTATAAGTACTAAAGTAGGAGAGAAGTATTATAAATAATATCAGAAAAATGTTGACCTCAGAGTAGCAGAAGTAGAATATAAAGTTTCGAAACTAAGATGCTTAATCAAATGTATGGAGTTTTTTAGTTACAGATTGATGAAAATTGGGAGGGAAGGATATTTGGGGCAACAATTGACTTAGTAATAAACATATAAGTTTCCTCCAGGTCTTTTCATGGTTTAATAGTTTATTTCTTTTAAGTGCTAAATAATGTTCCATTGTTTGGATGTACCACAGTTTATTTATCCATTCATCTGCTATCGCACATCTTGGCTGCTTCTAAGTTTTGGCAATTATGAAGAAAGCTGCTATAAATTTGTGTGGATATAAGTTTTCAACTCCTTTAAGTAAATACCGAGGAGTGCAATTGCTGGATCATATGGTTAAGAGTATGTTTAGTTTTGTAAGAAACTGCCAAACTGTCTTCCAAAGTGGCTGTACCATGTTGCATTCCTACCAGCAATGTATGAGAGTTCCTATTGCTCCACATCCTTGCCGGCATGTGTCCCAGATTTTGGACATCCCAATAGGCACATAGTAGCATCTCATTGTTATTTTAGTTATTTCACACACCATTAACAGGCAGTCACCATGGTTAGACTCAAAGCATTATTTCTGCCTTATCTTCTATAGGCAACAGTGCAAATATTAGATCAGTTCTCTAACCCTTTGCTGCATTGGTTTGGTTTCAACTCAGGTGAGCATTATTCAGGGACTAATCTGAGACCTGGGTGAATGTTTTGAATCTCATTTCCGCTCATTAAGACTTTGCTGTGTTGCTTTGGTCTTGTCTCCCCCTTGTAGCCTTCACGGATTAGACTGAGTCTCGTGTGGTTTCATAAACAGAAATTGGGGGCCCCATTCTTCAGCTTTCTCCCCTACTGTGTACTCCACTCTCCTGCCTGGTTCCCTCGGCCAAAAGGATGGGTTTTTCTTGAAGTTTTATTTTATTTTTATTTTAATTTTATTTATTTATTTGACAGAGAGAGACACAGCGAGAGAGGGAACACAAGCAGGGGGAGTGGGAGAGGGAGAAGCAGGCTTCCCGCTGAGCAGGGAGCCCGATGCAGGGCTCAATTCCAGGACCCTGGGATCATGGCCTGAGCCAAAGGCAGACGCTTAACCATCTGAGCCACCCAGGCGCCCTTCTTGGAGTTTTAGTTGCCTATGTTGCTGTGCTAATCCATGTTAAAGGACATGCCCTGGGGAAAAACTGCTACAAAAGAAACCCACCCTTAAATCTGATTCCCATTCACAGTACTGCTTATGTTTACTTTTCATCCGAGTTCACAGGTGGTTCCTTTTGTATTTTGTTCTGTATTTCAGTTGTAACCCACTGGAGGAGTTGCTGTAATGGGTTTATTCCACCACAGTGGAACCAGAACCAAAAACACTTTTCGAAGTTTTTTAAGTAACACTAAGAGAACTAAGGAAAGAGTTGCTGCTTATCCCACTTATTACAGAGCAACAAAAAAGACAGATAATTTTCACAGCAAAAGATAGACATTTTTAAAATGTATGACAGAAAATACAATGACTGCACTCTGATCAACTGGAAAACTATGAAAATTAATATAAATTAATATCATCTAAAAATAAATGGTTAGACAAAGGTACTTAGTGAACAACAACAAACCAGAGGCAGCAATGTTAGCCATACAGAATTTATTTATTTTTTAGCAGCTTTATTGAGATATAATTCACATGCCATACAATTCACCCATTTAATGTGTACAATTTGATTGTTTTCAGTATATTCAAAGATATGTGCAACCATGACCACAGTCAATTTTAGAAAGTTTTCATCACCTCAAAAAAAAAAAAAATCATCTTTAGAAATCATCCCACCCAACCCTCCAAATCCTCCGCCTCCACCCCAGCAACCATTAATCTACTTTCTGACTCTATAGATTTCCCTGTTTTGGACATTTAATATGAAATAAATCATATAATATGTGGTCTTTTGTGACTGGCTTCTTTCACTGAGCATGATGGTTTCAAGGTTCATCCATATTGTAACATGTATCAGTATTTTATTCCTTTTTAAGGCCAAACAATAGTCCCTCGTATGTACAGACCACATTTTGTTTATCCAATTGATGGATATTTGGGTTATTTCCATCATTTGGTTGTCATGAATAATGTTGTCACAGACATTCATGTACACGATTTTGTATAGATAAATATCTCCATTTGTGTAGATATGTTTTTATTTATCTTGGATATATATCTATGAGTAGAACTGCTGTGTCCTATAGTAATTATGTTTTTAATTGTTTGAGCAACAGCTAGACTGTTTTCCAAAATGGTTGCACCAGTTTACATTCCCACCAGCAGGGTATGACAGTTCTGGTTTCCCACATTCTTGTCAACACTTGTTATCTGACATTTTTTATTATAGCAATCCTGGTGCATATGAAGTGGTACTTATTGCAGTTTTGATTTGCCTTTCCCTGATGACTAATGATCTTGAGCATCTTTTCATGTGCTAATTAACCATTTGTATATCTTCCTTGGAGATTCATCTATTTAGATCTTTTGTCCATTTTTTGATTGGGTTGTCAGTTTACTACTGCATTGTAAGAGTTCTTTATATATTCTGGATATAAGTACCTTTATCAGTTATATGATTTGCAAATATTTTCTCACATTCTGTGGGTTATCTTTTCACTTTCTGGGCAATATCCTCTGAAACCAAGGAGCTTTTACATTTTTATAAAGTTCAATTTATCTTTTTCTTTTCTTGCTCATATTTTTGGCATCATAGCTAATACATGACAAATACGAAGTCATTAAGATTTATCCCTATGTTTTCTTCTAAGAGCTTGAGAGTTAGTTCTTCCATTCAGATTTTTGATCCATTTTGAGTTAATTACTCCATAAGCCAAGTAGAAATTAAAGCAAAAATATTACATGAGATAAACAGTCCATTGAAAATATTCTAAGAGTTAATAAAAACATAACAAAATTGAAATTTTGGGGGCAAATTCTATAGCAATTAAATGCAGTTTTTAAAAAGTTAAAACTGGGGGCACCTGGGTGGCTCAGTCTGTTAAATGTCCAACTCTTGATTTTGGCTCTAGTCATGATCTTGGGGTCGTGAGATTGAGCCTTGCATTGGGCTCCACGCCCCTGCTTAGAATTCTCCCTCTTCCTCTTCCTGTGCCCCTCCCTACCCCCCTGCTTGTGCACGCCTCTATGTGCCCATCTGTGTGCCCTCTAAAAAAAAAAAAAAAATTCATACTTTTAATCCTTTTATTGGTCACAAATGAGAAACTTAATTCAAATTCAACTGAAGATTTACGCAAAGAGCAGTAACAAAATCTCTAAGGAAAAATGGTAAAAGTAATTAGAAAACAAATTAAACAGTGAAATTGATTATTATTACCAATTTATTAAGTTTAAAATTCAGAACTAATATATTACATAAGCCTCTGTTAAATCTAAACAGAAAAAAATTTTTTCAAAGCAAGGTATAAGAAATTGCATGAAGTATCAAACATAAAATTTTTTATTACAGAATACACAAATATATGCTAGTAACATTAAAAACATCTAGAAAACATACAGCTTTCCATTATAAGTAACTTAAATTAAAACAGGACATACAAAACAGGTATTTATGAAGAATTCAGAAAGTCATCAATAAGCGACCTCCATAAAGCAGCTCCTGTCTGTAATGTATGTACTATTGAACTTTTTTTTTAATTTACAGAGATAATTCTCATTTAACAAAAAAAGATGAGAAACTTTGTAACTTATTATGTGAAGTAAACAATCCTGATTCCAGGAGTTCCAATATTGACAAATTCAATATAAGAAGAACCAGGAAGTAGAGAACAGAGAAAAGAGAGAAGAGGAAATTATTACTGAATATAAAAAGGTTTCCTAAAACTGAAGAGCATGAGTCTTCAGAAAAATAAAAGTACTGCTGAGCTCTGAGTGATCAAAGTTCCATGTAAAAATTCCATGGAAAATTTTTAAATACCAAAGGTATAAAGAATAGTACTAATAATTGCAGCTAACATTTATTGAGCATTAGGTATACCAACTACTCTTCTAAACACTTCACAAATACTTATTTAATCCTCTTAACAACCCTTTAATTAAATAGCATTTTCTCCTATTTACAAATGAAATAAAACACAGAGATTTAAGTAATTTGCCAAGTTCATACTGAAAGTTTTCAATGGACCTGGGATTCAAACCTAAGGTAATGTGACTCTGGAGCCCAAGCTCTTGGCCACTAAGTCCAAAAGAAACAACAGTCCTTTTAAAGGAATGAGAATCATACTTGCATCAAATTTCTCATTATCACTGGCTTTTTAAAAGACATCAACGGTGGTAGTGTAATTCCAGTGTTCCAAAGGAAAATTATTTTTAATTTTATATATCTGTCTACCCAGCTAAACTATCACCATTTCTGACAACAGAATGACATTTTTATGTTAATTCTTTTTTCTTTTTTAATTACGTTATGTTAGTCACCATACATTACATCATTAGTTTTTGATGTGGTGTTCCATGATTCATTGTTTGCGTATAACACCCAGTTCTCAATTCAATACGTGCCCTCCTTAATACCCATCACCAGGCTAAACCATCCCCGCATCCCTCCTCCCCTCTAAAACCCTCAGTTTGTTTCTCAGAGTTCATAGTCTCTCATGGTTCATCTCCCCATCCGATTTCCCCCCTTTCATTTTTCCCTTCCTACTATCTTCTTTTTTTTTTTCTAACATATAATGTATTATTTGTTTCAGAGGTACAGGTCTGTGATTCATCAGTCTTACACAATTCACAGCACTCACCATAGCACATACCCTCCCAAATGTCTATCACCCAGCCACCCCATCCCTCCCAACCCCCACCACTCCAGCAACCCTCAGTTTGTTTCCTGAGATTAAGAATTCCTCCTATCAGTGAGATCGTATGATACTTGTCTTTCTCTGACTTATTTTGCTTAGCATAATAACCTCTAGTTCCAACCACGTCATTGCAAATGGCAAGATTTCTTTTTTTGATGGCTGCATAATATTCCATTGTATATAATATACCACACCTTCTTTATCCATTCATCTGTTGACAGATTTCTTGGCTCCTTCCATAGTTTGGCTGTTGTGGACATTGCTGCTATAAACATTGGGGTGCATGTACCCCTTCGGATCCCTACATTTGTATCTTTGGGGTAAATACCCAGTAGTGCAATTGCTGGATCATATGGTAGCTCTATTTTCAACTTTCTGAGGAACCTCCATACTGTTTTCCAGAGTGGCTGCACCAGCTTGCATTCCCACCAACAGTGTAGGAGGGTTCCCCTTTCTCCGCATCCCCGCCAACATCTGTCGTTTCCTGACTTGTTAATTTTAGCCATTCTGACTGGTGTGAGGTGGTATCTCATTGAGGTTTTGATTTGGATTTCCCTGATGCTGAGTGATGTTGAGCACTTTTTCATGTGTCTGTTGGCCATTTGGATGTCTTCTCTGAAAAAATGTCTGTTCATGTCTTCTGCCCATTAACAGAATGACATTTTTAAACATAAAATGGACACAGAAATTCTCTTCTCATGTACTCTTTAAGAGGTTACTTAAGAGTGTTCACCAGAAAAACAAAGACAAATGAAAAAAGACCATTCATGGAAAGAGGGAATTTAACCCAGGAGATCCAACCCAGGAGTTAACACAATATCCCAACACCTCAATGGGTCAGTAGAGCAACTAGGTCACTACAGAGTAAGAAAACTGATGGTCATGAGGAACAAATACCTAGGATAAAAAAGCACATGATTCAGTGTCAGCATGATTCAGAAGATGGAAATACTTGAGTATATTATAGATATTTTATTAAAGAAAAAGTTAAAAAGTCCAGAAGAACCAATAAAAAATGATACACAAATTCATGGTCTAAATGTGAAACAAATCAGAATGTGGCATAATTTAGTTATTATTTTTTAAAGACTTCATTTATTTATTTGGGGGGGTACAAGCAGTGGAGAGGGGCAGAGGGAAAAGGAGAAGCAGGCTCCCCGCTGAGCAGGGAGCCTGACACAGGGCTCCATCCCAGGACCCTGAGATCATGACCTGAGCCAAAGGCAGACACTTAACCAATTGAGCCACCCAAGCACCCCTGTGGCATAATTTAAAGCAAATGCTAAAATGTAAGAAAATCCTATCCATTTTACCAGTGATAGGGTCTTTCTCCTTAAAATGGACATTGCCTCAATTTACATGAGAGTTGATATGCTGGTCAAAGCTGATAAAAAGTGAAATTAAGTGATTAAAATTTGCAAAGGTAATCAACTGAAAAAAAAATAGTAATACAATTTTCCAAACTTGGAAGGATGAGGGCAAAAGAAAGGGTGAAAGGAGAGGAATCTATCCTAAACAAGAGTAAATAAATATTTCCTACAAGCAATTAATAATGAAAAAAGAATACTTTGTAGAATCATGGAAACAAATTTTAACGGTGTGGGAAGTAAAATTGATAATTAGGATGAGGAACAACTTATTCTTTCTCCAATATTTCCTTAACTGAGAAGGGACTTCATTAGTGAAACACCTCTACCTCTCTCCACTCTGGTTGGTATGTTTCTGAAGAATGGGCATTAGCATAGCTCTACTCTGTTTTCTCTTTTCTCTTGAGACAAAAGCTACACACTGAGAGCTTTCATTCCTCTATGTTCTCCTGTTCTACAGAAAGGTAGAGACCTTTGGTGGTTCAGCACTGCTTACGACTGAGGTTCTGGGGAGCAGTATTAGGAAGACCATTTGCCCACAGATGTAAGCCACATTTCCAACATCAATTTTAACATTTATTAAGATATTTTAGTTCCATCCATTTTGCTAGGTAGACATACTTCTCAGTAGCTTAATAACTCAGACAAGTATAAGGGTGTTATTTGTTGGACTCCTTTTAAACCCTAACCTTTGGTATCTTTTTTTTTTTTAAGATTTTATTTATTAGACGGAGTGAGAGCATAAGCAGGGGGAGAGGGAGAGGCAGAAGCAGGCTCCCCACTGAGCAGGGAGCCTGATGCAGGACGCAATCCCAGGACTCTGGGATCGTGACCTGAGCCAAAGGCAGATGCTTAACCGACTGAGCCACCCAGGTGCCCCCCTAAACTTTGGTATCTTGAAAGAGCTACACTATTATCTATGGGTGGTGAGATTTAGATGTCTGTGTACACGTTCTAAGGACATCACAGCTGCAGAGAAATCTTGAACTTCATTTAGCATTCTCATTAGTGATAATATTCTCATCTTTATATTGAATTTTTATTTGTTTTGTCAGATAATGAAAATAAGCCATTATGCTAATATTAGGAACCAATAGATTTTAGTGAAGAAAAGATTCAAGAGTAAGACACAAGAAGTTAAAACTCATATGCTATTTCATTTATATTGGAAACATCAAAAAGAACTCATTTTATCTTTTCAAAAACTCGTATTTTGCTACTTCTTGTCTCTGTGCATTGAAAAGACCAGAAGCAAAGACCTCTAGATAGAGGAAAGGATTTTTTTTTCTTTTTCTTTTTTTTTTTTTAGAGATTTTACTTATTTATAAAGAGAGAGAGAGAATGAGTTGGGGGAGGGGCAGAGGGAGAAGCAGACTCCCTGCTGAGCAGGGAGCCTGTCTCAAGGCTCCATCCCAGGACCCTGGGACCATGATCTGAGCTGAAGGCAGATGCTTAACGACTGAGCCACCCAGGCACCCCTAGAAAGTAGACTTTTGTTATGGAGAGCACCCTGGGCTTATTTCACTATGATTACTCTTACCTTCACCCTGTCAGGCTCCCAGGAGTTTCTCACTCTCAAGCTGGTTCACCTCAGCCATCAGCAGTTAATCAAAATTATGATCTGAGTGCTCCTACCAGTTAATGGCCCCAGCAGCATCATCTCCAGGTATTGTGTCAATGGCACTCTGGATGCCCCCCTCTCTGTCCAGGTTTCAGCATGACAGTTTGCTCTGTTACCCTATTCTCTGATGAGGGTCATCAATTTTCTCTTTGTCCAGTTGTCTTCTTATTGTAAGGATGGGAGTGACAACTTCCAAGCTCTTCACATGTTGGAGTTGAAGCCACAAGTGCTTTGCTACTATTTGCTTTGTTTTTGTGTGTTTGAAATCTTCCTCTCTTTCTTTTTTTTTTTTAAAGATTTTATTTATTTATTTAAGAAAGAGAGAGAGAGAGCGCATGTGTGCATGAACAGGGGGAGGAACAGAGGGGGAGGGAGAGGTACAAACAGATTCCCCACTGAGCATGGAGCCCCACACAGGGCTCTACCCTAGGACCCTGAGATCATGACTTGAGCTGAAACCAAGAGTTGGGCATTTAACTGACTGAGCCACCCAGGCGCCCCTTAAAATCTTTCATATTAAAAGTTAACGAGAAAAAGATTGAGGAAGAAAATACAGTAATTCCTCTGAAAATAACCCCAGTGCCTGAGAAGCAGTATCACAATATAGTACATTGAGTAAGGGTGATACATCTTTTAAAACAAGGATGCAGATTCATATAATATTGCTTATTATGTGATATAAAGTCTTAATGTGGTATTCAAGTATATATGTGCCACAGTCATGCCTGTGTAAACTCTGTACACATATAGGAAACACCTGAAGGAAAAGACACACCATGTATTGATATGCCTCCTGTATAGGGTGTGTGTCTCGTTAAACATTCATTATTCAGCGAGTACTACTGATCAGGGTGCTTCATATCCTTCAGATGCATTTTATTGGGGGAAATGTTTTAAAATACCCATCTACAGCCACTGCTTCTTTCTTTAGCATATGGTTGAGGCTTGGCTGTCCTCTCTGAGCACACAGTTTCATATCTTTTCAGCAGTACAAATAGGGATAGTCAACATTTTCGCCCCAGTAAGTATAATGCAAACCTGCAGCTGTAATTAGATTTACTAACAAAGGACCCCGTATGTCTGTGTTCTTAAATTTTAAAAACATCCCACCATTTCAAATAGAATTCCTTTTGCTTCAGTTGAGTTGAACACACATTTGCATCACTACCGTATGACAGGTTCAGTGATTGGATTCTGGGAGAAATGGAAAGATGAAGAAGCAATGCCTGCCCACAAAGACTTTATAATATAACGGGGTGAGAGAGAACGAGGGAAATAACTATCAAACAAGGTTGAATAATATTTACAACAGGAAGAGATCACATCTGGAAAGTCTTTGGGAAAGCAATGGCATTTGTCATGGGCCTTGACTAATGGACAAGATGCAAGCAAAGATGTGGAAGGGTAGGATTTCTGGGAGAGAGCCCTGAGCAAAGACACAAAGTCAGCATGGCTTGAATAAACTTGGAAAGTTAAAGTGATTATTCTTTTCATTGATCAAATTTAATGACTGAGATTATTTTATATCAAAATCCCAAAGCAGCCATTTGAAGAAGGTTTAATCTAGTCACTTTGAAATAAACTTTACCCTGAGCTCCAAAAACTGAATACATTTCTCAAATCCATCCTAAATGGAATCATACAAATTCAATCTGAGGTATATTATAGAAACAAATGAAGAAAAATTTAAAGTTCCCAAATCCTGATCTTTATTCCTTCATTCAAATGACACATACAATTTCAAACAATGTGTTCCCTAAATGCATTAGATTGTGTACCACAGACCTAATGATTCTTGCTTAGGAAGTAGACTATGAACACCTTTCAGAGTCTGAAAAACACCAAGAGGATCTTGGAGCTGGGGTCAGTGAGGATATGGGATGGCAGGAGATAGGCAGACTTGAGCAAAAAATTTGTTGTCACATTTTCCACACTTCAATTGCTAATAAAAACTTAGTAATGATGGCAGAAGTCTTTTCTGGAAACAGTTACGGCATTGGTAATGACCCATACTGGGGAGATAAATCCAGTATGTAGCCATGCTTAAGTAAAAGAAATTCTTATTACCTCATTTGTCTACTAATAAGTGTGTCTTTGGAGGGTCCTTTAAATATTATTGATATGGTGAGTGATAAAAGAAGACTGTTACTGCCTGAAAACACTGAATAACTTACCTTCATTATAGCGCATCCACTGGAGGTTTCTCAGTTTGCGTGAAAGGTAGAGCTCAGAAAAGTCTGCTTTTATTATGGAGAAGAAAAATCATGTCCTTGATAATTTTTTTAAAATTCAGCATTACTGAAATATTTTAGCTGCCTTCTTTGGTGTAGTTATGATGTCAGCTTCAAAATCTAAGTTAATACAACCGGATTAACTTAGTTGGGTGGAATACAACTATTCCACCCTTTCCTTAGACTTTTAGGGATGACTTGGCTTGACTTAGAATTTATTCATTATTTATCACATATTTGCTAAATCCTAATATATGTCATGCAGTGTGCTAGATGTTGGGGACTCAGCTGGAACAATTCAGACAAGAGCCCTACCTCATGTCAAGTTTTCATTCCAGCACTACCCGTATGACCACAATATCTCTCCTCCTACAGCATAAGCTCCAGCACCTTTTCATCTTCTAGATTCTGTTTGGTGCTAGCACAAGGCCTTGAATGCAGGTGCTTGCTAAATATTTACTAAGTACAATTTCAACTTTCATTTTCTACCTCACATTGTAGTTGATTGTGTCCTCATATTCCTCCTAAGATGGTGACTGAGGAGAGACAATGTGGCAGAGAAGATCTTACTCTTCTGCTGGAACACCCAGCTAGACTACATTTCCCAGCTTCCTTTGCAGTTGTGACCACATGGCTAATACTAACCAGTAGTATGGGAGAAGGGACACCCTAGAAACATACCACCTCTGAGCCTGGTCATAAAATCCTCTCATAAGATATCCTCTGTACCGTTAGATGTTGACATCCTCAAAGTCATCAGAGACCCGCAGAACCCGTCAGATGAGGTCATAGAATTGCTGTGTGAAGCAGAACTCTCCTACTCACCTGAATCTGTCTTGAACTCTTGATAGAAATGAGAAATAAACTTCTATTATGTGTATGTCATTAGTTATTTTTAGTCTATTTATTACAACGGCAAGGTTATCCAAATTAATAAATGTCTTTGCCCCTTCTACAGAGTAAACTTTAGAATGCTAAATGATGGGATTGAATTTAGAAAAAGGAGTCTCTGTGTCATAAACCAGCACTGGCTGCAGTTGGCATACGACTGCTTTTGCTAGAAAATACCAAAGATCAGGAAGTCACAAGGTTCACTCTCACTGAGATGTTTAATAGTCAAGTAAGTGATAGCAAAAGTGAATGATGATAAATAAGTACTTTTTTTTCTGTATTAGGAATTCAAAGTTGGGTAAAAATTGAATATATTTACAATCTTTCCAAGCTCCATAGGCTCACCAGATTGAAGTTTGTTTAGACCTAACCAAGATAGTTGTCAAAATTAATCAACATATCTATTTACTTCTCTTCTACCTACAGTTCTCCTCATCTTCTACTAGTTTACGTCAAAAGACTAGGAAGATGCCTTTCAAAGTCCCTTTTGCTTTGTATCCAAAATACAATTAAATGCATTTTGATAGAAGTAAAGATAAAGCTGACATCACACACACACACACACACACACACACACACACACACACAGAGGGGAGCTCTATGCTAGCTCACCAATAAATTACATGTTACTTCCCCAATAGAGAAAAACATTTATTTCAGAGAAGACTGCATATTTTTTCTATCACTTTGTGATTTCATAGGAAGTGGATATGAATTAGCTAGAATACTTGGACCAGAAAATAAATGACTCCTGCTCATCCTGTGGGTGCCAACTACATTCAAGCATGAGGGGTTGCTGGCCCACAGTGCCAACATACAGCACCTTCACAGGGAGGCCAAGGCCCTCATGCTCCAGCAATACCAGACGGCGCTCCGATGAGGCGGGCTGCTTCTGGCAGGTGGTAGCACAGGAGGTAGTAAGTGAAAGCAGCTCAGCATAAATAGTTCCAGTGAAACACAAGAATAATATTCTGGCGTCCTCAACTCATTTTCTCTCATTCATGACCCACAATAAATACATATTCTGATGGGCAAATGGCTAAACTACCCCAAAGAAATGAAGATTCATCTCTAACCTCTGAATGGAAACCCTCCACTGATCTGGAAACCTTTCCCCCTCAAGTTAAGCAAAGTTTGAAGAGATATGATTCTCTCCTCATTGACCTTGGAAATCTGTCCCAGGCTGTCAGCCATTCTGGTCATCTCTTCTAGACCAGCTGCTGTCTTCATATCAAGGGGGATTTGGAGCATTCCATGGGTCAGAAGAAGATAATGTGTTCTGGGCCATTTCTAATCCATGGAAAGCCCCAGGTGTATAAGATTGAACCAGCCAACAAAAGAAAAAGAGGAAGACACCGAGAAACAGAGACAAAGACAGGATTTGACCCAGGGGGGAGAAATGAACTAAGGATCCTAACACATCATAGACAACTAACAAATCAAAAGTGTAATATCTCTAAGAATTAAGACATTTCTTTGTAGGGTTAAAAAAAAATGTAATTTCAGGGTTTTACTTTTGGGAGATAAAAATTTACAGAGGCTCTTCATATTTAAAATATATTGTGTTGAAACTTGGTGATGAATAAAAAATAATCCATTATACTACATGCTCTCTAACTTTGCATAGATTTGAAAATTCCCCCATGAAAATTACAAAAATAAGAAAAATCTACATAAATAGTCAATGCTAAGATTAACAAGTATTTCTCACCCATTCACCATGTTTATAACTCTATTTCTATTAAGTTTCTTTTTTCAGAAATGTTCCTATTTCTACGGATAGAATTACCAAGAAGTTATATAACCTCAGCAACAATAAAAATCCCTTTGTAAAGGAGGGGGGGGGAATTTTGAAAACTCAGAAGGAAGAAATTAAAAGTTCCTGGAGCGACTAATCATGGACTATAGGGACTGCTGGGAGTGGAGTTGTTTCATTTAGAGGTCCAAAATTTGTCAAGATTTTACAATCTGCATCTACATGATAGATGAAAGCATACAGGGACAGGCACTGAAACCAACTGCATTGAATAGAAAACTCTGCCTTTTAATCTATTCACTGCAAAATTTACTAGGTCTGTTCAGGTAAATAGGCTCCAAAATGATAAGTAGCACAAACATCAGAGTTTTTAAACCTGGTTCTTGTTTAAAAGGTCAGAATTTCAAGTTTGATTAAATTTTGCACTCCCCTTTTGCCTGATTTCTGTACAGCCTAGACTAATTACTTTCAGGACCTTGCTAAATTGGGATGACTATCAAAGACAATTTATCATGTGGCTCATTTTTTTTCTTAATATTTTCAATATTTAGTGTTCAGTATTTATAAAGTTATAGTAAATTAGATTAGTATTCACAAAAAGTCAACATGCGATTCCCACGATTTAGCATTTCAAGGTCATCATTGACCCTCCAATCTTCAATAAACCATTTGAGATTATGTTACTAAATTCTGTATGTAATTATAACTTGGCCGTAGAAAAGTTTTCCTCCATAGGGATTCCTGGTAAATTGCTCTTTCTTGGCATTCTTTTTGCCCATGAAATGAGGAAAGCTGAAGTAATTCTTCCTTTAAATTGAGATGCCCCTTGGGGTGGCAAAATCTTAACAATGTGGGCATAGCAATCAGTGGGGAAAAAATGACCAATTAGGAGCTTCAGTCTAAAAAGTTGGGAAAACCTATTTCTATACAAACCTATCTCTGAAATCAGACCCCAAACTTCCTAGGTGATGCCGGTGACATTCCCCTCAAGTAGAGGGGGATGTTGCCACTATCCATCACTCTTAACTAAACATCACAGTATCCCAGGGCTCCAGGACCTGAGACCCAAGGCCTGAAACTGTTGGGATAGTCCTCCTGGAAAAGCAAGTAATTGATAAGTGAATGAACTACTCAGGCAATTAATGAAATACGCACATCAAACAATGGTTCAGTAAGATCATATGACTTAGGAGGCTTCACTATATGCCTGGTAATTTACATCCGGGATCCCATTTAATCCTACCAGCACAGTAAAGCTGATGTTCGTATCCCCATTTTACAAGTAAGGACCTGGAGCAACAAGGTCTGAACTAGCTGGTTCAAAGATATAAGAGGCAAAGTCAGGATTCAAACCTCGATGTAGTAAATACTGTTGGTGTCTTGCTGACATCCTCTTGACCTGGTCATTGACTTCCAATGCTCAATCTGTAACTGCATTTCTTTTCTGATGATTTCTCCTACCTCGGTTCCCTGCTTTGCCAGCTCTGGAAGCAGGCCAGAAATGTATAGGAATTAACACCCCTCAGTGACTGACAGGAATTAGTGTACAAATACTTCAGCTTTCCCTCACCCCAAAAGGAGTAACACTGGCTCCTGGCTTTCCTTAACGGCATCAAGCTCATTTCCCACAGTGATAAGTTACTTGATAGCATGCCCTTTATTACCCAAACCTGTGCCCCAACATGTCCACCAGGGTTTGCTGGGATCACCTTGCAAATAAACTATTTATCTCAGAATCTACCTCAGAGGTAACATAAAATACGAAACAAAGTCTCTGATTCTAAATCCTTGTGATGCCTTTACTCTTCCATACTGGGAATATGGCAATTCAGGAGAATGACAAATGCCCAGAATCTGACATTGTTAATAATGAAGAAATTCGGTTGTTTAATACCCATAATCCTTCTTATCAGATAGTAGGCTGTTTAAATGCAGCAGTCTGATCTATTACACCTTATGCACTACTATGGTCTGGCACATCACTAGTGGGTCCAAAGTATTTGTTACTCTTTTTATTTCCAAGCTTGATTATATACAACTGAGTGGGGGAAAAAATGGGCATCCTCTTTGCTCCTCAATTTCTAGGCCTTTCAACTGCTGACAGTACATACTTCATCAGAGAGGTCTTTATTCCCAGGGGTTAGAAGACCATCCTTTCATTCTGGGAGTGTGAATAGTTAGGCTTCCCTGTTAGATCTCTAGATTAGGAACTCAATAAATATAAATTCAAATTAGATTTGAATTTAAAGTACAAGTTGAGATTAATCAAAGAAAGATGACCCTGGGGCAAGAGAAATTTGTTAGAAGTGCAGTAGCTTCACTGAGCAGACATTGAGAACCCTTTGCCTAGTCAAAGAAGAGTCTAGTTCAGGCTAAATCTTTAGGAATTTCATCGTGCACTTACTTTGTGCTATTTATTGTGTTCAGCCTTGAAGACTCATAGGTGGGCACTACACAGGCTCTGGTTGTACAGTCCCCATTCCGTTGGTTGGTGGTGGCAGATTATAAGCCAACAGTGATGAGAAGTACACCTCGAGAAGTACAAGAAAAGTGGTGTTCAAAGTGTTCTGGGATTAGTAGAGGGTGGACAGTATTCTTTGTGTGGCTTATGGAGAAGTGGAAAGGTCTAAGAGGCTTCACAGAAGGTGACAGTTGAGCTGGATTTTGAAAGACTAAAAAGAAAAGGGTGGAATAGTGTGGGTGATTTTGAGGAGAGAGGTTTAACCCAACATTTGGGCTCTAAGAAGGAAAAAAAAATTACTTCCCCTCAAAAGTCAAATGCTTAGAGATACAAAAGTTATGAAATGTTAAAGTCATACATTTCTACCTTGGAATTTTGGGGGGAAAACAGCAGTAGCTAACCATTGCATAGTGTTTGCTCTTTGCCAGACGCTGTTCTGTGTGTTTCACATACAAGAGCTCACTGAATTTCCTCACAACAATCCTATGTGAAATACTATTATATCATGTATTCCTCACAACCATCCTATGATAAATACTATTATATCACTACAAGTGGATGATTAAGGCACAGAGAGGTTAAGAAATTATGCAAAGTCACACAGCTATTAAGTAAAAGCCAAGTAATCTGGCATCAGAGTCTTTGCTCTTAATTAATATAGTGCCCTTAGAAGTAAAGGTGAATTAGGACTAATGGTTACAGATAACTATAGAAACTTACAAATAACTATAGATACTTAAAATAACTATAGAAACTTAAAATTAGGACTAATAGTTACAAATAACTATAGAAACTTAAAATACCCAAAGTGAGTAGCATTTTTGTGTACAATTTCTCTCTTATACATAATTTGTGCTCTTATATGGCCTCTCAACACGGTCACTGGAAGGCAGGATAGCGTATGGCTAATAGAGCTGGGGCATCAGCCAAATGAGGACTTGAGCCCCTGGCAGCTCTGCTACATGCTACCTCAGAGAGCTGGATCCCACTTCTTAACTTCTGAAGACATTTATTTCTTCATCTGTCAAATAATAATAGCAGTCCCCATCTCCTGGGGATGTTTTGAGAATCAAACATGATGATGTACATGCTGAACTTACTGGCACATAGTAAGTGCTTAAGAAATGTCAGCTATTTATATTAGCAGCAAAATTAGTGTTATAACTTCATTGTTTATTTTACAAAGCTGATGAAATAGGCTGTATAAGAGTTAACCCAGAGCTGGAGGAGAAAGGCAGAGAAGTAAAAGAGCACTGTGGTTGGAGATATAGAACCCCCTTTGCTCCTGGGGTAAGGGGGTTTTCTTCTCTCTCCGAGGGCTGTTGGTAAGAACCATTACTGACACAGATCCATTTCTTTCCTCTTTCTAAACATGTTCTTTAATAAAATATTGATAGGGTAATATAATTACTGTATAATAAGGAACTGGGTCCTGGGAGTTACCCTCTAAATCTTTGGGATTTTCCAAGTGATAGGAGTGTACAAGTGTACAAGGAGTGTACCCGGGCCCTGACAGTCTATGTTAATGCAGTAATTCAGAAAGAGGTCTGGCCACACCAGAAAGACCAATCATGTGATTGAAGGGTTGTGGCATTGAGCCACAGGATAGCAGCCCAACCTCCAGGAGGGGAGAGGAGATGGAGATTGAGTTCAACCATGTTGATTCAATCATGTCATCTGAGTCATAATGAGACTCCAGTAAAAGCTCTGGACACCGAAGCTGAGGTGAGCTTCCTGGTTGGTGATACACACTGATGTGCTGGGAGGGTGACATATCCCGAGGACACAAAAGCCTCATATTTGGGATGCTGCCAGACTTCACCGTGTGGGTCTCTTCTTTTGGCTGATCTTGATTTGTATCTTTAGACTAAAGCTCTAATCCTGAATCTTGAGTTCTGGGAGTCACTGTAGTTAGTTATTAAACCTGAGGGGGTAGTGGAAACACCCAAATTTGCAACCAGTTGGTCTAAAGTGTGAGTGGCCCAACCCCTGAACTTGCAGCTAGTGTCTGAAGTGAGGAGAGTCCTGAAGGGGTGGGGGTGGGGGGGGGGAGCACTGTGCCTGTGAAGGAAGCTTGCCCTCTGGGTAGTTGGTATCAGAATTGCTTTGCAACGATCAACTTGAGAAATAAGTATGAAATGAATCCTGTAAGACATCATACTCCATCAGGAAAATTGTAGAAAATGAGATACCATTTAAAGCTATCTAAAAGCAAGAGAACTGTGAAGCTTTTGAGAAACACAATCTTACTTCATAAAAATCTTGCTTGTTTACCTTTACTCACATTCATTTGCATGGCTCGCGGTGGAGTCAGTGCCCATTGAAGGCCTTGCAGGCACCTGCAGGCACTTCAGGTTTTCAATTAACTAAACCATCAAATAAATGTAACGTCATCCAGACAAGAATACCAATGCAACAAGATTTACTTGTTTTCCTTCTCTTTGCTTGATTCCTAACTTTTTTTAAGTTGTGCAAGAAGTTGCTAGATGTTTAAGACACCTCTTGGTTGCCATAAATGCTTTTATCCAATCATTCATTCATTAGACACGGATATGTCGGCAGCTACTATGTGTCCGGCACAGGGCAAAAGATCCTGAAAAGAATGCTACACTTGGCCTCAGAAAAAGTTTTCTGGAGTTGGATTTCCTAGCTCTGTGACCTTCAACACATCACTTGCCCTTTCTGTAAGGTAAGAAGATGAGACTAGATCACATTACTAGGATTATAAAAGTCCTGTCCAAGTCTGAATGCTATTGATTCCTTGAGTCAGCCTTTATTTCCTGGGAGACTGAAGCACGAGGCCCCTCTTCTTCACTGTGTGTTTGCCAACTCTCTTGTGAGTCTTCCCTCAGCTCCTTCTCAAACACCCCTCCTTGTTCCATAAATCTGCATACGAAAGGACCAGACAGCTGTAGCTCTCAACAGCTTTGGTTTTCATCACTGCCTGTGTCATCCTGCTTGCTGAAGCTGCTTTTTAAAGGGGCCAAGCCTCCTTTAAACAATTCTAAATATTTTTGAAGTTACAAACCAGAACATAACAAGCTTACAAATAGATAAAACAGTAGCGTTTTCCCACAGGTGGTTAAACTAACAAGAGGACTTCCCTGTGGCATCTATTCTGTGATGTGGGCTGGACATGGAGGGGCCCACAGCAACATCGGAGAAGTTACCGTAATGTGAATCAGTCAGAGAAGCTCCAGGGAGAAAGGCAGCATCATGAAAAGAAGCAGGAGAAAGGAAAGGAATCCCACCTCAAGAGAGGACATCCCGCATGCCACGCACTTGCTGCCAGTTGTGCTATTTATAGCAATTTAAATTTCCCCACACAACCAAAAGAGTCATTACTGTTGTAAGCAATGATACCGAACTGAAAAGACATCGCTGCTAGAACAGCGAAATTACTCTGGTCTTGCTAAATATAAGGCAAAGGCAGAGAAATACAAACTCACACACTCACACCTTGCCACTCCCTGCAATAAATCTTCCGTTAGTCTTACTCCCATGTCCCATCTTAGGTTGTGTCACTGATTTAGAGATGATGAATTGTTCCATGGCAGGTGAGGTAAGCATACAGGCACCAGGCATTGAAAAAAAAATAGCAAGACAATAGAAACAAAATAGCAAACTATAGCAGTATGGTAACTTAACACGAGATTTACATTTCAAAGTGTAAAACTCATGGTAGAAGAATGAGCATTGTCTTTGAAATGACCTTGAGAAACCACTGCCAAAGACTAGGTTCTGCAGTTTACACCTCTGCACCCCCCCTTTCCCCCAATCGCTCTGCATAAATGGCATTTTCCTTTGCGAGGGTGAAATCAGAACACCTCCAAACACTGGCCATTTTATTTATTTATTTTTACCAGCCAAAAAAAAAGGTTGATTTGGGAATAGCAGAGAATTATAATCCAGGACACAAAAGTTACATCAAAACCATAGGTTTGTCCACAGAACAAAGGATAGGAGGATCTTTTATTTTGTTTTTAAAGTAGGGGGTTGGGTACTTGGGAGTGGTAGTTGTAAACAAAAAGTCCATTGGAGTAAACTGGGAGTTTGAAGTATAGTGGCTTCTCACTGGCTGGCCTGTCTGTATTTCATTGGCTGGGCTGGTATCCTCATTGCCTGGGCTGTTTTCAGGGCAAAGGAAAACCTCTTTCCTACTGCTGGGGTTGTAAATATCAGCTTGCGGTGTGCATCTCTTCCTTTTGGGTCTGCAACTGACCAGGAGTTCTAGGCATGAGAGCTCCCCTGCCGGCCTTCCAATCCATTCTAAACTAGGTCTCTTTTGTTAATTTTCACACAGATCAGGTATCACTGCAATGTATTCCAAAGAAAAAATTCTGATACGTTTTCTTGATTGGTTTCCTGCCATAGAAGACAATGAGTTTGGGTTTATTTGCCACCTATAAAAACAAACATCTAATGTCACAGGAGGTTAAGAGAAAAAGGGGAGGCTGAGATTTTACTAAGTGAAGGTGGCACCCATTGCAGCGTACAGAAAGGTGGAAGGAAAACCACTACCTTCCTTGTCCTTGACACAGTATGGATGACGCCAGGGCTGCAGTAGGCTGGGCAGAAGGAGCAGCAGTTTGCAGGGCATGGCCTAGCCCCAGGGTAGGGGCACCGAGTGCCTGCTGGGCACAGGTAGTCTCACATTTTCTTCCTTGCCATCCTGGGAAGGCATGATGTTGATGACTAAGTAGGGGTTGACTCTTCTGGGGACCTCAAGTGTAGTGGGTTCCACCAGTGCATCTGTGTCTGTTCCCATCCTGACTTTACCTCCCAGCCAGGACCCTTACCACAGTCCCTCAGAGCCCCTCATCCTGCTCCACCTCTGCAGGCCCAGGATGCACCCCAGCCCCCCAAACACTGGGAACTTTTGATTTCTGACCCTAATATATTGTGCTGTCTGACCTCTTGTTGATATCTGATGTTCACTTTTTAGTCCTTTTCATCTTATAGTAATGCTCACTGACCTGTTTATTAAAAGAGCTAAGCCTTGGCTGAAGAAATGGTGCCATCAGATTAAAAAAAAAGGAAAAGATGTAGAACTTTATCAAAAGTTCAGCACTTAGAGCTTTTAAGAGTGATCAAATTCAGACTTTGTTCACAGGAAAATAAAAAAAAGTGTGGTCATATGCTTTGCTTGTATGATAATAGATATTTATGAAGGTTACAGGCTGAATGGTTCCTGTCATCATTTTATTGGACATTCTGTGGAATAGGACCCATGAGAAAATAAAAAGAAGAATAATCTTTGGAATCTAGAGAGCTGGATTTTAGTCCCAGCTTGTCCACTTAAAAGTTGTGTACCTTCAGGCAAATGAACTGATCTATAGGGGCCTCAACTTTCCTTATCTGTTATCAAAAAGAAGGAGGAAAAGAGAAGGAAGAAAAGGAAGAAGGAGAAGGAAAGAACAAGTCAAGGGAGGAAAGGAAGGAGAAAAATAAATGGGAACTAATAATATATACTCATATAACTCATAGGGTTATAACTCACAACTCATTGAAAGCAGTATATACAATGTAAAATGTTTTTTAAATATAGTATTATTGGTAATAATTATACTTTAGATATTGTTAAAGTCCTCTGTATATTGGGGAAAAATCCAAGAAACAAGCTATGCTTCCTAGAATAATTAATAAAAGCATCACCTTCACATAAATGTCAGAATCTCCATCCCAGGACAACTGCAGTTTGCTTTTGTTGGGTGGCAGTGTAGGTTTGGCTTTCTGGGGCACTCAGCTCAAACCCACCACCCCCAAAGAATGGGAGCACCTTTCACAGATTACAGACTTCTGGGTTTGACTCTCTGGATTTTCCTTGTAGCCTGAAGTCCTACACAGGTTAGAACACTAGTCATCAGACTGCAGTCCTGTGGACACCAGCCCCTGAACTGAAATAGTACCTGGTGAGTGTATGGTGATTGTCTCGCTGCACACTGGAGCTGTTAGTTCTAGTTTGGTATTTGGTAAAGAGAATATGAACAGGACATGGAGTCTTGCAATAAAGAGGAACTAATGGAGGTAATTAGGAAAGAACACCTGTCGGTGAGAAATTGCAACCTCTACATTGGCCATCGCCAGCCATTGCTCCCAATTGTTATTCACAACAATGGAGAGCCTCTGGACTGTGAATGTGAGCAATGATGGACGGCAATAAAATTCGCAAATGAGTTTTCACATTGTCTAATAAAATTCTATGACTTTGTCAATCTGTGTTGACACAGACCTACACAGGACTAGATGATAAAATGTTGTAATGGGAAGCTAATTGTTTCCTTGGGTTTATGCATTTGTCTTTTATTTCTATGGTTCTAGATGCAAATTCTAGCTTTCTTAAAAGTGACCATGAGGATAGAAGTCAATTCTGAGTCAAATATCCTATTGCCCAAACCATTTCAAGCCAAACAGGGCTACAAATGGGCAGCAAAATGAAAGCCCCAACATGTGGATCTGAATTTAGGGGTATATAAAATCAGGGTTGCCTCAAACATGGCTCAGAATTGTGCATTTTGATTTTTTCCCTGTTTTTTAATTCAAGTATCATTAATATACAGTATTTTTTATTAATTTCAGGCATACAATATAATGATTCAACAGTTGTATATATTTCTCAGCACTCATCGAGATAAGTATACTCTTAATCCCTTTCATCTATCTCCCCCATTCACCCACCTCCTTTCTGGCAACCACCAGTTTCTTCTCTGTATTTAAGAGTCTGTTGCATTTCTATACATTAATAATGAAGTGGCAGAATGAGAAATTAAGAAAACAATGCCATTTACAATTGCACGGAAAATAATACCTAGGAATAAACTTAACCAAGAAGGTAAAAGCTCTGTACCCCAGGGCACCTGGGTGGCTCAGATGGTTAAGCGTCTGCCTTCGGCTCAGGTCATGATCCCAGGGTCCTGGGATCGAGTCCCGCATCAGGCTCCCTGCTCCTTGGGAGCCTGCTTCTCCCTCTGCCTCTCTCTCTCTCTCTCTCTGTCTCTCATGAATAAATAAATAAAAAGTTTAAAAAAAAAAAAGCTCTGTACCCTGAAAACTATAAAAAAAAAATACTGATGAAGAAATTGAAGATAAGATATTCCATACTCATGGATTGGAAGAACAAATGTTGTTAAAATGTCCATACCATCTAAAGCAATCTACAGATGTAATGCCATCCCTATCAAAACACCAACAACACTTTTCATGGAACTAGAACAAATAATCCTAAAATTGGTATGGAACCATAAAACATCCCGTATTGCCAAAGCAATCCTGAAAAAGAACAAAGCTGGAGGTATCACAATCCCAGATTTCAAGATATACTACAAAGATGTAGTCATTAAAACAGTACAGTACTGGCACAAAAATAGACACACACAGATCAATAGAACAGAATAGACAGTTCTAAAATAAATCCATGTTTTTGTGGTCAACTAATCAACACCAGAGGAGGCAAGAACATACTATGGGAAAAAGACAGTCTCTTCAACAAATGGTGTTGGGAAAACTGGACAGCTACATGCAAAAGAATGAAACTAGACCACTTTCTTACACCATACACAAAAATAAGCTCAAAATGGATTAATGACCTGATTGTGAGAAGTGAGCACTTTAGGTAAGCTAATAAACAAAAAGTGGATACTGTCACAGAAGTTCTAGATTAGGGATTGCTTTATACCTGTTCTAAAGATGCCATCCTGAAAAAAAAAATAAGAGCAAAGAGCATTTTATTTTTTTTAAAGATTTTATTTATTTATTCATAAGAGAGAGAGAGAGGCAGAGGGAGAAGCAGGCTCCCCGCTGCACAGGGAACCCGATGCGGAACTCGATCCCAGGACCCTGGGATCATGACCTGAGCCAAAGGCAGACGCTTAACCATCTGAGCCACCCAAGCGCCCGCAAAGAGCATTTTATGCTTAAATTAGCCTCAGAAAACAACATTTTAAAAGTTTACTTCAATTCACAAATAGCTTTGGAAGTTGTAACCTGGGAAATGGAAATGGAGAATAACAATGAAAATTCACAAAAGAAAACTGAGGATTTTTACAGATATACCTCATCTTTAAAATAACTGAAACAAACAAATAATTGTGGAGGGAAAGAGGAGGAAGGGGAAAAGGAAATTAGGTTTATATACACATTAGCTCTATGTGACCAAAAAATTTATTTAGTTTACTTGATGTTTACCAGAAGGGAGGTGGGTGGGAGGGGAGGGGGATGAAATGGGTAAAACAGGTGATGGAGATTAAGGAATGCACTTGGCTGTGATGAGCACTGGGTGTTACATGAAAGTGTTGAATCACTATATTGTACACTTGAAACTCATATTACACTGTATGCTAACTAACTAGAATTTAAGTAAAAACTTTAAAAAATTATTTAGTTTACTACTTACTCCCATTGGCTAGAACAGGGCAAGCTTGTAATAAATGTTTAGTAAATATTTCTTAAATAAACAAATAAAAACAGCATGTCAAATTTTGTCTTTGTTGATTAGCAGATAAGATGTTCATCTAAGTTATCATTTTAAATGCAGCCTTAACAAATATAAAATTGACAATTCTCTTAAATGTTTGTCCATTAGAAATCCCACAAGCATGGACACACAAACATAGTAGAGCTACCTAGGCATTTTCTATATTAAAGGTGAGAGGAAACATTATCTACTGAAACAATCACTTACGAATGTCTGCTTGCTAAGTATGCATATATTACACTTTACTTGGAAAGTACTTTATTGATCTTTGCTCCATTTCTGTGAGATAGTAATTGAGGGTTCATTATGCTTGCTTCTAGACTGTCTCATGGAGGGCATGGAATTAAAGCCAGTAGAATATTTTGAATTGTTGGAAATAAATTAACATAATTATTTTAGAAATAAAAATTTAAAAATTGGGAGAAAAATCACACTCAGATTTCATAGGGACTTAAATCTCATTAGCATCAGTTTTCAAAGCATTTTAACCAATGGAACCATAGTTCATAAGTAAATATAAATCAAGTGAGGAAGCCAAAGTTACTTCTAATTTCTTATTCTCCTTTTGTGCCAAAATATATTCAAAATCAAAGTATGAATTTATGGGATACTTAAGTCTTTCCTGACTACACAGACCCGAAGTTCTTGAGCAAATTAAATATGTTGTAGGACAGAAGAATATTTTGTGTAGGATTTTCACAGAGAATTCTTAAAAACATTTGACAATTAGGATAACAAAAAACATATGACAAATTATCTTAAGTAAAAATAAATATGCTAATACTATATCAAGACATGAATGCATATGATATATATTTTATATATATGTTTTCACTGTGGTTGGAATTTACAAAAGTGAAAATTTGGAAAATTTATACACAGATTCTCATTAAGAGAGGTTAAGTGATGACAGGTTCTTGGAAAGAAAGAAGTGGCAGAGGTTCTCAGCCCAGCCCCCTTTCAGATTATAAAAGACAATGAGGTACCCCTGAATCAAAGAGGAAAACAAAGTCTCTTGGCTTCAGTAAGCACTTAGACAAATCCCTCAGCCCTTCTGTGGACCTCTCTTTGTGGGTTTCTTTCCAATTTCTCTGGACAGGCAGATGAGCACTAAGCTATGGAGAAATACACTTTCATTGTGTTGACCTGGAAGACAATTGCTACATGAGTGCTTACAGAAGACTGGACAGGAATGTGAAAAAGGTGTTCAACCTGGCCATGGTCTGGGCTGGCCCAGACCTAACCTGTCCAGAATGTAAATCCAACAGCACTTGCCTGGCCTCTACTTTTTGGCAGCCCTGCCTTTGAAATGCAATACTCAATCAAAGATGAGGCGGTTCTTTGTTCCTATGCAGAGAGATTCCAAAATGAAAGAGGTATATATTCAGACCAGCTGGAAGAACACCGCCTTGAGAACAGAGTCCCTCCTCATCCTCCCCAGCTTACAAGGTGCACCTTGCATGTTTCTTCTCTACACCTACAAGGTGACCCGTGCTTTCCATGAAGGCTCTAAAACTTCATTCCTCACACATAAGAATAAAGTTCATAAGCATTTGCCTTCTCTGACATCTCAAAAAGCTCTTGCTCAGGCACCAGACTTACTCTCTATAACATAGCTCTGATCACGTAAAACCACGGAGGTACTTGGCACTCCTCGAGGATCCGTCTGCCTTCATACATGGCAGGCTCTCACACAGGATGTAGGTCCGGCCTGTGACACCCTTCTCAACCTCACGACAACCGAAATGGCCTCTCTTCCTGAGCTCTCCATCAACACATATTTCCTCTCCCCGCCCAGGCTCAGCAATGCGTCCTCATCCTGAGCGCCAATAGCACTTTGCATCTATCTCTATCCTATTTGAATTCAACTTGAATTCAAAGGTTGATTTACATGTCTATATAGTAGCTCTATTTACTAACTTGATATGGCCGTGAGCAAGTTATTTTACTTCTCTTGGTCTCAGTTTTCTAATCTGTAAAATTAGGAGGTGGAATAGCTAATCACAGTTACATTTGGATGCATTGTTCTTGGCTCTATGTTAGACTTTTGGAATACAGTGGTGAACAAGATTAGAGTTTTGCCCTCCTCATCTTTACATCCTACTAAAAGAGAGAGGAAGATTAAATGAGTAATAAACATATGAACAGAAACTAACTTCAGATACTATTGCGAAGTGCCCAGGGCGAAAATAAAATAAGATGATGCTGTAGATGGTGACAGGGAGGGAGCTACTTTAGCTAGGGTGGAAGGCGAAGGCCTCTCCGAGGAAGGGAAACTTCAGTTGAGAATGGGACTGGGAATAGAGGCAGCCTTTGTACCCACATTCCAAGTAGAAGAAACATCAAAGACACTAAAGCAGGAATGAGTTGAGTGTGCGCAAAGAAGATGAAGCCAATAGCAGTGATTGTGGGCAGCTGAACACAGGGTTGGGGATAGATGAGGTCGGAGGAGCAGATCACGTGGGGCCTTGTAGGAGTTTGGATTTTATTCTGCTGCAACAGGAAAACATCAGAGCATTTGAAGCGGTTAACATAATTTGCTTTATACTTTAGAAAGATCAACCTGGCTGCTGTACGGTGGAAGGATTTTGTTGCCACAGGTAGAAAGTGAAAAGGCACTTAAGATCTGTCTACAGCACAGGTGAGTGATGCAACAGTCTGGGCAGCATTGCAGCAAAGAAATGATGGAAGACCCAAAATGAATCGCCAAGCTATTAGAGGTAAAGAGTGGAGAAAAGAAATTAAGCAAGAACGATTGCTAAGCAGCTGATGTACACAGAGGTGGGGAAGGCTTGGGCAGGAGAGTGTATTTGACTGGAGAGGTTTCAGCCTTGTTAAGACTGAGGTATCACTGGACATCTGAATGCAGATGCAAAACGGGCTGTGGACTAGGGGCATCTAGAGCTCGCAGGAGAGGAGAGTCTGGGAGTTGCCTCCTGAGTCTGTGGTTTCCTCTCGAGTACCATCAGAATATCTATAGGAAAAACCATGGAATTAAATGAATTTGCCTAGAAAAGAGTGAATGTAGAGAAAATTAAAGAGCCAAAGAGATATTGCTAGAGCCTGCCGAGATGCTGACCGAGGAGAAAGCACCAGCAAAAGATGTGGAGAAAGTGGAGAGGGAGTTAGGTAGGAAAAGAGGAGCAGGCATGTGTGGTGTCCTAGCTCTGGATAAGAATGTGTTCCAAGAAGAGAGGTGAACATCTGAGGTTGAACGAATAAGAAAGTATTGAACATTGTCTCTGGCAAGAGGTAGGTCATGGTTTTATTGTTGTTCTTGGAAACTGTAATGTCTGACAGTTCCCAGTGCCTAGTTGATATTCATGGTCACAAAAGGAGGTGATTTCAACTATCCTGATGGTGTCATTTTCTCCAACAACTTTCAACCACCCTAGTCAAGGCAGGGCAGGATGAACCATTGAGTTTAATCAGGATATGGGCTTGTTTGGCAGAAAGTCAGAATCAGTTACTTTAAGTTTCTGCTGATCTCTAAAGATTCATGAAATAAAGCTAAAGTTTTATTTTACTTGAATCTAAAATGTCAAATGAACTTTTTAACCTAACCTTTTAAAACTTAACCAAATTAAGATTATTTATGATTGCATGCAAAAATTTGACAAGGAAGCAATGAGAAGAGGGATCTTTAGCAATTTCGCATGTTACTAAAATCACAAATACTGGACTATGAATATAGATTATTAATCCAAAACAAATAGCATGGTTTATTCTTTCAATATTTTTCACTTATATTTGGCTTCCCTTCCTTTTCCAGTTTTGATCCTTGGGAAGTTTAAAAGAATAGACTGCGGTAAGCTTGATGCCCTGCTCAGTGTGGCCAAGAGATATCCAAGGTAAAGTTAGAGCTGCCATAAAACTTCTTTTAAAATAAGACAAAAACAAGGAATTTATGTATTAATAGAAATTATTTATCTCAGTGAATAATTCAAAGATCAGCTATTCCCTCAAACTCTGACATCTTATAGAAGGCAGCATTTGTCTTTTTTTTGTTGTTGTTTCATTTTAGGAAAATCTAAAATTAAAACCTACTTTAAATTCTAAAAATAAGTGGTTTAACTCCTGAAAATTTATTCACTCACATTTTAAACTCCAACATACATATTTCTAGACTTGTAAACATATTTGCATTCTTTTAAATTTAAATAGAAATAGATTTGTTAAAATCCCGTTCTCTGAAATGTTCAGGAGTGTATCATCTGGCTTGATTTTTTATAAATGATATGTAACATTTTTAATAAAATACTATGGGCTACATGCTACCTTGGAACAAGAATTAATGATTTAACTCTCTTTCTCACAGACCATTAATTTTTCCACAGTGTCCACATAGTGGACAAAAATAAGTGGTTGTCATTTTCAGTATGGAAGCGATGTTTAACTCTTGCTAAATTTACTTTGTCATAATAAAGAAAACCAACTTGAATCCCAAACATTACAAGTGACAAAACATTTTACAGAGTGTTCACTTTGTATGTAGACTGCACCTGAAGTGCTCTGCTTTAATCTAAATGAAAAAGCCAAAGTGAAGTCAAAAGTTATTTACTGTTGCTTCTTCCTTGACATTTCTTAACAGGACATAACAACCTGGTAAAAAAGGAAGCCTGGACAGACAGGCCTCCCTGTCCCTGCATTCAGTGAGCCCCAGCAGCATTGCCCACAAGTGGCCAGTAACCTCAGCAAGAATAGCAATGATGCCTTGCACTTATACAGTGCTTTCTAGTTGACCAAGTGCTTTTCATATTGGGTTTGTTTCTTTTTAATGAGAGGGAAAGTTATGTGGAGGATTTTATTCCCTTAGAATACAGGAGACTTTTGGCAAGATTTTTGAATCTTTCCTCTGTGGCCAATTAGTGACAATTCCACTTTTGCAAGACAGCCGTCTCCCTGTCCAATTTGACAAGGCAAAGCGGGAAGACTGGCACTGGATTCGATGCCAACAGTAGTTCAAAATCTCACCACCATCAAAATAGGAATTCAGATGCAAAATTCCAGGACTTGCTTCATCGGCTCTGGCTGCCACAGAGGCTGAGCCATAACCAGAGTCAGCCTCGGAAAGAAGCAGGTTGATGGCAGTGTAATTGGTATAATGTTTCCGCAGAAGAAGTCTGGCAACACATTTCTGACGAAGGTAAAACTGCCTAATTGTGCAATCACGTGCACATCATTATGTCTGCTTCAGCCTTGCTTATAGCAGGAAAAAATTAGAAGCGATGATACTAATCAATCGGTGGTCAGTTAACGATAGTTAACTGGAGTACTACATAACCAGTAATGAAAATACAATGGAATGCCATGTGGGAATGGATAGAGTAGACCAGATAGTGTAGGCCCGCGTAGGCTAAGATGCAGAATTTGAACTTGTTCTCGGTGTGGATAGAAAGTCACTGGAGATATTTGAACATAGGAGAGACAGGATTTGATCTACATCTTCAAAGGATTGCTCTGACTCGGGGTTGGAAAGAGACCAGCAGGATTGTGGGAGGAAGAGATGAGGATGTGCCAGGGGAGGGTTATCCTGGCTTAGAGCTTGTACTACCCACAGTGGGAGTGGGGAAAAGTACCTAAAGTCCACAAATCGTGAAGGTCAGGAAAGCAGGATTCTCTAATATATTGGACACTGGGTGTGTGAGAACTTGAAGAGTCAAGGAGAACCCCCCAGGTTTTGATTAAATAGAAGTGTTTATGCATGAGTAGACCAAAGCACAAGAAAATGTACCCCAAAATAACAGGGTTGTTGCTGAGTAATTGGTTTAGAGATCTTTATTTTCATCTTTATACTTTTGTTTGGGATTATGCAAGGAACATGTGTTACTTCAATAATTTAAAAGCTATTTAAAAAAATAAACTAATGCCAAAGAGGATGAGAAACAATGCGCCCTGGTATATATATTTTTTGGTCAGCCACCCCTTGTTGCATGACAACCAAACCTCACAGAATAGCAAGCAACAATTCTGGAATATGAAGCAATATCTGACCCCCAACCTGCCCAGTTTTAGGATTCATAGCGAGTTGCATCTCTTTATCTGTGTCTTTTCTAACTGAAGGAGAGAATTCACTAGGGCCTCCCACACAATGAACCTGAAGATTAACACCACAGAGTCAGCACACCTGCCAACCAAACCACATAAGTAAACCTCCATCTGTGTAGTGAAATGACTCATTCTTAGTCTCATTAACCCTCATAGTTAGCATATTTGAGTCTACCTCTCTTTCAAAATTTTATTTTCTGTTTATATTTTCATAGGCCCGATGATATACATACCTTTTTTTTTTTTTTTGGTAAGCCACTTTGAATCCTTTTTTAAACATGTGGGATAAAATAAATACATACATAAACACTTGGATGTTTTCTCTCCACCCCTCCCCCCATTCCAGGTGTATCTGCATGATTTATGTCTTATTCAAAATCATACTTTTCACTTCCCTGACTGCCTCCTTCCTTACCGTGCAGTTGTCAGAAGTCATGAGAAGAACCACTGCAGTTAAGAAAAATATTCACATAAAGATCTGTATGCAGAGCTGTTTGGAGGAATGGTACAAGCAAATCTAATACACAAATAATGCACTGGGTCTGGGGAGCCTGTATGAACGTGGGCAGACACCTCTTCAGCAGGACACAACACAGTGGGTGTACCTCTGCACGTGAATCTCTTCATTCAGCAGTGGAGATTAATAAAATGTGATTGTTACCCAACAATTGTGACACGGTGCCCTGCAAGAGGAACAAAATTGTTTTCGCGGCAGTGGTAGGTCTTCAAGCATTTTATAGAAGACTCCTGATGTCTTGTTTAACACCAGGTCCCTCCTATTTCTTCAAACATTCCTTCTCCAGTGCAGCTGCTCTGTTCACTTTTCGTCCTTCAACATGTGAGCACCTGGAACCCAATGAATCCATGGTGATTCCAAGCTGTGTTTCTCCCCAGCTACTGATGATGGGGACTTTTGCATTTCTAGCTCATCTCATGGCAAATATTCGAACACTTGGAAGTTAGGCACGCAGTCTGTGCATGTACTAAGCATGTGGCTTTCTGCATATGTCTGCACATCATTTTTCAGGAAACTCTATTTCACACTACACCAGCTTGATGAGTAGCTGTTGTTCACACCCACTGAGAAATAACTCCATGTGAGAATAATACCTTTACAACTTTGAAATGTCCTCAGACAGACTTCTCATCTCCAGGCCATCAACCTGCTGTGAACTCTCATCTTGACTTTTCACACTTACAGGCAACAGTCATGCAACATACTGTCAAACAATATGAAGGTTGGAGGAAATGTGAAGGATGGCAAAATTAAATTGGAGCCTGAACATCTTTGCAGTTCAGTGTAATTTTTATAATTAAAAAAAGTCCCTTGCACATGCAAGTATATTCATACTCAGGATCAGCTAAAAATTTCTGCTCTGTGTCTTCAAAATGTGTTTACATTTCTGATCGTCATCGACATTCTTTTTGTTGAAAATTGGTATATGAATTCAGCATGTGAAGTCCCTGTCCTCAAGATGCTTTCTACTTACATCTTTCTTAAAGTAAGTATTTCTAGTCAAAAATCTCAATCTTCACCTTAAGCCCCAATTACTATGAATACCAAGGAAACTGAAAGCCAGTGTGGGTATGGTTTCAATGAACTGTATTTTCTCTTTGAGAATTATCCAGAAATAATTTTACCAATCTTGTTTGTTAAAAATCCAGCAAAATGTAAGCATTCAATAAATATGTTATAAGACAAATTAGAATAAACAACTCTTTCATTCCACAAATAATTATTGAGCCCCTGCGATGTACCAGACTGTGTTGGGTTGCAGATTCAAAGGTGAGTCTAATGTGAATCTGGACCTAAAAGAAACTCACTCATGCTCAGTAGAAGAGCTGACAAATTGATTATAATTCCCTAACTAAGCAGGAACATTTATTTTTCAGTAAGAGCTAAAATACACACACCAAACTTCTATTAATTTTTAATTAACCAGAAAGTTCAGTTGAGTGAAAAAAACCCCAGCTTACTCTTAAGTGCTTAATTCTTTCACGAATGCCCAATTTGTTCAACATCTGGAACTCAGTTCAACCCGACAGATGTATTGAGTGAATATCTAGACTCCACACCATGCTAGACCTGGAGGATGCAAGATGAGAAGCCAGAGGCTGGGAGGAAGAAGAATGAGTCAATGATAGTTCGCACCTAATCCTGGGATAGACAAGTGAACTAGTACAAGAGGAACAACAGAAGAATATATAAGATCTGGGAACTGATCATGGGGTTTAGAGAAAGGGACAGGGCACAGAGGAGTGCATCGGGGAGGCCTCTTTCCATATGGGGATGCAAATTCAGAAGGCCTGAATGGGTACTAACCCAAGACATCTTCTAGAAGTCATTCATAAAATTTCCAGTGAATACTTGTTTCCTTTTCATTTGCCCCCATCCTGGAAGGTCTCAGTAGAAGGAAAATAGAATAAATCAAATAAAATCTTCTGAGTAGGTTTTTGTTTAGTAAAAATTGTCATGATTATACATCTTTACTCCCTGAATGTACAAGATGTTTTTGATGTAAATTATAGTTTGGACCTGAAACTAAAAGAATTATGTGTGTGTGTGTGTGTGTGTGTGTATACATAAAACATAGTAACATTTACATGTATATATAAAATATAAGTATATATGTTTAAGGATATAGAAATACATATTATATATACATACACAGATAATAGGAACATCCTTGACTAGATATTTGCTGTTAAACATTTAAATAATTATCAATGCCAAGTATTAATAAGAAGAGTTTCACTTCTAACTTAGAATTTGTTTAGGAAGTTTAAGAAATGGCATATGGAAACATATGAGCCAAGGGAAATTTGGTTGTGCAACAATCAGTATGACTTACTTCTTTCAAATTTCTTTCAAATTTCTCAATAGGAGGGACATATTTTTTCCCAACTTAGCTTGGGAAAATGTTTTGAAGTATTTTATGATACATGAGTACACACATATCTTAGAAAAATGAAAATGAAAATAATTTATGAGTCTCAGAAAGCCATGTAAGATAAAGGGAACCAAATTTCCCATTAAAAAGGAAACAAATTTCATAACAGTGAAAACTTCGAGAGATCATATGAAAGAGTCATAATGCAGTTTGCAGTGTTTAAAATTCTTACAAAAACTCGGCATGTGAACTGTTTTATCTGTGAAAGATTTTCAAATGGATTCTAAACACCAGGATGGAAAGTAAGCCAGAAACTATGATGCCATTTGCCTGTTGTGTCTCCGCTAGCATTGCTAGCCTCAGCACAGCCAGCCAGACAAGAAGTGGCAGGTGTCTAAAAGATTCCTATTAATTGGCTAATAAACTCTTTGATCAAGTTCATCAGTAGTTATGTCCTCTAATAAAACAACAAAATGAAAACACAAACCTCCCCATTAGAAATACAGAGTATACAGAGTATTTCAAGAAGCAAGTGATTCTACCAGATTCTCCTCTTGTACTTAGATCTATTGACCCAAAAGACATGGAGAAAATAATTATGAGACAATAATTCTCTTAAAATTATCAATGCTCCTTATTAGTTCTTCTGTGGTAGGAGTGAATTACCAATTTTTCTCAAAAGAGATGTAAAGAAAAATTTCCAGTAAGAAGTTTTTGAGAACTCAGAGTGGGTCAGGCGGAAGTAGAGGGTGCTATCGGTTGGTCTGAATTTCTGAGCTGTCGATCTACAATTGATGGTTGTGATAAAGCCTGTCCATTATAGCAGGAAGTAAACATGGCCCTCTTTTCTAATATTCAGCTTTTAACAAAGATTAATCACAAATTTTTCTTTAGACAATTTTGTAAAATAATCCAGAAATTTTTAGGTAATAGATATTTACTAAGAAATCTCTCTTGTTCAGCACTGTGTGCGGTAGAGAGATACAGCAATGAGTGGGTCAACTGGGACTCTGCTCTCAGCGAGCATCTTATGGGACTGCTGGGCTTTCAAAGCTACCACTAGATCTCTACCATATTAGTGTTTAGAAAAAATATCCTTGTTTGTGAAAGACGGGTTTGACTCACCTGTAACCCTTTTCCAGGTCTACTTTCCTTTTATTCCTTTGAAACTTGGAATGTGCATGGTGCTGGAGATACAGATGATTAGCTCATCAAATGATTAGCTTGCCTTCAGGGAGTTGAAGAGCCAGGAAGACCAGAAAACACGTATCAATCCAAGAAAGTATCTGTTCCACTCAATAATTTGGAACACAAGAAATTCCTTCTTTCTCTCCAATCTGTCATTCATCTCTGCTTACCCTTTCTTCTTTTATTCTGATAGATTATAAAACCCTTTGGTTATAGGGACATAAATTAATGGAATTACTAGGCTGAACATTACTCCCAGTAAATGATTTTTGTGTCTGTAGGGTTTTTCTCCTTATCTAGTCCTGTGAATGATTTCAATGATTCTCAGATTTTCCACAATTAATTTGCTCATAAAAGGACATAATTCCAGCTAATACTTAGCACCTCCTAGAGTATATCATACTAGAGTTCAAAGTAGTGCCAGATGGCCACCTGAGTTTTAGAGACATCTAGTTTATTTATCAGAACTGAGCTGAAAAAATAAGTTGACACTGTCAAATGATGCTTTCAAATGACAGAGGCATAACTTTGCAACCTTTGCCTTTGGCATTGGTTGAGTCCCCTCCCCCATCACTTGAAAATGACAATAACTGAGAGACTACAGATCCAAACGATAAACACTCAGCCTTGGGGAATTAGGAACCACTCAGAATCTTGGGACCATACATACATATATTGTATTTTTACGGTCAGAGAGAAGCACTATTTGTTCTCAGTCTGTGTTTTGCAACCTCGAAGCCTGTTTTCTGGGTAGTGCATCAGAATGATGTATTCTAGAAGTGATATACAGCTGCCAACAGGGATGGCATCTGTCTCATAGTGGTGTGTGTGTCTTCCAGGGCTTTACTAATGTGCTGCCTTATCATTTATCTGAAACAGTGGATATGGAGATATGGATTGGAGCACCTGTACTATTCTTTGAACGATTACATTGCAGAGCCACTTGGAGATTAAAACAGCTGTCTAAAGTATGAATGAAGTGCTTAATGACAACTGATAATCTGGGGAGTTTTGCAAATGGAATTCTCTAGTGGTCTTGAGAAATGTCTTCACTATAAAGCTAGGTTCTATTCACCAAATTCAATGAGCAACTTTTCTAACAATGTGGGCTTCTAGAATATACAAGGGGATGTGAATATTTTAAAGAAATATCATTAATCCGAAGGATGAAACTTCTCTGTTTTATAGAGTAAGAAGTATTTTATGCCTTCTGGGCTTATAAAGACCACAAATTTATGTGTCCATACGGATAGCTTATAGGTGTGCCTGCTTTAATAACTATGAAATCACACACCAACATTAAAGGGTAGCAATTTAAAAATATGCCAGCTCAATGTCTGGCCTATTTCCTTGTAATAACTCATGAGTTTCATGTGCCATTACCCATTAGCAATTCCTTCTTCACTTCATCCTCCATGTCTCATCTCTATTGGAAATACCATAATAATTTCATGTTCAAAAGATCTAGGAGGCCTAACCATTATGCAAAGTTTCAAAACCATTTTTCACAAACCAGAGATCTGACACATACGAAGCACCCCAAAGCACCATTTCTCTTGGTAAACGCAATGTGTTCACAGTTTTTAAAGCCCAAGGAACCAATAAATAAACAAAAAACTAATAAATAATTCCAAAGGGAAAAAAAAGATTAAAAAGTGAACTTACCGTCCCTCACCACATTTATTCTATAGGGAACCAAAGATGGACATAACTTGTCATCTTCCTCAATAAAACCCTGCCTTAGAAAAGTTAATTACAAGATCCTACTGAGTCTGACATGTAGTGGGATAATGAAAACACTTTGGTTCTAGAGAATTACAGTACAGTACACAGTGCTCACAAACAGAATGAATAATTGAAATCCAGAGCTTTTATGCTTCAATGAAAAAAAAACTATATTTCATGGCACATAAATTTATTCAGCTTATTTGCATTAAGGTTGAATGATCAAAGCACTGTCCACAGGAAAATAGTGATGATACCTTGATTTAAGTGTGATGAGCATTCATAAATATTCTTAGGAAGCAAGATGTACCTACATTTAATCAGCACTTATTAAAATTTTATTCCCTATAGTTATTCAACAGGATCTGTGGTATAAAAACATAATTACAAAAATCAGATTTGAGCTCATTTGACAACAGAAGGGTTTTATGGTGACCTATCTCCAAATGTTCCTATTTGTAATTAAATGCAGCGATCAGCAGTAAGGATTTTGAAGCTGTTTTAGTAGTTCCGCTATTCTGCTTAACATGTGGCACCCGTAATAATTAAAATGATACTAACACATGCACAATTTTATGGCCCTTATGGTGCAACCCATTATGCCAAATAAGGGCCTCTGTTTTCACAGCATACTGCACATGGTCTCATTACACCCACTTTTCTTTTCCTGTCTTCACACTAACAACTGTTAAAGTGAATCAACACACGAAACGTACTATAACAGCTTAGTGTTTATGATATGTGTGCTGTTAGTCAGTGAACAGGAAAATCTAAACATTTACTGTTTATGTAAAGAATAGCGTTAGTGTTAGCGAATTGCTCGGGTCTGCTTACTTTATTATCTAGATCACAAACGTAATGACGGGTTTCAATGGCATCTATATTTTCGCTTTGTTTTGTTTTTCAATGCAGATGTCTATAAAAAACAGAAAAATTTAGCATTTACATATCTTAGAATATTTCTTCTCAACCATAAGATAATTTGGGGATCGTTTAAAAAAAGATAGATTAAGTCAATATGTCATTCTTTAAAAAAAAAAGAAAGAAAGAAAGACAAAAAAAGAAGAAGGGTGAAATATTCAAAGGTATTTGGAGATGATTTCCCCCACAGATGATTTCTGTGGCTGGATCTGGTTTACCTAAGGTGTTAAAAAGCTAGAAACCATTTTTATGTGGTTCCACACTAAAATTTACAAGAAACTGGGAATTTGAGATCAGTGCCATTTTATCATGAATAATTTTGTAATTAAGAAGCTCCTCAAAGACCTCCTACACTCATTTTACAGTCATCAGTTCCGAATGGCGTTCAGTCTTTTTGTTCTGGGACACAGTCCAACGTAGGTCCCATCGGCAGAACACCAACGGATTGGGCAAGCTCTCATGTCTGCATTTTATATTG
This sequence comes from Zalophus californianus, assembly GCF_009762305.2. NCBI lineage: Eukaryota > Metazoa > Chordata > Mammalia > Carnivora > Otariidae > Zalophus > Zalophus californianus. Next base: position 125,093,763 of record NC_045598.1, read on the forward strand.
CCATTTTTCTGAAGATTAGTCGAAACCTCAGATAAAGAATAATAACCTCTCTTCACTTTTTGTCCTTTTAAGTCAAACTCAATTCTGTCCATTTAGGAATTTTGCCGTACTGGTGCTAACCGGTTGTAAGCTGAGCTGAGTAGGCCTTGAATGTTAACGGCTTAATAGCTCAATTGATTGCAAAGATACAAAAGAAAAATGCTCACAGATTGCAGCCTTCACATGGTTTGGCTGCGAGATCTCATCAACAGTGTGACGTCGACCAGTAGAGAACCATGTGGATGCTGTATGAAGACCATGCGCTCGTTACAGAACTGTGAAAATTTGTGGGACCGCAAAATGAAAATTATCAGCCAGGAAAAAAAAAAAAACAGCAAGATGAGAAGTGGTAGGGGGAAAGCAGCTTGAGAAAGACCTAACACATTCTTCTATACAAGCTCCTTAGTAGAAAGACTAAGAACATTTAATGTTATGTAAATATCACCGCAGGTCCAACAAATCTGTCAGAGCCCTAGCAACCCCAGGCTTTCACACTGAGACAGCCCAAGGGGAAAACTGCATCCCTGTCAGGGTGCATTCCCCAACCCTACTACTTACAAAAACAAAAACACACCCTGTTTCAACAATTAAAGAAGGCAAGAAGCTTTCTATCTGAACTTGAAGAAAGTTGCATCTCACAATCCCTATTCTTTGATTAAAATAAGCGTTTGTGATCAGCATTAGTATTTACTACCCTGTGATCAAAAACAAATAACCCACTTTGTTTGTTTCTTACTGCAAATGAATTAAATTAGAAGCCATTAGGAGGACTTGCTGTTTATATCCTTGTTTCAGCAGTGGTAGTATTTGAAGTTTCCTGCGGTAAGTTCATTACTCGTATTTTGTCCAGAATTAGTGAAGCGTGCTGAAAATTGCTAATGACAGATGTTTCTCCACTCTGTCACACTTCTTGTATCATTTGATTTGGAAAGCAACATACGGTGTTCTGCTCTATCAGTATGTCACAGACTGTCTGTAAACAGCTGGTCATAACTCAGTTCAGTGAAAACCATTACTTTCCAATGAAGGGCTGGACACCCTCCAAATTGCATTTTGGCATGGCCTCGGCTGCATAATGCACAAAGTTCCTCCGTTCAGAGGTTACCTAAGGAAGAGTTCTCACTTTCCCCACTTGTTTTTATGTTTCAGAAAATAGGAGTGTTTTCCCAGCAATAGAGAGAAATCAAGAGAATATGAAAAACCATATAATGATTATCTGAAGCACTCAAAAAAAATCTGCAAATGGTGCATTGCAAAAGACAACACAAAACCCACCTGAAATGGGTATCTTCTCAGTTCTAGTTGTGTCCCCAGTTGAAGGGAGCATGAATTATCAGGGTCAAGACCCACAAGACGACATAATTTAAATGTCTCCTATAGAACAGTCGTGGCATATGAACATGACCATGGGGCTATTTCGTGATATTTAGTCACAATGAGAAGTACTAAAATCATCCCTCTGTCATTTTTACAACAGTGAAATTCAAAGAAATTGTTCCTGCTTTTCTTTTCTTTCGAAACTCATCAAGCCAAAACCAAATATAAAAATAATGTAGGTACAGGGCCACACCCCGGATTTTTTAAAATGATATTCTAAAACATGCTGACAATTACACTAAAAATGCCAACTTATTTGAATAGTCAGCATATATTGAACACCAAGAAATCATCATCAACACCTCTCAGAAAGTTTGGGATTTTCATCTCCCCATGGAAATAAAATCTCTCATTGAAAGCCTCTGGATAGAGCAGAAAGACAGAGATATCTTTAAATCTACTTGGCACTTCCAGATCCATAGAGGTTTTCTGATCTATATGAAGGAGCTAAACAGAAGGAATTGAGCCCATTTGAGGGACTGGATGATAAAGGAACATGCCTGTCTCAGCTCAGCACTCATTCAATCACATATCCATCAATAAATATCAAGTACTTACTTGTGCCAGATAACTAACTGCTGGAGAGACTCTTAAGGGACTTCTTTTCTATACATGGGGTCAAAGGCTTATGAACACTGAACTCTAAAAGTATGCCTTTTCCACCTGGCAAACCACATTTCCTTGTAGATCAGTCTCTCATATCACCTTTGTGAAGCCTTCTCTGACTCCCCCAGGTAAACCTGGCCACATCTGGGCCTTCTCCACACATTTCTAGTAACTCTACTATAGTTACAGATACGGTAAGAGTGGAGCCCATGAGAGAGAGCGATTCATTCTGTGAGCGAGTCAGGGGAGACATCAGAGGAGGTGACGTTTGTCTGGGTCTTAAAGAATGATTCACATGTGCAAAATAGACATACACACACACAAAGAGAAAGAGAGAAGGAATGAGAGAGATGTCCTCAACTAGTAAAAAGAAAAAAAAAATGCAACACTCTTTCAAAATCAAGTACCACGAGGGTAGAAGACAAATCTATGAGAAAATTCCAAGAAATAAATAGTATATACACTGGGAGGAATCTCTTTAAAACGAGATATTTTACCTGGATCTATTTTTCTCTCCTCTTCTAGGCCAGAGGTTTATTAGGTACCCTTTTCTCTCATAGATAAAATCAATATATCCTGTCTATGAAAGGATGACGGATTTGACAATTGACCAAAGATAATTTTTAAGTGAAAACACATGTACTTTAAAAGTCATATCACTTAAAATAAAATAAAAATATGAAAAAAGAGTCATATCACTAATTACACTACTGAATACAATTGGTTTCCCAATTACTAATGTTTTATTAGTATTGCAAGGTAATACTTAAGAAAAGTTATTTCTTTATGGTTCTTAATTTGAAACCATTCCTGAAAAGCACTTTATATTAGTCTTGCTTATATTAAAAAAAGAAAAAGGGAAAAAATTGCCTTACTGTGGATGTGTCCATCCTTTTGAATAACAGGCTCTTCGCAGTTGCTATATTATAAGTTTCTTGGCTTAGGTTTACCTGCCCAGTTGAGGTAGGCTGCATCACTGAAGAGTTTTATCATCTGTAAACACAGCAGCAGGAGTGAAAAGGGGCATTTCCCCCTGTGGGTCACACAGGGCTTACCTTATTAAGGAATGTAGCCAGCTAAGAAAACGTGATTGATTCCTTTAGCTGCTTGAAGGTGATGAAAGAAAATTAAAGGGAGGAATGTTTTCGTTGTTTATCCTTTTTCTCAACCCTCACTCTCTCTTTCCTTCTTTGAATAGTTCCCTCTGTTTATGGTGAATCCCTTTCTGTGGTGCAACTCACTCCTTTGCCTTTGCTAAAGTGCTTAGTGAAGGGCTATTGCTTTCTCATCACAGAGAAACACTCTCAGATATCATTAAAAGTAAGTGCCTGGTCGTTTTTGTTTTTGTTTTTTTTTTTTTTTTCAGAAGGTGGTACAGGAACCTCTGTAAACTGATTATGCCAGGTGGTGAGTATATAAAATCAGGACTTTTGCACAAATATTACAAAGTGATTTGTCTTCTTTTTTGTTATTGGGTTTGTTTGCTATTTCGATGATGTCCTTTTATTCTTCTTTTTTAACTTCTGTTGATGGTCTTTTTTTCCTCACTGTAAGTAGTGCTACTTCTAAATCTGAGCTATGGCTCCTAGAGCAGATGGGTGAGAAGAGAAATAATTTCCACCCTATAACTTGTTAGAAGAGCTCAGTGCCTTGCCAGTTGGCCAGGAGTTTCAGTACTCAGATACAAAATACACAGATTCTCAAAGGTTGGTCCTCTATGTGGTTCTTATTTGAGTCTCTTGAAATCCATATAGGGCCAAAAAATTATTCACTGAATTTTTGACTAATGAAAATTGCAAGTTATGGCCAACATCCTATTGGTAGTTCCCTGTTGTCCTTCTGATCAAAACCTTGGCCAGAAAAAAAAAAAATGCTAACATTTCTGTCCAATATATCCAAAGAAATCAAGGCCACCAGTGGACATTTTGCCTTAATGAAGATTTTTTTTAACCATTTCAGAAAAGAAATGCTTTGCAACAATACACAACTAAAGCTTTTCAAGAAACAGAGAAAGGATGAGGAGGCATAAGAAATTAATTTAGTGCGCCAAAGATGTAAAATTTATAGTGGCACCCTGGCTCCTCCCAGTTTGTGGATGGGAAGATACCCCCAACACAAATTATCCCTGGTGGGACAACTTAATTTGATTTCACATTATTCAATTCCATTGAACAAATATGTATTGAGTATCTACTAAGTGCAAAACTGTTTGCAAGGCATCAAAAGAAATTAAAGATGAATACATTCTCAAGTGTAGAAGAGTATTCCTAAGGAAGGTAATGGGTAAAACTGAGTAAATTATTCAAATTATTCCAATAAATAATTAGAGTACAAGGCAGTATTATAGAAGTGCCTTGTGTGTGTATGTGGGTGTGGGTGTGGGTGTATAAAATCTTTTTAAAAAAGTGTTAGTATATTCTATCAGTTCCAATTTAGGTAGCTAGATTCCCATTTTCCACCAAAACAACACAAAAACCCTAAGTCCCTACAATTAAATTACAAAGAGCTTTTGATTATCCAGGGACTGATTAATAGAGTGCCTATATAATTTATTATCCAAACAAGGACATTTTGAGAGTGAAAAGTGATGCTATTAATAATTATGCCAACTCAGTAGGAATAAACTGGGATTATCCCAGGCAAAGAGGGACATATATGGTCACCCTATTGATTACCTAATTTTAGTGTGACCAAGACAATATTGTTCCTCTTTTTATGCTTCTTCCTGCTACCTGCCTTTAGTATTCCATGAAACTCTAGCCAGGAATAAAATGAGACTGTGGTCCTCAGATCCATTGGTTTTACACAAAATAAAGACTGAATAGGAGATCATTAATGAACACTTATAGGACCGGGCACTGTGGCAGGCGCTGGCGATACAAAGACATGAATAAGTCAATTCCTGTTCATGTTTTCCTTCCACAAAATTGGAAAGTCATATATATTCATAAAATTTTTAAATACTTAAATATTACTTTTAAATATTTTTGTTATTATTTTAAGGTATTTTTAAAGTATTATAAAATATTTCTACAAATAAATGTTTTCAAAACACTGAAGTATATATAGTAAGATAAGGAGAAAAAGGAGTAGTGAAATAATTCTTTGGCAAATGACTTTAATTCAGTTTTCCCCATTCATAAGTCATGATAAATTCCTCCAGAATGTCCCTTCCTACTTCCTGCCTCTTTCCCACTTCTCCTTTTTTTTCCCCTCCAACTCTAACATAAAAGATTAATGAGCGAGAAAGGACATAAGCCATGCAGTCAAGGTTCCAAGGGCATGGCAAAGGTTTGTGGCAGAGGGAGCAGTCCAGCATCTTTGTGTCCCATGTCAAAGCCAGGGTTAACTGGCAAAAATAGATGTGACAAGCTAAGTCAAATTGAAAAAGACACAGGATCAATTCCTTAGGAAACACTTAAAGGGAGTTTTTAAATTATATGTATAATGGGATGCTATGTAAAGAAGGAAAGTATTCTTTCAAAAACGGAAAAAACAGAAAGGCAGAGCTCTAGGGAGGCAACAAGTCATGGGGGAAGTGGGGAGCATACAGAAACAGAACATGGCTGGCAAACTCAAATGCCTACAGGAATGTGCAAGTGATCCAGGCACAAGATGGTCAGGAACACATGATGGAATGGTATGGACTGTGGCAAATTGCAGAGCTATGGTCTAGCTAACGGTGGCAATAGCTACTCAGCAACAGCCAATTATTATGTGAAACTGTGGATCCAGCGTAGCCAAATCTACCAACTTCCAGGAAAAACTAGAAAACCAAAATTTTTTCAAAAGGTTTTTACTTAAGAGGTGCTTCGGTGGCTCAGTCGCTTGAGCATCCGACTCTTATTTCGGTTCAGGCCATGACCTCAGGGTCATGGGATCGAGCCCCGAGTCCAGCTCCCTGCTCAGCTAGGAGTCTGCTTCTCCCTGTCCCTCTGCTCCTCCCCCTGCTTGCTTGGTGTCTCTCTCTCTCTCTCAAATAAAAAAATAAAATCTTTTTAAAAAAAATTTAAAAAATCTTTTTATTTAATGTGGCAATGAAAGCAAGTGGAAAGCTCTGTGAACCAAGCCTGGTCCTCAGGCCTGCCAGTCTGGGACTTCTGCAAGAAAGATTTTGGCTGCCGAAAAACACAGCTTTTCCACCCATCTCCAGGCATATTTGCTTTTGCCTTATAGCTGATCCTTTCACAAGGAAACCTTGTGAGAGGAGAGTTTGTGTGGATGTATGGATGTGAAATACAGGCTTTGAAATATTTTAAGTTTATGAAATGGGTGTTGACTATGTATTTTTTAAAAATGTATTCCATTATTTAAATGGGAAAAATTGTCATATTAACGACTAAAGTCAAGTTGAATCATACTTAAATGTGAAGTTCCCTTCAAGGATTCAACAGTTCTATGAATCTTTGTCCACTCTGCTTCCTGTTCACAAAGTCCATTTCTATTCATTCATTCATTCATTCATTCAACAAACATTTATGGTGCACCCTAGGTACTAGGCTCTTTTCGAGGTGTTAGGGATACAAGACAGACAAAACTTTCTGCCTTCATGGAACTTACACTCTAGTGGGGAAGAGAAGCAATAATTAAACTTAAAAAGCAAATCACACCATACATATACAGAAGGAATATAATTTCATTGGACAGTAGGTGAGATTCAGGTTCAGAAGTTTCTGTTCAAATGTCTAAAACTAAAATATGATCTGACTGGTGTTTCTGAGACATTTTTAAATATCAAATGCTAAAAGAAAACTGTATGACAATCAAACACCAACATTCTTTAGGAAGTGACATAAAATGTTTAGATCACTGGAAGATAAATAAGGAAGTGAATTATTAACTATATGATTTAGGAATAAGAGTGGAAAGCTTACTACAATCATTAGATTAGTATCACTGTTATATTACAATAATTCATCCCATCATTTTCTAAAGTTGATAAAAATGTTGTTTAAATTCAATCAGTACAAAAAAAGTATAAAGAAAAAATCATCCAGAAATAGGTATCATTAGTATTATATGAATTTCATCTCTGTATATATATAAGATAGAAGAATGGATGGATAGACGGATGCTTGGATAAATGGATGGATGGACAGATGGATGGCTGGATTGATGGAACAACTGACTTTTAATAATTGTGATCAAATGACACATGCATAGTGTTAGTGTTAAAATCTTGCCTCTGCCACTTTCTAGTGAGTATGTGACTTGGCCGGACTGCATCTCAGTTTCCTTATTGGATAATGAAGATACTAATTATTCATAGTATTTTTATAGGTATTAAAGAAAGTAATCCATATATAGTGCTTAGAATAGTATGTGGACCATGCTATATGCTCAATAAATGTTAGCTGCTATTACTATCTGCTTCATTAGCTCATTAATGATATTGCTTTGATCCTAAAATTATTTTCTTAATTCTGCTGTTTCCCTTTCCTTCTCATTCTGTTGGTCTATCATCAATTTTGAACTATTTATTTTCTTACTAGGTTGTTCTAATGTGGAAATGCTCAGGAGGGATATGTTTAGTTCCTTGCCAGACTGCATTCAGTGATCATTTCTTCTCCCCTCCTGCCCTCCTCTTCTTCATAGCACCCTTGCCTAGCTGCCTTGTGTCTATCCCTTTTCACTTGGCTCATGCTTAGCTGCCCATCTCTGTTCTCTATTTACTCTGATACAGCATGAATGATTTCCTTTTGGCATGGCTTCTGTACCGTATCTGTGTTCTGTTCCCTCTCCTCACACCAATATTGTCACACTGACACTTTAGTGTTCTCTGCATCCCTTCATAGCCTCTTGGGTATGGAGAGAAGAGGAGAGCTGAACAGACTCCGTGCAGAGCTGGCTGGGGCACTTGCTCTCTGCTCTACCTTCTTAGATTTCTGGAAATGATCTGCCACACTTGGGTTCACTCTACCTAGTGGAGGGAAGGAAAGAATCTCATGCCTGCAGGGATGCTCTTTTACTTCAGATTATCTCCCCATTCACTATGGAGCCTGGGTGTCTTCACCACCATCTGATTCTGCCCCCATTTTTCACTTCCTCGTTTTTCCAGGCTCTTCCCACAGTCATTTCTCTTATTGCTTCTTCCTCCCCAGAGAATCTCAGCTCAGTTAGCACTATGCCTGTAAGATTCTAAATTACACCCTAGTTGGTCAAGGGCACCCTCACTTGCCTTTCTAACAAACAGTGTCATCTTCTTGCAGAGAAAATTCATGCAAGAGAAAGGATGGTTTGTCTTACTTGTCAATGAGAGTAAAACAAACTTACAAAGAAACCAAATGCCTAATAATAGGGAATAGTCAACAATGAAAGGAACATCCTCCCAATGGGATATATGGAACTATTAAGAATTATATTGACAACAAAACCTTTAATAATATGGTGTCAACTATGTAAAAATTATTTATACATTTATTTATTTATGGTGTGGAAAATTATATTAAAATATTTAGATTGTGGGATAAATGGGAGATTTTTTTTCTCTTCTGTATTTTCTAAATTCCTAGATTATATTACTTAGACAATCAGTAAACAGGATCCATAAAACATTATTTAAAGAAAAAAGTAATTTTGTCCAGTGTGGTATATTCAAATGCAAAGTAAGAAGGAAATACATAATTAGAAAAGAAGAACCCTCTTACACCAAGGCTAAAACTTATTTCTTTTTCTTACAACACAGAGACCCAGACATTTATTTTTCAGTAACCTAGACATCATAACCCACCAAATATGAATAAGGAAAGCCCTTTGTGTGACAAAGTCAACTCTGTGAAACTGTGATGGTGACTTTGGTGAGAACTAACGGATCTGCCAATATAACCTCTCTCCATTTGTCATTCAGCTAGCTATTTGTGCTTTCAGAGGGCTGTTTTTTTACCCTCAGGGCCAATTGCATTTAAAAAAAAAAGAAGAAAATATGCAGATGAATTTTGTGATTTTCCTGCCTTTTTCCACCCCCTGAAAATCAAGCCATGCAGTGCCAATGTTCTACCTTTTAGGGGTAGACAGAGATTGCCCCCACACAAATGAAAATCTCAGACTCTGCGTGGTCATGAAGAAAGCTTCCGCTTGTCCAAAGAAAGGCATGAAATCAGGAGTTGACAGAGATTCTCATTCAGGAAAGAATTGTCACCATTTTTGCTGTGCTCCGGCCAGAACAACATATGGCAGCCCAGCTGACAAATATAATCTTTTCCTCTTTTTTTCCCATTCCACATGCACATTTCATTTGTGGAATATTAAAACTTCACACAAAGTGCCTGTTAACCCCTTGGCACCACAGCACCCCTTGTCTGGGATATGCTATTTCCCAGAATCCTCCCATCCAGCTGTGAGAGGGTTAAGGCCAAGAGAAAGAGAAGCTGTGGTCAGAGGCCTTCTGACTTCCCTGCTTCCACCAGGAAGGGATGACTCTCAGGCAGGGTTGTATTTATGTTAGAAAATTTATAGCTTCCTGGTTTCAATATAAACTGCCTTGTTGCCCTGCATCCCAGAGACTTTCCATTGCCCAGACAAAAGTTATTCTCAGATACAGCCGTCCTTGCATCCTGCTGGCCATGAGGCCCCACAAGCAGGCCCACTGTCCACTCCACGAGCACACTGCTGGTCCCGGTCCTGAAGGAAGAAAGCCTGCACACACGATTTAAATAGGAAAAGCAACTCTGTTCAGTTCGCTACCTCTCTCCCCAGATTTAAGCACTGGGTTCAGGTTTAGATATCTTTGTTGACGGAGGCAGGATAGGAGGACTGCTCACACTCACTCCTATTACGCTGCAGAACTCCCCAGCAGCCCAAACACACTTTCAATGAGATATTTCCATGTATGTGTCAATGTCTGATTTCTCTCTCCATTCACTCCTTTATATTTTGTTTTTCATTTAGCAAAATTGCCTAGCATAAAATAAGGCACTCAATATATATTCATTAATAAATTTCAAGTATACAAAAATGCAGAAAATAATACCCGACCTATATCCATGGATTCACCACTGAATCCATTATATTTGCATCCAATAACTCTCTCCGTTTTAAAAAATAAGATAAACTGTTTCAGGAACATCTGACGCCACATTCCTCCTCTATCAGGTTAACAACTACTCTGAAATTGGTGTGCATCATTCCCTTGCAAGTATCCTAATACACATACATGTATCAACTATATATATATATATATATATATATATATATATATATAGTTGTTTCTTTAATATTTTCCGTGAATGGTATCATGCTACATATAACATTTACATATATTGTGCATGTAACATTATGTTTCTTTATGCAATTTATTCATCGATTCCTGCAGATCTAGGTCATAATTTTAATTGCTCTATATTTTCCCCATCATTTCAAAAAACAAACTCTAAGTTCCCCTAGTAAGAGACAGGTTATTCTATGTGTTTACTATTACCAACAATCCTGCTTTGATCATTCTCAATCATGTCTCCGTACAGAAGGCATGCCATATATTCTCTAGGCTGGACACCAGGAAGTAGAACTGCTGAGTCCTAACTCAGCATCTTCAGTTTTACTAGATTGACTAATTGTTTTCCAAAGCAATCATATCAGTTCCTGTTTTCACCATAAATTATAAAAGTCCCTGTTTCCCCAGATTCTTGCCGACATTTGGTGCAATCAAACTTACTCTTTCTTGCCAAACTGGTATGTAGGTGGTAGAAGGTAGCTTCCTTTCAGCTCCCTACTTATTAGCGGGGCAGAGCAGCTCTTCTTATGCTTATTGAACATTTGTTTTATCTTCTTTGTAAATTATCTTTGTTCATTTTTCATTCAGATTGTTTGTCTTTTTCTTACTGATGTGTAGTTCTTTCTAAATAAAATCATTATCATCATCTTCTCCAAACCCTGTCAATAGCTTATCTTTTTACTTTGTTTTTCTATCATTTCTCCTATAAAGTTGTTTATTATTATTATTACTATTGAATATAGTCAACTTCATCCATGTCTTATGGTTCGCGCTTCTTTTGCCTTATTTAGGAAAAACTTTTCCCCTACCACAATGCCAAAAAAATATACTCTCCTATATTTTCTTATATAGTCGGTTTGGCCGTAGTGTTTGTTTTGAAAATGCAAATTTGTTCCAAGACAATTGGTATAATAAAAAATTTGAGCATAACACAAAACTCCAATTTGCTTATGGCAATTTTGTGAGTAAAAAACACTAGGTGAATGCTGAGAAAGACATGTAGCTTAATCAAACTGTGTTGGAATACACAAAATACACACACATACACACACACACACAACTCAAACATCTACCTGCTACCTCAGTTCACAGATATGTTACACGCCACACCCATCCATAACTATTGTTAAACTTGCCATGAAATTTCAGATAACCTACTCCACCTACCAATTGAACTCTTCTGATGTTTATTCCTCAAGGAACCTGTTTACTTCAAGGTAAAGTGCCTTATTTATTGTAGTATTTATGTATTTTGTAACTATTTAGCATATGAAAAACTGTGCCTCTAGTTTTTTTTCTTATCTTTCTTTTTTTTGTCAATGATGAAGTTTTTGAGAATTGCCTTTCCATCCCATTTCTCCCCTAAGCCCTGTGATTTTTAACTGTGAGATTTTTGCATGTTGGGGTGGTTTTTAGGAACACATATGTTGTGGTATAATAGAACCAATTTATGAGATCTGTAGTCTGCACATGAAAGTCTTTAATCCATCTGGAATTTACTTTATGAAAATTGTACTATTGAGATCTTTTTTTTATAAGGAAAAATACTTAGCCTCCATTTTAATTGATACATGTTTCTTTTACTTTTCTTGTCTCATTTCATCAGCTAGGACCTCCAGTAAAAATTTGAATTATGACTGAGATCAATGATATCAGTGAATTTGAATGTTTCTCAAGTTTCATGATTTAAAATATTTGCTCTAGGTTCTTGGAAGATATATTTTCTCAGGATAATGAAATTTCTTTTTATTCAGTTTACTAAATAAGATTATCATGAATCATTGTTGAATTTTATCAGATACTTTCTGTAGCTATTGAGATGATCATATGATTTTCTCCTTTAATTTCTTAGTGTAGTGATTTAAAATAATGGATTTGTTTACTGTTAAACTATCTTTGTTTTCTTTCAATAAATCTAAAACTTAACTATGAAATAGATATATGTGGTATATAGACATACATATATGTTTCTGTATGTGTATGACAGATGTATTTTTTCTATAGTTTTTTTCAATACAGTTTACAAAAAATAAAATTCACTCATTTTAATTGTATAGGTTGATGAGTTTGGGGAAATGTACATAGTCGTGTGACCACCACATTAATCAAAACATTCCAAAACCCCCACATTTTTACCTTCTGCAATGTCACTATGAGGTGCCTAGCTTTGGTTTTCTTAAACTTTATCCTACATGAAGTTCATTGAGCTTCTGGGAACTATGAGTTAATGTTCTTGACAAAATTTGGGAGATTTTCAGCCTTTATTTCATCAAATAATTTTTCTACACAATTCTCTCTTCTCCTTCCGGATTTCTAATAATATCTATGTTGGAATTATTAATATTGTCTCATAGCTCTTGGATATGTTTATTTATCTTTACATTTTTTCCTGTTTTTTGGATTGGGTAATTTCTAGCTCTTCCATGGTATTTCATCAATTCTCTTCCATGATATTTCAAATATGTTTTTAGTCCATCTGGTGGCTTTTTCATTTCTGTTCTTATAGTTTTCATCTATAATTTCCAATTGGTTCTTTTCAGTTTCTATTTCACTGTTGTAATTCCCTATTGATTCTCTTATTTTATCATGTTTTGTTTTAATTCCTTGAACATATTTTAATCTACATCTTTTAAATGTAAGATTTGTTTAGAAGGTTTCATCTGCTAAATCCAATATCTGGACCCACTCAGAGCAAGTGTCTATTAGCTGTAATTTTTCCCTTAAGTAAAGCTCATCATTTCCTATTTCCTTAAATGTCTATCTAGTAAGTTAATCAAACCTGAAAGTGTATGTAATATATTGGAGAGAGTATGAATTCTCTTTTGTTCTTCTAACAAGTGGCAATTAAATTCCTGGATTCTAACTGAAGAATCTGTCCCTCAGTGATATATAGTCACTGATGTCTTTCCTCAGGTTTTTTTCTTCCAGCTTCTGATCTTTAGCCTTGCCCCCTAGCTATCTCTCCTTCTCCCCTCCTCTTGAGTTATTTAGCGATCATCCAAGGATTTGGGAAGAGATATATTCAGCCTCAATTTGTCAAAGTCTAAACTCACACCCTCATCAGGACTATCTTGCTTTTCAAAGATAGACCTCTATCTTTGTGTGCTTCTTCTCTGGGCTCTTGGGGAGTTTCTCATTTATATTCATAACTTATCAGTCAATTAGATATTTGGGGAGTTTTTTTTTTTTTTAGGTTTCAGATCTATATTTTAGTTACGTGTTAAATTCTAAGTTGACAAGGTTTTTTACAGTATTTTGAAGATTATAGTTCACTGTTTTCTGCATTAGTAAATACTGTTATTAATTAGAAATCTACTCTCAGTTTAACTTTTTTTATTTTTAGAACATCTATCTTTTCTCTCTAGCTACTTTTATAATCTTCTCTTTGTCTTTGGGGTTCTGCAGATTCACTATGATATATTTATGCGGTTGTATTTTTATTTATCTTGCTTGGAATACATGGTGTTTCTTGAATTGGTAGCTTCATGTCTATACATCAGTTCTAGAAAATTCTCAGCCATTGTCTTTTTGAATATTGCCTCTTATTTTTTAGTCTCATTTTCTGGAACTATTATTAAATGTATGCTGATCTTTCTAATTCTATTCTCCATATTTTGAAACTTTCTTTTACATTTGTATCTATTTATATTTCCAAACCATGTTCTGGGTAACTAAATTACTTCTTTGTTTTCTATTTCAGATACATCTTTAAGCTTGCTAAGCTGAGACAAAATCTTCAATTTTGTTTAGTTATTCTAATAACTTATCAATGGATTAACTGATTACTTTTGTTTTTCTGGTGATTTGAATCATGACAGTCATGCCCCACAAGACTACAGGCTCCATGACAGTGAGAGTCTCACAATTATGTCTCCATTATGTAGCACAGAGCTACCCATTTACAGATGCAAACCGACCAATAATCCAGCAATTGAGTCTTTAACAAATTAATTTCATTTCTAGAAATTCTACTTGATTTTCTTCTTATCTGTTTATCATAGTACTTTATTCTTTTCTTAGTTCGTGATTCTTTCTTTTATATCTTTAATAAATACATAGCCACCATCAAATTGTTCTACTAAGGTTCTAATCTTCCTGTTTATGTGTGAGTGTGTGTGCATGTGTGCTGACCAACTTTTATTCAAGGTGGCTTATTTTCTTATATGTTTTGCAATTTTGGATTGTGAGCTTATCCATGATGAGATGTTATTCATGGAAATTCTGTGTGATAGAGGTTGAGAAAATGTTCCTCCAGAGTTTAATGCTTGCTTCATCCTGTTAACAAATTTCATGTTGATTTCTTGGCTTAAGAGTTCCCAGATAATGGTACTTGTATAACTGTAAGCCCCAGCCCCTCATGCAGTTCAGTTTTGGAGTTTTAAATTCTTATGGGTATATTATTATTATTATTACTAATATTACTATTAATATTTCCAGACTTGAAACTAGTTCTCTTTGGTTTCCTGACTCTAAGCACAAAACTCTTTCCACAAGGCAATGCTCCCTTCTGGAAAAATTGGTTAAACTGAAAGAAATGTATGCTTTATGACAGTGGGAAACTGGAAGCACATGACACACATTCTGTTGATTGTCATCTTCATGGGCACTGTTTCTACTGAAATTCATCAGCATACTATATTAGCCTGTGCCTAAACATGAGATGCAGCAGTGAAACAACTTGTGAAAGAAACATTTCTAACATTCTAAACACTTCTTAGCTAAACCTCCCATTTTTCACTTGCATGTATTTTCTAAGGTTTCGATATTATTCATTTTATAGATGTCTCAGTTGTTGAAATAGCTAAAGAATTTACAAGATATTTGATGGAAAAACTCACGGAATTTTGACATTGTGTGAAGCAAAGCCTTTGGTTTAAAAAAAAGCCTTTACTTTTTTAAAAAAGTTAAAATGGTAAAACAAGAAGATATGTCACGTCTTGTCCAAGTCCAGCCATATTCCATATTTTTTAAACAAACAACACAAATTTAGTTAAAAACTAGATCCAATTTCAGCAAATTGGGCAGTTTATTTATTTGAACACATTTGGTCTTTACTGTTTATTAATTTCTTATATGAAGTGGAAAAAAAAGAAAAGGAAAACAGTTCAAACCGATGATTGTAATGATCACAAATCTGTTCAAGCACCTTGACTGCCAAATCTGTACCTCCCATCAGTATACTTATCAAGAATCTCGAGTAACAAAACCACTTTTGCTGATACTTTTTACCCATTAAACATTTTGCAAGTGTTTGAATTCTGCAGTAATTGAGGCCTGTTGCACACAGAGAAGTCTATGAAGGAGCTAGTCCTGCATCATCCTCAATACATACCTCTCACTACTCAGGGAATTTGTAGGTCCACACACAGGATTACCAAACATCTCTGTCTACTTTCTGCCTCCAACAGTCTTGGTTTAGACCTGTTGTCCCAATGTAATTATTAGTGTCCCCTTTCACACTCAAAACTATCCCAATTTGGACAACGGTTTATATGGAAAGCCACACATACCACTCTAAAGACTATGTTCAACACAGTGCCTGGTGAGAAAAACATAAAGTTTTCTGGAAGAAAGTTACCAATCAATGCTAGTCCTTCACAAAGGCAAAAAGTCACCTGGGAGCTGATCCTTTTTAACTTATTTGTACAGATGAGTGGCCTCTCTTGGCTGAACACATGTAAAGTATGAAGTCACCCAAAACCCTGGAGGAAAGGTAAAATGGGACTCTTTGTAGCTTGTCAAAGACTGTCCCTCATGCTCCTTAGTACAGGGCTGAATACCAAGGCAGCAGGTAAGTTCATATAAAGATTAAAGGGTGTTCTTGAGGGACAGAAATTAAAATCCTTTTTTGAAGTCAATCACATTGTATTTCTCCAATGGATTAGATTGTTTTTAGCTGAGTTTTGTTGGCAAGAAAGGAAACCAAGGGCCCCAAAGAGGGACATTCTATAAAGAGACAAGTAGTCTAAATTGGGGACTTGGAATGAAAGCCAAGTCCTATAAGTGGAAAGGTAGATGCCAAACAGCAGCATGATGTTTGTATTTTGGGAATGATGGCAGATCATGTAATGTGTAAACTGAGACCCGTAACCATGAAAGCCTGAAAGGGAAGTGGATAAGGATGGACTAAACTGGGCAGCATCAGCTCTCAGCAGCCTGAAATCAAAAGCCATCTAGAACTGTAACCCACTAAAGGACTGATAAGAATTCCCAGTTCTCTCCTTGCCCAGTATGTGGAAACACAAGTCACCTCTTGAGACTAAGTAAATGCCTAAACGTCTTAGGTAATTTAGAGTCAAGGAAAATCATAAGAGGCAGAAAATGAACTTCCTGCTAATATGAGCAGATGAAAAGAATTTAATGATTAATTGGGAAAATAAAAGGGATATGATAGTACTCTTGCCGAGAAAAAAAGATATCACTTCAAGCCCTCATAATTCATATATGACACAATCAGGGCATTTTCTAATGTTTAAAGAATTATCAGTTCATTGTGAGGGATGGAGGAAGTGTCCCATACATGGTACCTGGAGCAGAAAGGACACTGCTCTAACCAGCCCTCTTAGGGGCTGGCTCTCTCCCTATCAAAGTCCACGGACAATGTGACTTAGAGGCAGCTGTATGGACAGAGATAGGCAGTTATAGAGACATTTTCAAATTTTGACAAGAAATCTGCTCCTGAAAGAAAATAAGCAAGCAAGGGCTAATTAGTTAAGTGTAACACTGACCCCTTAATTAAAATCTCCCTTTAGATTCAATCTATTCCATGGGATGACATTTAATAATATTGAGTTATAGTTATGAATGAGTTTGCCCAAATGTCTTCATCTTTGATTAAGATAAGTATTGCCTATAGAGAAACAACTTTCCCAAGTTAAGTCATCTATAAATGGAGCTTTAGCAAATCTTTTTATTCTGGAGCTTAGATGTTCTGGAACTATTGCTTACCACAGGGTATTCTGAATGTAAACTTTCCAAAATGC
Source organism: Zalophus californianus (assembly GCF_009762305.2). Lineage (NCBI taxonomy): Eukaryota > Metazoa > Chordata > Mammalia > Carnivora > Otariidae > Zalophus > Zalophus californianus. Next base: position 125,110,977 of record NC_045598.1, read on the forward strand.
TACCAAGCAAGACCAGGTGTCCAACACCATTGCCAAACAGTTCAACAGTAAGAATATATATATATATATATATATAGGCATGTATATATGCATATATAACAACAAAAGATATCCCTCCCCTTAGAGAGCTACCAAGAGGATGAGGAAAAAAAAGTCCTTATTGTACCTTCAAGATAAGACTGACATTTTCCTATGACATTTTCTGAAACTATGATGGCCAATCTGCCCTTGATTCTACTAAAATATTTTGTTGAGGCTGGGTAAAAGAGCAAAGGAGGAAAAGAAATAGTAACAAAGCTTTGGGTTCAAAGGATTTCCTTTTTTCTGGAATGAGTTGCTTTTGAAAAATAATATTAATGCCCAGATATCTGTATCTATACCTCTATTGCACTTCACTTCTACTATTATTCATGGTGGGCCACTTGCCTGAGGAACCATGGATCCTCTGAGACAACAGAGACAATAGTATTTGCTATTTGCAATATGTGTCCAAGAGTATTCTGCCTTCTGATTTTCTGAAACATTCAAGACTTGTCAGGCTTTATTCATCTGGGCTAAAATGTCGCATCAAAGATGATTTTCTTTTTTGAGAGAGAGAGAGAACACGATTGGGGGGAGGGGCAGAGGGAGAGGGAGAAAAAATCCTCAAGCAGACTCCCCGCTGAGCATGGAGCCCATTGCGGGGCTCGATCTCAAGACCCTGAGATCATGGCTTGACCCAAAATTAAGAGACGAAACTTTAACCTACTGAGCCATCCAGGCGCCCCAAGGATAATTTTCTTTTGCTGGGATTATAGTTAGTTGTGAATATGTCTAGTTAATGAGATCTTTAGGATCAAAATCCATGTTTTATTAATTATTATATCTCAAAATAAACATCTGTGGAACTGAAACTGGACTATTATTACCATGATCTTCTAACTAGTCTTCAGTTATAAGTGACAGAAAAGCAACCCAAATAGCTTATGCAAAGAGGCAATTTATTGGTTCATAAAATTGCTAAGTCTGGTAACAGGATTATCTTCAAGACTGGCTGAATTCAGGAGCTCAAACGAGTCATCAGAATTTGATCTCCAGTTTAGTTCTCCTTTCCTCTGTGTTTGGGCATTATTCTCTCGCAAATTCTAACCTTTTGAATGCAAGATGGTTCCTGACTCTTTAGTTCCTGCCTTCTCACATTTAATTACAGCAAAATAGAGGAAGCCTGTTTTCTAGTGTCCCATGAAAAGCCTTGAGACTTACTCTAATTGGATAAGTTTAGGACTAATGTTTGCCCCTGAATTATTCAATATAGCCAGAGATGGGCACATCCACTATGGAGCCAGGGCAACATCCTATGCAGAAGTGTCAGATTATCTGTCAGCAATATAGCACCATTTTCCCTCTTATTTCTCCCCCTTACCACAGATTCGGAAGCTTGGGAGCTACTTTGCTTTGCAAGGCTCCAAGTTGGGTTCTAACAGTGAGAGAACTAGCCTGAGATTTGAAAGTCAAGGGAAATACAAAGCATCATTTCTCCTGGGGCAGTGGCAGGTGGGTGTGTGTGGGCTTTGGCAGTGGGTGGTTGTGAGGTTTTGATGGTAGCTTCCAGGTATCTTCCTGCAAATCACTAAACTTTGATGCTGCAATTAGTTGAGATCATTGCCAGAATTTCTGTGATTGTCATTCTGTCATTTTTTTATTTCCTGCTCATGAGTGACAGTTTTCCAGACCCTTACTCCCCCCTTCTTTCACTGGTTTCATAAGCCTCTAATTCCTGTATTATATCCTTCCTGCTTGAAGTTCCTAGACTGGTTTGATTTCTGATTCATCTGTTAAGAGGAGCTGATGAGGGTGAAGGGGTGACACATCTGCAAACCAAATCTTGATTTGTAAAGAAGTAGGAGAATGAGTGGCAAAGAAGTGGAAACAAAGGTTCACTCTACTTCCCTTTAGTAGCATCATCCTAACATTCTTGAAATCACAGGAATTGCTCTTTCAAAACACCTTAATTGCATGGATTAAAAAACTATAGCAGTTTCCATTGTTTACCAAACTTGAAAGAGAGATTTCAGCCTGTCCTTCCTGGTCCTTCATAATCAGGTCACACTTCCCTTTTTCACTCTAGCATTTACCGTCCTTCCACATGCCCCACAGAAGAAATTAAAGAGACTAGATTCTACTCTTGGAACACACCCTAAGCTTCCCTGCCTCCAGGCGTTCCTTCCTGTCATTCTTCCCACCTAGCCTCTTAGTTTAAGGATTTTACAAACCCTGTATCTTCTTTTCACATGTCCCTCAAACCTCACCTTATCCTTTCAAATCTTCCTCTTTGTCTTTTTCTTCCTCTTCCTACTCTTCACCAGCAAGGTGAAGAGTAGGAGAGCACTTACCACGTGACAGACAGCATACTAGCTCTTCACATCCCATAAACTGAGTTCATACCAGGTGGTAGGGTCTATCGTTAGCCCCAACGTATACGCGAGGAGCTGAGGCTTAGAGAGGTTGCATCCTTGCTGCAACAGCCAGTGACAAGTGGCAAGACTATCACTCAAATCCAGGTCCATCACGCCTAGTCAGAGAAACCCCCTTCTTCCCTAAAGGGTCTCATAGAATTTATATTCTACCTTGAATATGAAAAATATAAATGAGTCAGTACATTTTCCAAGGTATTTTGCCCAAAGGACTGACGAGAGGCCCTCAGGCTGCAAAACTGGGATATTTGGCCACTTGCCACCCATACCTCCCTATCACTAAGGAGCTTCCTCTGGCATGACTTTTCAGCCTGCTTTGTATCTCCAAGGCACCCATCTCTTCTCCACCCAGGCCTCTTCTCCCTCCATGTCCATTGTCCTGGCATCTGATAACACTTTCTTCAGACAACCTCACATGTGCCTGACATGAATTTTTTATGTAAAATATATGGAATAGCAGTGTGTTATTAACTTTTTAACAGACAGCATATCTGAGCCAAACATTGTCAGGTGAATCTGCTGTTTTGATATTTGACCACGGACTTCCTTTCAACATAGTTATCATGTCAGATTCTTGGCCAAGGCCTCCTTAGATCTAAGAATCCAAAGCAAATTTTAAGAATGGATCAGCACTACATGAAGTCTATCAAGTTCACTCTTGTACTGTTACTGCTGGCTCATGGCTTTAAAATGATGATATCATTGAGTACAGGTAATGAAATACAGTGTTATTCCTACATCATGTTATTTGACCACCAAAATCCATTTGACACCTCTGCCTGGACATGTGACTTCCCCAATGAGCAGTGCATTTTCCAGTCTGCATTGGTAAATTAGAATAGGAGCAGAAGTGATGTGTGCAACACCCTTATCACTTTCTTAAGAGGTGATCCTTTGCCTTGCATTTATTTTCTTTATGTTTCCCGTGAACTGAAACACAGAGGTGCTGCCTGAAACCCAGGGAAAAGGGCAAGCTATACCCCAACAAGGACAGCTCATTTTGGGGCATTTATATGGTCTTATAAAAGAGAAAAATAAACCTCTATTTTCTCTCAGCCACTTTAATTTAGATCTTCTTTGTTTAGAGATTTCTTTAGAGGCTAAGCATCACCCTAGCTAACAGTAATACACATGGGCTTCAAACAAAGCAGAGAATTGTGCTCCCTTACACTGAAATCCAGTGTAATCTCCTATAACATAGAGTCAACCCTCATTATCTGCAGATTCTCTATTTGCAAATTCACCTGTTCACTGAACTTCATGTGTAACCACAAAATCAATACTGTGGCTCTTTGACAACCACTCAAGGACATAAGCAGAATGGAGCAAAACCTGAGTTGCCCAGCTTGGCCATCTCCCGCTGAGGCTGTATAAGGCAATGCTCTGCCTTCTTGTTTCAGCTCTCACACTATAAACAAGTATCTTTTTCATAGGATATTGAGTGCCATGTTTTTTACGTTTTGTGCTTTTTGGTGGGAATTCCACTGTTTGAGATTGAAATTAAAATTCCACTGCCTGCAAACATTATGCTGCATTGCTGTCTAGTGCTGCTAAGCACAGAAAGGTTGGAGGTACCTCACAGAGACAATGCTGGTGTTGGATGAGTTTCCTGTAGACATGAGTTATAGTGCTAATGGTCCTGAGTTCAATGTTAATGAATCAACAACATGTATTAAATATATGTGCCTTTGAACAGAAACGCACATAAACAAAGCTGCATATGACTGGTTGATAAAAAGTTGTAACCAGAAGCTTGAGGGAACCTAACCCTCTATTTCCCCCAAGAGTAATGGTTCAGTATGCAGTAATTCAGCATTCATGGCCACTGAGAACCGAACTATCAAAAAAAATAAAAATAAAAAGGAGAACTGACTGTGTTTAATAGCCTTGCTTCTTATATTAGTAGCATCATGCAGTCCCATTCTAAGTGACACTTGCAGGTAAATGAAAACAAAAAAACAAAAACAAAAAAACCTACCAGCTTTACTTCTACACGTGGTAGCAAAGGGGAGGGATACTTATTAACAGTAAATAAAAAGCTTGTTTGCCTGCATTATAGATTTTTTTTGAGCAGTAAGACTGAGAATATAAATCAGGCACAGCCATCTTACCCTCTCCAACATACTCGTGATAGAGAAATGTAATCAAGAAGAACACCAGGAGGCATCCAGCTCAATACTTTCTTAATTCAGAGGAGGAAACGAATGCCCAGATGTCTAGGACCACACTACCAACTAGCTGGTACTAATGCAGAGCAAAACCCCAGGTCTCCCAGCTCCCAAAGCAGGTCTGCACAAGGCTTGCTAGGTAAGGTCATGGGAAGAGAACTGATTCTTTTGGTGCAATGAAACAAGTAGACAAACTGAGCACTGGAAGGAGGGAAAGTTGGGCAGAAAGCCAGGACCATTTGATTCTAGGTTCCCATGTTCCTGACAGTCAGGCTCTAACCTCCTATTTGAAATCAAGAAACAGTCTTGACTATGTCAGACCCTGAACTAGTGTTGTGTCCCTGCATTTGACTGTTTCTCAAGCGATGAGTTTGTTTCTCCAAACTCATCAATAAGATGAGTTTGGAGATAAAATAACATGAACTCTATGTGATTTTTTCCCTTAAAGATTTTATTTATTTGAGAGAGAGAGAGAGAGCAAGTGGGAGGGGCAGAGGGGGAAGGAGAGGGAGAAAGAATCTGAAGCAGACTCCACACCGAGTGTGGAGCCTGACGTGGGGCCTGATCCCATGACCCTGAGATCATGATCTGAGCCGAAATCAACAGTCAGACACCTAACCAACTGAGCCACCCAGGAGTCCCAAGAGTTCTCTGTTTTGAATTGAATTAGGTGCCTGGCCCTGAGTTCTGGTTGCCATCCTGTTTTGATCATATAATTTTGGCATTTTTTAAGTGGCCTAGTTTTAAGGACCCAAACCTCTTCCTCCAATATTGTCACTTGCCCCATCATCATTAAGTACTTATCACATCTAAACAGTGATTTCTTGATTGTAAAATATTCTATGGTCTTCTTTTTTTTAACTTCTGAAGTATAGTTATTTGATATATGGATTTTTCCAAAATGACTCTCTATCAGGATGTGTAAGGATACTCATCTGGTTAGAAAGAAAGAGATGTGTATTCCTGAAGATCAAACCAAAGCCTCCCAACTGCATTACCTGTGATGGGTGGGTGGGTCAGGAGGCCTGAGAAGGTAAGTTCCCAGAGGACAAGAAACTAAACATCGAGCACCAACTACCCACAACTAATATTGTGTGGGGATTTAAAAAAATATATATTAGCCTGCATTGTGACTTCAGCATGCTGAAACAATGTCTGCACAATGCCAAAAACACCCAGATGGATGTGGAGAATTCAGCCACCACCACATGCTTCATCCGCACCGATGTCTTACGGAAACAGCCAGCACAGATCTCTGGGGTCTGGAACAGTTGCCGGGCAAGAAGCCAGAGGGGAGAAATATTGCCAACATATGTTTAAATTAAATTAATTAACATTTATATAACTCTCTACATTGTATAAGGAACTTCTATCAAATATAGTGTCTCATTTAATCAGAATAACCGCCTTATAAATTAGCTATTATTATTTGCCATACTTCACAGATAAAAAATTTAAGCCTTAAAAAAAATTTAGATCACACAGTTACTAAAGAGTGGAGCCAGGACTTGAACCCTTATCATGGAGTCTATAATAATGATTGAGGACTTACTGTGTACCAAGAACTTCTGACACCAATGAAATCATATCCTTGTACTGTAATTAATGTCCTCTACATAGATATGCTGTCAGAGAGGGAAGGAAAACATAAATATTTCATATTGCATTATACACCTGGATTTCATATATCTAGACATCTATCTATATACATATTATATCTGCTATATATGTGCGTGTGTGTGTGTATATATATGTTCACTTTATGTTCCTACAAAGTAGTAGGAAACAAAAAAGAAATACAACAGAAAAGGAAAGATAAATTGGATCTATTTGAAATTCAGTGGATTTGTTTTGTGAGGCCCTAATATCACAAACATGAGCCCAGACAGGTTTCACATACCTTCTTAGACTATCCACACCTAACAAGGCATATGCTTCAGTGAAGACAGACAATAATAATCCAATATGTTTGTAAGATTCACAAGTTGACAACGTGGGGCAAGTTGCCAATTTTGCATTCCTGAAAATTATTCTAAGTAATGGCCCTAGTTTGATGGTATTGTGCTCCAGAAAGAGTTTATTCTTGTTTCTAGAACCATTCAGATCAACACAATTCTGTTTGAACTTTTTTTCACCAATACATTTTTATTCACCTCTTGGTCCTCATCTTGGTCATACATATCATGACAGCAACTTGATTTTAGGGGCAAAAAAGAAATGCATGGAAATGCAGCACTGAGTTTGGAGTCACCAGTTTCTACAGATTAAAAAGAGGAGAACCAAAGTTCCCTTCAGAAAATAAAGGAACGTGGTATTACATGTGAGACAGACACCACAGCCATGTACAATGAGTCTCTGAAGTTTCCTGGTGACTAGGAGATAAAAATAGGTGGATGTGTGGAGGATGCAGCCATTTACACGGATCTGAGACAAATGCAACTTCCTGCAGCCTCATTCCTCAGTCAGATCTCATATTCAGGGCAGCAGGTTTTTCTAGAACATTAGTCTCCCCCAGTTATACTTCCACCCACTGTGAGATGAGTTTTGATGCCAATCAGATATTCACAGGTGTCTGCACTCAAACCGCTGCCTGGACTTCTGAATTCCACCTATTCAACAAGTTCAGAAAAATGCAAGACTGTAAGTTACATCTAAGCAGACAGATTTGGGGATGATTATGTCCCTCCTATGCTTCAAACTATATAACTCAATAAGAACATATGATTCATGCCCTATTTACACAAGCATTATATTTTCAGTATCCAACATAACATGAATTATGCATGTTAGAATTTCATAACTTTATATAATCCTGCACATGAAATAGGTGCCCTAGGCTCTTCTTAGAGTTACATCTACAAAAGATTTCAATGGTAAACACTATGATCATCTTACATACTGTAAAAACACAATGTTTCACATTAGAGGTCAGCAAACTTTGGCCAATGGGCCAAATACTGCCTGCAGTTCGTTTTTGTATGGTTTAGGAGTTAAAAATGGTTTTTATAGTTTTAAATAATTGTGAGGTTTTTTTTAATCCTAAAAAAAAACAACACAAAAAAGTAAACAGAATCAAATAAAACCATACAACAGAGAGACCATGTACAGCCTGCAAAGCCAAAAATATTTACCACCTGGTCCTCTACAGAAAAAGTTGGGCAACCTATTTTAAATGATGAGCTACAAATAAAACTATTTCATTTATTTACTGTCTTTTCTTTATTTCTTTATTGGATTTGATTTGTGTGTTTGATTTTATTTATTTGATTTAATGAGGTATAAAAATACCACATACTCGAGTTTTGATCTCTTACTTTTGACGTGCTTTGTAGACAACTCTGAGATTGCACTCGAACGTGGCAGAAGGGATGCTATTATCAATTAATGAAGCCTCCATAGATGTAGAAGGGTGAAATGGGCGTATAAGCCCACAAATTGCCCTCCTTGCCTTGGGAGAGATTTTTAAAGTGTCATTATACATATATATATGCAATTAAATATGTAGAAACAAATATGTTAACAATGCAAGCCTCCATGAGCAAAAGCCAGCTTTCGCCTGGAATACATCATGCCACATGTTCGCTGCGTGACTGAAATTAGCTTTGCAGAGCTGCATACATTAAATGCTTGCACCCAGAAATTCAGGTCATTTTTTTCAACCGGGCATCTCCATAAGTGTGGGTTGTAGCTTAGGTACTCTAGAACCCCAGAGACTCTACCCTTGAGCTTCACAATCAAGCACTTAGATCATTTTAGCAAATATTCATAAATACTGGACGAGTGTTACAATAGCCAAGGATGGCCTGGCTGACTGCTTCCTTATAGCAGATTACACATTTTCATGCGCCAATTCTCTTCCTCTACCTGTGGAGTAAGGGAATCCAAACTCCAAAGAGGAAGGCCACTTCTTGGGTCTGCAGTTATAGGTGGAGGCCCGTAAGTAAATCCCCTTTCTCTATGACAAGGACATAAGCTAGAAGCACAACCTCACTGTCATACTTCAGTTTCAAAAGCACAACATGGTATATTTCTGTGGCATTGCCTCAAAATGTATTACCTCATCAATTCATTTCTGAAAAAGTCAAAATAGTGGAGGCAGTCTATTTTGCCAACATTTTGAATCAAAGCTGTTTTGAGTTCTTCAGGCACCAGAAAGCAGCCTTACTTAATGAGCTGCATCCTCTTCCAGCATTGGTGCAGCTTTTGGGTTCAGAACTGAACATCACCTATCTATTCATTTGTTCCATTCATTCAATAAATACTAATTCGAATTAAGAACGGGCTAGCTGTCAGATACTCTGTTTGGCTTTGGAGACACAGAAGTGATCAGAACACAGTCCCTGGACTCAAAATCTAGGAGGAGAGGTAGATGAGTAAGCAAGCCATTAAGGGGCAGCGTAAGTGTTGCTAGAGGAAAAGCTTACGTTTCTAGGAGAACACATAGGAGGGAGGAGCACTTAGCCCATACCCGTGCAGACAGGGAGTCAGGAAAGGCTTTCTGGGGGAATGGACACCTCTGCTGAACTTCGTAAGCTGAGAAATGGGACAATATGACATGACTTGCAGCAGTATCACATGTTCTGGGCACAAAATGCATAGGACGTTCTGGGTCTCCGGCGAGTAGCAGGAACCACAAGGGGAGCAGGACACGCACAAGATGGATGGCTCAGGGTAGGCCAGCTGTGGTGCAGGGACTGGGCGCCATCTTTAGTGCCAATCAACTTAATGGCGCACTGTGTGTTCTCTCCTTGAGAGACCTGTATTTAGGGCTGGGACATAAAGACTGTAACATAAAGATCTAAAACATGACTATCAGAAGTTCTGGGGAGAGTATCTGTTCCAAGGACTCCTTCTATATTAGTTTGCTAGGGTGGCCATGATAAAGTATCACACACCTGGTCACTTCAACAACAGAAATGTCTTGTGTCACAGTTCTGGAATCTAGAAATCCGAAATTGAGACGATGGCAGGGTTGGTCCCTTCTGAGGGCTGTGAGGGGCAATCTGTCCCATGTCTCTGCCCTCACTTCTGGTGTTTGCCAGCAAACATGTCTTTTTCTCTTCATGTCTTCTGTACATGTCTTTTTCTCTTCACATGACACTCTTTTTATAAGGACATCAGTCATAGTGGATCAGACACCCACCCTACTCCAGTATGGCCTCATTTTAACTAATCACATTGGCAATGACCTTATTTCCAAATAAGGTCACAACCTGATGTATTGGAGGTGAAAACATCCATATACAAATGAGGGGAAGGTACGATTCAACCCATAACACCCTCATTTAAGACAGAGTAGGGGAACTTTCCTTCTGCTTCTCTCCACAAAGCAGCAGCAACAGGGACAACCCAACGATGCTTACAAGCCCAAGGGGTGAGATCGAGCCCTCAAAGCCGGGACCTCATGGGCCTGGGAACTATGGGGAAAAAGCCCAGGATAAGGATAAAAATCTCTGTGTTCCATCTTCAAGCCCCTAAGTGATCATTTCCTCCACCTTGGCATTTTACCTGTCCTAGGCACTAGATCACAAAAAAAAAAAAAAAAAATCACGAGGCTCCCTGGAGGTGAGTACATCCTGATGAATCCCGTACCGGGCAACAAGGTCAGCTAGCCCTCCTTCACCATGCAAAGCAGGCTGTCTTAGCTGCTGTCAGGTCAGGAGGCACAAGGCTGGACCCTGGAAGCAGAGCCTCCAGGCTATGTGAGGATGGGAAAGGAGGACAGGGGAGGAGGGAGAAGAGTGGAGAAGAGTGGAGGTCATCCGGTTCTGTCCTGTTTGAGACGCTGGAGCCCACGGCCGAAGATTATTTTAGAATTCGGTGTGTCACAGCGGTACAGCATCACCTGCCTGCAGCCTCCCTCCCACCAGTGGGGGAATTAGGCTAATTACGTCTCCAGGCAGGTATTCCCCTAGTTTTAGGGTAACAGAGACATAAGTAGGAAAGTTGCTGTGAAAAGGATACTGTGGGCCGTGACAGGATGGCAGGTTAGCAATGAATGTGTGCCCCAAAGACGTGTGCCCCCCAGAGCCCTCGCGTTCCTTCCTCTGAATGAGCTCTAGAAGAAGCAGGACAGAGGAGACCTCCCATGGGGTCACTGAGGAGGCATGCATGTCACAGGCATCAGCTCACCCAATGCCAAGCTCCTTGTTTTACAGGTGGGGAAACTGAGGACTCAGCACACGTGGAGACGTGCTCCATTCCCCCAGGGGGAGAATAACAATAAGCCCTACCACCAAACTTTCCATTTCAAGCTCTTTTCACAACATCCTTCTACCTCAAATTGCTGGCCAGCCTGTATGGGTTCCCTAGAGCTGCCATAGAAAAGTGCCACAGACTAGGTAGCTGCAATGCCCAGAATGTTATTTTCTCAAAATTCTGGAGACTAAATGTTTGAAATGAAGGTATCAGCAGAGTTGGTTTCTTCTGAAGCCTCTCTCCTTGGCTTGTGGATGCTTCTCCTTGTGTCTGCATATGGGCTTTCCTCTGTGCCTATGTCCAAATGTCTTCTTCTTATAAAGACACCCATCATATGAGATTAGGGCCCAACATAATGACCTCATTTTAACTTAATTACCTTTTTCAAGGTTCTATCTCCAGAAACAGTCATGTTCTGAGATACTGGGAATTAGGGTCTCAACATATGAGCTTGGGGGGGGGGACACAATTCAGTGGTAACCCTCCCCCAGAGCCTCTCCTCAGGAGTTCCTCCTCCATACTTTGCTCTGTTGGTGACCCTGCCGCTCTGATAAAAGCTGCCTGGACCAGGGCCACTGAGCTCCCAGTTCCTTCTCCTGGAAGCCCAGCAGTCCTAAAGGTGTTCATTGTGACAGCTCTGCCAGTGTGGACAATGGGCTGGCCCAATTCAGACTCTTTGGGGCAGTTTGAACTCAAGACATGGGGAGAAACACAGCAGGATCTTAGTGAAGCAGAAGCAAAAGGAGCAGGCACAGAGAAGCTAAGCCTACAGAATGGTGAGCTCTGGGTAGAACCACATCTCCTGCCACTGCTCAAGAGAGAAAAAACTCTGGACAGCAGAGCCAGGCCTGACTCTAGATGCACTCCCAATAACCACACTGCTCAGCCCTGGTAAGGTCCCCAAGCTGTGCCTGGGTTTGGAAGCTGCCAGCATAGGCTATTCCTTATTTCCAGGGGGGTGACTTGATGTTAAAAGCAATCAACAAGTCAATGTAACCAATATCTGAAATAACCATGGTAAGCCAAAAGAATCCTACCTTTTTTTTCTTCTCTGTCTAGAAAATGCATGTTACCTGCAGATGAAAAACAAACAAACAAAAGAACCAAAGGAAAACCTCCAACATGTTTTCTTTCTTTTTTTTTTTTTAAGATTTTATTTATTTATTTGACAGAGAGAGAGACAGTGAGAGTGGGAACAGAAGCAGGGGGAGTGGGAGAGGGAGAAGCAGGCTTCCCGCCGAGCAGGGAGCCCAATGTGGGGCTCGATCGCAGGACCCTGGGATCACGACTTGAGCTGAAGGCAGATGCTTAACGACTGAGCCACCCAGGTGCCCCCCAACATATGCTTTCTTTCTTTCTGTGAGACTATGGATGTCATGAAGGATTGAAACAGAGCTGAAATGATCCTGCTGTTCCCTAAAACAAGAATAAATGGGAAGCAAGGGTCTGGGAAAACAGTATATGATGACCACACAGTAGCGGACTGCATTCTTTCTATCTGTATTCTGAGTTGTGTATAAGATAAATCTGATTTCAAATGCAATGGGAAGAAGAAAGAATGGTGAATCCATTCAACAAACCTACCATGAATGTCCTGCTGCAGTTATACCCCTGGCTGCCCTTTTGAGAACACTTCAAAACAAAGAAATTTCAAGAGTCTCACATCATTTATCCCATTTTTTTTCTAGGTCATCCCTTTATATGGCGGCTGATCACCTGTCAGCCCTTTTCATGATAGGTTTTTAAGCAGTTAGATTCCACCCTTTGCCATTACATTGGAAGGAATGACTTTTTTTTTTACCTCTTTATATCTTCCCCTTTTCGATTAAGCTGTCTGTTCCTTTGCTTGTATCCTTTATTCTACTCTAGGCTTACTTCAGTTTGTCTTTATCTTTCTGATAGTCATGATCCCCAAGACACTACAAGATTTCAGAGTCATTAGTTGCAAGCCCCTCTGGGGTAGAAATTAAGCTCCTGATTTTTGTTCTATTTCCCCACTGTGTCTTTGTGGGGCCCCTCACACAGGAGGCAGGCAACAAATGTTCCCTGACTCATTCCTTTATTCAGACTATTTCTCCCCCAGGCCAGTGGGACTGTTCACATATCTCACAAGGAAAGACGAAGATTCTAGACCTCTCTTATCTTCTAAATAATGGTTAGTTACATCACATTGTTGTAATATCCCTCGTTGACCTGAAGCCAGTTTACTTCTCATCCCTGAGTTATTCCAACAGCTCTGGAAAAATCCAGATTTGTAACATAAACTCTTCTCTGACCCTACATTTGCTCAGTTGCCAGTGGAGGGATTGGAAGTTGGCCAGAAAAAGCTTCTTAACCTTGGCACTTCCTCCCCTCCCCCAGCAACTTAGAGATCCCTGGACCAAGCCTTCCTTTGTAGAGTTAAGAATTTCTTGCCACGAGATGCCCCAGAAGGCTTTGGTGGCAAAACCACAGTGACAACAACTGATGAGGATGCTGCAGTGTTAGCTGAGCAAATACATACTGTGTTTCCTATGGGAAAGGGCTGGGGGGATGGGAAGAAGCCTGTGTAATTCAAAAAAAAAAAAGGTGACTTTTTCTAATCATGCCTAAGTATCCCTTTTTTGTAAAACAGTTGAGCTGTTAACTTCTATGCTAAGGCACGTATGCACTTTGGAAAGGTAATTTGAAAGCGAGTTGAGCCATGACAAATAGGGACAGCTGGCCTAATTGAATCATTTGATCTAAGACAGCTCAACTTGGTTATCCTCACTACAGCCCACACTGATATTAGCGAGTGAATCATTAGCCATGAAATCATGTCGACTTTCCCGACTGCAGCGTTCTTGACATGACAGGATCGCGGTCTGCCTTTCATTAGAGCCCCAGTAAGTTCTTTCGTCTGTCAGGAAAACAACAAAGCAGCTTGGAAAACTTTTAGGCTCAGCTTCAGAAAGTCATTTGCTCCAACATGCCACATAGAGCATTTCAAAGAAAGGGCATGAGTTAGCTATGGGTGCAAGCTAGGTGCACCTAAGCAAGTTCAGCCAAGGTTGGATGCACTGAAGCCTCTCCAGCATCCACACCTGCAGTTAAAATGCAAGAGCAGCTTCATTTTGTTAGCACCAGTTTGTGGTCACTTGGGAAAGTGGGCTGTAAATGGAGTAATGATAAATACTTTAACACTTGACCCACAGACATCCCTAATGGGAGTCTTCATGTATAGAGGACATTCCTGCCATCTTTAATTTAGTTTTTGCAAAAGGAAGGAAAGGGGTAAGTCCTTCTTTTTGCAGGATTTGTCAGAAGTGGTGAGACATTTAAGAGAGCTCAAATGGAGGGACCAGTTCATTGAAATGTGGAACAAGCCTTGGGTCCTTACAGCATTCAAGCCTTATCCCTAACTTGGCCCCTCACAGCTAGACTCCTTCTTTAGGTCTCCCTCTCAAAAGTGCACCTGAGGATGCACTGGCCTCAATTCCCCCCACAGGCAGACACTGGGACAAGGGCTTGTAATGATCAGGAGTAAGACAGAGCACAGAAAGCCAACAGAAGATGCATCAGCCTTGGCTTCAAGCAACTCTGCTTGATCTTACGGAGCCTTCTGAGGGGCCTATGAAAGGCATTTCAGAACTGTCTGCAAGGGGAAGTAAGGAGGAAGCACTTACTCACTAGCTCCTGTTCCCCGTTGGTCAGAGAATTAACTCCTTGCACTTTCGGGTTACACGTGTGTGAGTTATGAGCACTTTCCTTGGCTGACTCCCACAACGCATCAACAACACCCAGGACAATGTAGCAAACCAAAGCACCACCCTACTGTTGCTGCACAAGCCTTACCGAAGCCTGCCTAAAACTGGTCTCTCCGCCTAAGAGATGAGCCAGTAAGATTCTGAAGAAACTGTACTGATAAGAAAAATTAGAAACAGAAGTGTAATTCGGATGCAGTTCATGAGAGAGAAAAAGTAGACAAATGGATACATTCAAAATTTCCAAAGAAGTCTGAGTAAACAACATTTGCAGATAACTTTTATGCCAAAAATGACATGAGATTTAGAATGGAATATACCAAGACCAAGAAACAACTGATATGGTTCACTTACACAGCTGTCTAAACAGTAGGTGAATCTGAAAAGCAATGGCAAAAGTTGTGTAAAATGAATGTTGAGTTGGAAGGCACCCCAATACTGTAGGGGTGCATGTAATGGGTACAATAATCAGTCTGAATCACAAGATTTCAGAGCTGGAAAGCAACTTGGAAGTCATGTCCTCAAACCCCCTATTATTACAGAGAAGAAAATCAAGCAACTTCAGATTCCACTGCTAGGCAGTGGCAGAGTAGGTTCCTAAACTCAGACCTTTCTTCACTTGCCTGTGAACTTGGCCCACGAGCCCAGTTTTACCACCTGATGGAAGCATGCCACACCAAGTAAGAGTGATTGGACATCTAGAGTGGGTCATTTTGTAAACCCTACCCCAAAAATATTTTCACAGTAACCTTGACATGAAACAAACAAAGGTGACAGCCAGAAAAGAACTGTAGACAATTAAAAAAAAATTTAATGTACTGCATAAATGTAATTTTGCCAAGGAAAAATTAAAAATTTTAATTAAAACAAATATTATAGTACAAAAAAAAAAGAAAGCACAATTATTTATCCAATGGTTTTTAAATATACCTAACAGTTTGAACTTCGATCCACTGGCTACAGTTTCATATAACAGTATTTTATGAAAATCATTGTCCAGTAGCTAATTTGTAAATTTTAATAAAATTAAAATGTCTGGGGTGCCTGGTTGGCTCAGTCGGAAGAACAGGAGACTCTTGACCTCAGGGTCATGAGTTCAAGCCCCATGTTAGGTGTAGAGATAACTAAAATAAATAAATAAATAAACTAAAAATAAAATAATAAAATCAAATGTCTTTAAAAGGTACAATTTAGGAATTATTAAATAGCCACTTATGTAACTTTTTATTTTCCTGATTTTTAAATAATTTTAAAGCAATTCATTTTAAAATAATATATTTTAATTTTAAATGCATATTCAGATTCAGTGAAATATTTCCTGCAGAGCTAAATTTGTCTTTATCAACAAAAATCTATACTTGCCTTTTGCACTCGGTTTTACTGTTTTAAGTTGTAAATAGCAATAAAAATCCCAAATTGTCACAAAGAATGACAGAATTGAAGAAACACAAGTTCTCTTTCTACATCTTCACAATCACTACACTGCCATTTATTTCTCTTTTTTAAAAATATTTATTTATTTATTTATTTACCTTAGAGAGAGAAAGAGTGCAAGCATTGAGCAGGGAAATGGGCAGAGGGGGAGGGAGAGGGACAGACAGACTCTGTGCTGAGCACAGAGCCCATTGGGGGACCCTTATCCCACAACCCTGAGATCATGACCCGAGCCAAAATCAAGAGTCAAGTGCTCAACCAACTGAGCCACCCAGGCGCCCCAACACTATCATTTCTTTCTAATCTACTATTTAAACTCGGGAATACGTCACACCATAGGGACCAGCATAACCTTCTACACCCACAGCAAGCTGGGACAATTCTGAACCAAAGGAACATTCTTCTGAGATGAACACACAGTGTCCACATGTGTCGGGGCCAGCTATATAACGATGAATTCTTTAAATTAAATTTCATGTAGAATACTGTTTATATTAAAGGATGAGGAAGAGCAATATGCTAATTTAATTATTATTTAAACTCGAGAGTAATCTCAACAATTGTTAGAACTCAGATCATAAGATTTTTTTCAGAGAGCATTTTGTCACTGACATTGTTTAGAATTGCTGGCAAATGGTGACAATAAAAAGGCCAGCTTTTGGTCAGTTTTGTAATTGTTTTTGAATGCTGCACAGATGATTCACCTCTTACTGTGTGCCCCTGACGGCCACTCCGTATAGTGAGCACTGTTCTTGGGCAATGTTACTGATGTGGATGACGACAGGTTGGCTCTGGTTTAAGAGCACAGGATCCAGCAGAGAACATGCCAAAGGTTTGTTGTCAGGACAGACCCTGTTTCATCTCCTGCAGTCTCTCTTCTTTATGCTCATGATCTGAGATAATGACAGAGCTTTATTTCCCTGTCACCTATTTCTGAGCCTTCACTTCAGCCATTTTTTCTATCAAAACATTTCTTCCATAAAGGGTTTTTATCTTTTAGCATATTCACAGTGTAGAGACAAAGATAAAGAAGCCAACCAGGACTCAGGACTTCAGCATTTAAACCATGACTTTTTTTAAAAATCCCATGCATGCACACATGTGTAGAAACCACATGTCAATGCTCCATAGCCCTGCTCATGTTTAAAAATTAATTAGATTTAATCAGGTCAACTCAACCATGTCCATTAAGTAATGGACTAGGTGAGGCATAGCAAATAATACTTTCTAATGATTAAAGCACCTGCACAGAGATGAAGAATCCAAGAAACAGAGAGGATAAAGATTATCCTATAGTCACAGAGCAATCAGTTGTAGACCCAGTTTCTTCATCCCCTGCTTAGATCCTTTCCCACTTAAAAGCCATGTTCCCTACATACATTACCTAGATTCTAGAGTAGGAAAATACCATTGCAATACATGAAGTTGTTCAGAGACATGACAGTGTGTGGTCAAATGCTATGAGATCCCTGCACAACTAGGGAGGTAAAAGATGGCTGGAGATGTCAGGAAAGGGCCAGTAGAGAAGAAGAGGCTTGAGCTGGCCTTGGAAGCTCTTCAGGATGAAAGAAAATGGAGGGAGAATGGATCACTCCAACAGTCTGTCAGCAAAGACAGAGGATCCCCAACACATGAGAGAACCATGGCCAGCAAGTCACCTCACCCCCTCTGAGTCCATTTTATTCTCCCCTGCAGGAAGGGGCATAGTCGTGATGACATAGAGAAGTGTCATTCACCAGAATCCCTCATGAGTTGAGCCTGTATTATTAGAAAGAAATGCTTTGATAAGCAAGAATGGACTCATGCACCAAAGGCATTCCATTAACTGCTATGTGTAAAATAAAAAGAACTTACTTTTTTTTTTCTGAAATGAAAGGGGTACGAGAATGAGAAGGCGAAAAAAGAGGGAGAGGGTCAAAATGACAGAATGTGGTTATGACGCATAATGTGACCCCCTTCTAATGACCTCTCAAAAGCTCATGGGAAAGCATACCAAAAAATTACAATGTGTTAAGTGTGATAGGATTTCTTATAGAAACTGGCAGGGGATAGAGTTCTGCCCAAGTGGTCATCGGTAGAAAAAGATGTAGCATCTGGGAGTCATGTGGGAGTCAATTGGCTTCTATGCCACACTTTCTGACATCTCCATATTCATTGCCTAAGGCTGCCATAACAAATTACCACAAACTGAGTGGCTAAAACCAACAGAAAATTATTCTCTCACAGTTCTGGGAGTTAGAAGTACAAAATGAAGGTATCAGCAGGGCCAGGCTGCCTTGGGGGAGAAGAATCTTTCCTTACCTCTTCCAGGTTCTGGTAGTTGCAGGCAATCTTTGGCATCCCTTGGCTTGTAAGAGCCTAACTGCAATCCCTGCTTCTGAAATCACATGGCCTTCTTTCCTGTGTGTCTCCAGGAGTCTCCAACTCTCTCTGCCCTTATAAGGACACCAGTCATTGGATTTAGGGCCCATTCTAATCCAGTATGACCTCGTCTTAACTTGAGTACAGCTGCAAAGACCCTATTTCCAAATAAGATCACAGTCTCAGGTACCAGGGTTAGGACTTCAAAGTATCTTTTTGAAGGACACATTCAACCCACAATAGACCCAGATATATCCCTGAATATTTTGTATGTGCTTTACTATGGGAAGCTTAAAGTAGCTATATAATAACTGGATCATTAACTGCACTTTTGGCTTCTCTTTGCTAGCCCAGAATAGTAGATCTGTGGAGAGTAAGATAGATTTGATGGATCCTTACAGCTTCCCCATTCTGGCAGTATTTAGAGAAGCATTAGGTTCAGGTGATAATTTTCATGGATGATTCATCTGTATATAGGCACACAATGAATAGGCAAATAGTGCTTGGCCTTGACTTAGAACTTTCCAGATATCTCTCTGGGCACATAGCATACATGAGGGCTTTCCTGCTCCATTTCACTTCTTGACTTTCTTCCTCCCATACCCATGTGGTTGAGGTCTGCTGATCCCAAGTATAGTTGGTACTTTAGTGTTAATGCTACAAAATCATCCACCTCATTATTTTACAATTATGAATGGATGCCAAAGTTGATCATACTTTTATTTCTCTGTTGTAATTATTACAGATCCTAATCAAGGCCTTTCACAGAACTCCAAATTTAATATGTTGTCCAGTGGCTTTCGGTCATATGCCTTTCTCCTTGACCTTAAAATTCTTCCAGCATCGCTCAACATTTTCTGTCCTTGGAAGAGTGTGATGAGCTTTAAGTGGTCTTAGATGTCTTGCCTATTTTCCCACATTCCCTTCCACCATTATTACTAATACTCTTTACAGATCCACCATTCTTGTCCACTTGTATTTAAGCCAGCCTGGAGCATTCTCAACATTCCCCTTATTTGGTATGTTCTTTGTACACCTGTAACTTTCTGTTTCAGCCTGTGCTACTAACTTTATCACACATTCACATTATTTCAACTGGGTTGTCAACCCCTTGAGGGCAGGATTCATGTCTTGTTCTTCTCTGCATGTTTTGTAACATTTATCATGGTGTCTAACATGTGGTAGTTGTTCAAAAAGTATGAATATCATTAAATTGAATTTGGGAGGATTATCTTCCATCTTTTCAGGGCCTGAGCTCTCCTGAATCTTAGCATTCTAAAGGCAGTGACGCTCACAAAAAGACATGCATTTATAGTATCCTATTCATCTCAAAAGAAGAGAGTGTGTTTAAGGAGATGGTGTAATTCTTCCAGGAATGGGACAAAATTGTGCTAAATTCTGGTGGTAAGGGAGAAACAGCATTGTCTCTGCCAGGAGGAAAGCAGGCTTGCAGAAGGAAACCACTTTAACGCACTCTTAAAATGCTGCAGCAGAAACACAGCTGTATGCAAAGGGAGATGCAAAGCTGCTGCTATTGCAATAAAATTGGGAAAATCCTACCACCAGACTGACCTTCCCTTTCATTTTGAAAGAGAACTATTATGCTCACCCTACCCTTTCTGGGCTCTCTGGCTGATTTCCTCTTGCATCATTACAGGTCTGTCTGAAAAAGCAAACTTTTGAATCAAGATACTATAGACTGAATATTTGTTTTCCCCCAAAATTTGTACATTGAATCCTAAGGCCCAATGTAATGGTGGGGCCTTTGAGATATAATTAGGTCACCAAGGAGGAGCCCTCATGAATGGAATTAGTGCCTTATAAAAGAGCCTCCAGAGAGATCCTTTGCCCTGTCCACCATGTAAGAACACTGCCAGAATCTGCCAGAGTTTTGATCTCGGACTCTCCAGCCTCCAGAACTGTAAGCAATAAATTTCTACTGAAACAATAGAAAGCCCCCAACCTGTCGTATTTTGTTAGAGCTACAGGGACTAAGACACAAGGAGACCAGTAAGGCTTCCATACAAGCCCCTTTAAATGCCATGTCACTAACTAAAAGTTAGGAATAATGGAATCCTTGGCAATGGGATCGGTTGCTTTCAAATTTGTGATTTTGTTTCCATTTTTCACAATGCAAATACCACCCTGATTTTTCAGGGTTAACTGAACAATTTGGAAGAGAATGTGCCCACCTTTTCAAAGATGTCCAATGTTTTCCCAAATATTTCCATTCTTTATTCTTCCCTGATTTATACATCATTTTCTCCTGAACAGACAGCGCGCTGTGTGCCGGCTGGACCTGGACTGTAGTAGGTTTGTTTCCAAAGAAGGTTCATGTCCAGAGCATTGATAAAAGACCAAAGAAAATGGACCAGAAGAAGGTTTTTTGGGAATATTTGAAGTAAAACAGTCCAAATCTGGATTGTCATCATTATACAGTGGGAGGTGGAAAAGTTTTTTTCAGTGTCAAATCCATATATCCTATATCTACAAATTTGTTGCCAACCTAGAATTTCTATACCTCCATGTCTTTACCTACCACCACCTACAAGAAAGAAAGAAAGAAAGAAAGAGAGAGAGAGAGAGAGAGAGAGAGAGAGAGAGAGAGAGAGAGAGAGAAAGAAAGAAAGAAAGAAAGAAAGAAAGAAAGAAAGAAAGAAAGAAAGAAAGAAAGAAAGAAAGAGAAAGAAAGAAAGAAAGAAAGAAAGAAAGAAAGAAAGAAAGAAAGAAAGAAAGAAAGAAAGAAAGAAAGAAAGAAAGAAAAAGAAAGAGAAAGAGTTAACCTGCAATAATTTGGTTTAAAGAAGACTAAGTCATTCTAGTCAATCTTCACAGCATGTTATTATAAACATCACTAATGCTTTGTGATTAATAATGGAAGAATTTACCCTCACTCAACAACAAAATACTCCAAGCATTGTCAGTGAGTCACTTTTAAGTTGTCTGCTACCCAGTTCCTATTAAAAATCCTGCTGTTAAAAGTTATATAAACAAGCAAACAAGAAATCAGTTTACGCAGCAGCTCACCTCCCTCTCTTTATCCTTCAACCTCTGTGAACTACAACCAAGTCCTTCACAGACTTGCTTCCCCTGAGCTGCAGTTTTACAACAAGGGAAATCCATCCCAGTATCTATGATTGAGATCATATCGGGGGGAAGGACATGGTCCATTGTCCCACGTGGCTGCTCTGCCAATACAGTAGCCCCTCCTTATCCATGGTTTTGCTTCCCATGGTTTCAGTCACCATGGTCCAGAAGCAGATGGTCCTTGTTCTGACATACCAGAAACTCACAGTGGCCTCACGCTACGTCACAATCCCGACAGCATTCCCCTCACTTCATCTCATCCCATAGGCATTTTATCATCTCAGGTCATCACAGGAAGAAGGTTGAGTCCAGCACGGTAAGGTATTTTGAGAGAAGAGACCACATTCAAATAACTTTTATTACAGTAGATTGTTGTTATCATTGTTCTGTTTTATTATTAGTTATTGTGGTTGATCTCTTACTCTGCCTAATTTATAAATTAAACTTTATCACAGGTATGAATGCATAGGAAAAAACAGTAGAATATGTAGAGTTTGGTACTTTCTGCAGTTTCAGGCATCCACTGAGGGTCTTGGACCATATGCCCTGAGGCTTATAAGTGGGGGCTATGGTATTCTCCCATAAGTGATTTGCTTCAGAATTCATGGGAAAGAAAAACTTTGTTTCAGCTGGGGAAGTGGACTGGTGCCTGTAATGAGAAGTCTGACTCCAGTTTTGATCTTTGATGGCTGACAGCTTTTAAGCCTCTCCCATTTCCCTCTTCCCCTTTTGTCCATAAATGAACAAGCTGATAACAAAGCCCCTCCTTTAGTGCCTGTGGGAGATGCACAGCACACGATTCCAAAACCTTCCCCCAGGATCAACTCCTAACAAGAAAAATGCAGGCTAGGCTCCTGCCCTCACTCTCTTCAGCTATTCCAGTCTGCTTGAAAGAAGGACCTTGCTCTCCACTGAGACCTCGGTGATATAACAAATCTTTTCAGACCCTTAGGGAGTATATGTGGTGCCATCAGTCTCAACGTCCCAAACAAATTTCAGGTGGAAGGGGCGTCCCTCCTGCTTTAGCAAGGGTGACTGTAACAGCTACCTTCTTTCTGAAGTGAGAACTAGATAAAATATATCTCCCTTTTGATCTTGACCAATATAAATACCAAGTAATTACGGCAGGCCAATGTGGTCTGTACATCTGTGGACCCCTCCAAGGCAGGCAGATGGGCATCTCATGGTTATGGACATGAACTCCCAGATCCAGGTGGGGCCCCCATCTCTGTGCATTCCTAGCACCCTAGACAAGGGAGTGTTTACCAGCCTGACTCTCCACTGAGCTGTAAACTCTGCAGGGCAGCTCTCCACCTGCAGTGTTTATCACAGGCTTCCCAGCAGCTAGCACAGGGCAGGCACTGAGCAAATACTTGATCAACGAATGACTGAAAGAATGAAATTTGGTTAGAGAAGTGATCTGCAAGAAAGCAAGGCAAAGATTAATTAATAAGTGTCCCAGGGGGTAGGGGCGCCTGGGTGGCTCAGTCAGTTAAGCATCTGCCTTCGGCTCAGGTCATGATCCCAGGGTCCTGGGATTGAATCCCCACATAGGGCTCCCTGCTCAGCAGGGGGCCTGCTTCTCCCTCTCCCTCTACCACTCCCCCTGCTTGTTCTCTCTCTCTCTCTCTCAAATAAATAAATAAAATCTTAAAAAAAAAAAAAGTGTCACGGGGCAGGGGTGGGGGGAAGACGTCTATAACTTGCAAACGAGGGAAGTACCCAACAGAAATCCTAACCTGCAGCCTTTCTGATACAGTTAAGCCACCAGTGTGGCATCTAGTTGCCCAGGCCTTACACCAGCACAGCAACCTGCATTGAAATACTGGCGCAAATCACAATTCACTTCCCAAAAGTTAAAGTTCATTAAATATTAGTTTAATTTAATGTTTTCCAGATTAATTTAAGATTAATTTATAGCCAGGCATTGGCACAGCCCAAGCAGTATCTCTCCTTTCTGTCATTTCTATCACCTCACAGACAGCAGAAAAAGGGAAAATGTATGGTTAAGAAGCTCTATGATAAAGTAGGGGGGATTTAATTAAACTATTACATATCTTTTCCTCGAATGTGGGGGAAAAAACATAAATTTGCCAGTGAGTACAGTAGTATGCATATCAGGAAGACTGATAAACAAAAACTATGCAGATAGGAAAAGTGGTTCTTACAAAATGAGTCGGGCTGAAAATCTGAGACTGTATTTAACCCTACATTTTCTTCCTAAGTCTAAAATTGTGCATATATATCAAAAGAATCTTCGATCCATTGTTGTTAGAATTTGTTTTCAAAGAAAATGAAAAAAAAAAAAAAGGCTATTCATTGATAGTCAATGTCTCTTTTCATGCACTACTGTCTTTTCCAGAATCATAGGATCTTAGTGCTGAAAAGCACCCTGGGCAACATCTAGTCCTATGGAGTTCACACATTAACATGGTGCCCTTCACTCAAATGGCATCTTATATGGAAATCACTGCTTAAAGCAGGTCAAAACACAAACTGCTTTGGTGAAATTGGGAGTGATGAATCTGAGCCTTCCCCCCAAACCCCCTCATTCTCAGGAGCTGCCCCCACAAGTACTTCATCATCAGTTCCAGAGCTCAGCAAACAGTCTGAAATTCACTAATTTAACGCAACCTCCCCATTTTACAGATGAAAAAGGACTGAAGCAGGCAGGGCCAAGATACTAGTCAAACTGCACCGGTAAACTAGCAAATCCAAGTTAGGCCCCCTCCTCCCCTCCTCCCTCACCGCTCTTCTGGCTGCCTTCATGGCACCCAGAGCTCCTTATCCTGGAGGATGTGGCAGCCAAACTCATCATGCAGGTCTGAAAGAGGGTCTGATTGGGGGAAATGGCCAAAAAACTGGACCCTGTGAGCAGAACGGCTGAGCTCTTATGCCTGCCTGTGACTCTTTTTTCATCACTAATAGCTGCAGATGGTTTTAAGAAAAATCAAGTCTTACAGAACTCTAAAAATAAGTAAAAGTGTCCCTTCCCCCCTCCCCACAGGTTACACATCTCAGAGATAATCACTTTCTTCTTCACTGAACAGATGCAGATTCTATTTCTAAAGTTATCAATATTAGATGAGGAATTTGATAATGACACGACATTCCACTTCTGCTTCCCTTATAGACTTAGTTTTGCATTGTCAAAGTTTCTAACATTCATTTCTGTAGTTATAAGTACACTCTCAGTGCTTTGTTGATTCTCACGCATTTTTCAGGGAAACTGGAGTTGTTTTTCTGATTTTTGGTTGGGTGGTTTTCTTTTTGTTCTTCCTTTCCTCTCTGAAGCATTCAGGATGTTTTCTGTACCCTTGTGTTCTCAAATTTCACAGATTATATTCAATGGTAGAATATGTACGTGTGGAAATATGTAATTTCATTTATCTTGCTCAGAACTCAATGTCACTTTTAATTAGCAGACTTATGTTTTTCTTCAGTTCAGTTGAAATGTTTACTTTTAAGATATCTATCATTATTATTATTATTATTATTATTATCATTATTACCCCTGCCCTCCCATTATCTCTGTTTTGCTTTGGAACTGCAATTAGTGGGAGGGATGCTGGACTTCCTGGGACTATCCTTTATGTTCCAAACCATTCTTCTTATATTTTTTTGTAACATTGTCCTTTTAGGTCTACATCTTAGGAGATCTCCTTGATTTGGTCCTCCAGATTATCAGCTCAGTATTTACCCTGACCTTAATTTATAATAGATTATTCTCCTTTATGTATGAGCATCTTCTCAAATCTCTAAGAATCCTCAATTTAAACACTGTTTCTCCGCCTCAAATTATACCTTTTTCCTGGTGTGTTACTGTGATTTATAATGTTAAAAAATAAAATTCGAGTAAATTTAAAGATCTAATTGGCTTTATTCAACAGTTCATGAAAATCGTGCAGCATCCCAGAACTACACCAAATGGGATACTCTCATCGGCCTAAGCGGGGCAGAAAAAGGATCTTATTATCAAAGAGTGAATTGCTTCAGGCAAGGTCGCCTTCTTCTGGGGGATGACAGGGATCTATCAGGAGGATCTCCTCACTAATGCTGACTAACTGATTAAGATTACATTTCTGGGAGAGGCTAAAACTGCAATTACCTTGGATATTAAGTCTCCATTTGTTGACATGGGCTTAGCACAAGTGACTCCATTTGGGGTTTATTGTCTCTTTTTTTTTTTTTTAATAAGAAATATATTTCGTCTCCAGCCCTGTTGCCAGCAGAGTTCTTAAAATCATTGGAATTTCCTAAGTGATAAGAGTGACTTTTGTTATTCATAACAAGCTACTTTCAACCACACCTGAGTTTATGTTAATGAAATGATTTTGGAAAACCCCTATGGATGGGGGCCAGTTGCTAGGGGAACCAATCAAGGTTAGAGGATTGGAACTTGCAACCCCACATCACCTCTCCTCCCTTACACACCTCTGGGGAGGGGAGAAGAGCTGGAAGTTGAATCAGTCACCAATGACCAATGAATCAATCATGCCTACGTAATGAAGCCTGCATAAAAACCCAGAAGGACAGAATTCAAAGAACTAATAATGAACAAGAACAAATCACATTCTAGAAAGATGGTGCACCCCAAATTCCAAAAGGGCAAAAGCTTCTGTGCTTCAGACTCTGACAGACCTTGTCTTATGTATCCCATCATCTGGTTGTTCATTCATATCATTTAATATCTTTTATAATAAACCTATAATCTAGTAAGCAAATTGTTTTCTGAAGTTCTGTGCAAATTGATCAAACCCAAGAGGGGCTCTGGAGGAGATGGCAGTCTTGTGGGAGGGCACTTATCCTGTGGGATCTAATGCTATCTCCAGGTAGACAGTGTAAAAATAAATTGTAGGACACACAGCTGGTGTCACAGAATTGCTTGATGTGTGAAACCCCCACATATCTGGTGTCATTGGTGTTGTGAGAGTTTTGAGGATGAGTGTAGTAGTTGAGAATAGAGAAGAAACACAGGAGTGTTTTCCTTTACACCTAGGTCATGATTTTTCTATTTATTCATCATGACCCTCTTTGACAACAGTATTTTTAATTAAAAACACAGTGATCTTCAGTTGTCAATTCATATTTATGGTGTCAAGATCTAGGTAGACTCTTCAGGAAGACCACAACAAATGCGTAGGTTGGTTTCCCCAGTAGGCCCTTTCCCTGAATGGAAAGGCAAGCTGCAGGAGCAAAAGTGGCTGACCATGTCCCAGAAAGGCTTCCCTGAGGGGTCCCCACAGCCTCCCAAATGAGAACTTTACTCAAGGATAGAGAACCTTACTGTATTTCACTTTTAGGCAAAGCTGCCCTTTCTTTTAAATTTTTATAGTGTCTGGTATGACTCTCCTGGATTTGCCTCAAATTGGCTCTCGTTCTTTCTCAAGCCCCATTACTCACTTCTAGCTATTCTCAGACAGATTATCCAGTGTATTTATGGTATGTTAGACTGGTACTAAAGCCACCACTCCAAATGCTCAGTAAGTGTCACAAACTTAGAAGGGTAATCCTATAGGCTCAGCTGTTTGAGAAGTGAATTCTTTCATGAAGTCCCTTGATGACTGTCCCATGCTTCACACTCCATTCCTGGTCTTACATCTAAGTTTCACGCTTCCCTGGAATGTTCTTGTTGACTATGGCTCTCACCTCCAATAAACAGATTTTTCCCTGTTGTTTTTCAATAGAACCCCATCCATTTTTCATCTTACAGTATTCCCTCAAATATTCTGGTCTACCATGAATTTCCTTTCCTTGGTTTTCAATACTGTTATGGCTTTATTTTTATTCATTTTTTTAAAAATGTCTTTTCAGTCACTTCTATAGGACTTAGGAAAACAGAGGACATGATGGCTATCAACCACCTGTTCATCTTTAACGATGTTCTAGTATTTGGGAATCTTCGACTAGAACACTAAAAGCTTCCACAGTTGAATGTAAAAATAACAAATGTGTCCACATACATGAAGTCATGTACTCAATAACCTGCCAGGTCTGAGGACAGGTGAGGCAGACCACCTGCAAGCTATCATCAAGCTGGTCAGCCCTATACACTCAGCCATCCCTCCGCTTCCATATGGGTTAATATTACACCCACCATCCCCCTACATAAATAAGGAAACCTGGCAAAAAGAAGAGAAAGAACTGGAATCTGCAGTCCTGACCAAGGCTCACAAAGATCAATAAACAATCACCAGGGAAGTACAGATGTAGGGAAACTCAGTGATCAGCTAGATCAATATCTTATGTTGGCCCATGGATAACATGAAACTCTGACTTGAAGCTATTTTCTCCAGGCTACACAGTTACTAGTGATACACTTAGGACTTGAATCCTGATATTTTTACATCTAGATTATGGCTTTCCACGCTTCTGATTGTCTTTTTTTCTTTGTTTCTCTTTTTTCCTTTATATATTTTTTTCCTGAACAAAGAAGCAGAATAGTTACCCTCACCAATAAATTCCTCTCCTTCTATCCACCCTTTTGCCACATACTCTCCTCCATATGACATTCAACAGTAGAATTCACTG
This sequence comes from Zalophus californianus, assembly GCF_009762305.2. Taxonomy (NCBI): domain Eukaryota; kingdom Metazoa; phylum Chordata; class Mammalia; order Carnivora; family Otariidae; genus Zalophus; species Zalophus californianus. The sequence goes on from NC_045598.1 coordinate 125,138,934, forward strand.
TGTTTGTGATGTCTAAGATGTCAGTCTTACTTTCCATAATCAGAGGCACCAATATTACACACTGACTACTGTTCAGGTGAATTCTATGAATATTAAGCATCTAAGACATAGAAAGCACTGTCCTAAATGTCGCAGGACATATTAGGATGAATAGGAACTATTAAGAGATGGGGGGGAGGAAAAATGGCCCATGATAGTCTATTCAATTCATTTAGAGGGCAGGTGGAGAAAGAGAAGTAGACATTGCAAGTGTCCAATGGTATCTGGTGCTTCCCCCACTGTAAGCACTTCTCAGCAACCTTGCAGTTAGATGGGTCCAGGTGACTCATTCTGGCCAATGGAGAATAGAAGTGACACAGCATGTGTCACTTCAAGAAGAAAAGCACACATGATTTTTCAGATTCCGTTTCTTGCTGTGGCAACTGAGGTGACCATGTATTCTAATGGTACAGCTACAAAATGGGGGGAATGTCTCTAAGCCTAGGGCCCCAAGTGAATGGAGCAGAATCTCTTGCCAACCCATGTGGGACATAGACCATGAGCCAGAAATGAGTGTTTGTCTTGCTAAGCCATTGTAATTCTTGTTACTAGAGCATAATCTAGTCTGTCTAGTATAGTCTATCTTGACCAACCAGAGGACCCAGTTAAAGAAACGGAGAGGAGCAGTAAGCAAAATGAGAAGATAGCATGAAAGAGAATATCATGTGGCTATGAAAATTAAAGAAGCAGTGGGGATTTGTTGCTAATATAGCAAGAAAGATTCACTAAAATCTTTATCCTCATTGATAATCATTCTATCAACACTTTGTTCTTCAATACAACTTCACTCTGCTTCAATAATTTCCTTGGATTGAAAAAGCACATGCAAAATTACCTCATTGCAAAAGTATAAAACTGAAATGTGAAAACCAAATGCATATTACAATCAGACCAAAATATTTACATGATGTAAAACATTAAATAAACAAACCATTAGAATAATCCTATTGAACTAAGCAAATGGAATCCAATAGAACAGCTGTTAATATTATCTTCCTCCATAAAGAGAAACCTTGATGACTCATTTAGAGCTTCATAAATTGTAGTCTTTTCCCTGCTTGGTATAAATAGGGTTTGTTCCATCTAGTATGTTATTTGGTATATATTGCTAGAATTCATATGCATAACAATATAAGATCTTATCTGTCCACTGTATCTCCCAGACCTGGAAACTCCCTGTCCACCCAAGTACCACGCACCTCATCCAGGCAAATCCACTCAAATAAGGCTAAAAAAAATACACACAGATTAGTGGTAATCTAATTCCTCCTATTTACCTCTTCATAAACCCATTTCCAGGATAGCATACTTTTTAAAAATATATGTATTTATTATGCATTACAGAAGAATCATAAGTTATTCTTAAGAAATAAAACATCACCGAAATAAATTAAAGTTTTTGTGTATTCCCCTGAAATTGCATCCTGCTCCTTTTATGTGCCTAACCCGATTATCGTGGACAATTCAGAACACCTTCTGGCCCTGTGCTCCAGCACTCTAAACATTTCATTGGACCCCTCAAGTGAGCAGTCCTGGTTCAGACTTCCCAAGGAGCCCTAGTCCCACATCTACGATACTTCCCACCCAGGCAAGCACCCTGTAAAGAGAAAGGGCAGGATTTGTCCACTGTCCTTCCCTTTACTACATAGGGGATATTGTGAAGGGTAGAGATCAGTAATATTTCTGAGCATCTTGGTTTAAAATTGGGCAAAAAAAAAAAAAAGGAGAAAAGAAAAACACTTGTGGCACGTCTACCAGAGCCTCCTATAAATAAATAAAATAAAAATAATTAAAAGCCTACTAATTCTCAATTATCAAAGGATACACTATTTAGTTTAGAGCATGTAGATGGCCACTGTAAGGATTTACAGTATTTTCAGGGATTTAGACCATAGAAGCCCAGCTCACTGACACAAAACCATGAGCAACCTTTACTACTTTCTAGTTTTTGTCAGAAAGGAATTTTCACCAAAGAACAGAGAAGCTGAAGCCAGTACTAATAAGTGGAAGGTGAGATGGTAAAGGTCTCAATCTGAAGTTTCCACATACAGATCTTTAAAACTTTAAGTTCAAGCCCTTCGCTTTAACCATGTATAAGCAAGGCAAGGATGGGACTCTTTGAGAACACTCTAACCAGATCAATGGAAACAGAATTGTACCACCCACAATCTCCCATGTTTTCTTGCAAGTGTGTGTAATAATAATCTAATTAAGATCAATGAAATCAACAGAATTTCTTATATTTTGATACCTGATACAACCATATTGCAGAAAAATTGGTATCACCTAGTAAATTTGAATTCGCACATATAACCCAGTAATCTACACGTAGGTATATACCCTGGAATATAGCTTTATATACCCATAACTTTTTTACAACTATGAGATATGTTACAGCAATGTTTATGGCAGTATTGTTTGTGAGAGGAAAAACTGAAACTACAGAAGTCCACGAACAGGAAACTGGGTAATTTTGGAATATTCATACCTGGATTACAATATACATAAATGAATAAACCACAGGTGTACATATCAACATGGATGAATCTCATAAACTTACTCTGAAAGGGGGTAGGTAACAAAATAATACATAAAGCATAATTCCATTTTGCCAAACCCTGGCAAAATCAAGCAATGCATTGCTTAATCATACAGAGTAAAACTCTAAAGAAAAAATGATTCACAGAAGATTCATTATAATGGCTACTGAGGGAATGAGGAAAGAAAGGATGAGATTTTGGAGGGACAAATGATAGGTCTCAAAGAAACTAGTAATTTTCTATCTCTTAAGCTGGGTAGTGGGCAAAGAGGTTAGCAGTCCTTGATACATGTATGTTACATATATTCCTTTGTATATAAAATAAATTTCATATAAAAATTATTAAATTTAATGTACATAAGAATTCCTGTTTAAAACATATTTTCACAGGCCCAACACTCAGGGAATCTGTTTCAGTAGGTTTAGGGAGCAAGGGGATACCTCAGATTCAGCTTTTTTTTAAGATTTTATTTATTTATTTATTTATTTGTCAGAGAGAGAGAGCAAGAGTGAGAGGGAGAGAGAAAGCACAAGCAGGGGTGGCAGTAGGCAGGGAGAAGCAGGCTCCCCGCTGAGCAAGGATCCCAATGCTCATGACCCTGGCATCATGACCTGAGCCAAAGGCAGACGCTTAACCGCCTGAGCCACCCAGGCGTCCCAGGTTCAGCTTTTTTAAATACACATCCCAGGTACAACTGGAAGTGGTCCACGCAGGTGTATGTACCACCCTAGTGGTCCATGCCAATCTAATAAATAGTAGACTATTTTTCCTGAGTTACCAAGTTTTATACCAAAGTTTACAGACTTTATTTTTCAAATGAAATCTTATTTTTTAAAAAACCCAGTTTGTAAAAAGGATCAAAACAGAATTTCTAGTTAAGAGTTGGGGAGGACTTGTGAATGGGCATGACTTTCCCCCATTACAACTGCAGCCTTGGAAGCAGCTCGAGAAATCCATGACTTTATGACCAATGGCAAGGAAACCCCCAGTATCAATCCTATTCAATGAATTTCAAAATAAAAAGAAATTATGCAAGCTTGGCTGCAAGACAAAGCAAGGTGGAAAATAAACCTTGGGAATATTTTAACTAGGATTTATACAATGTGTATGCTAGTGTGGCTTGATTACGCACACACAATCTACACAATCTGCATAAGTGAAAGTACAATGTCTGGCTCATAATAGGTATGCAATACAGCTCAAGTGAATCAATACCTGATTCATTCCAGAACCTTGGATAAAATAGGATTTAAGGCAAGAGACTTATTCTGTGATTCTAACTTTTGGGTGCAATTTACAACATAGTACTAGCCACAACTTCTTCCACTGGAATGCTTCCAGGCAACAAAAGTAATGGATTTGTTAAGTTACCCTCCGCAAACCACAGCACCCGGAACACCTGCTGAAAGAAAGAATTTTCTAGTTACAAATGTAGTTTGAACATGCTGTCTAGAGCAGATCTACTCTGCATGAAACATGTAGCCAAAGTGAGAAAGGAATGGAATGGAATATTCAAATAGGAAAAAATAGGTGGGTGGCTACATATTGGTGTAAATGGAACATCATGTAGAGAAATGTGTTCTTTCTTTCTGAATTTACATTTTATACACAAATTGTATAATTAATACTTGGCCATAAGCAAAACTTCATGAAGTGGCTTTGGAAACGATTTGCTAAATTTTTGCCACATACGGAGCCCCTCCCCACCAAATATTGGTAAAGACTTATACTATCTATAATGGCAAAAAGAACGCAGAAGTTAGCATTCTGGGTGAAAACCCTTCTCCTCATAAGCCCGTTGGTTTCTGTTGATTCTCTTGGCCTTCATTCAAGAGAAGCTGGCATGGGCTGCTGCCTAGCAACAGCATGTAGTGCACTTCTCTACCAGTCCATGAAAACGCTGTCTCTGGACCTCATGCCATTTAGCACCATGGTTTGTAAATGAGGACAATCTCTTAGGAACTTTTCTTTCCTCCCTTTAAATGAGTGCCTGAGGAAGACTATTTTAATACTCATTCCTTCAACATAAATATTGCACTTGGCTTAACAAAGACCAGAAAATAAGAAGGTATATCCATTGGCGACCCTCCATTTCTCTGACCACTGACAGAGAAATCAGTAGGAACACACAACTTACTGAGAATTGCAGTGTATTTTCTTTGAATGAACTGTGACTGTTTAATGCCATCCATACTAATATTTAATTAATGCTTCCTATGTGTTTAGGATATCATATCTCAACAACACAGATACTCTTCTTATCCTCCTGGAACCTACTTGCCTATTCTTGAATCTCCCTAGAGGCTAAATGTTCACCTATAAGAACACATTCAAAATCCTTATGTATTCCAGCTAAAAGGGAGGTCCTACTTTTTTAAAACCAGGAAATATTTTCAAGCCCAATTCAGATGACTAAAGCCTTAGTTGGTCAGGGCCAGGTGAATACAAGTTAGAAACTCCAGAAAATCAAGTCAGCAGACCAGGAATCCTATCTGTGTGAATGTCCCATGCCCCACAGAAATGCTAACAGCACTTTGAGACTCTTAGTCATGTCACATGATTGAGATTCTTGAATCAAAAACAAAGGATGAAAGTTTTCAAAGAAAGTATCTCTGAAAGGCCAGAAACTAACTTACCAACAGTTAAGAGAGGACTAAAGGATCTGTGTTCGTCCTGTATCCTAGGGAATGTAATGGGAACGTCATTCAAAACATCCTCTAAGCCATTCAGTGAAAAGTATGTTCTAAAATCCTCAACAGAGAGGACCAAGAGAGTATGACAACTCTTTGAGAACCCACAAGAAATCTGCTACATAACTCTTCTTTAAAGAGTCATGTCACTGGGTGCCTGGGTGGCTCAGGGGATTAAGCATCTGCCTTTGGCTTGGATGATGATCCCAGGGTCCTGGGATTGAGTCCCGCATCGGGCTCCCTGTTCAGTGGGGAGCCTGCTGCTCCCCCTGCTTGTGTGAGTGCCCTCTCTCTCTCTCTTTCAAATAAATAAAATCTTTTAAAGAAAAAAAGGATGTTAGCTGTGGGTTTTAAAAATAAAAAATATAAATAAATAAATAAATAAATAAATAGTCATATCACTTAGGAAGAAAATTCCTCCAATTTGAGGAAGAACAGAACAAAGCTACCAGCAAATGTTTGGGAGTAGAAAATAATGACAATATTAAAAAACCACAATTATTCAACAAACCATTAGTTACTGAGACTTGTAGGAAAGGGACAGGGTCCACTGGGGTGGGTAGAAGAGTATTAGGGCCAAATACCTAGTGATTGTTATGGAAGTTTGTATGATGTGATTTTCATTGGAAATATATAAACAGATCTTGAGAAAGTAATATGGTCCTCAAGTTGATTTAAGTATGAACCAGCCACTATTCAAATTTGTCACAATGAACCTTAATCCCAAGAGCCCACCTGCTCATGAAAGACTGGAGGGCATCATTAGGGCCCTTTGACTGTTTCAGACTAAAAATAGATGAGGTACTTTTTTAAAGTTTCAGGAAAGGAAGAAAAGAGAAGAGAAGGAGAGAGAGAATTTCACCAGAAGACTGTATTACAAAGAAAGTTTTTGGAACTGTTCTAGCCTGATTTTCACCTTATTTAATGCCAGCTAAGTGCTCTGTCCCCCCAGTTTTTTAACTAAAAAATAAAAGAGGCAATGCAAAGTTCTCTCAAACTTTTTCTTCCCTTCAGACACAAAACATTATAATGGAAAAGCAATCCTATCATTATACTTACATGATGAGCAATTTCTTAAAAAGAGAAAAACAGAGATTGAAAGAAGCCCATGTCAATTAAATTCCATGTTCTTGGTTGATAGAAATTACTTTAGAGACATCTCTACATGTATATAAACATACTGCTTTTAATAGCAAAAACAACATGTAATAAAGACTTTATGTACTCTTTTTTTAGAGAGAATGAGTGAGCATAAGCAGTGGGGAGGGGCAGAGAGAGAGGGAGAGAGAGAATCTTAAGCAGGCTCCATGATCACTGCGTAGCCAGACATGGGGCTTGATCTCACGACCTGGAGATCATGACATGAGCTGAAATCAAGAGTTAGCCGCTTAACTAAGTGAGCTACCCGGGTGCCCCATGTGCCTATTTTTTTAATAGTACTGACTGCCTATATAAACCCACACATACATGGGTCATTCGAGCTTAAATTATTGGTCAGAAATATTTCAGATCCTTCCCCAATGCACCTCACAACTCTCGCCTTTTTCAAATCGCAAGATGTGCCAGTGATTTCCTCCTCTTTAGGGCCCCTGTGCAAATTGATCTCCTTTCTCCACATACTGATAGAACAGTCATCTACATGTTGAAGTGCCTGAAACCACAGAGCCTCTTTGGGGTAAGTCAGCCAAACAGCACTTGTCACTGAGAGTGAGAAGTCTGCCCAAGGGAGGGGACATTTGAGTGGGACTCCTAAAGCCACATTAGCTCTAACACTTCTTGCCAGTTGTGCTAAGTGATACAGCTGAGTCCGCAGGAGCTCTTGTTCACTCAGGAATTACATGGATTCTCTAACATAATTATAGTGGCTATTGTATTTTTTAAAAAACATTTCCCCATTGATGTGACTTTACCGGTGAGCCATTTTCTCCCCCACAGCCCATTCCCCATGAGGCTGGACGGAGAAGAGGCTGTGACTGAGGACTCACCTCCAGAGAGCGAAGAACAAGTGAAAGGAAATCCCACTCCTTCCAGCCCAAGAGGGTGGGGGAAGGAAGGAGAGATGGGAAGAGGAGCCTGGAGGAGGGCCCAGGGATTCAAGAGTATCCAGATTCACTCCCCATGCCGCCTCTGTTAGAAAAGGAGAAAGCCAAACACAGGGGGTATTCCCTGTTTTCCATCTAGGATTCTGAAAGGAGGAGTAAGCACAGGGTAAGCACAAAATCAGGAAGGGCCTGGTTTGGCTCCCATAGTTGCCCTCAGCTTCTGTGGCCATTTGGAGGTAGCTAGAAGTTAGCAGAAGGTACTGCCTGATGAGCTTCTAGGGCTGGAGAAAGATGACTAGGCCAGAGACAGAAGGCGGGTTTCAGGCAAACCTCAGGAGCAGAGAAAGAGGGGCAGTGGGCCTGAGACATCAGGGAGGAGCCCCAGGCCTGACCATCAGGGAAGAGACCTCGAGTTTAGCAGCTGGTGCCAGAGGGTTCCACTGCTCCAGTGGGCTGCACGGAGGTGCACACACACATTCACAGACATGTACATGCTCCTTCTCATCTGATCCTAACTTTCCCAGAGGCAGAGACCTGTTCCCCACCCCTACTGCCACCAGAGGCTCATGGCACCCGATGCTCCTCAACCACTTAAGAGTTTTTCAAAGGTGACGTTCTGGGTTGCACCCCATCCATGTCTTTTGCACTGCAGCTGTGTCTTAAGGATTCTTTATCCTTTTGTTCATCTGATCAGTTTATTCTACAAGACCTAACCCTAGCCTCTGAGAAGACTCACTGATCCCTCAGGCAAAGATTGTCACTCACTACTCTGCTTTGCTGCATCTTGTCTACTCTACGGTAGGACTCATCAGGGATTTGTATGTGGTTTTACCTTCCCCGCCAGAACAAAAAGTACACCTCCTTCATCTCTGCATCCCCAGCTCTAATGACAGCACCTGGCTAAGAGGAGGCACTAAGAGGAGGCACAAATAAACAGCTTTATTTGTTTGTTAAGTGAATTTACAGACATGGACAAAATAGAAACTTTCTGTTAGGAACTCTAAAAAGTGCTTTTGTTAAGACCTACTTTATGCCAGACACTGTTGACACACACTTTTATATACACAATTTCATCTAACCCACACCCCAATGTGCAGAGTATCATCATTGTCATTGTACAAATGAGTACTCTGAGGCTCTGGAAGGACGAAAGGACTCATCCAAGAACACTTAACTAGGAAGGAAAGGGCCATGTCTTCTGACTCCAATAGGAGGACTCCACAACATCAGTTTCTAAATAGCTTTCACCATGGCACTCTGCTGGAGCAGAAAGATTGATACACAGTAAAAAAAAAATAACACACGTAAACCATGGCTTATATTTTATCTTTGAAATCTCTTTATATGATTATAATTTAATAGCATCAATTCACATTAGTCACTTAGATTTTCTGTCCTAGTGGGTAGCCCATAGGGGAAGGAGGAGACTGGAAGGCATGGTGCCAATATCCCCCACCTTGTCACAGGCAGCCAATACCTTACAATAGTATTGGGTCTCCATGAGACTATGATCAAACAAAGAATAAATGTTGTTGGAATCAACTGTGAGGCCTCAGCTGCATGGAATAAGGACTGGAGGGTGACTTCAACAAAACCAAGTGAAGTGTTTTAATGATGGATACATTTTTCAATGAGACAAGCTTTTCCCAGACCCTACTGGGTGTTTCTTTGAGCTATCATGGTGAGTCACGGGTTTGGCAAAGCTTTCCCCCACAACTTCGAGGCTTTAGGAGGTTGTCAGAAAACTCACACTTGTGGTGGAGATCTGTTTTTGAAGTTGTACAGAATTACCAATTAATGAGTTCTCATATTATTCTTTTATAGCTGGGTGCATCTGTATGATACTCAACCACAAAGGGGCCCAGGTTTGTATATCATTAGTTCTAACTTCCAGAGACATATCTGGTCTCACTGTCACCTACTCTAGTTGCCTTTGTTTTCTGGAGACCTGGTAATTCCAATTAATAGGCTGATTAGCAAAATTTTTCATTCTTTTCAAGTAGCTCTTTTTTTAATTACTGCAGATGGACCAGATCCTCTAAGCAGGGCTATAAAGCATTTGGTTTGTCTGTCTGTAATAAGCTCTGCAAGGCAAATGCCCATATGCCAACCCACAGGCAGACATGGAATTATAGAATGGATTACAAGTTCTGAAAAGTATTTTATTGGTAGTAAACACACACACAGAAAAGAAAGACAGTTGGTTATTGCATAATACTCAAAGGGTCAGCTTGACACCTGGCAGGTAATAGATGCTCTTAAAATATTTCTCAAATAAATAATGTGCTAATAGAGCCTCTACCATGACATCAGCTGCAGTATTCTTCAACTTGCTGTCTGGTACAGATTATAGAGAATAGATTTACTTTTATTCAGAATAATTTTTAAATTTGCCTAAAAATGCAAAGTATAACAAATATCCATATTCCCATCATTCATCATTAATCATTGTTAATCATGTGTCACATTTCAGATTTTTAATAAAAGAAATAACGACTAACATTTATTGAGATTTAACCATGTGTAGGCAGTATTCCAAGTATTTTACATATATTAATTTGACTAAACCTTTACAAAAAAAAACCCTATGAGATAGGGTTGTTATTATCTCAATTTTACAGAGAAGAAATTAAGGTATAGAGTTTTAAGATTGTGCCAAATCATACAGCTTTACGAGGATACATTAGTTTGCTAAGGCTGCCATAACAAAGTAGCAAACGCTATGTGCCTTAAGCCACAGAAATTTATTTTCTCACAGTTCTGGAAACTAGAAATCTGAGATCAAGGTGTCTACAGCATTTCTTCTGAGGCTTCTCTCCTTGGCTTGCAGACACCTGCCTTCTCCCTGTGTCTTCACATGGTCTTCCTTGTGTATATACCCGTGTCCTAATTTCCTCAAACACCAGTCATTTTGGATTAGGACCTACCTTAATAACCTTAATGTAATTTAATTACCTTTTTAAAGGTCCTGTCTCCAAATACAGTCATATTCTCAGTACTGGGGGTCAGAACTTCAACATATCAATTTCAGGGGGGCACAACTGAGCCTATACCAGAGTCAGAGCTAGCATTCATTCCCAGGAAGCTGTGACCCAAAGCCATGGGCTTGCTGTCCATAGCATAGCTGTCTCTGGTAACAGTGTAGTCCCCATTGCACACTTTCTCAAACCCAGTCTCCCCATCCCATCCATTCTTCACAGAGGCAACACTATCACAAAGTTTATGCTACTTTTAGAAGTTAACCTACATAACATGCATCCTTAATCTTATGTTTTTCTAACAAGTATTAAATTAAAAATACCACCCTTCTTCCAACAAGACAAGAATCTTAAAGTGTTTTAGCTTCTCTCCAAATAGCATCACATGCTCACACCTTTCATGTTATTGGTGTCTAGTATCCCAACCATCATTTTAACCACCTCCCCTCCCAAATGAGTTAATAGTGCCAACATGTACTTAGGCTTACCAATATGTTCAACTGATTTCCTTGGTCATGATTTCTTCTTGCATTTGGGTTAATTTTCCTAGTTGCTGAAGTGCCTGCATGAAAATTTCTTTCAATGAGGGTCTGAAAGTAGAAATGTGCTCCATCTGTGTATATCTGGAAATGTCTTCATCACTCTTATTTGATAGAACATTAGGTTCAAGTTATTTTCCCTCAGTGCTTTAAGATAGGATTCCATTATCTATTGTTCCTGGTGATTAACTAGTAATTCTAATTGTCATTTGTTTCCAAGTTTGAAAGTAACCTGGTTTTTCTCTCTGGTATCTTTTCAGTCTTTTACCTCTTTTTCCTTAAAGTTCTGCAGATTTATTATGATGTGTTCAGATGTGAATTTGTTTCTATTTACCTGGCTTGAGACAAATGTCTTTTTTTCCATTCTAGAAAATTCTCGGTCATTATCTCTTCAAGTACTCTCTCTTCTATTCTTTTCATTTTATCCTTCTAGATCTCTAATAGAAAAAGTTATAGTTGTTCATTGTACCCTCAATATCTTCCATGTCTCTTAACTTACCTTCATTTTCTCTAAGTCCTTGTCTCAGTACCGAGTTCCAGGTAATTGCCCCAACTCTGTTATCTACTTTACTTCACTAGTTCGCTCTCTTTCTGTATCTAGACTATTGTCTAGCCTGTAAAGCAAACATTTCCTTCAAAGGCACAAGTTCTTTCAAAATCCTCACTTGCCAGCATCCTATGATAGGCTAATATTCATTTCAAAGAGCTTTGTTCATAAGGCCCATAACACTGTAGTGAAATGTTTTCCCCAGATGCAACAACAGTAAAAAAGTCCAAAACCTTATTCAAGTGATCATTTTTAAAGTAGTTCATAGATTATCTATTGTATGCATTGCATTCATTGAGAATCTATAGTAAGAATGGCAGTACAGTCAAGCAATGCGTTTCTAGAAATGGTAATGAAGTGCAGCCAAGATAGAGATAATTATTTTAATTAATGGTAATGATTTTAACGGTTGAACATTTTAACTAATTAATTATGATTGATTGCTTGTTACTAATCAGGAATATGATTTGAAGTTGTAATTGAAAAACCAGGAGCAATAGGTTCTGCAGAGAGCATATTACAAGCGTACTGAGATCAGGGGCATAACTTTTGCCTTGAAAACTGCATCCTGGAGCATTCCAGTCCTTTTCCTTCATATGTTCCTTAAAATAAACTGTCAGAACATGGACTTTGGTTCCATGATTAGGATCCTTTATCAGCAATAGAAAACAAAATGTAAATACATTTGGTGAAATGTATTATGGTATTATGGCTACAGCTTTTAATAGCATATTATTCATCTAAATTTTATTATTATTAGTCTTTGAGTCTAAGTTGTCTATCTTTAGATAAACACTTTGGATATAAGAAGCTACTCCATTAGTCTACTCAGACAACATGAAATTTTTTTTATTTTAGTAAGCATTGAGTGACAGAACTCATTTTCCATATAATTTATATGTAGTACTTTGGACATTGGATCATTAAGCCTTTTAAAATCTGACAAACTGAAAATATCACATAGAAAACTGCTAAAACCAATGAGATAAGCTTCTTTTCACTCTTTCATCTATTGTTCTAATGGTTCTATCTAATTTGGCAGGTCACTGTTTCAACATAACCTGGGATTTATCTTGTAGTAATTCATTCTGCATTAATATATGTTACCTTACCATGGTAAGGTGACTATTTTCATCTAATCTTTTACCATAAGGAAAAAGCCACATTGCCCTACTTCTATTTGTTAAATAGGGAGAGGTGGAGAGAGAGACAGAAGGAATAGTAGAGTAATAATAAAGCATGGCAGGTTTGGAAAAGGGCAGAAGGTCAGTGTAGGTGTGGTGCAGGGTGTGATGATGGGAAAGTGGAAAGAAGACTGGAGGGGTGGGTGGAAGCCAAGTTGCAGAGTCCCTTGTTTGTCACACCACAGAGTGCTATGGACAAGGAGGAAAGGCTGAAGATCATTAGGGAGGGGATGACATAATCAAATGTATTTTCAGGAAGGCCATACTGGAGCACCTATTGGAAGACTGATGGGAATCAGGAGAGAAATAAGAAGGAGGCTGTTCCTATAGTCCAGATGACAATGGAACCTTGGAGTAAGGCAATGATAAGTGGCATTCCTAGAATAGGACTGCCTAGATTTGGTTAACAATTAACTGTACATAAGTATTTAATTAACAAATAAATGTATGTGACTATGGAGGAGGTTCAAGTTCGAGGGAAAACACTGAGCTCAGTTTGGGACATGTTAAAGTCAAGGTGCTGAACACAATCTAGTTACCTACTGTTCTAGCCACTTCTTTCCACCTATCCCATTCAACAACCACACCTCAGCAACCTATTGTCCACAGCCATGGTCTCGGATCATATATCTACTTTTCCGATTGGATTTACATAGCCAGGTTCTGCCACTAGAGGAAGCAAGTGTGGGAGCAAGGCCTGTGCCATTGATTGGCATGGAAGCAAATGCACAAAACACTGCCAATGTTGGACCATTTTTTTCTATATCTCATAGTCTAATCACTGATTTTTCAATCACTTAATTTATACTGCCTCCTCTGATATTATTTTAATCACAGTCTTTAAAAGCATTGGCTCTGAGTCACTTTTGCAGAATGTGTTCAGAAAGAGTGTCTGATCTCCCTTCTTTTCCCCTAGTAAATTTCAGTACCTAATTAGCTACAACTGAATCTTTCTCCCATTGCCCACCCATCCTTATGAGAGGTTAGGTATAGATTACTTCCCCTCCCCATTTTTTCTACCCTGTAGTGGCCGAGTTATGATAAATACCAGCACACTGAGGCCCAGAGGACTAGACTCAAAGTGCCTGTAATTCTTCCCATCCATAGTCTAGATTGGACCCAGGCCCTCTGTGAACATGGAGTCTTCAGCTAGGGGTCAAGTGACTTAAATGTGAAGAGATGAGATCTGTAAAATGTGAAAGCCAAGCAATTTATAATCTTGTACTAAACTCTGGGGGCATAATCTTCATTCCTCTCAGATATTTTCAAGGTTAAAGTGCACTGTTTATATTTCAGCCAAGAAATTTTTTTTTCCAAATCAAGGGGGAAGTGGATACAGAGTTGAAGGAATAATGATACTCAGATCATCAGCTTTTTTTTATCTTGCTGTAGATCGTCCACTCAGTAATTTACCCTTGGACATTTTTAGTCTCAGGTCAGACTTCCTTCTGCCATTTGGCATTCTCCCAGGCACCATCCTTTTCCATCAGTCAGTGTAAACATTAGCCAAGCATAATTAGGAAGGTAAATCTGCTGTAGAAATGATCATGATTTCATTTAGATTCAGCCAATGTTAAACAATGGAGAGTCAGTTAATTTTCTTTTCCTGCAAATTTAAAAACAAATAACAGACTCATCATCTAGACACATCTAAACTGTCTAAGTCACCCACTGCAGCTTGTTTTTCTGATGATAATACATTCAGTTATGTTCTTATTTCAGTACTAAAATGAATCTTTGGGTAGGAAGAAGGAAGGAGCACAGAGAATGAAGGGAAAAGTAGAAAAGGACAGCAACAGAGACCACTGTGTATCATAAGACTATCATATAATTTAGGTATTTCGGCTGCAAACAAAATTCACTTACTTAGGCTGGTTTGCAGAACTGACAGTCTGTTTTGCCAGAATGATCAACATTAGCAAGCAGCATCCTACTGTTCAGCTGTGGATTTAGTCTGGAGTCATAGAAGAGGATAATATGCTTACGAATAGCACCTCTCAGAGTGTGAAGTGCACCTCCTGGGCTGGCAATCTAACCTTGGTTCTGGCAGGGCCCCAAGCAAGGTGAAGGAAAAGGGGGGAGAAATGAATGAATACTATTTCCTCTTTTACTTAAGATTTGCCAAAACTAGAACCTGGCATTGAATACTCAGAGCTGAAATACTCCACAGATAATTCCATTCATGTGCTGGATCAAAACTGATATGGTTTAGTAAAGTAGAAAAATGAGCACTGGATGCTCTATCCATATGGTAAAAGTAAGAGCCTGACAACATCTCCCTTTTCTTCCCCATTACCAACTTTTGCATGTTCCTAATGATCTGCCTTCAGAAGGGATCTGAATCTGAGATCCTAACCAGTGAGATTTTAAAAGTTCTTATGGCAATGTCTTCAAGATCATGATGCAGGCTGGATATCCCCAGACAGAGCGAAGAGTAATATTCTCTTATGTGTGTATATAGCTAGCCATACCCACTAACCACAATGAGTTAAGCATCTCACAGTAAATAATCCTGCTGAAATAAAAGCCTTAATTTTCTCAGCCCCAAATGAATTATAAAGATAATCCATTTACCAATTATAAATATGCCCAGTGGAAGCTATTATGGTGCAGCAAATGTGTATCTTATATCCAAAAATGATGTTATTGTTATATTCTGTGATAGGGTTTTCTTTTTGGATCAGCTCTCCAGCAGTGGTAATGAGTTCACACACAGCTACTGACATGCTTTCTTTCCTTGTTGCTGATGACCAAAATCCATTTGTTAGATAGTTGGCCAGAATTGTTCAAAATCACAGCAAAATAGTTTAAAGCTTGTAGATTATTGTTACTATCAATGTTAATTTTTTTACTATCAACAAAGTTTGCATAGCCCATAGAGTAAGGTTTTTTTTTTAATGTTTTATCCTACTCTATAAAGCAAGTAAAGCACAGTATGTACATTATATCACATGTACATTTAATTGGTTAAATTTCTTATTAAAAGAAGAATGATTGTAAAGAAGAATTCCTCATTTGTGAATGATGATTAAATTGAATTATAAAGAGAATCAATGAATTCTTTCTCAAGAGATTTATGAGTCTTCATTTTATTGCTTTAGACCAAAAACTTGTATAAAACTTAGAAAACAAAGCATAGCTACAAAGTGATACTTAATTAAGTCACATAAACTAAATAAAATAGAGTGAACTACTCAGCATTCATTTTGAAAAACAATTAACTATGCAACTATATCACCATCTCTTTTGACCTCCAGGTTTCAAATAACTTTAGCTCCAGTTTTTTAAGAACTCAATGCAAATAGTGTCTCCAAATTTAAAATACCATGTCATTGTCAGATAGTAATTTACCGTTTCTAATATTAATCAAGAGTAAATACTAATTAAAAATCTATTTAGTACCTATCCCATGGTTTTAGATAAACAGATAAATGAAAGATGACAAAGAAGGTTCCCTGTCTTGCAAGTTCCAGATATAGGGTCACCAGCTTAAGAGGTAATATTTGACTAGAACAATGTAATATTACAAGGATGGAGGATGTGGATTAGGTGATCTCCTGAGGGGGTTTCTTCCAGCTCTTGACTATATATTTGGATAATAATCCTTAGAAGAAAATGTATTATCTTTTTAATTTGACATTATTTCCCTCTTTTCCCATTGACAAGATGTGTGCTTTGAAGCAACATGATGTAATAAACAAAAGCAAGGACTCTGTAGTCAGAAAATACAGAGCCTTTCCTCGTCTATTTAGAAATTCACTTTCTTTGTAATTATAATGGAAATAATAATTAGACTTCCCCCCACTATACCTCACATGGTGAGTTTCAAATGATATACGAATGTAAGAGCAGTCTGTAACTCTTGAAGTCCTATATAAAGGTTAAAGTTGAACATTTATTTAGTTGTTTCTCCTAATTATAATGATAAACACTAAATCAGACCTTATTGATATTGAAGAAATACATTTTCTCAATAGATGGCCATGATTTAGAAATGCAATCTGACATTGAAGGAGTTTAGAATTATTTAAAACTAGGGGACAAAAATACAATATATGTCATTAAAAACTCAGTAGGTGAGTTTATCATCAGACTGGACACATCAAAAGACAGGATTAGTAGGCTAAAAGAGAGAAAGACAGAAAATATTCCAATTTTAGCTTAGGTTAAAAACAAGAGTAAAGGGAGAAATCATAAATATATGAGAAGCATGCCCCAAAGTTCTAACATGTGTGCAATTGGAGTCCTAAAACAAGATAAGAAAGAAAAAGGAGAAGAAATATTGGAAGACATCATTGCTGAGAATATTCCAAGGACATCAAGAGGCTCAATGAACCTCAAGCAGGATTAATACAAAAGAAACCACACATAGTCATATCCTAGTCAAATGCTGAAAATCAAAGATAAAGAGAAACATCTCAAAAACAGAAAATTCTTCAAGGGGCCTGCAAAAGAGTAGCATTTAGACTGATAACTTTTTTTCAGAAACTATGAAATCCAAAGAATAATGGAACATCGTTAAAGTGCAGAAAGAAAAATTCATCAAGTTAAAATTTTACACCAAGCAAAAAATATCTTTTTAAAAATAAAGGTCAAATAAATATTTTGCATAAAAAATGAAGATATACAATTAATAACCAGCAGTCATGTTACAAAACATATATACTTAAAAGTTCTTTAAGGTAACAGATGATAATTCCAGATAGAAATACATAATGACAAGTAGAAACAGAGCACCAGGAACAATTTGGTTGCAAGAATATAGGATGTTTAGAACTTCTTCAGCCATCCAGCAACCCATTAAAATGTATTCCTGATAAAGAGGATGGTCAAGCCAAAAGATAGAAGTCCTTAAGGTATTGTTGAACTACTGAACTATTCTGGAACTAATTATTATAGAATTCTTAAGTTAGATAATAAATTTCATATTGCTTAATAAAATATATATTTTTTTCTTTTAGAAGGCTAGCAATTTTTGCTTCTAGCATTATGGCATGTTAGATGCCATATCTAACATGGCATAGGAGAGATAACTCCTTTGGCAGAAAGAATATATTCTGGATAGGACATATTTGTTGCATTGCTTTTCTTCCAAGAAGTATGTGAAGCCTCCAAGGAACACTTTCCTCTCCTTCCTCCCAAAATAATTACCTGTCAGCTAATGTGTTAGGGTTGCCCTGTGGGTGCATATTAATATCACCACTATTTTGTGGATACTGAAATGTGGTGCAATGTTAAGGTGGAACAACTAAGCCTGGGACTCTGTGCTAGCCAAGACCAAGGAGAAAGGCTGAAGGAAAAAGTCTTCTGTGGAGGAAAAAACTGTACTAATTTAGACCCATATGACTCCCAGGTTAAAACTAAGCAATGAGCTTATGAATTTTTAGAAAATCACCAAGCATGGGGGGCAGAGCAAGATGGTGGAGGAGTAGGAGACCTGGATTTCGTCTGGTCTCAGGAATTCAGCTGAATAGGGATCAAACCATTCTGAACACCTACGAACTCAACAGGAAATCGAAGAGGAGAGTAGCAACAACTCTCTGAACAGAGAAGCGACCACTTACTGGAAGGTAGGACGTGCGGAGAAGTGAATCCGAGGCGATATTCGGGAGGACAGACGTCGGGGGAGGGGGGCCTCCGTCAGCCGCTTCTGGCAAGTGACAGAGCCGCGGAGCACAAAATCGGCTCCACGGAGGGACATCACTTCCGTGACTAAGCGGGGGGTGGAACCCTCACGGGACAGTGTGGTCTCAGGACCCTTGGGGTCACAGAAAGACCGGGGGTGCCTGAGTGCAGCAGAGCTCCCAGGTATCAGAGCGGGGAAGCCGGCTGCAGAGACGGAGCCGAGGCACGGGCTTTCAGCTCGGGGTTGCCATAAACTGTGATCGGTGACAGTCAGGCCACTGCTCCTCCAGCAGGGACCCAACAAGTGGCAGATCCGGGGAGACTCCCCTTCCTCCCCCGGGAGGAGCGGCGCGGGAGCGCACCGCAGGGATCTGCTGGGTTTGGAGACTCCACACGGGGTCAGGTGCCAGAGATAGAAACACTCGGTCACAGGCCGGGTGAGCACGGACTGAGGCCGGAGACCGGGGACACGGGAGTGACTGCTTTTCTCTGGGGGCGCACTGAGGAGCGGGGCCCCGAGTTCTCAGCTCCTCCGGGTGGAGATTGGGAGGCCACCATTTTTCACTCTCTTCCTCCAAAGCTGTACGGAAAGCTTGCAGGGAACAAAAGCTCCCGAGAGCAAACCTGAGCTGATTACTTAGCCCGGACCCGGCAAGGGCGGGGCAATTCCGCCTCCAGCAAAGACATTTGGGAACCACGGCAACAGGCCCCTCCCCCACAAGGTCAGCAGGAACAGCCAGCAAGCCAAGACCAAGTTTACCGATCGGCAGAACTCCAGCGCTAGGGGAATACTGCACATAGAATTCATGGCTTTTTTACCATGATTCATTAGTCCTTCAAAGTTAACTTTTTTTAACTGTTTTTTTTTTTAATTTTTCTTTTTCCCTTTTCCAACCAACATCTTATCAATCCCTTTTTTAAAAAAAAATTTTTATTTTTCTTTTTTTTTAGAGTCATATTCTATCCCTTCATAGTAGTTACCTTTATTTTTGGCATATATATATAAGTTGTTCTCTCTTTAAAATTTTGAGGTACAGTTTCTCCTAACATACCAAAATATACCCTAAATCTCTAGTGTATGGCTTTTTTCCAGTCTCCTGCCTGATCACATTCTCTCCCCTTTTCTTTCTTTCTTTCTTTCTTTTTTTAATCCTCTTCTTTATTTTTTCAAACACCTTCTGATTAATTCCTTTTTTAAAATTTTTTTATAATTTTCATTTTTACAGTCATATTCCATCCCTTCATTGTATCAACCCTTATTTTGTACACGTATAAGTCTTTCTTTCTTTAAAATTTTAGGAGGCACTTTCTTCTAACAGACCAAAATATACCCAAAATCTAGTGTGTGGCACTGATCTATGCATCAGCCTGATCATATTTGATCATATTCTGTTTTTTTGTTTTGTTTTGTTCTGTTTTTCTTTGTTTTTATCTTTTTCTTTTCTCTTTCTTTTTTCTCTCTTTCCCTTTCTTTTCCCCTGGTTTCAGGTCTTTTCTGATTTGTTTAGAGTATATTTGCTGGGGACGTTGTTAACCTGTTACCATTTTGTTCTCTCATTCATCTGTTCTCCTCTGGACAAAATGACAAGATGAAAGAAATCACTTCAACAAAAAGAACAAGAGGTAGTACCGTCGGCCAGGGACCTACTCAGTACTGACATTAGTGCGATGTCGGACCTAGAGTTCAGAATCATGACTTTAAAGATACTAGCTGGGCTTGGAAAAAAGCATGGAGGTTATTAGAGAAACCCTTTCTGGAGAAATAAAAGAACTAAAATCTAACCAAGTCGAAATCAAAAAGGCTATTAATGAGGTGCAATCAAAAATGGGGGCACTAACTGCTAGGATAAATGAGGCAGAAGAGAGAATCAGCGATATAGAAGACCAAATGATGGAAAATAAAGAAGCTGAGAAAAAGAGAGATAAACAACTACAGGATCACGAGGGCAGAATTTGAGAGATAAGCGATACCATAAGACAAAACAACATTAGAATAATTGGGATCCCAGAAGAAGAAAAAAGAGAGAGGGGGGCAGAAGGTATATTGGAGCAAATTATAGCAGAGAACTTCCCTAAGGTGGGGAAGGAAACAGGCATCAAAATCCAGGAGGCACAGAGAACCCCTCTCAAAATCAATAACAATAGGTCAACACACCGACATCTAATAGTAAAACTTACGAGTCTCAGAGACAAAGAGAAAATCTTGAATGTAGCTTGGGAGAAGAGATATGTATCCTATAATGGTAGAAACATTAGATTGGCAACAGACCTATCCACAGAGACCTGGCAGGCCAGAAAGGACTGGCATGATATCTTCAGAGCACTAATCGAGAAAAATATGCAGCCAAGAATACTATATCCAGCTAGGCTGTCATTGAAAATAGGACAGATAAAAAGCTTCCAGGAAAAACAAAAACTAAAGGAATTTGCAAACATGAAACCAGCCCTACAAGAAATATTGAAAGGGGTCCTCTAAGCAAAGAGAGAGCCTAAAAGCAGCATAGACCAGAAAGGAACACAGACAATATACAGTAACAGTCACCTTACAGGCAATACAATGGCACTAAATCCATATCTTTCAATAGTTACCCTGAATGTAAATGGGCTAAATGCCCCAATCAAAAGACACAGGCTATCAGATTGGATAAAAAACAAGACCCATCAATATGCTGTCTGCAAGAGACTCATTTCAGACCCAAAGACACCCCCAGATTGAAAGTGAGGGGGTGGAAAACCATTTACCATGCTAATGGACACCAAAAGAAAGCTGGGGTGGCAATCCTTATATCACACAAATTAGATTTTAAACAAAAGACTGTAATAAGAGATGAGGAAGGACACTATATCCTACTTAAAGGGTCTATCCAGCAAAAAGATCTAACAATTGTAAATATCTATGCCCCTAACATGGGAGCAGCCAATTATGTAAGGCAATTAATAACAAAAGCAAAGAAACACATTGACAACAATACAATAATAGTGTGGGACTTTAACACCCCCCTGACTGAAATGGACAGATCATCTAAGCAAAAGATCAACAAGGAAATAAAGACTTTAAATGACACACTGGACCAAATGGACTTCACAGACATATTCAGAACATTTCATCCCAAAGCAACGGAATACACATTCTTCTCTAGTGGCCATGGAACATTCTCCAGAATTGATCACATCCTAGGTCACAAATCAGGTCTCAACCAGTACCAAAAGATTGGGATTATTCCCTGTATATTTTCAGACCACAATGCTTTGAAACTAGAACTCAATCACAAAAGGAAAGTCAGAAAGAACTGAAATACATGGAGGCTAAAGAGCATCCTACTAAAGAATGAATGGGTCAACCAGGAAATTAAAGAGGAATTTAAAAAATTCATGGAAACCAATAAAAATGAAAACACAACTGTTCAAAATCTTTGGGATACAGCAAAGGCAGTCCTAAGAGGAAAGTATATAGCAATACAAGCCTTTCTCAAGAAACAAGAAAGGTCTCAAACACAACCTAACCCTACACCTAAAGGAGCTAGAGAAAAAACAGCAAATAAAGCCTAAATCCAGCAGGAGAAAAGAAATCATAAAGATCAGAGCAGAAATCAATGGAATAGAAACCAAAAGAATAGTAGAACAGATCAATGAAACTAGGAGCTGGTTCTTTGAAAGAATTAACAAAATTGATAAACCCCTGGCCAGACTGATCAAAAAGAAAAGAGAAATGACCCAAATCAAGAAAATCATGAATGAAAGAGGAGAGATCACAACCAACACCAAAGAAATACAAACAATTATAAGAACATATTATGAGCAACTCTATGCCAGCAAATTAGATAACCTGGAAGAAATGGGTGCATTCCTAGAGATGTATCCACTACCAAAATTGAACCAGGAAGAAATGGAAAACCTGAACAGACCTATAACCACTAAGGAAATTGAAGCAGTCATCAAAAATCTCCCAACAAACAAAAGCCCGGGGCCAGATGGCTTCCCAGGGGAATTCTACCAAACATTTCAAGAAGAATTAATACCTATTCTCCTGAAACTGTTCCAAAATATAGAAATGGAAGGAAAACTTCCAAACTCGTTTTATGAGGCCAGCATTACCTTGATCCCCAAACCTGACAAAGACCCCATCAAAAAGGAGAATTACAGACCAATATCCTTGATGAACATGGATGCAAAAATTCTTACCAAAATGCTAGCCAATAGGATCCAACAGTACATTAAAAGGATTATTCACCATGACCAAGTGGGATTTATCCCTGAGCTACAAGTTTGGTTCAACATCCGCACATCAATCAACATGATACAATACATTAACAAAAGAAGGAACAAGAATCATATGATCCTCTCAATAGATGCAGAAAAAGCATTTGACAAAGTACAGCATCCTTTCTTGATCAAAACTCTTCAGAGTATAGGGATAGAGGGTACATACCTCAATATCATAAAAGCCATCTATGAAAAACCTACAGCGAATATCATTCTCAATGGGGAAAAGCTGTGAGCTTTCCCCTAAAGTCAGGAACGCGGCAGGGATGTCCACTATCACCACTGCTATCCAACATAGTATTAGAAGTCCTAGGCACAGCAATCAGACAACAAAAAGAAATCAAAGGCATCCAAATCGGCAAAGAGGAAGTCAAACTCTCACTCTTTGCAGATGATATGATACTTTATGTGGAAAACCCAAAAGACTCCACCCCAAAACTCCTAGGACTCATACAGGAATTCAGTAAAGTGGCAGGATATAAAATCAATGCACAGAAATCAGTGGCATTCCTATACACCAACAACAAGACAGAAGAGAGACAAATTAAGAATTCGATCCCATTTACAATTGCACCCAAAACCATAAGATACCTAGGAATAAATCTAACCATAGAGGGAAAGGATCTGTACTCAGAAAACTATAAAATACTCATGAAAGAAAATGAGGAAGACACAAAGAAATGGAAAAACGTTCCATGCTCATGGATTGGAAGAACAAACATTGTGAAGATGTCAATGCTGCTTAGAGCAATCTACACATTCAATGCAATCCCCATCAAAATACCATCCACTTTTTTCAAAGAAATGGAACAAATAATCCTAAAATTTGTATGGAACCAGAAGAGACCCCGAATAGCCAGAGGAATGTTGAAAAAGAAAAGCAAAGCTGGCGGCATCACAATTCTGGACTTCCAGCTCTATTCCAAAGCTGTCATCATCAAGACAGTATGGTACTGGCACAAAAACAAACACATAGATCAATGGAATAGAATAGAGAGCCCAGAAATGGACCCTCAACTCTATGGTGAACTCATCTTCGACAAAGCAGGAAAGAATGTCCAATGGAAAAAAGACAGTCTCTTCAACAAATGGTGTTGGGAAAATTGGACAGCCACATGCAGAAGAATGAAACTGGACCATTTCCTTACACCACACACAAAAACAGACTCTAAATGGTTGAAAGACCTAAATGTGAGACAGGAGTCCATCAAAATCCTAAAGGAGATCACAGGCAACAACCTCCTTGACCTCAGCCGCAGCAACTTCTTCCTAGAAACATCACCAAAGGCAAGGGAAGCAAGGGCAAAAATGAACTCTTGGGACTTCATCAAGATAAAAAGCTTTTGCACAGCAAAAGAAACAGTCAACAAAACCAAAAGACAACCGACAGAATGGGAGAAAATATTTGCAAATGACATATCAGATAAAGGGCTAGTATCCAAAATCTATAAAGAACTTATCAAACTCAACACTCAAAGAACAAATAATCCAATCAAGAAATGGGCAGAAGACATGAACAGACATTTTTCCAAGAAGACATCCAAATGGCCAACAGACACATGAAAAAGTGCTCAACATCGCTCGGCATCAGGGAAATCCAAAGCAAAACCTCAATGAGATACCACCTCAGACCAATCAGAATGGCTAAAATTAAGTCAGGAAACGACAGATGTTGGCGGGGATGCGGAGAAAGGGGAACCCGCCTACACTGTTGGTGGGAATGCAAGCTGGTGCCACCACTCTGGAAAACAGTGTGGAGGTTCCTGAAAAAGTTGAAAATAGAGCTACCATATGATCCAGCAATTGCACTACTGGGTATTTACCCCAAAGATACAAATGTAGGGACCCCAAGGGGTATGTGCACCCCAATGTTTATAGCAGCAATGTCCACAATAGCCAAACTGTGGAAAGAGCCAAGATGTCCATCAACAGATGAATGGATAAAGAAAATGTGGTATATAAACACAATGGAATATTATGCAGCCATCAAAAGGAATGAGATCTTGCCATTTGCAATGACGTGGATGTAACTGGAGGGTGTTATGCTGAGTGAAATAAGTCAATCAGAGAAAGACATGTATCATATGACCTCACTGATATGAGGAATTCTTAATTTCAGGAAACAAACTGAGGGTTGCTGGAGTAGGGGTGGGGTGGGAGGGATGGGGTGGCTGGGTGATAGACATTGGGGAGGGTATGTGCTATGGTGAGCGCTGTGAATTGTGCAAGACTGTTGAATCACGGATCTGTACCTCTGAAACAAATAATGCAATATATGTTAAGAAAAAAAAAGAAGAAGAAGATAGTAGGAGGGGAAGAATGAAGGGGAGTAAATCGGAGGGGGAGACGAACCATGAGAGATGATGGACTCTGAAAAACAAACTGAGGGTTCTAGAGGGGAGGGGTCTGGGGGGATGGGTTAGCCTGGTGACAGGTATTAAAGAGGGCATGTTCTGCGTGGAGTACTGGGTGTTATGCACAAACAATGAATCATGGAACACTATATCAAAGACTAATTATGTAATGTATGGTGATTAACATAACAATAAAAAAAATCACCAAGCATTTAAGAATGCAAACCACTACATGTAAAAGTCAGAAGAAGTTGAAAACAACAGAGTTGGCTACCCAAGAAACTGCAGATACAGAAAACAGAATATGATGACATGTATGAAAAGCTTTTTTTAACTGCTTAAAGAAATAAAATGCACAATAATGAATATGAGCCCAGGCCATCAGCCCAACCAGCAATACAGTTCTCCTGTTTTATCTCTGGCTGGCAGCTGGGATTCAAAACTCCAAATCTTAAAAGACCTAGCAAGGCACGGACCTACTCTCTCTCCCCAGAGGAGAGCCTCGCAGCATTGTGCCCAGCACCATTCTGCCCCAGGAAAACCATTCCTATGGCCACGGAGGTGCCTGGAATCTGTGGTGAAGCACAGCAAAAAGCTGCAATCAGGTTCTCTGCACTCTGTGAGCACCTCTGTCCCCAGCTGTTGAACAGCCACTCAATGGTGCCTGACAGGTCTTTTGTCCTTGGAGAGGCAATATACCCCCTTTCAAGTGTACTCCAGGAAGGGGAACATTCATTCTCTCCCAGTGCAACCCATGGGATCCCCACACCACAGCGTCTTGCATGAACCCTATGTGCTGCTCTCTCTCTCCCGTTCTCTCCCTCTCTCCCTGACTTCTCCACATAAAGGTCTCCCTCTCCTCCACGGCACCTTGGCTTTTCTTTCCCCAAATTCACATCTCCAAACCTCGCATCTGCCACGTTCTTTCCTTCCACTTGTGCAGATTGTTTTCTTAATCCTCAGATCAATTTCCTCGTTGTTCAAAATGACTTGATGTTGATCTAGCTGTGCTGGAGGGACAAGGCAAGCCCAGGGTCCCCCTACTACTCTGCCATCTTAACTCCTCTTCTGAAAGCTGGAAAATCTGGTATTAGGTTGCCAGGATGGTTGGGTTCTATGAGGAGGATTAAAATACTGTGTAAATGTAAATTAGTTTAGTTTATACATGATAAAATGTCAGTGGTAATCACCTAAAAATAAAAAAAGTGAAAATTTAAAAACACCAAACCTTTGGTCCCACCCCAGAGATTATGTCTCTCTCTGTCAAATAAATAAAATCTTTTTAAAAAAAATATGTCCTAAAGAAAACAAGATATATCCAACTAAATAACAAACACATATGCTTAAGAAGGAGTAGTTTTTCGGTCTTGAGTAATGTTTGAGTAATATCTTTTCTTTTCATTATGGAAAAAAGAACTTCTCTCCTGAATAAAAAGGAGTTATGGAAGGCTAGTATCACTGAAGTAAAATGGAATAGCTTTTTGGATATTTAGAGGTCTGATGTTTTAGCATTTAATAGCACCTTATAGAGTATATAGTTTTCTGAATCTGACTAGATCCTTACTTTTAGTAAATACTTTTAGTATACTGTACATTTTCGTATATTCTTATGTTCCTAATTAGTGTCCTTCCACTTTAGGCTGAAGAATTCCTTTCAGCATTTTTTTAAGGTAGGTGTAGTGGTCATAAATTTTCTCAGCTTTTGTTTTTGGGAAAGTCTTATCTTGCCTTTATTTCTGAAGGACAGCTATGCTGGGTAAAATAGTCTGGATGGCAATATTTTTTTCTTTCAGCACTTTGAAGATACCATCCCACTCTCTTGGTCTGCAAATTTTCTGCTGAGAAATCTGTTGATAACTGTGTGGGGGTTCTCTTGCTGCTTTTACAATTCTCTGTCTTTGATTTTAGAAAGTTTCATTATCATGTGTCTTGAAGAATATTTTGGATTGAAATTATGTAGTCACCTACTAGCTTCATGAACATGGATGTTCTAATCTCTCCCCATGTTTGGGAAGTTCTCAGCCATTATTTCTTTAACAAGAAAGCAAGCGCTCTGTCCCCTTCTCCCTCTCTTCTCTTTCTGGGACTCCAAGAATGTAGATTGTTTCTCTTAATGGTATCTCACAACTCCCATAGGCTTTCTTCATTTCTTTTCATTCTTTTCCTTTTTGTTCCTTTGACTGAATAATTTTAAATAATCTGTCTTCAAGCTCACTGCTTCTTCTTATGCTTGATCTAGTCTGATGATGAAACACTACTGAAATCTTTACTTATTTTTTTAGAAGGAGAGAGCATGCACAAGTGCAAGTGGGAGGGAGAGGGAGAGAAAGAATCTTAAGTAGGCTCTATGCCCAGCACAGAGCCAGACATGGGGCTCCATCTCATAATCCTGAGATCATGACCTGAGCCAGAATCGGGAGTCAGATGCTTAACAGACTGAGCCATCCAGGTGGCCCTCTACTGAAACCTTCAGTTCAGTCTTGTATTCTTGAGCTCCAAAATTTCTGTTTAGGTCTTTTTTTTTAATGTTTTCTTTCTCTTTATTAAACTTCTCATTTTGTTCTTGTATTGTTTTCCTGATTTCATTAAACTGTTTAATCTGTGCTACAAGAGCATTTCTCTGAGCACCTTTAGAACAATTATTTTTAATTCTTTGTCAGGCAATTCATGTATCTCCATTTCTTTGGAGTCAGTTACTTGAAGTTTATTGGGTTCCTTTGGTAGTGTCAGGTTTTCTTGATTTCCTCGTGATTCCTGTAGACTTGTGTAGTTGTCTGCACATTTACAGAACCAGTCACCTCTTCCAGACATTATGGACTACCTTCGGTATGGAAATATGTTCACCTGTAGGTGGGAGCATGTTGAAGACTAGACCCTGTTACCCTGGGTCTAGTAGTAGAGCACCAAGTGCAGGGATGTGTGGCATCTCCAGGTTTGAGGTCATGTGATGCTTCATTGGCTCAAGACACTGGGGCCCACAACACTGACAACTGTGTGCTCTCTGGCAAGTCCTGTGGGGGGATTGCAGTGGCTGCAAAGACTATTGGGGTTTTTAGTGGCACCTCCAGGTCCACTGCATTAGGGACCAGGGTAGGCAGCAGTGGTGGCCAGAGTCAGTGATGTGCACACACTTAGCTATAGGGACCAGCTTCAGATGCTGTGTTGTGGCAGGGACTGGTTGCAGACACACACTTAGTGGTGAGGGCCAAGGTCAGCAGCAAGAGCCAGGGCCAACTGCAGACACACTGACAGCTGTAGGGGCCCTGGCTATTAGTGTGCATTCATGTGGCTATAAGGTCTCACCTTGGACATATGCCCGTCACTGGAGGCCAGTGACAGGAGCTGGACCAGCAGGGTGCAGGTACATAGCTAAAGAAACTAACTCAGTGAGCCCATTGGTGCAGGAGATAGAGTTGGATCTGGGCTCACAAGCCGCTATGGGGGCCCTGGCTCTTGACATGCACTCCTGTTCCTACAGGATCTCCCCACTAGCATGCACATGACATTGATGGCTGGTGACAGGGGTGAGCCAGGAGTAACCAAGTGCACAGCTAGGAGGGTTAGCAGAAGGTGACATCAATGTTACAGACCAGTAACTGAAGACAGGGCCAAATCTGGGCCCACAAGCAACTGTGGGAGCCTTGGCTGTTGGCGTGCACTTCTGTGGGGATATAGGATATCCCCAAAGGCAGATACATGACAATAGTGGCCATGGCTAGTCAGGCTAGCAGTATGCAGGTGTGCAGCCTAGCCGCAAACATGCACATGGCAGTAGAAGGCAGCATCTAGGTCAGCATGTTGCATTCGCATAGCCACCGAGGCCGGACTGGCTATCGTGCGCATCTCAGACTCCAGTTGTGGCAAGAGGAATGAGGCAGTGAGGGGGGAATCAAGCAGCTGGTATTGGTGAAGAATACATGTGGGGCAAAAACCAGTGAAATCTGCTGGGGGTGTGTGGCAACCTTACTAGCTATTGGTTCCATGGTGAAAGCTGCTGGGGTCCTCTGCAGAGCAAGTCACTGAGAACCATGGCCACTCCCACTGCCTGGCTAATACTAATAGCCTCTGACCTTCTTCCTTGCTCCTAGCCATCTCTATATGTCTCAGCTTTGCCAGTTTCTGGGTGGGGTGAAACCAAAGTAGGTCTTTCATGTGATGCCCCCAAAGGCTGGGGATGCTTGTTTCTCACCATACTCTCCCTTTCCTGGCAAAGGGAACTCTTTTTAGCTGGTAAGTTCCCTCTTGATGCTGAGCTGGTCAATGGGATGATATAAGCAAAATGAAGCTGTTCTTCCTTCTTTTTTTATGCAGTTATTCTCAGGTGTTTTATTCCACTATCTTGCTGAAATTTCTTATATAGACACCTGAGCTCATCCAGAGCTGTTTTTGTATGAGGATAGCTGTCTATTTGTTTATCTTTGTGGGGGGATGGAAGCTGGGGTCTCCTACTTCACCATCTTGGTAATATCATTCAAAATATTTATAAATACAGTCACTATTGATAAGGAGTTCCCTGGACAAGCTTTCATTATTAAATGGTTGTTCATAATATTCTCTAGAGCAACAATGTCCAATAGAATTTTCCACAAAGGGAAATGTGCTAGGCACATGTGTCTGTTCAGCATTTGAAAAGTGGTTAGTGCAACTGAGGCACTGAATTTTTAATTTTACTTCATTTTAATACATTTAAACTTAAATAGCTGCAAGTGGCTAGTGGCTACCATACTGTTCAGTGCAGCTCTACAGCCTTGCTTACTCAAGGTACAATCTCAAAGCCCAGTAGTATCAGCATCACCTGGGAGTTTATTAGAATCTTGGACCCCACACCAACTGAATTAGAACGTAGATTCTAATGCAATCCCTGTGATAATTCATATGTATATTGAAGCTGATAAGCCCTGTTTTGGAGATTTTGCTCCTTAAATGAGGCTACATTAATTGGCTGGAGTTTTGGTTGTTTGTTTTGTTTCATTTTAATGTTTTCTCATTCTGAAAGAATAAATCAAATGACTATCTAGGCCTGAATCCAAGGAGTATAAGACCTTAAACATACAATGTCTTTGTGTCCCAGTTTCCATGTATCTCATATACAAATCTCAGTTCCATAGCAACCTACATGGGATTTTTTTTTAGCACCCTGCAATTATAAAGTATAATTTGCAATAGGAAGTAAGCATAATTTGAACTAGATAATGTTACCCCTGGAAGGGCCTATACAAATAACATTTGATAACTAAGAAAAGTCAGGCCTTCAAAATTCATTTTCCCTGATTTCATCCTTTCAGGCATCTCCTCTTGTCTCATGCCCCCAAGCCCACCTCTGCTCCTTCAAATGCCCCATTACCATATGGGCAACATACAGACAGCTATAGATCAATAACTTGCTTTCCCCAGTGGGTTGTAATTGGTTGTTCAGGGCCACATGTCTGTGACATTGCATGTGTTCTCCTTACCCAGAATTTTCTTTCCTGCCCCTGACTGGCAAAAATGCAACTCATCTTTCAGGATGCTGGTCGTTTTTTTTTCCCTGCCCCTAAGCAAAGTGAATGAATCCCTGCCTCTTCTAAAGCTTCACGGTAACCCATATCTGCTGCCACATGGCACGTATCACACAATATCGCAAGGGTTTATTTATCTGTCTCTCCACCTCACTTTTAGCTCTTCAAAGAAAGAGAAACTACATCTAATTCATCTTGATGACCCTTGGGACCAGTACATTACTGGCATATAGTTGGAGTTCAATGAATATACAATGAAATAAAAAGAAGGGATGTTTCTCCAAGGTCTCATGGCTTTGGTCAGAGCTGGAACTGGAACCTAGATTTTCAATTCCCATCCAGGCCAATGTTCTTTCTACTACATCCTATAGCATGTTTTAACACAGACAGCAATCTTGGAATATTTGGAGCAACAAATGAGAAAGAGAATTCCATTTTCCAAAGTGATACAGGTCAAAAGGGAAATAGAGCAATGCCACCTTAAAATTCATCCAATTTATCAGAGACTCCCATAGAGACTGTGTGTCAGTCATATACCTGGTGAAATTAAGCAATGAAAATCCAAAATAGATCAGGAAAAGAACAAAAACAGAAAATGTGTATTTAGAAATACAAATTTATGCCTATTAGGCTTTGTGAAAAGATGATAGACAGTTCTACATAGTCACTGCAGTGAGGAAAGTACAAATTTCATCTGCTGTTCTGTTAAAGTGCATTATGCTGACTACACTTAGAGGTTGTCTGGGTAAATGGCCCAATAGTAATTGAAAATGATCGTGTGAGCAAGACTGGATGAGGGAGAGAAGGAAACACACAAAGATGGAGGGAATGTGTGCAGGTGGTAAGAGAAAGCAAAGCAACAGAAGGAAGGAGCTTGGATGAATAGCTGAAGATTTTAAAATTAACTTAATGGCAAAACTGATTTAATATGTGCAGATGAACGAAGAGCACCTATTCCCCCCTTTCTTTTCTCAATTATGAAGGGTTCTCTTCCTTCTATTCTTCCTTCCTTTTACTTGAGTTGTTTGGTTAAGAATAGGTGAAGACAATGAATAACCAAGAAGATAATCATACATTCTGAAATATTTCTAAACTCTGTTTCAGTTTTCCATTGCTGCTGTAACAAATTACTATAAACCTGATGGCTTAGAATAAAACAAATTTGTTATCTTCCCATTCTATAAGTCAGAATTCCAACACAGATCTCACTGGGATAAAATCAAGGTGTCAACGGCACTGTGCCCCTTTCTAGAGGCTCTACATGAGAGAATCCATTTGCTATTCATTTGAGTTGGTGGCAGAATTCAGTTCCTTGCATTTGCAGGACTGAGATCCCCATTTTCTTGCTGGCTGTCAGCTGAGGTCTGTTCCCAGTTTCTACAAGCTGGATCATGGTCCACTTTCCCCTTCTTCAAAGCCAGCAATAGTGGGTCAACCTATCCCACACTTCAAATCTCTCCTGCCTGTTCTTCCCATTGTATCTGTCTTCCTTCTGCCTCTTACATCCTTTGTTAAGGATACTTGTGCTTATACTGGATCCACCCAGATCCAGATACTCCAGAATAATCTATTTATTTTAAGGTTCATAACCTTAATTCCATCTCAAAGCTCCTTTTGGCATGTAAAATAACATATTCAACGATTCTAGAAATTAGGGCATGCAAATTCTTGAGGGCCATGATTCTGCCGACCACACCTTCCTTGACTAGATAGATGTACATCCAGGAGGCCACTTGGCTCTGCCTGCTGGAAAAGACATCAGCTAGGAAACAACTTCAGACAAGATTAGGGGGTGAATTCAACGTAACTGCATATACATGCCATTAAAATGTCTCAGGCATTCACTCACATGGTCATTGAACAAAATTTATTAAGCACCTACTGTGGACCAAAAATCCTAGGGTGAGCATTGAAATAAAAGTTGGTCAAGTCCTAGTCCCTGCCCTGCAGAAGTTGACAGTGAAGTGGCAGGCAGGAAAGTCAAGCAACTACAATGCCATGTGGTAAGTGAGTGGTGAAGGCAGAGAGGAGGAAGAAGCCACATAGAAAAGGGGTTCAGAGGAGGCTTCCGGAAGGAAGTACAACCTTAATAACAGGGATGTTATGCACGAAAGCTGTGAGCTGTCTGGTGTGATGAAGTCTTGAACATATTTGGGGAAGTGATGGGAGATGGGCCCAGGAGGAAGGCAGGAGACAGTTCCCCAACATCAATGTGCTTCAGAGTAAAGAGTCTGGATGGCACCTCAAAGGCAATGAGAATCCATTAAAGGATTTAAGTAGACATGTAATCAGATTTTCTTGTTTTAAAGGTCACTCATGAAGCAGATAGGGAAGAACTAAAACAGTAAATTTGAAAATAATTTCCAACCTACTCGCTCAGTGGGGAAAGATATCTCTACAGCCATGTATAAAATGAAGACATAGAAGCAGGTATGAAAAGCTGTTAAATGCTACTTCCAAGTTCAGTCTCCATTTGTGAATTCTTCGTGGTAATTGTACAGAAACAATCCGAAGGCACTTTTTTTTTTTCTCAGATAAGCTGTTGTGGCCATGTTCCAGGATGGTCTCAAACTCCTTCACTACCCACCAACACAGGATCTCCTTCCCCACACTGCTTTCTTCAAAGCACTACCTTCCCTACTCAATAGTCCTATTCAGTTTCCTGGGAAATGATATCACATTTTAAATCCAGTAAAAGATATTTCTATTTAAAGAAATCCTATACTTTCATGACATATTTTCTGAATATAAAAGTAATATATTTTATAGTCTAAAATTTGGAAAACTATAAAGTTTTGATGTAAATTCTTTCACCTTTTTTCTATAAGAAGGAACACTGTGATTATGTGATTATGCTCTAATGCTTTTTTACCTCCTTTTTATTCTTATTATTTTAGGAGAATTATTTTGCCCTTAAATATTATTCTAAAGCATTGTCTTAATGTCTGTATAGAACTTTACTGTATGAAAGCACCATAATTTACCTAACAGCAATTTACTAATCTCCTAGTATTGGTTCTTTCTTCTTTTGCTTTTTTTTTTTTTAAGATTTTATTTATTTATTTGACAGACAGCAAGAGCGAGAGACGGAACACAAGCAGGGGGAGTGGGAGAGGGAGAAGCAGGCTTCCCGCTGAGCAGGGAGCCCCATGCGGGGCTCGATCCCAGGACCCTAGGATCATGACCTGAGCCGAAGGCAGACGCTTAACAACTGAGCCACCCAGGCGCCCCTGCTTTTTTTTTTTTGATAGTATAATTAATACTGTAATAAAACTATTTGAAGCACCTGTGATTTTTCTGAACATAAATGTACTACTTTTGAATTGTTTTTCTTTCACATGCATCCAGAATTTAATTTTTTTTAAACTCATTAATGTATTTCTGGAGCCAACTGTTTGATACTCCCCTCTCAAGAAAAACAAAGGGAAAATGACACGTAAATACTGCCACAATTCTTTTTGGTGAAAGGATAGCCAGGACACAGGCAATATCTGAAATCCGCAGGAAAAGAATTATTTTAGAACAAGAGATTAGCAATACAGAGAGGGATACAAATGTTTATTATGCACCTACCATAGAACAGCCTCTATCCTAAGCACTGGGGATATAGCCATTGCGAGATAGACACAGCCTCACCCTCCCGGAGTTCAGTCTAACCAGGTAGAAACACTTAGGGAAATGACACTGGAGAATGATGTTAAAACCAATGCAAAAATTGCACCTATAAATAATTTTTTCAGGGCTACTGATTTTTAAGCCTCATTGTCTACTATTAATCCTCATCCTTCACAAATATTAATCAAAGTTACCTGCACATCTATACTAGTTTCTTTCATTAGGTCTTAGACCCTTGTGCATCAGAGAACATTTTGCCTTCGTTAGGACTGTAATATCTTGTCTTGGATTTTGAAAAATGGCTCCTTTCTCTGACAGAAGGTCATTCAGTATCTATTAGCCATACCCTAGTGGTATTTTTAGATCCCAATTTGCAGGATCAGTGTTTGGGGAACAGAGAACTCTTAGCCCCCTAGAGGGCATCCTCCAGGCAACCACAATCTTCTACTGGTCTTTTTAAAGGTTCTCTATTCATGCTTCTTAGTGTAAAATATACTATGAATGAACTAGATGATCTGCTTATCTTTTAAGATTTAAATGTAATCATTTCTCTCCCTCTTTGCACCAACCTAGGCACTTTTGAACTCAAAAGCTTCCATCTGCAAAGAATATTTGCAAAACAAAGAAGGACAAATGGTGGGGGGGGGGGTATAAACTTTTTCTGAAGAATGTGCTAAACTCTTTCACTGTTTAATAGATAAGAATGAATACTGCTGTTTAAATAGATCCAGCCTCTGAAATATCTAATTAAAACTGATGTGCTTATTTAGTTTCCAATTCATCACAGGTGGGCCCACATTAATGTGAAAATGAGAGTAAATTACCAGCATTTGGCAATCTCACTGAATGTCATTCACATTATTAGCTCAAACCTCAAAATGCATTTTAAAATGTGGTTCACAGGTAGAGCACTGTCTCCCCACACAAACAAAATTCTTCACTGGAGCGCTGCTGGAATTTCACTTTTGTATACGGAGTTGCCAATGGCCAAAGTCAAAACACCTACCCATGACCCCATAGAAGGTGCCCCTCAGAGAAGGTGGTAGGAAGCAAAGTTCCCTCTCTTCCCACTCATAAACATCTCCTGGGAGTGACTGTGTAGGTTGGCCCAACTCTCTTCTAGCTTGTCAACCAGAACTTCCTATAAATTTCAGTTCATTTCACTTTACAGAGGACTTCTTTCCTAGTCGTCCTCGTGCAGGACTAGAAAAGCACGGCAGATTCCACGCCATCCCAGCAGATGGCCACATCCCTGCCGCAAGTGGGCCCTGAGACCATCGTCCTTTCTCTTTTCACATCTACAAAATGTAAAGTCATCTTCCAAATAATTGATTTTTGAAAGGCTCTTTACAACAATATACTAAAATGTATTCTGGAAATGCATAGATTAGAATCTTGGATGACAAAAGGACAACATTCAACTTTGTTCTGTCTACACAGCATGCACAATGATTCATTTGTATCTCAGAATCACTTTTTATTTTCCACTTTTTCTACAGCTTCCAAATCCACATGGAAGATAATTTATTTCATCATTAAAGCACCCACTGTTATAGGCTAATTTATAAGCAGAATAAATTATTTCAGGGGCACAGAAAGGAAGCCAAGAAAGCTCCCACTTTAAACACTTACTCGCACATTCATCTCTCCTTTACCTGCTTTTAATGCCCAAAGCCCTAAATGGAAATTTTTTTTATCTCAAAGTTCTGAAACTTTTGATTGAAAATCCAGATTTCTTGGCAAAGAATAAATAGATGATATAATGCTCAATCTCACTAGAAGTCTGGAAAATATAAATTAAAGCAACAGTGAATTATCCATATTCAACTACCAGCTTGATCAAAGTTTACAAAAACAGGAACATGCTGTGCTAGTGAGGAAATGGACAATCCCCTTCTCATTCACTGGTAATGGGAGCTGAACTGCTACAAACTTTTCATAAAAATAGTCTAGCAAATTTTATGTTATATGTATTTTATCACAATTTTAAATGCAATAATGATAAATAATCTAGCAGTAGCTATTATAATTAAACATATCTAAACCCATTGGCTCATCTCCACCTCTCCATTTTTGGGAATCTAACAAATAGAAATCAATACACTGGTACATAAGAGTATATGTCTAAAAAAAACCCAATTAATGCAGCATTATATGTGTCAGGGTAATAGGAGGTTAGCTGAATACACTGACGTATAGCTATACACTATGGAAGATATGGTGTTTATTAACCTGGAAAAATATCCATGAAATTCATAGTTAAGTGAGAAAAATGAGTGCAGAGTGTTATAAATAAGCAGAAATACCGTGCAGTGGTTCAGAGCATGGACTCTGGAGCTAGATTGACTTTGTAGCCTATATTTTTAGCAGTTTGACCTTAGATAAGGTTCTTAATCTCTCTAAGACTCAGTATCCTCATGTATAAAATGGGTATACAAAAATGGGGATGATACCATCCATATCACAGGATTTGAGTAAACACTAACTAAAAAAGGATGTAAATAGAATATAGAAAGCCACGGAGAAGGCATTCAATTAATGCTAATTCCCTTTTTCCTATGTCTCTAAAATGAATCAATTTTAGAGGCCTGTTTGACAGCCCTCACAAAGAGAAAAATTGGGGACCGTCAACAATAACCTGACTCAAAAGAAATGAGTGCAAACTTGAGGTTAGAAGATGTGGCTTCAAATCTCTGTTCGGCTATGTGTTGACTCTGTGACCCTGGGTAAGTATGTGATTGTTTTGAGCCTCATTCCCTACCTCCTACTAGTTTGTGTGAGGATTAATTCAGATACATGCATGTGCACATAGCTCTGTGTGTGTGTGCGCATGTGTGTGCATGTGCACATGTGCTCCTTGCTCCAGAGGTGGTATTCAAAATTTTAACACCTGGTATTGCATAGATACCATCTAACTGGAATTATTCCTGGCTGTTGGCACATAATAGGTACTCAGTAAGTATGTTTTAATTCCTTTCTTTCTGTCATTAATAAAAAAATTACTTGAATATTTTTTGAATATTTAATATAAGCTCAGTACTATGCTTTCCTTGATGGGAAAGGATAATTCTGATATTCGTCTAAGAAAAATGCAAATAATATTTATGAAAAGGAGGCAGAACCAATTTCCACTCCTTTGCAATTGTTCCTAAAGTCAGTGTCCCATACCCATCAATAGAAAAACCAAAATGACGCCAAACTCTCAAGTTCTTAACAGCAGTGTTATTTTAGCTGTCATAAGATGCCATGGCAACACAAACACGGAAATCCAGAAAGGGGAGCTATACATTACAGTTCACAATCAAAGGATGGGCAGGGGAATGCTAGCATCGGCGTTGTGATTTGAACGGGGATGACACAGGCAGCTGCAGGCAAGGAGAGGGAACATCGGCATCAGAGCTAACCGACTGGGAGTTCAGGTCTCCATACCCCCTGTTTTGTCTGGGCCTCTGTTTCCTCATCAGAATAAATGAGGGCCCTAGGGCTCCACATCACCTGTAAGTGCCCTTCTCTCCAAACACTGAGCTGTTCTGAGTTCCAGTCTCAGGGTTTTGAGAGTACGTTTTAAAGGGGTGAAGAAGAACAATGAAATTCAGTGTGAAGTTGCAGGAAGAGTCTGACAGACTTAGATTTGAACCATTTCCACAATGTTCAAACCATCTCTCTCCAAGGAACTGGAAGTGCTTCAGTCAGAAGGGAAAGTCTGCACTCCACGTGGGCGTAACAGAGCTCTTTAACTCAGTTAACACTAATGGAATTTGTGGTTGCTAAAAAAAGAGAACCACTACATTCCAAAAAAATATTGTCTCATTAAACTGGGAGTTAATGTTTCTCTCTTGTACTGAGAAGCCTAGGGCAGTTGCAATGGAATCAAACTCCTCTTATCCTCGTGCCCAGTCGCCATTAGAAAGCCTGTGACACCTCATGGCCATGAGATAGTTGAAAGAAGTCCAACCAGCACACATATATCGTGCTGGAAGAAAGGAAGGCAGGGTGATCAACTTACCCAGTTTGCCTGGAACTGTCTGGGCTTTAAGACTGAAAGGCCCTTGTTTCTGGAACACTGACAATCCCAGGCAAACCAAGATAGCTGGTCACCCAAAAGAGAAGACAAAAGCTAAAAAAGAATCTGCCAGCCGGGTCTATCCTGCAGTTTAAGGATCTTTCCCAGAGGTCCTATCCAAACACCTTCTGCTCATTGGCTGGAATTTACTCACATGGTGCCAATTTACAAAGAAGGTGGGGAAATGCACATGGCCACTTAACTAAACTTTGTGCCCCGGTAGGAAAAGGCAAGATGGCTCTTGAACAGGCAGTCTCTTTCACCCTTAGTTAGTCTGGAATGGAACAGTCCATGGAACCCCATATTGTTGCTAAATCCTAAAACTACTGTGAGCCCAAGAGCATTCTTAAGAGTTCTGTTGTAAGTACCTGCCACAACAGAGGTGATAATGACTCAAGAATTTAGCAAATCAGAGTACCATTTAGTTGAGAAGAGCTGGGGTAGGCTATTACAACTGTAACTGCCTGAAGGCTCCCTGTGGGCTCTAGATCTCAGGGTCTTATATAAATTAGCCCCAGCAAGGGGGTAGGAAATGGTCTCCAATGATTCCCCTCCAATGAGTGTGCATCTCTGTCTTGTATCTAAGCTCCAGCAAGCAGAAGAAGGAAGAAAGATGCACACTACTACCAGCACTGACAGGGCCCTGATTAGGGATTAAGCTTTCTCCAATCCCATCTCCACCCAACCACAGAGTGTCGTTTTGAAGAATCATTTGTGGTAAATGAAGAGAGAGGAGCTATAAGGGCAAGAAATTGGTAGAAAATAATAGGAAAGAAGTGCTATCGTTTGATGAGGGTAATAACCTTTCTAAACTAGTGTCCTACTGCATTAGATTTTCCATGAAATTATTTAAAACAGCAGGGAATCAAACATCCCCACATTATTAACCTCTAGTGTGTGCTTACTGAAGAAAATCCAAAGGATATTTATGCGTCTCGTGCAGAGGTGGAACCTTAATGTCACAGACTGAAGCTATGAAGCTATGGAATCCTGACTGTATTGTCTTTTGTCGATAACAGGACCCACAGCTGTATTTCTTGCCTGGTGAACATGCAAAATCGTTCTTCAGCCTATTGCGATAAGCAGAATGTCAGTCATCACTTTCTAGCTTTTGGCAGCTTATTACATAAAAGAATAGGTCTTATTTGCAGCTGGTCCTCCCTTCTCAGGGAGCCTTGGTTATGAGAAACACTGAAAAGTCAATACACAAACCACTGTATTTTTTTGAGACCCTGTCCTTAGAGGAAACACAATGGTATGAAAGCTTCACCACCATAGCCGTGATACTGTTATAATAAACCATTACACCCCATACACAAATAAGAACATCCAGCCAGAACTCATCACATTACCTGGGAGTAAATCTGTCACAATATGAGTCACTGTAGAAGCGCTATGGTCAAACATGTTGAATTATAACTAGGTTTTAGCATTAATTATAATAATTATGTTGTAACCACCATTTCATCATAAAAACTAGTTTCATTATGACATTTTATTCTTTGTTCCAGGACTTGCAAAATTCCCAAATTGCAATAGGAGTTTAAAAATAATGTTTGATCAAGGTTACAAAATGTAAGTTTTTACAGATTTATGGTTTTTTAAAACAGCATTCAAATAAATGATAATTAATATACAGGGAAGCTTGCTAAAACTGATTGGATTCCATACTCCCTATAAGTTAGAAGGATTTAATTTTTGCATTTTTTGAAGAACTATGCATGTATAAATTATAGGTAGTTGTGAATTCCAAAGCTATAAATATACTGGAGGACCCTGGTGGTATCATACTGAACAGCTGTTTGCAGAGAATAAGCCTCTCCAGTACCCTGAGGAAGGCACAGAATACTGAAATGGTGAAATGTTCAAATTGTTCAAAGAACGAATACCTCTGAAAACAAAAGGAAAATATGAATGATGTCCCTGGGTTTGTGGCTTGGTCTGAGTAAGCTCTGTCAGAAGCCACTTCCAGTCTTTCCTTTCCCCTCTCTTCCTTTCTCTTTTCTTCTACTTCTCTCCCTTCCCTCCCCTCTCCTTTCCCTCCTGTCCTCTTTTTCTTCCAAGCAATTTAGTTCAAAAGCTATTAGCTAGAGCTGAGCAAGACAGGTATCAGCAGAGGGGCGCAGACCATAGTGGCACATAGTAACGTATTAGAGCCCAAGCCCAGTGAGAATGGCACCCGTGAGGAGAAAGGGTGGCCCAGTACAGGGTGTTGGACCCCGAGCAATGGGAGGGGGGTATCCATGGAGATAGCAGTGGCCTAGTGCAGAGCATCACCCCAAGTAGATAAGAGGAGGTGGGGTAATTCAAAACAGAGTGTCCAAGTTGGTGCACAGTGTGCCAGACATCCTGTAGGTCTGGGATCTGGAGTGAGATTGGAGGGCATCCTTGCAGGAAAGGGACAGCGAGGGTGCTGTGGTGTCCAGGCCTGAAAAGGTAAGGAGGGCACCCACGTTAAGTGTTCAGTGGTACAGCACGTAGTGCTGAGTACCAGCAGGGTACAGAGAGTGTCTCACAGAGGGACGGTGGGGCACAAGTGAGGGCAGAAGGGTGTCTGTGAGTGAGGGCGGCACACGCAATTGGGTGGACCCTGAAGGGTTGAAGAAGCCTTCATTCATGGAGGAAAAGGCAGCACTGGCCTGGCAAGGGGTGCCAAAGCCCACGAGAGAAGGGGTAAGTATTGTGGGGAGAGCAACTAAGCCCAGGTGACTGAGCCCAAGCTGGGTGAGGGGGATGTTTAGGTCGGAGGATCTCAGAATGGGGTGTCAGTGTCTGAGTGGGATGAGAAGAGTGTCCAGATTGGGGGGTGAGCAGCCCAGCAGCAGAGTTAGGATTAAGCAAAGGTTAAGGTCCACAAGAAAGGATAACCTAATACAGCATATCAGAGCCCTAACATGAGGGTGGGGGGCATTTATAGATGAGATATATTTATAGGGGGATAGGAAACGGTGGTCATGACCATCAGAGAATATCAGAGCTCAAGTAGGGTCAAGAAGGTGTCCAATATAGGAATTTGCCCAAGGTCAATTGTCTGAGCCTAAGCAGGGGGAGGAGACCAAACCCACAGAAGGGAGTCTTATAGACTGTCAGAACCTAAGCAGGATGAAGGCGTGAGGAGGAGAGTTCATGGAATTGGGGGGGCATCAGTGGCAGTGGTAAAGCATGGTATTTTGGAGTCCAAGTGGGATGAAGTGGGCGTATTAGGGAAAGGTGGGCTCATGCTGATATCTGAAACTGAGCTGGATAAGTATGGTGCTCATGCTGGAGGTGAGGGACCACCCACAACAGGGAGTCAGGTGAAGCAGAGTGTCCATGTGGGACTGGAAGGGAGGGGGTGTTGTAGCAGCAGTGTAAGAGTTTGGCTACAGCAACAGACTGATCAGTAAGTAAATACGTTAAGGATAATGGGAATCAGGTTTCTCACTGTCAAAGAAGAGAATTTCAAATATGGAAAGGGAGAAAACAAGAGTGAGACATGTGCCATTAGATTGGAATTTTAAGTATTGGTATGAATTCATGGTTTTAAATATATTTAGATAGATACAGAAATACATATGGATGCAAATGTGTGTGTGTATATACATACATGTATTATCTAGCCAATTCCACTGAGAAGGCCTAGAAGTGACACCCCAACAGCAATGAACACACCTAGTGCCCAATCCTGATTTGTAAACACAATGTTTCAATTAAAAAAAAAAAATCAAAACTTCTTGCAGAAATGGCTGAGTCCAGAGCTGGGACAGGGATATTGTAGAGTGAGCTGAAATATTTTTGTGTGCCAGAAAGCAAGTGCTCAAAAACCAACAGAGACATGTTGAAAGGGAACAATGCCGGCTGGGGCTCCTGCTGGCCCAAATCTGAGACAATTTGAGTATCAAAGCCAACAATGATAGTAATACATTTTTAAGTCATTCAATAATAACAGGAACCCATGAGTCCATACCTATATAAATAAATAAATAAACAACAAATAAATGTATAAGTAAGAAATTTAACTGGGTGGAGGAGACATGTCTGACAGACACCACCTTAATCAGTGATCAAAATGAACATCCACAATGGAATAAATCAAAATTATGTGCTCCCCAATAAAATGCAATAAGAACAGCACAGCCAAAGATGTATAGTCTGAATCTAATCATTAGGAAATAGACAATCCCAAATTGAAGAAAACAAAATAGCTGGAATGTAATCCTCAAAAGTTACATGGCCTTGGAAGTCAAGGAAAGACTGAGGAACTAGTCCAAATTGAAAGAGAATCAAGAAACCTAATAACTAAATGCAATGCATGATTTTAGACTGAATTCTTTTGCCCTTGAAGCCACTATATAGCCAAAATGTACGTGCCAAAGGAAGGGCAAAAGAGCAACAGAAGTTCCAACAAGGGAGATTATCTAGCTAAAGACTTCAGGAAAGCATCATTGGAAAAGATGGTGGGCAACCAGGAATGGGTGGCATTTTATAGATGCTCAGAAGAGAGAAATCCAGATGCACAAAAAAGCTTAAGCAAAACAAAGGAGGAAGAACAAGATACTCAAGTTGATAGAAGAATAGAATGCACAAAGTAACACCATAGCAGGTGAAGGTAAAAAGGTAGAGATTTGGCCATACTATAAATTTCCATCTCAGATCTGTGTAATTTTGTTCAGGAACCACTACCAAACATTAGTTTTAAGAAGATAATTGCCCAGTGAATCAATATTTGGCAAAAATTTTGAAAAAAGATTTGAAAGAGGAGGGAGTGGGATTTGAGGAGGGTCAATTTGAGGTACAGTATGGGATCTGTTACTTATATTCCTCATTGATCTATGGACTCAAATATGAATTATGGGAGAGAGTTGCTATAAAGAACCATTATCAACTACATGGGCTCTTACTGAAATTTCTATGAACTATTCAGAGCCCAAT
Organism: Zalophus californianus; assembly: GCF_009762305.2. Classification (NCBI taxonomy): domain Eukaryota; kingdom Metazoa; phylum Chordata; class Mammalia; order Carnivora; family Otariidae; genus Zalophus; species Zalophus californianus. Next base: position 125,181,822 of record NC_045598.1, read on the forward strand.
ACAGGTTAATTTTTAAACTATAAAATGGTAATTATTACAAGTAGAGGTAAAGAATATCTCCCAGGCAGCTGCTATTGGAATGTGTTGGAGCACAGAACAGACTCAGCAGCTGAAGTAATGGAGCCAACCAGCCTGTATATAGGCTAAAAAAGAGTTTAAAGAGAACACCACCTCAGATCTTGGGGTGTTCTTTGCAGGTGGCTGGCCAAATGCAGCAGTAATAACACAAGCATAGAAAAAGAACACCAGAATAAGTCAGAGGAAAAGGCAGATGACCTGCTCAAGACAAAATGAATAGTTTATGAACCCACCTGAAACACACTCTGGGAATTCTTTGAACTAAAAGGAACTTGATTTTACTGCATCTGAGGAGTCATCATGACATTGATATTTTGCCCATTTATTTGTTCTGAAATCACTTTTATACCCAGCTATTTATAACACACTTGCTCTTAATGACTTTAAGATACAACATGGTAGGAAATAACTGTAACTAGACACAAACACACATAATCACTCTGCCAGTTATGCATAACTTTTAGACCGCTGAAGAATTAATTAAAGACCTCACTTATATAATTCATGAGATATATCTATCACAAAATGTTTCTTTTTTCTTTAATTCTCCATTTTGAAACAGAGATTTACAGGAAGTTTCAAAAATAATACAGAATTATCTCTTGTAACCTTTACCCATCCCCCACAACAGTCACATCTTATATAATTGTATTACAATATCAAAACCTGAAAATTGACATTGGTAAAATGTGTAATTCTATGCCATTTTGTCATATGTAAATTTATGCAACCACCATCACATCAAGATATGGGACAATTCCATCACCTCAAAGATCTCCCTGTGGCTACCCCTTTATAGTCACACATACACACACACAAACACACACACCCTAAAAAATCTTCCCTAAGCCCTGTTTTCCCTATTTTTAATGTTGTCATTTTGAGAATGTTATATGAATCATGTCATATAGTATATGATTGTCTTTTTTTCACTCATCATAACACCCTTGAGATCTATCTAATCTACCTATTGTTACATGTATCAATAATTCATTCCTTATTATTACCGAGTAGGATTTCATGGTATAAATGTACCAAAAGTTTAACTACTTACCACAGTTTTACTATTTTGGTTGTTTCTAGTTTTGACTATTACAAATAAAACTCCTAAGAACATTCATGTATAGAAGGGAGGTGGGGGAAAGAACTCTCCAGTGAAGAAAAAACTCATTATAAAGAACATTATTGGGAAAGTTGGAAAATTTGAATATGGACTGTGGATTAGATGTCAGTATTGTATCAATGTGAATTCTCCTACCACTGATGATTGTAATTATGATTATGAAGACAATGTTCCTGCTTTTAGGAAATACACACTAAAAGATCTAGGGATGAAGAGACATTTTACCTCTTAGTTTCAAATGATTCTAGAGAAAAAGAAAAATGAGGCAAATTTTAAACAATTCATAAACCTGGATAAAGGTATACAACAGTTCTTAGTACTATCCTTTAAATTTTTCTCTGTTTGAAACTATATTAAAATAAAAATTTACAAAGAAAAGTACTGTCAAAATGACAACCTGCGTTGCATATTTTACTCGAAGATTCTTGAAAAGTTAAAAATTATTTTAGATGTGTGTCCAGTATAGAGAACCTTCATCTGTCCTGAATCTAAACAAGTGAAATGTAGTACCAGATGTCTCTTTCTTGTCCTCCACTCTTTTGAAATATTATTATAAAGAAAAAGATCTGATCAAAGATATTTTTAAATTGATGTTAAGGATAAAAGATTAGTATAAGCTCAGCCAACTCTATCTTTGGAACAACATTCTCACAAAGACCATGTGGTACAGAGGCTTGGGAGTCTGGCCTTCGGAGCCATGATACTTGGGTTTGAATCCTGGCTTTGCCACTTACTAGTAGTGTGAACTTAGGCAAGTTGGTTAACCTCTCTGTGCTTCCATTTCTGCATAAAAGACAACAGAAATAAAAATAATACCTGCTTCTAAGGGGTTTCTTGAGTTTTAAAAGTGTTTATATCTAAAGTGGCTACAAGAGTGCCTGGCATATAGTGAGATTTATACAGAGGTTTACTGTTATTAAATGAAGGGATTAAAAAAATAAGTCCCTGGACAGACACAAACACTGCATGTTGCTTTTTTTCTAGACATTTTTGTCTTTGCCTCATACACCCCTTCAAATTTGTATCAAACTCCATCTTCTTTTAGGGTATTTTTATTTTCCTGCTCTTTGACAAAATGTTTCTTAATCTTCAGCAGTAATACATCAATATGGAGTGACAGTTTGACAATATGGTTCTCACTTTTCATAGTATAAATTTAAAGACAAATTGTGAATGCGTCAAGTGAAACTTGTAATTCACAGCTGTGAGGTCACACTAGTGAATTATAAGCTTTTCATTATGTCAGAACTGTGAATTACAAAGATTCTTTTTCTATATTTCCTGTCAAATAATTTATTAGCTACCCCTCTATCACAGGATTTTGCAGCATGCCAGCACCAGAGAACACAAGGACTCTACTGCGGCATTTCCAGATAGAACAATAAGAATTCAGACATATAGCAAGAATATTAAAAAGGAAACAGCAATGATTTTAAACTGTATTCTCCTCAAGTCTAGGGTCATTCCTGATGAGCAGTTAGTTTTCTCTAAATTGGAGTCATCACCATCCAGACTTGAGGGAAGTTATGTTTTTTCTGTCTCCTCCTTATTAACACCATCAACTATCATTTCTCGAAAGCCACTAAGGGTATAATTCTATACTGTTTAAAAAATTAGGGGCACCTGGGTGGCTCAGTCATTAAGCGTCTGCCTTCGGCTCAGGTCATGATTCCAGGGTCCTGGGATCGAGCCCCACATCGGGCTCCCTGCTCCGCGGGGAGCCTCTTCTCCCTGTCCCACTCCCCCTGCTTGTGTTCCTTCTCTTGCTGCATCTCTCTCTGCCAAAATAAATAAATAAAATCTTAAAAAAAAAATTAAAAGATATTCTTGTTAACATGAACATCACTATTACTGCTACATGGAACTCTGGATAACTCTTCATAATTTGCATAGCATTTTCACGTCTTATTTACTATTCACATTGACCCAATGTGTACTATATTATATGAGTATAATATAATGATATATATATATGTGTGTGTGTGTGTGTGTATACATGTATATATATATGACAGGTGATACAATACGATATGATATATGATCTACAATATGTGTGTGTGTATATATACATATATATATTATATACCGAGGTACTATATCCTCATTCATTTATGAGGAAATTGAGGTATGGAAAAGCTAAGAGAGGCTTATCCAAAATTATGCCATTACTAAATGTCAAAAGCAGGAATTCTATACTCTAGTTCCATATCCAGAGATTATTTCCCATGTTGCACTAAAACTCCTTTTCTGTATAAGCATGCATGTACAGTGCAACCCAAATAAATCCTGGAGCTTCAATAGCGCCCATTCTCTCTTCTGTTTCACATATGAAGAAGGAGTCCAAGCACTTTCTGGAAGACGGTTGTGCAGAAGGCCAGTGTGACAGACGACAGCTGTGCAGAGGGAAGCACCTTGTCAGTGCTGCTAAGTTTACCCTTTATGATTTTTCTCGCCCCTCTCTCAAGCCTTCTTTCTCAACTAGAAGATGAGGATTAAGGGTTAACAAGTGGGGGAAATGTGAAAAAAATTTTATGATATTGTCTAAAATAAAGAATAGTTTCTTATCAAAAAAAAAGGAGTCTAGTATTCTAAAGCAAGTTTTAAAAGAATTCCAAAATTTGCACCTACAAATCTTAAAGAAAATTTACTCAGTTTATACTGTACAGTCACCTCAATTCCTGTTTTCGCTTGTACCCTCAAAACTTTCCCTGCCATGAGTCAATATGGCTTTTGCCATTTGTTCCCTTTCCCCTTCCCTTTGGTCTCTCCAATCCTGACCCTCTCTCAGTAGTCTCCTGATTCTGTACCATAAGAGCCCAGGAACCAAACACACACAACCACATTCTCCTTGAAGTTCAGGGAGGTGGGCAAAGGAGACAAGATCAAAATTATCCTTCATAAATGGTGTTGGGATAATAAAACTTTTGTAACACTCACTCAATAATAAATCTCTTCCTTTTTCCTATAGTTCTTGAACTTGCTAGCTTGAAGATTATACTGACGACAATGTTGTTACATACGCATTTCAGTGTGATGGGTAAAACCAATACTTGGTCAGCATCTCTTTCCATGTCTCATATATTTCAACATTTGTGCAATTCCCTAAATGTATCATGTTCTCTCTAGCTTCTAAACCACAGCTTCCCACCTTTTTCACATCATGATACATTGGGATAAACAGTAGAAGTCACTGCAAGGACTGAGAGGAAGCATCTTTGCACAGGGATAACCTATTCAAGGCACTCCAATGTATTCAGATTCATTGACTGGAATACTTGGTTCTATGTCTTTGAGCATGCTGCTTTCCTATCTAGAATAATCTTCTCTCTCTCTCTCTCTCTCTCACTGGTTTGTCTAGTCTGCTCCTCCTTATCCTTCAAGAAACCACATAATGTTACAACTCCCAGAATGTCTCCCCACTTCTCTTCAAAGGCAAGGAAGGTCATTGGACCCTAGCTTGTCTGTGCTTATCCTCATCTTAGTGCCCCACATTGACTTTGTGTTTAGCTCTACCTCCCACTAGACTGTAAGCATCTTGACAGTAGGAACTTCATTCTATACACTTTGGTATTTTTAGCACTTGTATGGTGGTACCTTAGCAAATGGTTGCCACTAAAAAACTACTATCAAATGAATTAATGAACTAATGAACTCTACTTGTCATTAGTCAGCCTTGCAACCTTACTCCTAAAAAGAACTCGCATCTGATAGTTCCTGCAGGGAATAGTCTGATAGTCTCTAGGTGCTTGCCCCTAGGAATGAGCCAGACCTAGTCCAGCCATCATGTACCATGTTGTTCTTTCTTGTAGCACCCTGTTCTTTGCCTGAATTATAACTTGTAATAATTTGTGTATCTACTTGTTTAATGTCTACCTCTCCCACTAGACTGTAACCTCAGTTAGGGCAGCAACTATTTAGATTTGCCGATACATCATACTCAGCTCTTATAAGAGTAACTAACTTGTTGAAATGAATGAATGAACAAGTGATTAATCATTAAGAATCATCATTCTTTCCTTAACTACTGACTTTGCTTGTTATCACCTCCTCTGATGGGCAGTTCCTGAACTCTATGTTCCTCCAGAACAGGGACTATGTATATTCTAGTAAATCAAATGGGTCTTTTCCATTTGGTTCAGAATTTCCCCTAAAGCACCAAAGCTGAGAACAATATAAAATAAACAATTCCAGGCACCTAAAAAAGATGCCAAATACATCAACACGGGATTTACTAAAAGACAGTAAAACTGGTCCAGAGACCCCACTACCCCATTAATCTACATAAGCAAAAGGCTTGGGTTCTTTGGAAGAATCCTGTGGTATTACTGTGCTGTGAGTTTAGTGGGAAGTGCTATGACATTTCTTCTCTCTTTTCTATGAAAGAGAGAATGAGAGTGTTTCTCCTTTCTTTTGCTGAAACCAATTCAAGAATGTTTCAAGAGAACCAGACATACAGATTAAAAGGGAACCTGCCAGAGAAGGACAGCAGCATCTCACTCCCCAGATGGATAATTACTAAGATGTGGATTCAAAGGTCCCAATGTTACTAAGAGACTCAAGTGAAGCAGGCTAAGAGAAGCCTTGGATAAAACTGATACATGATTCCCAGAACTGGGGAGCATATATAAACACAGAGGCTGACATCTGTCTCTTCCTGGGGAACTCTATGAAAGGGGAATTCTGAAGACAAGCAATTGCAGGGACTAGCCTAAGACAACAGAGGAAAGAAAGAAGCAACAGTGAAGCAAGACTAGAATGCCCACAACTTATTGTTTGTCATGACAAATATGTATGAACTTCCCAAGAACCAAGTGGATACCAAGGAAAATAGATGAGCTTGAATCATGTTGCTGGGACCCCATCAGCCGATAGAAAGCCAGTCAGGATGGGGGGACCCCACTATTAAGTGGCTATAGGGTAGATCACTGGGATCAGGAGTTACAGGAATTCTCCCAAGATAGTGCATTATTCACATTAAAGAATGATGCCATGAGGCAGTTCCCTTGGCTCTTCTAATGAAACCACAAATAGATTCCCAAAGAGTCACTATTCTGAACCACAAGTATCATAAACTAAGTAAGAATATCTTTGACCCTTTTCTTCTGTGTACCCTCCCACTCTAAGCCATAGCCCACAAGAAAAAGAGGGAAGAAAAAAGAGAACCAGAAGTGCCCAAAGTGTGAAAAGACAGCACATACCATCTTTCCCTGTGTTACAGGTCATGTAGCAGGCAGGAGAGCATCTCTGAACTACATGTAAGACTGGGGTTTTGAACTGAACTGGACTAAGTTTAATATCAGAAATTGACCAGAAAGCTATTAGATCTTCTTGAAGTGTGAAGATGTTGACAAAGGTATGAAAAGGAAGAGTCAAGGGAGACATCAGAGACACTAATTAGAGAAAAATTAAACTGTTTCCTGATCGTATATCACTGAGTTCAGCTCAACCAATTAAACAATCATAGGTGTTATAGCTCCTTCTGGCTGTCCACATCAGAACCTTAAGTTTGCTTTGTAAATGACTAACATGCTTTTGAAAAAGTGTAAAATAAATCTTAAATTTGTGATAATAATAGACATATATTTATGCCCAATTTGCCATTCAAGCCCCCACTCCATGCCTTCCTCCTTCCCACATCCATATTACCACCACAACTCTTTCTTCTACATGGTATCCGGGGGGGTGGAGTCAGGCAGAGTACAAGGAAAATGACCTGCAGATACTTTTATAAGCAAAGGGCTAAAGCAACGGTGATGTGACCAAGTGACTGTGACTACAGGATTCCTGTTCCTGTACTCTAATCCTCAGGTAATTTTAAGAGATTTATTTTCATAATACAAAGCTGATCTCATCACTTGCCTGCTTTGAACTTTTAACTAATAGTCTATTGCTTACCACAGTACTGTAAGTACTAAGCCTTTATTTTTTTAAGATTTATTTATTTGGGGGGTGGAGAGGGGCAGGGCGGGGCACGGGGAGAGGGAGCAAGAGAATCCAAGTAAATTCCCCACTAGCACAGAGCCCAACCCGGGGTTCGATCTCACAACCCTGAGATCATGACCTGAGCTGAAATCAAGAGTTGGATGCTTAACCACCTGAGTCACTCAAGCACCTCAGTACTAAGCCTTTAATAGTCAAATCCCTTAGGTATCTGATACAAAATTATCTTCCCTACATAATCACCCATTACTCCTCTATATAACATATATTTTAGATAAATTAAAAAACTTACTGTACTTTCATTCATTCAACAATCTCAGTTATGAATGGTTGAGGGCAAACCATTCACTCCACAATTATTTACTAAGCGCCCGCTACATGCCAGGCACTGTGCTCGGTATAGAATGGTAAACAACCAAATGGGTCCTTTCCTTCACAAAACTCAATAGATCTGCAATAAAGACAGACATTAAAACAGTAATTAGACGAATAATTCATTACTGCCATTGTGATATGTGCTTCAAGTGTCTCAGAGTGCTATGAGGACAATGACAAATCTCACCGGGTTTTAACAGCCAATTGACATCTTATCTCCCCATCTCTTGTCAGCCACAGTTGCTTCCAAAGGGCATTCTTGGTAGGACCATGAGCCCCTGGGCAAGAGCTGAAGGGAAAATAATGTCTTTCTTCAAATAACTCATCTGCCAGAGGCTCCGCTTATGGAAAATGGTTCCCATCTAAAATCTAGCCAAGAATTCAAGTCACTCAAGAAAATTTGTGGTTTTTCTCAGTTTAATTGAATATGTACTTATTTTATTTTTTTAATATTTTTTATTCACTTATCAAATACTTAAACAACACACCACATGTCTTTGCACATGCTAGAAATCCGTTCTCTGATCTCTGTGTGTCTAAATTGTCTAACTTGATGCCACCTCATGCAGCAAGTCCCCTTGATTTCCCCTAAAACAGGTATGTCTTCTGACTTCCCAAAGTACTCAGCTGTAACTCTTATGTGGTCTACCATTTTCTACTGTATATTATCTCTCTATATATCCCAACTTTTAAGAAAGAGGGAAGGAAGAGAGGAAACTGGGAGGGGAAGAGAGTTCCCGAGGCCTGAAAGCCTAAAGAACAGTCAGTCGGACCACTAATGCTGAGTTATACCCTAGGTAGTCAATATGATCATAAACAGGATGGGGAGCACAAGGGACACTTAAGATGCAGTCATTATCTCAGTAGGCCTTTCAAAGGAAAGGAAAAAAAACAGTATTGCAATCCTTTTAGATATTTATTAAAAATGTAAGAATACCAAGATAATTGAGCCATCTCTAAAATGGAAAGTCAGTGCACATACCTGATTCATAGGAAATTGGAAATGGTTAAATATATGTTATGGTATGTGGTCCAACTCAGTATTTTTAAATTGGACGGTATTGACTTTAAAGCATTTTTCTCCTAGTTTTCAAAATAGTCAATGCTGAAATAGCACCCGTAAAATGTGTCCCATGACTGTTATAACAAGCTTGTCCTAGATACAAGAAAACTAATTGCAGAGTCTGTTTTTCTCCCTTTTCTATAAATACATTCTAAACAAAGGGTTATGAGTTTAATTAAATAAATATTAATACATTCCATGAAAAAACAAATGTCTTTCATAAGATTTCACTGTCTTGGCACCATCTCTACAATAATCAGAGTAATAAAGGATTTAATCTTGTCCAAAGTAGGAATTTTTAGTGACACTGGGATTTCTGGAGAGCAGTCATTATGCTGCTGTTGAAGTGTATGTTGAAGGAATGTCTTTTACCCAAGAACTTGACTGGGTCTTCTTATAAAAAAGTTATACATACTTATATTTGTGCATTTAGTGGTAAACTGATCTTTTGAGCTGCTAAATTACAATCATTTATTTTTTAAATTTTAAGATTAACCAACCATTAAGAAAACTGAAAAAGTTTAATTAGAATCACAGAACTAACCCCATCACAAAGGCAAACAATTTTGAGCCAGCTAGAAAGGCACTTGCAGTTCTAAATCTGAATATTTTCTTTATCACTAAAATTTGCTTGTCACTGTAGAGCTGAAATTAGATCAAGGAAATCACTTTATAATCTCTTTCCTGAGGATTCTCACCATATTTTGACAACCTGTGGAAATCATATAAGGCAGTCCATGGTTCAGCAGGTAAGAGCATGGATTCTGGCATCACACTGACATGGGTTCAAGTCCTAGCCTTGCCACTCACTGGCTCTGTGACCTTAAGAGAGTAATTTAATCTCTCCAAGGTTCAGTTTCTTACCTGTAAAATGGTGATAATAACTGAACTATATTATAATAATGCCGTGAAGATTAAATGAAGATGTGTAGAGTACTTATTGCAGTGCCTGCCTGGCATATAGTAAGTGTTCAGTAAATATTAGCTATTTACTCCATTACTATTATGTATTATAGCATATACAACATACTACTCTATTATTTCCAGTGTCTCCATTGTCCATGGTCCAGGCTACCTTTCATTACCAACCTCCTCCCTAACCCTATCCCCTGCCCCTCACTTTGTGAGAGAATCAAGCCAATAGATCCATGTGGATGAAGGTCAGGTGAGGATGAGTAATAGAAAGCAAAAAGTAGATCAAGAGACAACCTCAGTGGAATCTTGTGGAAAAGTAAAAATATGTATTATGTTGTCAATCCTTCTATCCATTCACAAAACTGCAGTAATATATGTGCACCCTTAGTCGGTTAAGCGTCTGCCTTTGGCTCAGGTCATGATCCCAGGGTCCTGGGATTGAGCCCTGCTTTGGGCTCCCTGCTCAGCAGGAAGTCTGCTTCTCCCTCTCCCTCTGCCGCACCCACCCACCCCACCCCCACCCCCAGCTTTGTGCACAATCTCTCTCTCAAATAAATAAAATCTTTTTAAAAAAAATTTTTAATTTAAAAAAAGAAATTTAGAGTATTCAGTCATTCAATAAATATGTGTTAGGTGCCTACTATGTGCTCACCATGAATAAGAATGACACGGTCTCTACCCTCAGGGAGTTTATATTCAAGCTGGAGACACAAACTTTACATAATGAATTATTTCCTTACAGTTGTGATTATATATCACAGAAAGGAAGAAAGGTATGCAAAAAAGAGCACTAGTAAAGAAAGTGACTTCCCCAAACCACTGGAGTCAGAGAAGGCCTCTGTGAGGAAGAGGTGCTTAGACTGACATCTTGGGGATGAACCGTCAAAAACTTGGGTTTGGAGAAGGCAGTTTTAGCAGGGGAAACAACATGTGTACAGTCCCTGAAGCTATCAGGTGTATGATGCATTTGAAAACTGAAAGAAGGCCTGTCCAGAGCAAAGGACAGCATGTTTACTGCCCATTAGAAAAGTTTTGGGCCCCAATCGCTGGGTTTCTCTCCTTTAATGCAAAGGACTGCATATGCAGGTGTTAGATGGTATTCTTTGTGTTTCCTTGGGAGAATTGGGGCTTGGGATATGCATACTGAAAGAGAAAGAGAGAAATTAAGAGGAAAGTCAACAAAGCACTGTAATTAAAAGCATAGATTTTGGAGCCAGCCTGCCTGGTTTGAATACCAGCTTTGCCACTTAATAAGATTTGCTGTTTTCGTTCAGAAAATAGAAAAAAAGGGAAAACTTGCCAACTTGTTTTATGGGAAAAGAATAACCTTGACACAAAACTTGACAAGGACATTATAAGAAAGAAAAATTACAGATCAATATCTCTCCTGACCATAGATGAAAAAATTCTGATGAAAATACTAGTAAACTGAATCCAGATATGTAGAACCAGGTAATTTATAATGATCAAATTGGATTTAGTCTAGGAATACAAAGTTGGTTTAATTTTTTTTAAAGATAACCATTATAATTCAACATGTTAACAAAATAAAGAAAAAGAATCATTCAAATAAATGTAGAAAGAACATTGATAAAATAAAATTTCTATTCATATTAAAAGCTATCAGCAAACTAGGGATAGAATAGGACTTGAGAACTCCCTTAAGATAATATGGGGTACCTTAAAAAAAAAAAACCTACAACAAACATCATAGTCAATGATGAAATGCTGAAAGCTTTCCCTCTGAAACTGGAAATGAAATAAAGATGGCTGCTATCACCATAATTGAGATAATGGTCAAGATTCTAGCCCAGACCCCCAACCTCCAGAAACTGTGAGTTAATAAATGTTATTATTGAGATAATGGTCAAGATTCTAGCCCAGACTCCCAACCTCCAGAAACTGTGAGTGTATAAATGTTATTATTTCAAGTCACTAAGTTTTAGGGTAATTGGAGTAAATTTGATTTTAAAATTAACTTATAGATCCAAGAAGATCCAAGTGAACCTCAAGCAAAAGGAATACAAAGAAAACCATACCTAATCACATCAAAATCAAAGGTAAGAGAAAAATGACATATCACATGTGGGATGACAGCAATAGTGATGACTGATGTCTCAACAAAATCAGTGGAGAACAGATACAATGTAAGGACATCTTCTAAAGCTCAAAAATCAATGGCCAACTAGAATTCTATGTCTAATGAAAACCCTTCAAAATTAGAATAAAATAAAGACACTTTCAGACTAAAGCTGAGAAAATTTTTCAACAGTAGACCTACACTATAGGAAACACTAAAAAAGCAAGCAAACAAACAAAGAAATACATAAATAAATAAATCTCCAGGTTCAAGGGAATGATAGCAGATGGAAACTTGGATCTATATGAAGGCATAAGATATACCACATATGGTAAATATATGGGTAAATATAAAGATCTACATTTTTTTCTCTTTTAAATTTCCTTAGACAACATACTGTTCAAAACAAAATAATAACATAATAACATGGGGGCTTATAACATATGTAAAGCAAAATATATAGCAACAACAGCAAAAAAGAGAAGAGATGTAAGTGGATTTATAATACTGAATTTTCTCACATTTTATGTGAAGTGATTCACTCTTCATTCTAAGTAGACTATAGTAAGTTAAGGGTGTCTACTGTAATTCCTAGAGCACCCATCAATAAATAAATAAACGAAAAAAACAATTGAAAATATAAAACATAAGACTGAATAAAAAAACTTGATTAAACTAAAAGAAGGGAGGAAAAGAAGAACCAAAAATAGATGGGACAAATTGAAAACAAATAGCAAAATGGCAGACATAAACTAAACCATACCAATAAGTACATTCAATGTAAATGGATTAAACTCTCCAGTTAAGAGGAAGAGACTCAGAATGACTAAAAATCAAGACCTAACTACATGCTGTAAACAAGGCACACACTTTAAATATAAAGATACAAATCATTTGAGAGTAAAAGAAAGAGAGAGAGAAAATGACAATGCAAACAGTAATTTAAAATGACTAGATTTACATCAAAGTGGGCTTCAAAACTGTAAGTATTTCCAGGGACAAGTAGTAGTAGTTTGTAATAAAAAAAAAGAGTTAATTCATCAGGAAGACATTATAATCCTAAATGTGTATATGCACCTAAAAATATATAGAGCAAATATTTACAAGATTAAAAGGAGAAAGATACAAATCATGATTAAATATTTTATCATTTATCTCTCAGTAACTGATAGGACAAAGAGATTTTTAAAAAGTAGTAAGGATACAGAAGATCTGAATACTACTCACAACTTGACCTAATATCTAGCAATACTCAAGAAGTTCAGAATTCACACTCTTTTCAAATGCATATAGAATATTCATCAAATAGACTGTATGTTAAGCCCTAAAATAAGTCTCAGGGATGCGTGGGTGGCTCAGTTGGTTAAGCGTCTGACTTCAGCTCAGGTCATGATCTCAGGGTCTTGGGATCAAGCCCTCCATTAGGCTCCCCACTCAGCAGGGAGTCTGCTGGAGATTCTCTCTCCCTCTCTCTCTCCCTCTGCCCCTCCCCCCACTCATGCATGCTCACTCTCTCTCGCTCACTCTCTCTAAAAATGAATCATTAATTTGTAAAAAATAAAATAAAACATAAAAATAAAACATAAAGTCTCAATAAATTTCAAAAGGTTGATATATTGCAGTGTTCTCAGAATAAGAAAAATCAAATTAAAAAATAATAATAGGACTTCTTTTTAATTTTATTTTGTTATGTTAGTCACCATACAGTACATCATTAGTTTTTGATGTAGTGTTCCATGATTCACTGCTTGCGTATAACACCCAGTGCTCCATTCAATACATGCCCTTCTTAATATCTATCACCAGGCTAGCCCATCCCCCACCCCCCTCCCCTCTAGAACCCTCAGTTTGTTTCTCAGAGTCCATAGTCTCTCATGGTTCATCTCCCCCTCTGATTCCCCCCCTTCATTTTTTCCTTCCTACTATCTTCTTTTTTTTTTTTTAAACATATAATGTATTATTTGTTTCAGAGGTACAGGTCTGTGATTCATCAGTCTTACACAATTCACAGTGCTCACCATAGCTCATACCCTCCCCAATGTCTATCACCCAGCCACCCCATCCCTCCCACCCCCCACCACTCCAGCAACCCTCAGTTTGTTTCCTGAGATTAAGAATTCCTCATATCAGTGAGATCATATGATACATGTCTTTCTCTGATTGACTTATTTCGCTTAGCATAATACCCTCTAGTCCCAACCAATTCCTTAAAAAATAAATAAATAAATAATAATAATAATAGGACATTTTAAAAAATCCCAAGAAATTGAAAGTCTAATAATACACTTCTAAATAATGCACAGTCCAAAGAAAAATGACAAGGAAAACTAGAAAATACTTCCAATTGAACAATAATGAAACACAACATATCAAAATTTATAGAAGGCAACAAAAGCAGTGTTTAAAGGGAAATTTATCATTTTAAGTGCCTTTATTAGGAAAACCTGTCACAGAAAAAAATATAATAAAAGCTAACTATATTGAAAGATATAATAGTTCATGATTTGGAAGAATTAAATTATTAAAATATCATCTTCCTCTAACTGGTCTACAGATTCAATGCAATCCAAATAAAATCTGAGCAGTTTTTTTAATTGGCAAGCTGATTTTAAAATTTATATGGAAATGCAAATTACTAACAGCCAAAACAATTTTGAAAAATAAGAATAATGCTGAATAACTTTAACTACCTGATTTCCATTCCTACTATAAAGCTATAGTAATCATGACAATGGGGTATTGGTGCAAATATAGAAAAATAGATAACAGAACAGGACACGGAAGCCACCAATAGACCCACACATGTACAGCCAACTGATTTTGACAAAGGCACCAAATATCAATGGGGAAGTGAGCAGAGGTTTTTTTTTTTTTTTTTTCCAGCAAATGGTGTTGGAACTACATACTCATGTGAGAAAAAATAATTCATCTCAACTCCTATCTCTCACTTATACATAAATTAATTCAAAGTGAATTGTAGACCTAGGCATAAAAATTAGAACTCTAACACTTATTAGAAGAAAACAGGAAAGATTATCTTTTTGATCTGGCAGTAAGCAATGATTTCTTAGGACACAAAAAGCATTAACCATTTTTTTAAAAAATGGCTAATTGGACTTCATCAAAATTAAAATTTCTGCTCATCAAAAGACGTGATAAAGAAAAGAAAAAGTCTCCTAAGGCTCTTAGAACATACCAAAGAATTGAGTACCATCGCCCAAGGAGAGACTACACACTAGCACCTCCTTGCCTTGGTTTTCCCTTTTTCCAAGTTCCTCACTCCTGCTCCCTGAAATCACATTCCAAAATATCCCACACATCATCTTTCACTTCAAACTCTGCTTCCAATGGATCCCAGGCTAAAACAATGTTCTAGTTCAGAAACTACAGATGAAGTCCCTTTGGCCAGGAAGAAAGAGAAACTACCATTTCCTGAACACTCCGTGCCAGGCACTCCACATTGGCTATTGCACTTGATACTCACCAGAACTATGAACTGGCTCAAATTGGAAACTGGGAACCAAGTTATTTAAAATTACACAGTTTTGCCAGGGCTAAAACTACAGGTTTCTCTAAGCTCAGTTTATATTCTCTTAATCTCCATGCTGTCTCCAGTAATACCTACTTTTGACTGTGCTCTTAGATATATTTTTGGAAGTGAACTACCATGATAAATAATAACAATAATAGCTATTATGCCTTGAGTGCCTATTTGTGTCAAACAATTGGTGAAGCACTTACAATTAATCCTCACTCTATCTGTACAAGCTATTACTATCTCCAGTTTATTCAATTGAAAATGGAGGCCTGCTGAGGTTAACTTTCTGAAGGTCCTCTTCTAACAGAGTAAGAGCTAATATTTGTGTTCACTATATGCCCCTAACGTCTATAATTTCATTTAATCCTCACATCCATTCATGAGATAGATTCTTTACGATCATCACATTACAGAGCCAGTCACTCCAAAGCCCATGGGTACCTTTTCCCTTCCCATGTTGCCTCTCATTATAGGAAAGGGTAAAGGAAAGTAATACACGATCAGAAAAAAAAAAAAAGATAGTACTACCAACACCTTCTACATCATGTGTGTTGATAAAAGACTTGGACAAATTGCTTTGAACAAAGCAGTAGTCTCACCAATAAGCACCTACTAAAAATATGACCCATGGCTAGCTTAAGGAAGTGTTTCTTAACCTCAGCACTATTGATATGTTGAGCTGGATAATTTGTTATAGTAGAGGATTGTCCTGTGTATTACTGGATGTGTAGCGGGATCTTTGGCCTCTGACCATTAGACACCAATAGCACCCCACCTCAAGACAACCAAAAGTGTCTTCATACTTTGCCAATGTTGTACCTAGCTGACAACACTGGTGTGTGATATTTTAACCAAATCATTTTAATTCTGAAGCTGAACAAAGCATATCAGGGCAATGGTTCTTAGGAGAATTCTACCTTCTTTTAAATCAGTTGTGGATCTGAGCAGGGCTTTAATCCACACTTACATCTTCTCCTCCCATACTCATTATTACCTCCCTTCCTCTGTGTTGTCTCCAACTCCCAGGGATTCCATTCACCCAATAACAACAGGCTGAAGCACTGGAAGAGACCTTGCTCCTGGGCCATGAGGGCCTTCGCATTTCTTATCAGTTATTTCTCCTTTGATTCAAACTTTTTTGTCTAGCCCTGATTAGCATACCATCATCTCCAGACTAAGAACAAAATGTATGTAATTGGCTCTGCTTCTAAATGAAAGTACACCATGTTAAGAACATTGTTTCTATATTTACAAATCCAAGACATGATTGAAAGCGTCACGCTCTCAGTGTAGAACAATATCCCCATAATCAAACATCCAAAGCAAATTATATGATTATTTGTATTATCCAGGATTTCAAGGCTCTGTTTCAGGGCAGAGAAGCCAAGTAGAAATATGCCAACTTTTTCAGCAGCCCTTTTTCTCCTGCATACACAAATAAAACTATTTTGTGCATTATTTTGTCTAAAATTTTGACACAATGTCCCCTAAACATTCTAAACTTATAGATCATAAATAAATGTTACTGAGTCGAAACTATAAGAGATATGACTAGCCTAAAAAAGATTTTAGAAGGTTTTTAAATATTTTCCTAAACTATCAGTTCTTTTTGGAATATACCATGAAGCAGTATGTGCGTGCTTGTGTGCGTGCATGTGTATGTGTGTGTGTGTGTGTGTGTGTGTGTGTGTGTGTGTGTGTGTGTGTGTGTTACATAAAGCTGTGTCCTCTCTTAGAAATTTGGCCAAAGAAAGTACCCTTCTACAAAGCTATTCTATAAATAACTCCTACAAAGTTCTGTGATATTCCTACCATGTCTTTTAAGTAAATCTTTACAGGTATAGTTAAAATGGTAAACTTAAAGACAACATCAAAATTAGTCCAATAATGAAATTTATCCATATAAGGAGTATTTTACATTTATATTTAGATACACAGTTTACCACTTCTAAAGTAACATTACCACTTTCCTAAGCCATTCATTCTAAAATATGTGTTTGAAATATTGGGAGCCACATAGCACATTGAAATATTGGGGCCACATTGAGGCCCTTCCTAATAAACAAGTTTTATTAGATTTTCAATTCAGTAAAAGCAGGGGGGGAAAATGTTCTTCTCATTTACAAAATCCTGGATCTTATGATCTAGTCTAAGCATTCAAAATGAGAGATAATTGGCGGTGCCTGGGTGGCTCAGTCAGTTGAGCATCCAGCTCCTGATTTCAGCTCAGGTCATGATCTCAAGGTTGTGAGATCTAGCCCCCAGTCGGGTCAGAACCTGCACTCAACAGGGAGTCTGCTGGAGATTCTCTCTCTCTCTTTCTCTCCCTCTGCACCCCCATCCCACTCATGCTCTCTCTCTCAAATAAATAAATAAATAAATCTTTAAAAAAAATAAGAGATAATTGCATAAGTTAAAGAGCTGACTTAGTAAAAGTTAAAAAGCAACTGGTACTAAAGTTAATTTGACTTTGGATCTTCATTCTTTTGTTCCAATAGCATTCTAAAACTTGGTGCTTGGTGCTAAAGTAAAAATAACTTCCATTAGGTAAATAATTACAATGGAGATTCCATTTAAGAAAGTAGCAATGTGTATAGATCAATATACACCAAATATATACCAATACACATTTTCATTGTAAATGAAAATTTAAATTAAATTTTGTTCTAAAGGAAAATCTCTTTCTTACAGAGTTGCTGTGAGAAACAAGTAAGATTACGTATGTAAAAGTGCTTTGTAAATCTGGATATGCTATATAAAATGTGGCATTTGTTCAATTTTCACACAAATTTCTCCAGGTATTAGCTTTGTGAAATATTTCCAATGACAGGTGCCATCTCCCTAGAGGGCCCCCTCCCCTGCCTTGCCTCACCTTCCCCACTATTCATAAGAATATCACGAATCCGGGATAAGTACCTTACCATAAAGTTACGTTTTATTAAGAAGTTAAAAAATAGAAATTATACAGCTACAAACCAGTGAGCAGATCACAAGTAAACATTAATTCCTCAGTTACAAACCTCAATTATAAAACCCATCTGATTCACCTGCCTTGGCATTTTGTTCCATTCCCTGAGTTAGAAGTTGCAGCTTCAGTGTGCCCTAGCATAGGCGCCCAGCCTGGACTCCCAAGAAGCTGCTTAATCCTTGAAAACAACAGGGAGGCCTCCTCATCTAGGCTCCCAGACCCTGTCTCTGCTCTGTTAGCACTGGCTCCTTCTCTGGTTGCTTGGACTATGATTGCTAAACTTTCCATTTCCTGGGAAACTACACATCAGTGGTGTCAGAGTCAGCCTAGCCCACTCTACACCTGAGTCATGAACTGCGTAGACCCAGAAACTCTCCTGATGCTGGCGATGCCAGGGAGGAGGGAGCTGTAACTCCCTTTTCTTATTGTTTTCTTGTTTGCCTAAAAGTTGGTTTCCCTCCCCTATTCGATCCTCCAAAGTTCTCTTCGCCATTGCCCCCACATACACTTTTACCCCTTTCCATGTTTCCACAAATGTTGCTAGTATTTGACTTTTATTTGTAAGGGTTTGAAACATCATGGAACATGAAACAAATAGTTTTTGGCTGAGCCTATTCACTTTCAGGTCAGTGTTTCATTTAAAGATGAGAAGCCAGTCTTGGGACACCTGGGTGGCTCAGTCAGTTAAGTGTCTGCCTTCCTTTCAGGTCATGATCCTGGGGCTCCCTGCTCAGCAGGGACTCTGCTTCTCCCTCTCCCCCTGCCCCTCCCCACCACTTGTGTTCTGGCTCGCTCACTCTCTCACGCGCTCTCTCAAATTAAATAAATAAATAAATAAATGAATGAATGAATGAATAAATAATCTTTAAAAATAAATAAAGATTAGAAGTCAGTTTTACCTACAAGCAAAAGCACCTTCACTATGTATGAAGAACATCCCAGAAGACAATATTCGAACAGTTAGCAACTAACATGAATAATAATAACTGAATTTTTTAAATTCTGTTCTAAGCATATGCGAAGTGCTTTACATATATAATGCATTCGATCCTCACAATAACTCAGTGAAGCAGAGTATAAAATACCAGCCCAAGGTAAGAAAGCCAGTGAGTAAAAGAGCCAAGGACGGAAAGCCTGCCAGCTGTGTGGCTGTTCCCAGCCTTGCTTCCCCTTGCTTCCAAACAGTGCCTAACAGTTAGCAGTGGAGGACAGAAACCAGGTGAGAAAGGGGGAGTTCCAGAAAGTTCTTGGTCTTCTTGAGAAATCGTGATTCTTGTGGATGGACCTTGAGGCCATTATGTGAAGTCAGACAGAGAAAGACAAAAACTGTATGATCACACTTATATGTGGAATGTTTTAAAAAAGAAGAAGAAGCCTCACTCATAGATACAGAGAACAGATCGGTGGTTTTCAGAGTCAGGAGATTGGGGGGAGAGGAAGCAGGCAAAATGGTTGAAGGGAGTCAAAGGTACAAAATTCCATTTATAAAATAAGTAAGTCATATAGATGTAATGTACAGCATGGTGAGTATAGTTAATGATACTGTATTGCACATTTGAAAGTTCTAAGAGAGTAGATTTTAAACATTCTCATTAGGGGCACCTGGGTGGCTCAGTCATTAAGTGTCTGCCTTCAGCCCAGGTCATGATCCCAGGGTCCTGGGATTGAGCCCCACATCGGGCTCCCTGCTCAGTGGAGAGCCTGCTTCTCCCTTTCCCATTCCCTCTTCTTGTGTTCCCTCTCTTGTTGTGTCTCTCTGTCAAAATAAATAAATAAAATCTTTTAAAAAATTCTCATTAAAAAAATTGCAACTATTTACTGTAACAGATCTCAATTAGACTTATTGTGGTAATCATTCCATAGTATATACAAATATCGTATCATTATGCTGTACACCTGAAACTAATAGGTTATATTTCAATTATGTGTCTATTAAAAAAAGAAAGAAAAATAGTGATTCTTGGAGCATCAGGTTATCAAATGGGGAGGTAGTTGGGAAAAGAATCAAGGAAAAAGGAAGTAGGGGAAGCTTGTACCTCCTCCAGTTAAGCTTAAATTTCTGCCCACCCTGGTAAAAACAATGTTTTCACCGACATCCTTCCCAGTATCCTCAAGGAATCTCTCATTAAAAGCAAGGTGAGCTACAGAAGGAAAAAAAAGTGGGAAAGTATTAATGATTTTTTCTCCAAATGGGAGCAAAGTAGCACAGATTAACAGAGTGGTATATGAGGCATATTTGTATTGAATGAAAGTCATGAGACAAGAACTTAGATTTAAACAATTACCTTGGCATGCACAATTTTTGAGGAGAAAAATACAGAAAGGTGTCAGCCAGATCAGGAGTTTTTTATTTTTCCCCAAATTATAGAAGTCTCCAGGGTATTGCTTTCCTCTGCCTTACATTGAGTTACTGAAAATTCCAGTAATATAAAATTTTCTAAATTTTATAGTCTCTTTCTTGGTTTCCTGAAAATTTTCAGCTAGCTCCATTCACATCAACCAAAAGCAACAGTAAACTGTAGAGAAGGAAATGAACCCATTAAAACCTAGAAGGCTCAACCACAAAGGCCCCTACGGAGTAACAAATGCAAGCAAAGCTGAGCTCCCAAAGGCTAAGAAGACTCCATGATAGATTGTCTCCAAATGATAAACATACATCTATAGTTCCATGAGTACAATTTCGCTGATCTAAAGATACAAGGACATGCTAAACAAACTACTTTACTATAAATGGTAAGTCCATATTTGTGACATGTGATGACTGGGATAATTAACAACGAGGCTCACAAAATTTTGAGTAGGGTAGGGTAGATGTAGTAGAGTAGGGTAGATGGTGATCCTGGCTAAACATCACTATTATTCTGAAGTTGTTTAGAAAACTACATGGGCATTTGCATTGCATCCCCTCTTCTCCATTAATGCACATCCTTCAATGTTTTCAAAGTCTAACTAAAAACTCATTTCCTCCAAAAAAAATAAATCTCCCCTAAAAACCATAATTATCTCCGTTCATTACTTCCCAAAACTCTTGATCTCATGAGTTCAAGCCCCACATTGGGCATGGGGCCTACAAGAAAAGAAAAGAAGAAAAGGAGGGGAGAGGAGAGGGGAGGGGAGGGGAGGGGAGACGAGACAAGACAAGACCCATGCATAATGCCAATTTAGGGCTAAGTATATGTGTGTCTTTCAGCCTGCAAATGTTCCCATTGTAACCTAACAAAAGAAGATGCTTCATCCCCTAAGATGCTTACAGTGGACACTTATTAAACATTTACTTTGCACTTTGTGCCATGTAACATGCTAATAATGCTCTGTGGGTTAATTCATTTGTTCCTCCCATCAATAAAAAAGGCACACAGTGGCACACAAGCTGCAGTTCAAAAACTTAGTAAGTAGAAGAGACATCCAAAAATGTCATTCAAACCCATCCCTTATTTTATGTTCTTTCCGCCACCATTAGAGTCAACAATAGTGGTCTATGCCTACTGGAAAGACAAAAGTGTTATTTCAACTTAATTCAACCAACATTAATTGATAAAAAAAAAAACTTTGATAGACATTGTAAAGCAGTGGGTCTCAACCAGGGATGAATTTTCCCCCAGAAAACATTTGTCAATGTCTAGAGACATTGTTTTGGTTGTCATAGTGGGGGAAAAGGTACTATTGGCAGCTGCTGGGGACAGGCCACTGACAGTACTAATCACCCAACAATGTACAGGATGGCTCCCACATAACAAGAAATTATCTGGCCCAAAATGTTAATAGTGACCAAGGTTGACCCGCTCTAGCGGATAACTTCAGAGATTAATCTTACATCTAGAATGTTCCCTTTCTATGAGGACAGGGGCTCTGTCTATCTTATTCATAGTGTAATAACCAGGCCAAATCCAGTACCTGGCACATAACAGGAACTCAGCAAATCTCTCTTACATTAATGCATGTAACAGTGAAATTTAAGAAGGTAAATATGCACATGACTTTAAGAGAACATGGAAAAGGAAAGGTCCCATGAAAAGAGTACAAATAAAGTGCTTTGGGGATATAAAGTACAAGAAATCACATCTAATTAAACAGAAAAGGACCATGCAGAAGGCAGCATCTGAGGTGGAAGGACATTTAAGATTTCAGCAAGGGGAGATGGGCCAGAAAAATCATGTGAAGCCAGGAAAACAGCTTGAGGAAAACACTGAAGCTGGTTGAGAAGCTGAAAATTCAGTTGGGGTGGTATACAGGGTATAAACAGGAAAGCAATGAGCAATAAGCTTGGGAAGACAGAATGGGGCTTGTAGTTGCAAGATACCATGAAGACTCAGGTATGGAATATATACTGAATTTGATATATAATGAGGAGCTGGCTCCAGCTAAACTTAACTATGATTAATCAGAAAGCAGAGTCAGAAGGAATTAGAGTGGGAAGAAATTAGAGGCAGGAAGATTAGTTGAAAGTATTTTGTAATCATACAATTTAGATAGAAAGACGTAGCACTAGGAGTTGGGTTTAGAAAATATTTGGAATATAAAACACACATTTCTTGCCAACTAACTATACGGAATCAATATATGGAGTGACTAAGCCAAAAATGATTACCTAGCTTTGATTCTTCATAGAAAAAAGGAAACTCAGTTTGAAAGGTTTGAGGATGGAAGGATTATGAATTATTTTGGGATATAAAGGAGGTGCGAGTGAAAGATGTTAAACAGTTGTTGCACATTTTGGAGCACAGGATTCTTCAGCACAGAATAAAAATGAAGGCTAAGGAGGGAGATTTGCAAGAAACTAGATGTTCGTGGTGATGCCTATGAACATAAAGCTCAGAAAGAGATAAGTGAGAGACCCAAGGTCAGAATTTGGGGGAATTCCTCCAGTTAGCTGACAAGTGGAAGAAGGGAAGCAAACAAAGAAGATGGAAGGGAATTGGGAAGAGAATCAAAATAGTGCTGTGTTAGGACAAGAGGTAAAGGTTGAAGAAAAGAAGTGGTCAGGTCTGTGAAATACTACAGAGAAGCTGGGAAAGGTGAGAGATGAAAACAAGTCATTGACCTTGACAATTAAAAGACAGCTGATGGCTCTGATTGGACAGTTCATGCAATGTGGTCAGGACATAAGACAAATTACAGGGGTGCAAAGGAGTTGAGGAGAAAATGGAACGGCTTGCAATGATGGAATATTAAGTTAACTTTGCAATGTACAGATTCTTGACCTTCCTTCTCTTTGCAGTAGCTACTCTGGTGCATCTACATAGTAACTTCTCTATGTGACCCATAATCAAAAAAGGTAATTCACGGGAGAAAACAGACTAATGAACCAATACCTAAATTATAAAACAGGTTACCTTCCAATTCTTAATTTAAGTTATGTAACACTTAAAAAAGCTTCCCTGTAGGTAAAAAAAAAAAACAAAAAAAGTTTTAAAGAGTGAGTAAATTTTGGGGCACCTGGGTGGCTCAGACGGTTAAGCATCTGCCTTCGACTCAGGTCATGATCCCAGGGTCCTGGGATTGAGTCCCACATCAGGCTCCCTGCTCCGCGGGGAGCCTGCTTCTCCCTCTGCCTCCGCCTCTCTCTCTCTCTCTCTCTTTCTCTCATGAATAAATAAATAAAACCTTTAAAAAAAAACTGAGTAAATTTCTACACCTGGAGAGTCCACCAAACTTATTAAGCCATAATGTACTAAAAATAGAAGTTTATTTCAAATATATCTAGAACATTATTTTTTTAAACAAAGATATAATGAGTTTGTATTATCTTCTCTGTGGTAATTATTACTGCAATATCAATTATGAAGGTTGAGAATAGGTATTTTGAGGATATCAATAGCTTTTACATTAGAAAAACCAGCCCTCTACCTTGGTTTAAGGAAAAATATTTTTCTGTATTTGCCTAAGAGGGTGATTCTATAGCCCAGTTCCTTCCCAGCATACTAATGGAGCCACAAGACTCTTGTTATGAATCGCAAAGAACTTCCCTTCCCCAACACTGTTCCTCCCTGTTTTATGTAATCAGTCATAAATCATGGTCATAAGTTGAGGAATGTTTGTGTTACACAGAGTCACCCTCATGAGGATATTAGTGTTGGCAGGTAAAGGTGATCTTGTCCTGAAGGTTAGTTGATCAGAAGTTAGTCTTCCACATAGCTGAATGGCTACTGACCATGGCTCTAAGACAATGGCCTCTAGTCAAACACAAGGTTTGGACCACAGCCCCCAGGGGTGCCCTAGGAAGGAGCCTTGCATTCCCAATCTTGAAGGTTTACATGGCAAATCGTGACATGGCCTTGTCACAGCACAGAGCTACAACTAGGGGACCTGACTGGCATCCTCCTTCTCTGAGCTGGGAAAGAGCTGGTGTTACCACAAACACAGATAGAGCTGTCTGGACTGGACTAGAGCCAAAGTTCTGCCACTCTGAAATGCTTTCGTATTTGGGGAAGTGGATGATGCTTATCTAATCATGCAGCTTAAAAGGCCCATAGCCTAAGGGTCAGGAACCCTTTCCCAGAGTCTAACATCTGTACTTGCTAGATCTCTTTGCATTGCCCTGTAATGCAACGAGCAACAGGGGACCTGTTATTGCTCCTGTCTCCATGAGTTTTCCCCATCAATACAGCTCCAGCAGGCCTGGTACATGTGCTGCTTGGCCATCTGCCCTTGATGCACAAGTACCAACAATCAATCAGGCACTAGAGACACAGAAGTAAACAAAACAGAAAGCCCCTGCCCTCAAAGTTACATTCTCCTGGGAAGAGAGAAAGCCAACAAACAAATAAATGCGTAACAAACATACCAAGTGGTGATAAGTGATATGAGAAATAATAAAGCAGTAGAAGAAGACAGAATGATCATGGGGGTATACAGGGTGGTCACCAAAAGTGACATGTGAAGAGTGACCTAAAGGAAACAAGGGATTGAGCCACATGTTTGTGCAGAGGAAAAGCATTCTTGGCAAAAAGAACTCACTTCAAAGACCTTGAGACAGGAGAATGTTCCATGTGTTTGAGGAAGAGAGAGTCTCTTCCTGTTCTAGGAGATGCAGAGAAGAGTAGAAGGAGATGAGGTTCTGCAGGCCATGGCAGGGGCTTTGGATTTTACTTTGATTCAGAGGGAAAGCCATTAGAAGAAGCTGATTCAAATTTCAGAAAGATCCCTCGGGTGTCCTGTGAAGAGACCAGATGGGGAGAACTATGTGAAATGTAGAAGCAAGGAGGTAGTTAGGGGTTGATTGTGATAATCTCGGGAAGAGATCTGGTAGCTTAGAGTAGGATGAGTGGTGATAGAGATCATGAGAAGAGGTTGGATTTGAAAAATATTTCCAAGATAGAGCTAACAGGATCTGCTAATGAATTTGATGTGGAATATGAAAGAGAGAAGTTAAGAATGACACAATCCTTTTTTGGCTCAAGCAACTGGAATCCATTTATTGGCATGGGGAACTGTAGGATGATCAAGTTTGTGGGGGTAAACTGAGTTCAGGTCGGGACATGTTAAGTTTGAACTGCCTCTTAGACCAAGAGCAGATGCAAAATAGAAATCTGCATATGTATATCTCCTGGTATTCAGAGAAGTCATCTAGGATGAGATGTAAACTTTCAGAGTCACCAGTACAGAGACAGCATTTAAGGACACAGGTGAGGTGACTTCAGAAAACCATCCACAAAACGTGGTCAGGGACCTCTACAAATCCCCAAGATTTTTTTAGGAGGCACACATGGTCAATGCTATTTTCAACAATACTAAGGTAACATTTGCCTTTTTCATTCTCATTCTCTCACAAAAATATAGTGGAGTTTTCTAGGGGCCACATGACATGTGATGTGGCAGCAGATTAAATACAGAGGCAGATATGAAAATCCACCTGTCTTTTATTAACCCAGACATTAAAGAGATTAGCAAAATGTAAAACTGTGCCACTGTTCTCACTAAATGTTTGGGAAAATATAGTTATTCTATATAAAAATGTTATTTATATTAATATGTAATGGGTTTGGGAGCACCTGGGTGGATCAGTCAGTTAAGCATCTGCCTTCTGCTCAGGTCACAATCCCAGGTCCTGGGATCAAGCCCTGCGTGGGGCTCCCTGCTCAATGAGGAGTCTGCTTCTCCCTCTGCCCCTCCCTCCTGCTCATGCTCTCTCATGCACATGCTCTCTTTCTCTCTCTTTCAAATAAATAAATAAAGTCTTTTTAAAAAAATATATGTAATGGGTTTGCTGTTATTTTTAAACAAGTTAATAAATGTTTTTAAATTTTTATGTTTCAATTTCTAATATAGTAATTAGCAATAGAAATAATCCACATAAGCAAGAGTTCTTTGGGATCCCCAATAATTCTAAAGAGTGTAAACAGGTCTAAAAAAAAAAAAGAATATAAAGAGGTCTAAGACCAAAGAGTTTAAGAATTGCTGACCTGTATAGAGGGGAAAGAAAGGAAACCTAAGAAATAAAGTAAGATGGATAAGGAAAAACCAAGAGGGAGAGTGAGAAGAAGAGCAAGTGAGAAAAATTTTTTTCAAGATGGGAGCAATCACCCACATCACATGCTGCAGAGATACTAAATAAAATGAGGACTCAGATTTGGCAAGACAGAAGTCAACAGCTACTTTGATAAGAGAATTTGTCAGAGTGGTAAAGACAAAAATCTGACTAGGGGGAATTTAAGAAATAATGGAAAGACAGGAAATTGGGAGGGAAGTAGGATCAATATCTAATGAATTTAGTTTAAAAAGAAAGTAGATATAGAGAGTGAATGCAACATCAAAAGAGGATGGTGCTTTTTTTTCCAAATAAGCGTGTTTTAAAATATAATGTAATAATAGAAATTTTGAGGCATAGTAAGAGCAACAGTTGGGAAGACAACTGCCATTGAAAAGATGGTCTGTCATATATTCACAGGTCCAAAGAGAGTACATGTCATGTGACAGGGAACCATACTGAGAAACACTGTGGTCAGTTTTGAGATAGAAGAAAGAGGTACCTTCACTGTGGTTTCTATAGGAAAGAAAGTGTCAGGCAAGGCAAACAGTTTGAATAACTGTTTTGAATAACTTCAGTGGGCTCCAGGGTATAGGATCTGCCCATTGTCGTCTGGTACTTGACCCTGGGGTGATGAAGGCAGGTATATAGTGGCCCAGAGTAGGAGAGTCTCAAAAAGGAAGTGGTTGTGGGTGGGGATTCTAGATTGACTGGTTTGTGTTTGACTGATTGATTGATTGGTTCCTGGAAGGGTATGGGGTATAAACAAGGAAGGCAGGAGGCCAAAGCAAGGTTATTCAGGCATATTATCAGTTGTCCAGAATGAGATGTCTGCCATATGCAGTTTGGCAGATATTAAAGGATCAAGTTTACAGAAGCTAGAAACATAATTAATACAGAGGACAATAGTATATTTATATGATGATAGGAATTATCCAGGAATTAGGAAGGATTAATAATATAAGAGAGAGACACCATGTCTTTGAGTAGGCAAGAAAGGATGGGATCCAATGTATTTAAAAAGAAGTTTAGATAGTTCTTTTATTATAGGCCACAAGGGAGTGGATGTGGGTACAAATGCAAGTAGGTTGGTAGATTTGGGAATGGGAGGGTATGGGGGCTCTCTTCAGATTGCTTCTATGTTGTCAATGATGGGAGGTTATCAGTAGAGAGTAATGAAAGGAGAGATAATGTTGGAGATCTGTTGGAGAGAAGAAGGTATGAAATAATCATGTAGAAGATCAAGAAAATGAATTGGCTAGGGAAATGTAGTAGGATCACAGGGTAGCATTAAGGACTCACTTGAGCTTAGGAGTCATACATTTAAAGTGAGATCAGACAGCGGAGTTGTGTGTTTTCCTCCAGCTATACTCAACTAGCAACATTCAATTATGACCACACATCCTAAAATCTTTCTCAACCCTGAATTGAGCTCTGAGATTTAGGATAATGATATTTGGCCTATTTTGGCATATATTTCATGATTTATCTTTCTTTTTCTTTATCCTTTAAAGCAATCAAAATTTAACCTTAGATAAATGATGACCATACTTAGGTTTATTAATCATTCAAGCTACTCTCTCTTCCTGAACAATGGACTTAATAAGGAACTGAACCTAAGTACTATTAACAGAACCTAAGTACTATTAAGTACTGCTCAAAAAATTATGAATAAAATGAAATGTTAATATCTTTATTTAACTAGGATAGCCCTCCCACATACCATCACCACCAAATCAAATCAGTATAACACAAACAATGCATCATCAATACTATTACCATGAACAATTATGCCTTAGTTAAGTCACTTGTTCTGCCTTCTGGGTGTTATGCACAGCAGTGATGACAATTATAACAACAAAGGTCATATCTGTATTCTCTCAGCTCCTCATCACCCAGTTTATTACCATAACTGATGGTCTTTGCCAGCACCACATTTGTTAAAATGCTGTAAGGCCCATGTCTAAGAGAAAGAAAATGTGTCTAATCCCTCCTCATCTACCCATTTGTCTACTATAAATAGCTATTTGAGATTTTTCTGTAATCGTCTGGAGTCTAGACTAATAGAGATCTTCACATCACAGTACTAGGGGTAATCAAGGATTCTGTCAATTTGAAAATCTGGAGCTGCCCTATAAGAGAAGACTGTATGATTACCATACACTGGCTTTGTCTGTTATATGAAATATTCTCTTTTAAGCCCTAACAGATGAGACTGGTACTGTTTCTGGAAAGAAGTCCCTCTGTCCAAAACTAGCAAGAGCATCTATTGTGTATTTCTCATGATCTATAGCTCACTTCGGCCTTCTGCTGTGGCTCCTCAAGACTGTTCCTGGTGCTCTCTACTTCTACTCTTCCATACCCTCAATTTTATAATCACGAAGAATACCAAGCACTCAAAGTGAATTATTTTCTGTAATCAACTGAGTGTAAGCCACCATTTATCTGGGATGTAATGAGCACTTGCCATTTTTCTACCTGCCCAACACCTCCACAACAAACATTCTATATTTGGGGGTTTCCCCACCATATAAGGTTTGCCTTCCCAGGAGAGAAGCCAGAAAATGTGTTTTCCTTGCAGCTGAGGCACTAACCCATTGGGCCCCACCAACAGACACACTCAGGAATTAAGCAACCCAAGGAAGCCTGACTATGGCAGAATCCATTTTCTGAATAGGGTGGCAAAGGATGCATCTGGCTTTTGTGGAAAATAATAGTGGAGTTTCTAGTATTTGGTGTTCCATATCAAGGCTATGAGCCCAGGTGGTAGAAGAAACAGTGACTCACTCAATCTGAGTCATGGTGTGCCTTTACTACTGTGACTGGCTGCATTACCTCCAACCTAACTCACCAATCCCAGAAATACCTGAGCTATCTGACAATCCTTAATATGGTGCTTTTTTAAACTATTGTTCACAACCAATTAGTAAGATGTAAGATCCATTTAGCAAATCACAACCAGCAATTTCTTTAAATGAAACAGAATAGAACAGGAAGAATATCTCATAAAGCAAGAGGTATTGCTCCACTCAAACTTTGTTTTGTGTATATATGAAAACATGTACGGATGTGGGAATGCCACAGGGTAAAATGTACTTCTTGCTGAGAGTACCAGTCAAAAATTCTAACAAATTCTTTTCCTGCTTTAACTAGTGGGAATAAGGATTTGCAACTAAGAATTCCTGATAGTGTCTAACAGGAATAGACGAAGGATACAGCCTAATTCTCTTCTCCCCACCGTGCTCTAACCCCTGCTGATTCATCACCTAGTGCCTTTCTGTTAATCCCTACCCCATATCACACAGAAAGTTAGCTCATTCCTAATACACATGTCACAGTTAATCCATTTGAAGGGCATCCAGGAAGAAGTTTTTCATAAAACTAGAAAAGGGGAAATTCTATGGTTTATGTAGATATTTATGCCTGTGATATTAGTTTCATTTGCCTTAAAAATTTCTCAAATGGAGGGCGCCTGAGTGGCTCAGTCGTTAAGCGTCTGCCTTCAGCTCAGGTCATGATCCCAGGGTCCTGGGATCGAGTCCCACGTCGGGCTCCCTGCTCAGCGGGAAGCCTGTTTCTCCCTCTCCCACTCCCCCTGTTTGTGTTCCCTCTCTCGCTGTGTCTCTCTCTGTCAAATAAATAAATAAAATCTTTAAAAAAAAATTTCTCAAATGGACATGTTACATGAAGCTGAAATTGGAGGCCATGATTACCACTTATTTAATGCATTTTTTTTTTCTCATGAGAATCTTTATCCCTCTCAAGCATATCCTTGACTCCTCCGTGAGTGAAATTAGGGTAGTCTACCCAGGCACATCTCCTTTCTGAAAAGGAGATGTCAAAAACAATCTTAACCCAGCTTGACTTTGATTAAGGAATATTTTTCTGGTTTTTATCTATAGTATTCAATAAGCACAGTCCTGTTAACGTCAACATAATGCCATGCAGTATTTATCAAAAGTTGTGCAAGTTTTAGATTGCCTAAAGGGTATGTAGCCCCCAAAATTCCTCTACATACTTTAAAATTCACCCCTGCATTAAGCCAGAGGAACAGAGTTGTATTTCTGGAATGTATAGATTTGTTCCCTTATTCAATTTTTGTAGATGAGCAGGATGCCTTCCACATCAGAAATGCATTGGCCTTGCTTCTACTTCATTACCCTTGTTTGTTTTTCTGTTTTCCCCCATGCCACTCTATGCATTCCTCTGCTGTATTTCAAAGATTCTTGCAAACTACCTTAAAGTCTTCTTTGGAATGAGACAAGGTGTAAACAAACAAACTCCCTTTCTTTTCTTTTCCACAGCCCCCACACACAGAAGGCTTGATTCAACTTATGCCTCAATTACTGTAAAAACCTTCTGGCTGGTTTTCCTGCCTCTATTTTCTCCTCTCATAAATGTTGGATTCCTCTTCTTCAATATTGTTTTCATCACTTTACCCAGCTGCTCAAAAAATGCAGTTGCTTGGTAATATTGCTGTTATAGATATAGTCTTCAGGCTTACATTCCGAACCCTCCATCAATTGCCCACACACTTCCAAATTTATCTCTCATGTTCACTAACAAGGTGCTTCTGTTCCAGATAATTCAAAATGATTGCCATTCTCTATTTACCACTTACAATTGTGCAAAGCCCACCTCCAGCAAGTACTGTCCGTTTTGCCTTTGGAAAACTATCTCAGGTGGAAAATGGGAATAACACTTTGTATGGTTTTTGTGAGAAGAGATAGCACATAAAAGTGTCTAGATTAACTAATTACATAATGAGTAAAATGTCTATCTTCAAAGCACGTGGCACATGGTTGGCACCCAATAAGACATGTTTCTGAATAGACAATTTTTTGCTTCTGTTCATATTATTTGCACAGCTCTGAGAAGCTCTGCTCCCTCCTCAACCATGAGTTCTAAAGAGCAGGCAATGGGTAGTTAGACTTTGAAGTCAGACAAAGGGAGGTTTGAGTCCTGACACACTCCACTTAACTACTGCATCACCTTGGGCAGTTGGTGATACAGTCTCGGGACTGATAGAGTCTCGGGAACAAAATCAGTATTGTATCTTCTACTACTCTTCCTTCATACTACCAACAAATAAATGTCTTGTTATTAAAACGTTTGGTTTTGTTTTAGATAAGGAGATTGAGTTGTTCCTTTTCCCCATGGCACCCAGGAAAGGTAACTGTTAAGGTAGAACAACTAATAATTGGAGTCTAAGAGGAAGATTTCATCTTCTAGCTACTAGTAAGCTGGGAAAAATCCAGCAGTAACTGTATCACTTCCTCAAAGGGTCCCACAATGAGAAATAAGAATGGTGATAAAATGAGACTCCTGATAAAATAAGAACTTCAGTTCACCATAATACCTTATTCCCGAACCATTCTGGTTAGATTTCTTTAACTATATGTGAGTATCTTATATTACTTTTGTATATCCAAAATATAGAACTTGACACTAAGCAAGTGCTTTGTATTTACTTTTGACTGAAAAAGTAGGCTTTGTCACCTCTAAAAATACATGATACAAATCACAAAGCCACTTTCTTTCCGTGAGGGAGCATTCTCACAGAGTTTTTCCAATTCATCAGACCCAAAGACAATCTATCGTGCCAACAAATTTTGTCTTGGCATGGCCTTCATTTCTAAATCTTGCTAATTCTAATACTGCTCCTTTCTACAGTTCCTGATATCTCTAAGTATTAAATTTCTGCCGTCAGTTGGTACTGCCAAATCCCACAGCAGCATCTCCATCACCTATCCCAATTCCTAACCAACTTTAAACCTAACATGAAATGAAGAGTTACAGAATTCAATTTCCACTGGGTTCATTTCTTAATTCCCCTTCAGTCTACTCTCATTTATGCTGTGTGTTAGTGATTGAATTGTGTCCCCCAAAAAGATAAGTTAAAGTCCTAATCCCCAGCACCTCAGAATGTGACCTTACTTGGAAATGGGGTAGTTCCAGATGCAATTAGTTAAGATGTGGTTGTTAATCCAATATAACTGGGTCCTTATAAGGAAAAAAGAGACAAAAAACAAAAAGAGAACAGCCATGTGAAGACACAGAGACACCGAGAGAAGGCCATGTGAAGATAGAGTCAGAGACTAGAGATATGTTGCCACAAGCTAAGGAACATCTGAGGCTCCCAGAAGCTGGAAGAGTCAAGGAAGGATCATCCCTGGGAGGCTTCGGAGGGGGTATAATCCTGGTAACACCTGATTTCAGATTTGTGACCTCTAGAACGGTGAAACAATAAATTTCTTTTGTTTTATGCCACCCTTTTTGGTATTTTTGTTACGGCAGCCCTGGGAAACTAATATGCTGTTAGTCTGTGCTTATCCTCCAGACGCAGAAGGTAAACTCGCCTCTAAACAGTGCTAGACAAATGGTGTGTCAATGCACTATTTTGCATTGTCTCAAGTTCCCTCTTCCTGAAACTCAATGGCACTCTTGGGTACCAATGGACTAATGGATGCCCTTTCTTTAAAGTCTCTGTAGTTTCTTCCCCAGCAGCAACAAAGTGACAGGACAGTGCAATGACATTTAAAGAGCAGGACCTCTGATTCAACAGTTAAAAGCCCACACAATGTGCACATAAGCTACAATAAACACTATTCCCACTGTTTCTAGACATCACATATTTCAAGCAGCTCGGGCTAATACTCTCTACACTGTCAGAAAAACTATCCCAGACTCCAGAGAGCTGACCTCTCTTCATCCAGCCAAAGAATGGCAGCATTAGTCAACTGCACCATCTGCAAAACAAAAGTTGGGCCTCTTAAACACAATCGAGAGCCTGTTTGACCTCAGGTGGGGTGAAAGTCCCAGGAATGGAAACTGTCTGATTTCTCCCGGGTTTTTTTTTTCCTATGTTTTTAATTATATCCCAATTAAATGAAAAACTCCAAGTAGAGGGCACAGATTTGACTTTTAAAAACCAGATGTCTCATGTTTTGGGTCCTCCTTTTAAATTAACATAGGCAAACAATGTTATCTCCGTGTTAACAAAGGAAACCATCTTCTTGGCCCTTTGTGTTCCTTTCAGAGACTCTGGGTAAATGAAGGCCACACTTGTTCCACTAGGCACATTTGCCCAGGACAGAACCGGCGCCAACTCAGCCAGTTCTTTTATAGGAAATGACACCCGGCAGCCGGGCCTGGATCTCCGGTAAGCTCCACATATTGTTGAGGCAGCTCGGAGGACATGCTCGGATCAGTCAGATGGTGCCCACAGCTGCTAACAGCTGCTAACAGACGCCACCGTGCACCGCTCTGACCCCCTGTGTACAGTTTTCCTTTGGCTTCCCAGGAAACTTCCCTCCTCCAGCGCTCTCTATGCCCTTCTGCCCACAGTAAGGAGATGCCTGGAGTGAATCCACAAGTCCTTGTCCAGGTAATTAATCACCATCATCATCATCATCATCATCATCATCATCATCAGCTTGGGGGAGCTGACTACAGGAAAGAGAAGAGGTATAGTCTGCAGTTTTCTTTGAAGGTAGGATTTCTCCCCCACCCCCTTAAAATGTGAAGGTTCTGCTCTCCTGAAAGAGCAGCCTCCAGTTCTATGATTAGAATCAGGAACTGGAGAGGCTCCATCAGACCGAATCTTTGATTTCAAGGCAGCTTTGTTTCTCAAACCTGCTAAGCAGGCTCTTGAGAAGGTTGGTCATAGCTTGGAAAAGCAATTCAGTAGTTGGTGCATAGACTTCAGAGAAAGCAAGCAAGCACACGGTTTACATTTTTCCCGTTGTAAGAAGTATGGATAGCAACATAGGTGGGGAGAGGGATGTGGGTGGGGTTAACTTATACATAGTTATTTTATACTGTGCCATCTTGCAGCAGATTTTCTGAGGACTTTGTGTGGGTTTGTTAGGGAAGTAAAAATTGGGTCAGAATAGTTTCACACTCTACTACAACGTTCTTTGCGTTGTTTTTTTTATAGCCTCAATTTAGGCAAATCATATTCATGTATCATTGCTAATTTTCAAAACAATGACACAAGAAGGCTTTGGCTAAAAAGGAGTAACATATTTTAATCTATTCTTGCTTTTCCCTAATTTATCAGTTCAACATTATAACAAGGGACTCAAAAATTGTTCTGTAAATATCATTCCTATTTTGCCAGGAAGATGATTACAGTGTTTTGTGTTGAAAAAGTTTATCAAGCCTGAATATATTTTTTTCCAAAAAAGAAAAAGAATTTTCTTAAATGGACACAGGATTTTCCATATTTATTTAGATGGCATGATTATCAAATTTATGACTAAAAGGAAATTGCGAGTGTCATAAAATGAATTGAATGACAGAGTCAGGATTCAAAATTATTTAAATGTAGTAAAATTATGGGAAGATCTAACATGGTTATATAGCATGATTGTAACATTTGTTATAAACGGAAAGTCTGGTACTGGAACTCAAAATCACAATTACATAAGGAAGGATGAGGTGGCTATAGTTAAAGAGTGACATTTGGGGGAATGACTGTATCAATTTTGTTTAATACAAGCTCAATGTGAAATGGCTTGCCAAAAAAGCTAACACATCATAAATTGCCTCCTAATGTCAGAACAAAGACAGGATTCCTGCTCTCCTAATCACAGTCTGGCCTCACTGGGAATCTGGAAACTCTTTTGCTTCTAGGTGGTGCTCATTAAGAGCCCACATGATCCAAACCAGTTATTCTGAAAATTCGAAGAGTCATAAACCCTTTAATAATCTGATCAAAGTTATGGACCTTCTGCCCAGAAAAATGTGTATACCTACAATTTCGTATCCCATTTCCAGGTGTTAACAGATCCCTTAAAGAATCTCTAAGTAATAATCCTAAACTCTAGTTACCCCTGGATTCCAGATCAGGAACTCCTGGTCTACAATATATCCAGGGCAACCAGAATCAGAAGTGTTCTAGAACCGAGGTTCATCCTGAATCTCATACTGAAATGTCTACTTTGTTCATTCCTGCTTAAACCCAAGACTGAGCTGGGAGGCCTGAAATGGCTATCACTGACTTATCTAGACTATGCAAGTTTTCTAGTATCACAAAACCATGTGGTGCAGTCAATTCAATCATTCTGGCAAACATCAAATATCTGAAGTCCTTCTTCACATGAATAGACATTTAACTAATTGATTTTTTCCTATGTTTTAGCTTCCTGTACATAATAGGAGTAATAATACTAGCTAAGATTTATTAAGCACTCAGCACATGTCAGATACTATGCTAAGTCCTTACATAAATATTCTCAGTATATCCTCACAACAATCCTATGAGATGAATACTGTTTTGCCCCAGTTCAGATGAGGAAACTGAGGCAGATACAAGTTAAGTAACTTATTAGAAGTCGCACTTATTAGAATTTGGGAACAGACAAAGTGGTGCCCACATCTGTCTGCTCCCAACCTTGCTATTAAGCTGTGTTAGCATGATAAACAAACCAAGCTACCTTTCTTTAGAACATACTGTTAAGCATCCATGATGTTAGCATTGGCTATCAGGTCATAGTCACCTCGAAGGACAAAGCAGAGCATTCATACTTAAAGGTTTATAAACTTTGTTGAGTTGCTACCCTTTTAAATTTCCAGTCTTAATTTTCATTTCACATTTTCCTTAATGTTTGTGAGGAAGGGCTCTCTTTTGTCTATATGCCACACAACCTGTCCTCTTCTATCAATCTTGAGTTATAAGCCTCTGATTTGGGGGTGTGTATATATATATATATATTTTAAGATTTTATTTATTTGACAGAGAGAGACAGCGAGAGCAGGAACACAAGCAGGGGGAGTGGGAGAGGAAGAAGCAGGCTTCCCACTGCGCAGAGAGCCTGACACAGGGATCAATCCCAGGACCCCAGGATCATGACCTGAACCCAAGGCAGATGCTTAACAACTGAGCCACCCAGGCACCCCGGGGGTTTATATTTTAAACACATTACTTTTCAGAGTTATCAACTTTTTTTGTTATTCAGTATCATAGCCCTGACCTGATTTAAGCATCTTTCATAAACAGGTATGAACAAATCTGGGAGTGCTTCCTAGCTGTAGCTCCAGATACTGAATAATAAAACTCACCCTGTTGAATACTAGTTCTCAAAGGAACTCTAAGTTATATAATGTCTTTGTCTCATAGGGATTCAGTGACAGAAGCCATAATATAAACAAGAGAGGCACTGTGTCTGGTCCCTCTCTGACATCTCCCTCGATTTTCTGATGAGCAAGCTCATGCTTGACAGTCTTCCCCCCTCTTCTCCTATCTCCCTTTTTCTCGTATGTCCTTAAGCCTTTAGATCCCAAGAGTAACCCTCCTTTTCCTCTCTGAATTTTTTGACCAGAGAATGCTGAATATCCATAAGGGGGATTCATTTTGTGCTCACTGAATTAAAAAAAAAAAAAAAAAAAAAAAGCTGGCAAATTATTACCAGAATCCTTATAAGTTAACAATATAAAACAATCAGGTCATGCAATACAATCTCCTCTGATATGAGTTTTGTGCCATAGAACTCCGATTTTGTTTTAAAGAACATGAGAACCCACAACTTAAATAGGAGCAGGGAGGAAGGGAGGAGGTGCCCCCTCTGATCCTATAAGGAGCACATTTCTAGCACACTTACCCACAGCTCAGATTCTTGCATTAATGTGCCTCACAAATAATCTCACTAAACATCAAGCTGGGAAATGAACACTGGCAGAGTCCTGGTAAATTCTCTTAAACTGGCCCCTGGCGGGAGCAAAACATCTCAAAATGTGTTTATTATAGATCAGGATAATACTTGTAAAGATTGTCCATCAT
The DNA here is from genome assembly GCF_009762305.2 of Zalophus californianus. Classification (NCBI taxonomy): domain Eukaryota; kingdom Metazoa; phylum Chordata; class Mammalia; order Carnivora; family Otariidae; genus Zalophus; species Zalophus californianus. The sequence goes on from NC_045598.1 coordinate 125,219,152, forward strand.
ATATGTAAGAAAATCTCCTAATAAACATATCTGACAAATCATGATGATAGCCTCCATATTTCTTTGTTTAATTCTCAGTTTTCTTCTAAGACCTTCTTGAAGTTTGGTTGTAATGGATCATTACGTCCATAATGTGCTCAATGTTGGAGTGAATTTTGAACAGTTTTTAGGCTGCATACTGTTTTCTTCCAGATAATTTACTGGATTAAAATTAGCAGTGTGAAAAGCTGTAGAGAAATCTAAATGCCTGCCAAATCAAAGAAATAATCACATTTTTATGAATATTTAATATCATAGTCATGGCAAATAAGGCAAGTAATTAGTACTTACCATAAATTTGCAAAGTATTATTTTATGTAAATGTTACATTCTACTAGTTTGATATGAATTATTCATTGTATAACCAGACACTGACACAAACCAGTAAACATTTAAATCTATGTGCTATTAGTTTACTTACCTTCAATGATTTTGTGCAGAATATATACATATTTTTTGTCCATGAATCCATGTTTTCCCTCTTGCCCCAAAAAGGGACAAAAGACAATGAGAAGAATGTTATTTAAAGCCATCTACTATATATTCAATAGTAAAGAAACTTAAGATGCAATATGTGGTCCCCTCATGTGTGCAGATGAAGAGCCCCCCGGCTCTGCTTCTGCCTCCACACCTCTCATGTGGATTTTTATTAATGAAGAGTGGTAGTGAGTGATGTTATAAAAACAAAAATGTTGGAGAAAAATAACTGCATAGTACAAACTGTATAGTGAAGAATTAACCTTATCCAAAAGAGAGGTCTGGCCTTTGCCCTTAGCTACTGAAAGGTGATCTCTCAGTTCCTGAAATGCCATGCCTAGCAAGGAATGTCTTTGTTTGCCTGGGAGCTTTGGCCACCAAGGAGTCCAATAATGTGATTTATGTTAGGCCATGTGGTATCTGCTGCTCTCGGGAGGAACTGGAGACTAAGGATGTCAACCTAATGTCCAGAAGGGCTGGAGACTAAAGGACAGCCATGTGGGTGAGATGTGACTGAGTGCCAATAAAAACTCTGGACACCCAGGCTCGGGGGAGCCTCCCCTGTTGGCAATGCTCCATTCACACTGCCACACGTGGATGCCAGGAAGAGTTAATGTTCTCCGTGTCTCCACAGGGAGAAGACAACTGGAAGCTTAGCATTTGGACCCCTCTGGAGTCTGCCCTACGCATCTCTTCCCTTAGCTGATTTTAATCTGTTATAAACCATAACCATAAGTGTAACAGTTTTCAGGGAGTTCTGTGAGTCCTAGCAAATTCCCAAACCTGATGGTGGTTTGGGGAATCCCCCAAACTTGCACTTGACATCAAAACTGAGAGCAGTCCTGAGAGAACTGTACCCTGTCTCACATTAGCATTGGCTAAATTTTGCATAAATAGTCAACTCAAGGAGACACCAGATTCTATACCTGAGAAATGAAACAGAATAGCATCTCCTTGGGAGAGAAAGGGTGGGCCCTTAAATCCATCACCAGCCTATATGAAGGCTTTTCTGTCCCATCATTTTTTTTCCTGAAAGTCCCACTGCCTCTCCCCTTACTTTGAGAGGTCAGTTGAGCTCCAAACTGATTCCAGAGATAAAATGCCAGAGAGGATCAAGCCAAAGGAGTCCTCCCAAGCAGCAGATCTCCTAAAAGTCATGGTGTTTCTAGCACCTTCCCCAGTCTTCACACAGCTCACTTCCTGCTCTTCTTCTCATCTGCTCAAATATCTCCTTCCCAGTAAGTCCTCCTTAATGTTCATACTTGAAATTAAACCACCTCCGTGGACCCCAGCATTTATAGCCCCACTTCCTGTTTTCTTTCTCCATAGCATGTATCTTTAACACACTATATATGTTACTATTTTTTTTGCTCACTCTGTCTCCACTCAGGAGACTATTAAGTTCAACTAAAGCAGAGATTTTGTCTCATTTTGTTCTCTGTACCCTCGAACCTTGAACAGCAACTGAGACATAGCAGGTGCTCAACAAATTTTTATTGAACAAGGGGAAAAAATCATTCTACATAAATTCTTTTTTTTAACATTTTGTTTATTTGACAGAGAGAGAGAGAGAGAGAGAGAGAGTTAGAGCACACAAGCAGGGGGAGCAGCAGAGGGAGAGGGAGAAGCAGGCTTCCTGCTGAGCAGGGATCCCGATGCGGGGCTCGATCCCAGCACTCTGGGATCATGACCCAAGCCGAAGGCAGACACTTAACCGACTGAGCCACCCAGGCAACCCTATACAGAAATTCTTTTTTTTTTTTTTAAAGATTTTATTTATTTATTTGAGAGAGAGAGAAAATGAGAGATAGAGAGCACGAGAGGGAAGAGGGTCAGAGGGAGAAGCAGACTCCCTGCTGAGCAGGGAGCCCGATGTGGGACTCGATCCAGGGACTCCAGGATCATGACCTGAGCCGAAGGCAGTCGCTTAACCAACTGAGCCACCCAGGCGCCCTATACAGAAATTCTTAAGGGAAGGAATATGTCCATAGGAGGTCTGGAGGACTTTTCCTGAATCTGATACACTGTTTCCACGTGGATTACATTCAACACAACAATAAAATGGCATGGTTTTCCAGAGATTTTTCCTTTTATTCACACTGGTCATAAGATTCATAAGCTTTGAGAAAATTAAAATTTAAAATTTTAGGTGGCTGAGGGCAGAAAGGGAGAAAATCCCACAACCAATCTGGAAAGCCTATCTTGGTCTAGTTTAAAATCATTCTCATTTCAGGAAATTCATAATAAGCCAGAGTACTTTGAGAGCAAAGGTGCTCAAAATGACAAAAGGGATGCTGCTGGCTCCATATTCACACTGCCCCAACCTTTCCACTCATGTGTCCTTTGATTACTCAGTCTACTGTTTCACTACGGTTCCTGAAACACACACACAATCAGCCAGCAGATTAAGAATCACTGTGATTGCACTACTGGGTATTTACCCCAAAGATACAAATGTAGGGATCCGAAGGGGTATGTGCACCCCGATGTTTACAGCAGCAATGTCCACAATAGCCAAACTGTGGAAAGAGCCAAGATGTCCTTCGACAGATGAAGGGAAAAAGATGCGGTGTGTGTGTATATATATATATATATACATATACACATACATACACACACAATGGAATATTATGCAGCCATCAAAAAGAACAAAATCTTGCCATTTGCAACGACATGGATGGAACTGGAGGGTATTATGCTGAGCGAAATAAGTCAATCAGAGAAAGACATGTATCATATGACCTCACTGATATGAGGAATTCTTAATCTCAGGAAACAAACTGAGGGTTGCTGCAGTGGTGGGGGGTGAGAGGGATGGGGTGGCTGGGTAATAGACATTGGGGAGGATGTGTGCTATGGTGAGTGCTGCGGATTGTGTAAGACTGTTGAATCACAGACCTGTACCTCCGAAGCAAATAATACATTATATGTTAAAAAAAAAAAAGAAGAAGAAGAAAAAGATAGCAGGAGGGGAAGAATGAAGGGGGTGAAATCGGAGGGGGAGATGAACCATGAGAGACTATGGACTCTGAGAAACAAACTGAGGGTTCTGGAGTGGAGGGGGTGGGGGGATGGGTTAGCCTGGTGATGGTTATTAAAGAGGGCCCGTTCTGCATGGAGCACTGGGTGTTATACGCAAACAATGACTCATGGAACACTACATCAAAAACTAATGATGTAATGTATGGTGATTAACATAACATAAAAATGGGGCGCCTGGGTGGCTCAGTTGGTTAAGCGACTGCCTTCGGCTCAGGTCATGATCCTGGAGTTCCGGGATCGAGTCCCACATCAGGCTCCCTGCTCAGCAGGGAGTCTGCCTCTCCCTCTGACCCTCCTCTGTCGGGAGCCATGAGCAACAAAGGGGTTAATCGGGTAGAGCAAAGGCTCCCTGATCCCTTTGAACCATGGCCACCTGACTGCCCCCATACAAGAACATGTGGTACTGGCTAGCCCGAGTTGTATTTAGACTAAGAAAACCACAGTGTTATTGATAAGCCCTGAAAAATAGCGCACCGGGCCCTTTGAAGGCATGGGAAGAAACTATGCGCTTGAGGAACCTGGCCTTGAACCAAAAACTCGGGACGGAGCCAGGAGAGGGCAGGGAGGAACCTGTGGAACTTGTTTATGTCCTATTGTTATATAACCTGAACTTATATAAAGTGTGTAAGTAAGAATAAAGTTGTTGCTCGCGGCATCCCCGTGGGCAACCCTCCTGTTCCCATACTTTTATGTTTCATTCTCTTACCCTCATCCCTGTTCGACCTTGCACGCGGGCCGTGACACTCCTCTCTCTCATGCTCTCTATCCCTCATTCTCTGTCAAATAAATAAATAAAATCTTAAAAAAAAAAAAATAACATAAAAAAAAGAAAGAAAGAAATCAAAAAAGAAAAGAAAAGAATCACTGTGAAAGATACAGCCTGACTTAAACACAGGTCTTCCCTCACCCAGGAAGGAAAGGGGCACAGGCTAATTCAAAGCTATTGCATTCACAGGTCTGTGAAGAAAAAGTCATTACTGTGCACTGGGTATTGGTACACTTGAGTTTTCCATGGCCTTTCTCTTTACTTAGGGAACCAACAAAACATGATTACTACATTGTCCATTCGGGGTCTTAAATACCACTTTAAGTAAAGAAATCCTTGACTTCAAGAAAATAACAATCAGACCAGTCAGGAAGTAGCAATGACAAATGGCTGCCAATACTTTTTTCATTGAAAGAAATGCACTAAATGGATGTTTCTTAAACACTGATAAAAGGGGCAAAAAAAGTTCCTAGGAGACTCCTTAGCACTGTTCTTATAAAACTTGCTCCTTTGGCCCGGAGGGAGAGGGAAATGTGGAGCTGATGGTCAGAGGAAGTTTCAGTTATGCAAGATAAGTAAGTTCTGGAGATCTATCAAACACACAGTTCCCATGGCTAACACTATATTGTATACTTAAAATTTGCCAACAGATGTTAAGTGTTCTTACCACAAAAAAATAAATAAATAATAAGGGGGCCTGGAGAAAACTTTAGGAGATGATAAACACATCTATGGCATTGGTGGTGCTGATGGTTTCAGAGATGTATACTTACCGCAAATTCATCGAACTGTATACATTCAATATAGACAGCTTTTTACATGTCAATCATACCTCAATAAAGTAGTTTAAAAAAAAAACTTGCCCTTTTGTCCTGGCACGCCTGTGCCCACAGAAACAGACCGTATTCAGTGGGCAAGATTATTTTAAAATAAATTCAGTGAAATGGCTGAGATTATGTGACATCAAGGGAATATGACAGCATATAAAATTCTAGAATCCCATTTTACAAGAAGTTTCTTTTCAGAACTCCCAATCACTCCTAGTTCTCTTTTCAATCTTTCTAAGAAAATATGCTATGAAGTTAGATTTCCTGGACTGAAGTCTCTATGACTTAATCCAAACTTCGGCAAGTCACTAAAACTCCATCAAAGGAGAATAACAGCAACCACCTCATATAGGGCTGTTGTGAGGGTGTGAGGACCAAACTCCTCAAAGAGCTTAGCCTAACACCTGAGACAGCATGCATGTTCCATAAGTGCCAGCTGTCTAATTATTGCCTGTGTTGTTGATATCACCTCTTTCATTTTGAATACTATTTCACCTTGCTGCTGAAGAAGATCGTGCTGTTAGAAAAAGGGGTCAAAACTGTTCAATAATTCTTCTGTCTACATCGTAAAACTATTTAAGGGTTTCCTCACAATATCATTTAGTTAGAAATGAGCAACAGAACTTCTCTACTTTGGAAATATTTTGTTTCCCCTGTGAGCTCTTCATTCAAATGCACATGTAATTAAAGAGGAAACAGAAGAGAAACTTTAAATTTTAAGATGTTCAACTGAGGATGCATAGATATTCACACATCCATACAAACATAAAACCTGGATTTTCAAACTCAAACTTTGATTTAATGTAGCCAGATGCTAAATAAACCATTTTGACTTTAATTTCAGCAGAGGCCCCAAGACAATAAATATCATATTTCAGAGTGAGACGCAAGGCCACCAGTCAGAACATCCATGGGACTTAGTTAAAAACTGTTATTCAACACTTTGCTCACTACTCATCCTCAGCCTAGGAAGGGTTGGGGGGACTGAAAAAGGAGTTTATTAGAGGACTTTTTGCAGAGCTCCTCTGCTATGTGCCATGAGTACCAACCCTCACCGAGATTAAGGAACTTGGAGTATAAGTCAGTGCGTGCCCCTCCCTTCAAGTTTAAGGAAAGGACTTCAGTGGGATCCCTCTGAAAGCCTGACATACATCCTCTACAACTGGGAGACACCATGGACTGGTGTCTGACTCTGGGATTTCCAAAGGGAGGAAGATGATGACTGGCTGTTCTGAGACTATTGTCATGGCCTGCATATGCTCCCAGGGTTTGCTGGGGCAAAGGGTTCCTGAGTATCCCCAGATGTGGCTTCTCATATGAGAAAACCAGCACAATGCTAACCTAGGACCTACCTAAATAGATGAAGAGATCCCATCAGGGTGTGAACTGCTGAATTCCCAGGGCTGAGGACCATATATGTGACCAACCAGGGGAGATACATTAGCTGGTAAGAAGTTCCCAGCGATTGTGTGTGTGTGTGTGTGTGTGTGTGTGTGTGTGTGTGTGTCCTACAAGAGAAATGTAGTTTTACCAATCTCCCAAATCCAGGGAACACCCATGCCAACAGTGAGACCTTCCTTTCTCTCTCCTATACCATCTCTAACTCTGGCCCTGCAGAGACAGAGCACTATATGGGGCAAGTGGCACCAGCACCAGCACCCCAGAAGCCCCCACAAGCCTACAGGGGGACTGTCTGCAGCTGGCCCAAGCTAAAGGAAAAAGTTTTCCATTAAATGGAAACAGGTGTTTTACTTATTACCCTAGTTTGACATATTAATTACTGAACTGAAATCAATTACTGATGACAATCAGAGGATCTTTTGTTATCTGGAGGTAACCAGAAAAGCAAGAGCCGGCCCTTAGGGCAAGAGAAAAACAAGCAGTGCGGGAGATGACCAAAGGTATTTTCAAGTATACCTCATGAACCCACTTGTCCAACATGATGAGTTATTAAACAGCATCCTTGCCAAGCTTGCTAAATTGGTTCTGCCATATGCTTTCCACCCTTGGTAAGGCAGGAGCACCTGGTGCCCACAGTGACACCAGGACTGGCACCAGTTGAAGGGAACACAAAGACTATTGAGAGTCCCCCAGTTCTACATATACTAGCCTCAACCACCCCTGAGACTTCTAGGCAATCCTGGAAAAAGAGAGAGGAGGCCACAGTGACGTCTCAATGCCCAAGTTTCCTACTGAGCCTCCTCTCCAGTCCACACCCAAATGTGTAGCCAAGAGCTAAACAAGGGAAGTGATGACAGAAATGACTACTGCTCGTTTAAAAATGGAGTGGCTAACAAGATCTAAGAATGCCCCAAAGCAATTCCATCAAACAATTTTCCCATCAGACGATTTTTATGGGCCCCATTACCAATTTATTTTACAATAAATGAAAGGGCCCCTCCCTCAGAAATTCCCATATAGTTGTGATGGCTGGAGAAGCAGTCATTCCGGGTAATACTCAGGGTACCCTATCCCTAGCCCAGCCCAGCCCAGCCTTGTTTCTAGCAATGAGAGAGGGGATGTTGTCAAATTTAGAACTGACTTGAAAAAGTGTTATTTCTAAACCTAGAATAAAACTCGAAACATTTGGAATTTGTATTTCATTTGGCTCTGGAAAAGATGAATTTGAAGATGCTGCAGATTTTGTGATCTTTTTCCCCAGGGAGTCTTAGAGGCTAGGGAAGTAAACTTTAGTGTCCTACTGGTAGAGTATGGAGGCCATGATATTTCAAAAAGTGGATTAAAAAGGCTGCGTTTCTCAGTGCGAACTCAGTTTGTGGTAATCATTTCATACTCTCCCATGTAAGCTGAGAAATTGTTAGGTGAGTTGGTTTTTAACCCTGGGAACAATTGCCCTCCATAGCCAGTAATTCCTCCTCATGATGCCAGAATAAAAAGTTCCATTTTTGTCTTTGTAGCATTAACAGCAGGAATGGTTCTGATCCTTTTATCTACCCTAAAATGACACACACAGACACACATACACTGATACACACCAAAAAAGTCCACACATGGGAGAATGTGTCTGACAAGCACAATGAGCAGAAGAGAGCTGGGAAGTGGAGCCATGTGCTCTGTAGGACTCTTCTTGGCTTGAAGGGTTTGGTCTGTGCTTGCAAACCACATGCTGTAAATGAGGAAGTCCACTGCGGCGTTGACAGGTAAGATACAGTAAGTGCCTATCAAAAGTCAACTCACAAAACCAAGCTTTTGACAACACACTGTGATGCTCAGTGGGAAACATAAAATTTGCCAGTTGGCCCAGCAACAAGGAGAAGCACATCCGGGAAGCTCAGCTTTCTCTCTCCTACAGCAAGGGGACAGCCCCTTTTGATTTCATGTTGGCATGCAGAAAGGACAAGAAAAAGAGACAATAATTGCTTATGATCAAAAGATTGTGAAGAAGAAAATAAAACAGTGGAAATCACTCAGTTCATCATGCTCCTTCTGGAACCTCATCAATATACAGTGAATGTAAAAGACAGAACCCAGGACCAGAGAATATTACAGCAGGAAACAGGAGTCTACCCACACAGACAAAAAGATGGGGCTCATGTAAATGTTTGCCTTTCATTTATTTTGAGCAAACATTTCCTTCCACGTAACAGACTCATCCTGATCAGCCACTTCCACCTGGTGTTCTTCAAACCAGATGGAAGTGTAAATTATTTAAATACATGATCTTCCATTAGCTGCTGAGCTTAAGTGCCTCAAAAAAAAAAAAAATTTTAAGTGCTTTCCAGGATTCTAGAAAGCATTTGCACAAGGATAGATAAACATATTTTCAAGACACAACTCCAATGACAGCAATTTTTAGATTTTAAAGTACAGTCAGCATTAGCATCTATAAGTAATTATGACTTTTGCAAAAGATTGTTTACACTGTAAAAGTAAAATCAGAGCTAATGAGCTAATTAAGGGTTTCTTCCCCTCCACATGACACTGTTCCACAAAATCCAAACATGTTCATCATGACACACTGAGGAGCTATAATGACCCATCTTAAATTGTTTCTCCCATTCACAGTTTCAATTCATTTTTTTTGAAAATATGTTTTTAAACAAAACAAATTGATGGTAGATTTTAAGTTTAATCAGTTTCTTGATAGGAAATGATGTTAACACTCATGATAATGCAATAACCACTGTCTTCATGTGTGCAGGCGGTGTGTAATGGATGTGTAATGGATGGATTCATAAGAGTGAAGACATCACAGTTAACTTCCACATCTGTAATTACTCCCTTGATTATAGAATTATAAAAAGAATATGTTACAGTTAAATATTCAAAATTCAGAACATTTCAGAAATTGGAAAGATCATACAGATCAACTGGATGGGAACTTATCAACCTGATCTTGTTAAAATACAGATTCTAAATCTAGGGTCCTGGAGTGGGTCCTGAGATTCTCCATTTCTAACAAGCTCTCAGATCATGTTGATGGAGTTGGTCTATGGACCATCCTTTAAATGACAAAGCTCTATTTGTTAGATATGCCCTCATCAGCCCCTCTGGAAATGATACATCTCGGGAGAAAAATTTGGCAAAGGCGTCAGATTTCACAAGATAAGCAAAAATCTTCTTTGCCCTTAGTGTAGTATTATTAAGTTTTACATCTAGCTGTCAACCAGATATCAAAATAAGGGCTACCACACTGCAGTGCAATAGTTTTCTAAATTTAGTTTAGTGCAAGGAACCATTCATTCCAAGACATTTTACTCAGAAGTCTAGTCTGTAAAAAACATAAAAGTAGAATTGCTTGAATTAAGTGTGTGTAAATGTATGTGTACATGTGTGTATGCATGTGTGTGTACTGTTGTGTGTGTCCTACGCATGTTGTGTATTTGCATGTGTTTGGCAAATGTGCATGTGTGAACATGTGTGCATCTGTGTGGTGTTCATGTGTACATGTGCATGGTGTGTGTGTGTGGTATATTTGGTGTGGTGTGTGTGTGCATGTGTGGTATGTATACATGTGTGCTCCTATGTATGCAAGTATGTGTGCATGTGTGGTGTGTGCGTAGTCTCACTCATCTGGCCTCTCCAACCTTAACTCTGACTCTCCCAATCCCCACCCAACGTCCAGGGATAGAGCTTCTCAACTTTGGCAAAATGAGTCTTAAAAGAACTCTGACCTTGAAAAAGTATCTTTTGGGACCTCACTTTTCTTATTTGCGTTATAAAAGTCTTGATTCCAAATTGAGTTGCTCAAAAGAATGATCCCAACCTAATATGGACGATATCTCTAGATTCAAGTCTTACTTCAACTCCACTTCCCACTTTCTCCCATGAACTTAATTTTTCGTAACTGTCCTTTGACAGTGATATTTGATATCCCTCCTCCTTTTCTCACTCCATCAATACTGTTCTTTATTCCCATAACTTTGTTTACATGGGTTTATTCCCTATTTGACTTGCCCACTTTCTTTTTATTCCTCCCACCAGTGGTGGATGACTAAAGGGAAATCATGTCCTTCAAGCTCTAATCATCTTCTTTTCCATCCATCACCAGCCTCAATCATCACAGAATCAGATCAGCAGGGTGAACAGTTGCCATGGAGGTTTCAGAAACCCATCCAAAGTTTCTGTTTTGAATAAAATTGACTTACCAGATCTAGCTCTTAAGAACCCCTGCCTTTTTCCAAAGTTAATTGCTGCTATTAATAGAACTAATTCTAAAATACACTTTCTTTACATGTCTGAGGATTGAAAAGTTTATAAATAACACACTTCTTTCCACCAACCAAGTTCAGAATTGATACAAAGAGCCAGGAAAATGAAAATAAAATATCACCTTTGTTCCTGAAAAAGCTGTTGAAGAGTTTGCCTCAGACAGAAGGGCACAATGGGCTTGTTAACCGAATTAAAATTATGCACTATGTCAAGGAATGTGTGACCGAATTAAATGTGTGACCGAATTAAAATTATGCACTATGTCAAGGAAGTACTGCAGTGCTACAATCACAGGGCTCCCCCTCCCCCACCCCAAACACTAGACAGAACCAGTCCTGCTAAGTTACTACAGACAAGTACACGTTTGCTGCACAGTTGGGGAAACTGAGACTAAGAAATGAGCATGCCCTATTCCTTCTTCTCAAACTCATCCGTCAAACTCCTCTTGCTCTGCTCACCTCTCCTCCCTCCAGAACAAGCGAGTAAGAATAGGAGGAGAAGCAAGAAGTGGTAGGATGTCACTTCACAAGGCAACAAGAGGAGTGGAAATACGTGTTTCCCCCAAACATGGGCTTTTATATGGAGGATTTAATATATTGAATTTGCCAATTCTCTCCTTACATATAGATGTATTCTCTGGAATTGGCATAAAGGAAGCTATTGTGCTCACCATTAATTATCAAGTCTCCGATTTCCATTAATTAGCACAAGTTTATCACACAAGGCACTATGTCAATATTGGTGAGGGATACAAAGTAAGACACTATGTTTATGCCTTCAGGATGTTTAAAATTCTAGTTGGAGATACCAGACTTGAGCAAGTAAAATTAAACAATTAAGTATTTTAATAGCACTTCAAGACAATACTATGAAAGATGTCATAGGTCAGCACATAATTAATTTCCACCTTAATTAATAGTAAAATAAGAATCCAGAAGAGGAAAAAAATCTTGATAGCTGGGGTTGTAGGACAATATTTTATTAAGCTGGTATGATCCGGGTGTTCAAAAATGGACAAGGATGGATAAGGAAGAGAGAAGAGGGAATAATATCAAGGTGGAAGAAGGCAGAGGAAAAATCATAGCCCATGCAGCCGTTTTACAAGAGAAATCTTGCAACACAATATAAGAAATTTCTACAAAAGAACCAGGTGCCAACATTCACTACCTAACTTGCTAACAGTGTGTCCCACACCCATGTTCCCCTGTGGACACACCCCATCCAGCCAGGCCTCAACTCCAGGTCCCCTCCAACAGCAGACCTGCTCAAACCTTGCTAACACCAAGCACACCCCCACCCCTGCACTTCTGTGGATCTGTCCCCTCCAAAACGATCTTGGCCAGAGCACATCCAGAGCAGTACCACAAGCCTAGCAGTGTGCAAGCAGCCCTAACAGGTGCTAGTACCACTCCAAACGGACTCCTGCTCCAGGAGGAGGGAAGGATAACCACACACAACAATCAGACTGTGGCCCTAGCAACTGCAGGCCCTACCCACCAACAAAAGCTTCTCAGGGGACAAAACAGGAAAAGTGCCCTGAAGTTTGGTGCTACTGCATCTCTGGTAAATGCCTGGTCTGACTCAGTTCAAGCCCAAGGCAGCCTCAGACTGCCCCACTGACAACACAAAGACCAAACCCGACCAACAACAGGGAAAGAGAGCCATTGCAGATGACTGGACTGAAGGAAAAAGTGACTCAGCCCTAATAGCAGGGTATACACAATACACATAGGGGACACCCCTGAAGTGCCAAGTTCTGATGAACAGGAAACATTGTACTACAGGGTACTACAGGACCTCTTCTTCATAAGGCCACTACTCTCAAGAGCAGGAGATGTAGCTGACTTTCCTAACACAGAGACAAAGACACAGAGAGTTAGACAAAACAAGGATACAGAGGAATATGTCCCAAATGAAAGAAGAGGACAAAATCACAGCAAGAGACCTAAGTGAAACAGAGATAAGTAACATGCCTGATAGAAAATCTAAAGTAACAGTCACAAAGATACTCACAGGACTTAAGAGTAGAGGACATCAGTAAGACCCTTAACAGAGAGATAGAGAAACATAAGAAAGAACCATCAGAGATGAAGAACTCAATAAATGAAATTAAAAAAATACACTAGATGGAATGAATAGTAGACTAGTGGAAGCAGAAGAATGGATCAGTGACCTGGAGGACAAATAACTGAAAGCAATCAAGCTGAACTGGTGAAAGAAAAAAAAAAATACAAAATGAAAACAGAGTTAGGGAACTCTGTGACAACATTAAGCATAATAACATTTGCATTCTAGGGATCTCAGAAAGAGAAGAGAAAGAAGAGGAGGCAGAAGATTTACTTGAAGTAATAATAGCTGAAAACTTCCCAAATCTTGCAAAAAAAAAAAAAAAGAAAGAAAAAAGAAAAGGAAAAGGAAAAAAGAAAGAAATCAGATCCAGGAGCCACCAACAAAATCAACCCAAGGAGATCCACACCAAGACACATAATAATTAAAATGGCAAAACGTAGTGATAAAGAGAGAATTTTAAAAGCAGTAACAGAAAGGAAAACAGTTACATATGAGGGAAACCCCATAAGTCTATCAGCTGATCATTCAGCAGAAACTTTGCAGTCCAGAAGTGAGTGGCATGATACATTCAAAGTGCTGGAAGAAAAACTCTGCAACCACAAATACTCTATCTAGCAAGGCTACCATTTAGAATAGAAGGAGAGAGAGTTTCTCAGACAAACAAAAGTTCAAAGGAATCGAGGACCACTAAACCATACCTACAAGAAATGTTAAAGGGGATTCTTTGAGTGGAAAAGAAAGACCAAAAGTAAGAGTAAGAAAAGTAGGAAGCACAAAAGCAGTAAAAATAAGTATATCTATAAAAATCAGTCAAGGGACTCGCAAAATAAAGATGTAAAATATGACACCATATACCAAAAATGTGGGGAGGAGAGGAGTAAAGAATGGGCTCAAATTTAAGTGACCATCAACCTCATATAGACTGCTATATACAGAAGATGTTACATGCAAATTGAATGGTAACTACAAATCAAAACCCAGTAATAGATCTGCAAAAAAATAAAGAGAAAGGAATCCAAATATATCACTAAGGAAAACCAACTAACCATAAGAGAAGACAGCAAGAAAATAAAGGAACAGAGAACTACAAAACAACCATAAATGGAATAACAAAATAGCAATAAGTACATACCCATCAATGATTACTTTGAATGTAAATGGACTAAATTCTCCAATAAAAAGACAGAGGGTTATGGAATAGATAAAAAAGCAAGACCCATCTATATGCTGTCCACAAGAGACTCATTTCAGAACTAAAGACACATGCAGATTGAAAGTGAAGGGATGTAGAAGCATTTATCATGCAAATGGATGTCAAAAGAAAGCTGGTGTAGCAATACTTATATTGGACAAATAGACTTTAAAAGAAAGACTGTAACAAGAGACAAAGAAGGACACTATATAATTATAAAGGGAACAATCCAACAAGAAGGTATAACAATTGTAATACCTTCCAACAATTGTAATACTTTTCACAGTATTACACCCAAATACATAAAGCACCCAAATACATAAAGCAGTTAATGACAAACATAAAGGAAGTAATCAATAGCAATACAATAATAGTAGGGGACTTTAACACCCCACTTACATCAATGGACGGATAATCCAAACAGAAAATCAACCAAGAAACAGTGTGTTTTAATGACATTTTGGACCAGAGGGATCTAACAGTTATATTCATAACATCCCATCCTAAAACAGCAGAATACATATTATTTTTTTCAAATGCACATGGAACATTCTCTAGAATAGATCACATATTAGTCCACAAAACAAGCATCAACAAATTCAAAAAGACTGAAGTCATACCTTGCATCTTTTCTGAAGACAACACTATGAAACTAGAAATTAACCACAAGAAAAAATCTAGAAAGAGTACAAATATATGGCGGTTAAATAACATGCTACTAAACAATGAATGGGTCAGCCAAGAAATCAAAAAATATATGGAGACAATGAAAACGAAAACACAACAGCCCAAAATCTTTGGGATGCAGCAAAAGCTCTTCTAAGGGGGAAGTTGATAGCAATATAGGCCTACCTCAAGAAGCAAGAAAAATCTCAAACAAGCAACTTAACTTTTACATCTAAAGGAGCTATAAAAAGAACAAACAAAACCTAAAACAAGTAGAAGGAAGGAAATAGTAAAGATTAGAAATAAAATAGAAACTAAGAAATAATAAAACAAAACAGGTCAATGAAACCAGGAGCTGGTTCTCTAAAAAGACCAACAAAATTGATAAACCTTCAGCCAGATTCATCAGAGAGAGAGGACTCAAATAAGCAAAATCAGAAATACAAAGGATTATAAGAATATTATAAAAAAAATTACATGCCAACAAATTGGACAACCCAGAAGAAATTAATAAATACCTAGAAACATATACCCTCCCAAACTGAATCAGGAAGAAATAGAAAATGTGAACAGACCAATTACCATCAATGAAATTGAAACAGTAATCAAAAAACTCCCAACAAAAGTCCAGGACCAGACAGTTTCACAGGTGAACTGTACCAAACATTGAAAGAAGAGCTAATACTATTCTCTTCAAAGTATTCCAAAAAAAAAAATAGAAGAGGAAGGAAAGCTTCCAAATGCATTCCATGAGGCCAGAATTACCCTGATACCAAAACCAGAGAGACGCCACAAAAAAAGAGAACTACAGGCCAATATCTCTGATGAACATAGATGCAAAAATCCTCAACAAGGTATTAGCAAACCGAATCCAATAATACTTTAAAAAAATCATCTGCCATGATCAAGTGGGATTTATTCCTGGGTTGCAAGTGTGGTTCAATATTTGCAAATCAAATCAACATGATCATCATATCAACAAGGGAAAGGATAAAAATAATATGATCATTTCAACAGATGCAGAAAAAGCATTTTATAATGTACAATATCTATTCATGATCAAAACCCTAAACAGAGTAGATTTAGAGGGAACATACCTCAACATAATAAGGGCCATTAATGAAAAACCCACAGCTAACATCATAGTCAATGGTGAAAAACTGGAAGCTTTTCCCCTAAGATTAGGAACAAGACAAGGGTGTCCACTCTCATCACTTTTATTAAACATAGTATTAGAAGTTCTACCCACAGCAATCAGACAAGAAAAAGAAATAAAAGGCATCCTAATTGGTAAGGAAGAAGTAAAACTTTCACTATTTGCAGATGACACAATACTATATACAGAAAACCCTAAAGACTCCATCAAAAAATCTCGTAGAACTGATAAATGAATTCAGGATACAGAATCAATATACAAAATCAATATATGAAAATCCATTGCATTTCCATACACTAATAATGAAGTAGCAGAAAGAGAAATTTAAAAAACAGTCCCATTTACAATTGCACCAAAAACAATAAAATGCTTAGGAAGAAACTTAACCAAGGAGGTGAAAGATCTGCACTCTGAAAACTTTAAAACACTGATGAAAGAAATTGAAGATGAGATAAACAGAAAGATACTCCATGCTCATGGATTGGGATAAGAAATATTAAAATGTCCATACTATCTAAAGCAATCTACCGATTTAATGCAATCCTTTCAAAATACCAACAGCAGTTTTCACAGAACTAGAACAAATAATCCTATAAAATTTGAGTGGAACCACAAAGACCTCAAGCAGCCAAAGCAGTCTTGAAAAAGAAGAAAAAACTGGAGGTATCACAATTCCAAATTTCAAGATATACTACAAAGCTGTAGTCATCAAAACAGTATGGTACTGGCACAAAGATAGACACATAGATCAATGGAACAGAATAGAGCCCAGAAATAAACTCATGATTATATGATCAATTAATCTTCAACTAAAGAGGCAAGAATATGCAATGGGAAAAAGACACTCTCTTCTACAAACGGTGATGAGAAAACCGGACAGCTACATGCAAAAGAATGGAACTAGACCACTTTCTTACACCATACACAAGAATAAACTCAAAATGGATTAAGGACCTGAATTGTGAGACCTGAAACCATAAAAATCCTAGAAGAGAGCACAGGCAGTAATTTCTCTGACATCAGCCATGGCAACATTTTTCTAGATATGACTCCTGAGACAAAGGAAACAAAAGCAAAAATAAACTATTAGGACTACATCAAAATAAAAAGCTTCTCCACAGCAAAGGAAACCATCAACAAAAGTGAAAGACAACCTATTGAATGGAAGAACATATCTGCGATGATATATCTAAACGGTTCGTACC
This sequence comes from Zalophus californianus, assembly GCF_009762305.2. Classification (NCBI taxonomy): domain Eukaryota; kingdom Metazoa; phylum Chordata; class Mammalia; order Carnivora; family Otariidae; genus Zalophus; species Zalophus californianus. The sequence continues at coordinate 125,236,265 of NC_045598.1, forward strand.
CAAAAATATATAAAGAACATATAACTCAACACCAATAAAACAAATAATCCAATTTTAAAATGGGCGGAAGACATGAACAGACATCTCTCCAAAAGACATACAGATGGCAAACAGACACACGAAAAGATACTCAACATCACTCATCATCAGGGAAATACAAATCAAAACCACAATGACACATCACCTCACACTGTCAGAATGGCTAAAATCAAAAACACAAGAAACAACAAATGTTGGCAAGAATGTGGAGGAAAAGGAACACTTGTGCACTGCTGCTGGGAATAAAACCTGGGGCAATCACTGTGGAGAAGAGTATGGAGGTTCCCCCCAAAAATTAAAAATAGAACTACCATGTGATCCAGTAATTCCACTATGGGTATTTACCCAGAGAATATGAAAACACTAATTTGAAAAAATATATGCACCCTTATGTTTATTGCAGCATTATTTACAACAGTCAAATTGTGGAAGCAACCCAAGTGCCCATCGATAAATGAATGAATAAAGAAGTACCGTGTATACATATATATTTTATATATATATATGAGATTTATAACAAATCTATAACAAAGAAGTAGTATATATACTATATATACACACACATATATATAGACACATACATACATACACAGTGAAATATTACTCAGCCATAAGAAAGAATGAAATCTTGCCATTTGCAACAACATGGATAGATCTAGAGAGTCTAACACTAAGTGAAAGAAGTTGGTCAGGGAAAGACAAATACCAAATGATTTCAATCATAGGTGGAATTTAAGAAACAAAGAAAGAAAGAAAGAGACAAACCAAAAAACAGACTCTTAACTATAGAGAACAAACTGATGGTTACCGGATGGCTGGTGGGGAGGGGGTGGAAATAGGTGAAGGGGATTAAAGAGTGCACTTATCTTGATGAGCAGTGAATAACATACAGAATTATTGAATCACTACATTGTACACCTGCAACTAATATAACGCTGTATAACTAATAATGGATATTTAAAAATGTTATAAGTAAATAGCATAGAATAGAATACAAGAGAAGAGAATAGACGGGAACAGAAGTGAGAAAAAATTTAAAAAGAAGAGAAATTTCCACCCGAGTTCCAGAGTTCAAATCTCCTGGGCAAGGTGTGCCATTTCCCTGGGTCTCAATGGCACCAACTCTCAGATGGGTATTTCACAGTTACTACCTCAAGGGTTTTTAGGAGGATTAAGATAATATATATAAAGCAACAAGAACATAATAAACACCCAATAAATGTTAATTATTGCTTTTATTATCATCATTACATTTATTACCAGCTAAACTGCCAATGATTTCTGGAGCATTTGCTGATAAAATTTAATACAGAATTTTTGTTAAAAAATTTATGGAATATAGAATTGATTTGGCCTTACCTGTGGCAGTAACCTGTTCAGGCTTCTCTAAATATCACTCTCTAAAGAAAGTTTTTATTATTAAAAAGCGTCAAATATATATAAAAATAACATAATAAACTCATATGTCCCTACCACCCAGATTCAACAATTATCAACTCATGGTCAATCTTAATAGTTTCATGTATACTTTACCCAGACTATTTTAAAACAAATCTCAGACTTCATGCCATTTTATTCTTAATTTTTCAGTATGTATTCTTTCTAAAAAAAACATAACCACAACACCATCATCATGCTTAAAAACATGATTAAGTATCCAAACAGTGCTTAAAAGAATTTGCCTAAGAAATTTTTTCAGTTTATTTGAAACAGATTTCAAAAAAATCTACACATTGCAATTACTTGATTTATTCCTTAAATCTTTTTAATCTATAGGTTCCATCTTCATATCTCTCCCTTTTGGGAGGAACAACAATTTCAACAGTTCCTTGAAATTTATATGTTGAAGAAGCCAAGTAATTTCTCCTGCAGAGATTCCCACTGCTTAGGTCTTACTATTTGCATCCCTGTGATGTCATTTAACATATTCCTCTGTCCCCTACATTTCCTGCGAATTGGTAGTTATGGCTTGAGGCTTTATCAGATTCTGATTCCATTTTTGGCACAAGTTCTTCATAGCTGGAATATATACTTCTATCAGGGGACACTGTTGTCCTGTTGCTTTTTTTTTTTATATGTTAGCAGTCATTTGTGATCATTGCCTCATTCCATCTCATTAATTCAAAAGCAGTAATTTCTAGTATATGTGCTGCCGAAGCGAGCACATCAAAAGCAGTAATTTCTAATATTTTTTCTTCATTCATTCTTTCTTTCATTTTTTCATTAATTCCAAAGTGGTAATTTTCGTTCTTTTTTGTCCAACTCCTTGAACATTCCAGTAAAGGAAACTTCCCCTACCAACTGTTTGATTCCCCTGAGATCTGATACATAAGAAAGGCAGGATAAATGGGTGATTTTCAGAATAATGAGTTGGTTCCCTAGCATTCTCCATAGGTGATTGCTGAGGGTATTTTTTCTTCTGAATCATTATAAAATCATAGATTAGAACATACTTGAAATGTTTAGTCTATTGTAGCTATTAACCTTACTAATAAAATTGTCACATTTTTTGCCAAAGGAGGCCTTTTCAAGTTCACCCTTGAACCCTTTGGACACATTCCTGGGAATCTTTGATACTTTCTGTGCCCTGCAGTATGACGAAATGTTACAGGTTCATCTTGAACATTTTCTGCCCTAGAGCTGCCATTTTTCTGAGGAATCCTGATTCCTTCAGGAAGGAAATGATGCTAACAGACCAGTACTTTGGCATGAAGTTTGTTAATTATTACTGAGTTGGCCCTTGCTTTCAGGCCTTTTCAGTGAACAGGGCCAGAAATTTGTTGTTATTTTGTTGTCATTTTAAGGTAAGATATATCATGAATTCAAATTTATATTTCTTTTTTTGTTAAGATTTACTTATTTGTCAGAGAGAGAGAGAGCACAAGCAGAGGGAGCGGCAGGCAGAGGGAGAAGCCGGCTTCCTGCTGAGCAAGAAGCCCAATGCGGGGCTCGATCCCAGGACCCTGGGACGGTGACCTGAGCCAAAGGCAGACGCTTAACCGACTGAGCCACCCAGACATCCCTCAAATTTATATTTCTAATGTAAATTTAGGACTACAGAGTTTTTATCTTGCCTCATTTATGTTACATCTTTTGTCCTTTTTCCTAACCCAAAATCCTGTTTCCCAATAATATAAACATAACTCTTCACTTCATCCACACAATATACATTCAACAGTCTTAAAATTAAAATGCTGACACTGCCACCTACAATATGATCATTGAGGAGAGTTTAAGATATTTTTTCAGTTCTATTTTCTTTAGGGCATATTCCACTCTGGAAATATGGTCAAGGTAGCATGTTGCAAAGTCACTTAAAATAGTTTCTTTCTATATGGTTGTGCCACAAATTCAATACTTGGTGATTCGTTTATTTCATTTTGCTTTTAAGTTCTAGAACTTTATAATTATATGAATATTTACATTATTCCAAAATCAAATCTACAAAACAATGTTTATTCAGAGAAACATTTCTATCCTTGTCTCCTCCATCACACACACACACACACACACACACACCCATTTGTATACGCTCTGCTGTGCGTTGAATTGTGTCCCCCAAAAAAGATATGTAAAAGTCCTAACTTCAGTACCTGTGAATATGACCTTATTTGGAAATAGGATCTTTGTAGATGTAAGCAAGTTAAGATGAGGTCATACTGGATTAGAATGGATCCTAATTTAGGGACCAATATATTTAAAAGAGGACAGGAGGGAGATTCGGAATCAGAGACATAAACACACACAAGGAAAGATGGTTACGTGAATATGGCAGCAGAGATTGTAGTGAAGCAACCATAAGCCAAGGAATACCAAGGGTAGCCAGCACCACCAGAGCTAGGAAGGGACAAGTACGGATTCTTCCATAGAGCCTCCAGAGAAGCATGGCCCTACCAGCACCTTGATTTTGGACTTCTAGCCTCCAGAACTGTGAAAGAACAAATTTCTGTTGTTCAAGCCGCCCAGTCTTACTTACTAGTACTTTGTATGGTAGCCCTAGGAAACGTACACATCTACACCCCCCATGCCCTTAGATGAGTGGTACCATATTACACACATTTTTCTCAATCTTGTTGGTTTTTTTTTAACTTAGAATATGTATCCTGAAGATTACTCATAATAGTATATAAAGACATTCCTTCTACCTTTCTACAGCTGCACAGCACTCCAGTTTGTACATACACCTTAGTTCACTCAACTAGTCCTCTTTTGATCATAAGGTGGGATCTTTCTAATGTTTTGCTATTGCAATAGTACTTTTAATAGGCTCCCAAATGACTTTTTTATATTTTTGCCAGAAATTTTTGTGGTAAATTTTTAGGAATGGTATTGCTGGGTCAGAGGGCAAAGGTATATATAATGTTGCTGAATATTAACAAGTTTCCCTCCTGAAAGTTTTCCCAATTAGCATTTACACCAGCCATGGGCGACGGCCTGTTTCTCTACAGAGTCACCAATAAAGTACATTATCAATGTCTGTATTTTTGCCAATTTGATAGGTGAGAAATGGTTTTTCCATATAGTCTATACGTGAATTTCTCTTTGTTGTTGTTGTTGTTTTTACTTATTTATTTGACAGAGAGAGAGAGAAAGCACAAGTGGGGGAGGGGCAGAGGCAGAGGGAGAAGCAGACTCCCCACGGAGCAGGGAGCCCGATGCGGGGCTCCATCCCAGGACCCTGGGATCATGACCTGAGCCGAAGGCAGACGCTTAACCGACTGAGCCACCCGGGTGCCCTGTGAATTTCTCTTATTATGAGAAAGAACATCACTCATCAAGAAGTACGAAAAATGGAACACACATACTCTAATAGATTCTTTTCCCATGGCTTCCCTCCTTGGTCAGGCTGTAAGACTCTAATGTATCTCATACCTCCCTTTTCTTCCTTTGATGTTCAAAATCAAATACATTTCATATCAAAAACTACCTGTGTGATATTATTTTTAAAATTCTAAGAAGTCATCCCCACCTCATCAAAACTATATTAAACTTAAGTTCCACAAATGTTAATTTAGGACCTATTAAGAAGCAGGTACTTGTATACAAGGTTGTAAGGGAGTATACAAAAATGAAAAGACAAGGAATCTCTCTCTTAAAACCTTACCACCTAGAAAGAAATATAGAAAACTATAGCTAGGTATATAAAGTTCCATATAACTATATGAAGTTATATAGGTGATACTAACACAAGCACGTACACACACACACATAACATAATAAAATAAGGTATTATTAATAGAGTTGAAAAAGGATAGAGAAGAACAATTGGTACAGAGGATTATCTCAAAATTTTATGTTTAAGGCACATTTCTTTCTTTCTTTCTTTTTTTTAGTGGGGGAAGGGGCAGAGGGAGAGAGAAAGAATCCTAGGCAGATTCCAACCCCAGCACAAAGTAAGGCACATTTCTTTAAGGTAATATACAACTCTATAAAAATAAATATTTCTGGAAATGATAAAACATCTGGCTATAGAATCATTCACAACTTAATATAAATGAACTAACCCAACTACTTCTCTTTTTACAATCACCTGAGATCTGTTGGCTTTCTAGATGAGGAATCTCCCTAGAAATAAAAGACCTGGATATGGTATAAAATGAGAGCATCTGACAGTGAGAAAGTAACAGAAGACTGTAAGTTGAACTAGAAAGGCTATATAATATTGTACCCCAGAATGTGACTGTATTGGAGATAGGCCTTTAAAAAGGTAATTAAAATGCAGCTATTAGGGTGGGCCCTGACCAATGTCTTTATAAGAAGAAAAGATCAGGACTTGCAGAGAGACACCAAGGACACATGTACACAGAGATACAACCCTGTGAAGAGGCAGCAAGAGAGTGACTATTCGCAGACCAACCAGAGAAGACTCAACAGGAAACCAATCCTTGATCTTGAACTTCCAGCCTCCCGAACTGGGATAAAATAAATTCCTCTTGGGGTGCCTGGCTGGTTCAGTTGGTAAAGCATGCAACTCTTGATCTTGAGGTTATAAGTTAAAGCTCCACATCGGGTATAGAGATCACTTAAAAAATAAAATCTTTAAATACATATATTCCTGTTGTTTAAGCCACCCAATCTATGACATTTTGTTAGAGCAGCTTGAGCTAAGACAGTGGGTAAGTCTAATGAATACTGACCGTTCAAAACAAATTAATAATGTCTTATGGGGGTTAAAAATGTTCAGAATTAAAATGCATGACAACAATAGTACAAAGTAAGAGGTAAATGGATTTAAAGTGTTTTAAGATCCTAGGATTATTACAGAAGTGATAAAATTAATCTTTGTATTAGACTGGATAAGAATACACACTATAATTCTGTAGTAACTACTTCTAAAAAATGATAGGATGTATAACTAATAATACAGGGAAAACATGCTATAATTTAAAATATTTGATTAATCCAAAGGAAGGCAATAAATAGGAGAAAAGCACACATCTAACAGGTGGGTCAAACAGAAAACAATAAGATGGTAGCTATAAACCCAAGTATTTCAGCAATTACATCAAATACAAATGGACAAAATATGCCAATTAAAACAGTGTCAGAATAGATTTTTTTAAACTATGTGTTTACAAAGAGATATACCTTATATATAAAATGCTTAGCATGATGCCTGGCATATGGTGTCCCTGAAAAGGAACTGGTGGTAGAAGCTGTAATTAATATGATTGTGAGTGTAATTACCAGCTTCCTGAGGAACCAGGATGAAAGCTCATCTGAAGATGTATAAAGGGGGATGTGGCTAGTTCACAACTGTGCCAATTACTGGTCCACAGAATAGACATTAAAAGTTCTTTCCATGAAGGCACAATATGAGCTGAAACCAAATATTACATGATTTGCTTTAAAAAAAGTTTCCTTTATTAAGGTTCTATCAATAGAATTTACACTATGTTCAAACAGACTTATACATAATAAGTATTTGGAGGAAGTTCTCTATCCCATGGTGACCATTTACAGATTTTAATTACTTCACCAAACAAGAAAATTTTTTTTCATATTTAGCTAACTGTAAAGTACTCAGAGGCCGACATGGTGTTAGTTCAAAGTAAACTATTGGTACAGATATTTGAGTCCAAGTTTATAATCCAATATCAATGTTTCAAAGGTAATCTACCTGATTGCTAGACAGTCTTTCCCCAAAGCAAATCCAACTTTAATTACAAAAAGTTTCTATTTTTTTCTTGGAAATTTTAGAATGTTTAACTTGTGAGGAGAGTTCTTATTTTTTTATTTGAAAAATTTCAAATGACAGGAAACCTACAGAAAAGTTGCATGAATGAAACAAGGAAATACTTCAAACTGATTCTTCAATTTCTAACATTTGCCACATTTGCTGTATATTCTCTCTCCCTACGCACACACACACACACACACACACACGTGCACGCATATGTAGCAATTGTTACTTTGCTGAGCCTTTTGAGAATTATAGACATCATCACTATTTACCCCTAAATATCTCAAGTTTCTATCTCCTAAAAAACAAGGAAATTTTCTTACATATCCACACTATAATTATCAAATTCAGGAAATTTAAACTTGATACACTAATATTGTATATTACATATATGTAATATATATATGTATATTTGAAAGTTGCTAACAGATCTTAAAAGTTCTCATCACAAGAAAAAAAATTTTTTTTAAGTTATCGTTATGTTAATCACCATACATTACAACATTAGTTTTTGATGTAGTGTTCCATGATTCATTGTTTGTGCATAACACCCAGTGCTCGACGCAGAATGTGCCCTTTAATACCCATCACCAGGCTAACCCATCCCCCCACCCACCTCCCCTCTAGAACCCTGTTTGTTTTTCAGAGTCCATTGTCTCTCATGGTTCGTCTCCCCCCCCGACTTACTCCCCTTCATTCTTCCCCTCCTGCTATCTTCTTTTTTTTTTTCTTAACATATATTGCATTATTTGTTTCAGAGGTACAGATCTGTGATTTGACAGTCTTGCACAATTCACAGCACTCACCATAGCACATAACCTCCCCAATGTCTATCACCCAGCCACCCCATCCCTCCCACCCCCCACCACTCCAGCAACCCTCAGTTTGTTTCCTGAGATTAAGAATTCCTCATTATCAGTGAGGTCATATGATTCATCTCTTTCTCTGATTGACTTATTTCACTCAGCATAACACCCACCAGTTCCATCCACGTTGTCGCAAATGGCAAAATCTCATTCCTTTTTTAATTTTTTATTGTTATATTAATCACCATATATTACATCATTAGTTTTTGGTGCAGTGTTCCATGATTCATTGTTTGTTCATAACACCCAGTGCTCCATGCAGAACGTGCCCTCCTCAATACCCATCACCAGGCTAACCCATCCCCCTACCCCCTCCCCTCTAGAACCCTCAGTTTGTTTTTCAGAGTCCATCATCTCTCATGCTTCGTCTCCCCCTCTGACATACTCCCCTTTTCTTCCTCTCCTGTTATCTTCTTCTTTTTCTTTTTTCTTAAAATATGTTGCGTTATTTGTTTCAGAAGTACAGATCTGTGATTCAACAGTCTTGCACAATTCACAGCGCTCACCGTAGCACATACCCTCCCCAATGTCTATCACCCAGCCACCCCATCCCTCCCACCCCCAACCACTCCAGTAACACTCAGTTTGTTTCCTGAGATTAAGAATTCCTCATATCAGTGAGGTCATGTGATACATGTCTTTCTCTGATTGACTTATTTCACTCAGCATAACACCCTCCAGTTCCATCCACGTCGTTGCAAATGGCAAGATCTCATTCCTTTTGATGGCTGCATAATATTCCATTGTGTATATATACCACATCTTCTTTATCCATTCATCTGTCGATGGACATCTTGGCTCTTACAAGAAAAAAATTTCTAAGTATGTGTGGTAGTAACTAGATTTATTGTGGTGATCATTTTACAATATATAAAAATACCAAATCACTATGTTGGACACCTAAAACTAATACAATGTTATATGTCAAATCATACTTCAATTTTTAAATAAATTAGTTAAAAAATTGATACACTACTGTTAACTAATGGAGTTAATATTTAAATTTTTGAAATCTAGCTCATATGTGATATCTTCAGGGAAACCTTTCCTGTCTCCCCTTCCTTCCCGATCATTTTATTTGGTCTTCTTCCCACCTTTTTACTTTCCATGTAATTTTAGTGTCATGTGTCACAGTCCAGTTAATTTCCTTTCTGTCTTCTCTCCTATCAGACCATGACATTCTGGAGGCCAGAAACTAGGTTTACTTATTTTTGTCTCCCCAGTGCCTAGTATAGTGCCAAGCACTAGCAGACACTCCAAAAATATTTTCTGAATGAATGAAATGTATGTATTGCATATACTTGGTTTGCTTCTTTGTTTCTTTACCCAAAGCACTATAACACTGATTTATGTTTAGCTTGTGGTCAACTTAAATATCATATTCCTTGTCTGCTATATTAATTAGACATGCTACATTACTACACACTTACCACAGAATTTCAGTCTGTTGGTTTATTTTTAGCTAAAACTTAATCCTTCCAGCCTCTGCCCAATCTACCTGTTACTGCCATAAACCAGTTGCATTCTAAAACTATTATTTTTGAAGGCATGTGAAGGATAAGAATACATTCTCATAAGAATTACAAAACACATGATTATATAAAAAGCAAACAAAAAGAGGTCAGAATTAATATTGTGGTATTTTAGGCTTCAAATTTTAAAAGACTCTTCCTCCCCTATCTTTTTCACAGAGCCAGAAATGGGATTGGAGAAGCCACTGGAAGGGGAGAGGAGAAGAGAAAAGGTTGCTATAGCTTAATAATAAAAGCTGGCCTGTGTCAACATAGACATCATTTAGAAGAGAGCAGGCCCAACTCTATATGACAAAAGAGAAGAGAAATATTAAATAGTGACCTCCATTTACCCCCATATCTTCTGGATCTAAAGATTCTATCAAGAAACCTTCATTGAATGGTGTCTACTGCCCAATTCTCTGGTAAGTTCAATAATATATCCTGTCTTATCTTCACAACAAACCTGAGGATCATTGCCATTATCATCCCATTCTATAAATAGAAGAGGTTTAGAGATGCTACATGACCTGCGTGCAGCCACACAACTGTTTAGCATTTTACTGAATCTAAGTCGACTTTGATCACTCACCATTATTTTATGTTCCCCTAAGAAAGAAAAAATGCTGAAAGTTAAACTATGACAATATGCAAAAATGTTCTTGATTTTAGAATACGTCTCAATTTCAGACAAGTTAAAAATGTGTCTTCAAATTGGTGAAAAAAAGACAAGTGGTGGAGCTGGGACTTGAACGTTGGTCTGTTCCTCCTTTCAGCTCAGTGCAAAGCTGGCTCCCACCTCGCTGAAGTCAGATAGAAACCAGAGTTTGTATCCTCTGTATTACGGGCAGACGGATGGGTACTGCTGATTCCAAAGGCTGGGTGGCTTTGAAGAAAAAGTGACATTTTTGACCATCCACCCAGATGAGAAGGATCAGGGTTTGCCTGCCCCCGGGGATGATGAGCTTTCCACGCCTAACAGTTGAAAGGCTTGAAAGAAGACATAGGAAAAGGCACCCGGGAGAGATATTATTCTCTCACCACAACGTGATGGGGAGCTGCAGGCAATGGATCTAGCACCTGAAGGCCTTGACAAAGAAAGGTGCAGAGATTCGCCCAGGAGTGCAATGCATCAGGGCAGAATCTAAATTAAAATGTGGAGTTTCTCACTCCCGGGCCTGTGTGGGTCCACTTTGGCATGCCGCTTTCCCGGCACAACTGTGATTCTTGCTGAATAATTGAAAGCCCAGGCTTTGTCCATATCAGGAATATTACTGTTTGATTTTGTGGTCCCAAAGGGACAGCTACAAGCAGCTGATGCCTCTGCTGGTACTGAAACTGCTGCAGAATGTGGGAATTTTTCTAGTTTTCTATTGGAAAAATCTCCAGGCATTGCATTTGGGAAGTGGGGGCTTCTTAAGGTTTAAAAAACAGTGCAGGAGTATATGGGTGGGAAGGGCAAGAGGTTAGTGAGATGCTTTTCTATAAGACAAAATTGCATCTGAGCAATAAATTGTAAAAAAAAAATAATAATTATAAATGGGATAACCCAGCCCCTAAGGAATAGAGAAAATGCAGAATAACTTCCTGCTAATGGAAAGATGCGAATTTTAATATGCATACCATACCAGGATAATACGGTTCAACCACAAGGACTACAAAAACAAGCTCCATTCCCCCCAGCTCACTCCAAGCAAAAGAAAAGAAAAAAATCACAAAGGCTGTTACAAAAGATAACTTCTCCAAACAGACATCCCCGGATGTGAATCCACAAATGAAGAAGACTGGCTGTAGTACCATCATATGAATAAGACCTGCGATCTCAGCCCAACAAATCCCCACGTGGGTCACAGAGCGGAAGGCAGCGTCATGTCCAACAGGAGAGCTTGTGGTCCTTGCCATGTGTGTCCACAAACTCCCCTCCAAAGGGTTTCGTCGTTATTTCTCACAGAAATACTGTTGATCAAATATCTATGCTTTTATCATATCCAAAACAAGTTTGAAAGACTTGCCTTAAGAAAAACACAAACGCTTGAGTTCATCAAAATTCCCAGGTTGAGGCCACGGAACATAAGCAAAACATTTCTTCATATTTGATGGTGAAGAGCTTGATGAGAAAACAGAATTCTAGACCCAAACTTATAAAAACGCACATGCGCCTGAGACCCCCCCCCAAAGACAAAGCTTGTCATTCACACTTGCCTTTTTCTCTTTATTATCTCATCGCCATAGATGAAGTACATCATTACATATTAACACTGCCTATCTAACAAAAAAGAAAAAGAAAAGGAAGCCTTCATTTGTCTTCTGAAAGAGAGTAGCTCCGTGGAGTTAGTAAATGTGAAAATTAGTGAGGAATTTGTTTGAGGGATGAAGCAAATGAAAAAACAAGAGCATAAAGATTCTTCAACTGCCTGAAGTTCCCGCTTTCCGTGAAGACAGGAGACCTGAGTTTAAGTCCTATCTCTATCATTTCCAGCCGTGTGAAGCCTGGCACCTCACTTGCCCACTCTATGCCTCAGCACCTCACTATATGGTGGAGGGAAAAATGACCACATTCTTGTGGGGAGAGAAAAGGCCATGGCGAAAGTCCGTGCCTCGTGCCTGCACTCCATGAAGGTGAGTTGAACATTAATCTGGGGGCCAAAAAGAAATGTATTTTGCGGACAGCAGAGCAGTCTGAGCGGCAGCTTTGAAAAAGAGTCCTTTATCTCAAAATATTGTCGCCAAGAAAAAGTCTTCCTCATTTGCTGCCAGCAAAGAATGAGTAACTTGAAGGCAAAGGCTACTTTTAATTCATTTCATTTCATTTCATTGAAGTATGTGTCTGTTTTTTATTTGAATTTTGGTTTGGGGCTTGTTGTTATTTTTGTTGGTTGGTTGGTTTGGTTTAGTTTTTCTGGTGTGTACCACATGTTAGGTGCTCAGTATGTGTTGAATGGAATTTAAAATGGGAGCAATTTGGTCAGGGACCCCGTCTTCCCTGTAATATACTGTATTCCCAGGACTTAACACAATGCCATGCATATATTACATTTTCAATGAATATTTGTTATATGACCAAATATTAGCTTTTAAAATCAGAATTTTTCAAGTTCTTTCCCTATTACGTGTTTATATTACCTTTCTGAATTCATTTTCACTACCAGGGCCCTCTTCCATCATAGCAATTATGGCCTCTCTGTGGTGAAATAGAAAATCCAGACCCTAACTGACTTTCAGTATTTTATAAAACTTTATTGTCTCGCCAATATCACGAAACTGTCTGTAATAAAATATTTTGTCCAGCTGTCTCCCTATTCATCTCTCAACTCTTTTCGCCTTAACAACCCACCTCCCTGAGCTCCTACCACATTATGTATTGCTGTCACTGGTAAAGCAGCCCCATAAAAGTCCCAAGAGCACCTGAGTCCCCCAACCTCTTGACCCAAGTCGACAAATTAATGTTTCCTCACCCAGAATCCATCTGCACACTTAAATAACAGAAATGCCATATAGCAAAGAGGAGAAAGGAACTCCTATCTTTAATTACGCCTCAGTCACAAGAGAGGTTATCAGAATTCTCTGAATCTAAAGGTAATACCAAATACCTGAGGTGAGTTTTCCTTCCATGAGGAAATGGAACACATCAGAGAATAGCAATCACAGGTCACTTACTAGCTGTGACCCTGGGCAAGTTACTGAACTGCTCTGTCTCAAGTTCCTCATCTTAAAATCGAGATAATAGTACCTCCCTCACAGGGTTCTTAGGAGGATAAAGTGAGGGTTATCTTTTAAGACACTTAGGAGAAGGCTTTTAGTAAGTTCTATTAAGTTTTTTTTTTTTTAAATGTCAGAGAAGGCTTCTGATCAATGAGAAAGTGGCAAAAAAAAAAAAAAAAAAAAGTCTTGGCAGTTGCCTCCTAAGCCACAACGTTCACAAGTGCACATAAACAATTCTCACAAGAATAAACAAGTATCAAAGTCATTCTGTAGATGAACAAATATCAAAGTCATTCTGTAGATGCAGGGCAATGAGGCCGAGACAAAGTCTGTCCAAGCCCATGTGTGACATGAGACAGAGACAAGGATACTAAACATCCCTCATCCCATGACTAAAGGAGTACCTTCTGCTGCTTTACCAGTGAAAGCAATGGTCCCATTTTAATCCCCCTGCTTCCTGGATAAAACACTATCAGGTTATCCAGTCATCAGACTACCAGCACCCATCCAACACTGGTCTCTGCTTCTTTAAATGCTCCTTAGAATTACCGGCCACAAGCCCAGATCCTACAATAAGCCCCTCCGAATGGCTCTTAGCAACTTGCCCTAGAGTTCCCTGAGGGGCACCATCCCGGGCGGCAGCAAATAAGCAAACCTAACTTTGGTTTGGCTCCAGGTGTGTTCCTGGTGTTCTCTGTCTGGTGGACCATAGAGTATGTGTTTTTGTTGTTGTTTTGTTTTTTAAGTAGGCTCCATGCCCAACATGGGGCTTGAACTCACAACTCTGAGGTCAAGAGTCTCATGCTCTACTGACTGAGCCAGCCAGGCACCCCACTGTGGACCATGGTGTTCCTAACAACAACGAAACCAACAGCTCTTACTTATTGAGTGTCTGCTCTGAGCCAGAGACCTTCTAAAGTTGCTATACACGTGTTAATTCTTAATCCTCACAACAATCTGTGTTCCAGACTAAAGAAAATAAAATAACGTTAGGAAGCAGAGAAGTCAGAATTCAAACCCAGTCTGTCTGACAGATGATGCTCTCCATCCCTGCATTCCCCTGCTTCCCTGAAGAGAGGGCAGGCAGTTGTCTAGGCAGGCTTGATATCCTGTCTCTTAAGTTGGAATGGAGCCCAGCACACTCCAATTCTGTTTGATTATTTCTGAGCTCATGTTTATTGTTGAAGGGATGAGAAAGAGAAAAAGGGATTGCATCATCCCTTCTAATGCAGTACAGTTACACGTTGCATTTGCAAACATATAAACTTGAAAACGGGCCTACTGGTTTTAAGTCTGGAGCTTAGGGGCACCTCGGTGGCTCAGTCGGTTAAGCATCCAACTCTTGACTTCAGCTCAGGTCACGATCTCAGGGTCTGGTGATTGAGCCCCACATTGGGCTCCACACTGAACATGGAGCCTGCTTAAGATTCTCTCTCCTTCTCCCTCTGCCCTTCCCCTCTGTGCACACGGGTGCAGTCTCTCGCTCTCAAAATAATTAATTAATTAATTAATTAAATTTGGAGCCTAGAACAGCTCAGATGAGAAAGCAGGATGGAAAAGAGGAAGGAGACAGTGTGGACTGTGAAATCTAGGAGAGCTGAATTCAGTCTGGCTGCAACCCTTCTAACACTGTGGACTTCAGGTGAGTTGTTTAACCCCTCCTACACTTGGCTTCCTAGCCCGTAAAATGGGCTCAGCACACCTACCTCAATGGGGGTGGGGGGGAAGTGCCTGCTGCATGAAGACATTGGCTGTAGGACAGCTGTTACTGCTACCATCATGGAAAGTGGGAAATCTCAGTACCTGCAAAGAGGGCTTGCAATGGCTCACACACCCTGAGAAACCCCAGAAGGGTCCTTTTTGTGTTCGCTGAGAGTCACAGAAGCCATCAGGATCAGGAATGAGATGGGAAAGGGAAGAAAAAGAAAGGAGCCATTTTTTTTAATTTTTTTTTATTATGTTATGTTAATCACCATACATTACATCATTAGTTTTTGATGCAGTGTTCCATGATTCATTGTTTGCGTATTACACCCAGTGCTCCATTCAGTACGTGCCCTCCTTAATACCCAACACCAGGCTATCCCATTCCCCCCACCCTCCTCCCCTCTGGAACCCTCAGTTTGTTTCTCAGAGTCCATAGAAAGGAGCCATTTTTAAATGAGGCAAGACCTTACTTGAGATCGTGTGCCTACCCATCCTAGAAGCCAACAGTGCAGAGAAACAAATTAATGTTCTAGTTTCAGGACATTCTAATTTTTAGGAACTATAAGAATTCAAACCCGGAGGGACTTCAATTCACACCCACTGGACAACACATTTTCATCTTTGTGATAATCCTGGAGACTATATCAACGGGCTTCTGAAAGAGAATGGAAAAATATATACATACATATATATGTCTATCTGAAAAGAAAGCCGTAATTACTACCATAAATGAACAATTCCCTGTATTTGCCACAAATCTCTCTTTAATGAACTGCAACCTATTCATTAAATGAGAGGGAAAAAAATATGAGGACAGGAAATGGGAAAGGGTGGGCTATGGGGGCAGGAGAGAAGGTGGCAGAAATCACTTTATTTCAAACAGGAGGCAGTGAGACACAAATACAATCAAAGGGGTTAATCTAATCCCTTTGTGAAGCATTGAGTCAGAGAACAAGACAAAAACAAACCTGTGATCTGGAACTTCCCAAGCCCCCACTCGGGGGGATTAATGAGGAGTACACGGCTGTGAAATTACGTGCCCTCTGAGTCAGGAAAATGGTCCTACTGGTGCATGACCTTGAAATGAGGGGACGCAAACTTCACCTGATCCACAATTACCAAGCCCTGGGAGGAGGGGCTCAGGGAAGAGAGGGGGCATGAGGCTGTGCGAATGTTCAGAATATGAAAACCCACAAACCTCAACCAACCTGAGGCTTGAAGGGGGATCGAAACACAACATGAAATATTCAGAGGACTTTCAAAGGACGCTAGCATTTGTGTGGAAGCACAAGGGGGCAAGCCTGTCCTCTTTATTTACACGAAGTGGATATTTTGTGGCTGTTGTTATGGACTTAGCGATGTTTGTCTCTGTTCAATTTTCCCTTTGCAATGAAAAATTGTTGCGAGATGATTTCTAGTCTTAGCTGCTTTACATGACAGTATTATCAAGGATTCATCAAGAGGCCATCTGTCGAATTTATGAAAAAAATATGCAAAAACAAAACAGATGAAAAGGAAAGAGCAAGACAGACTGGTCCAGGGGAAGATAGATGTGGCAGCATGTGCCTCCGTGTGAAAATTACAGCATTTAAATGCTGCGGAATAAATTACCGTGCCGAAAACTTAGTGATGCTCTCCCACTGTAGATGCTGCCCTTACCATAAGAACATAATGAAATATATCACATATCAGATCACCCTTTCCTCAGACTATTACTATATTCTAATGAAAAATTAGGAGAGAAGAGACACATAAACCTCAAATGGGAGGGATGAAAATGAGCCAGAGTGGATTTGCTCCAGTACCGAGCCATGAGAAGCTTCTCCAAAATGCACAGTCCATATGGAAATAAGAGCTTTGCCCCCCTATTTATTAGAAAGTCAATAAAATAAATTACAGATTGTGTGAAAAACTGAAATAATATATATTAAAATGACAGCGAGACTGGCCGAGCTTACAGCCAAATTAGATGGGCTGTAAAAACAATGTATTTCAGAAAGGAAATAGGAGGGGACATGAGGATACGTAGAAATGACCAGAGCTGCGGTGTTGCCCCCTGTAGGCGAGACGCAGAATCACATGCATATATTGTCCACTTGCTCCTGGAGAAGGAAGGACCCAGAGAGCAACTTGGCCAGATCTGAGCACGTGGGGACAGATGCCTAGCAGAGCACAGCAAGGGGGTAGCTCCCTTTGAAGTTTGCTTCCAGTCCCTAGCTCTCCTACTGGCTTCCTCCTCCCTTTGGGGGCCATCTTCCTTCCCAGTCCTCACCACCTCACCTACCCCTCCTAGAGTTTGATCAATAGGAAAACTTCTATTTTGGTGCCTTAAGGAGATGTTTAGCAGTCCTGCTAAACAACGTGTTAAATTATAAAGCTCCAAACACACAATAAAGATAATAGTTGGCATGGGCCCCTAAATTTCAAAGGAATGAGAGAAAAAAGTGAAGTCCTATCTCACCAAGAGCCAGTGAGGGTAATGAGCTCACTATAGAAAATGGTGAAAAATAATAGTACTAGCCAACACTAGTCAGCGCTGTGCATTAAATAACTAATTTAACCCTTGCACTAACCCTATGAGATGATTTACCATTTATTACTGTTCCTCATTTCACAGATGGAGAAATTGAAGCACAATGAGATCTAAGTATCCCATCCAAAAATCACACAGCTATGGTACGGAGATTTGGGTTCAGAGCACGTGCTCCATTCCACCAAACTGTAATGCCTCCCATTAGGAAGGCAGCAGAGGTACCTCATTTATTTTGTTTGAAATGATACAAATTCTTCAATAAAGAAATATAAGAATAAAGATGATCCCTATGAAATTAAGTTAGACCATATCGTCCCTCAGACTGTTATAAACTACAATCCTAAACAGCCCCAGCTCTCTCTCCTAGTTCACTCTCTTTCTCTTAAGTGGAGGATACATATTTAGAAGTGTTTCCTTCTATCTATTATGGGACTAAATAAAATAGAGTAATGATAATAAAGGTAAAGAAATTTTAAAAATAAAGGCCAAGAATACTGTGTCAACAAAAGATGGAAGGTGAAAAAAGCAGCCCACAGGTCTCGTTTAAGGGAATTCCTTAGAACTAAATTAGGTCTTCCCAGGATGCTCTCCACTTTGACTTCCCATACTGGGAAATCCTGAAACATTTTAGATCTATGGTATAGGAGTTTGTAAACATTTTATCAATATAACCCCAAAGTTTCTGATCAACAATGAACAGCTGATTAAATATTTCCCACATCTGAACCAAGAGCCATGTGTATTTATTAAACCGAAGACTTCCAAGGGAGTAAATATTATTTTGAAAATGAAAAATAATTTCAGCATGCAAGTATGCAAATAACACTACAGACCCTGTATAAGACAATGTTATCTGTCCTGGTTCTGGCAAGACATTTAAGTTGAAGTTTTCTTTTACGTATACTTCCAACATAAACAAAGAGTTGACCAAATTTAATTTTCAACTTCTCTTTTACCTTTTATGGAATTATGATTATCTGTAAATAAGCACTGGAGTATATCACTTCAGGAAGATTTCTGTCTCAATTCAGCTGTTACAGGTGGTAACAAGATTAACCACTTCTTTTGAAAAACACCAACTGGATATCCAATAATAGAATGGGTCCTCCTATGGAAGACCTCAGCCGCAGCAAGACTAGGTGATACCATCAGTCATCTGTCCCTCCCTTCTTTCACTCTCTCTTACAATGTCCTGCACAATAGACATTGACAACCCTTCCTAAACACATAAAAACCAATTCTGATATATTATTTTTCAAATTACAAGTATAGTAGAATCATACTCATTGGACATCTCATGTAAGGCCAGCCCTTAACCCTAAATTAACATCTGTCTAAAATGCCCCCAAAACTGGGAACAAGATGACAGACTGACCCTCTCATACCTGCTACTAACAAGTCCTTTGGCTTAATAAATCAAAATATCTACACTGATATAAGTAGCTTAGACTGAGCCAGATCTTCCCAATGTGTGAATTAGCCTAGGACGTAGCAAAACTACTTCCAGCTACTCAGTAGCCTCAGACAAATCTGTAAATGGACTGGCACAAAATATTTTATTTACCAGCAGTGTTTATCCAAACACTTTCACTCTCAATTCTCCTGTCTCTCCTATATCACCAGACTGGGAGGCACCCCGGTGGCCAAACATGAGCCGCGCATACACATCATAAACAGGTGTAGAGAGTTGGCCTCTGGCTATCCAAGATCCCAGTACCTGGGATTACTTTCCATCCAGAAATGAATTCGTAATTTATATTTGATCAATTTTTATATGTGTGTAAGAGTTAAGTTTGCTCATTGAATTTGTAACCTGGCTTCATTCACCTGTCCTTGACTCACAGTTCCTGACAGACCTTGAAAAAGTATCCAGTATACATGAATTCACACAGACATCACTCCACACAGCTATTCCTAAAATACTAGCTCTTCTTGCTCTTCCATTATTTCAGTTTTGCTTCTGTCTCTACTTACCATTTACTCTACTTGTTAAATGAGAAATTCAGATTTTGATAGGCTCCATCCAGATGCATATTTGAAGTAGTTATTGATGATGTTTTCTCCTCTGAAATGCCCTGTATTTCCCATTCATCAACCCATCTTCCTTGGTCTCCTTCTAAACTAACCTCCTCCAGGAAGCATTCTTCAATTACCCTCACCCACAATGATCACTACTCTCTACTATTGTATTTTTTTCTCACATGGAGAAGCTACTTATGTATTCTTTATACACAGGGCCTTATACATCGATGTGTTTATTGGATTGAAGCAACTCCTTGATTTATTTTTTGTAATTTATCTACTTAACTAAAATTCATTTATAACATTTATAAGTTAATTAATTTATAACACTTCTCCTATGTTAATATATAAAGTAAATCATTCAGGGATACTATCCTTCAACTTATAGCAGGAAAACACATAACATCATAGGCATTTCAAACTTGATCTGTCCTAAACAGAACTCTTATTTTTTATTCCCAGAAACTGTCCCTCTCCCAGCATTCATTATTTCTAAAAACGTCACCATCATTCACCCAGTTTCTTAAGCCAGAAATCCTGGATCATCCTTGCCTCTACTCTCTCTCTTGCTGACTCACTACTGGCATTTCTGAACACCTTGTTATACCAGCATCTGTAAAACGAGAAGAGCAATATTCACTAGCTTCGATTTTGGGGAAGGCTTTGATGCCTCTTCTGCAGTGAAACTTTTATACACATACACACACAAAATTCATAAAATGAAAAATAGGTGATTATTATAATACTGAGAACTAAACAGAGACTGAACATAACTGCTTCCAAAATATTCTAAGTTACCATATTTCATGGGGGGGTATTTTTGTAGAATATACTTCAAATATTGAAGCATCTGCATTAAGGCTCCTACAATTATATTCAAAAAATGTAGATATAATAACCCCTAACATCTGCATAGGGCTAAACACGTGTCAGTCCTATTCTTAGTTTAATAAAAATATTTTATGTTCGTACTGTAGTTTATAATGGCTTTCATGCCCATCATGTCATTTCTCCCTTACCTCAGCATCATGACAACTATTATTGCATTTTACAGATGGAGGTGCTGGTTAATTTGCCCAAGGTCACTTAGTGTGTCACTGCTAAAATTCAACCCAGAACCTCAGTTTCCCAATGCCTGGTACAGTGCTAATATTATTAGAACTTTCTCTGGGCAATCCTTACCCTATGAAATCAGTAGAAGATCCCAAACATGTATATATTCTCACACACACACATACACAACACTGAGTTTCTTTTTTATTTTTAAAGATTTATTTATTTATTTTAGGGGGCGGGGAGGGGCAAAGGGAGAGGGAGAGAGAGGACCCCAAGAACACTCCCTACCAAGCACAGAGCCCGATGTGGGGCTCAATCCCATGATTCTGACCGAGATCATGACCTGAGCTGAAACCAAGAGTTGAGACGCTCAACCGACCGAGCCACCCAGGCACCCCTACCCACTGAGTCTCTTTATGGTCACCAAAGAGTCATGCTCTTTCCGGGGACCCACAGCCACCACTGAATTCAGTCATTTGCCTGTCTCACTCCCTAAGACTAGGGTATTTCATAAGAAAGCTGAAAGGTATCACCTAAGATCCCATTAATGCACATTAAATTAGTTTGCCAGTGCCTGCCACCATCCCACAATGGAGTCTCTGACACCAGTAAGGGAGGCCGCCTAGCCTCCTTGGCTGGGCTCGTGGAGAGAGAGCTCAGCCTTAGGCAGAGCAGTGCATGAAGCCAGAGCTATAAGGCAAACATCCTGAGGAGTCGTCCTGGCCTCGGGTTGTACCTGGGTCCATTTTGTTCATTTTAAAGCTACTGCATTTAATAGAACAAATCTCTTTTGATCTGTGCCTGCTCGGCATGTGGAGAGAGGCTGAGAGAGTTCGTGTTATCTTAGTTTAATAACTGTTACACCAAATAAACACTATGCACACCACTCAGCCTTCTAGAAATGGAAAATAAATCATCACCAAAAAGCTTATTTTACAAACCCACAAATCATCAGAAATATAAATGCTTTCCTTTCTATTCCCATGTTTTAATAAAGACTCCCCCCTCCTTTTTTTCAGACTCACTCAATTACAATATCACTATCAGTTCACATTACAGGTCAGAGATATGGCGCTTAATGTATGTAGAGCCAGTTCTCCTCTCCTAATAACCTGTCATTCCGGGGATTTGAATGTCAGAACACAGCCTGCCGCAGTAATGCTACTCGGCAGCCCGATGATGAAAACTTTGGACAAATCATGAAGAACATTCCAGATCCACATCATCGGAAGGTTACCGGGGAGAGCCTTTCATTCTGCTTTGACCCCTTGATCTGACAAGTGACACCTACAAAATGAACAGCTCTCCAACTTAAATTGTTTAACTGTAGCCTGATCAGTTTTATTATCTTGCTAATCCGGATATCAGCCGTTTCATCAGAATGGAAGATATGCATATCATGAATTATTTTGACACAGGGACCTTTTAATTTTTGCCAGCAATATTTCACTGCCCCAATCAGGGCCTGCAGTCACTGGTGCCGTTCGCCTCCTGGGATGTCAGAGGACAGCACACTCCTGACAGCACCAAATCATCCGGGAGCTGGAATGAGCCGTTGCTGCAATTATTATTGTCTTCCGTAGTCATGCATTTCATTATAGCGCCGGCAGCCAGGGCCTTGGGGTTCAGGGCAGCCTTCTCCAGGAATCCCTGCCATTTTATGGGCTCACCGAGCTCTAGGGTGTGATTTCCCTTTTCCTTCCCCTCAGTAGACAAGGCAAGGTGAATTTCTAATAAAAACAAAACACTAGGTGGGGAATGCGGGAAGAGCAAGCTCAGTACAGGACATTAAGCGGCGGTGAGGCAGCTTGAATGGCCCACTTACAGTTTACGAAAGCAGTGGTTAATCAGCAATATGGTTTGCTACAGAGAGAAATAAAGAACAGTTTATCCTGGGGTGGAAAAAATGCTCCTTTCTAAATTGCAAAGTGCTCAGAATGTTTTCTTAAAGAAAACTCCCTTTTCCCTTAGATGTGTTTCTTAATTTCTCTCTCCCCTGCTGACCATTTTCTTCTTTTGAATTTCCATCCTAAGAGGATCCAGCCCCACTCCAAGCCTGACCTCATGGTCTGCATCACCGACCTGTGCTTTGGCACTGTGCCATCATCTGCACTGAACAGCCCCCGGAAACACACTGTTATCTTTACTCTGAGGCGATTATAGATCCTGTCGCTCATCGAAACACAGAGCACCTTCTTCTTAAGTACCCGTGGGAGAAAGTTTTTTCTAGTCTCACAAACAACTGGTCCGTGTTCACCTTGAGAGCACTGGGAATTATATAATTTATTATGCTTCCTTTCTTGAGAAGACGGCTAGAAACCTCAAAACTAAATTTGCTATTCCCCAAAATATTAAACATAGAACTACCATATGATCCAGCAACTCCACTCTGGGTATACATCCAAAAGAATTGAGAGCAAGGACTCAAACAGATATTTGTTCACCCATGTTGATAGCAGTATTATTCATAACAGCCAAGAGGTGGAAGTAACCTAAGTGTCCATTGATGGATGAATGAATAAACAAAGGGTGGCATATACATACAATAGAATGTTACTCAGCCTTGAAAAGTAGTGAAATTCTCACACAGGCTACAACGTGGATGAACCTTGACTACATATGCTAAATGAAGCCAGTCACAGAAGAGCACAAGTACTGTATGATTTCACTCCTATAAGATATCTAAAGTACTCAGATTCATAGAGAGAAGTAAAATGGTAATTTTACTTCTCCAGGGGCTGGAGAGAGAGAAATGAGAAGTTATTGTTTAACAGGTACAGAGTTTCAGTTTGGGATGATGAAAAAGTTCTGGACATGGATGGAGGCAATGGTTGCAGAACAATGTGAATGTCCTTAGTGTCACTGAACTACACACTTTAAAATAGGTAAAATGGTAAATTTTATGGGATGTTTACTTTACCACAATTTTTTAAAAAATTAACTTTGCAGCCAATCTCTAGCAAATGTAAAGCATCCCATAGAATGCATATTTCTCTCATTACTGCCTTTATTTATTCTTCCTATGCTTACATTATCTTTGCTTTATTTTCCTCACTCTTTTAAAATATTATTTTATTGTTGTGTGTTCGTTTTTACAGTACGATGACTTAATTTTTTTTTTTTTGGCAGAACAAGGAAGGATTTCCATATCAAAAAGTACGCTCAGTCTGGCAAGACAAAACTGTTGGTGATTGTGTCCCAGAGAAAGAGTGAGAAATACATTATTTCAGAAGTCCATTAGTGACACTGAGATAAGAAGGGAAACCTCTGAGAGGGAAGACTAGGAAGTCTCACTCCTCCTTGAGTTGGGGGGAACCCCTCCCTCCCCAGTGCCACCAGAAGACTTTGTACAGAGCTCCCCTGGGCCCTTTCACCCAGCCCGGTATCAACATGAGTCATTTCTCTCCCCCACTCCCAGCCAGCCTCATGGCGTTCTACCTGCACAGGCTCGCAGAGCCCCATGCTCAGAAGGGTGCTTGGCTTAGTGCTCTACTGTCAAATAGTGAATTTCTTAATAACTTCTCAGCAAAGAGCTCCGGGTTTTCATTTTGGACCCCACAAATCCTGCAAAGTCGCAAATTACGTCCCCCAGACAGTAAGCATCTCAGGGGAAAGAAATCCATCTTCCTTTTCTTTACATCACCAGCCCCGACCCCAGTGCTTGATAGGCAAGTCCACAGGAGAGAGTCAATAAATATTTGCTGCACAATGATGGAAACCATAAGAAGCCCTTGTTTTCACAGTACTAAGTATTCCTTCTTAATGATCATATATCAAACCCACTCCAGAAAAAAAAAGCCTGCAAACACAGGAAGGAGAGGCTTCTTGGAGGAAAAGGAAGGTTTATGGATGTGACCAATAATAAAGAAGACACAGTGTCCCTTAGTGTTTCCTAGGCTGGAATCCATACATGGAATTCACCTCTGATGTGAGGAATGGGCTGTGTGTTGCAGCCTGAGCTCTAGTGGTTATACCCCAAGCTCCAGCCTAAGACAGAACCTTGCAGAGGTTCATCTCATATTGACACTGTTTTTTTTAAACTCTCCCAAGATGTGATTTTCACAGCTTCCCTAGATAACACAACTTAGCCACCCCATTATTCTTCACAGTTTCCCTGGGACATAAGGCTTTCATAGCTCTCCATTTAACAAGACAGAAATACAGAGAACGGGAACAGAGCTGGAAGAAAATCATGAGGAAAGGAAAGAGAAAGCGAAGCAAGGAAGACAGACATGCAGACAGAAAGAAAAACAGCCACTGTGGATCACGGCTCATGACTCACAGCTCACTTCAGGTGCAAGGCCTTTACGATATCCAACTTCCAGAGAAGGTTGTCCAGTAGCTGAGGCTTCCAGATCATTTATTTTCATTTCCCAGAACCTAAGAAAATATAAAGAAATATCAACCAAAGAATGGCCATTTAGGATCTTTGAAATCTGTCATATACTTTCTACCTACATTAGGATTAGGGGCCAGAGTAAATCCAAGACATTAATTTGAGTCAGTAAAGGGGAAACACAGAAAATTGGGTATGTGGAGGGTAAAGAGGGGATACAAGAGGAAATGGCGTCCAGGGCAGCGTTTTCTAATGTGCAGACTTTCCCTAAGCCATCCCCCACCCACATGCTCACTCGGTTCCTAACAGCATCTTCATCTATTAAGATTCTATGAGACTGGCAGCAGGCTCCAAGATCAACAGTACCATCCACATATTCACTATTCCACTGGCAAGGCGAACAATTCCGAATATTAAAAGTAAAGCAACACGTTCTGCCATGTCTTTTGTATACAGACAGCTGAAGCTACGTGAAAGTTTGGCACCAAAAGGCCAAGTACCATATTTTCAACCACCCACACGCCAAACCCCATAATAACTACAGACTCTAGATGTGAAATTTTCAGACATTTGCAGTGAAGGAAAACTAATAGTCATGTTTCTTCATGTGCTTCCTTTCCTAACAGGGCAGTTTCTCAACTTTAAAACCTCGTCAATGTAAGCTAAAGAGAACAAAGGGTGCTGTGGAGATATTGTCACCAGATGTCAAATGGTGCTTATTTATTTAAACAGAAAACCCCACTTTGTACATTTGGTTCATTTAGTGGTATGTGCTCTGTAACAAGTATTTTTTATGAGTAAAAAGCTGCCACCAGTGTGCTTAAGTTACAATAGGGCTTCAGAAAAGTCTGTTAGCTGAGACTAAATATTGCTCTTTTTGCTTTTGGTTGAAATGTAAATTTCACTGCCATCCTCCCTCTATTATAGGAGAAACATTGTTGCTTAAAGTCATACCAGGACTAATACTTAGTTCTCCTTCTGTGGTCAAACCTAGAAGAAAAGATATTCAGTTCCCTGTGCTTTTTAAGGTAGGTATATACGCTACAGAGCATTGATTTTCTCAAACATTAACAACAGAAAACATATCAATTCCCTCCTGTGGGAATAACCAGGCTCCTGGGACCTGAATGAGCCATCAGAACCTACAGGCTGAGAGCTTGTGGTGCCCACTGAGTGAGGATAATAAAATGGGTTATCCAGCACACCTCTGAGCCTCTGCAAATAAGGAGAATGTTAACTTGTTCTATAAAAGAAGGGCCTGTATGTCCCTCATTCAGCCAGAAAGAAAATGTAATTTTAGGTCAGACCCTGGTCAAGGAGTGTCTCCACCTGTCAAAGATGAGGTGTTTCAGATCCCCCTCCTACCAACAAGGTGAGAGACAGTTGGACAGAGATTACACCTGGCAAAGATTTGAAAAAGACAAAAGAGCTTCAGAGATAAGCAAATATAGAAGGAATGTATTCCTAGATTATCAAGTAATCAACACCAGATTCTACAGAGCACAGTGCAGAGTGCAATGGATAAAAAGCATTTTATAGAGAACTTTGAACAAGTACAAAAAAGATCTGTGTATTTTCTGGTGCCTTCGGGTCCCTGGTATAAGAAGTAATCTCACAGCACAGAAGGGCCTGAAGGATAAATGAAGGGGAGAACTTAGGACAATGGAAGAAGGGGATCCCTAGCTGAGTTTGAACAAAGACTATTTTCTTACTTATATTTGAAGTGTTTTCATCAGTTCCTGGATGAGGAGAAATTGGCAGACTAAACCAGCATTACTGTGTGTGTTATTATCATAATACACATATTAGATATATAATATCTAGTACATAATATAGTATCCATATAGGATAATACAGTATACATAATTTTATTTAATGTAACTTTTCAGTAAAATGTACATAGTTCTCATCTCATGCTATGCCTTACCCATTTTTAACTTTTCTTTTTCAAACCCAGGGTTATATAATCCATTCAACTTTATGTTAAAATTAGAAATCTAGATAAACAGGGCCAAAATAATATTGTAGTGAAGATTCAGACCTATTAGATATTATTTATCAGATATCCATTGATGGACTATCATAGATATCCACTGGTGATGTGGCATCTCATACAGAATGCTAACTTAACTTCCTTCTCTATCAGGATAGTGGCTTACTTACATTTCCTAAGAAAACCCACCACTATAAAACACCTAGAAATATGGATCATTTTTTAAATTCTTTTAAATGAATATATGATCCAAAAAAAGTAAGCAAAATCTCTGGGGACCAAAAATAAAGAGGAAACTGAAAACCCGAGTGGTGAGCCATCTCTGAGCTTTTTACTGAATTGAAAACATCCATTATTCACCAAAAGCAAGGCTGTGTTTTAATAAGGCCAAATAAGGACAGAACACAGGGCCTTGGGCCTAAATGTAGGTAGTTATAATGGAGTCCCCCTATAATCAGAAATTTTCAAAAATTTCAGAGAAAGAGGATGTGAGGGTGATCTTTTTTAAAAAAAGATCTTATTCCTTTATTTGAGAGCACATGTGAGCAGGAGGAAGGGGCAGAGGGAGAAGCAGACCCCCCAGCGAGCAGGGAGCCCAGTGCGGGAGTCAATCCCAGGACCCCGGGATCATGACCTGAGCTGAAGGCAGATGCCCAACAGACTAAGCCACCCAGGCGCCCTGTGAGGGTGATCTTGCTACAACATCTGTCACCTCAATGATTGCCAGGGTTGATTCAGCAGATCTGGCTCACTAGGCGAGTGTCGCTGTCCTCCCTCACTGCTCCATGTGCATTACTCCCCAAGCTGAGACTGGGTCAAAGAGAACGACCTTCCCCGATTGAGAAGGACTAC
Source organism: Zalophus californianus (assembly GCF_009762305.2). Lineage (NCBI taxonomy): Eukaryota > Metazoa > Chordata > Mammalia > Carnivora > Otariidae > Zalophus > Zalophus californianus. Next base: position 125,264,065 of record NC_045598.1, read on the forward strand.
TCTTGGGTCAAAGGTATACAAATACCTGCACTCCCCTGTTAGAACCTCCAAACAAACTCTCAAGGTCCATTTGTAGGAGAACAAAGGGTAGTCAAGCTTCCAAGACTCCAGACACAACCAAATGAGGCTCTGCATGTGGCAGTCTGCCTTTCTTTAAAAAAAAAAAAAAAAAAAAAAAAATGTTTTTCAGAGAAAGAGGAAGCTAAAAAAAATACCAAATCTCCAACTTTTAATCATAATATTATCTATTTTCAATCCCAGTCTATACCTTAGGTTTAAAAAACAAAAAACAGAGGCGCCTGGGTAGCTCAGTCAGTTAAGCGACCAACTCTTGATTTCAGCTCAGGGCAGGGTCTTAGGATCCAGCCCTGCATTGGGCTTCATGCTCAGCAGGGAGGCTGCTTGAGATTCTCTCTTTCCCTCTCTCTCTGCTTCTCCCCCTTTTCTCTCTCTCTCAAATAAATCTTAAAAAAAAAAAAAAAATAGGGGCACCTGGGTGGCTCAGTAGGTTGGGCGACCAACTCTTAGTTTGGGTTCAGGTCATGATCTCATGGGTCATGAGATCAAGCCCTGCACTGAGCTCTGTACTCAGCAGGGAGTCTGCTTAAAGGATTCTCTCCCTGTGCCGCTCCCCCCACATGCTCATGTTCTCTCTCTCTCAAATAAATCTTTAAAAAAATAAAAAAAGAAATTAAAAAAAAAAATACCAGCTCTAGAGGGCACATGATGTGATAAGCACTGGGTATTATGTAAGACTGATGAATACTGAACTCTACCTCTGAAACTAATAATATACTCTATCTTAATTAATTGAATTTAAATTAAAAAAAAAAACAATATCAGCTCTACTGTTGGAGAATGTATACAGGCCTGTATCATGGTCCAGAAATTTGAGATATCAACATAAAAAATAGTACCTAGGGGCGCCTGGGTGGCTCAGTCGGTTGGGCGACTGCCTTCGGCTCAGGTCATGATCCTGGAGTCCCGGGATCGAGTCCCGCATCGGGCTCCCTGCTCGGCAGGGAGTCTGCTTCTCCCTCTGACCCTCTTCCCTCTCGTGCTCTCTATCTCTCATTCTCTCTCTCTCAAATAAATAAATAAAATCTTTAAAAAAAAAAATTTTTAAAAAAAAAAAAATAAAAAATAGTACCTAACTTGTAATACTCCTCTAAAACACCTAAAAGAACCAAACATAAAATCTCCCTTAAGAGATACAGCCTCAATACTGACAATCAAGGGTCACAAAGGTAACTCTATGTATCCTATTTTGAGGAACTGCCAAACTGCTTTTCAAAGTGGCTACAAAATTTTATATTCCCACCAGCAATGCATTTAACTGTCAATTTCTCCACATCCTTGGCAACATTTGTTATTGTCTACCTTGTTTTAGCAATCCTAGTGGGTGTGAAGTGGTATGGCACTGTGGTTTTATCTTTTCTCTAATGGGTAATGATATGGAGCATCTTTTAATGTGCTTATTGGCCGTTTGTATATCTCCTATGGGTAAGTATCTACTCAAATCATTGGCCCGTTTTTAAATTGGACTATATGTGCTGGTTTTGTTGTTCATTTGTAAAAGTTCTTTATATATTATGAACACAAGTTTTTAGTCAAATGTATTATTTACACATATTTTCTTCCATTTTGTGGATTACATTTTCACTTTTTTTTATAAAAAAAGTCTGTTGAGGCCCAAAAGTTTTTGAATTTTAAATAGATTTTACTTTTTAGAGCAATTTTAGGTTTGCAGCAAAACTAACTAGAAGCTACAGAGATTGCCCATCCTGCCCCCACTTATGCATGGCCTCCTCCATTATTAACATCCCCCCATCAGAGTGGTACATTTGTTAAAACTGATGAACTTACAATGACACCATTATCACCCGAAATCCATAGTTTACATTACAGTTCACTCTTGGTGTTGTACAGTCTACTGGTTTGGACAAATGCATAATAACATGTTCACCATTATAGTATCATACAGAGTAGTTTTGCTACCCTAAAAATCCTCAGTGCTCCAACTGTTCATCTTTCCTTCCCCTTAAATCCTGGCAACCACTGCTCTTTTTACTGTCTCCATAGTTTTCCCTTTTCCAGAATATCATATAGTTGGAATCATACAATATATAGTATTTCCAGACTGGCTTCTTTCACTTAGTAGCATGCATTTAAGCTTCCTTCATGTTTTTTCATGGCTTGATAGCTCATTTCTTTTTAGTGTTGAATAACAATCCACTGTTTGGTTGTACCACAATTTATTTACCTATTCACTTACTGAAGGGCATCTTGATTGCTTCAAGTTTTGACAATTATGAATACAGCTGCTATAAACATATTATGAATACAGATGCTATAAACATCCATGTTCAGATTTTTGTGTGGACGTAAATTTTCAACTCCTTTGCTTAAATACCAATAAGCATGATCGCTAGCTTATACGGTAAGAGTACATTTACTTTTGTAGGAAACTACCAAATATCTTCCAAAGTAGCTGTATCATTTTGTGTTCCCACTAGCAATGAATGACAGTTCCCGTATTCATTCATTATTTAATACTGAAGGAGAAGTTAGAGAACATTCCTTGACTTCAAGACTTACTATAAAGATACAGTTATTAAGACAGTGTGGTATTGGGGCGCCTGGGTGGCTCAGTCGGTTAAGCGTTTGCCTTCGGCAGGAAGCCTGCTTCTCCCTCTCCCACTCCCCCTGTTTGTGTTCCCTCTCTCGCTGTGTCTCTATCAAATAAATAAATCTTTAAAAAAAAAAGACAGTGTGGTATTGGTAAAATCCAAATCCCCGCATTTGGTGTTTTCAATGTTCTGGATTTTGACCATTCTAATAGGTGTGCAGTGATATTTTACTGTTGTGTTAATGTGCATTTTCCTGATGACAAAAGATGTGAAGCATCTTTTCATATGTTTATCAGATGTATATCGTTGGGAGGTATCTATTAAAGATCTTTGGTCAATTTTTTAGATGGATTGTTTTCTTATTGAGTTTTAAGAGCTCTTTTTGTATTTTGGTTAACAGTCCTTTATCAGATATTTCTTTTGCAAATTTGTTCTCCCAGTCTGTGGCTTGTCTTCCCACTCTTTTGTCTTTGCAGAGAAGTTTTTAATTTTAATAAAGTCCAGATTATCAATTATTTCTTTCATGGATCATGCCTTTGGTGCTGTGTCTAAAAAGTTGTCACCATAACCAAGGTCATTTAAGTTCTCTCCTATGTTATCTTTTAATAGTTTCATAGTTTTGTATTTTACAATTAAGCCTATGATCCATTTTGAGTTAATTTTTGTGAAGGGTGTAAGGTCTGTGTTTAGATTTTTTTTTTTTTGCATGTGGATATTCAGTTGTGCAGCACTTGTTGAAAAGACTATATTTGCTCCAATGTATTGTTTTTGTTCCTTTGTCAAAGATCACTGAATATGTTTATATGGATCTATTTCTGGCTTCTCTATTCTGTTCTATTTATTTGTCTGTTCTTTCACCAATACCATACTGTCATTAACTACTGTATCTTTAAAATAAGTCCTGACGTCAGGTAATGTTAGCCCACCAATTTGTTCTTCAATATTTAATATTAGCTATTCTGGGTCTTTTGCCTCTCCACATGAACTTTAAAATCAGCTTGTTGATAGCAACAAAATAACTTGCTCGTATTTTGATTGGGATGGCATTGAATTTATAGATGAAGTTGGAAGAACTAATATCTTGACAATACTGAGTTCTTGTCCATGAATATGGGGTATCTCTCCGTTTGTTTACTTCTTTGAGATCTTTCATCAGAGTTTTATAATCTTCCTCTTAAAGGTGTGTGATGATATTTCATTGTATATATAGATCTTATGTATATTTTGTTAGATTTATACTTAAGTATTTCATTTTGGGGGTGCTAATGTAAATTTTATTTTAAATTCTACTTTTTCATTTTTTGGTATAGAGGAAGTAACTGACTTTTATATATAGACCTTGTATCCTACAACCTTGTTATAATCACTTATTACTTCCAGCAGTTTTTTGTGGATTCTTTCAGATTTTCTACATAGATAATCATGTCATCTGCAAACAAAGACAGCTTTATTTCTTCCTTCCCAATCTATACCTTTTATTTTCTTTTCTTGTACTATTGCATTGGCTAAAATTTCCACTATGATGTTGCAAAGCAGTGATGAGGGGCGCCTGGGTGGCTCAGTCAGTTAAGCATCTGCCTTCGGTTCAGGTCATGATCTCAGGGTCCTGGGATTGAGTCCCGCATGGGGATCCCTGCTCAATGGGGAGCCTGCTTCTCCTCCTTCTTGAGCTTTCTCTCTCTCTCCCTCTGACAAATACATAAATGAAAGAAAGAAAGAAAGAAAAGAAAGAAAGAAAGAAAGAGAGAGAGAGAGAGAGAGAGAGAGAAAGAAAGAAAGAAAGAAAGAAAGAAAGAAAGAAAGAAAGAAAGAAAGAAAGAAAGAAAGAAAGAAAAGGAAGAAAGAAAAGCAGTGATAAGAGGGTTCATTCTTGCCTTGTTCCTGATCTTGATGCGATAGCTTTGAGCTTCTCACCATTGCATATGATGCTAGCTATAGATTTTTTAGATTACTGAGTTGAGAAAATTCCCCACTCTTCCTAGCTAGAATTTTTATAATGAATAGGTGTTTGAATTTATCAAATGCTTTTTCTGCATCTATTTATATGATCATGTAATTTTTCTTCTCTAGTATGTTGATGTGATGATTATATTCACTGATTTTCAAATGTTAAATCAGTTTTGCATACTTGGTAATTTTTTTTATTTTTGAAGTCTAATTGCCTTTTTTCTTTTGCTACATGTGCTTTTCAAGTCATATCAAAGAAACCATTGCCTAATCCAAGGTCACAAGGATTTACACCTATATTTTCTTCTAATAGTTTTATTGTTCTAGCTCTTATATTTAAGTCTGTGATCCATTTTGGGTTAAAAATTGTATATAGTTTGAGGCAGGGATCTGATAACCTTTTTACTCTTCTCACACATAGGATACATTCACTGCTTCCCCAAAAGCGACAAAACACCACTTTTTTTGATTGTTTTATTCATTTCTGACTTTACGATCACATACAGCGGTCACAGGCTCAGTGGCCTGTGAAAGAAGAACACAGGTCATCTACATTCCTAACATGCAAAATACAACAGTGGAGTTGAATCAGGATAACTACGGTAAAAACTCCATTTAGAAAGGGGAAGAATAAGAAACATCAGAAATCACCAATCATTAAATCCTGCTGCAGAATCCATATAAGTTCTATACCCTGAGGTGGGTTGGGAGTGGAAAATGGAAGATCCTTGATTGAACTCTTCTGTCTGTGCTCACAAAAGAGTTCCCTTGGGAATTTTTCCTTGATCTTAGCAGTTCCTCCTTCTGAAAGGTGCCTCCATGACCATTGTTCTTCATAGTCACATCTGAAGTAGGAATTGGGAAATATCCCCTGCTTGAAAGTTACTAAGCTTTCACAACAATGAATAAGACTTTTATGGTGAAAATCATAAACCTTTACTGACATATATTTTTTAAAAAGCTAAATAAATGGAGGGGCGCCTGGGTGGCTCAGTCGTTAAGCGTCTGCCTTCAGCTCAGGTCATGACCCCAGGGTCCTGGGATCGAGCCCCACATCAGACTCCCTGCTCCGTGGGAGCCTGCTTCTCCCTCTCCCACTCCCATTGCTTCTTGTGTTCCTGCTCTCACTATCTCTCTCTCTGTCTTAAAAAAAAAAAAAAAAGCCAGTGGAGTGAGCATTAAAAAAATAATAAAAAAATAAATAAAAAGCTAAATAAATGGATAAATATGCCATATTGAAAGACTGAAAACCTTAATATCATATACAAGTCAAATCTTCTTAATTGCCTAAATTGATATATAGATTTAATACAAGTCCAGTCAAAATTTCAGCATGTTTTGGTGTTCATGTATATAACTGAAAATTGATAAGGCAATTGCAAAATCTATATGAAAGATTAAGGGTCCAAAGTACTCCTTAAAAGGAACAATAAGGGAGGAGGATTTGCCTCAACAGATATCAAAACTTAAATATTAAGACCAGGTAGTACTAATGAAGAAGAGAAGGAAAGAAGGTGGAGATAGATTTTAGGTGGACTGAAGATCTGAATATAAAAGGCAAAATGATTAAACTTTTTGGAAACAACTGGGAGACTCTTATTACTCTGAGAGAATGATTTCTTGAGATACATAAAGCACAATACATAAATTTTTAAAATTATAAATTCAACTTCACTAAATTTAGGAACTTCTGCACTCTTTAAGCAAAATGAAGTGAGTATTTGTATGCAGTATATATTTTTTAACTCCTAAAAATCAATTAGTAAAAGCCAAACAACCCAATAAAGAAATAGCCAATAACTTGAAGAGGAACATCACTGTACTAACCTAAATAGCCAATAAACAAATGAAAAGATGCTCAAACTCTTTAGATATGGTTCGAATACAAATTGAAAGCACAATGAAAAACCATTTTACACTCACCAGATGGGCAAAAGTTTAAAAGTTTGACAATATCAAGTTAACAAAGATATGGAGTCTGAATTAGTAGTGCTGCTATAGAAAACACTGACCTAATCGAATAAAATTGAAGATGAGCATAATCTATGACCTAACATTCCCTTCCTATTCACATGCCCTAGAGAAGTTTTTATACATAGATATAAGAATGTTCACAGGAGCACTGTGACTATAGAAAAGAAAAAAAAAAAGAAGTAGCCCAAAAGTCCAACAACAGTAGAATGAACAAATCAATTGTGGTATTAATTGTGGTATTGACAAATTAACTGTAATATATATATCAGTATATGTATGTATGAAAATTAATGAATTGCCAGCACATGCAATAACAAAATTGAATCTCAAGAGCATAATGTTAAGTGGAAAGAACAAATTGAAGAAGAATACAAAAATAAGATTCCATTCCCATAAAGCTCAAAAATATTTAAAACTAAGCAATATCTTATTAAGGGATATATAAACATATGTGAGAAGATATAAATAAAAGCAATGAAATGCTAACCAGAAAATTCATGACAATGAGAACCTCTGATTGGGAAGAGGCAAGTAGGGATTTCAAAGTTGACAGTGAAGGTCCTTTGGGGAATCTGGGGTTCTGGGGTGTGTATACACCTTCTATTCCGTGTGTGTGTATGTGTGTGTGTGTATCTCAGCCGATCTTCCCCAAAGGAATTTCATATATATATATATGTACATATATACACACACATTATTATCTATTGAGTATTAATGAAAACTACCCCACTGAAACAGGGAGATGTTATGACAATCATCACTAGTGTGAGATAAAGCATTATTAATCCATCAGCTTCATTCTTTATATTTAAAATGTTTTATAATTTTATTAGAATATATCTTTATGTGACTTTTTCAAAACTGATTTTGTCAAAACTCCGTGAATCATCTGGTTTCTGAGTTTTAGATCATTTAAAAAATTGGAAGGAGGCAGAGAAGAGTAGCAGACTCATCCATAAGGAGTTATTGCAAATTGTGTTCCTGATAATATTCTTTCTTTATATCCTTTGCCTCAAACATTTTACACTTAAAAACATTTTATGGTTACATTTTACAGCTTCCCGATGAAGGTTAATGGTAGTTGTGGAGAGATTAGACCTAGACCTAACAATGAGTTTGGATGTGAGAAAGGAACTGTTTGCAATTCTTTGGTAATCTGTCAAGAATACTGAAAAGGAGCTATGATAATGATAATAATGATAATGATGATAAATGGCATTAAACTATATTCTGCTCCTAGTCAGAACCCCATTCATGTGCCACAGTTTAAGGATTGTTCTGGTATTAGAGGTCACACAAAATTCTTCTATAGACTATTCTTTTCTTTTATAGAATTTTTCATGATGAAATAATCTCCTTGCCCATTGATGTCTCAAGTAGTCATGGCATAATGGCCAAAACTGCTCTGAGCGTTCTAGTGGATAACATCAAGAGAGCCAGCCCAGTGTGCTGGGAGTACATGGCCTTTGTGCTACCTCACACTCCTCCACTTACCATCTGTGTGTCCTTGGGAAACTGGTGCAATCTCTCCTTGCTTTGGTTTTCTAATTTCAAAATGGGAGAGATTATCATGGAGTTGTTCTGAGCGTTAAATGAGCCAATATACAAAGCACCCAACTCTTAGCAGATGCTTTAGAAAAGTTGTTGCCTTCCCCAGCCATTCTCTTTGCAGTGGAAATGCAGTCCTATATCCCAATGCTGTGAGCATGTTTAGAGCTGGCCAAAAGCTAGAATTTGAGATTATTAAAGAAGGATCATTAATACATCAGGGAAGGCTAAATTCCTATTTTTATTGCCTCTGATTATTCTATTTCTTCAAAAATGCTTCATGAACACTTAGAGCAGTTTTCTGTTGAATGAGATTTATACTACAAGCAACTTTACATTTATCTTGAAATTCCTGTAATTAACTAGAAATTAAGTCTGATTATGACTGAGATTATAAATAAACTAAAGATAAAACAAAACCACTAGAAACAATTGTGAAATCCCAGAGATTAAGAAACTTTGATTCTTACCTACACATTTAAAAAAATATTTAGATGTTTGGTTTTCTGTTTAATTTTGTGTTAAATACAGAGAATATTTTGACAATCTGGAAAACAAAGAACTACCTGCTTTTTTAAAAAATTTTGTGTTGCTAAATATAGATAATATTTTGACAAACTGAAAAAGAACTATTTTAAGCCTGGTTTTAAGAGGCTTGATCATAATTAGCTGGTGTTTATTAGTGTCTCCTGAGTGCATGGGTTTGCATTTGCCTTTGAAGAATATTAAATAACAGGAAAATATTAATTCTTGCCCTCTAAGGGTTTACATTCTAGGATAGTTCATTCATTTGGGAGAAAATAATTTTTTCATTTTGAAAACAGCTGGCAGATGGTTTAATCCATTGGGTTTAGTTTCAAACAAACAAACAAAAACATTTTTTGAGGTGTAGAAAAACTAAGTGAAAAAGATAAAAACATGTCAAGAGTTTTACAGTTAATTTGGCTCTATGGAAACATTCAATATTAAGTGTTAAATATGCATAATATTAACACATTTATTCTAAGTCATCAATTTAATATTCTTCTCCAGTTTCCAAGAGATTCCATTGAATTCAGCCAGTATTTTTCCATTACCTATAATGTGCCTGGGTGCAATGCAGAAATTGTATCATCATTGGTTCACTTACCAATGTTGTACACCTACCACGTGCCACACACAATTCTAAGACCTGGACACAAGAGGCTTTCTACCTATTAATTCAACATCAGTGCTATTGAACTATTTTCTAAATCTCCTAACACCAGTAGAAATGCAAGGAACTTTGAAATGTGTTTTTTCTGACATTTTCATGTCACTGCAAATGGCAAATGAGGATGTAGACAAAAAGCAAGTCTTGTGCACTGTTGGTAGGAAGGCAAACTGGTGCAGCCACTGTGGAAAACAGTGTAGAGTTTCCTCAAAAAGTTAAAAATAGAACACCCTACAATCCAGCAATCACACTACTGGGTATTTACTCAAAGTATACAAAAACACAAATTCAAATGGATACATGCACCCTGATGTTTATAGCAGCATTATCTACAACAGCCAAGATAGGGAAGCATCCCAAGTGTTCACTGATTGATGAGTGGATAAAGAAGATGCGGTGAGTGTGTGAGTGTGTGTGTGTGTGTGTGTGTGTGTGTGTGATGGAGTATTACTCAGTCATAAAAAAAGAATGAAATCAACACCTATTGTTTCTTGTGTTTGATTTTAGCCATTCTGATAAGTATGAGATGACATCTCACTGTGGTTTTGATATGCATTTCCCTGATAAGTGATGATGAGCATCTTTTCATGGGTCTGTTGGCCATTCAGATGTCTTCTTTAGAGAAATGTCTGTTCACGTTTTCTGCCCATTTTTAAATTGGATTATTTGGTTTTTGGGTGTTGAGTTTTATAACGTCTTTATATATTTTCAATACTAACCCTGATATGTCATTTGCAAATATCTTCTCCCATTCCGGATGTTGCCTTTTAGTTTGATTATTTCCTTCGCTGTACAGAAGCTTTTTATTTTGACATTTTCCCAATAGTTTATTTTTTCTTTTCTTTCCCATGCCTCTGGGAACCTATCTAGAAAAAAGTTGCTACAGCTGATGTCAGAGAAATTACTGCCTGCGCTCTCCTCTGGGATTTTTATGGTTTCAGGTCTCACATTTAGGTCTTTAATCCATTTTGAATTTGTGTGTGTATGGTGTAAGAAAGTGGTCCAGTTTCACTCTTTTGCATGCTGCTGTCCAGTTTTCCCAACACCATCTGTTGAAGAGAGATTAGTCCTCCCTTTTATAAGCTCCCATAGCCCTGGTGTTGCTCTTACATAGCATTTTTCACAATTATGATCCAGTAATTAGAGTTGACCCTTCAACAACATGGAAGTTAAGGGCACTGATGCCCCCACACAAAGTCAAAAATTCATGTATACCTTTTGACTCCCAAAAACTTAAATACTAATACCTATTAGCCAGAAGCCTTATTGCTAACATAGTTGATTAACACATATTTTGTATATTATATGTGTTATATATCATATTCTTACAATAAAGTAAGCTAGAGAAAAGAAATTATTAAGAAATTCATAAGGCAGAGAAAATATATTTACAGTACTATACTGTATTTATGGGAAAAAATCTGTATTTAATTGGACCTGTGTGGTTCAAACCCATGTTGTGCAAGGACCAACTGTATTTGTCTGTATTCGTTTAATGTCTGCTTCTTCTGTTAAATTTTAAGGACTAAAAAAAAAATTATAAGAACTATGAAAACTAGAACCAGTTTTACTATACAGGCTTGGTCCATGTTTTGCCTTTTTAAAACTATATCCCCATCACTGAACATGGTGCCTGGTATATAAGAATAAATACTTTATGTATGCATAAGTCAGTGAGTAACTGAATGAATGAATAAACATGATCCTCGAGCTGAATCTATCATTTATTAGTATCCCAGAGTCACTCATTTATGGTCAAAGTAGACTTCTCATCAGCAAATATGAATTGAGGATACCTTTGTAATGCACTTTGTAATTCTATCACTTAGCATGTTGCCTGGTACATAATAAGGATTTTATAAATGTTGGATGATGGATGGATGATGCAAGATTGAATGGATGGATGAAAGAAACCAAATACAGTAATTAGGTTTGTCTATAGTTAAATTTACCTGTCCTTTTGTATAAGCATTATAATCATCCACATCAAATCAACTAAGCAAATATGAACAGATTTGAAAAACTGCAGGGAGATTAAAGGAAGAAAACAAAAGGGAAAGTCAAGTCTCATGTTTCTCCTGAGCTCTTAAAGTCTTGTTGTCTGTAATACATATTTGGCACTTATAACTGTTACTTACCTTTATATATGTGTATGGTTTATGCACACTTATATATGTGTATGGTTAACCACATTATAAACTTCTTAAGCTCTAGTAACATACCTTTATTGCCCTCTATCTTCCCCCTCAACTTCTGCAGCAGCTGGCTCAGTGCCTAGCCTGTAAGAGGTACTCAGAATGTAGCATGACACAGTGTTGCTATATTCTGACCGTCTAGTTTCTTCTCATGTACTGTAAAAAAAGGCTAATTTTATCTCCCTGAGCCTTACCCAGTCTCTATCCTGAAGTTCCAGTCTCCGATTGCCAGAATGATGCTATTTCATTATCTAGGTTGCACACACCAGACTTAAAGCTAGATAAAGAAAAGATAAAAGTTGCTGGCTAGGCGCTCAAGGTATAAAAATCTAAATTAGACTGGCAATTGTAACAATGGTTAAAATAACAGTAAGTTAAAAATAGTCATTGTCACTAATGACAAATTTTCTGATAAAGAAATAAAGACATCAATCCCACTTACAGAGCATCAAAAACAATAAAATACTTAGGAATAAGTTTAACTAAAAAGGTGAAAGATCTCTACTCTGAAAACTGTAAGACGTTGATTAAAAAAAATCAAAGAAGACACAAATAAATGGAGAGGTATCCTGTGTTCATGGATGAGAAATATTAATACTGTTGAAATGTCAATACTGCCAAAAGCCATCTACAGATTTAATACCATCCCATCAAGATTTCAATGACATTTTTTACATAAGTTTAAAAAAAAAACTCTTAAAATGTATATGAAACCACAAAAGACCCTGAACAGCCAAAGCAATCCTGAGAAAGAAGAACAAAGCAGAAGGCATCACACTTCCAGATTTCAAGCTATACTATAAAGCCATAGTTCTCAAAACAGCATGGTACTAACATAAAAACAAATAGACCAATGAAACCAAACTGAGAGCCTAGAAATAAAGCTAAGTGTATAGTCAACTAATATTTGACAAGGGAGCCAAAATATTCAATGGAGAAAAGACAGTTGTTTCAAAAAATGTGGTGGCGATAACTGGATATGTACCTGTAAAGAATGAAACTGGACCCAAAGCTTACACCACTCACAAAAATTAACTTAAAATGGATTAAAGACTTACATATAAGACCCGGAACCATGAAACACCTAAAAGAAAACACAGGAACAAATCTCTTTGACATGGGTCTTGGTAATGATTTTTGGGTATGACACCTAAAGCACAAGCAACAACAACAACAAAAATGGGACTACATCAAACTAAAAAGCTCTGTACAGTAAAAGAAACTATCAACAAAATGAAAAGATAAGCTACAGAATAGAAAAAATATTTGTAAACTGTATATCTGATAAGATGTTAATATCCAAAATAGGTTAAAATTCATACTGGATCACTACATCAAAACTAATGATCTATTGTATGGTGACTAACATAACATAATAAAATAAAATTTAAAAAATAAATAAATAAAATAAAATAATGCATGAAAAACAATTTAAAAAAATTCATACAACTCAATGGCAAAAAAAAAAAAAAACAAAAACAAATAACCCAGTTAAAAAATGGGCAAAAGATTGGAATAGACATTTCTCCAGACAATACATGAAAGGCCAACAAGTGCATGAAAAGATGCTCAACATCCCTACTCATTAGAGATATAAAATAAAACCACAATGACGTATCACCCCATGCCTGTTAAAATGGCTATGATCAAAAAGAGGAAAAATTCTGCCAAGGATGTGGAGAAAAGGGAACAATTGTGCACTGTCGGTGGGATGTAAATTTGTGCAGCCACTATGGAAAACAGTATGGAGGATCCTCAAAATAACTAAAAATAGAACTACCATATGATCCTGCAATTCTACTTCTGAGAATATATCCAAAGGAAATGAAAACACTAACTGGATAAGATACCTGCACCCCCACATTCATAGCAGGATTATTTACAATAGCCAAGACATGGAAACAACCTAAGTGCCCATCAATGCACAAATGGATAAAGAAGTTGTGGTATATAACTAGTGGAACATTATTCAGCCATAAAAAGCAAGGAAATTCTACTATTTGCAACAACATGGATGGACCTTGAAGGCATTATGCTAGGTGAAATAAGACAGACAGAGGAAGACAAATACTGTATGATCTCACTTATATGTGGAATCTTAAAAAAAAAAAATTCATGGAAAAAGACTTGTGGTTACCAGAGCTGGAGGGCAGAAAGGGAACTGGAGGAAGTATGGTCAAAAGGTACAAACTTCCACTTATAAGATAAGTAACTATTGGGGGTGTAAAGTACAGCATGATGACTATAATTAACACTGCTTCATGATACACAGAAAAGTTATTAAGAGTAAATCCTCAGTTTTCATCACAAGAAAATATTTTCTTTTTTTCTTTCTTTTCTTTTTATTGTATCTGTATGAGAAGATGGATGTTAGCTGAACCTACTGTGGTAATCATTTCACGACATCTGTAAATCAAACCATCATGCTGTATGCCTAAAATTTATCCAGTGATGTATGTCAATTTTTTCTTAATAAAACTGGAAAAATGGTCATTGTGAGTTTTTTTAAGATAATTATAGTGTGACTTTATTTTGTGCTAATAATCTAGAAAAAGATTAAAATGCACTTTCTGAAAGAAAAGACATCTAAAGAGCCTTGTGTATTTCTGATAAGCTGCTAAAAATCCAAAAGAATAAAAGATCATACTATCAAGTGTATAAATGATATTTTGCTAGTTGTTAAAAATTCTCACAGAAAAGTAAAGAATTAGGGCTCCTGGGTGGCTCAGTTGGTTAAGCATCTGCCTTTGGCTCAGGTCATGATCCCAGGGTCCTGGGATCAAGTCCCACATCGGGCTCCCTGCTCAGCCAGAGGAGAGTCTGCTTCTCCCTCTGCCCCTTCCCCGCTGCTCATGCTCACTCTCTCGATTTTCAAATAAATAAATAAATAAATAAATAATCTTTAAAAAAAAAAAAAGAAAAGTACAGAATTAAAGAACTAGATCCTGTCAGGACCAAGTACTTGCAAAAAGGAGGAAGGGAGGGAGGAAAGGGAGAAAGGAAGAAAGGAAGGAGGAAAGGAGGGAAGGAGGGAAGGAGGAGGGAGAGAGGGAAGGACAGGCGGGCCTACGTCAATAAACCTGCACATGATTCTCAGAGTTTGCCAGGCCTTGTTCTGCTGACCTCTCAGCAATGACTGAGCCGCCCTGTCACCTTATGTTCAGTCCCACTGGGTTTTTTGAGCCACCCCTGTACAAAGCTGGATTAGCCAGTGGACTAATCGCCCTGTACCTACCTAGGCAGAGGTGGTAACACCCCACTAGCAAAGATTACTGAGCATGCTTCCCTACACATGTGCCTTTATTTACAGGTAAATTACACACAAGTTCTATTGTAGTACTATATTATATACATCATAAGACATACATAGAAGTGTAATGTTTTAAAGAATGAGGTGAAGATAAACATGACAGTGCTAGTGTTTCTCTTCTTTGCTCCCACGGATCACGTGCACAGCCCCCAGCTGAACGTTCCCAGCTTGGAGACCTCTGGTGGAAGCTCCCCCTGGAAGCCCCAGGCGCATTTCTCTCGTCTGTGTGACTGTGCTTCTGCCTTTCTGATTTGCCCTCAGGTTCCCTCTTCCTCCCACCATAAGCAGGCACCCTCATCTGAATCCCAACCCACTCATCTGGACCCCTGAAACTCTGATTTATTTTGTTTCAAATCCCTCTCCGCTGGGAGCATGACTCTGCTCTTTAAGCCTCAGCCACTGGTTGGGAATGTGATCTGCAAACATACACAACACCTACAACCACACAGGTGCCACTCACCTGGCTCAATCACTGGCTCTACCTGGAAACTCCTGCTGTTCTATCAGATCCTTCAGGACACTTGGCGACTACAATGCTGCTCCTCAGGAAGGAAGATGGGAGGTGTTCAAATAAAGCCACCATTCAGTGTATGTCTGGCGACAATAGATAACTTTTCTTTCTTTACTCCTGTGTCACATAAAACACAAGCAGGGATATGTCAATCTGACAGACCATAGCAGCACAAATCAGAGTGTTTATTATAATACATGTCTAATATATCTTTGGTGTCAGTTGTATTGACTTCCCTATTAATCATTAGCATACTAATTAAATAAAAATTCATTTATTACCACATTTTAGATTAGATTGGCTTTTTCCCCCTTTATGCCATCTGGTGTGTCTTCTTCCAGTACAGTCTCTTTCAAATATGCAATCTCAGGGTTATAAAACTCTCTGAAAATGTAATAACCAATACCACAGTTAAACAAATGCCTTCAAAGAACAAGAGAATTGCTTTGTTGAGCCTTCTGATATCAGTAACATGAGTCAGCTGTCAGTCTGATATCAACAATTTGACCAGTCTGGAGTGTTCAGCATCTCCAAAGCCACAGGATTCTCTAAAATGAGGAGTAAGGGGCTTAGATTTTGGCCTCAGCTCCTCTTTTCACTCTACAATCCTGTTAGTCTTGAAATTCTCATAGCTAAGTAAACCAATTATCAAAGGAGAAAATGTAAGAAGTACTATGTGTAGGGCTCATGGATGTTTAAATTTGGTTATCTAACAGGAAATACTGCAATAAGAAAAGGCAAAAATAAAAATCCTCTTACATCTACATATAAAAGGAGCAACTGCAGAACAGTTCTAAAACCAAAAACAAAACATGAAGTATCCTAAACAAGATAACTATCCCTAAATTGTCACAAAGGAACATTGAGAATGAAAAATGTAACACCGAGAATGAAAATATAATCCTACTTAACAATTGCTTTATATCTCACCTTAAACTTGATAAGCTGGAAAAATCCAAGGTTAGATAAAAGCGTAAGCAGAAAAAGTGAAAATAAAATAGAAATATTCACCAGCACTGCATCACTTCAACAGAGAATATTTCATCGTTAGAGAATAATAGTGGGGGAGAAAAACACTTCCAGTTTGACAATTTTAGAATTTCTAGTTCACTCTCTCAAATTTGAAAATAATCACTTTTTATAGTTTCCAGTTTCTTCATGAAATATTTAAGACTGAGTTTTCTCTCCCTAAGCATAATAAACATGGTTTATGTTGGTCTGCCTCTGGTAATTCTACTCTGCAGATGTCCCATGGATCTGCTTCAATGTTCTATTCTCAGTCATGTTTTCTTGTCTCTCTTTCTTATCTTTAACAGTGTAGTGGACATCATAGTTGGGGGGAAAAAAACCTTAGAGTTATAATTTGAGGCTGAGAATGACCTTTGTCCTCCTCTAAGAGAAGACTTTCATTCGCTTCTGCTAGGAGCTCAGGTTGCACTGGCAATCTAGGCTCCATTTGATCAGACTTCAAGGTTGGAAGTTTTGGGGCCCATGGATAACTGGAAGGCTGCCTGGAATCCATGTTAAGAGTTGCTTTATGTCTCACTACTAGGGTGCAGACTTTTGGTGCTCCATCCACAATCAGTGTTCCCATGGACCCTTCACTCTTGGTATCACTGAACTCTAGTTTAGGTCCCTCCTGTTCTCTGAGGCTTTCACAAACAGGGCTCATCCCTTCAGCCACCTGTTCTGGGTTGGCAAATGTTCCCTACCATGCAAAAGTGATCCCAAATGCCAGGCACGTGTTCTGTATTACTGTCTGCTCGCAGGTCTTGGCAAGGTAACTCTTTACTCTTTTGTCAGTTCTTAGGTGATTTTAGAAGATTTTTAAATATTTTATCAAGCTTTTTCAGTTAATGTCAACAGAAGTGTTGGTTCAAATTACCTAGTCCATCCATCATTAAAGGGGTCAGAAGTCCAATTACAGTTCAAGTTTAAACTCCTGCTGAAGGCAGTATATATCATTTTCCTTTTGAAGTTTCCCATTGGACAACTAATATATGTCTTTGTTTTCTTTACTTATATCTAATTCCAAAAGAAAGTATTCAATGAGTTTCATACAAATTATATAATGATTCCTTTCAGATGTGTATTAAATAATTTACCTCCATATAATAAATAATATCAGTCAACAAATATTTATTGAGCATGTACGATGTGCCAGTCTCATTTTAGGTGCATCAGTGAAAGAAACAAAGAACCTCCTCATCCTTACAAGTGCTTATATTCTAATGATAAGAGACAGATTACAAAAGCTTAAATATATAAAGAGGTAAATTACATGGCATTAATATATTAGTATATCATGTTGGAAGGTGGCACATATTATGGAAAAGAGTAAAGCTGAGTAGATCTGTAGAGTCAGGACAGGGAGAAGAGTTACAACTTTCTTCAAAGTAGCCAGACTAGGATTCATTGAAAAGATGAAATTTTAGCAATAACTTGAAGTGAGGAAGTCACCCATGTGTATATCCAGGGGCAGAGAGAACAGACAGCAGGAAGACCCTAGGCTAGGATTATGTCCTTCCTGATCATGGAACGTCAGGAAAGCCATATGGCTAGAGTGGAGTGAGAGAAGGATGACGAGGAAAGGATGAGTTATGAGAGCTCATGGAGGTGAGTGAGGTAGAGCTAGCCACAGGGCCTGGGGGCCATTGTGAGAACTTCAGCTTTCATGCTGAGTGCCATAGTGAGCACTGCACTGGGAAGAGAAGGGGTTTGACCATTCTGGCTGGGGTTCTGGGAATGGGTGGGAAGAACTGGAGACCAGATAGGAGCCCACTGTAGTAACACAGAAAACAGATTATACTGTCTCAATATAACTCTGGATGTATTTTCAAGGTGACATCAATGACATTTTGACAAATCAGATGTGGAGTATGAGAAAAAAAAAGAAGATACAAGTATATTTTCCAAGATTTTTGGCCTGAGCAACCAGAAAGATGAAATTGCCATCTACTGAAAAGGGGAAGGCAACAGCCTAGTGGAAAGTTAGAAATGCAATTTGTGTTGCATTTGACGTGTCTACTTGACAATGGAGATAGACACCCAAGTCAGATATTCCAGTCAGGAGATAAAGGTGAGAAATCTGAAACAGATATATAAACTTGAGACTCTTAAGCTAATAGTTTATACTTAAAGCCATGAGACTTAATGAGATTCCCAAGGGAACAAAAACAGAGGAATAAAAGATGTCAAGGATTGAGCACTCAAACATTAAGAGGTCCCAGTTATCATTCATATGTATTGATTTTGGAGCAATAAAAGGAAAAGCTGAGTGGCGGGCAGTAAGAGCACAATCTGAGGTCCGCAGGAGAGAATATATGAAATCAGGAAAACAGAAGAAATGTGGCCAATAATGATTTACCTTTCTAACCACTCCTTGCCAGATACTCTCCCTCTTTCCACACAGCTCTTTTATTTCCTTGGAGTTAGAAGTAGATGCCATTTTAGCTATTTAGGATGTGTGTGTACACCACACTTCAAGCATTTGTTAGAACACATAGGAGATTTTCAGAATCAGCAGTGTACAGAAGAGACAGAAAATAAGTTCTCCTTCTGTGGAAACCACAGTCATTGTAAACTCAGCCCAGTGCAAAACTGCCAAGCTGAACTTATCTCCAACATCACTTCCGTTCCCTTTCTCTATCCCTTCTTCCATCCAGTGACTCCAATCTTCAATCACAGCAGGTACACAGCATCCTCAAACTGACCATGTCTAGTACTTCTGAAGCCCCAGACCTCTAACACACCACTCCTCTTCATCAAAACTTCTCTGTTTTCTGTCTGAGGACATCACAGCCTGTCACTCTGCCGGCAAACAAAGGTGCTATTATCTGATAGTGATTTGTTGGAGGATTTCTCTTTGAAACATTTGCACTTAAAAGCTGCTTTCAAAACAACCCAACAGACTAAAGTGAATGAAGTAGAGCATTTTTTGGAAGAGTGAGAAAGCTTCCCCATAGCAATGAAAGGAGGGGCGAGCACACTCCCACCTTAAGAGGTCCTGCTCCAACCGTTCATTCAGAATGATACTAATCACCCAGGCCCAGAAGAGCCTGGGCAGTCTGCCTACTTAGGATATGTGGGGGTCGTTTTAACTTGGAATTTCCTGTGGGCAAAATAAGACGACTTGATAAGCACTGAGCTCACGTGATGAAATAATGTCTTTACAGATTACCAGTTAATGTAGACACTCATTTCCTATAAGTATTAGGTTGAACCATGTGAAATGGCCTTTCTGTAGGTCAAAAATAATCAAGTATTGGCCTTTCCATTTGGTTCAATCTCATACACACATGTACTTATTTAATACACAGACATAACTATTTTGTGGTTTTGTTAACAAAATCTACCCATTTCTTTTACTATTTGTGACTGTATAAAATTTTTTTGTTAACAAAATCTACCCATTTCTCTTAACATTTGTGAGTGAATTATCATTGGAGACATGTGTCTCCTTGTGAATGAACCCAGCCAAATGCTCTCTATAAAATGCCTTCTTGCCACGAATACAGCAGGCAGTCTTAGAGTTCATTGTGTAAGGCAGAAAGTCTATCTCAGGCAGACTGTAGCCTGTTAGATTCTTGGTGACACTAAGAAGCCCTTCTTGAAATGCTGTTTGACCTTTTCAAGCCCATTTCACAGTTCTCATCTTAGCAACAGTAAATTTAACCTATAGATTTAGGTCCCTTTCTTAGCTCAAATTATAACATAAATCTTAAGCTCAATGATGTAATTTTGTTCCTGGACTAGAAGGATATTTGCTTTATGGGTCTTGTAGCATGTTTTCCTGAAGGGGGAAGACACTGAGTCTGCATCTCAGCTCTACCCCTTAGCAGCTATATGACCTTGGTTCAATCTTTTGTGACAAACCCTGGCCAGATGCTCATCATGCCTGTTTCCTCTTCTTCCTGGAACCACATAAGTACCAGGTTCCCTTGACATTAGGTGTAGTCCTTGCGCAGGAAATATGAGCGAAAGTGATGTGTGTCACCCCCAGATGCAGCAATTAAAAAGGAGCGCTCCTCCTCCACACATTCACTAATCTCAGCTCCCAGCCAGGTACAGAGGATCCAGGGGTGGACCCTGGAACCCTTAGGATGGCACAGCTACTGGATGGAAAGAGCCTGCACTCAAAAGGCTGCATGGAGCAGAGCAGTCCTCTCTCAGACCCTCATTTCACTGAAGAGAAATAGACCTTGATTGTTATACAACAACACAATTTTAAGGTATTAGCCCACCCTGTCAGTTAAACCCCCTAATTTTTTATTTCCTCATCTATAAAAATAAAAATAATAAAACCCACCTCATAGGGTTATTGTTAGGATTAAACGAGGTAACAAATGTACAGTGCTAAGCACAGTGTTTGGCACAGAATAAGGCTATTGCAATGGTGGTCACTTTATGTTACCATCATCATGATCTCCAAGTCACGTATTAACTGAAAAATTTTCTATATCCCTTAAAACAGCACCCAGGGTTCCAAAAATAACTTTTTGGCAGTGCTCACTGGGAAGCATACTTCCAAGACCCAATATCTGACCCATGCAGTCTAATAGCAGAGCTTGTGGGATATTGATAATTTTTTTCTGGCTCTGAACAGTTTTCATTGGATAAGGTTAGACTTTTTAATGCCTATCATTTACTGAATAATTAAAGTCATTATTTCCAGTTGCTCTTGGGCATGCAAATGTAGAAAATCCTCTTAGAGATACTATCTGATATAACTTATTTGCTATAAATCACATGTGTACCAAGAAACTCCTTACATACCATGCACACCCCATAAGTGCTTGCTGACTGACCAAGGGCTGAGGTTTGGTTTTTTTTCAGTCTCAAGTTTCCTAATCATTTCCTAAAATTTTTGCTTACCAGCTGCTTTTTTCAGTGAAACACTATTTGTCACTTTGATTAGCATCAACAGAACACACCGACTTTTCCAACTGCAGTTTCCTCAACATCATGAGACAGCACACTTGAATTTACAACAGCATAGACTACAGCACTGGTAAGCAGGTTTTAGATAATGCATATATATAACCCAATTTCAAAAGCAAATTTGCATATTGATCATCCAATAAAACTCTCTAAGTTATACAACTAGTTCTTCCAGAGGAAAGGTATCATTTAAAGCAGATTTTGAAAGAAAAAAACATAAAAAAATCAAAGCTCCAAATAGAAACAAGCAGCCTTCTTACACAATTTCCAAAAATTCTCTAAAATCTTCTCAAATAAATAATATTATTTTGCATTTGAAATTTCTCTTTGGCTCTTTGGCCAACATATCTATGTGCACACTAGAATCCCATACTTGAGTTGAAGTCACACAGAATGTCAAGAATTACAGGCTTACTTTCCAGTTAGCTAACTACTTAAATCTATAGCTTAATAAGCAATCATATTTTGTTTTGTTAGACCTTTTTCCAAAAGTGAATTAAATTGGTTCAAATGTACAAAAAATTATTTGTGGTGGGATTAAACAAAAATACAGAGGAAGGGGCGCCTGGGTGGCTCAGTCAGTTGAGCGTCTGCCTCCAGCTCAGGTCATGATCTCAGGGTCCTAGGATCAAGCCCCACATTGGGCTCCCTGTTCAGCAGGGAGCCTGCTTCTCCCTCTCCCTGACCCCCCCCACAATATCTCTCTCTCTCTCAAATAAATAAATAAAATCTTTTAAAAAAATACAGAGGAAATTAGGAAGCAAAGGGTATAGGGAAGAAAAATAAAGGTAAAGCCACTAGGTAAGGCTGAAAAAAGTAGCAATACTGTGAGGGTTCTAACCACTTTCTGATTTGCCACACATTTTGATCTGAGCTTCCTGGCAACCAGTACAAAAAGAGAAACATGATCAGTCATATAATTCACAAATTACGACTATAATATTGTGAACAATGCCCCAATCAATATCCTTATAAAAAATACAATAATTTCACAGGGCTATTTATTCCAATTTCCATCAATATAAAAAAATGTTAAAGACTCAACAGGACAAATGTCAACATGAAAGGTCATATTATTTCCTAATGTGTCTGTGGAAACTCTTGGGCAATGCCAAGATTATGATGCTTTTATTTGTGGAGGTAGGTTGGAACTGGATTAATAAAAGCTTTCTGCATAATTGATTTTGTGAAGGTCATAAAGGATTCAGGGTGGTAGGTATACAAACCAATGTTTCCAAAGAAAACATGATGGAAAATATATAAGAACCAAAGAGGTGGGAATGACTAAAAAATTTCTTTTAAGAAAGCAGAACTAGATAGGAGTCTGGCTAAGGGACAGAAGGAAGGAAGAAGGGACAGAAGGTACATGCTCTTATTGGCATGGGAGGGATGGCAGAAACATAATGGAAGGTCTTTAAGCACTCACATCAGTACTTGGTTTTTGATTCACTGGATCATAAGAGCAAAAGAGATTGACAAAGAATATAATGTTAGAATACTGGTTGGTGAACCATTCTAACTGAAACACACAAATAATTGAATGAGTAAAATCAGGAATAAAAGACTCATATGTGAGAAAGATTTCATTGTCCAGCTGAGTTTGGCTCTATCATTGGGACCTCACTTTCCCACTAGTTTGTGAACTCATCAAGAGGACAACTAGGGGTAGAGAGGAGAGAAAGGAGGAAGGAAGATTGCCTGAATCTTATGTCTTATTCATCTATATTCTCAGTGTGCAACGCAAGCAGCAACAGCATGTAGCTGACATTCAGTTTTAGTTTGTTGTTAGAGAAAAGTACAACATCTAATTTGTTCATCTGAAATAATTTATGGTGACTTAGATTTTGTAAATGAATAGGTAAGGAAAAGGAGGCACCAAATATCACCCCAAATATTAGTAATAGAAAACGGAATGAGAATAGTGTTTTGAACTAGGAAGCTTGGTACTAAGCAGCTATAACTACAAAGCTCTTTGCCATGTTTTTTTTGAGTGGCAGCAATTCAACCAAGAATGAGCATTCTTGTGACAATAAATGGATATGTACTTCAGCAAAGAGAATAGAAAAGAATGATAGAGGAGTGCCTGGGTGGCTCATTCAGTTAAGCATCGGACTCTTGGTTTTGGCTGGGGTCATGATCTCATGGGTGGTAGGATCAAGCCCCATTGGGGGGGGAGGCAGCTCATACTCAGCAGGGAGTCTACTTGAAGATTCTCTCCCCTTGCCCCTCCCTACACTCCCACACATACTCATTCTCTGCCTCAAATAAATAAATAAATTTTAATTAAAAAAAATAAAGAATGATAGATTAAAAATCATGATGTCAGCTACATACTGATAATAATCAAATTTCGGAGTTTTCCAAAAAGAGTAAAAATGGAGAATAACAATAAAACTTAGTTTAATGGAAGGAATACTTGATTGGGAGTCAAAAGACCCGAGATTGAATCTCAGCTCCAATGCAAATTCTCTGTCCAACTTCTGATAAGTCACTTTGCATCTGGGTCTGGGTTTTTCTCAACTATAAAATGAGGGTGAAGTGGAAGAGCTCACGGGGTTTCAAACTATCCTGAAAGAAAGGTAAGGTCAAACCTGCCAGGCCTCAAGCCCCCAGCCTGAGCATGCTGTTAGCAAAATAGATTTGCCCTAACCTTTTAGCTATAGCTATTAAAAAGGTTCTCATGCATGGATTCTTTAGAAAAAAGAGACCTACTGCTTTCAAAAAGCTACAAAACCAAAGGCTACAAAATCTCTGGTATCCCTTGCATCTGTCACAAATTCCTCTTAAGTTAATAACATACTTGAGCAAAAAATGTAAGCTGGTACTGTTGCTTCCATCTTGCAAGATGGCAACAAGCACAAAAAATCAAAGGAAATGCTCATTGACAAAAATTTCAAGACTAGCATCGAAGTCAGTTGACTATCAAGCCAGAGTTCTTATTTCCATAAGTCTGAAAGCGTCTTATGTTAGGAAAGAATTCTATCAGGTGATTTGGTTATGTCACAATAAGCATACAGGCACATGATATGGTCTCAATTAATAAAGTCATTTTACATAGCATACATAAACATTTGCAGCAATATGTTTGGAGTCAGGAGTTTTTTCCTCTGAGTTTGGCCTCCCCAGAACCGCCCCACCCTTTTCTCAGCTTGGGTTCCTGTTGCTATATGATTGTCCATCTTAAAACTACAATTTGATGAACTACCAAAAAAAAAAAAAAAACACAAAATGCTATTTGACACAGAAAATTCACAGTCCACAGTTTTGTCAGGCTAAATTATGTAAAATGTAGCTGTTCTGCAAAATTAACATTTGATGAATATGTTTGTCTTTTATCTTTTTAGAATATCAATTTAAGTGCATTTAGCACTACTGAGCCAAAATGAGCCATAATTTATATAAAGCATATAAGCAAACCCTGAAAAACAGTTTTGGTGTTTAAAGCAGATAACACTTGTGTTTGAATTTGTTTAAAAAGCTAGCATTATCAAGACTGTGCACTTTTATAGGGCACTTATAACAGTGCCTAACCAATAAATGTTTAGTGTTACTTTAAAAAAATAAGTTGGGGGCACCTGGGTGGCTCAGTTGGTTAAATGGCTGCCTTCGGCTTGGGCCATGATCCCAGGGTCCTGGAATCAAGCCCCACATCAGGCTCTCTGTTCAGCGGGGAGCCTGCTTCTCCCTCTCCCTCTGCCTGCTGCTTCCCCCGCTTGTGCTCTCTCTGTCAAATAAAAACAGTTGGGAAAACATTCTGTCTTATCTAAACCACCGTTATTTGGGGTCTCTGCTACATAGAGACAAGCATCCTAATTAGAGTAACCTGCTTACACTAACATGAATATGTACTAGGAGGAAATATAACTTATTTCTCATACATGGTAGAGATCTCACTTTTCAATGAAAACCAAAGAAAGAATTAGTAACAAGTTCTACCAGCAACAGCTTTAAATAAAAAATTAGCAATTTTTTCTTCCTTCTTTCCTTCCCTCTCTCCCTTTCCAAATAATTCAATCTAAAAGGCATTAGATTGGGGGGTGCCTGGGTGATTCAGTTGGTTAAGCATCCCACTCTTGATTTCAGCTCAGGTCATGATCTCAGGGTCATGAGATTGAGGTCTGCATCAGGTTCCATGCTGAGTGTGGAGCCTGCTTAAGATTCTCTCCCTCTCCCTCTCCCTCTGCCCCTCCCCACTGCTCATGCATGCACTCTCTCTCTCTCTCTCCCTCAAAAAAATAAAACAAAACAAAACAAAATAAAATAAAATAACTTAAAAGACATTAGATTGAAAAGAGTAAAGTAGAAATCTGGGGGATGGGAAGGAGAGGGTGATTGGCAAGATTTGTACATACAGGGGAGACTGGTCAAATATGTAAACATATAGAGGATGATGTGAGCCAGGAGGAAAACCATAATGAATGCTATATTGATGAATTTGAATTTTAAGTGTTGATGTGAACTCAAGACTTTAAGTATAGATAAATACGTATAGAAACAAGCCTAGTAGCTGTGTGTATGTACATATATACACATACTCCCTAGCTCTGTGAACTGAGAGGGTTTAAAAGCCTGACACCTCAATAGTAATGAGCACCCCTAGCACCCAGATCCTGATCACTACATATTTTTCTCCACTAAAAGGAACCCAGGGCTCCCTGCAGAAATGACTGATTCCAGGGCTGAGGCAGGGAAAATACAAGATGAGCCTGCAGCATCTTGTCTCAGACAGTAAAGAAGTGCTTACAGAGTGATGGGCATATATCAAAAGGACACAGAAGCCAGCTTAAAGTGGTTCCCACTGGCCAATCAGGGCTCGTGTGAGTGTCAAAATAAATAATGATAGCAATAGATTATAAGCCACTAAATAAGAAAAGAATCCATGAGTCTATACTGACATACATAATACATACATACATACATACATACATAGATGAGATAGCTTTTCATTACAATGGAATGCCATCTGATGAATGTGGGAGGAATTATAGAATCAGAAAGTCATCATTTGGTAATCATGAGAGGAATTATTAATTCACCCAAGAAATCAAAGAATGTTAAAACTAGTGGGTGAAAGTTTGATGAGGAATAGAATATTTACGTAGTCTCAAAGTACCTCCCCACAGAATAGTTATTGATTACGAAGGGGATACAGAGTAACTCTATGATGGATCTGGCAGTATTTTAATCAAGGGATCAAGGTTATTACTGGCAATGAGACAAATTAAATTGTGTACCATCTGACAGAATACAATAAGAACACAGCATTAATTCTGTGATATTCCTTTTTTTTTAAAGATTTTATTTATTTATTTGTCAGAGGGAGAGACGGAGCACAAGCAGGAGAGTGGCAGGCAGAGGGAGAAGCAGGCTCCCCACTGAGCCGGGAGCCCAATGTGGGACTCGACCCCATGACCCTGGGATCATGACCTGAGCCGAAGGCAGCCACTTAACCAACTGAGCCACCCAGGCATCCCTGTGATATTCCTTCTAAAAAAAGTGGAGTTTGAATCTAATCATGAGCAATTACCAGACAAACACAAACTAATGGGCATCCTACAAAATAAGTAGCCTAAAATCTTTACAAGTGTCAAGATCACAAAACTCAAGAAAATAATGAGGAACTATTCCAGATTAAAGGACTCTATAAAGACATGACCACCAAGTACAACATTCGGTCCTGGGATTGAATCCCTTCACTATAAAAGATGGCAGACTTGAATGCGTCTGTGAGTTCCATGGCTATAATGTACCATTCATGCCAATGGAAGTCAGGTAATAACATACTGCATCCGGGATTATGGAGCATCATGTCAGCAACTTGCCCTCAAATGGTTTGCAACTTTTCTATAAGTGTGAAATTACTTCAGTTTTTTATTATAATCAATTATTTATTCTGAGAACAGTAAACACTGTGTCTATTTTTAAATTCTACTCACAAAGCTGTTGTGACAATCAAATGAGGTAATACCTTCAAAGCATTTATTGCACAATGCCTGGTACAGGGTAAGACCTTAAAAATACAGCTATATAATAGTACTGTGTATCACAATATTAAATCACAGACACACACGTTCCTCATCCCACTGGCAAGACAGTATGATCAGCAGAATCAAATGAAAGGATTCAATATGATGGTTAGAATTGCTCCTGCCATGAAGCAAATGTTAAAACCAGATGACCTTGAGGCACCATTTGTACTTAATTATGTCTGGTCCCATAGTGCTAATTACCATATTTGCTCAGCCCTTTCATAAGCATCCTCCTGATTAAAAATCATTTATTAGGCACAGTACAATGTATACCACGTAACCAAAGCATTATAAAGTCTTGATTAAAAATTACATTTTTCCAGGCTCCTTTTGTACCCCTACCCACTCTGACTTTGTAAATGAGGAACTTGATTTGAAGGGTCTCCTCCAAGGACATCGAGCGGGTTGATGGCAGAGACAAAAACAAGTATCTAGAGAGTCACCGACCTTGCTTCCCCTGCTGGTTCCAAATGACCAGCTAAACTTACCAAATTTAAGAATAAGGCTCCAACTCAGCCAAGTTTTAATAATAGAAACCCCAATCCAATTTGTCCCTTCTCAACTTCAACTTTGCACTCAGCCCCATACCCAAAAATGCTGTCCCCTAGGGCCTAATGCAGCATTCCAAAATAATTTTGTAGGATGTACTCTGTGCAGAAAGCAAAGTTCCTTTATTTTCAAAACTGTCATCGTCCAAAAAACTGGGGGGACGGGGGGCGGGGCGTAGGAAAAGAAAGAAAACTGCGAACCGCTCAAACCTGGTATCTAATTCTGCTCACACTGCCTCATTCCTGGCACACACAGTTCACTTTGACATCAAGGGGCGCTCTGCCAGGAAAGAGCCACATGGACTGCCGAAGGGAATCAGAACCTGACCCTCTCATCTCCCACTCCTCCCCCTTCTCCAGGGCCCCACTGCCAGCTTAAAAACAGTTAATTGCCTTTTCATACAAAGAGTTTGACAGCCACTCTCCCACAAACCACACTAAAATCTTACCCCCTGTATGGTTTGTGGAAAAAAAAAAAAAAAACTGTTTCCATTTTTAGGAGAGCATAAGACCTGGCCCATTTTATTTAGAAATTAATAATAATTCTGAGTGCTCTCTTTTCTCTGATCTGGAAGAGCAGTGAAGCAGCTCTGAAATGAAGAATTTACTACTGTGCGTGCCAGGACAAAAACAGATGGACCAAAAAAGTTTAGATGGATGAATCTGAAAAATTGGATGACCTTTATTATACCCCAAAAGTTATAAAAAATTAGAAGAGCAAAACTTCCATTTGCCAGCAAGATTCTCTCCAATTTACAAATTCCATATTGTGACTTCAGACACAGGAGTAAAAGCTCATACTGTTCTCTGGACAGCCAGACCTCACCTCCTAGCCATCAGTCTACCTCAGTATCCTTACCTGTTCCTACCTCCTCACTTCAGAAAAAAGAAGGAAGATTGGGGAACTCAACTCATGTTCACATGTCATCCTGAGATTGCTGAGACTGGGCTAGGGCAAAGGGTGGGTGCATTTCATTAGAATATAATCCAAATGAAACCAAGAACTGGTTCATTTCTCAGGCTGCTGCCTATTCCATGAAGTTGCTCACCTCGCAGATTTACCCATGATCAGAACTGATGTAATAAACTGCAAATTTATAGAATGTATTGGATCAGTGCAAAACCAGCTGCAATACAAAATCCATTTAAAGCATCTGCTATATCAAACATGGGTCAGTAACACATAACCATGTATATGTTTTGGGCATAGATATGTCATGGCAAATTACAGATATTCTGAATAATCCCTAGGCAATGTATAAAACATACTGTTGTGAATTTATAATATTATTAAAAATTAAGAATGGTGAGGTAGAAACATCCAAGATTCACTCAAACCCAGCTCCACTCTGCTTTTGGAATACAGGAGAGTTACACTTCTCTACCACCACTGTACTTACATGGGGCAATGCAAATAGTTCTAGCCAATGAACTATGGGAATCTGTCATTTCTGAGCTTGAGCATTAAACTGCTAGAGTGACACTTTCATCTCTACACTTTCTCAGCCATAGGAAATTTTGAAGCATCATGCTGATCGGTGGAATCATAAGATATGTGGAATGAAAGTAAGAGTAGAGCCCCTGCAACCCATGAGAAAGCTTTCTTTTTTTTTTTTTTTTTCTGATTTAATCTACTGAGGTTTGGGGGATCTTTGTTACCCCTACCAATGCCTATGTTATACACTTGGCCAATAATCCATGGTCTCTAAATATCTAATGTAAGTCTTATTTCTCTGCACTTAGCAGAAATGATGCAGGGAATGTCAAGTCCCCAAAAGAAGTAAGAGGTGTCTATCAAGCCTTATATGAGAACCTCATGACTATATTATGGATAGGGAGCATCCATGTGTACTCATATAGGAAGCCCCAGGCAGCAAGGCAGAGTTAAGAGTTAGCTACAAAGGGGCGCCTGGGTGGCTCAGTCGGTTAAGTGGCTGCCTTCGGCTCAGGTCATGATCCCAGGGTCCTGGGATCGAGCCCCGCATTGGGCTCCCTGCTCGGCAGAGAGCCTGCTTCTCCCTCTCCCTCTGTCTGCCGCTCTGCCTACTTGTGCTCTCTCTCTCTCTCTGTTAAATAAATAAATAAAAATCTTTAAAAAAAAAAAAAAGAGTTAACTACAAAGCCAGATATCAAAAAGAAGAAGCAATTTAAAGTCCAGGGAATTGAGTCTTAAGCCAAGTACTACTGGTAGAGTGTCTGGCTGGCTTAGTCGAAAGAGCATGTGACTCTTGATCTGAGAGTTGTGAGTTCAAGCCCCATGTGGAGAATAGAGATTACTTAAATAAAACTCAAAAAGGAAAAAAAAAATTTGTGGTTAAAACACTCTGAAAAGTAATATAGTAGAGATTATTAAACCAAGTACTACCAATGTGGTTAGGCACTAGGTTATTCTTCAAAATTCTACCAGCGTTTCCTGCTGTTTCACATGGCTTATATTGGCACCAAAGTACACACAGGAACTATCTCACTCTGCCTTATCCTAAAAAGCACCACATGAACTGTGACCAAAAAGAAAACAAACAAAAAAGCTCTCAAATCTTTTTAATTAAAAATTCTTGGAATTCAACTAATCCTACAGATGTATTTTTTATTTATTTAATTTTATTAATGCTTTCCAAAATAGCATCCACACAAGAATCCTTAATAATCTCTTCAGACTTTATATTCCTTCTGAAATAATTTACCCAAATACCAATCACCAGCCTCACACCATTTAATTCATCCTCTCTCCTACTTTAAACAGATACCTTGCACATAAGCAATAGAAACATAGAATCATGATTTTTTAAATCTTAAAGGAGACTTAGAGACTAACATTTGTCCCCCCCCAAAAAAAAAGTTGAACAAAGAAACAACAGCCAAATTTTTTTTTAAATGCTGAGGTTTTTGGTTTTTTTTTTTTTAATTTTATTTATTTGAGAGAGTGAGAGAGAGAGAGCACAAGAGGGGGTAGGGTCAGAGGGAGCAGCAGACTCCCCGCTGAGCAGGAGCCCGATGCGGGGCTCAATCCCAGCACGTCAGGATCATGACCTGAGCCGAAGGCAGTCGCTTAACCAACCGAGCTACCCAGGCACCCAACAGCTAAATTTTTTGAAATAGTTTCTCAATCTATAGCTTTAGTCTGTTCTTATCCACCAGAATCTTCTATATCCTAAATAAAACAATGAAGCATCAGAAAGGCTACTGTGTATTAATATAAACATATGAGAAAAATATCCTACTAATAATTAAATCAGAACACAAGCTGCTAGTATCCCTTAGGTATTATTATTATTAGCAAGATGTCATCATTTGCTCATATTCTTCAGCTTATTAGGAAACCTGGACTGTAATTTTGGATCCTGAGTCAAAAGAACTAATTAAATGATAAATGTCACTTTTTCTACCTACGTAAACAACTAGAATTTTGAATAACACATTCTTCTATTGTGCCAAACCAAGAGAGAAAATACTACTCTTTGAGTCTTTAGAGGACCAAAAGGGATACATAAAAGTGATTAATTTATAAATAAATGGGACTTTTTATACTTACTAGAATTCTACATTTTTGTTTTTTTTAGGCAAAGGCATTCATGATCCTCTAAGCACATCACAAACATGAATTATTCACTCTTTTGACAAAATCTTAAATGGCTTTAAAATTATCATTATCCCAATTACAAATGAGGTTCATAGAGGCAAATTTATGGGTACCAAGTTTGTCTACTATTGTAAGACAATAAATAGTAAAATCTGGTCTGGACTCCAAATCATTTTTTTTTTTCATTTTATAGTTGTATTACAGCTACGGAGTCCAACATTCTAGTTCCTTCCTGCCTTTCCCCTACTTCCTATGAAAAAGGAAGGAAGGAAGGAAGGAAGGAAGGAAGGAAGGAAGGAAGGAAGGAAGGAAGGAAGGAAGGAAGGAAGGAAGGAAAGAAGAAAACATACCAACAGATCCAGCCATCAAGAGAAACCTGATGTTTAACAAATCAAAATGTAAATAAATATTTTTCTGGTTCATATCTTTATATCATTCATGTGTCCTTATACTATCCTCAAATTCTCAGTCCCCCTTTAAAGAACAGATAATATCCCAGGCATTAACAAACTACTTCAACTGGTATTTTCAGGTAATGGAATAACAATAACAACTAGTATTTATTGAGATGACTTTGTGCAGGCACTGTTCTAAGAGCTGTAGACATAGTAATTTACTGTACCATCAGAACACCACTGTGAACTAGAGAAGGTGAACAATACCCTCGACTAACAAGGAACTATAGCACACAGAGGTTACTTATCTTGCCCTGTGGCAATCCAGGACTCAGACCATGGCACTGGTCCTGGAGTCCCACTGTACCCCATACTTCCTCTCATGTTAATCCAGTATTAAGCCTAACAAAGAATTATTTCATGTAATTCTTCAATAATTTTCTAAGTCACAATATGAAAATCACATAGCAGTAGAACTGTAACTAATTTCACTTTTCTTTAGTGATTCAGAAAATACCAATACTCTGAAGAATTTCAGGATCAGCAACCATAAAATGGAAATAATAATAAAGTGTACCTCAAGAGACTTCAGAGGATTGAGAAAACTTAGATGAAATGCTTCAGCAGAGCCTGACCTATAGTATGTGTTCAATAAATGGTTATTATTATATTAATTATTTATAAGATTAATTTATAACAATAGAAATTACAATTTAAAGAAAGAATACTTGGTTCTTTCTTCTAATAATTTTCACAATACATTTATATCTCCCTTAAAAGATTGAAATATTTATAAAATTGAAATATTTATAAAATATTGAAATATTTATAAAATAAGTCATATTTTCCCATTTAATGACATTTTCATTCAGAGATACTTTATGGTCTTCATGTTTAACTAAATTTCAATTAATAGTAACTAAATCTGCAACTTTACAATTTTTCAACCACCAGTCTGTCAAGGGATTTATAATCAATCAAATATGCAATTATCTCTAGAGATCCAAATATTTATAGAACCTTAAAGTAAATTATTTTGTAAAGTGCATAATCATGGCAATTTTGTAATTTCAAATTGTTATGTCTGAATTTTCTCATAGTAGAAAAGAAGAAATGCTGACTAACACTCCACTACACCTAGCTCTCCTTTTCCCTTGCCATGAAAGGCAAGTCCTTGAGCTTATCAGACTGAGCACAGATTCCTGAGGTTAGGATGAAGAAACTACAAAAGGAACATACTCCTTTTAATTTCCCTCTTAAGAGAAACTGTATCTTGTTTCTTGAGAAAGGACACTATAGAAATAAAGAATGAAGAGTCACTCTGAATATGAGTCTCATATCAACCTATTTCCAAGAAAAAAGAAAAGAAAAAAGCAACAGGAATGTGATGAAGCCTAGACAAAAGTGAGGAAGAACACACCAGGGCTGTAACTTCCTGAATTTAACCCTCCCCTCGTAGTTCTCAAAGTGGACAATTTCATTCTTTAGATGGTCAGGCTTTGAGAAATATCTCACTATATAGGCCATGGCTAGTCAACACAGGGTGTATACCTAATCAATGTTAAATAAATAATATACTAAACACATCAAATTAGTAGTAATTTGTTTTTTAATTTTTACTGAGATACAACTTATATACAGTAAAACATACAAGTTCAAAGTGTACAGCTCAATGCAGTTTTATACAATTCCATATGCAAGGAACCACATCCAGATTAGGATATAAATCATTTGGCAGGAAGGGACCAAAATGTAAATGTAGGAGGCCCCTGAACTTTCCTCCTCCCATGGACACACCAAATGTACAGCTACATGCGGAGCAATTCTCTCTGAGAGAAAACCAGAAACTGAGTGACTTCTACACATTAGCAAATGGAAGTAGGAAAGTCTGAAACACACTCTCACCATAAACTCCACCCCAGCACAGCACCAATCAGAAGCAAACCTCCCAACTGCAAGCTTCTCCCTGAAGAGTGAAGGAACAGACCCCAAAAAACAACGAGCTCTGAAAGCCAGTGGGGCTTGATCCACAAGTACCAAAAAAGTAGCATTTCTTAACAGGCACCTGAGCATTCCCTATGGCTATCCCCCCAGGGCCCAGTGCAGAAGTAGTACACAGAACACCCATCTCCCAGTCTTTCACTGGAAGGGATTTGACTATATACTTTATAAGCTGTGGCCTGAGGGTCTAACTAATTAGCATGCATTTAGGGGTTGACTAAGATTTTGGCTGGAGTCTGAAGGAGATGGTGGACACTTTCCTTGCCTTCTCCCTCTGGCTCACTCCAACAATCAAACCAAGTCACCAGTGTCTCCTTGGAAGAAGTTTATCCACTTACTGAATGGAATCTTTCGGCTATCACCTAAAGGCTGAGACTCCAAATCACCTAGCTTTGATAGCCAGGGGGCTTGCATTCATGAATCTCACAGGACTATAGCAAACAAAGAAGCAGTTTTTAAACTGTCACAGAAGCACCCACCCAGAGGCTCTACACTCAGGTTCAGTGCAGAGGGAGCAGGCAAAAATGCCTACCTCCCAGTTTTTCCAAGGAAGGGGTTTTTAACTACTTTCCTAGCTGCTGCCTAAGGGTCCAGTTTTTAATCAGCCTGCAAATAGGTGCTGACTGTGATCC
The DNA here is from genome assembly GCF_009762305.2 of Zalophus californianus. NCBI lineage: Eukaryota > Metazoa > Chordata > Mammalia > Carnivora > Otariidae > Zalophus > Zalophus californianus. The sequence goes on from NC_045598.1 coordinate 125,298,497, forward strand.
TCCCCTTTAGGATACTGATGGATCTTAGCATACCCTCAACTACCGGGAGCCACTAAGAACAAAGACAGCAAGGTAGACAATCACAAAAGTTTGGAAGACAACCAGCTCAGGCCAGCCTGACTGATGAGGTTCATCTACACAAAATCAGTCTGTTAAGACTGGGAGAAGTAGCCATTTTACCTAATGGGCATAAGCCAACAAAGAGAATCAAAGAAAATAAACGGGGGCATAGGTTCCAAACAAAAGAACAAAATACATCTCTAGAAACTAATCTTTTTGTTAAAGATTTTATTTGAGAGAGAGTGAATGAGAGAGAGAGAGAGCACAAGCGGGGGAGGAGCAGCGGGAGAGGGAGAAGCAGACTCCCCGTTGAGCAGGGAGCCCAATGTGGGGCTCGATCCTGGAGCTCTGGTATCATGACCCGAGCTGAAGGCAGATGCTTAACCAAATGAGCCACCCAGGCGCCCCTCTAGAAACTAATCTTAATGAAACAGAGATAAGTGATTTACCAGATAGAAAGTTGAAATAACAGTCTTAAAGATGCTCACTGAGGTTAGGAGGGCAATATATTAACAAAATGAGAATTTCAATAAAGGGATAGAAAATATTAAGAACTACCAAAAAAAAAAAAGCTGTACAATAATTGAACTGAAAATTTTAATAGAGGAGTTCAATAGCAGACTAAGTCAAGCAGAAGAAAGGATCAGTGAACTCAAAGACAAAACAGTGGATTTCATCCATTAAAGGAGCAAAAATTAAAAAGAATGAAAAAAAGTGATAGCTGAAAGAACTTATGGAATATTATCAAGCAGACCAACATAAACATTATAGAGGTCCCAGAAGGAGAAAAGAGAGAAAAGGGCAGAGAGCTTATTGAAAGAAATAATGGCTAAAAACTTCCTAACCTGGAGAAAGAAACAGATACCCAGGTTCAGGAAGGCCAAAGAGTACCAAAAAAGGTGAATTTAAAGAGACCCACACCAAGGGCACCTGGGTGGCTCAGTTGGTTAAGCAACTGCCTTCGGCTCAGGTCATGATCCTGGAGTCCCTGGATCAAGTCCCACATCAGGCTCCCTGCTCGGCAGGGAGTCTGCTTCTCCCTCTGACCCTCCCCCCTCTCATGTGCTCTCTCTCTCTCTCTTTCTCTCTCTCTAATAAATGGAATCTTAAAAAAAAAAAGAGAGAGAGACCCACACCAAGACACATTACAGTCAAAGATGAAGGGAGAATCTTAAAAGTAGCAAGAAAAAAGCAACTTGTTACACACAAAGGGAACCCCCATAAAATCCATGGATTTTTCAGCAGAAACTTTACAAGTAATAAAGGAGTGGAATGATATATTAAGTGCTGAAATTAAAAAAAAAAAAAAAAAACAAAAGGCTGCCAACCAAGATACTCTACTATAAGATAGGGAAAGGACAGTCTCTTCAGTAAATGGTACTGGGAAAACTGGATTGCAACAGAATGAAACTAGATCCCTATGTTATACCATAAACAAAAATCACCTCAAAATGGATTAAAGATTTGAACATAATATCCAAAACTGTCAAACTCCTATAGGAAAATATAAGGGGTAAGCTCCTTGACATTAGTCTTAACAATCTTTTTTTTGTATTTGACACCAAAATCAAAGGCAACTAAATAAAAACTAAACACACAGGACTACATCAAACTAAAAAGTTTCTGTACAACAAAAGAAACCATCTACAAAATAAAAAAACAACCTATGGAACAGGATAAAATATCTGCAAACTGCATATCCAATAAGGGATTAATATCCAAAATATACCAGTAATTCATACAACTCAAGAGCAAAAAATAAAAAAAGAAATAAAATAACCAAGTTTAAAAATGGGCAAAGGACTTGAATAGCCATTTTTCCAAAGACAACATACAGATGGCCAACAGGTAAATGAAAAGCTCAATACCACCAATCATCAGGGAAATGCAAATCAAAACCACAATCAGATATCACCTCAAACCTACTAGGATGTCTACTATCAAAAAGATAAGAGATAAAAAATACTGGCAAGGATGTGGAGAAAAAGATCACTTACACATTGTTGGTGGGAATGTAAACTGGTATAGCCACTATGAGAAGTGGTATTGAGTTACCTCAAGAAATTAAAAATAGAACTACTGTACAATCCAGCAATTCCATTTCTGGGAATATACCCAAAGGAAACGAAATTACTATCTCAAAGAGGTATCTGTACTCCTACATTCACTGCAGTGTTATTTACAATAACCAAGGTATGAATATAACCTAAGTATCTGTGGATAGATGAATGGAGAAGGAAAATGTGACAGATAGATAGATAGATAGATGATAGATAGGTAGATAGATAGATAGATAGATAGATAGATAGATAGATAGATAGATATGCAACGGAATATTTTTCAGTCTTAAAAAAGGACAAAGCCTACCATTTGCACTGTGGATACATCTAGACAGCATTATGCTATGTGAAGTAATCCAGATAAAGAAAGACAAGTACTGCATGGTAACATTTATATGTGGAATCGAAAAAAAAAAAAAATCAAACTCAAAGAAATAGAGAAGAAAATGGTGGTTATCAGGGGTTGGGAATGAGGGGAATAGAGGCTGGTAAGAGAGTTCAGTTATAAGATGAATAAGGTCTGAGGATCTAATGTATGACATAGTGACTATAGTTGATAATATTGTATTATTTAATTGAAATTTTCTGAGAGCAGAACTTAAGTGTTCTCACCAAAACACAAAAATAAAAACAAAAATTAATATGTGAGCTGATGAATGTACTAATTAACTCGATGGTGGGAGTCCTTTCACAATGTATATGTATATCAAAGTATCACACTGTACACTTGAAATATACAACAATTTTGTCAATTATACCTCAGTAAAGCTAAAAAAAAAAAGATACAGAGCATTTCCCACATCCCATCAATATTTTTAGTTATTTTAAAATCTTGTCTAAATTTGTTAGATGGCAGAAATGGTATTCTTATGTTCAACAGTGAGTTGGAGATTCTACGAGGGAGGTGGAATAATTTAAAGATGGTGAAGTCATGGGGTTGAAAGCACAGGTTTGGGAATCAGAAATACCTGCCACTTGCTATATCTGACGTTTGGCAAGGCATACCTCCCTAGCCTACAGTCCCTTCACTTGTGTTGTGAGAATTCTATTTATAAGTGAGTCTTTTGGGGACTAAATGAGGTAAGGCATGTAAGGATTCACAAGGTGCTGGACAGGTCTATAATAGGTAAAAACTCAATAAATGGCAGTATCAATATTAAGAATTCATTGTTGTAATATTCATTTGATGTACAGCCTGGGCCAAAACATCTTCCTTCTTCCTGACTGCTACACGTTCAAGTGATAATGCCCTCAAGGGGAGAGTGACAATATTTTATTCTTACCATTTTGATTTAGATGTTGAAGGAAGATGTATTTCATTTGGACTGTATCGGTATCAAATCCCATTTTAAAAGCAATTGTTAAAAATTCTGAGAATAAACTTATACTGTCTTTGATCAAATAAGCTGCTGTAATCAGAATGAATGTTCTACAATGATCAAGCTATTTATTTTTGAAAGCTTCCAATTTTTTGAAGCCTAAAAAGGTTTAGTTCTGTCCACCAAGCAATTAATATGTTCTACTAAACAAATCAGAGCTGGAGAACCAAATTAACACCTTTCAAGAGTGATATATCAGTGCCGGCTTCTACAGAATGTTTTATGACCCTTCCACCTAATCTAATGGATAAATTCTGAGCATCAGAGTGTCCCAGTATGGCTTGAAATCTTTCAGAGGCAAGAAAATATATATTCATATGAAATGTAACTTAGGAGAAAAATTAAACTCCTCTGCCATATATGAAATTCTACTTTCAAATATCTTACCTCAACCCTGAAACTAGACTCGATTTCCATTCATTAACTCATACTTAATTCAGTTAGAAAAACTATTTCGTGTAAATGGGTAAGAGCTGAGACAAATGCGCACCAGATCCCTTTCCAGCTTCACATAACTGACAGATCATGTCCCAGGATTACAGACACTCAGATGTAATCACCTCACTCTGGTCTTCAATGTGAAGCAACTGATCAGCTTTTCTGCCCACTTGGCTGAACAGTACACCACAGCCCAAAACCCTCAGCCACACTCCAACTAGAACAAATCACGTGGATTTACTATTGCTTTTTCCCATACCCCACTGTGAGATAAGAAAAAGCATATATAATGGTCCTTGTCCCCAGTTCCTGTTACAGGGCTCCTAAAACCCTTGTAATTTCCTGATAAGAGCATAACGAACATCTTTTGTTCTAAGGAGGCAATGCTGCATGAGTTCCCACATGGTGGCCGATCACCAGAAATATCAAGCCATGATTAGAAGCTTAGAATTTTCAGCCCCACCCTACCCCTATTTCTCTGGAGAGGAGAGAGGGGATGGAAATGGAGTTAATAATTGATCACGCTGACATGATGAAGCCTTGGTAAAATCCTGAAAGTATGGAGTTAAGACAACATCCAGGTTGGTGAACACATCCACATTCTGGGAGGGTGACACCCTTCAACTCTGCATGGACAGGACCCTCCCAGACCTCAACCTATGTATCTCATCATCTGGCTATTCAGCTGAACACTTTAATAAACTTGTAAATGTAAATAAGTGTTTCCCTGAGTTCTGTGAGCTAATATATTCTAGCAAATAATTGAATCCAAGGGGGAGGAGGTCATGGGAACATACAATTTATAGCCATGTCAGAAAGAAGTTTGTGTAACCTGGGAACTTCCTACTTGTGAATGGCATCTGAAGTGGGTAGTAGTCTCATGGGACTGAGCCCTTAACCTGTGGGATCTGATATGATCTCCAGAATTGAGAATAAACTGAACTAAATTGTTAAATTGTAGGGGCAACTGGGTGGTTCAGTCGGTTAAGTGTCCAACTCTTGATCTCAGCTCAGGTCTTGATCTCAGGGTCGTGAGTTTGAGCCTGCCTTAAAAAAATTTTTTCCTTCTACCTGGTGTTACAGAATTGCTTGGTGTGGGAAAAACAATTCATACATTTGTAACCAGACTCATCAGAAGTGAAGTATTCCAAGTGAAAGTAAAGGAGAAAGACACATGAGAAGAACTGTAGGGTTTTTTTTTTAACTCACCCTTACTCCCTATCCCTAGCCTCCAAGCACTTAAAGTTGTCGGAAAGGAATGGGCAAGGAAAACTGCCTTTTTGTTTCCCAAAACTATCTCCAATATTCATGCTTCTATCTGAGAAAGAAAGAGAGAGAGAGCACAAGTGGGGAGGAGGGTCAGAGAGAGAGGGAAAAGCAGACTCTCTGCTGAGCAGGGAGCCTGATGTGGGGCTCGATCCCAGGACCCTGAGATCATGACCTGAGCCAAAGGCAGATGCTTACCTGACTGAGCCACCCAGGCACCCCTCCAATACTCATTTTAACCTGACTTTAGGAACTAAAGTCCAAAACAATGAGTCTACCCAGAAGTGCTCTAGATCTATACATGAAACAGAAACTGATATATGCTACTGGAAGTAAATATTAATAGTACAGCTAGACAGTGGGAAGATCCTAAACAGTCCCATGGACAATGAAATCATTCAAGGGCACTTCTTTCTCTTGAAATAGAGAAGTTCCAAGTGGTTCCATTCCCTTCTCTAGCCCTTCCTCTTGTATATTTACCTGGGTGAAGAAACTGGGAGGAAGCTTCTGTATTTTTTCTTTAATAGGACTTAGGGGGTGCTTTTGTCTTAAAAAGAAAAGAGAAAACAAGAAAGGGGGAAAAGGAGGAATAAAAATAATGACATTGACGATGATGATGATGATGACGACGATGATGGTGACAGCACCAGGACCAGGACCTTGGCAGCAGAAGCCAAGTTTAACTGCTGATTATTCTGATATAAGCAGAGGAGTAAGAACTTACCATGCTGAGAAATCAGAAGACAATACAGTAATTCGTGAGAAAGATGCCAAAATCATGACCGGAAGATAAGAAGTGAAGAGGAGGATCAGGCTGGGGCTGGGGACCTGGAAGACTGGATTAGGGAATATGACAAACATGAATTACCAGGCTAACTATTGCCAAGTACCAAGGGCTGAGCTTGGCTGAAGTCAGGAAAGCCATTAGGATGAGGAACATCTGAGACATAGTCCTCATAAGGTAGTTACATCCAGAGTAGAATCCTAAATCAGAATCCCATTTCAAATGGATGACCTAGAAACTTCCCTTCTGTCATCCAGGACAACATTCAAGGGATGGATGAGCTAAAGCAAAAGAGTCTAAATTAATAGACTATAAGCAGCATCAATTAAGGTAAAACACATACCCGGGGAACCTGGGTGGCTCAGCTGGTTAAGCATCTGCCTTCGGCTCAGGTCATGATCTCAGGGTCCTGGGATTGAGCCCTGCATCAGGCTCCTGGCTCAGCAGGAAGTCTGCTTCTCCCTCTCCCTCTGCCCCTCCCCCTCCAAACTCATGCACGCAATCACGCACACACTCTCTCTCTCAAATAAATAAAATCTTTTTTTATTATGTTACGTTAATCACCATACATTACATCATTAGTTTTTGATGTAGTGTTCCATGATTCATTGTTTGTGTATAACACCCAGGGCTCCATGCAGTACGTGCCCTCTTTAATACCCATCACCAGGCTAACCCATTCCCCCACCCCCCTCCCCTCCAGAACGCTGTTTGTTTCTCAGAGTCCATAGTCTCTCATGGTTCGTCTCCCCCTCTGTTTGGCCTCCCTTCATTTTTCCCTTCCTGTTATCGTCTTCTTCTTTTTTTTTTTAATATATTATGTATTATTTGTTTCAGAGGTACAGTTCTGTGATTCAACACTCTTACACAATTCACAGTGCTCACCATAGCACATACCCTCCCCAATGTGTATCACCCAGCCACCCCATCCCTCCCACCCCCCACCACTCCAGCAACCCTCAGTTTGTTTACTGAGATTAAGAATTCTTCATATCAGTGAGGTATTATGATACATGTCTTTCTCAGATTTATTTCGCTCAGCATAATACCCTCCAGTCCCATTCATGTTGTTGCAAATGGCAAGATTTCATTCCTTTTGATGGCTGCATAATACTCCAGTGTGTGTGTGTGTGTGTGTGTGTGTGTGTGTGTGTGTGTGTGTGTGTACACGTACACACACCACATCTTCTTTATCCATTCATCTGACGAGGGACATCTTGGCTCTTTCCACAGTTTGGATATTGTGGACATTGCTGCTATAAACATTGGGGTGCACATACCCCTTCGGATTCCTACATTTGTATCTTTGGGGTAAATACCCAAGAGTGCAATTGCTGGGTTGTAGGGTAGCTCTATTTTCAACTTTTTGAGGAACCTCCATACTGTTTTCCAGAGTGGTTGTACCAGCTTGCATTCCCACCAACAGTGTAGGAGGGTTCCCCTTTCTCCGCATCCCCGCCAACATCTGTTGTTTCCTGACTTGTTCATTTTAGCCATTCGGACTGGTATGAGGTGGTATCTCATTGACGTTTTGATTTGGATTTCCCTGATGCCGAGCAATGTTGAACACTTTTTCATGTGTCTGTTGGCTATCTGGATGTCTTCTTTGGAAAAATGTCTGTTCATGTCTTCTGCCCATTTCTTGATTGGATCATTTGTCCTTTAGGTGTTGAGTTTAAGAAGTTCTTTATAGATTTTGGATACTAGCCCTTTATCTGATATGTCATTTGCAAATATCTTCTCCCATTCTGTCGGTTGTCTTTTGGTTTTGTGGACTGTTTCTTTTCCTGTGCAAAAGCTTTTTATCTTGATGAAGTCCCAAGAGTTCATTTTTGCCCTTGCTTCCCTTGCCTTTGGCGATGTTTCTAGGAAGAAGTTGCTACGGCTGAGGTTGAAGAGGTTGCTGCCTGTGTTCTCCTTTAGGATTTTGATGGACTCCTGTCTCACGTTTAGGTCTTTCAACCATTTTGAGGCTATTTTTACGTGTGGTATAAGGAAATGGTCCAGTTTCATTCTTCTGCATGTGGCTGTCCAATTTTCCCAACACCATTTGTTGAAGAGGCTGTCTTTTTTCCATTGGACATTCTTTCCTGCTTTGTCGAAGATTAGTTGATCATAGAGTTGAGGGTCCATTTCTGGGTCTCTATTCTGTTCCACTGATCTATGTGTCTGTTTTTGTGCCAGTACCATATTGTCCTGATGATTACAGCTTTGTAATAGAGCTTGAAGTCTGGTATTGTGATGCCACCAGCTTTGCTTTTCTTTTTCAACATTCCTCTGGCTATTCAGGGTCTTTTCTGGTTCCATACAAATTTTAGGATTATTTGCTCCATTTCTTTGAAAAAAGTGGATGGTATTTTGATAGGGATTGCATTGAATGTGTAGATTGATCTAGGTAGCATTGACATCTTCACAATATTTATTCTTCCAATCCATGAGCATGGAACATTTTTCCATTTCTTTGTGTCTTCCTCAATTTCTTTCATGAGTATTTTATAGTTTTCTGAGTACAGATCCTTTGCCTCTTTGGTTAGATTTATTTCTAGGTATCTTATGGTTTTGGGTGCAATCATAAATGGGATCAACTCCTTAATTTCTCTTTCTTCTGTCTTGTTGTTGGTGTATAGGAATGCCACTGATTTCTGTGCATTCATTTTATATCCTGCCACTTTACTGAATTCCTGTATGAGTTCTAGCAGTTTTGGGGTGGAGTCTTTTGGGTTCTCCACATAAAGTATCATATCATCTGCAAACAGTGAGAGTTTGTCTTCTTCTTTGCTGATTTGGATGCCTTTGATTTCCTTTTGATGTCTGATTGCTGTGGCTAGGACTTCTAACACTATGTTGAATAGGAGTGGTAATAGGGGACATCCCTGCCGTGTTCCTGACCTTAGGGGGAAAGCTCTCGGTTTTTCCCCATTGAGAATGATATTTGCTCTGGGTTTTTCATAGATGGCTTTTATGATATTGAGGTATGACCCTCTATCCCTACACTCTGAAGAGTTTTGATCAAGAAAGGATACTGTACTTTGTCAAATGCTTTGCTGCATCTATTGACAGGATCGTATGGTTCTTGTTCTTTCTTTTATTAATGTATTGTATCACATTGATTGATTTGCCGATGTTGAACCAACCTTGAAGCCCAGGGATAAATCCCACTTGGTCGTGGTGAATAATCCTTTTAATGTACTGTTGGATCCTATTGGCTAGCATTTTGGTGAGAATTTTTGCATCCATGTTCATCAAGGATATTGGTCTGTAATTTTTTTTGATGGGGTCTTTGTCTGGTTTGGGGATCAAGGTAATGGTGGCCTCATAAAACGAGTTTGGAAGTTTTCCTTCCATTTCTATTTTTTGGAACAGTTTCAGAAGAATAGGCATTAATTCTTCTTTAAATGTTTGGTAGATTTCCCCTGGGAAGCCATCTGGCCCTGGGCTTTTGTTTCTTGGGAGATTTTTGATGACTGCTTCAATTTCCTTAGTGGTTATAGGTCTGTTCAGGTTTTCCATTTCTTCCTGATTCAGTTTTGGTAGTTGATACATCTCTAGGAATGCATCCATTTCTTCCAGATTATCTAATTTACTGGCATATAGTTGCTCATAATATGTTCTTATAATTGTTTGTATTTCTTTGGTGTTGGTTGTGATCTCTCCTCTTTCATTCATGATTTTGTTGATTTGGGTCATTTCTCTTTTCTTTTTGATAAGTATATCAATCTTATTAATTCTTTCAAAGAACCACCTCCTAGTTTCGTTGATCTGTTCTACTATTCTTTTGGTTTCTATTTCATTGATTTCTGCTCTGATCTTTATTATTTCTCTTCTGCTGGGTTTAGGCTTTATTTGCTGTTCTTTCTCCAGCTCCTTTAGGTGTAGGGTTAGGTTATGTATTTGAGACCTTTCTTGTTTCTTGAGAAAGGCTTGTATTGCTATATACTTTCCTCTCAGGACTGCCTTTGCTGTATCCCAAAGATTTTGAACAGTTGTGTTTTCATTTTCATTGGTTTCCATTAATTTTTTAAATTCTTCTTTGGACCCATTCATTCTTTAGTAGGATGCTCTTTAGCCTCCATGTATTTGAGTTCTTTCTGACTTTCCTCTTGTGATTGAGATCTAGTTTCAAAGCATTGTGGTCTGAAAATATGCAGGGAATGATCCCAATCTTTTGGTACTGGTTGAGACCTGATTTGTGACCTAGGATGTGACCTATTCTGGAGAATGTTCCATGGGCACTAGAGAAGAATGTGTATTCTGTTGCTTTGGGATGGAATGTTCTAAATATATCTGTGAAGTCCATTTGGTCCAGTGTGTCATTTAAAGTCTTTATTTCCTTGTTGATCTTTTGCTTAGATGATCTGTCCATTTCAGTGAGGGGGATGTTAAAGTCCCCCACTATTATTGTATTGTTGTCGATGTGTTTCTTTGCTTTTGTTATTAATTGCCTTACATAATTGGCTGCTCCCATGTTAGGGGCATAGATATTTACAATTGTTAGATCTTCTTGTTGGACAGACCCTTTAAGTAGGATACAGTGTCCTTCCTCATCTCTTATTATAGTCTTTGGTTTAAAATCTGTCTTATATAAAGATTGCCACCCCAGCTTTCTTTTGGCGTCCATTAGCATGGTAAATGGTTTTCCACCCCCTTACTTTCAATCTGGGGGTGTCTTTGGGTCTAAAATGAGTCTCTTGCAGACAGCATATTGATGGGTCTTATTTTTTTATCCAATCTGATACCCTGTGTCTTTTGATTGGGGCATTTAGCCCATTTACATTCAGGGTAACTATTGAAAGATATGAATTTAGTGCCACTGTTTCCCTGTAAGGTGACTGTTACTGTATATTGTCCGTGTTCCCTTCTGGGCTATGTTACTTTTAGGCTCTCTCTTTGCTTAGAGGACCCCTTTCAATAGTTCTTGTAGGGCTGGTTTCCTGTTTGCAAATTCCTTTAGTAAAACCTTTTTTTAAAAAAAATGTTAAAACACACACACACACACACACACACACACACACACACACACACACACCATAAAATAGCTCGTGATATATAGGAAAAGAGAGTAAGCTCATCCCAGGAAATCTCTTGGAGTTCTAAAAATCTAAGGCTCTATGATAATGGTTTACATACTCTTAAGAGACATAAAAATGATATAAATTTAAAAATAATAACAACAACAGCCATTCGATAGTTTAGAAGATAGGTATTGGAGTGACACTGACCTCAGTTTGTATCTAGCTCTAACCTTGGAAAAGTTTAGACTACCTGTTCTACAGTTTTGTTATCTGTAAAATGGGGATGATGATACCTACTTATGTTCTTGGGTTATTCCAAAGTTAAACCTGAATAAAGTATACAGTACTTCCCTGGGCACATAATAACATTCAATCGGTTGGCACTTTTGTGATAATGGTAATATATTTTGATGTAACTCTGATGTTCAAAGAGTTCAAATCACTTTCTTTGTTAGTGCTCCCATTCTGCCTACAAATCAGATTTTAAAAATCAGCAAAAACAGGAGCCTCACTCTTGACAGAATCAGAATTCATTAACTTTGAATGCATTCCATTACACTTGGGCCTGAGGAAGTCCTAGCATATAACGAATCAATGTAATAAACAGTATGATCTAGTAATAGTCTAGTATTAACATTGTCACAGAGAAAATAAGGTAACAAGAGGTAAAATGATAGCACTCCCATCAATAACTAGGAAAACAAATACTAAAAAGAAGAAAAGTGTTCTCCACTAAGATCGATTATCAACTGAATACTTCCATGGTATTTTATATTATTTTATTTATTGATCACAACAACCCAACAAGGAATATATCATCTTGTCTTTACAAAGGAGAAAACTGAGGCTTTGAAGTGCTAAGTAGCTTGCTCGTGATTACTCAAGTAGTAAGGGGAAGAGGTCGAACCTACATAAGGACTCATCTGGCTCAAAAACCTGTTTTCTCCGCTCTGGCTGATGGTTGCCCCAGTAGTTACTAAGCCAAGTTACAAAATCTGCAACTGGTATTCCAGTAAACTATATCGATGCAAACTTGAATACCCTTTTCTATAAAGGAAAACAAACAAAAAACACAAGCACGAAAAAATTTTTACCTAGAACCCAATATATACTCAGAAACCAAATATTTTGAAGCTACCCCAGGCACCTATTAAAAGGTTGATAAAAACCTTTATTCCTTTTGCAAACAAAACAGAAATTATAGAAATGGAGTAAGACAAAACATGAAATTGTGCCCACCTCTGGGATACTTGTACAACCAGTGCTCATATTAAAATTGAGACAGAGTATGTGGGAACAAGGACAGATCTATGATTCTATTTCCAATCATGTTAAATTAGGTATTTGTATATATCTGTAAATATTAGGTATTGTACATACATGTATATATTCTTAAATTTTTCTGCAGAACTTATCTAACCTATAACTTTATAAACATATTTATAAATATACTTATAATTAAATTCCTCACCCTGCCACGACTCATAAAACATTTTTGGGATTTCATTTCTTTAAACTGTTTCATTCATTTATCTTTTCCTCCTTCCTTTACCTCTTTATCACATACTTACTTTAGCTGTGTGGACAGTTTGGCAACAACCATAGAATGAATATGAGAAAACCACAGTATTATGACCAAGCTCTCCCTTAAGACAAACCTATAAAAAGAGACAAAATGCATGTGAGACAGACAAGGTTCCAAAAGAGTCAGTCAATTGTCTTTGCAGACACATCAAGTCTCATAACTAAAGTCACCTTAAAACCATTCATTCAGTGACTTTACTTAGTGACCACAGTGTGCTCGGGACTAGGCTAGATTCTGAGGACACTGTGCCCACCTAATGGAAGACCAGAGGCTGGTCAGAAGAGAAATGTGTAAACAAACAATTATTGGACCATTTGATCAGGGCTCTAACTGTAGCATGCATAAGATGCAGTGGCTACAGAAGTTATTCATCCTTGAATACTAAGGGCAGACTTATTCTGATGTATTAACATGTGCTACATATAAATATTTGCTGACATAAAGTACGAATTACAAGAGGTCATGGTGAGATCCAACAAAAACTATTTTTAATTTCATTTAATCCATAGCACCTACCAAGATAATTTTTTCCAGTATTGAACCTTTACTGAACTTTATTCATAATCCCCAACAGCTCCAAGCTGCAGACCACTGCCATTCCTGTTTAATTTTTCATCTTTTTTTTCCACCTTTAGGTTTCCAAACCAACATGGACTTTGTCATCCACCTTCCAGTTTGGGGTGAAGGTCATCACCTGGTCATTTATAGTGCTGTGTTCTCAATGTAATAGAGACATATGGCTAATGTGTCCCTAATTGTGTTATTTTGTTGTGCTCTGCTGCTACTGCACATCTCCTGAATTTTCTTCAGCCAATTATTGTCAAGTGCATTTAATTTCTTCTATTTCATGTAAGTGCATTGCCAATATCCTCATCCCCATAGAGCTGATATTCTGCCGGGGAAATACTGGATTTTCACTTTGCATTGATACAGAGTCACTCTGCGATAGTTTCTTGAAAATGAAACTGTTCTTTTCTGGAAGGCCTACACAGCCATTTATAAGAGCTGGTTTCTTTTTACTCTTTCAGTGTATGTCCATGTTCTTTATCCAGTATGTCACTGTTCCCATGTCCCACTTAATTATGTGATAATGTAGAGAGTGCCACAGTAGTCTGAGAAAATAGGTTGAATTACTCTAGATGTCAACAACGAATGGCAGAGCCCACAGACTGCCATTTACTTACCCACCAGTCAATAAAAACGCAACTGAGACCTTAGTAGAAAATCTGAAGGCACAAGTGTAAGATCCAAAATCACTATACTCCCAGAAAATGAAATGTTTTTCCCCCAAATGTACCGCATTTACTATAGTTTCAATATTTCCCAGTTAGTCCTCAAAAAATGGTGTAAGAATCATTTATAGGGCGCCTGGGTGGCTCAGATGGTTAGGCATCTGCCTTCGGCTCGGGTCATGATCCCAGAGTCCTGGAATCGAGTCCCACATCAGGCTCCCTGCTTCTTGGGAGCCTGCTTCTCCCTCTGCCTCTCTCTCTCTGTCTGTCTCTCATGAATAAATAAATAAAAATCTTTTAAAAAATTAAAAAAAGAATCATTTATAATATCCTTGGTCTACCATACAACTGAAATACTTCATAGAGAAATCAGAAAATACTTTAGTGTTCAGAATGCTCTTCTGATTTCCTACATTAGAGTTTCTTTGGGTTTTTTTTTTTTTTTTTACTTCCTACCTCCAGGATACAATTTAAATGTCTTTCTATTCCTTTAATTTTTTAATATATTGTTTCCACAAGTTTCAAGAATTGGTTTCAAAATGGAATTTACAATTTGCATCTTTTAGGTTAAATTACATCTACATCTACATTTTTTTAGCACATACCCTAAATGTACAAATGAAACATTTTTTAAAACCAATATAACAGCTTAGCCTAGATCATAATTTTCATAATTTTAGCTATTTAGAAAAAAACATTAACTTGTTTTTAAAACAACACAACATTTCATCATGAAATTTGTAGTGCTTCAATACCAAACTTCTCCACAAAGATTTTTCAAAGGTTTGTAGGCACCAAATTTCTCCACAAAGATTTTAAAGAGGATATTAGAAGTGGACTTAGGATGCTGGGTGGCAGCTGGTCTGACATGACAGGCATGAATAAATGTGCCAACAAAGCCCTTATGGTTTATTGGGTAATTATGGGAAGTGGCATTTGTGCCAGCCAACCGGATTCCTGGGCAGCTACTTCTAAACCCACTTACTCTTAAAGTAGAACATTAAAAATGCACTTCGGTGGAGAAGCTTTTCTCCTACTCGACATAAACACTCTGTTTACAAAGTTAGTCATTTGGTCAAAATGCAGCACATCAGTGATGGTACAGTGAACAACCACCTCTCTATTACACAAACATCTTCCATTAAAGGCATTTCAGAGTGAAGCTTTCAAACATGAGAGGAATGAATGGGCCTGCGATGGGCACGTGCCCATCTCTTCCCATCCATAAAACCACATATTGACACACAAAAGCAAGTTCATTCCATTTGTTTGCAGGTTTCTGAAATGTAACTCCAGAGCTTATGTGTACAGTGCAAATTGAATCACATTTTTTAAATGCCAAACAAAGGGCAAATGTTTTTTACTGGAAAAGACAATCTTAATTCCTGGAAGCTGGTTAAGTCCTGCCAAACCACTAAACAAAAAGGTGATAACCAAAGAGCTTTCCAAAAATCACTCAGGAAGATCAGAACATTTTCTCAATGATGTGGAGTTGACTATTCTTAAATATGTAATCTCCTATGCCCCAAAACTTCAAAAGTCAAGTTAGTTCCAAATACTGTCTTGGCGGGGGGGGGGGGGGGGGGGGGGGGGGGGGGGACATTGGAATGTTATCAAGAAAACCATGAAGGCATTAGCCTAGGTCTGAGAAACTGTTTTAAAACTACTACTGGATTGGGGCATCTGGGTGGCTCAGTTGTCAAGCATCTGCCTTCAGCTCAGGTTATGATCCCAGGGTCCTGGGATCAAGCCCTGCATCATGCTCCCTGCTCAGTGGGAAGCCTGCTTCTCCCTCTCCCACTCCCCCTGCTTGTGCTCCCTGTCTCGCTGTCTCTCTCTCTATCAAATAAATAAATAAAATCTTAAAAAAAAAAACTACTACTGGATTGACATGAATATGGTTTGTTTTCTAATATGGCATTCACCTCCATTCCCAGGAGGATATTGGTATCTAATCCTGGAAGTCAAGCTTAACAAAAAGTTTACTCCTCAGAAGAGGTATATACGTTAAAGTTTGGAAAGCTCTGCCAATAAATTCTATTTTACTCATAATGAGGGGCAATGCTCAGAATATTTATAACTGGTTGGCATAGGCACCAACCAATCAGAATGAATTCCTGGATGCCACTGCACTGAAGTAGGGTCTGAAATACCCCTTAATGGGGAGTTCCAAGGAATGATTCCAGAGGAGGGACCAAGGAAGCCAAAGCATGTGAGGACTCTCCAGGGTCTCAAGAAAGGGGCCAGTTCCTGACCAGTTCAGACATATTTCAATATTTTAACAACTAGTGTAGATCTATCTGTGTGCACTGACTCACAGGAGCCTTGCTCCTACCTATAAGGAACATCTATTACACTCGGCCAGACCTAAAGAAGAAGCATTTCAGGTGGGAGGGAAAGGAAGGAAAATAAGAAGGGGGAATGAGTCCAGGGATAACTATAACCTATCACAGCAACTAAAGGGGTTAGCACTGTGTACATTAAGGAAAGGGAAGCAATATTGACTAGACGGGAGATGTTAAACAAAAAGGGGATTAAGGAGGTAAAAAGTGGCCTTTTCTCCAGCTGACAAGAATGACAAGTGTGTGGGCCACCACGAGCAATGAGGCAGGCACTGGTTTCCATCAGCATCCTAAATCCAATTTGAAACCATCATTCCATCTTCAAGGCAATAGATGAAAAAGTTTACACTGAAGACAAAGCACCTGAAGTTGAATCACATCATCAACCTGGGGCTGATGAGACACTGAATGGATTTTCTATTATATTTCTACAGACTGAACATCTGTCTTAGAGTGAGCTTATTCAGCCTCAGCCAAAAGCTTTCATATCCAGCATACTCATCATCATCTGAGGGCACTGAACTGAAAGATACTCTGAGGAGACAAGACAGACCATTGGGAAATCATTTTAACTCATGAAAGCTTATCCTGAATAAGAAAAAACACCCAGATGAAGCAGCATGAGAAAGAACCTATGGCCTAGCAACCTGGTTCTTTTAAAAATTAGCCCTCATGCTGTTGTTCTGAGGAAAGTGACCTTCCACTTTCTGAAGAGGCACCAGGTACCAGTGGGTGACTGACTTACTAAAAAGCACAAAACACTCTATCACTGAGGCAGAGGAAAATTCACGTACTTCTATTTTCACACAATAGGCATCAATAGATGTTGACAAAAAGAATAAGGGGATTTAAAAAAAGAAAGATTCATAAAAATGAAGATAATTTTTTAATGGAATAAGGGGATAAATACATGCAGCTCAATTCATCATTATTCTGAAGATAGGGAGTTAGGATGTAAAATCTCTTCTCTGAAAACACTGATGAGGATAAAATCCGGAGATAACAGAACAAGCAGAGATTAAATATCAGCCACGGCCAACCTTCCTTCAAGAAACCTTGAGGGAGGCCTCATAGGATCCTAGAACTCAACTGACTGAATTTAGAAAACCATGTCAACATACCATGGTATATATCTGTCTCTTCCATTTCAATGGGTTGGCCTTTCTTTAGGCTCTTCTACAAAGAAGCAACAATTGGAGATTCTTTACTTTTCCAAGTTTCTCCTCAACTCCAATACAAGTAAGCAAATTAAATCCTATGTCATACTTCTCCCACAGAGATATTAAAAAGAAGACCTATGCATCAAAGAAGTAACACTTTGGAGCAAGCGTAAGTTAAGGCTGTGCTTCTTTCTCTGGGAAAAACTGATACTCAAGTTCCCAGATCCTAAATTCTGAATTGTTTTGCAAATGGTATGGGTGTGGAGGAAAATCCACTGGGGTTTCTCACCTGCCCTTAAATCTCTGCTTCCCGCCACTTGATCACAATTGGCCTCCTTGAGATGCTGACAGACATCTCTCAAAGCAATGGCACAGTACATTTCACAGAAAGCCTCTCCCTGAAAGGCAGAGCTCCTTTGGAATGGTACCACATTGGCCAGAAACCCTTATTTCCTGCAGTGCAGCATCCATCCAAGAAATAGTCTCTCCAGGACCAATATTGCCAAGAATAATACAGACAAACATGTTGGCATTCACAAACTTTGAAAGTAGCCCAGAAACTGAGATGTTCAGCCCACTCACAGCAGAAAAAGACATGCATCCTCACTTCTTTTTCTGGATTACCTACCATAGACCTAAGAGATTTAGCTAGCCCACTACTAGTAAACAAAGACTACCTCAAGAAATAATAAGTCATTGGGAAAAAAGGCAGCTCATGCTCAAGAGTTGGATATTTGGGTAAAATCTGATTCTATTTAGAATAATACCTCCCAAAGATACTGGATCAGATCCAGCCAGTGTCTATTCTATTTTGTGACTGAAGTTACACACCAAGGACAAGGGCTCCCAAGAGGTCCACTAAAACTAATCAACTGACCTCAATCTATATGCAGTAGAATGCACACATTTGGTAAAGCTAACTCAAAGTTTGTCTCACTGACTTTCAAATGCCCTGAGACTAAAGAGCGTAGGGATGTGACCACAGGTGATTATCATGGCCCCCTTCCCAGACCTCTATCCCTTAGCCTTTTTAACAGGAAAAGAACAAGTATACACAAGCTACAAGAGATTTAAATTTTAAAAGGCACTGTTAAAGTATACTCCCTTCAATTCAATGGCAGGAAATCCTAGTCAGAACTTTACAAACTCCTTTCCACACTGCTCCATAGCCACCACCTTGCCTAATAACCTCACAAACTCATTAGTGCCCACCACCTCTTTTGGCTAGAATAACCCCTTACTATAAAAAGAGGGGCCACACTCTTAAAAGGATAATTTCATCTCAGAACATTTGCATATTCTAATCTATACAGTTTCTGAATAACAAATGTCTTGGCACACCATACTAATAATTTAACTTATGAAACTATTAGTGGCTGAGTTAATGCAAGGTCCTAAGTGACCAACTTACATTTTAGAAACAGTTTACTGTCCTGAACTAAAATTTGGACAACTATATTTCCATGCACTAGTCAAGTTTCATAGGCCAAATTTACAGATATTTTATATCATGGTTTGAGTTGAAGAAGAAGATTGGCAAACACCCTGGAAAAAATGTTAAGACATTGGAATCACAAGGCCATCAAGAGAGGCAGAGTAAAATTAAGAAAGATGGGCAAGGAAAAAATATCTAAATACCTTTTAAATGAGATTTGAAAAGGAGATGGAGGAGCAATGAGCTGTAAAGATAAGACAAAGGCAAACTTTCAGATTTCCAGATAAACAAGCAGACATCATTCACACCCAGTGAGCTACATGACACAGAGAGGCCATCAAGCCTCACAAGGAGCAATGCTCCCATCTCACACGTTAATTATAGGAGGAAGTCTAGTCCTTGTCTGCCATACAGCTAGTTAGATTTCTAGTTTTCCATTTCACTGCTCTAAGGAATCATTTATGTTGGCTCACGCCACCAGAGACTAATGGATATTCCCCACTCCATAAACCAGCAGCCACATTCATGTGTGTCTGTGGAGAGGCTGGGGAGGGAAACTCATATTTAAGGTTTTCTGTATAACCAAAACTATCATTCACCAACAACACTGATGATAATACACTCTCACAGGTAAATCAAGTGGGTCTATATATTTCTAAAGTGTTGGTCACTTTAATACTTACATAAATATTTATCAGATCTGGTAATAAGTAAGTACAAAGCTGCACCAAGTACAAGAAAGAAACTCCAAGTTGCACTGGGACTAATCCCTGTGTAATAACAAATTTGAGAAAACCTACCTTGACCTTCTGGTCTGCTAAGATACCTAGGACAAAAAAGTATATCTGGATCCAGATTTGATTAGAACCCAGGACCCAGATCTGATTAGAAAGTTGAATAAGAATGCCTGTGGTCAACTCCTTCCTACAAAAAACAAACAAACAAACAAAAAACTTTTTGCCATTTAATTATTCATCATTTAATTATTCCTTTTCCCATCAAGGAAAATTATTATTAATACTGACTTTGACTTATAAAGATCTAAAGTACTACCAAAGGAATAGGCAGGGAAAAAAGAAGGAAAACAACTAGCTTATTTTTCTCATGTTTAAAAGAGGCAAAAAGAGAGCACCTGGGTGGCTCAGTCATCAAGTGTCTGCCTTCAGCTCAGGTCATGGTCCCAGGGTCCTGGGATCGAGCCCCACATCGGGCTCCCTCCTCCGTGGGAAGCCCGATTCTCCCTCTCCCACTCCCCCTGCTTGTGTTCCCTCTCTCGCGGTGTCTCTGTCAGATAAATAAAATCTTTATAAAAAAAAGAGGCAAAAAGAATATTGAAATTATGAATAACTTCATTTGACTGACTAAAAAATTTAGTCACTGATTAAAGGTTAACCCAAGATATTAGGCACTCAATGATGCCATCTTCTATTCAAGTGAATGGACTAGTCACACTTAAAGAAAAAAATAGAAGGCCAAATCACATAATTTTTTTAAGATTTTATTTTTAAGTAATCTCTATGTCCAACATGGGGCTCGAACTCACAACTGATCAAGACTCCCATGCTCTATCAACTGAGCCAGCCAGGTGCTCCCCAAATCATACAATTTTTAATTAAATTCCAAGCCCCATAAAATTAGTACCAGGATAAAATGAATTGTGGGTTATTCAGGCTTCATCCCAATAAAATTCAGATGTTTAAGCTTGTGGCTATTTGTTTATATATTCGCTTGTCTTTTGCAGGTTTTGTTGTTGCTGTTGCTGTCTATGGTGCTGAGCAAATTCAAGGATGATGCTCACTGGAAATTTTACCTTATAGTCTAGAACTCAGATGTTAGCCTAATCAAATTTACTTGGCAATAAAGCCAGAAGTTCAATTGTTGTGATCCTCTTACATACTCAGAATACTTTTATATACTCAGAATTCAAGAATTAGTGTCAGGTGAAAGCATTTAACTTATCTATTATAGAACAAACTCAAGTGTTTCTATGAAATGGTATGATTCTAGATTCTTCTATGCCTGAATCAACATGGAGGGAGTTGGATCTCTCTGAACAAGGATTCTCTGCAATTCATGGAGAGTCCTTTACCCAGCACTGGGGAGAAATCAATATCATTTTTGGTGGTGGATGGAAGTGACAGATGACACTTAACTTTTCTTTAATAAAATCCTTTGTGAACAGGTTAATCATTTTTTTAAATTTATTTATTTTTATTTAAATTCAATTAACATATAATGTATTACTGGTTTCAGAGGTAGAGGTCAGTGACTCATTAGTCTTATATAATATCCAGTGCTCATTACATCACGTGCCCTCCTTAATGTCCATCACCTAGTTACCCCGACCCCCCACCCCTTTCCCCTCCAGCAACCCTCAGTTTGTTTTCTATGCTTAAGAGTCATTTTTAAAAAGACATAATACCTCCTTTTATTTTTTCTTCCTTAATATAATAAACGACAACTACACTTTTTATTTCCTGTCTAGTTCTTAAAGAAAACTGCAAGATAGAAACCATGAGAATAATAGCTCTATGGTAGCTGTGAAAAAATGGCAGTCTAGCAGTCACTGGAAGAAACAGAATGGGTTTGGAACTTCCCCAAAAGATCTGTCCCCACAAAACTGTCACCATTTGATCCGTCTTGTTGCTTACAAAAAGCTCTGTTCAGGGCTTGTCTTTATTTGACATGACTCAGAACTCGCTCCGTGCAAAAAGACCTATCTGCCGGGCATTTGTCAAAGACAATCAATGGCAATTGGTTTAACATTGCTGCTGCCTGAGACAGCCTTACCAATTGGGGCTAAAAAAGGCTGACTAAAATACTTAAAATGGGTGGCTCAGTCATTAAGCGTCTGCCTTCAGCTCAGGTCATGATCCCAGGGTCCTGGGATCGAGCCCCGCATTGGGCTCCCTGCTCCACAGGAAGCCTGTTCTCCCTCTCCCACTCCTCCTGCTTTGTTCCCTCTCTCGCTGTATCTCTCTCTGTCAAATAAATAAATAAAATCTTAAAAAAAATACTTAAAATGAAAAACCAGGAAATAACATGTCCATACAGGCTTTGAAAAGTTCTTAAATATTACTGGGAAGCAAGAAGATCATGTGTATAAACACGGCTGTGTGCACACCTAGGGCTGTTCATATGCTCAGAAAATACCTAAGAAGGCCAAAATCTCATACCCGTGGCTTACCTTGAGACCCTGCTCAAGCAAAAAGTAAAGGCTAAGGCAGAGTTGTAAATGACTTGCCATAGCATTGAAAATATGCCCAACACACACACACACACACACACACACACACACACACACACACACACCCTTTAGTAAAGGCTGGAAGCCTTACTGATTCAAGGCATTTAATGAAATCTCTGTCCATTCATTAGCTGATCACTAAGGTAACCAAGCAGAGCCATCAGTGGCTATACACAATTTTACAGACATTACACAGACTTTACAGAAAAGGTCAAATGTCACTAAATAAACAAAGGCAACAAAAAAAGCTCAGGATGGGGGAGTACAGAGGAATGTGATTTCCAGAGTTGCCACATAATATTATATTAAGTGTCCAGATAATGACAAAAAAAAAAGGAAAAAAAAACAAGATATGCAAAGAAAGGGAAAGTATGACCCATACACAGGAAAAACATCAGTAACAGAAATTTTCCTTAAGAAAGCCCAAATGACGAGCTTACTATGAAAAGACTTTAAAGCAGCTATCATAAATACATTCAAAGAACTAAAAGAAACCATGTGTAATAAGTTAAAGGAAATTATGAGAATAATATCTCACCAAATAGAGATCATCAGTAATACATAGAAATTATAAGGAATAAGAAGGAAGAGGAGGAGGGAAGGAAGAGAACAAAGAAGGAGGGAGAGGAGGAAAAAGAAGATGAAGGAGGAAGAAGAGGAGAAAAAAAGAACCAAACAAATATTCTGGGGTTTTAAAGTACAATAATGGAAATGAAAAGTTCACTAGAAAGACTCAACAACAGATTTTATCTGGCAGAAGAAAGAATCACAAACTTGAAGAGAGACTGATTGAGGTTATACAAGCTGAGGAACAGTAAGAAAAAAGAATGAAGAAAAATGAACAAAGACTCAGAGACCTATGGGATGCCTTCAAGCATATCAACATAGCAAATAATGAGTCCCAGAAGAAAGGGAGGGAGAGAAAGGTGCAGAAAGAATATTTTAAGAAATAATGGCTAAAATCTTCCTAAATTTGATGAAAAATATTAATCTGCATATCTAAGAAGCTCAAGAACTCCAAATAAGATCAACTTAAAGAGATACACACCTAAACATATCATAATCAAACTGGCAAAAGACAAAGACAAAGAAAGAATCTTGAAAACAGCAAGAGAAAAATGACTCATCATGTACATGGGATCCTTAATAAGATTAAAACTTGACTTATCATCAGAAACCATGGAGGCCAGAAGGCAAGGGAATGTTTCAAGGTTCTAAAAGAAAGACTGTCAACCAAGAATTCCATATCCAGCAAAACTATCCTTCAAAAATGAAAGCTAAAATACAAAATTCCCAGTGACAAAGACTCTCTCCTTGACCAAACTTCTGAGCCCTCTTCTCAATTAGGCCTAAGCCTTGATCTGCTTTTAGCAAGAATCCTAAGTCAATATAGCAAGAATCTCTCTACTCTTAATGTCTACTCTTAGTAATTTTACATCTACTGGCACCTTCACTCTGCTTGTTGGCTATATATATCCCCATTTGTCCTCATTGTATTCAGAGTTAAGCCCAATCTCTCTTCTATTGCAATAATCTTCCCCTACTGCAATAGTCTTGAGTAAAGTTTTCCTTACTATTTAAACAAGTTGTCAAGACAATTTTTTTCTTTAACACCAAATGTACAAAACCAGACAATTTGTCACAAGAAGACAAACCCCACAAGAGACACTAAAAGGAGTTCTTCAGGCTGAAATAAAAGGACACTAGATAGTAATTCAAATTCACATGAAAAAATTAAGAGCACCATTAAAGATAAACAGGAAAATATAAAAAGTAGTATAAATGTATTTTAGCTTATAATTCCTTTTTTCTCCTAATTATAAAACTGTGTTGGTGTATTATAATAAATCAAACGTAATTTGTAGAACAAGAATTGTACAAAAAATGGAGGTGGGAACAGGGCTTCACAGGAGCGAAATTTTTGTATGCTATAAAAATTAAGTTGGTATTAATCTAACTAGATTATTTTAAATTAAGGTGTTAATTGTAATCCCCAGGACAACGACTACTAAAATAACTCAAAAGCATGTAATAAAAAACAAGAACAGAATTAAAATGGTATGCTAGGAAATATCTACTTAACACAACAGAATATACAGAAAACAAACAGCAAAATGGCAAACATAAATCCTACCTTACTGGTAATTACATTAAATGTAATGGACTATCCACAATAATCAAAAAACAGAGATTGGCAGAGTGAATTTTAAAATGATCTGATTAGATGCTGTCGACAAGAGACTCATTTTAGATACAAATGAGTAAGAAATATGATACAAATAACTAAAAAGTAAAGGATGGAAAAAGATATACCATGCAAACAGTAACCAAAAGAAAGTTAACTATGTGTGTATCTGACAAAATAGGCTTTAAGATAAAAATTGTTACAAGAGAGAAAGAAAGGCATTTTATAATTATAAAAAGATCAATCTGTCAGGAAGACAAAACAATTGTAAACATATATACCTAACAACAAAGCCCCAAAATCCACCAAGCAAATATGGGCAGAACTAAAAAAAGAAATAGAAAGTTAAACAATAATAGCTGAAGAATACAATATTCTACTTTCAATAATGAATAGAACAACCAACAGAAGATCAGCAAGGAAATTGAAGACTTGAACAATACTATAAACCAACTAGAATATACATCTATAGAACACACCACTTAATAATAACATAATACACACTCTTCTCAAGTGTACATGAAACCGCAAGTATAGTCCATGTGTTAGGTCATTAAGACAAGTCTCAAAAAATGGAAATAGAGGGGTGCCTGGGTGGCTCCCTCGTTAAGCATCTGCCTTCGGCTCAGGTCATGATCCCAGGGTCCTGGGATGGAGCCCCGCATCAGGCTCCCTGCTCGGCAGGAAGCCTGCTTCTCCCTCTCCCACTCCCCCTGCTTGCATTCCTGCTCTTGCTATCTCTCTCTGTCAAATAAATAAATAAAATCTTTTTTTTAAAAAATGAAAATAGACTGAAATCATACAAAGTATATTCTCTGATCACAACGGAATAAAATTCAAAATCAGTAACAGAAAGCTTAGGTCATTCACAAATATGTGGAAATTAAACAACATACTCCTAAATAACCAATGGGTCAAAGAAGAAGTTACAAAGGAAATTGGGAAATATTTTAAATACTAAAAACAAAATACAATATTCCAAAACGTATGAATATGGTTAAGGCAATGCTTAGAGGGAAATTTACAGCTATAAACATCTATATTTAAAAAGAAAAATGATCTCAAATTTGTAATCTAATCTTTCACTTTAAGAAACTATTTTGTTTTGGGGCACCTGGATGGCTCAAGAGGGTTAAGCGTCTGCCTGGGATCAAGCGTCTGCCTGGATCAAGCTCCGCACTGGGTGTTCTGCTCAGCAGGGAGTATGCTTCTCCCTCTCCATCTGCCTCCCCGCTTGGCTTGTGCTCTCTCATGCGCTCTCTCTCTCTCTCTCAAATAAATAAAACCTTTTTAAGATTTTATTTATTTATTGGGCACCTGGGTGGCTCAGTTGGTTAAGCGACTGCCTTCGGCTCAGGTCATGATCCTGGAGTCCTGGGATCGAGTCCCGCATCGGGCTCCCTGCTTGGCGGGGAGTCTGCTTCTCCCTCTGACCCTCTTCCCTCTTGTGCTTTCTATCTCTCATTCTCTCTCTCTCTGAAATAAATAAAATTTTTAAAAATTTTAAAAGAAAGATTTTATTTATTTATTTTGACGGAGAGAGACGGTGAGAGAGGGAACACAAGCAGGGGGAGTGGGAGAGGGAGAAGCAGGCTTCCCGCGGAGCAAGGAGCCCAATGCGGGGCTCGATCCCAGGACCCCGAGATCATGACCTGAGCCGAAGGCAGACACTTAGCGACTGAGCCACCCACGTGCCCCAAATAAATAAAATCTTTTTTTAAAAAAAGCTACTTTGTTTTTCTTTCTCTAGTTTTAGGAAAAGAAAAGAAAGCTAAATTTTAAGCAAACAAGAGATAGGAAATAATAAAGACTGGAGTGGAAATAGATGGAATAAAGAATGGAAAAACAATAGAGAAAAGCAACAAAATCAAAAGTTATTTCTTTGAAAATATTTTTCTTAATTGGCAAAACTTAGATACACTGACAAAGCCAAAAAAAAGATTCAAACCGCTAAGGCCAGAAATGAAAGTAAATTAGATCACTATCAACCTCACAGAAATAAAAATGAATATAAGGGAATAGCATGAACAAATGCATGCCAATAAAATTAGACAACCTAGATGCAATGGACAAATTCTTAGCAAGACCCAAACTACCAAAACTGACTCCAAAAAAAAAAAAAAATCTGAATAGACCTACAACAAATAAAGAGATTATACGAGTGTGGTAGTCACAATAATGGCACCCCAAGAATGTCCATGTTCTAATCCCCTAAACCTGTGAATATATTAGATTACATGGCAAAGGAGATGTAAGGTTGCACAAAAAATTAAGGTTTCTAATAAAATGACCTTAAAATAGGGAGATTATCCTGGATTATCTTGGTGACCCAATTTAATCACAAGAGTCCTTAAAATGGAAAATAAAAGTAAAAGGATGTCAGAGGATGCAATGTAAGGAGGAATGAAACCCCTGTTTCTGGCTTTGAAGATGAAGGAAGAGGCCAAAGACCAAAGAGTTAAGGCAGCCTCTAGAAGCTGGAGAAAGCCAGCAGTTGTATTCTCCCATAAACCCTGTCAGCCCTGCTGGCACCTTGATTTTAGTCCAGTGAGATCTGTGTCAGACTTCTAATAAATTTGCCTCGGAAGGAAGTGAGGAAGCGTGGTAAGGAAAACATGCATCAGCTTACAGAGTACCTAAATCATGTTGACAGACTGTTGGAAGAATGAGGGGAGAAAGAGTTAAGCAAAAAAGGAAACAGGACTTGATGGTCTGGGGAATTCCCAGTTTTATCAGACTGCCAAAGATGCTAAAATTTAAGGGATGTACCTTCAGGAGAGAAAAAGCAGAGTGTGTGCCTGCATAAACTTTTGCTAATACCTCAGATCAATCAAAAGGTCAGAATATTCAGTCACATATCACATAAAAGGCCCTTTGAAAAGATTAAGTTTGTGACGCATAAATCCTTTCAGCTGTCTCAGCAGAGGCCCAAAATAAAGATGGGATTATCTAAGAAATATCTTGGAGGATCCTCACCAATATGGAGTGAATCCCATGAAATAAACAGGAGACCCACAAGGTTCTCGACAATTTTAAATACTAGCAGAAACACGACCAGCTTCGACCCAAAAGGACAAAGAGACTACAGAATGAAAGAAGGCTGTTAGACACCCAAATTTCTCCAGGCAAGAGTCAATCCAGCTACAAAGATGCATTACCTTTCACAAAACAAAAGAAAGGATAATTCTGAGGGTGGAACTGAGTGCCCAGAGGGTAGAGCTAAGATTTACAGAGAATTATTCCCAGGACTTGAAATCCAATGGAGTTTTCCAGCTAGAAAAATTGCTTGAGACCAGTGGCTCCTTTTTTCACTCCATTTCCCCCCTTTTGTACAGGAATGGCTATTAACTCTTAGGCTATGCCTGTCCCACCATTGTATTTGTGTGCAGATAACATGCTTTCTAGTTTCACAGATCCACAGATGAAGACAAAATTTGCCCTGGGATGGATTATGACAAGAACTTCACCCATACCTAATTTGTATGATTTAAATTGATCATATTTGAGCTTTTGAGCTAATAATATTTAGAATAGATCGTGAAGTTTGAGTTGATGCTATAATAGGTTGAGAATTTAAGACATATGTCCACACAAAAACTTGTACATAAATGTTCATAACAACATTACTGATGACTGTCAAAAAGTGGAAACAATCCAAATGTCCACCAGCTGATGAATGGAGAAACAAAACATAGTATATCCACACACTGGAATATTATTTGACCATAAAAAGAAATGAGGTTTTGACACATGCTACAACACAAATGAACTTTGAAAATGTGCTAGGTGAAAGAAGTCAGACACAAAGGCCACATGTTGTATGATTCCATTTTTAAAAAATATTTTTTTTAATTTACTTATTTGTCAGAGAGAGAGAGTACAAGCAGGGGGAGCGGCAAAGGCAGACACTCAACCGACTGAGCTGACCAGGCATACCTGTATGATTCCACTTTTAATGAAACGTCCAGAATATGCAAATCCATAGAACAGAAAACAGATTAGTAATTGCCACTGGTTTGGAAGAGAGAAATGACTGCTATGGCTATGCAGTTTCTTTTATGGGGTTTCTTTCTGGAATTTTGTGAATATGCGAAAAAAAAACACTGAACTGTACACTTAAAAGAGTGAACTTTATGGTATATGAATTATATCTCAAATAAGCTAATTTTTAAAAATCATATCTTAGTAATACCTTCCTAGATGATAATCATGAAAACTTTTCTTTTAAGAATAAAAATTTCATTATAGGGCACCTGGGTGGCTCAGTCGTTAAGCGTCTGCCTTTGGCTCAGGTCATCGTCCCAGGGTCCTGGGATCGAGTCCCACATCGGGCTCCCTGCTTGGCAGGAGGCCTGCTTCTCCCTCTCCCACTCCCCCTGCTTGTGTTCCCTCTCATGCTGTGTCAAATAAATAAAATTAAATTAAAATAAAATAAAATGCTTTTTTAAAAAAATTTTCATTGTATCTTCCCAACACTAGCTTCCTAACCTTCATGGAGGAAGACTAAAAATATTAGGTTCCACTTTGTTTCTTACAATGCTTAAAACCTACTTTTTCATTTATGTGTATTCAAAGCCATAAATGTTGAGTTTTTCATTTTCATTCATTCATTCAAGAAACATTTGCTGAGTGACGGGACCACACATAAAAATGCAATAGCAGTCTTTGTCTTCAAAGAGGTTTATAAAGGACTCAAATAAATAAACATAAAACATGTTGAAGTAAATGTGCAAACTGCCACCTTCTCATCTTCCCACCTACCTTCATGTTTGTACATATACTCTACCTTCTCTCAGGTTACTTCAAATTCTTATAATTACTCCTTAAATCCAATTCCATGCTTTACAAAGATATTTCCCCAGCAATTATATTCTTTCCTGCATTTTCAATTTTTCCCTCTACTAAATTATTCCCATTAGCATACAAACATGCACGTATTACTCTCATATCTTTTTTTTAAGTTTCTCTTGATCTCACTTCTTTCCTCCAGCTACTACAGTTTTTCTTTCTTTCTTTTTACAGCAAAACTCCTTGAAATGGTACTCAGTGACTTCCAATTTCTCCTCTCCCATTTTCTCTTGAACACATCAGTTCACCAACCATGTCACTGAAACTCCTCTTTTCAAAGTCACCAGAGACCCAACACCACACACTCCAGGTTATATCACTACTTTCTACATATTCCAAGTTTCTTTTGCTCATATCTTTTCTCCCCAATCTCAAAATGTTGGAAAACCCTAGAACTCAGTCATTGGTCCCCTTCTCTCTATCCGCATCCATTCTCTATTTCATCACATGACCTTAAATACATCCTTACACCCAAGTTTGTATCTATAACCTGAACCTTTCCCCTGAACTCCAAACCCATACATCCAACTGCCTATTTGATATTGCCAGTGAATGCCTATTAAGCATTTCAAAGTCAACATGTCCAAAACAAGCTCCTTATATTTTCCCCAAAACAACTCCTCCTAAAATCTTCCACATCTCATTCAAAGTAACTATATCCTTATAGTCTCTCAACGCAAGAGGACTTTAACTCTTTTCCTTCACCTCCTACATCTGGTCTATCAACAAACTCTATCAGCATTACTTTCAAAATACATCAAGAATTTGAACACTTCTCACCATCTTGACTGATCTCACCAAAGAGCACCTCTCTTGTAGCTTACTTCAATGGCCTCCTAAGTAGTTTCTCACCTTCAGTTCTTTTCAGAAAAGTCTACTCTAAACCCAGTCAGATCATGTTACTTCTGTACTCAAATCCTGCAAAGATGACCTAATTCATCTTTACTATGACATGAAAGACCCTATTTGCCTCACATATCTCATCTTCTGACATTCTCACCTGTTCCTTACTCCAGCCACACTGGCCTTCCTGCAGTTCCTTGAACATATCAGGAACACTTCTACATCATGACCTCTGTGCTTCCTGGACCCTCCACCCAGGATGCTCTTCCCCTACATAACTCCCTCACTGTGTTCAGATCTTTATTCAAAATTCAGATATTCAGTGAGGCTTTCTTCGGCCACCACATCGTACTTCAATATCCCCTAACAATTTATATCTTTTCCTCTAACTTACTTTTTTCCTACAGTTATCACTATATTTCATTCATATATCTTTTTCATCATCTGCCTCCCTTCCTGGAATGTAAGCTCCATGGGAGCAGAGATTCTATTTTGTTCACAGTGTACCCCAATGCATGGATAAGAGTCAGGCTATGTGCAAGACACACGGTGTTAACAAATGAATTCTTGAATGAGTTATAAAAGAAGGTATGCGGATGATATTATTAAAACAAAGAAGAAAGAGAATGGAGTTCACATAAGGAAGAAAATGACCATTTGTTCTTAGATACAATTATAATTTATCTCTCATTGTGATGAATTCTGCAGCAATCTAATTCTTCCTCATCTTTTAAGCACCAATTCATGTTTCACCTTTTCCATGAATTCTTCTCTGATGGTCCTAGTACTCTGGGATTCTCTTCCTTGCCCATCTCCTAAACTCTTATACTCAACATTAATCGGTTACTACTTAAAGGCTTTGTATGGTACGTTAGCTATATATGTGTGTTTGTGGCTAACCTTGCAACTATTTTTCCAACCCTTTGAACATCTCTTTGAGAACATGACCCTCATCCTATACTTCTCTGTATAACCCAACACCCCCCACCAAGAATTCATGTAGTTTTGTGTGTGACTGGTTTGTTTTAGCTGGGTATGGGGGAGACCAGAACATCAAGATGTTTTAAAATGTCAAGATTCATCAATGCACAGAGCCCTGGGCACAACTAGAGGTCTCCCAGAAGGAATATCTCTGAATAACAGGGGAAGATGACAATTACAAGATTAGGGATGCATTTCTTCTCTTTCTTCCCTACCCCACCATTTTTTTTTAATTGTAGAAGCACATATATAACAAAATTAACCATTTTAACCATTTTTAAGTGTACAGGTCAGTGGCATTAAGTGTATCCACATTGTCATGAAAAATCATCACCATCTTTCTTCTTTTTTTTTTAAATATTTTATTTATTTGACAGAGAGACAGCAAGAGAGGGAACACAAGCAGGGGGAGTGGGAGAGGGAGAAGCAGGCTTCCCACGGAGCAGGGAGCCCGATGCGGGGCTCGATCTCAGGACCCTGGAATCATGACCTGAGCCAAAGGCAGACACTTAACGACTGAGCCACCCAGGCGCCCCATCATCACCATCTTTCTTATATAAGCCTTTTCAAATACCTGTCTCAGGAGCAGGTGAAAGATTTTCATATTCTGCATTATATAACAAAATTACATCAATAGCAACCCCCCCAAATTCCTGGGAGCCAAAGCTGCCCTTAGTTTTTTTCAAGTTACTCCAAGACTTTAAGGGGCATAATTACCAAAAAGGTCAGTGTAAATATTACTGAAAACTAAAGAGAAATAGAAAACACAAACATCAAAAAATAGAGCAAATTTGGCAAATGATTTTTAAAACTATTCCAAATGAAAAAAAAAAAAAAACTTTTTCCAAATAAAGCTAAAGATAACTTCCGGTAATTTTAAATCATCACCAAGAAAGTTTCAGTGCAATGAAGTCTGTTTTCATTACCCCAAGTTTACTTTATAACTCTATATGTTATGAGTACTTCACAACAAATAATTTTGCACAACAGATGTTTCCCCCTCTCATCCTTGTCCATTTAAGTTGTCCTCTACAAGATTCCATGTTCCTAGTATCTGCATGCCAGATAAATGGAACGAGGCAGCTGAGGCATTGTAACCAAACTCTTTACATCTCCACTGTCTCCCAGCAAGGAGTATTATCACTTGAATCATATTCCTTTTCCTCTCCCTGTAATAGTTTTTTAATTCGTAAATCATCCCTTAAATACACACATAGAAGTTCAGGAAAAGACGCTGGGAGAGATTACCATCTGCACGATACAAATGTATGGTGCAGTCCACCTCTACTCAGAAAGTCAGATAATAGGGGCGCCTGGGTGGCTCAGTTGGTTAAGCGACTGCCCTCGGCTCAGGTCATGATCCTGGAGTCCTGGGATTGTGTCCCGCATCGGGCTCCCTGCTCGGCGGGGAGTCTGCTTCTCCCTCTGCCCCTCCCCCCTCTCATGTGCTCTCTCTCTCATTCTCTCTCAAATAAATAAAATCTTTAAAAAAAAAAAAAAAAGAAAGAATGTCAGGTAATAGAGCACCTCAGAGTGAAGACTTGCAGTCATGCCGGCTTAGTTCCCATGCGGGTTTCTGCATGCAGGAACTGCACAACTCGGGTAAGACACTGAACCTCTAAGCTTCAGCTCCAGGCACTGTAAGATGCGGAGCTACAGCAGGACTGGCTTCACATGCCATGTGTGAAGATTCAATGCAATAAAGGAATAAAAGGCACTAAGTTCTGTGCCTCCCACAATGTTAAATGAGTAACAATAAGCAACAGTTATTACTATTATTTTCACATAACAGAAAGAAAAACAATGGCAGCAAAAACAAAGAGGAATCATCACTCCTGAAGTGGTGAAAATAAATTTTAAATTGGAAATAAATTTTTCCTTCACTAACAAACTTTGGTGGGGGTGGGGGGAACTCTGCCTAAGAATTCAAAGCTTTTACCAGTTCTTTGTATCACATATCCTAAGGGCCAGGGATTTCTCCCTTTGTACAGAATAACCCAATGAAAGGTGAGGCCAGGAGCTCATCCACATGGGGAGACTGAAATGAATCTAAATGATGTAATAAAAGAGCAGGAATTTGGGGAGTTGTCCCTGGGTAGCTCCAAGGTTTCAGGAGCTCTGGAAACTTGGAAAAGAGCAGTGATGAGCTCTCCAGCTATGAAGAGAAGCAGACAATATTTAAACAGTTTAAGACCCACAAGCAGGCTATGGCAGTAAAAAGTGATCCAGGATGGAAAGTGGTTAATAAACGGTTTGTGAAAAAATCATTGCGGATGTTGAAGTTGTTCCTTATTCTGAGCTGCGATTACCCTATTTTCCTAACAGTCTGTCGTGCCCAGGACCTCGTCAGTGGTGATATGGGTAATGAAGAAGCAGGGGCTGGGTCACAGGTAGAGTGCTGTGGGGTGGGAAAGGGGAGGAGCCCGAGGAGAGGAGGCTGATGAGAGGAGCATGGAACTGAAGAGCTAGTGTGAGTTAACAGCAAGAAAGTCAGAGACAATGTGGGGACCCTCCATTCCTAATGTTGTCTGCTCCTCCAGCCTCCTTGGGTTTTGAGGACCCTTCAAGACCCCCTGTTGAATTTTTCAATATTAGCATTCTTCCAGAGTTTGGGCTTGGCTCATTCATTCATTTTCAACAGCTCCTTCACCCTTGTCTTGATGTGGACTTTCTGCTCCAGCCACCGACCCTGTCACTGCTCCTTCTCATGCCCACAGCCATGAAGGCCACAGCCCAGCCTCCAAGAAATAGTGGAGATTTTGGCAATAACAATAATACCAACTGCTAGGTTCACATGATAATCAGAGATCATCCTACAAAAGTTCTATATAAAAATAAGGTAATAGAACATGATTTTGGGGAGTGCCTGGGTGGCTCAGTCGGTTAAGCATCTGCCTTTGGCTCATGTCATGATCCCAGCGTCCTGGGATAGAGTCCCGCATCAGGCATTCTGCTCAGCAGGGAGTCTGCTTCTCCCTCTGCCCCTTCTCACCCCCTGCATGCTCTCTCTCTCAAATAAAGTCTTTAAAAAATAATTTAAAAAAGAACATGATTTTGGGGCGCCTGGGTGGCTCAGTCGGTTAAGCGACTGCCTTCGGCTCGGGTCGTGATCCTGGAGTCCCGGGATCGAGTCCCGCATCGGGCTCCCTGCTCGGCAGGGAGTCTGCTTCTCCCTCTGACCCTCTTCCCTTCGTGCTTTCTATCTCTCATTCTCTCTCTCTCTCAAATAAATAAATAAAATCTTTAAAAAAAAAAAAAAGAACATGATTTTGTATTAGTACTCACAGAAAGATGCCTAAATAACCCATGTCATGGTATTAAATTCTCTCCAGCTTGAATTTTTTTTTATAAATGTTATGCCTATCTATATATTGTGCTTTCAATTGCTATTTCTCTTGTGATGACTTTGGGATCAGCCCCAAACATGCAAGCAAAAACACTGTCTTATTTACAAATCTATCTGCCTGTAGAAGCAAATAGATGCAAGCATAAGAATAGCACACTTTAAAATGTTATTGTGACTATGGAGTACTGCAGATGTTTAAAATATGAAAAATTGGTGGTAAACTTCATTTAAATTACTCCCATAGGTGAGGATAACTCCCAAAGTACATCTACAAGTTAGTTTCAAATTCCCTGCATATTTACAACATGTAGACTTGGCTCTACAGGGCTCCTGAGAGGTCTCAAACTCTCTCCCTGAAGTACCATTGGCCCGAGGGCCTCACAGAGGCTGTCTTCTCTCCCAAGGGGGAGGCAAGACAATTCAAATGCCCAGACGCATGCACTTTGCCTCAGAGACCTTTCTCTTCCCAAGGTTTGCACTGACCTATACGACACTCCTTTTCCTCCCCGTTCTTTTCCCAACCTCCACCTCACCTCTTTTATAATTATTCTCCCCAGAAACCTCTTTAAGCTCTCAGCACCTTAACTGAGACCTAAGTTCTGCTAGGTTGTTCCAGGTGCCAGTCAGTTTGGTAGCTGTAAGTGAACAACCGAGGTTTGCATAAAGTTGATGTACTGAGGTACTGTAAAGACGAAACAGAATTCTACCAACCATCAAAAGTTAAATCATTATTTTAAAACTGACAAGGAATTTAGTATTAAATTCATTACTGGAACAAGAAATAGTCAACACGGCAATTGCAGACGGACATTGCAAGCACTTTATGTGAAGTATATTCTTCTGGACTCTGGTTAGCCAACTTCCTTAAAGCTGTCTTTCATATCCAAACACTGTCCTATCCGTCAGTTACACTCACTTGCTGGCTCAGTCACAAAAGCTCCCTGTCATCTCTGGACAGGATTTTGACAGCTTCCAGAACATTAGTTCTGTCACTAACACTTATTTCTCTTCAACCTACATAAGATTATATTAATTTAACCAGGCTAGAGACATTCTCTTTCTGTTAAGATCAACCTGAGGCCAGACCTGTCCTCACTCTGAGTTTTCCTGCAGGGTCCTTTTCAAGGGCTCTCCCTCTCGCTCCCTCCCAGTTGCCTTAGTCAGTGACTCAGTTTGTGGGAGCCATGCTCCAAGAAGACGAAAACGTTTTCCTCGGTTGACACTCCATTAACTTTGGAGGTGAATTACTTTAGAGGTGTGTTCCTGCTAAAAATTATAACTGGCACATTCAGGTCAATCATCCCCCCTCTATCTATCCTGACATATTTCTCTCTCAGGCAGTAAGAACTGCCACCTCTCTCAGAATACCCACTTCTCAGAAAATATCTCAGCCAGGGGACTGCCTGAGCTGCTCAGGTGGGGGAACATTCCGAGTTATCTCCTCAAAGAACCAGCCACATACTCTGCTTTTCTTTCGCACGTTTCTCAGATACATCATAAAAACTCATACGACACCCAAGGTATATCATAGTTCTTTTCTACACACAAGATACTACAGGACTTCTCATTGATTTACGTAGAAATGACATGAATGTGTTAGTATTTGCTGTCTACTTTCACCAACAAAATTACAAGAGGAAAAAAGAGAATAAAATACAGATGCTCAATGTATCAATTGCTTTCCCATGTTCTTTCCCATTGCTTCCCCTCCTTTCTCCTGGAGTCCAACCAAATCACATTCTCAGATTTTCTCACCAGGCTGGTGTATGAGTCATATTGTAGTAAGCTGTTTACCACAGAGACTCCCAAATACAACAATATAGAAGATACTTTTTCTCTCCCATAACAACCTGAAGAGATAGACAATTCTGGGGGTTGATAACTCTGCTCCGTGAAATCATCCAGGTACCCACATTCCCTCTCTATTCTTGTCCCTCTATATCCAAGGGTGTCGCCTTCATCCCCATTTTTAGAGCTGACTAACCACACCACAGTCTGCAAGAAGGAGAAAGTAGACTAGTACATATGACTTCTGCTCCTGTCCACCAGAGGTTGGGGGATGCAGTCCCTAGTTGGACAGCCATGTGCCCACTGAAATTTGAGGATTCTTCAACTGAAGGAAGAACTGAAGGAGAGAATGGATATGGGGTGGGGGTCAATTAGCAGTAGTCTGTGCCAAATCCAGTTATTTAGGCTTAGAGAACGCCAGGTTCACCCAGTCTGGGCACAAGGACTGTAACATTTCTCATACCAGATCCTTGAGAAGCCTCTGCTACTGGTACAGTGCTAATACTGTCAGCAGGAATCTTTTTTTTTTTTTTAAGATTTTATTTATTTATTTATTTGAGAGAGAGGGAGAGAGAACACCAGTCGGGGGTGGGGGTGACAGAGAGAAAGGGAGAAGCAGACTCCCTGCTGAGCAGGGAACCGGATGTGGGGCTCGATCCCAGGACCCTGGGATCATGATCTGAGGCGAAGGCAGGCACTTAACTGACTGAGCCACCCAGGAGTCCCTGGAAACTTTTTAAGTCTCAAGCCTTGTGCTAAATAATTTACATACACTAACTCATTTAACCCTCACAGAAAAGATACGAAGTGTATCCTATCGTTCCCATTTTAGAGATAAGAACTTAATTCAGAGGAGTAAAGCAACTTTCCCAAGCTCAGACAGCTACACTGCAGAGTCAGGACAGGGGAGCGTGAGGTGGTCACATGACTTGTAGGTGAACTGGAAGTACACTAGACCATTACGCAAAGCTCTGAGCTTACAGAGATGAGACTGAAAGCTAGTCTTCCATGAGGAACTCGAATGGAGACAGGGAACCACACCAAGGGCAGAAGGCTGTTCAGATTGGATGAGGTGTGTTGCCAGAGTTAAGTAGATGAGCCATGGCCTATGGGAAGAGTTTATTCTCCCTGGGGCCCACCAAATGCTGAGTGTAGAAGTAACTCGCCATTTTCTGTCCCCACTCACTGGAGGGGAAATCTCCCTGCAAAGTGCCATAATCAGTGTCCACGTTTTAGGGCTTGGAAAGGACTCTGTCCATATTTAGTCATTAGCCACATAGGTTGTGTATCACCCTTTAGTCTGAATCTGTCTAGGTTTTGGGAATATAGAGATGAATCTTCTCACAGAACGCAAGGTCTAGCAGGGAACACAGACATTGGATCCTGTGCTCCTAATACCGTGTAACAAACGTAGTAGGGAAAGTGCGGGCTGGTGAGAGGCACCGCCTGCCTGACATAATGACGGAGGTACCATTCCCAACAAGGAGGGAGGGGCCCATTCTGCCTGGAGAAGAACTTCCTACTTCTGACCACAGTACAAAGTATTGCTGCTTCAAGCCGCTTTCGCATGGTTGCAAAGAAATGGCATAAGAGTTAAAGAAAAGAATCGGCTTATTGTGGGGTGCCTGGGTGGTGCAGTGGGTTGAGTGGCCGACTCTTGGTTTCAGCTCCGGTGGTGATCTCAAGGTCGTGAGATGGAGCCCCCAGCCCGCAGTGTGAAGTCGGCTTGTGTTTCTCTCTCCCTCTCCCTCTACCCCTCCCACTCCCCTCCCCTGCGCTGGCCCTCTCCCCCTCACCACTCTCTAATAAATAAATCCTTAAAAAAACAAGAATCGGCATATTGTACCATTGACTTTCTTCTCAGATTCTCATTTCCAAATCCTGATCCTTTCACCTTAATCTGATCTTTATCAAGGACTTCCCCCCCCCCCCCCGGGGGGACCTTGCTCCTGATACAGTAGTTCCCCCTTACCTGCAGGGGATACATTCCAAGACCCCACATTGGATGTCTGAAACAGGAGCTAGTACCAAACCCTATATATACCTCTGAGAAAGTTTAACTTATATATCAGGCACAGTAAAAGATTAACAATAAAACTAACACGGGCGACTAGGTGGCTCAGTTGGTTAAGCGACTGCCTTCGGCTCAGGTCATGATCCTGGAGTCCTGGGATCAAGTCCCGCATGGGTCTCCCTGCTCGGTAGGGAGTCTGCTTCTCCCTCTGACCCTCTTCTCTCTCGTGCTATCTCTCATTCTCTCTCTCTCAAATAAATAAATAAAATCTTAAAAAAAAAAAACAATAAAACTAACGCAAATTTCCCTTTCCGACTTCACAATTTCACGGAAGATTTGTTCTTACCGTAGATCTTTGCAGCCCCGGCATACAATTTTCTTTCCTTATCAAGTTGAAAACTTTCACCTTTTCAGTTAACAGAAGCACTTTGTGGCTTCTCTCTCGCATATGCTAATTGCCACCCTCACCATTCTTGTGCTTTGGTACCGTTATTAAGTAAAATAAAGGTCACTTGAACACCAGACCTGCATTACCGGGGCAGGAGATCTGATAACCGAGGCGGGCAGCAGCCTACGCAGTGTGCATGCGCGGGAAAAGGGCTGATTCACTTCCCGGGCAGGACAGAGCAGAGCTCGCGAGATTTCATCGCGCTACTCAGAGCGGCTCGCGAAGTTTAAAACTTACGAATTGTTTAATTACGGAATTTTCCACTTAATATTTTCAGACCGTGGGTAACTGAAACCGTGGAAAGCAACACCACAGATGAGGGGGTACTACGTATTGATGCTTTCATTAATCCTTTCAACTTCACCCATCTGACTCTCCCACCCCAAAGCTTTTCCCTGGGGCAACCGCTATTTATGACAGACAATATCCTATAAATAACCAGTTGCTACCAAATGTTAGTTACAATCACTTCTAATGAAAATAAAATGCGAGAATACTCGTATCATCAGCCCAACTAGCGCACCCCTTGAAATAGCCCAAAATACCTTTGGCAAACATTCAGAGGATCAGAAACATACACCATCCTGAAAGAGAATAAAGTGACTGATAATGAACAACCCTGATGTCATGAGTCACACAAGCCAAGACTGGAGCTGTTAGGTAAAGAACAGGGAAGGCTGCTTGGCGGGTGTCCCTGCAGTATGGGCCCTCATGATTGATTAGATCCATATTATTTCAGCTCACAGCAACTACAAAGGTAAATAACCCACTGGCAAGAAATAAGAAAGACTAAAGAATTAAGAAGTAATGCTGGCTTCTTCAGAAGGGTATGGTCTCCTTTTTTGAGGTACATTACATCCAGGATTGTGTTGCAGTATAAATCACAAATACTTCAATCATTCCCCAAGTATTTATTATGTGTGCTAGAGGCTCAGTCCTTGCCATATGAATCAATAGACACACAAATAAAGCTGTGATTATCAACTGCTAGAAAGGTTATGGAGGAAAGTTAAAAGAGTTTGATGAACATTTTGAGAGGAGATTAAGGGTCCAGGGAAAGTATTGCTGAAGAAGATATTTAAACCCCAAATGAATAGGAATAGGCCAGTAAAATGACAGGAGATGAGAATGCCAACACTGAATGCAGAGGGGGATGGGATTTGAAGTGGAAATCAATGCTCCTCTATAAGCTGGGGCGGTGAGCTTACCTGTTTTCTGCAGTAGCCCAGCTTCCCTGGCTGTGTCATGCCAAGAGGATCATAAAATCCCTGCCTTTCAACCTAGGTCATTAGACTGTTGGTGTTAAGTTGTTTTCTGTCTTCAGGGTCAAGACAGGACAGAAAAAGTTGCAAACTGAACTCTGACTGCTAAGGTTATCCCTGTGTCCATCCTTGAGCTTTCCAGGTAGAACTAATCATTAGATATTCTGGGTTCACCTACTTAAACCACACTTCACTGTCTCACTACTGCTGTATTATAATTCCATCTTTACAATTTTTCTCTCCTTCTAGCTTGTGAGTACACAGAAATCTTACATTTTTATTTATATTACTGGAATTAGCACACGGCCTGGAAAAGAGTAACTCCTCTATAAATGTATGTTAAATAAATACATGAAAAAAATAAGTCAATCAATCAGTCATTAGGTTCTGTAGAATTCTGTTGTAACTTAAGGAGATATGGGTTTACATACATTATGCATTTTTATGTAAAAGTGCCTAAAGATAATAATTGATGAGAAATAGCTTCTTTGCTTTATTGGATGATTCTCAAAATTCTCAAAAAAAGAAAAAAAAAGCAGTGGAAAAATATGCTGACCCAGACATTAAGTATGCAACTATTTATTTTCTTATGAAAAATGTCAATGCATTAGGAGGGCTAGTTAGATGAAGATACAAAGCCTTCTACGTCACTGCCTGACTTCAAAAATGAATGCATCTATCCTCAAAAAAAAAAAAAAAAAAGTCAGCACTGGGTTATTTTGTGCTCTAATTGAAAATGTGATGTTTTCAACTAAAAAAGGTTTATATTCCAAACTAATGCTATATGAATGCAATTATTCTCCAAATGTCCTATTTGGAATCATTACATCTTGCACAACAATGCCAACCACCTAAAGTTGCTGAGAATCTTTTGCCACTGACAATGGCTAGGTATCAAGTGTAATAGGACCAGACACAGCAAACAAATTAAAATGTGTGTCTTTGTCAAATGACACTGTTTCGAGGAGTGTAAGTGACATGGCAATTAATGTCTGTTGAACAGCTGGTTTTAAAGATTAAAGAAAGTGATTATTTTGCCCTGCCAGTGGACCGATCCACCTAAATGTGCTGAGATGCTGGCATTTTAAGATACATTTCTGTGAAATATGGTGGATAAGTTCATGCTGTTTAGAAAATTTTAAGCCGGTCTTACAACAGGAGAAGACCATTTTGAAGTATTTCAAGAGGCAACCCAGAATTGCAATATATGAACCAGGAATTTTATATTGCTATTTATATGGTGAGAGCCGAGTTATAGAGTTATCAAAGCAGGAAATGATTTGATTACAAAGAATGATTCAGATTCTTACTGGATATGCTTCTTCTTGGATATGCTGCTTCTTTTATTTTCATAATATTGGTCTTTTAAAAAGAAGGGTGAAGGGAGAACATATTTCCATTTTTTGGAGGACTGTCATGAGTTTTAACAGGAATGTTCCTCAAAATGACTGTATGATCAGGAAGTCCCAAGGCCATGAGGACAAAATATTTACAAAGTCCAAGTATCAATTTTTCTTTAAGCCAAAATGTCTCCACTGGCTGATTGGCAGGCATGGTGAGCTCTAATTACCAAACCCATAAACTGTAGAGCCTTGATGTCCCTAAGGGATGTGTCCTGTGGCCTTCCAAATCTTAAGAACATTCAGGAACATTAACACAGAACTGGCAATGGACAGTGTTTTGAGGGATATTTTCACAAAGTAACAACACTCATAACTCCAAGAGATTTACTCCTTGGATGAGGCCAATTCATTCACATAGCAAATATTTATTGAGGTCTTTCTTTCAGAGCTCAGATACCTCCAAATTAGTTTCACAATGTCCTTGGTTCCCATTCACACGTCAGCAAATCTACAGGTTGAGGAATTACTTGCATGTAGTTGAGCTTCTGACTCTTGATCTCAGCTCAGGTCTTGATCTCGGGGTAGTGGGTCCAGGCCCCAAGTTGGGCTCTGGCCCTGCTTTTTTTTTTTTTTTAAAGTAAAATCTGCTAATGCAAATATTATAGTTTATTAATTACACAATTTATATAAAATTTTTTTAAAGAGGGACACCTGGTGGGGCGCCTGGGGTGGCTCAGTGTCTGCCTTCAGCTCAGGTCATGATCGCAGGGTCCTGGGATCAAGCCCCACGTCGAGCTCCCTGCTCAGAGGGAAGTTTGCTTCTCCCTCTCCCACTCCCCCTGCTTGTGTTCCCTCTCTCACTGTGTCTTTCTATCTCTCTGTCAAATAAATTTATTTATTTATCCCAGGACCCTGGGATCATGACCTGAGCCGAAGGCAGCCGCTTAACCGACTAAGCCACCCAGGCGCCCCAATAAATAAAATCTTAAAAGAAAAAAAAAGAGGGACACCTGGATGGCTCAGTGGGTTAAGCATCTGCCTTCGGCTCCGATCATGGTCCCCATGTCCTGGGATCAGGTCTTACATCAGGCTCCTTGCTCAGCAGGGAGC
Organism: Zalophus californianus; assembly: GCF_009762305.2. Taxonomy (NCBI): domain Eukaryota; kingdom Metazoa; phylum Chordata; class Mammalia; order Carnivora; family Otariidae; genus Zalophus; species Zalophus californianus. Next base: position 125,340,665 of record NC_045598.1, read on the forward strand.
CTGCTTCTCCCTCTGCCTGCCACTCCCCCTGCTTGTGTTCTCTCTCTCTGACAACTAAATTAATAAAATATTTTTTTTAATTTTTTAAAGAGATGATGACATACTCTAAATTTGCCTGAATTATTCCTTATTTGGGAAAATATGACAAATACATTACCCTGGGGTCAATCAAGACCAAACCTCAGACAGCACATCTTACCTTAATTACCTTTTTTACCAGGACAGCTGCTTTTTAAATTTTTTTTGAAGATTTGTTATTTAGTTATTTGAGAGAGAGAGAGAGCATGAGAGAGAGAAAGAGCATGAGTGAGGGGGAGGGGCAGCGGGCGAGGGGAAGCAGACTCCCCACTGAGCAGGGAGCCCCATGAGGAGCTCCATTCCAGGACCTTGCAATCATGACCTGGGCTGAAGGCAGATGCTTAACCGACTGAGCCACCCAGGTGCCCTATTTTTTTTTAAACCAAATAAGCCTTGGGGCACCTGGGTGACTCAGTTGAGCATCAGGCTCTTAGTTTCGGCTTAGGTTGTGATCTCACAGTCATAAGATTGAGCCCCAAGTCAGGCTCCATGCTTCCAATTCTCTCTCCCTCTGCATCTCCCCCACTTCTCTCCCTCAAATAAATAAATCAATAAAAATTTTTAAACTCAAATAACCTTTGCTTCTCCTCTTTATAGAGACATGTTTATCTCAGTATCTCAGAAGCCCAATAATAAATCCAAAAGCTCTCTCCACCACATCCCCCAGGAGACTTAGGCTCCTTATGGAAATAAGTTTTCTAGTATTTACACAGTTAGCTCAGATTTTTTAAGGTACACTTGCCAATTAGATCCCACTCATGCTACTTTGTTGCATAAGAAATCTCTAAAAAATGCAAGTAAATAATAAGTCATATTAAGTATTATGACCTATTTTTTTAAGTACTTATGGGAAATGGATTAGTTAGGAATTAGGTCTTTGAGACAGAGTCGTGACCTTGATCATGAGGAAGGTGTTGTAATTCCTTGAACAAAAGTAGGAACCAGCACCTGTTTATCATAAGCCTTGCCAGGAAAAGAGAGGCTGTGTCTGTGAAGTGGCATGAATAGGTAGAGTGAAGACAAGATGGTTCCTGCCCCTTCGTTTCAAGCAAAGGAATTTAGATTTTGTCAGGCAGGTACGCTCCTAAGTAGAAGAATAGCAGACTGATAATTTTCTGGGGAAATGCATCCTCTTAAAAACTGGAAGAAAACAAATCAGAAAGAAACTGAGCTACCATATGTCTCAATAATCTGAACACAAAGTGATAAGAGACAGGATGTGGTCTAGCTGTAGAAGCAATGAAAAAGAACCCAATCCAAGAGGCACTGTGGATAGTGAATATATAGGACCAGAGACTGATCAGACAGGAACCTGAAGCAGAAGCTAGCATCAAAATAGCTCCAAAATGCTGAGCCAGGCACACACTGTGAAATTAAATACAAAAGGAGTTTGAACCAGATAATCTGTAACATCCATTCCAACTCTCACTGTTATGATTCCAAAAAAAGATGGATGAGGACCTGGCATTTTTTAGAAACGTGTCTATGTCATCAAACTTTCTTCATTCTGAAAGTACCTCCTGGGCACAAGCTACATACCAGGCGTGGTCCAAAGCCCTGCAAACACAGTGGTGAACAAGACAGCTTCTGATCTGATTGGGCCCATATTCTAAAGGGGATATGTGCAAAAAAGTCGCGGAAGGGCTTAAACTGAGATTGAGCTGATCCAGTTTATGTTTTAAGAAGGTCACTTTGCTGTCCTACAGCAAATGAGTCAAAGGGGATCAGAGGCTAAAGAGGAAAGATTCCTTCAAAGGCAGGAAGGTGAATGTGTAATGGGGTTAACGTTAACATCTGAAGATAGGGCTCCTGATTGGACTGGGTATGGTGGTGAGGATAATGATGGTATCATGGATACTGCTATGTTCCTGCTTTAAGTAATCAGGAATATGTGACGCCCTTAACTGTGATGTGAAAAGTTGGTGGGGGGAATAGAAGTTTAAGGGAAAAGCAAGGCTCTTTAGGGAAACTTTCTTATTAGGGTATTTTTTACTGGAAATGTAAGTAAGAAAAGGTAGGTCGAGTGTCAACTACCAGAGCTGTGGTACAGTGTTCAGATGTGCAGAACTCACCACTCTAAGATGGACATGAATATTTCGGGCTTTGATCTATTGCCTTTTTTAGCATCCAAGTGCAAGTATTAGGGGTTTCAGTGGGTAGGGAGAGGGCAAAGCTTGCAGGTTGAAGCTGAGTAGATTCTTTGATATGCAAGCCAGGAAAAAGATTACAAAATATTTACCCATCATCAAGTAGCTTATTAGCACTGTTACACCACAAATCATTGACGGTGAAGAGTCTAGGCAGGGATATTCTTTACCATCTTAGTGCCACAGGCAAGACTCAGAGGCAAACAGAAATGTTTTGGGGGAAAAATTAAATGACTTCCCTGTAGTAAGAGGCTGAATGGCAAAGTCAACATCCTGTCCCGTGGCTCATGTAACAGAAAACCTTTATTTACAATACTGGTCTCTGTTATTTCATTAATTGGTATCTAAAAATCACTGTCTCTACCTTAACCCTTATTTAGAAACATCCAGTCGCAAAATATATTGATGGCACCCAGAAGCAGCTAATCAATAGCAGAGGGATTCTTTCTGACAGGGAAAATCAGAACTTGGCAGGTAAATGGACTTTCTGTCGTGGCTCTCAAATCAATAGGTCAATTGGTTCTGGCTTCAAGTATTCAATATACATTTAACCTAAAAATAATAGACTCTTTTGACCCAGTTCCATGAATCTCTATTAGTAAGCTATAAGTTATTGGGAAAAGACTTAAAACTAATTGACAGGATAATTCAATAGTGAAAAGGCAGGGAATCACTTTCATACGGGACCTTATAGATCTCTCTGGTTCATTTTTTTTCTCTAAGTCTTATGGATTCCGCCCATATAAGAGCTCTCCAATCTTTCCTCTCCTCTCTTCTTACCCACTCTCATGATTTCACCCTCCAATGCTGTTTAATTAATGTAGTCAACATATAATAATTGAGCAGGCACTATTCTGGGTACTTGGGAAACAAGCAGACAAAACTCCTTGACCTTAAGGAGTTTACATTCTACTGAGGTAAACACACAAACACGAAACACGATACGTAAATAAGTTATATAATAATGGTAGCAGACGTTAAGTGCTATGAAAAAAAAAAAAAGACAAGACTATGTAAGGTAAGGCAGAATCAATATGGCAGGTAAGAAAGGATATCCAGTCAGGGAGTCCTGGTGGAGAAGGTAAAGTCTGAGCAAAGATGTGGCTGGTGGAGGAGGAGGAGCTGGTGAAGCAGGATCTGTGGGGAAAGCATTCCAGGCAGAGGAAACAGCCAGATCAAGAGTTCATGGCCAGGGGCACCTGCCTGGCTCAGTTGCTAAGCATCTGCCTTCAGCTCAGGTCATGATCTGAGGGTCCTGGGATCGAGCCCCACATCGGGCTCCCTGCTCAGCAGGAAACCTGCTTCTCCCTCTCCCACTCCCCCTGCTTGTATTCTCTTTCTCGCTGTGTCTCTCTCTGTCAAATAAATAAATAAAATTTAAAAAAAAGAGCTCATGGCCAGAAATGTAAGAAGGCTTAGTTGCCTAAAATGGGGGAGGGAGTGGTAGAAGTGAGAATGGGTGCTTTTCCCTTTTCCTCAGCAGGACTCAAGTCAAAAATGTAAGAGTTACCACAGACTTCTCTCCTCCTCTCATGGCCATCCACTCCACCATTGTGTCCTGGGGCTTTTCCCTCAGCAATATCCCTCTGATGTCTCTTCTGACTTATTTCGCCCTGTCATCATTCCTTATAGAGATTACTGAAGTAGGTCTTATCTATCTTCCAATCTACTGGTTTTCCAACTACATTCCTGTGAATTTCAGGAATGCCTCAGAAGTGACTCTGGTTGGTCACCTTAGGAAATTGAGGAGGACCCATTTATCACTCCAATGATAAAGATATATCAAAGAATGTTTTCCAAAGTGTTAACTGGGGTTATCACTGGGTGATGGGATTTCAAATGATCTTTACTTCTTTTTAGAACTTTTTGTAGTGCTTACTTTTTCTTTGGAAAAGTATGTATTACATTTATAATAAATAATATGATAATTTTATATAAAAAATATTAATAGTAAGCTTCTTCATTTGGTGCAGGTGAGGAGACTTACCCTACTTATTTACTGACATAGGGGAATACATTGTTGAGTAAAAGTCAATTGATAAAATGATACTGTAGCAAAAAGAGAGAGAGAGAGGCAAACCAAGAAACATACGCTTTTTTTTTTTTTAAAGATTTTATTTATTTACTTGACAGAGAGGGACACAGCGAGAGAGGGAGCACAGGCAGGGGGAGTGGGAGAGGGAGAAGCAGGCTTCCCACTGAGCAGGGAGCCTGATGTGGGGCTCCAGGACCCTAGGACCATGACCTGAGCCGAAGGCAGATGCTTAACAACTGAGCCACCCAGGCGCCCCCAGACTCTTAACTATAGAGAACAAACTAATGGTTACCAGAGGAGAGGTGGGTGGGGGATGGGTGAAATAGCTGATGGGGATTAAGGAGGCACTTGTGATGAGCACCAGGTGTGGTATAGAAGTGTTGAATCACTATGTTGTACTCGTGAAACTAATATTACATTGTATGTTAACTAACTGGAATTTAAATAAAAACTTAAAAAACAAAATAAAAAGATACTGTGTCTCTATCTGTACAGAATAGAGACTACAAGATACATGCCAGCATGTCAGTGATGATTTTCTCTGGACACTGGTGATAGGTGACTTTCCCTTTGCGTGTTTCTATACTGTTACATGTTTTATACGTTGAATAAATATATATTACATTTATAATTTTTTTTAAAATAGCAGTGTTGTTCTTTATAGGTTCCATACATTTTAGAAAAACTAGTACCAAGAAATTTAATAGTATCTCATATTTACATTGAAACTACTTTTGTTAAAGCTAATTAAATCTCTAACCAATTTTTACCTCTTGATATGTGCTCCTACCCTACTGACTTACTGCCATTTCTAGAAACCCAGGAGAAGATGTTCATGCAATTGTTTCTCTTTGTGCAGCCGTAAGATAAGGGAAAATGACAGACGAAATGGCATTGGAGAGACTGCATAGGAAGAGCCTCCCATTCTTTTATTTTTTTATTTTTTTATTTTTTTATTTTTTTTCCTCCCATTCTTTTAAACAGCAAATGGTTAAGGGCTGGGACTATAAGCATCGACCTGGGAATTCTCAGCACATTTGTCTCCTCCAGATTCCCGCAACAATAATATTGTGTATTTGTCTCGGTTGTTTAATCCCTGTTCTTTAATTTGTATTGCTCAGATCTGGAAGCCCGTTTTTTCCTCGTATTGAAATATGTGCATTATCATTTGAAACTCTCCCCTTCAGAACTGCGTTCTCTTGCTCACATTCTAATCAAAAAGGGTTAACTTACGGGCCTTACCTTACACTTGTTCCTAGAAATCCTGACCAGAAAAGCTCTCCTCAGTGAGCCCTCAGTGCCTTTATTTTATATCTAAGCCATCTTCTCAGTCAATGAACCTCCCTAAAAGATTAATGTAGTTTGAACTTTTATAGAGGAATATCATTTGTGCGCTGTCATATTTAGCACAAATGGTTCTTCAGTCACAGCTCAGTAATATTCCAGCATATTATTTCCATGGCATTTGAGAGTTTAAAGAATTATTGGAGGGCACACTGTACTCGTTTGGTAATAAGGCAGAGAGCACTGCCATCTACATATGATTTCAACAAATGGAATCACCACTAATTTCATTGCACGTAGCAAAATAGTTGTGATAATAATCCAGGTAAAATATCCCACTGGAGGAAATAGAGGAGATAGAGTCTTTTATAAGACCTCCAAGAAGTATTGGAGAGGAAGTCCTAGGAGCTGAGGGCAAAATGTCGAGAACTCATCTTCCCGTATTGAATACATACCTTTGACGTTGCGGTTTTATCAGCCCTGGGTGTGAGGCTATGGCCCTCGCTGGCCAGAAATTTTCTGCAGAAGCTGCCAAAACTTCCCAGGCATCATGCAGCATGATGGAACCGCTGGAGCCACTGAAGAGGACTGAAGGGGTTAATGTTGTTTCGGGGGAAACCATAACCACACCAAAGCAAGGGTATTTGGTGAGGAAAGGTCCCTGATTATTGGGGCTTTGTAAGGCACGTAGGTTAGACTAGTTTGACCTTTTTCTTAACACTTGGATTGACAGATAAGTTTTAGAGGAAGGAAAGGTCTTGTTCACTGTCAGGTGTCACCAAATAGTAGTATGAAGATTTCTGGATCTGCACTAAATCAGAAAGAGAGAGAGAAACCTGCTGTCGTGAAAGGTCCTTTTCATATATGTTATTCCCGCTCTATTTCAGGTATTGACCTTTTTTTGTTGAATTATCCATTCCAAACAATGACCGTATTTAAATCTCCAAGCTATGAGAATCCTGAGAGCAGAGACGGATATCAAGAAAGGGATAATTTTGCCATTTGGAGAACTGGCTTATTCAATAACGCATTACAGTTCTTCTGCCTATTAAAAGTTATTCTCTGCAACTAGCATTAACTTAGTGAGACATTTTGAGAATACTGCTATTTGTATTAGTTTGAAAAAACCCAACCCTTAATTTAGACAAAAATGGCTCCCTCTCCAGTCTTCTCCTGTTGCTTCCCAATGACTTCAAGCCCCTAGTCTCCACCTGCCATGTCTTTAAGGAGTTCAAGCCTTTTAGGAACATGTTCCTGCACTATCCAAAGGCAGCACCTACCTGTTATTCATTAAGGGAGTGTGAAATTATTCCAGCAACCTTTTGGTATCTCTCAACCCTTAGGAATTAGACTAGCTATAAACTAGATAAAAACCATAAAAAGTATACAAATGCCAATAAATGGTTCGTCCAAATACAGCTGGAGTGACCATGTATTTGCCAAAATACTCAAAAGTATTAAAGGACGGGGCGCCTGGGTGGCTCAGTCATGAAGCATCTGCCTTCGACCCGGTCATGATCCTGCGGTCCAGGGATCGAGCCCCGCTTTGGGCTCCCTGCTCAACGGGGAGCCTGCTTCTCCTTCTCCCTCCGCCTGCTAAATAAACTAATCTTAAAAAAAAAAAACAGCGATTGTATCACATAGTATTTGGTATCTTGTATATAAGATCAGGATTTGTTTCCAAGCATCTTACTCTTCTCCAGGTATCCCATGTTGACGACAACACACCAACACATTCCGTTTCCCTGGCTCTGTCACTGTTCAGGAGTGGCCATGGGCCTTAACCACATCCAGTAAACATGAAATTCAGCATATTGGTCCAAACCTCTGCTTTCTCCTGCTAGATGTGAACAGAAACCGCACACTGCATTGTGATTTAGTGCAAGTCACCTTACAACCACTAGGGGGCATCAGACCTGGGATAAAGATCACGCTTTAGAAGGTAAAGTGGAGAGAAGGTGAAAATTGGTCCTTCATATCATTATTAGGCTCTAAATGAAGTCCCAAAGCCTGGCTTACTCTATGTTTTACAGTGACAAAAAAAATCAACCTTTTTTAATCTTAAGGTGGTTTGAGACAGGTGTTCAATTATTTGCAACAATAAAAAAGTACTGAAAAAATTGAATTACTTCTATTAAAAATCTAAATCAAGAAGTACCTTGCCAAAAACTAATTAAAACATTTTGGTCTATAATTTTATATAATACTCATTACCGGGCCCCCCAGGTGCTGTGACAAATGAGCAAGTGTGATAAATTAGAACAAGACACCATACAATTTCCCAGGCCCTCCCTACCCAGGACCTCTTTTATTTTTTATTTTCTTACTTTTTTTTTGTCTCTGAACAAAACTGGAACTGAGGATTAGATACAATTTTCTCTTTCATTCGAGGCCCAGATGGCAGACTGCAAAAACTTAATTTCCGGTCTCTTGGTAGAAATTTTAGGACCGTCGACTCTTAAGATTTTAAGTAATTCAGTCAGTGACTATAGACACTATATGTTTGGGAATTGTGCTGTCTTCAGTTTTGTTGTTGTTTTGTTTTGTTCTTAATAACTGTAACATATCTTAATATTCATAGCCCATCCTCAGAGAAAACCAGCAGGGTGCCCACTGTGTCTGACAACATGGATTGTTTACAAGCCAAGGATCCCCAAGGATGGAGCTTTGAGTAGCTGGAGCTTTGGAGGACTGGTGTAATAGAGCTCAGTGAGCATTTGGGAACATTTGGGAATTGCGCCATGAGATGCTGCCTTGAGGGAGGGTTGAAAATAGGAGAACAATGACATGTGACAGAGTCAGCCTGGGACAAAAAAGGAATATAGGCTGTCCATGGTACCCTGCAGAAGGCTTTTAAAGCTCACAGATTGGATTCATCATAGAGTTTTAGGGAGGAGAGGAGTGCTGTGTAGGTAGGGCTCTAATTGGCCCCCAAGATGTCCTGCCTCCTCCCCTCAGCCCCACACCCACCCTGCATAATCCTCAGTACTGTGAATCTGACGGCCTTTACTCCCATGATTAGATTATATGACACAGGTGACTTGAAGAAAGGAATATTATCAAGATGTACATAACTTAACAGCCGGAAACTTTAAAAGCTTGGAGTTTTCTCTGGCTAGCTGCAGAAGAGAAATTCAGAGATTTGGAGCATGAGAAGGATTCAACTCATCATTGCTGGCCTGAAGATGGAGGGGCCACATAGCAAGGAATATGGGTGGGATCTAGATGCTAAAAGCACTTGCGAGCTGACACCCAGCAAGTAGGCAGAAATCATAATCCTACAACTGCAAATATCTGAATTCTGCCAACGACAAGCATGAGCTCAGAAGTTGATTTTTTCCCAGTCTCCAGACAAGAACTTGATCCAGGTGACACTTTGATTCTGGCCTTGGGTTCATCCCAGAGAATCCAGCCCCACTGTGCTGGACTTCTGACCTACAAAACTGCAGGCTAATAAATCGGTGCTGTTTGAAGCCTCTACATTTGTGATCGTTTGTTACACAGCAATATAACAAATATATTTGTCAAATCAAAGTGATCAACAGAGAAAGGAATTCTGGCAGGAACAGTGAGGAAAGATTATAAGGAGGTGGAGCTGAATGGAGGAATCCTACTGAAGAAAAGACTATTCACATATTAAGAGCAAGTGGTGAACAGTAACTGAGTTTTGGATAAGGCAGATTATCAGACACAGAAGATATAAGAAAGTCACATAGAAATGGACATAGTCGTTATGACTTCTACAAGCCCGTCCTTTTGGACAACTGATACAACATGTGGGAATGGATAACTGTAATGAATAATTACATTTATAACTCAACTATTTGAGTATGAATTTATAGGCAACATAGATGATTATGATATATATTTACATGGGACAAAATGATTTAGTGCCAGAGCCTAACAGATTCCTAGCTCAGCAAATGGTCCAACACACGTGGGTCAAGATGTCTGACATTGTCGGATAAGCTAAGTTTTATGTTCCCTGGTTTACACACTAATCCCTATACTAATCATTTAATTTATTTTTAATTTTCATTGAGTGATTTTGAACTGTTCCTACCAACTAGGGAACTGACAGATTAAATGACAGACAGAGGTAGCTTTGTCATTTACCAAGAGTTTTATCTGATTATGTACAACTTAATACATGTGAATATTGGAGTCCTTATTTTAAAGAATAATGTGATTTTTTTTAAGATTTTATTTATTTATTTGACAGAGAGAGACACAGTGAGAGAGGGACCACAAGCAGGGAGAGTGGGAGAGGGAGAAGCAGGCTTCCCGCGGAGCAGGGAGCCCGAAGTGGGGCTCGATCCCAGGACCCTGGGATCATGACCTGAGCCGAAGGCAGACGCTTAACGACTGAGCCACCCAGGCGCCCCAAGAATAATGTGATTTTTAAAAAGGGATGGGGTTCCTGGCTGGCTCAGTCGGTAGAGCATGTGACTCTTGATCTCAGAGTCATGAGTTCAAGCCCCATGTTGGGCCTAGAGCTTACTGAAAGAAAGAAAGAAAGAAAGAAAGAAAGAAAGAAAGAAAGAAAGAGAGGGAAAGAAAGGGAAGCTATCACTAACAAAAGGTGGTTTTTTTAGCAGACTTTATTTTTTAAAGCAGTTTTGGATTCACAGCAAAACTAAGCAGAAGTTAGAGTTCCCATACACTCCCTGCCTCTGCACATGCATAGCCTCTCCCACTATCAATATCACCCACCACATGGTACATGTGTTATGACTGATGAATCTACATTAACACATCATTATCACCCAAAGACTATAGTTTATATTAGTGTTTATCCACTCTTGGTATTACACGTTTTACGGGTTTGGACAAATGTAGTTTCACTGCCCTAAAAATCCTGTGTTCTGCTCATCATCCCTCCGCTCCGAACCCAGGGCAACTTCTGATCTTTTTACTGTCCTCCATAGTTTTGCCTTTTCCAGAATGTCATGTAGTTGGAGCCATACAATATGTAGCTTTTTTTAGACTGACTGCTTTCACTTAGTAATATGCATGTTTAAGTTTCCTCCACGTCTTTTTGTAGCTTGATAGCTTATTTCTTTTTAGTGCTGAACAACAGTCCACTGTCTGGTTGTTCCATAGTACATTTATTCATTCACCTACTGAAGGACAGCTTGGTTGCGTCCAAATTTTGACAATTATGAATACAAGTGCTAGAAACATCCATGTTCAGGTTTTTGTGTAGACGTAAGTTTTCAACTCCTTTGGGTAAATAGCAAAGAGAACAATGAGTGGATCATATGATAAGAGCACGTTTGGTTTTGTAAGAAACCACCAAACTGTCTTCCACGGTGTCTGTACCATTTTGCATTCCCACCAGTAATAAATGAGACTTCTACCGCTCCACATCCTCACCACCATTTGGTGTTGTCAGTGTTCTGGATTTGGGCCATTCTAATAGTGGTATATTCTAATAGTGTAGTGGTATCTCATTGTTGTTGAATTAATATGCATTTCTCTGATGACATATGATTTGGAGCATCTTTTCATATGCTTAATTGCCATCTGTATATCTTCTTTGGTGAGGTGTTTATTAAGGTCTTTGGCCAATTTTTTAATTGGGTTATTTGTTTTCTTATTGTTGAGTTTTAAGGGTTCTTTGTATATTTTGGACAACAGTCTTTCATCAGATGTCTATTGCAAATATTTTCTTTCAGTCTGTGGCTTTTTTCCTTTCTTGACAATGTCTTTGCAGAGCAGAAATTTGTAATTTTAATGAAGTCCAGCTTATCAATTCTTCCATTCATAGATCACGCCTTTGGCTTTATCTCTAATGTCACCACTCAAGGTCACCTAGATTTTCCTCCTCTATTATGTTCTAGGAGTTTTACAGTTTTGCATTTTACATTTAGGCCCGTGATCCATTTTGAGTTAATTTTTATGATGGATATAAGATCTGTATCTAGATTTCATTTTTTTTATATGTGGATACCCAGTTGTTTTAGCACCATTGATAGAAACACAGATTTTTGTCATTTCCCTACCAACTTTTAGTGAGAGGTACCTGGTAGTCTGTTAATGTACATTTGTTTCTAACAATATTAATAAGTCTTGCTAAACACCTAGGATGCAGGCATTTCATATAAAGACTCAACAGTAGTGTCACTTTTATTCATTTCTCTCACAACTGTTCTGTGAGCTGGATTAATGGTGTGACTTCATTTTACAGACAGAAAGGCTGACATAGAGATAGAGCAGGAAAGCTGCCTTGCTCGCCCTACAAAGCCCACAGCAGAGGGAGAATTCACATTCACTGTCTCTGTCATCTGCTCGCCAGAGTGCCTGATGCATGAGGGTCGTGCCTTTGTACTGTGTCATTTATAAAACAATGAAGAGGCTGCACGCTGGATCCTCTTGGTCATGCATTAAGGAAACACCTACCCTGTAGGTTCTGTGGGAGGATTAAATTTTTCAGAAGTGATCTTTCTCTCATATTTATAAGAGAAATGTGAGGAGAAACCCCAAGTGACCCAATCTCAAGGAGTACGAAAACCCCTTCTTATCAGGACAGGAGCTATCTCACAGTTTCAGTGATTTTACTACAAAAGCAAAAAATACAAACCTTGTTCCCTTTCCTCTCTTTGGCAGTAATGCTGACCAAAAAAAAAGAAAACAAACATTCCCAATTGTGAGCCTGAGTTACAGGTGAAAGGAAGCTTTAAGAGGCCTCCCTGAAAATGTTATGTTCATTTATCTGCAAGTGATTCTTCACCAAAGTCATAACAAAAACAATTGGGGGAATTTGGGAAGTTGTGAGGACCAGAACACATCGGGATAATTTCAGAAACAGAAAGAAGATGCTTCTGCCAATCTCCAGCAGTCTCAACTTAAATATTCCCCTTCTTAACTAAACACTGCTACTGATTTTTGTGATTACTTCACTTGTGAATGGCCGGTGGGGGGGAAAGTTATATGACAAATTCACTGATTCCTTACAAGAGTACTCCAGGATTTGTGCGGCTTCGCATAGACCTCTTTTCACTTTGGGATCTAGCCTTCCTATTGATCTGCTTCATTTGCTGGCAGCTCCCATGGCTCTGAATCAATACTACTGTCACAAGTAGATTCCAGACAGCTGTCCCTGTGGTCACCAAGCACTTGTGTTTTATGAGTTGCTCATACGTTGACTCTAACAACTGAATTTGAGAAACTATGACTCAGAGAGAGGACCCTTGAAAAAAGGCAGTTTTTTTAACACATAGACTTTAATTAAAACAGAGATAACTGAATCCCCTGGCATAATGTCTTTTTTAAGTGGCATATGACTTTTCTCTTTGTTCCTGAGTAAGACTCGATTTCTAATATCTCTATTCTTCTCCTTACTGGTGGCATTCACTCTTTAAACTTTTTTTCCTTAATCAGCCATTTTGCTTCTATACTAACCCATTGATTTCATACTTTGTCAATGTCTACATCTTTAGCCACACCCTGAGAAGACAAAAATGGGGTGCCCTGGGAGTTAGGAAGATAACCTGTTGCAGTGGGAAGGACATGGTCTGTAGAGACAGTCCTACTTTGTCCCATATGAACTGCAGGACTTTGGACAAGTTCACTCACATTAATGCCTACCCTGTAGGTTCTGTGGGAGGATTAAATGAGACACAGCCTGTCAAACACACAGTACTGTACAAACAATAGGTGTGGACTTAACAAGTGTCTGACTTCAGTCAAGCCTTTTAACTGCTTTGTCTCAGCTCTTTCATCTTGACAATGGTAGTGATAATATGCAGACTAGCAATAAAATGGAAGTAATGCAAAGCATGCAGAGTATGTGGGAAGCAGCGAGCACTCTGCGAACGTCAACATCCCACCCATGATCAATATGAGAAAGACCATCTGGATGGAAGTTTTATGATTCTGTGACTTAAAATATAAACTTTTGATGGACTCTCTAGTTTGGAAAATCCTGTGACCATTGTTTTTCCTGTGCATTGATGCATCATATGTGTGTTTATGTTAATTACAAGATTCCCACCCATCAACTGGTACTTTCTAAGTAAGGCAAATGCCATCATTACCTCCGTTTTTCTAGATGGGTGTTATCTTAAGTGTGCCCTGGAGAGCATTCATGGTACAGCATATTTCATTAAAATTACATAAGGAGCAGTTCAATGGTCAAATAAGTTTGGAGAATATGAGTGAGGAAGAGTTAAACAGATTCTTTTAATCTAGAATAATTTAGAGATTTTAATGTGCAAATGTCCATCATGACCCCCCCCAAAAAAAGTAATTTACTTTGTTTTGCAAAGTTCATCAAACTGGTGTGGGCATGTCATGGGAGAGGACATGTGTTCTTAGGAAGACACATTAGAAATGCTGCTCACAGTATGATCACTAGCAGGCCGTGTTGTCAACTGAGAACCGAGTAATTTTAATTACCAACACATAAGCCACATCCGACATTTTGGGGCACCACAGACTTAAGACTCTTTAAAACATAAAATCTTTTTTAAAAAATTAAAATAAAATAAAACATAGATTCCCAGGTCCTACCCCAGACCTACTGAGTCCAAATCTCCTAGGTTGAGGCACTGGCAACTGGATCTGTAAAAAGCTCCCCCAAAATATCTGATGCCAAGTCGATGCTAAGAACGACTACTGCTGAAGGTTTACATGGATCCTGAAGACACCACCCTTCTGGACTTTGACGTAAGCTTTGACATATAAATTCCCACTTTACAATCAATTGAATCATATTCAGTTCCCCCTGAGGCCCTACAGACGCTAGTCCAAGCCTTGCTAACTACCAGGGTTGTTATTGAGACCCTGTGAGGTCTGACCTGGAGCCCAGCATCTAGCACAACGCCTAGAATTCTCTGACACCCCATGCCAAGTTTTTCCAGTGAATGGCAGTTTTAAACTTAGTGGATTAGTTATAGATAACTCTATGTCCGTCTTATGTATTATTGGAGTTCTGACAATAACTACATTATCATTAACAATGTAACCTCAGTGCTTCCTTCCCACTTCGCCCTTATGTACTACTAGAAGTAGTATTGTACACATCCAACTGGACTTGCACTTCACTCTACTAAGTGGTCTTGAAAACTTGTTAAAAGCGGTAACACAAATGTATTGGTTTCCTATCACTATTAGAGCAAAGTCCCACAAACTAAGTGGCTTACAACAGCATATTTATTCTCCTACAGTTCTGGAGGTTGGGAGTCTAAAATCAGGGTGTACACCGGGCTACATTCCGTCTGGATACTTCAGGGGAGAACTTACTTCCTTGGCTTTTTCAGCTTCTAGAAACTGCCACATCCCTTGGCTTGTGGGTCCTTCACATCACCCCACCCCCCTTCTTCCATCATCTGTTTCCTGCCACTGTCCCTGATCCTCCTGTTTCCCTCTTAGAAAGGCCCTTGTGGGGGCACCTGGGTGGCTCAGGCAGTTAAGCATCTGCCTTTGGCTCAGGCCCTGATCCCAGAGTCCTGGAATGAAGCCTTGTGCGTCACGCTCCCTGCTCAGCTCAGGAGTCCGTTTCTCCCTCTGCCCCTCCCCACAACTTATGTGTGTGTAATAATAAATAATAAATAAATATTTATTTATTATTAATAAATAAATAAATCGTTAAAAAAATTAAAAAGGCCCTTGTGATTACATTGGCACACCTGGATGATGCAGGATAACCACCCTGTCTCAAAATCTTTAATCACTTCTCCAAAGCCCTTTTTATTTTGTAAGGTGACATATTCACAGGTTCCAAGGATTGGGATTTGAACATCTCTGGGACAAACATTGTTCAGCCTACTGCACCGATGATTTCTCAATTCATCTAAAACATATATTGACACACACACTGTTTAAAAAGTACAGGCACTCTTGGGTGCTATCAGGGATCCTAAGGATAATAGACCAAGTCCCAAATCTTAAGGATCCTATTAAGGATCTAATAAGGCAAATAGAATACATTTATAAATGATTTTCAGTTCAAAGATTTGTATAAGCAAGCAAAAGGGACAGAACAATATGGTCTCTCAGAGCCAAACACAAGAAATTAAGTAGGACACTAAATTCAGAAAGTGCCAAAAGTTAAGGTTGTCATGGCAACATGAACTCCGTAACACAGCAAAACCTATTCTTCAAAAGTATACACTTAACAGCTTTGCACAATTATGATCTGCTGAAAGAGCAGCTTTCATTCAATGATCCAGAACCCTTTACAACTACAGATTAGCTCTTGTTCTATAAGACAAGAAATGGCTTGCCCCACCAAACTCAAACTTCACAAACATTTAGATGTCATCCACTATGTGTAAGACATGGAGCTAAGTCCCGAGAGGATACAAATACGCATAATACCTAATTCCTGACCCCAAGAAACTTCTCATCCGGGGCTAAGCATGCAAGTGATGACAGAGAAAGTCCATGAAGCAGGAGTGCTGGGGGAGAGGGGTCAGAGGTACAAGGGCTTGGGCTGCTGGGAATGAGGACAGGTCCCCTGGATCAGGTGGCGTTTGAAAGGAACTTCAAAGATGGAGGGGATATTTGTAAGGAGATGCTAAGGTGGGAACACCCCAGCGAAAGGCTCAGAAGCTGGAGAGAGCAGAGTATGTAAAGCAACAGTAATTAACAGTGTGGCTGAAATGAAGATTACGTGTAGGGTGTCTGGGTGGCTCAGTCGGGTAAGCGCCTGCCTTTGGCTCAGGCCCCGATCCCAGAGTCCTGGAAAGAAGCCTTGTGCGTCAGGCTCCCTGCTCAGCCAGGAGCCTGCTTCTCCCTCTGCCCCTCCCCCTGCTCGTGCTCACGCGCGCATGTGCGCGCACGATCTCTCTTTCTCTGTCAAATAAATAAAACCTTAAAAAAAAAAATTACATGAAAATGGTCTTATAAATCCAGGGCCAGGAATGATAGGCAATGATGTAATCAGCAGATATCAGTGTTTTCACCAATATTTCACAGATTTAAAGGGTCAAAGGTCTCTTTCAGAAAAGCCCTTATCTGATTTTCTCAAACTTTTTACTGATAAAAAAAAGAAAAAGTCTTATTGATCATGTTCTATTGTGACCATCTGCCTTGGCGTGTGTTGATCCCCTGCACCTGAAATGCAAGGCAGAAATTATCATATCAGCTTTGTAGCTAAGGAGGTTGAGAATCAGAGATTAATTTCCCAAGCATACGCAAGAAAGGAAGTGGTAAAGCAGGGGTTTACGTGGTGTCTGTCTGACTTCAAAGCCCAAGTGATTTTCTTATTCTGATTCTTGATTATTTGATGCCTCTCTCCCCAGTTAAACTCCAAATATCTTAAGGATAAGGTTCATACCTTGCTCAACTTTGTATCCTCAGAATCTAGTTCAGCGACAGACACCCAGTGGGCCCTATGTACTTTCTGTTGAATGAACGAATGAATAAATTTTAGGCAAGCAGTTATTGAAGGTGGGGTGTTCCTTTCTCTGTGGAGGTAAAATGATTTTCCACAGAGCAGTGATGTTCATTGCATGCCCTGTTACACTAAACATCTGGTAGGCTTTATTCATCAGCTGGCTCTGTGTAATAATTTTTTAAAAGTGAGTATGAACTTCATGGATGTCCCTTCCCTCATCCTAATTTATGCTTGCACCTTTCCCTTCTCCTGTTCTGTCCAAAACTTGTTCCTAGGTGTACTGAAAAACACCATCTCCCGTTATGTTGGCATCCTTGCCAGCTGGGTTTTTATCTCCCACGGTCCAGAGAACCCACCTAAAACTTCTATATAACTTGTGATATCACAGGCCACCACTGACGTCTCAGAGTCCTTTTTGAACTGGCTTTCAGGAGAGCTTCGCCTTTTCTCTCTCTCCTCTCCTGGAGCTTTTTATCATCTAAGGGCATCTTGGTGATCCTTCTCTTTTTCTACTTACAATAAGAGAAGATCATTGGCTCTTTGCCTGCTATTTCACCTAACCTTGGTAAATCCCCCAATCTACTTTGATCCTGTATTTTCATCTTCTGAGTTTATGTACTTTGCCTACTGCTCTTTCTACAAGATCTGTTATGTTCAATGTTTCTCAAAAGACATGTTATTTACTCTTCGCTAATGACCCTTCCCTGGCTCTAATTTCCTAGTATTGGAAAGACTGCTAACATCTCTTCGAAACAAAAACTAAGGGGGTGCCTGGGTGGCTCAGGTGGTTAAGCGTCTGCCTTCAGCTCAGGTTATGATCCCAAAGTCCAAAGTCCTGGGATCCAGTCCCACATCAGGCTCCCTGCTCAGTGGGGAGTCTGCTCCTCCCTCTGCCTCTGCCCCCCTTCCTGCTGGCTCTCACTCTCTGTCTCTCTCTCTCAAATAAATAAATAAAATCTTTAAAAAAAAAACTACCACTAGGAACCTTGGAGAAGCACTGAATTTATCTTCTAGCCCACACTCCCACCACTAAATTGCCAAATTTTGCGAATGTCTTCTGTACCAAATTTTTCATAACCATCCCTTCCCTTCTATTCCTCACTCAATATAGGTTTGTTGAGCTTATTATATTTTCCACTCTTTGCCTTTACATTATCCATATTACCACTGACAAAGGTATTTTCTGTGTGCTTTGCTTTAATTGGGGCAACTTCACTCTCTGAGCCATAATGCCATCTCACAGGCCTTTGGGTCCCGTCAAAAGTCTTCACTGTGCTCTTCATCAAGACGCTACGAATTACCCAAATTCCTTAGCTTTCTTCCACGTCCAAGGGCTCCCCTTCTTGTCAGGCTTATCTCCTTAATGATCTCTCCCCTCTCTACTCTTCCAGTTTCTTCTTCTGCTTCTCCATTCATTCAAATTGTGTCAGAAATTCACCCCTTCTTTAGACCCTTATTAGGTAGATCCCATACTATCAGGAAATCCTGTCAGCAATGACCCTCAAAATATATACAGAATCTCCATGTCTGCCGCCATGACGTGGTGTGGGCCAGCCCCCCACTCCTTCTAAGATAACAGCAGTTGCCTCCCCGGGTCTCCCGGCTGCCCGCACTGCACTGTTCCCAACGAGCAGCTCCACTGACCCTTTTACAAATAGAATCAAATCTCTTCTCTCCTCTGCTTTAAAACCCTAGATGGCTCCCTGAGTCACTCGTAGTAAAGGCAAAGTCCTCCAGAGCCTAGACTAGAGTCTGCCCTCTTCCCTCTGTGACCTCAGACCTTATCCCCTCCCCCCTCGCTGAGTGCACTCCAGCCGCATAGCCACAAGGCGGGCTGCCTCCTGGAGGGTTGGCATATGCTAGCCCTCCTACTTGGGGCCCTGTTTCCCCGTTTATCCACTTCTTCCAGTCATTGTTCCAAAGCCATCTTATTCATCCTATTAGAAAGGCCTACCCTGCCTTAAAAATGCAACTCATTCCCTCTCCCTGCTTTGTTTTTCTCCTTGGCGCTGATCACCGCCTAATATACTAAGACAGGTTTGTTTGCTGAATTTTTTTTTTTCCACAAAACAGTGACAGGAACAGGACCTGGCACGTGGCAGGGACTCAAAGCAAACTTGTTGAATGAATGAAATCAAAGCATTAATGCACTGCAAACTTGATATTTTGCCCTCGTTACTATTCCAACTTCATGGGATACAGAACATAGAAAACACAGCCTCTATGGAGCAGAAGTGCACATTCATGGTTTTGCCTTTTTTATATGTTTCACTCATAAGCAGCAGAGCCCCGCTATTTTATTTGTAAAGTCACAAACAACAATGCATTCGGTGTGTTCGGAACCTCAAGGGGGCTCTGAGACACCAGACGCACAGTGAGCCGTCCAGACTACAGAACGAGGCACAGTTCAAAAGTGGAACAAGAAGAAAAGTTATTGTGCAAGAATATTGATAAGATGCTGCCCTACATTCTAAGAAAAAGTTGTTTCCAATGGTCTTACTTGCAAATCTTAGGATCTTACAGTGTCAGGGTCTTCCCCCCCCCCCCATTCATACAAAGACAGAGATTTTTTTTTTTAAAGACCCTAGATCCTCAGTTTATATAACCAGTGAGATACACGATTCGACAAATAACACAATAACCATGGGGCTTGAAAAAGGGTTCTGAATTTGAAATGTTACACACGTCTTAGATTTAAATTCCTACTATTTGTATAAAATGTTGACCAAACGTCACATGGAATAAATAAGAGTCTGAATCCTTTGGCAGAGAAGCCCCACTGTAAAACCATCTTTGCCAGAATTAGCCCGTCCGTGTGAAGTGACAAAGATGACAAGATGCTGCTGCTGCTACCCATGCTTGTGGGTGAGGGGAGCCACCATAAGGCGACCCCTCAGCAACACGCTTGAGTAAACAGACGGGTCTTCCCGGTCTTCCGTGGCGCCCTGAAGGCAAACAGACCCGGCTCCGCGGGACCTCCGGACCGAGTGCATTCCAGGGTCCTGTTTCTCTCCTTGAGAATACCCTGACCCTGAGTTCCCAGACTTCAAGCCTCCAGCTCCTTCATCCCTGGCACCGTGGAGGAATAACAGAAAGGAGGGCTCCTGGGGAGAGCACATTTCAGTTCTACTTGGCTGTCTGGATAAAAGCCGGCACCTGCACCTGCTCGGCAGTTACGCCCGGAGCCTGCAATGTCAAGGCTGCACAGGTGTAAAGAAATTCCAAGGAAAAGAGGGGGCTTTTATAAACATCACTGCTATCTAATACATTTAAAAACTTGGGAAAGCATGTCTTCCGTCCTTTGCTGCCACCGTTCAAGCGCAGGCTTCACCTTAAAATTAAAAAAAAGAGAGAAGGACACTTTATCAACATGTTCCTGTGTTTATTGCACAGACTCTGCCCACTCTGGCAACAATGTAACTGTAGGATTTTATTAGTAACTTCAACGGTGGTGTTCCAGTTTTGAAAATGTTGTTTGGTCAAAAGTTTAGATTTTAAGTACACAAAGATAAACTTACAAAATTGTTTAGTGCAGCATTGTTCTTAGCAACAAGAGTAATATGGAAAACAACACTCATCAATTAAGGTAGTTTAAGAAATTACAGCACCAACATACTTTGGAATAATATATAGCCTGTAAAAATTAAACATAGGAAGGTGATGATAAAGTAAATGTAAGAGGTAAGCTACAAAACAGTATCAGTGTTGCATGATCTCATTTCATTAAAAATGTAAATGTTTGTCTTTACATAAAGAGATACCTAGAAGGATATTAACAAACCGCCTGAGGGGATTATGGAAGACTTCATTTTCTATTTCACATATTCCTATGTTTTAAAAGTTTACAACAGGGGTGCCTGGGTGGCTCAGTCGTTGAGCGTCTGCCTTCAGCTCAGATCATGATCCCAGGGTCCTGGGATGGAGCCTTGCATTGGGCTTCCTGCTCAGCAAGAAGCCTGCTTCTCCCTCTCCCACTCCCCCTGCTTGTGTTCCTGCTCTCACTATCTCTCTCTGTCAAATAATTTTTTTAAAAAAATTAAAAAAATAAAAATAAAAGTTTACAACAGGGGCGCCTGGGTGGTTCAGTCGGTTAAGCATCTGCCTTCAGCTCAGGTCATGGGATGGTGCCCTGAGTTGGGCTCCCTGCTCCGCGGGAGCCTGCTTCTCTCTCTCCCCCTCTGCCCTTCCCCCCCTCATGTGCTCTCTCCCTCTCTCTCTCAAGTAAATAAATAAAATCTTTTAAAAAATAATAAAAAAATAGAAGTTTGCAACAAGCATTTATTATTACTCTGAACAAAAAACACATGCAGGTGTGGGCGCCTGGGTGGCTCAGTTGGTTAAGCGACTGCCTTCGGCTCAGGTCATGATCCTGGAGTCCCGGGATCGAGTCCCGCATCAGGCTCCCTGCTCAGCAGGGAGTCTGCTTCTCCCGCTGACCCTCTTCCCTCTCGTGCTATCTCTCACTCTCTCTCTCTCAAATAAATAAATAAAATCTTAAAAAAAAAAAAAAAACACATGCAGGTGTGTGTGTGTGTATGCACGTCTCCGAACTTTGGACATAATAAAATCCAAAGTAATAAATGGCACAGTGTAATGGCAATTAATTTGTTATTAATCATACCCAGACTTACATTATGCCTTTTATCACTTCATAAGAAATACATGATCCTAAACTGAGAAGACTGAGGTCATTCACAGGAAAACAATATCTTGTCTTCTGACTCAAAAGCCCCTGCAACCATCTATTGTTAACTGCAATTACCCACTCAAACAAATACATGGAAACGAAGCCAATAATGGAAATATAAATTTAGGTGAAACCGCAGCCTAGGTAGAACTATCTTCTTTCCCCAAAGCACTCTCTCTCTTCATGCCCTACCCATACAAACTCCCCCAGTTAAGCTCAGACCCCAAGACCTGAAAACCACTTTCTTTCTTGTCTTGCTTATTGGTGGGAGCAGGTTGTCAATCACCACAAAGAACACAGTAAGATCCCAAAGATTCCCAGATTTTCTAAGATTACTTAAGAGAATTCTGTGACAGAAATACATAGACCAGCAGGTACAATGTCCCACGTTCAGACCTGACTCAATGCAAAATATGGTAAGCAAGGAAAACAACTTCAAGACGAACAAAGAAAATAAAATCCTCAGTGCATCTCTCATAAAAGGCCTGAGAGGTGGTCTGAAAGCCCTCGCTGGCTACTCTATGTTCAGAAAGAACCAAATTACAAAGGTTAGTCTGTTTTCCCGTTGAAGTGCACTTGTAACAACCTCTCCGTGGATGATAAATTTAAATGAACATTTCTCTGCTGCCATCTCGTGGATTACTGAGATAAATGCAGTCAAAACTGAGGAACAGGCAAATCTAAAGTCCTTCCCTGCCAAATTATGCCAGATATGAAAAGACTCATGGATTGTTTATGACTATTTATTTGACAGGACAAAATATAACTCAATTTATATGGCATACTATTCCTAACATATTACACATCTTCCTAAGAACCAGATTTATTTTTAAGTTTAAGATATTCTAGTTTTCAAATGTTAACTTGATAGGGAAACAAATGTTTTTGTCACTACTTAGGCAATAATTATTATAAAAGACTAATGTCTTGTAGACGGTAAGACTTGTAGCTGCAATTTTTAACCAACTATATAATAAAAAGTTAAAATGGCTACATGCTATATTAAGGCATGGATCACTTAAAAAAAAAAACAACTAATGTTGTAATGTATACTATTGGCATTATCTCTATCACTTAATACTAAAATTTAGAAAACAAAGTCAAAATCCTGGGGCACCGGCTGTCTCAGCCTGGGGGGTTTGCAACTCTTGATCTCAGAGTTGTGAGTTTGAGCCCTATGCTGGGTTATAGAGATTACTTAAATAAATAAACTTTAAAAGTAAAAGTTAAATACCATATCTAAAAGGTAATATACATGGCATTTTGGCCTAACTCCAAACCCAGTCCCTCCAAACCCACACGCCATTGGGAAATTGTAGCCGGGGTGCAGGCACGCAAGAGCACCTGGCTCCAGGGATCCCAAACAGATCAGGTTCAGCCACTAGCCACTGCCAAAATCCAAAGACAGAGAAATGAGTCGTGGTAAAACAAGAAAGGAATTTATTTCGGTGAGGCCAACACTGGGAAGACAGTGGACTACAGTCTCAAAGACAGTCTCCAAAGTGCCAAAAATACTTCGAGGTTTATATAAGGAAAATGTGGGACAGAGGTGGGTGGGTACGTGCAGGTAGGCAGGGAGGTTCAAATAGATCACAGTCTTGGAGTCAGTCACAGGCAGGGGCTTGCTGGCTCAGGGCAGTCTTGATTGCTGGACGGAGTAGTTTCGGTTTCCATCAGGGGATGCTTTGCCCTCAAGGTCTTTTTTTTTTTTTTTTTTTTTTAATTTTATTTATTTATTTATTCATGAGAGACAGAGAGAGAGAGAAGCAGAGGGAGAAGCAGGCTCCCAAGGAGCAGGGAGCCCGATGTGGGACTCGATCCCAGGACCCTGGGATCACGACCCGAGCCGAAGGCAGACGCCCAACCATCTGAGCCACCCAGGCGCCCTGCCCTCAAGGTCTTCTGCTTGAGTTCACCTGGTGATGTGACCACACAGTAGAGCCAGGATCACCCTCCTGAAAGAAGCACCAGCCTGCTTTTGACGAGGCCAGGTAGGAGTATAATAACTTCAGAGGTGTTCCCCTCTACAAACACTGAGAGCAAGGAAAGGAAGGAGCAGGGAAAGGGGAAATGGGAATGTGATATTGTGATGATGATGAGAAATATATATGTGGTCTTTGTCCCCATTCCCATGACAGAGCTCCTTAAGCCTTTGAAATTTCCTAAATAACAAAAGCAATAAAGGTGTCTTGTGTTATGTTAATGAGGTGACTTTGGACCACATCTAAGGCTGGGCCCCAGAGTTTGAATCAATTACCAATTGCCAGTGCTTTAATCAATCATACCTATGTAATGAAACCTCCTTAAAAACCCAGAAAGAGAGGGTTCAGAGTTTCCAGGTTGGTGAACACATGAAGATTCAGGGAGAGTGGGGCGCCTGGAGTGGGCACGGAAGATTTACACCCTTTCCCCATACCTCGCCCTGTGCAACACTTCCATCTGATTGTTCCTGAGGTAGATCCTTTTATAATAAACTAGTAATCTAGTTAGTGAAATGTTTCTCCGCGTTCTGTGGGCCATTCTAGCAAATCAGTTGCACCCAAAAAGGGATCCTTAGAACCTCCAATCTGTAGCTGGTCAATCAGAAACACAGGTGACAATCTGGACTTAGCAAATGTCATCTGAAGTATGTGGAGGGGGCAGTCTTGTAGGACTGAGCCCTTAGCATGATGTATGTGGTGCTCTCTCCAGGTAGTGTTGGAACTGAGTTGAACTGTAGGACTCCCAGCTAACGCCAGAGAATTGCTTGGTGGTGTTGGAAAACACACAGAATGAAACTGGTGTCAGATCATGGGTATCATCTGTCATCAGATTCTGAATACGGTCCCAGTGGGTGAATGCTCCTGTGATGTGTGGGGATACATTTCCTATGTGGCTGCCAAACCCACTGTCAAGTGTTGTTACTCATTCATGCTGAAATGTCCTGTACCATTTCTGGACTTGCAGGCATTCCTTAGAGTACCCAAGTTTTAGGGTCAGCAACAAATCCAGAAAGGGATAGAAGGGAAAAAATAGAAATTGTTAGTCATAATATTATATATTGGAGAACTGAAGAAGAAAGTGGAAAAAATTCCCCGAATCCTTTCCCCAGTAAACCTGAAAAAGTATAGCATTTTCCCACTTGAAAGAACTTAAAAGAACCTATTAAGAGGACCTTTATGAGACTCTCCAAATTTGTTCTTCAGGAGCCCATGAACAAGGTGGAGGACATGTTATTTCTATGGTCACTGTCAGACCTTGCAGCCGTTTGGTAGTCTGGGCATAATATATATAGTAAATCAGTTTTTAGGAAAGGTGGGAGAGCAGGGTACTAATATGCACTTTCAGTTAGTATTTATTTATCTCCGGTTGTAATTTAGATGGTCCCATAAGAAGAGAAAGGTGCTGACCTGATAGATCATATCTTCTGAGTCAGATCCTGGCTCTAAAATGCCACTTCTCCATTAGGTTCTGGAAAATCTATGCTTGGGGACTTCAAGACAGAATATTACACTGACCAGGAGGAAAGCCTGGGTTGCTTAATTGCGGGGGGGGGGGGGGTGGCATCCAGTTAAATTAAAATTTTAGATTTAAAAAAGAAATTGGATGATGGAATATTACTCAGCCATCAAAAAGAATGAAATCTTGCCATTTGCAATGACATGGATGGAACTAGAGGGTATTATGCTAAGTGAAATAAGTCAGTCAGAGAAAGACAAATACCATATGATTTCACTCATATGTGGAACTTAAGAAACAAAAGAGATGAATATAGGGGAAGAGAAGGAAAAATAAAATAAGACAAAAACAGAGAGGGAAGCAAATCATAAAGGACTCAACTATAGGAAACAAACTGAGGGTTGCTGGAGGGGAGGTGGGTAGAGGGAGGGGTAACTGGGTGATGGGCATTAAGGAGGGCACTTGAAGTAATGAGCAATGGGTATTGTATGCAACGGATGAATCAATAAATTCTACCTCTGTAACTAATAATATAGTATATGTTTTTAAATTGAATTTAAATTTAAAAATTTTTTAAAGAACTTGGGATATATTTATATTAAAAATTTATTCAATGTTTATCCGAAATTCAATTTCCCAGTTGGCATCCTGAATTTTAGCTAGCAACACTAATCTTTCCCTTCCCCAAAGGGAATATTAAATTAAATTGACATCTCAACTGGGAAAAAAGAAACAAACTATTAAATTCCTTTTTAATATAAGGCTAATATTTTTAGTTATTAAGATAAAGTATCATAAGAATACACTGAGTAACAGGTTTTCCAAATATAAAGGGGGGGAAGTAAGGCAAATTACATTAAGGTTATAATTTAAGGTCGTATTGAACGTCAGTTAGATTTATTCAATTCAGTAGATCAGACACTCAGTAAGCACCCCTGGATTCAGGCACCATGCTAGATATTGGGAAGAGCAAGATCAATAAGAGCAGCTCCTATTCCCAAATAGCTCATAATCTAGTAGCAGGGAGAGGAAGCAGAGTTGATCCATGTGTGATGTAGACAGGAATCTAGAGAACACTCAGATTTCACCCTCTCTTCTGCCCTCCATAGGCCCTGGTCTCATCACTAATGAAGTGTGACTATTGGGTGAAGAGATTTAGTTCAAATAAATAGATCAGAACTGTCTGATTCTTGGTTAACATCAAAACCTACACATCGTTGGGGTGGCTGGGTAGCTCAGTTGGTTAGGCGGCCAACTCTAGATCTCAGCTCAGGTCTTGCTCTCAGGGTCATGAGTTCAAACCCTGCATTGGGCCCCATGCCCAGTGTGAACCCAATGCAAAAAACAAGCAAAACAAAACAAAACTCTACACATTGTTTGTCAGATAATAAAATAATAAAATGTCAAAGCTAGAAATAACCTTAGAAATTTCATCCAGCATATCAGAAGCCTACTGTCCTGTATCTGTGGCCATCAGAGTGGCTGCCCCCTAATCTGCAGACTCCGCCCAGAGTCTTATCCTGGCTGCTGTTTCCTCAGGTGACCTCTGGCCATGTGGATGAACTGGTCCATATCTCAAGTTCAAAATGACAAATAAATTCATGCTTCCAGACACCAAAGCTGTCAAAGCAGAGAGAGGTTTTAAAAGAGTTATAAGAACAAGTGCTGCCAACTCTGTAACACTACAGCTAGAGCAAAATGCACAGTGGGTTTAGGAAGGAAAACAGAAAAAGATCTTAAAATTAAATATGATGCTTCCAGCTAATTCGGCAGGTAAAATCTAGTCATTCCATCCTTTATCCTCACAAGGTTGAATCAAAGGCTTATGTCTGAATTTAACTAAAACAAACTGGTTTGGAAAATTCACACTGTGTTGACAACTGGTTCCCAGAGTAGATACAGTATAGAAATTGACTTATGAATTGCTGATGCTAGTTATTTATTGCCTTCTTTCCTCTGCCTGTCACTCTAACTTAAAAAAATAAAGAGGGGGAAGAAGGAGAAAAAAGAATAGAGCTGAGATTCCATCTCCAAGAGAAAAGGGTGAAATGACATCAACATAGTGGAGTACTTGTCCTCCTTTTCCTTGAACTTTTCCTTCATCAAACACTCCTTTATTTAAGACATCTTCCTGTCAGAAGTCCTTGATGTTGTGTGGGGAAAAGCTTTGTCTCCATCTCCCCAGAAACAGCCCATGTTCCTATATATGTAAGTATAGGGTGATCTCTTTTAGAAATAGGAAAACTGATTAAGACAATTCCCATTAAAATGGAAATGATTAATAGTTTCTAATCTTCCCAATCCACATAGCAACATTTCCCTATTCTAACAAAATTGATGAAACTTTAGGCATAAATACAAAGATATTTTTACTCATCAAGGGTTTCTTTCTCTGCCCCCACTACCACCTGTAATAGTGGGACATAGACATCTCTGGACAATCTGTATGCTACATACTGGCCAGTCCCTTGCTTACTGCCCTCCATTTCAGTAAAATGCCCAACACTTATCTGCCTTTGCCCCTACATATTCAAAACCTTTTGATTTTTCCAAGTTATGTGATTGCAGAAAATATCTGTTACATTTTGTGCCTAGGACCCCTCCTCCTTGTGGTTACCCCATTTTGCTCTATTGAGCCATACCTTGTACACTCAGCTCTCGTGTGTCAAATGCCTTTGAATTCACTCCACAACCTAGGCCTAAACTCTACGGTCAGACAGACCATATGGGAGAAAGATGGCTATAGCCACCCTAGAACAAAATTTCCAGATTTCATTCCTACAACCACTGGAGTATGTTTAGGAACGTGCCCAGTCAGAATCAGTGAGGTATCATGAGACACGGGCTGAGAACTACAGGAAAGAGGTCCTCACATTCTCATGCAACTTTAACTTAAGTAGGGTGAGCTGTTACTGTCTCTTGCTACCATGTGTAGGGAGTCCAAGAATGGAACTAGAATAAACAGAGGTAAAGTTTAGAAAGCTAAAAAGCAGGTGCTGTGTTACTATATAAGCTCCCATATAAAACTAAACTGCACCTGAAGAAGGCACTACTACTCAACCTTTTCAGTTTTGTGAGCAATGAGTTACATCCCTGCCTTTAGATTTCCTGTCACTTTCAGTCAAAAGAATTGAATATAATTAGTACACTTCGGAATATCTCAGACAATAAATGAGGGATGCTGCTTTTTTTCCTTTTTCTTTTTTAAGATTTTATTTATTTGCCAGAGAGAGCAAGCACAAGCAGGGGGAACAGCAGGCAGAGGGAGAAGCAGGCTCCCCGCTGAGCAAGGAGCCCAACTCGGGACTCGATTCCAGGACCTTGGGATCATGACCTGAGCCAAAGGTAGACGCTTAACCAACTGAGCCATCCAGGTGTTCCAAGGGATGCTGCTTTAAAAAGGGAGCAGAGACGGGGCACCTGGGTGGCTCAGTCGGTTAAGCGTCTACCTTCAGCTCAGATCATGATCCCAGGGTCCTGGGATCAAGCCTCACGTCAGGCTCTCTGCTCAGCGGGGAGCCTGCCTCTGCCTCTCCCTCTCCCTCTGCCCTTCTCCCCGCCCCCCTCTCATGCTCTCTCTCTAGCAAATAAATAAAATCTTTTAAGAAAAGGGGGGGATAAAAATAAAAAATAGAAAAGGGGGGCAGAGAACCAGAAAGAGTCTTAAAAATAAAAAAAATATGATTTCTTAAATAAAAATTTCAATAGAAGGCCTAGAAGACAAAGTTGAGAAAATTCCACAATGCAAACCAAAAAAGTGAAGCAGTGAAAAATATGAGAATAAAGTTGGAGAATGGAGAATCAACTGAGGAAGTCCAATATTAGTCAAATAGGAGTTGGGGTGGGGAGAGACAACTAAAGGAAGAAAATTCCTAGAGCTGAAAAGACAAAAGTCTTCAGGATGAAATGCCATGCATGATAAATAAAAAGGATTTACACCAAGGTATAAATATATATATACCAAGGTATACCTTATTGTGCCAAGGTATATCCTTGTAAAACTGCAGAATTTCAAGGAAAAAGTAAAGACCATAAACTCCTAGAGACAGAAAAAAAAAAAAAAAAAACAGGTTCCCTACAAAAGAATGGAATTCAAAGTAATATTAAACTTCTCAACAGGGTGCCTGAATAATATAAGACAATATCTTAAAATTTTGGAGAAAAAAAATGGTATAGATCTACAATTCCCATACTACATAGTACCAGCCATCCTGATCAAGGAAATAAGATAAGAAAATGATAAGACTTAGAAGGAAAAAGATAAAACTATCAGTCAATTCCTAGAAATAATGAGTTAGGCAAAGTTCCCAGATAAAAAAGGAACTTCTCAATAGCATTATTCTACACTCACCAATTAGAAAATATAATTAAGCAGCACCTGGGTGGCTCAATCAGTTAAGTGTCCAACCCTTGATCTCAGCTCAGGTCTTGATCTCAGGGTCATGAATTCAAGCCAGGGGTTGGGCATGGAGCTTACTTTAAAAAAAAGAAAAGAAAAAGAAAATATAATTGAAAGTAAGATACCATTCAGAGCAGCAATAAAGCCAACTGTGAAGAAAAATAAAAAGTTTCATAGATATGCAAGGACCCTTGGGCACACCCTTCTGGGAAAAAATTCCGTAGAATCTGAAAATGATAAGATTAACCCACATTACTATGAAAAGAAATCTCATGATGACAGCTATGTGGCTAAAACAAGACACTAGAAGATATAAAGAAGAATGTCTTCAAAAAGAATGTTGGAATGGATTTTATTCAGCAAATCATATGAGTAAGAAGCTGAAAGATATGGCAAAGAAACATTTTTTTTTTTCTCTCAACAAGAACTTAAAAGGCAACTCTGGAAACTCTGGAAAAATTTTAGAAACCTGAAAAAAAAATCATGGGCCAAATAGGAAGCATCTTCTTTCAAGTGGCAAAGATTTGATTTGGTGGGAGTATGTTTCTTTCTCGATTGGTTCAATCCTGCTGGCCCTGTGTTAAATAATATTACATGTACCACTCACAAAAATTAACTCGAAATGTATTAAAGACTTAAATGTAAGACCTGCAATTGTCAAACTCCTAGAAGAAAACAGGGGAAAACCTGCTTGGCATTGGTCTGGGCAATGATTTTTGGGATATGACATCAAAAGTACAAGCGACAATGACAACAACAGCAACAACAAAAAAGCAACAAAAGCAAAAATAAACAAGTAAGACTACATCAAACTAAAAAGCTTCTACACAGCAAAAGAAGTAATCAGCAAAATGAAAAGGCAATCTATAGAATGGAAGAAAATATTTGCAAACCATATATAGGAGAAGGGTTTAATATCCAAAATATATAAGGAACTCATACAACTCAATAGCAACAAAAATTTAAAATAAATCCAATTTAAAAATGGGCAAAGGGGCACTTAGCTGGCTCAGTTGGAAAAGCATATAACTCTTGTTATCAGGGTTGTGAGTTCAAGCCCCACATCCAGTGCAGAGATTACTTAAAAATAAATAAAACTATAAATAAACAAATCAATACACAAATAAATAAATAAAAAGTGGGCAAAGAACTTGAATAGACATTTTCCCAAAGAGGATATATAAATGGGGACACCTGGCTGGCTCAGTTGATAGAGCATGCAACTCTTGATCTCAGGGTTCAAAACCCACATTGGGTGTGAAGCCTACTGAAAAAAAAAAAAAGTTAAAAAAAAAAGAAGATATACAAATGGCCAACAGGTACACGAAAAGGTGCTCAAGATCACTAATCATCAGGGAAATGCAAATCAAAACCCCAGTGAGGTATCACCTCATATCTGTTAAGATGACTGTTATCCAAATGAAAAAAAAAAAAACAAGTACTGGTGAGGATGTGGAGAAAAGGGAACATTTGCACACTCTAAGTGGGAATGTAAATTGGTATAAATATATACACACACACACATATATATAAAATCATCATATTGTACTTCTTAAACTTACTCAATACTCTGTCAGTTATATCTCAATAAAGCTGGAAAAAAAATAGAAAACAAAACAAACTTTGAAAATAATTATATTACATATTTTATAAGATTATATTCTTATATTTTATAATTATAATAACAATACTCTTTTTATTTCTAACTTTAAAACTGACACAAAGCATGAATGGTTATAGTTTGTAATCATTCTTAAAAAGCAATATAAATATAATAAACCATGCAATGAATTAATGACAAAGGTAATGAAATAGATGACAGAATTTGGAAGAGAAATGAAGGGGTTAGGAAAAGAGGTGAAGGTTACTCTGAAGGGGAAAATGACATCATCTGACCTACAAGATGTGTGTCAGTTATCTATAGCTGCATAAGAAATATCCCCTCCCCTCAAATGTAGTGGCCTAAAGACCAACACACATTTTTTATTTCATGAAATTCGTATGGATTAGGAATTCAGGAGCAAATTAGTTGAGTGGTTCTGATTTAGGTTTCTCATGAGGTTGTCAAGAAGTTGGCTCCAAGCTGCAGTCATCCAAAGGCTTGACTGAGGCTGGATCATCTACTTTCAAGATGGTTCATTTACATGGCTGGCAAATTTGGTGTTGGCTGTTGTCAGGAAATCTCAGTTCTTTGCCACATGCACTTCCACTTAGGGCTGCTTGCATGTCCTCATGACAGGGCAAGTTACTTCCTCCAGAGTAAATCATCCAAAAGACAGCAAAGCAGAAGCTGCAACATCTCTAACCTAATCTTGGAAGTCACACACCAACTTTTCAGCAGTATCCTATTGGTTACACAAGTCGACCCTGAGGTCCATGATCATAAGGCGATGAGAATCACTAGGAGCAAGAAATGGCCGGTTCCATAGGATATTAATAGATACTTTTTTTTTTAAGATTTTCTTTTTAAGTAATCTCTACGCACAATGTGGGACTCGAACTCACAACCCCAAGATCAAGACTCACATGCTCCTCCAACTGAGCCAGCTGGGTACCCGTTAACAGATACTTTCTGACTAAGGTTGATGGAATAAAGAATAGATGTTTATTTTTTAAGGTTCTAAAAGTAACCACCTCCAAAAAAACACAAAATAATAATGTAACTAATGGGGCCACCTGGGTGGCTTAGTAGGTTAAGCACCGCCTCTTGATTTTGGGTCAGGTTGCGATCTCAGGGTCCTGGGATCAAACCTCTAGACAGGCTCCCTGCTCAGAGGGGAGTCTGCTTGACCCTCTCCGTCTGCCCCTTCCACCCTGCTCATGCTCTCTCTGTCTCTCTCTCTCTCAAATAAATAAAATATTTTAAAATAATAATAATAATATAACTGGGGCACCTGGGTGGCTCAATCGGTTAGGTGTCTGCCTTTGGCTCAGGTCCTGATCCCAGGGTCCTCGGATCTGAGCCCTGAGTCTGGCTCTCTGCTCAGCGGGGAGCCTGCTTCTCCCTCTCCCTCTGCCTGCTGCTCCCCCTGCTTGTGCTCTCTTTCTCTGTCAAATAAACATATAAAATCTTTAAAAATAATAATAATATAACTAACAAACTCAAGGGCAGGGGGGAGGTGGGAGTCATCTTTCACATCAGGACATTGACCAATATAGCCTAAATATGATACGTCAGGAAACAGAGAACTAGGAATATTATTTACTCTGGTGGTAGCCACCTTTAGAATTAAAAATAGAACAGTTAAGGGCGTCTGGGTGGCTCGGTTGGGATCGAGTCCCATATCGGCTCCCTGCTCAGCAGGGAGTCTGCTTCTCCCTCTGACCCTCTTCCCTCTCGTGTTATCTCTCATTCTCTCTCTCAAATAAATAAATATCTTAAAAAATAAATAAATAAATAAAAATAGAACAGTTAAGAAGTGACTGCCTCTGGGGCGCCTGGGTGGCTCAGTCTTTAAGTGGCTGCCTTCAGCTCGGGTAATGGGATCGAGCCCCACGTCAGGCTCCCTGCATGGCAGGAAGCTTGCTTCTCCCTCTCCCACTCCCCCTGCTTGTGTTCCCTCTCTCGCTTTGTCTCTCCCTGTCGAATAAATAAAATCTTAAAAAAAAAAAAAGTGACTGCCTCTGAAAAGTGATATTAAGGATAGAGTGGAAGATTTTTACTTGTTATTTAAAACCGCTGTATACCAATCTATTTTTCAAAACTATGTGTATGTATTATTTAATAATAACTTTAAAATTATAATTTTATCTTCAGGACAGAAACATGTCTTTCTATATTACACATGCTGGGATTAACCCAGAAACAGTATGCTGATGTCCAAGAAGCTGTTAAAATACTTTCACTGCCTCATGGCTAAGTGATCACCTAGTAACACTGACATATGCTTAATATAGCTTTAATGCTGTAGAACAAAACATCACGCAAACGGTAAACTTGTTTGGATTTTTGTACGTTCTAATGGAAAACAACTCTTACATGGATTTGTTTCAGAAGTTAAGAATTTGCTTACTTCCCACAAATCCACACTCACTGTCTTTAAGAACCTTTCTTTTTCACGTTTCACAAGTCCTAAAACGCAACTGAAAATAAAAACTTTTAGTGAAAGATTATATTTTTAAGCTTGCGGTGCTAGGGGCAATTGACGATTTTAGGAGCCGAGTAAGAAGCTTCCAGAAATAAAAACCTAGCTTATTGCTGAAATCCAATGAAAATATATCGTCCAATAGAAATGTCCTTGTCAAAAATTTAGTCTCTTTAAAATCAACCTGGTGAATTGGTTTCTTGAGTGGGAGAAGAATGAACAGGATAATAGAGCAGCCAACCTGCTGGACCTCACCTCAGAGAGAACAGACCAGCGCAGACATGGAGGTGTAACAGGAGAGAGGTTGCTTCCGAAATTTATGATGAGAAAGTAGACACTTGGGAAATACTTTTGATACAAAATTTGACCCAATATGGATAGTAGGAACTACTCAAGCTGCCACAGAGTGTCAGACAAAACAAAGGAAAACCGAGTTAGCCTAGCAAGTCTGGGAGGGCCCCAGGATCAATCTGGCGTTACGTCCCAAACAGAGTTAACCATCTAGAGAATGGTTGCCTTTCCTCAGTCTTCTTTATGGATTGTAAGCCTGTCACATTCCACTCGTTTCATGAGCATCATCTACAAGCCACACTAAAAATTAATTAGCAAAACAGATTCATCACTGTGATTATAGGACACAGAGAATCTAGAGTCGGGAGTGTAACGTTTGCCGTAGAACTATCCGGCGAGGCCAGAAAGACAGGAGTGCCTGACCATAATAGGATGATTAAGCAAAGTTCCCTAAGCAACTCTTCCATGGTAAGCCCACAGTAAAAGAGGAAGTGCTGCAAGGCATAGTCAACTCCAAACAACATGATAAAACTGTAGAAACAAGGGTAGAGAGGCCAATCTGATATATCAATCAGAAATAGAGCGGCTAATTTTAAACACATGAAAATTTTATAGGCTAAGAGCTTCAACTGAAGGCATTGACAGGGCCTAAAAATCTCACATGCTATTCCAAACGAAAGGACACTGTTAGACACACACTGCGGCAGTTGCCAGTGGCCACCCAGGGTCACGTCTGTGCTCCTGCTCGTCACTGCTCTATAGAAGCTCACGCTGGCCCCAAAGGTACCCCACAGCCGGCTTACTCGCACAGCTCCTCTCCCACACTGGCCATGAGGCCGGGTCCAGGGTTGGACAATGGCCCGACCTGTAGCTAGGATGCAGACGCCATATTGCCTCTCAGAGTGGCCGAGGGAGGATGCTGGAGTGGCTTGAGCTTTGTTCCCTGCCATTCAGCGAAAGCCTTTCCATGGCAGTCTGCAGAGGCAGAAATGAAGCTAGCGTGTGCACAGGTTCCAATGGCATTCAAATCCCATTGGGGGATATGGTTGCCACCTCCTGCGGCTGACTCTGCACCTGCCCCTTCTGCAAGATGTCTGTATGAACCAATGCGTTCTTTCAGCTTTAACTAAAGTTGGGTTTTTTGTCATTTGAAAGAGGCTTGATGTTCATCATCTGTGTAAATAGTTTATTGAAGAAATAGCTCTTTAGGGGAATAAATGTAAAACAATTTTTTTAAATTATTGCCTGAAGCTATACTACTTTGAGT
Source organism: Zalophus californianus (assembly GCF_009762305.2). Taxonomy (NCBI): domain Eukaryota; kingdom Metazoa; phylum Chordata; class Mammalia; order Carnivora; family Otariidae; genus Zalophus; species Zalophus californianus. Next base: position 125,375,720 of record NC_045598.1, read on the forward strand.
CTCCCTCTCTCATCTTTTAAAGATAGGCCCAAATTAAATGCCTTTCAGTTTTTATGGGAATCAGTAAACTTTTTCTGTAAAGAACTAGATAGTAAATATTTTAGGCTTTGTGAGTCACATATGATCTCTGTTGCATATTCTTGTTTATTTTGCGATCCTTGAAAAAATGTCAACACCATGGACTGGGGCTGGATTTGACCCATGGATTATTAAAACAGCTCAGTTTTGAGCTTCTATCTCGTTCCTTTTTTTTTTTAACTCTTTATTTTTCTTTCTTTCTTTCTTTCTTTCTTTCTTTCTTTCTTTCTTTCTTTCTTTCTTTCTTTCTTTCTTTCTTTCTTCTTTCCTTCTTTTCTTTCTTTTCTTTTTCTTTCTTTTCTTTCCTTCATTCATTCCTTCCTTCCTTCCTTCCTTCCTTCCTTCCTTCCTTCCTTCCTTCCTTCCTTCCTTCTTTCTTTTTGAGACAGAGAGAGAGAGCAAGTGAGCACAAGCAGGGGGAGCAACAGAGGGAGATGAAGAAGCAGGCTCCCCGTTGAGCAGGGAGCCCAATGTGGGGCTTGATCCCAGGACCCTGGGATCATGACCTGAGCCAAAGGCAGAAGCTTAACCGACTGAGCCCCCCAGGTGCCCAGAGCTTCAATCTCATTCTTGGGAGAAGCATGTTCCTGCCACGTGTGTTGGACTGCCAGGTATATGTGTCCTCTGACACCGAGCAAATTCTGTAGCCACTCACATAGACAATTAAGTAAATCAAGGTGACCACCAGGAAGTCCAGCATGACTCCCAAAGTCAGGATTAGGGTGAGGCAAGCAAGATGCCCAGGACACAAAAGTTAAGGAGGTTCTCATGCTTAGGTGCTAATCCTGCATTTGTGCAAACCTAGGACTGAGTGCTTCTTTCAAGTTTGCACCATGGATGCCCCCCCTTACCTCATCCTTCTCCCAGCCCAGACAACTCCCATCTAACTGCTCAATCTTAAGAAGAGGGGAACTGGCTTGCTTGCTCTTTTCTACAATGTTTGCTGTTTTTGGTCCTGGCTTCTCCTGGAGCATAACCCACTCTGTGTATTCATATTATCTCAGCCCATGAATCACCCCCACACCCAGTGGGACTTGGGGACAAGGAAACCAACCAATATGCTGAGGTTCATGCTTTTATTGTGTGGTGAGTAATAGAAGCAATTTTTCTGACCTAGGAATCTAATTTCTGCCAGCAGACATGGAAGCTAACTTGTTAGCTTGCAAGGTAAAATCAGACCCTCTGCAGTTCTTGACATTGATATCTAATGCAAAACCCCTTGCCCATCCCTACCCTTCAATCCATCTCCATCATGGGCTGGATGGCAACTCTAGGATCTGTAACAGTATTGTCCATCCTTGTGATACTTTCTTCTTTTCCTTCTTTAAGTCTGGAGCTTGGGGCAAGGAGGAAGGTTCAGGGAGGTAGAAATATGTAACTGCTTGCCTGGTGGTGGTGGTAGGAAGGGTCCCTCATTTCTCTTGACTGGACTTGGTTCTGTCTCATGCTGATGGTCTCCAAATAGGCTTTATGTGTGTTCTTGCACTACTGTCAGCTTCATCCCAGCTCCTTCAGGGAGGAGGAGCTTGTCCCTTTGACTCATATGTGACCATTGTCCTCAAAGCCCCTCTTGAGGTGGGTAGTCTTCTCACCTGACCTAGGTAATTGTACAGTTCCTGTCCTTCCTTTAAATTCCAAGTTCCTTCTCAAGGAGCCCAAAGAACCTGTAGGAAACTCTTCCATAGCCTAAGGGCTGCGCAAACCTAGAAGAGGGTGGCACCTCCCACCTCTTCTATGGAGGCACTCATGCCACATGCACCTCAAGGTCCCTTCACACTCTGCTAACAGAGGCTACTCTTGCTGACCTCCTGCCTTCAGAGACCCGTAAACAGAAGCACACAGTAGTTCTATGTACTTTTCATACAACTCCAAATTCTAGGGACGCCTGGGTGGCTCAGTTGTTAAGTGTCCACCTTTGGCTCAGGTCATGATCCCAGGGTCCTGAGATCGAGCCCCGCATCGGGCTCCCTGCTCGGCGGGAAGCCTGTTTCTCCCTCTCTGTCGGCCGCTCCCCCTGCTTGTGCTCTCTCTCACTCTCTCTGACAAATAAATAAATAAAATCTTAAAAAGTCACGTGCAGGGGCGCCTGGGTGGCTCAGTCGTTGAGCATCTGCCTTCGGCTCAGGTCATGATCCCAGGGTCCTGGGATCGAGTCCCACATCAGGCTACCGGCTCAGCGGGAAGCCCGCTTCTCCCTCTCCCACTCCTCCTGCTTGTGTTCCCTCTCTCGCTGTATCTCTCTCTGTCAAATAAATAAATAAAATCTAAAAAAAAAAAAACCAAAAAATCAAATTTTAGGGGAAATATTTTCTGCTCTCTAGGCTCTGTCCATGCTCCACTAAAGTGATAATGCAAGAAGAACCTATTGGCACTTTTGTTGTCAGACTGATTGTCTTGAAGCCATCCTTCCCCCTCCCCAGGATTGGGAGAAACCACCAGGAGAAGTAGAACAAGTCCTCTGCTATTTCCCCTTAAGGCCAAAATTTCACTCCCCCTTCCTCAAACTTCTCTTTACATAAGCTTGTGGGTAAAGGAAATGGTGATACAATAAATCTAGAATTTGGTAGTGTTGGACAGTAGAATATAGTACACTTTGGGCTGGGAGGGAGAATTTAGTACCTTTTCTTCTCAGCTTTGGGCATTGCCAGCAATTCCAGAATAATAGGAAAGTTCCTACTGAATATCCTGACACCCACATTTGTAAGACATGGGTCTTTTAAAGGCATTTGAAATGATTATATGCAACAACTTTGCAACATTGTTAGGTTCCACTCTAAAATAAATCCCACAATGGGAAACTTTGTACTATTTTCATAGGTTTTAGTATATATGATGATAGCACAAACAAAAGCTGGTCTCAAATTTAAGGGAAAATTTTTTCAAGAGAAATTTATAATACATTCAAACATATTAACCAGAAAAGACAACTTCAGAAATTGAAAAACAAAAATTTCCTTACTAGAAGTATAAAACTGTTTTCTGACTCAGTAGAGTGCTTATGGTTACTTCAGTGTTCAAATGACTTTATTGTCTTGTGCACCAATGGTGACAACTACCAAAAAGATCATCTTGTGTAGTTTTAGGGTTGGCCTCAGAGGGGTCTAGATCTTTAGAGCTGCGGCTCTTAAACTTCAGCATGCATGCATCAGGGGCCCCTCGTGGGCTTATTAAAACCCTAATTGCTGGACCCCAGCCCCAGTTTCTGACCCAGCAGCTACTGTTGAGTGGGGTCTGAGAATTTGCATTGCTAACAAGTGTCCGGTGATGTCAATGTTGCTGGTCTGGAAATCAAACTTAAGAGAACCACACTGCCTAGGGCACCATTTTCTAGCTCAGGACAGCCCGGGGGGGCCAAATCCAACCTGTCCTCTCTTTATACAGCTTTATTATAACACAGCTATACTCATTGCTTACATATTGTCTCTGGCTGCTTTCTTGGCACAACTGTAGACTTGTGTAGCTGGGACAAACTTTATAGCCTACAAAGCCCTTTTTTTAGTCCTTTCCAGAATATTCACTGTTGACGAACTTGGTCCTTTATAGGACAAGTTTGCTGATCTCTGATTTTCTGATCTAGAGCATCATCTTCTAGCCCATACCCAACCCTGCCACATAGCCTGGACTGGACAAAGGATGGTTAAAGAGGATAATGGCCGTTGCCATGACGGGCTTACTTCATTAATTATGTAATTTGATTAAATTGTATAGCTTTGACTTTGTATGGGTCATTTGCAGCTATATAGAAACTTTAAAACTATTTGCTGAAAACCTTACTTTATATTCAGGTCATTATTTTAATTCCTTTAATGAAAAAAAAAATTTTTTTAATGTCCCCATACACCTTGGAAGATAAGAACTGTTGCAATTATCTGTTATCCAGTAACAAAGGGAAATTGGAAGGATGCAGCATTTATTATAGTAGAGTTTACTTCTCATACAGAGATGTACATACAAGGAAAAAAAATCTCATAAAGTCAAAATTATGCTTGGAAATCTAAGTCACCTTTAAAATACAGTATACAACATTTACAGACCATGTTGGAGGCAGACTCTCAATATGTCCAACACAGCCAATTTTTCCTTCAGCATTCAAACAGATGGCTCATTCTTTGGGTGAGCACCAGATGAAGTAGTTGGCTTGTATTTGAGGCCATCTTGTATAAAAAAAATACTTATCTTTAAACACTAGAATCACACTCTGCATAGTGAGAAGCTCACACTACAAGGCACAAAGAATCTATGACCAATTGAGGGAGCCATAGATTAATGTCTCCCTTTTAACACTTAGTCTGGGGGATACTCGAGAGAAATGGTAGGAAGAAGTGACTGCATGACTTAAATTCTCAACCTCCCTCACTTTCTCTCTGGCCCAGCACTCCAGTTGGAGTCATAAAATTTGAATGTATCTCTGATGGGATTCCTCTATGTACATGAAGATACTGATAATGAAATAAAGATCTTGAAATGGTGGTTCATATCCCACTCCTGGTACTAATTTCTGCTTTGCTCTGCTCAGAGTAAGAAACATGCCAGGTAAACTTAAAGGAGAAAGATTTAAGATTTATCAGCATCAATAATGGTACTAGTACTTTGACACTGTTATCCCTGTTTGTCAGGGCTTTTTAGCTCCAAAAAATCCAAGCTGAAAGTTGACTGGGTCATTTCGTCACCATCCATCATCTCTGACCCCTTCAGTCACCGCTATGGCTGAGTCAACATCATGGCAAAATGCAAACATTTCTCTTCCAATAGACAAAGCTGCCTTGGGCTATTTTCCTCTGACAAAGGCAACTTAACAGGCTGTCACTTTAAGGCTCCATCCTTATTTAGTACAAATACCAAATACCAAGCCCATCCAAATCATCACATAGATTATTTGAAGCCATTATTTATTCTTCATGGTAAGTTCACACGAGATTATTTTTATTTATTTTTAAAGATTTTATTTTTTTTATTTGAGAGAGAGAGAGTGTGTGTGTGTGAGCAGGGGGAGGAGCAGAGAGAGGACAAGCAGACTCCACACTGAGCATGGAGCTGGACGTGGGGCCCAATCCCACGACCCTGAGAGCATGACCTGAGCTGAAATCAAGAGTTGGATGCTTAACTGCCTGAGTCACCCAGGCGCCCCAACATGAGATTGTTTTTAGAAAGAAAACACCTGGTTAAAAATTGTTAAAGAGTCTTAAATTCAAGTTTACCTTCATTTCGAATAAAATTAAGATGCCAAGTTGAGCCTCACACAAATCCTGTGAAGATAGGTATTAACCTTATTTTGCATATGAGAAATTGAAGAGCACGATTAAGTCACACAGGTTTCGGGCTACAGTTGGACCCTAAATCCAGATCTCCTCAGATTCCAAGAAGCTGAATTAGTAGGTTTCTTGATAAGTAAATCAACAGCTAACTTTGGTGTAATCATTATAGGAACATGAAAAGAATATAAAATAGTTACTACACAATTATTTCAATTGTTGAATATATAAGTTCAAAATAGGACAAGGTAAGACAATCTGTAATAACAGCCTCCGGAAACATGCATTTTACAGTTACAGCAATTTGTATTACAGGACTAGTGAAAACGAGGAATGCCATCTATCCCTATCTTGCTGAAATAGGATAACGCAAATTTAAAAGGTTCTTGTTTTTAGTAACACAATCTTTCCCTTAACATATTATTCATCTAGCTAGAGCAAAAAGGTCAAGTGAACAAACTGAATTTTACCATTTTTCCTTCTTTTGCATAAAAAATCAGAAATATAGTTTAAGGAAACTTGGGCTTATTAGAAAAATGGATGGTTTAAATTTTTCAAAATTAATGTAAGGAATTCAGTATGTTTACTCATAAGTCATTATTTGTTTGATTCAGTTTAATGAAATATAATTGTTTCTTACATTTAGTGCTTATGAGTGGAGATTGTTTAGATTGACCAACCCATCTTCCATTAGAACATCTGTCAATGATTAAAGAAACATCTCCTCATTAGTGATTTAGGACTTCATGATTTCTGAATGGTTACCATAATTTTGCTTTGAGATTTAATGAACATGTAATATAAAAAATCTTCTGTCCCATTTCGTTTTAAAATCTGAGCCTGCTACTGATTCATACTCAAAAAAAATGTGAAATATTTGACCTAAATTTACATAATTTATTAACCAGCAAAATTACTGGTATTATTACTGGTATACACTCAATATATTTATTATCGGTGTTTCTCTACTTGCAGTTTCCACAGAACAATTCTCAACATTTGGGATTGTCCTGAGCAATGCAGGAGCTTAGCATCTCTGGCCCCAGAACCCAAGAGTTCACTACATTACTATAACCATAGCAGTGTGTGGGCATGATGCATGAATGTGCTTCCAGATATTGTGAGAACATGACCACTCCTTTCACCCCTTTCAAGAATCACTGTGGTGGCCAATATAGTAGACATAGACAAAGTCTGGCAAATATAGCCAGTTCTTTGGAACAGGTTTTTGGGGGACTAGATATATTCAGTGTAAGATTTAGCTGGAAAATTTTCTTATAACTCATAATTTAACTTGCTGACTTCTTTATTATTGAGCTGGATTTGATTTTAGAGTAATACATCCATATATTATGAATAATGAACACCGTTTATTCTAATAGATAATTGCGTCCCCTTAAGTCAAAGAAGGGTTCTGAGTCAGAACTCTAAACTCAGGAATTGTACTTCTCTCTTCCTATCATGGTTCCCACTCACCCCTAAACACCACATAGGACTTGGTCCTCTTTTTAACATGAAAGAATAAAGTATAATGGAAAATCAGGTTATCTCTGTTTATAAATTTCACATATCATCCAAGATTTTTCTTTAAAGCAATTCAGATTTATTAATATTATTGATTTTATAGAGCACATTTATACATTAGTTTCAGACTTACTTTTGGAAAATTGTTATGCCTATACATATAACAAAGATATTACACCACAGAGCCTTTGCACAATTATGTATATGAACTCCAAACCAGAAAGCCTTAACCAAATTAAGACTGCATGGAGACTTTTACTAAAATATATGTGAATGTGGAATCTAAAAAGTGGGTACAGAATCAATCTGCTTTCATACTTTTTTCTTCAATAATTCATCTGCAAGAAAAGGGGGAGGGAGGCAAAATTTCATTTAAAAACTTTCAAGTCTTGAAATCAAAACCACTCCTTAGAGAGCACACAGCCACAGAATCTGTTTTATATAAGCTTGTATTGAAAATAATCCAAAATATCCATTACATCTGTGTATTTGTTATAAACTGCAATGTGCATTATAGATCCCTGCATCTACATATGCACATAAACTGGCTATATTTACAGTAATAATGAGATTGCCTCTATAGAGTAAATGATACAATAAATGTTCAGCTATTTTGAATGGCTGCTATTTCTATTTTATGGTCAGTGATATGTCTTCATTGTTTTGAAAATGTAGACAACTGAAATTAGATTGTGAATACCATTCCTCTATAGTAAGCACTATGGGTATATTCTATGTGAACATATCCTGTGCATTCCTTTGAATCAGGTGAAGAAAAACAATAGCCATAACTTGCTAAAAAGTCATATAAAATAGCTGCCTTTCTACTGATGACATTCTTGCTTCTAGTGTTGGATTAATATTTTTAATTTGGAGAATTTATAAATATACAGGAAATGTGTGACACCCGTTTACCAAGACTCACAGACTAACATGATCCCATGTTTATGTAATAATAGAAGCTGTAATTTATAACAGATACCAAATACAATGCAAGCTTACTACAACTATCAAAGGCATTTGATCTTAAAACATTTATGCTTCTGAGTAGTTGCTAGCTCTAAAATTTTTATATCCACTTTAAGTATTCATTTGCTTAAATTTAAGCTTTCTGCCCAGCAGTGCCTTGAGAAATTTTTTTAAACTTTATTCTTGACTTTTTAATATCTTTTTACTTTGATCATGGCCTAGATTGTGGATATCTGGAGAATCCAAACATTTTGGGGTATATGTGTTGAAATATTTCAGAACACGTGATACCACCAGGGGCTAAAATAAAGGAAAATTTCAAGGTTACAAAACTCCAAATTTATGAAGAATAACGCATCAAATAGGTGGCAGCATACTAGATGCTGTGTAGGGAAGACAGAGTACCCTGACATTAAAATAGGAAACACACCTGACATAAGTACAAGGGCAAAATGAGCACAATAAAAACCATACAAACCTGATAATAAAATAGCAAAGATATTCAACTAACAATTAAAAATTTTGTATATAAGCTTTCACTCTCAATTTCAGTTTGTGAAACCAATTGGTTGGAGGAAAGAGGCTTTCTTCAACTGAGCGAAAGCTTAAGGTAACAGCTCTCACAAGATCTTTAGATCTTAAAAGTATAAGAACTAAGTCATGATTCTGTCTTCACTGTATATTGGCATTACCACAAAGCTGTTTAAACAAAGAAACCACCACCACCACCACCACCACCACCCCCACCCCAATCCCCACCCATGACTCTCGCCCTATCCCTAGACTCTGGCTCTGGAATGGGGACATGAACAATGATATTTATTAAAAGCATGCAGGTGATCTTAATGTACAGACAGGGTTGAGACTCTCTGAACCAAAATGCAAAAATCAAATGAAAGGATCAGAGAAAGCTGGATGGTAATCTAGGAGTCTGATGATGTCTCATGGAAAGAAACTCATCCATGCTAACATATGCTAATTTATTATAAAAATACAAGTGACCAGATTATCAAGACTGAGCACATTCTCATTCTGACTTAATCTTAAATAGACTTAAGAGAAAACCATTCCCCTTGCCTTTTTAGTCCATTAGGAATGTAAGAATAGTAATATAAGTAGTGTCTTAATGGGTCAGTCCAGTGTCTTTATTCAGCTGTACAGAAGGACCCAGAGGAGTTCATCTATCAAAGGCCAGTCCTTCCACCCATACTCTGGATTTACTTGCTTCTGACCCTCATTCTACATTGAATGCTCTTTTTTCTGTATCTCATCTCTCTTGAATCCATCCCACTAATGTTTAAACATTTCAGTCTCTCCCATCTTAAAAACACACATGCCTAGATCCCAGACATCCTTGCCCACAAACCATTGGCGCAGCCCACCAGGGCAGCTGCTGACAATCCTGGGCATCTCCTCTCACAACAACAAACCACCAAGTTCTTCTATGATACTGCCTAAAAAGGTCTCTCAAACAGGTCACCTCTCTCCATGCCCATACTTACCCAAGGCCAAGCCACCATTGACCCTCTACTGCAAGTATAGAAGTAGCCTTATAATATAGTATCCTCAGATCCACTCTTCCCTTTTCCATATTGTAACCTAAATAAGCCCACTTTGGCAAATTACCAAACCCAAGCTTCAGTTTCTTCATATGTAAAGTCCATTTTTTTTCACAGACTTCATAGGATTGTTGCGAAGATCAAATGAATACTGGACTAAAGCGGTTAGCAACTGCAAAGCAGAAAAGGTCACTGTTATGTTTATTAATGTACAAATACTTAAGAGGGACTGAACTACTTATATTAGGAGATGAAATATAATATTAAGGGACTAAATCAAAAGGCCTACAGTCTTGTTTAATCTGGCCTCCACCAACATTCCAGTCTCATGTTAGACTCCACACACCAGCCTCATAAAACTGTTCCCTTTGTCTGGAATGCTCTCCTTACCCCACTTGGCCAACTAACTCCTGCTCATCATTCAAGTTCTGGTTTAAATCTTAATTTCTCCAAGAAACCTACCCTGACTCCCCCACCCCCTTCCCCACCAATATCAGGTCTCCCAAACCTGTACTACTTCTTGGTACATCACATTTGCCATTATCTATTCCATGATCTTCCTTCGACAGTGAGCCTCATGAAAGGTTATATCCATAATCCCTCCAATAAGCACCATGACTGGGAGAATATAAGTCTTCAAATTTTTAGTAACTGATTTTAATGACACAACTGAAAAATACCCATAAATGCTACACTCTAATAGAAGCCTGTGGCTCCCTTCAGCACGAATCGGTAATTGCTGGCATTTCTCTATCACTTTGTCTCCTTTGAGCTTTACTAACCAGAAATACTACACCATAAAGAGTAAGGAAAGTACTTCATTTTTTATTTCCAATACAACTTTTTGAATATAAAAGTTACACATCTAACATAACTTCTGTGGAGGTAAGAGAACATCTGCTTGGCTTATTTTGCTATTTCAACACCAAGAAAAAACACTCATCTGCTTTCCCATCCTGGGTAATTACTAATCACTTGGTGATCAGAATCTTAATTTAGAATACATTTTAACTCATTACTTTACTTGCTATACTTGCTACTTACTTTTTAGTCACAGGTTAAGAAGATTCCCATAGATGGTCATCTCCAAGAATTTTACTACATTCTGCTCCCACAAGAAGTTAGTAAGACTAGTAGTCCTTATATCAAGCCCTATAAATATCCTCACCCAGAAGTGTCTTTATACATTGTTTATTGTCAATAAGCTAGTTTTCTACTGAATTTAATATTAAATTAGTTCTCCTATCTCAATGGACCATAAACACTTGGTTTTGTTCCCATTAGATACATCTTGCTTTAATGCCATGTCACATGGATCTTATTTTTAAAAAACACATCTTATTGCCTGGAAGAATGTGATAAATTAAAAAACTAAAATCAAACTAAAAGTATAAATACCTATGTAGTTTGCTTTATAACTTTATTTCTATTTTTACATACACAATTTTCTTAAAACAGTATTTTCTCCGACTTTCTGCACTGAGAGGTAAGGATTCCTTTTTCCCTTAAAGTTTATCTCCTAAAGCTGAGTCCTGATTTCTCGCTCAACATTTTCAGTCTGCCTTAGGGTTTTCATCTACGTTTGCTATAACCCTTTTTTATTCATTGGTTAAGGTTGGCATAGCTGATTTTCCATGCATTTCCTCCCTTTTTCCATCTTCTTTCATTTCCTGCTACCATTGTTTAAGTCATTCACTGGTACTTTCTCACCTATCAATCTTCTAATTCATTTATCTTAATCTAAAATTTCCCCTTTTTTTCTCCCAATCACAAAGTCACTTTTCCCTCTGAAAGTGTATTTTATATTGCCCAATTTTTGCCCCCACTGGAATATTTGTTTGCACAGACTACACTCTATTTTTATTATTTATTTTTTTAAGATTTTATTTATTTGACGGAGAGAGACACGGTGAGAGAGGGAACACAAGCAGGGGGAGTGGGAGAGGGAGAAGCAGGCTTCCCGCCAAGCAGGGAGCCCGATGTGGGGCTCGACCCCAGGACCCTGGGATCATGACCTGAGCCGAAGGCAGACGCTTAATGACTGAGCCACCCAGGTGCCCCTACACACTATTTTTAATGTGTCCTGATAAACTATCTTCCTACCTGAAATACGTAAACATGAAAAAATGGGTACCCTACTTACATTTTCACATGAAACTTATCAGAAGGGAATAGGTTAGGAAAGGGCTTCTGAGCCAGTTAAGGGCTGCAAAGAACCTCAGCAAACAGGCTGGTCCTGAAGACAGCAATAATGAGGAGGCTTGGTTAGGCTTCACTCTGGGCTTGGTAAGAGGCAGTGCAGAAGAGGAAGGCTGAGTTTTGAAAGCAATCTCTGCTGTCGTAATCTACAAATTGAACACATTTGGGAATGAAGAGACAAATGATACAACTGAGTAGTCAAACGTACAGCAGACTTCTTAAGTGCTGAAAGACTTTAAAGAACTGGGAGACAGATTGGCAAGGGCCAAAATGGACAGCCAAGGAGGCTCCATGGAATAGCCAGTTCTGGAAAACTAGAATCTGGTAATTTAGGATGAGGACAAACATACAATGCATCTACTGAAGACTAAAAATGTCAACTGAACTACAAGTAAGTGTCAGGTAAATCAGAAGAGTAGGAGAGGTTACAGAGAGTCTTGAAACCAGAATAATTTGGATTTGACACAATGAAGTCATTGAAAATTTATAACCAGAAGAGTAGAAATTAAAAATACCTAACAATTATTTGGGCAACTATCTGGTCACTAAGAAGGAAAATCCCGACCCCAATACTCAGTAGCTGTATTTGACTCCAATTACTTTATTTCCTCTGTAAAATGAGTATGAAAAACCCTAGCTCACTGAACCACTGTGATGATGAAAGAAGATAACACAAGTAAAGGACCCAGTACAGAGCCTGAAACACAGTACGTGCTCAAGTAATGTTAAATGTTACCAACAAGCCGGTAGCATTAATCCAGATGTGCAATAATTAAAAACCACAAGATCTGAACCAAAGTACCAAATACCCATCCCTTCAACATAGAAATACTACAATAATTGTTCCACCACCATAACTCATTCGTAAACACTCCCCAAATGCTCAGCACACACTGTATTATGCTCTATAGTGTGGCACTAAAACATAAGAAACGCTCCCTCCCCTTAAGGATCTTGATCCCACTAAGAATATACTCAGAGAAAGTTATGGACCATAAATGACAGGTCCCAAACGAAAAAGTAAACATGGCAGTTAAGAGGAAGAAGGAATCATGGGGTTTAAATTGTTCACAGGATTTGTATAAGAAGCACTGGGAAATGCTTTTGTAATGTGTATGCTACAAATATTTTTTAGTAAAGAAATGGGCAAATCTGTTTAGTGTGAAAACTTCTATAAATCAGGTAAGAAAACTCAAATCCCCTCGCCCCTCTACAAAACACTGAAAACTAAAAAGTTCCTAGGGAAAACAACAGCTCTTAAATATATAAAAAAGCTAACTTTCATTCGGATGAATTTTTTTTTTCTTTTTAGATCACAAAGGGCTAAATGTGGGATAATACAGTTGGAGAGGGTGAAGGGAAACAGGGACTCTCATACCATTCTGGTGAGAGAAGAAACCTGATATACTCTCTAAGGAGGCCGAATCTATCAAAATTAAAAGCACTCACAGGCTTTGCTACATCTAGAAATATACTCTATGGATATACTAACACAGAACTATTTGTAGTAGGCAAAGGATTACAATCAAAACACTGGCTAAATAAATGGTGGAACATTAATACTGTGAAGCTAGGGGAGAAAAAGCTGCTTTATACAAGGATATAGAATAATTTCCTAGATACACTTTAAGTGAAAAAACTAAGATGCCAGGCATTTTATGACCACATGTATGGGGAGAAAATTTGAAAAAGTTGGTATATTTATAGAATATTCTTGATGGGCACACAAAATTAGTAACTATCCCTGGTGAGGAAAACCAGGTTCAATGGTTCAAAGATAAATTTTTCACTATATACCCATTTTGAACACTTAAAAAATTTAAGGTGTAAGGGTACCTGGCTGGCTCAGTCAGTAGAACCTGTGACTCTTGATCTCAGTGTTGTGAATTTAAGCCCAACGCTGGGTGTGGAGCTTACTTTAAGGAAAAAAAAGAAAAAAAATTTAAATGTATATTTCTTACCAACTGAAACAAATTAAAAGAAAACAATTGAGAATAAATCAAAATGTTTAGTTATGGATTTTATGTTGTAGGATGACAGAGGGCTTGTTTTCTTTATGCATTTCTATAACATACTGAGCTTATTTTCATAATAAGATTTTTTTTTTAAAGATCTTATTTGACAGAGAAAGAGAAAGCACAAGTAAGGGGAGTAGCAGCAGGAGAGGGAGAAACAGGATCCTTGCTGAGCAAGGAGCCCAACGTGTGATTCAATCCCAGAACCCTAGGATCATGACCTGAGCCGAAGGCAGATGCTTAACCAACTGAGGCACCCAGGTGTCCCCATAATAAAATATTTTATTTTTTTATTTTTAATTTTTTAAAAAGGATTTTTATTTGAGAGAGAGAGCAAGCAAGAGCACAAGAGCAGGGGGAAGGGGCAGCAGACTCCCTGCTGAGCAGGGAGCCCAATGCAGGGCTCTACCCCGGGACCCTGGGATCATGGCCTGAGCCGAAGGCAGACGCTTAACTGACTGAGCCACCCAGGTGCCCCATAATAAAGTATTTTAAAGGAGAGATAGTATAAAGGAGGAAATTCCAGATAAGAAAGAATATGAGCAAAGATCTAGCAGGTAGGATGAATACAAAATACTTTGGTTATAATAAATAGACAAGACTAAATAAAGCAGATATTTTCTAACAGTGAGATAAACAACCGTGCCTCCTGTACAGAAAGTCTGTAATAATGCTATAGAATGTATGAAAGACTACGTTGGTAGCTAAACTCTCCTGACATTTTTGGTGCTAGACAGTCTAAGAGTCCTTTGTTGACATCACAGCAGAAAATGACAAAAATACTGTTAAGATTAATCTGATAGATTAGAATGTGGCTACCCTAGAAGTAAAAATAGCCGATTTCTGGCCCAGACATGTTGTCTGTGACACAGGGAGTATTTAAGGGTCTGGAACAGCTACAACGTCCAGAAGCTCAGCATTGTTAAAGGCCCACAGTTCATGTGGCAAACATGGTTTCCCTCTTCAGACAGGCCAGCGGCTCTACATGTGTTTTCCTCTGTTGTGGCCTAACCAGACTTACTTCTCTCATGGTGTCCAGACAAAGCTTGTGACTGCCAAGAGAGCCCTGAGTAAGTCCCCTGACAGGAGTAGGGCCGAGGACCGGGGCAGGAATGGTGCTGGTAGAACCAGAAAGGTATGCAGCAGGAACCAAGATGCAGGCTGCCTCATGGGAGTGTAGAGACCTGGGGGCCAGGCCCCCTGCGCTCGAGTCCCGGCTTCACCATGGTCTAGCTCTGTCACCTGGCACTAGTGAGCTACTCACGATTTCTCTGCCTCATTTCCCCCAGCTGGAAAATGGAGACACAAAAGTATGGCTGTTAAGAGTTAAAGGACTAAGTATTTGTCAAGCACTTAGCATGGTGCTGACACAGATTTAGTTTTCGTGTCCACTGCAGGCCTACCATGAGCTTGGCTCTAAGAGAAATAAAAATTCAGAGACTTTATATCTGATAGGTATGGCGAAGGAAAGGAGAGCTATCAAAGATGACAGTATGTGGAGATTTAGAAATTATCAACACAAAAGTAACTGAAATCCTGACAATAGACGAATTCTTCAAGGAACATTCCGATAAAAATCAAATACCTGTGAACTAACTCTCAAAAAATACCCTCAATTGGATAGAGAAAGTTGAGGAGCCAGATAAAGTGTGTTTACAAAGGTATAGTGTCTCACTTGGAATTGAGCACAGGAGGAGAATTGTGTCAAACTTCCAGTAACAGTAATTCCATCTTAAACTTGTAAGATTTTAGTTTCAAGTTACTTGTGATGATCTCACTGGATTCAAATAATGATCCCATAAAGTGGAAGAATTATCTCCATTCCATCAATGAAGAAAAACCTCAGAGACTACATTGCTACCTAAAGTTACATAGCTAGTAAGTTATAAAACAGGAAATTGAAATAAATAAATTTCTCCTATAAC
Organism: Zalophus californianus; assembly: GCF_009762305.2. Classification (NCBI taxonomy): domain Eukaryota; kingdom Metazoa; phylum Chordata; class Mammalia; order Carnivora; family Otariidae; genus Zalophus; species Zalophus californianus. Next base: position 125,391,241 of record NC_045598.1, read on the forward strand.
AATTCTATAAGAATCACGATATTATAAGTTAACCTTAACTTTATTCAACAGAGCAAATATTATGCTCCTCTCCCACTTTTCTGAAAAATAAAAACCAAATGACAAAGCAAATGAAGAAACTTGCTAAATACCAATAAATCAGAAACAAACATGCCAGAAAAAAAAATACCACCTGACATTTTCCCTATTCGCCCAACAATTCATACCTGTCATTTATTTTTACTGATTCAAGAAAAATTCTTTGTTCATCCTTCTAAAAAAATATCTGCACAGTTACTACTAGCCAGTTACAGCTGCAGACTCTCTTGGTTCTCAAAGAGCTATGTTGGGAGGAAACACTGGTAAATATAATTTCAATCTAATATGACAAACACTACAATGAGTGTATGTACAGGAGCAGCTGATCCAAACCCAGGGAGAGGCAGGTGTGGTGCTGGGAAGGAGATGAAAGGGAAGATGCATGGGAATGAGTCAGGAGGGAGCTAGGAGAAGGTGCTAGGCAGTGTGGATACAAACAGGCTCAAGAGTAATCAATAATGCTTATACCACAAAAATGCAATATCCATTCAATTTTAATTATGTTACCTTTTATTATTTTACAATATATTTCAAAAAATGCCGTTACAGTTGCCTTAACTGCTCTATAAGACCTGGAATAAAAGAACACTTAGAATTAGAACACACAGACATCAAGCTGTAATACCTACTTGTACTGAGCCATTACTACCAAAGAGATGTAGTTTTTTAAATAGGCAGATGTGTGGCAATGCAAAATAAAATACAAACTTGTTAAAACAAACAGTAAACTTTGTTTTAATGGCTATCAAAAGGAGGTGGTTTTGTTTTCGTTTTTCAACACATCTGGTTCTGGCAGCAAGTTGTATTATGCATTTAAAGCAATACATGCCCTGAAAGCTTCTACTTTCAGTTGTGCGTGTCATCTGAATCAGTGCCCAGACACATGAAAAATATCATTCCCAATCCCCTCGCTACCCCTCCCTCCAGAAGGTCGTGAACTCAAGATTCTTGTTGGTGAAGTATTTTACAGTTTTTTTCCAGTGACACTGGACGTTTTTAATTTTCTCTAAAAGAGAAGCGATGAAAATGCAAGGAAACCCTCCAGGGTCCAATTTTCACTTCACATTCTCCACAAGCAATAAAATAGCAGCTCTACATGTTGATGAAAAAGAATTTCAATCTCTCCATATTAGTTTCTTAATCATATTAGCACTAAAATTTATGTGGATTTAGCTGGATTTCCAAAAGGAAAATTTTAGTTGTCAAATATTTCAGAAATTTAATAAAGCATTACATATATGTAATTAGCTCTTATCTACCAAAAATATATATGTATATATATTTATATTTATTTATCTTACCTTCACTGAAGTTCTTTTTTTCTGGCTGGACATGAGAACAAGATTAAGTGGACCAATGCTGGCTTTATTTCTTTATAAGCAATAATTTGAGTCTTTCTTTCATTCAGTTCGATCGCATGTTCATAATAAATTCACAAAAGGCAATACAAGGAAACACCTACTGAATAGGCATCTGCCAAGCAATTCATGCTTTAAGGTTAGACTCTACCAAATGGCACTATGGCATTATAGGCATTCAATTTTTGTTTTCTTTTTTCAAGTTTGTCAGTTCTTTACTATTTTTTTTTTCCTAGCAAGAGATGGTATATGATCACAAAGTAAGGCCTAGAGACCATTTATAGTTGCTCCCAGTATTATGCTGGACGGAACTCTTAAGAGCTGATATAAACCAAACTGAACAATAGTCAACTGGAACCACATCTGATCACATTCAAATAGTTTCCAATAGTACTTTGCTAATATACATGTTTCCTTCTTCTCGGCTGATTTTGTGTTGATCTTTTTAAAATTACAACAAGTAAGACTGCAAGGTTTTTGTAGGCTTGTGGTCTTAGGGGACTGCTATGTTCATATGGATATTATTTTAAATCACAAAATGTCTCTATAGTAATGTTCTTTCTATAAACATGGTTGGCAAAATAAAAAAGGCACAAAAGGGGGATAATGAGAAATGTTTTCAATTTCAGTGAAGAATCCCAAAGCAAGTATCTTTCATGAAGAAAAGTAGAGAAAAATGTTCAGTAATTCATGCACGACTTGAGCTTAAAACAAAAACAAAAAAAAAAAAACCTTCTCTTCAGATAGGTCCTGAGGCTTGAGGAGAAATGAGTTTTCCTAATCACGTGCTTCATGTAAAATAAAAATGTAAAGCTGCACATATATATGTTTGGTTTAACAGTGGACCCATGTTTTTTTAAAAGTCAGGCAATTAAAGGAAAACAAAACCAAAATACCTTCATAAACAAAGAACTCCACCTGTAGCCTCTGTCCTTTTTACCACTGAGTGGGGCAAAATGTCCAATAAAATGTAAAATGCAGCATACGCAATCATGTAATCTAAAAACTTTTCATGATAACTTATTGCAAATTGCACTTGACAGTTCACCACAACAATGGAAAACTGGCCCCTTGTTGGTTCACACAGTCCTTGAGACCCAAAGTGAAGTCACCAGTAGAACGATCTGGATAAAAAGTTTGCAGCTGTGCTCAGCCAGCTAGCTCCACCCTCTGGGTGTGAGCCGACCCGGGACACTGCTTTGTCTTGCTCCTTTGTGGGACTCTCATCCTCAGGCAGGTAGTCGGGCAGTTCTGTGTTCTGTTCTACTTCCACAGGCGTATCTTGGAATGGGACCAACATCTGACAGAGAACATGTTAAGAGTTATTACAAAATCATCCTAATGGACACAGATATTTATGTCTTAAGTTAAAGGTCTACTTTACTCCTCATTCTAATCACCATATTTATTCACAGGGGTTATATTCCTTTAAAAATCTTCCTCTTACATGAAGGTAGGCCCAACTGCTGAGCACAGAAAGGCAGAAATACACATGAAAACTAAGATGCTTTTCTCCTGAGGCTCCAGGAATAAATGTGCAATCCCTGTCTATTTAAAGAAAACAAAAGCAAGTATCTGGCTACTGTGTGCCCCTGAAGGGCCACTGAAACGCCTTTCTATGGGAAGACAAATAAGCTAAAGGAATGCAGATTTGTTTTCCCTATCACAAAGCTAGTGGCAAAAGTAGCAAGAGGCAAAGATTTTCACTGTATTTACCTATCCCTGGTGGGAACAGACCTTTATTTTTTGGATTAGCAAAACTAAGGTTAGAAAGAATTTAAAAACTAGCGCAAGGAAACTAGATATCCTTTATTTCCATATAAAATTAGGAAGACGTCTCCACTGAGACAAAGAACAGACTCTGAAATCCACAAAATATAAGAACAGACTTTGAAATCTACAAAAGACCTCTATTTCTAAGAGTTAACTGTTAGCTAAGAAACATTAAGATAATCCGACCCAACCACACTCCTGTATATTTGGCAACTAATAGCCTGAAAATACTTACAATCTGCTAGCCATAAAGAATAATCAGGAGAGTCAGTTAGGTATAAAGAAAACTAAATAAAGCATTTACCTCTTCTCCACTTTCACTTTTCACAACTTGCTGAGCTTTCATAACCTTGGTTGATGCTATCGCTGATGCCAAAGCCTAGGCCAGGATTAAAAGGAACAATTTTGAACACTGATTTGTTTACCTATAACCTCAAGCATATTCAGCCATTTAAAATACTAACCTCTGCTTTCAAATCTGAACGGATCCGCACCACACATCTTTGAACAGCCATTTGAAAAGTAAAGCTAATAACACCTTTAATTTTTAACAAAGCCTCTTCACAGAGATTTCTCCGAGACTGAAAAGGTAAAAAAACAAAAACAAATTATTAAAATTGGCAAAATAAAAATAAACAAATCAACTCAAACCACACTGAATTAGTCATCGGAGGGGGGCGGGGTAAGTAAATGTCTCTATTTCAGTTCTACCGACTCATTCTTGAGGGCACGCTGGTGGTGGTGTTTAGTCAAGTTTATTAAATTTTATAAGATCAACAGACTAATAATTCCTGCTGGATTTTTTCAAACTTCATTACTAATACTTAGTTTTAATAATTTTTATCGGAAATAAGTTAGCCAATATTAATTTAAATCTTAATGCAGAAGGAATGGAAGAATAATATAGAAAAAAATGCTGAAAAGCAGAGGGTCCTCTAGCTTAAGGGTGAGCAAACTATAGTCCACCCACTGTTTTTACTGGAACACAGCCGCACGCATTTGTTTACCTGCTGCCTGAGGCTAGTTTTATACTACAGCAGAGTTAGTAGTATAAGAGACCATATGCCCCGCCAAACCTAAAATATTTACTATCTGGCCCTTTAAAGAAAAGCTTTGTTGACCCATGCTCTACTTAAAAATCTCTGAGGATAATTCTGATAGACTGATGTTAGAATTAGTGAGTGTTCAGTGTCTGACTCACTATTTTTTAAAGTACTTGGTATTTATAAATATCACTACATCCTTCATTTATGGCGTTCTCAATGGTTACCACTGCATTCTCAAGGGTTATTCATACCCTCTTTTTAGTTCTCACTTTCCTCTGACAACACAATAAAACATACCCCCTTCAATGTTTCTTTGACTCCTAATAATACACTACTTAGACCACTGGTTATTCCATCTGTCTCATCTTGCCGCCAAGGTCCAGTGCCTAAAACTAAGTGATTTTGTTTCTACATCAACCTTCAGTAGACTATTCCCATCACTTCAACCATTATTACCATGGAGAACAAAGATGTGTATCTCCAAGAGGACTTTATTTTCATTTGCTATCAGACATATCCATTTGGATATCAAGTGGTCATCTCAAACACAAGATCCAAAGCAAAAATGGATTAAAAAGTAACTACAGGGGTGCCTGGGTGGCTCAGTCTGCTAGGCATCGGACTCCTGATTTCGGCTCAGGTCATGATCTTGGGGTCATGGGATCGAGCCCCGCGTTGGGCTCCATGCTCGGCAGGGAGTCCACTTGAGATTTTCTCTCTCCCTCTGTGTATCCCCCTGCTTGTGCTCTCTCTCAAATAAATGAAATCTTAAAAAAAATAAAATAAAAAAAGTAACTACAGTTTCACCTTATCCCTCCTCCACCTCCAGCTCATGTATCACATCACCATCTTTACATCTTTCTGTGTCTTTATTGAAACCAGGTTCTGGTTCAGTACTTCTGATGGGAGAGGCATCTGCAATTGACCCCAAATCCCTGGAACACCCTGAGAAACACTGCCTTCAAATTACCTGACTCACTCTTTTCTTCCATTGAATATAATCAGTCTTCAAACTTATTCTAATAATCCTTCAAAAGAACTATCATTGCTTATCTCCCTACTACCATTATAGAATGGTGCTAGTCAACTTGCTATTATTTGAGACTTTAGCAATCACTTTCATACAATATATTGGCCTGTATTCTCAGGTGTGCTTTGTTGAGTTTTATCATTTGGTTTGTGCTAGCTTTCAAAAGGAACTGTATTATTCTTATTCATTAAAATTAGATGGGACTGGTGATATTTTATATATCTTACTATCTTCCATTCAATCAACTTATGTCTACTACTGGAGCTTGCTTTCTAGAAACTTTTCAGGATCTTGTGGCCCCAGTTTCAGTAAGATAGTTGTTAACTATCTTATTTGGCAATGTCATGGATAATATGCATATGAAAAACTTCTCCCCACTCTTACTTAGAGAATCCTAAATCCTGAGGCCTAATTGCTATGAATAATCTAATGTAACCTACCTGGCCTAGCTAAAAAGATAAGTGGTAATCTATGGGTTGCTACCCCTAAATATGTAAAGTCATATAACTTATCACTGCTCAAAGTAACTTCAGGGAGACTTCCAAATCCAGTCAAGATGGAGTAACAAGGACTGGATTTAGCCAATATACACAAAATAAAATGAATAAAACAATGATTTCCAGAGAGTGGAAAACAAACGTCCCTGAGAGAAGGAAAATAAATGAAATGAGCTCCACAAAGACCTCAGCATATTGCCTAGAAAGTTTCCAGGCTGTAATTTAGGAAAGGAGAACTCAAGGGGAACCAGCAGTCTCTGTCAGTTAAGGACACAGTTGAAAATTCAGGGAGGTCAAGGCAACTATAATTCATAGGACAGAGCACAAGAGAGGGCAGAGCTGTGCAAAGAGGGCCCACAGGGAGAAAGCATACCCTAAAGATCTGCAGCGAGCTCCCCTCAGGTTTTCAGCTGAACAATGATCAGTACATGCATGTGAAGAAAGAACCTGAGGCTGAATAAAGAACCAGACTGTAAAGGAATAGAAGGAACAATTCTGCAGGCTCAACTGTGCTGGAAATACTCCATGTTTCCATCATACAGAGTGGAAAAACTCTGATATACATGGGGGCATGAACAGAGAACCCGGAAGAGTATTGCCTCAGTAGTGTAGCAAAATTATCCCTAGGATGAGGGTGCTATGGTCTTGCCTAACAAAGCTTAAAAGCAACCCTCAAAAAGATCTGTTTGCAAGTAACTGTGATCTAGAACAAATCTCAAGAATTTTTTTAAAGGATTTGCATACGAATAAATATATGCTGTGCCCCACAAAGTAAAATTTGCAATGCCTAGCATCTAGTCAAAAATTACCAAGAATGCAAAGGAGCAAAAAAAAAAAAAAAATACAACCTATAATTAGAAAAGTCAATCTATAATTACAAAAATCTATAAAAACATACTCAAAAAAACACAGACGATTAAATTAGTAGACAAGGACATTAAAATTATTCCAACCATCTTTTGTATGTTCAAATAAAGTATAAACATGTTAAGGAGTTATAAAAAAAAAAAGACCCAAATCAAACTTCTAGGAATAAAATAAGGGGCACCTGGCTGCAGAGCATGTAACTCCTGATTTCAGGGTCATGAATTCAAGCCCCACATTGGGCATAGAATCTACCTAAAATAAAAAAATAAAATAGTAAGATAAAAAAATAAAACAATGTCTATGGTAAAAAAAAATTAGTGAAGAGATTAATAGGAAGTTAAACACTTGCAAAGGAAAAATTTAGCAAATATAGCAACAGAAACTATCCAAAATGAAACAGAGGGGGAAAAAAAAGAATGGAAGAAAAAAATTAGAGTATCAGTGAGCTGTGAGACTTCATATGGTTGAATTATGTGTAAGCGGAATACCTTGAAAGACTAAGGGGAAAGGGGGACAGAAACAATATTTGAAGAAATAATGGAAAAAAAACTGTCCAAATTTGCTGCATATTACAAACCCAGAAATCCAAGAAGCTGAATAAATATGAAGAAAATTATACCAAGGCACGTAATAAACATACTGACCAAAAGCAGTGATGAAAGAGAAACTCTCAGAAGTAGGCAGAGTGAGAAAAATAAAATATATTACATATAGAAGAACAAAAATAAGAATAGAATCCCAAATAGAAACAATGCAAGGAAGACGACAGTGGAGCAATGTCTCAAAGTATGGTGTTAAAAAAAAAAAAAAAAAATTCTGTCACTTAGATTTTCACACCCACTGAAAATAATCCTTCCAAAAAAAAAAAAATAAAATAAGGACTCTACCAGACATACAAAACTGAAGGAGTTAGAGACTTCAATATCTGACTTTCAAAAATGAATATAATAGGTAGACAGAAGATGAGCAAGGAAAATAAGCCTTAAAAAACAGCATAAACAAAACTCAACAGACACTTAGAATACTCCCAAACAAGAGTGTATACATTCTCAGGGACATGTGGAACATTCTCCAGGACAGACCATGGTAGGCCATGAAACAAGCCTCAATATATTGAAAAGGACTGAAATTATACAATGTTGTCAAATCACATGAAATTAGAAATTAATAACAGAAGGAAATTTGGAAAATTCAGAAATACATGGAAATAAAACAACAAACTCCTAAGTAATAACCAATGTGTCAAAGAAGAATTAGAAAATACTTTGAGATGAATAAAATGAGACCACCACATACCAAATCTGATGGCATACAAAGAAAGTAGTGCTTAAACAAAAATTTATAAGCTATAATAACTATATTAAAATAGAAGAAAATCTCAAATTTTAAGAAAGTCCAGAGCAAGTAGAAGGAAATCATAAAGATTATGGCAGGGGAAAAAAGAAACAGAGAAAAGGGAAAAAAATAGGAAAAAGAAAAAAAATTGATGAAACTAAAAGTTGGTTTGAAAAGATCAACAAAACCGATAAACCTTTTAGCTACAGAAAGAAGACTTGAATCACTAAAATCAGGAATAAAAGGACATTATGACGAATCTGACAAATAAAAGACTATAAGCAAATACTATGAACACATTATGCCAACACATTAAGATAACCTCAATGAAATGGACAAATTCCTAGAAAAATAAAATTATCAAAACTAACTGAAGGAAGGAAAAGGAAAAACAGACCTATAATAAGTAAGGAGATTAAATTAAAACCAGAAAATATACCACAAAAAAAAGCTCTGGACCAAACGGTTTCACTGGTGAACTCTACCAAATGTTTACAGAATAATCAACACCAATCTTTCACAAACTCTTCCAGACACTTCCTAGCTCATTTTACCCAGATACCAAAACCAGAAAAAGATATCACATGAAAGAAAATTGTAAATAAAACTATAAAATACCCTGTAGGAATACACACACACCACACAATACCTCAACAGAATCCCAGCAAGCTGAATCCAGAAGCATATTAAAAAGATTATATAGCATGACTGGGATTTACCCTAGGAATGAAAGTTTGATTCAAAATATGAAAATCACCAGGATGCCTGGGTGGCTCAGTCAAGTGTCTGCCTTTGGCTCAGGTCATGATCCCAGTGTCCTGGGATCAAGTCCCGCATCGGGCTCCTTGCTCAGCGGGGAGCCTGCTTCTCCCTCTGCCTACCGCTCCCCCTGCTTGTGCTCTCTCTCTGACAAATAAATAAAATCTTAAAGAAATATATGAAAATCACCAATGTAATACATGATATTAATAGAATTCATCTCAACAATGAACAAATAAACAATTTAAAAACAGAATATAGGCATTTCTCCAAAACAGAAAATATGTGATAAATTAAAGATATATGCAATAAACACTAAAGCAACCACTGAGAAATGGCCAATAAGCACATGAAAAGATACTCAACATCATTAATCACTAGGGAAATGCAAATCAAAACCACAACAAAAGAAAAACAAAATAATCCCAAGAACAACAGCAAAAAAACCCCACAATAAGATAACACTTCACATCTACTAGGATAGCTTTTTTTTTTTTTTTTGATAGCTATTAAACAACAGAAATCTATGTTGACAGGGCTGTGGAGAAAGTGACCCCTCATATGTTGCTGATGGAAATGTAAAATGCTGCAGCCACTGTAGAAAACACTCTGGAAGTTGCTCAAAAAGCTAAACAAAGTTAATGTATCATCCAGCAACTCTACCCCAGGAACATATCCAAGAGAACTGAGGACATAAATCCACACAAAAAACTATACAGCAATACCCATAGAATTATTCCTAATAGCCAGAAAGTGGAAACAGCCCAAATGTCCACCAACTGATGAACGAATAAACAAAATACAGTACATCCATGCAATGGAATATTATAAAGAAGAAAGATGTACTGATATATGCTACAATAGGGATGAACCTTGGAAACATTATGCTAAAGTGAAAGCCAGGCATGAAATGTCACATAGCCTACGATTCCATTCATATGAAATGTCCAGAAGAGGCAAATCCACAGACACAGAAAGTAAATTAGGGGTTATCAGAGGCGGGGGCTAGTGACTGCTTCCTTTCGGAGTAATGCAATGTTCTGGAATCAGACTATGGTGATGGCTGCACAACCCTGTAAATACACTAAAAGCACGGAATTGTACACTTCAAAATGGTGTATCTATAGTATGTGAATTCTATTTCAATTAAAAAAAAAACCTGAAAGAATTCATTGCCAGCAGACCTGTACTAGTATAAGAAATGTTAACAGAAGGAAAATGAAATCAGATGAAAATCTAGAATTTACACAAAAGAATAAAGAGCCCTGGAAATGGCAAAAAGTAGGTGGACAGAAAATACTTTTTCTTATTTTAAAACGTCTTAAAAGAGACTGATTTTTTTGAAATCACAGAGACAGAAAGTGAAATAGTGGTTGCCAGGGGCTGTGGGGGAAGGATTAAAGGGGAGTTATTGTGTAATGAGTACAGAGTTTTAGGTTTTACAAACTGTACATTCATAAGAAGTATAGAGTTGATGGTTACACAACATCATGAATGTATTTAATACCACTGAACTGTATACCTAACAATGGTTAAGACAGGAAATTTTATACTTATCTGTATTTTACCAAAATGAAAAAAATATTAAAAATAAAGACTATTTAAAGTAATAACAATGCATTTGGGGTTTATAACATGTGGGAATACTACATGTAACAACTGCAAAGAGGGAGAGAAAGGGGAAATGGAAGTATAATGTTCTAAATGCCCTATACTATTTATGAAGTGATAGATTAATTGAAGCTGCACTATAGTAAATTAAAGATATATTTAAAAAACCCTAAATCAACGATCAAAAAGAAAGGAAGGAGAACTGTAGCTAATAAGCCAACAAAGGAAATTAAAAGGAAATCATAAAAAATATTCAATTAGTCCAAAAGGCAGAAAATGGAAAAGGGGAACAATGAACTATGGGACAAATAGAGAGCAATTAGTAATGGGCCTCTGACTGGCTCAGCTGGAGGAGCATGCAACTTTTGATCTCTGGGTTGTGAGTTTGAGCCCCCTGTTGGGTGCAGAGATTACTTAAGTAAATAAATATATAAACCTTAAAAAAAAAAAAAGAAAAAAGCAATTAGTAAGAGTTGTTTTAAAACTAACCATATTAATAATCGTATCAAATTTAAATGACCCCAACACTCCATTTAAAAGGCAGAATTTTCAGAATGGATTAAAAGGCAAGGCCCAACTATATAGTGTCTGTAAGAAATCTTAAAATACAGACATGAATAGAAGATACACACTCAGCAAAAGCAAGCAGAAGCTAATATTAAAAGCAGACAAGGTAGAATGAATTCAGAAGAAACTATCCTGTAGGACTATTACAGTATTCTAATATTACAATATTCTATTACTATGTTACTATACTATACTACACTCTAAAAAATTGTGTACAACTGGTATTATTTCTTCCTTAAATATTTGGTAGAATTCACTAGTGAAGCCATCTGGGACAAAAGTTTTCTTTATGGGAAGGTTTTTAATTACAAAATCAATTTCTTTAATAGATATTGAGCTATTCAGGTTATCCATTTCTTCTTGAATAAACCTTGGCAATCTGTGTTTTTCAAGAAATTTTCCCATTTCATCTATATTACCAAATTTATTTAAAATACTCATTTACTTTCCTTTTAATGTCTATAGGGTCTACAGTGATGTTTTCTTTCTCTTAGTTCTTGTATCGATAATTTGTGACTTTTATTCTTGATTGGTTTGGCTACAAGTTTATCGATTTTATTGATCATGTCAAAGAATCAGCTTTTGATTTCACTGGTTTTTCCTCTTATTGCTTTTCATTTCACTGATTTGTTTTGTTTCTTCTGCTTACTTTGGATTTCATTTGTTCTTCTTTTTCTAGTTTCTTAAGGTAGAAGCTTAAGTTACCGAGAACTTTTCTCTCTTGTATATAAATATTTAGGCATTCGGTGCTATTGAATTACCTTCTAAATACTGCTTTAGCAGCTTCCCACAAATTTTGATATTTCATTTTCATTCAGTTTAAAATGCTTTATAATTTCTCTTTTGATTTCTTCATTGACTCATGGATTATTTTAGAAATATATTATTTAGTCTCCAAAGTATTTGGGGGGTTTCCAAATAACTTCTGTTTCTGATTTCTAATTTGCTTTTCCTTGTGCTAACATACTTTACATAGTTCTTTTAAATTTATTAATACTTGTTTTAATGGCCCACAATAAGGTCTACCTTGGTAAATACTCCACGAATATGTGAAAAGAATGATTATTATCTTGTTGCTGGATAGGGTGTTCTATAAATATAGATTAGGTTGAGTTGGTTGTTAGTGTTGAGTCTTCTATATCCTTAACTGATTTTCTGTATACTTGTTCTATTAATTGAGGGTGGTGTTGAAATCTCCAGATCTAATTGTGGATTTGTCTATTTCTCCTATCATTTCTGTCAGTTCTGGCTTCATATACTTTGAAGTTCTATTATTAGGGCATAAATATTTAAAATTGTTGTGTCCTCTGATTAACTGATACCTTTAGAACAAAATGCCCCTGTGGGATTTATTCTTCAAGACCTGGCAAGTGTCACTGAAGGAACTATTTACAATAGTCCCCCTTCCACATCTTATCCACAGGGAGATCCATTCTAAGACCCCCAGGGGATGCCTAAAACTGCAGAAAGTACCAAAACCTATATATACTTATGTTTTTTTCCTACACATACATAAGTTTATTTATAAATTAGGCTCAGTAAGAGATTAACAATAATGATTACTAAAAGAGAACAATTATAACAATACATTATCATAAAAGTTATGTGAATGTGATCTCTCAAAATATCTTATTATACTATACTTACCCCTCTTCTTGTGATGATGCGAGGTAATAAAATGCCTACGTGATAAGATAAAGTAAATGACATAGGCACTGTGACATAGCCTTAGGCTACTACTGACCTTCTGATATGTCAGAAGGAGGATCATCCACTTCCCCACCCCATCTTATGAACCATGTGTTTAAGTCTTACCGTATCATCAAGACCATCTATGTGCAAAACCACTGTTTTGGCACGTTTGTTTGTAGTTCCCAGAAAAAACTGAGCTTTCCTTCTACGTGAATTCATTTCATTGAAACTATCACCATCTGCCATATTGGAAGACTGAAGAATGTCATAAATTTCAGAAGCCAGCAGTTTTGTTTCTCCTGGGGTTGTACTCCTTGAAAAGAAACACATATAAATTAATTAGTCTTGTCACTTCTACTGATTCTGTAATTTTAGACCTCGACTTTGCAGAGCCTTGTTTTCTTCATTCTGATGCTTTGTTCAATTGAAAGGAAAACACCAGTGAATCCTAGAATAATCAACAACATAGCAAAAGCACCTAGTTGATCATAAGGTCTTCTAATTTCATTTCATTTTTTTTTTTTAAAGATTTTATTTATTTATTTGACAGAGAGAGAGAGAGACAGCGAGAGAGGGAACACAGCAGGGGTAGAGGGAGAGGGAGAAGCAGGCTTCCCACCGAGGAAGGAGCCCGACGTGGGGCTCGATCCCAGGACCCCAGGACCATGACCTGAGCCGAAGGCAGACGCCTAATGACTGAGCCACGCAGGCGCCCCTCATTTTTATTATTTTCTTAAAAATTTTATTATATATAGTGTGCACATGCGTGCGGGGCTGGGGGGGGGAAGGGGTAACAGAGGGGAGGGAGAAGGAAGGGGAAAGAATCTCCAGCAGATTCCTGGCTGAGTGCTGAGCCCAACATAGGGCTCAATCCCACAATCTTGAGCTGAAACCAAGAGTCTGAAGCTTAACCAACTGAACCACCCAGATGCCTCAAGGTCTTCTAATTTCGTTTTAAATCCATGGTTCACTGAGATTCAAAACTTATCACTATAATAGAACACCATATTTAATCAAAATCATTAATTAAACAATCAACTAAAAAGATTAGGATACAACCTGTCCCTGAATTCATACTAAAATAACTTGAAAGTACCCTGACCTTGAAGACGGTATAACACATAAAAATCCAAAAGGAGAAAACAAATTAGGAGAGGATCATTCATATTATCTCAATAAGGAGATTTCTTAATAAATTCAAATGGCTTCTTAAATTTACATTTTTTACATATCTTTTACAAAGCATGTTTGTATTATGAAGCCACAACTAAAACAAAAGTTTTCATTCTTGAACTTCTAAATCCTACTATAGCTCCTCACATAAACATCTAGTGCCATTCTGTCCAAAAAGACTTTCTGCATTGATAGAAATGTTCTATAGCTGCACTGTCCACTCACCATATATGGCTACTGAGCAACCACAACTTAAAAAATGATTTACTTTGAATTAAATGTAAATTGCCACATGTGACAAGTGTCCACCATAATGGACAGCACAGATCTAATGCTTTTTATAGTTAAACTGAATAAACAGTAAATACACATAAGTGTTAAAAATAACCCTCATTTCACTTACAGATAAACTCAATTAAGTCCAAATCTTATAACATACATTCGAGGCCTTTAAGTTTATCCCCATTCAGCTCTACCAACATCAGCTCATTTTGTCTTTTTATGAATACCTTTTATAGATGCCTTTTCCTCAACCAAAAGAGCTTTACCTAGACCATTCGCTTTCAAACTCTTACTTCTCCCTTGAAGGCTCAACCTCAACTACCATCTTTATGAAGCTTTCTCACTCCAATAATCCATTCCTCCCTCTACATTTACAGTACTATGCTGGGGCACCTTGGTGGCTCAGTCAGTTAAGCGTCCCATTCTTGGCTTCAGCTCAGGTCACGATCTCAGGGTCATGATATCGAACCCCATTGTTCAGCTCCACACACAATGTGGAATCTGCTCAAGATTCTCTCTCCCTCCCCCCTCGCACTTCCTAAAATAAATAAATAAAATCTTTTAAAAACTAATAAAATATTATACTTGTGCTTATACTACTCATCTTAATTTTCTATTTTTTTCTCTTCAAGAATGGGGATGTATTCTCTCCACAGGCCCTCACTAAACTTTTTACAATCCATTTGTTTACTGAATGAGCAGGAACACTTCAATTTCCGGTATTCAAACTATAAATCTAGTTACACAGAGCTTCAGGTCCAGGGGTACTAATCCGGCAATTATCCAGGCACTCAATTTACTATACCCACTGCTTTTCTGGGCTACTGTTGACCCCAGAGATCAATCACTTTGAATGATTTTGGCCGTGTATTCCAAGAAGCTATCAAAAAGACTATTTTGAGGGGGGAGATGTCTCAGCACTTTTCTGGTAGCTGTTTTACGGTACTGAAAAGGTCACTACAGTTCTGAGATATTTTAAATACTAGCCAACCACAAGTTGTAAAGAGTATGAGGACAGTAGAGATACTCATGAATTTAGGAGGAAAAACAACAATGTCTTTCCTACCCCTTTCCACCATCAATACCATTTCCAAGAGTTTGCATCTAATAAAAAAAAAATCACAACACATAATAGAAGACTTAACTAATGACCTTCCTATAAAAAATTTTAAAATGCATATATTATTTCAAAAACTGTCTCCTGATGAACTAGTGACAAAAAATATTGAAACACTGTAACATTAAATGATTATCTTCCTGTTCTGCAGAATCAGAACTATAACAGTAGTTCTAAACCATTAACGCCTTTGAGAATCTGCTGTAAAATTCAAGAATATTTCACGAAAAATGCAAATATAAAAATTTTCCACATCAATTTCAGTGAGTTTATGTACCTACCCATGCCATTTATCTTATATCAACCTCGAAGAAGACAGATGGTTTAACATTTTTTTAAACTGATCTAGAATTGGAGGGGGCAGAATAGGAGAACAGCAATGTAACAATCCATCCAATGTTTGAAAAAAATCAATAAAGTGGCAACTGCTGGTAAAAATATAATTGGTACTATTTGAAAAAAATTAACAGTGATAAGACACAAAAATATCTATACTCTTTGATTCTGTAATTCTTCTACTGGAACTTGTTAAGAAAATAATCCACGAAATAAAAGTAATCCAAAATATAAAAATACCCTTTTATATAGTTAGGCAAAGAAATTTTAGAACAGTACTGCCCAACATAACTTTCAGAGATGATGGAAATGTAGTAAACTAGTCACATGACTACTGAACACTTAGAATACGGCTGGTACAAGCAAAAAATTGGTTTTTAAATTTTAATTAATTTAGGGGCACCTGGGTGGCTCAGGTTGTTAGGCATCTGCCTTCAGCTCAGGTCATGGTCCCAGGGTCCTGGGGTCGAGCCCCACATCAGGCTCCCTGCTCAGCGGGAAGCCTGCTTCTCCCTCTCCCACTCCCCCTGCTTGTGTTCCCTCTCTCGCTGTGTCTCTGTCAAATAAATAAATAAAATCTTTAAAAAAATTTTTTTAATTAATTTAAACTTAAACTGCCCACATGTGGCTAATGACTACCATATTGGACAGAAGTTTTAGAAAAAAGGGGAGACTACCTCTGCTGTCAGTTTCCTTAAGCTAACCCTCCTTTTCCTGGTTATTAATTGCTCCCATATGTCTGACAAACCATTCCTCTAACACCTTTTCTGACTGAGATCCTACAAAAGAAATTAGCTCTACAAGAAAACTAGATAAGTGACTATCTTCTCAATTCTCCGAAGGATAGTATAGAGCTAGAGCCATTCCAGAGTCACAGGAGAGAAGATAAGCTATTACATCTAAAGGATTCCTTAGGACTTTGGGGCTTAATTCTCTCATAAACCTATACTAGTGGTTTCCATATTAACAGCAACTGAGGGAAGAAAATTCCATTTATTCATAAAAACAATTTGCAAAGGTGATATATGTGCATTTACAATTGCCTGTGCGGCTACAGGGGCTATTTGTACTAACTTTCAATTAGAAAATTAAGGATTTACAAAAAACAAAAACAAAAAACAAAAAACTAAACAAAACAAAGCAACCCAAAAAACAAAAAACAAAAAGGAAAGCTAAGGGGTGCCTGGGTGGCTCAGTTGGTTAAGCGACTGCCTTCGGCTCAGGTCATGATCCTGGAGTCCCGGGATCGAGTCCCGCATTGGGCTCCCTGCTCAGCAGGGAGTCTGCTTCTCTCTCTGACCCTCTTCCCTCTCGTGCTCTCTCTCTCTCATTCTCTCTCTCAAATAAATAAATAAAATCTTTAAAAAAAAAAGAAAGTTAAGGAGTTACAACAAACTATACTTTACCTAGAGAGTCACACAGGGTACGCCTGCTTAGATAAACAAAGCAATTACAGATGACAGATTAGAAAAATGGTTCTATGAAATAAATACTCCAACTACCAGCACTTTTAACTTCCTTATTTCATAATTCCAAAATTTCATCATTTTCACACTGTAATAAATTCCATTACTACCTACTTAAAAACTGAAAGATTTTAAAAGGATAACATAATCAAATCAATGTGATGTTCTCACTGTTAAATATGGTCTTCAGGTGTACCTCAAAGACTAATTTTATTGATACCCTTCCTATGAAACAGTTAAGGAATCTATTTACAGACCCAGATCCCTCTTAAAACTAAGTAAAATTTTGTCTTAGGCAAAATTAAATTGACAAAAGCATATAAGAAAATTGAATTACAAATGAAGTTATTTCTTGATCTGGGCACTATGAACTATCTGTTCAATAAGTCAATTATAAATAATTATTTATTTTTAAAAAATGCTTTTAAAACCAAAAAGAAAAATCCAAAAGCATCTACATATTTAGAAGCTATCTTAGTCTTTAAAAAAAAAAAATCACTGGGTGCCTGGGTGGCTCAGTCGTTAGGCGTCTGCCTCCGGCTCAGGTCATGATCCTGGGGTCCTGGGATTGAGCCCCGCATCAGGCTCCCCGCTCAGCGGGAGGCCTGCTTCTCCCTCTCCCACTCCGCCCTGCTTGTGTTCCCTCTCTTTCTAATAAATAAATAAAATCTTTAAAAAAAATAAATAAAAATAAAAATTAAATTAAAAAAAATTACTGTTGGAGAGCTTGGGTGGCTCAGTTGGTTAAGCGTCTGCCTTCGTTTGGCTCAGGTCATGAGTCCTGGGATCGAGCCCCGCATCAGGCTCCCTGCTCAGCAAGCAGTCTGCTTCTCCCTCTGCCCCTCACCCCTCTAGTGCTCTCTCTCTAATAAATAAAATCTTTAAAAAAAAATTTTAAAATAAAAAAATTACTGTTCAAATACTATCATTCAAAACATTCAAAAAGAAAAAGTCTAGACTTTTATGGTATATTTGGCCATAAATGTAAGCGAGACTGTATAACTAAACAAGTATTGTCCTAATCTTAGGCAAGTGAAAACTGAAAGAGCTGATTAATAATGCCCTGGATTTAGTTCAGTCTTTAAAATCTGACATCAGAAAAAAAGACTACCTTGAAAAGTTCTTTCATCTAAGTAATTGGAATTTTGCTCTCAGTAATTTACTATTCCATAATGAAGTATATATTGATCCCTCACCACTTTTTCTTATTAGTTGTCTATACTGAAAAGGTTCACAACATTATTCATAAAACACAACTAAAAGAACCTTGATCTTTATTATATATCAAAAAAAATTTTAATTCTGAATATATTTCCTTACTGGTCATAAATACCTATGCACTCTTATTCTAGATGTTGCTAATAACATTTTATATTGCTCATAAAGGTCAGTTAAGATTTCCAAATACTATACAAAAGTAATGAATATACTATTTTACTGTTAAAGACTTGCTACTGTCTTTTGAAAAAATCCTAACTTTTCCTTTTGGAACTGCTTTTTTTTTTTTTCCTGTGTTGTTTGCTAAGAAAATGTGTTCTGGTGACATTTATGTAACCCAGAAAATTATACTTCATTTTTCAATGCAAAAACAATCCTAATTTTTTTTTAAAGATTTTATTTATTTATTTGACAGAGAGAGAGATAGCGAGAGAGGAAACACAAGCAGGGGGACTGGGAGAGGGAGAAGCAGGCTTCCCGCCAGAGAGCCTGATGTGGGGCTCAATCCCAGGACCCCAGGACGATGACCTGAGCCAAAGGCAGACGCTTAACGACTGAGTCACCCAGGCACCCCAAAACAATCCTAATTTAAAAAGCGTTCTAAGAAAGAAGTCAACAGCTCTGTTTAGGTAGCACTGAAATCCAACGCAGGCAATCTATGATCCTTGAGCCAAAGCTTATTCATTTATATATTAACTATGACTGTTTTGACCCGTAAGAGTAATTGCAACAGAGACTGAATGTCTGGCAAAGCCTAAAATACTTACTATCTGGCTTTTCAAGGAAAATATTTGCCAACCTCTGTTCCAAATAATTACAAAAAGACACTGAAAAACAAAAACAACTACAAAGGATGTGGGACATGACTGTAGCCATTAAGAATGATGCTGCAGGGGGCGCCTGGGTAGCTCAGTTGAGTGTCTTGCCTTCAGCTCGGGTTATGATCCCAGGGTCCTGGGATCAAGCCCTGCATCGGGCTCCCTGCTCAGCAGGAAGCCTGCTTCTCTCTCTCCCACTCCTCCTGCTTGTGTTCCCTCTCTGTCTTTCTAACAAATAAATAAAATCTTTAAAAAAAAAAAGAATGCTGCTACAGGAAAATGGCTATATGGAAGAATGCTCCTGATATATTAATTACTACTACTGTCCTTATCTTTTATTAAATATATTGGCATCAGATTTCTCAAAAACAAAATAAAAATCAAGGGAAAATGGAGCAAAATGGCAACAAAATTTTCAAGAATCCCAAGGAAACAAAAGGTGAGTTATGGGGCGCCTGGGTGGCTCAGTTGGTTAAACGACTGCCTTCAGCTCAGGTCATGATCCTGGAGTCCCAGGATCGAGTCCTACATCGGGCTTCCTGCTCAGCAGGGAGTCTGCTTCTCCCTCTGACCCTCTTCCCTCTCGTGCTTTCTATCTCTCATTCTCTCTCTCTCTCAAATAAATAAATAAAATCTTTAAAAAAAAAAGGTGAGTTATGGATCTAGTCCAGGTGTCCTTCAAGTATTAAGGTTATAGAAAGAGTCTTAAATATGAAAGAAGTCAAGGAATAGTTGAGCCTTTTCTTGAGCAATCTACTAGACAATGAGCTTCAACCAATCAAGAGATGGCCAGGAAAACTTCTCCAAAAGGACAATGAACATTTTCTATATTTAAGTGTGGATCTAAGTTTAAAACAAAGGTGGGACAGAGAATGAAATGTTCTGACAAAGCAGAAATAACCCAACTTAAAAAAAGGAGAGTCACCTGAAACTACCATAACATTGTGTGTCAACTATACTCAAAACAATTTTTAAAAAAAAGGAGAAGAAAAGAGGAAAGCAGAAAAAGCTCAATGACTATGGAACATTAAATAAGTGGGAATCAAAAGATTGCCATTAAAAATTAAGATACTGGAAGTTTAAGTAAGAAAACAGACAACTTAGAATATTTTTAAAAAGTATAAGCGCAAAAGCAACCGTTATAACAGTAACACAAATCTTTTTAAGTATCAGAAGAAATTTTTGGGCGCCTGGGTGGCTCAGTTGGTTAAGCGACTGCCTTCAGCTCGGGTCATGATCCCAGAGTCCTGGGATCGAGTCCCACATCGGGCTCCCTGCTTCTCCCTCTGACCCTCTCCCCTCTCATGCTGTTTCTCTCTCTCACATAAATAAATAAAATCTTTAAAAAAAATTTTTTTCAAAGTGAAAGAAGAAAACTCTGGCAGAAAAAGATATACAACTACTATAACATAATATACACGGTAACAATAACAAAAAGGAATTAACATTAAACATATCAGTCACTCAAGAAATAGAAATGGAGGGGCACCTGGGTGGCTCAGTTGTTAAGCGTCTGCCTTCGGCTCAGGTCATGGTCCCGGGGTTCTGGGATTGAGCCCCGCATCAGGCTCCCTGCTCCGTGGGAAGCCTGCTTCTCCCTCTCCCAGTCCCCCTGCTTGTGTTCTCTCTCACTATGTCTCTCTGTCAAATTAATAAATAAAATCTTAAATAAAGGAATTCAGAAATAAAGGAATGGGGGTGCCTGGGTAGCTCAGTCAGTTAAGTGGCGGCCTTCGGCTCAGGTCATGATCCCAGGGTCCTGGGATCGAGCCCCACATCGGGCTCCCTGCTCAGTGTGGAGCTTGCTTCTTCTTCTCCCTCTGCCTGTAGCTCCCCCTGCTTGTGTTCTCTCTCTCAAATAAAATCTTAAAAAAACTAAAAGGCAACCTTCAAATCTGAGATCTCCAACAGTCAAATGAGCTGCAAAATATACAAATTACTACATCTTATCTCCACTTTTGAGAGGGCAATAGGATTAAATTATAATGGAGTGTACAACAATGGTTGTACATCTGTTTGACTACTGGAAGAGCCAGCAATGATTACCACATTGTCCGAAAAAACATACTTTGAGTTAAAAAGCTTAGCCACTTGTGGCAGCCAAAGAGATATACTTCATAGACCTCCCTTTAAGAAAGAAACTTGCCCTCTGGCTGCAGGAAGTAGAATAGGAGAGCCACCAGCTGTCTTGGCTTTGAGATCCACCACACCGTTCAAAACTTCATACCATACCTTCAACCTGGCTCTTCACGGGCAGCCCCCAGCCAATAACTGAGCAGTGGGGACACCAGGGCCTGGCCATTTCTGCCCAAGGCAAAACTCAATCTCAAGGTAATCCTTGCTCTGGAGCTCCCCACTGAACTGACTATCAGATTTGCACTGCAATCCAAGACTCCTTCCCTCACTCAATTTCCTCTTCATTATCCTGCAGATGACAGATCTGCATTGAAGTCTAAAGACTGTGGTCCAGGTCTTCTTCATTCTCCTCTATCTTTACAGACCTTATCCCACAACAAACCTCTTCCATTTCTAACTCCATCTTAAGATCTCCTCTCCAGACGATATGCCAATGACCTGAACAGACACACCACCTCTCTTACAAAGATATAAACAGTCTCCCTATTTTTTTTTTAAAGATTTTATTTATTCATTTGACAGAGAGAGAGACAGCGAGAGAGGGAACACAAGCAGGGGGAGTGGGAGAGGGAGAAGCAGGCTTCCCGCTGAGCAGGGAGCCCGATGCGGGACTCGATCCCAAGACCCTGGGACCATGACCTGAGCCGAAGGCAGTTGCTTAACCGAACCACCCAGGCGCCCCAAGTCTCCCTACTATTTTATAGATGTCTCTCTCACTTACATATATATCCACTCACATATACACACATATATACTACACTATACTACAACCTTAGCCAACCAAACTAAAAACTTGTTTTACAGGTTTAATCTATGGGACCTCTAAAACTCGCTCTAAATCTTCAAAGTTCAAATTTAAGGTGTATTTTAAAATAGCAACATTAATTTTTTCATCTAATTTCTTATACTTAAATAATTTTTACCACATATTTCAACTTCAGTATCTATGTGTTAAAGGAATACACCATCTTAAGTTCATCATATGAATGAAATAGTCCTACAGAAGCATCCATATTATGCTTAAACCTTTCACTGTTTCCAACAGAGCTAATATGCCAGTTAAAAATAGTTAACTCTATGGCATTAAAGCATACCAGAAACAAGAATACCACCTTATATTTCATACATTATAAAATACACAAAGCATTTCTACATATATTATCCCATTCAGTCCTTGATCACTTTGCACGTATCACTGTAGGCTTTAGTAAGGAAACTGAGGGTCAGAGAGTCTTTGTCTCAAGAACTAAAATGCAAATTTTTACTAGTGGAATTGACCTCAAACCATAGGGAATAATTAACACATCTGATGGCAGTTAACATTTTCTGTTATTTATTCCTGACTGATCACCTGAATAAAAACAAGGAAAAAACTTCAGTCTCTATCTTATTATCATCAAAGATTAAGGCACCCTACCAGGCAGCTGACCCCATAAGAACAAATATTTTAGAGATTCCGAAAAAAAATAAGATTAATAAGTAAAATTTATCCAGAAGCCAAGAACACTAAGAAAAAAACGCACGCATGGGCACCTGGGTGGCTCAGTCGGTTAAGTGGCTGCCTTCGGCTCAGGTCATAATCCCGGGGTCCTGGGATCGAGCCCCGCATCAGGCTCCCTGATCGGCGGGGAGCCTGCTTCTCCCTCTCCCTCTGCCTGCCTCTCTGCCTACTTGTTCTCTCTCTGTATCTCTCTGTCAAATAAATAAAACCTTTAAAAAAGAAAAGAAAAAAACGCACGCAGCCTTGGAAGTCAGTTTAGATGATTCTGCACTGATACAATTTAACCATTAGTGTTTGGGAAGTACAGAACTTTTGTGAGCACTCAAGCCAAAGAATTTCTTTCCTGTGGTCATTTACAGTGGATATTTATTGTTCTTGACCCTTTTATGCCCTGGAATGCTGTCAGGGTTACCATGTTGAATTTGTGCAAAAGCTAAAAGCACCGGGCGCCTGGGTGGCTCAGTTGGTTAAGCAACTGCCTTCGGCTCAGGTCATGATCCTGGAGTCCCGGGATCGAGTCCCGCATCGGGCTCCCTGCTCAGCAGGGAGTCTGCTTCTCCCTCTGACCCTCTTCCCTCTCGTGCTTGCTATCTCTCATTCTCTCTCTCTAATAAATAAAATCTTTAAAAAAAAAAAAAAGCTAAAAGCACCGGATGTGCCAGAGATGCAATTTGTGATTAGGTTTGCACTGGAATTGTGATTCGAACAGGACACTTATAACTAATGAATTCTTTCCAGGTGGGGAGGAGGGTTATAAATCGAGACTTCACATCCTACCCTTGCAGCTCAGAGAAACTAGTTGTGGCTGAGGCTGATGTGGGGAGCTGCAGACAGGTGGACCTCCGAAGATGCATCAGATCTTGCAAAAAACTGAAGGTGAATGCAGAGGACTCTGAAATGCCACCCAAGAGCCTTTTAAAATAAATACAAGTTTTAGGGGCCTGGGTGGCTCAGTCGGTTGAGTGTCTGCCTTCAGCTCACGATCCCAGGGTCCTGGGATTGAGGCCCACATCAGGCTCCTTGCTCAGCGGGGAGCCTGCTGCTCCCTCTGCCTGCCACTCCCCCTGCTTGTGCTCTGACAAATTAAAAAAAAAAAACTTAAAAAAAAAAAAGAAAAGAAAGAAGACCCAGTTGGGTGGGAGGTGAGGGCAAGGGTTTACAGAGTAACAACTTCTATGTTGTTATAAATTACCTCATCTGTATACCCTGTACTGGGACACTTCTCAGTAGTACCTGTGTCTGCATTGATTAGATGGCAAGAGATAGAATGCCAATGTAAGACAGGTGTGTTGGCGATTACTCAATTTATTTTAAATCAAATAAATTAGGGGCACCTGGGTGGCTCAGTCAGTTAAGTGTCTGCCTTCAGCTCAGGTCGTGATCCCGTGATCCTGGAATCAAGCCCCAAGTCTGGCTCCCTGCTCAGCGGGGAGCCTGCTTCTCCCTCTCTCTGCTCCTCCCCCTGCTTGTGCTCTCTCTCTCTCTCTCACACACACTTCCCCTCTCTCTCAAAATGAATAAGTAACCTAAAATAAATAAATAAAACTAAATGGTTATTCATTATAGTTTTAAAGGCAGTCAAGTCTAGAAGATCAAAATAGCCAGTAAACTAAGATTAAGCCTCAGAAGAATAGCTTTTTTGCTTCGAGACATAGTGGAAATATCAAAACACTTAATCTTCAATTTCTAGCCTTCTAACAGGAAATCAGTAAAGACTAAGAAAGGAACAAAACCAGGCATTCCCAGGGGCAACACAGATGAAGGATTACAGATAAGTAACTTGGACTCTGTATTTTCCTTTTTCCTTACCCATAAAAGTGTTATCTGTCAAATCTACCTCAAAAAGTTGTAGTAACAAAATGAGACAATGGATATGAAAATCTTAGTAAGATGAAAGGTACAATTAAAAACCACCCATTTGCTAAAATTCAAATTAAATGGCTCTTAAGTCTCTCAGAAATGTCTAAATAATGCTCATGAAAATCTTATCAAAAGCCCCTTTCTGCCATGATACTGATGTTGGTTCTTTTGAGTAAAATAGGGATGAAACAGTAAAAGAACTTTGTAAAGTACTATAATATTGCATTTTTTTAAAAGATTTTATTTATTTATTTGACAGAGAACACAAGCAGGGAGAGCAGGAGAGGGAGAAGGAGGCTTCCCGCTGAGCAGGGAGCCCGACTTGGGGCTCCATCCCAGGACCCTGGGATCATGACCTGAGCCAAAGGCAGACACTTAACGGACTGAGCCACCCAGGCGCCCAATACTGCATACTTTCAAATGTGATTAGTAACCTGTGTTGCTCTGCTAGCAAATCAATTTACATACACCTCACATAACTTCATACAAGGTAGGATTTTCTCTTTTTAAAGATATGATTCATAAGTACCATATTTATCAACATTTTAAATAAAATTTGAGCATTTTCATAAGTACTACTAATATAAATGTTTAAGAATAATCAGAACATTGACCCTCAGAACATTTCTGGACATATAACCCACAAAAGTATGCCTTCACATTGGAATAAAAATTTCAGTAAAATGATATATTAACAATCAGCATACATTTAACAGGAAGATCCATTTTTCTACTGCCTTAGGAGACACCCTCTATTGTACTTACTTCTGTATAACATTCTGCAAGCTTAACATCATCCCCAGTTCTCCTTTCATCTTTTCTCTGTTAGCACGGCATTCCGCCAAGTACCGCAGAGCCTACAGCAAAAACAGTGACAGGTTAATTCACAACTCCAGACTATTCAAAACTAAACCCGTTACTAACTTACTGCAAGAGGAAAAAGAGTGAAAAATAGGTTTTTGTTTTTAGAATTGGTTTTGAAGTAGAAACTCTTCTTTAAATGTGATAATCAGAGCAGTCCCCTGAGGGAGATATGATCCTTTGAGCTGAAGCAGCTGAATCTGCTCTTTGAAATGATGGCTCCGAACTTATCTGCAAGGTCAAAATTAGGTTGTTCCGGCTTTATTTTCACCACTTCATCTTGACGGAGATACAAGGAACCATGTACTATTTATGAATTTCAGGGAGTAGTCCCAATAGCCACCATTTCCCTAGATGCTTTTTACCTATTAATTAAAAGAAACTGCTGAAAGAGGCAAAACATACAACCACCTTTACAGAATGAACTGTTTCTAGTTTTACAATTCACCTTTAAAAATGTCTTTTTACTGAAAAGCAACAGATAAACTCACACAAATTTCTATTGTGCAGTTTAACTTTTCTACGGTGCTTTTCTCTTAAAATTTAAAGTAAGTTTTGCAAGTATTTCTTTGACGTGCTGATTCTTTAGGGATTTCATTTAGCTGTTCCACAGACCTAATCGCTCATCATTTACTGAAGACTTTGGCACCTGATTCTCAGGAATATGTCTGTGAACTACACCATCCAAAACTCTCCATCTCAGCCTGCTGACCTTCACATTTGCTACTGATCCCCTACACTACATTTCCCAGGTGCCTGGTAATTACTGAAAATGGTACCAAATCACAAATTCAATGACCTGTCTATAATCTCATATCCTTTCTGCAACTCCTGATTTTCACTTCAGTCCATAAAGGATTAACTGCCATGGGAACTGCCCTCCCTCCACAAAAAACTAACAAACAGGACAACATGTATTAAACACACTGAACAAGAGGCAGCATAGGACTGTAACCTCTGAGAGAAATGATGAGGACGGCCTTATAATTGCCCCCATCTTACTGCTTTGGAGGCAGTTTTCAAACTAGCACAGGGAGAGGGAACCCAAATGGAGCCCAGTGGTCTTGCTGAGTTAGGGATGCAGAGATCAGAGGTGGGGAGGTTAGGGTGGTACAGTATAATAAAAAGAAGTATTTGGTCTTTGTCCATTTCCTGGTGCAGAACTCCTAAAGCCCTTGGAATTTTCTGACTGACAGCAGTTTCTTTTGTTATTCATAAGGCAGCCTTTTTGATCCCACCTGGGTTTATGTAAAAGAAGTGAGCTGGGTGGAGGCTCCAGGATAGCCTCAGAATGGGGCTGGTCACTAGAGAGACCAAGAGATTAGAGGGTGGGAACTTTCAGCCTCACCCACTGGTTGGAGGTGGGGAGGCGCTGGAGATTAAGCTCTATAAAAACTCCTGAACAAGGGGCTTCAGTTTCTGATTTGGTGAATACATCCATCTGCCAGGAGCGTGGCACACCTCAACCCCACAGGGACACATGGTATACTGCACTCAGGACCCCTCCAGACCTTGCCCTATACACCTATTCATTCGTACCCTTTATAATAAACTGGTAAATATAAGTCAAGTAGCTTCCTGAGTTCTGGAGCCATTCTAGTAAATTATCAAAACTGAGGGGGCCATTGGAACACCCAATTTATAGCTGCTCCGTCAGAAATTCGGGTGACCTGATACTTGCAACTGGCCTTTGAAGTGCAGGCAGTCTTGTGGGAGTGAGCCTTACATTGGGGGAGTTTGACACTTAACTCCAGGTGGGTAGGTCTGAATTGAACTGAATTGCTGAACACCCAGGTGGTGTCCACAGAGAATCTGAGAATTGGCTGGTGTCAGAAAACACCCCAGGTGGCTAGAATTTGCAGAGCAGAATAAAAGAGAGGTGGGATCTGACCAAGAGGAGGGGAAAAATCAATAGAAACAAACCAAGATGTGACAGAGATGGAATTAGAAAATAAGGGCATTTTAAAAACAGCTATTATAAATATGCTCCATATGTTCAAGGATGAGTGGGAAAACATGTGCATGGTGAGGAAAGAAATGGAAGATATTAAAAAGCCCCAAATGTAACTTCTAGAGGACAAAAACATAATATCTGAAATGAAAACAAAACTGGATGGGTTAAGAACAGATTATAGACATTACAGAAAAAAAGATCCGTGAGCTTAAAATGTAGCAATAGAAACTATCCAAAATGAAGCTCAGAGAGGAGGGGAAAAAAAGACTTAAGGGGAAAAAAAAAAAAGAGCAGCACAACAATGACCTGTAGGACCACATGAAATATCTAACATACATGAAACTGGAGTACTGGAGGAGTGAGGAGGCATTAAAAAAACCCGAAAAAACAGTGGATGACAATTTCCCCAAATTAATGAAAACTATAAAACCACAGATCCAAGCAGCTCAACAAATCCCAAGAACAAAAACAAGACACAAAGAAAACCGCCCATCCCAACCACATCATAATCATTTGCTGAAAAAGTGAGTCACCAAAAAAGCCAGAAAAAGTTAATTATGTAGAGCGGAAGAAAGATTAAGAATTACAGCAATCTCATTAGAAATCATATGAAATGAAAGAAAGTATAGTTTATAAGCCAAGAGTGAAGAGAAAATGAAATTATAAAAACACTACACCTGCTCTTCAACCTCAGTGGGAGAACTTGCACCCACTTATTCCCCTCCTTTCTCTCTAGCTCTGTCCCTCCATGACTTCACTTCCCTTCCTGCTCAGCCTGGCATCTACAGGCTATCATTTTCACCTAATCTCTTGCCAAGAACCTGAATTTCCTTGCCTAGCCTCCTGTACAACTTACCTGGCCAGGAATCAACTCTGAACAAATCCAACTATTTGGCTCTCAGGGCCTACCAATGGCCTGAAGGGAGGTGAAAAAGGAGTTTCGTGAGCCAGAAGTATCTTCTCAATTCAGTGTTACCAACCTAATCCGGCCTTCACTGCTAAACAATCTCATCATTCTCCTCAGTCAACAACCTGTCCCATTTTCCCTAACAATTGTAAGAGCCCCCTTAAACTTCTTCCACTCTCTGACAGCCCGTTTTTTTTTTTTTGCCCCTAGCCTTCTGAATTTAAATAGGTCCAAGTCTAGTCCATCAAAAAAAAAAATAGTTCTTCCTTCAACCCCAAGTCCCTATCTAGAGACCAACACTCTCTTCTCATCCTTATTGCAATTAAGACCAAACTAGGGGCCATGCAAATTTTCCCATTTGTTGTTACTGTTCACTTGTCAATGTCTGTTTTGCCTGTTAAATTTCATCTATGAAGGTAAAATAGAAAATCTGTATTATGAAGTTTGATTTTTGAAAAGGAAAATGCATATATTATTGTTCTGTATAAACTTGTGAAATTAGACTAAGTGGGAATTCATCGTGGGTTTTTAAGTAAAGGGCAATGGTTTAAAATATCTATTACAATAATTTTCTTTCAAACATTGTTATGAAAATTTTAGAGGACACAAAAGTAGAGAAAATGTGTGGTGACCCTGCTGAACTCATCATGCAGCACCAACAATTTTATCAACCATCTCCCCTGTCGGTCACTACACTGGAATATTAGTATTTTATAGGAAATATCGGAGAACATATAATTTCATTTGTAAGTACTCCAGTAAATCCTTAAGAAGGCCTCAACTGTCACATCCTTAAGAAATTAGTTTTTAGTTAATAAATTTATACCCTGCAAAAGTAATAATGATTCTTTAATACCTACTATCTGATCCATATTCATTTCAAACTATCTAAAAAAATACGTTTTTTGGTTGATTTGTTCAAATTAGGATCCAAACCTGGTCCACACATTACCCTTGGCTGATAAGTCTCTTAAATCACTTTTAATCTTTAACAGTTACCACTATTCCTCTCCTCCAGCCCAACTGTCTTTGCTTTTAATGTCATTTACTGTTCACAAAACCAGATTGTTTGTCCTCGAGAAATTATCACATTCTGGATGTGCCTGATTGCTCTGCATTGTTCTTTCACGTTTCTCTAGTTTGCACATTTCTCATTACATGGTAGCTCCTTCTACTTTATTACCTATGATCCTGTACATTTTTCTCTTTTCCTCTCCTTTTCTTATCTTTCCTTCCCATCTTCTACTAAAACAAGTGCTATGTCCATCTACTGATAAGTGGATAAAGAGAATGTGGCATTTCCCTACAATGGAGTATTATTCGGCCATAAAAGGGAGTGCAATACTAGACATGTGACAATAAAGATGAATCCTGAAAACATTATGCTCAGTGAAAGATGCCAGTCACAAAAGCCACATATTACATGATTCTATTTATGTAAAAAATATATAGGCTTTTTTTTTTTTTTTTTGCCCAAATAGACTAACACAGAGAAAGTGGTTACTTAGGGGGGCTGGGAAGCAATAGGTAGAAGAGTTTCTTTCTGAGGTGATGAAAATGCTCTAAAATTGTGCTGATGGCTCTGCAACTCTGAATACACTAAAAACCAATGAACGGTACACTTTAAATAAGTGACTTGTATGGTATGTGATTCAGACCTTATTAAAGTATTATAAAATAAAAACAATACATATCTTTTTAATGTGTCTATCCATATTGAAATGATACAATCCTCAAGATTTCTTAAGTGAAAAAAGGAAGTTGCAGAACATTCCATGCATGTAGTATGCTACCATTTGTGTCAAAGGACTATACACACACATACGAGTTTGCACGTACAGAAATGCAGACTTACCACTATTTGCTCTATAGTCACTTTTAATTTTTTACCATGTCATCTAACACTTTTTAAAATTCTTCTGAATTGCAAAATTGTAACACTGAGACTAAAATTACTAAAGGTAACTTACAAGCAAAGCTGAGTGGACAACAGGGGGGTTGGGATGGTCCATAAACAAAATAAGGCCAGGCAGACATCCCTGGTCCTGGACAATGGCTCTTCTATTTAATGGATCTGCTGCTAGATCCCGTAGCTGGTTAACTACTGAGAGAGCATCAGGTTCTTCATTCATTGTGGAGGAGGAAGAATTCATCTTCTATGCCATACACGTGAACAAAATCTTCTTAAATTCTGTAGAAACGGTTTGCAAAATTAGTTCTAGGCTGCTGAGGTACATTCTGGCATTTGTCAAATAATCAGGATTACAACACCTTTAGAAAGAAACAGATGAATCTAAATCACACAAAAATTTGAGAATTGGCAATTCCACAGTTTAAGTAAAATGAACATAAGAAGCTGAGTAAAAAAAAAAATCAAGTTATTTATGTGCACAAATTTAAAGAACATATGTCATCTTCAATATTCCAATAAATTCCATTTTAGCAATACATATTTTAACACTACAGTCACAATAAACAAGATCTTTATAGTTCATGCTCATAACCTTCACTATACTTCTCAAATTATACCACTGCCAGTGCTTTTCTCCTCTAGAACATTTCTGGGGCCTAATACAAGTGTTTCAAGGAAAGGTGGCTAGCTGAAAGCTTTTTCTTCTTATTCATCTAGGAATAAAACCCAGCATACTAGGTTTACAATAGATAAAATCCCCTAGGAAAAAGGAGGAAGTCAAAAAAGGATGTGAACAACAACAAAAAAAGCCAAGAAGGGTATCTCACCCTGTGTGTCAGGCCCCAGGAGTTAGGGAGATCACAGTGAATCTGAACTGAATCTAAACACACCTGAGTGTGCCATATTCAGAAGAATGGAACACAGTTTGAGGTAATCCACTTGACAAATAAGGAAACAGTCACAGAGAAGTTAAATAATTTGCCCCATGTGACAAAAGCTAGTGAATATAAAAGAGTGCTAAAATCTTATCTCCTAATCAACAGCCTGTCCATTTTCCGTAGTCTTTTTAATTTTTACTTAAATTCAATTAACATATAATGTATCATTGGTTACAGAGGTAGAGGTCAGTGATTCTTCAGTCTTACACAATACCTAGTGCTCATTACATCACGTGCCCTCCTTAATGTCCATCACCCAGTTACCCCATCCCCCCACCCTTCTCCCCTCCAGCAACCCTCTTTGTTTCCTTCCATAGTCTTTTTATTTTTTCCATACAGTACTTTTATTTTTTTTAATTTATTCATTTATTTGAGAGAGAATAAGAGAGAGAGAGAGAAAGAGAGGGAAAGAGCACATGCGTGGAGGTAGGGGCAGAGGGAGAGGGAGAAAATCTCCAGCCGACTCCATCCTGAGCACTGAGTGATATGTGAGGTTTGATTCCAGGACCCGGAGATCATGACCTGAGCCAAAATCAAGAGTCGGCTGCTTAACCGACTGAGCCACCCAGGTTCAGGTTCCCCTTCATACAGTCCTTGTAAATTCACGTACCTTTTCCCCATAAAAGCAAACCTGGATATTTTAGAAAATATAACATGCTAAACATACAAAAGCTAAAGAAACAAAGTATCAAGGAATAATCTTCATATGTGCAGAAAGTTAAAAATAATAACTTCCATTAACCAAGTTACACAGCATATTCCTTATTAGTAAGACTATAAAGGTGTAAATACTTTCCATGAATAAATGAGTATGTTTAGTGCCAATTTCAAAAACAATGCCAATTAGGGAAGGGAGGGACAAAATTTTTCTGTAACTCCAGAAAGACTACTAAAGGCTATTTTGGGGGGAAAAGGTAATAATGCAGAAATGCTCTTACCTGGTATTGAAATATACAAAGCTATAAATAGTAAAGGGGGGGGCCTGCAAAAGAAAGATACTTCTCCCAGAAAAGTTATTTATACATTCAATATAAGAAAGCAGGCTCTCAGTGAGTCAGACCAAGGCTCCACTGCTTGGTAAATACAATTTTGGGCAAATCCCTTACTCTTTGTCTCAGTTTCTTCATCTGTTAACATAGGGCTAATTTCAGCAGTTATCAAAGGTGTATTGTCTAAATAAAATGGCAATACATGAAAAGGGCTCAGACTGGTGCCTAGCACATTGTAAATGCTCAATAAAGTGTTAAGTTACATGGAACCCAAAATCAATCAAAAATAGTAAGATTACTCAATAAATAGTACTGGAATGACTTCTATGCAGTTTAAAACCACTGCTAAGCAAGTTTAATTCATACCACATGGCAAAAAGAAATCCTATTCAAGATAAAATACATTAAATTTTTTAGGTATGCAAGCAAATGCAAAATAAAGGACTCAGAGAAAACAGGGCTTTAGCG
Organism: Zalophus californianus; assembly: GCF_009762305.2. NCBI lineage: Eukaryota > Metazoa > Chordata > Mammalia > Carnivora > Otariidae > Zalophus > Zalophus californianus. The sequence goes on from NC_045598.1 coordinate 125,423,790, forward strand.
AGATAGTATTTGGCAGGTTATTTTCAAAAAATGAAAATATTATAGTTACTGTGGCAATTTAAAAAAGGATTTAGAAAAAAAGCAATAGACTGAACACACAGAGATAAGACTAACGGGTTTGGGGTAATGTTGTCTCTTAGGTGCCTCTATATTCAGCATCCTCAATATCCCTGTTTACAAACGACCTTACCCATGAGCTTTATGTGCTGTCACCAGCACATATCTTATCCAAACTGGTACCTGAAGAACCAATTACTGGCTCAAAGACCCAAGAGCCGAGCTACATTTAAGAACCAAATACACTTAAAGAGGTCCTTTTGCATTCACCAGAGAGCTCCATTCTTATCTAAGGAGTCCTTGTAACTATTCAGTGGGAATGAAGCTGAAAAAGTTATGGCCTTTCCTGTTCCTTTGAGATGAGTAAGAGCCAAAACATTTAAAAATTCCAATTTTCAAAGCCCACAGACAAGGAGAGGACTCAAATCAGGATCTTCCAAGGAAAAGGTCAGAAATACCACAAGGCATCAAAAATCCTAACACAACAGAGGCAGAAGCTGTGGTCAAGCACTGCATTTCCTATGGCACTTCAATGAATGCAAGAAAGGTAGACAGAAGCTATGATTTCTCCCCTAAATTAGATGAGTTTTTAGGTAAAACTTCGAGAGATTTCCTCAGTGTTAGAGTTCATTTTTCTTTCCTTATTTAATATTCTTGCCAATATCAAGTTTTTCTGAGAATTGCCTGAATCCTGTTAAATGATCTTTATTTCTGTGGATTGAGGAATTCACATAGCAGTTTTTATAAGATAGCTATGGAACAGTTGAGAGAATGGAAAAAAGTAAACAAAAGTTAGAACTTTACCGCCAATTCATGTACTAGATACATTTAGTCTTTCTGTGTTAATTGTATCATTTTCACACACTCAAGTTGTTTGATAAAAATGTTAGCCTTCTTAGGCGGGAAAAAATGTTTTTTTTTTTAAAGATTTTATTTATTTATTCATGAGAGACAGACAGAGAGAGAGGCAGAGGGAGAAGCAGGCTCCCAAGGAGCAGGGAACCTGATGTGGGACTCGATCCCAGGACCCTGGGATCATGACCTGAGTTTTTTTTTAAATGATACATTTTGGTATCCATTCTATCTTACCCTCTCTTATTCTCAAATTGGCAGATCTCAAAATAATTTTTTTTAAAGATTTTATTTACTTATTTGACAGAGAGAGAGAGAAAGAGAGAGAATAAGCGGGCGGAGCAGCAGGAGAGGGAGAAACCAACTCCCCACTGAGCAGAGAGCCGGATGCGGGGCTTGATCCCAGGACTCTGGGATCATTACCTGAGCTGAAGGCAAACACTTAACCAACTGAGCCACCCAGGCGTCCCTCAAAATAATTCCAAATAACATTTTAAATACACTTATCTGAGTAATTTTGTAGCAACCAATGAACCAAAACTTAAGTTAAAAAAACCAAAACAGCTCTTTTCTTTTCTACTGTAATGAGTACTGCATTAGGTTCAAAAGAAAAGCTTACAGGGCACCTAGGTGGCTCAGTTGGTTAAGTGTCGGTAAGATCAGCTCAGGTCATGATGCCGGAGTCCCAGGATCAAGCCCCATATGGGCTCCCTGCTCAGCAGGGAGCCTGCTTCTCCCTCTGCCGCTCGTGTTCTCCCCTCACTCCCTTTCTCTCTCAAATAAAATATTGAAAACAAAAAAATAAGCTAGCTTTCTAGTTGCTCTTTTCATTTTAAAATACTAATGCCAAGAAATGTGGACCTGGGCAGCCTACATCAGAATAAACTGGGATTATTAAAATGCAGGTTCCAAGACCCATACCCAGACCTCACTAGGAATCTTTGGAGGTAGGGCCCAACACATGATTTTAATAAGCACACCAGGTGATTCCTGGTACAAATAAGAGCAATTTAAACTTTGGTCGGTAACTGCATATCCTTTTAATATGGCTGGGAACATCTGAATAAAACCCTGCACACTTGGGGCGCCTGGGTGGCTCAGTCATTAAGCGTCTGCCTTCGGCTCAGGTCATGATCCCAGGGTCCTGGGATCAAGCCCTGCATCGGGCTCCCTGCTCCGCGGGAAGCCTCCTTCTCCCTCTCCCACTCCCCCTGCTTGTGTTCCCTCTCTTGCTGTGTCTCCCTCTGTCAAATAAGTAAATAAAATCTTTAAAAAAAAAAAAACCCTGCACACTTAAATTCTACAAGATACTTTAATTACTGTGCAACATGACAGTAAGTGAATTTGGGACTATGTTTCAGTTTCATTACCAGATAACCAAATAAATAAACTTAAAAAACCACTCGCAGTAGCAAATTTACTGACTCCTTCAAAAGAAAATGGAAGCTCTTAATCAAAGGAACAAAATTGTGGGGGGAAATTATAGTGGAGAATTTGTGTACAGATTTTGTGAATAAACAGAAGATTCCTGAAATTTTATTTGTTAGCAGTGCTATTTAACATCTCTTGTCTCAATCATTTTATTTTTTAGACCAATACCTGATGACTTACAAATTAGTTTTTAATTACTTTTAAAATAGTCTTTTCTAAGATTTTTGGCTGCTAAGCTAAACTTGCCAATACAGACATAATGAAAAATCAAAGCCTCACTAGCAAATGAGGAAAATGTGAAAAAAACAACTTTCTCCTCATCTATTAGAACACAAATGCATACACTGCATACCTTTTCTCTTTCGTTTGGTTCAATTTGGACAAACAAATCATAAAACAATGCATGCTCCCCAAAATTTAAGGAGAACTGATTTACCTAAGGGATCTTGTTCAAAAGCAGATCTGATTCAGTAGATGGAGCGAGGCCTGAGATTCTGCATTTCCAAAAAACTCCCAGGTGAGGCCTATCCTGCTGGAACTGGGAATTTAGGTGATAGATGTGAGACTATAATTACGATTTCTTTTCTTCAGCCAAAACTTACCACTCGATTCAAAGAATGATTTAGGTCTCTTACAACTAAGAGCTACAGAGAGTACACAACCACAGCCTAAATCCATATTCAGTTAAGCAAGTTTTTAAAAAAATAACATAAGCATTGGGTTCAGATCTGGCTTTCCCTTACTAGCAACTAATTGTAACTCTTCAAGAAGTTGAGCCTCCGTTTCCTCTCAAAAATCCTGAGTGATTATCAGGATCAAAAAAATAACTTGAAGAGAGCATCAGCAATCACCAAACAAGAACAACACTTGATCCTGTGGTACTTCTATTCCACCAGGTGTTGGGGTATATTCTGCACCTCCCTAACACATCAGTGCACTATCACGAAAGGAACTGCTAACTGCACGAAGGCCTCCAAGAAGTTATTAAAATATAGGGATGTGAATGCTGATCTCTCTTGAATGAAGACAACCACAACAATGTCCTTCCACTCTTAGCAGACATGCAGGTGCGCAAGAGTTACCAAAGAACAAGCTGGAGAGAGAAAGAAGTGAGATAACATCCATTTATAACGACAGGGTTCGTAAAAAATCGGACGTGCGGGGGGAGAGGAAATGAGCAAAGCTAACGTTTTCACAGGACACATCAGGGCAAGGCCCTTCAAAGCGCTTGGTGGGACGCACTGCTGGGTCGGGAGAAGGCCAGCGGGGAGCGCCTCGGCCCAGGCCGACTCGCAGACTTGATGCAGGGGCCTCTCTCCGCGGCCTTCCTAGCTCCACCGCTTTGTCTGCCGCCCCTGGACCCTTACATACCGCGCCAGAGCTTTAGGAGTCCAGAGGCTGCCGCACCATTAGGGCCACACCAACGAACGAGGTAGAGGGACCCAGGAGCCGCACAGCGGGTCGCTCCGCTCGCAGCCACGGCCTCAGCGGTGACAAACAACCAGGTTAACTCGAGAAGCCGAAGAGCGAGGACGCTGGCGGGGAAAGGCTCTACAGACTCTCCCCCATGACCCTACAACATCCGTCAGTTCTGCCCTCTCATTGGCTGATACCATTCCAACGCGAGGATAAGACGCCCAGTATGTGAAGGCCTTCTTAGGCTAAAGCGTTCATTGGTGACGTAGGGAAATGCACTAAGTGTTGAACGGAAGAGTCCAATGAGAGCCCAGGCACACTGGACTTGGAGTGAAAGAGTCTCCCACCCCTAAGCATTAAGCAGAGAAACTTGAATCCGGCGGAGAAACCGTTGCAGTTTCCCGACTACAATTCCCAGCTTCCCGGCGCTGAAGGAAGAAGCTGTCTGCTCCTGCGTTCGGAAAATCAAATGGTACGTTTTTCTCTGGCAGATCTTTCAGGTCTAATAAAGTATTTTCGTGATATTTCATTCGTTTTTCTGAGTCTTAATTCATAATCTTAAAGTTTTTTGAGTTTTTGGTAAGAACATTAGACCTATGTTAGGTGTTTTTTGGATTGCGTTCTTGTTCGTGTTCGCTGTCTTCTAAGCGCGAAGGCTGCAAAGTACAGTTTTTTGTTTCAAATAACTTTATTTGGAAGGATTTTTTTTCTTGTAAGGGAAAGGGACTTAGAGTCAGAATCTCCTCAAATTCATCATTAAGTATTTTTTAGATATTGTCCTTTATTTAGTTTATCATAGTAAGGATTTATATACTTTTGTCGCTGCTAGTCACTGGCCGATTTGTTTTGCTTAAGTATAGATCTTGGTTTTTAAAGATATTTCTCTAAATATAAGTGTAATTTAAATTCCACAGGCCATTCTGAGAATAAGGCATCCATTGCACCCAATAACTTCACTGAATGGAGTCTAGAGTCTCTTTTCACAATTTGATTTTGCCACGTAGCGCCTGTATTAAAGTAAAGTCTCCAGGAATTTAAGAGGCCTCTAGTGGGGAAAGAGGGTGCGTAAGAATAAATATTCCCGGGGCGCCTAGCTGGCTCAGTCGTAGAATATGCGACTCTCCGGGTCCTGAGTTCAAGCCCCAAGTTGGGTGTGGATATTACTTGAAAAAAAAAAAAAATCCATACTGTGTTCTATGCAATTGTCTCCAATACTTTGATTCCTAAGTGAATTTAAACTCCAAACAGTTGGGGCGCCTGGATTGCTCAGTCGGTTAGCGTCTGCCTTTGGCTTAGGTCGTCATCCCAGGATCCTGGGATCAAGCCCCACATCAGGCTGTCTGCTCAGCGGGAAAAGCAGCCTTTTCCTGCCGTTCTATTCTCTGTCAAATAAATAAATAAGTAAAATCTTTAAAAAAAAATCCAGTTATTTCTGCTTAAATTTCTTTGCCTTTCCTTAATCTTGGTTATCCTCTTCCTTCTAACAAGCTCAAGAAAAAATACTAGCAAAGTGGAATAGAAAAGGTCCTTTTCACACCATTTGACCTATAGCAAAAACAAGTCTTTGGCATGATTTCTGTTTCCCAAAGTCAGAAGAGAGAGTGGTGGTAAGTGAATACTGAACGCAAAACAAAAAGTAGAAAGAAATGATGCATAATGTCCAGCGGTAGAAGCACCAGCCTAATTTGTAATAATCAACCAGACCAACCAACTGCTAGAACTGGGGGGAAAAAAGGAAAAGGGAAAAAGGAGATTGTGATACATTTACTCTAAAAAAAAAAAAAAAAAAAAAAAAAGCTGTAAAAAAGTCAATATAGGAAGTCCAAAGGACACGGGTTAAACATAATCCATTTGATTGAGTAAATGAAATTTTGTTCAGTATTGTTATTAAAAACAGTGCAATAACACAGAAAGTAAACTTGCTTTTTTTTTTTTTCTTAAGTAGGTTCTGTGCCCAACATGGGGCTTGAACTCACCACCAACTGGGCCAGCCAGGTGCTGCAACTTGCTATTTTTTCTAAGGTTAATTTGTATATCAGAAAGAGAGAGGACAATTGGGATTTTCCCAACTAGTAATTGATGACATAGGTTTTTGGCAGAATGTATGTTCTATAGAGTCTTTGTCTTTTGGAAGTTCAAAATCTAAAATTAAATATAATCACGCCTCTGACATTAAAGTATTGAGAAGATTAATTCTTCCTTACCAACTGCCATTACAGAGAGTTAGATGACTGGCCTTAAAAGGCAGGGATTGTAGTCACAAAAAATAATTAACAATTTCATAAGCACCTATGGATTACAAGCCCAATGAAATCTCTTAAGGTTTTAAGAATTTATATTCCCATATTAAAAATGTATGAACTTGACACCAATAAAGTTATACTACCTGCTACTATGAGTCATTGCTTGTTCTCAGATATCTTGCCACAGGACACAGCTGGAATGTCAAGTCTCTCAATGGCTGTGTTGCTTAAGACCCATGAATCAGATAATGGCAGTTTTCATTTATTCAATTATTTTAAAACTATCTTCAGAACACATAGAATGTGCTAGAGACAGTCTTAGCAATGGATTCAAAAATAAGAGAAAACATAATTACTGTCCTCAAGGAGTTTATGGTCTAGTATGGTGGTTTCCAAAACCTTTTGATGAAGTACCGCTTTCAGCTTAAAAACATATTAGGGGCGCCTGGGCGTCTGCCTTAGGCTCAGGTCATGATCCCAGGGTCCTGGGCTCATCGAGGAGCCCAAGCTCCTCATCGGGCTCCTGGCTCATTGGGCAGCCTGCTTCTCCCTCTCCCTCTGCCTCTCTCCCTGCTCATGCTCTCTCTATCTCTGTGTCTCAAATGAATAAATAAAATCTTTAAAAAAAAAAAAAGTTTTGAGCCTACAGCTTTGATATATGTATATTATTTATTCCAAAATTCTATGTACATACTATCAAACTAATAAGTAGACTAAAAAACATGTCAAAATAGAAAATTTTAGAGGAGAAATAATTATAAATAGAAGCACTTTTATTTATCTGAATGAAAATAAAATTATATCTGTATACATTATTTACCAAAAAACTTAAGTTGCAGATGGATTAAAAACTCAAGTGTAAAACATAAAAAATCAAAAATCCTTTAAGAAAATCTTGGAGACTACATAAAACTATAGAAGTAGGTGAGACCTTAAACAAGACTCGAAACTCAGAAGTTAGAAAGAAATGGACATATTACACTTGTTTTAAAAAGCAGTTTTTTGTGTGGCAAAAAAATAACATAAGCAATGTCAACAGACAATAGATATGGGGGTAAATTTTCAACTCTGGGTAGATAGAGGCTAACACTCAAATATTGATCACAAATTGTCAAGAGGGATTAACCCTATAGAAATTGGGTGAACAATAAAAATTAGTATTTAATCAAGAGAAAGTCCAATAAATGTGAAGATATTTAAACTCACTTTTAATAAGAACATGCAAATTAACAATGAGAACAATCACGATGCTGATCAGACTGGCAAAAAAATCAAAATGACAAAGTTGCTGGCATTAATGGTAGGAAGAGAACTCTCAGATTTTGCTGTGGAAATGTAAATTATTATAGACTTTTAAAAAGCAATTCAGCAAAATCTGTTCTAAAAGATAATATTGTTTAACTCAGCTGTCCTCAAGATTCCAAACATAGAAATAAAAAGCATCAGTATATAAAGATGTAAGAACAAAGGTGGTTATTGTAATGTTCATATTGGCAAAAAAAACCAAAACAACACCAGTAAAAAACATCAAATGAAGGCATATCAATAGTGGAATGTTTTAGTAAATGATGGTATATCTATAGGCCATGGGCCATAATGAAAAATATATTAGAAAACCTTTAAGAAAGGGAAATGAGAGCTATAGGAAGAGACGTTGAGGGATTTCCACAATGTTAAGTAATAAAATATGCTTCAAAATATAATATAGACTATGGCCTGATTTTTGGAAACAATAACAAATCATATCCTACATATGTTTATATAAATATATCTTTATATATTATTCTATGAGCATGGAAAATATATAGAAAGATACAGTCGAGGTTTTCAGCATATATTACCTGAATATGTAGGACAGAATCTGAGAGAGTAGGAGCCCACCACACACAAAAAAGTTTTTTTTTTTTAAAGATTTTATTTATTCATGAGAAAGAGAGAGAAAAGCAGAGGGAGAAGCAGGCTCCCCGCTGAGCAGGGAGCCCAATGTGGGACTCGATCCCAGGACCCTGGGATCATGACCTGAGCCGAAGGCAGATGCTTAACCATCTGAGCCACGCAGGCGCCCCACAAAAAAGTTTTTTTGTTTTTAAGATTTTTATTTATTAGAGAAAGCATAAGCAGGGGGAGCAGCAAAGGGAATGGGAGAAGCAGGCTCCCTGCTGAGCAGGAAGCCTGACTCAGGGCTTGTTACCAGGCCCCTAGGATCATGACCTGACCTGAAGGCAGATGCTTAACCGACTGAGCACAAAAAAGTAAAAAGTAAACTAAATTTACTGGAGGGGGGGTGTAAATATAATATAAATTTTCATTAAGTAAAATCTAGGTGGTATTTAGTTTCAAGGAACTGCTTTTCCAAGTATGAGAGTGATAAACTTGGGGTCACAAAACAGTTACATCTGAGGAGGATATATGGTAAGATCTAAGATAGGAGGTTGATGAAGTAACTAGTAAGCCCTACCCAGTGTGACTCAGTGTCTGTAGGACCTCATTCAGAAAAGCTACACGGTGCCATTTGGGTCAGACAAATCTTGATTTTGACCACTCGCTAGCTTTATGACTCTATACTAGTCACTTTGCTACTGAGGACCTCAATCTCCTCTAAAAAACAGGGATAATGGCACCTGCCTTCCAAGATTGCTGTGGGAAACAACATAAAATAGTGTAAGGGAGAACACCCAGCCCAGTGTCTAGAGGCTGTTCCATAAATGTACATTTAGTCCCACTTCTCTCTGTATAAAAATCTACTCTCCAGAAAAGATCTAATAAGAGCTAATTTGTAATGGTAAAATTCTTGAGTGCTTACTAATACTGGAAAAGATGAAGAAAAGAAACATCACCGGTCACCTTCAGAGAATTTGAAGGAACCAACTCATTTTTCTGAAAACTGGTAAATAAATGGAGAGACTCAAACCAAGCATTAAAACAGCCTTTCTTATATGTAGTATATTTCAGGGTAACAAAATAGTTGATGTGTAATAATTATTCTGAAAACTGGTAAATATTAAGAAACAAGCATTCAACTTGCTTTTCTTTACAAACGTGCCTCAAGGTGACCAGTTAGCTAATAAATGACACATCCGGCCTCACCTTGTCTTTTTTTTTTTTAAGATTTTATTTATTTGACAGAAAAACAGTGAGAAAGGGAACACAAGCAGGGGGAGGGGCAGAGGGAGAAGCAGGCTCCTCACTGAGTAGGGCTGCGGCACTCGATCTGAGGACCCTGGGATCATGACCTGAGCCGAAGGCAAATGCTTAATGACTGAGCCACCCAGGCGCCCCTGGCCTCACCTTGTCTTAAAATGCCCCTCACGTGGGCACTTCACTGTCCTACCTGGTGGTCTTTTGCCAGTTAGGTTTTTCTGGATTCTAACTTGGAACCTCTTAAGGCCCATTTCAGTGTGTTATATTTTCTATAGACAGGCAGTCGGAGCTGGAAAAAATGCTGAACTAGAGAGAAAGGGTCTGGATTTTCAGGGAAGATACCGTTTAAAGCTTGCAGATTATCAACCCATCTCACCAAATGGGATTGTCATTAAACTTAATGTGAGACAGGCTGATGAACATATTTGGACATTTGTCTGTCCCCTACTTTACTAACCACTGGATCATACCACACAGCCAACTAAATGTCTTTCATGGGTATTATTTATTGGGCTCTTGTGATAAACCAGGTATAACCCTTAATATTTTACAAATGTTACACAATCGGTCTTCAGGGCTATCCTGTGAGGTGGCTATTTTCCCCATTGAGCAGTTCAGAGAATTGAGACCTGGGGAGGCTGACTGACTTGCCCAGGGCCACACAGCTGATAAGTGGCAGAGGCATTTTTGAATATGAGTCTGTCTGACTTGGAAGTTCACATACTTTCTACAAGAGAATTCTGCTTCACCATCTACCAATACAAACGTGGGAATCTGACCTTTTTGTTAAATTTCTGCAAGGGAGCTGGCCCACAACTGGCCTTGGTCACCTTTCTATTGCCTAAAATACACTTAATGATGGATAAATCTCTCCCTAAACAATGACACTATAGTGCTTTAATCTGTTAGGAATTTGGAGGCAGAGAAAGGTCAAAGGACTTTTTCAAGGCTGCAGGGTGAGTAAGAGAGGACCTGATTCTTTCTCCTCTTTTCACTAAATAACTACTGAAGTTTCAGTTTTTCTGGATTCTGCCAAGGAAGCTGAGCCATTTTTTGGGTGAGGAACTCCAGGATCAGATACACTAAAAAGAAAAGGAAAGTCATTTTCTCCTAAAGTCTCCAAATGGATTGCCCTGTAACCTTCTACATTAATTTCCAAACTTAGTTGTGCAAAACAATCACCTAAGATTCAGGGAAGGGGCCTGGGTATATATATTTTTAAACATACTCTCCAAAGTGGAGTTTCAGAACCATCAATCTTGCAGAGAAGACGGAAATTGTATTATTTATTGCTTCCTAACGAATTACTCCAAAACTTAGCAGCTTAACACAATAATCGTTTATTATCTCATAGTTTCTGTGCATGCCGAATCCATGTGTGCCTTAGCTCAGGGTCTCTGGTTCAGGGTCTTTCACAAGACTGCAATCAAGGTATCAATGGAGCTCCTGTCATCTCAAGGCTCAAATGGGAGAGGATCTTTTGCCAAGTTCACTCACATGTCTGTTAGCAGGATTCAGTTTCTCAGAGGCTGATGAAAAGAGGGCCTCAGCTGCTTTGCTGGCTGATGGCCAGAGGCCTCCCTCAGTTTCTTGCCACATAAGTCTCTCCATAGGCCAGCTCACAATATGGCAGATGGCTTCTCTCAGAGAGAGGGAAGGAGAGACCAAGAGAGAGCAAGCAAGATGAAAGCCACACTTTTTTAACCTAATCTTTTAATTGCCATCTTATCACTCTTGTATTTGATTCATTAGAAGGAGGTCACTAGGTCAAACCCACCCTCTTTAACGGGATTGCATAAGGGTGCGAATATCATTGAGGGCCTTTTTAGAGGTTACCTATCATAGAGATGTAAACAAAGAACTAAAAAACAACGTGATGGTAATATATTCCTAGCTCTGTCCACTGAGAGGTTGTACCTATAAAATATAAACAAAATATAAAATAAATATACATGATTCTTTATGAATAAATGAATATAAATAAGTAAATGGGCAGAAGAAACAAATCTTAGAGAAGAATTATAAGTTATTTATGTAGATATTCCACTCCAAGAGTTGAAGCTTAATCTCATGACACTTGAGGGTGGGTAGGATTTAGTGACTTGCTTCCAAAGAAGAGAATATGGAAAGAGGGTAAAAAATGCAACTTTACAGTGGAGAAACTAGCAAACACTACCATGGTCAAGTTAACATCAGCAGAAATAAATCATGCTAATATTATGTACCCCCTGATATGATGTGATGAGAAGGGCATCTCAATGTGTGATATTTCTCCCAAACCTTACAACCCCAGTCTAATCATGAGAAAAACAGACAAATTCAAATCAAGGCATATTTTATATCTGACCACACTCCTCAAAACTGTCATGGTCATATCAAGATTATGAAAAACAAGGAAATATTAAGAAACTGTCACAGACCAGGAGTCTAAGCAAGGAGGCATGATGACTAAATGCAATGTGGCATCTTGGATTGGATCCTGGAAGAGAAAGGACATTAATAAAACAATAAAGTCTGGAGTTTAGTAAATAGTAATGTACCAATGGTGGCTCCTTAATTTTATAAATGCATCATGGTAATGCATGATGTTAGCATTAAGGGAAACTGGGTGAGGGGTAAACAGGAATTCTGAACAATCTGCAACTTTTCTGTAAATCTAAAATTATTCTAAAATAAAGTTTATTGAAAGCAAAAAGTGAAGCATCCTGATTATAATTTCAAGTATGATGACTGGAAGATCTTCCCCTACTTTCTGGCTCGACACATTTTGCACTCTTTCTCCTCCACCAGCCACATATTTCTGGTGCCAGGTGCCATGAAACACATCCATAGGCCCTCTGTGAGATGGCATATAGTATGGCTAGGAGTATCCTGGGAAGACATTACAACATCGGGAGAGTCAGTAATAACTGATCACAAAAGGAATCTAAGTTCAACTCAATCCTCTTCCCCCCACCCAGATCCCCAAAATGCCCAGGGTCACTGGAGGGCACCTAGCATGCAGAGAAATGTGAAGAAAAGGAAGCTGGAATGGGAAAAAAAGGCACATCTTAACCTATCCGTTTGAAGGTTTCTTTAAGCCACGTTCCTTTTAAAGAGTAGAAAACAGGGCGCCTGGGTGGCTCAGTCCTTAAGCGTCTGCCTTCGGCTCAGGTCATGATCTCAGGGTCCTGGGATCGATCCCCACATCGGGCTCCCTGCTCAGCGGGAAGCCTGCTTCTCCCTCTCCCACTCCCCCTGCTTGTGTTCCCTCTCTCGCTGTGCCTCTCTCTGTCAAATAAATAAATAAAATCTTAAAAAAAAATAAAGAGTAGAAAACAACATGACCATGTGAACTCAGGGCTAGGGTCCCTCCTTGGGTCTTGGCAAGGTCTGGGGCAAGTCAGGGGGCCTGAGGACAAGCTTCATTAGCTTCTCAGTAAACCCACCCTTTAAAGATCTCAGAAGGAACAGGTAAACTTTGCCAGAAATGCCGCTATCCTTTGCCTCCACTCCTTTAGCTCAGAAGCACTATTTCATCAAGCCTCAGCCGAAGCACACCTCTAGAAAGTGTTCCCTGAGCCCTTGGGCTGGCTTAGGCAGGTCTCCCAGGCTTCCACCATTCTGCCATTATAACATTTGGTTAAGTTTGTGTTTCTGTCTTCCTGTTAGCCCGGAGGCTGAGGGCGTGGTTCAAGGCTTTTAAAAATTTTTGCACTGTCATAATGGGCTCCCAGTAAATCCTTGTTGAGTAAATGGATTAATGCTGTTGCTGAAGTTGGGAAGCCCTCTCCAGGAAGAGACCCGGGCACCCGGGACAAAACCACCATAGCTCTGGTGCCTGCTGCGTGACCTGTGGGATCAATTACAAAGGGAGGGTAAGAGAGACAGCCAATCAGCAACAGCCTCTTTAAAGGCCATACATAAATACTTAAAACAGGTTTTTCACTCTACATATGAATTTCTTATTGGGCCTACACACGTTACCATGCTGAATGTATTGTTAGCTATAGATGTAATGATCATTTTCATGGCAGAATTATTTGAAATCTTAGTGTCCCAGAATATTCACCTATTAAAAAACATGTCCCACGAATCAGACTAAACAGACGGTGGAACTGAAGACAGTAAAATCCTCATCCATGCTCTTTATACACTCCGTACCCTCAACTCCCCTAAACACAAACGCACCCGGGATTTGTAGTTCACGTGGGAAGATCTGTCAGGTAAACAGAAGTCTCAATAGCGTGGGATAAAAGGACTCAAGATAAGTCAGGTTAACAAGGGCTTAAAACTCCCAGCTTCTTTCAAGGTAATACACACTTGTGGCTACATTCAAAATGTGAGTCTTGCTACACACTTGGGGTTTACTAACAGAGTACTTTCCTAGGCAGAGCAGTGAAGACACAAAGCGAAGTCCATGCGAAAGCGCCCGCCTCTAGCCAAGCACCGCGCTTGCGCACACTCACGGTGAGAGGTCTGTGCAGGCCTGTGGGCGGGTCGTCTTCTTCCCTCCGGGCTCTCAGTACCGGCCTCCGGGCCGGAGGAAGCAGCTGATTGGTCAGTCTGGTCCGGATTTGGGGCGGAGATTGGGTGATTGGCAGTAAGTCCCCGGGAGAGCCAAGCTGGAAGCCGGAGAAGCTCAAGAAGGCACCCGGCTGCCGCGCGGTCGAGGTAAGTGGGGCTAGGGACTCAAGAAAGCGGTTGGAGGGGGGGCGGTCGAGGAGGCGCTCCCAGGCCTGAGGGCGGTGGGAAGTCCTGGTAACAAAGTGGAAGCTGAAGGAGTCCCCGGTTCGGGCATGAGGGGAGGACGGCGGGCTCTGTGAGCCGCTTGGGGGTCTGCGCCGCGGCTGAAGGTAGGCGAAGACGCTCTCGGGCAGCCGGGGAGGCTGAGGGCTCTGCTGGGGCTGGAGCTCCGGCAGAGCGGAGGGAAGTCGGCTGACTTGTACTGAAGGCTGGGCCTCACCCACCCACATCTGCCCCCTCCCCCCCGGCCCTTAGGTCCATCTTTCCGAGGCTACAGTTCGCTCGCCAGCCGCCAGGCGGCGGTCCCAGGAAGGCCGCCCTTTGCTGTAGTTGCCTTGGGTGCTGCGCTCTTTCCCGGGATTAGACCGGCCGGCCTCCGCGGGTGCGCCTCCGGGCCGGGCCTCGGGGATTCTGGGAGGAGACGCACACTTTCTGGTACGCCTGGGAGGCTTAACCAGTCTTACCTGGTTTGTGTTGCTGTTTCACTTTCAGCCTCCCAGTACTTCTCGGTGTAGCTTCCTGGACGTAGCTAGGATTTTGCGTTAAGCCCCACAAAAAAGATCGACCTTTGGACATTAAAAAAAACAAACACGTTTTATTATGGAAATCTTCAAACGTACGGAGGTCGAGAGGATGGTATAACGAACTTGGCGAACCCTTCACCCAATTTTAACAATTGTCAACACATGGCCGGGTTTGCTCCCGCTCCACGGGTTATTTTCAAGCAAATCCCAGACATTTAATCTCTCTTAGATATTTGTACGGCTTTGTCATCGTCAATAATTATACTATTTTTCTAATCATTTGCCTTCTAGAAGGGTTGAGTAAAAATAAGGCAAACGTAAAGGTGTAGACGGCGCAAATTTAGTTTGCGCTTCAAGAATGTGGGCAGTTCTCCAACAGTGCAGTTTCAGTACCCTGTACTCAGGTTTTCAAAATCATTAAAAACGAAGGTACCAAACAATCTAGTCTTGGCAGTAGCATTATTGTTTTTGAGCAGTAATATTAATATTGATAATTTCTATTTATGTGGCTCTTGGTATGTATGAAGCACTGTGAAATTGTTTCCACCTATTCATTTAATTTTTACAACAGCCATGTGAAGTAGATATTACCTAGTTTTACAGATGAAGGAAAAGGGGGACTAAGCAATTTGCCTAAGATCACACTGATGTAAATAAGGGGGGAGTAGAGGGTAAGGGGTCGGGTTTAGGATATTAACCCTGGTCAGTGCCAAGTTCTTGCTCTTTTAACCATAATTAAGTTTCCTAAGAATTGTGGAATAAATGTAACTGCTGAGGATCATTTCTATTTAGCTATAAAATCCATAATGGAGGGCGCCTGGGTGGCTCAGTTGGTTAAGCGACTGCCTTCAGCTCAGGTCATGATCCTGGAGTCCCGGAATCGAGTCCCACATCGGGCTTCCTGCTCAGCAGGGAGTCTGCTTCTCCCTCTGACCCTCTTCCCTCTAGTGCTTTCTATCTCTCATTCTCTCTCTCTCTCAAATAAATAAATAAAATCTTTAAAAAAAAATCCATAATGGAAAAAAAAACCCCTGGAATTTACGAGTACAGTAGTAAGGTATTTTTGTTTCTTTCAAACAGTAAAAGGTTAGTGCAATTGAATTTTAAGTTAAAAGTCAAAGTATGTAAATGTAGATCAATAAATAGAAGTGTTTACAATTCCTATACTATAGGACCAGTTAAAGGGGAAAGAAAACCAGAAAAAAATATATATCAACGAATAGTCTCTACTTCCTTTGGCATTTAGCTTGTACTGCCTATTTATATTGAATACTTTAAACTGTGTCCCTTATCTTCTCAATCTTAATACTATTTCTAAGACAGTATCTTCATCCAAATAATGTTAGAGGAGTAAGGAACTAGAAAGACAGCTGGGCCTTTTCAGAGGACGGTAGGAAAGACCAGTTAAATTGGAGTTTAGGATTCCTACTGTAGGGGATTAATTCAGAAGTCTAGAATTAAAGTTAGACTCATATGTGAAGTACTTTGAGTGCCAAGTTTAAGGAGTTTGAACTTGAGCAAAACAGTGGCTCACTGATTGCAACCATCTCTTGGAAGAGTGAACTGGGCACTATCAAAAAGATGGCTTCACCTGAGATGTGAAAAGATTAGTGACTTCACCTGGGGGATATATAGGAAATAGATTTGGGTAACTGTTGAATTTATGGATATAAGGCAAGGAAAAGAGAAAAACAAATAGCCCAAAAAGGGATGAAAAGACAGCATAGTTCTGAAGTGCTGGTAAATGTCAGTTTCCATGAGTTTTCTGTTTGTTTTGTTTTGTTTTATTTTTTTTAAAGTAAGCTCCACACCGAACGTGGAGCCCAATGCCAGGCTTGAATTCATGACGGGGAGATCAAGACTTGAGCTGAGATCCAGACTCAGACTCTCAACCGACTGAGCCACCCAGGCACCCCAACAAGTTTGTTTTCTTAGGCCGATTTTTTAAAAATGATGAAAAGGGAACTTTTGATCTGATGAAAAGGATTTCCATAAAAGTTACAGTATATGTATCCTACTTAATGATGAAATACTTATTTCCCTTATGTGAGTTAAGAAAGAGGACAAAAGTGACTACTGTCAACACTTCCGAACAATTCAGTAAAGCCAGGAAAAAGACAAAGAATATACAAAATTTGGAAACGTGACGTGATTATCATCATAAAAATTTGAAAGTCTACTTTAACAGAATTATTTAATACTTACTGCAGATTAGACAGTAAAATTATACAAACCATAAAACTTTTAGTAGCTTTAAAAAGCTAGTATTGAGGGGCGCCTGGGTGGCTCAGTTGTTAAGCATCTGCCTTCAGCTCGGGTCATGATCCCAGGGTCCTGGGATCGAGACCCACATCGGGCTTCCTGCTCGGTGGGAAGCCTGCTTCTCCCTCTCCTACTCCCCCTGCTTGTGTTCCCTCTCGCTGTGTCCCTCTCTGTCAAATAAATAAAATTTAAAAAAAAGAGCTAATATTGAGGAATAAATCTAATTAAATATTTGCAAAGCCTTTAAGTGGAGAACGACAAAATGTAGACTTAAGGCGCCTGGGTGGCTCAGTTGGTGAAGTGTCTGCCTTCGGCTCGAGTAATGATCCCAGGATTCTGGGATCGAGTCCCATGTCCATGGCTCCCAAGCTCAGCAGGGAGTCTGCTTCTCCTGTCTGCCCCTCCCCCCTGCTCATGTGCGTGCTCGCTCTCAAATGAATAAATAAAAATCTTAAAAAAATTAGACTTAAATAAAATGGGGGTGATGGAATTTAAGTAAATTGGGAGTTTGAATATTGTTAAGGTGACGGTTCTCCCCAAATTGATCTGTAAATTTACTGTGATTCTCATTAAATTTGAGTAGGTTTTGGTTTTGTGGCAGTTGGGAGAGGATGATTCTATAATTAATATGAAAATATATAAGACCAAAAGCAGTAATGATCGAAAGAACAAAGTCAGAGAACTTAGACCACTGGATATCAAAACTGATTACAAAGCTATGATAATTAAATAGAACAGTGGTACAAAGAAAAGTATCCAGAATTAGGCTCAGATGGTCCTTGCAGTAAACTGTGCTGAGGCAGCTGAATATATGGAAAACAACCAAATTCTCAGCTTCATGCTAATCATAAAAATGAATTTGTGGTGTATCTAGAGCTAAATGTGCAATGTGAAACAAAACTTCCTGAAAAAATATAGGAGAATTTCTCCATGATCATGGTATAGGCAGAGATTGATTTGTTAAGGACATAAAATACACTAACCAAAAAACAAAGATAAATTGAACTACATTAAAAATCAGAACTTCTTAATTTAAAATATTTACTCACCATTTTGAAATATTTTGGTCATCTGTACTAATTTATTTTTAAATATATATATATATATTTTCTTAAGTAATCTTTACACCAATATGGGGCTCGAACTTACCGCCCTGAGGGTTGCATGCCCTAGTAATGGAGCCAGCCAGGTATCCTGATCATCTGTGTTTTAAATGTTTAGAGTTCTGTGAAAAGAAAATTAATTGCCCATCAGTATTTTTAAAAAATTTTATTACAATATAGTTTTTTTTTTTTAATTGAAGTCTAGTTGACATACTGTTGCATTAGTTTCAGGGGTACAACTAGTGATTCTAGAAGTCTATGTTCTCCTATGCTCATACACATAGCTACTATCTGTCACCATACAACACTATTTCAATACCATTAACTATATTATCCATGCTATAGCTTTCATCTCCTGTGATTTATTCCATAATTGGAAGCCTGTAGCAACCACTCCTCTTCACCCTTTTTTTTCATTCCTGACCCCCTGCCCTTCTGACAACCAGCAGTTTATTCTTTGTATTTATGTTTTTTTTTTAGATTCCACATATAGATGAAATCATATGGTATTTGTCTTTCTCTGACTTATTTTACTTAGCATGATATCCTCTAGGTCCATTCATGTTGTTGCATATGGCAAGATCTCATTCTTTTTCATGGCTAAGTAATATTCCTGTGTGTGTGTGTGTATACCACATCTTTTAACCATCTATGGATGGATACTTGGATTGCTTCCATATCTTGGCTATTATAAATAATGCTGAAATAAAAATAGGGATGCATATCTTTTCAAATTGTGGGTTTGTTTTCTTTGGGTAAATACCCAGAAGTAGAATTAGTGGATTGTATGGTATTTTCTATTTTAATTTCTTTGAGGACCTTCCTGACTGTTTTCCACAGTGGCTGCACCAGTTTCCATTCCCAACAGTGCATAGGGTTCCTTTTTCTCCACATTCTTGCCAACACTTTTTATTTCTTGTCTTCTTGATACTAGCCATTCTGACTGGTGTAAGGTGGTAGTGTTGCTTTGATTTGCATTTCCCTGGTGATTAGTGATGTTGAGCATTTTTTCATGTGTCTGTTGATTAACTATGTCTTCTTTGGAAAAATGTATATTCAAGTCCTCTGCCTGTTTTTTAATTGGATTATTTGGGTGTTTTGTTTTTGTTTTTGTGTGTGGGGGGGTGGGGGTTGCATGTATATATTTTGGACATTAACTCCTTATCTGATATATCACTTACATATATCTTCTCCCATTCAGCAGATTCCCTTTTATAGTTTTCTTTGCTGTGCAAAATCTTTTCAGTTTGATGTAGTTCCAGTTGTTTTTTTTGTCCCTTGCTTGAGGAGACAGATAACAAAAAATACTGCTAAGACCAATGTCCAAGAGTTTACTGCCTGTGTTTTAGGAATTTTATGGTTTCAGGTCTTACATTTAATCTTTTATTTTCAGTGTGTATGGCGTAAGAAAGTGATCCAGTTTCATTCTATTGCATGTAGCTGTCCAGTTTTCCCAACACCATTTATTGAAGAAACTGTCTCTTTCCCTTTTTATTTTCTTCCCTCCTTTGTTATGGATTGACTACCTATGTGTGGACTTATTTCTAGGATCTCTGTTCTGTTCCATTGATCTTTGTGTCTGTTTTTATGTCAGTATCATCTGTTTTGATTTCTGTAGCTTTGTAGTACAATTTGAAATATGGGAGCGTGAAATCTCCAGCTTTGTTCTTCTTTCTCACGATTATAGCCAATTTTTATAGATCATCTGTGCTTCTATACAAATTTTAGGATTATTTGTTCTAGTTCTCTGAAAAAATGCTATTGGAATTTTGATGGGGATTGCATTGAATCTATAGATTGCTTTGAGTGATAGGGACATTGTAACAATATTAATTCCTCCAACCCCTGAGCATGGTGTATCTTTCCATTTATTTGTGTCATTTTTAGTTCCTTCTGTCAATGTCTTACAGTTTTCAGAGCACAGGTCTTTTACTCCTTTGTTAAATTTATTTGTAGCTATTTTCTACTTTTTAATGCAATTTTAGTGGAATTTTCTTAATTTTTCTTTCTGATAGTTTGTATTAGTGTATAGAAGCCCAACAGGTTACTCTATATATTAATTTTGTATCCTGCATCTTTACTGAATTCGTTTATTAGTTGTAATGGTTTTTTGGTGGAGTCGTTAGGGTTTCCAATATGTAGTATCATGTCATCTGTAAAGTGACAATTCTTTATTTCTTCCTTACCAGTTTGGATGTCTTTTATTTTTTGTCTTGATTGCTGTAGCTAAGATTTGCAGTATGGTGTTGAATAAAAGAGGCAAGAGTAGGCATTCTTGCCTTGTTCTTCATACTACAGGAAAAGCTTTCAGCTTTTCACTGTTGAGTATTATGTCATCTGTGGGTTTGTCATATATGGCCTTCATTATATTGAGATACATTCCATCTATAACAACTTCGTTGAGTTTTTTTTATCATGATGAGTGTTGAATTTTGTCAGATGGTTTTTCTGCATCTATTGAGATGATCATATGATTTTTATCTTTTTGTAATGTGGTTTATTTTATTTTATTTTTTTAAAGATTTTTTATTTATTTATTTGAGAGAGAATGAGATAGAGAGACAGCATGAGAGGGGAGAGGGTCAGAGGGAGAAGCAGACTCCCTGCCAAGCAGGGAGCCCGATGCGGGACCCGATCCTGGAACTCCAGGATCATGACCTGAGCCAAAGGCAGTCGCCCAACCAACTGAGCCACCCAGGCGCCCTTGTAATGTGGTTTAATGCATTGATTGATTTGCAGATGTTGAACCATCCTTGCATCCCTGGAATAATTTTGGTAATTTTCTGGTTGTTTCTGTAGTTCTCTGTTCCATCCTTTTTCTCTTACTCTTTTCCCTTATTTAACGACCTTGTTTAGTGTTTTTTTTTAATTAATTAAATTTTATTTTATTTTAAGATTTTATTTATTCAACAGAGACACAGCGAGAGAGGGAACACAAGCAGGGGGAGTGGGAGAGGGAGAAGCAGGCTTCCTGCGGAGCAGGAAGCCTGATGTGGGGTTTGATCCCAGGACCCTGGGATCATGACCTGAGCCGAAGGCAGACGCTTAACGACTAAGCCACCCAGGTGCCCCTTAAATTTTATTTTTTTAACTTGTGAATGGGATCTTATTTTTTTCCCCAGTGATTCATCAGTGTTATATAATACACAGTGCTCATTACATCACGTGCCCTCCTTAATGTCCATCACTCAGTTACCCCAACCCCCAACACCCTCACCTCCAGCAGCCCTCAGTTTGTTTCCTATGATTAAGAGTCTCTTATGGTTTGTCTCTCTCTCTGATTTTATCTTTCTTTTTTTTTCCCCCCTCCCTTCCCCTATGATCCTGTTTTGTTTCTTAAATTCCACATATGAGTGAGATCCTATGATAATTGTCTTTCTCTGATTGACTTATTTCATTTAGCATAATACCCTCTAGTTCCATCCATGTCATTGCAGATGGTAAGGTTTGTTTTTTTTTTTGATGGCTGAGTAGTATTCCATTTTATATATATACACCACATCATCTTTATCCATTCATCTGTCAATGGACATCTGGGCTCTTTCCATCGTTTGGCTATTGTGGACATTGCTGCTATAAACATTGGGGTGCAGGTGCATATACTACATTTGTATCGTTGGGATAAATACCCAGTAGTGCAATTGCTGGGTTGTAGGGTAGCTCTATAGAAACTGAACGAATGAGTGAACAAAGAGTTCTATGAATCTACTACACCCAATCTTTCTCTTTTCAACTTTTTGAGGAACCTCCATATTGTTTTCCATAGTGGCTGCACCAGCTTGCATTCCCACCAACCTTTAAGAGGGTTCCCCTTTCTCTGCATCCTCACCAACGTCTGTCATTTCATGACTTGCTAATTTTAGCCATTCTGACTGGTGTGAGATGGTATCTCCTTGTGGTTTTGATTTGTATTTCCCTGATGCCAAGTGATGTTGAGCATTTTTTCATGTGTCTGTTGGCCATTTGCATGTCTTCTTTGGAGAAGTGTCTGTTCATGTCTTTTCCACATTCTTTGACTGGATTATTTGTTTTTTGGGTGTTGAGTTTGAGAAATTGTTTATAGATCTTGGATACCAGCCCTTTATCTGAACTGTCATTTGCAAATATCTTCTCCCATTCCGTAGGTTACCTTTTACTTCTGTTGACTGTTTCCTTTGCTGTGCAGAAGCTTTTTATCTTGATGAAATCCCAATAGTTCATTTTTGCCTCTCTTTCCCTTTCCTTTGGAGAAGGGAAATGTGTCTAGCAAAAAGTTGCTGCAGCCAAGGTCACGGAGGTTGCTGCCTTTGTTTTCTGCTAGGATTTTGATGCATTCCTGTCTCACATTTAGGTCTTTCATCCATTTTGAGTCTATTTTTATGTATGGTGTAAGAAAATGTTCCAGTTTCATTCCAGTTGCATGTGGCTGTCCAATTTTCCCAACACCGTATTATTGAAGAGACTTTTTTCCGTCGGGTATTCTTTCCTGCTTTGTTGAATATTAGTTGACCACAGAGTTGAGGGTCCATTTCTGGGCTCTCTGTTCTGTTCCATTGATCTATGTGTCTGTTTTTGTGACAATCCCATGCTGTTTTGATGATCACAGCTCTCATAGCTTGAAGTCAGGCATCATGATAACCCCAGCTTTGGTTTTCTTTTTCAACATTCCTTTGGCTATTCAGGGTCTTTTCTGGTTCCATAAAAATTTTAGGATTATTTGTTCCAGCTCTGTGAAAAAAGTTGATGGTATTTTGATAGGGATTGCATTGAATGTATAGATTGTTCTAGGTAGCATAGACATTTTAACAATATTTTTTCTTCCAGTCCATGAGCATGAACGTCTTTCCGTTTCTTTTGTCTTCCTCAATATCTTTCATGAGTGTTCTGTAGTTTTCTGAGTACAGGTTTATTCTTAGGTATCTTATGGTTTTTGGTGCAATTGTAAATGGGGTATACTCTTTAATTTC
This sequence comes from Zalophus californianus, assembly GCF_009762305.2. Classification (NCBI taxonomy): domain Eukaryota; kingdom Metazoa; phylum Chordata; class Mammalia; order Carnivora; family Otariidae; genus Zalophus; species Zalophus californianus. The sequence continues at coordinate 125,446,490 of NC_045598.1, forward strand.
TTTTTCTTTTATCTCATTGTTAGGGTATAGAAATGCAACTGATTTCTATGTGTTGATTTTATAGCCTGCCACTTTGCTGAACTCCTGTATGAGTTCTAGCAATGTTGGGGTGGAGTCTTTTGAGTTTTCCACATAGAATATCATGTCATCTGTGAAGAGTTAAGAGTTTGACTTCTTTGCTGATTCAGATGCCTTTTCTTTTTGTTGTCTGATTGGTGAGGCTAAGACTTCTAGTACTATGTTGAACAACAGTGGTGAGAATGGAATCCCTGCCATGTTCTTGCCTTAGGGGAAAAGCTCTCAATTTTTCCCCATTGCGAATGATAATTACTGTGGGCTTTTGATACATGGCTATTATGATAGAGGTATGTTCCTCTATCCCTACACTCTGAAGAGTTTTAATCAAAAAGGATGCTGTACTTAGTCAAATGCTATTTCTGCATCTATTGAGAGGATCATATGGTTCTTGTCCTTTCTGTCATTAATGTAGTATATCACAGTGATTGGTTTGCAAAGGCTGAACCACCCTTGCAGCCCAGGAATAAATCCCACTTTGTTGTGGTGAATAATCCTTTTAATGTAATGTTGGATTCTATTGGCTAGGATTTTGGTGAGAATTTTGGCATCCATGTTCATCAGGGATATTGGTTTATAAGTCTCCTTTTTGGTGAGGTCTTTGTCTGGTTTTGGGATCAAGGTAATGCTGGCCTTATAGAATGAGTTTGGAAGTTTTCCTTCCATTTCTGTTTTTTGAAACGGCTTCAGAAGAATAGGTATTAATTCTTTAAATGTTTGGTGGAATTCTCCTGGGAAGCCATCTGGCCCTGGACTCTTGTTTGTTGGGAGATTTTTGATTACTGCTTCAATTTCCTTGCTGGTTATGGGTCTGTTCAGGTTTTCTACTTCTTCTTGTTTCAGTTCTGGTAGTTTATATGCCTCTAGGAATGCATCCATTTCTTCCAGATTGCTGAATTTGTTGGCATATAGTTGCTCATAATATGTTCTTTTTTTTTTTTAAGATTTTATTTATTTATTTGAGAGAGAGACAGACAGTGACAGAGATGGTGAGAGAGAGCACAAGCCGGGAGGAGAGGGAGAAGCAGGCTCCTGCTGAGCAGGGAGCCCAACTTGGGGCTTGATCCCAGGACATCATGACCTGAGCCAAAGGCAGATGCTTGCTTAACTGACTGAGTCACCCAGGCACCCCTCATAATACGTTCTTATACTTGTTTGTATTTCTTCAGTGTTGGTTGTGATCTCTCTTTCATTCATGATTTTATTTATTTAGGTCCTTTCTCTTTTCATTTTGATAAGTCTGGCCAGAGGTTTATCGATCTTACTAATTCTTTGAAGGAACTAGTTCCTAGTTTCCTTGATCTGTTCTACTGTTCTTTTGTTTTCTGTTTCATTGATTGCTGTTCTAATCTTTATTCATTCTTTTCTCCTGGGCTTAGTCTTTATTTGCTTTTCTTTCTCAAGTTCCTTTAGGTGTAAGGTCTTGTTTATTTGAGTCCTTTCTTGTTTCTTGAGAAAGGTTTGTATTGCTATATACTTCTCTCTTAAGACTGCCTTTGCTGTATCCCAAAGGTTTTGAACAGCTGTGTTTTCATTTTCATTAGTTTCCAAGAGTTTTTTTAAATTCTTTTTTAATTCCCTGGTTGACCCATTCATTCTTTAGTAGGATGCTCTTTAACCTCCATGTATTTGACTTCTTTCCAAATTTCTTCTTGTGATTGAGTTCAAGTTTCAAAGCATTGTGGTCTGAAAATAAGCAGGGAATGATTCCAGTCTTTTGGTACTAGTTGAGACCTGATTTGTGACCCTGTATGTGGTCTATTCTGGAGAACGTTCCATGTGGACTCCAGAAGAATGTGTATTCTGTTGCTTTAGGATGGAATGCTCTGAATATAGCTGTGAATTCCATCTCATCCAGTGTGTCATTCAACCCTTGTTCGTCTTCTGTTTAGATTATATGTCCTTTGCAGTGAGTGGAGTGTTAAAGTCCCCTACTATTGTTGTATTATTATCAATGTGTTTCTTTAATTTTGCTATTAATTGCTTTATATAATTGGCTGCTCCCATGTTAGGGGCATAAATATTTACAGTTGTTAGATCTTGCTGGATAGACCCTTTAATTATGATATAGTGTCATTCTTCATCTCTTATTACAGTCTTTGGTTTAAAATCTAATTTGTCTTATATAAGGATTGTGACCCCAGCTTTCTTTCAATGTCCATTAGCATGACAAATGGTTTTCCACCCCTTCACTTTCAATCTGGTGGTGTCTTTGGGTCTAAAATGAGTCTCTTGCAGATAGAATACTGATGAGTCTTGCTTTTTTATCCAGTCTGATACCCTGTGTCTTCTGATTGGGGCATTTGGCCCATTTGCATTCAGAATAACTATTGAAAGATAGGAATTTAGTGCCATGTATTACCTGTAAAGTCTCTGTTTCTGTATTTGGTCTCTGTTCCTTTCTGGTCTATGTTACTTTTGAGCTCTCTTTGCTTAAAGGATCCCCTTTAATGTTTCTTGCAGGGCTGGTTTAGTGATCACCATTCTTTAAGTTTGTCCTGGAAGCTTTTTATCTCTCCTTCTATTTTTGAATGACAGCCTTGCTGGATAAAGTATTCTTGGCTGCATATTTTTCTCATTTAGCACCCTGAATATGTCATGCCAGTCCTTTCTGGCCTGCCAGGTCTCTGTGGATAGGTCTGCTACCAATCCACTGTTCCACTTTTGTACAGACCTCTTGTCCTGAGCTAGTTTCAGGATTTTCTCTTTGTCTCTGAGATTTGCAAGCCTCACTATTATATGTTGAGGTGTTGACCTATTTGTTGATTTTGAAGGGGGCTCTCTGTGCCTCCTAGAATTGAATGCCTGTTTCATTCTCCTGATAAGGGAACTTCTCTGCTATAATTTGCTCCAATATACTTTCTGCACCTCTCTCTTTCCTCTTCTAAGATCCCCATTATTCTAATATTGTTTTGCTTAATGGTGTCACTCATCTCTTGAATTCTCCCCTCATGATCCAGTAGTTGTTTTTCTCTCTCTTTTTTTTTAAAGATTTTATTTATTTATTTGACAGAGACACAGTGAGAGAGGGAACACAAGCAGGGGGAGTGGGAGAGGAAGAAGCAGGCTTCCTGCTGAGCAGGGAGCCCGACGTGGGGCTCGATCCTAGGACTCTGGGACCATGACCTGAGCTGAAGGCAGATGCTTAATGACTGAGCCACCCAGGCGCCCCTGTCTCTCTTTTCAACAGCTTCTTTATTCTCCATCATTTTGTCTTCTATATCACCAATTCTTTCTTCTGCTTCATTTATCCTAGCAGTTACAGCCTCCATTTTTTTTATTGCATCCCATTAGCATTTTTTATTTCGACTTGATAGGTTTAGTTCTTTTATTTCTCCAGAAAGGGATTCTCTAGTGTTTTCTATTTTTTTTTTTTTTTTCAAGTCCAGCTTTTGTCTTTATAATCGTTATTCTAACTCTGGTTCCAACATCTTACTTATATCAGTACTGGCAGTTAGTACTGCCTCTTGTTCTCTTTTTTGAGATTTTTTTCCATCTTGTCATTCTGTCCAGCAAAGAGTAGTTTAACGAAGATCTAAATATGAAAATGGCAACAGTGACCCCAGAGAAATATACAGTAAACCAGAAGAGACCTGAAACTGAAAAAAAAAATAAAAATTATGCATATATAATCAGACAGGTGAAGAGTGATACACTAGATTTTGTGTGTATTTTGGGCTGTTAGAAGAAGCGCCATTCCAAAATTGTAAAGAAAGACATACATATATATACACAAAAATAAAATTAAGGGGGGCCTGGGTGGCTCAGTTGTTAAGCGTCTGCCTTCGGCTCAGGTCATGATCCCACAGTCCTGGGATTGAGCGCCGCATCAGGCTTCCTGCTCCGCGGGGAGTCTGCTTCTCCCTCTCCCCCTGCTTGTGTTCCCTCTCTCGCTGTGTCTCTCTGTCAAATAAATAAATAAAATCTTTAAAAAAATAATAAAATTAAATACATTTAAAGCATAGAATGTAACTGTAAAAATGAAAATTAAAAAAGTTTTTTTTAAAGATTTTATTTGAGAGTGAGAGAGGGCAAGAGCACAAGCTGGAGAGGCAGAGGGAGAGGGAGAAGCAGACTTGCTGCTGAGCAGGAAGCCTAACTCAGGACTTGATCCCAGGTCCCTGGGATCATGACCTGAGCCGAAGGCAGATGCTTAACTCACTGAACCACCCTGGTTCCCCGAAAATTTAGAAAGGTTTTAAAAGATGATAAAATAAGAAATTGGTTGAAAAGGAAAGAGAAAAAGAATTCAAAAGACTAAAGAATCATGAGAAAAACAATCATGAATTCTATATATACTATTTTTCCCCTAGGGCTGGAGTTTTGCAGTTTTCTGTGATTGGGAAACTTGGTGTTAGCCAGATGTTCTTGGTGGTCTTCTTGGGGGGACCCTTTTGCACTGATTCTCAGGTGTCTTTGCCCTGGGCAGAACTGCACCACCCTTGTCTGGGGGGGCCAGGCTAAGTAATCCAGCTCTGGTTTTTTCTATGTTGCCTTTGTTCCCTTAGGGCTTTCCACACATCTTTAGAGGATGAGAATGAAAATGGCCGCCTCCTAATCTCCAGCCCCAGAGCTGAGAACTCTGACAACTTGTCCCCCTACTCCTTAGTCTGCCCTCTGGGAAAAAGAGTCAATCACTCCTGTCTCCCTGGTCTCCATCTGGCCTCTGTGGTCACAGTGCTCACCCGGCCTGTGACCAAGTGTTTCTATTTTAGGCGTGACCCTGCCTCGAGTCTGCAAACTCTGCAGACTCCTATGGTGAGCACATGTGCCGCATCTCCTTGGGAAAGGAGGAGATTCTCAGAGGTTTTGCCGCTTGCTGGGCCCCCCACTTGGAGAGCGGTCTCCCAACCATGCCGGGGTTTGTAGTTTATGGCAGCATTGAGTTAAAAGCCCACTCCTGGTCTCACTGATTGCTGCTGGCTTCTCTGCTCCAAAGCCTGGGATCTGTGCCGCACTCAGGCACCCCCGTTCTTTCTCTGACCCCTGGGATCTTGACACCACACTGACCCACCTAGGATTCTGCTTCACTTTACCACCTGAGCACCTTTCAGGCAGGGATGGCTCTTATTGGAGCAGACTTCTAAGAGTTTTGATTTTGTGCTCCGTTGCTATATCACTTTCTGTTAGCCAGCTTCCGGAGGCTCCCTTCCCTGTGGTTTATCTTCTGATATATTGCCTTGGATTCACTTCTCTGCACCTCCTACCTTGCAGAAAGTAGTCGCTTTTCTATTTGTAGAATGCAGTAATTATTTTCTTCCGATCACAGGTTGAATTTGCAGGTGTTCAGAATGATTTGATCTAGCTGAATTCATGGGACCAGACAAAACTAAGGTCTCCTACTCCTCTGTAAACTTGAACTCTCTCCAGCTTTGTTTAGTGTTATGTGTGGATTCCTTTCTCTTTATGCATATCTATTTTAGGTTTTTGATTTGTGGTGACCATGAGGTTCATATATAACACTGTGTGTTTATAGAATTCTATTTTGACAGACCTAATTCAAACACATTACTACATACTCATTCCCCACACATTTTTTACTTTTAATGTTGTATTTTACATTTTTTAAAATTTTGTGTATTATTGTAGATATATATTGTTTTATTACTTTTTTCTTTTAACCTTCACATTAGCTGTATAAGTGGTTGATTCTCTACCTTTGCTGTATGTTTGCTTTTAGCAGCGAGATTTTTTTTTTCATAATTTTCTTATTTGTAGTTATGGACTATCTGTTCCTCTTAAATAAGTCCCTTTAACATTTTTTGTAAGGCTGATTTAATGATGATGAACTCCTTTAACTTTTTTTTTTTAAGTTTATTTTTTTTAGTAATCTCTACAACCAGCATGGAGGTCAAACTCATGACCCTGAGATCAAGAGTCGATTGTTCTGATGGAGCCAGCCAGCTGCCTTCTGAACTCCTTTAACTGTTTTGGAAAAAGTCTTTGTCTCTTTCAGTTCTGTATGATAGCCTTACCAGGTAGTGTTTTCTTGGTTGTAGTTTTCCTTTCAGCACTTTGAAAATTTCATGCCACTTTTTACTGGCCTGTAACGTTTCTGCTGAAAAAGCAGCTGATAGTTTTTTTTTTTTTTTTAAGATTTTATTTATTTATTTGAGAGAGAGAGAATGAGAGATAGAGAGCGCAAGAGGGAAGAGGGACAGAGGGAGAAGCAGACTCCCTGCTGAGCAGGGAGCCCGATGTGGGACTCGATCCCAGGACCCTGGGATCATGACCTGAGCCAAAGGCAGTTGCTTAACCAACTGAGCCACCCAGGCGCCCACAGCTGATAGTTTTATGGATGTTCCCTTGTTGCTTTTCCTTGCTGCTTCTAAGATCATCTTTAATTTTGACAATTATTAAGCATCGTGGTATAGACCTCTTTGGGTTTATCTTGTTTGGGACTGCTTTTGCTTCCTGGACCTAGATTATCTTTTTCCTTCCCCAGGTTAGGGAAGTGTCAGGTAATATTTCTTCGAATAAGTCCCTCCTCCCCCGATTCCTATAATGTGAATATTAGTACACTTAATGTTGTCGTACAGGTCCCTTAGTCTCATTTTTTGAAATTCTTTTTTCTTTTTGCTGTCACTGTGGATGCTCTCCACTACCATGTCTTCCAGATCGCTGCTGTTTGTCTACATTATGTAATTTGCTATTTATTCCCTCTAGTGTGTGTGTGTGTGTGTGTGTGTGTGTGTGTGTGTGTTTAAGATTTTATTTATTTATTTGATAGAGACACAGCAAGAGAGGGAACATAAGCAGGGGGAGTGGGAGAGGAATAAGCAGGCTTCCTGCGGAGCAGGGAGCCTAATGCAGGACTTGATCCTAGGACCCTGGGATCATGACCTGAGCCGAAGGCAGATGCTTAATGACTGAGCCACCCAGGCGCCCCCCTCTAGTGTGTTTTTTATTTGTTATTTTATTTTTCTGCCCTGATTGGTTCTTTTTCATATTTTCTATCTCTTTGTTGAAATTCTCACTGTTTCATTCTTCTCATGAGTTTAGTGAGCATCTTCATCATCATTACTTTGAACCCTTTATCAGGTAGATTACTTACCTCCATTTTGTTTAGTCTTTTTCTGAGGTTTTGTCTTGTTCTTTTGTTTGTAACATATTCCTCTGCCTCCTCACTTTGGCTGACTCTTTGTGTATGTTTTACATGCTAGGTACATCAGTTACATTTCCTGGTCTTGAAGAAGTGGTCTTATGTAGAAGGCATCCTTTGGGGTCCAGAAGTGCAGTCTCCCTGGTTACTAGAAACAGTTGCTCTGGTTGTGTCCTCTCTGTGGGCTGTGTGCATCTTTCTGTTGCAGCTGTGATCGTGAGCACACTGGTTGGGGTGTCTAGTGCCCCCCAGGGCAGGAGTTGCTTTGGCAGGGTGCCAATCTGGGCTGAAATATCTTACTGGGTATTGTAGGGTGAGGGTGGGAACTACTTTGGGGAGTCCCTGGTTCTGGTCAAAGCTGTGCAGTAGGGCTGGACCTGCTTGGGGGGAGCGGTGCTGTTGCTGACTGAGACGGTCTGCTTGGCACAGCAGGGAAGGAGCTGCTTTGGAGAAGTGGGTGTGTTGGATGGGGGTAGGTCTGCAGAACTCCTAGGTGGTGCTAGCAGGTTTGATGGAGAATGTCAAAAGTGGTCCGTCTAGTTCCCAGAGAAAGTTCCTCTGGATCCCTGCTGCTTGGCACATGCCCTAAAATTATTCAGTAAATGTCTTCCATGTGTGATGAGTAGCCCAAGTGCTTTTCAAACTGTTGTCTCTGTGCTGTGACTTGGAGTGAGTGAGTTGGTGCTTAGGCCCTTTAAGAGCAGGGTCTGATTTTCCTGTAGACCTCCATCTCTCCTGGAGTTAAGCCTGGTTATTTTCAAAGCCAGATGTTATGGGGCTCATCTTCATGGTGCAGGTTCCTAGGGCAGGGCTGCCTGATCTGTGGCTTGAACTCTTGCTTCTCAGGGATTACCTTTGCACCTGTGCTGTATCTACTGCCTGTGGGTCACCATGATAGGGGTGTGGTTCCTGACGACCACATCTCTGCCATTCCGACCCTTCTCTGTGTTGCTTTTTCTTTATATCTTTAGCTGTGGAAGAGCTGTTCTAGTCTTTAGGTTGTTTTCCAAGAGAGTTGCTCTGTATTCCTTGTAGCCAGGGTGTGTCTATGGGAGGAGGTAAGCTCTGGGGCCTCCTACTTTGCCATCTTGATCTTCCTCCTCCTTGGGCAGTTTTCATGATGAATATTATTACTGTATTGCTACTCTTTGAAATGTTAACTACTGTCAGCTAGTCAACCATTCTTTTGTATGTTATGTACCACTGATACACATTACACAGTTTAGATAAACATAATATGTCACTGTAATTCCACCATGTAAGGATAAACCACTGATAATGTTTTAGTGTAAGTCCTAGGCAAGAGGTTGGCCAACTGTGGCCCAATAGCCTATGCTGGCCTGAGGTCTGTTTTTGTATGTGAGCTAAGAGTGGTTTTTACATTTGAAAGGAGTTGGAAATAAATTTAAATGGACTATTTTGTGGCTATTGGTTTACAAGCTCCTTGGGAACTTCCTGACTGTAATCTGAAACCAGCCGTGTTACTTGGAGGGCAGTGAGAGACTGAAGAAACAGGCAAGCCCTCCAGATTTGTAGGTAGTAGGTTTAATGAGCAAGGGAATTTAAATTTACTAGGCTTGTCTTCAGAAGCCACAAGACAGTAGGTCTCCACACCTGCCTGCCAAATCTTGAAAATTTCATATAGGGGCCTTAACTGGGTTCAGTCATATATAATCCCTAGATGGTCCCAATATCACATCACTGTCTCAAGGCTTTGTCTTTAGGGCAACTTCTGGGAGGCAGGAAGGCAATTGAAATGCATATTCCTAGGATGGGATAGGATAAGGAGCCTCCTATTGCCAGAGTCCAGCTCACAGGACTTAAAATCCATCTTTTTAATGTCTGCTTAGTCTTTCAAGGTATGCATGAAGGACCTTTGTGATAAACAAGTCTCTTGTTAGACGTTTTGGTTTCTTTTCCAGTTTTTTAAACTATTATAATAAGAGGACAGCTTTTCTATTCACATTTTTGTCAGTGTCAGATTTTTTTCTGTGGGGCAAATTTCTAGAGGTGAAATTGCTAGTATGTACATAGTGCCAGGATGCCTGTCAGAAATACTGGGCCATGCCTGTACCAATACTGGGTTGTCCCCCCGCTTCTTCTTAAATGTAGTTTTTTTTTTAAGATTTTATTTATTTATTAGAGTGAGAGAGAGTACAAGCAGGGGGAGTGGCAGGCAGAGGGGGAAGCAGGCTCCCCGCTGAGCAAGGAGCCCGATGTGGGGCTCAATCCAGGACCCTGGGATCATGACCTGAGCTAAAGGCAGACTTAACCGACTGAGCCACCCAGGTGCCCCTGAGCCTCCTTTTTTAAAAAAAAATTTATTTATTTGACAGAGAAAGAGCAGAAGCAGGGGGAGTGGCAGGCTCCCGCTGAGGCAGAGAGCCTGATGTGGGGCTCGATCTCAGGACCCCGGGATCATGACCTGAGCTGAAGGCAGATGCTTAACCGACTGAGCCACCCAGGTGCCCCATCCACCCCTTTTTAAAAATTTATTTTTATTTATTTTAGAGCGAAAGCACATGGCGAGGGGAAGGGTAGATGGGAGAAAGAGAATCTCAAGCGGATTTCCTTCTGAGCATGGAGCTTGACATGGTGTTCAGTCTGAGGACCCTGAGATCATGACCTGAGCCTAAATTGAGAGGCACTTAACCAACTGAGCCACCCAGGTGCCCTGGGTTGTCCCCTTCTTTATCTTTGCCAAGTTGATAGGGAAAAAGAGATGACAGTTTTATTAACATTTATTTGATTACTAGTGAGATCATTAAATTTTTTTCATGTTTATTGTCCATTTGTATTTCCACTTACAGAATGTCTGCTTATGTTTTTTTCTGTTTTTCTCTTGGGCTTTTCTGATCTTTTACTTCTTGATTTACAAGCACTTTATATTCATTAGGGATAGTAATCATTTGTTACATACAAGTTGCAGATTGGTTTCTTAATTACTTAAATTCTGCAGAATGGATAATAAAATGAAATATTTGTGTCAGCTGGAAGAATACTGAGGGCTCTAGTTTCAGGGACCAGCATGTGCCACTTCTGAAACAATCCCTTAACTTATGATCCTGCGGTGCTAGCCAATCTGCAACTCATTATTACAAATAAATTGTATAAACATTTGTTACCATTTAACAGATTAGTTTATACAACTGGTTTTAATTTTTCATTAATTTTTATAACTGGTGAGTTAGTGGTGGATTAAAATGTGAACTTAAATAGGAAAGTTAAATTAAGTCTCCATGACTAAAAAGAAGATGCATCGTGATACATTCTTTAATATATACATGTATTAATATGTAAAACACTATAAGATTATTTTTTAACCTGCAAGAAATTTGATTAGTGACTTTTGAAATGGAATTTTATATGCTAGTAAGTATCGATTTTATATATAATGTGTACTGGCAATGTAGTAGGTGCTTTCCTAGAGAAATGATTTTAGGTGGAACTGGAATCAACTTTTATTTTAGGCGAGGTATCTCTTTATCCCAATCTTTTTGGGCTCCGGTAGGGAGTGGTACCTATAGTTAAGTTTTTAAGTGAATTGGGAAAAATGTCCTGAAATAATAAGCAGTGGTTACATAGACATTGTTTGGGCCGAAGTTAAATTATTTTTTTAAAAGTTAGTTGACTTAAACTGTTACCTGTTTGGTCACTATTTCTATGCTTTTTTTTTTTTTTTTTTTTTTAAGATTTTATTTTTAAGTAATGACTTTACCCACTATGGGGCTGGAACCTACAACCCCGAGATCAAGAGTCACATACTCTACTGACTGATCCAGCCAGGCGCCCCTCTGTGCTTTGTTTTATTTTTTTAAAAATGGAATCACACACACATAAAAAATGGAATCACATATATATATGTTAGCTTGCAACTTTTTTCATGTATCTTACTATGAAAACTTTTTTTTTTTTTTTTTTTTTTTTTAGATTTCATTTATGTATTTGAGAGAGAGCACAAGCAGGGAGAGGGGCAGAGAAGAACATTCCCTGCTGGGCAGGGCGCCCGACACGGGGCTCAATCCCAGGACCCTGGGATCATGACCTGAGCCAAAGGCTCAAACAATTGAACCACCCTGGCGCCCCAAAACTTTTTGTGTATAACTTTTTGTTTTTATAGCCATAAACTTATAATGGATATGTTGAATTTGTTTTAACTATTTTTTATTGATGGACATTTAATTTGCTTCTGAATTTTCTCTTTTTACACTAATGCTCAGTAAATACCGTTCAGTTTTTTTATTTTTTTTTATTTTTATTTTTTAAAGATTTATTTATTTATTCATGAGAGACACAGAGAGAGCGAGCGAGAGAGAGGCAGAGGGAGAAGCAGGCTCCAAGGAGCAGGAGCCCGATGCGGGACTCGATCCCAGGACTCTGGATCATGACCCGAGCCGAAGGCAGACACTTAACCATCTGAGCCACCCAGGCGCCCTACCGTTCAGTTTTTTTTTAAAAAATCTTTATTTTATCCCAGGACCTGAGCCGAAGGCAGACGCGTAGACTGAGCCACCAAAAAAAAATATTTATTTTACAAAGGTATAATTTACTACGTTTTGCTGCTAAGGAAATTTTTTATACACATAATATGTAGTGGATGGTAATTATTATATAACTTACCAAAATTACCTTTATAGTGAATTTTCATCACTTTGGTGGGCTCAAGGACAGCACTTCTAGTGATAAATATTGAGTTCCAAGTAGTGTGTGTGTGTTTGTTTCTACTGATGTTCAGATCACTTAAGATATTTGAACAGTCTTTTCAAAGATTATTTTAAAATTGATACCGCAGTACTTAGTTTCATTTGCATGGGAAATGCTTAAAATAAAAATACTTCAAGAAGAATATATTTAATAGTGTCATTCATTGTAGGGTTACATTCAGAGATCCTCGCATGAAAATGGTATACTCTTAGTTCAAATGGAAATACAAGACTACCTCTAACCTCTTGTGTATCCAAGAGAGAAGGTGACCTCTAAAAATGTTACAGAAAATGTCTATCAGAATTTAATTTCGTATGTAAAACGCTTTTACTTGAAAGAATTTTCATCATGTTTTAATTAGTTTGTTATTAGACTTTTTAATATAAGGGTTTTTTTTGGTGGTTGTTAAGAGATACAGTATAGGGGCGCCTGGGTGGCTCAGTCGTTAAGCGTCTGCCTTCGGCTCAGGTCCTGATTTCAGGTCCTGGGATTGAGCCCCGCATCGGGCTCCCTGCTCAGTGGGAAGCCTGCTTCTCCCTCTCCCACTCCTCCTGCTTGTGTTCCCTCTCTCGCTGTGTCTCTCTCTGTCAAATAAATAAAATCTTTAAAAAAAAAAAAGATACAGTATAGGTCATGAGATTTATTCATTTGTGGACTGAAAAAAAGTGAGACTTATTATATGTTAGACTTTGTGCTAGGTGCTGGGAATATAGCCCTGTACTTAATTTTGCATGAACATTATAGAATATTAATTCTAAATAATTGCCAATAAATTGTACCAATGGGTCAAATACTATATATCATTGTCTTATAATGTGGTAAAGTTGCCTGACTTAAAGTCTCAACCAGACTGAAGTATACCAGTGGTCACTAGATTTGAATTTTAAGTTTTAATTTTCAGAAAGTAGGGCAGGGTGTTGACATAGGATTGACAACTTTTCATTGTTACAAGTAAGGACATTTTTTGAAAAATCATGTAACATCCATCTACTGTCCCTATATCCTAAAAGAAAAGTACTTTTACACCAAAATGTAAGAAGGATATATTCTCAAAATAAAGGACAGTGACTAAATTGAATAGGTTTTTGTTTTTTATTTCATGGTCCTTATTTTTCTTTTGCATCATTGTTTGGCACTAGAATGTAGATTGTCATTTGGGATACATTGGTAGATTAATCTTTTAGTATTCTGAGAACAGGAAACCTTATTCCAATAAATTAGTCAAGTGAGTAAGAATGTTCTATTAATCCTTTTAGATGCCCTCCACTCCCACTATAAATTGGTCATTCTCTTCTCTCCTATTGTAAAGATAATTAAATGGTCATTTCCTTGAATAGTTCCCAAAGACCTTATAAAAATAAGCTCCAGGGTACTCTTGTAGCTTTTAAAGTCTTTGGCATTTTATTTTGTTTTTTCATTTTATTTTTTATTTTTTTAAAGATTTTTATTTACTTGACAGGAAGAGAGAACACAAGCAGGGGGAGCAGCAGAGGGAGAGAGAGAAGCAGGCTCCCTGCTGAGCAGAGAGCCTGATGTGGGGCTCGATGTGGGGCTTGATCTCCGTACCCTGGGATCATGACCCAAAGGCAGACACTTAACTGCCTGAGCCACCCAGGCGCCCCAGTTTTTGGCATTTTAAATTTAATGACAACTTTGTTATTACTGCTAACAGGGTTACTGTGAAACTCTTCACTGCTCATAAGCTATTTTTATTATAACTATCCCAAAAACATATGCTGCATTTGTTGAAAGCAATGTTATTTTGTGTCATCTTTGATTTGATTACTGTAAATGTTAATTGGTCTAACTCTGTACACTATTGTATATTTTCATAGTATTTGTGGAGGGAAGAGAAAGTTTGTTTTCAGGGTTTATCTGTTTTCATTTAGTCTTGATTTTCTCTTCGGCCCTGTCAACTACCTGTTTCCCCTCCCCAAAATAATTTGCTATTTCTTATAGGTCTGCATCAAAGTAGATTAGCCTCAAGCTTACACCATCATCATAAAATTCTTCTTTTTTCTTTTTTTTTTTTTTAAAGATTTTTATATATTTGACAAGAGAGAAAGACAGCCAGAGAGGGACACAAGCAGGGGGGAGTGGGCAGAGGGAGAAGCAGGCTTCCCGCAGAGCAGGGAGCCGTTGTGGGGCTTGATCCCAGGACCCTGGGACCATGACCTGAGCTGAAGGCAGACGCTTAACAACTGAGCCACCCGGGCACCCAATCATCATAAAATTCTTGAAGTTAAATTATATATGTATTCATACAGAACCTAGAAAACAAAATGCAATCTGATTCTTAGCCATCTTTTTTTAAGCTTTTTTATTTTGAAGTATAACACATAAAAAATTTAACACAAAAAATGTAACAAACATGGATATATAACTCAATGAGTTATCACAAACCAAACATGCCATGTAATCACCACCCACATTAAGAAATAGAAAGTTGTTTGCACTCTAGGAAACTCCTTTATGCTCTCTTCCAACTATTACTCGCCCCCATCCATAGGTAACCACCATTGTAACTTCTTGCACTATAGCTTTGTTTTGCCTTTGTTCTTTTTTTTTTTTATGGTTTTATTTTTAAGTAATCTCTATAGCCAACATGGGGCTTGAATTTACAACCCCAAGATCAAGAGTCACATCCTTTGACTGACTGAGCCAGCCAGGTGCCCCCCTTCTATTATTTTCTTATGCCTCTGTGATCTGTAGTGTTGTCCCTATTTGATTCCTAATACTGGTTATAAGTGTCTTCTCTTTTACTCAGTAAATCTCATTAGAGGTTAGTCCCTTTTTGTTTCTTTTCAAGGAACCATCTCTTGGCCTGGTTATACTTCTCTGCCTTGATAGTTCTCTGATGCTTTCAAATAGATGATTTTCATATTTTGTCGTTTGACCTCATGGGAGGATAGTTTGAAATTATGTAGTTCAGTTATAAATTCTTCTCAGATATCTGTTTACAATTGAGATAGTGTTGAAAAGGCACTGGCTTAGGGCTTAGATGCCCGTCATTTAATATTCTGTTATTAATTTAGCAACTGTTATATCCCATATATTGTGCTGGGGTCACTGTGATGAATAAGAGTTTTGCTCTTAAGGTGATTTAGTGCTGTGGAGAAGATAAGCAGTTTAGTACATTGTTGTAGTGTGCAGTTTAGGAGACTTTATACAGGAGGGCCCAATCCTGGTTGATCAGGAATAACCTCTTGGAGGAGGTAATAGCTAAGCTGAAATAAAGGATGCATAGGAGCTAGCTTGATATAGAGGTAGAGAGGTAGAATACTGGATAAAAGAAAAGTCCAGAGAGCCTGTTTAATTTTTAGAATTGTCTGTATGACTGGATTAAAGAGTAGAGTGTGAAAGATACAGAGGTTAGGAAAGTACAGAGACCAGATCATAAAGGACTTATTTCGGTACTGAGAACGGATAGAAAGGGGAGAGCAAAATTTGTGGGGGGTGATTATGATAGTACAGGCTTAGAATAGCTGTAATGGACTGGAATACAATAGCAGTGGAAATGGAATCTGATATATTTTGGAGGAAACATAGACTCAGTTGTAGAGAATGAAAGAGAAAGAAGGAATAACTGACAATATGGGTGCCCTTTTCTGAGGTAGGGAACACATGAGCAGCAGATTTAGGAGGAAGATTAGGGACTTGGGTTCTGGATTTCTTGGGTTTGAGAGCAGATGGGAGAAACCAGAAGTTGGCATGTGACTGAAGTTGACATGTGACAAGAAAAAGAATTTATGTATGCGGATTGGAGCTGATACAATGAGACCTGTGAGTTGGGGGGGTATAATCCTGAGCACTTAGTTGGAAGGAGGGACAGGAGAGAATGGGGGACAGAATAGGTGTGTAGGTAAGTGTATGGCATGTGGAGTGGCAGGATGTTGAGGGAGTTCCTGTCAGATGACTTCTCTTACTTGAAGTAGTATGCTTGGTCATCTGCTGAGAAATGATGGAGGAAGGGTTGGAGAGATTTGGGTAGCATGGAGAATGCTTGAAAAAGCTTCTTGGAGAATGGAAGAGGGGCAAGAGTAAGAAAGTATTTTCCTAGGATGCTAGACAGCAGTGAGGACCCATTTGAGATCAGAGGTAGAATATTTGTAGCAACATCAAAATGTGAGGCTTAATTTTTCTACAGCCCAATTCTAGAACATGTAGCCTGCTGGATTAATCAGGTTCTGGCTTCTAAAAGAAATAGAACTGTAGAACAAGGAGTTGAAAATACTGACAAAAGAGTGGTTCCAGTGATTTTTGGCTGCAGGGGGTAGAAGAAAGTGAAGGTAAGAAGGGATTGATTAGGTTGATGAAAACTGCAGGGGAGAAGAGACTGAAGGTCTCAGTGTGGACCAAGTAGGGCAGACGAGTATGTGAGGGAAAGCTAGAAGGTGAGGTATTTGGTTTTTTTAACTTCTAGAATTTGTTTTGAAATGAAAAGCAAACTATACGAAGAAAAGTTCACTTCTACCCTCTCTTGCCAGTTTTGAGTTTGATGTGTATCTTTCTGTAAATAAAAAACTTGAGGATTTTTGTTTTTTACAGAAATGAAATCATAATTAACATATTCTTCCTGTATCATGTATATGCTGTCAAGTCATTACATAGACTTCACTTTTTAAAAAATTTGAGAATAGTTGACACACAATATTACATTAATTTCAGGTATACAACAAGATGATTCAACAACTTTATACATTATGCTGTGCTCACCACAGGTGTAATTACCATCTGGTCTGTCACTTAATAGAAGCATAATACTTTCTTTTTTTTTTTTTTAAGATTTATTTGACAGAAACAGCAAGAGAGGGAACACAAGCAGGGGAGTGGGAGAGGGAGAAGCAGGCTTCCCACTGAGCAGAGAGCCCGACATGGGGCTCCATCCCAGGATCCTGGGATCATGACCTGAGCTGAAGGCAGATGCTTAATGACTGAGCCACCCAGGCACCCCGATGCATAATATTTTCTAAAAGGAGTAATTAACAGTTCTATTGACAAACACTTAAAGTTGATCCCAATTTTGTGAGTAGAAAAAACACTGTAGACAATATCTTTATACATATATTTTTATGTATAATGCTTTTATTTCTGTGAGAGAAATTCCTCAGAGTTGCATAACTTGGTCAAAGGCTATGTGTTTTTTAAAGCTTTTATTTGAAGCATAACTTACATTAAGAAAAGTATGTAAAGGTACATCTTGATAAGTTTCTATTAGAAGGTGAAGAGAAGGACTGTAAAGTTATCCTCCAAACTGAGAAGGCACTTAGGACTGAAAAACACAGAAGGCAACTCCATACAGCTTACACAGGGTTTTATTCAGGGTAACTTACTGACAGGTTTGGTTGGATGACAATCTGGACATCTGTGCAGCTATTCTCTGAAAAGTCCAGATCTTAGTCTAGATGTTATAGAATGAGGGTACATGCAGGAGGGTATTATAGTGAGATCAGAAGGCTTACAGGCAGTTAATTGACAGCTAACCTTACGGCGCCATCAGATTCATGGGAGGCCAAAGCAAGCCTCCTTGATGGGTATTTCTAAGGTATGTATATTAATCTGCAAGGGGCCAGGAACACGTAACCACAAGACAGGTCATTGAGCAAGTGGACATGAACAAGATGAAGGGCTAAAGATTGAGTCAGTATTGTCAACTATCCTGCAGTTTCATAGAATAAACACACCTAAGTATTTCTCTGTGTTAGAGATAGAGTATTGCCAGCATCCTCAGAAATCCTTCTCAGGCCTCCTACCAGTCGGTACCCCTATCTCCAACAGTAAAACAAATAAAACTTGGGGGAAAAAAAATCCCTAATCTATGGTTAGCTTACTTTTAATTTTACCCATTTTGGATCTTTATATGAATGGACTTACACAGTACTCTGTTGGATGCATCATTTCTGTGAATCATCTAGCACTGGTAAATATGAAATATTTATGATTTACTAGTGCTAATGGGGCCAAAACACGGAATTCAATTTAGGGAAGGACGTGGAATAGAGAAGATGACTTTGCTAGAGTGATAGCTAAATGATAGAGAATGACTTAAGTGTCCTTGAGTCAACCCTTATAAGCAGCAGAGGCTGGTAGGTAAAGCTGTGCTTCCAAAGGAAAGGTTTTGTTTTTGTTTTTGTTTTTTAATGAGGGATTAATTTGTGTACAGCAAAATTCACTGTTTGGCAAACATTTCTTTGATGAGCATAGTCATGAAACCACCACCACCACAATACCATGTTCCTAAAACTTCCCTGTGCTCTTTTGTTAATTAACTTTTCCTTCCACCTTATCCCCTGGTGACCACTGATCTGTTTTTTTGTCCCTTTAGTTTTGCCTTTGAGAAAGAGTTTTTTAAAAGAGGTTAGAGAAGTGACTGATTGGAACAGCTTTGATAGAAAGTGTGAGAGAATAAGCAAGCAGCTTATTTGAGAAGGCCAGCCCAGTTTCAGTTCAGGAAGGGAGGGGACTTTTAACCTTTAAGGAAGGTTTTAGAGAGCACAGTGGAGAAGCTTGGAGGAGACGCTGGCAGTAGGAGGCTACCACCTGACTAAGTGACTGCTTTTTTGTGTTTTTCTGTTTAACAAGGACCATTTCCTTTCTTGAAATTTCTTTTTTTTTTTTTTTCTTTGATGACAACACTTCTCTCATTTTTCTGGTACCCTTTGGTCTTTTTCCCTAGGGGCTTTTATTTTTTTCCTGCTAGTTCCTCAAGTATTTCCTGAAGTTTCTATCCTGGCTTCTTAGTCATTCACTCTTAGATTTCATCTCCTTTATCTAAGCCTGTGCTCTCCGATCTTTAGGTCAGATTGTAAAACATCTCTTCCTGGCAGAAATAATTTTATATTTATATATTACATTTTTTTTTAGAGAGAGTGTGAGCATGAGCAGTGGGGGAGGGCAGAGGGAGAGAGAATCCCAAGCAGGTTCCACACCCAGCAAGAACCCCTACGGAGGACTCGATCCCACAACCCTTAGATCATGACCTGAGCTGAAATCAAGAGTCTGACGCCCAACCGACTGAGCCACTCGGGCGCCCTGCTGTCAAAAATAATTTTAAAATATTTTTAAATAGCTGTCCTTTTAAAAAATAAGCAAAAGACACTTTGGAGAAGATACCCAAATGCCCCCCAAACGTGTAAAGAACCCACTAGAATGGGTAAAATTTAAAAGACTGACAATATCTAGTATTGACAGAGATTGTAGAATGACTGAATCTCTTTCATTGACTTGCTTACAGGAGTGTAATTGGTACAAAAGCTTCAGAAAGATGTTAGTTTCTATTAAAGATGTAGCTATATATCTTATCTGTACAGATCTTCCTGGGCTGATGATAGAGCTATGTCCCAATAAACTCATTGTAAATTGAAGATACTGTAACTCTAAAATTCCTCTGATACACTTAATTTACTGAACATCTTAGCTCAGCCTATCTTAAATGTGCTCAGAACACATTAGCCTACAGTTGGGCAAATCATCTAACACAAAGCCTGTTTTATAGTAAAGTGTTGAATCTACTATAACGTGTTGAATTCTGTTCTAAAAGTGAAAAACAGAATGGCTGTATGGGTACAGAATGGTTGTAAGTATCAGTTGTTTGCCCCCGTGATCATGTTGCTGACTGGAAGCTGCAGTCACTGATGCTGCTGAGCATCACATGAGAGTAGTTACCACATATCAAAAGCCCAGGAAAAGATTAAAATTCAAAATTTGAAGTATGGTTTCTACTGAATGTGTATTTGCTTTCACACCATTGTAAAGTCAAAAAATCATAAATTGAGCCATTTGTAAGTTGGGAACTGTCTGTATGTATATCGTGTAATCTGGCAGTTTTACTCCTGGGCATATACTCAAGAGAAATGAATTGTTATGTGTACATTACTGTGCTATGTACAAGAATTATTTTAGCAATTTTATTTGTAATAGATAAAAGATGGGAACAACCTAAATGTTCATGAACAGTAAATTGGGTAAGTAAATTGTGGTATAGTAATGTGGTGAACTACTACTACACAGCAACGATAAAGAACTATGATATACAAACGGTGTGGATTAATTTCCGACATTGTTAAGTGAAAGAAATCAAACACAAAAGAGTATATACAGTGGGCAAAACTCCCACCAAAAAAGTAGCTCGTAAAAGTTAGAATAGTAGTTCAATAGGGAGATTTTGGGGTTTGGGAAATGTTTATGTCTTGATTAGGGTGATGGTATACCCAGGTCTATACATATATAAAATTCATGAAGCTGAACAGGTAAAAGTGATAATCATTTCTGTGTAAGTTACATCACATTTTTAAAAAAAGGTGATAGGGTTTTCAAATCCTATGTAAAACCATCCTTTTTTCCTCCGACTAGGTTTTTTTTGTCCCTTATTTCCAGCTTTGACATTATTTTTGGACCTTTGCTATTTTTCTTCCCGTTACTCTCAGAGTAAACATTCTTACAAGCAATAATAGATGTTGGTAACACTATAGTATATCTATCTGTCTCACCGAAGTTCTAGTCATGACCATTTCACAGTTATCAATAATTATATATTCCTGCCAGTGCTTAGAATTGTTACATACCTAGATATGTCATTAGGACTTTGCTCTTTTCAGTTCATGTTTCACCCAGGGTCTGATGTATTTGTGGCACCTTTTATCTCCCCGTCCCCGAGTTGTACATGAAGTTCGTAAAGTGTAGACCATAGAGTGTTCTGGTCCTTAAAGGGGATGAACTTGCATCAGAATGTGAATCAAATATGTTACTAAGTATACTGTTTTGTTTAGCAGTTTGTTTGTATTTAATCAAGACTGCCTTGATGAGGAAGCAGCACATTGGCAGTTTTGTTTAAAACTCCTGTTCATTGGAGACCAACACTTCCAGTAAACTGGGTTATGCTGTATGATGAGTTAACAGTTTAATTCTATCAGATGTGTCATATGTTGATGGGGAAGGAGGTGAGAGGTAGGGGTTATAGTGCCTATACTATGGAAGAACTTTTGTCTTTTTGATCATCTAGCATCTAAAATGCTGTACCATATTTCTGGGATTCCTTTATGATTTTTGGTGGGAGGCAGAATCTGCTTGTAACTATAGGCGGGTAGATTTGGCCAAGCAAATGCCACCAGTATGGACAGCAACTTAGGAACCAGTGAGGCAGAAAAGTGGGAACTGGCAGACTCTTGTGTCAGGGGTGGCAGAGCAAGCAGTTGCAATGGTGTCTTCCCAGGACCAGTTCTGCCCCAGTCTTGAATGTCTTTCCTTAGCTATACATCAGGTTCTTTTAAGATTGTTACCTAGATATCTTTTCATAAAAACATTCTCTACTTAAATTAGCCACAGTGGGTTTTTATTGCTTCCAACTAAAACCCTGGCTGGAAAAAGATAGTTAAAAAAATACTGTACTGTTAGTTTATTCAAAACTGATCACAGGCAAAATTGTTTTCTCTTAAGTACACACAAAGTTTTAAAATGTTTTAGACTAGACTTTGTGAGACATTTGCAGACAGTAAAGATTCTAAATAACAATTATTTCATTTTAGTATTTGCATTTTAAAATTTTAGTGTGCTTATTGGACCATGTGCTGCTATGTATGCTGAAGTACTTGAAATGCAGATTTGGAGACACTTTGCCATCTAAATGCTTGGCTGGATTAAGCGCCTAATTAGGATGGTTTTTCAACAGGTTGGAGTAAGCATGCAATCGTTGAGTGCTCCAAATTAATTTTTTAAGTCAGACATGTATATGTTTTAAGAATTTTTTCTGAGAAAGTAAAATGAATCTATACATGACCAACATTTTAAATTCAGTAAGTTTAATTAAGTCATAGAAGTGAATCTTTACCTAGCATCCTAAGTATTGGGAGTAACATTTTGGGTTACATTGCAAATGTACCAGTATTCATGTGACTGTTTAAAAACAATGCATTTGTTAGTAGTGAAGAAAGAGAAATATATATAGAAATCATTGGATAAAATATGTTTTGACTAACACTTGACAACTCTGAATGTTGTAGAACTTATTGAATGCTGTTATAACGTAGTTTATCATACGACTTTTTTAAGGTAAAAGGTAAGTCATGTTTTCTGAAAATATAACAACTATGGATATGAAGAAAAGATTGGTATAATATTCTATGCCAAAGATGTTCTGATCTTGCTACTATTTGAAGTATTTTCTACTGATACATAATTTTCTTAAAGATCCAGTGTAAAGTTATTAAGAGCAGTAGTTGTGCCAGGCATGTTTGTTTTCATTTTCACATTCAATATTTTGCCTTAGTAATGTGGAATTCAATTTTATAAAGATACAGGCAGGTTACATAATTTGAATATGGGTGTATATGTATATATACATGTCTTTTTTTTGAATATGGGTATACTTTTTAATGTACTACTTTACTCTTGTTTTTATTTGTGTCTTTTTCATGTCTTGTTAAGAGAAAGTCAAACTTTGAATCTCCCAACCTCCAGAGTTACATCTATTTCCTTGAGATAAAAAGCAAAGAACAAATGAAATTACCTTTTTTAATAGCTGCATAATTTTGAGATTATTAACTTGAGGAGAAGCAATAGGGAAAATGATTCTGAAGTTAATAGTATTTTCATCTTTTCACTTACATTTTTCTATGTTTTGAACTTCACTTAATGCAGCTTATACCGCCTTTCTCATTTGTTATTTACCATCATTTGGCTAGAGAGAGTAGATTAACATTTTAGTACTGACAGTAAAATAATTTCTGTTGCTTCCAGAAAAATGGGAAGCTTTTATTTATAATTCCCAAAATGTCAAGCTGTTACAATTTATGATTCTTCTTTCCATTTTAGTAAGAAATACAGTTTAAGAGAGGGGTGCCTGGCTGGCTCAGTCTGAAGAGCACGTAACTCTTGATCTCAGGGTCATGAGTTTGAGCCCCAGGTTGGGCATAGAGATTACTTAAAAAAAAACATAATTGAAAAAGGGGGTGCATGGGTGGCTCAGTCATGAAGCGTCTGCCTTCAGCTCAGGTCATGATCTCAGGGTCCTGGGATTGAGCCCCGCATTGGGCTCCCTGCTTGGTGGGGAAGCCTGTTTCTCCCTCTGCCACTCCTCCTGCTTGTGTTCCCATGCTGTCTCTCTCTTCTGTCAAATAAATAAATAAAATCTTAAAAAAAAAAGTGTAATTTATTGAAAAGATCATAGATCCTGGATTCAAACAACTCTGGATCTGAAATTGGTCTTTGCCAGTTACTTTTCTTCATCCACAAATTATAAGAAGAAATACTGTAGAGTTAGCCTGTGGATTAAATGACTGTGAAACACCTAGTACAGTGGCTTGTATGTAGTATAGTTACATTCAATAATGTTAATTTTCTATGGTTTTGCTCTGTCATTCCCCCCCCCCCCATCCCGCCCCAAGTCAGGCAAATGTGACTAATACTGATTGAGACTGAAGTGCAGAAGTTTGTTCAGGAACAGATAACACACTTTATTTAGCTTGTTCATTTAAGTAGCTTTGTTCATTTTGAGTGGTAAAATGGATGCCTTCATCAAAAAATGGACCAGGTAACGGAGCATTAACTTACTCCCTATATTGTA
This sequence comes from Zalophus californianus, assembly GCF_009762305.2. Lineage (NCBI taxonomy): Eukaryota > Metazoa > Chordata > Mammalia > Carnivora > Otariidae > Zalophus > Zalophus californianus. The sequence goes on from NC_045598.1 coordinate 125,469,931, forward strand.
ATCACAATTAAGGCCCTTCCTATTAGTAGCAACTGAAAAAGATTGTTTTTTGGTTTTTGGTTTTTTTTATGTAACATAATCATCAACTTTTTTTTTTCCTTTTCAAAGATTTTATTTATTTGACAGAGAGCACAAGCAGGGGGAGAAGCAGGCTCCCCACTGAGCAGGGAGCCCAATGCGGGACTCTATCCCATATCCCAAGACCCTGATATCATGATCTGAGCCGAAGGCAGACATATACCCGCCTGAGCCACCCAGGCACCCTCATATAATCATCAACTTTAATCAGTTAACTGAAAATCTGTATAGAAAAAAGTTTTCTTTTAACATAAAGCGATTTGATACTTTGGAATTATTTAGTTTCTAAGATCTCTTAGTGTGCTGCCTAAGTGTAAAAAGGTATAGTCTACAAGATTTTACTTTTTGGTCATCTGAAAATAAAACTTCTTTGCTCCCTTTCAGTAATAAATACATATTTTCCCATTTTTCCCCATTTTTTGATAATGAACTTGATACTATGTTTGAAAGTATTCCAAGTAGAAACTGCCTTCATCCTTTGTATGTTTTATCTGCTTAAAAAGAAAAAGTGCAGCTTTGAGATTAGGGTTTTGTTTTTGCCATTAGAGCAACTGTTGATGATTAGCTCTTTGTATTTTACTGTATACATCAGCACCACTGTAATAGCTGTCACTGATTGATTTACTGTATCCAATTCTTTTGCCTAAATTATGTATGTTCAGTAAAACACACTTTGTTTTACAGGTAGAACCACAGTCAGAGCAAATATCTAGTTTGTATTAGTAATATATTTCCAGTAATACTTAAGAATTGTAACTTTGTTTTCCTTTTGTGCTTTGGATGCTAAGAGTTTAGAGTAAGGAAGAAGAGAACTGAGGGAAGTGTTGTCTTTAATTGGGGATTTTGAAATTGTTACAGAGTTTCATCTTCCTATCTGGCCCCTCTCCCCAACACACACTTTGAATTTTCCCCTGGTTCCCTTGGAGTTAAGGATTTGTATTTTGTTGTGTCTTAGACTCCTTGAAATTTTGATTAGTGGTATGGACTTTCTTCTAGAAAAATACCATATAAACACAATTTTGCACGTAATTTCAGGGATACATGGACCCCAGAATGAAGACCCTTGAATTAGTATGAAATAGCTTAACTTGAGAAAAATATATTTATTTAGAATTAAATTTGTACTTTTTCCTGCTACATGGTACCTCTGAAATAGTAATTTAGATTAAACTGGTCTATAACAGATGAATTACCACATGAAACTTGAGGACAGTCGTCATGATGAGACAGATGATGGCTTCAGATTCCAGGCTCACACTTCAGCACTTCTACAGTAGCGTTTCGCAATGTTAAAAAAGAATAAATTGCTTTCTTGTTGTCCTCCTCCTCCTTGCTGTCATCACTTTCAAACCCTGTTTCTAAATGTTATGGACTGTCATTACTAGACACAGACGTGCAAACACATGCACACATTCATTATTAGATCATTTGTCAGTAGTCATTATAAAGCAAAGCAGAGTTTTTCTGTTTAATAATAATAGTTACTTAATTATTTTCTAGGGGAATTGAATTCTTATTTCTTAACGAAATCCAGTTGTCTAGAAGTGAGTTTTCTCCCTTCCCTCTCTCTAACATCTGAAAAAATATTAATGACAGTTTATCTTTAGAGGAAGTCTCCCTTCTCCTGTATACCGACAAGACAACAGTTCAGCCACCAGTTAGGGTAGGAGATACACTTGGGCCTTACAGTCTCCCAGTGCACAGATGGTGACTTTTCAGTACCATCTGTTCATTATTTCTTCACAGCCATTTACAATTTCTCCCACTCCATGAGGGCTGAATAGAAAAAATAAAGTAGGACCTAGTTTTAGAGTTCCTGAAGTTAGCTGCTCTTTACCCTCTCTTTTTCCTATAGTCAGGTAAAAGTTACGATGCTTCTAAATATTCCAGTCTTTAGCTTACGTAGACCTTTCCTCATATTTCTTGGTGCTAAGTGCTGTGCAATTCACAAATAATAGAAAAACATTGTCAGTCTGCTGTGTATACTTGAAAAAAATCACATAAAGCAATCTGTTTTTACTTCCTTTAAAACTTTGTATAAGAAGCCTAAATAGTCTACTTAGTCCTTAAAAGTAAAAGCTGAATCTTTGGCCAACTTCTCTTGTAGAAGTCACCTGGTATTCTTTCCTTCTGATATTAAGCAGATGGGAAGATAATAGTTGAAACTTAGCCCTGAAGCATGCATAGCAAGGCATGCTAAAAATTGGCAGAAACATTAGTTCCTGACCTTGGCAAATCCTTTCCAAAGTTTTCTTTGTGAATTTTTTATCCTCTTCATCTCCAGTTAAGATCTTTGCATACTGGAGGGATGGGAGATTCACTTTAGATTCTGTAACTGTCACATTGTGATGCACTGTGTTCCACTACACATACATCATAGAGTTTTGACTTGTGACTGAATATGATTCAAGAGGAGAAGGAATGGTATAGGTGCTATTGCCCTGTGGGTTTCTTTTTAAAAGGTTAAGACCTATGAACATGTATAAGGTAGAGTTTGCTTAAATACTGTGTTTTAGAATTACTTGCCCATATTCTTATTTTTTCTTGGCCTTTTATGTTGAATTTGTAAAACTGTGATGCTCCCCATTTTTGTCTAGTCAGATGTTTTTCTTCTCTTGGTCCTCATGTGTTATTAACATTAGTCGTGTGATAAAGTTGTGATCATTGGTGTGAATGATTTGCATTCCTGAATTACAGGTAATTCTCTTCTAAGCTTCACAGTAGCTTTGCCTCTTAATATTCTTTGTTTAGTATTCATATTTCAAAATCGATGTCTTCTTATCTTTCTACTGACCTATTTTCCACTCTGTACCATCTTTTTAGTTTATATTTCCAAAGCAAGAGTTACAGTTTTTATTGGTTATAGTAGCCAGTGTAGGTTATAGTACTTTCTGAATTCTCCTAGGTAATAGTCATTGAAACTTGGAACATATTAATGGTGAATTATATAAAAGCTGAAGGCATATACCAGAGGTATTATATACATACCCCCCTGATCCTCACTTTGAGCCCAGCTGTTAACCTCTAATTGGATTGGGTTGCTAAAATCTAAGAAGTCAGATTACTTCTGTGCTCATTTTACAAGTTGTGCATGCTTTTAGGATGGTTTAAACATCTAATTTGGGTTATGTGTTGGAGCCACTGCTGTTTACAATAACATTTATCCCTTGTTCATACTGCATATGTTAGGGTAATTCCATTCTTTAAATTAGAATGGCCATGGAATGACTTTAAAAAGGGGTCAGTGTCTGTTGGTCAGAATACATGCCAGCTGATTTGGTATTACTTATTTAGTTTTAGGATATAATTGAATGTAAAATTTAATGAATTAAGTATAATGGTCATATCATTCTCATTCTTTTCTTTTTAAATTGCTTTTAATAGCATACCACCTCTCTGTCCAGGCTTTCAAGTGTAGCACTCAAAACAGATGGATAGTTTTTCTCTTTAAGGAAAAATCATATACTTGGGGAGAAGTTTCAAGGTACTTTATAATGATTTAACATTCTACATGTGTGGTTTTTTTTGTTCGCTTTTTGCTTTGGGGGTTTGTTTTTGCATAAAGCATAACATAATGTCCTGTGTGTATTATGATTTCATCTGAGAAATTCTGCTAGTTAGGGTTACCACAAGTCCATTCAGTACCTTAGTATAAATTAGGAAAAAGATACCTTTACCCTGGGACAGGGCCTTACAGGAAGATGCAGTGCAACTGGATTTTGGCCCCCACTTACCTTTAACCAGACATTCTTGTGTAGCAAACAAAGTGAAGCACCCTGAATGGTACAAATTCAGATTCTGAACTTTGTACTGATGTGGGTTTGTTTTGAAAAGTGCATTATAACAAAAGTAGCTCAGAGTTTTAAAAAAATTTGTATATAAAATTTTAAAACTCAAAATACAGCAGAGGAGGTAAAAATAGTGTTTCCTTTGCAGAATAGTATGAAAACCTAATGAAAAAGCAATTTTTTACTCCAAATGTATTATTTTATAATTATTATTCTTCTGTTTTTATATAATGCCTTATATTAAACTTTATTGTGTTAATCATAACCAGCTATACATATTCTTCAACTTTTAATTGAGAAATATTAGCTCATTTCCCATAACATGTAGAGCATTCTGATTCCATAATTAACGTGTTAATATGTTGTGCAAGTAATTGTCCAGTGCTTTGTAGTAACAAACTACAAACCTTTATAACTCTTGTAATTAAACTTTTGGTTTTTCCTACTTCCTCAGGTACTTTGGTCTGGGAAGCCATATGGTTCATCTCGAAGTATCGTAAGGAAAATTGGTACTAATTTATCTCTGATCCAGTGCCCAAGAGTTCAGTTTCAGGTACTGTATTTTATATATTTGAAATTTTATATTAATATGTGCATTAGAAATACAAATAGGCAAGACAGCTTTAAAAGTATTTTTGAACCTTTCCCTCTATTGATGCTACTGTCAGTAAAAGGCAATAAAACCATAGTAAAGTCTTTCTAATTTTACTTCCTCTGTGAAGTATTATTCAAGCTTTTTAAAGCTCTTTAAGACGCTTAATCCTTCTTAAGAATACATAGAATACATCTTTGTAGAAGCATATAATAAGCCAAGCAGTTAATTCCCAGGTGACCTTGAACATGGCCTTATGTTACTTTAGGAAGCTTCAGGTACCACCTTTGTTTTCTTCATTGTACCTTCTCCTTTGGACAGCCATTCTGTTCCCCTAGTTTTTTTTTAAGATATCTCTGTGGGTTGCCTCATAAGTTGCTTTCTTCATCCTTGGTTTAAAGCTTAGCATTAATTGTAGGAACCATTGCCTTGGCAGCGACTGGCAAGTGTCAAGACAAAGAAGTAATTGTGGTTCTCTGAATGAGAGGATAGTGAAACCCTGACTTGGGAATACTTTTAAATGCACAAGTCTTAAGATTCTCTTATAGCACCAAATCAGGAGCAACTCTGTTCTTTGCTTGGAGATAAATTGTTATTTTCTGGATTTGGGCTTTGTTCCTTATTGTTATAATAGTGTTAGACGTGTTCTTGTTTTTCAGTAATTCTTTACAACAGTAATACTGCAGAATCTTTCAGTTCAACATTTAAGAATGTAAAGTTCAGATATCTGTACCAATTTTAAATAATAGATTAGCATATGCAACGTGGAAGATGTATTTAACTCATAATTCAGAAGCTCAGTAGTGTCCCTGCAAGCTTATTTGATAATTATATTTTACTCCTAAATCAGCACTCCTGGTAGATAGAGGTAAATATCTGTTCCTAAGTGGTAGAAATTAGCATTTGTTCAGGTTGATTAACAAGGTTGTCATTACTATGCTCATAATCCTGCTTGCAAATTGACTGGCAAAACCTTTGTGCATCAGTCTAGAAAGTGACAGATGGAACTTTCCAAGAAGTAATTTTTTATCAAACTATAGGCTTTAAAAAAATAGTGAAAATAAAGAAATCTGTGGTGGTGACTCAAGCACAATTTCTGAGAATTCAGTTCAGTTAGACACAAATTGCTGATTGTTTCATTTGCCAGCTTCCTTCAAATAACTACTGTGTTAATTAGGGCTTTTTAACTTTTTTCTGATTCCTCAGTTTGATTAAAATTTTCTTTTCGTCTACTTAGTATCCACTTAACCTAGTTGTAGGAGAACTTGGCGTAGTATTTGTGTTCATGTAGCTAGAGACATGGAAGGACATGAAGATAATCGAGAATTTTTTAGTAACAATCCAAATCTGCCTTGACAGTCAGTGGAGAGATTCTTTGTGTTATTAGTCACTTAAAAAGGTATGAGCAGAATTAAAACTATTAGATTTAGTGTAGGAGCTGCTTTTGAATAATGATGGATAAACATAGGAGAGAGGGGTAAGGTAAGAGAAAGATTGGTGACCTACTTGAGAATGTAATGGAAGATGGAAGACATTTGTTTATAGTGAGATTTTTATTTCCAGATGATTTTACAGCATACTGGGTCTTTTCAAATTCAAGATCAGTATTTTTTTAAATATTTTATTTATTTGCCAGAGAGAGAGAGAGCGAGCATGTGCATAAGCAGTGGGAGCGGCAGGCAGAGGGAGAAGCAGGCTCCCCGCTGAGCAGGGAACCCAATTTGGGACTTGATCCCAGCACTCTGGGATCATGACCTGAGCTGAAGGCAGATGCCCAACCCACTGAGCCACCCAGGCATCCCCGAGATCAATATTAAAATGAATGTTTTATCTGCTAGGTAGATATTTTAAATCTGCTGTATCTTCTATTATATTTTAACTACATCTATCAGTAAAGTAAGAAATGTGGAATTTTTAAAAACATGCAATTTAGAGTAATGAAGTTGAAAATGCATTTTTGCTATTTTTCTGGCTCATTTAGGGATTTGATTGATATGGAATGTATTTGGACTCTCTAAGGAGTCCAACATTAGTAAATTGTATAGAAAGTCTGGAACTAGGGAACCACAGTTGGACCCAGGGAGAGTAGACACCATTATGGGGCCATAGTCAGGAGACAAAAATAAAAATGGCTTAAACTTGCAAATAGGACATTCGTGAGTCTTTTCAGAAGCAGGAGTTAGGTATTCAAAACCAGTCCCTCCAGTGTTCTAGGTAATATCAGTCTTTTAGAGGATTTATCTGAAAACTTGGCGTTTTGTATTCTTTACTTCCTATATTCCTGTTGGCTTTAGCTTCCATTTCTTTTCTGCTGCCCACACTTATAGCCAACACCTCGACTCTGTCACCCTCAAACAATTTTACCTCTGAAATCTTAAGCTTCAGTATGGTTCCTTCTAGATCACACCATCTTTTCACTGTCATCCACTGATCCAATAATGATAGGCAAGTATGGGCCCATTACTTATTGTTGTGAGGGTTAGACAAAATAATCTAGGTAAAGCCCTGAGTATAATAACTGGTACATAATTAGTGTATAATATAAGTGTGCTAGTGATTCTGGTGTTGTTATTGCCACCTACATTTGAATAGCAAATTAACTTAGTTGCTATTCAAGTATTTCAACTCCCTGATTTTACAAATTGGATTTATAGAATCAGAAACCAGAACACAGACCAAAACATTATTTACACCTTCATCCAGTTAATGGACCCAATGAATACTGGGCTAGGGAATAAAATAAAGTAATAAGTGTAAAAATAGCATGTAAAAGCACTCAGTGGTTCTTCGCTGTGTTATTTGAAAAAGACATGCCTATAACCCCATAGCTGTTTCTATACTTGGTGAGTGCTAGAAATGAGTTGGCTACTTTACACTTAAAATGGGATCTCTAGGACCCTTCATATTTACTTTTTTTCAATTAAGTTTTTTATTTTATTCCAGTATAGTTAACCATACAGCGTTATATTAGTTTCAGGTATACAATATAGTGATGCAAAAATTCTGTACAATACTCAGTGCTCATCATGGTAAGTATAGTCTTTAATCCCCATCACCTACTTCACTCATGCCCCCTCCCACCTCCTCTCTGGTACCCCATCAGTTTGTTCTCTATAGTTAAAAATCTCTTTCTTGGGTTGTCTCTTTTTTTCCCCCCTTTGCTCGTTTGTTTTGTTTCCTAAATTCCACATGAGTGAGGTCATATAGTATTTATCTTTCTGTGACTTATTTCACTTAACATTGTACTCTCTAGCTCCATCCATGTCTTGGCAAATGGCAAGATTTCATTCTTTTTTTTTATGGTTGAGTTATACTCCATTGCATGTGTGTGTGTGTGTGTGTGTGTGTGAGAGAGAGAGAGAGAGAGATCTTCTTTATCCCTTCATCTGTTGATGGCCACTTGGGCTGCTTCCATAATTTGGCTATTGTAAATAATGCTGCTATAAACATCAGGGTGCATGTATGCTGTTGAATTAGTGATTTTGTATTTTGGGGGGTAAGTACCTAGTAATGTGATTTCTTGATTGTAGGGTAGTTCTATTTTTTAACTTTTGAAGAACCTCCATACTGGTTTCCAGAGTGGCTGCACGAGTTTGCATTCTCACCAGCAGTGCACGAGGGTTCCTTTTCTCCACATCCTTGCTATCACTTGTTTCTTGTGTTTTGATTTTAGCCATTCTGACAGGTAAGAGGTGATATCTCATTATAGTTTTGATTTGCATTTCCCTCATGATGAGTGATGCTGAACATCTTTGCATGTGTTTGTTGGCTATTTGCATGTCTTCTTTGGAGAACTATCTGTCCATGTCTTCTGCCCATTTTTAAACAGATTATTTGTTTTTTGGATTTTGAGTTGTATCAATTCTTTATATATTTTGGATACTAACCCTTTATCGAATATGTGATTTGCAAATATTTTCTCCCATTCAGTAGGTTGCCTTTTAGTTTTGTCTGTGCAGAATCTTTTTATTTTGATGTAGAGTAGACCCTTCAGATTTACTTTAATTGAAAAAAAATAAACTTTCCTTGGCCCTTTTACACCTTTTAGATATGTACATCTCAACCTTTAGTCACAATTACATACTTCTGGCCATAAACTTTTTTTGTATTTGAATATTATGGCCCCCTTGGAGGTAGGAACCCAGATTAAGACAAACTGAGGGAGTGGGTTCTTGTTTTTCTCCTAGTACTTATTCCAGTTTCACAGAACCAAAAGAAAATTCAGATCATGGAGGAACTTGCAAAAGCAGGGAGCTCTGGGAGATTGGGAGGAATGGGGTGCAGAGGTTTTAATTTGCTGTGGTTCTCAACACTGCATGCATATTTAAATCACCAGGAACTTTAAAAAATATATATACATGTGCAGGCCCCGTCTTGCCGGGTAGTTTTTATATGCCCGCCCTCCTTGTGAAAACAGAGCTTTTAAAAAATACAGGTCCTGCTCAGGGCTCACTAAATCTGAATTTCATACATTTGTTTTTTTTACCTCTTGAGGAGCTTCTTATGCAGCTGAGGTTAAAGGCTTCAGGCACAGATTGTATTTAAGTAATTTGCTAAAGTTTTCCTTAAGGCAGTAACATAGTTATCCACTGGCAGTTATAAAAGTAATCACAAAGCACTTTGGGGATGCATTTTTATAAATTTTAAATTGTATGAGTTAAAAAAAGAACAGAAAGCAGCTTATTGGGGTGATATAGACTACACTTGAAAAACTTAAGGCAAAAAGAAAAAAAAATGTGATCTTGAATATTACCAGAAAAAGTGGGGTGGGCCACTTGGCAGTGGGGTATAAAAGTTTGACTTCCAGCTTTCTAACTGGCAGACCTCTGGGGAATTTAACCTGGGCTACCTTTTTTCCTTGTGGAAATCCTGCCCTGGCCTGATTTTCTTAGATTGCTAGGAGTTGTTGTTGAAACTGGTGGTGGAGGGACTGTTCTGTAACCAAATAGGTAATGAATGGAATTCTTACTTAGGTTCACATACCATGGTGAAATCTGGAAGTAAAATAGCTACTTGTCAGCCCATTTTTTTTAGCAAATAAACTTGAAATCTGTATGTTGTTCTATGGGCTTTTGATTAGTGATGGACCAAAAAGATGTGATCTCTACCCTTATTGGGATATGATTCAGTGGGAGAGATATTTAATAAGTAAATATTCTAATAAGCATATAATTACAATTTGTACTCAGTGCTATGAAGGAAAAAGTAGTATAGCATGGGGGAGGATAATAATGGTGGTCTGTCTGGGAAGGCCCATCCAGAGGAATGATAGGTAAAGATTAGAAAGAGCCAGTCTGCTTAGCTGGGGAGAGGGATGGAGTGGGATGAAGAGAGAATATGTGTAGAGCTTCTAAAGCAAGATAGAAGTTACTGTTTGAGGAACTAGGAGAAGGACCTGTCAGGAACTGGTGTGGTGGGACTTTGTATGGTATAGTGGTCTTTGGTGTCTGAGGCATCTGAAGGTTAAGTATCTGGATTAATTCTAAAAATAACTGTTAAACTTAATTTTTTTCAGTTACTCTTTGATATTCTGGAATATGCTAGCATGTGATATCAAACTATGTGATGTTCATTTCTTGGTTATTTTTAGCTCTAAAATGGCTATTAAGAATAATGAAATTCAGATACAATGTTATGTATTATAAATTTGGTAGTCTGGCTCAGTGATTTGAAGCCTAACTCTGTAAATAGTAATGAATGTGATGTTTTATTCATTCTCAGTAATTGACGATTTCTTTCTTTGAGAAAGAGAGAGAGAGCGCTCACGCATGCACGTGAGGGGGGTGGGGAGGAGCAGAGGGGGGAGAGAGAGAGAATCCTAAGCAGGCTCCATGCTCAGGGCAGAGCCCAAGAAGGGGCTTGATCTCACAGCCCTGAGATCATGATTTGAGCAGAAATCAAGAGTTGGATGCTTAACCAAGTGAGTCATACAGGGGTCCTGCAGTAATTGACTTCTTAAAGACTACTTTCTCCATGGGGATCCTGTTACTTACCTTCTTGGGCTATTTTGACAGACACGTATCTCTCCCTTTGTCTCTCTGGTCTCTCTCCTGTCCCTGTACCCCCTCACCTTCTCTTCCTACTCTCCCCCATTCTAAGCATCATGAATAGAAAGCTTTAATAAATGCTCAGTTTTTATTTTAGTTCGTTTTTTGAGAAAGTGAGATAGCATGAACGGGGGTAGGGGGGTTAGGGAGGGGCAGTGGGAGAGGGAGAGAGAAAATCTTAAGCAGGCTCCACACTAAGCATGGAGTCCGGTGAAGGGCTTGATTTCACCACCCTGAGATCATGATCTGAGCCGAAATCAAGAGTCAGAGAGGCTTAACCGACTGAGCTACCCAGGTGCCCCTGAATGCTCAGTTTTTAAAAAATGACCATACTAAGAAACATGAGTGACTGAGTCTTGGCTAGAATACTGGATTTAGTGTTGTTTACACAGGTATACTGCTTGGCTTACTGTATGTCACTATTGAAATACAGAAATTTCGCTTTCAGTTTTTCTTATTATGGCAGGAATTGGTAGAAAAAATTATTAAATCTGTGAGTAAAAGCTAGAGATTATTATTTTGCTGTGCTGCTTTTAAGAATACATGTTTTGCATTGGGCTATAAACAAATGCTGATAAAATAGACTTGAGTCTATTTACTATTACACCCTTTTTGGCAAGAAACTGAGAGAATCATGGTTCCTAATAACAGTGTGTTTATTTTTTGAAAAGTCACATTAGGACAAAGTTCTAATACTTTATTCTAGGTATTTTAACTTTTATGCAAGCTTTGTGTTTTTCATGCATTTTATTAAATCAGTCAATTTTCTTGGTACAGTTTTACATTATCAGAATATTTAAAATTGTCTAAAGTTACTGTAGTAAAATTCTTGAAATGTAACTGAATTTTGGATAATTTAAATTGCATCAGATGTTGAATTAAACTTCTTAAAATCGGTAAAAATACAATGCTACTACTGGATTTTTTGCTCTGGATGAAATGTTTTTCATACTTTCTGAAAGGAATTTGGATACTTACAAATCTATAAGCACTAATTTTACTTTTAAATTTTGTAACGCCCTTAACTTTGAAAAAATTTTTTTTCTATTCTCTTCATTGTATTTCTTTCCCCCCCCCCACTAACAATTAGCTATGGTAGGACAGGACCTTGCTGGAACTTTCAGTAAGTTGGGCTTTGTCTTTTTCAAACTTCCCCTTAAGTCATCCATGCATGTCAGTAGTGGCATCTAAATCGTACTTCCAACAATTCCATGCCATCAGCCCCCTTGCTTGCACTGATGTCACCTTAACTGTCCTTGCCATTCCATGCTTGTTGTTCAGTGCACAGTTCAGCAGCAACTGAAATGCCTTAAAAAAAGACTAGTGTTATTTTTCACTTTTATTTTGGATGAGTTTGGTTTCCTCAGGGACTTATTTAGGCTTTTTTTTTTTAATGGCATAAATCACTGTTATGTAGATACATTATATCTACGTTAGATGACTAACAAAGATGACTTTTTTTTTAAGATTTTATTTATTTATTTGAGACAGAGAGAATGAGAGATAGAGAGCACGAGAGGGAAGAGGGTCAGAGGGAGAAGCAGACTCCCTGCTGAGCAGGGAGCCCGATGTGGGACTCGATCCCGGGACTCCAGGATCATGACCTGAGCCGAAGGCAGTGGCTTAACCAGCTGAGCCACCCAGGTGCCCCGATGACTTTGTTTTGTGGGGCAGGATGTCCATTAGAAATGATACAGATATGATCAGTTCTGGAATTGGTTCTTGACAGTATCTTAACGTTTTCATCTCATTGAGCACATGTTATAGACATGGTATTATTTCAGTGATTACATATAATCATTTCTTAGTAAGATTATAAACTAAATCCATGGAAAATTTTGGTGTGTGTTTTTAAGTTTATGCAGAAAGCAACATTTCATGTTTTATATGGGAAGTATTACATATGTAAAATTAAGATACATTGTTTAATCTTTATGTTATAAAATACTCTGAAAAGCTGTCACAAAATGGGTTAACTTTTATATTTTTAAGTATTTTTAGGAAGGTATCATTTTGCTTCCTTTTATAAACAGAAATATCTAGGAAGAAAATTGCAATTTTTGTAACTTGGGGGAAAGGAAGAAATCTTGAGGTCAAAACTTAATTTTTATGTTTTAATATACCTCACTTACTACAAACTAGAACTGTATTGCAATAAGATTTTATTTTCTAGAATAGTTACAATCAGATTGATCTTCATAAACTCTAGCACCTTAGGAAGGTACCATTCAGGTTTTACTTTTTTGATCTTTCACTTTCACAAAACAGCCCATTAAATACCGTATCTTCTGGGAGCTTCTATGGGACTTAGGGGCCTTTTGTTTAAGGATCTCCATGTAACCTACTTGGAATCTCCCTATTAAAATGTTATGGGAATATTAATACATATTCTGTTTTCAGTAATGGATGGGAATAATATTACCAGATTTCTCTGGCTCTTGAGAGGAGATGTGATGCCTAGTTATGTTAAGTTATATAAAATACCTATTGACCGAATATCTGTGTGTTTATTGACTGACTTGGATAAGTTTCTGAAATGTAAGGGGGAGAAGTAGAAAAGTCTTTTTGATTTCTCTTTGATCATATCCCTTGACAGTGTACTTCCTGAAGTGCTTACTTTTTTTTCCTTGTGGCTGCAGTTATTCCACTACATGCTTTAAAACATTTGTATTTTGAAAGGCTTTTCACCTTAATTCCATTATTAGTTTTTGTTTTTTTGTGTTTGCCCAGGATTCGATTCTTAAATATTTACCCTTTTAAAGCTTACCCTTTCCCTGTTGCCTGTACCCTTGTCCTCCCCAAAAGCCATAATTTAAGGCATTTTAAATACTTGATATTCTTAGTATGTTATTAAAATGTCAGTTTTCTAATGCTACTTTATTAAGTTGACAGTGTTAGGTAATTATATCAGAATTGGTGCACATACCAGCAGCCAGTATGTTCAATTAAAATTTTATTCATAATATTAAAGACATTTTGAATTTTTAACTGTTTCATTATTAATGTGTTTGCAAGGTATATTTGACATGTGAGGAAAAAGCATTACGTTTAAGTGTAGCTTCCAAAAGTTTGATCTGGCAATGATAGTATTAAAGAAGGTTCAAACAAAGCACGGGTTACAGCAGAACCTTTTTTTTTTTTTTTTTAAGATTTTATTTGTTTGAGAGAGAACATGAGCATGAACCAGGGGAAGGGACAGAGGAAGAGGGAAAAGCAGACTCCCTGCTAGGCCAACAGCGCTCCATCCCAGGACCATGGGATCATGACCTGAGCCAAAGACAGACACTCTTAACTGACTGAGCCACCCAGGCGCCCCTAGAACCTTTTTGATAAATACATTAATAAGTAAATCTCTTTGGCCTTTTTTAACTTTTTTCTTCAATTAAAAAGTCTGTATTTTCTCATTTATGTAAAGCTCACTGTTACTAATTTTTAGGAAGTATTAATCTGGTAACTTCATTTTAAAATTATTATATTCATTGGCCATCTGGCTCTGAGGCATTACAAATTTAATTCAATTAAATTATCTTTCCTTTTTTTAAAGTAAATTTTAGAACTTTCATGCCTTTCCATTGTATTTCAGAATATTCTGTTTATTTATGTGGTTAAGGTTAGCTAGAGAATTCTATTCTGCTATTAGTATTTTTTGTTCTTTATAGTTAATACTTTTATTTAAAAATCATGATTTAAGGATTTTTATTTTTTTGAAGATTTTATTTATTTATTTATTTGAGAGAGAGCATGAGCAGGGGGGGGGGCAGAGGGAGAGGGAGAAGCAGATTCCCCGCTCAGGACCCTGGGATCATGACCCATGCTGAAGGCAGATGCCTAACCGAATGAGCCATCCAGGCGCCCCAATTTAAGGATTTTTAAAAAAATGTATTTTCAGCATTTTAATAGCATATCTATGTAATGCCCATTTTTAAATTAATACCCATTTTAAAGTAGTCCCAGGTTTAGCCACAGATTGGTCACTTGTTATTGTTACTATACTTTTTTTTTAACTAAATCTCTTCAGAAAAGTTGATTTTTAATGCTTAAATTATAAAATTTTCATAACGTTTTAGGATAAACAAGTTTTTACGTGCTTGTTTGTTGGCTTGTACTTAAAGCCAGTCTCATTTGATCTGTAAAATAAAATTGAATAAAGTTAAATTATAATTAGAGATTGTCATACATTCCTAGGCAACAGTGTGACATAAACTAATGGTCCCTTTTGTGGGGACCTTCAATGTCTTAGAAACTGTCTGTGTGGTTGTAACACCAGAGCTGATGATTTTCCCTTTAGGTGATAAATAAGTTTTATTCTAACATCTTGGTGCCAAAGAATTTCCTTATAACTTACAGCTTATCAGCCCTACAACAGAATGGAGCCCAAGCCATCCAGGAGAGGATGCAGTGGTGTCTTTGCTGATGTTGGATGGGTAGCCAAAGAAGAAGGAGAGTGTTCAACAAGACGGAGGTTAGTCTGGAAGGCTATCAGAACTGGGATGCAGTATTTATTTACAGAAGATGATATATTTGTAGTATTACCTATATCTCTGGTAACTAAGCCAGTTATTTTTCTCAAATAGTCTTATTTTCTGTTCATTTTAAAGATTCAGATAGTATTTTATAAAGTTCCTAGAGACATATAACTGTATCTTAAGTCCTTATGAATCATAGAATTGCTGCCCTTCAGAAGTTTAATATGAAACTAAAAGGAACTATCATAAATATGTGATAATAGTTTTATTGGGGTAGAGGAACCTGTGAGTCATTAGGGAATTGGTGTAATTACTGGAGAATGCTTTCCAAAAGTTGTGTCAAGATGAGTTTTGTTTCAAAGGACATACTGTGTAAGAGTTAGATGCTTCCATTTATTTGAAAGAGCCTGAATAAATTACTGACTATACTTCAGTCTAATAAACAGTCATGCAGCATATTCAACTCTTCATTCTTATTAGGCCTCAAAGATATGGAGATAAACCAAGACACTGATTTCCAGGAATATTTCTTGTGCTAGAGGAGATTAAAAAGGAATTCAGTACTCTAAAGTTACTAGGTAAATATAGAAGGCCACTGTGGGATGAGAGAGGTTTGGCAAGGCTTCTCGAGGAGAGGATACTAAAGCTGAGGAAGGACAACCAGCAGAGGTAGGAGAGTTTCATGGAAGGGAGTAAACTAATGATCAGTGTCAAATACTAGGCTAGGTAAATAAAAAAAACAAGCAAGTTTCAATTTTTGTTTTGCAGTTGGAAGATTATCATTGACTTTAGCAAGTGTAATTTCATTTGAGTGGTATTAGCTGGATAAAATAAGAATCGAGTAATCCAAGAGCAAAGAAGGAATTTGATTTGAATGACAAGTAGAAGCGATGACATAGCAGTAGATGAACACAGACCAGGTATTGCACGATTAGCAGGTAAAGAGCGTTTCTTTTTAAAGATGTTCATTTTATTTTTTTAGTAAACTTTTTATTTTGAGATAATATAGATTTCATATACAGTGGTAAGAAACGATACAGATACATTTCCTGTACTCTTTACCCTGTTTTTTCCAGTGGCAACATCCAGCAAAACTGGTAGAGTATCACAGGCAGGATGTTTGACATGGATAAAAGTCCAAGATGCAGAACATTTTTGTATCCCAGTTCTCCCTCATAGCCACACCCACTAACCTTCCCTCTCCAGCCCCTCCTTAATCTATGGTAGCCACTTAACCTGTGCTCCATTTTCATACTTTTGTCATTTCAAGAATGTTATATAAATTGAATCATATAGTATGCAAACCTTTTGGGACAGGCTTTTTTCACCAAGCATAATTCTCTAGTGATTTGTCCAGATTGTTATATATATATATCAGTAGTCTTTTTTCCTTTTTAGGGCTGAGTAGTATTCCTTGGTATGGGTGGACCATAGTTTGTTTAACCATGCACCAGTTGATGGACACCTGGATTGATTCCAATTTTTGGCTATTATGATGCAGTTGCTATGAACATTTGTGGACTGGATTTTGACGTGAACATAAATTTTTATTTCTCTGGGATGAATGCCTGGGAGTGCAGTTGGTGGGTCTTCTCAGTCAGGAGATAGTTGCATGTTTATGTTTTAAGAAACTACAGACTGTTTTCCAGAGTGGCTATACCCTTTTACATTCCTACTAGTAATGTATGGCTTATCCAGATGCATCCTCATCAATCTTTGCTGTTGTCATTCTTTTTTCTGGCCAATCTAGTAGTTGTTGTAGTTACGAAGTTGTGTACTTCATTGTGGTTTTCATCTGTGTTTCCTTAATGGCTCATGGTGTTGAACATCTTTTCAAGAGCTTATTTGCCATCTTTATTATCCTTTTGGATAAAGTGTTCTCTTCATGTCTTGTGCCCATTTTTTAATTGGAGTTTTTTTCAAGAGTTCTTGATGTATTTTAGATATGAGTCCTTGTCCGGTATGTAGTTTGTAAACCTTTTTCTCACATATAATGGGACAAGTGAAAGTTTGTCTTTTCATCTTTTTAACAGTCTTTCACAAAGCAAAAGCTTTTAATTTTGCTAATGTCCAGTTTACCAATTTTTTTTCTTTTATGGATCATGCTTTTGCTGTCAGTGTAAGAACTCTGGGCCTAGTGTGAGAGTCTGCAGGTTTTCTCTCTCTCTCTCTGTTTTAAATCTGTCCTTTAATTATTAGATCAACCAAAAGAACGAGGAGGAGTGGTGGGAAATTTTCCCTCCCAGACACCACCTTCTCTACAGCACAGGCCATTACGCAGTATAAATGTAAACTACCATAAAGAATATTTATTTCCTGTGGAAAGTTACTTTCCTTTTGAGTTCAGATTGCAAGTTAGGTTAAGACATATGAAAAGAAACAAAATGTTAGCTTATTGAGAGAAACAATCTATTTCCACTGCTTTTGGCAAATCATAAACAAGGTCTGAATTAAAGAATTATGTGTTTGAAAAAATTATGAAGATGGTAAATTGATGTTTCCGTTTCTTTTTTTTTTTCTTTCCTGTCAAATCTTCACTGCTTAAAGACAAACTACTTCATTTCTACAGAGGAATGCCATGAACTTTTAAGACAGGCGCTGTCACACTTTTGTGAACGATCAGAGTAAAAAAGGACATTGTCATGAGAGAAAAATAGACAACCAGAGAACTTCCAAGGCATTTAGCTACTCTGCTGTCTTCAATTCGTGTTTTTATATATTCAGTGATATAAAAAAAAAGCAGAGCATGGAGCCTAGGGTGATACAAGAAAACAGGCACATTATAATGACAGGGTGAAGGGACAAAGATTCCACTGTCACAGAGAACCTCACATTGCTTGATTTCAATTTAAGGGGTTACTTAAATTCATGGCCTTTTGGAAATGTAATGATATGTCGTGGTTCATCAGAACTTGTCGGCCCCAAGTTGTGCTAATCAACTTTTTTTTTTTTTTAAGATTTTATTTATTAGAGCACAAGTGGGGTGAGGGGCAGAGGGAGAGGCAGGCTCCCTGAGGCAGGCTCCCCGCTGAGCAGGGAGCCTGATATGGGACTTGATTCCAGGACCCTGGGACCATGACCTGAGCTGAAGGCAGACGCTTAACCGACTGAGCCACCCAGGCGCCCCAGCAATCAACTTTTCAATGTCCAACCATTTAATGCTTGAAGAATCCTGAAATAGCCATTCTCTCCTCATGACTGTCCCTAGGAACTGGCAGCAATCCAAAACTTTTCTTTCTGTCCTTGGGCTCAGCGTGCCCCCTCCGGGGAGTTTGATGGCATATGTCAAGCTTTTGATATTTTCCCGATTCTTCTTTTGTTCTGGTAACCTGTCTAGGTATCCCTGTCTTACAATGGAAGAAATCCCCACGGACTTGTCTTATGGCTTGAACTGGTCCATTTTGTGTGATTTCTTTCATTATCTGTTTCATTGGAGGAGACTGTGTGGAGCAGAACATTGGTATCTCCTGTCTGATTTCTCAGTGTTGTTGGGACATGGCTTTTTTTTTTTTTTTTTTAATTTTATAGTTTTGTTTTACATTTAAGTCTGGGATCCTTTGTCTGGTTTTGGTGTCAAGGTAATACTAGCTTCATAAAATGAATTGGACAGTGCTTCTCTATATTCTGAAGAGATGTATAGAACTGGTGTTAATTGTTCTTTAAATATTTTGTAGTTTTCTCCAGTGAAATCATCTGGGCCTGGAGATTTGTTTTTGGGGTGTTTTAAAATTAGAATTCAGGTACGCCTGGGTGGCTCAGTCGGTTAAGCGGCTGCCTTCGGCCTGGGTTGTGATCCCAGGGTCCTGGGCTCCTTGCTCAGCAGGGAGCCTGCGTCTCCCTCTCTCTCCCTCTGCTTGTGCTCTTTCTGTCAAATAAATAAAATCTTTAAAAAAATTAAAATTTATAAATTCATTTTTCTTAAAGTTACAGGACTATTCTATCAGTTTCATGTTGGATGAAATGTAGTAGTTTGTGCTTCTCAGGGAATTGGTCCATTTCATTTAAGTGGTCAAATGTATGTGTGTAGTATTATCTGTAGCATTTCCTTATCTAGTTGACGTTTACAAGGTCTGTATTTGTATCCCCGGTTTCATTCCTGATATTAGTAGTTTGTACCTTCTCTTTTTTTGACTTGTCAATTCTATTAATCTTTTCAAAGAATCAGTTCTCTTTTTGTTGATTTTTCTGTTTTCAATTTTATTGATTGCTCCTATTTTCTTCTGGTTGTTTGAGTTTATTTTGCTCTTTTCTAGGTTTTTAAAGTGGGAACTTAAATTTTGAGACTTATCCCTTTTTTCTAATACAGTAGTCCCCCTTGTCTGCAGTTTCACTTTCCACAGTTTGTTACCCACAGTCAACTGCGGTCCAGAAGCAGATGATCCTCCTCTGACATATTGTCAGAAGGTCAGTAGTAGCTTAATTCTACAATAATTCTACATTCACCTCACTTCATCTCATGTAGACATTTTGTCATCTGTCATCACAAGAAGGGTGAGTACAGTACAATAAGACATTTTGAGAGAGATCACATTCATGTAACTTTTGTTACAGTAGATTGTTATAATTGTTCTATTTTATTATTAGTTATTGTTAATCTCTCACTGTGCCTACTTTATTAAACTTTATCATAGGTATATACGTATAGGCAGGAACATAGTATATATAGCATTCAGTATTCTCCAAAGTTTCAGGCTTCTGTGGGGGTCTTGGAACGTATTTTTCCATGGATAATGGGAGACTACTGTAAAACCATTTTAGTGCTATAAATTCCCCCTTCCAACATTGCTTTAGCTGCACCCAACTTTCAATATATTGTATTTTTAAAGAAATCCAGCTCACTGTATTTTTTTTTTTTAATTTCCCTTGAGACATCTTCTTTGACCTATGGATTATGTCGAAGTTTGTTCAGTTTCCAAATGTTTGGAAATTTTGCTGTTATTCCATTATTTAGTTCTAGTTTGATTCTGTTGTGGCCAGAGAACACATGCTATATATTTCCATTCTTTTAAATGTGTTGAATTTTTTATTTTAATCGTCCCAGATATGGACCATTTTTGTTTATATTCTGTGGTTACTTGAAAAAAATGTGTATTGTGCATGGAATACCCCCGTTGTTGAATTTTTCTCTATCTTTCCTGATTGTCTAACAGTTGTTGCAAAGGGGATGTTGAGATCCAACTATATTTGTGGGTTTGTGTATTTCTCCTTTCTGTTTTTTAACAGTTTTTGCTTTTTATATTTTGAAGTCTGTTTGGTGCATACACATTAGAAATGCTATGTCTTATAATTTCACTATTATTTAATGTCCCTCTCTGTTCCAGATCGTTTTCTTTTTCTATTTGTATACTTTCACCCTGCCTATGTCATTACATTTGAAGTGAGTTTCTTGTAGACAGCATACTGTTGGGTCATAATTTTTTAATCCACTCTGCCAATCTTTTAATTGGTGTATATATAAACCATTTACATATATATATGTAATTTTAGTTATGTTAGAGTTTAAGTCTACTCTTTTTCTCTTCTACTCTCTTTTTTTCTACTTTTCTGTGGGGTACTTAAACATTTTTTTGGAATCCCTTTGTGATTTATCTATGTTTTTGAGTGTCTCTCCTTGTAAAGTTCTTTTGGTGGTTGATCTAAGTATTACATTGTATATACCTAAACTTAAAACATTCTACTGGTATTGTCATTTTACCAGTTAATCTTCTCCTTTATGTCCCTATACCCTCCTCTGTTTATAACTTTCTTAAAAATTTTCTGTGCAGACATTTAGAATCACATCAGACAGTATATTTCCTTCAACCATCAAACATAATTTAGAAAATGTAATTTAGAAAGAGGAGAAAATAAGTCTACTTACATTTTTGCTGTGTTTTTCTTTTTACCTGATGCAGTATCTCCTTTTACTGCTTTCTTTCTGTTTAGAGAACTCCTTCAGCCATTCTTTTAGGTTAGGTGTGCTTGCTCTAAATGTTTTTCGTTTTTTTTTCTTTCATTTGAGAATTCTTGATTTCCCCAATTTTGAGGGATGTATTTGCTGGATATGAGGTTATGAGTTCATAGGTATTTTCTTTTAGCACTTGAAAAATGTGCCAGTTTCTTCAAGCCTCCATGGTTTCAGATGAGAAACCGTCTGTCATTCGAAGAGTTTTTTTCCTCTCTAGGTAGGGTGCCCTTTCTTTCTAGCTGCTTTAAAAATTTCTTCTTTGTCTTTGGTTTTTAGAAGTTTGAGTAAGATGTTTCTAGGCATTTATTTCTTTGTGTTTAGCCTGTTTCAAGTTCACTCGGTTTCTTGAATTTTCAAGTTTATGTCTTTTGTCATTATTTCTGTACATATTTTCTTTAAGTAAGTTGTCTGCCCATTATTTCTTTAAGTACTTTTTCAGCCTGGCCCTCTTTCTCCTCTCCTTCTGGGACGCTGTTAACCCAAAAATTAGATCTTTTATAGTCATACAGGTTACTGAGACTGTTCATTTTTTTTCCTAGTCTGTTTGCTCTTTGCTTTTCAAATTGGATAATTTTTCTTGTTCTACCTCTGTCTTCACCATTCTTTGATCCTGTCCACTGTGTTTTCAGTTATTTTACATTTTCTAAAATTTTCATTTGGTTCTCCTTTTTATTTTCTGTTTCTTTGCTGAGACTATTTATTTCAAGAATGCTGGTAATAGCTCATTGAAACCTTTTTAATCATAACTTCTTCTTTTTAAGATTTTATTTATTTATTTGAGAGAGAGAGAATGAGAGGGGGGAGGGTCAGGGAGAAGCAGGCTCACCACTGAGCAGGGAGCCCGATACGGGACTGATCCTGGGACTCCAGGATCATGACCTGAGCCAGAGGCAGTTGCTTAACTAACTGAGCCACCAGGATCCCATTATAGTTTCTTTATGTCAGATAATTTTAACATCTCTAACTTCTCAGGCATCTATTGTCTTTTTCACTCAGTTTATGTTCTTTAGGGTTCTTGGTATAAGGAGTGATTTTTGATTGAAATCTAGATATTTTTGGTATAGGAGCCTCTGGACCTAAACTTTTCTTTTAGCTGTTTTTCACTAATAGCACTCTGGCAGGGAAAGAGTAAGTGCTACCTTACTTCTGCCAGGTGGGAGTAGAAATCCAGGTTTCCCATTAAGCCTCCATTCACCCCTGAGGGTATTGGTGGGAGCTCCAGCTCTCCACAAGGCCTCTTGTGACACCATCCCAGCAGGTAGATGTGAGTGCCTCATTATTGCTGGCTCCCCACATTGTTTCCACTATACCATGAGGGATGGGGTGCCCTTTTTAAGTTCCTTCTCCCTGCTTTCTCTGACAGCATCCTGCAGAGTATGAGGCATCTCTTTACAGCCTAATAAGGATGGGAGTTAGCCTTTGTTGCATGGTAAAGGTGGGACCACAGGGCTTTCTGTGGTGGTGTTTGGAGTGGAGCAGTTATTTTATTATTACTATTTTTAAGGATTTTATTAATTTATTTGAGAGAGAGACTGAGCACGAGTGGGAGGGAGAGGGAGAAGCAGTCTTCCCGCTGAGCAGGGAGCCCGACGGAGGGCTCGATCCCAGGACCCTGAGATTGTGACCTGAGCTGAAGGCAGATGGTTAACTGACTGAGCTACCCAGGCGCTCCTAGAGCAGTTATTTTTATGTAAGTTCTCTCTCTTGGGAGCCTACCCTTTTCTTGGTCCTTTGGTAGGGAGAGCAGGCTTTTGTTGCTCCCTTGACATTTCTGGGTTACCCATTACTCCAGCAACTAGTCTGGGATATATGAAGCAAAAGAAAAACTTGGGGAACTCACTCCTGTGTCGTTTGTTTGGATCCCAAAGTCCCAGCCATTCTGTCTTCTCCCCAGCTTTCCAGTCATCTTACATTTGTTTTATGTGTAATGTCTAGGGTTTTTAGTTTTAGTTAGAGGAAGAATAGGGAAAACTAGTCTGCTCCATCTTCCTGGACAGAGAAGTCTCTAAAGGACTTAACACAAATGACATGTTCGCGGAGAATGACGTGGGGTAGCTATTAATGGGAATTGTGATGATAGTAACTGAATTGGCATAATGGATCTGAATAATGGATTTGGTCTGTGATGTTGAAAATAATTGGCTAAAGGGTCTTTGAAAAGGTGCCTGGACGTACTCTAGGTAAAGATAATCTGAACTTGAAAAAACAAAGAAGGAAACAGAGGAGACCCAGCTGGATTTGAGTGGTGCTCTAGAGGGAGGAAGTTGATAAGGCAGTGAAGTGCCCGTGGCCATGGTTACAGGGTTAGTGATAATGGCCCACATGATTAGAAAAATTGGGCAGACTTTTTCTTTTGCAGTATAGTGCTATATTGCTCTTTGCATTGATTTTTGACAAATTGTAGATGGAGATTATGTAATAAAAATATTTTAAAAATATAACTTAAATCTTTTTTTTTAAAGATTTTATTTTTAAGTAATCGCTACACTCAGTGTGGGGCTTGAACTTACAACCCCAAGATCAAGAGTCACATGCTCCACTGACTGAGCCAGCCAGGCGTCCCTTGTAACTTTTAAATCTTAAAGGCAATATGAGAGTAGATTCAAGAACTTGTATATTGCAGTTTGAGTGTTTCTGTGCCTCTCATATTTGTATTTGTTTGAAAGCCAAAGTTATTTGTGGTATTTGTTTCTTCTTTCTCCCTTCAAATTTATGTTGATGACATTTTTATAACCATTACAATGTCACAGTATTTTGTCTCTGGGAAAATAGCATATATAAGAGTCCTGCACAGTTATTGTACAAATGATTTTTTTTCAAATGCACTGAACTTCAGTTTTTTTTTCTTTATATTAGAAAAATTTAATACCTATCTTGAAGGGCGCCTGGGTGGCTCAGTTGGTTAAGTGTCTGCCTTTGGCTCAGGTCATGATTCCAGGGTCCTGGGATCGAGCCCTGCATCGCATTGGGCTCCCTGCTCCGCATTGGGCTCCCTGCTCAGCGGGGAGCCTGCTTCTCCCTCTCCCTGTCCGCCTGCTTGTGCTCTCTCTCTCTAATAAATAAATGAAATCTTTTAAAAATAGGAGAATTTTAGAAGATAACATGAGAGAACTTAGAGAGAACTTAGTATACACGGCGTAAGGCCTCTTTTCTATATACATTTTAATTTCCCTTTGAATTAACAGAATGACCTCAGAATTGGAAAGAATTATAAGAGCATTGAGATTCTTTGACAGAATCAATATAACTGATAATCTTGTTTAAGAATCCCTCTGTTCTCTAATAGTAGCCTAAGGAGAAATGTGTATCTTTAGATATATACACAGCATAGCATTATGAAATTAATTATGATGAAATTAAAAGACTATAAAAGACTATAATCTCTGTGGCTTCTTAGTAGACAGCATAGACATTGTCATCAAGTATTTGATAGCTTTTGGAGTAGAAGGAATATTGGACTATTTCAAGTTCAATTCCAGTTCATTTTATTTTACTCTGATTGTATCTTATTCTTAATTCTGAGTGGCACATACCTATCAAAATGAGTATGTATAAAATGCAAATTTATAGGTTCATAAGACTTGAAAGTATTAAACGTAGCCCCTTTGCTTACCAGAATGTTTATAATCTTCTAATGACTAAGATAAACATATTTATGAAAATCTGTGATATAAGGATAGCAAAGTGAGACTGAGGACTTTGACTAAAGATACCCAGTTTAATTTTTCAAATTTGAATATAAGTAGAGAATGGAATGCTCTGTTTAAGGAATGTTGGGGAGAAACACCGACCTCATAGAGGAGGACATTGACTAACAAGATTCCAAGGAGATGACTCAGCATGCAAGCAGGCTGGTTTGACACAGCTCCACAGGTGTGAGGGTAGACCAGGAAACTCAGTGGATTAGAGCAAGACTGTGTCCTACTCATAGTGCAGCAAAAAGCAGTTGTTACTCATTCATATTTTAATCTTAATTATTTGACACGACATTAATTGATAATGTACATCAAAATACTGCCGTTAAGTACTACATTAAATACATGGATTTAATGTTATTCTCATTAAGTAATCACTTTTAGGAAGGTCCATCTTTTAAAATGCCAAAACAGGAACAGAGTCTGAAACAATGCAGTTGTCACATGGGTCTGTAGCCTTAAAAAAATCCTGCCTTACTCCTCACTATAAATCCTTTAATGGATTACTTGCCTGTCAAAATAATTTCCCAGTCCAGTTGTCTTTATTCAACTACTTGCTCACTTTGAAAAGACTTAGTTTTCTACCCAACTTCATGAACTAAATTGCTGTTTTTTTCCGCTCCCTGGATCCTATTAAGATTGTATTTTTATACCTTTCTGGGCCATTCTCTAAACTAAAAAGATGAGGGAGAGTTAGTAAAAATCCTACCGGGAATACCGTCTTTCATAGGGCAATGGGCTAATTTAAAATGATCTCAAATTTCAAGTTTTCATTAACTGTGTGATAAGGAGAAAGAAAGGACTTCAGAGGTGCATTATATTAATTTAGAATTTTCTTTGAAATATTGGAGCTTAAAAAGCCCTTCAAATTTATCGAAGTTGTACTTCAAAAGTGGCTGCCCTTGATAATATCATTGAAGAAATAAGAGCTAGAAAATTCTTGTGCAATGCCACTCTGAACGGGAGCCTGCTGTAAGGCATTTTGGAGCCAAACTCAAACAAAAGAGGTAGAAATCTCGCCTGCAGAAGTTGGGATGCAGAAAATGTTTTTTAAGAGATGATCATGATTTGTCTTCTGCTTTTGGGACATCCATACTTGATCCTTCTTTTTGTTGTTTGTTTTATGTTTGCTTTGTTTCTTTAAAAGTTCTCAGAATTATATATATAAATTTTAGAAAAGATCATTTTTCTTCATTTGGATTAATTCTGCCTCTGCATTCTAGCTTTTATTAGCCCTCTGAAGGATGGCAGAACACATCGATTCTGAGAATGAATTGTCAGATATCTTATAGAACATGTCTATGGGAAAAGGATTTGTGCATTTTTAAAGGAAGGGACATGTCTGAGAATTTCATAACATCTAAATATTTTACATACACAAGAATATTGCAGAGCAACTTTTTGGGGTTTTTTTGTTGTTGTTTTGGTTCTTGAGCTCCTATAAATGCTAAATCTATGGCTTTGAGAAGACATAATCATTTCAGGATTATTTTCCTTTTCAGCTTCTAAAAATCCACATTGAAAATTCCACATTTCCTATAATTACTTTGTTTGGACACATAACCATTAACAGTATTTCGCATAAGGAAATGTGGAATCTGTATCATCAAATTTGTAAAAATAGGATAGATATAAAATACAGATGATCTGACACTGTTACTTAAATTACTTTTTTTTAAGGACTAGACTTTTTTCCTCCTATCCTGGCACACTGGTTTTCAAGATTAACAATAGTGAGTGCTTTGTCCTTAATTTTCAGTAGAAAATCAAAGTGGAAGAATTGATCTGTAGGAGTTATGGGGAGATGCAGTAACTTCTTTTTTTAACATTTCAGTTGCTGTTCAATATTCATTATTTCTCTCTCAGTTCATTTTGGCAAGAAGGTAGTTCAAACATGATTTATAGTTGATAAGTTGATCTCTTAATCCAAATTGTCATATTATCTTGTTCCAGTTCTGGATATTGAAGCGTAAATGTTCATGGGATTTGAACTTTGGCTTACTTGAATGGTAACATTTTAAGACAAACTTAAAATCATTTAATACTTTTGGATCCTGAGATGTGTAGAATTGTAGGTGGGAAAATATTCTCTACTAAAGTGACCACTAGGGGGCACTTGGCCAGGTCAGTTGGAAGAGCATGCAACTCTTGAACTTGGGGTCATGAGTTCGTGCCCCCTGTTGGATATAGAGATTACTTAAATAAAAAATAAAATGACCACTATTTCTTGAATAAGCAGTATTACAACATTTTTTGTTGAGTAACACTAAAGATTCTGGTATCCAAAATTTATTTGCTGTTACAATATAGACTTCAAGAAATTTCTGTGCACATACATAATAGGAAAACAAACCATCATTCTCACTTCCATCCCCAGATATGAAAATATTGTTCTTTTGGGTTCATTTTATTAAAGCAAAGTACATGCACGCTTTCTCTCAAAGAAGTAAATCTTTAAAAAAAATGTGTCTTATTAAAATTATTTTCTTTATTGCAGGTTATTAGAGCATATGCATCTAATCTGTAACTTATATAACATGTAATCTTTCAAAGAACATATTAATGTATGTAATCAGAATATAGGTAGTTTCTTAGAGAAGTTTTTACCATTGTTTAGTCTTCACGTGCTTTTAAAGAAATTTCATCACCTGTTTCTTCCCAGTGTGGAGGTAAGAAAGGGAATGTTAATTAAAGCTTTGTAAGCCAAACCTATTTCTCTGTCCCACAGATACTCCAAATTAAATAAAATTAATAAAGTTAGTATTTTTAAAGTTTCTTGCTAAGCTAAGGCTAGGGAACAACTGGGACATTTATTCCCCAAATATTTTTGTTTAACAATATGACAGGTAAAAAGTTTACATGCATCGTCCATGTATGTTAAATTAGTTAACAGAGCATAAGCAAAATTAGAAAAACATCTGAATTCCGTGAATACCAAAAGCTAAAGGTGCAAGAATTCCTTCATTTAGAACACAAGGTAGAATGAAGAATTAGAACAGTTCTCAAGCAAAAATAAAATACCAATATCCAGTTAAAGGAAAATTAAAATAGAATTTAATGGTGGTTTTATAACAGTTAGGATTAGGTTTGAGTGCATGTAACAGAGAAGCCCCAAATAATGGTGGCTTCTACAGATGGAAGTTTCTCTCAAATCAAAAACATCCAGAGTAGATAGTCTGAAGCTGACAGTGGCTCTACAGTGTCTACAGGGACTCAGACAGGCTCTCTGCCAACCTGAGCATTGGCTTCTATGTCCAGGTTAGCCTTTGGCTGTCTGGGACTCTCAAGTCCAGTCATCATCTTGTCCTCAAGACTCAGGAGGAAGGAGTGGGGGTGGGGCTATAGGTGAAAGGACTTCTGGAGTCCTTTCCTTTCAACATCTGCCTACATCTGGTTAGCCAGAACTCAGTCACATGACCACAGGAAACTGTGAGGGAAACCAGGATATGTTCATTAACTGGATCGTGGTGATTATTTCAAAATGTGTACTCAGATCATCATGCTGTACACCTTAAATAAATACAACTGTCACTTTTACCTCAATAAAGCTGGAAGAACAAAGGCCTTAAAGGCCCAGAAAACCTAATTGTAGAAAATAGGAAACAGCTAAGCATATAAATTGATGGTTGAAAGAAACCTGAATTTTAGCCTCAGCCTCAAAAGACTTGTATTTGGAACAGTGGAGCAGTGCATATTAAAAAACTTCTTTAAACCCAAGTGAAAATGAGACTGTGTATGTAGTTACTGCATGGTTTCAGTTGATTCTTGTCCCTCCTTTTCAGTTTCTGGTGCTGTATTTGGGACATACTGTTACACTACATCTTGAAATTTGTTGTATTCTGTCAAACGTGGAAAACACTGACTTTGAAATGCAGAAGCCAAGATCCCGGCAAGAGGCTATTGTATTACTCATTAGATTTTTGTTGTCAAATGTAACCGGTAATTAGTTTACCATTTTTAAGAGCATTACAAAGTTTCTTCACCTTAGTTCAAACCCATTCAGAACATGAATTAGCAAAAACATTGTTGGAATCTGTGATGCCTCCTGACAGTGTGGGTTTGTGCATATTATATAGAGATTAAGAAGAATGATGGCAATAAGAAACCTGGCTTGATATGTATCTACATCAGGTTGTAGAGTACTTTGTTGTTTTGAAACTTACAGGAAGGGATTTATGTTAAGGTCAGGGTCTGAAAAGTATTTCTCAGATACCATATTCTCATTAATTGGTAATGATGATTTTTGTATTTCCTTACAAACCCTGTGATATAGCTGTCCTTTCTTTCTTGCAGGACAGAGGTCAGATCAAGGCAACCCCTTCAGGATGACCTTCCTTTCTTTGAGAAGCCACCAAGCAGGCAGTTTTCCTTACCAAACCTGTCTCCAGAAGATCCTCAACAGAAGACAGCACTAGCAAATGAGGAAGCCCTGCAGAAGATCTGTGCCCTTGAAAATGAACTTGCTGCTCTCAGAGCTCAGATTGCCAAAATTGTGATCCTGCAAGAACAGCAAAATCTCATTGCAGGTCTGTAAATCCTACATTTGTTTTAACCAATGAACTGGAAATTAGGAGAATGGCACTAATTTTAAAATGTATTAGCAAGGAACAGCCATGGGGTTGTTGGAAAACCAAAAGTCAGTCATTCCCATGGTTCAGTCCTGGACCCAGTCAAGTTTAAGTGGATTTTGTTGGTTTTGAACAATTTTGATGCAATGATGCTATGAGAGAGGATAAGTTTAGAAAAGTACTGAAATTCATACAGTTGAATTGCTGCTCGTGTGAATGCACTGGGAAACTTTGTGATAATGGCACCAGTTTTATCAGCCGAGAAGTAATTTCAAAACAGCCCTGACAGGGTTGAGTGCTGTTTACTTACCTACATGTCCTAAGGCAAGTCCTTGGCCTTTCTCCCTCCCTCTCCTGCTCTAAAATGGGCTAAGAGTACCTTTACTGTGGAGTTGTTGTAGTAAATGTGGAAATTATATACAATGCCTTTAGCACATAGTACCTACTTAATAGTCATTTCTCTTCCTCTTACCCGGAGTAGAAACTGAATTCAGGTCTTGTGCCTACTGGTCTAATACTGTTGGCTTTTATTTGTGTGTATTGTTACTTTGGAGAAGAAACCATAGCCTTGAAATCCTAGCCCATTAACCTGTGGGCAAGTAGTAGTTGTTTTTCCTAGTGGTGTTCCTGAGTCCTGGCTCGACTCAGAATTAGCCATCTCTAAAAGTTAAAGTATAAGGACAGTTAACTCTGCCTCTGAGCCACTTGTGCTCCTGGAGTTTAATGTAATGCAACATGAACCTCATCCAACCTGTGTACTGCCAAGATGGACAGAGGGTGAATGCATCTGGGGCACTGAGTGCTTGAGAAGTAACCGGTTACTTAAATGAAATTTGCATGTAACTTTTTAAAACCAGAAGTCCTGCTTTTAACTTTTCAATTGCATTTCTCTTTTGCTTTACCTCCCTCTTCTGGCAGACTATGAAAACTGCTGTAAATAGTGAGGCAGTTTGGAGATTTATGTTATTAGATGTTCTGTTTACACTCAATCTCTTGAGTAAAAAATTTTGCATTGAGCTCCCCCTAATCAATACAGTTCAACCAGTGAACAACTCTGTCCTCTAGTTATGCAGAAAGATGCATTTTTACATCCTTATTTTGTAACCAGTTTAACTCTTACCTTAGTTACGGTTTTGAAAAGTAACACTTTTTCTTCTTTCAGAAATTTGTTGAATAAGTCTTAAAACTTTTAATGCTAAGTCTTATATGTAAATATTCTTAAAATGAACCACAAATTTATCAGTTTTTTTCAGATATAGTACTGAATTGTCAAACTGTATATTGAAGATGTTTATACAGTGCACACTTTATCTAAAAGTAGTTACAGAGTATGCAGCGGTCAGACTTGAACACTTGAGATCACAAAAACACCCCTGTTAAATGGAACTTTTCCATCTGGAGAGTTTGGGATTAGATGCAGGTATTCAAGATTCTAACCAAGTAACCGAAACTTCCTTTACTTACATAACTGAGTGTTTTTTGTTTTTTTTTTTTAAGCATATTGATTTCAGGTACACAAAAGTCCTTAACATAATTTTGCTGTTAAAAGTATTTTGCCTGTTACCATCAAGATTAAATTGATTTTTCCTTATTTCTGTAGGTGACTTAGATCCTACCATATCTGTTACCACACCATCATCCTCTGTCCCACCACCGCCCCCACCTCCCCCACCCCTTCCCCCATCAAGGCTCCACCAAAGTGTATCATCAGCTGTTGACCTGATAAAAGAGCGGAGAGAGAAAAAAGCCTGTGCTGGGAAGACTCCTGTTAAGAGCAATCCAAAGAAACCTGATATGCCAAATATGCTAGAGATCCTTAAAGATATGAACAGTGTAAAACTTCGGTCAGTAAAAAGGTGAGGATACATTTACCTTCTCTCACACTTCCTTTATTTTTGTTATGTCTTGTAAAACAAAAGTACTAGACTTCTTGAGAACTTTCTTTTATAACCTGATTACCATGAATAGTTCTAGTTTTTAGTTTAAAAAAAGGCCCCAGTGTCTCCGAATATAAGAAATTAGGAAACATCTCCAGGTTACTTTTTAGTTTTTCCCCCATTGCATTTTTTTTTTTTTAAAGATTTTATTCATTTATTTATTAGAGAGAGTGAGAAACAGCATGAGAGGGGGAGGGTCAGAGGGAGAAGCCTATGCGGGGCTCGATCCCAGGACTCCAGGATCATGACGTGAGCCGAAGGCAGTCGCTTAACCAACTGAGCCACCCAGGTGCCCTTCCCCGATTGCATTTAAAGTTAAGTCTTTGTTATTGTCCAGTCGTTCATTCAGTAAAGCTGTGTTGTATACCTACTATGGTAATGAGTAGGCTTTGGGAGAAGAATGGAACTGTAATTGCCCTGAAGGAGAGCATAATCTGTGCTCCGGAGCTGAATTGAGTATCTTTGTGTTCTTTTATTGAGCCTTAAATCTAGGGTTTCTATCTCACTTCTCTCAGTGTTTGTCAGTAACATGCTAGAGACGTACCATAAAGCATGTAAAGGCACACAACGTACTTCTCTGAGGTATGCTAGCATATTGAAATGTCCCCTTGGTTTCTGTTCACTTCCTTAAGGTCAGAACAGGATATAAAGCCCAAGCCGGTGGATGCTACTGACCCTGCTGCCCTCATAGCAGAGGCTCTGAAAAAGAAATTTGCTTATAGATATCGAAGCGATAGTCAAGGTGAAGTTGAAAAAGGAATTCCAAAACCTGCATCAGAGGCCACCTCAGAAACGGTGTTGGTGAGTATTAGGTTACACTTCTTCCCTTGTATGACATTTACTCCATTGCTGAACACCTGTATTTTGTGACATTTAGCCATGGTCTCAGCAAGATTGAGAAGGATGTGCTATGGGATTTAGCCCATCCCCACAAGTAGATTATTTATAGAAGAGCATAAAAAAGGAACCAAAAGCCAACTCCTGGTTTCACTACTTAGCATCTCCAGTGTTAAATTTTCCATGCTGTGCTTTATTTATATGTAAGCAAAATGAAGCGAAGAAATTTCATTATAATAAAATTTGTATCTTAGGACAGTATGTATGTTGTGATAGAGAATTCAAAGTGAAGATCATTTTCCCTTAGGGTGTCCTGTGAAAGTCGTCTGAAGAGGTGAGATTTGACCTCGGCCTTACAGGATGTGTTCGTGTCATAGGTAGAGATTGAGCAGATTTCAGGGAAACTCAGATATTAATTTATACATTCCCTTTACTGTCATGTGGAATATGTGCTTATCCATTCCAGAGAGGCAGGTATCTTAGAAATTCTAGCATCTTTGAAACCCTTTAGACATTGAAAAAAGGAAACCTTGTACTTCATTCTTTTACTCAGAGAAGTAAAATTGGACTAAAGCTTATGGTCTTGCTAATATGATTATAGTTTTCTAGGAAGTAATTTGGTTACCTCTTTACCTTTCACTCTGTTAATGTGTCATGTTCAGTTCATGGAGGTTTTAATATTATCTAGCTGCTTGGTTTTTCATGCAGAACCTACCCAGACCTTTGATCCATGATTAGGAGGGGAGAGTATCATTACTATTACCTGAACCAGTATCTTCATTTATACTTTTTCTTTCTTTTCTAGTTTGGGCCACACATGTTGAAGTCTACAGGAAAAATGAAAGCTTTAATTGAAAATGTTTCAACTTCCTAATAGACAGCAGAGAAAAACTATCCTTGTTCCAGTTGTTGGTTTGTTAGGACTGTTTGACGAGTAGAAATCAACACTATTTAGTAAATACCTGAATTTAGTATTCAGTGGTCTTCTTTAAGTCTAATTAGATTCAGCAATAACAAAAGCACTCTTAAGTTTGTGGGTTTTTTTTTTTTAATGAGATTAGTTCTGAAGTTTTCCATAATGTGTATTCAGACATAACATGTGTTTTTAATGTATAGTCAGGATGTTTTAGGTTTCTAGTCTTGAAAACAATTATATAGATTTCAGAAGAAAGGACATTTGTAGATGAGTTTTTAATTAACACTAATTTATCTGTGCAAATATTTTATATGCATATATTTGGATATAAAATAGTATAATATTTAATGATGTCAGTGAGGGTACTGTTACCATCAAGTTGTCATTGATCATTTACTACTCAATGATGGAACACAGGTTGTTGGAGTGAAATACTTAGGATTGGAACCTTTTGCCTTGAATAGGACCTTAGATTCTCTCATTTCTTTGGAGATGGGGTTCAAGTAGGAACCAGATAATGTTCACTGCTGAAAATGCCATAATGCTTTTGTTTAAAGGGAAGTGAAAGATTATGAAAGCTGCTTTCACTTTAGTGCTGTCTAGTGCTGAGAAAGAAAATGTAGTTTTCATATAGTGAGAAATCAAATTATTGAATTAAATCTATAACAGGTGAAAACCAGAATGTACCATCTTTTTTCCAGTTGAATAAATGGCATCATAAAGATGACTTGTTGCTAAGTTAATAATAATGGAAAGGGCAGTATAATGGAGTTTTAAGATTTTTAATATTTGTCAAATATAGTAGCTTTATAATGAAACCTTGAATAGGAGAAAGAATTTCCTATAAGTTGTTTATCATTGGTCAGAGTGCTGTTCCTTTGAATTACATTATACAGCAAACTTTAGGTGCTATTAGAAAGTGGAGAACAGCCTTCCTCATTGAGGGCTTCTGAAGAATTGCTGTAAGTGATCATTTGTGAATGCTTGATAAATCTATGGTTTTCTCTATTTCTGTTAAACTCAGCTATAGTTAATGCCAGAAACTCCTACCATGAGTAAATATTTGGATTTATTTAAATCTAGTAAAAAGAAGTGGCGATAGGAAGAGTAGACATTTAAGTTATTGAAAATATGTGCAATGTTCTCAATATTAGCAAATGTTTTTCAGCTTAAATTTGAACTGTGACTTATTTTACATATGTTAATTACATTGTTTCTAATTGTTTCACAAATTCTACCTTTAAAAAAAATTCAGAAAATTTGCCTGAATTACATATTTTGACCTCCTAAGATTTTATATTTGTATCAGTATTGAATTTTGGCCACTGCTCCAATTGAAGGAAGTTACTGTTTTGAAATAAACTTGTTTTCCTTGGACCAGGCCTAAATATTATTTTTTAATGGGTGAGATTCTCTTATATTGTACATGCAGATTTTTTAGAATTTGCTTTTTGCATTCTTATAGGTGGAAATCTGTTGCCACTTATTCACGTCTCAGTTTCTCTCACTCAACACAATGCCTGAAGTGAAAGATGATAAAAATAGTTAAACTTTACATTTTATAGCTGAGGCTCAGAAAGTTAACTAGTATGTTTTGTCTCCTACGATTGGACTAGTTGAGAGACTTACTATATATACGTACCGAATAGGGGTCGGAGAGCACTGGACTTGGGAGTTATACAAGTCATACTGTTTTCAAGACAGGAATAATGCTTAGCTCAAAAAATTGGGGATTAAATAACAAGTTTGAATGCATTCTAATTACTACTTACATGATTTTATATTAGGTCACTGTTGTTTCCAGTAGACTGATTTCTGCTAGGTGTCATCCTATATACTACTTGCACAGGCTTGGGGTGGAGCAGAACAGTCCTGGGCCCTTCTGTACAAGAATCCTGTTTTCTTGATATATTAAATTCCTGAGTCTCATTGGTGAAGAAGAGAACATGAGGTAACAACTTCTCCAAAATTAGAAGTTTTCTCTGGGGGATAAAGTCGGGCAGATAGAAGTAAACTTTTGGGAGGTAGTCCAGGGTAAGAGGTGTTAGGGAGCTGCTAAACTCAGATCTACATATAAAGCAATTGCTCTTGAAGAACTCTTGAAGAGCTGAGGGCTGACTGAACAGCTTCTGTACAACAAAAGAGAGAGGGACCACACAGAGATAGGCAGGCGAGAAACAGTAATGACAGGACCACCACCCCCAATGCAGCAAACTGTGTAAGGACGGAGAGCCTGGAGGAGCCTGTGTGCAGACTTGTCCACCCTGGGTCACAGCAGAAAAACAGTGGTTTAAGGGGCAATTAGCCTATGAGTGAAGGAGATCCTTTTACTAACCGCAGTGTCAGACGAATGGTGGAGAAGCTGCTGGACTCAGGTGGAAAGCCCTGCTGATTACCATTGTTTATGTTCCCCCCCCCTCCATCTTGATAGTGCAGACTGGAGCAGAGTCCAGGCACTCTAGCCAGCCTGCTGGGGCCACCCCAGTGAGCCTCAGGCCCCCACCAGCTCTAGCCATTCCCCCCCTAAAGGTGACCCTAGCATAGTGTGCATAGGATACCCCTGGCCTATGCCTGCTCCCACTTCAGCTCACCATCCAAAGCTGTCAGGCACCCGCAGTCTACATGGGGCATTCCTTCACAGGGCCACTCCTGCAAGACTGGGAGAGGTAGCTGTTGCCTATTTTATAGAAACAAAGAAAGGCAAACAAAATGAATATGTTGCAAACAAAAGAATAGGACAAAACCTCAGAAAAAGAACTAAATGAAATGGAGATAAGCATGCTACCTGTAAAGAGTTCAAAGTAATGCCCATAAATACATTCATTAGCCTTGAGAGAAGAGTGGATTAACTCAGGGAGAACTTCAGCAAAGGGAGAGAAAATAGAATCAATTAGAGATGAACAAATGAAAAATACACTAGGCGGAATTAACGGCAGATTAGAGGATGCAAAAGAAAGGATCGGCAGTCTGGAAGAGTAAAGAATCCAAGCCAAACGGGGAAGAAAAATGAAGTGAGGCTCGGTTAGGGAACCACTGGAAGGACATAGAGTATACTGACATGCACATTATAAGGGGTCCCAGAAGGAGAAGAGAGAAAGGAAGCTGATTTATTTGAAGAACTAATAGCTGAGAACATTGATTGATAATCTGGGTAAGGGAAACAGCCTGCACCGAGAGCCACACCGAGATGTATTATAATTAAAATGGCAGAAGGTAAAGAGAAAAGGAAAGTCACGTACAAGGGAAACCCCCGTAAAACTATCAGTTGATTAATTAGCAGACACTGGGCTGGCAGAAAGGAGTGGCTAGATATATCTGAAATACCAAAAGGGAAAAACTTAAAACTACGAACACTTTACCCTGCAAGGGTAACACTCAGAATTAAAGATAGTTTCCCAGACAAGTAAAAGCATAAGGTGCATCACCAGTAAACCAGCCTTACAAGAAATTTTAACAGTTTTCAAGTGGGAAAGTCCATAACTGAAAATAAATACATGAAAGGAAAAAGTCACCGATAAAGGAAATATATAGTAAAGGCAGTGAAGCAGATACTTAAAAAGTTAGTATGAAGGTTAAAGACAAAATTAGTAAAATCAACTGGAACTAAAATAAATAGTAATTTAAGGGATACACAAAAATGTCAGATGTCAAAAACAAGATGTGGGGGTAGGGAGTAAAAATTAGTGCTTTTCAGATGTGTTTGAAATTATCATCTTAAAATAGACTAGTATGTATATAGGTCAAGATACATGAACTTCATGGTAACCACAAACCAAAAACCTACACCAGATGCACAAAAAAGAGAAAGGAACCCAAACATAACAGAAAATGGTCAAAAGGGAGGAGACCAAAAGAAAGGAACAGAACCACAAAACCAGAAACAAGGAACAAAAAGGCAGTAAGTACATACTGTTCATCAATAATTATGTTTAGTGTCAATGAACTTAAAACCTAAACAGTAAGAATGCTAATTTCTTTGGTGTCTAGAAGTTGCATCCCAGAATCTCTTAAATTCTGTTAGGAAGTAGTTTTGAAAGATGAAAAGCATGGAGATGCTCTATCCTCCAAACACATGGTATTTTCCAAAACAATGTCGGCCCCCACTGGGAGTGCATTAGATTTTTGACTAAAATGAGGTTCACTTGTGATCAGTTTGTTCATTTGACCCACTGACTGTTAGCAAAAAATGTAGCTAATATATTATTAATAAATGTTGCATTTGATTTGGGGAAAAAATGAACTCAACGCTTCAATCAAAAGACATAGGGAGGGGGCAGGGTGGCTGAATGGATTTTAAAAAGACCCATCTATATGCTGCCTTACAAGAGACTGATTTGAGTTCTAAAGATGCATCTGTTGGAACTGAAGGGATGAAGAAAGTTATTCCATGCAAATAGAAACAGTAAGAAAGCTGGTGTAACAATACACATCACACAAAACAGACAAAGACTGGGAGCATGTGGGTGGCTCCGTCAGTTTTAAGTGTTTGACTCTTAATTTTGACTCTGGTCATGATCTTGGGGTCCTGAGATGGAGCCCTGCATTGGGCTCCATGCTCAGCACGGAGTCAGCTAGCTTGTCCCTCTCCCTCTGCTCATCCCCCTATTCACGCCTGCTCTCTCAAATAAATAAAATCTTTAAAAAAAACAAAATAGACCAAGCCTGTAACAAAAGACAAGGGTATTACACAATGATAAAGGGGTTGATCCAAGAAAGAGGATCTAACATTTGTAAATATCTATGCAGCCAACAGAGGAGCATGTAAATACATAAAGCAAAATATTAACAGATACAGACATAAAAGAAAGTTGGCAGTAATACTTTAATAGTAGGAGCCATTAATACCCCATGTACATCAATGGATACATCATCCAGAGAGAAAATAAGGAAACATTGGCCTTAAATGACATATTAGACCAGATGGACTTGATACATACAAAACATTCCATTCCCCCAAGCTACAGAATACAGATTCTTTTCAAGTGTACACAGAACGTTCTCCAGGAGAGATCACATTAGGCCACAAAACAAGTTTCAATAAATTCAAGAAGATTGAAATATTCGGCATCTCTTTTCTGACCACAACAGTATGAAAGTAGAAAGAAATCAATTACAAGAAGTGGTAAAAACATAAAACACATCAAGACTAAAAAACATGTTATTAATAAATCAATGAAGAAATCAAAGAAAAAAACACTATGAGACAAATGAAAACTGAAACGACTTTATAAAAGCCATAGAATGCAGCAAAAAGCAGTTCACGAGAGAAGTTCATGGCAAAAGCAGCCCACCTCAAGAAGAAAAATCCCAAATAAACAACCTAACTTCATATCCGAAGTTAGTAGAAGGAAGGAAATAAAGACTACAGGGGCCAGCATGGCCCTGATACCAAAAGACAAACCATAAAGAGAAAATTACAGGTCAATATCCCCAATGCACATAGATGCAAAAATCCTCAACAAAGTATTAGCAAACAGAATTTAGTACGTTAAAAGGGTCATACACCACGATCAAATGGGATTTATTCCAGGGATGCAAGGATGGTTTGATACCTGCAAATCAATGTGATACACCACATTAATAAAACGATAAAAATTGTATGATTATCTCAGATGCAGAAAAAAAAATTTGACAAAATTTGATATCCATTTATGATAAAAACAGTGGGTGTAGAAGGAACATATCTGAACATAATAAAGGCCACACGTATGACAAACCCACAGGTAACCTCATACTCAGTGTTGGAAGGTGGAAAGCTTTCCCCCTAAGATTTAAGACAGGGATGCCCACTCTCACCACTTTTATTCAACGTAGTATTGGGAAGTCTACCTAAAGCAATTAGGAAAGAAAAAGAAAAGGCATCCAAATAGGAAAAGTAGTAAAACTCACTATTTGCAGTTGATGTACTATACATAAAAAAACCCTAAAGGCTCCACAAAACACTATCATAACTATAAATGAATTCAGTTAAGACGTTGTAGACAGGGGCACCTGGGTGGCTCAGTTGGTTAAGCATCCAACTCTTGATTTTGGCTCAGATCACGATCTAAGGGTTGTGGGATTGAGCCCCACATCGGGATCCACACTCAGCGGGGAGCCTGCTTGAGATTCTCTCCCTCTCCCTCTGTCCCTCCCTGCTAAATAAATCTTAAAAAAAAAAAACAGTATACAAAATTAACATATAGAAATCAGTTGTAGTTTAACACACTAATAAGGAGCTATTAGGAAAAAAGTTGAGAAAATAATCCCACCTATAATTGCATCAAGAAAATACTGGGGAATAAATTTAAGGAAGTGAAACTTATACTGTGGAAACTATAAGACACTGATGAAAGAAACTGAAGATGACACATACCATGCTCATGGAAGAAACTGTTAAAATGCTCAACACTACCCAAAACAATCTATAGATTCAATGCAATCCCTAACAAAATATCAACTGCATTTTTTTTGTTTTTTTACAGAACTAGAATAATCCTAAGATTTGTACGGAACCACAAAAGACCCTCCAATAGACAAAGCAATCTTGAGAAACAAAGCTGGAGGCACTGTGATTTCAAAATCTATTATAAAACTCTAGTAATTAAAACAACATG
This sequence comes from Zalophus californianus, assembly GCF_009762305.2. Classification (NCBI taxonomy): domain Eukaryota; kingdom Metazoa; phylum Chordata; class Mammalia; order Carnivora; family Otariidae; genus Zalophus; species Zalophus californianus. Next base: position 125,509,398 of record NC_045598.1, read on the forward strand.
ATATTGGCATAAAAATAGACCTACAGAGTAATGGAACAGAATAAAGAGCCCAGGAATGAATCCAGGCATATATGGTCAATTAATCTATGACAAAGGAGCCAAGGATGTACGATATCTCAATAAATGGTATCAGGAAAACTGGATCACTATCTTATACTGTATACAAAAATAAATTCAAATGGATTAAAGACTTGAATATGAGACCTAAAACCATAGCCTCCTAGAAGAAATGATAGGCAGTAAGGTCTTTGACACTGGTCTTAGAAATAGGTTTTTGGACCACTCTCCTCAGGCAAGGGCAATAAAAGCTAAAATAACAAGCAGGCTCATATCAAACTACAAAGTTCTGCACAGCAAAGGAAACCCATCAACAAAATGAAAAGGCAACCCACTTAGTGGGAGATGATACTTGCACATCATACATCTGATAAGGGGTTAATATCCAAAATATATGAAGAACTTACACAACTTGTATCAAAAAAATAAAAAAATGGGCAGAGGACTTGGATATTTTTCCAAAGACGACATAGAGGTCCATGAAATGATGCTCACTGTCATCAATCAAATTGAAACCACAGTAGCACCTCACACCTGTCAGACTGACCATCATCAACATGTTGGTGAAGATGTGGTGAATGTATATGAGAATCAAATTTGAAGGCTAAATGATTTTACCAGTCATGGATCTTAAAAAAAAATCAAGAATTACCAGAAATGGTGTCATTTTCATCATTAACCAAACTAAATCATTCTCCTAAACCACACCCCAATATTTTGCACAGAAACTGCCATATTATAGAATGCTTTTCACACATCATTTTGTCACCCAAACATTTTGAGAACAGAGACCAGGGTTTTGTAATTTTTAATACCTTTATTACATCCAGTGCCGTGCTCTCTGCACACAATAGGAACCCAGATGTTGCTGACCACATGACTCAGCACAGACAGACTAGTTCCGATATAACTGCTCAATGTTAGACTGATGGCTAAAGAGGAAACACATTAATACCAAATTAGTTTGTTCAACGAGAAACATTTATTGATGGCCCAATTTACACTAGCCCTGTGCTAAGCACGAGAGGCTAGAAGGTGGATGACACCTGCTCCGTGGCCCTGTCAGCTCACCTCCACCTACAGACCATGGACCCTTGGGGGCCTTCCAAAAGACACAGGTTGTCTGCAGATCCTAGCAAGCAAGGAATGGCTCAGATGAACTCTTGCACATTTATTTAAAAAACATTAGTGAATGCGTATTAGCTATCACTGCATATTTTGTCAAGCAGGAGATACTGATTGGGAGAGGATTTAATACTTATACATTAAAAAAAGTTCACATAAAAACACTGTAAACCTCTGGTGTGAAAGTTTGAGAGCTTTAAGAAAACTGAAAGCTTAAAGAGCCAGGAAAGCATTTTGGAAAAAGAAACCGTTATAGGAATCTTCAAAGAATTACTAGCACCTCTAACCTGTACCTCAGGTACAAATGTATTTCCCAGGTTTGCAAAGGACATAAAATATTTGCTTCTTTTATACAGAGGATCATTATAAACCATCACATTTACAGAATACAAATACCACGTACCAGATGTTTTTTTTTTTTTTCCATTAAGCTAAGGCTTGTGCCAAAATTTTCTCTCCATGGACCTTTAGCCCCAGAGCAGGGATGTCCCCCACTACTGAAGTGTTGGGCCTAGAGCCCCAAAAGGCTGCTACATGCTCAACAATTCTTTGGAGTCTCCCATTTTAAAAATTCATGGGAATTTTATTTCTGTCCCATAACATTTACTTATATTAAATGTAATCTTCTAAGTTATTGAACAACAGTTTCCTCAAATTTCTTCTAGAAAATCAATGTTCAAGGAATATAGGTTATATTTAAGAGCAGGGCTGTAGACTGTGACCTCTACGTGTAAGTAACAAAACATAATTTTTCAGCGGGTTTATTATGTCTAGGCAGGAAATGGGAGCAACACAGAGGTGTCTCTCTCAAGAATGGAAGTAAGAAGGTAACCCTTTGACTATCAAACAGTAAGAAACACATAACGGATCAGAGCAGAAGCAATCATACGCTGGCAGATGGAGCTGAGGCAGGCTCAACTGAGACAAAGTGGAAGGTACTGACAGATCTACTGGATGTGCCAATCAGAAGCTGATGTGGAGAAGCAACTACTGGCAGAGAATCTCTAGCATCATCCAGGGGAAGAGCGTACCCTGGTCCACAAACATGAATATCAGCAGGTTCATCCCCATAGGGAGATGGATGCATGAGGCAACTTGCTTCCCTTGCTCAGAATCCATGCTCACCAAGTAACCGCTGATCATAATTTGACTTCCCAAGAAGATTTGCCTAAAGGGAGAGAATGATTGATAGTTATATTTCTATCATAAATTAAAAAAAAATACTAACATTTTAAAAAAATACCAGTTACTGTGAGCTTGGTTAATGTGAGTTTCCTATGAGATAGTTCCACTTTCCATGTGCTGACATACTAGGTCTGTAAAGATCTTATCAGAGCCTGTAAAGATCTCATCAGACTCTAGATTCATCAGATTTGCCAGGATGGTGCCACCTAAGTGGCCATTGACCTTCCCCAGGTACAGTCCACTCGACTACCGTCAGACTTCTGTACCCGTGCTGTCCAGTATGGTAGCCACTAGCCACACGTGGATATCGAGCACTTGAAATGTGGCTAGTCTGAACCGAGATGTGCTGTAAGTGTAAAATACACACCAGATTTCAAAGACTCTGTACCCCCCAAAAGAACATAAAACATCTCAATTGTTTTTTCTAAGATAATGACTACATATTGAATTGATACAATATTTTGGATCTATTGGAATGTTAATAAAATAATTCCATCTGTTTCTTTTTCCTTTTTAAAATGTGGCTAGTAGAAAATTGATACTTCACTTACATGGCTCACATGATATTCCTAATGGACATCACTCTTCTATGCAAATAATGACAGTATGTCTGATTTTAAAATTTGTACTATGTCCTTTCTAATGAATTGGAGTTGGGAAGACACAGGAGAGTCCCAGTGGTGCCTGTCTTACACTGATATCAAATCAAGCCGAACAAAGTGGCCATATCTTACTACTCTACTTTAAAAAGGCCAACAGAACTAGTATTTTAGTCCTGGCAAGAGGCGCTGGTGTCTTACGCAATTCCCAACTGTGGGCACAATAAGGCTGTGGAGTCAAGAGGCCTGAGCTCAAAGCTGACTTCTACCTTGTATTAGTCAGAACTCAGAGCCAACTACCCAACCGGGCCGCTCGCTCCCGCTTGAGGTGCAGGTAGCGGAACATAACCCCAAAGGATTGTGCCTGCACCTAGCTCTGCCTAAGTAAATACCTGATGAGTGAATGCTAGAACCAAGAAGCTAAATCTCTGACTTCTAATTGTTTAGCGTTATGATTTCCAAAAGACTGAGTTGTAAGGTAAATATCGAAGATAAATATGTGAAAAGATAGGTTTTTATTCATCAAAAGTTAACAGCAACAGGCACATATTAAAATGAGTATGGCAAAGCCTTTGACAAATGGCTTTACACTCAAGCTTTCTCCCAAGGAAATGGCTGTTGCAACAATGTAAACATAATCGATAAACAGTCTTTTACAGTAACAAGGGAAATACAATTGAACTAAAAGAAAGCACCGGTTTCTCTTAAAACTAGATTACAGTTGTGCTTACTATACATAAAACAATTTAAAACAAATTACAAAAGTGGAATGTTTGAAGTTTAAATTAGTCCTTAGATTTTGTCCTAGAAAACATCTGTTCACATCAAAAGGCCCATCAAAGGGTAACGTTTCATCAAAGGGAGGGACAAGAAAACAATGCACTTTTTTCAAATCAAAACAAGAAGTTTGGTCACTTAGCTTTGTGCATAGTTAAGGCAACTGGAGCAGTCTGTTACAGCTCACCTACCTTCCCCCCCCAGTGTGGCTGCGCATTGTGTCACATTCTAAAATAATAAATAAAAGCTTACATTTCAGACCCTTTCCCACGTGGATAAATATAACACATGCACAGTCACACATGCACAAACATGCACGCGAACATACGTCCACACATTCACACACAACATACCTCTCACTCACTGCAGCGAAAGGGACTTTAGTACCCTTGCTCTGAAGGACACACTTCCCCATCCCACTTTATTTCAGATTGGCAAATACCCTGAGCTGATTATGGTGTTTTAAACATTCCACCTTTTTCTTGCATGTGCAGGTCAAGTGTACAGTAGTGAAAACAACATGCAATGTCTTCACTGCAGAATCATAACACAGCTAGGACATTGGTGTTCTTCCCCTCCCGCCCCAAATTAAAAACTAATAGTTAAAAAAAATTGCATTGCCAAACAGCACTGGAGGGAAAGCTCAGCGGTACTCTATGAAAAATGCTCAGTTTCCAGTGCGCAAAATAAAACTATAGCAAATGGGAGGCTTTGGTGGCATCCAAAGAAGAAAAAAGGCAAACCAGGGGGAAAGAGCTGCAGTTTCAGTTTGATCTTTGAAATTCTTAGTGGTTCCTTCACAATCCTGCTCCAAGGCAATTTAGAACCAGTATTTCAGAGTTGATTTGTAAACATCGAGTCTTGCAGGAGGCAGCAGAGGCTGGGCACTTCACATTTCCATGTTCTCCGAGAGAACTTGGGGGAAGGTACAGACACACAATGTTGCATCAGACTGCTTCAATTCCAGGAGGTCTCTGCTGAAAGATACAGTTCAAGTTTCGTGGTTCGAGGAACAAATGCTTTTAAGAGACTCGTGGCACACCGCAAAACTTCCTGTTACTCCTTTCCGGTTCGCTCCTGCTGGGCTTTGCATATTCAAGGTTTCACACGAAAGCCAAATGCATATTGCTGTATGTTCAGGTCTTAGAATTAAAAAAGTGGGGTCACATGATCCGAGAGAGGACACCTCGGGAACAAATAACGCTGGCCTCGTTCCTTCGGAAACCTTGGCAGGCCAAGAGAACGTCCTCTCTCCTCGAGACCCCATTTCACATTTCTAAAATCCGGCAGGAGGCAGTCTGTCCCACTGCTTCTGGGGGCTACGATAACCGATTTTCCTGAGGTAATAACTGTGAGTTCAACTCCTCGAACGCAGCATCCGTGTCCTCACTGGTGGACTGTTCCCTCTGCAGCCCCTTCCAACTGGCTTTGTTCAGCCCCATATGTCCGAGCATTGTCTGTGAGAGCCTGGTATTGGAAAACCTGGCCCATTCCGTGAATAAAGGCTCCGCTAGGTAAGTCATGAAACCTTGAGAAAGTAAGAGAAAAGGGGCATTAACATAGATTCTGAAACTTTATCTTCAAAACATCTCACCAGTGTTTATTCTCGTTAAGTCCTAATCCAACATTACCTAAGTTTTCAGCGTGTGTGTGTGTGTGTGTGTGTGTGTGTAAATTTACCTAACCTCTCCGAAGAACCTATTAAGTAACTCAATGGAACTTGAAGTAAAGGTGAACTGACAAACACATCAAATCTTTTCTGACGATTCCTCTCAGCTGCACGACCACATGCTATTGAGCAAACACTCAGTGGCCCTCTCAGCTCTGCGGAAAGCAGGACGGACCATTCCAAGGAGACAGCTGGAGGCGAAGAGGGGTCTCTTCCAGGCCTGTGGCTGATGAGGCGGGAACCGAAGCAGCACGGGTGCGGCCTGCTCCACTTTACCGCCTCAGGGATGGCAATCTTCACACCTGGTCATGCTTACAACTGGTCACTTTATTTAAGTCAGAATTTGTGGAGCCAAAACTCATGACAAAATGCAAATTCTACCCATGCTATGAAACACTTTTTAATTTTAAATTTGCTTCACCTCCAGAACTTTTTCTCAAAAGACCATGTGGACCGCAGGCAACAAAAAAATCTGGAATTAAAGCAATTAGCACCTACTACTTTTAATTAGACAAGTGTACAAATTGTGGTATCTGAACTAGTAATTACTACTGGAAATAAGGCCTTCTTCCATTCCCTCCGCACACACTAACTGAGAACCGACTGCCAGGCCCTGCTGTAGGGTGGCCAGGAATAGAGCGGTGAATAGACAGACAAGATGTGCCCTCAAGGAGTTGTGCTCTGGTGAAGAGAAAGAGATAAAAGAGAAAATGTCATCCCCGCAGTCAAAGCAGCAGCTTTTTGGGAGCTGTCCTCACACCACAGTGTCGGGTTGAACCAGCACCCAAAGCCCCCGTCCTTTCTAGGTGCCGGAGGGAAGTCGTGAGCGCCTGGAGTTTTATACCCAAATGCAGAACCTTATTATCAGGGTTTTACATGAGTTTCATCTTATTTGATTCACCCATTATTCCAACTGGTTGAGAGCTTCTGGATCTTGCCTGTAAGATCCAACAATCCAGAAGTATTACTTCTGGCTCTAGGTTAATCTCCTTTTAGCTCTTAAGTACCTGGTAAAAATGAACGGGCCGGGGTCCTGGACACAGAGCCCTGCAGCACCCTCTCGGGGGGTGGGGTGCTCCTCGTCAGCTGCCCGGGAGCCCCCTGCTGTTCTAGCCCACGGCCTCTCTTACCTCCACACACACCACAGGACACCGTGTCAGATGCCTTACTCAGCCAGGACATGACCTTTTCTTGTTTAACAAAACTAGTACTCCTATCAAAGAAGGAAACTGCATTAATTAAACATGACTTCTACTTACTGACCCTATGCTGGCTCCGAGTAATTGCAGTATTTGTAGTCATATGATTTACCCTAGAAATCTAACCTTTCCAAGGCTTTTTTTTTTACCTGGGGTTTGATGTCAAAAAGACCAATAGCTGTGAACTGTATAAACTGGGCAAACTCTGAAAAAGTGGCTACTAGCAGTACTTCCTAGGGTGGCTGTGAGGAGTCAGCAGATGTCAACTTTTACCATCATCTCCCGTAAAATCTTGGTCCTTCAGATAACTTTTACCTAGAACTGTCCAACACGGACAAGATCTATAGATGGAAATGAAGAGTTTAAGGGATCCGGCTTCTTTTCCCTTTCAAAAAAATGCAATTTTAAAAAACCTCGTTTTAAGTTCCCTCATTAACCGAGGGAATTTCCTCGGGCAAAAGAACGTGAAAGTAAGCTCCGGAGACGCCGCTACCCACTCTCCTATCTTTGATTCAATCCCCTTTGACCACGTTTCACCTGGTCTTTGCCTTTCAAGACTTTTCTACTTGAGATTCCAGGCACAACAGACCTGCTTCTTAACTGTCTTCTCATCCTCCCCAAAGAAAGCGCCGCCCCCAGTGAAGCTCCCCGGCTCCCTGGGCGCCGGCAGCCCTGCACTCTCCCAGGCCCGGCTCTTCGGCTTCCCTGCCTCCCGCCCTCTGCACTCAAGTCCCTTACTTCCAGCCGTCTTCCACGTGACCATCCTCGGCAGGTACAGTGTGAGCATTCCATTTCTGAATTTCTCACCCGACGGCACAGGCCTCTCTTCAAAGTATTATGCCACAGAAGCATGTTATCTTCAGAAAGATAAAGTTCCCAGAAAGTCAGAAGTTTGTGTCCACACTTCTTTACGTTCCCTAATGCTCCAAGGCCCTACTCAACACCAGCTACCAAAACCATACTCGTCCCTCAATACCTTGCTGACCTGTCCCTCCGCACACTGTCCTCCTACTTTACACTCAAAACCCCACTGCCCCCTCCTCTGCTCCTGCTGCAGTCACAGCACATCCCTCCCGTGTTTTCCATCACAGCATAACTAACGGTTCTCAAGTGCCCCCTGCCTCCAGGGCCGGGGCCTGGGAGCCAGGAGAGACATGGATCTGGTGCCCGAGGCCTGGGAACGGGGCAGCTCTGCCTGCAGAGAGTGGAACGTGGCTTCTGGAGGGGGTGGCTCTTCCAGAAAAACGAGTCCAGCAGACAGATGGGAAGGATGGCGAGGCAGAAAGAGTGAAGGGGCATTGCGTATTTGGGGAACAGGGCCGAGTCCCAAGCAGCTGTGGGTGCGCGAGGGGCAGCTGCTGGGGAGCAGGGGCGCATGCGGGAGGCTGCAGAATGAGCCAACAGCGGAGCTACAAGACACAACAAGGAAGCGGTGGCGGAAACTGGTCTTCACGCTATCATCCTGCTTGCTTGCTTCAGAATGGCAATGCCAGACTCAGGCAGAAGCAACTTCCACACGGGCAAACCATGTATTCTTCCAGGGTTACAACACACACAAAGTTACCGCTACCTACTTTGCAAAAACCATGGATTTTAGGACCTAAGATCAAATGACAGCAAATTATAAGAGCCAAAAATGGGAAAAACTGGTAAAATGTCTTCAATTAAAAACTAAAAATGAGCACAATTTTAATATTACATGTTTCAAATGTGTATCTCTTCTTGACAAAATTAAAGTCAGTGGCATTTTTCTAACCAGCTATGTCTAAGTATGCATAGTTACCGATCTGGATGTTGGCAATAGATTCAGTCCGACGATCACAGAGTGGACTCACACCCAAATGATACTTCTTTTCTATATCTCCTAAAATTAAAACAAAACAATTATTCATGTGGAACACACCTATTGCTTAAGTATATAATCAAAGTCTTCGTCTTAACTTCTACATTCCTTAGGAAAACACGACACACTTAGTCCTCCTGAGAGGATGGATTCTAAATCAGTTCTTTTTTAAATTTTTAAGTTATTCATAGAGAGAAAAGGTTGCCAAGCTGATATCCTATTTTAAATGGAGAAGATGAAAAATTTCACTAGGTGTTACCCCAAGACTGTAATTCTGTCAGCGTTTTAATTTAAAACTTAAGATTTCTAAAAGGAAGGTACATGAAATGAAGATTCTTGGTTCCTGGCTTTAAATCACTAAAAATATCCTGCACGTTCATACGGCCATACATTCCACATGGGACAAAGATGGAACAAGGTCAGGAAATCTTTTTGCAGAGCAAAATTTCCAACCAGATCTACGTCTATTTATAAATGCATACATATATTCACATTTGATCATTTCAAAAGCAAACTGCTAATTTCCAAAACAGATGCTCAATTTGTACATTATTTGTTCTATGTACATCTCGTGCTCGCTTCGGCAGCACATATACTAAAATTGTTCTATGTACATCTACTATGAACTGTCACTAAAAATACCAAGCATCTCTTGCTGGACTCCTGTAAATGTCCGAGTTAATTTATCCACGTGATGCTAAAAACGGAACTGAAAAGACTATCACTCAAAACTGTAACTTGCCTTGATGGAAGAATTCCTCTGTTACTTTCTCACTCCACTGCTTGCTTAATTCCCAGGTCCGACACGGGTTACAAATATCAGCACATTTCAAAGCCATCTAGCAAGCAAAATATTTAAAGTCTTTTAAGAAAAAAGTAAAATTTCAATTGCACAAACTTCAACATGCTCTAATCATGGGAAAAACAATATCTTAATAAAGAAAAAGAAAATACTGTAATAGAAAATTCATTGTCTTTTATATTCATTTCATGATGCCGTTAGGGCTATCAATTATTTCTGCCGGAATGCTTAAGGACTGCTCATCTAATGACACGTTATTAATACCCAAGAGCCAAGCAGGAGGACTGGACTAAACATTAAGCTACAAAGAAATCATCTGATTCTCTCTCATTTTTAGATGTAAGAATTGATTCAAATGTTGTTTGTTGGTCAGCACCCTCATCTCGCGAAAATTGTTTTTGTTAGAAATCTCAAATATGAAAACCACAAAAGTAATGGTGCTTTCCTTTTTTTTAGATTTTATTTATTTGAGAGAGAGAGTACCTGTGAGTGCACAAGCAGGGGGACCTGCAGGCAGAGGGAGAAGCAGACTCCCCACTGAGCAGGGCACCTGATGCGGGGCTCGATCCCCGGACCCTGGGATCATGACCTGAGCTGAAGGCAGGTGCTTAACCGACTGAGCCACCCAGGTGTCCCATCAATGGTGCTTTCCTAAGGAGGAGATTAACCTTTGGGAAAGTGTTTCACTAACGGAAGGAGATTCCACAACTTTCCCTCAAGATTTGACCACTCTGAAAGCTACCTCAGAAGATTTTGTTTTTATTCTAATGGTTATGCAATTTATCTAGAAAGAGAATCTTTCCCAGCCCCATTTTACCTGTAAAACCAAATGCCTATGCCTGGCATCTTCTAGGCATAAGTCACCTCTGTCCAAATGGGACCTAAACAATGACAGATACTCATTTTGGCGACTGATGTCTGTGGCTAGTATCAAAGCACCTATCTGAGTTTCCATTTGTTGCCTGGAATTAGAGAAATATAAAGAGAAAATACAAGACTTTCAATTAAATAGTTACTTCTTGATTTATTTTTCTTAAGCTTAACACTAATTGCCGTTCAAGTTTTAACCCATCCCAAAAAAATGAATTTTACAGAATGCATTTTTAAAAACCTACTAAAATAATCAAAACTAAAACCAAAGCTTGTAGGAAAATACCAACATGCATACATTCTGAAAAGAGAGCTTTTATTTTGCCAACCAAGGAGGAATTATTTGCCTTCAAGAAAATCTATATGAGATTGGTATGTTATTTTAGAAAATTCTTTGCTGGGATGTGCTGAGGGTAAACAACTCTGGTGTCTGAGATCTGAAAGGCAGAAGGTTGGTTCAAATGGAGAAAGAACAGCCCATTCAACAACGAATTCTTGTAGGTATTTTGACTAAGATGCCTGATTATATATTGATAAAATCCCACCAAACAATCTGATAAAGTTTATTTATTTATTTTCAAGATTTTATTTATTTGACAGAGAGAGAGACAGCGAGAGAGGGAACACAAGCAGGAGGCGTGGGGTTGGGAGAGGCAGGCTTCCTGCGAAGCAGGGAGCCTGATGTGGGGCTAGATCCCAGGACCCTGGGATGGTGACCCGAGCCGAAGGCAGATGCTTAACGACTGAGCCATCCAGGCGCCCTGATAAAGTTTAGATAAAATTGTATTTTCAGGGTCAAATTCAAGAATCAAAATTATCTGAATGAATATCCAACTTTTCTGGAAAGGAAAAGGTAACGTGTTAATACAAATACATTATATCATTCTTAAAACTGTTTCAAGTCAAATAAGAGAAATAAACTTAAAAAAAAAAATCCCTGCCTTTTTCCCCTCAATGGGCCATGGCAAACATTATCTATGTATAAAGATCTGTAAAGACCTGTCAACAGCTTAAAAGGCTCACAATATTGGATATTAAATAAAACAAACCCTAAATAAAGGAAACATGAAAGAATGCTATTACGCAGTGTTCCTTATTTTCAGTTTTAACAACAGGGTTAATCATCAAATGTAAAACATGACAAAAAGGGAATAAAGCAAACATTTTAATCTGCCTTAATCAAGAAAAAGATAATTTATATATATAAAAACTATGGTTTAAGCAATTTTCATATTTGTACTACGGCAAGAAACAATTTTACTTACCAGAAGTATTGTCATAACTCCAAATGGTATCCGTGAATAAAGATTTAAAAAAATAAAAAATAAAGTCCAGCTTTTTTCTCATGGTCATTACACAAAATACTTAAGTTTTTAAAATAAAGTTGTTTTAAATTATGAAAGGGAAAAAGGAAAGAACTATGATAGTGACTTAAATTTTAGTACCCAAACATATTTTTATGCCTCACCTTGTTTCCTAGAGTTAGATGGTTTACACCCATTTACATGGTTTTCTTAAGTGGATCTTCTGTCAGTGAGGCATTAGTAAAAGCTTTTGTTTGTGGATCAATAAGAGATTTTGTTAACCACCATCATATTGGGCTCATTTGCACTGATGCTTTTTATTGGGCTTTCAAATGGCCTGCTTAACATTAAATGGTCTTTACTTAAAAAATTAGTATTTCCTGTTCTTTCCATCACTATTTTATCCTATAGCTAGCTCCAGAAGTGACTCCAGGACTATGCTACTGAACTACAAAGCATCCTTTTTACTTGTTATCAGTTTTGGAAACTTCCTGAAGCTTATTTGAATGAGTGTATTAAACAGAATGATTAATTTCTTTATACCTAGAATTTCTTTACATCTAGAATTATTCAAATGAGCATAAAATGGAAATATGTAATACTATTTATATAAATAAGTAGTAAACTATGAGTCACTGTGTATTTGGAGTGAATTTTGTAATACTCAAATCTATGGGGTGAGCCATAAAAATTCACTAAAAAAACTACTGTCTATACTGTAGAATAGGTTTAAATTACTAGAATTTTGATATAAAGTTGTAAAATCATTTAGCCATTAAATTTAACAAAAACTGAAAACTGTGGAACACCTGAATAATTTTTAAAACTTTATAAAATTGTTTTGCCAACTTAATCTCCATAGTTCGTAACAAATTAAATGTATCTTACTCCAGCCTACCTGCTTTCTGATGGCATATGTGAGAATAAACCAGATTCTCTCAATAATCCCACTGCAGATCTCCAGTGGTGATTTTCCAGTACTGAGGTATTCTACAAAAAAAGGGCATATCTGAGTTATTTAATGGTAAGCCTCTTCCTGAACGTAAAGAGTTATTTGTAGGTAATATTAATCTGGTTAAAATTCTAACATTCGTTGAGAATCTGTTTACGACTTTGACTCCATTAAAACATTTTCCAGAATGCAAGAATATTAAATTGCATGCTAAAATTGTACTAACCTTGTACAGAGTTGCCAAGTAATGGTTAGTTTTAATAAGGAAAGGTTGATTAACACCTGGATGGTCCAGATCGTGAGTGGCAGCCGCAATTAAGCTCAGCAAGACATCCCAAGGGGTTACAGAACTGGCAAGCTGAAGTGTGACAAAAGAATTAATACAGTCATGTCTGAAATAAACTCAGTACCATTACAGTAGTTTTGAATTATCCCCAAATAGTAGTGTCGAGTCTCCTCCTCCTTCATGTTTTTCAGACTGTACATGAAGACCACCGGATGCCTGCCAGCTGATGTCCTTGTCCTGACACTGGGATCATAATGATGGGCGGGCATCCCTTCCTGTGTGGAGTTCATGGACCTCGTCCTTATACTGTTTCATCTTAAACAAGCTTACTTAAGGTGACAGCTAAAACATAAACCACCTTTTTGAGAAATGGGTTTAAAACAAACACAGGTTTGTCTATTGTTATTACTGTAGCCACCACCGAAAGAAGACCTATGACTGAGGGTACTTATCTGTCAACAAATTGGTTACTGGACCTCAATTAGGAATCCAAAATATAAAGTTATTTCTGAGGTACTAATGTTTAAGGAAGCTACTGAGTAATCATGGAGAAGTCTATGCCCAGTGTGTAATAAAATCCTCTCCCAACGGATGGATACATTCAGAACAGCATTCACAATGTATTCACCTCAGAAAAGGCAATCTTGTAAGCTAGCAATTATGTTACTCTCAATATTCATTGCTAATCTTAGCTGATGCAATAAAATAATCACAAGAAGTTTATTACCTGGCTGAAACTATCAGTGATAAAATAAATAACTGAAATTGTCAATGGTAAGAAATGATCACCTGCGTATATCAACGGCTTTTCATCAAGCACCTCTCATTTTCTGGCCAACTTCTACTCATCTTTTAGGGCCTGACTCCTCTGACCAGATCTACCTTGTTCTCTGCCTCCAGCCCCTGAGCAAGCAAATGACTGATCTGTGTTCCTACAACACCTCAATGTCCTTGCCATAGTAACACTCTGCAGAGCATACTTTTATTTCGGTTAACATTAGGGCAATGCTCTCTACACTTGTGTGATCCTGTGTCCTACCTAACAGTAAAATATTTTGACCATATACCCCCAATACAGTTATACTTACTGATTATGATACTGCATTAATATATACTGCACATGATAAAAAGAGGTGAAAGTTGAAAAATTTTAAATTATGAGATAAAAAATAAATTTAGATAAAAATTCTAACTTTTTTTTTTCCTATACCAGAATGGGCTTTTTCCTATCCCCTATGTCAAGCTCATCTCAGACTGGGAAAAAAAAAAAAAAAATCACCATCTGAGGTCTTGAATCCCCTGGAAAACTCTAAGTTGTTTGAAGGCAGAAAATCTGCATTATTTTGTATTATCTACAATTGCTATATGGAGAGGCTCAATGAATGGAGAGGATGGTGAAGAAAATGATTTCTTCTTTAGGATATGCAAAAGTATTTAAAAAAAAAAAAAGATATTTAAAGCACTGCTTACTAATCAAGATACAAAGGAGGCATACTCTGTGGGCAGCCTGCATCTAAAACAACCTTCCCGGGCGCCTGGGTGGCTCAGTTGGTTAAGCGACTGCCTTCGGCTCAGGTCATGATCCTGGAGTCCCGGGATCGAGTCCCACATCGGGCTCCCTGCTCAGCAAGGAGTCTGCTTCTCCCTCTGGCCCTCTTCCCTCTCGTGCTATCTCTCATTCTTTCTCTCTCAAATAAATAAAATCTTTAAAAAATACAAATAAAAAAAATAAATAAAACCTTCCCTTCCTGACAGACGTGTGGGCATGGCTGTGGACATCTTATGAACATGTAATTTATTAAGCAATATGCAGAGATATCATATTCTTATGGTAATTAAAACAGAGGGGAAGTGGCAGAAGAATAGACATGTACTATCCTGGGAGAATATAGTAATCCAGAATGAGACTTAATAAAAAAATTAATGTATCATTACACAGGACATCAAACAATCTCAGGTAGATTTAAGAGTTGACCATTAAAAAGAGAAACATGAGAAGGAACAACTGAATTTTTTAAAAGTCCTGTGAAGGGAGAGTAAGTTCTAAGTTGAAAACAAATCCTCTCTCGCTGTGTCTCTCCCTGTCAAATAAATAAAATCTTAAAAAAAAAAAAATAAAGAAAAATCCACATTAAAAAAAATTCTTGAATAAAAATGTAACATTTCTGCTTGTAAAAAATTTTTCATCAGAAAGAAAACTTTATGAGCTTTATAACAAAGACAATGACATTAATACATTTTTTTAAAAGATTTTATTTATTTATTGGACAGAGAGACACAGAGAGAGAGGGAACAGAAGCAGGGGGAGAAGGAGAGGGAGAAGCAGGCTTCCTGCTGAGCAGGGAGCCCGATGTGGGGCTTGATCCCAGGACCCTGGGATCATGACCTGAGCCAAAGGCAGACGCTTAACGACTGAGCCACCCAGGCGCCCCAATACATTTTTTTTTTAAGTGAATTAAAACCAAAGGCAAATGTTATTTCCATTCCTGTGACTGTATCTGGTAACGCTGGACTGTACCAAGCCATGTGAAGAACAAACTGCAAATCATCTGATGTCTATGAGGCAGACTTCACCTGTATCTGCAAAGCTATCATCAGGGCCCTTTTTCAAACAGAAAATTAGTAATGGTGAGTTTTCCTGTGTTCCATGAAAAAAACCTCAGTTTTTATTGTTGCTATTAAGTGCTAATAGGCTCAAGTGGAACAAAATTGTTATCTATGTAAGTTCAGCTGGGAAAACATAAAAAGTAAACACTAAAGTTAGAGGTGATGCAAGTACAGAGAGAAGCAACTTTTCCGTAACTTTCTAACAATTTTGGGGGCTTTCAATATTTTTCACTTACAGTCCAGGTTTAGCTCTTACACAGAAATCATACATAACAACTGAAGGCAGGTTTCTCACTAAATGCTGTATCCAAGCCTTTCTATTTACGATTCCCTCTGTGCCTGCATCTTTCTACGGCTGACTCCCCCTCAAATTTTCCCTTTAGGTTTCGGTGTTTTCTGACTACTCTACCTAAAGCCGTAAATGCTTGCCATCCACTGGTCACTCTAAAGCACATGCTCTATTTCACTTTCTCCATAGCAGTAATTACAACAATATATGACAACATCCTAAAGATATTTATTTATTTTTCAGAGAGGGAGGGAGAGAGCGAGCATGAGCAAGGAGAGCGGCAGGCAAAGGGAGAAGCAGGCTCCCCTCTGAGCAGAGAGCCTGATGTGGACCAGGACCCTCGATCCCAGGACCCTGGGGTCATGACCTGGGCTATAAAGCAGATGCTTAACTGACTGAGCCGCCCAGGCGCCCCATATGTCAACATTTATTTAACGACTGCCTCCCCCACCGGGACCTTTTCTGTCCTGTTTACCACTGGATTCCTAGCACTAGGAAAACGTACTTAATGAATGAATGAAAGCACTTGAAAGCATGATGCCACACGAAAGCCTGGGAAGTAAAAAAATTACAATCTTAAGGCTTTTTTTAAAATGCATTTTTAAAACTTCGAGGGATTCTGTTTTAAAATGTAAACTACAATAAAGAAGGGAATTCTTGCATATGAGGGCTCAGTGATTTTATCTGTCTCCTTCAATGGAGCTTTGACTAAGTTAATGACTAATTTTGACTGAGTATGTTAACGATGAAAAGTTTTTAAAAGAATTATCAGAGCTACACAGGCAAAAAAAAATGTTTAAAAATTAGTATTGCCAGAGCTGCACGGGTAAGACTGTTCCTCATTTTTATCCACAACTTCCCCCTCCTGCACGTTCTCTGCCCCTCTCGCAGCGCCCACGGCCTGGCACCAGCCCTACCTTCTGCGCCCCTGGATTCTGGTTGGGTGTGGCCAGTGGAAGACAGGAGCGGAGAAGCCTTCACAGACGTGTTCACTAGGTTAATTAACTTCCTTTGTCTCACAAAACAGGACACTTAACCTTCATCATTCCATTTACCATTCCATTTACTGTATGGTGATTATTTATTAATTTCTCCCGAATAACTCTCAAACAGAGGCTTCAGGCTTGGCCCAGAGTTTTTCTAAAGTTCAATTAAAAAATTGGGGCACTTGGGAGTATACATTTGTCAAAACTGTACCCATGATCTCTGACAAATAAATAAATAAAATCTTAAAAAAAAATTTAAAAAAAGGGACGCCTGGGTGGTTCAGTTGGTTAAGCATCTGCCTTCGGCTCAAGTCATAACCCCAGGGTCCTGGGATCGAGTCCCGCATCCGGCTCCTTGCTCTGCAGGGAGCCTGTTTCTCCCTCTGCCTGCCGCTTCCCCTGCTTGTGCTCTCGCTCTCCTGACAAATAAATAAATCTTAAAATTAAAAAAAAAAAAAAAAAACTGTACCCATGAAATGTATACATTTTATTATTGCACATAAGTGACACCACAATAAAGTTGCTTTTTAAAGAAAGTCGTGATGTGGGGCGCCTGGGTGGCTCAATTGGTTAAGTGCCCAACTCTTGATTTCAGCTCAGGTCATGACCTCAGGGTTGTGGGATAGACGCCTGCGTCAGGCTCCACGCTAAGCGGGGAGTCTACTTGGGATATTCTCTCCCTCTCCCTCCCCCTCTGCCGCTCCCCCCCATGCATGAGCATTCACACTAAAATAAATAAATCTTTAAAAAAAAGTCATGATGTATATACTTTAAAAATTGGGGTATTTTCACATATTCCACAATCTCTTGAAAAATCAGAAGATGAGCAATCACATGGCTATATTCTCAAAGTTGGCATCAACTAGCACAAACTGGTTTAGTCAGGCTGCTTTCCCTTCTAATGTCTAGCCAGAATTCAGATCCCAGGGGAGAAGAGTTTAGAAGCAGAGCTAAGAGTAAGCCAATGTAATTTCAGAACGCTCGGGTAGGAAACGTCCACGGGCAAACGTGGCTTTCTGTTATCATCTCCAGTTGATGATTCCCGCATCTGTATCTCCAACAGATTCTCTCCTATGCTCCAGAGTCTTTGATCCAACTCTCTAGTCGACATCTCCATTTGGATATCACCCAAATACATTAAATTCCACATATCCAAAATGGAACTCCTCATTTCTACCAGCCTTAGCCTCAAAACTTTCTCCCTTTTCTACGTTCTTTCTCTCACAGAATTCCACCTTCTACTCTGCTGCCCCATGCAGTCTTCATCGACTCTTCTCCCTATTTCCCTCCCCCACATGCATGCAGACACCATAACCTGGGCATTCTAACTCCCAAGAGACCTTACAGACCACCCACCTCTCTCCTTCCCCAAGGCTACTTGTCCTAGCTTGGGCCACCAGGCTCTTTCATGGTGCATCGAAATCAAACAGCTCCTGACAGGCATCCATTTTCCTGGTCTTGTCAGATTCATTTTTACACCACAGGATAGTTTTCTAAAGTCTCCTGTTTCCCTTCTGTAGCTCCCCATTCATTCACTGAACTGGACTAATGCTGTCCAGCCCTCATGGAGCTCACAAGGAGCTTGGTGTAAATGCCAGTGTCTTAACATAGCACTGGGGGAGGGGGTGCCTAGGATCTGGACCTTCCTTGCCTGGACTTCTCTAGCCTCACTTTCAACAATCACCCAGTTCTCCAGCTGCTGCACTTACAAATATAACCACGATGGGAAACTTGATCCAGCCAGATCTCATTCTTGTGAAGGAAGCCTCCCATTTTGAGTCAAATCACTAATTTAAGGAAAAGTATTTGAAAGTAAGTCAAAGGAATTTTCTTAGGATTTTCACCCAGCACCTTACCTTAGGTTCTTTTAAGTAACAGTGCATGGCCTGAGTAACATCTGCAGCATGGACTGCATTGTGGTAAGGGTTTTGACTGTGGTAATCTTCTTGAATCATAACTGCAAAGAAAAAAGACCCCAGATTTCACTGTAGGTGAGAAGCATGTACAAATACAAAAATTAGGATGATTATGAGTTTTCCACTTAAAATTTTCATGTGGCTATCAGCTAACTGTTCAGATTCAGAGATGATAATCACCTCATAAGTCACATGTTTACCAAAGAATCAATACCATTTAACTGCAGACTTGTTTGCAATTTTCAGAAGGTATTCACGTCAAAACAATAAATATTTTTCTTTCAAAATGTGAATCTATCATTGTGCCAAACTCCCCTCTTTTAAGTGTAATTTTAAAAGTTTCTCAGTTTAACTAAAAAACACTGCAATTCATTCAATACATACTTATTGGACCAAGTACTGTTTTAGATTCTAGACATTTATCAGTGAACAAAAATCTATATGAAGGTAAAATAAGACAGTCATTTGGGGGTATATGAACATGATCCATGAGGTAAGTTTCGGATCTGGCATTAGGTTTTCAGTAGTAGGGCTGGACCTTCTGCTAATCCTACTCTCTGCTCAGTGTCTGTTATGCTCTCATGAAAAAGCAGACTAGGATTAGGGTCGAGCTATCCCCACTGCCATCAGGCCGGCCATGCAGCCCTAGTAGCTAACACTCTAATCTACTGGTCACTAAGTAATGTGAACCAATTCCACAGTGGTAAACTATGACTCACCAGTGAGAAGGAAGGAGCACTGCAAATCTGTATTTACTTTAATCCATCCTTTCAAACAACTTTTTCATTATTCTTGTTAGTATCTATTCTTGTGTTTTATAATTTATATAATATATAACTATAGTATTACAGACATATAAATTATAAATAAATATACATGAAAAGTTTCTCTCAAGGGCCTAGGTAATAAATTTATCTTCGTTTGGTATTTAAAAGGAAAGAAAATATTATCTTCTTCTTTAAAAAAGTAAGAAATAATCCTCATGCTTCTTTTAACATATTTATTTGGTAAAAAACTTGAACTTTTTTCCTAGCAGAGCAGTCCTAAGCAAATATCACCAGGCATGTTTAAACATATTAAAAATAAGCTTTAAAGTGTACTGTAAAGAGATTTCTGGGATCAGAAAAAAGAACACCTAAGCACAATGTACCTGATTTTTGAAAGCTTGAGCTTTCAACCTTTTTAAAAAGGACAGAAATGGTGTCATCTTTGTAACAAAGCTATGGTCAACTAAGAGACTGACTGCAGAAGTGTCCCACTTCGCCTTGCTCTCCAGCCATGGCTTTGAACCTTCAAAGCTTCCTGGCCGAGAGGTGTGTTCATCCCCATCTGATGTGCTTTGGCCAACAGGACGTTGTGGCGTGAAGGAGAGCAGTGCCGACACCGGGCTCCGGGGGTCTGGGGTCACCAGCTCTCTCCCAGAGACTGGCCACCACTCCTTGAACAAGCTCAGCTTGTTGTAAAATAAAATATTTCCTCCCTTTGTTTTTTAATGTGAATTTATTAAGGTGCCAAACTCCTCTGCCTCCTTTTAATTTAATGGGAGACCACGGAGAGCTGAGCCACACGAAGCCCAGTGTCCCAGCAGAGGTCCCAGGCAAGGCCCACGGAGCAGTCCACCTGCTGTCAACTGCAGGCACATAAATGAGCTCAGACGGACCACAAGCAGCATTCAATAGCCCCAGAGACTCAGCAGCTAAATAAAGGCGTGTCATTTCAAGCCACTAAATTTGGAGTAGTTTGTTTTCGAGCGATAGCTAACTGATATAACTGATGAAAATTTAAACAGGTTCTTGTTTAAATCTTATTACTGTTAAATGGGTTGAAATCACTTACCTAAAAATCTACGAAGTTTCATCATATCTAAATGGAAGTACTCAATTAATCCATGAAGACTAAATAAATGAAAGGTTAAACTTACTAGACTATTTCCTAAAATGAAAGAAGAAGATATCAGTAAGAAATACAGGCTCACATAATTGCATTGTGCTTCCAAATATGGGTTTTGAATATAAAACATGGAGAGTACAACTTCCTACTTTTTGTCTATCTAAGATTTATATTCTTTTATTTTACCAGCTATGAACTTTAAATATCACATCTTTTTTTCCATTCTAAGGGAAAAAACGGTTTTGTTTCGTTTTTCTATAACCAGATAAGATAAGCATTTTCAAATAGATCAATTTTTTGAAAGACACCAAAGTAATTACAATCAACAGAAAACTTTGAAAATTGTCCCACACTAAGTTGAATGCAACTTCCCAAAGCACCCAAAACATGGCTGCACTACCTTCAGCTACCCATCCCTCTACCATGGTGCTTTAACTGAACGAGAATGTCCAAAGTCAACTGCCTTAGCTGCACCGTGTTAGGTGGAGGTTGTGTTTATTCTTCAAGATACAGAGATAGGAGGAGGGATCGATGACTTCAAGATCAAAACTTTGAACTTGACCACTTGACTCCCCCACACTTGTAGCAAGAAATCTGAGTAGCTGCAAGGGGGGTGGGTAGTGATCACAAAACTAAGCAGAATTCTAGGATTCTAAGTTCATGGTCAACACTACATAGAAGTCTTACTATGTTTTTCTAGTGAAATGGTTAACTGACCTCCTCAAATGCCTATTTTCAAGCCTTTTCTACTCTTCTCAAAACTTCTGACATACTTCCCCATTCACCCCCTCATTCTCAACAGGCTCAGACTTCAACAGAAAATATACAAGCCCTCAAGTTTCCTTTCCTTTTCAAAGCCAATCCCTCCACCCCTCCAGAGTTTCTCAGAAACCTTGCTTGGATATCCTACCAACACACCCCACATGCCTCCTCCATCCCAGTGAATCAAAATATCCCTCCTCAGTCATTCCCATATAGGGACATGCTCTAGATTTTCTTCTCTCTCAAACAACAAAGAATATCTGACTCTCTTGGCTCCCTCCCGAGTCACCCTCTCTATTCCCCTACACAACTAAATTTTCCAAAAGAGCTGATACATGCCGTGGGGACTACCTCATCCTCAACTTCCACTCCTTTGTCACTGACAACGGAGTCAACACTAGTATAGAAAGTAAATTTGGAAAAACTACCATTGTTACAATGGTTAGTTTCTCTTCCAAGATGTGACTCTCCATTTTTTATACCTTCTATTATATTTCTCAAGGTTTCATAGACTTCCTCTATAGGACACATATGTTACTTAAAAAATGTATGTTAAAAAATTAACTTAATTGAAAAAAATGTAAGTTTTAAAGAGTTATGACCTTATAATTTGTCAGCATTTAGACAATAATAACATAACCACGATTTTAGTGTTCTCTAAAGAAATCCATGATTCCTACAAAAATCTATAAAGCACTTAATATTCCCACATTGTATATTTATAGTAATAACATTTATGAAGAATTAAAAAGGACCACTGGGCTAACCTCATTGCCCAAAACCGCCTAAACAACTGTCAACAGAAGCCCATGGCTGAGGAAAAATATAAATTAACTGAAAAATATCTGAATGAGAAACCCTGGAAAAGATGAAGGCCAAAAGATGTTCTTTTTAAAAAACCTGACATATCAGGCTTTAAGTGAAAAAAAATTTTTTTAAATCTTTTAAGAAACTAAATGTTAAAATTGCATTCAAATCCTGGTAACACTCTATTGATATGAACAGGAGCCCATGCGGTTTGGAACCATTTGTGAAGAAGTGAGCTATCTTTTTGTTATCACTGCTATAACAACCAACTCTGACTTCATATTTCACAACGTATGTTCAAGCAAACAATCCAGTTAAAAAATAGGCAGAGGATATGAACAGACATTCTTCCAAAGAAGACCTACAGATGGCCCAGAGTTGGATGAAAAGATGCTCAATATCACTAATCATCAGGGAAGGCAAATCAAAACCATAATGAGGTATCACCTTACATCTGTCAAAAATTTATCAAAAAGACAAGAAGTAACAACTATTGGTGAGGATGTGGAGAAAAGGAAACACTCTTGCACTGTTGGGGGGAAGGTAAATTGGTGCAGTCACTCTGAAGAACAGTAGGAGGATCCTCGAAGAATTAAAAAGAGAACTAACATATTATCAATTCCACTTCTGGGTATTTATCCCAAGAAAAGTAAACACTAATTCAAAAAGATATATACACCCCTATGTTCAGTGCAGCATTATTTACAATAACCACGTTATGGAAGCAACCTAAGTGTCTGTAGACAATCTAAAGAAGATGTGGTATACATATACAAAGGATTATTATTCAGCCATAAAAATGAAGGAAATCTTTTTTTTTTTTTTTTTAAAGATTTTATTTATTTATTTGAGAGAGAGAATGAGATAGATAGAGCACGAGAGGGGGGAGTCAGAGGGAGGAGCAGACTCCCCGCTGAGCGGGGAGCCCGATGCGGGACTCGATCCCGGGACTCCAGGATCATGACCTGAGCCGAAGGCAGTCGCTTAACCAACTGAGCCACCCAGGCTCCCAAAATGAAGGAAATCTTGCCATTTGCAATAACACTGATGAATTTTAAGAGCATTATGCTAAGTGAAATAAGTCAGACAGAGAAAGACAAATGCCATATGATCTAACTTATATGTGGAATCTTAAACAAAAAACCAAGTTCATGGGTACAGAGAATAAACTGGTGGTTGTCAGAGGCGAGGGTTGGCAATGTTGACAAAATAAGTGATGGAGGTCAAAAGGTACAAATCTCCAGCTATAAAATAAGTCTGGGGGATGTTATATACAGCATGGTGACTATAATTTATAATACTGTATTGCAGGCACTTGGGTGCCTCAGTCAATTAAGTGTCTGACTCTTGATCTCAACTCAGGTCTTGATCTCAGGGTTGTGAGTTCAAGCTCTGCATTGGCCTCCAAGCTGGGTATGAAGCCTACTTAAAACAATAAAATAAAGGTACTGTATTGTGTATCTGGAAGTTGCTAAGGGAGTAGACCTTAAAAGTTCTCATCACAAGAAAAAAATTGTAATTATGTACAGTGATGGATGTTAAATAAACTTTTTGTAATGTTTTAAATATATACATATATTAAATCACTACATTGTACACTTAAAGCTAATAAGATGTTATACATGTCAATTATACCTCAATTTATTTATTTTATTTTATTTTTTTAATTTTTTTTTAAAGATTTTATTTATTTATTTGAGAGAGAGAGAGAGAACGAGAGATAGAAAGCACGAGAGGGAAGAGGGTCAGAGGGTCAGAGGGTCAGAGGGAGAAGCAGACTCCCTGCTGAGCAGGAAGCCCGATGTGGGACTCGATCCCGGGACTCCAGGATCATGACCTGAGCCGAAGGCAGTCGCTTAACCAACTGAGCCACCCAGGCGCCCCAATTATACCTCAATTTAAAAATAGGCAGGAATTGCTGAAAATGGCAGAGTAGTAGGATCCTGAGCTCACCTCTTGCAATGAGTACACCAAAACTGCAAGTACATATAGAGCAAGTCTCTGAGAATGACCTGAAGACTATCAGAATAGCTCTTCCACAGCTAAAGATATAAAGAAAAAGCCACATCATGAGGGTAGGAGAAACAGAGATGTGGTTTGGTCAGAACCCACACCCCCAGCTTGGTGACCCACAAGCAGGAGGAATATCATAGGTATAGAGATCCTCCCTGAGAAGTGAAGGGTTCAAGCCCCACATCAGGCACCCACTGCCCTGGGGATCTGCACCAGGAAGACAACCCTCCATAACATCTGGCTTTGACAATCAGCAGGGCTTAGATCCAGAAGCTTTGAAAATCAGCAAAGCTTAATTCCAGGAGAGCTGGAAGACTATGGGAAGCCAGGATTCCACTCTTAAAGGGCCTGCACACAAACTCACTTGCTTGAGACCAGCACAGAGGCAAGAGTTTAAAGAGTACTTGGGCGATAAGTTAAGGAAATTCACTAATTTTAGGGCTTGTGCAATAGGGTCAGGGATCTGGAGGAACTTTCTCCAGGAACAGAAGCACTGAAAGGTGCCATTTTTCTTGCCCTCCTCCTGTCTAGCTGGCCTGATGCTGGCGGGCACCAGTTCTAACACTATCTACCTTGCTAGGACTGCTCACCCTGACCAGGTGTTTCCCTGCAGATCTGTCCAGTCCAACCTACACACCCTGGCAGACACCCCTCCAAAGTGACTCCCATCCTGTTGCACATAGCAGGCAGCCTCAACCAGGACTGGCACCCCACCAAAGTAGCACCTGCCCTAGCAGTGGTTGCAGGCCCATCTACGAGTGCACCCACAACAGTCACAGCCAGCCACACAGTGACCAGGGGGTACTGTGCTACTGGGCCCCACAGGATGCCTGCTACATAAGGCCACATGTTCAAGACCAGGAGACACAGCGGATCTACTTAATATATACAAACAAAAATAGAGAGGCAGGGAAAGGAAGAGACAGAGGAACATGTTTCAAATGAAAGAACAAGACAAAACCTTAAAAAAATACTAAATGAAATGGAAATAAGCAATCTACCTCATGAAGGGTTCAAACTAATGGTCATAAAGATGCTCACCAAACTTGAGAGAAAAGTGGATGAACTCAGTGAGAACTTCAACAGAGACAGAAAATATAAAAAAGAATGTATCAGAGCTGAAGAATACATTAAAATGAAAAATACAGTGAGGGAATCAATAGCAGATTAGATTATGCAAAAGAACAGATCCGTGATGTGAAATTCAGGGTAGTAGAAACCATCTAAACTGAACAGCAATAACAAAAAAAAAAAAAATTAAAAATGAGAAAGGTCTCAGGGACCTCTGGGACAACATCAAGTATACTAATATTCACATGATAGGAGCCCCAGAAGGAGAAAACAGAAAGGGAAGGGGCAGAAAACTTATTTGAAGAAATAATAGCTGAAAACTTCCCTAACTTGGGGAAGGAAACGGACATCTAGGTCCAGGAAGCAGAGAGAGTCCCAAACAAGATGAGCCCAAGGAAGTCGACACCAAGACAAATAATTAAAATGTCAAAACTTAAAGATGAAGAGAGAATCTTAAAAACAGCAAGAGAATAACAACTAGTTATGAACAAAGGAAACCCCATAAGACTACCAACTGATTTTTCAGCAGAAACTTTGCAGGCCAGAAAAGAGTGGCATGATATATTCAAAGTACTGAAAGGAAGAAACCTACAAGCAAGAATACTCTACCCAGCAAGGCCATCATTCAGAACTGAGGGAGAGATATAGAGTTTGCCAAACAAAAGGTAAAGAAGTTCATCACCACTAAACAGGCCTTATTAGAAATGTTAAAGGGGTTTCTTTGAGCAGAAAGAAAAGGTCAAAAAATAGAAGAAAATTATGCAGGAAAAAAGTCTTACTAGTAAAAGCAAACATAGTAAAGGTAGTGGACCAGCCACTTATAAAGCTTATATTAAGGTTAAAAATCAAAAGTAGTAAAATCAACTATATCTACAATATTTACTTAGGAAATATATACAATATGACATAAAAAACAAAATGTTGTGGGGGGGAGTAGAAATGTAGTCCTTTTAGAATGTGTTCAAACTTAAGTGACTGTCATCTTAAATAGACTGCTATATACATAATGTGTTATATATGAACCTCATGGTAACCATGAACCAGAAACTTCTAAGAGATACACAGAATATAAAGAAAAAGGAATAAAAACACAACACTAAAGAAAGTAATCAAGTCAAAGGGAAGACAGCAACAGAAGAAAAACTGAGAACTATAAAACAACCAGAAAACAACCAAGTGGCAATAAATACATACCTATTAACAATTACTTCAAATGTGAAGGGACTAAATGTTCCAATCAAATAACACAGGGTAACTGAATGGATAAAAAAGTCAAGACCCATCTATATATAGCCTACAAGAGGCTCATTTCAGACCTAAAGACATATACAGATGGAAGTCAAGGGATGGAAAAAATGTTCCATGAAAATAGAAATGAAAAAAAGCTTGGGTAGCAATACTTGTATCAGACAAAACAGACTTTAAAAGAAAAATTGTAACAAGCGACAAGAAGGGAATTACATGACGATGAAGGGGTCAATCCAACAAGAGGATAAAAAAACCCAGTAAATATCTATGCACCCAACAGAGAAGCACCTATATGTGAAGCAAACATAAACAGACATGAAAGGAGAAATTAACAGCAGTACAACAGTATTAGTAGGGGACTTTAATACCCTCCGCTTATTATCAGTAGCGAGGTCATCCAGACCGAAAATCAACAAGGAAACAGTGGTCTTAAATGACATCTAAGACCAGATGAACTTACCATATATATACAGAACATTCCATCTAAAAACAGCAGAACACACCTCCTCTGAGGTAAACTCGGAACATTGTATTCCTCAGGATAGGTCACATGTCAGGCCACAAAACAAGTCTCCATAAATTTAAGAAGACTGAAATCATATCAAGTATCTTTTCCAACCACAAGAGTATGAAACTAGATTACAAGAAAAAAAAAAAGACTGGAAAAAACACAAACATGTGGAGGCTAAACAACATGCTAATAAACAGCCAAGGGGTCAATGAAAAAAATCAAAGAGGAATTCAAACACACCTTGAATCAAATGAAAATGAAAATACAATGTTCCAAAATATAAGAGACACGGCAAAAGCAGTACTAAAAGGGACGTTTATAGTGATAAAGCCTACCAAAAGCACTAAGACAAAATATCAAAGAAACAATCTAAGCTTACACTTAAAGGAACGAGAAAAAGAGGAAAAAAAAAAAACCCCAAAACAAAGCCCAACAAAGTACAAGGAAGGACACAGTGAAGATCAGAGTGGAAATAAATGAAATGGGACTTAAAAAGTAATAGAAAACATCCATAAACCTGAGAGCTGATTCTTTGAAATGATAAATAAAGTTGATACACCTTTAGCCAGGCTCATCAAGAAAAAAAAAAGAGAAAGGACTCAAGTAAATACTATCAAAAATGAAAGAGGAGAAGATCAATAGACACCACAGCAATACAGATTTTACAAGACTAATAAAACGAGCATATGCCAACAAACTGGACAAACTAGAAGAAATGGATAAATTCCAAGACATATGTAATCTTCTAAGACTGAATCACAAAGAAACAGAAAATCTGAACAGTCCAATTACTGGCAATGAAATGAATCAGTGAAATGAATCAATGAAATGAATCAAAAAACCCCCAACTAACGAGTCCAGGACCAGATGGTTTCACAGGTGAATTCTACCAAACATTTAGAGAAGAGGAAGTACCTATCCTTCTCAAACTATTTCAAAAAATTAAAGAGAAAGGAATGTTTCTGTATTCATTCTACAAGGCCAGCATCACCCTGACACCAAAACCAGACAGACACTACAAAGAAAGAAAACTACAGTCTAATATTCTTGATGAACATTTATGCAAAATACTCAACCAAATATTACCAAACCAAACTCAACAATATATTAAAAGGATCATACACACTCGATCAAGTGGGTTTTATTCCAGAATGTAAGGATGGTTCAACACCTGTAAATGAATCAACATGATACATCACATTAACAAAATAAAGGATAAAAATCATATTATCATCTCAGTAGATGCAGGGAAACCATTAGACAAAATTCAACATCCATTTATGATAAAAACTCTCAACAAACCAAGTATAGAAGGAACATACCTCAATATAAAAAAGGCCAAATAAGACAAACCCACAAGTAACATCACACTGAATGGTGAAAAGCTGAAAGCTTTCCCTCTAAGATCAGGAACAAAACAAGGATGCCCACTCTTGACACTTTTATTCAACACTGTACTGGAAGCATGGACCACAACAATCAGACAAGAAAAAAGAAATAAAGGCATCTAGATTATGAAGGAATAAGGCCATAACACAGGATGGCAACAAGGGTCCCTCACATGCAAGACAGGGGCTGACAAACCGTATCTTGCTATTTCACACATAACCTCTCATTCCTATAAAAGGAACGTACTCTAGCAGATGGCAAGTGCTTTCTTCCTTGGAGTGGCCAACTGGGGGCCATTTGTCTTGGTGGGAATCACTGAGTTTTGCCTCCTCCCACAATGTCCTCCAGTGAATTGCCCAGAGTAAGAAATAACAGAAAGCACTGGATCAATAAACAAGACAGGAAAACTATATACTTGGATACCATATACATGTATCATCCAGAATTCATTTCAGGCTAAGCAGTTTAAAAACGGAAAGCACTTCTAATTAAATTTTGAAAACTAAAAAAATTTTTTCTTCTGCCCATTTGCTTCTCAATAATATCTTTTCATGGACAGAACTCCTGTAACTTTTTGGTGGCTGTATTTAACTGAATATATGTATCACCATCTGTAAAAATCATAGGTGGGTAGCTAACTCCTGACAATCAACCTTAAGAAGAAACCATCTGGCCAACTCCACAAAAAGTAATGAGATGATTAAAGTGAAAGCAAAGCGTTAAATTAACTAATGTAGCTAATGGCTATTCTGTCCATCCCACACACTGTCAACCTCACTCTACTTTCATCACCAAGATCCCGGACTAGCAGGATATGTACTTTTTAGAAATAAGGTTTAGAGAACAATCACTTATTTCGATGAGTTACAAGTGTCCCAATAGACTAATCATAGACTATGAGCTATCACAGTTTATATAAGGCTAAACTTTGAAGGTGCTAAGGGTGGCACTGTTTTATTTACATTTAGTTTGACGTAACAACCGAATATTCATATTAAGTTAGAAAAAAAGAAATTTCCCAGATCTTAGATGAGTCAACTGATCGTTCACAATCTTTTTCAAAAGGGAAGGCTAAAGGGAAGGACAACTGTGTAAATGATACTAGAGAATTTTCTGTGTGGACATGCCAAAGTGGGGGCAGGGAGAGGAACAGAACAGTCACCAAAGGGCAAAGGAGAGGTGGAAGAGAAACAAAAGGAAAAAAACAAAAACAAAAGGGCAGGGAAGCAGGAGAGAGGTAAGCTGATAAGACAGAGTTCATTGTCTTTACAATTTTGCCTAGAATCAGTCGAATTTATTTTCTGTCAATGGCATACAGACAAATAGAAGGTGATTACAAAGCTATTTTCACCTTACATGGGCCACACAGATTATGCGGAATCATACAGTAATTCTAAAAAGCCAGATCCTCATTGATTCTCAAGATGAATAAAGTTGTATCTGCTTGTCCTTTTCCATGTTTGGCTTCCCTATGAAATGAGCTTCATTCCAAAGTAAAATAAGAAAAAGAATGGTGATTTCAAAGTATATAGTAGTGAACCACCTAGTTGTTACTTCATTCTAAACACTCTGAAGTGAATTCCTCTCCACGTACTGCCCACTCTGCTTCACTTACTAAAGAGAGATTTAGACAAGGAAAAAGTCTAGTTGAACTACATGTACTACTTTTACGCCAAAAATTTTATCCTAAATAAAAATGATTCCCAGAGGGAATCCTTTTCCTGTTCCCAAAGAGAATAAGGAAACATGACCCCTACTCCTAAAACAAAAGAAAACAAAAAACACAGGAGGGGGTAAAAGATTAGAATCACCTGGTGTTTCAAACCACTCACATTCTATAGATTCTGATAAGACTCCTAAAGAAGCTACAAGCTCATCCCCATCCAACCATGGAGAAGCAGTGTCAGAGGGAACCACTGAATATGTCCTCTCTCTCAAGTGTTCGGAGAAAGAAAAACCTGAGAACCACAAAGCTGGAAGAAAGGATATCTCTCAAAATGTCATTAATCTACCACATATCTGTAGCTATCAAAGCTGGAATCAGAAGATGTCATTGTAAATAGCCACAATCCAAAAGAAACCAAAACAGAAAAATAAAGAACATAACGAGGTAACATTTTCATTTTGGGTTATCCGTAATAGCAGCATTAGCTAGGGTGAGGATTATAACTTTTGATTACTGCTAAGAGTAATGAAAAAATAAAATTATGAGAGTGATTCTTTGGGCTTATAGATCAGTCACTAAAGAAGGGACAAAATGGTGTTCTGCCAGCAGAGGGCTCACAACCTAAAGAAATGAAAGCAACAACCCACCAGGGGCTGTGCCATCAAGGCAGAATCTAGAGTATGCAGTAATTTGAGTAAGTCAAATTCTTCACTTACCATTTGTTAGTCTATCAAATAGAAAGATATCAAAATTCCAATTTCCAACTTTTTCCAGCATACACTGAAATGAAAACCAAACATTCCTATTGTAATTTCATTTCAGTAACAGTCTGTCTTTTGTAGATAGCCCATAGAGAAGTTAGTGAAAATGAAAAGCGATCTAAGAAATGCTAAGTATCATTCTCTTTTTAATCGTGACCTTTCCAGCTGACTCCAAAAAAGTTTCCAAAATGTAAGCTCCATTTGGAAAACCAACTATTATTTTGCTTTCCAATTAATGAATGTACAGGTAAGGTTAATGTTTCTTTCAATTCACTGCTATACTCCCAAGAACTTTTCAAGAATTCTAATATAATTTAATACCATGGAAGTGTGGTTCATACACTGCATGGTCTAGAAACTAGATTTTAAAAGTCTCATAAAAATAAGTTATAACAGCTGAGTACTTACTATATTCCATACTGGTAAAAGGGCTAGTTCACTCTTTCTATTCATAGCAACACTATGAAGTAGGCATTGTTTTCAATCCTCATTTACAGATAGGGAAACAGGCTAAACGTAACTAACTTGAGCAGCTAAACAGTAACAGAGCTGGGATCTAAAGTCAGGTGGTCTGACTCTGGAAACGAGGCACTTGACAGCTATATTACACTATGCTTAAATTATTTGTTATTCATTTTCTTAAAAAACACTCCCAACTCGCAGGCATTTATTTATATTCTTTAAGTATCCTTATATACTAAGTAATAGCATTTATTACATTTATTTTTAAGTTGATGTGTATTTCAGTTGAGCAAATAAATCCCACAACCCCAAAATGAAATTGATTGTATTTTTAAACCATATATTTGTAACCTGAAACTTTTGTGGAAAGTTCACTGTTGTATACATTTATCAATAAATTGACATAAATAATACTATTACTAGTAGAGATTATTTATGATAGTACTCACAACTAATCATACACAGATCAATATTCTCACTTTTAAAAGCATAACATGTAAACTTTTCAAAACCTAAAGAAAGCATGAACACCTTCTATTAAGTTGTTCTTTCATCAAACCGGGGAGCAATTTTTTTTTAATGTAATTGTAAAGAAGGTGCTTCACCCTACGTACACACACTTAAAAAATCTGGCCTGTAAATACTAAGTCAAAAAATAATTTTAAAAATACTAGAAACATAAGATTATTAAAAACCCTCATTTGCTCAAAAACAAGCTCATCTGTGCTCCACCTTCATTAAGACATTTCTTTAAACTATATAAATAGAAAATAATGCTCACAATCACAGGGTTTAGTTAGAAAACGTAAGGAATAGCACGGAGGACCACAGGAGAAGGGAGGGAAAACTGAATGGGAAGAAATCAGAGAGGGAAACAAACCATGAGAGACTCTGGACTCTGGGAACCAAACTGAGGGTTACAGAAGGGGGGGGGGAGGGGATAGGGTAACCGGGCGATGGGTATTAAGGAGGGCACGTGTGGAGATGAGCACTGGGGGTTATACGCAACTAATGAACTGTATCAAAAACTGATGATGTACTATATGCTGGATAATTGAACATGAGAAGAAAAAAAGTTTTCTTGATAAAAAAATAAAATAAAAAGGAATAAGATAAAAAAAGAAAAAAGAAAAGAAAACATATAAATCCTCAAAATATCTCAGTGATGGAAGGGACTATGAAAAATCATTTGACTGAAAGTC
This sequence comes from Zalophus californianus, assembly GCF_009762305.2. Classification (NCBI taxonomy): domain Eukaryota; kingdom Metazoa; phylum Chordata; class Mammalia; order Carnivora; family Otariidae; genus Zalophus; species Zalophus californianus. The sequence continues at coordinate 125,541,646 of NC_045598.1, forward strand.
ATGAGGCCTAACATCCTGTGCTGGGTGTACCTCTACCCAGGAGGTGACCTCAAACAAGTCTCTGATGCTCTTCAGGCCATTGATTCCTTACCTACAGAATACAGAAATTAGACCAGAACAGCCATAATATTCTTCCCAGAGTTAAGAGTCTGTGTGATCTTATAGTTTAATGTTCTACTGATCTACTTGTTACTTAATGTTATAATAAATGAAAACATTTTCACTATTTTAGTTAACTTCAGAAATTTCCCTACTTATAAAATGAACATGTGCTCTAAAGGAAAAACCTGAAAAATGGGCTTAACTGATTTTTGCATACAAAGAAAGGTTCTTTTTTTTTTTTAAGATTTTATTTATTTATTTGACAGAGAGAGAGAGACAGTGAGAGAGGAAACACAAGCAGGGGAGGGGGGGAGGGAGAAGCAGGCTTCCTGCAGAGCAGAGAGCCCCATGCAGGGCTCCATCCCAGGACCCTGGGATCATGACCTGAGCCGAAGGCAGACACTTAACTACTGAGCCACCCAGGCGCCCCACTAAGAAAGGTTCTAATAATTCAATACCACATGGGGGAAAAAGGTTTCATTAAACTTATCAAAAATTAATGTTTTCTTGAAAAAGCAATACACACCTTGGCTTGCCCATTATAATCATCATCTAAAATGTTTAGAGAATTTGAAACAGTAGTACCACGAAAAAAGCGTGAAGATCTAAGATACCGCTGGAAACTTAGTAACCTTCTGATATTCCTTGCAGACACAGAAACTTCAATTTCAGATTGAGCTGAAATAAAAGGAGTAAAAGGTGAGTATAGCAAGTCAAAACTGTGCATACACTATCTTTGTATTACCCCTTTCTAGTTATACACAAATAAAAATAAATCATTATACCACATTTCTAGGAGAGAAGAAATACTTTATTCGTATTTTCAACCAAAGAACTAGGAACGAAGGGGTAAATGATCAATTTTGACAGCAGTTAGAAAGCTAATGAAAAGTGTGGCTGGATTAATAATCAGGTTTTTTTTTTTTTTTTAAACTCTGAAGCGTTATCGCCTCTCATTCTATTGCTTGAATATGCCGTATAAACATTATGGAACAGAAAGACAAAACCTAGTTTCAAATTATCCTTCATAGTGAGGAGCCAAGTCCCAAGTTTAATCCTAATGAGGTATCATTTCAAATATTAAGATAATTTTACTTAAAGGAAAAGGAGATGGGCCGGAGAAATAAGTAATTTCTATTCTATAAGAGTTCTACAGGATGGGGACAAAAATCCTGTGAGATAGAAAAGCTCTAGAAAGGAGAAAGTCTAACACAACCTTTTTTTTTTTATTTTAGAACAAACCAAAATTTCCTTAAGTACCAGATGAAGTAACGGACTTGGGTTAAAAGCCATCTCCCAGGGAACACACGTTATCTTTAAACTCTAGAATCAAACTAAATTCAGTGAAATGCTCATAATATAAAACACATGAAAATGGAGACTAAGGATCAACAACTCTACACCTCTCATCCTAACTTCCAGTAGCTTAAAATCACCATGTAGAATGGCAGGTAATCAAACATTCTCCCTTGTGTGTCCAGTCAGTAACTCCTCTATTGGCCTCTAGTACTTTGTCTTCCTATCTATAAAATAATGGCAAGAATATCTGCTGGATTAAATGAGATAATGTATACATGAGTTAAGTAAACGGTTGCAATGTAGATGATAATAAAACTGATGTTGAAGCCACTGCTTGGAAGTATGCTTCTAGGTGATTATCCTAAGTTCCCAGCCTATTCGTGTTGCTCTAAATAAAAGTATCCACTGGCTCCTTATCATCTTAAAATGGACTCCATCTACTTAGTTAGGAAGAAAAGGCTTCATGCTCCAGGTTCTAGCTCTCTCCAGATTTAGCTCAGGTGTCACCTTTCCTGGGAGGCAAACCTGGACACCTGCACACACCCTCCCCATGTTGGAGAAATGGGAGGTACCTCCCCTCCTGGGTTCTCAAAGCTCCCTGTGCACACCTCTATCAGACTACTTCTGATACTGGATTATAACTGCTTACTTACCTGTCTCCTGTAATAAATGATGACCTCCAATGTAGGCAAGAACTACCTTTTTTCCCATCTCTTTATTCCAAAGCCTAATAACAGCATCAGGTAGATCCGTGAAAAATATACTGAATAAATGCATCCTATTTTTGAAATACCTGATGAGTTTTCAGATTCCCATATACTCACATAAGCCAGAAATAATGTACACGGTTATGTACATTTTTCCTAATGTACTCATTTTTCATTCCAGTGAATCTAAAATAGGAAGTATCTAGAACAATTGTGGAGTCAAATTTCTGATCTTTATCAATGTAACTTACATGAAAAGGACTGGAACCAAAATGGTAAAACTATTAATATCAAGTAATAATGTTTGAACTAGAATTAGCAAGTATGAGGAAATGAGGGTAGACTAAGTTCTGTGAAAACAATGTTCCCAAGTGCTTTGCAAAAAGTTCCTCATTTAGTCCTTAACAATATTATCCTTCACTTTACACATGAAAACACTGAATCTACAAGAGATTAAGTAACTCGCCCAAGGTCACACAGCCAATATATAGGATGCAAGCAGACTTTAAAACACAGAACTGTTTGCTTATAAAGCCTATCTCCACACTATGACTCCTACGTTTTTATTAAAATCTTTACAGTATTATTTATTATTAATTGTAAAAAATTTGTGTATAAAATTATTCAAAATTGTTTTTACCTAGATGAAAGCATGCAGGAAAAAAACACGGTGGGGGGGAAACTAATGTACAAGAATTTATGCCTAATATGATCCTTCTAGTGCTATTCTTAGAAAAGAGTGAATCTGGAAGGGACACAGTTGAATGGTACAAATATATGGGGAGCAGACGAGATCTAATTAATACGATACTAGCACCACCATCTGTTTTCATAAGACACCCTACAGTTTTACAAAAGTGCATTCACGTCAGCTATCCCATTCAGTAATCAGAACAATATGAAGATGACAAGATTATCACCCCCATTTTACAAATATAGCCTTAGAAACCAAAGTAGAAATGCAACACAATTAATCTGTGAGAGCCAAAGCATTTAGAAAATTCTAGAAAATGCTGCAGAATACATGTATTCTATCCATTATGGAAAAGTAACCTAAAGAGTTCAAGGTCATGAGCATGACTTCCTGAGCATTCCCTTCAATTTATCTGAAATCACACACAAAAGGCAACAGTTGTATCGTCGGCAAGTGCACTATATCACAGGGTGCACGTGTGTGCACGCATGCGCACACGAACAGCAGCGGCATCGCTGCTTTCAAATTCTATACCCAAACTCATGCACCCCAGGGATAAATGTGAGAATCTCTTTGGGAGGACAGCTGCTCAAGGACCAGAAAATAAATGAGCCTCATTTGAGAGGAAAACCCCAGTAACTCAGTGCACTGTGCTAGGTCCTCCTATCAACATAGCAGGATTCACACTGTCAATGGTTAAGACATCTGGCAGTCTGGAGGCCAGAGCCCTATTCACAAGATCACAGCTGCACCCGCCTGCTTCACTCCCATTTTCCGGGTAATTTCTGACGAGTCACAACCTCTTGGTATCTCACTTTCCTTAACTGAAACAAAACAAAACAAGCCAAAGCAAAAAACTAAACATAATTCATGTCTTCCTGTTTCACAGAGTCCTGAAATTGGTACACATTATCCAGAGTTCTGGTTTGACCATATTAAGTTGAGAATGAATATTAGACACTGACTCAAGGGGAAATGCTCTCTCACAGGAGCCTAGCACCATCCAGCAAGACTAATCCCATAAATAACCTACCCAAAGCATCAGAAGCAGAGCTTCATTTAATGACAGAACAAGCCTTAACAAGTACTGATTATTTCACAGACAACCTAAGAAAGGGGAGAACCTATCCAGATGAAACAGCAAATCATCCAGGGTAAAGTGTTTTCTTCACCTAGAAGGCCTGGGGAAGATTACTTAAGATTACATTGCGGAAGACTGAAAATCCCATAAGATCCTACAGAGACAGCAGCTAAAACTACCCCAAAGCTTTGCCTTAAGACTTTATATAGGGCCAGAATTTGGGGGAGAGGGGAAGAGAACATTTGGTTTTTCTATTAGGCTAGTTATTGAATATGTCATGTGTTCACATGTCTGAAAAATGAAAAGGAAGCAAGATGGGAAGAAGAGAAGCAGGGAAAGAAAGTGAGGAGGAGGGACGGGGGGAGGGAAGGCTAAAGGTAGAAAAGAACACAGTGAAAAACCTAACCCTACCCAGTCATCCATCCAACTACTTCCTAAGCCCTCCCCCAAAATGATAATCTTTTTCTTAAAGTTTCCTGTGTATCCTTCCTGAGTTCGGTCAAATATATAAAATCATTATATACTATTTTTCTACTTCTTTTACATAAATGGTAGCATATTCCGTTGTATGTTCTGCACCCTTGCTTTTTTTCTTGGAGCCCCCTCCCTACCAGTACACAGAGACCTTCCTCATTCTTTCATGAGGTTGTAAAGTATTCCATAATATTGATTAACCATAATCTATTGAACCAGTCCTTTACTGAAGATCATTGCCACAATTTTAAAATTTGCAAAAATACCTTCATTTCGTGAAATATGCTTATATTTCCACTTCTTGATTTGTCAGTTTAGGATATCATCCTTTAATATTTTATCACACATGAGGAAACCACTCTATATCCTCCCTTCTCTCCCTTTTCGTTTCCCAACGTTTGTTAGTTAGCAGAGTACAACCTTTTCCTTTCATTCCAATCCTCACTTTTATATTTTGTTTGTTTAGGTTCATCCTTTAGCAGTTTCTTCAGGGCTCATGAAAACTACATAGCTCACAACTTCTTTCAGTAGTCTTTGTATTTGACAGACAGCTTGACTAAATATAAAATCTTGGCTCTCATTTTCCTTGAGTGAAGATAGGAAAATGAACGCATTGATTCATTACTTTCTGGCACTGAGATTTGCAAAGTCTGAGGCAAACCCTTTATTTCCCCCCTTATAATAGTGATGTGGTTTTTTGGCATGGCCATCCACACAATCTCTTGATCTTAAAGTCCAATGACTTTGTGAGGATATAGCCCCCTGTTAATCATTCTGGGTCATTTTCCCCAGATATAAGGGGTGCTCCTTCAATATTTAAATTTAACTCTTCTGTTACTTCTGAAGAGTTTTCTTGAATTGTATCTCTAAATATTTGTGTTCCACTCTTTTAGCTTTATTATTCAGAGACTAAACTGTTAGGTTGATATGGCTTTACCTGTCATCTATGTCTCATTTCCTCTCCAATTCTTTTTTTGTTTTGTTTTGTTTGCTTTCTCATTTTTCCTATCCAAGTACTAACCACACCCAACCCTGCCTAGCTTCTGCGATCGGACGAGACTGATCTTGTCTGTAGGGTGGGCTGGCTGCAGACTGCTTTTCTCATTTCTACCCACTGTGCCTGTTACCTTGGTTAGTGCATATTCTACACCTTGTGCTCCTACCAAGTGCCTTCATTTCTGTGATCTACTTAAACATTTGCTTTTTTTTTAAGATTTTATTTATTTATTTGAGAGAGACAGAGATAGCAAGAGAGAGCATGAGCAGGGAGGGAGGGAAGCAGGCTCCCCGCTGAGCAGGGAGCCCAACGCTAGGACTTGATGCCAGGACCCTGGGATCATGACTTGAGCAGAAGGCAGACGCTTAACCTACTGAGCCACCCAGGCGCCACTGAACATTTGCTTCTACTATTTCTTGATTCTGAATATACAGGTTTCAACTACTTTCACTGTCTTGCCTTATTTATGACCTAGTCCCTGAGTTCTTCAATTTGTGCTTTACAGTGAAGCTACTGCTTCATTTACGTTAAGTGAGTAGCAGAAAATTTGGTCACAATTTTCATCAGCTTACAGGTAGCATTTTTCTGTGAGCTCCTCTTCAATCACTGCTAAGTTCTGCTCTCTTCTACCACTCTGCATAATTCAAGGACCCGATGGGCCAGTTCCTTTTTTACAAGAATCATCACTGAATGGGCTAAATTTTTGTGGACTAACCCTCTACACGATTTTTTTTTTTTTAAGTAATCCGTACACCCAACATGGGGCTCAAATTCACAATCCCGAGATCAAGAGTCCCATGCTCTTCCCACTAAGCCAGTCAGTCACCCCTACACCACACTCCTAATATGGATAGAAGTAAAGTCTTAAGAGAGGGTAGAGGAGCCCTCTTAGCTTCCTTACCCAAATGGCTCTCTCCTTTTCTGCCAAAGAGACAGTGTGCTTCTTACAGATGGATCTCTGCTATTTCTGTAACTGGGCCCAGAGGGAGTACACCTACCCCTACTCAACCCAGATCACAGACCAGATGAGGCCAGTAAAATATTTAATCTTATACTTCCGGGTGAACCCCTAAAAAAGTTTAAGACTTCTTTTGTGGCCTAACATATGGTCTATTCTGGAGAATGTTCCATGTGCATTTGAGAAGAACATGTATTCTGCTGTTGGGTGGAGTGTTCTGTATACGTCTGATGGGTACAGTGCTGCTCTGGTCCTCTAATGCCTTACTAACCTTCTGTCTCATTGTTCTACTCATTATTGAAAATGTGAATTAAAGTCTCCATTACTGTAAAATTGTCTGTTTCTCCCTTCAATTCAGTCAATTTGTGTTTCATATATTTTGGGGTTCTGTTGTTCAATGTATATATGTTTATAATTTATGAATTTATAATTTATATCTTACATATTTATCATTGTACAATGTCCTTTATCTCTTGTAATCTTTTTTTTTTTTCAAGTCTACTTTGTGTGACAATAATACAGCCACCCAGCTCTCTTTTGGTTACTATTTACATGGAGTATCACTCCCATCCTTTTACTTTCAACCTCTTTCTTTCTTTACACCTAAAGTTACTCCCTTCTACACAGCATATAGATGGACTCTGTGGGTTTTTTTAGTTCAGGTCTGCCAATCTCTGCTTTTAAGTAGAAGAATTTAATCTATTTACATTTAAGGTGATTACTGATAAAGGACTGACTTCTGCCATTTTGCTATTATTTTGGGTATGTTTTGTATGTTTTTTGTTCCTTAATTCATCAATTACTGCCTTTTTTTCATTTAGCTAATTTTTTTAAAAGATTTTATTTATTTATTTGACACACAGAGAGATAGAGAATACTAGCAGGGGGAGCGGCAGGCAGAGGGAGAGGGAGAAGCAGGCTCCCCGCCGAGCAGGGAGCCCGATGTGGGACTTGACCCTAGGACCCTGGGATCATGACCTGAGCCAAAGGCAGACACTTAACTGACTGAGCCACCCAGGCATCCCTCATTTAGCTAATTTTTTTGTAGTGTACCATTTTGACTCCCTCTTCTTTCCTTCTCTGTATATTTTTTAGTTCTTTTGGGCATTACAATTAACGTCTTCAACTTATAACAACCTAGTTTGCATAGTACCAACTTATTGTACAAACACTCTACTCCTATACTCTCCAACTTTTCCCTTTTATCTTGTTATCATCACAGAGTGCATCTTTACTCATTGTGTATACACACACACAGATTTATAAAAGAGTAACAAACCAGAAGTACAACAATACTGCTTTAATATTTACCTATGTAGTTACCCTTGCCGGTGTTCTTTATTTCTTATGGTTTCAGGTTATTCTCTAATGTCCTTTCATTTCATCCCGAAGGACTGCGTCTAGCATTTCTCATAGCACAGGTCTATTGAAAATGAACTCTCTCAACTTTTGTCTGGAAATGTATTTATCTCTTCTTCATTCATGAACGACAGTTTTGCTAGCTATAGAATTCTTGGTGGATAGCCCCCTCTCCTTCAGGATTCTAAATATGTCATCGTACCCCCCTTCTGTCTTCCAAGGTTTCTATAATGAAAAATCAGTTGTTAAATTTTATTGAGGATCCCGTAATGACAAATTGCTTCTCTTTTGCTGCTTTCAAAATTCTGTCTTTGGGTTTCAACAATTTGACTATATTATGCCTCAATGTGGATCTCCGAGTTTATCCTGCACTGAGGTTAGATGTGTATTTCATGTCTTCATCAGATTTACAAAGTTTTCCACCTTTACTTCTTCAAATACTTTTTCTGCTCCTTTCTTCTTCCTGCTACTGGGACTCCTATGATTCATATATTGGTACATACAATGATCTCCCACCATTTTATTGGGCTCTGTTCATTCTTCTTCTTTTTTTCCCCCCTGCTTCTCAGTTTGAATCATTTCAATGGTCTTATCTTCAAGTTCACTGATCCTTCTGCCTACTCAAATCTATTGTTGAATCCCTCTAGTGAATTTTTTCATTTCAGTTATTATACTTTCAGCCCCAGAATCTGTTTGGTTCCTTTTTATAATTTCTATCTATTGAGATTCTGGTTTTGTTCATACAATGTTTTGCTGATTGCCTTTAGTTCTTTGTCCATGGTTTGCTTTAAGCTTTTAAGAAACTTGATTTAACATTTCTGACTAGTAATTCTAATGTCTGGGCTTCCTCAGGGATGGCTTCTGTGAAATTCTCTTGTTGTATGTATGGGCCATACTTCCTGGTTTCTTTGTATGTTTTATAGTTTTGTATTTTTTAATTTTTATTTATTTATTTATTTATTTAAAGATTTTACCTATTTGACAGAGAGAGACACAGCGAGAGAGGGAACACAAGCAGGGGGGGGAGAGGGAGAAGCAGGCTTCCTGTGGAGCAGAGAACCCAATGTGCGGCTCGATCCCAGGACCCTGGGGATCACTACCCAAGCCGAAGGCAGACGCTTAACGACTGAACCACCCAGGCGCCCCTATAGTTGTTTTGTTTTTTTTTTTTTTGAGAAGTGGACATTCTGACTATTAAACTGGGGTAACTGGAAATCTAATCTCTCATTCCTCCAGTACTGCTTACTTTTGCTTGTTGTGGGCTGAAGCCACCTGTTTTGACTTCCACACTATTTTCACCTTTGCATATCTATCTGCCTTTGTGTGTTCCTTGTTGTGTGTGGTCACTGAAGTTCCTGATCCATTATCTCTGCAGTCAGTCAACACAGTGACCCAACACAGATTTCCTTAAATGTGTGGCTCCAAAAGGGGGAGTGGAGGGGAGGAACAGATTCTTTAAATCTTCCAGTAGATACTGCTGGGTGAAATCTCTGCAGTTGTAAGGCTGAAACAAAGGCAAATGTCTGCGCCTACCACTCAGGGATCTGACAGACTGACTTAAACATGCAACTCCAAAGTTTTGGAGAACAAAGTCCCCAGTGCCTACCCTGGCTTCAGCAAGCCCCTCCAGGAACATAGGCCACTGTTCCCACAGCTAAGGGGGCTGAAGAATGGGGAATGATCACTGGTTTGTGTATGAACTGCCAAATAGCAGCCTCTCCCTTCATCAAGGACTCCCAAGGTTATTATAAGTGTCCAATCAGGATCCAGAAACCTGAAATAGTAGACTCTGGTCTTTTTCTCTAGTTTAGTGGTTGTTTTGGTAGAGAGATAAACCCCTCGATCTTCTTACCCTGTCATTTTGAGTGACATCTGACCCTTTCTTCTAAAAGATGTGTTTTTCTTGGTCCTTTCTGGGAGTAGCTACCCTAAGCCATCTGTTCTGCTCAACCAAAGCTTGAAAATGGGGAGAATTTGCATGGGAGGACTTATCTGCATAGAAACGACCAATGTTTAACAGTCTGGCACTCCAGATATTTTTCTATGAATCATTTTCTATATGCAAGTGTATATATAGTTTTTCTTTTCTCTAAGACAATTCAGGGTAATTTTTTTTCACTTACAAATTCATGAACATCTTTCCAAGTCAATGAATAACACAAGTACCAACATTTTTATTAGCTATGTATTATTCTAAAATATGAAATTATCATAATTACTTAATCTTTTTGATTTAGGCTGTTTCTAACTTTTACTTTTCTTACAATTCTGTAATAAACATTCTTATAACTAAATCTTCACACACATCCCAGTTGGAAAAAACCCTCAGAAGTTAACAAGTACATAGGAGCACACTTCAATGGCTTCTAAAACACACTGCCAAACCGGAGAATAAGCTGTCTAAAAGAAAATTAGAGAGGCTTCCAGAACTGTCCTAGGATAGCTTCCAAAATATGATCTAAGAAAAGGGATCAGTGGCTATAAATCAAGGATGAAGCATGCTGATGTCATTTTAAGATGGAAATTTTCAGTTTCGTCAGGTGTGCTCCCCTCCCATTTTTGCCCCTTGCACACACACACACACACAAATGGATTCCCTATAATGATTAGAAGTAAAATCTTATGCTGAAACAAGAGCACTACAGAGAAAAAAAGGGTATCAAGTTGAATAAGTAGTTATCATTTAGGGATATATGAAAAAGGCTACATGGGAACTAGAAACAGGAATGAGTGACTGAGAATTTGATTAGTGCCCTCCATTCAATTACTAAAAAGCTCACCCTCTGACCATATTACATAAAATCTGGCCCTACTACCAATACCGTCATAAGTTCATTCTGTAACTTGAGGCATGCCATTATTTATTTCCCAGCATAATACACAATAGATTAAAACTGTCTTTATTAAAGCCCAGCTTCCACCAGGCTAGGACTATTTATTTTAAGTCCCAGGCTTGTTCTAGTTTACATGGTTACCCACATTCCAATCCAGCTTAGAAAGCCAACAGGGCTCACTGAATTAATCAAGTTACTATTAAAGAGCTGTTAGCTCTGCTGGTTCTCTTCTAAAATATCACATTACCTCACTATGTGACCATGAACAAACTAATCAGCCTCCAAAAAACTAAATGAGTGTTGTTACTGAATGTTCATGGGAGTTACTTCCAGCCATCCATTCTTAGATTCTAACTCTGGGCCAAAAAAATGAATGCGGGATAGCAGGCACATTTAGAAGCAATGTTTTCCCCTAATATTAGGAAGTAGACAGGAAATACAAGCAAGAGGTTAAGGAAACCAAAGGGCTGGAGAATGACACACGTTGAGCAGTATTACTCCCGACAGTCCCAGACTCTTCTCTCTCATTCCAGTCACACGGCAAAGGACGTCACTGATACTTAGTTCTGAGACAAGAGGTTTTTAACGGAAAAGTCTTGGGATCTTGAGACCTGATCACTACTTGCTTTAATGGTCCACAAGAGGGAGCCCTGTAGTCACTATATCTGCCACCTTAAAATCGTAAACATCAACTTAGATGCATGTAATCATGAATTATCCCTGAAGATTGTTTAAAGAATGTTTATTTATTTTTTAAGATTTTATTTATTAATAGAGAGAGACACAGCAAGAAAGGGAACACAAGCAGAGGGAGTGGGAGAGGAAGAAGCAGGCCTCCCATGACGTGGGGCTCGATCCCAGGACCCCGGGATCATGACCTGCCTGAGCCGAAGGCAGACGCTTAACAACTGAGCCACCCAGGTGCCCCTAAAGAATGTTTTTTTACATTCAGTTCCAACTCAGTGGAATGGTAATGGAATAAAAAACCTGAAGACATTCTTTATTCTAATCTCCCTTTAATTTCCCTACACACACACACACACACACACACACACACACACACACACACAGCCGTATCTGAAAGCCTAGTGTTAATACCGAATAATTACATTTATCAATGTCTCTGGGAAAAGAGATACTGGGAATATTTATATTTATATTAATTATAAATATATAATATTTATATTTATATTTATATTCAGCCTGTGTGGACACATGGGGAAGAAAAGAGCTGGGTGCATAAAGCCACGGCGAAGTCTTTAGTAGAGTAAGGAGTATGTGCTGATACGGAGAAGCAGCACAGCGGAGGGGATAAATACACGGGCTTGGGAGTCACACACCTGAGTCTGAATCCCAGCTCTGCCACTTTTACTAGTTTCGTGACATTAGGAAAGTTATGGTTTAAGGTCTTTACAGTCTCCTCACCGTAAAATAGGCTGCAAAGGACTGTTATGAAAATTAATTGAGAGAATACATGCAATATGTCTTTCCAGGCTAAGAATAAACACTTCAACATGAATGGCTATAATTATCATAGATTTCAAATATTTTTTTAGTTGAGGTATAACTGACCTGTAACATTAGTTTCAAGTTCAAATATTTTTAAGCACATGACTTCACACTTATTTTAACAAAACCAAATTTATTGTTCATGACAGCATAACTTCATCCTGAAGACAACTGCATACTTTTACATATAGAAATAAATGCACACATTTAAAAGATTTCAATATGCATACAATTTCATTACTTTATTATTTATGTATGTAAGTATGTGTGTGTGTATGTATGTATGAATGTATGTAAGCAGGCTCCATGCCCAGTGCAGAGCCCAATGTGGGGCTTGAATTCACGACCATGAGATCAAGACCTGGGCCAAGATCAAGAGTCGGATGCTCACCGACTAAGCCACCCACACGCCCCCAATTTCACTACTTTAAAATGAGTATATAAGTAGTCCAAGCTTCAATACAAATCAAAGAAATAAACCTGTTACTCACAACCTAAAATCAGATCAATGTTAACATGAGAATAAGCTGTATAATCAATATTCTTTCCCTTAAGCAATTCTTATAAACTAGTTCATGGAATTCAATGTTCACTTTGACAGGATTTGATACAATAATTGATATAAAACTCTTTTAAAGATTATTCTTACTATTGTTCTGGATTAGGCATTTCCATATTAGGATATGTGATATGTTGGATCTCTCTGATGTTCAAACTCAGGACTTGAACATAGCTCCTTATTGATTACATTTTTAATTACCTTCTTAGTGAACCGAGAAAGAAAAGAAAGTACACAAAGATGTACTGTGTGACATACAAAATATAGCCTAAAGTTAAATCTTCTATTCCCCCAGTTCTCTCAAGCACAGTTAGAATTAAACTACCATTAAACTTCATTAGGATTACGGTCCAGTCCATATTAGCTCCTTAATTTGTGCTATGAAGTTCAAAAAGATATCTAAGGGACAGAATATTCTATCAATTTGGGGCAACGAAGCAACAAAAATCAGTGGTTTTCAAAGGGAGACATTTCACAATCACCTGGAAACTAGGTAAATTTTTAAAAATGCACACACGTGGGGCAGAGTGCTTTGTTTCCTAATTCAATTCAACAGAGCAGTGCTCCTCTCTACAAGCTTCATAAGGGGATTGTTACAGGAAGTAGGAACATTCACGATAAAAAGGCAGGGGGTAAAAAAGACATAAGATTATAGTTTCCTGTGATAGCTCTGTGAACTATTATAGATATGTTGTTTACATTACATATTATAGATATGACTTCAAGACAAATGAATGATTGGGAACAAACTAAAATTTAATAGAAACCCCAGACAAAATATGACCTTAGTCTACAATACCACAGCTGTAAGTAGAGGCTGGAATGCTTACATTTGTAATGAGACTAAATTACACGTGATGAATAGCTACATTAGCAGATCAAACAAATAATGGCTGAAGAAAATATGCTTGTAAATAGTAAAGTACTGGCCAGGTGGTACAGTAGGAAAGATAATAGGAAAAAAGACTGTAACAAAGAAAAAGTCATGGTTGAGGGAAACACCAAGCAACAACTTTTATGGGCTTAAAGGGAAGAAGCAGGAAAAGCTACCGAATATAATAGGATCTACCCTTGTGTGTTACTATATATTAAAGACTGAGATAATCTAAGACCATAAAATCAGTAAGACATGAGCTTTTAAACTCAAAATACATATAGAATCAGATGTTCCTTCTGATCATGTAACAGTATAAAACAAGTACTGAAGTAAAACACAGCCCTGTTAGGAAGACAGGAAACAACCCCAAAGCAAACACACATGAGGATCTAAGGGAAAGTTTAAGGAGTTTGTATGTTTTCATGGTGAGTCGTTACAATAAAGACAACATGAAACAGCTCAGCAGAAGGGCAGCAACCAGCCTGAATTTGGTTAATAGTTTCAGATTATACTTAGAGAATTACAAGTGGGACCCTATAAAATCTAACTGGTGGAAGATACGGTTTTAGGCAACCCGATGCCATGGACCAGAGGCCGCCAGAGGCCAGGAACAAAAACACAAGTGTAAGACTAAAAGCCTAGAAAAGTTCAAAGCTTTTAGGCTACAATATAAATATCCTGACAAGTTCCCTTGCTGTCCTAGTATGAGGTGAAGTGCTAAAATGAATACAAAGCTCTAGATAATGGGTAAAACATTCACACAGACTAGAACATTACCACGTGCCAGAAGTAAAAGAAAATGGAAAGAACTGCATTTACGTGGACATGAAAAAAAAACTGTAAAAAGAACATATTCCTTGTATTACATCTTGTCTGATACTGGCAGAAAGACCATGCCTTCCAGTCTGGATGACGTCAGTTAGCTCTAGTGAATTCCATGAAAAGAAGTAACTGTCAAGCTGGCAGCTTCTGTTACTATTTAATAATGATGCCAGAATCTTTGAACCAAAAAACCAAACCTCATCAGATTTTCTAAGTGCACATGCAGAGTTATAGCAGTTCTTTTACGTTTTAAAGATATTAGTATTTATTATATAAGCTATAAATCATGTGTAACTAAAAGAATGATTCATTAAATTTAGGGACATACAATTTTAAAAGCAAACAAGAGATAAATTCTGACAAAATGTCAACAGAGAATTCATTTCATTGGGTCCAATAAATTGAAGACTCAAAATACTGTATTTCAACAGACCAGGTATAGACAAATATTTGTAGGAATATTTGGGGCTTTTAATGCAGCCTACCAAAAGTAAGCCACCATACTCAAAAGGAGGAAAGTGAAATGAGGAGTCTCTAGAGTTGAATGAAAGCAGAAATCCGAGCAAGCCTCATGAGGACGGGCTGTCACAATAAGGAATGATGCTCAAGAGCACAGGAGCCCCGAGTCGGGAGACACAGCTCCGGGGCCCCTTGCCGTGTAAACTACTCTCCTGTGGGGCCCATGGCTCCACCAGCCCCTCACTCTCTCTAATCAAACAATTTCTCTCTCTCCCTCCTTCTCCTCACGCCCCATTATCTTTTCCTCCCAATGTGTTAGTGTTATATATCACTCACTGTCACTAGGTGCCTAAAACAGAGTTTTCACAACATAAAATCAGGAGACTAGATAGGTTAAACTTAGTTGAATGAAGGACATCCAGAAGCAGTTTTTAAAAGCTGGAGGACCAGAAATCTGTACCTTCATGAAAGTAATTCCCAGATAGAGCAGGTCTGCGGGTTAGGGATCTTTTTACCTTTTTTTTTTTTTAAAGATTATTTATTTATTTATTTGACACAGAGAGAGAGAGAGAGAGAGAGAGAGAGAGAGAGAGAGAGAGAGAGAGAGAGCTCACAAGTAGAAGGAGGGGCAGAGGGAGAGGGAGAAGCAGGCTCCCTATTGAACAAGGAGTAGACTCAGGGCTCGATCCCAGGACCCTGGGATCATGACCTGAGCTGAAGGCAGACGCTTAACCGACTGAGCCACCCAGGTACCCCAGGGATCTTTTTAAAATGGGATGAAAGCTTAAGTTTCTCAGTAGGTCTCAAGAAAGTGTTAACACCAATATTTTCATATGTATGATACATTACCTTTTGTTCTAAAATGTAGAAGTTAATAAGAACAAAAACAAAGGTAAAAGAATGCTTCAGAAAATCCCTTTAGTGAGAGATGATACCTGGGAAAAATTTTTGATTTCTTGTCCCAGGTATATTACCTGATAAATTCACAAAGAAGTTAGCATGACCAGCCCACTAAAGCATCAGAAACAAAAGAGAAGAAGAAAAATCTAGTTAAGAATAAAAGCTTCTGGGGCGCCTGGGTGGCTCAGATGGTTAAGCATCTGCCTTCGGCTCAGGTCATGATCCCAGGGTCCTGGGATTGAGGCCCTCCGTGTCGGGCTCCCTGCTCAGTGCAGAGCCTGCTTCTCCCTCTCCCTCTGCCATTCTCTCCGCTTGTGTTCTCTGGCTCTCTATCTCTCTGTCAAATAAATAAATAAAATCTTGAAAAAAAAAGAATAAAAGCTTCTGTATAATACATCTATTTCAGGAAAAATTAAAAATATAGAATTTATTGGTTAAAGCAGAATCTTTGCAACAAAGACGCCAGACCAATAATCCTGACTACAGATTTATACCAGGTCTTTGGGAAACACTTCTTGGCAAAGAGGATTTGTAATCATCGAAATCCCTCCATCCTTTGTAACACTGAATACAAGTAAGTTTCGAATCATCTTCCCAAAGTTCGAACTCTCTCAGTTTTGTATAAACAACCACAGATTTGGTCTAATACTAGTTAATTAACAAATATGTAATCTGAATAAAACCCATCCTTTTTAATAAGCACGTGATTACCAAACTTTCTATTTGGAAATCACTTCAAAATACAGATATAAGTTGCAAACTAAACACAGTACAAGGAACACCCTTTACTCAGATTTGTCATTGTTAATATTTTATTCCATTGCTTTAACAGGTGCACAGTGTGTGTGTGTGTGTGTGTGTGCATATGTGTGTGTGTGTAAATTCTCCTTCTGAACATTTGAGAGCAGGTTATAAACATTCTGGTCTTTTATTCCTAAATACTCCAGTCAATAATACCACAATTTAATACATTTCCTATTATAAACAAAGCCAAAGTGAACATCTTTGGACATACATAACATTTACATATGATTATTCCCTTTGCATATATTTCTAGTGATGAAATCAAAGGAAAAAGATGCTTAAAACTCTTGATGCATACTGAGGAAGTGCCCCCTCGAGACCGTCACAATGTTAGTCTATCGCCAGCACCGGGGCGGACAGTTTAACCTCCTAAATTTGACAGGAATTTGTCAGTTTAGTAGTAAAGCTGAACACTGTTTCTGCATTTAAGGTCTTTCTGTATTGAATTAATCTTCTTCTGTTGTTTCTTTATACCCTTTTGGAAAGACTCAAAAGTCAGAACTTGCTATAGAAGGCCTATGACAAATCATACTGTGAAGATAAATTTATGGGCCTTAAGAGAATAAGGATTTATGACAAAAGACAATCCAAACGACAAAAACTCAAGGCAGAAAAACCTGTAAAACCTACAGAATAAAATTACTGCTGAGGTCCTACTTACTATCTTTGGAGCCTGGAATTGTCCCCTAACTGGACAGCTCTCTGGAGAATTCACCTTGATACTGTAAACCCAAACACTGTTTATTATAAACTGTATTATAAAAAATCTTAATAGAAAAAAGCTCAATACTGCAGTGTAGACGTCTAATTTCCGGGTAAATTAGTAAAGATAATATGTCAATTTTCTCATGGAGAAAATCATAATCCAGAAATTAGTTACAACTATTCCAGCACTTAAATATCAGCACCTCACAGATACAACACATAGAACACAAAATTACTGGCAAAAAATAGTTTTAATTAATATGCTAACAGCATCCTTCATCTCTTTACCTGTTGTGATGCATTTTCCCCTATATTTTAAGCTTTCCCTCTCTTTAGAAAGATCCAACTTTGGGTACAGAGTACAGGACAGATTGCAGGAGAGAAATCCTAAAAGTAAGGACAATGGTTAAGATAATACCAGAATAATCCCAGACGGTGATAAAGGTCTGAATCAAGCAGGATAAGAGATAAAAGAAGACAGAGAGGAAAGAAGTATTTTTGGTTACAGAATACATGGAATTTAATACAGACTGGATTTATGAAAGAGAAGAGAGAGGAATTTTACAACAGGGAAATTAAGAGTGACTAAGTTACAATCACAGAGATGCACAGAAGAGGTGTTAAGGAGCTGTATATAGAGAGAATTCTAACTTCAATCAATTTAATACACGTATCTAGAAGTTTGCAATTCGAACATCTAGAAACCATTTTCAATTCAGCTTGCAAGGTTTTGTGCCACTGTGAAAAATAAAATATTATCTTTAATTATATATATGGAAGAAGGCACATTACTAATGTCTTTCAAATGCTTCAAAGTCCCTCTGAAGGGTTTAAACTTATCCTGGAAAGCTGTTTAAGGGTAGACAGGTGCCTTCGCCAAGTATGGAGAAGAAAAGTCTCCTGGGAGGCTCCTGGGAGAGATGGCTCATGGGAGGTTTTGGTCATAGCAGGAGCATGTGCTCACTCTGATTAGATCACATTTCACAAAACATACTAGACTAAGATTTTTTCTTTTTAAGATTTTATTTATTTGACAGAGAGAGAGCGCACAAGCAGGGGGAGCAGGAGAAGGAGAGGGAGAAGCAGGCTCTCTGCCGAGCAGGGAGCCCAACACGGGACACGATCCCAGGACCCTGGGACCATGACCTGAGCCGAAGGCAGACGCCCAACCATCTGAGCCACCCAGGCGCCTCTAGATTAAGATTTTTTAAGAATTCTGAGCTCTGTGATAAACAGTACCCACACTACCAGTAGGAAAAAAATGATTCATTTTTTTCTATTAAAAAAAAAACCCTCCAAATTTTATTATCATTTTGGCTTAGTGATATTGTTTTGCAGTAACTACAGGACCCAATACTACGGTGAGTCAATTTTCCAACTACAACCTAGAGTCTTAGGTATTTGTCACTTTTTGTAAACAACCAGCATAACGAGGTCAAGAGTTGTAAGATACCATACCACACAGTTCCTACACTGGGTCTAAATCACTAGATCAGGATCTAAGTGTAAGTCCCCAAATCCAATTTAACACCTTCAAGCCTGGTACTGCTTCATATTGTTTTCAACCATTCTATGTCATTACGTTTCATTTTTTACCTAATGTGAGCATCTTCATCTCTTCGAAGGAATATCTCATCCCTTCACCTTTATTACTATCATCAATATCTTTCGTCTGCTCTCATTTTGTCCTTCAGATATTACATTACTTGCTCCTGGTTTTGTTATGATTTAGAAGGTATCCATCCTATTTTAATTCCACTAGAGATTACTTCCAACAATTTGATCATTTCCAACTTCCCCTCCCAACAAAATGTCCAATTTTGTCCCTAATTTAAATCAACACTTTATAACCATTATATTTTTCAAATCCTCTATTTCATTAAATTCAGTAAAACACAAGGGGTTATACTAGAGACTCCCAATACAACTGTACCTTTCTTTATATAATGTCACTATTTAGATATAACCTTTTTTACTGATATCCCTAATTCATAGCCAATTTGGTATATTACAATATTTAAAAGTAATTTTATTTAAGCATTTCATAATACATTCACATGAATCAATATTCAAAAGTGTCTACAACAAAAAATTTCTTTTTCTTTCATTTTCTCAAGACACCCATTTCTTCCCAGAAGCAACGAATGTATTGCTACAACCCCCCCACCAAAACCTAGATCTTAAATCATGCTTGCATTCATCCCTAAAACAAACCCACAAGGGCTATTGTTCTTTTATGCTGTTGGAATCCTTTTTGCTAATATTTTTTGAACATTTTTTTTACAGACATTTATAGTAAGAGTATACTTGCTTCTTAAAAACAATCATCAGTCTTTTAAAGATCCCAAAAGAATTTGCCTATAAAATCTCTAGCCCTCATGATTTGAGAGAGGTAACTCCTGTGCAACTTTCTCAAACATGTTGCTTTTCACAACTCCCTTACACTCTTTTAAATATTGACTGCACCAAAGGGCTTTAGCTTATTATTGAGTTACAGCTATTGATATTTACCATGATAGAAATTAAAACAAAATTTGTAAATACTTGTTATTTCACTTTAAAATAACATAATAGGACTTCCAGTTTCTGTAGCCACATAAAAGAAGCTTGGATGCTCTCGCTCTGTCCTAATAATAGTAAAAAGCTGAAGAGACTGAAAAATCAACAATTCTTCTAGGATCCATAAGAGAGGTGAGGACACAGGGCAAACCACTGCCCTCAAGATTGCAGGGACCAACAGATGATTAGAGAGAATAACAATTTACTAGAGCACAGACTCACAGACAGAAACCTCCTTGGGAACAAGTACCAGGGGAGGGAGATCTGAACTATAACTGATGAATTTCTGAAAGCTCAGTGCGGACAACTCTGAAACCCAGTCATGGGGAAGCCGAACATTTTGTGAGATTTACTTCCAGTGGTCTGACTAGATTCCCAGAGTAAATGTCTGCCAAAACTCACACAAGAATAAATAGATGTTCTGAATAGGCCTATATTTAAGAAATGGTATCAATAATTAATAACCTTCCAAAACAGAAAACACCAGGCCCAGAGGGTTCACTGGTGAATTCTGGTGAACCTTTAAGGAAGAAATTATACCAGTTCTCCACAATCTCTTTCAAAAGACTGAAACAGAGGAAAAGAATACTTCTAATTCACTCTGTGAGGCCAGCATTACTCTAATACTAAAACCAGGCACAGGCATTCTCCGAAAAAGAAAACTACAGACCAATATCTCTTATGTGTAGAGGTGCGAAAATCCTCAAGAAAATATTAGCAAATTAAATCCAAAAAAGTATTAAAAGAATTATACACTATAACCACATGGAATTTATCCCAAGTATGCAGGGCTGGTTCAACATTAAAAAACCAGTTAATGTAATCCAACAAGTCAAAAGACTTAAAAAACAAAAAAACAAAAAAACAAAAACCATGATCATACCAATAAATGCAGAAAAAGCACTTGACAAAATCCAACACTCGTTCATGATAAATCTCTTAGTAAACTAGGAACATAGGGAATGTTCTCAACTTGATAAAGAATGTCTACAAAAACCCCACAATGAAAATACTTAATGGTGAGACACTTGAAAGTTTCCTACTAAGATTAGGTAGAAGGCAAGGATATCCTCTCTTAGCATTCTTTTTAACATCATATTAGAAGTCCTCGCTAATGCAATAAGAAAAGAAAGAAAATAAAACATAGGCAGACTGGGAAGGAAGAAACAAAACTTCCTTTGCTCACAGATGACATGACTGTCTATACAGAAAATCAGAAAGAAAAAAAAATCAGAAAGAATAAACAAACAAACAAAAAACACTCCTAAAACTAATAAACAATTATTATAGCAAGATTGCCGGACACAGGTTAATAAAGAAAAGTTCACTGCTTTCTTATATACTAGCAATAAACAAATGGTATTTGAAATTAAAAAAAAATACCACTTACATTAGCACCCCCCAAAATGAAATACTTAGATATAAATCTAACAAAATATGCATAAGATCTACATGAGGAAAATTACAAAACTGGGATGAAAGAAATCAAAAAAGAACTAAAAAAAAAAAAAATGGAGAGATATTCCAAGTTCATGGATAGGAAGATTCAATACTGTCAAGATGTCAGTTCTTCCCAACTTGATCCATAGTTTCAATGCAATCCCAATCAAAATCTCAGTAAGTTATCTTGTGGATATCAACAAATTAATTCTAAAGTTTACACTGAGTGGCAAAAGACCCAGACTAGCCAACTCATTATTGAAGGAGAAAAACTAAGTTGGAAGACTGACATGACCGACTTCCAGACTTACTATAAAGCTACAAAAATCGACAGTGTGGTATTGGCAAAAGAACAGACAACTAGATCAGTAGAACAAGGTAGAAAGCCCAGAAATAAACCCACATAAATAGAGCCACTGATCTTTGACAAAGGAGTAAAAGCAATACACTGGAGCAAACATAGTCTCTTCCACAAAAGGTGCTGGAACAACTGGACATCCACATGCAAAAACAATGAATCTAAACACACACCTTACACCCTTCACAAAAACTAATTCAAAATGGATCATAGACCTTAATATAAAATACAAAACTAAAGAACTCCTAGAAGATAACACAGGAGAAAATCTAGACAGCCTTGCATATGAAAATGCCTTTTTAGAAACAACACCAAAGACATGCATGATCCATGAAAGAAATTGGTTTTAGATGGACTTCATTAAAATTAAAAAACTTCTGCTCTGCAAAAGACAGTGTCAAGAGAATGAGAAGACAAGCCACAAAATGGCAGATATTTGCAAAAGTCACATCTGATAAAGGACTACTATCCCAAGTGTGCAAAGAACGCAAAATTCTACAAGAAAACAATTTGATTAGAAAATGGGCCAAAACCTGGACACCTCATCAAAGATACTCCGATGGCAGACAAGCATATGAAAAGATGATCCACAGGGAATTTCAAATTAAAATGAGATACCACTACCTACTTATTAGAATGGCTAAAATCCAGAACACTCAGAACACCAAATGCTGATGTGAATATGGAGCAACAGAAATTCCCATTCACTACTGGCAGGAATACAAAATGGTCCAGCCACTCTGGAAGACAGTTTGACAGTTTCTTACAAAACTAAACATACTTTTTGCCATATAACCCAGCAATCACATTCCTTGGCATTTACCCAAAGAAGTCACAAAAACCTGCACATGGATGTCTGGAGCAGCTTTATTCATAACTGACAAAACCTGGAAGCAACCAAGATGTCCTTCAGTAGGTGAAAGGATAAATAAGCTTGGTACATCCAGACAATGGAATATTATTCAGTGCTAAAAAGAAATAAGCTATCAAGTCATGAAAAGATAAGGAGTAACCTAAAATGCATATTATCCATGTGAAAGAAGCCAATATGAAAAGGCTTCTTTTCAGTGTGATTCCAACTATACGACATTCTGGAAAAGGCAAAGCTATGGATAAAGTAAAACGATCAGTAGTTGCCAATGGCTGGGAAAAGGGGGGATGAATAGGTGGAGCACAAAGGATTTTTAGGGCAGTGAAAATACTCTGTATACTGTAACAATGGATACATGTCATTAAATATTTGCTCAAATCCATAGAACGTACAACACCTGGAATGAACCCTAATGTGAACCACGGACTTTGGGTGATTATGATATGTCAATGTAGCTTCATCAATTATAACAAACATATCACACTATTTGGTGATGTTGATAGTAGAAGAGGCTATGCATTTGTCATGTGGGGATATGTGGGAAATCTCTGTACTTCCTCTCAATTTTGCTCTCAACCTAAAAATGCACTAAAAAAATAAAGGTTTTCAAAAAATATAATAAACCCATGTT
Organism: Zalophus californianus; assembly: GCF_009762305.2. Taxonomy (NCBI): domain Eukaryota; kingdom Metazoa; phylum Chordata; class Mammalia; order Carnivora; family Otariidae; genus Zalophus; species Zalophus californianus. The sequence goes on from NC_045598.1 coordinate 125,564,645, forward strand.
AACATAAATAACACTTTTACTTAAAAAAAGTATTTTCCTAAACAAAAAATAAGTAAGAATAAGCAGTCTAGTTTTATTCTTTAATTTCCCTTGTATCTGTGAGGATGCCACCCCTGCCTCTGCTTAGTTTTTAAGTATTCATATTAGCTTAATTTAATCCATTGATTAAGTCAGCCAGTAGTTTATTTCATTGTAAAGAACCAGGCCTTAGTTTATTTATTTTTTTTTTAAATTCTTTTTTTAAATATTTTATTTATTTATTCATGAGGGACAGAGGGAGAGAGAGAAGCAGAGGGAGAAGCAGGCTCCCAAGGAGCAGGGAGCCCAATGCGGGATTTGATCCCAGGACCCTGGGATCATGACCTGAGCCGAAGGCAGACGCTTAACGACTGAGCCACCCAGGCGCCCGGCCTTAGTTTTTTTTATTTTAGTTTTTTAACTCATTGATTTCTGGTTTTTATCTTTACTAATTGCTATCTTTATTTTTTCTCAGGTGTACTTTCTTATTCTTTTTCTAACTTCTTGAACTTGACTATTTAATTCACTTATTTCACTTTCTCATTTATTAATGTAAATATTTTTAATGCTATGAATTTTCCTGTAAGCACTGCTTTAACTGAATTTCATCTGAATTTTCACAGGTTTTTATGTGTAGTCTTTATAAAAGTTACCGCTTTTTAAAAGTCTGCAAAGTCAGTTACCATCTCCTCTTTGACTCAAGAAGTATTTATTTCAGAACTTAAAAATTTCCAGGTGGCCCGGTCTTTTTGTTTTCAACCCCGGCTATTAATTTACATCTTTAGTGATCCTACTTCCCCTGTCAGCTGACTCTCTCTCTTTCCTTTTCTTTGCAGCGAAAGTCTCCAACGGAATTGTCTGTACTGGCTACATCTATCTTCTTGTTCTCTTAAATTCATTTAATCATCAGGTTTCCCGTACCTCCACATTACTAAATCAATTCTTATTCCTCATCTTATCTGACTTATCAGTATAATTTGGAAAACTAAATACACCCAAATTTGATTTTTTCATGTATGGTGTGAATAAGGGGTCAAGATAAATTTTTTCCCCAAATGGGTAGCCAATTGATTCAACACCATTTATTTAAAAGATAATCTTTTCCATGCTGCATTACCATATTTGTCACAAATCAAAAACCCACAATGTGTGTGGATCTGTTTCTGAACTTTACAAGTATTTTATTATCCTATTTGTCAGGCTTTGAACCAATATCACCCTAGTTTAAAATTATAACTATGGTTTGCAATAAGTCTTTATATCTGGGAAGAATAACTTTTTTTTTTTTTTTTAAGTAGGCTCCACGTTCAGCGTGCAGCTTGAACTCATGACTCTGAGATTAAGACCTGAGCTGAGATCAAGAGTCAGACACTTAACTGACTGAGCCACCCAGGCACCCCTGGGAGGAGTAACTTCTATAACATGGTTCTTATTTTTCTGATTGTCCTAATTTGGGCTCTTCCTTCCTTTCTTTTTTTTTTTTTAAGATTTTATTATTTTTTTTAAGTGATCTCTACACCCAAATCAGGGCTCAAACTTACAACCCTGAGCTCAAGGGTCACATGCTCCACTGACTGAGTCAGCGAGGCACCCCTAGGCTTTTTCAATTTTTATATAGATTTTATAATCAGTGTGTCAATTCAACCAAAGAGAAAAAAAACCTGCTGGGGTTTTTACTGTGATTTCACTAAAGCTATAGGTCAATTCAAGAAATCTAACATCTTCAAAGTACTGAATCTTCCAACCCATAAACAATAGTATATATTTCCATTTATTTAGGTCTTCTTTTCCTCTGTAGTATCTTTTTTTCTATGTGGTTTTTAAGATTTTATTTATTTATGAGACAGAGAGAGAGAGAGAGAGAGAGAGGCAGAGGGAGAAGCAGGCTCCCCAAGGAGCAGGGAGCCCAATGCGGGACTTGATCCCAGGACCCCGGCTGGGATCATGACCTGAGCTGAAGGCAGACGCTTAACCATCTGAGCCACCCAGGCTCCCCTCTATGCAGTTTTCTATGCAGAGTCAGACACATCTTTTGTTAGACTGATCCCTACATATTTGATCTTTTGTTGATATAAATTGTTATTTCAATTTTTGTCAATGCTGCTTTATAAAAATACAACTATGTACTGATGACTTTGTACCAAGCAAACTTGCTGAAGTCACTTATTACTCCCAATAGTTTTCTAAGTACATAATCATGTCATCCATAAATGATGACACTTATATACTTCTTTCTTAATCCTTGTATCTTCTTTTTCTTTTCCTTGAATTATTGTACTGAATATTCCAAACTCCAAAACAATATTGACTAGAAAAGGTGATAAATGATCTCTCTATATACTGGTCTTTCCATGACTTTTCTCCTTTATTCTATTAATATGGTGAATTACAATGACTGGTTTTTGAATGTTAAGCCAACCTTATATTTCTGGGAAAATACAAATTGGGTCAAATATATTTTTTCCTATAAGCTGCAGATTTAATTTGATAGTATGTTACTCAGAATGTTTCATCTATATTTGTGACTGCTAGTAGCTATAATGTCCTGTTCTTGTCATATCCCTGTCGTGTTTTAGTACCAAGATTGTGCTGGCGTTACATAATACGTTAGAAGCGTGTACTTTCCCTCTTATTCTCTAGAAGAGCTGGTTTGTGGGTGAAATTTTAGTTTGACATTTATTTTTTTCCATCACTCTGAAGCTATCTTTCCTTTGTCTTCTAGCTTCTTAGTTTCTGTTGAAAATGAAACAGAATCTGTTTCTGGCAATCTCATAGCTGTTCCTTTGAAGGTAATAATTTTCTTTCTCTCTCACTACTTTTTCTTCCTTCTCACTACTATTTATTTTTTTAACTTATTTATTTATTCTACTTTCCCATTTTGGAAAAAGAGCTTATTCTCAGGTTTAAAATGTCCCATATATATGTTTTTAAGTTTTTATTTAAATTCATTAGTTAACATACAGTGTAATATTAGTTTCAGGTGTACAATATGGTGAATCAACACTTTGATACATCACCCGTGCTCATGACAACAAGTGAGCTCCTTGATCCCTATCTTCTATTTCACCCATCGCCCCAATCCCCCCACCTCCCCTCTGGTAACCATCAGTTTGTTCTCTATAGTTAAGAGTCTGTTTCTTGGTTTGCTCCCTCTTCCCCCCACCCCCCGCTTTGTTCGTTTGTTTTGTTTCTTAAATTCCACATATGAGTGAAAGCATTTCTCTTTGATTTTGGTTTTCAGTTATACGATGCTAATACACTGTGATTTTCTTTTAATGTTACTGTACTTAAGATTCATAATCTCTTGAATCTGTACCTTAATGTACTTTATCAAGCTTTAGAGATAACTTGGGTCATCTTTTCTTTTTTTTAAGATTTTATTTGCGAGAGAGAGAGAGAATGAGAGATAGAGAGCACGAGAGGGAAGAGGGTCAGAGGGAGAAGCAGATTCCCTGCTGAGCAGGGAGCCCGATGTGGGACTCGATCCCGGGACTCCAGGATCATGACCTGAGCCGAAGGCAGTCGCTCAACCAACTGAGCCACCCAGGCGCCCGGTCATCATCTTTTCAAAGACTACTTCTACTCTAATTTCCCATTCCTTTCCTGGGACCCTAAAGACCTTTTCAACACATTTGGTGCCAGATTAAGGATAGAAGATTAACATTTTTTTTGACCTTACTCCCTTTGACAAGTGGGATCTATGTCCCCTATGCATGCGTCTGGGCAAGCTGTGTGACACAGCTGATAAAAAGAATATGAAAATGTGATGTTGCACCAGTGTCCATGCCCATATCGTCAGGTTCCAGGTGTTCCCATACTTCCTCTCTCTCGGAATGCTTGCTCTGGGGCAAGACAGCAGCTGTCATGGAAGAGGTCCAACTCCCATGACACTGCCATTTATGGAAAGAAAGAAACGCTGGCCAGCCCCAGAAATTCCAGCCACCCTACCCTGGCACCAGATATAAGAGTGCAGAAGTCATCTTAGATGTTCCAGCCCCAGGAGAGGACACGTGGAGAAAAAACAAGGCCCCAGATATACGGACCTCGTGGAGCCATCCCAGCTATCTCTAGCTGTTTGAACTACCCTAGTTGAAGATCAAAACATTGTGGAACACAGACAAATCCAACCGGGTACGCTGACTAAATTCCCGACCCTCAGAATCATGAACATAAAAAAAAAAAAAAAGCTGTTGTTTTATGCCAGTAAGTTTGGAGTCATTTGTTACTACTGGGAGCAGTAATCCTCCACAGAGGACACTCCTGAGTGTCCCTGCACATTCTTGCTGGATGTGACAAGAATCCCAAGCCCTGACCAGATCCTTATCCAGGCCATTTCTTGTGTTTGCAGCTAGCAACCCTGAGGGATAAGTAACATCTTTTTCTGGGACAAAGAGCAGTATTACTGTAAAACGGCTATATTCCCCAAGTTCAAGGAGGTAAATGCAAATTCACCGTGTGCACAGTATCCACATAAAACCCTCCATGTTGCCACTGCAGGATGTGCTGGGGCTAAAAGAACTGACATAATATAATGTTCATGTTGCTTGCTATGTCATGAATAATAAAGTCATTTGTCTCTGACCTAGGAGTCTTGTGTCTTCCGCCAGCAATTAGAGGCTAATTTATTTGTTAACTTATAAGGTAAAATCTTAAGATTCTTCACGATTCTTGACAGATACAATCAACAACTAGAACATATTCCATATGTCTTTTCTGTATTTTCTATCTTTTGCTTGTATTTCATTCTAAATTATTTCCTTCTGACCTAATATCCCAATCCACTAATTCTCTCTGCATTTTGGTCTTATTTGCTGTTAACACCATCTCCAGTGAGTTCTTATTTAAGGTATGTTATTTTTCAGTCTTAAATTTCCATCTGATTTTTTTTTTCTTCACAATTTGCAGTCCTCTACTGAAATTCTTAATCAGGTCTTTTTTCCCCATCAGCAAATTATGTTTATTTTGAAGCTCATGTAAAAGAATTCCATCATTAGAATTTCCTATGGATGTTTCTACTGTTGTTTCCTTTTCATTTTTCATCACACTGTCTTATCTCCTTTTGTCTTTTTTAATCCAGTGCTTGATACCGCATATGAAAAATTTAGAGGTAATTTGAGACTCGGGGTAATGTTACCTTCCTTCAAAGAGGATTAACATTTACTTCAAGTAGGTGGCTAGAGGTACTGAAGTCACAGATCACCTTGATCTAATTACTGATTGAGACATTTCATAGCTGGGATTTATTTCTAAGGTACAGTACTTCGGGGTTCCAAATGGAGCACAGAGGGTTTACCAGGACCAATGCCCCAACCTTGGTGGGATATCAACAGCTGTTTTTGTTTTTTTAGCCTTAAGTGTCCATAAGAAACTCTGCTCAGCTTCTCATCCACCTTTCCCAGAATTGCCAGATGCTACTAAGGGGGAAAGTAGCCCAAATGCCAGATTCATCTCTGCCTTAACAGCATTCTGATATACTCAAATACATGTCTTCCATATTTTGGGTCCAGTTTTTCTTGTTTTTTTTCTTTTAAATGGAGTGTTAATGCAAATAATTTATCCAACATTTCCAAAAGTGGAGCTCCTCCAAAATCAGATAATGTGTTTACTATTTAAGGGTTTTAGAAGTTCTGTTTTTTCCATTTTCTCCATTGTGGGCCAGACCCACACGATGTTTTTTTCAAAATATGCATTCTATGAAACATCTTTAAAGGTGGCAGTGTATTTTCAAATAAACCAGGATACACCCTGTTAACTATGAAAATACCTTATAAAATGTCATTTGCACAAAAACATTTTATCTAGAATAGGGAAGACAAAACATATGGAATAAAACAACTTCAAACATTATACACACACACACATTTCAAGAAGAAAAAAATGTACCAAAGTAATTTCACATTTAAATTGGAAAGGAGAAGAAAAACTATATCAGGTTTCATATTTTATACTTTACAATTCTAATTGTCTCTAAGCATTTACTAACATTATCTAGAAATAAAGTGTCATTTATCATGACCCGATGTTTTTCAAAACATTCCAAACATAACTTTTTTCTTTGAAAAATTACATAATTTTATGAAAATCTGAAGTCTACTGAAAGCCTAAGAGAAATACTGTATATGCCAACACTTACCATGAAAAATACGAAAATCAATATATGGATGAGAACCTCTTCTTTCTGATTCAAATCCTGCTCGACTCCTTACACGTACATCTCCTGGACAAAATCAAGAAAAAATAAACTTAGAAGGCTGCCATTTTGGGAAGAAGCTCCCATATGCAACAAAGGTTTATGTGGTAACATACTCATAAGTACTGGCCCACTAAGTACTTATGGAGTAAGTAGTTAACAGCTGATCTATTTAAAGGGATTTACAAATTTTCAATATTGAATTGTACGGCTAGGGGGACTTCTTTTTTTAATCTACCTCCATAATAATAATAATAATAATAATAATAATAATAATAATAATTACAATATAAATTTTAAAGTTAGCATTCGAAAACATGACAAGTATATGACAGTTGAACCTAATTATCTTATTATTCACATGGAGTTAAAAAAAAATCCTCAGCACAAAACTCTAAAAATCCAGAGAGAAAAATATTAAGTGTCTACCCCTTGCCCACCACCATACTGGACTATAAGAGATATGAAAGAAAATACATGACCCATTCTTAAGTACCTTAAAATTTTATGAATGTACAGAAAAAATGTTAAAGATTTTGCCTTAAATGTTTAATTTGATCAATCTCCTCTTTTCTCATTGATAGTGGACATATACCCAAGGTCTTTAGTTGGGTCTTAAACTCTGGCCTGTATAAGCTCAGTATTGTTTCTTCTACATGTATTTATATGAATTTCAGATCTACTTCTCCACACAGCAAAATAACCACTGGAAGCATGTACCAGACACTCTTTTTGTGCCTTATAGGCACTATTTTATTTAATTCTCTAAGCAACTCTGGGAAGTAGGAATCTTAGTCCCTGTTACAGATGAAGAAACTGAGACTTTGAGAAGTTAAGTAGCCTGCCCATACCATAAAGCTAGTAAAGGGTGGGAGCCTGAGTGGCTCGGTTGGTTAGACGACTGCCTTCGGCTCAGGTTATGATCCCGGAGTCCTGGGATCGAGTCCCACATCGGGCTCTCCCTTCTCTGTGGGGAGCCTGCTTCTCCCTCTGCCTCTGCCTGCCACTCCCCCTGCCTGTGCTCACTCTCCCTCTCTCTCTCTCTGTGTCAAATGAATAAATAGAATCTTTAAAAAAAAAAAAAGCTAGTAAAGGGTGAGTCAGGATACAAACCTAGTCTGTGGACTCCAAAGACAGCACTTTCCGCACTATACTTCCATAGCCTCCAATTTCATAACCTTTAGGTTTTCATCCCTGCCCGTGCCCTTGAATTCTGCTTGCCTAGAAGTACTTCCTGCTCACTCGTTTCTCTAAGCAAGGCCATCATTTCCTTCAAGGTTCGTGTCATCCCACAGTGATTAATCAACTCTCTCATGTGGCGATTCCTTCACCCTGCAACAAATTCTTACTGAACACCCACCACACCAGTCACACTGCAAATACAGCAGTGAGCAAAACACATAAAGTCCCCGTCTTCATGAAGCTTATCCTTTCATGGAGACAAATAATGTAACAAATAAGAATTTCATTCTACAGAAGATGGTAATAAGTAACCTGGAAAAAACTAAAGCAAGGAAAGAAGAATGGCAGGGGCGGGAGGGGGGCAGAAGTAGGGGAGAATGGACTCACTAGGGTGGTCAGAGAAGTTCTCATTGAAAAAAAAGGTATTTGAGGAGAGGCCTGAAAGAAGTGAGGCAGTGAGCCATGTGGCTATCTGGAGGAAGAGGTTTCCAGGCATAAGAAAGAATAAATAAAATACCCTGAGATGGGAGGCATGCTTGGCATGTTCAAGGTCAAGCAAAGAGGCCAGCACGGCTGGACTGAGGTGAGGGAGAAGTGAAGTCAGAGAGGTGGTAGGGCCAGTTCATGCGGGCCATCATAATAGCTCTGGCTGTTCATCTAGGAAAACCATCAGAAGATTCTGAATGAAGGAGTGAGACAGATTTAACTTAGGTCTCAAAAGGTTCACTTTGGCCACATAAACTAGAATCGAGTGGAGGCACATAGGGTAGAGGCAGGGAGACTAGCTAAGGAGGGTGTGTAAGAAATGAAGCAATCTATGGGTTGGTGGGGGGTGGCTATGGGGAGATGCTGTTCAAGGGGAACCATGTGTCAGTTATGCAGGGTAAGGTCTGCGGATCTAATGTACAACAATGTGACTATAATTAACAATAAAAAAATAACTATGGCTCAGATTGCGATGGTAACAGCATCAGGGTGGTGAAATTCTGGATATACTTTGAAGGTATCAGCCAAGAGGATTTGCTGATGAAGGAGACATGAAGTGGATAAGAAATAAGAGTCAAAAATGACTCGAAGGCTTCTGATCTGACAACCAGAAAAATGGAGTTATGTGCTACGATGGCATAAGACTGAAAAATGAACAGACCTGGGAACACAAATGTTTTGTTTTGCTCTCGCTCCTTAGCTAGTCTCCCCTGACTCTACCTATGTGCCTCTGCTCAATTAAATGTCGGGTACCCACAATACACTCATGTGGAGATGTTCTACAGAGTTTAAAAAAAAAAAAAAATAGGAGTCTAAAGTTGTTTTCAGGAAAGCAGAATCCCAAACGTGTTTGTAGAGAGACAGAGACAGTAAAGAGGAAAAGACCACACATTAGTGAGGAAAAAATACATATTACAGTAGAATGGAGTTGAGGCAGTCACACAAGGTTAAATGAAAGAGGGGAAAAAAGTGGGCGCCTGGGTGGCTCAGTTGTTAAGCGTCTGCCTTCGGCTCAGGTCATGATCCCAGGGTCCTGGGATCGAGCCCCGCATCGGGCTCCCTGTTCGGCGGGAAGCCTGCTTCTCCCTCTCCCACTCCCCCTGCTTGTGTTCCCTCTCTTGCTGTGTCTCTCTCTGTCAAATAAATAAATTAAAAAAAAAAAAAAGTGGGAAAAGGGGAAGAAAAGCAAAAACAGGGCACTGGAAAACACTTAAGCTTAAGAGGATGGGAAAGAATTAGTCAAAGAGGCAAAAACAAAAAACCCAGAGAAAGGTGAAGAATATGGATGGCTCAATATCTTAGAAGTTGAGGGAGGAATTCTGAGCATGAGGAGAGGAGTCACAGAACATTCCTTTATGAAAAGAGAAGTAAATCTGCAAGATTCCAGTAAATCTTAATTGTACATTTCTAATAGTATGAATTAAAGTACAAGGGATAAAGGAGTGTGTGATGAGGAGAGAAATCTGGAAGAGAGAAAACAATGATACATATATAAACAATCTAAATTCATTTTACGTTATGGACTTGAGTAATACACGAAAAATTTAAGAACTGAGACTGGGAGAAGACCAATGGTCTTCCCTGCCAGCCAAGCGAGAAGAGAATACATGCAATGGCAGGACTATATGATCAGGACCCTTTTTTATGAAGAATACTCTAGTTCAATTTAAAATCGTGTACTCATGATAGAGTCCCAGTTATTAAATCAGAGATTTCTCAAGTACCCTAAAAGGCCTCTCTTTATTCACATAACATTCAATATTGGTTTCAAGACTTTTAAACCTCAAAATAATAGATTATTTCTATTGCAAACAGCGATGAAAAGCAACCAAATGAAAACTACCTCAATCTCAAGTAACATTACACAATAACAAAATTAATGGATATTGGTACAAAATAAATACTGCTTACCTAGCATACGAATGTACAATGCAGTCTGGTCAGAACTGTCATAGGAAATAGCTCCACGCCTCTAGAAAAAAACATACACACATTTTTAATGCATGGCAATTACGTGGGATATGAAATTTAACCAACATTTATTATTTATTGTGCAAAAGTTGAATATACAAAATGAATTAGATATGACATCTGCTCTTAAAATCTCTAGTTGTGAAGGAGACAGTTATAATATGATGAAGCAATATCATAAAAGTGGATACAGAGTACGGAACATGCAATAGGTAGAAAGTTAATGTCGGAGTCAGACAAGCTCACTTGCGGAGAGACCTTTCGCAGAGGTAGACAGAAGTGGAGAAGAGATACAGTCCAACTATTTTCCATTCCCTTAATTTAAACATGAAAGAATAATCAAACAAGAATCATCATTTGAAGAAACCCGTCAGGCTAGAAATAAATGGAACAAAATGAAAAACCAAATGGCCCAGAGGCTAGCAAGAAATGAAAGAATTTTTAAAAATATAATTAGGATACCCAAAGAGATTTGAGATGACACTGAATCTATAAAACAAAAAACAGGGTACCACTGAAAAAGAAGTTTTAAAATATATTTTGTGTTTAAAAGTAGACAGATATAAAACATTATTCATAATAGCCCCAAACTAAAAACAACCCGAATATCCAGCAATGAATGAATGGATTGATACAAATGAAGTATAACCATACAACAAAGCATTATTCAGACTTTAAAAGTTATGAAGTACTGATGCATCTACAACATGGCTGAACCTCAAGAACAGTGTGTTGAATGAAAAGAGCCAGTCACAAAGGACCATACAGTGTATGGTTCCATTGATATGAAATGTCCCAAATAGGCAAATCCATAAAGGCAGAAAGTAGACTGGTGGTTGTCTAGAGTGGGGAGAGCTGGTGAGAAATGGGGAGTGGATGCTAATGGTACTGTGTTTCTATCTACAAGGGATGAAAGTGTTCTCAAATTATCTGTGGCAAGGACTGCACAACTCTGTGAATACGACTAAGAATTACTGAATTATATACTTTAAATGGGTAAATTGTACGGTATGTGAATTGTATTTCAATAAAGCTATTATAAAAATAACAAATGTTACAAATTTAAAATATACAACCTAAAACAAAATAAATTTGAAGAGCTGAAATACCCTCCGCAAGTTCTGCCAACTTTACCTTCGCACTCCCCTCCCATTCTCTAGCTCCACTTCTTCCTTCTGTCTCGGGCACCACCACCTCTAAGCTGGCCTCTTGCAGGGGGCTGCTGGCTGTTTCCTGTTGCATCTCATGGCCCCCAGTCCGCTCTTCACATAGAAGCAACAGTGAACAACTCGGCTACTGCTCAAAATCCTCCAGTGGCTTTCCACACACTTGGAATAAGGCCCAACACCAAGCTGTGATTTCCAAAGGCCTCCATGATCTGTCCCCCTACCCTGTCCTCACCACCACCACCAGCCACACTGGGTGTGGCTTGCTTTCCTCAGCTGTACCATGGGTGCAGCCTTTATACTTGTTCCCCTGTCCAGGATCACTGCATCACTGTTCCTTCTTATCTCTCTGGTTCTAGATGAAATGTCATCTCTTCATTGAGGCATTCCAAGGCTACCAAATCTAATGTCATCTGAGAGTCACCCTCTCCCACAGCCCTACCTTCCTGCTCTGTTATGGCACTTAGCTGGCATTATCTTGTTTGCTCGTTCTAAAATAGAAGCTCCATAAGAGCAGGAACTGTGTGTCTTATTTACCACCATAGCCCTGGCCCCTAAAACAGTAGCTTTGAGTAGATTCTAAATAAATATTTGGTAAACAAGTGACTGAGTAGATTTATTGCAAATAAATTAGTGAATAGTTTATTAAGTTGATGAATAAACTCATGGATAACAGAACTGATATAAAGACAGATTTAAAAATCTAGAAGATGAAATTGACCAAACCTCCTATTGGAAAGGCCTTTCTAACTGTTCTATAAAACATGTCTAGAAGTCACGAAAGATGGATCAACGGGCGTTCAACAGATAGGACAATGGGTGAATTTCCCCCTACTCTACCTAAAAATGAAAGGAACAAAAGGTGCCTTAAAAATCAGTTAGAAAATGATGAGTACGAGTGTAGAAAAACAGATAGGACATAAACATACTATCCACAGGAAAAGAAACAATAAGCCCATAAACAAAAGACAAGATGCTCAACTTCATTAACAAAAGAAATAAATATTAAAGCAATGAGATATTTTTATATATCAGATTAATGATCTTCTTCCCTCACAAAACTCTGGCGTGAGATTTACGATTCCTCAACATACACCTAGAAATCTCAAGGAAAAATGATCACTATAAAGAAATTTACTTTATTTAAAATCCTTATTTGAATGTAGTTTGCAAAATAACTCCCCAAATCATTGTTATTATCTCCTTAATGCTTATCATGTAAGAGACAAAGGTCAATTAAACTCTTACATAATTTCATGTATCCTTACAAAAACAAAAAAACAACAGTTCAGGAAATGTAAAAGGAACAGAAGTTCAAACAAAAACAAAATTCTAATTTTCAACACCAGTTGTCTCCAGGGAGCCCAAGGGACACAGAGGTAGGAGGACTTTTCAGTGTTTATCCTTTGAATTTTGTAGTATGTGTAGTTATTATCTGTTGCAAAATAAACCAAATTAAAATTAAAAAGTAAAATGAGAATCTACTACAAAGAAATCTATAAAGAAAAGCATGATCTCAAATCCCAAGGGACTAAATCATACAGACTACATTCCTGGCAGCATCGCGCTTATAGTGTCTTCTACCAACAGAATATCTCTCCCAAGGAAGCCTACTGCAGTGTAAACCAAAACAGTTTCAGGGTAAACTATTTATTTTGGAGCAAAGAGCCACTGTAATCACTTGGTATTAAAAGGTACCTCTCGCACCTGCTGTTTCATCCCCTCTTATTAGATTACAGACCTCCCCTTAATACCACCATATTAGAGGAAAACCTAGGAGCCTGGAGAGCATATATGTGGAAATAAATATTACTGTCAGCCAAGACATATTAGTGAAGCTAAAGATACCACTGTGTAATAGCTTGTCCTTGTCAATACCTATCAACCTGCTAGTGTCCAGTAACAACTTGAATAAATAGGTTGTGAAAACGAATTATGACTTGCCATCTCTAATAGCCCTCTTTAAGAGAGTGATTGACCTTATTATTTTTTTAATCTAGGATGACTATTTACTAAAACAGCCATTAATTAGGAATGTAAAATCTCATTTATCACTTCACATATTAAGGACTGAGAAAGACTAATATCAGCTCTCTGTTAAATAGTATAAATCAAAAACTTGTTAGTGAACATAATCTAGATTATAACTATAACATACTAAATTTATTTTAAGGTAATCCCTTTAGACTTATTTACAGAGGCATTAATTTAGATCTAAAAATGATAGGGTCTACATCAATCATAATAAAAACCTGGCAAAAGACTAGAATTTAATTTTAAATATATTAACAAATTACTTAGTGAAGTACAACTTATTCAAGTTATTCTATTCATTACTAGTTTAAGTAAGTCCGGTCCACACATAACTTAGTTTAAAAGCTATATTAAACCACAAGACATAACTCTTATAAAATAAATCTAAATGAGACAATTTTTTTTAAAGGATGGACTTTAAAATAGATCTATCTGAGCCCATCAACGAATATATCCCAAGTGATACCTCATTTATCTCCTCACAGACCAAGATTAAAATGAATATTATTAAATTCTCCCACTAAACAATCGTGGTAGAACAGCCTAAAGTAACTCATTTTGGAAAAATACACTATAAATTATGAATTGTAACAATTTGATTGAAACGTTAGAATTAGTTACTTTAAACCAAAGTCATATGTGCTTTATACACCAACACTACAGCATAGACTTAACACACCTTTTTTAAAGATTAACATCTTAAAAGCCAAATACTAGTAAAAATCCTGTTTTTATTAAAAGAGTAAAATGAATTCAATGACAATCCTGTGTCGCAGTCAGTCACAAAACACTTTGTGCTATCATCCACATCCCCACCTCACCTCACCACTGATTGGAAAGAACTGAGACGCCTCTACCCGTGACTCTTCTAATTTAGCCATCCTGGGAACAGCTTGTAAAGCAAACTGGTATAGGTCAAAACATGGGTGTGGCTGAGCTAATCAGAAACTGACAGCAGCAGCATAAACAAGTTAAACTGTAAGGTTCCAAAGGATCCACTGCCATGCTAACAGGACTGCTAAGTGCCCTAGTAAGACACTCACCTTCAATCAGGATGAATCACTCTGCCACACAAGATCTCACTTACAAAGTGAGTGACAAAAGGTGTAAAAGTTGTTCCAATATTAGTTAATATGAAACTTTTAAAGACAAACATTTTTAAAATCTGAGCAAAGATATTTTAAGTGCCATTGTTTGTATCTTGTTCAAGTTTTCCACTAAAATGATCTACTGTGCAAAAGCATGTTTATTTCCCTTACATGGGAAAAGTAATAATACATTAATACTTGCTGAACTCCTACTTTGTGTCAGAAAATGTTACAGGTGGTTTCATACAAAATCTCATTTAACCCATACAAAGACCTTTACAAGATAGGCATTGTTGGCCCCATTTGGTGGATTAGTAAACTGATGGTCAAAGGGCTTAACCACAGTAGTACTAAATAAATTTTTTGGTAACATTACCAAACAACGGTAACAGATTACAAAAGATGGCTATGCAGCCAAAGTTTTAAAAGCAGTTTTCTCTGATGTAGTAAAAAGTAAAGTAAATAAAAAGTAAAAAGCTTTTTCAGAGTATATTCATCTTGCACATGCTAGAGAAACGTGCTGATGTTTGCCTATTATAATCCTGCATTGATCCACTCAACAGTCTCCTTCCATTCTTCTTGCCTATGAAAACAATATATTTTTCAAAAATATCGCAAACTTAAAATATTAACATTCTTTTTGTGTAAAAGCTTAATTTTGGGGGCACCTGGGTGGCTCAGTCAGTTAAGCATCCGACTCTTGATTTTGGCTCAGGTCATGATCTCAGGGCTATGAGATCAAGCCCCGTGTCTGGCTCAGCATTGGGCGTGGAGCCTGCTTGAGATCTCTCTCACCCTCTGCCCCTACCCACCACCGTGTCCCCCTTGCCCCCCGCTCTTGCTCTCTCGCTTAAAAAAATTTTTTTTTTTGTGGTTAGAAAAAAAGTAAAAAGTCTCTGAAAACATCCACAACTCAATGAATTATTAATGTTAACTTGACCTTCATTCAATAACCTGGTGAGCTAATCCTTTAAAAACAATGAGTAAATAGCTGTTAGGGCAACAAAATTAATTCTTAACTTATAAAACACAAGGATTTTAAAAATTTGAGCACACTGTTTTTCTTTAAGAGACTTCTTCAATCATAGTCGCTAAGAAATCAAGACTACTTCAATAAGGGACCATTATGTTTAAAACAGTATGTGAAAAATTATGTACCAAGGATTAAAACCTTGCTTGAAAAAGAAACAACTTTATGGAAGCTTTAGGTTCCTTTGCAAATACTGATGGCCTTATACATTTTAAGTTAATATTCTTCAATTTCTTAATACAGGAAGAAAAAAAGCTGCATGATGGATGAAAGATATAATCATTTTTATACAAGTATAGAAAAAATAATTTCAGATAGTATCATCTTAAATATTTCCTACATTAGTTTTAGACTTTTTTCCAGATGGCAAATGGCTAGCATTCTAGCCAGCATTTCTCAAGCCTGATACTCAGAATTAAAGTTAAAAAACAACAGATACATAATAATCTTACCTTTTTTCCAACACATTATAAGTAAGCTACACATTTTAGTAGCAGCAAGACTTTAACAGAGAACATGAGAGCGGGTAGTATTTCGTTTTTAAAAAGTTCATAACTGTTTAGAAATTCTCAACTATACATTTAACATATAAGTAAATTTTTATCTCCAAAGAGAGTATTTAAAATATGTACACCAAAAGCATAAATTAATAATTATTTAATCTTAAAAGGTGTATTTCTCTAATCACAAACTTCTTTAAGGGAATGATACTGAGGGAAGCTACTCTGACACCGAGGAATGATACCCTGAAAAGCCCTCGAAAGGAGGAATCAGGTGGGAAAAGAATAAAAAGCCCACGCCTAACTACAAGTAAGCTTTCCAGGTGACAGGTAAAACTCGAACAGCTCTCTTAATCAGAGAAATAAAAACTGAAGCCAAAGAAGAAACTCCTAGCAATTCTATTCCAACCAAATACACAAACTGACGATTAATGTCACAGTCCTAAAAATAAAGATGGCCTACCTTAGAGGCGATCCACTTGAGAAGAACCACAGCCAGACACCAGATCAATGTAATTCCCATTGGATCAATCAAAAGCCCACTGCATAATCTCCCTCCTCTCCAGCAGGCAATAAGCAAGGAAGACTTGTTACGAGTTTGATAATAACCAGCTGTCCCGAGGCAGAAGCGAGGGGACACCGACTGCCTGGAACCTCAAGCAGCTGCCTTCAAACCAGATCACCTGACTCCTCTGAGAATGCGCAGCCAGGCAGCCTTCCTCCTCAGCGCGTGCTTAAGGCCACAACCCCAGGGTTGGGGTAGAACAGCCTAAGTAATGTTGGAAGAGGAAAGGAAAAAAAAACCTTTGTGAGGCCTGACCTAACAGTCTCACAAAATAGACACAAGAAAGGTCCCACGCTAGCCCCAAACACTTCTACAGCTTAATACTAACAGAGTGCTTTGACAGAACTTTCAAAAAATGTTTGGCAATACACAAAATTTCCTCATTTCTTTCACACAGACCACCTTCACAGGTATAATGTCCTGGCACTTAAAAATATGAATGCATTTTATTCTATCCTTTCAACTTTTAATACTGAATGGGTTCAGCTTTTTATTTCTTCTAGGGCTAGGATTACTTTATGAATGTTAGAGCCATTCATAAATGCCGTCTGCCCTATTTAACACTGTAATTCGCTCATTTTAGATTTACTGGCAAAGCCCAGTCTAAAGGTGCATTTTCAGACAATTAAAAGTATATTATTTCTAAGTCCTAGTTGCCATCTAGCTTATATTACAATATTTTTAGTACACGTCACCTTCTTCTCTTGGCTGGTGAGTGAACTCTCTTATGGCAAAGTGTGCCTATATTCATCCACCTTCATGACCTCACAGCAGCCAGCAGGCTGCAGGCAGTAACCCTGAGAAAGTCTTTCATGAAACTTTCATTCAAGTATTCTGCAAATATTTGTTAAGCTTCTACTATGTGCCAGGCCCTGTGCTCGATGCCAGAGGCACAATCCTCCAGTGAAAACAGAAATGGGTCCTGCCCTTGTGAAGCTTACAGTTTAGTCAGAGGCTACTTTAACCGAAGTCTACAAACATAAATATAAAACTGCAACTGTAACAAACAAGTACAGTGAAGTGGGGATAAGAACTGCCAACACAGTCTGGATCTGACCTAATGCAGAGGAGCGGGACTTCTTCCCAGAGTTCCTGAAACGAAGGGGCAAGCACATGAAGAGGACAGGAAGAACGGTCGGGGCAGACAGGACAACGCATGATGGCCAAGCAGCTGTGAAACAAAGCAAGGAAGGAAGAGACAGGAAGACAGGGGAGGCTGGAAAGCAGGGCGAGTCAAAGTGGAGGCCATGCAAAGGTGTTTTACCTTCATCCTAACAGCTAATCCCAACCTAAAGAACTTTCGCAGGTTCTGGTCAAGGACAGCTGTGTGGGTTGGGAGCTGCACGGGCAGTTCAGCTGGCCACTGCAGAGGTCCAGAAGAGGGGCGAAGAGCCTGCGCGGAGTGCTAGAGATGAAGAGCGGGGGCTGGCTGGAGAAATACTCAGGACATGACAGGACTGTCACAGACGGCAGTCCATGACGAGACAGAGGCATCTGCGTGGCAACAGTCCACAAAGGATGGTTCTAAAGTATTTGAAATAGCCCAACAGGTCAAATACTAACGTAATGCTATTTTCATGATCCAATCCTCAGTACAAAGAAGTTTATTTAAAAAAAATTAATTTTAGACCTGTCAAAAAGCAGCATAAGTTAAATTAGCAGATCTAAATCAAAATTTTCCTAAATTGAAACCGTTCATAACACATGGTCATAAATTTCTCACTCTACCTTATACATTATGTATATCGCTTCCTGCCACTGAAGCAACAAGCTGTAATGCAATCCTTGCACAAACGGAGACTTTTTTGTCAGGAAACTAGGTGTGACAGGAGATTGTCAGGGTCTTTCATTACTCTCTGTATTCTAGGAGAGCTCCAGGAACTAAACTGAAGGATGCCCAGGAATAGTACGAAGCAGCAGACTGCGTATTAGCCCAGGGCCCAGGAGCAGTGCTGGTGGCCACAGGAGAGGGGCCGTGCGGCCTGGGCCAGGCACTACATGGGCTTGAGGTTGCCATCCACTGCTCTAGCCCATGCCACACACTCCGAATTAGCCCATTACCATGATGCTCAGCCCAGAAAGACTTCTCATTTTCACACTTCCTTTCCAATCAGCTGCTTAAGGAGTCAAATTCTGAGACGCAAATATAAGATTGCTATTTTTGGTAGAGTACTTAAATATTTTTATAAAAGTCTTTTTGATTAAAGATGAGCTCAAGAATCTGCACTTTCATTTAGTCTAAAAAGGAAGGACTGATCAGGAAATAATCAGAATTGAGACAAAGAATTAAGAAAAGAAAAAAGACATAAGAAAGGCAGTCCTAAAAGTTCTCTCATTTAAGTGAATTTCTGTTGAATTTATTTTTTTAAAGATTTTATTTATTTATTTATTTGAGAGAGAGAATGAGAGACAGAGAGAGAGAGCACGAGAGGGGGGAGGGTCCGAGGGAGCCCGATGCGGGACTCAATCCCGGGACTCCAGGATCATGACCTGAGCCAAAGGCAGTCGCTTAACCGACTGAGCCACCCAGGTGCCCTGTTGAATTTATTTCTATAACCTCAAAACTCTACTGGGTTTAGAGACAAGAGCCTGGGGTTATCTCACAGCTTTACGGCCAAGAGCTGAGTGACCCTGGGCAAGTTACCACTTTGCTGGGCCTTATTTTCCTCGCCCTCACAGGACTTAGGTAACCCCTATACAAGAATACCTTGCTCAGAGTAGGCTCTCAATAAATTTTAGCCAAATCAGAATTAAATATTTGAGACTTAAGAATGATACTGAACAAATCACTCCAGCTTCAACCCAACAATAGACTTCACTGAAATCACAATGGTCCATAAAAGGAATTTACACTGTGCTTGCCTAGGGCCCTCAGAAATCTTTTCCGAGCCCTAGGAGAGTGAGGGTCTTGACTTTCATTTTTCACACTGGTGAACAGGTTGGCTCCCTTAAGTGGTTTCCCCAACATCTTCTTAAATTTGTACTCTGACAGTGAAATACAGAGAAAATCAAGACACGATCCTCCCAGATTAGAAAATTAGAAAATTCTCTATTTGAATAGAAATAGCTATGAATTTATGCCTAAAAAGCCCCACAGATCATTGCTAATGATGTATGCACATCACTCAAATCTTACAAAAATCTCAACAGTACACTTAACTTTCTTAATGGCATGGACCTAATAGCTTTAAATTTTTTTTCTTATTTTGAGATATGAAATATTTACCACTAATTTATGTGTATCATTTGCAAGGACTTCCCTTAATAATAAAAATATTTCAATAAGATGAAATAAAAGCAAAAGCTGTTATCAAATTAGTACGAATACTCCATTACGTTTACTTCATAGAAAATTCTCCTAAAAATTAATCTTTCCAGCTTGAATCATGTAATTTATTATTCCATAAAGAAAGAGCTGTGTCTTTTACACTAATAACAAATGTATCCTTACATTAACTTTTCTCACCTCCGCCTAGTGAAACATGGCAGAGTAACAAAA
The DNA here is from genome assembly GCF_009762305.2 of Zalophus californianus. NCBI lineage: Eukaryota > Metazoa > Chordata > Mammalia > Carnivora > Otariidae > Zalophus > Zalophus californianus. Next base: position 125,584,374 of record NC_045598.1, read on the forward strand.
AAATCAGACTATAGTAGTGGCACCTGGGTGGCTCAGTTGGTTAAGTGGCTGCCTTTGGCACAGGTCGTGATCCCAGGGTTCTGGGATCGAGCCCCGCATCGGACTCCTTGCTCGGCAGGGAGCCTGCTTCTCCCTCTCCCTCTGCCTGCCTGCCGCTCCCCCCTGCTTGTGCTCTCTCACTATCTCTATCTCTGTGTCAAATGAATACAATCTTAAAAAAAAAAAAACAGACTATACTAGAAAAATTAGTGCCCAGGATACAACTAAACTTTTAAAAACAGAATTTGATACTTTAAGAAGAAAGTACAAAACTTTTTACCTTTCTGGGGCTAATAAAACTAGTATCTGAAAAATGAAAGTATTAAAAGCAGACCTCATTATTTTAAAACTGTGATCAATAGAAAGAAAAGACATGACTTTGATCACTGTGTTTTAGAGAAGTAATCCAAGTGCAAATTTTATTCCTGGGGCTCTTTGCCACCCACAGGACACCTGTCAATCTTGGCAATAGCCTTTAGCTATCCATACAGAGACTCAGCATGTCCTTCCCTTGACCAAATTAGGCTAACCTCATCTGCATTGACATCAGTGTCTATAATTTTGGATTCTCATGGACGGAAATAGCCTATCCCAGAGTTCTTTATACAAATGTTGTGTCTGTGGAAAACTATAACCAAATTTATAATAGAAAAATGTGAACACTATAGTCAAAACCCTCTAATTGTGCTTTTATCGTTTTGAATTCCAGCCAATTTTAATAGCAAGTAATAAAGTAAAGCAGGTTTTTTTGTTCATTTCTTCCACTAAAAGCCACATATCAGGGCTTCTTATTCTTCAGTTGGTATAAATGTCTTTTTTTTTTAAGATTTTATTTATTTATTTGAGAGAGAGAGAATGAGAGAGAGAGAGAGCACGAGAGGGAAGAGGGTCAGAGGGAGAAGCAGACTCCCTGCTGAGCAGGGAGCCCGATGTGGGACTCAATCCCGGGACTCCAGGATCATGACCTGAGCTGAAGGCAGTCGCTTAACCAACTGAGCCACCCAGGCACCCCAGTTGGTATAAATTTCAAGAGATATGAAACTGACAAAAAAAATTAGCTTCGATAACAAAAAATATTTTAAAACTATCATAACATGAGAATTTTACCAGTTAATTAATACCTTTGTGTCATAATGATTTAGAGCTCTGAATTAAGTTTTTTTGTTATATAGTATCTCAGTAGTTGATGACAGCAGCATGTGATTAGTCCAGGTATGGAGGAAACAGTATAAGCACTCTGACACTTTACAAACATTCAAGCCTTCTGTTAACAGACAACTATCTTATGACATTAAAAGAACTTAAGAGATTTGCTTATTGAACCACTGTTCATAATATATTAAAAATTATGGAAAAGTGGAAGTAGTCACAATTTTTAGAAGGAAAAAACAGTAGTGTATATCTGTAGAGTGTGAACTTAAAAAAGGAGCATTCAGTGTGCATGCTGTAAGTGTAATGCTACTAGTATATTATTAAACCAGGAGAATGTCACAAAGACTTAATTTCAGCAGAGCTGCACAGAAGTCTCTGGTGGCAACCTTAAACAAAACAGAACAATGTGAGCCCCGTACTACAGTTAGGCAGACTCCTAGCTGGCTAAACCAACATACCCAGAGATTAAGTACTTGATACCAAACAAGGGGAAGAATTCTAGAGGTAACTAACAGAACTCTGCATCTGAACTTGTCTTGTTCCACACTTCACTTACTGGGGTGCAGATCAGACAAATGCATATCAAATCTGCATATAAAATGCAAAGGATAAACCAGCATGCTTAATTACAAATAACTTAAAAAAGGCCAGGATGTTTAATCTCTAAGTTAATACGAGACAGTAATTAAAGGCACTGAAAGTCAGGTAAGTATCCAGATCAAGGATGTTCCACTATTCCCAATACAGGCCACATTTATAAGACTCAGTTCAGTTCTGAATATCACACTGGAAGATGCATACATACATGGCATTTTAAAATATAGATAAGAATAATATACATAAGGGATAATAGTATTATAACTGAGATGCTTTAGGCAAAGAAATAAAAAAAGGGACAGAACAGGTGTTAAACAGCTATGAGATAAAATAATCTAAGGGGTTTAGCTCTTATTCTGTGAAATTACAGAAGGTGGAAATAAGACCAATAAGCAGTAAAGTTTGTGGAAAATAGAATTTGATTCACTATTACCATCTAAGAACTTTCTACAATTTGAGCCATGTAAATTGAAAAGAGGTGCCTCAAACAAGCCTCTGTCAAGGAGGCTGTGGAACAGGCTAGAACAACTGACCTTCAAGTTCTCAGCCAATTCCAAAATTTCACAGTACTTTAACTGAATCAGACACTGGAGTTCAGGAAGGCTAAGCCACTTGAAATTTGTAGGGTAGAGTACCAGAGAGGAAAAGTGGTTAGAAAATGGGCTCCAAAAGGCCGAAAGTGGGTCTCCTTGAGTCTTTGGCTAAATATTAAGCTAGTTATGTGTAGGATGAGATTCCATGAGGCCAGGAGAACGACCAAGGGAAGAACTACTACAGGGGAGCTGGGAGACACGAGCCCCAACCAACCACTGTAAAGATGCAACCCTTCATAAATGGACACAAGAGTCTTTAAGAAAAAAGGAAATACATTGTGACTAAGTGTAAATTATCCCAAGAATCCATAATTGGCTTAATGTTCTAAAAAACAATAAATGCAATTCAACATATTAACAGAAAAAAATCAATCATTTCAATTGACAAAGGAAAAGCATTTAACAAAATTCAATGCCATTTATGATAAACACTCTTACTAAAATAGGAATAAATGAAAACTTCCTCACCCAATAAAGAAGATCTATGAAAAATCTACAGCCATTATCATACTTAGCAACAAAAAACAATGCTTTTGCCCTAACATCAGGCACAAGGCAAGGATGTCTGTTCTACCACTTTAACATAGTATCAAAAGCCAATGGATTAAGGCAAGAAAAAGAAGCATAAGGCATACAAATTGGAAAGGAAGAAGAAAATCTGCCTTCATTTGCAGGACAATCAGATTGTCTATGTAGAAAATCCTAAAGACTCTACATAAAAACTACTGGAACTAATATTTAGCAAGCTCACAAGACCAATAAACAAAATCAACTGTATTTCTATATACTAATGAAATATGTTTGGAACATGAAATTTAAAAAATATTATTTCCAATAGCATCCACAAACATGAAATACTTAGGGAAAAACTTAATAGAATGCATGCAACAAGATCTGTACAGTGAAAACTATAAAACATTTCTGAGAGAAGTTAAAAAAGAACTACATAAATGGAGAAATATACTATGTTGTTATAGGATTGAATTGTGTTCCCACAAGAGATATGTCGAAGTTCTAACCCTGGATACCTGTGAATGTGACCTTATTTGGAAAGAGGTTCTCTGCACAGGTAATTAAGATGAGGGCATACTGGGTTAGAGTAAATTCTGAATCCAATATAACTGGTGTTCTTATAAGAAGAGAGAAATCTGGACACAGACACACAACCACACAGGGGAGAAAGCCATATAAAGATGGGAGACTGGAGTAAAGCATCTACAAGCCAAGGAATGCCAAAGATTGCCAGCAATATCAATATCAGAAGCGAGGTGTAGAAAAGATTCTTCCCTAAAGCCCTAGAGAGAGCCCAGTCCTGCCAACACCTTAATCTCAGACTTCTAGCCTCCAGAACTGTGAGATAACAAACTTCTATCGTCTTAAACTATCCACTTTGTGATACTCTGTTATGGCAGCCCTAGGAAACGAATACAAAACCTGAGATGCCTATGGAGAATGAATTTATCTTAGGGATTTGTGAAAAATGAAAATTCAAGGTGCATCAAGGGTTTCATAAAGGCCTTGAAAGAGAAGTGGGCTAGAGAGAGGGATTTGGGAGTAATCCTCTATTAATCAAGACCATATAGTAAAATTACCAAATGAGAGAAGAGAAGATGGTTAAAACCAAATCTTAAGGCTCACAAGCAGGAGAGGACTGGGGAGGCAAAAGGCCAAAATTTACAAATGGTAACATTCAGACTAAATAGCACCACTCCCCAATCTGTTCCCCCCCACATATGCAAATAACATTCCTTTCCCTCTGACACCTCAGTTATGTTAAAGTCAGTAAGAAACAGCTTTGAATACAGTACAAAAAACAAGTGAAAAGAAAGCTATTGCTCAACAAATCTCAAACCAAATCCCCTTTTAAGAAAGTTTCTTACAGACCTAGGCTAGAGAAAGAATTTTGGTTCAGCTCTCCCTAATCTAGGCTCCTTTAGTTCCTTTAGAAGATGAAAGCAAGACACGGCAGCTAATATTAAAACTTTTTCCTATTGGTGAGCACTGTGGATTGTGTAAGAATGTTGAATCACAGACCTGTACCTCTGAAACAAATAATACATTATATGTTTAAAAAAAAAAGAAGAAGATAGTAGGAAGGGAAAAATGAAGGGGGGAAAATCGGAGGGGGAGATGAACCATGAGAGACTATGGACTCTGAGAAACAAACTGAGGGTTTTAGAGGGGAGGGGCGTGGGGGGATGGGTTAGCCTGGTGATGGGTATTAAAGAGGTCACGTACTGAATGGAGCACTGGGTGTAATACGCAAACAATGAATCATGGATCACTACATCAAAAACAAATGATGAGGGCGCCTGGGTGGCTCAGTCGTTAAGCGTCTGCCTCTGGCTCAGGTCATGATCCCAGGGTCCTGGGATGGAGCCCCACATCGGGCTCCCTGCTCAGCGGGGAGCCTGCTTCTATCTCTCCCACTCCCTCTGCTTATGTTACCTCTCTCACTATCTCTCTGTCAAATAAATAAATAAATCTTAAAAACAAAAATGAAAACGAATGATATAATATATGGTGATTAACATAAAATTAAAAAAAAAAACTAAACTTTTTCCATCCAGTTCTGAAACTGACACTGATTTGGAAGAAGTCGTTGAGATAAATAGTGGCCAACCAAGACAAGACCCATGTTCCTATTATATTATTTACTAGGTGGAGTGAATGAATCACTTGTCAAAGTCTCTTGGATCACTTTCATTTCCAATGGTGGACTAGTTCAGAGAACTGATCCTACCACTGAAAACTGAAAATAGTGAAAAATATAGAAAATATCTACTGAAATGAATCTATGAGCTGGTAAGAATATAAGAATACTCAGGCAAAAACTATGTAAAAGTAGGAATGGACAAAGGTAAGCAGAGTTGGCTTTCATTTCAAGGTCAAAGTGGAGGGTAGAGGAGGTGAACCTGAGCTTTGGATTTTTCACAACCACATGTGTATATGGAACAAAAAAGACCAAAGTCCAGGGTCTGGCCAAAATATAGAGCACATCCTAGTAACTATTACTAATGGAATACACAATGGGCAATAATTACATTCTATGTTCATTAAAAAAAAATAGCTTGAATCAAATCATATACAACCACCAGCTAGGAGAACATAATACAAATTTATGTAGGCTGGGAAAATGATTGCCATATTTTGGGTTTTTCATCAAAAATCTACTATTTTGATGAACTTGACTGCAAAGGCAGTTAAGATTAATTAATGCTACCTCCAGGAGCTCTAACTAGAACAATGTATAATGCAGTTTACTAAGGTTCAGAGAAAAGAGCTACTTTCTCTTAAAGTCACACCAACTGTTTACATTTAAATAAAATGAAGAGAATAGGAAGGCTTCTGTACTTAGCATATATATAATGCTTTGTTTAAAATAGAAGAGACAGGGAATTAAAAAGACAAAAATAATGTTTAATTTGCACTGAATTACATAGTACTTATTCAGAAGAAATGCATTTATAATCAACATTCTACAAAGAAATTTAAAACCTAACTTATATCATCTAACATCAACAAAACTCTCACTAAAAAATCTTTTCTTCATTGAGCCATAAAGTAGAATAGAGGTTACCACCAGCTGGTGAAAGAGGGGAGCAAGTTGCTGTTTAATGGGTACCCAGTCTCTGTGTGGCATGATGAAAAAGTTTGGGAAATAGTGGTGATGGTTGTAGAAGACTGTGAATATACTTAATGCCACTGAACTGTGCATCCAAAAATGGCTAAAATGGCAAATTCTACGTTAGGTACATTTTAGCACAATAAAAAAATACATATAAAAACTATTTTCATCCAATTTTCCTTAAAGTTTGGAATTCTCTTAAGTCTGAAATTCATGCAAATAAGTATACTCTAAAAATTGGACTAGGAGAGCAGAGGCTTTGGGTTATGTGATCATAAGATTCAAATCTGAGGTCTACCCTTCCTAATCACAGACTCTTGATACAGGGTACATCCTAAAAGCTTCAGTCCCTCCACCTGGAAAATGGGAAAGTGCATGAACACAAAGTTGTAGTAAGGATTACAGCAGACAGCTATGGTATGCATGAAGACAATCCAGGAACTTCACACCAAGGCGTTCTTATTCAATTCTCTGACATACGAAGAGTTATTAACTAAAATTTATAAGCCTTTAAAAATCATCTAACACCCTTTAAGCAGTGCCTGATAATATATTCAGGCATACAAAACTTGATTCAAATTCTTTAAAATGGCTTTTCCCTCTCTCTATCAATCCAGCTCTTATTTTTTTTTAAAGATTTGAGAGAGAGAGAGAGAGAGAGAAAATGAATGTGGGGGGAGGGGCAGAGGGAGACAAACCTAAGCAGACTCCCCACTGAACGTGGTGCCCAAAGTGGAGCTCAACCCCAGGACCCTGAGATCATGACCTGAGCCAAAATCATGAGTTGGACACCCAACTGACTGAGCCACTCAGATGCCCCTCGACCTAGCTCTTACTTAAACTGACGGTTTCTCTAAGTTACAATATGAGGCAGTCAGGAATATTAAAAACAAACAACTTATTGTTAAGTAAAAGAAGTCTGACGATAATGCTCTCCTTTTCAATTTTTTGCCAGCTGCCACCCAATGTATTTAATAGTCCATTTACAGTCATCTCTATCAGCAACAGGCATGCATTTAACAATATTAAACCAGTCAGGAATTTGCCCAAAGTGGTGCATAGTCTAGATCACAATTTTACTCTTTTAGGAAATGAGACATGGCTGGCATAGGTGGTGTTTAATCTTCTTAAGTACCAAATACTTTGCATACCCCCACATGATACAAGTTAATCTTCTGATACCCTGTATTGTATTTTTTTAAAAATCTGTATATTATGATGTTCTGACATCTTAAGAAACCATTCTAGCTGGGAAAAGACTGCCTGTCCCAGAACTAGCCCCTTCTTGGAGACAGCAAAGGGCCCAGCCAGGAGCATGCCCTTGATGTGCAAACTAATCGAGAGCCAGACGACCTTCTCCATCAGATCCTTTTCCCCAAGGCCTTAATCACCCAGAGCCAGGTACTAGGCAACTAGGGAACACTCCTACAGCCCAAAGCCCACCAAAATTATTTAAATCTGCCAATCATAAACCATTCACTCTGCCCTGCCTTTCCTTGGGAACCCCCAACAAAGACTGTGGCCCTAATGCTCTCTTCTCATGCCTGTCTTCTGCCTGCTAACCTGGTGCCTTCCCTGTGGACCCTGAGTGGTGTGTTCTGTCTCCTGGCTCTGGGACCTCTGAGTATAATAAACTGTATTTTTCCCTGAGCCTTTCCTGTGTCTCCTCTTGTGGCTGCACCTATCAGCAAAGAATACAAAACACATCCACTGAGAAAATACAAAACATTACTGTGAGTTCAGTAGTTATGTTTAAATAAATTTAATCACAACAATATCTACTTATATTTGAAACACACTGGTACATACATATTTGAGATTTATATTTTTAAGTTTACTACTTCAAATACATGTGGATTCGCGAATCCCTTGCCAAATTCCCAGATTCTCCTAGGATTTGCCATTCTCCTTTGGGAACCACTGTCCAGAGGATGATAAGGCAAGGTGTGTGTGTGTATGAACAACCCTGCCCTCCCACCATATCCCGACCTCTGACACACACTTCTTGAAGAGATATGCCCCGTTCAGTATACCATCATATCTCTCAAAAGCTGATAAGAATGGGGGGTGGGGGTGGGGGTTAGCTGATCAAAGAAAAACCTTTATAAGAAAAACCTATATGATTAAGGTTAAAAAGGGGACACACCAAAGAGCATGAAATAATTAACCCTCTCATCAAACTGCATACACAGCACTTTACCATACATCTTTCCTTATAGCATGTTTTATTACCAAGAAGATATAGAAAACCACTTTAATATTTGTCTTTTATGGCACAAATTTAACCTTTTTATCTAATTTTCCCCTATACATATCCTAATTCCAACCAATTAATCAAGATTTCCTAAACACAGTCTAGACATTACTGCCGCCATACTTGTACCCAACTCATTTCCTCAATATAGACTGAATTTCCTATTAGGAAAGTCATGTCACTATTAACACCTCCAATACATATTTAAGACAAAAATAAAATCCAGTCATTTTTGGCAATTACAATGGCTTATTTCAAGATTTACTGGAAAACTTAAAACTAAAATGGATAATTTGATACAGTTCAAAGTTTTAGTTCATTCTATGGACAATTAAGAATCAGTTAAATGTAATATAGGCAGTTTACAACAAATGAATAAAGTATATTTAAAGACTCTCTTGTTAAGAACCTGGAATAAAGACTAATACCATAGGAATTTTGCTAATTTGAGAAAATATTTCAGGTACAGTTGATTTTTAAATGATGACTCTTGTTCACTGAAAAGTGTGTACAGTTTTAAGTAGAAAACATTTTCAAAATTAGTCAAGTAAACATTTAATTGCGAGACAGATATCACTCTACACACATAAAAATTAATTATGGTATTATTACACTTTACAGTTTGAGTCTTTCTTACATTACTGTTTGAATGTAAATTGATACAATCTTTCTGGAAAGTAATTTGGCAATGTATATCAAGATTTGAAACTAAACTTAACGTTTTAACTAGCCATACCTCTCCTAGGAATTAATCTTAAGGCAATTATCATGAATGAGCATGAAGTTTTAGCTACAAAGATTTTCATCACAGCACTGTTTATAATGAAAAACTGAAACTTTCTACATATCTGACAAATAAGGGCTTGATTAGTTGACTAATTATAAAAATAGAAATGTGGAATACTTAAATCATTTAAAGTAACTGCTGTAAAACATACATACTCAAACTGTTTTGAAACTGCCTATAACTCTTGGATACTTTTAAGATTTTATTTATTTATTTGACAGAAAGAGACACAGCGAGAGAGGGAACACAAGCAGGGGGAGTGGGAGAGGGAGAAGCAAGCTTCCTGCGGAGCAAGGAGCCTGATGCGGGGCTCGATCCCAGAACCTGGGATCATGACTGGAGCCAAAGTCAGCTGCTTAACCAACTGAGCCACCCAGGCACCCCAACTCTTGGATACTTTTACCTATTTAAAATTTGTAGTAATAATAATGCATATATTCAATATGTAACTACATAGAGACAGAAATGGATGACTAGTTGTCAGGGGCTAGGGAAGGGGAGTGATGAGTGATTGCTAATGGGTAGTTTTTAGGTGATGAAAGTGTTCTGAAATTAGACAGTAGTGAAGGTGTGCAATATTCCTCAAATTTGTGAATAAAAAGCACTGCATGTTTTAAAAGAGTGGATTTTAAAGGTATGTGAATTATTTCTTAAAAAATGTACAGATTCAGGGGTGCCTGGGTGGCTCAGTCATTAAGCATCTGCCTTCGGCTCAGGTCATGATCCCAGGACCCTGGGATCAAGGCCCACATCGGGATCCCTGCTCGGCGGGAAACCTGCTTCTCCCTCTCCCACTCCCCCTGCTTGTGTTCCCTCTCTCACTGTGTCTCTCTTTGTCAAATACATAAATAAAATCTTTAAAAAAAAATGTACAAAGATTTAAATCTTAACTTTTTTTACACAAATCTTAAAGTAGGCCATCCAATGGCATCTCTGTATCTGAATGTTTTATGTGTGTTACTGATGAGCAAAGTTTGGGCTCTTTTTTCAGTTAGGCCTGTACGTGATTCCTCATGTAAAATTGTGCTCTGCTAAAGCAACTGAACTCCTCAAACAAATGCAGGCAAAGCTCACATGCATCTGTTCACATATTTCACTAAAACAAAGCAGTTTTTATACTAACAGATGAACATGCAAGAGCACCATTAGGATTGTAGAATTTTAAATGCTTATTGCAACTTTGGCATACTTTTCAAACTTTTATATTCATGACAAATAAAATGGATAAAATTTAGGTAATTATTACCGACTCCACAGTGAAACAAAAATTTCTGACTTTTTCCTTCAAACTTCTGGATCACTAATTTATAAGTATTCTGAAACCGTAAGGGAAGCTTTAAATACTGATAACATTTTTTAAACAGCTTTCTTGAGATATAGTGCACAAACCATACAATTTACCCATTTAAATACACAATACAATGGTTTTTAGTATACTTACAGATAGGTGCAAACATCACCACTGTTAAGTTTAGAATATTTCATCATCCCAAAGGAAACCTCATCCTCATAAACAGTTATTCTCCATTCTCCCCTCCCCCCAGTCCCTGGCAAACACCAATCTGCTTTTTGTCCTTATGGGAATACATTTTCTGGATATTTCATATAAATGGAATCATACACTGTCACCTTTTGTGTCTGGTTTATTTCACTTAGCAAAAGTTTTCTAGGTTCATCCAAGTTGTAATAAGTATCATAAATTCATTCCTTTTTATGGTTGAGTAACATTCCACTGTATGGATATACCACATTTTGTTTATTCATCATGTGGTGGACATTTAGGTTGTTTCTACTTTTTGGCTATTTGAAAAATGCTCCTATAAACGCTCAAGTACAAGTTTTTGCGTGGACTTGTTTTAATTTCCCTCAGAAGTGAAATTGCTGTGTCATTTGGTAACTCTATGTTTAGCATTTTGAGGAACTGCCAAACTGTCTTCCAAAGTGGCTGCACCATTTTACATTCCAAACAGCAGTGTATGAGGGTTCTGATTTCTCCACATCCTTGCCAGTACTTATTATTTTTTATTCTAGCTGTCTCTCATTGTGGTTTTGATTTGCATTTCCCTGATGGAAAAGATGTGGGAAGCATCTTTTCATGTGCTTATCAGTCATTTATGTATCTTTTGGAGAAATGCCTGTTCAGATCCTTGGCCCATTTTTAAAATTGAGCTGTCTTTTTTACTATTGAGTCGTAGGAGTTCCTTGTACAGTCTAGATGTAGTCCCTTATTGGTTAAATGTTTGCAACTATTTTCTCCCATTTTGTGGCCTTTTTACCTTCTTGATAGTGTTCTCTAAAGCACAAGTTTTTAATTTTGATGAAGTCTAACGCATCTATTTTCTCTTCTGTTGCTCATGCTTTTGGGTCATATCTAAAAATCCCTTGCCAAATCCAAGGTCCTAAAAATTTAACCTTGTTTTCTTCTAAGAGTTTTATAGTTTTAGTTCTTACAATTAGTTCTTCGATCCATTTTATGTCATAAGGATCAACTTCATCCTTTTCAGCATGGCTATTTAGTTCTAGCACAATTACTGAAAAGGCTATTCTTTCTCCACTGAATGGTCTTGGCACTCTTGTCAGAAAACAGTTGACCATGGGTTTATTTCTCGACACTCAATTCTATTCCACGGATCCCTAGGTCCCCAAGGTAAGTACTTAAGATAAGGACTATAAGTATCATACTATCTTGATCACTGTGGCTTTGTAGTAAGTTCTGAAATCAGAGAGTATGAGTCCTCCTACTTCGTCAAGATTTTTTTGCTACTCTGGGTCCTTTGCAATTCCACGTATTTTTTTTTTTAAGATTTTATTTATTTTTGCAAAAGGGAGAGAGCGAGCATGAGCACGTGCACAAGCGGGGGTGGGGCAGAAGGAGCAGAGTTGGAAAAGCAGACTCCCGCAGAGCAGGGAGCCCGACATGGAACTTGATCGCAGGACTCTGGGATCATGACCTGAGCTGAAGGCAGACACTTAACTGACTGAGCCACCCAGGCATCCCCATATAAATTTTCAAATTAGTTTGTCAACTTCTACAGAGAAGTCAGCTGGGATTCTGAAGGAGACTGTGCTGAATCTGAAGATCAAGTTGAGGAGTCCTGCCACCTTAACAATATTAGGTCTTTAACCTATGAATATGGGGTATTTTTCCACTTATATAGATCTTCAATTTCTTTAAATAATCTTTTCTGGTTTTCAGAGAGTAAGTTTTGTACTTCTTTTGTTAAATTTATTCCTAAGCATTTTATTCTTTTTAATGCTATTGTAAATGGAATTGTTCTAAGTTCACTTTTGGATTACTCATATCAAGTGTACAGAAACATAACTGATTTTTCCCCCAAAACATACCTCTCTGATTTTTGTATATTGATCTTCTATCCTGCAACACTGCTGAATTCATTTATTAGTTCTAATAATTCTTTAGTAGATTCCTTGGTATTTTCTATATAGATCATGTCATCTGTGAATAGAGTTTTACTTCTTCCTTTCCAAACTGGATGCTTTTTTTCTTGCCTAACTGATCTTGTTAAAACCTCTAGCCCAATGTTGAACAGAAGTAGCATGAATGGATATCCTTGTCTTGTTCCAGGTCTTATGAGTGAAAGCAACCAGTCTTTTATCACCAAGTATGATGTTAGCTGTGGGTTTTTCATAAATGCCTTTTGATCAGGTTGAGGAAATTCACCTCTACTCCTAGGTTTGAGTGTTTTGTTATGAAAAGATGTTGGATTTTTGTCAAGTGCTTTTTTTGCATCTATTTATATAATCATTTGGCTTTTATTATTCTGTTGACATGGTACATAACAATTTACAATAATTGTTGGATGTTAAGCCAACCTTGCATTTCTGAGATGAATCCCACTTGGTCATGGTATATAATAATTCTTTTTATATATTGCTATTTTCAGTTTAGTATTTTGTCTAGGATATTTGTGTCCATATTCATAACAGATCTTGGTCTGTAGTCTCCTTGTGATTTTTTGTTGTTGTTGTTGGGTTTTGGTATCAGAGTAATACTGGCTTCATAGAATGAGTAATGCTGGTCTCAAAAAAGAATGAGGTGGGAAGAATACTGTAAACATTTGCAACTTTTCTAAATAAATGAAAAACTTACACACAATCAAAATAGAAACATAAATATTGAAGCTGATAATACAACTGGAAGTGTCATCCCCAATGCTGGTACAGCAGATACTGTTGGTTATACACCAATATATCCACCCTCCTCTCCTTCCTAAGAGGAGCAACATTTTGTTCAGATGTCTAGGCAGCCATATGCTTCAGGGGAGTGTGGCTGCAGCCTCTCAGACCTGAAGAGTGGATCCTGACTGGTCCAAACCAATCATAATGGTTCCGTCTTGCTTGCCAAAGACTAGTTTGAAAATGGCAGTGTGATACAATCAGGTGTGATGGAACCTCTGCTAAAGGGGCCCCATGGAATGGGTTTTTTTTTTTTTTTGGCACTTAAAATGATACAAAATGAAAGAGACAGCCCTCTCTTCCTCTGGAAGTTGTCATGTCTGGATACATGGAACTGTTAAAGCCACTTTGCAACCATGATAAAGGCTGGAGTGAGGACAACTCCGACATACTGAAGATAGCAAAACAGAAAGAAAGAACATGGGTTAGTGATGACGCTGTTGAGCTACTGAATTAACCAAATCTGGAACCACTCAACCATAAGAGTAAGTATACTGCAGAAATTGGCAAGCACCACAAATCAGGCTGATTTTTCCTTCAGAGATCCAAAGGAATCTTGTCCTTACAGAAATATATTTCCAGGATAGTTCATATAAATGGAATCATACACTATGTGATCTTTTGTGTCTGGCTTATTTCAGTTAGCATAACATTTTCTAGGTTCATTCAAGTTGTAGGTAATAAGCATTTACCAGAACACCACTGGATACAACCCTATTTCAAATTTTTTTGTTCATCAAATCAACGTTTTTATTCCCATAGTAAAGTTATAGATTAGCAGTACAAAAATTTTACCAATAAAACACTGCATTAATTTGGGTTTCTAATAAGACTTCACTTAGAAAAAAGTCTCTATCTAGTATCTGAAATATTGCTACATTTCATAATATGAAAAATTACTATATAAGTTTAAAAAACTAATTATAAAACATTATACACAGTAAGAGGCAGAGAAAAAGAATTCATTTAGACAGATACTAGAATTGCTGGGCTTAACACCAATATGTTCACACTGTTATCTCTGGGTGGTAGGATTAGAGGATTCTGATATTTTTGCCTGTTTTTTTCCCCTAAATTTTCCTTCATAAATATGTATTAACTTAGTAATAAAGAAAAAAATGCAATTCATTCTTTTAAAAGGAAGAAGTTCAGTATTTTTTATTCATGAGTAAATGAAGACACACTATTCTTTTCTTCCATTTTTGTCTGGGAAGAGCCTATATAAACCTTACATGTAGTTTTTAAATTGGGTGATTCTGACATGTACAGTATTAAGCTGTAAACCTGTTCTCTGACTACCTCAAGAAGATGTTGTAGGCTTAAATTGAATTATAATATGCATTATAAGAAGAGTGCTAAATTCTTCACACATAATTACTTTGAAAATAAAATCTGAGCCAAGGGCTCTCCTATTTTGAAATATGCACATGATCGGATTTCATTGACTCTATTCCTAAAGGTAATGAAGCAAAGGAGCACCGACCATGGGTCACAAGATTTGTTTTCTAGATCTAGAGATAACCCTTATTAGCCATATGACCTCTGGCAAGCAGCAATCTCTCTGAATCTAAACCCTCTTATCTGTTAAATAGGGCGAAGACCTACCCATTTCTCCTCATAAGATGAGGAAAAGTAGACGAAAGATCAAGTGAAAGATGCCATAGGTTGTCACCGCAGCATTACATACACATCTTAAGTCTTGTAACAATTGTACTTTGTACCGCTTTGATACAAAAGACAGCCTTATAATCAGCAAGGTATGATGTCAGTTTCCCTGGTAACAAGTTACCTTCCTCACTCCTTTAAAGATATTTGCGTGTGCATGTAAAATTTTTCTTTGCTGCTTTACTGTTGTTAACTTGCCTCTAAAAATAACTGGGATGATATAAACAAAGTACGGCTACCACAACATGACACTGGATGGGGAGTGAAAACTATAGATCATTTTCTGTAAGAAATATTGTTGCAAAGGTCCTAACCAAGATACCAGCAAGTAGAATCCTGAAAAGAATAAAATAGCTTAACCAAGTAAGAATTATTCCAGGAATATAAGGGTAAGTTAATATTAGCCTATCTATTAAGATAATTTACTAAATTAGTAGACTGAAGGTGAAAGTTTTTAAGCATCTCAATAGATGTGCAAAAATGTATTTGAATAATATAACCATTCCTAAATAAATACTCCTAATGATTTAAAAAAGGCAAAATTATCATTATTTGAAAGTGATGCACTGTCTGCAGGTGATCATGAAATAAGGTACTGAAAACTATTCAGTATACTGCTGATTATAAAATTAACTACAAAAATCAATACTTTGCTTATATCCAATTAGTTAGAAAACATAACGAGAGAAAAGATTCCATTTATAACTGCAACTAGATAAAAGTCAACCTGGGTATGAACAAGAAATGATAAAGGGCATTATAAAGAAAATTTTAATCTCTACTGAAGGATGTCAAAGAAGACCGGAATGGGGAGATTCAGTATGAGTGGTAATGAGGAGGGGGAGGCAGAAGGGGGAGATGAGAGCCGTTTCATCGGTCAGGCTCCCAGCAGGAAAATGACAGCACACTCACAGGGCTAGCGACAGCAGGGGGCTGTTTCGCTGTTACTACCAGACCCTAGTAAGGTCTCTCAGTATGGGAGAGGAATCAACCCCAGCAGAAAGTGCGGCCTTACGTAGACAAACACAACTCTATAACTTGGGGTAAGAGGCTCTCCTCCCACACACCCATCTCCTACAAGACCTCCCATTGGCCAAATCTAACAAGAAGCCAGAGGGCTAGAGAGCCTGGATGATGCATTCCACAGAGGTCAGCCTCCCGGGGTACAGAGCAAGATGGAGAAAGTGAAGAATATATTTGAAGAGGCAAATTTTGAATACCCAGCACAACAGCTAGTCTCTTGGCTGTTTTCTCTGTGCCAGGGACTGCTCTAACCACTTTATCTGGATTAATTCTCATAATGTCAATTAGCTCAAACTACAAATTCAAACAATCCCAGTAAAAATACCAACAGGATATTTTATGGGTAGTGAGAGAGCAGAAGGGAGTTTTTGGCTATCACTAAGTTCTTCTAGAATAATAAACATGTATGCAAGATGAGGTAGGGAAATAAAGGGGAGAGAATGGTCCTATGAAATATTAAAATATATTATTAAGCTGTAGTAATTAAAAGTTTAGCGCTAGCACATGAATAGACTGATCAATGAAACAGAATTAGAGTCCAGAAATAGACCGAACAGACGCAAAAATTTTACATATGGTAGAGGTGGCACTTTAAACAAATGGGGAAAAGAAATATTATTTAATAAATGATTTAGGAGAAACCGGATAGTGAGTGGAGGAAAAAACACTAGATCTCTGCCTTCTTCCTTATATTACAATAAATTCCACATGCAGCAAAGATCAAAACATAAGGAACAAACTGTGGGAATAGAATTATCAAGAGAATAGTGTAAAAGACTACAGATGAATACAAAAAAGAATATATTTATTATCTTGAAGCACAGAAGATAATATTCTAACTATAATATAAAACCAGAAACCTTTTATAAGGGAAAAAATGAGACATTTTACTAAATAGGTAACAAAACTGATACATAAAAATTTACCATAAGGTTAAAAGAGATCAGATGAAATATTAGTAATACTGTAATAAGTCTTTATTTCCTTAATATTGGAAATATCACTCTTGTAATAAAGTAAGAAGGTAATCGGAAGGTACATATTTAAATACAAATGCCATTAAAATTAAAATATGCATAGTGTGACTTACAATTAAAGAGAAGCAAGACAAACCTAATGAGACATTTTTATTTTAACCTATTAACACTGGCAAGGATTACAAAGACTGATAATACCTCAGCACCAATGAGGAGACAACAGGTACCCTGTGTTATTCAAACTCTCACTATCCAACTGAGGAGCTAAACAGATTAGGATAAATTTTCAAATGAACCCCTTGTTATCCGGACTGTCCCCACTCTGGCTATCCAAATCTCAGGAAGTAAACAGATCTGGGTAACATCACATCTCTCACTGTACAAACTCACACCACAAATTCTCACTATGCTAATTCAAGAAAAGGTTTGGACAACAAAGAATACACTGTGAAAGTGCATACAGAGTTTTGTAGTGAGACTGTAAATTGTGTAATCATTTTAGAGATACCAAAGTTGTAAATGGTCATAGCTTTTGACCCAAACTCTTCTCCTTCTAGATATTTTTTCCATGGACATACTCACATGGGAATGTAAAGATATATGTACAGGATATTCTCTATAGCACTGTTCATAAGACACACACACACACACACACACACACACACACACAAATACTGCTGGCCTAAATATCCTTGATCAGCAGTGACCAGATTAAATTACATACAGTACACCCATACAATGGAATTCATGAGTTCCTAGTTTTCTAAACATGAATGATTTTGAGAAAAGATCATTTAAGTGAATTATCTAAGGACCAAAATATAGCTGTAAATATTGAAAGTGATAAAGAATTTTCAAGATTTTTACTTGAAAAATAAAACAAAAATATAAAAATAAGTTTTAAGTTATATTTGACGAGATTTAAGTTATAACTTCAACTATGCACAAGTTTCTCAGAATAAAAAAGAATCAAGTGTTGACTTTATTTTTTAGTGTAATCTTTTCAACAAAATTGTATGCTAAAACAATATTCCACATCTTTCATGTTTTTCTCTTTGGAGATAATCACAAAAATCTTGTTTTCAGAAATATTGCATGGCTTCATCCATATTTCCTAAGAGCCTTTTCTTTAATCATCTACATCAAAAGTCACTATAAATCAAATCAGGCTCCCTTAAAAGCATCTAATATGTCATCCTTAAGAATTTTCTGTTTCAATTGTCTACTGGTAGCTCTGAGTTTTTGTTTTTTTAAAGATTGTACTTATTTGACAGAAAGACAGCGAGAGAGGGAACACAAGCAGGGGGAGTGGGAGAGGGAGAAGCAGGCCTCCCGCTGAGGGAAGAGCCCGATGCAGGGCTCGATGTGGGGGCTCGATCCCAGGAGCCTGGGATCATGACCTGAGCCGAAGGCAGCCGCTTAACAACTGAGCCACCCAGGCACCCCCGGCAGCTCTGAGTTTTTTAACATCACATCCATGAACTTCAGAAAAACCTGCACACTTTCCAAGACATCAATTTTAGTTTGCAAGTGATTTTTATTATTTTTGACCAATAAAAATGTTAACAAAGGATCAGGAGCAACAATTGAATGAGAACTAATTTTAAAAGTGGCACTTTCATTACTAAAATTTTTTCTCATAATAACTAGTCTAGTAACATATATATTAATCAGTCATTAAAAAGAATGATATAGGGGCGCCTGGGTGGTTCAGTCGTTAAAGCGTCTGCCTTCAACTCAGGTTATGATCCCGGGGTCCTGGGATCGAGCCCCACATCAGGCTTCCTGCTCCGTGGGAAGTCTGCTTCTCCCTCTCTCCACTCACTGTTTGTGTTCCCTCTCTCGCTGTGTCTCTCTGTGTCAAATAAATAAATAAATAAAATCTTTTAAAAAAATGATATACTAATACAAAAATATCCAATATTTATGTATTTACAGAATATGTATGATTCTATTTGCTTAAAAAGATTTTCATATGTATACACATAACACATACACATATAATACATATCAAGATACCTAGATGTGAACATATTTTCAGGAAAAGTATTCAAGAAACCACTAACATTGCTTATCTCTTGGGAATTGGTAAGGTGAGGTTTACTCTAAGTACATTTTACACCCTTCTAAATTATTTAGCTTTACCACAGGAGGTATAACTTTTACGACAATGATGATATATATAAGTAGGTTTTAAAGTATATAGTAATAATAATCTCTGATTCCAGCTTCCAGTAGTTTAAATTAAGCCCTAACTTAGAGAAGGCATTAAATTTAGAAATCTCAAATACTAATAAAAGCCATTTCAAGACATTCTTATGCAACACTCAATTAACCTGTTTTTTTTCCAGATTATTTCATACAGAAAACTTTTGTTTATTCCCTTATCCTTTACAGATAAACAGGAAGGATGGGTTTTGATGTACCAAGGTACAATGCTTAATATAACAATGAATCAAAAAAATTCACTGGTATGTTTCAGATTCCACATTGCAACTAACCTTTACAAAACTACCATTTCTTGAGTTCTGGCATCATATCAAAGAAAAATATCCATAATTATAATTAAAGGCTACTATTATACACCTCCCTTTTCTTTTTTTTTTTTTTTTAAAGATTTTATTTATTTATTTGAGAGAGAGAATGAGATAGAGAGAGAGAGAGCATGAGAGGGGGGAGGGTCCGAGGGAGAAGCTGACTCACTGCTGAGCAGGGAGCCCGATGTGGGACTCGATCCCGGGACTCCAGGATCATGACCTGAGCCGAAGGCAGTCGCTTA
Source organism: Zalophus californianus (assembly GCF_009762305.2). Lineage (NCBI taxonomy): Eukaryota > Metazoa > Chordata > Mammalia > Carnivora > Otariidae > Zalophus > Zalophus californianus. The sequence goes on from NC_045598.1 coordinate 125,604,065, forward strand.
ACCAACTGAGCCACCCAGGCGCCCGATACACCTCCCTTTTCTGACTACAACTGAGTGGGGCCAGATTTTCTTTATATACTTCTGCCAAATCAACATATTTCGCTAAGTTCAATGCAGAAGCCTATATGAGAACCCAGCAGTTTTCTACTCAACCAGACACTAATGAGATTTGAAAAGCATAAAATCATATCATTCTCCTGTCTTTTTTGCTTGTGTATAGTCCCTTTCTTCATTAAAAAGCTATTTATGTTAACATGTAACTCACATTGTTATTTGTAAATAAATATAATTTGAATTTTTCTCAGTTTTATTTCCTAATACAAAAAATATCAATACATAAAGCCCATTTAAGCAAAAAACTCTCTGGAGTCTTCAATAACTTTTTAGAATGGAAAGGAGTTCTGAAACCAAAAGTTTTGAGATAATACAAACCAAAAGGCAAACAGCTGTGAACAATTTGTTTACAAAAGTGATGAATGAACTACAACATGTGGGGTGGAGGTAATGAAATGTTACAGATACTAAATTTGTTTTTACATGGAATTCAAGTATTTTTGTTAAAGTTGATAAGAAAAAAAGTATTTCAAGTTTTTATATTAACCTACATATTTACATTTCCAGTGTCTTCTTTTCTTCCTGTGGATCTGAGTTACCATCTGGTATCATTTCCTTCTTTACTACTTCTTGTAAGGCATGTCTGCTTGCTACAAATTGTCTCAGTCTTTGCATATCAATGTATTTATTTCACCTTTATTTTGAAGGACAGTTTTGCTAAATAGAATTATTCATAGGACAGTCTTTTTTTCTTTCAGCACTTTGGATATGTCATCCCATTCTAACCTCCAGTGTTTCTGATGAGAAGGCAGTAAATTAATCACACTGATGCTCCCCTGTATGTAGCAAGTTATTTTTCTCTTGATTTCAAGATTTTGTCTTTTAACGGAACTGACTATGCTGTTTCTAGGCACAGGTCTGTGTATTTATCCAACTGACATTCCATGAACTTCTGAATGTGTAAAGTTTTTCATCAAATTTGGAAAATTTTCCAAAAGGCTATTTTCTACACCTTTCTCTCTCCCCATTTGGGGCTCCCAGTACAGATATGTTGTATGCTTGATGGTTTTCCCCAGATCGCTGAGGCTCTGTTCCTTTTTCTTCATCCGTCTTTCAGATTGAATCGTATCTATGGGTCTGTATTTAAATTCACTGATTCTTTTTATTAGCACCTTAAAACTACTGTTGAACCCCTCTAGTGAACTTTTCATTTCAGGCATTGTATTCTTCAAGTCTAGAATTTCCATTTGATTTTTTTTTTAACTTTTTACTTCAGAATAATTTAGATTTACAGAAAAGTTGCAAGGATATTACACAGAGTTCCTGTATAAGCTTCACCCAGCCTTCCCTAATGTTGATATCTTATAGAAGCATGGTACAATTGTCAAAAGTAAGAAATTAACACTGGTTCAAAACTACAGTCTTTATTCAGATTTCATCGGTCTTTCCACTAATTTTTCCTTTTCTGTCCTGCTCCAATGCAGGATACCACATTGCATTCAGTCATCATGTCTCTTGGGCTCCTCCTCCTCCTCTAATAATTTCTCAGTTTTTCCTGACTTTGACAGATTTAAAGAGTATTGGTCAGGTGCTCTTATAGAATGATCCTCAGTTTCACTTTGCCTGTTTTTTCTCATGATCAGACTCAGACTGTAAGTCTTGGGAAAGACTACTACAGAGGTGAATTACTCTCTCATGACATCATATCAAGGGTAGGGTTTTTTTTTTTTTTTGGTTGTTATTGTTTTTATTATTTTTATACCCTTATCCAGAAACTCCATTTGTTGACTTATAATTTCCTTTATTTAAACATGGTTCCCTTTAGTTCTTGTAACAAATTTATAATAGTTTTAAGTCTTTATTAAATCCAACATCTGGGGACATTCTGAGAAGATTCTTTTTTACTGTTTTTTTTTCCTGTGCATGAGTCACACTTCACTGCTTCCTTAGGTGGCTTGTAATTTTGTTGTTAAACTTAAGGATTTTAATATATACAATGTAGCAACTCAGGATTCTGATTCTTTTCCCACATATAGGTGTTGTTGCTATCCTGTTTACTTCTTTCATTTTGTTTAGTATCATGCCTGGCTAATAAATATGTAAAATCTTTCTCCCTGAGGTATGCAGTCACTGATACCTCTGCTCAGTTTTTTTAAATACACTGTTTTATTTCAAGCCTGGTTTCCTAGGGGTTATCCCTTTGCATCACTTAGGGGTCAATCTGTGGTTAGACAGAGTTTATCTCTAACACCTCGAGCCACTAAGGCTGCCACCCCCTGCCAATGGATATGTCTGTGGGTAAGGGAAGCTCATTCGAAGTTCAGTCTTTTTTCAAATTTGCCCCAGGTTTATCTTTCCATAGGGCCTTTCAAGTCTCCTGGGTGCATGAATGCAACTTCAGGGTCAGTCAAAAGTATGTGAATACCTGGGCCTTTCCAGGTCTTTCCTGTGCTTATATGCAGCCCTCAACCAAGAATGTTTCCCTCAATAGTACTGCAAGCCCCTGCTATTCGAGCTGAGCCATTGGCCCTCCCTTGTACTTCTGAAAATGATGCCACCACCGCTCTGAAGAACTGAGCCCCCTTCAAGCTGAAGAGAATGCCCTGCTTCTTGCTGGCAGGATCTCGATGCCAATCAAGCTGGGTCAGAGTGGGGTGGAAAGTGAGTAGTCCCAAGCTAGAATGTCACAGATTCCCATTTCCCTTCTTGAAGTTCAACAGCGTAATACTTGAAAGTTTTATACAACTGGCCTCTGGTCAATCTCCAAAGTACTGAAATGTCTGCCGCAGAAAAGTTACGTAGAAATAAAAATCCTATCAAATATTCATACTGTTGGACCAGTAATCTCATTATATAAAACCATCCTAAAGAATTAACCCCAAATCATAGAGAAAGCTGTGTAATTCATGTTCCTACAATGTTTGTTTCTTCGTTATAGTTGCCTCCCTTACAGCTAGGGGGAGCCCTGTGACTAAGTTCTCACCAAGGCCATGTGGATGGAAGAGATACCACAACTTCCTCCTCATCTCCTCCAGAGTAAACTGCCCTGAACTTCATGTCTTTCCCCTTCCCTAAGGCCCAAGTTTGGATTGTAGCAACTCACAGACAACCACGACAAATGGATCCCTTTATTACTTCATGGAATGGAATCACTTCACCAACCTGTACCTATTACCAGACTATTATAACACAACAAAATAAAATGTTATATTACTAAGTGACATTACAAATCCATGCTTTTAAAAGAAACACATTCCAAAAAGCTACAAAATTAAATGTACTGATTCATCACAGCTATCTTAAAATATGTATGTAAAAATGGCAAATACATAAAAAATAACAGTGTTATCGTGGGATTATAAATTATTCCTTTTCAACTTTCATAACTATTAAATTATTTTGATAATTTCAAAAGTTGAAACTGTTTAATTAAATTGGTTAATTACATGTTTTAAGTACTCTTTATCCTATACACTTTTATATTTGTGTACGAAACATGGATCCTCTGGCCATGTTCAAATCCAAGATGCCATCTGCAATCCAGCCACTGTATTCTTTTCTTTAATAAATGAAAAATTATCTACTTATGTTCCTCACAGGGCACTACTAGCTAAGAACCTTAGCCGAATAAGCCTGACTCTGTATAACTAAGTAAACTTTTTCTACTTTAAAAAAAAAAAAAAGGCTTTTCGCTTCATCTTTTATATTTGGTATTTCTTAAGAGGAAACAAAGTTTCAATGCAAAGAGATTATATTGGAAACCCAACAAAAAGCATGCATTTCTCATCCAGCAGCTTCCATCAACCCTAAAAATCTATCTGAAGGATGAAAGCTGGCCCCACTATGAAAAGCATAGCTTTTAAGATTAAAGCTACCCCCACCAAAAAAACCCAAAAAACTGAAACAGCCCTGCCCAAAGAAAGCAAAACAGAGCTGCTATAAACTGTGCTGTCCTCTCATATTTGAAACTATACAATCTCTCCAAAAATGCAGCTGATTTATAGTGTTTTGATACCTCCAAACTTCCCAATAATTAAATTTAAGGCTTGAACAAGGGAAATGTACATGAACTCTACAAAATATAACTATACATTTGTCTAATTATTTAAAAAAAAAAAGAAGTGGCCTTGACTCCCTCTAACAAGATGTACCACAAAACATGAATCACCAGCCACTTGTGGCTCCAGAGTACTTGAAATAGTGCTTGTCAGAACTGAGATGTGCTCTCCAAAAATATAATGATAAAAATACATCATTAACATCTTTTTAATACCGATTACATGTTAATATTTTGGATATAGCTGTTAAATAAAATATATTAAAACTAATTTCACCTCTTTCATTTTATTGTTTAAAATGTGGCTCCAGGAAAACTTCAAATAACATATGGGGCCACACTATATTTCTATTAGCCCTGGTGTTCTACCTGAACAAACCAGTCTAGTTCTAACAAGGAAATTTTATAGCCATTTATAGCCATTTTTCTCTTGGTTTGGTACTCTCTAGTTCCATACTTTTATCCTAAAAACAAAAAGGGTATGTTGACCTAGGATTATGTCCCACACAATATTGAAGATAAGGACTGCTTATAGTCCTCTGGTTATCAACAACAGGGTTTATCACAAGTGAATAGAACCAATACCACTTCAAGAGACTCTCCAGAAATCCATCAGCCATCAAAGGGTGAAAAGTGACCACCTTGAGATGGCATAAGAGGTTTAAGACAGAAATGACTAGCTTGCACAGCACGGTGTGAGGTGGCACTGTGGGAAGGGGGGGATGGTAGGGTGCGTAAAGCAGAAAGCTGGACTCGGTAGGACTGAGTCACAGATAGAACCTCATAAGGGTCTGACGTACTTTTTACATTTGCTGAGTATCTACATTGTGTGAAGCACTGGGCTTAACACAGCTAAATAAACAGTGTCCACTCTTAAGGAGCTCATAATCTAATCAAACTGAAGTCAGGACAGATCAGTGTACAAGGCCAGGTGTTTTGACACTTAATCCTGGGCTGCAACCTTAAGGACTGAAATCAGAGATGGTTAATAACAAATCAGTAGACAAAAAAACTGCAGCTAAATGGATTCAGGAGGTAAGGAAGGTTATGGTTAAATCGGTATCATGATGAATGGACTCTGAGAACTCTTTGGAAATGTTACATATGCGGCTTGTGTGTGTTTATGTGTGTAAGAATTCATAGCCATCAACAGATGCACTGAAGTAATGGTCTCCAAACTTGTAATGCATTTATTTATGAACTGTATACATCTACTTTTATGTACTCTATGCAACATGAATAAAATTAGGATCTAAAACAATAAGGCTAAAAATAAGTTCTAAAATTTTATTTTTTTATCTTCAATGGCTTTTCTTGCATAGCCCACATGAATCCTGCTCTAAAGGAAATTTAAAAACACTGATGGGGAAGTATGTGTGGAAAGCCTCGACAGTTATTAAAACTACACCTCAACTGGAGATGAGCTGAGGCCAACCACAAAAATCCTTGAAGTCACTTCCAGAAAGTTTTTCTCTGAAAATGAATTGAGTATTTTCACTCTGGAACAAAGGAAAAATGAAAATGTTGGTTCTACATGTCAGGTAATATATATTTTGCTTTTATCTTCAATTTGTCCTCCTTTATGTTATATTTTAAGCCACTAAAAAAAACCTTTTAAATGTAAGAGAGACATTATCTTTAAAAATTGCGATTTTAGAAAAAGCTATGTAAAATGAGTTCTATGTTCCAATTTTCTTACTAGTAAAAAATCTGAGGTGGTATCACTAAATTTAAAATATTGCTTGAGGGAGAGATTGTGTGCTGTTTTAACAGTGAGTGTTTCCATAGTGCATTCAGAAGATCTCAAGTCAATCATTTTTTTTTTTTTAAGATTTTATTTATTTATTTGAGAGAGAGACACAGCAAGAGAGGGAACCCAAGCAGGGGGAGTGGGAGGGGGAGAAGCAGGCTTCCCGCTGAGCAGAGAGCCCGATGTGGGACTCGATCCCAGGACTCTGGGATCATGACCTGAGCCGAAGGCAGACGCTTAACGACTGAGCCACCCAGGCGCCCAAGTCAATCATTTTCAATATACTTTTCCAAGCGTGAAATTTTTTGCCTCCACGTTCACATTTCAGATCTAGAAAAATAGGTAATGGATATAGACAAGCCACAGAAAATAGCTAGCAAGTAATTAATAATAAACATCTATTTCAAGTTTAATATCAATAAAAATCCAAGAAATGGAAACTAAAAATATCAGCAAGGTATGAAAAGACACTCACATACTGCTCATGGAAATATAAACCGATATCACCTTTCTGGAAAGGAAATCTGACGGTATGCTCTGATCTAGTAATTACATTAGGAAATGATTTCAAAAATTTAGAGAAAAACTTGTGTATGAAAATGACATCACAATATTTTATTTCTGCACAGAAAATGATTGGATGAATATGTTCTAAAATGTTAACAGTGTTTCTGGGTGGTAGGGTGACAGGTGGTGTTTACTTTCCTTTTTTTTTTGTATATTCCATTTTTTAAATAATAAGCATGTATTAACTTTACCCCCCCCCAAAAAAATTCAAGTTTCTTTTTAGAATTCCTTTTAACAAATATCACCCGGTTCTTCCTAAAGAAACAAATAAGTATCTGCTACTTCTATTCCAAATAAGAGAGGGCTCCTATTCTAATCCTTGGTTTTTACCTCCCCCTCACCAAAAGCGTTCAGCCCCCAACTCAAGTACAGCAGAGAGGAGCCCTAGTCAAAGACAGATCTAAGTTCAAATCCTGGAAACACCATTTAAAGTTGTGTTACTTTGGGCAAGTTTTCTAAACCTCAGAGAATTCTTAAATAAGATTACATAAATTTAGAGATTAAGATAGTTTCATACCACAGTGGGCAGCTCAGAAAGGGTATAAGGATGAAGGTGGAATTTTAAGGGGAGGGAGTAGGTGGGACTATAAAATGAAATTACAGGAATACAATTTGGGATTCATCCGAGAGTTATGGTGACATATGATCTGACATGATAGCATGAGACTAAATGAGTAAATTTCTCTTCATTCTTCTGTAGTGAACACTTCCTGTGTGTTGCACACTAGGGACACAGCACTGAACAGGGTAAGCAAGATCCCTGCTTCCTGACCACACATTCTGTGGTGGCAGGGGTGGGGAGTAAGGTGGGGGTGGGGGTGGAAGGCAGAGACAGACAAATGAACCGAGTTAGTGGTGTGTGCCACAAATAAAACAAGGTAAGAGGACAGCTGGTGGGTGGGGTGCTGTTTTACACTTGATCTTAGCCAAAAGGCCGAGAAGCGATTGGGGTGCTGTTTTAAATAGGGTGGTCAGAGAAGACTCCTCTGCAGAGTGGGCTGCGACCGGAAGGACAAAGAGCCATGACAAGATCTTGAGATTGAGAGAAGAACAAGAGCAAAGTCAAAGATGGGACCAAACCTGGCGTGTTCACAGCAAAAAGACCACTGTGGAAGGAGGGAACTGAAAAGTTAGCAGGTGTGAGATTACATGGGGCCATAGCACGAAAAGGAGTTTGGATTTTATTTTCACTGTGATAAGAACCCACTGATGTTTCAGCAGAGTGGCATGAGCTGACTGCATTTAAAAAATTACTGCGACAGATCTGAGGAGAGAGAATTCTAGTGACAGGATGCTATCACAGCAGACCAAACACGCCGTGAACTAGGCAGGATTGACAGCACGAGTGGGGCCGGAATCCCGTAGAGTTCCCACAGAGGCTGATTTCAGCTCCACCTTCAAACCAAGCACCAAAGTTTCTCTTTCTAAAACCTGCCCTGGTTCTCCCAGCTCACCTGTGCCACTACTAAACTTCATACGCTATCCGATGAGAACACGTCTCAAGTGTACTGCAATTTTATATTTACAAAGCTGTCCTTCCTACTAGACCAAGCTCCAAGATACACCTAGCAGAGTACCTGGCATATAAATGCGCTCAGTAAATGTCTGCTGATTCAAGGAACGAACAAATACATTTAAAATAATCAAAGCCATTTGTATTCATTTCCTAGGGCTACTGAAATAACACAAATTTTGTGGCTTAAAACAACAGAAATTTATTTTCTCTCAGTTCTGCAGGCTTGAAGTCCAAAATCAAGTGTTGGCAGGGCAGGGCCACGTTCCCTCTGAAGGCTTTAGGGAAGAATCCTTCTTTGCCTCTTAGGAGTTTCTGCTGTATCGCAGCAATCCTTTGCGTTCCTGGCTTGTAAACTGCATCACTCCAATCTCTGCTCCATCTTCACGTGGCCTCCCCTGCGTGTGTCTCTGTGTGTCCTCTCCTCTTAGAAAGACATCAGTCATTGGATTTAGGGCCTGTCCTAATCCCATATGACCTCATCTTGATTATATCTGCAAAGATCCTTATTCCAAATAAGGTCACATTTTGAGGTTCCAAGTAGACATGAATTTTTGGTGGACACTATTTAACCCACTACGCCATTCAACACCACAATGGATTGCCTTATAAAGTGACAATCTCATTCCAAAAATGTTCAAGCAAAAACTGAGTAGCCAAGGAGCGCCTGGGTGGCTCAGTCGTTAAAGCCTCTGCCTTCGGCTCAGGTCATGATCCCAGGGTCCTGGGATCGAGCCCCGCATCGGGCTCCCTGCTCGGCGGGAAGCCTGCTTCTCCCTCTCCCACTCCCCCTGCTTGTGTTCCCTCTCTCATTGTGTCTGTCAAATAAATACATAAATAAATCTTAAAAAAAAAAAAAAAACTGAGTAGCCAAAATGGATGTTCAACAGAAGAGATTTCTGTATTGCCTCTGTGTGTCCTTTAAAACCTCTGTGGTTTCAGTTTACTTATCTGTATGTTGAGGAAACTGATTTTTACAGTCTCTTCTAACAATGTTCTGATTCTGGGTCATAAATTTTCTTGACCACTTTTTACATTTTATAAATACGTTATGCTAATACAAAGACCCTTAAATATGTGAATAAATTAAATTATAACAGAAAGCTTACCTTCTCAGTTCTGAAATAGGCAAAATAGTTTTTGTAAACTATCTGCCACCAAACTTACTTCATTTTCCCATTAAAAATGCAGTGTAGTCCTCCATACATCAAAGGACTGTACTTCCGTTTTAATAAACCACTTTGAATACCTACTATGTGCCAGCGAACAACCCACTTCTGACCCACCTATTTATACTTATTAAATTATTAGCTAACTAGACCTTTCTTCATTATTTCTACATAAAAGACATGTCACTTAATGGTAAGTTTTTAAAAAATAACTTTACCGATTTCTCTTATTACAAAAGTGATATATTTTTACTGTTTAAAAAAAATTCACAAGTACAAAAGTAGTAAAAATCACCAGAAGTCCCAGTCCCAAAGATAGCCACTGTTAACATTTTGCTGACCAACCTGTCAGACTTGTATTGGTGTATATATCCTTCATATTTTTATTTACAAAAATCAGATGTTACGTAGAAAGTTACATAAACGGGCTAATACACATGCTACTCTGCAGCTGGTATTTTCCCCAAATTGCTATGCATACCTTTCTAAGATGAATATGAATATACGGCATCATTTTACTGGATAGAGTTTTATGCTGAATTAAAACAACATATTCTAACCAACAGCCACACTGATGAGCACTGAAATAATCTAAATATCCGTCATTCTGGTGTTGCAAATTGTTACCAAAATAATTTATGCACATTTGTTTTAGCAAATTTTTGCAACTGCCCCTTTAAACGAATTCCATGACAGAAAGGGTAGCAGTCACACTTAAAATTTGGATTTGTAAAGATCTACTGCCCTCCAAAATGCTGAATCAAATGATGCTTCCAGCTCTGTATATAAGAATACCCATTTTCTCATACCCTGCTAACACTAGGTTTTGTCAGTCTTCACCAATATGAAAATATGATTCCTCTCACCAAAAATATTTTTATCTTTTTCTCTTTCTTCTTCTCCCCCCCCCCTTTTTTTTTGCATTTCCTTTATTACTAGCATAGCTAAACATGTTTTCCTACTTTGTATTTCTTCTTGGAGCTGAGTCTTCTGCCAATTTTCTAATAAGTAGACTTATTTTTTCCTATAGGTCTTTTTCTTTTTCCCTATAGATTTTATTTCTCCTACCCTGTTAAAAAAAAAATCCTTCAGCAACAAGGCAAAGATGTTTCTTCTCCCATTCCTTTTCAATGTCACACTGCATATCCTAGCTAATGTAATAAGACAAAAAAAAAGGAAACACGGTATAGATTGGAAAAGACATAAAACCGTCTTTGTTTATGGATGACATGACTGTCTACGTAGAAAATCTGAAAGAAGAGGAAGAAAAGAAAAAAACACCCTCCTGGAACGAATGAGTGCTTATAGCAAGGTTAAAGGATACAAGGTTAATACACAAAATAACTTCTTTCCTGTATACCAGAATGAACAAATGAAATTTAAAATTTAAAACACAATACCATTTACGTTATCACTCCCAAAAATGAAATACTTAGGTATAAATCTAACAAAATATGCACAAAACCTCTATGAGAAAATGACAAAACTCAGATGAGTAAAATCAAAGAACTAAATAAACGGCAAGTTATTGCATATTCATTGATAGGAAGATGTAATATTGTCAAAATGTCAGTTCTTCCTAACTTGATCTAGTTTCAATGCAATTCCTACCAAAATTCCAGTTATCTTGTGGATATCAACAAACTAATTCTAAAGTTTACAGAAATAGGCAAAAAGATCCAGAGTAGCCAACACAATATTGAAGGGGAAAAACAAAACTGGAGGACTAACACTACTAGACTTCCAGACTTACTATAAAGCTACAGTAATTAAAATAGTGTGGTACTGGTGAAAGAAGAAACAGATCAATGAAACAGAATAGAGAGCCAAGAAACAGACCCACAGAAATATACCTAACTGATCTTTGACAACAGAACAAAGGTAGTCTGAAGCAAAGACAGTCTCTTCTATCAATGGTCCTGGAACAACTCGACATCCACATGAAAAAATGAATCTAAACACAGACCTTACCCCCTTCACAAAAATTAACAAAATGGATCACAGACCTAAATGTAAAATATAACACTATATAACTCCTAGAAGAAAACATAAAAAAAACCTAAATGACCTTGGGTATGGCAATGACTTTTTTAGATACAATACCAAAGACACAGTGCATTAAAATTAAATTGATAAGCTGGACTTCGCTAAAATTTAAAACTTCTGCTCTGCAAAAAAACAATGTCAAGAGAAAGAGATGACAAGCCACGAATGGGAAAAAATATTTGCCAGACACATCTTTTAAGAGATTGTTATACAAAATATACAAAGAACACTTAAAACCCAATAATATGAAAATAACTCAATTAAAAAATGAGCCAAAGACCTTAACGGACACTTCACCAAAGATATACAGATGGCAAATAAACATAAAAAAAAAATGCTCCACATGGTATGTCATCAGGAAAATGCGATTTAAAACAACGAGATACCACTATACACCTATTAGAATAGCTAATCTAAAACACCGACAACACCAAATGCTGACGAGGTGTGGAGTAACAGGAATTGTCATACATTATTGGTGGAAATGCAAAATAGTACAGCCACTTTGGAAGATAGCTTGGTGGCTTCTTACAAAAACTAAACATATTTTACCCCTATGACCCTGCAATCACATTCCTTTGGTATCTATCCAAAGGAGTTAAAAATTTAGGTCCACACAAAAATCTGCACACAGAGGTTTGTAGCAGTTTTACTCCTAAGTGCCAAAACTTGGAAGCAACCAAGATGTCCTTCAGTAGGTGAATGGAAAGACGGTGGTACATCCAGACAACGAACTACTACTCAGCGCTAAGAAGAACTGAGCTATCAGGCCATAAAAAACCAGGGAAGAACCTTAAATGCATGTTATTAAGTGAAAGAAGCCAATCTGAAAAGCCTGGGGACTATATGAATCCAACTATATGACATTCTGAAGACAGCAAAACTACACACAATAAAAGTATCAGTAGTCGCTAGGGGCTGGGGTGGAGGGATAATAAAATTAGGAAGAGCATAGAGGATTTTAGGGCAATGAAAATACTCTGTATGATACTACTAATGATGGATACATATTATATATTTGTCCAAACTCACAGAATGTACAACACCAAGAGTGAACCCTAATGTATAGTATGGACTTTGCATGATTATCAATATAGGTTCATCAATTGTAACAGATGTTACATGTCTAGTGGAGGGTGTTGATAATGGGGAAGACTATACATGTGTTGGGGCTGGAAGCATATGGAAAATCTCTGTACATTCCTCTTAAATTTACTGTGAACCTAAAACTGTTTTAAAAAAATTAAGTCTTTAAAAAAGGTTTGCTTTTTGGAATAGCTTCACTGTTTTTCTTAGAATTTTCTTAAAATGTTCACTATAAAGAATTCAAGGAAAAAGTAAATGAAGAAAGTAAAAAAATTATAAAAAAATTCCATCACCTACCATTTCATACATAAAAGGCTATAGAGTGAGCAATTTGTGTATCAGGAATATTATTTTATTCCTCAATGCGAAAAAAGCTTTATTCTTAATTTTTAAAGTATAGGTGAAATACAACTTTCTTTATAAAAGGTTATTCCTGTTGCATATAAATCTCATTTCAACAAATCAAATGGAATCTTCCCACCTGGCCCATTATACTTTCAATAATGGTTTTGCTATCTCTTACTACGTTTTAAGAAGTAACTTAGATATGTTTTAAATTGAATGTGTTTGTACTCTAACTTGTTCAAATAATCACTGGACTATACATAGATGCTTTGCTACTCAAAGAATAATGTTCAGTAAAGAAAGTGCTATTTAAGGAAATTCAAAGATCCTTTTATACAAGAAAGTTGGGGATACAATACAGTGAGAAAAGCAACAAAGTTGGGAAGAACTAATTTCAAAACTCTAACTTCTCCACTTTCTAACTGTGGGATCTTGGGGAAATCACTTAACCTTTCTAAATCTCAACCATCAAATCTTTAAAATGACTTATAGGATCCCTTTCAAGCATTAATATTCTGATTCCATTTCCAAAGAAGTCCTAGAATGATTAAGTATGAAGACCTAGGTTTAGGAGCAAGCAAATAACAGGGAAAAAGAAGTTGATGTATGAAGTAATATTTCTATATGTCTATGGAAAATGCTAAAATTTTTACAGCAACAAGATAATAACAAGGTGGCATACAGTAAGCAAGTGGTCTACAAACTGGGGCATGCATGTATACCCTTAGAAGTACAAGAGCATGGAGAGTTTCAAAGAAATTGATTTCTCAGCTCTCAACTTCCATATGTACAATTTTCTAGAACCATTCTGCTGATCCAGTATATCAGTTTTCATTTACCTCCTCTCCCCTTTCATCTCTACCCCCCACCACCTGATAGAGGAACCTGCAACACTCAACACTTCCCTATGCTTACTGTGGAGCTGTTGCCCTAACAACACCTAAAGAGCCAAAATGAGAGTTCAAAATACCCATGGTGACAAAGTTAAGGACTCTACAGACTGGGATATCCAATTTTTTTTTTCAAGTAAAGGGGTCACCAATTCTGACTTCCATGAATATAGAAGTTAAACCAAATCCAGTTGTTGCTTCACTAATAAAAATAATTTCAATTATCGATCACTTCCTTGTCAACTTGGAAGAATGGGTGATATCGCTAAAATAAAGCACTTTTTATTCATGAGATTTCTCAATATTTTCACTAATAAAAAAGAAAAGCAATGCAAAACACCATCTCTAATAGTATTTGTAAATAAACTATAATTATGAAATAATTTAAAATAGAATCTATTTCTAATAAAATTTTACTGTTTTATATTTAATACTTTTTAAATTGTATAATTCTTATGTTGTTATGTCTACTGGCTATAATTGTACCACCAACCGAAACCAAAATAAATTTGATACAGCCTTATGAACAAAGAAAATTTAATTTTAAATTTAAAATTTTAAGATTTTATTTGAGAAAGAAGGAGAGATAGCATGAGCAGGGGGAGGGGCAAAGGGAGAGGAAGTAGAACTCCCTGATGCAGGACTCGATCCCAGGACCTTAATATCATGACCCAAGCCAAAGCCAGATGCTTAACTGAGTCACCCAGGTACCCCAAACCTAGGAAATTTTTTTTTTAATTTTATGTTATGTGGATTTTACCTTTTATTTATTTATTTTTAAAGATTTTATTTATTTATTTGACAGAGAGAGACAGTGAGAAAGGGAACACAAGCAGGGGGAGTGGGAGAGGGAAAAGCAGGCTTCCCGCCGAGCAGGGAGCCCGATGCGGGGCTCGATCCCAGGACCCTGGGATCATGACCTGAGCCGAAGGCAGTCGCCCAACCAACTGAGCCACCCAGGCGCCCCCAAACAGGAAATTTTAAATTTTTTTAATTATAATTGTTTTTGCACAGAACTCAGAAGAACTGGGTGACAATTAATACAAAGCATTTTTTATTCTCATCCACTAAATTCATGAATTTACTTTCATTGTAGAAAAGTATGAGGTGTGATTGGTAAAATGCTTTCAAGTATAAAAGATAATATGTAGTGACAGAAAAAATAGGTGTTCAAGAGAAAAATAAGGAATATAAAAATTCTGTTAAAATTAAGATATTGTTCACATATTTTTTTAAGTAGATGATGGAAAATATCAAGTTGTTAAAAATTCCCTGGATGTATTTTAAATTGTGATTTAAGTAATACACCAAAAATTATATCAGTTACAAATACTGAAACTTAGAGGAAAGATTTTTTGTTTTTGTTTTTTTAAAGTAGGCTCCACACCCAGCATGGAACCCAATGTGGGGCTTGAACCCACAACCCTGAGATCAAGACCTGAGCTGAGATCAAGAGTCAGATGCTCAACTAAGCCCAGGCACCCCTAGAGGAAAAATTCTTAATGTGTGAGAAGGTATATAGTTTTTTGTTTGTTTTTCCAGTTCTTTGAAGGGGTGTATGAGCAAAAAACCCTGATAGTGAAAGTTAGAATGTATCATTTGTCCTAACCTTCCTAAGATATTGCCCATTGGATATCCCCACCTGGATGCTCCCCAGATACTTGAATTCAACATTCTCAAAGCAAATTTATTATCTCTTCCCCCTGCCCCACATAAACATTCACATTCACATTCACACACACACACACACACACACACACACACACGGAAAAACGAAACCTGTTTCCTCTTCCTATCTGTATTTTTGTTACTAGCTTCATGATCTACCTGGTCACCCAGACTAAAAAAGTAGGAAATTTTTTTTTTTTATCTCCCACATCAAATCATAAACTCTCTAGTCCTTGCGCCATGGTCCTTGTTTATGGCCTCCTCACGGGCTATCATCAAACAGCTCTTCAAAACAGTAACTATACTATTTTTCTTTTGTATAGTTGACACACAACGTTAGTTTCAGGTGCACAACATAGTGATGATTTGACAAGTTTATACATTATGCTGGTCTCACCACAAGTGCAGCTACCATGGGCTCCCAAATATCCCTATTACAGTATCAGTGACTACAGTCCTTATGCTACACCTTTTATTCCTGTCAATTATTCATTCCATAACTGGAGAAGCCTGTATCTCCCACTCCCACTACCCATTTTGCCCAACCCCTCACTCCCCTCCCCTCCCCTCTGGCAACCACCAGTTTGTTCTCTTGTATTTATAAGTCTGATTCCACTTTTTGTTTATTCTTTTTTTAAAAAAGATGCCACTTCTGAGTGAAATCATATGGTATGTATCTTTCTCTGACTTATTTCACTTAGCATTATACCCTCTAGGTCCATTCATGTTGTCTCAAATGGCATGATCTCATCCTTCTTTATGGCTGAGCAATATTCCATTGTGTGTATATGTGTGTGTGTGTACACCACATCTTCCTTATCCATTTTTCTATCAATGGACACTTAGGCTGCTTCCATATCTTGGTTATTGTAAATAATGCTGCAAGAAACATATACCTTTTCAAATTAGTGCTTTTGTTGTCTTTGGGTAAATACCAAGTAGTAGAATTACTGGATCGTATGGTATTTCTATTTTTAATTTTTTGAGGAACCTTCATACTGTTTTCCACAGTGGCTACATAAATTTATATTCTCACCAACAGTGCACAAGAATTACTTTTTCTCCACATCCTCGCCAACGCTTATTTCTTGTCATTTTGATTTTAGCCATTCTGACAGGTGTATGGTGATCTCCATTGGTTTTGATTTGCATTTCCCTGATGATGAGTGACGCTGAGCATCTTTTCATGTGTCTGTTGGCCATCTATAGGTCTTCTTTGGAAAAATGTCTGTTTAGGTCCTCTGCCCATTTCTTAATTCATTTAAGAATTGGATTTTTTTTTTGGTGTTGAGCTGTATAAGCTCTTTATATATCTTGCATATTAATCACTTATCAGAGATATCATTTACAAATATCTTCTCCCATTCAGGAGGTTGCCTTTTTGTTTTACTGGTTTCCTTCACTGTGTAAAAGCTTATTTTGATGTGGTCCCAGGAGTTTTACTTTTGTTTCCCTTGCCTTAAGGAGACATATCCAGAAAAACGTTGCTACGACTAAAGTCGAAGAGATTACTGCCTGTGTCCTCTTCTAGGATTTTTATAGTTTCAGGTCTTGTATTTAGGACTTTAATCCATTTTGAGTTTATTTTTGTGTCTTGTGTTAAAAGGTAGTCCAGTTTTATTCTTTTACATATAGTTGTCCAGTGTTACCAGCACCATTTATTGAAGAGCCTGTCTTTTTCCCATATTCTTGCCTCCTTTGTCATAGATTAGTTGACCATATAATCAAGAGTTTATTTCTGGGGTTTCTTTTCTGTTCCATTGATCTATGTCTATTTTTGTGCCAGTACCATACTGTTTTGATTACTACAGCTTTGTAGTATAACTTGAAATCTGGAACTGTGATACCTCCAGCTTTGTTTTTCTAACAATAATTACACTTAAATTTACTTCTCAACATCTCCCATGGAGATGAAACTACTTTATAATTGTTGGAGCTATATAAAAATACCTGTAATGCATATAATTGAGTTACCCAAAGAAATTACAGAATCATGAAGTTGGAAGGAACCAGAAAAGTCAATCCCCTTGACCATATATATCCTTACCCAGGTATCTTTCAAGCTGTTGTCTCAATTTAAAATCTCATGAAGTAGCCTGCTCTTTCTCTGGACATCTCTGTCAGAGATCTGGGCCCAAATACAACTTGTTTCACTTTTTCTAGGATTATTGTGATTAAAAAGAAGATTCATGCTAAAAGAAGAACATTGGTAAAATTACACAAAATTCTAAACAAAAAGCTAAAAATTAGTTATAATTTAACATCGAGAGATGTCTTCAGTTAGCATTTGGGGATACCTCTGGCTTTATTTTTCCTTTTTTGTGAGTATGCCTGGTGTATAGATATGTATATATTTTGTGATTTAGTTTTAAACAAAATTGGGACAAACTGTAAATACTCAGTACTAAAAGTAAAGGAAGGCAATATATTTTTTTTATTTACCTGCTAAATTATTTTTCAGCAAATTTACAATTTATATCCTACTAGCATTGTGTAATCTTCATGTTATATGCTTATTTTACCTTTCTTTTAGTTTAAATTCCTTTAATTATTAGTGTGATTAAACACAAGATCTCCCTATTTCCCTACTGTTTCCAGCTATTCGTCCTGTTCTACTCTCTGCAGTAATATCCTTTTCCTGTGTCGTAAAAGGAAGAAGAGAAGACATAGTCTTTAGGGTCAGGTCAGAATGAACCAGAGTTTAATCCATTTCTACTATCTAGTTGTGTTACCTTGGACAAGTGACATCGTTAAGCTTGTATCTCCTCCTGTATATTAGTGATTGCCCTCACAAAGTAGGAGCAGAGTATAGCAATCAAGAACATGCAACCAATCAAAAGCTAAATTAATCCTCCCCTCCTTTTTCTCATTCACGTGGTAGTTCTTCACATACTGGAAGATAGCAATGCTCTAGCACCTCTCACCAATCACTCCTCTACCTCCATCCCCATCTTCTTGGCCCAAATCCTGAGGCTTCCCTTCTCCAAGCTAAATGTCTTCCAATTTCTTCACTCACATATCAAACAATGTGCTTTCAAATCACTTCATCATCTTGGTAACTATCTTCAGAGTATGATTTAACTTAGTCATATCCTCCTAGAAAGTGGCATCTGGAACAAACTCCAGATATGATTTGAAAAGACCAGAATAAAGGTTATCACTTCAAATAATCACCTCAAATCATCAAATGTGTTTTCCTTATCCACATCTATGAGCCAACAAAAATCTATAATCCATAAACCTGAAAGACTATATTCTACTCACCTTCACGAGGGAGGCTAGGTTAAAAGTAAGGGTGTGGAACATGACAGGTGTTTCTCAAAGTTCTTGTGATGCCTTGGGCAAATAACGTATTGTCTCTAAGGTCAGTTTACTCCTTGTAAAAAAAAAAAAGAGGTAAAAATGGGAGTAATAGCACTTATAGAGTTTTTGTAAAGATTAAAATCATCAATGACAGTATCTGGCATGTGAGGTACTCAATAAATGAAAACAATTATCACTGAAACAAGAGTACTGCATCTTTATTAAGCACCATTTATCGAGTACTTTACATGGTCTTGAGCTCGAGTTTGGTCTACCTGGAATGTGGATGACAGAGTAGGCTTTGCTGAAACTTAGTTAACCAGTTAACAGCTCATCTTCTTCCCCCAATTCTCCCTGCCCTGCTTTCAGCCTCTCCTTTCTCTTTCTTTCTCTCTCTTTCTTTCTCTTTCTTTCTCTCTCTCTCTCTCTCTCTCAGCATCACCTTCAGAAAACGAAGAGCCCTCCCTACCAGCAGATGGAGGCATGGAGCAGTAATCCAAAATTCCTACTCAAAATCACAGGCAGGAGAAACTTCTGGTTCCCACCACAAGATCCCTGGCACAGGTCCGTTCGGAAGGGCACCTACCAGCAGTCAACATGAAGCTCTGCAGGCTTCAGAGGCTCGTCTTTTGTCCCTTTGCTCATATACTACTACCTCACACAGTACACCTGGATGCAAAAACGTGAAAGTATCATTTATTTGCGAGTAACCTTTGAAAGACATATTCAACAACAATATAAAAATCAACAAAGTCTATGTTGTGTTTAGGCAAGAAGAGGCTATTTAAATGTGGGAGAGAATAAACACTTAATTTTCTCTCAATTCAAATTAATCATAAGATATGAGCAATCTGTAGAATAAAGAAGTTTTAAGTTGCTGCTAAATTAGAAGATTAAAAATTGTTGAAGTTTTCTGGAATGGCCAAAGGGAATATAAGAATGCCCAGATCTTAAAGATCTTTAGTCAAGGTACTTCTAACAAAATTAGATTTTATATAAACACAAACACACAGTCTTTGGTACAGAAAATTAAATTCCTTAAGATCTCCATGCAATGAGGGTTCTTTATCACCTGAATTTCCTAAGTGTCTTTAGTCCAACTAAATGGATATTAATAGTCCTAGGCAAAAATCTGAATTAAGCTAAGCTTTATCAACTTTTTCTTCCTTTAGCTCTTCGCTTCCCAAACTTGTTGCTATACCTATCACTAGAAAGACATTAATTCTCTAAAATTACTCTGGTTCTTCATGAAAAGAAAAGGAAAAAAAAAGGGGGAGGGAGGGAAGGAAGGAAGGAAGGAATGGTTGAAACTTACACTAAAGTATTAGCAGAAGTCTTATCAAATTGCCTCAAAGAGAATGGACAGTGCCTCTCCTTTCCACCCAAAGTGAGTTCCCTACTCTTCGTAACTCCCTGAAAAGGCTTAATATTTTACCTCTTGCAGGACATTTGTGTTTAAAAAAGAATTCTCGAGGGGCGCCTGGGTGGCTCAGTTGGTTAAAGCGACTGCCTTCGGCTCAGGTCATGATCCTGGAGTCCTCGGATCGAGTCCCACATTGGGCTCCCTGCTCAGCAGGGAGTCTGCTTCTCCCTCTGACCCTCTTCCCTCTTGTGCTCCTATCTCTCATTCTCTCTCTCTCAAATAAAAAAAAAAAAAAGAATTCTCAAATAGGTAGTATGTACAGCTGATGGAACTCTAAGCATAGCAACAAAGCAACAGAATCTGGGCATAGGTCTAAAACCTCTTCCAATCACGTCCCATAGACTAAATGTGTTCCTGATGACAACTTATAAACTAGCAATTTGAACACCCTACTCCTCAATCAGAACAACACTCCAAATACACTATAAATTTACATTAATATTATGTTTGAACATATATTTGAATTATAGCATAAATATACACTACTTCAGAAGTAAAAGCCAAAACGTGATGCTATTAAACTTAAATCAAAGTATGAAACATTTCTGAAAATAGAAAAACGAAACCAAGATCCTAACAAAACAAGTGTTTTGGGAGTAGACAAGGAGGAAGGTCTCAGCAACTGAACCACTCCCAGGACATTCCACCGACTGTTCACATTACTCCTTGTACTGGCTTCTGAATGTAGATTTGTGAAGAGGCAACTACTATGCTAAGAGTAATTTGGAATAATGCACAATTACAAACTGACATTAGATATATAACAGTCCTTACAAATGAGCACAAGATATGCAAATGAAATTTGACAAAAAAGGAAATGCAAATGCACAGAAACACTTCAGAAAGTGTATATTTTTGCTTAGTCTTAAGTTGAAACAAACTCAGTGTACCACAGTGCATCTACTAACATAGAACTTTTTTTTTTTTAAGATTTTATTTATTTGAGAGAGAGAATGAGAGATAGAGAGCACGAGAGGGAAGAGGGTCAGAGGGAGAAACAGACTCCCTGCTGAGCAGGGAGCCCGATGTGGGACTCGATCCCAGGACTCCAGGATCATGACCTGAGCCGAAGGCAGTCGCTTAACCAACTGAGCCACCCAGGCGCCCACATAGAACATTTCTATAAATGTTTGTAAAACATTTATAAAATAATGCTTATTATTTATATAATATTATAATCTAGTAACATATGATTGGAGATGAAAGAGTGATAATCATTTATCTTAGTACTATAAAAGGATAGAGCATTCTAGAAAGCCAAAAAATGTTACCTCTTGACCCGACCTAGTGATACCATTCTAAGGACTTTATCAAACATGCAAGAAGGTATTAAAGTTTTGTGCACAACATCAAGACCTGAAATAGCTCTAACGTTCAACATTCAGATAATGTGGTACTCATAGATCAACATGACATCACTACTAATGATCTTTAAGTATACATAAAACCATACTGTTCTCTGAGAGTATAGCAGCCACTAGCCATATGCAGCTATTTAAATAAAACTGAATTTACAATTCAGTTCCTCAGTCAGACTAGCCACATTTCAAGTGCTTACCTAGGTACATATGGATGGTGATTATTACACTGGATACTGCAGAGATTTCCATTATCACAAAAAGTTCTATTGGATAGTGCTGACCTACATAGTTTTCTGGACGATCCTCTATCCTCCTCCCCCTATATGCACCCATTTATCTAGAAACATCTCCATAATCTTCAGGCTTTGGCCTAAGCCTCAACTACTACAGAGGATTCCTCTAATTTACCCAGGAAATTTGGGTATACCTTCCTGTAGTCTCATTATGCCTTGATAACTCCAATACAAAAATTATGTCACATATAATCATACCATTTTCCCGAACATAATGCTGTAAGCTTCTTTAAGAATCAACTTTTATCCAAGGGACTTTGAACTGTTCTGGCACATATAGGACCTTGATAATTTGTCATATACTAAGAACACTGCTAAAGACAACAAAGATGTACACTATGACTACAAGTAAAAAATGTTTATAAGGAACGTAATGCATCAAAGAAAAACTTGGTTAGGTTGGCAGGCTCCCAGTTTTTTTTTTTTTTTTCAATTACTAATTCTTTACATTTTCTTATTCTCATCACAAGGAGTCTCATTCTCAGGTGTTCAGTAAATATTTGTGGAATGGTTTCTGTATTAAAAGAAAGAAAAAGACATCAAAAATGAACCTAATGTAAACTATGGACTCGGGGTGGTAATGATGCAGCAATGTAGGTTCAGCAATTGTAACAAATGTACTACTGGGGCAGTGGGGGGATGCTGATAATGGTGGAGGCTATGCATGTACCAGGCCAGAAAGCATACGGGAGATCTCTTTACCTTGCACTCAATTGTGCTGTGAACTTAAAACTGCTCTAAAAAGATAATGTCTTCAAGAAAGAGACCCCAATATTTTGTTCAATAATAATATATACCATCGATTTATGATCAATTTAAAAAATTAGATCACAAATTTCTAACCCAAATATTTCTCTCCAGTGCATAGAAAATATGACTAAAATAATCGCAAGTGCAGTGCTTTGGCGTGTCATCAATACACTAACCTAACTTCCACACTTACCAAGCACCGACCTATGCAAAGCACTATGGACACAGTAGTGAACAAGACCATTTCTTTTTTCTTTTGGGCGGGGGGAGAGTGAGAGGAAGAAGCAGACACCCTGCTGAGCAGAGAGCCCAATTCAGGACTTGATCCCAGGACCCTGAAATCAAGACCTGAGTGGAAGGCAGATGTTTAAATGACTGAGCCACCCAGGCACCCCAAACAAGACAATTTCTACTCTCACAATATTTTATCTAAAGAAGAACTTTATTCTGCAAGATAAATCTTTAATCTTAGCTATCAACAACAGATACCCTAAAATGGCAAAAACAAGCTTCTCTTATTATTCTGATTTTTCAAATAATTCAAAGAACTCCTATTAACCAATTGAGAAAGTAGTACATGACCTGGTTTGAAACAAAAAGCTAATGCCTCATTTACTTGGCATTCTTGGGACAGTTGGTATTCCACAGAAATGAGTTTTTCAGACAACTCATCCTTATCCATGTAAGCACCAACACTTAAATTGTTTGGCATGGAGATTTTTTTTAAGTGGGATCTTTCAATTTTTAAAAACAGATTCAATTAAGTACTATTTTGACTAATAATTATTGTGTTGTACAACACTCAAGCTCCTAAACTGTTATGTCCTCAGGGTTCCCTTTTAAAAGTTGCTGGCTTTGAACAGTTTTTCATCTGATCTCCTGCTTTGGTGTGTCCGATGTCAACTTTTCCAAGTATCAGTGAGAACGTAATTGTAGCAGCTTCCAACCCCTTCAAATTTGCTGTTGCTTGCAACTCAAATTTGTCAGAATTTTGCCTAAAACACACAGGCTTAAGAGGATCATCAAATCTATATTTTGGTTGCTCAGTCTTCTGCTTATTTCCTGAATCTCTTTAAAGTCTCTAAACCAAGTTCCGGATAAATGAGTTACTGCTATACCCTGATAAAAGTCCTTACATTATTTTCATATTTAAAACTGATGCCCAGTCAGATATAACTTCATTACTTATTCACTCATCCAGTATTAAGTACCTATGACGAGACAGTCTCTAATATTATGGTGAAACTGAAGAACTGAAAAGATTGCTAGTTTATAACATACTCTAAAATAGAAAGATTCAGAAAAATAATTTCATAGCACCCAAAAAAAAAGAAAACCAGGTTTGGGGTTTTTTTTTAGGGAGTAAATGAAACTACAAAATCACCTCAGTTTTTTAAAATTTCTGTAGCTTTAGACTTGGGAACTGAAAATTCAAGGAATTTAACCAAACATTTATTGTATAAAGCTGTGAATAAGATTCCCAAATTTTCTTTTCTTTTTCTTTCTATTATACATTCCCATCTAGCCCTAGAGAAATCACTAGCAACATAAGTTTTAGTATTAAATGATAGTCCAAGTCTTGGTAATATGGTGTGACTCTACAATATTTGCTTTATCTGCCAAAATCATATTTTTAAAATTCCATTACCCATTTAAACCTAAGGCTAGGAAATGAGTCAAGGAGTAGGGCTTAAAATTGGCCTCTGAGGATTAATTAAGACAACAGGTAAAACCCTGGTATCAGCCTTGTTTTAATGCTCTTAGAATCTCCTTTCTCATTCATTTTCTCAGGGAGCACAAGTATCTTTATTTGTATTTTATCATTTCATAAAAGACTACTGATCATCCTTATTATTTATACTGAACTGGAAATGGGTATTAGTTATGTGCCTGTGATCTGAGAAAGTAAAATAATATTGTGAATTGAAAAAAGTTACTACCGTTAAAAACCTTTAATTACTACCATCAAAAACTTTTTCCAGCAATGCAGTAACATTTCTTCTACATTAATTCTGGAACCTGAAAATGCTTTAAGCTTAAGTACTATAAAGGAAGAGCATGGACCTAACTTTCAAAATAACAACGTAGTATTATTTAAACTATTATAGTAAACCATAAAAGTTGGCTCTGACCTCACTAGCACACCATCTTGTCCTGTGAAATAAGTCTGATTTTTAAATAAAAACAATTCACAGAGAAATCCAGATGGTCTCTTGCTCTCTCTACCATTTAGGCAAAGAAGCAAATGACAAATATTTACTGGACACACCTATCATAAGCAAAATCTCTACCAGGTGCTATCCACACTACCGGTTTAAAAATATATATACACATAGACCCGGCTCAAGATATTTACAATATAATTGGAGAAAGAAAATATGCTTCATAAAAGATACTAATACTAACCAAAAGGAAAAAGTAATATATTTGAATTAAAAATTGATCATGAACATGTAACACTCTGGCAGCAGAAAGGGAGGGCACTTGGTTCAGATGTAAACAGAATTGTTTTTGCCTATTTTAAACCTGGCAATCAAAATCACCCAGAACTAAGGAATTGGGCCAACAGCATCACCATAGAAAAAAACCGAAATTCTCAGGAGCAACTGGTATTGGACCATTCAAAACAAGTCTTCCTGTGAGTGCGCATTAGTAGTTTCTCTCCTAAAATCTCCTTATCAAATTAAAAACAAAACTGATTCCTGGTTATCAACTTTGCAGAAACCGAAGCTCTTCGGGGAAGCACTCCCGATTCTTGTTTCTTTGATAGCACTTAAGGTCCATCCGCAGAATAAAAGGGGCTGGGGAACAGCGACGAGGAACTGGCCTATTGTTCGGAGAACCGCAGGACCATCCGAACGCCACGGGGCGCGCGGGAGCAGGGGGGGGGGAGGCGAGGCGCAAACGCGGCACAGGTGTGTGTACGGGCGAAGGGGGACAGGTGTGCCCGAGGCCACAGCTAAGGTTAGAGGCCCGACTTCAAGATCCAGACTTCGAGAAAGGGAGGCAATCATTCTCGAAGCTTAAACCGCTGAGTACCGAGGGGGGCGGACCTGGAGAAGGTCTGAAGGGCTCCCAAAGCCCATCCGGGTTGGGCGGCGGGCGTAGGGGGTAATGAGAAAAGGCCGGGGGTTTGAGTGTGCAAAGCTCGAGGATAAAAGAAAAGGCTCTCGAATCGAAGGGCCAGCCTAGAAATCCCCAAACAATGAACAATGCTGGGTCTGAGGTAAATGGCTAGGAGATTGGGGGTGTCGCGAAGGTGAACCCAGGTGGGAAGAGGGAAACAAAAGAGAGAAGCCCCCAAGTGTGGGTCCCCGGCGGCGGCGGCGGCAATTACCTGTGAGAGTTGCCGGGGATTGGGGCAGCCGAAGAGCGCGGAGCTGGAGCTGAAGCTGATGGCTCCTCGGCGGCTGAGGACGTGCTGGGGGACCGGCCTGTCCAGGGGCAGCACCGGCAGCTGGTAACATACTTCCATTGAATACGCCCGCCCTGCCCCCGCGCGGCGCCCGCCCAGCCGCGGCTGCCGGCCCCTGCGCTGGGAAGGGGCCGCGGCTCGGGGGCGCCGGGCCGAAGCGGGGGCGCCGGGCCGAAGCGGGGGCAGGGCGGGTGGGCGCCGACCCCGGGCCGGGAAGCCGCGCTCACGCCTTCCCCACCCCAACACTCCGCCCGGGCCGCCGGCGGGAAGACGCTTCGGCGGCCGCGGCGACAGTTACGAGGACCGGCGCGCGCCCAGCTCCGGGGTGCAAGCGGGAGCAGCACAGGCAAAGTCGGAGGGGGAACCCTGCCGCCCCTGGGCTCCTTGGCCGGGAGGAGCGGGTCCGGGGAGGACAGAGCAGGAGCGGAGCAAGGACAGAAGAAAGCGGTGCAAGAAAAGACTACCGGAGCCAGAGGCGAGACCCAGAGCGCGCGGGGCTTGGGACCAGCCACCAGCTCGGGCCGCCGCCACCGTCCTGCCCCTCCCCTCCCCCGGAGCCTGACTTCACTCGGCCGCCGGCGCGAGCCCGGCGTAATTCACACTTTGCAGCCGCGGACCGTGCGCCAACCACGGCCGCCGCCACCGTGACGTCACGACGCCGCGCCGCAGGCCCCGCGCCTCCGCAGCGCCTAGGGAGACGGACTAGCGGCGGGGGGGTGGGAGGAGGCAACCGCCTTCCTCCACCTCTGCACACTAAGCTCGGTCACCGTCCTCTCCAGCCACACGCCGCCCTCCCTCCGCCCCCTCCAAAATCAACTCGCAGCTCTCCCTAGCTCTCCCCTATCTGCCCTCCACCCAAGGCGCGTGCGCACGAGGCCCCACCGTTTGGGGACATTCCCCTTATCGCTAAACTCTTGGTTTCGAGCGCGCTCAGGCTGTGAAGTGGGCTCAGCCTGCGCTACAAGCGATATTTGGGCCTTCTGACCCCAGAAACCAGAGCACGCGGCGCACTCGCAGCGTTCAGCCTTAACCGCGGGGTCACCGCTGTGCTTCCCTCCTTGATTTCCCATTCTTGGACTTCGCTGGAGACCGCTGCGGCAGTGACGTCAGCGGACCGCGCGGACCCCGTACTCCCTGCTACGTCACTGCCAGTCCTTTGGCGGGGCCCGGCTGGGGCTCTCCCCAGGCAGGTGCGGGGCCCCAGGGCTGTCCCGGGCCGAGGGGAGGAGAAAGGAGCCGAAAATGCAGGAGTGAGGAGGGGGTGAAAGAGTGGAGGGGAAACACCGAGACTGAGAAAGAAGTGAGAGTATGCCCTGGAAAAAATGAGAAAGGATGGTACTGAGAAGACAAAGGAAAAAAGAAGCCTGCATGACCTTTTACCAAACGTGTTTTTCTTTGTTGGCTTTGATTTTTAGAAAGCAGAGTAAAGAGCTTTTGACCTAGTCTGTAACCTGAATATGTCATTTGCAGGTTCATTTTGTCACATTTTTCCCCAAACTATCAAAGCTTTTCAGTTGCAACCCATTGTTTCGAATGCATTCCAGCCCCCAGGACGTCAGCCTGAACAAGCTCTTTCCTGCTGGCAAAATTGTTGATTCGGCTCTGCTCTCAGGGTATCCACCCTTCCACTTATTTGCTATGACTAGCCATTGGCAAGGTGGTAGATCTTTGAAAGTACTGCATAGCCATTACTGATGACGTCATGCATGAAATGCTCATGATTCCATAAATCAAAACTCTGCAAGACCTTTTATCATCTTTACACAGCATCTGTTTCTTTTACATCACTTAAAACGTTCTACCTCTTCCATGGTTATTTGTCTATTTGTCTGTTCTCTACTATTAAAAGAAATATAACTTCCACTGTGGTTCCATGAATGTTGTCTTCACTAGATGGTATTTAGAAATACAACAACTGACCCACTCATTTTTGAAACCCTAATTACTCCCACAACATCTAGTAGATATAGTGAGCATCTGCTGTATGCCTGGGATTAAGCTAAACACTCTCACTCAAAAAAGCCCATGAGATAATAGTATCTAAATTGAAACTGGGTTTAGGGAAACATAACTTGCCCTAGATCTTACACAGATAAATGGCAGAACTAACCAAATTAAGCACCCAGAAGATGGTATTGGTATTATATCAAACAGTATATGCTTCAAATAACCATCACATTTAATAACATCTAAGAGACTCAGTTCCATTCAATCATTTGATAAGACTCAGGGCACTAACTAAACAATGCATCTCTCTTTAGGAGAGGGGGGGCTAGCATTTACTATACACCCACTGTGAGCCATGACAGGTATTCTACATATAACATTTAATTTAACCCCACCCAATAGCCACATATGTAAAATTTGATACCAGTTCTACAGATGAGGAATCAGTTTACAAGACCATAAGTCATCTGTGCCACTGAACTCTGTTCTGTGTGATTTCAGAACCAGGCATTTCCACCATACCGTGCAGTATCTCAAGACCAGAATGTCAACTGTTCTCAGTGTTTTTTACTGTACTGGGAAGCATATCAGTCAGGGTTATCCAGAAACACAGAACCAATAGGAGATTACTGAGAGAGAGAGAGAGAGGGAGAATTTCTGTACATGTATCTTGTCCAAGACACAGAAGAGAAGCTAGGGGAACTGCAGGCCCCCTGCTGCCCCCTGGCCAGTAAGGTGAGTCAGCAAGTCATGTGCAAAACTGCAGCAGTGCTTGGGACCCTGCATGGATCTACCAAGTGTAATGGCAGGTGCTTCACTTCCACTTCTCAAATCTTTTGCAAATTTTTATTGTGGCCAACCAAAACCCTAAAAAGAAGAGAATTCTGGGAAATGTAGTTCCAACTTAGCGAAGTTGCTAGTGCAAACTAACCAAGTCCGAACTCTTATCAACTTCACATCCCTACACACTTCTTTTAATCATATTTAATTTTCAAATAAAGACCATAGTAAAATCATGTGTATGTCCATATGATGCAACTAGCTCTCATACAACCCAAAACAGCTCCCTCCCTTCCCAAAAGAGGATAGAATCTTTGAATGACGTTCATCCCTCTTCTTGATGAGTCATATTACCCATTTGATATCCTGTAACTTAAATACTAAGAGATAAAGTTACCTACTATTAACACATCCTAGGGGAATGAGAGAGAGGGGGAAAAAGAAAATAACTGGTTAATATATACACAAATATATTCATATCAAAATGAAGGAAAATGCTCACAACTATTATAGTCCTTGTATCTGCAACTGGCAACATAATCATAATTACTATTTCTAACTATTTTCTTTTTTCCCCATTACCTTTTTAAATATCCCTTTGCCTTCAGCAAGCGTCTCAGCCGATAATAGTTCCTTTTCTTATGGGACAACCCAAATTTTTATTCCTGAAATATCTAGGCCCTTAGAGGTTCTACTTCTATTGGTTTGTTGTGCTTTTCCATTAACTCATATTACAGAATATGGGAATACTAAGAGGTACCCCTAAAGAATCTCCTGCATTCCAGGTATATTCCCATGTGGTAGCAACTAAAGATCAGTTTAACAGGATCAATCAGTCCAGGCAGTAGAGTAACCCTCTTCTTTGCACGTTGGTTAAACAGCACAAGAATCCCCAAATGGCTAACTGCCAATCCCAATTTACAGATTGAGCTCTTGCTGTGTACCCTGGTGGAACCACTCTTCGTTGGGAATTAAGACCTCTGGACAAGCAGAACCCAACGTTGCAGGAATTGGAAGCAAAATTTTGCATGTGATTCACAAGGGGTAAAAGTGACAGGATCCACTTCCACTCCCACCCCTTGATTCCTGAACCATGGATATATTTTTTTTCTAATTTTCTTTTTTTTAAATTTATTTATTTATTTTTGATGTAGTGTTCCATGATTCATTGTTTGCTTATAACACCCACGGCTCCATTCAATATGTGCCCCCTTTAATACCCGTCACCAGGCTAACCCATCCCCCCAACCCCCCTCCCCTCTAGAACCCTCAGTTGGTTTCTCAAAGTCCATCATCTCTCATGGTTCATCTCCCCCTCCAATTTCCCCCCTTCATTTTGCCATTCTTACTATCTTCTTCTTCTTCTTCTTCTTCTTCTTCTTCTTCTTCTTCTTCTTCTTCTTCTTCTTCTTTTAACATATAATTTATTATTTGTTTCAGAGGTACAGGTCTGTGATTCATCAATCTTACACAGTTCACAGCGCTCACCATAGCACATACTCTCCCCAACGTCTATTACCCAGCCACTCCATCCCTCCCACCCCCCACCACTCCAGCAACCCTCAGTTTGTTTCCTGAGATTAAGAATTCCTCATATCAGTGAAATGATATGATACATGTCTTTCTCTGATTGACTTATTTCGCTTAGCATAATACCCTCTAGTTTCATCCATGTCATTACAAATGGGAAGATTTCATTTTTTTTTTGTAGGCTGCATAATATTTCATTGTGTATATGTACCACATATTCTTTATCCATTCATCTGTCGATGGACATCTTGGCTCTTTCCACAGTTTGGCTATTGTGGACATTGCTGCTATAAACATTGGAGTGCACGTACCCCTTCGGGTCACTACATTTGTATCTTTGGGGTAAATACCCAGGAGTGCAATTGCTGGGTCATAGGGTAGCTCTATTTTCAACTTTTTGAGGAACCTCCATACTGTTTTCCAGAGTGGCTGCACCAGCTTGCATTCCCACCAACAGTGTAGGAGGGTTCCCCTTTCTCCGCATCCCCGCCAACATCTGTCGTCTCCTGACTTGTTCATTTTAGCCTTTCTGACTAGTGTGAGGTGGTATCTCATTGAGGTTTTGATTTGGATTTCCCTGATGCCGAGCGATGTTGAGCACTTTTTCATGTGTCTGTTGGCCATTTGGATGTCTTCTTTGCAAAAATGTCTGTTCATGTCTTCTGCCCATTTCTTGATTAGATTATTTGTTCTTTGGGTGTTGAATTTGATAAGTTCTTTATAGATTTTGGATACTAGCCCTTTATCTGATAAGTCATTTGCAAATATCTTCTCCCATTCTGTCTGTTGTCTTTTGGTTTTGTTGATTGTTTCCTTTGCTGTGCAAAAGATTTTTATCTTGATGAAGTCCCAATAGTTCATCTTTGCCCTTGCTTCCCTTGCCTTTGGCAATGTTTCTAGGAAGAAGTTGCTGTGGCTGAGGTCGAAGATGTTGCTGCCCGTGTTCTCCTCTAGGATTTTGATGGACTCCTGTCTCTCATTTAGGTCTTCCATCCATTTTGAGTCTATTTTTGTGTGTGCTGTAGGAAATGGTCCAGTTTCATTCTTCTGCATGTGGCTGTCCAATTTTCCCAACACCATTTGTTGAAGAGACTGTCTTTTTTCCATTGGACATTCTTTCCTGCTTTGTCGAAGATTAGTTGACCATAGAGTTGAGGTCCATTTCTGGGCTCTCTATTCTGTTCCATTGATCTATGTGTCTGTTTTTGTGCCAGTACCATACTGTCTTGATTACAGCTTTGTAATAGAGCTTGATGTCCAGAATTGTGATGCCATCGGCTTTGCTTTTCTTTTTTCAACATTCCTCTGGCTATTCGGGGTCTTTTCTAGTTCCATACAAATTTTAGGATTATTTGTTCCATTTCTTTGAAAAAAGTTGATAGTATTTTGATAGGGATTGCATTAAATGTGTAGATTGCTCTAGGTAGCATTGACATTTTCACAATATTTGTTCTTCCAATCCACGAGCACGGAATGTTTTTCCATTTCTTTGTGTCTTCCCCAATTTCTTTCATGAGTATTTTATAGTTTTCTGAGTAGAGATTCTTTACCTCTTTGGTTAGATTTATTCCTAGGTATCTTATGGTTTTGGGTGCAATTGTAAATGGGACTGACTCCTTAATTTCTCTTCTGTCTTGCTGTTGGTGTATAGGAATGCCACTGATTTCTGTGCATTGATTTTATATCCTGCCACTTTACTGAATTCCTGTTTGAGTTCTAGCAGTTTTGGGGTTGAGTCTTTTGGATTTTCCACATAAAGTATCGTATCATCTGCAAAGAGTGAGAGTTTGACTTCTTCTTTGCCGATTCGGATGCCTTGTATTTCTTTTTGTTGTCTGATTGCTGTGGCTAGGACTTCGAGTACTATGTTGAATAGCAGTGGTAATAGTGGACATCCCTGCCGCGTTCCTGACCTTAGGGGAAAAGCTCTCAGTTTTTCCCCATTGAGAATGATATTCGCTGTGGGTTTTTCATAGATGGCTTTTATGATATTGAGGTATGTACTCTATCTCTACACTCTGAAGAGTTTTAATCAAGAACTGATGCTGTACTTTGTCAAATGCTTTTTCTGCATCTATTGAGAGGATCATATGATTCTTGTTCTTTCTTTTATTAATGTATTGTATCACACTGATTGATTTGTGGATGTTGAACCAAACTTGCAACCCAGGAATAAATCCCACTTGGTCCTGTGAATAATCCTTTTAATGTATTGTTGGAACCTATTGGCTAGTATGTTGGTGAGAATTTTTGCATCCATGTTCATCAAGGATATTGGTCTCTAATTCTCCTTTTTGGTGTGGTCTTTGTCTGGTTTTGGGATCAAGGTAATGCTGGCCTCATAAGATGAGTTTGGAAGTTTTCCTTCCATTTCTATTTTTTGGAACAGTTTCAGAAGAATAGGTATTAATTCTTCTTTAAATGTTTAGTAGAATTCCCCTGGGAAGCCATCTGGCTTGTTTTTTGGGAGATTTTTGATTACTGCTTGAATTTCCTTTGTGGTTATGGGTCTGTTCAGGTTTTCTATTTCTTCCTGGTTCAGTTTTGGTAGTTTATACATCTCTAGGAATGCATCCATTTCTTCCAGATCATCTAATTTGCTGGCATATAGTTGCTCATAATATGTTCTTACAATTGTTTGTATTTCTTTGGTGTTGGTTGTGATCTTTCCTCTTTCATTCATGATTTTATTGATTTGGGTCCTTTCTCTTTTCTTTTTGATCAGTCTGGCCAGGGGTTTATCAATCTTATTAATTCTTTCAAAGAACCAGCTCCTAGTTTCGTTGATCTGTTCTACTGTTCTTTTGGTTTCTATTTCATTGATTTCTGCTCTGATCTTTATTATTTCTCTTCTCCTGCTGGGTTTAGGCTTTATTTGCTGTTCTTTCTCCAGCTCCTTTAGGTGTAGGGTTAGTTTGTGTATTTGAGACCTTTCTTGTTTCTTGAATAAGGCTTGTATTGCTATATACTTTCCTCTTAGGACTGCCTTTGCTGCATCCCAAAGATTATGAACAGTTGTGTTTTCATTTTCATTTGTTTCCATGAATTTTTTAAATTCTTCCTTAATTTCCTGGTTGACTCATTCATTTGCCTCCATGTATTTGAGTTCTTTCCGACTTTCCTCTTGTGATTGAGTTCTAGTTGCAAAGCACTGTGGTCTGAAAATATGCAGGGAATGATCCCAATCTTTTGGTACCAGTTGAGACCTGATTTGTGACCTAGGATGTGATCTATTCTGGAGAACGTTCCATGGGCACTAGAGAAGAATGTGTATTCTGTTGTTTTGGGATGGAATGTTCTGAATATATCTGTGAAGTCCATTTGGTCCAGTGTGGCATTTAAAGTCTTTATTTCCTTGTTGATCTTTTGCTTAGATGATCTGTCCATTTCAGTGAGGGGGGTGTTAAAGTCCCCCACTATTATTGTATTGTTGTCGATGTGTTTCTTTGATTTTGTTATTAATTGGCTTATATAATTTGCTTCTCCCATGTTTGGGGCATAGATATTTACAATTGTTAGATCTTCTTGTTGGATAGACCCTGTATGATGTAGTGTCCTTCCTCATCTCTTATTATAGTCTTTGGTTTAAAATCTAATTTGTCTGATATAAGGATTGCCACCCCGGTTTTCTTTTGATGTCCAATAGCATGGTAAATGGTTTTCCAACCCTTCACTTTCAATCTGGAGGTGTCTTTGCATCTAAAATGAGTCTCTTGCAGACAGCATATTGGTGGATCTTGTTTTTTTATCCAATCTGATAGCCTGTGTCTTTTGATTGGGGCATTTAGCCCATTTACATTCAGGGTAACTATTGAAAGATATGAATTTAGTGCCATTGTATTGCCTGTAAGGCGATTGTCACTGTATATTGTCTCTGTTCCTTTCTGGTCTATGTTACTTTTAGGCTCTCTCTTTGCTTAGAGGATTCCTTTCAATATTTCTTGTAGGACTGGTTTGGTGTTTGCAAATTCCTTTAGTTTTTGTTTGTCCTGGAAGCTTTTTATCTCTCCTATTGTCAATGACAGCCTAGCTGGATATAGTATTCTTGGCTGCATATTTTTCTCGTTTAGTGCTCTGAAGATATCATGCCAGTCCTTTCTGGCCTGCCAGGTCTCTGTGGATAGGTCTTTTGCCAATCTAATATTTCTACCATTGTAGCTTACAGACCTCTTGTGCGAGCTGCTTTCAGGATTTTCTCTTTGTCTCTGAGACTCATAAGTTGTACAATTAGATGTCAGGGTGTAGACCTATTTTTATTGATATTGAGGGGGGTTCTCTGTGCCTCCTGAATTTTGATGCCCGTTTCCTTCCCCAAATTAGGGAAGTTCTCTGCTATAATTTGCTCCAATATACCTTCTGCCCCTCTCTCTCTTTCTTCTTCTTCTGGGATCCCACTTATTCTAATATTGTTTTGTCTTATGGTATCACTTATCTCTTGAATTCTGCCCTTGTGATCCACTAGTTGTTTATCTCTTGTTTTCTCAGCTTCTTTATTCTCCATCATTTGGTCTTCTGCATCACTAATTCTCTCTTCTGCCTCATTTATCCTAGCAGTTAGAGCCTCCATTTTTTATTGCACCTCATTTATAGCCTTTTTGATTTGGACTTGGTTAGATTTCAGTTCTTTTATTTCTCCAGAAAGGGTTTCTCTAGTATCTTCCATGCTTTTTTCAAGCCCAGCCAGTATCTTTATAATTGTCATTCTGAACTCTAGTTCTGACATCTTACTAATGTCCATATTAGTTAGGTCCCTGGCAGTCGGTACTGCCTCTTGTTCTTTTTTTTGAGGTGAGTTTTTCTTTCTTGTCATTTTGTCCAGAGGAGAACGGATGAATGAGAGAACAAGATGCTCACAGGTTAACAACAACCCATAGAAAAATACACACTAAACAAATCAGAAGAGACCCCAAACTGGGGGAAAAGAAAGGGAAAGAAAGAAAAAAGGGGAAAAAAAGAAAAAAAAAGGATATGATCAAATATGATCAGGCTGGTGAATAGATCAGTGCCACACACTAGATTTTGGGCGTATTTTTGTCTGTTAGAAGAAAGTGCCTCCCAAAATTTTAAAGAAAAAAAACTTATATATGTACAAAAATAAAGGGAAATATGATGAAGGGATGGAATTTGACTGTAAAGATGAAAATTATAAATGATTTTATAAAAGGAATTGGTAAGATAAGAAGTTGGTTGAGAAAAGAAAGGAGAAATTTAAAAAAATGGGGGGGGGGAGAGAATGTGATCAGGCAGGAGACTAGAGCAAAGCCATACACTAGAGATTTAGGGTATATTTTGGTCTGTTAGAAGAAACTGTATCCCAAAATTTTAAAGAGAGAACAACTTATATATATACCAAAAATAAGGTTAAGTACAATGACGGGATAGAATATGACTTTTCCAGAAAGTGGTCGCTTTTCTGTTCAGAGAGTTGCTGCTATTCTTTTCTTCAATCTCCTGTTGAGTTCGTAGGTGTTCAGAGTGGTTTGATACCTATCTAGCTGAATTCCTGGGAGCAGACGAAATTTAGGTCTCCTACTCCTCCGCCATCTTGCTCCTCCTCTCCATGGATATATATTTAGCTTTAGAACACATGGCAAAACTTGGAGAACATTATTCTAGCTACAAAAGGTATCACAACTCAGATGAAGGGATTATTGATTCTTCCAAAGGCTATTTCAATGCTGCAATAGGGATGAACCTTGAAAACATTCTAAGTGAAGAAGCCAGATGCAACATATTGCATGATTTCGTTTATATAAATTATCCAGAAGAGGCAAACCATAGAGACAGAAAGCCAATTAGTAGTTGCCAGGCACTGGGGAGAAGGAGGAATGAGGAGTGACTACTTAATGGGTATGGGGTTTCCTTTTGGGGTGATGAAAAAGTTTGGGAACTAGATAGTGACGATGTCCGCACAACATTGTAAATGTCCTTAATGCCATTGAATTATACACTTATGAATGGTTAAAATAGTAAATTTTTATCATAAGAAAAAGGCCAATCATCCTATTAAGCCACTATTTCAGGGTAAGGGGCAACATAATAAGACCATGAGCATGGACTCATTGCTGCCTTTATTTGTTGTAAAATGAGTTTCTTGGTTAACAGTAGTGTTGTGTAGAATAACACAATGGTGACTAAAACATTTCATAAGTCCATGCATGGTGGTTTTGATAGAAACATTGCAAGTGGGGAAGGAAATTCATTTCCAGAAGTATCTATTTATCCAGTGAGAAAAAAGATCTGCCCCCTGCATAATGAAAGTAGCCTGATTCAATATACCTCATGGATGGCTGATACCTCTTGGAAACGGAAGCTTGGTCTCAGACTCCTGTGTTAGCAAGTTGGACACTTAGTAATAGCTGTTGTCAGATTGGCCTTGTTAAGTGGAAATCCATGCTCCTGAGCCCACATCTAGCATGTATCATGGCATCATGGCCACTTTGTTCATGAGTCAATTGGGCAGGGCCAGGGATAAAGGGGGGGAAAAGGCTGACTGACATACATGGAATGTATCACTCATCCACCTGATTATTATGATCATCCTCTAATAAGATTGCTCTTTGGGATCACATGAAACACAAATATCTTCACATTCTGCCCATTCAATCTGTCCATATAGACCCCTTCCCCAGACCTCTTTGTCATCACTTTTCCAATCATGTTCCTTCCAAGTTCCAGACCATCCAGCCAGTCAGACACTACCCATGAATCAGAATGACCATAGACCTAGCTATCTCTCTTTTCAAACAAAATGAACAACAGGTGTACTGTTTCAAGTTCTCCCAACTGTAGTTTTCCTTTCCTCACCTTTAGGACCATCCCAAAGAGTGGCCATAGTGTTGTAGCTATCTACTCTGCACCATAGAATGCAGAACTATCTATAAGTCAGTCCCAGATATTTTTCTTCTGCACTCAATAGGACACAGGTGGCTCACCATGATGCCTTGGATGAAAGGTGAGAGGGAAGAGGCAATGTTGTAGTAGTAGAGATGATGGACACTGGGCCACTTGTTCATACAATTTACTTGAGCCTTAAAAGACTTGCTTGAGACTGATCTCATGTGTACCACTTCTTCTTAATGTTAGGCATAACCAACTTTATAGTTTGGTGTATCTGAATACATTTAGTATATTATAGGCTGCTCAGGTCACAAGGTAATCTGATCACTCATGGTCAAGCATTCAATTTCTACTAGGGCCTGGTAGTAAAACAATTTCTCAAAAAGAGAATAGTTATATAAAGAAGAAGGTGACATAGCTCTGCTCCCAAATCCTAAAACCTTGCATAAGATTCAATTATAGAAGATTATTAAAAGCTTCATATGATATCACTAAACTATCACAAACACTTCAGTACCATACCTGCTGGGTCATATGGCCCAAGAGATGGAGAAGCTTATAAGACAGTATGGATCCCTTACATAGACTTCTCTTGTCCTGAGCCCCACCCACTCTTTAATTTTTTATTGTGGTAAAATATACATAAGATAAAACTTACAATTTTAACCATTTTTAAGTATAGAAGTCAGTGGCATTAACTACATTCACATTGTGCATATCACCACTACCCATCTCCAGAGATTTTCATCATCCCAAAATGAAACTCTGTGCCTACTAAACAACAATTCACCACTTCCTCCTCCACCAGCCCCTGGTAACCACTACTTCACTTTCCATCTCTATGAATTTGACTACTCTGGGTACCTTCTATGAGTAGAACCATATGGTATTTGTCCCATTATGTCTGCCTTATTTCACTTAGCATAATGTCTCCAAGGTTTATCCATATTGTAGCATGTAACAGAATTTCATTCCTTTTTAAGACTGAGTTAATATTTCATTATTTACATGTAGCTTATCCATCTCTCAATAGACATTTGGTTTGTTTCCACCTTTTGGTACTGTGAATAATGCTACTAAGAACATGAGTGTATAAATATCTGTGTGAGTGTCCGCTCTCAATTCTTTTAGATGTATATTCAGAAGTGCAATTGCTGGATCATATGGAAATTCTATATTTAATTTTGTGGGAAACAGGCATACTGTTTTCCACATCAGCTGCACCATTTTATATTCCCATCAGAAATGCACAAAGGTTTCAACTTCTTCACATCATAGCCAACACATGTATTCTTTCTTCAATGATAGCCATCCTAATGGATGTCAAGTGGTATCTTATTGTGGTCTTGATTTGCATTTCCCTAATGATTAGTGATGTTAAGCATTTTTTTCATGTGCTTATTGGCCACTTTTATATTTTCATTGGGGAAGAGTTTATTCAAATCCTGTCCTTATTTTTTTTATTATGTTCAGTTAGCCATCATTAGTTTTTCGATGTAGTGTTCAACAATTCATTAGTTGTGTATAACACCCAGTGCTCATCACAACACATGCCCTCCTTAATACCCATCACCCGGCTACCCTATGCCCCCCGCCTTCTGAAACCCTCCTTTCCCTATTTTTGTATTGGGTTACTTGTTGTGAGTTTTAGGAGTTATTTGTATGTTCTGTGTATTAATTCCTTGTAAGATATGTGATTTTTAAGTATTTCCTTTCATTCTTTGAGTGATCTTTTATTCCTTTGATCAATCTGATGCCCCAAAGTATTGGATTTGTGAAGAGATCTAATTCATCTTTTCTTATATTTGCTGACTGTGCTTTCGGTGTTACATCCAAGAAATCATTGCCAAATCCAAAGTCATGAAGCTCTTCCCCTATGTTTTGTTCTAAGAGTTTTATAATTACACTTAGGTCTTTGACCCATTTTCAGTTAACTTTTATGTATGGTGTAAGGAAGAGTCCGACTTCATTCTTTTGCATGTAGATATCTAGTTTTCCAAGCACTATTTGTTGAAAAGACTGTCCTTTCCCCACTGAATAGTCTTGATACCCTTGTCAAAAACCATTTAATCATGTATGTGAGGTTTATTTCTGGGCTATCTATTCTATACTATTGGTATATGTCTTTATACCAACATTATGCTGTTTTGATTACTGTAGCTTTCTATAAGTTTTGCAGTCAGGAAGTGTGAGTCCTTCAACCTTGTTCTTTTTCAAGATTGTTTTGCCTATTCAGGATCTCTTAGGATTCTGTAAGAATTTTAGGATAGATTTTCCTGTTTCTGCAAGAAACAAATGTCTTTGGAATTCTGATAAGGATTGCAGTAAATCTGTAGATCACTTTGGGTAGTATTAAAATCTTAACAATACCAAATCTTTCAATAATGAATATGAGGTCTTTTCATTTATTTATGCCTTCTTTTAGTTTTTTCCAGCAGGGTTTTATACTTTTTTTTAAAGATCTTATTTATTTATTTATTTATTTGAGAGAGCATACACATGTGAGCAATGGGAGGGGCAAAGGGAGGAGATAGAATCTGAAGCAGACTCTGGGCCGAGAGAGGATCCTGACACAGAGCTTGATTCCACAACTGCAAGGTAGTGACCTGAGCAGAAACCAAGAGTTGACACTTAACCAAGAGTTGGACACTCAACTGACTGAGCCACCTAGGCAGCCCAGTGTTTTATACTTTTTAAGATATAAGTCTTTCATCTCCTTGGTGAAGTGAATTCCCAAGTATTTTATCTTTTTTTGTGCTATCATCAATAAAGTTATTTTCTTAATTTCTTTTTTGAATTGTTCATTATTAGTTATGGAAAAGCCACTGGTTTGTTTGTTTTTTTTTGTTTTTTTGTTTTTGTATCTGCAACTTTGCTGAATTCATTTATTAGTTCTATCTGGGGTTTTCTTCTTTGTGTGTGAAATCTTTACAGTTTTCTAAACATAAGATCATGTCATCAGCAAACAGATAATTTTACTTCTTCCCTTCCAATTTGGATGCCTTCTATTTCTTTTTCTTGCTTAATTGCTCTGGCTAGAACTTCTTTTTGTTGTTGTTGTTATGTTAATCACCATACACTACATCATTAGTTTTTGATGTAGTGTTCCATGATTCATTGTTTGTGCATAAAACCTAGTGCTCCACGCAGAACGTGCCCTCTTTAATACCCATCACCAGGCCGACCCATCCCCCCACCCCCCTCCCCTCTAGAACCCTCAGTTTGTTTTTCAGAGTCCATCGTCTCTCATGGTTCGTCTCCCCCTCCGATTTCCTCCCCTTCATTCTTCCCCTCCTGCTATCTTCTTCTTCTTCTTTTTTTTTCTTAACCTATATTGCATTATTTGTTTCAGAGGTACAGATCTGTGATTCAACAGCCTTGCACAATTCACAGCGCTCACCATAGCACATACCCTCCCCAATGTCTATCACCCAGCCACCCCATCCCTCCCACACCCCCACCACTCCAGCAACCCTCAGTTTGTTTCCTGAGATTAAGAATTCCTCGTATCAGTGAGGTCATATGATACATGTCGTTCTCTGATTGACTTATTTCACTCAGCATAACACCCTCCAGTTCCATCCACGTCGTTGCAAATGGCAAGATCTCATTCCTTTTGATGGCTGCATAATATTCCATTGTGTATATATACCACATCTTCTTTATCCATTCATCTGTCGATGGACATCTTGGCTCTTTCCACAGTTTGGCTATTGTGGACATTGCTGCTATAAACATTGGGGTGCACGTACCCCTTCGGATCCCTACATTTGTATCTTTGGGGTAAATACCCAGTAGTGTAATTGCTGGATCGTATGGTAGCTTTATTTTCAACTGTTTGAGGAACCTCCATACTGTTTTCCAGAGTGGTTGCATCTGGCTAGAACTTCTACTACCATGTTAAATATAAGGGACAAAAGTGGATATCCTTGTCTTGTTCCTGGTCTTAAAAGAAAAACATTTAGTCTTTCACCATTGAGTATGATGTTTCCTGTTGGTTTTTCATATATAGCCTCTATTATATTCAGCTAGTTGCCTTCTATTCCTAGTTGTTAGGTGTTTTTATCATGAAAGAATGTTTAATTCTATCAAATCCTCTTTCTGTATCAATTGAGATGGTTGTCTGGTTTTTTTTCTTCATTCTGTTAATGTATATTACATTGATTGATTTTTAGATGTTGAACCATCCTTGCATTCTGGGAATAATCTTATATAGTCATGGCATATAATCTTAATATGCTGCTGAATTCAGTTTGCTATTATTTTATTGAGAATTATTGCATTGATATTCATAAGGAATATTGCTCTATAGTTTTCTGCCCTTGTAATGTTTTTGTCTGGCTTTGGTATCAGAGTAATGCTGGCCTCATAGAATGAGTTAGGAAGTGTTTCCTCCTCTTCATTTTTTTTTTTTTTTGGAAGTCTGAGAAAAATTGATGTTATTTCTGTCTTAAGTATTTGGTATAATTCACTAGTGAAGCCAGCTGCCCTAGGACTTTTCTTTGTTGGGAGGTTTTGATTATTGATTCAATCTCCTTACTTATTTTAGGTCTATTTAGATTTTTTATTTCTTCATGATTTAATCTTGATAGGTTTTCTATCACTAGAAATTTCTCCATTTCATCTACGTTATTCAATTTGTTGGTGTACAATTGTTCATAGTATGCTTTTATAATCCTCTTTATTTCTGTAGAATCTATGTTAATGTGTTCATTTTCATTTCTGATTTTAGTAATCTGAGTCTTCTTTATTTTGTCATTCTAGCTAATGATTTGTTAATTTTGTATTCAAAGTATCAAATTTTGGTTTAGTTGATTTTCTCTGTTGTTTTTCTATTCTGTTTTATTTATCTCTGTTCTCGTCTTTATTATTTCCTTGTTTCTAGTAGTTTCAGGTTCAGTTTATTGTTCTTTCTTTAGTTCCTTAAGGTGTAAAGTTACATAATTGATTTGAGATTTCTTTTGTCAAATATGTTATATCTATAAATTTCCCTCTTAGCACTGTTTTTGCTGTTTCCCATAAATTTTGGTATGTTGTGTTTTTGTTTTCATTTGTCTCAAGACATTTTCTAATAATCTTTGTGATTTCTTCTTTGACCTTTGATCATTTAAGAATGTGTCATTTAATTTCCACATACTTGTAAATTTTCCAATTTTCCTTCTGCTGTTGATTTCTTGTTTCATTTCACTGAGGTTGGAGAAGTTCCTTTGTATTATGTCAATCTATTTACATTTATTAAGACGTGTGGGGTGCCTGGGTGGCTCAGTCATTAAGCACCTGCCTTCGGCTCAGGTCATGATCCTGGGGTGCCTGGGTAGCTCAGTCATTA
Source organism: Zalophus californianus (assembly GCF_009762305.2). Taxonomy (NCBI): domain Eukaryota; kingdom Metazoa; phylum Chordata; class Mammalia; order Carnivora; family Otariidae; genus Zalophus; species Zalophus californianus. Next base: position 125,646,181 of record NC_045598.1, read on the forward strand.
AGCACCTGCCTTCGGCTCAGGTCATGACCCCAGGGTCCTGGGATCAAGCCCCACATCAGGCTCCCTGCTCTGTGGAAGCCTGCTTCTCCCTCCCCCTCCCCCTGCTTGTGTTCCCTCTCTCACTGTGTGTCTCTCTGTCAAATAAATAAATAAAATCTTAAAAAAAAAAAGACTTGTTTAGTGGTCTAGCATTTGGTCTATCCTTGAGAATGTTTAATGTGCACTTGAGAAAAATGTTTATTCTACTGTTGTCGGCTGGAGTATTCTGTATGCTATGTTTATCTGTTAGGTCCTGTTCATCCATATTGTTGCTCAGTACATTACATTACATCCTGAAATTGTAACAGTCTTTTTTAAATTGATACCAACCTAATGATGATCACATTACAGAAATACTACTCTTTTATAGCTCTCCCTCCACTTTGTGCTATTGATGTCACAAATTACATCTTTATATATTGTGTAACTATTAACATAAATTAGTAATTATTTTTTAGGCATTTATCTTCTAAATCTTGTAGAGAGTGAAAGGTGGAGTTACAAACAAAAGTTATAATACTATTTTTTATATTTGTTCATGTGTTTACCTTTACTGGAGATCTTTATATCTTCATATGACTTTGTGTTATGGTCTAACATTCTTTCATTTCTTTTTCTTTTTTTTTTAGGATTTTATTTATTTGACACAGAGAGACAGCTAGAGAGGGAACACAAGCAGGGGGAGCGGGAGAGGGAGAAGCAGGCTCCTGGCTGAGAAGGGAGCCTGATGCGGGGCTCGATCCCAGGACCCTGGGATCATGACCTGAGCCGAAGGCAGATGCTTAACAACTGAGCCACTCAGGCACCCCACATCTTTTCATTTCAACTTGAAGGACTGCTTTTAGCATTTTTTGTAGGATAAGTCCAATAGAATGAAATCCCTCTGTTTTCATTTATCTAAGAATGTCTTAATTATTCCTTCATTCTTGAAGGACAAATTTGCCAAATATAGAATTCTTGGTTGATGGTTTTTTTCCTTTTGTTACCTTAAATATACCATCCCAGTGCTTTCTGGACTTCAAAGTTTCTTCTGAAGAACTGGCAGATCATCTTATTGATAATTTCTTGTATATGAGATCTTTTCTCTTTTCTCTTGTTGCTTTCAAAATTTTTCTCTTTGTCTTTGTCTTTCAACAGTTTGACTATACTGTGTCTCAGTGTGGGTCCCTTTGGGCTTATTCTATTGGGGTAGTTGGTTTTGGATTTGTAGATTCATGATTTCCACAAACTTGGAAACTTTTCTGTCATTATTTCTTCAAGTAACCTCTCTGCCTCCCTCTCTCTCTCTCTCTCTCTCTCTCTTCTCTTTCTGGGACCCCTGTAATGCATGTATTGGTCTACTTGATAGAGTTCCATAAGTTCAAATATCCTTTCTCTAAGTTTGCTGACTTTCTTTTGCCTGCTTAACTTTGCTATTAAACCCCTCTAGTGATTTTTTTTCAATTCCATTGTATTTTTCAGCTTCAGACTTTCTACTTGGTTCCATTTTATAATTTCTACCTCTTTGTTGATATTTTCATTTTGTTCATATATTGTTTTCCTGATTTCCTTTAGTTCTTTATTAGTGTTGTCCCCTTAGCTCTTTGAGCATATTTAAGACAGTTGTTTTAAAGTCTTTATCTACAAAGTGTGATATCTATGTTTCTTCAGCACTGGGTTTTGCCACTTTATTTTCTTCCTTTGAATGTATCATGTTTTCCTGTTTCTTTGTATGTCTCGTGAGACTTTTGTTGTTTATGTTGTTGTTGAACATTGGACATTTGAAAAGACAATCACCTCTCCCAGTCTTTGTGGACTGATCCTATGCTAGGGAACTTTCTCACTAATTAGCTGAGCCTTGGTTGTAAGCTTTGTGATCAGCCCAAGGGGAAATCTTAAGGTCTTCCTAGGTATTGTTTGAGCATGCATCTTGCCTGGGCCTGTATGTGTATGTTTTTGAATTTCCCATGTACATGCTGTTTTCAAATGTCTTTATATCCCAGAGCGTCCCCCTCAGGCCTCCACCCATTATCTCTTAACCCAGGTTTCTGTGGGCCAGTCTCCCTACAGTTTTCCTGAGCAGTGCCCACTTGTTCTTCCTGCTTGAGATCCAAATTAGACAAAACAGAGACCAGTCCTTCAGGCAGGCCCTGGTAGGTTAAAATGTTGAAAATAAAATCTGCTTTGCTTCTTCTGACTTATAGCTTTTTTTTTTTTTTGTACTTTCTTTGTTTGGCTTTGGTGTTAGGGTAATATCGGTCTCATAAAATAAGTTGGGAAACAATCTTTACTCTTCTATTTTCTGAAAGAGTTTGCATACAAGTGGTATTACTTCATCCATAAATGTCTGATAGGATTTACCAATGAAACTCTCTGGACCCGGACTTTTCTTTGTGGAAGATTATAAATTGCTAATTCAATTTCTTTACTTGATAAAGCTCATAAAATAAGCTCAATATATTCCCCCCAAATGGTTCCCAAGGTATTTCCCCAAAATGTTCAAAGTGGTGGGATTGTGGTTTTTCATTTTCTTTTAAAATGTTTTCTTGATGAATTCTATTGGCCACATTTTCAAAAATAAACATGTTATTTTGTTAAAAAATTATATGTTAATTATTTAAACTGTTAGTAAAAATAAAACATTTATAATGCAATGATGAACATTTAATAAAATAAAGGGCAGGGAGGGAAAAATTCACCAGAGGGTTGGTTGCTCTAGACTATTTAGGAACTCAAAATTAATTGACAAGCACCTTCCATGATGATACACTAATGAATAATCTATCAGAGAACTTCTGGCTAAACACAGCAGATTACATATATGCATCCATAAATGTTTCCTCCCCAAGCCCTACTAAATGACACTGAAAGAAGAAATAAGGCCTAAACCCAAGAGGACAAAGAGAAAAGGAGGGGAAATGAAAACTGACAGGTCCATCTTTTAGAAACTGAAGGTGGATGGGCAAGTTGCACATGTCTTAGCAGAACAGAAAGCTAAAACCAAAGCTTACAAATGCGGAGGACTACATCTGGACAATCCCTGCTGCAAAGACCCAGAACGATCTCAGAAATTTGAGGCTCCAGGTGTTCTGGAAGGCAACGATGCAAGTGGGCTGAAAAAGAAAAGGATTAATCAAAGTTCTTTAAAACAGTGGTTAGAACCCCAGACAGCTAACTTGTTCTCCTTTACCTCAGCAAACAAGTGGATGGATTTAACCAAACATGCTCTGGACTTGGGTTAACCTGACAGAGGTGAGGGTGGGATTAGAGTATCATATGAAAAGTGGCAGGATAAATGAGAATCTGTCTACTTGTTGACAGCCAGGTTTTTATCTTGGAGGCAAGAGGCTAGAATATTCCTCTTTTAGAAAAGTGGACCCACCCAAGGCAAAAGTTTTATAGGAGCTATCAGCTTAGAATCCTCCAACCAAAGAAATGGGTCCACATATAATTCTAAGGTAAGTCTTACTGATGTACATGGAGTTTATTTTTTTTAATTTTTTTTAAAGATTTTATTTATTTGTTTGAGAGAGAGAATGAGAGATAGAAAGCACGAGAGGGAAGAGGGTCAGAGGGAGAAGCAGACTCCCTGCTGAGCAGGAAGCCTGATGTGGGACTCGATCCCGGGACTCCAGGATCATGACCTGAGCTGAAGGCAGTCGCTTAACCAACTGAGCCACCCAGGCGCCCCTGATGTACATGGAGTTTAAAAATAGCATTATCAATATCTCATTCTTAAATATGACAGAACAATCAAGCATTACCAGAATTTGAATAAATCCCACTGCATGAGAGACAATAGAAACAAATAGAAAAGCAAACAAACAAGGGGAAACAGAAAAATACAGAGAACCCCCACTCCAAAAGACCAATAATATCCTTAGAGAGATGAAAAGTTATATTATATAAGAGCATGATGATATAAAAAGAAAAAATGAGATAGTTCTTTAAAATTAAAAACTGTGATATCAAAAATTAAATATGTATTGGATGGGTTAGAAAATAGTTGAAGATACTCTCTCAAAAGTAAAATAAAAAATTAAAGATACAGATAATATGAGAAAAGATAGTAGAATTGGAGTCCCAGTCCAGGGGGTCTAATATCCAAATAAGGATGGTTTCGGAAGGAAAGAATTGAGAAAACTGTAGTGAAGAAATAGTTCAAGAAAATTCAGCAGCACTGAAGGGCACACATTTCCAGATGGAAACAGTCAAATTTGTACCTGGAATAACAAATAGAGAAAAGACCTACAAGACATATTGTGAAATTTCAGTAATGGGGCCAAAAAAAAAAAAAAAAGAATGTAAAACCTTCTAGGGAGTAAAAATAAAAACACCTCACATACAAAGGACCATGGATCAGAATGGTAAAGGCCATCTCAGCAATAAATTAGGAGCTAGGAGAAAATTATATAAAACCTTCAGAATTGTGACGGAATTTGATTTCCCATCTAGGAACCTGTATACCAGGCCATACTATCAATTTAGTTTAATAGTAAAATAGAGATATTTTTCAGATATTGAGGAACTCAAGTGCTTCACTCCTATCATACCTTTTCTCAGGAAGTGATTATTATAGGAAGTGGCCTATCAAGAAGAGGGAGGAAACCCAGAAAGGGAAATATTGTGATCCAGCCAACAGGAGCTTCAACACGGGAGAGAAGGAAAGAAAGGCCCAGAATGATAATCCTAAGGTCTCAGCCATAGAGAATACTTAGAGAGAAACCAGGCCATATGGGAACAGGATTATGGGGTCTCTGTGAGGGAAGTGGAACTAACAGATAACCTGAAGAGGCTGAACATTTATTATTACTACATAGAATACTAAGGGGGGGAAAAGAGACTTAATTACTATCACCAAGAATAAAAGAGTTGTAAAAGAAAATACATTTAATCATTGTACATTTTATGGCCCTTCTATAAATAATAGTCACGTAGGCACAATAATATAAGCCCTGAATATTGATTTAACAAAAATAGAGTGCTATAACTAACCATACTGAGAAGTGGAAGAAGATGAAAAGTGTGTGTTTCTTTGGGTGGTATTAGAAAACTAAGTTTTCATCTTCCATAGTAAAAGATCAATAGGTAATAGCAAAAAATGAGATGTGAGTTAATAACATGGAGTGAAATATTTTAAGAAACAGCTAAAAACAGTGAACATCCTTGTGTCAGTAGACCAGGAATTGGTAGAGTATTGAGATGAACAAGAAGCTGCTGGGTTTATTATAACATGGTAGGACTACTGCATTCTAAAATTTATGTATATGTGTTAGGTTTCTCATTTAGAAAATTAAAATCATTTTAGTGGAGTGAATTGAACCCAGAAGATAGGTTAAGTCTTAATGCCTGGGACCTATGACTTTTTTGAAAATAGGGTCTTTGCAGTGTAATCAAGTTAAGATAAAGCCACATGATATTAGAGTGGGCCCTATCCCCTACAACTGGTGTCCTTATAAGAAGAGGGAGATTTGCAGGTACACATACACACAGGAAAGAAAGTCATGTGAAGGCAGAGACCAAGATTGGAGTGATATTCTACAAGTCAAAAACCCCAAGGCCTGCCAGCAACCACCAGGAGCTAGAAGAGAGCACAAAACAAATTCTCTCCCACAACCTTCAAGGGAGCATGGCATTGCCAACACCTTGATTTTGAGCCTCTAGCTTCCAGAACTGTGAAAGAATAAGCTTCTGTTCTTTCAAGCCACCCAGTTTATAGTAATTTGTTACAGCAGCCCAAGGAAGCTAATGCAATCATTTCACTCAATTTCTGTGTATCCGAATTGGAGCAGGAGATGTTTCAGAGGGTCCAATTCTTCTAAATTCATTCCACACTTGAGGTTTGGAAAAAAACAACAGCAACGACAGCAACTAATCAAGTTTAGCTGTTTTTGTGGGGTTGCACAGTATAAAACCCATCTGTTCAATTAAGGGATGTGGGAGGACTGGCAAATGTGAAACACCAATTTTGGTCTCTGGTTATAAATATTTAAGTGTATACCTGTCTGAGGTTTACTTTCTGTTTTTAAAAATACTGTTCTTTCCTGCTATCTCTGAAGAATAGTTACAAAGAACAAGAGTCCCTTTCCTTTTTACTTCACATAGTAACAGTGTAAAATGTTGAACAGAATGAACATTACTCAGAAAAGCAAACTTTTTTATAATGTACCTAAAAATTGATTACTAAACATTTTTTTCCAACTAACAAGTATCTCTGAACTTGTTAAATATCATTGTTATATGAAGTAATAACAGATATAAAGAAAACAACTGCATTATTTACATTTCCTATGCTTTTGATTCCAGTGCGTTGCCTTGGGGCCCAATACCTTCTTCAAAACAGTTCAAGTAATGAGGGGCGCCTGGGTGGCTCAGTCGGTTAAGGTCTGCCTTCTGCTAAGGTCATGATCCCAGGGTCCTGCTCAGTGGGGAGTCTGCTTCTCCCTCTGCCCCTCCCCTCTGTTCCTGCGCTCTCTCTCTCTCAAATAAATAAATAAGATCTTTAAAAAATAGTTCAAGTAATGAGATATTAAGATCTCAAAGCAGTTGGTTATAGGTTGTTACAGGTTGAATTGTGTCTGCTCCCCTGCAACCAAAAAAAAAAAAAAATATGATGTTGAGATCATAACTTCCAGTACCTCAGAATGTGAATTTACTTGGAAATAAAGTCACTGCGGGTATAATTAGTTAAATTAAGATGAGGTCATCCTGAACTAGGATGAGCACCCAATCCATTATGACTGGTGTCCTTATAAGAGTCTCATGCTCTACCGACTGAGCTAGCCGGGCGCCTTGACTGGTGTCCTTATAAGAAGACAGCCATGTCGGGGTGCCTGGGTGGCTCAGTCGGTTAAGCGGCTGCCTTCGGCTCAGGTCATGATCCTGGGGTCTTGGGATCGAGTCCCCATATCCGGCTCCCCGCTCAGCGGAGAGCCTGCTTCTCCCTCTCCTTCTGCCTGCCACTCTGCCTACTCGTGCTCTCTCTCTATCTCTCTGTCAAATAAATAAATAAAATCTTAAAAAAAATAAAAAGCCATGTGAAGGCAGAGGCACAAGGAGAATGCCCCGTGAAGATGGAGGCAGTGATTGGATTGATGCATCTACAAGCCAAGGAACACCAGGGATTGTCGGCTGTCAGCAGAAACTAAGAGACATAGAACAGATGGTCCCCCAGAGCACTCAGAAGGAACCGACCCTACAGACACCTTGATATTAGACTTCTGGACTCCAGAACTGTGAGAGGATACATTTTTCTTGTTTTAAAGATTTTATTTATTTATTTGACACACACACACAGAGGAAGAGAGCAAGCACAAGCAGGGGAGAGACAGGCAGGGGAGAAGCAGGCTCCCCACTGAGCAGGGAGACCAACATGGGGCTCAATCCCGGGACCCCAGGATCATGATCTGAGCCGAAGGCAGACACTTAACTGACTGAGCCACCAGGCACCCCACATTTCTTTTGTTTTAAACCACTGACTTTAAACAGCATAATGTGAAATTTACCATTAGCCACCCAGTTTGTGGAATTTGTATAGCAGCCCTAGGAAATGAATATGTAGGGATTTTACCAAAATTATGATACCTTTAAAGATTTTTCAACTCCAGTCTTTTCATTCATTTGTTTATTCACTAAATATTTGTTGAGTGACTACTACCTGTTTAGCACTCTTGTAGGCACTGGAAATAAAATAAGGCAGAGAAAGGTCCCTGACTAAATGAAGTGAACAATCTAATGGAGGAGAATAGCAAAAAACAGATACATAACATAAGGTAACATAATGTAACAATACAACATAAGCTAGTGTTAGGAGCTATGAAGAAAAATAAAACAGGGAAATGTATTAGAAAGTGGGATACAGAGGTCTGGGAAGGCCTCTTTGAGAAGATGACATGTGAGCAGAGACCTGAATGAGGAAGGAAGGAAGCTAGGCAAGGGCTGATAGAGGGAACCAGTACAAATACTCAGTGCGTGAATATGGTCAATGTAGAGGCAATTAATCAACCGAGAAACAGGGAAAGGAGATGAGACCAGATCAATGTAGGACCCTGTGGGCCTCATTAAGGATTTGGATTTTATTCTAAGTGTGATGGGGAAGCCACTGGAATGTTTTTGTTTTGTTGTGTTGCTTCTTTTGTTTAATCGGAGAAATGATATTATCTGATTTAAATGTTTTAAAGATCTCTCCAGTTTCTCTGTCAACAATGTTTTCTAGGTGAAGAATGGAGGAAAGAAATCAGTAAAAGCTTTCAAATAGCCTGAACGGTAGATGGTGGTGCCTTAGAGTATCATTGGAGGTGGCATCATGCAAATTTATACAGAACAAATGTACAGATAATCATCTAAGCCTATAAATGTCATTTCCTTTTCAGATTCAAAATCATGGGTTCACGGGATTCTTCCACATCTCCTGAATCCCTTTAAATTAGAAACTAGTAAGGGGTTTCTGAATAAACCAGTTAATATCCATTTGAACATCTTATTCACAGCTCAAAAATTTACAATAACTCTAAAGTTAAGGAATAAAAATGAAATTACTTCTGAAGGATCTCAGGATTAATTTTTTTAGGTAAACAACTTATATAATATAATTAAAATTTTACAAGGTATAGCAAAATAAGTTATATATATTAGCAGTATCAAATCAATTCTTTAAATGCAACTAAAATAATTCTTCTACTTATAGTATATAGGAATCTCAAAATTGTCTAAGAATTAGTAAAAGTTCACAATTCTTAGAGTGGAAGGAGTTGGTATCCAAAATTTAGTGAAATTTAAAGTGAAATTTGGGGCGCCTGGATGGCTCAGTCGGTTAACCGTCTGCCTTCAACTCAGGTCATGATCCTGGGGTCTTGGCATCGAGGCCCATGTTGGGCTCCTTGCTCAGCAGGGAGCTTGCTTCTCCCTCTCCTTCTTCCACTCCCCCTGCTTGTGCTCTCTCTATCTCTCTGTCAAATAAATAAATAAAATCTTTAAAAAAAATAAAATGTAGTTTGTTCATTTGGTAATAAGTGAACCAATTAGTAATAGCGGTCATTAACTTTAGAAAATGCAGTGATTAGATATCCAAAGTCAAAGCCTGAAAAATTTTTCCCAGGACAAACAGCTCTGTTCAAAAATGGGTAAAAGACTTAAGGGCATCTGGGTGGCTCAGTTGTTAAGCATCTGCCTTCGGCTTAGGTTATGATCCCAGGGTCCTGGGATCAAGCCCCGCATCGGGCTTCCTGCTCAGCAGGAAGCCTGCTTCTCCCTCCCACACTCCCCCTGCTTGCGTTTCCTCTCTCACTGTGTCTCTCTCTGTTAAATAAATAAATAAAATAAAATAAAAAGACTTAAATAGACATTACCAAATAAGATATGCATGTGGCCAAAAGGCACATCAAAAGATGTTCAACATCATTAGTGATTAAGGTAATGCAAATCAGAACTACAGGGGGATACCACTGCACACCCATTAGGACGGCTAGTATCAAACAAATGGAAAACAAGTGTTGGTGAGGATGTGGAGTGGTTGGAGCCGTCATGCACTGTTGGTGGAAATGTAAATGGTGCAGCCACTGTGGAAAACAGTTGGGTGCTTCCTCAAAAAATGAAACGTAGAATTACTATAGGATCCAGCAGTTTCACTCCAAGGTATATACTCAAAATAACTGAAAGCAGGAACTCAGACAGATGCTTGTACACCAATCTTTGTAGCAGCATTATTCACAACAGCTAAAAAGTGCAAACAACCTAAATGTCCACCGATGGATGAATGAATATGCAAACTGTGGCGTGAATCCACAATGGTAAATTATTCCTCTTTAAAAAGGAATGAAATTCTGATACACACTATGATGTGGATGAATCTTGAAGACACTATGTCAAGCAAAATAAACCAGACATAAAAGGACAAACGCTCTTATGATTCCATTTATATGAGATATCTTGCATAGTAAAATTCATAGAGACAGAAAATAAAGTAGTGGCTATTAGGGACCAGGGGAAGGGAGGAATGGGGAGTTATTATTTAATGAGTACAGACTTCCTGTTTGATATGATGAAAATGTGGTAGAAATAGTGGTGGTGGTTGCACAACATTGTGATTATACTTAATGCCACTGAATTGTACACTTAAAAATGGTTAAAATGATAAATTGTATGTTAGGCATATTCTACCACAATAGAAAGGAACAAAGCATGTGCTATGATGGTTCATTGCCTTAGCCAACCAGTTTCTGAGCTCTAGAACAAATTCCTTATGGGGGCAAGTCACCACTTTTGTTCTGAAGGCTCAACCCCTTACATGTTCAGAGTGGTTCTAGTTTCAGAAATGGGGTTTGATAGAGCATGGCTGTGGCCTCCCTTCACTACACATACTAGAACCTGTGATATATCTCATTAGAATTCCTAGTCTGTATTTTTTTCCTCCACTGTTTTTCTGGAAAGCCTTGAAAAAACTTGTTAAGTATTCTATGACACCTGCTTTCTCTTTTCATTTCAAATCTTCTCACAGTTGACTAAGAATGAGTCATTCTCTGAGTTGAAATTTGCACACGTATCGTGATTTTCCTTAATACTTTCCATAGGTCGGGGCACCCGGGTGGCTCAGTCGTTAAGCATCTGCCCTGGGCTTGGGTCATGATCCCGGGGTCCTGGGATCGAGTCCCCCATCGGGCTCCCTGCTCCACGGGAAGCCTGCTTCTCCCTCCCCACTCCCCGTGCTTGTGTTCCCTCTCTCTCTCTGTGTCTCTCTCTGTCAAATAAATAAATAAAATCCTTAAAAACAATACTTTCCATAGGTCGATTTTTAAATTCAGATCGGGCCAATTGTAGGTGACATGAATGTTGTGAATAGTGCCTCAAGACTTTGTTGGCAACAACATGCCTTGACAACTGAGCTCTTGTATATGTTTCCTGGTTTGAGCAATCTATCCAAGCACAGCAGGCAAAATACTATCAGTGCAATGTATCACTGGCAACTGTGACAAACCGCACAGTCTGCAAGTCAGCACCACAAGTAACACCATAGTACACACATGGGAAGACAAGGAAACAAAAAAGTTGTAAAGCAAACACAAATATTAATACAACATTTAAACCCAAGGAGTGCTTTGCAAAAAAAAAAAAAAAAAAGCCCCCCAAACCAACAACAAAAAACAATCAAATGTCTAAAAAAACTCTGGAACAAAGCCACAAGAAACAAGTTCCTTTTACTTTAGTCAAAGTTTAGTCACATGAAAGAACTGGGAGAAATGTTTTTCTTAATCTGTGGAGAATTTCATTTGCCAAATAATCCTCAGACAACTTTCCCTCCCTTACTGCATCATGTTTAAGTGAAGTCACAAAGACTGTTAGATTTATAATAAATGCAGTGATGATGGAAATTCACAATGAAGTAGAAATAAAAATGTTTACACATGCATGAGTAAAAGTTAACAATGAAGAGAGGTGCCTGAGTGGCTCAGTTGGTGAAGTGTCCGACTCTTGATTTCAGGTCATGATCTCAGGGTCCTGGGATTGAGCCCCGAGCCCCATGGCCTCTGACTCTGTGCTCAGCTGGGAGTCTGCCTGAGAGTCTTTCTCTTCCTCTTCCCTGCCCCTCCCCCGCCACTCTCTCTCAAATAAGTAGATCTTTAAAAAAAAGTTATCAATGAAAAAACATACCAATCATTCTTGAAATCAAGTGACCAGAAATGGAGTGAGGAGGACACAACTCACGTTAACACTGGAGTCTTTGGAGTTATTCATATCAGCAAAGCTTTTACTCTAGCATCTTAAACTTCTATTCCCACAAGTGCCTTGCCCTTTCATCTCCATGTTATGTGCTCATGCTGTTCCCTCTAAATTGAATACCCACTTCTTCTCTCCCAGTCCCCAGGCCCTCCAAATTGAAATCCCACATACCATATGACCCAGTTTAAATGTTCATCCTCAATGAAACCTTTCCTGAACTCCTCAGCTAGAAGCACTGCCTCTCTTGCAAAGTGCTGTAAGACCATCTGCATTTCTCTGAAGGCACTTCCCTCTCTACAAGGTATTGTATTTATATATGGACACATATGATCTCTCTGGACTCCGAAACACAGGGGTTCTCCAAAGATCTCTGCTGGACCCTCTTCTCTTGTCAGTTGTCATTACATCCACATCCACACAGAGACACTCGCACACCTCCATCATAATCATTTCCCCCCTGCTTCACAATCTCTTATTTCTGTGAACATGACTCCAAAATCTCTGTTCCAATCTTTTATCCTGTGGCACTCTCAAATTTCAGTCCCTCATTTCTCCCGGCTTGCACCTAGTTGCCCCTTTAATTATTTATTTATTTGTTTATTTGAGAGAGAGAGAGAGAGAGAGAGAGAGCACGAGAGTGGGGTGAGGGGCAGAGGGAGAAGTCCCAATGTGGGACACCGTCCTGGGACTTCAGGATCATGACCTGAGCAGAAGGCAGACGCTTAACTGACTGAGCCACCCAGGTGCTCTAGTTGCCCCTTTAAACCCCACATACATTATGTCTACAATGGAAATTATTATCTTCCTGTCCAATTTTCTTCCTCTGTTCTCCTTATGTTAACGACACTGCTGCTTCCCTCGTCCCTTGGGTGCAAAATCCCTCACCCATCCTCCCTGCCCATGTCTGGTCAGTTACAAAGTCCTGCCAATTTCATTTCTGTAATACTGTGGTCATTTCAACCCTTTCTTCTCACCCCATTTCCCTTTCTTCCAACTTCCAACTACTCTCTTATCTTGTCCCCCACCAATAGCCTCAGTATCTAGAAGGGTACCTAAAGTGGAAAATCAGTAAATATGTATTGGAAAAATGAATAAGTTTTCCAAGCCAATGCCTCTGCTCATGAGATTCTCTCTTTTTAAAAAAACTTTAAAAAGATTTTATTTATTTGACAGAGAGAGAGAGAGCACAAACAGGTGGAGCAGCAGAGGGAGAAGGAGAAGCAGGCTCCCCACTGAGCAGGGAGCCCGATGTGGGGCTCGACCCCAGGACCCCGGGATCATGACCTGAGCCGAAGGCAGACGCTTCACCGGCTAAGCCACTCAGGCGCCCTGGATGGTGTTCTTTTTAAAACGAAGAAACCACAGTGTCTTACACACATTATTTCACTCACTTTTGACTACATTCTATTCCACTGCAGCACTTACTACAATTATGAGGGCACTTAAAGCTAATAAAATATTCAAATTTTGGTCTTGAAAGAAAGATACACCTACAGTTCCTCACTTAATCATAAATCTTTATTATTTGTTCTCATTTCCAGAGTCTAAGCAACTCTACTTTATAAATTTTTCTCACATCAAATATCCATTGAATGCACTAGATAGCTAGCAATAAAAACATCAGTCTTTTTCTTCAGCTGTACTGTTTCACTTAATTTCCCACTTCTCCTTGTTGAAAGCATTTCTAATTACCTTTTTATATCTACTTCATTTTCAAGTTTTTAAGTTTAAACTACTCCATAACACCTTTAAAATTTTCAGATTTATCCAATTTCTGATGTCCTATTTAAAATTTTGTCTCTTCTAGAAGGTTCTATGCTATTTATGAGCAGAGGCCATTTCCTGGGTTCTCCCTGTAACGAGCATACATAAAATATTTGTTGACCAGGGCGCCTGGGTGGCTCAGTTGGTTAGGCGGCTGCCTTCGGCTCAGGTCATGATCCTGGAGTCCCGGGATCGAGTCCCACATCGGGCTTCCTGCTCAGCAGGGAGTCTGCTTCTCCCTCTGACCCTCTTCCCTCTCGTGCTTTCTATCTCTCATTCTCTCTCTCTCTCAAATAAATAAATAAAATCTTTAAAAAAAATATTTGTTGACCAAATTGATTAATAAGAAACAAGAAGTACATCTTAAGGAATTAGAAGGATGCCTGAATCAAATACATAAATAGTAGCAATGAGATCCATGCTGTCATCATTAATACAGTGTAGTGCAGGGTTCCTCAGAGTGTGGTCCGCAGACCTCAGGGTGTCCCGGACACCCTCCTGGGGGAGATCTAAAAGTTCAAAAATCTTTTGGTATGAATACAAAGATGACATTTGCCTTTTTTGCTGGGTTGACAAATGCCATGATGGTGTGAAAGAAATGGTCAATAAAACCGCGGTGCCTCGGCACAGAGCAAACTACACGGATAGTCACTGCATTCTTCACTGCTATGCACTCACTTTAAAAAATGCCAATTTTAGCTTATGCATGTCTTCAACATAGAAATTATTTTTATGATAACTCAACCTCTGAGATCACATCTTCTTCATATTCTGTGTGACGAAATGGGAAGTGTGCATAAAGTGCTACATTCTGTGCTACATACAACAGAGGTTGTCTGCCACTGTTTGCATTGTGAACTAAAGTAGCTGGTTTTTTCATGAAACACCATTTTACTTGAAAGTATGACTGATAGACAAACTACGCTTATCATGACTTGGGTATTTGACATTTTCTTTAAGTGAAGTAAATGAGCCCCCCACCCAATCACTTTAAGGAAAACAACTGACAGTACTTGTCAATGACACATTTCAAACTTTCAGGTGAATATTACAATTCATCCACCACCACGAGCTAGTCCTTAAAGACTTTTCTGATGATATCAGCAGTGTTATTAATGGATATACTTTCTTATATCATGAAATGTGCCAACATTTGGAAAATCTGCATACAAAATGAACCAATATTTTCTAAATGACGAATGCATGATTTATAAAATGGTAAAATGATCTATTCAGAGTTCAGATAGTCCAGTGGATTTTAATGTAACAGGATATGAAAAGTATTAAATAATACTAAATAGCGTGTAAACACGTAACCTAACAAATGCACTTTGTAAGCTGACAATATTGGAAGTTAACTTGAAATAATAAGAGAATCTAAGATTTTTTTAGCTCCTTTTCTATAAAATTGCTTATATTCATATTTTTAAATTATACCAAATTCCTTATTTAGTATTTTTGGGGGTGTTTCTGATAATAACCCTAAATTGTTTTGTGTATTGAATTCTTTCTGAAAGTTACATAAATGTATGCACATCATTCTCACTGAGATTATTAAAAAGTTATCCCTGCAAGTTCATCATATACACCAAGTATACATTTTCTCCTGTAAGTCCCTTATTACTGTGAGCGCTCTTTGGAAATATTTTTGCTTTGTTCTTTCTTTCCATTAACATATGAGAAAAACCAAAGAAATGAACCAGGGTCTACATGAACTATTCCGATCTATGCAATCCTCTGCTTCTGTTCCTGGTCCCTTCCTAATAGCAAATATTCCTTTGGATGTTTCTGAAATCTCTTCTGAAGTCTTACTCACTTTTATGTGACAGAGGGTGTTAAGTTGTGGAAAAAACACTGGAGTAGAAGTCAGCAGTTCTGGGTCCCAGTGTTTTCACTAACCGATCATGTAGTTTTAAAATTTCTCATGTGTCCAGCCTTCAGTGTCCTCCTCTGTAAAATAAAATTAGAGAAATGATCTCTCTAAGTCCTCTTTCAGCCTTAAGAATTCCCTAAAATCTCTGATTAAAATCCAGAGTATGTCTGACATCCCTCAGCAAAAGGTAGTTACAGGTTCTGAAAATACTCGTTATGATTTTTCCTTTCCATCTTTTTCTTGCTCCTGGCTAAGGATTGTTGCCACTACTAAGTTACTCAGATCAGATCTTCCACCTTCCCAGCAATATCCTGGGTCTGCTCTCTCGACTTCCCTTCTTGATTTAGAGCAGTCATCTGCTCAAAAACTATTCTCAGAGAACAGTCTCTGTGGGGCAGGATCAGTCAAATCTGATTACACTTACAGATAATACAGTTAGCCATTTATTGAAGTCATTTCTATGTGTGGGGTGCTTTGTTAAGGGCTTTGTAAACATTATCTAACTTATTTCTCACAACCACTCAGTGAGGTAAGTATTTTTATTCACATTTTACACACGAGAGAACAGCCTCAGTGAATTGCCCAAGACCACGCAGGGCTATTTTCTCTAATATTGTCTAAATTAGATATAAAAGGCTCTAACAACACTGGTCATCTTTCTAAGCTAGGCTGCTTAGAAGCACATGCCTGGTTATCATGTTTTGACCTTGCACTGTCCAATTCTGCCCAAAAGATATTCATAAGATCTGCATTACAAACTAAAATGGCTTCCCTTTTGCTTCAAGGAAAGAGTTGTAGTAGTTGCTGATCATTAAGATTACTATGGCAGATCTGGAGCACTGGGTGTTATGCACAAACAATGAAACATGGAACACTACATCAAAAACTAATGATGTAATATATGGTGATTAACATAACAATAAAAAATTAAAAAAAAGATTACTATGGCAGATCATTGCATTTGTTTTCATCAAACTGCCTTTAACTCTAAATTCCAGTAAAACAATGGAGATTGATATACTTTAGACACTGTCTTTCAAAATGGAACCTTCTAAAAATGGCACAGCAAAATTCTCGAGAGTAATTTCCAAACTTGGGAATTCATTCCAGTTGCTGATTTGCCAGACCCATGTTTTGGTGGTCTTCAACCTAAAGTTTTTTTCAAAGAAGGTTTTGTTTTGTTTTTGGTGGGAAACTGTTATAGCTTCTTTTCTCTACTTCAAGAATACACTTCGTTTGGATTTTGTGAGTTTTACTTTCCGGATTGCATTTACGTTTTGACCAGTTAAGATATTTTTGACAGAAATTTCATCAAAAAAATTATTATGCCTTGGAAATGGTATTTGAATAATTTGGGCATATTGCTTTTGAAATAGAAGTCAATGCCAAAAATTTAATTATTTTAGTGGAAAATACAAAGCCACTGAATTGTCCCTTCTGGTAACCAGCCTCAAAGAGGTTATTATCTCAAGGAAAAGCACATTGTCACTCAGCAAAAGTTAGGATATTTCAAGTTACAAAAGGATAATTCTATGAAAGAGAATCTGTTGACTATTATGTGCATAGATACTGCTTTTCCAGGATCGTGCCACAGCAACTTCTTGTTAAGGACCTTTCCCATGAGGCTAATCAGTCCTTAATTGTTCTGTCACCATCCTGTAATTTCTCTCCTTCAGTAACTTTCCTTTTCCTTGGCTTGTAGATGATTTATTTCCTCGCTTACTTCTTCTCTATTTTTTTTTCTTTTCCTAAAGCCCCTTCTTACAGTCCCTCCCTCAAGTTTTCTTCCACATTTTTAGTTTTTCAATATCAAAAACCTCTCATACTTTTTCTTACCAGCTTATCTCCTTAACTCAAAAATTAGAGTGTAGAGAACAAGAATAAATAATGTTTGGTTGGGGGTACATCATAGGTAGAAATATTTGAAATATTTAGCTTTTATTTTGTTACTTATTAAAATAAAAGAGAAAAGAAATAGATGGATGGCTTAGACAGGAATACTGAATATCAAAGGCTGCTAAATTAAAAGAAATTCCAAATTTTCATTTATGTGCTCTTTTTCTCATGTGGAACTCAAAACTCTTTTGTGTATTTGCCTTCATTTTAGGTTGTGTAACAATGTTCTGGCCTACCTTCTTGCCTAAGAAGATCTGTGGGAGAGCCTGTCTCTGCAAGAGTCAATACATGCAACCACTGTGGAAAACAGGTTGGAGGTCCCTCAAAAAATTATAAATAAAACTACCACATGACCCAGCAATTCTACTTCTGGGTACTTGTCCAAGAAAAACACTAATTTGAGAAGGCATATGCACCACCATGTTCATTGCAGCCTTATTCACAGTAGCCAAGACACAGAAACAACCTAGGTGCCCATCAACAGACAAATGCATAAGGAAAATGTGGTGTATACATATACAATGCAATATTATTCAGTCATAAAAAGAATGAAATCTTGCCATTTGTGACCGTACAGATGGTCCTTGAGGGCATTATGCTAAGAGAAACAGGTCAAAGAAAGACAAATAAGTATGATCTTACTTATAGTGGAATCTAAAACAAACAAACAACTACAGAGACCAGAATGGTGGTTTCCAGAGGTGGGGATTTGGGGGTGTGAGAAATGGGTGAAGGTGATCAAGAAGTAAAAATTTCCAGTTATAAAATGAATAAGTCCTGGGCATGCAATGTGGCTCTAGTGATAGCATGGCAACTATAATTACATGCTGTATATGCTACGTAGCCTAGTCATGCTATGTATAATGTTGTCTTGCTATATCTGAAAGTTGCTAAAGAGTAAATCTTAAAAGTTCTCAGCACAAGGAAAAAAAATTTTGTAACTATGTACAGCGACAGAGTTTATCTAGATTTATTGTGGTGGTCATTTTGCAATATATGCAAATATCGAATTATTATCTTGTACACCTGAAACTGATATAATGTTATATATTAATTATACCTCAATAAAAAAAAGAGTCAATACAGGGTAAAGTCAGATCCGACAAGTGCCAGCTTTAATCACAGTTTTTCCCTGTAATAGACATTAACTGCTAACATAGCTGCAGTGTTAACCCAATTTTCTGGTCCTTTAGAAAAGAGCTATGGTAGATAAATAGAAATGAAGGAAGACAGAAGGACAGAAAGAAAGAACAAGAGAAAGAAAGTTAAAAGCAGTGCTGCTCTAAGCATATCATCTTAAGAAGAGGTAAAATCATCAGAAGTGTTTCAGAAACAGGTAAGACTCGGGAGGCACACTATAAACCAATCTGAATCTTTTGTGATGTCAAAGTTCTAGCAATTCATGAAGTATGTTTTAAGCTCAGATATCATGCTGCTGTCCCAAGTCGTAACCCCACCTCTTGATTAACATGATTTAGATGAAATAACCCTATATCTATTCCTTAAATTCAGAGTCAGAGGCCTCGTTAAGGTGGGACAATACCATTTTTACTTCTTCGGTGCTGTTCTTTCTTTTCTAACCTTTAAAAGATGAAATTGATAATTTATCACTTTGCCAAAGTCTTGTAAGACCCTGGAGTTTGCAGATGGCATTAGAATTTGGAATTAGGGCCCACACGGTCTCTGTCACAGATAGCCTCACTGGCAATGGACTCGGTCTCTCTCTTTCAGAGCTAAAAAGTTTCAGAAACCTCTGGGAGCAGGTTGGGGGAGAAGACTCAGCGTTTTATTCTCTCGTCCTCTGTCTGGAGAAAATATAAGAATATAAAATTATTTCTGTTACCGCTTCTCTGATAGTGAGGCATTGAAAGAAATTCCCAGATTTAATTTCTTTGAGAGCACAGCTACTGTCTTGCTAGGTCTAGATGCAACAGGCTGAGAGGTCACATTTATGGCTTAGCCCCCGCCAGCAAAGTCAGACTGTATCACTCTCTTTTCTGACAGGATGACATACTCATTTTCAAACCATTGTTTTAAAGATGCTGAGGGAAAGAGATTAAAAACTTTTTTTGAAAAACAAAAACAAAAACAAAAACAAAAAACATTACTCACTCGCCCCTGAAGTACTCCACTTACTTTCATTTTTGTGCGTGTTACTTTCCAGTCCTGTTGATAGGTAAATGTATTTGTATGTAGTTGCAATTTCAGATCCTCTTTCTTGAAATAATAACATTGTTTGAAAGTTCTTTTTTCAAAAGCCCCTGTTGCTGTTTACCTCCATGGTGGCTTTTACTAAGCCTGTGTTCATAAACAAGTATGAAGGGGTAGAAAGGGGAGCTTTGTCATTGTGTAATATTGGTACTGATTACTAAAATCTCTAGCATGTTCTTTGACCTAAATTTCATGTTATGCTTATGTTTTAAAGCATCCCACCCTCAACATTTTATTCAATTTTGTGGGAAATTAAATAGATATAATATCCAATATCTTAAGGAACTATACAACAATTTATTTTGCTACAAAAATATTTTCTTTTCTTTTCTTTGTTTCTTTAATTTAAAAAAAATTAATTTCAGCATTGTTAACATACAGTGTTACATTAATTTCAGGTGTACAATGCAGTGATTCAATAATTCCATACAACAATTTTTGTAAAAAAAAAAGCAACCAAGAATTGCTTTGCTTCTTTAAGATAGACTGGCTAAGTGTTGCCATGGAATAAGTGACATCAGCAGGCCACTGCATCTAAGAAAATTGTCTGGAGCATCGTATTTATGAAGGAGAAATAAAAAGGAAAGAAAAGCTTTAACTTGACAGGAGATCAAATCTCCTAGGAATAAAAACTATTAAGTACAGTTGAACTTTCATGATTTTCAATTTAGTGTTCTAAGGATCATTCTAATTGTTACCTAGAGAGACTGCTGTTAAAGGAGTGTTGGTTTCCCTAGCTTAATTGCCTATTATGAATTTAGATTTTATATATTACTTAGGCATGCTCGCAAAATTCTGTTATATTCCTATTCAAATAGAAATGGAAAATTACGGGATGCCTGTGTGGCTCAGTCGGTTAAGCGTCTGCCTTCGGCTCAGGTCATGATCCCAGGGCCCTGCTCAGTGGGGAGCCCGCTCCTTCCTCTCACCTTGCCCCTCCCCACCCCCCGCTTGTTCTCTCTCTCTCTCTCTCTCTGCTCTCTCTCTCTCAAATAAATAAATAAAACCTTAAAAAAAAGAAATGGAAAATTATGTGAGAAGACCTATAGAAAAATACATTAGGGAATAATGTTTTGGTGATTTTTCTGTGGTTGTTTTCAAGGCACATTTAAAATGGTCTCAGTGCTTCTTTTTTGTTTTCTCAAGAGGGAAAATTATAACATCTTAAATACTGGAAGACTTTAAATAGCCTTTAAGATTTACAGAGACCATTAAAAGAATAATCCTCAAATCTACAAATTTGTGATTCATCTTTCTCTGAGAATACTTTTCCATTTGCCTCTCATTTTACACCATAGAGTGGTGATGAATGCCTTAAGAAGTTATCTAATCACTCCTGCCTTTGGGTACAAATAAGTCTTGATCTGATCTGGAAGGATAGGTTTTATGTAGGGAGCTCAAACTTCATTTCTGGTTGTGTAAATCCAACCTGCTGAGCCAGCCTCAGATTCTACATATAGATTTATTTTAGGGCATGCAGTAAGCTATGTCCCAGGCATCAACTGTCGAGATAGCACGGTTTGTCTTTGATGTTATCCATTTCCGCTATTGGGACCTCTTTTCTTCCAGGCCTCACCTTCTGCCCTATCTGCCACACACCTGTGATAACAGCCCTGGGCAAACGTTCAAGGTGGGCTGGTTGAGCTGGCACTCAGGACATTTTTTGCTGACTGAGCCTGGGTTTCCTTTCCATGGTATTTGTTCCTTGTTCTTGAAACAAGGTAATTTTCCTTCATTGTCCCTAGACAACTCTATTGAAAATTCCTGAAGACTCAGAGGACTATGGTTCCAATATGAAAGGTTTTTTTTTTTTTTCTTTTGGAGAAGCAGACTAACTCCTTTTAAATCACACGATTTATTTCTGCATGGAGATGTAAATGCTTCTCCATGTGTGGCTCACACAATGAGCAGTCAATATACAAATAGATGGACGATGGGGATGCTGACGCCTCGGGACCCTCTTTTTCCGCACAGGTCTTTCCAAGGCTTTGCGAAAGGCCTGAGCAATGTATTCACATGTTGTATGTTTTGCAAAATAAAGATGTTTTAGCTACTCTCAGTCAACAATGCTCTCTCACCCCTTTGACTTTACTTCCACAGCATTTGCACTTGTGTTAGGGATGTTGGAGTGGCTGTGGGTATTAGAGGATCCAGGTAAGAGGAAGTTCAATTGGTGATAGTTTTAGTTTAGGTTTCATAGGATATATTTATGTGGTTTACAATCATTTCTGTGATTGATTAAGTTATTGCTAGGTGTCCTGGTGAAGGAATAGCTTCTGGGAACACTTCTACCTCCCACTATGTTGACCTACCCAGCATCATGACCTAAAGGTGCAAAGTCAAGGTTTATATAACATACAGGGGTTCTATCACATCTCTCATCAGGACAGTGCAGGTAAGTGGTGGAGCAATGTGTCTAAAATGTCCCAAGCTAGTCTATGGAAAATTATTCCAAACATCGCAAATATACAATTGTAAGCAGAAGTTTCAGTTTGCATCAAAACCTAGGCATAACTGTAGGTTTCCAGTTGGAATATATGTATGTATATATATATACATATATATATATACATGATGGTTATATTCACATATATTCATATAGTCATATATCCATTCATATATCAATAATGATGGTTATACAATTATCAACATACCATATATATTTTTTCTTTTGTGATGGGAGTTGTATGAAATAGAATTGTTCAAAATTCTTTTGATTTTAGGGCACAAACCTGTAGCAGTATTAAAAACAATGAACATTGCATAGAGCACTGTGTGTTATATGCAAACAATGAATCATGGAACACTACATCAAAAACTAATGATGTACTGTATGGTGACTAACATAACATAATAAAGAAACAAACAAAAAAAATGAAAATGTCTGTGTACCAGGTTGGGATGATTTATGCACTCAAACCTCAATATGTAAAAAGTTTTGATCAACTATACTGCAAGAAAGACTGAATTATTTTTCTATACTCTTTATAGAAGAGGTTATTACAAAATAGCTGTTGTATGAAGAGGCTCCCAAAGGGAACTAAACCAAAAATTGTGGGAGTCTTATAATGGTATGTCAGGCAATTAATAAATAAAAGTATTATATAATTCTCTTGGAGTTTGTATTATTTATGGTATTTATCAGCATTTAAAAAATTTTAAACTGGGGAGCCTGGGTGGCTCAGTCTGTTAAGCGTCTGCCTTCAGCTCAGGTCATGATCCCAGGGTCCTGGGATCAAACCCCACATCGGGCTCCCTGCTCAACAGGAAGCCTGTACTCCCTCTGCCACTCCCCCTGCTTGTGTTCCCTCTCTCACTGTGTCTCTCTCTGTCAAAAAAATAAATAAATCTTAAAATAAATAAATAAATAATTTTAAACATTGAGAATTCTATTATCATTCTAATTTTTTACCTAACTTGGCATTTGTAATTTCATATTCTTTTCCTTAAAGAGACCCCCCCCCAATAAAAAGCTTTTGTACAGTGAAGGAAACCATTGATAAAACGAAAAGACAACCTACTGAATGGGAGAAGATATTTGCAAATGACTTATTTGCTAAGGAGTTAATATCCAAAATATGTAAGGAACTTACACAACTTAACACTAAAAAAACAAAAAATCTAATTAAAAATGATCACAGGAGCCGAATAGACATTTTCCTAAAGAAGACATACAGATGGCCAATAGGTACATGAAAAGATGCTCAACATCACTAATCATCAGGGAAATGTATAGCAAAACCACGATGTGATATTACCTCACACCTGTCAGAATGACTAGAATCAAAAAGATAGGAAATAACAAGTGTTGGCAAGGATGTAGAGAAAAAGAACCCCTGTGCACTGTTGGTGGGAATATAAATTGGTATGACCATTGTGGAAAACAGTATAGAGGTTCCTCAAAAATTTTTAAATGGAATTACCATATGAACCCATAGTTCCACAATGGCAGAAAGGAAAACACTAATTTGAAAAGACACATGCACTCCTATGTTTATTACAGCAATATTTACAATACCCAGGATATGGAAATAACCAATGTCCATTGATTGATGAATGGATAAAGAAGATGTGGTATATACATATGTATACACAATGAAATATTACTCAGCCATAAAAAGGGATGAGATCTGGCCATTTGCAGTAACACGGATAGACCCAGAGGGCATAAATGTTAAGTAAAATAGTCAGACTGAGAAAGAACAAATACCATATGATTTCACTTATATGTGGAATCTAAGAAAACCCAACAAATTAACAAACAAACAAAAACAAAAATAAAGAAGAAAGAAACAAAGAGAAAAAAAACCAGACTTTTACAAAGAACAAACTGGTGATTACCAGAGAGGAGATGGGTGGGGGGATGTGTGAAATAGATAAAGGAGATTAAGATGTACAAACTTCTAGTTATGAACTAAATAAGTTACGGTGATGAAAAGTACAACATAGGGAATATAGTCAATAATATTGTAATAACATTGTTTCATGAAAGATAGTGACTACACTTATGGTCATGTGCACTGAGTAATGTGTAGAATTGCTGAATCACTATACTGTACACCTGAAACTAATATAATACTGTATGTTAATTACACTTCAATTAAAAAAGATTTAGGGGTGCCTGGGTGGCTCAGTCGTTAACCGTCTGCCTTCGGCTCAGGTCATGATCCCAGGGTCCTGGGATTGAGCCCCGCATCGGCCTCCCTGCTCCGCGGGAAGTCTGCTTCTCCCTCTCCCACTCCCCCTGCTTGTGTTCCCTCTCTTGCTGTGTCTCTCTCTGTCAAATAAATAAATAAAATCTTTAAAAAAAGATTTAAAATTTAAAAAATAAAGAGGGCCCCAAATTATATAAGCTTCTGTCTGTATAAAACCTGTATATGCCTCTGAGTGAGATGAGATGAGCTAAGCCAAGCTAATCCCTGGCATCTGACATAATGAGCTAGTCAAAAATGAAGCTGAGAAGAATGGGTAAAAATAGTCCATGTACTGTAAGCTAGGCAAGAAGCAGGAAGTATACTTTTTTTTCAACGATAACATTTTCTGTCAGTGGATATGATGGGCATAGGTTTAGATGAGATTACTTAAGGGAAAGTATGTGAATTGGTTATATATCTTGATTTTTACTGCATTTATTGCATTTATTCACTTCCTGTCTCCCATCTTGAAATATCCTATTAGTTGTTGAACACTGGAGGAAAATAACATTAAACATTTTTTAAGCAGTGTTTTTGAGGTGGTCTTTTTTGCCACCTAGATTTTTTTTATGGATTCTTCCACTAATATTAGAGGGTTTTTCTCTAAACTGCACAATCCCAAAACATATATAATAAGATACTCAATGTATTCCTTAATTGAATTGTCCTCCATACCCACTTACCCAGGGGAGCCTACATTTCATCTCAAGAGTGTTTACAAATTCAGTTCCTTAGAAAGTGTAACTAGTGCCAGGGACATGTCAAGCAATAGACTGTGATAGCATCCTAGGACCAGTTTTCTTGGTGCTGTGTCTATAAATTCTTCTTACGATGATTGGTTAATATTTACTCTTCATTACAAAGGTCTGAAGTTCTGCGGCAAGCAAAGGCACATTGTTTGTGGCAGATTCTTGTCTCTGGAATTTGTATTCCTTGTTATCCTTTGGAGATTGGGGAGCTTCTGATCCTATCTATCTCAAACACATACACGAAGTCCTCATAAAGTGCTGTTCATTCTTGTTGGTTTTCTATGGCTTGACATTCATACTGATGGGTAATGGTATTGCAGGAAAAGAAGGCAGACGCTGTCTTCTACTTCCACTACAGCTTGGATATTAACATTTTTATTCTTGAGTTAGGCCCTTTTTCTCTGGAGTATTTATTACTAGGTTTGCATTATCTGATATAAATCATATAGCCAGGAATCCCTATCAAAATACCACCAGCATTTTTCAGAGAGCTAGAACAAACAATCCTAAAATTTGTGTGGAACTACAAAAGACCCCAGAGAGCCAAAGCAATCCTGAAAAAGAAAAACAAAACTGGAGACATCACAATTCTGGATTTCAAGCTCTATTACAAAGCTGTCATCATCAAGACAGTATGGTACTGGTGCAAAAACAGACACATAGATCAATGGAACAGAATAGAGAACCCAGAAATGTATCCACAACTATATGGTCGACTACTCTGCGACAAAGCAGGAAAAAAATATCCAACGGAAAAAACACAGTCTCTTCAACAAATGGTGTTGGGAAAACTGGACCACAGGCAGAAGAATGAAACAGGAGTTCTCTCTTACACCATACACAAAAAGAAATTCAAAATGGCTGAAAGACCTAAATGTTAGACAGGAATGCACCAAAATCCTAGAGGAGAACACAGGCAGCAACCTCTGTGACCTCAGCCACAGCATCTTCTTACTAGACATGTCACCACAGGCAAGGGAAACAAAAGCAAAAATGAACTATTGGGACTTAATCAAGATAAAAAGTTTCTGCACGGCAAAGGAAACAATCAACAAAACTAAAAGCCTACAAAATGGGAAAAGATACTTGGAAATGACATATCTGATAAAGGGTTAGTATTCACAATCTACAAAGAATTTATCAAACTCAACAACCAAAAAATGAATAACCCAGTTAAGAAATGGGCAGAAGACATGAATAGACACTTTTCCAGAGAAGACATCCAGATGGCTAACAGACACATGAAAAGATGCTCGACATCACTCAGCATCAGGGAAATACACATCAAAACCATGATGAGATACCACCTCACACCTGTCAGAATGGCTAAAATTAACAACACAAAAAACAACAGGTGTTGGCGAAGATGTGGAGAAAGAGGAACTCTCTTGCACTCTTGGTGGGAATGCACACTGTTACAGCCACTCTGGAGAACAGTATGGAGGTTCCTCATAAAGTTAAAAGTAGAACTACCCTATGATTAAGCAATTGCGCTACTAGGTATTTACCCGAAGGATAGAAAAATACAGATTTGAAGGGATACAACCACCCCGATGTTTATAGCAGCATTATCAACAATAACCAAACTATGGAGAGAGCCCAAATGTCCATCAACTGATGAATGGATAAAGATGATGTGGTATATATACACAATGGAATATTATTCAGCCATCAAAAGAATGAAATCTTACCATTTGCGATGACGTGGATGGAGCTAGAGTGTATTATACTAAATGAAATAAGTCAGTCAGAGAAAGACAAATACCATATGATCTCATTCATATGTGGAATTTAAGAAAGAAAACAGATGAACGTATGGAAAGGGAGAAAAGAGGAAAAGGAGAGAGGGAAACAAGCCATTAGCGACTCTTAATGATAGAGAACAAACAGGGTTGATGGAGGGAGGTTGGTGGGGGATGGCCTAGATGGATGATGGGTATTAAGGAGGGCACTTGTTATGATAAGCACTGGGTGTTGTATCTAAGTGATGAATCACTGAATCCTACTCCAGAAATCAATATTGCACTGCATGTTAACTACCTAAAATTAATTTTTTTTAAAGATTTTATTTACTTATTTATTTGGAGGGGGGAGAGAGAGAGAGTGAGTGTGTGCATGCACATGTGGGAGCAGGGGGAGGGGCAGAGGAGAAGGGAGAGAGAATCCCGAGCAGACTCTGAGCTGAGTGCTGAGCCCCACATGGGGCTCTATCTTACAACTCCAAGATCATGACCTGAGTTGAAATGAAGTGTTGGTCACTCAGGCTGGGCCACCCAGGCACCCCTACCTAAAATTTAAATTAAAAATAAATAATAAATAAATAAATAAATAAATAAATAAATAAATAAATAATAAAATAAAAAATGTTATAGCCAGTATATATTTGATATGTAATAATTAACTGGATTGAGAGACCACTAGGATCCTGATCTGTCGTTTCTGTCTCTTTCTTTTTTTGAGCTCTGCTAAAAAACCACTAGACAGTTTTGCCAAGACTGTAAAGGAGCACAACATAGTCCTTAGAAAATCAAATTGTATATGTCATGTTTTCTGCATATCCTAATGCAACATGGGTATATAAGAATTACACCAAAAGACTTTTGAGAGGCTATTTAGAAGATGCATTGGGCTTTATTTTTTTAAAAATTTCATAAATTTCATCTACTTGAACTATATTTAATCACATGTTGGTTTTATTGCCATTAAGTATTTGAAATTACTAAATCTATTGTTTTCTTTGTGTTGGAAAAATGACTCCGTGGAGGTTTGTGAACTGCTAACCCAGTACAAATGATTTTCTGTAGATTAAGTGTCACGCGAGGTCCAAATAATCAGTTCCCAGAAGCGTGGCAGTAAATCTGTCAAATGCCATAACCTAGTGCTCACTTGAGCTTATCAAGTCATAAGCCTTTTCTGTTTATTAAACTGAGTTCAAGGAATGCAAGGAGAATATGACCTACCATATCTCTATTGCATTTAATCACAAAAAGACAAATTTCTTCCAGCTAAATGCTCCATAATCTGAAAACACTGATAGTGTAACACTTTTATTCAAACATTCCAGCAAATCATTAGCCATGTATAACACTTGCCATAGAACATTCAAATTCTATTTGGCCAAGTTTGACCTTGCTAATATTTTAAGTAAGTTTTTATGTATGTATAACATTATACATGTATTATGTAATATCAATATCATACAAACCTATATATGTATATATGTGATCTTTATGCACAAAAAGATTTTAATGTAAACCTCTAAAGATTAACAAAAGAACTGGAAATCAGAAGACATGGATTTTTTCATTTTGTTTTTTGGTATTTTTATTCTAATTATTAAATCAATATGTATACATACAATGCTCATTTTTTTGAGACTTCCAATTCACAAGCATGATAAGGCTCTGCATTTATTTAAGATCTCATTTAATTTCTCTCAGAAATGTTTTATAATTTGCAGCATACAAATCTTGCACATATTTTGTTCGATGCAGTTCTAAGTATCTCATGTTCATACAATGCTCATTTTAACAATGAATGAACATAAAGAAAAATGTTAACAGTCTCTCCCTACCTCCCTCCTTTCCTAACTCCTACCTTCTAGTAACCAAGAGTATCAGTTAGGTATTCTCCCACATCTTTCTCAAAGACAACATAGTTTTGTAGATCATATTTTGCCCATGACTAGCTGCAACACAGAGCATGAGTCTCAAAGGCTGCAGCGTCCTCTTGCCAAAAATAAGAATGATTCTAAACCAGAATGAGATACTACTTTACACCCACTAGGATGGTTAAAATAAAAAAAGACAATAACAAGCGCTGCTAAAGATGTGGAGAAATCAGAACCCTAGCACATTGTTGATGGGAATGTCAAATCGTGCAGCCCCTTGGGAAACAGTTTGGCAGTTCCTCAAAATATTAAACATAGAGTTACTAGATGACCCAGCGATTCTACAACTAGGTATATACGCAAGAGAAATGAAAACTTTGTCCACAAATGTTCTTGACAGCATTATTAATTATTGCCAAGAAGTGGAAACAACCCAAATGTCCATCAACTGATGAGTAAACAGAATGTGGTGTATCACGCAATGGAGTATTATTCTGCCACAAAAAAGAATCAGGTACTGATACATGAGACAACATGGGTGAAACTTGAAAATATTATGCTAAGTGAACGAAGCAAGTCACAAAAGACCATTTAATGTGTGATTCTGTGTATATGAAATGTCAGGAATAGGCAAATCATTAGAGACAGAAAGTGGGTTAATGGTTACCAGGGGCTAAGTTATCAGACTTCTGTTAGCCTGAAAATATTCTATAATTAGATTCTGGATGGGTGCCCAACTCTGTGAGTATACTAAAACTCACTGAACTGTAAACTTTATTGTATTTATTTATTTATTTAAAGTAGGCTCCAGACCGGGTGTGAACTCCTGACCCTAAAATCAAGACCTGAGCTGAGATCAAGAGTTGGGATGCTTAACCAACTGAGCCACCCAGGCACCTCTGAACTATAAACTTTTTTTTTATTATGTTATGTTAATCACCATACATTACATCATTAGTTTTTGATGTAGTGTTCCATGATTCATTGTTTGCGTATAACGCCCAGTGCTCCATGCAGTACATGCCCTCTTTAATACCCATCACCAGGCTAACCCATCCCCCCACCCCCCTCCCCTCTAGAACCCTCAGTTTGTTTCTCAGAGTCCATAGTCTCTCATGGTTCATCTCCCCCTCCGATTTCCCCCCTTTCATTTTTCCCTTCCTGCTATCTTCTTTTTTTTTTTTTAACATATAATATATTATTTGTTTCAGAGGTACAGGTCTGTGATTCAACAGTCTTATACAATTCACAGCTTTAACTTTAAATGGGTGAATTTTATCATATCTGAAATATATCTCAATAAAGCTTTAAAAAAGAAAAATAAGGATGTTTAACTTAGTTGTTCTCCAAGGTCTCTTTAGATTATGGAATTTCTTTCTCATACAATGTGAAAACAGGTCCACATTATTTTCTTATTTCAGTTGATAAAGTCATCTCAATAAATTCTTAACCTGCTTATTCAATCTACTACATTTTCCCAACCTCTTAAAATGGTTCTTCATATTAATGCTAAAGTTTACTATTTATTCTATGACATGAATGTTAACTTTTAATTAGGACAATAGGGAACCCAAAATATCTTGGTAAAGAGAAAAAAAAGTGAGTAAACAGTTGTCATAACCCATGTCTTTCTGGCTTTATATACACAGTAGAGTTTATTATTCATCCTGTTAATAAGAGATTCAAGAAAACAAAATATTGGATTAATCCTGTATGTATGGGATATCAAATTTCAGAGTTTAGTATTTTTAGTACAGTTACTACATTTGGTAGCCTGAAAAAAACAAATACGCAAATAAACAAATCAGCCGTCATTTTAGCCATGGCAAATGCCATCTCTGTAGAGACATTCAGTAGCTGCTCCAAGATATCTCAGAAGGCAGGGGGCTCATGGGCTGCAGGCTGTCTAGAAGGGGGAGGAATCAATAGCAGTATGTGGCTGATCAGGTGTGGGAGCACAGGGATGAAGACAAAGGATTAGATAAGTGTGAGGGTGATGTCACATTTCAGTATGGGGAGATTGCAGATACCATAACATAAACAGGAAGTCTGGAGGTGGAGGCGCTTCGGGATTAGGTTAATGATTTCAATTATGGATTTCACTGATTGCCAGACATCAGAAATTAAATGTCCAGCAGGCAGTTAAACTTAGAGGACTGGAGCTGAGGATGGGTCCTAGTTCCATCTTGGGTCTTCATAGCGTGACAGCTGATGCCATAAAGCTGGACAAGATTTCTGAGGGAGGGCTGGGGGAAAGGAACAGATGGCTGAGAATTGTCCCTTGGGGGGGACCCACCACTGTCCCGGGACAGGAGGAATCAAGGAAGCAGCTGCCAGAGAAGGAGGGGTTATGCCAGAATCTCATCAATTCTCTGAACACCAGGAAGAAAAGGTTTTGGGGAGGAGGAAAAGTGGAGTAAACTGTTTCAAAAGCTACTGAGAAAAAAAAAAAAAGGAAAAGTTTGTGTATTCTGTTTGTTGAGGATGAAATGTTCTGAATATATCTGGTAGATCTGTGTGGTACAATGTGTCATTCAAAACCACTGTTTCCTTGTTGACTTTCTGTTGGGTAATCTGTTACTGATGTAAGTGGAGTGTTAAAGTCCCCTACTATTATATTACCATGGATTGCTTTCCTTTTGTTTGTTATTAACAGTTTTAAGTATTTGGGTGCTCCTATATTGGGTGTTTAAATATTTATAATTGTTAAAAAAAAGCTACTGAGAAAATGGGAATGGAATTATTTATCACCAACATCATTAAAATACAAGGTAAATTTTAAGTAATCAGAGTATGAATAATGATAATAGCAATACCATTTATATAAAACTTTACAAAACTATTTTCACAGACATTATTGAAATCCATTGATTTAGTGAACAGATATTTATTGGACACTGATTATGTGCAAGGCATATGTGCTAGGAGAGAGTAGTAAAAAATACAATATGGTTCTTGCCTTCTTGGAACTCAAAGTTTAGTTTTTCTTAGCATTCATAAGAGATTCCCAAATGAGTGATAAACCTCTATATTAAAAATGTTTCTTACTAGATTTTTCTATGGTAAGAATATTCCTTTTTTCTGGGTCAAGAAATATAAATTAAATCAAACAATAAGAAGTCCAGAGTTTATGTCCTTCTTCCAGGAAACACGGAGACCTACAAAGATACATCCCAATATTAGCTGACTCTCGTTCTGACACAGATAGCAGGTGGATGACATTAGTAAACTAGCCAGACCATCTAGACCCTTGCTACTTAAAGTATGGGTCTGTGGACTAGTTGTGACAGCATCACCTGGGAGCTTGTTAGAAATGCTTAATCTTGGGTACCACCCCAGACCTACTGAATCCAACTCTGCATTTTAATAAATCCTCCAGTGTTTCCATGCACATTCCAAGTCTATCAAGCACTGATCTACACTACTTTCTTAAATGCAACACAGAAATCTCTTTCTTCTCAGAGAAAGAGAGCTGAAAGTAGGGAACAAGTATTTACTCCAGATCTGCTATGTAATAGACACTATAAGTCTCCCCAGTGTCCTATCATACAATACTTAAAATAACAACAGAAGGAGAATTCATGGCTCCCAAGCAGTTAAAAAAAACTGAGGCTCAAGCAGCACCATTGTCACCCAGCTAGGCAGTGCCAGGACCGGCATTTGACTTCAGGTGTTTCCAACTTCAAAGCTTTTTCTATAACACCAAGCTTTGAGTATATGAAAAAAGGCATCCAGAATGAAATGTTACTTAAGGATTTCACTAAGGAAAGCATGATTCAGAATTGTATAACTATCGACATTGAGATTTATTTTGTCGTTGCAAAGTGCTTTCTTTGTTAGTCCTCACAATAACCAGATTAGGTAAAAATCATCTCCATTTTGTAAATAAAAAAGCTGAAGCTCAGAAGACCTCAAGATTTGTGTGTGGTCATAAAGCAGTAAGTCAGAATCAGAGTGAAGGTGAAAAGGCTTGACTGTTAACCGCTAATACTCTGACAGTCTAGTCTCTAAAGTCATTTAAAAATGTTTAAAAAGCCAAAGAAACTCTTTTACAGCTGTTGGCTGCAGTAGCTTGGAGCCAACTGGGTTGGTATTTGGGGCATCCAACCTTCCCTAACATGACTAAATGAAACCATGTGGAACCCACCCATCATTATGGCTGGCTTTGCCCTGTACTATCCAAAAATATGTATTAATTTATGAGGGCTTATGATCAAATCTTCAGAAGAGTGTACAAGGCTCAGCACGATGTGACACCCAGCAATCAGAATGGACACTGACTATGATTCTGCAGTGGGGTCTAGGAGAATTCCCTTTACTTCCTGGATTATGGACTGGTCTAGGGGTTGTGGGCAGATAGACCAGGAATTTAACTGAATCTCAGCTCTGAATATTAAACAAGATGTTAGTAAGAGGTTGGCAAGTAAATAGAGTATTAGATGGAGAATCAATTCAGCAGACACCTTATTCGGCTTGACACTATGTAAGCCGCTGAGGGTGGAATAGGAATGAGGATGTGATCTCTCTCATCTCAGAGAGCTCAGAATTGGGAGACCTGAGAATTGGTCTCAGTGCTGTTTTCAGGAACTGGGCCACGTTGAGAGAGTTACTAGCTTCTTGGACTTCTTGGAGAAGGGATTATTTTTCTAATCAGTAAAACTCGGGAGGCAGCATGGTGATTGATTTTTATGGAGCCTTAAATCATCAATGACCATTTTTTTTTTTTTAAAGAGAAAGAGCAAGCAAGGGAGGGGCAGGGGGAGAGAGAGAGAGGATCTTTTTTTTTTTTAAATTTGATTTTATTATGTTATGTTGGTCACCATACATTACATCATTAGTTTTTGATGTAGTGTTCCATGATTCATTGTTTGTGCATATCATTTTTTGATGGCTGCATAATATTCCATTGTATACATATACCACATCTTCTTTATCCATTCATCTGTCGATGGACATCTTGGCTCTTTCCATAGTTTGGCTATTGTGGACATTGCTGCTATAAACATTGGGGTGCACGTACCCCTTTGGATCACTACAGTTGTATCTTTGGGGTAAATACCCAGGAGTGCAATTGCTGGGTCGTAGGGTAGCTCTATTTTCAACTTTTTGAGGAACCTCCATACTGTTTTCCAGAGTGGCTGCACCAGCTTGCATTCCCACCAACAGTGTAGGAGGGTTCCCCTTTCTCTGCATCCCCGCCAACATCTGTCATTTCCTGACTTGTTCATTTTAGTCATTCTGACTGGTGTGAGGTAGTATCTCATTGAGGTTTTGATTTGGATTTCCCTGATGCTGAGCAATGTTGAGCACTTTTTCATGTGTCTGTTGGCCATTTGGATGTCTTCTTTGGAAAAATGTCTGTTCATGTCTTCTGCCCATTTCTTGATTGGATTATTTGTTCTTTGGGTGTTGAGTTTGATAAGTTCTTTATAGATTTTGGATACTAGCCCTTTACCTGATACGTCATTTGTGAGAGAGAGAATCTTAAGCAGGCTCCACGGCCAGCACTGAGCCCGATGCAGGGCTTGAACTCATGACCCTGAGATCATGATCTGAGCCTAAATCAAGAGTCAGAAGCTTAACTGACTGAGCCACCCAGGCACCCCTATCAATGACCACTTCAAAAAGATGTTTAACTTTCTTCACATACATGTCATGTCCCATTCAGCTAATATTGTTTTCTTTATTTGATGGCACCATGATAGCCTGAATGTGAAACTCTACAAGGTAGTAAAGTTGATTCAGACTGTTAAATAATTCAGACCAAGTAAACCCTGTGCACAAATATGTAATTACATGAATTGCTGTTATTGATGTCAGAATGTAACTGTTTACCCAATGGAAGCTAAAGGTGTTCTCTAATTAAAGTCTTTTAAATTCATGCTGATATTTGTACAGTTGAGATCCTAATTATGTTCAAATAATTCTTGGTGCTTCAGGGAACATGTGGCTATAGAAAATAATAATGTTGCTATAATTATTTTCAGTGTGTATTTAATGATGTAATGGTTTATGCAATGGTAATGTTCAGATGCAATGGAGTGTTAATGATGTGATTGTTGAAAACAGTAAACTACATTATCATTAAAAAAATCTGTGACTAGGCAATCTACTTTTTGTTGTATCTGCTAAAGCATAATATATTATGACGAACCATGAGAGACGATGGACTCTGAAAAACAAACTGAGGGTTCTAGAGGGGAGGAGGGTGGGAGGATGGGTTAGCCTGGTGATGGGTATTAAAGAGGGCACATTCTGCGTGGAGCACTGGGTGTTATGCACAAACAATGAATCATGGAACACTACATGAAAAACTAATGATGTAATGTATGGTGATTAACATAACAATAAAAAATTTTTAAAAAGCATAATATATTATACTAAAGCATTTTTTCATGTGTATGATAAATATCATGTGTTGATTTCATACATGGTTCATCATCTATATGAATACGCCAGAATACGACTTTCCAAGGTTCATGCTTAGAGTGCACTCAGAATGCACATACTCTGCTATTTATCTGTCCTTATAGACAAAACATATTTCTAAGTATTGTCAGTAACTGATATACTGGTAAGTGAATCAACAGAAACTAGGGAGATGGGTAAAGAAGCAAAAGATTGACATGACATCTCATCTCCCAGGCCCCATTCCTTTATTACTGGTAGCATGCTACTCCACACATTTGTTTATTACACTTAAAGCCCGAGTGAACTATATTCAAGGAAAGCTTCCATGAAATAACTACACCTACTTTAACTACTGAACAAGACCACTTTGTTCAAATCTCCAAGACCCTTGGAGCTGGACATGTGTATGTTCAGAATAATGGTACTAAAAATGTCATTTTATTGTGTGTGAACACATCCATGGAGGAGGACATTCAGCTTTGGGTGTCATCGACTATTCATGGTATAGTGCTGCAGTGTGGCAAAGCTGAAAAGTGTTCAGGATCCAAAGGCGGATGGACCTGGGTTCAGAGTATGGCTCTGAAACTTATTAGCTATGACTGTGGTCAAGATGCTTAACTTCTCCAAGTCTCCATGTCCTTAGGCTTTGGTTTCTCAACAGTGGCCTTATTGATATTTCGATAATTCTTTCTTGTGGGGAAATAACCTGTGCATTGTAGGATGCTTGGCATCTCTACCCGCTAGATGCCAGTAGCAGTCCCCCCTAGTCATGACAGTCAAAAATGTCTCCAGGCGTTGCTCATTTCACTAGAGTAAATCACCCCTAGTTAAGATCCACTGCTTTGGATGTTAAGTTATGGATTGTAGAGCCCACTTCATACCCTTGAAGATGTCCACATTCTAGTGCTTGGAACCTATAAATGTGTAACCTTAATGATAAAAGGGGGTTAAGGTTGCAGACAGAATTAAGATTGCTAATAAACTGACCTTAAGACAGGAAGATTATTCTGGATTATCTGGGTGTACCTAATGTAATCACAAGGGTCCTTAAAAGTGAAAAAATGAAGGAGAAGAGGTCAGACTGGTGCAGTGTGAGAGGACTTGGGTTGCATTTGCTAGCTTTGAAGATGGATGAAAGGGTCCACAAGCCAAGGAATGTAGGCAGTCTCTAGAAGCTAGAAAAGGCAAGGAAACATATCCTACCAAGAGTGTATAAGAGGGAACACAGTCCTGCCATTACCTTAATTTTACCCCAGTGAGACCCATCTCAGACTTCTGACCTACAAAAAAGTAGGATAACAAATTTCTGTTGTTTTAAGCAATAAATGGTAACTTGTTAGAGCAGCAATTAGAAAACTACTACAATAGAGCTATTGTGAAAATTATGAGAGGATGCACATGTTACTATTTATAAACAAAAAATAAGTGCTCAATCAATATTAGTGGTATTTTTTATTGAGGAAAAAGATTGGGCCATAATGCTTTCATCTGTCAATTCCAATAGTGTCCTAGGCCTTTTAAAAGGATTCATGGAACTGAAGGATACCAGGCACATAATCTCTCCCTAACCCTAACCTTAACCCCTAACTCCTGACCACCAATCCCTAACCCTAACCCTAACCCCTAACTCTAACCCTAACCTTTACCCTAAAATTATACCGCTGGAGAGATCTCTGAACTGCAGAATAATAGGAACATACCCTCACACTGTCCCTAACCCTAATACTTATCATTATTCTGACCCTAAACTGAACCCTAACCCTAGAACTGAGGAAAAAAAAAAGATTATATATATATATTTATATCTCAAATGTATACACACACACACACACACACACACACACACACACACACACACACAGAATATTACTCAGCCATAAAAAGAATGAAATCTTGCCATTTGCAATGATGTGGATGGAGCTAAAGAGTATTATGCTAAGTGAAATAAGTCAGAGAAAGAAAAATACCATGTGACTTCACTCATATGTGGAATTTAGAAGCAAAACAAATAAGCAAATTGAAAAAAAAAAAAAGAACAGAGAGGTAAACCAAGAAACAGACTCTTAACTGTAGAGAATGCCCTGATGGTTACCAGACGGGAGGTGGGGGGAGGTTACATAGGTGAGCAGCATTTAGGAGGGCAGTT
The DNA here is from genome assembly GCF_009762305.2 of Zalophus californianus. Classification (NCBI taxonomy): domain Eukaryota; kingdom Metazoa; phylum Chordata; class Mammalia; order Carnivora; family Otariidae; genus Zalophus; species Zalophus californianus. The sequence goes on from NC_045598.1 coordinate 125,683,268, forward strand.
GTTGTGATGAGCACTGGGTGTTGTATGGAAGTGTTGAATCACCATATTGTACACCTGAATCTAATATACTGTATGTTAGCCAACTGGAATTAAAATAAAAACTTAAAAAAATAAAGTAAATATAAAAGGATTCATGGATTTCATGCAACATGCTATCTGGACATACCACTTTTTCAACTGTAGCAAGAAATCCCTCATTCTGTCTTGGTATTCATGCTGCTGCTTATGTGTTCAACCTACAGCTCTGGGCTCTATATTACCAGCTCTCTGAGTCCTTGACTACATTCTCCTCTAAGGCCTTCCTTTTTGTGGTCACTACTCTAGACATGTGCCTTTGGCTCTGTCCTTTGAGTTCTATTTTGAGTATGATATTTTTCTTATTTTCTGGGTATTGCAGAACGGCAATGATAAGGCATGTAAGCCTGTGTCTCAAACCTACTGTATCTACATAAGTTGTTCTAGCCTACCAGCAAATCCTCTTCCTGGGGTGGAGACAGGACAACTGGGATAGCTTCGTTCTGTGTCTTTTGGTGCTCTGTTGTTTGGTGCCATTACATTTATTTTTTTTCCTTCAAGTTTTTTTTTAAATTCTAGTTGGTTGACATACAGTATAATATTAGTTTCAGGTGAAGAATTTGGTGATTCATCACTAACATACAATACCCAGTGCTCATCACTACCAATGCCCTCCTTAACCCATCAACCATTTAACCCATCTCCCCATCCACGTCCTCTCCATCAATTTGTTCTCTATAGTCAAGAGTCTGTTTCCTGGTTTGCCTCTCTCTCTCTCTCTCTCTCTCTCTCCTTTTTTTATATGTTCATCTGTCTTGTTTCTTAAATTCCACATATGAGTGAGACATTACATTTACAATCATTTTGTTTTCCCAGTAGACTGATCTTCTTATCGTTATAAAATGTCTCTCTTTGTCTCCACTAATTTTCTTTTCTCTGAAGTCTATTTTATCTGATATTAATATAGCCATTAATGCTGTTTTTTTAAAAAAAATTAATGCTTGCATGATATATCTTTTCCCATCTTTTTACCTTCAACCTACTGATACAATTATATTTGAGATGAGTTTGGATCTCATTGTTGGATCATGTTTTTAAATCCATTTTGTCAATCCCTGTCTCTTAAGTGGTATAATTAGATGATTTACATTTAAAGTAATTATTGATATGTTAGGGTTTAAGTCTACCATTTTATTGTTTTCTATTTATTTCTTGTTTCTCATTCCACTGTTTCTATTTTTATCTTCTTATGGGTTACTTGAATGTTTTTAGGATTTCTTCTTGATTTATTATTGTCTTTTTCAGTATATCACTTTACATAGTCTTCTTAGTGATTGTTCTACATATCACAATTTACACATGTAATTTATCATAATCTACTGGTATCAGAGTTTTCCTACTTCAAGCAAAGTATAGAAAACTTACTTCTATTTAGGCCTCTTTACCCTCTCCACTTTTTAAATATAGTTGTTTTATGTGTTGCAATACATTGAGTACCACATCAGATGCTGTTATAATTTTTGCTTCCACTATCAAAACAATTTAAGAAACATGAGGCATAGGATAACAATGGAATAGATCAAGAGTCCAGAAATAAAGCCTGACATTTATTGTTAATTAATTCTCAATAAGGGTGCCAAAATAATTCAATGGGGAACAAATAGCCTTTTCAACAAATGATGCTGGGACAACTGAAGGGGGTATGCCAGAATCTCATCAATTCTCTGAATACCAGGGAAAAAAAGATTTTGGGGGGAAGAAAGAGGGAAATGAACTGTTTCAAAAGCTACTGAGAAAATGAAAATGGAATTATTTATCATCAACATGATTAAAATACAAGATAAATTTCAAGTAATCAGAGTATTAACAATGATAACAGCAATACCATTTATATAAAATTTTACAGCTTACAAAAATATTTTCACAGACATTGATATCCATTGATTTATTCAACGAATACTATTGGACATTGATTATGTGCAAGGCATGTGTGCTAGCTCAGCATTCCATTGCTTCTATGGGACACCCATATTATCAAGGTCAGAAGCAACAACAACTGACACAAATTTCAGGGCATTCACAGTGGCTCCAGATCATGTTTGTAAATTCTAGCTTGTATTTGCTTTCCCCAAACTTATATCGATTTTCCCTTCCCATTTGCCTACCCTGTATACTATAAGCTTTAGCATCAGAAGCAGAAACAACAGCCTTACAGAAATATATTAAGCTTCACAATTACATGATGTCACACTGCTATACCCAATTCTCTTATGTATATATAAATATATTCTAGTGGTACTGCCTCTATGATTAAACTCTGACTGATACACTGAAACCAATAATCCTTCATCAGTTTACCACAGATCTCTTCAAATTGGGCTTTCATCATTTTAAGCAATAGTCTGGATTGGTGGTATAATTATTTTTTAAGTAAATATTTTATTTTAGAATAGTTTTAGATTTATAGAAAAATTGGGAAGCTAGTACAGAGAGTTTCCAATTTCCCTAATCCTTAGTTTATCCTATTATTTTTTAATAACAGTTTTATTGAGATATAATTCACATACCATATCATTCACCTATTTAAAGTACACAATCCAACGGCTTTTAGTATATTCACAGAGTTGCGCAACTATCATCACAATCAATTTTAGAACATTTTGATTTTCTGCCCCCAAAAAACTTATATCTACTAGTAATCACTCCCAATTTTCCTCCCACCCTAGGCAACACTAGTCTACTTTCTGTCTCTATGCATTTGCATATAGTGGACACTTCACATGCTTGGAATCATCTCATATGTCGTCCTTTGTGACTGGCATTTTTCACTAAGCACTATGTTTTCTGAATTCATTCATCTTTTACCAAGTATTGGTGTTTATTTCTTTTTATTGCTGAATAATATTCCATTGTATAGATATGCCTGATTTTTAAAAATCCATTTATTAATTGATGGACATTTGGGTAACTCATTTTTTTGGCTATTTATGGATAATGCTGCTATGAACAGGTGTGTGCTAGTTTCGGATGGGCATATGTTTTCATTTATCTTCGGTATACACCTGTAAGTGGGATTGCTAGGTTTATGTTTTGTATTTTGAGGAACTTCCAGACTGTTTCCTAAAGTGGCCACACTCTTTACATTTCCACCAGCAGTGTACAAGGGATTATTATCTGTCATTCTTTTGATTATAGGTTGTGAACTGGGAGCTCATTGTGGTTTTGATTTGCATTTCCCTTATGACCAGTGACATTGAGCATCTTTTCCTGTGCTTTGTTGACCACATGTATATCTTCTTTGGAGAAATGTCTATTCATGTCCTTTGCTCATTTTTAAGTTGAGTTATTTGTCTTTTATTATTGAATAGTAAGAGTTCTTAATATATTCCAGATACAAGTCTCTTATCAGATATATGATTTGCAAAAATTTTCTCCCATTTTCACTTTCCTGGTGGTGTCCTTGGAAGCACAAAAACTTTAATATGGATAATATCTAATTTATCTTTTTGCTATTGTTGTTCCTTGTGCTGGGAACATCATCTTTTAACTGAGCTCCTGAACATTAATCTGATTTCACAACACCTTCACTGGCAGTTGAATCATTTAAAAACAAAACAAAACTTGTTATTTTAATAAAATTGGTATCTCATTAGGTAGAAAAGGATAGAAAAGCTGGGGTATAAGTTGAGGGGTATACCAAGTACAGGTGCTCCATCATAGCTACATTTATATCAGATGAACAGAGAACATGTGTGCAAGGTACCCTAAATGTCTATTGCAGTCTAACCCTTGCACCACTGAGATATGCTCTACTGACAACCAACACTTTAAGATGGGGGCTGCACATAATCTCTTAAAAATACAAATTTACAATGGGGAGGGTTGGTGAAACAAGCCATAGGTCCTGTTCCTACACCTGTTCCCAAGACCATAACTTATATCCTTCATCTTCCTCCACAACCCATTTAATATTTTCTTATCCTTGGCCATTATTTCAGCCTCTCTGGATTCTCTGCCTGGTGGAATCACCCACACCTTCATCTCTGGGGGTAATGAGGCTTTGATTGTCTTACTCCATCAGGCCATAGTTACTGCATTCATTTATTATTATTCACTGGGAATGGAAACACTAAGGGATTTTCCAATGAGTCCTTCAAGTTGTAAGCTCTTTCCTGACCCACAAAGTAGCAGCAACCTTGTAATCACAGTCAGTTATTGCAGCCAATAGAATAACTCCTTTCTCTGCCTGTTGACTCAAGAACATGAGAAGTCCTAAGTGACCAGGCATTAATTGTTCTGGGTTCAGTGAAATATTATTATGTGTCTGGCGAATGCATTCCCTTCTCTTTGGGAACCAGGACATCTAATCTAGAGTTGCAGGGTTGGGAAACATAAAGTCTGCAAGTGGGCTCACGAAAGTGATGCTGAGAGGAGCCCATTGCTTGGTTTCTGGACCTGTGTAGTGCACTTGGGAGGAGCAGGTACTCACTGTATAGCACGCATTTGTTGAATGCATATATCACATCTGGAAGGACTCTGCACCAACCCTGTGAGATGATGTCTCTAAGCTGGCACCTAACTGAAACTTTCCAAAGATTGACAAGGCTGATGTTCCAGGAAATGTGGTATACAGAGAACTAGTGTATCCCATGGCCATATGCCCATGGTCACACACCCTTTTACTGTGGAATGGTTTCTTTGGTTTGTGGCAGTGTTTCACAGAATCTCATGTTGGTAAAGTACATTCTATAAAGCCCTTAGAGAGCAGTGCTGTCCAAAGTACTGCAGGCAGAGACTCATCAAGAAAAAGAGAAACGACCCAAATAAATAAAATCAGAAATGAGAGATGAGAAGTAACTACTGACACTACAAAAAATACAAAGGATTATAAGAGACTACTGTGAACAATTATGCGCCAACAAACTAGAAAACCTAGAAGAAATGGATATATTCCTAGAAATATACACTCCTCCAAAATCAAGCCAGGAAGAAATAGGAAATCTGAATAGACCAATTATAAGTAATGAAATTGAATCAGTAATCAAAAAATGACCAAAAGATAAAAGTCCAGGAACAGATGAATTCACAGGTAAATTCTACCATTTAAAGAAGTGTTAATTCCTACTCTCCTCAAACTATTCCAAAAAACAGAAAAAGAAGGAAAGTTTCCAAATACATTTCCATGAGGCCAGCATTACCCTGATACCAAAATCAGACAAAGACACCACAAAAAAAAGAAAACTCCAGGCCAAGATCCCTGATAAACATAGATGCAAAAATCCTCAACAAAATATTAGCAAACTGCATACAACAATACATTAAAAAGATAATTTACCATGATCAAGTGGGATTTACTCCTGGGATGAAAGGATGGTTCAATGTTTGCAAATCAATTGATATAATACACCACATCAACAAAATGAGGATACAAATCATATGATCATCTCAATAGATGCAGGAAAAGCATTTGATGAGACTCAACATCATTCATGATAAAAACTCTCAACAAAGCGGGGCTAGAGGGGACATATAAAAAACCCACAGCGAATACCATACTCTGTGGTGAAAAACTGAGACCTTTCCCTCTAAGGTCAGGAACAAGACAAGGATGTCCACTCTTGGCAATTTTATTCAACATTGTACTAGAAGTCCCAGCCACAGTAATCAGAAAAGAAAAAGAAATAAGAGGCATCCATACTGATAAAGAAAAAATTAAACTGTCATCATTTGCAGACAATATGATATTATACATAAAAAATCCTAAAGCCTCCACCAAAAAAATACTAGAAGTAATAAATGAATTCAGTAAAGTGGCAGGATACAAAATTAGAAATTTGTAGCATTTCTGTACAGTAATTACAAAGTAGGAGAAAGAGAAATTAAGAAAACAACAACATTTACAAGTGCACCAAAAGGAATAAAACACCTAGGAATAAACTAAAGCAAAGAAGTGAAAGGCCTGTAATTCAAAACCATAAAACCCTGATGAAAGAAATTGAAGATGACACAGAAAAATGGAAAGATATTCCATGCTCTTGGATTGAAAGAATTAATATTGTTAAAATATCCACATCACCCAAAGCAATCTGCAGATTCAATACAATCCCTATCAAAATATCAACAACATTTTTCACAAAACTAGAACAAAGAATACTCAAATTGGTATGGAACCACAGTAGCTCCCGGATAGCCAAAGCAATTCTGAGAAAAAACAAAGCTGGAGGTATCACATACCGGGTTTCAAGATATACTACAATGTTATTGTAATCAAACAGCATGGTACTGGCATAAAAATAGACACACAGGTCAATAGAACAGAATAGAAACTCTAGAAATAAACCCACGATTATATGATCAATTAATCTTTGATAAAAGAGGTGAGAACATAACATGGGAGAAAATCTTTTCAATAAATGGTGCTGAGAAAACTGGACAGCTACATGTAAAAGAATGAAACTGGACCACTTTCTTATACCATATACAAAAATAAACTCAAAGTGGATTAAAGATCCAAATGGGAGACCTGAAACCATAAAAAGCCTACAAGAGGACACAGGCAGTAATTTCTTTGACATCATCCATGGCAACATTTTTCTGGATCTGCAAGGGAAACAAAAGCAAAAATAGGGCGCCTGGGTGGCTCAGTTGGTTAGGCGACTGCCTTCGGCTCAGGTCATGATCCTGGAGTCCCGGGATCGAGTCCCGCATCAGGCTCCCTGCTCAGCGGGGAGTCTGCTTCTCTCCCTGACCCTCTTTCCTCTCGGGCTCTCTATCTCTCATTCTCTCTCTCTCAAATAAATAAATAAAATATTAAAAAAATAAAAAATATATAATTTAAAAAAAAGCAAAAATAAACTATTAGGACCACACCAAAATAAAAAGCTTTTGCACAGCAAAGGAAACCATCAACAAAACAAAAAGACAACTTATTGAATGGGAGAAGATACTTGCAAATGATACATCTGATAAAGGGTTAAAAGCCAAAATATATAAAGAACTTATACGACTCAACACCAAAAAAAAAAAACCCCAACAGATTAAAAAATGGGCAGAGGACCTGATAGACATTTCCCCAGAGAATACATATAGGTAACCAACAGATACTTGATAAGATGCTCAACATCACTAATCATCAGGGAAAAGTATATCAAAACCATAATGAAATATCACTTCAGAAGGGCTAAAATCAAACTGACAAGAAATAACAAGTGTTGGTGAGAATGTGGAGCAAAAGGCACTCTCACGCACTGCTGGTGGGAATGTAAATTGGTTTAGGCACTGTGAAAAGCAGTGTGGAGGTTCCTCAAAAACTTAAAAATAGAAGTACCATAGATCATAATAATTTCACTATTGGGTATTTGACCAAAGAAAATGAAAGCACCAATTCAAAAAATATAGGTGCCCCTACATTTATTGCAGCATTATTTACAATAGCTAAGATATGGAAGCAAACTAAATGTCCATCAATAGACAAATGGATAAGAAAAATGTGGTATACATATACTAATGGGATATTAAGCAGCCATAGAAAATTATGAGATCTTGCCATTTGAGACAACATGGATGGACCTAGAGGGTATTATGCTAGGTGAAATAAGTCAGTCAGAGAAAGACAAATACTGTATGAGTCCACTCAAAAGTAGAATCTAAAAAAAAAAACAAATGAACAAACAAAAAGCAGAATGAGACCGATAAATACAGAGAACAAACTGATGGTTGCCAGAGGGAGGAGGGTCAGGGAATAGGCAAAATGAGTAAGGGAAGTGGGAGGTATAAGGCTTCCAGTTATGGAATGAATAAGTTATGGGAATAAAAGGCACAACATAAGTAATACAGTCAAGGATATTGTAATAGTGCTGTACCAGGACAGATGGTAGCTACATTTGTGGTGAGCAGAGCTTACTGTTCCATACCTATCATAAACATCTCCGTTGATAATTTGACAGGGTTAAATTTTATGGATACAAATTATTTACCTAAAGATTTTTGAATGCATTTGATCCATTGTCTTTTTTGTTTCTAATCTTGCTATGGAAAAGTTTGACGTCATTGTAATTCCCAATCTTTTGTATGTATCGATTTTTTCCCGTTTGGAAGGTTTTAGGATATTTTCCCCTATAGTTCAATATAGTGAAATTGATATGGGTATTTTCTTAAAATCTATTTTACTAGGCACTCAGCCACTAATATCTGGAAATTCTTGTCCTTAAGCTTTGGACAATTTTCTTTTTTTTCTCTTTCCTTTATTAAAGTATACTTGACATACAATATCCTATTAGTTTCAGGTATACACCACAGTGATTTAGCATTTTTATACATTATGAAATAATCCCCATTATAGATCTAATTACCCTCTATTACCATACAAAGTTATTACAATATTATTGACTATATTTCTCATGCTGTACATTACATGCCCATGACTTACTCATTTTGTAAGGAGCTTTATACCTATTAATCCCCTTCACCTATTTTGTCTGCATCCTCCAACCTCTCCAACAATTTTCTTAAATTATTTGATAACTTTTAGTTTTCTTTTTTTCCTCCTGGAACACTTATTAGATGTCAATGTTCTGGGCTGGTGCTCTAATATTCTTATGTATATGTCCAGTCTTTGTCTTTTTATTTTACTCTTGGTGACATTTGTTCCACTTTGCTGCCTTACCCTTATTTCAAAATTTTAAAAATTGTTTTGATAATATTTCATTTTTAAGAGTTCTTTGTTGTTTTCTGTTCCTATTACATAACATATTGTTCTTGTTTTAATAGGAAGCATCTCTTATCTCTCTGGGGATATTAATTACAGTTTATTTTTTGCTTTGGTCTTTGTCTTTTGTGTCAGAGGCTATGCTCACTCAAAGGGCTGGTGATACTAGAAAGCAGATGAGAAACTGTGTAGGGAGGGGAATGCAAACTGATGAGCTTCACTGTAGGTCAGTGGTTCTCTTACCGGAGGTGATTTCTCACTCACACCCTCGACTACTGACAGACATCTGGCCAAGTCTGAAGACATTTTTGTATATGTGCTGCTGAAGCGAGCTCTGAAGACATTTTTGATTAGGCGAAGGATACTACTGGTATCTGGTGAGTAGAAGCCAAGGATACTGCTAAATATCCTAAAACGCACAAGGACAACAGTCCCCGCCCCTGCCCCTAACAAAGCGTTATCTGGTCCAAAATGTCAATAGCGCTTAAGTTAAGAAACCCTGGGTTTGGCCAGACTGCTCTTTCATTGTGGAATCCATATATCAATAGCTAAAGGACGTTTCTCTAGTGTATGTGGTCAGTGTCTCCAGGGAAGAATTTTCCCCTACTGGCAGGTATATACCTAGATGCTCATATGGGCAAAGGATGGGGGCTGGCAAGGCACTTGAGATTTAATATGCAGACTTTTGCTTAAAATTCTGTTTTTACTCCTGCACTTCACCTCACCATTCCTTGTTAGTACCCTCTGGTTCAAATTTTCCAGGGGGATGGTCACCAGGCTCAGAAAGTTGGGGATGAAGATGTGAGCTTTTTACAGACTTTTTAACAATCTTATTATTACTACTACTCATCATTGCTTTTCAGGTGCTAGTGTCTTGACTTTCTGAGCTACACAGGGATCCTACAAGTCAAATTGGCTTGTTTCTGGCCGGTATGACCTCTGCAGGCACTTAGATTTGACCTCCCTATGTTCTGCTAAGTCATTTATCATTTCTCTATCTGATTTCCCTCTTAGTATAATGTGGTTTGGGGTTACAGATGTTTCCTAGATTCAAAGATGAAATTTAAGTTTCTGTTTCTTGTTCTCCATGTGAGAAGAAGGCATTGGAAATGTCTTTAAGAAGGAAGTAATCAGGACTTTTCTGCCAAATTGCAGAAAGCTCTTATTCTCTCCATCTTTAGTTGCTTCAAGTTCACAATTTAAGCATAATGTGTGCTCTTTTGCAAGATGCTGATAGAAGCTCTTTGAGCCTCTCTTTTGAGTCCTTATTCCTCTATCACAGCTGAACTATAGCTGTTCTTTTCTTATGCAAAGAGGGCAAAAGTATTGAATAAGTGCTTTGGAGGTCCAGAAGAGAAATGAATACTTCAGTAGAATGAAGGAGGGTTTAAGAGAGGTGAATATTTGGTTGAAATTTAAAGGCCGACTGCCTTTAGCTGTCAAAGAAGGGAAATAAAAGGGAAGGAGCAAGGTGGAGAGAGTTCTAGACAGAGCAAATACAACTAAAGAAGGGTGGAGATGTGAAAGAACTATTAAGGAGAAAAATAATGGCTGACTATTCTTGGGGCTTAACCAATAAACTCATCTAATTCTCACATTAGTCCTGAGAAAGATACAGTGATTATTATCATGTTCCTAATTACACATATGAGGACACTGAGGCATAGAGAGGGTTAGCCCAAGGTCCCTTAGCTAGGGAGTGACAGAGCAGGGATTGAGATACAGGCAGTGTAGCCCCACAGAGAGTAATCTTTATGACCACACTAGACTGCGCTTCTATGAGAAATGTCACTACCAAAGCTGATGAGTATTGGGTGATAGAACCAGTGAGAAAGTTGAGAGTCTGTTTAAAGTGTCTTGTATGACAGGCTGAGGAGTTTAGAATTTATCGCATCTCTGGAACCCACCAGGTTATAGATCCTAAGTAAGGTCAAATTAATGGTTTATCTCTCTTTTTTAAAATTTTAATTCCAGTATAGTTAACATACAGTAGTATATTAGTTTTGTACAATATAGTGATTCAACAACTCCATACATCACTTAGCACTCATCATGACAAGTGCACTCCTTAATCCCCATCATCTATTTCCCATCCCCCCAGCCAACTCCCCTCTGGTAACCATCAATTTATTCTCTGAGTTAGGAGTCTGTTCCTTGGTTTCTCTCTCTTTTTCCATTTTGCTCATTTGTTTTGTTTCTTAAATTCCACATATGAGTAAAATCATATGGTATTTGTCTTTCTCTGACTGGCTTATTTCACTTAGCATTATACTCTCTAGTTCCATCTATGTCATTACAAATGGCAAGATTTCATTCTTTTTTATGGTTGAGTAATAGTCCATCATACACCCCCCCATCTTCTTTATCCATTCATTTATCAATGGACACTTGGGCTCATTCTACAATTTGGCTATTGTAAATAATGCTGCTATAAACATAGGGGCGCATGCATGCCTTGAATTAGTAATTTTGTAGGTTTTTGGATAAATACCCTGTAGTGCAATTACTGGATTGTAGGGTAGTTCTATTTTAACGTTTTGAGGAACTTCCAAACTGTTTTCCAGAGTGGCTGCACCAGTTTGCATTCCCACCAACAGTCATGAGGGTTTTTTTTTCTCCATATCCTTACCAACACTTGTTGTTTCTTGTGTTTTTGATTTTAGCCATTCTAACAGGTGTGAGGTATCTCACTGAATTTTGATTTGCATTTCCCTGATGATGAGTGATGTTGAGCATCTTTTCATGTGTCTGTTGGCCATCTGGATGTCTTCTTTGGAAAAGTGTCTGTTCATGTCTTCTGCCCATTTTTTTAATTGGATTACTTGATTTTTGGGTTTTGAGTTGTATAAGTTCTTTATATATTTTGGATATTAAACCTTTATTGGAGATGTCATTTGCAAATAACTCCTTCCATTCAGTGGGTTGCCTCTTAGTTTTGTTTATTGTTTCCTTTGCTGTGCAAAAGCTTTTTATTTTGATGTAGTTCCAATTGTTGATTTTTGCTTTTACTTCTCTTGCTTCGGGAGACATATCTAGAAAAATTTTACTAAGGTCAGTGTCAAAGACATTACTGCCTGTGCTTTCTTCTAGGATTTTGGTGGTTTCGGGTGTCACATTTAGGTCTTTAATCCACTTTGAGTTTATTTTTGTGTAGGGTATAAGAAAGTGGTCCAGTTTCATTCTTTTGTATGTTGCTGTCCAGTTTCCCAACACCATTTGTTGAAGAGATGTCTTTTTCCCATTGGACATTCTTTCCTGCTTTGTCAAAGATTTGTTGACCATATAATCATGGGTTTATTTCTGGTTTTTCTATTCTGTTCCATTGATCTGTGTCTATTTTTGTACAGGTACCATACTGTTTTGATTACTATACCTCTTTAATATAACTTGAAGTCTGGAATTGTGTGATTCTTCCAGCTTTGCTTTTCGTTTTCAAAATTAATAGTTTATCTCTTAAGTCCTCAGGATTAATAACTCCCATCCACCAAATGAAAAGTTCTCAATGTTTCTCTTTTCTGAAATCTCTCTTAAATCCTAGGGCTGAGAGTTGCTTCCAGAGCAGTTGCGCTGACCTAAACCATTTCTCTAACCTTACTGCTGCTCAAACTATCTCCCCACCCTGAGATGGTATGGCCCCTCCCAGGTAACTGCAGTACTGACGCTTTCTGGGCAATTGATCTTTCTGCAAATGGGTCCCTGACCACACATACCTCTGTTGATTGCTTCTGGAAGGATCAGAAGTCCAAGCAAAAATCTAGAGAAACATTTAGAGAAGGAGTGTTTATATGCTAATAAAGTATTCCTTGGAATGTGGGGCAATTTCTCATTTTGTTACCAGAGACTAACAAGTAATGGGACAATTAAATAGTTAATGGATATGGATACATTAATGTAAGTATGTTATAGTTATAATGAATTATGATGTTAAAGTCTCTTTACATGAAAGTGCAATATAGTCTTACATTGGTAGAAGATTTTGGGCCTATATGCTATTGGGCACTTGAAAAAAAAATGAACAAATATGATTAAGCAAAAAAAAATATATTTATATGATTAAGCACTTCCTAAATGCTATGGGAGATACAAAAAAGTGTCCGATATAGTCCAAGATATCAGACAATATATAATCTAACCATGTGTCTTTTGAAATGGTTTTATATATATCTTTGTTTCTTATTCTTTTTCCCACATCTCAGTTATAAATTACTGAAATAAATGAGTCCTTCCAGATATGGACCCTTTTATCAGACATTCATACATATGTCTTACAAAACTTAGCACATGGCTAACATCATTGCAGGAGCTTAGTAATCATGGATTCCTTTTTTATTTGTAGTTTCGATATCCTTTAATGGTCTCTGGAGGAAGGTAGATTTTTTATTCATATTAATAATACCACATATATATTTATTAGTATTATTTATTTCTGGATATACATTGTATTAAGCTAGTTGATTATTTCCAAATTCATGTAAATGCAAATAATATAAAGGTTATCATACTAATTTTCTTCTGATTATAAAAGTAATACAATATAGAACATGGAGAAAAGTAAAAAAATCAAAGTCACCCACAATTCCCTTATTCAGAGATAAGAATTGTTAATATTGTAAAATATTTCCTCTCCAAATTTTTGTCTATGGAAATACTTATACTGAGGAAATCATTAGAGATGATGCAATTTATGTATAAGGATGCTTATTATAACATTATTTATCATATTTAAACCTAAAAGCAACAATTGTTCGAAAGAGAGTAATGGTTAAATTTATTATAGATTATCATATCCATATCCATGTTCAAAAGAGAGTAATAGTTAAACTTATTATCGATTATCATTTTGTAGGCATTGTTTGCAGCCATTATTTTTTAGCAGCTTTATTGCGATATATTTTACATACCATAAAATTCACTAAAAAAACACTCATTCACTGTTAAATGCAATGATTTCTAGTATATTCACAGTTTTGTAACCATTACCACAATCAATTTTAGAACATTTTTACCACCCTGAAAAGAACATTTTTACCACCCTGTACCTGTAGCAATCACTCTCCCAATCCTCTGTCTCCACTCAAATCCAGCCATAGGGAGCAACTAATCTAGTTCCTATTTCTATAGATTTGCCTATTCTGAACATTTCATATAAGTGGAATAATACAGTAAGTGGTTTTTATGTCTAACTTCTTTCACTGAGCAGGAAGTTTTCAAGGTTTATCCATGCTGTAGCAAGTATCTCTACTTCATTCCTTCTTATGGCTGAATAATTTTCCATTGCATGGATATATCACTTTTTGTTTATCCACTTATCAGCTGATAGACATTTTGATTATTTCCACTTTTTGACCATAATGAATAATTCTGCTATGAATATGAACATTCATATACAAGGTTTTTGTGGGCATGTCTTCAGTTCTCTTGGGTATACACCTAAGAGTGGAATTATTGGGCCATATAGGATATTTTTAAACATTTGAGGAATTGCCAGACTGTTCTCCATAGTGGCTGCACCATTTTTCCTACCAGCAAGGTATAAGGTTTCCAATTTCGCCACATTTTCACCAATACTTGCTATTATCTTTTTTTTTTATTATAGCCATCCTAGTGAGTGTGAAATGGCATTTTGTGGTAATTTTGATTTGCATTTTCCTGATGGCTAGGATATATATATATCTTTTCATGTGCTTATTGACCACTTTGAAGAAATATTTACTCAGATTCTTTGGTCTTTTTAAATTGAGTTGTCTTCTGTTATCGAGTTGTAAGAGTTCTTAATATATTCTAGGTATAAATGCCTTATGAGATACATAATTGGTAAATATTTCCTCCCATTCCGTGGGTTGTCTTTTCACTTTTTTGATAGTGTTCTTTGAAGTAGAAAAGTCTTTAATTTGGTGAAGTGCAACTTATCTATGTTTTTGTTGCTAGTGCTTTCAAGTGCTAAATCTGAGGTCATAAATATTTAGCCTTTTGTTCTAAAAGTTTTATAGTTTTAGCTCTTACATTTAGGTCTTTGATCCGTTTTGTTAATTTTTGCATATCATGTGAAGTGAGGGTCCAACTTCATCCTTCTGCATGTGGCTATCCTGTTGACCTGGCCCTATTTATTTAAAAGGCTGTTCTTTCCCATTGGATGGTCTTGGCATCCTTGTAAAAAATCAGTTGGCCATAGATGTATGAGTTTATTTCTGAGCTCTCAATTCTATTCCAATGATCTACATGTGTGTCTTTATGACATTACCACATTGTTTTGGTTATTCTTGCTTTGTAATACGTTTTTAAATCAGGGAGCATGAATGCTCCTACTTTGTTCTTCAAGACTGTTTTGGCTAATCCGGTCCTTTGCAATTTCATGTTAATTTTATAATCAGCTTGTCAATTTCTATGAAAAAAATCAGCTGGGATTCTGTTGAGTCTCTAGATCATTTGGGGGAATATTGCCGGCTAAACAGAATTAAGTCTTCTGATCCATGAACATGGGCTATTTTCCCAATTTTTTAGTTTTTAATTTCTTTTAATAATGTTTTATAGTTTTCAGAATTTTATACTTCTTTTGTTAAATTTATTCCTAAGTACATTATTCTTTTTGAAGCTATTATAAAAATTGTTCATTGCCATTGTATAGAAACAAAATTAATTATTTTGTATATTAATCTGGTATCCTGCACCTTGTTGGGTTCATTTATTAGTTCTCATTTTTTAATGGCTTTCTTAGCATCACCATACAATATTATGTCATCTGTGAATAAAGTTTTATTTCTTCCTTTCCTATATGAATATTTTTGATATATTTTTCTTCCCTAATTGCTCTGACTAGAACCTCTAGTAAAATGTTGAACAGAAGTGGTGAGAGCAGACATTCTTGTCCTGTTCCTGATTGTAGGGGGAAAAGCATATAGTCTTTCATAATTAAGCAGGATGTTAGCTGTGGGTTTTTCATAGATGTCCCTTTATTAGATTTGGGAAGTTCCCTTTTATTTTTATTTTATTGTGTTTTATTTTTTTGTATGTATTTTTTAATGTATGTATTATTTTTAATGTATGTATTTATTTATCATGAAACCTGTCAAATGCTTTTTTCCTTTACTTATTGAGATAATGATGTGCTTTTTTTTTCTATTGATATATGAGTTGATTTTAAGACGTTGAAACAATCTTGTATCACTGGGATAAATCCTACTTGTCATGGCGTATAATTCTTTTTATATATTGTTGGGTTCAGTTTGTTAGTATTATGTTAAGGATCTTTACATCCATATTCGTAAGAGATGCTGGTCTATAATATTTCTTTCTTTGTGATGTCTTTGTCTGGTTTTGGTATCAGGGTAATACTAGTCTCATGAAATGGTTAGGGAAATGTGTTCTCCTCTTCTGTTGTAGGGAAGAGTTTATTACAATTTTGTATTAATTCTCTTAATGTTTGGCAGAATTCAGCAGTGAAGGCAGGGCCCAGGTTCTTTTCTGGGTAGTTTTGATTGCTAATTCAATGTCTTTACTTGTTAAAGGCCTATTCAAATAGTTTATTAATTCTTGAATTAGTTTTGGTAGTTTGTTTTTTTCTAGGAATTTTTCCATTTCATCTCAGTGGATGGACAATTGTTCACAGCATGTCTTTATAATCCTTTGTATTTCTCTATGGTCAGTAATAATGTCCCCTCTTTCATTACTGATTCTAGTATTTTGAGTCTTTTTACTTTTTTTTGACCTATCTTGCTAAAGATTTATCAATTTTGTAGATCTTTTCAAAGAACCAGCTTTTTGTTTAATTTTCTCTGTTGTTTTCCTGTTCTCTATTTCATTAATTTTTGCTCTAATCATTATTATTTCATTCCATCTATCTGCTTGAGTTTAGTTTGTTCTTTTTCCAATGCCTTAAGGTGGAAGTTTAGATTATTGATTTGAGATCTTTCATCTCTTTGAGTATAGGAATTTATAGCTGTAAGTTTCCTCTAAGTACAGTTTAGCAACATTCCATAAGCAATGATATGTTGTATCTTCATTTTTCATCCATATCAATGTATTTTCTTATTTCCTTGATGAATTTTTCTCTGACCCATTGATACATCTTCTTCCATTCTTTTACTTTCAACCTATTTGTATCTTTGAATCTAAAGTGTGCTGTAAGGATGCCCGGATGGTGCAGTCAGTTGGTTAAGTGTCTGGCTTCGGCTCTGGTCATGATCCCAGGATCCTGGGATTGAGTCCCTCATGTTGCTCAGCAGGGAGCCCGCTTCTCTCTCTGCCTGCTGTTCTCCCTGTTTGTGCTCTCTCTCCCTGCCTCTCTCTGACAAATAAATAAATAAATCTTAAAAAAAAATAGTGTGCTGTAGGCATCAAAAAGTTGGATCTGGTTTTTCTAAATCCAGTCTCACAGTCTTTGCCTTTTGATTGGATTGTTTAATCCAGTCACTTTTAATATTATTATTGATATAGTTGAATTTATGCCTATCACTTTATTTTTGGCTTTCTGTATGTCTCTTTTCTTCTTTGTTCTTCTATTCCTTCTTTATTGCTTTCTTTTGCATTAAGTGCATATTTTCTAGTATAATATTTTAATTACTTTGATAATTTTTTCACTGATTTTTGAGTAATTTCTTAGTGACTGTTCTAGGATTTATCATATGCATCTTTAACTTATTAGAATCTCTTTCAGATTTACACTAACTTAATTCCAGTGAGATATAGAAATGTTACTCCTATTTAACTCTAATCCTTCTTCCATCCCTTTTGTGCTACTATTATTTTACATATCACATCTATATATGTTACAGACTCAACGATACACTGTTATAATTATTATTTTATATTTTTTAAAGAAGGTAAAAATGGACATCCACATGGAAAACAATGAATCTAGACACAGAGCTTTCACAAAAATTAACTCAAAATTTGTCCATAGACCTAAATGTAAAATACAAAACTATAAAACTCCTAGAAGATAACATAGGAAAAAACCTAGATGACTTTGAGTTTGGTCAAAAAAACCCCAAAAGCACAATCCATGAAAGAAATAATTGATAAGGTAGACCTCATTAAAATTTAAAATTTCTGCTCTGTGAAGGACAATGTTAAGAGAATGAGAAGACAAGCCACAGATTGGGAGAAAATATTTGCAAAAGTCACATCTGATAAAGCATTATTATCCAAAATATACAAATAATTCTTAAAATTCAACAATAAGAAAACAACACAATTAAAAAGTGGACTAAAGACTTTAGCAGATGCCTCAGCAAAGAAAATATACAGATGGCAAATAAGAATATGAAAAGATGCTCCATATTTTATGTCATCAGGGAAATGCACATGAAAACAACAATGAGATACCATGACACAACTATTAGAATGGCCAAAATTGAGAACACCTACAACATCAAATGCTGGTGAGGATATGGAGCAACAGAAGCTCTCATACATTGCTGATGAAGAATGTAAAATGGTACAGCCACTTTGGAAGACAATTTGGTAGTTTCTTTATAACTAAACATATATTTATCACATGGTTCAGCAATTGTACTCCTTGGTATTTACCGAAAGGAGTTGGAAACTTATATTCACACAAAGATGTGCACATAGATGCTTATTGCAGCTTTATGTTTAATTGCCAAAATTTGGAAGCAACAAATATGTCCTTCAGTCAGTGAATGGATAAATAAAATGTGGCCAGACAATGGAATATTATTCAGTGCTAAAAAAAAACAAATGTGCTATCAAGGCAAGAAAAGACATGGACAAATCTTAGATGTATATTATTAAGTGAAAGAAGCCAATCTGAAAAGTCTACATACTGTATGATTACAAATATATGAAATTCTGGAAAAAGACCAGTGGTTCCTGGGGTTGGAGGGAGTGGAGAGATGAATAGGCAGAGCATAGAGGATTTTTAGGGCAGTGAAAATACTCCATATGATATAATAATGGTGGATATATTTCCTTTTTTTAAAAGATTTTATTTATTTCAGAGAGAGAGCACGAGTGGGGACAGGTGCAGCAGGAGAGGGAGAAGCAGACTACCCCCTGAGCAGGGAGCCCGATGTGGGGCTCAATTCCAGGACCCTGGGATCATGACCTGAGCCAAAAGCAGATGCTTAGCCAACTGAGCCACCCAGGTGTCCCTGATGATGTATATATTTCACTATACATTTGTCCAAACCCATAAAATGTAAACACGAAGAGTGAACACTAAGTAAACACATAGTAAACTATGATCTTTGAGTGATTATGATTTGTTGGTGAGGGTTTATCCTTGGTAAAAACGGTACCACTCTGGTTAGTGATATTGATGATGGGGGGGCTATGCATGTATTTAGGGGGAGTATGTGAAAAATCCCTGTACCTCCCTCCCAATTTTTTTGTGAACATAAAACTGCTCAAAAAAATAAAGTCTTAGAAAAAGGTGAGAGGAGAAAGAACAGGTATATATTTATAGAGTTTGCTATGTAAACTTTCTTATTTACCACTTTTGGTTCCCTTCTTTTTTTCTTGTGGATTTGAATTACCATCTGGCATCACTTCCTTATTCCAGTACAGCTTTGCACCCACCCACTTTCTTTGTTCTGTTAATTGTCAAATATATTACATTTCTATATGTGTGGGTCCAGAGGTTCCTGGGTGGCCCAATGGGTTAAGTGTCTGCCTTCGGCTCAGGTCATGATCCCAGGGTCCTGGGATGGAGCACTGCATTTGGCTCCCTGCTCAGTGGGGAGTCTGCTTCTCTCTCTGCCCCTCCCCCCACTCATGCTCCCTCTCTCTCTCTCTCTCTCAAGTAAATAAATAAAATCTAAAAAAAAACTACTATATATGTTATGGGTCCAGAAACACACACACACACACACACACACACACACACATATATGTTGTTTATACAATTACTTTAAAAAGCAGTTAAAAGAAGAAAGGAGATGAAATATGCATTTAGAATGCACTTTATAATCACATTATTACCTTTACTGTTACTCTTTGTTTTTCATGTGGATTTGAATTACTACCAGGGGTCACCTGCTTTCATCTTGAAGAACTTCCTTTAGTATTTCTTGTTAGGCAGGTCTTCTAACAACAAATTCTCTCAGTTTTCGTTTATCTGTGAATATCTTTATTTTGCTTTCTATTTTGAAAAATAGTTTTGCTGGATATAACATTCTTAGTTAATCTTTTTTCTTTCAGCATTTTGAATATGCTATCCCACTTCTTTCTGGTCTCTTGTTTCTGCTGAGAAGCTAGCTGTTTATTTTATTGGGGTTCCCTTTTACATGATGAGTCTTTTGCTGCTTACAAAATTTCCTTTTTATTTCCATATTCGTATTTGCCATTCTTTTTGTTTCAGCATTTTTACTATGATACTTCTGAATGTGGATCTCTCTGTGTTTATTGTACTAGAAGTTCTTTGAGCTTCTTGATGATTCATGTTTTCATCAGTTTGGGGAAGTATTCAATCATTATTTCTTTGAGTATTTTTTTTAAGATTTTTATTTATTTATTTCAGAGAGAGAGCTCATGCATGCAAGTGCAAGGGCAAGTGGGGGGGGAGGGGTAAAGGGAGAAGCAGACACCCTGCTGAGCGGGTGGGGCTCGATCCCAGGACCCTGAGATCATGACCTGAACCGGAGGCAGACGCTTAACCAGCTGAGCCACCCAGGCACCCTGTCTTTGAGTATTTTTTCTGCTCCTTTCTCTCCTTTCCTGATACTCCCATTACACATATGTTGGTGTGCTTAATTGTGTCCTACATTTCTCTGAGGCTCTGTTCATTTTGCTTCATTTTCTTTGTTCTGTTCTTTGGATTGTATGATCTCTATTGACTTATCTTCAAATCTGCTAATTCTAATGACTTTTTCACTCCAATTATTGTTTTTTTCAATTCCAGAACTTTGATTTGGTTCTTTTTTACAGCTTCTCTCTTTGATATTCTCTTTGATGAAACATTGTCATTCTACCTCCCTATATTTCTTTAAGCAAGGTTTCTTTTATTTCTTTCAACATATTTATAATAGATGCTTTGAAGTCTTCATCTGTTAAATCTGACATCTGGGTACTCTCATAGGCAGTTTCTGTGCCTGTTTTTCCCCACATATAAGACATAGTTTCTTTCTTGTCTTTTCTTTTTCTTTGTTTCTTTGTTTCTATCTTTTTCTTTTTCTTCTTCTTCTTCTTCTTTTGCATGTCTTATTTTTGTTGTTGTTGTTGTTCAAAACTGGAATTTTAGGTAGTAAATTATAGCAATATAGGATACTGTCATCCCTCATCCTGGGGGCTTGTTTTTGTTGTTGTTTGCTTATTTGTTTAGTAACTTGGCTGGACTATATTAATCAAGTCTATTTTCCTACCGTGTG
Source organism: Zalophus californianus (assembly GCF_009762305.2). Lineage (NCBI taxonomy): Eukaryota > Metazoa > Chordata > Mammalia > Carnivora > Otariidae > Zalophus > Zalophus californianus. Next base: position 125,704,316 of record NC_045598.1, read on the forward strand.
AAGCCTGGGATGCTGCCTCTCAGAGGGCATATCCTTGAGCATGTGCACAGTCCCTGGCATGATAGTGGGTTTAGCAGGGCACTCTTTAACAGTCTCTTCTCTTGATCTCTTGATTGCACCATCTGCCTCTGTTGGTATCACATGTAGCTGTTAGGCTCCATTAATTGCTGGCTGACTGGTTTATTGTTTTCAGCAATGTCCTGGGGCATTAATTGCTCCATAGTCTGACTCAACTACAGAAGTAGTTTGCAGAGGTAGTTTTTGAGACCAGTTTTTTGAAGATTTTTTCTGAAACCTAGGCGTTCATAACTGTTGTTTTCTCTGGTAAACTAGCTGGCCAAGATTTAGCTTCTTGCTCTCATGGAGCTACCAGCTTTCTCTTAACTGCTTCCCACCAAATTCTCTAGTGTTTTCAAGAGCACCCATAGGCTCTTTGTTTCAAATAAAGTTAATTCCTTTGGGCAGTACTTCAGAGATCTCTTTTCTTATGGACTGCCTGCCGCTTAGGCAAAATCTCTAAGCCACTGTTCCAGAGCTGGGGGTAGGGGTGGGGGTCCACTTTTATCGGAGTGATACTCCTAATTTATAAGTAGGGCACTGGGGGAGGGGAGATTCTCCAGTGAGGTCAATTGGAATACCAGTACTCTCTTGGCTTGCCATCCCTAGAGTACAGCCTCCACCATATGTATGGAGGTTGGATGGATGAAGAGCCTCTACCCTCTCAGTCTCATTCACCAGGAATTTATCTTCTGCAACTTGGATCTGGGAGGATGAGAAATTCTGGTGGGCCTCCCTCTCTCGGGGACATACCCGATCCCTTGACTAGTTGCTGAGGGTAGGGGCAGCTCCTTGGCCATATTCACCTGGATTGGAACATCTTGCTGGAAGGTAGGGGTGAGGAGGAAGGGAATGGGTCATGGCTCAAGTGCCACAGACTTCTGTTCTTATGGAGATTTAGTAGATTTTCTTGAATAAGTGTTTCTTCATTTGCTGTACGCACTTAGGGCAATTTCCAAAGACTTAAAATGGTTGTTTGTTTGTTTTATAATTTTCACAAGATATAGTTGTTTTGCTGGGGCCTGTGTCCATAGAGCAAATTCGTCCTCCATTCCAGAAGTGGAATTCCCAACAGTCATCACATTTTTGAAGAATATTTAATTACATAAGAAGATGGTCATGACATAACAGCTGATAAAATTATGATTTAGGGACACCTGGGTGGCTCAGTCAGTTAAGCATCTGCCTTTGGCTCAGGTCATGATCCTGGGGTCCTGGGATCAAGTCGTACGTCAGGCTCCTTGCTCAGCAAGGAGTCTGCTTCTCCCTCTCGCTCTGCCCCTTCCCCCCACTTGTGCATATGCTTGCATGTTCTCTCTCGCTTCCCCTCTCAAATAAATAAATAAAATCTTTAAAAAAATTCTTTCAGCAGAACACCAATTTTGTATATCATGTATATGTACAGGGGTTTTGAATATATATATTTTTTATGTATTAAAAGAGAAAAGACTGGAATAAAATACACAAAGTCTTAACAACTGATCTTTCAGTTATTTTCCAAATTTTGTTTAATGAATATGTATTGTTAATATAATAAAAAATTAAAATAAAATATAATATTTTGGTAGCTTTAGCATAAGCATGTTTTCACTGACATGCCCTCCTGGCTGACTATAGTAATATTGTAGGAACAGCAATATTGTAGAAAAGTTTGTACAAGTACATTATACTAGTAAGTACCAATACATTATAATTATGGGTCGCTGGTATATTTGTATAAATCAGATGACAAGACTTAAACTGGTCTATTTTGGGCAGTCAGGAAATAAAATTATATTTCACACACTTTCCACATTTGTCTTTTCAGTTTCTTGCTTGTGATGATGATGGTGATGATGACAATGATAAGAATGATAGGCAACTCTGTGCACTTACAATGTGCCAGATCCTTTCCCTTTATTATTTGATATAATCTTCATATTCTTTTGAGATAGATACTGATATTATCTTTGTTTCATATGTGAAAAAGCTAGGGTATAGATAGAATAAGTAACTTGCCTGTTTCAATTAGGAATGGGAATAGAGACCAGTAACAGAAAGAGAAAACCTGATTATCACAGGCTGAAACATTTAGGACTTTTTTTTTTTTTTTTTTTTTTTTGCATGGTAACAAAAATCAAGAGGACTGGCACTCCTTGCATTTTTGTTCTCTTCCATCCTTAGGGTGCAGCATTTGGCCTCAGAATTGCAAAATCCTTCTAGACCTCTAGACATTGTTTCTTGAAGGATAGAAGAGTAGAAGATGGGCTGAAGGGGATATAAGCCAAGTTTATCCCTTTAAAAAACCTTTCCCCAGAATATCTTCCTTGTAAATTCCATTTCCTTCTCATTGGCCAGAACTGGTTCCATGATCACGCTCATCTTAGAGGAGTTTGAAATAAATATCTTAGCTCTGGAGCTTCTATGGTTGAAAAAGACAAGGGGGGAAGACAATGGCTTTTGGGCCATTCATTCTTTGTATTACGCAGTCCAACATCATATAGCTAGTAAATTGTGCCGGTAAATTCTCTTAACCTCTCTAGTCATCTGCCTGCAGGTATTCAGAGATTCTATTTAGAGTATACAAATGATTATTATAACATTTTGCCATTGGTATGACTTTTAGATTTGTAGTCACAGAGTCAGGCAGAGGATTGAGAAGAATTTATGATCCAGGAGATGACACCAGGAGGGCTGGAGAGCTGTTGTCTGAGAAAGACCTAAAAAGAATGCAGACTTAATCATGCAACAAAGGGATTAGTTTAATTCAGCCAGGGTTAACAAGGGGAGGGTGAAGGGAGGTTTGTAGAATTCTATTTCCGAAAACCAAGCCATAATCACGATAAATTAAGCTGAAAAAAAAAAAAAAGATAACACAAACCCAGGGAACAAGTATTAGAATTCTCTCTTGTCACATTTCTCATTGCAAGTATGCATCCTCAGGGCTGTGTCCCTGTCTGGGATCTCTGGTTGATAAGCAACCATCTCAGGGTCTCAGGGTCAGTGCAATCACCACAACTTGTCTGCGATGTTACAACTCCACTTTTGTCTATCTAAGTGTTCTTTCAACCATATGGAGTTTTATAATTAAATGTGGATATAATAAAATTAACCAACCCACAAATAATACTGTTGTGTAAAATATAGGAATAAGTTATCATTGGGGAATCTCCTGTATTTGCTATTTGAAGTATAATGCTTAAAACAGATTACCCATGTGCTTTCAACTTTATCCACAGTATTGGTTTCAGACTTATAATTTTAAATTGATAAATTTTAAATTTAATTCTATCAATTAAATTGATAGAATTTGGCTAATTTTATGAATAGTTCTGAAATTTTCAGGATAACTATGAGCTTCACTATTTATGTGCAGGTGTTAAATTTATTAACTAACAGAGTTGTTTTGCTTATAGGGATTGTTGAGTTTACCTTGCCAAACATTTGAAGTCCTCAAAGAGAATAGTAAATACGTGAACTTCGCATGGAGTTAAGGAATGTAGTTAAGGAAGTAACTAAATAACTTGGGGGATTAACTACATTTGTAAATGGGAATGATTCTCATAAAAAAATTTAGCTTCTTTAGCTTGAGTTAATCAAATATTAGTAAAAGAATAAGTGAAAGTGATTCATATTTTATTAGATTTATCAATAGAATAACAGAATAACTTGTAAATTGCACTTAAAATGTAAGGAAATCAGGTTTTAAAGTTTGTAATGTTAATCAGTAAATATTAGTTTAAAACCAAAGTAACTATAAGTAGTTCTTTCTCTGCACAAAGGCCCCCTTGGACCTTAAAAGGCTGCACATTGACACATTTTCATTCTGGTTGAATAGAGGCTTTATGTAGCAATTCACTGTTTACACAGCCCATAGCACTTGTCTAGACAAGGACAATAAGCTGGTTAATGCCAAATATGAAGGGAGCAGCAGGTTCCAAGAACTCGTGGTGCACTCTGGTTAATGGGAGGGATCTTTCTCTAAGATGCCTGCCATTCTATCCCTTGCATAGCATTCTACTTAAAATGATTTTTTTTTCTAACTATGAAGAGAAATCTAGCCTTGGATTAAGGCAAACAAAGGGTGTCCCATTCAGCAGGTTTGGTTCGTCTGACAATGGAGCCAACCTCGTAGTGCTCACGGGATTCCTATTCGCATGGATTTGGGCCTATGTTCTCACAGTGAGAGGCTTCAAGACCCTCCAGAACAGGGAGAGTTTTATATTTTTTTGTAAAATAAATGATTTTAAATTGTATCAGCATCCTTCCTTGTCTAACAGAACTTCAGTTTATTCATCTTGGTTATGTCAAAACTGCTGGATTGGGAATTCATCCGCTGAAGTATCATGTGATTAACTGTCCTCCATAACGTATTTCTGTTTCTGTGTGTCTAAATTAATCATCAGTAGAATAATGTCCTGTTTTGTCAGGAGGAATGGAGGGCTTACTAGTTTGTTCTTATTGGCATCCCCTTATACAGGGCTGCTGGAGAAAGCATTCACCAGTGGGATTTCATGAGTTTGAAGTTTATTGGTAGATGTGTCTGTTGGAGTAGACATCAGTGGCCCTGTCTTTGATAATGAGTTGTCTTGTCTTCTGTGACAATCTGCTTTACAAGTAGTCAAGAGCTCTCTGATGCACTCCATCCTAAAATCTCTGTTACTTCAGCAAAGCTTCCTTTGTCAACTGGCTTTATTTTAATAATTTTACCTGATGCTTTCAAGAGTAACCTCATTTCCAAAGCCCTTTCGTGTGAGGGATAGAATTCACAACAAAATGGCCTCCCTGATGGCCAGGCAGACACACAGGGAATGTATTACTCAATCCTTTGGCTTCTAGAGGTGATTTCTAACCATGGAGTCCTCAGAGCAGAAGGGATTTGGGATTGGTTTCTAGCCACATCCCTGGGCACAGGCCTCAGTCCTATGGTCTATGCCTTCTGGTGTGCCTTCCATGTGGTCAGAATATTGCCTCTCCTGGGCCCTCTCTCAGCTCTGTTAACCTCTCTGACTCCTGAGTCTGGCATTTATTTAGCCAGGGCTGTCTGTTTTCTCTAGCTGGGGCACCAGATCCAAGTGTGGAGGAGAGTGTGGCTGAGGCCCTGCCACCATCTGGCCTTGGCATGGTTCTGAACACAGCTGCTTACATTTTAATACACTACAAACCACCTGGGGGATCTTATGAAAATGCAGATGCTGATTCCAAAGGTCTGGGTGTGGGTGGCGCTGAAAGTTTGCATTTTTATCAAGTCCCCAGGGGATTCTAAAGCTGCAGTTCTTGGGCCACGATTTGAGTAATAAGGATTTAAAAGACATTTTAGGTATAGGCACATCTTGGAGATACTGCAGGTTTGGTTCCAGACCACCACAATAAGGGAAATATCACAATAAAATGAGTCAAATGAACTTTTTGGCTTCCCAGTGCATATAAAAGTTATGTTTATACTTTACTGTAGTCTATTTAGTGTGCTACAGCATTATGTCTAAAAAACAATGTACATATCTCAATTAAAAATACTTTATTGCTAAAAAATGCTAACCATCCTCTAGGCTTTCAGCCAGTCATACTCTTTTTTGCTGGTGGAGAGTCTTGCCTCAATGGCTGGTGACTGATCAGTGTGATAGTTATTGAATGAAGGTTGGAGCAACTGTGGCGATTTCTTAAAATAACAGCAATGAAGTCTGCTGCATCGATGGATTTTTCTTTCATTTGAATACTTAGAGACCGTTGTAGGATTACTAACTGGCCTATTTTCAATATTTTTGTGTCTCAGGGAATAGGGAGGCCCGAGGAGAGGGAGAGAGAGAGACAGGGGAACCGCCTCTTCATGGTTCAGAACACACATAACATTTATCAATTATTCTCACCATCATATATGGGCACAAGAGTGGTGCCCCAAAACAGTTACGGCAGTAATATCAAAGATCACTGATCACGAATCACTATAACAAATATAATAATGAAAAAGTTTGAAATATTATGAGAATCACCAAAATGTGGCCCAGAGACACAAAGTGAGAACATGCTGTTGGGAAAAATGGTGCTGATAGACTTGCTCCATGCAGGGTTGCCACAGACCTTCAATTTGTAAAAAATGCAACATCTGGGAAGTGTAATAAAGTGAAATTCAATAAAAGGAAGAATGCTTGTAGTTAATGAATTGATTAATTAATTTGTCTTCTATCTCTTTTCTTTCCTTCCTTCTTTCCTTCCTTCCTTCCTTCCTTCCTTCCTTCCTTTTCCTCCTCTTGTTAGTAAGAAACCTGTGCTTGACTAAGGTTAATGTAATTTCTGTCTATTCTCCAAACTTGAGTTACACTTTAAAACATCACCTTCTACTCCTACACCAACATTCAGGTAAAGAGATGTACGGTGATGGTGGTGGTGGTGGTGGGCTGAAAACTCATCTTGTCATGCAAATGGAAACCTTTTGAAATGTCCTTCAATTCAAAACTTCTGCCTAGATTCACTGTGGATCCTTGTTTGTAGTGTGTCAAATAAGATTCTGAAGATAATTTCTTTATATCACTTGTCTTTACTCCCTTTTGAAAAATGAGGCTCAGTTTTTTTTTTAAAATATACTCTTTAGAAAAAAGTAATTTTCCTACTAGATTCTGGTGACATTACTACTTTTGGATCACAAGATTCCCATCAGTAGTTGTCATTTATAATAAAACTTATTTGTGAAATAGCTTGCCTCTTATGCTGGAATGGGGAACAAATGTTTTTCATAATTAATAAAAACAACAAAATTCTAAGGATATTAAGTTTCTAGTCCTTAATTTTAAAATTAAAAACACTACAGTGGTTTTTTTTTTTGCATGGTGTGTGCTCTGTACATTTCAGTGGCTTTTTTATTCTATCCTATTTTTTTTTTTTTAACTCTTGCTGCAGCAGCTGGTCTCATACACTTAGCAAAGGTACTGAGTTTCCTCTGCATGTTGTCATGTCAGATGTGGTCAATGATATCCTGTTTCTGAAGGAACAAGTACAACTTCCTTCATACTGCAGAAGCAGAAGCTGCCTCAGAGAATGAATAAATTCCACCCAGAAAAATATTCTAAACATTATTATCATAACTTAACTTTACAAGAGAGGAAGCCCTAATGATAACTAAACATTATTATTACTCCATGTTAACTTCCAGTTTCCCAACCTTTGCTAGGAGAGCTAGAAGTAGATCAAAAAAATGTGGATAATGTTACTGGGCTGGTGCTTCAGTTTACTCTACAGGTGCTGTTTAGCTGAAGGGAGCACCTTGATTTGCTAGGCTGACTCCTATTCATTTCAAGGATGGGCAGCATGCTTGCTTGGGATTGGGTGGTCCCTAGGAGCAGGTGGGGGGGGCGGCTGGACCCTTAGAGGAACATTTATTCACTGGAGTGAAGCAGTAGGTCAAAACTGCACACCACACTTTGTCACAAACTATCAGATTTCTCTCCTAAAAAAAGAACCTGTGTATTATGCTGCCAGTTTCTGGTTCTGCCAACATTATTTCTATCACTTCCCTGGCTTAATTGATGTCATGTTACCTAAATATCATTTAAATATTAATATAAATAGCACTGCTAAGCATTTACTATGTGCCAAGGATAAGTTATTAAATTCTTTCAACAACTCTATCTCCATGTTGAGAATAAGGAAACAGACTCCAAGAAGTTAAGTAACTTGCCCAAAGTCCAGGAGAACAAGGGTTGGGGGTGGATGTGGTCTGCCTTGAGTTCTGGTAGTAAGGAGGTGCACTGTCTGCAGATAATTTAAATATAATAAAACTAGCTAAGGGGCTTTTTCAGTTGGACATCTGACTCCTCTTTTTGGTTTGGGTCATGATTTCAGGGTCGTGAGATTGAGCCCTGTGTCGGGCTCTGCACTCAACACTGAGTCTACTTAAGAGTCTCTCTCTCCCTCACCCTCTGCCCCTCCTCCCACTTGGGTGCTCTCTCCCTAAATAAAATAAATAAAATCTTAAAAAAAAAAAACCTACCAAAAAACAAGCTAAAAGTCAGACTACGTTGTTTGCTTTTTTGAAACATTTTAAAAATTTGTGGTAAAAATATACATGATATAAATTCACTATCTTAACCATTTCTAAATGTACAGCTCAGTGGCATTAAGTATATTCACATTGTTGTACAGCCATCACCACCACCCATCTCCAGAACTCTTTTCATCTTGCAAAATTGAAAATTTGAACCCATTAAACAATAACCCCTCATTCCCACCTACCCCTAGTCCCTGGCAAACACCATGCTACTTTCTGTCTCAATGGATTTGACTACTCTAAGTCCCTCAGAGAAGTGGGTTTTTCCTTTTGTGACTGGCTTATTTCACTTAACATGATGTCTTTAAGGTTTATCCATGTTGTGGCACATGTCAGAATTTCCCTTCTTTTTTTAAAGGCTGAATAATATTTCATTGTATGGATATACCACATTTTGTTTATCCATTCATCCATCAGTGGATGCTTGGGTCACTTCAACTATTTGGCAATTAAGAATATGCTCCTATGAACATGTTCCATGGGTGTGTGTGTGTTTAAATCATTATGTACCAACAATGCTAAATAATGGCAGTGATAAAATACTCCTTCCTGAAAAAACATTTTTTGGTCCAAGTTTTAAGCAACTATTGTGGGTATTACTGGATTTTAATAACACAGTATATGCCTCAAAATTAGAGTATTTTACATATTACTTTTCCTTTCACAAACATTGGATTCTACCCGGAAGTTAATTTGTTTAGAGAATAAGTTTTTGATGGTTTGAATTTGTTTTAGCTTGCTTTGACTGCAGTTCATATCTTGAACCCCTGTACTATTACATATACCTGAGTTTAAATACTAAATTTAAAATGAACAATGATAGTATATGATTGTAAAGACAAAGAACAGAACTTGAGTTAGTGATGCTGTCATTCTACATGAATAATTTGGAGGGTTTTTTTTCTTTAAGATTTTAATTAATAAAACAGATGTCAATTGTGTGGTATCAGCTTTTTGTTTAGTAAGTATAAATTTTAGTTCATTCATTAAATATTTGGATGAATTTGAGTACCTTTAGCTTTGAAATTTACTTTGTAAAATTGTTAGTTGTTTTGAAACTAAAGAATTAATTGAGAAAATAGTGATCATTTACTGATTATTTCATGAGTATTACTGAAAATAACAGTCGTATAGAGGAGCGAATGTTAAAAATAATGATCTACTCTGGTTGTCAAATACTTTGGATACATTAAAATCACAAGCTTATAAATAGCAGGGCATGTGTTCAAATCCAGATTGGTCTAATTCTGTGCTGTTTACCCCTAATCTATGCTATTTAATTACTAGCAAGTTTGCCCATTTTCTAAAGATAGTTTGCTATCTACCTGTACAGTATAATGGTTAAAACACCTACTACAGAGTGAGTACTTTGTGGTGAACATGGCATTTTTCCTTCTCAAGAAACTTCTACTCTTAGTGGGGAAGAAAAACTGTATAATAGGTTGAGTGTTTTCAGAAAATTAACCCCTTATCTTATTTTTTGTATTGCTCTTGTTTTGCAGCTTTGGGGAATGTGGAATAATGAGAATCAAGATCTTTTTCCATTTCTACCTAGATGGAGAGCCCTATGTTGTACTTATAAAGTCTAAGCACCTTATACCCATTCTATGCCACGTGGTATTAAGGGTGGTTCCTGAGTTTGCCAGAGAATCAGTACCCAGCAGGTTAGCATGCACCTTTTCTGCTACTAGTGGACTGAAGAGAGATATTCTGGTTTGACTCAGGGCAAGGAATAAAGACTTAAGTGGGAAGGACAGGAATGCCTATCTGTACACGTGCGCCGGGGGGCGGGGAGGAAAGAGCAGAGGTTTCCCGAGATGTAAATAAAAGTAAGGAGTTTGAGGGGTTGCTGTATATGACGGAGTGGGGCATATAAGGTGGGGAGGCGATCCAGACTGGTCATTCCATGCTGAGGCTTTAAGTGGCTATGAAGGCTCTGTGTCCTCCTGCAGCTGTGGAGAGTGTTGCTGCGGGGGGCGAGGCGGGGGGTTGGTAGTCTCTGAGTTTACCAGAGGATCAGTACCCAACAGGTCAGCATGCAACTGCCACATCATGTAGCTACAGAACCAGTTTCCTGATAGTGCATGAATTCAGAATTCTTGGGTGATCTCATGGGAGTGTGGGGGGAGGGAGGAAGCCCATGGATTGAATTCTTATGATTCAAGAGAACGAGAATAAGAAGCGCATTTAGTTTTAATTTTAGAAATAATGGAATGTGACATTTTTTCCACCTGAGTAGTGAAGAGTAAAATTCCTGCTTGCTACACAAATAAACAAGCAAGTGCAACACAGGGATGAGCAATGTTAGGCAAAGCATAGAAGGCACAGAGATCACTTGGGGGTGGGGCAGAAGGCCTCCTAGGAAGAGATGTCCAAGCCAGGAATGAGGAGCATTAGCCAGGAGAAAGGGTATTGGGACGCACCAGGGAAAGAGAAGGAGGAAGTGTGCCCCAGGCAGAGGGGATAAAAGCACAGAGGGCAGATGAGAGAAAGAACAGGAGTATTTGGAAACATAGATGGTTGGACGGTTGGCACCAGGTGACATAAGATGTGACAGATCTGGAAGACCCCACACTGAGACACTAGGGATTTATCTTGAGGGAAATGGGGCAAACAGTTGATGTGCTTTTTGCAGAGGAATGAGGGATGAGATTTAGGCTTTAGAAATATCACCCTGGCTGCCAAGGGGAGTGGAGACTATAGTGGCGTAAGACCAGCCAAAGAGAGACAAGTTGGGAGACTATCTGTTGTTCTGTGAAGCCTCATCAGAACTTTTTGAAACCCTTGAGGCACCTTGAATTTGCATTTTTCACAAATCCCTAAGATAAATTCATTCTCCATAGGCACCTCAGGTTTTCTATTAGTTTCCTAGGGCTGCCATAACAGAGTATCACAAAGTGGATGGTTTCAGATAATAGAGATTTAGTATCTCACAGTTCTGGAGGCTAGAAGTCTGAGATTAAGGTGTTGGCAGGGCCAGGGTCTCTCTGGAGCTTTAGGAGAGAATCTCTTCCACACCTAGCCTCTGATATTGCTGGCAATCCTTGGCATTCCTTGGCTTGTAGATGCATCGCTGCAACCTCTGCCTCCATCATCACATGGTTTTCTCCTTGGATATCTCTGTCTTCACATCATCTTCCCCCTGTGTGCATGTCCGTGGCTCTTCTCCTTTTCTTTTTTCTTTTTTAAAGATTTTATTTATTTATTTTAGAGAGAGAGAGCATGAGTAGGGGGGAGGAACAGAGGGAGAGGGAGAGAGAATGTCAAGCAGACTCCGTGCTGGGTGCAGAGCCTCATCACCCTGAGATCACCAACAGAGCAGAAACCAAGAGTTGGAAGTCTAATGGACTGAGCCACCCAGGTGCCCCTCTCTGCTCCTTTTCTTATAAGGACATCAGTTAGATTGGATTTAGAGCCATCCCTACTGCACTATGTCCTCATCTTTTTTTTTTTTAAGATTTTATTTATTTATTTGACAGAGAGAGAGATCACAAGCAGCGGGAGCAGCAGGCAGAGGGAGAAGCAGACTCCCCACCGAGTAAGGATCCCGATGCTGAACTTGATCCCAGGACCCTGGGATCATGACCTGAGACGAAGGCAGACACTTAACTGACTGAGCCACCCAGGCGCCCCAGTATGACCTCATCTTAATTAATTATATCTGTTAAGATACTTTTTCCAGATAAGGCCACATTCTGAGATTCTGGGAAAGACATGAATTTTGGGGTGACGCTATTCCACCCAGTACAAGTTTCATGCGAGCACATAAAAGCTGATCCCTACTGGCTTTGAACCAAGAGGCCCTGGGATGCTGCCTCAGCAGTTACTTTCCCTTTGCAAGGTTAAACCCAATGTAAGGATGGACTACTGTATTCTAAAAGTATGTTTCCTTAGATTGTTTATGCATAGATTATTGTATAGATTCACTTGGCTTTTTCATATCTATAAAGGTTGTTATTGAGATTCTAACAGTAGAAAGATTGTAGAGGTATCTGCTCCACTGAAGTAAATGCTATATTCTTCATTGAGACAACATATGTTTTCTTTTTTTAAAATTTAAATTCAATTAGCCATCACATAGTACATCATTAGTTTCAGATAATAGTGTTCAACAATTCATCAGTTGCACACAACACCTGAGACAACATATATTTTCAACTCAACATAACTTATAAGTCTCCATGAGAACAGAAGCCAAATAAATTTTTAAGGCACAATGCTATTCAAACATCCATGTCCATTTTAATTAAACACTAAAGGGAAAGTTTGGGTAATCAACTGTTTCAGGGGAAATACTTGTAATTTTGAATGCAAAAATCTGTGTATAATTTAAAAGCTTATCAAAAAATTCAGAGATAAAGCTTATATTTTGTCACCAAAAGGTAGTTTCAGCTATTTACCAAAATGATAAAAATAAAACTGGGACATCCAGAAATTGAGGTACATTCTTACTATATCACATGCATGTTTAGTATAACATAGGGACATACTGTACAATTTACAGCACAATCTCTCTGTAGAAGGAAAACATCTCTAATACACTGTTAGATGGGTAGCTTAACATTTTCCTTGCTTTTAGTCTGTACTAGAATACTTAAGCTTTATTGTTTTTTCTATGAATCAGATCATGTAGTCTACAACAATCATGACTATTTTGAAGATTACACACAGGCAAAAAATTTAAGGATCCTCGACCTGTTTTTCTTGTCTGTGGAGAAAGCTCCTTTTGGGTCCTGAATCCATCATGAAACATATTACTTATCTCTTTTAATGAGAAGTCATATTTTGTCAGACTACCATCAAAGGTCTTTTTAAATTTGTTCATAAAATTTTGAACCAGAAGGGCAGAACAATGGCCCTATATGCTTCTCTTCAGGTTTATATCACTCTTTGGTAAGAGCCATCAACCACATGCAAATCCACCTAGCTGTGCCGCTTTCCCAAACACCTCATGGAGTGGTATGGGAGACTTTGCTGGGCGCCTTGTGAAAAGCTACTAACACTGCGTTTGTTTACTTCTTTTTATCTGACTAGTTAGTAACTAAGTGTGGTGGTGACCTCATCAGGAAGGTTTGTCCTTTTTGTCCATGTTGTATACCTCATAAAGTTCATTGCCTCCTTTAAGTGCTATTTATATGGCTTTTCAGTTCATTTAGTTAATTCATTCATTAAGCACCATTATTAGAACATTATTAGATGCTCAAGATGCAAAAATGAATTAAATTGGTATGTTTTCAGGGTACCAAGTAAACCAGGCATGCCAATCAGCATACCTGTTCTGCATTATAACATAAAATGAAGCAATTAGAAAGCTCTATCTCTAAATCACCAAAAGGAAAAGGGATACATTATTATGTGGTATGCATGTTTATTAAAGTTCTTATGAATGTAGCACCAAGTGTTATAAACATATGATGATATGATATCTCAAGCCTTACCAAGATATGATTACCAAATGAAGTCACCTGTATGTCCAGGCTTTACTAAGAATTACTATTTGATACATCTAAATAAAGTCACACTTTTGATAATAAATTATTTTGCATTGAGTCCTCACTCATGAAATTATTGCTCTTCAGTGCGATATTGGCTTTTTCTCTCTCTCCCTTTCTATATCCATACACATATACAGATGTGCACACACACACACACACATTACTACTATTAAATTTTTTGGTTCATTTACTTGAGAATAAGTTGCAGGTATCATGACCTTTCACTTCTATGTACCCGATCATATCTCCTAAATCCCTAAACACCTCCTAAGGACAAGAACATTCTCTTACATAAGCACAATTCACTAATCAAATTCAGGAAATCTAACCATGATATATTATTGTTATCCAACATACATCCCACTTCAAATTTCACCAATTTTCCCAATAATTAAATGTCTTCTATGGCATTTATTTCTCTGATCCAGGAGTCAATCCAGGATTACACATTTCTTTGGTTGTCATGTTTCTTGTCTCCTTTTCTCTAGAATGGTTTCTCAGCTTCTCTGTGCCCTTTATGAAATTCACACTCTTGAGTATAGGCTAGTTGTTTGCGGAAGGTCCTTCAGTTGGGTTTCTCTCATTATTTCCCCAGGTTATTTTTCAGAGTTCCCCAGGGCACTGCCTCATGTGTGATCTGGAGCCGGTCCTTCCAGTTCTGTCTGTCTGGCTGATTTAACTGCCCTTCACATGGCTGCCGCTTCTGCTCCTACACACTTCAAGAGAAGGCCCAGCTCTCTCTCTGTTGACAGCCACCACTCAGATCCACTCAGGCCTCTGAAAAAGGGCACTGCAGCCCCATGGCCTCTCACTCCAAACTCTGAATGGTTGTTCCTTAATTCCTCACAGCACACCTGAGGCCGGGCTGTAGCTTTTCAACAGAACTTCATTCAATGTTTGAGGGTAACACAAACATAACACAGAGAATGATGTCAAACTGCTACTAAAAGTTGTTACTCTTAGAGCCCACAGGCTAACACATGACCTCAGAGTCTTTAAATAAAGTGGTTCCCACCTCCATATGAAAGGGTCAGTTCACTCGATCACAAATGCTCCCATACTGTCAATGGTAGGGAGTTCGGAACCAGCAGGGTACCAAGGCCTGGAGAGAGTAAACCATTATCCTCAATGTCCTCATTTCCTGATTTAGGATGGGAAGATTTACTTCCCAGGATGAGAGATACTGAAGACATCCATTCCCTTACCTGGGAACCTTACTTTTGAGTATTAATCAGGCTCCATGGCTCAGCAGATCCAGTCCTCCCAGACCACATTTACTAAAGTTAGACTGTCTAATTTTATATTACACCACATGTGGGCCACCAAGAATGCAGCCTGGAAGAATTACCACAAGCCAAATACAATTCCTTTATAGCCTTTCCTTCAGCATGCAGTGAAGAGAAGAATGGTTCTTCACACCCCTACTACAGCCAGGTTTTCATTCCTGATCTCCTGTAAACAAATGCTTGGGCAAGAATCAATCATCACATCTCCCAAGACCAACCAGCAATTTTCAGACATAAGAAATTCTAAATCTAGATTGAGGAAAAAATTATAACTCTGCAGGAGCATAATTGAGCTTAAGATACACCCAATTTACATTACTAAATAGACTGTTCAAAGCATTTGCATTTGGGTTACTTCATCGCGTTTTGGCCTTCTTTTAGAAAAACAGTGAGTACTTACTTGCCCTTATTCCTACACAATTAAAAGGCCCATTGAAGTGATGTTTACAAAACCTGATTTAGCAGTTTGGCCCCAAAGGTAAATTCCAGTGTCTATCCCAGAGGTGAAACTGCTTATAACTTCAAGACTGGAAGGCTTTCCACCCTCAATTATTTTTACTATTTTAAGGCAGACTTCCAGTGTTTTCAAATGTCATACCTTTCCAGCTTTTTCACCCAGAGTCCTCTCTCAATGTCTTTTTTTTAAGTGACAGAATCCTTTTTTTTTTTTTTTTTTTAAGATTTCATTTATTTATTTGTCAGAGAGAGAGAGAGAGCACAAGCAGGGGGAGGCAGGCTCCCCACTGAGCAAGACTCCACCCCAGGACCTTGGGATCATGACCCGAGCCGAAGGCAGATGCTCAAGCGACTAAGCCACCCAGGCGTCCCTCTCTCTCAATGTCTTGTGCTCCTGCCAAACGAGCACTTTGCTGATCTCTGATTCTACCCCTTACTTTCTCACTTCCCTACTCTTGCTTCTGTGGGCCTCTCATCTTGAATACTCTCCCCATCATCCTGAACTCTCAAACTTATACTTAGCTGTCAGGGACCAACTCTAATGCCATCTCCCAGTCTTTCCAACTGGATGTGATAGATTTTTCCTCTTAAATCTCATAGCACGATATTTGTAACTTTTTCTTTTGGCAGCTATATTCTACCTTATGTTGCATTTACTAGGTTCATGTCTTATCTGTCCTACTAGGCTTCCTTCCAGTGCTATACTCCTCTTCATATCTCTCCCATCATCTGGCATGGTGCCTTGCAAATAGCAGGCATTCCCAAAAGATTTGCAGAGTTGAAGTGAACTAAAACCTAGTGAATATAATATCTCAATTGATAGCTCTGACCTAAATTACATCACCTGACAAATCTGAAAATACTAGTTCAAGAGTGAGAGATGAAATGTTTCAATTTGTTGTTAATTTGCCAACCACAACTTTGGCTAATCATTAGCAAAGACAGGCATTATAAATAGAGCCCTTTTCAAGTTAAAACTTACGGACATTTGATGACACAGAGTAGAGCAACTGGATATAATGGTTCCTGGGTTGTAGAGCTTGAGGTTTATGAGAAAAGTACAATCCCAGCTACATGAGAAATAAGAAATTGCTACCGCTGTCTCTCCTATTTGGTTGGCTATAGTGAATGGAAAGTTAAAAGTAGAAAAAAAAAGAGGATGTAATAGGCTGAAAGATCTTTAGTGACACATTTCTGGTGACGTTTTAGTCATTCTGTTACTATTATCAAATGTAGTCACTGAAGGCCTATTAGAACAGGCTGCTGGTCAGGTAATTCTATCACAATGTAATGAGATGGAAAAAATATCATATGACAAATGTACACAGGTTCCCCTTGGGGGAGACTCACCTTTCTTACGGATAAAGCCTTGAGAAACCTGTAAAGAGTGACTACTTCCCTGCAGGGTATAGGTGCAGATGGTTTGAAGTCTTCTGAGGAGGAAGAGAGACAAAAAGAGAAATTTATTTGCATTTGGGGTGGGGCAGGGGGAGAAAGGAGAGACAGAAAAGGAGAACAATAAATGCCATGTTGGGTGGAATACCGTGAACCAAGCAAGGTGACTCTTCTCAGTGATCTCCTGCGTACTCAGGAAATTTTACAAAATCACAAAAAGCTTGAGGTGATTGGATTTCTTCTGAAAACCAATAAAATGGCCAAGTTCTGCATCATGGTTTTTGTGGTAAATAAAGTTGAGACGGTAAGCTCTGGGGCAGGGGCCTGAGTCAGAGAAGAGCTGGAGGCCTTAAGTTGATGAGAGTCCCCAGAAATCCTGGGGACTTCCCCACACCCCTTGGAAATTAGAGGCTTTGAAAAAATTTCCCCCAGAGTCCAGAAATAGAGAGGCCCTTAGATAAAATCAGCATTGCTGAAGTTTGGTGGTCACAGGCTTATAATCTAATACTCCAGAAATAATAACTCATGACTTATTTACACAAACATTACCTCTGTTTATTAAAAAAAAAAAAAAGCAAATAATGCTTGAGGCGGTATCATGTAGCATTTATTTTTTTATTTATTTTGTATATTTGAAACTTTAGGGTTAGTTTATTAAGTTCAGTGATGAAAGCCAGCAGAAGAATAGTCCCCTGGAAATTATTTTTTCTTAGAAAAAAAGAAAGAAAAATCAACACGTCGGCACAGCCACGCACGCTGTGGCAGTCACACCTCTCTGCAGATGGGGATAGTCCATTCGTCAGTCAGATCATTCGCTGGGTCGGCAGGATTATTGTCTGGATCCTCCTCCTCATCCAAGTCATCCATTTCTTGGAACAGAGATTCATCTACCTCTACGTTGTTTCCAGCATCTTCCAAAAACTGGATATCAGATGTGTCAAGAATTATGATTTGTTTCAAAGAGCTGTTTCCCACTTAATTTATTTTTCCCAGCTTGTACTTCTTCTTTCATTCGTTTCTTTTTGATTTCCAAGGGTTCTGCATCAAACTTGGCCTTCCAACTTAAGAAATTTTCAGTGGTAACAGGAGTGCCATGAATGCTTTTCAGCTTCCTCTGCCTCTTTTTCTTTTTCTTTTCTTCTTCTCTTCTAGTTTTTATTTGATCTACTATTTTTTTTAGTTTTTCTTGCACAGCTGTCACTAAAGTAAAGATCATCACCATACCAAGGTTTTCTTCTGCCTATAATGCTAATAGTTTTAAAAATGTCGGAGACATCATTATCTTCTAGATTTTCCTGGGAGAATATTTCATAAAGAGGAGTTTCGTCTGGGTATTTTTCACTGTATGTAAACTTGAGGGTAGTCTGGACAGTTTCATCATTTTCTCCAGCCTCAGATGTCACAGTAATGGTGAAACTGGGTGGACTTTTCTGATAATACTGTGAAGGAGTTGGGGTAGATGGACTCCAGAGCCTCCAGCTCGTTGCGTGGCTCCTCGCTGTAATTTGTCATCGTGGCCCTCGCTGCGCCCATGGACCGCCCAGGCAGCCAGACAGCACGCTGCAGCTGGGACTGCAGCCGAGCCAGGAGAGCAGGCAGCAGCCCGACAGGTGCAGGTGTACAGTCCCCAGCTGGGAGGCTCGGGGCCCAAAGCAAGGCCGGGCCTGCTGAGCAACAGCCCTGCACGGGCCTACGCTTGCTCTCTAGTTCCTAATGTAGCATTTATGAGGAAAGATTCTGGAGCCACATGCCTGGGTCTGATCCTTAACTCAACTTTTTACCAGCTTTGTGATACTGAGTAAGTTATTTGACGCTTTGTGCCTCAGTTTCTTCATTTGAAAAATGGAGGAAATGAAAGTAGCTCTCTGTGAGCCAAGGGTCTAACGAGCCTATTACTCCTCTGTGAGACTTAGCCATTAGTTGACTATCCAGCTCTGTCCTCCTAGTGACCTGGAAAAAGTAGAAATGCCAACTATGTTACCAGACATTGTTGTTTATGGTAAAAATGAGCCCTGAGTGGTGCATTGCATCTGGACTGGGAGGAATTAGAAAAGAATGATAACTACCGATGGGGACATTAGGCTTTGGGCTTCCCTGAGTATGGTGAGCCTTAAAACTAGGTTTATACCTTGCAGGATCCTTGTAGCTATAACATCAACATCCTACAGGAGATATTAATGTATGACCCAGCAATTGTGCTGTTTGGTATTTACCCAGATGAATTGAAAACTTATGTCCATATGAAAATCTACGCATGAGTGCTTAGAGCAGCTTTATTCAAAATTGCCGAAACTTGGAAGCAACCAAGATGTCCTTCGATAGGTGAATGGATAAACAAACTGTGCCACATCCATACTCTGGAGTATTATTCAGAAATAAAAAGGATTGAGCTAACAAACTGGGAAAGGACATGGCGGGATGTTAAAGGCATATTGCTAAGTGAAGGAAGCCAGATTGAAAGGCTACATACTGAATGTCAACTATATGACATTCTAGAAAAGGCAAATCTTCGGAGAAAGTAAAAAGATTAGTGGTTGTTAGGGGTCTGGAGGAGGGAGGGAGAATGAATAGGTGGAGTACATGGAGTTTTTAAGACAGCGAAACTATTCTGTACGACACTGTGAAGGTGGATATGTGACATTATGCCTCTGTCAAAATCCACAGAATGTACAAAACCAAGAGTAAACCCTAGTATAAGTTATGGACTTAAGTTAATAATAAGGTATTGACCGTGGCTCATCAAGTACAACTGTACCACACTAATATAAGATTTTAATAATAAGGGAGACTGTGTATGGATAGAGGGATGAGGGGGTATATGGGAACACTCTGTACTTTCCATTCGATTTTTCTGAAAATTGTGGAGAATGAAGCTTCTGAGCCAGGTGGATCCTGCACTCACCCCATGTGAGTCTTTTTCTGCCCCAGAGCTATTGATCTACTTCAAGAATTGCCACTGAAGAGAGAAATGTCTGAAGTGGCTGGTAAGCTTTGGTTCATCTCCTATATCCTCCTGAATAGGCTGGTGGCTCATGGTCACTTGGTCTGAGCATTTGATTGAGCCTAAGAAGATCTCCTGGTGGGCTATGCACTAACTAGCTCATAAAACAGTTGTGAAAATTAAGTGAGGTAACATTGGCAAAGCTCTCAGGACAGGATTTGGGCCATGTAAATGTTACATGATTGTTAGTCATAGTTTATTACAGGAGTGGTTGTCGTTAAACATTTTAATTACATCTCAAAAGATTATGAGTGATATGCCATCTGCAATATCAGAACAATATATACTTTGTATGTATATATCCACATGGATACATATGTTATATGTATAGATACAACATATGTATTTATTATATAATGCCTTGCACATAAGTAGGTGTTTGTTTTATATTCTTTTCTAAGATGGTCCGTCAGGTGCAGCCACAAGAGGAAACATAGGAAACAATAGTTTATTATACCAGCGTGGTGAAAGGCAGAAGATAGGAGCAAAAGAGGTTTAGGCCAGAATCTTTGTTGGGGTTTCCCCAACAAAGGTAAGGCAAAACAGGGTAAACAGTTTAGGATTGGCTAGCTTGAATATTTTTCATGGGCTTTGGGCTACAAGGATGGCCCTTAGTTACCATCATGATACCTGGCCCTGGGATGAGAAAGACAAAGGAATATTGTCTCCTGAGGGGCCAGGCTAAATAGATGAGGTCTGACTCTAGATTGGTTAGTTTGCATATGAAGGACATACTCCAGGCCCTCTCTAAGAATTGTCTAGGTCAGGGAAGAGCAATCTCCGCCCCCACCCCCCCCACCCCCCGCCCCGCCGCCCCACCACCGCTAGAATGGTTTTTTTAAGATATCAAAAGATAGTAATAGAAAATTTAAAAAAAAAATATATATATATATATATATATATATGATATACATATATAATATGGAGACCTTCAGGCAATTCCCCAAATTCTGTTATGTGGAAATGTTTCAATGATTACAGCTTGGAACCCAAGCGAGGACTACATCTTTAAAAACTCTAGCCTGCCCTCAACCCAGCTGAGCTCCCTTCAAAATGAACAAATTGATCCCTGACCTTTTTAAATGAATTTATCTGCCTGAAATCTATGCTTTCCTTGCTATTATATCCCAAGCACCGAACATAATGTCTTGCACTCATTCGGTTCCTCATTTATCTACATTTATCGAGGACCTACAATGTGCCAAGCACAGAGCTAGTAGCTGTTAAAAAAAAAAATTCCTAATTGAAAATATGAACCATTTTATGTGCCCCCTCACATTCTCTTGGCCTCACACAGCTCCTGGGCCCTCTGCCACTTGCTTTTCTTCAGCTGTTTCTGCAGCTGTCAGCTCCTTGCCTGAGTTCTACAGTCTATACTGTTCTACAGCCTGAGGCCAATGTCCAGAATCTGTGCCACCTCCCATGACCTCCTCACATGCACATGGACGAAATACCATGCCACAGCTTAGAAAAATCTGGCTTCACAGACTGAGTGGGCCAGGCAACAACACAGAAATTTGGGGGAGTTCACTTGGTGGGGCAGACTTCAATGGCAGATAAACTTCTCCGTCTCTCTCCCTACAATGGACTGTTCTGAGGTATGGTGTTCTAGTACAGTAGACAGGAGATGTTCCCTTTATAGAAGAGGCTCTCTGTGCCTCTTCTCAAAGGAGTGACAACTCTTGTGTTTACTCCTAGCGTCACTTCCTTTCTCCCTCACTTTTGCTGCCTGGGGATTGCATCGCCCAATGAAGCAGTAGCAATTAAGTGTTGCCTTAGGCTCTGTTTTCTGGTGAATCCCAGCGAAGCCTTACTCATAGATCCATGCCCTTAATAACCTCAGTTACCAACCCTTCTGCATATTGTACTTTGGGTCCTCTCCTTGCCCCTTGCATTCCATTTACATTCCAATTTCACTCAGCTCAATGTCATGACTCTCCTGCTTGCATCTCTATTTTGGCTCCATGTGCTCCCACCCTTTTTTATCCCAGTCCCTGTTACCTTGTGTTTCTTTTTCCAGCCTTTGTTCCTCCTTCTACTATAGTTAATAATATTTTAATTTTGGGGGGGAAATTACTCGTCTCCTACCCTTAGTCATGTGATTCACATAAAACTAAACTTCCTTCCTATACTGACCAGGTCTTGGCCAACCAGTGTATTCCATACCCTTAGTCATAATGATTAGTTTGGAGATGGCCATATGACTAAGTTAGTCCAAACAGAGCTGGTCTTGAGAACTTTGTTGGAATTACTGAGGAATAAAAGCTCTTTTTTTTTTTTCTCTTAAGAAGAGAAATGAAGTAAGCTTGGACATGGAGTCAGTCTGAGAATGAAGCCAGATCCAAGGGAAAGGGAAAGGGAGGCTGGCTTTTGATGAGGAGGTTCGAGCCGAATTCATTCATGCCTGAGGTTTTCTACCCTTAAACCTTAAAGTTTTTTGAGGGAATAAATTGCATTTTTGCCTTTTGGTCCCTGTAACTGAGGTGTACAGACAAATATAGTTTTTTTCTTTATAAATGCCCAAGCTCCTGGGCATTAATATAAACACCTGGGGTACCCAACATGAGATAAAAGCAGAGCTCCCTAGAAACTTGTGATCTCCATACCTTTCCACTACAGTGCTGTCGGATGAACTTAAATGAGTCATTTGGTAAAGACAAGGATTAAGTTACTGGCCCTGGGGGCAGACACTCCGCACCTGGTACTCAAGTAGCCATTCCACAGTACACTCTGTCTTGTCACATCTTGCCTCCCCGCTTTCCCTCCTGACCTATGTTTCTGTCTGAGTGCCTTGCCAGCATCTGATGCAACTCTTTAAATTCTTAAAACTACAGGGGAATTTTATGGCCATTCAGGCACACAGTTCTTAAGTAGAGCAGAGCAGGTGGAATTTCTGGCACCTTACCAGGTTGGAGGTACAAAAGCAGGTCTACTGCCCTGGGATGTGGGATCAGCTCTAGGAGGAACTTCCCAGCCTGACCACCTGTGCCTTCCAAAGTTGGTTCTCGTTTATCATTTCTACTTGACTCATATTCTGGTCCCTCCTAACTCTTTGTTGAGTGGGCCTCTCTTCCTAATAACGGTTTTACTTCACTTTGCACATACTCTCACCTGCCCTAGGCCATGTTTCTTCAGCTCCCCTTGATGCTTTGGATCCTCTTCCTTCAAATTGCCTCTCTATGAAGGTGGGTCTTATCAATTCTTTCCAACCTGATGCATGGGACCTAGACACTCGTGAAGTCTAATTACTGTGAAGGAGAGCTATTTACTCTGACTCAGGCTGTACCAGTGTGTCCCCAACCAGCAACAAAGGACACCCTTGGAACGTTTTGCCTACCTTACCAAGCTTCCTGTAGACCTCCAGAATTTAGGTATAGCCTGCTGTGTTCTCAGAAGAGAGTCCTCATGCAGTGATTGGATGTGCATTGAGCAAGATCTAAAGCACATGCAGGGGATTTCTCCGCTTACACATGATGAGTGAATTGCTGATGGGTGAGGTCTTAAACCACAGACTGGAAAATATTCCCACTTATGTAATGGGGCAGTTTTGTCTGACATGTTAACTCCTTCAGTCCAGCACAATTTCTGGATATTTGCTTGGTGACCCTTACAGCAGCCATATCCCCCAGTCTACTGGACAGACACACTCTGGACAACCAAGTGACTCTTAGGCAACTATGCTGGTGGAATTCAGGTGTAAGACAGATGGAACAAACAATAACAGTAAAATATATTGACTACCTTCTATATGTAAGGCACAGACTAGGTGGTAGCAGTTCAAACAAACAAAATCATTGAATTAAGACATTATTACAAACTGTGAAAAGTACTTTGAATGAAATGAGCAAGAGGCCAAGACGGAATAATGGCGGGGGGGGGTGACCATTCAGGAAAGGCCTTTCTGAGGAGGTGGCATGAAGTACGACTGAGAGAGAGAGCAGTGATCATGCAAGCAGTTGAAGGGAGAGTGTTACAGCCAGAAAAAAACAGCATATGCAAATTCCCTGGAGGTCAGTATGTTAAAGAAAAGGAAAGAAAATCAGGGCAGTTGATGGGTAATGAGCAAGAGGGAGAATGGTACAGGATGAGAACTGAGGCTCCTGGAAGCAGCAGGTCTGATCTGGAGGCAGGGACTTGGAGGTTGTCAACATACAGAGGGCATGTAAAGTCATGGGAATGAATAAGGTCCCCAGGGGAGTGTGTGGTAGGGAAATAAGAGGGCAGAGGGCCCTCCGCTCAAGTGTTCTCCAGAAGTCCTGGTCCTTCCTTCTTCAGGCTTCGTAAGCAAGATGCAGTACCCTTCTTCTCACTAAGAAGCCCAATGACCTCTGTACAAAGTAAGCCAACTCTGTTGTCCTCTCAGAAAGCCCAGTCCTTCAGCCCATCCCCACACCTCTATCTTCCACTTTCAGATGAGTTTCCTACCCCCACTACTTGGTAAATAAATGATCTTCATGCTAAGAGAAAAGGAAGGAAAGACAAAACCCCAAAGAACATTATCATCACCACCTGGCCAAGCAACTTAACCAACAAACAAAACTATAGTGTGAGATCTCAGGAAGGAGATTACCCTGCTAGCCAAGTCCTGGGGGATAATTTGCTCTACTGCTGTTAGCCTTGGGGTGAATCATGCTTCCAGACTGCTCTGCTTTGCCTTGGTAGTCAGTTTATCTGTGTGTAGCACATATCACATGGAACGCTGGAACAAGATAATTTGACTGGCTCTGGGCCAACCACAACCATTTCTGGATGAGCATGTGCCCCATTAAAAATGGGTCATGAAGCCAACATGCACCTGTAAAGACATCACATATCTTTCTGGGTGGTGTGTGAGCTTCAAAGACCTCATTGTGTAATTACGTGCTTTTTTAATGTGAAATGGTCAAGATATTCTCTGATCTCTCTGTGAATACTCCCTACTTCTGGCAGATTCACCCTCTCACCTTCTCTCACCAATAGCTTCCAGACTAAGCCAGGAACTAATTCCTGTACCAGAAAAAAAGCAAACAGGAAGTGTCCTCGTTGTGACTGTAGATTACTCGCAACATTGAGGTTTCCTTTTAGAGTTTTGCACCCCTCCTTTTGTTCATTTTGCCCTGCCCTTTTCCTTCCGGTGCAGTGTTCAGGTCACTTTCCTGGCCTTTCTCTGTAGTGCTTAAGGACCACTTGTTTCTTACCTTCCCAACTGGTTCTTACCCCTTACCTCACTATTCTGCCTGACCACAGCTGTGCAGCTCAGACTGGTGGTCTGATTCACAACGTTGCTCTGATGCTTGATTTGTACATGCCTTGGGGCCCCTGGCTCCCTGTCAGGTTGCAGGCCTGCTGTGCAACCCAGATCCACAACTTCTGCATGTTCTTTGCTCTCCCAGCCCAGCTTCCTGCCTGTCTTTATGTGCAGCCACCACCCCCACAGTTCCTCTGCTGACATATAATGCACACACACAGACTGCCTTTTGTTTCATTGCTTTAAATACCTGGATGCTGTGGTTGTACATCCTTATTTACACACTTCATGACATTTGGCTCGCCAGTAACTACTCCATCTCTGACTGCTCCCCACCAAAAGAGTCCCCCTCCTGCATCTTTCCCCTGGTGGTCTGCAGTAATGTGTGTCACTGCTCCTAAGTGGGGTTGCAAGTTGATTCTTTTTTTTTTTTTAAGATTTTATTTATTTATTTGACAGAGAGAGAGAGACAGCGAGAGAGGGAACACAAGCAGGGGAAGTGGGAGAGGGAGAAGCAGGCTTCCTGTGGAGCAGGGAGCCCAATGCGAGGCTCAATCCCAGGACCCTGGGGTCATGACCTGAGCTGAAGGCAGACGCTTAACCGACTGAGCCACCCAGGCGCCCTGCAAGTTGATCCTTAAAAGTGTTTCTCGTTCCTGTCCTAGGAACATCTGCTTCACATTAGCTCATCAGTCAGAGTTTCTTGGGAAACCTGCATTCGGCCAGGGGGTGTAAAGAGGAAGGCAAGGGTTGGGAATGATAAACTGATGAGGTTCCAGCCTTCACTGACATTTAATTTTTTTTTTTTAAGATTTTTTATTTATTTATTTAATTGACAGAGAGAGGGAGAGACAGCAAGAGAGGGAACACAAGCAAGGGGAGTGGGAGAGGGAGAAACGGGCTTCCCGCCGAGCAGGGAGCCCGATGCGGGGCACAATCCCAGGACCCTGGGATCATGACCTGAGCCGAAGGCAGTTGCTTAACCAACTGAGCCACCCAGGCGCCCCCACTGACATTTAATATTAAGTCTGCCACATAGATAGCATTAGTGAAATTGTTTAAGGAAAGAAGTTGTGGCTGTCAGTAGTGCTGTAGACTGAATCATTCTGGGTCTCCTGAGTGCATATGGTTCAGTTACACTTCCTCTTTCCTAAAAAAGTCAGATATGACCGTGTGACTTGTTTTGGACAAAGAAACATGAGCAGAAGTTATACATGGTACTCCTAGGTAGAAACTTTAAGAACCAGTGTGCACTTTGGCATGTTTCCTTTTTTCTGACAAGGCCAGCACCATCTGATAGAAATATGATACCAGCCATCTAATTTAAATATTTTAGTAGTCACATTAAAGAAGTAGAAAGAAAAAGGTAAAATTAATTTTAGTGGTAATGTTTTTTAACTCAATATATCAAAACTATCATTTCTACAGTTAATCAATATTAAAAATTACTCTTGAAATATTTTGCATTCCTTTTTTTATATTAAGTCTTTGAATTGGGTGTGTATTTTACACTGAATCCCAATTTGGACTAGCTACAGTTTAAGGACTCAGGAGATAGATATGGTCAGTGATTACTATGTTGGATGGCACAGGCTTCAGAGATCATGGAATCACAGCAATGAGGCCTCTGCTCACCTGGCTTTCTAGGGAGGGTGACAGAACAAAGGCCACACTGATGCGCAATGGATATGCAGGCAAGGGTGAGAAGGAAGCCTTTGTTGTTTTCAGTCCCTGAGACTCGAGGGTTGTCTGTTACAGCATAATTTAGCCTATCCTGACTGATGTAAAAATCGGTAAAAGGTGTATAGCACTGATGTAACAATATACAGAAATATGTGATATTAGCTCAGGGCCCAAGCAATAATAGGTAGCAAAGAAATTATTATCCATTAGAAGGATAGTAATTCATTTTATGTAATGGCAAAACATTTGGTAACTCTCTCACTTTTCTAAAACTTAGAAGGTTGTATGTAATGCACTTACAGTTTTAGGGAAAGAGGTTGGATGATAAAATGTTAGTAGTATGTGTTATTTGCTGTTGACAAGAAAAAAATCAGCTCTGAAGAGAATTGCTTGATTTGAAAGTAAAAATAAAAAGAAATAAAGATTGTCCAAACTTTGGAGACTTTTATGGCAGAGGCTTATCAATGCCAAACATAAAAGATAAAATTAGGAAACTCATTTGACAGACAGGGAAGATTCACACTCAGCCTTACTATAACTATCATATCAAGGCACAAACATGGAACCCTCCGAATGGATTAAATAAAATCTTTCAATTGGATAAAAGATATATCTCTCTCTTTCTCTATTTCTACATCTCCTACTAAGTTTTAAATTTTACCACTAGAAAATTATGAGCCAGAACTTTAAAGTCTGTGACTTTCAAGACTTAGAAAAGACCCGTAGGTGTCCACTTTTTGATGGGCAGGAGGCTAGTCCCCAACGAAAGCATATTCTCCAACACTCACTTCAGATGTGCTCAAGGAGGATAATGCAACACAGAACTGAAGTACATTCTTTGTCCCTGAGTAGGAGGCCTTTACATTTATCCAGTAAGATTTCAGATTCTAAATGACTATATGTCTACCATACTTTTCTAAATTCTAGTAGAAAGATGATATTAAGGCATAAAGAAAAATATTTGAGCAGCAGAGGGATGGTAGAGATATTGAAGAACAAAGGGAATGAGAAGTTACGGGTAACCAATTAGATTCTCTTTGGAATTATTTAAGGAATAATATTTGGAATTACATTTAAGTACACTGGTTACTGGACAATTTCCCGGAACATAAACTTTTACAGATACTGCTCTCACCAAGGCCATGACACTATGTGTTGGAGTAAAACAAATCAAACCTGGTGTAGGTCATCATTAGGACATGCTGTACCTACCCTCCACACATCAACCAGACTGATCAGACCTTCTACTGAACAGTTCAGTAGCCTCCCAGTCCGTTTAAGATAAAACTTAAGTTCCCTTAGCATGGTACCCCAGGCTCTTCATGATACAACTCCTGTTTTCGTTTGCAGTCCCATTTCTTGTCACTTTCTTATGATTTATGTTTCAGGAACACCAAAGTATTTTGAGTTTCTTCCTCATACCATGATGCTTCTCTTTATTCAAACTTTCTTACAATCCCCCCACTCTTCCTTTTTGCCTGGTTAACTCCTACTGTTTAATACTTACTTCAAGTGCCATCTCAGAGAATTCTGTGCTGACTGCATTGATGATTAAATATTCCTATTTGACCCATCCCAAAACCTTGCACAGCTATCATTAAGCTTATCACTTTTTTAAAAAAAGATTATTACTTTGTATTAAAATGATTTATGTAGGGACTCCTGGGTGGCTCAGTAGTTAAGTGTCTGCCTTTGGCTCAGGTCATGACCCCGGGATCCTGGGATCAAGCCCCACATCGGGCTCCCTGCTCAGCGGGGAGTCAGCTTCTCCCTCTCCCACTCCCCCTGCTTGTGTTCCCTCTCTCGCTGTGTCTCTCTGTCAAATAAATAAATAAAATCCTAAATAAAATAAAAGAAAATAAAATGATTATGTATAGTTTGTTCTTGGGGGCTTGGGAGATGCTCAATAAATGTTTCTTGAATAAACGTTTCCTAAATGAATGTTTCTGGAAGATAGAGCCAACGATCACAGAGAAGAGTGGGTGAGGGAATCCTTTCCAAAGATCAGGGTTAGCAGAAGCTTACCGAATGTTTCTTGAATAAGTGGCAGTTGAGTAGTTTGTTGCTAAAATAGCAGAATCTAATCATAGTTTACAGTCCTCACCTGCATGGCAGTGGTATTTCTATGCCAATAATGGGTCATAATTTCCAGAATTTATTTTTATACCTAATGGGTCACCCACATTCTGATGGTATCAGGGAGTAAGTTTTTCCTTGCTGACATATCAGAGAGGAATCCCAAATGCCTCACCTTTAACTGTAGCTTGCGGACTTCCTAGCCTTAGAGGCAGAGCTGTGAGATGGAGATTAGAAGCCTAAGCAGTAGTAGTTCCTGTGGTGGAGGGAGCTAGTTATGGGGCAGTTGTGATAATGTCTTGTCTGATGGTGCAACCATGGCTAAGGTATTAATGGCCCTCGACACAACTACGACATTTAGAGTATACTTATGGACTGTGATATGAAGTAACTTGTTAAGCAACTTTTTGCCAAGTACTGAGATTATTAGAAATTTGTAGGACTGTCTGCTCAGGAAACCACTTCCAAAGCTTCTCATATTGTAACTTACATTGTCTCTTCCTTGTGACTCTCTTGGAACCCTACCATGCTTTTACATGACCCCCTGGGCGTGGTGGATTGGTTTGTGAGTGGAAGCATGAACTCGGAGGGACCAATTATCAAACTCCTCGACTTCAACTCATATTTAATTGCTCCAGAGATTGTCACCTGACCTAAGATTGACGAATAAAATCCGAGATTGTTGGGCTTGGTAAAAGACAGATCAGAAGTCGGAAGATGCAAGACTCGGAAGATGAATGTAATCATCTTTCAAAGAGAAAAGAAATGAAAGATGTATTCCTGGTAGATCAGAGGAGTACTTCCAGCTATTCCTTTGATCCAACTGCTCTCCCCACAGTTTTATCACACTTTCTTGGATACAGAGAGGCAAGAAATTTCCACTTTTCCTTATGGTTATTTGAATTGGATTTCTGTCATTTTCAATAAGAAAATTTTACACTAATATGTGTCAGGCAGTATGCTATGTACTAGTGACACAAAGACAAAAATACTATGGTTCATGTCCTCAAGAACCTGCATTCTAGTGAAATAACAGTGTTCATACATTACCTCATTTTTAATTTTAGATATATCATTTTAGTAGATCCCTTGCCATTCACAAAGAAAAATGTGGAGATCTTTAGGAATTCCAAAGTTGAAAATATAGTAGAGAAGTAGACACTTCATTATGTGTTTTAAATTAACAGATGAAATACTGAATTTGACAGCATATTCATTCCTGTCAGCACTAGAGACTCTATTAAATGGAACATCCTTCTATTTTATTTATCAAAAACTTTTAAGAGCCACATCTTTTGTCTTTGGTTTCTCTTCCATCACCAGTATAACTTTAAAAAGAAAATTTCCCTTTAGGAACAAGGTTGTTTGATTTTTAATTTAAATTTTAGTTAGTTAACATACTGTGCAATATTGGTTTCTGGAGTAGAATTCAATGATTCATCACTTACATACAACACCCAGTGCTCATCAAAGTAAGTGCCCTCCTTAATACCAGTCACTCACGTAGCCCATTCCCCATCAACCCTCAGTTTGCTCTCTGTCATTAAGAATCTCTTATGACTTGTTTCCCTCTCTCCTTTTTTTTCTTTTCTCCCTTCCCATATGTTCATATGTTTTCTTTCTTAAGTTCCACATATGAATGAGATCATATGGTATTTGTCTTTCTCTGACTGACTTGTTTCGCTTAGCATAACACACTCTAGCTCCATCCACGTCATTGTACATGTCAAGATTTCACTCTTTTTGATGGTTGAGTAATATTCCATTGTGTATATATATATATATATATATATATATACACACACACATACCGCTTCTTTATCCATTTATCAGTTGTTGGACATTTGGGCTCTCTCCATAGTTTGGCTATTGTTGATAATGCCGCTATAAACATCGGGGTGCATCGAATCTGTGTTTTTGTATCCTTTGGGTAAATACCTAGTAGTGCAGTTGCTGGATCATAGGGTAGTTCTACTTTTAACTTTTTGAGGAACCTTCAAACTGTTCTCCAGAGTGGCTGCATCAGTTTGCATTTCCACCAACAGTGCAAGAGGGTTCTCCTTTCTCCACATCTTCACCAACACCTGTTCTTTCTTGTGTTGTTAATTTTAGCCATTCTGACAGGTGTAAGGTGGTATCTCATCGTGATTTTGATGTATATTTCCCTGATGATGAATGATAATGAGCATCTTTTCATGTGTGTGTTAGCCATCTGGTTGTTTTCTTTGGAAAAGTGTCTATTCATGTCTTCTGCCCACTTCTTAACTGGAGTATTTGGTTTTTGGGTGTTGAGTTTGATAAGTTCTTCATGAATTTTGGATACTAATCTTTTATCAGATATGTCATTTCCAAATACTTCTCCCATTCTGTAGGCTGCCTTTTAGTTTTGTTGATTGTTTCCTTCGCTGTGCAGAAGGTTTTTATCTTGATGAAGTCCCAGTAGTTCATTTTTGCTTTTGTTTCCCTTGCCTGTGGTGACATGTCTAGTAAGAAGGTGCTGTGGCCAAGGTCACAAGGGTTGCTGCCTGTGTTCTCCTCTAGGATTTTGGTGCATTCCTGTCTCACATTTAGGTCTTTCATCCATTTTGAATTTCTTTTTGTGTACGGTGTAAGAGAGTGCTCTAGGTTCATTCTTCTGCATGTTGTTCAGTTTTCCCAACACCATTTGTTGAAGAGACTGTGTTTTTTCCATTGGATATTCTTTTCTGCTTTGTTGAAGAGTAGTTGACCATACAGTTTTGGGTCCATTTCTGGCTTCTCTCCTCTGTTCCATTGATCTACATGTCTGTTTTTGTGCCAGTATCATACTGTCTTGATGATCACAGCTTTGTAATATAACTTGAAATCCAGAATTGTGATGCCTCCAGTTTTTTCTTTTTCAGGATTGTTTTGGCTATTTGGGATCTTTTGTGGTTCCATATAAGTTTTAGGATTGTTTGTTCTAGCTCTGTGAAAAATGCTGGTGGTATTTTGATAGTGAGTGCATTAAATGTGTAGATTGCTTTAAGTAATATAGACATTTTAACTATGCTTGTTCTTCAAATCCATGAGCATGGAATGCTTTTCCATTTCTTTGTGTCCTCTTTAATTTCTTTCATAAGTGTTCTATAGTTTTCAGAATACAGATCTTTTACCTTTTTAGTTAGGTTTTTTCCTAGGTATCTTATTGTTTTTGGCGCAGTTGCAAATGGGATTGATTCCTTGATTTCTTTTTTTGCTGCTTCATTATACAGATTTCTGTACATTGATATCCTGTACAGATACTTCTTACATTGTATATCCTGTGACTTTGCTGAATTCCTGTATCAGTTGTAGCAAGGTTTTGGTGGAGTCTTTCGGGTTTTCTCAATAGAGTATCATATCATCTGCAAATAGTGAAAGTTCCACTTCTTCCTTGTCAGTTTGGATGCCATTTATTTATTTTTGTTGTCTGATTGCTGAGGCTAAGACTTCCAGTACTATGTTAAACAGTAATGGTGAAAGTGGATATCCTTGTCTTGTTCCCCTAAGGAATAAAGTTTTAAAATAAACCACAAAAATTACTGCTTAAGTGACATCAGAGAGAAACCAAAGCTCTAATGAGTTGTATGTAGATGTTTAAAAGTTGACCAGGATCAGCAGCCTCACAATAAACATGATTTAAATGGATGTTTTGACCAAATGATAAATTATTTCATTTCATGAACCTTCAGGATGATCCTAATATAAAGGTAGCCATGAATAATAAATTATGGAATATTTATGTCCTATTGTATTTACAGATGAGGAGACTGAGAATTAGAGAAGGACAATGAAACCAAGATAATAAACACATCGGTGAAGGAGACTAGACTTAGGCATCAATCATATTGGTGGGCCTTCTGATTTCAAATCTTTTGGTCTGTTAAAGTATGGAGAACAATAGGTTTACCTTTATGGTATATAAAATCTTTTTGGTGTACAAAATCTTTGACACTTCTCCCATTGACAGGTGGACTCTCTGTCTCCTCCAATTAAAATTAAGTTGGCTCCCTGACTGTTGTGATGCATAAAATGTAGTGGAAATGATACTCTGCTAGTTTGGGGACCCAGAGCTTAGGAGACTGACAGCTTCTACGTCTTGTCACTTGGAACACTCATTTGTGGAAGCCAGCCTCCATGAAGAAGTATGGCTACCCTAAGAACACCATGTTGTGAGAAGCCAAAGCCATATAAAAAGGCCCTGGAGGATGAAATACCACATGGAGCAAGAAAGACAAAGGAGCACTGAGATGCTAGACCTATGAGTGAGACATACAAGCCATCTTTGAAGTGGACAGCCAGCTCCAATGACCCCAGCTGATCAACAAATGGATCAGACACAAGTTGCCCAGCTGAGGTCATCCTGAATGTGCCTGAATTCTCAAGCTTCAAATTTGAGCAAATGAAATAGTTGTTTGGGATACTAAATTTTGAGGTGGCTTGTTAAGAAGCAATAGATAACAGGAACCAATATATAGGTACCTAGTAAAGTTGTGTTGCCATTCCAAAAACCTATAATATGTGGCATGGATTTTGAGATGAATGGTAAGCAGAGACTAAAAGGTGTTAATGGAGACTGGAAGGACAGGAGGTTATTATTGAGGCTTGGCAGAAGGGCAACTCATAATGTATAGTTGCAGAATGTTTAGCAAAACTATCACCTGAAATATTTTGGAAACATAAAATGGACCCAATGAGCCAGTGGATCTCGATAAGTATGTTGTTAAAAGTGACAACTGGTTTCTCTATCTGCATATGATAAAATATGCATAGGGGGAAATAAGCTAATGAAGTTATTCCTTTTTTTTTTTGTAGAATTCATAAGAAACATATAGGAGCCAAGACTTGCTGGCTTCAAAAAAAGAACTATTTCTCATCGGTTCTCCAGCTAAGAAAACATTTTTAAAGCACAAAATAGGCTCAGGAAAAGATCAAAACCAGGGTGGTAAAGCAAAGACTCAGGGCAAAGATGAAGTCAAACTGCAAGTATAAATTTATTTGATAGGATCTCAGAAAAGTTTAAATTGATGCCTCATAGGCTCTAACAGCTAGACTTTAAGAGTGTGCCTTTATAGTCCCTCTGTTAAACAACAGAGTTTCTAATGATTTTAAGGATATTGTCCCATCCTTAAGTACTTTTGCATAGGGCCAAAGGTAGAGAAGAGCCTATCTCAAAAAGATTTGTGGGAATGACTTTTATCTAACAGAATGGATTATAGTTTTATACACAAGAATCCCATGTTGTTTTTAAAAGAATTATAGCACCTTGAGATGACAGGGTCAGAGAAAATATAAAATTAAAAAGATGCCTCTGGATCCTTAAACTAACAGAGGAAGGACTCCGGCTGAGAAACTTACTCAGTAGAAAACACAGACTACTTCTTATGGAAAATGAGAAATGACTTACAGGGCAGAACCAAGAGCCACGGAGCTGTGTACCAGGGTGCAGGACCAGGGTTTAATGAAGGAACTGTCAACAGTACCTCTCTGAATGTCAGCATTGTTATGAAACAGTGACTGTGCCTCCTGTTTTCTCCCCTTTTGAAGGTGCATGTCTACACTTGCCTGCCCCAGCATTATACATTGATGTATGAGCGTGTGCGTATACGTGTGTGTGTGTGTGTGTGTGTGTGTGTGTGAGGGGGCAGGTAACTTAAGTCTTTAGTCACAGGACTTCAGGTTAAGAGGACATATACCCGAGGAACCAAATCTGAGGAGGTTTATCTGCACCTGCCTCTGAGATCTGCAACCTTAAGCCTAAGCCTAATGACATAATGGGATGAGACTTCTGGGGATTGGGGAAGGAGGTTAGCACATTTTGCATGTGGGAAGAATATAAATAGTTTGGGACCCTAGGGCAGACTATGGCAGATTAAAGACAGCCACTAATTCCTTGACACTCTTCCCATGGACAAATGGGGAGTCTGCATTCCTCCCCTTGAACCTGGTTAAAATCTGTAACGGTTTTAATCAAGTGAGTGGGGCCAAAGTGAAACCACACCAGTTTCTGCATCCAGGTTTAGGTGATGGGCAACTTTCTCTTCTTGTTTTTTGGAACTCTCAATCTTGGAAGCCAGTCACCACTAGAAAAGTATGCCTATCCTAATACCAGCATGCAGTGAGAAGCCCAGTCAAGTGAAGAGACCCTGGAGGATGAGACATCATGTGTCAGGAGAGAAAGCTAAACAACCAATGTGCCAAATCCCAGTGGAATCCCAGGAGAACACAAGCTTCTCCTCTGCTTGTGTTTCCTCTCTCGCTGTGTCTCTCTCTCTCTAAAATAAATAAATAAAAATCTTTAAAAAAAAAAAGAAATATCATGTTAGTATGTAACATGGTTAAAACATCACTTAGAAGTAGATCATCCAGTCCTTGCCACCCCAACTGATGCCTCATGGAGCAGAAACAAACCCTTCCTGAATTCATGATGTGTAAAAATCATGAGCAAAAAAAACTGCAAATTTACTACATAGCCATAGGTAACCAGAACAACTTCTATTTCATTTTTTTTTTTACCACTTCTACTTTGAATTCACTATTTAATCAAAAGCATTTGCCCTTCCCATTCATAAAAATTGTTACTTACACAAAATTTGAATCTATCTGACCTTATAATTTCTGGCCAATAGATGTGACAGAAGTGATATCTCAGTTCTGACCCTGGGATTCTGCTCTTTCTTTTCTAAATGCTTGAGCTTGAAGAAATGAGTCATCCCAGATGACCTTGCAACTGAGTCCCTGGCTGACCATAAATTTATGAGCAAGCTTAGCTGAGATCAGCTGAGCCCAGCCCAGCCCAGAAGAACCCTCCTTGGTGGACCCAGCCTCAATTGCCAACTCAAAGAATCATGAACTAAAAAAAGGTTGTTAAGTTACAAGTTTTGAAGTGGGTTAGTTAAATAGCAATAGCTAACTGGTACAACACCCTTCTATTTGGTTTACTGTTAAACGAGAACAACGAGAAGTATTGGTTGTTCTGTCCAGTTTTAGGTAATTTTTTTTTAACTCTGATTTCCTTACAAATTTGAGGATAAAACCAATAAACTAACTTTTAGTATTTCTATGTGGCACAATATAATAAGAACACAGCAACACTGACATTTCTGCCCCAAATCAAAACCCAGATCCAATTATAAAAAACATCAGGCAAGCCCAAATTGAGGGACATTCTTCAAAATTGTCAAGGTCATGAAAGACAAGGAAACACTGAGAAACTCTTCCATTGAAGAAGACTAAGGAGACAGGACAACAACATACAACACAGTTCTGGAATGGATAAAGAACATTTTTGGGACAATGGACAAAATTTGGGTAGTCTGTGGATTAGATGGTAGTAGGGTATCAGTGTTAATTCACCAATTTTGATGGTTGTATTGTGGTTATGTAGGAAATGTCATTGTTTATAAGAATTATGTATTTTTTTAAAGATTTTATTTATTTATTTGAGAGAGAGAATGAGATAGAGAGAGAGCATGAGAGGGGAGAGGGTCAGAGGGAGAAGCAGACTCCCTGCTGAGCAGGGAGCCTGATGTGGGACCCGATCCCAGGACTCCAGGATCATGACCTGAGTCGAAGGCAGTCACTTAACCAACTGAGCCACCCAGGCGCCCAAGAATTATGTATTGATGTATTTGGAGATTTGGGAGCATCACGTAGGAAACTTATTCTTAGTGGTTCAGACTTTAAAAAGCTTGAAAAGAAATATTAAAGAAAAGAATATTAATGGTAAGGCTGTTCTGGTCCCACAAATATAAAGAACATGTACCTCCCACTTAAGTCAATAATTTGTTCTGGATATTCAGACTTATTCCCCAAAAAGTGCTGAATAGGAGCCTATTTTCCATTATTTTAAATGAGAAAAATCATACAGTTGGCATATCAACTTAAAATACCCAACAGGAGTGCCTGGCTGGCTCAGTCAGTAAAACATGCAACTCTTGATCTTGGCATTTTAAGTTCAAGCCCCACATTGGGTATAGAGATTACTTAAAAATAAAATTTTAAAACAAACAACCCCCCCCAAAACCACCCAACTAATTTCCCTAGCAGGGAACTAAACACAATAAAATGCCTAAAATGCCTATCTCTATATAAGAAATATCATGTTAGGGGTGCCTGGGTGGCTCAGTTGGTTAAGCGTCTGCCTTCAGCTCAGGTCACAATCCCAGGGTCCTGGGATTGAGCCCCACATCAGGATCCTTGCTCAGCAAGGAATCTGCTTCTCCTCTGCTTGTGTTTCCTCTCTCGCTGTGTCTCTCTCTCTAAAATAAATAAATAAAAATCTTAAAAAAAAAAAAAAGAAATATCATGTTAGTATGTAGCATGGTTAAAACATCACTTTCTGATCACCAAACAATTAATATAGTTATTAACAAACTTTTGCTTTGTATGTAACAACCCAGATATAATCCCCTTTGCTGTCACTTAGTGTGCTTTAAAATGGTCTACACATTATGATATTAATACGATTATGATATTTTACTAATTTTATTTGACTCAAGACTTATTATTTTATAATTCTTTATTAACTCAAGAAAATCTATCTGTGCTTTTGTTAAAAATGTGAGTTTTGAGGAAAATATACAATTTTTCTATAAGCGGTGGTGAAAAATATTGTACTGAAAAATAAGTATTTCAGTGAAATTTATGTAGTAAAATCCAAAAAGCATTCTAATGAAAAAATTGTTACCTGTGGAGACATAAGGGTTATGCCTGCATATTATAAAGTTACAATCATTTCAGCTATAAGTCTTAAATAGATAGCTCAGTAAAACATAATAGATTGAGCCTCAGAGTTACATCTATACTGTATAATGTTATAAATATTCAAATGAGCAAGATCACTGGCTGGCAATGAGAAAATGGTTTAGACCTATACATCTATATGAACACTAATTCAAGATAAATTAAAGAGTTAAACACGTTAAACAGAAAATCTAGAAGAAAATGGAATCAAATTTGTCCATTTTGTATGTGGAGAAGAGTTTCCTAAGTTTAGAAGAAATAGAAGTCAATAAGGGAAAAATACACAGATTTCATTACACTGAAACTTTAAAGTTCTGTGTACATGAGTTTAAAACAAAACAAATATTTACAGCAAATAGGAGACCAAAGTATTAAATAGTAAGAGCTCTCACAAATCCATAAGAAAAGCAACAAAGACACTTGATAGATATGTGGGAAAGAGTGCAGTCAGTTTGTATGAGAACATATACAAATAGTGAACCAAGGTATGGGGAAAAATAACTTTGCGAGTAGTCAAATTGCGGAAAAAATTAACTTTGCTAGTAGTCAAAGAAATGAAAATCCTAACTGGGAGCTAACATAAACATCTATTAAATTAGAGAAGTCATTAAAAATATCATAAACTCCAATGGCAATGAAGGGTGTGGTAAAACTAACTGGGTACTCTGCACATAACTAGTGTCTGTATAAACTAATAGAGCCCTTTTGGAAAGTAATTTGGCATGCTAACCCGGGAGGTATAAATATACTTTTTGGCCCATTACATTTTTGGAATTCACTATTCTTTTTGCCTAACAATGATCATTACGGAGTTGTTTTAATAGCAGAAGAAAGTGTCTGTGTTGGACTGGGGAGAAGACTAAATAGCTAATGGTGAAGTAAGCGATGGCATCACCACTTTATACCATAGTATTCAGTCATTAAAATAACTAAAAATGAACAAAAGTGATGAGACAACATTTTGTTTTTTCCTTTTCTTTTTTTTTACAGAGAGAGAGAGAGAGAGAGAGAGAGAGAGAGAGAGAGAGCAGGGTGGGGAGGGGCAGAAGGAGAGGGAGAAAGAGTCTTTTTTTTTTTAAATATTTTATTTATTTATTTGACAGAGAGAGACACAGCGAGAGCAGGAACACAAGCAGGGGGAGTGGGAGAGGGAGAAGCAGGCTTCCCACTGAGCAGGGAGCCCGCTGTGGGACTCGATCCCAGGACCCTAGGATCATGACCCAGGCCGAAGGCAGACGCTTAACGACTGAGCCACCCAGGCGCCCGGGGAGAAAGAATCTTAAGCAGACTCTACACCAGCCCAAGCCCCATGTGGGGTTTAATCTCGGGACCCCAAGATCATGACCTGAGCTGAAATCAGGAGTCAGACACTTAACCAACTGAACTACCCAGGCACCAGGTCAGACGATGTTTTTTTTTTTTTCTAAAGTAGAACACAAAATTTTATATTGTGTATAATTACTCAACGTTGTCACATAGGAACCAATGCATACAAATAAATGGTGGGATTATATACCAGGATATTAACAGTGGAGGTAAGCAGTGATGAGGTGATAAAAGATTCTTTAAAAAATCTTTTCTCTGCTTTTCTAAATTAAAAAAGAACATATATTGCCTTTATAATTAAAACAAAACAAAAAAAGGAAGGAGGAGAGGGGACCTGGCTGGCTCAGTTGGTAGAGCATGCAACTCTTGATCTCGGGGTTATAAGTTAGAGTCCCATGTTGGGTATAGAGATTACTTTAAAAAAGTAAAAATTAAAAAAAAAATTTAAAAGAAAGAAGGAAGGAGGGGAGGAGAGGAGAGGAGAGGAGAGACTATGTTCTATGTTCTGGTGCTCGTAGTCAAATGAGAAATTTTTCCTATACAACTATTCGATAAGCATCTCCATAAGTCCGTGAAACAATCATACAGATGCTGGTGACTGCACTCGGGAAAGCATAACTCGATCCTAGACCACTGTAAAAAGCCAGAATCCTATAAGGAGCTGATGACAACCCTAGTAAGACTGAGGTCATGTACTAACCTGCCCAAGGAGACTTTCCATATAGTCATAGCTGATGTAATACTTTACAAGTCTTCATAAACACATCAAATGCTTACTGGCCAGGAAATAAACCTGGTAGTTAGGTATTTTTGTTTATGCTCAACATAAAGTGTGTCTGTGTTTTTCAACTTTTCATAAGGTTAAGGTCACAGTGTTTTTCCATTATAGAGTTGCTCTTGGAAGAAAAAAAATCAGCAGTCCCACCATATAGTGTGTTTTTAATGTAGGAACGATCGGTAGAAGGATTCATTTTTTGTTTTTCAAAGATCATTTAAAAAGTTCAAATTGGATTTACGCTGGTCGTATTTTAAATCAAGGAAGTACATTGGTGATATCATTTTACTTGTAGCTTTGCTGTTCTTAGAGTGGAGGATGTTTAAAATGAATGTAATACAGTAGGGGGTAATCTTCCATTTAGCTTTACAATTCTATCAGCAAAACGCCAGGGGAGAAGGAATATCATGTTCTCTTTGAATTGCGTTTTTGCAACCTGAGCTTCAAGTTCAGTTTCTTGACGCACCCCTGGGCATTGAATCTGAATTAATTATTGTGTCCAATTTCCTCTACCTAGCCCCTGAGACAAGTGCAAACAAGCCAGCAGTGGTTACCCTCATGGCCACTAGAGATCATATCAAAGGAAAGTGCAGAGCAGTACAATGTTCTACTGGTAAGAATTTACCCATTGAGAAAGATCGAAGGGAGAATCAGGTTGGAACAAATTGAAAGCTATTGGATACACTTAATATCTTCTAGTTTAATTCACACCTTCCAGGTATGGATTAAAACACATCACAAAGAACTTTGCTATAATGATTGAAAGGGGTGTTTTCTTTCTTTCTGTACTTCAGGAGAAATGATCTGGCTACTAACTACAATGCGGAAGGCAGGCCTCACGCAAGGTTGTATGTGTATATGCCGGTCAGGTTGCTACCCATTCTTATGGGGAAAATCGTTCCTCAAGACAGGACTAAGATTTGTCCGCCTTAAAGAATGACTCATAAAAACAAAAAGCAGATCTAGGCTTTTTTGAAGTTCCTGCTTTTCTGAAGATTTGAAAGAAAATGTTACCACCCCTCAAAATGTGATTTCCTATGATAAAAAGTTCCTAATAAATAATGAGTGGATTAATAGAGGAATTTCATCATTTTGTCCTCTAAAAAGCATGCACTTGCTCTCTTTCTGTCTTGGTTGTTATTCTCCACAAAACCTAGTAATGAATCACTGAAAAGTTCCATCCTAGGGAAAGTAAAATACAATAACTTTTCTTATTCTGTTTATTAGAGACATAAAAGACTTCCTTCCAATGTAATTCAATGTTTGGGGCAAGTATTTAAGAATGACTTTGCAAATCACCTGTGAAGTAAAGAGGATGACACACTGAGTTTAATTTTGTACGAAGGAGTATTTTTAAATAAAAAAATAATAAATAATAAGTATTGCTATTAATAATAAAGTAATAAAAGTCAACTTCTAGTAGTTGGGAGAAGTTAGTCCTTAAAAACAAGTCTCTGAGGGATTGCCTGGGTGGCTCAGTCAGTTGAGGATCTGCCTTCAGCTCAGGTCCTGATCTCGGGGTCCTGGGATGAGCCCTGCTTGGGGCTTCCTGCTCAGTGGGGAGTCTGCTTCTCCTTCTCCCTCTCCCTTTGCCCTGACCCCCTCATGCATGCATGTAGGCTTGCTCTATCTCAAATAAATAAATAATAAAATCTTAAAAAAAACAACCACCAAGTCTCTGGGTAGTACATTTTTCTAAAGTTACAAAACATTGTGTCTGTCAGTTGTGAGTTAATATTTACCATATTTTCTTTCAAAAAGTCAGAACAGATTCAAGAAACTCTACATTAACATAAACCTTGCTTGCATTCCAATGTTGCCTTCTTGAGTCAGAGAGAAAGTTTTTAGGCTTTTGGCTAATATTCTGGGGAGTTGTGACTAATCTCAGATACAACTAATGTCAAGAGTTGTATTGTGTTCCCCCAAAAAAGATCTGGTTGTAGTTCTAACTTCCAGTACTGCACAATGTGACTTTATTTGAAAATAATCCTTATGTGATGTAATTGGTCACAGAGTAGAATAGGGTGGGCTCCTAATTCAATACAATTGGTGTCCTTATAAAAAAAGAATGTCATGTGAAGAGATAGGGACACACAAAGGAAGAAGCTGCATGAAGATAGGGGCAGAGATTGGAATTGTGCTGCCACAACACGGAATGCCTAGGGCCATTGGAAGCTAGGAATAGGCAAGGAAAGATCTTCCCTTAGAGGTTGTCGGGGGAGCATGGACCTGCCAATACCTTAATTTCAACTTCTAGCCTCCAGAACTGTGAGATAATAAATTTCTATTGTTTTAAGCCGCTGAATCTATGGTACTTTGTTACAAATGCCTCAGAAGATTAACAAATCTTAGAGGTAGGCCAGTGTTTGGGTGAGTGTCATTTACTATCAAGTATGAGATACCTCTTCTGCAGAAAGAAAATGGAGATAAAGAAAAAAATCTAATTTTTTCAAAGCTATATTGAAGTTTGGGGTTGTTGACTATGAAATTTTGTGACTGGCTAGACATTAGGAATCTTCACTGAAGGTCCTAGTGTCTCAGCCACGTAATTGTGTCTTGATAAGATTGTTTAAGATGGGATAAATGACCAGGGTGATGGGGCACTCATCCCGTGATTAAGGGCTGGAGCCAGGGGTCTGCCTCCAGAAATTGCCTGTAGGAAATCAAGATTGGGCCCTTGCAGGGAAATGATACCCATCTTAGCTCTGGCCTAAGGATTCTTAGTTGGAAGTGGGGCCCAGGTGTGGCCTTGGGATTCTTGGCTGTGAGGATGTGCCTGGGGCATGGCAGATATCAGGACAAAGTGCAGGACTGCAGCTTGGTTCTGTTTTGGGGTTAATGCCTGAGAGGCACACAGCGGGCTGATGCTGACTGCTAAAAGCTGGGCTGTGTTGGAAAGGGCTCTGATGCTGTGCCAAGCCCTGTGGACAGAGCTGTGGTTAATGGGCTCTCATTAGGGAACTCATGGAAGAGTATGGGAATGAGGGATGGTCTTGAATTTGCTGACCCTGGACTGAGGCTGGCCTTTTGGGCTAAAATGGAAGGTTGAGAATTCTTGTTTCAAAGCTGAATAACCCAGGATGTTTAGCAGTTAGTTTATGATTTAGTTCCCAAGAGTCCTGGTCTAGGAAAGATTCACAACCCTCACCAATCACCTGGAAACCTGTAGCAGTCAGAATCCTCAGAGAAAGGACTCTCCCTAGCTGAGTAATTGAGGTGATTTTAGTAAAAGGACTACTTACAAAAGGTGTAGAGAGAGAAAAACAAAGGATATGGCTTACTTTATGCTAGTCAGGACAAGGAACCCTTTCTACATTTCAGTGGGAAGCTATAGGGGAAGAAGACAGTTACCAAAACTGGGAGATTGCTGTGTGAACATGGCTCCTAATGGAAGCTGTGCATTCAGGATAGGCTTGCAGGCAAACGTGAGCCTCAAATCTCCTGCTAGTGACTCCCGTTGGAAGCAGGAGGGTAAAGGAGCCCGTGGATGCAAACCACACATTCAGCCTTTGGGGGCACAGAGCAGGGTGAGGCCATGGATAGAGGGTTTGCCAAACGCAGACATCTTTTAGTCAGGATCCTTCTGATTGCAAGTGACAGAACTTCATTCTTTTTTTTTTTTTAATTCTTATTGTTATGTTAATCACCATACATTACATCATTAGTTCTTGATGTAGTGTTCCATGATTCATTGTTTGTGCATAACACCCAGTGCTCCATGCAGAATGTGCCCTCTTTAATACCCATCACCAGGCTAACCCATCCCCCCACCCTCCTCCCCCTAGAGCCCTCAGTTTGTTTTTCAGAGTCCATCGTCTCTCATGGTTCGTCTCCCCCTCTGACTTACTTCCCCTCATTCTTCCCCTCCTGCTATCTTCTTCTTTTTCTTTTTTCTTAACATATGTTGCATTATTTGTTTCAGAAGTACAGATCTGTGATTCAACAGTCCTGCACAATTCACAGTGCTCACCATAGCACATACTCTCCCCAATGTCTATCACCCAGCCACCCCATCCCTCCCACCCCCCCACCACTCCAGCAACACTCAGTTTGTTTCATGAGATTAAGAATTTCCCATATCAGTGAGGTCATATGATACATGTCTTTCTCTGATTGACTTATTTCACTCAGCATAACACCCTCCAGTTCCATCCACGTCGTTGCAAATGGCAAGATCTCATTCCTTTTGATGGCTGCATAATATTCCATTGTGTATATATACCACCTCTTCTTTATCCATTCATCTGTCGATGGACATCTTGGCTCTTTCCACAGTTTGGCTATTGTGGACATGGCTGCTATAAACATTGGGGTGCACGTACCCCTTCAGATCCCTACATTTGTATCTTTGGGGTAAATACCCAGTAGTGCAATTGCTCGGTCGTACAGTAGCTCTATTTTCAACTTTTTGAGGAACCTCCATACTGTTTTCCAGAGTGGTTGCACCAGCTTGCATTCCCACCAACAGTGTAGGAGGGTTCCCCTTTCTCCGCATCCCCGCCAACATCTGTCATTTCCTGACTTGTTAATT
Organism: Zalophus californianus; assembly: GCF_009762305.2. Lineage (NCBI taxonomy): Eukaryota > Metazoa > Chordata > Mammalia > Carnivora > Otariidae > Zalophus > Zalophus californianus. The sequence continues at coordinate 125,748,389 of NC_045598.1, forward strand.
TTAGCCATTCTGACTGGTGTGAGGTGGTATCTCACTGAGGTTTTGATTTGGATTTCCCTGATGCTGAGCGATGTTGAGAACTTTTTCATGTGTCTGTTGGCCATTTGGATGTCTTCTTTGCAAAAATGTCTGTTCATGTCTTCTGCCCATTTCTTGATTGGATTATTTGGACAGAACTTCATTCTAATCTAACTGAGACAAAAAAGATTTATTGGAAGTCTCAGTGGAAAGTGCAGGCATGCATTTGAACCTCAGGACTCACACATTGTCACTTTGGGTTTTCAGCTCTACTTTTTTCCCCTCTATTTCTGCTTTCTACTCTTAAATCAGTTTCATTCATCAGCAGCTTCTACCTTTATACCTTTAACACCAAAGAGAGCCTACATCCCTTTGCCTATGTCCAGTGTGAAAAATCTCAGGATTGGCTTGTCTTACCTCTGCTGAGTTCTAACAAACCAGCTATACCCAGCACTTTGGGGTGCTGGGACTGACCCCACTAGATCCATGTGCTTGGAGAGGTGGGAGGAAGAACTCCCCAAAGAAAAGTTGGCAATCCCAGAAAAAAAAAGGGGGGCAGAAAAAGAGACTAGGTATCTACTGTAGGAAGAACATGGAAGTGGCAGTGAGCCGCTTTCTCAATGGGGAAATTGAGCAGGTGGAGGGGCATTCTGTGCTATATACTGTAACAGGGGCTCAGGCTGAGACTTGCGGAGAAAAGGCAGCGTTGGGCTTTAACCATAAGCTGTAACCTTTGCTCAAATTATTATCTTTCTTGCTGCTATGGCAGACACCTTACTACCTTTCAGGAGGACAAAAAGGATGAAATTTTCAGCCTGGTGTTTGACTCGAGCTTGGCTTTCTTATCGGATCATCATCACTCTCATGCAAATTGTGGTCCAATGTGACAATATATTTGCTGTTCTCCAGGAATGACCCACACAGCCTGGCTGGCTGACTGCTTTTCATGTATCTCCATCTTTCGTGATCTTGCTTATTATTCAAGAGCCTACTCAAATCTCGCTGTTGTCATCAGAACATCCCTGCTCCCACCCAGAGGAAGGAAGCTTTCTGTTCCTTATTCTTCTGTTACCATCAGAGACTATTTTAAGTATTTGTCAAGGCCAGCTCTCAATTGGACATCTTTTTTTAAATTATTATTTTATTTTTATTATTAACATATAATGTATTATTTGTTTCAGAGGTACAGGTCTGTGATTCATCAGTCTTACACAATACACAGCGCCCATCACAAAACACACCCTCCCCAATGTCCATCACCCAGCCACCCTATCCCCCTAACCACCTCCCTTCCAGCAACTCTCAGTTTGTTTCCTGAGATTAAGAGTCTGTTATGGTTTGTCTCCCTCTCTGGTTTCGTCTTGTTTCATTTTTTCCTCTCTTCCCTTATGATCCTCTGCCTTGTTTCTCAAATTCCACATATCAGTGAGATCATATGATAATTGTCTTTCTCTGATTGGCTTATTTTGCTTAGCATAATACCCTTCTTTATCTATGTCAGCCTTCCTCAACAGATGGTGAAACCCTAAAAAGAATGGGTCATTCCCCCCAACTCCCATACACTTGTGCCTGGCACAGGGCCTGTGTATTTTTGAATTGTTGGAAGAATCACAGGAGAAATGGGAAGGAATGGGGATTTGAACTTAATTTTTTTTATTTGAGTACAGTTGACACACAACGTTACATTAGTTTCAGGTGTACAACATAGTGATTCAACTTCTCTATACGTTATGCTATGCTGGCAAGAGCAGCTGCCATCTGTCACCATACAATGCTATGATAATATCATTGACTACATTCCCTATGCTGTGCCTTTTATTCTCAGGACTTATTCATTCCGTACCTGGGAGCGGGAGATAGAGGTTGGCTTTCAAAAAGCGTGCACTGCCTAAAACACTGAGCTCCTAACTCTACCATGGTTAAACACGTGATGAGTATTGTGAAGCAAATGTATTTCCTTTTAGAAGCTGCTGTGCCTCATAAATGCCAGGGTTGAAATCCTTTAGGGAATATTTTTACAGGAACTTTTAGAAAAGTATTGATCATTAAGCCAAATTGGTCAAATGTGCAAAGGCATCAGACACCATTTGCTTCACCAGTCGCAGAGCTTGATCTGATCTTTGCAGCCGTTGCTAAATTGTAACTCTTGTATTCAGACATTTCACTCCAAAATTGGTTTATACTTGACTGTTAAGAAAGAGAAGTAAAACTGTTCATTGAGTGGATTGAAGGTCAATGGGCTTTCCTTCTTTCTTTTTTGGTGCTAACCACAGGTGTCTAACTGTATGAAGCCTTTCCAAACGACCCTTTCGGTTTCTAAGCTACTACTTTGTGAAATAAAGCTCAACAGTTTGTGGATTTGACAAGATGACTTGGTAATCCCCTAAGCAGAATCTGAAAAACAAAACAACTTAATACCTCTGTGAAGAGTTCTGCTGAAATTCAAGTAAATAAGTCTTCAGTTTTATGGCTGCTAGTTAATAGCACATCTGTGCCAGGCCATAGTAACCAATTAAATAAAACGTAGCCTCTAGTTATTAAAGTTTCCATTTAACAAAATTATCAAAGGAGGTAAAGGAGAGGACTTAAACTTTTTTTGTTACTTCTAGGACATCAAAGAGACAATCCCAACTTCCTCCTCTTTTCTCCATCAAACTAAAGAAGGAGGGAGGGAGGGAGAGACCGAGGGAGGGAGGAAGGAAAGAAAAAAATGCAAACATTTTCAAACAATCAAACCAGGAAAATTTTAACAATGTCTCAAGAATAGGTACTATGTTTCTTAGATGAAAATCTTTAATTTAGCTGAGTAAGCTAGAAATAGTAACACTACTCCTCTTTTGGCTCTAAACCCCTATCATGACATTTTATTGAATCTACATTTCTATGCTAATTACTACAATTTTTCTAGAGTAAAACAGAACAGTAGTACAACAGTTGTGATGACACTCAAAGTGTTCAACTGTGACACACGAATGACCCACATTGTAAGGGAGACTGGGAGAGAGGATATTTAATGTTTCCAGCTTCTATAGTAGAAGATGACAAGAGAAAAAAGGAAGTTAGGAATGACAACTGGATTAGCCAACCAGGTAAGAGACATAGCTTGCAGGTGGAATGTGCAAGGTATGTTGGAGGAAGGGCAAGTAGATGACATCTCACTGGAGCTGAGTAGAGTTGAGAATTAAGAGATGAGATTAGAGAAGATAGCTTGGCACCAGGACCCTACCTGCCAAATGAAGGAGTTTGGAATTTATCCCTTTAGCAACAGGGACCCACTGGAAATTTGAGTAGAAGAGTGATGTGCTTAACAGTGTTTGAGCACCAATAATCTGGCCAGAGCATTGAATGTACTGAAGGAGTCTAGGAGACCATTGCAGTGGTCCCTCCATGAAGTGGACATGAATGGGAATGGTGGCAGTAGTATGGAATAAAAAGTATGACCATGGAAGAGATCATAAAGTATGAATAGTCAGGACTTGCTGACTCATAGAGGACCAAAAAGAGGGAGCATCAAAGATGACACTGCAGCTTTATGCTTGGATAACTAGGAAAATATATAATAGAAGTAGGAAAATATATAATAGAAGTAGGAAATTAAGAAGGGAGCTGGTCTTAGGAAGATTAGTTCAAGTTTAGATGTTGAGTTTGAGGGTTAGATGTTGAGTTTGAGGCAGAGACAGCAGACTGTGCAATGGAAACATGTAACAGGCAGATAACACACAGCCCACAAGATATTGGACATTAAGAATAATGGCATTTCTGGTGCTGCTCCGGGGATATATTTGGCACAGGAAGTACTATGGTGTTTCCTAGAGGAGAGTTTACAGAGTGTTTCAGAGAAAGGCAAATAATTTTCTATATAGTCTCTACTCAGTACAAGTGAAGACTGAAAACTTTTTGAGATTAGTAATAATGGCCCTCAAAACAAGAAGTGGACATTTCATGGCAGTAGAATGAAATATTCAGATGTGTATCCCAAAACCTGGGAGAGGAGAATCCAGGCGGTATAATAGCTGAGACAATTCCCACAACCACACTGACTAATTGTTATCAACAATTTCTCAGTGAGAAAGAACTAGAGTATTCAGAATCACCTGTATTTTTACATCTAAGCTACTCGTTCAGTAAACGTTAGGTGTAGTTCTCTTTCTAAAAGATGCTGTCATTCCAACAAGACCCTTTGTCAGATCCCTAAGTTAAAGAACCTCTGCATTAAATTGTTACAGATAGATAACTAATCGGGGTAGAAGGGAACTAACTAATACAGTCAAGATGTTGTGCCAGAATTGACACGCCCAGCACAGACACCTCAGAATGCTGTCTCGGCAAGGCCCCTATTTTGGTCTGCCTGTGCCTGTTGCTGCAGAGCTGATGCTGTCTGAAGCTTAAGTGGAGCTAAAGGTGATCTCCCTGCATGCAGTCATTGGGCTTGAGGTTGAGAGGATTCAATTAAGAGGTAGAGGAGGGGCGCCATGGTGGCTCAGTCGGTTAAGGGTCTGCCTTCAGCTCAGGTCCTGATCCCAGGGTCCTGGGATCGAGCCCCATGTTGGGCTCCCTGCTCAGTAGTGAGTCTGTTTCTCTCTCTCCCTCTGCCCCTCCCCCTGTTCATGCTCCCTCTCTCTCTCTCTCATAAATAAATAAAATCTTAAAAAAAGGAGGTAGAGGAAATAGATGTGTTCATCAAATTTTCTTTATGAAGTAGGATTACCTTTTTACTTAGAAAAAAATTATTAATAAGAAAAACATCTGAGCCCCCCAAATTAGAATATTCTTAAAACATCTTTTTGAAGGAGCTAGAACAAGGTGAATGCAATCATCCTTATAATAGTGTAGTTTTGTTAAATCAGTGTATCTCAACTTCCTTCCAGAGTTTTCATCTTCTCAGAGTTTATCTGTACACTGGGTTGCCAAGGCAACCAAGAAACATCCAGTATGACTCAGACACCTAAACTAATTTTTATGAATGCCAGCTACAAGACTTCTTTTGCTTCATGTTATTTAAGCCCAGAGCCCAGCATTCACATTCTACTTCAGTTTATATTTTGAACCCTGTTTTCCTTTCATGGATAAGGGTGGTTATGAAAGTGTATAAGATATAATCATATGTGAATTTACACTATTTATGTAAAAGATGTAAGATGTATGTATACATGTATGGGGAAGATAGTATGTGTGCCTGTTTTAAAAATGTAAATGGGGCAAAAGTTACCCCCCCCAAAAAAAAGAATCCCAAAGAACAAACAATAACAACAAAAAGTCTTGATTATCCATATAAATGAATTAAAATTAAAGGCTAAGTTTTCTGGCTTTTTTTTTTCCCTAGAAAGAACAGACATGCAAAAAAGTCCAATTGATCTCAGAGATTTCTTGAAAATGCCATTATTTTGTGCTCTGGCACTTTCTACAGTGGGAGTCCTTGTTAGTCAGGGGCATGGGAGAGGAGAGACAGCTGGGAAAGAGGGCAGAGACTACTGACAGTGGTGGGCCAAGAGACCCTTGAGGGTACAGAGGACACCAATGCTAGAAAGCAGATGAGTCCACTGCAGGGAATGAGTCAGGAACTGGGCAATTCAACTTAGCAAACATGCATCAACTCAAACTGTGATGAAAAATACAATCAAACCTCTGCTTTCACTTTTTCAACTTGTGGTCTAAACTCAACAGGAAAATTAAGATCTTGTCCTTTGGACCTGACAAAAATGCTTGAAAACTCCTCATGCCAGACCTTGAGTCCTATTAGCAAACAGGCTGTTTCAGCTCCTTTCTTGTTGGGGTGCCTTCTGCCTTTTATGTAGATCTCTTGTAGCTGACTGAGGTACCTGGCTAGGACTCCTGCCTCTTGATACCCAAACCTTTGGCCTGGTGGGTCACTTGAATTTCTGGGCCACTAGGTTTCCTCGTCTGATTCCTCCTCTTTCTCCTCGCAGAGTCTGGAACTCGTCTGCCCACAGACCTTCCTTGATGCTCTCTACCGTTGACTTCTCAGCACTCTCCCATTCCTCTTCCTAGTTGAATTCCCAATCCTGACTCTTAAGCCTGTCCATATTGTATCATGAAAATTAAGATCTCAAGGAATGCAAGTTCTTCAGCTCTACACTTGGTCAAAGCTGGAACATATCTGTGATGTTCACGGCTGTTTGCCCAGCACCTAATAGTGCCTACATATGCTTGGCATCCTATAGACACAAAAGAAAGAACAAAAGTTAAAATAAGTTGGTAATGTATTATTGACCCCAAATAGGAAACTTAAGATTTTTAATAAGGTTGAAACAAAAAGATGTCCTGCTTAATCAGCAGTTTATTAGAAAATTTTTTAAAAATGAAAAAATTTATATGTTTATAGTTAATTGAGATTGAAATCCTAGTAAGTCCTTCACCCTGGCCTCCTCACTGCGCCTCAAACACACCAAGTAGCATCCTGCTTTAGAGGGCCTTTGTATTTGATACTTCCTCTGCCAGAAATGTTCTTCCCTTAATTACTGCATGGCTCATGTGTCCTGGAATGTTTTTTTCTGTTTCTTGAATAGCTCATATGTTCACTTCCTCCATATCTCTGCTCAAATGTCACCACAGAGGGAGGCCTTCCCCTGACTCCCCAGCTAAAATAATAACACCCTACCACTTTCTAGATCTTTTGCTTTGCTTCATTTTCTCCCACCTGATGCATCATATGTTTATGGGTCCATTTCTGTGTCCTCCCACTAGAATTTATGTTTCATGAGTGAACACCTTTTTTTTCTCCACTACTATATCCTCACTCCCTGGAATGGTGCCTGGTATAAGGCAGGTGCTCACTAGCTATTTTATTGAATGGGTAATTCAAGGTAGGAACTTAAATATGCACTTTTCAATCTGATGCTTAAAACTACATTCTTAATCAGTACTGTAGTTCAACTGAATAAACATTATTGTTGGAACATATAAGAAATCATGAAAGAAAATAGCCTATTGTATTTAATTCTACTGCATTTAACTACAGACTATGCTTATATTTATACGTATTGTGACCTGAGGTACATTTTCCTCATTTTCATTTACCCTTTTGAGCCTCATTAACCTATTCTAAAATATGTTACTGCTTACTCGACAATATTTTATCTTCTGGCTAAATAAGAAAGAACATCTGTCTCCTAAATTACATATAATAAGTCATAAAAGTACAAATAGTACAGACCCATGTTAGGCATAGGAAAAGCAGACCTCTTTAAAAAACACTCATGTTTAATCTTTAAATGGATTTTCTGTGGGGCTTTTGACAATCTGATAGCCAGAGTGCATTTATGAACTAATGCTTTTAAAGCCACCCGCTACTTGTTCGCAGGTAATTCTATTGAAAAAAAATTTTTTTTGTCACATCTAATGGTAAGTCCCAAGCCCATGCTATGGGAAAGGATATATCAAATGTGGGCATTTGTCATGATATCATATATTAGACACCAGAACCTAACCCCTGGCTTCCCTGCTAAGTCAGAGCACCCAGAAAAGCATACATACACTTGTCATTCCTAGGAAGTTAATGCTCAAAATGGATATAAAAGGATTATAAACAAAAATCAGGATAATTGAGGTGCGGGAGGGCAGGAAGGGTAATGTCCAGAGAATATTGTGCGGGTGGTTGAACAGTTGTCAGGTTCATAGATTTTTTTCAAGCCTCCCAAGCAAGATTAAAACTTTATTCTTTAGTTACTGAAACATCAAGCAGAATCTCCTGCTGCTCTTTTTCAAGTACAAACTGTTAGTAAAATTTCTATATGGAAGCCTTGAGGCCTCTCCCTCTCTTCCAGAAGCTAGATGTAACAAATAAGAAGCCTGGTCTGGAATCAGAAAAACACTTTCCTGGCATTAGGAAAGTTACTCAACTTCTCTGAGCCTCCCCGCCTGTTAAGCAGAGATAATAAGAATGTATATCAGAGGTAACTGTAAATATTAAATGAGATAATATACACGTGTGCTAAACTGGAGACTGGTGATTTATAGTAAGCTCTCAATAAATTAATATTAATGATTATTTCTTCCACATTCTTTCTATAGCCTCACTTTTTCTCTCTGCTCCATTTCCTTTCCCTGTGTCTTTCCTTCACGACAGAGCCAAAACTGTAATTATTATTTGTAAATATTTATCGAGCATCAATCAATTACCATTAAACAATAGTTCAGAAGAGTCAATATGTATGTGAGGATTTACTAAGCAATTACCAGAAGCAACAGGCTGGGAGAGATTGTGTGTATGGTCTCAGCCTGGCTGGGTACACAATCACACAGCCGTGCAATGCAGGCTGTTACTCAGGTTGGGGCAACACTGCTGTTGAATTGATGGTGGTGGCTGGCCCTGACTGACTCTGAGAATAAAGACCTGAAATGTCTGGATTCTTAGGAAGCCTGTACCCATTTGGGAACAAGAAGTTTCTGGGTAAGTGCTTCCTGGGGTGGAGAGTGAGAGGGGCTCCTTTCCCTGCCTCCTAGAGTTCCTGAGCTCAGGAGAACAGGCTCTGTGAACTCTGGGGCATGACTCTTTCAGGATGTTTCTGAGAGGTAGGCCTAACTAGAAAAACACTATTCTGGCATCAGAAACATTTGGCTCAACTATAGCTGGACAGGGAGCTGTGAAAGTTGTTTCATGGAACCCCTCTCTGTGCTTCCCTTGCTTATACCTTTGTCTTACCTGATCCTCTGCTCCCTACTCCTTACCATGCCCTTCACAGAACTACTGTTCCCAGCTTCCAAATCTCTATATCAGCCATTCCGAAATGTTTACAATTTCCTGAAGGAGGCTTGTGTTCTCTCCTCTGCTTATTAAAGAGCTGCTTCCTCTGCCTTTAATGTGCTTCTTGGCCTGTCTCTTATTTGTTAAGACCTAGCCCTGGTACACTTCTGGGCAGTCTTCCTTCATCCCCATCGTAAAACAAGGTGTTGCTCAATGTGTTCCCATGGTCTCACTGTTTGTAGCCATGGTGGCTCTCATTAGTCAGTCAGTATGTAACTATCATGACTATTCATTCTTCTGTAAGTGCCTTGACAGTACAGACCATATATGTTTCTGTAATCTCTGTGTCCCTAGTACGTGGTACATACTATGTATGCATAGTATAGTTCCTGATGCTTTGAAAGTGCTTAGTAAATATCGGTGGAACAAATTAATAAAATTCTGAATTACATTCCTCTACATACTCCATCTGCAAGTGAGCTGCTGACTGCTAAATTGTTCAATAAAATAGTGTTGAAAAAGTGTACACTTTCACCTGTCTCCTTTAGTGTTAAAAAGGTTAATACCTATTTGGCAACAAAAGTTTAGTGAGGAGCCTTAAGTTCCTTGGAGGAAAGGGGCCATACATATTTTAAAATTCAGTAACAACTCCTATCCATGGTTCTTGTCACATTTCTCCTTGTGCTCTGCTTACAGAGAATTCAGGTGCCCCAGACTACTTAATAAAGTGGCACAATTTTTTTAAAGTGACTGTTTATTACCCAACATTCTTGTGAGATGCAATAAAAGAGATATTTTAAATGAGCGAACAATGACGACGATGACAACAACAACAAAACTCCCAATCATTGATTTGATTCACGTACCCTCCACCTTCCAACTGGGGAAAACCAATTTTTTTTAAGATTATTTATTTATTTATTTGAGAGAGAGAGAGAGAGAATGAGAGATAGAAAGCATGAGAGGGAAGAGGGTCAGAGGGAGAAGCAGACTCCCCGCTGAGCAGGAAGCCCGATGTGGGACTCGATCCCGGGACTCCAGGATCATGACCTGAGCCGAAGGCAGTCGCTTAACCAACTGAGCCACCCAGGTGCCCACCAATTTTTTTTTCTTAAAGAAGAGTGTGGACTGCCAACTGTTTCTGTTTTCTTTCTGGAGATAGTATGTCCGGACATCACATGCCACATTGCCATAGGCAGCAATTAAAGAAGATGGGTAGGACACAGATTCAGAAATGAATCCAAGAAAAATATTCACTGGGCATTGGTGGCTGCTCTACTTGGCTTCTGAGAAATCCACAGAGATCCTTGCTGAGTAATAGTGAGGGTTTATTGAACACAAAACCCTCCTCCCCTCCCAAACATCTAGCTCTACTATGTCCCTTAATGTTTTTCAAAATAAACTCTTCCACCTACATTTGCTTCAGGGTGCCCTTGGCATTGATGACTGGCCTTCCATAAATGACAATGGGTAGAGCTAGGGGATTCCAACTCTGATCTACTTTCCAACAATACCATCACCTAGAGTTTGTAAACTAAATGTAGAAGGAAAGGCATTAAAATCTTGAATTTTCTGGGAAAGCTTCAAAGATGAGCATAAAAATATGCAATGAAAACAGAATGGTTGAAATGCTTCTTGCCTCCCTGAGACACTTCCAAGAAAATGCCCTAAAAATGTCACCATAAAGAGAGACAGCATTATCACTATCAGTGAAGAAAGTAAATGTATAAACTTCTAAAGTGTAATGTAAGAAGGGTTCTGACCAGCTAGGAGGTAATGCAGTTGTTGTAAAAAAAAAAAAAAAAAAGCATGGGCTTAGACCAGGTTCAAACTCTGCTCTCTCACTTAGTAGCTGTATAAAACTGGACAAATTACTTAATTTTATGAAATATACCTTTCTTATTTTTAATTTGGATTCCTAACTACTTTACAAATTTATTGTTCATTCACTCAAGTAACTGATAACTGTTTGATTTTTGAGCAATTACTAGAAACCAGATACCATGTTGGGTGCTAGATATTCAAAAACAGGATATGATGTTTCCCTCATGGATTTCATTGTCTAGGAGCAGAGATAGTTGAATAAATAAGATCATTACAATATACTATGACAACTGCCTTAATACTGGTACATTCAAGGTAGTACAAAGGTGAAAGTGGTTGGGTCCCCTTAGGACAATCAAGGAAGTCTTCAAAGAAGAGATGGAGTTTAAGTATCAGCTAATGTTTAATAGATGAGTAGAGATAGGAAATGGAAAGACTTTTGGTGCAAAAACAACAGAGTGGCCAGTGGCATGATGTGAAAAATTTAGAAACTTCAAGAGTTCAGGAAACATCGTGTGGCTCAACTTGTCAATATATTTAAGAAGTAGGAGAGGATTGGTGACCATCTGAATAAAAGGGCTTAGCAAAGAGAAGGATGACACCCAGGCTCTTTTAGGAAGAGACTCAGTTGAGGTTGCTGTCCTTTACGGAGGGACACAGAGAAGGGGCATTAAGAAGAAGGGATGACAGAAATAAAGAGGCAATTTGGGGACAAGTTGACTGTGTGAGGGTTCTATGAAACATCTAAATGAAATGTCTTATAAGCAGTCCAATGTACTGGTCTGGAGCTCAGGAGAGAGAGCTGACCTGGAGATTCAGGTTCAGAACCCAGAGCCTCATATGTAAGACCAGATGAGCACTTGGATCTTTCCTCCACATAGACTGGCCTCAAGGCAAATGAGGAAGTCTGTGTTGTGGGGGTGCTGTCCAAGGGGAAATCCACACTTTTGTTCAGAGCCTTTGTGGGGAAGAGTTATGCTTGGGGAACCCTGTGGTCCAACCTTACAGTAGAACTGCCATAAAGGAAAACGTGCCATAAATCAAAAAGTACTGTCAAAATTATAGAAGTTATTTTATTTGCTTACATTTTAAAAAATATTTTGAAGGAATACAAAGACCACAGCAATACTTCTTAAAACCCCTGTCTCTTTCTCATTTGCTTCCCTTTAATCACAAACTGCTCCTTTAACCCTCCTACATGTCCTGAAAAGCCTTCCCCTACCCCTAGCCCCCACATCTCCTATTCATATATCCTTCCCACTTTCTCCTTATCCTACATCACTAAAATCCCCCAAAATGAGACTGATAAGGCAGGAAGAGGCTTCTCTGGAGGGTGAGGGAGGAGAAGAAATGAAACCTACCAAGTCAGGATCCTTTTAGATGCCAGGAAGAGGAGAACGGTTGGAAGGACTCATGCATTAATAATTTTGTTCTTGTTACAGTAGACTCAAAAGCCAGGCCGATCATCTAAATAAGTCATGCATGCAAAGAAGCCTAGGAGAGAGCAAGGATCCTTGTTCCAGGGAATGGGATGGAAACTAAAAAGAAAAAAAGGTTCTAAGTCATGGGTGAAAGTTGTTTCCTAAAGAAATTCCCTGGGCATCAGGCGACTGCTGCAGCAACTTGTATATGTTGTAGTGATCTCTGGTACAGGAGAAAGAAGCTATTAAAGTTTCTGCTAAGGCTTGGATATCATTGGAAGGAGATAGAGAGTGAGAAGGAAACAAGAGTCAGGACAGAAGCTTAGGGAGCCGGTTGATGGAGAAAGTCAGTGAAGGATTCTGATGAGAATCTGTCAGGAGGTGGAAGAGAACCTGGAGTTTATGGTGTCTTGGCAATTAGGATGCATTTTTTTCAAGGAGACAGTTCCAAATGTCCCATAATCATCAAACTTGATAAGAATGGAAAATAATCATTGGATTTGGCAAGTGGGAGGTCACTGATAACCTTAGCAAAAGCATCTTCAGTGAAACGGTGGAGGCAAAAGGCAAAGTACAGCGTGTTCATCGTGAAAAATGAAAAACTAGAGAGATGAGGACAACCATCCTGAGAAGCCTGTCTGAGGACGGGAGACAGCACAATAACTAGAGGAGTTTCTCCCCTCCCCGTCTCCTTTTCCCCTCTCTCTTCTTCTCTCCCCCTCCCTTTCTTCCTTCCTGATGTGCAAGATTTGAATCTCTTTAAAGGTCGTTGGGTAGGACCTTGTGAAAAAGAGTCTAGAAGTTCAGAAGGGAAATTATAGAGAAGGGGGTGGGGAGTACAAGGTTAGATTGAAGGATTCACCAGGAATAATGGAAGAAGGAATATGCTTTCCTCTGAGAGTAGAGGGAAGGAAAGTTTTAGTAGGAAAGCAGGAGGTCATTAGTCAGGAAGCTGAAGGAGTTTCTGTCTGCTAGCATTTGAGTTCTCTGCCAAGCAAAGTCATCCCCTGAGAGTCAGGTATAAGGAGGGAGGAGTTGGGTAGGGGGATACAGGGAGAAGTTTGGAAGAGTGACAGTATAGAATGGGACGGGGGACAAGATAAATGGCACAAAGGGTTCATATTTTTGAGACCACATGTTGGAGCCACCTAGTATATTTGAGACTCATAGTCTACCTTTCCCAGCTGCAGCTGCATGAGGGGCAGAGCTGTTATCATTAGATATGTTCAGGGATGGCAGTTTGAGGCAGGTGAGGCATTCAATAAATACCTGCTTCCCCACTAAAAAAGTACAGGTTAGTAGTATAGAAAACATGCTGTTGTGACTTTCTAGCAGGAAGAAATGTTTTCATTTCTTGAAGTGAAGTTTAGTCAAGTAAAGTCTAATTGTGGCATTTAGTCAAGGCCACGAAGGTCTTCTAAAATTGTTGGTTTTAATCTTTGGGCAGATAAAACTGCAAAATATCAGGTGGTGCCACTTGGTTACTGGACTTCAGGGTGTGACTGCTGTTATCTTGAGGACACAACAGGAGTAATCAATTCCCTTTTTGCCCTACCCACGTCAAGGGAGACAAAAGAATTCCAACAGGTCTAATCCTCTTGCCCTTGCACACAACCTCTAACATACGAGGAAGTAGTAGAACAGTGACTTTGGGGAACACGCTCACAAAGTGTCCACACACATGAGATCATTTCTTACAATTATTGCAAAAAGGCAGAAATATTTCTTTCTCAGAAAAGAGATCTGAATTTGGATAAGGCAGAAGCAAATGCAAAAGAGCAAGAATCAGAGTCAACCAATTTGTCCTTTTTTATCCAGTTAAGAAAGCAAACCCACTCTTCCAGCAGATAGGAGTCAAAGCAGGCAAGAGCGATGGAATGAATCAGAAGGAAAGCTCAAGGACTCATGGAGGTCATAGCTATGCTCCTTGAAATTGCAGTGTTTGTGTAATATTTTAGAAAGAAACCTGCACCTGAGCCAGAGTCCATCTTGTGGCATTAATTTTGGTCTGAACTGGGAACACAGCTCATGCATGTATGTGCGAGTGTGTGTAGAACAAAGTGGAAGGAAAGGAAACTTAACATTTTTTGGATCCTTACTATGTGCTAGCACCTCACTTTTTCTCATTTAATTCACATATCAGCCCTGTGCCATAGATGTGATTTTCTTTATTTCACAGAGGAAAGAATCTGGGCCTCAGAGTGGTATGAAAGCTTGCTCAAGTTTGCCTTTAGAGACTGCACACTGCATGGCTTAGACATGAGTCACAGAGACAGGCAGAAAGGGCCTGAGGACTTAACTCTGCCACTAACCACCCCTGTGACTTGGAGAACTAGTTAAAATAGTAGCTGTGATGATCAGTTTTTTTGTGTAAACTTGTCTAGGTTACAGTGTCCAATTATTCAATCACTATTCTAGGTGTTGCTATAAAGGTGTTTTGCAGGTGTCATTAAAGTCCATAATCAGTTGATTTTAAGTAAGGGAGATTATCCTGGAAAATCTTCATGGACCTGATTCAATCAATTGAAAGAATTTAAAAGTAGTGCTGGGGCTTTCTTGAAGAAGAAGAAATTCTACCTGTGGACAGCAGCTTCACTCTGCCCCAAATCCCAGACTACTCTTCTCTACAGATTTTGGACTTTCCTTGTCAGCCCCCACAATCACATAAACCAATTCCAAAAAAATCTCTTAATATGTACCTCCTACTGATTCTGTTTTTCAAGAGGAATCGTGGCTGATACAGCACCTCCCTCTGGTGGGTTGTGCAGACTAAATGAAGTAACGTATGACTGTATGGTAAGTACCTGATATGGTGCCAGAAACACTAAAAAGGGTTTGAAAAATGGTATTTACTATTATGATGACTCGACAAACACAGGTTAGGTCTTCATCTAGTTGACTTCCAACCTGTCTCTTTACCCAACAATTTGGTCAAGAACTGTAGTTACTGGTTTGGGTTTTCTCCCTAATTCAATGTGACCTGGAGCAAGCCACAAACTCTAAGGGCCTTGGTTTCCTTTCTATAAAATAAGGAGCTGTACACCAAATGATTTTGGCACAAACTCTTCCAGCTCTGATGTTCTCTGGGTCAGTTTTGACCTAATTTATTAGATTTTTATTAGGCCTGGTCTATTTCATCCAGCTACCAGACAAGATCTATTCCATTACAGTTACATTCAAGGCTGCTTCTACACAAATAACCCTCTAATTCCTGGGTGGTTTATGGCCCGAGAATACAAACTAAGTTTAATCTTAACCTGAGCAAAGCATTCTTGTTCTTTTAGCCAGTAGTTATAGAGCTCCGGCTCTACCCCAGACTATAGGCTCTAGGGAATAATAAAAGAACATTAAATCTGGTTCCTGCCCTCGAGGAACATAGCAAGACATCTAAAAAATCAATACTACTATGAGGGACTATATATTTAAGTCTAAGCACTATTGGAGTTGAGAAAAAGGGGGAGGGCGCCTGGGTGGCTCAGTTGGTTGAGCGACTGCCTTCGGCTCAGGTCATGATCCTAGAGTCCCTGGATCAAGTCCCGCGTCGGGCTCCCTGCTCAGCGGGGAGTCTGCTTCTCCCTCTGACCCTCCCCCCTCTCATGTGCTCTCTCTCTCTCTCATTCTCTCTCTCTCAAATAAATAAATAAAATCTTTAAAAAAAAAGAGAGAGAGAAAGGGGGAGAATAAGATCATTCTGAGCTGGAATGATCAGAAAGGCTTAATAGAAGAGGCAGGGATTCAGATAGATGGGATGTCCATGTAAGAGATGAGAAAGAAGTTAAATCTTCCACTCTTACTATGCGTCATTTATTCCACAATGGTGGAAATAAACAGGTAAGATTTGGGCAGCTCTTTACATTGCTGCTTACCTTTGTTGGCACAGATGATATAAAAGTGAATGCTTCATGACTTCAGGTTTTCTCTCCTATTCTACCTGGGATGTTCTGTGCAAGAATGAATGGACAGCAGTTGTACTACCTTGCACCCATTTACACATGTATACCTTCAAACACCATGACAAGCCCCATCATCCATGCATTAGGGCACCTCCCCATAGAAAATTAAGTTCCATTAAGGTGAGGTCCATGCTTCTCTTGTCTGCTATATAAATATTCATGTAATAAATCAATGAAATAATTGGTTTCCAGAATATGGGAGACATAAAGGGGAAGCTTCCCTAACTGAAACTTTCAATGGGATTAAACCACTAAAAACAGTGATTCTTAGACTTTGGAAATTCTTTGATTTTCAGTGTCAGCCCATTCTGACTCCCTGCTCCCGCTCCCTGCAAAATGTTGCTTGAGCCCTACTGGTAGGGCTTCTTCTCCAAAGAGCCACTGACAGAACTTCTGCCAAAACTTTGCTGGAGCTGAACAAAAAAACTAGTCGCTGTGTGTAGAAGAAAAGTTATGCTTGAATAACAAGCAAACACCAGAAGGATTAATTTTATAAGCTTACCTTTGAGATCAGATAAAGGCGGCTTGACTTTTTAAGGACAATATTTATTTTTATCAGTTTAATAAACATCTCTTAGCAATATTGATAGTCATCTTTAATGGGCAGGAACAAAGAAACCTTATGAACAGTTAAACTTAAATTGTTCACTAATCTTACTTCAGTTTATTGCCTCTTTCATGATGATCTTTTGCTAAATGAGTCTAAAAAAATACTTGGTGATGTGTGTAAACAAGCCAGAAATTCTCAAGACTGTGGTCTAATGAAAGCAAATAAACAGGGTTTACAAAATAATTCAGAACACTGAAAGAGACAGTGTTTGAGGTATAAATATAGATTTCTAGAAATAAGAAGTTAATAATCATAAGTCATTATCCATAAGGATCACCATAAAGATTGGAAATGGAAAAATATCCTCTGTATTCAGAGACATTTCCTAGTCAATTGCAAAATAATTCTGCCCATAGATTATTAACATTTACATTCCAACAAATTTTTGTAAATATTTATTCAGCTCCAACTATGTCCAATGAAAGTTCTCAAAACATACTGTATCCAATCAATGCAATAAATCATTGCATATTTACCAAGGACTGGACTATGAGTAGTCTGGGTAATGTAGTGTACACATGCTGTTTTTGTCTGTCAGCCTCTATATGTTCCCCCTTCTTCTGTTAATAACACCTGAATTTTTCCTTTGGGGAGCCACTCTCTCCCATTTCACACTATGTGTTTCTATGGGATTGACCTCACCCTGCTAGCTCCAAGGATATTCAGGTAATCATGACCCACTCATTTGTCCTTTGACCACAGTGATTGATTTAGAGGTGGGCATATAGATTGAAGTAGAGGTGAATTTGGTGATAAAAGCCAGGCCAATGAGACTAAACTCTGGGGTTTTATTAGAAAAACTTGGACAAGAAAAACTCTCTTCCCACAGATTGAAAGCTGTAAGAGCGACAAGCTGAGACCCTGTTAAAAAGACACCAACAGAGAAGATGGAGAGCAAGACCAAGTTTTAATGGTGGTGCTGACCATTTTCCCCTTGCCCCCAGATCTTCTCTCTCCTCGTCTCTACTGGCTGACTAAATGGATTCTGTCAATCTCTCTTTTCCTCTGGCTTCCAGGAGGGAGTGCTGTGAGGAGATCAGAGATACTAGATTATTTCCCAGTCCTTTTCTGTGGGGTTTGCTCAGGTTGGCTGTGCCTCTACTGGAGGCTACAGCTCCTATTAGGAAACCCTCTCTGTAAAACTCTCTTATCTTCAGATTTCTAGTAACCATTCTTGCCTTGCTCCTTTAGGTCTGAGATGATAACAATGTCCCACTATTACTTGCTTTGGTATATCAACAACCCCCATAAATTTCCTAAACCCTGTCCCATCTTTGTAATTAGTCCTTTTTTTTTTATAGTTATTATTATAGTTCTTAATCCAGACATGCCTAAAGATAGTGATACTCCTAACTTCTCAATTACTTGAGCCAATAAATTCCCTTTTTCCTAAAGGCTGTTTGAAAAGGATTTTCTGCCTCTTACAACAGAGAGTCCTAATATAGTTTGTCAGGTTGTTTTGATTGCATAGACTCACACAAAACACTTAAATAATAGGGAGAGGACACTCTTCTGGACCGAATTGAGCCCCTCAGTTCATATGTTGACTTCCTAACCCCCAATACCTCAGAATGTGATTCTGATTTGGAGATGCGTTCTTTAAAGAGGTAATTAAGTTAAAATAAGATCATTAGCATGGACCCTAATCCAATCTGTTTTGTAGCCTTCTGAAAAGAGGAGATTAGGACACAGACTTGCACAGAGGGAAGATAGCCATCTACGAGCCAAGGAGAAACCAATATCTTGATATCAGACTCTACCCTCTAGAATTGTGGGAAAATAAATTTTTGTTGTTTAAGCCACTTAGTCTTTGATACTTTGTTATAGCAGTCCCAGCAAACTAATATAGGCACCTACAAACTATAACTGGGAAAGACGTCTCGAGGCCAACAACTCTCTCCAAGTCTCTAAGTCAACATGGTCTCTTAGCTCATCTGTGTCTCTCTATAAATTGGTTCCATTTACATGTTTATCTCACTGGCTAGTCCTTCCATATTTCCCAATCCAAAGGATCCTAAACTAATTGATTAGGCTAACTGCCATTGATACTATTAGGGTGAGACCTTTGCACTAACCCACCTCATGAGTTTCTAGCTAGCAATGGATAAGATGCATTTGGATCATATGCCCTTGTCTGGTTCCACCAGTGGCTATCATGTGTAGGGAACAATTATATGGTGGTTCTCTACATAAAGAGTGGCAGGAGGGTCAGTTTCAGGGAGAAAGAGAGGCTGTATACAGCTGGCATTTGATAAGTCCAGCATTTGGTCTCCTGGGTTGGTAGCATACTGCTCAGATCTGGCTTCAATTTTTACTGTAGTAGCCAATTCCTCGTTTCAGTTACTCACAAGGCCTGCTGTCTTGATCATAAGTCTTATGAGACACCCTAAGTCTTTACAATAACCACACTGTTGTGCTTGACTTAGTTTGATGTGTTTGTTACTTGAAAACAAAAAAAAAGCCTTGATTAAAATAGTGTCCAGCAGTATGATTACATTTCTGTCTGCAGTTTCTTCTCCCTTTGGGGAGGTCAGGGGTGGCACATGGAGGTATTTGGCTGGGGTAAGGGCAACCTTGTGGGGAACTTCAGCTTTCAGGCCTACTCTGCTGCCCAGTACTCCCCTCCAGCAGAATGGCAGGGCCATTTCACTTGTATCCAAAAGCCTGGAAATGTGAGAGTTTGAGTGTGTGGGAGAAGCTTGATATTTTAGCAACACTGAATATTTTGGGACAAGATGGGCATACTTGGAAAGCCACCTTTTAGAGGCAAAATGTAAAAACACTGATAGATTTAAGACAAGAGAGCCATACGATCAATTTTTATCCCAGAAAAACCACTCTGAATGGAAAGTGGTTTGGAGATAGGCAGGCAAGAAGTAGAGCCAGGTTCAAAGGGAGAAAGCCAAGCTAGAGCTGATGATGGCCCAAATGATTTGGAGCCAGTGGGGATGAAAAGGGGAAGGCACTGAGAAAAATGGAGGGATTACAAGTGTGGCTAGAGCCCGCTGTTCAATACCCCAGGAGGAGCAGGTGTAAAGGTACATCTACTATGCTAGGATCTTTGGCTTTGGCATTAAAGAAGGGTGGGATGATCAGGACCATGCCCAAGCAACTCTGCTTTCAGTTCTTCTCTTTGCTTAAAGCCAGGAAAGAACTTCGAGACCCATCAGGACATTGTAAATTCCTTAAAAAGACAAAAGGATTAGCTCTGTCATCTGCAGCAGAGGTAGTAGGGTTGGAAAGAGAAAACTAGATCATTTGGAGCTGGATATAACTGGTGAAGAGCAAAACAGCAGCCCTTGGGGAACACTGAGGAGCATCCAGCATGGAATTGGGGTCAGATTACTATCTGGGCTGTATTGATGCAGCCCAGCCCCTTTTAAGGGGAAAGAAAACGGGCTTTGAATTTTAGGTAGCTGCATATTAAACATTTTTTTTCCCTAACCATATTTGCATACCTCCTCTTCCTGCTCTCCATACATTTTAGTGACCACCTGAATGATGAATAACAGAGGCCAGACCTTTGTCTGCTGAGGTAGATTGTATTATTGTCATATAAGTAATTGCATTTCCTCTTCTCCCTCCATTGACATTAGGTCTCGCCATGTGACTTGCTTTGGCCAATAAAATGTGAGTAGATGCTTAAAATGTGCTCCTGTGATTTGGCTTGGCCTTTGCAATCTTGCCCTCTGTCATAGAAAGAGCCCTCTCCTTTAGCCTGGGTCCCAGAGTGAGTATAGAAAAGCCTGAACCACCTACAGGCTGGAGCAGAGCCACTGCAGGCAACCTCAGACCCATGAGCAAGATACCTTCCTTTTATAGGTCATAGAAATGTGTGTTTTCTTTTTTTATTACACAGCATTATTACAGCAAAAGCTGACTAATTTAGATATTAGTCCCTAAAAGTATGGTGCTGCTGTGATAAGAACTTAAAATACTTGTCCTTCCCTTGGGACTGAACAGCAGGCAGCAAGAAAGTGTTGAAGACTAGAAAGATGATCTTATAGAGCAAGATTATGTAGTAGCAAATATTTGGTAAAACCTGCAATTACTTGAGGACAGAAAATATACCTCATGAATGGGTGGTTTTGGGTGACAGGATTTCAAGACAGACTGTTATTAGCATGAGTTGGTTGCTGCCCTTGATCAAGGTCTTCAGGGATTAAAGAGTAAACAGTGACTCCAGAAATTCCGGGACTTGCAAATATGAAAAATGGAACCGTTTCTCATCTTCAAATAGAAAAAGGAAAAACTGAAAAATGCTGAAAACCACAAACTCTGATTAATGCTAATTAAGACCAAGTCTCAAGACAAAGATCAAATAAATTGTACTATCATACTCTTTGTTAAATGTGTTAATGGATTAAGGTGGTATCCAGTGAATTCTCTTATCTGGGCCAAATAGCTCATAGAAAAGAGATAAGGACTAGGTTCCACTAACTTAATAAGCTCAAACTCTATAATTAAGCCTAGAGAGAAAGAGAGGCATGACTTGACAATTATTGTAGATATAGTTGTCTCATGGAGGTAACTGAAATCACACAAAAAATTAAAAATAGTTTTTGGGGAGAAATATAACTCCCAAAGCACTATTGCCTGGATTAAAAGAGACTGTGACTCTGAGCCATGAAAAAGACTTAGAATAATAACGTATCAAAATTGGTTCATTAATTGTTAACAACTATACCATATTATGTAAAAATTTAATAATAGTAAGAGCTAGGTATCCGGTAAATGGAACTCTCTGTACTATCTTAGCAACCTCTGTGCACATCTAAAATTATTTTCAATTAAAATTTTATATAAAAAAATGAAGGACTAAAAGTTTTCCTCTAAGATCAAGAGCAAGTCAAGGATGTTGACTCTTGCCACTTTTATTCAAAGTAGTACTCTAAGTCTTCGCAGGAGCAATCAGACAAGAAAAAGAAATAAATTCATTTAAATTGCTAAGGAAGAAGTAAAACTCACTATTTACAGATGCCATGATACTATACAAAGAAAATCCTCGACTCCACCAAAAACTTATTAGAACTAACAAACGAATTCAGCAAATTTGCAGCATATGAAATTAATAAACAGAAATCTGTTGTAATTTTATACACTAATAACAAAGTGGCAGAAAGAGAAATTAAGAAAACAATCCCGTTTACAATTGCATCAAAAAGAAGAAAATATCTAGGAACAAATTTAACCAAGGAAGTGGAAGACCTGTACTTTGAAAACTATAAGATATTGATG
Organism: Zalophus californianus; assembly: GCF_009762305.2. Taxonomy (NCBI): domain Eukaryota; kingdom Metazoa; phylum Chordata; class Mammalia; order Carnivora; family Otariidae; genus Zalophus; species Zalophus californianus. The sequence goes on from NC_045598.1 coordinate 125,770,157, forward strand.
AAAGAATTGAAGATAACACAAACAAATGGAAAGATACCATGCTCATGGATTGGAAGAATATTATTAAAATATCCCTATTACCCAAAGCAATCTACAAATTTAATGCAATCACTATCCAAATACCAATAGTATTTTCAGAAAAACTAGAAAAAAGAAACCTAAATTTCATATGGAACCACAAAAGACCTCCAAATGGCCACAGCAATCTTGAGAAAGAATAAAGCTGGAGGTATTACACTCCTGATTGCAAACTATACTACAAAGCTGTAATCAAAAAAGTATGGTATTGGCACAAAAAGAAACACATAGATCAATGGACAGAACAGAACAGAGAGCCCAGGAATAAATCCATGCTTATATGGTCAATTAATCTATGACAAAGGAGACAAGAATATACAATGGGAAAAGGACAGTCTCTTCAATAAATGGTGTTGGGAAAACTGGATAGCTACATGCTATCCAATTCATGCAAAAGAATGAAACTGGACCACTTTCTTACATCATATGCAAGAAATAAATTCAAATGGATTAAAGGCCTAAATGTGAGACCTGAAACCATAAAAATCCTAAAAGAAAACATAAGCAGTCATGTCTTGAACATCAGCCTTGGCAACATTTTTTCTGGATGTGTCTCCTCAGGTGAGGACAACAAAAGCAAAAATAAACTACTGTAACTACACCAGAATAAAAAGCTTTTGCACAGTGAAGGAAACCAACAACAAAATGAAAAGGTAACCTACTGAATGGGAGAGGATATTTGCAAATAATATATCTGATAAGAAGTTAATATGCTAAATATATAAAGAACTTATACAACTCAGCAACAAAAAACCAAACAGTTGGATTAAAAAATGGGCAAAGGATCTGAAATAGACATTTTTCCAAAGAAGACATACAGATGACCAACAGACACATGAAAAGTTGCTCAACAAAACCATTAGGGAAATGCAAATGAAAAATATGATGAGATATTACCTCATACCAGTAGACAAGAAATAATAAGTGTTGGTGAAGATTTGCAGAAAAAAGAACCTTTGTATACTGTTGCTGGGAATGTAAATCGGTGCAGCCACTGTGGGAGAGTAGGGAGGTTCCTCAAAAAATTAAAAATTGATATACCATATAATCTAATAATTCTACTACTGGGTATTTAGCCAAAGAAAATAAAAATGCTAATTTGAAAAAAATACATGCAACTCTTTGTTTACTGCAGCATTATTTACAATAGCCAAGATATGGAAGCAACCTAAGTGCCCATTGATAGATGAATGGATAAAAAAGATGTGATACACACACACACACACACACACACAGGAGTATTACTCCAACATAAAAATGAACACACACACAGGAGTATTACTCCAACATAAAAATGAATGAGATCTTGCCGTATGTGACAACATGGATGGACCTAGAGGGTATTTATGCTCAGTGAATAAGTCAGACAGAGAAAAACAAATACCATGTGATTTCACTTATAAGTGGAATCTAAAAATCAAAACAAATGAATAAACAAACAAAGAACAACAGAAGTAATCTCATAAATAGAACAAACTGTGGTTGCCAGAGAGGAGGGGGATTAGGAGATGGGTGCAATAGGTGAATGAGATTGAGGCCTAAACTTCCAGTTATAAAATAAATAAGTTACAGAGATGAAAAGTATAGAACTGGGACTATAGTCAATAATGTTGCGATAATATTCATGGTGACAGATGGTAACTACTCTTGTCCTGGTGAGCATTGTGTAAAATATAGAGCTGTTGAATCATCAGTGTGCTGCACACCTGAAACTAATAAAACATTGTATGTCAACTATACTTCAATAATAAAAAAAAATGAACTATGAAAAATTCAAGACCTTAGGGTCCCCAACATTCTGCAGGCGGGTAGCAGGATGAGGAAGCCACTCAGCTGCCAAGGGGTACATATTTTCCTTCAGAAGTGGCCAAGAAGGATAATGGAAAATTACCTCTCAGAAGGTGGAGCTAAGAGTCATGAGAACAATGAAAAGAAAAGCTAATCCCAGGGAACAGAACTGGAGCCCAAATAAAGAACATTTCCTACCTTCAGGTTGGGGACTTGGCAACATTTGCCCAGTGGGTTTCAGAATTGCTACAGACCAGTGACTGCTTCACCTTCTGCGATGGGCTATTTATTTTTGCTATCCTGTGTCTGTCCTGTATGGTATGGTGAGTGGGGGTACTATTCAGCAAATTATCACTTCTGTCTCCCCTTTCTCACTTATATGAAGAATATCCTACCCTCTTCATTGATATTGACCACATGAGTTGTTTTGGCCAATGAATGTGAGCAGAAGCTTTGAATGTGCTTGCAATATTTGATTTGACCTCTCTGCCTTTCATGTTCCCACCTCCTACGTTAATAAGAGTTTGCCTAGGAGCCACTGTTCCTTTAACCTTGGTCCTAGAATGAAAGACTCCTGGAACATACCTGAACCCGACCTGCAACTCAGAGCAGGACTGCTGTAGCTGCCCAGTCAACCTGTAAGTAAGATAAAAACGTTTTGTTATTGGAAATCCCTGAGAATTTTTGGTACACAACAAAAGCTGATTAATACATAGAGCAAAAGTTCCCAAGGAACTGAGGGATGACTCTAGATGGGATTTGCACATAATAAAGGTAAGGGAGAAGGTGGAAGAGAAAGTTGTAGGGTGTTTCCAGGTAATGATGCACTTTGCCTCCAAAATCAGGGTAGAGTATTCCAAACATCATATTCATGAGAGACACTAGAAGTTTCTCAAATGACTAGAGTCTAGCATTTTATATCAAACTTTAATAATTAGTGATACCATTAAAATCCAGATAATAACTATAGTCCCAAACAAGGTCCTATAATATAGAAACTCCTTGGGAATGAGATTGAGATATAAAATGCTAATGAATATTAGAACTTCTTAGATCATTTTAATGCAGAATACACAAATCTTAATGACACAATCTCAATCGTGTTTTTCTGATAGCTATCTTGAAAGCAATTATTAAAATAGACATCTAAGGGAAAAATTAACTGTTATATTTATAGAACAAAATTTAAAAAGGACTTGTTCATCTTTTGAGCTATAAGTTTGCACCTGTAAGATGAACAAAAGTAAAATTAAAACTTTTTACTGCAAAATTACTTGCCAGCAATGGCTTAATAATAATTTTGATATTTATTTTGCACTGATACAAACTTTATATATTTAATTTCATGTGAAGCAATATTTGATACAACAAAATACCAACACAACAAAATAATTCAGACTTACCCATGAAGTTTGCTTTAACAGGAACTGACCTATGTTCAATGACTGCAAACCACTTGAACAGGTTTTACTTGTTTATATAAGAGACATTTTTAAAAAAGACATTTATTTCCCATTTTTCCTGGCATTAACTAGGGACAATCTTGCCACAATTCTACTTTACAAAACTACAAGGAAGGAACATTCAATTTGATGTTCATGTGAAACATAATTACCCACTTTTCTTCCTTTACAACATGTACTCCATAGTCAGGATGACAAGCCAAAACGTACATAATACACTGCCTGTCATTAATAAGTATGCTCTTTTGAAATTATTTCACAATAACACTTATTCAAAATATCCTTTACTTGCTTTTTTTGACTATTATATTAGAGCACCTCAACAAGTATTGCCTGCTTCAAATCAAAGAGAGAAATAAGAATTTATTGAATAAATAAGTTGACTAGGTGCAATCATAAATAAGTATTGTAAATTTTAACATGTACAGTTTCATCTCTGCCATGTCTCTTAAGGAAGTTACACTGGCAGGGTAAGGGTCTGTGTGCCAGGATTATAGAAAGATGTAGCTCTTCCATCTTGCCCTAAATAAATATCATGCATCCTTCTAGGCTCTTCACAAAACCCACATACTGAATAAAGTCTTTCTTGAGTCTCCCAAGCATATCTGATCTCTTTTTCCTTTAAATCCATAGTGTGTAATTTGCCTCTCTATAAGAATAACAAAGCTGGTAAGAGTCAAAATTATACTGACTTATCACTGAGAACTTCCAAAGTGCTTTGACCATGCTAAAGTATATTATTCACCATCTCATTTCTTCTTTACAGCACTCCTGCAAAGCAGGTATCATTATTTCCACTTTATAGATGAGGAAACTGGGAAAGAATTTGAATTCAGGATTTAACTCCAAAAATGATAGTCTTAGTAACTCTGCTGGAAATAAAAGTATTTTTTTTTTATTTCCTAAAATGTTTGGTATTGGCCCTCTAGATAACTTTCTGTTCCTCAGAGAGGAGCCAGCCATACAACAAATGTAGTCCTATAGGGATCACCTTACAGGATTTAAACTGAGAAGTCCCTGAGACTTTAGTTATGATGCAGAATAAACTGTATCTGGTAATAACTTTAGCACTGTATTTTTTGGATCTGTGATTCACTTATTATTTTAACCTTCCAAAGCCAAAAATTTTAAAGCACTCAACTCAAACTACTTTTATTGGCCTGGAAATGTTTTATTGCAGTTTGGCTGACATTTTCTTTCACAAATGTCATTAGCACTACTTAAAAATGAATTATGTTAGGGTGTACAATACTACCCTTGTTTTGAAAAAATATTATGGTTTTATGAGCACATGAGGTAGGTCTCATGGGAACAAACATTAGCAATATATAGCTTCCTGATTTTCCAGGCATGCTTATATTTCTATTTAGCATAAGGAGCTTGGCTTGGAAAAAGGCTTAGATTTAGATTTACTTTTCTGGGATTATGTTGAATTCTCATAATAGCCTTTAAAGGACAGTCCACTAAGACTTAACTAAAATCTTGCACATAGGCTGTTCATATCCCTTCCCTATTTTGTAGCTTTAGCTCTGGTAATTGTTGTTATGTTAACACTGGTGTTCATTAATTAATGCAGGCATCTGAAAAATCAAGCATCATTTGAGTTCATTCATCAATATTCTCAAATATAAAAGGTCCAAAATGAAGGAAAAGTGATGCTGTTTATTATTAGCCTTGGAGAATCCTGAATGGATGGACATAGATTGTAAGCATTTTACTGGAAAAATAAAAATTATTTGTGGAAAAATCCTAATTAAAGAAAATAAAAACCAAACTAAAGGACAAACTTCTTCAACAAATTCTTTTCCGAGTCTTTAATAAAAATACTCAAGTCTCAAATTGCATTTCCTGGTCTCTGGAAATGCCTATAGATTCTCCCTAGTTTCTTGGGCTGAGCACAGGGGTTCTCCAAGTGTGGTCCCAACCATTAGCTCCATCATCATCTGGGAACTTGTTAAAAATATAAAGTCCTGGGCCTCTCATAGGCCTCCAGAACCAGAAACCTGAAGGTGGAGTAAGCAATCTGTGTTTTAACAAATTCTCCAGACACTCAGATGTTCTGCTCTGAAGTTTGGGAACCTCTGGCCTACAGAAATTGTTCTCAAACATTTCTGCACAGTAGAATCCCCTGGACGGTTTGCTTAACCATGGGTCCCTAATCCAGCCCTCAAGATTCAGTGGCAGTAAATCCAAGGAATTACGTGGGACCCTGCATTATTTTATTTTATTTTTTTAAATAAAGCAAGTGGTTCTGATTCAGATGGTCTGTAGCCCACAATTTGAAAAATTCTGGCTTGAACTGGAATTTAAGTGTTGACAAAAAGAGTATTTTCCCCCCACAAAATTCCCCTCCCACAACTGAGCAAAAACCTTTGAACTCTGATTTCCATCTATAATTTATTTAGTCTGAAGAATCCCTGCTTGCAGAGGTATTCCCTCATTCCCCCACTGCCTGAGGGACCTGAAACTTTGTGGGCTCTGTCTCTGAGGCTTTGCCCACCGCTTCCACAGGCGTGGCGTGTGTTTCATTACAGAAGCTTACACAAAAGAAGTGATGTAGTCCATACATTTGCAGGATGTTAAGTATTAAGTATATGCTCAGACAAGATAAAACACAAGTGAGAATCTAATTTTTTTTTCCTGAGATAACTGGAAGGAGATCACTTCAAGAAAAGGGAGCTCGATCCTTACATATCCTGCCATGAGAATACTTTGTTCTAAAGGTGACTTTTTTTTTTAAAGATTTTATTTATTTATTTGAGAGAGAGAGAGAGATAGAGAGCACGAGAGGGAAGAGGGTCAGAGGGAGAAGCAGACCCCCCTGCTGAGCAGGGAGCCCGATGTGGGACTCGATCCCGGGACTCCGGGATCATGACCTGAGCCGAAGGCAGTCGCTTAACCAACTGAGCCACCCAGACGCCCTAAAGGTGACTTTTAAACTAAGTTTTGGAAATTATTCATTTAATCCATGGACACTACTAAAAACAGTAATGGAAGTAGGGGAATTGTTTCACTTTATGATTCTTCTAATGAATTTCTGCTTGCTCTATAGGTCTTTCCACTTTGTGTGGTAAGAGGTAATGTAAATTTTTGGATAAAAAGAAATAAAAAGAAAGATATATGCTGTATACTGGTTTCAGTACAGAAGCAATACTACAGAGATGTATATATGAATATAAATGTCCCATAGCTCCCTCCAATTTTATCTACTAAATATATATATTTCAAATAGCCTTTTCTTCCCTTAATTTAAGAATATCTGCCCATTCTAAAACATCACACATAATCTCCCATTCTGAGGTAAGCACTATTGATATTTCGGTGTAGATCTTTCAAATTTTGCCCAATATGTATATTTATTAAAAATGGTACCTACTGGGTGCCTGGGTGGCTCAGTGGGTTGAGGGACTGCCTTCGGCTCAGGTCATAATCCTGGAGTCCCAGGATCGAGTCCCACATCGGGCTCCCAGCTCAGCAGGGAGTCTGCTTCTCCCTCTGACTCTCTTCCCTCTCGTGCTTTCTATCTCTCATTCTCTCTCTCTCAAATAAATAAATAAAATCTTTTAAAAAAATGGTACCTACTTGGGGCACCTGGGTGGCTCAGTCAGTTAGGTGTCTGCCTTCAGCTCAGGTCATGATCTCAGGGTCCTGGGATTGAGCCCCTCATTGGGCTCCCTGCTCGGCGGGAAGCCTGCTTCTCCCTCTCCCTCTGTTGCTCCCCATGCTTGTGCTCTCTCTCTCTCTCTCTCTGTCAAATAAATAAATAAAATCTTAAAAAATTGGTACCAACTTTTTTGTTAACTGATATGTGTGGGCATTCTTCTATATCATTAGAATGGAAAATCCTGTATTTCCTAAAGCATGATTTGTAGTATGTGCCACAACTGATGTGTGAGATTATTTTTTGGTATTGTATGAATATATTTTAAATATTTTCAGTGATTACATTTTTTGTGAATAATTGAAAAATATAGGATATTGAGCCTGTAATTTTGCAGATGCTGCTGCTTCTGCAGATACTGTAACAAGACCAAGGAAGTGATAATCAACTTGATGAAAAATGTGTGGATTACACTGCGATCCTCAGTTATGTCCATGTATATCTCGGATGACTTCTTGGAATTGAGTGGTGCTCAACTTTTAATGACAATGTTTTATCTCCTGTCAAATTCTGAAATGATAGTCAAAGATAGCCTGCCTATGAATTTAATAAGTCAATATAACGCCCTACCCTGGATAAAAGGAGAAACTAAAGAAAATAATTCGTATAAATGAATATACATTTTAGTAGTTAAATGCTTGAGCTTGACTACAGTGGAGAATATAATGGGAGATTTGCTGAGAATATGAAGATGCAAGTGTAGACAGATACAGGTGAGTTTCAGGGTGACTTCAGGGCACCATGGCTATTGGATAGGCTGATTTTTCCAAAATTGTGAACAATGTTTGGTAAAGTTGTAAAGAAGATAGAATATGGTCTTGCCTGATGTACAAAGCTGCTGTATTTCTGGAAAAAATGGTGTATAGTAAAACTGTGCAAAATTTTGCATCTACATCTTAGAAAGATTCAGGTCTGGCTTAGGTAATTATAAATTATGAATAAGATTTAGGTCCGGCTCACTAGTTTTTTCACTGACTTGGATATTCTGTGAGACATATAAAGTCACTTGGAATTATCAGTCAATTCTTGTTCACATGGGAATATGCCTGGCATTGCAGGCTAACATTTCTGGTCCCTGTCTAACAAAGCCAGGAGTGCTTCCAACCCCTAACGATTGCAACAACCAAAAACACTCACAAATTTCTGAAATGCTTTCAGGCCATAGCACAGTTCCTGAGAGCCATTAGTGAAAATCACACAGAGGGCTAGTGTGGATTCTTGTATACTGACCGTCCATGTGACAACCGTGCTCTTTTCTGAAGTACATCAAAGTGTCACTTTTTGAAGTTAAAAATCATTTAGTATGCCAGGTATGTAGAAATATACATAATTGCCATTTGGAATCAGACATGCACTTCATTTCTTTTCCTGACTGAGCCTGTTGTACACTGGTGGTGAAAAAAGATTTCTAATGCAGAAAGGTGAAGTTTATGACAGGAATAAAGGGTATTAATTGTGATTCGATTAAATCAGACACATTTTTTGCTAGGTAGCAGCACCAAAATCAATGCATTAATAGCATTACTTTGTATTCTCTTTTTAAATTGAAGAATAATTGACATATAATATTGAATTAGTTTCAAGTGTACAACATAGTGACTTGGTAGATATATACATTACAAAATGATCACCACAATAGTCTAGTTACCTTCCAACACCATACAAAGTTGTTAACAATATTATTGACTGTATTCCCTATGCTGTACAATATATCCCTGTCTGGAAGACTGTACCTCTTAATCATCCATCCCCCTGTCTGTCTCCCTGCTGGCAACCATCACCTTGTTCCCTGTATCTATGAGTTTCTGTTTTGTTTGTTCATTTGTTTTGCTTTTTGTATTGCACATATAAGTGAAATCATACAGTATTTGTCTTTCTCTATCTGACTTATTTCACTTAGTGTAATACTATTCTAGGTCTATCCACGTTATTACGAATAGAAAGATGTCATTCTTTCTTATGGATGAGTATATATTGTTTATATATTAATATTAATATTAAAATAAACAAATATTATATATAATATAAATATATTAAGTCTCCCATTCCATTAGCATGGAATATCTTTCCATTTATTTGTATCATCTTTAATTTCTTTCATCAATGTCTCACAGTCTTTCACCTCCTTGGTTAAACTTATTCCTAGATATTTTCTTCCTTTTGATGCAACTGCAAATGGGATTGCTTTCTTAATTTCTCTTTTTGATAGTTCATTATTAGTGTATTAGAAATGTAACATTTTTGTATATTGATTCATATCCTGCAACTTTACTGAATTCATTTATTAGTTCTAACTAATTTTTTTTTCATGGAGTCTTTAGGGCTTTCTCTATATAGTATCATGTTATTGCAAATAGTTTTCCTTCTTCCTTTCCAATTTGGATGCCTTTTATTTCTTTTCCTTGCTGAATTGCTGTGTCTAAGACTTTTAATACTATGTTGAATAAAAGTGGAAGAGTGAGCATCCTTGTCTTGTTCCTGATCTTTGAGGAAAAGCTTTCAGTTTTTCTCCACTGAGTATGATGTTAGCTGTGGGTTTTTCATATATGGTCTTTACTGTGTTGAGGTATGTTCCCCCCATACCCATTTTGAGAGTTTTTACCATTAATAGATGTTTATTTTTGTCAAATGTATTTTCTGCTTCTATTGAAATGATCATATGATTTTTATCCTTTGTTTTGTTAGTGTGGTGTATGACATTGATTGATTTGCAGATGTTCAACCATCCTTGCACCACTGGAATAAATCCCACTTTAATATATTGTTGAATTTGGTTTGTTAATATTTTTTTTAATTTTATTATGTTATATTAGTCACCATACAATACATCATTAGTTTTTGATGTGGTGATCCACGATCCATTGTTTTTGTATAACACCCAGTGCTCCATGCAGTACGTGCCCTCCTTAATACCCATCACCGGGCTAACCCATCCCCCCACCCCCCTCCCCTCTAAAACCCTATTTGTTTCTCAGAGTCCATAGTCTCTCATGGTTCATCTCTACCTCCGATTTCCCTCCCTTCATTTTTCCCTTCCTTCTCCTAATGTCCTCCATGCTATTCCTTATGTTCTACAAATAAGTGAAACCATACGATAATTGACTTTCTCTGCTTGACTTATTTCACTTAGCATCATCTCCTCCAGTCCCATCCATGTTGACGTAAAAGTTGGGTATTCATCCTTTCTGATGGCTGAGTAATACTCCATTGTATATGTGGACCACATCTTCTTTATCCATTCATCTGTTGAAGGGCATCTCAGCTTCTTCCACAGTTTGGCTATTGCGGACATTGCTGCTATGAACATTGAAGTGCATATGGCCCTTCTTTTCACTGCATCTGTGTCTTTGGGGTAAATACCCAGTAGTGCAATTTCTGGGTCATAGGGTAGCTCTATTTTTAAATTTTTGAGGAAACTCCACACTGTTTTCCAAAGTGGCTGTACCAACTTGCATTCTCACCAACAGTGTAAGAGGGTTCGTTCCCCTTTCTCCACAACCTCTCCAACATTTGTTGTTTCTTTCCCTGTCCATTTTTGCCATTCTAACTGGTGTAAGGTGGTATCTCAATGTGGTTTTGATTTGAATTTCCCTGATGGCTAATGATGATGAACATTTTTTCTTGTGTCTGTTAGCCATTTGTATGTCTTCTTCAGAGAAGTGTCTTTTCATATCTTCTGCCCACTTTTTGACTTGATTATTTGTGTTTTAGGTGTTGAGTTTGAGAAGTTCTTTATAGATCTTGGATACCAGCCCTTTATCTGTAGTGTCATTTGCAAATACCTTCTTCCATTCTGTGGGTTGCCTCTTTGTTTTGTTGACTGTTTCCTTTGCTGTGCAGAAGCTTTTTATCTTGATGAAGTCCCAAAAGTTCATTTTTGCTTTTGTTTCACTAGCTTTTGGAGATGTATCTTGAAAGAAGTTGCTGTGGACGATGTCAAAGAGGTTACTGCCTATGTTCTCCTCTAGGATTTTGATGGATTCCTGTCTCACATTGAGGTCTTCCATCCACTTTGAGTTTATCTTTGTGAATGGTGTTAGAGAATGGTCGAATTTCATTCTTCTGCATGTGGCTGTCCAATTTTCCCAGCACCATTTATTGAAGAGACTGTCTTTTTTCCATTGCATGTTTTTTCCTGCTTTGTCAAAAATTATTTGACCACAGAGTTGAGGGTCCATATCTGGGTTCTCTATTCTATTCCATTGGTCTATATGTCTGTTTTTGTGCCAGTACCATGCTGTCTTGGTGATCACTGCTTTGTAATATAGCTTGTAATCGGGCAACGTGATGCCCCCAGCTTTGTTTTTCTTTTTCAACATTTCCTTGGTGATTCGGGGTCTTTTCTGATTCCATACAAATTTTAGGATTGTTTGTTCCAGCACTTCGAAAAATGTCATTGGAATTTTTATCAGGATGGCATTGAAGGTATAGATTGCTCTGGGTAGCGTAGACATTTTAACAATGTTTATTCTTCCAATCCATGAGCATGGAATATTTTTCCATCTTTTTGTGTCTTCTTCAATTTCTTTCATGAGTGTTCTGTAGTTCCTAGAGTATAGATCCTTTACGTCTTTGGTTAGGTATATTCCGAGGTATCTTATGGTTTTTGGTGCTATTGTAAATGGAATCGTTTCTCTAATTTCTCTTTCTACAGTTGCGTTGTTAGTGTATAAGAAAGCAACTGATTTCTGTGCATTGATATTGTATCCTGCCACATTACTGAATTGCTGTATGAGTTCTAGTAATTTGGGGGTGGAGTCTTTTGGGTTTTCCACATAAAGTATCATATCGTCTGCGAAAAGAGAGAGTTTGACTTCTTCTTTGCCAATTTGAATACCTTTTATTTCTTTTTGTTGTCTGATTGCTGTTGCTAGGAATTCTAGTACTATGTTGAACAATAGTGGCGAGACTGGGCATCCTTGATGTGTTCCTGATCTTAAGGGAAAGGCTCTCAGTTTTTCCCCAATGAAGAGGATATTCGCTGTGGGTTTTTCATAGATGGATTTTATGAACTTGAGGAATGTTCCCTCTATCCCTATACTCTGAAGAGTTTTAATCAGGAAAGGATGTTGCATTTTGTCAAATGCTTTTTCTGCATCAATTGAGAGGACCATATGGTACTTCTCCCTCCTCTTATTAATGTGTTCTATCATATTGATTGATTTGCGAATGTTGAACCACGCTTGCATCCCGGGGATAAATCCCACTTGGTCATGGTGGATGAGCCTTTTAATGTATTGTTGGATCCTATTAGCTAGGATTTGTTGAGGATTTTGGAATCCATATTCATCAGGGATATTGGTCTGAAATTCTCCTTTTTGATGGGGTCTTTGCCTGGTTTGGGGATTAAGGTAATGCTGGCCTCATAGAATGAGTTTGGAAGTTTTCCTTCTGTTTCTATTTTTTGAACAGCTTCAATGGAATAGGTATTATTTCTTCTTTGAATGTTTGGTAGAATTCCCCAGGGAATCCATCAGGCCCTGGACTCTTGTTTTTTGGGAGGTTTTTTGATCACCGCTTCAATCTTGTTACTGGTTATTGGCCTATTCAGGTTGTCAATTTCTTCCTGTTTCAGTCTTGGCAGCTTATAGGTTTCCAGGAAGGCCTCCATTTCATCCAGATTGCTCAGTTTATTGGCATATAGTTGTTGATAATAATTTCTAATAATTGTTTCTATTTCCTTGGTGTTAGTCATGATCTCTCCCCTTTCATTCATAATTTTATTAATTTGGGTCCTTTCTCTTTTCTTTTGGATAAGTCTGGCCAGTGTTTTATCGATCTTATTAATTCTTTCAAAGAACGAACTTCTAGTTTCATTGATCTGATCTACTGTGTTTCTTGTTTCTAATTCATTGATCTCTGCTCTAATTTTAATTATTTCTCTTCTAATGCGTGGCTCAGGCATCGTTTGTTGCTTTTTCTCTAGTTCTTTAAGGTGTAGAGTTAGTTGGTGAATTTGGGATTTTTCTATTTTTTTTGAGTGAGGCTTGGATGGCTATGTATTTCCCCCTTATGACCGCCTTTGAAGTATCCCATAGGTTTTGGACCGATGTGTTTTCATTCTCATTGATTTTCATGAATTGTTTAAGTTCTTCTTTGATTTCCTGGTTGACCCAAACATTCTTGAGCAGAGTGATCTTTAGCTTCCAAGTGTTTGAATTTCTGCCAAATTTTTTCTTGTGATTGAGTTCCAGTTTTAAAGCACTGTGGTCTGAGAATATGCAGGGAATAATCTCAATCTTTTGGTATCGGTTGAGACCTGATTTGTGACCCAGTATGTGGTCTATTCTGGAGAAAGTTCCATGTGTGCTCAAGAAGAATGAGTATTCTGTTGTTTTAGGGTGGAATGTTCTGTAAATATCTATGAGGTCCATCTGATCCAGTGTATCATTCAAAGCTCTTGTTTCCTTGTTGATTTTCTGCTTAGATGATCTGTCCATTGCTGAGAGTGGAGTATTGAGGTCTCCTACAACTAACGTATTGTTATCAATATGACTCTTTATTTTGGTTAACAGTTGGCTTATGTAGATGGCTGCTCCCATGTTGGGGGCATAGATATTTACAATTGTTAGATCTTCTTGTTGGATAGACCCTTTAAGAATGATATAGTGTCCTTCTGTGTCTCTAATTACAGATGTTAGTTTAAAATCTAATTTGTCTGATATAAGAATTGCTACCCCAGCTTTCTTTTGAGGTCAGCTGGCATGGAAGATGGATCTCCATCCCTTCACTTTCAGTCTGGATGTATCTTTAGGTTCAAAATGAGTCTCTTGTAGGCAGCATATGGATGGGTCCTGTCTTTTTATCCAATCTGCAACCCTATGCTGTTTTATGGGAGCATTTAGGCCATTCACGTTGAGAGTGATTATTGAAAGATATGAATTAATTGTCATCATGTTGCCTGTGAAGACGTTGTTTTTATAGATTGTACCTGTAAATTTCTGTTGTATATCACTCTTGGGGTCTTTCTCCTTTTATAGAACCCCCCTTAATATTTCTTGCAGGGCCGGCTTAGTGGTCACATATTCTTTCAGTTTCTGCCGGTCGTGGAAACTCTGCATCTCTCCATCCATTCTAAATGAAAGCCTTGCTGGATAAAGTATTCTTGCCTGCATGTTCTTCTCATTTAGTACCCTGAATATGTCTTGCCAGGACTTTCTGGCTTGCCAGGTCTCTGTGGATAGGTCTGACGTTATTCTGATGTTCCTCCTTCTGTACGGAATCTCTTGCCCCTAACTGCCCTTAAGATGGTTTCCTTGGTTCTAAGGTTTGCAAGTTTTACTATTACATGCCAGGGTGTTGGCCTGTTTTCCTTGATCTTGGGAGGGGTCCTCTCTGCCTCTAGGTCACGAATGTTTGTTTCATTCCCCAGATTAGGGAAGTTCTCAGCTACGATTTGCTCAAATACATCTTCTAGTCCTCTCTCTCTCTCCACTCCCTCTGGGATTCCAATTATTCTGACATTGGAACGTTTCATGGTGTCACTTATTTCTCTGATTCTATTTTCATGGATTCTGAGTTGTTTTTCCCTCCTCTTTTCCCTTTCTATCTATTGTATTGTCTTCCAGGTCGCTTATTTGTTCTTCTGCCTCACTTACCCTAGCTGTTAGATTATCTAGATTGGATTGGATCTCACTGATAGCATTTTTAAGTTCTGCCAATTCAGCTTTCATTTCTGCCCTTAGGGACTCTATGTTGCCATTAATTGATTTCTCCATTCTAGCCATTGTTTTCACAATTGCTAGCCTGAATTCCATCTCTGACATCTTGGTTATACCTGCATCCATTTGTAAATCTGCAGCATAGGTCATAATCTCTGAGTCTTTTCCATTTTGGGGGCTCCTCCTAGTCATTCTGTTGATGGGTGTTTGAGGGAATGTATAGAGTCCAAATTATTGACCAGAACCCAAGCAAGATGCACCTGTTTTCTTGGGAACTTAGGGTTGCTGTCCTCTTGTTCTCCCAGCCTGTCTTCTGGGGGAGGGGCCTGCCATGCTGTTACTCAGGCAACCCTGTTTGGGCGGAGTTGCCCTGCCCCCCTGTGGCGGGGGATGGGCGCAGCGGGAATCAGTTTTGGGGGCTTTTGTTCTCTGGTGGCTTTCCCTGGTGGCTTTCCACATCTCTTCCATAAGTCAGAGCAGAAGAGACTGTTTCCAGTCTTCTGCCTCAGAGCAGAGAGACTGCAGTCTGTTCTTCAGTGAGCTCTCCAGGCCACAATGTCTCCGTTTCTGTCTGTGCTGCTATAAACTGCAGCGGCCTGGGTTGTGCGCCCCTCCGCAGCGCCCCCAGTCCTGCCTCCAGGTCAGAGCACGTCTCTGCCCTTTGTGCTTCTAAAACTGCCAGCTGCCCAGCGATCGCTCGCACAACCCCGCCGCTCTGGGTTTCCGCCCCGGGGGCTGCCCTAAAGTCCTTTCCCCGCTGCTACCGTTCTGCGAGTCTGTGCCCCATCCCCAGCGTGCGAGGCTGTCATTCACTGGCGGTGTAGGATCCCCACGGCCAGGCTCCCTCCTGCTGCCGTTTATCCTCTATCTGCCCGCGGAATCACGGAATCACGGCTTCCTGCTTCGTACCTCGAAACCAACCGCCTGCGATATTCTGTTTGTAGAGATCCAGATCTTCTTACATCTCAGGCTGGTTTCGTGGGTGCTCAGAGTGGTCTGGTAGATATCCAGCTCAATTCCGGGACCCGTTGAAATAGGGTCCCCTACTCCTCCGCCATCTTTCCTCGACCTCTTTTTGTTTGTTTGTTTGTTTGAGACTTTTTGCATCTATGTGCATCAAGGATATTGGCCTGTAATTTTCTTATGGTATCTTTGTCCAGTTTACTTATCAGGGTAAAGCTGGTCTTGTATAATGAGTTTGGAAGCATTCCTTTCTCTTCAATTCTTTGGAATAGTTTGAGAAGGATAGGTATTAACTCTTCTTTAAATATTAGGTAGATTTCACCAGTGAAGCTGTCTGATCCTGGACTTTTAATAACTGATTCAATTTCATTAAGAGTGACTGGTCTGTTCATATTTTCTATTTCTTCCTGATTCAGTCTCAGAATATTCTGTTTCTAGGAATTTATCCATTTCTTCTAGGCTGTCCAATTTGCTGGCATATAATTGTTTTGGTAGTCTCTTATGATCTTTCACATATCTGTGGTATCAGTTGTAACCTCTGCTTTCATTTCTGACTTCATTTATTTGAATCCTTTCTCTTTTTCTGTTGATGAATTTGGCTAAAGTTTCCTCAATTTTATTTTTTAAAGAACCAGTTTTTAATTTCATTGATCTTATCTATTGTTCTTTTAGTCTCTATTCCATTTATTTCCACTCTGATCTTTATTATTTCCTTCCTTCTACTAACTTTGGGCTTTGTTTGTTCTTCTTTTCCTAGTTCTTTTTAGGTTTAAGGTTAGATTGTTTATTTGAGACTTTTCTTGTTCTTGAGGTTGGCCTGTATCACTATAAACTTTCCTCTTAGAACTGCTTTTGCGTCCCACAGATTTTGGAATGTTGTGTTTTTATTTTCATTTTTCACAGATTTTTTTTATTTCCTGTTTGATTTTTTTCACTGACCCATTGATTGTTTAGTAGCATGTTGTTTAGTCTCCATGTTTGTTTTCCCAGTTTTCTTCTTGTAATTGATTTCTAGTTTCATACCATTGTGATCAGAAAAGATGCTTGATATGATTTTAATCTTGAATCTAATGAAACTTTTGTGGCCTGAAATGTAATCTATACTGAAGAATGTTTCATGTGCACCTGAGCAGAATGTGTATTCTGCTGCCTTCGATGCAATGTTCTGTATATATCTATTACATCCATCTAGTCTAATGTGTTATTTAGAGCCAATGTTTCTTAATTTCCATCTGGATGATCTATCCATTGATGTAAGTGGAGTGTTAAAGTCCCCTATTACTATTGTATTATTGTCAATTTCTCCCTCTTTGTCTGTTAATATTAGCTTTATATATTTAGGTGCTCCTATGTTGGGTGCATATTTATAATTATTATATCTTCTTGTTGTATTTCTCCTTTTGTCTTTTACAGCTTTTGTTTTAAAGTCTATTTTGAGGCACCTGGGTGGCTCAGTCTGTTGGGCTTCTGCCTTCTGGCTTGGGTCATGATCCTGGGGTCCTGGGATTGAGCCCCACGCTAGGCTCCCTGCTCAGTGGGGAGTCTGCCTCTTCCTCTCCCTGCTCATGCTCGCTCTCTCTCTCAAATAAATAAAATCTTAAAAAAATAAAAATAAAAAAAATAAAGTCTATTTTGTCTGATATACATATTGCTACCCCAGCTTTCTTTTTGTTTCTATTTGCATAGAATATCTTCTTCTATACCTTCACTTTCAGTCTGTGTGTCTTTAGATCTGAAGTGAGATCTGAGTCTCTTGTGGGCAGCATATAGATGGGTCTTGTTTTCTCTTTTTAATCTACTCACCCACATTTTCTTTTGATTAGAACATTTAATCCATTTATATTTAAAATAATTATCAATAGGTATGTATTTATTTCCATTTTGTTAATTGTTTTCTCATTATTTTGTAGTTTTCTTTTTTTGTATATGAAAATTTAATATTGTCATGTTTTCACCATCAAAACTTATGATCTTGGTCTTTCCTTCTTGCCTTTGTATAAGGCCAAAAGAGAGACATTGGCTACTTTGACATCCTTAAAGCAAATGCCAGGAATGTCACTGACAGCATGACCTTTGCGACCAAATCCAGCAACCAGAACCTCATCATTTTCCTCAATAAAATTCAAACAACTATGTTGGGTTACAAAGGCTGTGGGTTTTTTTTTTTGTTTTTTTTTTCTTTTCTTTTTTGCCATTCTTGATCAGCTGGACCTGACACACTTCCTGATGGCAGAATTTGGCTGTTTGGCTTCAACCCCTACTTTTTCCAGCACAATTCCCTTCATATGGGAAAAGCTTCCAAAAGGGTTGGTCTTCAGGGCTGTGCTCAAATGGGCTTTCTTGTACTGTTTATTATACCACTTCTGATCTTGTTGGTGGCTACTGAGCTTCCTGGAAGTATGAAGACCATGACACTTGCCCATCCTGCCAGCGTCATGGGCCTGAGCAAAAGAGCTGTAGTTTTTTTCTGTTCCTTTCTTCTTATCTTATCTCTTCCCTTGTGATCTGATGATTTTCTTTAGTGTTATATTTGGATTTCTTTTTCTTTATTTTTTGTGTTTCTATTATAGGTTTTTGGCTTGTGGGTATCATGAGGTTCATATATAACAACCTATGTATTTAGTACTCTTTTAAGTTGGTGGTCACTTAAGTTGGAACACATTATAAAAACACTACTTTTTTATTCCTTATCCACCATGTTTTATGGTTTTGATGTCATATTTTACATCTTTTTATTTTGTGTTGATGTTGTCCTACAGGTCCGTTTAACTATCTTCATTTTTAAAAATTCTTTTTTCTTTTCAATTTGGGTGACTTCTACTACCCTGTCTTCCAGATTGCAGATCCATTATTCTGTATCACTTAATCTGCTGTTTATTTCCTCTAGTGTATTGTTGATTTCTGTTATTGTATCCCATAGCTCTGATCGGTACTTTCTTACATTCTGTCTCTTTATTGAAGTTCTCACTGTGTTCATCCAATCTTCTCCTGAGTTCATAAAGTAAACATCTTTATGACATTTACTTTGAACTCTATTGGGTAGATGGCTTATCTCTGCTTTGTTCAGTTCTTTTCCTGAGCTCTTGTTTTGTTCTTTCACTTGGAACATATTCCTCACTCTCCTATTTTGCCTAACTCTGTTTCTGTATATTAGATAATTCAGCTACATCTCCCAGGCTTAAAGAAGTGGCCTTAGGTAGGGATGTCCTGTGGGGGCCCAGAAGTGCAGTTCCCCTGGTCACCAGAACTAGGTGTTCCAGGGGTGTCCTGTGTGTGGCAGGGTCATAACTGCTGCAGGTATAGTGGTGGGTGGGTGGGACTGGCCGAGAGCCAGACTTTGTTATATCTGTTTTTATAGTTATCTGACACCTAAGGTAATTATACTACATTTTTATTTATGTAGTGATAAAAAATTACCTTTAAATTCTCTTGTTTCAGTAAAGTGTGAGAGTTAATTTAAAGAAGATATTAAGTAGATATTAGTGCAGATGGTGCTATTCCAAAGATAGCACATGAATGATTAAAGTTCTGGAAAGCTTCACCCACAACATTATTTTCATGAGTTAAACATAATCCATTTTACCAATTTTCTAATATTGAGTTTTTAATTTGTTTTCTATTATAAACAATGTTTCAAAGAATGAACCTCTTATAGCTAAATATTATTCATATCCATGATAATTCTCTTAGTAGAATTCACAGATGTGGAATTGTCAGGTAGAAGGGCAATGGTTATATTATTTTAAAGTTTGAAATTAGTGTTCACTAACCGTTTCTCTAAGTTTTTATTGAGACATGTAGGAGGTTAGTAAAGCAGTATTTATGACCCAGAGGAATACTTTCTTCTTTGTTAATCAAAAGGTTGCCTACTGCGATTGCCTTCAAGTGACTTCCAGGACCACATGACAATTCTTCCCACCCTGGGGAAGCTCCGTGGTAGGGAAAATGCTTGGTTGGAAGATCTAGTTTGTAGCTGATGTTACTCTCTCCACTTAATTAGCTTTGTGATCTTGTGCAAGTCACAACCTCTCTAAGTTAATAATTTTCTCACTCATAAAATTGTACTAAAAATAATACACTGTTTACCTCACTGAGCTGTGAAGATTAAATGAAATGATATATGTGAAAATGGCTTGTAAATGCTAAAACATGATGTAAAATGCTAGTTGTTGGTGTTATAAAAGTGGAATATATGTTCCCCTCTTGAGAGATTTTGCAAGTACACGATTCTGGCTTCACAGATACAAGTCATCTCATGCAATGCAGATAATTTTTTAATGCCATATGGAGACAGTATCTAGAGAAAGTGAATGGTATGAAAGAGAGTAAATTCCAGTGAAAACCTATTTCTCTACTGATTATTCTTTCCCATTCTCTCCTCAACAAACACTAGAAACATGTATGGCATTGCAGCCAAAACTAATCCTGGGTTGGGCATTCTTCCTTATTATCAAATCTCATTGAGAACATCAGTTACTCAGAAGTCCCATTACTTATTAATCTAGAATTGGTCTGGTGGCTCAGAATTTCTGTTTGGGCCAGGACCAAAGCTGGCTATTTCTGGTGCCTATAGATTGTCAGAAAAACTAATGATCTTCCCTGAGACTCTGTCCTCTTCCCATGATACACATTAACTGAATGGTTTCTTGTCATGGGTGGATTCAGGTAAAAATCATCCAACAAGCTGTCTATCAGAGAACAATGATGTTGACAAAATCCAGAGAGTAGAGCCCAGCATGAGTGCAGTGTGTTCAGAAGGACAGAGGGCTAACACTGAGGGCATCTGGGTTTAGATTAAGCTCTGCCACTTAACTACCTGGAATCTGAATTTTCTCATCTGTAAAATAAGGGAGTTAGATTAAAATCTAGTCACTAGGTCTCCAAGGTCTCTGCTCATAGTAAGATTCTATGATTCTATGGCTCAGTTAAGAAATAAAGGGATTAGGGGCACCTGGATGGCTCAGTCAGTTAAGTGGCTGCCTTTGGCTCAGGTCATGATCCCAGGGTCCTAGGATGGAGCCCCGCATTGGGCTCCTTGCTCAGTGGGGAGCCTGCTTCTCCCCCTGCTCATGTGCTCTCTCTCTCTATCTCTGTCAAATAAATAAATAAAAGCTTTGGGGGAAAAAAAGAAGAAATAAAGGGATTAACCTTCCCAAACTCCCATCCTGGACAAGACAGAAAATGCTGAATCTAGAAGATCTCAGCTGGGCCTTTGGGAGGAGCAAGGATTCTACTCTGTGACATCATAATATCCAGCCCAGGCTCAGCCATGGCTACTGAGTAAAAGGTAACAGAAGGTTCACCTATTGATATATTAGAGGTGGGACGCTACCTGACTGAGCTAGAAGGAATCAGCCAGCCATGCCTCCAGTTCAGGTATGTAACAATTGCTAAGCTTAGAACAGAAATTGCTGGTATCTAAAAAATAGGAGGAGAAGACCATAAGATGAGTGTATCTTCAGGCTTAGGAATAATAGTATAAGCACAGAGACTATGCACCAGACACTTTACAGTAAAGTGAGCAGAAAAAAGGCCAAAGATAGTCCCACCAGAAAGAGAGCTGAGGTGCATCCTCCCAAAAGCCAGACTTATTTATTGTCATGAAGCCAGATGAGTACATTTCCAAGACTGTTAGCCCCTCACTGTTCTCTCCCCAACCATTGCAAAAATGCAAAAGAAACAGTTACCTCAAGAAGTCAGTGTAAAATTACTTTGTAAAGTAGTTTACATTTATTGCCTGGTAATGTTTATTCTTTTAATAGCTTTTCCCCAAAATGACAGGGAAAAATAACTAAACAGAAAATAAGTTAACTTAAAGAAGTATTTTAGTAGAAGACAGTATAAAAATAAAAACAAAAGTAATAAAAAAAGGAGAAATAAATTTATTAGGGGTTAGCAACCAAGATTAATTCTAAAGTCTGGTTTTGAGATTCCAAGGCTTAAAAGGCAAAAAGGTCATCATCCCCTATAAACAGTGAAAGAGAAGGGCCTTATGGTTCAGAAGTAGGTAAAATAGTTCAGCTGGAACCATTTACAGCTCCTCCCCCTCTAAAGCACTCATGCCAGTGAAATCATCACTGGGGATGCGGACATTTCTGTTTTCTTTACCTTGCCCTGGGGTTTTGGCTTCTAAAGTATTTGTTTCTTCCTGGAGTCTTGGGGCCCTGAGAGGCTCGAGTGACGGGCAAATAGCTGTTCTGTTTACCAGTAGGGCGGAGCATGGGGTGGGTGCCAGGTCCTGACTCATCTCCATTGGCCTCTCTCCGTGTCTCAGCACACTGCGACCCCGGAGCCAAGTACAGGACTGTTCAGGCAGGCACGCTGAGATTTGCCTGCAAGAGCTAAGTTTATGGCCACATTCCCTCAGTAGAAGCAGCAGTCTAGTGTTCTGACAGGTAGGTTAGTTACCCACAGGAGATCCCACCAGCAATAGACAAGGAGAGGGGAGACCCAATCTCTAACCACAGGACACAATTTTAACACTCTTTGGTCTCTATCACATCAGGAATAAATATATCTCAGCAGTAAGACCAACACTGTATACACCATAAAAGTAATAATAACCCAAAACATGTCAGTAAATCCAGAGGTCGAGATAAAAACAAAATGCACTTTCACATTAACTCTAGTATATATCCAACTTCCCTCTAGAGAAGCCACTATAATTTTTACAATTTTGTTATGACCCAACCTCTTAGGTCCTTGCAAATTAAAACTTCATCAGTCCAATTTTTAGAATTCATTCTTAGTCAGTGACAACGAAGTTTAGGTCTAACCTAAAATAATATCCAAAAAACATAGAATGTCCTAACTTGTCCACACATATTTATTGACTATAATGTTTTCTGACCGTTGTGTTAGTCACATACCACAGAATTTTAAGAGTTAGAAGGGAAGTAAGAGATCATCCATTCCAATGTCCTCATTTCCAGAAGAAAAAACCAGCATAGAGAGGTTGTTGTCTTGACTTAGGTCGTTAAGCTAGTGAATGCTAGCTTGGGGAATATAGCTTAAAGCCTCTTACTTTCAGCCTGGTGGCTCCTTCAATATTCTCTGCTCCTAATTCATGCTGAATGAATTTATTGGTTCTTATTTCAGCTATTTTAGAATATCCTAAGAGAGGAAATCTCATTTTACCCCCTTGATGTGGTTATTGGTAAAATCAAGTATTCTATGTAGGTGACACTAATCACCAAAGCTTTCCTAGCCTTTACAACCCAAATAAAATAAGCTTTGGTCAAGGTCAAGAAAAGGCACCCAAGACCCCATAGATAACAATGAAAATAAATCCTGGGCAATCAACAAGTTACTCTGCCTTGAGGCAGGATTAGTAGTAGTTTGCTGAAAAAAAAAAGGCATTTATACCATTAATGGCCTTTTTGCTTTATATAATAAATATGCAAACTTTCTGTGGCCTTGTCTTTTCCAGTTTAGGTAGATTGCTTTGTTTATGTATATGTGTGTGCATACTCTGTGATATATATATGTGTACTCCATAAATGTATGAGTGGAACACTTCATCTGGCAGGTGTGGATATTATACCATCTGTGGTAACTGGCCTACCCTTATTACCTAATATGTCTCCTTTATGAGCCTTTCCTAACTTATCCTGCAAATTAATATTTTATTTGGAATTACCTTGATAACTTAGGAGCTGCCTTAGATTTGTTTGTTTTATGTAGAGCTGTATCTGTCTTGCATCTCTAATTAATCTGTAAGTTTGAGCCTAGGCACTCCCTGGATACAGACACTCAGAGCTTTTTCCAATTCAATTCACTGCAAATATATTAATATCTGTCTAAAGTCGCCAGTTCCAGAGGTCTGATGAATATTTTCTAGGTCACTAGATTGTTTTTTAACCAACTGAAAAATATATGTCCTGTAAGGATCTTCCATATGTTTCTAGCTATCTACACAGATTATCTTTAACAAAAAGAATTATTAAATGATCACTAATAGAAAAGAACATTCCATCATGGCATAGGGTTTAAACAGGACTGTGGTAGTATCTTTCAGCTTCCATATTAATTTCAAAGGCTGTGTAATATATTGAGTAATTTCGTACATACTTAGCACAAAACTATAGGAGAAAGTTGATTATGAAAAGTGGAAGGATAAAAAGAGCTTTAGTTTCATATTCTTCATTGTGGATTTTGAACTCTCAAATCTCTCCAGTAAAACGGAAACACAGGTATGCCAAGTGAACTTTTGAAGTGTTTTCCATCAAATTACCCAAAAAGATGCATCCTGATAAGTCTTATTTAACAGCCTTGGGGAAAAAAAATAAAAGTAGAGAAAGCTACCTCGCTAGAGATCAAGACATTTGATTCTTTCTGTTGCTGGCACCACCTGGGGTGCCTTGGCATCTGGCCCCACCTGGATCTCTGACATATACAGGACTTTCCTTTATCCCAGTCCAGCCTCCATGCCTATTCTCCTAAGAATTGTGCAATGAGACCTTTGTAACCTGAGGCCTGTGAAGTCTGGAAAGGAATGTGACACAGAGCCCACAGATGTTGCTGCCACCAGGGCAAAGAAGGACCTCTCCTGCTGGTCACCTGGTGCCTGGGGGAATCTCAGAAGGGGAAAGGTATGCTCTAAAAGGAGTGGGAATGGAGCCCTTGGCAAGACTGTGAAGCAATCACTCCAGTGTCTTTTCCCCCTTGTCTTTGCCAACCTCCAGAGTCATGCTTCATGCTGTTCCCAAGAGTCGTCTCAGATCCATTTTTGAACCACTTCCTTTCCTACTCCTAACTGCACTCCCTGTTGAAAGCTATGAGCTGTAGGTCTCATTCTTCCAATGCCCCTGTACATGCTGAAGGGTGATCTTAATGGGGGGTTCCATATTAAATAGTGATGTCGATGGTAGACTGACAGGCACTTCTGGCAAGACAGCTAGAGAGATCTTTGTGATCTGAGGCCTATTGGTACTTACCAGCTAGCAACAAAATCTCTTCTCCCCCCCGCCCCCACATACAACTTCCTCCATCATGACAAGTGCACAATCCGCCCACTGGCAATACTTGGGGTTGTTCCACCTTCATTCCTCTACCCAGGGAATTATGTAATGAGCTGAGTCATGAAGACCCTTCTTTTAAGTTGCCCAAACATCTCAATGGCCACACAAGTGGACCTCTAACTAAAAGGAAGAACTAAAAGGAAGTGAAAAACTTAACCCTCAGTCTTACACTGTTTAGTACAACTAAATATAATTAACTGTAAAGGACAAGTCCTGTATTTTATCAATATTGCTTATAAGCCAAAGGTGGTGCCTGAAAAACAGACCCTTTAGCCAGTTGAGAAGACAACTTACTTGACAATTAGAATACCAGTATTCCTCTCCTCCTTTTAAGCATATTTAGAATGCAAAGTCATTATTATTAGAAGAGGGGGGTAAAGCATTTCTTTTATGTTAGAATAGTTTCCTTTCTATGTTAGGAACTGATACTATCTCACACCTCTAACCAACATATTATCTCTTGATTACTCTGTCCTTTCAAGGTGGTTACTGTCCTTTCTCCTTTCTTCCCCAGTGTCAGTTTCAATCCACTTTGTATTTTTTGAAAACCTAATATATGACAATTAAAAAAACTAAATGTTGGGCATCAATTGAGCTCCTAATAAATTAAGATTTAGTTAAGGAGACAAGATATACACCTGTGAAGAGTTCAAAAGCGAAAAAGGAACTGCATAACTATGTGAAAAATATTTGCACTGTGGACTTCAAAGTGCCCCAGGGGCTGAGTGCAGAGTAGAAGTGAAGTTGTCCTGAGAGTTCAGGTTGCTCATCACAGCAGAACTAGGACTTGAAGAGAAAGAGTAGTGATTAACACAAGCTTGGAGAGAAAAACAATTTTTTAGCGCAAATTTCACCCCGGGCACAATAGGTCTTCTCCTACTCATAGACCTTATCTCTACTTTCCTTGTGCTTTTACAACTCCTTCTCTGCATGCAAGGCAAACAATTCACATGACTTTGTCAGGATATGGAAAACAGGAGTCATGGAAACATGCCACACCAGAAAAGATGAAACCAACCCTAACAGGTGGTTTCCGTGAAAGGCCCTGCATGCTGTACCCTAGGTTGTGTCTGATTTTAATTATGGACCTGGGCTTCCTGACCTTATACCCAGAAGTCGACATGTTCCAAACTTAATTCACTATCTTCCTCCAAAGCTGCTCTCCTTTTGTGATTCCCATCTCAGCCAATGACCTCACCATATTCCCAGTTACTCTGGCTAGCATTGTGAGTCCTCTCTTATTCCTGGATCTCTCTTCCCCTTCACTTGGTCATCAAGCCCAGGAGGTTATCTCCACATCTCTTTCAAATCCATTGCTTCCTGCTAGTTCCGCCTGCTGCTGCCCTGGGGCAGGCTCTCATCCTCTTTCCCTAAGATCATCCAGCTCCCCAACTTCATTCCTCTGCATTCTGTTTTTCACATCTTTCTAAAATAAGTACTGGAGGTTATCATTTGCCAGTTCAAAAACAGTTCAAGTTTTCCCACTGTTTAAAAAATGAAGATCAAACTCTATCTTGGCTTTCAAGGTCTTTTCACCTTCTCTAGCCACTCCCCTCTGCCACCTATTCACTCAGTCCTCTCCACTTTATTCACCAGAGGGACCTCTCTTCTTTCCATTCTCCAGCCTGCCCAGCCCTTTCTTGCATCAATTGTCTTACTCATACAGTTCTCTTCTTCTTCTTCTTTTTAAGATTTATTTGAGAAAGGGGGGGAGGGGCAAAGTGAGAGGGAGATAGAGTCTTAAGCGGACTCTGCACTGAGCACGGAGTCTGACTCAGGGCTTGACCTCACAACCCTAAGATCACAACCCGAGCCAAAACCAAGAGTCAGATGCTTAACAAACTGCACCAACCAGGAGCTCCATACAGCTCCCTTCTGATAGCTGAACTCCTACAGGATTCCTCCTCAAATGGGTAACTTTTTCTTCCTCAATTATTTATGATTTTCTTATGACATTCTTATTTTTATGACCCTTTATGCTGAAGGAGTGAGCCAGGCAGGGTTGGAAGACCGGGGATAAGAGAGTAGAAGAGTTTCTTAAGATAGGAAATAGCATGTGCAAAGACTCAGAGGAAAGAGAATGGTGTTTTCAAGGAACTGAACAGTGTACAGTGGTTAGTGGAAATTGAATCTGAGGACAGAGCAAGGAATTGGGAAGAGATGGCACTGGAGAAAGAGGAAGAGCCTGGCGCTGCTAAGGAGCTGGGATTTTAGCTTAAGATCCGTGGGCAGTTTTTTTTTTTTTAAATAAAGTTTATTTTTTAGTGATCTCTACATCCAACATGGGGCTCGAACTCACAATCCCAACAGGAACAGTTGCATGCTCTTCCAGCTGAGCCAGCCAGGTGCCCCCAGTGGGCAGGTTTAAAGGGTTATAAGCAGGGGAGCTTTAGGATACTATTTGCATTTTTAAAACAATGTAGTGTATGGAGAACAGATGGGAGTGGAGAAAAACTGGAGAAAGGACTGTCAGGAGGGCACAATAAACCAAGAAGATGATGAGTTTGGTTTAGGGTAGTGACAGTGGGAAAGAGGAAGGCAGTGGACTTCTGGAAGGCCCAGGAATGATACCAGTAGTACTAGGTGCAGTATCACTTCCCACAATGCCCTACTGAGCAGATCGGACTTTATCTTGTAGGAAACGGGAGGCAACAAGGATTTCTTGGCTTAGGTAAATCTACATTTTTGAAAGAGAACATTGAAGGTGGTGTAGAAGATGTCTAGAAGGGGAAGACTTGGTTGCAGTAGGACAGAAAGGCAATGCTGTTGGGGGGTGTATTAAATATTGACAGTGCACAGCTGCTCAAAGCAAGTGGGCCCCTCTTGGTACTGGTGATCCTGCCCCAAGAACAGTTTAATGAAAATAGAGTTTTAATTGAAAAGTTATACATGCATGTAGTAAAAATTTAAACATTATAAAACTTTATGCTATAAAAAACAATTCTCTGTCTCATCCCAGTCCCCAGTCCTTTCCCTCTATGGAACTTGAGACAAATTTCGCATACTCTCCAGAAATGTTCTATGCATATACGAACATGTCTAAGTATGTATTATGCATATGCTCTCTCTCTCTCTATTAAAGTTCCCAGGTCACCTAGGTATTCAATAAACCTTGGTGAATAGACATCTGTACCTCTAAGTATTGTTCCTGATAGTCTCTGTACTATTTTTCCCTAAGAATTATTGGGCATTTTATCCTCTATTACTTTTCACAGTATAAATTTTAATTTGACACTGTCCTTTTCTCCAACTCAGATTTTAGATGAAAGTCTTGATTAGAAAACAAGTTTCCTACCTGCCAAGTCACTGACGACCCTCAAAGTCTTCAAGGTGTCCCTTTCAGGGTGTCTACCATCTGGTAGCCAAGGTCATCACCAGAAAACCAAATTGCGTCCTGAGATAGCCGTCTGCTTCCTACATTTTTCTTTCTCAAAGTCATGGCCTGTGCCAGAAAAGATAAAATATCCTCAGGAGCCTTATGTATATTATAATATATAATGTATACATATCTTGATACATACCCACATACATGTTATAATAAGTGCTTGTTTTAGAAGATCAAATCTTCTGAACAGCACACAAATAGTAAGTGCTATTTAGGCCATTATTGGCATTTACCCGTCTCTCAAACATAATTTCAGTCAGCTTTACATATAGACAACATTTCTTGCCAAGTTCTGAAATAACAGAAATAGCAGTCATAAAAACAACTTTTTTTGTATTTAGCACCTACTGTATTAGGGTACTCCAGAGAAACAGAACAAATAGGAGATATCTAGCAATGTTTATATCTGTATCCCTATCTATATCAATGATTTATTATAAGGAATTGGCTCACACAATCATAGAGGCTGACAAGTCCCAAGATCTTCATTTGGCATGCTAGAGACCCACAAGAGCCAATGGTGCAGTTCTAGTCCAAATGCCAGCAGGATAGAGACCCAGGAAATGCCAATGTTCAGTTACAGTCTGAAGGCAGGAAAGAACCAATGTCCCAGGCCAAGGAAAGTCTGGCAGGAGGAAATTTCCTCTTACTCGAAGGAGGGTCAGCCTTTTTGTTTTATTCAAGCCTTCGACTGATTGAATGGGCCCACCCACATAGGGAGAGTAATCTGCTTTACTCAGTCTACAGATTCAAATGTTAATCTCATCCAAAAACACCCTCACAGACACACCCAGAATAATGTTTGACCAGATACCAGGCACTCCATGGCCCAGTCTAGTTGACACATAAAATCAGCCATCACATCTTTTATGTCACCAGCAGGTTTAGTAATTATCTCATTTAATTGCCACAAGGAGCCATGTGGAAAGTAGTGTTATTTCCATTTGCTCAAAAGACATTTATTTAACAAATGTTTGCACATTTTAGAGATGAGGAAACTGAGGTTCAGAGAGTTGAAGTAAGTTGTCTAAGGTGGCAGAGCCACGATTCTAACCTAGGTCTAAATGATTCCATCTGGTACTCTTAACCTGTGTGGTAGCTGCCTCCCAGCACTGTTGCTACATTCCCCACAGGTCTTGAGGTGCCGCACCCTTTGTGATGGGACGTGTCTGAAGGCATTAGCTGTAGGTCCAAATTCAGGGGCAGCAGTGGGAGCCGGGGTTGGGGGGGTGGATGGAGTGGGGTGGGGCTCAATTTTTTTTCCCACATGTCTGAATATATCAAATTTAAGTGCAAATTGGAGCTACTGGGAGGGCTCCACTTTCCTTTGCCTTTAAGGTAATCCACAGAACATTAATAGTTGCTCCCCTTTATTGAAAACTACATGCTTGTGCTTTGCATGAATAATTTCATTTAATGTTTGCAATGACCCTGTGTTCTTCCCACCACTCCACTCTTCTGTGGAAGGGGGAGGATGACATGGTCACTGTGGACTGCCAAGTGCAGGGACTGTGAGGTATCCCACTTAAACCACTGTCTTCAGAGCCACCAAGAGTACCCTACATTGCCTTCAAGGTACCCATGGGCCAGCAAAATCCTGTAACACTCCCTAAAATCTGCCCATAAAAACAGCTTACAACATGCATGAATCAATAATTCTACAGGTGTGTGCTGTCTGCTGATTCACCCATGGAACAGGCCTGGGCTTTCCCTTCATTTGGTTTACTCCTCATGGCCTGACATGTTGCTGCTCCTCACTTTCCATCTCCTCTAGCACTTTTAGGAAACACTGTCCAGTGACAAACTGTACTGTAAGTCCCTAAATCAATCTCATTTAAAGGAGACTCCTCTGTCCTCTCTTCCAATAACACTTTCTGGGTTTCTCCCCAGAAGTTCTCTTTGTGGTGACAGCAAAAGCAGTCTTTACGGTGTTGCTGAGTTAGCTTCAGCCACAGCAAACCCCTTGTCTGAGAGAGGAGGAATGGAGAACAGGAAGGCATGTGTCTTACCCAAGTTCACGGTTAGAAGCAAAGGCATCCATCTCCCAGTTCAGTGTTTCTGGTGTACCTCATAGATATCAGTTCTGATGGGAGTGGGGTTCAGTCCAATACGGTGGAGGGTATCTCCAAGGCAACATGTGAAGAGCAGACATGCAGGTTGTACCAGATGACGGCGGAGGGGCTGTCAGCACTTCTTTTGCATGTCTGCCTCTATGTACAACAATGCACAATGATGTAGGTACAGCATGAACAAATCAAGGTATCGGTAGAAAAACTGGGACAAGGTGGTCCTTTTTTATCAACAGAAGAAAATTCCCTTTGGTTTTCTAGCTTCACTGGAAGGCCCAGGAAAGAGCTGAGATTCTTATCTGTCTGGAATTGGAAGCAAGTGACTCATTATGGCCCCCATTCCCAATGGAAGTGGTTTTGGCTTGTATCATGTGTTTACAGAAAATCAGCTTGTAAGTCTGCATGGATCCACCCATGATCCACCTTTGTAGGCCAACGGGCAAGCATTTGGGCTCCATGGGATGACATTTCTAGATCAGAACCCTGGTCTAGCTCTCTCCATCTCATCACTGGTGTTTCCATAGCTTCTGAACCATATGACAGAAGCTGAGAGTAAATACGCTTGTTTCACCAAAGACTCTGAGAACCCTCTACAGGAAAAACACTAACACAAGGAAACAGTCATTGGTGGTAACAACTCGCAATTCAAGATCTTCCTACTTTTTATTTTTAAACAAAGAATAAATGAAACTTAGGTCCTTTGAGAGCAGTAAAGCAACTGAGAAGGTGGCATATTCTAGAGGTAGATAAAGACTTTGGAAGGTACCCAGAGATGTGGGTGCTCGTCCTGGATGCCAAGGACTTATTGGTGCCCTTGGACAAATCATCTACTTTACTGCTTGACTTGGGATTCTCGGAATTGGGAGACCTATGTTTCTACCCAGGTTCTGTTAATAATTATCTGATGTTGACATGAACATTCTCTGAGCCTCAGTTTCTTGATTTGTAAAATGGAAATAATAACATATACCCTGCCTACTTGTCCCAGTTGTTGTGTAGGTTAAATGAACCTATGTGAAAATCCTTTGTTAACAATAGAGTGCTCTCTATGTTTTTTCCTGTGATGCAGACATAATGTCTTTTGCTGAAAGTGAAGCAGGAGATTGGAGGAGAGTGGTGGAGCATAGTAAAAAGACTGGGGCCCTCTAGGACACAGAGAAGCATGTGGGACAGGGTTGCAGCTGGGTTTGGAGACCTATGGTGGCAACATCTGCCTCACCAGTGAATGTACAATTGAATACTGGCTGCCAGTGGTGGAAGAAATTAGGGATATCGACAAGGGAATAGTTACAATGGTCATGCCAGAGTCTAAGTTGAACAGGAAAAGGGTTGAAGAAAGGGACATGGCTGATAGATTTGGGGAGTTGGAGGTGTTAGTGAAATGTAAGTGTTGTGTGCACAGAGGAGTTAGCTGGTGAGGTAGGCAATGACGGGCTTGGAGTGTGAGGTTGGAGTTCAAGGTTTGAGAGTTGGAGGAAATCCAGGTATCCTAGTAGGGCAAGGAGTCATGAGGGAAAGGGTGCTGGCTGGGAAAACCACATGGGAGCTGAAGGGCACCAAGTCAGTGACAGGACTTGCGGTGGAGAAAGAGCTGAGTGCCAGAGTCCTGAGAGAATATGGGAGGTGTCAGATCTGGGAATGAGTATGGGGGGGACAGGGAACCTATGGATGGTAGACACACCAAGGTAGGGGGCAGAATATGTGGAAGGGCTGGGAGGAAAATGCTGAAGCTATTTCAGGGTAAATGAGGCTCAGAAAACAGAATGACCCAGAGGCATGCTTGATTTAAAATTTGATATGAGTTATATATAAATCAATCATTTTACAATTTGATAATCAAAAGTTGTAGGGGCATCTTGGCCTCCATACGCAAATATTTAAAACAAATTATAATGGATAACTCCTTTTAACCAGTGACATTTTTAAATATAATAGGCCCAGTGGCATGCTGGAGCCAGTTAGTATCAGTGGATGACAGCCACACATTGTTAAATTCTCTGGAATTTTGCAAGCTAGGTGTCATGTTGGTAGCTTGCAATAGGCCTGGAGGGAATAGTTATACCATGAAAATCTGCAAACACTATGAACTAGGGCTTTCTCTCCCCATGAAAATCTGGTTGTTAAGCATTTCTCAAGACACCACTGGAGGCCTAAATACAAACTCCAAATCTGCCCAACTTTATAGTCCTGTTACTGTGGGTTTAACTGCATCACTAACAGAGATATGTCTAAACCCCTGATACATGTGACTGTGATCTTATTTGGAAGTAGGTTCTTTGCAGATGGAATTAAGATATAAGTTAAGATGAGGTCTACTGGAGTAGGATGGTCCCTTAATCCAGTTTGAGTGATGTCTTTATAAGAAGAGGAGACACAGAGACAGACACATGGAAAGAACACCATGTTAAGATGCAGACACAGGGAAGAATGCCATGGCTATAGAAGCAGAGATTGAGGTACCTCAAGGATTGCCTACAACTCCAGAAGCTAAGAGGAAGTTGTGACCCAGATTCTCCCTCAGAGCTGCCAAAATGAACCACACCTGCCAACACCTTGATTTCAGATTTCTAGCCTCCAGAACTGTGAGAAAATATACTTTTGTTGTTCTAAGTCACCTAGTTTATGCTACCTTGTTACAGCAGTGCTTGGAAACGGATATATCTGTTATGCTATCAAGTTTGGGCACAAAGCAAGCGGAAGTTTCCCAGTGTGAACCACAAAGGGAAGGTCCCTGGTCCCTGTGCCCTGGCTCCCACGGGGATCCTCCCCTTCTAACTCCTCCAGGATGTATTTTCTGTACCATCATCTGGTCCTTATTGTTAGCTGCCTTGTATCGTGGATTATGCTTTTAAGTGTAGACATGTTGCTGCCTCCTCTTCTAGGTGGTAACCAGAGGTTGTAGACTCATGCCTTGTGGATCAAAGTTGCTAAATGTGATGCTGGGGGAACCATTTCTGGAATGTGTGTCTGCCTTTAAATAAAAACACCCCATCCTGCTGGCCAAGGAAAACCTGACTAAGATCTGCCATCTGGGGACTTCCGCAATGTGCCCAAGGGAGAGGGAATGTCTCTTGGCTTTTGCCTTCCCCCAATAGCAGCTGGTAGGCATTTATTCACTGTGAATTTGCTGCCTGGACCTCTTGCGTCTTCTGTCCTGGCCCAGCCAATGAGTAGATGTGTCTGAGACCTCAGAAGTTCAACAACTGCCCCAAAGTTTCTGCCTTCAGACAGAAGC
Organism: Zalophus californianus; assembly: GCF_009762305.2. Classification (NCBI taxonomy): domain Eukaryota; kingdom Metazoa; phylum Chordata; class Mammalia; order Carnivora; family Otariidae; genus Zalophus; species Zalophus californianus. Next base: position 125,803,480 of record NC_045598.1, read on the forward strand.
TTCAACAAAAACTTTTTGTAAGGTTATGGTTCAAATCCCCCAACTTTGACTACTTGACACTATTGCAAAACTTCAGCCTCAGAAGAATGCAATAAAAGGGTGGTGCCCCTCTAGACATGGCTTGCCCCACCCTGATGTTCCATGAGTGTTTTTCTCATAATTCTTGGAATCTCAGGTGGCTGAGGGAGAGGCCTCAGGGATACGGAAAATCAAGGGTGATTTGGGGTGAGGAATCTTTCAAAGTTGAAACTCCTTGTTTACAGTCCATTTCTTTTTGAACACCAGAGGGCGATACATCTACACTGAATAGCCAGTCTGCCTTGCTTCAGGACTGAAATCCTGGGAACTAATGACATTTTTTTTTTTTTAATGTGAGAACAAATGCTGAACTGAGTATTTGTTCATTTGACTATTTTGCTTAGACCTCTGATAAAGTCACAGAGAAGGCTTTTGAGCTGATTACTGGATGTCCAAACCCTGGGACCTGGGGCAGGAAGATCCTCAGAAGGGTGCTGGGCAGGGTTGCTGCTTCCCTTGCGGACAAGCACTTGTTGCTCACACTCTCACTCCATCCAGAGATTGTCTGGTTCTGGTCAGTTTTGTGGGAGGATTTAGACTGTCGTAGGTAAGAGCTACCTTGTATAGAGACCCAGCTTGTCACCTCTGGGCTAGTCATTTTAAACTGGTTCCATGGGATTGCTCTACTTAGTATCTGGAGGTGAGGTCTGGCCCTGAGGGAATGGAGAAGACAGAGAGGAGAAGATGCTGTGAGGAGGATCGAGGGGATGCAGAGATCCTAACAGTTATTACCCAGACAGTAGTAGGGCTCTGCTGATGGTGACCACTGACCAGTCTGTGTCTGTGGTCTTATACCAGCTCCTACCAGTGCCCTCTGATAGTGAGGACATCCAGCAGAATGTTCATGGTTTCTGGAGCAACACAGAAAACTGTACAGGGCATTGAAGAGTCTGGAAGGAGCAGGACTAGAGAGCAGTTGGGGAGGCTTGGGAGGCTTGCCCATGGGAGTGGTGGTGAGGGTCCTGGGAAAGAGTGACTGGGTCAACATCTAGAGAAGGGCTTGTCTCTGGAGCTCTGAGGTCTGAAAGGAGAGCCCAATTTGGACAGGTGCCTGCCTAGGTGGCAGGAGGGAAGAAACACCACATCAGTGCTCATCTAACCTTGCATGTCTGGAAGCCATGAATGTGTGTATGCAACTGTAGAAAAATCTGCACCCAATTAATGACTCATTCAGAAAGGGATTTGTCCACTTTCACCCCTTGGGAGAGGCTAAGCTTTAGTCATTCATTTCTGATCACCTTCCAATGGCACTCAGCAGAGACCAAGACTGTTCCTTAGCAATGGCATGTTTTGTCTGGTATGTTGTCAATAGCAAAGTAGCATTTACTATATAAGATACAAGAAGGTCTTATAGACCAAAAGTTGTGATAATGGGTTGGCTGCAATTTAGTGGGCCAGCTGAAAGAGAAAACCTTGACAAAATGAGGGAAGAATGTATATCTAAAATAGAAGGCACAAGGTAATTGTCATTATTCAGATGAATAAGATGAAATGTACCAATGAGAAGATCCACTTTGGACACTAGAAATTGGTGCAAAAATCTTGGTGCAGTGGACCCAGAAGTCACAGAGGACTGCTCTGCTTCCCAGGCCTGTGACCACCGCAGGGACTGTTTGGCCATGTGCACCGATAAGAAAAGTATCTCTTTGTCATTTACAATTATATTGTTCAATACAGCCTTTTTACTTAAGGATATAAAACAACAGAATTTGGAAGCAGGGCACTGAGATTTCACTTCAGTTCCAGCTTTTTGCCCCTCATCATTGATGTTCCTGCTTGGGGAAGTCACATGACCACACTTAGCCTGTTATCTCTTTCTAAAAATGAGCATTGAGTATCAAATAATGTAATGACCAGTGAAAATACTTAGGAAATTACCAAGGATATAAGTGCAGTTACTGGTCTCTAGAGGGCGTCCTTAGCAATTCCTTCTCTCAAATATATGTCTGTTCCCTGGGCTGGGTGAGGCTTCACTTGAAAGGCGGCTTCATTAGAGTTAAGATAAAGATATATCTTAAGGTCAGTACTATTATTAAAATACCACTTAAATGCTAAACAAACAGGAATGAAAACTATTTTGCTTTCCAAGTACTGTTTTCATAGGCTGTTTAGCTACATTCAGATGACAATTTACAGAACAATCACTTTGTATTGAAAACCCTGTTGAAAAGGACTTTTGCCTTGAGCAAAAATTTTTGCATTCTACCTTTTTTAGCTAATTAACATAAGAAACATCAGGGATCTAGAAGGGAGGGGGATGGGGGGATGGGTTAGCCTGGTGATGGGTATTAAAGAGGGCACCGTACTGAATGGAGCACTGGGTGTTATATGCAAACAATGAATTATGGAACACTACATCAAACACTAATGATGTAATGTATGGTGATTAACATAATAAAATTTAAAACAACAACAACAACAAAAACAAAAACAGAAACCTACCAAAAAAAAATCTATCAGGGAACAAGTATTAGTAAGAACAAGGATCAAGGGTCTGCTTACAGACATTTTGTCAAAGAAACACTTCTGTTGGACCTGAAGCCTCCTTGGTTATTACAGAAATGGCTTACTGTAAGTAAGTGACAAGGTGTTTAAATTTCACACTGTGAAATACATATTGCATTTCCTGATCAGGGGACAAGACTTGGTCAGTTTTTTTTTTCAGTAACACAGGTCTCAGATTCAGAGCTTTATTTAACTAGATACTGTCCTTGACACCGAACTACAAGGTAGACCTCATTAATGAATGTGCTCATGGTAGTTCCTTGTTTGTCATTATTCCAAAAAATTTTTTTTCTTGAGCTTTAACACATACACCATCTGACTCAGTCACAGATTGATAAGCAAGGGAATATCGCAGGCAGGAGTCCCCTGCAATTAGACTGTAAGTGTCTGAAACAAAACTCTGAAGTGAGAGAGAGCTTAGACTGTGCAACAGCCAACCAGTTTCAAAGCCTGGGTCTACTGCTTACTAGTTGGCGATCTTGGACAATTCATTTAACCTCTCCTCTCTAAAATAATTCTACACTCCTCGGTAAAATAAGGATATGAAAGTACCACCTTATACTTTTGTAGGATTTCAATGAGATAATCTAGTTAATGTGTTAGTTACTACCATCATCATCACCATCACCACTGCCTCTGAACCTCACAACCTCCACTATAGTGCTCTGCACTGTGTGACAACTGGGGAGCAATTTCCCTTTGTTGTACAACTGACTCTACCTACTGATGAATTATAGATTTCAGATGAAATCTACCAGGATTGCCCATTCAAATTCTTAAAGCACTTCCAGTGTATTCTGTTCTTATTTTAGGGGGCAGGAAGAGAGTAACTTCTTAACAATTGCCCAAACCCCAACCCTAGAAGACAATCATTAGATCTATGTTTATAAAAGTTCCTGGCATAATCTTGCCCACACTGTACTGGACTTTGATAAAAGGTCTGAGAAATAGAAAGGTTTATATTTCATTACTGTTTTACAGAGAAGACAGGCTTATAGTGACTTGCCCAAAGTCTAAGAAACAGGAATGTTGTTTTTGGATAGTCTTTCTTAAGTTAAATTATGCAAAGTCAAATTCTGTTTTGTGTTTAATAACACAGATACAGTTATCTTTAGTAAATGTTTTCTTAGGAAACCCAGGCAACAAAAAATTCCTCCACAGAGCTGCTTGGTTGGCAGACCGTTTCTATGTTACTTAACTGAGGAGTCTCTGTCCATAAGATCTGGTGAATAAGTGAAGTTATGAACAGTGGCTCTCAACCTGGGCAGCTATTTAGAACCACCTAGAGCCCTAAAAAATGCCTGAGCTTAGCCCCACTCTGAGATTTTACTTCAGGATAACTCAGAGATTTTGCTTTGGGATAATCTGGTAGGGCCTAGGCATCAGAATTCTTAAAATCTTTCTAAGCAATTCTAGAAAGAGTTCCCATTTAGTTCTTCCTCTTTAGCCTTCTATGAGTCTATGTTCTCATGCTTTCTACATATATATAGATTTAGCACATTAAAATGCCATCCCCTTTGTAACTTCTCTTTAAAAGGGACATTTTTTAACTTTGGAAAATTATGAAACATGATAGGAATTAAACAATTTGTTCTTCTAAAACATATATAAACACTTGATTTTACAAAAGAAATGCCAGGATTGTTCTGTAGTTATGTCTGAGATACCACTGGTGTGGTAGCCAATGGCCTCTTCATTTTACACAATCAAGCCATCACCTGTCTTTTTCCTTTCTAAATTCACTTAACAGAATGGAGCTTGCCCAAAAGACTCTTCCCATTGAAATTTACAGAATGGTAGCCTGAATTCCAAACATTGTAATAATAACACAATGTAGAGAGGTAATAAAAATAGTAAAACGATACTGATAATACTGAATAGGATTTGTTGGTGCTATATGTCCTTGCACATTGCATGTTCAAAAATGAATGATAGCTGCACTTGCCAAGATATGAAATTTAAATGAGACTGTTTAGTCTAATTTTCATGACTGATAGATTATTTTGGTTGAATATCCAAATTCATCTGGTACCTGCTACAGATTCTGTGCTGATGTACTAGTCATTTCTTATAATAACCCTAACCCTATGCAGTAATAGAGACGGGTACATAAAAGGTCTCTAGGAGCACCTAAGGGAATGGTGAAGACTTCATAAATAGAAAACACAGGGAAAACTGGCATGTAAACTACTCCCTCCTCACCACATACGATTCTCTCTCCAATTTTCTACCTCCCAGAGAGGCCACTTTTGTTCAATCTTGGAATATCTTCTAAGCTCTCCTCTTTAAACTTGAATGATTCAATTGGCAATGCTTTTTTTTTTTTAACTTTTTATTGTTATGTTAATCACCATACATTACATCATTAGTTCTTGATGTAGTGTTCCATGATTCATTGTTTGTGCATAACACCCAGTGCTCCACACAGAACGTGCCCTCCTTAATACCCATCACCAGGTTAACCCATCCCCCTACCCTCCTCCCCTCTAGAACCCTCAGTTTGTTTTTCAGAGTCCATAGTCTCTCATGGTTCGTCTCCCTCTCCGACTTACTCCCCTTCATTCTTCCCCTCTTGCTATCTTCTTCTTTTTCTTTTTTCTTAACATATCTTGCATTATTTGTTTCAGAAGTACAGATCTGTGATTCAACAGTCTTGCACAATTCACAGCGCTCACCATAGCACATACCCTACCCAATGTCTATCACCCAGCCACCCCATCCCTCCCACCCCCCACCACTCAGCAACACTCAGTTTGTTTCCTGAGATTAAGAATTCCTCATATCAGTGAGGTCATATGATACATGTCTTTCTCTGATTGACTTATTTCACTCAGCATAACACCCTCCAGTTCCATCCACATCGTTCCAAATGGAAAGATCCCATTCCTTTTGATGGCTGCATAATATTCCATTGTGTATATATACCACATCTTCTTTATCCATTCATCTGTCGATGGACATCTTGGCTCTTTCCACAGTTTGGCTATTGTGGACATTGCTGCTATAAACATTGGGGTGCACGTACCCCTTCGGATCCCTACATTTGTATCTTTGGGGTAAATACCCAGTAGTGCAATTGCTGGATCCAATTGGCAATGCTTTTACAATACACTTAGTGCATTGTGCATTGAGGAATTGTGTGCTTGCCATGACTTATTTCCTTTTACAAACATCACTTGAAATTCACTGCTTCTAGAAAGTCTCACCTGGTTAAGTGGAATGTGATCCCATTAATCTCTGGCTATATCTTTAGATGATATATCAGAAGCCATATATGCATAGGCATGTGCTGATATCCTATGTATGAGAGCACACATCTGCATATTTCTTTTATTTCTCCAATTTAAGCCCCCCAGGACAGGTATGTTCAATGGAAAATATTCTAACTGCTTAGAATACATTTTGCTTCTACTAGCAACCCTTCATCTAGTTCTTTTCAGACGTCTGCTTGGTTATTTTTGTTCAGGAAAGCTTTGCCTGAGCTCTGTTACACTGATATACATGGTCTTGTAACATCTCTCCAAAGTCTCATTTATATACTTCTTTGAGTGATCATTTGATTAATACCTGCCTTTCTTGGTAGGTTGCAACTCTGTGACCACAAACCCAGAGTTTACATTTGATTTTGTTTACCAGTATATTTCTAGCATTTAGCCCAGTGCCTGGACCTAGTAGGTGACTAATTGCTGACTGACTGAATAAGAAACTGTGCTTTCTCTTTGAAACACAGATACAGTTCTACTTCCACATAGGAGTTTTGAAATACTTAAACAATTTTCGAACTCATGACTTATGCAATACATTAAAAGATTAAAAAGTAATGATTATGAAGATTTAAGAAGTGGTTCATTATATAAAAATAAGGAATTTTACTAAAAATATTAAACTGAATTTGAAACAGAAGCTGTAATTTTTAAAAACAGTCACCCATAATTTCATATTATTATAGCAACTATTTTCATTTCATCAAAGGATGTTGCCCTTAAGCTAATATTATTTTCATTCTAAATGTCTTTAGCTCCCCTCCCCCACCCACTTCTCTGCATAATGTTAGGCTGCTTCCTAAACTCTGGCTAGAAATCAGGATCTGTGGGAAATAGCTTTGTATTCCTTTGCATCTAAAAAAAACCCCAATGCTATCTAGAGACAAGATTGCTCTGAGAGGCTCACACAAAATAACCCTAGCTTGCTACCCGTTGTGCTAAGCAGCACACCCTAAATTCTGCCTTCAGCCTCAGGAACCAGACGCCATTGTGCCAAATTCAGAGTAACACCTATCTCATTGGATTTAAGACTTTTTCAGTTATCTTACTCAAGATCATAAGAATTGTCCTTTCATGTAACTTTTTGTTGCATATGAAAGTTAGGACATTTTTTTTTTTTAAAGATTTTATTTATTTGAGAGAGAGAGAGAGAGAGCACATGAGAGAGGGGAGGGTCGAGGGAGAAGCAGACTCCCCGCCAAGCCGGGAACCCAATGTTGGACTCAATCCCAGGGTTCCAGGATCATGACCTGAGCTGAAGGCAATCGCTTAACCAACTGAGCCACCCAGGCATCCTAGGACATTGTTTTAACCAGAGGTTCCTTCATTCTTAAAACCACTGCATTTACTACCATGACTCAGTGCCTCTTGACCAAGATTCAAGTAAAATGTTCAGATATGAAAATTAATGATTAATTAATTAATGATTAATGTAATGAGCAATTAAAGTCTCCTCCTTATTAATGTTACATGGTCTTTCCAGTGTTTTTTTAATTGTTCAAGTATCATTGTCATACAACGTTATATTAGTTTCAGATGTACAACATAACAAATTAACAATTATATACATTATGAAATGGTCATCATGGTAAGTGTAGTTATCATCTGTCACCATAGATGTCATTACAATATTATTGACTATATTTCCTATGCTATAATTTTCATCCTGTGACTTATTTTACAATTGGAAGTTTGTACCCTTTAATCCCCTTTACCTATTTCACTGAACTCCCCACCCCCTTGGCAACCATCAGTTTGTTCTTTGTATTTATGAGTCTGTTTTAGTTTTGTTTTTTAGATTCCACATATAAGTGAAATCATATGGTATTTGTCTTTCTCTGACTTATTTCACTGAACATAATACCCTTTAGGTCCATCTATGTTGTCATGAATGGCAAGATTTCATTACTTTTTTATGGCTGAGTAATATTCCATTCATATCTTCCTTATCCATTCATCTACTGATGAACACTTAAGTTGCTTCCATATCTTGGTTATTGTAAATAATGCTGCAGTAAACATGGGGTGCATCTTTTTGAATTAGTGTTTTCATTTTCTTTGAGTAAATACCCAGAAGTAGAATAACTAGATTGTATAGTACTTCTAGTTTTAATTTTTTGAGGAAACTGTATTGTTTTCCATAGTGACTGTATCAATTTACATTCCCACCAACAGTGCACATGGGTTCCCTTCTTTCTACATCCTCATCAACACTTTATTTCTGCATATTCTCTTAATTGGCAGTTCTGATGGAAACCTGGAGGCAGTTCCATAGTAGCATTTGGTTGATCCAAGCACCAGTTGACTAATGATCAACAGTAAATGTAGCATATATTTTGGTATCACCTGGTGCCTTGTAATGGCAACCTTTACTGTCATGCATGTTTTATTCTCTCTTTGTTATGTTTTCCAGAGGGATAACGAATTGGCTGATAGAGTAACAAATGAAAAGTAATCTGACTCCACTGACCTGCTTACCCTGGATCAGAACAATGGAAAGGAGTAGCCTTTTGCTTTGAAACAGTGGAACAGGTACGGAATTGCTCCTTTCATTGTTGCCTTCCTTTATTTCTTTGCACATTTATTTCTAGACCAGTTAAAAACAGCAAATTGCTCCTGTTTTGAGAACACTGAATTGGAGTTATAGGAACAGGTACTGTGGGTTATTTGTAACATTTACAAGTTTTCCCATCTTCAATTTGCTATTTATATAAGTGCCAAAGTAATGAGTAATTATGCTAGGGAGAATTATTACTTTTAAACATAGGATTAGCTTTTGGATGTGTGCTTAGCTTTAAGATACAATGTTATTTGGATAAGGAAATTTTGCTTCACTAAATAGATTTCAATGGAGGAATCACAGAAGTAATAAAATGGTAAAGCATGTTGGTTTCCCCAATGACAGCCATTGAAAGTGTTTTTGCTGTGTTTAATGATCTAATTTCCCTTGCCCACATTCATTTTCTGAGTCTTGAAGAAAACCTTACAAGAACGGTATAGTTTGATTTTTTTCATTTTTGAGAATTCACATAATAGAAATAGGTAGTCTTTTTTTTTTTTTGCTTTGAAAGGAACATTTTATGTCAAGATGAAAAATTTAAGTATTTGTAAGACTCCTGGAATTAGAATCTTTAAATAAGTGTTTATTTTGAATTGGATGTCCATCATCATCGGGCTGCTGAAACTTCTTTCAATTATATCTGTTACCAAAAGACAGGTGAGCTATAGATGTTTTAGTAGTGACTGTATAGTTGTCAGTGCTTTAAGAAATGATATTAATGACATTGTAATGTACCAAAAAGTAATTTATGTTCAGAAGATTAAGTATCCTATACTGGATGATCAAAATTAAATTACTAATAATTTTGCATGACAACATTTTTTTTCTCCATTGGATGGCTTATAGATGAGGGACTATGAATAAATAATAAAGACTTGAATTTTACATAGGAATATTAGAATTCAAAAGGCTACAGAAAAAGAATTCATAAAGATTATATTTTATATAAGGAATTAAAAAAGAGTATGGCTCCATTATTTAGTATTTAGTTTAAGGTTATTTAAGGAGAGTTTTTAGAAGGCATTTTGACTATTACTCTGTAATTAGTATGTTCTCAGGGCACATATCTATTTTTATATACTAAAATGACTAAAAATTTCAATGTATTACACCATTGAATTTGAAACTAAATGTCATCTACATCAATAATGTATGAAGAGTCAGGTTTCTTTTATCAGTAAGGAGGACAGAAAAGGAAGCACATTGTTGGTGTTTGATATATAGAGAGCAATTCTACAGTTTTCTGGTCCCTTTATGTTTCAGTCTGTAGAATCAGCCAACAACTAACCACACTGACCAACTATTGACCAACTATCTTTATCTTGTGTTCCAGTGGTGATATAAAAGGGCTTTTTTTTTTTTTTTTTTTTTGTCTTTAACAGACTTTATCTGTTTGAAAGGAAATCTTTTGGGAATAGAGCAAAGAAGGTGAAACAGTAATTTCCAAATTCTTTGTAACAACTCACTCTGCATATTGTTCAATCCATACCATAAAGCAAGTCAGCTACTGGATTTTATTCAGCAGGAATGGATTACAGTGTGATTGGATTTCTAAAAGAGATGATTTGAAAAAATACATAAACCAAAGTAATAGCAAGCTACCTACCATGTTTTCCTGGGTGTGAGTTTCTATGTCTGAAACTATTTGAGAGATGGAATCTGCCTTCCTTTTTTCCATCGGGAAGAGGAATGTGTAGAGGTATGGCCAGGGGGTAGGGAAAGATAAGTCCTAGGCAGTTTCCATGACTATTCTGTGGAAAGGATTGCGGGTAGCCCCCCAACTGACCCCATCTTTCTTGTTCTATACCTGGATAACTTTGAAGGGGGCGCCTTGGGAAAAAAAATTTCCAGTCACAATGTGAGAATGTCCTCCCTCTTCTTTCAGCCCCCAGGCCCAAAGTCTTCTTTTCTTTTGATTTATGCAAATAAATGATCAAGAGAGTCACTGGCTACCACATCTATGCAGATCCAAGGTTAGGCTTAGATACAAGGGCTGTAATAGAAATATGTGCCAAGTTCTACAGAAATAAGTGGTTGTATTATCAGTCCAGATTTCATCTTTTCTGTGAAGTTCTCCCTAACATCCCCATTCAAGTTAACCACTCAGTTTTGATTTAATTACCCAACAGACATTTATCATACACCTAACACATCCTAGGCACAATGTTGGGCTTCTGGTGGCACAAAACAGAATCCCTGCCCTCCAGAAAATTCCTTCTCGCTCTATCCTCAGTATGTGTTTAACCTCTAAACACTAGTTTCATTATTGGCTTATAGTTTTGTATCTCATATTAGTCTGAAATCTCCCAGAAGACTTGGCCTGCATTGCAGGCTTTGAATAAATAACTGAATTTTCTGTTGCGGGTATTACCATAATCTGTTTAGCAGATTATCTTCAGTAACGTGTAAATCCTTTTCCTGGATTAGTGATAGCAAGATCCGAGTAGGAAGGAATCAAAGCTGGTCATGGAGCATGAGGCTCACAACTGTGGAAACTGTGCATGTCTGAGACTTGTTAAAATTGATTTTAGGACATCTGTTGATTTATGGGAGCCATGATATCTCTTACTTCAAGAAATAGATGAAGAGTGAATATATTTTTTCCCCTCAAATTGAAACTGTTTCTTTGGAATGCTGAATATAGAGATAAATAGATAAAGCAAAGATAACTATTTGCCATACTTCCATTTCTTCTTAGTTCTCCTGAATAACTCTCCATAAACTTTCGTTATGAAAGTGCCTTAACCCAGATTTATCGCTGCTCCTTTTATCTGTACTAGTCATGTCTACACAATACACCTGAATGAATTTGTTTGAATATCTTAGTATATCATTGTTATTTCCCCAAAGTAGTCATTTCCAAGTACCAGGAAGCTACACTCAACTTAAGGATAAGTAGATGCAATAATGTAAGATTAGCCTGGCTTGGAAGTGCTTGGGGAACCACTGGTGGTCTTTAATTGAAAGAGTACATGACACTTAGGAGTTCTGGTTAACAAAGACCAAAACCTAGCTAAAATATGTTCAAAAGAAAAAAAAACTGGTGTAAATTTGTGTATGGGGAGGAATTTTATTGGCTAAATCCAAGGAAAAGTTGATTGACAAGCTGTGGGAGGGGAAGAGTTGCAAGTGCACCTCTGAAAAAACTGGAACCAGGAGACTGAACTCTACTGGGTCTCTCTCCCATCTTTCAGCCACAGCTCCTCTTCTATGGATCAGTTTCAAACTCTCTCATTTCAGGCCAGCCAATAATACCTAAATTTTACATTTTACTGGTTTTACCATCTGTAGGATTGTTCTGTATATAAAAAAATGCTAGGGAAGGACTCTTATTGGTCTGCCTTGGTACCTACTCTTGCTCTCCTCAACTGAGATCAAGTAAGACTGAGGCAGCTGACAGGAAAGGCATATGTTGCAACAGGAACCTGAGCATTCCCCAGAAAAGGGAGAGCTAATAGGCTAATAGTAAAGTTGTCTGCTACAAGGATCTATGGCCCAAATTTCCCAAAAGGCATTTGTTAAGCTGGCTTATATAACACCTAACTCCATATCTTACAGTCCTAAAATTTGAATCGTTATGTTGATATATTCTTAGTTTGTGACTTGGGATCTTGCTAACCAGTAACATCTTAAAATCTCAGAGAGACTGTGGCCCTATTCCTTGTCCACAAAGCCACACAGAAATCCCTATCTTCCAAATTCCACTCATTTGTGGCATTTAGTATGACTTGTGAGAAACTGGCTGGTTGCCTCCATTCCTGGGAACCATAGGTGGATGTAGGGTGCAGGGCATCAGTATCTTGAACACTTGTGTGTGTGGTGGCAGTAGGACAGAGGGGACAGGGAAGGAAGTAGGGAGAGTGTCAGTTTTTCAGGCACGTCTTCCTTCAATTGTGAATAATCAGCTGGGCTGTGGTTTCAAGATGGGGCTCACCTGTAGGACTGGAACACATAGATGAATGGCATACCCCAGGCCTTGAATTGCTTACTCCCTAAGGGAGTTGTGATGGGTAGGCAAGAAAGGTAAGTTAGAGCAGTAATGAGTGTTAAGTGCCACAATTTACTGAATGGCTGCTATTAGAGCCATGCACATTAGAGTTTGTTTTGTGGCAGGCAAAATCAGATTCCTTCTCTTCTTATCCTTGTGTGAATCAGGAATTTGGGACTGGGGTCCTTCTGGCCTCCAGGGACACTACTTTCACAGGAGGCTGATTGAGGAAGGGACAGTGAAGCCATGCCATAAAATAAGCCCTTGTCCTTGGCATCTTTAGGCAAGATTTTTGCCTGGGTCTGACTTTTTTCAGTACTCTTCAAAGCTTTGCTTTTCTTCCCCCAAGAAGATAAAGGCGCACAAAAATACTTTGGAATTCCTCATATTGTTGCTGTTTATTGAATTCCTTAGGACCACAAACACAGTACCACACTGGGTCCTCAGGGACTTCTAACCCACCAGGCCATCCTGACCCACCAGTCGACATCTGGGGGCTCTGCTCTTGCTTATGTTGGTTTGGTTATTAGCCTGGTGAGAACAGAGTTGGGAGATCAGCTCCATTCGGCCCCATCCACCACTGGGATGTGCCCATCCAGTTCAGCTGCTGCCACCGTTGTCACCAGGGATTCCCTGTGTTGAACATGAGTGTCTTTCTAAAGACATCCTAAGCCATCCTAAAACCAATAGAATCAAAGTAAAATGGAAGATTATTTCCAGTGCTAGCTAAATTTGGGAAATATATATAAAAGGAGCGGTTCAAATTCTGGCAAAAAAGAATCTACATATGCTGACCTGTGAGGAGTCATTTTCAACAATTCTGAATTAGCTGGGTATTTATTTAACATTTCACTTCTATTTAACCATGTGGACAAAGCCATATTCCATTTACATTACTGCCTGTAGCCTTTAACACCCTGACAAGAAGCTCTACTTTTGGCTCTCCTAAACCCTTTCTCCTCTCCTTTTGTGGCTGACATAAAAATGTACTTCAGATTGTCATTTACAAAAGGTTAAAGATAAACTATCTTTCTCTTCAGAGAGTGGGACCCAGTATGCATAACCTTCATAGCTATTTCCCCTCTTTGCTTTTGCAGTCTGAGAAAATGGCATGTAACATACCTAACCAAAGACAGCGGACTTTGTCTACATCTGGAGAAGCTCTATATGAAATTCTTGGTCTGCATAAGGGAGCATCAAATGAAGAAATTAAGAAAACCTACAGGTACAGAGAAAGTTCAATGATGACATTGTTGTACTACTAGCGATAGTTATTTTGTGATAGGCAAGTGCCCCCAATTAAAGACACAAGCTTCTTGCCAAGACCAAGTAATTGGAGTTTTGAACTTCATGTTCCCTGTTCCACAACATAGGCAGTTAGGAATAAACAAGTATGACACTGACTTTCTAAAAGAATGCTCTCATGATTTTGGGCCTTAGGAAAAGGAAGCCTGTGTTCTAGGCCTGCAATGTCAGAGAAAGAAAGACACAGATCGCTGAGAATGACCAGGAGTTTTAATTTAACTTAAATGATATAGCATCATGGAATCTGGTAGAGGGATTTTAAAAAAGGAGGGAGGGGGCTCTCACAATTGCTATATTATACGCTATGCTTTTCAAGTCTTCAATTTTGATTTTTCATATCTGATCTAGTTCCAAGTTAGCTATTTTTGGGAAAAACTCAAATACATTTTTCTTTAGAGCTCCAAGCAGTTAAAAAAATATTGAGCAGAAAATAACTTACTTATTGTAGAAAATTTGAAACTGCTCAAAATGAAGAAATAACATTTATCCATAATTTTATCTCCAGCATTTGTTTCCTTTTAGTCTTTTTTTCTGTCTAGATAAGACATTTTAAAATCAAATTGGATTTGCCGATACCCTCTATCTTTTTAACAAGGTTCTATCATGAAAATATCTTGGTATTATTAAATATTGATTTTTTTAATGATGCAGCTTATATCTATTCTGTAATATAATCACTTTATGAGCAATTTAAAGTTTAAGTTCCTTTAATTTCCCCCTATACTTAATATTCCTGTACACAAATCATGATGCATATTTTCAAGTATTTCATTATTTTCTTTTTAAAGATTATTCGTTTATTTATTTATTTATTTAGAGCGTGCGAGTAGGGATGGGGAGGAGGAGCTGAGGGAGAGGGAGAGTGAGAATCCCAAGCAGACTCCCTGCTGACGGCAGAGCCCACACAGGGCTGCTCACAACCCTGAGATCATGACCTGAGCCAAAATCAAAAATTGGACACTCAACCAACTAAGCCCCCCAAGCGCCCCTCATTTTCTTATTGAGGCATAAAGCTGTGCCTTTAGAGGAAAAATTAAATCAAAATATAAATGAAACTTTCAGATTTTAATTGTTTACTTCTTGATTTGACCTTGAATTAGGTTTTTAAAACTTAGAGTATATATATATATATTTTGACATATGGCAGTTTAGAATTAAGAAGACAAATTTGTTAGTATTTCCTTTATGGATTTTGTTTTATCTGTCATGTTTAAAAAGCTACTCTTGATTACAATATTATAAAAATATTAACCCATATCTTCTTCCAGTACATTTATAACTTATTTTCATATTAAATCTTTGATCCATTTGGAGTTTATTTTGATGTAAGAAATGAAGGTAAGATTCTAGATTTATTTTTCCCCAAATCACTAGCCTACAAACATTTATTGACTTCTCCATTTCTATCTACTGATGGGAAATTCACTGGCTTTGGATTAGAAACTTCACCATGATGTGGTAAAGCATGGGATCTGAAATGCCTTCAAGAAGCACGTGAAGAATAAATGACAGAGGTGAAAATTGTCATTTGGATCCAAATAGTTCTGTGAAAATGGTCAAGGAGCTTGATCTAAAGTCACTATTAATCTTTTAATTTATATTTCAGTTAAGGTTCTGGGGACAGAAAGTCTTTGCTGTTTCATTGCTCCCCAGAGTTATTTAGGCGTATGCCTGGGAGCTGCTCAACCTTCTGTGTGTAGGTACCCTTGGCTGAAAGTTACTAAACTCGACACTTAAGGCTTCAGGCTTAGATACTGTGCTGGAAATGGGGGTTTGGAATCCAAGTAATTGCATTGCAAGTTTACTCTACCTATAAAGATGCTTCCCAAAATGAGAAAAAAAAGTGATATCTAACTACCTTGTAAGCTTTAAAATCCACTTTACAAATGTGACTTTTAATTGCCTCAATTAATTTTGTAAGCTAAAATTTCAGGTCATATCCTAATTAAGGCACTAATTATGCTGAGTTGTTTGCAAGTTTAATAATTACAACCTAAAATCTTTTCATGTAATCAGTGTCTTGCTATTAATTTTGTTTTAATGTCATACAAATATCATTTTTTTCAGCTGATTAGGGTGCTAGTATGCTGCCAAAAGCATCTACTTCTATCTAAATTACACATTTGTATTCTGCAAGTTATTCAAAATATATGAACAGGCTGAAAATCCACTGAGAACATTATTCTTATATTCAGAGATCTGGATCAAAGCAGTCACAATATAGTGAAATTAAAAGTCAGTGAAATTTAATAAAATTACAAGTTGTTGAATCCATACTCTACTTGACCAATGTTGTAATCCTTGGTTGTGCTCTTGAAAGCAAGGCTGAATTAGATTTCTTCTTTTACATTTTATTTTTATTTTTGAACAGCTAATATATTCACCTGATTAAAATGAGAACATGCAAACACATATACAAAAAAAGTTTCCCTCCTACGTCATATTCCCCAATTTTCCTCCTCAGGGAAGGCAATTTTTTGTGTACCTTCCAGAGAGATTTTGGGCCTATATAAGCTTATATAGAGACCTTCTGATCTGAGCAAAATGGTGTAGACTTGTTTCTCTCTGCCCCTTCCTGTCAAGCATGACTAAAAGCCTTGGAAATAACATGAGAGACAACTAAAGAACGCTAAAAGGTAGAAAGAGGAAGATGAATTAGTTAGGGGCCAGAGGACCAAGGGAACAACACAGTGGCAAGGGCATGTTATGATTCTCCATCCAAGAGAATGTAAACCAGGCCCAGCCTTTCCTGACGCCCAGTCTAGCAAGAGAAGGCAGCCAGATAGCCTTATTCTTCCTCCGAACTGAGCAAGAGTCCTGCCACCAACTCTAGACAAGCCCAGAAGAATAGCAAGGAGAACCAACTGAATGTTCCCCTAACAGTAACCTACCAGGGAACTTTCCCACCAGTCTGAGACTCCTCTCTCCCACCCAGACTCTACCTGACAGGGGAGATTAGCAAGTGGGATTCTTCCACAACAATCACCCAGCCCAAAAAGTGCTTTTTGTCTCTGTAGCCTGGAGATTTCCTTCCTCCACATAATGGCACCAAGCCACTCAACCTGGGAACCTCCTTTTACTTTCTCAGCTAGTACCAACAAGTACCAGTGGGGCCTCAGAAAAGGAGACAAAGAAGACAAACACAGTACCATCAAGTCTCTGAAAATTAGACTGTCATTGGAGCCACAGCCCACAAAAGTAGGCTATAACCAATATGCTAAATCTAAACAGAGTAAATACCTGTTAAAATAAAAAATTTAAGTAGGACCCAGAGTCTCCTAATAGCCAAAATGCCCAGATACAATTAAAATCACTTATCATACAAAAAAACAACAAGCAAGAAAATTGCAACTTGAGTGACAAAAGATAATCCTTTGAGTCTCACACTGAGATGAACCAGACACTAGAATTATCTGACAAGTAACTATCATAAGAAAAATTCAACAAACAATTACAAATTCTTTTGAAACAAGTGAAAAAATAGAAAATTTCAGCAGAGAAATAGGAATTACAAAACAGAACCAATAGAAATTATAGGACTGAAAAATAACAGAAATAATAAAAATACCTTGAAGAACTCAATAGTAGAGTGCAACTGACAGGATAGAATCAGTGAAGTTGAGGACAGATCCATAGAATTAACCCAATCTGAACAAAAGAGAGAAAATAAACTGAAAACGAACAAACATAGTCTCAGGAACCTATAAGATCATAACAAAAGAGTAGAACTGGTGTCCTAGAAGGGGAGAAAGAGAGTGGGCCTGAAAGAGTATTCAAAGAAATAATGACTGTAAATTTCCCAAATATAACAAAACATATAAATTCACAGATCAAGCAGCTAAGTGAATTCCAAAAAGGATAAATCCAAAGAAATCCATGCCCAGACACATCATAATTATATTTCTGAAAACTAAAGACAAAGAAAATATCTTGAAAGCAGCCAGAGAGAAACAAGACATTACCTATAGAGGGATACCAATTCAAAAGACAACAGATTTCTCATCTGAAACAACAGAGGCCAGAAGTAGCACACCATTTTTCAAGAAAGAAAAGAAAGAAAATTACTGTCAACTGCAAATTCTGTATCTGTTGAAACTATACCTAGGGAATTAAGGGAAAATAAAAAAATTCCCACATGAAGGAAAACTAAAAGATTTTGTCACTTAGCCAGATTTACTCTTAAAGAATGGCTAAAGAACATTTTACAAAAGAAATAATAAAGGAAGGAATCTTACATCATTAAGGAAGGAAGAAAGAACAATGGAAAATGCAGAAATATGGGTAAATACAATATACTATCATCTTCATGAATTTTCTGAATTATATATGACAATTGGTACAAAAATTCTAACACCATCTGATACTCAAGACAATGATATTTAAAAGTAAAGAGGACAAGAAAACCTAAATGAAAAGTTTCTGTACTTAGATTGGTAAAACACTGATATCAGTAGACTGTGATAACTTCTGACTTCTTTAATACATCAGATATCTTGCTTGTTTAATAGGGACAGGTATTCATTAAATAGATTGTACAAGCAGCTTTCATTGAAGTTTAGAAAATAAGACTTATCAACATGTTTCAGTTGTTCTGGTGATGTGATGCTTCAGGTCTCCTTTATCTTCTGCAGAATAAATTCAGTTGTTCGCTTCCAAATAAGCACAAAAAAAAGAAAAAGAAAAAGAAAAAGAAAACTATACAAACTAATACACTCCAAAACACTACAATAAAGCTCTTCAGCCCTGGGAGATTTCTGGGAGGCCCTAGCCACCAAACTTCCAAGTATGCCATGAATTGCCCGAACTCCTAGCCCTGACTGTGATGGTTCAAAGATGGCATCCCTATCATAGCCCTACAACAATGCTACCTGATTCTGTGTTCCCCTTGGTAACTTGAATGAGGCAAATAAATAATAAATAAATGCATGCACTTTAGGTATGTCATTAGACCCTTCTTTTCTTGATATTGACTGGCACATAAAAATCCTTCACTCCAAACCCAGTAGATTGTTGATCTATACCTCATGCTGCTGCCTACTTATAATGAAGCCAAGAAGGCTGATCAGAGCATGTAGCATGTAGTATGTCTAGAGTCTCTTAGAATCCTAATGGCTTTATAACAACAAGTCTAGTTCATTATTCAACAAATATTTATTGAGTACTGTTTTAGGCACTGAGAAAATTGCATTGAACAAAAGAGATGAAATCCCTATATTCCTGAAGCCTATATTCTGGGCTGGGGGAGCAGGGAGGCTTAATAATAAATAAAATATACAGTCTATCAGATATTGGTAAGTGCTGTGGAGAAAAGCAAAGCAGGTAGGAGGTTGGGGAGTGCTAGGTGTTACATATTCTCTTTAAGGTGTTCCATGTTGATTTTAACACAAATCTCTCAGTTGCAGTGAATTTTAAGTATAAAGTAGCAGCAGTTAGGAGTAGAGGGTATGAAGTCAGAAAGACCTGGATTCAAACCTCTTCTCTTAGCCTCATTTTCTTCATAAGTAAAATGCAGTCAAATGCAGAAAACAGTACTGACTTCAGAGGGTTGCTAAGGATTAAAAGAGATGATACATGTAAAGTGTTTAGCCAAGTTCTGGCACACTGTTACTGGGTACCACAAAGAATACATAAGGCAGCAGAGAAAGAGGCCTATAGAATGGCATTCTTCAAAGTTGGCTGGGGCATAGGTGTAAGAAGACTCTCCAAGAAATGTGTGTGTATGCATTCATGCACATGTATATGTGAGAGTGAGTGTGTGTGTGTGTGTGTGTGATTGTGTGTATAGATTCTGTGACATTTAAATTCTGTTGAATACATTTAAAATAATGTTACAACTGTTTTATTTTTTTTTATTTTTTTTATTTTTTATTTTTTACAACTGTTTTATTTCAACATGCCAATGTCTGTAATATGCTGAAAATTACATCCTTTGCATCTGTTTTATCTTACAAAAAAATTTAGATGCCAAGTTAAAAATGTTGACAGGACAATTTCTCAAATTTATTTTAAGGAACATATAAGCAAAAAATTAGAATCTAATTGATAGAGAGAGGGAGGGTGGGAAAGAGAGAGAGAGAAGGAAACCTAAACATCATACCCAAAATGATTACAAGGAGCCATTTAGGGTGATTTGGGAGAGAAGGCCTATGGGGGGGGGGGGCTTCCCTGCAGCCCTTTATATGTTCCACAACTCACTGTGCTGTTCAATCAGAGCATGAAATCCTCACAGGTTGTAATTCACTCTTCTTTTCTGCCTTTCCCATTCCATCAAGTCCCTCAGGGCAGGCATTATGTTTTGTCTTCCATTGCACTTCCATTAGTCCTAGCTAATATTTACCAAATTCGAAAATGAATTGGTCAACAAATAGATTTTGCCTGTGGGTATATGTCTGTTTCTCCATACTTATATTCTCAGCTTCTTCAGGACCTTTTCTCAAATGTTTTGTCACTTAGCTGAACAGGAAGTTATTCACTGACCCAGTGAAGAAAGGGACAGCTCAGCAAGGAAAGACCATAGTTTCAGATTGGGACACAGTACATTTTTTTAGGTCTGTGAGACCTTCAAGTAAAATGTAGTTAGGGGATAAGGAAAGGAAAACTCCACGAAAATAGAGCCAGTTATGTAATATAGAAAATGTGTCTTGAGTATTCAAAATCTCATATGCAACTTAAATGTTAGTTTTTATTTACACTGATGTGTACATTTTTTAATTTAGATAGAAACAAAATTAAGATGCCAAAAAGGGAAGCCAACTGGTTTTCCTAGCATTTTGGGTATAAGAGCCTAACAAAATGCTGACCTACTAGATGAGAAATGAGACAAATATCTAGCCCTTCTTTAGCTCTTCAGAAAACCACAAAATCAGAGTGAACTAGTTTTGTACATTACCATCTGGGTTTCTGTGCCTCATGAATGAACTTGTCGACGAGGTACCAGATATCCTTTCACAGGGTATCAGGGACTTGATTTTTCTACTTCATTCAATTTCACATGGAACTTTCTGGAAATCATTCTCCTCTGAAGAGGTGAGTTTGCTCAGAGTAGACCAACATGAGGCAAATGCTATTTTCACAAGAAGCAGGAAAGAGTGTCATTTCCATAGTGATCTGTGGCAACCCCAATCTGTGGTGCTTTTACCCATCTTTATTAGCAATTATAGGTCATAACAGAGGCTGCTTATGAATAAAGTGTAAATGTCAGGGGAATGCATAACTAATAGAAGAATTGTAAATATTTACAAGGCAAAGTGATGATTCAAGCTCACAAGATAAATTGAAATTAATCTCTATCAATACTAATTTGTTTCCTGAATTCTAAAACCTTCCACTAAAAAGAAGATTATATGAGGCTATGTCAAAGTTATCTTTCAGGTTAGTGGCATAACCTCCCTTGTCCCATGGCAAATCTACTTGGTCCTCTTAGTTCTTCACACAACTTCATTTTTTTCCTGGGCACTAGAATCATTATGATCAACGAATTTTTTTTCCCACTCACTCATTCACTCAATGTCTATTTAGTTTTGGATACTTATTTATATTATACTGTGAGAAATGAATATACATATCTATGTATCTATGTCTATCTATATACATGTAATTTGTACCACTTAAAGGGCTCACCTTATAGAGTTAGATTTAGTAAGGTTGAAAGATACATATAGAAAGACAAGCAAAATAAGGGAGACTGTGGTGAGTGGAATAGATTGACTTGAGCATAGAATTCATATTAATCATTTAAATGAAAGTGAATGCTTCATTCCATCATTCATTCCTGTCCTAGAAACTATGCTAGTTTCTATTAAGAAATTAGTTCTGACATGTCCTTGGGAATCTAGAAGCTACTCACCTTCCCACAGCTGTACACACTCAGGAAAGACCTGAGAAAGCCCTAAGTTCTCAATTCTGGCTGACCTTGTAGATCTGTACAAGCAGGAAGTAAAGGCTAAGGCAGAGCTGTAAACTGTCTGGCTCAGCACTGAAGATGTGTCCTAACATATGTACAAAGCCCACCTGTGAAGGCTGGGACATTCTTGGTTCTAGGTGTATAAGAAAATCTCTGTCTAATCCTTAGCTGGTAAGCTAATGGAACAGACTTCAGTGGCCACACATGACTAAGAATACAGATGTTACAAAATTAGATCAGAAAAGTCACTGAATAAATAATTACAACAAGCAACAATTAAAAATCATGGGGACAGGGGAGAGTCTAATTTGCAGAGCTGCCAAATTATAATATTCAAAATGTCCAGTTTTCAAAAAAATATATGAGGCATGCAAAGAAACAAGAAAGTAAGGTCTATATTGGGGGGAGGAGGGATCTATAGAAACTGTCTTTGAGAATGCTCCAAATTTGGACATGCTAGACAAAGACTATAAATAAGCTAAATATGTTTAAAGGCTAAAGGAAACCATGTCTAAAGAACTGAAGGGAAGATTGAGAATGATACCTCACTAAATACAGAATATCAATTAAAAAATGAATTTATATAAAGGAACCAAAATAGAAATTCTGGAGTTGAAAAGCATAGTAACTGAAATGAAGAATTTACTGGAGGAATTCAATAGGTAATTTGAACAGGCAGAAGAAAGAATCAGTGAAATTGAAGATAGGTCAATTAAGATTATACAGTCTGAGTAACATAAAGATAAAAGAATGAAGAAAAATGAACAGATCCCAAGAGACCTGAGTATAGCATCATGCATATATATATATATAAAATGAGTGGAAAGAGAGAAAGGGGCAGAAAGAATATCTGATTAAATAATGGCTGAAAACTTTCCAATTTAATGAAAAATGTTAATCTATACATCCAAGAAGTTCCATGAACTCCAAGTAGAATAAACTCATGAAAATCTTCACTGAGATACGTCATAACCAACCGTTCAAAGTCAGAGTATATTTCAAGTATCAAGAGAGAAGTGACCCATCATGTATAAGAGATCCTCAATAAGATCAACAACTGATTTCTCATTAGAAACCATGAGGCCAGAAGGCAATGGGATGATATAGTCAAAGCATTGAAAGAAAAAATATGTTAACCAAAAATTCTATATGTAGCAAAATTATCCATCTAAAATGAAGGAGATATTCATTTATTTCTAGATAAATGAATAACTGAGTCATTGGCAGACCTTTCCTATAAGAAATGCCAAAAGGAATCCTTCAGAATGAAATGAACATTAGACCATAATTTGAATCTACATGAAAAATTAGAGAACACCAGTAAAAGCAACTTCACAGGTAAATATGTTTGTAGATCCTCTTTTTTCTATCTGATTTAATAGGGGCACCTGGGTGGCTCAGTCGGTTAAGCATCTATCTGGTTTAAAAGACAACTGCATTAAGCAATAATTATATATCTATGTTGAATGACACAGAATGTATAAGGATGTAATTTGTAGCAATAGCAGCATTAATGGGGAGGTGGAACTATAATAGAAGTTTTTGTATACTTTGACAGCATATTAATGTGAACTAGATATTCAAAAATTAAGATATTAATTGTAATCCCAAGGGTAAACACATACACACAAAAAGCCTTAAAAATATATAAAAGAAATGATATAGGAATTATATCATTCCTAGTAATGGAGAGAAGCTAGTAATAGTAATAGGAGAATCGAACAAAAAAGATATAAGAATACAAATAGAAGGGTGCCTGGGTGGCTCAGTCAATTAAGTGTTCAACTCTTGATTTTGGCTCAGGTCTTGATTTCAGGGTCATAAATTAAAGCCCTGCATTGGGATCCATGCTGGGCATGGAGTCTACTTAAAAAAAAAAAAAAAGATACAAATAGAAAAATGGCAAAAGTCCTTCCTTATCAGGAATTACTTTAAATATAAATGAATTAAACTCTCAAATGAAAAGACAGAGATTGGCAAGTGGATTTTTAAAAAAATGATCCAACTCTATGCTGTCTTGAGAAACACTTACCTTAGATTCAAAGACAAATAGGATGACAGTGAAAGTAGGGACAAAAATATTATATGGAAGTAGTAATCCAAGAGAGCTGGAGAGGCTATACTAGTATCAGACAAAATAAACTTTATCTTAAAGTTACCAGAAACAAAAAAGGACATTTTTTAAAAAATCAATCCTTTAAGAATATGTAGCAATTAGAAACAAATATGTGCCTAACAACAAACAGAACCCCAAAATACATGTGAAAAAACTGAAGAATTGAAGGGAGGGACAGATGGTTCAACAGTAGTAATTGGAGACTTCAATACCTCACTTTCAATAGTGAACAGAACAACTAGACAGAAAAATCAGCAAGGAAACAGATTTGTACAATGCCATATGCCAGCTAGAACTACTGTACATCTATAGAACACTCTACCCAATAACAAGTGCATATGGAACATTCTCCATGTTAAGCCATATGTTTGGCCACAAAACAAGTATTAATAGATCCAGAAACATTTAAATCAAATGAAGTGTGTTCTTTGGCTACAATGGAATGAAATTTGAAATCAATAACAAGGAAATTTGGAAAATTCAGAAACATGTAGAAATTAAACAACACACTCCTAAATAACTAAGGCATCAAAGAAGAAATCACAAGGGAAATTGGAAAATACTTTGAGATCAATGAAAGCAAAAATACACCATACAAAAACTTATGGGATGCAGTGAAAGTAATTCTCAGAAGGAAACTTAGAATAGCAAATGCCTACATTAAAAAGGAAGAAAATCTCAAATAACCTAATCTTCCACTTTAAGAAACCAGGAAAAGAATCACAAACTAGACAACAAGCATGACGGAAAAAAGAATAATGAAGATTAGAGTGAAAATAAGTGAAATAGAGAATAAAAGAATGAGAAAATCGACAAAACCAAAAGCTTGTTATTTGAAAACACTAACAAGATTGACAATTTTTTACCTAAACCGACCAAAAGAAAGAGGAAACTCAAATTACTAAAATAAGGAATAAAAGCACAGGGACATTACAACTGACCTTACAAGAAAAAAATTATAAAAGAATACTATGAACAATTGCTTACCAATAAAATTAAACAACCTACCAACTTGCATTCCCACCAACAGTGTAAGAGGGTTCCCCTTTCTCCACAACCTCTCTAACATTTCTTGTTTCTTGCCTTGTCAATTTTTGCCATTCTAACTGGTGTAAGGTGGTATCTCAATGTAGTTTTGATTTGAATTTCCCTGATGGCTAATGATGATGAACATTTTTTCATGTGTCTGTTAGCCATTTGTATGTCTTCTTTTGAGAAGTGTTTTGTTCATGTTTTCTGCCCATTTATTGACTTGATTATTTGTTTTTTGGGTGTTGAGTTTGAAGGGGGAGAAGTCAGAGGGGGAGACGAACCATGAGAGACTATGGACTCTGAGAAACAAACTGAGGGTTTTAGAGAGGAGGGGGCAGGGGGGCTGGGTTAGCCCAGTGATGGGTATTAAGGAAGGCATGTATTGCATGGAGCACTGGGTGTTATATGCAAACAGTGAATCATGGAACGCTACATCAAAAACTAATGGCGTACTGTATGGTGACTAATATAACACAATAAAATAAAATAAAATAAAGAAAAGAAAGAAAAGAAAAGAAATTAGATAACCTAGATAAAATGAACAAATTCTTAGAAACACACAAACTAACAAATTCACTCAAGAAGAAATAGAAAATCTAAATAGATCTATAAAATGTGAAGATTGAGTCCATATTCAAAGAAAAAATATCCAGCAATGAAAAGTCCCTCTCCAGGTGGCTTTACTGGTGAATTCTACCAAGGAGAAGGAGAAGGAGGAAAAATAACAATAATGCTTTCTCAAATTCTTCCAAAAAAGTAGGAGAGAGGACATACCCTAACTTCTTCTATAAAGCCAGGGTTACCCTGATATTAAAGACATCACCAGATAAGTACAGGACAATCAATCTTATGAATATAGATGCAGAAACCCTCAACAAAATAGTAGCAAACTGAATTCAACAACATATTAAAAAGATGATACACCATGACAGGTATCATTTATTCTAAGAATATAAAGTTGGGTCAATATATGCAAATCAATGTATTTTACCATATTAATAGAATGGAGAATGGGGCACCTGGGGGGCTCAGTCCGTTAAGCATCTGACTCCTGATTTCAGCTCAGGTCATGATCTCAAGGTCCTGGAATTCAGCCTCATGTTGGGCTACATGATCAGTGGTGATTCTGCTGGAGATTCTCTCCCTCCCTCTCCCTCTGCCCCTCCCCCTGCTCACTCCCTCTCTCCTTAAATTAAATAAATAAATCTTAAAAAAAAGACTAGAGGAAAAAAATGGCATATTCATCTTGATAGATGCAGAAAAGCCTTTTGACAAAACCCAGTACCCCTTCGTGATAAAAATACTCAAAAAACTAGCAATAGAAGGGGATTTTCTCAACTTGATAAGTTGAGAAAAAAAAACCTGTAGCTATTATCATATTTAAGAGTTAAAGATTGAAAACTTTCCCCTTAAGATCTGAACCAAGATAGGAATGTCTTCTCTCACTAATTCCTTCAATGGTGTATTGGAATTTATACTAAGGCAATTCAGCAAGAATAAGAAATAAAAGAAGTCCAGATAGGAAAGAAAGAAAACTAACTCTATTTACAGATGATATGATCTTATACATAGAAAAACATACTGAATACATACCAGTGTGCACATACACACACAACTAGAGCTAACAAAAGAGTTCAGCAAAGTTTTAGGACTTAAGTTCAATATACAAAAATCTAGATGCTAGCACAATCCAAAAATAAAATTAAGAAAAGAATTCTATTCACAATAATATCTAAAAGAATAAAATACTTAGGCAAAAATTTCACCAAAGAAGTAAAGGACTTACACTGAAAACTACAAAACATTGTTGAAAGAAATTAAAGGCCTAAATACATGGAAAGACATCCCATGTTCACAGATTGTAAGACTAAATATTATTAAGATGAATCTACATATTTAATGCAATCTTATCAAAATTCCAACTACCTTTTTTTGCAGAATTGGATAAACTGATCCTAAAATTCACATGGAAATGAAATGCAAAGAACCCAGAATAACAAAACAGAATCTTGAAAAAGATGAAGTTGCAGGACTCAACACTTCCTGATTTCAAAACTTATTACAAAATTTTAATAATAAAAACAGTGTGGCACTGGCATAAAGACAGATACAAAAATCAATGGAATAGAATTAAAAGTTCAGAAATTAACCCATACATCTATAGACAAGTGGATCTTAATAAGGATGCCAAAACCATTCACTGAGAGAAAGAAAAATCTTTTCAACAAATAGTGCTGGAATAACTGGATATCCACATGGAAAAGAGTGAATTTGGTCTTCTACCTCACACCTTATACAAAACTTAATCAAAATGCATCAAAGACCTAAAACTACAAAAATCAGAAGGAAACATTGGTACAAATCTTTAAGACCTTGAATTAAGCAACTGTTTTTTAAAATATGATACAAAAGAGGAAACAGATAAACTGAACTTCATCAAAATTAAAAACTGTTGTGCACGAAAGGATACTATCAGGAAAATAAAAAGACAGCTCACAGAACTCTAGAAAATATTCAGATCAGACATCTAATAAGTGTTTAATATCCAGAATATATAAAGAATACTTACAACTCAACAATAAAAAGACAACTCAATTTAAAAATGGGCAGTGCTGTATGGTGACTAACATAACATAATAAAATAAAATAAAATTTAAACAAAATAAAGTTTAAAAAAATTAAAAATAAAAAAATAAAGTTTTAAGAGTATAGGTCTTTCAAAAAAAAATGGGCAAAGTGTTTGAACAGTTTTCCAAAGAAGATATACAAGTTGCCAATAATCACTTGATTAAAATCAACATTACTCATCAGGAAAATGCACCTCAAAACTCCAATAAGACACCACTTCACTTTTAGTAGGTTGACTACCATTAAAAAAATGTTGGGAAGGATATAGAGAAATTAGACTGCTCATACATTTCTGGTAGGAATGTAAAATGCTATATCCACTGTGAAAAATAGTCTAGCAATTTCTTAAAAAGTTAAATATAGAGTTATCATATCATCCAACAATTGTGTGCCTAAGTATATTCCCAAGAGATTGGAAAACATTCACACAAAACCTTGTACATAAACATTCATAATAGCATTATTCATAATAGCCAAAAATGAAAACAACCTAAATGTCCATTAACTGATGGATGGATAAACAAAATGTGGTACATCCATATAATAGAATATTATTCAGTCATATAAAGAAACAGTTTGTAACTTATGACAAAAGAAGCAAGAATATACAATGGGGAAAGGACAGTCTCTTCAATAAATGGTGAATGGTGCTGGGGAAACTACACAGCTACATACAAAAGAATGAAACTTGACCACTACCTTACACCATATACAAAAATTACCTCAAATTGGATTAAAGATTTGAATGTAAGACTTAAAGTCATAAAAAGCCTAGAAGAAAACTTAGGTGGTAAACTCTTAGACATGGATCTTGGTAATGCTTTCTGGATTTGTCAACAAAAGCAAAGGCAACTAGAGCAAAAAAAAACAAGTGGGATACATCTAACTAAAAAGCTTTTGTTTTTGTTTTGTTTTGTTTTTTAAAGATTTTATTTATTTATTTGACAGAGAGAGAGGAGGTGCACACAAGCAGGGGGAGTGGCAGGCAAAGGGAGAGGGAAAAGCAGGCTTCCCGCCCAGCAAGGAGCCTGATGTGTGGCTCGATCCCAGGACCCTGGGATCATGACCTGAGCCAAAGGCAGACGCTTAACCAACTAAGCCACCCAGGTGCCCCAAAAGCTTTTGTATAGAAAAGGAAACCATCAACAAAATGAAAAGGCAACTTACCTATTGAGAGAAAATATTTGCAAATATCCACTAAGGGATTAATATCCAAAATATATAAAGAAAACATAAAACTCAATAGCAAGAAAACCAAACAATCTAATTTAAAAATGGGCAGAGGATCTGATTAGACAATTTTCCAAAGAAGACATACAGATGGCCAATAGGTGTAGGAAAAGATTCTCATCACTAATCATTGGGAAAATGCAAATCAAAACCATTGATAATAAAGTAGCAGAAAGAGAAATTAAGAAAACAATTCCATTTAAAATAGCACCAAAAAGCACCCCAAAATCTAGGAATAAACCTAACCAAGGAGGTGAAAGACCTGTACTACGAAAATGATAAAACAATGATGAAAAAATTAAAGATGACACAAACAAATGGAAACATATACTATGTTCATGGGGGGCCACCTGGGTGGCTCTGTCAGTTGAGTGTCCAACTCTTGATTTCCACTCAGGGCTTGATCTCATGACCCTGATCAAGCCCCACATTGGGCTCCAGGCTGCATGTGGAGCCCACTTAAAAAACAAAAAACAAAGGCGCCTGGGTGGCTCAGCTGGTTAAGTGACTGCCTTCAGCTCAGGTCATGATCCTGGAGTCCCTGGATCAAGTCCAGCACTGGGCTCCCAGCTCGGCAGGGAGTCTGCTTCTCCCTCTGACCCTCTCCCCCCACCATGTGCTTTCTCTCTCTCTCATTCTCTCTCTCTCAAATAAATAAAATCTTAAAAAAAAAATGATATACCATGTTAATGGATTGGAAGAATTAATATTGTTAAAATGCCCATACTACCCAAAGCAATCTACAGATTGAGTGCAATCCCTATCAAAATGCCAACAGAACTTTTTACAGAACCAGAACAAATAATACTAAAATTTATATGAACTACAGAAGACCCCCCCCAATAGCCAAACCAATTTTGAGAAAGAAGAACAGAACTGGAGATA
Organism: Zalophus californianus; assembly: GCF_009762305.2. Taxonomy (NCBI): domain Eukaryota; kingdom Metazoa; phylum Chordata; class Mammalia; order Carnivora; family Otariidae; genus Zalophus; species Zalophus californianus. The sequence goes on from NC_045598.1 coordinate 125,832,973, forward strand.
CCATAATCCCAGATTTCAAGATATACTACAAAGCTGTAGTAATCAAAACAGTATGGTACTGGCACAAAAATAAGACACATAGATCAAGAGAACAGAATAGAGAGCCCAGAAATAAACCCATGCTTATATGGTCAATTAATCTATGACAAAGGAGGCAAAAATATACAATGGGAAAGACAGTCTCTTCAATAAATGGTTCTGGGAAACCTGGGCAGCTACATGCAAAAGGATGAAACTGGACCTCTTTCTTAAGCATACACAAAAATAAACTCAAAGTGAATTAAAGACCTAAATATAAGACGTGAAATCATAAAACTCCTAAAAGAAAACATGGGCAGTAATTTTTTTTTAAGATTTTTTATTTATTTGACAGAGACACAGCGAGAGAGGGAACACAAGCAGGGGGAGTGGGGGAGTGGGAGAGGGAGAAGCAGGCTTCCCACGGAGCAGGGAGCCCAATGTGGGACTCGATTCCAGGACCCTGGGATCACGACCTGAGCTGAAGCCAGACGCTTAACAACTGAGCCACCTAAATGCCCTGGCAGTAATCTTTTTGACATGGGCCTTAGCAACATTTTTCCACATATGGGATGTTTCCTCAGGTATGGGAAACAAAAGCAAAAATTAACTACTGAGACTATAGCAAAATAAGAAGTTTTTGCATAGGGAAGGAAAGCATCAACAGAGTGAAAGGGCAACCTATTGAATGGGAGAAGATAGTCACAAATGACATATTGGACAAGGGGTTAATATCCCAAATATATAAATACTTATATGACACCACACCAAAAAACAAATAATCCAATTAAAAATAGGCAGAGTACCTAAACAGATATTTTTCCAAAGAAGACATACAAATGGCCAACAGACACATGAAAAGATATTCAGCATCACTAATCATCAGGGAAATGCAAATCAAAACTACAATGAGATATCACCTAACACTTGTCAAAATGGCTAGAACACAAAAGACAAGAAATAGCAAGTATTGGTAAGGAAAAAAGAAAACCCTTGTGCACTATTGGTGGGAATGTAAATTGGTGCAGCTAGTGTGGAAAACAGTATGGAGGAGGTTCCTCGAGAAATTAAAAATAGAAATACCATATGATCCAGCAATTCCACTACTGGGTATTTGTTCAAAGAAAATGAAAACAATAATTTGAAAAGATATGAACTTCTATTTATTATAGTCATTTACAATAGGCAAGATATGGAAGCAACCCAAGTATTCATCAATAGATGAATGGATAAAGAAGATGTGGTGTTTATGTGTATATATATATATTCCATATAGTGATATATATATATATATATATATATACACATATATATAGTGGTATATATGTATGTATTAGATCATGTATACATGTATATATACTATAATGGAATATTACTCAGCCATAAGAAAGAATGAGATCTTGCCATTTGCAACAACATGGATGGACCTAGAGGGTATTATGCTAGTGAAAAAAGTTAAACAGAGAAAGACAAATACTGTGATTTCGCTTATATGTGGAATCTAAAAAACAAAACCAAACAACAAAAAAAAAACCCAAAAGCAGAAACAGACCCATAAATACAGAAAACAAACTGATGGTTGCTGGGGGGTAGAGGGGCAGAATGGGAAAAATGGGTGAAGGGGAAAGTACAGGCTTCCAGTTATGGAATGAATAAATCAGGGAGATGAAAGATATACTGTGGGGAAATAGTCCATGGTATTGTAATACCATTGTAGCTACACTTGTGGTGAGTGTAACATATCAAGTTGTCGAATCACGATGTTGTATCCTTGAAACTAATATATTGTGTATCAAATACACTGATATCACCTCATGCCTGTCATAATGGCTAGTATCAAAAAGACAAAAGATAAGTGTTGGTGATGTTATGGAGAAAAGGGAATCTTGTGCACTGTTGGTGGGAATGTAAATTGGTGAAGTCACTATGGAATACATTATAGAGGGTCCTCAAAAAATAAAAAATAAAACTACTATAACTACTATGTGATCCAGCAATTCCACTTCTGGGTATTTATCTGAAGGAAATGAAAAAACCATCTGGAAAAGATACATGTGCCTCTGTATTCATTGAAGCATTATTTGCAATAGCCAAGACATAGAAACAACCTAAGTGTCCATTGATGGATGAATTGATAAAGAAAATGTGGCATATATACAATGGAATGTTATCAAGCCATAAAAAGGAAGGAAATCCTATCATTTACAACAAAATGGAGAAATTTGAGGGCATTATCCAAAGCAAAATAAGTCACACAGAGAAAGACAAATATCTTATGATCTCACTTACATGTGGAATCTAAAAAAAAGAAAAAATTCATAGATACAGAGAACAGATTGGTGGTTGCCAAAGGCAAAGGGTAGGAGTAAAATGGCTAAAGGATGGTCAAAAGGTACAAACTTTCAGTTATAAAATAAAAATATAAAACAAAAGGAACAGGCTACTTTTAATAAAGATCAAATTGCCACAACATGATGATATGTGTACACAATGCTTTGCCATAAATATTATACAGTATGTTAAACTACCATGGGAAAAAAAGCATCAAAAAATAGCATTCCAAAAAATTGTTAAAAAAGTGTTAAATAGCTTGGAAGTTGGCGATTCAGTAGTATATTTTAAAAAACAACAAAACAAAACAAAAAAACAAAAACAAAGTTCTATCTACTCAAATTCATTGGAAAAAAGTTAGAATTGTGGTTTCCAGGGGTTGGGAGTGGGGAGGAGGAAATGGGAAATTGTTCAACAGATACAGAGTTTCAGCTTCAGCTTTGCAAGGTAAAAAATGTTCTAGAGCTCTGTTGCACAGCAATGTGAATATAGCTAATGTTACTGATCTGTGCAACTTTAAAGTGATCAAGATGGTAATTTTATGTTATGGTTTGTTTTTTTTTTTTTACCACAATTAAGGAAGGAATGAAGAGAAAGAAAAAGAAAGAAAGAAAGGAAGGAAGAAGGAAAGAAAGAAAAAGAGGAAGGAAGGAAGAAAAAGAGGAAGGAAGGAAGGAAAAAGAAAAGAAAAGAGGAAAGGAGAGGAAGGAAAGAGAGAAAGATGTGTTAAATAGAATAACAGTAAAACTTCAAAACCAGACTTTGGTGCACAGCCAAATCAACTGTGGAACTTTTGCAAGCATACAGATGTCCCAGACCTACAGAATCAGAACCTCTAATAGTAGAGCCATGACACATGAGTTTTTTAAAAACAACATCCCATTCACAGATGATTTTGAGCATCAGATGTTGAAAACTACTGATTTAACTGGTGAGCACAAGAGAAAGGATAAACATAGGTGACTGTAGCAACACAGTCAGATTGCCTGTTCTGTTCCTGGTCCTTTTTATGAGAAGTGACCTTCCTTTGGTTTATGGAGAGTGAATAAAATCCTGTATCTGACATGTCCACTTTACTCTCAAGTTCCTGCTCCTGGCTTCCCAGTTCTTTGTCTGCCCTATCCTTACTTGGTGTTTGAATACTTGCTTACTTTTGGTGCACTGGTCCCTTTGGATAATACTCCTGCCAACCTTGGCCTCAAGGGACCCATATATGTCTGCACTGCCTTGTCTAGCCTCCCAGTCAGGACAGGGCAAGAATCAGGGAGACATCTTGGAAACCAAGGGAAAAGAAGGTGTGGTCAACAAACCTTATAGAAAGGTCAAGTAGAATGAGGGCTTCAAATAGACCATTGATTTTTTCAGTTAGGATGATGGAATGGAGAGCAAGAAATCAGATTACAGTGGGTTGAAGAGAGAATAGACACTGAGGATGCAACCTTTTTGTGTAAACTATGCTTTGAAAAAGTGTTATGAAGAAGGGAAGGAGGAGATAATTCAACAATTTGAAGGGCAGGCGAGGACATAAATATAGTTTACCTTTTTAAAAAAATGTTGGGGTATGTTTGCTTCCTGAAGACAAACAGAGATTATTGAAGATACTGGAGTTGGGGGGGGTAGGGATTGATGACTGATGGACGGGGATTTGGGAAGATGCACAGGTAGATCCTAGAAAACACTGGCGAGGTTAATCTTAAAGAGAAGAGGTTCTTCTTCCCTCCAAATAAAAAGAGGGAAAGATGGCACAATTGTGCAGAATTATTTCCTTCTAATGAGCTTTTTTTTTACCTCTTTTGAGTAGGAAATGAGGTTTCTTGTTGAGAGGGGTGAGGGAATGAGGAAGAGGAATCAAAGAGAAGTTGTAAAAGCAATAACTGCCACAGGAGACTTCAGAGGGAACTTATTGAGGCCAAGCAGAAGGATTGGCAAGCAGCTTAGCAGACCAGCTGATGTAGAAAATTGTAGGTCTTTATTGGCCCCAGTTTGCATGGTTGTGCAATCTTCTCCAGCAATGCTGGTCATCCCAGAAATGGGAGTGGAAGCAGTGGAAGACTAATTTCCTTGGCGGTATGACAGGAAATCCAAACATTTATAGAATTGAATCATTTGATTTGAGTGGCACTCAAGCGCGTGACCACAGGATTCAGACCGTGTAGTTAAGGAAATTAAGTCAGTGAGGCTGGCAGTCTGGAAGAATAGGTCCTGGTAAGTTTAAAAAAATGGGTTTAGGGGGAACAAGAAAGTGAACGCTTAACACAAGGATGTATCAGGGAGTTAAACTATATATTTTTGCACTGAGAAACCTAGAAGATAAAGACACTGGGGACCCTACAAGAACTTTCAGGCTGGACCACCACTGGAAATTGCTAGGAACTGTTTGCAGCCTTGACACAATTCACTATCACCAGTACTTGAGCTGTCAGACAGCAGGTGGAAGGCCTACAGAGAGCAAGTGCCTGCTAAGGGCTTTGACTAGAACCAGAGGTGGGTGCTGCTGTTGGAAGTAGGAAACAGTTTGTATGGCCATTTCTTCTACATCTCAGTTCTTCTCCCTTGATGTCAGAGTTCAGTAAAGATTGCTAGCTTTAAGAAAACAAGAATACAAAAATTTCCCCAAGAAACATAATAAAGTTAGAGGTACAGAAACTTTTGTTGGAAACCTGAGCCAAATACAGAGATCTTAAGTTGTATGCAGCTCTCAGATTCTGGGCAAGCTATAGGCTGGTAAGAAAAAAAAATTTTTTTAAATGTAACACACAGAGATCGTAGTGGTCTGCTAAAGGCTTGAAGGTTTACAGTGGCCTACTGGTGTCAGAACATCAGGTCCTTATTCCTTAAAGCAGTACTTTTATGATTGGTGTAGACAAATACTTCTAATATTGGACACATTTTATCTACTGTGTTTGCACAAATATTCTAGTCTATTCTACATTATTAGGGAGGGTAAAAAGCTGGTTCTTAAAATTAGCCTTAGAAAATAATTGTGAAAGACATGTATCATATGACCTCACTGATATGAGGAATTCTTAATCTCGAAACAAACTGAGGGTTGCTGGAGTGGTGGGGGGTGGGAGGGATGGGGTGGCTGGGTGATAGACATTTGGGAGGGTATGTGCTATGGTGAGCTCTGTGAATTGTGCAAGACTGATGAATCACAGACCTGTACCTCTGAAACAAATAATACATTATATGTTGAAAAAAAAAAGAAGATAGTAGGAAGGGAAAAATGAAGGGGGGGAAATCGGAGGGGGAGACGAAACATGAGAGACTATGGACTCTGAGAAACAAACTGAGGGTTCTAGAGGGAAGGGGGGGATGGCCTAGCTTGGTGATGGGTATTAAAGAGGGCACGTACTGAATGGAGCACTGGGTGTTATACGCAAACAATGAATCATGGAACACTACATCAAAAACTAATGATGTAATGTATGGTGATTAACATAACAAAATAAAAAAATGTTAAAAAAAAAAGAAAAGAATTGTGACCAGAAAACTATCTAAGACAAAGATTTATCAATTGGCATTTAAACTTTTCAAAAGTTAAGTATTTTTAACTCTCATATTAAAAAAATACTGAAGTATGATGCCTCATAAAGTCATTATATAGTCTAGTAAAAACTTGGGAAGATTTTTTTGCCATAAAGTGGTATCACTGCCTTGACTGCCACTAGAGGTCAGCACTTTACTCTCCATCTGGTTTTATATGGGGTGGGGGGAAGATCAATTCTCTAAAACAGATCATCATTTATGTCCCTATTGTTATCTCATGCCATCTGTCTTGAATCACGAATGTGACCGTGGATCACAGAGAACTAGAGAACACCCTGACAATTGCTGGGGTGAGCTGTTCTGATATTCCATCTGCAAATGTGAGGAAATCATAGGACTGTGTAATGTGGCGTTCAGAGGCCCTGGGTGCCTTCGTGGTCAAAATACTTGAATCATATACTATGGCAGCAGGTGTTTCAGAAATAATTACATGGCAGAGTAGTATTGGCATTATTATTTGCAATTTGAAGCTAAATGGTGCCCTGAATTTGCTATTCTGTCCTTTTTGCAGGACTCTACTAATCCTCACCCAGTGGCTCCTCTTCCTCGAGCCCCATTAACACTCTTGTTCCTGCTTTCTTTCAGCAGCCGACTGTATTAATTTTCTTGTGGGGAAGGAAAATGTACTAGGTACAAATGCATGAAGTGCTTGTAAAGGGTTGAAGGGACTTGGGGGCTGATCAAGGGAAAAGATTTAACTATGAGAGGCAGTAACACACGACAAGCCTTATTGGGTGGGGCTCAAACAGGATTGCTTGAGAGGGGAAGACCCTCACAGCATGAGACCACCCGGAGGCTTACAGTTTTGGAACTATCCTCAGGAGGGAGGGGACAACGGAACTCAGAGAGGAGGAGAGGCAAGAATGTTGGAAAGGGGGCTTACGTGTCTAGGTGATGTCACTCAGGAGCGTAGCGGGAAGTCTCTGAGTCAGCTCCAGAGGGCCATAGCAGCTTGGATTCTTAGAACCACAAGACTCTATCTTATCAATAGCCAGCACATGTATGGTGAGGTCTTGCAGGTATATAAAGTGAGTAGGCTCTGAATGGCTGATAATCTGCTTCTTTGGGCTATTTTAAAAATAATTAAATGTGTAAAAATTTGAGTTTCACACTGGTGAGCTTTTGAGCTAATGGGACTCAGCTTGCAGTAAAGAAACAATACACAGAGGCAATCTTTGGGCTATTCATATAACAGTGGTATAAAGCCTTTTATGCAATTAACATCTACACTTGACCCTTGAACAACATGGGTTTGAACTGTGCTGGTCCACTTTTAGGTGGATTTTTTTTTTTTAAGGTAAATATAGCCCAGTATTGTAAATGTATCTTCTCTTCCTTATGATTTTTTTTTAAAGATTTTATTTATTTATTTGACAGAGAGACACAGCAAGAAAGGGAACACAAACGGGGTGGGGGCGGAGAGGGAGAGCAGGCTTCCCGCAGGGCAAGGAGCCTGATGTGGGACTTGATCCCAGGACTCTGGCATCATGACCTGAGCCGAAGGCAGATGCTTAACGACTGAGCCACTCAGGCGCCCACCCCTTATGATTTTCTTAATAACATTTTTTCCTCTAGTTTACTTTATTATAAAAATACAGTATTTAAGTTAATTGACTGTTTATGTTACCAATAAGGCTTCTGGTCAACAGTAGGCTGTTAGTAGTTAAGTCTTGGGGGAATCAAAGTTATACGTGGATTTCTGACTGTGTGGGAGGTCGGCATTCCTAACCCCTGCATTATTCAAAGGGAGTTATATAATCGACTATACTTGAAAGAGGAGATGGACATAAAAGATAACCATGAGTTTCTGGTTATCACTGACAAGGTAATTTTGATCAGGTGTCCCTTCCACTGAGAAATTTGGTGTCCCCACCAAATTTCATATATACATCTTAAAAGCATTTGAGATTAAAGAATTACTGCTGACTAGGTTGTGATACGGAAGAAGAGAAGCTGAGAGGCTGAGCAGGGCTCTCTGGAGAAAGGAGAAAAATCTGGGACCTTACCTAACAGTATGGGAGTCCTGCAATTCTGTTTAGACTCCTCTGAAGTGCTGTACCCCAGGACAAAGGGCAAAATGGAAGTAAATCATCTGTGGTTCACTATGACTTTTGTGGTCCTCCATAAACCATATTCCCTGGTATTCATGTCCTTACATAGCCCTCTTGAATCTGGGCTGGCTCTCTGACCTAATTTAACCAACAGAATGTGGCAGAAGTGATGGTGTATCTAAATCCTAAAAATGCCCAGCAGCTTCTGCTTTTGCAGTCTGATTTAAGCTAGCCATCTCTTAAGAAATATGACTATCCCTATACATTGGGGCTGCTCACCTTGTCACATGGGGAAGCCACATGGAGAACTGAATTCCCAGCCAACAGCTCTCACTGAGCTTTCAGCCATAGCCGGCACCAAATTACCAGCAGTTTAGTAAGGCCATCTTGGAAGCAAATCCTTCAGCTCCAATTGAGCAGTCCTAGCCAAAGCCAAACAGAGCACAGAAAAACTCCCCAACAAGTTCTGCCTAATTACAACATTATAGGCAAATTAATAAAATGTTTGTTGTTTTAAGCTATTAAATTTCACCATAGCTTGTTACACAGAAATGGAAAACACCAGTCTTTTGTGGACCCTAACTGAACTTTAAGCCATCAGGGTGACTGAAAAAAATCTCAATACCTAATATTGGATTGTGATGACCCCTTATAAGTGCCTTCAGATATCTGAAAGTAGGAAATAAAATTGCTCTCTGGTATAAGACAACATTTTCTTAGTAGTCCTATTTAATTTTTTTCCAGTTTTATTGGGAAATAATTGACATATATCACTGTATAAGTTTAAGGTGTATAGCATGATGATTTGATTTACATACAATGTGAAATGATGGTTGCAATAGGCTCAGCTAACATTCATCATGTCCTATAAACACAAAAGAAGGAAAGAAAAAAAAATTCTACTTATGATAAGAACTGTTAGAATTTACTTTTTCACAACTTACCTATGTATCATATTCTTTTAAACTTTTAAAAATACAATATCTGGCCACAGTGATAAGCATAGAAGTCAAGACAATATGAACAAGAATTAGCAGAAATGAGACAATAGACACAGCACCACAGACAACCTCAGGTATTAGAATTATCAGATACAAATTTTAAAATATCTTTGATCAAGAAATAAAATACAAGATTGAGAACTTCACAGAAAACTAAAAATTATTAAAAGGGATATTTCAAATTTTTTAAATGAAACACATAAATTTTATAACTCAAAAATACAGCAACCAAACTACAGAATTCAAAGGTAGTGTTTAGCAGGTTAGAGATGACTGGAAGATACTCCTGAATAAAATAGCAAGAAAAAATTACAAAGGACAGGAAAGAATGCAAGAAGATAAAATACATAGAAGATCTATTAAGGTCTTAGAGAAAGGCAACTAGAGTCTGAAAAAGAGAGTAAAAAGAGAATGAGAGGAAAACCATTTGAAAACAATGTGTGTGAATTTTCCAGATTCATGAACAATATCAATCCATATATACCAGAAGCCCAATAAGAGCCAAGCAGAACAAATAAAAAGAAATCTATATCAAAGCACATCACAGGAAAACTGCTGAAAACCAATGATGTAAAGCCTTTATGGCGACTAGAAAAAAAACACCAACTATCTTCAAAGAACAACAATTAGACTTAAAACAAATTTTACAACAGAAATAATGGAATTCAGAAGACAATGGACTGAGACCTTCAGTGTGAAAAAGAAAATAATTGATAACCTATAATTCTATATCCATGGAAAATAACCTTCAAAAATGAAGGTGAAATAAAGACATTTTTAAGTTAAACAAAAACTGTAAGAATTAATTATCAGCAGATCTGCACTAACATATACAAAAGGGTGTTCATAGGCAGAAGGAAAATAATTTTTGATGGATGGTTAGAGATGTAAGATATAACCAATAGCAACAAAATTGGAAATGAGTAAATGCACACAAACACCAATTAATTGTGAAAAGGATCATTAAATAATAATTGTATTAAATAGCAATTCTTGAGGGACTAAGAGATGGAGAGAATTAAAGTACATGCTACCAACAGCACTTAAGTTGAGAGGAAAGTAATCGTGTTCATGTTCTAAGATTTTTATATTGTCTTGGAGAAAGACAAAAAGTACCTTCACATTGGACTCTGATAAGGATTTTGTAATCTCTTGGAAATTCCCAAGAGGAATTTTAAGAATATGTAATTTCCAAAGCAACAGCGGAAAAAAGTAGAAAAATTAAAAAGAATCAATCCAAAAGAAGGCAAGAAAGAAGAAAGAAAATATACTTTAGATGGGACAAAAAAAATGGAAGTGGTAGATTTAACCTGAGATATATCAATAATTATATTAAAAATAAACATAGACTAAATGCTTCAATTAAAACAAAAATATTATCATTGTGAATTAAAAAACCAAAACAATATGGTGTTCACAAAACACACATCTAATATATAAACATACCAAAAATTTGAAAATTAGAGAAAAATATATCCTATGTAGATGCCTACCAATGAAAGTTGGTGTTGCTTTATTAATATCAAAGTGATGGCAAAAAGTGTTACTAGGGATAAAGAGACATATTTCAAATGATAAAAGTTCAATTCATCAGGAATGTATAACAGTTGTTAATTTGTATGCTTCTAAAACCATGGCCTAAAATACAGCAAGAAGTGATAACTCTAAGGAAAAATATGTAAACCTACAGTCATAGTGGGAGACTGTAGGTTTAACATACCTTGTTTGATAGATTAGTATAATGGCTAAGAGTATAGAAGATTTGGACAAAAAATTATCAAATAAAATCAAGAATGAAGCACTTAACATGTATGGAATGTGTAGTCTTTAAAGTACACATGAAATATTTATAAAATTGAATAAATAATGAGACTAAAGCAACTCTCAAATTTTGAAGGATTTAAATCAAATAAAATGCTTTCTCACTGTAGTGCACTCAAGCTAGAGATCAAAAACAAAAAGATAACTAGAAAATTCTGATATATTTGAAAATTTGGAGGCACAATTTAAACTAACTCATCAGATCAATGGAACAAGATAAAGACCTAGAAATGGACCCTCAACTCTATGGTCAACTAATCTTTGAAAAATCAGGAAAGAATATCCAATGGACAAAATTCTCTTCAATAAATGGTGCTGGAAAATTGGACAGCCACATGCAGAAGAATGAAGCTGGACCACTCTCTTACATCATACACAAAGATAAACTCAAAATGGATGAAAGACCCATATGTGAGACAGGAATCCATCAAAATCCTAGAGGAGAACATAGGCAGTAACTGCTTCAACATTGGCCACAGCGACTTCTTTTAAGACATGTCTCTAAAGGCAAGGGAAACAAAAGCAAAAATGAACTTTTAGGACTTCATCAAGTTAAAAAGCTTTTGCACAGCAAAGGAAACAGTCAACAAAACTAAGAGGCAACCCATGGAATGGGAGAAGATATTTGCAAATGACATTACAAAAATAGGGCTGGTATCCAAGATCTATAAATTTCTCAAACTTCAACACCCCAAAAACAAATAATCCTGTCAAGAAATGGGCAGATGACATAAACAGACACTTCTCCAAAGAAAACATACAAATGGCTAACAGACACATGAAAAAATGTTCAACATCACTAGCCATCAGGGAAATACAAATCAAAACCACAATGAGATAACACATTACACCAGTTAGGATGGCAAAAATTAACAAGACAGGAAACAACAAGTGTTGGCAAGGATGTGGAGAAAGGGGAACCCTCTTACACTGTTGGTGGGAATGCAAGCTGGTACAGCCACTCTGGAAAACAGTATGGAGGTTCCTGAAGATGTTAAAAATACAGCTACACTATGACCCAGCAACTGCACTACTAGGTATTTACCCCAAAGATACAGATGTAGTGAAAAGAAAGGGCACATGCACCCCAGTGTTCATAGCAACAATGTCCACAATAGCCAAACTGTGGAAGGAGCCGAGATGCCCTTCAAGAGATAAATGGATAAAGAAGATGTGGTTCATATATACAATGGAATATTACTCAGCCATCTGAAACAATGAATATTCATCATTTGCACTGACATTGATGGAACTGGAGGGGATTATGCTAAGTGAAATAAGTCAAGTAGAGAAAGACAATTATCATATGGTTTCACTCATATGTGGAACATAAGGAATAGTGTGGAGGACCACAGGGGAAGGGAGGGAAAACTGAATGGGAAGAAAACAGAGAGGAGACAAACCCTGACAGACTCTGGACTCTGGGAACCAAACTGAGGGTTACAGAAGGGAGGGGGTTGGGGGGATGCAGGAACCAGGTGATGGGCATTAAGGAGGGCACGTGTGGTGATGAGCCCTGGGTGTTATACTCAACTAATGAGTCGTTGAACACTACATCAAAAACTGATGATGTACTATATGTTGGCTAATTAAACATAATAAAAAATATAGTATATAATACATACAGCATATAATGTGTTAAAAAATAAATAAACCACAATTAAAATGAGAAAATATCTAGAAGTGAATGTTACATATTAAAACTTGTGGAATGCAGTTGAAGTAGTACTTAGAGGAAAATTTGTAGAATTAGATACACATGTTAGAAAACTGAGTCCAGCAATAAATAAAAAATAATACATAATGACCAAGTTGAGTTTATCCAAGAACACAAACTTCATTTAATATTAGAAAACCAATCAATCACATTAACAGAGTGAAAGAGAAAAAATGTGTTTCCTCACCAGATGCAGAAAAAGCATTTGATAAAATTCAACATCCATTTACTGTTAGTGAATTAGTGAAAGAGAAGAACTTGCTTTTTTAAAAAGATTTTATTTATTTATTTATTTAGTGATGTTAGTTATTTCAGAGAGAGAGAGAGAGCAAAGTTGGGGGAGGAGCAGAGGGAAAGGGAGAAAGAGAATCTCAAGCAGACTCTGTCCTAAGCATGGAGCCCGACGCAGGGCTTGAGCCCATCACCCTGAGATTATGACCTCAGCTGAAATCAAGAGTTGGACACTGAACCAATTGAGCCATCCAGGCACTCCCAGAAGAACTTACTCTTTAAGATACTAAGACATACTTTAAAGTACTATATTTCAAACTATTATTGGCCCAGAAATAGCCAAGCAGACCAATGGAGCTGAACAGACAGCCTAGACATATAGGGAAAGGATTTTATTTTTTAAATAAATGGTGCTAGGACAGTTGGATAACTACATTTTAAAGATAAGATTGGACACCTACCTTCCACCACATTGAAAAATCAGCAACAAATCAATCCTTGACTACCATGTGAAGACAAATCTATAAAGATTTTGGAGTTATAGAATTTATAGGACAATATCTTTCTGAATTCAGGATAAAATTGATCAATTCAACTAAATTAAAATTAAGAATTTCTGTTCATCAAAAGATTCCAGAAAGAAACTAACAAGTTTCCAGAAAGGGAGACTATAAATGCAATACATATAAATGACAAAGGATTCATATATAGAATATGTATTTTTTTAAATACTACAATTTAAACATCAAACTAAAAACTGGCAAAAGACTATGAACTTAAATAGATGATATCCAAATGGCATATATATGTGTATCAGCCTCATTAGTAATTAGGAAAATGCAAATTAAACCACAAAGGGATATATGTATATCGCCAGACTGTCAAACATTAAATGTCCACCAATACCAAATGTCAGGGAGATGTGCACTAGGACTCCTATATTGCTTTATTATGTTTTCACTTGGACTTAGTCCAAGAGGGCACAGGAGTTCCACTGAACTTCCAGTATTATGACAACTATCAAGTTCCATTATTGCAACAGTTGCCATCACCTGGGGTTGCTAATCTAGGGTTTGTTTTCACCTTCAAACTCTGGTTTATAACAGTTCATTTTCCTATTTGCAACCAGTCTCTTTCCCATTATAGCCAACTTTTTTCTAGAAAGAATAGTCTATGTCTGAGCTCAGCTTTTGCTTCTTTTGCTACCTGAGCTTTTTCAAACTCAGATTTTGCTTTTTTTTTTTTTCTATCTTTGCAGTAGATGCTGACTCTGTCACAAGGGTAGTTTTAAGGATTCTAGGATATGGGAAGAAATCACTCTTCCTTTTCTATTCTTTCTTCTTAGGCAGCAGGTAGCTTCTTCTGGGACATTGGAGGGGCAATAAACTTTGTGGCTGAGAGAGTTTAGCAGAAAGTCATACCGCAATGGAGAATTTTTTTTTTTTAAGAGGGGGGGAAGGTGCGAGGGGCAGAGGGAGAGGGAGAGAGAGAATCTTAAGCAGGCTCATGGGGCTCCATTTCACGACCCTGAGATCATGACCTGAGTCTAAGTCATGTCACTTAACTACTAAGCCACCAGGCACCCCCGTAATGGAGAAATTTTGAAATAAGAAACAATAGGTGGTCATTGGAGAAAGCAGCTGAAAATGTGTTGAGTGGGGAAAGGCAACTTATAGACACACCCATGCCAGGATGGAACTTAATTCCCGGAAGCTTAGATACCACCTTTCCTAAACAAGGTTTCCGGTGACATTTTAATCCCATGGAGATAGATCTGGCCTAGAGGTGGGGCAACATGGTCAGAATCGGGTCTTAGATGACTTAGAGACTGGTAGAGAGTAGTAGGTAGATCTGATGTTAAGAGGATTAGATGTTAAGAGGAAGAGAACTGGGCAGAACACTGTAATTTTTATTAGACTCATGCTACTGCCTCAGAATAGGGGCATTAAGTAATTACAACCATACATCCTACGTTTATCTTATCTGCCACTCATTGAATTCACTATGCATTTCAGTTGACAGTTGTTATTGGATTTTGAAGTGGAAGTTAGAGGGATTGATGCTATTATTCTAACATCAATTATAGCCATACCAGATTAATAGATGACTAAGTATAGAGAGATTTAAAATAAATGGAACACACACACACACAAATAAAAATAAAAATAAAAAATAAAAAATAATAAAATAAAAGGCACACATTCTGGTTGCGTATTATGTCACTTTTAAGTGTAAAATGAGAAATTATAAGAAAGATCTTTAAAATGATTTAGGTGAATTTTATATTTAAATGTATTCTAGGTACTTCCTTTCACCCTAAATTCCATACATGCTTCCTTGCTCTATAGGCAATTCCCAAAGATGGGTCATTGACCAACTACTTCCTGAGCAGTTGTGTAATTTTGGCAGCTGCCTCTGCTAGTCATATTTCCCAAGGATTCCTCAGAGCCAAGAGTATCTGCCAAGAGGAGTCAAAATGCTGCTGATGACCAGGAATTGGATTTGTTACAAATGGAGATGGTCCAGCCCTCTGAATTTGCCAATGCTATTGTTAGAGGAGTGTGATAAATGGTTGAGTGCATCTGCCCTTGTGAGCTGACAAAGATCTGAGCAGCTTAAAATATGACAGGAAGCCAGGCTTCTCTGGCTAAGTCTTGGGCAGTGTGTATCAGTCTACAACTGAAACTTAAAAACAAGAGAATGTATTGCAAAGAGGCACTTTCCAGGGGTTTCTTTTTTCAAGGCAGAAGTAATAGCTCTTGTATTTGATTGGCCTGGAAATGATTTCTGGAACTAGTACGGGAAAATGCTGCAATTGTATCCCAGAGCACAGTGCGAGAATTCCAGGAATATTATGCCATTAAATTAATGTGTTTAAAGAATCCACTTGATGTTTTTTGATGATGATCATTGTATCATTGAAGTTAGAGAATTTCTTCTTTCTTCCTTTTTTTACCCCTTCTAATTTGGTAGTAGGTAATTTAAGAGAAAAAAACTAAACTTTCAGCTATTAAAAGAGAACATTTATAATGAGCTTAAAAATGCTTACAGAAGGAAACTACACAAGTAATCTGTTTGTTTTTTTTTGTAACAAGAAAAAACAAAATAATCACCTATAATCGTAATGTGTACCTAAAAGCACTGGTAATTGTGGTTATAACCTTTCATGTTTTTCTTTCTTTTCTACTTGTTTTTCTGCTTTATTCCATTGTGTGTGTGTGTGTGTGTGTGTGTGTGTGTGTGTGTGTGTGTCAAGGTCACCAAAGATTTCTATATCACTAAACCCAGTGATCAATTCTTAGTCTTCATCATATAGGACCTGTTAATGGCATTTGACACAAATGACCACTCCCTTCCTTGAAATACTTTGTTCACTTAGATCCCAAGATATATTCTCCAGATTTTTCCTTCTGCATCATTGGCCTTTCTTTGTTCATCTCTTCTGCTTGTCCTTTCTTCCCAAAGCCCAGGTTTTGGACTTCTCTTGGACCCACCCCCAATCCCTTGGGAATCTTTTCTAGTTCCATGGCTCTAAATACCATCTACCTTCTGAGAACTCTCAAACATAACATCTCCCTCAATAATTCTTGCCTAAACGCCAGGCTTATATATCTCTCTTACTTCCATGTCCACTTGGAAGTCCCATAGGTATCTCAAAGGTATCTAAAACACAACTCTAAATCCTAGCAAACCATGCCCTACTGCAAAAAAAAAAAAAAAAAAAAAGTATTGCCAACTCATTAAATAGTAACTACAAACTTCTTTTGCTCAGGCCCAAACTCTGGGGCCATCTCTGATTTCTCTTTTTTTATATCCCCCATCCAATCCATCAGCTAGCCCTCAAAATATATCCAGAATCCAACCACTTCTCATTATATCTTCCACTACCACACTGACCAGAACCACCAGGAACTTTTCCTAAAAGAGTGTTGCTGCTTTGGCCTTTTTCCTCTCTAAGAGTTAGTAATCCTTCTAAAACTAAAGTCAGCTCATACCACTCTTTTTCTCAAAAAACCCCAATGGCTTCCCATGTCACCTAGACCAAAAGCCAAAGTCCTTACAATGGCATACTAACATTCTGTGTGCCTTACTTTTTTAATTTAAAAATATAAAAAAGGCAGCATAGTGCTGGTTAAGAGCATGTGCTCAGGGTCAGATTGCCTGTATTCAAAGCCTGGCTCTAATTATTAGCTGTATGATATTGGGCAAGTTACTTAGCTTTCTGGTGGCTAAATTCCCTCACTTGTAAAATGGGATCATTATAGTACCTATTTCATAGAGTTGTGGTGAATATTAATGAATTAATATTTATAACATGCTTATAATAGTGCTGGCATATAGTAAACATTATAAAATGTTTTTTAAATGACAAAATAGGCATTTTGTGCTATTTAGCATGATTTCATCATGAATTCTGCACATAAAAAACAACTCCAATGGTCCCATCTATAAGAATTTATAGAGGGGCACCTGGGTGGCTCAGTCGTTAAGCGTCTGCCTTCAGCTCAGTTCATGATCCCAGGGTCCTGGAATCGAGCCCCGCATTGGGCTTCCTGCTTGGCGAGAAGCCTGCTTCTCCCTCTCCCACTTCCCTGCTTGTGTTCCCTCTCTCACTGTGTCTCTCTCTGTCGAATAAATAAAATCTTTTTTAAAAAAAGAATTTGTAGATAACTCAAATGTCTCTCAAAAAGCATGAAATGTTTTGATTAAACAAATTTAAAATGAACTATCATTGCTTTATTCTTTTTGTTTATTCTGAGTTCAGAGTTGAAATGGATTTTACACCATGATTTATACTTTAAGTATTTTGGTACTTTTTAAGCACACTGATGCTGAGCTGCTTAATCACCTACTTCCTAACCAGCAATACTTTAATTCCTAAAGTGGCGTGATTTTTTTCCCTGTTTATTGTGTAGATTGACTTCTAAAGTATACTTTACTTTTCTGCTCTATTTATGGCCTTTTATTATTGCATTAAAATGAAATGGTTTAATCTAAACCAAAACAAAAGCTTAAGGTATACTCCTACATATAGCTATGATGGGCATAGTAGGGAGAACAAGTCATAAAATTTCCAGTACAGAGTCATGAAATTCATTGACTTTCCAGTGGAAAAATTACTATAGACTCAAGTTTTGAACATGGCTTTAATCATTATTTAAATCTGTCTGTAGAGGGAAGTGAAGGAAATGGCCACCAGTCAGACCCTGACTATCATAGCTCAGTTCTTAGCTTCATTTTACAGGTTTTTTAATACTTGAGTATAACTGAAGAATAAATAACCCCCAAATATCTTTCTCTCTCTCTGTCTCTCTCTCTCTCTCTCTCTCTCTCACACACACACACCCCGCAACATAACACATACCCATACCCTTCAGGAACTGATTTATGATCCACAGAGAAGTGAGGACATTTTACTCACAAGTAAACTTCTACAGATTATTTGAAGTGGAAAGATCTATTTGAAAAGAAGTCAAATATACATTTGAAAACAAGGGAAGTCATAGTAGTTGCTCATAAAACAAAAGGGAGTAAGGATTTATGAAAGATCTGTGAAAAGGGTCCTACTATTTATTCAAGGGACTATGAATCAGGTTTTTTTTTTTTTTTTGACAGTTGAGTTTAACTTTTTGAATATGTGGTGTGAAGTTTTGTTAATTCTAGAAACTTATTACAGTGCTAAATGGAATTTTGGTGTAAACTGACCCTACTGCACAAACTCTTAAAGGCCTCTGCATATTGAGGTGGGCCACTGATCAGCTGCCAGGTAAAAATAAACTTCACATATTTGCCAACAGCAAGAACAGACTACCAAAATGCAGGAGTTGAGGATTCCTTTGAGGATGTGAGGAGAGAAACAATACTACTGTGCCTGCACATCAGAAACAAGAGGCAACATCTGATGAAAACTTGCTTAGTTACATCAACATTTTTGTGAAACTTAGCACTTCACAGGAATTGCATGTAAAAACGATGTACAAATGAATAGTGCCCCTCCTAAAATGTCAATGCAATTCTTGACAAATAATACTTCTCCTCACTTTTTTTTTTTTAATTTTAAAAGAAAATTGGCCCTGAGACACCATCCAGACAAGAATCCGGATGATCCAGCTGCTGCTGACAAGTTTAAAGAAATCAACAACGCCCACACAATACTTACCGACATGTCAAAGAGAAACATATATGACAAGTATGGATCACTGGGGCTGTATGTGGCCGAGCAATTTGGAGATGAAAATGTTAACACTTACTTCATGCTGTCAAGCTGGTGGGCAAAGGTAAATCAATTTTTTCTTTAGAAACAGTTTCCTAGAAAAATTGTGGTATTATTCACTCTTTTAGACTCCATCTCAGAGAAAACCTAACCTTACTATATTATTAAACTCTTGTAAATAAAAAGAGATAATCACTTTGACTGAAAGCTGCTATTTGAGGATCTTTTTTTTCTTTTTTGCTTTAGCTTGTCAAATAATTATAAAATACAGCAGGACTTAAAATACCTCTAGACATTAATTATAATTGAATTTGAGGCTTCAGGTTAATTCTGACTGCCCTCCCTCTCCCCATAATGACTAACTAAGAACTGACTCACTGCTCAAAACAAAAATAATTTATTAGTGTGACAAGTGCTTAGTAAATTATTATAGGACAAATTTAACCATGTACTTTACTATCTATAGCATAAGCTACCGGAGCAAACATAGTACTTGGGAGAATGCATGGTAATTATGTGATAGGCTCACATGGGGCCTGACTTCAAGTAGTGGAGAAGGAAATGAGGGGGGAAAAGTGAGAATTAAGTAGTGCTGGAAGGGTGTTGAAGAGACACAGAGGGAGAAATAAAAAAAAAGGATATCTGGTCAAGAAGAAGGCAACATTTTTAAGGACTTAGTGCAATCAGAATTGACTTCTGACAGTAAATATTTTGTGGTTTCCTAGGAATACCTAGTATATGAGTGTTTAATGATGGTTATATACTTGTTTATGAGTTTTAATATCCTTATCTTCTGATAAAAGGGTATTTACATGTGAACCATACATATGGTCCATCAGCATATTTTTTGTACAATTCATATAATTTGGGAAATCATATGAACTCACATTCATATGGGTGGTAATAATTTAAAAAGCTACAGATCTCCAAAAAGAGGGATTGTTATTTTCTTCCACTAAAATAAATCTTGCTAAATTGAAGAGTCTTATACATGCAGGAGGAGAGAGAATATATTTTTATACATAAGCATGGAGAGTCTGCAACCTGAAGCCTCACTTGTCTTCTGCAGTCTCCAAAATTTCTTTTCCTAGAGATAACTGGGATTCCCACTGAAACCCCCTTTCTCTATTGTTGAAGACCTGGGAGGGAGACAAGTTCCCACTGAGTGGATTTGGACCTTGGAACAAGAGTGTACATAATGATAATGTCATTTATAATAGATTGAGTGTTCATATAACAGTGTGGGCTTGCCTGCAAATCTAACCTCCAGGCATGACATTCTCTCCATGGGAAGGTATATCTGGCATTCTAGATAATTTACATACCAGCACCTAGGTTGCATATTGGGGCTGGTCTGCATAAAAACGAGAATAGGCTTCCTTGCTGCAGAAGTTGACAAAATTGATCAAAATTCATATAGAAAAGCAGAAGCTGTCCAAAAGTATAAGAAATTTTTGAAATAACTCCTGATATGGCTCTTTAAAAATACGGTTACAAAGAAATCTACCTTCTTCTGCTGCTTATATCAAAAACCTAATTGCACAGCACCCATTAGAGAGGGCTGGCACATAGTGGTCATGTATTAAGTATGCACTGCAGGAATGATTTATTATACCCATGAAAATACGTATTTCAAAATATTGGACTCCTACTTATGCCTAGTAGTGTGCTAAGCACTGTAAGTATGTAAGGCAGAGTTATTTCTGCAACAGGCAAACAATCTAGTTGGAATAATTAAAGAACAAAACAGTATATGAATTAAAGGAAAATTTCAGAGAAGAGAAAAATATGGGAATTGCATGGTAAAGACAAAAAAGGACAAAGGTAGGTAAAAAAAAGAGTAGCTTGTTGGGGCAGTAGCTCAGGAATACTGCACAGGAGGGTTTTGGAGGCAGCTGGTGAGAAGGGTGTTGCAGTTTTGTTTTCAGAGTAATTTACTTAAGTCTATGAAAATGTAGAGTATACATGGCAAAAAGATTATCGGCATGAGTGTGTGACCAAAGATCCCTCACTCCATGCCACTGTAGGCTGTACCCCATAATGGGGACCAGAGTCAGAGATGGGATGCTGGGCTAAGAAATAGGAATGAGCCAGGTGAGGCTCATCAACGTTAAAGATGTCTACCTTAGGTTCCTGAAGAACTGCATATACACAAGGTGAGGTTTATCCTCTTTCTCTTTTTAGATAAAATCTGCATTCTGAGTCAAAGATGTATAAAACACTTCCTATGTCAAATAACGTATTTTTTTAAAAAATCAAATTTATTTTGCTCAATTAACAAAAGGTTTAAATTGGAGGTTGGGAAAGTTTCTTTTCATTTTTAGCTATGGCAGACTTAGTAAAGCAAACCTTTTATCTTTTTCTAAAAAGTATTTTTATTTATTTATTCTTGATTGAGAGAAAATGAACATGGGGGAGGAGCAGAGAGAGAAGCAGGCTCCCTGATGAGCAGAGAGCCCAATTCAGGACTCAATCCCAGGACCCTGGGATCATGACCTGAGCTGAAGGCAGTCACTTAACCAACTGAGCCACCCAGGGACCCCTAAGCAAACCTTTTATATGCTTGTGGGGAAACCCTGGTGCTGGCTGTTCACGAGGAGGAACAAGTCATTTGTTTATCTATTAATTACTTCATACATTCATTAATTCAATAGATATTTATTGTCTTCCACATGCCAGGTACTAAATCCTTATGTTAGGAGGGACTGAAGGATGACTAACATATAGTTCCAGGCTTCAAGAACCTCAGTCTAATGTGAGACAGACATATAAACTGATCAATGTCTTAAATTGAATTTTGTCCTAAAGAAATTTATATGGAGTACAGCTGGGGCACAAAGGAAGGAGAAACTGTTTTAGAGTTGGGGGTGATCAGGAACAATGTCAGAGAGAGGATCTTTGAGATGAATCTTAAACACACAGTGGACATTTTTTAGATGGCTGGGGAATGGGAAGGGGCCCTCTGGGCAGATGAATCCACAGGGAGAGCAAATCTATGGCAGGTATGGCAGGAACAGGGCTGTGCTAATTCACAGAAGGGTTTGAAGACAGATGGCTATAAATAAGGACCTCAAGCCTTTCCTGAGAGGCAGGAAAGTTGCTACATAGGTTCAAGAGAACATGTATTTCAGAAAGCTCCAACAACAATGTGCAGAGTAGAATAGGAGGCAAGAGTAGAGGCAGGGAGGCTAGTTAGGAGGCTATTGAAGTGTTAAAGGCAGAGATAACAAGATCTTTCTAAAGTCCTACCGTCTTTAGGAGGGAGGGTGTAAGAGATCTTGAAGAGATTCTGGCAGGACTTGGTGACTAAGAGAAATGCGGAGGTGGGAGGGAGAGCTCTCAAAAGCTCTTCTTTGGTGAGAATAATTCAGCCCCTTGGTTAGCTCATTTGATCTGTAGAGGTTGTTTGTTTTGTTTGCTCTACTCTTAATAATGACCACCAAAGCTTATGAATAAAGAAGAAAACATCATCCTTCACTACTTAGGCTACAAGTCACTTTCTGTGAACTTGTTAGGCAAAACTTTATAAGGAATTTGTTTCCAAAGTAACTAAAAAGGCAATTCTTGTATGGAATAAGGATGAGGGCGTATATGTGGTCTGCAGGGTGAATTGCATTATCTTCAGGTCTCTGAAGATACACGGATGCACACTTATTTCTGGGGTTCTCCCACACTCCACCACCCCTCACCCCTATTTTGCTTTGCCTCTGCTTCCCCTAGACCCTGTTTGTCATCATTGGCCTCTTGACTGGCTGTTATTTTTGCTGCTGCCTATGCTGCTGTTGCAACTGCTGTTGTGGACGCTGCCGGCCCAAATCATCGGTGCCAGAAGAGGACTTTTATGTGTCCCCAGAGGATCTTGAGGAGCAGATCAAGACCGACACGGAAAAAGGTGGAGTAAGATGAGAACAGAGCTAGTGGGTGTCCCTTCGCAGGCCTGACCAAGCATGAGATCCCTGACGGTGGTTATCACTAAAGTAAGAGAGATCCAACAACCCAATGAGGGGAATCCCAAAGACTGTCATCTTTGGTACCTCTTTTGGAGAGGATGAAAGGACAGTTACCTCTCCCAGCTGCAGAGAAAAGTAGAACCTGACACCATTAAAAAGAAATATGCTGATCACAAAGCAAAGCCAGTACAATTCGTGATCTCATTATAGGTGCATGAGCTCTAGGTTCAGGGAGGTTTGGGTGGGAATGCTCAGGCGTACAAGAACCAAACCTGTTACCTTAGGATCTCTATTTATATAGAAGGGAATGGACATCACAAAAAGTCAATAACCCTTGACTTTTCTTCTTTCTGATTACTTGATAAATGAGTTTTGGGTAGAACTGGGGAAGGGTGATATTTCTTCCCTGGAAATGTAGCTTCCTTTCAAATCCACACATTCAGAGCTAGCCTCAACCAGCATCAAGAATATTGTCCTGTGTAAATGGGACTGTTTGCTTTGCTAAATCACCTCCACATGTTTGTCTATGTTTATACATGACCATGAAATATTACTTGATTCTTCAAGCTCATTCCACCCAGAAAAATGATAAAGAAAAAAAGTATAAAGAAAGATAAAACCTCACAGAATTCACAACACCAGGAATACTTCATATGCTCTGGGAAATGCTTTGTGCAAACAAGCTGGAGTCAAACCTGCCATTGTCCTCTCTGCCTTGCAGCCATAATCCTACCATCATTTTCTCCTTTAGAATGCATCATTATTCTGCCTTACAGACTTCATCACTAAATCACAAAGAATCTTGGACAGCCAAATAAAAGAATTACTTGATAATTCAGACAGTGGCCCATTGTTGTCAGAATTGCTGAATTTAGGAATAGTACACTTCTCTGGACTGTACTCTGATTCTTTTGATCACAATGAAATAGAATTTCTATGACATCAAGCAGCAGAGACTATTTAAAGACTTCCACATACTTTTTATTCCCTATCAAATGTGATGCTAAGCAATAGTGTTATTACCCACCCTGACTCCAGCTTGAAGGAAGAAATCTTCAATTATATGAATTGTACTTAGTCCACACCATTTTAGTATTGGGAGTCAGAGAGGACTGAGGGATTTTCCTGCAACCTGTGACCCCTCCTCTCTATGGTGACCGCTGCATGGTCATTCTGGCAAACAGGGGGGTTACTCTAACAATTTTTTATTACTGCCCCTGGAGACAAATTGTGGGCCCATGGTGAGATATAATTACAATTGCCTTTTGCCTTATCTGGGCTATAAAAGGACAATTAATCTTTTAATGAGGACATATATACCAAAAACAGCAAGCAAGCAGTACTACTTAAAAATGGGTTAAACAGAAATATGTATGTAGGTAAACTCCTCTCCATGGAAGGGCCAGTGACCTTGCATAACTTGCTTAAGAATGATGATCCCAGTACATTAATCCCATCTGCCTTTGCAAGGGAAATAAACTGTCATAAGATCACATTTATTGGCTCTATTGTCTACAGGATCTCCCATAACATCCATCAATCCAGTACAGTATTCAAATACTAACAGAGGATAGGAAGGGACAGTGAGATAGGAAAGTATTGTCATCATCATCCACTGTGTCAACCTTACCTTAACTTTTCCTATATAGTGCAGAAACCAAAACTAGGTGAATTGAACCTAGATATCCCAAATCTACTGTTTCATACTTCTCTGAAAACCCTCAAAGTCTTTCCTCTTTTAAATTAGATAAAAGCTCTACCAGGTCATTTCAGCAGACCTCCTTTGCAGTTTTCTTTTCTGGAACAGAAATTTATACTCAGTGCCAACTTCCACCCAGGTTTCCTTCCTGCAGGATGGCTGGTGATAAATCTGTGTGCCTCTCACTGTTCTTAGTTCTGACACCCCAGAGTTACCAATTCCATTGCAGAGGTCATATTCTAGACTAAGTAAAGCATGATTTCACTTGAATGTGTTACTAAGAATCCTTAAGCAAAAAGAAAAGTTTTATTCTATGCCCAAATATTTAAAAGCCCTATGCAGAGATGATTTAAGTTTTAAGGGCTTGACACTTACATAATTTGGGCAGTGCTCTTTAAGAAAAAAAAAAAGCACAAAGTTACAAATACAAAACTAGGTCTGAAAGCAAATATTTATTTGTAATGAGAAAAGGAAATCACAACAAAATGCAAAGCTTAAAAACTGAAAATACCATAAATATCAGAAGTCTAGAAAAGTAGCGATGGTTTAATTAACTGCCTGGCACAGCTCTGTAATACTTACCCCCTATGTTTTCCGGACACGCTGTTCTTTGACTGCCTCTTCATTTAACAATAATTTTGGAATATAATTTTCTATAGGAAGAATAGGAAAAAAAATTCTGTTTTTCCTCTAGTGTGTTTGACCAAAATTTGTTTTCTCTCATGGCTTTATAACTCATTTTTGATAATGTCTAAATATTTAAGGATAGCTATTAAATTTGAAAGACTAGTCTATTTCATTTGTAAGATTTGGAAGAATTTTTCACAGACCACTTTTTAAGTCTGTGCATTTCCAACTTTGTTGCCCCTACATCATCCAATACTTCCAATATCAGAGCCCCCTGGGCACAATCATATAGGGTGACATAACCTCTGGCATGGATCTTCATGTCTCTTCAGCAAGTGAACTGGCATAGGGAGCTATTATGCCGGTATGGCTAGCAATAATTAACTATGCACAGATTCGCTGCAAACCACAAAAACATATGCCACTAAACTCAAATGGGATCTATTTCCCCTTAACTGAATCCCCCAAATATCCATAGCCCCTCTGTTGCCCTTCATCAAGAAGAAAAGTGTGATGGAGGGAAAATCAAAGTGGAAAGAGACACTGTTTTTTGCTGATTATAATTAAAATATCTTACTTTTGCAGATCTACAAAAATATAAGCATATTGCTAGGGCCCCAAAAGGCCCTCAGAAAGATCTGCACAGATGGAGGTCCTTGAAGCTTAAATTTCATTAACCTTACAGTAAATTCACCACTGCTCTTCAGTCTAACATTTCATTATGAAAATTCATGCCTTGTTTACAGCTAGGTGCACTAGTTTCAGATTTTTACCCCACTAATTCAGAGATTTAATGTAGTTTACAGGTAAAATTAATGTAAGTTAGGGCTTATAAAGATGAAAAAGAAGATTCCATGTGAAGACTATGCTTTCTGGACTGTGATCCAATAAATGGAATGTAGTCTCTTCTGTTCTACAAAAGAAGGGGACCCTCTTAAAGTTGTTTAAGAAAATACACTTGAGGGGTGCCTGGGTGGTTCAGCCGGTTAAGCATCTGACTCTTGGTTTCCGCTCAGGTCATGATCTCAGGGTCCTGAGACTGAACCCCAATTCGGGCCTCAGTAGGGAGTCTGCTTGAGATTCTCTCCCTCTCCCTCTGCCCCTCCACCTGCTCATGCACACACACTCTCTCTCTCTCTCTAAAATAAATTTTAAGAAAACAGAAAATATACTTGAAAGGGGCTACTAATCATTTAGATACCAAGCTACTCCTGACAAATGATAAGAATCATCTATCAAGATTTGAGTCCATTGGAAGGCACTGGTGAGCCCTGGGGCTTTAAGATTTTTTTTTCAATAATTCTGAAATTAAATAAAATATGCTAAACATTTTCTCACTTAGGGAATTTTTAATTATCTTACATTGAATCTAATCATACAATCCTAGGATTTTAGAGTTGGAAGAGATCTGAGTAGTCAACCCTCACCTCCCCACAACTTTTCTAGCAGACTGCTGCCTAACCTCATTTGAAAGCTGCTAAGGGTGGGGAGATTTGGGACCTTGTATGAAGGTAAGAGATATTCATAAAAATTCAACAACCAAAGAAGGATACAGAGTCAAAAACAGGTTTACACCAACCTTCTGGTACTAGTTCCCCAAGGATAAAAACACTTCTAAAATTTTTTGTGTAAATATTTATGGGGTTTCATTTTACAAAACCGGTATCATATCTATATATATTTTTTGCTGCTTCTTTGCAGGGCAAAAATTTTGATGAAAAAGGTGTCAAATTTTTAAGTGGATTATGCTTTTAATGTCATGTCTAAGAACTTTTAGCCTAACCCTGAGTCATGAAGATTTTCTCCAATGTTTTCTATAAGTGTTATAGTTTTATGTCTAACATTTAGATCTATGACCCATTTTGAGTTCATTTTTGTTTATGGTGTGAGACTTAGGTCATCTTCTTTTTTGGGGGGGAGGCACATGGAGTTTAATTGTTCCAACACCATTTGTTGAAAAGATTATCCTTTCTCCATTGAATTGTCTTTGCTCCTGTCAAAAATCAGTTGGCCATATTTCTATATGTTTATTTATGGACTCTATTCTGTTCCATTGATCTATGTATCTATCCCTTCACCAATAATACAGCCTTGCTTTCTGCAACTTTAAAGTATGTCTTAAATTCAGCTAATGTGATTCCTCCAACTTCATTCTTTTTCAAAACTGTTTTGGCGATTCTAGTTTCTTTGCCTTTCCATATAAATTTTAATATTAGGTTGTCTAAATCTACAGAAAAATACCAATTTTTAAAATTAGAATTGCATTAAATTTGTATATCAATTTGGGAAAAATTTAAATCTTTATTACTATGTTGAATCTTTCAATCCCCCAACACAGTATGTGTCTCTACTTATATAGGTCTCATTTGATTTCTTTTATGAGTGTAGTGTAGTTTCAGCATACAGAGATGGTACGTTAAATGAGTACCTAAGTATTTCATTTTGGGGAAAGCTATTGTAAATGGCACTGGTTTTTAACTTGGGTTTCCAAGTGTTCATCACAAGTATTTACATTCATTTTTGTGTATTGACTTTATATCCTGTGTTCCTGTTAAGCTCACTTACTAATTTGTATTGTTGTGTGTGAATTCTTTGGGATTTTCTATGATGACAATTATGTTATCTGCAAATAGAAATGGTCTTATTTCTTCCATTCCAATCTGCATGACTTTTATTTCTTTTTCTTGCTTTATTGCACTGACTAGGATTTCCAACACTTGGTTTATTACTCTGCTGCAACCATCTTCAAATTCTTAGCTTTTGAATCAGCTATACCACATTTTCATTTTGCACTGGGTTTTGTAGTTATGTAGCCAGTACTGCTGAAATATTTCCCTGTATGGACTATAAATCCTTATTTCAAGCTTGATACTCACTGGTAAGGAATAGAACAAAATTCCTCCAGAGCATAATGCCCTACTTTTAGGGAAGACTGAAGCTAACTGAGATGATAAGGTGCAGTGGGGAGAAGTAGGTGGAGCAAGAGTTTTATATTAATTATCAATCTAAATGCTATGCTACAGATTATACTGTGCTTAGAGACTTGGCTAGTATATGAAGATTACAACTGAAAATTTCTTTTTCTTTTTTTTTTAAGATTTTATTTATTTATTTGGCAGAGAAAGACACAGCGGGAGAGGGAACACAAGCGGGGGAGGGGGAGAGGGAGAAGCAGGCTTCCCACGAGTAGGGAGCCCAATGTGGGGCTCGATCCCAGGACCCTGGGATCATGACCTGAGCTGAAGGCAGACGCTTAACGACTGAGCCACCCAGGCACCCCGAAAATTTATTTTTCATATGTGAGTATTAATTTTCAAGAAAGTATGGTTAGCATTTATTATATTACTCTGAATTTAATTTCCAGAAATTCCAAGATAAAAAGTATAACAAAACTAATATGAGACTATCCTCTCTCCAGAATAAAAGTTATAGCTGCTTAATACTTATTGCCTCCTTATGCCTAACTAGACTAACAAAGAAGAAGAAAGAACAGGAACTAGCTAGAGGAATATATTTCTGATTTGAATTCAGTGACTAAACACCTCAAACTTTGCTTTTAAGGACACATTATAGAACATTGTACAAATCTCTTAATTTATGAAAATCCAAATTTAAAATATCAAACTCTTTTTTAACCAACTGACTTATTAAAAAAAAAAAG
This sequence comes from Zalophus californianus, assembly GCF_009762305.2. Taxonomy (NCBI): domain Eukaryota; kingdom Metazoa; phylum Chordata; class Mammalia; order Carnivora; family Otariidae; genus Zalophus; species Zalophus californianus. The sequence continues at coordinate 125,861,843 of NC_045598.1, forward strand.
AAATGTTTTTCACCTACCTTGAGATATTTAATAATTTTAGTTTTATATCTAAAGTATATAATTTTTCTTGGATTTTTTTATTAAGTGCATATTTCAAACATGCATACTCCTCAACACTGGCGAAAGCCTAAGATAACTTCTGATGCTGTAAAATAGTACCAGTTTCTGTTTGAGAATAGTGGTATAGGGTAGAATTTAGAATAGTAGAAAGGAAAGATTGGCTTTAGTATTTGTATTTCTTTCAACTATGTGAAAGGGTATAATTCAGCTTCCACCCTTAGGAAATAAAGGGGAAAAGTTCAGTGGCATCTTCAATATTTGCTGGAAACTATAGAACTTATAAATGGATATCCATTTCTTTCTCAAAATAAAGATATACTCCCAGTGGGATCCTAGGAACACAGGGAAATGCTATTATTCTTATGAATCAATCAGGATCAAATAGAAGAAAGAAAGTGTCTAGGGGAAGACCATCACCCCCTTTTTTTATCTTGGAAAATTTGAAACTTGAAAGGTAAAGGTAATGGGCACCAGGTGATTTCCCTTCCTTTCAGAGGTTCACAAATTAGAAGTTCCACTTTATGAATTTTTTAGTGGTATATTTAAAACAATCTCATTTAGACCCCATACTCCTCTGTTGGCTGAAGACCACAACGAAATCAGAATACTACTAGCCAAGAGAACTTTGTAGGCCATCTTGAGGTACCCTGTTTCCTGGAACTCTGTGTCGACGTGTGTGTGTGGTGGGGGGGGGGGGAGAGAGAGAGAGAAACAAGATACAGAAGCAAGAGCATAAATGAGAACCAGTTATCTCTAAACATCCTGGCAAAACAAAGACTGAAAACTCCCAGTTAAATCCTAAAGATTTTTTTGTGCAATCATGATTTCCCCCTTTTTTGGAAGGAGAGGGAATAAGATATCTAAAGAGAAGAATTTAGAGTGTTGACCTTGGATCTAAAAATATGAAATTCAGTGATAGAAAAATCTATTGATTGCTTAACTGCTCTTGATACTCACTGGATAAAACCCAAATAAATTCACAGCCACTGAATTGAAGAGGCCATATGGCTTGTAATTAGACTCTTGTTCTCAGCCAAGATATTGAGACATTTATTACATTTGCTCTTTAGCATTCATCACACATTGCTGCCCAGGAAAAGGGCACAAGGAAGTGATTAAATTCACCTTCCCTTGTCTCACCAACCCCTATTCAATCTCCTTCCTACCTCCTTCCCCCCAACCAAAAGGAACCCATTTTTAAAATTAATTCATGGAAATAAATTCTTGCAACTAACTAATCCGAAGTCCTTTGCTTCTTCTTTATATGACAATATCAAGTAAGCTCACCAAGGCTCTGGCCAGGAGACCAGAATGAGTGAGTCTGCTCAGAATGCTACCCCAAAAACGGCTCAAAGTGGATCCAAAGTTTCTTCAATTTTTGGCTACCACGGTTCAGTGAGCAAATTTACTGGACAGGTTTATTAAGATAGTTTTTCCACAGCAAACATTTACTGCGTACTTAATATTTGTTAGACACTGCAGTAGGAGCTAGAAAGAAATACATCTTGGATATATGGATTTTATGATCTAGCAGAGGACATGGGGTGACAAATGTCAAATAATGACACAAAGAGCGAGTTAATTTAAAAATATAATAAACACACCAAAGAAGAGGCACAGGGGCTGTGATAATAACCACTAGGGGGGCTGACTTGTGAGATAGTGTAACAAGAAACGGAAGCAAGAGCATAAATAGGAACCAGTTATCTCTGAACACCCTGGCAAAGCAAACCAAGGATGCAGGTAAAGACAGCTTCCCTGAGGAAGTGACATTTAAAGCTGAAGACATAAAGAATGAGGAGTTAAGGGGGAGGAGATTATGGAGATAGAGAACCCTAAAATGGATGAATCTTGATACCAGCAAAACATTTGGCACAATATCTCCCTACAATGTATGGATAAGATGGCAAAGGATCTTCTCATACCAGACAAAGCAGTTATGGTAATATTGGGCTTTTCTACTGAATAGTTTTATCAAGGAATTGAATGTAGCAGAAGTTGTGCAGAGATCATATTTGCAAATAACCCAAAATGGGGTATGTTCAGACAAGGGCTCATACCATCAAAGTGAAATATGATAGAGGAAAAGCAGCTGGAATCCTGGGCAGTTTGTTAAAAAAAAAAAAAAAAAAAGAGCAGCAGCAGTAAGATTTAGCTAAATAAAGGGGGAAATGTGAAAGGGTATAATCCAACATATATATATACACTATATAGCTATAATCCAGCTATAACCCAGGAGGCTCTGAGGAGAAAATTACAAAAAAGTAGAGAGGTGAAATTTTATCCACCCATAAAAAGTAATGAAATACTGAACCATGCTACAATGTGGATGCACCTGGAAACATTATGCTGAGTGAAAGAAGCCAAACACAAAGGAACAATTATTGCATGAAACAATTTATATGAAATAACAAGAACAGATAAATCTATTGAGGCAGAAAGTAGACTGATGTTTGCTAGGGCCTAGGGAAGGGAGGACTAACGGGTCCTGAGTCTCCTTTTGGAAAAATGTTTTGAAACTAGATAAAAGTGGTGAATTATACTAAATTGTTCACTTTAAAATGATTAATTTTATGTGAATCTTATGTCACTTAAAAAATACACATTGTAGAGAAGGGTAGACCAAGGTTTGACTAGAGAAAGAAACTAAATAACCTTCCTTCATAAAAGGAGAAGGTTTTTTTGTTCTCCACAAATTCACCCATGGTAGGGAGTGGAAGATACTACGGGCCTAAGCGAGGCATCAAATTCACAAAGTGAGGGGAGATAGGAAAGTTGATTATCAGCCTCTTATGCCAGCTACTTTGAGAGCAGATACTGCTAGTGGCCACAACCAAGGGTTTTGGAGTCAGACAATTCTATTTCAAGCCCTAACTCGATAGGTTACTGGTTGAGATTTTGGGGGTAATTCACTTAATTCCTTAATCTGTTATTGCTTTTATTAAATATTAAATACATACAGCTATTATGACTTGACTTTATACTTTTCATAAAAAGAATATTGCCATTACCTTTTCAGTTCTTTGCTAACTTTTCCCTCTGCTATCTTAAATCATTTGTAATCATTTTTCCCTTCAGTTTTATTGAGATATTTGACATACAGTGCTGTTTAAAGTGTACAGCATAATGACTTGACTTATATATATTTATGAAATGATTGCCACAATTGTTTAGGTAACAGCCATCTTCTCATATAGATACAAAAAAAAAAAAAAGGGAAAAAAGGTTTCCCTGTGATGAGAACTTTTAGGATTTACTCTCTTAGCAACTTTCAAATATACCATACAGCAGTATTAACTATAGTCATCATGTTGTACATTACATCCCCAGAAATTGTATCTTAAAACTGCAAGTTTGTACCTTTTAACTACTCACACCTCTGGTAACCACAAATCTGATCTCTTTTTCTATAAGCTTTTTTTAAATCCACATATAAGTGAAATCATAGAGTATTTGTTTTTCTCTAACTTAATTTCACTTAGTTTAATGTACTCAAGTTCCATCCATGTTGTTACAAATGGCAAGATTTCTTTCCTTTTTATGGCAGAATAATATTCCATCACATGTTCATGTGTGCAAGCATACACGCATAATTTTTTTTTTATCCATTCAAACATTGATAAATACTTAGGTTGTCTCCATCCATGTCCTGGCTATTATAATGTAATCATTTCCTTACTATCCTTTTTAGTATTAACTATATATATTTACATTCCTAACGAGTACATTGCTTGGTTTTGCATATTTTTGAAATTTAAGTGAATGGACTCCGCATTTATCCTCCAACTTGCTTTTTTCACTCAACATCATATTTCTGAGATCCATTCACATTATGACTGCCTTTCATTCACTTTTCACTTCTGTATAATAATCTTCTGTGAGAACATACCATAAATTTATTTATCCATTCTACTGCTGACACATATTTGAGTAGTTTTTACTTTTTTGCCATTACAAACAATGCTGCTATGAATGTTTGTGTACGTGTCTTCTGGTGCGTAAGTGCTAGGAGTGAATACCTTAGTCAAAGCATTTGTACAAGTATACCTTATTAGACGATGCCAAGTTGTTCTGTAAAATTGTTGCACTAATATCCACTCCTACTAACAGTTAATAAGAGTTGCTCCTGTTGCTCCATATCCTTGACATCACCAGACTAATTGTGTGCCACACTGGTAGGTGGGAAATGGTATACCACTGTGGTTCTAATTTTTGTCTCCTTGATTACTAATAAAATTGAACATCTTTTCATATGCTTATTCATTATTCATTTGAGTTTCTCCTTCTATGAATTGCCTATTCAAATCTTTTGCAGGTTTTTATTATATCATCTATCTTTTTCTGATTTTTTTTAAAGATTTTATTTATTTGACACAGAGAGAGAGAGAGAGAGAGAGCACAAGCAGGGGGAGCAGCAGAGGGAGGAAGAGAAGCAGGCTCCCCGAGGAGCAGGGAGCCCGATGTGGTGCTTAATGTGGGGCTCGATGCAGGGCTCAATCCCAGGACTCTGGGATCATGACCCAAGCCGAAGGCAGTCGCTTAACTAACTGAGCCACCCAGGTGCCGCTAACTGATTTTTTATATTCAGGTTTAACTCTTAGTTATATATTTTTTAAATTTATTCTCCCAATTTTTATCTTGGTGTTTTTCACTCTATGGTGTTTTATGATACACCAAAGTTCTGAGTTTTAATGTAATAAAATGTCAATTGTTGCCTTTATGTTCAGTGATTTTTGTGTTTTAAGAAATCTTTCCCTATCCCAAGGATATAAAAGGGTTGTTCTATATGGTCCTCTCAAGGTTTATAGTTTTGCTTTTCACATTTACATGTTTAATCATCTGGATTGATTTTTACATGTGGTATGATGCATGGTTCCAATTTCATTTCTTTTCCAAATAGAAAGCCAATTGTCACAGCACAGTGATTTCTAATCTTGGTTTTAGCATACCTTAAGATTCAATAGATGGATAGAGGAGTTTCTGGGCTTTCTTTTCTGGTTCGCTGCTGATTTTGTCTATCTGTATGCAACACCAGGCCCACTTATAAAAAATTCCTAGTACTCTTTAGGCAAGTCTTCCTGCCCTGTTTTTCAGGGGAGCCTTATATATCCTTGGATTTTTGCTTTTCCATATAAATTTTAGAATCACCTTTGTCAAGTTTTTAAACAAAAGGGATTTAAATAAAAGCTTTGAGATCTTGTTTAGAATTCCAGTGACTCTGTAGATCAGTTACATGGTACTGACATTTAAAAAAATGTGTCTTCCAACATGTGACATGATATATCCTTTCATTTATTTAGGTCTTCTTTACTGGCTTTTGCTAAAGATAGATCTTATATATCTTTGGTTACATTTATTCCTGGATATCCATTTTTATATAGTTATAAATAAATAATATTAGTTTTCTACTTGTTTTTCAGTACATAGAAATGTACTTTTTTAAACATTGATTTTGAATTAAAGAAACTAACTAAACTCCCTATTTCCGATTATTTATCTGTAAATTCTTCAGGGTTTCTATATAACTGCTTCTATCATTTGTGAATAGTAATAGTTTTGATTCTTCCTTCCCATCCTTATGATTTTTTTTCCTTCTTTCTTTTTAAAGACTTTATTTGTCAGAGAGAAAGGCAGAGAATGCACACAAGCAGGGGGAGTGGCAGGCAGAGGGAGAAGCAGGCTCCCCACTGAGCAAAGAGCCCAGTGAGGATTCAGTCCCAGGACACTGGGATCATGACCTGGGTTAAAGGCAGATGCTTAACCAACTGAGCCACCCAGGAGTCCCTTTCTTCTTTCTTGCCTTTCTGTATTTGCTGAGACTACCAGTAAAATGTTGAAGAGAAAATGCTTTCAAAATTGGATCCTAATTATGAGGCTTGCTGTAGGTTTTTGAGCAGGTTAAGAAAATAGTCTTCTATTCCTTTTTTGTTAGAACTTTATCATGAGTGTGAAATTTTATCAAATATTTTTTCTTCACCAATTGAGATGGTCATGATTTTTCTCCCTTAATCTGTTAATACGAAGAACTATATAAATTGTTTTTCCAAAGTTAAGATAATCTTGTATTCTGAGATTAAACCCAATGCAGTCATAATGTATTGACTGTTTTATTTTTTGGTGAAATGGGTTTGCTGATATTTTGTTTTAGATGTTTGTATCTATGTTAATGATTGAGGTTGGTCCACAATTTTCCTTTCTCAAACTTTCCTTATAGGGTTCTATACCAAGATTATGCCTCATGAAATAAATTAGAAACTATTCCTTCTTTTTAAACTTTTCTTAAAGAGTTTATGTATTATTGGATTTATTTCCTTCTACAGGATTTTGTAGGACTTTATGGGCTAATGTGCAATTGTACAAATTTTAAATTATTGATTCAATGTATTGATGTTTATAGGCCATTTAGATTTGCTATCTTTATTAAAAAACTAGTTTTTTAAAAATTTCCTCTTATTACCTTTCATGCATCTATAAGATCTGTACTACTGTCACATTTTTCATTCCTTATATTGGTTATTTCTCCTTTTTTTTTTTAGCCATTCTACCACATATTTGAAAATTTAATTGGTCTTCTCAAAAAAATAAGTTTTGGGTTTGATTCTCTTGTATATTTGTTTCTTTTTATTTTTATTCTTTATTATTTCTCTTAACTTATTGCTAATTTTCTAACTTCTTAATTTCTATACTTAATTTTCAGTGCTTCTTCTTTTGTGATATTAAGCATTTAAGGCTATAAATTTTCCTATAAGTACCATTTTAGTGTCACACACACGTTTTTATATTGTTCTTATAATCTGAGTTCTAAATATTTTCTAATTTCCATTATAATTTTTTTTCTTTTTGGGGGAGATGTCTCTCTCTTTTTTTAAAATTTTATTTTATTATGTTATGTTAGTCACCATACGTCACGAGTTTTCGATGCAGTGATCCATGATTCATCGTTTTCATACAACACCCAGTGCTCCATGCAGTACGTGCCCTCTTTAATACCCATCACCAGGCTAACCCATCCCCCCACCCCCCTCCCCTCTAGAACCCTCAGTTTGTTTCTCGGAGTCCATAGTCTCTCGTGGTTCATCTCTCCCTCTGATTTCCCCCCTTCATTTTTCCCTTCCTTCTCCTAATGTCCTCCATGCTATTCCTTATGTTCCACAAATAAGTGAAACCATATGATAATTGACTTTCTCTGCTTGACTTATTTCACTTAGCGTAATCTCCTCCAGTCTCATCCATGTTGATGTAAAAGTTGGGTATTCATCCTTTCTGATGGCTGAGTAATATTCCATTGTATATATGAACCACATCTTCTTTATCCATTCATCTGTTGAAGGGCATCTCAGGACTTTCCACAGTTTGGCTATTGTGGACATTGCTGCTATGAACATTGGGGTGCATATGGCCCTTCTTTTCACTACATCTGTGTCTTTGGGGTAAATACCCAGTAGTGCAATTGGTGGGTCATAGGGTAGCTCTATTTTTAATTTTTTGAGGCACCTCCACACTGTTTTCCAAAGTGGCTGTACCAACTTGCATTCCCACCAACAGTGTAGGAGGGTTCCCCTTTCTCTACAACCTCTCCAACATTTGTTGTTTCTTGCCTTGTCCATTTTTGCCATTCTAACTGGTGTAAGGTGGTATCTCAATGTGGTTTTGATTTGAGTTTCCCTGATGACTAATGATGATGAACATTTTTTTCATGTGTCTGTTAGCCATTTGTATGTCTTCTTTAGTGAAGTGTCTGTTCATGTCTTCTGTCCATTTTTTGACTTGATTATTTGTTTTTTGGGTGTTGAGTTTGAGAAGTTCTTTATAGATCTTGGATACCAGTCCTTTATCTGTAGTGTCATTTGCAAATATCTTCTCCCATTCTGTTGGTTGCCTCTTTGTTTTGTTGACTGTTTCCTTGATGAAGTCCCAGAAGTTCATTTTTGCTTTTGTTTCACCAGCCTTTTGGAGATGTATCTTGAAAGAAGTTGCTGTGGGTGATGTCAAAGAGGTTACTGCCTATGTTCTCCTCTAGGATTTTGATGGATTCCTGTCTCACCTTGAGGTGTTTCATCCATTTTGAGTTTATCTTTGTGTATCGTGTTAGAGAATGGTCAAGTTTCATTCTTCTGCATGTGGCTGTCCAATTTTCCCAGCACCATTTATTGAAGAGACTGTCTTTTTTCCATTGCATGTTTTTTCCTGCTTTGTCAAAGATTATTTGACCATAGAGTTGAGGGTCCATATCTGGGCTCTCTATTCTGTTCCATTGGTCTATATGTCTGTTTTTGTGCCATTACCATGCTGTTTTGGTGATCACTGCTTTGTAATATAGCTTGAAATCGGGCAACGTGATGCCCCCAGCTTTGTTTTTCTTTTTCAACATTTTCTTGGTGATTCGGGGTCTTTTCTGATTCCATACAAATTTTAGGATTGTTTGTTCCAGAACTTTGAAAAATGTCATTGGAATTTTGATTGGGATGGCATTGAAAGTATAGATTGCTCTGGGTAGCATAGACATTTTAACAATGTTTATTCTTCCAATCCATGAGCATGGGATGTTTTTCCATCTTTTTGTGTCTTCCTCAATTTCTTTCATGAGTGTTCTGTGGTTCTGAGTTGTTTTTCCCTGGCCTCCTCTTTTCCCTTTTTGTCTATTAATTGGTCTTCTAGGTCACTAATTCGTTCTTCTGCCTCGCTTGCCCTAGCTGTTAGATTATCTAGATTAGATTGGATCTCATTGATAGCAGTTTTAAGTTCTGCCAATTCAGCTTTCATTTCTGCCCTTAGAGACTTTGTGTTGCCATTAATTGATTTCTCCATTCTAGCTATTGTCTTCATAATTGCTAGCCTGAATTCCATCTCCAACATCTTGGTTGAATGTTACAAATCTGAATCCATTTGTAAATCTGTGGCATAAGTCATAGTCTCTGAGTCTTTCCTATTTTGGGGGTTCCTCCTCCTAGTCATTCTGTTGAGGGGTGGTTGAGGGAATGTATAGAGTCCAAATTATTGACCACAACCCAAGTAAGACACACCTGTTTTCTAGGGACCTTAGGGTTGCTGGCCTCTTGTTTTCCCAGCCTGTCTTCTTGGGGAGGGGCCTGCCACGCTGTTACTCAGGCAACCCTGTTTGGGCAGAGTTACCCTGCCCCCTGTGGTGGGGGATGGGCTCAGTGAAAACCGGTTTTGGGGGGCTTTTGTTCTGTTCTGGCGGCTTTCTATGTCTCTTCCGAGAGTCAGAGCAGACTGCCTTAGAGCGGAGAGATCACAGTCTGTTCTTCAGTGAGCTCTCCAGGCCACACTCTCTCCGTTTCTGTCTGTGCTGCTATAAACTGCAGCATCCTGGGTTGTGGGCCCCTCAGCATTGCTCCCAGTCCTCGCCTCCAGGTTGGGGCACATCTCTGCCCTTTGTGCTTCTAAAACCACCAGCCACCCCCAGTTCTCACGTGCGGCCCTGCCGCTCTGGGTTTCTGTCCGGGGGGCTGCCCTAAAGTCCTTTCCCCATCGCTACTGGTCTGCAAGTCTGTGCCCAGTCCCCACCATGGGAGGCTATCACTCACTGGAGGTATAGGATCCCGACAACTGGGCTCCCTCCCCCTTCCATTTATCCTCTGGTACGTGCCCGGAATCACGGCTCCCCACTTCATACCTCAAAACCAACCACCTGCAATATTCTGTTTGTGGAGATCCAGATCTATCTTCTTACATGGGTGTTCAGAGTGGTCTGGTAGACATCCATCTCAGTTCTGGGGCTTGGTTGGAATAGGGTCCTCTACTCCTCTGCCATCTTTTCCCCACTTCATAATTTTTTCTTTGATCTATAAGTTATATGTGTCTTAATTTGTAAACCTGTGGGGATTTTTCAGGTTCTTTATTGTTGTTTGTGTCTAACTTAATTGCATTGTGATCAGAAATTATGGAAAACATGACTCAATAGTTCAAAATATCTTGAGGCTTGCTTTACATCCTAGAACTTAATTTTTATAAATGTTCCACATTGCTTCAAAATAATACATTCTGCATTTTTTAGTTTCACTGTTTCATATATGACTATTAAATAAATCCAATTTATTATATGTACTAGTTTGCTAGGGCTGCTGTTAACAAAGTACCACAGACAGGGTGGCTTAAACAACAGAAATTTATTCTCTCCCAATTCTCAAGGTTAGAAGTCAAAGTTTAAGGTGTGACAGGGTTGAATTCTGCTGAGGCCTCTCTTCTTGGCATGTAGATGGCCATTTTCTCCTCATGTCTTCACATGGTCTTCCCTCCATGTATCTATGTCCTAATATCCTTGTCTTATAATGACACCAGTTATATTGAATGAATGCCTACCCTGAGGACCTCATTTTAACTTAATTACCTCTTTAAAGGCGCTCTCTCCAAATATGATTCACATTAGAGGTACTGGGGGTTAGAACTTCAGCATATGAACTGGGGCAGGGGGGGCGGTTTGTGTGACACAATTTAGTCCAGAACACTGTACTTATTAAATGTTTTATATCCTTAAAGAATTTTTTGTTTGCTTCATCAGTTACTGAAAGAAGCATGCAAATCTTCTACTATGATGATGGATTTCTCTATTTTTCTATAAAATTCTATCAATTTTGCTTCATGTATTTTGAGGCTATTTTATTAGCATATATAAGTTTAGAACGTTAATAGCTATTTGGTGAACTGAATATTATATTACATAGTTACTCTTTAGCTCTATCAATGCTTTTTGTCTTTTACTTTGTTAAAATATAGTTACATTAGCTTTCTTTTTAGTAGTGTTTGTGTGGTAAAGATGTTTACATCTTTTTACTCTCAATTATTTTGCTCTTATTTTTTTTGATGTGTATTTTATAAACAACATATGGTAGGGGGTGAGATTTATTCAGTTTGGGAACATTTTTCTTTTTAAAAAGGTATTAAGTCCATTTTATTTATTATAATTAATGATATATTTTGATTTTTTTTCTACTAACTTACTCTTTCATGAGAGCTAGTATAGCACAGTTTTTAAGAGAACAGACTTAGGAAATACCGCCTAGGTCTGAATACCAGCTCTATTATTGACTACCTGAGTAACTAGGGCTAGATACTTATAATTAGTTATATTTAGTTATTACCTTATTTTTTTAATTATCACTTTAAATTGACATTTTTTTCTGTTTATTTTTTCTTTTTGATGATAGAATATTTTTTTCATATTTCATTCCTTTCCCTCCTCCAGTTTGGAAATTATATTCTCTGCCCTGTTCTTTTAGGGTAACATTTATCAAGCATACTTGTTATCAAAGTTTAGAATTAATTCTTATCTTTACCCCCTCCTGAACAATACAAGAACTTTTTAACATTTTAACTCTGATCACTTCCTTTTTCATTTATACACTATTCTTGTATTCTAGTTTTATCTTAATTTTAAGTCTCTTACATTATTATTATTGCTGTATATAGTCAATAATCCCTTATTTTTATTCATATACCTACCATTTTCTTTACTAATCATTCCTTTTTACAGCACAAACTTTCCATCTACTAACACTTTTTTTGTGCCTGAATTACAGCTTTTAAACTGAATCTGTTGGTGGCACAATTTCCATTTTTATTGTCTGAAAATGCCTTTTTATCATGGTTTAAAAAAAGTAACACTAAGACCGTTTGTAAACAAACTTTGGTTGATAACTTCTTTTGGCATATTAAAATTATAATTCCATAGTTTTTGGGCTTCCATATTTGCTATTGAGAAATAAGATTCCTGCTAAAACCATTGTCTTTGAGGGGGTGTCAGTTAAGCATCCAACTGTTGATTTTGGCTCATGGATTTTGGCTCAGGTAATGATCTCAGAGTTGTAAGATAGAGCCCCCTTTGGAGCCCCACAGTGAGTCCTGCATCAGGCTCTGTGCTGGGCATGGAACCTCCTTAAAATTCTCTCTCTCTCCCTCTGCTCCTCCCCCACCCCTCTCCCTCTTAAAAAAAAAAAAATTGTCTTTAGTGTTTTTCAAAGTCATTAAAATGTTTTAAATATGAGTTTCTCTTTAATTTATCCTGTCTGGTTCTTGAATCTGTGGATTGGTGTCTTTCTAGAAAATTCTTAGCCATTAAATCTTCAAATATTGCCTCTAAACTTTTCTTTTACTTTATGAAAGTTTTATCAGATATGTTAGACTTTATCATTCTATTCTTCATGTCCTTTAGCCTCTTTCAATTTATTTTTGTGTTTCTCTGTATGACATTCTGATTAACCTCCTCAGATCTGTCTTCCACTTCATTAATTCTCTTTAGCTGTTAAACACATTCATCAGGTTTTGAAATTTTCAGATATTTTGATCTCAAGTTCTTTTGTATTAGTTTCAAAATCCACTTGGTCACTTAAACACATAAATTTTTTTTTTAATTCTGTGTCTTAAAAGTGCAGGATTTGAAGTCTTTCTGAGTCTGATTTGGCCTTCTATTGTTTCTACTAGCTCTCAGTATGCATTGTTTTTGTGTGTAATCTTTCACTCTTTCCTTCTCAATATTTCAATCTCTCTCGCTGTCTCTCCCTGTTTTTTTACTGAGTTCATGTTTCTTATAATTTTTTAGTTATTTTTTGAGGGTCTCTATTTCTCTAACTCTATCTCCCCTATTCATTTTTACCTTGAGTTCATGTGTTTTAGCAATATTTCAGTGATTCTTTGAGGTCTGGGTTGAAGATGGGGCCATCCTCTTCTGGTAGGTGCTTGGGAGCACATCTTATACTGGACTTTTAAATTAAAATATCTATCAGCTTTTTAAATTAAACTTTTTTTTAAATTAAACTATCAGCTTGCAATTTCTTAGAACATATAGATATTTAAATTTGGTCTGCCAATATGTGTGCTCATTGGCTTGCCATTAAATATTTGTAGGGGAGTTCTTTCCTCTTTTACCTCAGCACCAAAACTCAAGACTAACAAATTTCCTTGTAGATTTAGGGGTATGGTGACTTAGAGAGTGCATAACCATTTTGGATACTAGCTTTATGTGGGGAGCTTCCTATTAGACTGTCATCTAAGCAAGCTCTGGGCTTTGACCTCTCTCCCAACCAGGGCCATATATGTAATTGTACACTGAACAACTTTAAGAGGCATTTTTAATACAGATATACACTAGGGTCTATACGACATATGTGATGGACCTGTCCTCATCCCCACATGATGGTGAAAACTAAAGGTCAGGTTCACCAGGTTAAGCAATTGCCTGAACTTGAAAGTTGGGTTCAGTGCTTTAGTTTCCTAATTCTATAACTGACAGAACTCAACTGAAGGGTAAAGACAGTGTCTCCTCTCTTTTGAAATCCTTTAAAGGGCAGGCATCCTCAATATCTTATGAAATGAATTAGTTTGTCAATCATCATTTCAACAAAAATATCCACCACTTGCCCCATTAAAGGAAATGTAACATGATCAGAGGGTGTTTATTGCTTTGCTTTGTTTATTTTTAGATGTGGACTTTCCAGTTGTTCTCCAGCCTACAAATGCAAATGAGAAAACACAGCTAATCAGAGAAGGACCTCGAAGTTATTGCACAGACTCTTAATATTGAGACCATTGAGGGTCCACAGTACCCCTTCTTGGTTAAACCATGTCACCAGGTGGTCATGGGTGGGGCAGGGTAAGGGACGTGAAATGCTGTGAACTTTTCCACATTCGTATTTTATTTTTTAGGTTAGGGAAAGATGATTGCTACATAATTTTCTCAGTATGCAGTCTCACTCTGAGTAGAATTCCTAATGAAACACATTCCATTTTGATGAATAAAAGCCTGAAGAGTTGTTTTATGCTCCTTGCATGAGGTAAGATGGTGGCGCTGGACAGGTTTCATGAGCCTGCCCTTTATGTGACCCAGATCTAATTCATTACAGACAAAAGTAGCATTCCAAACAGAAGCCACTTTTCATCTATTTAACTGAATACAATAATCCTATCTGCCACAAATATCATCAGCAAAATACACATGGAAACCTAAGAGGAATTTTTTGTGTGTGTGGAAATTTTTTCCTGCCAATATTTAATATGGCTACAGAAATATTTCAAGAGGCAGGAAGAAATTATTAGGTAAAAAAGACAAATCACTTAATTTTAAGGTATATCTTTGAAAGATTAAAAGTTGTTATTTACTGAAAACTGATGAGTAAAACCAGGAAGAAACAGGTTTTGTGTACTTTTAGACTGGCATAAAAAAACAAAAACAAAATTTCAACCTGGTCAAATGTTATAAATGATCCAGAAAATCATACTGAGTCCAAACCAGCCCCCCAAAATATGTTGACCATTTTTAAGTAAAAACATTTTTTGTACAACTGACCTAGATTAGACAGAGCAAGGAAAAGAAACATGTAGTGTAAAAGGTAGAATTCTAAACTCTACAGCTTAACTTTAGATTTAAAGGCATATTATTTACCCCATTTTTGGTGGGAATAATTACAGTTACCAGAAAATGCTCAGCTCTGTGCATGTTGAACAATTAAGCTCAAAGGTCATGTCTGCATTTACTGTTTGATCCTTATATTCATTATATGGTCAAAGCCATGTCCTAAAACCATGTTCTAAAATAGTACAGAAAGTGTTTTTTCTTAGTTCTTTATATAATATTGCAGTTTTCAAGATCTTGTTATGTTTTTATATAACATTGCATGAAATGCCATTTTCTTTGTTCCTTATTCCCACCACCACCAAATTACAGTCAAATAATCCTAAAATACACATTGTAAGTGAAAATTGGTGTTACAGCTCTGACAATTCTGAAGTCATTAAAACTCTGCTTTAACTCTTGAGTTACTGGAATTTTTTTTAATCGACAATCAAGTACGAAAAGCCCTGGTTGGAAAGTTAGGAAAACTGATTCTAATCTAAACTCTCACTACCTGGCCCTGTGACCAAGTGAGATGAGAATTATATGGCTAATTAATCTGACTCCGTTTTCCTATTTGCTCTGATCACCTTCCAAGTTGCTGTGAGACAAGATGAAATAGCTGAGGTAAAAGTACTCTACAAAGCCAAGTGTTTGACAAATATCGAAGTGGTTTTACATGAATTTGTATATGTTTATACACAGACAAATATAATGTGACTTCTTATGTAGATAAACTCTTACCCAACAAAACCCATGAAGATACCTAGTACTAACAGTGACCAGCAAGTGCGTGGAACTCTGTATTCAACAAACAAGGGCTACTTTCCATTTGAAGGGAACATAAGATAAATAGCCCTGTCTGTGAATAATTTGAGCCACTACATTTCCTTCCTGGAGTCTTTTTAAGCAAAAAGGTCAGGGCTATTTTTGAATTGCAACCTGTAAATCACAAAGTTCCTTTTTCTCTCCCAGACCTCATTTTTCTTACATGGAATTTTTTACTTCTACTCCCAGCTTGTCCAGAGAGCTGGTACAAGAGTCGAAAGATGGGAACAGGGCATGAATCAGAATCAGAATCAGATGGTGGAATTAAATTCATAAGGGGATTCTTATTAATGTTCCCCATCAAGGGCTAATTACTGGTTACAATGATGTGTGGTAAATGTTAAGGACATGAATGTGTATGAATGAGGGAATGAATCTACAGAATGCCCCTTAGCTACATAGAAACAAGGATCAACTTTCCATCGAAGAGAGGCCACTTAGGCATCATGTGGGGGGTCAACTGAAGCTGCCATCCAGAGTCACCTGTGGTTATTCTGAATCCATAAGCATCTTAGCAGAGAAGCACCAAGAAGAAACATGCTCACCATGAACCAGCACTTCAATGGCTTACTACCTAGTCCTGGGCTCCAGGTTACCAGAGTAAGGGATTTTGTATAAGGTTTCAAAGTTCATTTATTTTTTGCTGTTTTACATAAGAACATAATAAAAAAAAAGTATGCCTTTTTCTTTACCAAAATACACATATCTTAATTCTTTGAGAATAAATGACATTCTATTTCTACATTTTAAATGGTATGGATGCTAAAACACATGTGATGTTTCCTAGCCTGGAAATACACCCACCTGGTAGTATACTGCTTGATTTTTTGATCTACACAGAGGGTTCCAATTAGGGCTACATAATCTTTGTGGCTGGCACAATGATGCCCCCTCCAAGATGTATTTATCCTAACTCCCAGAAATAGTGACTATATCACCTTTTGTGGCAAAAGGCACTTGGCAGATGTCATTATTAAGGATTCTGAGATAGGGAGATTATCCTGGATTATCCAAGTGGGCACGATCTAATCACATGGCTCCTCAAAAATGGAGAATCTTTCCTGGCTATGAGAGAGATGTGACTATAGAAGAACGATCAGAGGGGCGCCTGAGTGGCTCAGATCCCAGAGTCCTGGGATCGAGCCCCACACTGGGCTCCCTGCTTAGTGGGGAGTCTGCTTCTCCCTCTCCCTCTCCCTCTGTCTCCTGGCTCTCACTCTCTATCTCAAATAAATAAATAAAATCTTAAAAAAAAAAAGGAATGGTCAGAGATATGCTTTGAAGTTCGAGGAGGAAAGGGACCATAAACCAAGGTATGCAGGCAACCTCTAAAAGCTGGAAAACTTAAAGAAATGGATTCTGCTCTAGAGCCTCCAAAAAAAGAAATGCAACCCTGCCACCATCTTGATTTTTGCCCAATGACACCCATATCAAACTTCTGACCTTCAGATTGTATGAGTTTAACACTGAGTCAGTGTTCCTCACTTGTTTCTTTATTGTCCTCACTCCTTATTTTAGATTTCTTTTTTTTCATTCCTTCATCCTGAGTGTCTAACTTCATTTTCTCCTCTGTCCCTTCCATTCCCTGTTTCTCAGTATTCCATCTCCTTTCCTGTTCTTCTCCCTTCTTCCACTCCTACTTTTCTTCCATTTGACCCTCACCCCTCTGTTTTAGTCTCCTAATCTCTCTGTTGGCCACTATCAACTCCATCTCCACATTTACTGGTCTTTTACATAAATTGAGCTATTATAAATCTACCCCCCAACCGGTAGGGCAGGGAAAGATAGCAAAAAATAGTCCAGGTAACAACATTCTTAAAGGAATGTCTCCCCCACCCCCAACCCTGCCGCCAAATTCAAGCACAAATAATCATAATGCTAATAGGCCAAAGGGGAACAGAAGTATTTTTCAAACAATTCTGAGTATATTAACAAATAAAAATAATTCATATTGACCACATTCATTATTTGAATGCATGGCAAAGTAATTTGAGACATTAATTTTGTTTTGTCCTTAGTAAGACTCAAAGGAATAAGGGCTCTCCTTCTGAGATTCCATTTTAAAAAGGTAACTTCCTTGCTACCATGACCTTGGAGGTTAAAAACGAAGGTAGAGAGACACCTGAAAAACCACCATCCAGGCTTTTGTTTGGGTGCTTGGGCTGTGAGAAGGGCTGTTAGAAAGATATATGCTGAAACTTGAGGAAGAGAAGCAGCCCCATCATGAGGGACATCTAGGCTAAAGATGGGTTGGGAGTTTGGGGAGGAATTCCCAGAGTACCCCAGACTTGTGTCTGTTAGAGTAGGCAGTTAGTTAGATTCTAACAGGATACCTGAAGCCAATGAGGAAGCCATGGCCAGCTATCAGGAAAGTCAGAGGCCTGTCCTGGTAGCACTCCACAAGAAGCCATACCAAACCATGCAGGCCCAAGATGGTGGATGCCATGACAGGAAACTTCTGACCAAATAAGGAAGAAAAAGTCAAAACCTTGCTTCCAAGAAATCCCTGCCCCAAGTAAGGAATATTGCACTCCCTAGTTGGCAACGGTCAATAAAAGATAGAAACCCAAACCCCAGGGTGCAGAGCTTTCTCTTCAGGTTGACTGCTCTAACATCTGGAGAATATTCTTGAGGTTTCGTTAACTTCCCACTTGTGTCACTCGTCCACTGTGTTGTGTCTGTCCTTGAATTCTTTCTCATGAGGAAGCCAAGAACCTTCAGCATCATCTTTGTGATGGGCTGGGTCAAAGCCCCAGGGCCCAGGGTCTCCCCAGTTCATTGGTAACATGCCCACAGGGGAGAACCCCTCTGATGAGATAGCACTTGGATGCGTGGGTGACAAAATTAAATTTTGGCTTCTTAGCCATAGCAAAAGATTCCTGTACCCACACCTGGCCCCTCAAAGGAACCATGTAGGGTTGGACACAGAGACCTCAGGAGCAACCAGGCTGGAGTAAGATGAGGGGTTGGAAACATACTTGGAGGAGGAAGACAGAAACCCTGAGGACCCCAACCATCCCTAGGAAGTGGGGGGTAGGACAGGGGACTCTCAAAATGTGGCTGAGGTGAAATTTCACACAACCTTGTTAAACTTCAACTCTGAGTCAGAATTAATTTACAACATATAATGTATTGAGACCGTGAAAAGTCTTCAGCATGGGGGGGGGGGAGCAAGATGGCGGAGGAGTAGGAGACCTAAATTTCATCTGGTCCCAGGAATTCAGCTAGATAGGGATCAAACCATTCTGAACACCTACAAACTCAACAGGAGATCGAAGAAAAGAGTAGCAGCAACTCTCTGAACAGAAAAGCGACCACTTTCTGGAAGGTAGGATGTGCAGAGAAGTGAATCCGAGGTGATACTTGGGAAGACAGACGGCAGGGGAAGGGGGCCTCTGTCGGCTGCTTCTGGCAAGTGATAGAGCCGCGGAGCACAAAACTGGAACTTTTAGAAGTCTGCTACGCTGAGGGATGTCACTCCAGTGGCTAAGCGGGGGGTGGAACCCTCGTGGGACAGTGTGGTCTCAGGACCCTCGGGGTCACAGAAAGACCGGGGGTGCCTGAGTGCAGCAGAGCTCCCAGGTATCGGAGCGGGGAAGCCGGCTGCAGAGACAGAGCCAAGGCGCGGGCTCTCAGCTTGGGGTTGCCATAAACTGTGATCCGCGGCCCAGTCGGGCCACTGCTCCTCCAGCAGGGACCCAACAGGCGGCAGATCCGGGGAGACTCCCCTTCCTTCCCGGGGAGGAGCAGCACAGAAGCACACCGCAGGGATCTGCTGGGTTTGAAGACTCCACACGGGGTCATGAGCCAGAGGTAGAAACGCTCAGTCACAGGCCAGGTGAGCAGGGAGTGCGCCGGAGACCGGCAAGACAGGAATGATTGACTGCTTTTCTCTGGGGGCACATTGAGGAGCGGGGCCCCGAGTTCTCAGCTCCTCCAGGGTGGAGATTGGGAGGCTGCCATGTTCACTCTCGTCCTCCAAAGCTGTACAGAAAGCTTGCAGGGAACAAAAGCTCCTGAGAGCAAACCCAAGCAGATTACTTAGTCTGACCGGGCAAGGGTGGGGCAATTCCGCCTCTGGCAAAGACATTTGGGAACCGCCGCAACAGGCCCCTCCCCCAGAAGATCAGCACGGACAGCCAGCCAAGACCAAGTTTACTGATCAATGAGAATGGCAGAACGCCAGGGCTGGGGGAATACTGCACATAGCATTCATGGCTTTTTCCCTAGGATTCTTTAGCCTTTCAAAGTTAATTTTTTTAATTTTTCTTTTTCCCTTTTTCAACCAATATCTTATCAATCTCTTTTTTAAAAAAATCTTTTATATTTTTCATTTTTGGAATCATATTCTATCCCTTCATAGTAGTTAACCTTATTTTATATATACATATACATATATATATATATATATATATATATATATATATATATATATATATGAGTTGTTCTCTCTTTAAAATTTTGGGAAACAGTTTCTTCTAACAGATCAAAATATACCCTAAATCTCTAGTGTATGGCTTTGTTCTAGTCTCTTGCCTGATCACATTCTCTCCGCCCCCCTTTTTTAATCCTCTTCTTTCTTTTCTTAACCAACTTCTTTTCAATTCCTTTTATAAAATCCTTTATAATTTTCATCATCTTTACAGTCATATTTCATCCCTTCATTGTATTTACCTTTATTTTTGTACATATATAAGCTTTTATTTCTTTAAAATTTGGGAGGCACTTTCTTCTAACAGACAAATATACACCCAAAATCTAGTGTGTGGCACTGATCTATGCACCAGCCTGACCATATTTGATCACATTCAGGTTTTTTTTTTTGTTTGGGTTTTTTTTTTTTAATCTTTTTCTTTTTTCTTTCTTTCCCTTTCTTTTCCCCTGGTCTCAGGTCTCTTCTGATTTGTTTAGTGTATATTTACCTGGGGTCGTTGTTACCCTTTTAGCATTTTGTTCTCTCATTGATCTATTCTCCTCTGGACAAAATGACAAGACGGAAAAAAATCACCTCAAAAAAAAAAAGAACAAGAGGCAGTACCGACTGCCAGGGACCTAATTAATACGGACATTAGTAAGATGTTGGAACTAGAGCTCAGAATGACGATTTTAAAGATACTAGCTGGGTTTGAAAAAAACATGGAAGATATTAGAGAAACCCTTTCTGGAGAAATAAAAGAACTAAAATCTAATCAAGTCGAAATCAAAAAGGCTATTAATGAGGTGCAATAAAAAATGGGGCTCTAACTGCTAGGATAAATGAGGCAGAAGAGAGAATTAGTGATATAGAAGACCAAAGGATGGAAAATAAAGAAGCTGAGAAAAAGAGAGATAAACAACTACTGGCTGACAAGGGCAGAATTCGAGAGATAAGCGATACCATAAGACGAAACAATATTAGAATAATTGGGATTCCAGAAGAAGAAGAAAGAGAGAGAGGGGCAGAAGGTATATTGGAGCAAATTATAGCAGAGAACTTCCCTAATTTGGGGAAGGAAACAGGCATCAAAATCCAGGAGGCACAGAGAACCCCCTCAATATCAATAAAAATAGGTCAACACACCGACATCTAATAGTAAAACTTACAAGTCTCAGAGACAAACAGAAAATCCTGAAAGCAGCTCAGGACAAGAGATCTGTAAGCTACAATGGTAGAAACATTAGATTGGCAACAGACCTATCCGCAGACACTGGCAGGCCAGAAAGGACTGGCATGATATATTCAGAGCACTAAATGAGAAAAATATGCAGCCAAGAATACTATAACCAGCTAGGCTGTCACTGAAAATAGGAGAGATAAAAAGCTTCCAGGACAAACAAAAACTAAAGGAATTTGCAAACACGAAACCAGCCCTACAAGAAATATGGAAAGGGGTCCTCCAAGCAAAGAGAGAGCCTAAAGTTAACATAGACCAGAAAGGAACAGAGACAATACACAGTCACAGTCACCTTACAGGCAAGACAATGGCACTAAATTCATATCTTTCAATAGTTACCCTGAATGTAAATGGGTTAAATGCCCCAATCAAAAGACACAGGCTATCAGATTGGATAAAAAAACAAGACCCACCGATATGCTGTCTACAAGAGACTCATTTTAGACCCCAAAACACCCCCAGATTGAAAGGGAGGGGGTGGAAAACTATTTACCATGCTAATGGACACCAAAAGAAAGCTGGCGTGGCAATCCTTATATCAGACAAATTAGATTTTAAAACAAAGACTATAATAAGAGATGAGGAAGGACACTATATCAAACTTAAAGGGTCTATCCAACAAGATCTAACAATTGTAAATCTCTATGCCCCTAACATGGGAGCAGCCAATTATATAAGCCACTTAATAACAAAAGCAAAGAAACACATCGACAACAATACAATAATAGTGGGGGACTTTAACACCCCCTCACTGAAATGAACAGATCATCTAAGCAAAAGATCAACAAAGAAATAAAGACTTTAAATGATACACTGGACCAAATGGACTTCACAGATATATTCAGAACATTCCATCCTAAAGCAACAGAATACACATTCTTCTCTAGTGCCTATGGAACATTCTCCAGAATAGATCACATCCTAGGTCACAAATCAGGTCTCAACTGGCACCAAAAGATTGGGATCATTCCCTGCATATTTTCAGACCATAATGCTTGGAAACTAGAACTCAATCACGAGAGGAAAGTTGGAAAGAACTCAAATACATGGAGGCTAAAGAGCATCCTACTAAAGAATGAATGGGTCAACCAGGAAATTAAAGAAGAATTTTTAAAAAATCATGGAAACAAATGAAAATGAAAACAGAACTGTTCAAAATCTTTGGGATGCAGCAAAGGCGGTCCTAAGAGGAAAGTGTATAGCAATACAAGCCTTTCTCAAGAAACAAGAAAGGTCTCAAATACACAACCTAACCCTACACCTAAAGGAGCTGGAGAAAGAACAGCAAATAAAGCCTAAACCCAGCAGGAGAAGAGAAATAATAAAGATCAGAGCAGAAATCAATGAAATAGAAACCAAAAGAACAGAAGAACAAATCAACAGAACTAGGAGCTGGTTCTTTGAAAGAATTAACAAGACTGATAAACCCCTGGCCAGACTTATCGAAAAGAAAAGAGAAAGGACCCAAATAAATAAAATCATGAATGAAAGAGGAGAGATCACAACCAACACCGAAGAAATACAAACAATTGTAAGAACATATTATGAGCAACTCTATGCCAGCAAATTAGATAACCTGGAAGAAATGGATGCATTCCTAGAGATGTATCTACTCCCAAAACTGAACCAGAAAGGAATAGAAAACCTGAGCAGATCTATAACCACTAAGGAAATTGAAGCAGTCATCAAAAATCTCCCAACAAACAAAAGCCCAGGGCCAGATGGCTTCCCAGGGGAATTCTACCAAACATTTAAGGAAGAATTAATACCTATTCTCCTGAAACTTCCAAAAAATAGAAATGGAAGGAAAACTTCCAAACTTGTTTTATGAAGGCACCGTTACCTTGATCCCAAAATCAGACAAAGACCCCATCAAAAAGGAGAATTACAGACCAATATCCTTGAGGAACACGGATGCAAAAATTCTCACCAAAATACTAGCCAATAGGATCCAACAGTATATGAAAAGGATTATTCACCATGACCAAATGGGATTTATCCCCGGGCTGCAAGGTTGGTTCAACATCCGCAAATCAATCAATGTGATACAATACATTAATAAAAGAAAGAACAAGAACCATATGATCCTCTCAATAGTTGCAGAAAAAGCATTTGACAAAGTACAGCATCCTTTCTTCATCAAAACACTTCACAGTATAGGGATAGAGGGTACATACCTCAATATCATAAAAGCCATCTATGAAAAACCCACAGCAAGTATCATTCTCAATGGGGAAAAACTGAGAGCTTTCCCCCTAAGGTCAGGAACATGGCAGGGATGTCCACTATCACCACTGTTGTTCAACATAGTATTCGAAGTCCTAGCCACAGCAATCAGACAACAAAAAGAAATAAAAGGCATCCAGATCAGCAAAGAAGAAGTCAAACTCACTCTGCAGATGATAGGATATTTTATGTGGAAAACCCAAAAGACTCCACCCCAAAACTGCTAGAACTCATACAGGAATTCAGTAAAGTGGCAGGATAGAAAATCAATGCACAGAAATCAGTGGCATTCCTATACACCAACAACAAGACAGAAGAAAGAGAAATTAAGGAGTCGATCCCATTTTCAATTGCACCCCAAACCATAAGATATCCAGGAATAAATCTAACCAAAGAGGGAAAGAATCTGTACGCAGGAAGCTATAAAATACCATGAAAGACACTGAGGAAGACACAAATAAATGGAAAAACATTCATGCTCATGGATTGGAAGAACAAATATTGTGAAGATGTCAATGTTACCTAGAGCAATCTACACATTTAATGCAATCCCTATCAAAATACCATCCACTTTTTTCAAAGAAATGGAACAAATAATCCTAAAATTTGTATGGAACCAGAAAAGACCCCAAATAGCCAGAGGAATGTTGAAAAAGAAAAGCAAAGCTGGTGGCATCACAATTCCAGAATTCAAGCTCTATTACAAAGCTGTCAACAAGACAGTATGGTACTGGCACAAAAACGGACACATAGATCAATGGAACAGAATGGAGAGCCCAGAAATGGACCCTCAACTCTATGGTCAACTCATCTTTGACAAAGCAGGAAGAATGTCCAATGGAAAAAAGACAGTCTCTTCAACAAATGGTGTTGGGAAAATTGGACAGCCACATGCAGAAGAATGAAACTGGACCATTTCCTTACACCACACACAAAAATAGACTCAAAATGGATGAAAGACCTAAATGTGAGACAGGAGTCCATCAAAATCCTAAAGGAGAACACAGGCAGCAACCTCTTCGACCTCAGCCGCAGCAACTTCTTCCTAGAAACATCGCCAAAGGCAAGGGAAGGAAGGGCAAAAATGAACTATTGGGACTTCATCAAGATAAAAAGCTTTTGCACAGCAAAGGAAACAGTCAAAAAACCAAAAGACAACCGACAGAATGGGAGAAGATATTTGCAAATGACATATCAGATAAAGGGCTAGTATCCAAAATCTATAAAGAACTTATCAAACTCAACACCCAAAGAACAAATAATCCAATCAAGAAATGGGCAGAAGACATGAACAGACATTTTTGCAAAGAAGACATCCAAATGGCCAACAGACACATGAAAAAGTGCTCAACATCGCTTGGCATCAGGGAAATCCAAATCAAAACCTCAATGAGATACCACCTCACACCAGTCAGAATGGCTAAAATGAACAAGTCAGGAGACAACAGATGCTGGCGGGGATGCGGAGAAAAGGGAACCCTCCTACACTGTTGGTGGGAATGCAAGCTGGTGCAGCCACTCTGGAAAACAGTATGGAGGTTCCTCAAAAAGTTGAAAATAGAGCTACCCTACGACCCAGCAATTGCACTACTGGATATTTACCCCAAAGATACAAATGTAGTGATCCGAAGGGGTATGTGCACCCCGATGTTTATAGCAGCAATGTCCACAATAGCCAAACTACAGAAAGAGCCAAGATGTCCATCGACAGATGAATGGGTAAGAAGAAGTGTATATATATATACAATGGAATATTATGCAGCCATCAAAAGGAATGAAATCTTGCCATTTGCAATGACGTGGATAGAACTGGAGGGTGTTATGCTGAGCGAAATAATTCAATCAGAGAATGACAAGTATCATATGATCTCACTGATATGAGGAATTCTTAATCTCAGGAAACAAACTGAGGGTTGCTGGAGTGGTGGGGGGTGGGAGGGGTGGGGTGGCTGGGTGATAGACATTGGGGAGGGTATGTGCTATGGTGAGCACTGTGAATTGTGCAAGACTGTTGAATCACAGACCTGTACCTCTGAAACAAATAATACACTATATGTTAAAAAAAAATTAAACAGAAGAAGAAGATAGCAGGAATGGAGAAATGAAGGGGGGGATATCGGAGAGGGAGATGAACGATGAGAGATTATGGACTCTGAGCAACAAACTGCGGGTTCTAGAGGGGAGGAGGTGGGGGATGGGTTAGCCTGGTGATGGGTATTAAAGAGGGCACGTACTGAATGGAGCACTGGGTGTTATATACCAACAATGAATCATGGAACACTACATCAAAAACTAATGATGTAAAGTATGGTGATCAACAAAACATAATAAAAAAAACAAAAACAAAACAAAACTTCAGCACCTGCCCTCCCTTACTCCTCATTGATATGAAGGCAAATCCACTTCCAGAGCACCAGTCCTCCTCCAACAAAGAAAAACCTTTATTTGAGAAACAAAGTCCTCTCCAAAACCCCTCTTTTTCCAGCCTGCACTCCTCCTAAGCACCTAAATAACATTTACCTGTATATTAGTTCTGAGCAGTTCTAGACTACAAAGGGCCAGAAATTTAGATTAAATCATGTATAACCAGTTTCTGTATAAGAAAGCCACTTTCAAACTGTAGATGGCTCAGATTTGCAGAATGACATCTTACAGTCAGAGTAAGTTTTGTGCAGTGCTAAAAACAAAGTAGGAACTAATAAATACCTGTTGATTAATTAATTCTTACAACATATGCCATTTCTGAGAAAAGCCTTTCTCCAAAAAGAGACCTAAACATGCTCAGCATCAAATGAATGGGAGTGATACAACTTTCTGGAATTTTCATGCTGTTCAGGGCTGTCCCCAAGAAGCAAAACTAAATTCCCAGAATCAAATCAACAGTAATAGGACAGCTGTTAACACATTCTGCTCACTACTGGGGCTGCCAACCCAGCTTTCTAATAGCTGAAAATCTCATTATCAATTTCTTCAATGCCTGAGAGCCCCCCAGTTACATCCTTGTTCCCAGGCCCAGGAAGAGGGGATCTTACCTGGTGAAGGTTTTATGCTTCTGAGTAAGCTGCTCTGGTACCCAAATAATCTCCACTCCTGAAATGTTGTCCAGATTTGTCTCTTCTCAGAGATCTGCAATGCACTTTCTTTTCTGGTGAAAAATAATTGGGGGAAAATTTTTAGTGCAGATTTTCACTTTGGGAATGAAATCCCAACATTTCCTTAAATTTTTTTTAAAATGATCTATTCAGGCATGTATACATTAGCTATTTACCAAACTGGCATTTTTCAGGATTATTTATTATAATTGCATAAAGCAATATTTCAAAGCTAACCTAGGTTTAAGAGGAACAGATGAAGGCATCAGGAACTGAAACATATAATCAATATATAGATTAATTTATTAGCATAACAGTTTTATATAAAATGCGTTCATTTCAAAAGTTTCTTTATTGTATTTAGCATGGAATTTATTTTTTTAAGATTTTTTATTTATTCATTTAAGAGAGCACACACTTGTGGGGCAGGGGAAGGTCAGAGGGAGCGGGAGAAGCAGACTCCCCACAAGCAGGGCAGGTGCCAGGGGGCTCAATCCCAGGACCCACCCCCCCAATCATAACCTGGGCCGAAGGCAGCTGCTTAACTGACTGAGCCACCCAGCTGCCCTGGGATTTATTTTTTAAAACTCAATATATAGCATACTCAGAAAGTAAAATTTTAGCTACCAAAACCTGAAAGATACAGGTTATTCTAAGTAAGACGGTAAAGTTTTAATAGAAAATAAAAACGATTCACTTCCCTGCTTCTCTTCTGCTTTTCTTTGTTCTCTCTTACCTCTTCTCTAGCACATCCCATCCCCCAAACTAAAGGATTTGAAAGGAGGTGGGAAGTGATGGCTTTTAGGATCACAGGAGCATTTGTATTTGAGCAAGATGATTTATTCTTTCATGAATTAAAAATAAATCTGTCAAATGAACAATAATAACCAATAGTCATAGTGCTTAGTACCTGACACTTCCCTAAGAGCTTTTTACTAGCTTTATATATTTTATATTTATATATGCACTTAATGCACTATCTATTGGACAAGTACTATCAGCATTATCATTCCCCATTTCCAGACTAACAAACTAAACCACAGAAAGTTTAAGTAATTTGGCCAAGATCACCCAGCCGGTAAGGGGTAGAGCAGGCCCATCCTCAAATCCATAGTATTAATAGCTGCACTATATTGCCTCTCCATGGTGATCTTATATTTCCAACTACATTTGTCCTTCCTGAAAACTAACCCTCTCCACCTCCCTGCTCAACTCCTTCCCAGAGTTCTCTTATTTTCAAAAGAATTCTCCACTGGGGCACCTGGGTGGCTCAGTCGTTAAGCATCTGCCTTCAGCTCAGGTCATGATCCCAGGGTCCTGGGGTAGAGCCCTGCACCAGGCTCCCTGCTCTGTGGGAAGCCTGCTTCTGCATCTCCCATGCCCCCTGCTTGTGTTCCCTCTCTCGCTGTGTCTCTCTCTGTCAAATAAATAAAATCTTTAAAGAAAAAAAAGAACATTTATTATGTGCCCCGCATTGAGCCCTGCATTGAGCCCCACACCGACCTCCCTGCTTCTCCCTCTCCCACCCCCTTTGCTTGTGTTCCCTCTCTTGCTGTGTCTCTCTGTTAAATAAATAAAATCTTAAAAAAAAAAGAATACTCTATTTATTTTATGTACCTTTCTCTTTAACTGCCCTTTGTAGCTTAAGATTCCTCTAGGTAATCACCCTTTCTTAATTCTCAGTGCCTTCTTCAAAAGCGTATCTTCAAAGACTCAAAACCCCCAAATCTGAAAGAGCAAATTCCCAAATACTTCCTCTGTCTCTACTTCCTCTTCCTCTTCCCTTCTCCTCCTCCCTGCAGCACTTCTTTCCTTGGGAAGCCTGAGTGGCCTTGGTAGCTGTCTGCCACTTTCTCTCATCTGACCAGTGAACAATTGCAACATTAACCAAGTGAGTGAAAAGTTGGATTTTCATTTTAATTTTAAAAGTGATTGTAGAATAGTTGATATTCGTAAACAATCCTGACTAAAAATTCTGGTAAAGTTCCTGCCATAATTTTCCAAGATTGTAGACAGTGCTAAGAAAACTTTTAATATATTTTTAAATAGCAAACATATATAAGGCACTTACTATGTGCCAGATACTATTCTAAGTGCTTAATATACATTAATTCATTTAAGCCATACAGCAAACCTATGAAGTTGGTACTATTATTTCTCATTTCACAGATGGGAAAATTGGAGCTGTTAATTAACCTATAACTTTAGTTAAGAAAAGAACCAGCATTTGGACTCAGGTAGCCTAGCTCTAGAGTCTATCTGCTTAATTACTATACCACCTTGGCACCGTAAGACATATGAATTCTGTAAAGTTAGATACAACTACTTATTTAATATCAAAACAGTGCTTATACTCAATATACTTGAATTTGTCTCTCCCCCACTAAAAGTGAATACCATAGGTCTATAAATCCAAGTTAATAATTCTATTCCATTATTCTGATTCCATAAGATTGGGATGAGAACATTTGCTATTATATATAAAAACAAGGCATTTCAATATCACTCATACAATAGGATGTATAATCTTTTCATGACTTTAATTATCTATTCATAATAAAAGTGAAATTATACTCAATTTTTCTCCATTGTACAAAATAAGGTACAAATTTTGAGGTTTCTATTAGTAAAAACATACCATTATTTATGTCAGATATCTAAATTAGCAATCCTTTATTTCTTCATAGGAAATACAACTTGGCGAACAAATTTTTCCTAAAGGAACTGGAACTTGGTCTCCCACCATTTAAAATAAATGTGTGTGTGTGTGTGTGTGTGTGTGTGTGTGTGTGTGTGTGTGTGTTTTGAAGCAATTTATTTTGTTTCTGGTAGTCTATGTCAATTTGCCATTGTGAAAAGCACAGTACCCTCCACACTCTGGATACACCTGTGCTTTATTTTTTCCTTTGGCATTCACCATTGCTGAGCCCACTATATATCATTTATTGTCAACTTATTGTCTGTCTGTCCTTCAAAATGTGTATTCCATCAGAGTAGAAATTTGTGGCTGTTTTGCTTACTGCTGCGTCCCCAGCACCAGAACATACATACCTGGCACATAGTAGAAACTGAATAAATGTTTAGTAAAGGAATAAATATGAATCTCTGAAGCAAATCTCTCTGCAACATCTTTTCCCAGCCCCAGCCCCCCTCTCCCCAAATCATACTTCTGGGAAAGACACTGTATGAACAATATGACAGTTCTACTTTTCCTGAGTATGAAAGACTGCAGATAACTTGAAGTCTTATGGAGCCCGGGGAATTGGATGGGTCAGTCCTGCAATCTGCCTGTAGTACAAATGGTTCCCATTAACCTCCTTAATGGAGGTACGGGGCTGAGGGCTAGTCTCATTAAGATCACATAGTTATTCATCATGTAATTCAAGATTTAGTTTGGCCTGATAATACTATTAATCCTCATTATTCATAGATTCCATATTTTGCAAATTTCCCTACTTGCTAAAATTTATTTCATGCTCATTCATAATAGTATATCTTAAATAAGGTATCTAAACAGTAACACATAAAACACATACTGATCACTTAAGAAAAATGTTGTGAACAGAGGCCCACAGGAACTTAACCTTGCATTTCCCCTAGGAGCAATGGTTCAGGATTCACTAAACCACTGTTTGTGGTGACTGTATAGAACCTAACTACCACAAATAACACAAATCCACTGTATGTCCCCTGGAGTTCTCCAGAATGGTTCCCTTTCTGACTTTGGAAATGTTATCTCTGTGGTTTCTCACAACAAGCAAGTGTTCTCATTCCAATCTTGTGGAATCCTTCTTGGAGATAGTACACATTTATAGAAGGCCATGGATGAGCACTAAGTAAACCTGAGTTCAGGCCTGCTCCCCCAATCTGGAGAATCATCCTGAAGAAATTATTTAACATTTCTTGGTAGAGCTTCCTGATCTGTGGAATGGTTTCCTCAACTGAAAGGAAGAACTTAAAAGTTCTCTCATGTGCATATGTGTAAGGTGTTTTTCAAGTTGAACAATGTTTTTTTTCCTTCAGATCTCAGGGTATCATAAATAACTTTTGTGGAGCACCACTGTTAGTTAACAAATCTTAGGGATTTGATCTTTGTGTTCTAGAGGTAAGAAGAGAGCTCCCTTTAATAAATGGAACACTGCTACTCCCAGAATGTCCTGGTCATTGTCTAACCTTGCCTAACATCAGAAACTGCCTTTCAACCTCCTTCCTCCTAGGAAGAAGCCCAGCAGTCCAGTCTAACTCAAGCATACAGTTGAGGACAGGGAGACCAAGTAGCACTAAGGAGAATCCTAGCTGGTGACTTAGGAGATCTGATTTCTCATCTGCCATTACTCAGCTCTGTGCCTGAACCTAAGTCATTTCATGTCTTTGGTCATCAGTTCCTTCACTTCTAAGCAATTTTTATTAGATGACAATTATGAAACTGTCTGCCCCACACGTTATATAAAATAACTTGCATATAGTTAAACAAAAAGGTAAACAATACCAAAGAATGCAAAAAAGAAAGCAAATTTCTTTTTCCTCACCAATTCTGTCTTAGTTTCCTAGGTTTGCCTCAAAAAATACCATAGACTGGGTGGCTTAAACAACAGAAATGTATTTTCTCACAGTTGTGGAGGCTAGAAGTCCAAGATCAAAGTTTCAGCAGGTTTGATTTCTTCTGAGGCCTCTCTCCTTGGCTTGCAGATGGCCACCTTCTTGGTGTGTGTTCACATGGTTGTCTCTCTATGCATGCACATGTCTGGTGTTTCTCTCTGTGTCCTAGTCTCTTCTTATAAGAACACTAGTCACACTGGATAAGGGCCCACCCTAATGACCTCATTTAAATCTAGTTACCATTTTAAAAGTCCCTATCTC
Organism: Zalophus californianus; assembly: GCF_009762305.2. NCBI lineage: Eukaryota > Metazoa > Chordata > Mammalia > Carnivora > Otariidae > Zalophus > Zalophus californianus. The sequence goes on from NC_045598.1 coordinate 125,892,910, forward strand.
CAAATATAGTCACATTCTGAGGTACTGGGGGTTAGGGCTTCAGTATTAGAATTTGGAGAGGGTTAGGGGAAAATCAGTCCGTAATATATGCCATCAATCTCTCAAAATTGTACCACATTTTAGATTGCTTTATATTTGGACCATGAATTCTTTATAAAGCTCTTTGTAATTTTTTTTTCAAAATTTTCTAATTATCTTTGGCTTGCAAAAATGACATGTTTTACAGTATCTCTAAAGTCTTCCTGGTCCTTAATGACATTACTATTATGAAAGAATCCACTTTCTTCTTGAAAGATCATCTTCACAGAGCTCTCTGACCCTTCTTGTCTTTTCCTAATTTGTCTTGATTGCTTTCTTGGCCTGCTGCATCACTGCCAACCTGGGATTTGAGTTCCTCGGTCAGTTCCCTTTTTTCTTAAATCCTATGTTCTCCTCTTTCTGGCATCCTTTTCTCCGCGCCCCCCCCCCATCGCTCTTTGTTGTTGTTGTCGCTGCGCTGAAGTACATCTGTGGCAGACAGAGATTTGCTGCTAGATTGCCAGATTGCCTTTCAAGAAGGAACTGCCCAGCTTCAGGGAGGATGGTTAACTGAGAGCCTCCAGGTGTTAACTCCTTTAGGGTCCACCTCAGCTTTCCAGAGGAAGTTTTCAGCCTTTGGCCAATGACCGAGCAAAGTGATTGTATGAAAACCTTGTCATTCCTATCCAACTCAGGACTCCCCTAAAGGGAAATCTTTGTTCTGCAGGTACCAAGGCAGAGACTATCAGGTCTGCATTGCTGTGTCCTAATACTACATAATACTGTGTCCTCCCCTTTTCCATTCACAGGACATTACTCCCCATTATAATTCTATACTCTGGTTCTGTGTCAGCTTTTGCTTCCTGGAGAGCATCATCAGTATAACATCTTCAAGTAATGTTTAGTTTTTGTTTCAGAAAAGAATTTAAAAGATTTAAATTTTAAAAAGATTTAAATTTTATGACACTCACAAGTGTGACCTATTTGTTCTCATAGGTGATCGCTACTTTGATTGATTATACAATTCTGGACTCAAAATTATTTCCCCACAGAACTTCAAAGGTCTTGCTCTACTGTGTTCTAGCATCCAGTATTGCTGAGAAGAGGTCTGATTATAATCGGATTCTCTTTCCTTTGTAGTTAGCCTGGTTTTGTTGTTGTTGTTGTTATCCCCATCTCTGAAAGCCTTTAGGAGTTCATCTTTATCCTCAATGCTTTTACATTTCACTAGGCTGTCCAGGCATGGTTTCTTTCATTCATTATATTTGGATGGCACTTTTGATCTGATGACTAATGTCTTTCTTCCACACCTTCCCACGCATTTTCTGTTATTTCTCTTTCTGGAACTCTAAAGCCTTGTGTCTTCTGGGCCTATCCCCCATGCTTTTATATTTTCTGCTCTCTATATTTTTGTTTCCTGGGAGGTATTTTCCCTTCTATCTTTTATATCTCCAAATTTATCTTTAGCCATGACCAATATGTTATTTTTCACTTTGGCAAACTTTTAGTTTTCAAGAAGTCAACTGTTTTCTCATTGCTCCTTTTTTAATATCAATTCAAAAAACGGTTCTGTACTATTCCTTGCATTATCTGTTTCCTCTTGAATCAGTTGCTGTGTGTTTATCTTGGACTTTCTTTTTTAAGTTGTTTCCTCTCATGTCTGGTAGACTTTTGTTCATATTCATGAATAAAGGACTACACTGATTTGTGTCTGTAAAATGGCTGGTCCTGCGGACACACAGGCTTTTACATTAATGGTGCACTGGAGGAAATAGCCATGCTGCCCTCCAATCCCCCAAACTACTAACTCAAGGAGAGTTGCTATCTGAGAGCCGGGTGAGGTGGTCTTTCTTTCTCTCCATGTCTGTTATTATTAGGCTCTACTCTGCCTATCTCCTCAGCCCTGTAGTCACCACCTGGGCTCTCCCCAGGCTAATCTACTCTGCTTAAGCAGTTCTCCAGGCAGCTCCACCTGGGACAAATGCAGCAGCAGCTGCAAAACGTTGTGGGCCTCTGACCTTTGTGCTGTTGCCTCTGTACGTGGAGCCTCTTGCGAGCTCCATGGGGAGAGTAGTTTTGTCTGCTAGCTTCTAGAATGTGCACTCTGAGCTGTGTTTTCCTCCATTCTGGGTTATGGGTCTACACAACCTCATTCGTATTCCACATCCCAGAAATTATTTAAAATCTCAGGTTTGCTCATTGCAACTACTTTTGTCTCTCATGCTGCACAGACTTTTTTTTCTTTTTGTTTTTATTAGCTCTTCACTGGAATCCCAGGAAGGAGGGCAATCATATGTACCCACCTATATGGCTATAGGTGAGCCAGCCCTGATGGCTGCATGTAATCCTGACCCCTGGACACAGTTTGGGGACCAAGGGTGAGCATCTAACTGAGGCCAGACAGTGAAGAGTTTTGCAGTCAGGATTGAGAAAGAGAAGTGAGTCTCTGGTTGATAGACATCTTAGTCTATTTAGGCTGCTGTAACAACATACCACAGACTGGGTAGCTTATAAACAATAGATATTTTGTTTCTCACAGTTTTGGAGGCTGGAAATCCAAGACCAGGGTGCCAGCATGATCAGGTTCTGGTGAAGACCTTCTTCCAAGGTTGCAAACTGCTGAACTTCTTTCTCACTGTGCCCACACACAGTGGGGGGAGGAGGGATTTCGCAGGCGCCTCTAAGAGCACTCTCCACCTCCATGTCCTAATTACCCTTCAAAGGCCCAACCTCCTAATACCATCACCTTGGGCATTAGATTTTCAACATGAATTTGGGTGTGTGGCAGGGAGAGATACAGACATTTGATCTATCGCAATAGGTTGTGAGGAGAAAACCATCAGGAATTTGGGGGGTAGCACCATGCTGCCAACTGTGAGCACTAGAAAAATATAGTGAAGCACAGAGAGGCACTGAGAGAAAAACCTTAAGGAAGCCCAGTTTCATTTCCTTCTTGTTTTCCCTGGGACACCCCTGTACCTTACAATAAATGTCTCTGATTTACATTAGCTCTGTGTGAATTTCTGTCACAGTAAGAGAGTCAGAAATCATCCACCATCTTGGCCCTCTTGGAGGGTGTTACTCTGGCTGGCTGCTGGGGAAAAAGTGCAAGAAGGGGATAGACCAGGAAGCCAGTTTTTCCCACAGGGCAATGATGGCCATGACCTTGACCTCAGCAAATAATAAACCCCTTATTTGTAAAATGAGGAGAAAGTAGGAATAAAATGGAGGCTCTTTCCTTGTGGCCTAATTTTCAAGGTTCTATCAACAAACCTGGGGGAAAGGGTGCAACATACGTCCCCAACTTCCCACAGAGGTAATTTTTTAACTCTCAGAAAGAAACACTATGTTATTTTAAACATATGTCAGCTTGTTACCTTCACTAGGAAAAACAAAACCCACCATCATTTTGTTCAAACGGTCTGTACTTGTGTCCCCTGACCCCCCAATTTTTAGCTTCCTTTAACCGTTTGTATAGCCTTAGGAAGCTGCTTTCCCACTTTCCCCTAACTCCACATTTTCTCTTCCCTAATTTATCTCTTCCCCAATTTCACATTTTATTAAAGCTTTTACTTTGGGGAATTGCTGTCTTACCTGGGGAGAGTTAAGAGATAATTCTAAACTACTCGCCACAAATAAGACCAATAACTTCAAAATAAAAACTCAATTCGTTCAAACCCACATTACATCCTGTTGGTTCAAAGACCCTTGAGGGCAGAACCCAAGTCACTAGATGGTTTTTACGCTGTGTTTACAACCGAGGAGAGGCTCAGGACCCTTGTTAAGATGAAACGTAAAACAGGAACCGGATCAAAAAGACACTGTAACTTTCTTTCCTCTGCAATGTCGGGGGTGTGCGTGGGCACTTTCTCTAGTGACTCAGTGACTTAAGTCTTCAGCTGTCTTAGAAGACCCGAAGAAGGAAGCTGAAGCAGAAGCAGCCTTGGGATTTCAACCCGCTTCGTCACGGGGACTGCTGGCTCCCCTTCCCGGCTCCCTCACCTGGCCTCCTACCTGGAGCCCCTGAGCGGCTCACCCCCAGCTTTCCTCAGCGCGGCCCTCCAGAGGGGGCCGCAGCGTCTCGTTAGTGTTCGAGAGTTCGATGGGGTGGTACTGGAAACGACGCGCAACAGCTTTCTGAGTTCAAAGTGCGGTAAAATATTCTTAGCATTTGTGATTTGAAGAACCCTAAAGAAGTAATAGTCTTTGGTTTTAAAATCTATTGTGACAAAAATCCGAGCCAGGCAGGAGTCGAACCTACAATCTTCTGATCCGTAGTCAGACGCGTTATCCATTGCGCCACTGGCCCTCCTCGTGCAGAGAAACTGAGGGAATGTACAGATTACAGAGTGGTAAGGCCACACTCGACAGCCATCCCCAATGTGGGGTAGTAAAGGAAAAGTAAAGGAACGTGGCCTCGGATTCTCTGAGTCTCAGCACCACCAACCCTGAACACAAGAGGGGGAGGGCCCCATTCCCCTGTGGGTCCGGACCCCAGGAGGGGAAGCCGGGTTGTCTTTCTGCGCACGCGTGAAACAATACACAGGCATTTACTCCCTTCCCCTCCCCGTTCCCCAGTTACGCATGCTCTATTCGACTTCTAACCCACGGCTGGACTTGCCCGGGTTTTTGACTTTGAATCTCAAAGGGCACGAAAGGTTTGCCCGTCCCTTCGATAGCTCAGCTGGTAGAGCGGAGGACTGTAGTTGATCTCTTTGGCAAGAGACATCCTTAGGTCGCTGGTTCGATTCCGGCTCGAAGGAGACTGTTTTGTTTTTTTTCTTTTTTAATACCAACTTTGTATGATTTACGGCCCGTTCCACGGGCCCCTTCCCTAATACACATAACGTTCCAACGAGCAATTGGAAGTGCTTGCACTTTCGCCGCAGTTTTGGCCTACGGCAGTATCCCCCGTGTAAAATCTTTTGTGAATCCCCCCAACGTGCGGTCCTAGTAACAAACGCCGAAGTGAATCTGCGCTCGGCGGGGCGGCTGCCGGGTCACGGCCTTCTGCTTGTCTCTAAATCGTCTTCGGCGTTTCGCGAGGCCCCTGAGCGCACAGAGGACAGTCCCGAGCCAGCCGTCTGCCCTTTTCCTCAGAGCTCCGTGGCGGGTGGGCAACGCGGGCGCTTGTTCCAGCTGCCGTGAGGAGACGGGGGTTTCGCTAGAAGGATATCTTATGGTCAGCAAACCTGGGAGTCACGAAAGAAACGCGGTACAAAGCACACAAAGCTTAGAAAGTAAAAATTATAAAGGAAAGTCGAGAGGCTGCTCTCCCACTTCCTTCGATAGCTCAGCTGGAAGAGCGGAGGACTGTAGGCGCTGTGTCCGTGGCCATCCTTAGGTCGCTGGTTCGATTCCGGCTCGAAGGAGAAGAGTTGTTGCTTTTGTTACTTTGGGCTTAGCTGTAAGGCAAGATCAAGAACATGATCAAGAAAAATAGTTTCCGTTTCTAAGTGCTCTGACCTCTCTCTAGAGGAAGAGATAACCGGCCCTGCCCAGCGGTGGGGGATTAGCTCAAATGGTAGAGCGCTCGCTTAGCATGCGAGAGGTAGCGGGATCGATGCCCGCATCCTCCAGCTTTTTTCCTCTTCCCTTGTGGCAGTTTTTCTTTCGATTCTCATTCAACTCGAGGTAGAACTTGAAGTCAGCCACCGGGCAAGCGAGAGATGGGACGAGCTAGAACTTCCCTAAAACTTCCCAGACAAGGGATAATGGGTGCTGACAGAGTTTATTCTCGCAACTTAAAAATCTTAGACCCATTTACGCTGGGAAGTTGACGAAATTGGTTCTTTTTCTGTCCAAAAATAGCTACGGATTGCAGTTACATCTGTTGCCACTCTCTTTGTGATTTGTGATTGATCGCTGCACTTCCAGAGACCCATCCGATACTAAACTGCCCATATTTAGGGGGAACGGACAGAAAAACAAAACAACACAAAAAAACACAGAACTTGGAAAGGGACGCTGGCTACCTTAAACTTATGTTGAGCCGAGGAAGCGAGAACTATTCTGCTTCATGTCATCTGAGTTCAGTGGGGTGCCCAGCTGTGGGCAGATCTATTAGGATAGGATAAAGCAAGGGGTACAGGAAGAGCGGCGAGGAAGTGGACAGGGGCCTTAAACCCAGAGGCTTGCTTCTGAAGGAGGGTTCTAATGCCATTTTCCTCCTGGGAAGTAACTGTGGAGAATTGGGACCAGCACTGGAAAGGAACTAAATGGAAAAAAAAAAAAAAAGAGAGAGAGAGATCTGTTTATTGAGCATAGTCTATTTCGTTAAAGACAAGACAAAAACAAAACAAATACACTCTCACTAAAAGATTCAGAAATTGAGCAGAACACACACAAAGGCTTTTCTGGTAATAAATTCTTCCTATCCTGATTTACTAGAATATAGCCATTAAAAAGCTGTTGAAACCATACTGCAGTTCTCAACACAATACATACATTTTCAAAGACAAAGGCAGAAATATTACCTTTTTTGATGATTACAATTAATAAATGACAATTCTTTTATCTCCTGTTCCTTTTAGTGTTCTGGGCAACCTGTACATTTTTTGTTACCAGTGTGTACAACCCGCTGCATTTTATTGGTATATCTTTCCTTTTCTAGGGCAGTCTCCATTTTTATCTCATTTTACTCTTTTCAATAAAGTCTTTAAATTGAGTGTATAGTGATTCATTTAAAGCATATCATTATTTTCATGAAAACAAATTTACAAAGTAGGAAAAGGACTCCTTTTATCAGATGATATGTCCCAGTTTCCAGTTGAGATTATGAATGCTCTAACTGGCTGACTGGAGGAGCTAGCAGTAAAATTATAAATGACTATAAGAGCAAGAAATGTATAATAAGCGGAAGGAATGCTCCCAAAATTCAGGTGGAGAGCACGTGGGCAGGGCACGGAGTTGGGCAAGAACTCAAACAACATCTCAGGATTAGCAACTCAGGTGTGGAATGGAATTCATATCAAAAGTCTAAAGGTACAAGCTGAGAGGCACTGTTGCACAGTAGTTAGTCATGGGGGCTGTGAAATCCAGTGGCCTTTCTTGGCTTTCACATTCCCTAGCTGGGTGATATTGGGCAAGTTGCTTGACATCTTGGTGCTTCAGTTTCCTTGTTTGTTAAATAGGAGTGATAAAATGGTACCTACTTTTAATTGAGATGTGACTTGTAAAGCCCTTATTACAGTGCCTGGTACATAGTAAACACACTATAAACATTAACTGTTATCAGTGTACGTGATCAGTACCATAAAGGGAAGGCCTGGGGGTAATATTCTGAGGGTTTGCATGTGTGTTTATACAAGTCTATATGGAAGTGCAGGAAAGAGATGCTTGGATCTACTGTGGAGGAAAAGTAGAACAATCCTAAAAATACAAAATGATAGTTAAATAAATTATGGTATGACCATTTAAGGGAGTATATATAACCTTTGTAAATCATACTTATTAAGAACTATTGACATGGGAAATGTTCATCAAATGCTAATTTAATAAATTGGGTACAGGTCAATATAAACAATAACAATATAAACAAGCATTATCTGTAGAAAAGACTGAAGAATACATTAAAATATTAATAGTGATCTTTAGATAGTAGCATTACTGTGATTTTTTTCTTCTTTAAAATTCTAAAATATTTTCTAATTTCTGTCATAAACATTTATAAGTTTTAACTGAAAATATAAGATGCATTTTTAAAAATAACAGCTAACAGCACTTCCTATAAGCCAAGCACAGTTCCAGTTACTTTACATGTATTAACTCATATATTTTTCTCAAAAAGAAAACACCAGGCCCAGATGGCTTCTGTGGTGAATTCTACCAAATAATTAAGGAAGAAATAATACCAAGTATATGCAGACTTTCAGAAAATTGGAGAAGAGGGAAAGCTGTCCAACTTAGTCTATGAAGCCAACATTATCCTGATCCCAAAGCCACACAAAGACATTATGAAAAAAGAAAACTACAGGTCAGTATCCTTCATGAAAATAGATGCAAAAAATTTAAACAAAATTTTAGCCAATTAAATCCAACAATTCATAAAAAGGAAAATACATCATGACCAAATGGAATTTATTCCAAGAATACAAGACTGGTTCAACATTCAAAAATCAACATAACTCATCATAGTAAACAGGCTAAAGAAGAGTAACAACATGATCATTTCAGTAGTTAAAGAAAAAGCATTTGACGAAATTCAGCATCATTCCTGATTTTGAAAACTATCAGCAAACTTGGAAGGGAAGGGAACTTCTTCAACCTGATAAAGGGCTTTCCATGAAAAACACACACTTAATATTATACTTAATAGTATGAATGCTTTTCTCCCAAGATCAGGAACAAAGCAAGGATGTCCATTCTGAGGTTTTTAGCCAGTACAATAAGGCAAGAAAAATGAAGTAAAAGACCTCCTGATTGGAAAGGAGAAAGTAAAATTATATTCACAGAAATCTCATTTTTTAAAATATTGATTACATGTTGAAATAATCATTTATATTGTAGGGGTGTTAAATGAAATATATTAATAACATCAATATCATTTGTTTCTGGTTTTTAATGTGGCTACTAGAAATTTAAAATTATATATATGTCTCATATTTGTCAACCACATCTTATTTCAATTGGACAGTTAGGTCAAAGAGGTAGGTAGGAGCCAGATCATGTCAGGCCTTAGAGACCACAGTGAGGATTAATGTTTTTATCCCACGGGTAATTGGACCACTAGTGGGATTTAAATAGGGAGTGACATATGAGAAACAGATTGCAGAAAGCAAGAGTGAATTCAGAAAAATCAATCAGAAGGCTGAGGTGGAGGGATGGTGAGGCGGGTTGTGGGTGTTGAGGGTGGAGTCAAGAAGGGCCGGGAGTTCAGACACGACCATTGGGAAGGTCTTAGGCTAAAGCATTTGCTACTTGTTGGGACTGTCACTATTCATTTCTGGCATGTGAATTATACTAGGAAATGTTCAGAGAAAAGTAAAATATGTTAATTTCTAACATATCCTCAGAGATATTTATGATGAATTAAAATTTACAAACAACAGATTTGGAGGAGTAATTATCAAGAAGAAAAGCTTACAGCCAGAAGTTTGTAAGCTATCTAATGAAAGAAATGCCATAGTGTTAGATTTGGAAAGTCCTTTTCAAGTTAATTCATTTCTCTTTGATTTTAGATTTTGTAAAATGTTTCTTTTCATTAAAAAAAAATTTAAATCACATATACAAGCTGCCTGTTGCCAGATAGACAGCTAAATTGAAGAGACTGACAATGTAGGCAGAAAAAAAAAAGTTAAGTATTATATAGATATCATGAATTGAGTTCTTGGTGTAAAAAGAGTGCAAGAATCCTTCTACTGGAAAGAGTTCTGGGTTATATTTTTTTCAAGTAACTTGTAAAGTTGGTTAGAAAAATGCTTTTCTATATCACACCCTGAGCCCCAGGATACCAAAAGAAATAACATAGTGTACATATGTCTCCTGTGGTCAGAGGGGTTACATATAGCAGGACTGATCAACAGAGCCTGGCTCTTGAACACCAGCTCATCTAAATCCTGAATGAAGTGCTGCTTTCTCCCCACTGGTCATGTATTAGTGTTCTCACTAATGGAGGGAGGGAGGGAGAGAGAGAAAGATGGATGGATGGATGGATGGATGGATGGATGGATGGATGGATGGATAGATGGATGGATAGATGGATGGATCAATGGATACTACAGGAAAGAATTAATAACCTCACTGTCTTAGTTTAAGAGGATCTGGTCAGCACAGTATTAAGCACTGGTCTTTGTTTGGCCTGGAATTAAAGTGATTTTTCAAGAGATGTAACTGGGGCTGAAGTTGACCTGAAAGTCCTGGTTCACTCATGCCCTAGTGTTCCAGGCTAACTAAACTTCCTTCTTAAGCAGTCCCTAATTCTCTGCCTCCACATCCACAGCATCTGCCGTTCTTTCCCTGTTTTAATGACTTAGTCATCCACCAACTTTCTCACTTCCAGTGGGTACAAAAAGGAAGCATTCTCCTTCCTCTCTACCTTAGATGTTGAGCCAGAAGCAAGATCAGCATTCTAGTGCCTTTTGTTTTCTCTTCCTTCCAGGAGGACTGCATTCTTTCTGCCTCACTGCTTTGCTTCAAACTGTATCAACTTTTTACTTCTTTTTCGCTCCACTTTCCATTTGACCATAAGTCTGATGCTCTGTCTGATGAACGACTAGCTTCTTGAGCTAAGCGTTGATTATTTTCAAGTACCAGTATTTGCAATTACCTGTGCTAAAGAGACAAAGAGAACATGGGTAAATGAAATGCTAAGAACATTCTGGAATCCTCAGGAAAGTTAGCACTCCTGACACTGATTCCCTGGGACTCTTCTAATGCCTCCTACTCCCAGAATGGTCTCTCTTGTTTTGCAGGTTAGGATGAAAAGTTGATGCTCTTGTAACTATTCTGGGGTTAGAAGTTCATATCACTCTGATCAGGAAGTATAAAATCCACTAAAAGAAGGGGACCCTGTTCCTGCTGGAGAATCCTTTAAATACACTCCAATTTTCTTCCAAGATTTTTTTATATCACATATTCTAGAGCTGGTTTTCTGGTATGGTAACCACTAGCCACGTATGGTTGTTATTACATAAAATTTAAAACTCAGATCCCAAGTTGCATTATACACATTTCAAGTACTCAATAGCCACCTGAGGCTAGAAGTTACATAGTACAGATAGAGAACATTTACAACATTGCTGAAAATTCTAAGTGTGCTGTAGAGCATGGGTGTAGTACAGCTTAGTGGGTGAGGTCATGGGCTCTGTAGGCAAAAGATGTGTCTCTGAATCTGCTTCACAACTAGCAGCCATATGACAAGGCAATCACTTTGCTGAGCTACACGGTTGACTCAATGGAAATTATAATACCTATTAAAGAGAGTTATTATAAGAAGTGATTAGTACTCTGTACATATTTTTTATGTTTGTTGTGGCAGTACACAGTTGACCCTTGAACAACCTGGAGGTAAGGGTGCTGACCCCCTGTGCAGTTGAAAATCTTCATATAATTTTTGACTCCCCCCAAATTTAACTACTAATATCCTACTGTTGACCAGAAGCCTTACTGATAACATAAACAGTCAATTAACATATATTTTTATGTTACATGTATTATATACTATATTCTTAGGATAAAGTAAGTGAGAGAAAAGAAAATGTTATTAAGAAGATTATAAGGAAGAGAAAGTACACTTACAGTACTGTACTGTAAAAAAATCCACATATAAGTTATTGTTCAAGTGTTAACCATAGTACTAAAAGTAACAGATTTTAGAACGCTCTTTTCTTCCTTCCTAAGATGAAGACACTGAAACCCACATTTCATTTCATTCCTGTGCTCTGTTTCCTGAAGTCTGGGTCCATTTGGCCTGGTAGCTAGAGGTCGAAAGAGGTCAAAAGTCTTCTCTTTCTGTTATCATGCCTTAATACTGAGTCTGCTGTTAGGCATGTAGTTAGGTTCTTAACAGATTCATCTTGCTTCCTCTGACTTATCTGGGGTTTGGGAAACTGCTGGTCCTCCAGGAGGTAAGAGCACTGGTGGTTTTGCTACAGCTTCTCAGTTGTATAAACATAACCCTGCCCTAGTTTAGTAGGACTTGGGAATGAAGGGCAATTGGAGCTTCCAACAAATCAACTCCCTGTGTAATTGCCCCAGTTGGTTTCAACCCCCATCCTAGTTGTGGTGGGTGGGGGTTTGGGAAGGGGAGATGGTTGTCCATCACTCCCATACAATCTAGGACTCCTTCAGGAGACTAATCTGGTTTTCATGACTCTGTGGAGGCACAGATCCACTCCAACTCCCAGAGACTTGAAGTTGACCTCAAATCTGATTCAGTTTCAGAATCTTCCCTATCTTTCAGACTCTGTGAATGATTTGGGAGCAGACTAAAATTTTCTGGTTCATCCCTAGAGCAGAGTGCTACTCCCATGTCCTACTCTCAATTCACATGCCTACTTCATGGACTGTGAGAGTTGGGAGGAGTGAAGAATGGAGAAAAGAGGATAAAGAGGGGAAAGTGATAATTACCTATCAACTTGACTCTTAAGCCTGTGAGATTCTTGCTAGTTTGCTGGGTCATCTCCTAGAGGCAGTTCTAAGAAAAAGTACGAGACAGGAAACAGAAAAACAGAGGAAAGGCTAGAGATCAACTTTACATCAAATAATTGAACTGGAGATTCTCAATGTCAAAATTAATATTGTTTCAAAGGTTTTTTTCCCCTACAAATACTGTTAAGCTAAGTTCTGGATACCACTCACTTACAGATAAAAGAACTGAAATTCAGCCAGGTGAGGTCAGTTTCCCAAGACCACAAAGCAAGGTAGACATGGAAGCTGGATTAAAAGGATTGTCTCCTAAATAATCTTAAAATTTGTATGGAACCAGAAAAGACCCCAAATAGCCAGAGGAATGTTGAGAAAGAAAAGCAAAGCTGGTGGCATCACAATTCCAGAATTCAAGCTCTATTACAAAGCTGTCATCAAGACAGTATGGTACTGGCACAAAAACAGACACATAGATCAATGGAACAGAATGGAGAGCCCAGAAATGGACCCTCAACTCTATGGTCAACTAATCTTCGACAAAGCAGGAAAGAATGTCCAATAGAAAAAAGACAGTCTCTTCAAAAAATGGTGTTGGGAAAACTGGCAACCACATGCAGAAGAATGAAACTGGACTATTTCCTTACACCACACACAAAAATAGACTCAAAATGGATGAAAGACCTAAATGTGAGACAGGAGTCCATCAGAATCCTAGAGGAGAACATAGGCAGCAACCTCTTCGACCTCAGCCGCAGCAACTTCTTCCTAGAAACATCGCCAAAGGCAAGGGAAGCAAGGGCAAAAATGAACTATTGGATCTTCATTGAGATAAAAAGCTTTTGCACAGCAAAGGAAACAGTCCACAAAACCAAAAGACAACAGACAGAATGGGAGAAGATATTTGCAAATGACATATCAGATAAAGGGCTAGTATCCAAAATCTATAAAGAACTTATCAAACTCAACACCCAAAGAACAGATGATCCAATCAAGAAATGGGCAGAAGACATGAACAGACATTTTTGCAAAGAAGACATCCAAATGGCCAACAGACACATGAAAAAGTGCTCAACATCACTCGGCATCAGGGAAATCCAAATCAAAACCTCAATGAGATACCACCTCACACCAGTCAGAATGGCTAAAATGAACAAGTCAGGAGACAACAGATGTTGGCGGGGATGCAGAGAAAGGGGAACCCTCCTACACTGTTGGTGGGAATGCAAGCTGGTGCAACCCCTCTGGAAAACAGTATGGAGGTTCCTCAAAAAGTTGAAAATAGAGCTACCCTACAACCCAGCAATTGCACTACTGGGTATTTACCCCAAAGTTACAAATGTAGTGATCTAAAGGGGTATGTGCACTCCAATGTTTATAGCAGCAATGTCCACGATAGCCAAACTATGGAAAAAGCCAAGATGTCCATCAACAGATGAATGGATAAAGAAAATGTGGTGTGTGTGTGTGTGTGTGTGTGTGTGTGTGTGTATATATATATATATATATATATATATATATATATATATATATGGAATATTATGCAGCCATCAAAAAATGAAATCTTGCCATTTGCAATGACGTGGATGGAACTAGAGGGTATCATGCTAAGTGAAAGTAGTCAATCAGAGAAAGACAAGTATCCTATGATCTCACTGATATGAGGAATTCGAGAAACAAGACAGAGGACCATAGGGAAAGGGAGGAAAAAAATGAAACCAGATGAAACCAGAGAGGGAGACAAACCATAAGAGACTCTTAATCTCAGGAAACAAACTGAGGGTTGCTGGAGTGGTGGGGGTTGGGAGGGATGGGGTGGCTGGGTGATAGACATTGGGGAGGGTATGTGCTATGGTGAGCGCTGTGAATTGTGCAAGACTGTTGAATCACAGACCTGTACCTCTGAAACAAATAATATATTATATGTTAAAAAAAAAAAAGAAGATAGTAGGAAGGGAAAAATGAAGGGGGGATATCGGAGGGGGAAACGAACCATGAGAGACGATGGACTCTGAGAAACAAACTGAGGGTTCTAGAGGGGAGGGGGCGGGGGGATGGGTTAGCCTGGTGATGGGTATTAAGGAGGGCACGTACTGCATGGAGCCCTGGGTGTTATACGCAAACAATGAATCATGGGACAGTACATCAAAAACCAATGAAGTAATATATGGTGACTAACATAACATAATAAAATAAAATCAAAAGAAAAGAAAGAAAGAAAGAAAAAAGGTTTGTCTCCTGACTCACTGTGCACCTTCACCGCATCACTGGTGGTTGCTCAGACTCAGAGCATCCGAATCACCCCTGTGGATCCTAATTTTATAGCCTCAGAGTCCCTTTCCTCCTTTTCTTCCCCACTGCCTTGCCCAGTGCAGGGCATCATGACCTCTCACCTAGGCTATTAACAACCTTCCATCTGGTTTTTACCTAGGTCACCTTCACCCTAATCTATCCCAACCACCCCTGTGAGACTAATCTAATTAATGCACAGCTCTCATGGAAATGTTTCTGTGAGAAACCTTCAACAACTTCCTGTTGCCTAATTTATTAAGTGTTAAAAACGCTTCAGCCCAGTATTTGTGTCCTGCCAATGTGCCAGCAGCATGCTCTGCCCTCCCGTCCCAAGCACCATATACACTCTGAGCATTCCCCGCACTCCTGTGCCTTGTTGTCTTTGCTTCTGTGCCTTCCCTTGGAAAGCCCCAACTATGCCCCACCTGACTATACATCCATTCATCTAAGTTCTCAGTGGATCAACCCACACATGAAGCCCTCCTGATGAATCCCACTCTGAAATTTTGTAGCTCTTTATCACATTTTGTTTTGTACTATGTTTCTGTATATGAATGTCTCATTTCCACTGTTAAGCTCCCTGAGGACAATAACCTGTGTCTTGTTTGTCTTTCCATCCACAGAGCTGAGCACAATGGGGACACATGATAAACACTCAGTGAATATTTTTTGAAAGAATAAATTCCTCTAATAAGGATAGTCTTGGCTATATTGTACATTATTAGTTTAAGTGCTTTTCCTTAGGTTGAAGAGTCTTTTACTGTAGAAACTTTTTCTCTAGAAAATAACTCACATATTGCGTTCAGACCTCCATAGCCCATGTAATGATAAATACAGTTAACTGCCTAGGCTAGGTGAACTGAATTAACTCAGTAAAAACAAACAAAAAAAAATGTCACCGATCCCTTCTGTACTGGAGTTGCTAAATAGATACTGAAAGGAATCACAAAATTCTCCTAAGATGCCTGAAATGTTTATGAATACATGTAACTTATTATTAGCTAATAGAGCTTCTTAGAGTCTCAATAAGCTTTCAGTGCACACAGCAATAAGACCATAAATAACCAGTCACACTGGCCTACTCTTTACTTGTGATTAAGTGCATACTGGCGATATATTGACAAAATGTGGTCACTGTTTGAATATTTTTAAATCAAGGAGAAGTTAACCTGCAAATTCATCACATATAAACAGATATGTAGCTCTTTTTCATTTTTGATCTGATTTTTAATTTTTAAATAACCATATATTGATGAAACAGTTCTTTCACAAATAACTGGCAAACATCAAGATTGCTATTTATGACTCAAGAGCAGACCAAGAATATCAGAAATGACCAGGGACACTATCATTTATAAAAATCAACTTGGAGGAGGAGGCAAATCCAAAGAGGTGTAGTACGGATTTCAGGCCAGAAAAAACCCAGGTATGGAAGCAGGACTCCATTTTCACTTCAGTTGGCAATAGCACAGATATCTGTTCCCTGCTTTATGGAAAAATGAAATAATGGGTGTACTACCCCACATGCCAGTTACTACCTCATTATTAATTATTGCTGCAAATTAAATTTAAATTTTAAAAGATTGCCAAGTTTTCTTTGTGTTTTTGATGTGTGTTAGAGGGGTTTGTAGGCATACAGGATGAAAGAGGGGGTTAGGGAGGAAGGAGAACAATGCGGAAGAAAAAAAGAACTTACTAGAATTTTAGTCACAACTTTTTTAAAAAAATGGGATCATGGACTGGTGTTTGGATTTTTTTTCACAGACATTTTTATGGTGAAAAGGATTGAAATCAGTTTTTAAGTTGGAATTTTTCCCAGAACACAACTCTTGCAAAGATGATAAAATTAACATTAAGCAAGTCTTTTTAGATGATTGCCTTCGTAAAGCCTGGAGCATGACTTTCAAGACATGTTTTTATGTTTTCACTTAAGACAGTAAGATCATGCTACTCTTGGTGACTCACTTCCTAAACTCTCAAGACATAAATGGCATTCATTATACAGTTAGACTCTTGGGCTGCATTCTCCCCAGTCCTGGAGCAACCCATCACCACGTTCTGATTGAGCGCTCACAGAGGGCATGGCTCAGTGACTAGGCATGTACATTTGCATTTGTTGTTGACAACTGTCAGCTTCAACCTCCCTCTCTTCACAACCCTGTCTAAATGGGGTTTGTAATCCTTCTTCCCACCCACTCTCTTCAGTCCCTGGGGCAGGAATGTTGGCTCCTGTTCTCTGTCACCTGTCAGAATCCATCCTCCTGTCACTGGCTTATATGGACAAGTCAGCCCACTGTCATGTGGACACCCCCCCCCCCCCCCCGCCACGTCTCCGGATGCTAAAAACAGCTCGGGCACCTCCTCTGAACCTGGGCCTGAAACAATGTCTTCCACCGAAAAAACCATAAAGGACACTTGATCACCCAATCTTTGGAATTATTTCCAGAAGACACTTGCAGAAACCATTCGGAGCACCCTTTCCCTGGCAGTGCACACAGGGACGGCCAGGAGATGAGCGCATCTTTGAATTATAAGTCTTTTTCCAAAGAGCAGCAGACCATGGATAACTTGGAGAAGCAACTCATCTGTCCTATCTGCTTAGAGATGTTCACAAAGCCCGTGGTTATTCTCCCCTGTCAGCATAACCTGTGTAGGAAATGTGCCAGTGATATTTTCCAGGTAGGTTTGTTTGGAATTTAGGGGGTTAAAAAAAAAAAGAGTCTCTTTTCTCAGAATCAAGTGCTTAACTTTTAAGTAAATTCTTTTAGAAAACCTTTTAAGGCTGCATTCATTTTAAGAAAAACATTTTTTTTAATGATTTGCTTTGTGCTTTGCTGTCTGCCTCCTCCTTACTCCCAAATCTAGTTTTACTTAAATACTAAGAATCATATTTAAAAAAAAAAACCAAAAAACCTCAAAACATTGAATCTGCTTCAAAATTGTAAATGAATTGGTGCCCAAGACATTGATGTTGGAGTTTCTGGCTGGAACTTTTGGTTATAAAAACATTGGATGGAAAAGTGCCTCATGCTGAACATGGTACACGGCCGTTAACTGTGGATAAGTGCTGGCCCTGTATTCTGAGACCACTTGCTGAGAAGGCTCTAAGGGATTATCTTATGGCCAGCTTAAAGTAGAAGTTGATGTTGTTTGTAGTAACAGAGTGAAAAGAAGTCTCAGAAAAGCTACCTGTGGCATTACTCAATTCCTCTTTTCTTGCTCGGCAAGAACAGGCCTCTAACCCGTATTTGCCCACAAGAGGAGGTACCACCGTGGCCTCAGGGGGCCGATTTCGCTGCCCATCCTGTAGACACGAAGTGGTTCTGGACAGACATGGGATATATGGCCTTCAGAGGAACCTGCTGGTGGAAAATATCATTGACATCTACAAGCAGGAGTCCACCAGGTATGGTTCCTCCCTGTGTCAAACCCATTTGAAGCTTGTTTTTGTCTATTTGTTTGTTTGTTCTAATGGATCAATACACCAAATGCTCGTTTGCCCATTACAGACATTGTTTTTCCAAGGGAGTCCCTCCCAATGTGAGAATTGCTCGTGGAAGGAAAAGGCAGCTGGTGCCCAAGCCTTTGTATCAATTTAAGAGTGAAGTAATTCATTAACAATAATCCATTCAGTAATACTGAAAGAGGTATAATGTGGCCCATCCCTCTAAGCCTTGTATTACGTATGTTTTAGACATCTCTGCACTTCGCAGGTCCTTTGTAGCTCCAGATTCTACATAGCAGAAAACCTAGAGTACAAAACTTTAAGGGAAACTAATAGAAATGGCATTTTCCAAAATAGTCCAGTTCCTAGTTTAGACAGTCTCACCTGAAAATTGTCTAGATGATCATAATAAAAACAAAGTTCTCTAACATAGTTAGTCATGGTATGGACTCTGGCAAGTTGCAAAGCAATGCACAGTCCTTCCTTTAGCAAGTTAAAGTTTAGAGACATGGGGCGGGGGAGATGGCATTCAGGTTATGTTTCTCTAATCTCTAGATTGTATTTGCCTCATACTCTTAGCATTCACCTGTTGATTGACTGATACTCAGTATACGCATCTATTCATTAAAAAAAGAAAAAAAGGCTTCTTCCTCATTGAATCACATTGGTTATAGAGTTCCTTTCCTAGAGACAACACTGCAGGAGTTCATTCCTAGAAGGCATGGTGTGAAGAGCCCTTTTTCAATTGTACACAGGTCAGTCCGGTCCACAAAGCTTGATAGCAATATTGAGACCATCTGGAAATGAACTCATTGTGATTCTTATTAGGAGACATGTATTTATGGAACATCTGCAGGGCTCTAAGAGCCTTGCACTCTTGGAAGG
This sequence comes from Zalophus californianus, assembly GCF_009762305.2. Taxonomy (NCBI): domain Eukaryota; kingdom Metazoa; phylum Chordata; class Mammalia; order Carnivora; family Otariidae; genus Zalophus; species Zalophus californianus. Next base: position 125,911,634 of record NC_045598.1, read on the forward strand.
AAAGCTGTTCTATAAATCTAAGATATAATTATTTTAATCATTACGCCTATTAGTTTCTGCTTAAGATTCAAACTAAATTAGATAGTGCCAGAATCTACATGGAATTGGGGAAGAAGAGTAATTGCCAGTGACATATTGCAGAGACACAGAGTCAGCTATTTCCCTTGCTTCCAGAGTCTCTGGAGAAGAAGGAAAGTGCTATGGTTGCTGTTGTTGCTTCATTGATTGATCTGATTGTATTACGTTACTTTAAAATGCAAATGCACACTGTCTCTTAAAAAAATAACCAATTAATAACCCAGACAATCATTAAAGGTGTTTATATAACAACTGATTCAGTGCCTAGTAGAGTGTCTTACATAGAATGGTTACTTTGTAAGTGCCCGCTGACAAAGCAACACCACAAACCTTCTTACATGTTCTATTTATTGCAATAATTTCATTTTGCTACTTGCTACAGTGAGAGCCTGAAATATGGGAAATCATAGCAATAATGCTATGAAATGCAGAGAAGAGCTATTAAAACTTGTAGCATTAGCAAAACCACAAGATACATCTTTACTTTAACCATAAAGTCTACATGTGCATTTGCCAAAAAAGTGCCCAGGTGAGCAAACTGTATAAAAGTAATGAACAAAATTTCCAACCATGAAGCTCATAACTGTGTGCACTAGTGGTATTTTTCTGAATACCAAGTTCTTCTTATGCTGTTATTTCTTGAACTTGAGACCTGCCTTTGGGACATTTTTACTGGGTGGCAAAACCACAAGTTGCAAAGAGGATCCAGGTGTTTCTGTTTGGGCATAAACCCAGGTGTTCCCTGGAGGCTGGCAGCCTTGCCAGCCCAGAAGCCTGAGTCCATTAGGCAACCTTAGAATAATCTTGGATATAAAGAGTGAGAGGAACCCATCTCTGGCTCACCGTCATTGGGGTGGGGACATAAAGGAGAGGGGCTGGTCAATTCTGACCTCCCACAGGAAGACTAGAGATTGTAGATCTTGACGACACCTGGCCTTCTTACCTAGACCTCTGCATGGTGCTGAACTAGCCACAATTTGTGGGAGGTGACAAGAATAGGAATTTATTTCGCTAATATTAACCATGAAAGTTATAATAATTAACTTTGTAATAAGTAAAACTAATATGTGCCGAGTACATGTCAACCACTATTCAGGGTGCTTTACACATGAATCGTGTATGATTCTCTAATTCTCACAACAATCCTGTGAGATTGTGATTATTATTATTATCTTGTTAAAATTTCTGAATATTTCACTGAAGCTAACTCATATACATAATTTAAATAGTCAAATAGTACGAGACCTCTAAGGAGGCCTCCACTCTCACCCCACTCTTTCTCCACCCCTAAGTCTCACTCCTCAGAGCCAACCACTTTCCATTGTTTTAGCTGTTTTTCTGTTATCACCCCAGTGACATCTGTATACTATGACTATAGTCCCATTTCTTGATTTTTCAATTTAGACATTATCTACTTTTCACTGCAGACAATCAGGTCAGTGTCCTCACGTGGCTGGGCTTCGCCTACTTTTTTTTTTTAAGATTTTATTTATTTATTTGACAGAAAGAGAGACAGTGAGAGAGGGAACACAAGCAGGGGGAGCGGGAGAGGGAGAAGCAGGCTTCCCGCTGAGCAGGGAGCCCAATGCGGGGTTCAATTCCAGGACCCTGGGATCATGACCCGAGCTGAAGGCAGACACTTAAGGACTGAGCCACCCAGGTGCCCCTAGGGCTTCACCTACTTTACTTGTACTCTTCCCTGGGTTGAATCCTTGTTTCCTAGAGCCTATGTCTTTCTCTTTGCTGGTTTATTCTACTGTTTTTGTGGAGCACATCCTCAAGTAATCTCCCAAATATGCAGAAAGCACTCCACTTTGCAGCCTCCCACAAACTCCTGCCTTCAGAATACCTGGCTTCAGAAGTTCCAGAGCCTTTCCTGGGTTCCACAGCTCAGGTCAGCTTGCTCCTTGCAGGCTTCTCCCCTGCAGGCACTTAGCAGAATAAGATGCAACTCAAGCCGGGCACTTCCTTTCATCCAGATGTTCTCAATTTCCAACATTTGGTCAACATCTCTCATCTGCTGTCATCTTGCTTATTTTTTGTCCTTATTGATTTATACTAGAATGTGATTCTTATGATTTCCTCACTCTCATTTTAGTAGGATTTCCACAGGAAACACAAATAAAAAAGGCATAGGTTCATTCTGCCATATTTAATTAGAAGACCCTCGGGCCAATTTTCAGATATGAATAAAAGCGGAGCCTGAAAGAGGTTAAGTAACTTGCCTGAGGCCACACAGCTGCCACATGGGGAAGCTGAGCTGGAATTAAACTCGGAGATCAGTTTGACTCTAAAGGCACCACCTGCCATGCGTCACCAAGACCAGATGCCCACCCTTCGGGAAGCTCCAGAATGGTCCCAGAAACCTGAGGCCAGAGACAGCAGGCTACAGACTCCTTGAGGCTGGTCGGCACTGAATGGCTAGGGGCCACTGCCCACATCTGGAGCTGAGACCTGAGCCACAACTGTGAGCTCAGACACTCTCACCTCATGAAAGTGCATTTACATCATACCTATGCCATGTTTGACCCAAGTCTGTTATATGTTTTAAGTTGTCTAAAGGTTTCTATTATACACCCACTTATAAGTGGGTGATGCCCCTGGGCCCGTGTTGCCACCTAAACAAGAAAAACCTGATAAGGAATATGGGAAGTAGTTCTCAGCCTGTATGCATTATGGAAAAATAATCACAATCAAAACTAAACATGCAACCTTATGGCTATTGCCACATTCTTAGTGTTTACGTGTACTGGGTGTATATTTATACTGTGTATATTGTATATATTTATACATTTATATATGCATATGCATGTCTACATATATACACTTACATACCTGAGCTCTGGTCAGAGCTGTTGACATCAGAATAGCACAAGGGACACAGGCTGTCCTCAGGAAATGCTGCAGGGAGATGAGCCACAAAAGCATCATCTGTGCCATTTTCCAGTAAATGTGCTCCAGACACTTGCCTGACATTTATTATTATGAGATGGAGATACATGGTAGGGAAGGTATTGGAGGCGGAGAAGCCTTTGACCAAGCAAAAGCAAACCACCACTCCTAGTCTCTAGATAACCCCCAAAGGGCTTTGTCATTTATAAATGGGAGTCTTCGGAATGTTGTCTGGCCTCTTTCTTTGCTGCTCATGAGTGCCAAGTGACGCTGGGTTTTCCCCATATTTCACATGCCTTCCCCAGATGAGTGGTTTTACGTTAGATCACAAGGAAATACTATCCATTAATCTGGCAAATTATCTTTCATTTCTCATTCATTCAACAAATATTTGCTGAGTACCCATTCTGTGCAAGGCATTGTTCTGGGCAGTGAGGATCCAGCAAAAAGAGACAGACCTGTCCTCGTGGAACTCACATTTTGGTGGAGGAAACAGACCTGGGCAGTTTACTTTCCTCAGTTGACTTCCGAGAATATAGCAGAAATTCAAGTCAGGAGGCCACAGATTTTATGGAAAACATATTGCTATAAGACCGGGCAAAAATTCCTTTTTCAAAAACCAGATTCTGAAATCTTGAGGCTGGAAGCCCATACAATTTCCTTACCAGACCCAGGGCTTCTTCCAACAGCCCAATCTCTTGACTTGACACCTACCTAGTGATTTCTAGATGTAAATCAGTATATTCCCTGCCTTCCTCTGAGTTTCTGGGGCTGCAGCTACATGGTAGCACATCAACAGCAATGGTTTTTAAACCATTTTATTCATGTCTCACAGCAGAAGTACATTTTACATTGTGATACAGTGACTATTACATACATGGATGGATATAAAGATAAATAGATATGAAATATACACTTTTGTTTCCAGCGTACTTAGATATGTGTACACACACACATATGTACCTACATACACATCTATCTTTGTACACCAGAAACAAGAGTTTCACATATCATTACCTTATTCTTACTACATGTAGTTCACAGTATTTACTGTTCTATTTTATTTTGATTTTAACAATGCTGGTCATGACCCCGAAATTGATTTCATGACCCATAATAATCGATTTCATGGCCCATTAAAACCTGCAGTTTTTTAAAAGTGGATCTTGGTAACAATGGAAAAACTCAGCCCCAAATCTTTTAAATAACCATGCTTTTAAATAACTATGTGTTTGGGGATGTGAGGAAAGGTTATGGATTTGTATTTACATTTTCCAGGTACCTCTGAAAACTATTAACAACCTCAGTCTTTAGATAGGATATGTAAGAATTCCAGGTTTTTGCAGAAGTAGGCTACACCCACATCTCTCACGATGCTCCCCAGAGAGGGCCTAGAACACCACGACTTGGCATAAATTTGATCTTGATGATAATACATAAGCCACGCTGATCATTAGGGGAATATACAAGGCCCTACCACGTGCTGTGAACTTGGGCTGCTTGTGATTCTCCAGCTAACAGGTTCTTCTTAAATGGCAATGACCTGTCACTCCTGTTTGATGCTTTCAATTCCTCATCACTTGGTCATCATCTCACTAACACAAACCCAACACTCCATTATCACCTGTTGCAGGTCTGAAAAGTTTTCGCTGGTGCTGAACTGTTGGGAAAACTGAAACTTGGGGATTATCTGTGAGATCCTTACTTCCAAGGTTACCACCACGTCCCAGAGCAGCATTTTTCTTATTGCTTAAAGTATTTGTTCACCTTCATTGAGCACTTACTAACCACTCCTAATCAGTGTCAAGTCCTCACTCAGGAAGTTATTTATATTTAATTTTCTTAACGGCAGAAAGAGACCCAAACAAATGAATGAAGCAGGTGCTGACATTTTCCTTCTTACACAGAGCTACTTCCCACCAGTGTCTAGATTAATCATCAGAGATTTGGGATCCTCCAGCCCACCCCCCTCCTCCTTTGGGTGGGAAAGGTGTTTGCGGGAGGCTGGAGGGTTGGGACCTAGCACCTCTGCAAAGCTGGAATAGTTTGAGATTTAGTTTATCCGCCACTTCTCCTTCTTTACCCATAATTGGAAAGTATCTCGAGAGACCTGCGAGTATGTGGAGACAGGGCTAGAGCACCTTCCTAACACAAAAACCGAGGGTTCAACTTTCAGGAATTCCACTAGATGTGTTTTAAACCTTCAACAGCTTGAAATCAGCCATGATGGGAACACTGGCAGAAATTGTCAAATGCTACAGATCAGAGTGTCTGAGTCCTACCCCTACCCCAGGCTGGTTGTTAGGGATCTGTCAGCACGTCACTGCTAAGCCCACAGGGCAACTGAATTTGGAGAGCTCTGAGCACAAGAAGGGTACCCTGGGAGTTTTCTAGAATAGCAATGCTAATCACCCCTCTCTGCTTGGCCCCAGTGGAAGCTGACACATTTATCTGCCTACCTCCTCCCAGACCAGAAAAGAAGTCTGACCAGCCCATGTGTGAGGAGCATGAAGAAGAACGCATCAATATCTACTGTCTGAACTGTGAGGTGCCCACCTGCTCTCTGTGCAAGGTCTTCGGGGCACACAAGGACTGCCAGGTGGCACCCCTAACACACGTGTTCCAGAGGCAGAAGGTAACAGAGCCTCTCCGGCCCCTGTGGCTCTTCCTTGGCGCCCCTTCCAAGTGCCCGCGGGATTGGCTCCCTTTGTTGAAGGGGACCAGCCAAGCCACGTGGCCCTGAGGCCAAGGGCGTGGAGGCTGGAGGGGGAAGGGGTGCTGTGCTGGTGAGCATGTGCTGGTGAGCACGTGGCCACTCGCTAGATCCCCTGGAGAGGACAGGGACTGCTAGAGAGGGAAGGGGTGCACAGGGTCAGGAAGGTGTGCAGAGGGCAAGGGTCGATGTTTTTTGTGCACTTTGGAGGTTGCTGAAGAAAAGCAGTGTGTTGGCACATGGTCTGAGGCGTTTGAAGTTCAGACCATAGATATGAACAGGCTAACTTTTCACTCCAGGCACAGGAATTTTTCCTCATTTGCTAACAAAATGTTCTGTTTGCCACACCCCTCCCAGGGCTTTTCTCCCCCACTCCTATTGTAGTAGGCTTCAAGGCAAGGTTAAGCTGGCCTCCTGGCCTTTGCACTGAGACCAGTTGCTGAAAGGCCCCCTCTGAGTTTGGCACATGCCCCCACCCCAGGGCCTCAGCCTCAGCCCTCTCACTGTGACCAACTATAGTTTGTCCCCCAGCTTATCACTGACCTGCCAACCTGGTTTCATCCATTGGCAAGTAGCAATGCGCCCATTTGATGCAAATAAACATGCAGTGCTGTGCTAAGATAGATGCAGCCACTCCCAGCACCTAGAACTTGAGCAGCTCCATCTCTCAGCTTCTTTCTGTGCAGAATCATAGGTTCCACATTTGGTCAGTGTTTTACTTGTGAGGATCAGAGTTGGGATCAAATTTGAAAGCCAAACTTCCAGGCAACACCAGTCATAACCAGTGAGCACTAGCCGCTAAAGAAGCAGGATTTAGCAAGATATCTATAACATTTACTTATTTTTCAATCCACTTATGATTTATTTCCCCTTTTTCCTTCCACACCCACCCACCCCACTCAAGTCATGGTGTGTTAGAACTGAATAGTACTTGTTTCCCTCAGAGCCCAAAAAGTCACGTGGGATGGACAGAAGGACAGACTGGCAGGACTTCCACTCCTGTTGGGCAAAGCAGCTTCACTTTTACCTTTTGGGATTCCATATTAGCTTCGTTTTGAAGAAAGGGTTCTGAAGCTTTAAAATGTTTTACGACCACTGTTCTGGTCCAATCTTCTCACTTTATATCCTAGAAAATTAGGGTCCAAGTTGATTACATGTTTGCCTAACATCATAAAGAAGTTGAAGGCAGAGTTGGACCAAGCAGGTAGGTGTCCTAAGTCCCTACTCAGTGCTGCCTGGTGGTCCATAGCCAGTCTTGGAAAGGGCTAAGTACAAACAATGGGATCTCTTTGAGTCCAAAGAGGAGAGGAATTTCAAGTTGAAAATTCTCCCCTGGAACCAGTCCAATGTTACAGCTTCAAGTTTGTAATGACTTAGTCTAGTATGTATGTATTTGTGCACCTAGCACATAGAAGGTGCAAAATATGTTCTATCTATAGTCTATAATTTAGTGTTTACAATTTTTTTTAGCAGGGTCACAGTCTCCATTAAAGAATTTGGTGACAACTTGGGGCACCTTGGTGGCTCAGTCAGTTAAGCGTCTGCCTTCAGCTCAGGTCATGATCCCAGGGTCCTGGGATAGAGTGCTGCACCGGGCTCCTTGTTCTTCAGGGAGCCTGCTTCTCCCTCTGCCCTCTGCCCCTCTCCCCCACTCATGCTCTCTCGCTCACTTACTCTCTCTCAAATAAATAAAATCTTAAAAAAAAAAGAATTTGGTGACAACTATGAAACCTCTTCCCAGATAAATGCACTTATATACACATCCATACAGAATTTTATTTACAAGACGAGGAGGTTGAGAAGCCTTCTAAGCCTCACTGTTACTCCTAAGGGGTTCGATGGACCCTGGATTAGGGATCTCTGAGGACAATACCGTGATTTATCTGCAATCAGTACTGACTAGAAAACTAAAATCTTGCATCCCTCTTTTCCCTTCATTAGTCTGAGCTCAGTGATGGCATCGCTGTCCTTGTGGGAAGCAATGATCGAGTCCAGGGAGTGATCAGCCAGCTGGAAGACACCTGTAAAATTATTGAGGTAAGTCAAGCAACTCCAACCAAGTATAAGCAAAGCCTGAACTCCTGAGGGGGTTGTGGCTGCCTCATGCCACACAAGCTCTCCTTACAGAATGACCTCCTTCCTCATATGTCTCTCCAACATTCTCCTGGCTCAGGAAGAGAAGTTACCACATGAGTCAATAAGGCAGATTTTGCCACATTTACTAGGGTGGTTGTGACATTTGTTGTTCTTTCTTGGTCAACCCATTTTGAAAGATGAGCTACAAGAAAAATCAATTCCCAGTAATGGAAGTGAATGTTGTCCATCATGATAGCACTATTTCTTCGTGTAAATCCAAACAGTCTTAAGACACACTAGTTAGTGCTTTGGAAAATCCTGTGCAGGTTTGAGCTGCCTATCTGCGCTCTGACAGCAAGATCCTTGCTGTCAAAGGGGGACAGCAGGAGGAGAAAGATGTGTCTGACCGTGGTTGGAGAATGATTCACTACTTGGGAGCTCACTGAGACCAGAGTTCTAGCTCATCCATCCCTGCCTCTACCTGGCCCAGTGCCTTGGACATAATAAACACTCAGTACAAAGTTGATGAACAAATGCATGAATGGCTGACTGCCTAGCTCACACTTAAGTTTGGCCTATAAGAAATACTGCGAATCCACCTTCCTCTAGATCAAATATAAACTGTGTAATTGCTGAAGACAAAATACTGGAGCCTAAAGAGGTTTAGCTATGTGGCAGGTCTGCTGTCAAGAACTGAAGATTCACAGACTAGTTAAGCCAGACAGCCCATGGGGTGAGTGCAAGACAGCCGGGTGAGGGCAGCTCTCTGGATCTGTAAACTGGAGCCATTTATTACCATCTCCCTGCTTTAAGGGAGTTTTTGGGGTTACTTGTTTTTTTCAGTTGGACCTCAGGTGCAATGTTGAGGCATTGTCCTGCTCAGTCTGTGGCATATTGTCTTTATTGCTGTGGGCAAGGGCCCACTTGTTATCTATGTATTTCCTTTCATCCCCATTTCCTACTCTCTTCTCTGTAAATAACCACTCTAACATGTTTGGTGTTCTGTTTACCTATATTCTTATAAAATCTTTATTGTTTTATACACATGCCTTTTACTTTTATAAATGGTATTGTGCTGTATTTCTCATTCTGCTTCTTGCTTTTTTTAACCCAAACATTAGGGTTTAAGATCCAGTCTCATGTACATTCAATCCCTCATTTTTCTCCTCTGTAAAAATGGGACATAGTACCCATTTTATAGAGTTAATGTGAGAAGTTAAATAAGCATAAGCAAAATGCTTACCACAGTGCCTAGTATAGGGTGAGTGCCTGGTAAGTACGCTGTTTTCATTATGTTATCATTAGAAAGGCAAATTCCATCAAAAGCCAAAGGCTGGTTCCTAGATGATGATTTCAAGACACTGGCCATAACCAGCTCATCTTAGATTTACACATCATTAAAATCAACGTCCTCTCTTCTCCATACTCATATTCCTGAAAAGATCATGGTAAGTTTGGGATCCATTTATAGAAGAAAAGTTTTCTCTTGGCGAAGAGCCCAAAGAGATTACAAAATGGACAATATAAACTCTTTTCTTTTTGCTTACTTACAGTAAAGGCCAAATACAACTGAATCAGTAAGCCATGAATCAGCACTCCAATGTGGTACCATGTTGGGTCTTGAGTGTATAAATAGGAGTATGTTGCTTGTGGGTGAGTGAGATAATCTCTATACTCATCTCTGGTCAGGCCTTCATCAGAGACCTCTGTCCAGGACGTAGAGGCTACAGAACACAAACAGGAGAAAAGCTCTGTGGGTCACATTTGGCCTTGAACAAACGACTCGGGCTCCATTTAGCTAGCTAGCCTCAGAGGACACTGAGAGGGCGAGGAAAGATTTGGCAACTGATCGTCTTCCCGGAGACCAGTCAGGGGCACAAGAGGAAGCAGCTGTTTTTTCTTTCATTGAGAACGAGACAAGAAGGAACAGGTTTGAAGTTAAGTCAGCAGAAGGGATTTAGTGCAGATATCAGGAGGAACTTCCTGGCAGTGGAGGTCAGGATTATTACCCCTATTATTACTGATAAAAACATTCATCAAACATGACACACGTTTACACGTATTTTCACAGGTTACTAGAGGAGTACAACTGTTCCCTGTAGGGCTTTCTGATGAAGCTGTAAATTGGCATGAGTCTTAAAAGTGTCCATCCCTTTTACCTATTTATTTCACTTCCGAGATTTTTACCTTTAGGAAATAAAACTGTACAGAATGTATATATTCATAAATAACCCCCCATATACATTTATAGGGGGAGAAAACCCCAGAAACCAAAAGGTTAGGAGCACTGAACAGTGATACTATTGTCTTCCTTATATATGCCTATATTTCACATTTTTCTAAAATGAGCCTGACATTTTTAATAACCAATAAAATAAAGAATGATTGAACGTGGCTCAGATAAGCACAGTTCTTTCAGATCAGTTTAGGTGGCTCATCTGGAGATGTAGGTATTGGCTCAGAGCCTCATGGGGGTCTCTGATTTTATGATCCCTACTTGATGCAAATATCCTCCATTTGAAGAGGCCAGAAGCCAGAGACCCTGCCACAAAAAGCCACAGGGTGCATCTGTAATCACCGAGGTGATCTCCATAGAGCCAGGACCATATCCGTGGGCAAAACACCAGAGGCTCCCTTTGTGCGTGGCAGCCTGCAAGGCAACATGTCGTGAAGCACCGCAGGTTCTTGGCTTAGAGTGAAACGGTCCTACCTTGCAGAGCAGGTGAATTCTGTTCCGGAGTTCAGGTCACAGAGCTCCTGTTCTCCCATTATCCCCGGAGCGGTTGTTTTCCTTCCTGGCTTTGCTCACCTCCTGCCTGGAAACGTTTTCCAGGAAGCCAGTGGTGGCTCCTGGCCAGGGTGTGGGGAGCTGTTGTTAAAGAATTCTCTCTTCTGATTGGTGAAGAACCCCTTAGGGATGGGAAATGGAGTAGTCCCTGGGTGGGCACTATCCTTCCCTAATTACCTCTCCTCTTCCCACTTGGGGCCCTGACACCTGCCCTTTGGTAGGAGTGTCCATCCCTTGCACATGTCTAATTTTGTCCCTGGTCATGTAATGTCTTGCAGGGCTGGTCTGGTCAGGCACCCAGCCCAGGACCAGCCCTGGAGAGCTGCTGAGCTTAGTCTAAATCACACTGTGGACTCCTTGTTATCCTTTAAAAATTACATATGCTGTTGATGTGAGTTTACAATGATTCTGAGAGTGGCTTTGAGAAGGACTATATTCGCAAAAGGGCAGTCTGAACTGTGTCAAAAGGGGGAGTGGCATTTTTTTCTCATTGCTGTGGGCTGACAGTGGGTGAAGGAGGCTTCAGTCTTTTTAGCACGCCTGGCTGAATGTGGCTTAGCCTGAGATATTCCCAAAGCTCTCTCCTGCAGGTTGTTGGCGGGCTTTCTAGGCTGTTCTAGACAAGCCTGGCACGGTCTGGAGCTACACTTGCCTTTCCAGGCCAGGAAATGTTCTGGGACAGGCTGGGACTCAGAAAGAGGGTTGCTGGTTGGAGTAGACAAGTACACTTCCTCAGGAGCTGTTTCCAGAAAAATGTGCTTGGCTTTCCTTCCTCATCCCTAGAAATCATAACCTCCATCTTATAGTCTCTACAAAGGACACTTATCCTATGTCACTGGACACCAAAGAGAGTAGGTTATTAATACTGGTCCTCCTGAGGCAGGCAGGCAGGCAGGCCTAGAAATAATCCTGTTTTGTATGGATGCATGTCTAAAGGAAATAGCTACAAGTTGAATAATAAATATTTGATCTTGAGCATTTCCATTATCTGAAAAATGACAACTTTAATAAGATCCTCCACTGACTTTTGCATTGAAAACAAATCTATTGTACTTCCAAAACAATAATTTTACCCAAACAGCTTTTGGAACATTGCCCATGCAGTTACAAATATGAAGTCTAAATATAAGAATCATTTTAATAAGCATACCCGAATTTTTAAGGCAACATTTTAAAGGCAATATAACATATGCTTAAAAGACCGGGTTTCAGAATTTGAATTTTAACTGTCATTTAACTATATGACCTTAGGAAGTGACCTAAGCTCTTTGTCCCTCAACTTGCTCACCGGTACAGTGGGGTTAATAATACCTTCTTCAGAGTGTTATTGTGATGCCTAAGTTGGGGTAAGAGGCACATGCCAGGGGGCTGATTAAGTTACCTCATGTTATTCTCACAGTCAGCTTGGAAAGAGCACACTTATTGTAATGATGCTAATAATTGAACCACTGGAGCATCGGAAGCATCTTTTAAATGGTGTCAGAATAAGACTATCAGGGTCTTGGTCGATTATGATGTGAGGCTAAGCAACCCCCTTCAGACGGAAAAACTGAACACGAACGGTAGAAGATATTAACCCTATTCTTGATCTAAGAGGCTTGGAGGTAACTTAAAATATTGGCTAAGGCTCTTCTGGGAAACGTGTTGACCCTGCACTCGGGACAGGAGCAAATTAAACAACTGCTCAACTCGCCATGTAAAGCAGGGCTCTCTGCTTTACAGAGTTTACTCAAGGAGCTTCTAAATGCTCTGGACAGACACCCCAGGAGTAAGCTTTAGAGATCCCATAAATTAGAACATAATTGTTCCTCTAACATGAAGTGGCTGGCAACATGATACAGTGGAAAACAGTATGAATTTGGGAGTCCCGGAGCCCCATGGTCGCTGGGTAGAGTTGCTTCGCTGAGCTGAACTCTATTTCTTGTGCCTGGAAGGGACATGTTATTCTCCTTTGTCTTCTCTAGTGTAGCCCGGCAGAGACCCAGCTTCTCGTCGTCTGCGCTCATGGGACTTCTCCCAAGTGCTAGGAAGTGAGGCTTTACGAGCAAAGGGTTGGCTGATTTCCTCAGGAGAATCTTCCTACCTTAAGATAATTCTTTCTTTAGTGTTATTAACCTGCTGTCTGCTTTCCCCCCTCTTCTTTTGGGGATGGTGGGGAGAGAAAACTCTGTTGGACTTAACGAAGGGAGTTCTGAAGTAGTGTATTTCAAACGAAGCCGAGCGGGCACTCCCAGACCCAGAGCGGGAGCACCAAACAAGCGTGGGTGTCGATGAGTGCTGGAAGAATGTGGGGGGTATGTGAATGAGCCAGCTAGAGCCAGTTGCTCAGTGACAAGTGCTGGGGCGAAGAGCTTATCTTCAGCTCTATTTTGGTCCCAGAGGCATGTTCCTTACATGGTAAGAGCAGCGGTTCCAATTGTCTTAGGTTTTCCTCTCGTAACCCTGGCACATTCCCAAGCTGGGACTGACACTGCAGGGCCAGGACATATAATTAATGTCTTCATGCTGGAGATGACCACTCTGAAACTTGCCAGTAGTGGAAGGAGACACTTTGTAGCCTGAAGACTCTGAAATATCTCTACATTTACCTCAAGTCGTGGAGTCTTGGAACTGTAGAGTCAGAAGGGATTGGAATCACCCAATCCCATCCCTTACTGTACAAATAAGAAAATTGTCCTGAGCCTAAGAGGCTTCCCTACAGTTGCACAGCTGTTTTTTTGTTGTTTTCTTTTTTTTTTTAAGATTTTATTTATTTATTTAACAGAGACACAGCGAGAGAGGGAACACAAGCCTGAGGAGTGGGAGGCGGAGGAGAAACAGGCTTCCCGCCAAGCAGGGAGCCCAATGCGGGGCTCGATCCCAGGACCCTGGGATCATGACCTGAGCCGAAGGCAGACGCTTAACAACTGAGCCAGCCAGGCGCCCCTTTTTGTTGTTTTCTTTCTCTGAATGAAGCAGAGGCTTGGACTATCTACTTACATATCTATTTTCTGGGAACATAGAAACTTTTGAGGACTGAATTACCCCTAGATACAAGTCATATTTCATTCATTCACTCAGTCATTCAGACCATCTTTCTCATGGGTGCACTCTATGCCATATTCTGCACACATAATGCTGGGAAGTGGTGATGAACTAAACGGAAAAGATTCCTGCTCTCAGGAAGGTTTTGTTCTAGGAGGGGAGTTAGACAATAAAACCAATAAATGACAAGATCATTTCAGAGAGTAGTAAGTGCTTGGGAAGAAGGTGAGCCACTGAAAATCTGGCCGTTAAAAACAATGGAATGACGGTACTTTGAGTGGCAGGCTCTATACGCTTTAGTAGAAGATTGTTGTTGATTTTTTCCATGGAATGCTTCTCTTTGCAACTGCATCTTATTGCTACCAAAAGATAAAGGAGGCTAAAAATTAGAGTCTGTCAGTTTTAACATTTCTATGAAAGCAAGAACTAAACAATGGGTTTTAGATAAATATTAAAGGTTACCTACTCACTTCTAAGGAAATGACCAAATGATTACTTGATATTTTTCTTTTTAGCCGGATATTATGACATTGGTTGAAACAGATATTCCACCTGTCATCATTTTACCATTTTAATATGGACAGCATAGTTTTCCCTTTATAAAATCACCACTTATTGGTATATTGCATCCCTACTGGGTTCACCTTAGAGATGGGATGAATCTTGTTTTCATTCAAGGACTACAGACAACTTTTATTTGGTTCTTCTAACTGTCCTGGCAGACCTAGGAGTTAGGTCATACTGCAGTGGAGGCTATGCATCAGAATATGCTTGGAGCAAATACCTAGTGCATTTATGATGGAAGTTCTTTCAACTGCTAAATATGCTCACACAGGGGCACATGTACACACACACACACACACACACAGGACATAGGAACTGCAGATATCAAAAGGAAGAAAATGGAGAATATTTGAAAAAATAAACTTCAAAGTTCAAAAAGTATACATCTTGATTCAATTACTATCCAGAGAAGTGGGGGTATGGAGAGGGTACACAGCCAAGAATTTTTACTGAAGCCTTTTTTTTTAAACAAGGCTTTTAACTGAAATAAGTGAAAAAGAATGTTAAAAGCAAAAAGAAATCTTTGAGGTGAGGACGTTTTTGTGGAGAAGAGATAAAGATGGCTGCTCTCATGCTTGTGCAGGTAACAATCATCCTTTCAAGTATGCTACCTGCAGATGTTTTGATGAAGCAGAAGTCCACATTTTTCAGGTTACTAGAAAGTCACTGTTGAAAGCATTTCAGATCCATATTTACAAAGGCACAGTAGGTACTGAAATTCAGAGTAATCACTATCACTAGCGAGCTGGCCTCTAGGAGCATATTTTTCTTTCATAGCATATACCTCTTCTCTAATTACTTCAGAGGATGAGCTGATAAGCCGAGGTGTTTGTTGTTAACTGACTTTCATAGAACTTTGAAGGTCTTGTAGTCCAGAAGGATGGAAGGGCGCCCACCTTAGTCAATTCAATTTTAATTTCATGGAGTATTTCTCATTTGAATCTGACATTAGGTTAACCTGAACATCTTAAGTTCATTTCTAAAAGTTTGTAAGTATGAGTTTCATACTTCCAAGAAGCATATTTTTCCTATTTCAGAAACAGATTTTTCTGACTCTTACTATATTTTGCATAGAATTATACTAAAGGCACATTAAGCAGGAGAAAAAAAAGAAGTGAAGGTTTTTTTGTTAGAAAATATAATAATTTTTCTACCCTTCTCATGAACACCGGAAAAACTATAGCAGGTTTTTAGATCTTCTAATGCCTGGCACATAGTAATTAGTGAATTTTGCTGAAGGAATAAACTAATGAATATAATTCTGAAACAATTTGAGGTTTCTTTAAAAGTCTACTTGTTGCAGAGTCGATTTGTTAAAAGACATATATTTGGTTCACAGTAGTTCACATAAAATTTTTTTCAAGTTACTTTCCAGTATCTCACAGCAGGGTATGGTAGGAGTAGTTGTAACCTAGGAGTTCAAAACCCTTGGCTCTAGGCCAGACATCAACAATAAATGGCAGAATGGCTTGAGAAAATGATTTAACTCTGCTGAACTTCAGTTTCCACATGAGTGAAATGATTGCTTTGGAGCAGGTTACTTCTGATATTCCATGCAACTTCAAAATTCCACAACTGTATAATTCAAATTAAGGATAATTGGATCTAAATTTAATAAGCACTGATATAGTACCCATAATGTGTCAGGTAATATTATAAGGGTTTTATACAGCATTTAATCTTATAATAATAATAATCAAGCATAAACTGCACACAGGGTAGCATTTCATACACTGTAAATAAGTAAATAATAGTTGCTATCAAAATGATAGTAATTTTATTAAAATTAATATAGTAAAAACCATTAGAAAACTCAAATGGAAATAAAATATACTTGGAATTGAAAATAATGTAAAAATAAAGTGGTTATTTCATTTTAGCCACTAAATAAAACACTAGCCATGACACATGACTTCGCATCAGTGTCACTATAAATAATTTGGGTTTTGTGACCATGAAGGCTCTCATACATATTAAATCATATAGGAGGAAACTTTTGAGAAACAAAAATATTCTACCAGTATCACATCTTACTATTTGTTATATATGTTTTAAGTGCACAATTTCTTTTAGAAAAATAAGCTAGAAACCATCATATTTTGCAGTAAACAGGAGAGCTTCTGAACATCAAAGAGGCATATTTCAGGAATGCAGCGGGCACAAGGTTTCCTGTGAGCTTAAAACAGAAAGCAATACAGTGAAAGAACGTTTGATTGGGAAGCTACTAACAGGCTTCAGTTCTGAGGCCTCATAATCATCCAAATCTCAAGCCAAAGGGCTGGAAATGGATGCAAATTTGGCAAGCCCAGTGATTTCCATGTCTGGACATGCTTTGTGAGTCCTTGTCCTATTACCTTGACAACTGTCAAGGCTCCACGAATTTTCATCCCCTCCTCACACCTCCTCTGCTGCTCCTCATCCTTTATGGCCAAAGCTGGGCATCACTTCCATTAAGAAGCTTTTCCTCAGCCATCCACCCCTGCTCCTTGTGAATGTCCCCCACCCATATGCTTCCATAAAACCTGGTATAAATCTCTAACATATTTCAATTATTCAGCCTACTAGGTTGCTATTATATTATTGGTCCATAGTCTTTCTCATTCAGTGACCTGAGCTCCTTGAGAACAGGAATTATGTTTTAGTTCATTGTTGGGTCCCCAGAGCCTTGCCTAGTGCTTGACACAAATGATACGCTTAAGAATTGACTGCTAAATGAATGAATGGATGGGTGGATGACAGCATTAACTGGTAATTATTACTAAAATGGTTAGAATCATTGGATCTCCTTCATGAATTATTATTGGCCAGAAAGTATGATGAGAATTGACTGTGTTCCAAGGGAGGCAGTGGAGGGAGAGGTGTATTTCCTGCATATTTGTGGAGTATCTTCATAATCAACAATTTGGTTTAGGTTATCCATTTTTTCCCCTTACTTTAAGAACAGTAGAGAAATTGGGGGAAAATGAAACACAGTTTTAAAAAAACCTGTTCAACACATATATACTGAACATCTGTTGTTCAAAGTGGTATATGTCCTAGGCAGACCCAGATTCTATCCTTAATGAGACTATACTTTAGATATTTAAGAAACTCACATATAGGAAAAAAGTGATACTTGACACCTAAATGACCAGTGTTTACTAAAATGAAAGAACACATAATAAGGGTCACAAAAATCAGAAATGTCAGATAAATTGGCTGGATTCCCAAGAAGACCCCATTGGGAAGGAGAGCTATGTTGGATCATAGTGTCTCAAAGCCTGTTCTCAGCTGTAGAGGTCCTGGACCCAGAGATGGTCAGGTCCAAGGAAATTGGCATATATACACATCAAGCTTACTGGAGCTTGAAAAACCAAAAGGCCAATGACTGGGCCAACTGGAAAGTTAATTATGATTTAAACATGGACTCAGAGAGAAGGAAGTTAAATGGTACTGGAGATGCCTCGGCCACACAATGCAAATGGGCAAGTTTGATTTCCCATACAGCCTTTCTCTTGGGGAATCAAAGACCAAATCCAGTATTTCCCTGTCTTAGACAATATTGGATAAATAGAGGACTAGGTGAATAGAGGTGTATGCCATTGATGGTCACTATTATCGGATTTCAGAAGAACTAAAAGATGGCATTCAGTCATAGAGATCAAAGAACATTTTATGGGAGAAGTGGTATTCCAACAATGTCTTTAAGATTACTTAGAGTTTGCAACTGTGAATTGGGGAAGAACATTCTAAACAGAGGGGAAATGATGAACAAAGAAAGTGAGTGGTTTGTTTTTGCTGGATACAGGGTATGTGATGAAGAATAGTACAGTGTTATGAAGGAAAGCTGGAACCAGGTCATGGAGAAGCTGGAAAGTCAGTTATGAAGTTTAAATATTATTCTTTGGGCAACGAGTAGTCAGAGAAAAAGCACCATACCCCAGGGAAATGTACTCCAGGAAAATGAATTTGGCTGTAGTGTATGGGTTTGCTTCAGGTAAATTCCAGAGGCAGAGGCCAATGGGAAGCCTCAGAATCTCCAATGGGAGGACTGAACCTAGAACAGGAGTAGTGTAGGTGAAGCAGAGAGAGACTGCGGGTACAAACCAGGAAGTACCATGGTGTTCTCCTTACACACACATACATATACACACACTCACCCAAAGGCAAAATATAAAACTATAAGCTACCCAACCAGTACATGATTTTTTAAAAAAACCTGTCCTAATTTCTATGAAATTCTCCATTTATAAAGAACATAGTGAAAAATCATTGATCCATTTAGCCAATTTGGTTGATTTTGGCTTGTCTAAGTATAAAATTTGATAAATATGAGCTTTTCAAAGCATCAAAACAATGGGAATCTATAATTAAGGGACAGCTTCAAGGAAAGGAAAAAAATACCCTATATAAGTACATTTTCTTATCTCCCAAAACATTCCAGGTGATTTCTCCAAATAGACACTCTTTCAAACATTTTCTAACATGAGCTAACCCAACTAACAGGAATGCTGCAGAAAACAGAAACAGGAACTTTGTGAGAAGTTTGATTACTTGTATGGCATCCTGGAGGAGAGGAAAAATGAAATGACGCAAGTCATTACCCGAACCCAAGAGGAGAAACTGGAACATGTCCGCGCTCTTATCAAAAAGTATTCTGATCATTTGGAAAACGTGTCAAAGTTGGTTGAATCAGGAATCCAGTTCATGGATGAGCCAGAAATGGCAGTGTTTCTGCAGGTAAGTCTCCTTTTGGTACCTAATAGAACTAACCAAGAAGGTGGCTGCTGGAGAAGTAGTTGTCATCATATTTTTGTTATTTTTTGTTCATCTCATTTTGATTTATTTTACCAAGTAAAATATAAGCTCATTATGTGTTCATGTCTCCATCTTTTTAAACAACTTCATAAGCATATATTTAAGGGACCATGACATCACTTAAATATAAGAGGGTTCTGGTATAAAACAGCAGTAATTCATGGCATTTAGAAACTAAGCTCTGAGATTTTCAGAGTCAGCAGAGGAAAGAATTAAGTCTTTGATGAAAAGAATTTAAGTAGGTCTGTCTTTTGTTTGCTTTCGCAGAATGCCAAAACCCTGTTACAAAAGTAAGTAATTTTCATTTTATGGAAAAATGCATACTTTTCATTTTTACCCAAGGCTATCAAACATTAGACAGTGACAGAAAGTGGCAACTTGTCTTTGTTGCAGAATTTCTGAAGCATCGAAGGCATTTCAGATGGAGAAAATAGAACATGGTTATGAGAACATGAACCACTTCACAGTCAACCTCAATAGAGAAGAAAAAATCATCCGTGAAATTGATTTTTACAGAGGTTTGTTTTTCTTGTGACCATTTGGACAAAGTTGCAGGTGTGTGAGAGCTGCAGCTGGGTTCAGCAGGAGAAAGACGGGATTCAGAATCACCTCCAGAATGGATGTCGACAATTATACAAGGATCATAATCCAATGTGAAACTCTATTTCATTACAGATTCATGTAGTTGGTTGACAGTGTTTATTTAGCTTTGCACAGCACAGTGCCCATTATAATGCCATTATTGGGCATTTGACTCTGAGTAGTCAAATACTTAATAGTTGATGGTGATGATGATGTCTCAAGATCAATCTTACACAAGGTGTTAACCACAATGATGTGAAGTGTCATGAAGTGCAAGGTTAAGGATGAGATAAAAATAAACTGTAGAAGACATTGGGATAGCTATTGTAGCTCATCCACTTAATCAGACTTTAGAGGGCAAGAATAGCAAATGAGTCACAGAATAAGTCACACCTGGAAACAAAACTGGCTCTCTGTGACCAGCTGTATTTCATGAGTTCTAAATGCATCTCTACCATTTGGCCCAGAGATCGCCTTCTTGGAAATGTGTCCTCATGAAATAGTTGAAAAAAGGAAAATAACCTTGGAACTGACCAAAACTTTGAATGTCTTGATTCATCCTAGCCCATCTAGATGACAAGACTCCTCGGCTAGACCACTAATAACCATGAAGCTCTATCAGTGTGTACAGATGTAATTTTAGAAGCAAGTCTTCAGGATGAATCTTTTTTAAAAAATGACTTAATATTGTCTCTCCTTAATATTGCCTGAGGGAATATTAAGATCAATGTGTTAGGAAAAGAGTCACGGCATTAACTGTGGCAAAAGTCAGCATTCACTGAACAGAGGGGGTAAGACATTAAAACAAGACAGGGTTTTGTATGTTTTCTGAGAAAGGGAAGACAGTTGCATTTCTATTTAATCTGACAGAGATAAGTGACCATCCCAGTCCCAGCCCTCCAGGAGCTTGCAGATGTGACAGAATATGGTGTAAAGGTGACCAGGCTCAGGGCCGGGGGAGGGGGCGGGGTCAGGTGCACAGTTCACGGTAGTAGTAAGGACTGTACTTTGTACGGGGGAGGGGAACAAAGAGGGTGGTGATGGTTGGGCCCGTCCTCCCATTTCTCCTGTCCACATTTACCTAGAAGCACAAGCCCCAGCATGGCATACTTGGGCCATAGTCCAGTGTCTGATGGAGAAGATTTCCCTAGCCCTGACCTTATTCAGGGCTGTAAGAACTGGCCATTAATTGATTTCATAGCTGCAGTGATAATTATAATGATTTTAAAAACACATTACCTTACCAGAAGATGAAGATGAAGAAGAGGGAGAAGGAGAAGAAGAAGGGGAAGGGGAGGAAGTAGAAGTGGAAGAGGTAGAAAATGTTCGAACAGAGTCATCAGGAGAAGATGAAAGTCCGGAGAAAGCCTTGGAGCCCTCTCAGCCGGCCTCAGAGCTCCAGGCTGCCCCAGGGGCACTTCCAGCTTCCTCTCCAGAGTCACCTCCAGCCCTGCCACCTGCTGCAGATACCCCAGTGACACAGGTAACCATTCACCAGTTCCCTCCTACAGGACACACAGGTGTGCCTCCTTGCTGACTAGCCTAAACAATTTGTTCTGCCTTAAGAAAAGGGTAGCTATAGTCCAGACATTTGTAAGTCAAAGACAAAAGAATTCAGAGCAGTCTCAACCTCAGGGGGGAGGTCCTCTAGGTGATTCAACGAGGTTCAGTGTTGTTATAATCGGTTGGTGAGACCGAGTTTAAAACGATTTCCCCACCAATAGCACCCTCAAATCTGAAGCAATGTTTGGAAATCTCTGTGCATGGGAGAGGGGTATGTGTGTAACATGTTAGTTCCTAGAGAGCCAGTGTCATGAAGATTGGGTCTGCTCTGAAAACAGATATGGGGTACAGGGTGAGAAATAATCTAAGGTGAGAAGTAAAAATGACTATACCTACAGAACTTTGAATTTTCTATAGATAATAAAGGAAGTAGATAGAGAAGTCATGCTAGTTCATGTCCCTGTCACTGACCCTGACATATAACTACATCTTTCATTAAGTGGGCAAAGAAACAACGTCTAATTTTCTATGTATCTGCCATCTGATGAGATTATGTGTTAACAGAATTGTTAATAGAAATTTCCTAGGAGATAACTCATCCCAAATCCTCTATCTGATTGGCTGACCCTTAGTTTCTAAGATGTCACCGTCCAGTTTTCAAGCCTTTGTGCTGACGTCATGACACCTTCAGCTGAGAGGTCTCGACCTGTGGAGTTTGTGGGCAATGTAGATTCATCAAAAAGGTGTCCTGGTTTTGCACCTGCTTTCAAAGTGCATTGAAATTATCTATAGAAACAAAACCTCAGAGGGGAAACTCTGAATTAGAGAATTATATTCTATGCTCCGTCTCCATAGGAAACCAGGCTGAAATACTATTTATGGTTCCTAGAATCTTGAAATTCTGGGTATACCAATCGCACTGAGTTTGAAAGAGGTGTGGTAACTAAATGAGAGTTGGATGTGGTCAACAAGATCAATTTGGGATTTTAGAAAAGAGGTTTGGGGAGCCCACCTGGAATGTCAAAATATTAATCGTGGGCAGTAGATTGACCTTTCTCCTATATCAGATACTTTATAAGCAAACTTCATTTCAGGCATCTGCTGTCTGTCTGTCCAGGCTACCATCTGGTGAAGGACAAGCGCAGAAAAGAAGAGGGGGCACGTGAAGGGGCCCAGAGGGAGGGGAGCTAGCTGCTCTCCTTCCCTGAGAGCTTGCAGAGGGCGGGACGAACTAGAACTTGCGTTAAATCAGGCACTGCACAGAGAGCTCATAGTTTTCAAACCCAAAGGGAACTAAAACCAACTGCTTTTTCCTCTTCTTCTTCCTCCTCTTTTTTTTATCTTTGAATGTATCTGTCCCGATTAAGGGGGAGGTTGTCCCCACTGGCTCTCAGCAGACCACAGAGTCTGAAACTCCAGTCCCTGCAGCAACGGACACTGCGGATCCCTTGTTTTACCCTAGTTGGTATAAAGGCCGAACCCGGCAAGCCAGCACCAACCCACCTTCCACCCCAGGGAGCGAAGGTCTGGGACACATAGGGCCTCCCGGTTCTGAGGACCCGAATGTGCAGAAGGCAGAAGTGGCAGAAGCCGCAGCTGGTGAGAGGGCAGCAGTGAGTGGTAAGGAAACTAGTTCACCTGCAGCTACTTCTCAGGTTAGTGTTGATGCTGTTGTGTCCGAATGCTCCCCCACGCCACCTAGCGTCCTGCTGGGCTCACAGCAAGAAAGAAGGGCTTCCGGAGGGGCAGAAAGAAACCCTGGCTGTGGGAAAAACACAGAAACAACTCATCCCACAATTTGGGCTTTTTTGGGGCGGGGGGGGCTTTTTGGTTTTTTTTTAAGGCTGGTAAAACAAAGAAGAAAACAGATTGACTTCACTCTACCCATATGTGGTGATCCCAAACCTGGCGTCCCAGGGGAGGGGGTCCAAGCACGCCTGGCCCTGACGCTTGCAGTCCCTGCAGTCGAAAGCTGCTTTTTTCTCGATGCCTGGCTGCTGGCCCAGGTTCCCCTTCGCCAAGGCCACTTGCCCTTGCTCAGCCTTTTCTGTGTCCTCCCCGGGCTCCCAAAGACTAATCCCCCGCTTTTGTGTCATTCCCAGCAACCGTGAAGGAGCACGTTTGAACTGAGTTCTAAGTCCGTTCTGGAAAATAACCTCTGGTTGATTCATGGATTCTGGGAGTGTGCTGGCTATGGCTAGAAAAAGATAGTCTTGGCTTGATTAAACCAGCGCTTCCTAAACATGTGCTGCTGGGAGCAGAAAAGCACAGGTTTTCCTACACTGGGTTTTGTTTTGTTTTTTTTTTTTAAGGGTCACGTAATACCTTTTTATAACGTACTTTGAAGGCCATGTCTTTTTCCTACAATGGGTTAGATGTTTGCATGGCTCAAAGAGTTCCTAGAAGAAATATTCAATAATTTCTTCACAAGGAAGAATGCTCACGGTTGCTCCATACTCATGAACATTCTTAAATGATGGGTGGATATGAGTGTTGCCCAGACATGGGATGTCAAAGAAATACTCCCTGGTTCCATGCTCCTGGGTGATGTGATTCTGAACAACAAATAGCATTTTTCAAAAATCAGAAAGTTACTTATTGTCTTGACTGTATCTGTTCAAGTGAACCTTAATTTCATGAAGTAATAAAGGGAAATTATTTTTGGTAAACTGAAAGAAAGATGCATTTGTGTCATATATTTATTTTCACAAATGAAAAATGACAAAAAGAATTGTTTGGTGTGAGGAAACATTTTGAGGTAGTTTTTCAATTAAAAAGTGGAGTGTAAAGTTTTCTAGAAAATTTATGGAAACTTTATTTCTAGAAAGTTAATTGGATTTCTTACATATTTAGTGGAAGTTGGAGTCAGAAGGAGCTGTTTTCTGAAAACAGTGGTACAAAACCCCATAATAGGAGCATGTAATATGGCTCCAAGCCAAAACGCAAAATCCATCTAAATGATGTTGAAAAATATTATTTGTGATAATATCAGTGAAGCTTTCTTCTTGTTTTCTCACAGGAGTTAGCAATCTGCCTAGCACTTTTGGCTTTTCTTATACTTCACTACATCTGGCGTCAGATTCAGTACTTGATTTTTGCTTTAATGGGTAGGAAATATTTTCTTTTCCCTTCACTAACATCTCATGCGGTTTCTTCCATAATGTTCCTACTCTACAGGCTTAAAGATAAATTTCTCCCCAACTTTGAGGCTCAGCCATTGAACAAGAACCAAGTTCTAGATAATACTCATGGCTTCAAGCTCCCTACAGTGCAATCACCTCAAGGTGCCTTCCTGAGGAGAATTGCTCCGTTGTCTAATGCTGCATGGAGGGGAATCCTGACTCAGAACAGTGACTCAGTGGGCAATTATTCAGTAATCCAGAAAGAGTGGACCCTCCGAAAGGGCCATGAGGGGAGGCCAGTTTCAAAAGGCGTCAATAGTGCTGTGAGGATTCACTGCTCTTAAAGCAGAGGGAGGACCAGCAAAGGACTAGTTCAGGAATACATACGGTTTCCATAGATTTAGTAGCTACATTTCATTTGCTTACACCAGAGGCACCCAGGCTGTGGCCGGATGACTCCTGTCAAAGATCCGCAGGCAGTTCTTGCGCTGGTGGGCAGGTGGGCCGGGTGACTTCTCAGTTCTCTTTGAACCCTCAGACTCTAAAGTCTTTCCTGAGAGAGGAGATCTCTGAGAGAAAGGTATCCTGGGTGCAGCACCATCAAGGGGATTTCAGCCAGGTGAGATCTGAATGAATAAAAAGCAGGAAGATCAATGTTCATCCACCAGACATAAAGAATGAGAACCAAAGAAAAGTCATAAAACCAACAGCCTTTATTTTTGAGATGCCTTTCTCGTAGCCAAGCCTTTCCTTAATGACTGTTAACAAGATTTGCATAGGAACTGACATCTTACTCCTTTAACAGCCTTTTGAAGATTATCAGTTTAATAATATTTAAAGATTCAAACCTCCTGTACTTTTGAGTAAATGACCCTGCTGGACCTGAGGCCCAGCTCCCTGTGCCTGTAGCTCAAAAGCAATTCAGGGTGACTGGTGCTGAAAGGCCTCAGCTATTTCTGGCTCATTGACTTTATCCTGGGTTGACATTGACTCTTCTGGAAGCTCCCATCATAGTTCCTTTCTGCCTCATTAGCTGTCCGTTCAGCAATGACAGTAGGATCTCCATGGGTCCCTGTGATGTCACCAGTGGGTAACTAGGATCTGCTCCCAATGTCTAATAGTCAGCCAGAAACCTGTGTACCCGAAATGTTCCTAGTGTCCTTAGAGTCTGCTCATGATTTGTGGCAAAGAGCAGTGGGTGGAAGCATCGGCCATGGACTCAGTGGGGCAAATGGGGGAGAGAGAAAACTGCATATTTTATGGGAATATCATGAATAACTGTGGATCTGAATAATTGTCTGAAGAGTTCAGTTTGCATTCTGAGAATTCAGGTTTGGGGCTTTGTTGCCATAGAATGCTTCTCTGAGGCTGCAGGGGGAGAGTCATGCTTCTTTTCCGCCGTCCGCTGAGCCCATGTCATGTACCCCGACGTTCACATGCCTGTCTGCTAAGATAAGGGGGAGACAGTTGGGAGCACTCTGGAGTAAGTGACTGGCATTCACCGTTGCCAAGAATATGGACAGATCAATAGAGACCTCACCATAGTATCAGATTCCTGGCCTCTGTGGATTATTTGCAGGCCTGCTTTGCTTTCACCACCTCAGAACCCAACTCACTAAATTAGTATTTGTCCAATGCAAGGTTAGCTTATTAGAATTTCACACTTTATCCTTAGTCTTTCCCTGGACATTTAGGATGTGATACAAAAGCTCTCCTTGATTCCCAGGTGGTCTTACCTCTCTTTACTATGTGTCAGGGAATAAGCTTGCCTGAGAATCTCAAGCATTTCAGGCTTACCTACTGATCTGTAAACTCACTTCAGTCACCTTCAGACTTTTAAGAAGGCAAATGTTCTGTCTCCAGGTGCTTTCTTCACAGCCATTCACACAGTGAAACCTGCCATTGCCTTTGCTGCCTGTGATTTCTGATACCATACAATCTCCACTTTATCCCGTGCCTTCTCTTTTCACCTAATCACACAGGCAATCCCCATCAGTGGCAAACTGGGATTCTGCTTTTTGTTAGATCAGACAAGCCTTGTTGCCTTCCCCGCCCTCTTTCTTGAAAAAAATAAATTTCTCAACAAGGTTTGGCTTAAGCCTTGTGGCAAAACTGAATTCCACAGAAGAGAGACTCTTCTGCAGGATGCACTTTGAATCCTGTAACATCCTATTTCTCCCAGAAAACCCCGTGAAATCCCCTGGACACGAACTGGTCTTTAGCTGCAAAATTGCCGTTTAAGTTTCCACCTTTCTAGGCCATACCTGCTGTATGTTCAGTCCATGCAAAGAGAGTTTGGGGGAAATAACATTTGATCTACTTCATGTATTAATGTTTACATTTTTTTTTGAAAAGGTGACATCACACCCTAGTCAATCTTAGAGGACAGGGCAGTAATAAGGTGGGAAGAAGGCAGGTCAGCTGCCCTTGGAAAGCAATCTCTGTGAGCCTCACCTCCTGGGCATGCCTTGTGTGGCCATTTCTGGGTCCAGTCTGCTTCCCTCCATTGCCCTTCCTGAACTTCCTATACAACTTACATGCAGATTACACCTGGGTGCTAAGACAAGGACGACTCCTACCACCCACATTCATAGACAGTTGAGTATTTTATTGGGGATATATGTGGCAGTTAGATTTTTCCAGAAGTGGGAGCAGCAACAAAGAAAGACCCTCCCTGTTCCCCTTCCTCCCTCCCTAATGAGGCTTAGTGGCCTTGTGTGGAAGAATTTGTCCAAAGTGTTTAAGGGGAGCTGTTCAGGGAACAGGGATTTCCAGAGAAATGTCTTCCTATTTGGTGGATTAAGTAGGCAGCTGCTCCGGGTGACACCTGAGCTGGACCATGGCAGCTGCCCCAAGGTCAGAGGACCTCCCATTCACCCCGCCCCCACACCCCAATCAGAATCCGTTGCTTTGGAGATAGGGACTTTGACATTAAAATTGCTGCAATTTCTGCCTCTTTAAAGAAACTCAACTCATATATTTCACCAGAGTATGAAGTTGGGTTACCAGAGTATGAAGTTGTGGTTATAAGAGAACCTAGAAGATTTACTGTATCATAGCTCCTTGTTTAAGAATAGAACATCTACTTTTCACATTCCATTCTTCAAGACTGAAAATAGACGAACGAGTTGGGTAGAAATTCTGCCAAGTCTAGGGCACTGGAAGGATCCATAAAATTAGTAAAAAGGACTTAGGTTCCTGTCCTGCCACTTCTCTGCACTGACTTTGGGCATTTACTTTCTTTGAGCCTCAGTTTTTTCACTGGGAAGATGAAGCAACTATTCAAAGAAAAGATGCATTGATTTACACAGTGGAGAGTGAAACATTTAGTACTAAGAATTGTATAAATTATCTCAGGATGTTTTCACTGAGAGGGTTACAGACTCAGGCCTGACACAAGCCACGCTAAGGGACAATAGTAACAGGTTTTCGGTGAAATAGACAACCCATCGCATTTCTCAAAATACATGTCTTGCCTTGAAGCTCTTCCATTAACATCCATTTCCCAAACTCTTCCAAATATCTTCCTAGGCACCCTTTCAGCTGAGTGTTTACACAGCTGCAATTACCCCTTTTGAAGCCATAAACTCCATAAAATCCATGATGCCTCAACTCTAAAATCCACCCAAGGGCACTTACAGACCTCACTGCCCAGTAGAGCAAATTCTTAGAATGTACACAGTAGAGGTAATCACAGAATACTAGATGAATGAAGAGATGAACGATATGTGGTTTAAAAATATACCTAAGTGTTATAGTTCGATCAGTTTTGACAAATATGTAGCCTTATATAGCCACTACCGCAATTAGGATGTAGAATATTTCCATTACTCTACAAAGTGCCCTTCATGTGCCTTTGCATTTAAGCCCCTCCCTGCATCCCGGTGGGTACTGTGTCAATCTTTTACATGTTAGCCATTCTAATGGATGTGTAGTCTATGTCATTTAATTTGCATTTCCCCAATGACTACTGATGTTTAGCATCTTTTCATGTGCTTCTAAGTCATTTTAATATTTTCTTTGATGAAGTTATCTGTTCACTATTGCCCAATTTCTTTGGGTTGTTTATCTTATTAGGGAGTTGTAAAAGTACTTTATGTTATTTTGGATAAAACTCCCTTATCAAGCATGTTTTGCAAATATTTTCTCCCAGTTGAAGGGCAAACATTTTTAGTTTTGATGAAGTTCAATTTGTCATTTTTTCCCTTATGATTTGTGTTTTAAGAAATCTTTGCTTTACTCAAAAATCACAAGGATTTTCTCTCATTTTCTTCTAGAATTTTTATAGTGTCAACTCTCAAATTAGATCTAAGATCATTTTAAGTTAATTTTTGTATTGTGAGATAAGGATTGAGAATTTTTTTTTGTCTGCTTATTTTCTATATAGATATTTATTCCATCACTATTTGTTGAAAAGGCTATCCTTTCCCCCAGTGAATTACCCTGATGACTTTGTAGAAATTCAAATGACCATATATGTTCAGGTCTACTTGTAGACTCTCTACTTTGAACTGTATGCTTGTCCCTCTACCAACACCACACTGTCTTGATTATTATAGCTTTATAGAAGTCTCTAAATCAGGTAATGTAAGTCCTCCACTTTATTGGTTTTATTTGGCTTTATTGGTTTTCTCTCTCTCTCTCTTTTTTTTGTGAATTTTCTATTTCATTCATCTCTCTTCATTATTTTCATCCTTATGCTTATTTTGGGTTTAATTTTCTCTTCTCTTTCTAGTTTCTTAGAGTGAAAACTTGAATTATTGATTTGAAATCTTTCTTCTTTTCTAATATAAGCATTTAATGCTATAAATTTTCTTCTAATCACTGCTTTAGCTGCATCCCACAAGATTTGATATGTTGTATTTTCACTTTCATTTAATTCAGAATATTTTCTAATTTCCCTTGGGATTTGTTCTTTGACCCATGAGTTGATGAGTAGTGTTTATTTTCTAGACATTTGGAGATTTTCCAGATATCCTTCTATTTGATTTCTGGTTTGATTCTGTTGTGGAGAGAGAATACTCTTTATATGATCTCAATCCTTTTAAATTTAAGATATGTTTTATGGCCCAGAATACAATCAACCTTGGTGAATGTTCCACGTGCACTTGAAAACATTGTATTTTCTGATGTTGTTGGGTGAGTGTTCTATAAATGTCAATTAGGTCAGTTAATTGATAGTGTTGTTCAAGTCTATGATATCCTTACTGATTTTCTGTTGACTTGTTTTAGCAATTGCTGAGAAAAGAAGTTTTAGATCTCTGATTATAACTGTGGGTTTGTGTATTTATCCTTGAAATTATATCATTTTTGCCTCATGCATTTGAAACTCTGGTTAGGTGCATTCACATTTAGCATTGTTCTATTGTCTTGAAGAATTTATCCCAAGATAAGTGGTAAGCAAAACAAAATTCTTTTCTATCTCTCTCTGTTGTGTCTGCCTGCTTTAATGGGTATAAGGAGGGTCCTCATACACACATACTATCTTTTAAGGTAGCTTAGCAAAGTTAGAAGAAAGGTGGGGAGAGCCTAGAGGAGAAAGGCGCTGACAATCCTTAAGGTGTACCAAGTGTCTGGCAATGGGGAAGGCCTCATAGCCCCAGTTCCTTCCCAAGCAATGTACAGGGCCAAGCATAGCAGGAGCTGAGATAGCTGACGTATCTAATGCTTTTAAGTGACTAGGCTGAACTTTATGATTCAATGACTAGTTGTCACTGGTCTATGGTGCCCTATATTTAGTTCTGATATAAATTGCTGTATAAGCTAATGTCTCTGTATATTTTCATGACACACTTATGCCCTAATTCACTCCTTGTCTTATCTAAACCAGTTGTCACAGAACTGCAGAGTCTACCCTATCATGGGCCAGGGACTTCCAGCACCAAGCTGTCTTCTTGGCTAAGAAGATCCAAGATTCCCAACCCAAGTGTTGACAGGCAGGTGTACATGGTCCCTTCTACTGTCTCAAGTGTTTCCAGATTCTTCCTATCTAGCATATCATGGGCTCAGGCATAGAACCTAGGAACCGCATGGGTCCCCTACACCTTTGAGCTCTTCACTCTAAAATAGCAGAAGGGATGTGTGGAAGTCAAGGCCAGTGGGCAAGGGTCACCAAGGAAAACCAGCCCATACCATCTTAGTCCCCAATTCAGGCACTATAAATGTTATCCTGTGAGGTTACAAAGGTGCTCCCAGAGAAAAATAAAAAACATTTCATGAGAGAGAGAATGGGGGAGGAGAAAGGAGGGAGAAAAAAGAAAGGGAAGGAGGGAAGGAAGGAAGGAAGGAAGGAAGGAAGGAAGGAAGGAAGGAAGGAAGGAAGGAAGGAAGGAAGGAAAGAAGGAAGCCAGCCTATGGTTTAACAAACACGGGTTAGCAGAGTCTTTTCCCTTCTTGAAGGGTTTATTTCCTAGGTTCTCAGAAACCAGTATATGTGTCCCCAGATCTAAGACTTTATCGAATTTCTCATCATCCCAAGATTCGGTCTCCTATAAAATATTCATATTTTCCTAAACCAGGATGAACATTAGGCCAAAGTTCCAAGGAAAAGCAGCATGTGGAACCCTGGGTCTCCACAAGTGTCACATGCAAAAAGATGAAATCATTTTCATGCAAATGATCTTTGAGACCAAACCATTCATTCTGATTTCCAGGGTAATATCAACTCTAGTTGCCACTTGAGACTGAGAGGTGAGAGATGGTGGAGGCTAGAGGGCAGGAAAGTTGATTTTCTGAGTGAGATTAATCTCACAAGGTATTACAGAACATTTTAAAAAATAAAGCAGGAGACCAAGAACATGATTTCCCATGAGTGTGACTACGGGTCCGGTGTTCTTTGAAATGATCTATTTAATTTTCCAAAACAAACTGAAATGAATGAAAATTTAACTATGTTCTCTAAATTTAATTGAGGGATTCAGGATGTCAGATTATTTTCAAGCAGAAATCCCTACTGAGAGTGACTGCTTGTGTTTTTTACAAATTAGGAGATTCAAGTTTACAAATCCCTGATATGCCAGCACCCTGACTGTGCTGGAATTTAAGCTTGGTAAAAATAGAGAGAAAATTGATCAGGGCTCAGGACTGGCCTACATTTACTGCATAACACTGTCCAGGACTTAATAACTCTAGCAATTATAAGAAGTTATGATAATAAAATGCAGTCATTTTTACATAGAAAAAGCTATAGGAGAGAGTAAGGTTTTTCTTAAGGAAGTTTTAATGAGACCATTACATTAACATTATTAATGCTTTTTCATTTGTATTCTTCAACTGCAATTCTTTTTCTGACCTTTTGTTTTGTTTTGTTTTCCTGGTGGGAAAGTGACATCCTAATAACTGTCTATTTGGGGGCTTTTCTAAAAGGACAAAAAATATCTCTACTAAAACTGTAGGCTATATTTCTCAGGATCAAATAGCATGCTTGGTAGATGTTATTTTAATACGAAGCTAAAATGGATGTATCCATTTTAAAGAGGGAAATATAAGTTGTGTGTGAGCAGTATAATGCATTCATTTCCCCTGGCAACCTGTGCCTACAGCCCTACAATTCTATGAAAACAGTAAGGCAGGCACCAGGGAGAGCTCTCTGGGGGAGTTGTTACGACATAGCTAATTGAGTTTTGCTCCCTGTGTCTTAAAACTGTCTATTATTCTGATTTAACCTAAGACCCTTGCTAGTATTATACATAATGTGGACTTTTTTTCTGTCTTTGTTTACATATCTTAGTGAATTCCATGAAATGCCTTTTCTCCCACTTCAACCCACAAAGAATTAATCCAGCACCTTGTTAAAACATGTGAGAAACCAATGCCACGTGGCAGTGCTGTAACTAATGTGTGTTCGCTGCTTTATCGTTTACAAAGTCTTCCACAGAGGTTCTCTCATTCAAACCTCACAACAACCCTGTACAATAGGAATCGTTATGCTTGCACATTTTATGGCCGAGGATCATAAAGGATGCACGACTTGCTCAAGGTCACAGAGCAGCGGGAGCTTAGAGCCCCGTGATCCCTTGCCCTTCACCAAGGAGTGTGAGCATGCAATATACTATACACCAACCTCGCATCTAGGAAAAGTGAGTGAATCCCCACTTTACCCGGGTTGATGACTGAAGCGAAAATAGTGTGAGCAGGGGCTGCCCTGCTTTGATTCACCACTCTTGACGCATTGGCACAGCTTCACAAGGGCAGAGAGAGGTCATTTCTAGGCCTCCACTGCTCGCAGGCTTGTGGCTAACCGTTGCCTGACAGTACCCTGATCCTTTAGTTGCACCACACACTGCTGACCAACCTGCCTCTCTCAGTCTGACTTCCCGTGGTGGAACTGGCCCCTCCTGTGAGTCTCACACACTCAACAGCACTAGCTTTTCTCTTTGGATTTGTGGTCCCTATTAATCACTCTCAGCACTCTCGTTAGAGTTACTTTGAGCAAGGTCCTCAGCCTTCCTGAGCCTGAGGTTTCTCATCTATAGGTTGGGCATAATAATACTATCAACCTCCTAAGACCCTAGAAGAGGACCTGATGGGCCTATTTGCCTAACACAAGGCACAGAAGCTCCTGTCTGTGAGGAATTAATGATCTAATTAGCAGTTTTTTGTAATTCAGTACTTCTTTCAGAGTGGGTGAGAACACACACTCTATACTGAACACACAATCATCAGGTCCATATCTGAGAAGAAGGCTGGCTTTAAGTTTTTTGCCAGGCTGTGATACCAACGTTTTAGCTTCTTCCTGCTCTCCACCCTGACTCCATCAATGCCTAAATACCATGTGTGAAACAAACCAAATAGTATACGCCATAAATCTTACTCTGGGTTAATTAAAAGTGAATGAGTTTTATTTCTTTTTGTTTCAGAAGTCTGAGGAAATTACTCTGGTCTCTGGTCTCCCCTTAATAAGAAGCAGCAGTTAGTGACAATAAAGCCCCCAAAATAAATCCATTCACCCATTTCTTTTTTTTTTTTTAAGATTTATTTGTTTGTTTTGGAGAGTGAGAGAGAGAAAGAGTGTGTGGGGGGGGAGACAGAGGGATTGGGAGAGAGAATCTCAAGCAGATATCCCGCTGAGTGCAGAGCCCAAAGACACCCACAGGGCAGGATCCCTGGGCCCCAAGATCATGACCTGAGCCAAAATTGAGAGATGGACACTTAAACAATTGAGCCACCCAGGCGCCCCTCCCTTCACCCATTTCTTTACTTAGTGTGTACGGATGCAGCTCCTCCCAAGAAAAAAATGCTTTTAGTGGGTGTTTTCCTTCTATAGATCTTCCGGATTGTACCTACTTTCTTCTTCCTCTAGCATTCATGGAGACTGTGCTATATTTACACAGTTCCATGCTTCCTGATGCATCTCTGTTGCTCCACCACCAAGTAGAAAAGCCTGTATTCCTGTGAAAGAAATGCCCATGGTGGAAGACCTGCCCAGCAGAATTTCCAGGGCTTAGACCCTCGGCTGTGAATTACAGACCATGCCCCACTTATTCCTCAGACACTGATGCGTGGCTCAGGCTCTTGGGCGTACTCTCTTTTCCAATCTGGAATCCATAATGCCTAAGTTATCCAAGGGCCTGAGGTTCAGGAATGCCAAGTAGGGAGCAGGCCAGAGCTTGAGTTTAGTCTTTCTGAATAAGCATTCTAAGCATGACCTCAGCAATCCCACTCACACCTGTTCCCAGCATCTGGCTTTGATTCTCTGACCCAGCCTAGCAGGTTCAGGGTAGAAGCAGGGTGGTTGCCCACTCAGCAGCCTCAAGTCTAGCTTTATCCCTTCTGTCCACATTCTTTTAAGGCAAATGGATTTCATTAT
This sequence comes from Zalophus californianus, assembly GCF_009762305.2. Lineage (NCBI taxonomy): Eukaryota > Metazoa > Chordata > Mammalia > Carnivora > Otariidae > Zalophus > Zalophus californianus. Next base: position 125,945,581 of record NC_045598.1, read on the forward strand.
AGATGGGCAAGGATCCTTTAGAATTGGCCAAGGAGGACTGGCATTTAACAGGTGGTAATAACCCGATCCTTCTGTCAGGTTGAATTTGTGATTGGCATTCACAGTAGCAGAGAGCAGATGGAGGCCCGAGGGTGGGGGCTTGCACACAAATTTCCTCACTGCCCCCACTATCCTCCAATGGCCTGACATAGTGGCTCCCATGTCCACCACAGCTGTCCCTCAGGATAAGACATGGACATTTCCATGCTATGTGGCAGGGGTGTACATTAAGCCATCAGCATCCATTAATGTCTTAGTTGTAATTCAGTTTATCAGATACATTACTATCACCTGGATAAGCTAAGGAAATGGAACACAGGCAGGTAAATGATAACGGACCAGGATCACTGGAGGTGGAGAGAATGATCATTTGGGGAAAAGCAGATGATGGCACCTCATGGAGCCCCTAGGAAGCCTGAGGGCACTGGTTACTGATCAGAGAGCTCACCCTTTCACTTGGGGCCAGCTAAAAAAATACTTTCCCCCTTAAATGTGACTACCGAGGCCTGTGCCAGAGTGAGTATCAGGAAAGCATCTGTTTGGTTTTGTTCGGTCAGTGAACCACGTGGCAGGGTGCATTTAGGTAAAGGGAGCTGCTGCTATTGCCTCCACGCTAAGAGCATGTTCACTAAACTGCACCCGGTTAGATCCCCTCTGCTAAGTGCCTAGGGACACACCTGGCTTCACTTGAGCACTGAAGGCAGTTTCATGCTTTGATTATCAAGAATTTTGCCACAGGAAGCATGTTGGCTTAAAAAAAATCACATTTAGCATAAAAATCAAGCCAAAGACTCCATTGGGCATTTCATGCTCTTTTCTTTGACACTTTCCTACTAAAAAGTAGCCTTCGGTTAAGAGCAATAGGTCTGTGTGTCCTTAGAGACCAAAAAGGTAACATTAATGAAAAAGCAAGCCAGGTAAAAGAAAAATGTTAATAAAAGCATAAATACAAGATTTAGTTTGCCTTCCTCTTTAATCTGAGCATAGCATCTATACAAGCACAACAAAAAAGGGCCACTGAAACCAGTCTTGCTGCAGAGAAGGCAAAAGGGAGTAGTGAGCACGATGGAAGTCAGGAAAGAGAGAGAGCATACCCAGTCCAAGGGGACAAAGAGCAGGGGCTCTCCACGCAGGTGCTGGATTGCTACATTTCTGCTTTGTCAAGAGAACCTGCAAATCCAGATTTTAATGCGAAGTCTCCTTTTCTTCCCCCTAATTTGTAATTGTGGCAAAACCCACATAACATAAAAATTACCATTTTAACCATTTCTGAGCATACAGTTCAGTAGTCTTAGTATATTCACATTGTTATACAACCAATCTCCAGAATTTTTTCATCTTGCAAAACTGAAACTCTGTACCCATTAAAAAACAACTCCCCATTTCCCCCCTTCCCCTAGCCCCTGGCAACCTCCATCCTACTTTCTGTTTCTATGAGTTTGACTACTCTAGATACTTTTTGTATTCTATAAGTGGAATCACAGAATATTTGTCATTTTGTGACTGGCTTATTTCACTTAGCATAATGTCCTCAAGATTCATCCATGTTGTAGCATGTGTCAGAATTTTCTTCCTTTATGAAGCTGAATAATATTCTATTATGTATATATGCTACCTTTTATTCACCCATCCATCCGTTGACGAACACTTGGGTTGCTTCCACTCTTGGTTATTGTTAATAGTGCTCCTATGGACATAGCGCAAATATCTGTATGAGTCTCTGCTTTCAACTCTTTTGGGTATATGCCCAAAAGTGGACTTGATGGATCATGTGGTAATTCTATGTTTAATTTTTTGAGGAACTGCCACACTGTTTTCCACACCAGCTGCACCATTTTACATTCCTACCAACAGTGCACAAGGACTTCTCTTTCTCCACATCCTTGCTCCTGATTTTTTAATGTTGCAACTAATTCGAGTTTTTGTCAAAATACCAGTCAGCCACACAGTTCAGACCAAGTAAACACTGTCCATAACCTGGAACTGTCCTGTGCACAGAGACAGATGTCCACAAGCCTTTGGAAGAATGCATGCTCCTTAATCCCCATCAATAACAAATGATTCTAGATGACATCATTTGTCAAGGATGATGCTAGCACATCATGCAGCTTTGGGTGGAAGAACCTCTCATCACCCTACTCTTCTACGGAGCAAAACCCTTATACCGTAATCTGACATTATTTTTTTTCCTCTCAAAAAACATTTGATAGTAACAGGAAAAAAAATCCAAGGAAAAGATTTTGTTTCTGCGTGGATCTGGTTCATGAATACCCGGCATCCCTGATCAAGTTCATCTAAGAAAAATAGTCTTTCTCCTAAGCAAATGTATGTCACTCCCCTCTATGGTCTTTTGTGGATCTTGACTGAATTGCGTCTTGTAGCTGAGAGAGGGAAAATGCTGCCTCCCTAGTCCATTTCCTGCTTGTATTTTATGACTAAAATTCATTTCTCAAATTATCTGAAGTCCCATGGTGATACAGCATAGTGTTAGGTGAGGTTTGTAAGTTTGTTTGGTCACTTGAGAAAAATGTGTAAAATGTAGACGTAATAAGGGACTAATAATCCTTTCTTCATCTTTTTATACATCTCAAAGTAGACTGAAATGCAGGACAAACTCAAAAGCAGGTAGGGAAGTTCAGTGCTTGTCATTTTCTGTCCTTTGTTCAGCTTCATGGAACATCTGTATTCCCAAGAAATAGCATTTCCTGTGATGGAGGAGAACTAGCATTTGGAAAATTTAAAGGCATACGTATATACAATTCTATTTGAGGAAGGCTATAGGAAAAATGTCTGCTTATGATTTCATGGGCTGTACTTAGAGAAAGGAGGTTTCTAAATCTTTAGCTCATTCTTCCTTTAGGAAAGAGCCATAGATAAAGTTGGGCTACTTGGAGATACACTGGGCAGGTCATGGATAATTATGATTACAATATGCCACAGGAATTAAATCCTATAATAACCAATTCTGACAAGATGAGCATTGCAAATATAATCATCTTTCCTTACTGGGGGTCACTGCTATTGTATATAGTTCCTCATAAGCAGTCCCCAGGTGATTCTACATGGTAGGGGAGCCTCTTCACTAATGTAAGAAGAAAGGAAGGAAGGAGGGAGGAGAAGGGAGGGGGGAAGAGGGAAGAAGGAAATGCATATTTTTAAAACACTTAATATAAGTGAGGCATGTGCAAAGTGCTTTAGGTGTATTACTTTATTTATTCAGTACTTACAACAGCCTTGTGAGATAGGGTCTCATCTCTATTTTACAAAAAGAAAAACCTTAGTTTTTAAAGTCAGAGGTTAACTGACTTATCCAAGTCATACAGCTAGTAAGTGGTTAGTCTTGGATTCTATGCCAGGCTTACCATTTTTGGCATAGAACTTCTTTGCTGAGATGGTTGGTGGGTCCCCAAGTTTACATAAACAAGACCAAGGAGATGGTGTAGTCACCTGAAAATACTCAGGATAAATCTCTGCTCTTGGCACCCACTCTGGCACTGGCCTTCTCTGAAAGACAGCATCTGTCCACATCGTTTAGAAGGAAATCTAATAACTGCATGAAAACATGGGGATGTAAAAGGAGCAACCTCAATGACTTGATACCAAGTTTTGAAGGCTGTCAGGTACTAACAGCTAGAACGTTTTCAATGGAAGATAGATTTTCATCTCAAGTACAGGAAAGCACAAAAATATATACAAATCCCCAAAGCAGTACCAAATGGTTTGTTAGCCACCAGCAGTTCTGCAAAGATTATAGCCCTCTACAGAAAATACCTTACCCAACTAGTTTTGCCCTTTAGATATTTCAGAACAGCTGTCATGGAAGATTCCTCTAGATTAGGGACTGCTTTCAAAAGAGGCTATAAAATGCACACTCATGGTCTGTATGTTTACGCAGAATTTGGTATTTACTCCCATAAAATGGGTAGAGAAAGGTCTTCTACAGATCACTGATATGTCCAGATCACTTGGATTGGGGGTTTATTTGGTTGTTTTTTATTTTTTATTTTTTTTATTTTGGTTTGGTTTGGTTTTTGTTTTTAGGATTAATTAAAGTGACTACAGTTGGGAAGAGAATAGTTTGATGTGCATAAAAAGGCACAGGATTCTATCAGGATCTTGTTTTTTCTGCATCAACTTCAAGGACACAGAGGTATCTAACTTATTACCAATAGGATCTAATAGCATAATGGCAGTCTTTTTTAAAAAGCCCAATTTCACTTGATGTCTCAACTGTTCCTTCATGGAAAACTACTTGCTTTGGTTTTATTCTACTGTGACTAAGTATGATTTAATGGCCCTTCTAAACTTTCTATCAAGGAACAACATGGCAGTTGGAAGGATAATCCCTAAACCATAAGGACTTGGGACAATTTTACTAAACTTGAAACATTACCCCAAAACTTATATTTAGGGTAAAATCTGGGAAGGTGCAGGAAAAGCACTCATTTTTCACTCGAAACTATTTCAAGTGGCAACAACACAGCGTACTTACCAAAATTCTGCTTTGTCATGCCAGCTTTCTATCGTCCATTCATACAGCAGCTTCACAAAATCACCCAGGCTTCTGCACTGAATGCATGTGCCTACCTCATTGCTTTGAAATCAGTGCCATTCTAATCCAGTGGGATAATTTTACAAGTGAAGTCATCAGAATATGTTAGCCTGTCTTCGGTAGCTCTAGGAAGAACTGTGTTTGTTAGAGTACCTTTAAATGTAAAGAATCTGAGTATATACATCAAATTGCATTTCAGCAAGACTTCTTTATGATTGTCCCCCATTTATTATTTTTTAAACTCAGAACAACAAAAATTAATTTCACTTATGAGATTAGATGGATCAATTACTTCAAAATCACAAATGGTATCTGCCTGATTTCTATAAAAGATAGATATCTCTTTAGAAATTTTGATGTCATTAGATGTTATTGCCTAGAGAAAAGAAGTCCTTTCACTCATGATTTGCTCAAAACTAAGCCTACAGCTTTGCAAAAAAAAAAACAAAAAACAAAAAAAAACTACCTACATATACATATATAATATACAGCACTGTGTGAGTTTAAGTTTTAAGTGATTTGACTTAACATATATTATGAAATGATGACCACAATAAGTTTAGTTAACATCCATTATCTCATACTGACTCCAAAAAGAAAAAAAATGTTTTTTTTCCCTTGTGGTGAAAACTCTTAGGATCTACTTTCTTAACAACTTTCAAATATGTCAGACAGCAGTGTTAACTATTGTCATCATGTTGTACACTGCGGACTTTTCTAAAGGCAAATTCCTATTAGTTCAATGCCACTTTCATCTCAGTAAATCATATACAAGTGGACTTAAAAAAAAATAGCCTGGACTCTTTCCCAAGAACTTCCCTCTACTGCATGTGTTACTGCTGCCCCTTTCTGGATCATGAGCGTGAATTATTTTCATGGCTCTTGGCCATAGCCAAGACAGCCTGAGCTTGCTTTCCATCCCTAATAATAATTATGTTCTATATAATAATTATTATTGTTATCCTTTCTCCTGGGTAGAAAAGTGACTGGACCAACCCAAAAGGACTAGGCTCTTCTTCCTCTGATCCAGATTTTCTTCTATTGCAGATTGGATTTGAGGACCCTCTCCTCCAGGTACAGGCCGCAGCTTCAGGGAGTGGGAATGGAGCTGATTCTGAGCCAGCTCGTCATGTCTTCTCCTTTTCCTGGTTGAACTCCCTGAATGAATGATGTTCATTCCAGCTGCTGCCCTTGGTCTGCCTGGCTGAGATGCACACCAGCAGCAGGGAACCTAGATGAAATTAATATGATGCAGGTGATGAAAGGGACCTCTGAACAGGATTTCTGCAAAAAAACAAAAACAAAAACAAAAACAAACCCTTTAATTCCAGATGACTTTCCAGAGGGAAAACAATTTTGAGAAAATAGTTGCCGAAAGTATTGGAAAAAAGAAACTTGATCTTATGCAAATCTTTTATTGTGTGGAAACATGATGAAGAGTATGTAGGTGTGATACGTGTGTGTGCATCTGTAACAAGTGGCAAGTGTTGAAAAAGTGTAGCACTACACTCTTGTCTTTAATAGGCACTGGCTTTTGTTATAATATAGTAGCTCTTCCTCTCTTTCTTCTTTAACAATGCAGTTGGTCAGTGAAATTCAGTGTTAATTCAGAAGTGACTAATTTATCAATATATGGACAAAAGGTAAATCATTGACCAAAGATATGAAACATTTTACAAAGGTTTCCTCTTTTCCATAACAGATGTCACTGGAGGTATATCCAGAAATGTTCCTTAACTCTGGTGACACTTTCATAGTCCAGAAGGTTGAAGGCCTAGGACATTTCTGGTGACATTTTTCTAATCTAAGGTAGATGTGCAGCTATCAAGCACTTAAATTGAAAAAGAATTTCCAACAGGAACTGTCTACTTTCTCATGTACCTACCGAGGCACCAGCCTGGTGAACTGTAGAATAACTGCATGTATTTAAATATATATACACACACAATACACATTTAAAATACATATATATATTTAAATCACCACCATAATGCCTCCTTCAAAACATAAGTATTACTTTATTCTGTATCAACTCTTAAATAAATGCTGTTTTTAACAACTTAGTCTTATAATGACTTATTCAGTGTTTCATGTGATCTTATTAGTACATTAGCAAGTGTATTCAAAGGGTCCCAAGGGAAGAAGCATCTTCGTACATCCAAATTAATTTTGGAGCATTAAATATTCAATTGAATTTTGTAAGTTATAACCCAACTACCAAAGATAAATGCATTGTAAAACTAACTGGATGTGCCTGTTCCGTTTTAGAAATGCGTAGTTTATATGCTTAAGAACTACAGTGATTAGGATTGGTATAGACATAAATGAGAAGAGCATTTGTGAAGTTATTAAAGTCAAAATATTTTTTATATGAAACATTTTCCCAAGCGCCATTTCATAGCAATTAAATTTGTTGCTTCAAGTGGAGAAGCTATCAAGTTTCTCCTATTAGAAGTAGGCACTGGAAAATAGCATAGAAAAACTATATTTTATGGTACCAAAGTAGTAGCTTGATAAAGTGAGTCTTTCTCACACCACAAACAAAAACAAAAATAAGCAGTGTTGGCCCTGTACTTTGGAGGAATGCCCTGTGAACCCTTCTCCTCTTTGCCTTTCCTCTTTTCCTGCCCTCTACAATTATTTAACAACTTATAGTTAATCAGGGTTAATTATTATTTCCATTATGAATTGATCTTCCATTCATAGAATTACCAAGTCTTAAAGCTGGAAGAAACTTCCTAAATTATTTAACTTAACCTCAGAGGAGTAATCTGAGGTACAGAGAGGCAATTGCAGTATCTGTGTAAGCCACTGGTGTATGTATGTATTTTTAGTAGGAAATTAATGCAAGGAGTTTTGTTTTCTCTTGTGCTGAAGTCAGGGTGAAGGAAGCCAGGAGCTGAGAGTTTTACTCTATGAACATTGAAAAGAAAAAATAAAGTCATGATTACCTTTGCAGCTTTTATTAAAAATATAAATATTCAACATTCTTTTACACAACCAAATGGACCAAGGATTGGGAAAGATGTTTTATTACTGAAACGTTTACAAGGAAAGGTTGATTCAAAGAGCTTACAGATTTTGTTTCACCCACCCAAGAGAGTGACATTCTCTTTGGCTCAGACCACAACAAAATAAATTGGGTGACTTCTGTCTGCTTCAAAACATTTCCTTCTGGGTCTACACTTTCTAAACACCATTAAAGACACCTGGAAATGGAAACAAAAGTAGACAATACAAATAACATTTTGTTGCTGTTACTGCACGTGAATACACTTTGTGCATGCTAATTAAGTATAGGCTCTCTTGCTGTATATCGTCTAGGCTTCAAGCTATAAAAAAATAAACAAATGGTATCAGAGCAACGCTATGGTACGGAATACTGTATTTTTTTTAACTTTTTTGTGCTAAATGCTGCATCTTTTTGGCCAAACGCACCGTTTTATTTCCCAATAATCTCCATCAGTTTCCTGTTGCTGTGAGCTTGCTGCGCTAACTGTTCGGCCCTGGCCATTTCCAAGACTTCTCGGAGGAGGTGGAAGGTGAGATCCAGCGAGATGGGAGGTTCCTCGGATCGCCTCTCCCTCTCCGGTGTCTCTTGGCGGCTGCCAAGGGCGTTCTCTGCTCCGCGCTCGGCGGGACCTGCGGGGCTGTCGAGCGGGCGCCGGGGCAGCGGCAGTTGCTGCAGCAACGCGCGGAAAAAGTTGGCGGCCGCCTCGTCCGGCGAAAGGCGGCTGCCGCTGCCGCCAGCGACAGGTGAAGAGGCGGGCAAGAGGGGCGCAGCGGGGCTCTTGTTGAGGTTACCCAGGCGGAGGAAATATTCCTCCCCCATGCGGAGCAGGACGGGCCGAGCCTGCGGCTGTTGGGGCTGCTGGGGCTGCGGCGGCAGCTGAAAGAAATCCATGGGCTGGGGGTGCTGCGGCACCTGCCGGGCGCCGGGGATGGGCCCCCGGCTGACGAGGGCCCTGCATGGTGGGCAGGGCAGGAGAGCCACCAGCAGGACGCCCGCGGACAAGAGCAGCGGCAGCCGCATGTTAGGGGCGCTCGCTGAGGCAGAGAGGTGCGCGGAGAGCGGAATGAGAGAAGGGAAGAGAGAGAAAGAGTTGGTCAGAGTTTAGCTCAAATGGGAGGTGCGCTCGGGGTCCTCCTACATGACACCCACAGACGTGCCTCAGGGGTTCGGGCAGGCACTGTCCGCGGTGCTGAAGCTCTCGAACTAGGACTTCTAGAGTTGGAGGGATGGGGGGCGGCAGGAAAGGGACTACTACAGAGCTCAGCACCAAGCTCAGCACCAAGCTCAGCCCCTCGTCAGCCTGGAGGGACCCTTCTTCTTCCGAGACCCTCGGAGGGTCTCTGAGTCCCCCTTCTAACGATCCCCAAAACTGATTCCCCGAGCTCTAGAGAAGATCTACAAATTTTAGATCTCCCCCGCCCCCACCCCTCCCTTTCCGGATGTTTCCGCGTCGTCCTCCAAATTCAGAACTGCTGCCTCGTCCTCCTCTTTCTCCATCCCAGCCCTTGCGTCCTTCTCTCAGGGGTCGGGATCGATGGCGGGGACTGGTCTACAATGCCAGCGAGGAGTAACTGGCAGTTCCAAGAATGATTAGCAGCCGTCTAAGTTTGCTTTTGACACATGCCGGCTACTACCGGAATCTTGAGGCACAGTCAGCACACACACAGGCACGCACACACACTCACACTCACACACATGCCCTCACAGGGACACCCGGCTCTGCCGCGCACACCGTGGCAGCTCAGGCAATGCAAAGTTGGAGGCGCGGTTCCGTCTAGGCACTCCCTACCTTCTGAGGTGCTTCTGCAGGTGAGTGGGGCGCTGCCGCCTCTCTGCAGAGGAACGTCTCCGGGCTTTTTCAGGGGTTTTCTTCCCTCTCCTTTCTGTCCTCACTCTCTTTTCTTCACCTCTTATCTTTCTCTTCAGTCTCTCAACGGACTTGGGCTCTGAGTTTCTCCACACCAGAGCCTGGAGTGGGATTTTATAGCGTCGACCCTCTTCAGAAACCACGCAGCATTTGCCTAATAAGCTGACGCTCTCTTGACAGCTCGATTGCGTGCTGCCTCTGCTCCTGCATAAATCATAGGGCCCTGCCAGAGAACGAGGGGCAGAGTTTTGCTATCTCAACACTGAATCTCACATCCAATTATATCAACAGATATTTATCGCCTCCTTGGTGACGTCAACGAGCCCTAAAATGGAAGGGCTTCTTATGACTTGTCCATTGACAAGAATTCTTGAATGAGATTTCCCAAGTGTGAAAACATACTGACCCCTTACTATGAAAGGTCAAATTTGGGGTCAGAAAGAGACATCGTATGAGAGGGGAGGGAAAAGGAAATGCGAGGGACAGGAGGTCTATCAGTGCACAGTCTTATGGGGAAAGCAGCAACCAGTTATAAGGGTTGAATCTGGATCCTCCTCTTTCCTCTCCCTCCTAACTTCTCTGACCAGTTGTCTCTGGCAACACCTCAGCATCTGAAAATATCCCTTTGCTAGAGACAAAGTGTCCCGTCAGCTTTCTCCCTGGTTAAGAATGATGAACAAGGGTGGTAGGGATATCTAGCTTTTAAGCCTCTACCTGCTTTTTCTTCCCAAGAGCAAATAAAGGAATTACGAGTCTGCAGAAGCAAGACCAATGTCTCTTGAAATGAGGCTAAAGTTTTTAAAAATGATTGGCAGGAGCAGCTTCTATCTTGGGCCCTAGTGGCCCAAACTAGGGTCAGTTGGGGATGCAGCAAGATTTTAAATTCCCCCAGAACTTCACTGCTCCTCCTTTGTCTCTCCTGTCAGAATCCAAAATTAATTGTGGATTTTTCTATTCCCAAATTAGAGAGAGAAAAGTAAGAGTTGCATCAGTTATACAATCTTCATTTGGTCTACTTGATGCAAACCCAATGAGAGAAGCATCCATTCTACCTTCCTATTCTATGCTGGGAAAGGCTTAAACTGCCTGATAACAGGGCTCAATTCATCAGTTACATATTTTCATTGATGAACATTGAGCCCATAAAAAGGTAATCTCATTAATTTTATTTCTAAATACTATCAACATCCATCATAGTACCCACATCAGGGATACCCAGATTGTTGTTTTTTGTTTTTGTCTTTGTTTTTTTTTTTTTTTGTCATCTCTTTTTCCAAATTTAAATGCATGGAAACCTGATAAATACAAAAATGCTCTCTGCACTACCACAGAATGGAATGCTAAGCTTATAAAACCATACTCAAATTTCAAATTAAATTGACACTATCATGTAAGTAGGAGGCAGTTACCTCTAATTTTGTAGTTCAGAATGCAATTCCAAACTCTGGTGTCTGTGATTTAATTCAGCTTCTAGATAACCATGAGTTCTTTATCAGAAATCTCCTGTTGCTCATTTCTGGTTAGCTTTGCTGCTTCCTTTGTAGCTACATGACAAATGATGCAATACATATTTCAACTTCCATTTTGGGTCTATACTAATCCACAACTGCTCTTAGAAACAGAAGGAAGGTAGAAAGAGAAATGCTGGCAGTTTCCAGAGAATTCAGCCCATAGTTGGATCATTGTGCTATGGAATGTACTTTTAGATGAAATGTACATATGAGAACAAAGAAATGTGTCTTCTGGGAAAGATGTGGGTTGTTAATAGAAAATCAGAATTATATAGAAAATGGTTGAGCTTCTATAGGAAGGCAGTGTTTTATGTAGATAGGGGGCATACAGAACCTTGGTTTTTGTTATTGTGAGCTTTTTTCCCTTTGAATGGATCTTAACTTTTTTTGCTTACTTTCCTTTATGACCCCTTCACTGTCCCCAATGGCAGAATCAGCTTAGAGGTCAATCTGGAGGTGGAAGTAGATTTGGAAGAAGTTCAGGTAAATGGATACAGAAGAAGAACCAGGAAAGGGATAAGACCATGAGTTTAGCTGGGAAGGCCTGAGAGGTTCCTCCAGAGAAGACACATGTTTTGGACTCTGACTAACCCCATACCCCTTCAGATCTCTCTCCTTTGGGCCATATGAAGGATGTTGTTGTAGTATAGCTCCCTCATCACTGTTGAATTCTTGCTGTGAGATTTTCCTGGAGTAGGTAGTTGATGGGGGACAGAGTGGCTCTGAATAGGGGTGAGCACAAAAGGCCTGGATCCCAGAGGAGGAGGAACTGGGCAGAGTAGCCCTTACTTGTGATTTATCCAAAAGTAAGATCTCATCAAATCACTGGATATTTACATTAGAAATGACTTGAAGAGATCATTTGGTTTAAGTGAGAACCAGAGAGATTAAGTGACTTACCTAGGTAATGGTGAAGTCAGAATTAGAATCCAATTCTTTTGACTAGCAGCCTGTACTATTTCTGTAATATAACAATACCCTTTGAACCTCCCCCTTTTTCTAACAGAGACACACAAACAAATAGAAGTGAGAAGATGAGGTTAGATAAAGCGACACATTCACACACCAATCCTAGACTTTCCTTATATTAATAAATCTCTTAAGACATGAGAACATAGAGATTTTCTGGACATGCTGATGCCCCGGCACCTGATCTTAAATCTCTGAGTGCACACACTGCAATTTACCTTTCAGAAGAATCTTGTAGTTATAACATGAGGTTTTTAAATGTATTGCCAAATTACGATGCATTAATTTGATCTTCTACCTTAGTTCATGTTGGAGAAAAAAGATCTTTGGATAAAATACAGAGTTATGTGTTTCTCAAAATAATGATATAAATGTGTGATTGGAGAAATAATATGATGCAGAGGACTTATATGTGCAGTAAACTAAATTTCCAAGTCCATAAAAATCACCACTGATAGATTCGATCCTACATGTAGGAATAACTAGTCATTGGAGAACCAATTTAAATGCTTTTAGAACCTAAAAATACAACCCAAGGAACATAGGCATAAAAACAGGAATTATTTTACATTTTAAACCACATTTTTTTCAATAAAAACATACTATAGGATATAGTTAAATTTTAAAAGACATGGCACAGTAGCCCAATAAATAAAGAAGTATCAGAAATAATAGGTAACTGCTGGGCTTATCCCTGTCATCTGCATCTCCTTGCACTTTCAAGGAGTATCCCAACATGTGCCTCTATTAACAAAATTCATGGCAAACACAGTCTCCAAGTTTGCTAACTGAAACGTTTGTTGAAAGGAATCTACCATCTCCAATGACAGTCTTTAAAAATGCCTAGGGTAGACAGATGTTTTGGTAACTGTTTGTGCTTCAGATAGATTAGTAACTGCCTTCAGCTTCCATAGGTAGGACTAGGGAAAGGAACTCAAACAGCACAAATACCTAACTGCTTCACCAGTAACAATAGCTTTTATTATCAAAGCCACTCACCCTCTTTGTAGAAACTTGGAAAAACCAGAAAAGTATAAAGAAAAATATGAAATTCCTCAGATTCCAAAATTGAAAGATAATCTCAGTTAATATTTTGTGTCCCTTGAGAATTTTTCCTGAGCACATACATTTATGTAATTGAAATAACAATATGCTTTTATTTTGAATCTCTGCTTTTAAAAAAAAAAACAAAAATAAAACAAATCTCTCTTATTTAAAACTTAAAAGTCATTGGTTGAAGGACTCTTTTTCAGATTCCTAGATTAAGTTTAGTACCTGTTCTCAGTGCTCTCCTAACATCATGAATGTCCTCCATCATAGAGTTCACATTTTTAAATAGTTACTGGTACAATATGTATCTTCCTCTCTGGACTGTAAGCCGTGTGGCAGAGATTGAGTGTCTTTATAAACTTCCATATTCAATACTCACAGCCCTTAGCATAGTGCCAAAACACAGTAAACAACCAATACACCTTCTACATGGATGAACTACAGAAAATGTGTTGAATGAAGTATAGAAAGTGACCCATAAGCCTATAATTGTGAAATAATTAAATGAACATTTTATAACTAAAATGTTATAGTCTGCTTTTTTTTGTTTAAAATATCTCAAACATTTTCCTATATCTAAGTGACATCCATTTTATTGACTGCAAGGGGATGTACTGCAATTTCTATACATTCATTATATATCACCATACTAATGACCTGCTTTTTAATTTTTCTTCTACATCTTGCCTTTGTACCTTTAAGTAATACATCTACTGAATCATTTCCTGATCTTTCAAATACAAATAAGATCTCTTAATTTCCAGATGGTAAATGAGAATATTAGTATCACTTCAGCTTTTCAAAACAGCTTCCTGCACCTCGATCCCCCAGGCTCTCTCCTCTGTACTTTTACTTCTAGATTGTCAGTGTTAATCTTTTCATAACCGTAGTTAAATCTTCTGTGTTTTGACTATAGGTTGATCTAAAACTAAAGCAATATAGTTTTAAATCACTGACTTTGTAAAAGTTGTTTGCTGCATAACAAAGTCATAGACTCTGATATTTCCTTTCTTGTTTTTGTTTCACCAAGTTATCTTTTTTTATATTCAACAGTCTGATTTTTCCTAGAATTACTGTCTTAATTTTGTTCCTGGTTTTCTGTTTTTTGTTTTTTCAGATTTTCTATCATGACAAGTAATCTATCAAACCTCCCCCTCTTTTTTAGGACCCCTCTCCTTGAGCACTACAACGTGCTGTTTTAGACTGGTTACTAAATATGATGTACAGAATTGAATTCTCAATTGAATTCATTATCTAGAATCACATGACTTCTTTCTTCCTGATTTCTCAATGTATTTTGCTGGACCACATCCGCAGTTAACTTTCTAAGAAAGGATGTATAGTAAGTAGATTTTCTGAATTCTTGCATTTCTGAAAATGATTTTATTTTACCCATATAATTGTTTTAAATGCTACTTTAGCAAGGTACACAATTCCAGGTTGAACACAGTCTTCCTCTAGAACTTTGAAAGTATTGTTCCCTGTGTTTTATCATCCAGTGCTGCTGATGAGAAATCCAATGTCATTCTGATTCTCATTTCTTTATAGGACCCTTTTTCCTCTCTCTCATTCTCACTTGAAGATTTTAGTATTTTTCTCTTTGTTGTTGATGTTCTGAAATTTCACAATGATATTGGGTCTTTTCTCATTTATCCATTTGAATTTGGGGATTCTTGCTCTTCAAGTATATGAAAATTTCTCACATTATTTTTATGATAATCTCCTCTGTTTTCTATTCCTTCTTTCTGGGACTTTTATTGTAAGATGTTCCTTCCCTGTTGGCCCTCTATGTTTGTTATATTCTCTCCTTTTAGGGCTCTTTCTTTTGTATTCTATTTTCTTGGAGGGCTCCTAAATATCCTCCAGCTCTTCAATTAGTTTTATTTTACAGCCATATATTCAATTTCCAGGCTTTTTATTCTTTCTCCATCCTTTCTTCATAGCTCTTATTTTTGCTTTACAGTGTAATATTTTCTCAAATTTCTTTAAGAATATTAACTAGGAAACATTAACTTTCTTTCTCTGAATCATCTATTCCATCCATGGTCATTTAAAAAAATTTATTTATCTTGGTTGCTCTATTTTATGTTGGAGACTTCCCTTAAGTCTCTTAAGGTAACCTATATATAAATGGTGGCACTCTCATATTTAAGAATTAGGTGACACAAAGCTGGCTGGGAACTATCTGTGAAGGACAAGGACCTTGTCACCAAGCAGCCTTCCCTTTAGGGTGATCAGATGGTGAAACAGTCACTACTATGGTAATACCCATCAATGTCAAATTACAGAGAACTTTTCTGTGACACTATTCAACTTCAGTTGAGTAAAATATATGTATTAGTTTGTTAAAGCTGCCAACACAAAGTGCCATAGACTGGGTGGTTTAAACTGAAATTTATTTTCTCATGTCTCTAGATGTTACAAGTCCAAGATTAAGGTTTCAGCAGGGTTGATTTCTTCTAAGGTCTATTTCCTTGTCTTGCAGATGGCAATCTTCTCCCTGTGCCTTCACATGGTCTTTTCTCTGTGAATATGTCTTAATTTCATCCTCTTATAAAGACACCAGTCATACTGTATTACCATCCGTACAACCTCATTTTACTTTAATTACCTCTTTAGAGACCCTACCTCCAAATATAGTCACATTCTGAGGTACTGGGGATAAGAACTTCAACATATGAATCTTGGGGGGAGGCAATTCAGCCAATAACAACATACTTTACAAATGTTTATTTCTTTGCTTTTTGCCTAACAGGTAGATATTTGAATGTTCAACGTTCTCCACAAAGGATAAGAAAGGTTGGTAGAGGGGTTAACTCTTCCCTATATAGACTTTCAAGTATCCCTTTGAATACTTGATCCCTTTTCTCCTTCCTGCCTTTGGTGATACTTGGAGTTTCTAAGTCCTGAGTCCCTCTTGGGTTCTGCAGGTGGGATCCTTCCTCAGCTGCCTGCTCCTTTGTGTGCCTTCTGCAATGGCTTCCTTACCTCTTACTTCAGATCTTCTCTGTTTTCCTTCCTCAGCTACCCCTCTGCAGACCCTTTATAGCTGCATCCTCTGCCTTGTTTCCTCAGATACCACTTCATCTTTTGTTAAACCCTCTTACCTGCTTATGGTCCTCATCCTATTCTCTTTATCATTTTGGGTTTATACTATCATTTTAATGGGATTTCAGAGGGAGGGGAGGTAAACACTCATGTATTTTGGAAAGACTTCTCTGAATAGAGAAGTAGAGAGTATATTGTTAGAGAGGAGAATTGGAGGAGCGAGGCGGCAGATAAATTTATGGTCTTTACCATGGTCATTACCACTGGGCCACTGTAGCATGAACATCACATGCCAGTGATGCCAGGAGCTGTATAAGACAATGGCAGGGTCTCCTATGATTGCTCCAGGAGCCTAGGACACTACCTGTGGGCAGCCACACCCCTCTTCAGGGATTTGTAGGGGCAGGGCTTCCTTTCAGTTCCCCATCAGTCAATAATTCTCTCAGTATCCAGAAACCACTGGGTGCCTCATCTCCTTTCTTCAGAAAATGGCAAGGATTTTGTTATTTGTCCCTTTATTTTTTCCAAAAGTTAGGAAGTAACTAACTGGGGAGATGACTCAGAGCAACAGAAAAGGGGCATGTTTCTGCTTCTCTAACAAGCCCTTGCCTTGATAGACATGACTGACCTTTCTGTTTACATCATAATACATTGAATTTTCTGTTTTAGTCTCCAGATAATGGATGGAGGGCAGTGAGAAGATGTGTGTGAACTTTCTGTCATGAAGGGCAATTTGCAGGAACTAATCATCTTACAATAGTTGGTCATAAGAAAGAAATCTATCAACCAAGCATCCTGCACAGGTATTTATATTCATGAACATTTCTTGACTCTAAAGAAAGATTTCTCAAAGAGCTCTCCTAGGAATGTTACTGGTGTTACAAAGGGGAAAAATGGAGGAGGAGGGGAGATGTAAAGAAAGGTTTTTTACTGCAGAAATTTCTAGTACTTTAAAATATTTTTCCTGCACTGTAAATATTCAAGTCTTCAGCATTTCCCAGACTTATCTGACCACAAAGCAAGTATACTGTTGGACTAGTTGGGAGATATAATAAGTCAAGGCATTTTATGCAGAGCCCAGCTACACTTTCTTTGGGATCTGTATTAAAGTACATGACTAGA
Organism: Zalophus californianus; assembly: GCF_009762305.2. Lineage (NCBI taxonomy): Eukaryota > Metazoa > Chordata > Mammalia > Carnivora > Otariidae > Zalophus > Zalophus californianus. Next base: position 125,962,752 of record NC_045598.1, read on the forward strand.
GCTACTGAGTCATTTTCTACCACTCCTCAGAGAAACTTTAAAGATGACACTTTTTACCCTTGAAGATAGGGTTTCAAGGTATGGGGAGATGTCTATTTCCAATGCTTCTCAGGATTATCTGCCCTGGGAAGGGTCACCTGGGAAAGAACTGTAGAGCCCTCCCTTACCACCCATAAATGGTCAGGTCTGCTGGCATACCTCCTAGTAAGGAGAAGGAGTTGGTCTCTACAGTAATTTAACCCAGTCAAAATCTATGGGCCAACCTTGCAAAGGAGGACCTCTTTTGGGTATGAAAAGGCAGAAGTGTCCTAGACAAAACTGATTGCAATGGGTGATATTGGGTTTTTCACTAAAAAAATTCAGTCACTCAAGAGGCAGGAGGCAGTGAGGGCTGTAAGGATGGACAGAGACCATGAGCAGTCAACATTTAGGAGCTGTGGATTTCAAAGATGTTGTTCCTGGTTGTGGGTATAGGCCTTTTTTGAACCTTGCTGCAAGCTCTTTTCATCTCCAAGGCTTCTGTCATCCACCTGTGGGAAATGTGATATTAGCTTTCATTATGAGATCTACAGGTCTTTTCTCATGTGTGTGTGCTTATTTGTTTTCTAGCTCTTTGTGAGATTATTTCCCACTCTGTAGTCTGTACACTGCTGGTACACTGCTTATACATGGTGTTTACTGGTGGTTAACTATGTTCTACTTAAAAGAAGGACTACCTTAATTCAAGGTGGTCTCACAATTGTGAGTCAACGAACCCTTGAAAGGATGGTTATATGAAACCTATATGTGGGAAAGAAAGGATAGGTCTCACTTGCCATAGTCACTGTTCTCTTTCGCATGAATTTTAGAAGTGATCTGAGCAACAGTGTTCCTGGGATAATGAAAAGATTTTAATGGCCTCAAGCAGCAGTGAAGTTTAATGCTCCTATTCATATAAAGTTAAATACAGAAACATATGTGAGCCTCACCTCATTTTCCAACTTGTTTTCTTTGTAGTTTAATTCTCAATAGCTGTAAAGTTCTAATTTGTGCTAATGTACTCTTCACAGCAACAACAATAATTGCAATAAAGGGATTTTTCAAATTTGTATGGAGAAATACAATTATACAATCTGATAGATTTCTTCTGTAAAAAGAGTTACTCAGCTTTTTGAGGCAGAACCATATCTGATTCTTGTTTATAATGGAATTTGTTCTAATGTCTTTACTTGAAGATTTCACTAAGAACAAAACACTTCAAAGCATCCTTACAAATAGAATAAAGAATGTTACCTGGCTCCCTGTTCCTGTGGGGCCCTCTAGACTTCTGGCAGTTGTCCAATTACTTCAATACAGTTTTGACTCTATTATTTCCTAGGTGGGTGGCCTTAGACAAGTTATTTAAATTTTCCAAACTTATTTCCTTATTTGTCAAGCCAATATAAAATGTTGCTTTCTTTATTTGTCCCCCGTAGGGTTATGGGATTAAATGAGAAAGTGATTTCAGGGCCTAGACTATAAGAAGCAATCAATAAATATTAGGTATTATTGTTTTGAGCTAATGATGTGGTTGTTGTTGCTGCTGAAGGCAGTGACCCTATTTAATCTCAGCTCCTCAGAGCCTAGCATTAGCTCAATATTTATTAGGCATAATGTTTATTAATGAAATAAAATAAATGTAATCAATAAGATTTTCTAATACCGGAGGTTTTTCAGTCACCCAGAAGATTTAAGAAAAAAAATTAATTAATAGATTTAATTTTTTTAAGAGCAGTTTTAGGTTTACAGAAAAATTGAGCAGAAAGTACAAGGAATTCCCATATGCTCTTTCTCCCTTCACCTTAGTTCTCCCCTATTGTCATTATTATTAATATCTTGCACTTGTATGCTACATTTGTTACAACTGATGAACCAATGTTGATACACTATTACTAATAAAGTCCATAGTTTACCTTAGGGTTCACTCTTTGTGTTGTATATTCTGTGAATTTTGACAAATGCATCATGTCATGTGTCCACTATGACAATATCACACAGAATCACTTCACAGTTCTGAACATCCCCCTCCTCGTGTCTTCCTCCCTCCCTCCCTTCCTCCAACCCCTGATCTTCATACTGTCCTTATAGTTTTGCCTTTTTCAGAATGACATACAGTTGGAATCATACAGTATGTAGCCTTTTCAAACTGACTTCTTTCACTTAGCAATATACATTTCAGGTTCTGCCTTGTCTTCTCAAACAAAGACACATTTTTTACTTAGCAATAGCATTATTTTGAGTTGGGAAATATCTGTTTGGCTGGTGTCACTCTACTTGGTAGATGTCTGCTCACTTAAGGATTATTTCTGTGTTGAAACTTCTATTCTTAGCCTGGTCATTTATCCATTTAACTAAAAGTAGGTGTACTCAAAGGAGAATTTTACATTATAAGGAGGGGTTAAAAATAACAACATTCCTAATAAAAAATAAAATACAAGAATATATACATCTTTTTTCTATTCCAAGATCAGTAAGTCCCTCATTTCCTAATGGGAATGCCTTTGGGATATGCCAGGCAGGGCTCTGGGCACTTTCCATGCATCATCTCAGCTAATCCTCCCAAAACTCCAGGAGGTGGGTATTGTTACCCCTAGCACAGATGGGGACACTCTCAATTCCTGCCCCACAGGCTGATATAGACTTGTCAGATTCTCTGAATTTGACCTGGATGACCACTCACATCAAGTTGGCTGAGAGTTCATTTATTTTCTCCATACCCTAAATGTCCTTGGATGACCTTACTATTGTTCATTCTTAATCTCTGCTTTAAAGCCAGGCAACAGAAAATAATCATTCATCATATTTTTTTAAAATCCCCTTTACTCATCTGTTTCCCTGAATCAATCTCCAGATAGATCCACCCCCCTCCTTTATTCAATCAGAGAGAGAAGGTGGAGACAGCACAGGTACAGCTGCCTTCGCAACTTCCCAGGAGGCCAGCCCTAGACTACCAGGCCTCTTCCAAGTCTCATTTCTTTGATAATTTCATGTTCATCCCATTCCATCAAATATTCTGAAATACAGTTTCTTGTGCAGCCCTTCAGCTTCCTCTTACCTTCTTACTGTTTACACCTTTCAAGCACTTATAAAAAGTATGTCTCTCCACTGGTCTAAAATTTAGAAAATGCATAAATATATTTATTTGGCTCCTTCAGTGGCTTTTCTAGGTGCTTGAACTTTTCATAGGGCTTTTTGTGAGGGAAGATGGGAAAGATTAGGCTTTTCACTAAACCTCCTGAAGCTGGGTCATTTAGATTTCTGTAAAAGAGCTGTCATGTTCCTCCTGCTCCTATTTCTATGTCTAATCACGGGGCAGCTCCTGACTTGGAGCATGGTGCTACTGAGACCTCCATTCCCATATACACAGGTGGCCTCACTGGTACAGCTCCAGGGTGGTGAGACTGGTCAGGATAGGGTTGGGAGCACCAGGAAGGGGAAGGCTCAAAGCAGGGCCCTTGTGTCTACGCCAATCGCATCCCTAAAGTAATGGCAGGGCCCCTGAAACCATGTCAGCTCTCTCCAACACTGAGCACCTTCTTTGGGCCAAGAATAAATGTAAGAATGAACACAGCAGTGACTGAAAATTGGGACTTTGAGGTTTTAATGAAATACAAAAATGTCAACCCCATGTTTTTATCTGCTGGGATTTTATCAGAAATCTTCTGATAGGAGGGTAGCCTGAAAGGGGCTGAGCAGGTTCTCAGGAACTAGCCACTAAGACTTCTCCTCTGGGAACTTTGGGACAGTGCAGCAACTTCCCTTTTGGTCAAAAAAAGTGTAATAATGGCTTCCCTTATTTATGCTTCTTCCAGAAGCCTTTACCTTCCTTATTTCTCATCTCACTGGAGCTCTGCTAAGAAGTAGATGTTATTATCTATATAGTCCATAGATGAAGAACCAAAGGCTCAGAATAGGCAAGTAACTTGGCTGATGTCTCCCAGCTGATACATGGAGGCGTGCTGGGATCCCCAAAGAGTTCCTCTGTTCTCTTCTCCCCTTTCTCACTCAGGCCTTCCAGGACTCTGGGGAGGATTTGGGTGAGGTCACATGGTTTCGAAGGAACAGGCCCCATATTTACCCCACGCTCCTGGTTTGTCTCTTTCCTCAGCACTAACCACAAGGTGTAATTATGAGGAATACCACACTACTTGTGTTCATGTCACTCAAAAGAACATGAACTAAAACATCTGGGCTTGGTGGGAACATCCCTGGAAACTTACCTAGGTATTATCCATAGTTATGTGCCGTTTGCTCTTGGTTTTTCTTCTTTAATTTTAATTCTCACACCTCTTCTATATAAACTATGCTGAACATCCCATTCCTTTGCTGTCATTCCCAGGAGCAATGGGGACAATCTCCTAAAAAATGTGCTTATCCAGATCCTCAAAATAGATTCCAACCTCCCCATATCTCTGGGCCTTGAAAACATTTATATGGTTTCTCATTCTATAATGGATGTTACATTGATGTTTATGCTTCACACCAGTTTCTAAATTAATATTTGCTATATGGAGGCCTGCTAATTAATATGTACCTTTCCTGAAATTTCAAATCAGCTATCTGAAATGGGAGGAAGGCAGAAAGCAACTTGCAAATTCTGTGCATAATGAAGTGAGGAACAAGCTCACATAATGAAGACAAACAATTATACAACATTTGCATGATTCTTTTTTCTTGCAACATGAGACAAGACACACGGAGCTGATTAGCATACTGCCTTTGCCGTGAGTTTTGTTTCTTATTTCCCCACCATTTGGTAGGATTCTCAAAGCCAAGAACAGGTCACAATGTTTTGTCAAAGTTTTCTTATATTATCCTAGGGAATGTCAGGCAACCAAGATCACCTGGCCAAATTCAACCTGACACTGGTGACTTCTGTTTCTGTGACTGTCCTGGGGGTGTGTCCCTCACCTGATACACATATGCCCAGAGCAAGACCCCAATTCAGGCTCTAACCACTGAATTCAACTGGCCAGAGAGTCCCAAAATACTTGCTAGTCCCCAAAGTATTTACTGTGCATCTACTATGTCCCAGCCCCAGGTTAGATGCTGGAAATAAAATTGAACAAGTAAAATCCTTGTTGCCCTTGAAGTATTGACTGCCCGTCGAGGAAGACATGCTAACAACATTTACAGTAAGTGCTCTGTGAGTACAAAGGGAGTCTATTCTGACAGGCAGGTGGAGGAAGGTTTGGGAAGAGCTCCACAGAAGGAAACTGATTCAGGCAAGCTGGGGATTCATCCAAGGTGCTTGAGAGGCTGTCAAACAGCCTGTTAAGAGCCTACCTTTTGTGTGACTGGGTAGGTCATATAAACTTTCTGTACCTCAGTTTCTTCATCTGTAAAATGGGGATAATAATAGGACTTACCTTATAGAGTTATTGCTGTGAGGATTAAATGAGTTGTACACAAAAACCTTAGTATGGGTTCTGGAACACATTAAGTGCTCTGGAAGTGTTAGCTTTCATTATCTGAACTATGGCAGGAGCTGGAGAGGGAAATCACAGCCTCAAGAAATGTTAAGGGCAAGTAAAGGCAGGCTGTAGGGCAGAGGGAGAAATCCAAATGGATCTCATCATTTTGTCTTGGGTTATGGGGCAGATGGTGAACATAGCATTTTGGGATAAGAAGATGAAAAGACTTATTTGGAAAATACTGAGACTAAAGAACCTAGGGAATATTCAGATAGAAATATCTAACCAGCAGTTGTAAATAGGAATGTGAGCTCTGGAGAGAAGTCTGAGCAGGAATGGAGAACTGGAACCCTTAACAAGAGGTTGAAGCCATGGCTTGGAATGGTCTAAGTGGAGCAGGATGAGAAGAGAAGCCAGGGAGGGAGGTGAGGACAGTCAAGATTTAAAGGATAGCCAGAGAACATGGGGGAGACTGAGGAGGGGTGGTTCAAGAGTGAGAAAGAGAACCAAGAAAGAATGGTCTCATGAAGCAGAAGGGAAGAGAGCTCTTGAAGGAGAGAGTAGTCAGAAAAGTAAAAATGCTACACAGAAGTGCCATGATATAAAGATCAAGAGAGATCCATTTGGTTTGGTAGGCAAAGCCAGGGGTCAAAGGGCTCAAAAAAGCAAAAGGGAACACTGAGAAAGCACAGAGATTTTAACTGCAGGAAGCAACCACCTCCTCTAGGGCCAGGGAAACAAAAGGCAGAGGTGGGAGCCACTGGAATCCAGGCCCTTGGAGGAGAAGCCCCATGGAGCTGGGCTCTGGCCTCTAAGCAGGGAGTGCTGCCCAGTAGGTGCTGACACGTCTGGAGCTCAGTGAAGGGCCTCAGGGAGCTGGGACTCAGGGGAGGGGAGCCCATTCAGCTAGAGCTGATGTCTTAGAAGCTTGGAAGATGGACCCAGCAGAGTAGAGTCTGGGACCTCTGAGGAGAAGGGCATGAGGATGGCTCTGGGGGTTCTGGCAGAAGCAGGAGACTGGAATCAACTACTCCACATGGAGTGTGGGGCTGTTGCTGGGGAGATGCTGACCAAAACAAGTTTCATACTAAGCCCGCAGTAAGGTGAGTTCCATACTGATCAGTAAAAGCATCTTAAGGAGATGGGAAAGATGGAACCCAGCGCACAGGTGCAAGGATTGGCCAAGACATAAGCAAGAGAACATCAATTCCTCTGAGAGGTGAAGATGTTGCACAAAGCCAAACAAACAAAACACCCACTTTGTAAGTGAAGTGCTGAGTCTACTACCAAATGACCTAAACTACCACATGATCTAAAGCACCTCTCCTCTTTTTGCCAAGGAGATCTTTCAGGTCTTCACACACATCACTGAGGCCTTCTTGGACCACCCTATCTAAAATTTTTACCCATCCTTTCCACATACCTGAAAACCCCCTTTCTGTTTGTCTTCCTTAGTGCTCACATTCTTACTTATCAGATTTATTTGTTGTCTCTCCAAAAAGCAGGGATTTTTGTCTGTTTTGTTCATTGTTGTAACCCAAAGTTAAGACAATACTTGGCACAAAGTAGGCGCTCAATAAATATTTGCTGAATACATGAATGAATGAAATACCCATTGTAAGTACTGCTGAAATAGAGCATGGGATACATTTTTGGGTTTAGAATATTTATCCACTAGTATTCAGATGCTTTCTCCTGGGCCCTGTGAGGGACATGGGAAAAGAAAATGGAGGAGTCTCTAATATCACAGAATTTATAACAGTTGAAGAAATGAAACAAATTAGCCCATATGGTAACAAAAGAATGAATGAACCCTGCCCTCCTTCTTCCCAGGCTATACTTCCCCCTTCACACTGGTCTACAACCATCTGTCCCTTTCTTGGATCCCTCACAGTCCACAGCATCCTTTCTGCCCCCCAGCCCAAGATTCACTGCCTTCAGCTGGTCCAGGTCATGAGCTCCAGTGGGCAGAGTTCTTGGCCCCCTCCTGGGAGTAAGATTAGAGGGTCTGGGCCCACTGGTGCAGCTTTCTCATACCTGACACGTGTGTGTTTTGAAAGCCTCATCAGAGCTGACTTTGATGGGCAGCAGGAGCCCTCCAGGCAGCGTGCTGCCAGTACTGTCAGCCCAAATTGGGTGATGGGGGGTTGGGGGTCATATCACCAACTGTCAAGGTGTTAGAAGAGATCTCAGAGTGCTTCATGGATGCAAAGGATGAAAATCAGCAACACTGAATATGCGTGTGCTGTTCTTAGAGGAAACACTGGGTAATAGTGCAGTACTCTGGACTATTCCCATAAAATTCTGTTTATTCTTTTTTGAGCAAAACCAAATTTAGTGTACCCAATGTATATGCACACATACACATGCCACATAGAAATGCACAGACAGCACACACACATCATCACCCACAATACACAAACACAGGCAGGTACTAAGTGTGTACATGCAGACACACAAAGGCACACATATACACACATTGCAGGGCTTGTCCTCAGCCAGAGAGTTTGGGGAAATAACTAAAAGAATGAATGAATGAATGAATGAATGAAGTTAATGTTTTATCTGTGATCACTTAACAGAGGATAGAACACAGTAACTATCTACTCTCAACCCTCCCAGTTTAAAACAGTTTCCTACTGAGGTAAGAGTTTAAGTTCTTTTTTAAAAAATTCAAAAGGGTTCCTCCCAAAAGCTTTTGCTACTACTAGAGTTTATTATTTTAAAGGATCCAATAATTTGTTGGGGACTTTTTCCTTTAAAGAGAGGAAGTCTCTCTGAAGAGAATGGCAGTGTGTTTACTAATAAATCATGCTGAAGCAGCAGAGTTGAGTTCATGGAAAGGGCACTGGACTGGCAGCCAATTGAACTGGATTCCAATCATTTCTCTTTACTATTGTTAGATGCAACTGTGTGCAAATTACTTCTTTCTCTCAGAGTCTCAGTTTTCTCATTTATAATTGGGTGGTGAGGTAGGAAAATATTTACTTAAATATAGTGCATTGATCATCCATACTCATCTATATTCTGCCCTAAGACTTCCCAAAATAGAGAAAGCTACAGATTGGTTCTCAACTGGGTGGGAATTTTGCCCTACTCCCCAGGGATATTTGTCAATGTCTGAAGACACTTTTAGTTGTCATGACTGGCATCTGGTGGGTAGAAGCCGGGGATGCTGCTAACCATCCTTCCATGCACAGGACAGGTCTCACAACAAAGAATTATGCAACCTAAGATGTCAAAAGTGCCAAAGTTAAGAAATCCTGCTCTTGACCCAACAGTTGATCTTGTACTTTTAAACCCTCTCCTAATTAGCAGACTGATAGACATGTATCTACCTACTGCTATGGACTGAAAAGTAACCTCCTAAAATTCATATTTGAAGTCCTAGCCCCCAGTACCTCAGACTGTGGGTATATTTGGAGATAGGGCCTTAAAGAAGAGGTAATTAACTTAAAATGAGATAATTAGGGTGGGTCCTAATCCAGTCGGCCTGCTGCATTTATAAGAGGAAGGGACACCAGGGACACAAAAACTCAGAAGAAAGGCTATAAGGGGACACAGTGAGAAGATGACTGACACTGGCCAGAGAGGCCTCGGGAAAAACCAAATCTGCCAACACCGTGATCTTGGACTTGCAGCTTCCAGAACTGTAAGAAAATAAATTTCTGTTGTTTAAGCCACAGGGTCCATGGTATTTTGTTATGACAGCCCTAGAAAATTAATACACCCACTTCACAAATAACAAGAGGATTCTTTTCCAAAGCAATGGAATGCCCACAGAGAAAAGACCTCCAACCTGACAGTTATGGGTCCCCAGGACTATTGCCTACTTCCCCACATCACATTAAAGGGAATGGCCAACCAGCAAGCATTGGCCCCTCCCCTTCCCCTTACACACACACACACACACACACACCCCTCAAGATCAGTTTATTGTCTGGTTCCTAAATATGATGGAACAGCCAAATATCATTGGACTTTTGAAGAAATTCTACAACACAAGAGAGAGACCAAAATAAACAAGCAGAACATGTAACTCTGAAAAGAACAGACATACTTTAGAAAAACTTTTAAAAGTTTAACTTTTAAGAACTCTTTAATTAATATTCCTAGAAAGAGTAAAAAAATTATTACATCAACAAAACACAAATAGCTAATGAGGAAGGACTACTGTAAAATAAAAATATGACTCTGAAATTCAAATAAATTGTGGATAAAATCTAATAAAATCACCAGGTAGTGGGACACAGAGAAGTGAAAAACTAAGAGAAAAGGTAAGATTTATAGAGGATCAGACCAGGAAGCCTCACATCAAATCAATGGAGCGACAGAGAGAGAAAACAAAAGGGAGGAAATCATCAAAGAGATATCACAAAGGATTTTCCAAGAGTCAAAGGACATGAATGTACAAATTAAGATGCCAATCAAGTGTCCAAGGCAATGAGCTAACTAAATTACATACATGCATATACACGTGCACATAGACACATCCAGGCTCAGCATTATAGAAGTTCAGTATTTCAGTAATAAAGAGAAGATACCAAGAAGCTTCAGCAGGAAAAAGAGAAATTTAAAAGATACGTATAAAAAAATAAAAACTCTCACCAGCATCAGACCTCTCGTCAGCTGTACTGAATCTGAGAAGACCGTGGAGGAAAGGGCTTCAAGGTTCTGCGTTAAAATGACTGTCAGCCTTGAATTCCATACTGAACTAACAATCAAGGATTAGGGTAGAAAAAGCCATTTCCACAACTGCATAAACTGAAAAACACCACATTTCACACTTGTAAGCAGTACCACCCTGAGATCCCTGCCCCGTAGGAGTGCAGTTCCTTGAAGTTCTAAATTCCCTCCTGGGCTCTGGGACTTAGAGCCAGATGGGGAGACCCAAGCTCAGATCTGATTTTGAATGGGATCTGGTCTTCAGAAACATCTTTGAAATTTCCTAAGGCCTCCTCCAGAGCCTGGGACCAGCCAGGGTCAACAGAACCCTCCTGGGAAGCACCTTAGCCCAGACCACATCCATGTCTTCTTTCATCCCCTTCCTCATGTTCTCTTATCATCTGCCCTATCCATATGCCAAAAGGTTTCTTGAGGTCCTGGGCCGACCCTGGTTCCAGAAGGACATTCTGGCAAGTGGAATGCTCATGCTGCATGGTTCATAAATTCTTTCATAGAGTCATGTGAGACTGGGCTACCAGAATGGCAGTGTACTGACTCTCAAACACTGGATATAGGACAAGTTCAACACCAACAGACCCTTGACTTAAGCTACATGTGTGGGCCCATGTGTTAATTCTCATCTGGCTTTGTTTTATGGTGCTATATCTGATCCTTGGCACCCAAGGCTAACCCAGGGTGGCAGCAGGTATCCTTTATTCTATGTGACCCTGACTAATGTTCTCTTCTGCCTCCATTTGATGTGAGGACATTACACTTTCCCAAGTCAGCTAAATCTATGCCTGATGAGAGACAGCCCTTCCTTGTGCCAGTGAGGCCTCTTTTTGCATTCATCTCTGCTGGTGCCAATGAATGGAAGGCAGGGTGCAGTTAACATTAACATAATCACTTTCTAGGAATGTAGTGGTTGCTGCATAAAGAATTCAAAAGAAGACAGATTTGAAAGATGTATTGTTCTAGATTTATGTTATAAAATTCCAAGTGGTAAATTCAACATAACCAGAACACAAATTATTGTTCACATTTCCCTGCATATTCTGGATAAGAACTTCATCTGTGGTCATCATCAATGAAATACAGTAATAACATTTGAGGAAGTCATTAGAAGCCAGTATTCACAAGTGGCTTGATGGATGATATTGCATCATAACTAACAATAACCAGCATTCAATAATTGTATCACAGAATTGCAGAAATACAGATCTATATTGTTTCAATGCATACAGTTTCCCACATGAACTCACAAGAATCGTGAGCAATAACAGTATTGCTATTTTTTTTCTCATGGTGGGAGCCAGTCAGGAATAATGCACTTGACAATAAAGAATATGGAGAATAAAGAAGAATCTTCACATATACGGACTGAATATTCCTTTAAGTGTAAACTTCTTGGTTTTGCTATTAAGTATAATTCCTGTTGGAAATAAAATCTTTAGAAAATCAATCTTTAAAAAAACAAAAAACCAAAATGCTGACAAGAAGCAATGTAATCACTGTCTTCCACTTGGCTCTAGAGCAAACCACATTTACTTAACCACACTTAGGTAAACAGTTTATTGACTGTAACCTTTTATAAACAACTTATAAACAAGACACTTAAGGGATGCCTGGGTGGCTCAGTCGTTTAAGCGTCTACCTTCGGCTCAGGTGATGATCCCAGAGTCCTGGGATCGAGTCCCACATTGGGCATCCTGCTCAGCAGGGAGCCTGCTTCTCCCTCTGTCTGCCTCTCCCCCCAGCTTGTGCTCTCTCTCTCTCTTTGTCTCTCTGACAAATAAATAAAATCTTTAAAAAAAGACATGAGACACTTAATTATGATCATAAAGCAGAATGTAAATGTCACCAACTTTAGTAATACAAGACAAAAATTCAAATGATGGACACTTGGGAAGTGGGAAGAGGGGTAAAAGAAAGAGTGGGGGGCCAATGGCTTCATCTTTTAAAGCGTGAAGCTAAGGATTATAGCTTCATGATAAATTTAGAAATAAAATGGTATACCTTCTGCAGTCACAAAGTTATCCCATGAAGAAACTAACAATAGTGATAAGACTATGTTGGGAGGCTGGATAGGGAAATGGTAAGTCTAATGAACTAAATTTTCATATATTAGAGCACTAGATATAAGATAATGTCTAAAATTGAATTCGGTAAGATATTATCTTCTACAGAGTGGGATCTGAGATGCAGTGGGGATAAGAAATTTATTTTCATGACAAATATTTTATTTTAAAACTATATGAAGCATTTCTTTGTTAAAAATAAGTTTTAAGGGGCACCTGGGTGGCTCAGTCAGTTAAGCGTCTGCCTTCGGCTCAGGTCACAATCCTGGGGTCCTGGAATTGAGCCCCATATTGGGCTCCCAGCTCAGCGGGGAGCCTGTTTCCCCCTCTCCTGCCACTCCCCCTGCTTGTGCTCTCTCTCTCTCCCTGTCAAATAAATAAATAAAATCTTTTTAAAAAAATAAGTTTTAAATACAAAAGAAACTAAAGTATGATGGCTGGACAAGATGATTTTTTTTAAAACATAATTAATTATGTTTCTTTTTTTTAAAAAAGATTTATTTATTTATTTGAGAGAGAGAGAGAATGAGAGATAGAAAGCACGAGAGGGAAGACGGTCAGAGGGAGAAGCAGACTCCCTGCTGAGCAGGGAGCCTGATGTGGGACTTGATCCCAGGACTCCAGGATCATGACCTGAGCTGAAGGCAGTCGCTCAACCAACTGAGCCACCCAGGCGCCCTGGACAAGATGATTTTTAAGATTCCTTTCACATCTAAAATCCAAGGAAAGTGCTTCCAAAGCTTAGTCCACTGAGGAGGAACCCTGGAATTTTTCCTGTCAGAAAGACTATCTGAACAGAAGCTAGTCCATGCCACTGGGAACTGCACAAATATTATTTTGATATATGTCAAATTTCTACTTCTGACCTTATTTTATCCTCTCAGTAGCTCTATGAAGCAATTATTATAATCATCTGGGTTTTAGAGATGTGGTTCAATGAGATTAACTTAGCTTTCCTGAGTGACATGAGCTTTAAATTGCTAGAAGGCAGATGAACACATGGTTTTCTCGTCACTCTAAGTCCTCTTCTTTCCCACCATATCATGCCTCTTGTGGGCAGAAAGAGAAAAGTAAGAAAAATTATCTGCCCAAGGGCCAGTTCCCCAGTGAGAGGTTTATATAACTGCCCTATGATCATAGGTTAGCTCCCTGGGAATCCGACAGAGAAGGAGGGCAAACTATAGCCTCCTTTTCTACTTAGGCTCATGAATATCAGTGATCTGTCAGCACACTTCACCAAAGCTTTGAGAGCTCATCAAAAGACTTGGAAAGGCCCATCAAAGCGATGGGCACCAACAGAGCATACAGCGTCCAGAGGGCACTGGCTACAACCATTTGGACTCCCCAGCTGCAGCATTTTTTCTTATGTTTGACCCACCCTCCTTCTTGTCATCTTTTGCAAGTCCCAAGTCATGGTGATATACTCCTACATTTCTTTCTCATGCTGCAATGAGGAGAATGCTTCCAGGACACGTGACTGTCAGGAGTGTAGGAACTCCAGGAAGATTTGGGGTAGGATGCAGCTCATGCCTGTCAGACAGAATTTCCCAATACCTGTCTTCCCAGGGAGCGCTGGACCTCTCAAGTTACCTGCTCCAGACTCCTGCTTGGTGCTGCAGGGCTGCAGAGTATCCAAGGAGGGTACGTTTCCTGCTACTATAACAACAGAGTCCTCGACCTGCAGAAATCCATGCGAAACTGGAGACAGCTTATAGAAATCTCCACTGAAAATACTTTATATTTCAAGTGGTTCTGCCAAATTGGAAACTATAGCCTTAGAGCAACTTTGTGAAGTCATTGTGGTCCCCACCTGATTCCTCCTCCTTCCTTCTCTAAGTGTTCTCCTTTCCCCGCCCCCAACACTGGCTTCTCAGAGATGGACTCCACAGTGCACCCTCCATTTGGGTCAGAACAACAATGCCTCTCCAGATTTCCTCCACCTTCCCTCTTTTCTGTGAGCCGAATTTAAGAGATAGGCCAGTTAACTTGATAATTAATGGCATTATATGCTATATATTGATGTACTGTCCCTCCTGGTAACACGTTTGCATTCTGCAGGAGGCCTTCACTGCCTAAGTCTAAATGCTTGATAGATGGAGGACCATGTGTGCCCTGGCAGGTCTACTGATGTAGTGGCTATTTTGAAGCAAATACCTCCAAACTCCTCAAATCACCTCAAAGAGGCGGCACCTGATGTCACTGATGCAGAGTGTGAGAGCTGTCCTGGGGCACAATGAATGACACGGGCCACTTAAAAGTTCCATTGTCCTAGTGCTCTCTTTACTGTAGTAATGTAGAATATTGTTCTTTGGCCTCTACATATTTCTTAATATTACATTTAATGCTATTTCAGTTTCATCAGGCCTCTTTGGCCACACTAAGACCCAACATACCAGAATTACACTATTTAGTAAAATAAACTCAGATCACTTCCACACGCCAAAGAAAGAAGGGTACAGTTTCCTTGACATGTGGACTTATATTTTTAATTCGTGTTCTTAAAAATATTCAGAAAAAACATAAAGGGAATACATTCAAAGGGTCAAATTCAGTCTTAAGAAAAACAAGAAATAAAAAGGTACTGAAATAAGTATGAGGAAAAGAGCAATTTACATATAAATCTTACAGAATCATTTTTCATAAGACTTATATATTCTAAATGAAACAGGAACCGATGTTTTATTTTTTTATTTTTTAAAATATCTTGGTTTCTTTTCTAAGATTTATTTATTTGAGAGAGAGAGAGAGCACAAGTAGGGGGAGCAGCAGAGGCAGAGGGAGAAGCAGACTCCCCGCTGAGCAGAGAACTGACATGGGGCTCGATCCCAGGACCCCGGAATCATGACCTGAGCCAAAGGCAGATGCTTAACCAACTGAGCCACCCAGGCGCCCCCAAACAACGTTTTAAATAAACATATAAGCTCTGTCTTTTAGTGGTTAGGATATATAAACTTAGCCTAAATTTCTTGAATGGATATGCAATAAACTATTTATAACATTTTCTCTGTCCTACTTAACTTATGACTAATCCTAAACAATTAGAGAGTCAGATGGCCGAGTATTTAAAGAAGCAAACATCCTAAATAAATAGAATGTCATTTCTAACTGAAATCCAGAGCTCCAAGCCCCTTTAGATACATGGCTATGGGGTCACTCACCAACAGCTACAAAAGGAAGCTGCAAAAGGAATCCTACAGAATCCTGCGACTTGAAAATAAGGAAAAACAAAGGATCCTTCAGATCTGGATAGCATGGTCATCTGGTGGGGGCCAGGAAGACTCCCCAGGCACCTCTAATAATATCAAAAGCAATTTTCAATTTTCTATATACCTCATGAAATTCTACCATGTGGACCCTTCTCTTGAAAATTTGGGAAATAAAAACCTGCATCGACTGCTGATTTTTTTATGACGCCAACATTCCTAAAACCTCTCAACACCTCCTCCCCCAACAAGAGAAACCTTTTATAAAGCAAGGCTGGGTCTGCCCCCAAAACCTATCATTTCACTAACACTTAAAAATATTTTCTCAACCTTCCCAAGCAGTGCTCAAAATCAGCTTGATATATATAGAGAGCCTCCTTTGTGGAATAACAAGATTATTTTTATCATTTTCCGATTCTCAAAAATCTGACCTGTCACCAAAGAACTTCTAAAAATATCAGGATGATAATGATATCCTTCGTCATTTCCCTCCTGGCTAATGGCTGCATTACTAGAGTTGGGTTTTTATTTATTTTCTGAGGGTCCTCTCTGATCATAGCACTCATCTTGTCATTGCTTCAAGATGTGGGACAGAATAGCTATCTTGGGAAGGTGGCTGATTTTTTTCCCCACCTTTAAAGACAAGGTGTTTTTGCAAAACATTCAGCTCAATTCACCCTCTGCCTATCTCTTAAATCACATTTTTGAGTTGGAAGTATATTGGAATGGATCCTAGAAAACAAATGCTGACTGAGGAGAAGCATTTTGTTCTTTTACCACAGCCAATTCAACACAGCAGCAGCATTACCGAGCGCCTACTATGTGCCAGGAATATAAAGATGAATAAAATGCTCCTCAAAGAGCTCACAACTTACCAGAGCAGACAGTCCCGCTAACAAATAACAGTAGTATGCTATGATAAGAGCTATAATTTTATTGTTGTTTATATAAACATACGAGAATAAAAACACCAGTAAGAGAGCAACAGATACTGTCTAGGGAAGTCAGAAAGGAAATGGGAAGCCAAATGATGTATTAGAGATAGATCCCAACAGTCTCTTACTGCTCAGAGATTCTGTCCCAATCTTGATATATCTGGGATTGGAAAAAACAAAACAAAACAAAACAAAAAAACTGGTTCTGAGAGTTGTTAGAAGCATATGCTTTTTGGAAAGAATTTGGAATATACCTGTGAGGATAAGTCCTCTCCCATTTATTCTTGGGGGTTCATTTTGTTGTCTTTTTTTAGTCATGCACAGATCAAAGTACCTACTCATTGGTCTTGCAGATCCCTGAACAAAGGAGTGTTCCAACTATAAATGCCTCACATGGAGACAACTCATTACTCTGATAATGATGAATTCTATTTTCAGATTGGGCAAGATACATCAATATGTTGTCAACCATTATATTGTCTATTACGTTGTCAACAGGTTTTCCCATACTTTGACTGTAGGTCTCGGGGGACAAGATAAAGGAGACTTCCAAGCAGGGACAAGAGTAGGCCCTTGTTCTAGTGGCAGAAGGCTAGGGCCAGAGGGGACTGAGAGCCAGTAGAGGACTGTCTTCACAGGGACATGACAGTGGAATCTAAAAATAGTGACAGATGGTATCTGATTTAGGTCTTCCTTATCTCTGTAGTAAAGTTCATCAAACATCATTACGTCATGTTGTTGTGTTAATAAGTACTGGTGGATAAGAAGAAGGTTCTATACTCATGCTTTGCAGCTGATTGAACTAAAGCAGGCTGTGACATCAGAAAAATTCTTATGAGATGGCCAGAGGTAAGTGGGGCAAAGTTGGGAGAGGGGTGGGACTTGGGTAGCACCTAGCTGAGTGGTAAGGGAGAGACCTGGGGTCCCAAGTGTTCCTTTTACAAACTCTCAATCAAGCCTCCTGCTTTCAGCCCTGCTCCCACTCTTGCCTTCATGGATTCCATGTGTTTCCTACTCTAAGCCTTTCCAAGATTCTACCTCAAAATTGGCTTGCTTGCTTTCTCGTTCCTTCCCGTTGCCTTCTTTCTCCTGCAGACAAGCAGCTTTCAACTGTCCCTAGTCTAATAAGCATGTTACTGTCTTCTGTTGGCTTTCCCGCTTCCAAAATTGAGTTTTTCTCTCTCACCATCTCTCCTTTCTCTTGTTCTCATAGGTTCATGCATTTTAAATTCCTTTACTGTGAGGTTTTGCACAGGAGTGGAGATGAATGCATGTGTTCAATCTATGGTTTTCTTTCTCAGTATATTTTGTTTATCTATTCATTAACATTCTATTTACTTGAAAATAACATGACACCAGTACCTTGCTTACAATTAGCACTAGACCCCTAAAAGGGCTTATAAAATCAAGACCCTCAAGGTTGGAATGAACTATAAATGTCAACCTGTCTGAGCTCTCATCAGACGTTTAATCCAGGAAATTCTTTAGCTTGCCTGATACAAATTTAATTTATTGAGTAAAAATGCATAAAGCTAGGTTATGATTTTGTATATCGTTATATATCATATTTAATAATACTAACAATAGCTGCCACTTATGATACACTTTCCATGTGCCCCACCCTGTGCTAAGGGGCATTTATGCCTCCCCACAATCCTATGAGGGAAGTATTATCATGGTGCACTACTCCGACCACCCCCAACATTTTGCAGAGAAGGAACCTGGGGTTTAGCGCAGGTTTAACACTCTGATTGCTGGTAGCTTGTATGTGACAGGCAGAGCCTAATTTTGAGCCAGCTTTCTCAGATTCCAAAGCTTATCCTCTTAGCTGTGATGGTTCCAGATTTAACACTATAAGACCTAAAGAAGTTAATTGTTTCTGCAGGGTGTCTGATGTGTGCTTTCTGCTTTTTTTCACTTGGAGTTTTATTTTTTTATTTTTTTTTTAAAGATTTTATTTATTTATTTGAGAGAGCAAGAATGAGAGAGAGAGAGAGAGCACATGAGAGGGGGGAGGGTCAGAGGGAGAAGCAGACTCCCTGCTGAGCAGGGAGCCCGATGCGGGACTCGATCCCGGGACTCCAGGATCATGACCTGAGCCGAAGGCAGTCGCTTAACCAACTGAGCCACCCAGGCGCCCTCACTTGGAGTTTTAGCCATTAGTGATGTTGTACTTGTTTATTGTTGTCTACATTTGGGTCTTTAGGGTTATGATCCACAGTAGTCCCAGGTTGACTTTGTCTGCCAAATTACTTTTCTTTTAAATTAAGATGAACTCAGGAAATAAAAAGAGTTTTTAAATTAGTTTAGGTCAAACGAGGAAGGTAAATCTGTTGTCAAAAAGACAGGCTAATAATTTCTAGGTAGATAGATGCATTTATTATCCATTATATAAAATCACTATAGCTTATATATTAAGTATAGTTAAATTAGCATGTTGACCAAGCCAAAGATTCTGGGTTTGGTGGGTTCTTTTTGCTAAAAATAACCACACAGATCCTCTTACACTGTTGGTGGGAATGCAAGTTGGTACAGCCACTTTGGAAAACCGTGTGGAGGTGCCTCAAAAAATTAAATATAGAGCTACCCTATTACCCAGCAATTGCACTACTGGGTATTTACCCCAAAGACACAGATGCAGTGAAAAGAAGGGCCATATGCATCCCAATGTTCATAGCAGCAATGTCCGCAATAGCCAAACTGTGGAAAGAGCCGAGATGCCCTTCAACAGACGAATGGATAAAAAAGATGTGGTCCATATATACGTGGAATATTACTCAGCCATCAGAAAGGATGAATACCCAACTTTTACATCAACATGGATGGGACTGGAGGAGATTATGCTAAGTGAAATAAGTCAAGCAGAGAATGTCAATTATCATATGGTTTCACTTATTTGTGGAACATAAGGAATAGCATGGAGGACATTAGGAGAAGGAAGGGAAAAATGAAGGGGGGAATCGGAGGGGGAAACGAACCACGAGAGACTATGGACTCCGAGAAACAAACTGAGGGTTCTAGAGGGGAGGGCGGTGGGAGGATGGGTGAGCCCGGTGATGGGTATTAAGGAGGGCACGTACTGCATGGAGCACTGGGTGTTGTATGAAAACAATGAATTGTGGATCACTACATCAAAAACTAATGATGTATTGTATGGTGATTAACATAACATAATAATAAAAAAAACAACCACAGAGTTTTCTTGTCAGCAATTTCAATGTTTGTGGGTACACTATTAGAAGAGGCAGATGTAACAGAAACTACCCAGAACCCCAAATCAGAAGACCCAGGGTTGAGTCACAGTTCTGCATTTCTGTATTTTGAACAATTTATCTAATTTCTCTGAACCATGGCTTCAGGATATGTAAAAAAAAAAAGAAACTAATGCACAACAGTACTTTGAGCACCACTGAGACAATGTATGTGTAAGTGCTTAGCAGAGAGTAAGAGCTTAATAAAAGCTCATCTATCAGTTTGCTCCAAGAGACTCTAGCAAGTGTTGAAGAAATACTTGTTGAATAAATTAGGGAATAGGAGATATATTGGAGGATACGTACAAGCAAACAGAAGAGGTTGGGTGTCTGAAACATCTTTCTAAAGCATCCCCAAGATTCCCAGGGATGGCCCCTCTAATTGTAACAGCTGTACTAGTCACAGAGAGGCAAGAAACTTGAAATGTCAGCTCATTTAACTGTGTAGGGATCTGTGATGCGTGGCAGAGTATTACCTGTGACTTGTTTTACCTCTACCATTATTAACTCTAAATCCTGCCCAGCAAATCTCAGCATTGAGTTTTATCTGAGTGCAGAAGATAGTAGAATCTTCTCTTAGACTCACTATGGATGTCTTCCAAGGATAAACAATGCCACAGGAAAGGCAATTTATCTACGTAAATACTATTATCTTCTAATGTCCAAAGTCTGCCAGACATAAATTTAAATCCCAACAGAAAAGTCTTTGAAAAGTTTGCCTCTGTCCTAGGTCTTCCAACATCAGAAAGATTTCAGAGAGAAAGGGGGACATCTTTATTCTCTTGGGTATTCGAGAATGATGGCTCAGACTGGAGGTGGCATTGGGAATCCCACCAAGAACTGAAGGCTTAGACTTAAATCAGAGCAGCCCTCATGTACAGATGTTTCTACAGAATGTCCAGTAGGGCCCTATATACCAGGAATATGTTGAGGGCACAGCCAACTCCTGTAGAGTCATTTCAGATTGGACCCAGGCTCCTTAGAAATCTTTTGTGTTCAGTCCCACTGAAAATGGCTTGATATTATGGATTCATGAAGAAAGGCAGGCATGGGACAAAAGATATTTGTCTCATATCTTTCCTGATTATCCTTCAAATGGTCCTATCCTAGAGATACATACCTCTCAAGCAAGAAATCATTCTGACTCTCAAAGATGTCTATAAAAAAAGTGGGTGATCAGAGTAGTACAATGAATAGGTCCTTAGTGAGCCAGGAGCTACAAGACTGAACTCCAGTCCCAGCTCTGTCACCGACAGAGCATTTCAAGTTACTTAATCTCTCTGAACCTAGGTTTGTTGTTTTTTAATTTAAAAAAAAATTAATGAGAACATGGGATTAGATTATCTCTGTGGACCCTTCTAATTCTAAATATCTCTGATATATCCATTAATCTGACAGGAATGAGCCTAGCTAATAAAATCATATGAGTAGCAAGGAACATTCCAGAGCTAACACTACAGTCAAATACTTCTTATTTCCTCTGTTGAGTGTCTGATGGAACTGAATTATAGGGTGGGGCTTCTGGATCCTTGTCTGAGCTGCCCACACCAGAAAAAAAGATGAGCTATGGCCTTTAAGCTGTTGAAAAGTTGAATTTCTCATAACCTAAGTAACTTTGACACTATGCACCACAGCCTGACAATTAAATTTTTTTCTCTCTCTCTCTAAATTTCAACCAGTGGATATGCTACATTGAGAGTGAAACCATTCTGATGTAAAGACATCTCTTTTCTCTCATCAGAGCCTAAAAAGCTGTCAGTGCCAGTTTCCTTATTAGTAACCAATCTGCTTGCTCAGACAGTGCCTCAGAGTTTAAACCAAGTGAAAATGCTGTTCTCCAAGAACAGAGGAGCAAACACAGCTGAGGAATCGAGTTGAGCTGAGGTGGTTTGCAGAAGGCCACAGGAGCTGAAATTAAATGTGTTGCTCACCTCACCAAGACAGGGAAAGCAGAGTGCTGCTCAAGCCAGTGATGTGTATGTGGTGCCTGGAAAAACATTCTCTATGGCTGCATTCAAGTAATTGCTCAGCTCATGCCTTGGCCCATGATTGCCTTTTTCCTTCATTAGGCACTCTTTTGAATCAGCCCAAGTGACACAGTCTTCTCCAAGGGAGTTGCTTCCAGCTTGACAGAATAACCATGGAGCCCCATTCCTTTCCTGCCAATGCACAGGAAACACGCCATGTACCATCTTCAACCTAACCTGTATCTAGTTTATTGCAGAGCAAGGGAGTCTGGAAGCTTGGTCTGCACCCCAAAAAAACTCTAAGGCCCTTGAGCAAATGGGTCTCAAGGAAATCTGCTGAGGGTGGTTTGTCACAAAACAATAAGACCCCAAAGACAGGTGGCCATTAGTCTCACTGGAGGAAAACAAAACAATGAGGACACTAAAAGGAGAAAGCGTTTTTCATAGACTTCCATGTGAATATCATGGGACGTAGGACATGGGTAATGGACGTGAAGGAGGAAGGGTGGAGTGAAAACTGGCATCCTGGAAGATCCCAGTAACAGAGAGCCCTGGATCTGAAGGCAATGGAAGTAAACTGGGAATCTAGCAAAGCCCATATTTTCTGTGGGCATTTTTGTCATCCTCCTTAGTCCCTCACCTCCCCAGCTGTTGGAGCCAATGGTTCTGTCCTGCAGTCTAGGTACTTTCAAAGGGACAAGTGAGCAATTTTCTGCCTCCAAAGGCCCCTATATTTCCTTGATCCTCAGATCAAAAATCTCTTTGGAGATTTAGGTGACAATACCCATTTTACCATCATTAAAATGAAAATACCTTGCTGAATTAAAACATCACCAGGAAAGCCAATTAAATCAATCATTTGGATATGAGCACTGAAAATCTCCACATGGGTTCTTCTGTGTTCTTCAATAATACTCACTCTTCTGTCATAGCCTGGTGGTTATCTGAGTGTAAGTACTTTATTTTTTACTGTGGCAAAATATACATCCAGAAAAGTGTACGTATTAGAAGTGCATAGCTTTACAAACTGAACACAACCATGCAACCAGCGCCCAGATCAAGAAACCAAAAATCACTAGAAACTCTTTCCCTGACCCCTTCCAGCCACTCTTACCCTTAAGAGCAACTCTTATCTGGCCTTACAACAGGATAGATTAGTTTTGCTGGGTTTGTACTTTATAAAACTGAAACTATATGGCCTGTTCTTTTCTGTATCTGTATTATTTCCCTCACCAGTGTTGGTGAGATTCATCTATATTGTTGGGTATAGCTATAGATTATTCTCATCACGATGAGTATGGTATCCCACTATAAATATACCACACTGTACCATTCTACTGTGGTGGGCACTATGGTAGCTTCCAACTGGGGCCTATTTCAAATAGTGCTGCTGTGAATATCTTGATACCTGTTTTTGGTAAACATATGTAGTCAGTCATATTTTCTTATAATATCTGGCCCTACAGTAGATGATCATGTATTTATCTGCTTTTCCAGACCCCATTTTAAAAAGCTCAGTGAGAAAGTATGTGCTGGGTGTATTTAGAAATTTATTAGAAAAAAATAGGGTGGTCTGATTTTCACATTGTCTCTCCACAATATTTTGGCAGTTTGTTCTCTAAAATCAAGCAGCAACAACTAAGCTTAAGCTGCAGCCTGAATTCTTATTACCGTGGGATCACAGCATTCTCACTTGACAGACTCCTCCCGCCTCCTGGCAACGGCTCGTAATCACCCCAGCTATGTCGTCTATTTTCAGCTCATATAAAATTCTTTTTTTTTCAAAAATACTTTTTCCCAGTCTAGTTTTTCTTCTTTAAAATTCTTTGATTTTTAAATTAAAATATAGAGTAGTTCAGCCTAGTATCTTATCTTCAAAATGACACTGAAAAATATTTTATGGGAATGTGGGAGAGAATAACCTTTCTACTTCCTCAGAGGAGATCCAGTGTTCTGTATTTTAATATGGAAACTTAATGAGCAGATTCAGAAAAACTATTCCCAGGCTATGTGTGTTGTGGGGGCAGAAGGTGAGTGATTAAAACATGGTCTCCAAATTCTTTGACATCCCTCCCCTCAAGAGGTAGAATCTGGGTAGACGGTGACTGGTTTGACCATTTGAGTAAAGCAGAAGTGATGCTGTGTGACTTCATGGCTGGGTCATAAATGGCCATGCAGCTCCTATTTGGTTCTCTTGGAATGTTCGCTTTTAGGATGTTCCCTCTCAGAAATTAAACACCGTGCTGTGAGGTACCCAAGCCACCTGGAAAGCCACCACATGTAGGCACTTTGGTCAATAATGCCAGTTCAGCCCAGCGTTTGAGTTCATCCCAGCTGCTATGGGGTTGAATTGTTCCCCCCCCCCAAAAGATATGCTGAAGATCTAACCCTCAGTATCTCAGAATGTGACCTTATTTGGAAATATAGTAATAAGTTAAGATGAGGCCATTTGGAGTAGTGTGGGCCCTTAACATGTCCTTATGAGAGAGAGAAGAACATCATGTGAAAACACAAACACACAGGAAAAACAGCCATGTACAGATAGAGGTGGAGAGTGAAATCATGCTGCCACGAGCCAAAGAGCACCTGGGGCCACCAGAAGCTGGAAGATACAAGGAAGGATCCACACCTAGAGCTTTTGAGGGAACATGGCCCTGCTAACACCTTGATTTAGACTGCTAGCCTCCAGAACTGTCAGAGAATACATTTTTGTTGTTGTAAGCAACACAATTAATAGTATTTTCTTACAGCAGCCCTAGGAAACTAACACACCAGCCCAGGTGCTAAACATGTGAGTGACAAAGCCCTCAGTGATGCCAGCCCCTAGCCACTAGAGTCTTCTCAGCTGAGGACCCAGGCATTGTAGAACAAACAAGCCATCCCTACTGCACCATTTCTGAATTCCTGGCCCACAGAATATGTTACGGCAAAGAGGTTACTTTGTGCCTCTAAGTTTGCAGTATTTTGTCCCATGCTACTAGTAGTAGAGCAGGAACCATCAGAGTTTCAGACATGGCAGCATGAGGCCAGGCCCCTCAGTGTACCCTACACAAAAGCCTGACCACTCATCTCTGCTCTGAAAATGTGCTCAGCATCAGTGTCCATTGACACAAAAGAGTAATTCAATCCTTGGGTATTCTGCAGGAAGCATGGGCTTTGAACCTGGAACAACATGTACCATAAGCCAAGCTATGCTAAAGGATTTCACATGGATTATCTCATTTAATTCTTCCAACAGCCCAAGGAAGGAGGTCCTATTTTAAGGCCACTTTTATAAATGAGGACACTGAGGCACTAAGAGGTTTAGAAACCTTGCCCTGAGTCACACAGTTCATAGTGGTAAAGCATAGGCTTCACACTTAAGGAAATGGCACCAAGAACCAAGAAATTTACTACAGTCATTGGAAAGAAAGGATGTGATGCAGCTGGTTTCCAGTGCAGGACAGTGACCCAAATGTTTATTTGCTTACTTAATGGACATTTCTTGGAGTTCTAGTCTGTGTTGCTGTGTCACTTTGGGAAGGCACAGTCTTATTGCCTTAAAGATTCAGACATGTAAACAAGCATCTTTTTATTGGTCCAAAGTTGAATTATTCAAAAGAAACTGTCTTGATTAGGAAAATGAGAGAAAATAAAGCAAACCAGTACAAGGAAACAATGGGGTTTCCTTGCTGGTAGAAGCAGAGAGAAAGTTGAAGTCAATGATAGCTAAAATTCTAAACTAGAAAACAAGTTTGGGTTAATCAAGCAGTGGAATGTGAAACTGAGCTGTGATTGGGTCCTATGAATCCAAGCAAAGCCCCACATATCCTCAGTGGCCCAAGGCATCCGATTAGATCATATCTAGCACGGCTGGGACAAAAACACTCATGACCACATCTAGATGAGTTCACTTTTAGACTTTCTTTTTCCTTCAATCAAAATGTACCCTTCCAGGTCCCAAAGGAGAGGGAAAAGGAGGAAAAGTCAGGGAGAATAGTTTGGTGGACAAAGGCATTTTCCTGCTCTCCCAATGCTCAAGACAGCCTGGCCACAATGGTCCCTCAGAGTGGTCACCTGGGAAGGTGGGCAGAGAAACAATTCCAGACTCAAGGATTTTGCCTCTGATGGATGGCCCTGACTGTCGTCCAACTACTTGAGGGGTGAGGGTGTTGTACTGTTTTGCAAAACTGGCAGAAATAGGTCAATGAAGTGCCCGGAACCTTAGCTCACTCTCCTGGCTTTTTGTCCTCTCAGCCCAGTCACGACTGCTTTAACCTTTTCTTCAAGTGGAATGTTCCTTCAACAACTTAAAATAGTTTCCAAAAATGTCTCACAGGAAAAAGAAAAGGTGAAGGTTACATGGAGCTGGCTCACCCATTTTGTGAGCTAAGATGAGTACTTTGATTTTTTATTTCTGATATATTTTATTACTGCTTTAAAAGGAGAGAGTTAAAGGCATCTGGGGATGTTCAGTCAGGGAAGGAGTTCAGTGCAGGACTTCTGCCGACCCTCTAGAATATCTGGCACCCACTGGTCCTCTGTGAGGAAGGGGAGAGACTGAAACTCCTAAAAGCCAAACAATAGTCCTTGTTTCTGCTCATCAGACAGCAACTCATTACCTACCAGCTGCAGAGCAAGGGAGACATATTTGTAATAGAGTGTCTGCTATAGAGAACCTTTTATTGACTCATTTATCTTTATTATCTTTATTATGTCCAATGGACATGGAGCCAGGATCACAATCAAAGCATACTTGGAAATGCCTTCAAAATTCTCCCATTTCCCACTGAGATATGCTTTAAAGCTCTTTTTTTTAAAGATTTTATTTATTTATTTGACAGAGAGAGAGATAATGAGAGAGGGAACACAAGAAGGGGGAGTGGGAGAGGGAGAAGAAGGCTCCCTGCCAAGCAGGGAGCCCGATGCGGGGCTTGATCCCAGGACCCTGGGACCATGACCTGAGCCGAAGGCAGATGCCCAACAACTAAGCCACACAGGCGCCCCTGCTTTAAAGCTCTTAATATTTGCCCTTTCTCCGTAGGAGTTAATCAAATGGGAGTCAATAGAAGATCCACTGGGAGGAAGACCTCGTTGAGTCTCTTGTCACATGCAACATTGACTGAAGATATGATGAATGAGGGACATTTCTGTCATCAGATTAACTTTAGTGTGAGAGGTAGTATACTCAGAGTCTTCTGGGCTAAACCTTATGAGTTTGAATCCAGGCTCTCTAGTCTACTAGTTGTGCAATTTCAAACAATCTCTCTGGGCCCCTTTCCCTCATCTGTAAAATGGGGACAAAAACAGCATCTACCTTCTAGGATAGTGGTAACCAATAAATGAGTTAATATTAAAAAGGCCCTATAATAACTGTGCCATAATGTGTTTTCTATCATTTGTTATTGGTTTAGGAAAGGGAGCAAGAGTAGACTAAAATGAGACAATTGAGACCCTGAAAGATAGAAAACTAGTCCCAGATTCTGCGTCCTCCTTCTGAAACCACTTTAACCATCAGCATCCATGGTGATTCTCCCATCCATGTGGAAAGAACATTCAGCAAGAAGAAAGAGCCCTTAATCTCACATTACCAGAAACACAGGAAGTCACATAAAACCAAAGTGATATCTCCTGCTTTTATTACTGTATAAGTTCTGCTATTTCTTATTGACAAGCTTCCCTATGATGTATAATTTGTACGGCCATATAATCAAGGATTCTTTGAAAAACAGTTTGGTGGGGGGAATCAAGGGTGGATAAGGTTGAGTGGATTTGCCTACCTGTCAAATTGTTCTAATGCCCAAAAGTAGAGTGAGTAGAAAATGGAGGTAATATGAGGTAAATGATAAGGGTTATCTTCTTTCCAATCCTATACCTAGATTGGTCCTTGTTCCATAATAAGTGGTCTTCTCTGACAACATGCCTTAGACCTCCTCCTTTAGGAGTCACTGTCCCTTAAACTCAATATCCCCCCTCTTAGCACAATGCCTGGCACACAGTACTCTTGGTTTTTCAAAAAAAAAAAAAAAAAGACTGAATGGATAGATGGATGGATGGATGGATATATAGATGTAAATTTCTTCAGCTACCTAATCCATTTGAAAGAGAAGTTATCTAGTTTTTCACAAATCCCCAAGATCTTAATTATGGAAATTTCTGGATTTCACCCAAATCAGTTTTCTCTACAGACACAGGCTTTCTGTGCATATCATTATACCACAAATTGTCTTTTCAATTTCCACTAAAATTTTATCTCTCACTTGATGAGCAATTTTTGTACTAGTTGAGACACCAGCTGAAATAGTTTCACAAAGTACTTTTTTTTCCCTTTCTGTGGAGAGTATATGGTGAATCGCTTATATTCATAGAACAGGGTCACTGTTGAATTTCACATTCCACTGCTTGATCTACCCAAAACTTCTGTTTTCTTAAGCTATAACTGTCTCCAACCTCAACTTTCTCTTTACTTCTATCAGCAACACTGGCTTAGCTTTCTTTCAAATCTTTTTCTAAAAACCACAGAAAGTTCTAATTTCTTTTATTTTATGAACACCACAAAGATGTGGAGGTCTGGACAGCCAGGGAGCTGAACTCGCTACCTAAGAGTATTGATCTCACATACTGGTCTAGAAATATGACACACAGAATTTGCTCCCAACTTGAGTCCCTATGACGTAGTATCTCAACTTTCAGGCCACCTCCACTCACATTATATGACTTCTCCTATTTAAAAAAAAAAAAAAAAAAGCCCCCTCAGTAACAACCCAATCTCCTATGCACAACCAGCTGAAGAGTGTGACATCAATATCATCAATATTTCAAAAATACTTTTTATAAAATAAAACAGTGAGCAAATTTGGGGGTTTTTGTTCTTTAGCATCTGTTCAATGAGTTGGAGGAGGCCTTCACATTTTTCAGTTAATATAGTTCCTATTGGAGATAACACCATCCACTTTAAGACTTAGAATGAAGGAATATTTTTGATAAGGAGTGATGTCAAGTAGTATATTCTATGAGGTAGTACATGCAACTCACATATACATACCCTTGCTTTGTGGGCTGGTCTTTCAGTTTCTAGTCTAAGAATTCAAGCCAGCCTTTGTATTCTGGGCTTTGAGGCTTGAGCAGATAGAGTACTACTTGCTTTTCTGGAATTACTTTGCTTGGGTTATACCCTGTGAAATATTCCAGAGGTTGTTGTCTATTCATTTTAAATCTATCTGAATATTAAGATATGTTGGGTATCTCTAAAGATATTTCCTTTGCTGCCTAGAAATAGAATGAACTTACACTTCAAGGTGGCTATTCAAACTGCAAATGCTGCCACTAGGAAATCTCCTCTAAGACTGTCCTTGCACAAAGCAAGATGTGCCTGGGCTGAATGTTCTTTTTTCTTCCCTGTTGGCCCTTGTTCTACTTTCATCTTGGTCTCAGTCCAGCCCATGCCTCTTTAAAACCATTTCACTGTGGACTGATGAATGAAAAGGAAACCAACATGTAAAAGAACCTCTCTCCTAACAATCCCAGCTTCATAAAGGATAAAATTTCTTTATTGATAACAATACCTGATACTGGAACAGTGCTTCACCTTTTCAAAGCTGTCAGGTCCACGGGCATTCTCTCCTTAGAGCTCTCTGAGGTTGGCAGTTATCACAATGAAGTGCTTGTAATTATCTGTTCAAGCCTCCTGACTGTGGGGAGACAACCCTGGGATCTCCATTCAGGGCATTAAATGTAACTAGTTTCTAATTACACATTATGCAGCTTTGAAATGCAATGAAATTTTGGATTTCATTCCATTGAGAAAATATATCTAGATCCCACTTAGAGACACAGTACCCACTATAGCAGCTAATGGCCCTGACCCAATGGTAGCTAGACAGCAATGCTGCTTATCCACACATACCCACCTCTTCATGGTGGTCATGTTGCCCAAGTCAGTCGAGCAGCAACGTGAGTCAATTCTTAAGAGGCTGGTATAAGTCCACTCTTTCTATGAAACAGGTAACATCACATAATAGTTGAGGGTTTAAGGCATGCTTTGGGTTTACTTTACAGCAGTTTTCCCAAGTGGTATGAACATCAGAATGCCATGAGATGCATGTTCAAATACCTTCTTCTGGATCTATCAAATCAGATTTTCCAAGGGACTTATATGCTCAGGAAGGTAGGGGAAGCACCAGTCTCATAAAAATCTTTATCTAAAAAATGATTGCAAAAATATTCAATTTTATTTCTAATTTTTATGAAGTGAATACTGAGTCCTTCCTGCTAGATTCTCTGGCAGACACAAAGAGAAATAGAATAAATAAATAATAAAATAATTTCCTTTCTCTGTATCAAGAATTTTGCATATTCATCTCTAAATCCTCATGACAAATGTAAGCTGTAGGTTGCATTTTACAGATGAGGAAGCCAGGGCTCAGGAAGGCTAAGTCACCACAGCTAATAAATAATGGAGTCCCAGTCATTCTGGCTCCTCATCACTAACTCCACTGTCTTACTTTTCTCCATAAGAGAGAGAAGACACGTGCCTGCAGCAGAATACAAGCAAAATGTTGTCTGTGCCCAATGAGGGTAGAGATGGCATTAAGCAAAGAACTTATTAATGTGGTCTGGACCAAGCCAGGAAGACTTCAAGGAGGAAGCGGGAGGATAGGCAAGATTAGGTAGGTGAAAAGAAGAAGGGAGCATATTATGGGGAAAAAGAAGGGCAACACAAAAAAGATGATGGTGCTGTTATGACCAATAAGTACTTACTGAGCACTTAAATGCCAGACACTTTCTATGTGCTTTAAATGTGTTCTCAAATCAGTCTAAGCCTCACATCAGCACTGTGAGAGCAGGCTTAAAATCTCATTTTGACTTAACTTAAAGGCCACCTGTCATAGAGAATAAGTCAAGTCCTGACATCTCCCTATTTCAATTGCTTCCCTCCCCTTGTTCCCAACCACACCTCAGAGACAAAATTCACAGAGTGTATCTTCTGTAGGCAAGCTCATGGTAAGGCCCAGCTTAAGTGGGGGCCCAGCCACATTACAAATGCCATAGGAAACTTTATTTCATGTTCTCAAATTCTGATGTATATGTGCTTGTGGAAAAACTCATTTGAAATGGGCTAAATTGTTGATGATAATTAAACGTTCAGGGCTCTTCCGAAAGTTCCACTGCTCGAGCACCTGGGTGGCTCAGTCAGTTAACCGTCTGCCTTTGGCTCAGGTCATGATCCTGGGGCCCTGGGATCAAGCCCCATGCTGGGTTCCCTGCTCAGTGGTGAATCTGTTTCTCTCTCTCCCTCTGCCCCTCTGCCCCCTTGTGCTCTCTCAAATAAATAAGTAAAATCTTTAAAAAAAGAAAGAAAGAAAGAAAGAAAGAAGGAAGGAAGGACAAGAAAAAGAGAAAGAAAGAAAGAAAGAAAGAAAGAAAGAAAGAAAGAAAGAAAGAAAGAAAGAAAGAAAGAAAGAAAGAAAGAAAAAGAAAAAGAAAGTTCCACTGCCATTAGTCACATTGTTCTGCTCCATGAACTTACTCTTATCAGAGCATGAATCCTATAGTGGCCCTTTGTGTGAGGCCCTGAAGGATCCTAAGAGGAAGGCATGTGCTCCCACAGGGGGTCAGGCATGGACAGCACTGTGCAGACAGGCAGAACCACTTCTTTTCTTCATAGCTGCCTTTAATGTTCTTCTGAAAAAGCTTACACTAGGGTTTATATAGAACTGAGGATTGGCCTTAAAATAAAATGATCAACTTTAGTCTCATGTCTATGCCCCTTCCTCCCTCACTAGGTACCCAGTATCTTCATGCTCCCAAGCACTTAAAGCTTTCTATGGAGGCTTGTTTAGGCTCATCTTGTGGAACTGCTGGAATTTCTTCCTTTCTCACTTCCTTGCAATCTCTTATCAAATTTATGAGTGGAGCATCCCATTCCTTCATTGTCTTGCTAAGTCACAGTGTGAGAAAAGAACCAATTATGTACTAGATACAGGAGGCACATCATAGGTACTCCTCAAATGTTAACTCATTTAATACTCACTAGAACTTTAGGAATAAGAAATATTTTTATTGATGAGGAAAATAAGAACAGGTTGAATGACAGTCATATTGTTAATAGGTGGCAGAATAAGATTCTAATCCAGGTCTGAGTCAAAAACCACTCATTTTCTAGTGTATATGTGCTAGTTTGGGTCCTCTGAGAAGCAGACATTGTAACAAGATTAAACATGTAAGAGTTTATTGGGGGACTCCTTCTTAAGGAAAGGGGAGGGAACAGGAGCAGGCTAGAAGGGCCTTTAGTTGGAGAGGCAGGTCTGACTCCTGGGAGGGAGAGGGGAAAGCGGGGGAGCTGGGTAGGAAGAGCCTTGGACTGCAGCTCTGAGTCAAAGTCACCTGCTGGAGGAGTCCTGCATCTCTCTGGAAAGGCCCTGTGCTAGTGCAGCCTTATGCTCAGCCACTGGCTGGGAGCAGCCTGGGGAACTTGGCCTCAGGATGAATGTGAGGGGGAAACCAGAGAGGAAGCAGTTCGTGCTGTCAGATCATCACACTCCCACAGGAGGAGATTTGAGTTATGCATTTTCATGGCTACCATAGTCACCCCACTGCATGGCCTGATCTACTTCTCTATACAGGAAAGTAGAAACAGCTCCTCCATGCATCCCAGAGGCCTCTCTTCCTGAGGAGAAATTTGGACAAAAGACATTAGGTGTATGAACAACAGTACCCATTACTGCAGTTGGCCTTGGGCTCATGTCTGGTTCTGATCCACTCCCTCCTCCGCTATACATTCAAAGGTCCCCTCATCCTCAGGTATAACCTCAGCAGAGCTTGGTGGCTTGCCTAGCATTGTCAAGCAAACCTTCATTCCCAAGGGATCTGAGTCCTTGGCAACATCCTCCTTAGGATGGGATGGTGGCGTGTAATCATTCATAGTCAAAATGTGACAGAGATATATCAGGAGAAATCCAAGCGGATTGCCTGGGCTCTGCCCATAGTCTACCTGCCCGTGTGTAACAGCAGCCCTGCTCCTCCTGGTGATCAGTGGCAATTACCCCTACCAGGACTGTGACCCCTCTGCTTACTGGCTGGTCCTTGGATATGAGTCCAAGGGCTTTGGTGACAGTCTTAGCTTATAGCTCAATGAGAACCTTGTTGTGCCCTCTGGCAAGAGTATATACGCCCTGGGGACCAACACTTTCAATCTTGAGAATAGTAGGTACAAACCCCCTAGTGGATCACTGAGAGTGAGGGAAAGTGGTTCCACCTCTTGGTTTCTAGACCCTGCTTTTCCCTCTATTTGCTGCCCCCTTTACTTGTGTGCTTGTGCTCTCTCTCTCTCTCTCTCTCTCTCCCTCTCTCTCTTGTATGTCCTCACCTGGCCTTCCTGTGCACAGCCTTCCTGAATATGTGCATGTGTCTTCTTATAAGGGCATTAATCCCATCATAAGGACCACACCTTCATGACTTCATCAAACCTTAACTACCTCCCAAAGCCTTCTTCTCCAAATATCATCATACTGGGGATTGGAGTTTCAACATAAGAATTTGGCCGGGGGGGGGGGGGGGGGACGCAGGGGAAGGGGAGGGGGGAGACACAAACATTCAGTCTATAGTACCTGGGTCCTTGCCAGGTGTTAAATCCCATATCCCAAGAAAGTGTCCCCAAGAAAATGAATTCCCGTTCATCTAGCCAGACATTCCAGCCCCCTTAATCAAGCACCCTCAAAATCTAGTACCAGGGGTATTTCCTTGATGGCAGGTACATTCTAGCTAATTCTTGAAGCTCCCTTTGTGCCCAATCTCTTTCCTCCTTCCTCCATGCTGAGGCTCAGCATGTCCTCAGTCAGGTTATGCTGGGATTTAACCTGTTATCCACCTGGCAGCCAGGTGAGGAAGTGGGAACAGCTCCAGTTGTCTTGTGGAGGTGAGGTCTCCACAGCATCT
The DNA here is from genome assembly GCF_009762305.2 of Zalophus californianus. Lineage (NCBI taxonomy): Eukaryota > Metazoa > Chordata > Mammalia > Carnivora > Otariidae > Zalophus > Zalophus californianus. The sequence goes on from NC_045598.1 coordinate 125,996,199, forward strand.
CCCAGGGCGGGGGAAGTGCTACCATGTACAGAGGAAACTCTGAGGGTTTGGAAAGGCTGCAGAAACATCCAACCAGATCCCTGCTGTGTTCCAGGGTCCCAGGTTTTCTCAACCAAGGCCCTGATCTTAGCATGGAAGACCTGCCTCAGCTGAACATCTGACTGTCTCTAGCTCTGCAATTCTGTCTAAAGACACTGCTCGGTTGGGTCTCTTTGTGAGCTATCAAAGACAGCCTCTGGCTCTCACAGTTAGCATTTAACTGCTTGTCAAAGGCCCTCCGTTTCTCACAGAAAGGCTCCCATCTCATTCTCTTCAGGGCATCAGTACAACAAAGTAGCAACCAGCTTGTGCAGACCTCTCCCTCTCCCCCCCCCCATAATTTTCAGTTCTCCTTCCTAGGGTATTTTCTCAGGTCACCACTAGTTAAAAGCTGAGCATCTGGGCCTCCACCCTGTGCCTGGGATTACCATGCACTACATATCACTCACAATGGTACCGTCTTTGCCTTCTGAGCTGTGAGGAAGCCTGTTTCACAAACCCATCTTACCACCTGCTTTCTCAGACCACTCCTGGCACCATTTGTGTTAGTTTGAACCCTTCAAAGGTTAGGTGTGCAAGAGATTTGTTGAGGGAAATGCCTGTGAAGGATAAAGGGGAGGGAGCAGGAGAAGGCAGGGAAGGCCCTCAGACCACACTGCAGGTCTGACACCTGTGAAGGAAAGGGAACGGGAGGGACCTGGGTAGGAAGGGTCTGGGACTGTAGCACAGTTCTTAGAAGGGTTCAGTTGGGCTAACGGGGAGTCCTCCAGTCAAAGTCACCAGAGACCCACATCTCTCAGGATTGGGCTTGCATCTCTACCCTTGCTATTGTCAGTCATTCATTGCAAGTGGCCCACAGGAAACATGACCTGGTACAAACATGGTAGAGGCTCCAGTGAGCTAGCAGCTGGGGCTGTCAGTTAACAATGCTCCCTACAGCAGGAAATCTGAGCAGTGCATTTTCATGAGCACCAAACAACACACTAATGACCAAACTAAGTCTGGCCAAGACGTTAATGACTGATAATGGCTTGAGGCATTAGTCACTCTACATAACATTCACATTTTGATAGCTCTATACAAAGAAATGACAATAATAGAGTAATTTTAAGATGTATGACAGGACCAATGGAAAAAATAATTTGGTGCAATTGAGTCTTCCTTTACTCTCCTCAAATCATGCCATATAGGAAGCTATTCTATATGGTACATATGCCCTTGATATTCTCATAAAATGGAAATAGTTCCATTTTAGAATTCAAGACATTAAGTTCAGGAATAGGGAAAGAAATGCTCAAAATAAAGTCCATTTTTGCCTCCCCTATCTTAGGCTGAGAGGTGAGTAGTATTACGATTGGATGAAGCAATTTTCCACCTGCCTTTTTCATAGCCAGTGAAAAAGAGTGGTGATGCCACCCTGTGCAGACTCTTAAAGCTAGAAGAGATCCCATAAATCCTGTCCATTGTACCTCAGTCTCCTGCCTGGCAGCAAACCCGTGTGCAAGGTTCTCATCCCAGATTCCCACAAGGTTAATTGTCCTTGGCTTGAGCACCTCCAGTGACATGGAACTCACTGCTTCCTAAGGCAGTCATTTGGTGGCTAGACTGCTCTAGTTCTACGATGTTTTATTTATTTTTTCTAAGATTATTTATTTATTTATTTGACAGACACAGCAAGAGAGGGAACACAAGCAGAGGGAGAGGGAGAAGCAGGCTTCCCACTGAGCAGGGAGCCCGATGAGGGGCTTGATCCCAGGACCCTGGGATCATGACCTGAGCTGAAGGCAGACGCTTAACGACCGAGCCACCCAGGCGCCCCTACGATGTTTTAAAAAGTGATTGAGTCAGCACTCTTTTCCACATTTAGCCATGTTTTCCACAAATTACCTCACTGATTCCTTACAATGACCAGGGAGGAAGACTTTCCCTCATTTTAAAAATGGGAAGCCTGAGAAAGAGTGGCCCTTGGTGTACCCAATGTCACACAGCTGGAATTCAACTCCATGCCCAGTTCTTTTCCTTAGTCTCCCCACAAGTGCCTTAGATTATGTTGGGATCAGTCTCTAGTTTCCACTTTTACTGATTCTAGTTCACACAGAACAAACCTAATATTATTTAACATATGATGTCCCTTCAAATATTTGGGTGAGACCTTAACATATTCTATGACACTTTAATATGCAGGTTAAATACCCAATTTCCTCAACTATTCTTCGAATGCATCAGCCCCAGATGTCCCCAGACATGCTCAGCCAGACACACTTTAAGTCTCTAATATCCCTCTTAATGTGGCACACCCTACACTGAGCACATCTTCCAGGCATCTTATGACTTGTGCAATGTGGAAGAAAACCATCACCTCCCATTCCCCACACACTATACTTCTATCAATGCAACCACACTATGCTACTGACTCAATAAACTTATAGACAACTTAAGCCTCTAGGTCTGTTTCACATCATTAAATTGTATTTCACATATTCTGTATTGGTAAAAGTCTGGGTTTTTAAATCATATTCATTCTGTTTAACTTTAAGCATATTAAATCAGTCTATTGCTTCAGCCTGTTAAAATTCTTAACCCCCTTCGTAGCATTTGAAATCATGTGATCATCTAGAAATTAGTGTTTTTGAAAGAGCATCTGAGTATTAACAAATACTGTAGAGACCAGCCTATCCCATTATCACCTATTACAGGACCTATTAAGACCCCATTCCCTCCTTCCACTTCTAGTATCCTCTCTATCATAATGCTCTTCACCTGGGAGCTTCTTAGAAAATGCAGACTCCCAGGCTGCACCCCTCCTACAGAACAGAATCTGCACATTAACAAGATTGCAAGCGATTATGTGCACACTGAATTTTAGCTGCTCCAATCTATGTACCTTAAGCAGGTGACGTAGCTCCTCTGCCTCAGTGTCCTCACCTATCGGAGGGAGAAGGATGAGAAGCGAAAAGCCCTACAGCCCCTAAATCCTCTAATCCTCTGCTTCTTCTTACTTCCTTAGTTGCCTTAAATTGTCCCCAGAACTCTCCTGCAGTTCCACCATAAAGGCAGGGGAAAATTGATGACTGATACAAAGATATACCTCATCCCTTTCAATATTAATAGCCATAAATGAGAATCTTTAACTCAGGAGTGGCAAGGCTCTGCATAAGCAGCCTAGAGTCATTTGATCTCTGTCCTAATTGAATCCCAGATTTTTAGCTGAGTTCCAGAAATACAACACTAGCTCAGAGACCCATGCCACAAAAAGGCTCTGAGATGTGTCCTGTCCACCTGGGGAGATGGGGATCTAAAAAGGTATCTCTCCATATGAGAAAAAAGCACAAGCTCCTTTGGAATCAGTAGATCAGAGTTCAAATCCTGTGTTCATCTGTAAACTAGGAGTAGTAAGAGCACTCATGCTGTAGGTCACTGTGAGTCTTACATGAGATTATTTCTGTGACATGCTTAGCCCATAAGAGCTCAATAAATACTCAATATTGTATTTATTGTTATCCTTTCATATCTAGAACAGGGATAATTTTAATTATCACACAGCATTGGTAAAGGAAATAATGTATATGAACATACTTTGTACATGGTTACAAATTACCCAACATCTGCTATTTTCTGACTTTAACTGATCATCCACAACATAGATGCATAACAAAGAACAAATACTGAACAAAGATGTATAGATATCTGTCCTCTAAAAACCTGAAAATCAAAACGAGGGTAAAAAAAAGAGAAATAAGCCAGAGGGGCCAGGCTCCAATCAAATTTGTTGCCCCTACACAAAATTGCAGTGTCACCACAAACCAATATTTAATCTATGTGTATAAGTCAGCATTCTACAGAGAAACAGAACCAATGGGAATGACAGAGAGAGAGAGAGAGAGGTTGACTGATTTCAAGAAGTGGCTCACATGACTGGGGGGCCACAAGTCCAAAAGCTGCAGGGCATGCTGGCAGACTGGAGACCCAGAGAAGAGCTGATATTGCAGCCTGAGTCCAGAGACAGTCTGGAGGCAGAAATCCCTCCTCCTCTGGGAAGAACTCAGTCTTTTTCTCTTAAGGCCTTCAGACTGACTGGAGGAGGCCCACCCACTTTATAGAAGTAATCTGCTTTACTCAAAGTCTACTGGTTTGAATGTTCATCTCATCTAAAAAATACTTTCGTAGAGACAGCCCAACCGGTGTTTGACCAAATATCTGAGTCCTGTGGCCTAGCCAAGATGATGAATAAAATTAAACATCACACTATTTTACAGGTAAATACAGGCTCAATACGATTTTTATTATATCTTGTCTTCCAGCCCCATATGCCACTTATTCCACCAGAAAAACCAATGATGGCTTTGTACTGCTTGTCCACTGCAACCACAGTAAGAAATTGATAGATCCCTTTCATTTATTTTTTTAGAAAAGGAAAAGCCCTCCAACTTAGTGTGAATAACATAGTTAATATTGTTACATGAGTGCAATATACAAGATAGTATCCTAGGCATTTTGCACACATTCACCATAACACCCACCAATCCTGCAAGCTTAAATGATCTCTCCTCTACTAATGAGAACGCCAAGGTTTCTAACAGTTGTAATACCTCCCCCAGTATCATATAGTAGAATTTGAATCAAGTTCTGTCTTATTCCAAAGCCTTTGCTCATTCTACTGTCACACTGCTGATGGCAAAGACATCTTAGCACAGTGATTCGTTTTTAAGAAAAAAAAAAGGTTAAACATTTTTAACAGCTGGAACAAATGGCTCCACTAACATTTCTATCCTTTTCCTCCCTCTCACTCTTCACTGCATTAGTATTTAATGTCATTTTAGGTGACCGAGAGAGAAGAGACATTCACCACTCCCTGTACATGGTGATTTGTTCTAATAATATATTTTCCTCCTTTCAAACTGATTTTCCTTCACCAGTTGGTTATGGTAGGTCTATCAAGAGAAAGTTACTGCATTAAAACATAGATGTGCTGTGGTCAGCTGCAAAGTTACCTTCTTATCCTGGGTGGTCACTTTATGGCACCAATCTGTAAGAGGTCAGATCAGCTCCTCAGTTCTCTCCTGTGCCCAAAGACAGTCATTCTAAGGGAACTGGGGTTCACTGTCCTCTGAGGACTATATTAAGCACTTTAAAGTCTAGACAGAAATGAACTGTCAAGGAAACTCACAAAACTCATGAAGAGAAGTTGACCCAACTATAATGGATTGACAAAAAGAGGATTTTTTTAAAAAAGATACTCGCTTTTATTAGCCACATAATAATCTTATAACTATTGCTACTGCCCCTTAGTAATGTTCACTGTATAAAAGCTGTTAACACAGATGTTGTCTCTTCAGCATGGAGTCCATAACTGACACGTACTGTCACTTTAGGTAAAATCCTCATATCCCTTTAAACCTCAAAATGCTCATCTCACAATTTTAAGAGGATTAAATGAGATAATGCTTGTGAAAAGTGAATTAAAACTGTAAATCAAACTCTTCTAAAATAAAAAGGGTATTTAAATAAAAAAGAAACTGGCTTGAAAGCCCTTAAGTAGTCAAAACTTTATCTCAACAGATAACCCAAAGTTGAGAATACCCAGTAAATGGTAGTGCTGGATTCAAACACAGCATCAATATCAATGCCCATGCTCGAACAGCTCCCCTAGTTCATGCATATCCAACTTCCTTAAAACAATACACAAAGTCCCTGGGTTTCTAGTGCAGAGCATAAAGTTGTACTGCACAGAGCAAGCACATCTGGGACAGCTCACAGAAAGAAAATAGAGGCTTCCCATATTTGTCAACAGTTCTAAAAATTTACATGATATGACAATAACAAGCTGTGAAGCTAAAAGAAACGTTTCTAAACTTAGTAATAATAACCCATTATAACCAACCATGGTAAAAAAAACTGAATTATCTTTCCATTCTTGCTATAGAAAACATGACAAAATGGTTGTCATTGGAAGAAATGGTAAAGAATTTACACACAAAAATGTAAGCAAAAAATTCCATAGCAATGTGTTAGGCATTTAATTTTGTGACATTTGTTTTTATGAGCTCTTTTAAAAACTGTACTTTGCTATGATTTCTTGGTATAAATAATTCTGTATCTAATTTTGAATTTCTAGTTTTTGTATTCTTTTTCTTAATGAGAAATAACAAAATTAGATCAGCTTTTGCCCCTTCAAAACTGAGTTCTACCCTGACTGCAGATTCTCTAGTAGGAGAGAATGTGTTTAAAAATAGTGATTTGGAAAGGCAAACAAGAAATTCAGGTTTAAATCCTAGCTGAATTTCTATTTCATAGTGATTATTCTTTTTATTCTTGTAAGAATATAAATTTACCTTAATTTGAGGAATACAAGGAAATCTTTATGTGAGAATTGCTATAAAATAGGGTGTCTATCACACAGTAACTTCAATAAAACAGTCATTCAATATTAATTGGGGAAATGTTTATAATAAATGTGATGGCACATCCCAACTCCCCATCTTATGTAAATAATAATGAGAACATGTATTTTATTTGAGCTAATATGATTGCATTATGAATTCTTAAGTGGAAGATAATCGAATATAACAAGTAGCAAAATGAAAACAAAACCTGAAAATATAGTACCCAAGACAACGATAAGTTGAACTAAATAAAACTATCATGATATTATACACCTTTGATGTTGTGATTAGTAATAAGAAATAAATATATTTAGTCTTTGTCCCTATTCCTGGCCCAGAGCTCTTAAGCCTTATAAATTCAGAAGTGATAAAGAGCACTAAGATCATCTTTTGTTTTTAAATTTGGTCTTTGATCCCGGTCCCTGACACAGGGCCCCTGAAACCCTTGTAAATTTCTAAGTGATAAGAGCACTAGGCTTCTTTTGTTCTAATGAGGTGACTCTGGGTGGGCTCCTGGATGGCTCCTAGATGGGGGAGCTGGTCACCAGAAAGACCAAGCCATGATTAGAAGCTTGGAATTTTCAGCCCAATCCACCATCCTCCAGAGAGGGGAAAGGGGCTAGAAATGGAGTCAATAATTGATCATGCTTATGTAAAGAAGGTCCCATAAAATCCCAATAGAATGCGGGTTGGAGAGCTTCTTGGTTGATGAACACATCCACATACCAAGAAGGAAACACACTCAAACTCCATGGTGGCAGAAGCTTCTGTGCTTGGGACCTTCCCAGACTTGGCCTATGTACCTCTATGTATCTGACTGTTCATCTGTATCTTTTATCAAATCCCCTATAAACTGGGTTTTTTCCGACACAGTAATAATAATAATAATAGGAAGGAAGCAAGGGAGGGAGGGTGGAGAAAATCATCTTTTCATCTCATTAAGAACTGGTTATAAGAAAAAAGAAAAAAAAGAACTGGTTATAAAAGAGAGCAAAGAGAACAATTAAAACACTATATATATGTTTATATTTATAATTATAGTTTTTATATGGGTATGTGTGTTCTGAATCTTTAAACCCGACTAATTTTTTAAAGTATTTTAAAACTGCTCTAAGAATATACAATCTAGGTAGGGTGAAAAAACAAAAATCACAAACTATTCATAATGATAGGGTGGAATGCCAAGGGAGAACCAGGGTTATTAAGAAATATAACACTATTGTAACTTATTTAAATCTAAAGAATTGGCATGATTTAGTAGAAACTACTTCTAGGTAAAATAATAATATTTGTGAAGAAGCAGTCACAGACCGAGCCCTAATAAAAAGGCACTAAAGCAATAAGTTTTGAATTCTACAAAATGCTGAAAAAACACATTAATGTTACGTTATTTACACTATACCAAAGCATAAAATAAGAAACTTCTCAACTCATTCTGCTAGTCTATCCTAACCCTACTACCATAATTGAATAAAAATAGCAAACACACATGCACACACACACACACACACACACATACACACACAAACACACACTTATAGGTCATTCTCATTAATGAACATGACTATAAACATTCCTGTATAAAATTTTTGGAAAACAGAATCAGCAAGATAGTTACTGAATATGCATCATATTCAGGCAGACTTTATCCCAGGATTGTAAGAATTCTTTATTAGGAAGTCTATTCATGAAATTCCTAAGATTAACAGAGTATATGGAAAAATTTAATCATTTCAAATTATTCTAAATGTTTTTGATAAAAGTAAAAACCTTTAATGAATTAAAAAGAATACACTAGCAATGGAAGGGAGGACTTTTTCCCCCCCTTTAAATTTTTTATTGTTATGTTAATCACCATACATCATTAGTTTCTAATGTAGTGTTCCATGATTCATTGTTTGTGCATAACACCCAGTGCTCCACGAACGTACCCTCTTTAATACCCATCACCAGGCTAACCCATCCCCTCACCCCCCTCCCCTCTAGAACCTTCAGTTTGTTTTTCAGAGTCCATCATCTCTCATGGTTCGTCTCCCCCTCCAATTTACCCCCCTTCATTCTTCCCCTCCTGCTATTTTCTTTTTTTTTCCCTTAACATATATTGCATTATTTGTTTCAGAGGTACAGATCTGTGATTCGACAGTCTTGCACAATTCACAGCGCTCACCATAGCACATACCCTCCCCAATGTCTATCACCCAGCCACCCCATCCCTCCCACCCCACCCCCACTCCAGCAACCCTCAGTTTGTTTCCTGAGATTAAGAATTCCTCATATCAGTGAGGTCATATGATACATGTCTTTCTCTGATTGACTTATTTCACTCAGCATAACACCCTGGAAGGGAGGACTTTTTTAAGGTAAAATATATCTCCTAGAAACACAGAGCAAGTATTGTACTTTGAGTTGACATTAAACTAATTTTTACTAAAATCAGAAGACAAGGATGCAGGCAACCAGGCAATACTATACTGGAACACTTACCCAATGCATTAAGATGGCAAAAAGAATGAAAGAAAATTGTCATTATTTGTACAAAATAATGTTGTATAATGCAACAGAATCAACTGAAAACTGTTAGAATTAATAAGAAACCAGCAAAGTTGCAGGATATAAACAAATCCCCAAAATCCTACATATTAGCAATGATCAATTTTAAAAGGTCATTAAAAAAGGATTCTATTCAAACTAGCAACCAATAAACAAACAAACCTACCAGTATATCTAACATAGGATCTATAAAAATTAACTGAACAACATAACAGAAGATTGGAATAAATAAGGAGAGAAACCATTATTTTAAAGTTGTCAATTTTCCCCAAAAATCAATCTATAAATTAAATGTGATCCCATACAAATCCCAACAGAATATTTTTAAGGGAACTTGACAAACTGGTTCAAAAATTCCCATGAAAGAGAAAGATATAAAAACAACATGTTTTTGAAACAGAATAACAATAGTTTTTCCTATAAGATTTCAAAATATACTAAAAGGTTGTTTTAGTATTAAAGTAATATGGTTAAAAAATAGATTAATAAATGGAAGATAATAAAGAATCCAGAAACAGCAGTCTCACTCCTTCCCTTCCCTTGCCGCACACACATACATGTGCGCATGAGCACACTCTGGAATTTGGTTAATATTAGAGGTAACATTTCATATCAGGAAGAGGGGAGTAAAACAGAAAAATAGTTTAAGAATTTGAGGTGTAGGGGAGAAAATATCTTTTCCCCTACCCATCTTAGGTTCTCTGCTTGGTGCCCTGTATACTGAACTGACAAAAGAGAGATTAACAATAGGAAAGCACAAATGTATTTAATATAAATTCTGTATGAAACAGAAGCCTTCATAGGAAATAAAGACGTGAAGAAGTGGTTAAATCTGAGCCTTTTTATACTAGGTTTGATGAAGAGTAGAAAGTTGTGAGAAAATATGATAGGACAAAAGGGTATGAGCTAGGGTAGTAAAGTAGGAGAAATTCAGTAAGCCTAATTTGTTTGGATTCCTCTAGGCATCCCTCCATCTTCAGAGATAAGGATGCTTCTTTCCTCCAGGTATAAGGAAAGCACCTCTCACATGAGGGTCTTATAACTTGCTTCAAGGTAGAAGGGGTTGATCAGAAAGTTCTTCATATACCTGCCATTTCTCAGATTCTTTCAACTTGAAATATTCAAAATGCCAAGGCATCATATTTTGGGATAACATGTCCCAAATCCTGTCACATGTAAAAGGCTATTTATTTCAATACTGTCTATAATAGAAAGAACTTAAAGGAGTAGCCCTAAAACTTAGCATCAATAGGAGGATGGTTAAATAAATTACAGTAATCTATACTATGGAATACCACACAGTTATTAAAAAGAATAAAATGGACTGATTATACAGGAATAAAAGATCTCTAAAATACATCAGCTGGAAAAGAACAAGTGACAGACCCTTCCTTACAAAACAAAACCACCACTATATGTAAAAGAGCAGTGAAATGACTAGAAAATTATGTTATTAAGTGTGAACAGGGGAATGTGTGTGTGTGTGTGTGTGTGTGTGTGTATGTACAGGTGACAGCAGGCTTTAAAGGAGGATTACCATATTTTCTTCTACATCCTTATTTGTCTTAATCTCTTATAAGAACGTAGTTATGTACTACTTATATAATAACATACAATTTCATAAACAACAATATTCAAACAATCAAAATTTTATCTTCCTTTAGGGGAAACACAATAGCACAAAAAAGCCCTGGAACATATTAGTTCTGCCTCTTAAATTATCTGGATTATCATCTCCTTATCTATAAAATGAGGATTTTAACTAGATTATCTCATTTCCCTAAAAAACTTTACATTTCTATGAGCCTATAAAATATAATTAAATATTTTCCACTTTTTTATACTTTATTTTTAACTTGTATTTAACAATACATCAGTTTTATGGGTACATTACCATTTATTACAAATGTAATAATTAAATTTTTGCATAAGTAAATTTTGTCTGCCACAAATAAGGTTACCTACTTCTATACTTAAAAATGATAGAGTTTAGTTTAGTTCTTTATCATATCAGAATTGCTACACAGTCAATGAAAGACAGGATGCAAATCATACAATTGTTCTTGTTGGGAAGAAATGTGGCTAATTTGACTTTCCTAAACTCTTTCTCTCAGTTCTATTCATTAAATCTGAGAAAAGAAAATGACATAATACAAAATTTCCATAAGAGAAGACCAGGCCCTTCTCCAGAAGAAGTAAAGAAAGAGTTTAAGCAAGAAAAAAAAAATGCCCTTCATTTGAAATCTTTAAGAAAATATGTTCCTGATTCTTCAAGGTATTGAGACCAAAGCAAAATGACATTATTTGAGGGAAAAAAAGGTATTTTCATGAAAAATGCCTGAATAATTCACCTACAACTTTCTCCAGATCATCATTACCCTGTTAGTGAATACTAGAGGAAAGAAAGAATTTGTAGGGAGGAGCAAGATGGCAGAGGAGTAGGAGACCTAAATTTCTTCTGGTCCCAGGAATTCAGCTAGATAGTTATCAAACCATTCAGAACACCTACAAACTCAACAGGAGATCGAAGAAAAGAATATCAGCAATTCTATGAACAGAAAAGCGACCACTTTCTGGAAGGTAGGATGTGTGGAGAACTGAATCCCAGGTGATATACGGGAAGAGAGACCACGGGGGGGCGGGGAGGAGTCGGCCTCCATCAGCTGCTACTAGCAAGTGATAGAGTGGCAGAGCACAAAATTGGAACTTTTAGAAGTTGGTTCCGCTGAGGGACATCACTCCAGTGGCTAAGTGGGGGAGTGGAACCCTCGCTGGGACAGTGTAGTCTCAGGACCCCCGGGGTCAGAGAAAGACCAGGGGTGCCTGAGTGTGGCAGAGCTCCCAGGTATCAGAGCAGGGAAGCTGGCTGCAGAGACGGAGCTGAGAAGTGGGCTCTCAGCTTGGGGTTGCCATGAACCGTGATCCACAGCACAGTCAGACCACTGCTCTTCTAGCAGGGACCCAACAAGGGGCAGATCTGGGGAGACTCCCCTTCCTCCCCCCGAAGGAGCAGCACGGGAGCACACTGCAGGGATCTGCTAGGTTTGGAGACTCCACACGGGGTCGGGTGCCAGAGATAGAAATGCTCGGTCACAGGCTGGGTGAGAATGGAGTGTGGCCAGAGACCGGGGAGATGGGAGTGATTGACTGCTTTTCTCTGGGGGCTCACTGAGGAGTGGGGCCCCAAGTTCTCGGCTCCTGAGGGGGTAGTTTGGGAAGCCGCCATGTTCACTCTTGTCCTCCAAAGCTGTATGGAAAGCTTGCAGGGAACAAAAGCTCCTAGGAGCAAACCCTAGCACATTACTTAGCCCAGCCCCCAGCAAGGGCGGGGCAATTCCACCTCCGGCAAAGACATTTGACAATCATGGCAACAGGCCCCTCACTCAGAAGATCATCAAGAACAGCCAGCCAAGACCAAGTTTACCGATCAGTGAGAACGGCAAAATGCCAGAGTTAGGGGAATACAGCACATAGAATTCATTGCTTTTTCCTATGATTCTTTAGTCTTTAAAAGTTAATTTTTTTAATTTTCTTTATTTTTTTCTTTTTCTATTTTTTTAGTTGAATTTTTCTTCTTCCCTTTTTCAACAAACATCACAATTTCTTTTTTAATCTTTTTTAATTTTCATTTTTACAGTCATATTTTATCCCTTCAGTGTATTTAACCTTATTTTTTGTGCATATATATATATATATATTTACTTTCTTTAAAATATTGGGATACAGTTTCTTCTAGCAGACCAAAATATACCCTAAATCTAGTGTATGACATTGTCCTAGTCTCCCACCTGCTCACATTCTTTTTTTTAATTTTTTTCATTTTTTTCTCAAACAACTAACCAATTCCTTTTTTAACATCTTTTTAAATTTTTATCTTTACAATCATATTCCATCCCTTCAATGTATTTACCCTTATTTCTGTATATATATATATATATATTTTTCATTCTTCAAAATTATGGGAGGCAATTTCTTCTAACAGACCAAAATAAACCCAAAATCTAGTATGTGGCTCTGTTCTATTCACCAGCCTGATGATATTCTTTTTTTTTTTTTTTCCCCTTTCCTTTCCCCCTGGGTTTGGGGCTCTTCTGATTTTTTTAGTGTATATTTTTCTGGGGTCGTTGTTACCCTGTTAGCATTTTATTCTCTCATTCATCTATTCTCCTCTGGACAAAATGACAAGATGGAAAACCTCACCTCAAAAAAAGAAGAGGCAGTACCTAGTGCCAGGGACCTAATCAATACAGACATTAGTGAGATGTCAGAACTACAGTTCAGAATGACGATTATAAAGATACTAGCTGGGCTTGAAAAAAGCATAGAAGACACTAGAGAAACCCTTTCTGGAGATATAAAAGAACTAAAATCTAACCAAGTCGAAATCAAAACGGCTATTAATGAGGTGCAATCAAAAATTGAGGCGCTAACTGCTAGGATAAATGAGGCAGAAGAGAGAATTAGTGATATAGAAGACTAAATGATGGAGAATAAAGAAGCTAAGAAAACGAGAGATAAACTACTGGATGACGAGGGGAGAATTTGAGAGGTAAGTGATACCATCAAGCGAAACATCAGAAAAATTGAGCTTGCAGAAGAAGAAGAAAGGGGGGGCAGAAGGTATATTGGAACAAATTATAGCAGAGAACTTACCTAATTTGGGGAAGAAAACAGGCATCAAAAATCCAGGATGCACAGAGAACCCCCCTCAAAATCAACAAAAGTAGTCAACACCCTGACATCTAATAGTAAAACTCAAAAGTCTCAGAGACAAAGAGAAAATCCTGAAAGCAGCTTGGGACAAGAAGTCTGCAACCTACAATGGTAGAAACATTAGATTGGCAAAAGACCTATCCACAGAGACCTGGCAGGCCAGAAAGGACTGGCATGATATCTTCAGAGCACTAAATGAGAAAAATATGCAGCCAAGAATACTATAACCAGCTAGGCTGTTATTGAAAATAGGAGAGATAGAAAGCTTCCAGGACAAACAAAAACTAAAAGAATTCGTGCACACCAAACCAGCCCTACAAGAAATATTGAAAGGGGTCCTTTAAGCAAAGAGAGAGCCTAAAAGTAACATAGACCAGAAAGGAACAGAGACAATATATAGTAACAATCACCTTACAGGCAATACAATGGCACTAAATTCATATCTTTCAATAGTTACCCTGAATGTAAATGGGCTAAATGCCCCAACCAAAAGACACAGGCTATCAGATTGGATAAAAAAACAAGACCCATCAATATGCTGTCTGCAAGAGACTCATTTTAGACACAAAGACACCTCCAGATTGAAAGTGAGGGGGTAGAAAACCATTTATCATGCTAATGGACATCAAAAGAAATCTGGAGTGGCATTCCTTATATCAGACAAATTAGATTTTAAACCAAAGACTATAATAAGAGATAAGGAAGGACACTACATCATACTTAAAGGGTCTATCCAACAAGAAGATCTAACGATTGTAAATATCTATGCCCCTAACATGGGAGAAGCAAATTATATAAGGCAATTAATAACAAAAGCAAAGAAACACATCGACAACAATACATTAATAGTAGGGGACTTTAAAACCCTCCTCACTGAAATGGACAGATCATCTAAGTAAAAGATCAAAAAGGAAATAAAGGCTTTAAATGACACACTGGACAAGATGGACTCCACAGATATATTCACAACAGTCCATCCAAAGCAACAGAATACACATTCTTCTGTAGTGCCCATGATCTCCAGAATAGATCACATCCTGGGTCACAAATCAGGTCTCAGCTGGTACCAAAAGACTGGGATCATTCCCTGCATATTTTCAGACCCACAGTGCTTTGAAACTAGAACTCAATCACAAGAGGAAAGTTGGAAAGAACTCAAACACATGGAGTCTAAAGAGCGTCCTACTAAAGAATGAATGAGTCAACCAGAAAATTAAAGGTGAATTTAAAAAATTCATGGAAACAAACGAAAATGAAAACATAACTGTTCAAAATCTTTGGGATGCAGCAAAGGCAGTCCTAAGAGGAAAGTATATAGCAATACAAGCCTTTCTCAAGAAACAAGAAAGGTCTCAAATACACAACCTAACCCTACACCTAAAGGAGCTGGAGAAAGAACAGCAAATAAAGCCTAAACAGCAGGAGAAGAAAAATAATAAAGATCAGAGCAGAAATCAATGAAATAGAAACCAAAAGAACAGTAGAATATATCAATGAAACTAAGAGCTGGTTCTTTGAAAGAATTAATAAGACTGATAAATCCCTGGCCAGACTTATCAAAAAAAAAAGAGAAAGGACCCAAATAAGTAAAATCATAAATGAAAGAGGAGAGATCACAACCAACACCAAAGAAATACAAACAATTTTAAGAACATATTAGGAGCAACTATATGCCAGCAAAGTAGATAATCTGGAAGAAATGGATGCATTCCTAAGATGCATAAACTACCAAAACTGAACCAGGAAGAAATAGAAAACCCGAACAGACCCATAACCACGAAGGAAATTGAAGCAGTCATCAAAAATCTCCCAACAAACAAAAGCCCAGGGCCAGATGGCTTCCCAGGGGAATTCTACCAAACATTTAAAGAAGAATTAATATCTCTTCTTCTGAAGCTGTTTCAAAGAATAGAAATGGAAGGAAAACTTCCAGACTCATTTTATGAGGCCACCATTACCTTGATCCCAAAACCAGACAAAGACCCCATCAAAAAGGAGAACTACAGACCAATATCCCTGATGAACATGGATGCAAAAATTCTCACCAAAATACTAGCCAATAGGATCCAATAGTACATTAAAAGGATTATTCACCATGACCAAGTAGGATCTATTCCTGGGCTGCAAGGGTGGTCCAACATCTGCAAATCAATCAATGTGATACAATACATTAATAAAAGAAAGAACAAGAACCATATGATTCTCTCAATAGATGCAGAAAAAGCATTTGACAAAGTACAGCATCCTCTCTTGGTTAAAACTCTTCACAGTGTAGGGATAAAGGGAACATACCTCAATATCATAAAAGCCATCTAGGAAAAACCCACAGTGAATATCATACTCAATGGGAAAAAACTGAGAGCTTTCCCCCTAAGGTCAGGAACACGGCAGGGATGTATACTATCACCACTGTTGTTCAACATAGTACTCGAAGACCTAGCCTCAGCAATCAGACAACAAAAAGAAATAAAAGGCATCTGAATCAGCAAAGAAGAAATCAAACTCTCACTCTTTGCAGGTGGTATGATACTCTATGTGGAAAACCCAAAAGACTCCACCCCAAAACTGCTAAAACTCATACAGGAATTCAGTAAAGTGGCAGGATATAAAAGCAATGCACAGAAATCAGTTGCATTTCTATACACCAATAACAAGACAGAAGAAAGAGAAATTAAGGAGTCGATCCCATTTACAATTGCACCCAAAACCATAAGATACCTAGGAATAAATCTAACCAAAAAGGCAAAGGATCTATACTCAGAAAACTATAGAATACTCATGAAAGAAATTGAGGAAGACACAAAGAAATGGAAAAACGTTCTATGCTCATGGATTGGAACAAATATGTGAAAATGTCTATGCTACCTAGAGCAATCTACACATTTAATGCAATCCCTATCAAAACACCATCCACTTTTTTCAAAGAAATGGAACAAATAATCCTAAAATTTGTATGGAACCAGAAAAGACCCCAAATAGCCAGAGGAGTGTTGAAAAAGAAAAGCAAAGCTGGTGGCATCACAATTCCAGACTTCCAACTCTATTACAAAGCTGTCATCATCAAGACAGTATGGTACTGGCACAAAAACAGACACACAGATCAATGGAACAGAACAGGGAGCCCAGAAATGGACCCTCAACTCTATGGTCAACTAATCTTTGACAAAGCAGGAAAGAATGTCCAATGGAAAAAAGACAGTCTCTTCAACAAATGGTGTTGGGAAAATTGGACAGCCACATGCAGAAGAATGAAACTGGACCATTTCCTTACACCACACACAAAAACAGACTTAAAATGGATGAATGACCTACATGTGAGACAGGAATCCATCAAAGTCCTTGAGGAGAACACAGGCAGCAACCTCTTCGACCTCAGCCGCAGCAACTTCTTCTTAGAAACATCGCCAAAGGCAAGGGAAGCAAGGGCAAAAATGAACTATTGGGACTTCATCAAGACAAAAAGCTTTTGCACAGCAAAGGAAATAGTCAACAAAACCAAAGGACAACCGACAGAATGGGAGAAAATATTTGCAAATGACATATCAGATAAAGGGCTAGTATCCAAAATCTATAAAGAACTTATTAAACTCAACACCCAAAGAACAAATAATCCAATCAAGAAATGGGCAGAAGACATGAACAGACATTTTTCCAAAGAAGACATCCAAATGGCCAACAGACACATGAAAAAGTGCTCAACGTCTCTCAGCATCAGGGAAATCCAAATCAAAACCTCAATGAGATACCACCTCACACCCGTCAGAATGGCTAAAATGAATAAGTCAGGAAATGACAGATGTTGGCAGGATGCAGAGAAAGGGGAACCCTCCTACACCGTTGGTGGGAATGCAAGCTGGTGCAGCCACTCTGGAAAACAGTATGGAGGTTCCCTAAAAGTTGAAAATAGAGCTACCCTATGACCTAGCAATTGCACTACTGGGTATTTACCCCAACGTTACAAATGTAGTGATCTGAAGGGGTATGTGCACCCCAATGTTTATAGCAGCAATGTCCACAATAGCCGAACTATGGAAAGAGCCTAGATCAACATTCATCAACAGATGAATGGATAAAGAAGATGTGGTATATATATAAATGGAATATTATGCAGCCATCAAAAAACGAAATCTTGCCATTTGCAACAACGTAGATAGAACTAGAGGGTATTATGCTAAGTGAAATAAGTCATTCAGAGAAAGACAAGTATCAATCATATGATCTCACTGATATGAGGATTGTGAGAAACAAGACAGATGATCATAGGGGAAGGGAGGGAAAAGTGAAACAAGATGAAACCAGAGAGCGAGACTATAAGAGACTCAATCTCAAGAAACAAACTGAGAGTTGCTGGAGTGGAGGGTGGTGGAAGGGATGGGGTGGCTGGGTGATGGACACTGGGGAGGGTATGTACTATGGTAAGTGCTGTGAATTGTGTAAGACTGATGAATCACAGACCTGTACCCCTGAAACAAATAATACATTATATGTTAATAAAAAAATTTTTTTTAATTAAAAAAATAAAATACCACTTGTCAGGGTGGTAGATGAAAAAAAGAATTTGTAGGTTCATCAGCAAAGAGTTCTACCTTCATAAGACGCCTAGTCACTTAGAATCCAAATACAATTTGTATCCTAGTTCAGGAGGACATACAGTTGGGGAAATGGAAAGTTCACAAGCTCAAGAACAAAGCAAGAATATCCACTCTTCCCACTATTGTTCATTATAGAGAAAAATGGTCAAATAAGATGTTCTTTGCTTGACACCAAAATCAAAAGCAACAAAAGCAAAAATAAACAGTTGAGAGTACATCAAACAAAAAGTTTTTGCACAGCAAAGGAAACTATGAACAAAATGAAAAGGCAAACTATCAAATGAGAAACAATATTTGTAAATCATATATCTGAAAGGGGTTCATATCCAAAATATATGAAGAACTCGTACAACCCAATAGCCAAAAAAAAAAAATCTGATTAAAAAAATGGGCATTGTATCTGAACAGACATTTTCTGAAGACATACAGATGGCCAACAGGTATACAAAAAGGTACTCAACATCACTAATCATCAGGGAAATGCAATGCAAAACCACCATGAGATATCACTTCACACACATTAGAATGGCTGTTATCAAAAAGATAAGAGTTAACAAATGTTGGCAAAGTTGTGGAGAAAAGGGAACCCTCATGCACTATTGGTGGGAATGTAAATTGCTATAGCCACTATGAAAAACAGGATGGGGTTCCTCCAAAAATTAAAAATAGAACTACCATATGATCCAGCAATTGCACTTCTGAATATTTATCCAAAGAAAATGAAAACACTAACTCAGAAAGATATATGCATCTTCATGTTCACTGACTGCAGCATTATTTACAATAACCCAGGTGTCCATTGATAAATGAATAAAGAAGGTAGGTATGTATGTGTGTGTGTATCTACACACAATGGAATATTATCTAGCCATAAAAAGGAATAAATGTTGCCTTTTATGACAACATGGATGGTCCTTGAGGGCATTATGCTAAGTGAAAGAAGTCAGACAGACAAATACTGCATTATCTCACTTAAACTGAATTCAGATGCAGAGAACAGACTGGTGGTTGCCACAACCAAGTTTGGTGCGGGGGTTGGGGGGAGCAAAAATAAGTGAAGGGGGTCAAAGGATACAAACTCCAACTATAAAATAAATAAGTCATAGGGATGTAATGTACAGCACGGTTACTATAGTTAATAATACTGTATTGCATAATTTTCCATATCTGAAATTTGCTAAGAGAGCAAATCTTAAAAGTTCTTATCACAAGAAAAAATTGTAACTATGTATGGTGATGGATGTTAACTAGACTTACTGTGATGATCATTCACAATATATATAAATACTAAATCATTATGTTATACACCTCAACTAATACAATGTTATACATCATTTATACCCCAATTTTTAAAAATGTAGATTAAAGCAAAAAATAAAAAAAGATGTCCCTCAAATATACCCTTCTCAACAATAATAATTTGGCATCTATCCATGGACAAAAGTGCCTTTGTTGGAGCTTTGAGATCCAGATAGGAGACTATAAAACCCCAGTGCCGTCCAAGACTGAGAAGAGCAGGCTCTCCTCGCACCTAGGCAGCTGACTCACCAACCAGGTCCTGACTACAGATTCAGACACTGCACTGCACCCCGAGCACTCAGCTACAGTTCCATTTGGCTTCGGTTCTGTCACCAACACCATATGCCAAGGAACTGGAGAGGAGTCATGCTGACCCACGTGTAGGGTAACAGACATAGAGAGACCTCAGTCCTGGTTGTGGACCCTGACGTGGCCCGTGAACCAGCCCTAGCCCTCTAGGCCATGACCCAGGAGCCCCTGGAGGTAAGCCTGCCAAACTCAGACTGTAGATTCTGAAAAGGCCCTCTAACTGGCTCTAGCTCAACCCAGCTACAGGTCCACTAACATTCTCACTGGTACAGGGGCCTCACAGGAGATGCTCCTATCTGCACTTCCAGAGATCCAGAGAGGGCCCTCTATATGGCTCCACCTTCCTCATAGCCACAGTCTGCCGATTTGCCAGCAGTCTGGAGGGTCTATGGTCCCAGCAAAAGACATTCCCATCTGTGTACCCAGAGATCCTGAAAGGGTCCTATGCAGCCACTATGTAAAATAGTATAGAGGTTCTTCAAAAATTTTAAATAGAGCCACCAAATGATCCAGTAATCCTACTTCTGGGTACATACTCAAAGCAAATGATATCACTATCTCCAAGAAAAATCTGCATCCTCCTACTATGTTCATTGCAGCATTATTTACAACAGCCAGGACATAGAAACAACCTAAGTGTCCATCAACAGGTGAATGGATAAAGAAAATGTGATATACATATATGTAAAACACATAAAAATGTGATATAATAAATGTTTATATATACATATTATATATAATGGCATACTATTTAGCCATAAAACAGATGGAAATCCTGCCATTTGTGACAACATGGATGGACCTTGAAGGCATTATGCTAAGTGAAATAGGTCAAAGACAAATACTGTATGACCTCACTTATCTGTAGAATCTTTAAAAAAAAAAAAGCCAAACTCATAGAAACAGAGAGTAGAATGGTGGTTGCCAAGGCTGAAGTGTGGGGGAACTGGGGGGATATCAGTCAAAGGATACAAACTTCCAGTTGTAAGATGAATATATTCTGGGATCTAACATTCAGCATAGTGACTACAGTTAACAATACTGTACTATACACTTGAAAGTTACTAAGAAAATATATCTTAAATGTTCTCACTATGCAAAAAACATATAATTATATGAGGTCATAGATGTGTTATTTAACCTTATTTGTGATAATCATTTCACAATATATACATGTATCAAATCATCACATTTTTACATCTTAAACTTATACAATGTTATATGTTAATTATATCTCAAACCTGAGGAAAAACACATTGCAGTAAGTACAGTAAAACAAAAAGGTAAGAAAAACAAAAGGCAAATATTGGAAAGGAAGAAGTAAAACTATTTTCATTCACAGATGACATGATTGTGTACATAGAAAATCCTAAAGAAACAACAAAAATTTCTAGAATAAGTAAAGTTGGAAGGTATAAAAAGTTGGAAGTAAAGTTGGAAGGTATAAAGTAGAATTTTTATATTGACCTTCAAACCTTCAAAAATATAATTTTTATATAATAGCCACAAACAATTAGAAATTAACAAAGGGTTATTTACAATAGCATAAAAAACATAAAATAAATAGGAATAAATTTAACAAAGGCTGTGTGAGACCTCACATTGAAACTACAAATGCTGCTGAGAGTTATTAAAGAAGTCTTAAATCAATAGAAATATATACCATGTACATGGATTAGAAGACTTGATATTGGTAAGATGTCAATTATCCCCAAACTGGTCTATGGATTTAATGCAATCCCAATCAAAATATGCACAGGTTTGTCTGTAGACAACAGCTTGAGTCTATGAAGATATAAATGATGTAGAATGGTCAATCCAACACTGAAAAAGAACAATGTTAGGGGATTCACGCTAGTTGATTTCAACTTTTTGTAAAGCTACAATTATCAAGACAATGTTGGTTGTCCAGTCTGGGTTGACTGGAAAGGTACATAAGGGAACTTTCTGGGGCAAAGTAAAAGTTCTGTATCTTGATTGAGTGATAATTTCACAAGCGTATAATTTTTCAAGATAAATATTCACATACCTGCCTGTCTATTCTTGGTACTTGAGCTACATCAGTAGACAAAAAAAGAAGCAGCAGCAGAAGATGAAGAAATGAAGAAGGAGAGGGAAGAGGAGGAGGAGGAAGAGGAGAAGGAGAAATGCCTGCTTTCATGGCAGGAGTCAGGAGAAAGAGACAGATAATGAGGGACAAGTATAATAAGGAAATTATATGACATGTTAGAGAGTGACAATACTGTGGGAAAGAGAAGAGTCCAGTAGGCTAAAGGAGCACAGGAGCGCTGGGAGGATGCAGTTTTATACTGAGTGATAAGATCTCAGTAGAGCAAACACTTGAAGGCATGTTCCAACTTCTTAGAGGAAAGAACATTCCAGGCCCTCAGGCCTAGGAAGTGCAGAGAGGCCAGTGTACCTGCAGGAGAACTTTCTTAGTGCAGTTCCAGTAGAACAGAACTTTCTCTAAAGATCCAGTGAACACCTCCCTGAGCTGTTCCTCCTGAGCTTAATGTAGGGCCTGCTGTCTAATGGCATATATTAACCCAGAGGACAATGGAAAGGAGAAATTGTGGCTTCTTTACACTGGCTATCTCATTCTGTGTACACTTCAATGTTGCATGCTTGAGGCAGGAAGTGAACTGTCTCATTGCTGAGCTCTGGTCACTTAACTGGCATGGAGGGACACTGGTGCACTCTCAAAAATTTTGTTTCTGAGAGGTAAAAAACTGAAAACAAAACAGAACAAAACAAAAACAGTGTTTATTTCCCAGTGGCTCTCAGGTCTTAACCATTCCCTGCATTGGGGTAGAAAAAGGGCAACTTAGGGCAAATAAGAATGTTCCAAGTCCTTGAGAGTCCTTCAGAGGTAGGCAGGTGGCTTCTGGAAAGAAAAGAGTACGAAGGACCATAGCCAGAGTGCACAATTTTGAAGGGAGTGGATATTTACTGATTTCCTAGAATATTAGCACTGTGTGGTCACACAAATGGGAATTCATTCTGGTGTTGTTTTCTAGAAGACAGTCTATTTTCCTTGCTGTGTCTGAGATGGGCACCAGTGTGATAACTACAAACATCAGTTGGCCTAGACAGTTCAAGCAGCTTTCCTTTATAATGTCTTTCTTTTTGTTTTTGTTTTTAACCTTGGGTCTTCATAAAAGCAGCCAAATATTAGTTGGAAAGAGCTGAGCCAACACTGTGATTCCTAGTTAGATACAAATGCCACATACAGAAGAAAGCACAAATATTGGACAATTCCCCCTCTCACATACACAGCCCAGCTTAGAAGAGACATAGCTAGAAATCAGAGCAGTAGCAGAGCCTGGAACTGTTTGCTTGGAGGTATGAAGTGAGGAGGAGGAAATTTAGCTACTATTTTATAGTTCACTCCTGCTATTGAAAAAAAAAAAAGAATATAGCTGAGTCTAGTAGTTTTAGCCAAATTCCCTGCTAACTAGCCTGTTCTGTCACTGTGGATTCAAGCTGGAGCTTCATGACTCAGTAGAAATAGGGAGGCATCTACTTCATGGCAGTTAATTTCCACTTCTTTTGTTTTAAGAAAACATTTGGTATTTACTTAACAAGGCTTATTAACTCAAATCAATGTGAACTAATTAACATGAAAGTGTTATCTAATTTTCCAATCAGTATTAATGCTGGTTTCCAGTAGCAAATACTTCAGAGTGAAACACTTAACTGATGTGTTTCCCAAGTTTTCTCCCCATTGTATTCAGTTTTAATTTGTGTGACAAGTTTCACCTCACAAAGTGCTTCCTCCTATTTGATTCTTCTTAAACGCACATTGAGGTCTGTTTACATATTAATTTCTGCTAGAACCATAAACATCTCCTCCTTCACGTCTCCTCCCCAAAGGACCAAAAAGGCCTCTTGAGTGGCTATAAATGTCTCTGTATAAACACTTAATTAAAAACTGTGTCACAGTTAGAGTCAATCTGGTCTGCACTCTCATGCCAAAAAGCAGTCTTTCAAGCTGTGCATTTTACTATTAACTTTCCAGTGTAGCTTTAGAATCTCAATCAATTCTTTAAGAAATGCAAATGTTCTTTTCCCTTTGGCTTAGCAGTAGCCACTGGGAAATACATATGTATAATTCCTTCCTGGTTATGCATGTGCTGTAACAATAATCAAAGCTAGATGCCACAAGAAGATATTCCAGAGCATTTTTCCAACATTTAACTTTCAGCCTTCCCCTTGGCCCAGCCAGGTGGATAGTGAAAGTGCCGCATGAAAACGCAGCATGTTCGTAGCATTACTCTTAATCCATTCTCACAACTCAATTTCCACTTCTGCTGGTGGGCCTCTTGACTACAGCGCCCTCTCCCTCCAACCTACTCTCCACTCTCTTGCTAGGGTGTTCTAAGGTCTTTCCTGGCCTGCCTCAGACAGCCCTCTAGGTTTATCCTCTGCATCCCCTCAACATCCAACCTCAGGAACATACCTATGCTCTAATCATGGCATCACCAGCAATTCCCAAACACACCGTAGGTTGTGTGCTCCCATGCCTTTGTACACATTCCCTCTGCCTGCAATTCCTTGTCCCCCTGGTGATCTTCCATCCATCCTTCCATAGTCAGTTCAAAAGCCATCTCACTCTTCTCCCCCATCCTGGGCAGAGTTGAGAATTCTCTGCTAGGTCCCATAACACCACTGGGCCCTTGTCTATCCTAGTATTTATCACATAATATTTAATTATGAGTTTCATTACTGTCTCCTCACTAGGCTGTGAGCTCCTTAAAAGTGAGGATATTTTTCATTCTTATATTCCCAGCTGCAGCACCATGCCTGGCATCTGACAAGTAATCAAGAAGTCTTTATGGAATGAACAGAAGCTGATACAAATGTGGTAAGTATGGATTTTCCAGCTCTCCCACACCTGGAAGCATGTGAATCCCACACTATGGAGATGGATGACCTCTGCTCAAAGTGGGCCTAAATCCCTGACCAAGAAAAGAAACCTAGAAATGATACCATTTCTAGATGCCCTCTCACTGATCCTTATCTCTGTGTCTGATGGTATATGGGCATGGATCATGGAAACATTTATGCCATGAAGGGATCCAGAATACACCACTATGGCATCAAAATTATTTTGAGCTGAAAGTATCTAAATTCCTGAAATGCTTTTTCTGACGAAAAGCAGAACTTCCAAAAAAAAAACCTCAAAAGAACTCAATTGTCATAAATCCCCTCCCCAGAAGGAGCCAGGGAAGAGTCACTCTTCCACCCAAACAGACATTGTCAAAAAACTGTATCTCCCAACTATTTTCCCAAAAGCCCATTTATCTTTCTAAAAAGTCACTTGTTTTCCCTTAAGAGCTCTTTGATCCCCACCCTTTCCCCATTAAGAAGTCATTTGTTTTCCCTAAGTGCCCCTCTCCCTTTTACTTTTCCCTATTAAGATGATAAATAAGTCCCAAATTTTAACCACCCCTTTGAGTCACATTTTTCTGTGAACCCCCATGTACATACTTAAATGAATAAAAATCTGTCTTTTCTCTCACTAATCTGTCTTTTGTCAATTTAATTTAAAGGCCTCTAAACACTGAACCTAAGAGGGTAGAAGCAGTTTTTCTTCCCCTACACACACATTAATCTGTATATGTGTGTATATGTATTTATGTAACTATAGATACACATAGTCACATGGACAACTGCTCATGCCTACAGAGGGCTCCTATGGAAGATTCTGTTTGAAAGAAGAGGTCTATAGCTAAAACAAACAAATAAAAAACAAATAAAACACCAATCCATAAAATGAGACCATTTGCTTTGATGAAATTTCATCAATTTTACAAAAATATGAATTGTCTAAGACCAGACCAGCAGGATAGAAGGTAATCTATAGTTCCCATTATAGTATAGGAGAAAGAAACCCAAAATTAGAGACAAGAGACTAATTAATATATGAGCCCTATTTTGCTGGATGTGACTGTCTCCCCCATAAGATTCCCAGGCTGTATGAGAGTAGTGACTCTCTGTTTTGTACATCATGGAATCCTCGGGGCCTAGCAGAGAGATTGGGACATGACAGCTATTCAATGTCTAGCTGTCGAACAAACAAATGAACAAAGTCTCCTGTGCTTGTCTAAGGAATTCTGGATTCTCAACTTGCTAAAGTAACTTTTCTAAGCTGCAGTATTTTAAAGATAAAACAAGCATAAAGACAATACTGATACCAGAGAGTTGTTTTAAAGATTAAGTAAGATAGTTCATGTAAAATATATAGCAATGCCTAACACCAAAAAATGTCCAATAAGGATTATTTTTATAATTAATATTACTATTAGTACTCCCTGAGCAGGACTGAAGTTTGTCCTTGAAGCATTTTTTTTTTAACCCCTTAAAGGCAAGGTAGACAAAGGCTGGCTATGCTAGGCAAATTCGTTGACTTCTCTGAGTCTATAGTTCCTTACCTTAAAACATGAATAATAATGCCTTCCTTCCAGGGTTGTTGTAGGGTAAGTAAGGTAGCATAGATACTCATATAGTTGGCTTTCAATAACTATTAGCCAAGTGTCAATCAACATGCTCATCTTGGTGATGACAGTGCTAAAGGCTGCACTTGGGGCGTACATTCTATGAGTCTACATAGATCATTCAGGCCTCATAAGGTAAGCATAATTAGCCCTATTTTATGATGAAGAAACTGAAACTCATAATGGTTTGCTTGACATCACACAGCTAATAAGCAGAGCAGCAGGATTAAAACTGACACGTACCTCACCCCACAGCACATGATCTTCTCTCTTTCAGTCCTGCTACTTTTGCAAGCCTTGTCCCATGAATACCTGCCTACCCTGTCTGCATTGTCCCCAAGAGGGACATGCATTTGAAAAGGAACCTTACCCTGCGTGTCAAGGCTGAGACCCTCATGAATCTGTCAGCCATGGAGACTGCCCATGACAGGCAGAGGCAGGACTGTCCTTTATGTTGCTTGTAAGAGAAGCAAATTTGTCATCCACCCATAGGCAAGTATAAAGAATTTCCAGTCTGAATTTTAAATTGGCCTCATTTTTATACCATTTTATCTCCACTCTTTCTCAACTTTTTCTAATCTGTACTTTATGTATGTTTGTTAGATATCTTAAAGCATATTTGGAGTAAGGTAGGAGTATCATAAATAAGCCAGCAAACATACTCCACAGGGGATTCACTTGAATGCCCCAGGAAAATCTAGAAATAACATTTCACAACAGAAGCACTGTAACAGGAGACAAAAGCCCTGCATCCCAGCCCAACTCCCTGCTGAGTGCCAAGTGAGTCGCACAGGAAAACCACACACCTTCACAACCAAGCTGCACCAAACTGCCTCTTTGAGCCCCAAGAAGTTGTGAATGAGCTCGTGGTCCTGGACACAGATCTCCAGGCAAACCAGAGACAGCAAAGAAACAGAGGCTTAGAAGCCTAACCTTGTACAACAGTACAACTAGGCCAGGAAGACAGAACCAGGGACCACAGGTGGATGCAGGCTTGAAGGAAGGTCCAGGGGCTTTCTCACAAGGTCAGTGCCTACCCAAGAACTACCAACAACTCTCAAGGCAGAAAAGGGATGCAACGGAGAAGTCTTGTACCTGGTGCCCCATCTCAAGGAACAACAGGGAACAAGATTTAGGCATTGTTTTCAGAGATGCAGAGTCTACTTTAAATCTTGCTGCCTTTTCAAGGCTGTGTCACCAGTGCACGGTAAAACCTAAAATTCTGTCAGAAACCAACCCAGCTTCAGGTCTAGATGGGTGCTGGTGATATTTTAGTTGCACAAGGGAAAGTGGGTATTTTTAAAACACAAATTAAATCATATATCTCCCTTGCCTAAAACCCTCCAATGATTTCCCATTTCACTTAAAATAAAATTCCAAGTCCTCATTAGACCCTACAAGGTATGGCCCCTGCCTGCCTTTCTGAGTGACCTCCCAACCCTCTTCCCTTCCTCACTGTACTTCAGCTACCAGAGGCCCCTCATTACCTAAAGGACGGAGCTCACCCTGCTCTTCCCTCAGCCCAAGATGTCCCCCACCCAAGATCTTTGCAAGGCTGGCTATTGGGTCCCAGCTGAGCCAGCACCTCCTCAGTGGGGTCACCCCTAACATCCCAAATCCTCAAAGAGTCACTGCCCATCTCACCACCTGGTTTTATTTTTTCATGGAAGTATCACTATCTGAACTTATTTTGTCCTTATTGTTTTCTTGTTTATGTTGCTTCTTTCTGCCAGAATGTAAGCTCCATGAGAAGGGGAACTTGTCCTGTTGCATTGTCAAGCTCTGTGTCCAGGCCTTGATTTCACACCACACAACCACAACCTCATGCTATCCTCTTTGCACTAGGAGGTCCCGTGTCACAGAAGGAACTGGCCTGGCACCACAGTGCCTGTGGAAGGCATTTGGATCCAGAACGACCTAGATCCACATCACAAAGTGTTGTCTCCATAAATATTTGTGGCAGAAAGGCAAAAGCAAAAAAAGGCAGAAGAGAGGAATTGCATGGGTCTTCCCCTATTTATACAGTCCCTCATATTCCCAGCCACAAAGACTCTGACCTCCCTTTTGCAGAACGCCAGGCCTTCTCTCATCCAGGCAAACCTCAAGGTCACAGCAGAAGATGCTAGGTTCCTGGGAGCATGGACTATGTACTTCCTACTCACTGGTGTGTTGGCTGGAGCACCGACCATGAGGCACAGCATCTGACCTGGAGCC
The DNA here is from genome assembly GCF_009762305.2 of Zalophus californianus. Classification (NCBI taxonomy): domain Eukaryota; kingdom Metazoa; phylum Chordata; class Mammalia; order Carnivora; family Otariidae; genus Zalophus; species Zalophus californianus. The sequence goes on from NC_045598.1 coordinate 126,024,795, forward strand.
AGCCCTCAATAAAATACATGTTGACTGAGTAAATAATAGTAAGCATGAAGGAAGTTGGGTGAGGGCAATCAAGTTGCTCCCGCACCTGATGGCACTGTCCATCAAGATGCCTTTGAGAGCATTATGGCAGGCCTCAAACTTAAACATGCACCTGAATCACCCTGGAGAACTTCCTAAAAATACCGATTCCTGGATCTCACCCTCCAGATTCTGTACTTCCAGGCTGGGAAACTGATGCAGAGCTGGGAAGCTGATGCAAGCTGCAGAGTCATGGTATCCAATATTAAGGGTTTATGGATGACGGGAATCCATATAAGGATTTTCTCCTTTATTTGGTCAATGGCCCAGAATTTCTCGATAATGATGAAGCTGTGCCATTCTCTATGCTGTATGGAGCCTTGTGCCCTGTGGGCATCTGATAGATGTTGGTTGATATTAATAGAAATAAAGCCTTTCCCTTAATCCTTCTGAGCATCTTCTAATGAGGAATCCAGTTTTGCTATCTCACTGTGAATGACTGCCTGGCTTACAGGTCTTGAGCTGAGTATATTATAATTCATCTAGTTATGAGGCAGGAAAATGAGTATAACCTTCCTGAATGTAGCAAGCAGGTGTTGAGAGAGAGGCCAGGCCCTCAGCTCAGGCTGGGAGAAAGTGAATGTATCTTTCAATAGAAGCTTATTAAGTGCTGCAAGAATCACTTGAAAAGAAGATGACAGAAAAATACCAATGGAAAACCAGTCTTAAGGTAATCTGAAAGTAAGTCTTAAAAGAGAGCCAGTTTGAGAAAAGGTATCAAAGGAGAGAAATCAAATACCAAGCATGACTTCCCAGCAGAGAGCCCAAAACAATACAGTGGTCTTTCCAGCAGGCAAGATATTATTAATACTGATAAGATAAAAAAGTGTAGGTCATGAGGTACTTTTCCTTCAGACAGGTCAAAGCATTTTCCTGTATCGTCTCACGTTAATCCTCCGCAATCTGATTAGATGATGACTGTGGCGGGGACTGAGGTGAGGAAACTGAGGCATGGGGAAATTAAGCAAAATGAAGCTGCCTGCATAATCTACCTGGGGCAAAGTCAAACCCCACATGAGGGGGTCTCCAGATTTAAAGCCCAGGTTTGTGGCCACTGACATTAGCCCACAGCTCATATTGCAGCAATGAAGTATAGTATAGACCAGTAAGAGCCAAAGAATGAGGTATCTGGATTAGGAGTTGTTAGGCTCAGGCTGGCAGACTAGCTCAGATCTCTAAGATGGGTTCCCCGAAGGCTGCCCCAGGACCAAACACATCCACTTCTTAGCCCAGCCGCAGATCAGCAAGATTGAGTGGCCAGGTGTGGTCTGTCCAGACAGACCAGGGATCCAGGGATCCTAGTTAGGGCCCCAGCCATAGAGGAAGAAGGGAGTGGGGCCTCTTCAGGTTGTAACTCAGCCCCTCTGAGCATAGTAAAGAGTGGGGAGCATCCTGGTGGGACCCCTACACCACCCTCAGCCTTGTCTTCTTCTCCACACTTTTCACAGGTGGGACTGTGCATACCAGGCAAGAGCCTGGACAGGGTCCCCTAAGTTCCTCACACTTATCCAGGGCCCTGCAGATGTTTCACTGGCTCCTCACACTTAGCAGGCCTAAAATGGCACCGACCTTCCCCAGCAGGCAACTGCTCCTCTTCTGTCCTCCCTCTTTCAGTGAGGTCCACCAGCATCCAGTTGGTCTTGTTCCCCCCACACCTCTCTGAGCCACAGACAGACACTCACCTTCTCCTCAGCAGCACCTCCTCCTGGTCCCTCTTCTCTTCGCCACTGCCTTGATTTCAGATCTCAGCACTCCCCGCCAGGGTTGCCACAGCAACCTCCCTCCCGAAGCACCACGCCTCGCAACTACATCTCTGCAATGCTGCCAAGCTGGCTGTAATGGAATTCCTTTCTAGTTCCCCATCACTTTCAGAATTAAACCCGAACTCCTTAGTAAGGCACCAGGCCAAGATCTTTATGATTTAAGCAACACACCCTCCTCACCAGTCTTTTTACAATAGGAAGTGGGAAACTAGTAATAAGGACTTAGGAATTATCCAAGTGGAGAAAGAGAGGAAGGGCCCCTCAGCCCTCTCCCATCTCAATTCCTGGCAGGACCCCACCCTGTTTCGAAGCCCCAGTTGTACCAACAAACAATGTACCATGACCCTGTCTCCCTGCCTGGGCACGGGGTGGTTCCCTTCCCCTCTTTCTTCACCTGGATAACCCCAACTCCAAGTATTAGTTTCCTAGTTACTGCTGTAATAACATACTGCAAACTGGTTGGCTTAGGACAGGAATTTATTATCTTACAGTTCTGGAGGCTAGAAGTCTAAAATCAAGGTGTCAGCAGGGCCATGTTCCTTCTGGAGGTGCTAGGAAGGAACAGTTCCAGGATTCTCTCCTGGCTTCTGGTAACTCCTTGGCTTGTGGCAGCATAATTCCAATCTTCTTGTGGCATAATCCCTGAGTGTGTGTGTGTGTGTGTGTGTGTGCATGTGTGTGTCTTTGTTTCTATCTTCCCCTTTTATCAGGATACATACTGGGTTAGGGCACATGCTAATGACCTTCATTTAACTCGATTACCTCATAAAGGTCCTAACTCCAAATAAGGTCGCATTCTGAGGTACTAGGGGTTAGGACTCCCACATCTTTTGCAGGAGGGGACACTTTTCAATTCATAACAGTCCTTAAAGTCACAGCTTAAGCATCACCTCCTGGCTGAGCTGGGCTGGGTGCCCTTTCCCCAGCATGTCCCTGGTATCCTGCCTAGTCCCTGCCACATCAACCTCAGAGTCCACTTGTCTGTGCCCCCACCCTACCATGACTCTGAAAAAAGGAACCAAGACCTTCATCTCTGTAGTCCCAGGTCCTCCTCAGCCCAGTGCTGGGTACATCATGAACATCAGACATTTGGGGTTGATGAATGAACACAGATGGTGATGGATTTTGCAAGCTGTGCCGCTGGCCCCATTACATGCCTTCACCACAGGAGTACAAGGGAACACATGGTCAACAGGCTTGACTGACCTCTGTCCAGACTCCAGCTTCAAGGACAACTAGGTGAGCTGGTAAATTTAGTCCATTTGTCTCATACCAGCGTGATCCTAACACCTGGAAACTTCAGCAAAGACAGGGACCCATGGAGTGAAACTTCAGGATCTCCAAACCTTTGCCTTGAATATCATCTTTCAAGCTGTATTCTTGAATTGTTGCCAAAATGAAGAAAGATTTTTTTCTTCTGGTTGTTTTCCTTACTGACCTTGTGAACCCATACTTCTAGAAGAAGATCCTTGAGGTGGAACAGCAGCTGTAGACTTAGCTACAATGTGCAGCTCACTTCTCCTCCAGCATATGGAGAAGTCAGGAGGCTGCAGATGTCACTGCTTCTTCACATCCACGCCGTCTGCGGGCCAAAGGCTACTTGGACCCCCGTCCCTGCTGTGACAGGAGCAGCCAAGAGAACTACTTGGTGCCAGGCCCTTTGCTTCTGTCTGTAGCTCCTGGCCTTCTCAAAGCAAGTTTTGAAATGAAAACCACTACCTTCTACCTCAAGTACAGTAAAACACTGACAATTCATTTGGAAGCATGGATCACAGCTGTCCTTCAGTAACTGCCATGCCTAAGACTGTGCCTGTGTTGAGCTTTTCATCTCCAACTTAATGAATTGTGAAACAGGGCCATCGTCTGTGCAGGGCTATTCACCCAAGCAAGTCTAGTCAATAAACGTATGTTCAGATTTGTTCTTTTGTTTCCAGTGTGCTCTTGCGGGTATGTGGCAGCATAATTCCAATTTGTCTTAAAACACATACTTTGGATGTGCTAAGATCCTTCATGTTGATGGCGAAGTATGTGATCAAGTTGAGAGGAGAAATGCCACACAGCTGGGAAAGTAATCATGCAGGAAGAATCCTGCCACTTCCATGCCGCAGAGATTCTTTAATGTTCTCAAGAACATGAATTCCCCATCCTTAGAGTCCCTGCTTTGCACCACTTGCCATTATACTAATAATGGCTAGTTTTTTATTGTATATCACATCATTAATAATAATTGTGGTCATTTATTGAGCATCTGCTAGGTACCATTAAGCCTTCACAGTGGTCCTAGCTGAAGCAATTAGGCAAGAAAACGAAATGAAATGCATCCAAACAAGAAAGAAAGAATTAAAATTGTCTCTGTTTGCAGATGATATGATCTTATATATATAAAACCCAAAGATCCACCAAAAAACTGTTAGAACTAATACACAAATTCAGTATTATTTCAGGATACAAAATCAACCTACAAAAATCAATTGCATTTCCATATATTAACACTGAGATATCTGAAAGAGAAATAAAGAAGACAATCCCATTTACAACAGCATCAAAAACAATAAAATACTTAGGAATACATTTAACCAAGAAGATAAAAGATCTGTTACACTGAAAACTATAAGATATTGATGAAAGAAACTGAAGAAGACACAAATAAATGGAAATATATCCCCTGTCTGCAGATCAGAAGAATTAATACTGTTAAAATGTCCATACTATCTAAAACCATCTATAGATTCAATGCAACCCCTATCAAAATTCTAATGGCATTTTTCACAAATGTACAGAAAATAATCCTAAAATTCATAGGATACACAAAAGACCCTGAATATCCCCAAGCAATTTTAAGAAAGGAGAACAAAGCTGGAAGCATTACACTTCCTGATTTTAAACTATATTACAAAAAATAAAATAAATAAAATAAACTATATTACAAAGCCATAGTAATCAAAACAGTGTAACACTGGCATAAAAACATACATATAGATCAGTGGAACAGGATCAAGACCCCATGCATATAGGATCAACTAATACCTGACAAGGGAGCCAAGAATACTCAATGGGGAAAAGATAGTCATTTCAATAAATAGTGCTGGTAAAATTGGATATTCACATGCAAAAGAAGACACTAGACCCCTATCTTACACCACTCACAAAAATTAACTTGAAATGGCTTAAGGATTTAAATATAAGAAACTGTAAAACCCCTAGAAGAAAATATAGAGAAAAAGCTCTTTGACACTGGTCTTGGCAACAGTTTTTTGGCTACGACACCAAAAGTACAAGCGACAAAAACAAAACAAATGGTACTATATCAAACTAAATCTTCTGCACAGCAAAAGAAACAATCAACAGAATGAAGAGGCAACCTATGGAATGGGAGAAAATATAGGCAAAACATATATCAGATAAGGGATTAATATCCAAGATATATAAAGAACTCATATAATTCATTAGGAAAATAATGATAATGATAATAATAATAAAAATCCGATTAAGAAATGGGCAGAGAATCTGAGTAGACATTTTTCCAAAAAAGACATACAAATGGCCAGTAGTACATGAAAAGATACTCAACATCATTAATCATCAGAGAAATGCAAATCAAAATGACAGTGAGATATCATCTCACACTTTTAGAATGGCTATTACCAAAAAGATGAGAGATAATAAGTGCTGGCACGGATGTGGAGAAAAGGAAACCTTTGTGCACTGTTGATGGGAATGTAAATTAGTGCAGCCACTATGGAAAACAGTGTACATTTCCTCCAAAAATTAAAAATAGAGTTATCATATGATCCAGCAATCCTACTTTTGGGTATATACCCTAAGGAAATAAAAACACCATCTCAAAGAGATATCGGCTTCCCCCACCACCATGTTCATTGCAGCATTATTTATAATAGTCAAGACATGGAAACAACCTGAGTGTCCACTGACGGATAAATGGATAAAGAAGATGTGGTACACACACACACACACACATACACACATCAAGGAATATTTTATAGCCATAAAAAAGGGAGGAAATCCTGCCATTTGCAACAACAAGGATGGACCCTTAGGGTGTTATGCGAAATGAAAAAGGTCAGACAGACAAATATTGTATGATCTTACTTATATGTGGGGTCTAAGAAAAGCCAAACTCATAGAAAAGAGATTAGAAAGGTGGCTGCCAGGGGCTGGGAGTTGGGAGAATTGGAGATGTTGGTCAAAGGGTACAAACTTCTAATTATAGGATAAATAAGTTCTGGGGATCTAATATATAGCATAGTGACTATAGTTAATAATACCTATATTACATAAAGTTGGTAAGAGAGATCTTAAATGTTCTCATCATACACACAAAATACTGTAATTATGTGAGGTGATGGATATGTTAATTAACCTTATTGTAGTAATCACTTTGCCATATAAACATGTATCAAATAACCACATTGTACACATTCAATTTACACAATGTTATATGTCAATTATATCTCAATAATGCTGGAAAAGAAAAGCCTTCACAGCAACTCTCTGAACTCTTGTGCCCAAGCTATTAGAGAAGGAACTGATGGCTTACTTGCCAAATGTTCACATGGTTAGTAGGTGGCAAAGCCAGGGGCCAGCCCAGGTGTGTTCAATTCCTGGGCCCATATTCTTGACTAAATCACCTTCAACACCTTCAGGTCTCCAGAAATCACAGTCAGAAATAAAACTCTGAATGGAACAAAACTGAACTTTGTCTTCTTGCACTTCCAGCACAGAGCACGTAAACGCATCTTACTGACATAACTGGAATCTTCCTCAATTGTCTCCTCCACCCCCTGAAATCCCTAGTTGTTGACGCAAATTGTGGGATGAGGCAAGAAGGCCACCTGAGTGGAAGCACAGAATGAAGCAGCTCCAAAGAGATGAAAATAACCTCCCTGTACCCAAGTAAACCTCCAGCACATGGAGCCCTGTAGGGATCCTTGCAGAGCCTCGATGTAACAGCTGTGACTTACGTTCCTGTCCCCACACTTTCTACAGACTATGCAGAAATGACACGGGTTCCTATATGCCTCAACAGGGAAAGTAACCCACCTCCCACCAGGCAAGCAGAGAGAAACATATGTCATGGGCTCCTACAGAAGTCACTCCTCCTGCCAAGGCAAGAAGCTAGACTGGACATGAGTCCAAGGTTTGAGTCCCAAAGGTCTGCAGGAACTAGGTATATAAAGAGGGGAAGCTGAGAAAGGCCCTCAGCTGACCCCAGCAGACAGGACCAAATACATAATTTTTAAAAAATTCACTTCTCATTCATGCATGTGGATAAAATGACTATGGGCCTGGGAACATTTACCTAACTGGAATCATGACATTTCATTAAAGCATTGTTGACCCTACAGGAGAAATTAGAGGCACTAAAGGAGGAGAAGCGCCTGCATCCCCTTTGCTTAAAGCCTTTCAGGGGCTTATATTCTCTTTGGAAGAAAGTCCCAGCATTTTGGCCTGTACAATGTGGCTCCCACCCCAGCCCCAGGCCACCCCATGCCTGTGCTCCTGGGCTTCCATAGATGCTCTAACACACCTTGCTCTCCTGTCTCCAAAGTAGCTGTGCCTGTACCCAGAACATTATCTTCCTGCTCTCCTCACCAGGTGACAGCTACTCATCATTCACATCTCCACTTACCACCTCCTCCTGGAGCCTGCGCAGCTCCCCCCGGGTGCAGGTCAGACACTTCTAAGTTCTCTCCTAACACCTCTACTCAGCTATCAAAGCACTCATGCTGATGGAAACTGTTACTAGACAGAAATCTCCCTGAGAGTAGGGTCCAGATCACTGTGTTATTACTATGCATCGAGTAACCAATATTGTACTGGAAACACAAACTATAAATGAATGGAGCAAATGAATTCAGGGATAGAGCTTGACCCTGAGAGTTCTCTTCCATCTGTTCTAAAAATAGATCCCTCTCATCTTGTCGACAGGGTCTGTCCAAGCAGGAAGTGTCAAGCCAAGGATCCATTCAAATTCTTTGGGTTTTGACTATCTCCCATTAAAAATATAATCCATAAACCCAGACCAAGGCTCCATCCATCAGACACCAAAGGCCGAGCCCGACATCATCAATAAGAGGGCTGCTCTTGAGTCAGCCCCAGGAAATGAAGAGTGATCCAGGCCCAGCAGCTCAGGGACACCAGCAGCTGCACCAGCTCTGACGGATTACCTTGGATGCACAAAGAGCGTGTCTAAGAAGCAAAGAGGTCTCCTGTGCAGCAAGACGAGAACTGCACAGATATGAAGCTTAGCTGGTGGAGAGAAATTAGTAAAATGTTACTCTATCATTTAGATGTATATTCTTTTTTCATTTTGATTAAAGATATACTACATTTTCTTTATGAATAAAAACATGCTGCCAACTAACAATCACCTGTGCAGGAGAAGGAAACCCAATGTAGATTCCTTTTAATACTAGAGCAGGAGAGTAAAGCTGATATTATTAAAGTTAATCTGATTAGATTGGAGAGTATTTTGGCAATTTTCTGCATTTGGATTTGTTTGAAGGAGGTTTCAGGGAAAAGCAACAATGTGCCAGTGAACCCAAGAATAGCAGCCGCCCCTATACAAACTCCACACTGGAGGACTCACACCCAGCATCCTCCCCAAACCTGAAAAGTGGCCCAAAGAAGACACCTTTTAGGCTTTTCACCCAGTTCTCAACAACCTCCCTTCTCTGGAAAATGCCCCTTACCAAGCTAGGCATTCCAGGTATATTTATACTCTGCAACCCACCCTCCTGGCTATGATCTATGCGGGGCCAGAGTTGGAAATTTGGAATTGGGGTTAAGAGTGTCTGGTTTCAATCTGGGCTGGTCCCTTGAGCAGGGAAAGCCCAGGGTCTTTGCAAACAGCCATTTTCTGCCAAGTGGACAGAGGAAGAGAGTAGGCCAGTGCGTGGAAAAAAGAAGCAGGAAGCAGCTGCTGTGAGAGGGAGAGACTTTCTGGATTCCCTCACCTAGACCCTCCTTGCTCCCTTTCTCCAACACTCTCCCTCCTGGCCTAGACTCCTGTCCACTGTAAATGAATTCCTGGACACCCTCAGACTCCACAGAGCTCTGCTTCTACCGGACTGGTCCTCTTTGACTTGACTGAAAGCTGGCCTGGGAGAGCACTGATTGCAGTGCTGCATCGCTTATCTCCCCAGGTCACGAGGGCATAGACCCAGTTTCCCCAGCACTCGGGTGCGCTCAACACGTTTATTGAGTGAGTAATGATATCACCCTCCTGAAGGCCTCTCAGGGGAGACTGCTCATTCACTGGCTTCCCAGACACCATGAAGACCGGTGGACATTCTCCCTGCTCCCTACTGCTGCTTCTAGACACCATTCCTCCGCCATTAAAAAAAAAAAAAAAAAGCCAACACAGCTATTCTTCTCTCAAGTTTATGACATCACAGTCATCCACCCAGCTCAACTGCATTCCTCAGACAAGTTCTCCCCGCCCCCTAACATGGACCCTCATCAGCCCATGGTCTGATTCCAGCCATTGGTAATTGCTCCTCAGGGTTACACCAAATCCATTTTGGGGTAACATCTGGGAATGGCCTGATGAGAACTGATATGTCTGGTTTGGGGTAGCTACATGGTTGAGACTGCATATGCTAAAGAAAGAGGCGAGTTCAGTCAATTCTGGTCAGTTTGGCTCATGTAAGCAGCTAGAGAAGCTGGCTTTGAGACAAGGCTCACCTCCCTTAACAGTAAGTGCTTTGACCTGAGTGCCTTAGTCCCTCACTAACACTGAACTGAGTGGACATTATAGCTTTTGGCACTTCTCTAAGACAATTTATTTAGCACCCTGAATAATACCCCAGATTCTTTACATTCCATCAGCACCAAGACATAACAACACCATTAATTTATTCCCCATTGTACAGAGCCCGGATAAGGAAGATGCCGCAGGAATGACAATAGCTATTGGTGGAGTGATGCAGTCTCCCTTTACAAGGCCCTCAGGACCTGTGTGTGGTTCAATTATCTCTGAGCAATTAAATCCTAATGGGGAGAAGTACTGCAAAGAAAACTGCAATTATACACATGTGTTGCTGCCTGCACCACACTTCAAACCCCTTTTATTTCTTGGTCTCTGTGTAACATGAGAGCTGTGCATGTGGAAACCAATTAGGACCAGAGAGCTTCTTCCCACATAATCAGACAGCACGTCACTAGTGGGATTCCCTGTCTGACACAGAAGCTGTGGTGGTAAAAGCCATCTGCCCAACCTGGCAAGCAAGGTATAATTTCACATGCTGTCCCAGGGCCCTAGCACAACTTCAAAAAAGCGGAGTTGAAATTATTTGGCACTCGAAAATCAGATTCTTTTGTGTCCAACGGCTGCCCACTGCTTCCTAAGCAAGGAGAATTATGCAGATGGGTAAAAGAAGACATAGGAGGCCCTGACTGGTAAAAGTGACAATTTACATAGGGCCCAGCAATACCTTTGACCAAATCCAGACATCTCCAAGGAATCGCCAGTGATAGGTGGGCACACATGTCTGCAGAGTCACTCCCGTCGGCATGTTGGGTACATAGAACATAGTAATGACCCATTCTAAGAATCTGCCCAGGAAGGTCTGGCCATTAGGTGCTCAGACCAGAGTAACACGTACCACTACACATACACACACACGCACACACACACCTTGTTCTTGCCTCCCCTCTACCTGAAGCAGCTCCTACATGTAGTGCTATTGTACAAAGAAGTCTGGATGGTCACAGGTAGGTGGGATGGCAGTCATGTTTCATATCCTCTTGCTCATTGGTCTTGGTTGTTGCCTAAACTGTCAAACTCCAAACTTATAATCAAATGATAAAATTATCTGAAGCAATCATGTACATCTTAACTTTCCATTTCAATATATCATATTAATTATGTGATACTGTATAGCTCTAAAGCATGTGACTGGCCCACAAAATCTTTAAGGTTCCAACTGTCCACCTAGGAAACACCAACCAAAAGAGATATAATATTCTGCATTAGCTTCCTTTTCCAATTCGGGTCCTCACCAAGACATTCAACCAAGCATGTGAGCACATCTAAATTCATTGTTCATGGCCATGCTGCAAACTGACTTCAGATGAAAAATTGCTGAGCCTTTCCTCACTGACCTTCTCCCAGACTGTCCCCCCACTTCCAAGTCACATTTCTTAGAGCTTCCATGTCCACTGTCCTGCCAGTTGCCTCGCTCCATTCTTCCACACTCTGCCAAGGAGAGAACCTGGCCCCTCCCCTGACAAAATGTAGCAATTTTCACTAAATTACAATGTCCCTGATACCAACCAAACTAGGTATTTCAGACCTAAATTGTTTCTAGGAAGCTTGAGGTAAATTTATCAGACAGTTGCTAAAGTCTATGCTTCACTTAGAGGCAGCAACACACGGGCTGATTGACCCATTCCAGAAAGACAGTCTGGTCATTCAAACACCTGACAGTCAAGGGCTCAATTCAGGCAAGTTTGGATTGGTGAAGTGACATAGTTGATGGGAGAAAGGAGAAACCTACAGGAGCAGCAAGATTCTCCTCCTCATAAAGGAGAGAGGGGGACCAGAGAGAGGCTTACGGTAGGTGTTTGAAAAGTTTAGAGTTCAGTTTTAAAGTCCTATGTCTTATTCAAGACTATTTGATGAATTAGTTTTGATATAAACTGTATCTTCCTAGCTTTAGATTAACATAATATGCACAATATTAATTTTATCATTGCTTATGATTTATACTTGTTTATAATTATTATATTGTGTATAATTATGTTTATTATGATATAATTAAAACAAGGATTCTGAAGAGTGTTATACTATGGAAAATACTTAAGAAGTAATGATAAGTCAAATGACAAAATGTGAAATTATAACCACATAATATAGGTTATAATTTCACATTTTAAAATAAAACTTATGCAAAGAAAAATATAGTTTGGCAGACAGTTCACCAAAATACAAATGGTAGATGTGTTTAGGTAAGGGGATTATAGACCTTTATTCTCTTTTTTCTATATACTTTTGTTTTCCAAATCTAATGAACATGTACAATTTTTAATGAACATATTTTATAATAGATACTTACTTTAAAATATAAGAAAACTGTCTCAGAGGCCACACTATAAAAATCAAAAGGAATCAGAAAAAAATAGGTAAGAAAATCACTATATGAAACTAACCTGTGACTTAGAAGCTACTAGGGCAACTGCCCTCTAGAAAAAAAAAAATCATGAGACTTAATGCTGTGGACACGACCCCACATTTTTCCTTTCTCTCTTTTGCTTTACCACAGGGAAACAAAGGATCAAGCAACACTTTTCTTTTGAGAACTAGAAGCAGGCAATTGAAAGCCTGCCTTCACCTGGTACATTTTTAATTTTTACTCCTCTGCTACTTACAAGGGTTTTAGCACACTTCCTGCTCTAAAATTCTCAGGAACTAAAGTCAGACCCCAGGCACCATACACATCCTGAAAGAACTGCAATTCCAGAGGAGGTTTTCAATCTCTAAGAAGACTATATTTCTGTATACTATCATCTCTCTGAACAAATTTCAACTTTGTCTGATTCATTATTGCAAACCCAATTCCTAGCACAGTACATGGTACCAAAGGATGCTTCAAGCATATTTTCTGAATGTTTTTAAAATATTTTTTGAATTTAAATTCAATTAGCCAACATATAGTATATCATTAATTTCAGATGTAGAGTTCAATGATTCATCAGTTGCATATAACACTCAGCACTCATCACATCAGGTGCCCTCCTTAATGCCCATTACCCAATTACCCCATCCGCCCACCCACCTCCCCTCCAGCAACCCTCAGTTTGTTTCACAGAGTCAAGAGTCTCTCATGGTTTGTGTCCCTCTCTGATTTCTTCCCATTCAGTTTTCCCTCCCTCTTGCTATGATCCTCTGCACTATTTCTTATATTCCACATATGAGTGAAACCATATGATAATTGTCTTTCTCTGATTGACTTATTTCACTTAGGATAATACCCTCCAGTTCTATCCATGTTGATATAAACAGTAGGTATTCATCCTTTCTGATGGCTGAGTAATACTCCATTGTGTGTGTGTGTGTGTGTGTATGTGTGTGTGTGTGTGTATAATACATCACATCTTCTTTATCCATTCATCTGTTGAAGGACATCTCAGCTCCTTCCACAGTTTGGCTGTTGTGGACATTGCTGCTATAAACACTAGGGTGCAGGTGCCCCTTCGTTTCACTACATCTGTATCTTCGGGGTAAATACTTTCTTAGAATCAGGATTAGCCTTAGTAGAAACTGAAGCGAGTTCAAGTTAGTGAAAATTATATTTTATCATATTTAGGTATTGGGTTTTTAATTTGTTATGACTATATGTTATTTGGACAAATAACTCTACTGTTTTAATGAGTTTTAAAATTGGCCAAATTAACATGTGGTGTCACTTTTAATAGTTATTTACACATAAGAGAAAGAAGCTGAAGCCAGACACCACCAACCACCTAGTGCAGCTTATGTGGATCACTGACAGACTACAAAGGAAGAAATCAACAGCCTCTGGAACATTACTCTTGCAAACCTGAACCTATGGAATGATGGTGACTGCTCCATGAGGAGTTGATCCTAACCACTCCTGGGAAGTGTACCTGAGGGCCAGCCATTTGGTACCAGCGCTGGGAAGAAAACAGGAGCAACCATGTTGAAACCTCATAGCCGGTGACTGGACCAGGATAACTGGTACTGGCAAGAGTCTCCAATGATGCTGTGTCTGATGCACTTTGACAGGAGCCCACCTGAAAGTCCAGTTCAATCAAAGTTGGTTTTGTGCTACATTTCCTATAATTCGTTTACAACATGTCACTCATTCTTGTGCTACACAGGCAGGAAGAGTCAAAGATTTAACTGGCTCTTTCCTATCCTGCCAGTTCTTCAGCTCTTGGTCATATTCTCTGTGAAGGGCTCTGCAGATTCTTCAGAAGGAATATGAAATAATAAAATAGTAATAATAATAACAGTGCTTTAAATAAGTGAAATTCTGGCAGGTTTCAAGGGCTCTCCTATTCAATATTAGACCCTCTTATTAATCTTCATAGAGTCAGAATTAAGAAATGAAACAGAAAAACTTTTAAGGAAATGGAATTTTAGAGTTTAACAAAAAGAGCCACACAATAATATCTTTCAACTGTGGGAATGGCTTTCACATAGCAAGAAGCTACTTTTCACTTAACAAAGAACAAGGAGAGCACAGCTTTAGTTGAAACTTGAGGAATTTAACTTACATAATATGTTATCTTTTGTTCTCTGGTATTCTTTCCCAGGGCTTTTTTTAAAGCAGGATAGATTCTCATCTTGCCGAGATGCTTTTAAACAATTTAACCTGAATGCAGAAGATGGAACAGATGGTCTTTTAAAAACTCTCCATATTCAAGATGCTGGACATTCAAGGGCCTCAAAACATCTGATGCATTTTCATACAGTGATGACCTGATAGCTTTCTCATCCATTTAAACCTATGGGTTGATTTCCTCTCCTAGTTATTGGGTACTGTCTACTTTTCCTCCAACTGTTCTCACCTGTCCTCTGACCTCTTCATCCTATTCAAGTCCCTGTGAATTCACATTCTATTCTCTACCATATAGAGGGGGCTTTCCTCTTAAACCATACAGGCCTCTAAAAAAAGGAGGATTATTAACCACAGGGTCTTGTTCAAATTCCATCATTTATTCCCATCATTTATTCAGAAATACTATTTAATATCCCTCTCAAAATAAAACCTGTTGCAGAGAAGGCTGCCTCAGAGGGGCCTGCCTTTTCTAGCACAGAGGAGATGATGTTTCAGAGATGTATGACTAATACTCCTGGGGCAGGAGCTGAGTACATTGGGATCCTTTGGGAGTAAAGGTACCTCCGAAGGATCAAATTGATTTTTATTTTATGAATGCAGTAGACAGTCCCATTAGACAGATTTTTTCCCTCCAGCATTTTGCAGCATCTTCTGAGATTCAGAATCAAGCCAAGAGCTGCTTGGTAATACTGTGTGGATGACGCATTACACAGAGCTGACTCTGTGACATCATGTTGTCTTGTTCTCAGTTAGAGCAACCTGATGTGCCTGCCCTGCACACCCCAGTTCTGTGAGTCACTGCATGATATATTGTCCAGGAAATGCAAAATGATGTTCTTCTTAAAAACTCATGATTAAAAAAATTGAGGCTTCCGGCTAGGGAATGTAGAGTGAAAAAAGTAAACTCTTAGGAGGGGCAAGTTCTCATTTCTGTTTTTCTTTTCATTATTGTTTAAGATCCTACAAGGGATTGTAGTTTATAAATAAGCATGGCAAGTGGTTATTTTCTTCGGTATTTTATTGCCACAAAAATGAACTTTATTTTTCACCAGCCTGAACTTCCCATTATGAGCAGCTGTGCCACTCCATATCCTAAGAAGCTTTTACCATCAAAAATGACTGAATCTCTATATGTGTATTATGGATGTTGATACAATTGCCTAAATAAGCACCACTCATGCCTGAAGAATTCTGCAATACAAAACAATCCAGATACATACAAACTTATAGTGAATTTTCACAATGATAGAATAAAAATCAAGGATAATCTACTAAAGAGAAAATTAAAATTTAGCTTTATCCAAATACTTCCAATCTGAACCAAAAAATCATGTGCTTGATGCCAAACAGTAAGAATTCAATGTTTAAAAATCTTTTCTTTTTCTGTCTCCACCTTCCAAATTTAAGTAAATAAAAGAACCGGTGAACCACAGATCCAGTGAACAAAAAATGCAGGGAAAAAGAGAAACAGCAGACATTAATCGAGCTGAGATGTTAACAAGGACAGAATCTCTTTCTGGCAAGGCTGACCTTTCCAACCCAGTACATAGTACTTGTCATTCCTAGAGCTTAAGACACTAGGACAGCCAGACAGATAGCAAGAGCCCAGACCCCCAGGGTTCAAAAGCAATCAGGCAGACAGCACACATTAAATACCCTCCCTTGCCTCAAAACCACCATCCTTTTCCTATTAGCAATGCACTATTGGGGCGCCTGGGCATCTGACTCTTGGTTTCAGCTCAGGTCATGATTTCAGGGTTGTTACGTTGAGCCCTGGGTGGAGCCTGCTTGAGATTCTCTCTCTCCCTCTCCCTCCCCACCACTTGCTCATGCTCTTCTCAAAAAAACAAAAAAAAAGTAAGAAAAGAAAAGCACTGTTAATGAGAGGGCAGCATCATTTGGGACTTTGGATGCTACAGGTTTGATTTGGATCAATGTCTGGTTAAATCCCAAGGAAGTATGCCCCATGAAGGTATGGGTTCCATGGAGGAAGGATCACTCTGGGTAGTTACTTAACAGGAAAAGAAACCCCTGGAACCACTATTGGATTTGGAAGTCAGCCAACCAGGCAGAACCTGAAGGACCCTCTGGACCCAGACACTCTACTACATCCCCGGAGGAATTTTAGTTCTCTCTGTGCCACAGCCCATTTACCTAACAGCAAGGAGCAATGAGGGTCACTCAAGTCCTCTTCACTGGCTCTGCAGTTGAAAATTCAGGCAGGCTTCCAGAGATACTTCATGTTACAGTACATACATGCCTAGCAATGCATTCCCTTTGGCTTCACGGCTGGAGAACAGCTGGAGGTAGCAGGTGAGAAACAGAATAGCTTTGCCTTTTCCCCCAATATTACTCTGGGCCAGCTGTGGGAAACTTTACTAGGGGTCCCAGATGGGTTCAAAGTCAATGTCCTGGAAGAAATAGTAATAATTACAGCTATTTTTAAAAGGTGTCAAAATTTCACAGTTATAATGATGTTCATCTAAGAACCAAGAAATAATGGCAATAGCATGGCTTAAAATTAATGTAAAAGATACCCAAAGGCATCTAAGGCAGATGGCTCCCAGGCTTACAGTTTTATCATAACTTCATTGAAAGCGACTGCTATTTTTAAAAAGACCCAGTGAATCAGAAGAAAGATCCAGTCACTATGGAAGTTCTAATTGTTGCTAGCTATTGATACTACAAAAAAACAACTTAATGGTTGCATAGGTAGAAACTGTCAAACTGTTTTCCAGAAAGGTTGTGGTTTTTTACATTCTCAACAGCAATGTATCAGTGATCCAGTTTCTCTGTATCCTTGTCAGTGTTTGGTATTATCATATATTTTTTTAATCATTCTGATAGGTGTATAGAAATATCTCATTGTAGTTCTATTTTGCATTTCCCTAGTGGATAATGATATTGTACATCTTTTCGTGTGTTCATTTGCCCTATGTACATCCACTTTGGTGGAATGTCTCTTCATGTCTTTTGACTATTTAATAATTGGATTATTTGTTCTTTTACTGTTGAAGTTTGAGAGTTCTTTATGGTCTTAGATACTAGTTCGTTGTCAGATATGTGGTTTGCAAATATGTCCTCCTAGTCTGTAGCTTTTCTTTTACACTCTTAATGAGGTTTTTCAAAGAGCAAAAGTTTTAAACTTTGGCCAAGTCCAATTTATCAAGTTTCCTTTTATGGATGTTCTTTTGGTGTATAACCTAAGAACTCTTTGCCTAGTCCCAGATCTCAAACTGAATTTTCTCATTTATTTTTTCTAAAAGTTCTGTAATTCTGCATTTTATATTTAAGTCCAAGATCTATTTTGAGTTAAATTTTGTAGGGGCACCTGGGTGGCTTAGTTGGTTAAGTGACTGCCTTTAGCTCAGGTCATGATCCCAGAGTCCAGGGATCAGGCCCCATATCAAGCCCCACCTCGAGCCCCACATTGGGCTCCCTGCTTGGCGGGGAGTCTGCTACTCCCTCTGACCCTCCCCCTTCTCATGTGCTCTCTCTCTCTCTCTCTCTCTCATTCTCACTGTCTCAAATAAATAAATAAAATCTTTTTAAAAAATTTTAAAAATTTTGTATAAGACATGAGGTTTAGGCAAGATTCCTTTTCTTCGGCATGTCCAACTTCTCCAGGACCATTTGTTAAAAAAGTTATCCTTCCTGTATTTAATCCCTTCTGTACTTTGGTCAAAATTAGTTGGGCAAATCTGTGTAGGTCTATTTCTGAGTTCTCTATTTCATTTCATTGATCTATGTGTCTAACTCTCTATGAATACCAAACAATCTTGATTAGTGTTGCTTTATAATTAGTTTTGAAACTGGATAGATTCCTCCCACTTTATTCCTCTGTTTAAAAATTGTTTAATAATTCCAGTTCCTTTGCCTTTCCATATAGATTTTAAAATAATCTTGTCTACATCTATAAAAATCTTGCTCAGATTTTGATAGGAATTGCATTAAACATGCACATTCTATTTGGAGAGAATTGACATCCTTGCTATGCTGAGTCTTCCAAACCATGAATATATGTCTATTTATTTAGATCTTTGATTATTTTAGCAGTATTTTGTAGTTTGTATAATACAAGTTTTATTTATGTTTTGTTAGATTTATACCCATATCTCTTTTATTTGTGTCATATAAATGTCAATGGTACTGCACTTTTAATCTCAGTGTCCACATGTTCATTACTAGTATATAGGAAATTCATTTTTGTGCTGGATTCACTTAATTATTATAGGGGTTGAGTTTTGTCTTCTGGAGGGGTACTTTTTGGTAGATTTTTCAGGATTTTCTACACAGACAATTATGTCATCTACATTTAGAGATATATTTCTTCATTTCTAATATGTATGCCTTTTATTTCCTTTTCTTGCTTTTTGCACTGGCAAGAATTTACAGCACTATGCTAAAGAAGAGTGGTGAGAGCTGATACTTTTGCCTTCTTCCCACTTTTAGGGGGAAAACATACAGTCTTTCACTATTAAGTTTGATGTCGGTTTCAGGATTTTGTAGATTCATTTTATCAAGCTGAGGAAATTCCCCACTAGTCCTGTTTTTCTGAGAACGCTCTTTAAATAAGAAATGTTGATTTTTTTAAAATTTGCATCTATTGATATGATCATGTGATTTTTCTTCATTAGCTTGTTTATATGGTGGATTACACTGTACAATTTTCAAATGTTAAACTAGCCTTGCATAACTGGAATAAACCCACTGGCCATGGTGTATAATTTTTTTTATAGAATACCAAATTCTACTTACCAACATTTTATTAAGACCTTTGTGTCTACATTCATTGTGGAACTAGATCTATAGTTTTCTTTTCATTTTTTGTACTATCTTTGGCTTTAGTATCGAGGTATACTGGCTTCACAAAATAAATTGGAAGGGTTCCCTTCTCTTCTATTTTGAAGAGATTTGTAGAACTGGCATTAATACTTCTTTAAACATTTGTTAGTATTCTCTGGTGGAAACTTCTGGCTCTGGAGATTTATTTTAGGAGGTTATAACTTATGAATTCAAATTCTTGAATAGTTATAAGGATCTTCAAATTGTCTATTTCATATTGGGTGAGTTGTGGTAGCCTGTGTTTTTCAAGGAATTGGTCTATTCCATCTAAATTGTCAAGTGTATGTATGTGGATTTGCTATTAATATTCCCATATTATCCTTTTAATATTTACAGGACCTTTAATAATATTCCTTGTTTCATTCCTGCTCTTGGTAATTTGCATCTTCTCTGTTTTTTTTCTTTGTTAATCTTGCTGGACGTTTGTCAATTTTATTGATCTTCTCAATGAATCAACTTTTTGTTCCATTAGTTTTCTCTACTTTTGTTTTTAATTTCATTGATGTGTTTTTATCTTTATTATTCCCTCTCTATGCTTTCTTTGAACTTATTTTGCTCTTCTTTTTCTAAATTCTTGAGGTGAGAACTTGTTGATTTGAGACTTTTCCTCTTTTCTAATGAAAGCACTAAGTGCCATAAATTTCCCTTAAGTACTGCTTTAGCTATGACCCCACAAATTTTAATATGTTCTATATTCATTTTCATCAGTTCAATTACTTTTTACTTCATTATAATCTTTGACCCATGGATTACTTAGAATTGTACTGCTTAATTTCCACATGCTTAGAAATTTTCCTGTTATTCCTCTGCTAGTGATTTCCAAATAATCCCATCGTGGCCAGAGAGCACATAATGATGACTTCTATTCTCTTAAATTTGTTGAGGTTTGTTTTATGGCCTAAAATATGTTCTATTTTGGTATATGTTCCATAAACACTTAGAAAGAATGTATACACTGCTGTGGCTGGCCAAAGCTTTCTATAAATGTCAATTAAATTTTGTTGGCTGATGATGTTGTTGAATTCTATATTCTAGCTAATTTTCTGTTTAGTTGTTCCATCAATGTTGCTAGAGGAATACTGAAATCTCCAACCATAATTGTGGATTTTTCAATTTCTCCTTACAGTTCTATCAGTTTTTGCTTCACATATTTTGCAGCTCTACTGTCAAGTACATACCCCCTTTAGGATTACTATCTCTTTTTAGTAGACTGATCCTCTGTAATTATATAATGTCCCTTTCTTATTCTAATTTTCTTTGCTTTGCAATCTACTTTATATGATATTATAAAGCCACTCCTGATTTATTTTGGTTAATGTCTGCATTTTTCATCTTTTTCCATCTTTTTACTTTCAATCTTTCTATATTGTTATATTTGAAGTGAGTTTCTTATAGACATCATATAGTTGGGCCATATTTTTTAATATACTGTCAATCTCTATCTTATAGTTGGTATATTTAAACCTTTGACATTTAACGTAATTATTGATATGTTATGGCTTAAGGATGCCATTATATCTTTTGTTTCTCTTTGTTCTTCCAGTTTTCCATTTGTTTTCTTTGGCTTGTCTTAAACATTTTTTACTGTTACTTAAACATTTTTTAAAAATCCATTAGACTTATCTATGTTACTTTTTAAGGTACCTCTTTGTAGAGTATTTTAGTGGTTGCTCAAGGTACTACATTATATATAGATAACTTACACCTCCACTGATACCATGGGGGCAGGGAGGTGGTCTCATTACCACTGAGGAGTGATGAAAGTCCTAACTCTCTACTAGGTCTCCTCCAACAGCACTCTAGCAGAGGGGTTTCCTTATTACAATATGGAGAAGGTGGGAGTCTTTTCCAATGTGGGTTAAGGTAGGGCCATGGTTTTCCTGTGGTATTTGACTAGAGTAGAGCAATTATTATCTTAAAGTTTTCTGTCTTGAGATTGGGCTGGAGTGGGGGAGGTGTAAAAAAAAAATGTCTTCTGTCTTAAAAAATAAAAATAAAAATAAATAAACAAATAATAGTTTTCTGTCTTCCTAAGCTGCCTCTTTTTTAGTCCTTTGGCTACAGAGAGCAGGCTCGTGTTGGCACTTTCTTTGCACTTGGTGCTTTCAGATTACTGGCTTATCAAGCCCCAAGTCTCAGATTTATGAGACAAAAAGAAAACACAGGGAATTTACCATTATGTTGTTCCTTGAGTCTTAAGGTTCCTCGGTCTTCTGCCTTATTCTTTCCACCTTTCATAATCTTCTTATGTGTGTTTTATATATACTGTCCAGGGTTTGGGTTATACTTATCCAAAGAAATAGGAAAAAGTATTCTATTCCATCTTCCCAGTAGTGTAAGTGCTTCTTCCTTAGCTATTTAATAAAGAAAAAACAAATGAAGAAAGCACCAGCTAGCCATTACATTGTCATATAAACATATTCATTATCAGATAAATATATTTATTGTAAGATAAATGTTATCATAAAATTTAAATTGAACTGGTATTTATTCTGATTATTATTACCAGAAAGCTGGGTTTTTCTTTAAGGCAAAGAGAACTTTTCTTATAATGTGAAATGTGAACTGATTCATTTTATAATTCAAAAGATTGTTCAATTATCAACTTGATATTATGAATGTTCTTTTTCTTAAGATTTATTTATTTTAGAGAGAGAGTGAGGGTGGGGGGGGAGCAGAGGGAGAGAAAGAGAATCTTCAAGCTGATTCCCTGCTGAGCGTGGGGCCTGACACAGGGCCCAATCCCACAACCTTGAGATCATAACCTGAGCCAAAAATCAAGAGTCAGACACTAAACTGACTGAGCCACCCAGGTGCCCAGTTACTATAAATGTTCTCATATAAAATTACATTTGTATCAGCTTGTTAATAAATGCTGTGATTTGTGGCAGGTTATAGATAGAGCAGTTTTCAGATTAAATTCTGCCACAAATACTAGCATCTATTACCAGATAGTAAGAAAGCAATCTGTTTTCTTAACTAGATGATGTCCCAGTCTCTGTCTTCTTAAATGCTCTAACCATACCTTGTATAACTTTTTTCAAGAAAAACATGAATTCTAGAGGCAAAATTCAGTTAATCTCTCAATCAGCCTCAAGTGACCAGAATCTTCTAAATTGTAGGAACACAAGACTTTATTGTATTTAAGTCTCAGGCACCAACTCCATATGTGAGGGAAGGCAGGCTTCCTAGTTTCTTATACCCTTTCATGCAAGAGTGGGAGAGTGTCTCTAAAATATATCAATCAATCTTTTCATGAAAATACCCACTAGCATCCCCCTACACATCACAGAGAATTCAACCGCTGAGCAGTAAAGGACAAGGGGAAGGAAGAAGTAGTGTACAAAGCATTTTACAGTTTTTCCAGAAGTGGAACAGCTAGTAACCACTCTGTGTTACAGTCACCTCTTATAAGCTTCTGAAAGTCTCTACAAGCTTCTGAAAGTCATATTAGGGTGGGAAAAATACAGCATTCTTTACAAAGTCTATTTTCAGACTTTTTTCAAAAACTTGGATTCTAGTAGAAAATAGGGAGGGGTTGCTAAAGTCCACCCATCTGCCTACCATTACCCAGTCCCCTCCCCAAGAGGGTAGTTCTCAAATTGTGGACCCCACACCAGACTCACTGAGTCAGACTCTCTAGAATTAAGGTCCAGAACCAGCATATTTAACAACATTGTGGTAAGTTGGGAGATCTCTGCCTTTGTGCTTTGAGGAACATGGTTTGCAAATCACTATGCTACAGTTAGTTTAATAGTTAGCACAACACAAAGAAAATCAGATCTCTATGGGGAATATTAATTGGAAACAGAACCACCAAAATCTCCAGTCACAGTGAACAATTAAAGGGCAGCCACCACAGGTGGTCCTAGGGTCCAGAGCAGGAGTCTCCATGCATTCCAAAGATCAAACCCAGGCCAGGGTGACTTCCTATTGTTTTTGCTTCATTGAGTTATGAGGTGAATGGTAATATAGTATAGGTAAAGGTAGGGGGGTTTTCTTTCAAATTCCCTTTTTCTGAAATAACCTTTTTTAAAATAGTAACTTATTGAAACATTTTATGTCTTACTGAAACATCTTATTATGGAAACATGACATTTAGAGAGAAATCTATTACTCAACGAATGTCAGTTAATGAACAGTGTTTTTTCTGAAGTCGACACGAATAATTTAATTGATGAGCACCATCAGCTAACATCAATCACTGAGGGGACATAGGTAGTAGCATTCCAAACAGAGAACAGAAAGAAGGGGTTTGGAGGAAGTGTGCTATATAAAGTCAAATATATGTAGAATAAACAAATACCTACACTGTCAAAAAATAAAACAAAACAGCATACCTGACAAGCCCTCATAAGCCAAATCACTGGAAGCAGGCAATGTTAATGTTAACACTGCTTTTACATGAACTGTTTATGTTTTTAATATCTGATTTCAAATTTTTCATATTGCCTCTCCTGTATGTAAGGATTTCACAATTTTGCATATTAAAGCATAGCAATAATTGACTATACTAAAAGTATCCTAAAAACAAGCCAGAATGTCCAAGAAAGGAATAAATAAATTTTAAAATATTTATTTCCAAAGAATATATAGTGGCATAGGAGAAAATTCTTTATACAATGATAATTGTTTTAAAAAGCAGAGATACAGATCTATATTTCAGTATAATAATGAGTTTGACCCCAATTTTGTAAACATATGCATACATATGTTTATTTGAGGTAGGTTGAAAAGAAGATTGGAGTGAAATAAATATACTGGCACATTTATTTCAACTCTGGGTAATACATTATTTTATTTTTGTTCCAAAATTGTCTACAATAAATGTGTATTCATTTTATAATGAGAAAAAAATGTTGTATTTTTCTGTGACCAAGCTTCCATTCTTTTGAAATGATTCTAGGATCTTTTCTACTTATTCATGTCCTCTTCAGCAATAAAATCACCCCCAACATATTTGAAAATATCCTTCAAGCAAAAAGACACTGAGCCCAAATTTGAACACAAATCACTAAAGCTTTAAAATTCTACTATCCTATAAAGAACATGTGGTTCATACATACAGTGGAATATTACTCAGTCATCAGAAAGGATGAATACCTACCATTTGCATCGACATGGATGGAAATGGAGACTCTGGACTCTGGGAAACAAACTCAGAGTTACAGAAGGGAGGAGGTTTGGGGGGATGTGTAACAGAGTGATGGGTATTACGGAGGGCACATGTTGTGATGAGCACTGGGTGTTAAACGCAACTAATGAATCGTTGAATACTACATCAAAAACTGATGATGTACTATATGTTGGCTAATTGAACATAATAATTTTAAAAAATTCTACTATCCTAGATCTCTCCATATGCCATGTACTGGCACATTTATTTCATACATAAAGAAGCTATAGGATAATAAGGAATTTTACCAGAACCTGGTGTGTCTGCCATATTGTCATTCATATTCTGTTGTACTTTAGGCTTTAGAAAGGATATGTCAATTACTAACAACTGAGACTTCACCTGTTATAGAGGCATAGCTTGAGGATATAAATCATACATACATCCTGTTCCTAATTAAGGAGGAAGACTGACATATGTCATTGGAGACAACATAATAGACAGCTCTTCTGTGACACCAGCTTTTACATCAGTCAAAATGTTGCTTAGGAAATACTTGTCAGGATAAGACAAGGTTATATATACTGTTACCCATGGGACTGAGGACAGTCACCAAACATATGTGTACAAGACAAAAAAAGTTGCTACATAAAATCTTCACTCTTGAGTTACTCCAGTGGTGTATATAGCAAAGAGAGGGTTTGAGATCCAGGAGGGAAAATGGAAAAGGAATTCAAACTCCAGAGTTGCTCTATAGGTGAGATTAGTGGGTAGGAGTCTCACTGGCACAAAGAAGAGGCACCTTGTAAAGCTATAGTCTAACAGTCATGGGTTCAAGTCCCAGTGATCCCATTTATTACCTTTGTAACTACTGGTGATTCACACAGTGTCTCTCATTTTCCTCATTGTGAAAGGAATATTAAAATAATCAAATGGATAAGATGATTACAAAAATTACATGAAGAAATATATGCAAATTATTTGGATCATAAGTGTTTGGGTTCCCTAGTAAATGCCCATTCATCTCTGGTCCATCTGTGAGGAAGAAATTGAGGCATTTCGTTGGTGTCAGGGATTGGGTTCCATGGGATGAGGCAAGTCAGGGGCCGCAACCCGAGGGAGCACAGGGCCCTGACAGCACAAAGAGCAGAAGTCAAGCCTAAATCCTTTAACACTATTTCTTCCCAACTGAGTCACAGCCCATTAGTGGAATGCACATCAATTTACTGTGCTGTGATTAGCACTTTTTAAGTGAAATGGAATGGACTCTATTATAGTTCAGCAAATGTGATAAGGGTAAGTTTCATGAGACTCTTGTTTCTGTTTCATATATATGTATATGTTAATGTATGTATGCTGGATTGTGATGTGAAATGTATTTATTACTGTGGATCAAGGTAAAAAATTTTTGAAAACTACTTCTTTAGAAAAAGCCAGGTTTCAAAGTCTCAGCCCAAAGGTTCACATCACAATGACTCAGAGCTTGAAGGAATCAGGATAGGAACTGATTTGTGACAGTGTGAAGGCAGAAACAAGATGATTGCTGGAACATGCTTGGGGTATCCACCCTCCCTACACCTATCATTAGTATGTAGTGAGCCAGGCTGGCTTATCACATGCATAGCAGACCCTCGATACTGGAGAGATCTGTTGAGATCTGGTCCCCAATATGCTGGGGGTTAGCAGCTACTTTCATATTCCCCAGGGAAACCACTGATTTCCCTATATTAAGCGTACCCTGGGTTTTGTTCACCTGCTCTGTGGAACCCCTCATCTGGGACTTGTTTTCTTACCTCCCTCTTGCCATACATACCTCTTGGGGCTGAGCCCTGTTCTCATTCTTCCCCACCTCACCCCACTCAGAGTTCTATGGACTCAATGGCACCTTGTTCTATTCCATGGCCAGTCCCCATACTTCTCCTCCCCCTCGCAACCCATATTGGGTCCAAAATGGAATTGATTTCCCACAGCTCAACTCATGATGAAACCTCTCTCCAACATGAAAACCTTTCAATACCATGTATTTAAGTTTGATTAGCTTATCTTCTGTGTCTTTAGCTAATCACCAGAGCAGACCAGAGAGATGGAGTATCACCTGCTTCCTGGGACACTAGTTCCCAAATACTGCCTCAATAACAAGCAGGAGTCTCTGTGTTCATAATACCTTCCAGCTTATATTTGCCTACAAGGATCTCATGCACAATTGTCAGGGGTCCTGCTGAGGTCCTGATAGCCAATGTATACCATGGTCCTGTGGGAAATTATCTTGATGCCATTTTAGGCTACCAAAATGCCAAAAGTACTACCAGGAAGTCATGGAATGGTTTGCTAAAAATCCACTTATAACACACAAGGAGAAAGAAGGGGAAAGAGGGGGAAAGAGACCATAAAGTTAATACATTTAGATAGGGTTACAGACAGACTGGAAGGACCTCACTGCTTGAATTCTGGGTTAGCAGCATTCATTTGTCTTCTCTCACTCTCTCTCTCTCTCATTCAATCTCTCTCTCCATGTCAATCTCTCTCTCTCTCTCCCCCCCCCACACACCCCTTTCTTACAACGACCAAAACTGAGATTTTAGCAAGAGTGCTCATGGACGTAAGGTGCCCTGGGCCCACACATTAGCTTTGTTGGAGAGATGTAGGTATAAGTACCTCTGGCCATCACTATAACTCAACAGTTAGCTGATTAACAGCCCTGGGTTTATTTGTATTTCTTGGGCAGAGGACACGTGGGGCCAGAATGGCTGCTATAAATAGGGTCTTATGAATATTACATGTTCATTTGGTGACCTGAATACTTTGTGCCTTTTTTATATTTAGCATCTCATAGATCCCATATATATTTAGTGTATAATGAATATTTGGTTCCCAGGACCTCATGAATATTAGATATCTTTTGATTCTGTCATTCCTTCCCACCTATGTTTGACCCATGCATGTTCTACTTACTGTTTGTCTATATATAACATAACTTAAATGTTTCACTTATTTTTTTACAAATTTATCATCTTCTATAATAGAATTAAATATTTCAAAAGCAAGTGCACATTACAACCACATTGCCCCTAACTGCCAGACTAGTAACCTTATGAAAGAAAGAAATTCATTTAAGTGAACATAACTTATCTTCACTGATATGGGAAATCTAGCATAGCTTCCAGAGCTGACTAGCTGGTTTTAACCACTATGAGCTATGTGGCTCCAGTCAAGTCACTTATTCTCCCCATCCTTCAGTTTCATCAACTGTAAAACTGGAATGATAATGGTATCTACTATATATGGCCATTGTGTAGATTAAATTAAATAATCTAAGGACTCAGAATAGTGCCCAGCACATAGTATATGCTATATAAGTGATAATTTTGTAATAAAATTTTCCACAGACCCCTTCACACAGGAGCCCTAAAACATCTTTTTCACCTAAGCTATCAACTTAATGCCATCTCTAGGTCTGGAATCTACCTCTGTTCCCTTTGGGAAAATTACAGTGGTGCTTGTCTTATCTCAGATTATGTGACAAAGCAAAGTAAATGTAAATATGACTAACACAATGAGATCAGTCCAATGAGAGGACAATGCAGAGAGTATTACAATCTCCAGTTCACTCTTCAATCATCTCTCATGTGAATTACACCATTTCCAATCATTTTACCCTCTTTTTTAACTCTCAAGTCTTATTCTCTGTAGAACTGATTTGCCTGTATTATCTGGCTGTGGTTTTTTCTCCTTCTCTGGCCCTATTCAGTTTAAAGTACTCTATATCTGCTAGCCAGCTTGTGAACAAATGCATCCTGCCCCTCCATCCATTTTCTACACTTGGCCAAGAATGCATCATCCTGATGTCTTATACCAGGATTCACACATCCAAGCCCCATTTGTCAACACCATTTGCCATTTCCTTCCAAGATCTTCCTCAATCACCCAAGTCCCATCTGAAGGTAGAAATGATGAAAAATGATAATAGTCACCCTTTCCCCAATAGCTGCTATGTACCAGGAAGTCTGTTCATGGCTTCCCACTCTTGATCTCTAATCCTGGTACCATAGGCATTATTGTTAGCACCCACAAGATTTCCTGTGAAGTATCTCTCATAAACCCAGAGACAGGAAAAATAAAAATGTATTCAGAGTTAAAATGTAAAATCAATACAATACAATACACTAGATCAGAAATATGTTATCACCTTAAATACCCAGAAAGTGAAGAGTCTTGCATTAATTGACCAAAACCAGATAGAATGTATAAAGTTATCTAAAAAAAGAATGTGCCATAATAATTGTAGAAAAAAAGAAGTCAGCCACTAGCTAGTTGACTGAAGAATCATTCCCAACTCCTACTCTCTTGTCACTTTCCACTATATGGATGAAAAAGCCAAGCACTTGCTTTTCCAGCCTTCTTTGCAGCTGGAGGGATGGGAGACAAGGCACATAAGGGGACCCAGCAATGGGGTCATATAACACAATTCTGACGAGTGAGAAATAACTGGAAGTCTGCTAGGTATGTCTAGAAGAGGTTTTGCTTTCATAACAAAAGGGACAATCCTCCCCCTATCTCCTCCTACCTTGGATGAGAAATGTAATGGCTACAATCAGAAAGGACATGGCATTTAGACTCTAATAGATCTGAGTTCAAATCTCAGTTTTCCCACTTACTGGAGGTGCAGTATTGGGCAAATTCTTTAACATGCTTCAACTGTAAATGGGTTTAATACCTGTAGATGTTCCAGTGAGAAGAGAATGATGCACCAGAATGGTCAGATGCTTGAATCCTCAGCTGTTACATTCTCTCCAACCAGCAGCTTCATGGAATTGCCAGATTTTAATCAGAATGCACTCGCTACCATTGCTACTCTCTGGGTGCATCCACATCCCTTGCTCTGCCCATATCTCTGAAAAAAGTCCATGTATTAAACTCTCTCAAATTGACCATTTCAGGGTGCTATATACTTTCTGCTAGAGCCCCAACTGATGCAACCACTGATGAAATATGCATGTCTGAGATGACTTCACTCAGACTGAGAGTAACAAGTCCAACCAGGCCTCAGAGGCGTCTTTCAATCCAAAGACTCCTAAACCAAGCCTTCCTTCCTTTCACGTCTGTTATTCACTCCCAAGTTACCAGGAAAGGACTCTGGTCTCCCACCTGTCTCAGGAACTCACACACACACACACACACACACACACACACACACACACCATCCCACCCCAACCAAAGAAAAGGAAATAGCATCCAAGCAGGGTGAATAGCTGGATTAAACTTTAAGAAGAATAAAGAGGGGTGCCTGGGTGGCTCAGTCGTTAAGTGTCTGCCTTCAGCTCAGGTCATGATCCCGGGGTCCTGGGATGGAGTCCTGCATCAGGCTCCCTGCTCGGCAGGAAGCCTGTTTCTGCCTCTGCCCACTCACCCTGCTTGTGTTCCCTCTCTGGCTGTCTTTTTCTCTGTCAAATAAATAAAATCTTTAAAAAAAAAGAAGAAGAAAGAAAAAGCAAGAAGGACTAAAATACTTTAAACATCTAGTTTCATGTTATATCCCTAAAGCCTACTATAGTGCAGTCAGTGAGCTCAATAAATGAATGATAAAAAAGACTGACCATGTCCACGTTCCCACTCCAGCCCAAGAAAGAAGGAAAAGCAGAGATGAAGGGGAAAAGCTTCCCTCACAACTAGGCTGGAGAGAGGAGGAGAAGGCCAACAATTATTCAGTAATCTCAACAGTCTGGAATTACTTGTATGTTTCATGTTATGTGCTTACCCTCCATTAATTTTGATCAGGTTATCAAAATCCTGAATTTCCTTATTTCCATCTGGTATCATATCTCTTATTTTAGTCTAGATTCCTCCAGAATTCAGACACACTGAAGTGTTGAGAAGCAACTTTCCTCAAGCTTTGTGGCCAACTTCCATTCATTGTTTAGCATGAAAATTAATACAACAGAATCCCAGTTCCTGCCAGAATTGAGTCATTTCCATAACCTTAGTGGCCTTGGGCTTTTCCTTTGGGCTTCCCCGCTAAGTGGCCTGTTGGGCTGCCTAGCTCTAGGTTTCCTGGTCTTTTGGCACCTCAGTGCCATTTATACTATTCTATCCCTACTCCTGCTCTCTTAAGATCTGCCTTTACTGCTGCTAGGAAAGCCACTTGCTATTGCCAGCAACTTACAGTAATCAGCAGCAATTAGCAGCAGCTGCCTGACTTAACACATATAAGAAGCAACTCAGCGAACTCAGAGGGAGAAACCTCTGAGAATCTGGACAATGGCTAACCCCTTCCCATCCTCCAGCTGCAGAGGAAGCCTTATACCTATCTCCCCAGAACTCTAAAGAGACTGCTAATCTACACTAGATCTTGTAAACTCACAAGGAGCAATTCCTTCTTTGGGTCGGCAACATGTCTTTCTGGAATTCCCTCCATGAAACGCAGTTTGGCATGCTCAGGTGTGGCGAGATGGCAAGTGACTAGCTTCATGTTATCCTCAGTGATGAAGGTTCAGAAGTCATTCACCTTAAGCTTCTTCCATCAGCAAAATGGCACCAAAGGACTTCACAGGGGTGATGTTCAGAGGTGGCTCACAGAAAATGAATCTTAACTCCCTCATTATTCCATTCAAGACATAAATTGGCTGTGCCCACCATCCAATACCCAGAAGTCAAAGTCTGCTGAAAAACAAGACATGGGCATCAGTGTGGAACTGCTGGTCATCTTCTGGAGAAAACCAATAAGCAATCGATCTACATATCATTAAAAACAAACAATTATTAAGCCTCTCCTATGTTCCAGGCACACTGTAGGCACTGGTATTCAGAGATAAGGAGTTCACAGGCTGGAAAAAGAGTGAAAGATCTAAGACAGTTATTATACAATATGATAAACACTGTGATAGCAGGAAGTACTGTGTGCTAGGAAAGCTTATAAGAGGACATGAGAAAAGACTTCCTGAGAAGATGATGCTCAAACCAAGCCTTAAAGAACAAACAGGAGTTAGCAGGACAGAGACAGCCGAGGGCACATCAAGGGGCAGTTGGTTTGAGACAATGAGAGAACCTGAGACAGTTGTGGTGCTGCACTTTTAGTTCAGCTGGTAGGTGAGGGGACAAGAAAGGCATGAAGTGGCAAGAGATGAGACTGAAGAAGGAGAGTCAAAGGAGGAAAAAGTCTAGAGGTTCTTGGTGAATTCCAAGGTTCTTCCAACCACTATCTCTATTTTCTTAAAAAGGAGCCATGAAATAATGGAATTTTAGGAATAGAAGAGAATTTGGATATCAACTATGGCCAACTGTTTTATAGGTAAACTCAGGCCCACGGAGGTCAAATCAAGATAAGAGGCAGCACACTGAAATGATGGGATGATAGTAGTTCACATATGTAAAACATCTTACAGCCCATCAAGCCCTTTCACTTACCACATATCAATAATGGAAGGAAATGTGAACAAGTCAAAAGACCTGAGTTGTTAGCATGCCTCAATCACTGCCTGGGATGAGTGATCCTCAGTAAGTCCTTTCATGGCTCTGGATCTCATTTTCACATCTACAGGATGAAGAGGCTGGATCACTAAGGCTTTTTCCAGTTCTAACACTCCACATTCGTAGAAGCTGGTATTACTGAGTCTTTACTGCCATGTTAGAAAAAAATAACTTCTCCTCCAAAGGCCTGGAGTTATAATTTTCTGAAGGTTTTCAAGGTGGATCTAACCCATATTTCTAATCATAATCCTTTTCCTGCTTAAACAAAATGGTCACAAATAATCTAACATCACCCTTATTAAAACTGTCCCCAACTAAACAAAAAAACAAGGTGCCTCCATAAACTCTGGAAATCTCTCTGATCTCGATAGAGTCAGTATTGTACTCCAAACTGAAATTGTTTCATGATATGCAGACGCCCAAAAATTATAGCTTTCTTTCTTTTTTAAATTTAGGCACTAAAAACCTACAGGGACATTCCATAATAAAGAAATGAATATATTGCACCTTCTGCCTTTCTCTTCATTTATTATTAAAGATATTTTCAGGGGAGCAGGCTCACATTGCTTAGGAATCCATCCGGGCCTGCTGATAATTCTCATTATGAGGTGAGGAGCACAATCCGAGAGGTCCTTCATCTTATGGAGAGTGGAACAATGTGGCTGTCAACACAAAGATTGAAGATGCAGGCAGGCACTACTCAGCAGGAGCAAAAGGATGCCTCGGTAGCAGTGATCATGTTTCATGCAAACAACCTAAAATCAAGAGAAAAGAAAAAACTGAAAATGTAATTTGCTAAGTTTTTCAACAATGGCATTTATTTTTTAAATAAGGGTTCTGTGCTTCAAAGCATCGTGCTCTAGTGTGGGATCTGAACATGGAAAAGCTCAGCCTGTCTTTGAGGAGTTTACGAGTAACAGGAGAGATGACAAATGAGAGTAGAAGGCAGCAAGGAATGGGTATCACAAAATCACAAGGTGAGTTCAGAAAGGAGAGAAATCTCATGCTGGGCGAGTGAGGCTGCAACCAATTGGGGCAGGGCAGGGCTGTGGCAGAAGGTGAGTGAAGCATCTGCTCTCCAGGGTGTCTGGACCACCTCCCTCACTGGACATTCTTCCTTCACTTAACCATTTCCCTCCTTGCATCATCTGGATATCCTTTCTTCCTCTCCTTCTTTCACTTGTTTATTGTGTATCACCTCCACTAAAATGCAAGCTCCATGAAAGCAGAACTTTGCCTTGTTCTCTTCAATGCCTAAAACAATGACTAGGATAGAACAGGTACTGAATAAATGGTAGGAAGCAAGGCAGGCATGCAGGAAATAAGAGGGGAAAAGGGAAGGAGGGAGGGAAAATACAATCCACAGAAATGAATTCATGTCCCTACTCATCTTTCCCTTACATCCTATTTACATTTTAAAGTCTGATGTGGATTCCTTCCACTGAGAGAGCTGCCCCTGCTCTGTTTAGCCCACCTAATTCTTAACTTGACCCTAAATTCTCTTACAGTCCTGTGCCTGGCCATTCCCCACCATGCATCCCACCAAACTACACAATCATTTGTACATGCCATGTCTTTGTTCCTGCTGTTCCTGTGCCTAAAAGAGCATCCTTCTTGTACCTTTCTCTGCCTGATAAACTCCCACTCATTCTTCAAAATACAATGTAGCAATTTAGCAATATCTTACAAAATGTTAAATATGCACTCCTTTTGATCCATTTACCCATTGCTATAAATGTATCCTTGGGGTTTTCTCACACAAGGCAAATGTTAGCTCTTCTAGGAACCTCTTTCTGTACTCTGAGGCCAGGCCACTGGAAGAGCACACAGAGCACACAGAGCACCCCTTTCATATATTATTTATCCCACAATGTGTAACTATTTGTTTACAAGGTGTCCTCCTTATAGTAAACCTAACCAGCTCATGAAACTTACATTCTTATGGGTAGACAGACAAAAATGTAAGTAAAAAAGCAAATAAATACATAAATATATACTTTCAAATAAAAGCGGGGGAAAAAAGGATAATGCAATCTCCAAGTAAGGAATGAGAATCCCCCTTTTTAACTTATTATGTACCTACTGTGTATCATGGTTGACACATTTTTAAATCTAAATTCTCCTCTGTTTGTACTATGCACTTTGATATTCTATGGTATGTTGCAGGCATCTAGGTCCTGTCTGCCCAAGTATGCTGTAAGATTATAGTGGGCAGAATCCATATCCTATACATATTTGCCTGCCCCCATGTCATCTAGCACATGGTGCACAGCAGGATTTCAGTTACTACCTGGTTGGTCATAGAAATAACTAAAAGCACAGGTGCTACTGACAAGTTTGAAACATCATCTATGAATAAAGAGATAAAACCCATGGAGAAAGAGGAGTCCAAATATGGCCTCTGAATAGCTCATATTAAAAACAAATAAACAGCAAGATGGCGGAGGAGTAGGAGACCTAAATTTCGTCTGGTCCCAGGAATTCAGCTAGATACTTATCAAACCATTCTGAACACTTAGGGACTCAAGAGGAGATTGAAGAAAAGAATAGCAGCAACTCTCTGAACAGAAAAGTGACCACTTTCTGGAAAGGACCCAACAAGCGGCAGATCCAGGGAGACTCCCCTTCCTCCCACAGAAGGAACAGCGAGGGAGCTCACCGCAAGGATCTGCTGGGTTGGAGATTCCACACGGGGTTGTGTGCCAGAGATAGAAACGCTCGATCACGGGCCGGGTGAGCACAGAGTGAGGCCAGAGACCCGGGAGATGGGAATGATTGACTGCTTTTCTCTGGGGGCTCAATGAGGAGGGGTGCCCCGAGTTCTCAGCTCCTCCGGGGCAGAGATTGGGAGGCCGCCATTTTCACTCTCGTCCTCCAAAGCTGTACAGAAAGCTTGCAGGGAACAAAAGCTCCTGAGAGCAAATCTGAGATTACTTAGCCCAGCCCTGACAAGGGCGGGGCAATTCCGCCTCCAGCAAAAGACATTTGAGAACCACTGCGACGGGCCCCTCCCCCGAAGATCAACAAGAACAGCCAGCCAAGACCAAGTTTGCCGATCAATGAGAACGGCAGAACTCCAGCGCTAGGGGAATACTGCACATAGAATTCATGGCTTTTTTCCCATGATTCTTTAATCTTTCAAAGTTAATTTTTTTAATTTTTTTTTGAATTTTTCTTTTTCCCTTTTTCAACAAATATCTTATCAATATCTTTTTTAAAGATCTTTTTTATTTTTCATTTTTAGAGTCATATTCTATCCCTTCATAGTAGTTAACCTTATTTTTTGGTATATATATATATATATATATATATATATATATATATATATATATACACACACACACATATATATATATATGTTGTTCTCTCGTTAAAAATTTTGGGATACAGTTTCTTCTAACAGACCAAAATATACCCTAAATCTCTACTGTATGGCTTTGTTCTAGTCTCCTGCCTGATCACATTCTCTCCCTTTTTTTTTTAGTTCCTCTTCTTTCTTTTTCAACCAACTTCTTATCTTATCAATTCCTTTTATAAAATCTTTTATAACTTTCATCTTTACAGTCATATCCCATCCCTTCATCGTTTTTACCCTTATTTTTGTACATATATAAGTTTTTCTTTCTTTAAAATTTTGGGAGGGACTTTCTTCTACAGACCAAAATACGCCCAAAATCTAGTGTGTGGCACTGATCTATGCACCAGCCTGATCATATTCGATCATACTCTTTTTTCTTCCTTTTTTCTTTTTTTTTTTTCTTTTTTCTTTCTTTCCCTTTCTTTTCCCCTGGTTTCAGGTCTCTTCTGATTTGTTTAGTGTGTATTTCTCTGGGGTCATTGTTACACTTTTAGCATTTTGTTCTCTCATTCATTTATTCTTCTCTGGACAAAATGACAAGATGGAAAAAATCACCTCAAAAAAAAGAACAAGGGGGGCACCTGCATGGCTCAGTCATTAAGTGTCTGCCTTCAGCTCAGGTCATGATCCCAGGGTCCTGATATTGAGCCCCGCATCAGGCACCCTGCTCCACGGGAAGCCTGCTTCTCCCTCTCCCACTGCCCCTGCTTGTGTTCTCTCTCTCACTGTCTCCCTCTGTCAAATAAATAAATAAAATCTTAAAAAAAAAAAAAGAACAAGAGGCAGTACCGACTGCCATGGACCTAATCAATAGGGACATTAGTAAGATGTCAGAACCAGAGTTCAGAATGACGATTTTAAAGATACTAGCTGGGCTTGAAAAAAGCATGGAAGATATTAGAGAAACCCTCTCTGGAGAAATAAAAGAACTAAAACCTAACCAAGTCGAAATCAAAACGACTATTAATGAGGGGCAATCAAAAATGGAGGCTCTCACTGCGAGGATAAATGAGGCAGAAGAGAGAATTAGTGATATAGAAGACCAAATGATGGAAAATAAAGAAGCTGAGAAAAAGAGAGATAAACAACTACTGGATCATGAGGGCAGAATTCGAGAGATAAGTGATAGCATAAAGCGAAACAATACTAGAATAATAGGGATCCCAGAAGAAGAAGAAAGAGAGAGAGGGGCAGAAGGTATATTGGAGCAAATTATAGCAGAGAACTTACCTAATTTGGAGAAGGAAACAGGCATCAAAATCAGGGAGGCACAGAGAACCCCTCTCAATATCAATAAAAATAGGTCAACACACTGACATCTAATAGTAAAACTTACGAGTCTCAGAGACAAAGAGAAAATCCTAAAGCAGCTCGGGACAAGAGATCTGTAAGCTACAATGGTAGAAACATTAGATTGGCAACAGACCTATCCGCAGACACTGGCAGGCCAGAAAGGACTGGCATGATATATTCAGAGCACTAAATGAGAAAAATATGCAGCCAAGAATACTATAACCAGCTAGGCTGTCATTGAAAATAAGAGAGATAAAAAGCTTCCAGGACAAACAAAAACTAAAGGAATTTGCAAACACCAAACCAGCCCTACAAGAAATATTGAAAGGGGTCCTTTAAGCAAAGAGAGAGCCTAAAGGTAACATAGACCAGAAAGGAACAGAGACAATACACAGTAACAGTCACCTTACAGGCAATACAATGGCACTAAATTCATATCTTTCAATAGTTACCCTGAATGTAAATGGGCTAAATGCCCCAATCAAAAGACACAGGCTATCAGATTGGATAAAAAAACAAGACCCACCGATATGCTGTCTGCAAGAGACTCATTTTAGACACAAAGACACCTCCAGATTGAAAGTGAGGGGGTAGAAAACCATTTACCATGCTAATGGACACCAAAAGAAACCTGGGGTGGCATCCTTATATCAGACAAATTAGATTTTAAACCAAAGACTATAATAAGAGATGAGGAAGGACACTATATCCTACTTAAAGAGTCTACCCAACAAGATCTAACAATTGTAAATCTCTATGCCCCTAACATGGGAGCAGCCAATTATATAAGCCACTTAATAACAAAAGCAAAGAAACACATCGACAACAATACAATAATAGTGGGGGACTTTAACACCCCCTCACTGAAATGGACAGATCATCTAAGCAAAAGATCAACAAGGAAGTAAAGACTTTAAATGACACACTGGAATAGATGGACTTCACAGATATATTCACAACATTCCATCCCAAAGCAACAGAATACACATTCTTCTGTAGTGCCCATGGAACATTCTCCAGACTAGATCACATCCTAGGTCACAAATCAGGTCTCAACTGGTACCAAAAGATCGGGATCATTCCCTGAATATTTTCAGACCACAATGCTTTGAAACTAGAACTCAATCACAAGAGGAAAGTCGGAAAGAACTCATATACATGGACCTAAAGAGCATCCTACTAAAGAATGAATGGGTCAACCAGGAAATTAAAGAATTTAAAAAATTCATGGAAACAAATGAAAATGAAAACACAACTGTTCAAAATCTTTGGGATGCAGCAAAGGCAGTCCTAAGAGGAAAGTATATAGCAATACAAGCCTTTGTCACAAACCAAGAAAGGTCTCAAATACACAACCTAACCCTACACCTAAAGGAGCTTGAGAAAGAACAGCAAATAAAGCCTAAACCCTGCAGGAGAAGAGAAATAATAAAGATCAGAGCAGAAATCAATGAAATAGAAACCAAAAGAACAGTAGAACAGATCAACGAAACTAGGAGCTGGTTCTTTGAAAGAATTAATAAGATTGATAAACCCCTGGCCAGACTTATCAAAAAGAAAAGAGAAAGGACCCAAATAAAATCATGAATGAAAGAGGAAAGACCACAACCAACACCGAAGAAATACAAACAATTATAAGAACATATTATGAGCAACTCTATGGCAGCCAATTAGATAATCTGGACGAAATGGATGCATTCCTAGAGATGTATCAACTACCAAAACTGAACCAGGAAGAAATAGAAAATCTGAACAGACCTATAACCACTAAGGAAATTCAAGCAGTCATCAAAAATCTCCCAACAAACAAAAGCCCAGGGCCAGATGGCTTCCCAGGGGAATTCTACCAAACATTTAAGGAAGAATTAATACCTATTCTTCTGAAACTATTCAAAAATTGAAATGGAAGGAAAACTTCCAAACTCATTTTATGAGGCCACCATTACCTTGATCCCAAAACCAAAGACCCCATCAAAAAGGAGAATTACAGACCAATATCCTTGATGAACACAGATGCAAAAATTCTCACCAAAATACTAGCC
Source organism: Zalophus californianus (assembly GCF_009762305.2). Taxonomy (NCBI): domain Eukaryota; kingdom Metazoa; phylum Chordata; class Mammalia; order Carnivora; family Otariidae; genus Zalophus; species Zalophus californianus. Next base: position 126,063,083 of record NC_045598.1, read on the forward strand.
AATAGGATCCAACAGTATATGAAAAGGATTATTCACCACGACCAAGTGGGATTTATCCCTGGGCTGCAAGGTTGGTTCAACATCCGCAAATCAATCAATGTGATACAATATATTAACAAAAGAAAGAACAAGAATCATATGATCCTCTCAATAGATGCAGAAAAAACAATTTGACAAAGTACAGCATCCTTTCTTGATCAAAACTCTTCAGAGTATAGGGATAGAGGGTACATACCTCAATATCATAAAAGCCATCTATAAAAACCTACAGCGAATATCATTCTCAATGGGGAAAAACTGAGAGCTTTCCCCCTAAGGTCAGGAACGTGGCAGGGATGTCCACTATCACCACTGCTTTCCAACATAGTATTAGAAGTCCTAGCCACAGCAATTAGACAACAAAAAGAAATCAAAGGCATCCAAATCAGCAAAGAGGAAGTCAAACTCTCACTGTTTGCAGATGATATGATACTGTATGTGGAAAACCCAAAAGACTCCACCCCAAAACTGCTAGAAGTCATACAGGAATTCAGTAAAGTGGCAGGATATAAAATCAATGCACAGAAATCAGTGGCATTCCTATACACCAACAACAAGAGGGAAGAGAGACAAATTAAGGAGTCGATCCCATTGACAATTGCACCCAAAACCATAAGATACCTAGGAATAAATCTACCCAAAGGGGCAAAGGATCTGTACTCAGAAAACTATAAAATAGTCCTGAAAGAAATTGAGGAAGACACAAAGAAATGGAAAAACGTTCTATGCTCATGGATTGGAAGAACAAGCATTGTGAAGATGTCAATGCTACCTAGAGCAATCTACACATTCAATACAATCCCCATCAAAATACCATCCCCTTTTTTCAAAGAAATGGAACAAATAATCCTAAAATTTGTATGGAATCAGAAAAGACCCCAAATAGCCAGAGGAATGTTGAAAAAGAAAAGCAAAGCCGGCGGCATCACAATTCCAGACTTCCAACTCTATTACAAAGCTGTCATCATCAAGACAGTATGGTACTGGCACAAAAACAGACACATAGATCAATGGAACAGAACAGAGAGCCCAGAAATGGACCCTCAACTCTATGGTCAACTAATCTTTGACAAAGCAGGAAAGAATGTCCAATGGAAAAAAGACAGTCTCTTCAACAAATGGTGTTGGGAAAATTGGACAGCCACATGCAGAAGAATGAAACTGGACCATTTCCTTACACCACACACAAAAATAGACTCCAAATGGTTGAAAGACCTCAATGTGAGACGGGAGTCCATCAAAATCCTAAAGGAGAACACAGGCAGCAACCTCTTCGACCTCAGCCACAACAACTTCTTCCTAGAAACATTGCCAAAGGCAAGGGAAGCAAGGGCAAAAATGAACTATTGGCATTTCATCAAGATAAAAAGCTTTTGGCACAGCCAAAGAAACAGTCAACAAAACCAAAACACAACCGACAGAATGGGAGAAAATATTTGCAAATGACATATCAGATAAAGGGCTAGTATCCAAAATCTATAAAAAACTTATCAAACTCAACACCCAAAGAACAGATGATCCAATCAAGAAATGCACAGAAGATATGAACAGACATTTTTGCAAAGAAGACATCCAAATGGCCAACAGACACATGAAAAAGCGCTCAACATTGCTTGGCATCAGGGAGATCCAAATCAAAACCTAAATGAGATACCACCTCACACCAGTCAGAATGGCTAAAAGTAACAAGTCAGGAAACGACAGATGTTGGCGGGGATGTGGAGAAAGGGGAACCCTCCTACACTGTTGGTGGGAATGCAAGCTGGTGTAACCACTCTGGAAAACAGTATGGAGCTTCCTCAAAAAGTTGAAAATAGAGCTACCATACGATCCAGCAATTGTACTACTGGGTATTTACCCCAAAGATACAAATGTAGGGACCCGAAGGGGTACGTGCACCCCAATGTTTATAGCAGCAATGCACAATAGCCAAACTGTGGAAAGAGCCAAGATGTCCATCGACAGATGAATGGATAAAGAAGATGTGGTATATACACACAATGGAATATTATGCAGCCATCAAAAGGAATGAGATCTTGCCATTTGGAACGACGTGGATGGAACTGGAGGGTGTTATGCTGAGTGAAATAAGTCAATCAGAGAAAGACATGTATCATATGACCTCACTGATATGAGGAATTCTTAATCTCAGGAAACAAACTGAGGGTTGCTGGAGTGGGGGTGGGGTGGGAGGGAGGGGGTGGCTGGGTGACAGACATTGGGGAGGGTATGTGCTATGGTGAGCGCTGTGAATTGTGCAAGACTATTGAATCACAGATCTGTACCTCTGAAACAAATAATGCAATATATGTTAAGAAAAGAAAAAAAGAAGAAGATAGCAGGAGGAGAAGAATGAAGGGGGGTAATTCGGAGGGGGAGACGAACCATGAGAGATGATGGACCTTGAAAAACAAACTGAGGGTTCTAGAGGGGAGGGGGGTGGGGGGATGGGTTAGCCTGGTGATGGGTATTAAAGAGGGCACGTTCTGCGTGGAGCACTGAGTGTTAGGCACAAACAATGAATCATGGAACTCTACATCAAAAACTAATGATGTAATGTATGGTGATTAACATAACAATAAAAAATTTAAAAAAATAATAATAAGTGGTAAATGACCTGACAACCAAAGGAAATAATAGAATCAAAAGAAAATCAGAATCCCAAAGGAATTATTATAATTATAATCTTCCTTAATTAAACTGACCTAAAATGGAGGTTTTATCAATAAATCCCTCAGCATGTAAAGCAAGAACACAGACCTTAGGGAACTAAAAGGGGGACATGATTAAACTGAAAGAAAACCACATTTTTGAGAGTACAATCATTTCACACTTTCCGAAGGGCCTTTTTCCAAGCTGTTCCTCACTGCCCCTCATGAAGTTTCACAAAAGAACTCATTAGGCTTTGAGAAGTGCAGGTTGACATTTGTAATGTGTATATCAGGTTATAATACGTTGTTAAATGTGAAGAAATAAAATCAGTAATCTTCAATTCAAATAGATCAATAAGCATATTCAATCGCCTGTTCCGCTTGCTATAACAGTTACAGATGATAAGATTTTCACCTTGTACTTAAAGTGATATTAGGCGATTAGGTCAGGAGCCTTGAACAGCCAAATGGGCAACTCATCACTTTCCTATCAGCACAGCCCTATGGGTCCCGGCCTTCAATATTGCATCTGGGTGAAGAGCTATGTTTTTGAATTGCAATCTCTGTCCTCCATTGCCAGTACAACTAGCAAGTAAGGAAAAACTGATTTTTTAAGGGCCTGTATAGAGGAGACTGATGTTAAATCTACTTTGGTGTTTTAATAAACTGTTAAAATTGAAGATCAGATGACCTTATGAACATTTTGGGCTTGCTAAAATCATCTTTCTCCAAATTTGAAATTCTTCATCACCCTAAGCCCTACTCTCTCCCAGAAATTAACTATCCTAGAAGAGTCCTGATGGAATTCTTTATTTCACTAAGAGGAATAAAGATATTCTAGATGGAACTTCCATCTTCCATTGTAAAAATGATGCTAGCTAACATCTACTGAGTGCCCACAATGCCAGGCACTGTTAAATGTTTTACATGCATTATCTCTTTTAAAACTCATAACAAATCTAAGTGGCTAAAACTATCATGATCCTCACTTAGTGGATAAGGACAATGAAGGACTGACAGATTAGGTAACTTGCCCAGGATGACACAGGAAGTACTGAGTCTAGGACTGGAAACCTGGAATCCAGACATAGTGCCATAATGCATATCTTTTCAAAACATCTCTATACACTGTTGTCATACTCTTCTTTCTAGTCTTACATTATAGTAAATACCATTTAAGTTACCTTCACAGTTCCCAGTAACCCCCTTCCTCTGAGAACTGCCTATACACACACACACACACACACACACACACACACACACACACACACACACACACACACACACACACACACACCAGAAAAATCCTGCAAACATGTACCTACTATGTTACTTCACCTTTTTGGTCATTGCTGACTGGATCATGAGTGGACACTTGACCCAAGTCAGGCCAGTCAGAATCTCTCTCAAGAATTTCAACTGAAAGCTCTAGTGCAGAAGCATTAGCAGTGGTCATGTTAATGGCCAAGTTCTCTAGTGGTTGCCAACGTTCCCAGAGCTGCCTGGCTTAGCCCCTTCCTGCATACTCCTTATCCAGTTTTCCTAGAATTCCATGAAGTTTCTTTTCATGAATCTAGGTTGCATAAGAGTGGTACCAAGACATAGTCATTTATTCATTCAATAAACTTTTCAAGCATCTACTATGTGACAGGCACATAGATGGAAATTTAGTGGGTGGAACCCAACATTAAAACAACTAACCACACAAATAAATATATAGTTTCGAGTTGTAAAAAGTGCCACAGCAAAAAAGTATTGGTGCTGTTAGAGATGGAATTACTTTTGTCATAAATGTGATAATATATGTAAAGCACTTAGCACAGGGTCTGGTTCCTAATAGGCTCTCAGTGTATGTATATTCTTTGGCCAAATTCTCTCTAAATAATAAATAATAGTTCTGGCACAACGTCTTCCTGGTTGAGGCCCAAATCCTGCCAAACTCTTCTAATTAACTGCTAATTTACTCCCTGCCTTTGGTTTCTGCTGCCAAATTATTATTCCCAAAATATCCTTTTATTATGCCGCCTATTTGTATCCCATGCCAAAGAATTTGGACTCTTTCCTGTAAGCCAGCTGTGAGGTCTCAGATGGGAGAAATGTAGGTAAGCAGGATTCTTGGTCACCTGCCCCGCCTTACTCCAAGGGAAAATAAAGGTACCCATGGGGGTGAGAGGGTGCATGAAAAATGAATGTCAGGTAGGCCATACAGCACTCATTATTTCTATTGGGTTAAATAAGTAGTCCAGCAATCCAATCTGCCCAGATAAGTTTTGACCAATGAGGGAAGGAGGAGGAATGGAGAGAGCAGCTCTGAGGTAAACCCTTCATTCTTCAGGACTGGAAAGACTGCTTTGATCACTCAGAGCAAACTTCTATGGAGATGGTGAGTTCAGTAAAAAGTTCAACCATCAGTTCCATCTTCTTCACCATATCTGGATGTTGGAAACATTCTCTTTTCAAAGCAAAGGGAGATTCAGCCCCACCAGGTGCTACTCTGCCATCTATTCTCTCCTCCTCTTCCTCTTCCTTCTTCTCCTTCATCTCTCATTCTAAAGCATGTTGTGACATTTAATGTGGCTACACACAATAACGATCAATTGCACAGTATTATGCACAAGGGCCTAGCTGGTTTACGATGGGAATTCTGGCTGTCTGAAATAGGGTTTATTCCTGGAAAGGATAATGAAAGCATAAGAACTTGATTTTATGAATCATACTACGCTGTGTGGAAGCAAAGTACACCTTATGAAAAAATCATTACTGTTCATAAAACTAAATCCAAGTCTGCTCCTGAAGGAGTAGTGAGTTCAATGAAACACATTCCTTTTTCCAGAGAAACACTATGATACCCATTAAATGACAACTTTGAAATGAAGTAGCACTTAAGAAAAATGCTTACAAATTAGCAATTAAATGTAAACTGCCCTACCTATCAGCGTCTTTCTCCCTCCATTTTTTTAATATTTTTTTAAGATCTTATTTATTTATTTGACAGAGAGAGAGATAGAGAGAGAGCACAAATAGGCAGAGCGGCAGGCAGAGGGAGAGGGAGAAGCAGGCTCTCCACTGAGCAGGGAGTCCTGCGTGGGGCTTAGGACCCTGGGATCACGACCTGAGCTGAAGGCAGCCACTTAACCGACTGAGCCACCCAGGTGCCCCTTCCCTCCAATTTTTAAATGTAAGTTAAAAGAGATCCTTAGAGAATGTTCAGCAGATAAGGCAGAAGTAAAACAACATTTTCTACTTCCACAGTGCCTGTGGACCCAATCAATTTAATATGGGTTGGGCACCTCTCAACCTGAGTCCAGGAACCTCTACTTTCCTCCTTATCATCAACCTGAATTCTGGCAGAGACAGAGGGCACTTGTCCAGAGAATTAGTGGGTTTGGATCCCAGCTGCTAGGCCTGCCTGCCTCTCTCCTATTACTGATCCTCACATTTCTCAGGAGGCCAAATGGAAAGGAGATAATAAAATTCTCAAAGATGTTTTCTGGTTGATGATCATTTCAAAAGCCATTGTGCAAAATTTTCCCCCATCCTTGAAGTCCTGGAGGCTTGAAAGAATAAAGTGGAAACACTTTAGAAAGGATGAATGGTATTCAGAGCAGACTTCAGAATAAACTATATTTTTAAATCTGACAGCAGGAACCATTCATTCAACATTTATTGAGCCAGGAAACTGACTCAGAGCTAAGTATTCAAAGATCAATACCACATAGTACTTGCCCTTAGGGAACTCCTAGTCCAGTAGAGAAACAACCACTTTAAATATTTTCAGAAACAATACAGGTTTATATAGTATTGAAAAAAATATTTGTTATTTTGATACCCAGTACCCACCACCCTTCTGATATTAGCACTCAATTTTGCCTCCCTCATTGGATTCAGTCTGGATGTAATAATTCAGTTATGGTATGATGTCCAAGACCAAACCAAATCAACTGGATACAATTCTCACTGAAAATCATATACAAGCTACTACGGAACTACAGAAAAGTATTCATAACTCAGCCAGGAAAGATCAGGAAAGGCTTCCTGAAGTAAGTGACACTAAATTTGAGTCATGATAGCCAATCAACAGTTAGGGAAACAGGGTCAAAAACAAAGACGTTTAGTGGGGCGCCTGGGTGGTTCAGTCATTAAGTATCTGCCTTCGGCTTAGGTCATGATTCCAGGGTCCTGGGATCGAACCCCACATTGGGCTCCCTGCTCAGCAGGAAGCTTGCTTCTCCCTCTTCCACTCCCCCTGGTTGTGTTCCCTCTCTCACTGTGTCTCTCTATGTCAAATAAATAAAATCTTAAAAAAAAAATAAAGACATTTAGGAGCATAATACACAAAAGAAAAGAGATATATAGCGGCAGGGAAAGAACAGCACAATGGAGACACACATGTATAATTTATTCCAATAAAAAGTTTGAAAATAATACTGATATTTAGGTCTCACCCAACACCAATTGAGTAAGAATCTTTGGAATTGAGACCAGGTATTGGTCTTTTCTAAAAGGCTCCCAGATAATTCTAACTGTGGCTAGAAACAGCACACCAAACCATAAAGCAAACACCTGTACCTGCAGAGCAGACCCTTCACATTCTGGTCCCAGACTTCACTTTCCACTTATTTTTCCACCTCTCGGCCCTCTTCCCTTTTTTTTAAGCAACAATACTAAATTTCTTGTAGGTCTTCAAACATATCGTGCCTCCTCAACTATTTACACAGGCTCCTCCCTCCTCCAGCCTCTAGGAGGCTGCCTCTTCCTCGTTGGACATCTGGAAAGTTGTCAATTCTTCATGGCCAGCTCAAAGCCTAGCTTCCCTGGAAAGCCTTTCCTGACTCCACTACAAACTGAGGAGCTTCTTCCTCAGTCTTTCCCCAGCACCTATCCCTACCTCCACTGTTGTGACCATCTTACTGTCTTATAACACTTTCCACCTCTCCCTCCACACTAGACTCTGAGCAAGGATGTTGTCTTATTTTTGTATCTCTAGCCTGGTACATATGATTGCTACCCAACAAATATTTGTGAAAAATACAGCAGACTTCAGAATAAACTATATTTATCCAGAGAGAGGAAGGAATCCACCCACCTTCTTCATCTGTTAGATACTGGATATACTAGTCACTATTTCTTTCACTCAAATAAAAAGCCTTAAGGTCTTTAGAACTCCTTTTCAGAGTAGTCATGCAGGAGGAACTCTTGCTTAAATATGGAAATAACCAGTTACTCCTATTTCGCTCTGATATCTTTGGATATACTCAAAGTTGAGGAGGTAGGACAGACTGCCTTAGGCCAGGAAATCTTTTCAATATCTTATATAGCAACTTCTCAGTATTTACCAATGTTGGAGAATACACAGGAGTACAGAGATCAACAGTCTATCTCCTCACCTAGATCACAGGCCCCTTGGGGACAAAAGCTACAGTTTATTCGCTTTGAATTCACAAGTCATAACACAGTATAGCTTAGAAGAGGAACTCAATAAATGTATAGAAATAAAACAGTCAATAGCCCCTGAGGTTGGGGTTCCAGCTGGATCCCTCTGGGCCAATAGATGAAGTCTGCATCTATGCAGAAATCATCCCCTCATCTCATTTTTCTAGTCAAAACCTTTAACATCCTGGTTCTTATTCCAGCTCTGCCACTTACTGGCCACATGACCATGGCTTCTTCCCTTCTCAGAGCCTCAGTTTCCTTAGCTAGAGAGTTCTCACTCAGTTTATGCAATTGCAGTCAGATAGTGACTTGGCTAGAATCACCTTGAACACATCCTCACTCACAGATCTGGCAATTAATGCTGGCATTTTCATGGGATGTAATGTGGGCTGTCAGCTGGACTACCCTACACATGGCCTTAGCATGTGGCTTGGGCTTCCTCACAATGAAGTGGCCAGGCTCCAAGAATGAGTAGCCCAAGAGAGCAAAGTAAGTACATGGCTTTTTTTTTTAAGTACACAACATTTTTATGACCATTATGGCAAATTTTGGATGTCACACAGTATCACTTCTGCTGTAGTCTATTGGTCAAAGCATCACAAAGGTCGACCCAATTTCAAGGAGAAGGGATATAAATCTCATCATTCTATAGGAAGAGTATCAATACCACATTTCAAGAACAGCATGTAGGATGGAAAATATTGGGTAGTTATCTTTGAAAAATGCAATATGCCACACCTACCTAGGATGACTATGCAGATAAAATGAGACAGTGATATAAAGTACTTAGCCTGTGCATGGCACATGGTAAGTGCTCAATAAACAACAGCTATAGGTAATTTTTTATTAGTGTTAAAGTGGCCCTTTCACTTCCCACCTGTGCCATAGAACCACATGGACTCACCTACAGATGAACTATGTAGTCGCATGGCCAAAGGTCACATCACCAGTAAGTGGCAGAGACAGGATTTGGGCCCAAGCTATCTGGCTCCCGAGTCTGCCCTCATAATCTCTATACCAAGAAATCCCTCTTTTGGAGTTTCTGTCTTGTTGATGAATCTGAGGACCTGAGGAAGGAAGAGAGCAGCCATCAGTGAAATGAAGAGCCCATTAGGTTGGGAACATCCAGTACTAACTCTATGCCCATGGACACTGGTGGGATAAAGAACATCAGACAATCCATATGGACCATTAGCCAGGGCTCAGTTCCCAAAGAAGAGGATCCTTCTTGATCCTAGCATTGACTAGAAACAGCATTTTGTTTTCCACCAAAACCGTCCTGGGTCAGGAGATCCTGTTCATGTCACTGTCTCTGTACAAGTGAAGCTAAAGAAAGGCAACTCAGGCAACTAGTGCACCAGGGAGGCAGAGGGAAGCTAAGCTAAGTGCACAAGCCTGAGGAGAGGTGGAGATGTGCTCTCCTCCCTGGGGAGGTGGTGGGGTTTAAAAGCATGGGCCATGGAGGCAGCCACCTGGCTTCCATTTCTGACCAGTTAGGGGACCCCCAGTCTGAGCCCGTTTCCTTGTTTGTAAAATAGGGGAAAGATGATAAGAGAACCCTTGATGAAAGGCTGCTGTGGGGATTAAAGAAGCCAGGGCTGGAAAACAATGGCACCTATAAAGTGTTCAAACAGCATTAGTGATGGTGAGGATTCTAAGATTATGGAGTTCCCAGTGTTCCAGTTTGGGCTGCTCCAGGGCCCAGACACTCACTCTCTTGGCAAATATTTACACAGAGCTATGCAGATGTGAAAGGCTGGAGACCCCTCCCCACCTCACAGGAGACTGATGAGACCTGCTGCCCCACAACTTGCACTTCTGCTTCATAACCTACATTGCATTGGCATTTCTTTTTCAGTTCCTGTCTTCCTACATAGACTATGGTGCCCAGCAGGGCACAGACCTCTTTTCTTACCTTTAAATCCCTAGCACAGTGCTTGGTACTTAATAGGTACTTAATAAATATTTGTTGAACTAATCAACAAATGAATAAAATAAAAATTCAACTCCCTACTCAAAAAACAAAATAAATTAAAAATAAAATTTTTAAAAATCTCAGCCCTATTGTCCAAATAGACAATATATTTTAAGAATTCAGTATGCTATCCCTCCTCCTTATAGCTGTCATCATCTTCTCTACCTCTTGGGATTTCTTCTTTCCTTCAATAAATACTTATTGAGGACCTATTTTGTTTAGGTGCTGGGAAACACCAAAACTTTTTAAAAATAAAAACTCTGCCTTCACAGAGCTATTTCTGGTATGGGAAACAGACATTGAAAAAGCAAAATAAAATATAAATATAATTTCAGATAAAAAGTGCTATGAAGGAAATAATCAGGGTGTTACAATACAAAATTTCTGGGTTGAGCAAGCTTATAGAACCAGCAAGAAGAATCTATCTGGAGCTATGCTGGCATTAAGTGGCCAGGACTTTCCTTCCTCCCTGGGCCTAAGACAGCCCTCTCTGAAGGATACTGGACAGTTAGGCCATAAGGAGGCAGGATTCTGACACAAGTGCTCAACACAGGAAGTGATCTTCGTCTTTACCAGGAATCCATGCAGGCTGGGGAAGCTCCTGTTACCTTCGAAGGCAGCACCAGCAGGGATCTGTTAAAACTACAAGGGCACCAAGCAGACCAAAATAGTACAACAAAGGCTCTGAAAATTAAATTGTCTTTGAAACCACAGCCTACAAAAGTAGCCCAGGACTGGAATGCTAAACCTAAAAGGGTGACTGCCTGCCAAAATAAAATACTAAATAAGATCCAGAGTCTCCGGATGTAATAACCAAGATATCCAGGATACAACCCATCATACCAAGAAACAAGAAAATCATTCTTGGGGGCACCTGGGTGGCTCAGTTGGTTAAGCAACTGCCTTCGGCTCAGGTCATGATCCTGGAGTCCCGGAATCGAGTCCCGCATCGGGCTCCCTGCTCAGCGGGGAGTCTGCTTCTCCCTCTGACCCTCGCCCCTCTCATGCTCTCTCTATCTCATTCTCTCTCTCTCAAATAAATAAATAAAATCTTTAAAAAAAAAAGAAAATCATACTTGGATGAAAAAAGACAATCAATTGACACCAACATCTAGATGAATCAGATGTTGGAATTATCTGACAAGGATTTTAAAGCAGCCATCATAAATATGCTTCAGCAAGGATTAAAAATGCTCTTTAAACAATGAAAAAATATAAAATCTCAGCAAAGAACTATAAGTTATAGGAAAGAACCAAATGGCAATTATAGAACTGATACAATAGCGAAAATTTCTAAATCTGACTGGATGGATTCAGTAGCAAAGTGGAGAGGACAGGATCAGTGAACTTGAGAATATATTAATAGAAATTACCCAATATGAACAACAGAGAAAAAAGAGACTAAAAAGCAAAACAAAAAAAAACAAAAACAGTCTCAGGAACTTGTGGGACTACAACAAGAGATCCAATATTGCCATCGCTGGAGAGGATAAAGAGAGTGGCTAAAAGAGTATTCCAAGAAATAATGGCTAAACAGTTCCCAATTTTGGAAATTAAAATAAATAAATAAATAAATAAATAAAGCCACAGATTCAAAAAGCTGAGTAAATTCTAAATAAGATAAATGCAAAGAAATCTATACTAAGACACATCATAATTAAACTTCTGAAAACTGAAGACAAAAAAAATCAAAAGCCGCCAGAAGGAAATGATATTACCCATAGAGGACATCAATTTAAATGACAGCAGATCTCTCAGATTTCTCATCTAAAACCATGGAGGCAAGAAGGAAGTAGAACATTTTTCAAGTGCTGAAAAAGAAAAAGAACTGTCAACGATGAATTTTATATCTGACAAAACTATTCTTCAGGAATAAAAGAGAAATAAAGACATTCTCAGATCAAAGAAAACTAAAAAAAAAAAAAATTGTTGCTGGAAGGCTTACCCTTAAGGAATGGCTAAAGCAGGTTCTTCAAACAGAAAGGAAATGATAAAAGAAGGAGACTTGTGGCATCAGGAAGGAAGAAACAACAGAAAGGGCAGAAATATGGGCAAACAGAATAGATTACCCTTCTCACAAGTTTTCTAAATTATACTTGGTAATTAAAATAAAAATGAAAATAATGATACTGAATACAATGATATTTAAAAGTGGAAAAGGTAAAGGGACCTGAATGAAAGTAAAGTTTTGACACTTCACAAAAAGTGGTAAATGCTAATACCATTCAACTGTGGTTAAGTCACATTTGTATACTGAACACCCAGTGCAGCTACTATGAAAATGATACAAAATGATACACACAAAAACACTATAAACTGACAAGTTTATCATTTTTACAAACCACTGAGCCTGGTTCTAAGAAACACAATGTTTTATATCTAATACCTGTCAATTTATGAAAAATATACTAATGGCAAAATGTTTATATGTTTGACTTAAACCAGGATTGTATTATAGTCTGTTAACAATATATAAATTACTAAATGGCCTACTTGATATTTTTCCCCTGAGATGTGTTTAAAGGGATTTTCTTTATCTTTTACATGAATGACTTCATGATACTTTTTTAGTAATGTGGGTGAAATTACCATACACACAATAGACAAGAAAATATTTTCAAGAAAGTAAACATAAAATTCAAAAAAATCTTTGTCTTTGATTGGAATAAAATTAACCACTGAGTTTAAAAAAATAAATTTATGCATCAGGGAGCATTACATTAGAGAGAAGGGTCAGGAAAAGTCTTTCCTTGAAACCAGTGTTTGAGAAGATCCTAAGATAAAAGGCATTCCAGGTAGATAAGTACCCCATGCAAACATCCTAAGGCAGAACAGAGCCTGGTTTCGTTCAAGAGTCTTCTAACAACTAGATCATTCATGTGTGTACCTTCTCTAATTGATTTTGTTCCCTAAAACACACAGATTCTTTTTGCCATAAGAGTTTTACTGACACCTGCCATAAGGAGAAATGCCCAATCAATAACAAAAGCAGCAAAAATGGAAAAGTTACTAGGATACCAGTAAACTCACAGAGATCTCAGAGCAAATGGGGTCTGCATTTGTCTTGTGTCCCTTTTCCCCATCTCTTTGCAAATGACTCCATGGAGATTCCTTTCTAGTTTATCCCTCCCCAAGACACACACACACACACACACACACACACACACACACACACACACACTTCTTCAATCTTCTGACTCCCTTCTTTATCTTGGTACCTTTTTTTTTTAGATTTTAATTATTTATTTGAAAGACAGAGAGAGCAAAGCAGGGAGGAGGGGCATAGAGAGAGGGAGAAGCAGACTCCTTGAAGAGTAGGGAGCCCGACTCAGGGTTCAATCCCAGGACCCTGAGATCATGACCTGAGCTGAAGGCAGACACTTAACCAACTGAGCCATCCAGGGGCCCCTATCTTGGTACTTTTAATATAGAAAACAAGTGTCAATTTGTGAACTTTTTCAGTAATCTGAGATTACTGGTTCTCAAACAGGAGCAATTTTACTCCCCAATGGGACATTTGGCAATGCTTGGACACATTAATACTGTTATGAGTGGGAAGTAGCGGATACTAGCATCTAACGGGTAGAGGCTAATGATGCTGCTAAATATCCTATAATGGACAGGATAGCCCCCACAACAGAGAATTATCTGACATCATCTGTCTTAGGTTAATGACTATAAATTTCCATCCTAAGGGAATTCCAAGAACTCTGTCTCCCACCCCAGTGTCTAATCCTGATTTCTCCTTGAAAAGTCACCTTGATCTTTTCCCAGAACAACAAAAACACTATCGGTAGTAATTCCCAAAAGATGCTCCATGTGTTATATGACAAAATAGTTCTGTGGTCAAACAAGTTTCATAAATGTTTGGTCAAACAGAGATATATAGGTTCCTCTTATTCTTTGAAACTGGCTAGGTCAATAGAAATGGCTAAAGCCACAGGTCAGAGTAGAAATGAGCACCAATACAGCAAGAGCTCTTTGACTACCAATGAGGCAAAGAGGTAGACAAGAAGACTGCAGTCTAGTGATTCTGCTGATAGAGGCTGGAACCAAATATCACTGCTGGTACTCACACCCACTGATAATCTTCACCTAGGCACCTAGCTGGGGAAAGTGACGGAGATATAAGTAACAGTGGTACCAGGAACAGTTAAGTATGTAAGTTTTAAACCTAGTATTAGTTTCCTAGGGCTACCATTACAAAGTACCAAAACCTGAGTGGCTTACAAAACAGAAATGTACTGCCTCACAGTTTGGGAAGCTACAGGTTTAAGGTCAGGTTTTGGCAAGGTTGGTTCTTTCTAAGGACTGTGAGGGAAGGATCTGATCTGGGCTTCTCTATATATAGCTGTTTCTCCCTGTATCTCCTTTCATGGTATTCCCTTGATGTATGCCTATCTCTTTGTCCAAATTTCCCATTTCTTCTAAAGGACATCAGTCATTGGATGAGGGCCCACTCTAATAACTTCATTTTATTTTCATTACCTCTGTAAAGATCCTATCTCCAAAGATCACATTCCAAAGTAATGGGGGTTAGGATTCCAACATATCTTTGGTTATCTTTGGAGGACACAATTTAACCTATAACATAAGGCTAGTTCAAATTCTTTGTTCTGGCCAATGGTTCTAGTTTTCTGGCCTAAAATCCTTTCACCAAAGCTATTAGTGAGCAGTAAGAGGGACATATTTAATTTATGCCTTCTTATGCATAAGCTACTTCATACAGAAACTGTCAAAAGCTGGACAGTAGGAGGGAGACCAGAAGAGAGACCACATGTTGAATAATTGGAGGCTAATTATGGACATTTGTGCTTTCCAAGGTAAATGAACTGAGCTATCATAAATATGTCAGCATTTGCCTTCAGACAAAGTGTGACAAGAGTTTAGGCAAAGGGCAGCTGTTCTTCCCACTGTCAGAAATAATCCCAAAGTCTGTCAAACCTCAGACACAAAGTTCACATGTGTGGAGAACCCACCTGTGGTGGCCCCCTCAAACCTATCCTATCCCCCACACCTGCTGCCATTTATTTACATTAAATGGCATTGCAAACTGTAGCAATTATGTGGATCCTGACCTGAAAGTCATCAGTGCTTATGCACCCACTTCACAGACATTGTACTTCCCTAGAAAACTGGCTGCATTCCATTACGAAGTTTGGGTATTCTATGGCAGGTGTGGATAGCCAAGAAATGAGCCACTGATGGCCTGCTTTGGTGTTTGAGCAGGAGCCATAACCCAGGGGGAAGTCATTCCACATCAACTGTCGCTGATAATCACATGGTGCCAAATGTCTGCATACTCTCACTCCTCCTCTCTGTATTTTTTATTTCATTTAAAAATATTTTAATGTCCTTAGTGCGTGTCAGGGACACAACCACCCTATGAGATAAAAACAACTGCTATTCCCATTTTATAGATGGGTAAATCAGAAGGCACTGAAAGCATAACTTACCCAAGGTCACGTAGCTAGTAAGTGTAAGAACTCACATTTGAACCAGGCAACATGGCTTCAGAATCCATGTTGTATTCATTGGGCTCTGCTGTCTCTACATTGGCTTTGTGAGCCAATGTTACATGACAGAATTTGTTCAAACATGAATACTGAGACAACCCCTGAGTATTCCACTCTAAGTTCTAAATATATGGACATCGCTCAGAGCAACCCTGTAAAATAGGTACTATTTCTATTCCCATCTTTGGTCTGGTAAATTGAAAGACAAAAGGAGGTTAAATAATTTGTCCCAAGGTCACTTAGAATGTATCTCAAAAATAATGTTAGATGCTGGAGATACAGCCTTGAACAAAGCAACCACGGTTCCTGCCTTAACTGAACTGATGCCACAGATAGGGACACAGACAAGTAAATAGGCAACTGTAATACACTGCAGTAAGAGCCGAGGTTAAGTTCTGTGTGCTGTGCCAGCACATAGAGGTAGTAGTCAGCCTTCCCTCGGGACACTGAAAAGACTTCCTGAGGACTGATATTTTGACTTAAATCTGAAGATTAAGTTAGATAGGCACAGGGATAGAGAAAAGGGGGAAAATGTTCCAAGAGAGTAAACTGCATTTGTAAAATCAGGAAGCAAGACAAAGGGCACGGTTCACTCCAGGAGTTAAAAGAAATTCAGCAGGATTTGATGTGTAGAATGCAAGGCAATGGACTGGCAAGAAATGAAGTGGGAAAATAACATTATGCCCTAAGAACAATGAGGACCCACTGAGTTTTAGGAGGTAGAATAGCATCATCAGGTCTACATTCAGAAAGACAAGGCCGTAGAGCATGGATTGGTGGAAGGAAAACCAAAGTCAGAGAGTTCTCTCTCTCCATTCTGGGAGTCACTGCAATAAACCCTGCTTAATATTGTGCCAGAATTAAGCTCAGTGATCAACTGTCTCTATGGGGTGTGTGGTATAATAAAAAATATATTTGTGGACAGTTTCTGGCAGAACTCTTAGAACCCTTGGAATTTCCTTAGCGACAGGAGTGTCTTTTGTTATTCATAAGGAGCCCCTTTTGGCACACCTGATTTATGCTTATAAGTGAGATAGGCTGGGGCCTTTAGACAGTTTCAGGATGGGACTGGTCACCAGAAAGACCAACTGATTAGAGGGATGAAACTTTCAGCCCCACCCACTAATGTCTGGGAAGGGGGAAGGAGGAACTACAGATTAAGCTCTATGAACACACTTGAACAACAAGATTTGATGAGTTTCTGGGTTAGTGGACATATGGAGGTACTGGGAGAGTGGCACCCTAAATCAGGAACCCTGATTTATAGCCAATCAGTCAGAAGTACAGGTAACAACCTAGACTTGAGATTGGCATCCAATATGGAAAGCATTGTGAAACTGAGTCCTTAATCTATCTTCAGACAGAGAGTGTCAGAACTGAGTTAAATTTGTAGGATATCCTGTCAGTATCACTGAGAATTGGAGAACTGTGTGGTGTGAAAAAAACTCTCACACATCTAGTGTCAGAAGTATTGAGAATAGAGGAGAAAAATAGAGTTTTCCCTCACAGGGTGAAAGAGAGAGGTGTCCTGTGTAACTCCTAAGCCACTGATTTATACAATTAGATAAATGGTGGTGCCATTTGCTGGGTGGAGAACACCAAAGGAGAAGTAAGTTGAGAGACAGCAGTAAAAATGAGTTCCATTTTGGACATGCTTGGTTTCAAGAGCATGTAGGACCTCCAAACGGCAACTGGATAGATGGATCTGAAGCTAGAGAGAAATCTGCACATGAGATAAAGCTTTTTAAATTATCAGTAAATAATTGGATATAGAACTCAAAAGACTAAATGCATTGATTAGGAAAAGTGCAACAAGGAAAAGAGAACAGGGTTTCATGTGACATCATCATTTAAGTGCTCGCCAACAAAAGAAACCTACAAAACAGACTGACATGGATCATTCAGAAGTAATAAGATGCTGAGACACATAGGTATCAGAGAACCCAAGGGAAGCTAAAGGAAGTCTTTTCAAATGATTTTGTGCTGTAAACAAGTCAATTAAGGCAATGACTGGGAAGTATCCATCTGATTATGCCATATTGGAAAAGCAAAATGTTTGTTTCTGAGGGTTGTTTAGGAAGACAATGGAGAGCCCTCTGAAGAGAAATAAAAAACTTAAGCAATCATTTCTTGCCCTTCACTATTGTAGGCCTAGCTGCTAGCTGGATGGATAAATCACTCAAGATCTTTGGGTGGCACTTCCAACAAAAGAACAGCATCTTCAACTCTATTTGGGGGCATTCACATAATAGTACTTAGTGTTGAGCTAATTTTCTATCTTTGGCTTCTTTGTCAGCACATTATAATCATAGACAGAGTTGGATATAACTGTGAAGGAGAAAATCTGCCTCAAAGATCCTTATCCTACCTGCTGCCAATGATCTAGCATCCTACATTTTCCCATTCCATCTCCCAAGACACTATAATCCCTGAAGGCAATAGTTCCCACAGGTGTGTGTGCTGCAGCCATGGTTAAAGTTTTTCCCTATATTCTTCCCTCCAAATTAGACAGGTCTTTCCTACCTCCCTCTTTTTTAGAGTCCCATGAGCAGGAGATAAACCACCTAGGGGTATTGTAATGCAATGGGAAAAAACTACTGAATTTGCAATCAGAAAACCCGGGCTAGATTCCCAGTTTTACTTACCATTTATCAGAACTATGTGACATTTCGTAAGTCATTTTTCCATTAATCTTTCTGAGCTTCAGAATACCTACCTCTGAAAGGTATATAGATTGGGGCGGGGGGGAGGACTGGGTGTTATACACAAACAATGAATCATGGAACCCTACATCAAAAACTAATGATGTAATGTATGGTGATTAACATAATAAAATAAAATTAAAAAAAAAAAACTCTCTTTTAATGTAATATAGAGTCATTCAGTTTTCCCAACTGGATCTCTTGGATTCTTGGAACTACAGTTTGTCTAGCATGGAGTCAGATTTGCTTTGGTATCTAGTAAATTGATGGACTTTTTTCATGTAAGTTTCTGTGAGAATATTATTTCTGAAATTCTGTAAGAAGAAACAAACACCTCATTTCTGGGTGGGCTGAATTGTCCTGTGTTTAATCAAAGAGGTGTGATGAGCCTCAACGGAGGAATTTCTTGTTACTTCCTGTTTTAGCAGCCCTGTATAGAAATAGCAAACAAGCATTTTTATGGTGCTTTACCATCTCCAAAGCACTCTTGCACATATGATTTGAAATTACCCCAGGATAGCTGGCCGAAACTGAGATCTCACAACAGACTGAAGGCAGTAGCAGATATGAAAAAATTCAACTGTTTTCTATCAAGCCAAACAGAAGAAATTAGCAAAAATGTAAAACAAGGTGACTCTTCTCTCAATTTTTTTTTGTCATAGGAAATATAGTTAGTTTTAATTAAAATGTGTTAATTATATTAATATCTAATGTTTTTTCAATGAATTAATGTATAATTGTTTTAATTTCTAATGTGGAAACTATCAATAGATCCAACACACATCAACACATTTTTAAGAGTGTAATGGGGTCTTGAAGCAAAAATGTTTGAAGACTACTGTGCTGGTGTGATGCCCAGTGAAATGGAATTTTAAATATTTTTTAATTAATTTTTTATGTTCAGTTAGCCAAATATAGTACATCATTAGTTTTTGATGTAGTGTTCAATGATTCATTAGTCATGTATAACATCCAGTGCTCATCACAACATGTGCCCTCCTTAGAAATTTTAAATATTTCTTACTTTAAAAAATTGCCATTTGTAAATTGCTAATTGTTCTTTGCTTTCTGATGGTAGCCACATGGAGTTGCCTTGAAGCTTTCACTTTTCCTGGACAAGTCACCAAAATGCCCTTCAATTACTAACAGACATTTTGCTGGCATCAAGGTCCAACTCCCTCAACCCCACCTTCACCCCACTGAGAGACTAAGCTTAAAGACATCCAAGATGGAGTGGTTGAATTTGTGTAAGAAACTCAGAGGCTGTAGGTAAGGGCCAATAGGAAGGAAATGAGAACCGCAACTCCTTTGCTTCTTGCTTCAAAGTTACCATAATTGTCACCTGACTCTGTTGGGAGGCAGAGATTCCCAACAATACTCCTCAGGGTCACCCTAAGGTCAGGGGTCAGGCAAAGGGATCTTACCAGGACTTGGAGACAGCTAATCCCACACAAATGCCTATTGATCCATGTACAGATGGAAAAGACCATTTCATGAAAGGAAGTTATTGAGAACCTAGGGCTGCTTGGGCATGGGGTACCCGTGGGTGAGGGAAGAATTCCTTCCCCATCCTGTTCTAGTCAGTTCTGGTCAGCGCAGCAATGGCAATGGCAACAAGCTTTCTATTTGGCAACTTCAATACCACCACACCTTCTGTGACACAGCCCTTGAATAAGTGGACTGTATGCCCAGGTTGGAGCAGTGGCACCAGTGAGTGGGAGTAGCAGTAGCAAGCTAGAACAAGTGCTCTTATAGTAATGATCACTCTTCTCCCAGCAAGGCAATATTAACTGAGGCTGACCTCCTGGATTAAATTCCTAGTGTTCATGGACTGATCACTGGAGGGCCCCCTCCCAGCCTCACCTCACCCAGGACCTCTGGCTAAAAAGGCAGGTGGGGACACAGGGGTAGCAACTGGGAAACCACTATGGGGTGACATTTTTTGCACTCTAAACTGATGATACTAAACACCTCAGTTTCAGTTTCATTCCTGTGGTAGGTAGAATAATGACCTCCCAAAGATGTCCATGTCCTAGTCCCTAGAACCTGTGAATATGGTACCTTACAAGGCAAAGGGACTTTCCAGATGTGATTAAAGTTAAGGACCTTAAACTCGGGAAATTGGCCTGGATTATCCAGGCAGGCCCAATCTAATGACATGAATCCTCAAAGCAGAGAATCTTTCCTGCTATGGTCAGAGATAGATGGGACAACAGGTGCAGAGAGAGGCTATATGAGGAAGGCTCCACAAGCCATTGCTGCTTTGGAAAACAGAGGAAGGGGCCACAGGTCAAGGACACTGACAAAGGTAAGGAAACAGATTTGCCCCCAGGGCCTTCAGAACTGAACATAGTTCTACCCTGATTTTAGCCCAGGGGAGGCCCATGTTGGAACTTCTAACCTCCATAACTACAGATAATAAATTAATGTTGTTTAAGCTACTGAGTTTGTGAAAATGTATCACAGTAGCACCAAAAACAATTACTAGTCAGTGCCTTGCCCAAAGAGAATTCCCAAACTCTAATAAAACACTAGCTTGAGGATTGTGTGGCAATAGCTGGAAGGGACCAGCTGAGCACAGAGTGAATAAACACCTCCGGAGAAGCTCAGATGCAGGATCCCAAGCAGCAGGAGACCTGGAGAGCCCTGTGGTAGGTCACCCCCAGGCCCAGGAGCAAGTGATCCTGATGACTACTTGAAGAACTGGGATTATATTATTGAAATCTGTTGCATACCATCTCAGGACTTAATTTTAAAAATTACCTTAGGAATCATCTCTAGTCCCTGCATCTTCTCATGCATGATTCTCTTCCATCAAATGGCACAACTTCTTTTGGCGACATTGTGTGCATTTTGTTTGTAAGTGGAGGCCTTGCTATTGGCTTCCTGGAAGGCCCAGAGAAGGTATTCTCTCATATTTCTCAGGCAAGGGCTTGCTTAGAAGAGGTCAAGGCAGCGCAGTATCAGTGTTAAGAGCAGTTTTTGGAGTCAGACAAGTGGGCTTGAAAACTCACTTTCTACTACTTACCAGCTGTTTGACCTTGTGTGCTTTTTTCATTAACCTCTCTATGCCTCAGTTCTCTCAGCTGTAAAGTGGGGAATAATTATAGTACTTACTCTTGGAGTTCTCTATGAAGATTTAATGAAATGATGCATATAAAGTACCTGACACATAATAAGTGTTTTTATTATGATGTAACCTATGTGGGTCCTTCAAGGGACCCAAGGGTTACATTTACTTTTTTACAAACCAAATGGTCCTTAAGGAGAGATTCATCCATGTATGCATGCCTCTCCCATCAGTGCAATTGCCAGAAGTCACAGCTACCAGCCAAATTAAAGTTGGAACATGTCTGTTCTCAGGAAAGTTACCCTAAACAATTCAAATAATAATATTTGATAATAAGAATAATATTTAACCCTTTTGGGGACCGGCCATGTGCCAAGTGCTATTCTAAACCACATGCATACAGTCTTCAAAATAAACCTATACCATAGTACTATACCATAGTACATAGTACTATACATACATACAGTCTTCAAAATAAACCTATACCATAGTACATAGTACATAGTACATAGTACTACCCCCATCTTACAGATAAGGGAATTGAGGAACAGAGAGATTAAATAATTTTCCCAAGATCACACAGCTGAGAAATAGGGAGGCCAGTCAGTCCGCTCTGAGTTCCACAGCCTTAATCACTACATCATAATATGTCTTTGAATCAAGTCATAAGATGAAATATAAACCAATAAAATCAAAAGTACTGACCCTCCCCCTCACCAAGAAATAGGCAAGTATTGATTGGTTACTAATGATTTAAAGGAGCCAATCTTCTCAAAGAGTCAAAGGTTTCTTGGTAAAATTTTTTTTTTTTACTTTTCAATTTTTTTTTAATTTAAATTCTTGGTGACTTTTTAATTGGGGCAAGCTTAACTGATCTTACTAATCACTTCTGTTGAGTGTTATGCAGCGTTTAAAATTTTGAGCAAAATTAATATTATTTTAGGAGGAACATGAGAAGTACTTTTGGATGAGATGTTTCCCTTGTCCCTTGTTAAAGAACAAAAATTTACCCCAACTGAGTAAATCTGAAGATCTAATTGGCTTTATTCAATGATTCATGAATCCAACAACATCCTATCTAGCAAGTAGAGAGATGCTCTGAGGAGTTGTACAAAAATGGAAAGTTTTTATGGGAAGGAGGGTGGTGCAAGGAAATTATTAGTAAAAGAAAAGAAAGGATTGTTTCAGGCAAGGTCACTTTCCCTTAGGGGGAACCACAGAGGGTCTTATTAGGAAGATGACCTCATCTTCCTTTGGGGGATGGAGAGAGACCCTGTGACAGATTACCTCATTGCAGCTGACCAGAAAATTCCTGAGCAATTGGTTAAGAATTCTCGGGGAGACTGAAACTGCAGTTAGGTTAGGTATTAAGCCCCAGTTTGGTGACTCCATTTTGAGCCTGTAGTTTTCTTTTTAACACCCTATATAGCCAGGGCATTGTACAAAGAAGGAGGTGGTTTGAGACACTATAGAAAGGAAGTATTAATCCAGACTAGACCCAGGACTTGACAATATCCATTTATCCCTTTGTCTTTTCAGTTTCTCCCTAGGCTTTCTGCTAATACTTTATTCTTACTGGGTAACTGGTTATGTTGCTTTTCCAATGGCTGCCCCAGTGACCCCAGCTAAATTGTTGGTTGATCCCAACCCTAAACCATTATATTCTACCTTGTACTTTCCCTAGATAGATCTCAAGGGGCTATCTAAACACTAATTACTTCTCACTGTCCCCTGTGAAATCCCCTGAGTCATTTAGGATATAAATGAAAGAAAAAGTCCTGGGAATGAGGAAATTTGAGCCTCCTCCTCCCCACCTGGGGCTGTAGTTGCTGGTCCAATGAACATTTTGTTTGGCTCTGCCTGGGATTTCCCTTCTTACCTTCCTGAGTTTCCTTTAACCCATCTGCTTTCAGGGAATTTGGGCTGAGGCTATAAAATTAAATTTCTTTATACTTAGTTTTCTTCCTTCTTCCCCACTCCCCATTCCACCATCTCAGCTGAAACAATACACACTCTTAAAAAACCTTAACCAAAGTGTTCTCACATAGCAAAATTTGCTGCTAAGGCTCTACCCCAGTTGAGGCAAGCATATCAGAGTCAGTAATATAACTGGAAAGTGATTGGTCTTTTGCACCTGTTGCCTGTATCACAAATAATATAATTAGCACGGGTTAAGAAAATGTGAGATTATTTTTCAGATATACACAGCTGTGACTTTAAAGATAAAACAATGTGATATCTACAATTTATGTTAAAATAAGTCTAATTAGCATTTGTCTTCTTTGCTGGATTATATACTTTACAAGGAAGGAGAATGAGTCTGCTTTATTCTCTGCTGTATCCCTGACCCACAATAGATGCTCAATAAATATTTCTTGACTAAGTGAGAAAGTTAATATGAAAGAATCACACAAAGTGCAGCATGAAGAGCAGTCTGATTATGCAGAGGCAGTAATCAGCGGGCCCCTCTGTGAATGCTGCTTTTGGATGAAGGGTTGTCACCCAAAGAAACACTGTCTGCTTCAAAAATTTTGAATAGTACTAATCCTATAAAATGAACAGGATTTTAACACATATTTTAAATGCATTTACAAAATGAATTCTATAAAATATTTCTCTCATTTCTCAAAATGTTTTTCTCATTTTCCATGGATTTCAGTGAAAAAGAAATTCTAGTACACATGATACAATAAAACGCAGAAACCTTTTCTTGTCTGCAAAAGCACAGATATGTTTTCCAATTTACTTTTGCCACTCCCAAAGGAAACACAAAGCTTGCCAAACTCAAATGTTGTTAGAACTCAAACAGTTCTGGGTCCTGGGGTCCTGGGATCAAGCCCTGTGTCGAGCTCCCTGCTCAGCAGAAAGCCTGCTTCTCCCTCTCCCTCTGCTGCTCCCCCTGCTTGTGCTCTTCTCCCCGCCCGCTCCCCTTCCCTGTCAAATAAAAAAATAAAATCTAAGAAAAAAAAAAAAAACTCAAAACAATTCCAAAACTCAAAGGAAGGCAAGTTTCTAATCAACTCTGGGATGTTCACTTTCAATAACATTTTTTAGGGCTAAGAAAGAATAGGCCCAAATATAGCTTTAAAATGTTGAGCTATCTACTTTTATAACTGTTGGTGATAGAATTGTTGTTGCTTTGTCAAATCCGGCTGCAGTTTGACCCTTCTCTGTGGGAACTTGATTAATAATGCCCTTAATTGCTTTTCCTCCTGCCCTCACAGCTGGTAGGAGAAGTGATGGATGTCATAAAGAAACACTGAACCAAGTTTTAAGGACAGAAAGGAAGTGGGAATGTAGTGCCGCTGGGCTCTGCCTCCTTCCTGAACCGTGGGAGGCCAGGGAGCTTCTCCCTTGTTAAGGAGAAAGCCTCAGCCCAGGAGCACTGGTTACTCTTGCTCCCCATCACAATTCTGCTCCAGCTCATGACTGACAGGGAAGCATTCCTAAATCCCCAGGCTTTAGTTGGAGCTTTCCCCATCTGCCCTATAGGTCTATGGGGTGCGAGTGAATGAACCAATGAACTGTTTCCTTTCTCAGGTCCTTTGCTGATTAGTTGATGCAAGAGTGTCAGAAAACCATGGCTTTTCCTGTACTGTGAATCAAGTGCAAGTGTTCCATAGGAGCTAAGATTACAGGAACAGTGTCCCAACTCAGTGCAGATGATAGAATCTAATCAAATAAGGAAGCGTTGGAGAGGGGAGAGAGTGATAATGGGCAGTGAATGTGACTTTGATTTAGAAAGTGATTTTATGTCATTTGAGATAACTCAGTAACTTTCCAAAAAGACAGACCAAATTTATATAATTAGGTTCCCCAGACTACTGAAATCCCTTTCTGATAACTTTATCCTTTTGCTTTTAATACCAACTCTTTAGGAGAACTGGTATGGATGGGGAGGGCAGAGAGGGACTAGACATCCTCAAGCAGCAGACTGCCTTAACTTAAAAGGGCCAGGAACTAAAACCTCAAAGAGCTCTTGCCAAGAGAACATCTATAAGATGCATAGGGGTTTATTGATTATAAAATGTATTGAAGGGGATCAGAATATGCCACCTCATAATATGCCACTTTGGCATAAGGATTATTTTGAGCTGAGGGTAACTGAGAAGCAGTGGACGCAAGAGCTCTCTGCCCTCCTATCTGACTAAATAGCAGGGCAAATATTTCCCTTCCATAAAAGAAATTTCCACTTGTAAAGGTATTCCACCCCCCCACCCATACCAAGAAGAGAACACAAGACATAATTAATATGTGACCATCCTTCTCTTATCTCTCCATGTATTTAACAGACTGTGTTACTCCCCTGCTTAAAATAGTCCAGTGACTTCTCATTCCACTTAGGATAAATCCAAACTCTTTACTTTAGCTGATGAAGCTCAACAATCCAGCGCCTACCAATATCTCCAAACTTATCACCTGCCACCCTCTCCTCACTGACTGTTTTCCAGCAAAACCGGACTTCTTTCTGTTGCTTGAACACCCCAGGCTACAGTTGTAAGATTTAGCAAATAAAAATACAGGGTGCCTGGTAAAATTTGAATTTCAGATAAAAATGAATTATTTTTTGGTATAAGTATGACCCATACAATATTTGGGATACACTTATACTAAAACAGTATATATTCATTGTTTATCTGAAATTCAAATTTAACCAGGCACCCTGTATTTTATTTGGCAAGGCTCATCCTTGTCCTAGTGCCTTTGCACTTGCTTTTGTTCCCGTTTCTGGAGGCCCCTTACTCCCAGATCACTGTCATATGATTGACCTTTCTTTGTCATTCAAATCACAAATATCACCTCCTCAGAAAATCATTCTCTGGTCACCCAATCTACATGGCTCCCAACACACATATCTCTCCCTAACCCAGTCACTCTCCATCTCATCACCTTATTTCTTCCTTTTTGACACATAAGTTCTATTAAGGCTGGGACCTTGTCCATCTTGTTCACTCTTACATCCCATTACCTACAGTGGCATATAGTAGATACTCAATAAAATACGTGCTGAATGAATGAATGTCCTCCCAATATACTAGCCTGGATAACACCTGTACATTTGAAAAGAGTGCAGGTAGTAAGAAGTGAAAGTCCTTTTACTTCAGAAAATGGGGGAAAGTGGGGCACCTGGTTGGGTCAGTCGTTAAGTGTTTGCCTTTGGCTCAGGTCATGATCTCAGGGTCCTGGGATCGACGGCCACATCGGGCTCCCTGCTCTGCTGGAAGCCTGCTTCTCCCCCTCCCTCTCCCACTCCACTACTTGTGTTCCCTCTCTCTCTCTCTCCTTCTCTGTCAAAAAATAAATAAAATTTTTTTTAAAAAAAAGAAAATGTGGGTAAGCATCATTAGAAGTAGCCATATAAACTGAGTATACACTATTTGAACTACACCCCTAGCCAAATTTTATTAACTTTACCATCAGAAATTAAGAAAAAAAGGAAATAATCCAATTCTTGGAAATGTTCTAAATCATTCAAATTACCCTCCCCTTTCTAAAGAAAAGAAAAAAATAGCAAAGCAAGCTTTGAATTTCAAGAGAACAAAGAAAAACTGTCACTAATTAGATTTTTTTTAAGATTTTTTTATTTATTTTTGAGAGAGAGAGTGAGTGAGCAAGCGAGCATGAATGGGGGCAGGGGCAGAGGAAGAAGTAGACTCCCCACTGAGCAGGGAGCCCGATACAGGGCTTGAACCCAGGACCCTGAGATCATGACCTGAGTTGAAGGCAGCCGCTTAACTGACTGACCCACCCAGGTGCCCACTAATCAGATATTTAATATTGTTTATTCTAAGTAGCATATTAACTGTAGTTCAAATGTTTAACATAATAAACCTCTATTTTGTGTAGGCTTTACAGAACAACCCTCTTGAACTAATATACCCTTATTTCCATGTTTAATAATAGAATTTATATAATATTTTAAATCTTATAAAGTATTTTAAAATGTAGAACCTCATTTGATCATTCTGCGTGCTCTAATCTGGACCACAATTTTTCTATATTCAGTTATTATGGAGGATACAAATTTAGTTTTACCATTACCATTATGATATCATTTTAAAACCTTCAAGTACAATAGTGTTCCTGTTGGGAAACATTAATCTGATTTACAACAATCTGTCTACAATGCCATTTTCAAGAATTCTTTACTGCAAAAAATAACAACTGCTTTCCTATGGTTAGCCTTTTAAATTCTGAAGTCCTGTTGATTTTAATTTACCTGGTCAAAGTAATATGAATGTACATTGGTGTGAGTTTCCTGATTTCTACTTTTTGCATTACAACTAAATACTAGTTCTTCAGGAAACTGTCGGTGAAAGAGAATACCAGAACAATATCTCACAGCACATTTATGGATTCCTTAAAAGCATGGTTACCATGTTCTCATACTCTAAACCCACATTTCTTGGTCCCATGCTTTAAAGTTGAGTAGTCTTTTTTTTTTTTTAGATTTTTTATTTATTTATTTGAGAGAGAGAGAATGAGAAACAGAGGGCATGAGGGGGAAGAGGGTCAGAGGGAGAAGCAGACCCCCTGCTGAGCAGGGAGCCCAATGTGGGACTCGATCCTGGAACTCCAGGATCATGACCTGAGCCGAAGGCAGTCGCTTAACCAACTGAGCCACCCAGGCGCCCAAAGTTGAGTAGTCTTTAATTCTTCTTCGAAGCAGTTATGGCAGAGGCTAAAGTTGAGTTGCTCTTCTGGGCTTCTCCCTTTGACAGCTGAGAGAGTGATTGATACATTTTCGGCACAGGGGTGATTTCATCCAGGCATGTGGCAGTAGTTCCGTTTGCTTCCTCATCCTTAATC
Source organism: Zalophus californianus (assembly GCF_009762305.2). Lineage (NCBI taxonomy): Eukaryota > Metazoa > Chordata > Mammalia > Carnivora > Otariidae > Zalophus > Zalophus californianus. The sequence continues at coordinate 126,091,279 of NC_045598.1, forward strand.
TTCAGTTCTCTCTCACTGATATGCTGAACTTCTTCAGTACAGTCTGTTAGAAGTGAGCCATGGAGCTGCTGAATTAATTGCCTTTGCTCCAACCATACCAGATCATCTAGCAGCAGACAGAATCATGTGACTCCAAAATGGATAAGGCAGACATCAGCCCAAAGTGAAAATGACTGCAAAAGGCTACGATCCCAATTTATTCTTGGTCTTTTTTGATCTCCCTATAACATACTTAATATATTTTTGTTCTCTTTGTGCCAAGTAACACAACTACACAGCCCAGAATGCCAATTATTCCAGCTTACCTGAGCTAAGGGATTGGAAGTTTCTTCCTAAAATCTTCAGACTATCATACAGATCGCATTTCAGTTCTAAGCTTATCCATTCACTACTTCTACATCTTTCAATTTTTACCTGCATAAAGTAAAACAAACCTTGCCCTCCTTTTTTCACCTGGCTATCCCCCTCACAACACCCAGGAGACATCAGTCCCACCCCCAATTGGAGAGGCAAAGGAAGTCCTGGCAGTTATCCAGCTGATTCACCTGCTTCAGGAGACCCGAAGACTCATACACTCACTCATACGCTCATTCAATAAATATTTATTAAATGTCTTTGAGGCATTGTGCTAAGTACTGTGAGGAAATAAAGATGATTCAGATACAGGGCTTACCCTGAAGGGGTTTAGTGTCTACTAAAACACGCATACAAATAAACATTATAATGGCAGTAAAGAATGTGAGGCAATCCATAGAGAAAAAGAGACTCTATAGGAGAGGTAAAGACAAAGAGCTGTTGAATCCTAGCTGACAGGATCTGAGAAAGCTTCATTAAGAAGGTGGCATGTGAGGATAAGTAAGGTTTGAACCTCAGAGAGGGAGGGAAGGACATTTAAGCTCAACCACAAACCTGAGCAAACAGAGCAGGGGGACAGAGCACCAGAGCATATAGTCTCTCCCAACAGCTCAGTACAGTGCAGAGAATTGTAGACTTAGAGTCAAAGCCACTGGGTCAAGCCCCAGCTTTTGCTTACTTTTAGTCCTGTAACCCTAGTCACTTAACTTTTCTGAGCTTCAGTTTCCTTCTGTAAAGTGGAAAAGATAATTCTTTTTCAAAATTGCATGCAGTTGGGCAAATAAAATAGGATAATGAAGTTAAAGTGCACATTTCTAAATAACTTGTACCCCCTTTTCTCAAGACTTCTTTCCCTACTTGGCCTGCATGTCTGCCTCCTGATTTCTCCCCACAATTTTCCTCACCTTGCTTTTAACACCCCATCATCTCCCATCAGAAAAATAGTAACAACAATCTCATTAAGTAGTGATCCCTGCTTCTTCCAGGACTCAATATAGGCACTATTGTTTTCCCTTTGAATTTGGCTTCAAAACGACACCCTTACTAAAACTATCCACAGAATTTACCCCTTTGAGAAACAAAAGTCTTCCAAATTCCAGCATATTGGTATTTTGGGGTCTTTTTCCTGTGCCAGTTCACTGTGTTAGATATGCAGAGGAAATGACCTAATCATTGGTCAAAGTCAAAGACACATCTTCAAACTGTTCCTTAAGATAATCACATCAGGATTTCCTTGAATCCTAGGTTATAAATTATAAGCAATTATGTTTGCATGATGAAACCCCTTCTAATATAAGCCTATAATCATAAAAGAAATAAAACATATAAATAATCATGCATATTACAACAGTTACATTGTTGATCTTCATAATTTAAAATTATCAATAGAGGAGTGTCTTCCTCTTGGACTTGAGTTAAAAAAAGTTGGGTATGGCAAAAAGGAAATCGCAGAGTCAGGGTTTATGCTTTTCATCTTTGTATTTCCAATGACTGATACAGTGTCCGGCATGTGCTAGGTGCTCAATAAATATTCACTGGACAAATGAATGAATGAGTGAAAATTATATCTCTCATCCTACCTTTAGTCCCAAATTCCATCACAAACTGCATGTTCCATTAGTACCTTAAACTCAACAAATTACAAACCAAATCATTATCTTTCCCCTCAAAAAAAATCATCTTTTTATGATTTTTTATTTCTATTATTAGTATCATCATTCTCTGAATCACCCAAGTTCAAATCTGCATTGGTTCCTCATCTCATACTGAGTTATCAATTATCAGTTATCAATTCCTGACAACAGTTTCTTTAGGATATTTCTCACATCTGTTCCTTTTTTCATTCATCTCCACTGTTAACCACCTAAGACCATGGACCAATTTATCTTCCTAGGACACTAATCACTTTGCTCCCTGGAAGGCAGGGGTAGGTCTCCTTTGTCAGATGAACTATCCAAACACTTTAACCTGGTGTTCAAGATTCCCCATGATCAGATCCAGAATTGTCTTTCCAGCCCTAACTTGTGCAGGTCCATTACATATACCTTATGTCCCAGTTCAACAGGATTACAACTCATCATTGTTTAGACACTACTCCTTTTGTTTGTTTCAAGTTTTTATTTAAATTCTAGTTACTTAACATATAACGTAATACTTGTTTCAGGAGAATTTAGTGATTCATCACTTACATATAATACCCAGTACTCATCACCACAAGGGCCCACCTTAATAGCCATCACCCATTTAGCCCATCCCCCGCCACCTTCCCTCCAGCAACCCTCAGTTTGTTCTCTACAGTTAAAAATCTCTGTGGTTTGCCAGCAGTAGAAGAGAAATAATAAAGATCAGAGCAGAAATCAATGAAATAGAAACCAAAAGAACAGTAGAACAGATCAACGAAACTAGGAGCTGGTTCTTTGAAAGAATTAATAAGATTGATAAACCCCTGGCCAGACTTATCAAAAAGAAAAGAGAAAGGACCCAAATAAAATCATGAATGAAAGAGGAAAGACCACAACCAACACCGAAGAAATACAAACAATTATAAGAACATATTATGAGCAACTCTATGGCAGCCAATTAGATAATCTGGACGAAATGGATGCATTCCTAGAGATGTATCAACTACCAAAACTGAACCAGGAAGAAATAGAAAATCTGAACAGACCTATAACCACTAAGGAAATTCAAGCAGTCATCAAAAATCTCCCAACAAACAAAAGCCCAGGGCCAGATGGCTTCCCAGGGGAATTCTACCAAACATTTAAGGAAGAATTAATACCTATTCTTCTGAAACTATTCAAAAATTGAAATGGAAGGAAAACTTCCAAACTCGTTTTATGAGGCCACCATTACCTTGATCCCAAAACCAGACAAAGATCCCATCAAAAAGGAGAATTACAGACCAATATCCTTGATGAACACAGAAGCAAAAATTCTCACCAACATACTAGCCAATAGGATCCAACAGTATATGAAAAGGATTATTCACCACAACCAAGTGGGATTTATCCCTGGGCTGCAAGGTTGGTTCAACATCCGCAAATCAATGTGATACAATATATTAACAAAAGAAAGAACAAGAATCATATGATCCTCTCAACAGATGCAGAAAAAACAATTTGACAAAGTACAGCATCCTTTCTTGATCAAAACCCTTCAGAGTATAGGGATAGAGGGTACATACCTCAATATCATAAAAGCCATCTATAAAAACCTGCAGTGAATATCATTCTCAATGGGGAAAAACTGAGAGCTTTCCCCCTAAGGTCAGGAATGCGGCAGGGATGTCCACTATCAACACTGCTATTCAACATAGTATTAGAAGTCCTAGCCACAGCAATCAGACAACAAAAAGAAATCAAAGGCATCCAAATCGGCAAAGAGGAAGTCAAACTCTCACTCTTTGCAGATGATATGATACTGTATGTGGAAAACCCAAAAGACTCCACCCCAAAACTGCTAGAACTCATACAGGAATTCAGTAAAGTGGCAGGATATAAAATCAATGCACAGAAATCAGTGGCATTCCTATACACCAACAACAAGAGGGAAGAGAGACAAATTAAGGAGTCGATCCCATTGACAATTGCACCCAAAACCATAAGATACCTAGGAATAAATCTACCCAAAGGGGCAAAGGATCTGTACTCAGAAAACTATAAAATAGTCCTGAAAGAAATTGAGGAAGACACAAAGGAATGGAAAAACGTTCTATGCTCATGGATTGGAAGAACAAGCATTGTGAAGATGTCAATGCTACCTAGAGCAATCTACACATTCAATACAATCCCCATCAAAATACCATCCCCTTTTTTCAAAGAAATGGAACAAATAATCCTAAAATTTGTATGGAACCAGAAAAGACCCCAAATAGCCAGAGGAATGTTGAAAAAGAAAAGCAAAGCTGGCGGCATCACAATTCCAGACTTCCAGCTCTATTACAAAGCTGTCATCATCAAGACAGTATGGTACTGGCACAAAAACAGACACATAGATCAATGGAACAGAATCGAGAGCCCAGAAATGGACCCTCAACTCTATGGTCAACTAATCTTTGACAAAGCAGGAAAGAATGTCCAATGGAAAAAAGACAGTCTCTTCAACAAATGGTGTTGGGAAAATTGGACAGCCACATGCAGAAGAATGAAACTGGACCATTTCCTTACACCACACACAAAAATAGACTCCAAATGGTTGAAAGACCTCAGTGTGAGACGGGAGTCCATCAAAATCCTAAAGGAGAACACAGGCAGCAACCTCTTCGACCTCAGCCACAACAACTTCTTCCTAGAAACATTGCCAAAGGCAAGGGAAGCAAGGGCAAAAATGAATTACTGGCATTTCATCAAGATAAAAAGCTTTTGGCACAGCCAAAGAAACAGTCAACAAAACCAAAACACAACTGACAGAATGGGAGAAAATATTTGCAAATGACATATCAGATAAAGGGCTAGTATCCAAAATCTATAAAGAACTTATCAAACTCAACACCCAAAGAACAGATGATCCAATCAAGAAATGCACAGAAGATATGAACAGACATTTTTGCAAAGAAGACATCCAAATGGCCAACAGACACATGAAAAAGTGCTCAACATCGCTCAGCATTAGAGAAATCCAAATCAAAACCTCAATGAGATACCACCTCACACCAGTCAGAATGGCTAAAAGTAACAAGTCAGGAAATGACAGATGTTGGCGGGGATGCGGAGAAAGGGGAACCCTCCTACACTGTTGGTGGGAATGCAAGCTGGTGCAACCACTCTGGAAAACAGTATGGAGGTTCCTCAAAAAGTTGAAAATAGAGCTACCATATGATCCAGCAATTGTACTACTGGGTATTTACCACAAAGATACAAATGTAGGGATCCGAAGGGGTACATGCACCCCGATGTTTATAGCAGCAATGTCCACAATAGCCAAACTGTGGAAAGAGCCAAGATGTCCATCGACAGATGAATGGATAAAGAAGATGTAGTATATACACACAATGGAATATTATGCAGCCATCAAAAGGAATGAGGTCTTGGCATTTGCAATGATGTGGATGGAACTGGAGGGTGTTATGCTGAGTGAAATAAGTCAATCAGAGAAAGACATGTATCATATGACCTTACTGATATGAGGAATTCTTAATCTCAGGAAACAAACTGAGGGTTGCTGGAGTGGGGGTGGAGTGGGAAGGAGGGGGTGGCTGGGTGACAGACATTGGGGAGGGTATGTGCTATGGTGAGCTCTGTGAATTGTGCAAGACTGTTGAATCACAGATCTGTACCTCTGAAAAAATAATACAATATATGTTAAGAAAAAAAAAAGAAGATAGCAGGAGGGGAAGAATGAAGGGGGGTAAATCAGAGGGGGAGACGAACCATGAGAGACAATGGACTCTGAAAAACAAACTGAGGGTTCTAGAGGGGAGGGGGTGGGGGGATGGGTTAGCCTGGTGATGGGTATTAAAGAGGGCATGTTCTGCGTGGAGCACTGGGTGTTATGCACAAACAATGAATCATGGAACACTACATCAAAAACTAATGATGTAATGTATGGTGATTAACATAACAATTTAAAAAATTTAAAGCAAAAGAAAAGAAAAAGGGAAAATTATATGATTAAAGGGATCTAAAGAGTAGCAAAAATAAAAGGATGAAGAGAGAAATATTTTGCTAATCTCTTGATAGGCCATCTTAACAAAGGAAGATTGAATGCTATGCTAGGTCAGATGACACTGTACTCTTGAGGATGACTGCAGAGAGTCAGTGTTGGAAGATAAGGATCAAAATAAACAAACTTTAGAGCTAGAAAATGTTATGGGAATGAATTTGTTTTCTCTCTGTTGAAGGAGTCCTAAAGAGAGACTGATTGTTCTCCTTAAGGTTTGCAGGTTTTTCAGCAAAACAGCCTTTTGTTTATTTGCTTTAACTTATAGCTTTCCTAATGTGCATTAGAGACAGACATGGTTTCTAGATCCATTCAAAAATTTTGATAACTACCAATGTTTTCCAAGAAAATTCTGTAAACTTAGAGAGCTAGCAGTTAAAAAAACAAAAACAAAAGTGATCCTATTAGAACTTGTATTCTACTGGGGACAATAAGACTATGAATAAGATAATAAGTAAAAATTAACAAGTGCTATGGAGAACAATAAAGCAGAGAAGGGAAACTGGGGTGTGCGGGGTATAATTTTAAATCAGTTTGCTTTGAAAAGCTTCTAGGAGAAAGTGATATTTTTGAATAAAGTCCTACTGAACATGAAAAAAAAAGTCTCTGTGGTTTGCCTCCCTCTTTTTTTCCTCCCTTCCCCTATGTTCATCAGTGTTTTTTTTTTCTTAAATTCCACACATGAGTAAAATCACATGGTATTTGTCTTTCTCTGACTGACTTATTTTGCCTAGCATAATACACTTTCACTCCATCCCTTTCATTGCAAATGGCAAGACAGCATTCTTTCTGACGGATGATAATACTCCATCACACACATACATACACACACATACCATCTTTGGGCTCTTTCCATAATTTGGCTATTATTGATAATGCTGCTATAAACATCAGGGTGCATGTGCCTCTTTGAATCAGTATTTTTGTAGCCTTCAGGTAAATATCTAGCGGTGCAATTGCTGGGTTGTAGGGTAGTTCTATTTTTAACTTTTTGAGGAATCTCCATACTGTTTTCCAGAGTGGCTGTACCAATTTGCATTCTTACCAACAGTGTGAAAGGGTTCCCCTTTCTCTGCATCCTCTCCAACATCTGTTGTTTCCTGTGTTGTTAATTTTAGCCATCCTGAACAGGTCAGACTTTACTCCTTTTCTTAAGCCTAGAGAATCTTTACGTCCAGCCTTGATGTCCAGCTTGAACATTTCCTCGTCTATAAGTCCTCAGTGACCTCCTTGGCCACAGTAAGTATCCCCTCCATGAACTCCCAAATTAGTTCAAGCCTCTCTTACCACATTTGGCTCATAAATTCACCTACTCACTCAAAAATAAGTATGGAGTACCTACTGCTATGCTCAAGGAATTGAGATAGACACTAAAAAGTCAGCAATAAACAAGATAGTCATGGTCTCTGCCCTAGTGAAGTTTCCTCTGCAGCAAGAGATGTAAGAGTGTTCAAGGAACAGGAAAAAGCCAGAGTGGCTAAAGGGGAAAGTAGATGAAGCAAGGTCAGGGATGCAGACAGGGCCAGGGGCCTCATAGGCCATCTTAAGAAAGGGAATATTATTTTAAATGTGAAGAAGCCATCAATGGCTCTATGCAGAGGAAAGAGATAATTGGATTTAGATTTGTCTCCAAAGGTTTTACTGGCTCTTGTGTAGAGAATGCATTATAGGAAGACCAGCTAAGGAGGCTGTCCCCCTATCTAGGCAAATAATGAGAGTGAAGATAGAGAAAAGTAGATGAATCTGGAGTAGTACATTCTAAAGTCCACAGGACTTGCTAATGGATTAAATATAAGGAGAAAGAAAGAGAGACATTAAGGATGACTCCTAGCTTTCTGACATGAGCAACTAAGAGTACAGCATTGACTGATATAGAAAATGTTGGAGACACAGCAGGTTTAAGAGAATGATTGGCAGATGAGAGAGGCTTCAACATATCTGAATGTTGATAGAAATTATCCAGTGGAGAGGAAATGATAGAAGATACAGGACAAAGAATAAATCAATCCTCAGGGATCCCAGGGCCACAAATCCTGGGCTACCTGCCAATCTAGGTGTTACAGGGCTCAGCTTTATTAAAGTAAATGAGACATGAGACCACAGACACTGGCTAGTCAGGATGGAAGAACACTTGGTTATGCATGCATGAATGAATGAATGAATGAATGAATTTGTTCAATGACTAAAATTATCTATCCTATTATTTTTATCTTTCAGAAGCAACATTAAAAGAAGAAATCTTAGAACATGTTTGTCATTGTTCCCTATCCAGCCCCTAAAGAAAGAAATCTTCACTGGAAAAAGGCAGGTTACAAGCAGTATTCATTGTATAATCTCCTACACACACATGTGTGCATACATACATATTTTATACATACTGATACATAATTGAGGACTGTCATTAAAATGTAATAGTATCTTTATAATTGGATTACAAGTATTTTTCATTGTCTATATTTTATAAAATTTCTATAATGAACATGTACATTTTTGTATTATGAAAAAAACTAGTAAGTTTATTAGATAAATATCTTGGGCTCTCAGACACACCCAAGTTCTAGAAGATTCTTCAGAGGGAAGGAAGAGACTAGTAGAGTCAGCAGCATAGCTTTATTCAAGGCATTTGGTCTATCTGTTTGCCTGATCTCTCCTGCCACAAGGAGCATGTATATCCTCCCCAAGCCAGCTCCTGTGGTCCCAAACACCATTCTTACCTGTGGTAGCTGCCACTCGCCCAAGAAAGTTCCTTTACCTATACAGAAAGTCCAGCCAAGGGCCCCATCACCATTTCTCACCATTTATAATTTTTTATGACTTTTTTCAAAAAATATTGCATTCATATATTTAAAAAATTCAGAAGTACAGATAGTATACAATGAAAAAGCCTCCTTAAATCTCTGTTCTCCACTTTCCCTTGGAGAAACAAATGTTACCAATTTCTTGTGTAACCACCTAGAGATAAATTATAGATGGAGCAATAATTTTTTAATTTAAATTTTGTTAGTTAACACACAGTGGAATATTGGTTTCTGAAGTAGAATTCAGTGATTCATCACTTACGTACAATACCCAGTGCCCATCACAACAAGTGGCCTCTTTAACACCCATCACTCAACTAGCTCATTCCCCACCCACCTCCTTCCATCAACCCTCAGTTTGTCCTCTATCATTACGAGTCACTTATGGCATGTTTCCGTCTCTCTTTTCTTTCTTTTCCCCCTTCCCATATGTTCATCCGTTTTCTTTCTTAAATTCCACATATGAGTGAGACCATATGGTATTTGTCTTTCTCTGACTTATTTCACTTAGTATAATACACTCTAGCTCCATCCACATCATTGCAAATGGCAAGACTTCATTCTTTTTGATGGCTGAGTAATATTCCATTATGCATGCACGCACGCACACACACACACACACACACACACACACACACACCCCACATCTTCTTTATCCATTCATCAGTCAATGGACATTTGGGCTCTTTCCATAGTTTGACTATTGTTGATAATGCTGCTATAAACATTAGGATGCATGTACCCCTTCAAATCTGTATTTTTGTATCCTTTGGGTAAATATCTAGTAGTGCGATTGCTGGGTTGTAGGGTAGTTCTATTTTTAACTTTTTGAGGAACCTCAAAACTTCTCCAGAGTGGCTGTACCAATTTGTATTCCCACCAACAGTGCAAAAGGGTCCCCCTTTCTCCACATCCTTGCCAACACCTGTTGTTTCTTATGTCATTAATTTTAGCCATTCTGACAGGTGTGAGGTGGTATCACATCGTGGTTTTGATTTGTATTCCCCTGATAATGAGTGATGTTAAGCATCTTTTCATGTGTCTGTTAGCCATCAGGATGTCTTCTTTGGAAATGTGTCTATTCATGTCTTCTGCCCATTCCTTAACTGGATTATTTTAGTTCTTTATAGATTTTATCAGAAATGTCATTTGTAACTATCTTCTCCCATTCCATGGGCTGCCTTTTAGTTTTTTGATTGTTTCCTTCACTGTGTGGAAGCTTTTTATCTTGATGAACCCCAATAGTTCATTTTTGCTTTTGTTGCCCTTGCCTCTAGAGATGTGTCTAATAAAAAGTTGCCATGGCTGAGGTTAAAGAGGTTTCTGCCTGTGTTCTCCTCTCTCACATTGAGAGGTCTTTCATCCATTTTGAATATATTTTATTTATTATTTATTTGTATGGTATAAAAAAGTGGTCCAGTTTCATTCTCTGCATATTGCTATCCAATTTTCCCAACCCCATTTGTGGAAGAGACTGTCTTTTTTCCATTGGATGTTCTTTCCTGCTTTGTCGAACATTAGTTGACCACACAGTTGTGGGTCCATTTCTGGGTTCTCTATTGTGTTCCATTGATACATATGTCTGTTTTTGTTTGGAGATTCTCCAAAAAGTTAAAAATATAACTAATACCTAATGATCCAGCAATTATACTACTAGCTATTTACCCAAGGATACAAAAATACAGGTTCAAAGAGGGACATGCACCCTAATGTTTATAGCAGCATTATCAACAATAGCCAAATTATGGAAAGAGCCCAAATTTCCATCAACTGATGAATGGATAAAGAAGATGTGGTGTACATATATATGTGTGTGTGTGTGTGTGTGTGTGTGTGTGTGTGTGTGTGTGTGTGTGAGATGGAATATTACTCAGTCATCAAAAAGAATGAAATCTTGCCATTTGGAACAATGTGGATGGAGGTAGAGCCCTCTGATCTAGGCAGCAGTCATCCGTTTAAGAAATCATTGGCCTCTTCCCAGCACATTGCATGGAGGGAGAAGAAGCCCAGCACTAATGACCTCAGTTCTCCTTGGAGAACAGCCTCTTCCTTCAGCCCCCTGCTCTGGGATGACACAATGAGTAACATCTAGCCATAAAAATCAGTCTCTTTCATTTGTTTTTTATTATGTTGTACATCACTAAAGATCTAAATACAAGGATAAAAATTGAGAGAGAGAGGTTAAGTAACTTGCACAAATTTTATGGAGCTAAAGTTGATAAACACTATATATAAACAAGAGGGCCTAGAGGCTTTAGAGCCCCCACCCCATGTAATCTCTACCAGCACCCTAACCCAAGCTTTGAAATGAGTAAATGGTGTTTTCTCAGTATCTTATGTACAGAGCTCTGGAGAGTAGCCTCGAAGCCCCAACGCCTACCAAACTAGCACAACTGCTCTGGAAATTCTATAGCTACACAATAGATGAAGGACAGAGTTGGTACATGATTTGCCAATGACAAACAGAAAAAAGACAATTATCACTCATCCTAAAAATAACCCTGGGAGACAGATACTATTATCTCAGTAGGGACACACCAAGGCTTTACAGATGAGCAAATATAAGTTAAGTTGCTTGTCCAAGTAACAGTGGCTGAGGCAGGATTCAATCCACATAACTCTGGTTCCTAAACCTAAAGGGGACAATGGCCGAGTGTGGACTATGGCTTAGAACCTCATGATGCCTTCTCAGAATCATGTCTTCTGAGAGCAGACACATCAGATGGGCCCAGGGCACAGCTGCCTAATTCCAACAAAGGTCTTTGAGAGAAATCAATAGGTGTGTGTTGAAAAAAGATACTTACAAAATCATTTCTGAGAAAAACAAAAAAAAAGACCCTTCACAAGAAACCAGCCTCAAAGAAGCAGTATGAAGAGGCTGGCTGAAGGGAGAGAGGGTCTGAAGTACTTTTCCACTTCCTGAACAATTTATTGGGCTCCCTGCCCTTATGCTTGTGATTAATAGAGCCTCAAGAGCTGTTGAGTCTCCAGGCCATTTTGCTCTAGGAAGCTTTGATTTGAAAAATGAGACAAGTAGTTTCACTGCTGTCATCAATAGGAAATTAGGAGATAAAAAGAAATCTATTTAAATGGCTTTTAAATATTCACAAGGAGAGCCATTGGGTCTTGGCCATGTTCCTCTCCTCTGTGCCCCTTGCCCAGATACCCCATTGCATCAGAATAATGAACACAAACTATGCCACTGTCAGCAGATGCTGAAGACAGTTGCAGTGAGTACAGCCAACATTGGCCTGAACTCTCTTGCCCCTCAGGAACTTAGATCTTTGGGGATGAGGTTCAATAAAGAATATTTGAGCTTTTCTAGACCAAGGTGCAAGATAAGATGACTGGAGAGGTACAGCCACAGTAAAATGACAATCCGATTCAAAAGAAGTCTTTCACATTAGTTCTATGTAACTGCTTTCTTTTCTTTTTGGCATCCAAGAAAATCAAAACGAAATTTGAGACTCAAGCACAATAATCTAAAGGACCCTGTAGTCTGCAAATTTGTGGTCTTTTTCCTCTGGAGAGGCAGAACAGGAAGTGGTTAAGGGCATGAGTTCCCATATCAAACTGATTTCAAATACTGGCTCTCCTGCTTACAAGCCACATGACTTTGGCCATATTTAATTTCACTGAGCCTCAGTTCCCTTTACCTCAAAATAAAGACTAAAATAGCACTTACCTCAAAGGACCCTTTTACGGATTAAATAAAATTATGTACACAAATTTCATTGTATGCAACTAAAATCAGCTGTACTTATTAAAAGAAAAAAAGAAACTCTTAAGGGAATATAAATTGGTATAACCTCTTTCGATGCAATTTGCTGAATGCATCAAAATTTAAAATGTGGATTACTGGGGTGCCTGGCTGATTCAATCAGTGGAGCATGCGACTCTTGATCTTGGAGTCATGAGTTTAAGCCCCACCTTGGGAATAGAGCTTACTTTAAAAAAATGTGGATTCTGGGGCACCTGGGTGGCTCAGTCGTTAAGTGTCTGCCTTCGGCTCAGGTCATGATCCCAGGGTCCTAGGATCGAGCCCCACATCGGGCTCCCTGCTCAGCCGGAAGCCTGCTTCTCCCTCTCCCACTCCCCCTGCTTGTGTTCCCTCTCTCACTGTCTTCCTCTCTGTCAAATACATAAATAAAATCTTTAAAAAGAATGAAAAAAAATATGGATTCCGTTTGAACTAGTGATTCTACTTCTAAGACACTTATTAGAATAAGTAAACAGATGTATAGGTAAAGACGTTGGCAGATATACTATGTAACTGAAAAAACAGCAAAGTAAACATGCATCCATTGAGGAATGGTTAAATGAATTAGAATTCATCTATACAAAGGTATATATTATGTGGTAAGAAGAATAAGATATATGTGCTTCAACAAGGTAAAAAATCCATAATACACCATTCTGTGCAAAAAAAAAAAAAAGTAGAATGTAAGGCAGCATATACTGTATGAACTCATTTGTATAAAATATACAGACACATATTTAAATTTGTATTTAAAAGATCAGAATGATATAAACCAAATGCTAGCAGTCATCAGCTCTGGGGAGTAGGATAGGCTGGTGCCTGCAGGAAGCAGGTTTTCACTCTTTATATAGTTCTCCATTAGTCGAATTTTGACAAGCAAGTGATATTTTACATTTTTTAAAAGATTAGCAAGCCTCATACTTTTGAGCTTAGCCACTCATAGAAAAATTAAGCAAATCAGATACAGACATACTAGCAACTGAAGCTTTAAGCATATAATCGTGGTTCATTTCAGCCATTTCAACTGGGTAAAATTCAATGTAATAAATAACAGAATTATGAAAATTTTACTTTGGGATACCTCAACACACATTTGTTCTCAAACTGTTTAACTGAATATATACTTTGTTTTCGACTCATCAATGCAAACTTTGTTTTCTTTTCTGATCCATGAGTTCCCTCACAAGCCTATATACCTGCCTGATAGGTATTTCCACCAGGATACTCCAATGTGCTTAAAACTAACATGTCTATGTTGTCTGTTGAAGGGCATCTCGGCTCTTTCCACAGTTTGGCTATTGTTGACATTGCTGCTACGAACATTGGGGTGCATATGGCCCTTCTTTTCACGACATCTGTATCTTTGGGGTAAATATCGAGTAGTGCAATTGCACGTACTGCATGGAGCACTGAGTGTTATATGCAAACAGAATCATGGAACATTACATCAAAAACTAATGACGTACTATGTGGTGACTAACATAACACAATAATAATAATAAAAAAAACTAACATGTCTAAAACCAAATCTATCATCTTCCCAAAATATCCTATTTTTCCAAGGATATTCCCACTCTCCTACCACCTGGCCTTGAAAGTCTCACTCTTATTAGTAGTCAGGCCTCAGTCTTACTCCATCAGCAGACTGATGGTCAAGCAGTGTTTGTTTTTGATCCACAGTATGTCTGACATCACTCCCTTCATTGCCATTCCCCAGGCCAGCCCCTAAATGCAAGTACCCCACCTCAATGTCACCTTGTATCTTTATTACAGTATCTGTAATACTGTGGACATCTCCCCGCTGCACCCCACCAACTCCAATCCCTAATAGACCATAAACTCCTCAAAAGAAGGTTCATTTTCTATTAATCTCAGCACCCAGCATCCTGCCTAGGGCACAGTGGGTGCTAGTTTAATATTTTTTTTCAGTGAACAAAGAGATGGAAAGAAGTAATTGGTCTTTCTTTCTAGCAGATTCTCCTTTCCCCATCTCCTTATCCCCCACCTATTTTCTTCAATAGTTCTCCCTAGTTGATAATTCAATAGCATCATCATCATTGGTAATTTGCCACTTCTCAGACGAAAGCATAATCCTTTCAAATTCAATCATGAATGGAGTTTAAAGGGCTTTATTTGATATATTCAGTGCTTTTCAAAGAAAACTTGAAAAATTCAAAGCTATAGAACCTAAAAAACTCCAATAGGCCTTAGATTTCCATTGAGACTTTTATAAAACAGTGAAAATGAGCATTTATGAATCATTGGAGGGTTAAAGACCAAGTCCCTTAATTATCAATCCTAAAATACTATTTTATAAGAGGAATGCACACGTATTAAGAACGAGTCATGTAATTTACAAATCATTTCTAAATAGCTCTCTGACTATGATGTTCAGCTTATTAGGAGCTGTTAATATTCTATTACTCGGAGGTCATTAGCACATTCTGCTGGCAGTATAGATCACATAATATCAAGTGACAAAGGGAGAACATGAAATATTCCAATTATGATTTCTTTTAAAAAGGGCTGCCGTGGGGCGCCTGGGTGGCTCAGTCGTTAAGCATCTGCCTTCGGCTCAGGTTATGATCCCAGGGTCCTGGGATCGAGCCCCGCATCGGGTTCCCTGCTCGGCGGGAAGCCTGCTTCTCCCTCTCCCACTCCCCCTGCTTGTGTTCCCTCTTTGTGTCTCTCTCTGTCAAATGAATAAATAAAAAATCTTAGGGGAAAAAAAGGGGGGGCTGCCGTAACCTTCTATATCTTGCAAAGTCGGAAAATGCTACCACCTTTCTCCATTAAATGGGGTACCATCAGGGGAGGGGAAGATTACTTAAATAGAATAATAGCTAACATTTAATATGTGCCAGGCACAGTTTGAAGGGTTTTCCAATAATTCACTAAATCCTTACAAAAACTTTATGAGCTACGTAGTTATTAACCCTATTTAACAGGTAGGGAAACTGAGTCCCCACTGAGGTTTTAAATAACATGTCCAAGATTTGTACCTTTTAAAAAGGGAGCCACGTGTGGCAGACATGGAGATATGCCACCCAGATCCCCACTTCAAGGAAGGCTTTGTGGCTAAACACTATAAAGATGTATTTCTTGCCCATGCTACATGTCTTCTGCAGGTGTCAGGATGGCTCTCTTCACTGTGGTCACTCAGGGACCCAGACTGATGAGACAGTCATCATCTTGAATGCTTCTGATTTTCAATCCAGAGGCAAAGAGAAACCCCTGGGATTCTAGTATTATCAATTAAATGTTCCTGGTTTAAAATGACACAGATAATTTCTATATATAGCTTACTGGCCAGAATCACAAAAAGACCAGAAATGGCAATCCCACCATGTGATCAGAAAGGAGAAGAACTGAGAATACTTGATGAATTGTACTAATTGCAGTCTCATCTAGTGACCGAGATAGTTAAGGTCAAGGATTCCCAAACTTAGCTGTATGTATCTTGATCACTTGGGGAGTTTTTGTTTTTAGTAAAAATTCCCAGATTCCACCCCATATCTACAAAATAGAAATGTCCAGAGTGAAGGCTGGAAACACATAACCCCCTTGCACAATCCAAAACTATGTATATGAGAATCACACCACTAGAACAGCTCCAAGGTTCCTTCCAAAGAAAGAAGGCTATAAAAAGCAGGACACGGATTTTGGTGGACTAAGTTGTTTTACATACGCAAATTTTATTTTATTAATTAATTTGTTAGTCTCTATTAAATCTTTCTAAAGTATATTTTATGTCTTCATAAATTATATAGAGTAAACCTCTCCTTGTTGACTCTGGTCATTCAATCAGCAAAGAATTCCCACCTTCATTCCAGCACTTTATTGTCGTCATGGTCCTGACCTCAGGAGGCTCAGGACCTATTATGGCCTACTATGGCCTAATAAACCATCTCCCTGGACAACATTGGCCATGACCAATCCCTTGTCTCCCTAGTACATGGCCCTGGCTTCCAATCCCCACCCAAGTCTCACACCCTGAGTACTGCTTGCCATAGAGAGAATTCTGATTAAATATGCCCTTGATGGAGTTTATCAAATATATACAATGACTTCTTTTGGGGAAAAAAAGGTGCTTATAAATGCTTAAAGCTGAATTAAACTGTTTTAATTATATATAGCTTAAATATATACAAGCACAAAACTAGCCATATGGATATTACATTCTAGCTCCTGTACAACTATAAAAACAACATAAATTCATGAAATAAATAAAACCTAACAGCTAAGAGATCAGACACTTAAAATCAGAATGTCTAAGTTCAAACTAATTCCACCTCTTATAAATTGTGTCTTTTTGAGTGTTACTTAAACTCTTCAGGCTTTGGTCTCCTCATCTGTAAAATAGGAATGATAATAATTCCTATTATATAGGTTGCTTCAGGATTAAATTAAATAATCCATCTAAAGCATTAATGAATGATTAATGTTATTACAAAATCAACAACTTATATCACAAAATCAAATAAAGTACAAATTGAATTAATACAATTTGATACACAATAATATAATGTGATACATGATATTTTGCTGAAACCAAAGAGCCAACATGAATATAGTACTGAACCATGACAGGTTGAGTCCCACATACCTGTACTACTGTCTGCATGATTCAGTTTACCCATCATATTCCAACTGCTGGGAAAACTGCATTTGCCCAGTACACCATGATGGCTATGACATTTTCCTGGAGTGAAATGGATCATTTGTCTATTGTCTTCCTCTATTCTGCACCCATGAGTTTATAACACAGTATCAGCACAAAGGCAGGCTCAGAGATTACATATCTGTATTTGGTAATAAGACGGTCATTAGGATTTGCCAGAAAATATTTATTCCTATTTCTTAAATTGTCATCAAAATGAAAACACAATAAAGAACATTCCCCTGAAACTTATGAGGAACCCTGGCCTATGATGGGAAACCAAGAAAAAAGCTAATGGTGCTAGATGCCAGAATTTAGATCTTAAATGATAAGCCAAGTGTAAGAAAATGAAAGTTAATATAAATGCAAATTCCTACACTCATGTCCAAAAGACAAACCACACAAGTGATAACTGGGAAAACATATCCTGATAAGAGCACATATTTTAAGAACCAAGGAACTGTTTGTCAATAGGATGATGTGCTTGCCATAGAATAATAAGATCTTGGTTACATTATCAGAAGCAAAGTCTCCAAAATAAAGTGACTTCTACCCTGCTCCATGCAAGTGAGATCATATCTAACATCATATATTTGGCACCATATATGGCCCTTTAATAGGTTTATTAGTAAATCAGAACCAGTCTATTGTGGTGATTAATAACATGGAATCTAGAGTTCGGAGAACTGGATGGGAATTGGAATATCAGCCCCACCATCTCAAGCATGTTGGTTCACCACTCTTTAGTTTTCTTAGTTTCCTTATCAGCCAAGTGCTGATACTAATAATGTGTATCTCATGGGACTGTTATGAGAATTAAATCAGAACATACATAGTAGTATGTACTGTATTCTAAAGGTAAAATGCTGTTGAACACAATGTTTAGCCAAGGTAAGATTCTTAAAAAAATGGTTTAAACATTTTTAAGTACAATGAAGGACACAAGACAGTGAATTGTCCTTGATTTCATTTCACATAAAAATTATTAATAGAACTGGGAAGATTAGCTGGGAGAAGAGTCATCCTGAAAACAACATGGGGTTGCTATGTTCAAATTTTTGAAGTATGTGACAAAGATGAAAGAACTAGGACCAATAAGTCTAAGTTATAGGGAGACAATAGGGAGATAAGTGGTTTTTAACTCAACAAAGGTAGAATTGCTCAATGAGCAGTTCAAAAATTACACTGCTGCCAGAGAAAGTGGTCAATTTCTTAGTGGTGGGAAGTTCCATAACTACTCTGACCTTCTGTGAATCAGTAAAAATCCCCTAATGCCCTTCACTCTGTGGAGTCTCTCCCTAAATGTCCCACCAAATGACTAGTCACTTCAAGGCTACAGGAATCTAAAGACCAAAATCCTGTATCTCCAAGTCCCAGGATCATCTCAGCTTTCAACCTTTGCCCTGTATTCCCTTCTATCATCTCACAAAACTGAAACAAGCCAAAGATGCTTTTCATTTGGGGAAAGATAAAGAGGAAGCCATGAGCACAAAACAAGGTTATTACCTCCTTCAATGTCTAGCCCAAAGAGAGCCCAATTTCCTTCTAGACAAATCTTGCCTCATTTCACATAAGCCTTTAACTTCTGGTCCAGTGGCACTTAAATAATCTGTTGGAAGTCTATCATTTTTGCTGTTTTGGACATACTGTGTTTTCATTTATCCAAAAAATGAAGCAAGGTTCAGCACATGTAAGTTTTCTGGTATCTATTTTTAGTTCAATGAAAGAATTTTTAAGCATTATTGCTATCTAGTAATGGGGATAACAATGACCCTGTCAGTAGAAGTATTAGAACTGAAACTAGGTGGGTATGGGTGTCAAACTAGATTACTTTTAAAGTCCCTTCCAACCATAAGAATCTATACTTCTATCTATATAATGATGTGGTAATTTCAAATGGAGTCTAGGAAGAAAAATCACCTGAGTGTATAAATAAATGAACCTAGGTTCATTTATTGAGACACATCTGCACTTGCTATAAACACTTTAATTTAGAAACTAAAACTTCCATTTCAAATAGTTTTGTTGCTATTTTCTTCACCAAAGATTAGTGTATTTTAAAGATTTTATTTTT
This sequence comes from Zalophus californianus, assembly GCF_009762305.2. Taxonomy (NCBI): domain Eukaryota; kingdom Metazoa; phylum Chordata; class Mammalia; order Carnivora; family Otariidae; genus Zalophus; species Zalophus californianus. Next base: position 126,110,586 of record NC_045598.1, read on the forward strand.
TTTAGGTACTGCTCTACACCCAACGTGGGGCTCAAACTCACGACCCCATGATCAAGAGTCTCATGCTCTACTGACTGAGCCAGTCAGGCACCCCCCCACACTTGTTTTAATTCAATTTAGTTAACATATACTCTATTGTTAGTTTCAGGGGTAGAATTTAGTGACTCTTCAGTTGCATATAACACCCAGTGCTCATTACATCAAGTTCAGGCGCCCCTTTTACAGATTTTTTTTTAAGTAATAGGTTAGTGTATTTTAATGATAAATGTTTACAGTACATTACAAAGAAACAAGTTTTCTAAGAATATATACATAAATAATAAACACTGGGTCTATAAAAGTTAAAGTGAAATCCCAGAGCAGCAATTGTATAATGTCCTCTGAAAATGTGTAACAAGGCTTGACTTTATGTTGAATCACTACATTATATACCTGAAACTAATATGATCCCGTATGTTAACTATATTGGAATTTTAAATTTAGAAGAAAAAAAAAAAGGCTTGATTTTGGTTCCTCCTTCCACTTTCAGATCATGAAAAAAATCACCGAGGAAGGTATGAAATTCAATGCATTGAATATAGGTGAACACAAAAATGCATGTAAGAAAGAAGCTACCACCAGATCATTCCAGCTATTCCTATGGTTAAAAATCTGCCTTTCTGCCTCTCATGCAAGAAGCAATGGTGTCCCATTGAACAATTTCATTCTTTTAATGTCATCAGGCACTTTTGTAAAAATGAATGTGGAGGCTTTTGACACACTTCTTTCATATTGCTAAGGAATATACATTCCCCAGAGAATCTTCATTCTCTGCCTCCACAAAGAGCATGATAGTCTCAACCCCTGACATTTCCTCTTTAATAAACAGGGAATTTGTACATGGGCTGAAAAACGTCATTAAACACACTTCCTTTAGTCATTCAGTAATTTAGTTGCCATGGTAATCTTTGGTAAACTTGAAAAGTACTTTGGAGGGGTCATTTCCAAATGCTTGTTTTTAAAATTCTAGAACTTTTAAAAGTCCCAGAGGATAAAGAGGCTGAAAATGCTTTTCTCTTCAATGCCTCACCCTGGATTCATCGAATGGAGCACAGCTATTCACGTGACATGCATTATACCTCTGACAATGATCATTCCATCATTTCCCACCTCGAGATCATTCTTACAGACTGCCCATATCTTCCCAACTGAGTGAACACACTAACTCGGTTCTCCGTGGCAGCAAAGGGAATTAATTCATGAAATAAGCACTTTCCCATAATAGTCCCCAAAGCTTTTCACAATTGAGCAGTGTCATTTTTGGCCTTCCATCAATAATAGGGTGAAAAGTACACTCTGAAGCAGTTTAACAAAGGAACATCAGATAACTTGGGACTTGAACAGATCCAGGCCACTACCCAAGGAAACAATGTCGGACAGGAGGCTCTGATGATTCATGGCTCTAACCCACTCTGTTCATCAACCATGTCAGGGCTCAAAAGGTTTCAGGAAACACTGTCTGGAAGACTTTCTTCTGGCTAATAGCTACATTTGACAACTGACCTTTAATCTTTACTTCACATTATCATCCCATCATTAGCCAAGGATAATACACGAGCATTTTTCAAATATGATTTGATGGACTGAAGGTGTTCTAAAGATTTTTCATCCAAAGAAAGACGCTATTATTAGCTTTACCAGACTCTGACTCTATCCTGAATTTTTAAAAAGAACTTAATTAAGTAAAATTAATGGTTTCACTAGAGTTGAACAAGCAGTCACACACTATTTGTTTCATTCTTTTCTGTGGGGCACTATTGGTCACATTAGAATAGGCTAACACTCATGAACTAAAGCAGTGTATGTTGTGTGGTAGAAGGAGCACTGACCTGGAAAACAAGAGTCTGCTTTGACCTTAAGCAAACCATTTAATATCCCTTAATCTGTTGCCTCATCTGTAATATCTGAGGATTGAACTGAGTAAGAGAGCATGTGCCTCCTATCAGTATAGCTGGAACACAGAGAGAGAAGTAAAATATAAGGCAAAATGAGGTTTGGCCATGTAGGGAGGGGGGCCATACCTTGCCTTGTGAGTCTCCTCAAAGATTCTGATATTTACCCGAAGAGCAGTAGGATATAATCCACTGAAGATTTAAGCAAGAGGGTGATGTGATCAGAGATGTCATTATGGAAGGTTCACCGTGGAGTTTGGATTATAGATCAAAGCGAGACATGGAACCCAGTCAAACTACTTCAGTAGCCTTGGAATGATCTGCTTATGTCCCTGCCCCTGTGGCAGAGGCCACTTCACTACTACCCATGTAGATTCAACCCTGCCCCAGTGCTGAATTACTTTTTTAAAGGGAGATCATAATCCTGCCTTCACAAGATTGTTAAAAATCCCAGCACAGTGCTTTGTCAAACTGACAGCTGTCCTGTTCTCCATTCTCCCTGCCTTGGTCCCTCAATCTTCTGGTTATGGGATCTTGGGATGCTTACTTGCTACCTGGGGCCCTTGAAGTCAGAAGTCCTAGGTTCCAGTCTCCATTTTGATACTTCCTGGCTGCATGAGCTTGGGCAGGTTGCTCGTTGTTTGCAGCCTTGGGGTCCTCACCTGCAAAAAGTGGGGTAATAACTATCTCACAGTGGGGTTGGGATGATCAACTGAGATGACTTATTAAAAGCACTCTGGAAGTCATTCTGCATATCCTAGGCCTCCTTGTGCTTCCCATTCCTGGTAATCAGACAGCAGACCCTGGACCTTCCAGCCCATTCCACCGTGGGTGGGCCTGGTGTGGCAGGCTCCTTTCTGCCCTCAGGAGCCACACTAAATAAACCTCCCCCTTCTTCAAATACATGAAACCACCATATCATCATATCAGATGACTGCCCTATTGGAAGGCCCTGCTTTGGCCTCACTCCTATTTAGTAATACCCACTCTGAAATACCCCTTTTTTCCAATCATCTCACCTTCTCTCACTCCTAGTTTCATTTTCTATCAGATTACTCCCCTCCATTCTCTGCTACAATTTTCCAGTTAATGATACCAGTTCAGACTCTTCTAAGAGAACTGGGGGTAGGAAGGTAGGAGGAGGCTAGGAAGTTCCACAAAAGTTCCTGGAACATGTGTGCATGAGGAGGATGGCTGCTGCTTAAACAAACCTCATTAGTTTTCCAGCTGCCTCTGTGTGTGTGTATCTTTCCATCAACAGTGATTATGCAAATGTGATATTTGTTTTAATGAGCATGTCAGGTGTGTTTTGCTGTAACATTACATATGATTGACTATGGTATTAAAGTAACAACTTGATGACAACTGCATAAGAATATGTGGAGCTGTAAAAATAGAGGTTTGGCAAACCTCTCTCTTCTAACAGTAGCACAATCTCTGCTGGACAGTAGGAGCCTAAATATCCTATAACGCAATTCCCACAATGTGAAGGAAATTCAGATATTCAGAATCCAAACCTAGTCATCCATACCTGCCAACTCCTTTGGAGGCACAAGACTGGCCTGGGGCTCCAGCTGGCCAGCTGACTAATATTAGGGAGGTGGTTTTCAGACCATATGTGGACTCTTTTGTGGAGCTCTACTGGGTTGAGGAAAGCACAGATTTTATTCTGGAAGATACAAAATAGCAAAGTGGATTTAGAGTCAGACTACAACTGAGTATGAATTCTGGCAAAAACAAATTTCATCATCTGAAAAGTCTGAGCATCAATAAGGACAACCCTTATCCAATATATAGTTGCAAATATTTTGTTCCATTTCATAGGCTGCCTTTTCATTTTGTTGATGGTTTACTTTGCTGTGCAGAAGCTTTTTAGTTTGATATAGTGCTATTTATTTTTTCTTTTGTTACTTGTGCTTTTGGTGTCATAGTCAAAAAATCATTGCCAAGACCAATGTCAAGGACCTTCTTCAATATGGTTTCTTCTAGGAGTTATGAAAACAGGATATTGAGGAGATATCTGCACGACATGTTTATTACAGCATTTTTCACAACAGTCAAGATATGGAAACAACCTAAGTGTCCATCAACAGATGAATAGATAAAAAAGATGTGGTACGTATATAAAATGGAATGTTATTCAACCATGAGAAAGAAGTCCTGCCATTTGCATCAACAAGGATGGACCTTTAGGGTATTATGCCAAGTGAGATAAGTCAGACAGAGAAAGACAAATACTCTATAATGTCACTTAAATCTGTAATCTAAAAGAGCGGGGAACTCATAAAAACAAGGACCAGATGGGTGATGACCAGAAGCTTGGTGGGCAGGACAGGGGAGTGGCAGAACCGGGACCCCTTGTGTAAGGACATGAACTTGCAGCTAGTAAATAAGCCCTAGAGATCTAATGCAGAGCAGAGTGATTATAGTCAACGATACTGTGTTATAAACTTTAAAGTTGCTAAAAGACCAGGTCTTAATTGTTCTCACCATGAAAAGGAAATAATTATGTGACATGATGAAGGTGTTCACTAATGCGACACTGGTAATCATATTGCAATATATATATGTGTATATATACACACACACAAATGTATCAAATCAACATATTATAACCTTAAGTTTACACAAGGTTATATATCAACTATATCTCAATTTTTTAAAAGCAAAAAAATTAAAAACCACACACTAAAACCAAGGGCAATAAGTGTGACATTTAGGCTTCTTCTCTTTCCAAAAGTATCCAAGTTCTTTTTAACTTTGGGGCCAGCACTTGGTAGTACTCTATTCCCTTCAAATTATTCTAGAGAATTTCTGTTCAATACACTCTTCTTAAAATGACAAACTCTTTACATATTTACACAAAATTGTTTACCTTTTGAATTAAGGTCCTCTATTTCCTGTGCCATCAGCAGGCCAATGATAGTCTCAGAACTTGATCAGCTAAACTTGGGTGTGAATTTAGTCTATGCTCTTCCTGGATTTTATTATAAGACGAATTTGCACATTTCAAATACTGGAGGTTTCTTTGAAGCTGAAATATCTGAAATTTTTTTTAAAGATTTTATTTATTTATTTGACAAAAAGAGACACAGCGAGAGCAGGAACACAAGCAGGGGGAGTGGGAGAGGGAGAAGCAGGCTTCCCGCTGAGCAGGGAGCCCGATGCGGGGCTTGATCCCAGGACCCTGGGATCATGACCTGAGCCGAAGGCAGCCGCTTAACGACTGAGCCACCCAGGCGCCCCTGAAATACCTGAAATTTTCAAAATAGCTTGGTTTAAGGTGTCTGGGTGGCTCAGTCAGTTAAGCATCTGACTCTTGATTTTGGCTCAGGTCATGATCTCAGGGTCGTAAGATCAAGCCCTGCCTCTGCTCACACTGGGTGTGGAGCCTGCTTAAGGCTCTCTCTCCCTTTCTTTCTGTCCCTCCCCAGCCTGATCCTACCCCTCCCCGCCACGTGTACATGCACACTTTCTCTAAAAAATAATAATAAAAAAATAAAAATAAATTTTAAAAATAATAAAATAATAATAAAAATAGCTTGGCTTTAAGATCCACAAATAATCCAAAAACTTTTAAATAATTAAAGGCTTCAACCTTCTCACTCATGAAAAATTTAGCTAGAATTCCTAATGAAATAAACTTTAACTCATATAACATAGAATTAAATGTTTCCAAACCAGGTTGCTCAAAAAGACCCAAAAGGCCTAAATAATTAATTGACAGCCAAGAACTGGGTATCATTTCCAAACCCCAAAAATGGAGTTGAGCTGAATGAGCAAAGAAATGACATATCAAGTTAGACACGCCTTGGTGAGGTGAGGCCTTCCCAAGCAGGCAGCACAACACCACCTCATCCTTCACAGCAGAAATAGCAATTCATCATCATATGCTACTATCTTCTTTATTTAATAATAGCATTTAACAAGCTTATTTGGGAATCTGATTCATTATCATTTTTAGGAATTGTAAAGGCCTTAAACCTTCTCTATACTGTGTGTGATTGTAGCTAAAGTTCACATCTTTCACAGAAAGGTGGAACATCAGTTCTAATTTTACATACTAGTGTGATAAAGAGCATAAAGCTCTTTGAAGGTCAGAAGACCCAGGTTCAATTTCTGACTTGGTCACTACTTTTCTGGCTTTTCTTAAATGTCTCAGTTTTTCCAACCACAATATATGGGCAGAGTTCATTAGAACTTGTTACAGTTCTTTAGAACAAATTATGTCAACAGTATTTGTTTAAAAATTATTGAACCCATACTGTGTGCCAGACACCATCCTATTTGCTAGAAATACAATAGCGAACAAGAAAGCCATGTTTCTAATCTCACAGAGTTTACATTTGTTCCAAATATGTTCACTGCTATCCAATCACTGATACGATACCCTCACAAATTACTGAGGACACATGAAGTCAATAAGTTAATTTACTTATTTCCTTATTTACTAACTGACTTGGTTAAAGTCAACAAATATTTGTTGAATACTTATATTGTGCAAGGCATTATTCTACATGCAATGAGAAAAACATATGTCCCTCACTAGACTTATGCTGCAAGAAGATAGAGGTCATATTTGTCATTGCACTCTATGTCCCCAAAGACTAGCCTGGTATCTGGTACTCAGCAGGTACTCAATATATAACTGCTGGAATGAGTAAATTTGTGAGTAGAAAAAAATATTATAGGCCCTGCTCTCAAGGGATTAGAATCTAATGAGGAATTTAAAGCATCTGTACATCAAATACAATAAATCATGGTACGTTATAAAAAGACATGAAGGATACAAAAGGATTAAAAGCAGAAACTCAAAACAGATACTAGTATACCAATGTTCATAGCAAGAATATTCACAATAGGGATGCCTGGGTGGCCCAGTTGATTAAGTGTCTGCTTTCGGCTCAGGGCATGATCCCAGGGTCCTGGGATTGAATTCCACATCAAGGGGAGCAGGGAGCCTGCTTCTCCCTCTGCCTGCTGCTCCCCCAGCTTGTGCTCTGTATCTCTCTCTCTCTCTCTCTCTCTCTGACAAATAAATAAAATACTTTTTTAAAAAAAAGAGAGCCGAGATGCCCTTCAACAGACAAATAGATAAAGAAGATGTGGTCCATATATACAATGGAATATTACTCAGCCATCTGAAAGGATGAATACCCAACTTTTGCATCAGCATGGTTGGGACTGGAGGAGATTATACTAAGTGAAATAAGTCAAGCAGAGAAAGACAATTATCATACGGTTTCACTTATTTGTGGAACATAAGGAATAGCATGGAGGACATTAGGAGAAGGAAGGGAAAAATGAAGGGGGGGAATCGGAGGGGGAGACAAACCACGAGAGACTATGGACTCCGAGAAACAAACTGAGGGTTCTAGAGGGGAGGGGGGTGGGAGGATGGGTTAGCCTGGTGATGGGTATTAAGGAGGGCATGTACTGCATGGAGCACTGGGTGTTATATGAAAACAATGAATCATGGATCACTACATCAAAAATTAATGATGTATTGTATGGTGACTAATATAACATAATAAAATAAAATTTAAAAAATTAAAAAAGAATATTTACAATAGCATAAAGGTGAAAACAACCCAAATGTTAACAAATGAACAGAGAAACAAAATATGGAATATCCATACAATGGAATATTATTCAGCCTTTAAAAAGAAGGTAATTCTGAAACATGCTACAACACAGATGAGCCTTGAAGCATTAGACCAAATAAAATAAGACACAAAAGGACAAATATTGTACAATTACAATGATATGAGAAAACCTAGAATAGGCAAATTCATAGAGACAGAAAATAGAGTGGTGGTTACTAGGGCCTGTGGGGAGAGGGAATGAGGAGTTAGTGTTTAATGGACAGAATTTCTGTTTGGGATGAGGATTAATTCTGGCAATGGATAGTGGTGATGGTTGAACAACAATGTGAATTTACTCAATGCCACTGACCTGTACACTTAAAAAGAGTTAAAATGGAAAATTCTATGTTATATATCTTTTCCCACAACAAAAAATAATGATAATTATAAAAAGACATGAAGGAGTTTGGGAGGCAGTGACATCAACCTGGCCTAACCAAGGATGGGTTTCTTAGAGGTGGTATCATTTCAGCCTGCTCTTCCACTTACTGCATACAAATCAGAGTTGTCACTGTTACCAATAAGAACCAAGCATTCATTTTCACAAGGTTCTTGAGTTTTATAGGACTCCTTCTTATACAAGAAACTGGTAAGAGTGGTTGCTTCTGGGTAGAGACACTGGAAGTCAGGAGGGTTAAGGATATAATGGCCTGGGGTGAAATTTCTTCCTTTTCACTATACATTTGTTCTTTTCTTAAAATTTTTGGGGGGGAGGGGAAGAAGGAGGGAGAGAGAGAAGGAGAGAGAGAATCTCAAGCAGACTCCAAGCCCAGCACAGAGCCTGACTCAGGGCTCAATCCCAGGACACTGAGATTATGACCTGAGCTGAAACCAAAAGCTGGCTGCTCAACTGACTGAGCCACCCAGGCACCCCTATGCTCTAGGTTTTAATCTTGGATCCTCTTCTAATAAATTGCAATTTATTCATTTACTCTATGGCAGAGATATTTGTGGTGGCAATGCCCTGGATTAAAAGACAAGCTTCCTTAGACTCCTTTGCAGTAGGTGTGGCCAGGTGATTAAATTCTATCTAGCCCATGAGAAGTATTATGTTATTTTCTGAAAGATTCCTTTTTCCTTCACTTTGCTTCCTTCCAGGAAGTGATTTTGAGGATAGAAGGCATGTGCTGAGGATGATGGAGGAGATAGGACACTTGGTCGCTGGTGGGATCCTGAAGCTTCCATCCAACACCTGGTTCCCTCCTGTGGATTTCTTTTATGTGATGAAATAAACCACTATGTGGTTAAGACACAGTTATTGGGAGTTTCTATTATATGCTGTTTACATAAGCTTTCTTTCCTTCTCCCCCACATATTATTTCTTCTTTGGGCTCACTTTTTCATTTGCTTACTTGTAATTCCTATACTTTCATATTCTGTAACTCACTCTCTGTTTTCTGGAAGTTTTCACTTTCCTGCTAACCACAACTTTTGCAATCCCCTCTGCCTTTTGCAGAGGGCTGCTACTAGGTAGTCTCCTCCATCTTTGACTGCTGTGGCTACTTTATAAGTCCCATCATGCTGGCCTCTACACAAAAGCTGCACATTCTGCAGTTCTGCTATTTTGCAGTTGGTTCCCACTAGGAATATTGGCTCCAAGAAGGCAGAGCTGTCCTGTCTATTCGCAGCTGTACTCCTTGAACTTTAGAGCAACACTTGACTTTTAGCAACTACTCTACAAATAATTCACTGAGTTTACTCAGCAAATATTTATTGAGCACCTTTCAAAGCACTAGGGATACCTCAGTGAACAAAACAGACAAAAATTTCTTCACTACGTTCTAGTGTGGGAGAAAGAAAAATAAACATTCAATCAATCAATGAAAAAAAAAAAAAAAGAAAAGCTAATCTAGTATTCTACCAGGGGAGAGGTGCTATGGAAAATCAGAGCAGGGCAAAGGGGATTGGGGAACTCATGGTAGAAAAGCTGGGCAGGAGGGAAAGGGGATCACAGTTTCAAATAAATAAAGGAGTAAGAGTTGGCCCTTGAAGAAGGCAATATTTGAGCAAAGACTTGACAGAAGTGAAGAAGGGAACCATTCCAATATCCAGGGAAGAGCATTCCAGGCAACTAGTACAATGAGGGAACAGCTAGTTCAAAGGCCCTATGGCTTCAAGAAATAGTGTGGAGGACACTGAGCCTAGAAGAAAGTGAGCAGGAGGGAGAGAGATTTGAGAAGAGATCAAAGAGATCTCAGACTTTGAAGGTCAATCTCAGTTTTTTGGCTGTTACTCTGGGTGACACAGGAAACCACTGCAGGGCTTGGAGCAGAAGAGGGACATGATGTAGTTTTAATTTTAGAACACTCTGGCTGCTGTGTTGAGAACAGATTATAAAGGAACAAGAATGGAAGTAAGGAGAACAGTAAGGAGACCTACAATAATTCAGATGACAGCTTGGGCCAAGATGTAGCAAGAGGTAAGGGGGAAATGATCAGATTCTAGATATATTTTGAAGGTAGAGGCAAAGGGATTTGTCAGTCAACTGGAAGTGGGGTATTAAAAAAAGAAAAGAAAATACTACTCCCTTGAATGATTCCAAGTTTTTTGGCTTGGTCAGCTGGAAGAAGAGTGTTGCCATTAACCAAAATTGGGAAAACTGCAAGTGGACGAGGCTTGAAGGGAGGATTTTAGTGTGGCTGTGTGAAGTGGGACAGGTCTATTAGACATTCCAGTAGAGGTGTTCCAGCAGACAGCTGGATATACACACCTGGAGTTCAGAGAAAAGTTCTGGGTTAGGAGTATAAACTTTGAGATCATCATGAATATATGAAGAATGAGCTCTGAACAATGATAAAACCTATTTTCCTTTCTGGAAGGAATCTTAATATTTTGCAGATAAAAGAATGACTTCCAAAGAGTGTGAACAAGACCATTAACCCAGAAAACAAGTCAAAACCTCTATGATGCTTCCCATTCTTTTTTTTTTTTTTTTTAAGATTTTGTTTATTTGAGAGAGAGGGAAAGAGAGCACAAGCAGAGGGAAGAGGCAGAGGGAGAGGGAGAAGCAGGCTTCCCACTGAACAGGGAGCCCAATGCGGTGCTCTATCCCAAGACCCTGGGACCATGACCTGAGCCGAAGGCAGACGCTTAATGACTGAGCCACCCAGGTGCCCCCCCATTCTTTCATTTTAAAGCAACGTGTCTCAAAACATGGTCTGCAGATCCCCTGAATCAGAATAAAACCAACTTTTGTAACAAACACTCTTAGTAATTCTCAGGCATACTCAAATCTGAAAACCACCCACTCTGTGTGTGTGTGTGTGTAACTCTGTGGCAGAGATTGTCATCTGGAAGTTTTCACTTTCAGACCTATAATGGCAACGAAGTGTGGGTTACACATGATGGACAGAACCTAAAGACAGTCACTAGGAATCCCTGATATCCAATTCATTTTATAATAGCCATAGGCTGACACATGTTGCATGGAATTTATCAATATTCAAGGAAATATATTTCTGGGTAATATTCTGAATCATTTCCTGCATCATCTCCAGAGCAACCTTGACCATTTGCCTTTAAGACAGACGTCTCTTGCTCTGAATTATAACAACTTTGGTTCAGATGAGCATGTTTCAGGAAAGATGCTGCTATTTCTCAGCCATATCTGATTTTCTGGTGTCAACATTTAGAAAACTATATTCTCATGAGTTTTTTTGGTTCTTTGTAATCTTTATTTTTTTCTTATACTAATTTTTTGCTTGCTGACAAAGTTTAAGAGCTCGTGAGACTATACTATAGTCTCCTAAACTGGAAAGTCCTTTCAAAGTGATTGGTTACTCAAAGAAACAAACACAGCCAACACTTGAAAGGCTTACCCAGGTACCCTTTCAAAGAAATGCTAATTCCAAGAGATTGTGCAAACACATTTAACAGGTTTCTTGAGTAATCATTTTCAGGCCCAGATTAACCTATAGTAGCTAAGTAGTATTTTCAAATTCCTGGGCCAGGAAAGTCATAAACCAAAGATCTCTTCAAATAGTTTGTCAGGATGTGTGGCAGCTATGGGCTTCACTCAGGTACATTTCCTGCCTGGCCCTTTTGGATACTAGAGTTATCATTCCTAACCTACATCAATTGTTCTCATAGGTTCAAGAACCTGGAACTACATTTTCAATCCACTCTATCAAAAAGAAAAGAAAAGAAAAAAAAAAAAAAAACACTTGACTCAGTATGCTATGGAGAATTTGATATTAGAGAAACTTTAGAAAGTACTTAAGCCACTTTTAAATTATAAAACCCAAATTTGTGATATCTCTAGGTTTTATTTTCTAAAATTCTGTGAAAATTTCTGACTTCAGTTCTGCTGGACAAATAGTTTACATGTTAAATTATAGCTGTCACTTTCATTTGTCTCAATTCTAAAATGACATTAAATTTTTATAATTTCATTGTATAAAACATTAATGTTTGATAGGTTGCATATAAATTCAGCAAGAGTATAGAAAGACTGGAAGTCCAGAATAGAAATTAGAGATCCTAAGGATGCACAATTGTGTGATATAAGAGTTCCAGGCTGCAGGCCCATGGTATCTCCCAAATGGGCTCAGACTTCACCTTTGTACCCAAAGTGAACAGGACCCAGGAAGGGAGAGGGCTAATGTTATAGAGTCAGAAAGTGCTGACTCTGATGACCCCCTGGCACCATGTTAAGCACCTGCTCTGGCCTGGGCTCGGGGGCTGGTGAGAGGAGAGCACAGTGGAGGCCCCAGGCCAAAGACAGTAGTAGAAGACAGGGTTCCCTGGGGAAATCACTCCTCTTCTCTGAACATAAACCAGAAGGGGCAGCAGCATCAAATACTGACTTTTCCTAATTAAACTTATGAGCTTATGACTCTTGGCAGGCAGTAAGTTTATAAGTTATATCATTTTTTTTATTTTCTACTGGTTACTACTAAACAGATCTGAAAGGACTTCATAAATATTAAGATATCCTTTCAAACTTTTATCCTCCACTTTATTTAGATGGTACCTCATTCAGATCTTGTTTCTTCCTGGAAGGCACTGGATCTTATTCCCAAAATATTGAGGTACATGACTTCCCTTCCTTCCACACATGGTAAGTAGGAAGCACATAGCCATGAAGAGCACTGGGACCAGTAAGGGGACATGAAAGGGAGGGAGCAAATACATGTACATTACAATATCTGGGAAGTACTGCCACACTTTTTATATGCCTTCCATAATGGCCTTTTGTCTTTTCCATTGGATTAACAATCCTTGCAATACAGGCATCTTGTTGTCTTTCTATGGCACTTGGTATTCTGTTGCATTGGACATTCACTAAGTATTTGTCAATTCACGACCGATGCAAACTAGAAAGTATAAAAAATAAAGATATCCTACTTATCATGTGTCCATTTTCAAGGCTGCAAATAGCATAAGATGCTGTCATGAATGTTTAATAGAAAAGCTGCAGTGTGCAGCTTACATACACTGCTAATCTGGGAGCTATAAACCGGGAGAAAAATATAATGTAACAAAATGTTCTCAACACTTACTTGCTTACAAGAAATTGAAAAATTACAATTTGGAAGGTATCGATAGTGTCTGCTAAATCGTCTGTTATTAAATATATTATCAAGGGAATAAATCCTTTTGCTGCCTATTGTAAGAAAACAGATTTAAACAAGATGTCAAAAGGAAGGAAAGAGAGGGGAAAGGGTATGTTGTAAAATATCCTTTGTTAAAATGGCAGTTGCCATTTCCCCTTTATTTTTATAGCTGTTAAATGATGATAGAGACAACAAAAACTAGTAGTCATTAAAAATTTCAAACTATATATATTTATACATACAATTATACAATATTGCCTTACTTAGCAATTCTTTTTACAACAGCTATATAAGATAATTTACAGAATTATCTCAAAGGAATCTCTAGCTACTCTAGTAAAAACTTAGAAAATAATTTAATTTCTCCACAGGACCATTTCCAGTAAGTCAATTATGACAAATTAGTTGACTGTGAACTCTAACCTAGTTAACAACATCCTGTGTTTACTGATGCAATGCTTCAAGCAATGGGGGCAAGATAGGTGGTTAAGACTCTCTCCCTCTCTGAGAGCCCATAAGAAGCAGAAACAAGAGCTGAGATGCAGCAACATCACCACCATCCTCAGACCGGAGGATGGTCCTGCCTCCTTGACCTCCCTACCCCATGCATATCCCCCTATTACACCTGCTCTGACAACTGCCATCACCCTCCATAGTCCACGCACGTATCATTTCTCTCTGGAACTAAGACAATGGTCTCCTACCTACCTGGACACTCTGCTTCCAGTCTCTTTCCCCTTCACTGCCACTTGAGTGAAATTTCCATCAATCTACAGGCTTAAATTCCTTCATTCCATCAACTCCCTAATGCCTATAGCTCCTGGAGAACAGAAACACTTTCTCACTCCCACATCCCCAGTGCTAGCATGGCTCCTGGCACACAGTAAGTTTTCAGAAAATGTTGGCTGAATAAATATAGAACAAAGTGTGACATGCAAACCCCTTTATAATCTGGCCCCATCTGACCTTCATAGCCTCACTTTCTGCTATCCCTTCAAATGTTTCAGCAGTTCAGGATTGCTCTGTTTTCCCATACACACGATGTATTTTCAAATTTCTGATCTCTAATGGAGCAACTCTCTGTTTAAAATATTTCTCACCCATTTCAGTTGTTACCCCCTAATTCATGTGGTGAAGTTCTGACTGATACACATTAAATGAATGAATGAGCTAACAACTCTCACGGAATACCTTGCCTCTATTCCTGCATCTCACTGGCAGGACTACTCTGTCAACACTGTTTCCCCATGGTCTTTCCTGTCAGGATGCATATTCCACCACTTAATAATATTAACTAAAACTAGCTATGTGAGCCTGAACAAGACTCAGTTTCCTTATTTGTTTTTAAAAATGTGGTTGGGAAACTGGTCAGAATGTTTCTACTCTCATTCTTTTTTCTCTCAGTTTTTGATAAAAGATCTGGAAATAAAAAACTATAACATGTGCTCAGTAAACAGAAGGATAAATCAGCACTTATAAAACACTTGGTGTATGAAGGAAGAGCAGAAAAAAGAGATGAGAAAGGTAGGTTTGGGGTGGATTATGAATATATCCAGGTATCATGCTTCACTCAATATCATTTAAACAAGAAAAATAAATAGCTAATGGGGGAAGAGGGGTGTGTGTGTGTGTGTGTGTGTGTGTGTGTGTGTGTGTGTGTGTGTGTGTGTGTGTGTGTTGGGTGGCTCACTGTTAAAGACAGAGGCAATCCTACCCTCATCTGATACTTAGTTCCCAAAGAAATTGAGCAGGGCAGCCAGTGGAGGACACATTTTGTTTGTAACTCCAGGAGGACCAAGCTACTGCAGAGGAAACCGGCTTCTCTGACCAACACTGGGACAATGCTAAGATTGCCTAAGGGAGAACCAGAGCTGGAGACCACTGAACCTCCCCAGCATTGAGAACCACACCGCTTAAAGAGACCCCAAATCCTGCTCCATATGGGATTCAACCCCCTCCCTCCACAGCTGATATGAGCAGGCAAAGAGTTTGTGGACCATACCTGAATAGGTGGCTCCTATTGAGGCAGATTTAATGGCAGAAGAAACCTAAGGAGAACTTTAATTAAAATGTAATGACAACTCTTCCACACTGTTTTCCAGAGTGACCGCACCAGTTTGCATTCCCACCAACAGTATAAAAGGGTTCCCCTTTCTCCTCATCCTATCACTTGTTGTTTCCTGTGTTGTTAATTTTAGCCCTTCTAAGTGGTGTGAGGCAATATCTCATTGTAGTTTTGATTTTTATTTCCCTGATGATAAGTGATATGGAGCATCTTTGCATGTGTCTGTTGGCCATCTGGACGTCTTCTTTGGAAAAAATGTCTGCCCATTTTTTAACAGGATTATTTGGTTTTGGGTATTGAGTTTTATAAGTTCTTTATGTATTTTAGATAGCAATCCTTTATCAGATATGTCATTTACAAATATCTTCTCCCATTCCATGGGTTGCCTTTTAGTTTTGGTGCTTGTTTCCTTCACTGTGTAGAAGCTTTTTATTTTGTTTTTTTTTCTTTTATATATATATTTTTAAAGATTTTATTTATTTATTTGAGAGAGAGAATGAGAGAGAGAGAGAGAGCACATGAGAGAGGGGAGGGTCAGAGGGAGAAGCAGACTCCCTGCCAAGCAGGGAACCCGATGCGGGACTCCAGGATCATGACCTGAGCCGAAGGCAGTCGCTTAACCAACTGAGCCACCCAGGCGCCCAGAAGCTTTTTATTTTGATGAAGACAAATAGATTTGTCTTGGGTAGATTTTTTTTTTCCAGATTACAATTCTTTATTCATTTTTTTTAAAGACTGGTTTTACGGGTAGATTTGTTTAAAGGAAATAAGTCTGGGCAAATTAAAAAAAAATAAACCTTACTTCTGAATTTAAAACCTACAAAAGAATCCAAAAAATACTACTGCTGAAATACAAAGTAGTCATCAGGATTAGTAAGCTAGAAGCTCTATAAGATCAAATGGAAAAGATACGTCAGAGAGAAAAATACAAATAAAAGGAAATCATTCATGAAAAGAAACATGGAGACAGTTTCAAGGAGCCTGATATGCAAATGAAAATAAAGGCATTGCAGAAGGAAGAAAAGGAATAGAAGACAAGCCACAATCAAATAAAAGGAAAAATGAAAAAAAAAAGTTTTCCTGAGCTGAAAAAAGACCTGACATTTCAAACAGCAGGGGCAACCAAGTGCCAGACAGGATTAATGGAAAATGACATACATTTAGGTACATTCTGGTGTCATTTCTGAACTCCAAAGAATAAAAAAATTCACATAAACTTCCAAAGAGAGATCACCTTACTTAAAAAGGAAAGAGAATCAGAATAGCTATCACATTCTTCACTGATAGTACTAAAGTCCAGGAGAAAAAAAAGAGAAAAGGAATACTGTTTAGAGACTTTTGAAAGAAGTGAATATAATCCAAGAATTCTATGCCTGGCCAGAATATCATTTATAGCAAAGTTGGAGAACCTTCTCATTGGTGGGTCTCCTCCCTCTGGAGCCTCCTTCAATTTGCCTATGCCTGAGTGAGTAATAAACCTTTGAATTACTTGCTGTCATGGCTCTGGTGTGATAATGTCTTGACATGAATACCTTTAAAGGAGGGAAGAGAGGGCCCAGCAATAGGCAGGGCTAAACCACAAGAGGTAGAAGAAGGGCATTTTCAAACATAAAAGAATTCAGAATTTATACCACATATGTAAATTTTTTGAGGAAATCATTCAAGACAGAATACCTCAATTGAAAGAAAATTAAAACTAAATAATAAATTCATTGTAGGGGTCTAAAGTATAAGAAACAATTGGGATCCATGAATCTAGCAAAATATATAATTATGTCAAAATGCATGGTGGCATTATGTTTATATAAGAAAAATAGCATACTTCTCAAGAGCAGGAATGGAAACCAAAAGATGAAGTGAATATCTTCAAAGTGTTAGGAGAAAGTAACTGTCTATTGAGAACTGCATCCTCAAATAAACAATCTTTTATTAACTAGGGTAAACTAAAGACATTTTCAGATAAATAAAAAATGCAAGAGTTTGCCATAAGGAAACTTAATGAAGGAATTTTATAAGGATGTACCTCAGGAAGAAAGAAAACAAACTCAAAAAAGTTTTAAGAGACAAAAAGAAAAAATGGCAAAGATATTGATAAACATACAAATTGATAAATTTAAACATATCACCTATAACTATAATGATATCTAATTTAAGAGTTTAAGAAAATATAACTAAAATACTGGCTAATAACAGTGAATAATCTGATAGAGGATGATCAAAGTTCAGTACCTTCTACTTTTCAGTCAGGAGTGTTAAGACATTGATTAACCTCACAACTCATTAAGTTAAATATAAATGGAAAAAATCAAATAAAACCTTGAAAAGGAAAACAGTGCCTAACTTCTAAGTAATTAGAAAAAAATGGAAGATTAAAAACAAATATGCTGGGGCGCCTGGGTGGCTCAGTCGTTAAGCGTCTGCCTTCAGCTCAGGTCATGATTCCAGGGTCCTGGGATCGAGTCCCGCAGCGGGCTCCCTGCTCAGTGGGAAGCCTGCTTCTCCCTCTCCCACCCCCGCTGCTTGTGTTCCCTCTCTCGCTGTGTCTCTCTCTCTGTCAAATAAATAAATAAAATGTTTTAAAAAAATAAAAAATAAAAACAAATACGCTATCATTCAAAATAGAGAGAAATAAAGGAGAAGAAGGCAAATTTTTAAAAGACAGAGATGCCCTTCAACAGACGAATGGATAAAGAAGATGTGGTCCATATATACGATGGAATATTACTCAGCCATCAGAAAAGATGAATACCCAACTTTTACATCAACATGGTTGGGACTGGATGATTACGCTAAGAGAAATAAGTCAAGCAGAGAAAGTCAATTATCATGCGGTTTCACTTATTTGTGGAACGTAAGGAATAGCGTGGAGGACATTAGGAGAAGGAAGGGAAAATGAAGGGGGGGAATCAGAGGGAGAGATGAACCACGAGAGACTATGGACTCTGGGAAACAAACTGAGGGTTCTAGAGGGGAGGGGGGTGGGTGGATGTGTTAGCCCGGTGATGGGTATTAAAGAGGGCACGTACTGCATGGAGCACTGGGTGTTATATGCAAACAATGAATCATGGAACACTACATCAAAAACTAATAATGTACTGTATAGTGACTAACATAACATAATAATATATATATATATATATAAAATAAAAGACAGATTAAAACAAACCCAAACATATATGCTAAATTCCACTGAAAGTTAATGGATTAAACTTCCCAGTTAAAAGATGGAGACTGTCAGATGGATTTTAAAATCCTAGCTATAAGCTCACCAGAAACATGCCTAAATCATAAAGATGTAGAAAAGGTGACTATAAAAGGAAGGAAAAAGTATTCCAGGAAAATACAGAGAACTAAATGAAATTCAAAGTATCATAAATCAAAATGTTGTAAGAAGCAGTAAAAGCATTACTTGAAGGGAAAGATACAGCTTTAAATATTTACATATTAAGAAATAAAGTGAAAACTAATGAACTTAAGCCTAACTGTAGAAGTTTAAAAAAAGAATAACAAAATAAAATCTAAGTTGAAGATTAATAAAAGTAGAAATTAACATGTTAAGATATAATGGAGAGTATCAATAAAGCTGAAAAATGGATCTTTGTGAAGACTTATAAAATAGAAAATCTCTAGTAAGATTGATCAAGAAAAAAGAGAATAGACAAAATAATATTAGGAGTGATATGATGGATATAACTTTAGATAAAGAGGAGATTTTTTTAAAGAGACTATTATAAAAATTTTATACCAATAAATTTGAGATGTTAGAATAGATAAATTTCTAGAAATACATATCCTACTATAACTATTTTGAGAAGTCAAATGGCTTCATCTTTTAAAATGGAATCAGAACCTTAAAATCTCTTCACCATGGTAATACCAAACCTAGATAATTTTATAGGTGAATTCTACCACACTTTCAAATAATCAGATGTTCCAATCTTATTCAAACTCTACCAGTGATCAGAAAAAGGAATACTCCCCAACTTAGCCAATGAAGTTACTATATAATACTGATATCTGAACAAGACAAAGGTAGTACAAAGAAGAAAAATTACAGGCCCACCTCACCCATAAATATAGATACAGAAATGTAAACAAAATGTTAGCAAACCAAAATTAGCAGTATAAAAAAGATAATACATCATGATCAGACTGGGTTTATCCCAGAATGCAAAATCTATGAAGTATATAAATATAATTTACTACATTAAATGATTAAAGGAGAAAAAACTATACGATAATTGTTGGGATTAGACTAAAAGGCTTCACATCCTGGTTTACCACTTACTAACTGAAAGACCTTGGGTAAGCCTCTCTACCCTGATGATCATCATTCTTCTCATCAATAAAATAAGGATACCATTAATATCTACCTCCTAGTCCTATTTTGAGAATTTATAAAGATAATCCATGTCTGATACATTATACCTGCTCCTGGTATACATGCCCTTTATTCCTCATGTTACCATCTACTAGAACACCCCTCTTCCTCCTCCCATCTATTCAAACCCTACCCAGGCTCAAAGGCCAACCCCAGTTCCTCTTCTTTCATAAAGTCTTTACCATTATTCCCCTTAGCTTTAATTTATCTCCCTCTTCTACACATTACAGTAGTTCTTAAACTTCTGAAGGAGGGGTAGAGAGTCACAGATGCCTTAGAGAATCTAATGGGGAAAAAAAGATCTATTCACAAAAATGCACATGCATATGCATACACATTTGCATAAAACATCAGGGGATTCCTGTCCCTCTGAAGCTCACCCATGGAACCCCAATTAAGAACTTCTGTCTTCAAGTGTATGTTTCACCATCACCCACTCTTTCTACCTGAGACCATCTTAACAAAAGCACAGGTTGCTGCATGGAGCTAGAAGCAGCACAGAGAGAAGCTAATGAAGCTCAATTCATAGATAAGGAAAAAGACACACAAAGAGGTGACGTGACATATCAAAGCCATGCACAAGTATAGAGAGTAACAGAGATGGAGCCAGAACCTGTCTCCTGACTATCTCTCTAGGTTTCTTTGCAAAAGTGTGTTTGAATAATTTATCTCCAACTTACAGAACTCTAAAATTGAGAAATAATGTTAGCCCATTTTTCAGATGGGGTGATGATCCCTTGGGAAATTTGTTCCCAGGTAATCAGGCTAGAAATTACTAAGACTTACTTAATCTCAGAATGATAGTTACTAAACATACCAGCAACATTATTATATTTTATTCTACTTTACCTTCCTTGTATTGAAATTCTCTCACTAGCTTTATCTGAAGCAGCACCAAACCGGGGAACACAACACTGCCCCAATTTTATTATGTGAGGGAGTTAACTTGGAAGCTTTTTAAAAACATTTCTACAACTGTAACCAATCAAAGAACATCATCAGTTCTAGATCTTGGGCCCAGATAGAAACAAATAAAGTCAATCCACAATCTTTCATTCTCATAAATATATCTTCTGTCTTCTTCCCTATGAGACATTTTTCCAGAACAGCTAACAAATAGTAAAATGGGTTATGCCCTGCTCATTCTCTACCCTACCTTCCAATTCTCAAAGAAGTTTAATGGTAAGGGGAAAAAACTGAAAGAAAAAAAGAAAGAAAAGCTTTATGAGTAATTTACAGAACACAATAATCAACCTCCACATTATTAAAAACTGATTAACACTTGTGTAGTCAGTCTCCCTATGCACGCAAGAAACTGTTTCACTATGTGGAGTCATACGACCAACCTAGGAAATCAGATAATGACTCAGGAAGAGGGGGAGGTTTGTAAAATGGGATATATTGGAAATTATAGGAAATACAATATTGGAGTGCCTGAAGAGCACAGGTTTTTAACAAATGTATCTTAGAGATGAATGGCAAAGGCCACCTAGTCAAAACCTTTCATTTTCCAGGTGAGTAAACTGAACCCTGAAATCTAAAATGCCTCACCTCTAAAATCCATAGGCTTTCCAGAGAAGGAAAACTGGAGCCCACAATAAGAAGTCAGCTTGCCCAGCTGAAAATTCATACTACCTTGGATAATGAGGTAAGTACCATAAATACTGGAAAATGCCAGGAACGTTATTTAAACATTCTAAATAATAAGTCTTTCTTAGGCCTTGGGGGAAAGCACACACACCACAAGCAACTGGATCTTCAGCATTACCAAGTGGCTCACAGGAACCTAGATGAGGCTGCAGTGCACTTCTGGATGCTGTCAGGGACAGTGTTACACCTATTTGCCACAAAAGAGGTTTTCTCCTTTGCTTTCTTTAGCAAGGAAAACACCTAGAAAAAGTGTAGGCTACAGCATTTCCCCTATATATGGTCATATTTTTAGTGTTTCTATCCATTGTTTTTATTTTTCATTGGTGTATTCTAAAAAATAATGGGCTTAACAATGTTTAGAAATAATTCTGGATTAAGAGGGACCAAGAAGGGGCACCCGGGTGGCTCAGTCAGTTAAGCGTCTGGGATCCAGCCCTGCCTCGAGCCCCACGTCAGGCTCCCTGCTCCACAGGGACCCTGCTTCTCCCTCTCCCTCTGCCTGCCACTCCCCCTGCTTGTGCTCCCTCTCTCCCACTCTCTTTCAAATAAATAAATAAAATCTTAAAAAAAAAAGGAGGGACCAAGAATTAATGTTTATTTGGCATAACAATAACTTCATTATGTACTCTTGATATTGCTTATGTGGGAAATTTAGCAGAAAAAATTTATTGGCAGATTAATATATGTTCACATATGGCCTATGATTGCAAAGACAAATTGAAATCTGCATGGCAATGAAGTTGCTCTCCTTAGGGGAAAGGAATTCAGGACTCAATTGCCTAATCTGGTGTAAATCTACTCTAAAGTTTTCAAAAACTGTTCAGACTCCATTAAGAAAAACACAAAAAGATCTCTTGCTCATTGCAATTTTACTTTCATAAGTTAAAGTATAATAAAAAAGATTTTTTAGATAAATGGATCTAAATTCTGTTGTTGGGTTCTTTGAGTGCAAATATACCTAAAGTTCTGGAACTTCAGTTTTCCTTTTTAAATCAATCTTTCATTCTTATATTGAACTTCTTATACAGGAAAAGTCTAAAGCCAAACACCAATCTCATTCCCTTGGGATTTAGTGAAGAAGTCTTATGAAGGGGGGTACCTGGGTGGCTCAGTCATTAAGCGTCTGCCTTCAATTTAGGTCATGATCCCAGGGTCCTGGGATCGACCCCGCATTAGGCCCCCTGCTCAGTGGGAGGCCTGCTTCTCCCTCTCCCACTCCCCCTGTTTGTGTTCCCTCTCTTCCTGTCTCTCTCTCTCTGTCAAATAAATAAATAAAATATTTTAAAAAAGAAAGAAGTCTTATGAAGGAAAACCATCAGCCAGTGGTGCTTACATACCTTACAGGTAGTGATAAGATTTTGGGAAATGCAGTTTTCTTGGCAAACTGCATTTGCCAATTTTTGAAAAACAGAAACTGTTGTGTATTTTTACAGATAGCAAATCAACTTAAGTCAATTCTAAAATGCTACCATCATTTTTACTATCCTCAAATCCAAAGTTCCCTCTAGACAAATGTACAATGTTTGGTAGTTATTCTATCTGCTTTTATACTAACTATACAAAATTTTAATGCTATATCTTCTATGTTCATTTGTAAAACAAAACAATAGATTTTTATATAGGTTTCTGGCTAAAACTGAAGCAAATGAATACACAGATTTTTGTCTATGATTAAGAAATTTTCAAAAATTAGATTTTCCCTTCAAGTATTTCCAAATTAAAATTATAAATCAGTAAAAATGAACCATGTGGAAATAATGTGAGCATTTGAAGGGCTCTTTTCTGCTATTTTATCAAATTACTGGCACATTGAACTTCCTAGACAAAAATACTCAAAATAACTATGTTCACAGCAGGATTAAAGATTGAATCATCCCTAACAATTTCCGCTACCAAAAAGGGGCAACTGAGAAACATTTAGATTAATGCGCCATCAAAAAAATGAAAAAAAAAATGCTTACAAAAATGTTTTGCTGGACAAAGTAGTTATGTTTTGAGGGAACATAAAGGTATCACTTTCATGCCTTTAACCTTCTAGGCCCTTGACTGCAGAGAAAAAAAATCTCCCTATAAGTTTACTTTTGTTATTGAAATACTTTTCAATAGGTGCTACAAAAATATAATTGTTGATTGTTCTGTCCTGTGCCTCATTTTTGCCTTTCTTAAGGAATGTTCTTAGCTACCTCTAGGAAGGTAGCTAAGATAGACAAATAGGAATGGGGAAGAAATATTTAAAAAACAAGCATAATGAGAACTATCATGCCATGGAGTAAAGAGCTATTTGGGGCCAGATCATGACCATCCAAGACCAAGAATAATCATTATTTTGTTAGGTAGAGAAGGGAGTTTATGAGAAGAGTGATTTTGCCAGATCAGTAGAAGACAAATCCTCTGGACTGACCTGAAGAGAGAATGAAGGGAAGGAACTGTAAGGATGCTCCTAGAATAGCTCCCTGGGTATCAGTCAGGTCCTGGCTGGAAACAGGTAGCAGTCAAACTGGGTAATTTAACAAAGATCAACAAAAGGAATATTACAAAGATGTAAGCATGGTTTAAGGAAACTCACAAAGAGTAGTGACACAACAGCA
The DNA here is from genome assembly GCF_009762305.2 of Zalophus californianus. Classification (NCBI taxonomy): domain Eukaryota; kingdom Metazoa; phylum Chordata; class Mammalia; order Carnivora; family Otariidae; genus Zalophus; species Zalophus californianus. The sequence continues at coordinate 126,134,401 of NC_045598.1, forward strand.
AGAGCCATACCAACCTCTAGGCCTGCAGGAACCAGGGAAGCAATTAGAGGAGCTAAGAGAGTATGTGTGGCTAAATGGAAAGATCTGCCTGATTGGAGCTACGGCCTTTTAGAGGAACCAGCCAACCCATGACAATCTGCAGAGGGCTAGGGGCATACATGCCCTCACCTTAAACTCTTTACACCCTCTGATCTTCTGTCATTGCTTCCTGCTAACCACAACCAGCTGGAAGCCAGGGGCAAATAGCAGAGTAGAGAGAGGATCTGGAGAAGTAGATGGAAGAGACCCAGTCTAGGGATAAGGTAGTGACAGTGGGAATGAAAAGGATACAATACAAGAACACATTTAACAGAAATTTTAGACTGACTGGATTTGGAGTTTAGAAAAGTCAAGGATGACATCATAGTCTCAGGCCAGAGTAACTAGACTAGAATGATGATAACATCAACTGAGACTGTTTTTACTAACCATTGCATTCCCAAAGTCCAGCATAGTACCTTGAGCATGAAAGACCTTCCATAAACTTTTATTGGGGAAAAAAAAAATGTGGATGAATGGATAACGGAAGAAGCAAATTTTCAGGAAGATTATGTGTAAAAGTCTTAGTCTTAGGCATACTTACTTTAGAGTATTGTGGAAGAGCCCACCAAGTGGTTGGAGATTTCAGTCTGGAGCTCTGAAAAGGAAAGGAATAAAGATGTACCTCTGAGACCCATCTGCACAAAAGTGGCAGCTGACAGAATGAGAGTGGATGAAATGGCATAGAAAGCGGGTATAAAGAGAAAAGCAGAGTCTGATGACCAAATATGGGATCTGTCTGCATTATGGGACAAAAGAAGATAGGGAAAACAGCAAAGAGAAAAAACAAAGGGAAAAAAACAAAACAAAAGATGTACAACCATTTGCTGTACTGTTAAAATATATTCACATATATTTGTACATCTTTTGTAGGCTTTCTTTTTCTTGACACTGCAAAATCTTGCCTAACATAAAGATGATACAAATGCAAGCTGGAGACCACCACTCACCTACTTGCCTAAGATTTTTTTTAAGCCACAAATCCCAATTTTACTAATCTTGTTCACCCTGAATCTAACAGCCAACATTAATCCTTTTTTAAATTTAGAAAAGTCTATTTAACAGGTTTATTCATTCAATTATGTATTGAATACCTATTATAAATCCAGAATTATCACTGGCAAAGTGAAAGTAAAAATCAGTCTCCCAGCATAAGGAAATTAAAGTGAGAATTCACTGATTACTGTTTAACACCTTTTGACACTTGCTTTTTCTCTAACTCTGAAAATTGAAAGAGAAGCTAAAACCTACAAACGTGTCCTTCCTATCAAAAGCCCAAACATGCCATGTTGTAAATTTTTCTTAACCCTTCTTTCTTCCCTACTGTTCCACACAGTCTCAATAATCTTCGTGTCTAATGTCTGGAATATGGCAATCATTCAAATGTTTGTTGAATGAATGAATGGGAAGCTAAGCCAAGCCCAGCACAGCCGTATCAATGTCTCTAACACTCTCCTATGGCAAATCACAAAACCTTTTTTAAGGGTCAAGGCTAGGTTTAAGGCCATTATCTAAGATGGCCTTTGACCTAGCCTTGACCTCACAATATGAGTGGTATTAAAGACTTTGTGCTGAGTATTAAGACAAGGGCAGAAAAAAACCCGCAAATCCTAAAATGTTTTTTGTTTGTTTATAGCAGCTCTATTCATAACTGCAGCCTAAAATGCTTTTAGAAAAGAGGAAAAAAGATTATAGCATACTGTCCGATGCATAAAATGTGCTCACTAAACGTTTGATGAGTGACTGAACAAAGGGAAGCTGAGGAAAGATAGTGAGCTCCAGAAACCAAACTCCGGCGGGGGGGGGGGGGGGGGATGAGGGGGGTGGGGAGGCAGGTACAGTAGATGGGACTGTGCCTAATGACCTCTCCAGCTGAAACTCAACTAAATCTATTTCCTAAGGGCTATTATATCCATTTCCATGGGTAATTTTCTAGCATAACCCCCTCTTCACTACTCCCAACTTCCCATTAAAAAACAAAACCAAACCTGTAAGCCATACAATCAGCTCTGTGCCTCCCAAACTTGATGTACGTACTCATCACCCAAAGATCTTGTTAAAAATGAAGGTTCTGAATCATTACATCTGGGTTGAGGCCAGAGACACTGCAATTCTAACAACTTCTCAGGTGATGCTATACTACTGGTCAAAAGACCACACATTTTGTGTCTCAAGGGCCTGAAAGACATTGCGGAGAATACGCCTATCGTCTTAAAGCGAGAGTTAAGATAATTCCTACTCCCACATTTCCTAGTTGTATAACCTTAGACAAGTCATTTTACTTCTCTGAGCCTCCTTTTGTGGAATATGATGATTAACAACTGCTAACACTTATTGAGTGCTTACTATGTACCAGGAACTAATGTTTCATATTTTCAACTTATGAATTGGACTTAGGTTAAAAAAACCTGTCCAAAGTAGGTACTGTAAAACTAGATGTGATTCTAGGTAGTTTGACCCAAGAACCTGGTGTATAGTCACTGTATAAGACTGCCTCTTTAGCTTACTCCCAGGGCGATTAGAAAGGTTAATAATTGGTATTTAGCTAACATTTGTTGAGTGCTCCTATGTTCCAGACCAAGCTGCCTCAGAGGCATATTAACTCATTTATCCTTATAATAGCCCTAAATGGTAGGTACTATTACCACCGCATCTTACAGGTTTTTAATTAGGCCCAAATACCCGAAGATCCAACAGAAGTCCGGACTGGAACTCACGCAGTTTCACTGCAGACAGAGCCCAGCGCATATTTGCCACAAGCGTGGAGACGATGCAATCCCGGGGCTCTGGGCTGCCAGACCTCAGCTCGCCCGGGGAGGGGGCGGGGAGGGCGCACCCCAGTGCCCACCTAAGGCAGTCTAACTGCCAGCCCCTGTTCGCTCACCAAGCAAACCAAATCTTCCACAACTAGCTTTATGTGCATCTGTGGAAAATGTCTTTCTCGGTCAACACCCAGGACCCCCATGAACAGGTTCAGGCTATGGTAAAAATAAAATTTATGTAGTCCCAGAAAGCTGAGAAGCGATACATCTTGTGAACTGATTTACATTGAAATTGGTAACAGTCGCTCCGGGACCCCCTCAAACCGCGACGCCCAAAATTCACACCACCCCGCTCCGCCGCTGCATCCTGGGAGACACAGATCCAATTGGGCCCTGGAATTCGTAGTCTAGGCTCCTTGCGCTAGCACCGCCTACCTCTGGGCTCCCGCCAAAGAGCCTCCGGTAATCCCATCTGCTCTCCAACACTGCTCTCTGCCGGCCTCTTCTCGGGTTGCCGGGACTGTGAGCCTCTTCCGGGTGCTCCGGAAGCGAAGCTTTCTCTTCCGGAACGAGCTTCTCGGCGACAGAGCGTGGTTGCGTTGCCCGGGCTTGAGCCGGTGTTGGCAAAGCAGTAATTTGAACTGTCTACCCGGAGCGAATGAGCCCAGGGGGAGCCATGGAGGGCCAGAGCGTGGAGGAATTGCTGGCAAAGGCGGAGCGGGACGAGGCAGAGAAGCTGCAGCGCATCACGGTGCACAAAGAGCTGGAGCTGGAGTTCGACTTGGGTAACCTGCTGGCCTCAGACCGGAACCCCCCGACGGGCCTGCGGCGCGCGGGACCCACGCCGGAGGCTGAGCTGCAGGCCCTGGCGCGGGACAACACGCAGCTGCTCATCAACCAGCTGTGGCAGCTGCCCACGGAGCGCGTGGAGGAGGCGCTGGTGGCGCGGCTGCCGGAGCCCACCACTCGCCTGCCGCGCGAGAAGCCGGTGCCCCGGCCGCGGCCGCTTACTCGCTGGCAGCAGTTCGCACGCCTCAAGGGCATCCGTCCCAAGAAGAAGACCAATCTGGTGTGGGACGAGGTGAGTGGCCAGTGGCGACGCCGCTGGGGCTACCAGCGCGCCCGCGACGACACCAAGGAATGGTTGATCGAGGTGCCCGGCGGTGCCGACCCCTTAGAGGACCAGTTCGCCAAGCGGATCCAGGCTAAGAAGGAACGGGTGGCCAAGAATGAGTTGAACCGACTGCGTAACCTGGCTCGCGCGCACAAGATGCAGCTGCCCAGCGCGGCTGGCATGCATCCTACGGGACACCAGAGTAAGGAGGAATTGGGCCGCGCCATGCAGGTGGCCAAGGTCTCCACCGCCTCAGTGGGGCGTTTCCAGGAGCGCTTGCCCAAGGAGAAGGCCCCCCGGGGCTCCGGCAAGAAGAGGAAGTTTCAACCCCTTTTTGGGGACTTTGCAGCGGAGAAAAAGAGCCAGTTGGAGCTGCTGCGGGTGATGAAGAGCAAAAAGCCTCGGCTGGACGTGACAAGGGCCACCAATAAACAGATGAGGGAGGAGGACCAGGAGGAGGCTGCCAAGAGGAGGAAAATGAGCCAGAAGGGCAAGAGAAAGGGGGGCCGGCAGGGTCCTGAGGGCAAAAGGAAAGGTGTCCCGCCCAGCCAGGGAGGGAAGAGGAAAGCGGGCTTGGGAGGCAAGATGAATTCTGGGCCGCTTCCCTTCGGCGGCAAGAGGAAAGGAGGGCAACACCAAGGAGGAAAGAGAAGGAAATAATTTTCACCCTCGGACCCGTCTGTAAACGTTAAATTCTAGTTACGGGGGGGGGGGGGGACGGGGGGTTGTTGAAAAAGGGGGCCGCTGCCTTCACTGAGCTTGAGGTTGAAGGGATAGGCTGCCGACCCCCAAGATAGTATGTAAATGTTGGACTCTACAAATTAATGTTTTTCCCACAACCAGGAATTTGGCTGGAGATTAAAGGATGTATTTGAGGACATAAGAAAACGGGAAAGAATTTGGTGGAAACAGAATGAGTTCTATTTTTAAACGGACATCTTTTTTTCTTTTTAACTTTGGATATATTGTGAGAGAGTTGGTCATCTTTCAGACTTAAAATTGATTTCTGCATTATTTTTATAACAAGGGAGTGTATCACACGGGGGAACGGAAAGATTACATTTTCAAAACTGGACTTATAAGTAACTCTTATGAAGGTTGTTTAATAAAAGTGTGTATCTACTGTTACTTTTGACATTTTGGCTATTGGTAGAAATTCTAAGTAAAGCCAGGGGATACCTGGTTCAGATTATTTTAGTTTACTTTCTAAAAACCAAAGCAGGTAATTTATGATGATTTCAGTGATACCAACAGAAGTGTGAGTTTTTCTAATAAGTATCAGATATAATATGAAAGTGTAGTATGACTGGTGTCTCTGAAAAAAGATTTTATGCTTTTTAATACTGTGAAAACATTTACTGCCTGTAAATTATAAATGTGGGCTTCACTAAATAATGGTAATAATCCTCATTAATCCAAAAAACACTTAAAACTTTTTCAACATTTATGTCCCCAATTTTTTTTTTTTAAACATCTGGTAGGGTCTGTTTTTTGAGAAGAGATGAAGAAACCCACCAAATCTTTACTGAAACACTGTTATCTTTGATTCGTTTGTCAAACTGACCTTACTAGTTTGATTAGGAGGTCAAATGTTCATAGCTTTTATGGGTCTCCTTCCCTAATTGATCTCAATAAGCTGAGAAGGATTCATAGTAGATCTAGATTCCAGGGGAGCATTTTTGCTGCTGTTACAGCCCCATGAGCCACTCTACTCAGGTTTTTGGTCTGACAGTTGATAGGAAATTAAAGCTGGGTGTTAATTGTGTCTTTTTTTAGTGTTGCCTCATTTTTATGTTATCTTTAGAAGTTACTATGGAAGAAAAGATTAATTCAAATTTCATGATATGTTAGTAAAAACACAGATGTTCAATTGTTACTGTCTTAGGATACTTTCTGATAAAGTTGAACTGCCATCATTGATCAACTCTCCCACTGGGAAGTGGAGCACTTGGCCCTAGAATATAGTGTAATCATGGAAAATTTGTAACTACTGATGAAACCATTTAATGGTAACTTAATCAAAAGCTATTCTGGAGCACTTAACACCTTTTAAGTTCTCAACTGTTCAGGGTGTTTTGTTGTTACTGTTTGGTTTTGGGATTTTTTTGGGTTTTGTTGTTGTTTTTAGACTTTTGATTTAGCAGGCACAGCACTGGCACTGTAAAAACAAACAAAACCCTCGGGCTTTTTGCATGGTCCTTATTTACTATTAAAACAGTTTAAACGCAATGTCTTAATAATTTATTGGGAAAGTAGGAAGGCAAAGTAGCATTTTAAAGGAATCAGTGGAAAAAGAATGCCCTTTTTTCCCTCCCTTTCCCCATATCCCCAATATTTGAAATAAAGAGTTTTAAGTAGAGAGACTTCAGGAAGTACTCACGATCCTACAAAGCAGTTACCATTACGGCAATTTCGGAGGTGGATGGTGAAATTGCAGGTAGGGCACTTGAGATTTTGACTCGTGGGAAAATGGTCCTGATCCAGAGGGCTAACGCTGGGGCCGGGAGAATTAGCACGGGGGGGTGGGCAGTCTCAGCCGAGTGGGCGGGAGCAGGAGGGCGGCGGCTGGGATTGGTCCGCAGAAGGGGCGTAGGGGGTGGAGGAGGGGCTACTGGAAGGAAGACTGCACAGCCATGGCTGCAGCCGCCCGCGCCCGTGTCGCGCACTTGCTGAGGCAACTGCAGCGAGCAGCGTGAGTGCGGGGCCGGCGGGCGGGCGGGGGACCGGAGGATGCCACCAGGCCTACGCAGCCCCTCTGGGTGCGACCCGCCGGACCCAACGCGGTCTTACTCAGGTTACTTTCAAGAACCCGGGGAAGGGGATCCCATTTAGCGTGCCCTCTCCACGTCAGAGCCGTGCGCCAGGTGGGGCGACATTGTAGCGGGGTGCCATGCAACTACACACAGCAGCGAGGCAGGTTGCACCTTGCTTGTTCTACCGTTAAAAAGGCCCAGAGAAGACAGTGCCTGGTCCCATGTCGTGGCAGACATTGGAGGGCTTGGCACGGTGACCAAGACAAATTCATGCATCCAATCAACACATTTGTATTGGGTGTATATTATGTGCCAAAAACTATTCTAGGTGCTGGGGATACAAGGGTGAAAGACTCTGGAGCAATTTAAACTCTAGCGGGTAATTGGATGAGGGGACAGGGTTTGTGAAACGGGCCTGTGAGGAACGGAGGGAAGAGAGAGATGGATGTGAGAAATTACCAGGAGCTTCACTCCCTGGCGTGTACAGGGAGTCAGGGTATTAAATGTTATGACATGTCTGACTCCCCATCCAGAAATGGGAGGTATATAGTAGCCACCTGATAAATATTTGTGGAACGTACAAATGCACCAGTCAGCCTGGGAAAACATGTAAAATTTTGAGCAAACAGGTAGAGATAAGGGAAAAGGAGGGGGACTAGAGAGGAATTTCAACTAACTGGGAAGAGCAGAACTACTGGCAAGAGATGTAGTTCCAGGATCTAAAGGAAGTTAAAATCTGGACCTACCTTCATAGAAGGAGGCGAGGATGGAGAAGACAGGCCCTGAATAAGAATATAGCACTTAATCAGGCACTTACTATGTGCCAGGCACTGTCCTACATGCTTTACATATACTGTTAATAGTAACAGTAATCCTTACGACAACCCTATGCCATATTGTATTATTATCCTCATATTACAGTTAAAAAGAAAAAAAAGCATGAAGAAAAGGAATCTGTCCAGTGCCACACAGCTAAGCAAATGGTGCAGCCATAATCTGAACCCAGATATTCTAGCTTCACGGTCCTTGTTCTCAGTCCTATGCTAAAGAATTTGAATTATGTCCTGTAGATAATAGAAAGTTATGGAAGCAATAGTTCTCACTGTGAAACACTAATACTTTGAAATGCCCCATGGGGCGTGGGGGGAGGAATTCCATGGCTAAATAAATGGGAAACTGCTCACTGCTGCATAGTGCTTTTGGAGTCAGGATAATTAGCACACAAAAGGCTCTGAGAAGTCCTACAGGGTTGGAAAAAAAAAAAAGGTTAGCTGTATTTAAACTCTTTGTTCTAAATCTGTTATAAAACTTTTTATCAAGCAACACTATTCATATCCCTTGGAACCAGTGTCATGTAGAACATGTTTTTGGAATGGTTGTATGACAAAGGAGGGTGGCATGATTAGAATTATGTTAGAGCTTTCTGGTGGCAGTGTGCAGTGAAGGGGAAAGACTAGAAGTAATTGTAATGCTTCAGCTAAAAGGTGATGGCTTCAGGTACCAAGGAGAGGCAGCTGGTACAAGGGGTAGATGTGAGAAATATTGAGGAGTCCATTAAAATCAGCAGGACTTTGTATCTGATTAGTGAGATGGAAGGAGAGGTTGAAGTTTCTGGCTGGGGTATCAGGTAAACGCTGGGGCCATTTACCAAGATAGGGACTATAGAAGCATTAGCTTTAGGAGGAAGATGATAACTTACCTTAGGAAATTCAAATTGGACATGGCTCAGGTACATCCAGGTGAAGAAGACCTTCAGCAGGTAATTGATTATATTGTTCTGGAGCTCTGAAGTGAGTTGGAACTCACACACGCGTATAGAGGACAGTTGAAACTCTGGCTGGGGAAGCAAAGGCCTTAGCAAACTGTAAACCTAGAAGGGTTGAGAATGAGGTCCCTATGAGCAGCAATGTGTTGAAGCAGGAGTGGCAAAACGGGGCTTATTTTTTAAATAGGGTATGCATTTAAAAAGTTGGAGATTTCAGATAAAAATTTTTGGAAAATTGGGAAATGGCATCATTGGGCCCACATTTCATCTGGAAGGTCTGCCAGGGCTGAGGTGAAGTGGTGGCCACTTCCCTTGAACAAGGCAAGCATTCCAGCTTCCTGAGAGAGCCTGGCATATAGCCCGCCACTCATTCTGCACACCAGCTACATAGCCAGCCAGGAGCTCTGACCTCTCATTTATATTATCTACCAGCCTCCTTACGCACTTGGATTTGCAAATGATTGGCACTTTCAGGGGAGGAAAAGGAGCCAGTATTAAAGGACAGGAACACAGCCAGAGAGGTAGGAGAAAGCCCAGGAGGGAAGGACTGCACATTCACTGCAGATTTGCAGTGTTCTCATTCGTGGGGTACATCAAGAAACAAAACAACCTAATATCCCTGGTGTGTAAGTGTGTAGGTGGGGCAGGTGGGGTGGACAATAAACTAGTAAAATTTAGAGTATATTACAAGTTGATAGGTATTAAAGAGAAAGTAGAGGATGGGTTGTTGAAGGAGGGGATGCAATTTTAGAGAGGATGGTCAGAGAAGACCTAACTGTATTAGTATCTTATTGCTGCTGTAACAAATTACCATGACTTTGGTGGCGTAAAACAACACACATTTATTCTTTTACAGTTCTGAAGTTCAAAATCAGTCTTACTGGGCCAAAATCAAGGTGTAAGAGGGCCACACTCCCTTCAGAGGTTCTGGAGGAGAATCCATTATCTTGCTCTTTCCATCTTCTAAAGCTGCACTTTTTGCAATGGTAGATTGTAGCTCCTTCCCCCATCTTCACAGCCAGCAAAGGTAGCCACTTGCTTCAGTGGTCACATTACCTTTATGTCAAATCTCCTTCTGCCTCTCTCCTAGAAGGATGTTTCTAATTACATTTAGGGCCCACCCAGATAATCCAGGATAATCTTTCCATCTCAAAATGTTTAATTTAATCACATCTGTAGAGTCCCTTTTGTTCTATAATGTTCACAGGTTCCAGGTATTAGGACCTGAATATCTTTAGGGTCTCAGCCGATCACACTCACTGAGAAGGTAACTTAGATGGAAGACCCGTGAAAGGAAGGAGAGAGCCATGTGGCTCTATGGGAAGGTACTTAGAGGTGGGGAATACCAGCATGGTTTCAGAACACGGTGACTGGAGCAGAGTGAGTGAGGGGAAGATGAGGTCAGAGATATTGGGGGCCAGCAGGGGGACGACCAAGGATGAGCCCAAGGTGTTTTGGCCTAAACAACTGGAAGAATGAAATTGCCATTAAACTGGGGTGGGGAAAAGGCTTTAAGGGAAGACCAGGAACTGAATCTTAGGTGGGAGCTGAAATGCCTAATAGACGTTCAAGTGGAGATGTCAGGCAGCTGAATCTGGAGTTCAAGCAAGACAACTAAACCAGAAAGATAAAGGGGGAAATTGTCAGCATGGAAGGCACTCAAGACCATGAGACAAGGTGTGGTCACTCAGGGAGTGAGAGTGGAAAGAAAAGAGAAGGATCCACAGGCCGATCCCTGGGACCCTCCAGCATTCAGAGTCAATAGCATGAAAAGAACCTAGGCCAGGAGCAGCCTGGAAGCGAAAGGAAGAAAGTGTTTCCAGGGAGAAGGGAGTGGATAGAAGGATGCTGCTGCCAGGTTGGGCAAGATGAGGACTGAACTCGGAACGGAGTGGTATATTAGCAAGGTGAAGGGCATTAGTGACCTGGTAAACTGTTAGTGGAGTCATAGGGCAAAGGTCAGTTGGAGGGGGTCCCAGAGAGAATGCAAGAAGAGAAACTGGAGAGAGCAGGTATAGTCATCTAAAGGCAAGGAGAGCAGTGGGGGCAGCATCAGGAGAGGGAAGAAGGACAAGAGAAGGTTGTTAATATAAAAAGGGAAAAACACGGGATGCCTAGGTGGGTCAGTCGGTTAAGCATCTGTCTTCAGCTGAGGTCATGATCCGAGAGTCCTGGGATTGAGTCCTGCATCAGGCTCCTTGCTTGGCAGGAAGCCTGTTTCTCCCTCTGCCTGCCATTCCGCCAGCTTGTGCTCTCTCTCTTTCTCTCTCTCTGACAAATAAATAAAATCTTTAAAAAAATATTTAAAAATTAAAAGATTTAAACATTAAAAAGAGAAAAACAATATTTTATGTTGGTGGATAAGATCTACTGGGGGGGAAATCTTGATGATGCAGGACAGAGACAATGATACAGTGATGTCCTTGAGTAAATGGGGGGGGGGGGATGAGATTTAGTGCACAGGAGAGGGGCCGACTTTTGCTGAAAGCTTGGCCAGTTTATCCCTAGCCAGTGATACTGGCAGGAAGGCCAGAATAATCAGGCCAGAGCCAGAGGGTGGGTGAATGAGAGCCTTGCTCTACCCGTGGGTTCCTCAGCTTCTCAACAGTAGAGAAGCCCATCAGTGGTTTCAGGCTATCCTAAGGTGGGGGAACCCACAGTCTGTTTCTCCCTACCCCAGCTCAGGTTCTGTGTCTTGGCACACCAGGAAAAGAGAGAAAAAGCTCAGAGGATTTTAAATGTCTAATTTATTTATTTATTTATTCATTCATTTATTCATTTACTTATTTCTTCAATCAGTATTCCTTTAATTGGTATTAGTTTGTGCCTGTTACAATGCTAACCATTATGGATAAAGTTGTGATAAAGGGCAGATCTTGTCTTGCCACCACAAAATTTACAATCTAGCGGCAGATGCAAACAGGAGAATGGTACCCACAATACAGTGTGATAATGGTTCTAATGGGGAGGGGGGCGTAGTACAGACCATAGGGGGAGAGTGCCTACCTGCGGCCTCCAGCCTTAAGGAAGACTGCCCAGGGGAAGTGACAATTCAACTGACACTAGAAAGGACACTAATTACCTGGAAGAAGGGGGGAAACATGTTCCAGGCAGAGGAAATAACAAGGACAAAGTTCTGGAGGCAAGAAAGAGAATGTGTGGCCCATTCAAGGAAAAGAACAAATTTTCCAGGAGCTCCAGAGGATGGACGGAGATGAGGGACCAGGTTAGAGAGATTAGCTGGGCCTGTGAAGCAGGGCCAGGTCTGAACTTTATCCAAAAAGCCATGGGAGGGGAAGTGGGGGGGCATCATTGGAAATAAGCCCCTGACCACTGTGTGGCACAGAGGGAGCCAAGAGAAGCCTATTAGGGACTCTCTGTAGTTATCCAGATGAGAGATGACACTGAAACCAGAGACTGGCAGAGGACCCAAGAGCGGTGGTTGGATTTGGGTAAAGAAATATTGGGGGGGCCTTGATGAGTGGTTTGCTATAAAGGGTGAGAGGTGAGCCCAGGATAGAACTCAATATTTAAGGAATGAGCAGAGTGGGAAAGGAGCTGGAAAATAATTAGAGGAAACCCAGGTGAGTAGGGAGTCCTGGAAGCCAAGGAAAGCATTGCACCCACCCAAGGAGGGGGTGGCCCAGTGTTCATTGCTAGGAGAGCAAGGTCCTGGGGGTGGGGGGTCTGAGAAGTAAGAATATAGCAGGAAAGCTGAGACTTGTTGAGACAGCAGCCAGATTTCAGGGAGCCAAGCAATGTGTGGGAGGCAAGAAAATGGAGCCAGCAGACCTAGGTCAGGAGGGAAGGCCCAGAGAGGGTGAGCAAGCCAGAGGGGAAAAGAGGTTGAGACTTTGAAGCATGAAACTCTTAAATACAATGACAAAGATCTAGTGAGGGGGAAGACTAGGAAACACAGGATAGATGGAGGCCACAAGAAGGCAAGAGAGGATGGGATTCAAACCACAAGAAATAGGAATGATTAATCAAGGCGGCCTCAAACCTTATAAATATAAAATAAAAAGAAGGGGGAGGGGTGTAGGAAAGCATGTGCTCCCAAGGCCCTGGGCAGTGGAAAGTTTTGAGTCTGGAGATGTTCTTCCCTCTGCCTCCACTTTCTCGTCCTTGGAGGGTGTAAAGCAGGGAAAGTTCTCCAAAGAAAGCCCACCTGTGAAGGACAAGGCCTTGGCCTTGCCTGCTGTGTTTTCCCTGCGGCAGCCTGAGAATGGCTAACACCGCTGGGATGCTCCCAGGACTCTCAACACTCGGCATTTTCAGCCGTCTCCAGGAGGTGGCAGCCTCGACTCATGGTGGCGCTCACACCCGCTTCCCATGTCTGCTTTGACTTAAATCTGTTTTTGAGGTCTTGACCACCATTGAGTTGAACACTTTTCCTTCCTTCCCCACCTTACCCCTCAGATGTTCTCGCTCCAAATTTGAACGGTGGGGGGGGGGTGTATACATTCACGGATCTACTGGGACCCCACTAGGACAAGGTTCTCTGGCAAGAAATAGAAACATAAAACACTTTGGTGATGCTCAAATGCATAGCAACAGGAGAAAGGGACTATGCAGGAAATGGGAGGTGACAGAGACTAGGAAGGGAAACGGAGCCAAGGGTAGAGAAGCAGACTGGGAACTGAGAAGAGGTGAGGGATTCGGGGAGGAGAGGGTGATGGGCATGAGCACACTTCAGGCCACGGGGGAGCAGGGGACATGGCCACTGGTCCTGGGGCGGGGACCAGCACAGGAAGGCACCCAAGGGGCTGGCAGTTCCCTGGGGCTGGGCCCAGAAAGGATGGAGGTGCGAGGTGGTGACCAGCGAGGCCTGCAGGCCCAGTGAGGGCTTCTCAGAGGCCCAGGCCCAGAGTCTGTTTTGAGAAAATTAAACACCTTGAAGACAATGGGAAAATACAAGTTCCCTGGGTGGGGGCAATGGGAGGGGAGGTTCATTGAGTAGTTAACCTTGGGTCAATTTGGTCAAAGCTCCTAACCTGATAAAAGAGCTGGAACCTCCTAAAGCACTGAGACCCCATCTCAAACTTCCTTGTAGTCCCAGAGGGCTTACCTCAGCTTCCTGAAGACATTTATTGAGCACCAACTGAATAATTCCTGAAAGAATGATCCTGCAACACTGGAAAGACTCTGAGTGGACTTCTTGTCCATGATGATTTCTGGGTTTTCCTGCATAGCGTTTGCCAAAGGCAACTACTTTGATAGAATCTCAAGACTAGAATGCAGTGTGAGTCACATTAAAGCATCCTATCTTTTGGTTTTCTAGTTTCACTTTTCTTTTTTTCTTTTCCATAGATGCCAGTGCCCAACTCATTCTCATACTTACTCCCAAGGTAATAATACATTTTCTGGTTTTAAAGTGGCCCAAATTTCCAATCCCTCCATTGGCCCTTATAATACATTTGGGCAAAGGATAAATCAAGGAAATCAGGGGATGTGAGAGGAAAGTTGAAATGGTTGCCTTTTCACTTGCAACTGGCAATATCTAGTTCTGATTATATGATGGGAGCTGAACGTGTGCTACTGACTGATTATATGTTTGGCTCAAGTATATATTTAATGCTATTTATGATGTTTTTCTATTTTAAATAGAATTATTTGCCAGAGCTAAAAATGGGGGCACAGATGAGATTTTAAGATTGTCTGAGTTAATCAAACACAATTAACAAAGATGAACTCTTTGGATGGTTTTAATATGTCTCAGGAAAGAAAGAGGCTAAAGAACAAAGCGGTTCCTAGAAAGAAAAAACTTGTTTATATCAATTTTTTTTAAAAAAGTAACATTCTATTTCTTAGTAATTAAAAATGACAAAAGTTTTCAGTTCCCACAAACATCTTAATCCTTCCCAACTCCATTGTCCACAGAGCAGCAGGAAGCTCATTGTAGCTTCAGCGTGTCCTCAGAATGTCACATGAATTAGTGACACAAAAACTGATTTCACCTCTTAGAAGGAAAGGTCAAATCTAAACAGCACAGTGAGAATGGAAACGAGGGGGGCTGCCCATACAGGAAACTAAGCAGAACCCACAGAGAAGCCTGTTGGGGAGTAGAACAGATAGAGTGACTGAGGGCTTTTTCCTGCCACTGGTGTGGCTCACCATTTAGGAAAAACCAAGGGACCTCCCAGTCATTAATGACCATCTGCTAGGTGAAAGCATGCCCAGCCTTTTAGGTCCTCATGGACATATGCAGAATTTTGTCTTCAGCTGATTCTTTCCAATTCTTAGTTGATTTCAACAAAGAATTAGGAGTCTCCTGTTTGGGAGCATAAAATTAATAATTTAAATAAAGATAATCTCACCGTTTCCTAGGATTCAATTTATGTCTTTTCCTAAACCTCAGTAGCAAGAGTAATAGATTATTTCTTTACAGTGGATAAGGCAAGAAATTTGAATTTTGATTAAGGATACCCTTGCCCTCAGGAATCCAAAGGTAAATTGTTTTCTAGTTGTGGTCTCTTGTCCTTTAAAAAAAAAAAATGGTAGTGGAAATTGTTGTTGCAGACTTTTTTTTCAATCTTATGACTGACCAGGAGTGATGAAAACAAGGATAAAATTCATTAAGTGAAGCCTTCTTGTTCTAATATGACAGGAAATCATTTCTGCCAAAACTAAAACCTGATAACATTACAAAGAAATATCAGTTTATAAAAATTTTTATTAAATCTCATAAATAAAACTAAATTTTTACATGCTTTAACTTGAAAAATATAAATTTCTTACTGTGATCATTTTTTCTCCACGGAAAAAATTTTAATTCAAACAACCAATCACAATTGTTATAAGAAATATAAGCAAGACTCTAATTAATGAATTTACTAATAGTTGTTCTCTAACAGAAATCCAACTCGAGTCTAGAGGGGTTTTTTTTTCCCTAGAGGATTTTTAGACATTGTTTCAAAAGTATATTTTAATTTCAATGAAGAAAATATTTTAAATAACTATTTTCACACAATCAGCCTCAAGTTAGCATTACATTCTCTTAAAATGCAAGTTTTAATTTCAATTTGATAGGCAACAATGAAACTTGAAAATATATTTTAGCTAAGGCTTTTTCTTTTCTTTATAGGTAAGGCTTTTTAAGGGAGATGCTTATGTTCACTGCTGAAATACCAATTTACTAACAAAAACCATTATTTTTCCTTTGTTTTTGAGGCCTACTCTGATGCTAATTTCTACATTTCTAGCTCCTGGATTTGCACCTTCTGGGAAAACAACAGATTATGCCTTTGAGGTAGATATAATCAATCCATTCTTTCTTTTATGAATGACTTGAAAAAATACTAGAGTATTTTACTAATGCATTATTATCTCATTTGAAATCTATTAATTAGTGTTCCCTAATCTCATTATTTGATGAGACCCTATTTAGCAATGGGGGTAATGGAACTGGAATACACATCTTCTGATAACATGAGTAATGTCTAGAATACTGTCTTTTGTTCAGCCATCAAAATAGGACAGATTCTCAGTTATACAAACGTCTCCAACTTATCTATGTTGTATGTCACAGTTTAGTTTCGTAATTATAATAACCTAAAAGAGGTCCAAGTAATCTTTTGAAGCAAGAATAAAGGATCAATGAATTCTGATGAATTTTTATCACACCGTAACTACATAATTATTTGATTAAATCTGTCTCCTCCTCGTTCAGGAGTCATAAATTAAAATGAAGGCCACGCTAAGGAATATATACTTTATTCTCTACACAATAAGGAACCATTCATTTCATTTATAGGTTTTTAAGTGAAACACCCTATACCTAAATCTTTTTTTTTTTTTCCTCAGATGGCCGTTTCAAATATTAGATACGGAGCAGGAGTTACAAAGGAAGTGGGAATGGCAAGTATTTAAGATTCCTACAGTCTTCCATTATAAATGTTACATGTCTTTTAAAACAAATGCAAATTGACAACAATTGAGTCCTTTGTTTTTAAAAATGTACAGTTGTTAATTTGCCAGAGAGAGAGAATCTATTACAGTTCTCGGGCAGTCAAACCTAACTTACAAATTATTTTTGTTGTTGTAGGACCTAAAAAACATGGGTGCTAAAAATGTGTGTTTGATGACAGACAAGAACCTCTCCCAGCTCCCTCCCGTACAAATGGTTATGGATTCCCTAGTGAAGAATGGCATAAATTTTAAGGTTTATGACAATGTGAGGGTGGAACCAACTGATAGAAGGTATTATTTTATTGTTGCTATTTACTTTATGTAGAAGCCAACACATCTCACTGTTGCTTAAAACTTGCTCCAGGCCTTGTTTAATAGCGTGGCAATTTGTTTCTGAAAAAATATGACCTAACTATGGCTTTTATTTTCCCTTCTCCAAGCTTCATGGAAGCCATTGAGTTTGTCAAAAGGGGAGCTTTTGATGCCTACGTTGCTGTCGGTGGCGGGTCCACCATGGACACCTATAAGGCCGCTAATCTGTATGCGTCCAGCCCTCACTCTGATTTCCTAGATTATGTCAATGCCCCCATTGGGAAGGGAAAGCCTGTGTCTGTGCCTCTGAAGCCTCTGATTGCAGGTAAAGACTGTGTGTTTGTATGTTTTGTTTTGCGGTTGGCAAAAGGCCTCAGGAAAGATGCAAGCCAGGAATATTAGGGTATACGTTCCCAAAGTTTTCTGATTTCTTCATTTCAGTGTAGTACATTGTTTGGAGAGAACAGATAGCAATTCATTGATGTTTAAAATTCTGATCTTCATTTATTGCGCAGATAGAGACAATTTGGGTCAGTGGTAGGGAAGTTTGCAGATTTATGCTAGGAAGTTACTGTGTGAAGGAGGAGGGAAGGTTATCGTTTCCATATTATTAGATCCCTCTGCTGGCAGGTTGGTCTTCTAAACATCTCTGCTTTGTCCCATTCTGCAAGCCACTGTGGAGTATAAGGGGAACATTCGCTATTATTTTTCTGGTGTTGACTCAACCCTTTCTTCCACACAATGGCTCTTCAGCTGACCTGGGGCTTTGTCTCTTCTCTGGGACATGTGGCCAACATGGCTGCGTCACTCTGGGCAACATCTGCTCTGTGGCTGCCCTTGGGGACAGACACACAAATCCAAATCAGAATAGCTTGTCTGTCCCGCACAGACCTTGGGATCTCTTGGTCTTCCCTCCCTCCCATTTTATGGCTGTTAGCATATTACTATTTAAAGTTTTATAGTGAAAATGCACTAACTGGTAACTGGACAATATCTGTCTGAAGTTTTGTCCTCTCTTTTCTCCCCCTCGTCTGCCCCCACTGTGAATGGGCCTTGTGATGGTATAGGAGTAAGCTGAAGGCAGATGAACTGCTTTGACATGAATGAGCAATCAGCAGGGAGCACCATAATTGATGTCTAGCAAATGGAACCCTCTGGTGAAACTGTGTCAGCATCACACAGAGGGGTGATTAGTAAAGTTTAGAAACTTGACAGAACTACAAAACCACAGAGCCCAGCAAAGGCAGAACGTTACTGTGCTTGCTGCCAAGAAGGAATAAAGATGTCTTTTAGAGAAGGCAAATATGAATTTTCTAACTGAGATGCCGAGCAGCCCGTGTTTGAATGCCCAGCTGCAGCTGTGTAAGCTCGGGTGCTAGAGTTCTCAGAGTTCCTAGCTGTTAACACAGAAACAGACATTACACATACATGTTAAACATACATACGTGTTAATACAGACATGGACAGCATACATGTTAGGCCTAGATACATGTTGGCACAGGCACTGACATCCTACATATGTGTTAGTAGAGATATAGGTATCACACAGTCTCATCAAAGTGCACATATATGTTCGACATGCCTACATGCTATATAGACATGGACACCATGCATGTGAAACGTGTGCATATTAATGCAGATGCTGCCATCACATATGCATATTAAAGTGCATGTTAATGCTGACAGGCATACTATTGCACATGCATGTTAATGCAGACACGGACACACATGTGAAGCATACATGCGGATTAATATAGATACAGACCTCAGGTGAGCAACAGGGGCATCAGAGCTTCCTTCTCTAACTTTGTTCCTTGCTTCCTAAAGCTGAATTAAGTATCTCCATTGACCTTTATTTAGATGCATTATGTAAATTAATGTAATGTAATTAATGTAATTAATATAAATTATTTTGTTCAAGTCCCAACTACCTCAGGAACTGGGAGTGAAACTACGGGAGTTGCCATCTTTGACTATGAACACTTGAAAGTAAAAACTGGTAAGAACTGTGCCCATAAAAATTGTGTTTAATTCTCTCTCACCTTTCAACCCCACCTCCTTTTCTTTAATCCTAATATCTAAAAATCAAGGAGTTTAGAGTTAAGGGAGGTACACACACACACACACACACACACACACACACACACACACACACACACACACATTTTCTTTCTTTTTCCAACTACATATCAAAATATGAAACAGTCTAATAAACTTTTTTTTTTTTATTTTATTTATTTGACAGAGAGAGACACAGTGAGAGAGGGAACATAAGCAGGGGGAGTGGGAGAGGGAGAAGCAGGCTTCCCACGGAGCAGGGAGCCCAATGCAGGGCTCGATCCCAGGACCGATCATGACCTGAGCAGAAAGCAGACGCTTAACGACTGAGCCACCCAGGCACCCCTAATAAACTTCTTTTTGAGAATTACCTACAAAAGCATATTGCAATGCCATAATCTTGATTGGCCATTTCTCTGCCTAAGTTAGTAAGTGTATGTCAGTGGTGAATGATTATTCCCTTTCTTGGACATCTTTTCAATATTTTTTTCCTTTCAACATTTTAAATCAGTTTCATTGAGACACAAATTTTATATAATAAAATGCATACATTTTTGAGAGTCAGTTTGATGAATTTTGACAAACAGATATACCCATGTAACCACTACCCCAATCAAAGTATAAAACATTCCCATCACTCCAGAGAGATCCAGAAGTCCCAGGCAGAATAAATTGATATTTGACTGCACATTTATAGTAACTTCTCTTTTTTAAATTAAATTACATTAACCTTTGACATTATTAAAGATAATAGTAGCCAATACTTGAATTCTACCTTACAGTTTTTCAAAGATTTTACATAATATTTTCTAATACTAGCCTTACATCAGCTATGAGGGTTAGAAGCCCTATATTGTTAGGATCTAATAGAGAATTAAGAGAGACTAAGTGACTTGCCCAAAGATACATCGCAAGCTGCAGAACCAGGACCCAAACCAGTGGTGTGCTAGTAAAGCAGTTCTCTGGAATGTAATCAGGAATTTAATGGCCAATTTGTAGTATTGGTCAATTTCTTTGGTGTAAATACTCCCACCATAGCCAGTGACACCATTCAAACCAGCGTTGGGAAGAGATGTACACACTTGGCTCCTTCAAACCAGAAGGAGCTTCAGATCCACTGAAAAACCCAGGTTTCTGACTCCAGACCTCTTTCCACTGTTCTTGCTGCCTTCCTTCATGAGAATGAATCTCATCTCCTATTTTTAATTTTTTAAGAATAGATTGTTAACCTAAAGTAACTTAATTTTTTTAAATGGTGTCCATACCTTTCCCCTCTGTTGAAAATCCCTGTCTTAGGCATTGCTTCCCGAGCCATCAAACCCACACTGGGACTGATCGATCCTATGCACACCCTGCACATGCCTGACCAGGTGGTTGCCAACAGCGGCTTCGATGTGCTTTGGTAGGTACCGGTGCCAACTGGAGGGGCTTTTCCAGTCCCTGAGTCTATGGACAGTATCTTCTTGCTGAAAGCACTTGCTAAGCAGACACCGATTAGTGTTCCACAACCACGCCAGCTTTGGCTATCCTTATCCCCTTTCCTAGATGAAAACGCAGAACCTATAAAGGTTGATGACTAGGTGGGCTCCTGGGTAAGCCACAGACCGCTGTTCAGGATCAGCCAGGCCAGCCACGGCGGCTGCCACGGGGACGCAGCAAAAGGAGCAGGCGGAGCTGGTGTGCAGCATCTCAGACCCACAGCACCTGCCTCTATGGCTACAGGAAGCAGGAAACGGCCAGGGCTGCCACGGCACGGAAGAGGGAGCAGACGTTTCACTGAGTCAGCACTTTGCACACATCACCACCTCACTACAGCTCTGCACCACATGAGAAAGAAACCTGGCTTGGAGATGTAGTGACTTGCCAGAGTCATACTGCATGCTCCCTGGGCCTCAGCTGCGATGTGCTGCTGGATCCCTGATCAGGACACCGTCCACATTCAGCATGTCCCAAACTACCTATTTCATCCACTTGCATGTGCACATTTTTTCACATTCTAACATCTCCGAACTCAGAACACATCTTAAGATCTGTGGCACGACTGTATGGTTTTCTTCCTCAGTGGTACATTTTTTTTAACTAGTGCATCTTATAATGCATGGCATCTTAAATTCGATGAAATCTGATTCTTCTCTAACTTCCCCCACCACCTCACAGCTTTCCCTGAGTCCCTTAAGTTAGTGAGCAGCAGGACTTACTATGAACTTCCTTCTCATGCCCACACATAGCCCAGTATTTCCTACCACTTGTCCTGCTTGAATCTCTCCTATCTGCTCCCTCCCCTCAAGCCTCATTGTTCCCACCTTGGTTCAGACCTGCCCAAGTCTTGCTTAGACAGTTGCAGTATCCTTGTCAGACTCCCTGCTTCCATCCCATAGTCCGTCTGTCCTCTATAACAGCCTCAGCAAGATTCATCACACATATACATGCATGCACACACACATACCTCTGCCTGACAAGTCTGTTAGTGGCTTTCCACGCCTACTGCCAGAAGGCCAAATTTCTTTGGCCCTGGAATGTCCCCAATGCTCAGCTCTTTATCTGTTTGGAACATTCATCTTCCAGTTCCACTGGTGCATTCTCCCCTTGATGGAGCCTTTGCTGACCCCCACCCCCTTTCCTCTCCTCAGGTACAACTGACCACTCTGTTCTTTGCTCTTCCCCATTGGGTGGCGTATACATTCTAAGACTCTTCCATTTCACATGCCCATCTCCTTCATTGCACTGTGAGCTTGATGAGGACAGGACCATCTTACTCACTTCTCCATCTCTGTCCCTTGGCACAGTGACTGTCACATCATAGGTATTTGGTTAATATCTCCCGACATGGACACCTCATTCTTGCATTGCCCACAGTTTGAACAGATTAAGAACCATAAAGCCATAAAACCATCTACCAACTATTTAAAAAAAAAGTTCCAATGGTTTGTTCAAAAGATTTTATCTGCTTCTCAGGTATAGAAGAAATTCTCCATTCTAAGACCGAAAACCATAATTCATGCCTGAAACCGTTCATGTTATATTGTGTTCCCAGTGCATCATTGATCTAGATGGCTATGCTTTTTTTTTTCCTCTTCTGCAATTGATTCATTAGAATTGATGGCACCCCAGCAGGTAGAGGAAATTCTGAAGCTTGGTTCTTGAAATAGCCAACCTTTAGTTTAAGGCATGTCAGAAAAAAGAATTGAATTTTTTTTCAGGCCAAAATTTAATAATAACAGTGAATGGTAAGTTTTACAATGTGCTGCTCATTATTCTAAGTACTTTACATGTACCACCTCATTTAATTTTCACAGCAGCACCAGGAAGGCATAGTATTATTTGTCCTTGTCTTAGAGTCACAGGTTAGCTAGTGACTTACCCAGGCCTGCAACAGGAAGGTCTGGTGCCAGGATTTACAGCTGACCCTGGCGTCTGTGTTCTCACCCGCTGCACGGTACTCTTAATAGACAGTTCATGTAACTATGATCCTCCTTAGGTGATACGGTATTTGATCAGTGCAAGGTATAAAATGGTAAATATATTTTACAAGGAAATCATTTTTTAGATTCAGTGCTTTTCTTCATGACCCAAATATGTAAAAATTCAACATCATAAAGATTTATTTGCACTAGAAAGGGACCACATGTAATCCAGTAATACATACTGGTCAAAAAACACTGTAATGCTGTTAATATAAACGTCACTGTTAATTTCTATAATAAGCAATGACTATTGTGGGCAAGAGTCTGACCTGCTGGGATGATGCGCTGTCATTATCACTGCTACAGAGTTTATCTGCCGTGGAGTGAATACTGAACATGTCCAAGAGAGTCTGTAATTTGAATGGAGGGAAAAAAGAAGAAGGTGCTTTCAATCTGTGTGTTTTAAATATTTCTCATTAGCCATGCCCTGGAGTCCTACACTGCCCTACCCTACCACATGCGGAGCCCCTGCCCTTCAAATCCTATCACCCGGCCAGCATACCAGGGCAGCAACCCAATCAGCGACATTTGGGCAGTCCATGCACTTAGGATCGTCGCTAAGTATCTGAAGAGGTATGTGGCCCAAGGGAGATAGAAATGGAATGGAAGGGGCGCCTGGCTGGCTCAGTCAATAAAGCATGCAAATCTTGATCTTGGGGTTGTAAGTTCGAGCCCCACATTGGATGTTGAAATTACTTAAAAATAAAATCGAAAGAAAGAAAAAGGAAGGGAGGGAGGGAGGGAACAAATAGAACAGGAAAACCACATTCCACCCTCACATAAAATATAGCGTGCCAGATCCTGAAATAGCCTGAGCACGCCTGTTCATCAGATCAGTCAGTGGACACAGAGGAGCACCAGAGACCAGCGGTCTCTGGAAGGATGAAAAGGATGGGGAGGGACTCACCTGAGGTCAGATGAAACCTGAGTCCTTCAGTCTGAAAAGGCAAAGGCAAGGGAACAAAATATGAGCCCCTGATTTCTGAAGGATGCACCTAGAAGGATTATTCATCAAAGCCTCGAAACCAGAGCTCAGGTGAGGGCAGATGTCCTTTGAGATTTGGCTACACCAAGAGCTGAAGTGAGACCCAGAGAGGCAGATGTTGGCTGTGCCCATGCAGGCCCTGTCCAAAGGCACACACAGTCAACCCAGTAAGCAAACTAACATGACTGAATTTAAGAAATGGATGTGTAGAGTTGTCTGTCCCAGGAGATATAAAAAGCTTTCTAAAAGATTTCAAAGGATTTATGAATGATGTAGCTATGATTGGCTCCCAAGAGAGCAAAGATATACTTAGAGATGAAAGCTGATCCCTGAGACACTAAGACCTATGCAAAGCCAGACTCATTTGTACACATAACAGAGGGAAAGAGCACAGCAGGTTGGACCTAGATGTGAACATGGTGCTTCCGCTGGCCCCGAGCTGGAAGCTACACTAGAGAGGGAGCTCAGACTACATTTTGTAGTAAAGCAAAGGGAAGGGACACAGAACTATTTCAGGAGACCATCAGGGAGCATGGTAGCATTTGGCTGGGTAGACGCAGATACAGATAATGGTCAGCCAGTGTGTGAGAGACAGGCAGAAGACTTGGCAGAGCACAGTGGAAGGTGAGGGCATGTAAAGGACAGAGGAAAAGCTGAAGCCCCATCACATGCTCTTTCATCTTGGTGTTCAGGGAATAAGAAACTAACACTGGGTTTGGAAAGGAGCCACAGATGCCTAACCATTCCAAATAAAAGGAGATAAAAGGCTGTAGCACTCTTACTGCATAACAGGAACCCTTACTCCAGGCAAAATCGTGAAAAGCAAGCAAGGGGTGGTTTGTCATTCTTGGCAGTCTTAGGCTTCTTCCCTGGGGCAGGGTTTCTAAGCAAGTGTGTGCAGGATGGTTGAGCTGCATCTGCAAGGGGCCTTTGAGAATTTGCTTTTACAAAGTGGCGTCGGGACATCTAGAGCGAGCAAAGGCTCATCCTACAATAACATCCCACTTCCATGAGGATAAATATTAAAATAACATGTAGTTTCCACAGATACTAAAAGAGGCCTCCAGAGGGTTCTATTTGGGGCAGTGTCACAGAAAGAAAGATGGCTGGGCAGGCTGTGTTTAGCCTGCAGGTAGCCCCGGGCAACAGGGACTCATTTCAGAGAAGTAGTCTGGGCCCTGTGCATTCTGATTGTATGTTTACTTGGCCATAGTCAAGATCACTGACAAATGAAGAAGAAGAATGAGTCTCAGGGCACTTTTCTAGAGCAGCTCGCAGTCCAGGGGTCAGTGCTTTGCTTCCCCTGGCACTTTTATCACATGAGCAGCCTGACAGCATATTTATTATGCCTTTGCCCAAAACCATTGATGAGAAAATATGTTTCCCTTCGGTTTTCGTTGAGAAAACAAGATGTCGTTTGAATAAGTTGCCTAATTTTTCTTCCTACCAAGCAGAATTTCTTTTTTCACAGATCTTTCCCTAAGGCAGCTTTTTATTCAGTAGGAAATGCCAGTGTTGATGTAGGTATTTATATCATCCACAGGGCTGTCAGAAATCCTGATGATCTTGAAGCGAGGTCTAATATGCACTTGGCAAGTGCTTTTGCTGGCATTGGCTTTGGAAATGCTGGTGTTCATCTGTGGTGAGCGAACTTGAGATTTTATTTCTTCACCTAAGCTATTGCTTTTATTTTTAAAAAATGTTTATAACTTAGGACAAGTGGTAAGATCTAAATATGCTATAGAGAGAAGAAATTTAACTTAGGGTCCTGGAATGTTTTCTTAATTCAAATGTAATTTGTTGGGTCATAGTTTTTTAAGTTTTATTATTTTTTTAAAATATATTCTACCCCTAATGTGGGGCTCAAATTCATGACCCTGAGATCAAGAATCACATGCTCCATCGACTGAGCCAGCCCGGTGCCCTCATAGATTTTTTTTTTTTTTTTTAGATTTCATTTATTTATTCATGACAGACAGAGGGAGAGAGAGAGAGAGAGAGAGAGAAGCAGAGGGAGAAGCAGGCTCCCAAGGAGCAGGGAGCCCAATGTGGGACTCGATCCCAGGACCCTGGGATCATGACCTGAGCCGAAGGCAGACACTTAACCATCTGAGCCACCCAGGCACCCATAGATTTTTCTTTTATAACAGCCTTATTGAGATACAATTCACACACTATAAAATTTACCCATTCAAAATGTATAATTCAGTGGGCTTTAGCATATTCATAGAGTTGTACAGCCATTACCACAATCGATTTTACAACATTTTATTGCCGAGAAGAAATTCCGTTCCCCTTGGCTGTCACCCATCAATCCTCCTACACCCCTCAGTCGTAAGCAACCACTAACCTACTTTGTCTTTATAGATTTGCCTACTCTGGATATTTTATATAAATGGAATTATATAATATGTGGTCATTTGTGCCTTTAGCTTAGCATGTTTTCATGGTTCATCCATACATGCATCAGTATGTCATTCCTTTTTATTGCCTAGTAATATTCCACTGTATGGATATGCCACATTTTATTTCTCCATTCATCAGAAGATGGACATTGGACTGTTTCCACTTTTTGGCTATTATGAATAATGCTGCTATGAACATTTGTGTATAAGTTTTTTGTGTGGATATATGTTTTCATTTCTACTGAGTATATACCTAGGAGTGGAGTTGTTAGGTCATATGGTAGCTCTCTGTTTAAGTTCTGAGGAACTAGTATTGTTATCCATAGCAGCTACACCATTTTACACTTCCATAAGCAGTGGATAAGGGTTCTGATTTCTCCACATCCTCACCATGTGTTGTGGATTTTTAAAACCTCAAATGCAAGAATTTTTTTCTCTTAATCTCTCACAAAAAGAAAGGGATCAGAATCCTTGTCAGTAGCCCAGAATTTATTTGTTTGATCAGAACTTTATTGGTATGATGCCTTAATACTGAATACCTGTGATCCCTGAGAATTAAGAATAGGGCTTTGCTATGGAGGGTGCAGTGAATTCACCCCCAAACTTGGCTGCTGAGAGCACATATTGATACCACCTTTCTAAAAAACAGGTGGGGTGCCTGCATGGTGCAGTCCGTTAAGCGTCCAACTCTTGGTTTCAGCTCTGGTTGTGATCTCGGGGTCATGGGATCAAGCCCTGTGTCGGGCTCCACACTCAGTGCAGAGTCTGCTTAGGATTCTCTCCCCCTCTCCCTCTGCCCCTCCTGCTTGTTCTGGCTCTCTGTCTCTCTCAAGTAAATAAATAAATCTTTAAAAATAAATAAATAAAAAATAAAATAAAAAGCAAGTGAGTAAAATCTCCCAAGAGCTTGAAAAATGTTTATATCCTTGGGCCCACTAATTTTAGTTCTATGAATGCAGCCTAAAGAAATCATATGATCAAAGAATTTCCTAAGTGGTATGTATAATCGAAAATTTTGGAAACAACCTAATTTCCAACAGTTTAGGAATGGTTAACTGAAATGCAGTACTCAAAAAATAAAATAAGGCTATTAAAAATAATGTTTTAGAAGAATAGAAAATGATATGGGAAAACGTTTATAAAAAATATTAAGTAACCAAAGCAATGTTTGAAACTGTATGCACATATGATCATAAACTAAAGATATGCATAAAAAGACTAGAAGAAACATCCTATAATGGTTATCTTGAAGAAAAAGGATTATGGACCATTCTAATTTTTACGAAAAACATACACAACTCTTAAAAGAAATCAAACTAAGATGTTGGGTATTGTTAGAAAGTTACTTTTGAAAGCTACATGAACTCTTTCACATCATGAAAGCACACTAAGCAATAATTTTCCAAATACTGTGAAGCCCAAGAAAGGTCAAGCACATTCCTAAGTAAACAGCAATTCAGTGAATCAATAGCTTCTGATCCATCTCACGAAAGTGATAGGCAAGGGATACCTTTTTTGGATAAGTAATCATATGGTTCACCAAAATACTCTGTCTTCTTATGAATTGTAAATCTTTTGCTGAGTAAGCCCAAAGTCATCCAATAACCCACATAAAAAGACTTACAGACCATTTTACTATTGTAAAGCATTTCATTTACAATGTATTAATTATAAATATATAAGCTTCTCACAGTATGTATCTTCTGAGTCATCTAGTAAACTATAATATTGTCCTGTTTGTTCACCAAAAATTCAAGAGTATATAAAGTGTTTTTTCATTAACAAATCAAACCCCACAAATAAAAACCATGATACCTTTTCTTGATAGCCTTTCGAACTACAATAATCATTTATGAGTCAACTCTATTAGTATGTAACATTTGAAAGGATGTATCAATTATCAATGGGACAGATCACTGGAGGGTCAAGCTTGCATGTCTAATGCAGCACATCTTGGCTCATAAAACACCCACCCACATCATCAGCTGTGCAGGAGCACGCTGCCAAGGCGGTGCCAAGCAAAACAGAAAACGCATGCCCTGAAGCTTATTAAAGAAACTTCAAAGTAAATTCTTGATTTCTTCAAGATCATCAGGTTAATCTACGTGTTTGGGAAGCAATTTCTGCATTTGACATACAATTCTGTGAGCATTTGAATTTGAACATTTCAGAGGTTTTGTTAACGAATACACAAAATGTCCAATGCAATAATATATTGTTGTATCAAAGAAAACAGAATGTATCACTTTGTGAGATGACTATATTGTCAAGAGACTGTGAAGGGCTCTCCCATAAAAGTATGTTTGTTTTGTTAATTTGAATTTCTGATAGCTGTATGTCAACCTAAGGACTTTCTTTCTTTTCTAGCCATGGAATGTCTTACCCGATTTCAGGCTTAGTGAAGACATATAAAGCAAAGGATTATAATGTGGATCACCCACTGGTGGTAAAATCATAATAAATTCTTTAATTAAATTTCATGTTCTTTGCAGTTGCCATAAATGTATCTGTTAAATGTATTTGTCAATTCTTGATTGCTTGGAGTACAGGCTAAAGTAATTTAATATCTAGAATATGCAGGGTAAAGACCCAAATTTGCCCCATTGGTCACCACATTTTGTTTCTCTTCAGCCTCATGGCCTTTCTGTGGTACTCACCTCCCCAGCGGTATTCACTTTCACAGCACAGATGTCTCCTGAACGGCACCTGGAAACGGCAGAAATACTGGGTATGAACCATTACTCATAAATCTGTGACCCGCATATGTGGAGCATTTTGTAGGTTGCTTCTGGGGATAAACCATAAAGGATAATAATACCCATAAAGTTGCTTTGGAATAGTTTAATAATAAAATGTGAGTGACCTGCCTACAGTCCTGTCTAGCACTAAAATTCTGTAATTTTGCTTCTAATAATCTATTAACAATGAAATGGAACCAAATATTGCTTATGTTAAATTTGTAGTAATGATATTTCTCGTTTTCATTCCTAAGGAACATGAAACTCTTTACATAGTATTAATGTTGTGAATGGTTTTTGCTACATTTAGTGGGTAATAAAATGAATCTAATTCAGGAAGTAACAGTACCTTCCCAATTATAGAAAATCTAAACAGCTAGAAACTTTATAAAAGGATCCCAAAAGAAGAACTTGTTTTGCTGCTCTGTAGAATAAATAATGTCTATAACAAGACACCCACAGTGCTTTTTGAATCTCACAAGCAAAAAAATTATATTCAGGCTAGCTTTAGTGTTGAGTAAAAATTTTTGGTATTTTTCTAAGATGAGAACTCTTTCAAGTAGACTTTGAGAATTTGATTAACTTTCCAAACATTTTATTCCCCTACTTGTGTTTAGGGTAGGAAGGGAAAAGCTAAAAAGAAAACGTCATTATGCTCTTCTAGCTCCAGCCGTTGGGAGAGGTTATTTCCGAGAAGGTAGGCATGACCACAGACTCCTTCCATGTGTCCTGCTTCACCTCCACATCTCTCTCACACTGATGTGTGTGCTTTCGTAGAGTTCCAGGTGCTGGGCTGTGCTGGGAATGCTAATGAGAGAAGTCCAGGGTAGAGAAGCAGTGCAGGGACTTGATTTCCCAGCATGGGCTACTGGAAATATGGTGCCTACCTTAGCAAGGATCTTGTGTCCCTTTTCCCTTTGAGGTTGGGGCTGTTTTTTTAGCCATTCTGGGGACTCAGATAGATGCCCGGTAAATACGCAGTGTAAGTAGGAAGGAGCCCAAATAGTAGGCTAGGTGTATGGTAAATGGGAAAGTCTTAGAGAACTCAAAGCTAAAATTCCAGGCAACCAACAACGTTACTGAGAAAGCAATTCCTCCGGTAGACAAAACTCAGGGTAGAACCCACCAATTCTTCCTCCTTGCATAAGAAGTTTTGTTTAATGTGATTCCGTACTTAGCCATTAAATATTTTAATTCCCTATGTAATCTTAGATTTTCTTAGCTTTATACCAATTTATTCTCTTTCCTACCCTCTCTTTTTTTTCTCAAACACTTCACAGGAAAACCCAGAGGCTTTGATGGTGTGTTTTATGGCAGCAATCCCAGGAACATAAAAACCTCATAAACTTTATACCGTGTGTCACCTTTCCACCTAATCCATATTTCAGCTGCCACTGTGTAATACAGACTGGTCTTGTCAGGCAAGGTTTACCTTCCCTCCAGCCGCTCTCCCAACTAGCCCCGTATCGGGTTCTATTTAAACCTTTTCCTGGATTACTAAAACAGTTCTTGTTCTCATAGAAGAAAAGGGTTAAAACTAATTGAATAGTGTGCTTCAGTAGGGACATAAACTATACATTCTAGTCTCCTTTTGAACCATACAGAGAAAGTGGCCTTAGACTCAACATGAGGCATTTTGGATAATGACTTATGCCACATCTGTTTGTCGAGTGCTTCACTTCCTGGCAGTGAATGTGTTCAACTAGAACAGGTGAAGGGCTGGAGTGCGAAGAGTCTGGGGACTCTCACTGCTACCCTGCCTGAGGGCAGAACCCCTAGCTCTTCCACACTGATGTCTCTACGATTTCATGTACTGATTATTTTTTTTAAAGATTTTATTTATTTATTCATGAGAGACAGGGAGAGAGAGAGAGGCAGAGGCAGAGGGAGAAGCAGGCTCCCCGCTGAGCAGGGAACCCGATGCGGGACTCGATCCCAGGACCTTGGGATCTTGACCCGATCCAATGGATCTTAACCATCTGAGCCACCCAGGCGCCCTCATGTACTAATTACTAATCATGTCCAAATTTCCACCCCTTTGCAACCTTCTTCCCCCTTCACCAACATCACTATTATCTACAGAGTAAATACTGTTTTTTTCTTTTTTTTTTTTTTAAGATTTTATTTTTTTGACAGAGAGAGACACAGTGAGAGAGGGAACACAAGCAGGGGGAGTGGGAGAGGGAGAAGCAGGCTTCCCGCTGAGCAGGGAGCCCGATGCAGGGCTCAATCCCAGGACCCCAGCTGGGACCATGACCTGAGCCGAAGGCAGAAGCTTAACAACTGAGCCACCAGACACCCCTAAATACTGTTTCCTGAGAGTCTTTATGTTCTTGGTTCTGTCTGACTGGTTCTGTAATATTTATTTAGAGGAACCCGCCCTGCCCTTTGGCAACGGAGCCCAAAATAAGAAGTTTTATAGCTATAGAGAAGAAATATTTCCTTCCCTGGCTACACATAATTCATTTTTGTCATTTTCCTCCTTTGGGGCAGTCAGTGTTGGACTTTTGTACCTCTATACGTCCTTGCCACACAAGGTGTTTGCAAAGTGTTGGTCTTCTTTTCCTAAGATGTTGCAATGAGAAAAGATTGAACACATATACCTCTAGATGTCAGCAAATTCCAACCCTTGAAAGTTACATAAGCTTTTCTCCTACAAATGCTCCTTCCTCCTCATCCAAACACCAGCCTTCTTTTTTGGTCTCCTCCCTGTGCTTCTTTTCCTGGCTCAGTTCCTCTTCTTCCCACCACACCAGGGGCGAACAGCCCATTGGAAATGTGAAAGCCAGGTTAGCCTCAGCCAACTTCTCTGCAAAGGATCTCGGGGTTCTCTGCAGGCTGGCCTGGCCCATCTATGTTCTGCAGGGCTGATCACTGGGCTGGCCTCCGTGTGGAGGCAGAGCAGTGCCCTTGTCCTTGGTGGTAGGGAGGCAGCAGTTAGGTTATATATTCAGCTATCTTGTGACTGAATGATACCCTCTCTCTCTATAGTCAGCACTTTGTGTCTTCTAGGAGCTGACACCCGCACTGCCAGGATCCCAGATGCTGGGCCTATTTTGGCAGACACACTCCGGAAATTCTTATTCGATCTGGATGTTGATGATGGCCTCGCTGCCATTGGTTACTCCAGGGCCGATATCCCTGCATTAGTGAAAG
Source organism: Zalophus californianus (assembly GCF_009762305.2). Taxonomy (NCBI): domain Eukaryota; kingdom Metazoa; phylum Chordata; class Mammalia; order Carnivora; family Otariidae; genus Zalophus; species Zalophus californianus. Next base: position 126,165,899 of record NC_045598.1, read on the forward strand.
GAACGCTGCCCCAGGTAAGAGATGCAGGGTGCCTTCACTCCCTTCTGAGAAGCACAAAGCTGCTGGGAAAACGTGGTCCACTGGGGATGTTTCAGGGGAGAGGAAAACCCAGGGGTCCTCCAGCTTTCAGCTCTCCTCCACACCAGACAGCAGCTCTTCTCTTCCCCTGTGGGAAGGGGCCAGGCTCCCTCACCTTTATATTCTTCCATAAAACTGGCTTTTTTGGAGCTTTTATGATGTAACTGAAAGGATCTTTTATAAAAACTCAAGGCAGAAACAACCACATTGTCTTGAGGTATGGCAAAATTTCCCTTTTTACCCTTTCTGCTCTTTTAAGAGTCCTCTATAAAACAACCTGATGCTGTTCCAAAAGGACCACTAATATTATTTTATATTATAAGCGTTATAAATTCCTACTGTTTTGTGGGAAAATAGGCATGGCCTTTAAATCAATACTATTACAAAATCACTTTTTAATGTATCTGGGAGAGTATATTTTATACATATACATATACATACGTATCTGTGTCACTTTGGGTCTTATTTAAATGTCGCTAAAAAAATTTAAACTGAGCTGCCAACTTTATTGGGTAGAATCATAATAGATGTAGAGTTTCCCCTCCAAGTTTCTCATGAAGAGAATTTACCCTCCCATTGCACCTCCCTTACCTTTTGGATCAGATACCCTTGTGCTGTAGCATCAGATCTTAAAAAGCTACGACCCCATTCACTGCAACTCACCATAAAATCGCGCCAGAGCCACGAGGTCTTGGGTTTTGGACCACACTATGCTCACCATGCCCAGAGTATTCACCTAGTCCTTCTGTCTAAAATGGGAAAGATGTGGATCACTTAAACACTGTAAGAATATGAGCGCAAGGCACTGCTACCCAAAGTTAAGGCAAGCATGGATCTATCGCTGACTCAAACAGAGTTAATGACTATTCTATCCACCCCGCACAGATTCCTGCTTACCCTAAGCAGCAGTGCTTTCCCTCACCCCACTCTGGTTAAATAAAGGCCCCACACTAGCTGCTTCCCCACTTGGCAACTGCTTAGAATGTTGAAGACCTCACCACTCACATAAGATGATACTTGAACGGATTGGGTTAATAGACTCACGTGTCCTCAGGAGGTAGGTAGGTAATAGCAATGAACAAAGTAATTTAAAGCAGCAGGGAGTGGTGGGGACTTTGGTGAACTAGAAAGCTTATAATCCATCTCACTGGGTGTCTTTTCAGCTACAATGTATTATCCCCCAGCAGAAATTCAGGCCCCAGCGCTGAGCTTCCAATTTCAAAAAAAAAAAAAAAATCCACTGCTGGAGTTTCTAATTTCCAACAAAAATCAACAATCTGGATGTTTGTATTGTATTCCCTGATCACCCACTGTAGAAACCAAACATGACCCACAGGCCAGCAGATTCCCTGATTTAGACTCAGACCCGGTAGCCTCAGCTGCATCCAAAAATATAAATGAATGAGAAAAAGAAACATCTCAAAGTGTAGCTGAGCTCTTAGGCTAACTCACAAACTCTTAGTTCTAAGCAACAAGTCCAAGGGACTAAACAGCCAAAAAATATGACCAACACAGTTATTTTATCCAAACCTACTAGACTATAAATTCCATGAGTACAGGGATGTTTTCCTCACCCGTCCTCGACTACACCGAGCACAGGCTAGTAAACGTGTTAAATGGACACATAAACGGACACATACCTGCAGCCCTGCAGCCCTCTCTCTTGAAAAGTCGTCTGTGCAGGTGAGTGTAATGGCTGAAGGGCAGGAACTTTTTTCAGAAATTTCCTCACACTTGATAGGACTCACCTAATGACAAGAAGCCATGAAAGCCTGTCCAGGGATTCAGAGACCAGAGACCAAACGGTCGCCATGGTTTTTGACAGAGCCTTTGGCTCCTATAGCATGGTTCCAGTGATAGTGTCCGTTCTGCAGGAGGGGTTCTGAAAAGTTCTGCTTACTCAGGAATGTGTGCTTGTCAACCTGCAGGGATGGTATCCATGATTTTCAGATAAAACTGTGTGATATTCTTGGCCATTTCATTGCTAGTAGCAACGCATCTTCCAGCCATCAGCACACACTGGGAAGTGCTTACTGTTTAAATTCTACTGTGCTCAGTCTTTTACTTTCAGAAACTGTTCCAGATAGCAACAGATCCAGACTAACATTTGAGACCATCCACTAAAATGGCAAGTTAATCAGGTATCATATTAAATGCCTCCGTGCACATACCATCCCGGGGAAATCACAGATAGCAAAGCCTTAAACAGACAAAACTAATTTCGTAGTTTCACAAAACATGCAAGGTAAATTAGATCTTTTGAATACAAGTCATCTCGGTGGAGGAGGAGGCCAGGATCTCCTCAAGCTATATTCAAAAGGCAGCCCCAACATGAATGCTGCTTTTTTAATCATGTGCCTGTGATTGGGAGAAGCATAGTTAATTTTAATAAACTAGCACTAGTTCCATTTTGGAGTCCATGTAATTGAGTCAATGTGTTCTATATATGGAGAAGGCAGGAGAGATTCACAGGACTTTGGGAGGAATCTTAGCAATAAGCCTGTCTGTTTTGCAGATGAAGAACTACTATGGGTTTTTTGTTTGGTTTTTTTGGCAGCAGTGAACATTTTACAGGAATGCTATGGCAACTTCAGAATTTTACACATGCAGCAGGCTAATCTTCACTTATTAGTATCTACAGGATTTAAGGTAGTGAGATGGATAGGTTGGTTGCTGCAAAGAATATTGCCAGAAAGATTATTTATGTAGTCGACATTTGATAAAGCTTCTTTTATGTTCAGCAAGAGGGATCAGTTTTCTCTGGAAGGAACAACCGGGCCAGTATTCTTGACCAAACACCACATCCCATACTGATGGTGGCAACAGCAGCCCTGTGTACGGAGGCTTCCAACCGCCAACGCCAGGCTGCAAGGCGAGCAGGCAAGAATAAATTAATCTTCCAAGCGGGGTTCCTGAAACCTCTGGAAAAAAACATTTACATTTCAAATCAAAACATTTCATTTCTGAGGAGAGCTGTCTACCAAAATGAGCACTTCCACTCCCTGGCAGACAGGGCAGCCGAAATGTTATTTTATGAATGCGCTAAAAGTAGTAGTCAGGATTTATTTCAGTGCCCATGTTAATCAGTTGTCCCTCGGTCTTACACGTCTATAAATAATAGCGCATTGCTGAACACATCTTAATTCGGAGAGTTTAGCTTTTACATGGCATAGATGATATGAGTGGGGATAGATCACAAACTTTATGTCCCTGTCCTCGTTTAACCTATCCTGGGGCATTAGAAATGTGGAAGAGAAACTCAGATCAGCGTGGCCTGAAGTACTTCTGAGACTCCTGAACTACTTCACCAAAGATGAACAGGATCGTTTTAAGGGCCTCTGAGCTCATCAGAGAAGATTCTCTCCTGTTATAAACAGAACAATGTGGCAGGAATTGGCGGCCATAGCAAATGCTGAACTTTGGTTCTTGACCCTGCCGCCAACACAGATATAAGTCTCTGCCTTGCTATGGATTTTCAGAATTCTTTAGAGTCTCTGAAGATCTGCTGCAGTGTAAAATTTTTGGTTTTACCCATACTCTTCAGCATGTTCCCCCATCCTCCCATCTGTTCATCCATCCTTCCTAATTATTTTTTTAATCATGGTAAAATATACTTAACATAAAATTTACTATTTTAACCATTTTTTAAGCGTACAATTCAGTGCCATTGAGTACATTTAGTATTGAGCAGTCATCCCAACTATCCATTTCCAGAACTTTTAAACCATTTCAAATAGAAGCTCTGCTCTATTGCTTAATGGTGAAATAGTAACTCCCCTTTTCCAGGCCCTGAGAACCTCTATTCCACTTTCTGGCTCTATGAATTTGCCTATTGCAGATACCTCATATAAGAGATACAGTATTTGTTCCTTTTGTGTCTGCATAATGTCTTCACTTAGCATAAATCTTTAATGTGTCTGAATTTCATTCCTTTTTATGGCTGAATAATATTCCAGTGCATGGATATACCACCTGTTGCCTATCCATTCATCTGCAGATGGACACTTGGGTTGTTTCCATCTTCTGGCTATTGTAATGGATAGCCTTCTGACTATGAACATTGGTGTACAAAAATATGTTTTAGTCTCTGCTTTCAGTTCAATTGGTTATATACCTAGGAATAAAACTGTAGGATCATAGGGTAATTCTCTGTTTAACTTTTTGAGGAACTGCCAAACTGTTTTCCATAGAGGCTGCATCATTTTACATTCCCACCAATAATGCATGAAGGTTCCAATTTCTCCACATCTTCACCAAGATTTCTTATTTTCCATTTTTTGGATAGCTATCCTGGTGGATAGGAAGTGAGAAATCACTGTGGTTTTGAAGAGCACTTTGCTAATGACTAAAGATGTTGAGCATCTTTTCATGTGCTTACTGGCTATTTATATATCTTCATTCAAGAAATATCTATTCAAGTCTTTTGCCTATTTTTGAGATGGTTTGTTTGGGGTTTTCTGCTGTTGAGTTGTAGTAATTATTTATATATTCTAGTTATTAACCCCTTATCAGATCTATAATTTGCACTTTTCTCATTCTATCTGAGTTGTCTTTTCAACTCTCTTGAGAGTGTCCTTTGATGCATAAAACTTTTAAATTTTGATGTAGTCCAATTTACCTAATTTTTGTATTGCCTGTGCTTTTGGTGTCATATCCAAGAAATTATTGCCAAATCCAACATCATGAAATTTTCCTCTCTTCTAAGAGTTTTGGTTTTAGCTCTTAGATTTGAGTCTTTACATTTAGACCTATTTTGAGTTAATTTTTTTAATACATTCTTCCTATTTTCATTCTTCCTTTTACCTTACACATACTTATTGAGGTCCTACTACATACCATGCCTTGAATGGGACACAAGGAAGAGGAAAATAAAGTCTCTTCACGCCCTCATGGAGCTTACATTTTAGTGAGAGAAGACAGATGATAGGCATCTAATCAAATATGTAAATAAGATACAAATGAAATCATTTCAGATAATGATTAGTGGTATGAAGGGAAACCTGAGTAATGAGATAGTGATTTCCCATGGGACAGTGTGGCGGGGGGGGGGGGGGGGGGGGGGGGGGACACTCCAGGAGGGCGGGCGGTCAGAGAGGCTTCTGACTACAGGTGAAGGCAGCCACATTAAGATCTGGGAGAAGAGATCTGGGAACACTGCAGGCAGAGGGGAAAGACCCTGAGACAGGGTGAAGATGAGCATTTTTGTGGGACTGAGAAGGGATGGGGCTAAGTGAGACGAACTAATGGGAGAAGAGTCAGAGCTGAGGGGAGCAGCAGGGCCGGAACAGCGTGGCATTGGAGGCCACGGTCTTGTCATTGCAATGGGAAGTCATCAGAGAGCATTAAGCAAGTAATGACATGAACAAACTTAACGCTGGGAAAGTCATCGCTCTGGCTGCTGTGTGAAGAATGGCCTCTAGGGGGAGTAGAGCAAAAGTGGAAACAGACTTTTGGAGAGGGGAGTCAGGATGACTTAGACGTGGGTTGTGGTGGAACAGGAGGTGGTAAGTGGTCAGGTTGGGGGTTTACTCTGGAGGGAAATCTGCCAAGTTTGCTGGTGGCCTGAACTTGCAGAGAAGGGAAAGAGGAATCAAGAGAACTCCTAGGCTTTTCTCTGAGTGACTGGGGGTCACTGCTGAGATGAGAAAAATGGAAGGCAGGTGGAGTCAGAGTTCTATCTTGAATATGTGAACTTTGAGATGCCAATATCCCCCCCCGCCATTTTCATTAATTCAACAAATAACTGTCAAGCACCTATGTACTGTGTGTCGAGCACCCTAGTGCACACTGGGCATGAAGAATGGGCACAGCCCTGCCTCATCTACCAGGTACGCTCCCACACAAGTATTTACCATAAGAAAACAAACCAAGAGACCCGTGAGAATGGAACCAAAACTCTGGCATATATCTTAATTTCATTGAGGCCCAGAAATTTGGACATGGGGTCGTCATTGTAGTATCTTTTAATCTCCTGTCCCACTGGGATTATGGAGACACTGATGGGGGTATAAATAGCAATAGGGTGTGCCATCTTTGCTGACTCCACCCAACAACACCGGAGAAATTGAGCAAGTCACTGAATTCATTTAGGAAGGTAGAAGTAAAACCTTAGTTAATATTAAAAAGGAGTCATTGTTGTCCTTAGCGTGAAAGTTGATGTCCTAATGAAGTCTTTTTGAATATACTTTCAGTCCAGTTGCAAAATATACAGTCTTTGAAGTGAAGGACAACCTGGTTTTGTTTTCCTCAGCAGCACCTGCTGTACCTGGGACAGTGCTCTCTGCACAGAGAGCCTACCTGGCTGAGGCTCTGCCCAATGTTTGGTCATTATCGCAGGGGTTTTGCCCAAGGTTCGTTTGGTTCTGTACTTTGGGTAGAAAGCTATTGCCAGAACATAAGGCAAAGGCAATGGCTTTTGAAAGCTTTGTGGAAAAGAGGCATCACTTGATGAACTTCTGAGTGAGGGATCAGCTAGTATGAAGCAAACAAGAAATGGGATTTTTAAAGATAGGACTATTAACAAGTCATTGAGTCTCACGGCCAAGTTAACTTATATAACCTAGTCGCTTTTGCAAACTATCTTTTCAAAGCCCTGGGTAAATCTTTTCGTTTACTGTTTCAGGAAAGGGTCACCAAGCTTGCACCACGCCCTCAGTCAGAAGAGGATCTGTCTGATCTGTTTGAAGCTTCAATGAAATTGTATTAATTTCATTCTCACTGAAAGAATTACCACTGGCCATCACAGTTCTGACAAGAGAAGCCAAGCTAGCCAGAACTTTGTCTTTTCATCGCCACATATAACATACCTGTTACCAGTCTGAATGTGTTAGAAATTTATCCTGCAGAAGATTCCCTGATGCTCAAAGTCAAGCTACTTCCATAAAATAGTGGAAAAATACCCACTATGTCGGATCTTGGGCGAGACTTTAGGGATCCGTGTTCCTGTCCTAAACCCCATAGATTGCCACTGCTCTATTTATCAAATGAGCAAAACTCAGTATCTGTCAAAATGAGCAAAACTCAGTATCTGTCAAAAACATAAATGCACATATCCTACGCCCGGTAATCCCCAGTCTAGAAATTCATCCCATAGAAATACTAGCACAAGTGTGTTAAGAAATATGGCAAGGATAAACAAATAATACATTATATGTTAAAAAAGAAAAAAGAAGATAGCAGGAAGGGAAGAATGAAGGGGGGGAATCGGAGGGGGGGAAGAACCATGAGAGATGATGGACTCTGAGAAACAAACTGAGGGTTCCAGAGGGGAGGGGGTGGGGGGACGGGCTAGCCTGGTGATGGGTATTAAAGAAGGCACATTCTGCATGGAGCACTGGGTGTTATGCACAAACAATGAATCATGGAATGCTACATCCAAAACTAGTGATGTAATGTATGGTGACTAACAAAGTTAAAAAAAAATATATGGCAAGGATGTTTCTGGCAGCACATTTCCTAATAAAAAAATCTGAAAAAACCTAAATATTCATTAATAGTATAGAGATAAATAAATCATAGTATATTAAATAATGGAATGCTATAGTGCTATCAATAAGAATGAGATAAATCTATTGGAAATATGCCCATGATATACTGCTAAATTGGAAAAAGGCAGAACAATTATATATCTGTATGGTCTGATTTTTACTTATTAAATTATATATAAATATATGTCTATAGAGAGAAAGGATACACATCAAAATATTAAAAGTTATCACTGTAGGGGCGCCTGGGTGGCTCAGTCAGTTAAGCGTCTGCCTTCGGCTCAGGTCGTGATCCCAGGGTCCTGGGATTGAGCCCCACATCGGGCTCCCTGCTCAGGAGGGAGCCTGCTTCTCCCCTGCCTGCCGTTCCCCCTGCTTGTGCTTGCTCTCTGTCTCTCTCTCTCTTGTTCTGTGTCAAATAAATTAATAAAAAATATTTGAAAAAAATAAAAGTTATCACTGGAGAAAAGGACTTTGGGGTATAGAGAATTAAGAGAAAGTATTTCACTATATTTTATACTTCCCATTTTTATTTCATAAACATCTGTATTGTTTGGATTTGTTACAAGCACATATTTTCTGATTTTAAAAGGGCCAAAAAAAAATAAAGGGGCCAGAGAACAGAGAAAAATACCACTTTATTGTTTTAGGTCAGATTCATCTTAGTTTATGAAAGTACTAATAACTAATATTTAAAGATTAAAACAGACCCAAAGAGGTAAAATATTAGAGACTGATCCTCAGGTAAATAGTTCCTTTGAGAAAAACACTAACATCCTACATGGTAATTCCCTCTTTGGAAAGATGTGTTCAGTGCTCAAAATAAATTAACTCAAAAGCAAGCAGTGTTGTAGTTTATAGACTTCAGCCTTGCAAGTAGAATCTAAGTAGCATGATCATCTGCCTCTCTGTTATCCCCAGCCTGCAAAAACTACAGCTCATTTCTCCTCATAAAGGTTACCACACTGATGTTTTTTTGCCTGCTCCAGCTTTGGCAGTCTGGATTTCAGTGTACTTGTGGATTTATTCATGTTTTAAACTGAATTAAAGTTTTAATCAAATAAGTAATGTATATATAATTACATCAGGATTTTAAAAAACGGAAGAGAAGTGCATTACTTGCCTTCAACCTGGCCAGGCCCACTTTATCTGTATCAAGGTCTTTATTTCCTTGAGATCTTTTAAATAACATTGAGATAATGTTTATAGAGGTTTCTCTAACTATAAACATAAAATATGGTCAGTACCAAAAACTGGTAATACAAAGATAAACACAAAAGAAAATATTTGTATATTTTCATATATTTCAAATATTGCACCATCCAGAAGATAGCCACTATTAAAAATGTGGTTTATGTTTTTTATTATATGCATGAATATATTTTTGACGTGGAAATGATATCATTAGGGTGTAGTTTTAATTCCTACAGAACATTCAAATCATTTATACCAAGTACCCAAAAGGCAAGCTTAGGACAGTACCAAAAGAATCTCATTTGTATCTTGCAGGCCACATCTAGCTAAAATTCCCTCCAGCGTTTCAAGAGTATCATGGGTTTTGAAAGCAGAAGCTGTGTGATTGAGCGTACAGCTAAACTCTCTGCCAATCTGAGATCCTTCAGGAAACTTAAGTAAAAGTTGTTAATGTCTCAAAATACATTTGGCACAGCAAAAACATGTATGTGTCTCCCCATCAACCCACCCTCCCAAAAAAGTCCAGGTAAGTTCTAGACATTCTACAAGGTGATGTAGCATCATTAGAACGGCATTAGATTAGGGATCAAGGGCCGCGGGCTCCACTCCAGTCCCTTGGTCTTTCTTGGGCTTTACTGTATTCAGCCAAGGCCTCTTCCACTTTGAAAATGCTATGCCTAGACTTTATGTATTCCATAGTCCTTAATGTGTGATTTTGAGTTTGGGAAATGTAATGTAAAATAATCCGAGACATAAAAATGCATTCTCGATCTCTCTTAAATGTTCAATGCCTTTACTACCAGTAGCCAGATGTCTAAATGTGACTCACCAGGAGGAGTGTTTGGTATTCATACTGATGATGACTCTGTAGAGAAGGATTTAAAGGTCAGGCATGAGAAACAGATTTAGGAAGGCTTCATGTTTTTTATCTTAATACCCATCATGTTGGTCCTTACAATTTGAGAATATGGAAAAGATGTATTTCTTGACTTACCAGCTATTAAAAGAACGTGAGATAAGAAATTCAGCCCATTTCTGTAAACCAAACACTTCGATATTTCCGAGACAACAAGTGCATTTTTCTAAGTCAAATCCTATTTTTTATTGATTACCTTTAAAAGACCAAAAAGTTTTCAGGGGTTATAGCTCCATTTGTGTGGATTAATTTACTTGCTAAGGCAAGAAAAATTAAAAGAATTGTATTCAAAAGTTTGTATAATATCACTTTCACAAAACTATCATATTTGGTGAATTTTCATTCAAAATACATGAGCATCCCTAACTTGTTTTATGATACAGAATACTAATTAGTTTCAAGTACATCATGTTTATGATTTTTGTCAAGTGCCACAATAAACAGCCTATTCGTTTTGCACTCCTCTCCCTTCCCCATGCACCAGGAGGCCTGTGCTGGGCTTGGCATTTTTGCATAGCTGTGGACACAGCTGTGGGGTATTTTCCAGTGGTCAGTGAAGTAAGTCTGCTCTTGTAAAATACAGACAAGTACAGTATCAAAATAGAGAGCAAAACTTGCTTTCCTGGCCTTTTAACCCTGAGAAAGATTAATGGTTGTTTGGATTAGAAACTGTACCCTAATGAGGGACTGTTGCCTCCGGGGAGTGGGTCTGAGAAAGGGGACTGTTCACCTCCGGGTCAACATTGCACATGCTGCCTCGTCTCTGATGACCAGCAACCCCAAGCTGAGACAGCTGCCCAGGCCCTCCATCAAACGCCTGACCCTCTGGGAGCTGTTGCGGAGGCAGGCCCACATCCCCGCCATCACCATCACAATGGTCGGCCCAAGGTGGTCTCCAGGGATGAGCTGCACTTTGAATGGGCAGAAATTGCTTCTTGAAGACCTAGGTTGAATTACTGGCAGCTGGGGGTGGGAGGGTCTAGTTTCTGTTGCTATTATCCCACCACACTGTCTTTCCAACCACCCCCAACAACTCTCGGAATAAATGCATCCCCCCGCGCCCCCCCCCCCCCAAATTGCAATAACTGTTGGCAATTTTATCCCATGTGAAATCCCTCATGAAGCTCTGTGAAGAACAGCCAACTTTAAAGTAACCCTACTTCATTCTTTCTGGCTTTAACTATTGGCTCTTTAATTTGGGTATTTTTAATTGGCTTTCCAATTTATAAAATTGGAAACTGATTAAAATAATCATGAGCGAAAAAGAGAAAATAACTACCATCATGCCATTACCCAAACACAGCTGCTATCATTTGATATACTTCCTTTCCATCTTTTTCATTTGGGTGGTGTAATTTCCAGCTCACTTCCCTCAAGGCATGACATTTTAAGTATTTTCTACATTGCCACATAATCTTCATAATCATTCTTTTTAAAGGTACACAATGTTTTGTTGAATAGAAATTTAAACATTTATCCTTATTACAGGGCATCAAGATTGCTTCCAAATTTTGACCCCTACCAATGACATAGCAATGAATACCGTGTATGTGGCTTTTTTTTTTCATTTTCTAAATTAACTTCTTAGGTTAACTCCAAATTGAATTTTTATATTAGAGTATGGACATTTTTGTGACTTTTGATTCATGCTGTCAAATTGTTTATACTCCACTATTGTCTTAACTTTGTGTCCCCTCTCCTTCAATCTTCTCTTCAAAATAAATAGTGTAAGCCAGCAAGAAATGAAACAGAGCTCACATGGATGACCAGGGCTAGGCTATTTGTACAGACCTGCAAGAGTCACCTGTGATTTTTCTCTTTTTATATTAGTATATCTTAACAGTTCACACGAACAGAAACAGATTAAAATTTTCAAATAAAATTATGTAATTTATTTTAGTGTTACTTAAGTGAAACTGTAGATCACCAAGACTACTTTTATCACATTTTTTTTTCCTTCTAGAACCTTCCATGGGACCCTAAACCTATGGGCTTGTGTTATTCACAGTCCCCCTGTTTTCCTGGCAAAAAAAAAAAAAAAACAGACCCACAGAGACATATAAATATCCTTTTCTATAAGGCTGTTCTAGAACCATCCAGGCCTGTGAGTGTAAGGATTGCTGCACTGGGAAGACGTAACCAGCAACCATCTCCACCAAGATCCCTTCCAAGGGTGTAAGTTGCCCCTTTAATCAAAAACCTCTCAAATCTTTGCCAATTATGCACATTGGTCCCATGTGGCTTTGGCAACATTTACTGGAGACCAATGTGAACCATATACCAAGCATTGCATAGGAGAAAAGAATGTTTGTAAGGCAACATACAAATGGAAAGATGTCCAAAGATTACCACCAGGCTGGAGTGGCCACTTGAGTAAGGACAGGCTAATTTTCATTCATTTTTCACATCTCCTTTAACCACTATATACTCAGTACATAGCTCAGTACCTTAAAATATTCTCCCAAAGGAGGAAGAAGACCATGGATTTGGGGAGAGGAGGATTGGGGTTCTGCAGGCAGGGGTGATTGGGGGGGACCCTAGGGAATGATTATAGGAACATGACATTTAGTAGAATTTTTTTAGTACTATTTAACCAAACTATTGTCACTTTATAAATATCAACTCTTATGAAATGTGGAGGCCAATTTGCTAGGGCATCTACTATAGCTGGCAACAATAATAAACTAAAGACAGTAACAGTTTCATTCTAACAGTTTCAGACAACTTTTTTTTTTAAGTAGGCTCCAAACCCAGTATGCGGCTTGAACTCACAACCCTGAGATCAAGACCTGAGTCGATACCAAGAGTCTGGTGCTTAACTGACTAAGCCACCCAGGTGACCCTAGTAAGTTTCAAATAACAGTCGTCTACTGGGCCCTCCACCTGTGCCAGGCCCTTTATCAAGGGTTTGCCCACTATGAGAGAGGCATTGCTATGTCCTTTTTGCACAAATGAGGAAACTAAGTTAAAAAAAAAAAAAACTGCCAACTTCACACAGCTAGTAAGGGGCAGGACTAGCACTCAATCCCAAAGTCATCCTGACCCTGCTGCATTCCCAGCCACCAAATTCACTGCCTTTCAAGTGCCTTCTGTTGTCTGAGAGCTTCTTGAATTGCATTTAAACACTGTATACACTTGTGTACAACACAGTACCTTGAACATAGTAGGGGACCCCTAAGTATTTGTGGAACAGAGGATTCTATTTTATTAAAAGGGGGAAAAGGAGAAGAGAAAAAAGAAGGTCCTGCAAGCCTTTGGCATGTCAGAGAAAAGTTGAGCTGGCCGTGCTGGTGGTCACACAGAAGAGTATTAGAGGTAGGTAACAGAGCCACCTTAGGGACAAATCCCAGACCTGCTTCTTACTGAGTAGCCTAGGGTAAAGACTTAAGATTTTCTGAGCACAAACCTTAACTCACAGGGTTGTCATAAACATCAATAGGAAGTAATGTATGCGAAATGTCCTTGCTCAGTAAATGTTACTTCTCTTCCCTTTCCTGAATGGAAAGCTTGCAGGAAGACTTTCACCCCAGCAGCTGACGAGCAGATCACTACAGTGACGTCAGTTGTATACTAAGGGCTTCCAAACCTCCCTCAGAACAAGAAGTACCTGGGACGCTAGTTAAAGATATAGATCAGTCCTTTCCTCCCACCCCTGAGAAACTCAAATCTTGTCAACCTGGGCTGGAACCCAGGAGACAGCTGTTAGGTCAGTTTGGTTTAGAAAAGTTAAACAGCACTTGGGCCTGTTTGGCGGCCTCTTGGCATAGATGGTGACAGAAACGGAGCACGGGTCTCAACCTTCACTGTGCATCAGAAGCTTCTGGAGGGCTTAGTAAAACATGGGTTGCTGGGCCAGGTCCCCAGAGTTTCTGATTCAGTAAGTCCAGGTGGGAAGTGAGAATCTGCATTTCTAACTGCTTCCCAGGAACCACACTCTTGAGAGGATTGCAATTTTCTCACATTTCAACCTTAGCTGGCTCAGATTTCAGCTGGAATTCTACATGGTGTGTGGCCAGACCGTGAGCCCCTGGGGAGGGTCAGGACAACACCTGAAACTTACCTCAGGACTCCTCCACCAGACTGGGAACCCACGCCTGAGCGCTGTCCTGCCCCTTCCCCACCATGACCGGCTGTCCCTGCAGCTCCTCCTCGCGTTTCCACCTGATTTTCAGGCTGAGACCTTTCAGGATGTGCCGATCGAAGCCTGAGCAAAAAGGAGACACTCGCTTAGGACTCCAGGCTTGGTATTTGCTCCACCCATGAGGAGCCTATTAAAAAGTATATGAAGTACCAGAACACCGAGTTTCATTTCAGTATAATCGGAATAAAGAATATAAGACACCCAGCTAGGAGGTTACCAGACTAATAAAACTATTCTGGCTAATCTGTTTAAAAAAGAAACTAGGGGCGCCTGGATGGCTCAGTCAGTGTCCAACTCTTGATCTCAGCTCAGGTCTTGATCTCTGGGTCGTGAGTTCAAGCCCCACATTGGGAGCCTACCTAAAATAAAAAAGAAAATGAAAATCCTCCTTGTTATATTCCTATTTTAAAAGCTATGTTGTGAAAAGGTTCCATTCTAACGTGGAAAGGGATGTAGAAAGAGTGAATACATATAGAGTAATGCCTGTATTTATTGGTAAAGTAGCTCCCTGGATACAAATCAAACTGTGCTTCAAGGGCAAAAGCGCCAACGTGAAGAAAAGGACAGCTACTTAACATCCAGCTAGAAAAAGACAACACAGCGGTCCTGCCGCTCAGAGGCACCACAGGGCTCCCTGTTCTGGCTCTTCTTGTTGACATGCAGCATTAGCGCCCTACCATATGCCCTTGCTAACCTTAAAAAATAAAACGGCCGTTATTTTACCAGCAAACCGCGGTTTTATCTTGAATGGCCGGGAACCGCGATCAAGGACAAGCACGCTACCGCAAAACTATAGGCAAGCACACAGACCAAAAAAGAAGAGGGCAGTTGGGAGGGCTGTTATAAACAAAAAGCCCATTGGACTAAACTGGGAGTTTAAAGGATAGTGACTTTTCATTGGCTGAGCTGTGACTCTCTCTCTCATTGGCTGGGCTGTTGCCGAGGGAGGAAGAAAGTCTCTCCTCCTCCAGGGATAATGAAGTAGTGTTCACTGCAAGGTCTGGCTCTTCCTGTTGGGTCTGCAGTTGACAAGTGGTAGGGCCTAAGAGCGCCCCCTGCTGGCCTCCAACTCTATTCTAAAATGAGTGGTCCTTTCATTAATTTTCACACCCTTGGTAAAGGGTTTTGGATGATCTCACCAGAAATGAGCACAGGCGGGGAGGGCTGTTCCCTGTCATGCTACTGAAACACCAAAATCTATAGATTTAAAATGTTTGACTTAAAATTGAGTAGAAAAAGATATTCCCTAATTTTGTGGAGAGAGATGGAGCACCTCCAACTTTCATTGATTGCCCCCTATGCCCCAGTCTGGCCAATAGGAGGAATATTATCTTTGTTAGCTTGGATTCCCCCACCTTTCTTGGGTGGACCAGAGTTACCCAGTATGATGGACTGAATTGTTTCCCCAAAATTCATGTATTAAAGCCCTAACTCCCTCCACATGTCTGTATTTGAAGGTGGGGCCTATAAAAAGGTATCAAGTTAAAAGGGGTCATATGTGTGGACCTTAATCCAATCTGACCGGGGTCCTTCTAAGAAGAGGAAATTTGGACACAAAAGAAACACAAAGATGCATGCACACAGAAGAAAGACCATGTGAGGACACAGTGAGAAGGTGGGCCAAGGAGAGAGGCCTCAGGAGAAACCAAACCTGCTGACACCTGATCTTGGACTCCTAGCCTCCAGAACTGTGAGGAAATAAAATTCTGTTGTTTAAGCTGCCCAGTCTGTGGATTTTGTTATGGTAACCCTAGTAACCTAGGATTTGCTGGCAAATGACAATCTTGAAGGATTTACATCAGAAAGGGCTAAGAGCCACTAGCAGAAAAGAAAGTAGTTAATCCAGAGGCAAGAAAGAAGAAAAGGCTTGAAGCAGTAAACTGAGTGTAGAGTCTTAGGGGAGGTGAGCAGAGAGGGAGAGATCAGAGGCAGCCAACAAGTAGGGCAATGGAAGATAAAGAGGGAGAGAGTGGTTGGGTTGGTTCTTAAAGTTTGGCTCTGCAGGACGCCTGGGTGGCTCAGATTGTTAAGCATCTGCCTTCAGCTCAGGTCATAATCTCCGGGTCCTGGGATCGAGCCCCGCGTCGTTGTCTTCGGGCTCCCAGCTCAGCAGGGAGTCTGCTTCTCCCTCCCTCTCTGCCTCTCCCCCTGCTCATGCTCTCTCTCTCTGTATCTCTCTGTCTCAAATGAATAAATAAAAACCTTAAAGCTTGGCTCTGTATTATGAATAGAATCCCCTTTGGAGTTTCTTGGGAAATGGCAATAATGACATAGGTTGTTACAAAATTATTTCTGCAGGTCAGGCTTTAGCTGTGATGCTTTTGCAAAATGCAACACCAAACCAAGCCTGATTCAAACTATGGGGAGTTAAGGTTATAATTTTAAAACAGTATAGCAAGCGCAGTGATAAAAAACCAAATCAGAAAGGCTTCATGAAGGAGGTGACTCCTGTGTTGAACGGAGAAGGAAAGACGGAGTTAGATGGGAGGTAGGACATTCCAAGGACCATGAACAGCAGAAAGGGTAACACAGAGTAAAAATGGAGTGTGCAGAGAATTTTCCACAGTTCAGTGTTGCAGGAGTGTCAGATGAGTGTCAAGAGGTGGCAAGTTGAGGCTGGAGAAGCAAACGTGGCCCAATCCTGGTGCCTTTTTGAAACTTGGAATGCACCCAGAAAGGTGGTGAAACCATCAGGGATGAGCTGGGGTGCCAGAGACAGAACTGTAGTATAGATGGGTCACTTGGACAAGAAGTGTCCTGATAACAATTATAGAATAACAAAAAAGATCATTATAAATAAGCTAATATTTCTTTCATCTTTCTCTGTATTTTTTAAAATTTTTATTTGGAAATAATTGTAGATCCAAATGCAATTGAACAAAAGAACAGAGAGAGAGATCCCGTATACCTTCACACGCTTTCCCCCCAGGTAACATCTTGCACAACTGTAATATCACAACCAGGAAACTGACACTGATAACTGCTTCCACCTCCTTCAGTTTCACCAATTTTACATGAGCTCATTTGTGTGTGTACTCAGTTCTATCACATTTTGTCACATGCACAGATTCATGTGACCACCACTACAGCCCGAATACAGAACAGTTCCGTCACAAGGATGCTACCCTTTGATTTTTTATTTTTTTTATTATGTTATGTTAATCACCATACATTACATCATTAGTTTTTGATGCAGTGTTCCATGATTCATTGTTTGCATATAACACCCAGTGCTCCATGCAGTACGTGCCCTCCTTAATACCCATCACCAGGCTAACCCATCCCCCCACACCCCTCCCCTCTAGAACCCTCAGTTTGTTTCTCAGAGTCCATAGTCTCTCATGGTTCGTCTCCCCCACTGAAGTTCCCCCCTTCATTTCTCCCTTCCTATTATCTTCTTTTTTTTTTTTTTAACATATAATGTATTATTTGTTTCAGAGGTACAGGTCTGTGATTCAACAGTCTTACACAATTCACAGCCCTCACCATAGCACATACCCTCCCCAATGTCTATCACCCAGCCACCCCATCCCTCCCACCCCCCACCACTCCAGCAACCCTCAGTTTGTTTCCTGAGATTAAGAATTCCTCACATCAGTGAGGTCATATGATACATGTCTTTCTCTGATTGACTTATATCGCTCAACATAATACCCTCCAGTTGCATCCACGTTGATGCTACCCTTTTAGAGCCATAACCATTTCTCTCCCTCCCCAGTCCCTGGCGACTGCTAATCTATTTCCTATTTCTATAACTTCGTACATTTTAAGCATGAAACCTTTTGAGATTGGCTTTTTTGCCACTCAGCATAATTCTCCGAGATTCATCTAAGCTATTCCGTGTACCAATAGTTCCTTCTTTATTATAAGTTGTATTCCATGGTGTGAATGTGCCGCTGTTAACCATTCAGCCGCCGAAGGACATTTTGACTGATTCCAGCTTGGAGCTATTACAAATAAGGCTGCTATGAAAGACTGTGTACAGGTTTCTGGATGAACATAAGTTTTTGTTTCTCTGGGTTAAATGTCTAAGAATGCCATATGGTAAGCACTTGTTTAGTTATGTAAGAAACTGCCAAACTGTTTCAGGGGGCTGCACCGTTTTACATTCCCATCAGAAACGTGTGAGTTTCTCCACATCCCACCAGCATTCTCTGTTACCACTGTTTTTTATTTTAGCCATCCTGGGAGGCATGTAGCGAGCTCTTGTTGCCGTTTTCATTTGCATTTCTCTAATGGCTAATGATGTTGAACATCTTTTCTAGTGCTGATTTGCCATCTGTATATCCTCTTTGCTAAAATGTCTGTTCATGTCTTTGCCTATTTTCTAACTGGATTATTTTTTTACTGTCGAGTTTTGAAAATTCTTTATGTAAGTCCTTTGACAAATATGGGGCTTGCAAATACTTTCTCCCAGTCCACTGCTTGTCTTTTCATCTTCTTACAGGGTGCTTTTTCACAGAGCAAAAAGTTTTAATTTGATGAGGTCCAATGTATCATTTTTTTCCTTTTATGCATCATGCTTTTGGTGTCAAGTCTAACTAAGAACTCTGATTAGCCATAGAGCTCTATAATTCTATCCTAAATTTTTTTCCTAAAAGTTTTAGTTTTTCATTTAAGTCCATGATCCATTTTGAGTTAATTTTTTTTTTTTTTTTTTGAGAGAGTGTGTGCGCATGAGCGGGGTTGGGGGCAGAGGGAGAGGGAGAGAGAGAATCTTAATCAGGCTCCAAGCCCAGCACAGAGCCTAATGCAGTTGACCTCATGACCCTGAGATCATGACCTGAGCTGAAATCAAGAGTCAGACACTCAGGGGTGCCTGGGTGGCTCAGTCGGTTAAGCGTATGCCTTCGGCTCAGGTCATGATCCCAGGGTCCTGGAATCAAGTCCTGCATCAGGCTCCCTGCTCAGCAGGGAGTCTGCTTCTCCCTCTCCCACTCCCCCTGCTTGTGTTCCCTTTCTCGCTGTGTCTCTCTCTGTCAGATAAATAAATCTTTAAAAAAAAAAAAAAAGTCGGACACTCAACCAACTGAGCCATCCAGGTGCCCCTCCACTTATTTAGATCAGCATTTCATTTCATCAGCATTTGTAATTTTTAGGACACCGTTCATAGGCATATTTTGTTACTTTTATACCTAAGTATTTCATTCTCTTTACAGTAATTATAAATGGTATTTTTTAAAATTTCTGTTTCCACATTGTTAGTATATAGAACTGTGATTGATTTTTGCACGTGTATCTTATATCCTGCAACATCTCTGATTCCTTGAGATTTTCTACATAGGCAATTATGTCATCTGCAAATAGGGATAGTTTGATTTCCTCAGTTCTAATATGTACACCTTTTATTTGCTTTTCTTGATTTATTGCACTGGCTAGAACTTCCAGTACTATATTGAATAAGAGCAGTGAGAGCAGATATCCTTGCCTGTTCCTGATCCTAAGGGAAAAGCATGCAGACTAGAACTGTAAGGTTAGCTGTAGAGTTTTATAGGTGCTCTTTATGAACTAAAAATAATATAATAACACAGTAGCTTTTATTTTTCTCTGATGTTTTTGCTTAGATAATTTACTGGAGTTAAGTTATTTTTATATAATTAATGAGAAAGCAATCTTCTCCATTTCCATTATAATCCTGTTAAGGTAACTGTGCAGGTATTATAATTTCCAGTTTTCAGATAAACCTTTTAAAAATAGAGACTCCAAGAGGTAAAGTGCCTTGCCTAAAGTTACATGCAAATTAATAGACATGCTAAGTCCTAGGGAATCAGTTCAGTAACATTTACTGTAAACCTACTACTGATAGCGTGGTTGAACCCTTATGAGCCAGGCACTATAAGTGCTTTAGGTGTGTTATGTCATTTAATTGCTCAAAACAGCCTAATGGGGTGGATATTGCTATTGTCCCCATTTTACAGATGATAATATCAAGCCTCAGAGAGCTCTATAATTGACCAAGGTCACTGCTAGCAAGTGGTAGCAAGTAATTTGAACAGAGACACAGATCTCCCTCTTTTTTTTTTTTAAGATTTTATTTATTTATTTGACAGAGAGAGACACAGCGAGAGCAGGAACACAAGCAGGGGGAGTGGGAGAGGGAGAAGCAGGCTTCCTACGGAGCAGGGAGCCCAATGCGGGGCTCGATCCCAGGACCTGGGATCATGACCTGAATAGACGGCAGACGCTTAACGACTGAGCCACCCAGGCGCCCGCAGATCTCCCTCTTAACAACCACTTAGTATGAAATCCTGTGTCAGGTTCTGGGGACACAAATGTGGATAGAAGAGAGCCCCCTGCCTCCAAAGGAGCACATAATCCAGCAGGGGAAACAGATCAGCATATTTGCAGCTTGGTTCCTGAAGAAGCCACAGCTCCAGTTGGTAAATTATCTTAATAGTGTTAGAGCAGCTCAATAATATTTGTGGGCTGAATGGCTAAATGGAAGGAAAGAAGGAAAGAAAAGGGAGAAAGGAGGGAGGGAAGGAGGAAGGTAGTCATCATTCTGGTTTCTTGGACAAATCTAACATTGTTTGTATCTTATACAGAAGCTTCTAGTAGAAAGTACTTTCTACTTTCCAGAAGTAGAAAGAGTTCCTTAAACCAAATCATCTACATGCTTCAGCCAGCTTAGTGTTTGCACAATTGTGCTAGTAACAGTTACTAAAAAATATCAAATATAAACATCATGGAATATCAGAACAGAAAAAAATGGCAGGAGCTGGTCATCCAGAAAAAAGAGCAAATCTTTCACACACAGCTTTATGGAATAGACAGGTTCAGCCACAATGGCTGCCCAGGGAGGGTAGGCTTTCCTGGCTGAGTGACTTTGACCTCAGGCTTCCCCAAACTCTCACCACCTAACAAGACCTCCAACACCTCCAACACCATGCTCGCCTCTCCTTCATCGAGTCTCATCAGCAGGTAAAGTTTCCTGTAGGGCAGACCCCAGGAGATACTGGGCAAAACACTTCTCACTACAGTGTCCTTTCTCTCTTCAAAGCCCAATTTGAGTGCTTTTGATTTTTTAAATGAAATAAAGCCATCAACACACAATAAAAGCTATGCAATAGTATAATTAAAGGTCTCTAGAGTATATTTTATGTTACAGAAAAGATTGAATTTCTAGGCCTTCCCTTTTAAATCCCTTAAAACCTTCAGCTTTAAAATGAGAGACTCAAACTCTTCTCTCGAGTCTTAACTTTCCCATCCCCTAATTCTCCCTTCTCCTCCTATCCCTCTTCCTGTTCTTCCTCTGTGCTCTTATGACCACTGGGAAGTACTCATTCCCAAAGAAGAACAAGAAATACGAGTTAACATGAACTAAGGGTAGATTATACAAGTTCTATTCTAAACATTTTACATATCTTTCAATGTTGTCATTTCAACAACCTTATGAGTCATTATTACACCTTCCTCTTCACCCCAAACACATACACAGCCTCCTCGGTTCAGGCCCACCACCCCCCACCTGGATCACTTCAGTCACCTTCTTAATGGCTTCCTTGCCTCCATTTCTTAACCCGCAGCAATCCATTCTCCACACTGGCCCCAGGATGGTTTTTATAAAACCCAAATTGTCGACCATGTCTTTCCTTTAATTAAAATCCTTCAAGAGAAGGCACACAGCCTATAGCAGAAGGCAAAGCTGCCAGGATCTTGCCCCTGCCTCCCTGACCATCCCCCTGTCCCCACGTGGACCCTTCACTGCAGCCTCACCCTCCTCCCTAGGGGCATCAAGGAACCCTTGTTGAGGTCTCCTCTGCCCATGACATTCTCTGCATGCAGAGGATGCAGATCACCCTGTGGTGTAAGTACGTCTTACTCTTTGTGCAATCATTTATTGCCTTGTCGAGCTCCCCCTCTAATCTGTTAACCAAGGGTAAAAGACTTTGTCTTAATCATCTCTAGATACTTATCACCTAGTATGACAGCTCGCACAGACAGCAGTAAGTTATCAATAACTTGGCAACAAAGAATGGGAAGGAGAGCATGAAACAACTGGTCTGATTTCTTCCTACTCAGACAATCTGATTTTTCCTTGGCCAAAATCTCAAACTTTTCAACTAAATAAATGCAAAGCCTACATGCCCCAGATCCTCAGCTACAACTAATGAGCAGGAGAACAACTATCTCTTGCCCATTATAGCCTGATATAAAAACAACCTGTCAAAAAGCAAAAAGTGTTCTAAGATATGCCTTTTAAAGTCCTGGTCCACTAAGAACATTGGGAGGGCAGCCTGGGGGGGTCCACAGAATTTAGGAGCCCCCTCTTACAGATCAATGCACAGAGAACCCTCCTATCTAGGCCAATGAGGGATAACTAAGAATAGACAACTATTTACCTACACAAAAGAAAATCTTCCTACCATCAGTAACACCATTAACATCTTAGCAGCTTTTCCATTATGAATCTGACATTTCCCTTTTCTTCAAAGCCCAATGTTAGTGCTTTTGATATTTTAAATGAAATAAAGCCATCAACACACAATAAAAGCTATGCAATATTATAATTAAAGGTCTCTAGAGTATATTTTATGTTACAGAAAAGATTGAATTTCTAGGCCTTCCCTTTTAAATCCCTTAAAACCTTCAGCTTTAAAATGAGAGACTCAAACTCTTCTCTCGAGTCTTAACTTTTATGTGGCTTATTACTTTTTTATCCCTTCTAAAACTCTAAATCCCTTCAACATAGCTTCGGTTCCTTCCATGGCTGAATTGGCAGCAGGCTGATCTTTTTATTGGTGGGTAATGGATTTAGTTTGATTGCTGACACGGGAACAATGAGAGGATAAACAATTCCATTTGTGGCCATGAAATTTCCCATCTGTTGAGTGCGTTCATGACTGAAGAGCACTGGGCAGAGACAGATGAATGCGCCCGCCATGCCCGATCTTAATGACATCCGCCATACAAGTTGAACATGTGGCTCCATAAATCAAGAGCTAATAGCAACTCTGGTTGCTCATGTCATTAACTCGCCAGCCGCTTAAATACCTAAGAATGTACCATAACGTTGAGCATGGAGACCCGATTTGCAATTCTCATCTCACCAAAAAACCAGAGGTAGCAAGGGAAGCCAAAGTCATTTTTCCAAGCTAAAAACAACAACAAAAACACCTCTTTCAGATGCATGCTTAAATATTTGTAGATGATATCTCAGATCTGTGCTATCTGGAATTGTTTTTAAAATATAATGTGTGGGGGGAGTAGGCAGAGATATAGATGAAAAAAGATTGGCCATGGGCGCCTGGGTGGCTCAGTTGGTTAAGCAACTGCCTTCAGCTCAGGTCATGATCCTGGAGTCCCTGGATCAAGTCCCGCATCGGGCTCCCTGCTCGACAGGGAGTCTGTTTCTCCCTCTGACCTTCCTCCCTCTTGTGCTCTCTCTCTACCATTCTCTCTCTCTCTCAATAAATAAATAAAAATATTTATAAAAAAAGTAAAAACAAATAAATTATCTACTTTAAAAAAAAAAAGATTGGCCATGAGTTGATCGTTGTTAAAGCTTGGTGATGGGAACTTGAGAGTTCCTTATACTATCTCCTTCCCTTTTGTATGTCCAAAATTATTCATAATGAAAAGGTTTTTTTAATTTGAAGATAACTGGAAAATGGGAGTTTCCATTGTTTAGCATGAACATTTTTTGCCAAATTCTCTCTTAAAGAAAAAGAAAGAAGCTATGCTCACACAACAGTTCAAGCATGTAACAAGGCAAGTAAGCCATCGTCACCAAAGAGGAAAGCAACACATTTCAGAGGGAGAAGATCAGGCAACACCCACTGTGGGTTTTCAGGAACCCACATCACTTGCCGCCCAAGCCCTAATGCCAGGAGATTATGGTGTTTGGGAAGTCTCAACAGTCTCCCCACTCCTCACACTTCTGATTTTCCACTGCAGTGAGTTACCTATGGTCACCATCACTTCTGCATTTTGTGGCTTCTTTTCATGGATGTTCAGTCCCAGGTGCTTTAATCTGGGGGCTGTTGTCAAAGAAATGGAAAATGAAAGAACAAAGGGAAAGGAAAACAACAAAAGGAAAGTGATAGTGCCCTGTTCAAAGGACTGTTCAAACCATTTCTGTTAGGTAAAGCCTCTTAATGCCACTCAGGGCACACTGTCTCAAGTTCAGCTGGATTCCCAGAGGAAGCTCTAGGTATGTCTCCATCAATCCTGGTATTGTTGCAAGGCCAGAAGAGGAGAAAGAGAGAAAAATCTGTGCCTCTATTAGCCTCCTGACTCCCAAATTATATACAAATAGAATGTTGCTATAATTTCCCCATGATAAAATCACTGAGTATGTACTCTGTGTCCAACACTGTGCTGGGCACTGGGGTTACCACAGTGAATAGGGCACATGGCTTCTGGTGAGCAGGCAGGCAAATAAACAAACAATCACTCCTCAGTGTGGTGCTACAGTGGAATATGGCCCCCTGACCTGCCTTGGGAATCTTCCAGTAGAAGTGATGCTGAAAGTGAGACTGTCAAGTGCAAAGGCCAATAGCCAATGGAGATTTGGCAGGTTGGAGGACCCCTAGAACTGTGCTGTCTGATGAAGTGGCCACTAGCCACACATGGCTATGGAGCCCTTGAAATGTGACCAGTCCAAGTTGAAATGGGCTGTAATGTAAATGTAAAGTATATACCAGATTTTGAAGACTTAGCATAAAAAAGTCAAATATCTCATTAGGATTTTTATATTGCTTATCTATTAAAATGATAATATTTTGGATCGTTTAGGTTAAATAGCAGATATTCTTTTTTTTTTTTTCTGACAGAGAGAGACACAGCAAGAGAGGGAACACAAGCAGGGGGATTGGGAGAGGGAGAAGCAGGCTCCCCGCTGAGCAGGGAGCCCGATGTGGGGCTCGATCCCAGGACCCTGGGACCATGACCTGAGCCGAAGGCAGATGCTTAACGACTGAGCCACCCAGGCGCCCCTAAATAGCAGATACTATTAAAGTTAATGCCACTTATTTCTTTGAACTTTTTGAGTGTGGCTACTACAATACTTTAAACTAGATATATGGCTAGAATTGTATCTCTATGGGACAGTGCCTCTCTAGTGGTTCAGGGTAAGCATGGGAACAGTATGGGTTGAGAACCACCTTGAAGGAACTGAGAGACTGTACAGTCCCCTGGTATCAGAAAAGGAACAAGAGTCATTTACCGTCTCCCTTACATATCAAACTTCAGGTCTGAAATTGAGCTCCTCACCAGATTCTTCTCCCCCAGCTGCTGAGTGTTGGTGGCTGACAGCTCAGCGCTGACTTCGCACTAGAGCTTGCTCCACTGTGGAGAACTAACCCGCCCAAGATCACACCCTTCCCAAGGTGGCCTCCAACTGGGGCCCCTCAAGTAGGATGTCAAGTAGGAGACCTGACTGACTACTTCGACCCAGTTTAGGTAAATCTGAAGACTGCCCAGCCTCCAAGTTCCTTCCTGGGGTTGGCTGAGTTCCTCTTTGGGACCACATGGCATCCCAGCAACTTCCTCTGCCTGATCCCACTTCCTTCACTTCGCCCCCGGGTGCTGACCTTACAAGCAATGGCCAGCAAACTTGCTCCCTGCAGATTTCATCGCAGAGTCAGCTTCCTGGGAACTGGACCTGCAACATGATATGCCCCCAAATCGCTTCTTTTTCCAGCCTTCTCCTGGAGTCATCTTTAGCTCCTCTCTTTCTCTCACACCCACAGCCTGTTGGTCAGCAATCCTATTGGTTTTACCTGAAATTACATCCAGAACGTGACCAGTTCTCACTTCCCTTTCCACTGTCATCCTGATCCAAGCCCCTATCACCTCTCACCTGTGGTCCTACAAGGGTCGCTCACTGCTTCCCCTGCTGCTGCCCTTGCCATCCTTTCTCACCCTCTCAACACAGTAACCAGAGTGAAGGTCTCAAGCCAGGTCATGGCCCAGCTCTGCTCAAAGCCCACCAGTGACTTCCCATCTCACTCAGAGTAAAAGCTAAATCCTTGCTATGATCCAGCATGCCTAGAATAATCCCAGTTTATACCTGATTGCCCAGAATAATTTAGGAGCAATTGCTTTCCCCCTCAAAAGCAGTCTAGTTTGGATTATAAGTTACATAGTTACCCTACCTATAAGGCCTTTCGTGTAGCTTCCTGCTGCCTCTTGGGCCTTATCGCCTACCCTCTCCTTGTCCACTCTCTTCCGGTGACTCCAGAATATTCTGCAAACACGTAAACAAACTTCTGTCTCAGGATATTTGCACTTTCTGTTCCCTTGTCTAAGGTGTTCTTCCTTCAGTTATTTGCAGGCTAACTTCTTCATGCCCCTCAGGCTATTCAAGACCATTTTTGGGGGGGTGAGGTCTTCCCTGGCCATCCCTTTTAAAACTGCAAATATTTTACTGATTTATTCTGGTATCTTAGTCCATTCGGGTAGCTATAATGAGAAGTCACAAACTGGGTGGCTTATGAACAATAGAGGGGAGCCTGGGTGGCTCAGTTGGTTAAGTGTCCGACTGTTGGTTTCGGCTAGTGTCATGATCTCAGGGTTGTGAGATTGAGCCCTGCACTGGGCCCAGAGCCTGTTTGAGAGTCTCTTCTTTTCCCCATGCCCCCCCACACACTCCTGCACACGCACATGTGCATGGGCACTGTCTCTCTCTCTCTCTCAGATAAATAAATAAAATCTTTTTTTAAAGAGTCTCTCATAAAAAAAATAAAAATAAAAATAATAAATAACAGAAATTTATTTTTCACAGTTCTGGAGACTGGAAAGGCCAAGATCAAGGCACCAGCTGTCTGTGTTCTGGTGAATCTTCCTGGTCCATAGCTGGTGCCTTCTTCTCACTGTGTCCTTATGTGCTGGAAAGGGTTAAGGAGCTCTGCGGGGTCTCTTTTATAAGAACATTCATCCCACTCATGAGGACTACACCTTTGTGACTTAAGCACCTCCCAAAGACCCCACCTTCTTATACCACCACATTGGGCACTAGGATTTTAAGATACGAATTTTGGTGGTACAAACATTCAGACCGTAGCATCTGGTTATCATCTGTCTCTTTCAATAGGATGTAAGCTCTGTGAGTTTACACTTCATCATCCCCAGTGCTTGGTGCATAGTAGGTGTTCAATAAGTAGCTGTTGGAAAAATAAAGGAATGAAATATGTATGGACTTCAAAAATATTAGGCTAAATGAAAGAAGCCAGACACAAAATTTCCCAATTGTATGATCTCATTTATATGAAATATCAGAATACATCAATCTGTAGAGACAGAATGCAGACCAGTCATTGCTAGAGGCTGGCAGAAGGGGGAATGGGGAATGATTGATGGGTACAAGGTTTCCTTCTGGGGTGAGGAAATATTTTGCAACTAGGCAGTGCTCATAGGAGCGATGGTAGCACAACCACTGCGAGTATACCAAATGCCACGGAAATGTATGCCTTAAAACGGTTAATTTCATGTTATGTGAATTTTACTTCAATGAAAAAAGAGCAAATAAAAAACCAAATATGAATGAATGAACAGTGATGGAATGGTGAGGTCTGGCAGGGTCAGGGTTTTGCTGCCCTCAGTATGGAGAGGGGAGTGAGGGGTGTTATGCATTCCTCAGGCTACAAGAGGATGGCCTGAGAACCACGGTCAAGCCCATTCTCTTTTCAAGGCAGGGAGAACCTTCCCCGTAACAAGCGGGACCTTCTTCTCATTCATGCCATATTTCAACAACCATATTAAATGCCCACAAGGTCCAGGCATGATCCACTCTGAACCTTACAGAGCTCTGTGATAACACCCAAAGCGGAAATCAAGCTGCAATAATAATAGGTCACGCAAAAGCTCTGCATGCCATTTTTCAAATGATTTTCTTCCAAATAAATGTGATATGATCAATTCCTCTTGATTTCTGAACTTTTTTCTGGATGAAATTGTTGCCTTGTCTAAGAACATAAGCTTTGAAGCAGGCTGCCTGGGTCCTGATGCTGGCTCAACGTCTTAACAGCTATCAAATCTTAGATCGGTGGTTCTCAACGAGGGGTGAATTTGTCCCCAGGGGACATTTGGTAACATGTGGAGACAAGTTTGATTGTTACAACTGAGGAAATACTACTGGCAGCTAATGAGTAAAGGCCAGGGATGCCAGTAAACATTCCTCGGTGCACAGAATAGACGGTCCCCACAACAAAGAATTATCTGGTCCCAGATTTTGATAATGGCACTGCTGAGAAACCCTGTCTTAGACCAGTCACCAAGCTGTTTTGGGCCTCAGTTTTCTCATCTGTTAAATGGTGATACTAGCACTGAGCCTACTTATAGGGTTGTGATAATAAATAAAAAGTGAGCAAAAGACTCATGGTGTAGTCCTTGGCATATAGTAAGTGCTATTTTTTTAAAGTATTATTAGACTAAGCCTGTGTCTGATTATCTCGATTATTGCAGAACCTAATAAGACCAGGTGAATTTGTCTTCTGCCCCTCCGCCAGCCTTAGCTGTGAGCTTCTAAAACAGGAGCATCACTGATCACAAGGAGATGGAGCATGTTCATCACCTGGGCCAGAAAACCCACTGTAATAGGCTTGCCTGATTTAGCAAATAAAAATATAGGATGCCCAGTTAGATTTGAATTCCAGTAAACAATAAATAATTTTTCATATAAGTATACCCTGTGTGATATATGGGGCACATACCTTATGCTAGAAAACCAATACGTAGACTACACTAGAAAAACTATTTGTTATTTATCTTAAATTAAAATGTAACTGGGTAACCTGTATTTCATCTGATCACCCTACCCTCCAAGCACCTGCCCTCTGACGAGGAGAGTCTTTTTCACACACAGAGAACATCAATTTGCCTAAGTTAAAGATTGAAACCATCTCTCTCCCCCTCAGAGGAACTGAAAGGTGAATGTTACATCCGCTAAAATTACGAATGTATCTCCAATTTCACAAAATAAACCACTGAAGATTGAACACAGAGGCCTCCCACGTCTGCACAGATTAGATTTGGGGGGTGGCAGGGAGTCCAGGTTTTGGAGTCATAACTGACCTGGGTTAGGGGCTCTCTTCTGTAAAGTGGTAGTACGTCCACTTTGCCAGACTGTTGTGGGTCTAGTGTATAAAATGCCTGGTACCTGGGGCACCTGGGTAGCTCAGTTGTTAAGTGTCTGCCTTCGGCTCAGGTCATGATCCC
The DNA here is from genome assembly GCF_009762305.2 of Zalophus californianus. Classification (NCBI taxonomy): domain Eukaryota; kingdom Metazoa; phylum Chordata; class Mammalia; order Carnivora; family Otariidae; genus Zalophus; species Zalophus californianus. The sequence goes on from NC_045598.1 coordinate 126,194,871, forward strand.
AGGGTCCTGGGATGGAGCCCCGCATCTGGCATCCTGCTTGGCGGGAAGCCTGCTTCTCCCTCTCCCACTCCCCCTGCTTGTGTTCCCCTCTCACTACGTATCTCTCTGTCAAATAAATAAAATCTTTAAAAAAAAAACGCCTGGTACCTAATAGGTGTTCCACAGTGCTATCTTCGACATAGTGTTGGCACATGATGGGGTTTGATTAATGTGGGACGAAGGGGCGAACGCTGTACCGCACAAGCCAGGGGCCATAGACCACCATTCTATGTTGAAGGGCTACCACCCCTCTGCTCAGCCACTAAATCCACATTCCCCAGATGCTTTTAAAGCCACACACTCCCAGGAACCTCTCCAGATCTTTGGAATCAGAAAAAAATGGGGGTGCAGCCCAGGCTTTATCAGGCTGCTTACTTAGCAGGTCTGATGCACAATCAGGGTTAAGAACCATGACAAACTGAGGGTTGCTGGAGTGGTCAGGGGGTGGGAGGGATGGGGTGGCTGAATGATAGACATTGGGGAGGGTATGTGCTATGGTGAGCACTGTGAATTGTGTAAGACTGTTGAATCACAGATCTGTACTTCTGAAACAAATAATACATTATATGTTAAAAAAAAAAAAGAAGATAGCAGGAAGGGAAAAACGAAGGGGAGGAAATCGGAGGGAGAGAGGAACCATGAGAGACTATGGACTCTGAGAAACAGGGTTCTAGAGGGGAGGCGGGTGGGGGGATGGGTTAGCCCAGTGATGGGTATTAAGGAGGGCACGTTTGCATGGAGCACTGGGTGTTATACGCAAACAATGAATCATGGAACACTACATCAAAAACTAATGATGTAATGTATGGTGATTAACATAACATAAGAAAAAAATAAATTAAAAAAATCTTAAAAAAAAAAAACCATGAGTCTAAATCTTGGAGGATGGCTCTGTCAAGAGTGGTTCTCAAACTTTAGCGAAGGTCAGAGGCCCCGGAGAGCTTGTTAAAACAAGGATTGGTGCGCTCTCTCTGAAAGTTTCTGATTTAGGAGGCAGGGTGGGCCTGATAATTTGCATGTCTAACACATTCCCTGTTCCCCCGCCCGCCCCATGCTGCTGCTGTCTGAAGACAATCTGAGAACCACCTCACTCCATCCAAGCCCCAGCCACATATTATCATCATCAGGGGTGTTTTTAAATACCTATGCCTTGGCCCTGGAGAATCATATTTAAACAGTCTGGTGAGGGACCTGAGCTCTTCATAATGCTAGTGCCTCTGGGTCAGGAACGTCTTCTCTCCTAAAATGAACTTTTTGTTCTAATTCCGAAGTGTGCCCTGGTGCCAACAACCAGGGTTTCAAGGGGGCCCCCTAGAAACTCAGTTTCTCAGGCCCCACCTCAGAGCCATGCAATCAGAATCTGCATTTTAACAAGGCCCTAATTCCTATCACATTAAAGACTGAGAAGCATTGCTTAGGATTCAACAGAAATGAAACTTGCTAGCATCTCTGTGAGGGTAGAACTCTGAGGTTGGAGAAACACAGGCAGCACCACTCAGCCCTCCCCATTAGCCAGGCAGATAGGTAGCCAAGCTTGCAATAAATAAATAGTCTTCCATTGACATGATTTGCCTGCCCTTTGAGACAGGGTAGAAACAGAATTTTAAAATTGAAAGTAAGTGGGCATGCACATGCCAACGGTGTAGAGTCCTCACCCCTGACTTCCCAGAACCTGAGAGAAGAGGAACCTGGTCTGGACCAGGACAGACTGCCTGACTTAGGCTTCGGCTTGCCCTGGCAGGGGCGGCCACCAGGACTCACAGTTGTGGTGTGTATTCAACTGTTGCGTACAGATTATAGAGTTTATATTCCAAAATGAGGTCTCAGCCATCCTCCCCTTCATGGATTGTAAGATCTCTGGGCAAGGAGCCCCGTAACTATCTAATATGATCAAGATTCTTGGCTCAGAGCCCAAAAGCCAAACAGTATAATTTTGGCAAAAAAATTTGATAATAAGTATTGCCTAGGGTGTGGGGAATAAGCCCCTCATATCCTATTAGTGAGAGTGTCAAGGGATGCAGAATTTTTGGAAGGCAATGTGGTCCCTCAAAATTTTAAACACCCTTATGCTATGACCCACTCACAGCTAGAAACGTAGCCTACAAAAAAGTTAGAAGACATGTATAAGGATACATATATAAGGATGTTCTTTGCAGCATTGTTTTTAATTTTTAAAAATGGAAATAAGCTATCGGTCTATCAAGAAAGTAGACAGGGGCACCTGGGTGGTTCAGTCCACTAAGTGTCTGCCTTGGGCTCAGGTCATGATCCCAGGCTCCTGGGATCAAGCCCCAAGGCCAGTTTAGCCCCTGCTCAGCGGGGAGTCCGCGTCTCCCTCTGACCCTCCCCCTCCCCATGAGCACTCTCTTTCTCAAATAAATAAAATCTTTTTTAAAAAAGGAGTGGACAAATTCTTACAGTGCAGTAGTCTTCTGCACGTTTATTTTAAAAATGGGAACTATAAATGTTCACACATGGATGAGTACATGCATGCATATGTATGTGTATGTGTAGTAGGACTCTACTTCTATTTTTTAAATTATTTATATATATATTTATATATATGCTCATATATATAAATAAGCATAAACAAATCTGGAAATGCACCACCAATCTGTAAACAATGATTGCTTTTAGGAAGTGGGGCTAGAATAGGGGAAGTAGATTTCACTTTTTTTGTATACCCATCTATAATTTTTGAATGTGTTAAAATAAGCATGTATTATTCTTATTACTTCAAAAATATTTGCAACAGGTAAAAATGATTTCTTAAGAATTGTTTTTCTCGGGGCGCCTGGGTGGCTCAGTTGGTTAAGCAACTGCCTTCGGCTCAGGTCATGATCCTGGAGTCCCGGGATCGAGTCCCACATCGGGCTCCCTGCTCAGCAGGGAGTCTGCTTCTCCCTCTGACCCTCTTCCCTCTCGTGCTCTCTCTATCTCATTCTCTCTCTCAAATAAATAAATAAAATCTTAAAAAAAAAAAAGAATTGTTTTTCTTTGAGTGTGTTTCGTTACATTAGCTTATTTAGTTCTGTGTTTCAGGCTTATTCATTAAGCATAATACAATATACTATAATTGACTAAGTTTGGGCTGTCTTAGAAAAAACCTAATCCAGCCAGGATTCCTTGAGATTAAATCCAGGTGACCCTGATTAGCTTCTGGGTACCCTAGAAGGTTCTTTTTTTTTTTAAGATTTTATTTATTTATTTATTTATTTGACAGAGAGAGACACAGCGAGAGAGGGAACACAAGCAGGGGGAGCGGGAGAGGGAGAAGCAGGCTTCTCGCTGAGCAGTGAGACCTGCATGCGGGGCTCGATCCCAGGACCCTGGGACCATGACCTGAGCTGAAAGCAGACGCTTAATGACTGAGCCACCCAGGCGCCCCTACCCTAGAAGATTCTTAATTTTAATTTAGTATCAGGTCTTTGAAACTATGTGTCTTTTAGCCCCTATTCTTTACTATTACCTCTTATTAAGCCTGTGGTTAACCAAAACTCCAGGTTTCTTTTTAATAAAATGCTGCTAAACCGGTCACCCCAATTCTGTATAATTTTTTAATTAAAGATTAATGTTTACATTTAGTTTTATTAAATTCCATGTATGTTTTATTACCTAGTCTGTTTTTTGTTTTTAAAGTGAAGGACAGAACAGGATCTTGGTTTTCCTGAACAGTGCTCAGTAGGACTGCAATTACCTACAGTGTGTTAACATAATTTTGGATCTTGCTTGCTATTTAGATATTCCTCTAAATTTTCTATTATTTAAAAATGTAATCACTGTGGAGGTTATAAAATTTATAGACATGTCTTTTTACCTGAAAATGACCAAAATCTACTTAATCAGAAAGGAAACTTATCAGATAGAGACCTAGGTATCTCATTGGAAACTATCAAATTGAACCATTTTTCAGTCCCTCCCTTATCTCTGCCTCTTTGTGCTCTTTCTCAATTCTCCACACCCATCCCTCACTTTTCCAATACTTCGCTGACCCCCCAACCCCCATCCCTTGCACTGGCTCTCACCCACCTGTATAGGTAACCACAGACCAACCAAGTATGCATCAAGGTGAAAGTACTTGCTCCCCTCCCCCAGCTAAAACTCTTTACCCTGGATTTGCATTCAGGCCTCAGGCCCTGTCCAGACCATCGGTTCCATTTATTTCCACTGGCTTCCCCTCAATTTCACCCCCATTGACCCTGAGAACCACCTAGATATTTAGAGTTGATACCTTCCCTCTGGCCCCAGCCTAAGGCCCAAATTCTGTTCCCAGGAGGCAGCAGTTTGGGTTGTGTCTACCTTGGTCCAGTCAAATGTGGTCCAGGGGACAAATTCAGAGAGAATAAGCATGGCTCCCCAGAGCCACCCTTTGTGGCTAGGTGCAATTCTGAGACATAAGTGTAATACTGACAACTAACTAACTGATGAGTAAATGCCCCAAATTTGTCTACTATAGAAAGAGCAGTGGATACCAAGTCTAAGATGGGCTTTGAACCCCCAGGTTCAAAGTAGGGGGCAAGACTGTTGAATCACAGATCTGCACCTCTGAAACAAATAATACATTATATGTCAAAAAAAAAAAGAAGAAGAAGATAGCAGGAGGGGAAGAATGAAGGGGGGGAAATCGGAGGGGGAGACGAACCATGAGAGACTATGGACTGAGAAACAAACTGAGGGTTCTAGAGGAGAGGGGGAGTGGGAGGATGGGTTAGCCTGGTGATGGGTATTAAAGAGGGCACGTACGTATTGAATGGAGCGCTGGGTGTTATACGCAAACAATGAATCATGGAACACTACATCAAAAACTAATGATGTAGGGGCGCCTGGGTGGCTCAGGCATTAAGCGTCTGCCTTCGGCTCAGGACATGATCCCAGGGTCCTGGAATCGAGCCCCGCTTCGGGCTCCCCGCTCAGCGGGAAGCCTGCTTCTCCCTCTCCCGCTCCGCCTGCTTGTGTTCCCTTTCTCGCTGTGTCTCTCTCTGTCAAATAAATAAATAAAATCTTTTAAAAAAAAAAAACTAATGATGTAATGTATGGTGACTAACATAACATCATAAAAAAAAGTAGGGGGCAAGGCTTTGGAAGTAAAGAATGGAGTATAATTTAATGATTAAGTACATTGATTTTGGAATCAAATTAGGGATTAAATCCTAGTTCTGCCATGAAACTAGGTATTTTAATCTTGGGCAAATTACTCAGTCTCTTCAGGCCTCAGTTTCCTCACCTATAAAATGGCAAAAATAATGGCTAGTCTCGTTGGGTGGTTGTAGACATTAAATGAGATTATACATCACGCTTCCTAGCTCTTAGCAAGCATTTAATAAATGCCAACTATCATTATTATGATTACATCATCATTATCAACACGAAGAAATAAATCTGTCATGGCGTAATGAAAGACGGTGGGTTTGACACAATACACATACATTTCAGACATACCTTATTTCTGTGTGTATACATAGAATATATAAGACAAAATATAGGATATGTATTATTCTACATAAATATAGGATAACAGAATATATAGGATAATATATATTAGGCTATTTAGGGTAATAAAAATACAATCTTCTTGTAAATCTAATCTTCCTGTGCCACCTTGGGTGTCAAGACACTGCTTGTTACCATGTCTCTGCAAGCACCTGAAGGGTTGTACAAGAAGATGCTAAATAGACCGCTCTCCAGAAATGTCAGCCTTGTCATGTACTGGCATGAGGGGAAAACGCTCTGGAGAAACAGTCCTTTTGTTTAAAATAGAAACTTAGAAGGCTGCCAAATTAACACACGACAAATTACTGAATATCCACTTCTTCTGGAGGAAAAAAAGAAAAAAGCCCCCTTCCTTTCTGAAATGAAAAGGGTAATTGCTGGTAGCAAAATCCACGTTTCTTTCCTTTTCGGTGAAATTCTCCAGCCAAGCTTGGCGCTAACCGAGTCGGCGATTTCACTTCATCCTTACTTCACAAAAGACTTCCAAAATCACTGCGGCAGACACGGCAAAATAAAAATGTTAAATACGTCCTGGCTGGGAGGGGACTGAAGCCTCCACGCTCAATCAAAGGTTTACAATAATAGGATTCATAAAAAAAAAAAAAAAAGACAGATGGGATTAGAAAATGTTGCAGTGAAGACTCTGGAATGAGATGAGATCACAGCACCAGCCTGTCTTTTGTAGACCTGCACAATGATCCCCGAGCCAGACTGGATTAGGAAACCTCGCGACTAGGGGTTCAGAGAGAGGCTTCCGGTTCCCGGCACTTTGGGGGAGAGAAGGCTGAAACGATGCATCAGATTTACAGCTGCAGTGATGAAAATATAGAAGTTTTCACCACCGTGATCCCTTCCAAGGGTGAGTAAAATTGCCCTTGACGGTTTCCTCACCGCGGCACCTTCTGCCAGAGGTTAAGGATAATCACGTGCTGTTTTACTATGGCTTATCCTCAGGTCTCTCAGAGGGGTTGATGGGCTCACTGTTGTGATGGTATTTGTTATTGTTGTTGTTTCTGAAAAGGAGGTACATGGATAAACATCAGTCATTGAGAAACAATCCATCAAAGGGGTGGGGGGAATGAGGGCAGTTAAATGCTCCCAGTTCCACTTAGTTCAGTACTGGTAACCCAATATGCGAATGAAAGTGACAGCAAGCCATTGTTTTAGGAAACAGAGATGAAAACAAAATTCCCAGGGCAGCTAGAAAGATTCTTTCTTCTTCTCCCATGAGCAGGTGGGCTCTGAAATGAGAACCAGCTGGCTCAAAAGTATGATTTCTAACTATGCCATCAAATGTGAAGGAGAAATACTCCCCGCAATGGCCTGAAGTCTAATAAAGTGGTCAAATAATGCCCTGACCCAGGGCTGGCCTCTAACACAGATCCCAGGGCCCCGCTCCCAAACTTCACCTGGAACTAGCGTCACCAAAACGTGTGACTCTGTCAGCTCTTGTGCTCGGGGTGAATGGTGTCAAGTCCCAGAGAGGGCTTTGTGTTTGAGCTCAGCGGACAGCAGGTGTCTGGTTACTGGACAGTTCCCTCACCCCCTCCAAAGCTCAGCCCTCTCTCCTGCTCCCTCTGTTCTTTCCCCGTGGCCCCTGCCTTGCTGGCAGAGCCTGGGACTCTGGCTTAGCCCCGGTCTCATTGTCAGACTTGAATGAAGGGGGCTGGATGTTTGCTGGTGTTGTGACCCCCTGTTCAAACAATCCCTTTCTTCTTCCCGTGTCAGCCACTGACAGGGCCACTGCTGGGGGGTGGGGGGAGGGAGAGACTCAGCCTGGTCACAAAGAGACAGCCAGCAGAACATAAATAAAGCTTTTGACATCCATTGCCACATAGAGAGAGAAAAGAGCGAGAAGTCTGCCCACGTGCAGGAGTTGGAACTCTGTCTGGAGACTCTGGAAGTACCTGGAAAGTCAAAGCTGACCCTCTGACCCAGCACTTCCACTTCTGGATACTCTTACTCACAGATGTTCACAGGGGCATTGATTCTAGGAGGGCAAGATTGAAAACAGCTTCAATGTCCTTGAGGAGGGGAGGGGGTAAAATGCGGTGTCATCGTACTATGGAATATTCCACAGTTGTCAACAGGGATGAACTAGATCTGTGTGTATGGATACAGATCTCAAAAGCATAATGTTGAGTGGAAAAAAATAGAAAAGGCTGGCTGAAAATTTTATATGTATGATAACAATTACTATATCTGGCAATACAAAACAACTTACGGATACATATTCAGAAAGAGTATGAAAACAGGCTGGAAAGATACAGAAAAAATTAGTGATCTTACCGGCCCTCGGGAGGAGTGGAAGAAGGATAAGGGGGGAGTAGAAAGGGAATCTAAACTTGTCTAGTTTTTTATTTCTTTTACATGAGAAAAAAAATTGGAAGCAAATATGAAAATGTTAAATTTTGTCTATTTCCTGTTATTTCTTTCCATTTAACAATTTTTAGAGGAAGAAACCAATCAAAGCTGAATAGCCCTTTTTAATTAAAAACTTATTCAACAATTCAGGAGCAATGTCACACTTCACCTGAATAAAAGCATTTGAAACAGGACCTTTGGCTCCATTTGCTTAGCGCAGTGGCCAAGAGACTGTGGTCACTTCTACACTGTGTGACTTTGGGCAGGCTACTTCATCTCTCTGGGCCAGAGTTTCTACTTTTGTAAAAGGGAGAGCTCGACTTTACCACCCAGGGTTATTATGGGGGGGAAATTGAAATACAGATAAAACATATAAAGCATCTTGGGGCGCCTGGGTGGCTCAGTTGTTAAGCATCTGCCTTTGGCTCAGGTCATGATCCCAGGGTCCTTCCTGCTCTCCCGCTCCCCCTGCTTGTGTTCCCTCTCTTGCTGTGTCTCTGTCAAATAAATAAATAAAATCTTTAAAAAAAAACATATAAAGCATCTAGAACAGTATCCAGCATGTAGTAAGCACCATTAAATACAACACTTACAAAATGATGTCTATTTTTATTACATATTTAGAGCAATGACTATGTTCAAAGATAAATATTGAATCCTGTATTTCTTTCTTGCCATTTTCATTCATGGCCATCTCCTGGTCATAAACCAAGTATTCATTGGTATTCATGGACATTTCACTGCTCAGGAAGTTGTTCTCTAGAAAAGGAGTATTTGCATTCTTACCTTAGACCGTGAATGGAAGAATTTCACTTCCTCCCACTTCCTTTTTTGCCTCATCTTGCTTTCTCCAAAGCTATCAAGCAGAGGGCTCTCAGTGAGAGAAGACAGTGCTAGCTTTTCTTAAGTCACTGCTTATAAGAGAAATGGGTAACTCTTCAATACATCCCCACATTCCTTACCTACAGAAATAGAAGGTGGCTTCATTTTATCTAACAGGGTTATAGTTCTCCCTGGGATGCCCTTTTCCCAATGCTACCGTTTAGCATGACAGAAATAGCCAAGACATTTTCTGAGCACAGGTTCAGCAGCAAGGGCAGTGTGGCCAATGGTTAAGAGGATAGGGCCTTGTTCCACCATCAACTGTGGGACCCCTAACTTCAGTATCCCCAATAAAATAGGGATAATGCAGAGTACCTGGCTCACAGAGTTGCTACGAGGAGTGAATGAGATAAACCAAATAAGCCATCACCTGGTGAAGCTCAATGTGAGCTATTATTACCTTTCTACTGTTGTATTATATCCTTCTTTCCAACACACCCATACATACATAACTGGGTTCAACTTAATATTTGTGTGTATTTTTTAGCTGAGCCATCTTAATGTCTCACAAAAATATGGCAGCAACAAGTGTTAGACTGTTACTTAAGTATTTTAAAGACATGGGACATAGATACCAAGTCTATAGCTGAGGACAAGTGTGGATTTTTACTTTCTGGAGAGAAAGAGAGCCCTTTAAGGGAAAAAAAATTCATAGACACAATTCACAGTAAATACAAAAAGTAAAAGCTGTGGTTTTACCAAGAAGTTATACCAGAAGTTATTTCCTGAGACACACCAGAGGGGGTTTAATTCTAGACTGAACAGCACCATGGCGTTCAAAATAATTCTCTTGAGTTATAAACAACAATGGGGAGGGGTTGGGGAGAAGAATTGGGGAACAGCAGGAGGAAATGGAGAAAACTCCAGAACGAGAAATCCTAATGGAATGCTATAGGATCTAGAAGTCATCACCTATTCTTTCCACCTACCTTCAGCTTGCAGAGATGGAGGACAATCATAATAACCACCATTGATTCCTGGGAACCTACTCTGTGCCAGGCACTGGACTAAGGGCTTTATAAAAATTAGTTCATTTCATCCTTGTCCCAGCCCTCTGAGGTGGGTGCTATTATTCCCCCCTGTCTTACAGACGAGGAGAGGAAGGTGTGGAGAGGATGAGATATTTGCCCAAGTCACATAAGTGGCAAGTGGTCCAGTTCTGATTCACACTCAAGTGAAGGGAGTCAGGAATCCTCCTAACTAGTGTACTGGACAACAGGTTTCACGGCTGTAGGTGCTCTGCAGAAAATACCATCACCCAGCACTCATCTGATCACTTATCTGATATGTGACAAGGAGTCATCTCAGTTCTAGGCAGGGCAGTAACATGGTGGGATTTCAGTTCCGAGTAAATCATTTTAGCGGCAGTATGGAAAAGAGATGCCTGAGTATCTCCATTTTCAACAAAATACACACCTTCTTCCAACCAACATTTTTTAATGCTTGATTGATTTTTAAAGCTTTTTACTGTAGTAAAACATGCATGATATAAAATTTACCATTTAAGCATTTTTTAAGTGTACAGCTCTGTGGCATGAGGTCCATTCACATTGTTGTGCAGACATCACCATTATCCATTTCCAGAACTTTCATCATCCCTAACTGAAACTCTATACCTGTTAAATAACAACTCCGCATTCCCTTCTTCCCTTCAAATGTAAGGAGAAATACTCCCGACAATAAATGCCAACTATCATTATTATGATTACATCATCATTATCAACATGAAGAAATAAATCTGTCGTGGCGTAATGAAGAGATTATTCTCTGCTCTACTTCCTGTCTCTGAGTTTAATACTCTAGGTATCTCATATAAGTGGACTAATACAATATTTGTTCTTTTGTGTCCAGCTTATTTCACTTAGCTTAATGTTTTCAAGGTTCATCCATGTTACCGCATGTATCAGAATTTTATTTCTTTTTAAGGCTGAATAATATTCCATTGTGGGCATATACCACATTCTGTTTATCCACTCATCTGTTAGGGGACACTTGGGTTGTTTCCACCTTTTGGCTATTGTGAACAATGCTGTTAGGAACTTTGGTGCACTCAGCCAAGTAACATCTAAAATTGTAATTACACCCTGCCTATTCTCCCCACTTCCCTTCCTCCTCGCCCCTCCCACTCCAGGTGCAAACCCTCTCTGAGGCTACATCAGCCTCACCCGTGTTCTCTAAAACCATTTCTTTCTCTCTCTTTGCAGTGTCCAGTCCAGCCAGAAGAAGAGTCAAAAGCTCTCAACACCTCTTGACCAAGAATGTAAGGAAAACTTCAATTTTGATCCCTTTTATTGGTTTTCATTACAAAAGCGGCATCTAGCTTCTCCACTTCCTCTTCCTGCTCTCAATAGCCAGGAAGTTTTTCTCTATGGCATGTTGGGGCTGAGTGATTTCCTGTCTTCCACTTCACCAAAATAATTGACAAATGTCCACCAGACAGTGAACAGCCTTGAATTGGACTCTCCTATTCTGCCATTTTCCCCAGAGTAAATCTCATTCCCTAAAAAAACTGTGTTCTTATTTAAAGAGTCCACGATGAGTATAGCATCCCTGACTGAGGTATTCTCCTGTTGTTGGCATTTGTGATGTTCCATTTTTTCACTATTATAAATAGCTTTGCAATTAATTTGTACAAAATACTATTCTTTTGGAGTAATTCCATGGTAAATTAGCAAGTAAAAGGATAAGAATAGTTTCATCTCTCCATCGATCCATTCCTCCAATATTTTCATGCCTACCATGTGTAAGAGACACTATGCTAGATGTAGAGAATAGTGATTTTTTTTTAAATGATTTCTGCTTACAGCTTTGTCACATATTACTAGGAATTCTAAAAAGTTGCCAGGCTTCTAGCAACACTTTTCCATTTACCTCCAACCTCACTAACATTGACTTTCATTTTTTTTTACATCTTTTGCTACTCTAATAAGCATTTGCATTACCTTAAAATTAGTTTACATGTCATTAGAACCAAAGGATGCGGTAAATTTGTCATTTTACTTACAGATTTCTTTATACAAAAGTTGTCAATCCACCTTTGTACTTTCACTGAAAAGGTTTAACTGCTAATTGTTTCCTCTTGGTTATGCTGGAGTTTCTATTTCTATCACAATTTTTCATGGAACACCATTTTGATTTTCTAAGTATCTCAATTTTTGAAGGCCTATTCTCCATTAAAAAGAATTTTTTCAGCATCCTGGGAATGAGATGGGGTTTTAGTCATTGTTGTTTTTACAAACATTCCTTTTTTTGATTCCCAAAGTAGTATGTGCCTATTATAAAATTTCAAATACTATGAACATATAAAATATATCAGAAAATTCTAAGAAGCTGTGGAACATAATGGTTAGATATATAGACTTAGAGTCCAACTGCCTGGACTTAAATTCCAGTTCTATCCATTTCTAGCTAGGTAAACTTGAGCAAGTTGCCCACCATACTGGAACTCAACTGCTTTAGTATTCAAATGGGAATAATAGGAGCACATATCTCAAGAACCACTGGAGAGCAAATGATTTAATACATGTAAAGTGCTTAGTCCAGAGCCTGACACAAACCAAGCATTCAATTATTATTGGCGTTTTTTAAGTGAAAATTTCCCATATACTAACATATCATTATTATGCTCCATTGCTCGATAACATACTGTTTTGCAATTTGCTTTTCTCACTAAACTATAAATCTTGAACATCTTTACATGCCAGTTAATACTTATAGATCTACCTCATTTTTTTTAAGGTTTCAAATGTACTTTATTTCTTCAACCATGCCATACTTTAATGGGTGCACAGTGCTTTTACTTGGCATCAATTATGAGTTGGTTTTGAAACAATTCAGTATTACACCAGCTGGGATGATTACTGATCTCTCCATTCCTTTGGGGTGACTCTGCCAACAGGGGACAGGTTCCACTCTATTCCAATTTGTGTTGCTGTATATGCCCATACAGCAATACAGAAAGTGGCTCCACTAGCTAGTACGGCATTACCATATTTGTCATGGAAATCAGGTGTCCTTTTCTGGTGGCTCTGCCTTGCCATTGTTTGTGGAATGCTTTGAACTCGGAGACGACTTAGAGCGGTTCTGACTATGGGAAACATTCTGAAGCTGAAGATACAATGGTGCAACTGTAGCTGCTGCTTTGCTACAACTTCGGCCCAAGTCTCCTTGCAAAGCTACCTCATTCTTTATAAAGGCTGCATACCATGCCATTATATGAATGTACTATAATTTTCTGCCCAAATCACATCTGAAGTTTTCTAGATTATTTAACCAAATTCTACTAAAACAATGCTGTAAGCAATATCCTTGAACATATTTTTCATGCTCTTTTGCAAATATTTTTGAGGATAAATTCAGATATGAAAATGCTTGGTCATCAAATCGACACATTGTACTCCTTAATGTTATATGTCAATTATATCTCAATTTAAAAAAAGAAAATGTTCAAAGGATATGAACATTGAAAATTTATAGTCATTACCAAATTCTTAGCAACTGTGTTTTAGGGTAACTTTACCAAAACACCGAAGTCCATACTATATGTCACCAATGTTGTTCATCTTTGACAATCTGATGGGTGAAAATATCTTGTTTTAATTTGCATTCTTTAATTATTAATATCATTCTTCATCCTTTCAGGGATTTTGATATTTTTTTTCTCTATAGGTTAACTCATGTCTTTTGTACATTTTTCTGTTGTATGTATTTTTTAATGACTTTTGAGAATATTTTGTATTAAGAAAGAAAAGAGGGGTGTCTGGGTGGCGCAGTTAGTTAGGCATCCGACTCTTGATTTCAGCTCAGGTCTTGATCTCAGGTCATGAGTTCAGGCCCTGCCTTGGGCTCTGTGCTGGGAGTAAAGCCTACTTAAAAAAGGAAAGAAAAAGGCTTTTAATGGAAAATTTCTTTGTGGTAGGGCAAGAGATTCTTACCTTTCTCCTGGTCCCTGAAAACTTAAGCCCACAGTCTAAAAGAAAAATGCTCCTGATTTTCAAGGAGTGGGTGTTACCAAAAATAGAAAGGGAGGGGCGCCTGGGTGACTCAGTCGTTTAAGCAGGCAACTCTTGATTTCAGCTCAGTTCATTATCTTGGGGTCCTGGGGTTGAGCCCCACCTCGGGCTCTGTGCTCCGTGGGGAGGCTGCTTGAGGATTTTCTCTCTCCCTCTCCCCCTGTCCCTTCCCCCACTCGCACTCGAGCTCTAAAATAAATAAATCTTTTTAAAAATGGAAAGGGAAGGGGTTGTTTGTGGGTAATTTTCAGTTTAAGGAAAGTTTCACAACAGACTTTTCAGTCAAGGGGCTTGAGTTTGGCATTACTCTAGATTTGAAGAGCCACAAATCATTCATGACTCCAGAAAGATCCCTTGGGAATTGGGACTATTTAGTTTTCAACCAAGTTCTTGCCTTGAATTTCTAACCCTAAACAGTGTTCATGTCTGAATCACTCCTAATACCTGTATCTACTGGCTTTATAAGGACAGAACAGTATTTACAAAAGCTTTTAAAATGGAAACTAAATCACCATACTTTCTAATAGTTAAGTAGGTTCTAGGGAAGAAAATCCTCAGGAGATTTTGAACCTAAATAAAGGAGAAAACTCTCAGTTGTCTGAGATGGTGGTGATGAAGCCACATGGGGATGAGATACACAAAGCAACCAAAATACAGGACACAACCTTCTGGAAGAGCCACTTGACTTCAGCCAGCACTGTAAAACCATGCTCTCAGGTTTCCTGGGAGTGGAAATTTTTGAGAAAGACAGTTATGTTTATGGCTTATGACTTTCCCTCTCCAAAATATTTTTACTCAGAGAAAAAAAAATGACTCAAGTATATGAATACATATTAAAATTTGCTTTTAAGAAAAAAATTAGAAGCTGGATCTTGTCTTCACCTATGCAGGCTTCCTCCAGGTGAGACAACTTAATAATGCCCTCTGGCCTTTGAGCTCTCCTCTAAATTCCTCGTTTCCCCTAACAGCCTGACTCATCCTTTGCTTGCACACCTCAACACCAGCTGTACAGAACATTCAAATTAGAAAAGACAAGAAAGGTCTTAGTCTACCTAAGATGAGGGAAGTGAGTCCTAAAGAAAGAATTGTCTCTGATCTGACGGGCTCTTGGCTGCCTTTGAGTTCCCAAGGAAAACATTCATATTTTGTCTAACCGCTTGAATCTACCAATGTTTATGACTTTCTTTGTCCTGAAATTCTTATTTGTGTCTGTTGTCCTTGGGCTACCAAAGGAGTCAGTTTCCCTCCTTTACAAAGATCTCTCGCCTCTAAATCATCCTTAGTGCCACAGCATCCCTAGGGTGCAGTCAGGCCCCCCGGGGGCCACTGATTCCCAGCCCCATCATAATGAGCAGCGGTACCACCACCAGGAAAGATGGAGAAATGAGATTGTAAATGTCACATTCTCCCCAGAGTTCAACCTGATCGGGGAGAAATTGGCCTGGAAATTTACTGATTTTTCAAAAGGCCCTGAGTGATTGATTACACTTGAAATTTCTTATCTAGATGTAGGCACTTCTCTGGGTCTTATAAAGAGCACTCACCTAGAAGTCATAAAACCACGACTCTCATTCTGGCTCTGTCCCTTATAACTCTGTGACCCTGAAGACACATGACCTCTCTTGGCCTCAGTTTCCCTATGTGTAAAATTAGGGAGTTGGGCTAGAACATTGCTGTGGATCCCATCAGCCCTAAGTCATGATGATTCTCCATCACCTAGGTCTCACCTGTCTTTCCAACTCCCTACCAGCCCCCTAGGCTGGCGAACAAACAGAAGTGTGACTTGAGGATGTCAGTGGATGGAATCCTGAGGCTTGAGTGTTAGCCCATGAATTCCGTTATTCTTTTTTTTTTTTTAAGATTCTATTTATTTGACAGAGAGACACAGCGAGAGCAGGAACACAAGCAGGGGAGTAGGAGAGGGAGAAGCAGGCTTCCCGCTGAGCAGGGAGCCCGATGTGGGACTCGATCCCAGGACCCTGGTCATGACCTGAGCCGAAGGCAGACACTTAACGACTGAGCCACCCAGGCGCCCGACTTCTGATATTCTATCAATAACCCGAGAACAGCAGGGGAGCATCAATTTATTGCTCTAATACATCCCCCCTACTTTCGGAAGGCAGTTTGCTGATTAGGAAAGGCAAATCCAACACTAAATCCGCCTCTCCCTTCCCTCTCCCCATTCCCTTGTCTTACCCCTGTACTGGGCTGGGGGGCCCGCTAAAGAGCCTGCTCTCAGACCAGCTTGTTCTAAGACCAGCAGCAGCCACCGCCCCAAACTGTGTCCTAGAGACCAGAAAATAGCCCAGGCTTTCAGGAGGCCACAGCCATCCATTCAGTTGTCTGTTTCCTGGTGTGGGCCCAACGCTCTCCCCCCGGAGCCCTCTCAGAGCTTCTGTTACTGTGGGAAATGAGAACCAAGTACAAGACCAGCTAAGAAAGGGAAATCTTCTGAACTGGGCACCTCTCTTTCCTTTCCTGCTACTGGCATCTTTTGGGGACTGGAGAAGACACCCTGAAGGGGCACTTGGCCCTAAGTCATGATCTGGGAAGTAACCAGCCTCACCCCCATCCCCTGGTCGCTCCTACCTCCAGCAGAGGGCTGAGCAGCTAACGCCTCTTGGCTCTCTCCTTCCCGGTTCTCTTCTGCCACCCCACAGCGCAGAGAAGCGATTGCAGAGGTGGAGTTTCTTGTTCCTCAAAGGGAACATTTGCTTCCCTTTCAGAGGAGGAAATGCTGGGTCTCCCTCACGGACTCCGCAGGCTTTCTTCACCTGCTTTACTTTCTCCTTCTACAAAGTAGGTCTGAAAACATACCAGTCTCACTCCTCCTCACTCAGAAGAATGCTGACAGAATGAAAATAAAATCAGAAATACCTGTGGTAGCCAAGAGCTCTGTGTCAGTAATGAGGCTCAGGTCTCTCCTATTTAACCTGGAGGGTCACGTTCCAGGGGAGAGCCCTTAGGCCAAATATTGGGGACTGGGGCTCCAAACAACCATTACCCTAGGAAATTCCGGTATTCTGGGCAACATCATAGCAGAGCACGGGGCCGGGGGAAGGAAGGTAAAGCGGACAGCAGACTGTTAGTGCTGGGTGGTCAGTGCTGGACCACCCACTGAGCTTGTGCAGGGTGGACCCAGGGCTGCCC
Organism: Zalophus californianus; assembly: GCF_009762305.2. NCBI lineage: Eukaryota > Metazoa > Chordata > Mammalia > Carnivora > Otariidae > Zalophus > Zalophus californianus. The sequence continues at coordinate 126,211,808 of NC_045598.1, forward strand.
CCAGCCCAAAAGAACCACCACCTTCTAATCATACCACAGCTTATAAATATATCAAATCAACACATTGTACACCTTAAACTTACCAAATCATAGGTGTCAGTGATATCTCAATTTAGCTGAGAGGAAAAAGGAATATTTTAAATTATTGAGGGGGAAAAAAACCCACCTTCTGCAATGCCCAGAGGAGAACAGGTGCTAATCCTACATGCTCCTGAATGATCAGCTCTCTCCAAAGGCACAGAATGAATGAATCTGGGCCCTAAAATAGGCTTGAGAGGAGTTAATTTCCTAACCCAGATAAGACCAAATTGGGGATATATTGGTTTTCTAAGCAAAGGACTGTTTGTGGTAAACTGAAGCAAAGAGTGACAGCTTCTTCTTGTTTCCTCTTTGGGAGACAAGAACTGCTCCCTGATGCTGCAGATAAATATGTGGCTTGAGGAAAGAGTGCAAGCTCTGCTACTAAAACTAAAACAGATGATAGGCATTTGCTCCACCCCAAGACAGCAAGGACACACAAGAATATCTCCTTTCCCCGGAACCACTAAGTATCAAGACGGGGGCATGAACTCAGGTCTGATGACCACAAATGGAGTTACCTTCTTCATCATGGGCAATCTGAGAGGAAAAAAAACACACACACAACAACTCTTTTCACTTGCATTTAATTACTGTTCGACATCTTTTCATGTTTGTGGTGTCGTGTTTACCATTTGTATTTCTCTTGTCAATGGCCAGCTCCTGGTTTTTGCCCCATTTTTCTCTTTTCCTCTTCTTTATTGATCTGTAAGAGTTCTATGTACATAGGGATCATTCCCCTTCATATGTAACAAATGTTATATTGAGCCACATTCAATTTTTGTTTTTTGTTTTTAATATGTATCTTGGATCTGTCTGGTATTTTGGTGTGAGACGTGTGAACACAGATCCATTTCCCCCAGTGACCTGCCATTTCTTATAACAGTATTAAAGATCCAATTTTTCTCCATTAAATCAAAATACCACCCCATTATATATATATTTAAAAATTTAGTCTTATTTGCTTCAGCGTCCTCCAAAAGCAACACAATTGTTCTATGTGGACAAGTGAGGGGGGATCCATCAGAGGCTAGAGAACAAGGGCTCAGATGGGTCCACCTACTTGCAGATGCCCCCAGTGCCCAGGACCTGGCACGGAACATGCCCTTACAGGGCATCTGATGAAGGAGCAAGCGAATGAGTCAATGCAAACCTCAGAGTAGCTGCCATGTACTATTGGACATTCCAACCAGCTTTAAAGGAGTGAAGAAATTCAGAATGGATGACCCCATCCTGGATATGTATAAAACTATGCAGGATAAGAGCCCAAAACCGCTAAGATTCCCTTCACTACTCTTGGTATTAAGATAAAGTATGGTATTTTTTGTCTCAAGTTTTTTTTACATTTAAATTATTTCAATGATTTAAGTATGTTTATTATAACTTTTAAGGCCCTTTTTGGTGGGTCCTGACAAAAGGGGTATTTCCTCTTAATGTACTTCCCAAAATAACTATTCAGGTGATCATTCCTGAAAACACATCAGCTCTTAGCATTCTGTCTGGTTTTCGGGAATTTCCACTTAGCGAACCACACATAGTGGAAATTCATCTCCCAGCTCCACCTGACACAGGCCCTCTGCAAGGTGGGGGTAAATGTGAGCATGTGGGGTTGTACCAGCAACTTCTGTTTTAAAACCTGGGAATGAGTTGGGCCCTGGGTCCTCTCCCTAGCTCTTCTCTCTGCGAGAGCATTCAAAAAGCTATCCTGTGTGTGAACGAAGGTGTCTGCTTAGCGCAAAGACTGTAAGACCCTGATTTCCAGAACTGTCATCATTTCAAATAGCCTGTTCTGTTGCCAAACCAGGTCAGGTCCTAGGGCAGGGGACATTTTTGGCTTGATGGCCCAGGCTGCTGACTCTGTGAAGGGACTGCTGGTGAGGAACCCGAACCCTCCAGGAACCCTCATCATCCTGCACCACGGCACTATTTGGCACGCTGAGATGAAATAAAACGGTTGCCTTTTGGAGGCCAGTTACCCCAAGTTCTCTCACTGCTGCTAGCATTCGCTGGAGCAAGGAAAACTCCGATAAGTCACTGTGGGCCCAAGGTGCATCTGAAGATCCGAGAGGCACAAGCTGACTGTCCTTCCTCCTCCCGGCAGGTGGTGATCGAGTCAGACCTCTACACGCCGCGGCCCCTGGAGCTGCTGCCGCACCGCAGCGACCGCAGCGACCGCCGCGACGGCGAGGGCCGCAGGGCGGGCCGGCTGCACGGCGCGCGGCCGCAGGGGCCCCACCTTGCCAAGGCCCCGGCCAGACCCGGTACGTGCGCGCTGGATCGAGTCCCCGGAACCTCCCTTGGGGACGGGGCGGGGGGCGCGGTGACGTACTCAGACCAGCAGCCGCGGGGGTCTACGGCCTGGCTTGTCTTTTCCAACAACCTCGCGCTCTTCGCTGGCGTCCTCCATCACGCCAGGTGAGCGCAGCACCTGGGGCGTGGGGCGTGGGGCGTGGGGCGTGGACGCCCCGCCCCGCCCCTCCCCTTCTCGGCGCGGGCCTTTCCTGCTCCGAGTGCACCTGCTCTCGGGCCCCACCTACAGAGCAACACAAAACACCTACCTGAAAAACACTCCTGGGCGAGCACAGATGCTTTTATTTGCCACCTGGCTCCCCCAGGAAGCCCAGCTGGGTTCGACAGATGAAAATCGTTATGTTCCGGGGGAGAGAAAAAACTAGTGTAGACATGAGTCATGAAGAAACAGAAGCTTACCTTATTTATTTTACAGGCTGGGTATGTAATTATACGGGCTCTTCATAAATTGCCAACTTAAGATCTCACCATTGTAAATGTGAGTAGCTTAGGGCTATCTGAACAATCTCTAAAAAGAATTTAGAGACAAATTTGTTTTGAAAACTGGAAACATTATAGATTTACCTTCAGCACTATTTTTAAAAATGGCCTCCACCCCAAGCAGTTCAACGGGAATCTGCGCCTAGCCCGCGGAAGTCTGTGGTGGTATTTTGCCTTTAATTGCTGGTTTAGGTTATTTCTGTTATGTCCACAGCCTAAAGTAATTCCTATTTTAATTCCAAAAATGCACAATAGAAAGTCTGGGATGTCCTTCTCAGGGCATTCAGCTGTCAACAACTTTGTATGTTGTAAGAACTGAAATTATACTTCATCGAGTATCTCTCTTCATTTATCCATCTTCTCTCCTTCTTTAGAGATGCTCGACTGGATCCCTAAGGTTTCTTTGATCAGTAACACCCTGATCCTGTTTTTATGATCTAATGTATAGATCATATAATCTATATGATCATTTATCGCCATAAATCAAGCGATACTCTCTAGCTAAGTGATTACATATACACATATGTAGAGTGAAAGCATTAGGAAAACCACAATCTGCCTTGCAAATTAAGAGGAGATAAATTTTTCTGTGTCTATATATAGGTGGGTGGGTGAGTGCATGTGTGTGTAGAAAGAGAAAAAGAATATCTTCGCTACAAAATCATAAAATAGATGTACAGCCGTGTTTTTCACATTTTAATGTGCAAAAGAATCACCTGGGAATCTTGTTTTCATGCAGAGTCTAATTCTGTAGGACTAAGTAGGGCCCCAGATTTTATGTTTTTAAAAAGCTTCCAGATGATGTTGATGATGTTGGTCTGAGAACAATATATTGATTAGCAAGGATTTAGAGATGGTCAAATGGGTTCTCACAGTGGGGTCCCCAGAGCAGCAGAATTACCTGGGAACTTACTGGAAATATAAATTTTGGGTCCCACCTGAGACCTATTGAATCCAATTCTGGGGTGGGGCCCAGCCATCTCTGATTTAACAAGCCCCCCAGGTGATTCTAATGCACACTGAAGGTAGCAGATCCCTGGTCTGCAGCACCCCATGCCCATTTACAGAAAAGGAAACTGAAACCATAGAAGCTGTTTAACCCAAAGTCACACTGCTTATTAGCAACAGAACTGAAATTAAATCTTGGTTCTTCTAATTTCCTAGCCAATGCCTCTATCCCCCGCCCCCAGAGAATAATTTCGTCCCAACCATCTAGTTTTAGGGGCCTCTTTCCTTCCTAAATAGCTTGTGGAAGCTTGACTATCCAAGTCAGTCTTTTATTCTATAAGAGAACACTAAGTAATGAAATGCAGAGAATCTACCCAACATGTGACAGTCAGCTCATGCAGGGAATGTGCTAGTCAGGTTTTTAAAAAAAAAAAAAATTGAGCTGGGCATTGATTCAATTCCTTCAGCTCCCCCAATCTGATAGATTCCAGAGGGAGGTTGGGGGAGATGGAGGGTTTCTGAGTCAAAGCCAGACCCAGGGCTTTCCATGGGAAAGGCTTGGGCACTGAGTCTTCCAACCTCCCATCAGAAGGACATGTGTCTCCAGGGATCTCAGATCTGGGGGCTTACTTCTTTTCTGAGCTGTAGGAGAAGGCTCCTGGATGATGTAGCCTTCTCATGTGGGAGAAAGATTCACCGAGGAATCTTGGAAATTGAAGGGACTCTGAAGGCAGAGACCCAGCTGAGAAACTCTCTCACCATGAGGCCCTGGGTAGGTGAGCCTCAAATGCCTGGAATGGGGACAACCACCTCCTGAGCCCTGGAGAATTGGCTGCCTATGGAATGTCTCCACCAAGATGTCCTCAGGCACCTCAGAATCAGCTTGTTCAAATGGAATGTGTCCTCCTCCTTCAAACCTGTCTTCCTTTCTCTGCTGGGATGTTTTCCTTAACACCCCCTTGTCCTCCCCACCCCCACTCCACCCACCACGTCACATACTAAACACTGACAATGTCAACTCCTGGATATGTCTCATCTCTCCCTCTTGGTACCTACCTCAGGCTACCTGGGCGCAGACCCCCTTCATCTCTGGTGTGTAGCATCCAACCCCGGCCCTCAGCCACCAGTCCTTCTTCCCTCTACAAGGCTACCAGAGGGGTCTGTCTAAAGCAGAAATCTGCCTCTGCCATCCTTCTGCTTCAGTGTCCTTCCTACCCCCACTGCCCTCCAGATTATGTTCAAGGCCCTCCAAAATCCATTCTCTGCTGACTTCTCCAGGGCACACTCCTGTCTCCACCCATCCATACACACAGAAATCCTGAGCTGCAGTACAATTCTGTGACTGCTCCATTATATTCTGTTTCCTGGAACTTCCCTGAGCCTGTCCCTTCTGCAGATTGTCCTGTCTCTACCTGGCAAATACCTCCCAGATTGGGTTAGGGTGTCCCTCAGTCACATTTCTCCAGCCCTGAAAGACCCCCAAAGCAGTTTGCCATTCCCTAGATCATCCTTGCCTGGCTTCTTCTAACTGTTCTCCAAAGCCTCGATTTCCTCATCTGGAAAGTGGGGACTATTATGATATTTACCTAACAGGGTTATGGTAAGGGCTAAATGAGATAATGTTTATGTGTTTTATACTCAGCACAGTGCCTGATACAGTAAATACTCAAAACTATAAGCTGCTGTTATTATTTATGCCAGAGCACTGTACGTTATGATTTAATCTTGGTAGTCTTGTAACTTCATTTTATTGCCATTGAAATGTTTTCTTCCTTGGGTTGGGGAGTGTTTTATCTGTATTTGCTATAGTGTGATAGGATGGGGCTCGTTCTGGAATGTCTGCCCAAGGAAAGGACTGTATTGAAAGCCAACTTTCCCCTACCTGTTGCCAGCTCAACACCTGCATTCTCAGAAGCTGCAGACTTCAGGGTAGAGATAACTCAGAAGTAGGTCGGGCTTCAGGAATAAAGGCATAGCAAGAAGGTTCTCACGTAAGTCCTGTGTAGCCAATGTCTCAGGACTCAGATAATCTCCAACCCTCACACATCATGAAGCTGTGCTTCCCACCGCAGTCAGGCTTCTCTGCTCATTTCCACAGAGGAGTGTCCAGGATCAGCAAGCAAAATCGATCCCAGCAGTAGAGACTTAACTCCTGATAACCTCTTGTGATGTGGCACCTTAGGAAGGAAGGACAAGCTAAGGGCACATTCTCTGAGCGCCTACTGCCTGCAGACACAGTACTAAATGCTTCCACACACATGATCTTATTAGACCTCAGTTCTACCCTCCCCGCCCACCCCACGCCTGGAAGAGTGCCAGGGGTACAGGTGACCCACTCGACAGTTGCCCCATTGCCTGACCCTACTGCCTGATTTTGCTGCTTGGCACAAAGGCCTTTAGAAATTCCCAGCTTGTGATTGATTAGTTAATGAGATCATTGATGCAGAAGAGGGGGGAAATAGAACACAGAGTACCACTGAGTAATGTCTTCTCTGTTCAACCTTGCAGTGGGGAGTTCGGAACCCAAATCATCAAATCTGTGTGGGAATCGAGCATATGGAAAGTCTTTGGTAAGTAAAATAAGTTTGGTTAGTTCTATCCATTGTGCTTTAAACTTCTCACCCTGTCCTTTGTTTCAGGCCCGAGGATTATCAGAAAAGCCTACCTGAGGGTTCTTTGCTCCTAAAGTTTATCAGCTCACAGCATACCACTGTTGTTCTCTTTCTTGCCAGAAATTCAGCTTTTAGGCAAGCAGAAGAAGGTATTGCCTAGAGGACATCTCAAACATGGGGGGAAAGAAGTGGTTTCTGTGGTAGGCACGTGTCAGGTGGAAACACCTAATTCCCAGGGGCAGCTATGGGGGTAAAGAGCTGCGAGGGTCTTAAACGTTGTGAAAACACAAAACACCAGGCATCTCTGGTCAAGCCACCTCTGGAGGACATCTGCTCCAGTTCAGGGTCTCTGGAGGCCGACTCTGAGATGCGCGGTAGGAGCTTTGAGATGTATATTAGGGATCAGTACCTGTGACAGGAGAAGAGAGGTCGGCTTGCGCAGAGGCTGAACTGCTGTGCACACCAGATACCTCCTGGCAGGAGCTCTGGGGCCAGTGCTACCCATCCACCTTGTCCTGAGTTGGGCCCAAATGGTCAAACCTTTGTTTCCTCCTTGCTCCGTCATGGTACGTGGCCTGCCCCACTGGTGGCAACTTTTCCTTCCCTGAAGGGCGATCAGGGGGTGTACATCCAGATCTAGCTCAGGGTCACTCTGGAAAAAAAAAAAATCTCCTGCATCATCTTCTGGGCGTGTATGTGGGTACTGTGTGGGGTGGCACAGTAGGGGCGGAACCGTGGCTAGAGGTGAGGTCAGCTCGGGCATCCTGGGCTCTGTGAGCAGCAGCTCTCCAGATTGGTGGATCATGCCATGTGAGGACTAGAAAAGACCCTGGAGATTGTGTGGGCCAGCCCCCTCATCCTTCTGGAACAAATTGGACAGTGAGCCCTTCACTCCCCATCTGAGCCTAAAATCTAATCCAAATACCTCATTTAGGTCATCCCTGTACTAGGAGAACCACACAAAGGGCAGGGATGGGCCAAGCTGTTTTATCAGGAGCCCCCTGCCCCAACCTAGTACTCGAGAGAAACTGAGGAAGGCTGGGCCATTGCCATAGATTGTCAGGCTGTGACAGCTCAAAGAGTTGCCCTCAGCTGAGGCCGGAGGAAGACCAAGTTTAAGGGGAAGAGGGTGGCTCACAGCCTTGGATTACCTGCCCCAAGCCCCTGGGCTGGACTCACACAGTACCTCTGGCGGAGAGGTACCTGCATCTGGGAGGCCAGGATGAATTGGGATGGGATAGGGTGGTCCTGTGGACACAGTGACAAAGAGGCAGCATGACTGACTTTCCCCTGAGGGTCCTGCAGCTCCTCAGAGGCCCCTTATCCCAGGGTGGGAGAATGATTCAGAGCTTGCACAACTAATTGTGCAATTAGCATTGCTAATTGATTCAATGCTGACAGGCACTGGAGGAGGACTAAGGACTCTGGAGCAGGAGAGGCGGGTCTATGTTCCCGGGGCTGGACTGTTGGCACGGTGGGGAGGGAGAGCTCCCGAGAGGCCACAAGGTGGCACAGTAACTCTGTCCACAAACTTTGGCCAGCTAGGCAGAGAAGGGGACAGTTAATCATGATGTCCTCCACCTGGAATTTCCCAGCCATTCCAGGAATGTGGTGACCCAAAGCCTTCAATGCGGTTGGGGTGAAGGAACAAAGCATAGCATATGCCCATTGACTAAGCAAATTCTGGATTTAGCCCTTGTTAGGCCGTCAGTTACTTTTCCATTCAGCACATGCTTCTTGAGCACTCACCATCTCCTTTAGGAGGGCTGCAGAGGGCCACCAAAGGGATTAAGTGACAGACCCTGACACACACCATGTCACCTTTCTGAGGACTGGGAGACTAGACAAGCATATGAAACAAGAAGAGAACTGTAGAAAGAATTGAACATATCACACAGGTACTCAGTACTGTGGGACATGGGGCATAAAGGCCGAGAGAAATCAACTTAGGCCACCAGCCTAAGGAAGGGCCTCTGGGAAGAAGTGGCCTTGAATGGCAGGCAGAGATGAGGCTCCATCCAGAGGGTGAAGGAAAAGCCGAGGCACGATGCGGTGCTGTGCATGAGCATGAGGAAAGGGTTTGTTGTGCATGGGAATGAGCGTGAGCAAGAGGAGAGGCCAGGCCAGCCCCGCTGGAATGGGAGCTGTCACGGTACCCACGGGGGATAACAGAGGTCGAGCTGCGTAGATGAAGGGGAGCCGGATTCTGAGGAGCCTGTGCTTCCGGAGTTGGCATCAGTCCCGCCTGCTATGGGGAGGCGCTGTAAATCCATGGGGGGCTGAGATTAGTGGTGGGTCTGGTCCAAAGCAAGGAGGTCCCAGGTGACTGGAGCCGAAGGCTGCAGCAGAGGAAATGGGGAGGCTGGCCCTGACCGAGGCAGTCTTTCAAAGCACGAATCTGCAGGATTTGACAACAAAGTGGACACAGGGAATGGGAGTTGGCGGGGTGGGGGGACAGAGTTGTCAGGTAAGATTGAGTTGTGCTCTCAAGTTCTCTGGGTCAGTGGTTCTCAGTGGGGTCCTGGGATAGGCAGCACCCAGGAACTTATTAGAAATGCAGACTCTTGGGCCCACATCAGACCTACTGAATCAGAAACTATGGTAGGCCCCGCACAGTGTTCACAAGCCCCACAGGGGAGCCTTGATGCCTGCCAAAGTGTGAGGACTACCGTCCTGGGCGGTGGGTCGATGGGGTCACCCCCCTTTCAGCTGGCTCCAGTCAGTGCCAGAGTTGGGACCATGGCCACATCCTCCCCTTCCCTTCCCCTTCTGCAACACCCAGATTCCTCCGGTGGCCCGGATCTCGGTGAAAGCCCCCGGCGTGCTGGAGGCGGCGGCCACAGGCTCGGAAAACGGAGCTGTTCTGACAAGAGGGTAAGTGCCCTGTCCCCCCCCCCCCCATTCCCCACCTGCTGATGGCAGGGCTCCCCAACCACTCTTGATCCCGCCACAGAAGAGTAACAGGTGGCCTGGCTTACAGACTCTCAAGATGCTAACACAAAATCCATGCCAGCTTTAAATTACCTTTTAATGAGGGCAATAATCCTGGGTCTCTGTAGCGCCTCATCAACTGTTTCCCTAGGATTAAGCTGAAGTGTTTTTGATGGTTTCCACTTCATTAACACCACTTTTTAGACTTGCAGAAGTGTCATTCGGGAAGGTTTTTGGTTAATTAGATAAATGTAATCACAGGTCATATTCAGAGCCTCCTGGTAGGCACAGTGGTGTCAGAAATGCCTCGTGAATTAGGTGAAGGGCCCCTGCCCAAAGGTAAAGAAATACGTAAGATACACAAGTTTCAAACCAAATGCATAACCCCCATGTTACTGTTAACTCTGATCCAGAACCAGCAGCTAGACTAGGAGAAGTAGAGAGTCCCCTCCCCTACCCCCAGCAGTTCCCCCACTACCTTCCAGGCTGCACTAGTAGATGACAGGCAGGTGTCGGAAACTCGTCAGCATGCACATTTATGCCCCCGCCACCATCGTCCATACTGCACATAGTAGAAAAGGGGCTTAGGGGTTGATGAAGGGTGTGGGCTCTTGACTCCCAGCTGCTTGCTGGCCCAGCACCACCACTAAACTGCTATGACCTCCATGCCCTCATTTATTTCCAAACAAAAACAAAAAATGGGGATGATCATAATACCCCTCTTGAAGGATTATTGTGAGAATGGAATGGGACGATATGTGAAGAACTTAGCACAAACTGTGGCTGTTATATTTCAAGAAACCTACAGTCTAGCAGTTGGAAAGACACGTCCTCGGGAGCATGTGAGATGTGCACACCAGAGGGACCGTGGGCTGAAATATCAACCCAAGTGTCCACACCTTGGAAGCTTAGACTCCAAGGAGGAAGAGACCAATGTGAAGCTCTTGTAGATAAAAGAAAATAATCTAGAAAGAATTATAAAAACCAAGTCACTCAATGTACTTGGACCTAATTGGAGAAAAGTCAGAAAGGCATGTGGATTGTTTGAAGGTCTAGTGGCAAATGGTCCGGAGCAGCAGTAGCTGTTGCTGAAGGCTGGAGTAAGCCCACAACTTACTGAGCGGCACACACCAACCTTTCTGTTCCACATAGCTGTGTCGAGGGTTCTCCACGGTTCCTTTCTCTCTGAGCTCAGACATTCTCATTTCCATGTGTTCCTGGAGGCTGGCTCTTGAAAAGTCAGGCCATTTCTTTCACCTAGGGAGAGGAAGTGAAGAGAAAGATAAACATTTATTGAGGTCTACACTGAGCCCAGTGCTTTATTATCTCATTCTCCGCCTCACAAGTCCTGTGAGTTAGATGAAATTATCCCCCTTTTGTACATGAGGAAACTGAGGCTGGCTGAGATTAAGTCACTTGGTGAGGCCACACAGTCGGTGAGCAGCAGGATGCACCCCCAGGGCTCAGGCTCTTTCTATAGCTTTATGCTTTGGGAAGCTTGCCCTTTCCATCAAGATTGTCGGTCTAGAAGTGGGAGGGGTGGGAAAGGAGAACTTGGGACAAGAGCAGAACTTGAGATCCATGAACCACTGTGCCCAGAGCCACCTCCTTCCCTCACCCCATGTGAGGATCCCCCAAAAGAAGTCATCCGTATGTGCGTCCCAACAGTGACCCTCTATCCTGGTCACAGAGCAGAGGAGAAATAAGAGCTCGGTCTACTCCTTGAGGGCAAAAATTAAAAGTTTGGCTCTGTGAAATGACTGTCCTCCCTCCCTACCCCTGGCTTTTCTTTAGATCCAGACATCTCAAGAAGATGACAGAAGAGTATCCGACCCTTCCCCAGGGAGCAGAAGCCTCCCTACCACTGACAGGAAGCGCTTCCTGTGGTGTCCCTAGCATCCTCCGGAAAATGTGGACAAGGCACAAGAAGAAGTCTGAATATGTGGGAGCTACCAACAGTGCCTTTGAGGCTGACTAAAGGTGACCCTCCCCAGGTGTCCTGAGTTGGCCAAAGTTCACTGCATATGGGGGAGAAAACTTCCAGATTGGAACTGAGCCACATTCACCTCTGCTAGTAGCTGGTCCAAACACATCACCATCTCTTACTAACCAATAGCCCTGGTTTAGGGTACAAGCAAGGAACTCCCCTGGAAGGCAAAAGAAAAGTGTGCCTTCTTAGAATCAATAAAGCCACTGGTCTGAAAGTGGCTTTGGGAGGTCATAGAGTTTATATCCCTATCTTTAAGCAAAACCACACCACAATCAAACTTTCCCAACCCATTTTAAAGACCTCCAAAGAAGGAAGCGGGCAATTCCTCAGTCTTCCTTGTGAGTTGTTCTAATGTGTGTGATTTCTGGTATAAATATAAGAGCTTGACATTTGAGGCACTTGTAAACACCGTGGTTCTTACTATTCCTCTTATCACATTTATTTCATCTTGACAAGGTACAATTTTTAATGACAAAGTACTATATATTATAGTTCTAATATCCATTTGACAGTGTTGTCAAGATCAGTATTGATCATTTGGCATGATTGCATGATTTCTCTATTCTTTTACATGCAGCTTTTCTATAGAGGAACATGATTAAAAATTAAACGTTGAATGCTAATGTTTTCTGAAGTGGCAGAGTCTAGTAAAATTAATAATACCTTGCACTGGCAAAATGATTTTAACTTTTGAAAGTGATTTCCCATCCATTATCCCTGTTAAAGAAAGCACAATTATTCCCAGTCTACAGATGAGGAAGCCAAGGCCTTATGAGAGACAGTTAGTGGAACTGGATACTAGGCCCTCAAGTCCACCAGACTCATTGCTTTGCTTATTTTAGCAACTGATTTAAGGAAGGTTTTGAGGGGTAGGAGTATGTCTCTGGGGGCAATGTTTGAAAGGAAAAATGTGATAAAGTTGGAAAAAGTGATTTAAATGAAATACATCATTAAGTATTGGGTTGAACTTGAAGAAATTGCCATCTCTGTAGGTCAGAAACAACTGATCAATTTCACATGGTTCAACCTAATATATAATATTGTGCTTTCCTTCTTTTAATGGAAATGTCATCATTAATCCCATTGTTAACATCGACAGATTTACGATGATAATATAACGACAGCTCTCATCTATTAAATGCCTACCGTGTATCAGACATGACACTGAGCACTTTACATACATTCTCCCTGTCTAACAACTCTGAGTTAGGTGTCCTTCTCCATTTCATAGATGACAGTTTAAAGCAGTTAAATGATTAGTCTCGAGGTGCCTGACTCACATGGGTGTCAGGCTTCAGTGCCTGGTGTTTGTATCTATTCCTTCACACAGAATAGCTCAGAACATAGAGAAGGATCAAGGTTAGTAAATAATGTTCACCTCAGATGCTAAACACCGATGATTGGCAGAGGCGGCCTAGAGCGCTGTGTGGAGGTGGAGTCTGAGATGCAGGCGTGCAGTGGTCAGTTAGGAATGCCGACCTGTAGAGGCCATTAGTGGCACATGTCCTGCATATCTGTCATCCATAGCCTCAACTCTGCCCCCAGAAGGCTGGTGTTCTAATTCAGAAGCTTAAATTAATCCAACCCATTTAGCAAAATCAGACACTCCATGGTGAAACTTAGTCTAAGACTCGGCTGGAAATTGCCACGTCTTGGTACAATGAAGAACTTAGCCACGTTACCAGTCTCAAGGGTTATTCATAGGCTACCACTCTGTCGCCTTTTGCTAAGTTACCCGTTTCCATGTCTCCAGGTGAACCGTAAGGAGGCATGGAGGGGTAAGAGGCCTGGGCTTCTGGGCCTTCACCTTGCTGATCCCTGCCCTTCAGTCATTGTTTTAGATGCTCAGCACCCAATCCTCACGTTGGAACATGATTTGGGGATTCAGGCATCAAGGGCTCTTTCGATGAGGGCCTAGTCTCAACAGACTCATAGTCTTGCACAGTATAGATAATGGGGCCTGGAGCACAGTTAGGGAACAAGTAGGTGATTTATGCTGGACCTATATCAATCAGAGTATCCTAAAACTATTTATTTCAACTTATTTAGTCTATAGCTGATGTCCTCCATTTGTATGTGGCACCTGGAGATTTCTGTAGGATGCAACTAACTTATTTATTTTTAATTTAAAGATTTCATGATGAAGTGTTTGCCTTGCATAGAATGTTTTAACTGACCAGTTCAAATAAAAATAAAGTATGCTTTGTCTGTGACATCAGTAAACCACCACAAGAGTATGAGGCTCCCTCACTGAATGAGAGAAGGCTTTCACCAAGGGAAAGAATTATGAATCTGGACCTCACTGTTCCTTTACCTAAATGAAAAGGATTGTGAGAAAGAATCCAGAATGTTCTTTCCGTCCTAAGGCAGTGTCTGGTTTTGATATTACGGGCCCTGCCCAACAGTCAACACCGGGGCCATTTCTGACGGGGCTCGGCCTGGCATGACCTGTCCTCTCAGGGCTCACCCTCCTCCCCGATGCCCACCCCTCAATCCCCACCACAAATCCCAGGGGGCCCAGTGGCCACCCCAGCCTGCTGGCCTGTCTCCCCTGAGGCCAGGGAAGACAGAGCTTTTCTCTTCTGTGCCCGCCTCATGTTCAGCCTCCCTGGAGACTGGCCCTGTGACTCACATTACAGCCACTTGCAGAAGGGCGCCAAGGCTAGCTCAGACTGCTGTCCAGGATGACGGAGCCTGGAGCCTTCCCGCGCCAGAGGCAACAGGGTTTCCAGGACATTTAGGGTAATGAAATCGCCTCTCTTAGGACCAAGTCCAGTCAAATATTTCAGTTCTGACTTGTGTGCTCTCTGGCAGTCCCCACCCCCCCCCCCCCCCCAGGCTTGTGTCGCCTTCAGAGCAGGCAGATGGGCAGTGGGTAGGCTGAGCCACGGCTGCCAGAGCCCAATTTCAAAAGGAATCATGTGACATGTTGTCTCTGACTCTAAATTGGCAGAGACCTAGGGACAAGCAAGGAAAAACACAAGAAGATAACTCTCCCAAGGATTCTAATCCTCCGGAATTGCATTTCATTTTTAATATAAGAAATGTCAGCCTCTGTTTAGAGGTTTGTGGTGAACGCATCGCCAACGTGCATAGGAAGAAAGATTTCATTTTGCAGACAGGCCACGTGCCTAGAAAAAAGTCTTTTATTTTGGGGGGTCTCTTGGGTCACCCTGGACTTGGGGCAAGACTTGCACCTATTAATATCCTTTGTTGGGACGGAGCATATAGTTTGGGGAAAGGCATGTCCTCTCAAAGGGAGCAGCAGCAGAAGAAACCTGACATGGGGCTTGCTCATCGAAAGGGCAGCTGGGCCTGTGCCAACCTGGTTCCTAGCCCCTAGCTGGGGTCTGTGGGGAAAACCCAGTAGAGAGGCTTGTACCACTTCACATCATAATCCCTTCCCACACTGCTGCCACTCCTGGAGGCCTGGGCAGGGCCATTGGTGCACAGGTTGCCATGAGGCTCAACTCCCCTCCCAGGGGGGCAAGCAGCTAGGCCTTTGCCTGATGGCCTAAGAAGGGTCTATGCTTTTTCAGGAAGAACAGGGTAGGGGGTGGGGCAGGAATCTGGATCCTGCCCAGCCCCAAATAGCAGCATGGCCGGGGCGGGGGGGGGGGGGGGGTACCTAGAATTCTAGGCAAGTGCTGATTAACATTTCAGACTCCATCCCCAGAAGATCAAATTGAGTTTCCTACTCTTTAAACCACCTGGGCCCCAGCATTCTTCAGGGAGAGGCCCTACTTCAACAAGCACCAGCTTGTTGCTCACATCACAATCCACAGAGCTCAGGAGGCTACCCAGCCTGGCAATCGCAGGCAGTGGGGGGCAGGCCTCAGTGGCTAATCAGCAGCCCCTGATGAACAAGACACAGCTAGTTCTAAAATGAAATGCCACAGCTAGTGCTCCAAATGTGATCACATTCTCTGGGTGACAATATTCACATATAGGGCAACAGGCAACGCAAACCATGAAAATGATTTCTCTGTTTCACTCAGGACTAGTTCTTGCCACAGCAAACCTGTGTTGAGGGCAGGCTTATTCCCAGTTTCTCAATGTCTGCCCACCCCCACCCTCTTTCAACTTCCCAGTCAGCATCAACACACATACCTTTTCTTTCTGTTTGTTTCCCCACCCCCGGCTCCCTGACATCTGGCGGGGTCTGAGCCCTCAGTGGTGCCCTCGGCCTACTCAGGAGCCCCACCTCCTCTATCTCACAAAGGGCCTCCCACCTTGGGTACTCCATGCCCTGAACTTCTCCAGCTGCCAGAAACACTGGCTGTGAGAGCTTGAGAAGCTGTTGAATGTCATGGAGATTCAATTTCCTCCATCGTTGAACAGAAAATGTAGTATATCCTTCCACATGTCCTAGAAAAGATTAAACAAGACAATTGACATTAATATACAATGGTGTGCACAAGTATGGTGGTGCATGTGTGGAAATGTCCGAGTGCTTTGGCACTAGCTGGCAATGGCCAATGCCCAGAGTTCCCCAAAGTACCCCCCTTGGCCCTGGTTGCCCAGCCCCCCTCCTGGGACTCTTGCAGACCTCCCCATGGATCAGCAGCTATAGGTAATGCCTAGCACTATGGAGGGGCAGGGGGGGCTCCAAGACCCACCCAGTGCTATGACCCAGGTTTGTTCTCAATGGTTGTCCATGCTATGCTAGTTGTTAAAAATTTGTACTTTCTCCTGGAGACTAATAACCTTAAAAATAAAACTGCCAGTTATTTTACTAGCAAATACGGTTTTATTAAGGAATAGCAGAGAACTGCACTCTAGGACAGAGAAACTGCATCAAAACCATAGGTAAGTACAGGAAACAAAGCGGAGAAACGCTCTTTTATAGAGGAAGCTGGAAGTTGGAAGGGCTGTTTTAAACGACAAACCCATTGGAGTAAACTGCGAGTTTGAAGTATAGTGGCTTTCCATTGGCTGAGTTATAACTGTCTCTCATTGGCTGGGTTGTTGCCAAGGGAGGAAGAAAGCTTTCCTTCCTCTTGCTGGGGTAGTCAAGTAGTAGCCACATGCAAAATCCACCTTTTCCTATTGGATTAGCAATAGAGGAGGAATGGAAGGGTGTGAGAGCTACCCATGCTGAACCTCCTGACTCCATTTTAGTGAGATTTCCTTAATTCATTTTCACAAGACAATGCATTTGGATGTGCCTGTCTTGTAAGTTGTGGCATAGACCACATAATTGTAAGGTGAGCTAAGGTCCGGAGGGGTAACCCTTTAAACAGTGTGAATTGTTATCAATCCTTTGTTCCGCCAAGGAATGGAGGAAAGGATTTCTTAGGAACCTGGAGATAAGGTGAGAGGAGGGGGTTAAGGGCCTCGGATGGGGGAACAAATTCAGGCTACTTCCTCTACTTTGTCTGGAGTTCTGCTTATGCCCCATCAGTATTTTAAATGCCTTAGATTCAAAGTGCAATGGTCCCCAGAAGCAAGCATCCTCCATCAAGAAGAAAAGAAATGGCCACCACAGGTTGTCCTGCAGGGTCTCACTTGCCAGTGCCCTATACCGTGGACACCTAGACATGTAGGGTGGTAGGGATGAGCATCAGACTCAAGACGGGAAGCCTGATTCTTAAGACTCAACTCCACAATGACCTGCAGTGTGCTTCTGTGTGTGTGTGTGTGTGTGTATCTCGTAGATCAAACTGCCTGAGTTTCTTTAAGCCTCCATTGTTGCTCATCTGTGAAACATGGATTAAGTTACCTGCCTGGTGGACCTCACAGGCTGATGAACGATCAGAAGAGAGCTGGTGCACAAAAAGGCTTTATCAATTGTGAATTGCTCTTCTAACATATGGTGTTATGCTAACCCACTCCATTCAGAAAGAAGCAGAGCGGGGAGTGAGGAGAAGTGACTCAGGAAGCTCAAGACAGGAATGAGGGCTGAAGAGCTAGTCAGCAACCTAAAATAGAATCGTTTGCAGAGCCTGGGGCCAGACTGTGGGGCCAGGCCCGTCAGCAGCGGGCAGGGCAAAAACTCCCGGCTGGCAGGGACCCAGGCTACCTGCTCCCCCTGGTGTGCCTGTGGGGTCAGTGCCTGTAGCTGGAGATGGCTACCCGCAGGCCAGGTCAGTGCGGGCCACCGGCCACCGGCCCACAGGCAGGAAGTGGAGGGCAGGAATTCAGAGTGCAATCCCTGGGAATTCAAACAGCTCTCCCTCTCTGGGAGATGTCCCCTCCTTGCCAAATGCTGCCCTGGCCTCTTGCCCATATTCCCTACCAGCGAAATTAGTCTGCAAATGAAATCTACAAAGCACGTTGGCCCAGGAGACCACAGGGCCGGCCCATGTCCTCCGGCTCCAGGAGGGAAGCTGGCCCCTGCCCAGCCTGCCTCGGCCGAGCTCCAGCCGTTTGGTTCCAAGGCAGGTAACAGACACCTGTACCTGCAGGACTGAAGACGGAAGAACCACTGAGGGACTGGGGTCTGGAGGCAAGCTGGCCTGCTTGGGCGTAACTAGGCAGGGATTTGATGTTTCACAAACAAACACTGCTCCAAGGCATTCCTGCTGCTTGCTCTGGCCAAGGAAAGCAAGGTAATAGCTCAAGGAAGAGTGACCTCATCAGCAAAGCAGGCTCCCCAGTCTCTCACACAAACCCCATATCCCCAAACAACCCAGGAGACTGTTTGTCATGAAAAGTCCCAGAGTGGCCTGCCCTGTAGAACGAGCAGGTGGCCAGTCTAGAAGTGGGCTGGGAGCAGGGAGGTAGCTTTTTTCCTGCTGTCTGGAGAAACCAACGTTTCAGGGCAGAGGCGTAGGGGATGGAGGCTGGGGGGTGGGGGTCATTTTCCACCTCAGGCTCCTCCCTCCTGCCACAACATGAACCAAAACAGGGCCAAAGCTATTTGTCATTTCAGCTTTCTCGGGGCCCCTGGCCAGGCTCTGAGCCATCAGCGTGCTGCCTCGGCAGCCTCGGGGGAGCCGGGTGCTGCCAGGACCATTCAGCCTGGTCCTGTTTCACTTCTCCCATCTGCTATTTTGTTCATCCTCAGGATGTGGGGAGAGGTGGAGATTGGGGAAAGAAGTAGGAAGTGGAGAGGGGAAGGGATGCCTGGATGCTCTGGCTATTTATTCTCTATTTCTCCAGCCTGAGGAGAGGAAGGGCAGAAAGCCATCCTGGCTTCAGAAACTGAAGAAAAACTCACTTGCAGTGAGTTGCCCGGGGCCATGTGCCATGCACTACCCGAAGCCACAGGCTAACGAGACATACCTTCCTCAGCCCTCCAGCACCGTGTGGTAGACTTCTTTACGTTAAGATAAATGCAGGTGTATTAGTAGGAGCAAACTCTTCCTGGGGTTTACCACATGCCAGGCACTGTGCTAAGTGCTTAAAGTGCCTGAGCTCATGCAATATTCCAACAGGGCTATAATCGAGTTCTTTCCTTTACTCTCTCTATTTACAGAGGCTAGAGAGTCCGTAGCGTGTCTGAGGCCACACAGTTATGGGTGGCCGGCCTGGACATAAACCCCAGCAGTCTGACTCCAGAGCCCACTACACGTGGTTGTGCAATCTGTACAGTGCTGTCAGGGGCCTTACTAGGGACAAGGGCCACGTGCCCCGGCACAGGGGACTGCCCCCACACAAACACACTTGCCTTGTGGCTTGCCTTGAAGGGGCATCTGCCCAGAAGAGGCAAAATTCACTCAAATATTTCAGTTAAAGCCCGAGGTGTCTTTGGATGTGTTATATCAAACAACAAGATACATTACATATATTATGTAAAATATGTAATATATATAATGCATTATTTTATATATAAGATAAAACCATATACATATATTCATTCTTCCTCTTGCTCTTGCCTGCCTCAACAGCTCAGCCCTAAGGTAGTCTGGCCCAGCAGAGCAAGCTAGGCCTCCGTGCAGGGTGAGAGGGCAGAACCACAGTGACCCACACAGAAGGCAGGCTGGATCCTTTTGAGATAAAGGACACCCCTGGGACAACTGGAGAAACTCAAGTGGGGTGTGCAGACAGATGGCAGTCAGGTACCCTTGTGAGTTTCCTGATTGGGTGGGTCTGTTGGGGTTTTAGAGGGGAATGTCCTTGTAGGGGGCACATGATGCCAGCAACTTACTCTTTTAAAATGTTTTTCATTACTAGTTTTACCTTTCGTTTACTTTTTTTTCTTTAGCTAAGACAGCAGAAGAGATGATTTGTGGGGCGCCTGGGTGGCTCAGTCGTTAAGCGTCTGCCTTCGGCTCAGGTCATGATCCCAGGGTCCTGGGATAGAGCCCTGCATCGGGCTCCCTGCTCGGCGGGGAGCCTGCTTCTCCCTCTCCCTCTGCCTGCCGCTCTGCCTACTTGTGCTCTCTCTCTCTCTCTGTCAAATAAATAAATAAAATCTTAAAAAAAAAAAAAAGAAGAGATGATTTGTTGTACACCTGTTACATTCAGCCACAAATGAAAACAGAATAAGTCTCAAAAGTCACAGGTCCAGGGCAAAGGACCAAAATGGACTGTTTTGGTGTAAGCAAGGTGGGTCTCTCAAAAGTGGATGGCTATTCTAGATCCACTGAATCAAGTTCTAGAAAGTAGGCATGTGATCCAACAATTTGTACCAGCACCTCTGGCCTCTGGCTTTCCTTATTTCTGCTATGGCTTCCATGAGTGCAAAAGCTAATGGTTTACTTGGACTCTGCCTTGTCTTTCTTCTTGTTCACTTCAACCTGAGCATTTGCTTCTTCCTCCACAAACCTCTCACGGCGCAGAGGTTTCCAAGAAGGTAGCGCTAAGGCCAATCCCTTTTTCATTTACTTTTAAAACAAACTAGTAATGCATACATATGCTCTCACGGTGAAAAAACATCAAGCAATACCAAAGTTATTCATTAAAACAATGAAAGCACCCTTCCTTCCCTTTCAATATCAGTGCCTTTTTCAGAAGCCACCGGTATTATCGAGGTGGTATCTTCGTAGAATGCAAATACGTAAGGGAGAGAACAGATCTTCAAGTTTTCTTGTCATCACAAGAAAACAAATTGTAACTATTTGAGGTGATAGATGTTAACTAAGCTTATCATGGTGACCATCTTGCAATGTATACATGTATCAGATCATTGTATTGTACACCTTAAATAAATACCATGTTACAAGTCAATTCTATCCCAATAAAACTGAAAAAAATAGCCAAGAAAAAAATAATTTAAAAAATTTGAATTCTTGGGATGCCTGGGTGGCTCAGTTGGTTAAGTGTCTGCCTTCGGCTCAGGTCATGATCCGAGAGTCCTGGGATCAAGTCCTGCATCAGGCTCCTTGCTTGGCGGGGAGTCTGTTTCTCCCTCTGCCTGCCATTCCCCCTGCTTGTGCTCGCTCTCTTTCACTCTTTCTGACAAATAAATAAAATCTTTAAAAAAAAATTGAATTCTCACTATGAAAAAAGGAAAAGAAAAAAGAAATGTTGTTAAACTTTCATTACATTGGTTGTTAAAGTCAAAAAAGGTTAATAAAATATACTTTGCTTTTGAAAAAAAACAAATATATAGGCAATTGACTTTTACATGGTACAGAGGAAAAAGGTTATTTGCACTGTGCTTTCAATTTCTCTGTAAGTTTGGGATTGTTTCAAAATGTCTAAAAATTAATAAGAAAACACACAGAAACCAAACATGAGCCTCAAAAGAAAATTTGCTCTTAGGTTGGAGACCTCCAGGGCATATCTCTATGGTCGCCTGCCATTAGAAGCACTAGAGTAAGGATTTGGGGGGAGTCTGGCCACACCCAGGCCACACTGTCCAGAAATACCAGGTGCTCTGTGCTCCCCAGGGAGTGGAGGGTTCCCTACTAGTGGGTATATGCTCCCTGGGTCGCTTCACGTGCTCCAGCCTCCACTTGGGAGTTTATAGCAGATAAGGTAACATAAGCAGCAGTGCCTTGGCCTTCAGGTTCTCACTGCCTAGACAATACACCCCTGCCTCCACAGCAAACAGCTCCCACAGCTCCTGCCTGCAGGGGCCTGCAGGGGCTCATCACAATTTATTGATCGCAATAGATAATCACTCTAAAGAAGAAATGGTCATTGTACTCTGAATTTCCTCTCCAAATGCAGGGACTTCTCTGGAATTAGTTAATACTGATGGAGAAAGGTCGTGGGAGGGAGGGAAGTATGAGAAAGTGCCAAGTCTAATGGTGGTAGCCTCAGCCTGGGACTGTCCTGGCTTTTAGAGCATTGTCCCTCTACAACTTCCGCACCATGAAGATGGCGCCTATCTGCTTCTCTGGGTTCAGGGCAAAGGACATGGATATTTTCCACATTTCTGATTATCTTTTCTGTTGAATAGTCTTTCATTTTAAGGACCAAGAGAAGGGTAGAAACTCCAGTGTTCCTGACCAGAACCACAGCTAATTTCCAGAGGGAGGAAATGCTGCCTGATGTTCCAGCCTATTACTCAGCAGGTGAGCTGATGGCCAAAGACAGTGGTTGTGGTTCCAGTGTCTGGGGCAACAGCACAAACAGTGCAGGGGTGTTCAGGTCAGTGCCCTGGCTCCCTCACATAAAATTCCTGCATCATGTGTGCTGAGATTGGGCAGGGCACAGAATAAAATAGGTAGGCTTCTTGATGTGAGAACAGTTGCCCAGCATCGGAACATTTCTAGGGCCCTTACTTTGCCTAGAAATGCAGTGAGTAAAAAACCATGGACCTAATTCCTGCCCAAGTCATCTGCATAGGACCTCCAGAATGACAGCCCCTCCCTCACATGGAACTTGGATTTGTGACAGGGACATAAGAAGAACATCCTCCTCCACAATTTAATACTGCAATCTCTACCTTCCCTGTAAGACAACAAAAAGCAAAAGTGATCCTAGGGAAACACCAAATTTCACGGTGCCTATATTGGAATTACTGGGCAAGCAAGAAGAAGTGGACGTTAGGAAATACGAGCTAGCAGAAGTGAGCTCGGGGACTCGGATGTGAGAATGTGTGATGGCAGTCAGAAAGAAAAAGAGAAAAGACCAGGAGTTTAAAGAAGCTTAAAATCAGAAAGCAGGATGATTTCAGACGGGAGGAACTGATCATTCAGCAAACTGTGCTGGACACAGAGAAGGCAAAAATGAAAAGACAGTCCTTGCTCTTGAAGACTGAAATAGTCTAGTGGAAGATACCGAAATAAGCCAATTCAAAAAACCGCATGATCCAAGCCATAGTGGAGGCATTTAGAGGCTAAGGGAAAGTGAAGGAGTGAGCAACCGACTGAGGGAGTCAGGGACATCTAAGGTGGGTACTGAAAGGATGACGACAAGTTTTGCCAAGAAAGGGAAAGGGCTTGAGCGCCTTCCACAGGTAAGTCAGCTACAAAAAACCTGAAGGAAAGGGCAAAGAAACCAGTTCAGGGAGACTTCTCTTATTGTGACAGCAGGTAGCATTCCTGGGCAAGATGTCTGGACTCTTTGTCAAGGGGTTTAGAAATGACACTACAAGTCAGCCTGAACTCAAGGGGATAGTAAGCAGGGGGAAAGAGGGAGAATTGTTTTAATCATACTTTGCATATAATCTGAGACTTTCACCTCAGATTATTTACCTATTAAATAGGGATAATAATATATATGGTAAGGATAGCCAGTTATCTAACATATTTTTGGGGGAGTGTTAACTAAATGATAATTTTTTTAAGTAGGAACCCAATAAATACTTGGTGGTTTTTTTTATTTAAATTCAATTGATTAACATATAGTATATTATTAGTTTCAGAGGTAGAGCTCAGTGATTCATCAGTATTATATAACACCAAGTGCTCACTGCCCTCCTTAATGTCCATGACACAGTTACCTCATCCCCCCACCTCCCCTCCAGCAACCCTCAGTTTGTTTCCTATGATTAAGAGTCTCATGGTTTGTCTCCCTCTCTGGTTTCATCTTGTTTTATTTTTCCCTCCCTTCCCCTATGATCCTCTGTTTTGTTCCTTAAATTCCACATATGAGTGAGATCATATGGTATTTGTCTTTGATTAACTTTTTTCGCTCAGCATAATACCCTCTGGTTCCATCCACGTCATTGTAAATGGCAAGATTTTGGGTTTTTTGATGGCTGAGTAATATTCCATTGTATATATACACCACATCTTCTTTATCCATTCATCTGTTGATGGACATCTGGGTTCTTTCCATAGTTTGGCTATTGTGGACATTACTGCTATAAACATTAGGTGCAGGTGCCCCCTTCGGATCACTACCTTCGTATCTTTGAGGTAAATACCTAGTAGTGCAATTGCTGGGTTGTAGGGTAGCTCTATTTTCAACTTTTTGAGGAACCTCCATACTGTTTTCCAGAGTGGCTATACCAGCTTGCATCCCTACCAACAGTATAAAAAGATTCCCCTTTCTCCACATCTTGGCCAATATCTGTCATTTCCTGGGTGCTTAATTTTAGCTCTTCTGACTGGTGTGAGATGATACCTCGTTGTGGTTTGGATTTGGATTTCCCTGATGCTGAGCGATGTTGAGCACTTTTTCATGTGTCTGTTGGCCATTTGGATGTCTTCTTTGCAGAAATGTCTGTTCATGTCTTCCGCCCATTTCTTGATTGGATTATTTGTTCTTTGGGTGTTGAGTTTGATAAGTTCTTTATAGATTTTGGATACTAGCCCTTCATATGATATGTCATTTGCAAATATCTTCTCCCATTCTGTCGGTTGTCTTTTGCTTTTGTTGACTGTTTCCTTTGCTGTGCAAAAGCTTTTTATCTTGATAAAGTCCCAATAGTTCATTTTACCTTTGTTTCCCTTGCTTTTGGAGATGTGTCTAGCAAGACATTGCTGCGGCCAAGGCCACAGAGTTTGCTGCCCATGTTCTCCTCTAGAATTTTGATGGATTCCTGTCTCACATTTAGGTCTGTCATCTATTTTGATCCTATTTTTATGTGTGGTGTAAGGATATAGTCCAGTTTCATTCTTCTGCATGTGGCTGTCCAATTTTCCCAACACCATTTGTTGAAGAGACTTTTTTCCATTGGACATTCTTTCCTGCTTTGTCGAAGATTAGTTGACCATAGAGTTGGGGGTCCATTTCTGGGCTCTCTATTCTGTTCCACTGATGTATGTGTCTGTTTTTGTGCCAGTACCATACTGTCTTGATGACAACAGCTTTGTAATAGAGCTGGAAGTCCTGAATTGTGATGCCACCAGCTTTGCTTTGCTTTTTCAATATTCCTCTAGCTATTTGGGGTCTTTTCTGGTTCCATACATATTTTAGGATTATTTGTTCCATTTCTTTGAAAAAAGTGGATGGTATTTTGATAGGGATTGCATTAAATGTGTAGATTGCTCCAGGTAGCATAGATATTTTCACAATATTTGTGAATCCATTTCTTCCAATCCATGAGCATGGAAGGTTTTTCCATTTCTTTGTGTCTTCCTCAATTTCTTTCATGAGTATTCTATAGTTTTCTGAGTACAGATCCTTTGCCTCTTTGGTTAGGTTTATTCCTAGGTATCTCATGGTTTTGGGTGCAATTGTAAATGGATCGACTCCTTAATTTCTCTTTCTTCTGTCTCTTTGTTAGTGTATAGACATGCAACTAATTTCAGCACATTGCTGAATTCCTGTCTGAGTTTTAGCAATTTTGGAATGGAGTCCTTGGGTTTTCCACATAGAGTATCATGTCATTTGCAAAGAGTGAGAGTTTACTTCTTTGCCTATTTGGATGCCTTTTATTTCTTTTTGTTGTCTGATTGCTGAGGCTAGGAGGACATCCCGGTCATGTTCCTGACCTTAGCGGAGAAGCTCTCAGTTTTTCCCCATTGAGAATGATATTTGCTGTGGACTTTTCATATATGGCCTTTATGATATTGAGGTATGTTTCCTCTATCCCTACACTGTGAAGAGTTTAATCAAGAAAGGATGCTGTACATTTCTTCCTAGAAACATCACCAAAGGCAAGGGAAGCAAGGGCAAAAATGAACTATTGGGACTTCAACAAGATAAAAATCTTTTGCACAGCAAAGGAAACGGTCGACAAAACCAAAAGACAACTGACAGAATGGGAGAAAATATTTGCAAATGACATATCAGATAAAGGGCTAATATCCAAAATCTATAAAGAACTTATCAAACTCAACACCCAAAGAACAAATAATCCAATCAAGAAATGGGTAGAAGACATGAACAGACATTTCTGCAAAGAAGACATCCAAATGACCAACAGACACATGAAAAAGTGCTCAACATCGCTCAGCATCAGGGAAATCCAAATCAAAACCTCAATGAGATACCACCTCACACCAGTCAGGATAGCTAAAATGAACAAGTCAGGAAATGACAGATGTTGCAGAGGATGCGCAGAAAGGAGAACCCTCCTACACTGTTGGTGGGAATGCAAGCTGTTGCAGCCACTCTGGAAAACAGTATGGAGGTTCCTCAAAAAGTTGAAAATAGAGCTACCCTATGACCCAGCAATTGCACTACTGGGTATTTACCCCAGAGATACAAAGGTAGTGATCTGAAGGGGCACGTGCACCCCAATGTTTATAGCAGTAATTTCCAATAGCCAAACTATGGAAAGAGCCTAGATGTCCATCGACAGACGAATGGATAAAGAAGATGTGGTATATATATATACAATGGAATATTATGCAGCCATCAAAAAAATGAAATCTTGCCATTTGCAATGACATGGATGGAACTAGAGGGTATTATGCTAAGTGAAATAAGTCAATCAGAGAAAGACAAATATCATATGATCTCACTGATATGAGGAATTTGAGAAACAAGACAGAGGTTCATAGGGGAAGGGAGGGAAAAATGAAACAAGATGAAACCAGAGAGGGAGACAAACCATAAGAGACTCTTAATCTCAGGAAACAAACTGAGGGTTGCCGGAGTGGAGTGGGGTGGAAGGGATGGGTGGCTGGATGATGGACACTGGGGAGGGTATATACTATGGTGAGCGCTGTGAATTATGTAAGACTGATGAATAACAAATCTGTACCCCTGAAACAAATAATACATTATATGTTAATTTAAAAATTAAAAAAAAAAGATTGACTTACTGAAAGCTCAGATGATGAGTAGCATTATTTTTTTTAGCAATAAAGTATTTTTAAATTAAAAGAAAAAAGAAAGAAAGGAGTGGGGTGCCTGAGTGGCTCAGCAGGTTAAGCCTCTGCCTTCGGCTCAGGTCATGATCTCAGGGTCCTAGGATTGAGCCTTGCATCGGGCTCCCTGCTCAGTGGGGAGTCTGCTTCTCCCTTTGCCCCTCCACCTCCCCCTGCTCGTGCACTCTCTCTCTCTCAAATAAATAAAATCTTTAAAAAAAAAAGAAAGAAAGGATGCTGTACTTTGTCAAATGCTTTTTCTGCATCTATTGAGAAGATCATATGGTTCTTGTCTTTTCTTTTATTAACGTAGTGTATCACATTGATTTGCAGAGGTTGAGCCACTGTCGCAGCCCAGGAATAAATCCCACTTGGTTGTGAATAATCCTGTTGGATCCTATTGCCTAGTATCTTGGTGAGAATTTTTGCATCTATGTTCCATCAGGGATATTGGTCTGTAATTCTCCTTTTTGGTGGGGTCTTTGATTTTGGGATCAAGGCAATGCTGGCCTCATAAAATGAGTTTAGAAGTTTTCCTTCCATTTCTATTTTTTGAAACAGCTTCAGAAGAATAGGTATTAAGTTTTCTTTAAATGTTTGGTATAATTCCCCTGGGAAGCCATCTGGCCCTGAACTCTTGTTTGTTGGGAGATTTTTGATTACTGCTTCAATTTCCTTGCTGGTTATGGGTCTGTTCAGGTTTTCTATTTCTTCCTGTTTCAGTTTTGGTGGTTTATAAGTCTCCAGGAATGCATCCATTTCTTCCCGATTGCCTAATTTCTTGGCATGTAGTTGCTCATAACATGTTCTTATAATTGTTAGTATTTCTTTGGTATTGGTTGTGATCTCTCCTCTTTCATTCATGATTTTATTTATTTGGGTCCATTCTCTTTTCTTTTTGATAAGTCTGGCTTGGGGTTTATCAATCTTGTTAATTCTTTCAAAGAACCAGTTCCTGGTTTCCTTGATCTGTTCTACTGTTCTTTTGGTTTCTATTTCATTGATTTCTCCTCTAATCTTTATTCTCTTCTCCTGCTGGGTTTAGACTTTATTTCTGTTCTTCCTCCAGCTCCTTTGGGTGTAAGGTTAGGTTGTGTATTTGAGACCTTTCTTGTTTCTTGAGAAAGGCTTCTATTGCTATATCCTTCCCTCTTAGGACCACCTCTGCTGCAGCCCAAAGGTTTTGAACAGTTGTGTTTTCATTTTCACTTGTTTCCATGAATTTTTTAAATTCTTCGTTAATTTCCTGGTTGACCCATTCATTCTTCAGTAGGATGCTCTTTAGTCTCCATGTATTTGAGTTCTTTCCAAATTTCTTCTTGTGATTGAATTCAAGGTTCAAAGCACTGTGGTCTGAAAATATGCAGGGAATGATCCCAGTCTTTTGGTACCGGTTGAGACCTGATTTGTGACCCAGGATGTGATCTATTTTGGAGAACGTTCCATGAGCACTTGAGAAGAATGTGTATCATGTTGCTTTAGGATGGAATGTTCTGAATATATCTATTAAGTCCATCTGGTCCAGTGGGTCATTCAGAGCCCTTGTTTCCTTTTTGATCTTCTGATTAGATGATCTGTCCATTGCAGTGAGTGGGGTGTTAAAGTCCTCTACTATTATCAATGTGTTTCTTTAATTTTATTATTAATTGGTTTGTATAATTGGCTGCTCCCATGTTAGGGGCATAAATATCTACAATTTTTAGATCTCCTTGTTGGATAGACCCTCTAATTATGATATAGTGTCCTTCCTCATCTTTTATTACAGTCTTTGGTTGAAAATCTAATTTGTCTGATATAAGGATTGCTATCCCAGCTTTCTTTTCATGTCCATTAGCATGATAAATTGTTTTCCACCCCCTCACTTTCAGTCTAGAGGTGTCTTTGGGTCTAAAATGAGTCTCTTGCAGACAGCATATCAATAGGTCCTACTTTTTTATTCAATCTGATACCCTGTGTCTTTTGATTGAGGCATTTAGCCCATTTACATTCAGAGTAACTACTCAAAGATATGAATTTAGTGCCACTGCATTACCTGTAAAGTTTCTGTATATATTGCCCCTGTTCCTTTCTGGAACAGAGGTTTATGTTACTTTTGGGCTCTCTCTTCCCTTAAGGGATCTCCTGAATGGAGGAGTGGGTAGCTGGAAGGCTTGGTACTTGTAGCTGCAGTGATGGAGGCCCTTGCCCAGAGCATGGCACTCTGTGACACCCTGGCCCAGGAAAAAAAATGTGACCCCATGGCTGGTTGTGCTCTTAGTAGAAGGAGCTCTGGGCAAAGAACATGGAGCCCAATTTCAGGGGAACTGTTATGGGCTGAACTGTGTCCCCCAAAAATGTCACATATTGAAGTCCCAACTCCCAGTACCTCAGAATGTGACCTAATTTGGGGATAGGGTCTTTACAGAGGTAGTAAGTTAAATGAGGTCATTAGGGTGGGCCCTACTTCAGTACAGAATGTCCTTGTAAGAAGGGGAATTTGGACACACTTGAAGGGAAGATGGTGTGAAGAGATGTAGAAGGAAGACCACTATCTGCAAGCCAGAGAGAGAGAGACCTGGAACAGAGCCTTCCTTCACATCCCTCAGAAGGAATCAATCTTACTGATATTTTCATTTCAGATTTCTAGTCTCCAGAACTGTGGGACAATCAATTTCTGTTGTTGAAGCCACCCAGCCTGTGGCACTTTGTTATGGCAGCCTGAGCAAACTAACATAGATGTCCACCCTACCATGGTCCACTGTGGTCCCCTTCAAGCAGTGTTTCTAAAATTTCAATAATGTGTAGATTTCTTTTAAGGAAAGAAGGACATCTGCTTACTCCACACCTATCCCATGACAATTTAAATCATTTAAAATTATTTTTAAAGTAGTATAATTAGTTACAGACATAAAATCAAGCATAAATTTGTATTTTTGCTCTTGTAGAATTATGAAATCAAAACTGAATGTACTCTGTATTAAAATTATCAGTTGAGAAGATATTTGCAAATGACATAGTTGATAAAGGGCTAGTATCCAAAATTTATAAAGAACTTATCAAATTCAACACCCAAAAAACAAACAATCCAGTGAAGAAATGGGAAGAAGACATGAATAGGCACTTTTCCAACGAAGACATCCAGATGACTAACAGACACATGAAAAGATGCTCAACATCATTCATCATCAGGGAAATACAAATCAACACCTCAGTGAGATACCACCTCACACCAGTCAGAATGGCTAAAATGAACAAGTCAGGAGACAACAGATGTTGGCAGGGATGTGGAGAAAGGGGAACCCTCCTACACTGTTGGTGGGAATGCAAGCTGGTGCAGCCACTCTGGAAAACAGTATGGAGGTTCCTCAAAAAAACTGAAAATAGAACTACCATATGATCCAGCAATTGCACTACTGGGTATTTACCACAAAGATACAAATGTAGGGATCCGAAGGGGTACATGCACCCCGATGTTTATAGTGGCATTATCAACAATAATCAAACTATGGAGAGTGCCCAAATATCCATCAACTGATGAATGGATAAAGAAGATGTGGTATATACATATACAATGGAATATTACTCAGTCAACAAAAAATGAAATCTTGCCACTTGCAACAACATGGATGAAGCTAGAGCGTATTATGCTAAGTGAAGTAAGTCAGTCAGAGAAAGACAAATACCATATGATCTCACTCATATGTGGAATTTAAGAAAGAAAACAGATGAACATATGGGAAGGAGAAAAGAAAAAAGGAGAGGGAAACAAACCATAAGAAACTCTTAATGATAGAGAATAAACTGAGGGTTGATGGAGGAAGGAGGGTGGGGGATGGTCTTAAAGGGTGATAGGTATTAAGGAGGGCAGTTGTTGTGATGAGCACTGGGTATTGTGTGTAAGTGATGAATCACTGAATTCTACTCCAGGAACCATTATTGCACTGTATGTTCACTATCTAAAATTTCAATTAAAAAAAAGATTATCCATTGAAATAAAATCACAGGATTAAAAAATTCTTGTGACAATGTTGGTGGTTCACTTCGAGGAAAACTACCCTAAACAATTTATACGCTGGGGAGACTGTGTCACCAAAAGCAATGCCAGTGGGTGGTCATCGGTGAAAAGTCCCAGGAATCATAGAACCAGATGGACACCTGGATCGTGCATTGACGCTGGTATGTCTCTAAGGAAACAACTTCTCCGTTCCCCTCTAGAGTCTTCTAGATGTTAAGAAACGGATAGCTTCCCACAGCTCAGGGCCTGTAGTCAAATGTTGAAACTCTGAGCAAGCAGGAGGCTGTAGAGGACATATTTGGGATGGAGATAGGCTCCCCAGGTGTGCCTGTCCCCCTCTATATTCACTGTGCCTATTTTGTAGCAGATTCACAAGCTTGGTTTAGCAGAATAAATAAGTAGAAAGACAAGTAATTTTTAAAGTACCCCATGTGTTATGGGCTGAATTGTGTTCCCCAAAATTCATATGTCGAACTTCCAACCCCTAGTACCTCAGAATGTAGACTTATTTAGAGATGGGCTCTTTACATAGGTGATTAAAGGTTAAGTGAGGTCTAAGGCTCGGAGCCTCATCCAATAGGACTTACAAGAAGAGAGACACCAGGGCAGCAAGGCACAGAGGAAGGGCCATGTGAGGACACAGTGAGAAGGCAGCCATCTGCAAGTTAAGGAGATAGACCTCAGGAGAAAACAAACCTGTTGACAACTTGATTTCAAACTTCTAGCCTCCAGAACTGTGAGAAAACAAATGTCTGTTGTTTAAACCACCCAGTCTGTGGTGGTTTGTTATAACAGCCCTAGCAAATTAATCCCCCCACACACACAGATGATCTCTCTCCAAGCCAATATCCCCCAGCACACTATTTGTTCATGACGTGGGTGGGTGTCCGACCACCCTGCAGAGAGCATCATGCTGGCTGCTTCGGGAGTTGTTGAAATCAGGGTTGGATATTTGTCGAAATGTCTTTTCTCCCCTACCAAACTATAATTCCTGAGAGGCCAGGACTGTGTCTCACTCTGCTGTGAACAAGAGCACACAGGAATCTCTCAACAAGTATTTGCTGGATATATGAATGAAAAATAGAAACAGGGTGTAATCTAACTTTATATTTAGAAATAGATAAAGAATATACACCAAAACATTCATAGAGATGATCTTTGAATATGGGATTATGGATGATTTAACTTTTGTTACTTTTACATCAGTGTTTTCTTTACCTCCCACAATAAATTCTTATTATTATAATAAGATAAAAGAGGGGATTTTTTTTTTTTGCTTTGATTGTTGTGTTTGAGTATCCAGAGCTGTTGCTCACTGAGATGCTGACAACAGAATTTAAGCTCATTCCCTTGCTGATGGCGCCTTAAGGAAAAGAAGGACCCTGGGGAAGACTTGAGCCACAGGGACTTCTCCCTTGGTCCCCCTGAGACCAGGTGCATTCACTTAGAATAAAGTCCCCAAATCATCTGCCTACCCCAAGTCATGCAATGTGGAGAGAACATCCAGTATCCAAGATAGGCTGAGAGGGAGCAGGGCATTTGACACCAAGGCCTGGGTGGTGCCTGCCCTGGAGGCCACAGACAAGCTTTCTAGACATTCATGTTGGGTGGTCCAGGGAGATGAGGCCTGTGTCCATTCATGGAGCTTCATAAGAACTTGGTCACCCTGTCGCCCAAGAAACACGTTAAAGGTTTACGCACACCACAGCTCACTCTTGGGCAAATTCAACCCAAGAGTGTAACATAAAAGGCCCAGAGACCCTCCAACCGAAATGATCTCTTACTTGATCCAACAAGAAGCCCTCAAATCCCCACTGCCAGAAGCCACCCATGGGGTCAAGCATTACCTACAGAAGGATCCAAGGCAAACAGCTTGTTAATCCATTAGCACATTGGCACTCAGCAGAAAGAGAGTCCCAAGGGACTGAGATGAAGGCATTCCACATTGTGATACAAGAAAGAAGTTGAGCAGTATCTATCAGAGTTTTTCTTAAACATGAGCAACGTACAGACCCCTTTTAAAGGAAAAAAATCACTTGTATCCCCAGTACTGACTCAATTTATTGTTATTCTAGGGCAACTTAAATATGTACAAACATACAATTGGGTAGGAAAATAAGCTTAAAATATGGAAAAGTATGTTGAATATAGAAAACATAAATACCAATAAAATCTAAATTATTCCATTACTTTAATGTGACAAACTGAACTGTTTTGCTGAAGCTAATTCACTGCACGGCACAGGAATGCAGGGCTGATCACGCAGCGGTTATCATGCTGGAGAAACATAAGCAGATGGTGCTCTGACCACCATGACACCCAAGCCATTATAAGCATCATCGACAGAACCCTGACACTGAGAAGGGATGGTTGTAAGTTCAGTAACAAGGCAATTACCCTGATCCCCAAGGAGATGTTAGATTACCACAAATGAGAGCACATATTTTAAAATTCTCATTGATAACTCTGTTGGAGCTCCAGTTTGAGACACTTTTACTCAGTTTCTTCAACGCTACTATCCAGAGAAAATAAACTCAAGTGGAGAACAAAGTTGGAGGAAACTTTAAAAAGAAAGCAGCAAAAACTATGATTGGGTGCCTTAAAAAAGTTCAAAAAAGAGCAGAAGGAATTGAAATAAGTTGGGGGATGTAAATGAAGAGAAAAAACAAATAAACAAAAGTTACCTGGTTTGATTATTGAAGATAATGATGGTTTGGGGTTTGGTTTTGGCTACGACTACCTCTGGATTTATCCTAACCATCTTATTATAAAGTAGCAGTTAGAACATGTGGTTGAATCAGACACCCCTGAGACAGATTTCAGTCCCATAATTTCCCATAAACACAAGAAGTAGTTTGGCTTCTCTAAATCTCAGCTTCTTTCTCTGCAAATAGGAATGATAATTTTACCTTCCTCAAAGGATTGTTTTGAGGATTCAATTAAATAATCCATGTTAAAAAAAATCACTAATACATTGCATGGCACATAGTAAGTGCTCAGGTAGTAACTACTTTTCATATCAGATTTATTTTAGCCACATTAACCATAAATCTAGGCAAAGGACTTTAGAATACCTAAACTAAATAGTGGATAAACATGTGTTTGCATTTGATCTTGTATTTTAAAGTATTTTTCTTAATAAATACATAGTCATAAAATAAAATTTTATAAAACATATTGAAATTATTTATTAAAATTTACATCAAGTAATTACTATCAAACATTATCCAAAAGATCTTTCTAAATTTGTACCATTTTCCAATGATTGACTTCTCACAGATCAATTCACTGGACCAGGTCTCCTTAAAACCACATTTTAGGATTGAGCAATTTATTTTGCTTTGATTGTTGTGTTTGAGTATCCAGAGCTGTGGCTCACTGAGACACTGACAACAGAATTTAAGCTCATTCCCTTGCTGATGGCAATTTGTTAAATACATTTTCAATATTCACAGGAGGGAAAGATAAAACTTGTTTTACATGTTTTAAAGAATTGGGTAATTGCTGGGTTACTTAAGCAAATGATGTGATACAAAACAACTCTTACAGGAAACAGACATGCCAAAATTGGTAGAAACATGATTTCCAAGGAAATATTTTTGGCTAGGAAAAAAAAATAGTCATTGGAACCAAGTCAAGAGATAGGCTTGTGTGTGTGTGTGTGTGTGTGTGTGTGTGTGTGTGTGTGTTTTCCAGAAGAGGAAATGTGAAGTACTACACCTAGGAAGAGAATTTAGGGCTTCCTTGAGATGAGCAGATTTGTTTTATCAAGAGTAGCATTAGGGGGTTGGAGGAAGCAAAACCCCAAGTGCAGTAATGCAGCAGGAAGATCACCAACAATTCTCAAGGAAAGCAACACAAAGGCTAAAATCCATGTGACTTGCGGAGAGGTCACAGGCAGCCGATGGCCCAGGACTTAGAGCCGATGAGAAAAATCATAGCTAGCTAACCATCTGATTTATCTCCCAGACCTACACACTTTTGGAAGTAAAAGGGAACACAAAAATAAATTTAAATTACATAAACTTTGAAATATGTATTTTAATGGATAAATTGAATGTATCATATGAGTGGACCTATATATTAATTTTACTCCAAAGTAAAATTCTTTCCTTTTTTTTTTAAGATTTTATTTATTCATTTGAGAGAGAGACAGAGAGACAGAGAGAGCACAAGCAGGGGGAGAGTCAATGGGAGAGGGAGAAGCAGACTCCCCGCTGAGCTAGGAGCCTGATATGGGGCTCCATGTGGGGCTGGATCCCAGGACCCAGAGATCATGATGCAAGCTGAAGGCAGACACTTAACCATCTGAGCCACCCAGCCGTCCTATAAAATTCTTTCTTTAAAAGTAGTCAATTACCATGGGGTAATTCCTGCTCTCGCTATCTCTCTGTCAAATAAATAAATAAAATCTTTAAAAAAAAAAAAAGTAGTCAATTACCATGTATATTCAAGCAAAATAAGAAAAATTTATTAATATGGATTCTCTGAAGATTAAGAATAAAGTCATTCTTGGTACATATTTATGTAGTTTAATCAGTTAGTCATATCTTTTTTTTTTTTAAGATTTTTATTTATTTGACAGAGAGAGACACAGCGAGAGAGGGAACACAACCAGGAGGAGTGGCAGAGGGAGAAGCAGGTTTCCTGTGGAGCAGGAAGCCAGACACGGGGCTCCATCCCAGGACCCTGAGATCATGACCTGAGCCGAAGGCAGACACTTAATGACTGAGCCACCCAGGCGCCCCTAGTCATATCTTTCTTATTGAAATATTTTGAAGAGTGTATTTTTATTACACTTTATAAGTTTTATTTTATGAAGTTGCATGCAATTTTCTGCAAAGTTGTATTTTATGACTAATAAATTTTAAATGGTGTACATCTTCAATTGATTCCTCTATGGACAACAATATTTTTAGTTGGGAAAATACTCTCTATGGGTGCCAGAATACCTGGTACACTGAGAACAAATTCTGCTAAATATAAAGATTTATAGTTCTAATTTTTTCTATGTTGAAATGTGTAAATAATTCAGACCAAATATTTTCATGGATATTATTGTTTTTCCTAAGGTCAAAGTATATTTCTTTAACAAATATTTTTATAAATGCTGCAAAATTATCGGCTTTCTAGTTGTCATTCCATTCCACTTCAGAATCTAAATTCATTCAATTAAAAGCAGGGGTTTTGTCAAAAGACCCCACAAGTCAAAATCCTCCAAAGTATAAGCATAATTATAGATTTTTTTAAATTAAAACTTTTACAACACTTAAGCTCTCCATGTTTAACTGTTCAATTTCTCCTTTGCCTTGTAAGGGCAAATTTCACTATCTTCCTGTTTGCAACTTTGTTTTCAATAGCTGCAATTTGTTAACATTTTCCAATACTGAAGTTCTTTGGTCCTTCATTGAGTACCTTGATTAAACATTTAAAACTGATTTCAATCTAAATGCAGTCAAAGGACTTGCTTACCAAAAAACGTTTCTTCTGCTACTAACGAGGCCACCACATTAATATCAATGGTTTCACTTTTTGAATATATGCAAGAAAACTTAGAATTAAAAGTGAGTGAAATTCATCTAGAAGAAATGGCATTTGATCTAATGAAAAGTCATGCTTCACTGAATGATACATAAATGCATCTTCTGCAGCTGTACCATCCTTCTGCCCAGTCTTATTAAAATTAAAACAAACTTTTGAGGTACCTGGGTGGCTCAGTCTGTTGATCTCCCGACTCTTGGCTTCCGCTCGGTTCATGATCTCGGGGGTCATGGGATCAATCTGTGGGTGGAGCTCTGTGCTCAGCAGAGAGGCTGTTCTTCTCCCCCCTCCCTCTGCCTCTCCCCCCACTTGCACAGACACTCTCTCTCTAAAATAAATAAATAAATCTTAAAAAAATTAAAACAAACTTTGGAAGTAGATACTGATGTATCCTCAGCAGACATGTGCCTTCTGGTTTCCCTGTGGCCACTATGGCCCTCCATTTGTGGACAATAAAAGTTGACAAACACTTTGTTCAAGTTACATGCTCATTATCAACTATCTTGAGACACAGAAATCTGAGCATCTAATTTTTCATTAAACATGAACTTTTAATTTTCTTAGTTGATTGTTGGCAGAAAGACTTATTGCAAAAGAAAAAAAGCATTCTAAGTGTATTAGTTTCCCAATGCTGCTATAACAAATTACAACAAATGTCATGGCTTAAAACAACACCAATTTATTATGTTGTAGTTCTGGAGGTCAGAAGCCCAAAATAAGTCTCACTGGGCGAAAGTCAAAATGTTGGTTCAACTGGTTCCTTCTGTCCAATTAAAAAATGGGCAGAAGACATGAACAGACATTTCTCCAAAGAAGACATCCAGATGGCCAATAGATACATGAAAAGATGCTCAACATCACTCATCATCAGGGAAATGCAAATCAAAACCACAATGAGATGTCACTGCTCACCTGTCAGAATGGCTAAAATAAAAAACACAAGAAACAACAAGTGTTGGCAAAGATGTGGAGAAAAATCAACCCTTGTGCACTGTTGGTGGGAATGCCTGCTGGTGCAGCCACTGTGGAAAACAGCACGGAGTTTCCTCAAAAAATTAAAAATAGAAATACCATATGATCCAGTAATTTCACGACTGGGTATTTACACAAAGAATATGAACTAATTTTTTTTTTAAAGATTGTATTTATTTATTTGACAGAGAGAGAGAGAGCGAGAGCAGGAACACAAGCAGGGGGAACGGGAGAGGGAGAAGAAGGCTTCCCACTGAGCAGGGAGCCCGATGTGAGGCTCGATCCGAGGACCCTGGGATCATGACCTGAGCCGAAGGCAGATGCTTAATGACTGAGCCAGCCAGGCACCCCAAATATGAATTTAAAAAGACATATGCACCCCTATGTTTACAGCAGCATTATCTACAATAGCCAAATTATGGGAACAGCACAAGTGTCCATCAACAGATGAATGGATAAAGAAAATATGATTATGTATACAATGGAATATTACTGAGCCACAAAAAAGAATGAAATCTTGCCATTTACAACAACACAGATGAATCTAGAGAATCTAAAGCTAAGTGAAATAAGTCAGAGAAAGACAAATACCATATGATTTCACTCATATGTAGAATTTAAGAAATAAATGAACAAAGGAAAAAAAAAGAGACAAACCAAGAAAACAGACTTAATTACAAAAAAACAAACTGATGGGTACCAGAGGGGAGGTGGGTGGGGGATGGGTGAAACAGGTGATGGGGATTAAAGAGTGCATTTATCATAATGAGCACTGAGTAATGTATAGAATTGTTGAATCACTATACCATACACCTGAAACTAATACAATGTTAACTATATTGGAATTAAAATTTTTTAAAAATGTAAAAAACTGGTTCTTTCTGGAGGCTCTGAGGGAAGAACCATTTTCCTTACATTTTTCTATTTCTGGAGTCCATTTGAATTTCTTGGCTCCTGATCCCTTCCTCACATCACTCCAATCTCTTGTTCTGGTGGTAACATCAGCTACTGACTCAGACCTCCTGCCTCCCTCTAGAAGGATCCTTGAGTACATCAGGCCCGCCTGGATAAACCAGAATAATCTTCCCATCTCAAGATCCTTATTTAGTCACGTCTTCTAAACTCCTTTTGACATGTGAGGCAATGTATTCACAGGTTCCAGCGTTTAGGACATTTTTGGGAGAAGGAGGGCATAACTCAGCCTACCACAGTAAGCAATGTAGAAACTAAATGTAGGTTTACACAGTACAATCAATGTCACAGACAATGCAGCGGTGCTCGGAGAGGAACTTCTTAGCCCCTATTTCCTGAACATGTCTCAAGTCCATTTCTATTAGCCTGTATTTTCCCACATTTCACACTGGCCACATTGACTATCAGCCTGGCACTTTGAGCCTCTAGCATCCCACAGGCCAAAACATGGGTCCCAGCACAACTGGTACACCAAGTCACCAATGGTGATTGGTGCAGCTGGTCCAGCAGCAACTACCACCCACCTGGGAGGAGAGGGTGTTCATGATCCCTCGCAGCTGCCGTCCAAGAACACTTCATTTTATTGGCAAACATCCCACACACTCTCCTCGAAAAGGAGCCAATGGTTAGGCTGCATCTGGAAAACTTCAAGAAAAGGGACTGGTGTGCCCCACTGTCTTTCAGATTTAACCATGCTTTGGAGGAAGAACTTTGGTTGCCACGCTGCATCTCACGCACGACTGGCCAAGACCAGAAGCCAGCAGTAAAGGCTACCAAACCCATCCCTGCTTATCTTGTTAC
Source organism: Zalophus californianus (assembly GCF_009762305.2). NCBI lineage: Eukaryota > Metazoa > Chordata > Mammalia > Carnivora > Otariidae > Zalophus > Zalophus californianus. Next base: position 126,250,481 of record NC_045598.1, read on the forward strand.
TGGCCATATTATTACCTCCTTTTTAAAAAAGGAAAATTTGGGACAAATTCTAATCCAGACAGGATGCTAGAATAAGAGGTATCATAGAGACTGTAACCTGGACCTGTGGTTTTACTCTAATAAGTGAAAGAAAAGTTAACATTTCCTTTAAATTAGAAAAAAAAGAGAAAAACAAAAAGCAAGCCAAGATTTACCTAAGCAGCTGCTAATAATTAATAATTGAGGTTAATAACAATGGAATTTAACCTGTATTTACTTATTTTAGATTATTATGTATCTCTTTCTTTCTAAGAATAAATTCATGGGGCACCTGGGTGGCTCAGTCAGGTTAAGTGTCTGACTCTTGAATTCGGCTCAGGTCACGATCTCAGGGTCGGTAGATCGAGCCTCGAGTCAGGCTCTGTGCTGGGAATGGAGCCTGCTTAAGATTCTTTCTCTTTCCCTCCCTTCTCTCTCTCGCCCCTCCCCACCCCTGCTCACTTGCACAAGCGCTCTCTCTCTCTCTCAAAAAAAAAAAAGAAATTCATAATAGTTTGTTTTACAAAGGAGATATACATTTTCAAGGAAAATGATTGTAGGGTGCTCTATGATTTCTCAGTTATTCACAAACCAATCAAACCTAAGCAGGGCAACACCTACTGGCAACAATCCAAATTGCAATAACTACACCAAAACCAGCCTGGCAATTTAAAAGCTAGTAAGTGATCACAAATACTGACTCCCCTCAGGCCAAAACTTACCCTGTTTGTATTCCACACCTGCTTCTGCACAGAACACTCATGATCACACATTCCCTTTCTCCCAACTCCGCCTTCTAGGCTTCCCTGGCCTGTCTCCCCTGGGTTCTCCTCATCTCCTTACATTCTCTTCCCCAGTTTCCTGGCTAGTTTCTCCTCCTGCCCCCGCGCTGTAACTGTAGGTGTCACCCCCAAATCAGGCCTCAGCCCTTTGTTCCTTCTGCTTTACAATTACCCTCTTGGAGCATTACCTACAACCCATGTAACTGAAGATCCATCTCCTTTCTTGATACCCACCCAAACTCCAGGACCCAATTCTTACACTTTCTTCAAATCTGGCCCCAGACCTCACTATTTTCTTTCTGTGAATTCTAATAGCATTTATAAACCACACACACAATCTAAAATATATATATATCCTATGTTCTTCTCTACACATTTCATATATGTACATTTGCTCCTTCCCATCCAGAGTACAAGCCCTTCAAGTAAAGGTGAGGTCTTTCATGAATCATTCAACAAACATTGAGAGCCGACTATATGCAAATACTGTTTTAGATACATAAACAGACAAAACAAAGATCCCTGATTTCATGAAGCTAATATTTTAGTGGGATGGGGTGGGGAGATGAGGGGGCAAGGAGAGACAATGAACAATAAACTAATAACCAAGAAAATTGTATATAGCATATGAGTCGGTACTAAATCTCAACAGCTTTACGTGGCTTGTAATATCACATTGGACAGTATAGGCCTAATGCCTTAATTCCCTGGATTTCATTTAATTTCATCAGGAAAAATGTCAGAAACAAATCAAGCTGCCATATTAGTGTTCATTTTCTCAAATGCAAAGCAGCCCAGTGCATCTACAAATACCATGATGCAGGTGGTAGAAATAAACTGGGGTTGTTGGCTTGTCTGCTTCTCTTGTTATAGAAAAAGTGAACAACAGAGTGACCACATTGGCAAAATCAGGTGCTCAGGCGGCTCCATCGGGTGGCCCAGGCTCACACCCTCAGGGTTCAGGCACCAGATGACCCCTTTTCTCACTATGAAAAAATACAAGAAAACAAGTTGTCCCACAGGCTCTGAAGGGCAATTACAAAGGAGATGTTCCAAAAATATTTGGGAGATGACATCACCGGAATCAACAACTGCTTGCCAAGGTTTTGAAGAGAACACCCCGCATTAGACTGTCCAGCTTTCATATAATTGCCATATTACTGTGTGATCAGAGGCCGAAGCGACTGTTTGCATGCAGATTTTGCGAGGCAGCTGTTTTGACAGGACAACTATTTGACAAAGCTGCATCAAAACCATCCCATCATCAAACCCAGTGTGCACCCCTGACACTTGCCCTGTCCCTGTCACCACCATTTCTGGAGGATTTTTGCTTACTCTATTGCTTTCTGATATATATTAGTCTTACAAATTACTTCTTCTTAATGAAAACTCATATATAACAGGCAACATTTGTATAAAAAAGCATAGGCAATTACATTTATATGCGCTTGTACTTGGACAGCGTATCTCTGGAAGGATATTTTTTAAAGGGGCAATGATCCATTACCTCTGGGGTGGGATGTAGGGCGCTGGGGATCAAGCACCGGGAGAACCTCACTCCTCACAAGATATCCTTTGAACTCCGAATATTTTTTTACCACATGCGTCTTTTACTTCATCTTTAAAAACCTTTTGCTGAATTTATTTTTTAGCAGTTTTAGTTGCACTAACATACGCAGAAAGTACAGAGAATTTTCACATACTCCCCCAACCCTTCGCACTCTATTAACACCTTGCACTGGTATGGCACCTTCCTTACAATTGATAAGCCAATATTTGTAAATTATTAAAGTCTACGGTTTACATTAGGGTTCACTCGATATTGTACATTTGGCTACTATAGGTCCAGCATCTGTTCTCACAAATGGGTACTCTCAGGTAGTCCTCCCAGCAATCTCACTTTCTAAATGAGGAAGCTCGGGCTCAGAGAGGTTCAGTAATTTGCCCAAGGTCACACAGCCCCTAAGTTTGTTTGTGTCTGCCTCCATCCTAGATTGGCCCATTACCCCACAGCTGTAGTGTATCTGAAGCATTAGACAAGCCAGCATGAAATTGCTTTTCTTTAAATTTAATAGGAAAAGAAAAAATCTCTTGAAAATGTTTTCAAACGATTGCTCCATTAACATGAGCAACAATAACTCCTCTTGAAAGGGGAAATAATTTGGCCACTTGTGGTTAAAAAATATTGCCCCACCCTCAATGTCATGGCTACCAAGTCAGTGAGCTCCCTACTCCCTGTGCCCTCCCCTTGCATCATATGAATGTACCAGGGACAGGAAAGAGGGGAAATTCCACTTGACACCGGAAGTCCTATTTCAGGAATGAGTGACTCAGATGCCACTGGCAGACTCCCTGCCCAACCAATCAGCCCTGTTAAGGAGGCACATGCTTTCAGGGCATGATTAACAGGACACAGGGTTCTAGAGCCCCAAGTTTTAGCATATGGCTAAATTCTGGGCCCCAAATCTGCAGACAAAATCTTCAGAAAGCTTTCAGTGATTTAGTTTCCTTGTTGACTTCATTTCTTCAACAACCATGAGCTGAGTCCCCACTGGCTACTGAAGACACCAAGGAGAAGGCAGGTTGGACAAACCTAGTGCTCCTTCAATAACGCAATGGGGTAAACATAGAAACAGATGAAAAGCAAAGAGATGGGGGCAGGGTGAGGAGGACTTACTAGTATTATCTGGGGCTTCTGTCTTCAGAGAGATTTCTTTTGATGTATACCACAGCTATAATAAGGCAATCTGCTAAATGTGCCTTAAGAACAGCACAAAGCAGATATTATGGGGATTCAAAGTGAACAAAGTGATTTGAGAAACTTAGTTACTACACAGAATTTGAAAATTATGTGTAGATCTTTGCTTCTGGAGGTGTGGTCCACACAACCGGAGCACCAATGTCACCCAGGAGCTTGTAAGAAATGTAGAATTATAGACTCCACCCAGACCCATTGAATCAGGATTTCTCAATCCTGATTTGATTTACTCAAATCTGCATTTGAGTAAAATCCTCTGGTGGTGTGTCTACGCAGTCAGCCTTGAGAAGCACTGGTTTAGAGCCCAAACGGCTCTAAAGCTTGCTTTAAATATTGTTTGGGTTTTGTTATTGTTTTGTTTTTTTAAGTAAACAATATGCAGAACTAAACTCCCTGTATTGTGAAATTAGCCTAACCACAACATAATCTTTCAAAATTCGTACTTCTCTTCCTTAAGTGCATCTTGTATTTCCCATTCTTCCTTTATTCAATCTGAGAGGGATGCAGGTGTGTGGGGCTCAAAACAGAAAAGAGAAGAAGAAAATAGATCCTCTCTGGGAGGTGGGCAGGGCTGGCACGCTCCCAGTAGATTCAGTTCTAGAAAATAAAGCCTTTGTGCTTGGAGGTGGTCTGAGGCCTTTCGCTCTCAAGTCTCTGTTTCACCTGGCCTGCTAGCTGTCCTGCTGAGCAGTCACATCAGCATCAGTGCATGTCCTTTTGTGCTGATCTCATTTTTTACATGGATCCGGAAGCATTTGCAGAGTACCTATGAAGTGCATAACAGGGGCTAAGTGCTCTCAGGTATATAAAGGCATGGCCAATCATGTGTAGAAATAATTACAAGAATAGGTAGAAAGTAAGTCGTACCAAAAGAGAGATATAAACCAAAGAGAATGAATGTTCGGATAAGGGAGAGAAAATTCCTGGCTCAAGAAATCCAGGAGGGTTTTGGGAAGGAGGCTGCAGAACCAGCTGGGCCTTAAATGATGGTCAGGATTTGAAGAGGCAGACATGGAATTAGAGCATTTTAGAAAGAACATCTAGCCCAGAAAAAGGGTGGGGGCGCAAAGATGAAGGGTTTCTCCCAGGAGATGAGAGAATCTGACTGAGACGTGTGAGGCAGCAAGCCGGAAAAGAAGACCTGGAATTTGGTCATAGATGGTCCCAAATGCCCAAGTGTGGTAGCAGGAAGTCACCGAAGATTTCTGAGTAGAGCAATAACATGACCATATCTGTGTCTTGGAGTTTTTATACACCAGGGCATTCTTTGCAGAGGAGGGAGTGAATGGGCGAGGGTAAGAATTTAGGGAAGTCCTACTGCTTCCTATGAGTCCCAGTTGAAGGTAGATAGATGTTATCCCCTTTCTTCATGTTCTTCCCTCTCCCCATGCCCCTGCTTCCCGCAAACCATGCAATCCATGGATGCTCAACATCTTGATGTTGACAGGGGCTGGAGTGGAGTCCAGCCCCCACGGAGACTTTCCTGAAGGCTGCGAAGAGGCATGAGCCCTGTTCCCAGGAAGATGGCCACAGAGCACAGGTGTGTTATGATAGGAAGTATGAAAGCTGCCGATTTATCAAAGTCTGGGGTGGTGATGATTATCACTGGGCATGTTCACCATCAGAAAGGAGAAGATGATCAGATAAGAAAACCCACTTGACAACAATCTCCTTTCACCTGTGATTACTTCTGGGTATGTGCTGTTCTAAGAAGAACATTTGGTGCCTTTTTCGGTGAACTTGATTCCCCTGAGCCAGCTGATTCTTCTTTCTCGTTATCACACAACTTGGGAGCTTGATAGAAAGGCAGAGCCATTTTGCCAATTCCCTCATTTAAAGGAGAAGCAGAATGACTTGTCCAACTGCGATCAGCCAAGCTGGAACAGAACCTTTTAAAAACATATAAAATATAAAAGCTGGAGGAGGGTCCCTAGCATCCCCCCCACACACTGGGAAGTGGGGGTGGGGAGGCTTCCCTGTCGTCCACGTCCACCAGGCTGTTGGGTGTCCAGGAGGGACCTCAGTGTGGGCTGCCCAGTGGGAGAGCGCCTCTTCCCCAGGTGCCAAGGTCAGCAGTACCCCTGACCCCAGAAGCAGGCGACCTGCCCACAGGGCGTGGCCTGGAGGGCCCCACCCCTGGCCTGACTCCCATCTTCACTCCTCTTAAAAACAGAAATGTAATGGAATTTTAAACTGTTTAGACGGGAATGTAACGTTAAGAAAATGCAACTTATTCAGCTTGGCCTACACCAAAATACAAAGAGGTTGGTGTGAAATCACTTCCTCAATGAGAACTAAGTGAGACACGCTCAGTCACTTCCCAGCGGAGGTGAGAAAGTTATTCCTCTCTCTCTCTCTCTGAGTCCTTGTGAAGAACCACCACACGTCCGGTAAAGTCCCTGCTGATGAAGTGTTCAGGGCTTATCGCTGCTCAAAGACACCTTCTCCAAGTCACGGCCACAGCCCTCACCATATCAAAACATCCCCTCAGGCCTTAAATGTTTTGTGCTTTGAGTTAAACTTACAAAGGAGAAAAGAGACGGCTAGATAAACTAAGGCAAGGAACACTGGAAGTTCTCGGCAGATTTTCCTTGGACTTGGGCTTTGTCTAATCACCTGTGCTAAAACACAAGGCCCTGGAGCCAGACCTTCCATTTCCAGAATAGTGTCAGTCAACCTGAGGGCAGAGCCTTGCTTTGGCTCTTGATTTATAGAAACAAGGCAAGATTCCCAGCCTCAAAACAACCTCGTGTTAGAAAACACTGAAGCCAGAAAGACTGGGCTTCCTGAGAGTAAGACAAAGACCAGACAATTGTGTCACCCAAGCAGCCAGCTTTATGAGGGAGGATGAGGGCTGGACAGTAAGAAAGTAGTCTTCTGCCTGATACTTACGTCAGCTGTGTCTAATTGAATAGAATGCATTCCACATATGGAATTTTAATTTTTCTAGAAGCTCCATTCTAAAAAAGCAGAGAAGCAGAGAAATTAATTTTAATATTTTCACTTAGCACAGTGTATCCAAAATATTATCATTTCAATATGTTGCCAATATAAAAATGATTAGGGAGAGATTTTACATTCTATTTTGTCCTAAGTCTTCAAAATCTCGTATGTATTTTACACTCAGAGCACATCTCATTTCAAACCAGCCACATTTCAAGTGATGAACAGCCACATGTGATTAATGGCCACCGTGTGGAACCCTTCAGAATCAGAGAATTAAAAAATCAATGAAAAAGATAATCTTAGGACACCGGTATTCTGAAAAGAGCCTGCCTGCCTACTGCAGGAGGGGCAAAAGTTAGGTTCTCTGGGAAGATGCCACATCACAGTCTTTACGGGGTTTGTTTCGTCTTTTCCCTGACCCTGTGACCTGGATATTACTCTCTCCTGATTAACAGTAAGGAAACAGGATCAGTAGTCTAAAGGCTGGGCCAAAGTCACACAATGAAGAAATGGATATGGGATCTAAGCCCAGGCCTCCTGACTCCTCACGCCGGCCATGCAGTGTTCTGGAAGAGCCCTACTTCCAGGAGACAATTTCTGAAACTGGAGAGGACGCTCGGTGACATCATTCTGTCTGGTCCCACACAGATTTCACCCTCTTTTTAGAAGACAAATGACACATCAACCCAACAGAGATGCATGTCCGTGCATATTATCCAGGATGGTTTTTAGAAATGTGGGGTTAGTGGGGCGCCTGGGTGGCTCAGTCGGTTAAGCGTCTGCCTTTACCTCAGGTCATTATCCCAGGGTCCTGGGGTCCAGACCCGCATTGGGCTCTGCGCTCAGAGGGGAGTCTGCTTCTCCCTCTCCCTCTGCCTGCCACTCCCCCTGCTTGTGCTCTCTCTTTCAAATAAATAAAATCTTTTTAAAAAAACAGAAATGTGGGGTTAGGTGGGAAGGTGGACTCCAGCAGCCTGATCATGGGCAAACATGTCAGAAGTGGCTTCGGGAGTTCCTCTGGAGCTCCTTCTCCCTTCATCCCTCTGCTGGGCTCTTATCCTGGACTCACTACAGACCTCTCCCAGCTCCTCATGTCCCCTGGTACATTGGGCTGAGGTCATCACCTGCGTGCACGCTCTCTGCTTAAATGATGAGGTGTGCTCTTGTGTTAGACTCAAGGTCACCGCCGCAGATAAATAGCGGCCGTCTGGAGAGAACGCCTAGATTTGAGGAGGGCAAACCAGCAGAACAGATGTTCAGAAGATAGAGAGGGACTTTCATATCATTTCCCTTCACATCTACCTGGTCCAGGTCAGTAGTGTTCTGGAAATGAATGCTCCATTCAAACCTAAACAACAGGGCATTTACCATTTCATCTAAATAGTGCCCCAGCCTCAGGCCTGGGTAAGTCCTGTTTACTGTAATCAGTTCTGCTGCAGACTTAGAGATAGGATCCCCGCCCCCCCACCCCGCCCCGCCCAGGTGGCAGGACCATGGAGCATGTGGCTGCAGACTAAGGTTCTGTCCATTTATCTCCTCTCTACCTCCCTCTACTCCCCGCCCCCCCACACACACACCCACAAACACAAATCAACACCTGGTCAAGGAGCTGGCCACATCTCCTTCCTGCCAAGTCTTGCTCTGCCTGTGAACTCTGGGCTAAGATATCAATGGGGGATTCTCTCTGGGAGGTCGCAGTGTCCCTCCCCACTCCCCATCACCCTCTGTCTCTGCACGTGCACACAGCCTGGACCCAGCTCAAACTCATCCCTCACTGATGACCTCCCCCTTCAAAGAGTTCTCTGAACAATGGCCAGCCCCGCGCTCACCAGAGTGCAAACATCGCTTGCTCTCTGCTCCCTGAAAGGCCATATGGAAACTCCCCCTCATTTGTTGGCCCACATCTGACAGAGCAAAGGGCTTTTATCTCAGAAGGAAGGAGCCCAGTTCTGAGCAGCCCCCACGCCCCTAAGGACACACAAAGTCAAAAAGACGTTTGTCCAAAAGGCCTGTCACAGAGAAGTTCTGTGTGCGTGTGTTTTTTAAAAGAATTTTCTCTTCCCGCCAAAATGTCTGTACCAGCAGCAGTAGCAGGTCCGTGGAGAGCCTGCCACCTGACCTGCTCGGCAGGTCCCTAATTGCGTCCCATCTGGTGTCTGGCACACACAAAGGCCACCCGCCCAGCTCCGCCCCCAGCCTTTCTCCCGGCCGTTTGGTGCGTTCGTGCAGCCTGCGCAGGGCCGCACCCCGCCAGGCCCGACGGAGCGCACGGCTAGTGGGCGCCAGGCCCGGGGCCTCCCAGGCACTCAGAGCTGGCGCACAGCTCTGGGGTGGAGGACAAAGGCTGCGCCTGGTGCGGAGGGCCTGCGCTTCGAGGCGAGCACTGTGCACGTTTTGTCAGCCAAAGCCTGACAGGCGGGGGGGACTGGCTCTTAGCCAGAGAAAGCGGACGGACCAGCCCCGGGACCCCATGGAGCGTTGGCAGTATGCATTAAAATGCGCTTGCCTCTGACTCAGCAATTCCCAGCTCCTAGGAACATCCCACACTGCAATTCAGAAGGGCCCAAAGACAAAGCTGCCAAAGGTTCCCAGCACCGCCTTTTTGCAAAATAGCAAAAGCTTGGGAGCAACTCTAACAATTAAGAATGGGTTGGGTTGCAGAAACTGTGGAAGGCACACACTGTAAAATACTGGGTAGTGATGAAAGGTGATGCTGGAGGCCTGTATGTGTTGGCATCAAAGGATAGCCAGAAAAACATTCTTAAATTTAAAAAGCCAGTTACAAAATAATATACATAATATCCTCTTTCCTTATAAAATGTTTTTATGTAAATTTATATATACATGCATGACTGTGTGTATCTCTGTATGATAGAAAAAAATATATGTACCAGGCTGTTAACTGATTATTTCTGGATATTGAGTTTGTGGCTGATTTTTTCTTCCTATTTTTGATTATCTGTATTTTCTGACTTTTACACATTTTCCATAATTGTATAATAAAGAGGTTTTTAAAAATGAATGCTGGAGTCAGCTCTCTTATTTACTTATAAGTATTATCTACAACCATGGACGAGATGAAGTCATCTGAAGGAAAATATAGAGAAGGGGCTCCAGGGCAGAGGCCCTGTGACATCAATATTTGGAAGTTGGGCATAGGAGGAGACGGACACAGGAAAGGAAACCAGGAAGGGGTAGCCAGTACATGAAAGGAGAAAAACCAGAAGGATCCCAGAGGCCACGTGAACGAAGTGGCTCAGGCAAATGAGAGAGGCACTGTCACATGTCCCTCAGAGGTCAGACAGTATGATTAGGACAGCAAATTGGGCAATGGTTGGCAAGATGGAATTTTATCAGGACAAGAGGGAAGTTGAGGAAGTGGAGTTTTGCTATGAAGAAAAGGCAGAGACACGGGAAATGGAGAGTGTTGTCCCCTGAGGGAAGGTTGGTTTTTTCAAAGGTGGGAGATATTTCCACACTGGGGTAAGGATGACAAGAAGGGTTAAGTAGGGAGGGATGCTGGGGAGAGAAAGGAGGGTTGCGAGTGCTCCAAGCTTGGCTGAGCCAGAGGTGCAGGGTCCAACCAGTGACGAGGGGCCCCCAGCTCGCCCCCCTCCAGGAGGAAACAGCACCGCGACCGGTGGGCCCAAAGCAGGCAGCTTGGGAGGCATGGCCAGGGAAAGATGAGGTGTTTCCACGCTGTTCTAGACTTTTTTTAAATAAACAAATAAAAAGCAGCAAGCTGTGCGTGAAGGGAAGTCTGGGGAGAGAGATGAGCATGACCTCCTCAGACGGGGGAGAGTCACCTGTCCAGGGGTGCAGAGGGTAGGATTGTGCAGCAACCCTGAGGGAGGGACTGCTTGAGGCTTGTGGCAACCATGCACTTTTTACAGAAGGTCGGTTGGCACCCTTGTGCGTTTGCCTCCAGCCCCCGCTTCGGTGCTCTGTGAGCGAGGGGGCTCCCCAGGGGGAGGGAGGAGTTGGCCAGGGCGTGGGTGAATGCTGCCCTGCAGGGAGTCTCTCACCTCCCAGCAGCCCTTCCCGGTGCACTTCAGCCTGCTGCTGGCAAAGGCTTCTCCCAGGCCCGCCCAAAGCCTATTTACCGACTCTTAAGACTTCATTTAGGGGTCTGCCTGCTTCAAAGAGCTGAGAGAGGTGCTGTCACTAAGCACATGAATTGTAATTAGGTATCTGTTCTAAAATTAAAGTAGGAATTCCTTGGAGGCTAGGAGTGGGTTATCTTTACTTTATTTCCTGAATTCTTTGTACAGAACGTAAAAAGTAGGCGCTCAATAAATAGGTGTTGAAGGAAGGAAAGGAAGAAAGGAGGAGGGAGGGAGGGAGAGAGGAAGGCAAGGAAGAAAAAGTTTTCCCCGGTTTAGAATTGAGGAAATCAAAACTCTAACTTCAAACCCTGCTTATAAAACACCAAGAGTTACATATTAATATTGGTCATATTATCAAATACATGATTTGAGCTAGAGGGACCCGGCGTACGATTTGCTTATGCTAATTGTCCTGGTGTAATTATTAATGAAGTCATCAGCGGCCACTGAGTTCAGACTGGGGCTGGTTACTTGAGTGAAAGCTTTCAGAACAATCTGCAAACTGAAAATTCAAAACTTTTTCATGGTTTTCATATGGATCAGTATCAGATTCTCACTTTTGACCATCCCTCCACAACCCCAGTGTATTACACGTGGGTATGAACTGAGCTATATCTGTTTAAAAATATTTTGCTATTTTTTAATTTTGTTAATATTTTATTGATTACACATACCAAACAAAACTGAATTCATTTTTACAGCCTTTTTGAGGTGTAACTGACGTACCACAAACTTTGTTCATTTTACTTGTCCAATTCAATAATTTTTGGTAAATTCACAGCTGTGAAACCAAACAATAATAATTGGACTAATTTTATTTATAGGCAGGAAATCATGTATATCTTAAGCTTTCTATTAACATGAATTATTTAATGTACACAACTCCATCCCCAAATATACACTCTGTAACTCTCTCTCTCTCTCTCATCGGTTCAATTTTGTAATAATTTATATCTCTCAGGAAATGACTTCATCTCAACTCTTAAGATAATAAATGGGAATTGTAAAACAACAGTCATATTCTTGAGCATGATAAAACTTTGGTATTCTTTTCCCAGGACACAATCCATCTTATGTTTTCACTTCTTGAGCATGATAAAACTTTGGTATTCTTTTCCCAGGACACAATCCATCTTATGTTTTCACAAAAAGGGGGGGAAGTATCACAAATGAGAACATCTCTCTCTCCTCACTCTGCCAGGGAAAGACGGTAGCTGACAACTGATGATTAATTAAACGGCCCAGAGATGTTCTGCCCCTGGGTTCCTCTGCTCCGGCCCACCCAACCATTCCATCTTCTCAGCCAGCTACTCGCACTTGTGGTTGTTACTAAATAGATATCCTGACTTGCCATATTCTCTGGATTATCAAAGAAGAAAATCCATGCGGCAGCTGAGAGTGCAATGGGCCTTGTTTCCCACAGACACTTTGTTCTTTCCCACAACTCACATTCTATGTGAGGATTTGGGGTTGGAAACCGCTGACCAACTTCTCCTTTATCACAGACCCTAGAAAGACACCAGCATGGTGCACTGAAACCTATCACTACCATGTTCTTTCACATTCAATATTGTAGAATCAACTACCCTGCCGACTAATATGAGTGCAGTTTCTGATATCAGTGTGCCAAGAAAATAGCAACAAGGGCTAAATCCTAACTTCTTATCAAGCCATCCAAGAACATTGACAATACAAGCAAGTGTCTGGAAGAGAGTAAAAGTCAGAGATCTTTCTAGAACCCTCCAGCAAAAAGCTCTAGGGATGGAGTTTTTGATCTAAGAAAGAGCCCCAGGAGTGGTTCCCAAACACTTAGATGTAAGATTTCAAAAATATTGGGGGTTTGGAGAAGTGATACATTTGGAATCTGGTATATTTTGCCAAATAAAGATTCCTTCATTGTTTTTGTTGTTGTTAAAGATTTTATTTATTTATTCATGAGAGACAGAGAGAGAGAGAGAGAGAGAGAGAGGCAGAGGGAGAAGCAGGCTCCCAAGGAGCAGGGAGCCTGATGCGGGACTCGATCCCAGGACCCTGGGATCATGACCCGAGCCGAAGGCAGGCGCTTAACCACCTGAGCCACCCAGGTGCCCTCCTTCATTGTTTTAAAAAGAAAGATTATTATTTGAATACCCCTAAATAAAAAGAACGTGTTCACAGAATGATTATTCTATAAATTAATTAAATTTTGTTTTACTTAAAAATGTATTATGCCCACCTATTTTTCTCAAATAAGAGCATATCCTCATCCAAGATAGAATCATCTTTCATATAGACAATGGAATTAGAAAGACATTTTATAATTCTTTACTCAGATCAAAAAATTAATCAAAGCAATCCCAAACTGAATGCTAGAATTCAGGCAATATAATATGGTGCTGCAATGGTCTAATGAATTCCAAAGAGTCTATGTTCTTACCCTGTTCCCGCTACCCCTTAATTTGTATTATGGCCTAGGGAAACTATTCCTATGCCACTCTTTCTCCATCAGCAAACCTGAGAAAACATTCATCTTTATAACCACATTGTACAAATTTCAGTGAGAGAAACCAATTAAAGGACTCACACCACACAAATAAGCTACCACTAGGTCTAAAGTGCTCAGTAATTACAGTAAATTTAGATGTTATCATCATACCTAGTCCCCAAATTCATTTATGACTCCCCGGTGACAGCATACACTTTCTCCTTCAGAAGGTGAACAGTAAACCAAATATAAAAGTATAAATTAAACTTACTACCTCAAGTCAGTAAAGTGAGGTTTATCAACCACCTACAATCAACTGCCTGCCCTCCCTTGGTCCTGTGAGGGGCAGAGACAAATCCCGATGCGGTCCTTAAGGAGGGAGATAAGACATGGACTCAGAGCACAGGCCCTTAACACCTAAGGTGTAGGTTAGGCTAACAGCATGGTGTTTGGGAACAACAAGGAGGAAAGTATTTGTTCCTAACTCTTCCACAATCCTAGCTTCTTTTGCTTCCCCCAGACATTTTCTGTTTAACTTTTCCTTTTGACATGATTTCACACTGAAAGAAAAGTAGCAAAAATAAACTTTGATACAGCCCTTCAAACCAAGCAGTTGGGTTCACCAACTGCTGACATTTTAGCCACATTTGCTTTATCATTCTATCTCCTCCCCCTCTCTCTGTATGTGTATACACACACAGAGACACACACACACTTTTTCCTTAAATTATCAAAGAGAGTTGCAGACATTATACTTCTTTATTCCTAAATACTTGAGTGAATATTTGCTAGAACAAAAATATTCATGTATACAACATAGTACAATAATCAAAATTATGAAATTTAACACTGGTACAATACTGTTATCTAATCTATGAATTTTATTCAAGTGTTGCTAATTGTTATAGACTGAATGTATCTCCCCAAAATTCATATGCTGCGGTCCGAAACTCCCATTATGACTATATTGGAGATGGGCCCTCCTAGGACGTGATTAAGGTTAAATGAGATCATTAGGATGGGGCCCTGATCCTTATTAGAACAGACACCAGAGACCTCTCTCCCTCTCTTTATCTGAGCACAAGCACAGAGGAAAGGTCATGCGAAGATACAAGAAAAAGTGGTCCTCGACAAGCCAGGAAATGAATTTGCAGGTACCTTAATCTTGGATTTTGCAGCCTCCAAAACTATGAGAAAATAAACTTCTGTTGTTCAAGCCTCCCACTGTATGGTAGTTTGTTACAGCAGCTTAAGCAGACTAATACGCTAATGGTTCCAATGACCTTCGTAACAATGTTTTTTTCTTGCCCAGCACCCAGTCTTCCCAGTACTCTTAAAGCCCTTTATCTCTACCCCTTCCTTTACACAGGAAGCACTGCCATTAGTTTTTGCTAAACTTTTCACACGTATGTGTTCATCTCCCTGGGGAAGCTTTAAGCAATGTGAATCTTTGCTTTTGTATTGCACATCTGTGACTGCCACGCACGGCCTCCACAGGGTCCTGCACACAGGAGGTACTCATGAATATTTGTCGGTTAATTGAATGGGAATAAGTTTTAATTACTAGCTGCATTATGGCTTAGAGCCAATGGTCATTAAATGAACCACACCTCAGTGGCCTCTCTCATTCTGTTGCCAGAACAAATTTTCCCATTGTTCCATGGGAATAATACGTACCATATCTTATTCACACAGAGCCTCTAGTTTATAAAAACAATTCTTTGGTGGGACGCCTGGGTGGCTCAGTCAGGTTAAGCTCAGCAGGGAGTCTGCTTCTCCCTCTGCCTGCCACTCTCCCTGCTTGTGCATGCTCTCTCTCTGATAAATAAATAAATAAATAATAAACAACAAAAAAACTTCTTTGATCATGCTCAGAGATGGATAAGCTCCCAAATTCCTTCAGGACAAAGTTCAAATCTTTCCAGGATTTTAAACACCCTTCAGGATCTGAACCTAATGTGCATTTTCATTGTATTACTACTTACTCTACGCTCCACACTCGAACCAAAGTGGGCCACTTGTCATTTCCTATGAATGTCCTTCATTTTCCATTCACCACCCTTTACTCATTCTTATTATCTCTGCCTAAAATGCAATTCCTCATCATCATTGATCAAAATTACCCTCTAGCATTGAGCCCAACATTGGAATAGAGCAAAATTGAATTGCTCGTCCATAAACGCATAGCACGTTTATTCCACAATAATTTACTGAGCACTTACTCTATGCCAGGTACAGCACTACATGCTCAAACTACAATAGTGAATGAGACAGGGTTTCCTGCCCTCCTCATCATCCTTGCCTCTGCTAGTTGGACAATATATTCTGAGAATTTGAGCAGGATTTCTATTTAGAATGACTTTGTTTTCCTGATGTGATAATTCAACAGTTCATCATTTGGCCAACAAGAATGCCTCGTCTTTGTAGGCAATTCGATGGTGGATAGGCATATACCCATTCATTATCTCATTTTATACTACCTCAGAGGTTCCCCTTTTATGAGAGAGGACACAGAAATTCAGAAAGGTTAAGTTAACTGACCAAGGCTGGTGTCAGATATAGATGAGAATCCTGGCCTTCCAACTCCCTGTCCAGTCTCACCACCTCCAGAAACCAGATGTGGAGGAGGGATAAGAAATATTAGCCCTACTTTGTAAATGAGAAAACTCATTTAAGCATAGTGGATGTCAGGATATGCTGCAAAAAGAAATGCAACCTAGTGGTGTTTGGAAATCAAATTCAATATTACTTCTTCCACCAAGATAACATAAATCATATACCAGTGCCTTGAGAAAAAATAAGCCACTTGCTGCAATTTATTTGAATTCATAAGTTCAACTGTTGGTAGATTGGCCTTGCTTTATTAACACTTAAAATTTGAACAAGTAACCCTGTAATTCACTAAGCCAGTAAAAAATTCAAATGCAGGTAATTCTTCTGTAGTTCCAGTCTTGTCTTATACTATTAAAGTAACTTAGCATTTCAGAGAATTGGGAGAAAAAAAAAAACCCTCTCATAATCCACAAATTCTGACATAACACTGCTAGCTTGAAAACGTTTCCTTTCAGTTTTTTACCAGACACAAACATTTTATATTATTATAATTATAGTTCTCATACTCTGCTTTGATTTTTTTCACCTGATATTCTATTCATCCTTTTCTGTGTTTCTACATAGTCTAAATATAGAACAGGTCTTGGAATCAGAAGCCCCAAATTCAAAATGTAGCTCTACACTTACCACTTATCTACAAGGACAGATGTAGACCTTACAGGGCTCAAAGCTTTTACAGTTGGTGGGGGGGGCGGGGGGCTCTTAAAGAATACAAAATTCAGAGTAGGATTAAATATTCTTTTGGAATGGAAAAGGAAATCACAACACATTTCTGGAGATGTGGAGATTTCGATCTTTTCTTCTGAGCTCTCTGCAGGCAATTTACCAGAAATGCTTATACAGAAATGCTCTCTGATTATAATCTGGTTTCCCCTCCTCCCCTCCACACCATGTGACTCCTGAATTCACAGGGGGCCTGCAAGTGGGGGCCCTAAAGCTTAAGCTTCATTTGCTTTACAGTAAATCCACATCTGCCATTAAGATCTTGGGCAGATTGTATAACGTCTCTGGTCCTCAGTTTGCTTATCTATAAAATGGGTAACAGCTACCTGCAGAGGTTGCTCTGAGAACTAAATGAAATAATGCAGAAATCAGTGCTGGAACCCATGCAGCACCACACAGGCTGGTTATCACCCCCCCTAATGCCAATGATCCGGAGGTGGGGGCTGCTTATGGGACACCAAACACTGCTCCCCCTCCTTAGAGAGACTACTTCCCTTCCAGTTAGGTTATTGTCCTTTTTCAACAATCTCTCCCTTTCTTGTGTCAGTTTTAATGGATTTTTAGGCTTATAGATTTTGTTAGTTATTAACAAACCCTTCTCTAGCAATTTATAGCTCAAAATAGGAATTAAGTAAAGCAACCCTTTTTCCAGGGCTTCTCCTTAATTATTTCTTCTGAAAACAATGCCTAATAAAATCTGATTTGGGGTTTTGCTTTTTGGGGTTTGTGTCATTTGTTTTTTGTTTGTTTTGTTTGTTTGTTTTTGGTTGTTTTTGGAGGTACTGAAGCAATTACAAAAAGAGGACTCAAAAGATTCAACGGCTCTGGCCTGTGAGCAGACGGGCCATTCATAATTTTGTGATTTCCAATTTGGAGCAGTCTCAGATGAATTTCCTGCCCAAGCTGGTCTACTTATGGAACAAAAGCCTGGAGATGTGTCTGTTTCACGCCCCATTGGCGGTGCACACTGCTTAGGGCTGGCCTCTCTGGTGGCCTGTATTCATCCGAGGGACTCACCGCCCTCCGCGATCTGGCTTTTACAGATCACTACAGGGAAATCCGGTGTAGACAACACAGACACGCTTTCCTTCAAACCACAGGGACTCTGCCACAATCTTTTTTATCTTGTAAGTATCCCGTAAAGGTTTCAATTAACTATTTCCTGTTATTGCTTCCTCACCAGGAAATGTCCCCTTTGCTGGGTCAACTTTCCCAAAATGGTCCAAAAACTCTGAAAGTTGTCCCTAAGTCATTTATTCCACAGTTTGCAACATAGATCGCTCTAAGGATCATTTTCATATGGCTGCTTCTTACCCGATATCCTACAGGCTCTGGCAAACAGGGACTAATTAGGTACCTGTGAACTAATACACAACCTGGGGAAAGGTGCAAATACCCCAAGAGGCAAGAGATGCCAAGTGTCTCATTCCTTTTTAAACAACTAACCTTGCGGCGTTGGGGGGGGAGGGCGCTGGGTGGCTCAGTTGGTTAAGCGACTGCCTTCGGCTCAGGTCATGATCCTGGAGTCCCAGGATCGAGTCCTGCATTGGGCTCCCTGCTCAGTGGGAGGGTCTGCTTCTCCCTCTGACCCTCCGCCCTCTCATGCTCTCCGTCAAATAAATAAAATCTTAAAAAAAAAAACAAAACTAACCTTGGGTTGTAGTCCCACCTTTGTGAACGGAATGCTTCTACAATTACAGCTACTCCAACCTCAGTTCAGCTACCTTCTCTCACACAATAATGGAAGAAGGGATGAGCAGGAAGAACTGCGAGGTGGGCCTGAGAAACAAACCTAAAAAGAATGCTTGGTACCATCTCACAAGCAGATCTGGGACAAAGGAGCAGGAAAATGGGCTGCATACCACCTCTGGGTACTGGAGAGAGGAAACAAGTTACCAGTTAACTAATTTTATTTTTTTTTGAAGATTTTATTTATTGATTTGAGAGAGAGAGCACGAGCCAGGGGAGGGACAGAGAAGCAGACTCCCCACTGAGCAGGGAGCCCTGAGGTGGCGGGGGTTGGGGGAACAGAACTTGATTTCGGGACTCAGGGATTCTGGGATCATGACCTGAGCCAAAGGCAGGCGCTTAACGGCTTGACCGACTGAGTCATCCAAGCTCCTGCAGTTAACTAATTTTAAAGAGCAGGTTGTGAGGTATAGCTGTTACTTCACAAGATTTCTTTTACTAAAATTCTCTTTCATATTTAAAAAAGAGTATATGTTTAAAATACACTTGGAGAGGGTGCCTGATGGCTCAGTTAAGCATCTGACTCGTGATTTCAGTTTAGGTCTTGATCTTGGGTTGGTGAGTTCAAGCCTCGCATTGGGCTCCATGCTGAGTGTTAAGCCTACTTTATATATATATATATATATATATATATATACACACACACACACATATATACACACTTGGAGACAATTGAATACTTATAAGGAAATTTCCTTAAATACTGAAAGTAAATGTCTAGTAATTATGCATTCTTTAAGAGCTAGAATTGACCTCAAATTTTAAATTAAATTTATAAAAATGGGAAAAAATATATCTGCTTAATCAACTTGTGATTCTATGGTAAACTTCATGCTTCCACTACTCTCAAGATACTTGGCCCACTTATTTACACTCTAGCCCAAAGGCATCTTACCTCCCCAGTGACTGCCCTCCCTCTGCGGACCCCTCTCCAATGGGTGGGGATTTTATTGCATTGTTTTTAAAGAATTTTTCCAGTAACTTCCTTGATACGCCTTTAAGTCATTTCAAGTTTTTTTTTTAAAAAATACTATTTTTCAATAAACTCCAGAGTCCTGTAGGACTTCATAGTAAGCACAATATCTGATAATTACAATAACTAATAAGGCCCTAATCGTATATGTTGGGTTTGATTTTTCTAGAGTCAACACAGTTACATTAAGAGATTATACACATTTGTAAAAGAAGATTCTGCCAGAAGTAGCTACAGTTGGTAATTGAGAACCAGGAGATCAAAGGGTTTGTCCTAAGAGTTGGTATTCCTTCCAACACTCCCCAAAGAGGTGCCATAGTTCTTGTGTCCTCTTGAAACCTTAAAAGACACGGAGGTCAAGTCCAGGCATGTATCCTCACCCGCAGCTGTGGCCTCTGATCTTGGAATGCATTGTTTCAGCAGATGCAGTAGAAGCCAAGAAAGCCTGCCCTGATGAAAGGTTGTGTAGAGCCTGGATAGCCAATGCCAACCAATGAATAATTTTAGCCTCATTCTGTTCATATTCTTATATTTTCTCTCTCTTCCTCTTGACCCCTTCTGCAGCTGAGGATTCTACTCAAGCATCATTTCCTGAGGAAAACCTTTCCTGCCCAACCGCCCAGTTAGCTGGAGCCCTTTGTTATAGACCTCCATAAAATACTGTAGTCCTTTCCTTCAGAATGCCTATCGTGGTTTGTAGTTATATATTCATTAGGGTGGTTATTTGTTTAGTGTGTCTCCCCAGTGCAGGGGCCAAGGGCAGGACACCACAAAATGTGCCCCTTTGACATCTTGATTATTTTAAATAAAAGTTACATAAGAAAAAGCTGATGCAAGGACACTCAGCCCCTCCTCTGTCCCCCTAAAAGCAGGAAACAAATCTTCCATATGAAAAAATACCCTTCCTGTACTAAAAAGGAAAAATACATCTTTATCATCAGAGATAGGGACTTTAAAAGCCAAGGAAGCTATGGAAAGAAATCTTATTTTTTTCTAATCAACTACCTCAGCTTTAATTCTGCTTAGAATTCCCTACCAATTCCAGTGATGGGGATTAAGGAGGGCACGTGTTGCATGGAGCACTGGGTGTTATATGCAAACAATGAATCATGCAACACTATATCAAAAATTAATGTATGGTCACTAACATAATAAAATAAAATTTAAAAAAATAATTAAATGTCTATACAAATAAAAAAAAGAATTCCCTACTAATTAAAGCTCCCAAACACCTGTTTTCTTTTTCCTATCATTTCCTCACAGATTTATTGTCTCTTTGTCTAAAATGTATAAAAACTGCCTGCCCTGATAATTTCTTTAGGTATCAGATTTCGTTATTGGGGCTCTGTGCACACATAATAAAACTTTGGGTTTTTTCTGTTAATCCGTCTCGTGTAAATTTGATTCTTAGTCCAGTTGGAAGACCTTGAAAGGTAGAGGAAGATTTTTCCTTTCC
The DNA here is from genome assembly GCF_009762305.2 of Zalophus californianus. Lineage (NCBI taxonomy): Eukaryota > Metazoa > Chordata > Mammalia > Carnivora > Otariidae > Zalophus > Zalophus californianus. The sequence goes on from NC_045598.1 coordinate 126,271,069, forward strand.
TATACCACTAAACACTAAATCCTATGATTAGAACCAGGTCTGGTTTATCCTTACTAGTTTATGGTAGGCCATGATCAATACTGGCTGAGTGAATGAGTGAACGAGGAATCTAAGGCGTGGGTCCAGGCTCCCTTTCTCCACCACTAAGATTCTTGGCTAAGCTATAAATCAAGTCAATGTAGGTGAGCCAAAAACCAGAAGACAACTCTCCGGAACATTTAGAATATATTTGTTGAGAGCCCACTGGGAGCTGGAGCTCTTCAGAGAGCCACAAATCTCGAAGAGGAGCCAAGGCATACACAAAAAGCTCTAACGAAGGACAGAAGTAATGACAGCTACAAATGGGAGACAGATAAAGTGCAATGGAAATTCGGAAGAGGCAAAGTGGCCTCCAGTTGAGGGTATCCTGCCTTATTCCATGAACCTCCTCTCTTGATAACATTCCACACTCCCTTGCTCCTCAGTCCTTTTGCTGTGTCCGTTTGGCAAATGGAAAAGGTGTCTGCTTCTGCTGAGACCCTGGGTCAACCAGCCCCAGCAGTGGATACCAAGGGTGAGGCAGATGTGTATCACTATGGGTCGGTGCAGGGCCCCTGCCTGTGGTCACGCTCCCCCGCTGAGGGGACAAGGGGGGCTTAATTAACACCAAAGCATCATGATGCACCTAGCAGAGGGCCTGAACTCACGCTTGCCAAAACGAGTCCTCAAGGCTGCTTGGCAGTTCTACTGTTTCCCTGATCAAATTCCTTCCCTGTTTTCCTCAACAATCACTTAAAAATTCTTTACGCCCCTCAGATCTCTGACAGGGCCTCCCACACCATCAGTCCCTCCCGTCTTTCTCAGCAGATGACCCTGCCTCTCACTCCACAAAATGAATTGCTCTCTGAGGAGAGTCCTCACCCAAGGGCAGGCCCCTCTCCTGGTGCTGCCTACTTCCTGGCGTGGTCTCCTTACCTGACTTGGGACATCTTGAAGGGCCACCTGAACCTCAGAGCTCCCCAAGGAGTTGGCCAAGGTCTTCACTGAGACGGCACTGTGGTCAGCTTCTCCCTCTGCCCAGTCCTGCTCCCTTCCCTTCCTCAGGTGTTGACTAGAAGAGCACCCCCTAACCCACATCCTGCGTGCTCATCTCCATCAGACTGTTTCCCAGGGAAGACATGGCCTACCAGGGCTTGCCTGCCTCTTCAGGAGCCTTGTTTGCACTGTCCTCCTCCACCAATGTCCTCACCACTTCACTCTGGCTTCGGGGTCTTTGAATTTGGAATGCCTGTTTCCTCTGCAGGGCCTTACTCTCCTTACCTGGTTACCTCATTGCCGCTCCATCTGCCAGGTCTCCCTTCACACATAACTTCCTCCTGAGGGAAACAGATCAGTTTCCTTTGTCATAACCTCTCATGGGACCATATTTCTCTCCTTCATAGCATTTGGAGTTCTACCTGCCCTCTCAGAATTTAAGCACGCTAGCAGGGCTGCTTGGTTTTGCTCTTGTATCCTTTGTGTTTTGCATACTTCCAGGTGGTGTGCTAAATGCTGAACACATTCCCTTAGGGAACTTAACAATCCACTTACAGAGACAGCAATATAGGGGCACCTGGGTGGCTCAGTCGGTTAAGTGTCTGCCTTCAGCTCAGATGGTGATCCCAGGGTCCTGGGATGGAGCCCCACATGGAGCTCCCTGCTCAGCAGGGAGCCTGCTTCTCCTTCTCCCTCTGCCACTCCCCCTGCTTGTGCTCTCTCCCTCTGTTAAATAAATAAAATCTTAAAAAAAAAAATGAGACAGTCATATGGAGGTTAAGAAGGTAGTAGACCTCCATCTTACTAATGAAGAAACTGAAGCTTGTGACAGGCATGATCCCAAGGTCAGCAAGGAGAATTGGGATTAAATTAATGAACTCCAAAACACCCAGGGAAAAAGGCAGGTAGGTGGAGAAGGATTCCAGTGACTGTAATTTACTAAGTTGGTCTGTGGCCTGAAATAGGTAGTTTCTTCTGAATTACAAAACATTTTCTCTGTGAATTCCTAGTGATTTAAAACTGCATTGCCCAGTGCACTAGCCACTTGCCACTTGTGGCTACTGAGCCCTTCAAATGTGGCTGGTCTGAATTGAGATGTGCTTTAGGTGTAAAATGCACTTCGGATTTCAAAGACTTAGAATGTGGTGGGGGGGAGGGGTGGAAAGAATATAAAATACCTTATTAATAATGTATATTAAATGTTAATATTTTTGGACATACTGGGTAAAATATATTAAACTTAAAAAAATGTAGAAGCTCTCTCATCTATCATTATTTGTATTCATTGCTGAGCAAAAAGTGTTCAGTTAACTAAAGAAGGTCTACCAGCCTATAGCCCTGGGTGACAGGGAACTTGGGAACTTGGGAATGAGCAATGTGGGTTAATCAGCTGAGTGAATTAAGTGAATGTTGGTCAAGAGAACACCAACACTGAAAAGACAATAACACAGGCTACAAAGAAATGCAGTTGATAAGGTGCAAAGCACCTAGTGGACCACATGAGATAGATGAATATTTGGTTACTAGCAACTTGGTGAGTGTGGATGTTCCAGTGGGGTGGGAGTGAAAGCAAGAGGCTGAGCAGAGGTTGAGAAGTGTAATTGTGGAGTATTTATGGGGAACTGTAACTGTTTAGTTTGGCTTGAGTAGAGTTCGTGCAATGGAGTGGAGTAAGCTCTTACAAATAAAACTTTGGTATGTTTGGCATATACCACCCAAGGAAATAGTTCACTTACTTCACATAGAAATCTTGTATAAATTTACTTTACCAGAAGAAATGGGTTCAACATATGCTAGAGAAGAATAGTGAGAAGCTCATAACTGAGTGCATAATTCTTGTAGACTCTTGTAAGCATATGAATGGAACCCTGCAAGGAACATTTGTTACATTTTGCTGTGGCAGAGCACTTTTATTTCCCTCTACTATCCAACCTAAGCCTAATTTTAAAAATTTGTTATTGAAGTATAATGTACATACATACAGAAGAGTGCACTTAATAGCAGAGCTTGGATTTATATGAACTTAAACACATCCATAAAATTAGCACCCACAGCAAGAAATGGAGCATTGTAGCACCCAGAAGCCCCCTTCCTCAGGGTTCCTTTCAACAACCCCTCCACCCGGGGTAACCACTACCTTCTAACAGCATACACTATTTTTTCCTGTTTTTGTACTTTTATAGAAATGAAATCATACACTCTGTACTCTTCGGTGCCTTATGCTTAATTTTAAAGAATCAATCCAGTATGGTGACTAACATAACATAATAAAATAAAATTTAAAAAAAGAATCAATCCAAATCTCAGATGATTAAATGAATCCCAGCTCAGCATTGTACTGTGTGTTTGGACAAGTCTCTTAACCTAAGTCTGTTTCTACATCCACAAAAGTGGATTATACCAATGTTTACCTAAGAGAGTTGTCAGGAGGATTAAATAACATGCTTGTGACTGGCACATGGCTCCAGCTGTTACACTGTGCTCAGACTTTCAGGCTGTGAACTCATGGGTGGTGCAAGATCCCTGGGTGGTGCTAGCCCAACCAACTCTCCACAGTATATGGGGAAAAGAAATCTGCACTCTCTAGGCAGTGACCAAATTCTCAAATGAGCATCTACAAATACAAGGAAACCTGCTTACTTGATCCATCTCATTTCTCGGCCTAAGGAAAATAGATGCCATTTCTGTCACATACTTATTCATACCCTTTCTAGAATATCAGCTTCCTTAAGGGAAGGGTCATGTCCTGTTTACCACAAGTATCCCCAATCCTAGCACCAGGTACTGTAAGCACTTGGTTAAGTATTAGCTGCTAGTTGAACAAATAAATAAATGCTAACTGTATCAGGGCTTAGGAAATTGTGTCAGAATTTGATCCAATCTTTTGAGGTATGGTTAGTAAAATTACAGAAGTAAAATCACAGCAAAGTCAATCTCCCTCCCTCTTTCCCTGTGCTGGCCAGGAAAACCCACTCAAAGCTAGCACATTCTGTACTTGGAACTTGAATAAGCACATCAGATCTGAGACCTTCAGAAATAAGGGCACTATAGTACACTGCTTTTAATACTGAGTTTACTCAAATGCAACAGCTTTTAGCATACTAATGCCAACACACTAAAAAGTTTTCAGAAACATTCTCTTGACAACACATTTGTCAGCCATAAGTAATTTTTTTTCCTGGTACACTTTATCTTGGTTTTCTACTGATAATATTTCACATATTCTTGACCATATCCACTCATTAAAAAAAAAAAAAAAAAACCAAACCAGGGAAGGGGAAAGTCTAATGTTCTGATGGAATTTCACTTGATTCGTTTTACCCTCCACTACTTAATTAAAAATAAATTTTCGGGGCGCCTGGGTGGCTCAGTTGGTTAAACGACTGCCTTCGGCTCAGGTCATGATCCTGGAGTCCCGGGATCGAGTCCCGCATCGGGCTCCCTGCTCGGCGGGGAGTCTGCTTCTCCCTCTGACCCTCCGCCCCTCATGTGTTCTCTCTCATTCTCTCTCTCAAATAAATAAATAAAATCTTTAATAAATAAATAGATTTTCACTTCTCACAGAGTGGGATGTATTTCTTCAAAAACTACCGACTGTTTTTACATTATTATTAAAGGTCTGATCGGCTGGCAAGTCTACCACTCTATAGGTGCATAAACCAAGCAGGAAATTACATGGTTATAAAAATGAGCTGAAAGATTTTAACAAAATAATAGTTTATTGACTATAAAGTAAAACTAGTTTCATACAGATAACTAAGAAGCCAAAGCTATTTTTAATCAATCTGTTGTGTAAAGTATGGCTATTATTCCCTGATAGTCATGACTAATTTTTAAAAATTCTTTCAACACTTACTGAGATTTTCTAAGCACCATGCTAGACAAGGAGCTACAAATAGCAATCCCCACTCTTCAAAACAAAGTCTAGTGGGAAAGTTTTATGGAAGCACTAGGATAATCAGGAAATGATTCACAGATCTGTGCCATCAAGGATGAGTAAAATTTTAATAGGCTAAGGAGACAAAGCAAAACAATCATGCAGAGAAAACATTTACAAATACAGGCATGGAGACAGAAGCATGCACATACATATTCTTGGAAGATCCAAGCCACCAAGTCTACATTAGCAAGTGAAGGAGAATTTTTTATTTTTATTTTTATTTTATGCTTTTACATTATTTTATACTTATCCTCTTAGCAGTTGTATTTTACACTGTAAATTAATAGATTGGCATTTTAGTGTCATGTGTCAGTCTTGCACACTTGAGATAAGCATTCTACTGAAGGATAAACTCATTTTTGGTGGGTTAATCCATCAGATTTCTAAGCCTAGAAAGGTAAAATCCAGATGGTGACGAATTCAGAGGCAATATAATGCTGCACAGACCTGACTTGGGTGAGCATTTGGCCTTGCAGGGGACACCCTGATGTCACTGGCACAATTTCTTCATATTTCTATAGAATGGAAATCAGAGTAATTAGTGCAACAATCCACGTAAGAGATGAAGGAACAGAATTAGAGCAATGGCCTTAGGCAGGCTTAGAATTGTTTTTAAAGATTTTATTTATTTACTTTTAGAGAGAGAGCAGGGAGGGGCAGAGCGAGAATCTCAAGCAGACTCTGTGCTGAGCATGGAGCCCAACATGGGGCTCAATCTCATGACCCTGAGATCATGACCTGAGCCGAGATCAAGAACAGGATGATTAACCTACTGAGCCACCCAGGGACCCGTAGGCAGAGAATTTACAACGGGTTTCAATGTGGAGAGGTGAGGGAGGCAGGAGGTTTCTCAACGGGTGATAAAAGGGAAGGCAACACCACGAAGAGAGAGAAAAAAAGGAAGGGGAGGTCCAAGTTGGGAAAAAGAGAACATGTTGCATTTAAGGTGTTAGCAGAAAAGTCATATGGAAATACCTAAAAGCAGTTGAAAATATGCCTCTGAAAGAGACTGTGTAAGTATTTCCACTTCTTGATAATGAGGTCAAGTTTTGTTAACAGATAAAATCACCTGTATAGGTAGTACTAAAGGAGAAAAAGAAGTCTAAAACAGAATGTTGGGTTAAGTCCTTAAGGGTTCAATCAATACCATAAAACACAAAACCAAAATGAAATGAGGAATGCGAGGTCAGCTTGTACACAGATGCTTTATTATGGATGTTAATAGTCAACATTGTATGCAAGATTCTCTTAACAATGGAAAGTTTTCCCATACATCAAAAAACTCAATTTAGTCAGGGTAATTGCTGTATTAATGTGAAAACCTTACAACAAAATGCAGTATTATATATGTGTAGTCAGTTTCCATGCAAGTATGGCTGCTACATGTATGTCTGGCATTTTTATAACATACTGAAAGAAATTCAAATGAACACAACAGTATAAAGGTGACTTAAGATGCCTGACATGTTTAAAATTAAAAATCTTCCTGCAAAAAGCAACAAAGCAGTTAACTAAAGGATTCAACCAATACCAACCCAAATATGTACTATGTCCAATAAGCTCAGGGTTATCTGCAATATATTATACTTGGGATAATTTAATGCTCAAGAAAAATTATGCTTTAAAAAAATATAGCTCTTCCAAGATATACTTTGGTGACTGGAAACTATGTACATCCAAACCAGCTAAGGGCTATGGGCTACATTAAAACAAACAAACAAACAAAAACCATTATGTGCTATTAGTTCAAAGTAACTGAAATTGAAATGATCCAGTATGATTTTGCTACAATCATTGGTTTTATAAAGTGATATTTCTGTGAGAAGTTCACTAATTAGGAAGCAATCAACAGACTTAACAAACACGCTAAGAAGATTCAAATTGGTTCATCTATTTGTTATCAACAAGGCATAATCTTGGTACCATACATTTTCTTCACTTCTCACTACATATAATATGCAAAAATGAGCAAGTGGATTTAAATAGCTTAAAACCCTTTTAGGTCTACTGTTCAAGAGCTAGGCGTTAAAATATTTAGTATTACCATTTCTACTAACGTAAAAACATCAGAAAATCTTAAGCTGTCTTTGTTTTAAGGCATAGTATTTTGGCATTTGCAAGAATTTGCCTGGTAATGGTTGATTCCATTAAGTTAACTTGAGAACTTGCCATCATTTGCTTTTTACCTTTTCACACAGTGCAAGTGGTGGTGGCTCTTTCCGTCTCTCATAGCAGCAAGCCGATTCTGCTATTTTCTATAGCAGCATACTTCAGGAGTGGAGAGGGAGAGAGTGTGTCAATTATAAATAGTTACAACTACAGTGTACAATTCTATTTGCCTGTCAGTGTTTAAGTTGACAGCACACCATTATATGTCTCAAAAAAAAGTACATAAAATCTCTACACAAAAGCAAATAAAGACATTCTTTCAAAAAGAAATAAAATAAGTGCAAACACCTAAAACAGGCAACTGAAGCAACTGTTGTAACCTGTAGAGAAACACAAAACATTTATAAAAGGACAAAATATTTTTATAAATAAAAGATAATGTTCTCTACTTCTGAAACACTGAGTAAATATAATAAACTTCTAAGTGCAGACTGTTTTTAGGGACCAAAGTACCATATTATTTGTTTAAACAAAATGCAAAAATTTCAAACACATATACAAATCACCAGATTAATTTATATGACCCCCCCATATAATTTAAAAAGAAAATATTAAATTATTATTTAGTACATTTTTAGAACTACTTTATAACCAACATGATTTAAAGGGCATAGTGCAATATTTAGGTAGATGTGACATACAGTAGCTACTGTATTCTCTGCAGCCATAACTTACTACTGTCTCATATTTCATACTTAAACATCAAAATTGTTCTTTATGTTAGCTGTAAATAACAGGAAACAACACTGGCTTCTAGACACCCTGTATAGGTATAAATAACTACATTTAAGCTTTAAAAATGAAAATAAATTATAAAAAGACTTCTTTCCAATTTACAAAGTCTTCTTGCTCCTACATACTGTACAATACATTCAACAAAACTCTCAGCTCTTCTGAGATTTATGAAGAAAATACTGACTCTTTACTAATAAGGAAAAAAACCCTTTTCAATGCTTCTTGTTTTTAGTACTATGCTCAAATAAATACATTTAACACTGTAGTTAATTTTGTTTTCGAAAAATACCAAAAATTAGTAGTGCAACTTTCTCTCCTTCTTTTCAATTTCTTCCCACTGTATTTCTTTGTAAATGGTAGCCTAAGTAAATCAGCACGTAGGCAAAAGTACTTCATAAAACCATGTGTGCTTCCCATACATAGACTAACTACAGAAACCACATATACTCATAAACCTATCTGTAACAAAACTGCAGCATCAGGAGAGTAGCAACATACATCTTCTGAAGAAAATACGTGGAAATTTTCTTATAGGATATCCATAACATTCTAATATGGTTTTCCCATCTTGTTCTTTTAAAAACAATTTTTTAAAATCTCATCTCTTAAAAAAATCAACTATGAAATTACCGACCCCTTACTTAAGTGGCTGGGCTTCCTGCCTGTCCAATATGAAAAAAGAGGCAAACCGTTTTAGGGCTGTATTAAAACTCTAAAAACAATTAATTGACAAAAATTTCATTGCAACCTAATTTAGTATAGAATACAGTAAGAACGGGGCATTTCATTCATTTTAATAACAATTACAGTACAAGAGCTCTTGAAGTGCTGCTGGTAGCGGTGTAAGTGCTCAAATATCTTCTTGCTTGTTCAGTCATGATAAGCTGGTCTTCCGTCTTCCCATAAACCACTGTTTCCCATTCACAATTTGACTATGAAGGAAACATTAGTAGTGATGTGAAGATTACCAAAATAACTATCCACTCCACTTTACAACTGATTACGCTTTTGAAAGTCAATTATTTCAACCGATTGGATATTTAATGATAAATAATCACTGTAAACATGTTTTGATAATGGCACTGTGATTCTTTTTATTAAACAATGTTTTAAACATACATACCGAAATATTTATGGTCAATTTTTTTAAGTCCATCTTTTTCTTTATTTCTTATTTTAATTAAATAATTTTTATTTTTAAAAAGTCCATCTTTTTTAACTATCTACAATGTTCATAGACCTGTGGAGGCAGTTGAAAGTTTTCTACCCACAACCCCCCCAATTCAAGTCAGTCTTAACACAGAAAGAAATGTCAGTCTTTATTGCTTCAAAATTTTGCAAAAGATTTAAAGAGAGGATGTAATGTCAAAAAATGAGCCGAGAATGCTTTATGTTTTGCAAATTAGGAAATATATCCATAATACAAGGTCAAGTTTGTGTTCACTTCATTGGTTTTCTTCCTTTATTATAAAGATTACTACATTATAGGTATGACCTGCTATGTAATATATTTTCCTGAAAAGTTCTGTGTTGAACACTGGGAAATCAGACCATTTAAAATGGACTAAGAATGTGCTACATGGCTCTTTGAAGGGCAGCAGCTAAAGACAGAGATGAGGTGGCCACATCTGATTGCCAAAGATGTTTTCAAGGACTGCTTAAATGTCAGGAATGCTAGTGCTGCAGTCACTGTGGTATAAAGAAGAGAACTTCTTCCTCAATGAACTCTCAAACTAGCTGGGTTGAATTAAGATAATGTAGTAAAAAATTTTCCAGCCTTCATTTACAGCGACATAATGGCTGCATAGCAACGGAAAAAAGAATTTTGTTTTACAACTTCTGAGCCAAAAAGTTTACTGGAAACAATCATACCAACAAAATCAAGCTGAAACTGCTTCCAACCACTTACCCTTTCAAGATAGCAATTAGGGCTACACATATTTGTTACAGAAGAGATGCCAAAAGGAGACTTAGATATCTTTAGTTTAAAAATGAAATTGTGCTTAAGAAATCGCCAGAAGAGACTGGCTACAACTTCAATTGTTTAAATTATATGTGCCCTGATGAATGAGTCTCTCAAAAACCCAAATCTAGTTTGAGTGACAAAATAATGATGAATGTTTAGTTACTGTTATAGTCAGTTTTGAATCTAAAAAGAAAAGGTATAATTTGTGATCAGTAAGTCCAAAGTGATAACTGAATAAACAACAACAAAAATCACTAAAAGAAACTTATAAATTCATACCTGAAGGTTCTTTTCCAATGTGACAACTTTAGAAGTGTTAGGGTTTGGTTTCTTTTTATTAAGTGTATATGTTTTGTTGGTTGAATTTATAATATCTTGTTTTTCAGGAGTCAAGTTGCACCTATTGTCATGTATTTCCAATAATGGTATCATTAATAAAGATGTTGTAAATATATTTTCTGACTAAGAGAGAAAAAAGAAAGAGGAAAATAACTAATTCAAAAATGGAGACAAATAGAGGGACTACTGAGTAAGTGGTAGTGGAAGCCCTGTTCATTTCCCTCCAAGAAAGCTTTTGACTCCAAGGAAATTTCTAGTAATGTAGTAAAATTAAATATTTCAGAAATTAACCAAAGATAAATATTGAAATTTAAAGTTTTGAGAACAACCATTTTTTGACATCATACGTAAGAGAGCGAACTCCTCTCAAAACAAAACAAATATAAAAAGCAAGGAAGTAAATAAAATATTCTCTACAGTTAATAGTTTCTTTCTGAAGAAAGCAAAATGAATACTAAAGGAAACTCTATGAATCTCTGATGAACTAACCACACAATGGAGTAAGAAACAAGAACCAGCAGGACTTAAAGCAACCATCTTAACAACAACAAAATTCTTTACCAACCTGCATGTCTGAAATGTCTTCAGTCAATAGTTGAGTACCTGGTTCTTCTTTTTCCCAATTATCTAAGACTAGTGATTTTCTGACTTTCTTTACAGAAGCTGTATGCTAGAATGAATAATTTACAATAGAAACATTACAGTAAAGTCACTTTTATTTTTAAAATCAAGACTTTTATTAACAATAATACTAAAAGATTACCTCCTGTTTGCAGCTTTTGTAAGCAGGTTCATCTTCCTCTTTGAGGAATATATCTGTTCCAGTTTCTTCTTTTAAAACTTCCCTAATATCTTCTTCCAAGAAGGCAAGTGGCTGTGACTAAATTGTTTTTAAAAGGGTTATTAAAGAGTCTTTTATTGCAATTTCATTTTTCCCCATATACAGAAACCCATCTTTCTTTTATACTTTTTCATTATTGGCATAATTTTCTCCCAGTCCCTGTAGATACCTAAGTTGAATGAATTAACTAATCACTTTTATGGCAAAAATAATACTACACATTGCAAGCACTGAATGAAGTGTGGCACTTTGTTCACTCTAGGCTTCACTCCAGCCTTCCTCCTCTGGGGAACCTACTGTAGCTCCCACTTCAATTAGGAGCCTCAGAATTAAACAGGTAAGAGATTATTTCCCAAATACATATACATTTTTTAAAAGATTTTATTTATTTGACAGAGAGAGACACAGCAAGAGAGGGAACACAAGCAGGGAGGAGTAGGAGAGGGAGAAGCAGGCTCCCCGCAGAGCAGGGAGCCCAATGCGGGGCTTGATCCCAGGACCCTGGGATGATGACCTGAGCCGAAGGCAGACGCTTAACGACTGAGCCACCCAGGCGCCCCTCCCAAATATTTTTATATAAAAATAGGAAAAATAAGAAATACAGAACGAATTGGGACTACACTAGTTCTCCTTAAACTACTTTTACTGTACTTATTGTATAGTATGTAATTACTAATTTACACGTTTCTCTTACCACTAAACGTGTGAGCTACTTAAGAGCAGTGAGCACATCTTTTTCATCTTTGTGTATATCTCTGTACACCTAGCCTCAAGCTTAGAGCTGAGACAGTGTTCAAGAAGTGATGTGTGTGTGTGTGTGTGTCTTTGTGTGTACTGGAAAGAAACTTGAGTGTGGGCTGAATAGTGAAATAGTCTCAAAATATTATTTACCTAGCTTCCTATCAAATAGCTAAGCCTACCATGTAAGTCAGAAAATATGGTTGGTGTGTTTTAGAGAGAGCACACACGGGGGACTGGGAGCATAGGGAGAGGGAGAGAGAGAACCATAAGCAGGCTCCATACGCAGTGCAGAGCCCCACTTGGGGTTCAATCTCGTGATCCTGAAATCATGACCTGAGCCAAAATCAAGAGTTGGACACCCAACCGACTGAGCCACCCAGGAGCCCCCGGGAAAAATGTTTTTAATTATATCAAACAACAAACCAAGATCTGTTTTAAGAAAAAAAAAAAAGTAATCAAAGTGCCACTATATAAAGAACAAACTGACAGCACAAAATGACCAGCAGCTCATATTCCCAGTCAACAAAGCTAGGGAGAAAAACATTCATATATAAATGAGATTTCACAGCACTTACAAAAACTTTAAGAATGGAAATAGCATTTTTAAAGTGCTCGCATCCACAGCCTGAGACATGCAGGAATTATGTCAGTATTTCTGTGTAATGCTCCCAGAGCTTTTTTTTTTTTTACGATTTTATTTATTTATTTGACAGAGACAGGGACAGCAAGAGCAGAAACACAAGCAGGAGGAGTGGGAGAGGGAGAAGCCGGCTTCCCACTGAGCAGGGAGCCTGATGTGGGGCTCGAACCCAGCACCCTGGGATCATGACCTGAGCCGAAGGCAGACGCTTAACAACTGAGCCACCCAGGCGCCCCCAAGAGATTTTGTTTTAAGGATTATATTTCACAAAGAACATTGATTAGGTACTCCTTAAAAACAAAACAAAACAAAACAAAAAAACCTATGATTTGTTTTTCCCTCATAAGAATACAAACGTCCTAGGGAAATGCCCAAGACATAGATGAATTCATTCACTACCAAGAATTACTCTCTTAATTGTCCTAATGTGACAAAGAAAAGAACTACTGTATTTAATCCTTCTCAGTTTGATACTACCAAAATTTAGATTTATATTTAAAGGACTTTCAGAGTTTTTAGTCTTTTGAGTGATTTTCAGCAAACATTAGAAGAATCAATGTTTATTAAGAAAGCAACAGATACTTAAGGTATACCAGATTAAAATTCTGGAACCATCTCTAAGAAGTGCATGTGACTCATAGTAAAATACATTAGAAAATTAAATGGTTAGAATATTGTAGGTACTCAGTAAATAATAACTAGAGAAGGAACAGGAGGAATGAAAAGTCAGCTTGCCGCAAACAAATGTATGAGCATATGGATATTTTAGAAACTGTTAATTACTAAATCATTATTTTCTTTTTATCTTAAATTGCTGATGAAAATGATCTGTTTTGGCAATGGATAAATTCTTCCCAAATGAGAACATACTAACAGGGACTTTAGGTCACTTAAAACCTAATTTCTCATGCACTATTATTAAAGTAACAATTTTTATTCAATTTATATGCTGAACAAATGACCCTGAGGCACTGCAGAATTCTTAAATGCCTTCAAATCATTGTTTATTTGTCTAACTCCCAATTAGGCTACACACTCCTACGAAGGCAGACAACATACCTGACAAGTTCAACATTACATCCCCAAAGCCTAGCCCACTGCCTGGTACCTATTAGGCACTCAATCAAAACTTGTCAAATTAATGATGCATTTTAAAATGAATAGCAAAACACTGAAACAGATTAGTCTAATCAATTAGATAATTCCATACAATGGAATATTATACAACTATTAAAAATTATGGGATACATATATACACATTAAATTTTTTTAAAAAGATTGTAAGATAGTACATAAAGTGTGATCTCACTTTTGTTATGTGTATATGCACAAATAAAAGTCCAGACAGCTAAAAAGAATATAGTTGTTCACAGCAGTCTAAGGAGCTAGGGGACAAAAAAATTTCATCAATCCTACTATATACCCTCAGAAAAGAGCAGAAGATTTGAGGGTGTGACATTCCTTTTGGTAGGAAACTGATTACATCAAGTAAACTAGAATTAATGAATCTAGTCAAAATATGACTAAAAATAGAAGAACATAACTAAACTCCCCTAGAAGTGACCATATTTTAAAAATATTTTATTTCTAATGAACCTAACTTGGCAGAGATCTGTATCTGCCTAGAATTAGAATGCCCATAGTTCATCTAACATATTTCAAAGTTGACTATATATCTGAAAGCACAGATAACACTTCCCACCTCCATTTATGTACTATTGCTACAATGATTAATCATAGCAGCAACTAAGTACATACTACTTGAAACTGAGCACCAACCTCTTTATTTCTACTACCTTTTTTATCTCCAGAAAGAACCCTCTGGGATGTGTTTTATGATCTCCATTGAATAGAAGAGTAAACTGAACCTTAAAGAGGTATCCTGATCAATCAGTCATAAGTATTATAAGGAAAGTACTTATGTATATCAAAATATGAAAATTACTTTATTCGACTGCAGGTATCCACCACAGAAACTAATAAAAGGTGGGTTTTAATATTAAGAGGATTCAACTGACACTTGATTTGCTTTCTCTACATGACATGATATAAAAGAAGTATGAATTCAAAACAAGCCAAGCAAAGGTTTATTTACAAGTCGAGTAAAAGGATTCACACAACAAATTCAAATTTATAAATCAAGAAATAAAATTTTATCAATTTCAGTGAACATCTTTTTAAAATGTAAAAAATCAAAGATAAAAATCAAAAAACTTTTTTATTAAAATTAGGATATTTCTTAAAAATAAAACATGTATACATACCACAATTTTAAGAGGTCCATATTTTTTCTCCTGAGCAGCAAGCGCATTCTTAAAAGGCGTAGGAGTTCTTGGTGTGGTACCCAATATAGATCTTCTAATAGTAGGTGTTCTAAACCTAGCCAATCATTTAGATATTTGTATTATAGTCAAAATTTGATTCTATAAGAGTTAAGGAAGGCAAACCAATGATAAAAGCATACACTAAATTTTTCTTGCATACACATGTTTTATTTAAACATTCCAGGACTATTTTAAAGTATGCCTGCCTAAACTAATTCTTACTCCAATCAATCATCTTAAAATAGAAAAAGACAAATGCAGAAAGAAGTACTAAAAATGTTATTTCGCTTCATATCAAAGTTTTCCATTATTTTTAGTTGTTTTCAGTCAGTAGGAATGAAACATGAGGTTATGATCTGTTTTTTTCAATTCTAAGTCCTATATAAATAGGGATTAGAATAAATGGACGAAAAGCTATTTTTTCAAAATAAGATCATTTTTATTATTATTTTTTTAAGTAAGCTCTATGCCCAACGTGGGGCTTCTAGTAATGATTGTGAGATCAAGAGTCTCATGCTCCACTGACTGAACCAGCCAGGCACCCTATTAATCTATTCTTAAAATTGTGCTTCCCATTTTCTCTAACACAATTATTTAATATCTACTTACCCTACATTTTCCTTTTGATCTTTGGGGGTTGTTTCCTTGTGAAGAGGAGTTGTAATGAGAACCTTCTGCCCACAAATAGGGGTTGACGTAAATGAAGGATTTTCTATATTAATTTGTTCATTTCCAGGGCATGTGTTGAAAAACTAAAAAAGAGCATTTAAAGACAATTTCTAGAACATTAAAATATTAAACTGATAGGATTTTTTAAAGATATATATATATATATATTTTTTTTTTAAAGATTTTATTTATTTGACAGAGAAAGACACAGTGAGAGAGGGAACACAAGCAGGGGGAGTGGGAGAGGGAGAAGCAGGCTTCCAGCAGAGCAGGGAGCCCGATGCGGGGCTCAATCCCAGGACCCTGGGACCATGACCTGAGCCGAAGCCGACACCTAACGACTGAGCCACCCAGGCACCCCAAAGATATTTTCAAGTATAAGATATCTCTCCATTCTTTTTAGAAAAGAATTATCAATAATATTTCATTTACATTCCACTCCATGAAAATTAAGCTCCATGAGGGCAGGAATGTTAATGTTGTTCATCGTCTACGGCCATACCACCCTGAATGCGCCCGATCTCGTCTGATCTCGGAAGTTAATGTTGTTCATCACTGCCTCCCCAGCTCTTTTAAGTGTTTAGCATATAATAGGCATTCAAGAAATAGTTGTTTAACAAATATTCGAAAGTTACAAAACACAGTAAAACAATTTTATAACAGTGTATTATCAAATAGAAATCTATGGGAACCATAAATAGCTGCTATGTTAAGCTTAACAGTTTCATGCAACAGGGTAACTGGAAAAAAGTATTATTATTTTATGAATACGCAATCTTAGGTATCCTTTTCTATGAGATTTCTTTGAATTCTGGAAATAATAATAATGCTTTGCTGATAATACAGCTGTCTAAAAAATTTGCCTACCTAGAATACAGCTCAGAACCTTGGAGCAGACAGAACTGGTATCAAGGAAATGACACAATTTACTCATTGAATCTTAACTTATATATAATCATGAAATACTGATTGTTTTTTGTAGCCAACAGAATAAAAGCAGTGGTAGGAAGAAGTGGAAATTACTTTAAGGCTACTTATAACTGGAATGAATTCTAGCTCTATCACTTCCAACTCCTAATATCTACAACACACTTAACCTTAAGATTAGTAGTCAAACCCTCTCAAAACCCTGCAGTGGTGCCCATCAATTACAGGATAAAATTCAAGCTCTTTACTATGGGATACAAGGTCTTTATTACCCATGCCTCAACCTTTTCAGCCACTTTCCACCTTAGGATTTGTATTTCAACAGAAATTGCTAGTGTTCAAAACTCCCAAAATAGAAAATTGCTAGTGTGCCCAATCCAGTTTCACCTTCCTCAGGATACTTTGTAACTCTGAGAGCTGGGGTGTTATTGGAAAACGTAACTATTCAAACTGTAGTCTGTGTAAATGGCATCCCCTGAAGCATAGGGGGAATAATTTTCAGAGAACAGAGTGCTTATGTACAGTAAGATTCTCCTAACTTCCCAGCATCAAAGTACATCTTCAATAATATCCCAGCATCTTCCAAGTTTATTTGATGATTAAATTTCCTTCTTTTTCCATAAAGCTTTTTAACTTCTACCAAGACACTTTCAGTAAACATCAGCTCCATTCTCTTACTAACTGATCATGGACAAATTGCTTAACTTCTGAATTGTTCCACCTAGCTCCTAAGGTCTTTTGGAAGAGGATTAACGGGTGAGATGCTATAAGAAAAGTGTTTAGCTTATAGCCTGGAATGCAGTATTCATTAAGAAAGATAGTATTATAAAATAAGAGATACAGTTTGCCCTGTATCTCTTGTAAATATCTGCTGCCCAGGAACATAACTCCAAGAGAAAGTGAGTATCTGTTCCTGACAACCATAGAAAACCTTCAGACACATGAAATTCTTACAGTGAGCAGTTGTCTATGGATGTATACCCGATATCTGTTGAACAGTTAATCAGGAAACTGGATCTCAGTCTCAACTCTGCCATCAGATAACTGTGGGCAAGCCATTTTATCTTTCTGGGCCTATTTCCTGATGAGTTCTGTAAAGATGTAGAACTACTTATCTAAAACATCCCTTTTAGCTCTAAAAATGTTAAGATACTATAACGCAACTACTACACTTTATGAGATAGCTTCTAATCTACCAGAGCTTAGCACTCTCATGTACACGTTTAAATACCTTATCCATTTTTACATGTTATCAAAGCAACAAACTGCTAGTAAGGATACTAAGGATCTAATGTAATCGAGCTCACCAACATTTGGAAACAAACAAAAACAACCCTCTACCTGTGAAGGAGAAAATGGTAGTGTTTTCACCGGCGTGTGTTTTAGTGCTGTATTACCACCATCATTGAAAGAGCCATCGCTATGTTCGCTGCTGGGGGACTGACCCACTTGCATTCTTCTCTTCTTTCTGAGGATGGTTGGTGGAGTGCTAAACTTGGCCACATTTGGCGATGTTACAGGAACAGCCTCACTGTCTGCACCATTACAACTGTTTTTTTTCCCTTCAAGTACAAGACTGACATTAAATTGACATTCCATGGCTCCTTCATTGTGTTGAATTCTCATTAGTTTGACTGGGGTGGACTTGACAGGAGAAGCAGCAGCATCAGAAAGATTGAAACTGGTAACATCACTCCATGCTACAGGATCCTGCAATAAAATAAATCCTTAACTAATGAACTAAAGCTAATGCTTTAAGCTTGCTAAATGTGATATCGAACATAGAAAGATGACTTTCACAAAGTTAACTACTCATTTTTATTAGGAGAAATAGGCTTTTCTTGTTCTTTTTTTTTAAAGAAAGTCCATTTGAGAGGAACAGATTATGGTTTGACTACAACTCCAATTTGGAACATTCTGAAATAATATTTCATCTAATTCAGTAGCTGAAGCTTACTGTCAAAGTAATTTAAGTAAAAAGAATAAATTATTATCAAAGAATACAATTCTTCATAAAACTTCACACTCTATTCCACATCAGAAAAATACTACCAAATTCAGTATAATTTGGTAATGTGTATGGAACATCTTCAAAATGGTCATACACTTTGATCCAGAAATTCAGTCTAACCTAAGGAAATAATCATGATTTTACACAAAGGTTTACATAATATATTCTGTAATTTGTAATACTGAAAAACTGGATACCACCTAAATGTTCAATAAGAGTACACTGAGTAAATAAATTTTGTTACATTCATATGATAGAATGAGTCATTAAAGTTGAAGTTTAAAAAATAGTTAACAAAACAAAGACAGGCTCATGATACAATGTAGAAAAAAAATCCACAAACAAAATACTTAAGAGTATCTTTTGGTTTAAAAATACATGCATGCATATATGTTTTATATGTATAGAACACAGCCTGAAAGAAAATACTTCAAATTATTAACTCTGGGCTTCTGGAGGATTTTTCTTTTTTACAGTTTCATCTAGTTTCCAACTCTCTCTAATATACTTGTACAACTTGTATAATAAAAAATAGTTAAATTTCATTTTTTAAAAATTTTAGACAAAGTACATACTGAGATAGATATAGATTTAAGTTTTTTGTTTTTCCCAAAAGCCACTGCAAAAAATCAGAATCAAATCAAGCATGACATACAAAGGAATGTTTAAAATAAAACTGGTCAGTGTCCCTTAAACTAAGCTTCTGAAAATGAAACCATATAACTAAAATTGAGCTTTTGATAATCTCACAATTTCAAACTTACAGATTCAATAAGTTCTAGAGTCTCTGCAAATTCTGGGATGGTCTGTAGAGAGGACAGCACAGCATTTGCCTCTACGGCCAGGAACTTTGTGGGTGAATTCTGCTGAGCAGACAGAGTTTGATTTTCATCCATACTGTAAAACTCACTAGTGTGCTCCTCGAGGCTATTTAGAGTATTAGACATGCTATCATCCATGAGGAAACTACCAGACCAGCTAGAAAAGCTTCCAGGTTGCTAAAAGTACAAAAGAAATGTGAGTATTATTTGTCATTCTCAACCTAGGCATAAATTTGGATTTTAAGTAAGAGTTTTTTTCTAGGATAACATACTTCACAACATTTCAGCTAAAAAATATAGTAGCAACTATACTGTCTTTCCTCAAAATGGATGTAAACATTTTTTCATTAAACCTCTTGTCTCTATTTCTTTTTTCTAACTAAATTTTTTTTTTTAATTTATAAAGTCATGGTGAGATAAAACTAGTACATGTATACGACATAAAGTTCAAGCTCCCAGAATGTGGTCTCTCTCTACCTTTTACCCTTCATCTCCCAACACTTTCACTCATACATCCTCCTTCCAGGGAATACCGAATACCCAACTATAGTCGTTGCAATTCCCACACGAGTTAGCCTTTGACCCTAGAATGCCTTTGCACATACTACTGCTCCCGTTATCTAGAATCCTCTCCAACACACACCAGGGAAAACTTTTATTCTTCATTTAAGATACACTTCAAATATTGGAAAGTACTCCATCTGATCATCCACTTTTACCTGTTTCACTTACAATAATGTCCTGGCTCATCTACTTTGCTAGAATATAATCATTGCCTTTCAAGATCGAGCTCAAATAGGATTTCTTCTAGGAACACTTCTCTGACTACCTAAACCTTAGACACCTCTCTTATGTACCCCCATAAAACTCTGTGACTTATTTTATCACACTCCTTCCTATTTCTTGTCTGTGTCCTCATTGCAGAGTAAATCCTTTGAAGTCAGGAACTGTGTCATTTTTATCTCTCTGAAGAGGTACAGTGGGTAATTTACTTATCTTTTGAGCTTAGCTTCCTAGTATCTCATAATAAAAAAACAAGAAAGGAGACCTTGAAGAATCATGGTTAAGAAACAATATGTAATTCGAAAGTCGTTAAGAGTGGATCCTGAGTTCTCATTATATGAAAAAAGTAGTTTTTCCCTTTTTCTTTTCTTTTTCTGTTTTGTATCTATATTAGATGACAGATGTTAACTAAACTTATTGTGGTTATCATTTCACAATATATGTAAGTCAATTCATTATGCTGTACACCTTAAACATACAGTGCTGTATGTCCTATCTCAATAAAACTTAGAAAAAAAATATGTAAAGCATATCTCTCTGTCCAGAACTCTCGGAGGTGATAAAAATGTTGTTTACACCTGAAACTGCTCACTATGAGAGCCACTAGCCATACGAGCAACCAAAATGTGACTAGTACAACTGAGAAACTGGATTTTTAAATTTCATTTAAAATTAAATGGGGCTAGTAGCTACCATATTTTAGAAAGCACATTGTCCCATCCACAGGAAGTACTCAATAAATGGCACCTATTATTTTTAAAAATAAAAATTACTAGAATGTGCTAGATAGTCAATAACTAGATAACAATAGCAAAATGTTTGCTAGACAACAATAGGAAAATGTTAAGTTTCAAGTAAGGTGGAAAAAATTTCCAACATTGTTGTAAAATAAGTTCCACCTGTTTTAAATTTCCTCCAAAATAAAAGAAATTAAAGCACTCCTATTTTATTAGATAGCCAACTTCCGAGTATACAATCACTTTCTAGAGATAGATTCCAAGCCATATGCATTTCAATTAAATTTGGAGGTGGGAAAAAGATTCAAAAAGGTGATTAGGCCCAGTGGAAAAACCACAGGGTCGCATTCAGACTCATCTGAATATAAATTTTTAACAACAAACCACCTACTTCACAGAGTTAACACAAGGATTACTAAGAATACATAAAACACATCTATAATGGTCGAACATAATGGATACTCAGTAAAATGACAATATTTATTATCAAGTAATTTTTAAGAATAAATACTTTATATGTGTATGGACTCTACTCCACTGGGTGTAGCAACTTCCCTCTAGAATCTAGAATCTCCAACCAGATCTTTACGAGAGTGGATTTTAGATAAATAAGTTCTAAAAAAAATTAATAGCTTCCTTCATTTTAATGCAAAATGCCATTTCTTTTAGCTAGTTATATCTTTCTGTTAAATTAAAAATGACAGAAACTATCAAAAAAATAAAAAATGGTTTAAACAAGATATAATTATCTAGAAATGGACACTCTCTAACCATAACTATTTATTTAATAAAACCAAAATTAATTTTAAAATAAGTACACCTCAGGTCTTCCTATTTGCCCATGGGTTTTGCAATTTCAAAACAAAAACTATGCCTCCTATGGCATGCATCTTGTCTGTTACAGGTGACAAATGTTGTTTGTATTAACACTGTTTTAAATGGTTTAAAGATATCACCAGTTGCCTTGTAACACTATTTCAAGAACTCAGGTTATTCTATTTAGTAATTTTGTATTAGTTCTCAGTCACCCTGAATGGACAGTCCCCTCATTAAGCTGCAAACCAAGAATAACCCTTTCCTAAATGCAAAAAAATCTCAGGATATTAAACTTAAAATTGTCATTTAAGTATAAACTTTCTTCCTTTAATCCATCTAACATAGCCTGTCTAACTTAGCTGGAATGAATACCATTTATCCTAATTTAATACTCCTAATTGTTCCCATCAACCAAATCCCAGACAATAGTTTTCACATGTGGTAATCAATATTCATATAAAAATTTATTAAGAACATAAAATTTAAATGTTCCCTTTCCCTATATTTTTAAGTTATTATTTTTTTCTAATTTACCAAATTTGTATTCATAATAAATAGGAAAAAATGCTCAATGACAGAATAAAAGCAATTTTGAAGCACATAAATCGCTACACATCTATTAAATTCTTTATTTTTCAAATGTTTTTTCTATTAAAGCCATCATTACAAGGAATGTCTAAAATAAAAGCAGAGCCAAAAATCATAATAAAAGCAAAGCCTAAACCACACATCATTTTCACAAATATATATATATTGAAGATCATACCTTAAGTCTGCTTGAAATTTACAACTCAAGAAGCATCTTAATACAGAACATTGTAAAATATGTTCAAAAGAGTTGTATATCAAAATCAGGCAACCTCAACAATGCAAAATAGAAAAACTATTTTTAGTCCACATTAAATTCTGAAGTCATACTGAATATGCTTTCCA
Source organism: Zalophus californianus (assembly GCF_009762305.2). Taxonomy (NCBI): domain Eukaryota; kingdom Metazoa; phylum Chordata; class Mammalia; order Carnivora; family Otariidae; genus Zalophus; species Zalophus californianus. Next base: position 126,293,475 of record NC_045598.1, read on the forward strand.
TGTATTAGTATATGAAAGTCAATGCTAATGAAAACAATAAAAGCACATGAGGATTCTAACAAAATCTAAACACTTAAGCTTATTTCTTACCGATGAAACTCGCTTTCTTCTAACTTCATTCTCAGCTGACATAAGAAGCAACTCAAGTTCCTTTATTTTTTTTTCCTTATCAGGATCTTCATCAATGAAGGGTGGCTAAAAAAAAGTTAAATAAAAGAGAATAAGAGATGCTACTTAAACAACTGTTTTTATTATTATTATTATATTATTATTATTAGTGTTCTAATTTTTATCTTCTATGCAACATAAAATCTATTTTCTCCAATAACATTGATTTAATACAACTAAATCCCAAATGCTCAATATCACAATCTCTCTGGTATCTAAATATTTTCAATTTAACAGAAGAGATTTGGGAAATTTATTATTTTTTTAAGTAATCTCTACCCCCAACGTGGGGCTCAAACTCATGACCCCGAGATGGAGCCACATGCTCTACTGACGGAGCCAGCCAGCCAGCCCTAGAATTAGGAAATTTAAATGCATTAAAAAACTTGTATCATCTATATTAATTTAGAAATTTATGTCTGGAGTCTGTTTTATTAAATCATATGTATGCACATTCTATCCAATTTAAGAAAAATATGTCCATTTACAACCCAAATGCTCAAGTTGGAAAAATGAAAGGACCACTCTACTGGTGTTGTCAATCACCTTACATTTGTACAGTTTATATTTCTGAAACCCATTTATAAACTTTCTCCTTTAGTGTTATAATACTCTAAGTAAATAGAACAGATAGTATTGTTTGTGTCCTAGTTTTATGAATGAGGAAACAGGACTATTAGACTTTCAAATATATGTTTGAAAGTGTTTCCTTTTTTTGCTATAAATAAGTTACCTGAATAAACGCAGAAGTCTGAACATGTTCTACACAATTGCCTTCAGGTGACACATACTGATAGCCTGGGATCTAAAAAGTAATTAAAATATTAGTATCATACATATAGCACTATATAAATTTTTAAAATCTGAGGCAAAGCATAAAAACTCTTGACAAAATATCAGCATTAAAAACTCATAAAGTATCTCTTTAACTTTGAAAATTCATTTATATAATAGTTTCTAATAACTACATCTTTGTTCTTAGAATCTACTAATGAAAAGTAGTAACTCATAGGAAAGACCTATCTTCTCCTGGATGACATACGAGAATTACTTGGCATGTATTTATCAGCCAATCAGTCTATTATCTACAATATCCACCAAATTATTTTTTTAATCTGCTACTAGAAGGATTACTCTATCTCTGGAAGAAGACAAAGTAGTTGTGTTCTTATCTTTCAGAGGAAGGGCTTGGTCCATATGAAGCACTCACAAAGACAGAGATTAAAGCAAGTTTTTCAATATTCATTCCTCCTACTCCTACCACCACCCCATGCCAATCTCTGTGTAAAAAGATATGAAAACGGAGGCTTCTTCTATTATTCTATTGCCTTAGAAAAACAATCAGAATCACTCATGTGCTTTTTAATACTCTGACAACAGACTAAGAATTATTTTCTTTCTTTTCTAAAGCATCTATAGTAAGAATTTTGAAGTTGCATGCAAATTTAGTGTGCAATGGTGGAAAGAAACATGAAAAGGTATTTTTTAAAAACCTAAAAACCTAATAAATATAAATAAGAAATTGTTTATTTTCCATAATGGCCTACCTAAATCACTATCTGATGCAGAATCACCATACATAACTACTAACATAGAACTTAACTTTCACAATACTTGATTTGTATGTTATCACTAAACTTTCAATGAATTAGAAATTTATCTTTCTCAAACTTTTAATTTAAATCTGTGACAGTATTTCAAACCAATCCATTTTTTCTTTCAAGTCAAAATTAGAATGATTTTTTTAGTAGTTCAAATGAGCTGAATTATGAATGCATAAATCTTTCAAGAATTATTAAAAGTATAATACATGATTCTTAAAGTATGAGAAATATCCTTATTTTCCAATATATTTTGATTGAGATTGTTAAATACTCCTTTGACCCCAAATAATGTTTAAAATTATGTTTCTATGAGTTAAAAAAATAAATTTAAATGATAACCTTTCTAAGACAGAAGCAGAATGTTTCAGTTTATGGTGCTGAAATCTAGGACTCTAAAGAAAAATGTAAAGAAACAGACAATAAAAACCTTAAGGTATTGAGTATCAGCAGATAACTATACCATCTTCATACGTTTTCCTATTTGTAAATTAAGATGTCATTAGTTTTTTAAAATGGTTCTTTTAAAATTATGTCCAAAAAATAATGTCCATTTAATGAGGTAAATTCAAATCGAATCTGTGCATACTAACCACAGATTTTTAACACCCAGACAAATTTTATCTTTTGGTAGACACTATTTTTAAGTCCTGACTTAATCTTTACATTTTATGTGATAAGAACCAAGAATTGCTCAACATGAAAAATGGTATGACAGACAGGCAGACAGAAAAATATAAAACAAACCTTATGAAAACTCCTAAACTAATTTCTTGCAGAGAAGAAAATGCACTGTAAGGAAAATAGAGCTTGCCCTATCATGAGCTTGGGGAATCTCTACTCTAATGAACCTGATTAAACAAAGACTGACATCACTTAGTAACTGGTTACTAGGGAGAAAAGCAAAGTTGAGTACCATCAAAGAACCAATTAATTATCTACCATGCCTCCCAAAATGATGAATGGATTTTGACTATTTTCTCCTTAAAACCATTTTATACACACTTACCTCTTAGAGATAAGCAATACTACAATTACACAAAATATTTCTTAAAAGGAAACTACAATGGATGATAAAGCACAGATGACCATAAGCTTTGAATCATAAATGAAGATTCAAAGAATGGTAGCATTAGGAAATGTACATACTATTTCTTAACTAGATAATATAAAAACTACATATAAAAGGAAACATTTTAATGAGTTTGTTTCCAAAATATTTATCAATCAAAATAAGTAGAGATAAACCTCCACTAATGGTCTAATTGCTTGTTATAATAATTTTTTTTTCAGTTTGGAAATTGAAATGTCTATTCCCCTTAATATATGTTGTATCTGTTGTATTAAGAAATCAATCATCCTCCCATATAACAACTAAATAAATCTTTTAAATAATAAAGGTATTAAAAATATGTGCCTGAACAGGTATGTAAAACTGATTCTGGGTTTGCAAATGGTCCATAGTCGCACAAGGTTTGTGTTGAAGTTTAGATGAAGATCGTTCTGATTTTATTCCATCTTGTAAGTAGCCCTCCTGTTCCACTTTTCTTCGCATGGTAGAATTCCAGTGATTTTTGATAGAATTATCAGTCCTAAGAAATGAAAGTGTATAATTTAAAAAGAAAAAAAAAGTATTCCACAAATTTTAACACTGTATAAAGTGTACAAAGTGCTTAAAACAAATTTTCACAAATAATGAAACTAGATACTTTCTCAATTCAAAGATAAATTGTCTGTCAGTCAGGCATAGTTCTAAACAGTGGAGATAGAGCAGTGATGAGAAAGTCCCTCTCTCACGAGGTTTACATTCTCACTGAAAGTGTGGAAGCATGGAAGGAGGGAAGAATAGAAAAACGAAAAAATAAATAAGAAGAAAAACATCAGTGCAAGCTAAATTCAACAATACATAAAAAATCATATACCATGATCAACTGGGATTTACTCTAAGGATACAAGGATGGTTCAATATCTGCAAAATAAATCAACACCATATTAACAAAATAAAGGATAAAAATCGTATCATCTCAATAGATGGAGAAAAAGTATTTGATAAAATTCAACATCCATTTATGATAAAAACTCCCAACAAAGTGGGTACAGAGGAAACACATCTCAACATAATAAAGGCCATACAGGACAAACCCACAGCTAACATCACACTCTATGGTGAAAAGCTGAAAGCTCTTCCTCTAAGGTCAGGAACAAGACAAGGATGCCCATTCTTGCAACTTTCATTCAACATAGTTTGGGAAGTCCTAGCTACAGCAATCAGACAAGAAAAAGAAAGAAAAGGCATCCAAATTTGAAAAGAAGTAAAACTGTCACTATTTGCTGATGACATGACTATATATAAAAAAAAACCTAAAGAATCCACCAAAAAACCATTAGAACTAATAAGTGAATTCAGTAAAGTTGCAGGATACAAAATCAGTATACAGAAATCTGTTGTGTTTCTAATACACTAATAACAAGCTATCAAAAAGAAATTAAGAAAACAATACCATTCACAATTGCATCAAATAGAATATAATACCTAGGAATAAATTTATCATGGAGGTGAAAGACCTGTATTCTGAAAACTATAAGACACTGATGAGAGAAACTTAAGATAGCACAAATAAATGGAAATACATACTATGCTTATAGACTGGAAGAATTATTAAAATGTACATACTACAAAAAGTGATCTATAGATTCAATGCAATCCCTACCAAAATACCAATGGCACTTTTCATAGAGCTAGAACAAATAATCCTAAAATTTGTATAGAACCACAAAAGGCCCTGAATAACCAAAGCAATCTTGAGAGAGAAGAACAAAGCTGAAGTATCACACTCCCAGATTTCAAACTATGCTACAAAGTGATAGTAATCAAAACAGTGTGGTAATGATACAAAACAGAAACATAGGTCAAAGGAACAGAATAGAGTCCAGCAATAAACCCATGCCTATACAGTCAATTAATCTTTAACAAATGAGGTAAGAACATACAATGGGGAGAAGACAGTCTTATCAATAAATGGTGCTGGGAAAACAGGACAACTACATGAAAGGATAAAACTGGACCACTTTCTTATATAATATACAAAAATAAACTCAAGATAGATTAAAGACTTAAATATAAGACCAGAGACCACAAAACTACTCAAAGAAAACAGGCAGTTAGCTCTTGGACATTGGTCTAAGTAGTATTTTCTTGAATCTGTCAGAAAAGGGCAACAAAAACAAAAAGCACTACATCAAACTAAAAAGCTTTTTATACAGTGAAGAAAACCATCCACAAAACAAGACCTACTGAATAGGAGGAGATATTTGCAAATGATATAAGCAATAAGGGTTAACATCCAAAATATATAAAGAACTCATACAATATAAAAAAAAAAAATCAAACAATGGGGAGAGAGCATGAACAGACATTTCTCCAAAGGCAGCATATAAATGGCTTATAAACTTAAAAAGATGCTCACTAATCATCACTAATCATCAGGGAAGGGCAAATCAAAACCACAATGACCTATCACCCCATACAGGTCAGAATGGCTACTATCAAAAAAGACAAAAAAAACAAGTGTTGGAAAGGATATGGAGAAAAAAGAACCCTCATGAACTCTTGGTGGGAATGCAAAAAGGTACAGCCACCATGGAAAACAGTATGAAGGTTCCTCAAAAAATTAAAAGTAAAACTACCATATGATCCAGGAATTCCATGTCTGGAAATTTATCTGAAAAAAACAAAAACACTAATACAAAGATATATGCACACCCATGTTCACTGCAGCATTATTTACAGCCAAAATATGGAACCAACCCAAGTGGCCACTGATAGATGAGTAGAAAAAGAAGATGTGGTATATGCATGCAATGGAATATTACTCAGCCATAAAAAAGAATGAAATCTTTTCATTTACAACAACATGGATGGACCTAGATGGTATTTTGTTAAGTGAAAAAAGTCAGCTAAAGATATATACCATAGAATTGCACTTATCTGTGGAATCTAAAAAAACAAAACAAACAGAACAGAAATAGACTCATGGATACTAAGAACAATTTTGTGGTTGCCAAAGGGGAGGGAGGTTGAGGGCTGGGCAAAATAGGGGAAGGAGATTAAAAGTACAAACTTCCAGCTATAAAATAAATAAGACATGGGGATAAAATATACAGCATAGGGAATGTAGTTAATAATATGTAACAGTTTTGTATGGTGATAGATGGTAGATAGGTTTAGCTTGGTGAGCACTTAAAAATGTATATAAATGTTAAATCACCATGTTGTATACCTGAAAATAATATAATATTACATGTCAAAAACACTTCAGTTGGAAAAAAACAAAGAAAAACATCAGTGCAATGCAGATCTTTAAAGTAGGATAAGAAAAGTGAGTAACTAGGGTAATTTGATAGGTGGTCCAGGAAGGCCTCTGTGAAGTGACAGTGAGGCTAAGAATGAATGACAAGAATGAACCTGCCATACAAGAAAAGAAAAAAAGAGCATTCCAGATAAAGGCATAGATAGGGCAAAGGCTAAAAGCCAGGAACAAACATGGTCAAGAAAAACAAACCAAAAATTAGAGAATCCCAGTATTTTTTCACTAATTAGAATACCTATGTTGAAAAGAGTTCACTGGCTCCCTTTTTACCTAAAGTTCCTTTTATAAAAATGAGAACCTTCAACCCACAATTACTTGTAGTATAAATTCCACCCTTCATAAAATATACAAAGATTTACTGAGAATCGACTACATACATAAAGTGTTAAGGCACTTTATATTAAGGCTAGCTTAAATGGAGAGTAAAAAGATATATAAAAGACTGAAAACATCAGAAGTTCCTAAACCTGATTCAGTAAAAAACACAATGCTTTAATTTCCTTACCTATAAAAAAAGACAGCGTTGTTTGCTTTGCATATTTCATTAGTATATGAAAATTAAGTATATAGGTAAAAACATTTTATAAACTATGAAGTACCATACAGAGACTACAGCAATAAAAAGACATGCATGAGGTATGGATTTTCCCAAGGTTGCTGGTCTACTGTACTACAGACAATCAGGAAACATTTGAACCAGTGCAATATATACTTACAGTACACAGGGGTGTATCGCTTTCCCTGAGGGAAATTCTGTATTTTAGCCACATGGATATATATACACTACTTCCATGATTTGAATAATACCATAATTAAGAATTGCATTTTCGCTCATGAACTTCCATAGTTTATTTCAGCCCATATATTTGCTATTCTCTGGTCTTATACATAGAATCCAATATGAAAGAAATCTCTTCAATTTAGATTCCATTCCAACCAGGTTTGTACAAAGAAGGTCTGTCTGACGGGCATTGATATGTGAACAATCTGTGGATTACATTAACTGTTCACATAATCTAAAGACTTAGCATTTTACTGCACGAATTACTGCTATAAAATATTTCATTAAAAGAGTAATTCTATCCTTTACACAGAATTTATTATAAATAGGCCCAAAGGAATGCCTGTCTAAATTTCAATTATAAATAAAAGTCATGGGGATACTTGCAACCATATTTAAAGTAACTTAATGAAGATCAAGTTTAAGTACAGGAAAATGCATATACATTTATATAAGCACCTTCCAGGAAGCAGTTTGGCAATTTCCGCCCAACGATTTCCCAGCCGCTTATGTGCCTCGTAGATGATCCTGTCCTCCTCCTCCGTCCAGGAGGACTTCTTCACCTCCGGGTTCAGGTGGTTATGCCATCTTTCTCTACACTGCTTGCCTATTCTTCCTTTCAAATGTTTTGCAATTAAAGACCATCTTTTTGGCCCATATTTCTGAACTAATTCAATAACCTAAGAAACAGAAAAACAAAGTTTAAAAAAGCACTATCTTTTTAAAAATAGACAATCCATGGGGATGTAATGTACAGCATGGTGACTACAGTTAACAATACTGTAAGACGCATCTGAAAGCCGCCTAGAGACACCTTAAAAATTCTCATCACAAGAAAAAAAATTTGGCAGCTATATATGGTGACAGATGTTAACTAGACCCATTGTTGTGATCATTCAGCAATATATACAAATAGCAAATCATTATGTGGTACGCCTGAAACTAACATAGTGTTACATGTCAATTATACCTCAATTAAAAAAAGCATTACCTTGACAGAATTTTGAAACATAACTCAAGAATACTTTTTTTTAATGCATTAAAATCCAAACCACAACAATTGGTCTCATATTCATCATTTGCCAAGTACAAAAGTAAAAACTTAATCTAAAATACAAGGTGCTAATTAAAGTGAATGGTAAATTAAATTGTTTTCATTGAAAACTAATTTAAAACAACAGTAAAGATGTTGAGACTTATAGATTTTCTATTCTTGTGTTTTTTTTTAAAAAAAAAAGCTTCAGCTGAAAGCCAAATACATCAGTTTGGAAGCAGGAAGGATCTACAAATTATCTTCATTTCTTCCTTTCTCACACTAAAAGGATACAGATCACACATTGTAAAACCTATCACTGGCCATCAAGTAAAGCAGATCAGTTCTGAGCCTGGTGAACTTTTTTTGTTGTTGTTGGTTTTTTTTTTGAGTGGGAAGAAACATGCTCTAATTCACCAACTACATTAACATATCTGCCATAAAGAACATAAACTAAAGGGCAATTCCTAGTAGAGGACAGCAATATTCCTATTCTCAGACTTTTATAACACAAAGAATTACCTTAGTTTTTAAATCATCCAACCCTTTAGAAACACGATGCTCTGGTATCTAACTTATTTTGGGGCTCATTACAGGTCAAGAGGGATAGTTAAGAATGACTTTCTTACATACCATGTTATCAGATAAAATAAAAATTAAAATTGTTTTTAAAATGTTAACTCAATTTTCAACAAGAAGCTATACCCTAAATGCTGCTAACTTAAGCTCTAAATAAGATGACTTAGCTGACGGCATTTTTCCTCCTGTAAACCAAACTCTCAGAAAGAAAAAGCTATGTATATTATACTTGGTTTGACTCAATTCAGAAAAACTACATTTCCAGACACTCACCTTTCATTCTTCTACAAGCAGCACCCAAAGAACAAAATCATGTGATTTAAACATATTCTTTGTGACAAAACAATATATTAGGAAAAAAAAAAGCCAGTCCACCTACACAGTTGGAACAAAGAATATGAACATGTTACCCTCTGATCTTCTTCTTTAGTCCAAGGACCCTTTATCAATTCTGGATTTAAAACTTTCTGCCACCGATGCTGGCACTGAAAATCCGAACGATTCTGAAAGAATTGATGATTTTGTTATTGAATAATTGTCTTCCAGAAAGCAAGTCAGCCTAAACTCAAGGAGAAAGTCTTCAAGAATAATGTATTCAATATCATTCTTTAAACTGGGGGCGCCTGGGTGACTCAGTTAAGCATCTGCCTTCAATTCAGGTCATGATCCCAGGGTCCTGGGATGTAATCCCGTATCATCAGGCTTCCTGCTCAGTGGGGAGTCTGCTTCTGCTTCTCTCCCTCGGCCCCTCCCCCTGCTTGTTCTCTCATTCTCTCTCTCAAATAAAATCTTTTAAAAAAAACAGAAATGTGGGGTTAGGTGGGAAGGTGGACTCCAGCAGCCTGATCATGGGCAAACATGTCAGAAGTGGCTTCGGGAGTCCCTCTGGAGCTCCTTCTCCCTTCATCCCTCTGCTGGGCTCTTATCCTGGACTCACTCACTACAGACCTCTCCCAGCTCCTCATGTCCCCTGGTACATTTGGGCTGAATGTCATTACCTGCGTGCATGCTCCCTCTGCACTCTCTCTCAAATAAATAAATACTTAAAAAAAAAAAAATTCTTTAAACTGTAGTATTTATTGGGGCACCTGGATGGCCCAGTCAGTTAAGTGTCTGCCTTTGGCTCAGGTCATGATCTCAGGGTCCTGGGATCGAGCCCTGCATTGGGATCCCTGCTCAGCAAGGAGTCTGCTTCTCCCTCTCCCTCTGGCCCTCCCCAAAACTCATGCATGCCCTCACTCTCAAATTAAAAAAAAAAAAAAAAAGAAAAGCCTTAAACTGTAATATTTATCTTACATGCCTATGTCTCGATTCATTTTTAAATTAACGCCTTTGGCAGAGCTTAGACAATATACATTATTTTAATTTATAAGTATGTATCTCTGCAGTGCACCTTATAACGTAGCAAAACGCAAAGCTATTTAACACAGATACTGCCATAAAGAAATGTATCTAAGATTGAGGAATAAAAGGGAGTAGACAGAAAACTATACAAAGCAGACATATGAACTCAAATAGCATAGCAATCTGAATTCATATAGTACAGTAGTACTTAAAAACCCCTAAAGGCATTACTAGACCACTGCATGGTATTTAAAGGATTTTTATAAATGATGAACTCTGAGTTATTAAGAAAAAACTAAATATATCTATATGAAAGATGTGCATTACATATCAGTTAAATTATTTAAGTGTTGAAACTTAAAAGGAAAATGAATTTACCAGGATAAGAAAGCCTTATGTAGAAATATCTCCAATTCCAAAAATCATTAACAAATGAAGCCTTAGTCAATTCATGACCCAGTAACTCTTACATATAATAATAATACATAATAATAACAACAAAACACTTAACTTCATGACTGATTCAGAGTTTACAAAAATATTAGTTCATATACAGGATTATGGATAATGTTGTTTACCAGTGGCCGTCTCTGTGCCTGGTGGATTTCAAATTATATTTAAGCTGATTTTCATTTATGGCTTCTAACCATCAATGCTGATCCATTTTAAGGCTATCATTTTCTTCAAAATAATCAGGCAGTTCCTGCATGTCACTGTAACATTTCTCTGTTCCCTTCATTTGCTGCTATTTCACTGAAGTTAAACTGATAAAGCTAATATAAATAACTTTTCTAATTTAGTTTCCATTTATTGAACACCTGCTAAATGTCAGGAAATGTGCCAAAATCCTATATATGTTATTTCTAATTCTCACAACAAATACTACAAAAACAGTACTATTATTTACATATTGTAGATAAGGAAGCTGAAAATCAAAAAAGTTAAGTAATTTTTCTAAGACCAAACAGCTAATAGAGCTGACTCCAAAACTTATGCTCTTTCCATTATCTCGTCTCAATTTTCAGGTTATGTTAAAAAGCATCATAACAACTTAGAAAGAACATAGGTAACCTGATTTATGAAACCCATGGTACTCAAAACAGAAATTCAAAAATGAGTATTTTGCCTCACTACCTTTAATGTAGTAAGAAACAAAAGAAATGTATGTGAAAACACTTTGTAAATTATAAAATTACATACTAATGAATAGTATGTGAATAGTATGATGAACAATTAAATATAATTCTTTTAAAAATCAATAACACCTTAAAATGCAAACATTAAATGACAAACTTTTCAACGGATCTTTTTCTGATTTTATTGATCAGCTGCCAAAAGATTTCAATGTATTTAACTTCTTTCAAATGTTTTAACGTTTATCAACAAATATTTTAAAGCCCTAACCAAACTTAGCATCATTTTCATTTTAGATTAGTAATCTTTTTAGGCCCCTGTATAAATTAATTATTAGAAAATCAGACTTTCTGACCTTTGACCACTGTAGGAAGATCAGAACAACAGAAATGTTTTTAGAAAGGAAACCTAAGTCTAAAATAATGAAGACACGGGGCACCTGGGTGGCTCAGTCGGTTAAGCCGCTGCCTTCGGCTCAGGTCATGACCCCAGGGTCCTGGGATCAAGCCCCACATCAGGCTCCCTGCTCAGCGGGGAGCCTGCTTCTCCCTCTCCCTCTGCCTGCCTCTCTGCCTACTTGTTCTCTGTCAAATAAATAAATAAAATCTTTTAAAAAATAAATAAATAAAATAATGAAGACACATTTCTGAAAAACAGCAAATTTAATCCAATTACCTATATCATCCATGTTAGAAATAGAAGATAATAGTTTACTTACTTGAAGATGACTAGCAATTAGAGTCCAATCATCAGTTCCGTGTTGTTCAACCAACTTCTTTAACTTATCATCCTATTAAAACAGGAATGAAAATTAGAAAGCTTTCCTCCCCCACCTATTCCTCTATCTCTAAATATAGATAACTCTCCAATTCTTTCATGTCATATCTGACAGCCATCTATAGAAGGACAAGCCACTATAATACAAACTCTCCCATTTACTCTACTGTTTCTGTCAGTCTCAACATCAAACCACTGTTCACACCTCTGGTAGAAGAAAAATATGTGCACATTAGTTGATGAATAACTTTTCTCAGGTTTTGCTTTTCAATATCTTTTAATATCTTTATTAAATATTATTATTAACAAGTAAATGCAAGTATGAAATTAGTAAACCTTATCACATAATTACCTCATCTCTTGTCCATTTTACTCTGTTCCAGAGTTTCTTCAGTCCTTTCTGTTGTGGTACTTCATAATCATGATCAGCATACTGAAGGTCATCATCCTCATCCTCACTAAAAAAAAATAAAAACACACAATTGTGAAATCAAGAATTTTATGTAAATTTGTGAATTCAATCTTTGAAACTGTGTATACAGGTATGACTGAAGAAGCCACTCAGACTAACATACATCAAATTAGATTATTCAAAATATAAAAAATTAAGAGTCGTACAATTGAGACTAGCTATAGTTCTTATTGACACCAGAGAAATGATATGCCACGAGGGGTCAAGTGATAACCTCTATGTCATGCTAAAGAGTCTGACTTTTATTCTTTATTTGACCTTTATCTTAAAGAGTTAAAAGGCTTTAAGTAAGGGAAAGACAAATACCTCGGGTTTTGGAAAAATCACTGGCAGGAATGTGGAGAAATGGAGGAAGGAAGACCAATTACTAATCTTTTACAATAACCCAAGTAAGAAATTATTAGAGCCTGACAATGTTAAGGGTAAAATACAAAACACAGTCACATCTAGTTAAAAGAAACAATGGAAGAAATGATTCACTGGCATTACCAACAACAACAAAATTAAAATATGTGAAAATAATCTGAATATATAAGATCAAGGCATAGTAAACAATGAAACACTATTATAAGATACATTAGACTTGAATAAATGGAAAAACATTCAGACCCCATTCCTGGATAGGAAAACAATATTACAGATGTCCATTCTCCCTAAATTAATTCATAAATTTTTAATATTTTTTTAAAAGTAGGCTCCACACCCAATGTGGAGTCCAATGCAGGACTCAAACTCATGACTGTGGGATCAAGACCTGAGCCCAGATCAAGAGTGGGACATTTAACTGACTGAGCCACCCAGGCACCCCTAATTCATAAATTTAATGAATAATGATTTTCAGTGGGAGGGGTGCCTGGGTGGCTTAGTCAGTTAAGCATTTGCCTTCAGCTCAGGTCATGATCCCAGGGTCCTGGGATAGAGTCCCACATTGGGCTTCCTGCTCAGCGGGGGGCCTGCTTCTCCCTCTCCCTCTGCCTGCCACTCCCTCTGCTTGTGCACTCACTCTCCCTCCCTCTCTCTCTAATAAATAAATAAAATCTTTAAAAATAAAAAAGATTTCAGAGGGACTTAGACATGCTGATTCTATAGTTCATATGGAAAAATAAACAATTAGCACTACCCAGTATGAAAACATACTGTAGAGAAACAATAAATAGAACAGTACTGGCATATGAACAGATACACAGGTGAATGGAAGAGAATAGAACATTCAGAAAAAAAAAACCACACCCAAATGGGAATTTGGTAAATTGTAACAGTAACATATCAAATCAGTGGGGTAAAGATGGGCTTTTCAATAAATGGTAAGACACAGGGTGGCTAAATAAAGCTTGAGTCTTAGTTTAAAATAAAAAACGCCAGATGAATCTTACATTTTAAAAACTGAAACCATAATAGTACTATTAAAAAAATAGGACAGAGTTCCATCTTTTTATACCCTTGAGTAGAAGAGATCTAAATGTAACAAAAATCAAGAAACCATAAAAGAATAAACCAACTAAGGTAATAATAGTGGCAATGGAAAGAAGCATGTGAAACAGAGATATTAAAAAGGTAGAAACAAAAGGATTTTGCAAGCAATCAAGGATGCCTCCAAAACTTCTGACTTTAGGAGCATAAACAGAGCTATCCACTGAGATAAAGAATAGAAGGAAAAACAGAACTTTGAGAGGGAGAAGAGAATGGGGAGAGTAGGCAGTTTGGGACTAGCTGATTTCAAGGCACTTGAGAAATATACAAGTGAATATACCTTGAACAGCACTGTCAAGAGAAATATAACACAGCCATATATGTAATTTCCTAGTAGCCACATTTTAGAAATAGAAACAGGTCAAAATAATGTTAATTATTTAACCCAATATATTAAAAAATTACTACCTCAACACATACTCAACATAATCATGAACTAGTTTACATTCCTTTTTTACTTACTAAAGTCTTCAAAATCTAGTGTGTATTTTATAGAGTACATTGCAATTCAGACTAACCACATTTCAAGAGCTCAATAGCAACATGTGGGGAATGGCTATTCCATTGGGCAGAGCAGATCTAGGAAGGCACCAGGGCACATGGATCTTCTGCTCAGGTTAAGAGGCCTAGAGTAGACACACAGTTTTGGCAATCACCAGCATACAGAAAACAGTTAAAGCCATGAGAACATGAAGCCTCAGAAAAGAGGGTGGGTCTTTATGATAAACTGAATTAGAGGGTTTTGAGTAGCTAGAGGACTGAATACGGTCATGAGCATCTGAAAATAATAAGAGCAAATATTTATTTAAACTTTCTAAGTACCAGGGGCGCCTGGGTGGCTCAGTCATTGGGCGTCTGCCTTCGGCTCAGGTCATGGTCCCAGGGTCCCGGGATCGAGCCCCGCATCGGGCTCCCTGCTCAGCAGGAAGCCTGCTTTTCCCTCTCCCACTCCCCCTGCTTGTGTTCCCTCTCTCGCTGTGTCTCTCTGTCAAATAAATAAATAAAATCTTTAAAAAAAAAAAAAAACTTTCTAAGTACCAGACATTAGGTAGTCTCTGAAATTTCTGTCTTAAAACCCCACAACAACCCCAAGAGGGAAATACTACTATTCCCACTTTACAGAAAAGGGAGACTCTGACTTAGAAAAGTAACTTCTTGCCTACAGTTACGCCAAATGTAGCATGACTGAACTCCAAAATTCACTATTTAACCAGTATACTACCACATACTAGAAAAATAGGGAAGAGGATACTAAGAAGCTGGAAGATACCAAAGACAAACCTAAAGTATGTTTTGAAATCAGAACATGGTTCTAGTTATAACTGAACTACTTATTTTGCATCATGGATATATTAACCTCTTGGGGCTTTAGTTTACCTCTTTGTGAAATAAGGATAATACCACCTACCTTATAGTGCTTCAAGGATAAAATTAAATGAAAAAACATATAAGACACCTCATATAGCACATGGCACAGAGAGGTAGCTCAATATTAGTATTATGTGCATAGGCTGACTGCCCAACAATATTCGAGATTATTTCTGCTTTACTAGATTCAACTCTTTTCCAAAAATTCACTCTGATTTCAAATAGCTAAAGTTTGATGATTTAACTTTAATGTAATATATTTAAGAACATGTGGGTAGTTCCCAATATCTACATACAGTTTAATTGTTACAAAACTGAAAAATGAAGGCCTAGATTTAATATATACTGTCTATAGATCCTTTGCAGGAACTTCTGATTTCCCTTGATTTGTCAATTCTATAGGACCAAAATTCTTTTTTTTTTTTTAAGAAGGCTTCATGTCCAATGTGAAGGTTGAACTCATGACCCAGAGATCAAGAATCACATGTTCTACCAACTGAGCCAGCCTGGTGTGAGCCCCCCCTTCCCCCCGCCCCCGAACCGAAGTTCTTCATATCCGACCAAGCAAGACACCAAGATCCCCAACTTCTCTACCTATATAACTATCTATCTGCTTCGGTTCAATGCATTTCAACATTCCAATGCTCTCTCCCTAAAGCCAGTGTCTATTTGTAACAATAATCTGCCAGTTCTATGCTTGTTTTGTTGAATTAATCTGAAAATAAAGACACAAGTTTAAATAAAGAAATACCTGTTATTTGCTGCCATCTTCAGCTATCAGAAATATCCACCTGATTAGCCAAGATTAAATAGTTAAAATGGAGATGGTTCAGGATCCAGTGACTTAATAAATTTCTAAGAAGGCTACCAAATCAGAAAAAACACCATACTGAGGCTTTCTGTCCAATTTGTATGTACTCATGGCATCTACCCTTCTTTTTTAATGCTCATCACACATGCCAACCTTTCCAACCAAATAGTAAGTTCAGGAATGCAAAGACCATATCTAATACCTCTCAGCACCAAGCACAGTACCTGTAATATTTGTAAAATTAATGATCAGTGAATGATCTTCCTTACTCTTTTACCTCCTCCAAGTACTCTGTATTCCAAAATTACCTCATTCCCTTCCAACCCAATGAAAACTTCCACCTCCCTCAATACAGCTGATCTCACTGGATATGAGAGAGAAAACTTTTTTTTAACAAATAAAAATACCTCTAGAAGGGGAAAGGCATTCCCATTTATTAAAAAGGACTTTCAAAATCCAAATGCACCTCCAAATGGTAGAATTTTAAGGAGCATAACCTGCTGAAACAAACAAACAAAATATTCAGTACAGAAGGGGTTCTTTGGGGTGTCTACTAATATTGCCTAACCTTTCCTGGAACTGTCCCCAGCAACATTACCACTTCCTGCCATCCCAAACAGCCCTCAGTTGTGCTTTTCACAGGTTCCCCCTTTCTCCCACCCCTCAGATCCCAACAGCTTTCACAAAGGCATATTTGAGACTGCTTTTAAAAATTAGGTTATTTCTAGATCAAAAATGTTTAATTCAGGGACTTGCCTATATAAATCTTGAGTGTTCAAAAAAAATATCTACATCAAGTCTAATCTGTACAAAATTCACTGTCGGTTCTTATCAAATTATTTTAACTTAAGGGTATGAGTCCAAAGATGTTATTTGGGTCAAAAGACCAGTTACCAAGGAGTAATTTTCCTGAAAACTTGTTCAACTTTAAAATTTGGCCTTATTTTTTAACCACATACTTGGTTTGTGAGAAATTTCTATTTCTACATGAGGTTTCATTCTCTGTTTTGCATCAGCATGGTCATCAGTTTCAGAGAGTTATACAGCCCAGTCAATGTTCAGGAAGCTGGGTTTTTTGAGTGGGGTGAGTGTGAGGGAGGATTAAAGTAGAATTCTTAGAATCATCTCTCTACCACTGGGACTTTCCTGGAGTCTATCCACCTAGCTACTTCTTAGTTTTAGCATAAGTTATTTCTATATTGGTTAAGTAACTGTTGAAAGAATGATACAACTTTTAAATAAGTGTGACAGAATAAGATCCTAGAAAATTATCAATATCATTAGCTACAATAGAAAGATGCCTGAGAATGTGTACAATTTGCCAGTAAAAAAGAGAAGGGATAAAACCCCACATGTAATCTCATCAATACTCTACTTTCACCACTGCTTAATAATGGTTAGATACCATCAAAACAAATCTGTTCCATTTATCTGCTTTTTAATATCATCGTTTAGCACTTTTATATTGTAGCAATCAGTGATGATAATATATAATAACTAAATAAAATCAACTCCTTACTACATAAGTAAGTCATTTTTAGACTAGGATGACTGATCTAGAAGACAACAAAAATAGGTGAAATTATTTCTCCAGATACAAAGCAAAAATAGAAAAGGAATTTGGTTTCTGAATCTTCATCCAGGACTTGGTTACCAGAATTACTCTGCCAGTTTTATTTTTTTAAGTCAAAGAAAATATTTATTCTATAACTGTCTGATATATAAACTAAGCACTACATTCAAATGAAAGGTTTTCTTTTTTTTAGATTATGAATGAACAAAGTGATTAGGGTGATTATCAAACAGCAAAATGAAGCACGTACACACACACACACACACACAAATACTATGACTCATTAGGCCAGGAAAATGGTTAAGAGAAACTTTACACTGGGTGTAAGCTAATAGGATGTTACAGTCATAACTTACCCTGTGAAATAATACACAAATTACTCATACTTGACTATATTAAGATAAAACACTTAGGGAGAAGTTCAATTTTTTTAAAAGATTTTTTATTTATTTATTTGACACAGAGAGAGAGAGAGAGAGAGAGAGAGAGATCACAAGCAGGCAGACAGGCAGGCAGAGGGAGAGGGAGAAGCAGGCTCCCCGCTAAGCACAGAGTTGGACATGGGGCTCGATCCCAGGACTCTAGGATCACGACCTGAGCCGAAGGCAGCCGCTTAACAGACTGAGCCACCCAGGCGCCCCGAGAAATTCAATTTTTAAGGGATACTAATTTTTAGAGTAAAATGAGGTATTGAAAGGAAGAATTTGAGAATTTTTAAAAATTTACTTTTATTTGAAAAGAATCACTGGTTCAAAATTAAAGAAATATCAATAGTTCTATCAAATTTGCTCTAATAAAATCACTTCAACTTGATTGTATTTTGAGTCACAAATCATCAAATCTGAAAATTTTATCAAAATCCAAAATTACATCTTTATTTTAAACTGGCTTGGGGCACCTGGGTGGCTCAGTCATTAAGCATCTGCCTTGGGCTCAGGTCATGGTCCCAGGGTCCTGCGATCAAGGCCCACATCGGGCTCCCTCCCTGCTTAGCGGGGAAGCCTGCTTCTCCCTCTCCCACTCCCTCTGCTTGTGTTCCTTCTCTCACTGTGTCTCTGTCAAATAAATAAATAAAATCTTTAAAAAAAAAATAAACTGTCTTGACAGGGTAATTCTACATTTTCTTAAATCCAATCAAATTCAAGGTATGAAAATTTACCAGGTTGATTTAAAAAAGTGAAATCAGGCCACCCGGTGGTTAATATTATGTACTGCATACATGAATATTTTATTTCCAAACCTGGACTGCAAACTAGCATCATTATTAAGACAAATTTGACTTCATTTGACCAGTATTAATAGTAATACTGAAATAAGTACTGAAGGGAATTCTACCTACCTTCTCATAAACAAAAATGATGACTGAACTTTTCTATTTTATTCCATTAGTTGTGTATATTTTTAAATGAGCAAAGATGATTACAAAAGGATTCAAAACAGGATATATATTAAATCTGGAAGTTACTTTACAGACCCTAAAATCCAAACCCCTAGATTAACAGACTTAAAACTGGGATATAGAGTTTACTTGCTTTTCTAAAACAATATTGCTAATTAATGACAAAGCTGCTTAAAAAATCAGTTCTCATTTTCAGTATTCTTTCACCCATAACACTCATTTTGATGGAAATAACATAGTAAAATTGCTTCCCATACACACACATAACCCACTAAAAAACATTTTCCAATGCAAAAGCTGGCTTTTACCTTTCCAGTTTAGTACAGTTCACCAAGTGTAAATACCTGAATCTGTTACTACTTAAATATGTCTTCTAGTTTCTAAACGACATTTTTTAAAGTTTATTTTTAAGGGTAGATCTAGTTTTTAAAAACTAAAATTAATTACTCAATACATAAATACGCTTAAAAATCAAATACATGTTAATAACCTATACCAATTTTGGTATTGCCTATAAATTATATCATTAAAACCCCCAGTGAGATCTAAAACTATTTAAAGTCACAACACTAAATGAGCCTTTTCCTTTATGTAAATCTAGATCAGAGATACTGCAGCTATCTTAAACAAAAGTCAAAAGAGCCAACATCCTCCAGTTGTTTCAGCCTAAGGTAACAGTTTTTTTTACTTTTTTTTCATATCATACAGAAAAAAGTATATTACAGGATTTATACCCATAGTCTTATGCAAAACTTTTATATAGCAAACTATAGTTTGCACTCAAATACTTAGTCATATAGTAGAGATCTTAAATTGACCAAATTATTTTCTTTCTCAACTATAAATTAGGTTCATATTTATTAAGACATTTAGCCAAAAGGCATGAGACCAGACTTTGCCCAATAATTTCACCTTCAAAACATTTTACATTCTATTATCTTATAAGATAAATAAGACTATTTTCATATACAAGAAATATAATTTAGAGCATGAAACACATTTAAGTATGAAGAGCCTAAGAAATACACCATTTAGATGTGACAATTTCTCACCACATCCTCTACCTCTATATTCCCATAGGGAGCATAGCTTCACCCCACTGCATTTAATTACTCCAGCCTTATGACTTTTTAAATCATTCTATAATACATTTTAATTCATACAGCTGACAAAGAACAAAAGTGAACAGTACAATCAATGTTCAGATCTCAATGCTCACAGTATTATGAATAAAAGAAAATAACGTACACAGGCAAATTAGTCATTAAATCACTTCTCCTTTCTTAGTCTATTATTATGAAGCATACAAAAACTATGAAATGAACAGACAAAATCAATTGGAGGACAGGGTTCTAACATTCAAGCATCCGTGTCTAACCATAACTAAACGATGATGATAGCATTAGCTAAGACACTCTTTCAAATAAGATTAACATCAATAGTGATAGGTAGATAATGCCACACAATGAATATAAACAAACTTCTGTTTTTGAGTTGACAGTCACTTGTCACTTTGCTTAATGAAATTATTTTATTTTAAAAGTTTTGTATATTTAAAAATCCACAAGGCCTAAGCCAGTACCTCAGTAATTATAATTATAGGAGCTTTTAATATCTATCTTTTCTGAAGATTAGGAAGTTAATTAGAGCAGAGATTCTCACCTGGGTGATTCTACCCCCCTCAACACACATTTGGTAATGTCTGGAAACATTTGATTGTCACAACTCAGAGAAACGGTGTTACTGGCACCTACTGGACAGGGCCATGGATGCTATTAAACATACTACAAAGCATAGGGCAGCCCCCCACTACCGAGAATTATCTAATCCATGTATCAGTAGTGACAAGGTTGAAAACCCTGTTGTAGAGAGGTGGGTTTATGTGAGTGTATATTTGTTCCATCTGAAGAGTTTGACCTACACCGTAGTTGTCACAAAATAAGTCTAAAAAGGACTTATTTAATGCTGATTTCTGCAGAAATACTTTACATACAGATGATTAATAAATTAATAAAGCAACAAATATAATGTGTAGTTATTGCCAATTTTAAACAGAAATCTGCAATGAATGAATCCTACTACTAAATTTCAACTTAAGAAATACATCTCTAGTTATGACTTTAAGGCTGTGAACCTAGATAAACAAAACCACTTGGAAATCCTGCCAAACATCTTTTCAGGTTTATTTAATACTACTGACAAAAGACAACCTCGTTTTGTGTCATCTAAGTGGTTACTACACACAATTTAGGTGTAGCTACTATAGCAACGTATAAATAAAAATTAGATGAGTAAATTCCTCCTAGCAAGTTTTCCAACAAAAATTATGCCCTACCTCTCTGGGCAACACTTAGTTACAGGCAGAGCCAAACACGGAACTAAAAATATTCAGTGAATCAAACATTGTTTTAAGATCAAGCTACGGGTAGTAACAGTGTAACAACTTCCCAGCAGAAGATACTAAAAATATATACATAAAGCTGAGAACATGGGAATGGTAATTACAGAAAACATCAAAAAGGTCCTCTCTCCTCAGCTATTCCGGAGGATTTTCCCTACCTGTCAAGGTAGCAAAGATGGCAGAGGGCTCCCAGCGCACGTTTATCAGAGTTTAACTGATACAGTAATTCAGAAAAAAAGAATCTCTCCGGACACCATTTTCAAGCCGTCCGGGCTGCACATGAGCACTTTTAGGTGCGTAGGGTCCTCCCTGAAAGCGCAGACTTACCTGGCAAGAAACTCCGACCAAGTGGCTGTGAGAGACTGAAGTCTGGACGTGCGCTGTTGGGAGAATCAACTCCTTAGAGCAATCTGGACATTTGTTACTCACTTTCTGCGCCTTAAACACAGTGGTCCCCAACTCTACACACGTCACGGCTGCGATTGGGCCAGCCGGGCCGAAGAGGCTGTGGGGCTGCGGGAAGGAAAACCTCTGCCCCAGCTGGGGAGGGCCTGATGGGGAAGCATTGGAACAGGGAAAAGAATCTGAGCCGGGACAGTGCCAACAGGCCTGAGTGAAAGGGATGTCACCCACCTGCGCGACCTCTTCGCCATCCTTCAAGTACCGCATAGGCGCGGGCTGGGCGGGGACGCAGTTAAGCCTCCTCCAGCCTCAAGCGAATGCTCCTTGTCCCCGACCCTCCAAGCCGTTTCCCTCGCTCCCTCTCCGAGGCGACCGAGAGTGGAACGCAAGTCCCCCGCAGGGCAGGACGGAGGGGCGGACCGCGACCCGCCCCCGGCCCGCAGTGCCGCTCCTAGCCCCGGTCCGGCCCGGTCAGGGATGCCCCCAACATG
The DNA here is from genome assembly GCF_009762305.2 of Zalophus californianus. Taxonomy (NCBI): domain Eukaryota; kingdom Metazoa; phylum Chordata; class Mammalia; order Carnivora; family Otariidae; genus Zalophus; species Zalophus californianus. The sequence goes on from NC_045598.1 coordinate 126,315,649, forward strand.
TCAGGAGGCGCGCTCCCGCCCTCCGCCGGCCCCTCCCGCCGCCTCTCAGCCTCTACTCAGTGGTCCCAGCTCAGCTCTGCGGCGGGCGCCGACCCCCGCCCTCACCCCGCAGCGAGCAGCTCTGCAGGGCTCGCAGCCTCCTGCAGGGTTTTGTCCGCACCGCCGAATCTCGCGCCCAGCCTCCCTCAAGAGCCGCCGTTTGAATCTGCGCACGCGGCCCCGAACCTCATTGGCTGTAGCGACCGCACGCGGGGGGACGAGGGCGGGGCGGGGAGAGCGCGCGCGACTGGGGGCGGGGCTGGGGAGCTGGAAGTCGGGACTGGAACTCGCGGGAGTCGTGGAAGGAGCTGGGAGTCAGGGGGTGGGGCCGCAGGGCGGGCTCGCGGGTCTTGCCTTGACAGGACTCGGAGCGCGCCGAGCGCCGCACTGCGCGGGGCCTGCTGGGAAAGCGAGTTCCGGTGCTCGCTTAGAGGCGGGTCCGGAAGCTGCGGCGCGAGTCCAAACTTCCCGGGGCTCGCGGACACGGTCCTTGGGGGTTGGGCGGCCTCGCCAAGGCACGTCCCCGCACCCTCCTTTCAGCCACAGCTCCTCGATTCCTAACTCCTCGTGTGTATCCCGCCTCGTTAGTTAGGAGGCGCGGTCTTCCGATTTGAGACAAATCTAACCATAAAATTTGCGCGGCCGTTATTGTTTAAGCAAAAATGTGAGCTATTTTTTGCCCAGACATCAGAGCTACTGGAGTAGCGAAGACTGTGGTAGGAAACCGAATATCAAGAATGAGCAGGAGTGACAGGTGAAAAAAGTTTTTAGCTGGAGTCGTTCTTGGCACAGAAAAAGGAAATAAGCCAAGTCTGCGTCCAGTCTTCGCAGTGCTTAATCCCTTAGCTCGCTGTACGGGAAATAATGGAACCCGGATCCAGAAGAACAATGCAGGAAGACAAGAGCGAACTGGAAATTTTGCCCAGATAAATCAGTATGGTAGTCAACTATAGAAGGTGACCTTCCCTCGCAGGAGAGACGGGAGGAGGGGAGAATTGCATGGAAGGAGCTTCCAGCAGTTCGAACTACTTTAGAACAAGTGTAAAACTATGAACTGCTGGAATCAAGTAACATTGAAGTAGATTACAGTAACAATTAGAAATGGTAAAGGATCCAAATTTGCAAGGTAACATGCTCTACTGCATAGAGCACTAAACCACATGTTAATATTATAACAAACTTACATTTTGCTATTTTGAAATTTTACGCATCAATTTTTGCAAATCAGAGATGCAGGTGCAAATGTGAATTGAAGAGGAGCTTGCATGCACCACTTTGAAAACTTAAAACGCCTTTTTATAGTTCCGTTTTCTCAAGATACGGGTTCTGGGAAGGTAAAACACCTTTTATATCATTCCTTATTATATTGCTCGTTCAGTTTATTTTTAACCTAACTGAGAAAGTAATGTCATTTGAAAACTGATTTCTGATTTACTCCTGAGTCATACATTACTCAACTTATTTATATTCTAACAGGAAGCAGAGTTTCTCCTATATATTAGGCTTTTTGCAGAGAATACTTTTTTAGAGCTCGAAGGCAGTTATTCTAGATTTTGAAAGGGGTTCACAGTCATTTGAATACACACTCGAATGTAATTGAGAACTGGCCTTTTTTTTTTAGCAAAACATACATTTTAAAAGAGTTTTTATTCGGAGTATTATAAAGAGCTCTCAAAACAGCTATGAGGTGGGGGAAGCAATGAAAAAATGAGCAAAAGATTAGAGCAGACATTTCACAAAAAAAGATAGACAAATGGCAAATAAGCCACATGAAAAGACGCTCCACATCATTGATCATTAGAGAAATGCAAATCAAAACCACAGTGAGATACTATCACACAGCTATTAGGAGGAGGGAAGACTGACTATACAAGTGTCGGTAAAGGAGAAGATGCTGAGCAAATATAACTTTAATGCATTGCTGGTAGAAATGCAAACGGAACAGACACTTCGGAAAACAAATGTTTATAGTGGTTTTATTTGTAATCACCCAAAACTGAAAACACTCAAAGGGATGTTCTTCTCATGATCACACTTCTCAATCCGCGAGAGTTGTTTTGAATAGTCTGTTAAAGTTTCTCAGGTTTTTCCGCTGGGGTATAGGGGATTGAAAACCAAGGGAAAAATGATGGAGGACAAGTGTTAGAAATTTCTTTAAAAACTATTTTATCTTAAAAACTCATGTAAAGTTTTCTTTCTACTCCATGACAAATATATTCCTATTTTTAATTATAAAAATGATTTTTTAAATATTTTTTTAATTTATTTTTTTTAAGTAATCTCTATGAACCCAACATGGGGCTCAAACTCACAACTCTGAGATCAAGAGTCTCATGCTCTTCCAACTGAGCCAGCCAAGTAAACCTAGAAAAATGATTTTAAAAGTATATACTAATTTACTTTCTTACTCCAAATCTTTAAATAAATTGCTTCATTATTATTAAATAAATGAGCAGTAAAGTGCACCATGCTCATCCTTCCCATGACTATACCAACTTATTCTCCACAAAGGCCAAATACTCCGAAGGTTTCCTTATGTTGTTTGAAAAGCTTTTGCTGGCTTAATATAGTACCTGAGAGACAATACTTTTGATAGAGCCATATGTATCATTCCATAAATATATTTTTGTCTGTTCTATTTATTGTAGAATCCCAGTCCCTAGAATAGCAATGCATCAGTATACAATGAGTAAACAAAGGCAAATAATAAGCTCATGAATAAATATGTTCATAAAAATATAAATTAGGGGTGCCTAGGTGGCTCAATTGGTTGGCCATCTGCCTTCTGCTCTGGTCATGATCCCAGGGTCCTGGGATTGAGCCCCACGTTGGGTTTCCCTGCTTTGCAGGGAGCCTGCTTCTCCCTCTCCCTCTGCCTGCAGTTCCCCCTGCTTGGCTCATCTCTCTCTCTCTCTCTCTCTCTCTCTCTGTCAAATAAATAGTCTTTTAAAAAAATATAAATTTGAAATACCATTTTATGACTACTAAGGCAGCAAAATATTTCTAAATTCTGTCAACAAACTGAATAATTCCTTGATGTTAGTACTGAAACTGGTATAACCTTTTGGAAAGCAATACTAAGCAAAAGCCATAAAGATGTGCATAGCCTATGACAGACATTTTATCTTAATATACCGTAATTTGGGGTGCCTGGGTGGTGCAGTCGTTTGAGTGTCCAACTCTTGGTTTCGGCTTAGGTCATGATCTCGGGGTCCTGGGATCAAGACCCACATCAGACTCCACACTCGGGGGAGTCTGCTTGAGATTCTCTTTCCCTCTGTCTCTCCCGCTTGTGCCATCTCTCTCTCTCTAAAATAAATAAATAAAATCTTTTTTAAAAAATACTGTAATTCAATGCAAGCAAAAAAGATGTACTTCAATGCTTATAGTGTTATATTTCATTAAAACCCCAATTGGTTCTCATCAGGGACAATTACAGCCAGTAAAAATAGTGTAATATTAAGACAATGCCATTAAACAGCTGTTACACCACTGGGCCCTTCTAGGTGTTTCACATGCATTCATCTTAGGTAATATGCACAACTTGTATAATTGTAACAATCCTATGGGGTAGGTACTATTATTTTCATCCACTTTATTTTTTTAGAAAAGATTTTATTTATTTATTTGACAGAGAGAGACACAGTGAGAGAGGGAACACAAGTAGGGGGAGTGGGAGAGGGAGAAGCAGGCTTCCTGCAAAGCAGGGATCCCGATGCGGGGCTGGATGCGGGGCTTGATCCCAGGACCCTGGGATCACGACCTGAGCCGAAGGCAGGTGCTCAACGACTGAGCCCCATCATCCACTTTATAAATGAGAAAAATAAGGCACCAAAAAGTTAATTTGTTCAAGGGCGTATTTTCATCCACTTTATAAATAAAAAAATAGGGCACCAAAAGGTTAATTTGTTAAAGGGCCTATAGAGGTAGAACCAAGATTTGAATTAGAAACAAGTTCCCAATCACTTTACTACCCTAACATCCATGAGCATTCAACTACCAGTATAGTATAGATGTACTATAATATGGTATAGAGCGAAGAGCTGGTAGCAGAATTTTATGATTAATATGTTATTTATGTACGTAAGGTCTCAGGGTGTATGTGTATGTGGGTAAGTGTCTAACATAGAAAATGGTCTAGGGACTGCACACCAAACTGTTTAGCAGTGTTTTACTTTGGAGGGAGGGATGAGATGGGGGCAGGGCAGGCTTTAACTCTTTACTCTATGTATTTTTGTATTATTTGACTTTTTTAAAGCATAAATTCTTGTTTATTTTACTTTTTTAATTTAAAAAAATGAACTGGAGGGGCGCCTGGGTGGCTCAGACGGTTAAGTGTCTGCCTTTGGCTCGGGTCATGATCTCAGGCTCCTGGGATCGAGTCCCGTGTTGGGCTCCCTGCTTCTCCCTCTTTCTCTGCCCCTCCCTCCCCGCCTGTGCTCGTGCTCTCTCTCTCTGTCTCTCTGTCAAATAAATAAAATCTTTAAAATAATTAAAAATGAAATAAAAATTTAAAAATGAGCTGAAAATAAAAAGAAATAGCATGTTATATAAAACTTGCCCCAGTATTGATAATGCTAAATAAATATGCTTTGGCAGAAATGATGAAACCATATATTATGTGCTCAATCTGAGAACAAAAATCAGGTTTAGGATTATATCTTGGATACATAAATATCTGTTTCAACCTCTTCCCACCACCAATATATTTTGGTAATCTCTACATTTAGGATACTATTTTAAGTTTGACAGAAATTATAAATAGAAATCATATTGTCATAAGCAGCTATAGAATTCTTAGTTTGGCTTTTAAAGGTAAAAATGAGCGGTTGATCTGCAAGAAAAAAAACTGTAAGAGAAAATATTTTTAAATTTGTCCCTTTTCAGGAGGTGGGTGAGGGGATGGGTTAAATAGGTGTTGGGGATTAAGGAGGGCACTTGGTTTTTTTGTGTTTGTTTGTTTTTTAAAGATTTTATTTATTTATTTGACAGAGAGAGACACAGCGAGAGAGGGAACACAAGCAAGGGGAGTGGGAGAGGGAGAAGCAGGCTTCCCACAGAGCAGGGAGCCCGATGGGGCTGGATGCGGGGCTGGATGCGGGGCTGGATGCGGGGCTGGATGCGGGGCTGGATGCGGGGCTTGATCCCAGGACCCTGGGATCATGACCTGAGCCGAAGGCAGACGCTTAACAGCTGAGCCACCCAGGCGCCCCAAGGAGGGCACTTGTGATGAGCACCAGGTGTCATATGGAAGTGTTTGAATCACTATATTGTATACCTGAAACTAATATTACACTGGAATTTAACTAACTGGAATTTAAATAAAACTTTAATATTTTTTAATATTTTTATTTAATATTTTTTATTTTTATTTATATTTTATATTTTATTTTATATAAATAAATATATTTAATATTTTTAAATAAAAACTTAAAAAAATTAAGTGTCCCTATTTCAAACCAATATTCTTTGCTCTACTCTTTTGTAACAGATAGAATAATGGCCCACCCAAAGATATCTATGTTCTAGTTCCCAGAACCTATGAATATAATACCTTAATGGCAAAAGGGACTTTGCAGTTGTGATTAAATTAAGGATCTTGACATGGAGATATTAGGTTGGATTATCCAGGAGGACCCAATGTAATCATAAAGATCCTTAAGAGTGGAAAAGGGGAGCAGGAGAGCCTGACAGATTTGGAGATGCTATACTGTTAGCTTTGAAAATGGAGAAAGAGGTCATGAACCAAGGAATGCAGGCAGCCTGTAGAAGCTATTAAATAAATCGAGAAAATGGGTTCTCCTCTCAGATTTTAGCTTATGGAGATTCTCTATCAACTTCTTTTTCTTTTTTTTTTTTTTTAAAGATTTTATTTATTTGACAGAGAGAGCACAAGCAGAGGGAGAGAGAGGGAAAAGCAGGTTCCCTGCTGAGCAAGGAGCCCGATGTGGGACTCGATCCCAGGATCCTGGGATCATGACCTGGGCTGAAGGCAGCCGCTTAACCGCCTGAGCCACCCAGGCGTCCCTCTCTTTGAATTTCTGACTTCCAGAAGTTTAGGATATTAAGTTTGTATTGTTTTAATCCAGAGTTTATGGTAATTTGTTACAGCAACATAGGAAACTACACCTTCTTTGAAATTTTGAACATTTTTGGCCTGTGATGATAAAAGTAGTGCTTTCTCTTCAAAAGGTGATCTTTCACATAGTGTTCAAATTTTAGCACTCATTTACAACAGATGAGCCTACTAACTGAGGGTTCAAAATGAAGGATATGAACTCCAGATTGAGAGAGAGGGTACTGAGGGCATTAAACAAGAGAAATTATTTACTAGAATATCACAAAATCCTTAAAGCAAGACTTGCTCATCTGTGGGAAACATGACATGTACGAAGATATGAAGGTATGTGCTCCTTTTTAATTCTAAGCTTTCTACCTCTACTTTAAATTTTGTCACCTTCCACATTATTAGGGATAATATCTTGTTTGTTTTTGTTTTCAGCCTCCCCTTCTCTCCTGGCCTAGTACATCCAGGCACTCCCAAAGGGAACAATGAATTTGCAAGATTTTAGGGGAATTTGTGGTTATTGAAAGTCGTTACTGGCATTTAGAATGCCAGTTCTAGGAACAGAGGACTCTTGTAATGTTTGAAAGAGTCCTGCACAAGGAAGAACTATCCTGAGTTCCATTCAACTTTCAACCGGACAGTAATTTAAGTGAAAAAACTGATAATTATTTAAGCCTAGAATCAACTTTTTTTTAACTTATAAACACAAGTACATAGTGTTGGGGTTTTTTTGCAGTTTTAAAATACACTATTTCCAGGGCGCCTGGGTAGCTCAGTCAGTTAAGCATCTGCCTTGGGCTCAGGGCATGATCCCAGAGCCCCAGAGTCCCAGGATTGAGCCCAGCATGGGCTTCCTGCTCAGTGGGGAGTCTTCTCCCTCTACCCTTCCCCCATGCTTGTGATCTCTTTCTCTCTCTCTCTCTCTCTCCATCAAATAAATAATAAAATCTTTTAAAAATATACACTATCTCCAGAAATACCAGTACGTAAACCAGGGGAAGATGGCATCTTTTTTTTTTTTTTTTAAAGATTTTATTTATTTATTCATGAGAGACAGAGAGAGAGAGAGAGAGAGAGGCAGAGGGAGAAGCAGGCTCCCAAGGAGCAGGGAGCCTGATGCGGGACTCGATCCCAGGACCCTGGGATCACGACCTGAGCCGAAGGCAGACGCCCAACCATCTGAGCCACCCAGGCGCCCGGGGAAGATGGCATCTTATTTTGTTCAGACTTAACCAAGAGTTGTTTCCCCATTTTAGAAAATCATATCACTGAGGATAACTCAGCTCAAGATTTTAAGACAGAAATATAGCCCACTGGTATCTGTGTTTCTAGCTATGGAGTTCATAGTGATTCTATATGTATTTTGGCTGGATTAGTTGTGCCTGATGGGCTTTATTATAAATCTCTTCTGTTTCTCCTCCATTTTATAGGGAGAGCATTAAATTGATTTTTTAAAAATTTGTAAGTTATCTATGAATATCACTTTAGTAGGGTACAGGGAGTAGAATATATTGTTATAAAAAGAGGACACTGGCTCCAGTCGGTTTGAAAATATTGATCTAAATATATTCATCCATCCCTCCCTCCCTCCCATAATCCTGTATCTGCTATCTTCCCTTCTTCCCTTTCAGCTAAACTTCAAAGTTGTCTTGACTTGACTACCCCATCGGTCTTCAGTCCTCTCATAATCTAACCTTTACCATCACTGTCCATTAAAATTGTGGCTGCAAAATTGTGGCTCTTAAATCCAATGGACACTTGAAAAAAAATTCATTTTACCTGAACTTTCTACAGCATTTGACTTTATTACTTCCTTTTATTTGAAACTTCCGTCCTTCGTTTTCTGTGACCTCACCTCCATAATTTCCATTCCTCAAAGTATTTTGGAAGTCTCTGTTCTTCTGCCAGCTCCTTAAATGTCGGAATTCTCCCAAATTGCATGTAGCTGTCCTCTCATCGTACACTCTCTTCCTAGGCCATCTCAACCACTTCCATGATTTCAGTCACATCCTAGGATTCACGGATCTTCAACTTGCAATCCCAAACCCTCTCCTGAACTCCATCTCTCTCCCAAAATTCAACATGTGAATTCCCAAATGGAATTTATTCCCTTTCTACCCATCTGCAATTACTCCTGTGTCCTATTCCAAATTAGTAGCACCATCATCCAGCCTCTCAACTCATAACCTGAGAGTCTGGATTGGCCTTTTTACTGTCTCTCCAACATCTTCTCCTTGACATCCCCACGGCCAGTGGGTCAGTTCAGGCTCTCATCTCTCATCAATTACAGCAAGTCTTTTAACTGATCTCTCATCCTCTAGTCTTATCCAATCCACTGCATCCTCCACTTGGCCACCTGAAGGGTCTTTTAAAACACAAACCTGTTTAAATTATAATATCTGCTTTGGGAAAGTTCCAACTTCTAATTGGAGTCTCAGAAAACCCTTCTTATTTTGACATTTGGGATCACCTCACCTGTTTTCAAACTATAGATTACTTTTAAAGCAATTATGGCTACAGAACATATTTTGAATGCCATAAACCTTAACAACATAATAATAATAGTACAGCTAATAAAAGTTAAGAAGCAGAACGGGAGGATAAGGGATATTAGAAAGTGTAGAAATGATAATTTCTTCATTTTACATACTGGAGAGTTGAGATGATGTCTAAAAAATTGATGGCTCAATAAACAGACTTAAGAATATTATATAAAGTTAGAAAGGTGATTTGAAGAGAGCAAGGGTACTCATCTTTCATAATGGAGAAATCAAATACTGTCTAAAGTTGATAAATCAAGGGATTAGACCTGGTAGGGAGGTAACCACCAAAATAGAAATAGTTGATTTAGCAATTGAGATGGAGGAACTGGGTGTCTTTCTATATAGTTTTGAAAAAAATTTTTTAACCAAGTATATTCATTGCTTTGAGAATAACTTTTAAAAAGAAAAAGAATTAAGGCCCATTTCAATGAAAACTTCTATAGATTACTTCTTTTTCAGCTATTGATTTAATTTTTTCTGATCACTTCACTGTACCAAAAATAAATTTAATAACATTATAAAGCTTAGTAAAGAGAAAGCCAAATCACTCACCATAAGAAAGATCACAAAAAGAAATAATCTTAATGTGAGAAGCAGTATTTTAAGCACTACTTTGTACGCTGGTTACTAGTCACTTAGGTGGTACTACTGCTAAATGGAAGGCAGCTATGCTCACCACTATACCACCAACGCCGGCTTACTACTGCTAAATGGAAACAGAGGAGATGACAAATACCAGGATAGAGCCATGAGAAGCTAGAGATAGAAATGGAACTAATCTTCCTATAATCCTGGTAATGGTGAAAGAAAGCAGATAATTGAGGGTTTCTAGCTCCTAATTTCTCACTTTACTATTTTGCTAAAATTTTTGTTACATATCTGTGCATCTAATTTATACTGGTTATATTCAGTAGCAGAGATAACTTTTAGTTTCAAAGGATAAGCTCATATTCTGAAGATGGTTTTATGTACTGAATTTAGAATCTCATTCTTTTACAGTTTACCTTTCCTTAGCAACCCTATTTGCACAAGCTTTCTCAAACTTTGTCATCCTTATCCATTCAACTGGATCACTACCCTCTTACAGGAAGGATTTGGGGGTCTAAATTGTGGCAGACATAAGCATCACACTTAATTTTCCTTGATGGACTGCCCTAATAAATATTTTTGGTAGTACGTAATCTTGCCAATTTGATTTTTAAACATCATATTAATTCTTTGGGTCTTGGCTTGTAACATCACCTCTTGGGAAGCCTTCTCTAAGCCCCTAGCAAGTCAGGTTAGTTCCTCCTGTAGTATGACTCCCACCACCCAGTAGTCCCCCTATATTTGCACTTGCTTGTTTAGGCGACTCTCTCATTCACTAAAAATATAATGGCAGGAAGTATGTCTTTCTTGCCATTTTATTATTCCTTATTTGTAGCAAGTACCTGGCACACGAAAAGATTTCATATAAATGTTTTGATGAGATACAAGTAGCCCATGAACTGTCCTTTGAGAAATATCACCTTTGGGAAGACTTCCCACTAAAGCAACAGACCTGCTTAGTAAATGACAATCGTTCCAGGCTCTTGAAATGAGGGAGTTGGACTTTTATCTAACCAATGATTCTCAAATTTACCCAGATCAATCATCTAAGAAATTCTGAAATCCTTCTTTAAATCATCTCCAAATTTGGGGGGGGGGGGGAAACAAACCCAAGTAGGGAAGAACTTGGGGTAGAGGACTGGGGTTCAGGGAGGGAACTTCTAGGAAGTGAAATTAAAGCCAGGTAGTACACATTGAAATCATTTCAAACCAGATTGGTGTACCTGAAAACAAGCTAGATTTAACAATAGATGTTTATAAAGATTTACGTGACCACCAAATTTTACTCCTTTGCTAAATTACAAATATAGTACTCAGGTTAAGAACTTAGGCTATGGAGTCATAAACATCTAGGTTTAAATTCAGCTCTACCACCTGTAAGTCCAGAATTTGGGTAAATTACCAATCTACCTGAGCCTATTTCCTGAAAGATGAAAACAACGATGTTACCCAACCACAAAGAGTTGTTTTGAGTTGTTATTGTCTGTATATAGGGAAATGGCCACTAAATGATAATTAATATGGAATGTGTTTATTGCTTGTCTCCATCATTGGGATGTAGCTCTAAAAGCTACATGGATCTTATTTAGAATTATTACCCAGTTCCTAGAACAGGGGACATGTTGAATTTTTTTTTTTTTTTTTCAGGAGAGGGGTTGGGGTTACAAGTGAAGATCTGTGAATCCTAGGATGTGACTGAATCAAGATTATACTTGAATCATTCAATTTGTTACGCACTGATCAAAAGCCAAGCTTCTGTTCTGTGGTATGACAAATGGACCAAGGACAGGTTTAGTTCAAATGAGGAAAGAGTGCAAGTTTAAAGAGCCTGTTAGTTTTTCACCTCAGGATACCATAGTTTAGAAAATCAATCAAAGACTTCGTTTAGAAAATCAATTAAAGACTTGTTTTTCTGTATACATTTTTAATGATTAGAAACAATGAGCTATGCAGTCATAATTGCAGTTACTGGGGTCTGAAAAAGCCAGTCAAGAAAAATAAAATCCATACTGAACTGTCATAAGTAGGATGTTTATCTTATTCACTGAAGTTTTTGAGAACTCCCAAATATATGGTATGTGACCAGTGGGACGCATGTACAAGACCTCAAGTCCAAGCTTGGGACAAGTGTAGCCAGCCAAAGCATAAAGCAAAGCTAATTATGTTTAGTTTACTTGGAGCCCACATCAATGTCACTTGTCCCAACAGCACTATGCTAACAGCAAGTGAGCCCATGATGACATATCAGCAGAACAAGGAGATAGCAACTAAAGAACCAAAAAGTTATAGAAGAAACTGAGGCCTTGAAAGGCTCCATGACTTGCCTCAAGTCACAGAACAAGTTAGTCACAGAGCACAGACTGTCAGTTCTCCAGATTTTCAGTATTGCATGTGGTCATAAAGCTCTCGCATAAATATCTGAACTTAGATACCATTGTTTTTAGCTCATCAACTATGTATCACAAATAAAGCAGGTTTTAACCTAATAAAACAAATTATTTAAATAATGTGTGCCCTATATATGAGGATTTATCAGTTTTAATGTCAACTGAACTCTACTGAATTATTTTGATATGTAAACAACAGGAATAGTAAACATTTAAGTGTTTACTGTATGTCAGGCACTGTTCTAATCGTCGAATACATGTTAACTCATTTAATCCTCACAACCACCCCAGGAGTAGATGTCCTCATCATCCTACTAGAGAAAAAACTGAAGCACAGACAGATCACACAGTAAACAGTGTGCCAAGACTCAGTTCTAGGAGCCTAGTGTCTGAGGCTCTGCTCTAAGTTAAACAAGTCTATTCTAACAGAATGAATATTAAGCATACATATTAAAACTTAAAAGTAAATATAAGTCGTTGATTGCTAAGCCATAGAAATGTTACTTCTATTTTCTCTATTTCCCTTCATTCCCTGTTTATCTCTAACCAGTATTTTTTAAAAATCAGCACAAAACTAAGTTCTCTTTATTAGAACATGTCTGTTTTGTCTTTAAATATTCAGTAAGCATTACATAACCCAATTATGTAAAATATCTAAAGGAATTTTGCTTATTCTTTTTTTATTTTTTATTTATTTATTTGAGAGAGAGAGAATGAGAGATAGAGAGCACAAGAGGGAAGAGGGTCAGAGGGAGAAGCAGACTCCCCGCTGAGCAGGGAGCCCGATGCGGAACTCGATCCCAGGACTCCAGGATCATGACCTGAGCCAAAGGCAGTCGCTTAACCAACTGAGCCACCCAGGTGCCCTGCTTATTCTTTTCTGAGTCCATTTCATTTACGTTGAGATCACAGTAAAGGGGAGAAATTCCTGTTCCTATATGGTGTCCCACTAAAGGAGGTTTAAAAAAGACCTTTATTACATTAAGAATTCCTTTATAAAACTAAACTATATTTTCATGCATTATATTATTAAAGTATAATTCCAGGAAACTCAAGAATAAAAATTATTTTAAAAAGTTAATGTGGAGAAGTCGAGGGGAAAATCAGTTATGTATTAACTTATAGTTTTATTAATATAAAAGAAAACTTCAAATACTGTACAGTGAGGTGTGTAGAACACTATATAGTTATAATACACTATTAGCAATTATTTATTACTCAAATGTAATATATACAGCAACGACAAAATCAGAAAATAATGGGTAACAGCCAGTGCCTTAGGGATGATAGAACATTTATACTATTTAATTGAGCAGTTAAAGCACTTGCTATGTAATTTTTCTAAATATTTACATTACCACTTATTTTTACATTTTCTAAAGAATATTTCCCTCCAAAAAAGTAGACTCTCCAGCTCTTGGCACTAATTCTTAAAGTCCAATAAACCTGAAAATATTGATAACCTTTTCAGTCCTTTATTGCCCCACCACAGGCATAAAGGCTCAGGAAGGGACTTGAGCAATCTAAAGAAAAGTATGCAATACCTTCAAATTTTAATACTAAGTAATTGATACTCACAAGCAGATAACATCAACTAAAACTTTTTTTTTTACTAGTTTTCCTTTTCTTTTACAAGAGAATAATCATTGTATTAATATTATACTACAAAAGCATGTAGACTCCATAATTTAAAAAATTAAATGTCAGATATACAAGTAATGGCATTTTCTCCAATAATTCACAATTTTTACAATTTCTGCTATTTTGGAACAAACGTTAAAATTCCCACGATTTAATTATCATTAAATATGAATTGAAACACTTAGCATCTCGAAGAGTTATTAAGAATGGCAGAACTTACAGTTAACTATAAATCTTACAGTAGCTCCTCTTTGTTATTTAAGTAAACATTCTACTATGGTATGTTTTCAAGTGAATAGTTCTGGTTTGAAAATTAATTTCTTATATTACGAAGAGCTTTGAGGATGTACAATTTTGTTAAATTATATGATAACCTTGAACTGTAGGATATTTCTACCCAACTTACATAAAGTATATATCTCACTACTGCTGTGATAAAAGGTCATTTAAAATTCATATTGAGTGTAGTTTAATTCAATTTTGCAAAGGCTTTTTTGAAAATCTTAATATGGAAACCTTATTTCAGGAACCATGAAACTCTCAAAATCTACTCTGCAGTATTTTAAGTGTGGGCCAATTGAAATTCCTATTGAAAAATGAAGACAAAACTGTATTGATATTCTAAAATAAACATAGTATGATATTGTCACTATATTGACCAAAGCATAATTAATGACAGAAGTTATGAGTTTGCTTCATACCTAAAGATTAGTTATTAGGGAGTTCTAAATTTTTAAAGAAACATTCACTAGCAACCAGTATTAGTAGGCACCTACAGAAAATAATACTGTTATAAATTTTGCATTTAGTAGCTAACATGTGATGTCAGTACAATTCTCAAAAACCTGTCATTAGTAATATATGAGTTGCTAGCAAGTGATCTTCCCTGAGGTAAGAGACCATATGCAAAAGTCTGCTCACTTCAAATCAAGTTACTTAAAAATAATGGCAATAAGGACCTATGGCTGGGATTCACAGATGCATTTCAGATTGGTATCTCAATTCCAAGCAGTAGGCTTGATTGTAAAAATCAAACTAAAAATCATCAGAAGATATAAAGAAATTTCACAGTCAATAGCATTTGCTAAATTTCTCAGGTCTTTATCCTAACATTTTCCAATAAAATACTTGAAACATAGTGAAAGGGGAAAAGATAGGCCTTGGGCTTGCTCTTTAACTAGTTCCTGAGTAACCATTCCCTTGGAGTTCATTATTATTCTAGCTCATAATATTTGGCAGTGTCATGTGTTCTTCAATTTCAACCAGTTTCTCATTACCAATATTCTACACCACCTTCAACTCTACCTGGACTTTGGGTCATCAACTCAAACTTGGTATGATTACCTATAAAATGGATTACTGAAGAAAAAAATTTACAATTTTACCTCAAGTTTCAGTGAAATATCACAAGTAGAATTATAAGATTGAGCTATAGTTATGTTACATCTAGGGCTAAAAAAATATTTTAACTGATTTATGACCTCTAGCCTGAACTCAAAATTGTGGTGATCACAAATGGCAGTACTAAAAAATAAGAATTCTATAGTCATGTATTTGATTATGATAACCATATGGAATGACAAAGGATGAAAATTAAGAACTTAAACTGTTTCTAAAACTTCTTTGTGAAGATGATACCTGGCCCACTTCTCAAAAACTAATTACCCCAACCAAATTTCAGCAGATTTAAAATAATTTCAAGAAATCTGACCATTCTCAAAATCAAGCCTTTTATTCTTTATCAAGGGAGAACCCAAACTATTATAATATTCATACCTAACCAGCTTCTATATAGCATTGCTGTGGCAAGAGAAATTAATAGTGTTATCAGAGATTAAAGCCCTTCTCCTAATGTTCACAGGTGCACTCTAATTTGACTAAATGCAAATGTTTAATATAATAGGAAGATAAAATTTATTTCTGATATTTTTACTATATGCTATAAGAGTATATTTGTCAGTTACTAACGAAACATGCCAAGCCACAGGTGAAGAAAATATTTGTTAAAGAAAAGGTGATTATATCATTTACCTGGAAGCAGTGCATTTGCTTGTTAAACATTTTCCTGTATTTAAATTAATAAGAAAAAGCCAGTTTCAAGTGGCTGAAAAAGCCAGAAATGATTATAGTGGTCAGCGGTTTTGGCAATTTTTAGTTTAATACACAGAAGCCACCTATACTAACTAAATGGGAAATATTATTTGGTAGCTATAGTTCTTTATGCAAAACTAATGCACAATGTAAAAGTCCTAAATTTTCCTGCTCTTTAGATATTAAGATAATTGAAAGTAAATTTAGAAGAACCGAGATAAAATATGGTTTAAAATGTGATAATGTGATAAAACTAACCCAAATATATATCTTGCTCAGATATCACCTGCAAAATGTCTAGATTCTCCATTCTTTCCTTATTCAAATGGAGTAGTTCATTTAGTAAGTGGATTAAGTCAGAGATACTTTCATAGAAAGAAATCCAAAACCTCCCTCCTTTGGAAACACAAGTCAAAGTACTGTCTATATTATGAATCAACAGATTGAAATTTTGTAACACCTGATAATATAATTTCTGATGTACATTTTCTTAGACTGCAAACACAGTTCTGCATCTGTTACATGTGCAAACAGAGACAGCCAGGCTTTGAATGCTCTAGATAAGAGATTGTATTAATATACATTTTGTCTTTCATCCATTCAAATTCAACTTAATTTCAGTGAACAAAGGAAGAAGATGGATTGAAATGTACATTTCAGAACACAGACTTGCAGAACAGGATAAAATAGTGCAATACCAATCTCAGGATAAACATTCTTTGTCTTTAAGATAATAAGCATGAAAGGCTGCTTTTTGAGGAAACTGGCACTAAAGATTTGATGAATACACTATTTAAGCAAATGCCCAGTTGATCAGGGTCTGATGCAGTAAAATTTGCATCCAAATCCAAGTGAAGCCAACAGATAAAGAAAATCTTATGGATGCTAAGGAAAAAAGGAAACATTTTTGGTTCAAAGGGGCTCAAAGACACTTAGCATATACAAGCTTAAATACCATTGATCAAAATTGTAGAACAATGTAACTCATTCATAAAGATAAATTCTTATATATAAATTCTCTGTGAATCTGACAGACTCTGAAAATTAGAGATTAACTACTGCTACCATTATTTTTATATTTTCTACCACACTTTGCAATCAACTTTTCTGCAAGATTAAAGAAAAAAGAATTCAGTGGTACTTGACCAGGCCAGGATTAAAAAAATAATGGTAACATATTATCAACACCAGAGCACACAGTTGGCTGTGTTGGCTCAGACAGCAACATTACTGAATCACATTGACTTTATCATTCTAGAATAGATATTTTCTCCCTAGCCTTGCTCAAATCAGCAAAATGCTCTATCATTACACTCCATTCTCAAGATTACATATCTCTATGAATGTGTTTACGCTCACGGAAATGTCAGGATCCCAGTATCTAATAAATCCTTCTATGAATTTTAAGATACAGTTTAGTTCCGATAACCTTCAAATTTACATAAATCTTTTGACACTCTAATAAATATGTAGAATGGTTACCTGGATGACATCAATGTTAGCAAAATCTCATTCCCCACTCAGTTCTAGCCTTTTCAGAAAATCTAACATTAGCAAGAGAATTTTCATGTTTGAAACATTAAGACTTTCATGGAATTAGAATTACAAAAAACTTCCAATGAACCACATATATGGAAGAAACTCATCTCAGCAGATCTAATAACTAATTTATAGGAATTCAGAGCCAGCCTGGGCAGCAGTATATTAAAAGCTATTGCCAATCACACACTTGCTGTCATGCACTGAATAACAAGATATAATCTTTGAATTATATACGTACAAGATTTTTTATGACTAATCAAGTTATGTGGCCCAGCCAACAAATGTTACATATTCACAATAAACATTCTGCCTTTATTATTAGCCTCTAATTAAATCAAGAGTGATCCATTGGCTCAGTTGTGTTTATCATTTCAGCATCTTGACTATCCATCTCTTCAGGCTCCTCCACTGAATTTCCCTTTTGTGCTTTTGACCTTGTGGCAAATGCTGCTCCCAGGGCCTCTGCCACACAGCTATCAGTTGTTTCTGTATTCAAATTTTCAGTGCCACCAGTTAAAGAAAAAGATTCAGGTAAGCCAGTCTGAAGATTCCCAGACTTCACAGAACTCACTTCTACTTTCCTTTGAGGAAGATCAGATGGTGACTGCTCTGTACTTTGATCCCGCAAATGCTTGTCCATCGAAGCCTGGATAGAAGAAACCATTTCCTGCAATTTTTTTCGCTGGGCCTCAACCAAATCAGGATCAAGCTGCCTGCTGTCTCTCATTGTAACTACTCCTGGAGCTATTCGAATAAGCTCACTATTACTAGGAGCAGTTGTGAATACAGAAGGCTCTATTTTAATGGAGCTATTACTAAAGTCTGTCCCTGTGTTATGCTTCCTTACAACTGGGGCTTCCCTAGCTCTTGAATCAAGGTGTGGATTACTAGATGCAGTTCCTAGAGAATGCCCTTTTCCCTGAAAGGCAGTTACATTATGAAGCTGCTCAGATTTCTTTTTCACTACCCCACCACTACCTAGTTTTAATAGCCCATGTGAGGGACTTGATTCTCTACTTCTTGTAGTAGCCTCTGCTCGAACCTGACTTACAGCCTCTTTAACTAAATCTTCAACATCAGGACCGATGGGGAAATGTCCTGCAGCATCCACACACAATTCCAGTCTATCTTCAGAAGCATTATAGACAAAGGTTTTGCCAGGCAGGTGTGGAAAAGTACAATGCTTGCCATCAGCCATACCTAAAGAAGGAAAAAACATATTTAATATATTAAAATCTTACTTAAAAAGTGTAGTAAAGACAATTATAGTTGAAATAGTGAATTTTCAACAATATCCAGATCACAGTTTTGAAAAAAATTAAAAAATAATTATATTAATGGAATTTAATACTATTAAAAAATATCACAACAGACCTTACTGTAGTTCCCCAGGAGAATCTTTTTTTTTTTTACAAATATCATTAATGTGTTACAAAGTTAGGAAAAGCGCTTGAAACAGCTAAGCTATGAGAACACACTAACAACAGTGTTAGTAGAACAACTGCTTGCAGTAAAGCAATAAGAAGACATACTTTCATTTACTAATTCAAATTTAAAACTTTGCAAAAATACCTATAAGGGCAAAGTGTTGCACAAAAATGTGCTGCAGTGCGAATTAAAATTAGAAATCATTAGTAATTCTGCTAAATTACAGAATACCAGCATAAAACTGGTTTTCTCAGTGTACCTTAGGTATATATCTTTTACAAATATAAAAGATAATGAACTTTCAAAATGAGATATCCTATAGTTAAAGAAGTAATTATGAGGGCATATTTAGGAAAGCTAAGATTAATGCACTGTGTCTTTGGTATAACTGTAAGAAATGACATTTGGTCAAAATAAATGAAAAAGATCTTGTTTAATTCAATTCCTTTGAAAAAGTTTTATTTCATGTTACTCCTCTTATTCCTCTCGGGTAAGCCACAACCACCAAAATAAGCCTGACTTACAGATGCTCCTCAAATGGCCCCTGCAATTTAATTTACTTCTCATAGTCAACTAAGGTAGCAATAGAAGAACTTAAAAGCAGGCTTCTATTTTCTACTTGAGGAGCTTATTGTCACTATCTGGTATTCCAAAATTTTATACTTTTTCCAGCTTGGGTATAAGAAAATTGTGTGTTTTAAACTATCCAATACCCTTACATTTTAAATTTGTTTCTCAAAGTATACTCCAAGTATGCAATAGGGGTTTTCAAATTTTATAAAACCAAAGATTTTCTATGTTAGCAACAAAAGAAAGATGAAGTAAAGAACTCTTATTTTTATTTTTTGTAAGTAGACTCCACGTCCAGCCTAGAACCCATGAAGCAGAGAACTCTTAATAATATATGGTGCAAATGGGTATGTTTATGGCAAAATATAAAGGCAAAAGCAAACTAGTTAAAAATGAATGAAATTGTTAGTGCTATACAAATACAGAGGTGGAGGATGACTGAACTATAGAATGCTTAGTAGGCATTTAGGTAGTCTCCAGTTTTGTAGGTTATTAAGAATAGTTTTTCCTCCCTCCTCTGAAAAAAAGCTAGAGTAGTTCTAATGTATCTCACTGTGAATATTCCAAATAACCACAGAAAAGAACTAAACTGCAAATGAATAAATAACATACAGTAATTTTAAAATAAACATTCATCTCAGCTGTAAGTATCCATTAATACAAATCCAACTAGAATTTCCTCTTAGCAGAACATTTTTGGCATCGGTGACTGAAAAAAAGAGACAGACAAAAATTTAAAATCAGAGATGTGGTCTCAATAGTACCTTTCAGGCCACAACCCTTAGAATCGGCTTATTACCAATCCCCTACCAGAGATCTGTCCACAGCCCATGTGAGGGACTTGGTTCTCTACTTCTTGTAGTAGCCTCTGTTCGAACCTGACTTACAGCCTCTTTAACTAAATCGTCAACATCAGGACCGATGGGGAAATGTCCTGCAGCATCCACACACAATTCCAGTCTATCTTCAGAAGCATTATAGACAAAGGTTTTGCCAGGCAGATGTGGAAAAGTAAAACTTGGCTCAAGAAACAAAGGTAGCAAAGAAGAGAATTTTGAATGATTAAGTCCAGGGATGACCCTAAGCAACTTTCAAACATTCATTTCAATAGATAACACCTGTTGAGTCTCACTATGTGCCAGGAACTAAAATAGACCCTGAAGATTCAAATAAAATGCAATTCTTAGGAGACAGGTACAAACAGATCATTATAATACAATCAAGTAAGTATAATGATGGGTATACTACTGACTTCACTGATTATTTGAGGATTAAATGAGAAAACACGCAAAGCATACCACAGAGTGCCTAATGTAAATCAGGCAGTCAATAGTTTTAGTTCCTCTATTAGATCAAAAGGTTTTGTAACTGTTTCCAGACTGCTATTGTGATGCTTTCCCTTGGTCATCCCTGGAAAGAATCATAGTCCCACATAACACAGTATTATTCACAATGAAACACTGGAAACAATCTTTGTAAGCTTTCAACAAGAAGACGATGGCTAGGAAAATTACAATCTACCTGATGGAAGTAATATGCAGCAGCTATTAAGAATTGATATAAATAAGAAACCTATGATGCTTCATATATATAGTAAAATGTGCATGAATAGAAGGAAACAAATCTAAGTACTATAATTACAATCAGGCCAAAACATGTATGTATAAGACAAATATTTAAAAATTATAGGTGATGTTTTCCATTTCTATAGTTTCTAGACCTTTTACATTATTTTAAATATGTTTTAAAAAACCAATGCAAATACTTTACGGGGTTGTGCTCTCTTTAAATCATTTAGGTTTTATATAACTTATATAGCCTTTTGAATTTTAAGAATCAAGGTGTATTAAAATTCCTGTATCACATATCAACAGTTCCATCACACATCACACCAAAAAATATGTATACTAATATTTAGGGCTACATTCTTCCTTACATCAAAAAAACTAGAAATGCATCAGAACAATGGATGAATAATATTAAAATGATAAAACAAAATACTATGCTGTAGTGAAAATGGTAGTTGAACCCATCAACGTGAATGAATCTGAAAGTGCTGCATAAAAGAAGAAAATCACAGAGAACGCATATAGCATAATTTTCAATTTCCATTTTCATAAAGTTCAAACACAAGCAAAACTCAACATTATAAATTAAAGATAGCTATACAAGTTTTAGAACTAAATTTGTCATTCATGTCTGCACTTATCTCTGTATAAAGACCTGCAAGGAAACTTACATTTTAAGCAAAAGAACTTTAAAATATCTTTCCAAATATAAAGAATAGGAATATTAATAGTCTAGTTATATTGGGAAAGATTTCTGTTCCAACGTAGATATAACCATCTGCTTGTTAGGGCGGATTTGAAAAAAGAGAAGTATGTTCCAATTTTTGGAAGATATGGGTATATGTGTTTTGGGGTGATATACTTTGATTCTTTGACCACAGGATAATAATAATGATTTGCCACACGAATCTGTCCTCAACAAAAGAGGTGAGGGGCACCTGGCTGGCTAAGTGAGAGGAACATGGGATTCTTGATCTCTCAGGATCAAGAGTTCGAGCCCCACGTCGGGTGTAGAGATTACCTGAATAATGAAATTTTTGAAAAGATAAAACTCTGCCACAAATATTAGAAGAAACTGTATTTTGAAAAGTAAAATTTTCTGACAATGATCCATTTCAAATGGTTGTTATAGTCAAAAGAATTTTAATTATTCTGCAAGTAACAGCTAAAATTCTAATAATAACAACAAACATTAGCTAATTATTTATTAGGTACCAGGCCCTTTGCTAACTGCTTTATGTGCATGATCTCATTTGATCCTAACAACCCTGACTGAGATTATAATACCCACTTTACAAATGAAGAAATTAAGACTTAGAAGTCACACAGGGAGTAAGTGGTAGAACCAAAATTTGATCTCAGATGTTCTTACTTCAGAATTTTAAACTACTTCTTAATAAGGATAAATAACACAGGTAACATTTAAAAACTTATAATGGCTATTGAGAGATAATTCACATAAAATTCATTTTAAGTGTACAACTGAATGGTTTTCAGTATATTCACAGCATTGTGCAACCATTACCACAATCACTTTTAGAACATTTTCATCACCCTAAAAAGAAATTCAAACCCATTAGCAGTCACTCTCATTTCATCCGCCTACCCTAACTCCCAGCCCTAGGCAATACTGATTTACTCTCTCTAGGTATGCCTATTCTGTGACATTTAATATAAATGGAATAATATATGATCTATTGTGACTGGTTTGTCTCATGCAGCATAATTTTTCAAGGTTCATGCATGATCTAGCATGTACCAATACTGCATTCCTTTTTATTGCCAAATAATACTTCATTGTATCGATGCACTAAATCCTACTTATCCAATCACCAGTTGATGGAAATTTTGTTTTTTTTTCCACTTTTGACTATTATGAATAATGCTATTATGACCCATTTGTGTACAAGTTTTGTGTGGACAGGTTTCATTTCTCTTGGGTATACGCCTAAGAGTAGAACTGCTGGGTTGTAACCATGTTAAATCTTTTGAGGAACTGCCAGACTGTTTTCCCAAGTGGCTGCACCATTTCACATTCCCACCACCAGTATGAGGGTTCCAATTTCTCTATATCTCCTTGCCAACAGTTCTTATTATCTGCCTTTTTGATTATAGCTATTCTAGTGAGTGTGAAGTACAATGTCATTGTGGTTTTGATCTGCATTTCTCTGATGGTTAATGATGCTGAGCATCTAAACATCAGTTTATGTACTTAACAGCTATTTGTATACTTTCTTTGGAGAAATGTCTATTCAGATCTTTTGCCCATTTTTTATTCGCATTATTTGCCTTTTTACTGATGAGCTTTTATTTTTAACATTTTATTTATTTATTTATTTGAGAGAGAGAGAGTACACAGCAGGGGAGAGGAGCAGAGGGAGAAGGAGAAGCAAACTCCTCACTGAGCAGGGAGCTAATGCGGGGCTCAATCCCAGGACCCTGGAATCATGCCCTGGGATCATGACCTCAGTTGAAGGCAGACACTTAGCTATCTGAGCACCCAAGTGCCCCCAAGTTCTTTATATTTTAGATACAAATCTATTATCAGATACATAATTTGCAAAAATTTTCTCATTCTGTGGGCTGTCTTTTCACTTTTTTTTTTTTTAATGAGAGAGAGCAGGGGAGAGACAGAGAATTTTAAGCAGGCTCATCGCCCAGCGCAGAACCTGACATGGGGCTCCATCTCACAACCCTGTGATCATGACCAAGTGAGCCACCCAGGTGCCCATCTTTCCACTTTCTTGATGGTGTCCTTTACAGCATAAAAGTTTGCTTTTTATTTATCTATTTTTTTCTTTTGTTGCTTGTACTTTTGGTGTCATATCTAAGAAGGCTTTGCCAAATCCAAAGGCAAGAATTTTAGGCCTATGTCTTTTTCTAAAAGCTTTCTAGTATTAACTCCTGTATCTAGGTGGTGGGTACATTTTGAGCTATTTTTTTTTAAAGATTTTATTTATTTATTTGATAGTGAGAGAGACAGCGAGAGAGGGAACACAAGCAGGGGGAGTGGGAGAGGGAGAAGCAGGCTTCCCGCTGAGCAGGGAGCCCGATACAGGGCTCGATCCCAGGACCCCGGGACCATGACCTGAGCCGAAGGCAGACATTCAACGACTGAGCCACCCAGGCGCCCCTTGAGCTAATTTTTTATTTGGTGTGAGGCAGAAGTCAAAACTTCATTTTTTTGTATGTAAATATCCAGTTGTCCCAGCACCATTTGTTGAAAAAAACAATTCTTTCTCCATTAAACTGTCTTAGCATTACAGCTAACATTTTAAAAATAATTTCAAACCAGAAACATAAAACTATTTAGTAAATAATCAAAAGTCATCCCCACAACCACCCACCACCTATCCCTCCCACACAAAAAACAAATGAGGGAAGTTCATTCAGTTGCATGAAAGACAGTGCATATTTACCCTAATTACTGAGAATGCCATTAATCGATCTAATTAAATACTTTTAAAAATAACTAATTAAATACTTTTAAAAAACTATTAATGGATATCAATAATGTGAAAATGGAAAGTAAAAAGAAAGGGATGCAAAAATAAGGGGGAGGATGCTCAGAGAGAAATTTATAGCTTTAAATGCTTTTATTAGAAAACAAAAATTTATAAGCAATAATTTAAGCTTCTACATAAAGAAACTAGAAAGAAAAGGGCAAATTAAACCCAAAGCAAGCAAAAAGAAGGAAAAAATAAATGTAAAAGCAGCAATCAATGAAACTAAAATCAGAAAAACAACAGAGAAAACCTGTGAAACCAAATCCTGTTTCTTTGGAAAAGATCAGTAAAATTGATAGACCATTAGCTGGACTGGTCAGCAAAACAAGAGAGGCACAAATCGCCCATATCAGAAATGAAGGAGCTACAGACCTTACAGATATTAAATGGACAGTAAGGGAATATTATGAACAATTTTAAGCCAATAAAATTGTTAACTTGGATGAAGTGGACAGATTTCTTGAAAGACAAAACAAAGCTTACTCAAGAAAAAACACATAAACTTAAGAGGATTCTATTAAATTAAATTCATAGCTAAAAACTGTCCAGCAAAGATAACTCCAAGCACAGATGGCTTCACTGGTGGATTCTACCAGTTAAGAAAGAAATAACCATATCAAAGTATTACAAAATCTACCAGAAAACAGAAGAGGAGCAAACACTTCCCAACTATATTTTATAAAGCCAACATTACCCTGATTAAGTAGTCATTTTAAGAAAACTACATACCATTATGCCCCATGAATACAGCTGCAAAACACTCAACAAAATATTAGCGATTTGAATCCAGCATGCAAAGTTGGTTCAACATCCAAAAATCAATCAATGTAATTCACCCTACCAATAAACTAAATAGAAAAGCCATAAGATCATTTCAATAGATGCAGGAAGAGAGCACCTGATAAAATTCAACATCCATTCAAAATATAAGCTCTCAGTAAACCATCAATAGAACGGAATGTCCTCAATCTGATAAAGAGCATTTCTGAAAAACCTACCAGATGAATTGCTTTCAGGAACAAGGCAAGGATGTCTGTTCTCACCATACCTATTCAGCAATGAACTTATAGCCACTGCAATAAGGCAAGAGAAATACAAGGCATACTGACTGAAAAGGAAGAAATAAAACTGTCTTTTATTTGCAAAAGACATGATGACCTACACAGACAATCCCACAGAATCTGCTAAAAAAGCTACAAGAATATGTGCATTTAGCAAGGTCACAGGATACAAGGTCAATGTATAAAAACCCATCTTGGGGTGTCTGGGTGGCTCAGTCGGTTGAGCGTCTGCGTTCGACTCGGGTCATGGTCTCAGAGTCCTGGGATCGAACCCCACACAGGCTCTCCACTCAGTGGCAAGTTTGCTCCTCCCGCTCCCTCTCCCTCTGTGATCTCTCTTGTTCTCGCTCTCTCTCAAATGAATAAATAAAATCTTTAAAAAAAGTTTAAAAACCAATCTTATTTTCTATACACTAGCAAAGAACAAAAGGAGTTGGAATTTTTAAAAAAACATTTATTTATTTGAGAGAGAGAAGGAGCAAGAGAGACAGCGGGGGTGGAGAGGGGCAGAGAGAGAGGGAGAGAAAGAGAGTCCTAAGCAGACTTGGCACTGAGTGCAGAGGCGACATGGGGCTCAATCTCACTATCCTGAGCTGAGATCATGACCTGAGCCAAAGCTAAGAGTCCAATGCTTAACTGACTGCACCACCCAGGTGCCCCAGGAAATTGCAATTTTTAAAAAAGCATCTTTTAGGGGCGCCTGGGTGGCTCAGTTGGTTAAACCGCTGCCTTCAGCTCAGGTCATGATCGCAGGGTCCTGGGATCGAGCCCCACATCGGGCTCCCTGCTCATGCAGGAAGCCTGCTTCTCCCTCTGCCTGCCGCTCCCCCTGCTTGTGCTTTCTCCCTCTCTCTCCCTCGCTATCTCTGTGTGTCAAATAAATAAATATAATCTTTAAAAAAAAAAAAAAGCATCTTTTACAACAGCATTCCCAAACCATGAAATATTTAGGTATAAATCTAACAAAGGATATGTAAGAATTATATACCGAAAATTACAAAATTTTGATGAGGGAAATTAAAGAACACTTAAATAAATGGAGAAATACAATGTTTTCATGAATCAGAAGATTTGATGTTGTAAAAATATCATTTATCCTCAATTTGATCTACAGTCAACAAATCACAATAAAAATCCCAGCGGACTTTTTTGTAGAAACTAACAAGCTGATTCTAAAATTTATATGGATAAGCAAAGCACCTAGAATACCCCAAATTTTTTTTTGGAAAAGAATAAAGATGTTTGCAAAACCATGGATGGAGCCAGATAGTATGATGCTAAGCGAAATAAGGTAGAGAACAATGAATACCATTTGATTTTATTTATGTGGAATTTAAGAAATAAAACAAATGGGGGGGAAGCCGGGGGGGGGAGGAGAGAGAGAGAGGCAAACCAAGAAACAGACACTTAACTGTAGAGAGTAAACTGAAGGTTACCAGAGAGGAGGTAGGTGGGGGACTGGGTCAAATAGGTGATGGGGATTAAGGAATGCACTTGTGATGAGCACCAAGTGTTGCATGAAAGTGTTGAATCACTATATTGTACACTTGAAACTAATATTACACTGTATGTTAACTAACTGGAATTTAAATAAAAACTTAAAAAAAAGAGTAAAGATGGAAGACTCATACTAACTGATTTCAAGAATTACTATAATGGGGGCGCCTGGGTGGCTCAGTTGGTTAAACTGCTGCCTTCAGCCTCAGGTCATGATCCCAGGGTCCTGGGATCGAGCCCCACATCGGGCTCCCTGCTCATACAGGAAGTCTGCTTCTCCCTCTGCCTGCCGCTCCCCCTGCTTGTGCTCTCTCCCTCTCTCTCTCTCGCTATCTCTCTCTGTGTGTCAAATAAATAAATAAAATCTTAAAAAAAAAAAAGAATTACTATAATGATACTTTAATCAAGACTAGGTATTGGCGAAAGGAGAGACATAGATCAACAAATCAGAAAACAGTTTCTAAAAATAGACCCACATGTATATAGTCAATTGATTTTTTAAAATAATTTTACTGATGCTATATTTTGCATATAATTCACCCTTTTCAAGTGTATGATCCATGGTCAATTGATTTTTGATGAGGTACAAAAGTAATTCAATGGATAAGGTATACTTCTTTCAATAAACAGTGCTGGAACAATTGGATATCCATACATTAAAAAATGAACCTCAACTCATACCTTGCAACATATAAAAAATCAACTTGAAATAGATCATAAACCTAAATATAAAATCTAAAGCTATAAAACTGCCAGAAGAAAACATAGAAAAAAATTTTTGTCACCTTTGATTAGGCAAGGATGTTTTTGGATAGGGCACAAAAAGTACAAAAGAAAAAACTGTTAAATTGGTTATCAAAATTAGAAATCTCTGATCTTCAGAAGATACTGTTAAGAGAATGAAAAGACAAATTACAAACTGGGAGAAAATATTTGCAAAATACTTACCTGATAAATGATGTGTGCCCAGAATATATAAAGAACTCTCAAAACTCAACTAAAAAGAAGATTCAAACCAATTTAAAAATGAGCAAAAGAAGGAAGAAAATAAGCACATGAGAAGATGCTCAACACCATTAGTTATTAGGGAAATGCAAATTAAAACCACTATGAGGTAATACTATAAACCTATCAAAATAGTTTTAAAAAACAAAAACTGATACTACCAAGTACTGGTAAGGAACAGAGCAACTGGAACTCCAGTACAGTGCTAAGGAATACAAAATGGTCCAGCTACTTTGCAAAATGGTTTGGGAGTTTCTTATAAAGATAAGCATATACTTACCATATGACTCAGCAATCCCACTCCTAAGTATTTATAAAAGGGAAGTGAAACATATGTCCACACACAAAGACCTATACACAAATGTTTATAGTGGCCTTATCCATAGAAGCCCAAAACTGAAAATCACCCAAATGTCCTTCAATTGGTTATAGATTTTCAAAAATGTGATTCATCCATACAATGGAATACTACTCAGCTATATGAGAGAATAAACTAATACATGCAACCAGATAGACGAATCTCAAAAGCATTAAAACAGTAAAACAGAAATGGGCAAATTTTTTTCTGTAATGGAGCAACACAGTAAATACTTTAGGTTTTCAGACCATATAGTCTCTGCCACAACTATTCAATTCTGCCACACATTTTGCTGTGTTCTGAGAAAACTTTATATACACAGGCAGCAGGCCTGATATGGCTGCTGGGCAGTAGTTTGCCAACCCCTGTGCTAAATCAAAGAAACCAGACACAAAAGGTTATATTAATCCATTTACATGGTGATATGAAAAAGGCAAACATAAAGAGACAAACAAAATCAGTGGTTGTCAAGGCCTGGGGGGTAGGAGTAAGGGATTCCTTAGGAGCACAAGGCAACTTTTTAGAATGACAGCAATATTCTGTATCTTGATTGTGGTGGTGGCTACATGGCTGCATATGTTTGTCAAAATTCATATACATACAAATGGTGAATTATACTGTATGCAAATTATGTTTCAAGAATTCTGTCTTAGGAAGGAAGGAAGGAGGAAAGGAAGGAAAGTAGGACCAAGGAAGAAAGGAAGGAAACCAGCCAGCCAGCTATTCTTTGGTCCCTGATTCAAATAAACCAAAAGAAAAAAAATTTTTTTTGAGACAATAAAAAAATCACGGAATTGTAAAAACTCACTGGATATTTGGTGATGTTTTAAAAATTATTTTTCATATTTTTAATAAGTGATAATCATACTGTAGTTTTTTTAAAAAGAAAGAGTTCTTACTTTTAGAGATACATAATGAAGTTCTTACAGATGAAATTATATTATGTCTGGGATTTATTTTAAAATAGTCCAGTTGAGGGGAACAGAAATGTACTGATAATTGTTGAAGCTGAGTGGTGGGTAAACAGGGGTTCATTATATTATTCTTGCTACTTTTATGTATGTTTGAACATTTCTACAATAGTCAAGTTGGGTTGGTTTTTTTGAAGAAGGGGAAAAAAAAGTGTGTAAGATAAAAACCATAAATAGTGATTATGCAGTTAATGTCTATGGAGGTCAGGTAGTGAAAAAAATGAAAAAAACGAGAAAAGCCAAAATCATTCACATCAAATCTCTGAAAAAACATGTGAGGTCCAAACACACACTGCTAATCATTCTCTTAAGACCTTAAAACCTGAAGATACAGTTGTATACTTTCAAATATCTTTACAAACAATGCATACCCAATGTGAAGTTAAATGTAAAATGAGTAATTTCTTAAAATTCAGAAAACACTGAGGTATATAATAATAACAGCCAAAACACAACAACAACAAAAATACTGTATTATCTTGTTCTGGTACATTCACTAGCATTATAACCAAATCTGCTTCTAATTTCTTTCTTTCTTTCTTTCTTTTTTTTGCTTCTAATTTCACAATTTGTCTTTAGTTACTAAGAAACATATACATAATTTAATGAGAATATAGGAGCAAGGAAATAATAGGAGACTTTTTAGTAATATTATAGCTGAAAACATAGCTGATCATATGAGGATAATAATCCATTTAAACTATGCAAACTGCTAAAGAAGAACATATACCAAAGATTAATGTTGGAAGTAGCTTTAGAATATCTGCCCTTTCTTAATCTTACAATAGCCTAAGTGGAGATATATTATCTAAGAATAAAATCAGATAGTAACTATACCCATGGTTTTCTTCATAATATTGTAGAATACTCCACCCTGCTGGAACAAGTGAGGAAGCCCCTTTGCATAAGACCATACATCTTCTCCTGTAAAATAAAAACAGATATAGTATTGGCAACAAACAAAAGAGTTCAACCCAAGGTTGCTTAATGATTAACCTCGAATAGAGATTGCAAGGCAGATCTCCTAAATGAGTAACACAGCTTGGTATAACATAAAGAGATGATATGGAGTGATGGGACTATGGTAAACTAGAAAATCCATGGCCCATCTAAAGGTGGCAGCCACTGCCACGTGCTGTCATAGAAGAGGGTAGGCCCAATGTTTTAAGACCATATGGCTTTTCAGAAGCCAGAAACCTAGGTTTTTCATGTGAATTCTCCCAATTTTTTAAATGTAGAAACTAATTCAAAAATGTCTTTAAAACTGCATGAGTCAACACTAGGCATATTAAACAAAATATACCTGAAGACTCAATCCAACTCAAAGGAAAGTAGTTCACAACCTTGAACTAGAGCAACAGAGAAGGTTATGGAAAGATACTTATTTTTAACAAGTAAAATACAGAATTGTGTATTCTATATATATATTTTTTAAGTTTTATTTATTTGACAGAGACAGCAAGAGAGGGAACACAAGCAGGGGGAGTGGGAGAGGAAGAGGCAGAGGGAGAAGCAGGCTTCCCACTGAGCAGGGAGCCCGATGCAGGGCTCGATCCCAGGATGCCGAGATCATGACCTGAGCTGAAGGCAGACGCTTAAAAGACTGAGCCACCCAGGTGCCCCTGTGTATTCTATATTATGTTAAAAACCAAATAAAAATAGATGGAAGTGTCTAGGGAGAAAAGTAAATAGGCAGACTGAAGGTAAGTAATTAATGTATTGTGTTGTTCCAAAGTTGACTTTCTTAAATAGAAATTTAGGGGAGAAATGCCTTGTTGAAGAGATTCAGAATAACCTTTAGAAGTCTACAAAATGCCCACAAGCAAATGACCATTCACAAAAACATTTTTTTAAGAACATCCTTGACAGTGACTATTTCAATAAGAAGTTTCAAATAAAAAAACATAATCACTGTTCAAAAAGTTAATGAAGAATAGAAGGAACATAAAAATTAGTTACTTTTGAGGGTGCCTCAGTGGCACAGTTGGTTAAACGTCTGACTCTTGGTTTCGGCTCAGGTCGTGATCTCAGCATTGTGGCGTCAAGCCCGGCATCAGGCTCCACGTGCTCAACGCGAAACCCTCTTGGGATTCTCGCTTTCCTTCCCCACCCTCTAAAATGAATAAATAATTTTTTTTTTTTTTAAGATTTGTTTGAGAGAGAGAGAGAGAGAGAGAGAGAGAACACAAGCAGGGGGAATGGCAGGCAGAGGGAGAGGGAGAAGCAGGCTCCCCACAGAGCAGGGAGCCCGATGCAGGGCTCAATCCCAGGACCCCGGGATCATGACCTGAGCCAAAGGCAGACACTTAATGGACTGAGCCACCCAGATGCCCCAATAAAAAAATCTTTTTTAAAAAATTAGTTACTTTTGGTTTGTGGAATGATTGTTTTTGTTTCTTTATACTTTCACTATTTTCTAATCTGACACTGTATATATGCTACATTTACAATAAGGACTTTTTTCAGTTAATCTTAACAAAGAAAAGTTAATTTTTATTTTTGAATGGAGGTTACTAATGATGTGGCTTAATCATTACGTACATGCAATCTCTCAGAGCTCTAACCCCTTCCCACATTTATAAACAGGAATATGAATTTGCATGGCAGTTGGTTAAAGTTTAGAGTACTCAGTACATCAGATTAAAGTATGCAAATTTTAAAAGCCTTGGCGCTTAAAGTTTCAGTTTACTAGAACATTTACTTACACACAAACACTTCATTCACTAATGATACAGTATTACCAGAATATGGCTAAATTTAAGGGTGGGCACAAGAATTTAATTTTAAATTTTGAATATTAATAAAAGCCTCCAAAACAGAATGTTAACAACTTACAGTAGAAGTTCAATTGCTGAACTTATCATTAAACTTCATTTGGATAAATTATTTCTATGGCAGGGCGCCTGGGTGGCTCAGTTGGTTAAGCGACTGCCTTTGGCTCAGGTCATGATCCTGGAGTCCCGGGATCGAGTTCCACATCAGGCTCCTGCTCGGCAGGGAGTCTGCCTCTCCCTCTGACCCTCCCCACTCTGATGCCTTGTCTCTCTCATTCCCTCTCTAAATAAATAAATAAAATCTTAAAAAAAAATTTCTATGGCAATAACCTTTCATTTAGTTATTATCAATGTTACCTTAAATGTACTAAGTATTTTATAAAATACTCAGAATATAATTTATTTGAAAAACATACAAAAATTATATAGTAGTGGGGCGCCCCAGTGGCTGTTGGTTAAGCCTATGCCTTCAGCTCAGGTCATATACTTGGGTCCTAGGATGGAGTCCCACATTGGGCTCCCTGCCCAGTGGGGACCCTGCTTCTCCCCTCCCTCTGCCTTCTGTTCCCCTTGCTTGTGTGCTCTCTGTCAAATAAATAACTAAAAATTATATGGTAGCACTTAAGTTTTTTTGGTAAAAGTCTGAATAGGTCTTAAAGTAGTGAATTCTCCAGAACTGTCCACCATTAAAAACTAATTTAAAAAATGACATTTCCTAGTATTTTACATACCTTACTATTCCTTATTTAAGCAGGCAGAACTCTAAGTAAGAACTCTACTGGAGTGTTTATCAACCTTGTTTTCATTCTGTCCCTCTAAGGATCGTTTTTTAAAATTATTCCTAAGGATCCCTTTAAAACATTTTGCTAAGCTGCCTCCTCTGTGGCATTTGAATACTACAGAAATACAGATATACTGCTTATCTGTTTATGTACTGCAGTATATCAGAGTTCTATTCATTAAATAAAGATTTTGTTTACCCTCTCCCTCTCCCAAGAACCAAACTTCACCCCTCTTCAGAGCAGTATTTGGCCTCATTAAGTATGCATGCTCTGTTCCTTTAAGGGAAGGATAAATAAATCGAAACCTCTATTATCTACACAGCTTTGAGCAGGCACTTTACACAGTTTTGTTTTCTCATCACAACTAAGCCCTATTTTACAGAAAAGGAAACAGGGGCGCCTAGGTGGCTCAGTCGTTAAGTGTCTGCCTTCGGCTCAGGTCATGATCCCAGGGTCTTGGGTTCAAGCCCCACATCGGGCTCCCTGCTCCGCGGGAAGCCTGCTTCTCCCTCTCCCACTACCCCCTGCTTGTGTTCCCTCTCTCGCTGTGTCTCTCTCTGTTAAATAAATAAAAATCTTTAAAATAAAAAAAAAATACAGAAAAGAACACAAAGTTAGAGAGTTTAAGCAATTCTCCCAAGATCAAACAGCTTGTAAGTGGCAGAGGCAGGATTTGAATCCAAAGCTTAAGCCCTCCCTTTCCACTGATATTAAACCTTTACCAGAGGTCAAATTGTGTTACAACAAATATGACAGAACTATCCAGTCTTTTCTTATAGAAATCCCTGGCATTAACAACTGGTTGGGAGGAAAAAATAGGCAAATTATTTCCTTTGGTATACAAATACTTCCACTAAGTCATGTTTGTGGGTAACAGAACCAAGAAAAGAGATTATCTGAGATCAGGAAGGAGGAATTGTGACTCTCTGTACAAGTGCCCCATCAGCATCCTACTGCTCTCCACTGCATTTGCCCCCATCAATCCTACAACTGCCCTGGTTCGGGCCTGTCTCCTGCCTGCAATATTGCCATCACGTCCTCAAGGGTCTTCCCTCCAATCTTGTTCTCCTCAAATCCCTCCTTCTTCCGCGTTACACCTTTAATGGTTCCCCAAAACCATACCATAAAGTCCAAGCTCCTTTTTCATGGCAGATAAAGGCACTCAAAGAGTCATCCTTGCATTCTCATCTATCCCACATCTCTCACTGCACCCTAACTTGACTTTTACAAAGCAACACCACCAAACTGGTCTGGTTCCCAAAGGTCAATAATTGCTATATATTCTTTAAAACTCAATTTAGGTGTCACTTCCTCTTGGATTCTTCAGAGTGGCAGGTAGGTAGGTACCTTCCTTGCTACTCTTATGCAGATGAGCGCCACAGTTCTCATCACACTGCAGGTTAATTTACTATACTTTTCTGCTTCCCCTTCTAGACTAGCTTCTCAAAGTCAGGAAAAGGTCAGCGGTCTATCTGACTTTCTATTCCCAGGGCGACACAATGCTGAGGAGATAGTACCACTCTTAACATTCACTGAATGAATGTATATGAATGAACAGTATAAATGAGGTTTTTCCTTTTAACAATGCCCGAAAGAAGTACAGAAAAACTTAAATGGAGCAGCACAATGACAACTGTTCTTCAGTGTTAATATGGATAAAATATAACTAATGGAACCATCTATACCTCTTCATGAATCTAATAAAAAAAAATCACAGCAAAAACGAAGGAAAAGACTTTTAGTTACAAACTTCCAGTTATCAAATAAGCCATGGGGATGTAATGTACAGCATGGTGACTACAGTTAATAATACTGCATTGTATATTTGAAAGTTACTAAGAGAGTAGAACTTACCAAAAAAAGGAAAGAATTATTTTTCTACCATTCCATTAGAAAGCAAACTCTTAGAGAACAGGAATAGCTTGGTAAAGCATCTAGCAAATATTATGTTAACTCATATTTTTGTTAGTCCCCAATTAACTTTACTTTATAATTTATGTTTCTTCACAGTAAACAATAAAATATTTATATTCAGCACATTGTGTGTACATATAAATGTAGAAAAAATGTCTATACCACTATCATCAATAACCTCTGTTCACATTTTGTCTTCCTCAAATCCTTCCTCCTAAAAATCTTCAGTTCGGGCGCCTGGGTGGCTCAGTTGTTAAGCGTCTGCCTTCGGCTCAGGTCATGATCCCAGGGTCCTGGGATCGAGTCCCACATCGGGCTCCCTGCTCAGCAGAAAGCCTGCTTCTCCCTCTCCCACTCCCCCTGCTTGTGTTCCTGCTCTCGCTGTGTCTCTCTGTCAAATAAATAAATAAAATCTTAAAAAAAAAAAAAATTAAAAAAAAAAAGTCTTCAGTTTTCCTACCTAAACAGTAGTTATATATGGCAGTGGTATTATGGATGGTTTTTCTTTTGGTTTATCTGACTTTTTTCCTCTTTAAGAATTTTTAATTTTTAAAAAGTATATTAAAGTGAACATTTTTTTTAAATATCACATTTTTCTAACTTTTACTACTAATAATAAAATGACGGGTTTAAAAGTCGGCTTAAAAGCTCATCATTCCAATTTTCTAACTGGCTTTTTAAAAAGGCAATTTGAAGTTCCTATTTTGCAATTGATGAAGTGAGCAAATTTTATTTTTTATTTTTTTAAAGATTTTATTTATTTATTTAACTGACAGAGAGAGAGAGAGACAGCGAGAGAGGGAACACAAGCAGGGGGAGTGGGAGAGGAAGAAGCAGGCTTCCCGCGGAGCGGGGAGCCCGATGCGGGGCTCGATCCCAGGACCCTGGGATCATGACCTGAGCCGAAGGCAGTCGCTTAACCAACTGAGCCACCAGGCGCCCCTGAAGTGAGCAAATTTTAAAATCTAACATCTATATGAAATATATATATATATGTTTTTAGTGAAGTATAATTGACACACATTACATTAGTTTCAGGTGTACAACACAGTGATTTGACAACTCTATACATTATGCTATGCTCACTACGAGTATAGCTACCACCTGTCACCATACAACACTATTACAATACCACTGACTATATTCCTTATGCTGTACCTTTCATTCCCGACTTATTCATTCCATAACTAGAAGCCTGTACTTCCCACTCCTCTTCACCCATTTTGCCCACTTCCCTCCACCCCCCACCATCAGTTTGTTTTCTGAATTTATGGGCCTGTTTCTGCTTTTTTGTTTTGTTTTTTAGATTCCACATGTAAATAAAATCATATGGTTTTGTCTTTCTCTGTCTGACTTATTTTACTTAGCATAATACCCTCTAGGTCCATCCATGTTGTCACAAATGGCGAGACCTCATTCTTTTCCTATGGCTGAGTAATAAAATGAACTATCTTTATAAGGTCATCTGGCTGGCTCAGTCGGAAGAGCACCATGACTCTTGATCTTGGGATCCTGAGTTTGAACCCACCATTGGTTGTAGAGATTACTAAATAAATAAACTTAAAAAAGAAAAAAAATATGTATTTTTAAAGACCCCCCCCCCAAAGGGGGGGGTGTCTTTAAAATAGATACCCAAGATACCTAAGATTACCTAAGGTACCTAAAATAGATACCCAAGATACCCAAGATACCTAAAATTAACTCTGAACTCAAGTATCTATCACCATAAAATAAACTGGCCAAAATGTAAATTTAAACTAGGAACATGGGACTATTTCTACTAGAAATAATCCTAAAGCTATTCGTTAGCTGAAAGAATTGTTGCCATCTCTCTACCCTTCCTGCAGATCCTCCCATCTAAAAATGTATCTACCTTATCAATAGTCAAAACCATTTCTAAGAAAGGCATGCCTGTTTCTCTCCTTATACCAAGTTCCTGAAGTGTATCCAGCCCATACAAGTTTTAGCGTCATCATTAACATTAAAAGATGTATTTATCATACATATACCTGCACACAAACCTGTGTGTAAATGTTTACACACACACACACACAGTCTGATTTTCTCTGGGAGGTAAAAATGTTAAAGACAACTATCATATTTTACTTTACATACACTTGAATTCTTTGAATATTTAAAAATAATATAATCTTGTAATTGAAAAAATATGAAGGAAAATAAAAGGTGTCAAAGTAGTTGAGTACAGAAAGGAATAGAATCAATGTTTAACTTAATCTTCAAAGTATTATAGTATAAATTCATGTATAACATACATTTATCTTAGGATATATCTATATGCATCTTTCAGGAAGATAAAAGATATATAAAAATCAAACAAGTTTCTCAACTCCTGAAAGGCTGCTAACCTTTATAGTAAAGTGGGGTAAATATCACAAGTAGCTCAATTCTGTTAAAGCAACTCCAAACTGACAGATTCTGTTTTTTTCACAAATCTGTCTTTAACTCTTGAAAAAGAAAATTAACTAGAAACTTAGTGGAATACACTACAAAGAAAAAAGAAATTAGCCTAGTATTTATGATTGCTGTTAGGCCATCTGTCATGCTTACCACAAAGAAAATCCACCAAAAAATGGTCTACAAGAAAACTGAATAATATATTTTGTAATGCGAAAGTCACTCACATATAAATAATGAAGATGACAATCTGCAAAAATTGTTCAATAACCTCCAACTAGTCTGGATAAAGCAGATTTAAATGTGAAATGTTACAGGTAGAACTTATTTCATTTTAAACTCTCATATTCAAAGTGACTAGTTCCATGAATGGTTTATACTAAGCAAAAGACTGATGCATTTGTTGATACAAATAAATAATAATTATAATGCCCTCAGCTGAGATTCTGCAGCTAAGTTTATGGAGGGCAAGGACTATGTCTCATTCATCTTTGTATCTCCAGCACAATCTCTAGCTCACAGCAAAACATTCATTTTGCTGAAAAAATTGCATTCATTCATTCAGCAAGCATTTATTTGGCACCTAATAAGTGCCAGGCCCTGTACTAAGTGATAAAGTATTCATCAGTGAATAAAACAGGCTACCGTCTCTGCCTTTGTGGAGTTTACAATACAGTGGGGTGAGCAAATAAATAAGTAAACCAACAAAGAAGATAATGAAAATTTGTAATAGGGTATGAGAGAAATGAACAGGATACAATGATAGAGGAGACCTACTTAGATTGGTTAGCAAAGGTCTCTCAAACCCTTAGATAATGGTCAGGAAAAAGCCTCTCTAAGAAGGTGGTATTTAAGCCTAAACCTAAATGAGAAGAAGCCAGTTATTCGAACAGCATAAGGCTGGATGCACTCTTTTCTAAACTAAAATATCAGCAGCTTAGCTCATATCTGGTAATTCACAAAGTAATTTCTGCATTTTGAAATTTGCAATTTTCTAAATAAGCTCTGTCGTTTTCCAGCCCTCTCCAAACTAAACATCAATAGTTCTCCAGCACTCTTTACATAAGGTTGTATATGTATGTGTGCGTATATATTTATTCCCAAATTGACATTTTTACCAACACATCACTTTTTATTAAGAATATCTTCTAGGGCGGGGCACCTGAGTGGCTCAGTGGGTTAAGCATTTGCCTTCAGCTCAGGTCATGATCCCAGGGTCCTGAGATCAAGCCCCACATTGGGCTCCTCTGCTCAGCGAGGAGCCTGCTTCTCCCTCTCCCTGCCACTCTGCCTACTTGTGCTTTCCCTCTCTCTGTCAAATAAATAAATAAAATTTTTAATAATAATAAAAAAAGAATATCTTCTAGAGGTGCCTGGGTGGCTCAGGCAGTTGGGTGTCCCAATCTTTATTCAGATTCAGGTCACAGTCTCGGGATCATGGGATCGAGCCTGCATCAGGTTCTGTCCTGGGCATGGAGCCTGCTTGGGATTCTTTCTCCCTCTCCCTCTGCCCCTCCACCACCACTCATGCTTTCTCTCTCTAAACAAAAACAAAACAAAACAAAACAAAACAAACAAAAAGATTATCTTCTACATAATTCAAATACAGTTATAAGAAAATAAGAGAGGTAAAAAACGAATATTTTTAGAGGGACTAATACAGGTCAGGCACTCTCTTAGTACTTTTTACAGCAGAAAATCTCTCAAGTGCTACAGTAAAAAATTAAAAAAAAATAACAAAACACTCTTTTTATGCTCAAATTTGTGTTGGGAATAGATTTAAAGAGATGTGTGGGTTTATAAGGGCAGCAACATAAATGTTGGAGGTAAAGAGGGAAGGGATCATAACAAGACATTATATTGTTGAACTCATTGCAGTCTACAGTCTAGTACTCAGATATTTAGGTCCAGAAACCTCAAACTACACTCAAAAGGTGACTAATTATAAACCAGAACTATATTTTACTGATTTTCATTATAAAATATATTATTATGCTGACCAGATTTAAAGTACGGATCATAATCTCACTCTTGCCATTTATTTATTTACAAGGGAGAACACAGCCTTCTAAGTGAACTAATCCTCATATGCATTCTCACCTGTACATCAATACTTTTATCAGGAAGTTAAATGAGTGTTCAGAATAGATACCTGATGAATACAGAATCACTAAAGGGATACAGTTCTTTCAGCCAGGCCGTGGTGAGGACTGATGAAATATTCCCACCCTAGAGATTACCTTTCTAGTTACCAGAATTTTCATGAACCCTAGATGATGTATCTTTTCCCTTTGTACAGCAGTGTCTAAACAGTGCCAAATTCTGCTTTTCAACTCTTTTTCAACGTTCAATGCTGACCATCCATTCCATTTCTGCTGACACAGCCTTTCTTTAGACATGTTAATGTCATCTATTTAATGCAATCAAAAACATTTCAAAGTGCCGGCAACCTGCTGGGCACTATACTAGGTACTGAGCATCCAAGTTTAGATAAGAGATGAGCCACATCCTCAAGAGTTCATCCTCTATTGAGGAAGACCTTCTCTTTCCTGTTTTTTACCTGGGAGATTGCTAGTTTTTAAAGTACCTTCTGCATATACCTAATTTTATCCATTCTCTGCCAATGTTATTTAATTTTCAGAGTTCTAGGAGTATTTTATTGTTGCCCTGTGTCCCAACTACAAAGGGTATTTTGTAGAGAAGAAGCAACTGAAAGTATTGGGGAGTTAAGCAGCTTGCCTGAATCACTAAGTTAATAAGCAGTGGAGCCAAGATTCAAATTCTAGGTCTTTCTGACTCCAAAGATCACACAATCTTTCATGTAGTCTCTAAGAAACCAGAAACTCTTAAGAGACAGACATACAGTGTGCCTAATACATTTCTTGACATATCCCCCAATTCGATGGCTATGTCTGCCAAAATAAAATCAGCAATATCAAGTTATAAATGTGTACAGAGCTTTTAGATCTCCTATTAATTTCTAGGCCCCCAAATTTAACAAGCCAGGAATAAATAATCTTCATTTTGGTAGGTCAAGGCCCAATTCACTGATATTTACTACTCTTAGAAAAAAGAATCAAAACCCAGATCACTTTTCCAGTTAAAAGCTCTAATCTCAGCAAAAATAAGGCTCTTCTAATATGTAATATAAATTTTAATTCACTTTAAGCCTTAGTAAAGCATATTAAGAGTGATTCTGAAAACAAAGATTAAGCAAATAAAAATAATGTTAAAAGTGCACCATTGGATCATATCCCAAATCATCTAAAGCTTTAGATTACATATTTAGTTGATATTTTTAATTTACGCTGAATTATTAAAAAGAAATGCTTCTTAAGCAACCCCATTAACATCTACCTGTTTCTTGTATTTCTCATGAGTTATAATAGTTTATTACAATTGATGGCACAGAGTCAGTAAGCAAGGAAATAACTTAAGCACAAATCCTAATGTACAAATAAAAATGTGATGAACTGGGAAAGGAAGAACAGGAAATGGAGGACAGAGACTATTAGGTGGGAGAGCAGTGAGAATATAAACACCAGAAACTGCAATTCATCAAACAGGAAGTCCTGAAATCACATGACATGCAGGAAAAGAAAATTTAAAAATAAATGAAAAGGGACAAAGTGGGCAGGCTCAATAGAGCCCAGGAGGTAAAATATTTTAAAAGGTTTTAAATAGCTACATTATAAGGCTATTAAAAAATTTACAACAATAAATTATATTTAAATAATCTGGTAACAGT
Organism: Zalophus californianus; assembly: GCF_009762305.2. Classification (NCBI taxonomy): domain Eukaryota; kingdom Metazoa; phylum Chordata; class Mammalia; order Carnivora; family Otariidae; genus Zalophus; species Zalophus californianus. Next base: position 126,356,144 of record NC_045598.1, read on the forward strand.
TAAGGGACTACTTTCACTTTCTTAGTTATGTTGTCCTAAATATTGACTTTAGTAGAGAATCATGCTCACATATATCCATCAACTGTAAAAAAAAAAAAAACAAAAAAAACTGAAGGAAATAATCTCCTCCTAAACTATATATATAATCGAAGAGTTTTTACGATGACCACAGATTTTTTTTCACAAAGACAACAGAAAAACTCAATGCATTATATTCACAATTAAGAAATAACCATCTAGGTTAAAATGATCTTACCCATTAATGTTGCTAAAAGACACAAGGAGTACATTTCTTTGTCAGCTTGCTCCTGAAGTTCCTTAGATAGTTTACCAGTAACAGCAATCTCTTCTTGTTTCACAGTGTGGGCCGAGTGTGCTGCAGCAGACTGACCACCTTCTGCTTTACTTTTTAGAATCTCTATTGTAATTCTGTCGCCATGCTGTAAAGGAACTGGTTCCTTTTCCATTCCTGCCTGGGGTGGCATTAACTCTTTAGGAGGAAAGCCATATCGAATACACTGTAAATATGGAGGAATGTTAAATTCTCTGGCTATGCTTTCCTGAAGTTCAAAAAAGGTTGTTGAAGACTTAAGTGTAACCATTGACTGCCGTCCATCATTAGTTGTTATTCGGATTTTTTTCTCCTTAGAAGTTGTTGGTGAATAGGGAGCCTTGGTAGGGGTAGCAGGTGCAGAGGATGCACCATCACGAATGGTACTAGGAGAAACAGTCCTGGGCTGCCCTTTTTGTTCTTGTTTTAACTTCTCTGTTTTCCGTTTCTGCATTACAGCAGCCTGTTCCGTAATATTCTGTTGAATAGTTCTTTCAGTTTTACTCATGTTTAACTCCTCCTTGTGCAAAGTTTTTGTTTTCTGTCCAGTAAGAATAATTTTAGTTGGGAGCTGAGATTCCGACTCTTGTCCTTGTACATCTCCGACTCTTTGGGCATGAGCACCATCTATATTTACAGGAGTATAATCATCAGGATTCTTTTTGGCAGTCTGATGCAATATAGTGTGGACAACTTTCTGAACTAGGATTTCACTCCCAAATTCACCTGGAAAGTGCTTGGTAACAAGTTTCATTGCAACATCATAAACATTACTATTCAAAGATGAATCACTTTCATACTGGAACCAATATACTGTTTCTCTGACCACTCTTCCACCCCATTCCAAAGTAATAGGAAAAGCTTCTGGTAGATTGTCATACTCTTTACCATCCCAAAAATGTTTGAATCCACAACCACATTTGCCACCAGTGGACCTAGAATTAGTTCTGTCCCCATCCAAATACACAATAGACCCATCTCCTCTGACCCTTCGCACAGATGTGCCATGGCACCAATTACAAGCTGTCAGGTTACTCAATCCATAGTCTGGTACCAGAACATCTTTCACTGAATCATATGAGCAAACTAAATTGTTCAAGGGAAAGCTGTAATTTTTGTCAGGCCTCAGCTGTCCATGAGTACTTTTTGCCAGGTTATACAGTTTCCCTCCTGGAGCCAACCACTCTGGAGGAACATGAAGTTCAGAAAGGGCACCACAGAGCAAACATCTGTGAAGGCGATTATCCATTACTGCTTTTTTAGCAGCTGCTGTGACTTCTTCAGGCTGAACTCCTATCACCCCAGTCCTCCTGTAGAAATACTGATGGACATCAGCAACCAAACTAGGATGGATACCATGTTTGTCCATAAAGACTTCTTCCATAGCAGCAACAAGCCTAAGTAAGTATTTATCCTGCAAACTTCTGTCTCCTCCAATAACACAACCACCATCCTCCTCAAGTTTAATGTACTTTTTAATAAGGTCCTGAGGCACACCCCACGCTTTAGGCAGCAAATTCATAGGCAGTTTGGGCAAAGCAGCCCCTTTTATGCCTACCAAGGGGATATAATGGTTTCTACCAGAGCTACTCCATGCAATACAGATTGGTTTGTTCAAATGACCATCTCTCCCTGTGCACTTCTCTGCAGGGATGAGCCCAGGCAGAAAGGTGGCTGAATAATCACCAGAGCTTCTCATGCCACTGAGAGAATCTAGCAGAATAATAGGGCGATGTAATACATTGGCAAGGCCAAATATGTGGATGTTCCTCAAGCCCAAGGGAACACCCTCAGGTGGTACAAACAGAGGGTCACACTCATTGATAATGTCCTCCCATTCAGCGGCATCAATGAAGTCATGGAACAGGGCTTGATACTGGGCCAGGTGCTGCTGAAAGTGTTGTTTAAGATTCTCTCTCAAGGCATGCCAGAAGAGTTCCCGGCCTACTAGAGCCCGGGACACAGCATGCACCAAACAGTGTCCGTCCCCGTCCACATGAACTGGAATGAGGCATTCCTGGCTTTTATTGGCCCGCTTGATGTCCTCAAGAGTGTCATGCAAATACAGGAGGCTTCCGGAGCGGTCCTTGCCATAGCCCACGGTGTTAACATGCTCTGGTTCGATGAGGAAGGCGCGGTCACCTAATAAAGCGCAATCGAACAGTTCACCCTGGTTCATGTCCCGGAGAAGCTTAGCCCTGCCTGTCTGTTTATCCATTCCATAGCGAGCTAATATGGGCGACAACAATTTGCAGTGGTAGTTAGAAAGGCCCATCACCTTTACCAGTTCCGTGTTCTTCTTGGGTGCCCCTGTCACCCCGAGCAGCGCGTTCCGCAGCAGGTTGTGTAGCACTACGTCCGGGTCGGTCACCTCCTCCACCCCCAGCAGCTGTTGCTGCTCGTGCCGCTGTCCGCACTCGGTACACTCGATGCTGACAGAACCGGAGGCCGGGAAGAACAGACGCGCCTGGCACTTCGGATCCGGGCAGCTCCCGGAGAGAATTCTCCGGTCTCTCCGTTTCGAGAGCCCCACCGGAGGAGCCGCCGCCGCCAGGGACGGCGGAGTCTGCGGAGCCTCGGGGGGAGGAGGTGGCGGAGGCAGCGGAGGCGGCGGCGGCGGCTGAGACATACCTCTCGGCTCTCGTGTCTCGCTCCGCGTCCCAAGCGACCCTCAAAGGCTCATAGCCCAGACCCCCACCAGCCCGACTCTGTCTATTCCAGGCCCAGGGCGAATCACTTTCCTTTCCCTACCAGCTCCTCCTCCTCCTAAGCGAAGGCGGAAGCGCCGGACGTTGTTTCTCTTCTTACTTCTCCACTGCCGTAGCCGTTGCCCCGAACGTAACGGCCACCACCCTACCCAGCACTCACACTCACTCACTCTCGCTCTCTCTCTCCCTCAGACACACAGACATACACGCCCTCACTGAGAGTGCGCAGGCGCAGCTACCGCTCTGCCCTCTGGGAATTAGAGTCTTGCAGCCTCTCTTCCAGACGTTGAGTGCTAGGATCTTGGATCCAGAAAGAACTACAAATACCGTTAGGCCAAGCGGTTCAGCCCCCGCGGAGAGGCGGAAGAGGAAGGCAATAGGAAGGGGGGGCAGAAAGGAAGATAGTCTCTCATGTTGCTTGCTGGGAGTTGTAGTTTTAACTGGATCTCCTTTGTCGTCTTCCCATTTCTAGAGCGCAAGCAAAAGAGAATGAGAGACCACATTTCCTAGGATGCCCTTCGGTGCGTTCAGCCTCACTTCCCCCTTAGGCGGATAGAAGGATACAGGGAAGCCTGGTAAAAACAGAATTAAAGGGAATGGGTGTCGGAAGCGGAGGGTCTGAAGTTCACGACTCCTAGAAGGGGAGGGGAATGAAAGGCTCTCAGTGAAGAAGGTACAGTAAATAAATGTCCAGCGATATGGCGGGCTGGGAAGTTGAATGAAATGATCTAATCTAGACCGGAGGTCGTAAAAGAAAAAGGGGGAAAACAATGAATTGATTCTCGGAGTATTTCTTAAGGTCTTTTTTTCTGCCACACTTCTCTGTTCTCTTTCCTACCTGTATTCCAAGCCACTGAGTGCCTAAGTCCCCTTTTCTGCCTTTTTTCCCTCTCTAGTGAGGGTAACTGGGGCGCCATTTGTTTCCTAGTTCCCTGTATGTCTTTGCAGTTTACAGTACAAATAATACCTTGGATGCGTGTAGAGTCGTATATACATACAAAGCGTTTTAACTAGATATAGTTTGCTCCTTATGGCCCTCTCCTCAGAGAGCTGTAACAGCTGTTTTTTAAGTTTTTAATATATTCCTGTTGCAGCCTTTACAAACACGGTATCATTTGATCTTCATAATAACCTTGTTAGAAAACACGTCGAGAAAGGAAATGACTTCCTCGGGTTCACACAGCCAGTAAGTGACGGTTAAGCATTCAGATCTAGGTCTGTACCCATTTTACAGACAGGGATATAGGCACGAAAGGTTATACCAGTTTTATATAAAATAATAACTAACTTCTCATTACTATTGCTTTATAGTTTACATATGTTCATATATATCATCTCATTCTCTCACCAGTCCATTAATACGTTACCACTTAATACTAGGAATTAAATGACTTGTGCAAGGTCAAATCACCAGTGTATCTCTGACCCAAAGAGTGCTTTTTACACTATTTTCTACAAAAGAAAAGAGCTGTTAAGCTCAGACCTTTTGTTAAGCCTCTGGGTCTGTTAGTGACTCAAGGAGTGAGTGGTAAAGATGTTTACCCTTAAGAGGGCAGTACAGCTTTATTGTGTGCTTGGAAACTGCCTCTTCATGCAAAACACATTGATATGTTAATTGAAAGCTAGTATTGTTTTAATTATTATTGTACAGTCAGCCCCTTTCACTTATTCTGGAAATTCTTGCTTTCTGAACCTTAGATAAGTGAACTGTCTCAAGATTTCTGAAACATTTGGCACAAAATAGATACATCAGTGCAATCCATGAGGTCATTTGAGTCTTCTGCAGCTGCCAAGGGAATTGTTTACCTTACTAGGTTTTTTGTGTAAATAGAATTTGATGCTTTGAAATGAACCATCTGTAAGACACTCCTAAAGGGTATTAGTACTGACTTTCACCCTAATTATTGTCTACAGTTTTCTTCAAAAGAAATATGTTTGAAAGAGAAAGTCTTCAAATGTTATTTCCTCACCCAGTTCTTCCAGGTCCATGCAAAAAATGATGTTACCTCATATAAGATAGGTAATGTTACTTAAAGGGGATAATTTTTTCAATAAAGTTTTTCTTAATTCATGCAGGAAAAGTTGTTTATTTCTATTTTGACAATAGTTTGGTAGTACTACATACGTGATCTTGGAACTGATTTTTTATTGAGTGTTTATAAGTTGAGAAATTGAATATGCCCATTAAGTAGAAATCATTGTCTTCTGTTACGGAGAAGTTACACCTGCAGTGAAATTTTATTTTCCTCATACAGAATCCAAAGAATTGAATTATGAAAGCTTCAGAGCACATGAAAGATAACAGCAGTGTGCACACTGGCATGCACTTTTATGTCTTGACATCACCAAGGCAGATTTTCCTTACTAATAATACATGTGAACAGTGAAATAGATTTTTTAAGTTGCATCCGAATGTGTCGTTCTGAATCATACTTGACAAAATCATACTTGACAAAACCCTACTGAAGAAATGGGTGGCCTCTCTCTGGCTTGTCAAGCACAGTCCATTCGACTGATCCACTTTCCTCATTTGGAACCTTGATTAGTTAGAAACTTTTTTACCAAACTAAATCTGACATTTAAACCCATTTGTTACTATGGTTCTCCTAGTTTTAAGAATGATACTTTTGAGAGGAAAAAATAAAATACCCTGGTATAAAGCATAGTTAATAAGGGGGAAGGAGAGGAGTTAAGTTTTCAATCAATTCTGGAGTTAAATTAGGTCATTTAACCTACAAATCACTTATTTAATGAGTCTGTAGATGCAAAGTTCAGAAAGAAGAAAGCTTACCAATAAAGCAATATTTTTTAAATATTTTATTTATTTGCCAGAGAGCGAGCAAGCACAAGCAGGGGGAGTGGCAGGCAGAGGAAGAAGCAGGCTCCCCGCCAAGCAAGGACCCCGACGTGGGACTCGGATCCCAGGATCCCGGCTGGGATCATGACCCAAGCTGAAGGCAGACACTTAACCAACCGAGCCACCCAGGCATCCCAAGGGGCAATGATATCAACCATACCAAGTTCAGTATGTGAATTAGTCTTTTACAGGCATTTGGAAGGCATGGGTACCTGTAAAGTAAGAGAATTTTGTTAGGACAAAATATGACATGCTGTATAAAGCCATAGGAGTACAGAAAGCTTCTAACCTGCTTATGTGAGATACACATGCTTCCTTCCTCTTCTCCCCAAATTCCATGACCTTAATTGTCTAATAACTTTCACAAGAACTTTATGAGATTCCTAATAGTTGTTGTTCTTGTCTCAGTATTCTGGATGGGAAAATGAGCTGAGCCCCTAGTGTTAGCTGCTCTGATACATACCTCTTCTACCGCCTTTATCCCAGCATCACTTCTATCTGAATGGCCAAAATGTAGTTAAAACTGAAACCCTTTTTCCCCCATAAATTTCTAGTATGACACTTCTAAAATTCCTGTATTGCTGTTAGCAAACCTAGTAAATGCAAAAGCAAGAGGCATCCACTTAAGAGAACAACCATGATTGTTTTTTCTCTTTTATGTTGGAAAAGGAAGGGAATCATAACTTTGGGAATCATTATAAGTCAGCCACATACTTTTTTTTTTAAAGATTATTGTATTTATTTGAGAGAGAGAGAGCACAAGTGGAGGGAGGGGCAGAGAAAGAGGAAGAAGCAGTGTCCCCACTGAGCAGGGAGCTCTGAGGCTGGTCTCAATCCCAGGACCCCTGGATCATGACCTGAGCCAAATGCAGATGCTTAACCAACTGAACCATCCAGGTGCCCCAGCCACATGCTTTCCTATATGAAATATACATCTGTACTAAGAGTTGACTGTGTTCCTCCAGATTCCTCCCCCAATCAGACTTTGAGTCATAAGCTTTTGTTGAATCTCACGATGGACATACAAGGGACTTAATTACTTGAATAGGTACTGTAGGTACTTAAAGGGATGCAGAAGGACATCCCTGACCCAAAGGAACTCAAGAGTCTAACAGAAGAAATAGGCTTAACCAAATTGTTCATAAATACAGGTAGAATAAAGCATATAATCGATCAAAACAATACAAGAAAATAAATATCACAGATGCTATGAAAAATTTCTTGAGGGCTTATTGTAGGGAGGGTGTTTTTAAGAATATTATCTTAATCTTTAAAACAATCCTGTGAGGGGCACCTGTTAAGCATCAGTCGGTTAAGCATCTGCCTTTGGCTCAGGTCAGGATCCTGGGATCGAGCCCCACATCGATCAAGCCCCACATGGGGCTCCCTGCTCAGTGGGAAGCTTGCTTCTCCCTCTCCCTCTGCCACTCCCCCTGCTTGTGCTCTCTCTCTCTCTCTCTCTCAAATGGATAAATAACATCTTTAAGAAAAACAAATCCTGTGACATAGGTAGTATTGTTTTTATTATACAGATGAGAAGATTTAACTCTGGAAGGTTAACATTATTATCAATATTATTACCACCCAGCTAGCAAGTAGCAGAGCTGGGCTTCGAATCAAGGTTCATGTTCACTCACTCTTTCCACTACATCACAGCTGCTTAGTGATTTGAGAGAGAATTAGCCAAGAAGTGAGTGCAGACTGGTGGCCAGTGGCCAAACTTGGCTTACATGTGTTTTTGTTTGGCCAGCAGCAGTTTAACTTTTTTTTTGAATGTGAACATCTTTGCACAGTGGCCAGCACTTTACTCTAACATCATATACCAGGTCCCCTTGAGACATACTACCTTCCTGGTTCCAGAAAGCATTTGCGTTTTCTGTATCAGACAGCAACTGGGGACAGAGAGGAGCAATTCTCAAAAGGCTCATGAAGAAGGTATTTCAAAGGGTGGAGGAGGACTTTGTGAGTTGCAGAGAGGGGTGGCTGGGTGGCTCAGTCAGTTAAGGTAGGCTGCTGAGCCTGCGTTCATGTGGCAAAGGTCAAATTCTACCTAGGTAACATCTCTGCATTGCCCAATAGAACTATCTGCAGTGATGGAAAAGTCCTATGCCTGTCCTGCCCAATATGGCAACCACTAGCTACATGTGGCTATTAGGTACTTAATGTGGCTAGTGCAACATAGGAACTGATTTGTTAACTTTATTTAATTTTAATTAAATTTAAGTAGCCACGTGTGGGTATGGCTCTCTTGGCAGCACAAATCTGAGTCCTTACAGCTATTAAGTCTACATTAAAAATAATGATTCCCCAAATTCCAGTGAGTTCCTAGCTCTGGTGGGGGTCAAGGGATGGGGACTGACTGTAAAAGGGAACAAAGGAACTTTTTAGGATGATGGAAATATTCTTCATCTTGATTATGGTGATGACATGGATATATACATTTGCCAAAACTCATCCAACTGAACTTTAAAAAGGGTGCATTTGTGTGTGTAAATTATACCTCAATAAAGTTGATTTTTTAAAAAGATTTATTTATTTGAGAGAGAGAGAGAAACAGCATGAGAGGGGAGAGGGTCAGAGGGAGAAGCAGGCTCCCCGCTGAGCCAGGAGCCCGATGTGGGACTCGATCCCAGGACTCTGGGATCATGACCTGAGCCAAAGGCAGCCACTTAACCAACTGAGCCACCCAGGCGCCCCAATAAAGTCGATTTTAAAAAGGAAAAGAATAAAGGGGCACCTGGATGGCACAGTCAGTTAAGCATCCAACTCTTGGTCTTGGCTTAGGTTATGATCTCAGGGTCCTGGGATCGAGCCCCATGTCGGGCTCTGTGCTCAGCGCAGAGTCTGCTTGAGAGTCTCTCTCCCTCTTGCCCTGCCCCTCCTGCTTGTGTTCTCTCTCTCTCTCAAATAAATAAATAAATCTTACCCCAAAAAAAGTAAAATTTGAGTTCCAGAGACCGGAGTTTCACCTCTAGTCTACCTAAAGCATGCCTTCTGCAATCCCATTTTTTTTCCTAAGGACCAGCAAAGTCTATACGACATTACAGGACCCTGTGTGATCTGGCCCCTGGCTACTTCAGACATTATTTCCTTAGCTCATGCGTCTGCCACACTGACCTCCTTGTTGATCCTCAGACACTCCGTGTACATTCCTGTCTCAAGGCCTTTGCACTTGCCCTTCTTCTGATTGGAAAACTTTTTCCAGGTAATCACTTAGGTGTCTGCTCAAATATCAGCTCCAGCAAGATGCCACTTCTGCCAACCTCTCTAAAATAGCACCTCTGTCCTTCTCACCCTCCATGTCCTTCTGCTCACTTTCTTGATAGCACTAATCACTATCTGAAATTATATAATTACTTGTTTATTGTCCTCCTTCCCCATTAGACTGTAAGGCTGTTCCTAAGGGCAGGCAGTTTGTTGATTGTTCGAGTCCCTGTGCCAGGCACATGTAGCCTCAGCAAATATTGCTGAATGAATGAATGGCTGTCATCCATGGCAGGGTTCTCAGCCTGAGATCCAAACATACACCATCATAGAAAATCCACAACTTCTCTAAGAAATGTTTTAAAATCCTTTGTTGGCATTTTGGTACTAATCTAAATCTAAAACAATTTTATGATTTCTCAAATGAGCACCCTAAAACATGAAATTCTGAATGCATGAGTTCATGTAGTGTTTAGGATTTTGTGTCAGGTGAAAACCAAAGGACATCATGACTAAATGTATAAAGATTTCACGGTTATTTTGATAGAGTTGGGTCATCACATGTCACATAGTAACCTAGACATGCCAAACTCAAAAGAGCCAACACTTTAACTGCCAGTGCCACGTTCCAGTTAGAAACAGAAATTGCACAAATCATGCACACTTGCACACACAAACATACACACACACTCATTCGGAACAACTTAGTAACTATAAGTGAACTAGTAAATACACAGGAATTGTTTTGTGGTTTCCAGCAATAATCAGATTAGATACTATTAAATTAAGATGTCATACTTAAAAAGGGGTGAGGCGCCTGGCTGGCGCTGTTGGTAGAGCATGCAACTCTTGATCTTAGGGTACTGAGTTCAAGCCCCACGTTGGGCATAGAACTTACTTTTAAAAAAAGATGTCAGATATTCAAAAATACTAAACCTATCTTATAATAAGTGACTACTTTATAGTTACCAGATGATAATTAAAATTGGCATTCCAGGATTTTGTAGCACTAGAATTTTTATTGAAATATGTGATCTGATCTCCAACTAGTAGCAGAAAACCTGGAAGTTATTAATACAGTGTATTTGTGCAAATGGGTATCATTGCATTGACATTATTAAGCATACAGAGACACATTTAATATAGATCAGAAGTTGCATCTTCCTCAAAATGGTTGAAAGACCTAAATGTGAGACAGGAGTCCATCAAAATCCTAAAGGAGAACACAGGCAGCAACCTCTTCGACCTCAGCTGCAGCAACTTCTTCCTAGAAACATTGCCAAAGGCAAGGGAAGCAAGGGCAAAAATGAATTATTGGGACCTCATTGAGATAAAAAGCTTTTGCACAGCAAAAGAAACAGTCAACAAAACCAAAAGACAACGGACAGAATGGGAGAAGATATTTGCAAATGACATATCAGATAAAGGGCTAGTATCCAAAATCTATAAAGAACTTATTAAACTCAACACCCAAAGAACAAATAATCCAATCAAGAAACGGGCAGAAGACATGAACAGACATTTTTCCAAAGAAGACATCCAAATGGCCAACAGACACATGAAAAAGTGCTCAACATCGCTCGGCATCAGGGAAATCCAAATCAAAACCTCAATGAGATATCACCTCACACCAGTCAGAATGGCTAAAATTAAGTCAGGAAACGACAGATGTTGGTGGGGATGTGGAGAAAGGGGAACCCTCCTACACTGTTGGTGGGAATGCAAGCTGGTGCAGCTACTCTGGAAAACAGTATGGAGGTTCCTCAAAAAGTTGAAAGTAGAGCTACCATAGCACCTAGCAATTGCACTACTGGGTATTTACCCCAAAGATACAAATGTAGGGATCCGAAGGGGTATGTGCACCCCAATGTTTATAGCAGCAATGTCCACAATAGCCAAACTGTGGAAAGAGCCAAGATGTCCATCGACAGATGAATGGATAAAGAAGATGTATATATATACAATGGAATATTATGCAGCCATCAAAAGGAATGAAATCTTGCCATTTGCAATGATGTGGATGGAACTGGAGGGTGTTAGGCTGAGAGAAATAAGTCAATCAGAGAAAGACATGTATCCTATGACCTCACTGATATGAGGAATTCTTAATCTCAGGAAACAAACAGGGTTGCTGGAGTGGTGGGAGGTGGGAGGGATGGGGTGGCTGGGTGATAGCCATTGGGGAGTGTATGTGCTATGGTGAGCGCTGTGAATTGTGCAAGACTGTTGAATCACAGATCTGTACCTCTGAAACAAATAATACATTATATGTTTAAAAAAAAAAAGCACAAGGGGAAGAATGGGGGGGCGGATCGGAGGGGGAGATGAACCATGAGAGATGATGGACTCTGAAAAACAAACTGAGGGTTCTAGAGGGGAGGGTGGTGGGATGATGGGTTAGCCTGGTGATGGGTATTAAGGCACGTTCTGCATGGAGCACTGGGTGTTATACGCAAACAATCATGGAACACTACATCAAAAACTAATGATGTAATGTATGGTGATTAACATAACATAATAATAGAAAAAAGGAAAAAAAAGTTGCATCTTCATGCTCATAAGCCCAATGGTTCATAATTCAAATTAACACTAATTTAAATGGCTGGACCAAATAACCACTGTCCTTGGAGCAGGAGAATGCTTATCACTGCAGTTATATTAATTTTCCTTCTTTCATCTTTTTCCTTCCCTTTATTTAAAACCCAAAGGGTACTTTTGGGGTAAAAGAAAATAGGTTCAAGAGCTTACTGAAAGAAACACTTTATCTTCATTCCAGTTACAATCTCGAGTTTTTGTAGAATGGCCTGATCTCTCTATCTGAACCTTCTAGCTCTGTCCCTTAAACACAGTCTAATTCAATTCCCTTCATGGATATAACATAAAGAGTCAGGAAAAGCATTACTTGACACATTTTTTTAATATGTATAGTCTCATAAGACATTTTAATAGGTGAGAGAAGAGCAAAAGTACAAGGCAGCATACTTTCTTAGCCCTTTGGATCATTTACATAAGTCCTTTCATAATATTCCAAGATAAAAATGCATTATAATTACGTACAAGAATATAAATGCTGTCTGCAAGGTTTTTATTTTGGTGGGCAGGAAAGTATTGGAAATTGTGTGTGTGTGTGTGTACACTAAATTAAAGCATCAGCACTAGGTGTCAGCAGATCACAACACTGGAGAGCACCTCAATTTGGGCATTGGTCAAATAGCAATAAATGGGGGCGCTTGGGTGGCTCAGTCAGTTAAGCATCTGCCTTCGGCTCAAGTCATGATCCCAGGGTCCTGGGATCAAGCCCCGTGTCAGGCCCCCTGCTCAGCAGGAAGCCTGTTTCTCCCTCTCCCTCTGCCCCTGTTCCTGTACTGTCTCTCCTGCTCACTCTTTCTCTCAGATAAATAAATAAAAAATCTTTTAAAAAAATAACAATAAATGGACGTATGTCTTTCACAATAACACCTCTTGCTGAGCATTTTCTCCTTCAAATATTAATTTTCAGCCTGACATTGCTAAGTGTGCTCCACAAATTCTATGGATATTAATAGGTATCATGTTGAAGGGAGGGTTCTGTAGTCAAGTCAGTTTGATAAAACAGTAAGTAAATGAAGTTAGTTTTCTTCTTTTTCCACTAAGTACTTGTCAGAGCCTTTCTATGCTGATGACACTCTGACTCCAGAGGACAAGCAGTGATGCTTCTAGAATGTCTGTGGAGAGAAGGGCTTAATGGCAAGGGTCGGCTTGCAGCATAACATACTAGGATGTATTACAGCTTTCATTTTGCACATTATTTTATTTACCGTGTATATTTACTGCATATATTACCAGGTGATCTGGGGGTTCTGATAGAGATAACGGGGATGTTAATACCCTAAGCCACCCTTGGCATTATTATTGATGTGTAGCATTTCCACACCCCCTTAGCCACAAAATCATTTTGAATCTGTGTCAGAGGCATATATTGTAGGAAAAACCAACACAGAGAAATAGTGCCTCTCGTCATGGTCTCTGCTTTTATCAGTGTGCTTTAAAAGGGCTTAATGCTTGTCCATATTTTCTGGTAGTTCATGGGGGTTTTTTCCCATTTAATATTTTCATCTAGCTGATATGTATTTTTGCACAGGATGTGAGGGAGAGATTCAACTTATTCACTTATTTTATATTGCAAAATACCAGTTGCCCCAAAACCTTGCATTAAGTATGTTTTTGGTTTTGTTTTCAGGTCCAGAACCCTTCAGATCAACTTACCAATAAGTTCAATATGTAAAACAGACCAATATGGCTGAAATGGGAATGAATGAGAGTTAATGCAACTTGCCAGCAGTGCTTACCCCCATTCCCACCTCCCCACAAGGTGTACTTTGAAAACCACTGGAAAAACCCAGCCCCTCATAAACGTCTTGAAGTGCCCCATCTGTAACATGCTACATTAAAATGTTTACTTATCCCAATTATTTTTCTATTTTTCTGCCAGTCTCATACTTTAATTTATAGAGCCTCAGACCTTTCTAATACAACAAAAGAAGAAATTGAAACATCTGATAAAATGAGATTTGGGAGGATCCATAAAATTAGCATATTTCTTTAAAATGTCTGCTGTTGGCAAGAGTTGACCAAATCCCTTCAATACATAGAAGATTAACTTGGTAAAACTATATACTGGTTGATAATTTGACAATGTGTGTCACAAGTTTACAATGTTGATATTCTTTGATTTACCAAATCACTTATAAGATTTAACCCTAAAGAAATAACCAGAAATGGGGGCTCCTGGGTGGCTCAGTCGTTAAGCGTCTGCCTTTGGCTCAGGTCATGATCCCAGGGTCCTGGGAGCCTGCCAGGAGCCTGCTTCTCCCTCTTCCACTCCCCCTGCTTGTGATCCCTCTCTCGCTGTGTCTCTCTCTGTCAAATAAATAAAATCTTTAAAAAAAAAAAAGAAAGAACCAGAAATGTATGGGGAAATTTTGCTATTGTTTATATTATTGATAATATTGAAAATGTTCCAGGCACCTGGGTGGCTCAGTCGTTAAGCGTCTGCCTTCAGCTCAGGTCATGGTACCGGGGTCCTGGGATCGAGCCCTGCATCGGGCTCCCTGCTCTGCGAGAAACCTGCTTCTCCCTCCCCCACTCCCCCTGCTTGTGTTCCCTCTCTTGTTGTGTCTCTCTCTGTCAAATAAATAAATAAAAATCTTAAAAAAAAAGTTCCAAATTTTAACAATGCAGGACTGGTTAAATGGAATCTGGCACAGCCATGAGATGGGATACTCTAGCCGTTACAGTGATGTCATAAAAAAGAAAAATACCTTATTGAGTGCTTGTGATGAATCTGGCACTGTACTAGTCACCTTAATTGTATTGTCTTAAGCCTAACAATATCCCTAGATGATAGGTATCATTATTCCCGTGCATAGAAAAGAAAACACAGAACTTCAAACAGCTAGTGAAGTAGTGTTGCTGGAATTCAACCCACGTCTGCTCTTAACCCTTGTTCTTAATCACTGTCCTAATGATACGGAGAAATACTCACTATTTACTGATAAGCTATTGTTTTACAACCCAATTTTTTTTTTAAGTAGGCTCCACATCTAATGTAGGGCTTGAACTCATGACCCTGAGATCAAGAGTCACATGCTCTACCAACTGAGCTAGCCAGGCACCCCAAATAAGACTAGCCCCATTTTTTAAGTAATCTCTACATGACATGGGGCTACAACCCCAAGATCAAGAGCCTCCCACTCTACCTACTGAGCCAGCCAGGTGCCCCCCTCATGATGAGCTCTTGTTTTAATGTAGTTTAACTGACATTAAAATAAACAACAAGCAAAAAACTTCCTCCCATGTGAAATCCCTTCCTTTCCAAAGTTAGTTATGCTTGGTCATTTTGTCGCCCAAAACGAATCTACCTTGACACATGTTTTTTTAAGTTGATTTTGGAAGTTTTAAATGCCGCTTTAAGAATTCAAACGGTACTGAAGATTATAAAGCTGCAACTTTAAGCATAAATGATATATAAGATTGGGTACACTTATAGGCTCTTTTTTATGTTCCCTCAATTCTATCTCTTCTTGCTCTGGTATCAGCTCTAGGCAAAATGAGGGGAAAGATCTGTGAAGGTCTAGATGGCTAACTTTTGACACAGGAGAGTCCCTTACGTGTGTAGCATGGTGGTTAGAAATGCTGTTTCTGGAGCTCAGCTGGTTAGACTGAGTCCCAGCTTTTGTATTTGAGCAGCTTGTTTATCTTCTTGGTGCATCAGTGTCTTCATCAAATGAAGGTGGTCATTGTACCTATCTCATAAGATTGTGGTAAGGATTAAACTAATTGATGCATGTAAAGTGCTTAGAATAGTGCCTGAGACATAGTAAATGCGCAACTATTAGCTACAATTATTGTTGGTATGATGCTGCTGCTGCTGCACATGTGCAGAGATGAGGAAGACAAGAAAAATATGAGTGCTTACTAGGTACTGTATGCCTGCATGATCTCTCCATTTGATCTCTCTGAATGAGATATTTTTATTCCCTAAAATTCAGGGTGGTGATATGTGGACGGAATAGAATAAATTATTAGACCCATTTCTCGGACTAAGGACAAGATAAATACCAAAAGCTGCCTGACCAGGACATAGCAAAATGCTGAGGAATGAGATGAGAAACAGGCCTGCAGACTCATACCACCCTTTGGGCAGTGTTCTAACATTCAGGACTAACATTCAGGACGGAGTAGGTGCTGAACCCAATCTGGTATCAGAAAACTGCTTTAGAAATCCAACTGTTTTTACACTGGCTGTATTTTCTGTAAATATTTCTTGTTTTCTTCTCCCTTTGTATGTACTAAAATTATTTCTGAACTACCAGTCTGTCTCAATTTGATTTTGAGGGAACAAAAAGGAAAAAGGAATCCTTGGGCACCTTCTGGAGCTTTCAGGGAGAACCTGTCAGACACCAGGTGTCCTGGGCTTCAAATGCCAGAAGCCTAAGAGGGAAAAGAAATGCAGGGAAGAAAATCCTCAGGGTACCTGGGTGGCTCAGTTGGTTAAGCGTCTGCCTGCAGCTCAGGTCATGATCTCAGGGTCCTGAAATCGAGCCCCGAGTTGGGCTCCCTGCTCAGCATGGAGCCTGCTTCTCCCTCTCCCACTCCCCCTGCTTGTGTTCCCTCTCTCACTGTGTCTCTCTCTGTCAAATAAATAAATAAAATCTTAGAAAAGAAAAGAAAATCCTCTTCCCCAGAGGCTTCTGGAGTGTTCTCTGCTCTAACCTTAGAAGGTTTTGAATAATGTTGCCTAGAGAATGGCCTTTTACTTAGTCATCTATCTAGCATGACTCATCCCTAAGGGTGTTGAGTAAGTGAAATTTTACAGTATTTATGCTTTTGTGACTTTTATAAACATGGTGATGTGGAAAGAGCATGGACTTTGGAATTGAACAGGCCTAAGCTTTGTCACTTGGTACTTGTGTTATTTTGACCTAGTTAATAACTCCTCTGGGCTTGGGGCACCTGGGTGGCTCAGTTGGTTAAGCGTCCGCCTTTGACTCAGGTCATGATCCTGGGGTCCTTGGATCCAGCCCCACATTGGGCTCCCTGCTCCATGGGGAGCCTGCTTCTCTCTCTCCCCCTGCCCCTCCCCCTGCTCGTGCTGGCTCTCTCTCGCTCTCAAATAAATGAATAAATAAATAAAATCTTAAAAAAAACTTTTCTGGGCTTCCTCATGGATAAAACAGGAATAATGAAAATCTATTTCACAGAATTGGTATGGAAATGAAATGAGGCAGCAAAAATGAAAGTATAACCTCTGGCACATATAGGCACTCATGCTTTTCCTTTCTCTGTCAGATTATGGGTTTGGAGTGAGCATTTGGCCACGTCGTGTATTTATTTTTATACTTTTCTACTATATCCCATGCAGTGCTTTGTTTACAGTGAGCATTCTATAGTGACTTAACAACATTGCATACATGCACAGAAGTAGTTAATGGGTAAACAATTCTAGGTGTGTCCTAATGTTGATTAATCCATTTATCCTGTCATAGAGAAAAACTGCCAAATGCAGATAAATAAGATGTGCATTCAGGGCTAAAGAATTGGGCAGCAGCTTCAGGGGAGAGCGGGGACCAAGCCCTCGGCCCCCTCTGCTTGCAGAGCCCCCTGAGAGCTCCTTGTTTCAGTTTACTCAAAGGCAGTCTTCTGTGGGTGAACTGCAGCCTCACCTCTTCCGACACCTGGGGTTCCTCTTAAAGACAACTTGCTATGCTTGATTTAAATTGTTTTCCTTTTTTCTCATTAAATACTGAAAAGGTAAGAAAGATACTGTGGTATTTATTTACCCATACACTGAGACTGCGTAATTACTATAATTTCTTTGAAACTGTAACATCATTTCAGACTTTTAGAAAAATTGAAAAAAATATTACAGAATTCCTACACACCTTTCAGAGTTTCCCAAATGTCAGTATTTTATACACTTGCTCATCCTTAGCTCTCTATATTATATATGCAGATTATTTTTTTGCACCATTTAAGAGAAATTTCCCTTCCTCCTCCTCATTCCTTTCTTCTTTCATTCCTTCATTCCTTCCCCCCTCCTTCTTTCCTTCCTTCCTTCGTCTCAAATAAAACATATTCAGTAGAGCTAATACTTCTTGCTTCACCCACCCCCTACTCTCCCTCCCCGCCTCTCCTTGCCTTTGTTAGGGAACCTGCTGGGTTACATGTTTTTGTCCTTTTACTACGTATGATTGGTTCTACAGATACTGAATTTTCATTATTTGTTGAGACTTGCTTTGTGACCCAGTACATGATCACTTTTACGACAATTCCATATAACCTGAGAAAGAATATGTACTCTGAGCCAATAGCAGGGCACCTGGGTGGCTCAGTCAGTTAAGCGTCTGCCTTTAGCTCAGATCAGGATCTCAGGGTTCTGGGATCAAGCCCCGCATTGGGCTCCCTGCTCAGCGGGGAGTCTGCTTCTCCCTCTGCCTCTCCTTGTGCTCTCTCTCTCACTCACTCTCTCTAATAAATAAATAAAATCTTTAAAAAATAAATAAATGAGCCAATAGCTATAAACCACTTGCAACAGTACCTGGCACATCATAAGCACTATGTAGTGTTTAAATTTTTAAGACAGTGTACAGTTATATATAAATCCATTGGCTCAAATTTGTTAACTGTCTTGCTCAAATTTTGTATACTTGAGCTCTCAACTTTTAAAGAAGTTTGCTAAGGGGGCGCCTGGGTGGCTCAGTTGGTTAAGCCACTGCCTTCTGCTCAGGTCATGATCCTGGAGTCATGGGATCAAGTCCCACATTGGGCTCCCTGCTCAGCAGGGAGTCTGCCTCTCCCTCTGACCTCCCCTCTCTCTGTCTCTCAAATAAATAAATAAAATCCTAAAAAAAAAAAAAAGGAAGTTTGCTAAGATCTCCCTGTGACCGTGGATCTGTACATTTTTGCATGTATTCTGCCAACTTTTGCTCCCTGGCCTAGGAGTGAGAGCTTCTGGTCAGTTGTCTGCATCCCACCCCTAACCCCTCCTGTTAGTGTCTCATTGCACAGCTGAGAGCTAGGATGGAAGTCAAGGTGCGGACTGAACGGAAAAGCCATCACAGGGAAATGGAAGTTTATGAATCCAAACACGCCGAGAATCACAGTGGCCTTAACATCTCCCTTTTGTAAGCTTTTACTCAGCAGCCAAATCATCATTTGCTACACCCTGATATTTCTCCTCTCAAATGCCCCCCACCCCACGGGTTGCACCATCCTACCCCACTCCCTTCCCCTCCAATCCCTCAACCGTAATTCTTCTGAAGCTTAAGCCAATTTGGGGGATAATATTCACTAAATGCCCTCTCCAATATTTCAAAACTAAATTTCAATATTTCAATGATATTTATGGGACTGGAAGCTGGGCAAGAAATGTTTCTTAACTGATTCATTAAAAATCGGATATTGTTGGCTATATCACGATAAACAGAATATACATGAAGAGTGGGAAAACAGACATGAAATAAATAAAACCAAATAAATTGTGAAAATTGCTAAAAGAGTAAAGAACTGTTTCTGTAAGGAAGAAAATGGTGGGGGCGTGTCCTGTGAAGATGTTTTGCAGAAGGACGTTCGAAGAGGAGTGACCAGCTCTCAGAAGGTCGTGGCCAGAACAGAACTTGGCGGCTGAAGGGCTGAAAGAAGCCAGCAGGGCGGGATCACAGTGAGAAGCAGAGCGGTGGCTGGAGAGACGTGGGCTCGCTCGCATCGGGCTGTATGAGCCGTGTTAGAGCTTTTGATTTTATCCCAGGAACTGGAATCCACTGAAGGGTGTTAAGCACAGAAGGAGGTGACCAGATTTATGGGGGTTTTGTTTTGTTTTTTAAAGATTTTATTTATTTATTTATTTGAGAGAGAGCATGAGCGGGAGGGGGGTGGGGGGGAGAGGGGTAGAGGCCGAAGGAGAAGCAGACTCCCCGCTGAGCGGGGAGCCGGACGTGGGTCTCCATCCCAGGACACTTGGATCATGACCTGAGCCAAAGGCAGACGCTTAACGACTGAGCCACCGAGGCGTCCCAGATTTATGGTTTTAAAATATGACTCTAGCTAGAAGATGGAGAATGACTGCAGAAGATCAAGAGTGGAAGCAGGGATACCATTCATAGCACCTTTGGCAAATGGGGGTTTTTGGTGAGCTCAGAGTATGTCTCCCTCTTGTCAGAGAGTTTACTAAAACCACAACAGCAAATGAAACAGACTTCCTTCATCTGTAAAGGATCGTTTGTACAGTTTGTGATGACCATCACAGACTCCTTATAGGTCTGGAAGGTATAGAGTTATAACCACAACTCCACCCCCAATTTAAATTTTGTGGGTATTTTGTGAGAACTTTTTTTCTTGGAAAAAATCTAACTTTCATTTAAAAAGTATAATTAATTCCCATTACCTTGGGAATTACTTACTCAATGATTGTCAAGTTTGCTGACATTTACTTCATCTGTTACTTTTTTTCTTCCTTTGCTGAATTATTTAAAAATAAATCCCAAATATATAATTTTGTCCCTTCATATTAAGGATCCACCTCCAAAATATGAACATTTTCTTACATACCACAAAGCCATATTCACAAAATTAACAATTTATTGCTAACATCTAATGCCAATTCCATAACTAAATTTCTTTATGTCTCAAAATGTCTTTTTTATAGTTGGTTTGTTCAAATCAGAACCTAAGTAAGATCTACACAATGCATTTGGTTGTTAGATCTTTTAAGTCTCTTAATCCACAGCACTGCTTTTTCTTTTTTTCCTCCTTTTTTCTTCTTTTTAAAATTTATGGTATTGACTTGTAGGAACTGGATTAATCCTGTAAAATGTCTAAATATTTTATAATAAAAACTGTTTTTAAAAAAACAGGATAAAATATGGGGTTTGAGCCTTTAAACTTCCAGTAAGTCAGACCATCTCTCTGGAATGTTCTTTGAAGTGTCTGGCATACAACACAGTTGGTGAACCATAAACACTCACCACACTTGGCATGCATATGCAAGCTGTTAAATAAGAGTACTTATGCTTAATGTTTTAATCTTATCATTCAGTCTTCTCAAGTTCTTGACCTGCTTACTCACTGTGATTTGTCTACTGTTATTAAATTAACAGAGTCTGAAAATAGCAGTTTCTCAAATGTTTTCCAAAACAATTAAGATAATGCTTCAGCTTGCTAACCTCAGCCCTTTTCACTTCAGATATTAGAAAATTAAAATTAGTTGAACTGGCATCAGTAAAAAGCCAAGTTTCATTCCACTTCAAGGATGCACAGAAAAAGCAGTGGCCAAACAATGCATGTTTCCTTCACCTCAATGTTGGTCTCTCCAAGAAGGATGACTTTTGTTTCTTTGCTATAATTAGCCTCTGTTGCCAATGGAGCAGAGTCTTATTACCTGCAGTAAATAGAATTAGATCACTAGTTCTTTTGGCTTTGTTGTTTCAACAGGTTATAGGGCATGAATATTATTGACAATACCATGGTTATATAAAATGTTGGCATAGGGAAAACTGGGTAAATGGTATATGCGAACTCTGTACTATCTTTACAACTCCTCTAAATACAAAATTATTTCAAAGTAAGACTTTTTTTTTTAGAGAGGGGTGGGGAGGGGCAGAGAGAGAATCCTAAGCAGACTCCATGCCCAGTGTGGAGCCCGATGTGGGGCTCGATCCCACGACCCCAAAATCATGACCTGAGCAGAAATCAAGAGTTGGACACTTAACTGACTGGGCCACCCAGGTGCCCCAAGATGGTTTCAAATATTAATTTCCTATTCTAAATGATTATCTTAAAGAAGTGCGTGGTTATTCCATTAATGGTGTCATTGCTTTAATTATCTTTGATGCCCCTTTTTTGGTACTGTCCTCAAAAGCCTAAAATCAAAGGTCATAAAATTGGAAGATTGTAAAAGATCTGAGGAGTTATCTAGTCCAATTCTCAACCATTCCAGAGAATTCTGCTATGTACCATACATTATTTACCATTCCCCTAGTGGTTAATATTTAGGTTGTGTCCCAAATTGTCCCCTTTACAAAGTTTATTGGACATATATCTTTTTTTGTACACATATCTTTAGACACATTAGGGATATTTCAGTACTCTAGATTTCAAAAAGTGGAATTACTGGGTCAAAGGAAACACCCATTTATTTATTTATTTTTTTAAAGATTTTATTTATTTATTTGAAAGAGAGAGAGAGGGCGCCTGGGTGCCTCAGTTGGTTAAGCGACTGCTTTTGGCTCGGGTCATGATCCTGGATTCGCGGGATCGAGTCCCACATCGGGCTCCCTGCTCAGCAGAGAAAATGCTTCTCCCTCTGACCCTCTTCCCTCTCGTGCTTTCTATCTCTCATTCCCTCTCTCAAAATAAATAAATAAAATCTTTAAAAAAAAAGAGAGAGAGAGCACATGAGAGGGGGGAGGGTCAGAGGGAGAAGGAGACTCCCTGCCGAGCAGGAGCCTGATGTGGGACTCGATCCCGGGACTCCAGGATCATGACCTGAGCTGGAGGCAGTCGCTTAACCAGCTGAGCCACCCAGGCGCCTGGAAATACCTCTTTAAAATATTGATTAAGTCCTTCCGATTTGCCATCCAAAAAAGCTGTATGCTTCTACCAACAGTGTGTGGGCATATACTGACATAGGTTGCTAGTAATCTTTTACATTTTTGCTATTCTAATAGGGGCCTGGTGGGTTTGGGGCAGCGGAAGCAGCCTAACCCTGTAGGGGAGAATATTGTACCAATGACATATTTTAGAATTAGCATGATGATATGTTTTATTATTATTTTGAAAATTCTCCTGATTGCTTGCCCTCCTTCCTGCTGACTGCTCACACCACCCATCCCCACTTGGTATACTGCTGCTGATAGGTAAAAAAAAAAGCCATCTTGCTTTAATTTGCATTTCTCTGATTAGTAGTGAGGTTGAACACATGCTTATTTATTAATTGGCAACTTGTATGCCTTCTCATTGAATTGCCTATTCATATCATTGGTCTGTTTATTTACTTATTAAAGATTTTATTTATTTATTTGCCAGAGAGAGAGAGGGAGAGCACAAACGGGGAGCGGCAGGCAGGGTGAGAAGCAGGCTCCCTGGGGAGCAAGGAGCCTGATGTGGGACTCAATCCCAGGACCCTGGGATCGTGACCTGAGCCGAAGGCAGATACTTAACTTACTGAGCCACCCAGGCATCCTGGTCTGTTTTATTTTTTATTTTCCTTTTCTGATTTTAAAAGAACATTTTCTATATAATGAATAGCAACCCTTTATTACCCAGTTTGCAAATTTATTTTCTGTGTATCACTCATTTTTTAACTTTAGTCTCTTTTGCTATATGAGAGTTATGGTGGTGTTTGGGGGAAGATACAAGTGAGGGTTTTCTTTTAAGATTTATTTATTTATTTTAGATAGAGAGAGTAGGGGGAGGGACAGAGGGGGAGAGAGAGAGAGAGAGAGATAGAGAATCCTCAAGCCGACTCCCTGCTGAGTGTGGAGCCTACCATGGGGCTGAGATGGTGACTGGAGCTGAAATCAGGAGTCTGGCCACTTAACTGACTGAGCCACCCAGGTGCCCCAAGTGAGTTTTTATTTCATTTAAATTCCTTTAAAATTAGAAATACTAGGAACTAGGAGGAATACATTTCAAAAAAGCCATCAAGGGGCGCCTGGGTGGCTCAGTCAGTTAAGTGTCTGCCTTAGGCCCCGGGTCATGATCCCAGGGTCCTGGGATTGAGTCCCTCATCAGGCTCCTTGCTCAGCAGGGAGCCTGCTTCTCCCTCTCTCTCCCTCTGCTTGCGCTCTCTCTGTCAAATAAATAACATCTTTAAAAAATAAAAATAAAAATAAATAAGTAAATAAAAAATTTTTAAAAAGCTATCAAATTCCAAGTAAGAAATCCACTGTGCTTTTCTGAGCAGGGAGCAATGCTCAGGATCAAAGCAAAGCATAGCAAAAGACTCCTGGGTGCCCTTCCTAGACTCCCTCTACTTGCCTCCCAGCTCCCATCTCTCACCCCATGCTATGGCTCTCCTGGGGATTTCATGGAGAGGCACAGCTCTTTACCAAAGTGTTTAATCTTCACGTAATCTAGGGCGCCTGGGTGGCTCAGTTGGTTAGGCGACTGCCTTCGGCTCAGGTCATGATCCTGGAGTCCTGGGATCGAGTCCCGCATCGGGCTCCCTGCTCAGCAGGGAGTCTGCTTCTCCCTCTGACCCTCTTCCCTCTCGTGCTCTCTATCTCTCAGTCTCTCTCTCTCAAATAAATGAATAAAATCTTTAAAAAAAAGTCTCCACGTAATCTGATCAATCCATCGTGGCTTCCAGGTTTTGTGTCAGGCTAAGGAAGTTCTTTCCTACCCAAAGTTTGTAAAGATATTTTTCTAAATTTTTTTTTTTACAAATAGTTTTATTGTTTTGTTTTTTTACATTTAGATTTTTAAATCACCCATGATTTATGGGTAATTAAGCCAATTGTCCTTATGCTGTTAGTACTGAATTATCTAGTCTTCCCCCACCAATTTGAAATGCTACCTTGAGGGGTGCCTGGCTGGCTCAGTGAGCAGAGCATACAACTCTTGATCTTGGGGTTGTGAGTTCAAGCCCCCTGTTGGGTGTGGAGATTACTTAAAAATAAAATATTGGGGCTCTTGGGCGGCTCAGTCAGTTAAGCGTCTGACTTCAACTCAGGTCCTGGGATTAGGCCCCGCATCGAGCTCACTGCTCAGCAGGGAGTCTGCTTCTCCTTTGCCCTTCCCCCCCCCTCCCCCCCCCCCCCCCCCCCCCCGGTGCTCTCTCTCTGTCTCTCTCAACTGGGTGGCTCAGTCGTTAAGCGTCTGCCTTCGGCTCAGGTCATGGTCCCAGGGTCCTGGAATCGAGCCCCCCATCGGGCTCCCTGCTCAGCGGGAAGCCTGCTTCTCCCTCTCCCACTCCCCCTGCTTGTGTTCTCTCTCTCACTGTGTCTCTCTGTCAAATAAATAAATAAAATCTTTTAAAAAACAAATAAAATAAAATATTGAAGGGGCAGCTGGGTGACTTAGTTAAGTGTCTGACTCTTGATTTTGGCTCAGGTCATGATCTCAGGGTCTTGAGATGGAGCCCTGTCTCGGGGATCCAAGTTCAGCCAGGAGTCGGCTTGAGATTCTCTCTCTCCCTCTGCTCCTCCCCCGGCTCATGCACACACGCACACACATACACTCTCAAATAAATCTTTAAAAATTAAATATTTTTTAAAAATGAAACGCCACCTTGAGCATATGTAAAATCCTGTAAATATGAACCTGGGTTATTTCCTGAACTCTGTTCCATTCCATTGATCTAGTTGTCTTTTTCTGATCAGTACCATACTACCCTATTTACTATATAGTTTTACAGTTCTTTCAGTGTCTTGTAAGCCAAGTCTTATTTTGTTATAGTTGTTTTTCAAAACCTTCTTGGCTATTTTGAAATATTTACTCTTCCAGATAAACTAGAGATTCAACTTTTAAATATAAAAAATTCCATTGGGATTTTGATAAAAATTACATTTAATTTACAGATCAATATGGGGAGAATTGGCTTTAAAAAATATTGAGGCTTCTTATCCATATTTGACTCTCCATTTACAAAGACTTTATATGTCCTTCGCTAAAACATAATTTTTAATGGGTTTTGAACATTTTTTATTAATTTTATTTCTAGGTATTCTATAGTTGTGATTATTATGAATGTGTCATTTTTGCATTTTATTTTTGAACCGTTCTTCCTGATACACAGTAAAACTATGATTCTTGTATATTCCTTTTATACTTAGAATCTTGTATTACTATACTTTGTTTATTTAACCCTCCCCCATTTCTGAGCATTAGGTTGTTCCCAAGTTCTGATGGTCATACTTAGCATTGCTACAAACATCTCTATTTAGGTAATTTTTTCCCTTTAAATTTCTTAAAAGAAAAAAACAGAGGGGCACCTGGGTGGCTCAGATGGTTAAGCATCTGCCTTCGGCTCAGGTCATGATCCTGGGGTCCTGGGATCGAGTCCCGCATCGGGCTCCCTGCTTCTTGGGGAGCCTGCTTCTCCCTCTGCCTCTTTCTCTCTATCTGTCTCTCATAAATAAAATATTTAGAAAATAAATAAATAAATAAATTTCATCCCACGCATGGGAAAAACAGATTTAAAGGGTACATGGAACTTTATGTCTCTTATTACATACTGCTCCTGAAGGGCTAGCCCCCTTTCCAATTCTGCCTGTGATAACATCAGCAAATCAAGTAACAATGATGAAGATAATGACGAGGATGATGAGACTAGTTGGTGAGAGCCAGTGTTATGCTCTGGGCTTTCCATGTCTTTTCTCATTTAATACTCACAATGAATCTATAATATGCTATTGCTGTATCATATATACAGATAAGGAAACTTAGGCACAGAGAGAAAGGGTAACATCTGCACTCATAGCTGGTAGGAGGCAAAGTCAGATGCATTGTTCCATGATCAAGCCTTCTTCCTATGTCTTCTCCAATACCCATTCTTTTTATCTTTCATTTACATTTGAGACTTTAAAAGGTATATAAGACCTGAAAGTTGTTTTACTTTGCATTTCTTAACCAGTAAGTAGGTTGTGATGTAACACACTCGTTAAAACTCTGTTTCATCTCTTTTGACCACTTATCCAATAGACTGGTGATGTTAATTACATATTTGTAACAACTCTCTCTATAAATTGGATAGAAAGTTTTTAAAAGATTACATTTTTTTCCCACACCTTTACAAATATTCTTGGGTATTATTGCCCATTGATCCTTCCTTCCTCTATTCTAATTTATATCTTCTGTAAATTCTTCTTATCTGAAAATTCCATTACCAGCATGGAGAATATTAAGCAGATGGACCGCACTTATCTCATTCAAACAGTAGTAGTAGTAGTTAATAACAATAACAGCTTTCAAAAACTGAATACTTACCTAGTACTAAGGACACTATATACATAATCTCATTTAATCAGTTCTATAATCCAATGAGATATTATCTTTGTTTTACAGATGAAGAAATAGGCTCAGATTTATCAACTTGGCTAAGGGCACACAGTTAATAAAGGAAGTCCTGTCTATTACAAAGCCCATGTTCCTAACAACAGTACTGCTGGCCCTCCATTATGTAGGGAATAAAATTGACTCTCTTTGAAAAAAAAAATCTATCATGTTAAGAAATCTTCCATACCAATTTATTTCTTTTTAAAAATTTTTTTAAAGATTTTTATTTATTTATTTGACAGAGAGAGACACAGTGAGAGAGGGAACACAAGCAGGGTGAGTGGCAGAGGGAGAAGCAGGCTTCCCGCTGAACAGGGAACCCGATGTGGGGCTCGATCCCAGGACCCTGGGATCACGACCTGAGCCGAAGGCAGACGCCTAACGACTAAGCCACCCAGGCGCCCCTCTTTTTAAAATTTTGAATGAATGTGTCTTTTAATTGAGATATAATTGACATGTAACATTATATTAGTTTTATGTTTACAACATAATTTAATATTTATTATTGTGAAATGATCACAATAAGTCTAGTTAACATCCATCAACACCTAGTTACAAATGTTTCATACCAATTTCTTACAAGCTTTACATCAGAGATTTTTAATTTAATTAAATATGTTCTTGACTTTTTTTTTTAATTTATTTATTTATCAGGGAGAGATAGAGAGAGAGAATACAAGCAGGGGGAATGGCAGGCAGAAGGAGAATCAGGCTCCCCACTGAATATGGAGCCCAGTGTGGGACCAGATCCCAGGATCCTAGGACCATGACCTGAACCAAAGATAGACAGACACTTAACCTACTGAGCCACGCAGGAATCCCTTTTCTTGACATTTACAAAGAACCTTGCCATTTGCCTTGCTTAGTACTTCTTGTGGTCTCTGGGCTTTGCCACTCTGGTCTCCAGGGGGCACTGTTTCCCCTTTAATCAAGCATTTGACTCTTAATTCTCTTGGGTACAAGCAAGACCAGGGAAAATATTTAAACAAAGTTTACAAAGAGCTCAGATGAACAGAAGGCAAATGAGTACAGAGAGTAATACACAACTAGATAATTTGATTCACTGAATGCAGAGTAGGAATTTCAGTATTTGACACACCCTACCTAGCTTCCCACTGCATGCACAGAGCAGAAGCCTTTTTTTTTCTATCCTTTAATATGTCCTCAAGCAAGCAAAATTCTTCAAAAACTGGCTCTGAGATTGTTAAGGCTAGTTCCAGCTAAGGGCTTCCTTCCAAATTCTAGTTTCCAGTTTTAGTATCCGCCTCTCCCTACATACTAGACACTAAACATGTCAGCCTTCTTCTGGGAAGATGGCAGTGTCTACCCCTGGTTTGTAGCTTTGTCCTGTTGTTTGGAAATGGTTATCTATGGGTCTCTCATACCCCTTCATGTCTTGGTCAATATGCCAAGAGTGTAGGGCCCTGACAGCTTATATTACATATCTATTACTACATAACAGATTACTCCAAAACATAGAGGCTTCAAATAACAAACACTTTTTTTTTTTTTTTTGACAGTTTCTGTTGACTAGGAATCTGGGCATAGCTTAGCTGGGTGCCCTTGGCCTCAGGGTGTCTGATAAGGCTACAGTCAAGGTGTTGGCCAGGGTGCAGTCATCCCCAATCCTGAATAAGGGAGATTCTCCTTCCAAAGTCACTCAACATAGCTGTTGGCAGGCCTCAGGTTCTTACTCACTGTTGGTCAAAGACATCCTTTCCTTGCTGTGCATGTCTTTCTTAGGGCGGCTTACAACATGATAACTGTCTGCCCTCAGAGTGAATGAGAGAGAATATGAGAGGGTGCCCAAGATAGAAGCCACAGTCTTTTTATAACCTCATCTCAAAGCAACATCCTGTCACTTGTGCTATATTAAATTAGTTAGAAATGAGTCAATAAATTGAGCCCACAGTAAACTGGAGATGATTACACAAAGGAGTGAATACCAGGAGGCAAGAACAATTATGGGCCATTTTAGAGGTCTTCTACCACATCACTCTTTACCCAAGCCATTTCTCATGGTTGTGTTTGCAGGAAGCAATCTTTTTTTTTTTTTTTAAGTAATCTTTACGGCCAACATGGGACTCAAACTCACAACCCTGACATCAAGAATAGCATGCCCTAGTAACTGAGTCAGCCAAGTGCCCCTACAGCAAGCAATCTTGAGAGATAAAGTAACATCTCCCTTTGGGACAAAGAAGCTGACTTACCTTGTTGCTTGCTAGAAAAGCAATGGGCTCCCCAAGTTCACTGTTCCCCCACTGAACACAAACCCACTGCATGTGTAGCATCTGTCTGGGCCCCTTGGTATCACGCATATGGAACTTGGGGGCAAGAGGAATTGATACGAACAATTCATGCTTTTTATGCTGTGCTGTGGGTAAAACAGTTTTTTTTTTCTCTGACTCATATGTCTCATGTCTTCTTTCAGCATCTGTGAAACAGTAAAGACTAACTTATTGGCTTGTAAGTGGGATAAATCAAATTGCAGACCTGACAGTTTGACTCAAAAGCACAATTCAGAATTGTATACAGGCCTGGGAGACCAGCATTCATACAATAGATCCATGTACATATTCATTTTATTTGACAAACACTCATGTGCCAGGTAATTATTCTAAGAGTTTGTGGATATAAACTCATTTAATCCATGAGGTAGACACTGTTGAAAAATCTCTGCTTTACAGATGAGGAAGTAGAGGCCCAAAGATGTTGAGTAACTTGCTCCAAATCATACTGTTCATAAGTGTCAGAGCCTCATTATTCAAACAGAAACGACACAACCTGGCTACAGCCTCCATCGATCCAGCGTATCACGTTAACTGTGTTCAGAGCTGAGAAGAGGGGGAGCAGAGAGAAGATGGGGGCCATGACAAAATAGAGAGTTAATTCCTCAAAACCTTTGTTGAAATCATCAAATTAGGGTTTTCTATTCCGAACATAGTAACATATTGTCTTGTTTCAAAGGGATATTCAAAGGATAAACTCTACCAGTCATATGCTAAATGCTTTGATTTTGTGTGCTATATTTGACTTCTGAGGATTCGATTTAGAACACTTGTTCTAGATTCAGACTATGAAGGTTAAAATGAACTCTCCACACAAAATTCTGAACATGGAGTTTGTAACAGCTTTATTCATAAGTGCCAAAACTTGGAAGCAACCAAGATGTCCTTCAGTAAGTGAATGGATAAACTGGTACATCCATACAGTAGAAAACTGTTTAATGTTAAGAAGAAATAAGCTATTAAGCCATGACAAGATGGGTGGGGCTTTAATGTATATCGCTAATTAAAAGAAGCCAATCTGAAAAGATTATATACTGTTTGATTCCAACTATCTGACAATTTGCAAAAGGCAAATCTATGGAGACAGTAAAAAGATCAGTGGTTGCCAGGGGTTGGGAAGAAGGAAGGGATGAGTAGGTGGATCTCAGAGGATGTCAGGGCAGTGAAACTATTCTGCATGATACTATAATGGTGAAAACATGTTACTAGACGTTTGTCCAAGCCCATAGAATATGTAACAACAAGAGTGAACCCTAATGTGAATTACAGATTTTGAATGACAATGATATATCAACGTAGGTTCATCCATTACAAGGGAAGTCCCACTCTGGTGGGGGAGGTCGTGCATGTGTGGGGGCAGGAGTTATCTGAGAACTCTCTACTTTCTGCTCAATGTTGCTGTGATCCTAGAACTGCTCCAAAAAATAGTCTATTTTAAAAAATGCTTTGAAAATGACAGTGTACTTTAAAATGTAAAATATTATGAATAGTATAAGCACGTGTAGTAAGTTTTTGTTAACCTCTCTCTCCACCTGTCCACGTCCCCCATGCCCTTGGCCTCATCTTCCTGCCTGTCATCTCCTCCTTTCCTTAGCAAGTATAAATGGCCTGGCCCCCACTTGGCCTCTCTTCCTCCGCTCCGTTGTCCTTCTCTTGAACCTTCCCAACCTAGGTTCAAGCCGGCTGTCCGTCTCCTCCATGGCTTTACCACGGCTGCAGAGCTCAGGGTCAGAAAAACCACAACGGTGAAGACGAAATGTATTGTACAACTTGCATTCTCCTCCGTCAGCTCATCCCTCAGTGTTTCCTGCAACTATTTATTTATTTTTTTTAAGATTTTATTTCTTTATTTGACAGAGAGAGACACAGTGAGAGAGGGAACACAAGCAGGGGGAGTGGGAGAGGGAGAAGCAGGCCTCCCGTAGAGCAGGGAGCCCAATGCGGGGCTCGATCCCAGGACCCCGGGATCATGACCTGAGCTGAAGGCAGATGCTTAACGACTGAGCCACCTAGGCGCCCCTCCTGCAACTATTTCTATGTCTCTCAAACCAGAGCTTTCTGCTTAAAATATGTATCAGTAAGTTTTAAGTGTAATTCGCTTTTCTGATATTGTACTATTTTGAATATGTATTTTCAAAGTCTTAGGCCATTTCTTCCTACTCTACAGATATTATGTGTCAGCTTTTTTGCATATATATAAAATTGGATTCATGTTATTAATTAAGCTGTTTTTATTAAAACAATTAAAATAATCTGGCTTCTAATGAGCGTGCATATCTATCAATGATGATTCACCCAAAAATGCTTATGCATTAGCAAACCCGGGGGGGGGTTGATGTGTTTAGAGTTGCTTTAATTATTGGTGTATTGAAGAAGATTCTGTGGATAAGTTGAGTCATATTCCCTTCTCCAATGTGCCTCAATTCCCTGGAATAAGGCTCCCTTGTTCTTAGATTAAGGTATTTCTTCAATGAGTTCAATCAAAAGCTAATTCAATCCTTTCCACATCTCTTTTAGCAAGACTACAGACCACTCCCTGGGTCCTAGGGATCAATACTAGTGGTCTCAAATTGGTAGCCCATGGGGCAAATTTGCTTGATAGATATAGCTCATTTGGCCTGCACAGTGTTTTAAGAAAATCTGAATTTGTTCCTAGCATTTTGAAATTATGCCATTTCACATTAAAATGTATATTGCTAGCTTTTATTGAAAAATTAACAGACCTGGCAACATTGGGCTTCTGTGCCCCCCTTGCAACAGTCAGCTGGTAGCAGCCGTCAGCTGTAGAGGGCATGCACCTCTTGCCACTCGTGAAGACTGATGGTCAGTTACCATTTATCATCTCACTTTCACCTCTTCTGACACCATCGCAGGGACCTCCCTGTGCTTTAGGCATTTAGTTTGTAAATTCTCCTACACCTGGTCCTTCTGGCCTTTCATCCAGCACCACCCACTGACATTGAAGGCTCTGTGGTGCTCTAGAAAGACCATGGGCTTCAAATCAAATGGACTCAGCTCTGCCACTTACCTGCTGTGTGACCTGGGTAGGGTTATTTCACCTCTTTGAATTTCTGTTCCTTTATCTGTAAAAAAGGGGATAATGATGGTGTGGTTATTTGGATTAAAGTCAATAATGGGAGCACCTGGGTGGCTCAGTTGGTCAATCTTGATTTTGGCTCAAGTCATGATCACAGAGTCGTGAAATTGAGCCCTATGTTGGGCTCCGCACGCAGCAGGGAATCTGCTTGAGATTCACTCTCTCCCTCTCCATCTGCCCCTCTTCCCCCCATGTCTGTGCACAAGCACTCTCTCTCTCTAAAAATAAATAAATCTTTAAAAAAATAAATAAAGGCAATAATGTACATAATGTGCTTCTGATAGAGCCAAGAAGAGGCAGGAAGGACTCAATGAGTATGGCCTGCCTCCTTTGACAATCTCTGAGCTCAACTCTCAGGAGACTACAGGGCTACTCCTGTAAGTCTCCAGCATGGTCAATTCATAACTAATTTGTATGATACTCTCAGGTGTCTAGATACTAATAATAGAAACTAGGAGTACATGGCTGGCTCAGTTGGCAGAGCATGTGACTCTTGATCTTGGGGTCGTGAGTTTGAGCCCCATGTTGGGGATAGAATTTAGTGAAAAAAATTAAATCAAATCAAACTAAATTAAATTTTAGGGGCACCTGGGTGGCTCAGTCGTTAAGCGTCTGCCTTTGGCTCAGGTTATGATCCTAGGGTCCTGGGATCGAGCCCTGTGTCGGGCTCCCTGCTCAGTGGGGAGCCTGCTTCTCCCTCTCCCCCTGCTTGTGTTCCCTCTCTGTGTCTCTCTCTCTGTCAAATAAATAAAATCTTTAAAAAATAATAATAATAAATAAGTAAAACATAAGAAGCCAGATAGTATTTAAGTAAAATTTATATTCTATAATTGTCATCTGCCATCATCAAGGAACCATAATGGGTTAAGTTGTTAACCAACAGCACTTCTATTGCTTGGAGAATAATCCTATGGCATGGTCGATCGAACTCTTGCAATTAGTTATATAAAGAAAACAAAAATGAAAAAGTCTGTGAGTTGGCATGTTTTCCAAAACTGGGGGAAAAAAAGACAATTCTCTATATGCCACACTTGCTCTCACACTGTAACTTGTAGAGTTCCTGATGTATCTATATATCTATATCTAACTTGCTTTTTATATGCTGCTGTAACAAATTACCACATACTTGGAGACTTAAAACAACACAAATATATTATGTTATGGCTCTCTAGGTTTGAAGTCTGACATTGGTGTCACTGAGCTAAAATTAGTGCATCAGCGGGGCTGCATTATTTTTTGGAGGTTCTAGGAGTGAATCCATTTTCTTGCCTTTTCCAACTAATTAATTTGTATTGATACTTTGAAACTAATTGAAACTAATTAATTGTATTGATTCCAGCGGCCACCCACATTCCATGGCTTGAGGCCCCTTTCTCTACCTTCAAAGGCAGCAATGTTGTATCTCTCCAACCATCCTTCCATAGTGACATCTTTTTCTCTAACTCTTCTTTTGCCTTCTTCCTCTTCACTTTTAAGGACCCCCGTGATCACCTGGGACCCACTCAGAAAATCCAGGATATTCTTCCTATCTTAAGGTCAGCTGACTGGCAACCTTAATTCTATCTGCAACCTTAATTCTTTTTTTAAATTAATTTTTAAAAATTGAGGTACAATTAACATATGACATTATATTAGTTTCAGGTGTACAGCATAATGATTCAATATCTGTATATGCTGCTAAATGATCACCACAAGTCTAGTTAACATCCATCACCACACATAGTTACAATGTTTTTCTTGTTATAGAAATTTGAAGATCTCCTCTCTTGGCAACTTTCAGATATACATACAGCATTACTAACTGTAGTCACCATACTGTACATTACATCCCATGACTTATTTATTTTATAACTGGAAGCTCGAGCCTTTTCACCACCTTCACTCATTTCACCTACCCCCCCACCCAACCCCTGCTTCTGGCAGCCACCAATCTATTCTCTGTTATCTGAGTTAATTTTTGTTTAGTTTTAGATTCCATATATAAGTAAGATCATATAGTATTTGTCATTTCTTGTCTGACTTAATTCACTTAGCATAATGGCCTCTGGGTCCATCCCTGTTGTTCACACAAACTTAATTCTTTGCCACATAATATAATATATTTACAGCTTCCAGGGATGTGGATGTGGCTATCTTTCAGAGGCCATCATTCTGCCTATCATAGTAAGTAGGTACATTACTATGAATTTATTTCACTTAATCTTCACAACAACCTTATGAAGTAGGAAATACTTTTACAAATAAGAAAACCGAGGCTGAGGAGTTAGGAAACGTGCTTGGGTCCAGAGCTGGTAAGCAGCAGTGAGATTCAAACCCAGAGCTGTTTTCCTCTAAAGCCATGTGCTTAATCACTATACCATACTTAAATTTGTTCAAATGGTATTTTCTATTTTTTTAAATTAAAAAAACTTTTAGAAGATTTTATTTATTTATTCATTTGAGGGGAAGGGGACGCAGAGGGAGAGAATCTCAAGCAGACTCCACACTGAGCATGGAGCCCGACATGGGGATCCATGCCACGACCCCAAGATCATGACCTGAACCAAAATCAATCTTTAACATTTAACCGACTGAGCCACCCAGGTCCCTCTCTTTCTATTTTCTTTGAAAATGATTATTATAGTGAAAATTGGATTTTTGGGGGGCAGTGGGTTAGCCCAAGGAGTATATATGTATCAGTTAAAATTCAAATAAAGATATTGTCTCTTTATTGCTTTAATGTGCTGCTTACATTTTTCTAAATTGAATTTTATATTATTACAGACTTTTGCAACTAAGTCTGACTTTTCACACCATGCCCTAAATTGTTAATACCACTTGCTTTTAAAAAGTCAAACAGAGGGGCGCCTGGGCGGCTCAGTCGTTAAGCATCTGCCTTCGACTCAGGTCATGATCCCAGGGTCCTGGGATCGAGCCCCACATCGGGCTCCCTGCTAAGCAGGGAGCCCGCTTCTCCCTCTCCCACTCCCCCTGCTTGTATTCCCTCTCTCGCTGTGTCTCTTTCTGTCAAAAAAAAAAAAAAAAAAAAAAGTCAAACAGATATAGTTGCCTCCAAAGGCTGTGAACTTTGATTTTGCTTATTTGCGAGTTTAAAAGTAAATGAGACCCCAGGTAGTTATATGATTCAGTTTCTTGCCTTGAATACCTCACATCACCACTTTTTTTTTTTTTTTTTAGGGAAATGGATTCCATTGTAGGTGTTTAATTTCTATGATCTTAACAGCTTTTTCTTCTACCTGTTTTTCATGATTGTTCTTTAATGCAAATAACTAGCAATTAAAAGTAATTTATCCCAGTCATGAGTTGAAATTATAAGCAATGAGATAAAGTTTTAAAGAGGTGGTTGAAGCCAAATAGCTTGCTTGTAAAACTTTCAAATAATATGGTATCAGGCTTGAAGAAACACACCAGGCAAAAGTGGTGAGATAGTTAAAAAGGCAATGTACTGAGGAATACATTCAACAGTGAATGCACTCCACATCATGTAAGGAAAAAAATTAGTGTGTTTTTCTCATTTTCTGTCAAGGATATAAAATCCCCTTGAAAGCACAATGCATGTTTGTACCTTGAGCCTTCCCTCTGTCTTAACACGGTGATTTGAAGAGGAAATGTTTGTTGAATCAGTGATATTTATATTTACATATGATTGCATAAAAAGCACCTTGCAGATATCAAGAAAGGAAATAAGTCATAAATGGTATATTTAAACTACATAAAAAACTAAGTGGGTATTCGAATGACCAGTTTCAAATTCAAATCCCAGTCTACAGCAAATTGTCGTCTATGCCAAGGGCTGGGAGTGGAGGTAGGGGAAGGAGCTGAGAAACAGGTGATTCTGTGAAGATTAGTTGTGGGAACAGTTCTTTATTATATGCTTCATAAATGATTTAAACTACTCTTTATGGGTGGGGATAATATTTTTAATTTCTATCTCTGAGCCTAGCACAGTACCTGGCATACACTGGGCACTCAACAGTTACTGAATGAAGAAGAAAGAACAAAAAGCATTAAATTCTTAGATGACACTAAACAGAATGCACATACATATAAATTATGTATCTGTGACCTCCTATACTAATAGACTGTACCCATTGTAAAACAGAAACTCCAAATTTAAAAACATGAAATAATCAATATACTTTAAATAATTTAATGGCATTTTATTAATAGTATAAAAGCATTTCTGCTTTCATTTGATGCTTTATTACTTGGCACTTTATTACTTTTTTTAAATCTTGGTTTAACACATTGTGATATAGTGATTTGAAGATGTGGTTCTAAGTTTAGTTTATTCTGATATTACATTTTAGTAGCTGAAAAAGATACTTCAAAAAGATATTTAGATTTAAATTGAAGAAATACATTGTTTTTGGCTATACCTATTAAAGTATTCATTTTCTTCTTCAGTCTCATCAACCAGTTCTGCAAAGGCTTTTGTTGAAGCCTTACTAGTAAATTCCCATTTTCTCTGCTATCAATCAGCAATTCTTGCAAACTAATTTTAAAGCATTGCATTTTAATTAGTTTAAGGCCCACTCAAATTATTTGGAAACTATTTCAAGAAATCAAAAATTGTGTTTCCAAAATGTTTAAGTATGCATATATGAGAGTTTTAAAAGGACACACACACATACACACACACACATACACACTGGGGTTTTTGCAACAAAAATACACACTGATAGAAATATTTCTAATTTTCAAATATTTTTTCCAACGTGTTTCTTTCAAAACACGTATACTCTCAAAGGAGAGGGCTGATCGAGTTACTCTCTCATGTTAAAACTTTACCTTAAAAGGAAAATACTACTCACAGAAAAGGTAAGGAAATCTGGATCCCTGGTATTTTTGTCAGAGGAAAATGCATCTTCATTCTGATATTTATTCTCTTAAGTAATAATAATAACCAGTGCTTATGTAGTGCTTATTTTGGTGGTAGATTTTTATATATTAGCCTACCTCATCCTCAGAACAACCCGATGCAGTAGATACAATTATGCTCTCCAATTTATGGATGAGGAAACAAAACCTCAGAGATGTTAATGATTTGCCCAGGACTACATGGCTGGCGTGGCTGAACTATGGTCAGACCAGGTAGTGTGTATGCAGGAGCAATGACTTTAACACTGAGTATCCTGAATCCTTCAGTAGAAGATAAAGAGTTTCCATGATGACTCTCCATCTCAGTACAAAGTATTATATAGATTCTATTGAAAGGATTTGTTTGTACAGAATTAACCACATCAATGACCTCCTATGCTACACAAACCTGCAGTACACTGACGTTGGATAAAGGAGAGCTTTCCTGCAAGGGGGAAGCCCATCCTTCTCAGGGAACCTCACAGAGCACATGAATGACTGCCTGAAAAAAGACTGTTTGAGTAAGCCTGGTGTCAATATGTATGTTAAATAAGAAAATTTAACTTCTTTCTATTTATTTTTTAAAAGATTTTATTTATTTATTTGAGAGAGAGAGACAGAGAAAGCAACAGAGAGCACGAGTGGGAAAGAGAGGGGGAGCAGGGAGCTGAGCAGGGAGCCAGACGTGGGGCTCGATCCCAGAACCCTGGGATCACGACCCCAGCCAAAGGCAGACGCTTAATCGACTGAGCCACCCAGGCGCCCCTAACTTTTTTCTTCTTGAATAAAACAAATAGACATTGGAGTATTTTCTTTCTGAACTGTATTAGAATGTCTTGAGTACCCTTAGGATGCACACCCTCTGCCTTGGGTTTTTTTTGACTTTACAAATATAATGAAATTCAAAATCACTCAGGAAAAGTACAGTTTTGATAAAATAGGTATAGGGATAATCAAAACAACCTCTTAAATATAATGCAAGAAAACATAAGTAGGCTAAACAAGCATTTCGAGTTCAGATTTTAAAATTTGATAATGATGAAATGTAATTTTAAATGTGAGAGTGATTCTAACTTGCTATATAGGAGTGTGAATTGAAGAGCTGTAAGAGAATGCTCTCACTGTACTAAGGACTTACCTGATCCTTTCTAGAGTTCCATGTCTCATACTGGGCAACTCATCTAAAGAAGAATGTGGAGAATTTGGAAAGAATTCATATGAGAGTCATAAAACATTAAAAAAAAAAGAGGTGTGAGAAAAAGTTAAAAGAACTCGGGTTGTTTATTCTAGAAAACCTAGAGAATTTAAGGGTCTTCCGGTATATGAAAAGTTACAATCCCTTAAAGTCTATTTAAGTCTTTGACACGTCTGGTTGAGGCAGACACAGATGCCTTAGAGAATCAGTTGCAGAAATAACAGCAACACACGTTTTTAAGCCAGAGGCTATTAAGACTTTGCATTTGAAATGGGTTCAATCATTCATTGTACATAATTAACAGTAAGTAACTGAGTCACCAAATGAATAGTGTTTAAGAAAAGCTATTATTTCCTACTGATATGCAACTAAAATAATTGTTATCTTCAAAGTCCACCTAGTAGGTTTGAGCTCAAAGGCCTAATAAGGTTCTCTGAGGAACACAGTAACTGCTGACCCAACTTATGTAAGTAAGTTATTATCAACTATTAACAGATGTAATTTATGTATGTAACAGACTATCCAAACAAGAGACAGAAAAAAAAAAAAGTGAGAAAGAAAAGAGAGCGATTTGTATTTTGTTCTTGATATTCATAATAACTAGATTGGAAGACAATGAGGTTTCCTTAATTTCCTAATTAGGGAAGGATAATAGTTTCACTTCAGATAATTAATGGTCTTAGCAAGATTTAAAGTAATTTCTAGCAACTTTTTATCAAAAGTTGTGCCAGCAATGTAAGGGTTCTGATCTCTCAACACTTCCCCTTGGTTTTTCTCAGGAGTCTCATATAGAAAGTGAAAAAGTCCTGTCATCTAAAGGACCTTATATTTGACCCTAATGTAGTCTTGCTTTAAAATGGTTTTCACTTTGTTACAAAACACACTTGAACGTCAGGCACTTCAGTTTTGAGTTTGAACATGGCTAATTTGGCCCAACAAAGATGTTGAGCTTTGGGTCATTCCCATCCCCAACATACAAAATGAGTATACTCTCAACCATTTTCTAAATGAAGGAAACAAGTTATTTTGGCTCTGTGCCGAGGTGGTATACACCAGTGTCAATACTCATCAATTCCTGGGCGCCTGGGTGGCTCAGTTGGTTAAGCGACTGCCTTCGGCTCAGGTCATGATCCTGGAGTCCCGGAATCGAGTCCCACATCGGGCTCCCTGCTCAGCAGTGAGTCTGCTTCTCCCTCTGACCCTCTTCCCTCTCGTGCTCTCTATCTCTCAGTCTCTCTCAAATAAATAAATAAAATCTTTAAAAAAAAAATACTCATCAATTCCCATGAGTGTCTGAGTTTTTCTAACTATCCCTTGGGTGGCTCTGTGTTATACTAAATTGTTTTGCTCAGAAAATTCAATACATTAATCACTTTAATTCCCATCTGCGTACCTATTTTACTGCAGGCTTTTCGGGTTAACTATTTCCTGAGCCAATTCATGGCTTGGACTATCCTTAAACTACCCTCCCTAGAAAAATGGTTTTCTTTTTTTGAAGTTGTGGGATGCTACGATTGGCATACTGAAGGATAAACATAGCTGGAAACTATAGCAACAACTTATGATATCTGACCCACTTAAGGAGAGGAGTTTGTAGTAGAATGAAGGAAAAGGTGCTATGAAAGCAATACAAATAATATGAATCAAAAGTATCTGTGCTTTTGTAATCATGTGGTTGGTAGCACTATTGTCTAGTCTTGCTGATTTATCTGCTATAAGACAAATATTCTAATGAATGCTGGCTCTCACTTCTGTTACCAGCTGACTTATGAATAGAAGCCATTCATGTCCCATAGCTGTCATTTTATCAAATTTTCTCCCTATGGGAAGTGATATTTCTTGCGTTATCGGGAAGTGATATTTCTTATATTATGCTCCTCAACTCTTCCAAAGTTACAATGAAACAACTACAAATAATAGAGGACTTCATTAGGATATAAAAAGTCATGATGGTTCCTTATCAGGCACCAGTTTAGGGAAAAGGTTTTCCATTTTGAAGAGTAGGTGAAAACCAAGCACTCATCTCATTGGAATATATTATCTAAAAAAATACTGTATTCTCTTGTTAGGTAGTTGTTTATTTTTATTTTTAATATTTGGGTCAATAGTTTACAGTATCACCAGTCCAATTTTCTAAA
This sequence comes from Zalophus californianus, assembly GCF_009762305.2. NCBI lineage: Eukaryota > Metazoa > Chordata > Mammalia > Carnivora > Otariidae > Zalophus > Zalophus californianus. The sequence goes on from NC_045598.1 coordinate 126,396,357, forward strand.
GTTCTGAACATAACTGTATCTTAGAATTGCTTTTATTTTTTTCCTGTTACATTTAGGACTTCTCCAAAAACTCTCCCCAAACTCTCAAATTTGACCATTCTTCATACTAGTACAAAAGGAATATAAAATATTGGCATTTTTATATCTGTGTTAGAGCTAATCATAATGATGACAATAGCAATCAATTGATATTATGTTCCAGGCATTCTACTAAGTTCATTTGATCCTCCTAGCAATTTCATAAGATAAGAACTATTATTATCTCTATTTCACTGAGGAGAGTACTATTATCCTATGTTACTGATGAAACCAATGCTCAGAGATGTAAAATAATTTGCCCAAAGTAGAAAGTGGCAGAGCCAGAACTTAAACCTGAGTCTATCCAATTCCAAAGCTTATGCTCATAATCTATACATTATAAATAAAATAGATGAACAAAATATTTGCCCTATCTGCATGAATAGAGTCATATTTCCAAACAAAATTTTGGAATCCATGGTCTAAATAAAAAACTTTTTCCGTTTTAAAATTTTATTTATATGAAACCTTTTATAAAAGCATAAATATCAGCTAGATATGTAGCTGAACATTTAACAACTTTTCTTTTACAGTATAAACTCAAAGAAATTGGAAACATAATGGAACATGGAGATATGATCTATTTCTTTTTTTTTTTAAGATTTTATTTATTTATTCATGAGAGACAGAGAAAGAGAGAGAGAGAGAGGCAGAGGGAGAAGCAGGCTCCCAAGGAGCAGGGAGCCTGATGTGGGACTCGATCCCAGGACCCTGGGATCATGACCTGAGCCAAAGGCAGACGCTTAACCATCTGAGCCACCCAGGCACCCTATGATTTATTTCTATAGATGAATATGATTAATCAAAGTAATTAGCCTTACTCCCTGCTCAGCGGGGAGTCTGCTTCTCCCTCTGACCCTCTTCCCTCTTGTGCTCTCTCTCATTCTCTCTCTCTCAAATAAATAAAATCTTTAAAAAAAAAGTAATTAGCCTTAAAGGTGCCTTTAAAATTAATTTTAAGTTGGGGCGCCTGGGTGGCTCAGTTGTTAAGTGTCTATGCGTGTGTTAAGTGTCTATGCGCATAAGTGTGTATGCGTGTGTGTGTGTGTGTGTGTGTGTGTGTGTATGTGGGTGGGTGGGTGGGTGGGCGCGCACGTGAGGCTCACAGCAGGAAGACAGATTTATTCTGGAAATGTAATGACTCTCAGATGTTTGTTTTTTAAGGAGAAAAAAAGAAGGAAGGAAGGAAAGAAAGAGGGAAGGAGGGAAGGAAGGAAAGAAGGAAGCGAGGGAGGGAAGGAGGGAGGGAATGAAAAGTTGAAATGTCATAGCCAGGTATGTATCTCTAAAGCGAGAATGATGTCATATTTGGAGTTTATTGACACAAAATTTCCTTTTGTCTGAGAAATTTTTCAGCATGGTGAATATGGTTTTAATTAAGAGATACACTGATCATTTGTTGATTTTGTTACAAGGGAGGAAATTCTGTAGTTTCTCTGTGCTTCATTGTGTGGATCACAATGGAAACAGACAAAGGACCATGGCAGTGTGTTGATTTGTAGCTACTGTATTTTACATCTATTTCCGAATGCCACTGAAAATCGTTGTTTAGAAAGTTCTGCAAGATTATTATGTTTTGAAGTATAAAAATATTGGATTCACAATTCTTTAAGAAGGAGGCCATACTGTGTTAACTGACATTACAAATGACTATTCTCACCCTACCTGTGGGTTAAATTTTTTAATATTATTTTAAAACATAAGGAAATGTACCCTGAATTTAGGGAAGCCACACATAAATGCTGGCTCCTCTAATTACCTTTGAAAGTTTATTTGTTCATAGATTTATGGCATTGCCTCAAAATCTAAAACTTGATATAGACATGGTAATCTTTATATAGTTGTTGGAGTCTATCTTCAAGTGATATCTGATAAAACTTCAACTACAGTAGTGTTGTGGGGCAAACACAACCCTGCTCAGCTTCCAAATGCTAACCACTTTATTCCACGCGCACTGAATCATGTCATCTTTAGTTTTCCACTCATCTTCTTTACCTCTCTTTAACTGGAAAAAAAAGGATACAAATAAAATGCAACTTCTATATTTAAAGAATAAGAAAGAGTAATAAGAAACTGTAAAGTGTGACCTCAGCTGACTTGGAGATTAATGGGAATGCAAATAAATAAATAAATAATAAATCAATAAATAAAGTGGACTTGGAAAATGTGTGGAAAGGAAATTTCTCTGTACCCAGGATCCGCCAATTTCTGAACTCTAAACACAAAAGCCAAAACGTTGCTGATGAAAAAAAAAAGTAGAATACTTCAAATAACAGTAAATGAGGCATAGTTGTTCATCGAAATTATTTGGATACTTATTTCACTTCCCTGAGTTTCCAATTTACACCCAGCCACAGGCCCACCAGGCCATTCCTGGGGTAACTCTTACTCCTCTGGCTGTCCAGCGGTCCTGCTCGCTGCGTATGGCAGGGTCGTCTCCGCCGGGCGGCCGGGTGCGTTGGCCCACGCGGCTCTTGGGCCCCAGGGCAGCAGTCACTATCAGCTGAGCAGCCGAGAGTCACCAAGGATCCCGAGCCTCTAGACAGGACCCACCGGTGTCCCTGAACTTTGCGCACGCGGCGAAGCTGGAGGCAGACCGCGCGCTGTGGCTGGGCTTTCGCTGGGGTCCACGACGAAGAGATTTCCGCGGCGGGGCGGCGGCGGGCCTGAGCAGGGGCCGCCCAGCCTGCGGCTCCAGCCCAGCGCCGACAGCGCCAGCTTCGGTGCGGGCGCCCTCCCGCCGCGCTGCCGGCCGCCCCGCTCTCCCGGACCGCCCGGCACACTGCGGGAGGAGCCGCCGGCCGCCGTGACGCGTCAGGGAGGAAGCGGCGGCGCCCGGCGGCCCTGCGGGGAAGGAGGAAACGCGAGTGCGCTCGGCTCCGCGCCCGCTGCGCCAGGAGGCAGCACCGTGGAGCTGGGTAGGTACGGGGCCGACAGGGACCCGAGGCGGGTGGGCCGGCCGCAGGGTCCGTGCGCGTCCGGGCCGCAGTCGTGAGCCCCTGGGCGGGTGAGACGAGACGGGGCGGGGCGAGCGGTGCCCGGGCCTCGACTGCTGCCTCTTCTCGGGGCAAACGTGACTTTCCTGGGTCTTTTGGCAGCTCCCCTGACCCCTCAGCCCGAAAACCTCCGAGTTGGTGGAAGGGGAGAAGCAATACCCCCGCCCCGCCCCCAACTCTAAGAGTTTGTGGTCTGTGTTTCCTCGAGGTGAATTCAGATTCTGCTTTTTGATTCCTAAACGCTCGAACCGTGTGGGTGGAAGGACATTGTTAACCCAGTGCGCAACTTCCCAGCTTAGAGGAGCCGGGAACTGGGGGGGTGGGAGACCCCCACCTGAGGTCGAAAGAGGGCGCGGGTCGCCTGCGAGGATCGGGGATGGAGGAGGCCCCGGGAGTGGAGGGCACAGGAATCATTAACCTGTTGTCCGCGGACTGAAATCTGAGGCTAATGGGTTACTACTACCCTTGGGTTCTCTGTGATTTAAACCCTTTCCGTCTTTTTTAAAGTGAATTTGGCTCTATTGATTCCCACAGCTTTAGTGTTGATATGTACCATCTAGAATGCTTTGAGATTTTTAGATTTGTCATTTTTAGTGGTGGTTAGTTGGGAAGATAGAAAAGAGAAAGAATTTATCTCTTGAGACTTAAACTCTTTCATCATTTAATTTTGCACAGTGATTTCTGAACCATGAGTAGAATTTTGGTCCTCCGCCAGAGACTATATGCTTGAGCTGCAGGTACACTTGAGCTGCAGAAATAGGTATAGAGCACTATAGTTCCCAAATCTTTATTTAAAACTATTAGACTATTGTGTGTTTTGATTCTCTACTTTGTCTCTAGGTTGAGGATTTACCCAAGCAATCTGGGAAGTGACTTATTTATTTAATAAACACTCAAATGGCTCTTACCACGTGCTTGGGCTCCTTCTTAGTGTTTTATAAATATTAACTCAAATTGTTAGCGCAAACTATTAAATTATAGCGGTTCCAGCAGTGAAGAGACTGTGTACAGTTCAGTTCCCCAAATGTCACTGCAAGAGCTAGAAACATTAGAGGAAGTTTCAGGCATATTTTAGGACTGGGTGTGCCTTCTGGCGCACTTGGCTACCACTCCTGTAAGACAAGCCGCCACCCCTTCACTCCCTGGGGGAAGGGAGTCTGGAGCTATGGGAATGAGACCTCTTCCTTGCAGATCTCTGCCTGATCCCTAGCATCATCTGTAAGACAGTCTTTCATATCCACCATAGTGCCCATAGTGCCCATTAGCTAACTCTGGAGAGACTAGAACTTCCCCCTTTTTCAACTGCCACTACATGGAGCTTAATTTTGTTTTTAAAAGGAGCTTTGTTCCTAATCTGTTTGACAGTTGATGAAACCATAGTTTAGTGAAATGTACTATAAAATAGACTGTTTTTGCTTGTACACGTCAACATAAATAATGCTTTGTAATTTTGCTGCCATTTGCTGTTAGTAACGTTGAATTGATAGATCAACCTGGTAGGTGTCCATTTTGTGATTTGCAGACCTAGAGAGAATATTTTTCCAAAATAAAATACCCTCTTCAAATGAGTCTTTTGGCCTGATGGTCAGATTGGAAGAGACCCAAAATGGTGAATCATGGTTCTTGTCATTATGGTGATTATCATTTGATGTCAAAATCTGCACGTCATACTAGCTTTCTCTTTCTAGCTTTCTCTATCTCCCATTTAAATTTCCAGAGAGATGATTAAATGAGACTCTGAGCCTTATTTAATAGGATTATGAGGTGTCTCCTGGAAGCAGGAAGACTCACTTTTCCTCTGATATAACTTACGGTACAATAAACAGTGGCATTCATGAATTCAGTCAAGTGAAATGACAACTAACGCTTTCATGGTTTACAGAGTGCTTCCAGATGTATATTTGTGAGGTTGGCAGCCATTTTTTATTCCTGTTTTTACAGATGAGGAAACTGAGGCATAGAAATGTAAAATGTTTTAGCCAGGATTGTACAGCTGGTGGTGGGAGAGAGAGCTTGAATAGAGAGCAGGTATGTGGACAGTGCCTGGCATGTGCCAGCCAGTAATAAACATTGTGGAATGAATGATTCCAAATGACTTCAGATTTCTTGCTCTTTCCAAACATTATGCTTCTCAAATACTGTAATTGATTTATGCCTAAGAGATTTCTGGGCCTATACCAATGTCTCTCAGTTATTTCAAACAGTACCTGATACAATAAACATCTTTTCAACAAAAGGGATGAGAATGCCCTTTGGACTCATTTCTTAGGATTTGTCAACTCTGGTTTTTGAAAAACGCAGTAGGCTGGTTATTTTGTTCTCTTCTCAAACATCTCTCTTTTTTCCTCTGATTTGAAGATAGTTTAGATTGGACATATGGTTTCATTGTTTGTGTTGACAGCTTCCTTATCTCTCCCCACTCACTGAAGGTCATTTTTAAGGACTACAAATCACTATAGGTTTTCAGTGTCAGTGAACTCAATTAAGCTACTTAGATTTATGATCAGGTTCAAACACAATGATCATAGGTATTGTCAATTTTTTTTGAAGCATCTGACACTACTACTACTGTGTTCTTTGAAATGTTTTAAGTACGTTAGTATAAAGGGTCTCTTTTTAAAAAGTTTTATTTATTTAAGCAATCTCTACACCCAACAGGGAGCTGGAACTCATGACCCCAAGATCAAGAGTCACACGCTTTCTGACTGAGCCAGCCAGGTGCCCCTAAAGGGTCTTTTATTTTTATTTATTTATTTATTTTAAAGATTTTATTTATTTATTTGACAGAGAGAGACAGCGAGAGAGGGAACACAAGCAGGGGGAGTGGGAGAGGGAGAAGCAGGCTTCCCGTGGAGCAGGGAGCCCAATGTGGGGCTCCATCCCAGGACTCTGGGATCATGACCTGAGCTGAAGGCAGACGCTTAACGACTGAGCCACCCAGGCGCCCCTAAAGGATCTTAAAAAAAAAAAAAAAACAACCAAAAAACCCCTCAACTATTTATATCCTTCCAGTATAATCTCTGTTTCTTAAAGTATGTGACCTGCAGAGAGTTAACCTTCAATTAGGGGGGAAACTATGGCCATTACCTGCAGGGAGGAATTGAGAAGGGTATCATGGAAAAAAGAGAGATGGGGTGGCCTTTCCCATGAGGGATATTAGATGGTAAGAAGCCCTTAATGAAGCCAGACTGAGTCATCTGCCTGTCAACATTCTTCTGTATGGGGGTGGAATAAAATACTTTTGAAACCTGTCTTGTTTCAGAAACCACTTTACCTTTTCCGATTCTCATATTTTCTCTCTCTTTGTTAATTCATGTAAATTACTGACTAAACTGCTAATTCATGAAACTCAAATTATGTAACATGTTATTCCTGACAGAAACAGCTCCCATGGTATTTTAAGGGACTCAAGGCTTCTGTTTTCCTTTACCTATTCCATTCCTTACGGTGGCATCTTTGTTCTCGTTTCACTTTTTTTTTCTTTCTATTTCATGGAGAAAAGTAAATCTAAGAGGTGCTGATTCCACATCTTGTAGTTCAAGTCAAAGTAATTTTAACTCAGTACTAACTTTGAGTTAATTGTTATTGCTGAGGAAGATGACGTGGAAATCAAATGTTGAGGGCTGAGTCAGAGCATCGATAAGTAAAATTTTATTACCTCTCTGAAGCTGAGCCAGGGGATTTTCAAAGGGAATTGAGGCAGTGTACAGTATCCTTGCCCTTGTCTAGTTTCCCAGGGCCTCTCCTCTTTCCCACAGGTCCTGAATACCTGTCTTGGTCCATCTCCTTGTAGCCACTATTTCTTCTATTATTCAAAACCAAAATCTGTTTTCCTAGGGTGGGCGTGGGGGCGAGTGAAAGGAGGGTGAAGGGAATTGTTGTAGGGTAAGAGATTGATAATATGGAAGAAGGAAGACAGGAGATGTGTGGGTGAAGTAAGAGATATTTAGTGAGCTCTCCTGGTGGATTTGTGCAGAGTACTGGCCTCCCTCAGTGGGGCCATAAATGTAGGGAAGACCTACATGGGATCAAAGAATGTCTGGCAAGGATTAAAAACATCTACTGGTGTGCGACATTGGCAGGCAGAGCTCCTTTGTAGCACCAAGTGTGGAGGGATCATTCTAGTTAGCTGTTGCTTCAGGCCACCATATGAGTTTGCAGATAATTAAAATGTAGAGGGCTGGTTTTGTGGCTTTTAATTTGAGAATAGGAATGATTTAACAGACTTTTGGTTGAATAAAGGCCTGGATTTTTACCTTTTTAAAGGCATACATTTTTTGGAGAATGTCTATAGTGTTGAGATAATGTTACTCCCTTTACTGTTTTGTGATTTTAAATAAATGACATTTGTATTTACATTGCATATAATAATGAATATGATTCAGGTTAAGTGTTTCCATTCAGGTTCCTGATATATTTGCTATGCCAGTCAATACCAAACTTTTTTTTTCCTGTAGGTAAAATAGACTTCATGTGTAATATATTCATTCAGACACAAAATTGGACTCGTTGATGGACTAGACATTCCACAGACGGCTGGATGAAATGTCCTCAAGTACAGTGAGGCTTCACTAGGACTTGACTAATTGTTTGCTTGAGTTAAAAAATGAGAAGGACCTTTATTGCTCTAGTTATTTACCTCAGTGTTTTTAAAAAATAGATTAAAGTTAACTTAAAATGATCTGGTTTCCAACTCAGTGTCTGTATATGCAGACAAACATACATATAGGACCAAGTGTATAGCCTATATATAATCTAATGCACGTGCATGTTATATATATGACTAGCCAAGAAGGAATATAAGAATCATATCCTTAGTTTCCCAAGAAAACACTATACATCATCTTTCCCCCTTTTTAATTTTATTATTGTCTCATATTTTCTAAACATTATTTTTTATTACAAAGGTATGCATGCCCTTAAATTCAAGCAACTGAGAAATATGTTAAGTAAAAAAATGAGTCCTCCCACTCTAATCTTACCTACAAAGATAACCACTCTCAATTTTTATATCCTTGTAAACTTTTCCTCATGTTTATATAAATTTGTATATCTATAAATGTACTTTGAGGTTTTGTATTGTTTTTAAAGATTTTGTTTATTTGTCAGAGAGAGAGAGTGTGTGAGCACAAGCAGGGGGGAACGGCAGGCAGAAGGAGAAGCAGGCTGGCTCCCTGCTGAGCAAGGAGCCCAACGTGGGACTCGATCCCAGGACCCTGGGATCATGACCCGAGCTGGATGCAGATGCTTAACCGACTGAGCCACCCAGGCATCCCATGTACATTGAGTTTCTTAAAAATGGGAATCATTCTACCCAATTTGTTCTTTTTGTTTCTTGTTTAACACTTTATTGTGTACATCTGTAGATCTACATAAATTTTGACAGCTACATAGTGTTCCACTTCATAGCTAATAACATCCAGTTTCTAGCTCCATTACTTCTGTGTTCTCTCTTTTGTATCTTTTAAAATATATTTAAATCACCAAAGTAACACATTTTTCAAGAAAAATTTAAAGAAAAAGAGAAACTAAGAATCACCAATAAACCTGCCATCAGTTAATAATCGCTCTTAGTATTTTAGAGTACATCTTTCTAAACTTCTGTGTGTATCCATGTTTTCAATGCCATTTAAAAACTTTCTCTTATACAGGCTTGCTTTGTTGGTTAGAGAATCATGTTTATGTAGCCAACCAACGTCATGGATTCCATGCATGTTTGAACCAGTTACTTTACAGTTTCCTGGCCACCTGCCATACCCTAAACCTGGATAACACTCATGAAAATTTATACTACTGCTCATCAAGGGGATGAGGTGAGGGTACATGGGTGGATTGATAAATCCATCCAGATCAGCATAAATCCTTCTAATGGAGGTCAGTCAATACTTGTATTTTAAGCACATCCAAAGTACAAGATGTTTAAGAAGAGAGACGATAGAATACCCACATGTGATTGTGATCACTGCAGGAGAAGCAGAAGTAATGGATTTGAACCAAGGAAAAGTGTTAAATTCAGTTAAAAATGAGAACAGCTGAACTTTAGATGTTTTGAAACAGTCTCCTAATGATAAGCGCATGGTTTGGAGTCCTTGGTTTAACAAAGCTCCCACCAATGGTAGGAGTAGATGACCTTGATGTTCCTTGTGATCCTATTCTGTTATAGGCTGTCTCAGAGTTAGTAACACTTGGCTTCGTATAATTTCATGCATACAACTCCCTCGTTGCATACTAACTCCACCAGTCTTTCCAGATGGCACCTGTCCGGGCGAGCATCTCTCCACCCGCCGAGCATGTGCACAGCTATCTCCCACACATTCCTCCTATGTCCCCTTGCTGCCTTTCCCCCTTTCTGAAAGTTTAGTAGCCTTTTGACCTTTTTCTTTTTTCCTTTTCTTCCAGCTTTTGCTTTAAGGAAATACCTGTTCTTTCTCCATCCCACTCTCTTCATTTTGGTCTTGAGCAAAGAGATACTAATCATGGTGATACAGTTAAGAACAAGCCTTTAATAAGGGAAAGGAAAGCTTTTAGTTTGGGAGGGAAGGTAGACATTATAAAGAATAGTGGTTTCAACCTTCAAAGCCCTTGAGAATACCCAGTAATTCCTTTCAAAATTTCCACAGAAGTCCCCACCCACCTCCTCTTCTGTAAATAAGCTGGTTTTCCTTAAGCATTGGCATGTATAATAAAATTTAAAACTTTATAATGGGGGGTAGAATTCATGTTATTGCAATAGCATTGTTTTGTGCTACTTTTTCCCCATTGAAGATGTTAGCTATGTTATGGATTGAATAGACTGTTGTAGATAAGATGACTCTTCCCTTCAGAAAATACATCTAGTTCTAGATATCTGGTTTAAAGCAATCTCTTTGGTTTTAAGTAAGTTGAAGACTAAGAAGGCTATTTTAGATTAAAGGTTAGTAATCTTTGAGAAGTGGTATGTCAAGATTCCAAACCCTTTCCTTCCAGATTTTCATCAGCAAAGATAGGCATTAGTGAGAAGCATGGATCAGCCTTTCATCCTTAGGAGTCAGAGAAGAAGCAATACTGGTTGCAAGAATGTTAGGTTGCCCCTGGAGACTCTCTCAAGTCAGGCCCAGGTAGCTGGCTTCATATCAACATCAGCTCACTTGTAAAGGTGCTTTGGCCAGACGTTTTGAGGAGCTTCACACCAAGACAATAGCTGCTTAAGCTACACTGAGAGTAAAGGCCTATTTTTTTCATAAATATTAATGAAAAAGGTTTTGAAAAGACATTTTTATTCAGCTTTCAAACAACATGATGCTAAAATTGATGCTGGCTTAAGCATGAAAGTTCTATATCATTCACTTATTTGAACAGGGTTAGTAAACATTTAGAAATTAAGACTTTGACATAATTTTTAAAAATTGTTCTTATTTTTGTAGTTCTTTGTGTACATAGTTGGCATTTAATCCATTCTGACATAAATAGCTCTCTTTTCTGATTGATCTCCTGTTACCCCTACTCGCTCTTCTCATGAATATTTGGTTAAAATTTTTTTGTCCCGTAAGGGAGTGATTTCTTTTAATTAATGAAAGATAAGACACTCAAATGTCTTAGCAGAGAACCTTTTTAAAGAGATTTATAAGACTATGCTACCTTTTCTCCTTGAGTTTTGTTTCCTCCTTTGGATTTCCTTTATTTCTGCTTCCCACTGACATTAACATCATTTATGTTTCGCCTTTTAAAAGTCCACTCATGTGTGAACAAAAGTCCCTGTCCTGTTGAATTTATTTGTTGCTTTCACTGGATATTTAGGATTAAAAATTTGCCTTTAGGGGGATGCCTGGGTGGCTCAGTCGGTTAGGCATCTGCCTTCAGCTCAGGTCACGATCCCAGGGTCCTGGAATCCAGTTTCTCATCGGGTTCCCTGCTTCTCCTTCTGCCTGCTGCCCCCCCTGCTTGTGCTCGCTCTCTCTCTCGCTGACAAATAAATAAAATATTTTTTTAAAAAATTTGCTTTTGGGATGCAGAATGGTATTGATAAATTGCTACTTTTGTGTAGAAAAATGAGGAAAGAAAAAGGATATATTTTTGCTTTGCTTGTCTAAGCATAAAGAGACTCTGGAAGGCTACTAAGAATTTTTTTAAAGATTTTATTTATTTGACAGAGAGAGATAGTGAGAGCAGGAACATAAGCAGGGGGAGTGGGAGAGGGAGAAGCAGGCTTCCTGCTGAGCAGGGAGCCCGATGCAATGTGGGGCTCAATCCCAGGACCCTGGGATCATGACCTGAGCCACCCAGGTGCCCCAAGGGTACTAAGAAATTAACAGTGTTTATCTATTTGAGTTTGGGTGGCAAGAGCTGGGTGGGTAGGGACACGGGTGGGAAGCAGACTTTTCACTATGTCTGTTTTATATTCTCTTGGTTTGAACCATGTCAATATGTAACCCATTGTAAAAATCATTTTAAAAATCATGTCTATTGGTTTCCTGACTTATAGAAAATAAATCTACCCTTTTCTGTTTTCCCTTTTCCATACGTCTTTAAGAAAGTTGCTTTGTTTTTTTCCAATAACAGGATTTTATATATTTTATTTATTTATTTAAAGTTTTATTTTAATTCCAGTTAGCATACAGTGTTATATTCGTTTCAGGTGTACAATATAGTGATTCAGCAATTTTATACATACTCACTGCTCATCATGACACGTGTACTCTTTAGTTCCCATCACCTATTTAACCCACCTTCCACCCACCTTCCTTCTGGTAACCACCTCTATAGTTGAGTCTGTTTTTTGATTTGTCTCTCTCTCTCAAAAGTTGTTGTATTAAATCTTTTTAAAAGAATCCTTGTGTAGTCTAGTCTCAAAGGACTAGCAGTATCTTGTGGGAATCTTGACCTGTTCCCTTCTGCTTTCTCAAGTGCAGTGTCTTAAGATTCAGTATGAAGCCTTCTCTTAAGAAATTCTAATACTGCAAATATAGCCAAGCCTTAAGTTCTTGTTGGCTTATTTGATGAATCATTTAACTGAAATTGTCTGCAATATTCTGCCAACTGGATACTCAGTTGTTTCCTAATAAAACTGCCAGATAATAACAACATAATTAATGCAAAGTTAGTTGATTTTTTCCCCCCGTGGTATCTTGTATCTTATCATCATGGTTATAATTTACCTACTTAAGAGTATATTAGTTTGAAACTTGTAGAAAATAAAGGTTAGTTTCCTTTAATATTAAATAATACTGCCCTTTTTAATACACACTAAGCCAAATAGTTTCTTTCATCTGGACTTTTGTAGTTTTTGTCATTTGTGACCTGTATTTTACTTTGTGGAGAACGAAGAGAAAGGAACTAATAGTTGTTGAGGGGTGCCTGGGTGGCTCAGTGGGTTAAGCGTCTGCCTTCGGCTCAGGTCATGATCCCAGGGTCCTGGGATCTATTCCTGCGTTGGGCTCCCTGCTCCACAGGGAGTCTGCCTCTCCCTCTGCCCCTCCCCCTGCTTGTGCTCTCCCCTCCGTCTGTCAAATAAATAAATAAAATCTTAAAAAAAATAATATTTGTTGAGTATCTACCACATACTAGGTACTTTAAGACATTATTATTTTATAAAGATTTATTTATTTATTTGAGAGAGAGAGAGTGATTGCGTGCAAGCAGAGGGAGGGGCAAAGGGAGAGGGAGACAAGCAGACTCCATGCTGAGCAGAGCTGGACAGCACATGGCCCTATCCCAGGACCCTGAGAGCATGACCTGAGCTAAAATCAAGAGTCTGAAGCTTAACCAACTGAGCCACCCAGGTGCCCAAGACATTATTTTACTAAATATTCAGAATAACTCTGGGGAGTAGGTGAGTATTATTTTACAGATGAGCAAATTGGGGCTCAGTGAGGTTTTGAAGGGAGCTGTATATAGGCAACACAGGGCAGAGCTGATCTGAACACTTCTACCTGGATTTACTAGGAGGTCTCCTATGCCTTTGAGGAGGGGGTAAAAGCTGACTCGGCTTAAACCTCTCATCTGAAAGAACTGGCAGAATTGATTTACAGATAACTCAGATTACCATCTGCTGTTGAGGTAGTGGTTAAATGAGTTTGAGGACTGGCTTTTCAGTTTTACCTTATTATTCTGAGATTACATTGTTTTAATTTAGTAACTCGTGCCAGACTTCAAGAAGAAAGCTGACTGAAAATGTTTTAAATATCACATATTTCTTGCTTAATAGAAAAGGGCTTAAAATTCTCAATTTACTGACTGGGTGAAATTCTGAATATATAGGGTTTGACTGTCTTATGTTAGTATCTGCAGAGGTATTAAACTTGTACTGTTAGCAACCAATGCCCAGTGAACTTTGCCAACTCTAACAAATGCTGTTGTCATGCTCTTGTCTAAAATCGCTTAAAGATGATAATTAGCACCACTTAAATAAATCCGGAGCTAAAGCCATCATCAGGTAAAGTCTATCATTATGATGATCTTTGATGGATGTTAGCTGACGTAGGTATATCACATGTCCTGGCAGTTACTGGGATGCGCTCCTGTTTAACCAAGTAAGAATGAAAGAACATTTTATGTCTCAATTCATATTGTCCCATTATCTAATGTATTTATGTTCTGGGCAAAGATGGTAGGAAAGGTATTGAGGAAATTCAAGTGATTAGAAAAGTTTAAAAGGAAATAAAACATCACAGATGGTGATTGAACAGGACAGAATAAACCCATCCTCAACATTCTCTGGAATCTGTTACACTTAATACGTTAAAAAAATCGTTAAATTTTTAAACACTTTCCCCATTGAATTATCTTGGCAGCCATGTAAAAAATCAACTGACCGCAAATGTAAAGGTATATTTCTGTACTCTCGTTTTTATTCTAATAAAATGCCACACTGTCTTAATTAGCTTAGCGTGGCTCTGTAGTAAGTTTTAAAATCAGGAAATGTGAGTTCTCCAACTTTGTTCTTTTTCAAGATTGCACTATTTGGGGGGCTATTGCATTTCCATATGAATCTTAGAATCTGCTTGTCGATTTATGAAAAAATGGCACCTGGGATTTTGATAGGGATTGCATTGAATCTGTAGATGGATTTGGAGAATATTGCCATCTTAATGATATTTTGTGTTCAGATCCATGAACGTGAGTTGTTTTTTCCATTTACTAAGATCTTTTCTAGTTTTTCAACAATGTTTTGTAGTTCTCAGTGTAAATCTTGTGCTTCTTTTGTCAAAATTTATTCCTAAATATTTTATTCTTTTTGATACAGTTGTAAATGGAATTGTTTTCTTAATTCATTTTATGTTTGCTCATTGCTACTGTATAGAAATACAAGTGATTTTTTATATTGAGGTATAATTGATCATGTTTTATTAGTACAATTGATTTTTATTTTTTTAAAAAGATTTTATTTATGGGGTGCCTGGGTGGCTCAGTCAGTTAAGCGTCTGCCTTCGGCTCAGGTCATGACCCCAGGGTTCTGGAATCGAGCCTGCATCGGGCTCCCTGCTCAGTGGGCAGCCTGCTTCTCCCTCTCCCTCTGCCACTCCCCCTGCTTGTGCTCTCTCTCTCTCTCTTTAAAATCTTAAAGATTTTATTTATTTATTTGACAGAGAAAGAGAGAGTGAAAGAGAGCACAAGCAGGGGGAGTGGCAGAGGGAGAGGGACAAGCAGACTCCCTGCTGAGCAAGGAGCCTGACGCGGGACTTAATCCCAGGACATGACCTGAGCTGAAGGCAGACGCTTAACCGGCTGAGCCACCAAGGCACCCAGTACAATTGATTTGTATTTTTTTAAAGATTTTATTTATTTGACAGAGAGAGACACAGTGAGAGAGGGAACACAAGCAGGGGGAGTGGGAGAAGGAGAAGCAGGCTTCCCACTGAACAGAGAACCTGATGCGGGGCTTGATCCCAAGACCCTGGGATCATGACCTGAGCTGAAGGCAACTGTTTAACCAACTGAGCCACCAAGGTGCCCCATGATTTTTAAATATTGACCTTGTATTTTTTTTTTTTAATTTTATTTATTTGCTAGAGAGAGCATGGGTGAGAGAGAGTAAGTGAGAGTACGAGCAGGGGGAGCTGCAGGCAGAGGGAGAAGCAGGCTCCCTGCTGAGCAAGGAGCCCCATGCAGGACTCAATCCCAGGACCCTAAGATCATGACCTGAGCAGAAGGCAGCTACTTAACCAACTGAGCCCCAGGCATCCCTGACCTTGTATTTTTAATCTTGCTGAATTTACCTATTAGTGTGAGTAGTTTTTTGGTGGATTCATTAGGATTTTCTATATATAAGATCATATTATCTGCACATAGAGATAGTTTTACTTCTTCCTTATCAATCCAAATGCCTTTTATAATTTTTTCTTTCCTAATTGCTCTGGCTACAACCTCCAATACAATGTTGAACGGAAATGAAGAGAGCTGATATCCTTGTCTTCTTCCTGATAACAGGGGAAGAGCATTTAGTCTTTCATCATTATATGTGATGTTAGCTGTGGGTTTTTTGTAGATGTCCTTTATTAGCTTGAGGAAATCTTCTTCTTATTTTGCTATGATTTTGTCATTAGAGTGTTAGATTTTTTAAGTGCCTTTTCTGTCTCTCTTGAGATGATTGTGTAGTTTCTGTCCCTTATTTTGTTAATACAGTATATTACATTTGATTGGTATTCAGATGTTAATCCAACTTTACATTCCTGGAATAAATCATATTTGGTCATGGTATATAATCCTTTTTATATGTTGCTGGATTTGGTTTGCTGGTATTTTGTTGAGGATTTTTGCACCTATATTAATCTATAATTTTCTTGTGATATCTTTATTTGGCTTTGGTATCAGGGTAATACTGGCCTCCCTGAATGAGTTCCTTTCTCTTCATTTTCTTGGGGGGGGTGAGATTTTATGAAAGATTAATATTAATTTTTCTTTAGCTGGACTTTGGCTTTTATTTGTGGGAAATTTTGATTACTAATTCAATTTCTTGTTACATATCTAGATAGTTTCTATTTCTTTAGTCTGTTTTGGTAGTTTTTTCCTTCTACAAATTTGTCCATTTCATCTAGGTCATCTAATTTGTTGGTGTACATCTGTTCATAGCATTCCCTTAAAATCCTTTTTACTTCTGTGAGATTGATAGTGATGTTCCCATTCATTCCTTATTTTAGTGATGAGTCTTCTCTCTTCTTGATCAGTATGGCTAAAGGCTTGCCAACCTTGTTAATTTGTTTTCAAAGAACCAACTTTTGGTTTTCTCTATTGTTTTGCAATTCTCTATTTCATTGATTTCTACTCTAATCATTATGACTTCCTTCCTTTTGCTTGCTTTGGGTTTACCTTGCTCTTCTTTTTCTAGTCTCTTAAGGTGGGAGGTTAAGCTGTTGATTTTTAGATCTTACTTTTTTAAAGTAGGCATTCACAGTTACATAATTCCCTCCAAACACTATATTAGCTGAATTCTAGAAGGCTTGGTTTGTTGTGTTTTCATTTTCATTTATCTGAAAGTATTTCCTAATTTCCCTTGTGATTTCTTTTCTTTTTTTCCCTTGTGATTTCTTCTTTGACCCCTTGGTTATGTAAGAATGTGTTGTTTAATTTCCACATATTTGTGAATTTGCTGAATTTCCTCTTGTTACTGCTTTCTAATTTCAATCCATTGTTGTCTGAGAACATACTTTGTATGATTTCTGTCTCTTTAAATTTAATGAGGCCTTCTTACGGCCTAATATGTGGGCTTTCCTAGAGAATGTTTCATGTGTACATGAGAAGATTGTGTATTTTGCTCCTGTTGGTAGGACTGTTCTATAAATATCTATTAGGTCTTGTTGGTTTATAGTGTTGTTCATATCTTCTCCTTCTTTATTGATATTCTGCTTAGATATTCCTCTTAATACTTTTAAGGCATTATTTTATTATTTCATTTTAATATAAATATAAAAACTTACTATCAAGATAAAAGACTCAAATGTGAACTTACAATGTTTAGTGGGCTATTTAAACAAAATTAAATTTAAAAATTATTTACTTTCATTACTTTTTAATATTAAAGTTTAAATGTAACTTAAGTTCAGTGATATTTTCTCAGGCCCATGATTCTTTTGTGTCTATATGATAGGATTTGTTAATAAAGTGCACTAAAATAGTTTCTTCAAACAGTATTGACACTCATGTCATCTCAAATGAATCAACACTCTTGTTTTTTTTTTTAAGATTTTATTTATTTATTTGACAGAGAGACACAACCAGAGAGGGAACATAAGCGGGGGGAGTGGGAGAGGGAGAAGCAGGCTTCCCCCAGATCAGGGAGCCCAATGTGGGGCTTGATGCAGGGCTTAATGCGGGGCTTGGTCCCAGGACCCTGGGATCATGACCTGAGCCAACGGCAGACGCTTAATGACTGAGCCACCCAGGCGCCCCTGAATCAACACTCTTATTTGATCAACTTACTTGTTAGGAAGTACGAGTTTACTTGCTAACATGTGGTGGAGGTGACAGCTCTAAAAAATGTAACAAATAGCACCACATCTTCACACTAACCAGAATTGGTGAGTAGTTGTATTTTATTTTTCATTTTCTCTCTTTTTTTAAAAGATTTTATTTTATTTGAGAGAGAGAGCACAAGCAGGGAGTGGAGCAGAGGGAGTAGCAGATCTCAGGACTTGGGACTTGATCTCAGGACACCAAGCCAAAGGCAGCCACTTAACTGACTGAGCCACTCAGGCGCCCCTTATTTTTCATTTTCAATGGTACCATTATTTGGTCTAGACCTACACAAATTCTATAAAATCCACATTTCAAAATTTGCAGTGGTAGAGAGGCCATGTGAAATCTAGTTAATAGAGGCAATTTAAAATATATCAATATATGAATACCAATAAATTCTTTTCCTCAGCTAAAAATACTTGGACATTTTAGTACCATGTGTTTGTGAAGGACAATATAATCTTACTTTGCCTTGTAGCATATATAGAAATTATAATTATAATGCATTTTAAAAATAGACTGTTGTTTTGAGATTTTAAAAAAGCAAATACCCACATTTTAATGTGTGTTTTTTTTTTTTTAACCTGTAGTTAGAACGATCTCTGATTTAATGAATCCTGTCATCTAACAGTGACCGTTTTGGAAGGCCATTTGGCCTAGGTAAATACAGGGTGTGGGTCAGGGGTGCCTGGGTAGCTGAGTTGGTTAAATGGTTGCCTTGGGCTCAGGTCATGATCTCAGGGTCCTGAGATTGAGTCCCACATCGGGCTCCCTGCTCAGCAGGGATCCTGCTTCTCCCTCTTCCTCTTCCCCTTCCTGCTCGTTCCCACTCTCTCTCTCTCAAATAAATAAATAAAATCTTTAAGAAAAAAAGTGTGTGGGCCAGAATGTAGAGGAAAAATTCTACATCGTTTCTAGATTTTCTAGATTTTTGGATTATCAGAGGCAACAGCAGTTTAGGAGAAAGCATAGATTGGAGAACAAAGAGTAGCTACCAAAGAATGAAAAAGAATGTGATACAGAAAAAGTGTAGAAGTGGGTGAAGGAGGAGGGTAGGTAGCTACAGAAGTCTTTATAGGTCCTTGGCAAAGAAGCCAGTACACAGAAATGAGTTCCTAAGTTTTCTCAATCTTTATCTACCTCCGAGAGGGAAATTTCTGAAAGCGAAGTGTGTCGTTGGAGCACATCCTCTTAAGTAGTGTAGTTATTGCAGTAATTGAATTTCCTCTTTCCATTTAGATCATGTGGCAATATTCTCTGTGGCAACACTAAACGTCTAAAGTAGTGAATGTGATAGTTTTGTTAAGTGTTTTAAAAATCTTATGAGCTAACTTAGAAAAGTGATGATGGGTATAAAAATGGGCATAAAAATGCTTGGGCACAAATGTAAAAGGCACAAAGTAGGAATGTGATAAATGTTGGCTAATAATAACCTATCAGTAATATTCTATAATACTTAATAGCCTTGTCTAGGGCATTTAGAAAGCCCAAGTTATAGTGTTAGATCTGCCACTAACTTATTAAGGGATCCTTAGCAAGCCACTTGATTTTCTTTGATTATAAATTACTCAAATTTCCTTCTACCTTTAAAATTCTATGCTTCTATTAAATCCATACAGAAAAAAACAGCTTTGAATAAAGATTATTATTTTAATAGAGATGGAAGTTTTGTTGTTCTCAACTTCTACAATTTTAACTAGGGTACACTACATGAATAAGATTCTTTATAGCATTATCTAAAGCCAACCACTGATTTATTTGAAAACAAAGGGTTTCTTTACAGTGTCATTTAGCCTGGCTTTGCCATGAATCCAAGAATTATTCTACACTAATCAGAGAACAGTAATTCAGTTGTACTTAAATTTAGAGTTCCACACAGCCATTCATGAGAGATGAATTGAGGTGAACAAGTACTTCTAACTTAATTTGCAAAAGTTCTAAAATGTACGGGTGGAATGCACTGTAGGAAAGTGAAAAGTAGGTTGGAAGTGTGGCTCAGATCATGCAAAACTGTTGTAGAAACGATTGCTGCTTTTTGTTATATTTTCTGATCTGTGTGATTTCTAGCAAAAAAAATTAGTGATAATGTAAATTTTAGGAGCATTTTTACCATCTTGAAATACTGATGTATGGTGTGGCTGTTAGATAATGAATCGGTATGGTCGGTTGTTTTTATTTTAAAAGGAAGCCAGTACCTGTATGAAATCATATTCGTGTAGTTGTGAAGGAAAAAACTCTTGCTTTCCATTACACGCAATACTCTGAACAATTCCGTACTCTGGTCATGAATGTGTGGTAGTTTTTCAGCACACCAAGCAATTCTGAGACACCAGCTGGGTGTCTTACAATTTAACTCAATCCTGACACTGCCTATCTGGAGATCCCACCGATTCAGAGCTCAGTTCTATAGAACTGTTGTCCCCACCCCCTTCAGCCAACATTTGCAAGGCCAGGTTGTTACCTGTTCTTTGGACCAACAGGCTATAACTTAATTTCCCATGACTCCCTCCTCATGTTTGATTAATTTGCCAGGTGGCTCACAGAATTCAGAAAAAAAGTTTACTTACGAGATCGCCAGTTTATTATGAAGGCATATAGCTCAGGAACAGCCAGATGGAAGAGATGCGCAGAACATGGTATGTGGGAAGGGATGAGGGGTGCCCTCCGTCAGGGCTGTACCACTCTCTCCCCACACCTCCTTGTGCACCAATCTGGAAGCTCTCTGAATCCTGCCCTTTGGTTTTCTATGGAGGCTTCATTATGTAGGTACGGTTGATGAAGTCATTGGCCATTGGTGGTTCTATTAAATCTGTATAGAATTTATTTGAACTCCAGCCCCGTTCCCTTCCCCAGAGGTGCAGGGTGGGTGTGTAGGTGGGACTGAAAGTTCCAGCCCTCTGATCTAATCAGATTGGTTCCCCTGGCAACCAGTCACTATCCTTATATTACCTTGGGGTTTTCGAAAATTCACCTCATTAACATAAACTCAGGTGTGATTGAAACAGGCTTATTATATGAATGATGAAAGACACCTGTTTCATCTTTATTGGTTTTTTTTTATCACTTAGGAGGATTTTAGGAGCTCTGCCAGAAACTGACGAAGACCAGATATATGTATTTCTTAATATAAATCACGATATCACTGTAGTATACTATTTGGTTTTAGGAGGTAAATTATGCTCTGAGACCGAGTTTGTTTTTACCAGTGTGAAAATTAATAATGGGAAACCTCACCAAAATGGGTCAGGAGGTTCGGCAGGCAGAACTCTTGCACCTTACTACTCGTAGGCAACTGCAGACCCAACAGAAAGAGATGCACCTTGCAAGTGGATACTACTTTACTGTCTCAGCAGAAGGAAGAAAGACTTACCCTATCTCACGCTCACCCAACAGCCCAGCCAGTGAAAATCCACTATACTTCCAGCTCCCAGTTTACTCCAATGGATTTTTTGTTTATAACTGCCTTCCCAACTTACCCCCCTTTCTCTATAAAAGAACCTATTACTCCTTTGTTCTCTGGACTTGCCTATGGTTTTGCTGCAGCTTGCTTGTCCAGGATTGCAATTCTTTTTTATTCCCGAATAAACCCATCTTCTGCTGGTAAAATAACTGGACGTTTTATTTTTAAGGTCAACACCAGCCATTTATTTCTTGCGGGTTCGCTGTAGGCATTTCATAAGCCAATAGCATACAGGATAATATCTCTTACTAAGCCAATGAAGAAATAACAGACTCCAAAACAATGATAGATCAGAAATTACATTATTGTTCCAGGCAAGGGGAGATGAAAGAAATAAAGTCCAAATTTAGTTGAGGTATACCTTTATATAGTTGGTACTCAGGAGAGAGAGCTCAGCCAACCGAGAGCTGACATTAGGCGGCCAGAGCAAAAGTAAAAGTCCTTTGTTGCTGGAGCATGTTGGTAAGGAACAACGGTGCTGATGTCGGTGGGAAAGATGTTCTTCCAGGGGCCGCTGCAGGTCTCACCACTGTCAGTAAAAGAGTGGCCTTTCCTGAACTAGGACCCACCAGCTCACCAGGTCTTGGGAGAGCTATTTAGATCAACAAATAACCTTGCCAGACTGAATACTCACAGATAGTCCTCACAGACTCTCCGTGTTTATAATCTAAATGTCCCCTTGCCATAGTTGCTGTTTCATATGTTTTATTGATAAGCCCCAAGCAAGGCCCTCGGCAGCTGAGCTATGGAGTGCTTATCAACAATAATGGATGAGATGATGAAATCCTGACATAACTTACTTCACTCTTACATCAAAACAACTTTACTCTTAAGAACAGTTGCATTCAACAACAGCTAAGAACAGTCATAAACAAGTAGATTTGAAATACTATCAAACCAATATACAACATCCTTGTTTAAGAATTGTTAATAACATCATGAGAACCAAAACAATTTTTTTCCACTTCCATTAACAGAATACAGTACACTTTAAATATCTATGTAATCTTTAGTGGAAAAACCAGGAGGCAAGCCATTCAAATGTACTGTGGGTTTTTTCTTTTTTTAAATCTTTAACTCTTGCTATTAAAGTTCATGTATTATAATTCTGTGTACATTGCCTTAAGTTCAGTTTTAAAAGGAGGGAAAAGTGGAAAACAAGTTGCAAAACACTAAGGTAATTGATGGTGGTTATGAGTCATTATGGTTTATTGTGCAAGTATGTACAGTAGTAGAAGGATCCATCAGGCACAGCTCTCTTAAAATGACAGATTCACCAAATCCTCAGTGAAAAAGTTCCTGTATATATTTAATGGAAGTCTCTTCTCATGGACTTTCTAATCATTAAAATATAAAATTTGGGTCATTTGGAGAAGGTTCCGGATAAGTGACTGTGTTGAAGACTATATTAATTTGTTGGTCAGCATTTGTTCTTAAGCCTTTCTAGGACCCCCAAGATCTATCCCTATCTTGGAAGACAGTATTGACTTTCAGACTTTATACAGGTAGAAAGCAAAGAGTACTTTCTATTTCATCTCCGGTAGTTAGCCATAGACTTAACATCTTGTGCTTAAAAAGCTATTTTATTTTAATGTCTGTCGTTGAAGTTTACCAGTCAGGCTTCAATTTTAATGTTTCTCTTTCATAATTAAAGCGGACTGAATCTTTGGACTGTGGCATTTAATAGAACCTTTATTCAAACTTTTATATAGTCATATATAAAAACAGAATACTTCTTTAAAATGTATATAAGATGGTCACAAATGGAATGAATGTCAATGACAGGCATGTTATGCATAGAAGGAGCAGGTTGCTTTGGGTGACTCATTTTTTTTAGCTCCTTTGAGAATTATACTTAAATGTGGTTAAGAATGGGCCTTTTGGAGTCACCTGGCTCAGTTAGTTAAGCATCCAATTCTTTGTTTTGGCTCAGATCATGATCTCAGGGTCATAAAATTGAGCCCCGCATTGGGCTCCACACTCAGCGCAGAGCCTGCTTGAGATTCTCTCCCCCACCCACCCACCCTCTCAAATAAGTAAGTAAGTAAATCTTAAAAGAAAAAAAAAAAGAATGGGCATTCTGGATTTAACCCAGACCATATTTCAAATAGTGGTTCAGACACCACTTACAAGGTTTTCACCTGTAGAATAGGCACAGTAATAGGACATATCTCATAGGGTTGTTATTAAGTTTAAAATAAATAATACTTATGGAAAGAGCCAAGATGTCCATCAACAGATGAATGGATAAAGAAGATGTGGTGTATATATATACAATGGAATATTATGCAGCCATCAAAAACCAAAATCTTGCCATTTGCAACGACGTGGATGGAACTAGAGGGTATTATGCTAAGCGAAATAAGTCAGTCAAAGACAAGTATCATATAATCTCACTGATATGAGGAATTTGAGAAACAAGACAGAGGATCATAGGGGAAGGGAGGCAGACGCTTAACTGACTGAGCCATAGGGGAAGGGAGGGAAAAACAAGATGAAACCAGAGAGGGAGACAAACCATAAGAGACTTTTAATCTCAGGAAACAAACTGAGGGTTGTTGGAGTGGAAGGGGGTGGGAGGGATGGGGTGGCTGGGTGATGGGCATTGGGGAGGGTATGTGCTATGGTGAGTGCTATGAATTGTGTAAGACTGATGAATCACAGACCTGTACCTCTGAAACAAATAATACATTATATGTTAAAAAAAAAGAAGAAGAAGAAGATAGTAGGAAGGGAAAAATGAAGGGGGGGGAGATCGGAGGGAGAGACAAACCATGGGAGACTATGGACTCTGAGAAACAAACTGAGGGTTTTAGAGGGGAGAGGGGTCGGGGGGTGGGTTAGCCCAATGATGGGTATTAAGGAGGGCACATATTGCATGGAGCAGTGGGTGTTATACACAAACAATGAATCATGGAACACTACATCAAAAACTAATGATATAATGTATGGTGACTAACATAACATAATAAAATAAAATTAAAAAAGAAAAAATAATACTTGTAAAGCACTTAACATAATGCTTGTGATATAGTAGATGCTCAATAAATGTCAGTAATTAATAATATACTAGTCCTCCTGTATCTGTAGGTCGTAAGTTCTAAGACCTTCAATGGATCCCTGTAACCGAGGATAGTACCAAACCCTATATATATTATTTTTTCCTGTGCATACATAGATATGATGAAGCTTAATTTATAAATCAGGGACAATAAGAGATTAACAATAATTAATAATAAAATAGGACAATTACAACAATATACTGTAATAAAAGTTACATGAATGTGGGCTCTCTCTCTCTGAAAATGTCTTATTGTACTATATTTGACATTCTTCTTGTAATGATGTGAGATGATCAAATGCCTATGCGATGAGATGAAGTGAGGTGAATGACATAGTCATTGTGACATAGCATTAGGCTGCTATTGATCTGAGATACATTTAAGGATCATCTGCTTCCAGACTGCAAATGACAATGGGTAACTAAACACATGGGCAAGCAAAACCATGTGGTAAGGGGGGACTACTGTATTCTTTTTTTTTTTTAAGATTTTATTTATTTATTTGACAGAGAGAGAGAGAGAGTGTGTACAAGTAGGCAGAGTGGCAGAGAGAGAGAGAGGGAGAAGCGGGCTCCCAGCGAGGACTCAAACCCAGGACTCTGGGATCATGACCTGGAGCCAAAGGCAGACGCTTAACCGACTCAGCCACCCAGGCGCCCAGGACTACTATATTATTATTTTTTTTTAAAGATTTTATTTGTTTGAGAGAGAGAATGAGATAGAGAGAGAGAGCATGAGAGGGGGGAGGGTACGAGGGAGAAGCAGACTCACTGCTGAGCAGGGAGCCCGATGTGGGACTCGATCCCGGGACTCCAGGATCATGACCTGAGCCGAAGGCAGTCGCTTAACCAACTGAGCCACCCAGGCGCCCAGGACTACTATATTCTTAATGGATAAAATTTTATGGCTTTAATTTTGTTTCTCTTTTGTTAATTATTTCA
Organism: Zalophus californianus; assembly: GCF_009762305.2. Taxonomy (NCBI): domain Eukaryota; kingdom Metazoa; phylum Chordata; class Mammalia; order Carnivora; family Otariidae; genus Zalophus; species Zalophus californianus. Next base: position 126,421,324 of record NC_045598.1, read on the forward strand.
AAGGAAGTCATATACCACAACTTTTCCTTCATAAATCCTAAGAAGCTTTAGGAAAGAGAGAGATCTGGAGAATGACAAAGAAATGATTCTTCAGAGATTATTCCTGACCTAAGCTTAAAGTGATAAGCCTATTCCCCCTGTTGTGTCCCCAAGAGTCTGACTTCCAGCCCGTTGCCCTTTTTGGACTACACAATCTCTCTATGAGTGATTAGAGCTACTCCTCTGGTTTACGTGCATCTTTTGTGTATGACTCCCAAATCATGGCTCCTACACTGACCTTTATCCCTTGCTATTCAAACCTGATATGTCCAGTTGCCTACTACCAGATAACTAGCTTCACATAGTGCTACCCTACAGGTAGTTCAAACAACATGTATAAAACAAAAGATGTCTTCTCTACCCTCCTCCTGATGTCCCATCCCCACTTTCCACTAATTTTGTCTCCCTTTTATTAGCCTATTCAACTTACAATATCCCCATCAACCTGAGAGGCATTCTAGACTTGTCTCCCTTATTGCCTACATCCTGTCATTTACAAAGTCCTCCTGATTTTACCTCCTACATATTTCTCAAGTTTGTCTCGTCAGTTCTATGTCAACTATAGCTTCTTGAGGGCTTCATCATCTCTTGCCTCTTTCTCTAGATTTCTCTAACCCCATCTTTTTTTTTAATTAATTTATTTTTTTTGATGTAGTGTTCCATGATTCATTGTTTGCGTATAACACCCAGTGCTCCATTCAATACATGCCATCTTTATATACCCATCACCAGGCTAACCCATCCCCCCACCCCCCTCCCCTTCTAACTCCATCTTGATCTTGCCCCATCTTCCTTCATTTATATTGCTTTCAAAGTGATTTAAAGTGAAGATATGACCACTGTCGTTACTACATACAAACACCTTCTTCATTTCCTATATTATCAAGTCCAAGGTTCTTAGCATGGCTTATCAGGCTCACTGTGATCTTCTGATCTCTACTTATTTACTAGCTCTTCCAGGCTCATGCTCTCAGCTCCAATGGTAATTACTTCCACACATACTATGTGTGCTTGGAATACTGATCCTCTGCTCTTCACTAACTTGTCCAATTATCAGTTCTCAGCTTAAGAGCTACCTTCTTTAGGACATCTTCCCTAACTTTCATTTTCCTCGCTATACTGTCCCCCAAAATAGAACCACTTTCCTCTCCTCTGTGCTTCTACTGTAACCTCTGGATACTTCTATCCTAACACACTGTTGTATTGGAATTATCTCTTGTAGCCCATCAGGAAGTCTTGAGCTCCCTGGGACACTTTTAACAAACTGCTTTTTTCCAGAGGTGGAAGTCACAGTAGTTATTAAAATTATTTATCAATACAGGAGCACTAATAATGTAAGAAAAGAATGTGTAAGGTGACTTGGTTCTATGAAAACATTAGGTTCGGTAATTTTATGTAGACACTTGTTCAATTATACTTAAGCACCATAGGTTCCCCTTACTACACCAGAATGCTGACATTAATGTGGCTCAGCTCTCAACAATTTGTATCCATTTCATTAAGGTCAGGTTATAGTATATGAAGTTATTTGATTTAACATAGTACAGCTCATAGAACATAGTAGAACCTCAAAAAATGTTTGTTGAGTTGATGAATACTAAACTCAATCTATACAGACTGGGCCTTTGTGGTTAATTGCTCATGTTAGTCTGGCCATCTGCTCATACTTTAAAAAACAGGCTAAAAAAATGGAGGAAAAAATTCCCCCATTCTATCTTGCATGCCAGAAGAGACTAATCTTCTTAAAGCCCTCTTTTAATTGCATGCCTATCTTTCTTAACCTACAATGGCTCTTTATTAGTTCAAATCCAAACTCCTCACCTTGTCTTACAACACCCTCTGTATTACCTATTCAACCTAATTTTGGGCAGCAACTTCTACGGAATGATTCTGTACAGTTAGATCCACTTACTTAATAGGCAGGAAATATGGATTGGTTGTTCTTACTTGAAACAGATTTTGACTTTTAGCATCAGGGTAGAGACTTTAAAATTATATGTTGGTACACTAAACAAAAACTTTTTGTTCATTAAATATTTATTGAGTGCTCACTATGGGCTAGGCACTGGAACAGTGGATGGGGCTTTGGTGATAATCAAACTCAACATAACCTCTGCCCTCATGGAGATTTCAGTCTAATTGTGAAGGCAAATAATTATAATTCAGGGCAAAAGTTCTAGGACAGGGGAAGTGCTCCTGGAGCCCAAGTTCACAGCAGTAGCATCTAAACCAGCTATGGGATCAGAGAAGGCTTCTTAGGCTCAGTGACATCTAGCTTGGTGTCAGTCAATGGGCTGTGCATTACAGGCTGAAGGAACAGCAAGTGCAGAAGTTTAGTGGGAAGAGAGGCCGGTATGCTCAAGAAAATGAGAGAAGTTACCTGAGGCTAGATCTCAGGTACAAGGAGCCCTCTGTATTACTGTAGTAGATCATGAAAGAGAAGAAAGGATATCTCTTTGTCCTATCAGAGACTTACTTCCTCTTTTCCTCAGGGTCTAAATTATTCAAATAAATTCATTCTTTTCTTTCATGGAAGTTTTAAGAAAAAAATCAGAATGAATAAAATAAGCTTCTGTTGTTTTACTGCTCAGCTTCTATTCACATATTATGTTGCGTTTAATTGATGTAATTTATGCATACAAAATTAATAAGTCACACTGAAATGGTATAGGCATCACTGTAGTTTGCTAACACCCTCATCCCCCTTTGAGCATTTCCTTGGATCTACTCCTTGGATCTCCATTGCTATCGAATTGCATTAGCTAAACTCCTCAGCAGAGTTGTCAAGCCTTTCATGGTTAGTCTTCAACCTACCTCTCTCTCTCTTCTACTTGTCTCTTTCATCCAGGCTTACCCTTTGTCCTGCCATACCTTTAGCACATCCCGTGTTTTCCTGTGTTTGAGCCTTTACTTACCTCCTCTTCACTTGGAATAGCTGCCTTCCCTTTCACTGTCTGTCTGATTATGATCCTTTCGTGAAAACTCAGTTCAAATTTCTTTTTCTATCAAGTCTCTGATTTTTTTTTTTTTGCTTTCCTTCTTACCGCCTCCAATTCTCCAGAAGTGTTTTCTTTTTTCTTTTCAATAAAACATACCATAATCTTTTGTAGTGTTTTCTTTTTAAAATGTGGGCTGCAACCCATTAGTGACTTGTGAAGTCAATTTAGTGGACTGTGATCAGCATTTAAAAATCTAGAATAATGGGGTGCCTGGGTGTCTCAGTCAGATAAGTGTCCAACTCTTGATTTCCGCTCAGGTCATGATCTCTGGGTCAGGATCTCAGTGTCGTGAGATTGAGTCCTGTGTCAGGCCAGCGCTGAGAGCAGAGCCTGCTTAGAATTCTCTCTCTCCCTCTCTCCCTCCCCGTCCCCGCATGTGCACATGTTCTCTCTTTCTCTAAAAAATTTTTTTTTTAAATTATAGAAACCAGGATGCCTGGGTGGCTCAATCGGTTAAGTGACTGCCTTCGGCTCAGGTCATGATCCCAGGGTCCTGGGATCCAGCCCCGCATCAGGCTCTCTGCTCAGTGGGAAGCCTGCTTCTCCCTTTCCCCCTCCCCCTGCTTGTGTTGCCCTCTCCCTGTATCTCTCTCTGTCAAATAAATAAATCTTAAAAAAATAAAAAATAAAAAATTATAAAAACCTGGAATAAAATAGACCAGAATAGAAAATACCAAAATATGTTGTGTATCAAAAGGAGTATAGGTTTCCCCCACTATCTAAAAGTAGAGTGTTCCTATGAAACCTTTTGTAAGCCAAAATGGTGTTAAAGCAAAGAAGCAATTACCATTAATTAATATGGAAACAATTTTGAATGTTCCCAGATCCAAAAAAATAAAATAACCTCTTAGGTTTTTCTGATACCTTAGGATACATCTTGCTAAAGGATGCCCAGAATAAATTGTAGATGAAGCAGAGATGCTCACAGACACAGTTCAAAGCTGGTGCGGCTTGATGCGGAGATGCTGGGTGTAGTTCTGGGCAAGGAACTTGGTAGTGCTGCTCTGGCTGCTTGGGGTGTGCACTTTCTTTATACACGCTCACTGCAAAACAAATGCTGAGTGCCATTTTTGCGTTTCACCTTTTTAGTAAAAGCGGAAATCCTCTTCAGATTTCTTTCAGTTAGCAAAAACAGGTACTGAAGTAGGTGTGTCATAAAAGCAACGTGGTGTAATACAAACTTTCAAAAAAAAAAAAGCAGGAGATACCTGTGCTATTGTTCTATGGTACTTTTGTTGCAGGTGTGTGTGTGTGTGTGTGTGTGTGTGTGTGTGCGCGTGCACACGCACGTGCGCTGGCTCATCATGTAAGAAATATTTCTTGGGGCACCTGGGTGGCTCAGATGGTTAAGCATCTGACTCTTGATTTCAGCTCGGGTCCTGATTTCCAGGGTCTTAAGATACAGCCCTGCACTGGGCTCTGCACTGGGCTCTGCACTTAGTGCCGAGTCAGCTTGAGATCCTCTGCCTTTGCCTCTTCCCCCGCTCTCTGTCTCTCAAACCCTCTCTCTAAAATAAATAAATACAATAAATCTTTATATTTTTATTTTTTTTAAAGATTTTTATTATTTATTTGACAGAGAGAGACACAGCGAGAGAGGGAACACAAGCAGGGGGAGTGGGAGAGGGAGAAGCAGGCTTCCTGCAGAGCAGCAAGCCCAATGCGGGGCTCGATCCCAGGGCCCTGGATCATGACCTGAGCCGAAGGCAGACACTTAACGACTGAGCCACCCAGGTGCCCCAATACAATAAATCTTTAAAAAAGAAATATTTATTATATAGTTCTTGGTAAAAAAAAAAATTGAAAAACAATGGTTCACATTATATCTGTGGATTAGCTCCCCAATTAGAATATATGTTATTTTCAGACAAGGACTTATCAATTGGGCTCTAAATATTGCACCCTCTCCAATTCATATGGTATCTAGGGTGTTTTGTTCATTTTAAGTGTTGATTTTCTTTGAGCTTTTCTCTAATTCTTCCTAAATCCTTTAACAACCTTTCCATAAAATTGCCCTTACAGTTCGGTCAAGCAGATTGGAATCTCCCAGTTCCCTCCCCCTCTGGAAAACTTCCTTCAGGATTCCTCTGTTCTCCAGTTCCAGTCTGGGTTGCTGCTGGATTGTCATTCTGTGAATTCCCTTTGCGTCTTACCTGGACTGGATCCCTTGCTGCCTCTTTGGTGGCTGATTCTGTTATTTTGGTAGAGCACATGGTCCGATAGCTTAATGAGCTATTGTACCTTCACATTTGAGTGATAAATTGGCTGTCTATAGAACTCTGGTTGAAAACTGTTTTCTCTCAGACTTTTAAAAGCATTGCTCTATTGTCTTCTAGATTCCACTGTTGCAGTTAAGAAGTCATGCCATTCTTATCCCTAAACTTTTGTATGTGACCTCTTTATTCCTCTCTAGAGCTCTTAAGATCTTTTGACATTTTTTATTCTAAAATACTACAGTGATCTGCCTTGTGAGGTCCTCCCTTCAGCCAATGTACTAGGTACTCAGTGAACATTTTCAATGTAGAATTTATGTTGTTCATGTTTTGGAAGAATTCTTTGATAATTTCATCCTCACTGTTTCCTCTTTGTAGATCTTGGATTAGTTCTGTGTTTGATTTTTTGGATTGGTCCTCTAATTTTCTTACCTGTCTTTCCTCTTGTCCATCTCTTGCTAATTTTTGTTCTACTCTCTACAAGAGTCCCTCAACTTTATCTTCCAACCTTTTTACTGAAAGTTTTGTTTTAGCATCATTGTTACTTTCCAAGAGCTCTTTCTTATTATCGAATTGTGCATTTTAAAAATTATTTTATTGAAAAAAATCTTGTTCTTGTTCCATGCATATATCTTTTATCTCTATGAAGGTATTTCTTTTGTGTGTAGGTTAAAAAACTTTTGTCTATTCTTAGTATTCTGTTTCTTGTTTTTATTTGTTTTAGTTTGTTTCATGTTTTTTTTTTCTTTTTTCTTTTGGTCCTTTATATTAGAAGTTCTTCTTAAGTCCCTGATGATCATTTAAGAGTAAAACACTAAACATTCATTGAAAACAAAATAAAAGTCCTATGTATCTGAGTGGAACTTGTTAAAGATGAGCCAGCTTTTTTGATGGGGACCATCACAGATTTCATCAGCGGAAACTGCTTTCTCAAGGACCATTCCGTTTTTTCAGACAAGAAGCCTCTCATCTCTTTCCTGTTGCACCAAATCCTGAGCCTTTTTACAGAATCTGCAGGTTAGGTCAGCTCCCTCCTGCCTGGTGTCCCCTCTGCAGACCCTCAAGTTTCACCTTCTACCACTCTGCCCATTTTCCATTTCTCCATTGGCTGTCTTCATATAGTATGGAGTTTGTTGTCTTTTGTGTTTTTCCTGTTGTTTGAGGTGACTCCTGAGAGAAAGGGGTGAAACACCTTTATACCAACATTTTAAAATGAGAAATCCTTTCCTGAGCTTTTTAATTCACAAGTTTCTCCATATATGTCATTAAAAATAGAGGGACTATGCTAATATTTCTCCTACACAGTTATGTTGAGACCTAATTAATGCTAATGTATTTATGTAGATGAAATCCTTGTGTAAGTATTAAGTGGCATACTGTTTTCCAGAGAGCATAGAAAGAATGCTGTCTAGATTTTAAATTACCTTTCGTGGTTTCTCATTTCAAAAAAACAGAGGTTCTCCCTTTTAACTTTAGATTTTGGCAGACCAGTGTTTATTGTCTTCTCATGTCCAATTCCAATATCCAGAGGATGACATTAGAAGACAATTCATAATATGAAGCATGCTGAACATGGCTTTGTGAAAGTTGTTTTCATGATATTGAGGTGGCGTTTACTTTTAGAATAGACTGTTTTATATCCTAACCTCATTTTAATGTTCTTTTTCTTTTTGAGCATCTGACCATGGTTTTTCCATCCCCATAACTTCAGTAAAATTTTTTTTTTTTTTAAGATTTTATTGATTTATTTATTTGAGAGAGAGAATGAGAGAGAGAGAGAGCACATGAGAGGAGGGAGGGTCAGAGGGAGAAGCAGACTCCCCGCCGAGCAGGGAGCCCGATGTGGGACTCAATCCCAGGAGTCCAGGATCATGACCTGAGCCGAAGGCAGTCGCCCAACCAACTGAGCCACCCAGGCGCCCACTTCAGTAAAATTTCTTATAGGGCAATTGCTTATAAAGAAAAGACTATCTTGATGTAGTTTAAATAGCCATATAGTTTTTTGAGTAAAGAGTACAGAATGCCTGTTTTAGAAAGTCCAGGTCTAGAGGAGTAAGAGAGCTGGAGGAGACTGAGATGGTGCCATATTGTGAAAGAATGGTGTTACACATTATTTTAAAATTCTTCAACATCTGTGCCATTTTAGTATAAAGCTAAAAAAAACTCTTATCTTTTAAACTTTTAGCCACTTGGCAATTTAGGTTTTTTTAATCTGTTTGGTTTGCTAAGTCTTTATCAAAAATTAGTACAATGTGTTTTACAGCATAACCTGGCAGGTAGAGCACAAGTATTAGTGTTGGACAGGCCTTGGTTTGAATTCCAGCACTGCTGAGCGAGTTACTTAAAGTTTCATTTTCTGCTTCTGTAGCATGGGAGTTAAGAAGATGTCCTTGCAAAAAACTAATGATGTAATATATGGTGATTAACATAACAATAAAAAAATAAAAAAAAAAAAAAGAAGAAGATGTCCTTGCAGGGGCACCTGTGTGGCTCGGTCGGCTAAGCGTCTGCTCAGGTCTCGATCTCAGGGTCCTGGGATCGAGCCCTGAGTTGGGCTCCCTGCTCAGCAGAGAACCTGCTTCTCCCTCTGCCCCTACCCCCGCTCATGCTCTCTCTCTCTCTCTAATAAATAAATAAAATCTTAAAAAAAAAAAGAAGGTGTCCTCATGGGGATTACATGAGAGAATGCATGTGAAGTCCTCAGCACAGGGCTTGGCTCCATTCCTTGGAGGCTCCATTCCTCAATTCCTTCTATTGAGATATGTAAGGCTTCTAGCTCAGCGCCTTTTCCTCCTCCTTTCCTCCTACTTACTCAGGATGTTCTGCTGAATCAAAACGACCAGTAGGAGGTTATATAATTCAGATCCTTTCGTCTAATTCTTAGAAGTTTTAATTTGGAGATAGTTTCAGTAAATTCAAAAAAATACTGCCACTAAGGGAATATCTATTTATGCTCAGCGCTTTCTAAAGAGTTAATCCTGTCTGTGCTGAATTAGCAACCTATGAAAACAACAGTGCGTTGCTGGAGGGAACTCCAAATTTTTGAAATAACTTCTTTGTCAAGCTACTCAGGCCTTGGGTATTACCTAGGGGAATTTATGAATATGTCAAGCCTTGATAGATTCTTCCTTTTTATGTTAATGTCCTGTAAATATGCTGGGCTCATCCTGCCTGTGGGTATGTTTTGTCCAGGCTGTTCCTTGTATCGCCAGTATCACGGTCCTCCTGGACCTGACTAGCGCTAGGGACCCCCAGGATCAGTTCAACTCTGCCCTGACTCATATTTCCCTCTAACACTTCTGATTTTGAGATTAATAAACTCTCTACTCTGACAAGTAGAAGGAGCAGGCTCATCAATTTTAATTACGAAAATTGCCTGCATGCTACTGTCATCAATTTTTCTGGGTTACCTTTGCAAAGATGGTGGACTCATCAATTTGAAATCCATGATGTCAGAGCTGGCCATTAGGGATTTCTAATTTTGCTATTAAATTATTTCCAGTGAAACTCTAACTAGATATTCTAGCTGTATGAATGCTTATGTGAGAAAATGGTAAAGAAAATATAGAGTAAGGGATGGATCCATTTTGTATTATTCAGAAAATTATTCTATAATACAGTTTCTGAAATTAACTACCTTTCGTCAACATCTAACAAAATGGGCAAAATTTGATTTGATTCGTCTGATAGAAAAATTATCATTTTATTAATGGGCTGTTTCTTGCATTTGGAAGACTAAGTTCTAATTTTGAAGGTGAATATTATGTAGCTTTACAGATATATTTTTATTAAACTAAAAATCTCCACTTACACTTTTTTATTTAAAAAGTAGAAGGTTTAACATTCCAGGGATATAGTGGACCTAAATTTGATTGCTTAAAATATTTTTTGTAAGCTAGTCACTCTTTTTTAAACATATTATTAAATACATATAAGAGAATATTCACAGCAGATGTGCAAAATATAAAGAATAACACTACAAAAAACACCCATGTAGCTACCACTCAGTTTAAGAAATAGAATACTAATAATCCATTAGAATCCCCATGTACCCTTCCCCAATTCAGTGCACCTCCCTCCACCCACCAATTAACTATGGCAAAACTTTCTATTTATTATTCTCTTGACTTACTGTAAAATGGTTTTTTTCAACATTTGTATTTATCTCTAAACAGTACCTTGCTGAATTTTTTGCTTTTGAAACTTATATAAATGGAATAATTTCTCTTGATACTTTTACTGGTAGTGTTGGTGACATTTATCCATGTTGATGTGTACAGTTGTGGTTCATTTTCATTTCTGTTAACATTCTATTGTATGACTATCCCATAATTTAGTTACCTATTCTTCTCTTGATGGACATTTGGGTTATTGCTAGTTTTTTGGCTAGTATGAACATTTATTTCTTATACATGTCCCTTGTTGCATATGAACAAAAATGGAATCGCTAAATACATTGCTTAATTTCTGAATTTCATGCAAATTCAATTTGCTTTTCTTTGAATTTAAGGAGGATTTGAGATTGAGAGAATTTATTGCAAATCAGTGCTTTGATAATTTGGTATCAACTTTAACAATTTTTCTAGGAAAAATAGTTCAAAGTATTTAAAGATAGTTGATTTATTCAGAAAGTCAGGAAATGAGGAATTCTAGATTACTTAGATACGTTTGTACATGGATATAGGGATCTAGATATGAGATAAAGATATAGTTAATTTTTAGGAATCAGAATATAATCCTAATAATAATAATAACAGCTAACTTTTATTAAGCATGTATGAACCAGGATGACTGTCCTGGTACATGCCAATTGAATAATTGAATATAAGCCACTGCTGCCTGGAAATAGTTTTGTGTGTGTGAATCTCTGAATATGGGCAGTGGAAAAATTGCCTTCAGATTTCTTGATTTTTGGACAAAAGAGGAATTTTATATTTATTCAGCCTGCTTTAATTAGTGCATCTTCTACCATCTGGAAGTAAGATGGACTATAAGATGCTGACTTAATTTTTCATTGTAATACTTGAATTTCTATAACTTCATGATAAGATGAGTCAATAATGGCTGTGGTAATTGTCAACTTTATAACTAGTGTTTATTGCCAATGTTTTCCTTGGTGTATATCTGGAAGTTATGAGCATTGCTGATATAATGTCCTCTCTTCTGAAAAACCCTTGTTTTACAACTATCTAAAATTTGCTCACTTTTAAGATTTCCTTCCTTCCTCTGTACTTAAGATATTTATTTTTGCCCCTGCCTGGGCCAGGCACCTATTTGTCTAAGTGCTGGAGATGCAATAAGAAGCTAGATCCAATCTTGCCCTCAAAGAGCTTAGAGGTCAGTGACAGAGAGGGATATGTGATTAGACAATTTCTGGGCAATTTGCTTTATAAGGATTGGTTCATAGTTAGTCTTAAGAAAAGGGAAGAGAAAGCCTCCACTCTTTAGATATTTTTAAAAATCTGTTCTTTGATTTAAAATAAATGTACAATAAATTTAAGTACTTGCTTACTCATTTTTATAGGTAATTTTTTATACATCTACTTTCAAAGCTTTAAAGAAAAAGAAAAGTCATATTATGATTCTTCCTAACAGAATACCATTCTGTTTTCTTGTTTGGATTTCATGAAAAAGGAGAACTACTTTTCTTGTTGCTTCAAATGTTTTTTTAATTCCATGAGTCATGACTTCTGGAAACTTCTTATTCAGAAAACATAGTAGTCATTGATCGCATCTTGTGATTATTTTAATGAAGTCATAAGGAAGGCATGACATTTAGAACTATGTAAACAACACATGGGATGGTACCTTGAATCCACAGATACTCATGAACTTAGTAAATGTGGATATTGTAATACTGGCTTGCTTCATTAAAAGAAAAAGGTACACCACAGGAATAATCTTTGGTTACTAAATATCATTTATTGAAAGGTCAATCTAAGAGGGACTATAAAGTGTCCCGTAGATTTGGCCACGGGGAGAGCACTGTGCTATGTGACAAAGCAGTTTGGGGAGGTGAGGGGTGGAAGCTGATGACATTGTGTTGAAGAGTGAAGAGTAGAGGAGAAGAGAAGACAGCAAGTGTGGACTCTGTTCATTCCATACATGAGTTTGTAATAGAGTGACCGATACCCAGTACTGCAGGGTTTCCTTGGACTCAGCACTTTCATTTGGTTATTCTACGTGCCGGGTTCAGTGCTAGGTTCTGAGATTGTAAAAAGTAGATGTGCAAAGAGAGAATTATTATATAATATGATAGTTTAGGATATCAATTTAAGGGGCTGTACAAACACAAAAGGGAATACTCCCCAGTTTGCAGAAGGTGGTCAGAAAGAAGATGAATCCAGAGAAAGAGTAGGAGTTACCCCAACAAAAAAAAACAGGGGGACAGAACATTTCAGGCAGAGAAAGTGTGCAGCCTTTAGTTTTTAGACAAACACAAGTCATCTTTTCCTGAAAGAGAAGGGGAAGTCACTAAAAGGGAAAAGAGCCCAGGTTCTTATACCACAGGGTTTGGCCATGTGGGGGATGTTAAGGGAGATAAAATCTGGTGATCTCTATGTCTTCAGTGAAACTCGGGTACTGCTGAGGAAGAGAAAGAAGACATGAGGAGTTTAAGGAGAGTGGAGAGATCACAAGTTTCTAAGATAGTCAAATGTGATGATAATGGGTGGAAAAACTCTAAGAATTACAAAGCGCTAGAAGAAATAGCTAATACTTAGGTATTAGATACCTAGGCATTTTACGAACATTATCACATTTAATTATCATAACAACCACAAGAGGTAGATACTATTATCTCCATTTTACAGATGAGGAAACCAAGGCACAAAGAAGCTAACACTTGCCCAAGGTTATGCAGTTCCTAAGAGGCAGAAGCCAGGACTCTGTAGGTCCTGTGGAACCCTTCACTCTTTATCTCTGCATTGAATACATTTCTACATGTGATTTCACCTGACACTCGCGCTTATCTCTTGTGGTATTTTTATCCACAGGTGAGGGGACAGTAACCAAGGTACAATCTTGTTCAAAGTCACATGTGTAGTCGAGATATATAGGTTAGGCAATGTGTAGGAAAGAACAACTAAAGACACTGTAAATTGCTGACACTTTTCTTTTCCCCACATTACATACTTCCCCAGCTTTAAAATAAACAAATATGATCCTACCCTCTCCATACCCCAGAAATATTCTATTTTTTTTGTTTAAAGATATTATTTATTTATTCATAAGAGACAGAGAGAGAGACAGGCAGAGGGAGAAGCAGGCTCCCCGCTGAGCAGGGAGCCCAATATGGGACTCGATCCCAGGACTCTGGTATCATGACCTGAGCCGAAGGCAGACGCTTAACGACTGAGCCACCCAGGCGCCCACCCCAGAAATATTCTAGCCATTCATTTGTATTTTGGTTTTTTGAATTCAAATGCACATCTCCCTAAAAGTCACAGATGACACTCCTTAATTCCTAACCAGGTTGCAAGATTTTAAATATTGGCCTTAGATTTTAAATGCCCTTATGAACCCCTGAACTCCGGTTGCCCTCTGAGTCCTGAGTTTTTGGGAAGTGGTAGTGACTGAAGATTTATTTAATTAGCAATGTGCTATTGTGGTGAGAGAGAAGTCTTCAGAAACTCCCAGAGCTTTAGCAGAATTGGTTGTGAAAGGTGGTTGACCCTCCCAGCAAAGGCAGACCAGGGTCCCAATAGCAAAGGAAAGAGTTGGACTGTATATTTTGGATATTCACAGATCAGGGGGTTTCTGTTTAAATTGTGACCAACTTTGATAATTTCTGCATTTACAGATGAGGAGAGATAATGTAAAGTTAAGGAACATTGCCCCATTTTTATGTTACTAGTTAATGATTGAGCCAGGACTAGAGTTAAATCTCTATCCCCTTAACCTATTGCCCCAGTGGGATGAAAAGCCAGTGAGACTTTACCACCACCAAGGCACTAATTTGCTGGTACATCTCTTGTGGATGGCGGCTGCCTCAGTATTCCGAATGATTCCAGGCAGTCTCATAAACTTGACATTTTCATCAAAACTCTCTAATGTGAGAAAGACAATTATCATATGGTTTCATTCATATGTGCAATATAAGAAACAGTGCAGAGGATCATAGGGGAAGGGAAGAAAAACTGAATGGGAAGAAATCAGAGAGGGAGACAAACCATGAGAGACTCTTGACTCTGAGAAACAAGCTGAGGGTTGCGGAAGGGGAGGTAGGTGGGTGGATGGGGTAATTGGGTGATGGGCATTAAGGAGGGCATGTGATGTGATAAGCACTGGGTGTTATATGCAACTGATAAAGTAATGAACACTATATCTGAAACTAATGATGTACATATGTTGGCTAATTGAATTTAACTTAAAAAAAATTCTCTAATGTTGTGACACCACACAGCATTCCCTCACTCATCGAGTCGCCCTAGTATGTCAGTGGTTATCCTAAACCCTGCCAACCCACTGGGGAATGTGACAGGCACAGTCTCTGCTCTCATGGTGCTTAAGGAGAGACAGTCGTAAAACAATCACCCCAGGGGCGCCTGGGTGGCTCAATCCTTAAGCCTCTGCCTTCGGCTCAGGTCATGATCCCGGGGTTCTGGGATCGAGTCCTGCCTCGGGCTCCCTGCTCCGCGGGAAGCCCGCTTCTCCCTCTCCCACTCCCCCTGCTTGTGTTCCCTCTCTCGCTGTGTCTCTCTCTGTCAAATAAATAAATAAAATCTTCCCCAAAAAATGTGTAAAAAAAACCCCAAAAAAACCAATCACCCCAAGGGTTTAATTACATTTGCATGATAAATGGTATATAGGTTAAGTATTGGATACTATGCGAGTGTAACAAGGGCCCTAACCTAATAGTAAGGCCCTAAGGACATACTATTTTTTTTAAAGATTTTTTTATTTATTTATTGGACAGAGAGACATAGTGAGAGAGGGAGCACAGGCGGGGGGTAGTGGGAGGGGGAGAAGGAGGCTTCCCGCAGAGCAGGGAGCCCGACGCAGGACTAGATCCCAGGACTAGATCCCAGGACCCTGGGATCATGACCTGAGCCGAAGGCAGACGCTTAACAACTGAGCCACCCAGGCGCCCCCCTAAGGACGGACTATTCAGGTTGATCCCCAAAAGGCAAGTAGTAGTTAGCTAAGTCTTATGGACTGAATTGTGTCTCACTTCAAATTCATATGTTGAAATCCTAACCCCCCAGTACCTCAGAATGTGACTGTATTTGAAGATAGAGTCTTTAAAGAGGTAATTAAGGTTAAGATCATTAGGGTGGGCCCTAACCTGACATGACTAGTGTTCTTGTGAGAAGAAATGAAGACAGACTGTGTATACAGAGGGGGGACCGAATGAAGACAGGAGGGAAAAGACGGCCATCTACAAGCAATGAGAAGAAACCAACTCTATAGACACCTTGATCTTGGACTTCTAGCTTCTAGAATTATAAGAAAATAGATTTCTGTGTTTAAGCTATCCAATCTGTGTCACTTTGGTATGGCAACCCTAGTTGACTGATAACATCAAGCGAAAAGTAGAGGTAAGAGTGTTCCAGGTAGAGTGACTCTACAGACTGAGAGGAAGGTTGTAGTTGGCTAGTTTGCTATTTAAAGGGACTCTTTCCATCTCTTTGGAGGAATAAGAGAATAAGAAGAATGGTATGTTACCCACATTTACAAAACCAAAAATCTTTTCAAGTTATGGGTTACCAAAAACTAACAAAGATTCCTGAAATTGAGTCATATATCTAGTCTTTTAAAAGATAATAATAATGATAATAATGTGGATATGTAAAATTGTTTATATATACATTTATTTATTTATTTTTAACAGGTTTTTTTTTTTGAGAGAGTGAGGGTACACATGCACATGAGCAGGTGGGGGAGGGTCAGAAGGAGAAGGAGAGAGAGAATCTTAAGCATGCTCCATGCTTCTCATGGAGTCTGACTCAGGGCTCGATCTCACAACCCTGAGATTATGACCTGAGCTGAAATCAAGAGTGGGACGTTTAACTGACTGAGCCAGCCAGGCGCCCCTGTTTATGTATTTATTAATGGTCCAGTCTTCTGAAATTATCATGTGTAGACCTGCTTCTAAAGTGTATTATATGTTCATGGGGTTCTTTTGCCTGGGAGGATCTGTCTCTGCCTTCTTACCCCTGAAAATCCAATGCATAGTTAAAAATAACTGGAATCTTATGTGCATGATACCTCTGATTGCTCAGGCCCCTACTCCTCTGTCCTCCCTTACTAAGAGTGTGTACTAGCGGTTCTCACACTTTTTGGTCTAGAACCCCTACACTCTTAAAAATTATTGAGGACCCCAAAGAGTTTGTATTTATGTGGGTTATCAATATTTACTATATAAGAAGTTAAAACTGAGAAATTTTAAAAAATATTTAAATTTAAAATATTTAGCTATTACATATTAACATAAAACATTTTTATGATAAGTGTTTCCCAAAACTAAAAAAATAGTGAGATTAACACTGTTTTACATATTTCAAATCTCTTTAATTATATCTGGCTTACTAAGAGACACCTGGATCCTTATACCTGCTGCATTCAAACAGTTACAATATGTTGTTTTGATTGAAGTATGCAAAAAAAAAAAAAAAAAACCAACTCAGGCCTCACAAAGATAGGTAGTGGGGAAAAAGGAGGGATATTTTAATAGCATTTCCGGAAAACTGTGAAAATTCTTCTTTGACACTATACCAAGACTTGGCAAGTGGCTGTTTTTTAAACACAAGCTATGTGGCTTAAAACAACAAAAATTTATTCTCTCACAGTTCTGGAGTCTAGAAGTCTGAAATCAGGGAGTCAGCAAAGCCACATTCTCTCCAAAGACTCTAGGGGACATTTGTTCCTTTCCTCCTGTAGCTTCTGGTGGTTGTCTGCCTTATGTGGCCTTCTCCTCTGTGTGTCTCTGTGTCTTCTCGTTGTCTTATAAGGACACTTGTCATTGGATTTAAGGCTCACCTGGAAAATATATAAATGATCTTATCTTGTGATCCATTTGCGGAGCCACCATTCAACCCACTATGGTCAGCTTACATTTTGAAGGGACCTTTGGTGCATGCATGGTTTTGTAACTTCATACATTAGTCTTTTGAAAAATACTGGTTCACTAATTCATGCAGATTTTCCAAATGTTGACTCATTTCATTTAATAATATTTTTTAAAATCACATTTATTAATATCCCTGAGTGCATCAGAAAAATCTTTCAGTGGAAGGAAGCAGGCGAGCTCATGGGGGAAAGAAACAAATTTTCCAAAACTCTTAATTTCACTTTAAAGGTTGAATTTTATCATTGCCAACAAATACACTGAGTTGTTTTCCTCAGTGTGACAGGCTTACTTTGTTCGTTTTCAAGAAAATGTCTGCCAAATACCCAAGTTTGGCAAATATTGTCATTTGTCAGTCATCCTTTTCAGTAAAAATGGTGTTCTGTATAAAGCAGTTAGTTCAGCTTTTAACTCAAACAATCACACAAGGACTTTCCCTCCAGACAATCATTAGACTGGTAATACAGCAGGAATGCGTTATGCATACTCACCATTTTGTCACACAGTATATTAAAAACTAATGGACTCAAAGGTCAAGATTTAATAAAATTTTTATTGCTTTTTCAAGGATATCCTTAAGTGAACTTGGCTTTTTCCTCTTTTTAAACTTCAAGTGAGTAATGGTGAAGAAAACAATGAGTAAGATAGTCATGAGCCTGCCTTGTTTCATGCCAGGGCACCAGCAGTTCTAGGTATTATTACTTTTGCACCAGCAGTGCAAATCAATAAAAAAGGCAAATAACATCTTAGTGTTATTATGAAAATAGTCTGACCTCACTGATCCCCTGAAAGGGTCATAGGGCCTTCCAGGGCTCCATGGACTTGAAGATTGAAAACTGCTGATGTACATTTTGGAACTAAATCACCATAGACTGATTAATTTTTGTTAAAAAATTACGTGTATTTCTTGTTATTAGGACTGTTTCCTTAGAAATGAAATATATGCATGTACCTAAAAATAAAAACAACAAATAGTACAGGAAGGCTTATAATGAAAACACTCTCCCACCTCACCAGTCCTCTGAAGGAAACACTGTTTTAAGGAAAACATACCTTTTTATTATAGAAAATTTCAGACATCTACAAAAATAGTCTGAATAGTATAATTAGCCTTCATAAACATGTTGCCCACTTTCAACAATTACCTACTTATAGTTAAGTATTATTCAGCTAATCACACCCTCTTCCCCTGTCTCCACAATTTTGAGGCAAATCTGAGACATCAGATCATTTCATCTTTCAGTATATTTTTTAAAGATTTTGCTTATTTATTATTTTGAGAGAGAGAGAGAGCATGCAAGCAGGGGTAGGGGCAGAGGGAGAGGGAGAGAGAGAATCTCAAGCAGACTCCGCACTAAGAGCAGAGCCCAACACCACACTCCATCCCAGGACCCTGAGATCATGACCTGAGCTGAAACCAAGAGTCGGATGCTCAACCAACTGAACCACACAAGCACCCCTTAAATATTTCAGTACTACCTCTAAATATAGACTCTTTTCAGAAATGTAACAATAACGTCATGTCTTTAAAAAACCACAGTGATTTCTTAATGTCATTAGATATCCAGTCATCATATTTAAATTTCCCCAATTGCCTCATATTTTTTCAGTTTGTTTATTCCAATCAAGATCCAAATAATATCCATATATTACAATTGGTAGTTGATGTATCTTTTAAGTCTTTTAATCTAAGTGTTTCCTGCCTTTTTTTCCCTTACAACTTATGTAATGAAGAAACAAGGTCATTTGTCCTATAGAATTTACCACTAAATTTTGCTGATTGAATCCCTGAAATGTCATTTATCATGGATCTCTGACCCCTGTTTTTCCTATACATTGGAAGTTAGAACTATAAACTCTATGAGATTTAGGTTCACATTTTTTGGCAAGAATACTTCATAAGTGGTAGTGTGTTTTTGCTTTCGGGAGACAAAAATGTCTGGTTGGCTATCCTTTTTTAAGGTGAGTAGTCTTTGATGGTCATTGCCTAGATGCATTAATTCCTTAGAGGTTGCAAAATAGTCACATTTCTTCTTTATTCATTCTTCTATAAAAAGCAACATCCCCTTGTCGACTATTTGGTTACCTTGGATATAATTTGTATTGGAAAGGCAGTATAAAGGCTCGATTCTTACCATTTATTTACCAGTTAAAAAAAAAGATTTAGTTCCTTAGTATCACTCATAGATAATCCATGAGGTTTGTTTTGTATCTTTTTAACGATTTATTTATTCGAGAGGCAGAGAGTGCACAAGTGGGGGGAGGGGCAGAAGGAGAGGGAGAGAGAATCCTCAAGCAGAATCCCCACTGTTCATGGAGACTGATGCGGGGCTCAATCCCAGGACCCTGAGAACATGACCTGAGCTTAAACCAAGAGTTGGCTGCTTAACCACCTGAGCCACCCAGGTGCCCCTGTTTTGTATTTTTTAGTGTCTTTGTAAACTTCTGTATTTAGCATTCATTGTGTTTCAGTTCACCATAGTCATTATTCTTTTTTATGCTTGATTTTTCCATCTTTGGTTAACTGCATTGGTCCTAAGGCTTTTGACATGACTCTGGTATTCATTTATATCACACCAGAAAGTGAGGAAGTTAAGACATTTCAGGTTCATTTTGTATATTTTCTGCCCCATATCTGCAATCATCCAATCCCACGAGAAGCCCTGGTTCATTTTAGCAGAAAATATCTAGAGACCACTATCTAGGTGCTGATGGTGCTCGTTTTACTTCATTTAAAATGTGCTCTTTTGCTGTTGGTAGAAATGAAAATTGGTACAGCCTGTCTGGAAAACAGCATGGAGTTTCCTCTAAAAGTTAAAAATAGAGCTATCCTGTGACCCAGCAATTACACTACCAGTATTTACCCAAAAGATACAAACATAGTGATTTGAAGGGGCACTGCACCCCAATGTTTATACCAGCAGTGTCCACAATAACCAAAATATGGAAAGAGCCCAGATGTCCATTAACAGATGAATGCATAAAGAAGATGTGGGGTACACACACACACACACACACACACACACACACACACACACACACACACACACACAGTATTATTCAGCCATCAAAGAGAATGAAATCTTGCCATTGGCAACGATGTGGGTAGAACTAGAGGGTATTATGCTAAGTAAAATAATTCAGTCGGAGAAATACAAGTATCATATGATTTCACTCATGTGTAATTTAAGAAACAAAACAAATGAACATAGGAGAAGGGAAGGAAAAATAGAATAAGATGAAAATTGAGAGAGAGGGAAACCATAAGAGACTTTGAACTCTAGGAAACAAACTGAGGGTTGATGGAGGAGAGGTGGGTGGGGGGATGGGGTAATTGGGTGATGGGCATTAATGAGGGCACTTGATGTAATGAGCACTGGGTGTTATATGCAACTGATGAAACACTAAATCCTACATTTGAAACTAATTTTAAAAAATCTTAGTAAGTTCATATGAATGAAGCTATTAGTGTGCTAAGCTCTGGGACCCAAACTGGAAAAAAACAAATCACCTATTTATGACATAGTCTTTTGAATCATGAAAATACGGTGGAAAATAATTTTCCCCCTTAGCATACAAAAGAATGCATAAAAAAAAGTTCTTGTAATCTCCGTCTCCATTAATGGAATCTGAATTAGTCTTTTAAAAGAAATATGTGTAATTAATCATGGATTAAAAATTACTGACCAGATCATATAAATCATTTGAGACAAATTTAAACCCAAAGGCCTGTTCCAAATTCCAGTGTCAAAATTACTCAGCACATCATTAATAGATGATTTGCTGCATACAAGATTAATAGAAAAGACCTGACTTTTGAGGGTTGAGAAAAGGATTCAATTGGATGTCAAATTCAAAGATTTTATTTCCTCTCTAAGATGAATAACCTCTAATTATTGTTTATCAATTTTATTTTCTCTGGCCCACTGCTATAGAGGGCTTCAGCGTAATTATATCATAGGTCACTAATTCTCTTTTATAGAATTAGGTCCCCTTCACTGTAACATTAATATTTATATAAAACAACATTGATTTAACAAAAGATATATAAGCACTGTTATATATAAGAATTATTTGGAATTTGAGATACAGAAAATAACATTTAAAAATTGTTTTTATCAGAAATTTATACATAATCAGTCTTTCTTTATGAAATTTTCAGGCTCCTTTATATTTCAGTAAATGTACAGTCCCGTTGGTGTACTTAAACTTTTATTGTGTTCCTTTATTATAATTCATTTGTCATTATATCTTTATAGTGCGTTATGTTGTGTTCCTGCTTCAACTTTGTTTCTTAGTCAATATACTTTCTTCAGTACAATAGAATCAAGTTTATTCATAAAAGTTATTAGCCATCTCAGAATTCCAGGCATAAAGTCTGAGAAAACAGTGGAAGTTTCACATTAATCTGCTCTAGGATATTAGCAATGAGTTTCTTAGAAACTCATTGACTTTTCAAAGTCATTTTATTATACATGGTTAAGTTGTCATTATAGAGAGCTGATGTAGCATAGTGGTTGAGAGTATGTACTCTGGAACCAAAGTAGCCAGATTCCAATCCCAACTCTGCCAGTTAATAGCAAGTGACATTAAGCCAATTGATTTGGCTTTGTAGGTGTTTCTTCACCTGTAGAATGGGGATGATAGTTGTGCATAGCTCATAAGCTTATTGTGAGGATCAATATATGTAAAAGTGCTATATGACTGTAAGCTATTATTATTTTGACTCATACTATTAAGAACATTAGCAAGGGGCGCCTGGGTGGCTCAGTCGTTAAGCGCCTGCCTTCAGCTCAGGTCATGGTCCCAGGGTCCTGGGATCGAGCCCCACATTGGGCTCCCGGCTCGGCGGGAAGCCTGCTTCCCCCTCTCCCACTACCCCTGCTTGTGTTCCTGCTCTCGCTATCTCTCTCTGTCAAATAAATAAATAAAATCTAAAAAAAGAAAAGAAAAAGAACATTAGCAATTATAGGGTGCCTGGGCGGCACAGTCGGTTAAGCATCTGACTCTTGGTTTTAGCTTAGGTCATGATATCAGGGTGGTGAGATCGAGCCCTGCATCTGGCTCTGAGCTCCACACAGAGTCTGCTTAAGACGTTCTCTACCTCTTCCCCTACTCCTCTCCCCCCTCAAATAAATAAATAAATCTTTAAAAAAAAGAACATTAGCAATTATTGTCAGGGATACAAATAGTTCTAGTTATTTCCTATTAGTGTTCAGAAATATGTCTATAACTATTTTATCAGGACACTGTAATAATACCTATTTATGTGATTTTCTTTTCTTTTAAAGATTTTATTTATTTATTTGACAGAGAGAGAGAGCACAAGCAGGGAGAGCTGCAGGCAGAGGGAGAAGCAGGCTCCCCGTGGAGCAGGGAGCCCGCTGCGGGGCTCGATCCTAGGACCCTGGGATCATGGCCTGAGCCGAAGGCAGATGCTTAACCAACTGAGCCACCCAGGTGCCCCTATTAATGTGATTTTCAAAGGGTTTTAGACATGCTAGAGTCAAATACATTCTCAGAAAAACACATCTCCAATTTTATAATGGAAGCCAAGAGGATTCATATGCAGAAATTTATTTTATATTAATCTGTTTCTTTCAATATTATGTGGCTGATCCATGTAAGAATATCCTAAGGACACTGGGAATAATAGGATGAATCACATATGCATCTTGCCAACAATTATTGACTAATAGAGGATAAACAAATTGTGTTATATATATTCAAGAGAATATTATTCAGCCATGAAAAGTAATGAAGTACTGATATATATTACAATGTGGATGAACCTCAAAAACATGCTAAGTGAAAGAAGTCAGACACAAGAGGGCACATCTGCAACAAGTGCAGATAAAATGCTCGTAGAAGCTCACAGGAAAGAGTATTTCCCACTAAAAGACTGAGAAAAAACTCTTAAAGGAGCTTGTATTTGAATAATGCCATGAAAGAAGAGCAGGACTTACGTGTGTAGAGAAATGAGGTTCTGTGTCGCATGTAGAGGAAAGGGCTTATTTTGCTTGGAGAATGCGGGGCATGATGGGGAAGTAGGGTTATATAATGGTCAGTTATGAAGGCTCTAGGAAGCTAGGCTGATAAGATTTTATTTAGTCATCAGTGGGATATTGTTAAGGTGTTTTCTATAAAATTAAGATGGCATTCATGTAATGTAAAATTAACCATTTTAAAATGAACAATTCGGTGACATTTAGTATATTTACAATGTTGTGTAACCACTACTTCTATCTAGTCTCAAACATTTTCTTTACCCCAAATTAAACCCCATGTCCATTAAGCAGTAATTTCCTATTCCCAGTCCCGTGCCGCGCCCCCACCCCCACCCACCCAGCAACTACCAATCTGCTTCGTGTTTCTGTGAATCCACCTATTCCAAGTAGTGGATTTATTTGGGATGTGCCCTCTTGTGTCTGACTTCTTTCACTTAGCATGTTTTTGAGGTTCATCCACATTGTAATATATATCAGTACTTCATTACTTTTTATGGCTGAATAATATTCTCTTGAATATATATATAACACAATTTGTTTATCCATTCATCCCTTGATGGACATTTGGTTGTTTCCATCTTTCGGCTATTGTAAATAGTGCAGCTATTAACATGTACATGTAAATATTTGGGCACATATATTCGGTTGTTTGGGGTAAATATCTAGGTGTGGAATTGCTGGGTCATATGGTAATTCTATGTTTAGATTTCTGAGGAACTGACAAACTTTTCCACAGTAGCTGCACCATGTTACATTCCTACCAACAAATACAAGGACTCCAGTTTCTCCGCATCCTCACCACCACTTGGTTTCCACTCCTTTTTTTTATTACCATCCTAGTGTGTGTGACATGGTATCTCTTTGTGGTTTTGATTTGCATTTTCCTGGTGACTAATGATGTTGAATGTCTTTTCATATGCTTGTTGGCTGTTCATATATCTTCTTTGGAGAAATGTTTATTCAGGTCCTTTGCCCACTTTTTAATTGTGTTGTTTATCTTTTTGTTGTTGAGTTGTACAAGTTTTTTATATATTCTTGATGCTAGACTCTTTTCAAATATATGATTTGCAAATATTTTCTCCCACTCCATATGTTGTCTTTTTACTTTCTTGATGATACTCTTTGATTCACAAAGTTTTTTAATTTTTAATTTTGATTTTTCACAAAGGTTTTTAATTTTTTATGAAGTGCAATTTATCTATTTTGTTGTTGTTGCTCATACTTTTAGTGTCATATCTAAGAATCCATTGTCAAATCCAAGGTCATGAATATTCATATCTATGTTTTCATATAAGATTTTTATAGTTTTAACTCATATTTAAGTCATTAATCAATCTTGAGTTAGTTTTTATATAGAGTGTGGGGTAGGAATCCAACTTCATTTTTTTGTATGTGGATACACAATTGGCCAACCACTATTTGAGGAGACTGTCCTTTCCCTGTTGAATGATCTTAGCACCCTTGTTGAAAATTAGTTGGCCATAGATATATGGGCTTATTTATGGACTCAATTCTATCCCAGTGGTTTATAGGCCTGTCCTTGTGCTAGTATTATATTGCTTTCATTACTATAACTTTGTGATAAGTTTTGAAATCAGAAAGTATGAGACCTTGTTCTTTTTCAATATTGTTTTGGTTATATAGGGCCCTTTGCAATTCTATATGAATTTGAGGGTCATTTCTGCAAAACAAGGCTGTTAGAATTTTGATAAAGATTGCGTTAAAATTATTACAGGATTTGAACAGAGAAAATGATTTGACTAGAATTGAATTGTCTTAGACAACATTCTACAATATGGATAGGAAAAGGAAGGAGTCTGGGAGACCACTAAAAAAGTTAGCACAACAGGAAGGCTCAGACCTATATTGTCAGAGTGAAGTAAAGGGACAAATGCCAGACAGGCTGTGGAGGCAGACTTGAACGGACTGGAGAAATTGGTCCATTTGTTTAATAATTTGCACCCCATTGTTATATGCCCCAGGCCCTGCAAATGTTATGGTAAACAAGATAGATATGTTATTTTGCTTTCATGGACCTTGAACTCTAATGGGGCAGGAACAGGGGAACAGTAAACAGTGAAATAAAGAGCAAATTGTGATCACAGTGCTATGAAGAAAATGGACAAGCTACTATTACAGAGATAACAGAGGAGGGCCTATTTTATATAGGAAAGGCCTTGATGAAGAACAGCTATTTATGTATTTATTTTTAAGTAGGCTCCACACCCAGTGTAGAGCCCAACGTAGGGCTTGAACTCACAGCCCTGTGATCAGGAGTTGGACATTTAACTGACTAAGCCACCCAGGCACGCCCCCCACATTTTTTTTAAAGATTTTATTTATTTATTTGAGAGAGAGAGTGAGCATGAGCAGGGGGGGAAGGGCAGAGGGAGAGGGAGAAGCAGGCTCCCTGCTGAGCAGAGAGCCTGACTCCTGGGACTTGATCCCAGAACTCCGTAATCAAAGGCAGATGCTTAACTGACTGCCTTAACCCAGGCGCTCCCCTTTTATTTTTATTTTTTTAATTTTTATTTATTTATTTGATAGAGAGAGAGCCTGAATGGGGGAAGAGCAGAGGGAGAGGGACAAGCAAACTCTATGCTGAGCGCGGAGCCTGAAGCGGCCCTCAATCCCAGGACCCTGAGATCATGACCTGAGCAGAAATCAGGAGTCGGAGGCTTAACTGACTGAGCCACCCAGGTGTCCCTCTCAGTCTTTTTGTGTGTGTGCTGATTAGTCTGGTTTAGCAATTTGACTGATTTTTTTTTTTAATTAACTTTTGGTCTCATTGATTTTTCTCTTTTTCTCTTTCATTGGTTGTGCTCAGATCTTTATTACTTTCTTTCTATGCATAATACTTCGGTTTAATTTGCTCCCTTTGTTTAGTAAGGTAGAAACTGAGTTCACTGATTTGAGAACTTTCTTTTTTTATTATGGGTATTACCTCCTAAGGACTGCTTTATTGCCATCCACAAATTTTGATATGTTGTGTTTTAATTTTCATTCAGTGCAAAATATTTCCTAGTTTTCCTTTTGATTTCTTCTTTGACCCATGGGTTACTTAGAATTGTATATTGATTTCACATATTTGGGGATTTTCCAGATGTTTTTCTGTTATTGATTTCTAACTTAATTTCACTGTAGTTAGAGAACATAACTTTGTATGCCTTAAATCCTTATAAGTTTATTGAAACTTGTTTTGTGGCCCAATATATTGTCTATCTTGGTAAATATCTTGTGTGTACCTGAAAAAGAATTATATTCTTGTGTCTTGTAGTGATCTATAAATGTCAGTTAGGTTAAGATGGTTAATAGTATTGTTTGGGTCTTTTATATCTGCTATGGTCTGAATGTTTGTGTCTACCCTCAAATTCATACATGGAAATCTTCACCTCCAAAGGTGATGGTATTAGTAGGTGGGGCATTTGGGAGGTAATTAGGTCAGGAAGGTGGAGCCCTCATAAATAAGATTAGTACTCTTACAAAAGAGAACCCACAGAACTTCTTATTCCCTTCTATCAGGTGAGGACACAGAGAAAAGATACTGGCCATAGACCAGGAAGAGGGCTCTGACTCAACCATGCTGGCTCCCTGATCTCCAATTTTCAGTCTCCAGAACCCATGAAAATTAAATTTCAGTTGTTTATAAGCTACACAGTCTGTGATATTTTGTTATAGTGACCCAAAATGATTAAGACAATATCCTTGCTGATCTTGTTTCTACTTGTGCTATTATTATGAGAGTGTTTTTAAAACCTCTAAAAATAGCATATGCCTATTTTTCCTTCAAGTTGTTTCAGTTTTTTCTCATTTATTTTGAAGCTCTGTTATTAGATACATAAATGATTAGGACTTTTTTTTAAAGATTTTATTTATTCATTTGCTAGAGAGAGAGAGAACACAAGCAGGGGGATAGGCTGCGGAGAGGGATAAGCAGGCTCCCCGCTGAGCAGGGAGGTCCATGCGGGGCTGGATCCCAAGACCCTGGGATCATGACATGAGCCGAAGGCAGATGCTTAACCAACTGAGCCACCCAGGTGCCCCCATAAAAGTTTAGAACTTTTATGTCCTCGAGATGAATTGGCCCCTTCATAATTATGAAATGACCTTCTCTTTCCCTGGTAATATTATTTGCTCTGAAATCTACTTTATGTGATATTATTATAGCTGCTCCAGCTTTCTTTTGACTAGTGTTAGCATGGTATAGCTTTTTCCATCCTTTTACTTTTAACCTATTTGTGTCTTCATATTTGAAATATAGTTTTTTGTAGGTGAAATATAGTTGCGTCTTGTTTTATTTATCCAGTAAGACAAATTTTAATTGTGGTGTTTTGACCATTGCCTTTAATGTTATTGATATGAGTTGAGTTTATGTCTGTCCTCTTGTTACTTGTTTTCTGTTTGTCTTACCTGTTCTTTGTGTCCTCTTTCCTCTTTTTCTAGCTTATTTTGGGGTTTGAGTATACTACTTTGTTATAGCCTATCTTCAAATGAATTATGCCATGTCACTTATAGGATGCTTACATTTAATTATACAATATACCTTTCATAATATACCTCCATGTCTCTTCTCCCAACCTTTATGCTATTGTTGTCATACATTTTACTTACATATAGGCTATAAAGCCCACAATAAATGATTACTATTGTTGTTTTAAACAGTTATTATTTTTCAAAAGATAAAAATTGTAAAAAACCCAACACATCTCTTGTTACTATTTCCACTGTTCTTCATTCCTAGTGTATATTTCCAGAAATCTGGAGTGATTTTCTGTCTGTCTGATGGACTCCCTTTAACATTTCTTGTAGTGCAAGTCTTCTTGTTATGGTCTTTCAGTTTCTGTGCATCTGAAAAAAATCTTTATATTGTCTTGAGTTTTGGAAGATATTTTTTGCTGAGTATAGAATTCTAGGTTTATAGCTTTTTCGTTCAGTACTTCAAAGATGTTACTCCACTGTTTTTTTCTTGCACTGTTTCTGACAAGAAATCTGTCTTCTTTACTCTTGTTTCTCCATATAGAGCATGTCTTTTTTCCCCCTGGCTGCCGTTAAGATTTTTGCTTCATCACTGGTTTACTTTTTTACTTTTTTTTATTTTTAAAGATTTTATTTATTTATTTGACAGAGAGAGACACAGCGAGAAAGGGAACACAAGCAGGGGGAGTGGGAGAGGGAGAAGCAGGCTTCCCGTGGAGCAGGGAGCCCAATGTGGGGCTCGATCCCAGGACCCTGGGATCATGACCTGAACTGAAGGCAGATGCTTAACGACTAAGCCACCCAGGTGCCCCTGGTTTTTAGTAATTGTATTGTGAAATATCTTGTTGTAGTTTTCTTTGTGTTTCTGGTGTTTGTGTTCATCAAGCTTGTGAGATCTGTGGGTTTATAATTTTCATCAAATTTTGAAATTTCAGTCATATTTCTTCAAATGTCTATTCTGATCTTTCCCCAGCCTACCTTTATCCTTTCCTTCTTCAACTCCAACTACAAGTATGTTAGACTGCTTAAAGTTTTCCCATAGCTTATTATTATTTTTTAAAGATTTTATTTATTTATTTGATGGAGAGAGACAGCGAGAGAGGGAACACAAGCAGGGGGAGGACAGGGAGAAGCAGGCTCCCTGCCCTGCAGGGAGCCCAATGTGGGGCTCAATCCCAGGACCCCTGGATCATGACCTGAGCTGAAGGCAGACGCTTAATGTCTGAGCCACCCAGGCGCCCCTCCCATAGCTTATTGATTCTTTTTTTAATTCTTTTTCTCTCTACAATTCATCTTGGAAATTTTATATTGTGTGTCTTCAAGTTCACTAATCCTTTCTTTTGCAATGTCTATTCTTCCATTAATCCCATCCAGTGTATTTTTCACCTTAGAGATGGTTATTTTCATCCCTAAATTGGATTTAGAAATTTTTTATACCTTCCTTGTCTCTACTTAATTTTTTGAATATATGTCCATTATAATAACTGTTTTAATGTTTTTGTCTGCTAATTTTAACATTATGTAGTTGTTAGTTTCAGTGATTGATTTTTCTCCTCATTATGGGTCGTATTTTTGTTTATTTGCATGCCTTGTAATATCTGATTGAATGGCAGATGTTGTGAATTTTAGCTTGTTGGGTGCTGAATATTTTTGTATTTTTATAAACA
Source organism: Zalophus californianus (assembly GCF_009762305.2). NCBI lineage: Eukaryota > Metazoa > Chordata > Mammalia > Carnivora > Otariidae > Zalophus > Zalophus californianus. The sequence continues at coordinate 126,449,794 of NC_045598.1, forward strand.
TGCCTGAATTTTAATTTGAGATGCAGTTAAATAACTTTAAAATATGATCCTTTTGGATCTTGCTTTTTATTTTGGCAGCACCCAAGCAACATTTAGTCTAGGGCTAATTACTCTCCGATACTAGGGCAAGACCCTTCTAAGTACTCTATCTCATTGAACTGGAACGTTTCTAGTTGGCCTGGTATGAATAGTGACTGTTCCTGGTCCTCTGTGAGTGCCCAGTACTTTTCCTTCTAATGCTTTGAGATGGTTTGTTCTTTCCATGACCCTGAGTACAGGCATACACTGATCAGCACTCCTGAATTCCCAAGGAAGACCCTCTGCAGATCTCTGGGATTCTCTGTGTTGTTATCTTGTCTCCATATCTGAGTTGTGAATGCTAGCTATCTTGTTCTCCCTGGTCTCACAGCTCTTGCAGTTCCCTCTTTTCCTGCCATGGCCTGTAAATTCTCTGAAGGTGATAAGCTAGGGCCAATCTTGTACATTTCCCATCTCTGAGGCATCAGTCTCCTTCATTGCATGATATCCATCTTGAAAACTGTCGTTTTATATATTTTGTCTGGCTTCTTTTTGTTGTTGTTCGTTCAGGTGGGAGAGTAAATATGGTCCTTGTTACTACATCTTGGCCAGATTGAGAAGTTCCCCTAAGGCTCTAATCTTAATAGTTACTTCACATTTTTAGAAGAGGAAGAGAAACATTCCAAGAGTCTATAACCAGTAGCCTCTGGTACAACCAGTCTGTAAAATGAAGTGTGACTGTTGTTCAATCTGCCTATTAATGCTTTTTAAACATCCAGAATATTATAAAGGTTTGCTGTGAGTAGTGATTTATAGATTGTCTGGGCCAGACCAGAGCTCTGGGGCCTCCTTTAAACATGCCAGTGACATTTTCAAAACACAAGGGGCCATTGATAGATTGCAAATCAGTTTTCACTCTTACTTGGTAGTCATTCTGCAAACTTGGTTCTGCTTCTACTTTTGTCATTTGGGTAAGGTTGCAATTAAGGAAAATTTACTCTCTAAAGATGTTAGTAGTATGTAGGGCCCCTTGACATACGCAATTTACTGTGATTTGAGGCTTTATTTCTTGGATACTAAAAACCATTCTAGTCCCACTCTGAGAAGTGCTGTGTGATTCTTGTTTATCTTATTCTTAAGAATTTATTTGAAATTGAAGGGAAACTCTTACAATCTTATTTGCATGAAAAGAAAAGACCAGTATTTTAATTAAAGCAAAGGAGAGAGAGGGCTTAAGGAAAGCTGAAAATAATCATAGACTAATGAATATATTCTTAAGCACTTACTATGGGTATGTTACTTGTTTTGGCAATGGGGTGACAAAAGAATGGGCTGGCTATTTTTATTTTTATGTACCTCTGTGCATCTCATAGATTTAGTCTTCAAAACAGTCTTATTTAGGGGCGCTGTGTGGCTCAGTTGTTGAGCGTCTGCCTTCGGCTTGGGTCATGATCCCGGGGTCCTGGGATGGAGTCCCACGTTGGGCTCCTTGCTCAGCGGGGAGCCTGCTTCTCCCTCTGCCACTCCCTGCCACTCTGCCTGCTTGTGATTCCTCTCTCTCTCTCCGTGTCAAATAAATAAAATCTTTAAAAAAAAAAAGTCTTATTTAATAGTAATTTATTTTCCCTTTTCTTTTCTTCTTTTTTTTTTTTACATAATCTTTACATCCAACATAGGACTTGAACTTTTGAACTCAAGACCCCAACCAAGATCAAGAGTCACATGCTCTACTGGTGGAGCCAGTCAGGCACTCCTGTTTCCCTTTCTAAAAATCAGTCACATCTAGCTGCCCATCAGAGCTTTGGTTAACATGAAATAATTGGTGTTATTTCAGTGTCATATAATTTCAGATAAAAACAGAAAATTCTGGGGCTCCTGGCTGGCTGGCTCAGTCAGTGGAGCATGTGACTCTTGATCTTGGGGTTGTGAGTCCGAGCCCCATGTTGGGTATAGAGATTACTTAAAAAATAAAAATATAAATTTTTTTAGTTAAAAAAAAACAGAATCTTACTGTTCTAGGTAATTTGAACAGCCTAATTGTAGATGAATATAAATTTCTTTTAGGCTTTTGAGATACTGAAAATAGCTTTTTCTTTCTTAACTGGCTGGGGCCTAGGGTTATCTAGTAAGGAGCTTACAGTTTAGTTTTGGAGATAAATATAAATAACAGAAAAAAACAAAATGAGGTAGGCCTGCTAAGTTGCCACATTGAGTGGTACACATCCTAAGTGTTATAGCATTTTATTGGATAGAGAGGTCCCTGAGCTGAGCTATCATCTGAACAGGTAGCTAGGACTAAGAAGTATCTAAGCTGGGAAGCAGTGGATATAAATGTTCAGTGGCAGGAATGTTGGCTGTATGTTGTGGCTACTGTGCAGTGAGGAAACAGTCTGTCAGAGTAGTTGGAGATTAGGTGGAAAAAATAGATGAGCGTCAGATCTAAGAACCTGAGTTCTTTGATTTTGTACTTTATACAGAGATGGCAGTGCAAATGAGAAGGTTCATTGAAGAGACTCTGTAATGGAAAAAGCCGAGGACCTGGTGACCAAATGTGAGGACTGAGAGGGATGAGTCAGAGGTTTTTAGCTAGGACAAGAGTTATCATTATAGCAAATAGAAAAGTCATAAAGGAGAGCTTGAATGAAGTGATGCCAGAGATCCCTGAAGCATTTTCTAAAAATTCCCAGTTTCTCTGTGTGGCTCCTGACTGGACAGCACTTTCCCTATGGTCCTTTGCCCTTAATTGTTGAGCCTAGCAGGATGAAATTAAATTTGGAGGGGCAAATAGAGGTCATGAGGCCACCTGGCCTAATCTCTTCATTTTACAGATAAGCAGATCTGGGGCTTCAGATTTTGTGACTTCCCTTAGGGCCACACAGCTAGGCTGGCCTCTTGGCACTGTTTTCTGAAATTCTTCCAGCAAATGCTGCTTGTTAGCAAAGTGAGCCTTGTGTTTTCCCCACCACAATTCAATTAGTGTTTGACTTGATTCCTCAAATAGTTTTTCACCTTCAAAAATCAAATAAATTAATAGTTAAAATAATTCCTTCTGAGGGGTCTGATTTTTTCCTTTATCCATACATGTAGTCGCAAACCTTGTAGTACACCGTGGGCATTAATGCCAAACTCGGCCTGGGTGAAATGAGTCTGCTCTCTTGAAAAGTGCCTGAGCTATTTGAGGGGAGAAGGAATGAGTAAGTCTGAAGCGATTCCTACTGAGACTCCTTTCCAGAATTTTTAAAATGAAAAACGAGGATGTGTGGTGGAGATCAGTGAAGGATTTGCTTCCTTTCTTTGCCCCTTTAAATCCTAGCTCCTATGACTTCTCATGCATGGAACCCTGAATTCGTGAGTCCTACCCTGCCCGAGGAGAATGAGATTAGCTAATGCGCTGAGTAAGTGAACTAAGCTACTTTAAGAGGTCTCACCCAGCCCTACACCTCGGCTGGAACCTGGGGAGAGCGCCTTCTCTTTCCCCTCCCAAGCCTCTTTCCTCATTTTGCCACATGGCTGTCTGTCTCCCTTTCCCCGTCCCCTCTGCCTGCGTCCCGCACCTACTCCCTCGGGGTCAGGCACCCCCACGCCCTCCCCGCTTTATTTATTTAGGGCCTCCCGGCGGCATCCAGCCAGCACCTTCACGCAGGTCCACCGTCTTCCAGCGAGCTAGGGGCAGAGCTGAGTGAGCATAAGCCCCGCCCCTAGCCTTGGGCGGAGCTAGTGGCCTGGAGGGTTCCCTTGATTGGTGGGGGCGGGGCCTGCTGCGAGGGGCGGAATCAGGAGGTCGGGCCAAGGCGGGGAGGGTGGTGGGCCCCGCTGGGGGTAGGAGGCGCGGCGCGGAGGCCCGTAGAGTGTGGCGCAGCTGTGGCGGCGTTTCCCGCTCGCTATGCGTCGAGCGAGGGTCCCCGAAGGTAAGTACGGGGAGGGGTCTGGGCGCCGCGAGAGCCAGGTGAAGGAACCCCCGCGGGCGCGTTCGAGCCAGGTGTGGTTTGGTTGGACCGGCCCCTGGGCCACTTCCGTGCGTAGTAGGAGCGCGTGGTGCGGCTGGGCGGCCCCCTGGCGTGAACCTCTAGAGGCAGGGAGACACGGAGTCCGACTCTAGTTTTGCAGCACTTGTTCACGGCATTACCGCCGAGACAGAAAACATTTGCGTTGCTCCACACACCTCCCTAAATCTCGAGAGACCTCAGGTACTGAGATTTTACGTTCTTTAAAATACATTTCTAGTTTGTGGTTCAGGACTGGAGGAGAAACTCGATAATGAACTTGCAGTGCAGCTTTATTTTGACTTCGTGTTATTCAGTTTGTAAGAAGAGTGCAATTGGTAATGGGACTGTTAATTTAAACAGGGACACCAGGATTTACATAGGCAGTGTATTGTGGAGGTTAAGCTCTTAGGCTTTGAAGCTAGAGTGCCTGGGTTTGAATCTACTTAATTGTGAAAACTTGGGCAATTTGCTTAATTTCTCAATGACTTTGTTTCTGCATATGTAAAATGAGGATAATGATAGTTCCATCCTTATAGGATTGTTATGAGGGTTAAATCAGTTAGTACTTAATTCCGTCCGGCGCATAGTCCACAATAAGGTTGGCTGTTATGCATTTAGATGGACATTAATCTTCAAAGCTGTCAACACTGGAAAACCTTTCCGCAGAGTTGTAGCTAGAAATGCTTGGGGATTCCTTTGGAATTTCAGAGACTGAATCCCACCAGATAAGGTCTCATTACTTTTCTCACCTACTAGAGATGTGATCATCCACCTGGTTTCAAATCTAATCCACTCTCAAATGATACAGAAGCCTCAGGGTCTTAAAGGCTGTTCTAAAAGACGGATGAAAAAGGCAGCACTTTCAGAGAGGGTATCCTCATTTTTAATACCAAGCTCCGGTATGTTTGTTTAAAAGAAGGTCATTATCACTTTTATACAGAACTTACAAGTTGTGTTACTTGGGATGGGTGCTTATTTGTACTATTATTGCAAAAGGACGTAAACCAGAGTACCCAAATACATAAATAAACTAAACATCATAGGAATCGTAACTAGCCAAATAGAATCTCAGAATTGAAAGGAATCTGAAAAATCACAACAGCTGCCCTTTACAGATAAGGATGAGGCCCCAGTATCCAGAACCAATAAAATGCATAGTTCAGGGTAGAATTCAGCTCTGCTGAACAACAAATAATAAAATCAAAGAATGATGTTACTTCTGATTTTGATAATTGTGCTGTTTTTATTTTTGACAGTTTTTTGGTGCTGTGAATGGTTTTTCTCTCTGCAGCATCCTCCTTGGTAGCTTAATTGCATGATTCATAATCATTCTTCAGCACCTTTGATTTAAATCACAAGTTTCAAAAGTTGCTACATCAATGATTGCTTTGAGAACAAGATGATTGTCTCCTAAGCTTTTTACAAACATGTTCCAACAGTGCTTTGGTTTTGTTGTTTTAAAATGTAGTCCTTTTCTCCCATGTAGGGAATATAAACAGCCAGTGTAAACAAATTGACCTACTAGGCAATTTGTTATCAGTGTGTTATTGGTGAAGTTTTTTTGATCTGCTTAGGGTAGAGTCAGGAAGTGGAACACTGAATACTAGCCCAAGGAAATAGGACTGGGTCACCAAAGAGATACACTGCAATTGCTGCTAACTTCAAAAGCATCATGGAGTGAAACTATTTGAAAATATTGGTGTGTTAGTTGCTGACTCTTTCCTGGCTCCTTGCCCGGTTCACTCCCTCACCTCTAGGTATTTGTTTAGATGTTACTATCTCAGTCAGACCCTAATTAAAATTCCATACAACTCCTCTCTTTCTATAATATATATTTATCTCTTTATTTACTTGTTCATTATCTCTTGTCTGCCATTAGAGGGTAAGTTCCATGAGGGCTGTGGTACTTGCCAGTTGTGTTCACTGCGCTATCCTGAGTGCTTGGAAACTGCCTGGCACCAGGTGTCAGATTTGTGCATCTGATGCAGACATTTCCAGCTAGGGCTAGTAATTACTTAAACCAATTCACTGTCATTTTGCCTTGCTCTCCGTTCCCCCCTTTTCTAGTTATTTATTCTGGTTACCCAGGAATAAAACCATGAGGCAGTATTAATGCCTCCTTCCACCTTGCACTCCACATGCAATAGCAAATCGCTATTATTTATTTCTCCAGTCATTTTTTTGCAAACCAGCCAATCTTATTGTTGCCAAACCCCTGTTTCTTTAAGCCCTCCTCCATTTCATTCCATTCTCTACACCTACAACCTTTCAGGTTCCCTTTTCGAATGCCTTTACATCCTCATCTGCAGAATGAAATCCAGAGTGAGAAGCCTGGCATTCAGAGTTCTCTACATGATTTCAAATGCACTTTTCCATCCTCTGTCTCCTATATGTAAGAAAAGTGATTTCCAATTTATGCTTGTAACTATGAAAATAAAATAAGGCTTTAATGATAATGCCATGTAAAAGCCATGGGTATTGAAGAGGGCGCGTTCTGCGTGGAGCACTGGGTGTTACAAACAATGAATCATGGGACACTACATCAAAAACTAATGATGTAATGTATGGTGATTAACATAACAATAAAAATTTAAAGAAAAAAAAAAGCCAAAGGTGAGTGTTGCTTCTTGACAGTTTCTCTTTCTGTTTTTATCGAGTGGAGTGAATGTTTTCCTGTAAGTGGGCAGGAATTCAGACAAATTGAACGAATGGCTATTCTCTGTACTGAGGACTTTTGCTGCCCTCTCTGTTTTGAGTGCCCAGCCTTCAGATCCTCCCTCACCACCCCAAATACCTAGATAAGTTCAGTTAGAAGTGTTTTTTTTTCTTCCTCTGAATTCTAGAAACTTTTCATACTTTTCTTAGAGAATTTATCAGTCTATTTTGAATTGTAATTCTTTGGGCATTTATCTTTTCTTTTTGCTACATATTAGCTCCTGGAGGACAAGAATCACGCACATAAAAATTCCAGTTACTTTTTTAAGGAAAAATAAGACATCCACTTCGTTTTTTAAGTAAAAGTGAACTTAAAGTTCTTTTTTATAGGTCTTTAAATCATTAAATATTGAGCTTCAACAATCATTTCTATAATACGGACAATTAAGGAAGAAGGCAGGGGGAAATTTAGTACTACATAAAAAGATCCAAAAGAAGATACTAAGATCTGGATTCATAGAAGGGAAGAGGTGTAGGGATAGCAACATACCCAACACCCACATAAATGGACAGGCAGAAGTTTAAAAAGATACACAGACTCACTCAGGAAACCATTAGGGCAAGACAGACTTCATGGAGCAAGCAACATCTGCAGCTTTGGTTTTTTTTTGTGGGGAATTATTCCTAGCTTTATTTTGTTTTTGCATCTCTACGCACAAATAATACTGTCACTGCTTTGTTTTCTGAACTGGGTAAGACTGAACTTTCTCTTCCTCTTTCTGGTCTGCAGAATGTAGTTTACCTTCTTTCCCTTATTTTTAAACTAATAAAGTGTTCATACTTCTTTCTTATTTTCCTGTATGTATGGAGAAGATATATGCCAGAAGCTCTTAGTTCTTCAGAGAAAAGAGAAGATACTTGAATTTATCTATTGTGAGAAACTTCCGGCTTTATTGTTTGGTATCAGCATCTGGTTTAATATATTTTGTTTCATTTCATTACCCAGCATATCCTTGCACATACTCCAGTTGAGTGAATGCTTTTCTTTTGCTTGTGACTTTTTCTGATAAATTAAAATTTGTCTCTAGAACATCTATAGACATTTCTGAAATTTAATTTTCTCTATTGCCTCCCAGACCTTGACTGGTGTTTTCCCATTCTAGGACATGCATTAGCCTAACTTACTCTCTTTGTTGATTTTGAGTACTTAGAGGTGTTGACTACATTTATTTTACCATTCCTAGGATGAAGCTGCAGTTTCTATTGGTAGGAAAGAGTTGGTAAGGAAAATAAATATAAAAGTCCTAATTTTTTAAATGTTAAAACTTTAAGGTAAAAATCTGCAGATTATTTTTACTAATAAGTAGCTATTATAAGGTCAGGACTTAAAGCTAATATACTACAATTTATTTTTTAAATTTTTAAAATTAAAATTAAAATTTTTTAAATTTATTTTTTAAATTGTAGTATATTAACTTTAAGTCCTTACCTTGTATTAGCTATAAGGAGAAAACTTACAACCAATTACATATTTAAATCATACCACAATTTAAATTTCTTCTTATGTGCTAACCAGTAAAGTTTTATTGTCAGAAAAAGAATCTTGAAAGCAAATATTTGCTTTGGAGTACAGTTTCCTTTATCACACTGTATAAAGCATCTTTGTTTACCCTGAGTTCTCCTTGTTTTCAAAAGCCTTAGTTAAGGGTACATATCAGGATCATTCATACAAATAATAAAAGATGGGGTGCAGACTAATTACACATTTCTAGCACATGGTAAACACTGTGCAAGTATCTGTTAAATAAATCTATATTTTTCAAGATTTTGTTAGAGTACTGTAGCATACTAGTACATTTAATAATGGAATTGATCTAGTAAAGAGGGAGAAATTGATGATTCAGGAGACATTAAGGAATGATGAGCCATTGGTTACTTCGAAGATCTCACACACTTTGGCAAATGGCAATTTTTACGTGCCTCTCTCCACCTGTTTGTTGAAAGAATAAATGAAATGTGTACCCTAGGTACGTGGCAGTACTTAAGTCACAATTTCTACATTCTAGTCAGGGAGGTTTTCAATATACAAGATGTAATCTTAGATGATTATAAATGCTAAAATGGAAAAAACCCAGGATGACGACAGATTACTGTGGGGAAGGAGCACTGTAGTTAGGTGGTCCCAAAGGTTTGCACAAAGGCCTCAGTGTGAGGAGCTGATGGAAGAGCATGCTAGGCAGAGGGGACACAGGTATAAGAGATGAGATGGGAGAGTGCTCAGTGTGTGAGAAATAGGAAGGGTACTGTTCCCACAGGAGTCTAGCGAGTAGGGTGGTGAGGCACTGGTGGGATGCAGCTGGAGAGATTGGAAAAGGTTAGGCCATATGGGTGCTTGTAGGCTATTAGCAATAATTCAGGGTTTGGCTTTTATTCTAAGGGCAGTGGGAAGCAATGGAAAGAGTTTAAGCAGTGGAGTGAAATTATCAGATTTATAGTGATGAAGAAAATGACCCCGGTTACTGCAGGAATAACGGATTGCGGGGGCTTAGAGTGGAAAGTTCTCTAAAGAGACTGTGAAATGTGATGGTAATTGTTTGTGGGGGTTCTTTGGCGGTGGGTTTTGTTTGTCACTTCTCCCAGTCTTCCCAGCCAGAGAGCCAGAGCAAGGCTTCATAGGACCTGCAGTATTTTACCACTGCTAATTCTGTGAAATTCCATGTTCGTTTTTCTCATGCCTCATATAATCATCCATCCACCCATCACTCTGCCAGTGATCACAGTCCTCCAGGAATCATCCTTGAAAGTGTTGTGTTCCCATCTTCCTGGAACATACGCTGGGAGTGTACCTTCCAGTGGAAAAGCTTGGGAAGCCAGGAATAGGGTAGGTGTTCTGGTTATGGGGAACCCAAGACAGTGACCTTAGGAGGCTGAGAAGGATAGAGCAGAGCATTGCAGCTGCAGTGAACATCCCTACCCTGTCGGTTCTGTAACCAGTGGAGGGACATGTTATCAGTTGGACTCAGTTTAGGATCTTCTTCCTTATCCTGGCAGCTTTGAGTCTAGTATTGGAAAACAGAGGACTGTCAGTTGTTACTTCTACCTCCTCACTCAATCCTTTCCTTAAATATCTGTATTAAATGGAGTCAGTTTCAGAGAACCAACAGACTCATGTAACTTTTCAAGGTTTTTGGATACTGCTGTCAGATTGTTGGGTGCAGACCATTCTTCTATACTGTGTCCCAACATTGAATATCTTACACATATTTTATTTCCTTTTTTTAGAAAGTGGTTTCTTTTCTCTTTTTTTAGGATTTTATTTATTTATTTGACGAGAGAGACATAGCGAGAGAGGGAACACAAGCAGGGGGAGTGGGAGAGGGAGAAGCAGGCTTCCCACTGAGCAGGGATCCCAATGTGGGACTCGATCCCAGGACCCTGGGATCATGACCTGAGCCGAAGGCAGACGCTTAACGACTGAGCCACCCAGGCGCCCTACACATATTTTATTTCTAATTCTTAATACCACTTTTCTTTATCAAGAATCAGGATAAATAAAAGGTACCTCAAATAAGAGATGCAATAAACCTTGGAAAAACTAGGACTGCTTTGTGATTACAGAATGAGGGAAAAATCAGAGATGGGGGTGGGGTGGGAATTAGAGGAAGGATATATTAGTAAGGAAGGAAAACAGGAAAAGTTGTAACTGATTCATCCTGCGATATGTGTAGGGAGAAGGTTACTATGTATCTTCCATTTTCAGATCCTGTTAGATTTTTAATCTGTTCTGCAGTGAATTTAATTTACAGATGTGACAAAGATGTGCTTTGTTTCTGTTTGGAGCTAGTATTCTGAAAGGTGGAAATGAACAGATACAGATTATATACTATTACAGTAGGCTTTCAGTAAAGTAGTTAGTTTGAAGAATTTCCTAAGGTGCTTTTAATGTAGTTTAAAATGAAACGCAACTCTCTTGGCCTGTTCTCAGGAATAATTCCTGCCCCCTTCCCCATGCCCATTCCTTTTCATATTCTCTGGGTCAGTCCCCATTTTCCAAACCAGTCCCTATGCCATACCCCATGTCTGTAAGGGGATTTTCTTTTGTCTCTTCCTTTGTCAGTTCCCTCCTTTAGGACCCTTGTTTCCAAACATCCAGCACCAACACCCCTGCCCCCCTGCCCCCCTGCTGAAGAAAATCTGTAGCTCTTCCAGGTCTGCTTCTTGCCTTTTGGAACAGGATTGTTCTTAATTTCCCTTTATGCCTTGGTGTAAATCACTGAACCCCTCTTTGCCATATTAGTTGAGAGTGGATACAATACTTACGAATGTATCTGTCTTGTAATTTTGGGTAAGGTCCACTAGTCAGTACCAAACAGCATCCATGATGTGTGAAAGAAATGGAGTTAAGAACTTCTCTGTTTAAATTTTAGAGGTAAAAAGCTGGAGAATCTTTGGATTTTCTTATAAAACATTTTTTGGCTGTCTGAAACAAAGATGGACAAGATCCAGGACAGTAATTGCATGTAATGGACACAAACATGGGCACAATGATGAAGGAAAAAAATTCTTTTAAAAAAGCCTTAACTGATGTTAGCTATACTGGAATTGAAATAAAAACCTTAATTTTAAAAAGGCCTTAATCAGTGCCTATCTATTTTAAGTAGTATTTGTCAACAAAATTTTAACATAACATGAATTTGGACAGTTTTCTGTCATGGTATTTCATCCATATTTCTTACTTTTTACAGCCCCGAAATAAAAAAAAATTAAATCTGTTAATGATTTTTTTAAAACTTCCCCCCTTTTTAAAAAACCATATCCTATGATAGCATCCTTTCTTGTGTTCTTCTTCTTTTTTTTTTTTTAAGATTTTATTCATTTATTTGACAGAGACAGACACAGCGAGAGAGGGAACACAAGCAGGGGGAGTGGGAGAGGGAGAAGCAGGCTTCCCGCTGAGCAGGGAGCCCGATGTGGGGCTTGATCCCAGGACCCTGGGATCATGACCTGAGCCGAAGGCAGATGCTTAACGACAGAGCCACCCAGGCGCCCCTCTTGTGTTCTTATTTCATAATTTAGCCCTTGATTGTCCTTGTGATGGGGCCAGTACTCGGGGTCTATTCTGTACCACACTCTTGGCTAGATGTTGACATAAGATGTTTTATGAAGCTGGGCCACTCCTCGTACAGTGCTACACAAACCTGACCCCTCCTGGTGGCAGAATCAGAAAGCTGCTTTTCCTGTGCATGGCCTTTTTTTCTATCACCTGATAGTTAATGGATGCTTGGTGTTCTCCCCTCTTCAACCTGTATCTCCAAAGGTGATTCAGAAGAAGGGGATGCATGCAGTAGTACTATAAGGAATTCAGAGACAGTGTGTGCACACCAGGCTCTCAGGTCAGAGCTGTGATCACCATACGGTGCTACCACCTGAAGGTGTGTGAGAATGTGGACCTTGTAGCCTAGGTTTGTTCCATCTGAAAATGCAGATAAAGATACTTGATGAGTCTCTATGAGGAACAAGTGATGTGTTAGATGTAAGGCACCCTTCAGATAGTGCCTAGCTTTAGTACTCAGTAAATATTAGCTTCTTAACCTCAACAGTATTGACATCTTGGGCTAGATAACTTTCTGTTGTAGTGGCTGTCCTGTACATTGTAGGATGTTTAGCATCATCCTTGACATGTAGCCACTTAGCAACTCCCTCAAGTTGTGACAACCAAAAAAATCCCCAGACATTGCCCACTGTTCGTGATGAGAACCATTACATATAAATACAATATTTACTAGCTGTTAGTCTACCTTTGCAAACCACTTTCCCCCTAAAGTCTGGCTGGTCCCTGAAAGTTCTGTTCTCATCTGACCCACTTCTTTTTGTCATGTTGGACTTGTCTGAGTTGATTCACTGGATGAATATCAAGGTTAGTTCTTCTATTCTGGGTTAGTATCTGAACTTAGTCTCATTAGAGCTACAAGACCCACCCCTAGGTGAGCCAGCTGCCCCTGGGAACCAGTCTCCAAGACTATATTGTGACTCTCCAACAGAGTGAAGGCAGATTCTTTTACCATTCTTCTTCTTCTTTTTTAATTTTATTTATTGTTTATTTGACAGAGAGAAACAGAGCAAGAGAGGGAACACAAGCAGGGGGAGTGGGAGAGGGAGAAGAAGACTCCCCACTGAGCAGGGAGCCCAATGCGGGGCTCGATCCTGGGACCCTGGGATCATGACCTGAGCCGAAGGCAGACACTTAACAAATGAGCCACCCAGGCGCCCCTCTTTTTTTTTTTTTAAGATTTTTTTTTTTTAAGTAATCTCTACACCCAACATGGGGCTCGAACTCAAGACCCCGAGATCAAGAGTTGCATGCTCCACTGACTGAGCCAGCCAGGTGCTGCCGCCCTGCCACTCTTCTTTTGAAAAGCCTAACTTACCTGTGAACCTCCCCCAAAATTCCAAGTTTTATTCCCACAAGAATAACATAGTTTCTGTTTGTTTTTAGTTGTGGGGTTCTTATATCAGTCCTCTTCTCTTTGTTTTATTTCCCTGCCTGGCCATAAGATGATTTTGCAGAATTTTGATTGCTTCAGTTTCACAGAATAAACATAGATTAAATTTATAGTAATAGCAGGGTTGCTTTTTCATAGATTCAGTCCTGACCACTTAAGAATAAATTTATGAGGGGCGCCTGGGTGGCTCAGTCATTAGGCATCTGCCTTCGGCTCAGGTCATGATCCCAGGGTTCTGGGATCGAGCCCCACATCGGGCTCCCTGCTCAGCGGGAGGCCTGCTTCTCCCTCTCCCACTCCCCCTGCTTGTGTTCCCTCTCTCACTGTTCTCTCTCTGTCAAATAAATAAATAAAGTCTTTTAAAAAAAAAAGAATAAATTTATGAGCCTTCATTGATTTCCAAAGGACTCTTTAGAGTGTATATATGTTGTAGAGGCAGTGGTAGAACGGGTGCAAGTCCTGAAGTCAGACTACCTGGGTTCAAATCCTGATGCCACCACATGGAGCAGATTACTTCTCCTTTTATGCTTCAGTTTCTCCTTGGTTAAACCTGTCAGTAAGGCTTCAGCGAGGAGCCACAGTCTGGCTTATAATAAGCTTAGCCACTAAATATTAAATATTGTTAGGTTACTGGATTGATTTAGTTTGAAGGAACGGATGACCTTATTTAAAGTGAGACAGTGTGGTATAGCAAACAAGTACATATACATTTTGGAGGTGGTCAAATTTGGACTTAAATCCTAGCCCATTAACTGGATAGTAGCTTGGACAAGTGATGTCTTTCTTTAATTTATTATTATTATTATATTATTATTATTAGGGGACAAGTGATTTAATCTCATTGTTTTTCTCTAAGCAGCATCTGCATTTCCAACATAAGACTTTAGCACCCTTTTTTCAGAGAAAATTGAAGCAGACAAGTGTGATTTATTTCAAACTTCTCCCATATCTGCCTGGCTTTATTTTTATTTTTACTTATTTATTAATTTTTTGCCTGGCTTTATTTTTAGTTAGGCTGAGAATATATGATAGTCTTCATCTGTGTCCTCATGGTGTACCTTGCATACATATAACATCACACTTAGTGAACTGTTGAAATTTTTATATTGCTTATCATTCTTACCCATGAGATAAGTTCTTTGCAGGTAGGATTTTTCTCTTATTTCTCTTCCTTTGTCTTTCTATTGCTTAATGCATAATGAATGCTTAATAAGTATTTGTTGAACAAAGGAATAAAAAGTAATTTGAAACAAATTGCTTTGTATTAGATCCAGTTTATTGACTACTTACACAGAGCTAGGTCTTTTACTTATCTCAGATGCTTCAACAACCATATAAGGTAGATGTTGCTAGCCTCATTTTCTAGATTAGGAAACTAGGACTCATATAATTTGATCTTGTCCAAGGACTGAGGTGGAAAATTGTAGCATATTGTCCCCGTTTGAGTTGTAGTCACAGGACAGAAGATCATCTCTCAGGAGTTTTTGGCCTTAGAGGGAGGAACACAGTAGCTACCAAACTGCAGCCTGCTCAGGAAGGAGCAAGATGACAAATATATGTTGTATTTGCTTTTTCCCACCCCACGTCATGCCAGAGGGATGAAATCAACCAGCAGCTAGAGGGCGAGGGAGCCTAAAGGGTGCAGGCTGTAGAGGTCAGCATCCCAGGGCGTGGAGCAGGGTGGAGAGGGATCTGAAAAGACATGGAGGATATCCAGCAGAGTCCTCCCCTTCCTGTCCCATAGCGTTCCCTCTTACACTTTGGGCGTAACATTTAGGTTCCTAACTTGGGGGAAACACAGTCAGCCACCGACACTCACTGTATTGGGTGCATTCGTACTCCCACCCAGAGCCAATGCCAGTGTTCAGAGAAGGCAGCAGAGAAGAAAACTAAAATAAAACAAAACCGCTCTAGTCTTGGCATCTGTAGCTAGTCTTTTGCCTCAAGTTCATCACTAGTACCTATTTTATGTTCCCCTCCCCTGTTCCAGCACCTTAGCTTGTCAAAGTTGTTTACTGGTGGAGGACCCCAAACCTTCATTCCCACAGGATCCAAGTCTGTAGTAGTCCCATCTTTATTGAGTTGCCAGTTTCCCATTGACCAGTACTGTTGGACATGCCCCCACTGAATCTCCTCAATTCAGACATAATTCTCCTCCGCACACTGTATAATGACATCCAAGTTTCCTCCTGGAAATCCAGATCAGTCACTTTCCTGGGACAGGGACCACTCTCTTATTAGGGTGGATGGTGTGATAAACCACACGTGGCTAGGGCATAGGCTTAGCTTTCAGTTGAACAGGACTAGACTGTTCCTCGGTGAAAGCATTCATCCACCAAACCTGAGGTTATCTTGAGAAGGAAAGGGGTAGAGTGTCATGTTAAATCACAGGTTCTGGAATGAGACATCGATTCAAGTTCTGATTCCACCAACTACTTGGTTCAGTGACTTCAGGCAGTTACCTAGCCCGATTGGTGTCTGTTTGCTCACATGTTAAAGGAGAGTGACAATAGTATCTTCTAGGGTTACTGTGAAGATTACATATCAGCCTAGTGCCTGGCACACAGTAATAATAATCATCACTACTGGTACATTATAAAGTTTAAAGTACAAGTTTGTAAAATAATATGTTCCATCATTTTAACACACAAGCACACACATACTCATAATACAGACATATTCTCACACCCATATATGTTTATAGACATATAGGAAAAAAAGAAACATGCAAAAAATATTGACTGTACATGTCTGTTGTATATGCTAAGATGATGGATATTTTTCTATATGCTTTTCTATATGCCTTTAATTTTTATGATTATTTTTGTATTCAAATGGCAAAAGTTAATGAATTTTATGAATAATTTAAAAGTGACTCAAGAAGATAATTGAGCCAAATTTCATTATAAAAACGTAGTTTTTAGCCTAGGGTTAGTCAGTCCTTGTTGATGAAATCAGGGAGAACACCTCTCTTCAGCCAGTTCAGTCTTTTTGAGAACTGAGGATGCACTGAGTCAGGGACTATTGCAGTTCTGATCCTAGGTTTATATTATTGATAATGGGTCTCCATGTCAACAAAATAAAGTGTATTGTCCGGGAGCCATGCAAACACAGACATTGCCCAAAGATTGAACATGAGTACTCCAGAAACCGAGTGACACTGATAGGACAGATACTTGATCATTCAGGAACCTTCCATGTTTAAGCATCAAAAGCAAACAAAGAGGGGGCCTGAGTGGCTCAGATGGTTGAGTGTCTGCTTTTGGCTCAGGTTGTGATCTCCAGGTCCTGGGATCAAGCCCCATGTCCTGTTCCCGGCTCAGTGGGGAGTCTGCTTCTCCCTCTCCTTTTGCTTCTCCTTCTGCTTGTGCTCTCTCTGTCTCTGTCTCTCCCTCAAATGAATAAATAAAATCTTTAAAAGAAAAAAAAAGGCAAGCAAAGGAGCGTAAGCCATGATTCATAGCACCAAAATGAGTGAATTGCTTCTGAAAGAGTGATTTCATTTTCTCAAATATTTCTGCACTTCTTCGGAATTTCTGATCCCATGAAGTTCAGGCCTAGTCACAGTGGAAAATAAGTCCAACTTGTCTTTGAGATCTAATAGATTGATTCTCTCAGGATGCTCATGAATTTCCAGAAGTCTTAGGTCTGAGTTTGGTAAATATCTTCAATAATTTTCTGCTACTCAGTCATCTAACCAGTTAAGATAATCTTAACTTTCACACCCAACTTCCACTCCTTCCAAGTAACCCATAAGTTGTCAAAGGTATTAGAACAAAGAAATACTGCTTTGTCTACTTTGTCATGGGTCCATTGAGCAAGCAATGGGTGATAGGGAAAAAGGCTGACTGACATCCATAGGACCGGTCATCTTGACCACCTGATTATTGACAGCCTCTCTACGGTGAGCTTTTATGTAGGACAAAAATATTTTTTACATTCTGTGCTGTGTTAAAAAATTCATCCGCATACATCTGCAGGCCTCTCCTCCTTTTTAAACTTAAAAAAATTTTTATTTAAAAAAAAAAGATGAAAGAACAACATATGGGAATATACTCTCCCCTTTAAAAAACAATTTGAATCTTGTTCTTTCCAGCTCTTTACCAGTGAGCCATCCATTAGCTATTGGCCACAAGTCAGCATAGATATATATCTGGGGCATGCATTTCTCCTGACACCACATATACTGCTCAGAATTGTGCCCAGTGGGAAGAGTTCCCTTCACCACTCTTTCAGGACCATCCTTGAATAGGGCTGCATTGTCTCATTTCTGGGTGGGGCTAGCATCCCATGCATGTCCATTCATAAACGGGCAGGTCTTTTCCCTCCTCTGCTAACTGGCTGTAGGGTCCTCCCCACGAGTGTGTGGTGAGAGAGCTCACAAGGAAGATACTACAAGTAGCAGGTATTCCTGCGGTTTACTTGTGTCTTCCAGACCTGCTCAGGCCCAGTCTTGCTTTTAACATACCAAGTGGAATGCTTTTGTACAGTCCAGTTTTATGATTCAGTAGGTCAGATAATATTGTTCATGACTGGGCTGTTCTTATTATATAGTCTCTTGGTTTCCCATGGGCAGGTATATAATCTTTACGTGAGCTTAGTAGCAAGCCAGGAACCAAATGGACAAAACTTATTGACAGTACCCTAAGGAGTCTATAACTCATTCTTGATGCTTGTCAGAGGCTCCTTACCCCATCCCTGTCTGCCATGTCATTTGTAGTACTGGTGAGCGTGCTAAGGAATAGCCCCAAGAGTTAGGGCAGCTTTTATTGCTGAAGAACCTGCTCTTGAATCAGGCCCCAGTAAAAACTGGCAGCCTCGTAGGTTACCCAGTATATAAGTCAGAGCAGCACATCCTAATATGAAGCTCACCAATTGTGTTATGTCTTTCTTAGTGGACATAGTGCCAAGAGTAGCAATTTTACTTTAGATGGGAGAGTTCCTGCCTTAGACCTCTGGAACCATAGAAACCATCAGTGTGGTAGATCCCTGAACTTCCATGGGTTTTATCCTCTATCCTCTGGCTTGTACATGTGTCTTACAGAGGCATCCTGAGTGCTTGCTACATCTTGTTCACCAGATCCAGTTAACGTAATGCCATCAACGTGATGGACCAGTGTGGTGATCTGTGGGATATTGAGATAATCGAGTCCTTCAAGACTATATTATGGCAGTGCAGAAATAGCCCTCAGGTAAAACACTGAAGGTGCACTGCTATTTCTGGCACTTGGTGGGAAATTGCATTGTATTGTTCTTACTGATGATAGAAAAGAAAGCATTTGTCAGGTCAGTAGTTATCTACCAGATATCAGAGGTTATGCTCATTTTCTCCAGCAAGAAGTATCACATTTAGAAGTACAGCCATGATTGGCCTCATCATCTATTGTTATGTTCCAAGATCTTTCTGGCTTTGGTCCAAGTAAACAGGCAAGTTAAAAAAGGAGATATAATAGGAATCAATACCTCTGTATCCTTCAGTGTTTTTGATAGTAGTACTGACTTTGGAACTTCTCCCATGGATGTGGTACAGCTTCTGGTTTACTTTCATAGTGGGAGAGGGGAAGAGTTCCAAGGGTTTCTTCATGGCCCTTTCTTCCATATGGCCAAAGGACAGGGAACCAGTGTGGGGGCTTGGCCACTTACTAAGTATATCCATTTTCAGAAAAATTTTAGGACTAGGGAAATAACCAAAGGATGGGCCTGTGGTCCCATAGTACCCACCATGAGATACCAGTGTTGACTTCATTACTCATTTCTTTTCTGGAATGAGATAGGTGCTCTGACTGGTGGGCCTTATTTTGGGTCTTTGGGGATTAGTGTCAGTTTAGAAGTCGTGTCTGGTAACTCTTGGAAGGACTGTACATTTCTCTTTACCCAGTGAGCAGTCACCCTTTTGAATGGCTGCAGGTCTTTCTCAGGGAAGGTCTGGAGAAAGATTGTTAGGATACACTTGTGGCCATGTATAGGATCACAGTAATCTCATATTTAGTCCACCTTGGCCTAATATCCTTTGAATGTACTCCCATATATGCTCCTCAGACTCCTGCTGGTAAAAATTTCTGAGATTCTGCAGATTTTTCAGTATAAAGGCAGTCTTTTCCCAGAGTTGGCTTTGAACTTCTTCCTGGGTTCTTGTGGGAGCTAACTCTCATTGGGGTGCAGTGAGGGGTGATAGGAATAGGTAGTGAGGAGACTTGGCATCCTCCTAAGTGCTGGCCTCTACTTATTGCCTACTATACATGTCCCCTGAGTACCTTGTATGAAACAACATCCTACTTCCCAGCTCTTTCCCGCTCGTCTATTCCTGATGCCACTTAATGTCAAAGCTTATTGTCCCTTCCAAATGGAAGACCTGAGACATGATGTTCTCCTCTAGTTCTGCTCCTGTGGACCATGCACAGTAAGGCACAAACAGACATTCAAGCTCTACATAATACAGTACCAGCAGGGCCCACCACCCTCTGGGTCCCATATTCTCAAGGGATAGGTGTGGAAAATGTAGCACTGTAACTTTCATCCTCTTGTCACTTCTGCTACAGTTGGAGAATGGGCTGATGTGGGTCTGGGGCTCGTAGGCAAGGTTAATCTGCCTTAGAAGAACTAAGGTTCCCCCTGCTCTGATTCTGTGGCAATAGAGCGATGGAACTGTGGGGCAAGAGTTTGATCACGTGGCTGTCCTGGTCTAATGGGCAAGCCAAAGAATCGAGCTGCCTTAATGGGGCACTCTGAGCTTAGGATGGGGCCAGTGACATGTCTATGTTTTCTGACAACTAATACAACTACATATACATCCTTCTAAACTGCATTTCCACCATCAAATCCAGCAAAGTGGGTTTTGAATCATCTTGAAGCACCCTTATAATCAGTTAAAATTCACCATGCCTGAATACTCAATGCCTATTGATATTTTCAAAATCATTACTTCAATATAATTTATTTACAATTTTTAGATCTGTCAGAGTGACTTCCTAAAATTAGTCACCAGGGAAACTGGCAAACTATTTAAAGGGTATTATTTGGTATCAGTGGAGAGTATGGGCTGCTGTGTAGCAAAAGTGACGTCAGTTTGATATCTCGAGTCCTTTGTCCTTGGGTGGAATGATAATATTAACATAATTGTATTTATTCTATATGAAGATTGTAATATCTCTGACCAGGGGCCCAGTGCATAAGAATTATCCACAGTTGTAAAAATGCAGCATAGCACAGTGGTTAAGAGTCAAGACTGGAGCCACACAGCCTGCGTTCACATCCTGGATGGGCAATTTATTTAATGTCTCCATGTCTCAGTTGCCTCACATTAAAACAGGAGTAAATAGTTACTATATAGGATCCTAATCTGAAGCAAGCTTCTCCTGCTCGTCTTGATGTAAGAAGCCTGAAAAACACACTTTGGGGGTGCCTGGCCGGCTCAGTCGGAAGAGCATGTTGACTCTTAATCTCAGGGCCGTGAGTTCAAGCCCCACCTTGGGTGTAGAGATTACTTAAATAAATACACTTAAAAAAAATAAAATAAGATGGAAAGCACACTTTTAAAAACCCTGCTTGAAATCTAACAAAATAGAGCCCTTTTGGGTGCAAGTTGCCCTCAGTCCACCTGAACTGTGGCTCCTAGAATGTCTTAGTGGTAAGGAAGGCTGGTGGGATGCACATGTTTGTGGTTTAGCTATTGATGGGGCATAAGAGAAACTGTATCTCTAACCTGGGCTGTGACTTACGATCAAATGTAAATTCCTACCAGAATAAGCATGAAATTTGTCCTGTGAATAATGACAAATCATTGTATTTTTAAATGATTTTGCTAATCCATGTTTTTTTGTTTTTGTTTTTGTTTTTCCTGTTGATTAAGGTTGCATGATGGAATATGAATGTTACCTCAAGAGGTTTTATGTTTTGGATTAGCTAACTGTGTTTATCCTCTGCTGACTATTTCTTCGGACTCATTTTTTGATGTCCTTTTGAGGCAATAAACTCAAAGGGATTATAACATGGACTACAAGGAAAGCTGCCCAAGTGTAAGCATTCCCAGCTCCGATGAACACAGAGAGAAAAAGAAGAGGTTTACTGTAAGTATGTAATATAAAGCATATGGAGAAAAAATGAATATAGAGAATATTTCCTTTTTTTTCTTTTTTTAAAGATTTTATTTATTTATTTGACACAGAGAGAAGGGGAATAGGGGGAGTAGCAGTGAGAGAAGGAGAAACAGGCTTCCTGCCGAGCAGGGAGCCCGATGTGGGGCTCAATCCCAGGACCCTGGGATCATGACCTGAGCTGAGGGCAGACGCTTAACGACTGAGCCACCCAGGCGCCCCGAGAATATTTCCATTTCTTCTTTTGTTCTTCCTTAACCTAGAAACATCCTTCCCATGTTTCCACATATCCAGATCTTACTTACCCTTCAAATGATACCTCCTCCACAGTCTTCCCTTTGTATTGTAACAGGATATAGTTTCCTTTTCAGATTTTTGCCTGTTTACCTATCCCCTGGGAGAAGCTTGTGAAACTCCAATAGATCCTCTCACCAGAAAATGTGAAGACACAATGGTCTACAGACATGCACATAATTTTGCATGCGTTGTTGGGAGCATAATGGACTCCAGAAGTCATGGATCCCATGTTAAGAACCCCTGTCTTGCAATTTCCACAGCATCTTTCTTACAACAGTCATTTTCTACCTCAGTTTTTGAAATGTTTAATCCAGTATTTTACCTCTTTTTTTTACCTGAAAGGCAAAGACCATTTCTAATATTATTTTTTATCACCATGGTATCTACTATAGAACTGTAAAGAATAAGCACAATGAATGTTTGCTGAATCATTGTGTCAGTGAGAGTAGCCATTTCTCTAATTAGTGTAATCAAACCTGTATTTAGTTCCAGTAGTCCTGTTTGTGTGTATATTCAGAGATCTCCTGCCTTGCTCCCCCTGAAACAATATCATTTATCTAGTCTATAACTGATCTGCTCTTCCTTGTAAGGCCCTACTGTCTGCTGAGTAGTATAAAGAAATTCGTTTAACTCAGTTCTATTTAACATTTAGTTGCAGCTAAAATTTAAGCAGTTCTTTTAAGTAAAAATGCTCAGGCTGTCTTTATTCTACTCTCTTTCTCCTATTTGAACACACGCTCCTCCAACTTGACATCATGGTTTATGACTGGAGAGGTGTCCCCTTTTGTGGTATTTGTTGAGTCAGTGACTGACCTCACGGTAGCCTGCTGAAGGCTCTTGCATTCTTGTCAGCCCTCTAGATCTTTGCTGTTCTGGGTGTAGAGTGACTGGTCTGGCAAACAGCCAGGTGTGGTTGACCTGATCTAGCCCTGGACATTTTGTTGGCATCCACTGTTGGCATCTGCAGTCAATCAACTGATTTGTGATCTGTTCTTTGTTGGCTTGGCCAGAGTGGTAGGTGACTTACTGCTGACTCAGCTTCCCCTTGGCTCTTGATGGCTGTAGACCCCACTGAGGCTCTGCCACTCCTTTCACTGTTCTTGATTCAAGTGGTCTACCCCGGCCTCTGACCTGGGGATCACCTCGCTCCTGCCAGGTGCATCCCATGACAGATGACTTTCAACTCAGAGTTCATGTCACATGGGAAAACTGAGGAGTTAAACTAAACCCTTTGGTCTGACCACTCCAGTCTCTTTTGTTTTTCTTTTCTTTTTTTAAGATTTTACTTATTTATTTGTCCAAGAGAACAAGCAGGGGGAGTGGCAGAGGGAGAAGCAGGCTCCCTGGGGAGCAAGGAGCCTGACGCGGAGCTGGATCCCAGGACCCCGGGATCATGACCTGAGCTGAAGGCAGATGCTTAACCAATTGAGCCACCCAGGCATTTTTGTTGTTGTTGTTGTTTTTTAAGATTTTATTTATTTATTTGTCAGAGAGAGATCTAGTCTCCTTTCTTAACTAGGTGGGCCTGGAGCCCCCAGTGACACTTTTCTCCCAAAGTCCCAGACAAGGAACTGGAAATAGCTTCTGTCCTCTCCTCGGTTCTCCCTTTCTTAATAAACGTACCTCCATACCCTGTACCAAAGCCCAGAGGAGAGGCTGCAGTGTGTGTCTGGCCATTTGCCTCTGCTCGGTGTCTGTTACAGTGGCATCTTAAGCATTGTTCATTTATTCTGCAGTCTTATAAGCAAGTCTTAGAAACATCACATTGATGGTAAATAAGAGGTCAGTATACCTCAGTAAAATAGTGGAGTGTGTGAAAGTTGTTTTTCCTTCCCTCTCCTATTTTTTTTTTTTAACCCTTGAGCATTCTCTCCTTTAAGGGCATAACCTCCTGCCAAGTTTGATGGAAGTTCATATATAGCAAATACAGGCAGTGGGTTATCTCAGTGTCCATTTACTTTTCATGGTAGAGGTATTTTCATGCCTTCTCTGAAAGGTTCAGGGAAGCCTGCAGCATCAGTCTTACCCACCTGTTCCCAGAGCTGTCCCCTGCATTCTCGGAGGCCTCCTCCAGATCACTTTGTTCATTTCTTTGCTTCAGATTATCAAATGTTGCCCTGGTAGAGAGGCTTTTTCTGACCACGCTATATGAAATAGCACCTTCACACCCCTCCCTACCCGTTTCACTCTCTGTCCTGCTTAATTTTTGGGGAGGGGGGTTGCAAGGGGCAGAGGAAGAGGGAGAGAGAGAATCTTAAGCAGTCTCCACACCCAGTGCAGAGCCCAGCACGGGCTCAATCTCACAACCCTGAGATCATGACCTGAGCCGAAATCAAGAGTCAGATGCTTAACCAACTGAGCCACCCAGGCGTACCATCCCCTTTTTTTTATGTAGGCTCCACACCCAGCATGGAGTCCAGTGCAGGGCTTGAACTCACAACCCTGAGATCAAGACCTGAGCTGAGATCAAAAGTCAGACGCTTACCTGACTTAGCCACCCAGGTACCTCTACCCTATTTAATTTTTTAATAGCAGTTATCACTCCCTGATACATTTTTTGCTTATTTATGACTAGACTAGACTAGAATGCAAGATCCTTTGAAATAAGAACTTCCCTCACTGTTGCTTTATCAGTACCCAGAACAGATATGGATATTTAAAAAGTATTTGTTGAATTGATGTTGAATGAAAAGTAGTATTAAGTTCACATGTTAGTTGCCGACCACTACAGGGCAGTCTGCAAGAACCTCAGTTTTAGTCAACACAGACTACTCTACCTCACCCAACACAGACTCTGTGTCGAGCCTCAGTGCATCCCAGATGCCTGTGTCATACTTGGGAACAAAAATTGTGTTATTTGTTATCTCTAATATTTTTATACTCTAGTTCTCGTGTCTTTTATATAGCTCTATACTGTGAAGCTTCTTTTTTTTTTTTAAAGATTTTATTTATTCATGAGAGACAGAGGAGGAGAGAGAGAGAAGCAGAGAGAGAAGCAGGCTCCCAAGGAGCAGGGAGCCCAATGCGGGACTTGATCCCAGGACCCCAGGATCATGACCTGAGCCAAAGGCAGACGCTTAACCATCTGAGCCACCCAGGCGCCCTATACTGTGAAGCTTCTAACAGAGAAAGGCATTACCTTCTAGGATGTCTTAACCAAGTCTAAATTATACTTTCATTTATCCATTCAACAAATTGTCATTGAGTTTGTGTGTCATGCTAGGTGCTGTTCTGGGCACTGGGAATATGGTAGGTAGCAAGCATGATACAGCCCTTGCTCTCAAGGATCTTAAATTCTGGTGGGACAAGACAGGCAATAAGGAAATATTTAAAAAAAAAAAAAACAAATAGTTTTATATTGTAATAAGTATTGTACTGTTTTCTGCAAATTCTTGTGCTTATTTTGCAAATGAAAGTGTTTTTTAAAATTTGAAGAGTTTGTGGTTACCTATTGGTGTTTTATTAGAACTTAATAGGCCCTTGTTCAGGGCGCCTGGGTGGCTCAGTCGGTTAAGCATCTGCTTTTGGCTCAGGTCATGATCCTGGGGTCTTGGGATGCAGCCCTGAGTCAGGCTTTCTCTGCTTTCTCTCTCTTTCAAATAAATAAATAAAATAAAATCTTAAAAAAAAAATAGGCCTTTGTTCATAAGTCATACTGCTGATTGGTAACTTCATGGGGCTTTATCTGAAGCAGAGCTGCTTCAGCCTGGAACCTATTTGTGGCTTCTAGTCTTGGCTGTCCTTTGGTAACCATGGGAAGCCACCTTACCACACTAGGAAGTGAGCATAACTGATTCAAGTGGCTTGCAATCATCTAAACCTAAGTTTCTGATCCTTTGGTAGCAGTCCTGCTTTCAGTCCTATCTGATCTTGAATGCTCTATGAGTTAAATCTGTAACCTAGTCTTAGAAACGGTGTAGCTTTGCTGGCCCCTTGACCAGGTTCTTTATCCTCTACTTCCGCATCCTCTCTTTGTGAGCAGTATCATCTTACAAACAAATCTGGTATCTTACATCCAGTAGCTTCCTCTATGAAAACTTGATGCGTTCTTAGTTAAGACCAGAAGAGCCATGTTACCACCCACCATCCCAGCTCATGTAGGGTGCCTGGGTGCTACTTTTTCTCTCAGTCTAAGTAATTCATCACTTAACTCAGGTGATTGATACCAAGGACTTTGTTTCACCTTCCAGGTGAGACCTTTTCCTCTCTCACACAGAGGAATGTGGCTTTGCATGCTGGGACCCTTCTCACTGTGTGCTTGTTAACGTGACCATGTCTTACAAAGTGCTACAGAATTCGTGTTTTAATCACATACAGTATCAGAGAGGTACTCTCCTCACATATTATCTAACTATGAACTTGTGAGTGTAGCTTTCAGTCTTTTATGGGAAAGGATAGTTTATACATATTTGTATACCCATTTTCTAAAATAAACCTGGTTTACTCTGAGTTGTCTAACAGACTATGGACAACTGTATTGTAAACCCCAAAGTAATTCCTATCTCTATAATTCATAACCCAAGTCATACATCAGTGAGCTTTTCCTCAAATGCATGGATTCTTGTTATTTTTCTCTTTAGAAATGACACATAGGGCACCTGGATGGCGCAGTTGGTTAAGTGTCCGACTCTTGGTTTTGGCTCAGGTCATGAACTCAGGGTTCTGGGATCGAGCCCTGTGTCGGGCCCCTCACTCAGTGTGGAGTCTGCTTAAGACTCTCTCCATCTCCCTCTCCCCTTCCCCACCCCTCATGCTTCTCTTCCTCTCTCTCAAATAAATAAATAAATCTTTAAAAAAAGAAAAAAGAAATGACAGATCTTTGGGGTCTCAAACCATTCTCTCTACATTAGTATGTTGAATTATACTCTGAAACTATGGGATGGGATGAATTACAAGAATTAATTCTATATTATAATTGTTGATTTGATACTGGTTCTGGTACATGAAGGGTTGAAGATTTAAATTTTAGTCTCATAAGTCTGTGAATTTGGGCAAGTTATTAAGCTTTTTTGGGCCATCATTTCCTCATGTGTATACTAGGGGGTTATAGTATTTGTTCTGCTTACTTCATAGGGTTGTTGACTCTGGTTATATGAAGTTATGTATAATATGAAAATATTAAACACATGTAAGATGGCAGTAGGAAGTCTGAGGATAAATTCCAGTTTGAAAAATACTGTGTACAAGATGACCTGGAAGGAGAAGAACTAAGAACTGAGTCTTTACTATGTGCCAGGAGCCACTTTTGAAAATACTTTATAATTTAGGGTTATTGCTGGAGAAGAGGAGAGGAGAATGGCATCAATTGAATCTATAATGTTGTAATCTTGGGGGGAGAAAAGTCTGAAACAAGAATGGCAAAATGTTAGAATTCAGAACATCTGAATGAGTTCACAGGTGTTCACTGTGTTATTCTCTTTGAAAATTATAGAAACATTTCATAACATTTTAAAAATAAAATATCTCTTAAAAAATAAATAAAATATCTCCTTTCAAGAAAATAAAGTAAGTCTTTTGACCAGTATACTTCTGTATTTTAGAGAATCATCTATAAACATGGATGTCTAATATCAGTTCCCTGAGTATAAAAACAGGTTATTCACCTATTAAATAGCTAATTAATTTTTTTGCAATCAAGTTTTGTTATGCTGTTTTTTATTTCCGCAGGTTTATAAAGTTCTGGTCTCAATGGGCAGGAGTGAGTGGTTTGTCTTCAGGAGATATGCAGAGTTTGATAAGCTTTACAATACTGTAAGTAAACGTCAGTCTGCAGGATTTTTATTTAACACAAAACACCTGAGGGTGCCTGGCTGGCTCAGTTGGAAGAGTGTGCAACTCTTGATCTTAGGGTTGTGAGTTCAAGCCCCATATTAAGTATAGAGACTACTTAAATAAAACTTAAAAAAAATTAAGATAGAATAAAACACCTGAGAAAACTTGCAAATAAGAGAAATTTCTTTTTTTAAAAAAGATTTATTTATTTGAGAGAGAGAGAGAGCAAGCAAGAACAGGGGAGGGGCAGAGAGAGAAGCAGCAGCAGTCTCCCCACTGAGCAGGGAACCTGATGTGGGGCTTGATCCCAGGACCCTGAGACTATGACCTGAGCTGAAAGCAGGAACTTAACCAACTGAGCCACCCAGGCGCCCCCAAGAGAGATTTCTTTGAGTGATTAAATAATACTCCTACCCAAATAGACAAGCAGAAAAGGGTAAGAGATTCTCCAGAAGCATCCTAACTTTGGAATTCCTACCAAAAAGGGTGGAGAGAGGACTGTTGAGAATTTCCAAGTAAACTCTTGAAGATACAAAAACTAGATATGTAGCTTAAAATACATTTAATGTCAGAATATTAGAAATAAATTCTTTCTACTGCCTCTCTAATAGTTGTTAATTGTCATGTTATTTCTGGTTAAATTGACCAGCAACTAGATTTAGGTCTGAAAGTTTGTCATAAGCTTACCTTCCTTCTGTAGTTTCATTTGTGGCTAGAGGTAAGTCTTCAGTTCCAGATTTTAAGTAGCCAACACAACTAAAATGAATATGGACTTTTGTAAGTTCTAACAGTTACTGGTCGGTGGGGGGTGATATCTAAGGGATCATTAATTGTTTAAATTAGTAAAACCTATTTTTATATATTCAGAATTAAGATATTAAATATTATTTTTAATCCAGTGCTTGCAATTCCAATTACTCTCTAAAGTAGGAAGCAAGAGCACCATGGTCATTGTAACATGTCAGGCCAGATCTATGCAGAGACCAGTGTTTGTGTATTATTGTCCATTGTTGTGTTGGATATTAGTCATACATACCTAGGAGGCCAAAGAACCCCACCTGTGTTGGTCATTATAGACCTTAGATTATTAAGACAGCTCTGGATTCCAAGCTTTGCTTCAGTTAAGGAAAAAAGCAATTATGCTACAAATCCCAAATTTAAATTTTTTTCTGCCCTAAGACTAAATAGGAATCTCCTTATGTCATTGTTTAATAAGTGGTAGATTACCAGGCATCCTTCAGAAAAAATTGTTTCATATTAAGAAGGTAATTTTCTTCAATTTTCTTAACCCTGTCTCTTGATTTTAAAAATAGGGTTAAATAGATACAGAAGTCTGCAACTTACCATTCGTAAGATACTTTAAATATGGAGGAAGTTAAGCATATCTCAGTTAGATAAATTACTTTCTAAGTGGGCCAGAATGAATCCAATGTCTAGTTGTACAATATTCCATGTTTTGTTAAGTCATGAAAGTAAGGCTTCTGATTAATTTATTTTTTTTTTAAGATTTTATTTATTTTGGGAGAGGGGAGAGAGAGAGCAAGCACAAGCGGGTAAGGGGCAGGAGAAGTAGACTTTCTGCCAAGCAGGGAGCCTGACATGGGACTTGATACCAGGACCCTGGGATCAGGACCTGAGCCAAAGGCAGAGGCTTAACCGACTGAGCCAACTGGGAGCCCCTTCTGATTCATTTCTTTTTAGCATTTCACTGTGTCTGCTTTTCTTCCAAATAATATTCAGATGCTTTGCTAGTTAAAATTGAACTTTTAAAATAATAAAGTTTTTTAAATGGCATTTTTCCTATGTAAAATTAATATATATTCTAGAAAATCTGGAATGTAGAGGAAAATAAGTGTTCAAACTTAAAAATCACCCATGCTATGTTGCTACTCAGAGATCTGTAGTATTTTTACTGTGTTTTCTTCTGTTTTTTAATTTTTCTTTAATGCATATGTAGCCAAACTAAATAAATACACATTTAGTTGCTTAATCAAATGATATTGTGACAGTCTTTTTTTGACTGTAAGTGAAGTCACACTTTTGAAACAAAATAATAGCCAAAAACAATTTGTACATGAGGATATCTTCTGTAATGTTGAATGATTTTTATTTAGTTAGTTTATTTACTTATTTATTTTTAAGTAGACTCCACATCCGGGGTGGAGCACAATGCAGGGCTCAAACTCATGACCCCGAGATTGAGACCTGAGCTGAGATCAAGAGTCGGATGCTTAACCAACTGAGCCACCCAGGCACCCCTGTAATGTTGAGTGATTTAAAAAAAAAAAAAAGTTTGTGTTGGAAAAAAAAAATAGTTTATATTGGAGCCTGGGTGAGGGTTAAATTGCCAGCTCTGTTTGAAATTCTTGGATACCATTATATAAATGATTAGCATTTTTTTGAGGATTGTAAAGATTTGACTGTAGCTCTCATGATGATACTATAACACATGTATGCGTATACCAATAGTTTATATTAACTTCTTAGAGAAACAAGATGAAATTTTTTTCAGTAAACTAATAACTGAAAATCTGAGATTTCTTTCTGTATTTTGCTTAAAAGATTATATTAACCAGATTTACCTTCTAAATGTGTTTCCTTCTGTAGGACTGTTTATAAGAAGGAAGAATGTAGGGAATGTCACCTAAAAGCTCAGCAGTGTGGAGGTCTTTCATGAGTGAAGAGCCATCCTCATGTCATGATGGTTTCATGATTTAAATAGCTAGCGATTAGGGGTGCCTGGGGCGCCTGGATGGCTCAGTTGGTTAAGTGTCTGCCTTCAGCTCGGGTCGCGATCCCAGGGTCCTGAGATTGAGTCCCGCATCGGGCTCCCTGCCTCAACGGGAGCCTACTTCTCCCTCTGCCTCTATCCCTTTATCTCCTCCCCTGCCCGCTTGTGCGCATGCTCTCTCAAATAAATAAATCTGTAAATAGCTAGAGATTAATTAGGTAAGGGTGTTAATATTTGAGTGTCTTTAAGTATAAAGGTGAAGTAGAATGGTTTGGGGGTACCCTCCCCCACCATGATCACTTTCATTCTCTTTTTCCAACAAACACCCCATCTTAAGCTTTTTGCAGAAAGTTTTCCTTACTATATAGTTGAGTTTTTATTATCCTTCTCCCTCATTTTTCCTGTATTTCTCTTCCTTTTTTCATCTTTTTCTTATTTCTCCATTTTCTCTGTCTGCCTCTTTTTCTATAACTCCTAATTCTGCCTCCTGTGGTGAGGTACAAAGCAAAAAACAGGGGAATTGCATCAGTTGTATTCTTTAAAACCACAGAAGTGGGGTTAAACCTGGCCTGGATTTCCCTAAGATTGAAAACACAAATTCTTTCCCTGTGTTCCTTTTAGAATACAAGAAAAAACAAAAAGTACAATAACCAATCTGTAAACATTTTGTCCATAGAAATGTATTTTTTATGAGTGTAGTTTGCATTTAAATTTTTTTCATTGTAGAAATTGTTGCACACATACAGAAGTAGAGAGAATGGTACAAACACAGAAAACAATATAATTTACCACCAGCTGCCGCAGGTCCAGATACACGGCCATTCTCGTTTCATCTCTCTCCCTAGCCAGCCCACTGTAATGTTGAAGCAAATTTTAGACTTCGTACCTTTTCATCTGTAAATATTTTAGTATACATCTCTAAAAAGATAAAAGTTCTTTACAAATGCATGTGCACACATACACACAGTACTAGTATCACATCTGAAAATAATTAACAATGACATTTTAATATCTAGTATTCAGTTAGTGTTTATATGACTGGTTGATAAATCTGTGAAGTGTCTTTATGTCACAAAGTCTCCCCTTCCACCTCTCTTTTCTTTCTGTTACAATTTTTTGTTGAAAAAGCAGGGTCATTTGTCTACTGATTTTTCAGTCTGGATTTTGCTGACTGCATACTTGTGGTGTAGAGTGATTAATACATTCTTCTATTCTTTGTATTTCCTGACATTTTGGTAGTTGGATATATAGTTAATGTGTGTGTGTGGTTTTCTGACATCAGGCTTATAATAAAAATAAGCATTAATCCATTTTTATGACTTTACTGCCCCAAATTTAATGTCTTCAGGGCCAAGTTGTTCTTTGTCTAGGAATAAGCAAATCTGATAAACAAATGTATTAAAATATTAATAAGGGGTAGGCTAGAGCAGGGGGTAATGAAAGCAAAATTCACCAGCTTTCTTACAAAACAATTGTCATATAGAAAGAATGCAAAGATCACAACTTCTCTTGAGGTAATAAATGGTGAGTAACATGTATTCAGATCTTTACTCCAGATTCTTGTCTAAGTGCCAAAATCATCTCCATTTTACAGATAAGAAAACTGAAGTACAGAGATGTTAAGTAACTTATCCAGGGTCGCAAAGATACTAAGTGTTCTATTGGGACAAAATAGGATGATTAGTCAAACTAATGTTATTTTATTGGTGTAATTTAATATTGTATATATTTGATCATGATATCCTTAAAAGTATGTCTTATGATATATTTTCTTGAAAATCAGATTATAATTTGTTTTGGTACATGTATAACTAGAAGACTTAGAAAATTAAGTTCATGTAATGTTCTTTTTTTTTAATTCTAGTTAAAGAAACAATTTCCTGCTATGGCCCTGAAGATTCCTGCCAAGAGAATATTTGGTGATAATTTTGACCCAGGTAAGCAGTACCTTCATAGACCAGCCATAAGTGATAGTTGAAGTTTGAAGAAGTAGCTAATGTACTCATTGTGCTGTACAGTAAGTAGTACAGGGCTTCACGAAGCTAATCGATCTCATGTTCTTTGAACATAATGCCTCAGGAAGGGGCTTTCTGTGTACCACGCATTGTTTTGTTTTGTTTTGTTTTTAAAGATTTTATTTATATATTTGACAGAGAGAGCACAAGCAAGAGGAGTGGGAGAGGGAGAAGCAGACTCCCCGCTGAGCAGAGAGCCCCTGCGATGGGGACTCCGTCCAGGACCCTGAGCTCATGACCCGAGCCACACTTAACTGACTGAGCCACCCAGGCATTGTTTTAAATACTTTGCGTGTTTTAATTCATTCAGTCCTCACAAAAACCCTTTGAGGCAGGTGTTCTTATTATCATCAATGTTTTTTAGATAAAGAAACGGAGGTACATTTAGGTTAATTAATTTGCCCAGGGTCACAGCTAAGAAGTGTCAGATTTGGAAGTTAAATTCAAGCAGTCTGGCTTCAGGTAAATTTATTGGTCATTAAGGATAAATGGGGGTGTTTTTCTAACCATGAAGGACATTCTTTGTTACATCCAGAATATTTATTAAATATAAACTGTATACACAGCACCCAGCAAGCCTCTGAATGGGATACGAAGAAAATGTCCTATTGTTCACCCTTAGGAAGCCTTATGACACGTAGGCTGTCAGGAGTCTGGAGCTGTATGTCTGAAGCCTTAAGCCTGGAACTGTTTTCACTTGAATCCATATCAGTCTAGGTCACAAATGGCTACATACAGAGAGACAGAAGTCTCCTTATCCACCAGATGATCTCCTTATGCAGATGAGAAAAGCCATCTGTCTATGCCACAGCTGAACCCTGATGGGCTAGAGTGCCGTCCATCCTCATCATCTGTCTTACCTCTGTAACTAATTTGCTTGTAGCCTTGTAACCCATTAAACCTAGGATTCCTCACATGTCTGCTTTCTTGGGTCTTTACTCAAAAATAAGTTCTCACATCATGTATCCTGACTGTACATCTTCTCTGCAAATTAGCCTTTTTCCACTGTGCCCTATGAAATTCTCTTCATGATTAACTAATTCCTCTTTATCCTCCATCTTTTTCATATTTCTTTTACATTATTGCTTTAATTAAACTTAGTCTTTTCCCTGAGGCTGCTGGATCACCCCCTATAGCCCTCTCAACTGGAGGTTTTTCATTCTTTTATGCTTTATGAACCTCAGGATTGGAGAGGGTTCTCACTTCCCCTATTATGTGTAGAATTTTTTTCTCTTGAGAGAATTTAGCATACTTCATTATCATTGCCAGTCTATCTCATCTGGCTGTAGATTTTATGAACATTGGTACTTGTCTTTTTTATTGATTTATAATGCCTGGTAGATCTTGGGTTTTCAATAAATATTACTTGAATATATGAATTCATTAATATAGAGAAGCAAATAAAAAAAAGCGAGGCAAGAGAGGACCGAGTCACCACAACAGAGCCGGATTGGACATTCTGCAGAATTGATTCTGTAGGCCAGTTTTTAGCTGCTGCAGAATGCTTATTTCCCAATGAAACCTTTCACAGAAGATGTCATGCATAGAACAGATAAAAATGGAGCTGCTTTATTGGTGTAGCAGTGAAGTGTGTCTGCATAGCACAGGCTGACAAATGTCATCATGGGCAACATGTGGGTCCTAGAGTTATTTGGGTAAAGTGAATGTGAAACCGACAGTGTGCGATAACGGTAGTCACAGGCACAGAAGAGACAGGACAGAGACTAGAACATGGGCTAAGGGAATATTCTGATAGACCTCACATTAGATAATCAGAACGAGGCCTGGGGTGGAAATGAGCTACAAATGGAGCAATATGCAGGAACTCTTTTAAGGAAGACTCTATAAGAAATCTTGGTGATTGCTCAGGTAAAGGAGACATAGAGAAGGGAATGAGAGATAAGTGAGGTGTCAGGCCTGGGTGAACGAGAGAATGAATTACTGTGAAGTGGCAGAAATACATCTGAGAGGAGTCGGGAACTGTGTGTTACTGATAATAGAGACTTGAACTCAGTCTGGAGTTCTGGAGAGCCCTTAGTTGAACCTAATGGCAGAATCATTTCATTTCGTCATGGGAAGAAGATGAAGAGATAAAGACCTCTCTCTTGAGTTCTTATGTTGTAGTTTAAGAGCATGTCTCCATTTTCTTGTTTTCACTTCTTGATTCTGGTGGTTGCCAACCTAAGGTAAGTTTTATGTATCTGAAGGTAGATTTTAAGGGTTATTTCTGCCTATACTTTTCAAAAAGTTAAAATTTCATTTTGAATTTAAGTATCTTTCTGTAGAGGGCACAGAGATAACTATACTTTTTATATTCTAAATGGTTTAATATCAAGCCTTTTGCCAATAGGATCCTGAGGTCAGTATATAAACTACTGTTTTTTTGAAGTTAAAAAAAAACAAGTTTATTTTATCTTAACTATAGAAAAATAAGTGTACGAAGTACCAAAATCAGTGTGAGTCCAATAAAAGGGCATATGAAATTTAGAGACTTTGAATGTTAGAATATATAACTGTTTGCTCAGTATTTTATTTATCCAGTCACAAAAACATCAGTTAACATCAATCAGTTAAGTACCTTTCATTACACTTGTGTTAAGGGCTAGAGATAAAATATTTTTTAAAGGCATGATCCTTCAACCGCTTTTATGTAGAAACCACTTTTATTTCTCACTTTTAACCCTTACTAATTGAAGAGAAATAGATTTGTACAAAATAAAAAGACAACTCCCCATTATTGTTCTAGTCTTTGAGTTCTTCTGAAGCCTAGACATTGTACCCATCTGGTTCCTTATAAGACTTGGTGTAGGTACCAGTGCCTCAGGAAATTTTTCTTAAGTGCTAGTCCCTGGGCAGGACTGGGGAGCCTCTTCTCTGCTCTCATAGCAGGTGTGAATTCTCTGTTAGTTCCTTTGGTGTGCCCAAGTGTAGTGATTTGTTTAAATTTGTCTTCCACTAGAACTCAAGCTTCTTGAGGATAGGTACCATGTCTTAAGTAAACATTTTTGTATTTCCAGTGCCTTGTACAGGGCAAAGTGTCTAATAGGTGATTGGTGAACAAATGAACAAATGAGTGCATGCATGCTATTTTCAACTAGTCCCTTATTTTGGAAGGTCTCCTTAATATTAGGTTAAAGATTTTAAAAATCGCTTCTCTTAGAACTTACATTTTCAAATAGTTGAGGCTTGTGAATTAGGTACCTTAATTTTATTAGCCAGTCTTACTCTTTTTTCTTCTCTTTTGGATGACTTCTGTTTTGAGTCACAAAATGTTATAGCTAGAAAGAGAGCTTACAGGTCATTTAATCCTATCCCCTAGTTGACAGGTTAAAGGGGGAAATCTGTGGTTAGAAAACTAGGCAGTGGCACAAGTGAGACTCAGTTACATCTTAGATTCTGGTTCCAGTGTTCTTTCCCTGTAGTAGGCTGTTTTTAAAAATGCTGCTGCTGTTGCAATAGTATATAATAATACAATATCTATTGTAATAATACAATAATATAATAATACTAGCAGTAGTAGTGATAATAATTGTGCTGTTATTTGAGTTCCTAACTATAAAGTAGCTCTTTTACCTCTGTTTCATGCGTGAGGAAAATAGAGACTTAGCAAAGACCAGCCACCACACAGCCAATAGCAGAATTATGTTCATCCAGGTTTGTTTGTTTCTCTTTTCACTGTACTCTATTGTCTGAGTTATGCATGGTACCTTTAAAATCAAAATTCACAGTCCTTTTGTGTACATGTTATTTTAAAATTTAAAATTGCTTGTTTTGGACATTACAAAAATCTTAACCTTGTTTCCTAACCAGAAAGGTGTGAATTAGGACTAAAAAAAAAAAAAAAAAGTCTGTAGTCCCTGGGGGCTCTAAATATCCTTTGATGATGAATATAATTAGGCACTCTGGCCACCAGTAGCAGTATTAGGATTAAAACCCAAGGTCTCCTTACATCAGAGTTTGGTGATCTTTTTCCCCCCTGTCCCACAGTACTGGAAATTGTGTCCCGTTGGTTGATTTTTCTTGAAGCAGTGAAATGACAGAAATCTGTGTAGGTCATTTTCATACACACTCGGGAGACTAAAGCTTTCATTTTATTGTCTAAGCTTTGATTTCTTTTCAGTCTCTAATTGAAATTTCTTTTGAATGACAACAGATAAATTCACATAAGTTCTTAATTGGAGAGATTTTTAAAAATATATCTCTCCAGGGGCTCCTAGGTGGCTCAGTTGGTTAAGCATCCGACTCTTGATTTCCGTTCAGGTCATGATCCTCAGGGTCCTGGGATCAAGCCCCGCACAACGTGGAACATGCTTGAGATTCTTTCCCTCTCCCCCACCCATGATGCACAAGCCTATATATATATTTATCTCTAACTATAATTCTTAAAGATAGAATGTCAGCTTTATATAAATTCTTGGGACTTACCAATAATGGGCTTGTTCATTTTAGTCTTACCTGGAATTTTTTTTTTTTTTTAAGATTTTATTTATTTGACAGACCGCAAGAGAGGGAACCCAAGCAGGGGGAGTGAGAGAGGGAAAAGCAGGCTCTCCTCAGAGCAGGGAGCCCTATGCGGGGCTCAATCCCAGGACCCTGGGATCATGACCCAAGCAGAAGGCAGATGCTTAATGACTGAGCCACCCAGGCACCCCTCTTACCTGGAATTTTTAAAGATATTTGCTGGCTTAATGTTGATCTAAAAATTAAGCTTGGAATTTCCTCTAAACTCTGACTACTATAGGGCTTCTTTTTTCATTACTGACTTATTTCTGTTCTTATGTTGGGCTTTCCATAGGGCTTTCAAAAAACTATTCAGAGTCAGCAATGAAATGGAAGTAACACTTAGGCAGCATGGGCTGTAGCTCACTAAAGAAAGAAACTTAATCTCACGATTGATCTCCCAATGTAAAATGTACCTTTAGAGTAAGTATCTACAGAACAGGTTAGAGCTGCATCCCTATAATATAGCTTTTCTCTAAATATCTCAAATGTAGTCATTCATTTTAGTTTTCTCTATGTTTACTTCCTAAGTTCAGTTCCTGAAAAATAACTGTTTCAAGTGTAGTTTCTAATGTAAACCTCACCTTTGCCTTACTGTGTGGTGAATAGGAAGAATGCCTTTGGAAGAGTTCTATATGATACCTTCCTGAACTTCTTCAAGAAATTCACAGTTGAACAGGAAAAAAGTACTAAGTGCATCTAGATCTAACAGACCAGATCTAATTTATATTTGTTCTTTTATAGCCATACCTTACATTTAAGAAATGGAAATAAACCTGAGTGACTAGAAACAACCCATAATTTTGGTGACAAACATTGTACATTAAAACCTTTATTGAGTAGAAACCATTTTACTAAATCAAAACTCATTCTTGAGTTGAATATTGTTTATAGATTTTTATTGAGACATGCAGCCAGTGAGACACTTTTTCAAATATCCTGTTTTTTTCCTTTTTTAGAGTATATTTCTTAAGAATTTGGGTTTAGGGTGATAGATTTGTAAACCCACAACAACAAATAACAACAACAATAACAAAAATTGTAATAAAGATTGCGCTCTTTCTACCAGGCATTTTACTGTAAATTTATATGCACTGTCTCACTTAATCCTATAACAGCATTATGAGGTATAAATGTTAGTTATCCTCATTTTACAAGTACGGATTTAAATCTTAGAAAGATTCAAGGCCAGTTAAGTAGTAAGTAGCAGAGATAAAGTTTTTTAATTCCAAGAAACTTTTGTGCTTTACCTTTATTGCTAACCTGCTGATGCATAATCCTTAATTATCAAGTCAAAACACTTTGAAGCTTCTAGACAGTTGTTCTTTAGAAAATTGTTCCATTGTGTTTTTCAAGGGATGTTTAGCAGGGGGAGTTTTTTAGCAGCTAAGTTTTGGTGATAAACAGTTGCAAGGATTTCCAGTAATTCTTGTTACTTTTTTAAATTAGTACGATTTTCCATCACCAGTGTCATAGTATTAATTTTTATTCATTATCTGGTTGTACTTGAGTCAGACAAAGCAAGGCCCCTCCCCAAGTTTTGTGGTGAGTCTATTTAGAACCTAAAAGGGCATTTCTTTGGAGAGTTTTCTTTTGGGAGGTATGTTTTCTGCTTGATTTTAATTTTATAGTCATTGTATTTATAGATTTTTATAGATTTAAATATATACATATATTTCTAAGTATTTCTTATTGTATATCAAGAAGCATGAATTAAGAAATAGCTTATTGAGTGGCACCTGGGTGGCTTAGTCGGTTAAGCGTCTGCCTTCGGCTCAGGTCATGATCCTGGGGTCCTGGGATGGAACCCTGCATCGGGCTCTCTGCTCAGCAGGGAGCCTGCTTCTCCCTCTCCCTCTGCCACTCCCCCTGCTTGTGCTCTCTCTCTGTCTGTCAAATAAATAAATAAAATCTTTAAGAAAAAAAAAGAAATAGCTTATTGATCAAATTGGTTGTCCATTCTTATATAACTATATTGATGATAATTACATAATCTGACATAAATAATCCTAATAGTTTGTCTCTCTTGACAGATTTTATTAAACAAAGAAGAGCAGGACTGAATGAATTCATTCAGAACTTAGTTAGGTATCCAGAACTTTACAACCAGTAAGTAATTTTCATTGTGTTTTGAAGAGGTGCTGAAACCAAATCTAAGAATATTGAATAAGCTACTGATCTAGATTTTATACATTCTGTAGAATATTGTGCTGTATATGTTTGTAAAATCCTCAAGCAGTTTTCCCCTGGTGTCCTTAATCTCCTTTTCCCTCCATCAGCTCAAGACCCTAGTTATTTTCTTTCTTCCTTTTGTACTTGTATTAGTTTTTTAGATTAAACTTGAAAGAACATTACATAGTACACAGTTAAGACGTTTTTCTAATTATATTCAAAAAGCATTTGTTAAATCACTATATTGAACAGCTAAAACTAATATTACACTATATGTTAACTCCCTGGAATTTAAATAAAACTTTTTAAAAGAGCACTTATTAAGTGCCTGCTGTATGCATTGATAAGGTAAAGAGAGCCTTCCAGAGGCATAGGCTCCCTGTCTAGTGGGAGAAACAGACATATAAACAAGCAATTAAAGGTAGGAAAGTTTTATGATAGAGGTGCTAGAAGATAATGGAGAAAAACGTGGCCACCTTTCCTTGGCCAGAGGGCAAGCAGGGCTTCCTGGGATTTAAAGGATGTGTAGTTGTTCAAGAAAAGGTAGGGAGAGCATCCAGGCAAAAGGGGCAGTACATGTAACAGAATCTACAAAAAGCCTGACATGTTGACACTTAAGTGTTTACATTTCACGGTGACTAGACTACGGAGTAGGTTTTCAGAAAGGAGATGAGGCTGAAGGAGTTGGCAAGGGTCATGTACACACGCCACCATCCTTGTTCCGCCTGGGATGGTATTCTGTCGACCCAGACAAGGTCTCCAGGCCTTCTCCACATAGCATTGCAGACAGCCACTTAACAGGAAGGTGCTTTCCCGGCCCTGTGTGTGTCTCAGGCTAATAAGCCAGAAGGGTGGGTCCTATCGGAAATACAGGTAGATCTATGGTTTGAGATGTGTTTTCATTTTTGAGTCTGGTAATTAGTTCATGGATATTCATTATAATTATTAATTTTAATTTACATATATGTTACTTTTTTATTTACATAACGTATTATGTTCTTAGAAGAATAGAGAGGATAAAGTAAAATATCTTGGGAGCTTTTCCATAGCTGTGTAGACATGAGGGTTGCCTTATGGATGGTGATGCAGACGTGACACACTTTAATAGTCCTTTCAGAACCACAACACTGAAGGACTATATTTTTAGCAGTTGTTCTAAAACCGGTGACTACCATTTGTATAGTTCTTCACAGCGTGATTACTGAAGGTTTCTACCATTCTGAGCAAGTCCTCTGA
Organism: Zalophus californianus; assembly: GCF_009762305.2. Taxonomy (NCBI): domain Eukaryota; kingdom Metazoa; phylum Chordata; class Mammalia; order Carnivora; family Otariidae; genus Zalophus; species Zalophus californianus. The sequence goes on from NC_045598.1 coordinate 126,489,772, forward strand.
CCTCCTTTTTTTAACTTAATATAACTTACTAAATTAGTAAAATACTAGAACTGGACCTCCTCTGACCAAGGTCTTCTGCCTAGTGCTTTGGATTTTCCCTGTTGCTCACAAGGACAAGGGTTGGGAAGAGGTGCAGCACCTCTGGTAGCTCTGGGCTTAGCCAGTGCATTGAGGAGCAGGTGCCTTTCCATTCTGGGCCTTCAGCAGGTAACGAACAAAATCAGGGAGGATCCTTGAATTTGGTATTTGTATGTCGGTCTTTTCCTCAGTAAAAGAGTGTTTTGTGATTTGGCTCTCTGAATAATTATTTTTTAAACATTATGCAGCCACTCTGGAAAGCAATATGGAGGTTCCTCAAAAAGTTGAAAATAGAGCTACCCTGTGACCCAGCAATTGCACTACTGGGTATTTACCCCAAAGATACAAGTGTGATCCAAAGGGGCGCCTGTACCCCAGTGTTTATAGCAGCAATGTCTACAATAGCCAAACTATGGAAAGAGCCAAGATGTCCATTGACAAATGAATGGATAAAGAAGATGTAGTGTGTGTGTGTGTGTGTGTGTGTGTGTGTATACAGCCATCAAAAAATGAAATCTTGCCATTTGCAATGAGTGGGATGGAACTAGAGGGTATTACGATAAGCAAAATAAGTCAATCAGAGAAAGAGAAGTATATGATCTCACTGTTATGAGGAATTTGAGAAACAAGACAGAGGATCGTAGGGGAAGGGAGGGCAAAATGAAACAGGAAACCAGAGAGGGAGACAAACTATAAGAGACTCTTAAATCTCAGGAAACAAACTGAGGGTTGCTGGAGTGGAGGAGGGTGGGCAGGATGGGGTGGCTGGGTGATGGACATAGGGGAGGGTATGTGCTATAGTGAGCACTCTGAATTGTGTAAGACTGATGAATCACAGACCTGTAACCCCTGTTAATAAAAAAAAATTATGCCTTTTTCCTAAGACAAATTCTAGGTATTCAGCTTAGATCCACCCCCTAACCATTAATTTTTGCTATCTGCCCTTGAGATTACTCAGATTGTCATATTAGTGGCTTGTTTGAAATACAGTTCCTAAACCAAGAAGTTGAATTTGTCTTCTTTGACAGAGCCTTACATGGAATAAATATAGAACAAATGTTGCTGGTGATTATTTCTCCTCGCATTTTGAAGTGTTACAAAGAACCTCTACCACTATATATTAAATTCTAAATATTCATTCTGGATCTGGAAGTATAACATTTTAAAGATGTTATATTTGGTATTAAAAGTCAACTAAAAGCAATTTGATTATTTTCATTTTAACATTACACCATAAAATACACAATTCTTAAGTATACAACCTGATGGATTTTTATGTACATATACACCCTATAACTGCCACCATTCCATTCAAGGTAGAGAACATTTATAGAATTCCAAAAATAAATAGCCAAGAGTTTTTTCAAACTTAATTTTTCACTGACATTTTCTTTTTAATAAAAAATGACATTTTGTATTTTCTGGATCTCATCTTGGTGTTAACAGAGCTTTGTTAATTTTCACACTTTTAATTTATATATCAAACTATAAAATTGTACAGATTTAAGAGAGCAAGAAGAGAAGCCAATCATCAAGTGTATCTTGAACACCTACTGTGTACCTGTTACTCCTGTGTTAGGGAAATGCACTTTAAAAGTACCTTTACTTAATGGGGTGCCTGGCTGGCTTAATCAGTGGAGCATGCGACTCTTGATCTTGCAGTTGTGAGTTTGAGCCCCATGTTGGGTGTAGAGATTACTTAAAAATAAAATGTTAAAAAAATAAAATTATCTTTACTTGCTTATTTTAAAACAACTTTACTAAAATTTATTGTTAAAATTATTTAAAAACTGGAATAAGATAGGTTAATATTTATTTCCTGGATTTCTAGATTTAAAAAAAGGGTTTTCTGAGCGTATCAGCAGTGCATGATGTATTGTAAGATAAAACAGTGACAAATTTGACTTAAAAACTTTTGAACCCGATATCACAAGTGAAATTAGAAACCAAAAATGTAGAAAAAGATTCCCATAGTAAAGGACAGTAGATAAAATATACTTAATATAGAAAGAGCTTGTACAGGTAGGACACACTTAAGACACCAGAAGAAATGGACAAAGCACATTAATGATGTATAAAAGAGGAGATACAAGTGGCTGATTAATTACCAGAGAAACTGAATATTTCCTTATCTATTTAAGAAATGCAAATGGGAGTAAAAATACCTTATTTGAGCTTTATTGCAGTATAACACATATAGAAAGGAGCACAACTCATGATTATACAGGTTAATGAACTATGAGAAAGTGAACACATCTGAGTTGCCACCTCCCAAGCCAAGAAATAGAACATTACCAGCACACCTGAAACCCCTCACATGCCTCCTCTCAATCTCTGTTCCTTCCCTCCTTCCCAGAGGTAATGATTCTCCTGATTTTTAGCAGGATAGATTAAGGGGCCATTGTTGTACTTTATAATACATGGAATCATACAATATGTGTTCTCTATCTGGCTTGTTTTCAACCATGTGAAAGTCATTTATATTGTTGGACATAGCGATAATTTGTTGATTTCCACTGCTGTATAATATCCCATTGTATGAATATACTCCAGTTTATCCATTTTACTGCTGATACACATTTGGGTTATTTTTATTTTGTTACGAATAATGTTGCCATTAATATATCTTTTCGTGCAATGTGCAAACATTTCTGATGTATTTGGAATAGAACTTCTGGGTTGTAGGGTATTATATATTTAACCTTAAGGGATAATGTTAAAAATGTTTTCCAAAGTGACTGTACCAGGTAATACTTACACTATCTATGTCTGAGATCACACTGCTCACCTCACCAACACTTAGTATTGTTAATCTCTTCAATTTGAGCCATTCTGGTGAGTGGGTTGTGGTATCTTACTGTTGCATTTCTCTTTCACTAATTACTAATGAAATTGAGTGCCTTTTCTTTAAATTACATATTTTTACTTAAATTATTACAGATAGTAATATAAACTAATATTTAATGCTAATCAGAGCTGGAGAGGGTCTTCAGGATGTTCATATACTGCTGGGAGAGAATAAATCAGTATAACCTCTCTGGAAATCAGCTTAACAAACTATTTAAAGCCTGAAAATGGTTTGTAATTCAGACCAAATAATTTTATTTTTAAAAATTTGTATTGAAAATCCTAAATGCAGTTCTAATGTTATGCACAAAGATTATCATTGCAACATTATTTGTAGCAGTGAAAGTTGTATAGTAAAAAGTTAGAGGCCATCTAAATATTCTAAAGTGAAAGAATCATTGAGTAACGTTTAGTGCGTTCTTATTATACAGCATCATACATCTATCAAAAGTGACTGTTTACAAACATGGGGAAATGTTTATGATGTAATTTTTAGGCAAAAAAAACCCCAGTAAGATAAAAATATTTTAAATACAGGGTGGTCTTAACAGTGCAGGAAAAAAAAATTGAAATAAAATACCACCAAGATTAGTAATAGTTGCCTCTGTGTGGTAAGATTGAAGATCCTCACCCTCACCTTTAAAAAAAATTTTTGTTGAGATAAAATTCACATAAATATAATTTACCCTTTTAACTGTTTTTAAAGTATACAATTTTGTGGTATTTAGTATATCACATTGCTGTACAACCATCACAACTATCCAATTCTGTTGCCTCAAGGCTAATCTAACAACATCACTCCAAAGAGACTACAGTTGACCCTTGAACAACATGGGTTTGAACTGTGTGGGTTCGCTTATGCATGGATTATTTTTTGGTAAATACAGGACAGTGCTGTAAATGTGTTTTCTCTTCATTACAATTTTCTTAATATTTTCTTTAGGTTACATTGTATATATATGTAATATGTATGTTATGTATATATATGTATTACATATATATTGTGTATATATGTAATGCATATAACACAAAATAAGTGTTAATCAACCGTTTATGTTATTGGTAAGGCTTCGGGTCAACAACAGGCTGTTAGTAGTAGTTAAATTTTGGGGGAATCAAACAGTTACACATGGATTTTCAACTACATGGGGCGTTGGTGTCCCTAACCCCCATGTTGTTCAAAGGTCAACTGTACTTTTGAATTTCTCCTTCCCCCAACCCTTGGCAACCACTAATCTGCTTTTCTGTCACTGTGGGTTTGCCTATTCTGGACATTTCATATAAATGGAGTCGTATAATATATGACCTTTTCTGTCTTTTTTTTTTTTTTTTGGCCTAATGTTTTTGAGGTTCATCCATGGAGTATTAATGTGTCAGTACTTCATTCCTTTTTATGACTGAATGATATTCTTTTGTATGGATATGTTACATTTTGTTTGTCTATTCATTTGGGTTTCTACTTTTTGGCTATTGTGAATAATGCTGCTGTGAACATTTGTGAGTTTTTGTGTGAATATGTTTTTATTTTTCTTGGGTACATACCTAGGAATGGAATTGCTTAGTCATATGGAAATTCTATGTTTAACTTTCTGAACTGCCAAACTGTTGTCCACAGTGGCTCTGTACGTTCTCACCAGCTCTACTGTTTTTAAAAATTATTTTTCATCTTTCTGAATTTCTACAATGAATGTATATTTTATTTAATCATTAAGGACAATTTGAGGAGGAGGTACCTCAGATACAGAGATTAAATTATCCCTCAGGGATGTCATTAATGCAATCATGTCACTGAATTAGTGCATTAAGGCCCCTCTTGGGGGCACCCGGCTGGCTCAGATGGTTGAGCATCTGCCTTCAGCTTGGGTCATGATCCCAGGGTCCTGGGATCGAGTCCCACATCGGGCTCCTGGCTCAGTGGGAAGCCTGCTTCTCCCTCTGCCTCTGCCTCTCCCCCTGCTTGTGCTCTCTCTTTCTGTCTATATCTCTGTGTCTCAAATGAATAAATAAAATCTTAAAAAAAAAAAGGCCCCTCTTGTATTTTAGTCTTATTTTTTTCTCCATGTTTGATCTTCATTCCAATTTTAGTATATGTGCTGCCGAAGCGAGCACTTCGTGTTTGATTTTCATACCCATCTCTTCATCCTTCCTGTTGATACCCACTTTCATATATTTGTTATGTCTTTGGAATTTGCTTATTGGGTATTGCTTCATGTGTGTGAATATTTAATATATATACAAAAATGATACTGTACTACCTTGTTTCTGACTCTTGAGTAGAATTCTCTGTGGGCAGTGACCGTAGCTTTCTTACTAATTTCTTTAGTGGTAGATGCCTATTTTACTTCTGATTCACTACCAGAGAGAAAGTTACAATGAGTATCCTAGTCACGCATCTTTCACTGAACCTGCACATGATTTATTTTTTGTGGTTTATTCCTAGAACTGGAATTTCTGGGCCCAGGAAAAATGCAGATACAGTTTCACCAAGTATTGCCAAATTCCTTTTCAGAAAAGTTGCCTCATTTCACATTCTTACTAGCAATGCATGAGGGTGTCTCTTTCCCTATATCCCTACCAGCTTCTGATATTATCTGTCTTTCTAATTTTTGCCAGTTAATGGACATAAAGTGGTATTTCATTAGTGTTTTAATTTTTATTTCTTTGGTTATGAATTAAGCTAGACATCTTCCTTACCATTTGGGTTTTTTCTTTATGAACTGCCTTGTTTATATCTTTGACCATTTGTCTGTTGGATTCCCTATTTTTAAAAAATTAATCAGCCTGTTCCTTTTATAATATTGATGGATTGTATTGGCTTTCATACTGTAAATGCTACTGTGGTTATTTTCATTTTAAAAGGGAGAAAAGCTATAGAAATGCTTTCAAAGTCATAATAAAGTTAATTTTTGTTTTTAGTCCAGATGTCAGAGCATTCCTTCAAATGGACAGTCCAAAACATCAGTCAGATCCATCAGAAGATGAGGATGAAAGAAGTACTCAGAAGGTAGTAAGAGGGATTATATTTTTTAACAGAAAAAAATACCATTCCCCAAAGATGAAATTGCTGGCAACTTTACGGCAACATTTACTTACAATGATGTAATTTCATCCATTGTAAATTTTTTACTTTGTAGAATACATAAAAACAAATGTGTACACCTCTTACTGATTACTACTTATTATAAAATTTATAAAATGAGAGGACTTTTATGATGAAAAGTAATACATGCTAGTATTTAGTAAGGAAGAGTAGTAGAAAGTTTAGTTAGTAGAATGTTTTGAAAATAGATGTAGAGGCACCTGGGTGGCTCAGTTAAGCGTCTACCTTTGGCTCAGGTCATGATCCCAGGGTCCTGGAATTGAGCCCTGCATTGGGCTCCTTGCTCAGCAGGGAGTCTACAGCTCCTTCTCCTTCTGCCTGCCACTCCCCCTGCTTGTGCTCACTCTCTGTCAAATAAATTTTAAAAATCTTAAAAAAAAATTGATGTTATTACTTCCTTATCCCTAACCAGACCAGTAATTTTTAACATTTTAGTGGTTTTCTTTCTCATCTTCTCTTAATATATAAGGATTTTTTAGTTACCTAATTTTAATTGTACAATATATGCAATTTTATATTCTCTCTTCACTTTACCTCTTAATTTTTTATCATTATAAATCTTCATAATCATTAACATACTTAAACTGTTGTTTTGAATTTTGACCAGCAGGAAAGGCCTTTCAACCAAAATGTTAATTGAATACTTCTTCTACATTGCCAAGTTTTTATATGCAGAAGAACCAATACGCATGTGTCAGTTGGTATAACTAAGTTTTATTCCTGTAGGTACATGCACATAATCAGTATGTGTTCCAAATCAAGAATAGTATATTCTTATTTTTTTAATCATTGTGATAACAAATAAATAAATAGGATAAGCCGTGGCTTATTATAAAGATGTTTTCAGCATTTACTTTAGAAAGTGATGTGAGAAAGGTAAATTATAAAACTTAACCCAGAGAATTATTATTTAGCAATTAAAATTATAATGAAAAAGTGTATATAAATATGGCAACACCTTTATAATTAATAAATGATGAAAACTATATGTTTGCTTAATATATGAATGAAAATCAGAGGTATTGGGCTCAAGTGCGTTTTTGTCTTTATAATGTCTTATTTTGTCGTGGTTCTGTTTTTGTGATTTAAAAGATAATATGAATCAGAACCTTACTGTCTCACAGCTAAAATCTTCATTTGGAAAATAGACATATTCCTTTTTTGTGACTACTGTAAAGTAGTAATTTTGCATTTCTGATGCCACAAGAGGGTTTTCAGTTAAGAGAACTGATTTATCTTTTCCATTTGTGACGTGGTTGATCCTAGGACAACATAAAAGGATATTTTAACTTTATATCTTTGCAATTTGTCAAAAGAAAAACTGGGAGAGCATTTGTAATAAATAAGGCATATTTGTAATAAATAAGGCAAAAATATTTATGTAAAAATGTCATACAAATGGATTTTTGAAAAGAAGGATATTTAAGACCCCAGTAGATTAAGAGAAAAGGGGCATGAAGAAATACTGTAAACAGAGATGTGGGGGAATGTTCAAGCTCAGTGCCAGTAGCAAGTGAAATTTGTACAATCGAGATTTTTTTTCTCTGCCAAATTAACAAAAATATAAAGTAAATAAAATATTTCAGGACTGGTAAGGGTAAAGCACAGGCACCTTAAGGCTTTCCTGGCATTTCTATAATTTTATGCAACTCTTTTGGAAAGCAGTTTGGCAATGTGTACCAAACATGAAAATATTCAAATTATTTAGGATTTGATGCAAATGAAATAATTCTTCACACAGAAAAAAAGATTCAGGGTGCCTGGGTGGCTCAGTCATTAAGCATCTGCCTTCAGCTCAGGTCATGATCCCAAGGTCCTGGGATCGAGCCCTGCTTTGGGCTCCCTGCTCTGCAGGAAGCCTGCTTCTCCCTCTCCCACTCCCCCTGCTTGTGTTCCCTCTCTTGCTGTGTCTCTCTCTGTCAAATAAATAAATAAAATCTTTAAAAAAAAAAAAAGATACTCATTTTAGTATAGTTTATGTGAAAAATTAGAATCAATTTAAATATTCATCAAATAGTGTTTTTCCCCATATATTGTATATTTTGAAAATAAGATAATATTTTAAGTTTTGACATACTGTTACCTGAAATCAGGGTATAAAATTTTATATTCATATTCTCACAGGGATTCCAGTTTTTTAAAGTTACATAAAGACTGTATGAAATTGCTCTAATATTTGCAGAATCATGTTAATAAGGTTATAGATTTTTTAAAAGCATTTTCTTCCTGATACTTTCCATATTTTCCAATTATGAGTATATTTTTAATTGAAAAAGATGAAACTTAAAAATATTTTAAAGAATAAAATGTATGTAACCCTGATTTTTCCATGTTTTGCTTGGCAATCATGTTGAGAATATATAGGTTTAGGTTATTTGAAAAATACCTTGCCTTGCTATAGGAGACAGCTGGTTTTTGAAGAAAGAAGCTTCCCGAATTCTGGTTCCTGTTCTCTGTCACTTTTGGCCTCAGATCTGAATTTTATTTCCTTTCTCTTTTTTCATCCATAAATCTGAAACTTGGACTAAGATCTCTTGCAGTTTTAAAATATGGATAAAAAGAATCTCTTCAGAAAAGGGAGAGAATCTCAAGCAGACTCCCTGCTGAGTACAGAGCCCAACCAGCGGCTTGATCTCAAGACCCATGAGATCATGACCTGAGCCAAAATCACGAGTGGGATGCTTAACTGACTGAGTACCCAAGCACCCTGCCGTAGCTATTTATTAAGGACTTCTAAGTGGATAACTAAATTAGTAGCCAGAAAATATCTTTCAGGGCATCTGGACCTTTCCCCTTATTTAGTGAGAGAAAAATAGAGGCCAAAAGAAGTCAAGAAACTTACGCTTTTGATTAGTGTTCACTGTTAATAAATTATATCTCACTCGTGGTTTAGTTTAATCTTTAAAAATAGTGGGTAGAGTAAAAAGTTATCTGATTATATTTTCCAGTAATTTCCATTATTATTTCAGAAATGTGCTCTATTAGGAAAACCACTGCTATGTAATGAAATCTTCCTACATAGTGGTGTGATTCAGGGCACAGGTTGTCCTATTGTTTAATCCATGCTTATTGAATCCTCTTCCCTCACCTATATAAGGAAAGTTAATTAAATGGAAAAGTGATCCAGTTTTGGGGGGCCTGGGTAGCTCAGTCAGTTGAGCGACTGGCTCTTGGTTTTGGCTCAGGTCATGATCTCTTGGGTTGTGGGATTGCCCTGCATGGGGCTCCACACTCAGCAGGGAGTCTGCTTGAAGATTCTCTCCCTCTGCCTCTCCCCCTGCTCACCCATGAGCTCTCTCTCCCTCTCTCTCTGAAATAAATCTTTAAAAAAGTGATCCATCAGTTTTCTTCACATTCATTAAAAGAATAAATGTGTCAAAATTGTAACTTAGTTTGTATTATGTTATCAGATTCTCTGGAACACTATAATATATAAACAGAAAAGATTCTTCCATGTTAAAATTATGGCACAACAGGATGAATCTTATTTCATGAACCAGATTTTTTATACATTTTTTTTTTTGGTCTTGTGCTAGATTGTATGGCTATCTATATTTCTGTCTTCTGGGAGCTGAAAATGTATTACATGAAGATTTTTCATGTAAAGATATTGATAGGAAATTTCATTTCATAAGCTGGTGCCAATATTGTTATTTCATAAGAAATATATCATTATGCTTAGGAACTTTTGCCCTTTATTTTTAAAAGTAGTTTGCATTCTGGAGATTGTCTATAAGTTTCAAATGAATTGAGGTGGAAATCTATATGATATATGTCTCTAATAAGAAATTGCTTAGGTAAAATTTTTTGGTACTGATTAAAGAGAAAAATTTTTTAAAGCTTATATCTATAACTTATGTCAAGGGTAATTATGTAGGGCTATAGTAAAAGTATGCATATTTGGGATCTCTGTAACTGTTTTAATTCCCTGTATGCATAAAGAATTTCAAAGGAAATTTAATGTGAAGCAGGATTCACTACAGTTGGCTTTATAAAAAATGCTCACGTTAACAAGATCACTAGATTAACCTGATGGGATCTGGGGTTAAATTTCTAGCTAATTATTAGTGAGCTAGAATCTTTTTTTAAATTGCTTTATGGCGTAGTAGGTAAGTAAAGATTTGCTTCTAAATTAATATTAGGGATCAAATTTATATTATTGTAAAGAGAAAAGGCTATCTAAAATTTTTATTTGACTACAGTGGTGGAATTAGAAAGAAAAACACTCTTGTCTACATGTATTTGACTTGGAAATAAGTCCGTCTCCTATAATTCAATCCAGCATTAGCAGTCTTCATCATCATCATCTTATTATTTCCATATCATAAAATTAATAAGCAATTATTTGAAAATTTGAAAAAACATACAGCCATTTTAACCAGCTTTTTAAATGTAGAAATGATCCTTCATAAATTTGGGTTTCTACACCCACCTTGTCCAAGGAGCTTTCCCCAGTGTACTTCATTCATTTGACAACTTTGAGCTTTATTTCTGCCTTATTTTTCTCCTTAAAACTGCTCTTGAAATTTATCATTAAAATGATTATATTGTGTGTTTCCAAATAAGTTACTGCATTTATTAAGAATTAGGACTTTAGGCTTCTTTAACATGGCAATACATCCAATATCTATGGTAGAGTTATGTATATTTTATTTCAGAAACATTCATTGACTGATAACCTTTGAAGTGTTACCGCTTACAATAAGAGTGTTACCGCTTTTTTTCCCCGTCCCAATAGCTACACTCTACCTCACAGAACATCAACCTGGGACCATCTGGAAATCCTCAGTAAGTCTGTTTCAAAAATCCTCTAACTGAATTCTAGGAAGACCTTTTTTGTGAATGTATAAATATATACCAGTTTAATTAGACCCGTTTAACTAGAACCCTATAAAATATAATAACCATAGTTACACTGAATATAATACTATCATATGCTTGCCTGTTTTACTGCTCTAGCTTTGCATTACTTTAATAGAGTTCTGAGGAGGTCTTAAATCCACAAATTATAGTTGGGTCCTGCTGTTTTGCTATTGTTATTTTTCTAGGGTGTGTGTGTGTGTGTGTGTGTGTGTGCGTGTGTGTGTGTGCGTGTGCGTGTGTAAAACCAGTAGACTTTATTTCTCAGGAGATCTGAAGTCCAGGGAGGTATTCTGACAAAAGTATCCATGCAGGCCTAATGGATATTCTCACTGGTGCACGGTGTTTTTGGAGCAACCCTAGTTGTCAGCCAGCTTGTTCCAGAAGAGTCATGATGGACATTAGCATATTAAAGGCTGTTAAACTTGCTTTAACCAGTTCCTGCCTCCCATAGTCCCATATTTGAGCACAGGGAAAACATATTGAGGAACAGCAGGAATGGCATATATAGACTTCATCTTGAATGTCAACTCTAGCAGTTCATTAGAAGTGAAGGAAGGGGGGGAAATCGGAGGGGGGAGACAAACCATGAGAGACTATGGACTCTGAGAAACTGAGGATTCTAGAGGGGAGGGGGGTGGGGGGATGGGTTAGCCTGGTGGTGGGTATTAAGGAGGGCATGTACTGCATGGAGCACTGGGTGTTATACAATGAACCATGGAACACTACATCAAAAACTAATGATGCAATGTATGGTGATTAACATAACATAAAAAAAAAAAAGAAGTGAATGCCTAGACCACTGAATACAAAGGATTCCAGGCCACTTCTTGGCTCAGTTGGAGGAGTGCCCTGACAAATCAGTGATATCTGCCATGGTTTGGAGAAAGAGTATATAGTATTGCTGTCCTTACTTGTAATGATTCTTCAGGTTCATTGGATTCATTCTATCTTTTACCCCAGGACATTATGTTTCCCTCACTCTTTTGGTCCACTTAGTGAGTAAAGATAGATAAGAAATGGCCCAAGGTTTGGGTCCTTCAGCTTTGCAGTAAGGTAAAAAACTGGGAATGTGATGTCACAACAATCAGATGAAAAAAGTGTGTCAAGGAGGTAGTAATTAACTCTGTTAATGTTGCTGGTAAAGCAGTTAAGTGTTGAGAATTGACCACTGGATTTGATAAGTCATTGGTGACCTTTGCGAACCATTTCAGGGGTGTGGTGGGTACAAACCCTGATAGAAAAGAGTTCAAGAGAGAACTAGAGGAGAGAATAGCAGGAATAGACAAAGAATTTAGATCTCTTATTTGAGGAGTTTTACCACAAAGGAAAGCAAAGAAATGGGGTGGTAACTGGAAGGGGAGGTTTGGTTTTGAGCATGCTTTTCTGTTGTCAAACACTGAGTTGATTAGGCAGCACAGAAACAGAAACTCGCTTTCAGTTAGGATGTATCACCAACAGTTAACAGTGGGGCCTTGGGTATTGCCTGAATTAGCCTATTTACTATGTTTGAGGAATTTGCATGATTGTTCGCTGTTAGGTTTGTTTAAAAAAATTATTTCAGTATCTCAGCATATCATTCAAGAACAAAATAACTAGTCCAAAGTGCAGATTCTTGAAGAAGAAAAACACCTGAACTTAGTTAAGTATTTATTTCCCTAATCTTTACCTGTTATTATTTAACCTAGACCTGGTGTTACTCTCATGTTTGAATTGACCATTTGTCTCAGTAGTGAATTAAAGGAAATTTAAAATCTAACAGGTTAAGTGTCTGCCTTTGGCTCAGGTCATGATCTCAGGGTACTGGGATCGAGGCCCATGTACTGCTCCCTTCTCAGTGGGGAGTCTGCTTCTCCCTCTCTCTCTCTCTGCTTCTTCCTGCTCGTGCTCGCTCGCTCGCTCTCAAATAAATAAGTAAAATCTTAAAAAAAAATGAAGGAAATTTAAAATCTAAATGGAGTCATTCTCCTCTCCCTAGTCCAACTTAGGATTCAGACTGTGTTGAAGGAAAAAGTTCTTCTGGCTGCTTAGGCTCCACTTTCTGCTGCCCTGTTCTTTTGTCTACCTACAGCCAATGTTGTTTTCACCTGGCAGGGTGAAATAAAAGGACAAAATTAGTATTCCCTCTGGTTTCTCTACTGGATTTTCTGCATTACCATCTATGAGAATAAGCAGAGAGGTCTTTTATCTGTAATGTACAATAAGTTATATTACATGTCCGAAGGATTGCCGGATGAGGTAGTCCTTGGAATATATTACTAATTTATATAGTTGTTCAGGGCCCTCATTAACAGCATTGGTGAGGTTTATGATTAATAAAATTGGTTTAAATAGAAGCTACATTGATTTCAAAACGATATACAGGTACACATATATCCTTTTCTCCCAAAGAGACTATTACTGAAATCTCTCTTAAGCAGAACTTAACAAGGCTTAAATAAAGTTTTAAAATGTCTTATCAGCAAGTAGATATTTACTGCTATTCATCATTATATTCAAGATGAGACACTATCAGTGTGAAAGCTGGAGTCTTCATGCTACAATGTTTTGTGCCCAGCATTTTCTTAGTAGAGTGAGGTGCTAAGAAATGTTTAAAAGTTAACATCTTTCCAGTTTCTAGGAGGCTAATTCTTGTTCATTTTTCCAGTGCTAAACCAACAGACTTTGATTTCCTGAAAGTTATTGGAAAAGGCAGCTTTGGCAAGGTAAGAGTGTTTTTATTTTGCCGTTCAGTAAATAAGTACTTAAGGAATGCCTGCCTTATGTATTCCAGGCCGCAGAACTTGTTGGTACGCAGGATATGGAGTTACAGTGCTTTCTCTAACTTCAAAATACTTAGGGAGTTAAGGCGTTTACTCAAATTTTAACATAAAATTCATTTGTTCGGGTATTTGTTGAGCACCTATCATGTGCCAAGCAGTGTACTGGGTTCTGGTTAGTTAGAGAGTATTGAACGAAACTGACACAGTTACTACCTTTGTGATGCTTGCAACCTAGTAGGGGAAATAGCCAGTTAAAAATATGCAGTCATGGGACACCTGGGTGGCTCAGTTGTTAAGCATCTGCCTTCGGCTCAGGTCATGATCCCAGGGTCCTGGGATTGAGCCCTGCATCGGGCTCCCTGCTCAGCAGGAAGCCTTCTTGTCCCACTCCCCCTGCTTGTGTTCCCTGTCTCGCTGTCTTTGTCTCTCTCTGTCAAAATAAATAAAATCTTTAAAAAAAAAATATGGTCAATAAATAATGAAAAGCAGTAATGGGGATTGTGTTGTAAATACAGAATAGGGTGAAGTGATAGAGGACAATAGGTAAGTGGGGGGAAAATTCCTACTCAGATGGGTCGGTCAAGGATGGCTTCTTTAAAGAGGTGCTGTTTAAGCTGAAGCTGGAAAGACAAAAATGAGCAACTGTGAAAATAACAGTTGAGGGAGGAAAAGGGTGTTTGAAAACCCTGCTGTTCCTCATACAGTGAGTGTCAGATGAATCACACAACTTGACAGTGTGGCCATACCAAGGAAGGCCAGAAGCATCATAAAGGGAGTTACCAGGATCGTTAGATATATTTAAATGCTTTTTTGCATTTGCTGCAATCTGTAATAAAAATAAATATGCGTGTGTTTAATTATAGTTTGCTACATTCTGAGCTTTGGGTATCTCTAGTTTGTTTTCTCAGTTCCCTGGATACCAGAAACTGTAACCATACAATTAAATCCATGTGTGTTAATTCAGCACATATATATCGACCACCCACTACATGCTGAACATTGTGCTAGTACAGCAACAGAGAGTTGGAAAGGGATGCTGCACTCAGAATGCTCAGTGTATTGGGATGTTAGAGATAATCTGTCATTACAAATAAAAAGCATTATCTTTTGGAAACTTCATGTTTAGATCTAGAGTCTACCAGGAATTGGTTCTTGGATATAGCATGAAGTTGTAGGGCACAGTTAATTTTTTCCCTATTAATATCCAACTGATCGCACACAATTTATTGAAAAGACAGTTCTTTCCCCACTGATCTGCAGAGTAATTTTCATCATTTATTCAGTGTCCATATATACATGGATCTGCTTCTAGATTTTATGTTTTATATTTCTGTTTCAAGATATTATATATTGTTCCATTAGTCTATTAGACTGTGTAGCTTGATATCCAACAAGACAAGTCCTCCCTCCTTGTTCTTCTTCAAGAGTCTTAGGCCTTTGTGTATCTTTTTAAGTTTTAGAATTAGCATGCCAATTTCCATAAAGTTCTGCTGGATTCTGATTGGGATTGCATTTAATCTGTAGGTCAATTTGGGAAAAATTGTTATTTTACATTATTGAGTCTTCCAATCCATGACCATGGTATATCCCTTTCTTAATTTAGTTCATCTTTAACTTTTCTCAGTAATGTTTTATGTCGAGTTTTTACACATCTTTAATTAGATTTATTCCTGTGTATTTCATTTTTTATGCTGTTGAAAACTGGTGTTAATTATTGAAGCTAAATATATGCCATTATCTGTGTGATACATTGGTTCTACTTCTAACTGTATATCCAACAGAAATGCATGCACATATGCACTAAGAAAGGCATATGCCAGAATATTCATGGCATTGTTATTCATAAACAATCTAAATGTCTGTCAATTAAAGAGTGGATTAAACTGTGTAATGCAGTTTTTCACAGAACTAATCAAACAATACTAAAATTTATATGGAACCACAAAAGACCCTGAATAGCCAAAGCAATCTTGAAAAAGAAAAACAAGGGGCGCCTGGGTGGCTCAGTCGGTTAAGCATCTGCCTTCAGCTCAGGTCGTGATCCCAGGGTCCTGGGATCCAGCCCCACATTGGGCTCCCTGCTCCGCGGGAAGCCTGCTTCTCCCTCTCCCACTCCCCAATGCTTGTGTTCCCTCTCTCGCTGTGTCTCTCTGTCAAATAAATAAATAAAATCTTAAAAAAAAAAAGAAAAAGGAAAACAAAACTGGAGGTATCAAAATCCAGATGTCAGGATGATAGTGGCCCCAAAATAGACACATAAATCAATGGAACAGAATAGAGAGCCCAGAAATAAACCTGCAATTATATGGTCATTTAATCTGCAACAAAGGAGTCAAGAATATGCAATGGGACAAAGTCTCTTAAATGGTGTTGGGAAAACTGGACAGCTACATGCAAAATAATGAAACTGGACCACGTTTTTACACCATACACAAAAATAAACTCAAAATAGATTAAGACCTAAATGTGAGACTTGAAACCATAAAAATCCTAGAAGAGCACACAGGCAGTAATTTCTCTGACATCGGCTGGAACAACATTTTTCTAGATATGTCTCCCGAGGCAAAGGAAACAAAAGCAAAAATAAACTATTGAAACTACATCAAAATAAAAAGTCATTGCACAGCAAAGGGAATAATCAACAAAACAGAGACAACCTACTGAATGGGAGAAGATATTTGCAAATGGCATAGTTGATACAGGGTTAGTATGCAGATTAAAGAACTTACACAACTTAACACCAGAGAACCAAGTAATCCAGTTAAAAAATGGGCAGAAGACATGAACAAACTTTTCTCCAAAGAGGACATACAACATCAAAAACTAATGATGTACTACATGTTGGCTAATTGAACATAATAATAAAAGAGGACATACAGATGGCCCACAGACACATGAAAAGATGCTCAACATCATTCATCATCAGGGAAATGCAAATCAAAACCACAGGGAGAAATCACCTTATGGCTATCAGAATGGCTAAAATCAAAAAGTGTTGGTAAGGATGTTGGTAGGGATATGGAGAAGGAGGAACCCTTGTGCACTGTTGGTGGGAATGGAAACTGGTCAGCCACTATGGAAAACAGTATGGAGGTTCCTCAAAAAAGTAAAAACAGAACTACCATATGATCCAGTAATTCTATTAGGTATTTACCCAAAGAATATGAAAACACCAATTCAAAAAGATAATATGCACCCCTGTGTTTATAACAGCATTATTTACAATAACCAGGATATGGAAACAACCCAAGTGTCCATAGATACACATATACAATGGAGTATCAATGAGCTATAAAAAAGAATGAAATCTTGCCATTTACAACAAAATGGGTGAATCTAGAGAGTATAATGCTAAGTGAAATAGGTCGGTCAGAGAGAGACAAATACCATATGATTTCATTCATATGTGAATTTAAGAAACAAAACAAATGAAAGAAGACAAACCAAGAAACCCACTCTTAACTATAGAGAATAAACTGATGGTTACCAGAGGGGATGTGGGTGGGGGGGGATGGGTGAAATAGGTGAAGGGGTTTAAGAGTGCACTTATTAAAAAAAAAAAGTATACTCACCATAATGAACACTGAGTAATGTATAGAATTGTTGAATTACTGTATCATACACCTGAAACTAATATAACACTGTATGTTAACTATACTGGAATTAAATTTTTTAAAATGTGTAATGCATTATTCTGCACAATAAAAATACAAAAATTATGCTTCATGCCACAACATGAATGCATATTACATTATTTAGAGTGAAAGAAGTCAGAGACAACTTTATATGATTCTAATTGTATAAAATTCAAAAAAAAGACAAAACCTGTGTTATTACAAGTTGAGCTAAATGAGGAAGACAGGGATAAGTAGTTTCTGAAATAGGGGCGAAGGGGGGCTTCAGGCTACTGATAATGTTTTTTTTTTTAATTTCTTTTTAAAAATTTTTAAATTCCAGTTAACATCCAGTGTAATATCAGTTTCAGGTGTACAATTTAGTGATTCAACACTTAGATACAACACCTGGTGCGCATCACAAGTGCCCTCCCTATCACCCATTTAACCCGTCCCCCCACCTACCCCCCACCCACCTCCCCTGTGATAACAATCAGTTTGTTACCTTTAGTTAAGAGTCTGTTCCTTAGGGCGCCTGGGTGGCTCAGTTGGTTGAGCGACTGCCTTCGGCTCAGGTCATGATCCTGGAGTCCTGGGATCGAGTCCCGCATCAGGCTCCCTGCCCAGCAGGGAGTCTGCTTCTCTCTCTGACCCTCTTCCCTCTCGTGCTCTCTATCTCTCATTCTCTCGCCCTCTCAAATAAATAAATAAAATCTTTAAAAAAAAAAAAAGTCTGTTCCTTGGTTTGCCTCTTTTTTTCCCCTGTGATCTTTTGTTTTGTTCCTTAAATTCCACATATGAATGAAATCATGTGGTTTTTGTCTTTCTCTGACTTACTTCACTTAGCATAATACTAACTCCAACATGTCATTGCAAATAGCAAGATTTCATTCTTTTTATGGCTGAGTAATATTCCATTATATTTGTAAATACCATGTCTTCTTTTTCCATTCATCTGTCAATGGACATTTGGGCTTTTTCCATAATTTGGCTATTGTAGATAATGCTGATATAAACAGGGTACGTGTATCCCTTCGAATTATATTTTTTTATTCTTTGCGTAAATGCAAAAATAGAATAGAAAACCCAGAAGTGAACCCACAACTATAAGATAATGTTTTATTTTTTGACCTAGATAGTGGTTACATATGTGTTCATTTTGTAGTAATTTACTGAGCTGTAATGATTTGTGAGTTATTCTGTATACATGTTATGTTTAATAAAAATTTTAAATCTTGCAAAGTGGTTAGAAACCAATAAAGTACAGTAAAACAAAAGCAGAATACACAAAAAATGGAAAAGTAAACAAATGCAAATCCAGTGTTTGAAAAATAGAAAAAAATATATGATAGACAAATAAATAATGGCAATCTAAAATTTATTCTAAACTCTTCTCCATTGAGGGGTCTTGGTTCCATTTTCCCTTTGCCTATTTGTTTCTTTTTTTAAAGATTTTATTTATTTGACAGAGAGACAGCTAGAGAGGGAACACAAGCAGGGGTACAGGAGAGGGAGAAGCAGGCTTCCTGCTGAGCAAGGAGCCTGATGTGGGGCTCGAACCCAGCACCCTGGGATCATGACTGAGCCGAAGGCAGACGCTTAATGACTGAGCCACCCAGGCGCCCCTGCCTGTTTCTTAGCGATCTGCCTGTTCTCCAAATCTACCAATCTATTGAAAAAATGCTTACTTTAGGGAAATTGGTACCTCCTAATTGCCACATTTGAATTATTTTCTCATAATGTATTGGAAGATGAACCAGTCAAACTAGAGCAGGAAAGGTCAGGCAGGTGGGAGGTGTTGAGAAAAGGAAAAATGTACAAAGAAAAGGTGTTGTATAGAGTCAAATATTGTAGCAAACAAAAGAATGGAAAATGGGGAAAATGCCAACAGTTGAGCCAGGACATTTTTACCCTGAAGATGTTTTGACTCCATCTTGATTAAAAACAAACACTTTTTTCTAATTAATAGGCTTTATTTTTTAGAACAGCTTAGATTTACAGAAAAATTGAGTAAAGAGAAAAAACAGGAAGTTCAGAGAATACCCAAACATCCTCCACTCCACACACAGTATCCCTATTGTTAATACCTTACATTAGCATGGTACATGTGTTCCAGTTAATGAGCCAACATTGATACAAAGTCCATTGTTTATTCAGATTTCCTTGCTTTTTACCTGATGTCCTTTTTTTGTTCCAGGATCTCATCCACAATACCACATTACATTTGCTTGCGTGTCTCCTTAAGCTTCTCATAGCTCTAACAGCTTCTCAGACTTTCCTTGTTTTTGAGGACCTTGATGGTTTTGAGAAGTACTAATGGGGTATATTGTAAGATGTCCCTCTACTAGAATTCATCTGATGTTTTTCTCATGATTAGACTGGGGTTTTAAGTTGTATCGAGGAAGACAACACCTATACTAGAATATAAAGCCCAGCAGTGTTACCAGTTGCTGTGTCAGATCATCTCAGAAAGCTTTAGAATGTATCATTTAATAGTTACACAATTTGTCAGGCTTCTTGAATCTCTTAAAAAGTTATTTGCAAAACCCTGAGTATGTCTGCTTTTTTTCTGGGGCAAGAGACTCTAAATTTCTTCAGATCCTTGAAAGTGCATACAGCCTAGCCCATTGTAGAAGCTCAGCTCTACATGGTCCTTCTTCCCCTGAATGCTTCTGAATTTAAAACTTAAGAGAAACCTAAATATGAAAACAAAAATGCATTTCAATCACATAGAAACCATTTTCTTCTCCGCTTTTTTTTATCAATATCCATGAAGTTGATAGCCTCAGTATTTTTCTTTTTTTTTTTTTAAGATTTTATTTATTTATTTGAGAGAGAATGAGAGAGAGGGCAAGCACATGAGAGGGGGGAGGATCAGAGGGAGAAGCGGACTCCCCGCTGAGCAGGGAGCCCGATGCGGGACTTGATCCGGGACTCGATCCGGGACTCCAGGGTCATGACCCGAGCTGAAGGCAGACGCTTAACCAACTGAGCCACCCAGGCGCCTGCCTCAGTATTTTCTAAGGACACTCTTTAGGACTCAGGGCTTGCATGTGCATGTGCACACTCAACACACCACACACACTTGAGGATCTCAAGCAGTATAGGTTTTGGGACTTAAATTTCGTAAAAATCTCAAACATCAGCACATTAAGTGACAAAGAAGTGGTACCTGGTATTTGAGTGGTACCTGGTACCTGGCTATTCAAGTGATTAACATTCCTTTTTTGTTATTATTTTATTAAAATATCTAAGAAGTAGAATAAAAATAAATTCAGTATTCAGTTTTCAAAACTAAAACATCATCTAGGTCCCCTTTAGACTTTTTGTACATAAGTTATGAATTTACTGACAAGCGAATTGTTTTTATCAAAATATTGAAATTTCTAATGGTTTGTATAATCTGTAACTACAACAGGTTCTTCTTGCAAAACGGAAACTGGATGGAAAATTCTATGCTGTCAAAGTGTTACAGAAAAAAATAGTTCTCAACAGAAAAGAGGTAAAATAAAATAGCATTGTTTCTCCTAAATTCATTTTCTCAATTAACAGAATTATTTTCTGGTATATAATGCAAGTTGATCCTTTACTTTTTTTTTTTTTACAGCAAAAACATATCATGGCTGAACGTAATGTGCTTTTGAAAAATGTGAAACATCCATTTTTGGTTGGATTACATTATTCTTTCCAAACAACTGAAAAGCTTTATTTTGTTCTGGATTTTGTTAATGGAGGGGAGGTGAGTTTTATGATTAGTTTTGTAATGTTGATAATGTTTAGAAAAAATAGAGTAAAGTCACAGTTTTTCTTCGCTTAACAGGTTTTGGAAGGATAGGCCAGAATTAACAGCTGTTAGATTCAAGATGCTGGCTAATAAGCACAAAGCAAGATGTAGAGAATTGTAAACAAAGCTCTTAAGCAGCTTATGGTGTGTAGGTGGGAAGATTCATAAAAGAACCTTGGTATGAAGCTACAGACTTCACGGATAATATAGCAGGAATAATATACTGAAACATTAGACTAAAACATGATTTGTATTCAGATAATTATTGTCTCCACAGTTGCATATAAAGATTACTCTAGCCTGTCATTTTCTAAAACGTGCAAACTATAATCAGACGAGATGATCCTCTAATAAGGAGTTCTGTGGTGAAGTCAGTTTGGAAAACGTTTCAAGTTCTCTCCCATTGGCAATTAACAGTATGCTTCTTGGTGATTCACAGTATGTTTCCGCATGTTAAAGACTTTGAGTTCTGCCAAAGCCAAGATTTTTTGAAAATATTTTCTTAGCATGCAGTCCCTTTTTGTTTGAACCAAATCTGTTAATAATACTCCCCAAAACTCTAATCAGAGGGATATTGAAATACATTTTGGAAAACGCTACCGTCATGATAATAATTACAGTAATAGCTAACATGCATCAAGTATACTTATGTGCCCAGCACTCTGCATCTTTATATGTATTATTTCATCTTCACAACAGTCACGTTCTATAAGATAAAGTAACTGAGGCACAGAGAAGCTGGGTAACTTGCTCAAGGCATGTGGTTAATAAGTATCAGAGGCAGGAATAGAACTCAGGCAGTGTGATTCCAGGATTTAGGCAGTGGACCACCCCCCTGTTCTTCTGGTTCTCAATCCTCGTACCTTTCTAATTTGATCTCTAACCTGTGAGTGTCTCTCAAAATTATTCTCATAGATTGTGTCCTGTCCTCACAAAGGGATCTTTTCATCCCCTAGTTCAGATCAGAGAGAGAGGAAAATGGTTATTTCAACCTTAATATAGTATACTTAACTGTAGAATAAAGGAAGACTACTGTCTATTCTGCAAACCTGAAAGATGGTCACACACCTAGATCATTTGGGGGAAGATGATTAAAAGAATCATCACACACCCCCTACATCTCTATGACAAAAATGCCATATGCCTCCTCAGTGTAGATGCAAAACTTTGAAGGCTGAAGATTTGAGGTTGTCATTTTATGTGTACATGAGTGCTAACATATAATGAGAATTTATTGAGGGCCTGCCACTGTGTAATTATTTTTCCTGCATTATTTCAATTAATCATTATAACTCTTTGAGATAAATACTCTTCTAAGGCTCAGAGAGGTTAAGTAACTTTCTCAGTGTCACCATGCTTTCTAGTAAGTGTCAGGTCCTGGATTTAACCTGGATCTGAGTACAAATCTGTGACTTTGAAATGTCCTGCAAGGCATTAACTGCAGATGAGATCCTGTTTGTGAGCTTCCTGCTTTGTCTGTGGTTTCTTCATCTTGTTTTAGGACCTTGCTTTTGAGCCCTTTTTATACATTGATCTCTCATAAACTGAGTGGCAAAGGTGGAAACATGTAGGCTTGTATTCTAAAAGATAGACTTGGTTAAGATAATGGGGAATAAAAAGAATGGAATAGAATGTTGGGGTTGGTGGAGGAGGAGCTGAATGGGGCAGTAGTAGGAGGGCAATAAAGATGAGAAAGGATAGAGGTAGGAGTATAATTTCATTATGGGTTTCCTGTTATTCTTACTAGGACTGTCCCCCTGGCTTTCTTTTTTTTTGTTAACTTAAATTCAATTAGTCAACATATAGAACACCATTAGTTTCAGGTGTAGAGTTCAGTAATTCATTAGTTATGTAGTCCCTCTGATTTTCATATAACATTTTAACCTTGACTTGTGTACTTATTTGATATGATACTAGACATTTACACAAGCCCTCCTGAACCTCAGCTTCCTCATTAATTTTCTGCCTCAAACTACTTGGGTAGATTAAATAATACAAACAGGGGCGCCTGGGTGGCTCAGTTGTTAAGCGTCTGCCTTCGGCTCAGGTCATGATCCCAGGGTCCTCGGATCGAGCCCCACATTGGGCTCCCTGCTCTGCGGGAAGCCTGCTTCTCCCTCTCCCCCTGCTTGTGTTCCCTTTCTCGCTGTGTCTCTCTCTGTCAAATAAATAAAATCTTTAAAATAAATAAATAAATAGAACAAACATATAAAGTCGTCCTCAGTATGGTGCCTTTTTTTTTTTTAAAGATTTTATTTATTTATTTGACAGAGACACAGTGAGAGAGGGAACACAAGCAGGAGGAGTGGGAGAGGGAGAAGCAAAGCAGGCTTCCCGCAGAGCAGGGAGCCCGATGTGGGGCTCGATCCCAAGACCCTGGGATCATGACCTGAGCTGAAGGCAGATGCTTAACAACTGAGCCACCCAGGCGCCCCAATATGGTGCCTTTGAGTTAGTAAACAGTGTTAGCTATCATTGATGAATGGTCACGTTTTCATTTTAAATAGAATATTAACGATAGTATAAGCTAATAAAGGCAGTGGTAGGGCTAAACAGGAGGGAGTATTTCAGAAATAATTAAAAGATAAAAACAGAAGAATTTATTCAATAGTTAGATATAGAGGCTAAGGGTAAAGGAGCAGTCCGGATGAATCCCAGGCCAGCCTCCATGTCCCTACTCTGTCAGGATCTATTATAACTGATCTTCACCATAACCTTTCAGAAGAGGTTAAGAAAAATTGGGGGACAGTCAGAGAAGTTAAATGAATTGCACACAAAAAGAGAAGAATTAGGATTTGAATCCAAGTCTGATCAGCTTTAAAACTTGACTCTTCTCACTGTACCTTGTTGCCTCCCATGGCTCAGAGGGCTGGGTAGAAAGTGATGTCATTAAAGGATAGAATATAGCTACAGTAGCAGTAAATCTGTAAAAGAAGACAAGGGGCTCTGTTGTAGACAAGTTGAATTTGTTGGCTTGTGAAATATTCAAGAAAGAGCAGTAGGCGGCAAGTCTTTGCAGGAGAAGCTCCAAGCAGAGGTGTAGGTGGGGTATGTCCACGTGGAAGACGTCGACATAGAGGGGTTTAAAATCACTGGATGGATTAGGTTACCTGGACAGGGTATTCGGAGAAAGAATAACAGTGGAGAAACTGAGGACAGACACCTCGCTATCCCTGCAGTGTAAGGGGCCGGAAAGGAGCCAATACAGAACTCTCCAGGGAAGGGGGAGCCCTAAGGTGAGATCTTTGTTTTAAGAAGCCCGGGAACTTAGAGTAAGGACCTAGGGCAAACTTCGCCCAGGCAGGTAACCTAATGAGTAAAGGACAGGTAGTAAGAAATAAAATATGATTTCAGGAGTATAGGAAATGAACTGGAGAGCCCAGCTGCTGCTCAGCCCTGGCCATTTGCTACCACACTGGAATTGAGGCTTAATGTTGCAGAGCTTCCTTTTTTTTTTTTTCCCAGAAGAAATCAAACCTGAATTTTTACCAAAAAAATTTCTCCATTTTTTTAAATGTTACCAGTTAATTTAGATTTTTTCTAAAAACAGCATTTGGCTCAAACACATTATATCTGTGGGTTATATTTGGTCTGCCAGCCACTTGTTTCCAATCTCTGAATAGTGGGTTTTTTTGTTTTGTTTTGTTTTGTTTTGTTTCCCAAGTGAAACCACAGTCAAAAAAAGGGCTAGTAAGACCTTATTGACTCCATGGCAATATCCAGATCATTGGTCTGGGTTGATAATCTTTTCCAGAGTGGTGAGGACACAGCCACGCTGGGGATTGAAGAGTAAATGAGAGACGAGCAAGTTGAAGTTAGCAAGGGTAAAGAAAGATGTGTGGTTGAAGAGAGAATGATTGCGAGGCAGGGAACACAAAGGAGAGTCACAGTTCTGTGCTTTGGTGCATTTTTATCTCATGTTCCGAGTAACAAAAATCCTGTTTTTGTATTTAGAGGATATATTTGTTTTACTTTATGTGTGAATGATCTTAATACCCATTTCTTTTTCCATTTTACAGCTGTTTTTCCACTTACAGAGAGAACGGTCCTTTCCCGAACACAGAGCTAGGTTTTATGCTGCTGAAATTGCCAGTGCATTGGGTTATTTGCACTCCATCAAAATAGTGTACAGGTACATTTTAATGTATTTCTTGTAAAAACGTCTTTTTTTATTACTTTGTTTCAGTTAATACTCAGTTTTGCTTTTCTTTCCATTTAATTTAATAGAGACTTGAAACCAGAAAATATTCTTTTGGATTCAGTAGTAAGTATTCTTTTAAAAATCTACCAATTCTCAATTTAATCGTTGTTGTGCTTGGTGGAAAAAAGGCAGCCTCAAAGGTTCCACACTGCATCATTCCATTTATGTAACATTCTCCAAATGACAGAACTGTAGAGATGGAAAATAGATGAGTGATTGCAAGGTGACAGGGACAGTGGGCATAGGTGAATACAAAGATAAAGGGGTAGCCTGAATCCTCAGTTTCTTTGGGGTAGTGGATAGTTTTCTATCTTGATGGTAGCGGTAGTTACATAGATCTGCACGTCTCTATTGCATAGAACCACACATATATATACACACACACACAAAGGCATATGTGTAAAAAAAATTAATGAAAACTGAATAAAATGGACAGTCTGGTTAACAGTATTCTACCATTCCTAATTTTGATATTTTCTACAGTTATATAAGCTATCAGCATTAGGAAAAGCTGGGTGAGGGGTACACAAAACTGTACTATTTTTGCAATTTCCTGTGGGTCTATAATTATTTCAAAGTGAAATGGTTTTAAAAATTGTCAGCTTATGCCCATGTGTTGTTTTATCTTACTGCCCCTCTGTTTGTCAGGGACATGTTGTCTTAACAGATTTTGGGCTTTGTAAAGAAGGAATTGCTATATCTGACACGACTACAACATTTTGTGGGACACCAGAGGTAAGAAATATGTCTCATTTGTTGTTTATATAATCAGGTGTAAATGCGAAAATGAATCACGAAGTGCAAATACAATACTCAGAATCAGAAAAGTAGACTAAAACTCTCATTTCAGAAAGCTTTTAGCCACTTGTATATATCTGATAATCATCCCTTCAGAACATTTAAAGTTTATTGATAGTATTTTTAATTGTGATTGTAGGCTACCACAGATAACCCAACAAAGATATAAATTATACTTATTTGTTTTTATTTTTGTTTTTTTAGATTTCATTTAGATTCAAGTTAGTTAACATGTAGTGTATTATTAGTTTCAGGGGTAGAACTTAGTGATTCATCAGTTGCATATAACACCCAATGCTCATTACATCAAGTGCCCTCTTTATTTTTTTAAAATTTTTTAAAGATTTTATTTATTTATGTGACAGAGAGAGAGAGAGAGAGCACAAGTAGGCAGAGTGGCAGGCAGAGGGAGAGGGAGAAACAGGTTCTCCGCTGAGCAGGGAGCCCGGCACGGGGCTCGATACCAGGACTCTGGGATCATGACCTGAGCCGAAGGCAGCCGTTAACCAACTGAGCCACCCAGGCGGCCCAAGTGCCCTCTTTCATGTTCCTTACCCAGTTACCCCATCCCCTCATATACTTACGTGTTTTTAATGTTAAAAGTTTACCTTAGACTTTTTAAAGCATTTGATTAGATTTCTGATCCTTTAAAAATCACCAATCAACAATGAAGAATGTACTAAAATTGTAATGTTTACACCACTCTAAATATACTAATAGCCATTGAAGTACACACTTTAAAATGAGTAAATTGCATGGTA
Source organism: Zalophus californianus (assembly GCF_009762305.2). Lineage (NCBI taxonomy): Eukaryota > Metazoa > Chordata > Mammalia > Carnivora > Otariidae > Zalophus > Zalophus californianus. The sequence goes on from NC_045598.1 coordinate 126,516,577, forward strand.
TGTGAGTATCTAAATAAAGCTTTTTTTATATAAGCTAGAGCAAATATGGCAAAATACTGACATTGCCTATAATTAGTGGCAGCTATATTGGTTTCTGTTTTCTCTTTTTCTGTGTGATGAAAGTATTTTATAATAAAATTAACCATTTATTTAACAGAAGAAAGGAAAGCAATGGATGTGGAGGAAAGAAAACCATAAGTCAGGGCGCTTAGGTGGCTCATTAGGTTAAGCATCTGCCTTCAGCTCAGGTCATGATTCCAGAGTCCTGGGATCGAGTCCCACATCAGGCTCCTTGCTCAGCGGAGAGTCTGCTTCTCCCTTTGCCTGCCATTCCCCCTGCTTGTGCTCTCTCGCTCTCTGTCTGTCAGATAAAAAAATAAAATCTTAAAAAAATAAAGAAAAAGAAAACCACAAGTCAGAATTAATCAGAACATCTCATCTTCTAATCATGTTAGCTAGCAGAAAATGTAACCTTCCATTTGAGACAATAATAATCTTTACAAGTCATGTTAAAGCCTTGTTACTCTCCCTACACACATACACACACACACATGCACACACACACACATTTCGTTTATTTTAAACTATCCTAATTTTATTTATTTATTTTTTTGAAAAATGCAACATACAAACTAACAAAAGTAACAGGTAAAGTCAAACAGGCACTTATATTAAAAGAAAAACCAACTAGAAGAAATTTTATCTTAAACACCTTATAGTAACCTATCTGCAGTTGCATTTACTGAGCTCTGTTGCTGTGAAGAATACAGCTCATGCACAGGTCTGGATCAACAATTTGTACATTTTTCAAGTATTCACTGAATACTACCTTATATACACATATACATTAAATTTGAAAAAGATTTAATTGGCGATCCCCAGATAGACTTCATTTTTGTTGCTCTTTTGGAAGAGGTCATCTAAAGAGAAGAATATGTGGTTCTGGCTCATGAATCATGTAATGAACCCAGCCTAGACTCTGTTGGACACCAAGTCTCCTCCACTCCTCTTCAGACATCAGATGGGTTTTCGGGACTTGTTTGGAAAGTTCTCTGGGTAACATGACATGCCGGTACTCGTAGTGCTCATCGAAGTACTTGTCCGAGTAGTAGATCTGCTTGTGGGCCATCCTGCCGGTGGGCGGGAGCGACGGGGTGCAAAGAGCGGGCGCAGCGGGCCACACGTCCTGGTCTGGCCAAAGCAACGACTCAACTCTAAACTATCCTAATTTTAATATATTTATAGTGATCTTAGAAGCCAGGTAGTATCTCATCCTTTTTTTTTTTTTTTAAAGATTTTATTTACTTATTTGACAGAGAGAGAGACAGACAGAGGGAACACAAGCAGGGGGAGTGGGAGAGGGAGAAGCAGGCTTCCCGCAGAGCAGGGAGCCCGATGTGGGGCTCGATCCCAGGATCCTGGTATCATGACCTGAGCGAAGGCAGACACTTAACGACTGAGCCACCCAGGCGCCCCGTATTTCATCTTTTTTGTAGAGTAATCGCAAATAACATGATGAAATGTGTGATAAAATGGCTCATATGAGACTTTTAATCAACATCAGAAAAGTTAAAAATAATTAAAAATACTTTGAAATGTTTTTTTTTCCTTCCTTTTTCTAATCTACCCCTAGCTCTTAGATATATTTGTAACCATTCTAGTTTGGTTTGTGTATGAAGAAACATTTTTTTGTGAATGTATATTGGGTTTTTGGAATGTGGATACATTTTTATGTAAATTCTATCTCCTTTAAATTTTTTTTAATTTTTATTTTTTATTTAAATTCAATTAACCTATAATGTATTATTAATTTCAGAGGTAGAGTTCAGTGATTCATCAGTCTTATACCCAGTGCTCATTACATCATGTGCCCTCTGTAATGTTCATCATCCAGTTACCCCATTCCCCCACCCCCTTCCCTCCAGCAACCCTCAGTTTGTTTCCTATGACTAAGTCTCTTAGGGTTTATCTCCCTCTCTGATTTCTTCTTGTTTTATTTTTTCCTCCCTTCCCCTCTGATCTTCTGTTTTGTTTCTTAAATTCCACATATGAGTGAGATCATATAACTGTCTTTCCCTGAGTGACTAATTTCGCTTACCATGATACCCTCTAGTTCTATCCACGTTGTTGCAAATGGCAAGATTTCATTTTTTTGATAAATGAGTAGTATTCCATTGAATATATATACACCACATTTTCTTTATCCATGCATCTGTCGATGGACATCTGGGCTCTTTCCATAGTTTGGCTATTGTGGGCATTGTTGCTATAAACATTGGGGTGCAGGCGCCCCTTCGGATCGCTACATTTGTATCTTTGGGGTAAATACCCAGTAGTGCAATTGCTGGGTCATAGGGTAGCTCTATTTTCAACGTTTTGAGGAACCTCCATACTGTTTTCCACAGTGACTGCACCACCTTGCATTCCTGTCAGCAGTGTATGAGGGTTCCCCTTTCTCCACATCCTCGCCAAAATCTGTCATTTCCTGACTTGTTAATTTTAGTCATTCTGACTGGTGTGAGGTGGTATCTCACTGAGGTTTTGATTTGGATTTCCCTGATGCCGAGTGATGTGGAACATTTCTTTCATATGTCTATTGGCCATTTTATGTCTTCTTTGGAGAAATGTCTGTTTATGTCTTCTGCCCATTTCTTGATTGGATTATTTGTTCTTTGGGCATTGAATTTGATAAATGCTTTATAGATTTTGGATACTAGCCCTTTATCTGATGTGTCATTTGCAAATATCTTCTCCCATTCTGTTGGTTGTCTTTTGGTTTTGTCGACCGTTTACTTTGCTGTGCAAAAGCTTTTTATCTTGATGAAGTCCCAGTAGTTCATTTTTACTTTTGTTTCCCTTGCCTGTGGAGACGTGTCTAGCAAGACGTTGCTGCAGCCGAGGTCACAGAGGTTACTGCCTGTGTTCTCCTCTAGGATCTTGATTGATTCCTGTCTCACATTAGATCTTTCATCCATTTTGAGTCTCTTTTTGTGTATGGTGTAAGGAAATGGTCCAGTTTCATTTTTCTGCATGGGGCTGTCCAATTTTCCCAACACCATTTGTTGAAGAGACTTTTTCCATTGGACATTCTTTCCTGCTTTGTCAAAGATTAGTTGACCATAGAGTTGAGGGTCCATTTCTGGGCTCTCTGTTCTGTTCCATTGATGTATGTGTATGTTTTTGTGCCAGTACCATACTGTCTTGATGATGGCAGCTTTGTAATAGAGCTTGAAGTCCTGAATTGTGATGCCACTGGCTTTGCTTTTCTTTTTCAACATTCCTCTGGCTATTCGGGGTCTTTTCTGGTTCCATACATATTTTACGATTATTTGTTCCATTTCTTTGAAAAAAGTGGATGGTATTTTGATAGGGATTGCATTAAATGTGTAGATTGCTCCAGGTAGCATAGACATTTTCACAATATTTGTTCTTCCAATCTTCCTCAGTTTCTTTCATGAGTATTCTATAGTTTTCTGAGTATAGATCCTTTGCCTCTTTGGTTAGGTTTATTCCTAGGTATCTTATGGTTTTGGATGCCATTGTATATGGGATCGACTCCTTAATTTCTCTTTCTTCTGTCTCATTGTTAGTATATAGAAGAGCAACTGATTTGTGTCCATTGCTTTTATATCCTGCCACTTTACTGAATTCCTGTATGAGTTCTAGCAGTTTTGGGGTGGAGTCTTTTGGGTTTTCCACATAGAGTATCATATCATCTGCAAAGAGTGAGAGTTTGACTTCTTTGCCGATTTGGATGCCTTTTATTTCTTTTTGTTGTCTGATTGCTGTGGCTAGGACTTCTACTACTATGTTGAATAGCAGTGGTGATAGTGGACATCCCTGCCGTGTTCCTGACCTTAGGGGGAAAGCTCTCAGTTTTTCCCCATTGAGAATGATATTTGCTGTGGGTTTTTCATAGATGGCATTTATCATATTGAGGTATGTATCCTCTATCCCTACACTGTGAAGAGTTTTAATCAAGAAATGTTGCTATACTTTGTGAAATGTTTTTTCTGCATCTGTTGAGAGGATCATATGGTTCTTGTCCTTTTATTAATGTGTAGTGTATCACATTGATTTGCAGAGGTTGAACCACCCTTGCAGCCCAGTAATAAATCCCACTTGGACGTGGTGAATAATCCTTTTAATGTACTGTTGGATCCTATTGGCTAGGATTTTGGTGAGAATTTTGGCATGCATGTTAATCAGGGATATTGGTCTGTAATTCTCCTTTTTTGGTGGGGTCTTCGGTTTTGGGATCAAGGTAATGCTGGCCTCATAAAATGAGTTTGGAAGTTTTCCTTCCATTTCTGTTTTTTGAAACAGCTTCAGAAGAATAGATATTAATTTTTATTTGAATGTTTGATAGAATTCCCCTGGGAAGCCATCTGGCCCTGGAGTCTTGTTGGGAGATTTTTTTTTTTTTAAGATTTTATTTATTTATTCATAAGAGACAGAGAGAGAGACAGGCAGAGGGAGAAGCAGGCTCCCCGCTGAGCAGGGAGCCCGATGCGGGACTCGATCCCAGGACTCTGGGATCATGACCTGAGCCGAAGGCAGACGCCTAACGACTGAGCCACCCAGGCGCCCTGTTGTGAGATTTTTGATTACTGCTTCAGTTTCCTTGCTGGTTATGGGTCTGTTCAGGTTTTCTATTTCTTCCTGTTTCAGTTTTGGTAGCTTATACATCTCTAGGAATGCATCCATTTCTTCCAGATTGTCTAATTTGTTGGCATATAGTTGCTCATAATATGTTCTCATACTTGTTTGTATTTCTTTGGTGGTGGTTGTGATCTCTCCCCTTTCATTCATGATTTATTTATTTGGGTCCTTTCTCTTTTCTTTTTGATAAGTCTGGCCAGGGGTTTATCAATCTTATTGTTTCAGAGAACCAGCTCACAGTTACATTAATCTGTTCTCCTGTTCTTTTGGTTTCTATTTCATTTATTTCTGCTCTGATCTTTATTAATTTTATTCTCCTGCTGGGTTCAGGCTTTATTTGCTGTTCTTTCTCCAGCTCCTTTAGGTGTAAGGTTAGGTTGTGTATTTGAGACCTTGTTTCTTGAGAAAGGCTTGTATTGCTATATACTTCCCTCTTAGGACTGCCTTTGCTGCATTCCAAAGATTTGAACAGTTGTGTTTTCATTTTCATTTGTTTCCATGAATTTTTTAAATTCTTCTTTAATTTCCTGGTTGACCCATTCATTCTTTAGTAGGATGCTCTTTGAGTATTTGAGTTCTTTCCAAATTTCCTCTTGTGATTGAGTTCCAGTTTCAAAGCATTATGGTCTGAAAATATGCAGAGAATGATCCCAATCTTTTGGTACTAGTTGAGACCTGATTTTCGACCCAGTATGTGATCTATTCTGGAGAATGTTCCATGTGCACTCAAGAAGAATGTGTATTCTGTTACTTTAGGTTGGTAGGTTGGTATGCTCTGAATACATCTGTGAAGTCCATCTGGTCCAGTGTGTCATTCAGAGCCCTTGTTTCCTTGTTGATCTTTTGTTTAGATGATCTGTCCATTGCAGTGAGTGGGGTGTTAAAGTTCCCTACTGTTATCAATGTGTTTCCTTAATCTTGTTATTAATTGGTTTATATAATTGGTTGTTCCCATGTTAGGGGCATAAATATTTACAATTGTTTGATCTTCTTGTTGGATAGACACTTTAATTATGATATTGTATCCTTCCTCTTATTACAGTCTTTGGTTTAAAATGTAATTTGTCTGTTATAAGGATTGTTACCTTAGCTACTTTTGATGTCCATTAGCATAATAAATGGTTTTCCAGCCCCTCACTTTTGATCTGGAGGTGTCTTTGGGTCTAAAATGAGTCTCTTGCAGACAGAATATCAATGGGTCTTGCTTTTTATCCAGTCTGATACCCTGTGTCTTTCTATTAGGGCATTTAGCCCATTTACATACAGAGTAACTGTTGAAAGGTAGAATTTAGTGCCATTGTATTACCTGTAAAGTGACTGTTTCTGTATATTGTCTCTGTTCCTTTCTGGTCTATGTTACTTTTGGGCTCTCTCTTCGCTTAGAGCATCACTTTTAATATTTTTTGTAGGGCTGGTTTGGTGATCACAAATTTCTTTTATTTGTTTGTCCTGGAAGCTCTCTCTCTCTCCTTCTTTTTTGAATGACATCCTTGCTGGATAAAGTATTCTTGGTTGCATATTTTTCTCGGTTATTACCCTGAATATATCATGCCAGTTCTTTCTGGCCTGCTAGGTCTCTGTGGATAGGTCTGCTGCCAATCTAATGTTTCTACCCTTGTAGGTTACAGAGCTCTTGTCCCGAGCTGCTTTCAGGATTTTTTCTTTGTCTCTGAGATTTCCAAGTTTCGCTGTTATATGTCGAGGTGTTCACCTATTTTTACTGATTTTGAGGGGACTTGTTTGTGCCTTCTGGTCTTGAATACCTGCTTCCTTTCCCAGGTTAGGGAAGTTCTCCACTGTAATTTGCTCCAGTATACCTTCTACCCCTCTCCCTCTCTTTCTTTTTTCTTCTGGAATCCCAATTATTCTAATACTGTTTCACTTTATGGTATCACTTATCTCAGATTCTCTCCTTGTGATCCAGTAGTTGTTTATCTCTTTTTCTCAGCATCTTTATTCTCCATAATTTCGTTTTTCTATATCACTAATTCTCTCTTCTGCCTCATTTATCCTAGCAGTTAGGGCCTCCATTTTTTATTGCATCTCATTAATAGCCTTTTTTATTTTGACTTGATTAGATTTTAGTTCTTTTATTTCTCCAGAAAGGGATTCTCTAGTGTCTTCTATGCTTTTTTCAAACCCAGCTAGTATCTATATAATCATTATGCTGAATTCTAGTTCTGACATCTTACTTAATGTCCATACTGATTAGGTCCCTGGCAGTCAGTACTGCCTCTTGTTCTTTGTTGAGGTGAGTTTTCCATCTTATCATTCTGTCCAGAGAAGAATAGATGAACAAGAGAACAAAATACTAAAATGGCAACAATGACCCCCACAGAAATATACACTAAATAAATCAGAAGAGACCTGAAACCAAAAAAAATAAAATAAAAATATAAAAAGAGAAAATAGGGCGCCTGGGTGGCTCAGTTGGTTGAGCGACTGCCTTTGACTCAGGTCATGATCCTGGAGTCCTGGGATCGAGTCCTGCATCGGGCTCCCCTGCCCAGCAGGGAGTCTGCTTCTCCCTCTGACCCTCCCCGCCATGTGCTCTTTCTCTCACCCTCATTCTCTCTCTCAAATAAATGAATAAAATCTTAAAAAAAGAAAATAACCAGGTGAACAGAACAGATACACTGGATCCTGTGTGTATTTTGGTCTGTTTGTTAGAAGAAACTGCATCCCAAAATTGTAAAGAAAGAAAAACATACACACACACAAACACACACACATAAAATTAAATACAAAAAGGATAGAATGTAAGTGTAAAAATGAAAAAAAAGACTTTTTTTAAAGTTGATAAAATAGGGGTGCCTGGGTGGCTCAGTCAGTTAAGCGTCTGCCTTCGGCTCAGTTCATGATCCCAGGGTCCTGGGATCGATCCCCAAATCGGGCTCCTTGCTCAGCGGGAAGCCTGCTTCTCCCTCTCCTTCTGCCTGCTGCTCTGCCTTCTTGTGCGCTCTATCTCTGTTAAATAAATAAATAAAAATATAAAAAAAAAATAAGTTGATAAAATAAGAAATTGTTTGAAAAAGGAGTGAAAAAAATTAAAATTGGAAGACTAAAAAATCATGGGGGGGGAAACATGTATTCTATATACTATTTTCCTGTAGCGCTGGAGTTTTCCAGTTCTCTGATCAGTAAACTCGGTCTTAGCTGAATGTTCTTGCTGATCTTCTGGGAGAGGAGCCTGTTGCACTGATTCTCAGGTGTCTTTGCCGGGGAAGAACTGCACTGTCCTTGCCAGGGGCCCAGGCTAAGTAATCCTCTCCAGATTGCTCCAAATGACTTTTGTTCCCTGAAGGCTTTCCAGGCTGCTTTAGAGGATGAGAATGAAAATGGCGGCCTCCCATTCTCCCTACCAACCTCCCTACCTGGAGCCCAAAGCTAGGGGCCCACTCTTCAGTGCACCTTCGGGGAAAAGCAGTCAGTCACTCTTGTCTCCCTGGTCTTCCGCCACACTCCTTGCTCACCCAGCCCGTGACTGTTTCTGTCTCGGGCACGTGACTAGGTTTGGAGCCTCCAAATTCTGCAAACTGCTGGGTTGCGCACTCGTGCCGCTCCTCTGCGGGGGAGGCGGAGGGAGTCTCGCAGAGGATCTACTGCTTGCTGGACTCGCCCGACCATGCCTGGGTTTGCGGTATATGGCAACCCTGAGCTCAGAGCCCACTTCTGAGCTGAGAGCCCATTCCTAGGCTCTCTGATTGCTGCTGGCTTCCCCAGTCCAATGCCTGGGAGCTCTGCCCCACTCAGGCACCGCGATCTCCCTGTGACCCTTGGGATCCTCAGTCCCACCTAGGATTCCACCCCATTTCACCACCTCTGCACCTTTCAAGCAGGGACATCCCTCTCCGGAGCAGACTTCTAAAAGTTCTGATTTTGTACTCACTGGTCTGTTACTTTCCGGTGCTGGCCGAGGGAGGCTCCCTCCACCCATGGTTAATCTTCCTATATATCCCCTCGGATTCACTTCTCCGTACCTCCTCCTTTACAGAAAGTGGCTGCTTTTCTATTTGTGGAGTTGCGGCAATTCTTTTCTTAGATCTCCAGTTGAGTTTGCAGGTGTTCAGAATGATTTGATAGCTACTAGCTGAATTCCTGGGGCCAGGTGAAACTAAGGTCTCCTGCTCCTCCGCCATCTTGGACTATCTTGAATGTGTATCGATTGTATAGTTATCAAAATCTTTTTCCTTTAAGAATTTTATTTATTCATTTGAGACAGATACAGAGCGAGAGAGAAAGAGAGAGAGAGCAGGAGCAGTGGGGCAAGGCAGAAAAAGGAGAAGCAGACTCCCTTTTGAGCAGGAAGCCCAATGCGGGTATCGATCCCAGGACTTGGAGATCATGACCTGAGCCAAAGGCAGACGCTTAACCTTCTGAGCCACCCAGGCGCCCCAAGTTATCAAAATCTTTAAGTCCTGTAGTTTTAAGAGAGGAAACAAGTTTTTTTTGGTCCTCCAAATCTAAATGTAATCAGAAATTACTAAACCCTTTTAATATATTTTGCCATTTTTTTGGATCACATTAAAAAAAAAGCCTAAGAAGAAATTATTTCCTTCATATGGGAAGAGAAAATACATATTTTGCAATCTCGAATTCAAATTCACCATTTTATATGTGTGAAATTATGTTTAAATGTTTTACAAATAAAATGTGCATAGCCATCTAATAACTTACACTTTTCTAAATAATATGTTAGAGAATTATATAGTAATTACAGTAATTACTATGGTGATTAATAGTAGTTACTGTTATAATTCTCTAATAACAATGCAATTCACATTCTTTTTTCTTTAAATGAAGGGGAAAATGGATTATAATTGCCGCATTAAAAATTCTTTCTTCAAGAGAAACAATTATGAGTAATGATCAGAGGAATTTCTAAAATAATCTTGTGAAAGACTCTCTCTGCCCCCTCAGCCCAATACCTAGTTTACATAGTATTACAGATTTCTACATTTGTTGTCCTCTTCTGTTTGCCCTAATTGCATCACAGTTTGTGGGGGGAAGTGCTTGAATATGTGTATTTTGAAAAATGTGCCACATGATTCTGAAGAATACTACTGCCTGAGAACCCCTGGTATAGGATGAGCATACCCAACCAATTAAAAATCTAGATAATATGTTTTTAGCATCATAGTGACATCTTAAATTTGTTAAATTTCTTAATTATTCCTAAATTTTATCATGAGTTATTTATTCAGTTGATCTAATATTTAATGTTTTCCATAGTACCTTGCTCCTGAAGTAATCCGAAAACAGCCCTATGACAATACTGTAGATTGGTGGTGCCTTGGTGCTGTTCTCTATGAAATGCTGTATGGATTGGTATGTATTTCTGCTCTCTCATTATTGTTCCAATTTATTTTCATTATTTTGAGTTGTCTCTCTTTTTTAATAATCCCGAGGACTCTTAGATAACACTGATTGAGCAGTAGTAGTAACCTGGTTAAATGAATCCAGAATCACATTGGGGATATATACAAAAGGAAAAACTTTTCCTTTGTTACTGGTCTTTTAATTTTTTTTCACTGTTACACTAATCACTACTTACACTAATCAATATTCTCATCCAGCTTGGCATTTTTTAGAAATAGACACTAGCTATAACATTAATATTATTCACTTTCATACAGTTTACCCGTCATCATTCTGCCCAATTTCAAAAAGATGGAAAGAAGATTTCTGTATTAATTAGAAGATCATATCTTTTGGGTTTTGCCTTGTATTTTATTTTTATAGGATTAATAACTGGTGCTTCACTTTTTCCGCCAATAAGAAACCCTCTATTCCCTTTACCAAAAACATTACTAGATTTTATTGAAAAAGTATATTCACTATGAAATCATTTACCTCAGTTTTTATTAATTGAAGACACATAAGGCCAACCAGTGCTTCTGATTAATGTGTGTAAAATTGTTTTACTACGGTAATTAATATTCCAACCAGGAGTGCCTGGCTGGATCAGTTGGAGGGGCATGTGACTCTTGATCTTGGGATCTTGAGTTCGAGCCCCATGTTGGGTGTACAGATTACTAAAAAAATAAATAAACTTTAAAAATATATATCATTCCAACCAAAAGCAAGCAATTTAGGCACTTTGGTTAGTTTACATATTCTTATAGGACCAATTTTTCTTCATACTTTTTGAGATATTTAGAGTAGTTTCTAAAGTCTTTTTGTGATCCCATGAGTGTCCAGCAGCCCCATGCTGGGGACCATGCACTCATCACCCATGCTGCTGATCACACTAAGCTAAATACTATCATCAGCAGAGACCTGAGCTGGGGCTTGGTTTTTTTGATTCACTTTTTGTTTTGTGTGGGGTTTCCCCCCCAAAAAACTGGGGAGCTCTCATTGAAATCCAACACATGAGGTACATGTTAGAGCATTTGTCTTGTGTTGCTAACTTTGAATGATAGATTCCTATGGCAACCAACACTGTCTCTTTTTTGCCCTTGCTTACTAAAAGATTTAGTGTTCTCATTATAGTGACTTGGAAAAACTGATATACCTTACTTTCTTTAAACGCTGAGTATTTGCTGTCCAGATATTTCTGAATCCTTTAAATTTCTTTAGAGGACTCTGAAGGTGGAAAATACTGTCATTGTATATAAAATGCAATTGATTCAAAAGGGAACATTTGAAACATAGATTTCACTAATGACACATGAACTTTTTAAAAATAAAGTTGGATTTTAAAAAGTAAAAATGTTTTGCTTTCCTGTAAAAAAGAAAGTGACAGGCTATATAACTGCCTTAACTTTAAAAATTATTTTTAGTTTAAAAATTAACTCGACAATAAACTGGCTAATCCTCATGTTGAAGCTGTACAGGGCTTAGGCTGTGAATTGTAATTCTGCACAGTGTACCCGTAATGCTGTTATTACCCAAAGTACTTAGGAAGGAGCACTATCTTCATGTCTCCATCTCTACTGGAAATCTCTGTTTTAATTCATTTATTCCCAAGTCTCAAAAAATTATTTAATATTATATCTGTGTTGAATCTCTGTGTGCAGTAGTTCTTTCCTTATGCTTCTAATGAGGTTGGTGGTTTTCTCTAAAGCAGATACTATTACAAGTTTCACAGTTTACACCTGTCTGCAGCGTATTCTTGAACATTCAGTGAACGCATGTTGGGCTCTACATGGTGCTGGGTTTTAAACCCTCTTCACATTGGAGACCACACTGCAGATGTACACATGCCCACAAGACCTGTGCATTTCTAGAACTGTCCAGACCCAGACTGATCCCTGTAGAGCAAGGCCAAATCCACTCTTTTAACCCTATTTCGTCATAGCTTAATTAACACTATTTTCCTTTTTCCCCCCGCCAGCCTCCTTTTTATTGCCGAGATGTTGCTGAAATGTATGACAATATTCTTCACAAGCCCCTAAGTTTGAGGCCAGGAGTGAGCCTCACAGCCTGGTCCATTCTGGAAGAACTCCTAGAAAAAGACAGGCAAAATCGACTTGGTGCCAAAGAAGACTTTGTATGTACATCCTTCCCAGTATCTGCTTTATTTAAGCTTAAGATTTGAAGAAAAATTCTTATTTTATGTGGCATTTACTGGGACGAATACAGCTCTTAAACAGCACCATGGAAAAGAAGCATGCTTGTCCCAGCAGTTCTCACCAGTGTTTATAGTGTTTGAAGCACTTGCACAAGGCGGCTTTTCATTTGATCTTCGTAACAGTTCGAGCCTCTCCTCTTCACCCCTCACAGCCTGCCTTCTCACCCTGTTATTTATTTGATTTTCATTTATAAGAATTTTCCTCCCTTTTTAAAAAATGTGTGGCATGCATTTTTTGGTTACCTAACCTTTTAAATCATTTTACTTAAGAATTTATTGAATATGCCTCCTGTCTGCATGAGGTAATACATTTTGCCTTGAACTAACATTTAATAACATTTTTTCTTCTGAGAATTTGGTGACACCTCCCTGAGGTAATTATAGAATCTACAGGTTTGTTTGGTTTTTTAAAAAATCAGGGCAATTAAGAGTGCCTGGCTGGCTCAGTAAATGGAGTGTGTGACTCTTGATCTTGGGGTTGTGGGTTTGAGCCCCACAATGGGTGTAGCAATTACTTAAAAATAAAAAGTCCTTATGGGGTGCCTGGGTGGCTCAGTTGTTAAGCGTCTGCCTTCGGCTCAGGTCGTGATCCCAGGGTCCTAGGATCGAGCCCCGCATCAGGCTCCCTGCTCTGTGGGGAGCCTGCTTCTCCCTCTCCCACTCCCCCTGCTTGTGTTCCCTCTCTCGCTGTCTCTCTCTCTCTGTCAAATAAATAAATAAAATCTTTAAAAATAAAAATAAAAAAATAAGTCCTTAGAAAAAGGGTAATTAAATTGCTTGTGTAGCCACTGGTGTTATGTTCACATGTCAGTAAATTCATGAACTATTGGGGAACATGAACTTTTACTTTTTTTTAAGGATTTTATTTATTTATTTGACATAGACACGGCGAGAGAGGGAACACAAGCAGGGGGAGTGGGAGAGGGAGAAGTAGACTCCCTGCTGAGCAGGGAGCCCGATGTGGGGCTCGATCCCAGGACCCTGGGATCATGACCTGAGCTGAAGGCAGACGCTTAACCAACGGAGCCACCCAGGTGCCCCAGGGAACATGAACTTTTAAATTCATTTAAATCTCATACAAATTCAGGATGTCTGGGTGGCTCAGCCGGTTAAGCATCTGCCTTCGGCTCACTCCATTACCCCGGGGTCCTGGAATTGAGTCCCACATCGGGCTCCTTGCTCAGTGGGGAGTCTGTTTCTCCCTCTGCCTGCTGCTCCCCTGCTTGTCCTCACACTCTCTCTTTCTCTCTCTGACAAATAAATAAAATCTTTAAAAAAATAAATAAACTTCCAACACTCTTGTTCCATAGGCTTCCGCAAGATCCCACAGTCATCTCATGCTTTCCTTTCTGTATTTCTGGGCCCTCTTCCGTAATGTCCTGTGTAAACTCCTTTCTTCAACCTGATGGTTAAGTGTTGTGGTTCCTTGTGGTTGTCCTAAACCCTCTTTCCTTCTTCTGCGCTCTCTTCCTGGACAGTCTCAATTGGCCCAATGGCTTTGGTTCTCGTCTTCATCTCACATGTCTATAACTCCAGTCCAGACCTCTCTTCTGAACTCGGGACAATGGGATATATGCCTATTCGGCACCACCCTTCGGATTTCTTGAGAGAACTTCAAACATAGCATGTTCAAAATTAAACTCCTGCCATTTCCCTTTTGTGTGCCTCAGGTCAGAAATCTGAGTCATTCTTGACTTCTCGTTCTTCCTGTCATATTCAACAGACAGCCAGATCTTGTTGTATTTGCCTCCTAAATCTTTCCCACAACCACACACTTTTCTACTCACACTGTGATTACTCTTTTTCTGCCATTTTCAACTTATTTTTTTTAAAGACTTTATTTTTAGGTAATCTGTACATCCAGCCTGGGGCCCAAAACCACAAGCCTGAGATCAAGAATCATGGCTCCACAAACTGAGCCAGCCAGGCACCCCTACCATTTTGAGTTTGTGTTTGGCCACAACAATAGCTATTTTTCCTTCATTTGCTCATGGCTTTCCAGTCCATTTCCCTGTTACAGTCCGAGCGGTCTTAAAAAACAAACCAAAAATCCCCCATATTTGTGACATTCCTAAAACTCCCTCATGATTTCTCATAATCCTAGAATAAAATCCGAAATTCTTAATGTAGACCCAATATGATCTGACCTCTTTGCCTCTCAGGCTTCCCCTTGTGTGACAGTCCCAATCCTTTCCTGTAATGCAACAATATTTGACTCATTTTCTTGATCAAACTCACCTCTTTGCCACCTCAGGACCTTTGTATTCTGCCTGGAATGTTCTCCCCCTCATTTTTTATATGACTAACTTTTGCTCATCTTTCACACCTCTGATCAAACATTACTTCATCTCCAAAAAGGCTGTTTAGACCCACCAAACTAGGTTGGATCCTACTTTATACACTCTTGTGTCACCTTGCAGGGAAAATAACTGGAATTGATACTCTGCCAGCCTTTGATCATACTAACCCAGAATAGAATTTTTTTTTCTTGGTACGATAACTTATCAGTTTGATTTTACCTCTACCCCAGTGTGTAAAAAAACTCTCTTACCTAACTTCTTTTTTACCTCTCCCATTCAGATAATAATTACAATCCTTTGTGCCTATGTAGTGCCTTCTTTTTTTTTTTTTAAGGTTTATTTATTTATTTGAGAGAGAGAGCATGGAGGGGAGGGACACAGGGAGAGGGAGAGAGAGCCTTAAGCAGACTCTGTGCTGAGCGCAGAGCCCAGTGTGGGGCTTGATTCCACGACCCTGAGATCACAACCTGAGCCGAAACCAGGAGTTGGATGCTTAACTGACTGCCACCCAGGCACCTTGTGCCTTATTCTTTTCATATCTCTTTTATTTCCATATTTTTCACTAGTCCTTAAAATTGCATGTGAAGTGTCTAAGACAAATGTTAACTCCATTTTACCTACAAAGAAATTATGACTGTGAAGAGGATATAACTTAGGTTGGTCATTCTGAATAACTGTCCTGTCTGCTCTGGTGGTAGTCTCTCCACTACACTATCTTGCCGCATGAATACCATTAGCATGTACCTAAAAAGAATTATTGAGGGACAAAGTGGTAATGATTTGGCTTCATATAATTATTCAGTGAGTACTTAATTGTATTTTTCAACATTAGTAAAAAAAAATTATGTATTTCTTTAACATTCTAGCTTGAAATTCAGAATCATCCTTTTTTTGAATCACTCAGCTGGACTGATCTTGTGCAAAAGAGGATTCCACCACCATTCAATCCTAATGTGGTAAGTGTCTATCCACATCTTATTTTCTGAACTAGTGAAATGTAGAACTGTAGTTCATCATAATTTTAGCAATAGATCTCAAAGTCTAATGTGAATGAAACTGAATCATCAGTACCATTATTTGAAAATATGTCTCTCGGGGTTTATCTAGTGCACTGATAACTTCAAGATGACCAGTAAAATTATATTACATTGGTAAAAGTATCTTTTAGCATAGTAATTATGAAGTGTTTCTTTGGAACATGTATAAAAAGGGATGAGCTCATTAGATTAAAAAAAAGATGCAAATTAAGTAAGTGAGGTGTCTCATGCCTATAAATCAACAAACATTTTAAGTAACATTAATGCACATTTTTTTCTAGAATGATACAAAACCAAGCACAGGCAAACATTAATGGTACTGTGAATTGTTAGATACCTTTTTGGAAAATAAAATGTTCATGTTAGCTTGACTTGTTAAATCAACTGATGGAAACATTTTACCTAAAGATTTTTTTTTTTTTAAAGGAAAGTTTCATCAAAGATCTGTTTACAATGTTACGATGTTGAAAATTTGGGGAAATAAATACAGAACAGTAGGGAAATTTTTAATAATCATCAGTAGGCCAATAATGATGTTACTATTGATGGCTATATCTTTAGGCATATACTTTTATGCATTAAAATATGTAATTTATTCCTTATGCTACCAAGTTACCGTTGTTGTCCTTCTTATTACACATATTTTATAAATGAAGAAATGGAAAGTCAGAGATGCCACATAGCTGGATTAAAAAGTAGCAGAGCAAGGATTCAAATCTGTGCATTTCAAAATCACTATTCTATCTATGCTTTCTTATGCTCGATTGCCTTTTCTCATTAAGTGAATGGTAATAATAATAAATGTAAAAATGAGCAGGCACTTAGAAAATCCTTATAATGTTAAACAAAAACATGACAGTCCTTATACTATAAAATAAACATGGCAATTTTTGTGACGTGTTATTATAGCAGTAAAAATAACAGGTAAGGACTAGGAGAGAGTATAATATAAACCAAGATTGATTTGGGGTTGCGGGATCATAGGTGAATTTTTTTTTCCTTTATTTAAAGTGTTTTGGTGTTGTGAAATTCATGACATACTTTTTTAGTAAATTAGTGCAGAATAAGGAAATTGCTTCAGGAAAATATTACTTAGTCTACTCATTTTGTTAAAGGTTTGTTTCAGTGCATAGCTTATGACTAGTAATATTTAATAGGTGTGACACTGTACACCTATTAACAATATTTGTAGATTGCCTTATTTCATATAGCTTATCCAGAAGTGACTCCATTAAGGACAGTTTCTGTCCCTAATTTCTAGAGTTTGCACTAAGAACCTAGGACCTTTAAAAATTATTTTATTTTTATTTTTATATTGAAAGTCTTACTGAGTTTAGTTTAGCTCAAATAAATATGTCATCAGGCACATTAAAGAGTTAGGTACTCCTAAGCAGTACTGGAAATGGAAACAATGTTGACTTCAGAGTCAGTACCTCCATTTGGATCCCCACTCTTTTTGACTAATAAAATTTTTTAAAGCAAGATCCACAACCAAGAAGCCACAGAAGAAATTGGTAAATTTGGCCACATTAAATTTAGAAATGTCTACATGGTAAGAAAGAAAAAAAAACAACAACACTGCAAATAACAAACTGGGGAAGATTTCTTTAGCACATAAAGCATTCTTACAAGTCAATGAGAAAAAAGACCAATGACCAGTAAAAACATGGACAAAAGACACAAAATACGCAGTTACAGAAAAATAAATACAGATGGCTTTTAAATATATGGAAAGATGTTCAAATTCACTGACAAACTCTAATAGGTTACCATTTTCCACTTAACGGATTAATAAAGATCAGAAAGTTAGAGGATGTTAATGTAGACGTTCTCCTACTCTGTTCTCAGTACTTGCATCCTTTTATTTAACTCTGACAGCAATTCTATGAAATAGTACTGCTATTTTCCATATATTACAGATGAGTTAACTTAGGCACAGAAAAGGTTAAATAAGTTTCCCAGAGTTTAAAGAACTAGAATTTGAGCTCGGGCTCTTCGAAGACAGATCCTTCCCTCACTCTTAACATAAGCAATACAGTGTTATCCCTGTCAGTACTAGCCATGAGCCCTAAGAGCATTCATAAAATATCTATAAAGTCAAGTAAAAGAACATTTGCCATCATTCACTGAACACCTTCTACATGTCAGATTCTGGGAATTTTGTGTATTAACACATCAGATCCTCACAACACCTTAACAGGTAGGTGGTAGTATTCTTACTTACAGGAGTGGAAACAGAGATAGGATAATTTATATAAAAAATTAAAGCTAGCAAAAAAAAAAAAAATTAGAGCCAGCAAATTTCATAGCCAGAATTCAAAGCTTAGTCTTATTCCAAAGCCCATGCTTCTGGGGTTCCATGTAAGAATTTGATGACATTTTATATATACACATAAATACAACTTGTAGTATTCTTCTTCCTCTGTGGAGGAATTTCTCATATTGAGGGATCTAGCATTCTGGGTTTCCCTTGTCTGTGCTCTGCTGTTTATAGACCTACCAGGCTAACTGTATCCTTGGCTTAGAGTACCTGCCTTGGATCCTTGTCTGTTCACCTCGGTTAGACTTGCTGACCTAGACATGCTAAGGATTCCCTCCCGCTTAGAGCAGAGATAACCTAGAGATTCAGGGATGAGTTCTAAGAGTGAGTCACTGGGATTTGTGTCTCAGTTTTTATCTGCAAATACGTCAGAAGGGGAAAGTGCGGTAGTTTGTACCAGATTTGTAAAGGAAGACGAAGAACTGCTTCCATCAAGAAGCTGCCATGCTTTACTTCCCGGGTTCCCAGCTTCTTTAGGCCTCTACAGCTAAGGTGTCCTAGCCAAATGCCTAATGACCTTTGTAGCACAGTTTTATTTAATGCCCCTTTATTCTCCTCAAAAGGCTTCACCTAACCAGAGTACAGAAACTAGATGGGCAAGCATTTGATGGGAGCTCAAGTGAAAAGTGCCATCCTGAAAACCTACCTGGACTCCTTTTCTAAACTTAGAGGTGGTGCTGGGTAGAGAGAGAGGGGGTCAGTTGCAGGGCCTGAGGTTCAAGTTACCATAGGTAAGGACTTTGTTATGCTAGCTTACCTCACCCTTGTCTCCCCCCACTTCCAACAAGAACTTTGCTAGAAGGACAGATAACCTCACCTAAATAGTAAACTCTGGAAAGGAAAAGCAGAAACTGTTTCAAAGAAATGGTGAAGTAGGAAGACATCTAAACTTGCCAGGAATAAATATATAAATTCATGAAGTGGTTTTAATGAAAGACTAAATTAGTGAAAAACAAGCTAAGGTGAATAATAATATGCTTTTGATGTTTTAGGCAGGACCAGATGATATCAGGAACTTTGATGCAGCATTTACGGAAGAAACAGTTCCGTATTCTGTGTGTGTGTCTTCTGACTATTCTATAGTGAACGCCAGTGTGCTGGAGGCAGATGATGCATTCGTTGGTTTCTCTTACGCACCTCCTTCAGAAGATTTATTTTTGTGAACAGTTTGCCATCCAGAAACCATTGAGCAAATATAAGCCTACAGATGAGACTGAAACTCCTCTTTGTGTGAATATATTCAAATATGTTTAACTAGTGCCTCATTTTTACATGTAATGTTAAAAACTATGAAAAATGTATTTTCTGCTGTATGCAAGAAAATAGGGCATTTCAAAGAGCTAAGTTTTGAATTAAAATTTCTATTATTGTTTATTAAGCTTATTTTTAAAGAGTTTTAAAAGCTATTGTTCTCAGCATTAACCTATTTTTAAAGAAAACATTTTGCTAATGACTGTTTTCCCCCCTCAGTTTACACTAACATCTACCCAAGACAGACTATTTTTCAACAGCCTGTTTCAGTTTGGTTAACATGACATTAATGCCTTTGTAACTCTCTACTTTGACCTTTGTTCTCAGATCAGAACTATGCAATTGGTATGTGGTTGTTTAAGAAGAAACCACATCTTTCCATGATAAGTCATTCTTTGACATAATCAGTTCTTGGTAGGATTAAAATGTAAAAGCATAGTTAACACATGGGCTGTGAGTTAACACTTTGAATAAGTGTTCATTCTGCAGATCAAATTAAGAAATAACAAAAGGAGACCCATTGCTTTTGAAATACCAATTCAAATTTGTGAATTATTTTTCTCTGGAAGAAAAGTAAAGGCTTAATAGTTAGAAAGTTTAAAATATTCCCAAAGATCTGAAGGGTAATAAAATACTACTGGATTTTTTTTTAGGTGGTGCCAAAAATGAATGTCTCTGTGTCATGTATTTATATTACAAATACGTTCTATTTATGTTCTTTCTGGTCTTTATGTTGTTAAGTAGGCCTAAATCTCGGTATTTGCTTTTGCAAAAAGCTGTTCAAACTGTCTTTCTAATTGGTTATTAGTGAAAAATAGTGAGCCTTCTAGAGTATTTACCTAATTGGGAATATAAAAAATAGAATAGCAAATTCTTGGTCAGTATATATATTTCACTACAGTGTAACAAAAGTTAAAAATGATTCAGGCAGATGAAATGTCAGTATCTTTTTTGTCTTAGAAAAAGCACAGGAAACTCACCTTAAAATCATACTAAAAGCAAACTGTGTATTTATCATTATAAAAGAGAATACAGAAAAACTAAAAAAGAATGCTTGCCTTGGAATTCAGCTTCTTAGAGAAGAAATTTTTCAAGTCATGTAGGAAACATCGTGAAAGTTTAGGGACCAACTTATTATGCTTCAGGAACAAGCATTCTTTCCATGTATTTTCTCTTGAGAAAGGAATCACAAAAGCATTTCACATACCCTTTGGCTTAAAAATGTTCAGCAAAATGGGAGGGGGGTGTACTTTTGTTAGATTAATAATGTTTGCATCCAATACACTGAATCTTCCTTTAGAGGTAAGACTGTAATAGCAACACTGTAAATATGTGGTTTATTTGGCACTACTGTAAGTTCTGCTTTTACACAAAGTTCTTTGCTTATTATAAAGCAAAACAAAAACTAGTTTCTTGTATGATTTTTTTTTACTCAGCCACTCCTTAATTAAACTGCCAAAAATTAAAGTGCAATATTGTATATTTTTAAGAACAAATTTAAATATGCTGATGTTTATTGGATCACAAGAAATACAAATCTTAAAGTATAATAAAACTAGCAAAAAGATTAATAAGCATCTAATTCCTGTCATTATTTTAAATTAAATTGGTGATGGTTTATAAAAGTCATTACAAAAATGAATTATTTGTATATGTGAGGGATAAAAGTATAAAACTTTATATTTGGACACACATAAAAGATTATCTAGATTATCAGCGGCTGACATATTTAATATTCAGGGAATAAACATCTTCCAAGTTTCAAGTTTATTTTCTCTGTCATAGCATGCTAAGTCTTTTAGGAAAAAACGTGTGCCCTTTGAATAGTTGAACCATTTCATGGCTATTGCCAAAATAAATTCAAGGGTCTGAGTGAAGAATCCCTAACATTCTTCGTGTTATCCATACCTCTTATTTTATTGCATATGGTATAGTGAAGAGCTTCCCAGCCATTGTTACAGCATAGTACACACTGAAGTTGACAAGTTTTCAGCATACCTGGGGGGAGGTGCTAAATGATGTAGATAGAGACTGGAAGCAGGTTCTCCGTTCAAAATTTTTACATGCCAAAATAATTTTTGAACTTAAGATATTTGCAGAGCCAACAAACACTGTTTGGATATAATTTTAGCAATGGAACATTTAAAAGGTGGTTTAAATATTTCAAATATTTATTACTGTAAAATTTGATCACTATAAAAACTTATCATTACCAGTGTCTTTTAGCCTACCTTTAACTAGTAATTATTCACAGTCATAATATTAAAAAACTACACAGATAGGGCACCTGGGTGGCTCAGTCGGTTAAGCAGCTGCCTTTGGCTCAGGTTATGATCCCAGGGTCCTGGGATCGAGCCCTGCATCAGGCTCCCTGCTCTGTGGGAAGCCTGCTTCTCCCTCTCCCACTCCCCCTGCTTGTGTTCCTTCTCTCGCTGGCTCGCTCTCTGTCAAATGAATAAATAAAATCTTAAAAAAAAAAAAACTACACAGATGTTACTGTATGAAAAGTGGGAGTGAGTATTACAGGAAAATTTGTGATATTAGAATGACTTTTTCAATAAACTGTTGAAATTGATGACTTAATTCCTCATATATGTAGTTTGGAAGTTAAGTCTGTTTTAAAAGTGGGATTTTCTGCCACTTGCCTTTAAGATTGGTTTTTACTTTTATTGATTTTTACAGGTTATTCCATATCCCAAGGTGATTGTTCTTTTATTATAAAATCCTAAAAGTACATAGATGAGTGTCAGGCATCTTGACTACCTTGAAATAATATGCCAAGTTTTGTGTATGAATGAAATTGACTTGCAGCAGGGAGTGCTAAATGGCTTTGTTCAGATACCCAAAAGGATTCACTGCTGTAAAAATACTGGGTTTCCTCTCTGCCATTTTAGTTCTTCTTTGCTCACCTACAATTAAGAGTAATTGCTCTCTAACTTCCCTGAAAGCATTCCAATTGGGACTTTTTACGTCTTTAGCATTTTTGGTCTCTTACCAATATTGCATAATCATTCATTTGTAATCCTTTTTTTTAAGATATTTATTTATTTGAGAGAGAGAATGAGAGAGAGAGAGCATGAGAGGGGGGAGGGTCAGAGGGAGAGGCAGACTCCCCGCTGAGCAGGGAGCCTGATGTGGGACTCGATCCCAAAACTCCAGAATCATGACCTGAGCCGAAGGCAGTCGCCTAACCAACTGAGCCACCTGGGTGCCCTATAATCCTTTTTTTTTTTTTTAAAGATTTTATTTATTTATTTGACAGAGAGAGCACAAGCACGGGGAGCGGCAGGTAGAGGGAGAGGGAGAAGCAGGCTCTCTGCTGAGCAGGGAGCCCAATGCGGGGCTCCATCCCAGGACACTGGGATCATGACCTGAGCCGAAAGCAGCCGCTTAACCAACTGAGCCACCCAGGCGTCCCTGATTTGTAATCCTTGAAACACATTCCTTAATAGTTAAAAGGACCCATATGCAAAAATAGTTCTTATTTTACTATTTCCTTATATTATGTCCATTTTTACAGAGGTAAATAAATCAGCAAGAAACATAGCTATTTCAAAGTGTACCTTTTCAATAATTTACCCAAAGTCAAGATAGAGAATAATTTAAAGCAATATTACACAAAAAAAAGCCTACAGAGAAGTATAAACTCAGAGTGATTTATAGCAGTGAAGTAGCCAAAGGATCCTACAAACAAAAATTATTTTTACATGTACTAAAAATGATGAACACCATATCTTTAATAGCATAAAACAAAAAACCACATCATTCTATATAACCCTTCTTACTGGAAGAGCCAGACATGTTTGGCGATTTTACAAATCTTGTGTTCAAATGTGACTTGAAAGTTTTTACTGAAAATTCTCTTTTGCAGGAATATATCTGATAGATTTATCCTTTTCCTTCTAACATATTTTCAGTGTTCTCATGTTATTAAGGAGCAGAGATTTACACTTCGATTTTAGTTGAGTTTCTGTGGGAAAGTCTAGAATGAGTTATCAATATTTAAGTGTTTTTATGTTTTATTAGTTAACTCATGGAATCTGGAAGGCTTATGGGCAATGAAACAGACTTACCCAAATGGTCTAATTTATCTCAGTGTGTTGGACTTTTTTCAGTTCTTTCCAGAAAGTAGTTAATACAGCCTTGGTTTTTTTTAAATTTTTCTCTCATGCCTCAATAATACAGAAATTATAGCCTACTTTGTTAATGATACATTGATGTTGAACATTAACACTTACTTACTTTAGAAAGATAACCCTAGCTATATGCCTCAAATAGATATCAAAAGCAAAGCTTTGGGGGCACCTGGGTGGTTCAGTTGGTTAAGTGTCTGACTTGATTTTGGCTAGGGTTGTGATCTTGGGATTGTGGGATCAAGCCCCAGATCAGGCTTCACACTCAGCAGGGAGTCTGCTTGAGATTCTCTCCCTCTCCCTCTGCCCCTCCACCCACTTGTGCACTCACTCTCCCACCTCCAATAAATAAATCTTTAAAAAAAAAAAACTTTGTCAGAATTCATATGACTTTAACACTTAAGAGCTGTGCATTTATTTGGCTCTATATAAATTATACCTCAGTGAAAAATATTGAAAGACAAAGCTATATATAACAAAAAATAAAATTTAGATAACCCATAATACTACCATCTTAAAGTATTTGAGACATTTTACCACATTACATGTGAAAGAATCCAGGAATTTGGAGCCAAAGAAAAAGGTGAAGAGATGAAAATAGCCCAACCTGAACCATGTACATGCACGACAGGGACTTCCTTTTTTCCAGGTCCACCTGTAAGGATCTTGGAAGTTACCAGATAAAAAGCTGAACAGACTGAATCATCAACTACTCTTCTTGGATACAGAAGAAAAGGGAGGATGCAGGGCACACTGCTACCCCCAAAATGGGAGAGTGAGGTGAATATAAGAAGTTGCAACTTACTGTAGCAGAGACTCAACCACTGCGGGAGCGGTGCAGGAGTTGGAAAACCTGAACTAGATTAGCAAGTTGCTAGAGGCTAAGTGAAGACAATTGAAAGTGAAAAAGTCCAGGGAAAGCCAGTCATAGGGATCCCCACAATTTTGTGAAACTGACCTCCCAGAGCTCAAGGAGCTTCTCACAAATACTGGAGAAAAACTCTCTTGCGATTCCAGGAGAAGGAGGGGAAAAGGGACACGTTTCAAATATGCCAGGGCATTCTGGTCTTCTGCTTTTAGGAGAAACTAGTTAATCAGAACCTGACCTGCAGGGGTATTCTCAGAGCCTAATATGCAGGAAGGAAAGTACCAAACTCTAGTCAGTTCAAGTCTTACATATGGGAGAAGGGAAATACCCAACTTCAGTCCACTCTAGCCACCCTGTCCCACCTAATGGGAAAGAAAAAACTAAGAAACACACTAAGTTTGTCCAGAGGCATAGGATCACTAAAATAAAGATCGAATCAAAGGATTATAGAACACTTCCCTCTCACCATACTGTATCACAACATTTTAAAAGATTTATAGCACTTCCTTTTACCCACTACGTCATGCCTGGCCACCAAGAAAAACTACAAGGCACACTAAAAGGCAAAAACAAAAGCCCACACAATTTGAAGAGAAAGAGCATCAGAATGCAGGGATGTTGGAATTATCAGACCAGGAGTTTAAAACAAGTATGATTAATATGTCAAAGTCCCTAGGGGCACCTGGGTGCCTCAGTTGTTAAGTGTCTGCCTTCAGCTCAGGTCATGATACCAGGGTCCTCGATCAAGCCCCTCATTGGGCTCCCTGCTCAGCAGGAAGTCTGCTTCTCCCTCTTCCTCTGCCCTCCCCCTGCTCATGCTCTCTCTCTCTCTCAAATAAAGAAAATCTCTAAAAATATACATATATGTTAAGATCCCTAATAGATAAAGCAAGAACAGATGGTCTATGTTGTAAGCAGAGAGAAAGAAATCCTAAGAAAGAAACAGAAAGAAATGCTGGAGATGTAAACAACAACAAATGAAGACTGCTTTTGATGGGCTTATTAATATGCTGGACACGGCTGAGGGAAGAATCTCTGAGCTTGAGGATATTTCAGTGAAAACTTCCAAAGCTGAAAAACAAAGAGAACAAAGACTAAAGAAAACAGAACCATATCCAAGGACAGTGGGACAACTGCAAATGGTGTAATATACGTGTAATAGAAATACCAGAAGAAGAAGAGAAAGAAACAGAAGAAATATTTGAAGTAATAATGACAGAATTTTCCCTAAATTAATGTCAGACACCAAACCACAGATGGAGGAAACTCAGGAACACCAAGCAGGATAAATGCCAAAAAATTATACCTAGGCATATCATTTTCAAACTTCAGAAAATCAAAGATAATGAAAAAGTCCTGAAAGAAGCCAGAGGAAAAACATCCTTACCTATAGAGGAAAAAGGAAAGAATTACACCCAACTAGTCCTCAGAAATCATGCAGACAAGAAGAGTGGAGTGAAATAAATAAAATGCTGAGAGGGGCATCTGGGTGGCTCAGTCAATTGAGCTTCAGATTCTTGGTTTTGGCTCAGGTCATGATCTTGGGGTCATGGGATCAAGCCCTGCATCGGGCTCTGTGCTCTGTGAGGTCTGCTTGTTCCTCTCCCTGCCCCTCTGCTTCTTACCCTGCACGTGCTCATGCACATGCACATGCTCTTTCTCTCTCTCTCTCTCTCAAAAAAAATTTTAAAAAGTGAAGGAGAAATGGACTTTCTTAGACAAATAAAAATTTAGGTAATGTGTTGCAATAGACCTACCTTGCAAGAAATGTTGAAAGAAGTTCTTTCGAGAAAAAGAAAACATCATAGGTCAGAAACTCAGATCTACATAAAGGAAGAGCATCAAAAAGGAGTAAATGAAGGTAAAATAAAACTTTTACTTTTCTTAATTGATCTAACAGGTAACAATTTGTTCAAAGTAACAGCAACAATGTATTTGATAATGTATGCATATGTATATATCATATAGGTAAGCTTATTTGTGCTTTTATATAAGTAAAACGAATGATGTCAATGATACAAGAGACAGGAGGGAAGAATTAAGATTATTTTATTATTATAAGGTAATCACACTGAGGTACTTCACTGTACTGTGAAGCAGTATAATGTTATTTGAAAGTGGATTTGGATTAGTTGTAAATGGGTATTGCAAACTCTAGGACAGTTACTATAAAAAGGTGGGGGGAGAGTGTAACTGATATGCTAAAAAAATGGAATCAGTTAAAATCACAGAAGGCAGAAAAAAGGATGGGAGACAAAAATAAAGACAAGAAAAAGGCAACAAATAGAAAATAGTAACAAATATGGTAGGTATTAGTTCAACTATATCAATCATCACTTTAAGCATAAATGGTCTATATGTACCAATTAAAAGACAGAGATTGTCAGAGTAGATCAAAAAACAAGATTCAACTGTATGTTGTCTACAAGGAATTTACTTTAAATTTAAAGATACATACAGATTGAAAGTAAATGGATGGAGAAAAATACACCATGCTAACACTAATCAAAAGAAAGCAGGAGTAGCTATATTAACTTCAGACAGAGCAGATTTCAAAGTAAGGAAAATTATCAAGAATAAAAAAAGGGATTACATAATGATAAAGGAGTCAATTCTCTAGAAAGACATAACAATCCTTAATGTGTATGTGCCTAACAAAAGAGTGTCTGACTGCATTAGGCAAAAACTGATAGAACTGCAAGGAGAGACAGATGAATCCACTATCATAGTTGGAGACTTCAACACTCTCTCTCAGAAATGGACAGATTCAGCAGGCAGAAAATCAGTGAGGACATAGTTAAACTCAACGACACCATCAATCCACTGGATATAATTGACATCTGTAGACTCATCCAACAACAGCAGAGTACATTCTCTCCAGCTCACAGGAACATTCACCCAGATAGAACAAATTCTGGGCCATAAAACACACCTTGTGAAATTTAAAAGTATAGAAATCATACAATGTTTGCTCTAAAACCACAATTAAATAAAACTAAAAATTAATAACAGAAAGATAACTGGAAAATCCAAAACAGATGAAGATTAAATAACACACTTATAAATAACACATATGTCAAAGAAGAAATCTCAAGAGAAACTTTAGAATATTTTGAACTAGGGTGCCTGGGTGGCTCAGTCGGTTGAGCATCCATCCGACTCATGGTTTTGGGTCAGGTCACAATATCAGGGTCGTGAGACTGAGCCCTGCATCAGGCTCTGTGCTCAGTGGGGATGTCTGCTTGAAATTCTTTCTCTCCCTCTCACTCTGCCCCTCCCTGGCTTGTGCTCTCCCCCTCTCTCTCAAATAAATCTTTTAAAAAATATCTTGAACTAAATGAAAATGAAAACAATTTATCAAAATGTGTGGAATATAATGAAAATAGTATTTAGAGGGAAATTTATAGCACTGGATGCATATATTAGAAAAGAGGAAAGATCTAAAATCAACAATCTAAGTTTCTACCTTAGGGAACAAGGGAAATAATCACTAATTACTTTCAAGGTAAGCAGAAGAAAAGAAAAAAAATTATAGCAAAAATCAATGAAATCAAAAATAGGAAATCAACAAAGAAAATCAATGAAACCACATGCACCCCAATGTTTATAGCAGCAATGACCACAGTAGCCAAACTATGGAAGGAGCCAAGATGCCCTTCAACAGGTGAATGGATAAAGAAGATGTGGTACATATATACAGTGGAATATTACTCAGCCATCAGAAAGGACGAATACCCACTATTTGCATCAATATGCATGGAACTGGAGGGGATTATGCTAAGTCAAATAAGTCAAGCAGAGAAAGACAATTATCATAAGGTTTCACTCATATATAGAACATAAGGAATAGCACAGAGGACCATAAGGGAAGGGAGGGAAAACTGAAGGGGGAGAAATCAGAGAGGGAGACTAACCATGAGAGACTATGGACTCCAGGAAAAAAACTGAGGTTTCGAGGGGAGGGAGTTGAGGGGATGGGCTACCAGATGATGGGTATTGAGGAGGGCATGTGTTGTGATGAGCACTGGGTGTTATATGCAACTAATGAATCATTGAACACTACATCAAAAACTAATGATGTACTGGGGCTCCTGGGTGGCTCAGTTGTTAAGTGTCTGCCTTTGGCTCAGGTCCTGGTCCTGGGGTCCTGGGATCGAGCCCCACATTGGACTCCCTGCTCAGCGGGAAGCCTGCTTCTCCCTCTCCCACTCCCCCTGCTTGTGTTCCCTCTCTCACTGTGTCTCTCTCTGTTAAATAAATAAAATAAAATCTTAAAAAAAAAACTAACGATATACTATACAGTACCTAACTGATCATAATAATAAAAAAAAGAAAGAAAGAAAAATCAAAGAAACCAGAAGCTGATTCTGTGAAAAGATCAATAAAGTTGATAAGCCTCTAGCCAGGCTAACGAAGAAAAAGAGAAAAAAAAAAAAAACACACATCACTACAGATCCCATGGACATTAAAAGGATAATAAAGGAATACTATGAACAACTATGCCACAAATGTGGTAACCTGGATAAAATGGACCAATTCCTTGAAAGACACAATCTGCCAAAACTCACACAAAAAGCAACAGTCTGAATAGGCCTGTAGAAACTGAATCAGTAATTAATAAGCTTCCAAAAGAGACAGCATCAGGCCCAGATGGATTCAGTGGTGAATTCCACCAAACATTTAAGGAAGAAATGATACCAGTTCTCTATCATTTCTTTCAGAAGGTAGAAGCAGAGGGAACACTTCCTAACTAATGACCTCATTGTATAAGGTCAGGATTATGCTAACCAAAACCAGACAAAGACATTACAAGGAAAGGAAACTACAGGCCAGTATCTGTCATGAACATAGATGCAGAAGTCCACAACAAAATCTTGTAAATTGAGTCCAAAAATGTATAAAAAGTTTAAAATGTATAAAATGTATAAAAGGTACACAACATGGCCAGGTGGGATTTATTCTACATTGTAAGTTTGGTTAAGCATTTGGAAACCAATTAATGTATCTCATCACATCAATAGGCTAAAGAAGAAAAATCACATGACCATAACAATAGATGCAGAAAAAGTACTTGACAAAATCCAACTCTTAATCATGATAAAAACTCAGTAAACTGGGGATAGAATGAAACTTCCTCAACTTGATAAAGAATATCTACAAAAAACCTATGGTTGGCATCATACTTAATGGTGAGAAACTATAAACTTTCCCTCTAAGACCAGGAAGAAGGCAAGAATGTCCCCTATCACCTGCTTCCTTTCAGCATTGTACTGGAAGTACTAGCTAATGCAGTAAGAAAAGAAAAGGTATAAAGATTGAGGAAAACATAAAACTGTTGTTGTTTGCAGATGACATGATCATCTATGTAGAAAATCCAATGGAATCAACAAAAAAGTTTTGGAATTAATAAGTGATTATAGCAAAGTTGCAGGATACGAGGTTAATATAAAAAAGTCAATCACTTTCTTATACACCAGCAACAAACAAGTGAAATTTTAAATTAAAAACACAATACAGGGGCGCCTGGGTGGCTCAGTTGGTTAAGTGACTGCCTTCGCCTCAGGTCATGATCCTGGAGTCCCGGGATCCAGTCCCGCAACGGGCTCCCTGCTTAGCAGGGAGTCTGCTTCTCCCTCTGACCCTCCCCCCTCTCATGCTCTCATTCTTTTTCTCAAATGAATAAAATCTTTAAAAAAAAAAAACACAATACATTTACGTGAGCTGTTCCCCAAATTAAATACTTAGGTATAAATCTAATAAAATATGTACAACATATATATGAGGAAAATTACAAAACTCTGATGAGGGGTGTCTGGGTGGCTCAGTCGTTAAGCGTCTGCCTTCGGCTCAGGTCATGATCCCAAGGTCCTGGGATCAAGCCCCGCATTGAGCTCCCTGCTCCGCTGGAAGCCTGCTTCTCCCTTTCCCACTCTCCCTGCTTGTGTTCCCTCTCTCGCTGTGTCTCTCTCTGTCAAATAAATAAATAAAATCTTAAAAAAAAAAACTGATGAAAAAAATCAAAGAACTAAATAAATGGAAAGATATTCTGTGTTCATGGATAGGAAGACAATCTTGTCAAAATGTCAGTTCTTTCCAAACTGATCTATAGATTCAACACGATTCCAACTGAAATCTCAGCAAGTTGTTTAGTGGGTAGCAATAAACTTTATATGAAAAGACAAAAGACCCAGTATAGGCAACACAATATTGAAAGAAAAGAATAAAATTGGAAGACTACACTATCTGTTTTTAAGACTTACTATAAAGCTACAGTGATTGAGACAATGTGGTATTGGCAAAAAAATAGACAAATAGATCAGTGGAACATAATAGAGAACCCAGAAACAGACCCACAGAATTATACTCAACTGGTCTTTAACAAAAGAATAAAGGCAATACAATGAATTAAAGATAGTCTTTTCAATAAATGGTGCTGGGACAACCAGATACCCACATGCAAAAAATGAATCTAAACAGAGACCTCATACCTTCAGAAAATTTAACTCAAAGTGGATTACAGACCTAAATGTAAAACACAGAACTGTAAAACTCCTGGAAGATAACAACGGAGAAAATCTAGTTAACCTTTGTTATGTTGATGTTTTTAGATACAACGCCGAAGGCATGATCCATGAAAGAAATAATTAATAAGTTGAACTTCATTAAAACTAAAAACTTGTGCTCTGTGAAAGACAATGTCAGGAGAATGAGAAGACAAGCCACAAACTCGGAGAAAATCTTTGCAAAGGACATACCTAATAAAAGACTGTTATCCAAAAAATACAAAGAGGGGGCACCTGGTTGGCTCAGTCAGTGGAGCATGTGACTCCTGATCTCAGGGTTGTGAGTTCGAGCCCCATGTTGGCTATAGGGAGTATTTAACAATAAAATAGTTAAATAAATATATATATATATATGTATATCATACATATATATATATATTCACATATATATGTATTTACAAAGAACTCTTGAAAGTCAAGAATAAGAAAATGAACAACTCGATTAAAAAATGGCCTGGGGTTAGTCAGTTAAGTTGTTAGTCGGTTAAGCAGCTGACTTCTGATTTCAGCTCAGATCATGATCTCAGGGCCCTGGGATCCAGCCCCATATGGGGCTTGATTCTCTTTTTCCCTCTCCCTTTGCTTGATTCTCTTTTTCCCTCTCCCTCTGCCCTTCCCCCCCTCACATGCTCTCTCTCTCTCTCTCAAATAAATAAATTAATTTTTAAAAAATGGGCCAACGGCCTTAACAGACATCTGACCAAAGAAGATATACAGATGACAAATAAGCATATGAAAAGAAGCTCCACATCATATGTCATTAGGGAAATGCAAATTAAAATAATAATGAGATACCACTACATACCTATTACAATGGTCAAAATCTAGAACAATGACAACACCAAAGGATGGCAAAGATGTGGAGCAACAGGAACTCTCATTCACTACTGGTGGGAATGCAAAATGGTATAGCCACTTTGGAAGACAGTTTAGTGGTTTCTTTCAAAACCAAACATACTCTTGGGGTGCCTGGGTGGCTCAGTTGGTTAAGCGACTGCCTTCGGCTCTGGTCATGATCCTGGAGTCCCGGGATCGAGTCCCACATCGGGCTCCCTGCTCAGCGTGGAGCCTGCTTCTCCCTCTGACCCTCTTCCCTCTCGTGCTCTCTATCTCTCATTCTCTCTCTCAAATAAATAAATAAAATCTTTAAAAAAAACAAAAACAAAAAACCAAACATACTCTTATCATATCATAGTGCTCCTTAGTATCCTCCCAAAGAACTGAAAACATACATCCACACAAAAACATGCACGTGGATGTTTATAGCAGCTTTATACATAATTGCCACAACCTAGAAGCAACCAAGATGTTCATTATTAGATGAATGGATAAACTGTGGTACATCCAGATGATGGAATATTATTCAGTTCTAAATGAACAACTATGCCACAAATGTGGTAACATGGATAAAATGGACCAATTCCTTGAAAGACACAATCTGCCAAAACTCACACAAAAAGCAACAGTCTGAATAGGCCAAGTTCTAAAAAGAAGTGTTCTATCAAGCCATGAAAATACATGGAATAACCTTAAATGCATCATACTAAGGGAAAAAAGTTCATGACCTGAGCTGAAACCAAGAGTCAGATTCTCAACCAACTGAGCCACCCAGGCACCCCCCTTTTCAAAAAATATTTTGTTTTTAAGTAATCTCTACACCCAACAGGAGGCTTGAACTCACAACCCCGAGATCAAGAGTTGCATTTTCCAACCACTGAATCAGTCAGGTGTCCCTAGGAACTCCCTTTATCTTCTGCTCAATTTTGCTGTGAACCTAACACTGCCCTAAAATTTTTTAAATATTTAAAAAAAAAAGTGTGACAGAAAGCCCTGTGTAGTTGCTGAAAGACAGAAAAAAATGGGAGAGGAAATGAGAATGTAATGGAAAGGGATTTTGATTTGGGTAAAACGGTCCAGTTCCACACCACCATCTCTAAGTTAAAAAATTAAGATGACCCATCTGTTAAAAATTATTCATTTTTATAAATCTGCCTAACAAAACTCCATGTAAATATACCTAAAAATAAATGTTTCTTCCTTAATGTACTAGTTTTATATATTGGATATCTACTTAAAATTTTCAACCTATTGGGAAGTTTCTAATTCTCAACCTACCACTGAAAATTTATTTGTGATGTTCAGTGATATTCTGTAATAATAAAGTATTTACAGCAATGTTGTAATAAAAAGCAATGAAACTTTGCCTCTAGATATCACTATCATTTTTAGAGTCTGCAATGTGCAGTAATGCACTGAATACTTAAGGTTTTAAATGCTATTCTTACATTTAATATAAATATATGTGTGTATCTTCTTTTTTAGAGAAGGAACGGGGGTGGCGGTGGAGGGGCAGAGGGACAAAGAGAATCTTTTTTTTTTTTTAAAGATTTTATTTATTTATTTGAGAGAGAGAGAGAGAATGAGAAAGAGAAAGCACATGAGAGGGGGGGAGGGTCGGAGGGAGAAGCAGACTCCCCGCGGAGCAGGGAGCCCGATGCAGGACTCGATCCCAGGACTCCAGGATCATGACCTGAGCCGAAGGCAGACGCTTAATGACTGAGCCACCCAGGCGCCCCAATGCATATCTCATTTTTAAGGCCAAATAACATTCCATTGTAGGGATATACCACATTTTATTTATCCATTTATCAGTTGTTTCCACTTTTTGGCTATGAATATTGTGTGTAAGTTTTTGTGTGAACATATGTTTAAATCCTCTCATTATCTATGTATAATAGATAATGTGTGGCATGGATTTGTTGGATCATACAGTAACTCCACTTCTGAGGTAGTCCCAGGACGTTTTCCAAATTGATTACACCATTTTGCATTCCCAGAAGGAGAGTTTTCAGTAAATTAAAAAACAAAACAAAAAACCAGGGAGA
This sequence comes from Zalophus californianus, assembly GCF_009762305.2. Classification (NCBI taxonomy): domain Eukaryota; kingdom Metazoa; phylum Chordata; class Mammalia; order Carnivora; family Otariidae; genus Zalophus; species Zalophus californianus. The sequence goes on from NC_045598.1 coordinate 126,550,169, forward strand.
CCCTTGGCCTGTGAAAACAACAAAAAGCAAAGGTTTGTATCTATCTTCCTCCCTCTCCTTTGCCTTGCAGGGAGAGTGCAACGGTGATTTAATTAAAGAGGGTGGAGGAAGGGTCTGGGTAGCCACCCTGACGAGATGGGGGGCGGGGTCCCGGCAGCCCCCGCGCCACCAACGTCCGCGAGGTGCGCGCACGCGTGCGAGGATCTCGCTGGGTGTTGGTCTCAAGGGAGCGGTCGCCCGGCAGGGTTCTGTGGGTAAAGACTGGGTGTTATGTGCTGCTGGGTCGGGGTTCCTGCTAGCAGAGGCTGCGGATGGTGGTGGGAGAGGTCCTAGATCCCAGGGTGTGAGGTCAGATTCGCTTTTATCCACTTTGTGAGGTGTTTTTCTGCTGACGCGACGGGCGAGAAGACGCGACTCAAGGCCTGTTGCAAGTGAACCAACACTTGAGTTCCTTAGAGGACGGGAACGCTTGTAGAATTTTACCCCCGTTCTCTTACTTAATGTTTTTCCACAGGCTTCCATGTCGTTTTCCACTTTCCCCTTCTCAAAAGTGAATCTACTCCCAAGACTTCTGCTTTACACAGGGACACTGGAGCTTTATCTCTCGGGTTTTTGTTTTGTTTTGGTTTTGTTTTTTTTTTAAAGCTGCTGGACGCCAGGCCTTGATTTACGTGGCTCTAGTGCTTATATATATATCTGGGTGTCCCAAGAGCCCGTTAGGGTTACGGTATTTAAGGTGAACTTTACATTATTTTTCTACTCTTCTCTGGGGTTCCATATTTCCATTAGGGCAGCAGCATCCATCCACGCCCATCCTGAAAACACAGGCTGGTCACCATGTCCAGCATGAAATCTTTAAAAGTCTAGAATCCATCCCCTCTACTTCATTTCATTCATCATGCCCTGGATTAGGCCATACATCTCCTAAGACTATTTCAGTAGCTAGAAACTGATTATCAACTCTTTCTCTACCCAACCCATCTTGCACGCTGGCAGCAGGCATTGATTACTAACATAAAAATCTGACCATATTTTTCCCTGTTAAAAACTTCGATGGTTTCTCTTTGCCTGTCTATATAATCGTCACGGACTTCAAACATTTTAATAACCTGATTGAGACTCATCCAACCATTTCAGAGCCTCCCTTCATTCAGCCCCAGAAACCTTATGTTCAAATGAAGCACAGATGTAATGTCCTGAACACAACATACACTTTAAGATCATTGTACCTATGACAACTGAGAAACTCTGAACTTTCCCCCCCTGTATAATAGCAAAAAGGACAGTCTCTTTTATTTGGAAAGTAGCCTGAATGCCAAGTAGTAAGGACATGGATTCAATAGTGTAGGTCTGAAAATTGGGGTGACAGAGGGTTACCCCATCTTTGGAAAAAATCCTCCTGTCTTTACATCTCTTCCAGTTAGTGAGATCTTTATCAAATATCACCTTTAAAGTAGAATTCATTTCTTTTTCTCTATGACCTATTGTATTAAGTCAAAATGTCCTAAAACGATAGAAAATATTATGACCCCAACACAAGGATGATGTCATTTTGTGAACTATTTAATATATCTTGTTCCTTTTGTGAGTCTTAGTACATTAATATTTTTTATAACAAGTAAATTGTAAGTTTTTTACATATTTCTCATCTCTCACCATACTTTTTGTGAACAGTAGGAATCATATTTTACTCATCTTTGTGTCCCCAGTGTCTAGGACAGTCTGGTATCCAATAAATAGTAAATGCCCAATAAATATTTGATAATGAATAAATGTGATGGTCATTATTTCTGACTTCTCTAAATTGGCAACTCCTTGAAGGCAGGATCCAATCTTAATCATTTTATTCCTAAGATCTAATACAATTACTGGTATATATTGTTTCCAATTACTGTTTGCTGTCTTTAAATGAATTTTACATATTCCATTCTCATTACCAAAGTTTAATGTTTTATGTTGGCCACTAATAGAATATTTAAAGCCAGAAGAAGCCTTATCATCTAATGCAACCCCTTCATTTTCTACAGATGAAGATACTGGGCCAAGAGAGGTCAGGTGATTGCCCCATAGCAACTAGGAAATGCTGGGTCTAGAACTAAGTTCTCAGATTTTTTAGGTTAACTACACTTTACTTAGATTGAATTTTTGAAACAACTTTTACCACTTTCATTTTTTAAGCAACTCCTGCAAGGGGACCTCATCATCTAATATTTATTTCAACAAGCATTTTTTGGGGAACACCTACTCTGTAAAGAGACAGTTGAGGCTCCTGTTCTTACATTTGCAATATTGTGGAGAATCTGATGACCTACTGTTGATAAAAAATGTTATTTGGCAAAAAAACCACAAAATTTTTTTTCCTTTTGGGTAGGAATTTTTCTAAGTTGGAAATTTTACCTCATTTCGTTTCACTCTCAATTTGAAGTTGAACAATTTGTAAGGTTTTATTAGAGATCATGAAGTATAAATTCTAATTTATTTTATTTCTAGGTATTCTCATCTTTTCTGTGCGTTTCACCATCTGTAGTCTTTACCAGCAACTGTCGTTTAATCATTTAGTAATAGAGAAGAATCATTAATTAGGAGAAAATGTCAAGTCTAAAAATGAAAGAGGCAGCCCTTATCTATCTTGACAGAAGTGGAGGCCTCCAAAAGTTTATAGATGATTGCAAATACTACAATGGTATGTTCAGCAAAGGTGACATTGTATCTTAGAAACTTTAAAATAAATTCCTGCATGTAACTATCCTCATTTTTATATTTGTGCATTTTTACAGATTCAAAACAAAGTTATGCTGTCTATCGATTCAACATTTTAATAAATCCCTCTGATATTGTTGAATTGGATGCTGAACTTGGAAATCACATTTTACATGAGCCTTTAAAAGCTGCTCAAGTTTTTCAATCAGTAAGTTAAAGAAAGAAAGAATTTTATGTCATGTGGAATTTTTGGTAACTTTGTTTGTTTGAAACCACAGGTCTGTTTTACTGCTGTTAAGACTCTCTCATTAATTGGACAATTACAGACTGAAACTCAGGTAAGTTTTAGTTAAATTTAACAAAGAAAACTGAGGTAAAAATTTTGAAGATTACTTGTAAATAAATATTTCTATATTCATATTTCTGTTTATTAAAAAATATACTACATTTTTTCAGAGTTCAATAGAATATCTTAAATACACATCTTTACTTCCTGTATTATCACTTATAACATTGAATATTTTTGTAATAGAACATTCCAAACATACCCCAAAATAAAGAGAATAATACGGTGAACCTCTATATATCTATCATTCAGATTTAATAGTTTACAATATTTTGCCATACCTGCATCATCCATTTTTTACCAAAATATTTTAAGGCAAATCCCAGACATCCTAATGTCACCGCTCCATCCTTTAGTATCAACCTCTAAAAGTTGTGGACATTTTTCTTATATAACCACAATGCCATTATGCCCCCTTACAAAATAACAATTTTTTGGTATCTAATATCCAGTCCATATTTAAATGTACCCATTTGGGCTCTCAAGAGTGTCTCACAATTGATTTGTTCAAATCAGGATCAAAACAAAGCCTATACATTATAATTGGTTATTGTATCTCATTAAACCTCTTTTAATCTAGAGCAGTTACCTCCCTCTTCCTTTTTATACCACTGAGTTTTGGAGAAACTAGTTAATGTTCCTGCTAATGTTTCATAATTTGGATTTGTCTGATTATGTTCTTATGGTATTTAACTTATTCTTCCATACACCGTATTTCTGGGAAATAGAAATTGGCTCTAAAAACTTGCTTAAATTCAGATTCAACTCATTTTGACAAGGATACATCATACTTACTGTCATGTATTTCATATTGCACTACATTTGGGGAAATACACTATCTGTTTTCCACTTTTAGTAATCCCACAATTGATCAGTGGGTTCTGGTAATGTCAATCTGATCTCTTCAATATACATTTTCCCATCAACCTTCACCTAATAGGTTTTTGCAGCCACTGATGACCATTACTAGAACCCATTATTTCATTAGAAGTTGTAAAATTGTGATTTTTCTAATTTCAGCAACCTTTCTGAATTTATTATCTGAAATTATTCTATAACAGAAATTTTCTCTCATCAACTATTTGGTTACCCTGAAATATAATTTGTACCTAAAAGGCAGAATGAATGGTTGATTTTTTTCCATTTATAAATCTTCAGAGAATAATGAGTTGAAATCTAGGAGCCTCAATGATGATCAGTAATTTTTTTGGTTTTGTTTTTCCTTTTTTTTTATTATGAGGAACTCATGAATTTAAAGATATATCCGATATATTTCAATGAATCTTTGTCCTTCTTTTTGATGTATATTATTGATTCATTGGGAGTTCCTTAAAGTTTGGTTCATTGGGAGTACCTTAAAGTTTGCGTTTATGTCCTTTTGACACATACCATGTTTTAGTTTTTGGTAGCTCCCTTGGTTTTTGGCACAAAGAGGTGCACCAGGTCCATCTGGTATATTTTCTGCCTCAGACCTGCAGTCAGCCATTTCCCTTAAGCAGCCTTGGTTCCTTTTGGTGAGAAATTATATTTAAGAGATCATAATCTGGGCACTGGAAGGGTTCATTGCTATTGGATTCTCATTGTTTTGTAGGTCTTGTCAGTGAGTATAGTCAAGAAATTGTGGTGTTTTTTTTTTTTTAAAGATTTTATTTATTGAGAGAGAGAGAGCACATGAGAGGGGGTAGGGCCAGAGGGAGAAACAGGCTCCCCGCCGAGCAGGGAGCCCGATGCGGGACTCGATCACGGGACTCCAGGATCACGACCCGAGCCGAAGACAGTCGCCTAACCAACTGAGCCACCCAGGCACCCCACAAGAAATTGTGGTTTTAAAGAAAAATTATGAGTTCATAATAATATTTTCAATTAAAATGTAAGATTTAAGGGGTTTGCATCTTTAATTTTATATTTAAATCTTATTTCTTATGCTTAAATTTGATTCCTAATAACACTAACAAGTTATTTATTTAATTTACTGTACAATGTAATATACTTACTATCGTGTAATGCAAGTCCAATTGGATCTACAATTTTTATTAATGCCATTTTTACCTTCTTATTAGATTAATATAGTGCTGAAGTTAACACATTTACCTCCTCTACGAAGTTATAGTCTTGATCTTTGTGAGTTTCCACTTGATTATGCATCTCAAAGATTTTATATGATGCAAGGAATTGTGATTGCAATGACAACTGTAACCAAGTATACACAAGGTGCAAGATTTCTTTGTTCAGATGAAGCATGCCCTCTTTCAAAAGGTAGATATAAAAATGTAAAATCAAAACATCAAGCAATTTATTGTTTAATCCTAAATCATGTTTATCATTAGTTATGAAACATTCCTAGACTAGAAAGAATGGAATAAAACTTGGTGTTTCATGTTTACAAGTTTACTTTGCATAATCCGGAGGTGCATTCTTTTCTTTCCCTTCTCTCTCCCACAGTGTTAACAGGTGCTCTTGGATTGCTGAAGCACATGTTCTCATACATTGTTTCATGACTGTTCATGCGGTTTCCTCTCCCTGTAATGTCCTGTCTCAAACCTTTGGCTTAACTTCAATTCAGTCCTTCTCAGGACATCTTTTCCATTCATCCCCACTTCTCATTGGCTTGGATGTCATTCCTCTCTTCTCTCTGAACTCTCTAAATGAACACCACATATTGAAATTACCTGTTTCTTATTGCTGCCTTTTGAAACTGTGTTTAAGTATCCATATCACCAGTGTCTTAGCATAGTGCCTGGCAAGAAATAGCCATGCAATAAATGTTTTTTTTTATTATGTTATGTTAATCACCATACATTACATCATTAGTTTTTGATGTAGTGTTCCATGATTCATTGTTTGTGTATAACACCTAGTGCTCCATGCAGAACGTGCCCTCTATAATACCCATCACCAGGCTAACCCATCCCCCCCCACCTCTAGAATCCTCAGTTTGTTTTTCAGAGTCCATAGTCTCTCATGGTTCATCTCCCCCTCCGATTTCCCCCCTTCATTTTTCCCCTCCCTCTATCTTCTTTTTCATGCAATAAATGTTAATTGAACTGCTCTGAACCCACATGCACAATTGAATTAATTATACTTTGAATTAGAATAATTTTAAAGGAATGAAAATGGATAGCTAAATCCAAAAGCAAATTTAGCTTACCTTTGTTTTCTTTCAGGATTTCAGTATATAAGAGTGCATGTGCCTGGTGCTACAGAATCTGCAACAGTAAGAAATGACTTTTTGTGTAATCTATGTTCATCTTCACTTCAAGAAGACAGAAAATTTAGAGTACTTGGTGGTAAAGATGCATTTATATTTTGTAATTACAAATTTTAAAATAGTATTTGATATCTTAATGTGGAAAGTAAATTGAATGTATATTCAAATAACTAATTCTTTTTTGCTATTGGCCTTAAGATAAACAGATAGTTGAAATAATCACAGCAAAGGCACTTCATGCTTTTCAAGGATATTCTAACAACCAGCCATGTAGGTTTCAATCTCTTACAATTTTTCTAAGAGGTAAGTAAGTTTTGTGTGAACTAAAAACAAATTGCTGTAAAATATATAAAATATGTAATTGACTTGTTTATAGCTGTATATTATAAATGGTACTTCTATAGCTTAAGAATCATAGGTGTTCTTTTGAGTGTTTTAAAGAGTCATATTTAGCTAAGGTATCAGTTATTCATTGAGTCATACATCATTCACTTAAAAAGATATTAGTACCTGCTATGTCCCAAGCACCATGCTAAGTTTCAGGGACACAATTATTTATGGTAATGATCTCCCATCATTTTATGTTGTATCTTATGTAAACATTGGGGTTATTTAATTTATTTTTTAAAGACTTATTTATTTATTTGAGAGAGAGAATTTGCAAGCAGGGGGGAGGGCAGAGGGGAAGCAGACTCCCTACTGAGCAAGGAGACTGATATGGGGCTCAGTCTCCCTGACCGGGAGGGAGATCATGACTTGAGCGGAAACCTAGAGTTGGTCACTTAACAAACTGAGCCACTCAGGAGCCCCTGGGATTACTTTATAATGTAAACTTCATGAAGGTAAGGACTAGTTTTTTTTACTGCATATAGTAAAACCTCAATAAATATTTGTTTACAAAAATGAATGAGCTGTGATGTATGATTAACTCTTGAGAACTGCATGAATAAAGACCTGTGAGTAGACAGAGCCTGCCATAGAGGAAATCATTATTGGTATTAATCACCCAGGGAAGGGTGAGTCTTCATTGAAAAGCCAGAACTGTGAAAATGAGGATGAGGCTCAGCCTCTTTTCTTGGGCTGAAATTGGAGAAATTAAACTGTTTGGAAAGAGAGAACTTGAATATCAAACATGTATCGGAAACTCAAGAGTTAGGGAAGTAGAAATTCAAACAAGAACTCTTCCCACTGTGGCCTGACAAGGATGAGGCAAGCATATAAGCACAGATGATAATAGGTCATTTTTAAATAGCAGTTACTCTGTGCCAGGCACTCTTACATATATTAACTCATTTAGTCACAACCCCATCAAGTAAGTTCTGTTATTATCTCAATTTTACAATTTGGAAACTGAGGCACAGAGAAGTAACTTGTCCAAAGTTACATAGCTAGTATGTGGCACAGCCATGATTCAAATTCAGGCATTCCAGCCTTAAAGTCTACTTAGTTCTATTATATACTACATAAAAACCATACAACATAGAAAAATATAAGTGGCTATCCAACTTATATTTTGGTAGAAAATCCTTTCTTCGAATAAACTCTTCCATAGAATGTAAATGAATTTTTAAAGATTAAATTAATAAAAAACAGGCCTTTTGGGATTGACGTTAGAAGAGATCACCAGACTTCCCAGCCTCCTTACCTTTTTCTCGACCTTTCCTTGACCTCAAGATACATCTCCCAAACTCTATGATTCCATGGAACAGTTGAAAAACTATTTGCCCTAATTATCCCCTCATAATTCATTCTGTATCCTTCAGTTAGTTGTTTTTTGTTGTTATTGTTTGTTTGATTGGTTGGTTGGTTTGTAGTTTTTATTTTCTCAATTCTCGAGCCTGATTCTTCCCTTCCAGTCTACAGGGTACACCAATATGCTCTGTGGAGCAATAAATAAATAAATAAATAAGTAAATAAATAAAATTAAAATAAAAAAAAAAAGAAAGGAGGGACACCTGGGTGGCTCAGTCAGTTAAGTGTCTGCCTTCGGCTCAGGTCATGATCCCAGGGTCTGGGATTGAGTTCTGCATCGGGCTCCTTGTTCAGTGGGGAGCCTGCTTCTCCTTCTGTCTGCTGTTGCTCCTGCTTGTGCACTCTTTGTCTCTCTCTCTGACAAATAAATAAATAAAATCTTAAAAAAAAAAAAAGAAATGAGAGAGAGAAGAAAAAAAAAATGATGGAGAAGATCACCTTTTGATCTTCTTCATGGAGAGATGCTAATCCTGTTCCTCCTTTTAAGCCTTTCTCTCATAACTTTACAACCAACCAACTTCTAACTGTGTAATGGAGGATCAAGATTTTTAGTGTATGTTGGGCGCCTGGGTGGCTCAGATTGGTTAAGCGTCTGCCTTCGGCTCAGGTCATGATCCCAGGGTCCTGGGATCGAGTCCTGCATCAGGCTCCCTGCTCCTTGGGAGCCTGCTTCTCCCTCTGCTTCTCTCTCTCTCTGTCTCTCTCTCTCTGTCTCTCATGAATAAATAAATAAAATCTCATGAATAAATAAATAAAATCTTTAGAAAAAAAAGATTTTTAGTGTATGTTTTTAAAATAAATTTTGAGGGGTGCCTGGGTGGTTTAGTTGGTTAAGCATCGGACTCTTGATTTCAGCTCAGGTCTTGATCTTGGGGTCATGAGCTCAAGCCCTGAGTTTAATCAATTTGGCTCATGGCCAAATTGATTAAAACAATCAGTAAATCAACCAATTCTGAATTTGTGCAAAAGCTTTGTCCAATCTGTAGATGTGAGAAGGGAAACCTAGCATAGTGCAAGAAATAGCCAGATTTAGATGTGAACTTCAGTTCTGGTATGTACTATTTAGCCTCGTACAATTTACTTAACTTCTCAGTTTCTTCATGTACAAAGCAGGAATAATAATATCTAACAGTTTTCAGTTAGATAATATATGTAAAAATACCTTGCCTATATTGTAGGTAGTGAATAATACCTTTTAAAATTATTTTCTTCTCAAATTATTATTTATAAGGTCATTTTTATTAACATTTTTTATGATTAATGCAAAGATGTTTCATCTTAAATAGAATGATCCTGTTTTTCCTTTAATTGTATTAGAGGAGACTATCTTGTTGCTGTGTCTCATGCTTCTTGAAATTAATTCATCGTTGCCTATAAATATCAAAATTTATCAGCAATAAAATTGCCTCGATTTACATTATTGGTGTTACTCTATATAGATATTATACTAAACAAAAGTAAATGCTTTACAACTAACTCAATTACTAACTTGTTACTTGTTCTAGATTTTTGAACCATATGATCATGTACAAGTTTCATTTAGTGAATACATATTTTCTTTCGTGTTTAATAATCTTAGATGAATCAGTGAGTAAAATGAATATAGGAAATGAGTATAAAATTATTGGAATTCCAGCCTGTGTAAAAACTTCACAAACGGCTGTCTGTATAGAGGCAAACAGTATCATTTCTTGCAATCCAAAAGGTAAGGAAATTGTTAGTATCATATATTAACAAATACTTAAATTTAAGTCCATGTTTTCAGGAAATAAGTATTTGCTCAGGAAATAAGTATTGCTGGGCACTCTTCTAAGCACTAGGTATATAGTTATAGTCAGGTTCCTACTCTTAAATCATATGGTAGACAGTCAGTAAACCTGTAAACTAATCAACAAGATGATTTCAGATAATAAATGTTATGAAAGAAATAAAATGTGATAATGTAGAACCTTGCCCACAGGAAGGACTCCTTTTTTTGCCTAAACTTTATTTCGATTTTTTCATAATTAGCAATGAGAAAATTGTGTCCAGATGCCAAGAGTTAAAGATTCATCAAAAGGTTTTTCTACCCAACCTTTTATTTTCTAACTAAAGCAATATTAAGTAACTTGTGGTCTGAGAAAAAGACCCCAATACAATAGCATCCTTTTCCTCATCTGAGTTCTGAGCCAATCAAGAAATAAGACAAAAGAGAAAGGCGATGGGGACTAAAATACACTTTTGTTACTGGTAATTTCCTTTAACAACTCAAACATAAATAAGCATTAAGTAAGAGTAGAGAGCAGACCTACTCTTAACTTGGCACACAAATAATTAAAGTAGGAAAGGTTAGTTAAATCTTGAATAGAGTTAGATTTTTTTTGGAATCACTAGATAACCATCTGCAAAAATAGAGGCCCAAGTTGAATTTAAATGCAAGTAGATTCTAGATACCTCTGCTTGTCTTGAAGAGAAAAGCTTCTTAAAAGAGCAAGAATATTGAAGAAAGAAAGCACTAATGGACAATAGATATTTTAATGTTATTTTAAATATTTTCTGCTGTGAAGTGTTTCCAGATTTATTGATTTGGTAGCAGAATATGACTTATATGTAGGTGAAAAAGTGTGCTTTCTCATGCTACACTATCGAATTAGGCAGATTTAACCACCCAAATGTGGCAGGAGTTACACTAAGGTAGGTCTCCCTTGGTCCATGGGCATGGATGAATAGAAGAAATCATTGCTCTCTGATGGCAGCCCAAAAGGAAGAAGAAAGGGACTAGTTTATGCATGCACAGCTATTCCTCCCAGTGATCAGTTGGATTAAATCAACTCATTCCTTTGAGGAGCTGGATAGAGTAAGGGAGTGGAGAAAGATCTAGATTGTTACAGTATAATAGAGTACAGTGCTTTCAAAGTAGTAGAGAGTAATCTTCCCTTTTAACAGCATCATTCAAAGATTTCCCATTCTGCTGTTTAGCCCTCACTAAAGGTGGTATTATTTTAAACATAGATATAGAAGCAAACACTGCAATACAGGAGCCCCCTGATCTGGCTTTGTTCATATAGGTCTTAAAAGGAAAAGAATGAGGGATTTGCTTGCCCCCCGCACAGCCAGTCTATGTGGACACATGGGGTGACTGCTTCCTTTTATTATATTCCCTGGGATAAAATTGAGAGACCAGAGTGACCTCTAATCATAATTTAATATAATATATATAATAATTTAATATTATTATAAGAAATTGAATGTGGCATTACTAGAAGAACTACAATTTGATAGTATTTTAGTTAAATGGAATTAGAGATCTATAATGTCATTTTCTTGTTTTAAAACCCTTTTTAATATATGTGTTAATATTTACTTTCAGTTCCCTCAGGAATTAGCGACAATTTCAAGCATCTTCTCTCTTTGACTTCCAGCTCATGCTGGAAATTTACGGCAATACTTGCCAATATCTTTGCATCACAAATTGTTCCTCCTGGGACTTACAATTTGCTCAAGCTCTGTTTGCTGATGAGTCTAGTACAGACAACTGACCATAACAAGGAACTGAAAAATTGCCTGGATATTTTAATTATAACAAGTGATACTCTACTTGTAGACAGGTAAAATATGTGATATGAATGTTTTCAAATTATAAATTGGTCACAGATTTGCATAAATCCTTTCCATGAGCATTATTACAAGACAAATATTTAGAATTCATCTGGGCAGTATTAATATTTAAATAAACTTTTATTAATGAAGTTCAGAACTTTAAAAACAGGAATTGATAAATTGGATATTTGCTTTCAATATTTTGAGAATCTAACCACTCAGAATTTCAACCAATTTCCCCACTCAGACCTTTACAAATAAATGTATCCTTCACAGGCTTCTTTTTCCCTCATTCCCTAGTTCATTTTCTGCTTTTGTACTTTTGCTTTCATTTTAAAATAATCTTCCCCCCCAACAGCCAACAAGCCATTGTCTTATTTTTCTCCAAGATTCCATTCAATAATACTGATGCAGTGTATCCAAATAAGTCTGTGAAAAGTGCCAAAATTACTGTTTGGGGACTATCACCCTAACTTTGGAATAAACTTCTACTCAGCATTTTGGGGCTTCCCACTAGCAAGTACCATTTCTAAAATTACTTAAATGTTCAAAAGCCAGGGATAAACTTCTTATATTAATACCTTAGATGAATTTGTAAAGCAAAAGCAAATTTATAGAATGAATTTAAAATTTTAAAAATGCAAATTTAACTTAATTGGACAGATGATGTTTTGCTAAAATTAAATTAAAATTAAATTGCAATGTAAATGTGGTACTAACTGCTACAGATTGCACCAATTTAATCTTCTACTGATGAGCATGGGAGTGTTTGTTTCCTCACAGCCTCACCAACACTGGGTATTATCAAACTTAAATTTAGCCATCTGATGGGTGGAAAATGGTATTTTATTTTAATTTACATTTCTTTAACGAGGCGTAAGTTTTAGCATCATTTAGAGTTTGTTAAACACTTTTATTACTTTTTTATGAACCTCCTTGACTACTGTCTACTTTTCTATTAAGTTGTTTTTTTCTAAATGATTTGTGATATCTCTTGTAAATGAAGGCCTTTGTCTCTTTTCCCGTTTGTCATTAACCTCTGGCTTTTCTTGTGGTATTTGGGGTGGTGTGAGAGATTTGGGGGGGTTGTTTTGTTTTTTAGTTAAAATTTGTATATAGCAAAATAATCAGATCTTAAGTGTATACTCTAATAAGTTTTGACAAGTGCATACATTGTGATAGCCACCACCACAATAAAATACAGAACATTTCCATCACCTCAGAAAGTTCCTTCACTTAGTTCCTATCTCCATAGGTGATTTCTTCACCGTAGGTCAATTTTCCTGTTCTTAAACTTCATAAAAATAGAATCATATAATGCAAACAATGCATATTCTTTTGGGCCTAGTCTCTTTTACTCTACACATTTTTGAGATTGATCCAGTTGTGCATGTCAGTAGTTCGTTGTTTTTATTGATGAGTAGTATTCCATTATATGAATGTGCCAAAATTTGTTTATCCATTCTCCTAGTGATAGACATTGGGTTTTGCATGTTTTGACTATTATAAATGAAGTTGCTGTAAACATTCCTATACAGGTCTTTTTGTGGATGTGTGTTTTCATTATCTTGGATAAATAACTAGGAGTAGAATTGCTATGTCATTAGGTAGATACATATTTAACTTTATAAGAAACTGCCAAACAGTTTTCCAGAGTGGTTATACCATTTTACATTCCTACCAACAGTGTAAGGTTCCAGTTGTTTCTATCATCACCAACACCTGGTGTTGTCAGTGTTTCTCAATTTTGCCATTCAGGTGCATGTGAAATGGTATCACATTATGGTTGTAATTTTCATTTCCCTGATGACTACCAATCTGAGCTCTTTTATATGTGGTTATTGGCTGCTCAAATATCTTCTTTTATGAAGTGTCTGTTCAAGTCCTTTGCCCACTTTTAAGAGGGGCTGTTCTAGATATACATCCTTTGTCACATATATGTACCATGAAATTTTTCTTTCAGTCTAAAGCTAGTATTTTATTGCTTAAAAATGTCTGATGAGCAGACCTTTTCGTTTTGATGAAATTCAATTTATTGGGTTTTTTTTAAGTTTAGTGTTTTCCGTTTAAGAAATCTTTGCCTACACCAAAGGTCATGAAGGTATTCTTTTATATTTTCTCCTAGAAGCATTATAGTTCTAGCTTTTATATTAGGTCTGTTATCCATCATAAGTTAATTTTTGTATATGGTGTGAGGTAGGAGTCAAGGTTAATGTTTTTTCCTACGCATTTATACAGTTTTTCCATACCATTTGTTGAAAAGACTTTCCTTTCATCATTGAATTGTTTTGACACCATTGTTGAAAATCAGTTGAACTGGGTATAAACTAGATATAAAATTGAACTAGACATAAATCTATTTGAATTCTTTCTGTTATTTTGACCTATTTGTCCATAATTATGCAATACCATACATTTTTTATTATTGTAGCTCTATGTTGTTTTGAATCAAGTGGTGCAACTTTATTCTTCATTTTAAAGATTCTTTTTCACTATTTTAGGTCCTTTGCATTTTCTTATAACATTTAGAATCCATATGTTAATACCAATCTCTCACCCACCCGCCAGAAAAGGCCATTAAAGATTTTTGTTGGAACTGCATTTAACTTATAAATCAATTTTAGGGAGAATTTCTATCTTAACAATGTTGAGCCTTTTGATCCATGAATATGGTGTGTATCTCCATTTATTTAAGTCTTCCTTAATTTCCCTCAGCAATGTTTTGCAAAGCTCATGCATATGTTTTGCTAGAGTGATTTCTAAATATTTGAAAATATTGATATTATTAAAAATAGTATTTTATTAATTTCATTTTTCAAATGTTTGCTATGAATATGTAGAAATATAATTGATTTTTGCATTTTGACCTTAATTATGTGACTTTTTATCACTATTTTTTTAAAAGATTTTATTTACTTATTTGGGGCGCCTGGGTGGCTCAGTCGTTAAGCGTCTGCCTCCGGCTCAGGTCATGATCCCCGGGGTCCTGGGATCGAGCTCCACATCCGGCTCCCTGCTCCGCGGGAAGCCCGCTTCTCCCTCTCCCACTCCCCTTGCTTGAGTTCCCTCTCTCGCTGTGTATTTCTCCGTCAAATAAGTAAATAAAATCTTTAAAAAAAAAGATTTTATTTACTTATTTGACAGAGAGAGAGAGCACAAGCAGGGGGAGCGACAGAGGGAGAGCGAGAAGCAGGCTGCCCGCTGAACAGGGAGCCTGATGCAGGGCTCAGTCCCAGGACCCTGGGATCATGACCTGAGCCAAAGGCAGACGTTAAACCGACCGAGCCACCCAGGTACCCCCTTGTATCACTATTTTTAAAAATTTCTCATTGGATTCCAATGTGTAGACAGACAAGTTTGAGGCCCATTGTTCTATATAATAGGTTCTCAGCCATACTGCATATTAGAATTACCTGGGAGAATTTTTTTTCCTTTTTAAGTAGGCGCCATGCCTGGAGCCCATCATGGGGCTTGAAACCACGACCCTGAGATCAAGACCTGAGCCAAGGTCAAGAATTGGATGCTTAACCGACTGAGCCACCCAGGCGCCCTACTTGGGAGAGTTTTTAAAAAAAATATTTATGATTTTGGCTCACCCCTAGAATGGTTTGGGGTGGGGGCTTGACATTGGAATTTAAAAAAATCTCCCCAGGTGATTTTAATGTGAGGTGGGGTTGAAAACCACTGCTTTATAGGCTTGCAAAAGTTTCTTTCTAAATCTCATTCCCCCATTTTATATATCTTCAAACTAACATCCAAATTCCTTGGAATGACATGTACACTAGAAATTTTATAGCATCTACCTATGCATATTTAAAGAATACTGCTTCATCCTCTTTTGCACTGGATATCTATGTCAGCTCATCATAGTTGATTGCACCAGCAAGCTGTGATTTCTGTGGGAAGGCTTTGAAAGCTAAGACAATCATAATCCTTTCTTAGAATTTAAATTTGAGAAATGAAGGGGCTGAGGCAATTGGCAAAGAGATCAGAAAACAGAAAGATGTATCATGATATATAGGCAGCAGGGATAGTCATTATGGGCTACTGGCA
This sequence comes from Zalophus californianus, assembly GCF_009762305.2. Taxonomy (NCBI): domain Eukaryota; kingdom Metazoa; phylum Chordata; class Mammalia; order Carnivora; family Otariidae; genus Zalophus; species Zalophus californianus. The sequence goes on from NC_045598.1 coordinate 126,565,807, forward strand.
AGCCTAAATGTGAAAATTCTGAATAAACAAAAGAAAGCAATCCATAAAGAGCAAGGCCCAGTTCAAATGTCATCTCTCTGTAGCTTTCTCTGACTTCCTTCCAGGAACAAATAATACTCTCCAATGGATGTTCTCCTAAAAACACATTGTGTTTTAGTTTTTTGTTTATGTCTCTCTTTCTAGGCTGTGAGCTTTCTAAGTTAAGGACCGTGTCTTTTATATGTTTTTATCCCTAGAAAAGGTGCTCATTAGGGGTATCTGGCTGGCTCAGTCAGTAGAGCATGCAACTCTTGATCTCGGGGTTGTGAGTCTGAGCCCCATGTTGGGTGTAGCAATTACTTAAAAATAAAATCTTAGAAAAAATTTTCATTAAACACTGACTCAAATTAAATTTGTGTAGCTGTTATACATTATCACTTTTGAAAATCAAACATTGAATAATTGTAACGAGTAATTTATTTTTTCCTAGGCTTTTGAATTTTAGTATAAACCTTGTGCCCCGTGGTATACGTCATCCGGTCTCTACTGAAATTTTTCCTACCCTATCCAGAAATAAGTATGGAACTGGTGCAGTTAGCATTCAAGCTGGCAGTGCTTTGCTAGCTAAAGGTGGTATCTGCTTTATGGGAGACTTGGCTTCACACAAAAAAGATAAACTAGAACAGCTTCAATCAGGTAAACAATATTTTTTCTAATTAATTGTTACCTGTTTAACTTACAGTCTCATCAGTGTCAGGGAGTTAACAGTTAAGATTGTATTGTGCACATTTTAGGAACTGAGAAATTATATTAAATGACACTTCTCATTTTACCTTTATTAATAAAAAGAGAGGAATTTAATATACAAATGCACTGTTTTAGCTTTTGCTCTCAGTTGTGCTAACATATGAGTTTTTTTTGGCCCAGATTTCTTTTCTTGTCTTAGTGTTTTAGCTAGGACTTCCACTCTGATGCTGAAAAACAGTGGTAAAAAGAGATATCCTTGTCTTGTTCCTCATCTTTGCAAGAAAGTTTTGAGTTTGTCACCATTAAATATGATGTTAGCTGTAGGTTTTTTTGTAGATGTTTTTTTCCAAGTTGAAGGAGTTCTGCTCTATGGTGAAATACACATAACATAAAATTTACGATTTTAAACATTTTTAAGTGTACAATTCAGTGGCATTAAGCACATTCACAATGTTATGTAATCATTACCACTCTCCATTTCCAGAACTTTTCATAATTCCTAACAGAAACTCTGTATCCAGGGATGCCTGGGTGGCTCTGTCAGTTAAATGTCTGCCTTTGGCTCAGGTCATAATCCCAAGGTCCTGGGATCAAGTCCGGCATCAGGCTCTTTGCTCAGTGGGAAGCCTGCTTCTCCCTCTGCCTGCCACTCCCCCTGCTTGTGCTCTGTCTCTCTGTCTCTCTCTCTGACAAATAAATAAATAAATAAAATCTTTAAGAAAAAAAGAAACTCTGTACCCATTATACAATAACTCCCTATTCCTCCCTACCTCCAGCCCCTGGTAACCTCTATTCTACTTTCTGTCTTTATGAATTTGTCTATTCAAGAATCTCTTATTGTTAAATAAGATTCCATTTTATATATATACCACTTTTTAAAAAAATTCATTCATTTGTTGAGGGACACTTAGGTTGTTTCCATCTTTTGGCTATTGTGAATAATGTTGCTCTGAACATTGGAGTCCAGGTATCTGTTTGAGTCCCTACTTTCAACTCTTGGGTATATACCTAGAAGTGGAATTGCTGGATTATAAGGTAATTCTATGTTTAACTTAATGAGGAACCACCAAACCATTTTCCACAGTGGCTATGCAATTTTACATTCTGATCAGTAAAAGATGAAGATTCTAATTTCTCCACATCAGTCCTATTACATTTCATAGGTAATAAAATATTTTTTAAAGATTTTATTTATTTATTTGAGAGAGAGAGAATGAGCAGTGAGGAGGGACAGAGGGAGAGAGAGAGAGAGAGAGAGAGAGAGAAGCAGATTCCCCACAGAGCAGGGAGCCTGATGTGGGGCTCGGTTCCCAGGACCTGGAGATTGTGACCTGAGCCGAAGGCAGACGCTTAACTGAATGAGGCACCCCGGCGCCCCAGTAATAAAATATTTTTAAAGGAAAAAGCTCTCTATATTAGTACATTTAACAGCAGCTTTTCCCTTGTGTTTGATTATTTTTTAGTTTACACTGGGCCCACATAATAAGTAGCTGACCCTGGCTACTAGAATGGCAAAAATTTAAAAAATTGACAACAAATGTTACCAAGGATGTGGAAAAACTGGAATTCCTATGTATTTTTGATGAGAGTATAACATAGTACAACCATTTTGAAAACTGCTCTGGCCGTTTCTATAGAGTTAAAAATATATATTTATCTTATGACCCAAGAGAAGGATAAATATAGACAAAAGACTCTTATCATGAATGAAGAGAAGACTAATTTGAGAAATATTTGAAAGATAGAATCCTAGGAATTGGATTGAATCTATGGATTGAATGGTTATAAGGGGTGAAGGATGGATAGAAAGGAGACTTTGTTGCTTCTACATTTTTTATTTGGGTTTTAAGTAGTTGAATAGTGATAGCCCTAATTGTGAGTAATGCACACAGAGTCATTTGAGGAGAAGAAATGATGAATTTGGTTTTCAACATGTTGATTTGAGATATAATTTCCCCTAGTCATTGTAGTTTATATTTTCTCTCAGTCTTACTCTCTTTCACTCTTACATACATGTCCTGCTTTCTTTTCCACATAAAAGAACATTGCTTAATTTCAGCCCCCCTTGTAAGCATGACCTACATGACCAGTCTCTTAACCCTCTGCCTATTCCACCCAGACACTGACCATAATTCCAGCTATATGCTTTAGACTGTTGTTCTCATCAAGTCATGGGACACATAAACGTCCGGCTATTTTTCTTGTTCTTTTTATGGCAAATTTTCTAATTTAGCCACATCTTAAAAAACAACCAAATTTACTTGTGTCTTTACTGTTCAACATTTAGAGAGTAAAATACTATATAATAATATCTGTTATTAATTTGTAGATATATAGACCAAAATATAAATGCATAATGTCTTTTGACTTAGTTGTGGAAAGCAGAAGCATCACAGTATACATCCCAGGAAAGAAGTTTGGGGATGATGTTAATCAACAAATGACTTTTCCAGTTCAGTGCAGTTTTTGGTCTTTTGTTGATATGGATTCATCTTCAAGGAAGAATATGCAGAAAACCAATACTCTAATTGGTCAGATGGTAAGGTATATGTATATTTTATTTTAGAATGTTGTTCAGGGAATTTAATCACAGATTTTAATCTCAATGTTTTTGTTGTACTTAATGTTTTGTTATTAACCCATTTCTATCTTTAATCGGGTACTAGAACTAAATAATGATGCAATTGTTTGAAAATTTTCATTTTTTTAGTCATGCAAAGCAGGTGTTTGTTTACTAGAAATTATTATGTGAATAGGCAGTAGAGTAGGCTTTAATGAATAATGTGTAAGAAAATAATAAAGAGCATTAAAAAAATTGGTCATATTAAGTTCCCATGATACTCAGGAATCACTTTAAATAATAATTAGTAGTAACAAATAATAGAACAAAAATAGTTATATAATTTAATATAGTAAAATATTATAATAATATAAATATGTTAATAATTTAAATAATTATAAACAATACTTAATTTATAATTATTTCTAAAGTGTGGAAATGCCAGAATTTAATGTTTGTCTTTTACATTTTCATTTGATGTAGGATTGCAGTTTGATTCCAGCTAATCTCCTAGAGGCATTTGGATTATTGATTAGCTGCAATGAATCATCTCCTTGCTACCCACTTCTTTCTACTGTGCAACATACTTTAAAGAAAGCCATTGATCCTGAAGGGCAGCTTTATGTAGCTTCTAAGAAGTTCACAACTGAAGATTTTGAAAAGGTACAGGCAGGAAAAATGAGTACCAAGCATACTTGTGCTAATGTTTCTCAAATGAAATAGAACTCACTTGAGCTCTCAGTTTTCTTTATTTAGATTTCTTCTATTCCAAGTCACTTTCAGCCTTTAAATATTTTAAGGACATTGTGTAGAAAATATTTAGGATTATAATTAAATAAAAAACTGCATAAGGACATAAATATTAAAATGTTGAGTTAATTCTTTGTACCTCTATCCAAATAGCTTTTAAAAATCTCAGTAAAAAGAAAACCAATAGAATATTTCTATGGAAAATTATGATGAGAGGCTGTATAGGTATACAGTTATTTACATTTTACAGACCATTCAAAGGGATTTTCTTTATATAAATGCCTTCAGAGTTCTGACTTTAGAGAATACCTATCATGACTCACTAACCCATTTCAGTGTCCTGCCATGAAAACATGGGCAGCATGTTCAGAGAACCTGAGAGTAGGTGATATAAATTAGTAATGATTTTTGTAACTATTAAAGGTACACAAGTATTTACAAGTGACACCCTTTCAATATTGACTATTGAGAAGTCTATCCACAGTAGAGTTAAAATACCTACATAGGATAGATAAAGGGCAGGAATACTGGGAGTGGGAATCTATGAGTCATTACAAATTTTTTTTCATGCCTGCTTTCCTTGTAGGTAGATTGCATGGGTAAAAGGAAGAGTGAGGTGGACTTAAAACGGAATTATGAGCATTGTTTATTCACATAGCTTAGAACAGAAAAAGAATATTTATGATAAATCAGGTATTTTTGTTTTATTTATTTATTTTTTATTATTTATATTTGGGGGAGGGGCAGAGGGAGAGAATATTTTTTTAAAGATTTTTTTTTTAAGATTTTATTTATTTATTTGACAGAAAGAAAGAGGGAACACAAGCAGGGGGCAGAGGCAGGCAGAGGGAGAAGCAGGCTCCCTGCTGAGCAGAGAGCCCAATGTGGGGCTCGATCCCAGGACCCTGAGATCATGACCTGAGCCAAAGCAGGTACTTAACCAACTGAGTCACCCCGGTGCCCCAAGAGAGAGAGTCCTAAGCAGGCTCCATGATCAACACAGAGCCCAACATGGAGCTTAATCTCACAACCTTGAGATCATGACCTGAGCGAAAATCAAGAGTCAGACACTTAACCGACTGAGCCACCCAGGCACTCCTGTTTGTTTTAATATATAAGAAAAAAAGTAGTTAATCTCTAGGAATTAGGGTACTAAATATATAGACACACTAATGACCCAGAGACATTTTTGCCCAGTTTTTCTCTGAAAAACAAACAAATAAAACCCCTTGGGATTTATTATTTACTGAATCCTTTATATATATATGAGCCTACTTCTGCTCTTTTATGTTCTCACAGAAAAATAAATCTTCTTTAAATAGTTTATCATTTAATTGAGATAAAAATAAGATACAAGAAACCATTAAGGGACAGGTTAAGTGTTAACCTGCACGTGCTAACTCTAAGTATTTTAGGAATTCAGGAAGGAAGATGTCAAGTAGAATGCAAGAGTTGGGAAGACTTCAAGGAGGTGAGATTTTGGGGCACCTGGGTGGCTCAGTTGGTTAAGCGTCTGCTTTCGGCTTAGGGTATGATCTCAGGGTCCTGGGATTGAGCCTCACATCGGGGTCCCTGCTCGGCAGGAAGCCTGCTTCTCCCTCTCCCACTCCCCTGCTTGTGTTCCCTCTCTCGCTGTGTCTCTCTCTGCCAAATAAATAACATCTTAAAAAAAAAAAAAGGAGGTGAGACTTTAGTTGAGCCTCAAGAAAAGGTAAGATTTAGATGACAGGAAGGATGGACATCCTAAACAGGAATGAAAGTAGGAGCAAAGACAGAAGTAGAAATGAATATGCATGGAAAACTATGAGAAGACATAGCTGACTGGAGCAAAAATTAGAATCATTGGGATTAGGATTTGGCAAATTTACAATAAACCTTGAAGCTCAGGCAAAAAAAATTATGGTTGATTCCTCAGACTGTAGAGAACAGTTGGACTTTATTAGACTTGTGAAACAGCGAAAATTATTTCTCCAGAAGATAAATCTGTCCATTACACAAAACAGGTTGGATGTAGTGTGTCAGAGCCTGGGCTCTCCAGGAGACTGATCAAGATGAGTTTGGTGTGCCATTGTCTATTCAGGAGTGCTCTTCTAGCTCTTCTATTAATACCTGTGGAAGGGAGAAGGAAACAGGATTGGGCAGAGAAAGGAGTCAAGCTGTGATGCAGGCCCAAAGATAGCCCTACAATGAGCTCTGGAGTTAAAGAGACCCACCAGAATTGTTTTGCTTTGGACAGAAATAGACTTTTTTGGTAACACTTGCCCCACTTCTATCTCAGTCACTTGATATGGGCTGTCTTGAGGCATTCCCTAAAGAGGTTGATACCTGGAGGCCAATGCTGACAGCACTCCCAGGAGCTAGGAGCAAATCCTTTCCTGAAGGGGGAGATAGCTGGCACATTACTGTGACTCCATAGGATAAAACCTAGAGAGGGCTACTGAGATTATTAATAATGTTATTATCCAGTTCTTAAGGTCTAGAGGGAACTGTGGAGTGTAAGGAGAATAAAGAAGACAGGACATACCTAATACAGGACATATCCAGATCCTTTAAAATTTGTATTTAGAGGCGCCTGGGTGGCTCAGTCTGTTAAGTGTCTGCCTTGGGCTCAGGTCATGATCCCAGCGTCCTGGGATCAAGCCCCACATTGGGCTCCTTGCTCAGTGGGGAGCCTGCTTCTCCCCTGCCTGCTTCTTCCCTGCCTGCTTCTCCCCTGCCTGCCGTCCCCCTTGCCTGTGCTTGCTCTCTGTCACTCTGTCTCTCTCATTCTCTCTGTGTCAAATAATAAATAAATAAATAAATAAATAAATAAATAAATAAATAAATCTTTAAAAAAATACAAAATAAAAAGTAGTATTTAAAATATAGTATTATAGTTAATAGCAACCTTATTATGATTAAATCTGCCTTTCAATTCTGAGTTGAAAAAGCAGAAAACAAACAGGGTGGTGAAAAGTCTGGAAATGATGTCACAGATTAAGGATTTAAGGGACTGGGAATCCTCAGAAAGAAAAAAAGCACAAAGCTCAGAGAAGACAGTGCTAATCATTATGTTGAAGGCTTGTTCTTTCCTGGAAGTCTTAATTTCCAAAGCCCACCTTCATAGTGGTTAACACAGTGCCTCCTACATTGTTAGTGTTCAGCTGTGTTCTTTAAAAGGAAGGAAAGGAAGTAACGAAGGCAGGTAGCTCTAGGGCCCATGAGAGAAAGTTTTAAGGAAATAAATATTCAAAGAATTAAAGCTATTCAAAGGGAAATGAGCTGCTGGGGGAAGCCTCTCTCCCACTGAAAGGATCTAAGGGAGCCTTTACTCCTCTAGAAGCAAAGCCTTGATCCTCATTCAAATACATTGCACAGAACATTTATGCACTAAGAGGGAGGAAGAGATTACTCTGGCTAAACTTTAACAATATTTACAGGTGTTAAGATGATGATTTAAAGCGCTCAATGACTTTGAGATGGCCCCAGATATTTAATCAACTTTGATGTAAATAAATTATGCAAACTTTGGATTTTTGTAATATAGATTTTATAATAAAGTTTGAATTTCTTTTTTTTTAAGTTTGAATTTCTTAAATTTTTCACACTTTTAATTTAGCTGCTGGCTTTTGCAAAGAGTTTGAATGTAGAATTCAGTTTGGAGGCAGAAAGAATGATTCATGGCTATTATCTAGCAAGTCGAAGAATCAGAACAGATTCTGTAAGTGGATCAAAACTGTCAGCATCTGCATTAAAATACTTGTAGGTATTCAATCTAAAATTTTAAAGCCAGTATTGACTTTTAAATGATGTGTTTAATTAATTTATTTATATTTCACTTGTTTCTTTCTTTGATTGCTAGTTGGTTGGTTTATAATTAACCTTACTCCAAAAGATTTTAAGGTGATACAACAATTCCTTTTGTTATATTGTTACATCAATTGAATCTCCAATATTTGTTTTCATGAAATTATTTTTGTATTGGAACCTCTGTATAAAATGTGTCTAAGTAAAGTGCATTGATTTCAAATGCAAATGATTGTTTTTTAAAATATGGCTTTTTTATATTCCAGGTATTTTTTTAGTTGAACCTAGAAAAAATTCTTTTTAAGTGCATTGTTCCCTGTACTTTTAAATACTTCAATAGACTCATCTATTATTGTTCCTTGGAAAAGTTATTTTTTAATTTTTAGGGGCGCCTGGGTGGCTCAGTTGTTAAGTGTCTGCCTTCAGCTCAGGTCATGGTCCCAGGGTCCTGGGAATGAGCCCCGCATCGGGCTTCCTGCTCCGTGGGAAGACTGCTTCTCCCTCTCCCACTCCCCCTGCTTGTGTTCCCTCTTTCGCTGTGTCTCTCTCTGTCAAATAAATAAATAAAATCTTAAAAAAATAAAAAAATATATAAAAACTAATTTTTATTATAAAAGTAAAGGATGGACACAGTAAAAGTCCAAAATAATGAGTAAGGTGTCCAGCTAACTCTACCCATTGCTGTCCCACTCTCTAGAGAGATAATCACTGTTAACAGTTTTTGTGTATTTTTCCAAAACTTATCCATTCAAATACTAGCATGTACAAACATATGTAATTTAAATATATGATGTATATTAAATCCATACTTTATTTGAATATGCTATATATTTTTAGATGGATATGTTACTTAAACATATTATATGTATAGACGGTCCCCGACTTAGGATGGTTTGACTTACGATTTTTCAACTTCATAATAGTGTGAAAATGTACATTTTCAGTAGAAATCATACTTTGAATTTTGAATTTCTTTTTCCCGGCTGGCAATATGCAGTAGGATACTCTCTCCTACTGGGCAGCAACAATGGACTGCAGCTCCCAGTCAGCTATGAGATTAAAAGGGTAGACAACTGGTACACAGACACCATTCTATATCCATGCAGCCATTCTGTGCTTCACTTTCAGAGCAGTATTCAATAAATTATGTGAGATAGTCAACACATCATTATAAAAATGGCTTTGTTTAGATGATTTTGCCCAACTGTAGGCTAATGTGTTTTCAGCACTTTTAAGGTAGGCTAGGGTAAGCTATGTTTGGTAGGTTAGGTGTATTAAATACATTTTTGACATGGTATTTTTAGTTTACAGTGGGTTTATTGGGATGTAAACCCATTGTAAGTTGAGAAAGATCTAAATACAAATATATATTCACATGGATAGATATTTTCCTTTTGCCCAAATGGAATCATGCATGGTTTACATATTATATTATAATACTATCAGAACACAAGGAATTACCTTATTCTGTTTTAATAGCTGCATTATAGTTTTACTGTGTTCCAGTGGGGCTGTACCATAATTTCGACAGTCCCCTATTGATAAACCATTACTTCTAAATTAAAGTGTAATTTCAAACAAATCATGAAGTAGGACCAGGGGTAAAATAATCCATTAAATAAATAAATATCTTGTTATAACTGCAATATAAAATAAGTGAAGGACTGGCAGGAAATGTCAGATAGAGGTCTACAAGAGATAAATATATTTAGTTAACTTTCCTAGCTGTATATTTATCTTTATAGACCTGAAAAAAAGTGCTGAAGATAAGGTAGAAGTCAACTATGATGTTTTAAAATGGTGAACGGAATTTTGTAATGTTTTCCATTTTCTGAAGGAATATTTAAAATACTCAAATCAGGGGTGCCTGGCTGGCTCAGTTGGTGAACCATGCAACTCTTGATCTTGGGGTTATGAGTTCAAGCCCCACATCGGAGATGGAGCCTACTTAAAAAAATTTTTTTTAAATAATAAAATAAAATACTCAAATCAATACTCAAATAGTCAAAGCCTTGAAAATCCCATTTTCTTATTTTTTTTTCTCTGTAGCAAAAAGATATTTAAACTCATATCTCAGTTTACATTTTTTTGTGTGTGTTTTTTTAAGATTTTATTCATTTATCTGACAGAGAGAGACACACTTAGAGAGGGAACACGAGCAGGGGGAGAGGGAGAAGCAGGCTTCCCACGGAGCAGGGAGCCGGATGCAGGGAGCCTGGCACGGGGCCCAACCTGAGCAGAAAGCAGATGCTTAACAACTGAGCCACCCAGGCGCCCCCTCAGTTTACATTTGACTATATTGATCCAAAAATAAAGCAGAGTTAAATTTAATGTGATAACTCTACTTCTTCCCATTGTAGAAATAAACACTAGAAGTAGAGATGGAGTTTAGGAAATAGCAAAGTAAATGAACTCAGAAGAGTCATAAACTTTAAATTTTTCTCCTGCTTCTTCTATAGACAGGTACCTAATAACACCATCCTTGCTTTTCTAGAGTGGAGCTGAATAGTACTCTTTTCTTGCCCTGAAAAACTTTATATATATTCATTTGAGGTCAACATTTTTAGAAGGAGCTAAGGTGAGGATATCAGGAACATTATAGTCAAATTTGAAAATAAACAACTCTGGAGAGATCTCCATAGACTCAAATGATGATCTTGGTCTAACCAAGTATGAATGGATAAGAAAAGGTTGATGTCTTAATATGAAAAAAACTTGAGGTTTCATTCCTTTTATGTTTAATATGGGTAAACTGTAATATGGCTCTTAATACTGTGAATTCAGGTTATGTTAATAGAATATAGTATCTAGAGTAAAAAAAAAATGCTAGTTCTGCCTCACCTCTACATTGCTGGTTAAATCACACCATAGTACTGTACTGAAAAAGAATATTAACCAAATCTGGTCATGAGGAAAGTAGCCAGAAAGAATGGTGAAGGGCCTGAAAATGATGTCTTATGACATACTAAAAGAGCTAGGAATATTTTATCTTAGAGAAAAGAAAATGTAGGGCAATTAGGAAATTTGTCTTTGAATATTTGAAGAGCTGTCATATTTAAGAAGTATTAGGCTTATTTTATAATCTCAGAAAACAGAACCAGGGACCAGTGGGTAGAAATTTCAGTGAAACCAATTTCAGTTTAAATTTATATAATCTTTGTGGGTGAGTCCCGAAATTTTCAAATGCTTTATTTGAAATCATAATAACTGTGAATTATTATTGTCCCCATTTTATACCCGAGCTTCAAAAAAATCCCAGAAAGTAAATATGAAGTCACACAGCTAGTAAATTCTAAAGACCTAGCCCAGGTTTTCTTTTTTAAAAAAAATTTTTTATTGTTATGTTAATCACCAGACATTACATCATTAGTTTTGGATGTAGTGTTCCATGATTCATTTTTTGTGCATAACACCCAGTGCTCCACGCAAACGTGCCCTCTTTAATACCCATCACCAGGCTAACCCACCCCCTCATCCCCTCCCTTCTAGAACCCTCAGTTTGTTTTTCAGAGTCCATCGTCTCTCATGGTTCGTCTCCCCCTCCGATTTCCCCCACTTCATTCTTCCCCTCCTGCTATCTTCTTCTTTTTTTTTTCTTAACATATATTGCATTATTTCTTTCAGAGGTGCAGATCTGTGATTCAACAGTCTTGCACAATTCACAGCACTCGCCATAGCACATACCCTCCCCAATGTCTATCACCCAGCCACCCCATCCCTCCCACACCCCCACCACTCCAGCAACCCTCAGTTTGTTTCCTGAGATTAAGAATTCCGCATATCAGGGCGCCTGGGTGGCTCAGTTGGTTAAGCGACTGCCTTCGGCTCAGGTCATGATCCCGGCGTCCTGGGATCGAGTCCCACATCGGGCTTCCCCTTCTCTGTGGGGAGCCTGCTTCTCCCTCTGCCTCTGCCTGCCACTCCCCCTGCTTGTGCTCACTCTGTCTCTCTCTCTCTCTATGTCAAATAAATAAATAAAATCTTTAAAAAAAAAAAAAAAAAAAAAAAAAGAATTCCGCATATCAGTGAGGTCATATGATACATGTCTTTCTCTGATTGACTTATTTCATTCAGCATAACACCCTCTAGTTCCATCCATGTCATTGCAAATGACAAGATCTCATTCCTTTTGATGGCTGCATAATATTCCATTGTGTATATATACCATATCTTCTTTATCCATAAATTCATCTGTCGATGGACATCTTGGCTCCTTCCACAGTTTGGCTATTGTGGACATTGCTGCTATAAACATTGGGGTGCACGTACCCCTTCGGAACCCTACATTTGTATCTTTGTGGTAAATACCCAGTAGTGCAATTGCTGGATCGTATGGTACCTCTATTTTCAACTGTTTGAGGAACCTCCATACTGTTTTCCAGAGTGGTTGCACCAACTTGCATTCCCACCAACAAGTGTAGGAGGGTTCCCCTTTCTCCGCATCCCCACCGTCTGTCGTTTCCTGACTTGTTAATTTTAGCCATTCTGACCGGTGTGAGGTGGTATCTCATTGAGGTTTTGATGTGGATTTCCCTGATGCCGAGCAATGTTGAGCACTTTTTCATGTGTCTGTTGGCCATTTGGATGTCTTCTTTGGAAAAATGTCTGTTCATGTCTTCTGCCCATTTCTTGATTGATTTGTTCTTTGGGTGTTGAGTGTGATAAGTTCTTTATAGATTTTGGATACTAGCCCTTTATCTGATATGTCATTTGCAAATATTTTCTCCCATTCTGTTGGTTGTCTTTTGGTTTTGTTGACTGTTTCTTTTGCTGTGCAAAAGCTTTTTATCTTGATGAAATCCCAATAGTTCATTTTTGCCCTTGCTTCCCTTGCCTTTGGAGATGTTTCTAGGAAGAAGTTGCTGCGGCTGAGGTCGAAGAGGTTGCTGCCTGTGTTCTCCTTTAGGATTTTGATGGACTCCTGTCTCACATTGAGGTCTTTCAACCATTTGGAGTCTATTTTTGTGTGTGGTGTAAGGAAATGGTCCAGTTTCATTCTTCTGCATGTGGCTGTCCAATTTTCCCAACACCATTTGTTGAAGAGACTGTCTTTTTTCCATTGGACATTCTTTCCTGCTTTGTCAAAAATTAGTTGACCATAGAGTTGAGGGTCCATTTCTGGGCTCTCTATTCTGCTCCATTGATCTATGTGCCTGTTTTTGTGCCAGTACCATACTGTCTTGATGATGACAGTTTTGGAATAGAGCTGGAAGTCCGGAATTGTGATGCCGCCAGCTTTGATTTTCTTTTTCAACATTCCTCTGGCTATTCGGGGTCTCTTCTGCTTCCATAGAAATTTTAGGATTATTTGTTCCATTTCTTTGAAAAAAGTGGATGGTATTTTGATGGGGATTGTATTGAATGTGTAGATTGCTCTAGGTAGCATTGACATCTTCACAATGCTTGTTCTTCCAATCCATGAGCATAGAACGTTTTTCCATTTCTTTGTGTCTTCCTCAATTTCTTTCAGGAGTATTTTATAGTTTTCTGAGTACAGATCCTTTGCCTCTTTGGTTAGATTTATTCCTAGGTATCTTATGGTTTTGGGTGCAATTGTAAATGGGATCAACTCCTTAATTTGTCTCTCTTCTGTCTTGTTGGTGTATAGGAATGCCACTGATTTCTTTGCATTGATTTTATATCCTGCCACTTTACTGAATTCCTGTATGAGTTCTAGCAGTTTTGGGGTGGAGTCTTTTGGGTTTTCCATATAAAGTATCATATCATCTGCAAAGAGTGAGAGTTTGACTTCCTCTTTGCCGATTTGGATGCCTTTGATTTCTTTTTGTTGTCTGATTGCTGTGGCTAGGACTTCTAATACTATGTTGAATAGCAGTGGTGAGAGTGGATATCCCTGCCACATTCCTGACCTTAGGGGGAAAGCTCTCAGCTTTTCCCCATTGAGAATGATATTCACTGTGGGTTTTTCATAGATGGCTTTTATGATACTGAGGTATGTACCCTCTATCCCTATACTCTGAAGAGTTTTGATCAAGAAAAGATGCTGGACTTTGTCAAATGCTTTTTCTGCATCTATTGAGAGGATCATATGATTCTTGTTCTTTCTTTTGTTAATATATTGTATCACGTTGATTGATTTGCGGATGTTGAACCAACCTTGCAGCCCAGGGATAAATCCCACTTGGTCATGGTGAATAATCCTTTTAATGTACTGTTGGATCCTATTGGCTAGTATTTTGGTGAGAATTTTTGCATCCATGTTCATCAAGGATATTGGTCTGTAATTCTCCTTTTTGATGGGGTCTTTGTCTGGTTTTGGGATCAAGGTAATGGTGGCCTCATAAAATGAGTTTGGAAGTTTTCCTTCCATTTCTATTTTTTGGAACGGTTTCAGAATAATAGGTATTAATTCTTATTTAAAAGTTTGGTAGAATTCCCCTTAGCCCAGGTTTTCTGATTTTCAAGTTCAGCAATCATTCAAATACATTACATATGCCAAGTAAGAGCTTGAGGGAGATTTTTTAGGTAGTCAAAAGTTAGTTTTAAAATAAAAGATAAAGGACTGGATTCCTAGTGAGCCCTAGGAAAAGTTCAAAAGAGACTGGACAATAAGTAGCCTGAGACATTGTAGAGAAAATTCAATTATCTGATGGGAGTCTGAACTTTAAGGTCTCTTCCAAAACTAAAATTTCAAGATTCTATGACGACTTTAAATAGATGAAGAACTGGAAGAAAATACCTAAGATATCTATAAGAGATATTTAGTTAGGTTAATTTTCCCAACTGTGTGTTTATCTGAACAGAACTTGGGGAAGAGTGTGTAGAATAATAAAAATAAAGATAAGTCAGTGTGGAAACCAAGTCTTTGATAACAAGTCAGGATATTTGCTTGTTCTGGAATAGTCTATTGAACTTGGTAGGAAACACATGCTTTGAAAAGAAACTGAATTTTTTAAAAGTAAAAATATGCTGATCTTTAAGGTATGGCTTATGTACACATATGTCTTGGTTTGTTCCTGCCAAAATATATATTATCTTTATAATATCAGCATATTTTGATTAGCACCAGTTTTCTTTTTCAGAGTTTCCCTAGCTGAATCCCATGCTCGACTGAACTTAAGGAATAAAGTGCTTAAAGAAGATGCACTAATTGCAGCCTTATTATTTGAAACATCTCTCACACTGAAATATGGTAATCTGTTAATTTGTTTTTTGTTTTGTTTTAAGATTTTATTTATTTATTTGACAGAGAGAGATAGCGAGAGCAGGAACACAGCAGGGGGAGTGGGAGAGGGAGAAGCAGGCTTCCCGCTGAGCGGGGAGCCCTATGTGGGGCTCGATCCCAGGACCCTGGGATCATGACCTGAGCTGAAGGCATACGCTAAATGAATGAGCCACCCAGGTGCCCCAAATTTGTTAATGGTCACTATAAATAATTATATTTAAATAATCTTAGTCTGTTAAAATAAAATGTTATATATATTTAAATATTATTTTAAAGAATAATAAATTTTTATCAGGTAAGGCCTGTTTGAATTTGAACATTTACTGATTGTTTATAGGTAGTTATCATCTGTTAAGTTCCTTATTGTGCATGATTGCTTGGATATTTAAACTTTTGCAACACAGAATTCTGAAAAAACATGTACTTAATTCAACACATGAAGTGATTTTAAATTCATCTTCCTTTTAAAATAACATGCAACATTTAATTTTCAAGCAGTCCCCCTCAATGGAGTTAGGCACATAGCCAAAGAAAATGTGATCATCTGGCATCACCACCTTTCTGAATTGCTAGCTATACTAATCCTGTGACTATAGCATTTAATTATTTGAAATGAATATGAGTTTATTATGGTTTTGTTAATAAAAACATAAAAGGGCTCTTACGGTAAGAGTAAAGAGAGTTATATTCTCACAAAGGTCTTTGTTGAATTGGATGAGACATTAATTTTGATAAAATATTACCATCCTTGAAACCAAACTTTGGTCCCAACCGTGGGACTTAAAGGATGTATTAACACTGACTTTTCTGTGTATATACATTCAGTGCTTAAATTTGTCTTAAATTCAATTTATATGGTAATAACTTTTTGCAAAGATTCATTAGAACATTAGAACTTTGTTCTATAATTATCTAAATCAAGCATTCTTAACCTGGGATTCATGAATACTGAGAGAGTTCTAGGGGCTCATGAATCTCTAAATTCTGTAAAAATTTTTATATGTATGTGCTTTACACCTTTATGCTTACAGAAATGAGTGGTAAGTTTTATTAAGTATCTTACGGGTTCATGATTCCCAGAAAGTTAGCTATCATCCTGAATTAATTTTATGTACTAAAAGAGATAAACATTGGTTCCCAACCAATACTAAATAAGAGGAATGATATAAAAATATTTTTATTTTTAATTTGCTTTATCATTTATATATATATATATATATATATATATATTTTTTTTTTTAAGTAATCGCTACACCCAGTGTGGATCTGACTTACAACCCTGAGGTCAAGAGTCCATGTTCTACTGACTGAGCCAGCCATGTGTCCCTATCTTTTACATTCTTCTTATTCTGTATTTAAAAGCATTCTTTTTGGGGCGCCTGGGTGGCTCAGTCGTTAACCATCTGCCTTTGGCTCAGGTCATGATCTCGGGGTCCTGGGATCAAGCCCCACATCGGGCTCTCTGCTTCTCCCTCTCCCTCTGCCTGCCCCCACCCCCGGCTTGGGCTTGCTGTCTCTCTCTTGCTCTTTGTCTCTCTCTCTCACATAAATAAAATCTTTTTAAAAAAGACTTAAAAATCAATATGAAGGGGGGGAAATCGGAGGGGGAGACGAACCATGAGAGACTATGGACTCTGAGAAACAAACTGAGAGTTCTAGAGGGGAGGGGGGCGGGGGGATGGGTTAGACTGGTGATGGGTATTAAAGAGGGCACGTATTGCATGGAGCACTGGGTGTTATACGCAAAGAATGAATCATGGAACACTACATCAAAAACTAATGATGTAATGTATGGTGATTAACATAATAAAATAAAAAATAATTAAAAAATTAAAAAAATCAATATACCTAACAAATTCATTATGAAAACAAAAAGTAACTAAAGGAAAAAAAATCTTTACAGAGTTTTATTTTCCTCAGCAAATGCTTTCTTAAATGCTCAAGAAAGTCTTGACAAAATGCTTACCAAGTGAAAATTGCCATATTCTACCACAGGAGTCCTTAATATTATAATACCATAGTTTTTAAGGTCAAAGACACACATTTTTGTCTTCTTATTGATATCTAAGTTGTGTCTTTTTTTTAAAGATTTTATTTATTTGAGAGAGAGAGCAGAGGAGGAGGGGAGGAGCAGAGGGAGAGGGAGAAGCAGACTCTCCACTGAGCAGGGAACCCTATGCAGGGCTCCATTCAGGGTTCGATCCCAGGATCCTGGGATCATGACATGAGCTGAAGGCAGACGCTTAAACGACTGAGCCACCCAAGGCACTGCTCTTGTGTCTTAACAATTTCGATGGCATGCCATAGTAAAATAGGCAGCAATTTTTCGTTATAGTACATTAAAAAAAATGTTAGTTTTTATCAAGAATGCTTTTGGGGCACCTGGGTGGCTCAGATGGTTAAGCCTCTGCCTTCGGCTCAGGTCATGATCCCAGGGTCCTGGGATCGAGCCCCACACTGGGCTCCTGGCTCAGCGGGGAGCCGGCTTCTCCCTCTCCCTCTGCTCTCCCCCTGCTCATTCTCTCTGTCTCTGTGTCTCAGATGAATAAATAAAATCTTTAAAAATTAATAAAAAATAATTTTTTATAGATTTTATTTATTTATTTGACAGAGAGAGACACAGCGAGAGAGGGAACACAAGCAGGGGGAGTGGGAGAGGGAGAAGTAGGCTTCCCACCGAGTGGGGAGCCTGATGCGGGGCTCGATCCCAGGACCCTGGGATCATGACCTGAGCCAAAGGCAGACGCTTAACGACTGAGCCACCCAGGTGCCCCAAAAAGATTTTTAAGTCTTAAGCAAAAAACAATGTTAAACCTCCTTAAATGTTACTTTAAACATAGTAAGAAATTGGGAAAAAAGGGGAAAAAATAACAGCAGGAAACTGATCTCTACTCAGGGACATTTTTCTTGGATACAAAAACCAATAGGTTGTGCTTATGAACTAGATTTAGAAGCTGGGACAGAGAGCAGAGGGAAGAATTAAGGAAAACTCCCAAGCTTCTGCCTTGAGCAACTGACTGGATCATGGGGTCATTTGCCAAGACTAGCAAAAAAATAGAAAAAGGGTTGGGAGAAAAACCAAATGATAGATATAAGTTTGAGGCATCCTACAGAGATACCAATAGACAGATACAAGAATCGTTTAGATGAGAGTTCTAATTTAGAAATTTAATTTGGGAACCATCAGCACAGAGATGGTACTCATAGCCATGGAATGGATGAAATCACCTGAAATCACCTAGAGAGAGACTATATACTAAGAACTCCAAGGACGGCTCTTGAAGAATTCCAGTATTTAGAAATGGGGTCGAGGAGGAGGAACTAACAAAGGAGACTGAGAAGTAGCAGCTAAAATGTAGAAAGAAAATCACGTGTAGTTATGGAAGATTAGATTTGGCAACGTAGGGGATATAGGTGTTCGTGATCAGAGCTACTTCAGTGGACTGGGATTTGGGTGGGAAAAGAAGTGAGGATATGGAAATAGCACACATAAGACAACTTTGAGATGTTTGACTATAAAGATGGGGAAGAAAAATTGGGTATTAACCAGAGAAGGATGTGTGGTCCAAAAAGGATTTTTTTTTTTTAAAGATTTTATTTATTTGACAGAGAGAGAGAGGGAGGGAGGGAGAGAGCAGCAGCAGTAGAGGGCGAGGGAGAAGCAGACTTCCCGCCGAGCAGGGAGTCTGATGCTGGACTCGATCCCAGGACCCTGGGATCATGACCTGAGTCGAAGGTGACGCTTAACCGACTGAGCCACCCAGGTACCCCAGGATTTTTTTTTTTTTTTTAAGAATAAATAGATCTTATGATGTGCAACAGAGAGTAAACTAATACTACAGAATCGGGGAAAGATCAAAGGAGTAAAATCCTTTAAAAGGTGAGAGAGGATGGGATCCAGAGCACATGTGAAGGCATTGGCCTCTAATAGAAAAGTCAGTTCATTTCATAGGAGGGAAGACAGGGATAGAGAATCAGGTCTGTAGATTAGGTCAAATGCTCTACACAAGGTCATCAGCTAAAAACAAAACGTTTGAGGAGAGAACGGAATCTAATAGTCGCGTTGTGGGGGACAGAAGAACAGTTGTGCTAGACAAACCCAGCAGGGTTGTCTGGCAGTTCAAGTGCCCATCCATTTGAGGTTTCTGATTCATTTAAAGTGAAACCAAGAAACGCCAATTAGGTGATTTTCTGTCTAGCAGCCCGAGTGCAGGCATAAAGCAAACAGTTGGGCCCATGCAGAGTTGAGGTTTTGATAGGCGAGTGTTGCAGGGGGCAAGGGAGTTGGGGGACTGGCTTGGGAGAGATTCTTAAATAGGTTAAAAAAGGAAAATGAATTGAAGGAAGCTGATTAGAGGCCTTGGAGATAAAAGACCTAAAAGCTGGAAGTAGGTAGTGTAGGGAAGGGGGACATTTGAACTAACGGTTTTAAGTTTTTGGTGATACCAGTTTCCTGTGACCTTACTATGCATAGTGGAGGTAGAAGGGAAAAGGTCAAGACAGGGAGGTCTGGAATTAAACGAGCAATTCATATGGAAATCACCAAATGGCAAGGTATTAGGGAAGAGAGGAAGATTGTGAGCCACGTGCCGAGAACTGATGACTTGACCATGGAAGGGAAAGGGTAATAAAGCCCAGGTGGCACTGCGCATTAGAGGAAAGATTTTTATTCAGAGGAAAGCAGGGGTGAGAATGGTCTGGTAGCTGCAAGGGGGCTGCAAGTTAGGCACTGTCTCTGTCTTGTGATACTAAGGTATGAGGTGTTTTGAGAAAAAGCAGCTTCACCTGAGAGCCACAGGGAAGAAGGCAGTGTTCTCAAGGGACAGCAAAGATGCAGGTAAGATAAAGGGAGTAATAAAGGGAGCAATAAAGGGAGCAGTGACAGAAGTGCGAGGCTATGTAAGTATTTACTGAGGACAGACAGATCTAGGAGAGAGGCACTGTCTGCTTGGCTAGCAACTGTACACCTGGCCAGTCAGTGTAGGTACTCCTTCAGTGAATCAACAATGAAACATACAACGCTGTCTTTATCCTCAGTCATCCATTTAACCTTCATGAAAGTGTTTCCCTACCTTCTAATACCTTCTCCCCCTACTTCTTCCACCTCCTCCCATCACTATTCAGGTTCAAAACTGTAATGATTATGTCAACAGATAAATTTCTGTAGTTTCAAAACTTTAAAATGTAATCAACATATTTCTCCTTGGCGCTGTTAAGTTTGTGCATGTACCAAAACTGTCTCATGAGTCTCAAAAACAGGTCAGCTTTAAATGATTATTAATATTCTATTAAGGGATGCCTGGGTCAGTCGGTTAGGTGTCTGCCTTCAGCTTGGGTCATGATCCCAGCTCAATCCCAAGGTCCTGGGACTGAGTCCCACATCAGGCTCCATGCTCAGCAGGGAGCCTGCTTCTCCCTCTGCCTGCCACTCCCCCTGCTTGTGCTCTGACAAATAAAAATCTTTATTTAAAAAAAATGTCCTATTAAGTAAGTCAGAACTTAATTTTAAAACCTACTCTTCTGTTGAAAATGTGATTTCACATTTAGCATTTTAAGGAATTCTCATTTACACTTTTTTCCTTTACTTAGGGGCCACTGTATTTTGTGTTGCTCCAAATGCAGTATTTCCGTTTGAATTGTATAACGAAGAATATTTAGAGCAAAGGGATATCTATTTGACTCAGTGCCAACAGCAGCTCCAACAGTTTATTGCCACATATGGACCTGGGACAACTCTTTTCACTAGTGATGAATAGCCAATCTGAGGACACTATTTTCTTCATATTTAAGTTAAATGTGATTTTGAAGTAATGCTTCAGGTAATGTGTACAGTAGTATGTTAGAATGCTATCCTAAATGTATGAAATATGGTCTCAATATGATTTACAAACTAAGCAAGGTAAAATACCACTTTTTGTGTAGTTCCCGCTATTTGTCACAAGATGGCAAGAACACTTTAAATGAGAACATTTACCTACAAATAATCATTTTAAACCATTTTTCTTGCACCTGTGAACCTGACAAATGATAACAGCAATTTCTGTAACAGAAGCCCCAAATTTAAGGAGCTTTCATACTTTATTATATAGTGTTATACCCATTATATCATTTTGGAAGCCCTAATTATGGAGTCAGGGAAAGCTTGTATATTTCCCATTTTTTAAGCCAGGTTAAATGAAAAAAAAAAAAAAAGGAATTTAAATCAAATCAAAGATCAAGAATTGGCAATTGGTTACAGGAAAGGTACCAAAAGGCGAAGAAACCAATTTGCAAACCCAGTTTGTTTCTGGAGGGAAAAGATCTACTCTGAAAGGTGGGGCAGGGGGTGGGTTGGGGGGACTAAGACTGAGGAAATACACTTAACTTGTAAAATCCCCAAATCTTTTTCATTTTCCAAAGCTTAAGAGAAATTCTAAAATAAATAAATCTTACTAAAAGGAAAATGTCATCACAAAATTGCCACCTATTTTACCCAGATACTACCATGCCGGTTCTTCAGAAACTGGTACCTCATGGAGCTTAACCATACAGACAGACAGGTCTATGGACCTTTGACCTATCATTCAAAAACAGTGAATAGTCACTAGTCTCAGACACTTGCATTCAGAAAGCAAAGCTAGTTTTGTAAAAACAATTTACATATTACAGTTCTATAATTCTAGTCAGGACCTTACTTTGTGGCTTCTTTGTTGCTATACAGGTTTTGTACCGTTTGGCCATACTGCAATTATAACTTGGATAAAGGCAGGTAATTATATGCTGTGGGACTCAACAGGGGAAAAGCAAGATTTACCTAAGTCTCCAGTTAGGAATTGTTTTAGAATTTTTTAAGATTTGAGAAAGAGAGCACAAAAGGTGAGAGGGAGCAGCAGACTCCCCGCTGAGCAGAGACCACCACCATCCCAGGACCCTGGGATCATAACCTGAGCTGAAGGCAGACACTTAACCGACTGAGCCACCCAGGTGCCCCTAGTTTTAGAATTCTTGTAAATCCAGATTGGACTGTCCAGTCACTATTTTCCTTAAGATAACATTATTTGTACTAGAAGCAGAATTACTTTTTCAGAGCAGTCGTTTACAAAAAATTTTTATTATCATTTACAATTTATTCATGAGAGCGAGCGAGGGAGAGCAGAGGGAGAGGAGAGAAACTGAAGCATACTCAACGCTCAGTGCAGAGCCCAACGATGGGCTTCATCTCACAACCTGAGCAGAAACCAAGTGTCAGATACCCAACTAACTGTACCACGTAGGCACCCCAGGATTATTTTATTCAAAGGTATGAACAAAGAATAAAATAAGATTTATATTTTAAACAAACTGTAGGTCACAGGTGAAATCTTTACTTGTAAGAGATAATTCATTAAGGTGTTTAGGAGATTCCAAATACTTATTTTTTAGGTATACCTCCATGGTTATCTAGTGTGCTGAAATCCCCTAAGGCAAGAAAGGACATCGGTTCACAAACGAGCTTGTTATTGACAAGAACATACTATCCTTGAAGTATGTTAAAAACAAGTCTGGTGGGGTGCCCGGGTGGCTCAGTTGTTAAGCATTTGCCTTCAGCTCAGGTCATTGATCCCAGGGTCCTGGGATTGAGCCCCACATTGGGCTCCCTGCTCAGCAGGAGGCCTGCTTCTCCCTCTCCCACTCCCCCGCTTGTGTTCCTGCTCTGTGTCTCTGTCAAATAAATATATAAAACCTTAAAAAACAAAACCAAGTCGGACTAGTGATTATGAAAATGGAACTGTTTAAACATTTGGTATTTTTTAAAGATCATAAACTTTACTTGCCTAACAATTGCAAGTACTCAAACATGTATTTTTCTACATAATTTATTGAGGTGATCAATGTTAAAAATATTAATCTTCATGTTTCAATTCATGTCTTCTTGACCAATTCTTCTTTTTTCCTTCCAATTGCATGCCTCTAGGAAAAAAAAATTAGAAACCAACAGTGAAAACCATTCCACAGTCAAAAATCAAAAAGAAATCATACTCCTGACACACACAGGCAATTTTAACAGGAAATGGCCCTAGCCCTTTGGAGTTTCAGATACTTTTGAATTATTAATAGCTGTGATTACTTGACAAATCATACTTACTTGAGGCAATGAATTTTAACCACGATAGTTTTGCACTTGAATATTCATCTGCAGCTACCTATATGCTGAAAAGAACATTTCACCCATTTTAATTAAAAATTGCATTATACTTGGGCAATTCACATAAACAATATAGGTTACTGGCATCTCAGTCTTAAAATTATTTCTTCAAAGAAACCCTCAGCTGGGTAAACGGCAAAAAGTAATTTAAGTCATCATTGTGCCAGTTTTTACCCTATGTCAAAAATGTATTAAACATTTTTGGTACTGCCCTTCATGAACAGTACCACAAATACATAAAAAAGCACAACATTAACTTTTGGTACCTCATTACATGCACTTGTGCTCCTAGTGGTTTTATCAGAGCCATCCTGTGAACAGTTTCTGGAAAACATCAGGACAACCTTCATTCATCTTCACCTCATAGGCTCTATTGCACCTGGAAATTAAAATATTTAGAGTTCTCATTTGTACTTGCATCTGTTTGGCATCTTATATGTAGGAATGGTCCAGTGAGACTTTTTCCTTCTCATCAGGAACCATAAACGTAATATTTGCCACCTTCCTGACTCCCAACTTTTTAATAAAAACTACTAACATTAAGGCCATATACTGGAAAAATGTTGTTGTTTAACACATCTCTAATGAACAAAGTACTTTCTGTGTAATTCTTTTTTTGGTAGTCAAAGCAGATAAACCCCAAACTTAAAATGTCTATAATGATTTGAGCATATTAGTACTTTTGACTGTTTAGGCCCTAATAATTCCATAAATGATCTTTCCAAGCTGGAAATGGGTTTATTAGCATGAACAGGAAAAACAGTGGATACATATGATGTTCTTTACTGGGGCAGTATCGATTTTAAGACATGATGGTCCTAATGAGTACTCTAGCCATTGCTTTTCTGTCTCCGAGCTTGACAAGGATGAGATATGAATCAGGTTAAAGGTTAGGTATATAAAAACAAGTGTGCAGACCTCCAACTAAAGCATCACAATGGCAAATCTAACATAGTTTTAGAACAGATACATTATGTTGGCATCATTATTGGACAGTCTTGTGGAATTAAGTCCCAGGTTGCCTGAAAGCACACTTAGGTAGTGCAAAGGGAATGGCCAGGGCCACAGATCATATCCCGCAGCACCCCAGGAGGATAAATCACTGAATCAGACAGCTACTGGAAATGATTTATGAAGACACATCAAATGTTGGACCTTGCGAAACAATTTATCATTTTCAAGTCTGGAAATAATTTCACATAATCAGTATCAGGAACACAAACTATTAGTTATGAATAATTCCAACTGGAAAATTTCAGTGTAATGAGATTGATGGAATTACTGAAAACTACATGCATAATCCCATTTCTCTAAAGCCTACCAGCATGTTTAGGGATACATATTTGGAATAAAACTGCTATCCATCCCACTTAGCTCAAAAAGCTAAGAGACGCGGATACAAAAGCCCAGATGATAGGCACCTCAGGATGGAAGGCAGGAGAATGGGACACGGAAGAAATGAGAGGCCATTATATTGATAAAATCACCGTTCTTAAATGGTTTGGTGGGCTCTGTATTTATTATGCTTCAGGAATTACCTACATTATATTTTTACCAAACATTTAGTTTGTAAAATTAAAAAAAAAATCCCAGTATTTACCAATAAAAATAGGATTCAAGCCCCTTAGGCCTCAAAATAATGACTAATACCAAATATACACTACTTTCAGGGGCGTCTGGGTGGATCAGTCCTTAAGCGCCTGCCTTTGGCTCAGGTCCTGGGATCCAGCCCCGCACTGGGCTCCCTGGGCTCCCTGCTCGGAGGGATGCCTGCTTGTCCCTCTCCCACTCCCCCTGCTTGTGTTCCCTCTCTGCCAAATAAATAAATAAAATCTTAAAAAAAACCAACAAAAAAACCCAAAACCTACTTTCATCCATCACAGTTGCTTTTTTTTTTTTTTTTAAAGATTTTATTTATTTATTTGAGAGAGAGAGGGTCAGAGGGAGAAGCAGACTCCCCGCTGAGCCGGGAGCCTGATGCGGGACTCGATCCCAGGACTCCGGGATCATGACCTGAGCCGAAGGCAGTCGCTTAACCTAACTGAGCCACCCAGGCGCCCCACAGTTGCCTTGTTGTAAGCAACGTATTTGGGGGAGGGAACAAAAAAAACCGCAGGATTATACCAAGTCTCATCGGTGAAGTATTCATTAATAACTTGTTTTTGAATAGGCAATGTTTTTTTCCAGTCTCCCAGCTGTTGACCAGTTTCTTCCGTATTATGTTCAGAAATACACATCTCTATATAAACGCAAAATCTAAGCGTAGAGCAGGCATTTATGGCCTGGGGGTAGGGGAGGGCAGGAATCTATACAGTACATATTGTTCTCCAACTTCAATACCACTCAGAGCATATTTACAAGGAAGACTCACAAATGCGACAACTCTACTAAATCCCTACCAGAACTGTTACTAAACTGCTGTTAAGTTTAAAAGCCAATCATAAAGTACAGTTAAGTAAAGGCTGTCCTAACATCCTAGAGATAATCCCTTCCCCATTTTATAAAATGCTCCCTTACTAGGGGTAAATACGCAGCCCATTTAGGGGACCTTAAAACCTTCCAGGCCGCACTCAAGGCTTTGCTGGGGATACAAAACGGCTTCGGAGAAGGGCGGGGAGGAGCACCAAACCCACCCGCCGTACCCTCCAACCTCCTCGGAACCACCTGAATCTGAGAAGGCCCTTTATTAATTTTGGGGCTTAGAACAGTTGAAGCCAAGGTCTACTATAAGAGGGGTCAGGTTAAGAGTCGCGGCTGGTTACTCAAAAAATGCGACTGAGCCAACGACCCGGAAGTAAGCTCCGGTCCCGTCAACTGGGGCGGGGGGGAGGGGAACGGGAAGGTTGCCTCCGGGGCCGAGCTCGCGGCCGTGTGGACCACGGGTCGGAGGCCCAGGGCGCGGGCACCCAACGGCAGAAGGCCCAAGGCGGGCATGGTTTCCGGCACGGAATCAGGCTCCCGGCAGGAACGGGGGAACTAAGTAAGACCGCGAGGACGCCCACCTCGAAGAGCCCAGCAACTGGCCCGCAGACCCTGCCGCCCGGCCCGCCTGGCCGACGATGCCCCACACAACCTCATCCTTCGGTGGCCGCGCGGAAAAGAAAGCACAGCTTCTTCCGCTCGGCGTTTGGCGCTCCGGGCCCCGCCTCTTCCGGGTCTTGGCCCCGCCCCTGCCCGGGATTGGGGCGTTCGCCCAGGGGCGGAGGGCCGGCAGAGAGCTAGAGCGTGTGGTCCGCGTTGCGGTCCCAGCGTTTCGCCAAGCTTGTGGCGCCGCCGGGAGGTCTGGCATCTCGGCCTGCGGTGGAGTGCCACAACGTAAGTTCCTATTGGGGGGGCCTTTTGGAACTCCGTAGAGGCTTTCAAGGCTCATGAGTACTTCACCTAGAGCTATTTCACTGAGTATGCAAATGTTTAATCTAGTTTGTAGTGGACAGAAGAGAGCGGAAAATGCTCCAAAAAGGAAGGGTTTCCCATTCCTAGTACAATATATTTGCTTAGTCTTCTACTCTCTCACGTAGTTCAGTGCGTGAAAAACTGGTGGTATTGGACATCCCAATTTAGAGTAAGGGTATCTGGAATCGACCCCTTCACACAAACACAGAACCAGTTACCAGAAAAAAAGGAAGCTGCCATATATTTCTCTTCTAACAACAGCTACTGCTGCTGTTTTTATCGATAATAATAATTATAGAGCATTTATAAACAGCATTTGTAAAGCAGTCACGTGCCTTGTTTATGAACATGTTCTAATTTGCCATTGATTTTTGTGTTTTGTGGGTTCCCCCCCTCTTGTTTCTCTCAGTCATTTTATATTGAGTCCTGGATGCAAAGCACTAGGCTTAGAGCTGCAGGGGGCAGGTTGATGGTCTTGTTGCCAGAAAGAATACACATAAAAGCATGTAATTAAACAACTGAATCAGTAAAAGACACATCATCTTTCCTTTAAACACTGAAAGTCTAAGAAATTCATACAAAATCCAGTACAAAATATATTTGCCTCAAAGAAACACGGTATAAAAAACCAAACCTTGCAAAACAAATCGTGCTTATAGTCACTTTACCAAAGAATTTCTCTCTATATAAAGTTTTTGCTGAATGTTTTATAGGGGTTTACAATTGTTTGGGGCCCCACCTGGGCAGTTCTGTCAAGTAGTGGCTTTGGGCCTCAGCCTGCATCGCAGACTCCTGGCTGGATATTACTTCTACAACCTAATTTCACAGCCTGGACAGCCACCTCCACCAAGCAAGCCTTTGCCTACAGCTGGTTGGGCAGGTGTGGGAGCCACCATTACTGAAAGTTATAGAGGAGGGTGAGTTTGGATGCTGAACCTATAGATGTTAGGGCAACATTTTAGGCAGCTTCTCAATGCCTACGGCCATATGAGAAGGAACTGGAGACCAGCAGGGACACTTCTGCAACACTTCCTTACAGGATAGCTCCTAAGTTGCTAGTTTTCCTATCCTCCTGTCGGTGCTCACGTGGCATGGTGTTTATTAGCATCGCTTCCAAGAGATACCTGATCTGGGAGGATAGATTATGGAAGGGACCACTGCCTTAATGACTTAATATGTTCTTTCTTCAGACTAGATACAGTTAAAGTCCATGACAAAGATTTAGATGTTCCTAAAACTCCAGAGACACCCATTTTCAGATTATCATTTTGTCAGTTATTTTAATTGTTTAATAATGTCATCCATTAAATAGATGCAATGTTCTCAACTGCAAGTAACAAATGCAACTAAATGGCTTTTAAAAAATGAAAGTGTATTATTCCACATTGCAGGAAGTCCAGAGGTACCTGGCTCTAGGGTTGGTTAATTCAGCAGTGCAACATTGTCAGAGTTTGTGGTCTTCTCTGAGACTCTTGATTTTCCCCTCATGGTTGCCAAAAGGCTCCCACAGCTATAAACATCACATTTTCTTGTAACAACATCCAAAGGCAGGAAGAAGGGACTTTTTTTTTTCTTTTAATCTGGGTGGAAAATCTTACCCAGAATGGCCTTCAGGTACCATTCATTAACCATGGTTAGGTTACATGTCCAGAGATTATCAGTTTGTAATGTGAGAAGGTAGGTTGTGGCAGAAAAGAAAGAGAAAGGGGTATGGCTGTTAAGAAGACTGTCAACAGTGTTTGCCTCAGCAGGTAATCTTAACTTTAAGGTTTGGGGGTACTGCTGTAAGCCTCAAGAGCTCTCTTTTAATTACTCTGCAAAGGAAGATAACATTATAGGCGCATGATGGAGGGTGCAGGAATTCTGAGGAAGGATGGGTTCAAATTTCAGTTCAACTTCTGCCTCAAAAGTTGCCACAAAAGCAAAAATAGCTTTTCTTTAACACAACTTTATTGACATACAAAGAATTGAACATATTTAAAATGAAAAATTTGTAAGTTTTGACATATGTATATGTGTGAAACATCCCATTAAAGAAAATGAACATATTCATCACCCCCAAACATTTCCTCATGC
Source organism: Zalophus californianus (assembly GCF_009762305.2). Lineage (NCBI taxonomy): Eukaryota > Metazoa > Chordata > Mammalia > Carnivora > Otariidae > Zalophus > Zalophus californianus. The sequence goes on from NC_045598.1 coordinate 126,594,448, forward strand.
TCCTTTGTAATGTCTCCTTCATGGCCCCCAAACCCCACCTTCAAACCCCTTCCCCAAGCAACCACTGACTTACTTTCTGTTACTAGAGATTAGTTTGCATTTTTCTATAATTTGCTTAAATGCAATCATACAGTATGTACTCTTTTTTTAGAGGAGGGGGAGGGGCAGAGAGAATTTTTTAAATTAATTTATTTTTTGAGAGAGAGAGAGCAAGCTTGTACTCAAGTGGGGGGAGGGGGCAGATAGAGAGGGAGAGAGAATTTCAAGCAGACTCCCTGCAGAACATGGAGCCCGAGAGAAGGGGTGCTCAATCCCACGACCCCAAGATCATGATCTGAGCTGAAACCAAGAGTCAGTTGCTTAACTGACTCAAGCCACCCAGGCACTCCAGTATACTTTTTTGTTGGCTTCTTTCATTCAGCATAATCATTTTGAAATTCATCCATGCCATTATATGTAACAACAGTTAATTCCTTTTTAGTGTTGAACAGTTTTCCCCATATTTGGATATACCACTCTTTGTTTATCTATAGACCCACTGATGGACATTTGGAGGTTTCAGTGTTTGGCTATAACAGATAAAGCTGCTATGAATATTCATGTAAGTCTTTGTATGGACATGTGCTTTTATTTCTTTTGGTAAATACCTAGGAGTAGAATGGCTGCATTGCGTGGTAGGTGTGTGTTTAACGTTGTAAGAAACGGCCAAACTGTTTTCCAGAGTGGTTATTACCATTTTTCATTCCCATCAGCAGTGCTTGAGAGTTCTAGTTGTTTCATATTCTTGTCAACACTTGGTATGGTCAGTCTTTTGCTTTAGACACTCAAATAGGTGTGTAGTGATATTTCATTGTGCTTTTAATTTGCCTTTCCCTGAAGAATACTGAGCATTTTTTAAAATGCTTATTTGCTATCTGATATCATTTGCAAGTATTTTCTCCCAGTCTATAACTTGTTTTTTTTCCCCATTCTTTATTTTATTTTATTTATTTATTTTTAAAGATTTTATGTATTTATTTGACAGAGAGAGACAGCGAGAGAGAGAACACAAGAGGAGAAGTGGGAGAGGGAGAAGCAGGCTCGCAGGGAGCCTGACATGGGGCTCAATCCCAGGACCCTGGGATCATGACCTGAGCCAAAGGCAGACGCTTAACGACTGAGCCACCCAGGCACCCCTTTTTCATTCTTTTAATAGTGTCATTAAAACAGAAGTTTCATTTTGATGAAAAACCATTTATTATTTGTTTTCTTATAGGGATTTGGCTTTGGCTGTTTTGTCTAGGAAACTTTATATAACTCAAACTTCTGGAAAGTACCTTTTCCCCCCCTAACCATAGACCAACTCAGTTATTCCTCATGAGAATAAATATGCCCTTCTTAGGACACAGATCACTCCACCAGGCTCATCAAATGACTGTTTCTATGCAAGATTCAGAGCTATGTCTATTATAAATTAGGTCATGAATTTTGCCCAAACCTAGTAAGCTCCCTTGACCCTTGATTTTGGCTCAAGTCATGATCTCAGGGTTGTGAGATTGAGTCCTACAGTGGGCTCTGCGCTCAGCAGGGAGTCTGCTTGAGATTCTCTCCCTTTGCCCCTCACCCTACACACTCTCTCTCTCAAATAATCTTTAAAAAAAAAAAAAAAAACTCATCCTAATCCAGACTCTCAAAAACCTCATAATATCCTGCCATTGCCTCCCTGTCTAAGAAGCTAAGACTGTCAAGGCAGTAGTCTCCCTTACTTCTCTTATCCTTCCCTCCTTACAAATTTTTGTGATAAGCAATGAACTTGACTTTGTTCTTTTTTTAAAAAAAGATTTTATTTATTCATTTGACAGAGAGCACACAAGCAGAGGGCATGGCAGGCAGAGGGAGAGGGAGAAGCAGGCTTCCCACTGAGCAGTGGGGCTCAATCCCAGGACTCTGGGATCATGATCTGAGCCGAAGGCAGACGCTTAACCGACTGAGCCACCCAGGTGCCCAAACTTGACTTTGTTCTACCAACAGGTTATTTTGGTGGTCTTTTCAAGGAGTCAGCCATCACAGCAGTCAAAAATAAATAGATAGAAAGAAAGAAAAGGAAGGGAAAAGAAAGGAAAGAAAAGATGTCTCCAAAAGCATAGGGAGACAGATTAGAAGAATATCCATCCACATCCACATTGTGTGTGTGTGTGTATGTTTTAAACAACCTAAATATCCAGAGACTGGTAAAATGAATTACCATACATCCAAATAGTGTAATGGAAATCCTACTTTTGTTTGGCAAATTTATTAACCCCCTTTTCCAGACTATTTCAGCCCATTTCTCCCAAACCTCCTCTTTCCCCTCCCCAACATTCTTAGCTTATAACTTATTAGGTAAGTCAGGACCCTTTAAGAGACTACAAAGAGAAAACACAAAGTAATTTAAACACGAAAATTTAATATAAAGAATTAACTGTAGGGGCACCTGGCAGGCTCAGTTGGAAGAGTGTGCGACTCTTGATCTCATGATCATGAGTTTGAGCCCATGTTGGGTGTAGAGGTTACTTAAATGAATAAATAAAAACTTAAAAAAAAGAGTTAACTGTAATAAGGGATTATCTATTAAGAGAAAAAAAATTTTAAAGCATGTGGAAATAACATATTGAAGTTGCCACCCCCTCTGAGCTGAGACAGAACCTAGCAAGGAGCAGATTTGGTGGCGGCCACTCCAGACTTTGTGGCTAAGTGAATGGCAGAGAAGTAAGGTGCCCTCTGGATCGCTAGGGGAAGCTACCCACAGGAAGGTGCTACGTAGTGCCGGCCACAGTGCACTGTAGGAACCTGTTGAGAGGAGCAAACCAGAAACAAGAAGAGAAGCTCCTCCTGCAATCTCCCTTCAATACCGTTTGCTGACAGATCTTTACATTATTTGTTTGGCAAAAGAGAAATGTTTATATGGTCCAGGTCCATTTTCACAGAGCAGGTAATATGGGGTAGATCTGGAGATGAAAGACAGTAAATTGATAACTGGAACATTCTTTCTTCTCCATTGAACAAAGAGAAGCCACCAGCTGGGAAATCACCATCCAGTTCACACCCCTCTGTACATTAGTGCCTACTTTCTCCTTCTGTCTTGTTGCTGCCCAAAGTGTCCCTCCTGTTAAAGGCTTTTGGTTCTCTCCTGCTCAAGGACGCTCCTTCAAGTGTCTTCTCTCTTTTGCCTCATCTCTCTCCCTTACCAATGGACCACTCCAGCAGCATATAAACATGTTCCAGTCTCTATACTATTTATTTATTAATTTTTGGCTGCCTAGTATCCATTCCCACTTCTTTTAATAAAAGCATGTACTGATATTGCCCAAATTTACATTTCTTTTTTTTTTCAAATTTACATTTCTACCTCAGACCTCACCTCCAAACTAACGTATTTTTTTCCACTTCACCATCTCCAGTGCTGAGGGTGGGGTAAAGAACTTAGACCTGAGGGGGGCGGAGCAAGATGGCGGAGGAGTAGGAGACCTAGATTTTGTCTGGTCTCAGGAATTCAGCTGAATAGGGATCAAACCATTCTGAACATCTACGAACTCAACAGGAGATCGAACAGGAGAGTAGCAACAACTCTCTGAACAGAGAAGCGACCACTTACTGGAAGGTAGGGCGTGCGGAGAAGTGAATCCGAGGCGATATTCGGGAGGATAGACGGCGGGGGAGGGGCCTCCGCCGGCCGCTTCTGGCAAGTGCTAGAGCCGCGGAGCACAAAATCGGACCTTTTAAAAGTTGGCTCCGCGGAGGGACGTCGCTGCAGTGGCTAAGCGGGGGGTGGAATCCTCCCGGGACAGTGTGGTCTCAGGACCCTTGGGGTCACAGAGAGACCGGGGGTGCCTGAGTGCGGCAGAGCTCCCAGGTATCAGAGCAGGGAAGCCGGCTGCAGAGACGGAGCAGAGTCGCGGGCTCTCAGCTCTGGGTTGCCACAAACTGTGATCTGTGGCCCAGTCGGGGCACGGCTCCCCCAGCAGGGACCCAACAAGCAGCAGATCCGGGGAGACTCCCCTTCCTTCCTGGGGAGGAGCGGTGCGGGAACGCACTGCAGGGATCTGCTGGGTTTGGAGACTCCGAGCGGGGTCGGGTGCCAGAGATAGCAACGCTTGATCACAGGCCGGGTGAGCACGGAGTGCGGCCAGAGACCGGGGACACGGGAGTGACTGCTTTTCTCTGGGGGCGCACTGAGGAGTGGGGCCCCGAGTTCTCGGCTCCTCCAGGCGGAGACTGGGAGGCCGCCATTTTCGCCCTGGTCCTCCAAAGCTGTACCGAGAGCTTGCAGGGAACAAAAGCTCCTGAGAGCAAACTGGAGCAGCTTCCTTAGCCCGGACCGACAAGGGCGGGGCAATTCCGCCTCCGGCAAAGACATTTGGAAACCACAGCAACAGGCCCCTCCCCCAGAAGATCAGCACAAACAGCCAGCAAGCCAAGACCAAGTTGATCGATCAAGGAGAATAGGAGAACTCCAGCGCTAGGGGAATACTGCACATAGATTCATGGCTTCTTTTTTTTTTTTTTTTACCATGATTCATTATTTCATCAAAGTTAATTTTTGTTGACTTTTTTATTTTTCTTTTTCCCTTTTTCAACCAACATCTTATAAATCCCTTTTTAAAAAAAAAAAAAAAAACATTTTTTATTTTTTTTTTTCATTTTTAGAGTCATATTTTATCCCTTCATAGTAGTTATCCTTGTTTTTGGCATATATATATAAGTTGTTCTCTCTTTAAAATTTTGAGGTACAGTTTCTTCTAACAGATCAAAATATACCCTAAACCACTAGTGTATGGCTTTGTTCTAGTCTCCTGCCTGATCACATTCTCTCCCTTTTTCCTTTTTTTTTTTTCCTTAAATCTTCTTTCTTTTTTCAAACAACTTATCTTACCAAGTCCTTTTATAAAATCTTTTATAATTTTCATCTTTACAGTCATCTTCCATCCCTTCATTGTATCAACCCTTATTTTGTACATATATGTCTTTCTTCCTTTAAAATTTTAGGAGGCACTTTTTTCTAACAGACCAAAATACGCCCAAAATCTAGTGTGTGGCACTGATCTATGCACTAGCCTGATCATATTTGATCATATTCTGCCTTTTTTGAATTGTTTTGTTTTTGTTTTTATCTTTTTTTCTTTTTTTTTCTTTTTCTCTTTCTTTTTTCTTTCTTTCCCTTTCCTTTCCCCTGGTTTCAGGTCTTTTCTGATTTGTATACAGTATATTTGCTGGGGACGTTGTAAACCTGTTAGCCTTTTGTTCTCTCATTCATCTATTCTCCTCTGGACAAAATGACAAGACGAAAGAAATCACCTCAGCAAAAAGAACAAGAGGTAGTACCGTCTGCCAGGGACCTACTCAATACGGACATTAGTACGATGTCAGACCTAGAGTTCAGAATCATGACTTTAAAGATACTAGCTGGGCTTGAAAAAAGCGTGGAAGTTATTAGAGAAACCCTTTCTGGAGAAATAAAAGAACTAAAATCTAACCAAATCGAAATCAAAAAGGCTATTGATGAGGTGCAATCAAAAATGGGGGCACTGAATGCTAGGATAAATGAGGCAGAAGAGAGAATCAGCGATATAGAAGACCAAATGATGGAAAATAAAGAGGCTGAGAAAAAGAGAGAGAAACAACTACAGGATCACGAGGGCAGAATTAGAGAGATAAGTGATACGATAAGACGAAACAACATTAGAATAATTGGGATCCCAGAAGAAGAAGAGAGAGAGAGAGGGGCAGAAGGTATATTGGAGCAAATTATAGCAGAGAACTTCCCTAATGTGAGGAAGGAAACAGGCATCAAAATCCAGGAGGCACAGAGAACCCCTCTCAAAATCAATAAAAATAGGTCAACACCCCGACATCTAATAGTAAAACTTACGAGTCTCAGAGACAAAGAGAAAATCCTGAAAGCAGCTCGGGAGAAGAGATATGTAACCTACAATGGTAGAAACATTAGATTGGCAACAGACCTATCCACAGAGACCTGGCAGGCCAGAAAGGACTGGCAAGATATCTTCAGAGCACTAAACGAGAAAAATATGCAGCCAAGAATACTATATCCAGCTAGGCTATCATTGAAAATAGAAGGAGAGATAAAAAGCTTCCAGAACAAACAAAAACTAAAGGAATTTGCAAACACGAAACCAGCCCTCCAAGAAATATTGAGAGGGGTCCTCTAAGCAAAGAGAGAGCCTAAAAGCAGCAAAGAGCAGAAACGAACACAGACAACAGACAGTTAACAGTCACCTTACAGGCAATACAATGGCACTAAATTCATACCTTTCGATAGTTACCCTGAATGTAAATGGGCTAAATGCCCCAATCAAAAGACGCAGGCTATCAGATTGGATTAAAAAACAAGACCCATCCATATGCTGTCTGCAAGAGACTCATTTTACACCCAAAGACACCCCCAGATTGAAAGTGAGGGGGTGGAAAACCATTTACCATGCTAATGGACACCAAAAGAAAGCTGGGGTGGCAATCCTTATATCAGACAAACTAGATTTTAAAACAAAGACTGTAATAAGAGATGAGGAAGGACACTATATCCTACTTAAAGGGTCTATCCAACAAGAAGATCTAACAATTGTAAATATCTATGCCCCTAACATGGGAGCAGCCAATTATATAAGGCAATTAATAACAAAAGCAAAGAAACACATTGACAACAATACAATAATAGTGGGGGACTTTAACACCCCCCTGACTGAAATGGACAGATCATCTAAGCAAAAGATCAACAAGGAAATAAAGACTTTAAATGACACACTGGACCAAATGGACTTCACAGACATATTCAGAACATTCCATCCCAAAGCAACGGAATACACATTCTTCTCTAGTGCCCATGGAACATTCTCCAGAATTGATCACATCCTAGGTCACAAATCAGGTCTCAATCGGTACCAAAAGATTGGGATCATTCCCTGCATATTTTCAGACCACAATGCTTTGAAACTAGAACTCAACCACAAGAGGAAAGTCGGAAAGAACTCAAATACATGGAGGCTAAAGAGCATCCTACTAAAGAATGAATGGGTCAACCAAGAAATTAAAGAAGAATTAAAAAAATTCATGGAAACCAATGAAAATGAAAACACAACTGTTCAAAATCTTTGGGATACAGCAAAGGCAGTCCTGAGAGGAAAGTATGTAGCAATACAAGCCTTTCTCAAGAAACAAGAAAGGTCTCAAATACACAACCTAACCCTACACCTAAAGGAGCTGGAGAAAGAACAACAAAGAAAGCCTAAACCCAGCAGGAGAAGAGAAATCATAAAGATCAGAGCAGAAATCAATGAACTAGAAACCAAAAGAACAGTAGAACAGATCAACGAAACTAGGAGCTGGTTCTTTGAAAGAATTAACAAGATTGATAAACCCCTGGCCAGACTGATCAAAAAGAAAAGAGAAATGACCCAAATCAACAAAATCATGAATGAAAGAGGAGAGATCACAAGCAACACCAAAGAAATACAAACAATTATAAGAACATATTATGAGCAACTCTATGCCAGCAAATTAGATAACCTGGAAGAAATGGGTGCATTCCTAGAGAAGTATCAACTACCAAAATTGAACCAGGAAGAAATAGAAAACCTGAACAGACCTATAACCACTAAGGAAATTGAAACAGTCATAAAAAATCTCTCAAGAAACAAAAGCCCAGGGCCAGATGGCTTCCCAGGGGAATTCTATCAGACATTTCAAGAAGAATTAATACCTATTCTCCTGAAACTGTTCCAAAAAATAGAAATGGAAGGGAAACTTCCAAACTCATTTTATGAGGCCAGCATTACCTTGATCCCAAAACCAGACAAAGACCCCATCAAAAAAGAGAATTACAGACCCATATCCTTGATGAACATGGATGCAAAAATTCTCACCAAAATACTAGCCAATAGGATCCAACAGTACATTAAAAGGATTATTCACCACGACCAAGTGGGATTTATCCCTGGGCTGCAAGGCTGGTTCAACATCCGCAAATCAATCAACGTGATACAATACATTAACAAAAGAAAGAACAAGAATCATATGATCCTCTCAATAGATGCAGAAAAAGCATTTGACAAAGTACAACATCCTTTCTTGATCAAAACTCTTCAGAGTATAGGGATAGAGGGTACATACCTCAATATCATAAAAGCCATCTACGAAAAACCTACAGCGAATATCATTCTCAATGGGGAAAGGCTGAGAGCTTTTCCCCTAAGGTCAGGAACGCGGCAGGGATGTCCACTCTCACCACTGCTATTCAACATAGTATTAGAAGTCCTAGCCACAGCAATCAGACAACAAAAAGAAATCAAAGGCATCCAAATCGGCAAAGAGGAAGTCAAACTCTCACTCTTTGCAGATGATATGATACTGTATGTGGAAAACCCAAAAGACTCCACCCCAAAACTGCTAGAACTCATCCAGGAATTCAGTAAAGTAGCAGGATATAAAATCAATGCACAGAAATCAGTGGCATTCCTATACACCAACAACAAGACAGAAGAGAGACAAATCAAGGAGTCTATCCCATTTACAATTGCACCCAAAACCATTAGATACCTAGGAATAAATCTAACCAAAGAGGCAAAGGATCTGTACTCAGAAAACTATAAAATACTCAGGAAAGAAATTGAAGAAGACACAAAGAAATGGAAAAACGTTCCATGCTCATGGATTGGGAGAATCAACATTGTGAAGATGTCAATGCTACCTAGAGCAATCTACACATTCAATGCAATCCCCATCAAAATACCATCCACTTTTTTCAAAGAAATGGAACAAATAATCCTAAAATTTGTATGGAACCAGAAGAGACCCAGAATAGCCAGAGGAATACTGAAAAAGAAAAGCAAAGCTGGCGGCATCACAATTCCGGACTTCCAGCTCTATTACAAAGCTGTCATCATCAAGACAGTATGGTACTGGCACAAAAACAGACACATAGATCAATGGAACAGAATTGAGAGCCCAGAAATGGACCCTCAACTCTATGGTCAACTTATTTTTGACAAAGCAGGAAAGAATGTCCAATGGCAAAAAGACAGTCTCTTCAACAAATGGTGTTGGGAAAATTGGACAGCCACATGCAGAAGAATGAAACTGGACCATTTCCTTACACCACACACAAAAATAGACTCAAAATGGTTGAAAGACCTAAACGTGAGACAGGAGTCCATCCAAATCCTAAAGGAGAACACAGGTAGCAACCTTTTCGACCTTAGCCGCAGCAACTTCTTCCTAGAAACATCGCCAAAGGCACGGGAAGCCAGGGCAAAAATGAACTATTGGGATTTCATCAAGATAAAAAGCTTCTGCACAGCAAAAGAAACAGTCCACAAAACCAAAAGACAACCGACAGAATGGGAGAAAATATTTGCAAATGACATATCAGATAAAGGGCTAGTATCCAAAATCTATAAAGAACTTATCAAACTCAACACCCAAAGAATAAATAATCCAATCAAGAAATGGGCAGAAGACATGAACAGACATTTCTCCAAAGAAGACATCCAAATGGCCAACAGGCACATGAAAAAGTGCTCAACATCGCTTGGCATCAGGGAAATCCAAATCAAAACCTCCATGAGATACCACCTCACACCCGTCAGAATGGCTAAAATTAACAAGTCAGGGAACGACAGATGTTGGCGGGGATGTGGAGAAAGGGGAACCCTCCTACACTGTTGGTGGGAATGCAAGCTGGTGCAACCCCTCTGGAAAACAGTATGGAGGTTCCTCAAACAGTTGAAATTAGAGCTACCGTTCGATCCAGCAATAGCACTACTGGGTATTTACCACAAAGATACAAATGTAGGGACCCGAAGGGGTACGTGTACCCCAATGTTTATAGCAGCAATGTCCACCATAGCCAAACTGTGGAAAGAGCCAAGATGCCCATCGACAGATGAATGGATAAAGAAGATGTGGTATATATACACAATGGAATATTATGCAGCCATCAAAAGGAATGAGATCTTGCCATTTGCAACGACGTGGATGGAACTGGAGGGTGTTATGCTGAGTGAAATAAGTCAATCAGAGAAAGACATGTATCACATGACCTCACTGATATGAGGAATTCTTAATCTCAGGAAACAAACTGAGTGTTACTGGAGTGGTCGGGGGTGGGAGGGATGGGGTAGCTGGGTGATAGATATTGGGGAGGGTATGTGCTACGGTGAGCGCTGTGAATTGTGCAAGACTGTTGAATCACAGATCTGTACTTCTGAAACAAATAACGCAACATATTTTAAGAAAAAAGAAAAAGAAGAAGATAACAGAAGAGGAAGAAAAGGGGAGTATGTCAGAGGGGGAGACGAACCATGAGAGATGATGGACTCTGAAAAAGAAACTGAGGGTTCTAGAGGGGAGGGGGGTAGGGGGATGGGTTAGCCTGGTGATGGGTATTGAGGAGGGCACGTTCTGCATGGAGCACTGGGTGTTATGAACAAACAATGAATCATGGAACACTGCACCAAAAACTAATGATGTAATATATGGTGATTAACATAACAATAAAAATTTAAAAAAAAAAAAAAAAAAAAAAAAAAAGAACTTAGACCTGACTTTTGACCTTTCATTTTCTTATCTCTCTTTTTCTATTGAAGCCTTTGTATTTCTCCTTCCTTTCTAATGGAAACTTCATTTAAGTCATTTCTTGAGATTCCTTTTCCTAGGCAAAATTTAATGTTAACTCCTTTAAACTTTGTTCTTAATAGTAAAGGGATTTTTGGAATTTAGAATTCCCGTCTCCCTTTCAAGTCTATCACCTTCAAAGGGACTTAAGAAAGTCAATGTAGAGACTCAGGGTTGCCAGATGACTTGATTAATGTGAATAACTTGGGGCACCTGGGTGGCATAGTTGGTTAAGCCTCTAACTCTTGATCTCAGCTTAGGTCTTGATCTCAGGGTCGTGAGTTCAAGTCCCACGTTGGACTCCACGCACAAAAAATAATGTGAATAAATTCCCTTTATACCTAAAAAATATCCACTTGCGTAAATGGTCAATTGATTTTTGACAAGGATGCTAAGACTATTCAATGGGGAAAAGACAGTCTTTCAACAAATGGTACTGAGAAAACAGTATCTATATGCAAAAGAATGAAGTTCTTAAATTAACTCAAAATAGATCAAAGATCTAAATATAAGAGCTAAAACTATAAAACTCTTAAAAGAAAACAGGAGAATAGTTTCATCAGTTTGGATTTGGGAATAATTTCTTGGATTTGACACCAAAAACACAAGCAACAAAAAGAAAAATAGATAAATTGGACTTCACCAAAATAAAACTTTTGTGCATTAAAAGACAGTGTCAAGAGAGTGAAAAGATAATCCACAGAATGGGAGAAAATGTTTGCAAAGCACATATCTGATAAGGGGTAAATATCCAGAATATATGGAGAACTCCTAAACTCAACAATGAAAAAAACCAAACAACTCAGTGCGAAAATGGACAAAGGACATGAATAGACATTTCTCCAAAGAAGATATACAAGTGGCCAATAACCACATGAAAAAGATGCTCAATATAACTAGCTATCAGGGAAATGAAAATCAAAGCTGTAGTGAGATACAGTTCACACCCATTAGAGTGTCTATTATCAAAACAATAACAACAGCAACAAAATAACAAATATTGGTAAGGATAGGGAGAAATTGGAACCCTTGTATCATTGCTGGTGCATTGCTGGTGAGAATGTAAAATAGTGCAGCCATGGGGGAAAACAATCTGGCGGTTCCTCAAAAAGTTAAACATAGAATTACCCTGTGTTCCAGCAATTCCACTTCAGGGAATATACCCAAAAGAAATGAAAGCAGAGACTCAAATACTTGTACACCAATGTTCATAGCAGCATTATTCATGATAGCCAAAAAGAAACAACCAAATATCCGTTGATGAATGAATGAATAAACAAAATATGGTATTTAAAATTTTGCAACTGTTTACAATGCATGCCTCTAGGGAGTGAAACTTGGGGTTTGTGGGGAAAGTGGTATTTTAATTTTTTATTGTATACCATTCTCTACTCTTTGGATTTTTACTGTGTGTATGCAATTTTATAATTAAACTTAAAAAATAATTATTAAAATTATTAAAAATTATTAAAATAATAATTAAAAAATAGTACATTTTTGCTTCCAACTGCAAAAATAGACCATTTCTAAAATTTGTCTCTTCAGCTCATCATCACTCCTTCCTTTACCTTTGACCTGCCTTATGAAAAGTGTTTGGTATTCTCCAGCAATGAGCACATCCCTGGGGGTTGCTGGTCTCCAAGTTGCTGAACTGAGTTAATGTTGCCAGTTTGCAGATACAATTAAAACCACTTCAAGGGAAAAGATTTATGGTTTAAATCTGATATAGCAGTTTATCAAAAGTAACTTTTTAAAAAAGAGCCACTGATTTGACAATATAACCAGGATTACCTTAGAAAGTTTACATTTTGTAGATAGACATATGTGTGGATTCAGGGCATATAGGATATTATTTTCTCTTAAGCTGTCAGAATCTATAGTCTCTACTTTACACATGTAAATCTCATTAGTAAATTAATACATTTGCCCTTCAGTCCTTTTTCATATTAGTGAATGATTTGGAGAACCTCCTAGTTCCCCTGGATGTTTGCAGCAGAAAATGAGGTTGGAACTGGAAGGAAGTTGGCTATAATAACCACATACTTGTGCTCTCCCTTGCTCAATAGTAAGCATGTCAAAGTAGAGTTAATGCAAGGGAAATGTAAATGACCCTAGTCATAAACGCATGACTTTTATATATAAGATCCTTTTACCTCAGGCAAGATTATTTTTAAACATAATATTGACATTAAGATAATCATAGCATTTATACCTCTCGTCAAGGTTAAAGTTCCAAATCTGTGAAAAATACATTAAATTGTCAGAAAATAGGGCAGTGATCTGAATGAAAGTTGATTCTTAAACACTTGAAGTGCATGAACTTTACTGAGATAATTTTGGTGAAAATTACCTAAATTACTTATGATTTCTGCCCGGATCTAAAATAATGAGTGGCTTTAATTGTCAGTGTGAGACACTAGGGTTTTCCTTTTCTGTTGAAAAAATTTAACTTTTATATTAAGAGTAAGCCTTGCAAACAACTACTTAAATCCTTCGACAAATTCTAAATGTAATGGAATGTTACTGAAATTACTCAAGCTGACCAATGGGACCTGAGGGGAAGTCTGCTAGGAGACTTCAGGGGAAGTTTTCTTCTTTGATGAAAAGACACAAATGGGAAGAAATAGCTCTTCTTCCCCTACATATTATCTGTGAAAGAATTCTTGGCATCGCTGCAGCCATCTTGTTGAATGACGGGAGCTTGCTGGAAATGGCAAAGTAGAAAGGAGAAGAAATCAAGCAACTTAAAGACATCGAATAGTCACCAAATTAACCAGCCAGGGAGCCACCCCAGTTCAGGCTTCTTGTTTTGTGAAATAATACACTTTTCTTAGTGTTTAAAGAAATTATTTAAGAACGATTACATAGAGAGTTGAGAATGTGGAAGTAATTGAAAAATTCAAACTAAGGTTAAATTATGTTGTTATTCGTACCTTAGTGATGATCTAATGCAAATGATGTCCTGAAATTAATACCCCATAAACTTAAACATGGCATAGATTCTGAATATTTCTTCCACAGTGTTTTGTGCATATGCATGAGAGTTTCTCTGTGTATGGTGGTATTCTGCTAAATAGGATCTAAAAACAAAGCAAAATACCCAACCCTGATTTATAGTGGTTGCAGATTTCTATAGTGTAAATATCCCCATCATGGGGGAATAGCATTCAAGATGCTATTTAACAACTGGTTTACATAATACCTGAATACTTGAATAATTAACAGTTGGTTCTCATAGAACACCATTCCCAAGAAGCTGAATTCCTGGGTTGAAGGATTGAAGGAGGAATGCATCTTCATACTTAGGATAGTCAAATTGTTTTCCAAGTGGTAGTACCACATCCCTGTCAAAACTTGTTTCAGAATTTAAACATTTTTGCCAATCTGATAAATAAATGCAGAATGGTATTTATTGTTATTTTAATTTGCATTTGCCATGAGGTTGAAAAGATTACATATATTTTTTTTTCCTTAATTTTTTTTCGTATGTTTTTTAATCATTTGGGTTTTCACTTCTGTAAGTCCTAGCCTTTACCCAATTGTTTATTGGAGTATTTGTAATTTTTAAAATTGATTGATGGGATTTCTTTAATATTCTGCATACTAATCTTTTGTCAGTTATCAGTTACCTGCATGGCAAATAACTTTTCCCAGTCTTTATCATTATATTTATGGTGTTTTATGTTGTTTGGAAATCTGTATTCTTCTGCTTACCAGCAGCTCCCTAACACCCAACACCTCTGTGTTCCTATGGAGAATTTCTGGCTACCTTGAAATCCAAATTCTTTACTGTGCCTTTTAAGGCCCTCCTTGATTTACAAATTGGGAATGATACAATACTCATTCCTGTGATTTTTATGGGATGAAATGAGATAATATATGTGAAGTATTCATCCCTCTTCCCCGTGCTCTTTCTTTCTTTTTTAAAAAATTTTATTTATTCATTTGAAAGAGAGAGAGAGCACAAACAGGGGGAGGGGCAGAGGAAGAGGGAGAAGCAGAGCCTGCTGAGCAGGGAGCCTGCTGTGGGGCTCCATCCCAGGACCCCGGGATCATGACTGAGCTGAAGGCAGACACTTAACTGACTGAGCCACCCAGGCACTTCCCCGCTGCGCCCCCCCCCCCCCCCACCATGATCTTTCTTTCAAAGCAGTATATTCTTGCCTTCCCTGTGCCTGGAATACTCTTCTTGTCCCTCTTTGCCTTCTCCTTTTTTTTTTTTTTTTTTTTAAGTAGAGCCCACTGCAGGACTTGAACTCATGAACCTGAGATCAAGACCTGAGCTGAGATCAAGAAGTAGACACTTAACCCACTGAGCCACCCAGATGCCGCTCCTCTTTGTCTTCTCAGTAAAGTCTTCCTTGATCTCTTAAGACTGAGTCAGGTACCCCTGGCTGACACTCTTGTTGCTGTCTCTGTAGCCATCCCAGCCCTCTTCCCTGATATTGAAACCCAGATTTTATTTGTGTTTTATGCCCAGTCTTAGGGCTAAGCCAATCTGTTTGCCTGTCTCTCCTGCCTCTTGTGGTAGATGCTGGAGACTGGCTCACTTGATAGCTATTGCATTTCTGTATTTGAGAGACTGAAAAGCTAAGTATTACATATTTCAAGACTCTCTTGCAGCTAGGATTCTGGATGTGAGTTGGGTCCTGCCAATCAAATGCATTGGTACAAAACCTGAATTCTAAATCAAGTTATGTGATGAGAAAAGCAGGCCACAAGCCATCCATTTTGCTGGCATATATGCGGCAAAGGCAGTGTGCTTCTAGAGTTAGTCACTGTTGGGGTAGTTTCTCATTTGGCAGGCAGGATCCAGATCCTTGCAGAAGTATCAGCTGCCTTGGCAGCCCAGTTCTGTGGAATGATTTTGAAAATTGTTCCTATAAATTAAGCCTGAGTTTGTTTCATCTCAATGACTCTGTAAGTCACTAATGCTCTATAATAAGCTCTTTCTTTCTTTAAAAAAAAATTATTTGAGAGAGAAAGTGAGCATGAGCAGGGGTAGGGGTAGAGGAGGAGAGAGAGAGAATCCCAAGCAGACTCTGCTGAGGGCAGAGCTGGATGCGGGGCTTGATCCCAAGACCCTGAAATCGTGACCTGAGCCAAAACCAAGAGTTGGATGCTTAACTGACTGAGCCACCCAGGCACCCCATTCTTTCTTTTACTATTTATTTTTATTTTTTAGAGAGAGAGAGTGCATGTGCATGTATGTGCATGGGGGGAGGGGCAGAGGAAGAAGGAGAGAGAGAATACTAAGCAGGCTCCATGCTTAGCATAGAGCTTAGCATGGAGCCTGATGCGGGGCTGGATTTCAAGACCCTGAGATCATGACCTGAGTTGAAATCAATGAGTCAGACGCTTAACTGACTGAGCCACCCGGTGTCCCACATCTTTCTTTTTAAACTAGTTGGAGCAGATACCTCAACAAAATCCAGACTGATATACCTTCCTGACACCTGGGGTGAACTTGTGTCCCAGTTCTGGCCAATGAGAAAAAAGTAGAAGCCTTGGACCCTGATGACTTTATAAAGCCATCTTACCAGTCCTGGACTTCCTACCTATGGATTTCTTTTACATGAGAGAATAAAGTCCTAATTTATTTAACCCCCTGAGGTTGGGTCTTTTTTATTAGCAGCTGAATGCAATTCCTAACTGATATGGTAAGCAATGAACGTGTGTATTGTAGTGTTAAAAAGTACTAACATAGTAATAATATAGTATTATATTGTTGTAGTATAGTATTAAAAAATGGGCAGAGGACCTGAATAGACATTTTTCCAATTAAGACATATAAATGGCCAACAGACACATGAAAAAATGCTCAACATCACTGATCACCAGGGAAATGCAAATCAAAACCACAATGAGGTATCACCCTACACTGGTCAGAATGGATAGAATCTAAAACACAAGAAACAAGTGTTGGTGAGGATGTGGAGAAAAAGGAACTCAAGTGCAGTGCTGGAGGGAATGTAAATTGGTGTAGCCACTGTGGAAAACACTATGGAGGTTCCTTAAAAAATTAAGAATAATACCATATGATCCATTAATTCTACTCCTGGGTATTTATCCAAAGAAAATGAAAACACTAATCCAAAAAGCTGCACCCCACTTCCACAAAATATAGAAGAAATGCAAATGTCCATCCACAGATGCATGGATAAAGAAGATGTGGTATATATTTACAATGGAATATTACTCCTCCATAAAAAAGAATGAGATCTTGCCATTTGCAACCCCAGAGGATATAATGCTAAGTAAAGTAAATCAGACAGAAAGACAAGTACCATATGACTTTAGTCATGTGTAGCATTTAAGAAACAAAACAAATGACCAAAGAAAAAAGAAACAAACAAAAAACAGACAAATTCAGAGAACAATTCAGAACCCCCTCTGGTGGTTGCCAGAGAGGAGGTGGGTGGGTGGGGTGAAACAGTTAAAGGGGATTAAGAGTACAGTTATGATGAGCACTGAGAAATGTTTAGAATTGTTGAATCATTATAATGTATACCTGAAACTAATATAATACTGTATGTTAGTTATACTTCAATAAAAAAATAATGGAAAAATGTTTGTGGACCAACTGATTTATGAATAAAGGCACTGAAGCATGAAATAGTAGTGTGTGTGTGTGTGTGTGTGTGTGTGTGTGTGTGTGTGTGTGTGTGTGCTATAATGGAAAATGTAAAACAGGAAGCGGTAGAGTAAGGGTGTACGTAAGGGTTTCACAGGTGAAGTTAGAGCGTTACATACCTTTAGATGATAGGGAATCTTTTTTTTTTAAGATTTTGTTTATTTATTTGAGAGAGAATGAGAGCACGAGAGGGAGGAGGGCCAGAGGGAGAAGCAGACTCCCTGCTGAGCAGGGAGCCTGATGTGGGACTCGATCCGGGGACTCCAGGATCATGACCTGAGCCGAAGGCAGTCACTTAACCAACTGACCCACCCAGGCACCTCTAGATAATAGGGAATCTTTAAAGGGATTTCAGCAGGTGTGTTACATCCTCAGGTTTGCATTTTTGGTAGGTTACTTGGGTGCAGCCGAAACTGCAGGTAATACTGCATTGTTAAATCTACAAATTGCAAGGTAAATGACAAATACTTGGAGTAATTATTCTTGCATTTGTGAATATAAGAGTATCTTTAGGGAAATCTTTTAATGTGCAATACTAAGTCAGAGTGTATACACTTAAAATATTGAGAGATATCGCCACGTTGTATTTAAAAGGGCTTGCACTCCCACAGTGTGACAGTCCTCGTTTCCTTATCCTTACCGATAATGGGTATTTTAAATTTGTACCACTGTTCCCCCTACCCCCACCATTGCTCCATTTAATATTACCTGGGAGAGGGGGAGAAAGGCATGAGGATAAAAACTAGGGATTTATTTTCATCAAAAACATACATTCTTGGGGTGCCTGGGTGCCTCAGTCGGTAGGGTGTCTGCCTTCGGCTCAGGTCATGATCCTGGGATCCTGGTATCGAGTCCCTCGTCGGGCTCCCTGCTCCCCTTCTCCCTCTCTCTTTGCTCCTCCCCACCCCCTACCCCCACTCATTTGCTCGCTCTCTCTCAAATAAATAAAATCTTAAAAAACAAAACAAAACATTCTTAAGCATTAGGGCCTGGTTAAAATAAATTAACTCCAGTATGCCAGAAAAATTAATCATCACTTACCTTCTGAGTCCAGTTAACCATTTCCCCCAGTATACTGAGACATAATTGACATAAAACGTTGTTTAAGGTGTACAGCATAATGGTTTGATATATGTATATGTTGTGAAATATCACAATAAGTTCAGTTAACATTCACCTCACATAGTTATAAATTTTTTTTTCCTGTGATGAGAACTTTTTTTTTTAAAGATTTATTTATTTATTTATTCATGAGAGACAGGAGGAGAGAGAGAAGCAGAGGGAGAAGCAGGCTCCCAAGGAGCAGGGAGCCCGATGCGGGACTTGATCCCAGGACCCTGGGATCATGACCTGAGCCGAAGGCAGATGCTTAACCATCTGAGCCACCCAGGCGCCCTGTGATGAGAACTTTTAAGATCTGCTTTCTTGGGGCATCTGGGTGACTCAGTTGGTTAAGCAGCTGCCTTCGGCTCAGGTCATGGTCCCAGGGTCCTGGGATCAAGCCCCGCATCAGGCTCCCTGCTCGGCGGGAAGGCTGCTTCTCCCTCTCCCACTGCCCTGCTTGTGTTCCCTCTCTCGCTGTGTCTCTCTCTGTCAATTAAATACATAAATAAAATATTTTTTTTTTTAAAGGTTTATTTGGCAGAGACAGCGGGAGCAGGAACACAAGCAGGGGGAGTGGGAGAGGGAGAAGCAGGCTTCCCGCGGAGCAGGGAGCCTGATGCGGGGCTCGGTTCCAGGACCCTGGGATCATGACCTGAGCTGAAGGCAGATGCTTAACGACTGAGCCACCCAGGAGCCCCAATACATAAATAGAATCTTAAAAAAAAAAAAAAAGATCTACTTTCTTAGCAACTTTCAGTTATATAATCGTTAACTATAGTCGTCATGCTGTATGTTACCTACCCAGGACTTATTTGTCTTACAACTGGATAGTCTGTATCATCCTGATAGGTGAAATATGTTGTTTCATTGCTTTTTAGATTTATATTTCTTAATCATATGTGAGTTTGTGTCTTTCCATAGAAATATTGGCTGTTTTCTTTCAATGAACTTCTTATACCATTTGCAGCATTTTCTACTGAGTTGCTGGTTTTTTTAACTTCTGAGAGCTAATTTTATTTTATTTTTTTAGATTTTATTTATTTTGTGAGAGAGAGAGAGCGAGCACGTGATCACGAGCAGGGGGAAGAGCAGAGGGAGAAGCAGACTCCCTGCTGAGCAAGGAGCCCGACGTGGGGCTCGATTCCAGGACCCCAGGATCATGACCTGAGCCAAAGGCAGACGCTTAACTGACTGAGCCACCCAGGCGCCCAAAGCTGATTTTATATAAAGGAAATGACTACTGTGACTATCTTATATGTTGTGTCCCCCCAACATCCCTCCCCCGGTTTGCTTTTTGTCTATTTGTCTTGTTTATGATTTTTTCAATAACATAATTTTTCATAAAAAAATTATTTTTATATAGTCAAAATTACCCATCTTTTCCTTTATGGCTTTTTGGGTTTTGTTTTGTTTTTCTGTATGTGTGTCATGCTTCCCCTTGCCATCTTTAACCCTCCATCTAATTGAGCTAACCAGCCAGAGAAGACATTCCTAACTTCTACTGTCTACATATATTTCCTCAGCTTTTATTTCTCATCAACTTTATGAGTTGATGGGAACATGAGGAAAAGGCAAGGGAAGTTTGTTAAGGGCAAACACTAAGCCAAATGCTTATCACAGTAAGAGACCTGAAGCCAAGAAGGGTATTTTCCAACAGGACTGGGGGTAGAACACTAGAATGCCTAAAGCATCCAGGTAGGTAACAGGGCAGGCAGCCTCAAGCAGGTAAGAAGCAGACTCTCAGGGGTGCCTGGGTGGCTCAGTCAGTTGGGTGTCTGCCTTCGGCTCGGGTCATGTTCCCAGGGTCCTGGAATCACTCTACCCACAGTGGATGACATCGGAGAATTATGTCTGCACTGCGGCCTTTTTCCCTGTCTGCCCCTTGGCCTGACTCTCCCCTCTGTTACCATTTAGAGTAAAACTCTATTTAGAGGCCTCCAATTTTGGCTGTTCTTCATATAGGGAACTTTTGGAATTTCAAATTTTGTTTTCTCTTTTAATAAAGTTTGAAGTTTAGGTCTATTATCTTACTAGGGATTCTGAGTCAGTTTTGTGACTTCAAAGGTGAACAATGACTTCATTCTAGGAGGAGTCTCCCCTTAACCAGAGGTCCTTAATTCAGTGAGTAGGAGAGCCTGCACACTACTAAATCAGTTTAATATTTAAAAATATATGATCCCCGGGGCACCTGGGTGGCTCAGTTGGTTAAGCATCTGCCTTCGGCTCAAGTCATGATCCCAGGGTCCTGGGATGGAGCCCCACATCCATCGAGCCCGCATGGGGCTCTGCTCAGTGGGGAGTCTGCTTCTCCCTCTCACTGTCCCCTCTGTGCTCTCAAATAAATAAAACCTTTAAATACATATATACATATGTATATATATGATCCCCTCCTCTTGTTAGTAAACTACTTCATGCCCCAAGGAAATTTGCTCACATAGGTGTCCCCCAACTCACCTCCTATTAGGAAGTGGGATTTAGGTTTTTATCTAGGATCTATTTATTTTTTGACCTCTTCTGGCCTCCCCATTCCTCACTTCCTCAAGTTTGACTAAAGGTGGATCTTGAGTAACATGCTGTCTCTCCTCTCATCATTCATTTTTGCAGGAAGCTCTGCTTCCTTTCACCAAGGGAAGGGAGAGCACTAATGTAATGAGTGTGTATCCCTAGAGTGGCCGTACGTCTGGGTGGGGCTTGCATGGGTTGGGGGAGGGGGAGAGAACAGCAGTTACTGTTGGAGTGACAAGAATTTCTGTCTTGAGTCAAGCCATTCCCATCACCACTATCACTCTAGACATTGTCCAGCTTCTGGCACTGGCTGTCTGGCCAGAGAGGGAAATAGAACCACCTGGTTCTAGTCCTTCCTGAGACCTCGTGTGGCTGCTTTCTGGACCTCTCAGGTCAGGTGTAGCACAGCATCAGCAGCTTTTTCTTGTTCTGGTCTTGTCCTCAAGTCAGGTCTTTTGAAGGCAGTCTTTCCAACACTTTTAGAGTCTGACTGGTTTCGTGGTGGAACTGGCCTCCTCTTTCTGAAAGGAGAATTTGGAAATAGCTTCCCACTTCCCACATTTGTTCCTTCCCTTGACTCTCCTGTTTCTGCCATTGCACACCACTTTTTCCACTTGGTTATGGCCTATGTTTCAAGACGACTCCAGTATAGGGGCTTAAAATCAGCAAGAGAGACAGGTGTGCTGCACACAAAGGAGAAACAATCTTGCACAGGCCTTTTGTTTTTTTTAATACAACTTATTTTTTATTTTTTATTTTTTTAAGATTTTTATTTATTTATTTGACAGAGAGAGAGACAGCGAGAGAGGGAACACAAGCAGGGGGAGCGGGAGAGGGAGAAGCAGGCTTCCCACCAAGCAGAGAGCCTGATGTGGGGCTCGATCCCAGGACCCTGGGATCATGACCTGAGCTGAAGGCAGATGGATAACGACTGAGCCACCCAGGCGCCCCTAAAATACAACTTAATTTAAAAAAAATACTGATCTGGTCACCTGGGTGGCTCAGTTGGCTAAGCATCTGCCTTCAGCTCAGGTGATGATCCCAGAGTCCTGGGATGCCTTCAGCTCAGGTCATGATCCCAGGGTTCTGGGATCAAGTCCCATATCGGGCTCCTTGCTCAGCGGGGAACCTGCTTCTCCCTCTGCTCCCCCTGCTTGTGCATGCTCTCTGTCAAATAAACAAATAAAATCTTTAAAATCTTTAAAAAAAATACTGATCCACATGATATACATATCTACATAAAGCATTAAGATGCTTTCTAATAGCACATGTTTAAGATTTTTAAATTGACTGATTTCAGAACTTACTGGAAAATAAGATTGCTTTAATCAATTCTTATCTAGACCTCACATTGACTATATAAAAATGGAGACAAGTGATTTAAGTCCACCTCCAGAGCTCCCCGTGGACATACTTCTTGGTTCTGAGAAGGCAGGAATGCGTGAGTTTCTTCAGTAACATTCATAGGCACAGGAAATGACTATTGACATAATCTTTAAGCCTAATAGTTAAGATTATTCTTCAGTTTATAATTTAAAAGCTTCTGACAGCTGAATGCTATGGTAAAATTTATAATGAAAGAGTTTGAGTGATTGAGGTATATTTCACTGAGCTGGTTTCTCTTATGAGTTGAAACTAAGACTTGTATAAACATAGGAAGGGAAGCCCTTGCTGGGTTTATGTAGTTAGGCAAGAGCACTAATGTCCCACATTCCCAACTGTGCCACAGTACCGTCTGTGCTGTACTCAAAGTTTATAGGAAGCAAATCTATAGGATTTAAGGGGCATTTTTTCCCCAGTAAGACAGTCCTATACATATTAATTTCTTTGAGATATACAATTTTATATTTCCCTAGTGTTCCTTTTAAAAATTGGGAATCTTAACTTTTGGATATTTTTTAAGTTACAAGAACAAAAACAAAACTAAAAAAGTCAAAAGTGTACCATGGAGAAGGATAGCATTAGTACACTACTAGTTGTAAAAGTCATTTGGGAAACTGTAGATATCACATCCTCCAGCAAGGTTAAAAAAAAAAAGAATTTGGGGTGCCTGGGTGGCGCAGTGGGTTAAGCATCCAACTCTTGGTTTTGGCTCAGGTCATGATCTCAGAGTCCTGGGATTGAGCCCCATGTTGGGCTCCATGCTTAGCGGGAGTCTGCTTGGGACTTTCTCTCTCTACCTCTCCCTCTGCCCCTCACGCTCACGCTCTCTCTCTCTGTCTCAAATAAATAAATAAACCTTTTTGTTACCAGATTAAAACAATATGCCAATGCTCGAAGAGTCCAAGTTCATACCTTTTCAAATAAAATATACGACTGATATAACCTGCAATAACCTATACCTGGTTAGGAAAGAGCATTTGGATTAAGTCATCCTCTCAAAGTAAGATATCTAATATATAAATTTGGATCAGAAGCAATGTGTTTGATTTATAATTTCTTCTTCCTGCCAGCTAAGAATACAATTTGTGTGGAGCCAACAAGCACCTTTTCTTATAATTATGCCAAGTACAATTCATGTTGATTTTTTTAAAAGATTTTATTTATTTATTTGAGAGTGAGAGAATGAGAGATAGCATGAGAGGGAAGAGGGTCAGAGGGAGAAGCAGACTCCCTGCTGAGCAGGGAGCCCGATGTGGGACTGGATCCCGGGACTCCAGGATCATGACCTGAGCCGAAGGCAGTCACTTAACCAACTGAGCCACCGAGGCACCCCATTTGTTGATTTTTAAGGGAATCGTGTAGGCCACTGCAGAAATGTTTTGTCTGTTTGGTTTATTTCCTCCGAATGACACTATGATACCCCAAGGCTTAAATAAAAAAATTAAATGATGTGCTGGAAAATATATATACAACTACCTCTCCCTCTCCTACTTTCGCTTTTCTTGATAATAACTGGTTAGTTGCTTTCAAGAATATAAAATGAGGACCTGTGAGAGAAAGAGAAATTATTGAGTAATTTAACCTAAAAAGCAATTTCAACTCAAATAATGACTGGGTGTTTCAGTAAGGTCAATTAGCATTTATATTCTTTTTGCAGTTTCTTCTAAGTTTAAATAAAGTCTCCATGAATAGATAAGAAAACCACTGTTTAGGATATCTATAACTGCAGATTGAAGTAGTTGGGCCAAATAAGCCTTATAAAAATGCAAAACCCATCTTTTTTACCAGGTAATGTGTGAATAGATTTCCCCACCCTTATTCTATATCCCAAACACCCTCTTCCATTGCAGGACTTTTATTTTCCACGTAATCCCTTTTATTATTAAGTTTTAATTTGTAAAACAGGTGTATATATATATATATATATACTTTTAATATAATTATTGATGCATGATCAACATACAATCAACTGCACTGTATTTTTATAATCAGAAAAGGAAATAATATTTTTAAAGTCTGTTGGAACTGGTTATGCTTCTAAAAAGGCACTTCCCTATCCTCTAAAATTTTCATTACAGAAGAATTTAAATATCTGTCATATTGCTGAGAGCTGAGTGAAATGACGGGAATTTAGGATTTCCCTTGCAGATTATAGGATAATACTGTGATCCAAATATACCTCCCCTCCCCAGTCCTAATATATACTCCATTAAAGGGAGCATGGTGAAGAAGCTAATGCCAAACAGTTATCTATCTTCTAGAAAGATTTCAAATGTACCTTAAGTACCTAAAGTCTTTGTTAAATATCCCCAGAGACAGATGCAAACTTAACAGACTAAATTAATTTTCAAATTAATGCTTTATTTTAGTAATGTGTTTATCTCGACCGTGTACCATTAATTAAAACAGCATGCTCCTTTGAACCTTTGGGTGAAAATATGCAATTTCTCCCTTGAGAATTTCCAATCTACCAAAAGCTGTTAACATATTTAGCAATTTAATGAAGTGTTAAGAAAACCTAGGACAGAAATATACTTCTTTGGCATTAAAACATTTCTGTAAGTGGACAAGAAGAAATAAAAAGTAATACTGCCAAAGGCAAAGCTTAACTATTTTAACAGGATGATATAGGAAGGTCTGGCAATTCAACAAAAGTCATAATTTTCCCCCAATTAAATGCTTTAACAACTGTAGCCAAATAGATCATTATTAGCAAGAAAACCATTTTTCTGAAACTCTTGCTATCAAATGTAGTATTTAGAGTTCAGTTTCAGGTAACTTTAAAGAACTTTGCTTTCATGCCTTAAGATAAAAGATTAGTCATAGCACTTTTTATGGAAATAACATAATAGTGAATGGCTGAATTCATACCTCATTTTACATTTTATTCCTTTCCATGTTATATGAGTGGGTAAATATAGTCACAAATATTTAAATATACAAACATTTTTGCTACATATTAATATGTAGAAAATTTTTTATTATATGCCTTTTCTTTTAAAGACATGCTTTGGTCACATTACTAGGAGTATTCACATTCAAATAATAAAAATTACAGGCTATCAGATATGAGCTGAAATATGGTCATGTTCAGCTGAATCAACTGAGTGATGGTTTGTGCCTTCAATGGTCCTTTACCTCATTTCACTGCCAAAAGCTGTAAGAAAACCGCAGTGAGGAGACAAATAAAATGATGGTTCAACAGCTATAGTAATCGGTTCAACCAAGTCCATTAATATACTTTCCTATTTGCTAATCTTGGATCAAATTCAGCTTCCTTAACACGTGGTTATTGAGAAATAAATGAACTTTACGGTTGGAAAGAGGAATAGTTAAGATGAGGAGAAAGAGAAGGAAGGGAGTTCAAGACATGACAAGAGACCTGTTTTGGGATTCAGTGTGGTCCCTGACAGACATTTCTACTTCATGGCTCTGACCCCTGAGCTCCTGTTGAAAACGGAAACGGGCACAATCAGGTAGAACAGCTGCTCCCTGGGCACGTGGTGTGCAGTGTGAGGGGAGAGGCCCACGGGAGAGGACCTTCCCGATTGCATGTTCACACTGGGGCAGATTCAGGGGGATATGCTCTGGCCTGATTGAACTCAGGGTAGTCACTGTGTGTCCTCAGACCCTCTCAAGGTGCAGATCAGTGCCGGAATTCCCAATCAGACGGGTTTTCTCTTCTATTTCATAATGGCCAAGTAGGTAGATTGTGAACAGCAACTGACAAGGGGGAGAAGGAGCTTAGGCAAAGCCGAGACCGGGAGGGGTTGACTCTGTAAGGTGGCTGCAGCTGTGCCTGCTCATCTAGTCCAGGACCTGAAAGGGTGGAGCGGATATGGAGGGACCAGGGAGGAGGGTGAGGAACCCTGCTGCCCAGTGACACTCATCTGCTGTTTACACTGGGCTACAGGGATTCCCAAAGCCTTCCACAATTTGGAAACAAAATAAGATATTTCATAGTCATCTAGGAAGGTGGCCAAGCCCTGTCCAATACAGCAAACTCTTCTAATACTCCAAACAGGTTTTCTAAGAGGGAAAAATAACTAGTTGTAGAAGTTACTGCAACTTCCTAATACCTCAACAATCGTTTCACACATCTTTAGCTAAAACTGAATAAATGATCTCACACCTTCCAATTGAAATGGCTTCTCAGACCAACTTAAGCATAAACTGGTTTTCACAAAAATGGAATATTAGTGTCTTATTTTTTTTAAACTATCAAGATTATTGATAGATATCAGCTTTTCAGGGTGTAATAGATACCTACAGAAAATGTGTGCATTCTTTGGATATATACACAATTCTTTGATTTGGGTGCTTTTCTTTTTTCCAATAGTTTTTCTTGCACTATACAGTAGTGAATATCTCTCACAACGGATAGATAAGCTGTGTATTTTATACAAGACTGATGACTTCATTCCACATTTATTTAGATGAGACAGATAAATCTGAACTTCCCACTATGGATTCACATGCAGACTTTCAGGAATGATGTTTGTTATGCCTGATGTAATAAATACAGACTGATTTCCTACTATTTAAAAACAATGCATGCCACTTTCTACCAGCACCCATCAGGGAAAAGCCTAAGGCTGTGAGTCTGTTGTAGTACTGCCATGATTTGCTTTTTCTCCAGACACAGAATGCTTCAGAAACTGACCAGTAGCACCAATGTATAATCTTGATCGCATGGGCCATTTCTGAAAAAGAATATTTAAACAAGAATCCAAAAATTAGTATCTGTGACAGATAGGTCTGTATTAGTAATATTAAAAATTCCAAATGCCTCAAAGCAAATGCAATATCATGAAGCTAGTAACAATTATAATTGTGAAGTCAAAGGAACAACATAAAACAATGTTTATTAGTGCTAGCAATAAAAGTAAAAATATACCAAGACTTTGATTATAACTGTATAAAATAATATGGAAATCATGGAGAATGAATATAGATAAGCAAAGGAAAATATATCTATTAACAGTGTTTTAATTTAAAACTAACTCTAAAACAAAATATTTAAAGATATTTTAAGAAGTTATACATGGTAAATATTATATGTTCCCACTTGTCACAGAACTACAATAAGTGACTAACTCAACTTTTTACACATTTTATCTAGGGGGCGCCTGGGTGGCTCAGTCGGTTAAGCGTCCAACTCTTGGTTTCTGCTCAGGTCATGATCTCAGTGTCCTGGGAATGAGCCCCGCGTTGGGCTCCACGCTCAGCACAGAGTCTTCTTGTCCCTTTCCCCCTGCCCATCCCCCTGAGTTCTATCAAATAAATAAATAAAAATCTTAAAAAAAATTTTATCTAGCTAAAAGCATTATCTCGAAGTTGCAAATGTTATAATGTTTGGTGTTATGTAGATAAAACATCCAAAATAAATGTCTGGATGTAGTGGCATCATACAGCATTAGCCTTTCAGTAATTATTGCATTTGTATTCTGATTGTGAATTTTCTTTTTAAAGATCTTATTTATTTATTTATAATTTTTAAAAAGATTTTATTTATTTGACAGAGAGAGAGATACAGCGAGAGAGGGAACACAAGCAGGGGGATGGGAGAGGGAGAAGCAGGCTTCCCACTGAACAGGGAGCCCGATGCATGGCTCGATCCCAGGATCCTGGGATCATGACCTGAGCCAAAGGCAGACGCTTAACGACTGAGCCCCCCAGGCGCCCCTGATTGTGAATTTTCTAAATTCACCTTAAAAGTGGACAACCTCTCAAAAATAATATGACTTATTGCCAAATAGACATGATGAGAAAGAAACATATTATATAAGTAGTACTTTCAGAAATTTTTCTTGGGGAGGGGTGTCTGATAATCGGTTAGTTCTAAGGTCCTTGGAATACTAGTCAGAGAAATACTACTTTTATACAAAGAGAAGTCTTTAGACTAATAAAGTGCAACTCCCAAATGTCAGCAATGGGATCCCACACTCTTCAGAGAGTAAATGCTACAGTGAGTAGCAGGCTCTTTTTATCACTGAACAGTCACAGGCTCACTGCTGATTACACAGCACCATGAAATGTTCTTAAATGCCTGACAAATAATCTGCAGTGCTCAAATAGAGATACAATTATTAACAAGGTAAAAGACCCTAAGAACTTCAGATTCTTAACCCAAGCTCCATATCAAAATCACATGGAGGGGCACCTGGGTGGCTCAGTCATTAAGCGTCTGCCTTTGGCTCAGGTCATGATCCCAGAGTCCTGGGATCGAGCTCCGCATCAGGCTCCCTGCTCAGCAGGAGGCCTGCTTCCCCCCTCTCCTGCTCCCTCTGCTTGTGTTCCCTCTTCTGCTATGTTTCTCTCTGTCAAATAAATAAATAAAATCTTAAAAAAATAAAAATAAAAAAATAAAATCACATGGGGAGCTTTAAAAAATACCGATGGCCAAGTCACACACCAGACCAATTAAATCGGAATGGACCTCTTTTTGCAGAAGTTGAGTATAAGGTAGAGTCAGATTGTACTTCTGAGTACAGTACTATCACCTAAACTGGCATTCCAGATGTAAAATGTAGCTATAAGGGATAGTTAAGTAGGCATGTGATGCCATCCAGCAAGCCTCTGTTCTTTGCAACCAACAAGAGTCCTAGTTTTATGCCTCCAGATATAATAAGTGTTTGCTCTCATGCAGCTCAGGTCCATTTTAGGGTTAAATTCAGATTATTCTGGCTGGAAATCTATACTTTAAACACAGATAAATATAAAATTTGTGTTACTTAGAATTTAAAATGATCTACTCCTGTATAATCTTCCTGTAAATAACCTTGTACTTTATATTTGATGCAGTAATAACACTGACACTGTGCTACTTATTTTTGCATCCATTTCAGGTTTTTTTTAAATCACAGATGTGCTTTCTTACACATTCTGGGTGTATCTCTGGTCCTGTCCTTGGGTTCTTGCCATGGGTTGATAACCCCAGTTTTGGAAACTGGTATGGGTTTTTTCTGATATGTCAGGAGCTGACATTGTTAGATCAGATTCCAGTCCTGCATTATAACGAAGAACCTTGTGCCATAATGCTATGGACTGAATGTTTGTATCATATGTTGATGCTCTAACTCCCAATGTGATGGTATTTGTGGAGGTAATTCAAGCTAAATGAGGTTAAAAGGGTGGGTCCCCTCATGATGGATTAGTGGTCTTTTTTTTCTTTTTTAAGATTTTACTTACTTATTTGAGAGAGAGACTGAGAGAGAGAGTTGGGGGAGGCGAAGAGGGAGAAGCAGACTCCCTGCAGAGCAGGGAGCCCTACTGATGTGGACGTGGTACTCTGAGGATCCTGGGATCATGACCTGAGTGGAAAGCAGACACTTAACTGACTGAGCCATCCAGGAGCCCAGGTTAGTGGTCTTTGAAGAGAAAGCTTCTGGGTGGCTCAGTCATTAAGCATCTGCCTTCGGCTCAGGTCATGATCCCAGGGTCCTGGGATCGAGACTGCATCAGGCTCCCTGCTCAGCAGGAAGCCTGCTTCTCCCTCTCCCACTCCCTCTGCTTGTGTTCCTACTGTCACTATCTCGCCCTCTGTCAAATAAATAAATATAATCTTTAAAAAAAGAGAGAGAAAGCTTCTTTTTTTCCTGAGAAAGAAGGAAGTTGGCCAACCACAAGATAGGGAGAGAGCTCTCACCAGGAATTCAAATGGCCCGTACTTTGATCCTAGACTTTCCAGACTCCAGAATTGTGAGAGAATAAATTTGTTTTTTAAGCCTTCCCATCTATGGTGTTTTGTTATTGCAGCCCAAGCCGACTAATACTTGTAGTTAATAGTGTAGGGCTAAAATAATCAATTTCAAGTGTAGAATTTTTGGCACATTATAAACCTGTGCTTCTCAATCTTTTAAATTCCTGCCTCATATTCATGAGCATAAAAATGTCATGCTTAAACTTCAGAT
Organism: Zalophus californianus; assembly: GCF_009762305.2. Classification (NCBI taxonomy): domain Eukaryota; kingdom Metazoa; phylum Chordata; class Mammalia; order Carnivora; family Otariidae; genus Zalophus; species Zalophus californianus. The sequence continues at coordinate 126,624,634 of NC_045598.1, forward strand.
GTAATTTGAATATTCCATATGAATTAAATATATTTAAAAGCAAATAAAATAAACATTCCACTGAATGCTCCCTGGTATTTCTGATATGTGCTACCTGGGTCCTGCTGTATTGAGAATGACTCTAAATCATGCAACCAAATGTGGAGACAAATGAAGGCATCTGTTTCTTGGCGGGACATAAGTAATTAATGAAGCAAACTTAAAAATGTATATGTGGATTTTTGGGATGCCTAGCTGGCTCAGTGGGAGGAATGTGTGATTCCTGATCTCAGGGTCATGAGTTTGAGCCCCACCTTGGCTGTAGAGATTACTAAAAAATAAAATAAACTTAAAAAAATGTGTATGTGAATTTTTGCCTCATTTTTCATGAACTTAATGATAAAACTTTAAGAACTTTGTACTTTGATTTTCCAAAAGGCTTCTAATGATTTTATTCAACTGAATTTAATGTATATATGTAGTTTTAAGAGTCAGAAATAAAATGTAAATAAAATATTGGTTAGGCTGCATGTCAGTATTATGCCGAAAAAGCTAGTTTGACTGTTTTACGTTTCACCTTTCAATGGAATGTTTTAACATTTTGTAGATTAACACAATCCTGACCTCTATTTTACCTAATAAAGTTTATTTAAAACCATGATGTTTCATGAGGCTTAGAACAATCTAGCAAACTCATAGGATTAACCGAACTGAACCTGAAAACCTTAAAAGTGCACTCTTGGATTCTGGAGTTAAATGACCCAAAATAACAAAACTTTGTATTTTATTTTTAAGATTACTGTATATGTATATTATCAACAGTGATTCTCCAGGGATAATGCAATTAATAAAGTCATCTGTGCTTTTCTCCAATATAAGAATCTGAAATATATCCCTGTTCTCTTGAAGGATCACTGCCCCTTGGTACACTGGTGCTAATCAAATTGCTCACATCCCAAAGGGATGAAAACTGCTGTTTTAGGCTATGCCCCAGGATCCCAATCACTTTAACCGTCCAGTTTCATTTGAGATACTCTTAATGTAAATTCCCAAAAATGTTAAATCTCAATACAGATAATAAGGACTGATGACTCAAAATCATGGCCTTGAAATATTTGTTAACAGATCTTTAATCATCAAAGACATAGTAATGCTATGTTGTAAGGCAGAAAAAAAAGTCATCTTGGAACACTTTTTAACTATGGGTTACAACATCCTTAGTTAACTAAAAATTAGTACGATCAGAATATTTTTATTTCTTTTGCATTAGATTAATCAAAAATAGACTTAAACATTTGGTAATATCCGTAAAATAATGTGTTACAGGTGGTTTCAATTACGCGTACGAAATCTCTTTCCTCTAAACCTCCAAAAGCACATGGTTATAGCTCTCTTATGGTATACAGAACATTATCCCTTACATTATTTTATTTTTGTCTTTGTCTCTATTACATATTAATTTAGGGCAGGGATTGAGTCTTACTCTTAATTGTATCCACTCTCCTAACAGTGCTTTGCACACAGTAGACACTCAGTAAATGATTTTAAAACAGACTAGTCACTTGTTCAACCATCATCAATTTCATTTTAAAGAGGTAATCCTTGACCTTGTTTCATTATCCCTAGAATTGTCTTTTAAAATCAAAACAACTGATTTGAGGACAAATGAGATTTAATTTTTCTTAAAGGAGTTATTAGACTACAAAAACATTTGGTGCCTGAATCAAGTACAAAAAACAAAAAAACTCCTGTTAAGCTTATTGTTATATGAAAATTATTAACAGTATTTATTCAAAAAGATACTATAAGAAACAAAGGTGAAAACAATTTGATTTCTTATCTGAATTGTATCTCCTACAGAGGCATTTAACAGATGCTTTCTGTATTAAAGTCTACTTAATGTTAAACTTTTTTAGAGTATATGGGAAATGTCAAGTCAAAAGAAATCTAATATTAATGATATATTTGAATATCAATCTAATGCAGACTGTAGAGCAAAACCCCTAATTAATAATGAATGACTTTTCAGCAGAGATTATATTATATAGCACAAAGATATGAGGTCCAGTATAATTATAAACAAATGATATTCCAAATTTCTATATTCAAAATAGCTTGCGTCTATCATTATGTTGATTATATTTGCAAAGTAAACTGTTAAACCTCACCAAAGAATTTTAGTTTCAGTTAATATTAGACAATGTACCTTACTACATTTCAATGATGGTTATTCAATAATTTATTGAACACTAATATGCTTAAGTCTAAGTCCTGATTTTATATTTATATGTGTGGCAAAATATTTCAGAATGGTAGAACCAAAAATTTGAAAATTTAGGTTTAGAAAATATAGGGTAGATAATGCATTTTGAACAGAAAGCCAGATAAATGCTGGATTTTGAAACAAATCTAGGCAAGAAGGACAATGCAGAGTCTAAACACTGCAATATAGGTAATAAATCATAACCGTATACACCATGCTAAATGAAAACCCTGACCATTTTACCTACATGTAATGTAATAAATTATACAAAACGGATTCTAGGGGCTAATTTGCACATTACAGAATCTTAGTATAGTACTGAATCGGCTTGATTAACATACCCCAATCTATTGTGAAAATTACATAAATACATTATAGTTTTTCTAACATTCTAGGTAACTGCCTAATCCATGATAATTAACCTTTATTAAAACGGACTGAAAATTTACTCCGCAGAATGGCAGAACGGTCTCACTTTGTTCTTAACCAGTTTTACAAAAAATTTCAACATGGTTTCCTGGATTATTTAAGGGGCGATAATTCCATCACCCCCTTTAATTCGTGAAACTTTTCAACCATCTGATAAAAACCGCGATGGAAATATAATTATGTAAATTTAAAACTCTCAAAGGCTCATAAATGTACTGATACTAAAAATCACTAGAACTTGCCAAAAACCCCAACAGGCACTCCCAAGAAACTTCTCACCTAGGAAAGGCATCATGTAGGCTGCATCCTGGAAGTGGAGTAGGACGCCCCTACGACCCAAGCCACTTCGGGTTTAAATCCACTACCTGTGAACAGTTACGGAGTAGCCTTTTGCAGTGGGGACCTCGCTACCGGTGCCCTTGCGGGCTAAGGTCGCTGTCCGGATCCGTTCCCCGTCTCGCCGCGAGGGAGGAGTGAGAGCTCTGCGGCATCTGCCCAGGCGGTGGCCGACCCGGAGGGTTAAGGTGCCCTGCTCCCCGGCCCAGCTCCGCAGGCCTCCCTGCCTGCCTACCTTAACAGGGTGTAGGTAGCCGTCGCCGCGCAGGGCGCCCAGCCCAGCGTCCGCCGGCGCCTCGGCGTCGTCTTGCAGGCTGCGGGTGAGGTGAGCAATGTAGGTGGTGGCCAGCAGCAGCACGTCCAGCTTGGACAGCTTGGTGTCCGGCGGCACCGACGGCAGCGTGCGCTGCAGCTCCAGGAAGGCGTGCCGCAGAGTCTGCACGCGGCTTCGCTCCCGCGCAGCGTTCGCTGCAGCCGGCCTCCCGCCCCCCGGGCGCCCGCCGCCGCCCGGGCCCGCGGGTCCTGGCCCGGCCCTGCCCGGGCTCGAGTCGCGGGTGGCGGCAACCGGGGGCGCGGTTTCGTTGCTAGCGATCAGGGGGCTGCCTGCGGGGCCGTCGCGGTCCATGGCGGCTTCCCGCGCTGCGTGCCCTGCAAAGGACCCAAGGCGCGGTGAGACCCGGCGCCGGTCGGGCTTAACCCGGGGAACCGCAGGCCTCTCGCTTCAACGGCATGCCGGGCCGGGCCATCGACGTGGCTCGGGGCGTTCTCAGAGATGAGGTCGTTTTGCCTGGGGCGTGTTTACCTCCCCGCGTCTTGGGAGAGTTGTGGGGCCTGACAGTTCCTGGGCTTAGAAGGCTCAGGAGGGGCACGGTGCCGACTTTACTTTTCAGGGACAAATTAAGTGAAAGGGCTATTCTACCGAGGAAGGAAGATCTTGGAAGCAGAGCTCCGGTTCGGGACTTGTTTGCACTTCTGGAACGTTATGTGCCAGCCCCGCAGGAGAGATGGGCAGGTCATTCTCGCGGGCTCAGCGGGAAGCCCTGGCCTCGCCAGGGTCCTCAGCGCCCACTGGGGCAGCCCTCGCACCATTCATTCCCGAGGTCAGGGATCCCGGGGGTGACGGCGGGAGCTCATTCTAATTTCTGCGGGAGGAGAGGGGACCCCTGACCTCACCTTGGACCTAGGCACCCGCTATCCTAACGAACCTGGGGACCAAGCGACACTGCTGGGGTCGGACTGAGGTTCTCACCTTTCCTGGAGCGGCCGTGCAGGGCTCCGTTCCGCTGCAAGAGCGGACCAGGAGCGTCGAGCTTGGTCTGAGTGGCCAGGGCCGCACAAGTCACTCCATCCTCGTCCAGCCGAAGTCGACAGCCGCTTCTAGGCCCTCTTGGGCGCGCCTTTTATGCGGTCGCCCCCGTGGCCAGGCGTGTGTGGGCCAGACTCCATGTAGGGCTGGGACAGCGGGACCCGCCGAGGTCCGCGCCCACCTGACGGGCTCTGCCGGGGGCTGAGAGTCATTAATCAAATGGCCCGGCGGGGCGGGGCCACAGGGGGCGGGGCGTCGTCATGTCCCCTCCCTCCGCCCCGTCCGGGTTCGCCCCGAGGCGTGACTGCAGGCGCAGTACGTCGAGCGTCCGCGGTGATGAAGGCCCTCGGGGCGGCCTCGCGAGTTGCCTAGCCTCGCCGCCGGCTTTCCGTCACGGGTCCGGCCTGAGCGCGGGCGCCTCCCAGGCAGGCGCCGAGCTGAGGCGGGAGCCCTGCCGTTTTGCCCAGCGTGACTTTTAATTTTCTGAGGAAATGTGGAGTGTGTCGCTGCGATGCGCTAACCTATTATTCTACCGCCAAGGTAAATGTTTCATGCTGCCCTAATTGAAGCAGTAGTCCCTCCACCTCGGTACTCCGTGACCAGTTTATAGCCGCTCGGAGATAGTGCGCCTACGGGGATATTTGGAAGTTCCCAAACCGGAGTAAAAGGCCCTGGGATCGCGGTCGCTTCTCCCCCGGGGGCGCGGACCGTTGCGGGTCGCCTCCGTCGCACGCGCGGGGCCCCGCTTTGTTTCGTTTTTTGGACCTAAAATTCGTCCTGGCTCCGCCCCCCTGCAGGGAACTCGCCTCAGATGTCTTGCACTTGGGGGCCCACGGGAAACGTGGCCTGCAAGCTGTCCGGTGAGGGGCTCTCTCTGAGGCTCTTTGAGAGCTAATGCTGGCTCGGCGCCGCTTGGCCTGTTCAGAGCCCGCCCGGGAAGCGCTGGGCCCACGACGCCCCCAACCCTGTGGCTCCCGCGGGTCCTGGGCCCAGGGCCTTCAGAGGTGAAGTCTAAGTGGACGCACGATAGTTTCTAGAACGTAGTTAGTATGTCCTTGAACTAATGCCCTCAGTTCGAAGAGCAGGACATTTAAAAATCTTTGGAGTCAAGACAGAATATCAAATTTAAAATATCATTGATGAAATTGCTCTTGTATATGAGACGTAATTTCTGTACAATAGATTTTTAAATTGGAACTATGAAGTAGTATGTAGTAATGGTGACAACTTGCATTTTAATATATCATTCTACACTTCAGGTATATTAGTGAATCAGAATAATAATAATCTTCAGTTCCCGTTCAATAACTGTAATTAGATTTACGCTTTAGAAAAGATGGACCAAAATACCATTGGCTCAAAAAGGATTACTTTCTTTTGATGAATGAGGAAGCACATCTTTATTTTCTCAGTAAATTGTATGTAATGAGGGAAAAGCAATTGAAAAGCAATGTTTCAGATGCCATAAAGAAGCAAATCAAACCGCTTAAAGGTTTTTCTTATATAGTGAGATACCCTAGAGCTACAAACTACAAAAGATGATATTGCCTGGTAGTATAAAAGTAAAAAAACGTACGTTTCAGATCACTTAAGGCTGAATTTACTCATCTTTTTTTTTTTTTACAAATTTTCTTTTACTTTTGTTCGGAGAAGGTGAAGTTCAGGTATATCACTTTTGTCAACAAGCTTTCAGATTCCTTCAAAGAGAGATACCTGGATTAATAGAGAAAAAAAACAGGAATATTTCAAAAATGAAAGTTACCCAAAATGGGAACATACAGACTCTAGGATACAACAGTAGTAGAGGCTAATGATTAGTCACCAAACTGTGTGAATCTTTTTAAAGGAAGCGGAACAATTCCTTCCCCCCGCCCCCGCCCCCCAGTAGAGAAGAACGTGGAAAATCTATGTGTTGGGAGAAATGTGGAAATAAGAATTTTGGAGGGAAGGTGGGCTGGGCTAGGGCTAGCTCTAGGCAAATGCCTAGAGCTTCTTAACTTTTGCACCCTTGGCATCTCACATGCCTCACCCTAGCCTAGCCTGCTAAAGCCTCCTGTTAAGCGGAGGAGGTGGGGGCACCAGGGAAGCTCTTCACTGATAACAGAGGCTGGAAAGTGGACAGCTGTATTGCCCGATAGTCAGGTTCAAACGAAAAGATTGGTGAAACAATACCAACCACTTCGGGCCACCTCGTCTTACCTGCTGCCACTCGAACCAGCCTCTCCGAATCCTTTCATGATTCTAGAGTAGTCCTATTCTCGCAAGAAGCCATTATTTGCCATTAAGTTAAAAATAGAAGATGAAAATCTTCAAATTTTCAACCTTACATACATTAGTAACAGGTACCTTATTTAACCATATGTGCAAAGTGCTTTACAAAAAAGCACTTTATTTTCTCATTTAGTCTACACAAACCCTTTGAGGATTTTACATTTTATGGTTGAGAAAATAAGACTCCGCAGGATTAAGCAATTTGTCAAGGTCACACAGCTAGTAAGTGGCAGAGACAGGGTTCAAGCCAGGCTGACCCTAAATCCTTTTGCTTTTTACCATACCTATTCTATTTAATATTTGTAGGTTCTTCATAATTTGCAAAACATTTTTTGTATCTGTTACTGTAATAAGGGGCATATTTTAACTTGACTCCCTATTAACAATTCAAACACTCTTTTCATAATAATACAGTGTATTTTTTGGAGTTCTTGTCTAGTCTTCCAGAAAGTAGATGGCTTTAGAGTGCTATAGATTTTATTTTGTGGAGTATGGTGTAGATCTTAAAATTATGTGTCTTTCTCTAAATATATCAATTTGTCCTTAACTTACTATCTTTATAATGTAAAATAATCACACATATCAGTGAAGAAAGTACATTGCTGTTTTATATATATATGTGTGTGTGTGTGTGTGTGTATAATAAAACTTAGGTTTTATATAATTGGTGCTTTTTTTTCATCTTTCAACTATTTCCTTTATTGTTTAGTTAAGGTATAATGTACATAGTTAAATTCATTCTTTTGAGTATATAATAGTTCAGCAAGTTTTGATTAAAAACTACCACAATAAAGATATGCATTTCATCATCCCACCCTTCCATTCTGTTGTGACTTTGTGCATTCTACTCCTAGGCCTTGGCAACTACCCATCTGTTTTCTGTCTCTATAGTTTCAGCTTTGCCAGAACTTCATAGAATCTTACTGTGTATACATACTCTTTTAAGTTGGCTTCTTTAGCCCAGCATAATACTTTGAGATCTGTACATGTTGTTTTGTGTATCAGTAGTTCATTCCTTTTTAATGCTGAGTAGTATCCCATTACATGGATATACCACAGTTTGTTTATCCATTCCCCAGTGTCAGGTCTGTGGGTCATTTTGTTTTTGGTGATTATGAATAAGCCACTATACACATTTGGGTATAGATTTTTTGTGTGCATATAGGTTTTCATTTCACTTGAAAAAATACCTTGGACTAACAGTGGGACTGTTAGATGTGGTAAGTACATGTTGAACTTTATAAAAAGTATGTCAGACTGTTTTCCAAAGTGGCTGTACTATTTTTGCATTCCCATCAGCAATGCACAAGATTTCCAGTTGTTCCTTATCTTTGCTAGCATTACCAGATTCTTTTTCTTTTTATCCATTTTAATATATATTTTTTAAGAAAAATTGAGCCAATATTTTAAAATCCATTGATTTCTTAATCTAGATATCTTGCTTGTCAGTTAGTCTGATTTCTCAAGTTTAAGAACTTGAGAAAGTTCTGCCTGACTACAATGTTTTGGAATGGAGTAGCTGCAAATGCCCTTAGGTGGGTGGACATGTGCTCTTCAGTTCACCTCAATCACATTCTCCTGCTTCCCTCACTTATTTTTTTTTAAAGATTTTCTTTATTTATTTGACAGAGAGAGAGAAAGAACAAGTAGGCAGAGAGGCAGGCAGAGGGAGAGGGAGAAGCAGGCTCCCCGCTTAGCAGGGAGCCCGATGTGGGGCTCGATCCCAGGACCCTAGGATCATGACCTGAGCCGAAGGCAGCAGCTTAACCGACTGAGCCACCCAGGTGCCCCTTCCCTCACTTATTTTACCTGCCTATACCAGAGGGCGTTTTTGAGACCCCTTGCAGATTAGTTAAGAGCTTGGCTTTTAGAGTCAGTGACCCGAATTCAAGTTCCAGCTCTGCCTCATGGCCGTTGTGTGACTTTGGGCCCCTCTCTGACTGGGCCTCTCCAATGCTCATTTTCCCCGGCTATAAAATGGGTCTGATCATACTCTTATCTCAGAGGGTTCTGCTGTTTTTTAAAAGTTAAGGTAGTGAATATTCAGGTATCAAAGTAGACATTTTAAAATGGGGTAAATAACATAATTCTTAAAAATTAGATCTTACATAACTCTTGTTCACAGAGTAAGCCATTGACAGAATTGAGACTAGAAGTCACAAAACCTAGCTTAGATTGTTCTAAAAAAACCCTTTGTTGCTTACCACTATTGCTTTTTTTAAAGGAGGGGTGTCCTAATTTCAGAAGGGTTCCTTGACAACTAACTGCAAATCAAAGTCTTAATATTATATCTCCATTACTGATACATAGAAGTTTATTTTGCATATAAAATGAATTAGACAGAGGTTAGGTTTAACACAGCATAATTAAAGGCATTTAGAGCTTTGCAGATGAGTTTATATAAGATCATCCCAGAGTTTTGTAACTAAAAATATTACCTAAGTTTTAAAAACTCTTGAGGAACATAGAAGATCTGTTGTTACAACTGTTCAGACATAACCTTAGCAGTGGTGAAAGCAAGTTATTTTTACTGTTTTTAAAGTTCACTTTTTTGGGGGGGGATTGATGTCTGATTGTATTTATTTGTCACTCAGAAAATCTCATTTTTGACTGGACTCAGACTTAGAGGTAGAAGCTCTCAGAGAGGACAGCCTCCGTCTCTTGGCAATCTGTTCCTGGCATTTTTCTTTGGCCTCCTTCATTCTCTTGGCCAAAAGTTTAGCATATTCTGCAGCCTCTTCCTTATTTTTCTTAGTGCGCTGCTTCTTCAAAGCAATACGCCGCTGTTTGTGCTGGAGGACTCGTGGAGTAACAAGACGCTGAATCTTAGGTGCTTTGGTTCTAGGTTTCTTCCCTTCTTTGTTTAGGGGCTTTCTCACAACATACTGGCGGACATCATCTTCTTTAGAGAGATTGAAAAGTTTGCGGATTCTGCTGGCTCTTTTGGGCCCCAGGCGACGAGGCACAGTAGTATCAGTGAGTCCAGGAATATCCTTCTCCCCTTTTTTTACAATGACCAAGTTGAGAACACTGAGATTGGCATCCACAATGCAACCCTGAACAGATTTGCGCTTTCTCTCTCCAGTCCGCCTTGGTCTATAGCAGGAATGCCCCTTACTCAGCAGCAGGTGGACATGACCATGGGTCAAAATACCCTGCTTCATGGAGAAGCCTTGTTTGTCATTGCCACCACTGATTCGGACCACATAACCCTTCCATTCTTCACCCAGAGCATCAGCAGCAACTTCTGTGGCCATACGCTTCTCATAAAAGGTACGAAGTTTGCTTTCATCCTCCACTTCAATGAGTTTCTGGCAGCCAGTAGCTGGGAAAGAGATGTTCAGCTTCATCCTGAAGCAGCCTACCGCCTCCAAGGCGCCATGAAAAAGAGCTAAAGTTCACTTTTTAACTCAAAGAAACCTAATACTTCCATATTCTAACTAAAGATAGTAGGTATTTTATAAATAGTTAAATAATGTACAGTGAACATTTCCCAGTGAATTATGGGTCCCAGAGATTCACATTCCTTAAAAGTATCTGAAACTAAGGCATTCTAACCCAGCTACACAGTTATTTTTATAGTAACAAAAGAGATGGACTGATTCTATGGATAGGGCTTAGGCTTAAAAGATAAATAATCAAGTAACAATTTGCTTTCTTCAGTGTATGGTGCTCTACAGTATTCTCAGTGGATCTTATTTACAATATGTAAATGCATTTAATGTCTATTTTAAAATTACTAAGTCTCAAGCACCTCCTAGCATGTTTGAAAAGAGAGGAAACATCTGTCAGAAGTATTTACTGTGACAAACACAGAAAGAAGCAATCATGTGTACACTTTTTAATAACATAAATTATTTTTAATTGAACAGTGAAGGCATTTGTTTAGAATCAGCCGTTAAATAAAAAATAGCTTTGAACTAATCTTTAATTAAAGTGTACATCGACAGTATCAAGTTCAGTTTGAGGGTCAAAAACAACGTCAATGAGTCTGACTTTTTCCTCCCTGTAGGGAAAGCAGGCTTGTATAAATATACATGAGCACAGACTGCACACATTTATAAAGGAGGTGAAAAACATTCCCCTGTCATTGGACAGATGTTGCTTCACTGTGTTCACATAGGATACGGGCACAGCTCCTAATGTGCAGAACCTTAAAGGAATATGGGGCACATACTTTTATCATTTGGAAGAAGACTCTAAGCTCTTTTATACCTCTGAGCAATAATGTAGACTATAGGAGACACGTCTGTTGATGCTAGCTCATTCTCCCCTTAAAGTAATTAAGGGAAGGAGTTGCTTTAATCAACTTTTTAGATTTTTAGAATTTATTCTTTGTGGTTTTTTGTTTTTTAAGATTTATTTATTTGAGAGAGCACTTGTGCGTGGGGTGGGGGTGGGGGCAGAGTGAAAGTGAAAATCTTTTAAGAAACTACCAGGGTGATCGATGGATAGAGTGGTTCAGGTTTTGATGGTAATGGCAACAAATGTAAGCAGTTGAGCAAACTCTCACGCAGCTTCTGTGTTTTTTGTTTGTTTTTGGTGAGTGGAGATGAGCTCAGATTCCATATCCCTTTTCCTCTCCCCGAATAAAGCATTTTCCAGGCTCACAGGACCCTTTCTCCCTTAGGCCTCCATCCCAGCAAGCCTAAGCCACTCTTCAGGGAATGGGGGTAGGATAGTGTAGCAGTGTTGTTCATAGGTCTTCTTTAGGTTGGCTCCATTAAAGAATGCTAAGTCACCATCCCTTGATTGGACTCTGCAAAGAGGGTCTCACGACAAACTTATCTGGCCTTCAGCAAGCAGTTCTCAGAAAAAGGAAATCTATTCTAGAATATGTACACTGGCTCTGCTTACTTTCTCAATGAAATATGCTGTTGCCCCCTTCATTATATTGTAATGACTACTATGATATGATTGGAAAGATCAATAGAGCAATTATATTGAGTATAAATGAGAAAAGTTTGAATGAATAATTTATAGGATGTATTAGGATCTGGTTTATAATTCTCATAACATTTATCACACTCCACAATAATTGTATCACATTTGACTCTCCAACCAGCTTGTTGTAAGACCTTTGAGATCAGGAGTATCCCATTTGAGTTTTTATATCCAGTATTGCCCAGCATAGAGCAGGTACCTATTAGTTTTATGAATAAATAAAATAAATAAATAAAATAAAACTTATTTCTGGTATGATTTATCTTTACATTGAAGCAATATCATTTTTTAAAACTAAAAAAGCAATTTTCTCCTTATCAGGAAACTTAGAGCTGATTCATATGGAGCTACATTATGCATATACTCAAGGTTTAGAATAGTGACTCTTCAACTAATTTTTTAGATCATAAACCCCTTTGAGAATCTAATGAAACTTCTCCTTCAGGGACACCAGATTAAGAACCTTTAGTCTGGAGAAGTGAAAGTAGCCTACCTCTGTAATGCTCTGGGTTGCCCCTCCTATCTGCTACTAGATACCGTTGGCATAGTCATCTATTCTTTAGTGGACCACCCATCATCAGCTAGGCCTCAGGCTCCTTTGATATGATCTCTACTCATTGAGACATCTTTACCTGCTGCTTCTGGGACTGTCCTGAGTCACTTGCCCTACCTCAGTGAGTATATCTAGTCTGTGACTCCCACTCTTTCTTGAACTAGTTATTCCATCACAGTGTGATTATTTGGGCAGACCAACAGTGAACTTTTTTTGGGCGGAGTGGGGGTGCCTTGTCAAGAATTGAGACCCAAGAACAAGGAGACAGTTGGAGGGCCTCTCTTCCTTTGTGTTGTTGTCAGGGTGTCCCATCTTCCCAAAAAAGAGAAATCACAAATATTTGAAAGAATCTACTCCATATCTTCAATAATTTTAGGGTTATATTCTTGGGAGCTTTCTGTGGATGCATTTCCATTTGGGAGGTATCTCTGTATATCAGAAAAAAAGACTAATTTTGGCTTACCCACCTGTGGGTAATAAATAGGAACTATGTGATGCATTGTTTCAAATTTACTTGTAGTATACAAAGAGTTAAAAGGTTCTGCTTTGAAACTAATAACTAAATTGTAAACATAGCCTATGACAGCATTAGACAATCCAAAATTATAATTTATGAAATGGAATTAAATTTAAATAGATCCAAAATAAGGCCAATTAAAAACTTAATATCCCAGATAAAATATCACAGACTTGCATTCTGCTGTTCTGAGTTTAGTTTTTCAGAGTATTTAACCTTTAGGGAGTAGATTAGTTATGTATAGTTCCTGGAGTGTGTTCACACCTTTATTTTGAAACTTAACATTCCACATCATTTCCCTATTGACAGATCCTCCTCCCTTTCCAGCAGTTATTTCCCTTTAAGTGGGGACTGTTTTATTTACCTCTAATTCCAGTGTCTAGCATAGTCTTGTGTACATCCAAGGTGCCCAATAAATAAATCAGTGTTTCCATAGAAGCACTACAGAAGTATATGCTAAAAGATATGCATATATTTTGGATTTTGTTTAAGCATTTGATTTTGTTTCCAAATTTGAGTTATATAGTTATGTGGCTATATTTAGGACAAGATTTTTTATCATAAGATCCTTGAAATCTTAAGTCATAATCCGCATAAATCTTGTCATAATCCTCAATATACAGCTCCAAATTTATAAGGCTATAAAAATATGTAAAAGGTCAGGAAGTACAGAAATTACTATCTTCCTAGGAATTCCTGTTCACTTATAATGTATTTGGTTGTACAAGCGTATCTTTAAATGGTTCATCTTAGTTCTTCTAAAGACCTGAAGGTATATTGTAGATTTTAAAAATACATAACATACCTCCTAGACTTTTAATTCATGCTTTCCATTTCTTTTGAGCAGTAATAACAGAGCCTTAGTATAAAGACCATAGTGTTAAGTTGTTGGCCACATACCTAAGGATGGAGTTATCATGTGCTACATACATGTATCCACAGATGTCACTGATGTTAAGCCTGAAAGGCTCAGAACTGTGTCATTGTGTTTGGATGGGGATGACAAATGTGTAGGAGGTGAGAGAGAAGGATCTCTACAAGTGGCCAAGGGAGAATAACTAAGTACTCCTGAGGAAAACTCAGATAATTTTCTCTTGCAGCTAATCAGCTTTCAATTTCAATTGTATTTTAATTGACCTTAGAGTTTATTTTTCAATATAGTAAATCATATAATCTATTAGAATACTTAAAATTTTTTTATATTATCCCATTTTCTCTGTAGTTCCTTTTTATTTGTAAAAATTATTTGTTTACATTGTCATGTTTACACATCTGCAGATTTTCCTAAATTCCCACCAATCTGAAGTGAATTTCTAAGTAGAGGAGACATCATTGTCCTTATATCCAAGCACAATTCAGCCAGTCATTGTTAGAGTGGTCACTAGAAGCCAAAGCTGTTTGATGAAGTTAAAAATTTTGATGAATGACTGCTGTCTTTGTGACGTTAGACAAGTTATTTTATCTTTCTGAAACTCAGCTTTCTCATCTACAAATGGATGTAATTATCTCTGCCATAGGTTATAATGATTAAATGCAATGATGTTTATAGATCTCTGAAATGTTTAGTACAGTAAATATTACCTCTCTTTTCTTCCCTTACCCCCCTTTGCCTCCTTGACTAGAGTGCTTTCCATTTTAAATTATTAATGATTATTATAATAGCAACTATAGCAAGGTATGAAATGATACTTCTGTACTATATAACATTCTATATGGCTTTTAAAAAATTTGTGCTAAAAACATTAAAAAATTTTGTTTTACGATTTTATTTATTTGACAGAGACACAGCGAGAGAGGGAACACAAGCAGAGGGAGGGGGAGAGGGAGAAGCAGGCTTCCTGCCGAGCAGGGAGCCCAACGTGGGCCTCGATCCCAGGACCCTGGGATCATGACCTGAGCCGAAGGCAGACACTTAACGACTGAGCCACCCAGGTGCCCCAACATTAAAAATTTTTTAATTAAAATTATAACTTTTTAATTTTAATTCCAAATAGTTAGTCTATGATGTTAGATTAGTTTTAGGTGTACAATGTAATGACTCAACAATTGTATACATTACTTACTGCTCATCATGATAAGTACATTCTTTAATCCCCTTCACTTATTTCACCCATCTCTCTACCCATCTCTCCTCTGGTAACCATCAGTTTTTTCTCTGTAGTTAAGAGTCTGTTTTTTGGTTTGTCTCTTTTTTTACCCCCTTGCTCATTTGTTTTGTTTCTTAAATTCCACATATGAGTGAAATGATACAGTATTTGTCTTTCTCTGACTGAATTATTTTGCTTAGCATTATACTCTCTAGCTCCATCCATGTTGTTGCAAATGGCAAGATTTCATTCTTTTTTGTGGCTGAATAATATTCCATTGTGTATACACACCACATCTTTATCCATTCATCTATCAGTGGACATTTGGGCTGCTTCAATAATTTGGCTATTGTAGATAATGCTGCAATAAACATAAGGGTGCATGTATCCCTTTGAATTAGTTTTTGCATATTTTGGGGGTAAATACCCAGTAGTGTGATTACTGGATCATAGGGTAGTTCTTTTTTTAACTTTTTAAGGAACTTCCATATGGTATTCCACAGTGGCTGCCTCAGTTTGCATTCCTACCAATAGTGCATGAGGGTTCCTTTTTTCTCTACATCTCTGCCAGTACTTGTTTTTTCTTGCATTTTATTTTAGCCATTCTGATAGGTGTGAGGTGATATCTTATTGTAGGTCTGATTCGCATTTCCCTGATGATGAGTGATGTTGAGCATCTTTCATGTGTCTGTTGGCCATTTGTGTATGTTCTTTGGAGAAATGTCTGTTCATGTCTTCTGCCCACTTTTTAATTGGATTATTTGTGGGTTTTTTGGGTCTTGACTTGTATAAATTCTTTATATATTTGGATACTAATCCTTTCTTGGATATGTTATTTGCAAATATCTTCTCCCATTCAGTAGATTGTCTTTTAGTTTAATTGATTCCTTTGCTGTGCAGAAGCTTTTTTGGTTAATGTATGTGGTAAGAACACTTAACATGAGATCTACTTTGTAAACAAATTCTTACGTGTATAATAAATTATTTTTGGCTGTAGGTACAACTTTGTACGGTAGATATCTAGAGTTTATTCATCTTGCTTAACTGAAACTTTATGCCCATTGATTAGTAACTCACCATTTATTCCTTCCCCCAGCCTCTAGCAACCACATTCTACTCTTTGATTCTATGAATGTGACTATTTTACATAGCTCATATGAGTGGAATCATGCAGTATTTGTCTTTCTGTGACTGGCTTATTGTATTTAGCATAATGTCCTCAAGGTTCATTCATGTTGTAACATGTTGCAGAATTTCATTCTCTTTTAAGGCTGAATAATATTGTATATGTATCTACCATGTTTTCTTTATCCATTCATCTGTCAGTGGACATTTAAGTTGTTTCTACATCTTGGCTGTTGTGACTAGTGCTGCATTAACACAGGAATGCTAATATCTCTTCAAAATCTTAATTTCAGTTCTTTTGAATGAATACACAGAACTGGGATTGCTGGATCATATAGTAGTTCTGTTCTTAAATTTTGATGCACTGCCATACTGTTTTTCATAGTGGCTGCACCATTTTGTATCCCCACCAGTAGTGTATAAGGTTCAAATTTCTCTACATCCTCACCAACTCTTGTTGTCTTTAGGTTTTCTGATTAACAGCCATCTGACAGGTGTGTGGTGATACCTCATTGTGGTTTTGATTTGCATTTCCCTGTGGATTAATGATATTGAGCATTTTTTAAAATATACCTGTTGGCCATTTGTAGGTCTTTGGAGATATGCCTTTTTCAAGTCCCTAGCCCATTTTAAAATCTGGTTATTAGTTTTTTTGCTGTTGAGTTGTAGGAGTTCTGTATATGTTTTGGAGCTTAACACCGTATCAGATGTATAGTTTGCAAATATTTTCTCCCATTCTGTAGGTTGTCTTTTTACTCTGTTGATTATTTCCTTTGCTGTGTATGAGCTTTTTAGTTTGATGTAGTTAACTTGTTTGTTTTTCTTTTTGTTGCCTGTGCTTTTTGGTGTCATATCCATGAAATCATTGCCAAGACCAATGTCATGAAGATTTCTCCAGTGTTTTCTTCTAGAGTTTTACAGTTTCAGGTCTTATGTCTTTAATCCGTTTTGAGTGGAATTTTTTGTATGGTGTATGATAAGCGTTCTTTTGCATGTGGATATCCAGTTTTCCCAACATTTAACTATCCATTCCCCGCTGTGTATTCTTGGCACCCTTGTTAAAAATCAGTTGACCATTTATGCATGGATTTATTTTTGAGCTTTCTATTCTATTCTGTTTATCTGTATATCTGTCTTACCTCAGGACTACACTGTTTTGATTGCTGTATTTTGTAATATATTTTGAAATCAGGAAGTGTGATGCTTCTAACCTTCTCAAGGCTGATTTGGCTATTTGTGGTCTTTTGTGGTGCCATATGAATTTTAGAATTGTTTTTCAATTCTGTGAAAATGCCATTAGGATTTTGATAGAGGTTGTACTGAATTTGTTAATTGCTTTGGGTATTATGGACATTTTAACAATATTAAATTTTCTAGTTCATGAACATAAGATGTCTTTCCATTTGTTTGTTAATTTCTTTCTTTAGTGTTTTGTAGTTTTCAGTATACACTTATTTTTTTTTCTTACCTTACTAGTTAAATTTATTTGTAGGTATATTTATTCTTTTTTGTGCTATTGTAAATGGGATTCTTTTCTTAATTCACTTTTCAGATGGTTTGTTGTTACTGTATCTATAATGGCTTTAAAGATTGCTTTTGGTAACTGTTAGTGATCACACTAGATTATGAAGAAATTAATAAGGATTTTATTGAGAAAATAAAATGACTGTAATTTTTTAAATTATAAACTTTAAGGCACATTTTAATTGTTTTGTAGAATTTCATTGGAGAAGTTAAAAATAAATTAACTTAATTGTTTCTGAAGGAGGAAGACTTTTTAAAATCTATTAAGATGAGGGAAACTACATTATGTTTAGAATAGGTTCAGTTTTTGGGTGAGGGCTGGTGTTGAATTCTATGAATACTTTAGTATTAATAAGGTACTTTGGTGTCCTTGCTATAATTCTGAAAATATGTGAAATACTGCAATCCTTACCCTTGGTCTGGTTCTGCTCTTCAAAGCCCACCAGGGATAAACAGAGGAGAAGAAATGCTGCCTGTCCATTTTATAGATTTCAGATCTTGAAAAATTCACATTGCCAACACAGCATCATCACTCATGGGTATACCGTCAGTTCAGAAAGTCCCATTCTTCAAAACGATTTCCCACAGTTCATATTCAATTGACATGATATGGCAAAATCATCAGAGCTCCATGCCTTTTTACCCTTGCTTCTCCTCACCTCAACCTCCTTATTCTAGAGTGGCAGAGCTCCTAGGATATGGTATCCATGCATGAAGCCTCACTACACTATTGTAGTTTCCCTTTCCTTATTCCCCCAGTCTAACCCCTTTCTACAATCCCATCCCATTAGCTGTGAAATAGGAGGACCGTTAGCATTCAAACACTGTCATGGAACAGAGGAAGAGGTTCATTCCAATGTTGTGGACTATAGAATTTGTGATGAATGAATTCTAGGATGCTCACAAGTATGGTAAAGATTATTGTTACATGTTACACTTTGCTACATTTAGTTGTATAAGTTAAGCAAGGGAAGTTGACCTGTCCTTTGTATTGTAACCTTAAGCATATCATAAACAAAATATTCAAGTGTTGGGGTATGTATGTAAGAAAGGGGACAGGCTACAGAGTATAGGCCACAGATGGGGTTGTCATAAAACATTTTTATTTTGTATCCTGATGGAAAATGTGATTTTTGCACTGCTGCTAAACACATATACTAGTGACTTAGGTTTCACAATTTACATAGCTGATTGTTGTTTCACCATTTGCATATTTAATATCATGCACTTTTGTCAGATATTAAAATTATGCATTTTCCTCCACTCTCATGACTCTGTTTTCATAGCTGACACAGTCAAACTCAATATGAACCAAACACAGCTTTTGTTGACAGTAGCTACCACTTTCATCTGTAAACATTATAGGTAAAATTTCCTAGAAATTGTAAATAAGTTAAAAAAAAACCCAAATCTTAAACAAAAAAATCTAAATAAAAGCCTCTTATTTCTTGGCATTTTTTGTTGTTGTTGTTGAGTAGAATATTCTCCCTTTTAGTAGAAGTGGTTAACTAATGAATGACAGCCTGCTTACTTAGTTTGAGTTACCTGCATCCTCGGTTTTAGTGTTCCTTTTCTTGCTGATTTTCTTGGCATCTTTGGATGCTTTCCAATTTATTAGGAATTGTCTTTCCATATTTTTAATTTCTTTTCCATCGAGAAATTCTATAGAAAAATATATTTGTTAAAAAATACTATATATAAATATATAGATAATATATATATATTTTTGGTTTAAGGCATATGAACTTAAATTACACCAGAGGTTGAAATAAATATCTTTTAAAAATACCTTATTTATACAACTTCTTTGTTTTTGTTGAGCTTTTACTTATTTTTAATTATTTTTTTTTCTGATTTCAAAAAGAATATGTGCTTATTATAAACTGAAACATGGTGAAAAAAACATAAAAAGACTCTAATTACTATCCATAACTCTCCTTACCATCACTGACAAAGATAGTCACTGTAAACAATTTGATGTATGGTTTCCCTTCTAGGGCACATGTAAATTGTTATTTTTTAAAAACAAAAATGTCATATTCAACAAAATTTAGATATTATCTATTCATTTCCATATTATGGTTATTATTAAGAAAAAGCAAAATATATTTTATGTTAAAGTGAATAAGAAATTTTGTACATTTAGCATGGTATTTTAAAAGCACATACATTAATAATGCTTATTATATCCTAGGCTTAACCAACTGAGCCACCCAGGTGCCACTATTTTCTCCTAGGACATAGGATATGATAGGGACAACCCACAAAGCTGGCCTCTTTGTTCTGTGAAGATTTCAGCTATGTTTACATTTTGTTCCTCTAAAAAAGTTTTGAAAATTGAGCATCTTAAATTACACAAAATAATTTTTTGTGTAATTTGGAAAATACAAAAAGTGGGAAAAGAAAAAAATTAATATTGCCTGTATTCTACAACCAAAACTAATCACTAAAACCCACTAACAGTATATTTTTAACATTTTTTTGTTTTCTATGTATGTGTATATTATATAAAGTTGGAATTCTCTATTTATATAGTATTACATCCTAATTTTTATTATTGTATTGTGATCATTTTACCATGTCTTTCTTTAAACACAATTTTTAATGGTTGATAGTATTCCATTGTATATGTATATATGTGACATATACTATAAAATGTCAAACTATTCCTTTATAGGACATTTTGTTTTATATGTAATTACATATGGCCTTCATTTGACAAAAAGACTATCTCTTTCTAACAAAATTTGCTATATAGTAGTTTTGTAAGGTAATTACGCATTTTTCTTTCATTATCCATGTAATGTCTTCCACTGGATCCCAGAATGAGAAAAGGATGTAGTAAAAATGTTTAAATCATGTTCTTACAGGGAAAGTGACAGTATCCTGCTACTCATTGCACTACTGAAAGTATTAACATTGCCATTTAAATATGATCCATAGTATTGTTAGATCCTAAGCACAAAATAAAGTGATGAAACTGGAAATATAAACTTAGAACCATAAACTCTAGAAATATAATTGTTTCCATATATTGTCCCATGTACTTATTTTAACTGAAATTAGTACTCTCCAAATTATAATGTAAGAAATTGGCTAAATGTTTTATTATCAAGCATCTTTGTACTTACAACTTTATATTAAAGGTCATTCTTTTATGTTTAGTTTTCCCAACCACTTGGTTTTATTGATATCTTTCCAGATTTGTTTTTATTAGTAATTGTATAATTTGTTAGTGTATTTTTGGGTGTTATATGTGTAAATCAATACATATTTTTAAAACATCTGTTATAAAGATAAGGAATGAAAATCCAAATCTTTTACCATGATCCCTTTTTCCCCATGTTTATGTTGCAGACAGAGGTGAGAAATGACTAGGAGACTGTGCCTTAGTAAGCCTGATTTCTTCTTTTAGGAAATGATCAGATAGAGGTGATTCAGGAGGGGAAGCCAGGTAATGGACATAAGATCAAACACCTGTGAGATTTGTTTTAATGAGTTGTTCTCAACACAAAATTTATTTCCACTCAGCTAAGTAAACCAAATGTGTGGCTCGTCATTCTGTTTGGTGAGGACTGGGTTACTCATAAAACATGTCTCTCCACAGTCCTTACTGGGACACATCAAACCAGGTCCTCAATTCACTTTTTTGTTTTTGGCTTTGCATTTAGGAAAAAAAGGACATGAAAATAAGACAAGCTAGGGGTGCCTGGGTGGCTCAATCAGTTGCATACGTCTGCCTTCTGCTCAGGTTCCTAGGATTGAGCCCCATGTCAGGCTCCCTGCTGACCCTCTGCCTGTTCTCTCTCTCTCTCTCTCTAGTGCTCTCTCTCTCAAATTAAAAAAAAAAAAATCTTAAAAAAAAAATGACAAGCTAGAACCCAAAAAGGAAAGACTGAAAGGACATATACTAAAGTGTTAGCAGATTTATGGTGGGATTATGAATGACATTAATACTCTTCTCTGTATTTTCTGCATTTTTATAAGAAATGTGTATTAATTTTAGGGGTGACTGGCTGGCTCAGTTGGTAGAGCATGTGACTCTTGATCTCTCAGGGTTGTAAGTTCAAGCCCCACATTGGGTATGGAACCTACTTAAAATTTTAAAAAAAGGAAATGTGTGTTACTTTTATAATCAGAAAATATGTTTAGGAAAGATTTATTTTTATTTTTTTTTAATATTTTATTTATTTGAGAGAGAGAATGAGAGAGAGAGAGCACATGAGAGGGGGGAGGGTCAGAGGGACAAGCAGACTCCCTGCTGAGCAGGGATCCTGATGTGGGATTCGATCCTGGGACTCCAGGACCATGACCTGAGCCGAAGGCTGTCGCTTAACCAGCTGAGCCACCCAGGCGCCCGGAAAGATTTATTTTTAAAAAATTTTGACTAAATCCTGTTTATTTGGAAATCAGTACCTTATCTTCAAATCCTTTACTGCATCACCTACAGTATTCCGTGAACATAGTAAGATTCTTAAGCATCTAACATTAGTTGTATTTACTCTGCTTCCTAAGGAAAGTGGATTAATACAATTGTGTGTGGTGGGCAGGAAGGGAAGGAGATGGAGAGTTGAGGGAATGTAAATTGCAGATTCATCTGCACAACTTACAAAAAATACACATGACTGTTTTCCTGGTGTATTTTCAGTTTCCTTCCCCTGGCTGGTGGGGTCAAAGGTGGTGGGCAGGGTGTGACCTTGCATATGTATTTTGAAAAATCTTGGATTTTTGTGATATACCCTTTGTCAACCCCTCCCTCCCCTAAGAGAACCACTGTATTGGCATCATGATTAATCAAGGTTTATTACAGCTATGGTTTGAAATGGTTTTGCCATGCATTAGTTTTTATACCCAAGTATAGCATATCACAGAAGTTCAGATATAGGAAACTCTTTCATGAATCTCCCTCGTGAGAAGGCAGTGCTTGTCTCTTTAATGTTGTATGACTTGGTCCCTAGTGAAGAGCTGTGGTCCATTACCCCCAGTATAGTGCATAATCAGGCTGTTGTTATTTCTAAGGATCTCATAAAGGAGCTCCCTACCTTGCTCTCCTTTCAAATGAAAGGGACCCTGTACGTTCTTAGGGCAGTTGTCAAACAATGAATACTTTGATTAATTTTTATCTACAGATCCAAGAACTGAACATTCTCTTGGGATCTTCAGAGGATTTGTGCCAATGAGAATTTGACAAAAGGTCAGCAAGTTCTACACATTTTTAAAGAAAGGGTATGTGGTGCCTTAATTATTTCTGAAGAGCAGATATTTTTCATGTTTTATTTCTCAATTTTAACTTTTGCTTTTATTTAAAATATTGAATTTAAAGTTGACTATTTTCATAGAATCAGACATCATATTTATATTTTTCAAGGCTTGATGTTAAATTAACTAAAAAGTTAAGCAGTTCTCTTTCTCTAAGAAAATTATATTAATATAATATAAATATATACCCAGTGATTTGGACACCAGTATCAGTCTGTCTCTGTATTTAGGTTTGAGACAAACAGGATTTCCATTTAGATCCATTTTCCACAGCTTCATCAACTTGTTCAGTAAAAATTCCAAATCCTATAATTAGAGAAGAAAAAGCAAGACACAAGTATTTCATAATCATCAATATTCCTTTCATATCAGTTAACTGTTTTTAAAGGTAATTACTGCTTTTCTAGGTACTTAAAAGGTGTACCATAAATCTTTTTTGAATAAAATGGTCTATACTACTAATCGATCTTGTACACATCTAGGGGAATAACTTTTCTTTAGAATAAGGTGGTAAGAATTACAAAATTAATGAAAATTCTGAAGAATAGCAACAGGCAAACACCTATGATTCTTCCATTTGCTCTCCTCAAGCCAAGACCAAAATTATAGGATATAAGGGAGAATTAAGAAATACAAAGTATAGATTAATTCATACATGTTCTTAATTACAAAGCTAAAAGTAATTGGCAATGCATTGCTTGGAATTTTTATTCCTGGTATCATTTCCTCACCTTCAAAGCCTGATACCTTTCAGCCTTGTTATTTATTAACCTCTTTGTACTTTCCATCTTATTCTTTGCTTGATCCATGTTTCTTGTTACTTAGATATTTCATTTTTCCATTTTTGGAAAACTTTCTTTTGGTAAGACTGCATTTATTCTTTAGATTTTAGAAAATCATTTTTTTTTTTTTTGGTTTATTTTTGGTTTTTAGAGGGGAGAGGGGTAGAGAGAGAGAGAGAATCTTAAGCAGTCTCCATACCCAGCACGGAACTCAGTGCCGGACTTGATCTCATAACCCTGAGGTCATGACGTGAGCCTAAGTCGAGTTGGAAGCTTAACCGACTGAGCCACCTAGGCGTAGGCGCCCCAGAAAATCTTTTTTTTTTTTTTTTTTTTTTACCATGAGCTGTGACAACAGTTCCATTCCACATATTAAAAATCCCCACAAGAAGTACCTGGCTGGCTCAATTAGTGGAGCATGTGACTCTTGATCTCAGGGTAGTGAGCTCAAGCCCCACGTTGGATGTAGAACTTACGTGGAAAAAAAATCCCCACAAAAACTCTTTCATATCATGCAGGTAACAAATTTGGAACATCCAGGCATATGCCTGGATGCTTTACAATGCTTACAATGCTTCACATTGTAAATACACCACATTCTACATGAAGGAATGGTATTTTAGGGGAATAATTACAAGGACAGCTGGGTGGGTGTCTAGGACCCACTGCAGAGCACCTGGTATTTCTCTTAATCTTCTTGAGACCCGTGTCTTCTTATGTAAAATGGCAAAAATATTTCCAGTTCTATCTACTTCATTATTCAACAAAATACTTAACTGAATCATGGCTGAGTTCTGTACTAGACTCTGAGGTATCCAAATAAATAATTTGTGAAAAAAATATAGGAGTTTTTTTTTTTTTTTTAAATAGACAATCCCAACCTTCCTGGCACTGCTGCTTACTGTATGACCTTAGGCAAGTCTGTGTTCTCATTTATAAAGTGTGAATAGTTAGGATTGGTTGTTGTGGCACATAAAGTGCCTGGAACAAAGCAGAAATAATAAATATATTAATTCTCTGTCTTGTCTGCCCTACCACCCCTCAGCTAATAACCTTTCTCTTAATTGTGGTCAATAGAGAACAAAAATTGTTGTAAGGAAGAATAACCTTCTGACTCACTGACTAGTAGTTGATTTCTTATAAGAAAGCTGTCTTCAAAAGTTGTAACTTCATCTTTCAGTCTTGGGCCCTGGATTACTTCCTCTCCACAGCATTTGTTTAACAGCATTTGAAACATCCCCGTGATTATTTTATGTGAGAGTTTCACTGTATTTCTCTTAGTCTAAAAACCTCTAAGGAAGGAACTGTGCATTGTATTTTTGTAGTGTTGACTATGATGCCCATCATCCAAAAGTTAAGTAATAACAATAATAAGAAAACTTAAAATTTATATAGATAAAAAGAATCCTGTAGAGTTTTGTTAATTGTTCCTCACTTGATAAATGACCCGTGACATACTCCCTCCAGTGTATGTTTATTTAAGACTAAACTAATCCTGTGCTGAAATATGATTACCCTTTGGATACGCTCTGGTAGTTCATTGCCTTCCTGTCTTTAATAAAATGCTTTTGCTTTCCTGCCCTTCAGTGTTATTGAAGGGAGCAGACACTTTTCTGGACAGTCTCTGTTTGATAAATGATCATGTCATGCTATCACTTAGAGGAGTGCTGCAAAATACTGAGGAACCAATTCTATTTCCCATGCAGGGCTGGTGCCTGAGCTCCTCTGTAGGCGCCTGCAGTAACTGGCAGTACTTGCTCTACAATTAATGATGGCCACTGATGAACCTGTATTTGACCAGCATGCTCCAATCTTTATCGGAAATGTCTGGTCCAGCTGTCCTAACTAAATCTAAAGACGGCCATTTGTCATCCCCCTGACTGCTTGTCATCATCTGCCTGGGAAAATCTATAATTTTTGGCTTATTTCTGACTAAACTGTGGAGTGAATAAATTTATCTTTGGGCTACTCTGCTTGTCAGGATCAATACTGAGCAGAGGTTGAATAAATTAGAAACTGGAAAAACATGACAGGCCATGGTGGTTTGTTCATTTGTGTCTTATAAATCAAATATTTAGTTTATCTTAAGAGGCAGGCACATCAAATTTTTTATTTCCACCATTCATTCTGAAGATGCTTTGCTTCATGATAAATGGTCATCAGAAAACCAATGAAGTAAATCACTAATATATCTGACTGTGAGATGAACTTTTCAGATTATTTTATTGATTTAGCAAACTTTGCAGACATAAAAACTATAGGTAAAGATTTTTTTAATATTACTATTCTTTCAAGTTTTTATACATTTTTGCAACCATGATGTTTATTTGACTTAATATGTCATCAAGGTATATAATGTTGGCCCTAGTGGAGTTCATGTCTCATCAACTATTATAGAAATGGAAGTTTTATTGTAAATGGCCAGTGAAGTTTTAATATTTTAATACATTGATGCATACTTATTTAAAGGAGTTACAGGAAAAAATGCAAAGGAATATTAACCAAAGTAAATGTCATTTAAACTAGAGCCCTCTGAATTTAAACTATGGAGTATTGTTTGGCCTCAAACCTCTCTTTCTCCTCCTCAGTGGTTGACTTTGCTGTCTATTGGGGAGAACTGGGTCATTGCCCACAGAGTTTTCTCAGTTTTCTGCCTTTGGTCTCACACTTCTTCCATTCCTCTTTCCTATTTTTGTGAACAAAGGAAGAGTCCCATCTCTTTTTTCAAATTAATCAGTCCTCTTGATCTTTTCCCTTCTCCATAGGCCTTCTCTTCTTAGGGTCTTCTTTCTCTTGCATTTCCATTTCTAATCTCTTTCTCCCCTATGGCTTTTATCCTATATGTTAACCTACCATTGCTACACTTCTTGAAACAGTAGTACAGAGCTGTGTTTTTCAAACTTTTATGTGCTTAAGAATCACCTAGGGATCTCATTTATTAAATGTGGGTTCTGATATATTTGTTCTGGAGTAGAAGCAGAGATTCTGCATTTCTGATGCTGCTGGTCTTAGGATGACATTTGGAGTTATAAGAGTCTAAGCCACTGACTGTGCTTCCTCAATCACTGGGCACTCCTGCAGCCTGGTCCTTCTGAACAGGCACTGCCAACCTTATCACTGAGCCATACATTACAATCTCAAACTTTCTCAGTTTCACTTCTTTGGAGCATCTTACCTTACTGACCGCTCCCCAATGGCTTTGTGATTCTACGTTTTTGCAGGCTTCCTGGATCCTGAATGAATCTCTGACTCTACAAGTAACAAACTTCTGACCATAGAAATCCCTAATGTATAAAGAAGCTGTTTTATAAAAGTTGCTTTTGAGACTGGAGAAACCATTTCATAAAAAAGAGCTATACCCAGTGGACTGTTGCCTGAGTTGGCCCATGGAAACAACCTATTGAGAAAAAGCCCAAAGAATATCTGTGCAGTGACAGTGCTATAAAACCTCTCCAAGGACATCACCATGTTTTCTTTTTTTTAAAATTTTTATTATGTTAGTCACCATACATCATTAGTTCTTGATGTAGTGTTCCATGATTCATTGTTTGTGCATAACACCCAGTGCTCCACGCAGAATGTGCCCTCTTTAATACCCATCACCAGGCTAACCCATCCCCCCACCCTCCTCCCCTCTAGAACCCCCAGTTTGTTTTTCAGAGTCCATCGTCTCTCATGGTTTGTCTCCCTCTCTGACTTACTCCCCTTCATCCTTCCCTTCCTGCTATCTTCTTCTTTTTCTTTTTTCTTAACATATGTTGCATTATTTGCTTCAGAAGTACAGATCTGTGATTCAACAGTCTTGCACAATTCACAGCGCTCACCATAGCACATACCCTCCCCAATGTCTATCACCCAGCCACCCCATCCCTCCCACCCCCCACCACTCCAGCAACACTCAGTTTGTTTCCTGAGATTAAGAATTCCTCATATCAGTGAGGTTGTATGATACAGGTCTTTCTCTGATTGACTTATTTCACTCAGCATAACACCCTCCAGTTCCATCCATGTCGTTGCAAATGGCAAGATCTCATTCCTTGTGATGGCTGCATAATATTCCATTGTGTATATATACCACATCTTCTTTATCCATTCATCTGTCGATGGACATCTTGGCTCCTTCCACAGTTTGGCTATTGTGGACATTGCTGCTATAAACATTGGGGTGCACTACCCCTTCGGATCCCTACATTTGTATCTTTGTGGTAAATACCCAGTAGTGCCATTGCTGGATTGTATGGTAGCTCTATTTTCAACTGTTTGAGGAACCTCCATACTGTTTTCCAGAGTGACTGCACCAGCTTGCATTCCCACCAACAGTGTAGGAGGGTTCCCCTTTCTCCACATCCCCACCAACATCTGTCGTTTCCTGACTTGTTAATTTTAGCCATTCTCACTGGCATCACCATGTTTTCTGAACATACAGTTTTCTATGGGGAATGGGAGCAGATAGGTATCCCTGTGACAGATGTTCAGGGATCAATTCACTTGCTTCCTTTTCTATAATCTACATTTATTTCTTTCAAACTTGTTTTCCTTCCCTGGACCACAGCAGACTGTAAAATCATGGCTACAAAAACAATTGTCTAACACACCATGATCTCCATTTATGTGCATATCCTTTACAGAAAAAGAATAGCCACATTGATGCAAATAGTAAAACATCTGTTACACTGAGGAAGGAAGGGTCATCTGTACATGATGGGAAGAACCAGATTTTACAGGAAACTACACTGAGCGTTTCATCTAATATTCTTTCCTCCCATATATAGGTAGTATCATTCATCATGGCTGTTTAAGTGACCACATAACCAATATGTTGAAGACACCCATGTTCTTCTGTCCACTGGGCTCTGGCTTTATGTATCCAACTGTCTACTTAATATTTTCTCTGGAAGACTACAAGGCACCTCAAACTCTATATGGCTAAAACTCATGATCTTCTCCCTCTCCACTGAACCTGACTCTCGAGCAAGGCAGGAACTAGAGAATCCTTCTTGACCTCTCCTTCTTCGATGCTCTGTATATCCAACTCACCACCAAGTTCTGTACACTTGATTTCCAAACAGCTCTCCAGAGTGTCTACTCACTTAATTTCTACCCCAGCTCTATTCAAGTTTCTACCATCTCTCACTTCTTAACTAGTCTAGCCTCTTCCAAGCTATTCTCCACACTGTAGCTATGCTGGTCTTTTCAAAATGCTATTCTATTACTACTTTACCCCTTGCTTAAACACCTTCGGTGATTCACCATTGTTCTTAGGTTAAAGGCAAAACTCTCTACCATGACCTATGTGACCCATCTACCCATCAGCCTCTATGTGTAGTATGCTCCACCTTCACTCTCTCTGCTTCCTGTTCTCATCTTTGTCAAACTCTCACCTTCTCCGGGGCCTTTGCACATGCTATTCTCTACCTGGTAAACCCTTCTGTTCTCTGAGAGCCCAGTTTAGCAATCCCTTTCTAAGAGAAGCTTTCACTGAGCTCTCTAACAAAGGCAAATCCCCCTGTTGTAGGCTCTCAAAGTCACATACTTTTTCTTTGTAGTATTTGCCAGAGGTGCAATTTTACATTTGTTTTTGGGTAATTATGTGCTTAATGTTTCTCTCCCCCTCAAGGGTGAGAGCTCTTCAAGGCCAGGGACTATGATTTTTGTTCACTATTGTCTCCCTCCATAGCAAGCACTGGCAGATGGTAGGTGTTTTGAATGAATGGATAAGAAGACATGAACAAAAGCACGCATGAATCAATGGATCTGACATTAGAAGGACAGGAATTATAAAGGAGAACTTGTATGAAGCCACTTTGAAAAATTTGCTGATTAGAGGGGCCACAGACATAGAAAGAGGAAAAGACAGGATTTATCTTCTGTTACTCTGTTTCCTCCTCTACTCCTCTGCCACCCTCCCCCTCTCCTCCCCCCATCTCCCTTGCCCCAAATCTCTGCCCTGGACCAGTTTTGGACTAGAGAATAGGAGAAATGAGGGCAGGGTTAGAGGATCTTGGGGGAAGGAGTCTTTGGCAGCTGTGGGCCTGTAGAAGTGAGAGGGAAGGGAATGAAATCCCAAAAAGGAGGAAGCTTCTTCCAGGTCTATATCCTGTGCCTCCACCTCTAATGTAGCCACTCCCCTGTGGCTCTAGTACCCTCAGTAGGCTAGGGAATGGGCACCATTTAGGAATACCTATTTTTGCCAGTGACCTGATTCTCTTTACTTTTTCCTTTTCTTATTCCTTCCACAGAGCTCCAAGATTTTAAGTTGCCCTGCCAGAATTTTTGTTGTGGTTGTTATATCTTTTCCTTTTAATGTTTCTTAAATATCTTTCTCATTGCTCAAACCAGAATCTTGATTGGAAGATTCAAAGTTATTTAACTATCCTAAGGGACCATTATTTTTCTTTTTTTCATATTTCATGTATTTTCTGTAGGTGTATACAGGAACCTATGGATGTCCACATAAAAGCAGCTGCTCTAAGTGCTAAAAACCTTGGGTAATTATAGGGTTTTTGTTAGGAGTCACTAATGAGGTCTACTTTTCCCCCATGGCACAAAGCTGTCTGTAGTTGAAGACTTTTAGGAAGGATGTCAACGACCTTATGTGTGGTACATTGAGCTTTCTCTCCCATGGCACAGAGTTTGATGTCACAGCTTTGGGGCAGCTTCAGTCCGTGAGCATAAAGAATGGAAAAATGAAAGCCAAAAAAAAAAAAAAAATGGAGACACTGACCTCAATAATACATATCAAGAAACAAGTTAATATTTTGTTGCTAAACTTCAACATGTCCTTTTACTAAGCCATTGGAAGTTGATTTGAAATGGACCACAAGAGCATGTTTTATTTTTTTATTGTTCCTATCATTTTTAAATTTAAATTCAAGTTGGTTAACATGTAGTGTAGTTCTGGTTTCAGGAGTTTAGTGATTCATCATTTACATGTAACAATCAGTGCTCATCCTAGCAAGTGCCCTCCTTAATGCCCATCACCCATTTAGCCTTATCAGCCACCCACCTCTCCTCCAGCAACCTTCAGTTTGTTCTCCTAGACTTAAAAAAGTCTCTTATGGTTTGCCTCCCTCTCTGTTTTAAATCTTATTTTATTTTTCCTTGCCTTCTCCTGTGTTCGTCTGTTTTGTTTCTTAAATTCCACATGAATAAAATCATACATTTGTCTTTCTCTGACTGACTTGTTTTGCTTAGTATAATACACTCAAGTTCCATCCATGTTGTTGCAAATGGCAATTTCATTCTTTTTGGTCGCTAAGTAATATTCCATTATATACACCACATCTTCTTTATCCATTCATCAGTCAATGGACTTTTGGGGTCCTTCCATAATTTGACTGTTGTTGATAGTGCTGTTATAAACATTGGGATGTTTCAAATCAGCATTTTTGTATCTTTTGGATAAATACCTAGTAGTGCAATTGTTGGGTTGTAGGGTAATTCTATTTTTAACATTTTGAAAGAGGACTGCCCCCCCATACTGTTTTCCAGAGTGGTTACACTATATTGCATTTCCACCAACAACACAAGAGCACATTTTAAATGAACCCTGGGCAAGTCTATATATTCACTCTTCCAGGAAGCTATGCAGGGCATTTTAAATTGCTTGTCTTCTTGGTGAAAGTAAAAACTTGAAATTTCATCCTTACTCCCTGGGTATCTTCTCTTTATGGGAGGAAAAAGCAATTTTTGGCATAGCCCAGCCTCTGGAACTTGCTGAATGGTTTACATTCCTTCTTCAGATGGTTGGATAATTTTTATTGTTCGTTTATTCATTCATTCTGTAAACATGTAGTTGGTGCCTGTTATGTGCCAGGCACTCACTGGGCTGAACTCTAGGGAATTCTGAAATAACAAAAATTCCTTGCTCTTAAATGCTCTCAGCCTAATGGGGGATATGGTGATATATGTTAACAGAATTCTATTAACCCAGGCATTCCTTACCAATCATTCAGTCATTTTTAAATTAGATTTTTTAAAAATCAAAGCAATGCAATCAACACTGTTAAAAAATAAGACCATAGGGTTTATAACAAAACTTAAAGAGTACCTAAGGGCTTATAACAGAACCACTTTCAGTTTCTACAGCTCTTCCTACATACACTTACCTCTGCATTACTAAATAACAGCTGTTATTTATTGATTTTTAAATCTTAGATAATTATCTACTGAATTCCTACTATGGAACATGATATAATTCTTGTAAGGACCACCCCAACCCCTAATAAACTTCCCTTCCCCAATCCTGTCAATAGAGTTAAATTAAACTTGTTGATATGAGGGGGGAAAAGATGGTGGAGGAGTAGGGGACCCTATTCCAACCGGTCCCCGGAATTGAGCTGGATATCTACCAGCTGAACACCCATGAAATCAGCCTGAGATGTAAGAAGATAGATCAGGATCTCTACAAACAGAATATCACAGGCAGTTGGTTTCAAGGTACAAAGCGGGGAGCCATGATTCCACAGGCAGATATCGGAGGATAAACGGGAGGAGGAGGGAGCTGAGCCATCAGGACCCTACCTCTGATGAGCGATAGCCTACCGCACTGGGGACTGGGCACAGACTTGCAGACCGATAGCGGCAGGGAAAGGACTCTAGGGCAGCACCCAGGACAGAAACCCAGAGCAGTGAGGTAACACATGCGAACTGGGGGCAGCTGGCGGTTTCAGAAGCACAAAGGGCAGAGATGTGTCCCTGTGCCCTGACCTGGAGGCAAGGACTGGGAGCCGTGCTGAGGGGCGCACAACCCAGGACGCTGCAGTTTATAGCAGCACAGACAGAAACGGAGATAGTGTGGCCTGGAGAGCTCACTGAAGAACAGATGGCGATCTCTCGGCTCTGAGGCAGAGGGTAGGAAACGGTCTCTTCTACGCTGACTCTCTGAAGAGATGCGGAAGGCCACCAGGGAAAGCCACCAGAGAACAAAAGCCCCCCAAAACTGGTTTTCACTGAGCCCATCCACCACCACACGGGGGCAGGGCAACTCTGCCCAAACAGGGTTGCCTGAGTAACAGTGTGGCAGGCCCCTACCCCAGAAGACAGGCTGGGAGAACAAGAGGCCAGTAACCCTAAGGTCCCTAGAAAACAGGTGCCTCTTGCTTGGGTTGTGGTCAATAATTTGGACTCTATACATTCCCTCAACCACCCCTCAACAGAATGACTAGGAGGAGGAACCCCCAAAATAGGAAAGACTCAGAGATTATGACTTATGCCACAGATTTACAAATGGATTCAGGTATAACCAAGATGTCAGAGATGGAATTCAAGCTAGCAATTGTGAAGACAATAGCTAGAATGGAGAAATCAATTAATGGCAACATGAGTCTCTAAGGGCAGAAATGAAAGCTGAATTGGCAGAATTTAAAAATGCTATCAATGAGATCCAATCTAATCTAGATAATCTAGCAGCTAGGGTAAGTGAGGCAGAAGAATGAATTAGTGACCTGGAAGGCAATTTAATAGATAAAAAGGGAAAAGAGGAGGCCAGGAAAAAACAACTCAGAATCCATGAAAATAGAATCAGAGAAATAAGTGACACCATGAAGCATTCCAATGTCAGAATTATTGGAATCCCGGAGAGGGTGGAGAGAGAGAGAGGACTAGAAGATATATTTGAGCAAATTGTAACTGAGAACTTCCCTAATCTGAGGAATGAAACAAACATTCGTGTCCTAGAGGCAGAGAGGCCCCTCCCAAGATCAAGGAAAACAGGCCAACACCCTGGCATGTAATAGTAAAACTCGCAAATCATAGAACCAAAGAAACCATCTTAAGGGCAGTTAGGGGGAAGAGATTCCTTACGTACAGAGGGAGGAACATCAGAATAACATCAGACCTATCCACAGAGACCTGGCAAACCAGAAAGGCCTGGCAAGACATATTCAGGGTACTAAACAAGAAGAACATGCAGCCAAGAATACTTTATCCGGCAAGGATGTCATTTAGAATGGATGGAGAGATGCAGAGCTTCCAAGACCGGCAGAAGCTGAAAGAATATGTGACCACTAAGCCGGCCCTGCAAGAAATATTAAGGGGGGGTTCTATAAAAGGAGAAAGACACCAAGAGTGATATACAACAGAAATTTACAGGGACAATCTATAAAAACAAGGTCTTCACAGGCAACATGGTGACAATGAAGTCGTATCTTTCAATACTCACTCTCAAAGTGAACGGCCTAAATGCTCCCATAAAACAGCACAGGCTTGCAGATTGGATAAAAAGACAGGACCCATCCATATGCTGTCTACAAGAGACTCATTTTGAACCTAAAGTTACATCCAGACTGGAAGTGAAGGGATGGAGATCCATCTTCCATGCCAGCGGACCTCAAAAGAAAGCTGGGGTAGCAAATCTTGTATCAGACAAACTAGATTTTAAACTAAAGACCGTAGTTAGAGACACAGAAGGACACTATATCATTCTTAAAGGGTCTATAAATTTTAAATAGCTACACCCCCAACATGGGAGCAGCCATCTACATAAGCCAACTGTTAACCAAAATAGAGTCATGTTGATAACAATACATTAATTTTAGGAGACCTCAATACTCCACTCTCAGCAATGGATAGATCATCTAAGCAGAAAGTCAACAAAGAAACAAGAGCTTTGAATGACACACTGGACCAGATGGACCACATAGATACATACAGAACATTCTACCCTAAAACAAAAGAATACTCATTCTTCTCGAGCACACATGGAATTTCTCCAGAATAGACCGCATACTGGGTCACAAATCAGGTCTCAACCGATACCAAAAGATTGAGATTATTCCCTGCATATTCTCAGACCATAATGCTTTAAAACTGGAACTCAATCACAAGAAAAAATTTGGAAGAAATTCAAACACTTGGAAGCTAAAGACCACTCTGCTCAAGAATGTTTGGGTCAACAAGGAAATCAAAGAAGAACTTAAACAATTCATGGAAACCAATGAGAATGAAAACACATCGGTCCAAAACTTATGGGATACTGCAAAGGTGGTCCTAAGGGGGAAATACATAGCCATCCACGCCTCACTCAAAAAAAATGGAAAAATCGCGAATTCACCAACTAACTCTACACCTTAAAGAACTAGAGAAAAAGCAACAAATGATGCCTAAGCCACGCATTAGAAGAGAAATAATTAAGATTAGAGCAGAGATCAATGAATTAGAAACCAGAAACACAGTAGATCAGGTCAACGAAACTAGAAGCTGGTTCTTTGAAAGAATTAATAAACCACTGGCCAGACTTATCCAAAAGAAAAGAGAAAGGACCCAAATTAATAAAATTATGAATGAAAGGGGAGAGATCATGACTAACACCAAGGGAATAGAAAAATTATTAGAAATTATTATCAATAACTATATGCCAATAAACTGAGCAATCTGGATGAAATGGATGCCTTCCTGGAAACCTATAAGCTGCCAAGACTGAAAAAGGAAGAAATTGACAACCTGAATAGGCCAATAACCAGTAACAAGATTGAAGCAGTGATCAAAAACCTCCCAAAAAACAGGAGTCCAGGGCCTGATGGATTCCCTGGGGAATTCTACCAAACATTCAAAGAAGAAATAATACCTAGTCTCCTGAAGCTGTTTCAAAAAATAGAAACAGAAGGAAAGCTTCTAGACTCATTCTATGAGGCCAGCATTACCTTAATCCCCAAACCAGGCAAAGACCCCATCAAAAAGGAGAATTTCAGACCGATATCCCTGATGAATATGAATTCCAAAATCCTCAACAAAATCCTAGCTAATAGGATCCAGCAATACAATAAAAGGATCATCCACCACGACCAAGTGGGATTTATCTCCAGGATGCAAGAGTGGTTCGATATTCACAAATCAATCAGTGCGATAGAATACATTAATAAGAGGAGGGAGAAGAACCATATGGTCCTCTCAGTTGATGTAGAAAAAGCATTTGACAAAATACAACATCCTTTCCTAAGGATGATTAAACTCTTCAGAGTACAGGGATAGAGGGAACATTCCTCAAGTTCATAAAATCCATCTCTGAAAAACCCACAGTGAATATCCTCCTCAATGGGGAAAAGCTAAGAGCCTTTCCCTTAAGATCAGGAACACATCAAGGATGCCCACTCTCGCCACTGTTGTTCAACATAGTACTAGAAGTCCTAGCAACAGCAATCAGACAACAAAAAGAAATAAAAGGTATTCAAATTGGCAAAGAAGAAGAAGCCAAACTCTCTTTTCGCAGACGACATGATACTTTATGTGGAAAACCCAAAAGACTCTACCCCCAAATTACTAGAACTCATCCAGCAATTCAGTGATGTGGCAGGATACAAAATCAATGCACAGAAATCAGTTGCTTTCTTATACAATAACAATGCAACTGTAGAAAGAGAAATTAGAGAAACGATTCCATTTACAATAGCACCAAAAACCATAAGATACCTTGGAATAAACCTAACCAAAGAGGTAAAGGATCTATACTCTAGGAACTACAGAACATTCGTGAAAGAAATTGAAGAAGACACAAAAAGATGGAAAAATATTCCATGCTCATGGATTGGAAGAGTAAACATTGTTAAAATGTCTATGCTACCAAGAGCAATCTATACCTTCAGTGCCATCCCGATCAAAATTCCAATGACATTTTTCAAAGTGCTGGAACAAACAATCCTAAAATTTGTATGGAATCAGAAAAGACCCCGAATCGCCAAGGAAATGTTGAAAAAGTAAAACAAAGCTGGGGGCATCACGTTGCCCGATTTCAAGCTATATTACAAAGCTGTGATCACCAAGACAGCATGGTACTGGCACAAAAACAGACATATAGACCAATGGAACAGAATAGAGAACCCAGATATGGACCCTCAACTATATGGTCAAATAATCTTTGACAAAGTAGGAAAAAACATGCAATAGAAAAAAAGACGGTCTCTTCAATAAATGGTGCTGGGAAAATTGGACAGCCACACGCAGAAGAATGAAACTCGACCATTCTCTAACACCACACACAAAGATAAACTAAAAATTGATGAAAGACCTCAGTGTGAAACAGGAATCCATCAAGATCCTAGAGGAGAAAATAGGCAGTAACCTCTTTGACATCGGCCACAGCAACTTCTTTCAAGATACATCCAAAAGCTAGTGAAACAAAAGCAAAAATGAACTTTTGGGACTTCATCAAGATAAAAAGCTTCTGCACAGCAAAGGAAACAGCCAACAAAACAAACATAAGGAATAACATGGAGGACATTAGGAGAAGGAAGGGAAAACTGAAGGGGGGAAAATTGGAGGGAGAGATGAACCATGAGAGACAAACTGAGGGTTTTAGAGGGGAGGGGGTGGTGGGATGGGTTAGCCCGGTGATGGGTATTAAGGAGGGCACGTACTGCATGGAGCAGTGGGTGTTATATGAAAACAATGACTTGTGGATCACCACATCAAAAACTAATGATGTATTGTATGGTGATTAACATAACATAATAAAATAAAATTAAAGGGGCGCCTGGGTGGCTCAGTTGGTTGAGCGACTGCCTTCGGCTCAGGTCATGGTCCTGGAGTCCCAGGATCGAGTCCTGCATCGGGCTCCCTGTTCAGCAGGGAGTCTGCTTCTCCCTCTGACCCTCCCCCCTCTCATGTTCTCTGTCTCTATCTCATTCTCTCTCTCTCAAATAAATAAATAAATAAAATTAAAGATATTAAAAAAATAAAATTGTTGATATGGTTAGTATTTATTGACTACATAATTAAGCTCACTTAAATATTGTTCAAAGTTAAATCACATAATGTGCTATGATTGCTTTTTATTGTCCCTGGAATTAAAAATTGGTTGATTATTTGCTTATTTTTCGATGTATTTATCACCAATTCACCCTACTATAACCTGGGCTGGTAGATACTGTTTTAAGACTTCACTTTAGATTTCCTTCATATTCATTCTGGGAATTTCTTTTGACTTTCTCCTGTTTCCTAGATCCTATGTCTTCCCTCTTTTTAGTTTTCTGTCCTGTTTAGATGAGACTCATTCTTCAAAGGTGCCTGAGAAAGGGACATAAGTTTTTTTAGAGCTTGCATGTTCAAAGATATTTTATACCTCATAATTGATTGAAAAATTCATGGAGTATATAATTCTAGATTTAGAAGATTTTTATCTCAAAATTTTGGAGGCATTTTTCTACTGTGTTCCAGATAGAAACGTCTGTAATTCTGATTCCATTTTGATTCTTTATATTATTATCCTTTTTTCTCTGTCAAATTCTTTAGGGACTATTTATTCCTGGTGTCCTAAAAACTTTTAAGGATGCACCTCAGTGTGGGTCATTTTCCATCCACTGTGCTGGCATTTGGGAGACAGTTTCATTCTGTCAATTCATGTCCTTTGGTTTTGGAAGTTCCTCCAATATTTAAAATTAACCTTATGGATTTGTAATTTACATACAGTATGCATCCACTAAAAGACTAAATCCTATACATTCATATAACAATCACTATAATCAAGAGAGAATGTTTTCATTATTCTTTAAGATTCACTCATAGCCCATTCCAGTCAACCTCTTCCCATTCCCATTCAGCAACTATTGATATAATTGGTACTATATACATTTGTTCTTACTTTTCAGCAGTTTCATATAAGTGGAATCATACAGTATGTACACTTTTTTGTCTATCTTATTTCACTCAGTATAATATTTTTTAATTTGTCCATGTTGTTGTATGCATCAGTAGCAGTTCATTCATTTTTATTGTTGGGTGATGTTCCATGGTATGGAATACAGTTTGTTTATTGCCCATTTGAGGGAAACTTGGTTGTTTCTAAAATTATAAATAAAGTTATTATAAAGAATTGCATACAGATATTTGAGTGAACATAGCTTTTTATTTCACTTGGGTAAATACATAAAAATGGGGTTGCTGAATCATATTTATTTACATAAATAAAAAGTACATATTTAAGTTTATAAGAAAATGTCAAACTATTTTCCTTTTTTAAAAAGATTTTATTCATTTATTTGATAGAGAGAGACACAGCAAGAGAGGGAACACAAGCAGGGGGAGTGGGAGAGGGAGAAGCAGGCTTCCTGCTGAGAAGGGAGCCTGATTTGGGGCTTGATCCCAGGACCCTGGGATCATGACCTGAGCCAAAGGCAGATGCTTAATGACTGAGCCACCCAAGTGCCCTGAAGCTGTCAAACTATTTTCCAGAGAGATGTACCTTTTAGATTTTCCTCAGCAATTAATGAGAAACCCAGTTGCTCCAGATCCAATAAAAAATTGGTATTAATGGGGTTGGAGGAGATAGTCCAAGATGGCAGAGGAGTTGGAGACCTTAGTTTCCTCTGGTCCCAGGAATTCAGCTTGATAGTTGTTAAATAATTTAGAACACCTGTGAACTCAACCGGAGATCTAAGAAAACAATAGATGCAACTCTAT
The DNA here is from genome assembly GCF_009762305.2 of Zalophus californianus. Classification (NCBI taxonomy): domain Eukaryota; kingdom Metazoa; phylum Chordata; class Mammalia; order Carnivora; family Otariidae; genus Zalophus; species Zalophus californianus. The sequence continues at coordinate 126,663,402 of NC_045598.1, forward strand.
GAATAGAAAAACGACCACTTTCTCCAAGAATGACAAGATGGGAAACTCACCTCAAAAAAGAGAACAAGAGGCAGTACTGACTGCCAGGGACCTAATCAGTATGAATATGAGTAAGATGTCAGAAGAACTAAAATATCAAGTTGAAATTTTAAAAAGGCTATTAATGAGATGTAATAAAAATGGAGGCTCTAAACACTAGGATAAATGAGGCAGAAGAGAGAATTAGTGATCTAGAAAGCAAAATGATGGAGAATAAAGATACTGAGAAAAAGAGAGATAAACAACTACTGGATCACGAGGGGAGAATTTGAGAGATAAGTGAAACCATAATGTGAAACAATATTAGAATAATTGGGATCCCAGAAGAGGAAAGGAAGAGGGGCAGAAGGTATATTGGAGCAAATTATAGCAGAGAACTTCCCTAATCTGAGGAAGGAAGCAAGCATTCAAGTCCAGGAGGCAAGAGAACCCCCCCTCAAAATCAATAAAAATAGGTGAACACCTCGACTTATAATAGTGAAACTTGCATATCTCAGAGACAAAGAGAAAATTCTGAAAGCAGCTCAGGACAAGAGGTCCATAACCTTCAAGGGTAGAAACATTAGACTGGCAACAGACCTACCACAGACTTGGCAGGCCAGAAAGGACTGTCATGATATAGTCAGGGTGCTAAAAGAGAAAAATATGCAGCCAAGAATATTTTATCCAGCAAGGATGTCATTCAAAACAGGAGAGACAAAAAGCTTTTATGACAAACAGAAAATAAAAGAATTTGTGATCACTAAACCAGCCCTGCAAGAAATATTAAAAGGGATCCTTTAAGCCAAGAGAGAGCCCAAAAGTAACATAGACCAGAAAGGAACAGAGACAATATATACAGAAACAGTTACTTTATAGGTAGTATAATGGCACTAAATACACATCTTTCAGTAGTTACCCTGAATGTAAATGGGCTAAATGCCCCAGTCAAAAGACACAGGGTATGAGACTGAATAAAAAAGGAAGACCCATTGATATGTTGTATGCAAGAGACTGATTTTTAGACCCAAGACACCTCCAGATTTAAAGTGAGGGGCTGGAAAACCATTTATCATGCTAATGGACATCAAAAGAAAGCACAGGTGGCCATCCCTTATATCAGACAAATTAGATTTTAAACCAAAGACTGTAATAAGAGATTAGGAAGGACACTATATCATAATTAAAGGGTCTATCCAACAAGGAGATCTAACAATTGTAAATACTAATGCCACTAACGTGGGAGCAGCCAATTATATAAGCCAATTGGTAACAAAATTAACGAAACACATTGATAACAATACAGGAATAGTAGGGGACTTTAACACCCCCTTCAGTGCAATGGACAGATCATCTACGCAGAAGATCAACAAGGAAACAAGGGCTTTGAATGACACACTGGACCAGATGGACTTCACAGGTATATTCAGAGTGTTCCATCCTAAAGCAACAAAATACACATTCTTCTCAAGTGCACATGGAATATCCTCCAGAATAGATCACATACTGGGTCGAAAATCAGGTCTCAACCAGTACCAGAAGACTGGGATCATTCCTTGCATATTTTCAGACCACAGTGCTTTGAAACTGTAACTTAATCACAAGAGGAAATTTGGAAAGAACTCAAACACATGGAGGCTAAAGAGCATTCTACTAAAGAATGAATGAGTCAACTCATTCATTAAAGAAGAAATTAGGAAGGAAATTAAAGAAGAACTTTAAAAATTCATGGAAACAAATGAAAATGAAAACACGACTGTTCAAAATCTTTGGGATTCAGTAAAGGCAGTCCTAAGAGGGAAGTGTATATAGCAATACAAGCCTTTGTCACAAAACAAGAAAGGTCTCAAATACACTACCTAACCTTACAACTAAAGGAGCTGGAGAAAGAACAGCAAATAAAGCCTAAACCCAGCAGGGGAAGAGAAATAATAAAGATCAGAGCAGAAATCAATGAAATAGAAACCAAAAACACAGTAGAACAGATCAGTGAAACTAGGAGCTGGTTCCTTGAAAGAATTAATAAGATTGATAAACCCCTGGCCAGACTTATCAAATAGAAAAGAGAAAGGACCCAAATAAATAAAATCATGAATGAAAGGGGAGAGATCACAACCACCACCAAAGAAATACAACTATAAAAACATATTATGAGCAAGTATATGCCAACAAATTAGGCAATCTGGAAGAAATGGATGCGTTCCTAGAGACATATAACCTACCAAAACTGAACCAGGAAGAAGTAGAAAACCTGAACAGACCCATAATCAGAAAGGAAATTAAAGCACTAATCAAAAATCTCCCAGCAAACAAGAGTCCAGGGCCAGATGGCATCCCAGGGGAATTCTATCAAACATTTAAAGAACAATTAATATCTATTCTTCTGAAGCTGTTTCAAAAAATGGAAATGGAAGAAAAACTTCCAAACTCATTATATGAGGCCAACATTACCTTGATTCCCAAACCAAAGACCCCACCAAAGAGGAGAATTACAAACCAATATCCCTGGTGAACATGGATGCCAAAATTCTCAACAAAATCCTAGCCAATAGGATCCAACAGTACATTAAAAGGATATTCACCACGACCAAGTGGGATTTATTCCTGGGCTGCAAGTGTGGTTCAGCCTTTGCAAATCAATGTGATACACTATATTAATAAAAGAAAGGACAAGAAACATATGATACTCTCAGTAGATGCAGAAAAAGCATTTGACAAAGTACAGTATCATTTCTTGATAAAACTCTTCAGAGTGTACAGATAGAGGGAACATACCTCAATATCATAAAAGCCATATATCAAGATCCCACAGCGAATATCATTCTCAATGGGGGAAAGTTGACAGCTTTTCCCCTAAGGTCAGAAACATGGCAGGGATATTCATTCTCACCACTGTTGTTCAACATAGTACTAGAAGTCCTAGCCTCAGCAATCAGACAACAAAAACAAATAAAAGGCATCCAAATTGGTAAAGAAGTCAAATTCCCACTCTTCACAGATGACATGATACTCTATGTGGAAAACCCAGAAGACTCCACACCAAAATTGTTAGAACTCATACAGGAATTCAGCATAGTTGCAGGATGTAAAATCACTACACAGAAATCAGTTGCATTTCTATACACTAACAATGAGACAGAAGAAAGAGAAACTAAGGAGTTGATCACATTAACAATTTTACCAAAACCCATAAGATACCTAGGAATAAACCTAACCAAAGAGGCAAAGGATCTGTACTCAGAAAACTATAGAACACTCATGAAATAAACTGAGGCAGACACAAAAAAATGGAAAAATGTTTCATGCTCATGGATAGGAAGAACAAATATTGTTAAAATGTCTATGCTATCTAGAGCAATCTATATTTTCAGTGCAATCCCTATCAAAATACCATCAACTTTTTTTTCCACAGAAATGGAACAAAGAATCCTAAAATCGGTATGGAACCAGAAGAGACCCCGAATAGCCAAAGGAGTGTTGAGAAAGAAAATCAAAGCTCATGGCATCACAGTCTTGGACTTCAAGCTCTATTAGAAAGCTGATTCATCAAGACGGCATGGTACTGGCACAAACACAGACACACAGGTCAATGGAACAGAATAGAGAACCCAGAAATGGATCTTAAATTCTATGGTCAACTAATCTTGGACAAAGCAGGAAAGAATATCCAGTGGAAAAAGTCCCTTCCACAAATGGTGTTGGGAAAATTGGACAGCCAAATATAGAAGAATGAAACTGGGCAATTTTCTTATACCATACACAAAAATAGACTCAAAATGGATGAAAGACCTAAACGTGAGATAGGAATCTATCAAGATTCTAGAGGAGAACACACAGGCAGCAACCTCCGTGACTTGAGCTGCAGGAACTTTTTGCTAGACACATCTCAAAGGCAAGGGAAACAAAGGCAAAAGTGAACTATTGGGACTTCATCAAGATAAGAAGCTTTTGCACAGCAAAGGAAACAGTCGACAAAACCAAAAGACAACCGACAGAATGGGAGAAGATATTTGCAAATATCTTATCAGATAAAGGACTAGTATCCAAAAATCAGTAAAGAACTTAATCAAACTCAACACCCAAAGAACAAGTAATCCAATCAAGAAATAGGCAGAAGACATGAACAGACATATCTCCAAAGAAGACATACAAATGGCCAACAGACACATGAAAAAAATGCTCCACATCACTCAGCATTAGGGAAATACAAATCCAAACCACACTGGGATACCAACTCACACCAGTCAGAATGGCTAAAATTAGCCACTCAGGAAATGACAGATGTTGGCGAGGATGCAGAGAAAGGGGAACCCTCCTACACTGTTGGTGGGAATGCAAGCTGGTATAGCTACTCTGGAAAACAGTATGGAGTTTCCTCAAGAAGTTAAAAATAGACGTACCCTCTATGACCCAATGATTTCACTGCTAGGGATTTACCCCAAAGATACAAATGTAGTGATCCAAAGGGGCACCTGCTTCCCAGTGTTTATAGCTGCAATATCTGCAATAGCCAAACTATGGAAAGAGCTCAGATGTCCATCAACAGATGAATGAATAAAGATGTGGTATACACACACACACACACACACACACACACACACACACACACACACACACACACACTGGAATACTACTCAGCCATCAAAAAATTGAAATCTTGCCATTTGCAACGACATGGATGGAACAGGAGGGTATTACGCTAAACAAAATAAGTCAATCAGAGAAAGGCAATTATCATATCTCCTCATATGTGGAATTTAAGAAACAAAACAGGATCATAGGGCCTAAAAAAAGATGAAATCAGAGAGGGAAATAAAACATAAGAGACTCAATCTTAGGAAACAAACTGAGAATTGCTGGAGGAGGGGTGGGAGAATGGGGTAACTGGGTGATGGACATTAAGAAGGGCATGTGATATAATGAGCACTGGGTATTATATAAGACTGATGAATCACTTCTACCTCTGAAACTAATAATACATTATGTGTTAATTAATTGAATAAAAAATTCGTATTAATGGATAAAGAAGATGTGGTATATATATACAATGGAATATGACTCAGCCATAAAAAAAGAATAAAATCTTGCCATTTGCAATGACATGTATGGAGCCAGAGTGTATTATGCTAAGCAAAATAAGTCAGTCAGAGAAAGACAAATACCGTATGATTTTACTCACATGAAATTTAAGAAATAAAGCAGAGGAACATATGGGAAGGGGGAAAAAAATGAGAGAGGGAAACAAACCATGAGACTTTTTCTTCTTCTTTTTCTTTTTTTACTTTCAGAGGTAGAATTTAGTGATTCGTCAGTTGCATATAATAGCCAGTGCTGATAACATAAAATTCCCTCCTTAATGCCCATCACCCCGTAAGAGACTCTTAATGAGGGCTGATGGAATGAGCTGGGTAGGGGATGGGCTAGATGAGTGATGGGTATTAAAGAGGGCACTGGATGTTGTAAGTGATGAATCACTGAATCTACTCCTGAAACCAATATTGTATGGCATGTTAATTAAAATTTAAATGAGGGGCGCCTGGGTGGCTCAGACGGTTAAGCGTCTGCCTTCGGCTCAGGTCATGATCCCAGCGTCCTGGGATCGAGCCCCGCATCTGGCTCCCTGCTCGGCGGGGAGCCTGCTTCTCCCTCTCCCTCTGCCTCTGCCTGTCGCTCCCCCTGCTTGTACTCTCTCTCTGTGTCAAATAAAAATAAAATAAAATAAAATAAATCTATAAAAAAAATTTAAATGAAAACTAAAAAAATTGGTATTGTCAGTGTCTTTAATTTTAGCCATTGTAGTGGAATCACATTTTGGTTTTAATTTGCTTTTCCCTGCTGAATGATGATTTGAGTACTTTTCTTGTATTCATTTACATTAGCATATGTTACTTTATAAAGTTTTTTGTAATCTTTAGCCCATTTTAAATGTGTTGCTTGTCTTCTTACTATAGAGTTTCAAAAGTTCTTTATATATTCTGGATAACAACTGTTTGTTACATATATGATAGCTAATATTTTCTCTCCACCTGTGGTTTACCATTTCTTTATCTTTCAAAGAACAGAGGTTTTAAAAAAAAATAAATTTTGATAAAGTCCCGTTTAACAGTTTTTTATGGGTCTTGCTTTTTGTGTTCTTTGTGTTTGAGTTCTTTAAAGAACTCTTTAATCTATGTTTTTTATCTAGCGGTTTTATATCTTAGCAGTTAAATTTGGATATGATCCACTTTGAGTGAATTTTGTATATGATATGAAGGGTGAAGGTTCACTTTTTCTATTTTGATATCCAGTGGTTCCACCAGCATTTGTTGAAAACTTTATCCTCATTGAATTATCTTGGAACCCGTGTAAGAAAATCAGTTGAACATATGTGATTTCTTTATAAATCTTGATATCTGTGTCCATCCTATGTCACTAATGCAGTGTCTTGATTATTGTAACAATAAAGTCGTGAAATCAGGTAGAGTTCTTCAACATCATTCTTTCTGCTAATATTGTTTCAGTATTTTAGGTCCTTTGCATTATCACATAAATTTTAGAATCAACTGGTCAATTTCCTTAAAAAATTCTGCAAGGATTATGATTGGGATTATGTTGAATATATAGATTAATTTATAAAGAGTTAGCACCTTAAGAATATAGTCTTCCAGGGGCACCTGGGTGGCTCAGTCGTTGGGTGTCTGCCTTCAGCTCAGGTCATGATCTCGGGCTCCTGGGATCAAGCCCCGCATTGGTCTCCCTGCTTAGCAGGAAGCCTGCTTCTCCCTCTCCCACTCCCCCTACTTGTGTTCTCTCTCTTGCTGTCTCTCTCTCTTTCTAAAATAAATAAATGAAATCTTTAAAAAGAAAAAAAATATAATCTTACAATCCATGAAAATGGTATTTCTCTCCATTTATTTAGTTGTTCGTTAATTTATCCCAATGGTATTTTGTAGTTTTTTTTTTCTTTTTTAAATTTTTTATTGTTATGTTAATCACCATATATTACATCATTAGTTTTTTGGTGCAGTGTTCCATGATTCATTGTTTGTTCATAAAACCCAGTGCTCCATGCAGAACGTGCCCTCCTCAATACCCATCACCAGGCTAACCCATCCCCCTACCCCCTCCCCTCTAGAACCCTCAGTTTGTTTTTCAGAGTCCATCATCTCTCATGGTTCGTCTCCCCCTCTGACATACTCCCCTTTTCTTCCTCTCCTGTTATCTTCTTCTTTTTTTTTCTTAAAATATGTTGCGTTATTTGTTTCAGAAGTACAGATCCGTGATTCAACAGTCTTGCACAATTCACAGCGCTCACCGTAGCACATACCCTCCCCAATGTCTATCACCCAGCCACCCCCTCCCTCCCACCCCCAACCACTCCAGTAACACTCAGTTTGTTTCCTGAGATTAAGAATTCCTCATATCAGTGAGGTCATGTGATACATGTCTTTCTCTGATTGACTTATTTCACTCAGCATAACACCCTCCAGTTCCATCCATGTCGTTGCAAATGGCAAGATCTCATTCCTTTTGATGGCTGCATAATATTCCATTGTGTATATATACCACATCTTCTTTATCCATTCATCTGTCGATGGGCATCTTGGCTCTTTCCACAGTTTGGCTATTGTGGACATTGCTGCTATAAACATTGGGGTACACGTACCCCTTCGGGTCCCTACATTTGTATCTTTGTGGTAAATACCCAGTAGTGCAATTGCTGGATCGAACGGTAGCTCTAATTTCAACTGTTTGAGGAACCTCCATACTGTTTTCCAGAGGGGTTGCACCAGCTTGCATTCCCACCAACAGTGTAGGAGGGTTCCCTTTTCTCCACATCCCCGCCAACATCTGTCGTTCCCTGACTTGTTAATTTTAGCCATTCTGACGGGTGTGAGGTGGTATCTCATTGAGGTTTTGATTTGGATTTCCCTGATGCCGAGCGATGTTGAGCACTTTTTCATGTGCCTGTTGGCCATTTGGATGTCTTCTTTGGAGAAATGTCTTTATTGCACAGCCCTTGCACATATTTTAAGTTTATCCTTATGTATCTCATGTTTTTTCACATGAATGGTGGATGGCATCTTTAAAAAAAAATCATTTTCCACTTGTTTATTGCTAGTGTGTGAAAACTGATTTTTGCATATTGAACTTGTTTCCTATAGCATAGCTAAATTTATTCTATAAGTTCTAATAGCTTTTTGTAGATTTTTTATGATTTTATATTTATCAAATCATGTAGTCTGCTGGTAAAGATACTTTTCTTTTTTCCTTTCCAAACTGAATGTTGTTTCATTTCTTGACTTATTGCTTGGCCAGGACTTCTACTATAAAGTAGATTAAACATCCTTGCTTTATTCTCAGTCTCAAGGAGGAAAGCATTTAGTCTTTCATCGTAAGTTATGATGTTATTTATAGATTTTACATGAATGCCAATTATCAGGTTAAGTTCCCTTCAATTTGTTTGCTGAGAATGTCTTAAAAATCAAAATGGGTGTTGAATTTTTAAAAATGCATTTGTGTCTCTATTGAGATGATCATATTTCTCTTTTATTTTGTTTGGTGAATTACATTGACTTTTTAAAAAAGATTTTATTTATTTGTCAGAGAGGGAGAGAGCATGAGCATGGGGAGGGGCAGAGGGATAAGCGGGCTCCCCACTGAGCAAGCAGCCCGTTGTGGGACTCGATCCCAGGACTCTGGGATCATGATCTGAGCAGAAGGCAGACACTTAACTGTCTGAGCCACCCAGGCATCCCAAATTACATTGATTTTTGAATGTTGAACCAATCTCATTCTTAGAATAAATCTCACTTGGTCATTATGGCTTATCTTTTTTATTTTTTATTTTTATTTTTATTTTTTTTTAAGATTTTATTTATTATTTTGAGAGAGAGAGAGAGAGCACATGAGAGGGGGGAGGGTCAGAGGGAGAAGCAGACTCCCTGCTGAGCAGGAGCCCGATGCGGGACTTGATCCTGGTACTCCAGGATCATGACCTGAGCCAAAGGCAGTCGCTTAACCAACTGAGCCACCCAGGCGCCCTGGCTTATCTTTTTTATATATTGCTGGGTTTTGCTAATATTTTGGTAGGGACTTGTGTTTCTGTGTTCATGAGGGATAGTGTTTTCATTTATTTCATTCATTGTATTTTCTTTTCTTGTAAAATTGGGGATAGTAGGATAATGTTGGCCTGATAACATGAGTTGAGAAGTTTTTCCTGCTTATCTGTTTTCTAAAGGAGTTTGTGTAGGATTGGTATAATTTGGTTCTTCAGTGTGTGATAGAGTGTATCAACGAAGCCATCTGGGTTTGGAGTTTTCTTTGTGGAAATGTTTTTATTTATAAGTATTTAATAGATACAGAGCTATATCGAATTTCTATTTCTTCTAATTCGTGTATTTCAAGGAATTTACGTTTTACCTAAGCTGTCAACTTTATTGGCATAAAGTTCTTTACAGCATTCCTTTATTATTCTTTTAACTACAGCAACATATTTTTCATCTCTGATATTGGTAGTGTCTTCTCTCTTTGTTTTCTTATCAGCCCACCTAGAATTGATTACTTTTATTTATATTTTCAGAGTCAGCTTTTGGTTTCATTGATTTTTCTGTAGTCAGTCTATATTTCTTTATCATTGATTTCTGCTGTTATTTCCTTCTTTTGAATTGAATTTGCATTTACTTTTCTTGCTTCTTGAGGTGGAAGTTAGATCATTTTCCCTCTTTTGTAATAGAGGCGTTCAAAGCTATAAATTTCCCTCTAAGCAATATGCTACTGCATCCCACAAATTTTCAAATTTTTGTTTTCACTTTCACTCAGTTCAAATATTTTCTAATTTTCCTTGTGATTTTTTTCTTTGTCCCAGAGGTTATTTAAAAGTGTGTTTTTAGGGGTGCCTGTGTGGCTCAGTTGGTTAAGTGTACAACTCTTGATTTCAGCTCAGCTCATGATCTTAGGGTCCTGAGACTGAGCTCCATGTTGAGCTCTGTGCTCAGCACAGAGTTTGCTTGTCCCTCTCCCTTTGCTCCTCCCTCTGCTTTCTCTTTCTCTCTCTAATAAATAAATAAAATCTTAAAATAATAAAAGTATGTTTTTATTTTTTTAAAGGTTTTATTTATTTGACAGAGAGAGACAGTGAGAGAGGGAACACAAACAGGGGGAGTGGGAGAGGGAGAAGCAGGCTTCCTGCCGAGCAGGGAGTCTGATGCGGGGCTCGATCCCAGGACCCTGGAATTATGACCTGAGCTGAAGGCAGTCGCCTAACCAACTGAGCCACCCAGGTGCCCCTAAAAGTGTGTTTTTAAATCTCCAAACATTTGGAGATTTTAAAGATTTCTTTCCTTTATTCCTAATTTAATTCCATTGTGGTTAAATAACGTACTCTGCAAAATTTCAGTTCCTTAAAGTTTTTGAAGCTTGCTTTATGGCTCAGCATATGGATTATTTTGGTGACTATTCCAACTTCTGTTCTTAGGTGGAATGTTCTGAGAGTCAATTAGGTTAATTCAGTTGGCTGTGTTGTACCGATCTTTTATATCCTTACTGATTTACTGGCTACTTAGAGAGAGTGTTGAAATCTGTTTTAATTATGTATTTGTCTGTTTCCCTTCTGCCAATTTTTGCTTTCTGCATTTTGAAGCTCTGTTATTAGGTACATATATATTGAGGAGTGTAATGTTTTCTTAAGGAATTGGCACTTCTTAATCATTATAAAATTTCCTGATCTATCTCTGGTAATATTTCTTATCCTGAAATCTGTTCTAGCTTAATATAGCCACTCCAGCTTTCTAATCTTATTATTTGTGTATATATTTCCCTGTAATTTTACTTCTTACCTGTATATATATTTATATTTAAAGTGTGTTTCTTGCAGAGAGCATGTGATTGGATTTTCAAAATCCAGTCTTACCATCTCCGCCTTTTGATTGGAATGTTTAGACTATTTACATTTAATATAATTACCAATAAAACTGAGTTTAAAGTACCATCTTGCTATCTGTCTTATCTGTTCCCTTTTCCTCCTTTCCTGCTCCCCCGTATTTTTGCATCTCATTTTCTCTCTCTGACTGACTTACTAGTTATAAATATCCTTGTTATTTTAGTGGTTGCTTTAGGGTTTAGAACAATCATCCTTAAATACGCACATTTTGTTCAAATAATGACATCACTTCATATGTAACCTTAGTATACTGCCATTTCCTACCTCCCTGTCATTTTTGCTATTGTTATTCTACATTTTACTTTTACATATTATTAACCCATGATCTGTGGTTATTTTTGTTTTAAAAAATTGATAATCTTAAAAAAATAAATAAAAATAAAAAATTGATAATCTTTAAAGATTTTATTTATTTGAGAGAGTGTGAGAGAGCGCATGTGCATGTAAGCACAGAAGTGGGGAGAGGGGTGGGAGTTGGGGGTAGAATTGGAAACAGACTCCGTGCTGAGTGCAGAGCCCAACATGGGGCTTGATCCCAGGACCCTGAGATCACTACCTGAGCTGAAACCAAGAGTCAGACAGTTAACTGAGTGAGATACCCAGGCGCCCCATTTCTCCACATTATTGCCAACACTTGTTATTATCTATCTTTTTAATTATAGCTATCTTATCAGGTATGAAGTGGTGTATAATTGTGGTTTTGATTTACATTTCCCTAATGACTATTGATGTTGAGTATCTTTTCATGTGCATATTATCCACTTCTATATCTTCTTTGTAGAATATCTATTCAAGTTCTCTTCCCATTTATAAATTGGATTGTTTGTCTTTTTCTTATTGAGTCATGAGAGTTTTTTTTTAATATATTCTGGACACCAAGTCTAATATCAGTTATAGGATTTGCAAATATTTTCCCCCAGTCTGTTGGCTTGTCTTTTTCATTTTCTTAATGATATTCTTTGAAGTATAAAAATTTTTAATTTTGCTGATGTCTAATTTATTTATTTATTTATTTTTTGCTTATGCTTTTGGTGTTGTATTTAAGAAGTTTTTGTCTAATAGAAAGTCATAAAGATTTATCCCTATGTTTTCCTCGAAGAGTTTTGTAGTTTTAACTCATATTTAAATCTTTGACCAATTTTGAATAGATTTTTGCTTATGTTATAGAAGAGATCCAACTTAATTCTTTTATATGCAGCTATCCAAATATCTCAGCACCATTTATTGAAAAAACTATTCTTAAATAAATAAAATCTTTAAAAAAAAAAAAGGGTGCCTGGGTGGCTCAGTTGGTTAAGCAACTGCCTTCGGCTCAGGTCATGATCCTGGAGTCCCAGGATCGAGTCCCACATCGGGCTCCCTGCTCAGCAGGGAGTCTGCTCCCTCTGACCCTCCCCCGCCATGCTCTCTCTCTATCTCATTCTCTCTCTCAAATAAATAAATAAAATCTTTAAAAAAAAAACTATTCTTTGCTCATTGGGTTGTCTTGGTGTCCTTGTCAAAAATCAGTTAACATAAATGTGAAGGTTTATTTCTGGATTCCAGTCTCATACTTATGACAATGCCACACTGCTTTAGTTAATACACATTTGTAGTAAGTTTTAAAATAGGAAAGTGTGAATCCTTCAGTGTGGGGTTTTTGTTTTTGTTTTTGTTTTTTTTCAGGAAGGTTTTGACTATTCTGGATACTTTGAAGCCACTACTTTTTCAAAGCTATTTTCTGCTTTCTTCTTTGTTTGGGCTGCTATAACAGAATGCTATTGACTAGATGGCTTAAGCAACAAGCTTGATTTCTCATGATTCTGGAAACTGGTAAGTCCAAGATCAAAGTGCTGGCAGATACTATGATCTTGTGAGAGCATTCTCCCTGGTTTGTAGATGCCTGCATTCTCATTGTATCCTCACATAGCTAAGAGAGAAAGCCGTGATCCCTTCTCTTCTTTAAAAAGACTCTAATCCCATTCATGAGATCTCCAGCCTCACTCAAGACCTAATTATTTCCCAGAGGCCTTACCTTCAAATACCATCACCCTGGGGATCAGGTTTCAATTTATGAATTTTATTTTATTTTTTTTAAAGATTTTATTTATTTAATTGAGAGAGAGAGAATGAGAGACAGCATGAAAGGGAAGAGGGTCAGAGGGAGAAGCACACCCCCACTGAGCAGGGAGCCCGACGTGGGACTCGATCCTGGGACTCCAGGATCATGACCTGAGCTGAAGGCAGTCGCTTAACCAACTGAGCCACCCAGGTGCCCCCAATTTATGAATTTTAAAGGGACACAAACATTTAGTCCCCAGCATTGCCCCTACTCCTCCTAGGACTCCATTTACATACATGTTTGAATGCTTGTTATATTCCACAAGCCACTGAGGCTCTGTTCATTTTTTAGTGTTTTTACTTTCTGTACCTCTAATTTTTAGTAATTCTAATGCTATGGCTTTAAGTTAACTGATAATTTCTTCTGTAATATCTTATCTACTTTTTTAATTTAAATTTTAGTTAGTGAACATACAGTGCAATATTGGTTTCTGGAGTAGAATTCAGTGATTCATCGCTTACATACAACACCCAGTGCTCATCACAACAAGTGCCCTCTTTAATGATTAATCTACTTTGAATCCCATCCAGTTAATTTTTCATTTTAGATCCATTTTTCAGTTCCAAAAGTTACTTTTTTCTTTGCATCTTCCCTTTCTTTTCTGTTTGTGTTCATGCTGTCTTTAAATTCTAGACCATATTTATAATAGCTTTTTAATAGTCCTGTCTTCTAATTCCATCCTCCATTGTCATTTCCAGATGTTTTTTCTTGAGTGACTTTTCTCCAGTTGTGATTGACATTTTCATGGCACTTGTTTGCTATTCCCCTCCCTGCATTGTGGTCTGGAAAGTGCCTTCAGGCAGAAAGCTGGAATAATTAGAGATCTTACCTTGTTTGTTTTCTTTCTCTTAGGGTCCACAGTCCTGTGCACCTCTAGTCGTGTCTGAAAAAGTTGTTTCACATATTTTATCTGGCTTTCTGGTGTGTGTGTGTGTACGCGTGTGCGCGTGTGATGATTCTTGTTTTGGTTAATACATCATGGCCCATTATATTATTTTTAAATATAATTTTCCCTTTTTTCCTATTTTCTGATTCTTGTACTCTTATTTGTCATATGTTGGATCTCCTGAATTAATTCTCTACATTTCTTTTTTACTTGCTTATTTTCCATTTTTTCTCTTTTGTTGTTTCTTGGACACTTATAAAGTTTTATCATTTAAGGTTTGTATTGAATATTTAATTTCTTCTATCCTCTTTTAAATTTTGCTGTGATTTTTGAACCACAGTCTCTCTGGTTCAACTTATTCACAAATTAAACCTGTCCCCAGTAACTTTATTTTTTAAGGTATTCTATCTAGGTAATCTTTTTAATTTTTTCTTCATTCATCTCATCTTATTTGGAGTCTAGCATTTTTGTCCTGTTATATATTGAAGTTTCAGGTATGGAGAAGTATTTCATGAAAAACCTGAAGTTTTTCAAGCCATAACATGGAAAGAAACTCCTAAGAGGTTCATGTGGCTTTGGTTAGAAAAAAGTGCAAAGCCCTTTCTTTCTTGAAGCTTCTTTTTCTTGTCTTCTCATCGTTGACGTCTCCCAGTGCCTTCTCATCTAAATGATCTCTAAATATTGGAGTGTTTCTGGCCTTATCTAGTCTCTATCCCTACTGTCTTTCACCCAGAGTCACAGCTTTAAATATCCTGTTAATACTGTTGATTCTAAAACTTTCCTATCTTCTCCTGTCAATTTCAGTGTCCAATAGGCATTTCAATAGAAGGAATTCTTTATTCCTTCCCTTGTATTTCCCAACTTCTAAAGGCTACCATGGTCTCCCCAGATCCTCACACAAAAAACAAGGATTCATCCTTGATTCTTCTCTTTTTCCTTTATTCTTGTGCATCCTACTCAGTAAGTCCCATAGGTTCAATAAAAAAAAACATACCTCCAATCCATCCACTCCTTTTCATCTCCAAGCAACCATCTTTTCTTAACCTTTGCAGTAGTCTCCCAACTGATCTCTTTGCTGTTATTCTTGCAACCCATTCTTTTTCTTTATTTTTATTTTTTTTAAAGATTTTATTTATTTGTTTGAGAGACAGAGTGAGCAAGTGAGAGAGCATGAGCAAGGGGAGAAGCAGGCTCCCTCCTGAGCAGGGAGCCTGATGCAGGGCTCGATCCCAGGACCCTGGGATCAGGGCCTGAGCCCAAGGCAGACGCTCAACCAACTGAGCCACCCAGGCGCCCCTCATTCAACAGTTATTTATTGAGTACTTACAATGTGTTAGAGACCGAGCTAGGCAGTGGGGTCCCTATCACAGTAAATTGGTCTCTTTTTTGTTCCTAGGATACTTAGAATCTTTAAATCTGCTGTTCCCTATGCTTGGCATGTTCTTTTCTTAGCTCTTTGCACAGATTTGTTCTTTATCATTCTTCAGATCTCAGCATAAATGTCATTCCCTCAGAGGCCTTTTTTGATAATCTGATTTAAAATATCTACTGGCCCCTTTTCTATTATGTCATCCTATTTAATTTCTTCATAGCCTTTTTCATAATCTCTGCTTATTTATTTTCTGACTGTTCCCTCCCCTGTCTCGTTTTAATGTAAGCTCTTTGAGGGTAGAGACCCTGTCTGTCTTGATCATGGTATCCTCAGTGCCTAGAACTTTTTCTGAAGGCCTAGAGCAGTGCCTGGCACATATAATATCATAAATATTTTTAGTAGATTAACTTGATTGGGATGGGTTCAGGAAAAACTACACAGAGGAGGTAACATTGAGTTCAGTCTTAAAAAATAAGGGTTTGTTTATTTAGACATTTATTATTCGGCTGAATAATCAATAATAATAAAAGTATTTATTTTGGTTACACATTTATCCTGATTATGCAACATTAACATAGCCTAAGAATCACTGTGGGTGAAGTAGCTTGGTCTTAATGTCATTCAGAAAAACTTCCTTTGGGATCATTTGGAGGCTAGCATTTTTGTCCTGTTATCAAACTTTGATTTTCTGTTCAGAGTTAAAAGCATAATAGAGGGGCTTCTGGGTGGCTCAGTTGGTTAAGCATCCAACCCTTGATTTTGGCTCAGGTCATGATCTCAGGGTTGTGAGATCGAGCTCCACATTGGGCTCCAGCTCAGTGCTGCATCTTCTTGAGCTTCTCTCTCTCCCCTTTCCTGTGCCTCTCCTCCCTCTCACCTGTGCTCCTGCTCTCTTTCAATAAATAAATAAAATCTTTTAAAAAAGCATAATAAAATAAGGCTTTAAGAATGACAATAACTGAAATGAATCTTGGTAGTTATAATTAACAACTAATCAGATCATTTAAAATATATTCACCACTCATTACCAGGCATTGTGTGTAGAACCTGGCTTACAAAAACATTTTGGAAAAATACTTATACTGCACTTAAGATTGATGCCAATTTGGGAGACTGGAATTCTCCACTTTTCTCTCCCCAGGAAAAGTGAGCTTCTGTGCTTGGCCACTCTGTTCCCATTTTCCATGTGGTGAATTGGGAATGTAATACACAGCACAAGTCTTCTCTACTTAACAAAAACTTAGACACCAGGCTTTGTCACTTTGATTAGGATCATATGCATGTATAGTGTATTTCATATAAGGCTGTCGATCTATCACAAAATCATATTATTCATACAAATACTGCAAAATCATAGGAAAATTAAATAATTCTCATGAATACAAAATGCCCAGTGGGGAAAAAATCTAGAAGAGCAGTCTAAAACTTAAAATATTTTTGAATGCAGAATTTATCCCATGAACTTCTTATATCCTTCATGTTGTAAGTTGCAACAATTAATCGAGTCATGCTTCCTTATTGGTCTTTTTATTTTAAACATCCATCCTGATTGTTCAGTGGCATTTTGGGTATTTTGGGGACTTCTTTTGTAGTTAAATACATGTAATAGTTTTGTAATTGTCTACTGCTTATAGTAGTTATGGGACTAACTAGGTACTAGATCTGAATTTGGAAACAAGTCAGGGGAAGCTTTTTAAGGTCAGTGGATAGGAAGTAGTTTTGAAAACAAGAGCTCTGTTTATGGGGAAAAGAAGCTTTTCGTTGCTCCTGTGTCTCCAGGTAAAGAAATTATACCACAGCCTACCCCCGTTGCCATACCAGAAACTGTGAGGTCATGGCAGTGGCTCAGCTTACAGATGACTGTTTCCAGCATGCCTTCTCTAGCCACAGACTGAGTTAGTGCCACCACAATACTTATGGAAACAGAATCACATTGTAGTCCTGTTACTTGCTGACTGTAGGTTTTCTGAGCCCCAGGACTGTACCCTTCCTTCCCCTGATCTACACAGAATAGTACACTGTCTGACAGACATGTTGGTACTCAGTACATATTTGAATGAATAAATAATTGAATGAATACAGTATGATATGACATAACATGCCATGAATATAGCTAGTGCAAATTAGAGTAAGTTCAAGATCCAGATACTTGCCCAAGGAGGAGCAGCCAGGAGAGAGCTCAGGTCTAATCACAGTTACTAGAAATTCATTCATTGGGAGATCAGAATTAAGTTGTAAGAAATCTAGTCTCTAGAGGGAAACATTTGATGGAAAAATAATACAGAGAGGAAAAGCACATATTTCCCTCTCAGAAAAACCTCTTTCTGTTGGTGAGGGGTGGAGGTATTGGGGTATGGAAGAGAAAACCAGGTAAAAGGGCAGAGTTATGCAAATAAATATAGTAAGAAGTAGAGACTCATATGCTAGTTTTAGAGTTAATCCAGAATAGTTTTTAAAGTAATAAATTTTATATGTATTTAGAAAAATAAGTACTTTTTAATCACAATTTTGTGTAAGTACTTTAAAAATAATTTTTCTTTACACTACCTTTACATGCAGAAGTTGGTTGTCAACTGCTATGAGCTGATTAAGATTCTCCAGTGTTTCTAGGTCTTTTATGTCATCAATATTGTTATTGCTGATATTCAATATAGAGAGGGATTTCTGTAAGAAAAATAAATTAGCATTAGTAAATAGTCTAATTAAATGCTATATATAGGAACCAGAAATCTTAATCTGTGAAAAATTTTTAAGATTTATCAGTTCAGGCTGTTTTGCTCTTTAGGCAAGAAAATTAAAAGCCATGGAGATTTTGTTTTTATGCTATATTTTTTTCAGACACAACTTTAAGGACTTTAGTAATTGTGATATGACTTATTATTTTTGTCTAAATTTCCTTCATAAGTCTGATTTTCCTCTTCTAGAATATAAAAGAAATTTATAGAAAAAAGAAGCCAGGAATCAAGAAGCAAAGAAAGAGAAAAGATGCCCCCATAAACAAATGATAACACAGTATAGAAAAATGCTTATTTCAGTTTAAGGAAATTATCATTTTGTGTTAACTATCACTAAGATTTATACTTACATAGGAAGAAATAGTTTTTGTCTGTTTTCCTAAATAGGAAAAATGACTAAAAGATTGTCTGGTTTAATTTTTTTAAGACTTTTTATTTATTTATTCATAAGAGATAGAGAGAGAGGCAGAGGGAGAAGCAGGCTCCCCGCTGAGCAGGGAGCCCGATGTGGGACTCGATCCCAGGACCCTGGGATCATGACCTGAGCCAAAGGCAGACGCTTAACCATCTGAGCCACCCAGACACCCTATCTAGTTTAATTTTTATCTTTATCTCTCTCTATTTTCTCTAAGTTTTCTCTTGACAATCCATATGTTCAGAAGGCACTTAAAATAATGATTAGCTAATTAACAAGCAGTATCAACATCAGCTGTTAGTGAGGACATAAATACACAATAGAGCAACACTAAACCAAAGCCATCTTAAAATCTATGGCCTAATAATCTCTACCAAGATTGAGTCGACCCACCAAGGCATCCATAACCAACCTTTAGAAAAAATACTTCTTGATACTTTTTAAGAATTTAAATACAACTTAAAAAATTATGCCTTATATTTAGAATTTTGGAATCTAATTGAATCTATGCAAAAATTGAGCAAGCAAAGATGTTTGTACTGGCGTTTGTAATAAAACTGGCCATCCCCACAGAGGGATCAATTTATTTGGGTCAGTTGAGGTGAGCTGAGACACATTTGATTCTATGGGGAGGATAGGGAGAGGGTAGGATAGAAATCAGATCACTTCTTTCTTTTCCAATTTAAAGGACTGTTTTTCAATTTTTATAACTTTGGTTCACAAACCTTCTATTGCCCTCTGTTTCTGAGCACTGTAAAATAAAGCCAATGAAATCTATAAACACACAACCTGTTCCCTTTATGTCTCTTGCCCCAGAATTGAAGGTAGCGTATCCTAATAAATCCCATTTTGAGAATTAGCAAAAGCCTCCACTGAACCCTCTGGCTTCTCAACTAATTGTGACACCTTCACAATGTAACTGGGTGTCAAGTCACAGTGGGAGCATCAAATCTAGTGCTTCCAGATCTACTTGCTTCTGATGAGGCAGAGCTGATGTAGTGCAACCTACAATCAAATCAGAATCCATCAAGAAAACAATTATCATCATCATGATTCTCTAGGTTGTTTAAAATTTGCCAAATAATTGTGCATGACTCTTTCCTTAGGCTTTTTCCTAATACTATAAATTTTGAATCATAATAATAACCAAGGCTGAAATTATGAATGAATTGACATCTGGATTAGAACCTAATAATTTACATAACCATTCCACATCCTTCTTTTGATCCTTTTAGTACCGTAGAGGCAGGCATTATTATTCCCACTTTATAGCTGCTGAGTCTCTGAGAAATTATATGAGAAAAGTTAGTTTAATCCTCAAATAAATTCTCAACTGTTTGGAACCAGAAAAGACCCCGAATAGCCAGAGGAATTATGGAAAAGAAAACCAAACTGGTGGCATCACAATCCTGGACTTCAAGCTATACTACAAAGCTGAATCATCAAGATGGTAATGGGTAGTGGCACAAAAACAGACACATAGATCAATGGAACAGAATAGAGAACCTAGAAATGGACCCTCAACTCTATGGTCAACTAATCTTCAACAAAGCAGGAAAGAATATCCAATGGAAAAAGGACAGTCACTTCAATAAATGGTGCTGGGAAACTTGGACAGCCATATGTAGAAGAATGAAACTGGACAATTTTCTTACACCATACATAAAAATAGACTCAAAATGGATGAAAAACCTAAATGTGAAACAGGAATCCATCAAGATCCTAGAAGAGAACACAGACAGCAACCTCTGTGACTTTGGCTGCAGTAACTTCTTGCTAGACACGTCTCAAAGGCAAGGGAAACAAAAGCAAAAATAAACTATTGGGACTTCATCAAGATAAAAGGCTTTTGCACAGCAATGGAAATAGTCAACAAAACTAAAAGGCAACCTACAGAATGAGAGAAGATATTTGCAAATGACATATCAGATAAAGGGCTAGTATCCCAAGATCTATAAAGAACTTTTCAAATTCAACACCCAAAGAACAAATAATCCAATCAAGAAATGGACAGAAGACATGAACAGACATATCTCCAAAGAAGACATACAAATGGCCAACAGACACATGAAAAAAATGCTCCATATCACTCGGCATTAGGGAAATACAAATCCAAACCACATTGGGATATCACCTCACACCAGTCAGAATGGCTAAAATTAGCCACTCAGGAAACAACAAATATTGATGAGGATGCAGAGAAAGGGGAACCCTCTTACACTGTTGGTGGGAATGCAAGCTAGTGCAGCCACTCTGGAAAAACAGTATGGAGTTTACTTAGAAGTTAAAAATAGAGCTACCCTATGGCCCAGTGATTGCACTACTAGGGATTTATCCCAAAGATACAAATGTACTGACCCCAATGTTCATAGGGGCAATGTCCACAATAGCCAAACTGTGGAAAGAGCCCAGATGTCCATCGACAGATGAATGGATAAAGATGTGATATATATATATACAATGGAATATTACTCAGCCATTGGAAAGGGCAAATATTTACCATTTATATTGACATGGATGGAACTGGAGGGCATTATGCTGAGCAAAATAAGTCAATGAGCGAAAGACAATTATTATATGGTTTCACTCATGTGGAATATAAGAAACAGTGTAGAGGATCATAGGGGAAGGGAGGGAAAGCTGAATGGGAAGTCATCAGAGAAGGAGAAAAACCATGAGAGACTGTTAACTATAGGAAACAAACTGAGGGTTGCTGGAGGGAAGAAGGGTGGGGGTGTGGGGTAATTGGGTGATGGGCAAAAGGAGGCACATGATGTGATGGGCACTGGGTGTTATACGCAACTGATAAATTATTGAATACCACATCTGAGACTAATGTACTATATGCTGGCTAATTGAGTTTAAATTTAAAAATTCTCAACTGGCCATATAAACATATAGAGTATACATAATGTCCAAATATACCTTTGCTACCTTCCTGTTCCATTATAACTGTTAATAACTGTATTCTTTGTCAGAATACTCAAATGTGGCCTTACTGCCAGAGAATGAAGAGTTCTTGGATCAAACAGAAGCTTTTCTCCAAGCGGAAGCCTCTGACTCTCAACATGAAGCTCTCTTAGTCCTTCTAATCCTTCTAAACCTTCTATGACAGCAATGTGATTGCCTCCCAGATACCTGCAAAATATAAAACAATTTTAAATAGACATTCTGAGAATATCATGGTCTGTAAACATGATAAAAACCTAACAATCACTGAGCTGAGTGAAAATTACATATGTAGAAATATGCAGAATCTTCTTTGTAATGAATCAATGAAAGGTTTATTTATATGATTCTTACACTTAATTTAGTCTAAGAAATAAGTTTATTTTTTTTAAAGTGAGAGAATTGGAATAGTCCTTATTAAATGATCTACCAGTATTCTTTTTATATGTTAGGGTGAAGAATCATCTGGGTAGGTTTTTTTTTTTAAGAATTTATTAATTTATTTGAGAGAGAGAGTGAAAGAGAGCATGAGGAGGGTGGAGGGAGAGGGAGAGACAAGACTCCCTGCTGAGCAGGGAGACCAATACAGGGCTCCGTCCCAGGTCCCTGAGATGATGACCTGAGCTGAAGGCAGATGCTGAACCGACTGAGCCACCCAGGCACCCTCTGGGTAATAGGTTTAAAAATGGAAGATTTTTGGCCCTAACACCAGAGATTCTCATTTGGCTATCTAGGTCAGAACCCCGCAATCTGCATTTTCAATCAGCATTTTCTGCCCCACTCTCTTCCCATTCTGAGGTTCTTAGCCCACTTTTTGGGAAGCGCTAATAATTCTTCCAGTCTGGGAAAGTTGAATACACCAGTCTTCACTGTTGAGTTAAAATCATTATAGGCAGTAAATGCCTTTTTACAATCAAATCAACAGTATCAACTCTATGACCCTGCCCCTTTGAAATGTGTGATTCTGAAAGGAGAGCTCATCTGGTTTCCATGGAAACTTTTTTCACCAGTTGAGTCTTTAAGGATGCTTTAGGTATCCTTATAAGTGGTTAAGACAACTCACCCACCTGCAAAAGAAATGTATTATCAGGCTTAATGAAACAAATTGCCAAGTATTACATGTATAACAGTTTTTTTTTGTACTAATAATACTACAGGAGAATAAAAATTGAGGTCTGTTCCACAAAACTGCAGATAATGGAAAGGCCCATATGCAAAAATATTACTGTAATGATGACAAAGAATTACATTATTTAAAAATAAAAGCACTTACAGTTTTTCCAGTTTCTTTAATGACCTGAGGTTCTCTATACATGAAATACAGTTGTTTTGTAGATATAAATGGGTCAGATTTGTAGCATAATTGAAGTTAGTCATTTGACTAATACGGTTATCATACAAATATAAAACACTAAGATTTTTGCAAGGAGAGAGGTCTTCCTAAAAGGAAAACAAAAACAGGTCATACTTAATATCTCCTGAAAATTTAGAAGTTTGTTTTTGAGAAGGTTTTTCACTTAATCATTCTGCAATTTCCCCTAAGTTTAATATTAAAGAACAGTATTTCTCTGTTCTTAGCACAGTCAAAATGAGTCTCGAATGATTGTAAAATTAGTTCTAGGTTTTAGTATCCTGTAATTATATCAATAAGCAGTTTCCCTTGGAAGCAGTTAGGTTCCTCTGGAAGTTGAAGCATTTAACAAGTTATCGCTTCAACATTATAAATCAGGGTTTTTTTTTTTTTAAGATTTTATTTATTTGAGGGAGAGAGTGAGAGCAAGAGAGAGAGAGCATGAGCGCAGTGGGGGAGTAGGGGTGGAGGGAGAGGCAGAAGCAGATGCCCTGCTGAGCGGGGAGCCCAAAGCGGGGCTCAGTCCCAGGACCCTGAGATCATGACCTGAGATCATGACCTGACCCTGAGGCAGACACTTAACCAACTGAGCCACCCAGGTGCCCCTATAAATCAGGTCTTAATCTTTCTGTAGGATTAGAAGTAAACTTGTTTATGATACTGAAAATGGGAAGTCATATAGCTATTCAAGAGCAATAGATTAATAAACTATGATAATGCTATTGAAGGGAATACTGTTTAACCATTAGATATCTGTTAGTTTCTTTAGTAATATTTTGTAGATCTCAAAATGAAAACAGTACATTCAATATGACCCACTATTGTAAAATTATATGAATACATGCCTAGAAAAAAGATTGGAAGGATATCACCTACATGTTAATAGCGGTTTTCTCTGCATGATGGGTTTATGCCAGTTTCTTTTTATATGTATTTCATAGAAATGCACACCAGTTGTTTTTTTTTCTGATTGAGAAATTTTTATTGATAAGTAACTGTTAGGAACATTCATTCCTCAAGTCTGTTGTCAACTATAATCTACAAAAGCAAATTATACTTAAATTATAATGTTCAACAAAGTGGATTAAACAAACAAACAAGGCAGCCACCAATGAACTAAGCACAATGTGTTTTCTCACACCAGTTACTTTTGAGATAAGAAAATAATTAAAGGTATTTTTTAAAGTTTGCCATTTCTTATGTGGTGGTAGAGTCAGCTAGAGTAAGTAGGCAAGAGGTAAAGTAAAGTTATGCTCAAAAGCACCTCAGGTTGGGGTACCTGGCTGGCTCAGTTGGTGGAGCCTGAAACTTTTTGGTCTTGGGGTTTAAGTTTGAGCCCCACATTGGGCATAGAGATTATTTAAAAAAAATAAAATCTTAAAAAAAACTCAGCTTTTTTAAACAAGATTTTAAAAAACATAACCACATCTTGGGAATTTTAAGTTTACAAGGTGTTCTTAGTGTGAATTTTTTTTTTTTTTTTTTTTTGAGAGAGAGCATGGGTGGGGGGAAGGACAAAGGGAAGGGAAGAGAGAATCCCAAGCAGGCTCCATGCCCAGTGCAGAGCCTGATGTGGGGCCTGATCTCATGACCCTGAGATGATGACCTGAGCCGAAATCCAAGAGTGAGACACTTAACCAACTGAGCCACCTAGCCACCCAGGTCCCCAACTGAATTATACTTGGCCCTTGAACAACATGGGTTTGAACTGCATGGGTCCACTTATACATGGATTCTTTTTCTGTAAATACTGTATAATACTGTAATGTATTTTATCTTCCTTATGATTTTCTTAATAACATTTTCTTTTCTCTAGCTTACTTTATTGTAAGAATACAGTATATAATACATATAACATACAGAATATGTGTTAATTGACTTTATGTTATCAAGAGTTCTGGTCAACAATAGACCATTGGTAGTTAAGTTTTTTAGGAATCAAAAGTTGTACAAGGATATTCAATTGTGTTGGGTGGTAAGATGTTGGGGAGTGGTGGGGTGTTGGTGTCCCTAACTCCTGTATTGTTCTAGGGTTAACTGTACTTTAACTAGTTTGCTTTCCTCCTAAAAAAGATCATCTAAACCAAAGGAGCACTGAATGTGAGGGGACAAAAGAACATTAAATGGAGGCTCTCTGCAGAGGGCAAATCTGTAATGATATGATGAGGTAGAGAGTTTTCTGGGCAATTGGATTCATGGGGAGAAGAATCACTAAGAAACTGGAAAGAAGGGATGCTGGGTGGCTCAGTTGGTTAAGCATCTGCCTTTGGCTCAGGTAACGATCCCAGAGTCCTGGAATCAAGTCCCACATATAAGGCTCCTTGCTCAGCAGGGAGCCTGCTTCTCCCTCTGCCTACCGCTCCCCCTGCTTGTGTGCTCTCTCTTTCTCTCTCACAAATAAAATAAAATATAATTAAAAGAAAAAGAAACTGGAAAGAAATACAGAATAGGAACTTGGTAGGGTCTTTGCAAAAAAAAAATAATTGACAGTTGTGCCTGGGGCTTTGGTATTTTTTTCATTCATTTTGATAAACATTTATTAAGCACTTAATATGGGTTAGGTGCTGTGTTGGATGGGGGGATTTAGAGTGATGTGAACAAAACAGACATCATCCCTGCCCTCATGTACCTTATATTTCTGAGGAAATTTCTCCCATTAGCATTTTATTGTAGACAATGGACACTAATCCAAATGGCCTAAAGGGGTTATTGCTCCTTTTAAAGTTTCCCGAATTAAAGCCAAGAATTAGCTTAACACAGAGAAAATATAGTGTCAGAGTATAGCCAAACAAACATAATCTTGTCTGATATAAATTATAGTATAACTTCCATTTATATAACCAGTTAAATTATGAGTGAAAAAGATTTCACTGTTGAAGTTTTGAAATAAGGTATTTGCATAGTTAAATCTTGCTATCTTGTTAAAAAAAACCTCATATTCCAAAGACCTGGAATTATACAAAAGTATTATCTTTGAAATTATTTTCCAACATACACTTTCAAATCTAGTTTGCTACACTATAGAATATTTCAGGGGGACATATATATTTAGCACATATATTTAACAATCATGATGGTATATTTTATAGAGACTTAGTTTTAATAATTGTAACATCAAAAGCAGGAAATTAAAATGAAAACACAATATACTAATCAAAGTACAGTTAAATAAGTATGATCAAAATATAGTTAATAAGAATGTATTTTTGACACCTATTTTCAAACTTTACATTGTTAATTATGTAAAAATAGGAAATAATTTCAGAATTCTTACAATTTCATCTATATTTTTGTCTGAAAAATTTATATGAGTTATTTTCTTCAGGTATTGTGAAGTGGTTTCTTCTTTTCGGGGTTTAAGATTGCTATTTTTGGCAATTAGATCCAAGGTTAGTCGAACCATGATTTCTCTCTAAATCAAACTCTCATCAGTAGCTCAGTTCTAATACCATGTCAAAAGTAGGTTTAGGCATTGTTTTATGCCCAACTTTCTAAAAATAAAAGAAAAAAAGGAATATTATGTACATGGTAATTTAGGAAAAATTATTTTGACTTTTTAATTTTCTTATATAAAACTATGCGATAAGCTACTTCAGAGACATTTTTAAATACCTAAGAGACACTTAGGTATTTTCTAAGTTTATAGACTTAATTCTTTTTATAAAAAGATATAAAACATCAAAATTAATTAAATATACAATGCTCATTCACTTCTACTTTTAAATCTTTTCCTCTCCCTAGTACTGAGTTTTTACTGTTGGCATCTTTTAAAGGATTTTTTTTTCCTCTCAAGAAATATCATCTGATGTTCTCATGTGAAGACACTAAGGCCCAGAGATTTGTCCCAAACTGCTTAAGGTAGTGGTAGTTGGGAATGAGACCAGGTCTTCTGGCTCCTTTTTTCATAGTACCCATGGTGATCATATTTTCTAAACCCTCAAAACAGAACACATTGTGGAAAAACCTTGAGTATGTACATAGGACAAGGGTGCAAAATACTTGAAAGTGGAGTAGGCTTTGAAATTTTATGTTACTACAACTGTAATCCACAAAGAGGCAACATAAGGCAGTGTTTTTGAGTCCAGACTGCCTGGGTTCAGATTTTGGCTCCACTGCCCCCTGATTAGGCAATCTTGGGCAGGGTACATCAGTTTCCTTTTTTTCCCCATGTACCCCCATTCACAGTACAGACCAGGCAAAGGGCCTGGGCTGAGGTGTATTTGGTAGATTTACTCTGCTTTCTCTTTCTGTACGGTCCATGTAAGAACACAGCCTGTGGTAAGCACCAGGACGCTACGTTACCTCTGTTTCTCATACAGTTAGGTTAATAATGGTACCTACTTCCAAGGGATATTGTGAAGATTACATAAGATAATCATGTATAGAATATTCTGCATGGTGCCTGGTACACAGGTCAATAAATGTTTGCTATCACCAATCATTATTTTATTGTTTTGTTCACAGATAAGGTGAATACTATTTACTTCACTGTTTCACCTGGAATACATTAGGGCTATTAAATAAGGGGAACATACTATTAATTAAATTAATTAATTAATAAAATATTGCTTTATGTAAGAGATCCATATGTGGTCCATAAGTTTAAAGTAACCCATTTTTTTCAATCATCCAGAAAGTATAGCTATTTAAGTGATAAACATCCCAGTTTTGTAAAACGTACTGTATTTTTAAAGTTTAGTTTAAAATTGAGCGTTATTTTCATGTATCTGGAATTTCACCAACCAAACACCTCAATTTGCATCATATTCTGGACATGGAATCAGTGCTTCTGAAGAAAAATGAATTTAGTAGAAGATGGATTCCAATTTGTATTCTCATACAATGACATATAACTACCCAGGCTATATTATATAAAATGCCCACAATAAAATATTCAAAGATATGGCCTGTATCCTTATATACTTCAGAATGCAAAATTAATCTATAGAATAAAATTATGAAATCTTTGTAGATTTTTGAAATTTGCATGAATTCATTTTATAACAAAAATTTAAGATTATTGTTTATAGATCAAATTTCAAACATGACAATAATATTCTGAACAAAGTTTCTAATTAAGTAAAAAAAACTTTTCTTAATATTGCCTTAAAAATATTTCATGATGGGGGCGCCTGGATGATTCAGTCATTAAGCCTCTGCCTTCGGCTCAGGTCATGATCCCAGGGTCCTGGAACTGAGCCCCGCATTGGGCTCCCTGCTCCACGGGAAGGCTGCTGCTTCTCCCTCTCCCACTCTCCCTGCTTGTATTCCCTCTCTGGCTGTCTCTCTCTCTGTCAAATAAATAAATAATTTAAAAAAATCTTAAAAAAAATTTCATGATGAAAGTGTAAAGAATAACACCACACTCATGGATCTACAAACCCCCTTAAAATATAAAACATTATAAATACATTTGGAACCCTTCTATACCTTTCTCCCTATTCTTTTATTTTTAGAGTTTAGAGTTAGATGTCTCTTATTTTTAGAGTTTAGAGTTAGATTCATGTCTTTATACTTTTACTACAGGTGCATGTATACCTAAACAATATATAGTACTTTTTTAAAATATATTTTTACAGTCATAAATGGTACTATTCTGGTTCCAGCTTTTTTACTTAATGTTTTGTTTGTGAGAATCATCAGAGTTGATATGTATAGCTCTAGAATATTTGTATTGGGTGTAACATTCTATTGTAAGGAATTTATTTCTTGTGATGATAGATCTTTGGGTGTTGTTTTTTTCTTCTTTTGCAATGTTGCTTTCATGATTCTTATATACATGTCATTTTTAGCACATGTGCAAGTTTCTTTAGGGTTCAAAACTGGGAGTGCTATTTCTGGGTTGCACATTTTCAGCTTTACTATTAACTGCCAAATTGTTCTCCAAAGGAGTTTTACCGGTGCAGTTAAGAGAGTTCTTACTGGGGCGCCTGGGTGGCTCAGTCGTTAAGCACCTGCCTTCAGCTCAGGTCATGATCCCAGGGTCCTGGGATCAAGCCCCTCAATGGGCTCCCTGTTTGGGCTCCCTGTTTGGGCTCCCTGTTCGGGCTCCCTGTTTGGGCTCCCTGTTCGGGCTCCCTGTTCGGGCTCCCTGTTCGATGGGGAGGCTGCTTCTCCCTCTCCTACTCCCCCTGTTTGTGTTCCCTCTCTCGCTGTCTCTTTCTGTCAAATAAATAAAATCTTAAAAAAAAAAAAGTTCTTACTGCTTTACAATGCAGTCTATACCAGTGTCAGCACTTTATAACGGCTGTCCTTTTGCCAATCTGATGGGTGTGAAGTGATATCTCATTATTTCTGTTTTTCCTCAGATCTTTTTATATGTAAAAATAAAGCAAAAAAGAGATTTGAAAACAGCCAGATCAGTAGTCTTATCTCCTCCTTGTGTTTTAATTTGCATTCTGTAATTACTAGAGATTGAGGGTCTTTTCCTGTTTATTGCCATGTGGAGTTCCTTTTCTGTTAATTGTGGTTTCTTATATTTTGCCCATTTTTGCTTATGGGTTGTGTTTTTATAAGTAATTTTTAGATACTGTATTTTTAACAGATACCAATATTTCATTGATTATATATTTAGCAAATATCTATTCCCTGATTAGTTTGTCTTTTCTCCTTTTTTTTTGTTTGTGTTTAATGGCATCTTCTAAAAAATGGAAGCTATATATATATATTTTTAAAGATTTTATTTATTTATTTTAACAGAGAGAGAGCACAAGTAGAGAGGCAGGCAGAGGGAGAGGGAGAAGCAGGCTCCCCGCTGAGCAGGGAGCCCGATGGGGGACTCTATCCCAGGACCCTGGGATCATGACCTGAGCTGAAGGCAGCCGCTTAACTGACTGAGCCACCCAGGCGCCCCTGGAAGCTATATATTTTTAATGTGGTCAAATGTATCATTTTTTTGCTTATGTTTTATGTTTTTTGTGGCTTATTTAGTAACTCCTTTCCTATCCACATTTTAAGAGAAAGACCTTTTTCTTTTTCTTGTAGACATGTTTAGGTTTTGCTTTGCACACTTTGTCTGCATTGCTGTGATCTGAAGCAGCAATCAGTGGTCAGAGGACAGATCCTTGATATTTGGTGGCTAGTGTGCATTTTGCCCATTTTGGCTTCTGCAAGCTGTGTGTATAAGGTGCTCCAGAAACCCCTGCGTAGCTTTCTGCTCTGGGGTCGGGTGTAGGGGATGAATAGTTGCTCTAGAGCTGAAACTGACCAAAATTTATTGAGGTTTATTGTCTAAGTCTTTCCCTGGAAGTTGTTAGCCTTCAGTAGACTCCAGGTTCTAAAGTATTTACACCAGACAGATTCTGTCAGTGCAGTTGTTGTGTAGGTGGGGAAACAGATGCTTCCTACTCTGGCATATTCCCAGAATCCTCTCCTCAACTCTTTCATATACATTTTATTATTTTTTATTTTATTATATTATGTTAATCACCATACAGTACATCATTAGTTTTTGATGTAGTGTTCCGTGATTCATTGTTTGCGTATAACACCCAGTGCTCCATTCAGTATGTGCCGTCTTTAACACCCATCACCAGGCTAACCCATCCCCCCACACCCCTCCCCTCTAGAACCCTCAGTTTGTTTCTCAGAGTCCATAGTCTCTCATGGGTCATCTCCCCCTCCAATTTCCCCCCCTTCATTCTTCCCTTCCTACTATCGTCTTTTTTTTTTTTTTTAAACATATAATGTATTATTTGTTTCAGAGGTACAGGTTTGTGATACAACAGTCTTACACATACATTTTAAAAGTAACTTGTCATGTTCCATGAAAAATCCTGTCAGGATTTTGTTCGGAATTGCATTGAATTTATAAACAGTTTGGTGAAGCACCAACGCATCTCTAATATTGAGTCTTCTTTTCCATCACTATGGTATGCCTCTCTATTTTAGGAGTGCTTCTTTAATGATTTTCAATAGTTTTATAGTTTTCTTGTAATTAAGGCCATGCAAAATTTTTTTGGTCATTTTCAGGAATCATATATCTTTGTTGATACTGCAAGTGACATTTTTTAGGAATTACATTCACTGGAGCTAGTGTGTAGAAATGCAATATATTAAAAAATATTTGGGGGTGCCTGGGTGGCTCAGTCGTTAGGCGTCTGCCTTTGGCTCAGGTCATGATCCCAGGGTCCTGGGATCGAGCCCCACATTGGGCTCCCTGCTCCGCGGGAAGCCTGCTTCTCCCTCTCCCACCCCCCCTGCTTGTGTTCCCTCTCTCGCTGTGTCTCTGTCAAATAAATAAAATCTTTAAAAAATAAAAAAATAAAAAATATTTGAGATATTTAAAATATTTTTAAAATATGATTTTACTATTTTAAAATTTTAGAACTTTTTCTGGAAATTTCAGATATCATTTTTACACTGATAACTGGTGAAAATGCACATCTTAAAGTGGTTATATACCCCAGGATTTCTTTCTTACAGTGGAGGCAGGTAACTGCTGTACAGGTGGCCATGCACGAGCAAACCTGTGCTATGAAGGGGGTGATGCCCTGTGGGGGTGATTTTTACCCGTGGGAGACAGGAGCCACAAATTATTTATTCTCCCTTCTTTCCCCCATAGACTTTTAGGAGACAGAGCCATTTCAAAAGGTCTCAGTGAAAACAGCTCTGGTCTTCTGGGTTATATACTGAGCTATATTTGTTATCCTTCCATCTCTCTCTCATTCCTTTTTTCCTTCTCTCCTGCTTCCCTGAGATTACAACCCCCCAAAAAGTGTTATCATATGAGTCTTTGCTTCAGGCTCTGTTTTCTAAACTGGGTTAAAACAGATAAATTTTGGATCATCTGAATCCTCATGAATGACCATGCTATAAATGGATTTTGTCTCTAGGTTCCAGTACACAAACTGTTGTTTGTATAGAAATAAATTTAATTCTCTAAGATTATTAGAAAAGCAAAGGGGCAGAGGTAGTATATAAATGAAATATTTATCAAGGAGAGGCCAATGGACCTCATCAACAAGCTACAGGAAAACTTTCCAGGGGCTTTTCGAATATGGAAAGGGAGATAATTGAATCAACCTATAACACACAGTAAGAGAGACTTCACTGAAAAGAACCTGCATTGTAGCAGTCAAATCCACAAGCGAGGATTTAGTTTCATCAAAACACCACCATTCATCTTGTTAATGTAATATTAATTTAAACTTTATTGGTATTGAAGTTTGTTTTAGAGATACTGTAAACTTCGGGTATTTAAATTGAACCTAGTTTGGGTTTGGACACATTTTAGAACATTATAATAAAAATAATTATGTCAACACTTATGGGGTGTCCTTGCTTTTCTTTAAAAAGAGGTTCATTATTTTCTAAAGTTTGAGAAACAGCTTTTTCATAATTTTTCACTACCAGATAACTGTTATTTCAGGATTCCTCTTGCCTAGGATATCTCTATCTCTCCGGATTGCCAGTGGGGGACAGCTTAGAGCTGCTTTACAGGCTCTGGGAATCCATTTTAGTGGACCCTTTGCCTTAATTTATCTCTTGGGGCTCCCACAGGCTACAGGCGTGGATGTTTCCGAATTTAGTTTGTATATTTCCCTTAGCGAGCCCCAGGCTCACTGGCTTCCCAGTGCTCTAAATCGCCGGTCTGGCTCTCAGGCTTTCCTTTTCAAACTCAGATCCGTTGTCACAGATCCCGCTCCCTCTGCTCGGCGGCCACCCCTCCACCCGTGTCTCTCTTCTGGAGCTGTTTCCCAGCCTTGCCTGATTCTAGCTATTTGTTTAAAATACAAAAACTTCCAGAATGATTTTCTGGAAATTCTAGATGTCTAGAGATAAGGCTTAGGAATTTTCATTTTTAACCAGTGACCCAAGAAAGTCTTACTGGCAGGCAAGTTTGAGAGACGTGGCTCTAGGGTCTCCTCAGTCCCCACGCTTCTTCCCTGAAGGCACCTCACCACTTGCGGGATGAGCCGAGTCTGGAAGTAAAGTTTGTAAATTTCTTTGGCGCAAGGTTCCTCAGCGGCCCGGGTGCGGTTGCCGAGTGACCAGACGCTCTAGTCAGGGCCACGGTTTCCGGGAAATCTCGCGATGTCTCCGGAAGCGCCTTCCGCTGTGGCCTGGCGCAGGTCACTGTGACGCGGCGGTGGGGGGTTGATGGTCCCTAGACAGGGTTCGAATGGAGCCAGTTAGCTTGGTGAAGCCGTGAGGCGTCCGTCATATGAGCGTTTTAGTGAACCAAACAGTAGCCAAAACTGTTTTTGGCAGGGCATGATTTCCCCCTACCGGATTATCCTTCTGTCAGCTTTGAATGTTTCAGTGCCCAGTAGCAGACCAGGGAATTGAACCAAAGTACAGCCCATACTCCACCCTTTACTCGGGTAAAATCTAAAGCCCTTAGGGTAATATTCCAGTTCGTTCATCACGATCAGCTTCACTGCTTGCTTCTTGCCCTCTATTCTCCAGTATTTCAGTCTCACACTTGGCCCAATATGCCCTGTTTTAATAGGACACACCTCATTTCCTCAATTTTTATTTTCCCATTTGAGTTTCAAGGACCCAGCTTGGAATTAGCACATCCTTTCTGAAGATTTCCTATGTACTCAGTCTTGTTAAGTGGTGGTCTTTTCTGCCCCCCAAACAACTAGGATATATTAAATTCTTTAGCAAAGCACTTAACACATTACTATGTATTTGTTACTCACCCATTGTCTGCAATAAGATGGTAAATTATTTGAGGTCAAGGATTATGTCTTTAACTTCTCTATTCTCTGGCCCTAGCCAAGTGCCTTGTACATTAGCAGTCACTCCATAAATGTTTGTAAAATGAATAATTTATAAATGAAGGAGAACAACAATAGAGCAAGGAACTGACATTTACAGTGGAAAGACTGGGGCTCATTAAGGATTTGGTGAATTGAGCAATCTGGATGTAAGGGACAGTGCAAGCTGGAAAACAGTCACAGTTGTGATTTTAGTGGGAAAGGGGTTGGGGGAGAGGATGAGGGATGGGGTTGGGTATAGGCAATAGTGGAAAGTTGTCATTGCTGTTCCTTGAGCAAAGAAACATCAGAATAGAAGACTGTTAGAGTTGCAAGGCAGCTTAGAGCCCATATGACAGTCCAACTTGTCATTTTGCAAATAAGGAAAATTCGAGGCCTAGAGGAAGGAAAGAAATATGTGAAGGTCACATCTGAGGTGGCAGAGAGGGAATTTACCCTTGGGCTCCTGATTTCAGGCTCAAGTCCCCTTTCCTTGTACCTCACCGACTGTTAAAGTAAGAAGAGCCTAGTAGGAAAGATGGGGGGATACAGACAGATGAACCCTTACCTCATTCAGAACATTGTTGCTAAAATCCAGTTGTGAGGGAATTTTGGCCTGGATTAGGTTGAAGGCAAAGGGGGTGGCAAGGAATGAACAAATTTAGGAGGCATCTTGAAACATGGTTTAATAGAAATTGATAGGATAAAAAGGGAAGAAGAAGTTGAAGATAATTCCTGGGTGTTAGCTAGAATAAAGGAATGATAGTGGAGAAAGAGGAGAGGTGGCAAGTAATTTGAGGGGAAGTGGATGAGTTTGGTTTATACATGTTAAGTGTGGAGTGAGATAGGTTTAATAGTTTCTAGAATAGAAGTAATCCTTGAAACCATGCGGTCATAAATGGTAGTGAGGGAGAAAGTAGGGAAAAGAGAAATAAGTCAATAACTATGCCAACTAGTTTGGATGGAAGAGGGAAGCAGAGTTGGTTAACGTGTCAGAGGCAGAGTCATCAGAGATGAGATTTATTTTGAGAACAAATAATAATTCAGTGATTCAGAAACTAATAAGTTAGATTCAGATACTAGGGTAAGAGTTTGAGGAGGAGGGGTACCTAAAGAATAAAAAGCTATAAAAGGATACAAGAAAGTAAAAGAATGATTAAAATAATATGACTAAAATACTAGGGCACAAATCAGATGCCCCTTTTACTTGTTTTGTAGGTCATTTATTTAGGAACCAAATAAATTTGGTCATTTATTTGGGTCATTTATTGGGAATGTAAGCAGGGCTGTTCTCTGTTCTGTGTAGCACTCACTTGCTGCTAAGATTACTTTGCTGGAAACATGTTTAGCAATACTTCATTAAAAATCAGTTGCTCTGTTAATCATTGTTTTGTAACAGTTTCATATATCATTATAAAAAATATCTCATTTGTGGTAAAATTGTATACACATTTAAATGTCTAAAAGGATATATATCTGCATCTATGCATGTAAAGATTTAGATGTAGATCTATGTAGATCTATACCTCTATACCAAAATATGTAATAATGGTTATTTCTTGATGGTAGGATTATGACTGTTTCTTTTTTTTTTCAGTAATCAGGGTTTTAAAAATGATAAAATTATTATTCTGAAAGTTCATTTTGGATTCTGACCTTCATGAAATTGGAAATCTCTTTGTGACTGCTAATATTTAATTAATTAATCTTTTAAAAATTACCAAATTATTAATTAGTTTTTTTAAAAGGCAAAAAGTTAAGCTTAAGGGAAAGTATTTTCTCATTAAGATGTGAAATATAATTCCTGTCTAGTGGCACACAGTGTTAAACAATCATCTGTGTATTTTCCAATGTGGCAGAAATTTGGCAGACTACAAGAAATACTTGTCTTCAGTGACACACTTGTAAGTTCAGTGTAAAGTACTCTAAGATTTACATTTTGACAGATGTTGGTAAATTTGTGTTGTAAAAAAAAATGTTGTGAAGTCTTGAGAGTCATTTTAAAAGGCACTTTTGGAAGAATAGTGCTACAAAGCACATTTTAAAGTCTCCACTAGAGTTTCCAAGTAACTTTAGACAGAAACACACTTTTTGTTTCACATATTGTTCTATCTATCTTTGTCAATTAGTATATATTTCCCAACCTTCTAGAGTACATATTATGTAGCCCTGTGTGAGACCCTAAGCAAACTTTTTTAAAATTTTATTATGTTATGTTAATCACCATACATTACATCATTAGTTTTTGATGTAGTGTTCCATGATTCATTGTTTGCGTATAACACCCAGTGCTCCATTCAGTACGTGCCCTCTTTAATACCCATCCTCCCACCCCCCCTCCCCTCTAGAACCCTCAGTTTGTTTCTGAGAGTCCATGATCTCTCATGGTTCGTCTCCCCCTCCGACTTCCTCCCCTTCATTTTTCCCTTCCTGCTATCTTCTTTTTTTTTTTTTTAACATATAATATATTATTTGTTTCAGAGGCACAGGTCTGTGATTCAACAGTCTTACAAAATTCACAGCGCTCACCATAGCACATACCCTCCCCAATGTCTGTCACCCAGCCACCCCATCCCTCCCACCTCCCACCACTCCAGCAACCCTCAGTTTGTTCCCTGAGATTAAGAATTCCTCATATCAGTGAGGTCATATGATACATGTCTTTCTCTGATTGACTTATTTCGCTCAGCATGATATTATGCTAAGCAAACATTTTAATGATTACTTTCATTAAGAAACCAACAAATTAGTGTGCCTGGGTGGCTCAGTTGTTAAGCATCTGCCTTCAGCTCAGGTCATGATCCCTGGGTCCTGGGATGGAGCCCTGCATCAGGCTCCCTGCTCTGCAGGAAGCCTGCTTCTCCCTCTCCTACCCCCCTGCTTGTGTCCCCTCTCTGTTGTGTCTCTTTCTGTCAAATAAATAAATAAAATCTTAAAAAAAACCCAACAAATTAAAGGGCCTAGATATGTATATCATCATATAATTTTATACAGAAAAATTAGCAGTTATTGAAGTTAAATTTTTTTTGTCTTGACCTTATAGATCAGTAAATATTAGTGAGTATGGTAGGCAGACTTCTAAGATGGTCTCAGTGATCTTATCTTATTCATATTCATGCTCTTGTGTGTTCCCTTCTCCTTGAGTATGGACTGGTCTTAGTGACTTTTTCTAACCAATAAAACAAAGCAAAGTTGATGAAATATCATTTCTGCAATTTTGGCTTGCACTCTTTGATAGAGCAGACTGTCATTTAGGAGAGCCCCACATGGTAAGGAACTGAAGATGGCTTCTACCCAACAATGAGGAACTGAGACCTACCGTTTAAGTTTGGAAGTCAATCCTGCCCCAGTTGAGCTTTTAGATGAAACCTCATCCCTGGCCAATACCTTGATTGCAGCCTTGTGAGAGAACTTGAAGGAGAGAACCTAAATTCCTGACCCATGAAATCTGTGAAATAATAAATGTGTATTGTTTTAAGCCACAAAGTTTTTGGGTAATTTGTTAATGCAGCAATATATAATACAGGAAGCAATGGAAAATTCTCTTAGGGAGGGAAGATTTGCTTAGAAGCTTGGGACATTATTCCCATTTTCATAGGATATTTGGAGAGGAAGCTCAGAAGAAATAAAGTGACTATAGGAAGTTTTAGCCTAGCTAGAATGAAAGCTTTCTTAACAAGTATCCATTTATAGGAACTGTAGTTGTAGAATCAGTACAAAGGAAACCCTTTGTTTATGGATGAGGCAGTTTCCATTCAGGGTACCGCTCCTAATTTCTGTAATCGGGGGATGATTATTTAATTGAGAGCTTCATGGTCTTCTAATACCATGATGTATACAATATGGGCACCAATAATAAATAATTTTTTAAAAACTTAGTAACTGATTTCTTATTTTTAGTAACTGATTTCTGTCATTTATTATACAATATATTCTATAAATGTAAATGATTATTACATAGGTTATATATAAAACAATCCAAGGCATTTCTTCTAATTTCCAGACCTATGTGTGCAAGTGGCTGCTAGACATTCATTTCACCTGGAGATGAATGTCTTAGAGACAATTAAAACTGAAATTGTCAGAAATGGACCCAGTTCTATTCTGTACAAATCTGATCAGCCTCCTCCAGTTTCTATCTAGCCAACAGCCAATGAGGAACTGAGACCTATTGTTTAAGCTTGGAAGCCAATCCTGCTCACAATCCACCATACTACCCAAAATGGAGCCTGGGAACCATCTCCAGTATTCCCTCACATACTAGTAGTACTCACACAATCAGTCATGAGATTAAGTCCACTTAATCTCAGAAACTACCTTCAAATCCAGCTGTCTCTCCATTGCCGCTTCATTACCTAAGAGTGGATATGAAAGGACTTTATTAAGTTCTATTATATTTTTAAGCTTCTATTAATTTTAATACACAAAGACTTTTTCTCAAATTCTATTCTTAAAATTCTAGTATGTTTAATATAAAAAATATCTTTTCTAGAGTGGTTCAC
This sequence comes from Zalophus californianus, assembly GCF_009762305.2. NCBI lineage: Eukaryota > Metazoa > Chordata > Mammalia > Carnivora > Otariidae > Zalophus > Zalophus californianus. Next base: position 126,701,358 of record NC_045598.1, read on the forward strand.
TTTCATCCTCCACTACAGGGTCAAATTGTAATAAATATAACATGTATGAGATGTGACTAAATTGAGGGATCTAAGCTGAAAATCATTAAAGTCACATATCATACAGTTAATATATCTTATATTAAAATATTTTCTGAAAAGTATTTTTGTAAACATTGCCACTGGTGGTCTTATTTAAATAATGTTCTATATTTCTGAAACATCTACTGTCTTTAGAGTCTAACACTTTAGTTTGAGTCTATTAGAAAGCATTTCTAAGAAAGGGATTTAACAATTTTAGAATAAATTTAGGTTTCAGGAACAGTTCATTGCTTATGTTTTAGGAATTTTATTTTTATTTTAAAATTTTATTTGTTTATTTATTTATTTATTTATTTATTTATTTATTTATTTATTTTAAGAGAGAGAGAGAGAGAACAAGCAAGCAGGGGAGCAGGGAGAGAGAGAATCCCAAGCAGGCTCTATGCCCAGCACAAAGCCAGATGTAGGGCTTGATCCCCGCCCCGGAGTTAGCCTACTCCAGACTCCATCCCATGACCCCAAGATCATGACCTGAGCTGAAAACAAGAGTCGGAGGCTTAATGGACTGGGCCATTCAGGCACCCCATGTTTTAAGGAATTAAAAAAAATTGTCTTTTGAATAAGGGGTGGGGAACCTCTGTTTTCTAATATAGATCCAAGACTTTGCTGAAGTTGATCAAGCCAATTACAAATTCAGCAAAAATTTAATTAGTTGGTGATGACTGAGGCCAATAGTGAAACTCAGCAATGTAACATACTCTATTCTCATGTCTTTCACAAAATTTGTTAAAATCAGTGAAAACATATATCTGTATACCTTATTTAGTTGCTTATTATTATTATTATTATTGGGGGCTCCTGTCTGCTTTTTTTGAGGGGAGGGCAGTCAGCTTACTTGAAAAGAACATATCTCCTTAATGCTTGTTTTGGAAAATGGCTGGTGCTTTTTTGCTAGTGTGTGGCCCTTTCCATATTTGTGCAGTAGTGACTCTTCATTGAAGAAAAAATTTTTTTTGCACTTTTTTAAAAAAAATTTTATTTATTTATTTGACAGAGAGATAGCACAAGTAGGCAGAGGGAGCAGCAGAGGGAGAGGGAGAAGCAGGCTCTCTGCTGAGCAGGGAGCCAGATGTGGGACTCTATCCCAGGACGTTGGGATCATGACCCGAGCCAAAGGCAGACGCTCAACCGACTGAGCCACACACACGCCCCTGCACTTTTGTTTTAAATCTGCTGAGAAGTTTGGGAAAAGATACTCATTTTATAATGACTGCACAGTCAACAAAAGTCAGTTTCCCATACAAAGACATGAACACATTTAGTCTTATCATTCTAAAAACAAATATTGTTAATGTTTGTTAAAAACAAATTGAAATGTCCATTGCATTTATTTCTTCATTGAACAAATATTCACCAAGTACCCAATGTGCCATTGTTCAAGCTGCGGAGGATACAGAAGTTAGTTAGACCAAGTCCCCAGGCCTATGGAGCTTACATTCTAGTAAGGGGAGACAGAGAGTGAAAAAGTAAATAAATCAATGACCAAGATAATTTCAGATTGTGGTATAGTCTGTGAAGGAAATAGAGTGAAACTGGGGTGTAGAAGTGGGGAGGAAGGAGGGAAGGGGAGAGGTGTTTCCTTGAGAGGATTCGGCAAGGCCTTTCTGCAGAGGCAGAATTGGAGCTGAGATTTGAAGAATGAAGAGCCTAACCAGCCAGGCCTGAGAGCCTGAGAGGAAGTGTTCCAGGTCCAGGAAGCAGCCAGTTTGAGGGCTTGGGGTTGGGGTGGGGGGGAGAATTGGATGAGCATAAGGACCCAGGGGACATTGTGGCTGGATCCTATTCAGGACAGAGAATGGATTGAAAGAAAAACAGGAACCAGATCAGCCCTTAAGCCACAGTGAGAAATTTGGATTTTGACATAAAGCAACATTTAACCCCCCGTAAGGCAGAATGTAAAATTTCCCTTTGTTATTAGGAAAAACTAACTTTATTATATTTAAGAGTTTGAAGGAGAGAACAGTTGCCACTTTATTATAAGCTAAAATTCAAAGTCTTGATTGAAATGTAATGTTTTGGGGCACCTGGGTGGCTCAATCATTTAAGCTTCCAACTCTTGGTTTTGGCTCAGGTCATGATCTCAGGGTCCTGAGATAGAATGCCCCCCACCCCCTTGGGCTGGGCTGGGAGCTCAGTGGGGAGTCTGCTTGAAATCCTCTCTCTCCCTCTCCTCCCTCTGCCCCTCCCACCTTTGTGCGTGCCTGCTCTTTCCCTCTAAAATAAAAAAATCTTTAAAAAATGTAATGTTCTTGTAATGTGATATTAATATGATATAGTATTATCAAAGATGCTCTTAGAAATCTGGTAGCAAGAGCCTGAAAATGAGAAAATATAATTTCTACTTGTGCTCCAAATTCTCATATTTAATATAGCTTTTGTTTCAGTTTTGCTATTTACTGAAATAGGTAAAGCACTTGTTAATAGCCTATTTTTAGATCTGGGGATAACTATAAGTTCATAGTATTGATGTCTGTCTAAATAAATTACCCTTTCAATAGTTAATAGTTCCTTAGTTTTAAGTGATGTAGTATTTTACCTTAAATATTAAGACTATTTAGAATGTTCAAAAATAATCTCCCTTAAAAAGTGGTGTTCATGTATAATTCTCACATCAGTGATCTATCAAGTTAACTTTTCTGAGTCTATAGAACACTTCAGATGGTTGTTATTATTCAACCATGGTTATGTCCTCATAAGATCATAAATTAATTTCTTACTTAGCCTAATTTGTTACTTTATTTAAGCCCCAAATCTTGAGATAATAGTCTCAAGTATACTGGAAACACATGCAAGAAATGATAGATGGATTACATAGGAGTTGAAGTAAAAGATTAAAGCTAAACACATATGGTTTTAAAGGATTTATTTAATATCATAAATACAGTACAGATAATAAATACAAATATATTTAGTACAAATAATAAAGTGAATATGAGGATGGGGTATGAAGTAGCAAATTCTAGGAAAAAAAATGGAACCATTTAAATCAGACATTTAGGGGCGCCTGGGTGGCTCAGTCGTTAAGCGTCTGCCTTTGGCTCAGGTCATGATCTCAGGGTCCTGGGATCAAGCCCTGCATCGGGCTACCTGCTCAGTGGGAAGCCTGCTTCTCCCTCTCCCACTCCTCCTGCTTGTGTTCCCTCTCTTGCTGTGTCTCTCTCTGTCAAATAAATAAATAAAATCTTAAAAAAAAAATCAAACATTTGGAGATGAGCTTTTACCAACTAGTTTTTCAGGAATATAGTTTAAAGTAATAACTATTAATAAACATATTCACAGTTATGTGAAAGATATTTACAGTTCTCTGTAATCTAACATAAAGGTCACAGCTCTATTCTGGACAATATACTTCTTTATGCATTGCCTCTTAGGTTATGAAAAGTACAACTGTAGTTCATCAAAATGTGCCCCAAGGCACAATACCATTTTACTCATTCATTAGAAAGTTTAGCATAATTGCTTAGTATAATCCAAAGAAAATATGAGTACAGACATCAGGGACTCTCCAATTTGTTAGGCAATTGTTCCATAATTTTTGGCACCAAGATAATCCACATGTTGAAAAAGCAATTAATCATTGGTGCTAGTTATCAAGCTATGATTTTAGCCATTTCCTCCAAAATTTGACCCCAAATGACAGAGTTCCTTATTTTATTTTTGTAATATTCTGACTTCTGAGATCAAAAGTTTAAATATGCCAGTTTGGTTATAGTTGACTTGAACTTTGTGTTCCTAGTTTTCTAAAGTAAGTGGATCATAACTTTGTATTTACAAAGATAGATGTTATTTCTTCCACTAATATTTGGATAAAAGGTTTAGAAACCTTTAGAAACTTACAGACTGATTACCTCAGAAGAAGTTAATTGAAATCCTTAAACTAGCATTTTTGCCCCAAGAAGGTATTTATTTGCTCTTGGAACTTGTGTCAAAAACAGGACAAAACAAGAGAACACACAATTAGATTTTCAATTTTCTAACAAATATTTTGCAAACACAATTACATAGATACATCAGTTATTAAACAGTGAATGAAATAAATACCTCATAATTTGAACGTAATCATCTTTTACTTATTTTATTTCATAAGGATGAGTAAAAATAAGAGTTGTCACTTTGTGTAGTATATTTTCCTATCCTCAAAAACAAACAAAAAAACATAAAAACATTGAGCCAAACATCCCCTGCTCTCACATTGCTCACTGATGTATGTCTTTGGTATTTATAGTTAAAACAATCCAGAAATATAGAAAGAAACCTTGGAAATTCAACAGTCTTGTTCAGTTCAGTTTTTTCAGCTACATGTGGATACAGTGCAGACTTAGCAATATAAATGAACTCCTCTCTGCACGCATGACTTATGCATCTGTACCTCATCACTCATAGAACGGTTTTTGGAAACTCTGAACCTCTGCAATATGCAGCAGCCCAACTCCCAGTTTCTGTGATTCATTGTATAGTTACTTATGCTATTGCTCTTCTGTGTTTATTTGCAATATAGCTGCACTGTTGGGCAGTTTATTATTATATTGTGCAATGCAGTGATTTTTCAAAATCCTGAATACCAGGTAGTCATACTAATTTTTGACAACAATCTTCAGACTTGATCCCTCAAATGGAGGACATGATGTTTGGTCTCAGAGCTTATTTTCCCAATTCAGAAACAAATGGAGCACAAACGGTTTTTCTTCCCATTGGTTCTTTGTTCTTGGTAGTAGTGCTGATTTCAAAATAACAACTTGTATGGTGTTTTATTGTTAGTCAATAAATAAAACTGCAGAATGAAGTACTCAGTTCATAACTGGACAGTGTAACCAACAAATTGTAGTAATGCATAAATTCTCAATAATATACATAGAAAGTACTGTTGAATTGTTTGTAACAAAGACCTTGAGATACTAAAACAATCTAGAAAATTTGGAAAACGCTTGCTTCTGGGATCTTTCTGTATGTACCCTTAAAGGGTCCCAATCCCCATTCCATATGCACTGACTCCTTTATCTCTGTTTCAGCCTGTGCTTCTGGCTCCAGTCTTATTATTTGGACACTGGGATTAAGTTTTTGATGACAAGTGACATTTCCTGTATATTATCACCAAAGAGCTTGGAGAAATTATTTCTGAAAAAACATTGAAACTGAACAAAAAACACACTTTACTTAGAAAATGCTCTTTTCAGCTCCTAAGTAGCTCAAAAGTGTAAGATAATACTTTGCGGGAAAAGACAACCCCAGTTCACAACTTAGTTTCTGAATGATGGCTGCAATTGAACCCTGATTTCCTAAAAGCTCATTAATATAAATTGGAGCACTTATATCAAAAGTGGTCATGACAATACAATTTAAAGATATACTTTAAAAATATTTGTAAAGGATCTTGCTTTTTAATAAAGCAGGTACATTTACAACAAAATGCAAATGCTCCTTCCTGAGTCATTTTTGCCTGGGCTGCACCACTGAGTACAGGGAACGTTATTGGTTGCCTCTGTAGTATCTTTTTAATCTTAGTGTGTAGTAGTTATGCATTTTGGGGATTATTGACCCCATTCCTACCTCCAGGCATGGCCCTTAATTGATCTAAACTAGTCCCTATGTATAATCTCAGAGGTGGGCTCATTCATAATCCATTAGACCAGTGTGAAGTTTGAACCTTCCTCTGACAGCTCTTTACCCCTAACTGGATGGTGTGGTGTGCAGCCAGTTTGGGGGAATACAGCTTTAGATTTAGGCCAACATGTGGAGGGCAGAGCTGAGAACCGTGACAGGAAGCTTAATCCAGCTGTGCCTAAACCAAATATGATTCTGGACTCTGGAGTGAGGTGAGCCAACAAATTTTTGTTCTTTAAGCAACTGTTGCTGTGTGTATATGTGTGTTACCTCCAATCAATGCATCATTACCAAAATGTGGAGACTTCTCAAAACGAGTCCAATGAAGTTAGGACTGAAACGCTTTCTTTTCCTAGTAATTCTGTTGTTATCATAGGCATTTTCCATCACACCAAAGTGTCTTAAATTGTTTAGGTAATGAATGTCAAATTAAATGTGGATAATTGTATTTAAGTCTTAGAATGAAAACTGCTAGTATATTTTCATGGTGACTCCAATGGCTCCTTACTCTTTCATGTCAAAAACTTTAACCCCTCAATCCTGTATGTGAATGAAACCTGTATGTGCTGAAAAGACTATGGCAGTAAATAGATTTTGGCTGCTCATAGGGGGGCAGTCATTTTTTTTTAAAGGGTATAAAAATGGAGGTAAGTTTGAACCATCTGAAATTGGGGGTGCCTACTTTTATTTAAATAGTTACAAAATGAGGGGCTCCTGGCTGGCTTAGTTGGTAAAGCATGATTCTTGATCTCAGGGACATGAGTTCAAGCCCCACATTGGGTGTAGATGTTACTTAAAAAAAAAAAATTTAAAAGTTTACAAAACGAGACCAAAATGCTAATATATTGTCGACTGTCGAAGAATGTATTTGGATACTAATGTTAATGGGCTTCCTCATCTTACCGAAGACTACCTCATTGCTAAATCTAATGGAAAACTTTTAGGCTTTGTTTTCCTTGACCTCTTGGCAGCATGTCAAGTCACTGGTAAATTACTTCTTAAAGTTTCTTCTCTGCTCCTGTGGTCTCTTCCTCTGCCAATTTTTGTATTTGATGTTTCCATGATTTGTCTTGTCTTTTCACTATTTTCTACAAGTCATTTCATTTGCTTTCAGCCAGCCCTCACCCCCAGATCTCTTAAGAGTGCTCTTAGAAACATCACTTTCTGCTGTTTAAAACTCTTTTAACTCCGCAGGCGCTTGGGTGGCTCAGTTGGTTAAGCGACTGCCTTCAGCTCAGGTCATGATCCTGGAGTCCCGAGATCAAGTCCCGCATCGGGCTCCCTGCTCAGTGGGGAGTCTGCTTCTCCCTCTGACCTTCCCCCCTCTCATGTGCTCTCTCTCTCTCATTCTCTCTCTCAAATAAATAAATAAAATCTTTAAAAAAACCCAAAACCCTTAACTCCGCATTGCCGTTAGGATAAAGTCCACAGTGCCTCTGCAGGATCTTCCCTCATCTTACCTATTAAAGTCATCTTTTGCTACTTCTCATGTCCAACTGGACGCTCTCAGGTCTAACTGAGTATCAGTTCTTGAAGGTACTAGGTTCATGCTCTCTACCTCTGGCCTTCTCCGTGTTGCCGTACTCTCTGCTTATAAACTTGCATTCCCATTATGCTTTTCTGGCTAGTCCTCCTATCTTTCAGATTTCAGCTTTATGTCAGGTCACTCTTTCAGGAAGCCTACCTGGGTAACTCCTCCCTGGGGCAAATGTTCCTCCTGAGTTTCCCAGCACACTATTTCTCCCTTCATACTAGTATACATAGGTTCTTGTTAACTTAGCTTTAGCCTCCATGGTAGGTTCTGTGAGGACAGGAAGTGGCCTTGTCTATCTTGTTCAGAATATCTGCAAAGTAAAATTTGGCCTATTCAGTAAAGGTACTTGGTAAATATTTGAATGACTAGATAACCTATGTTAGGCTCTGTCTTAAGTTATTTAATTTTCAAGAAAATAACTTAAGGTGTGACATGGTTAACATTTCATAAGAACATAAAAACGTTACGTTAAATTATATTTTTACTAGTGGACTACTAAAGAAGGTATAGGCGAATTGAAAAGTGGCTCTGATAATCAGTATGGCAAGTGAAGTGCTGAAATTCTTCGATTTAGATTTAAATTTAAAAAATAAAGGTTCCAATAAATATTTCTTTCTCTAATATTCTAGAACATTAAAGGATCCTAGAAAAATAATGTAACTGCTCCCACAAAATAACAAAAGAACAATTTCATTTTAAAGAGTTTTATTATACAATGTTAATATTCAGGACACTTCAGAGCACCTTATACTTCTAATCAGGTATTTGGTAACTGGTTTTAAAGTGTTACTTGAGTATTTTTCTCATACTGGCTTTCAGTCAAAAGTACTACTTAGTGATAGTTTAAGAGATGTTAATTTGATTAAACAGTTTATCCTTAATAACCTGAGACATCAATCCATGGATAGCTTCTATGGTAGTTTTACAGCTGTAAAGAAAAAACACATCACAAAATGTCATAAGAACTGAAGACTGTTTTGAACATGCAAGTTCCCTCCCCCCATTTCCATTCTTATACCCCCAATAATGATTTTAAGTTCTATTCATACTCTACAAACCACAATTTACAGTTTACTCTTGTAATTTTTAGCCTTCTGCATGTCTTTTAACCATTTCATTACAGTTGATCCTTGAACAATGTGGGAGTTAAGGGTACCAAATCTTCCACACAGTTGAAAATTCACATATAACTTTTGACTCCCCCAAAACTTAACTACTTATTGTCTAGTGTTAATGGGAAGCTTAACAATAACATAAACAATTGATTAAAACGTATTTTGTATATTACATTATACAGTGTATTCTTACAACATACTAAGCTAGAGAGAAGAAAACCTACATTTACATTACTGTACTGTATTTATAGGAAAAAACCCCACATATAAGCGGACCCATGCAGTTCAAACCCACATTGTTCAAGAGTCAACAAAACTTACTAGAACCTTCACAAGAGCAGTATAAAATTTGATATAATTCATAACAATTATCAATAGTTTTGGGAAAAGTTCTATTCTGGAAGGTGACTGAAATAGTATATAATTCATCATTATAGACTGATTCTGACCTTACATTAAAATCTTACTTATTACTTAGAATTATTAAAAAAGATTTTAAAGAATCCTGTGCTTTTTCCTGAAATAATCACAAACAACCTTCAAGCAAAAGTCAAAGTCAGTGGGTAAAGGACTTAGATTTTAGAACTGATAAAAAATAAAAAGCAAAAAACAATAAAACCCCATAATATTTAAAAGAGATACAATTCTTATAAAGTTACCCAAAAAAGGAAAATTCTCTACTTGTGTAGTACTAATTTTGTCCTTCCTACTTTTCTTCTTATATAATTGGAGACATTACCATTGTGAAATTTTTGCTTGCTATGAAACTGAGGTGTAGATGTAGATAAAATTATAAATCACAAATGATACAAAGATAGATGAGCAAAAACATACACTCAGTGCAGGTACCAAAAATGAGACCTAATATTGAAGAAAGATTTAATTTTATCCAGGCCACTAGCTCTATACTTTCTAAAAACTCATGGAACAGAGTAAGATAATTTAACCCAAGATGGCTTCTGCTCCTAACACACTTTACCTTCCCTTCTCCCTTTTCTTTCCTATTGACCAGTCTGGTTTTTCTTAAGATGGATACCAAGGTATCAGTTTATATAGATGTCAACATAATTTTCCCTTACTCTCTGCCCCGAATTATCACATTAAAGTTCAAACTTTTGTGAAAGTACATGCTATTTAGGTAGTCTTCCCAATACTCTATGCATGTGAAGGGCCACCTGATTATTTCATAAGTTATCAGAGAATACATTCCAAGTTTGTTTCTAACAAATTCTTGGTAGTGAAATTTGGGATACTAAATTACTGTATTAAGGATAATTTCAGAAGAATAACTTAAGAGAGATGCAATCATTTTTGTGATATTTAGGGGTTTAAAACTTCATAGAAATGTGAAGTTTGATAAATTTAAGAAATCTTAACATAACCCCTCAAAAGATGATTAAGTTAGAATAGATTTGGATGTTCTTTTGCAGAAGTTTTTTTTTTTAAAGATCCAGTGATGGATTGGTTTTCTTTAGTACACTTTCTAGCTAGATCTAGAAAAGATGACTGGGAGTTTTTCATTACATTACCTAGATCTTTAAGCTTTTAATGTTTAACCTAAATTTTCTAAGCTAAAATTTGCATTTGACAACTCTTAAAGGTCCCAAGAAATTAATATTCAGGTACCATTCTAAGTTGTAAGTAAGTTGAAACATAAGGAATTTAAATCCTATTATAATGTGCAAATTTGGAAACAAAAAGAACTAGTTAGGGGTAGGAATAGATTTGCTCTTACCTGTCTCTTGTAGCTTTGGCAAGTTTGTCTTCTGACTTTCTGTCATGTGTTTCTAAACCCAACATGAAACTCCCTCGTCCCAGCTGGGCTTCTGACTGTTCTAATTTTTCAGACAAATCAAAGACCTGACCAGTGGTATAGTCTGCATTCTGTAGGGAAAATGGTATTGTGTCAGTGTGTGTGTGTGTATATATATTTTTTAATGTAAATTTTTTTCTATTTAGAACATTTCATTTACAAAGAATTCCACCATGAAATATAAGTGTGATAGTAACTGAAGTAAGAAATCAAATTTACTTGTAAAAACTGACTCCAAAGTTCAAGCAGTTCAAGTGTAGAGTTTTCCCCCCTTTATAATTTCTAGATTAAATTTGGAATTCTTCTTTTTGACTCATTAAATCTAATACTTGTTATTATGAGAGGCTTTGAAGTACACAGTCCTGAGTCTCAGTTTTGGCTCTGCTGCAGATTAGCTGGGAGGCCTTGGGAAAACTCCCTTACTTTTCTGTGCCTTTAAGTCATCTTCTGAAAATGGGGGAGAGGACAATGATAATTTCTACATTAAGGCTATTATGAAGACTAAATTAAATAATGTATATTGAGTAATGTATATAAAGCTCTTAGGACTGTCCATAGCACCTGGTAAAGCCTTAATAATTGTTAGCTAATTTTATTATTTGTTCTTGTTGAAATTTCAGCATTTAATACTAACATTTGTTGGGGCACCTGGTTGGCTCAGTTGGTTAGGCGACTGCCTTTGGCTCAGGTCATGATCCTGGAGTCCCGGGATCAAGTCCTGCATTGGGCTCCCTGCTCAGTGGGGAGTCTGCTTCTCCCTCTGCCTCTACCCCTTCTTGTGCTCTCTCTCACTCTCTCTGCTCCCTGTCTCTCTCTCTCTCTCAAATAAATAAATAAAATCTTAAAAAAAAAAATAAAAAAGAACACTTCCCGACCCCGCAAAAAAAAAAAACCCAAAAATAAATAAAAATAACATTTTTCTTAGGTTTTCTGATTATAAAGTTAATAGTTAACTGCAGACAATTTGGAAAACGTAGAGCAAAATAAAGAGGAAAGGAAACACCTATAATCCCTCCACTTAGCTATAACCACAGTTATATTTTAGAGTATTGCTATATGCTTGCACACACACCTATATTTGTTAAGCTGTAATACTACATATACTATTTGTCCCTTAATATTTCATACTTTTTAAAAAGAAAAACTTTAACAGTTACATATGTACACTTAAGCATTAAACACCTAAGCATTTTTATGGGTTATCTTTTTTAAAATGTTGTATGCTAAAATACAAAACAACTTTTCACTAAGATGAGTTATGAAATATATGTTCCATTTCTTTCCTTTATCTTCAAAAGAAGAGAGTGAAGATTAAACAAATGACTTGGCAACAATTAGTACATTACTCTATTTACTCAATGTGTAAGACAGTGTACCTGTTCAATCACCAAACATGAAAAGTTATTTGCTGTCATCATACTTACTACAGAGGGCCCTTTATAATGCTACCAGCTCTTCCAATGATTTTATAAACTGATAGTATTTTTAAAAAAAATATTTATTTTGAGAGAGAGTGTGCACAGGTGAGGGGGGGAGAGGCACAGGCAGAAGGAGAGAGAGAAGCAGACTCCCGGCTGAGCAGGGAGCCCGATGTGGGACTCAATCCCAGGACTGTGGGATCATGATCTGAGCCAAAGGCAGATGCTTAACCAACTGAGCCACCCAGGTGCCCTAAAATGTTAATATATATATATTTTTTTGATTAAAAAATTTTTTTTAAGATTTTATTTATTTATTTGACAGACACAGCGAGAGAGAGAGCACAAGCAGGGGGAGTGGGAGAGGGAGAAGCAGGCTTCCTGCCGAGCAGGGAGCCTGATGGAGGGCTTGATTCCAGGACCCGGGGATCATGACCTGAGCCGAAGGCAGATGCCCAACGACTGAGCCACCCAGGCGCTCCCAAAATGATATTTTTTAAAGATGCAATTATATTCACTTTGTCTGGATCTAAATGGTTTAGGACACCAAGACATTTTCCCCTCTACAGTTCTGAAGAAAAGCTTAAGGTTTGTAGACCACTTCACATTTGGAAGATTTAGCTCAAGCCATAAAAATGTAAGATAGCAGGAACAGTTATACTATTAAAATGAAATAAAATGACATCAATTACATTTTAAACACACAGAGGATGAAGAGGGAACTAATTTCTTAAATCAGAAAACTTTTTTCTGGTAGCTTTTAGGTTATATGCTTTAGCTGGAGAAAGAGTTGTGTTGAACATACATTTATAGATTTTTTCTTTTCTTTTTTTAAGATTTATTTCGTTTATTTGAGAGAGGGAGCATGAGAGTGGAAAGGGGCAGAAAGAGAGGAGATGCAGACTCCCTGCTGAGCAGGGAGCCCAATGAGGGGCTCAATCCCAGGACCCCGGGATCGTGACCCAAGCCGAAAGCAGATGCTTAACCTACTGAGCCACTCAGGAGTCTTATAATTTTTTTCTTAAAATGCTACAATGTACCATATATACAACCACAAAAAAGAAGAAAATATAATTTAACCTTTTCTTGATTATTAATGTCCTCAATATATGCAATGCTGGAATATAGGGAGAGCCATAGGCTGAGTAGGTAGAGCTGTTTGCCTTTACACAAAGGTTCAGACTGCTCTGGTCTTAGTGTTTTCTCCCTCTGCCATCATGTGTCACTTCTGGTTCTCATTAGTGTACTTGCCTCTAAGGAAACAACTCATACAAAGCATTTAGCAGTATATGGCACAAAGGAAGCACTTAATAAATGTTTGCTATAATGATCGCTTTCCTTCCTTCTAATTTGCTACTTCTGACTGTTGAGGTTACAAAATAACAGAAAGGCTGCCAGAACTCTATTTAAAATCACAGAAAGGACTGCCTGGGTGGCTCAGTCAGTGAAGTGTCCAACTTTTGGTTTCAGCTTGGGTCATGATCTCAGGGTTGTGGGACTGAGCCCTCTGTTGGGCTCTGAGCTCAGCACGGAGTCCGCTTGGGATTTTCTCTCTCTCCCTCTGCCCCTGCTCAGGCTCTCTCTCTAAATAAAATCTTTAAATTAAAAAAACCAATAAAATCATAGAAAATATGCTCTATGAACAAACAAATGAACCAAACAAAAAATAATGACTTACTGAGGCTTTATTATATGCCAGGCACTTTGTTAGCTGATTTATATAAAGAATTTCATTTCATTCTCATGGTACTTAATGATGTAGGTACTATTATCACTAAACTCAAGAAAAGGCTCAGTCTCATTAAATAACTTTCTGAAGGTCACACACAGCTAGTAAAGTTCCAGAGTTGTTTTTGAACTGAGTTTATCTTATACCAAATTTTGTGGTTCTAACCATTATGCTATTCTGTACTATGTGAGGTGGCCTACTTTAAAAAAGAAGAAAAAAACACAACTGTTCCTGACTAAGCTCTAGATAGAAGCCTGTAAAATAAATATCCTTCTAAGTATGTTAGGTTTTAATGATATATTAGAAAAAATTCAGTAATTTATTTTATCTTATTTTTTGCTGCCCAGCATCTGCTACTTTAAGTTAATGATACTCTGATTTCCTTCTGGGGACAGCCCTTCCTAATTCTTAGTCCATGTGCTCCAGAGTTTTTTCTACCCCAGCCCTGCAGTGAAGTACTTGCCCTGATACAGCTACTCATGGTGTTCATTCCCTTGGCCTACAGCTGGTTTAAGGATGGGCATGCAACCTAAACAAAGCTCAGACACAGTGAGGTTTTGCCTGGAGTTATGCGTATGTGTATCTTGATCTTCTCTTTTGAATGTGAAAATGGGAGGATAGGAGGCCTGAAGTTAATGCTGCAATCTTGTTTTCTTTTCTTTTCTTTCTTTTTTTTTAAAGATTTTATTTATTTATTTGACAGAGAGAGACACAGGGAGAGAGGGAACACAAGCAGGGGGAGTGGGAGAGGGAGAAGCAGGCTTTCCGCTGAGCAGGGAGCCCGATGTGGGGTTCGATCCCAGGACCTCGGGACCATGACCTGAGCCGAAGGCAGATGCTCAACCAGCTAAGCCGCCCAGGCGCCCCTGCCATCTTTTCTTTTCCTCCCCCGACCCCCCCTTTTTAAAAAAGATTTATTTATTTTAGAGAGAGCATAAGCGGGAGGGGTAGAGGGAGATAGAATCCCAATCAGACTGCGCTGAGTGCAGAGCCCGACACTGGGCTCAATCTCATGACTCTGAGATCAGGACCTGAGCCAAAACCGAGTAGGACGCTTAAAGGCAGATGCCACCCAGGTGCCCCTGCCATCTTGTTTTCACATGAAGCCCAAAACTGAAGGGAACTGATACGAAATCAAAGCTGAGACAGAAAGACCAAGACCTCATAATATTGTTTCACTGCAAACTTGCTATGCTTGAAGTAAGCCCTACTCCTGGACTTCGTAGCTTAAAAGATTCTCTTTTTTGTTTAGGCCAGTTTGGTTGGGTCTCCTGTCACCTGTAACTGGGGTCCTACCTGAGACACCTGACACAACAAAAAACTGTATTTTTCTCTCTGTAAGTCTCTTTAAGGCAGGGGCAGATTTCACCCTTATCTGGCCACTTGTATTTGTCACTTGGACTTGGTCTCAGTGGTACATGACATACATCTTGGCTTGGCCTAGTATCCCAATTCAGCTCTGGTCATGTGCAGAATCTGAGCCCAGCCCTGGTGTCTTGGCCAAGTCAGGTATAGCCTTTCCATGAAAAAGAGTTTCAGATATTAAACAACTTATGTAGTTTAGATAAAATTCAAATGCATCCCTTGGGAATACAGTACTTACAGTAAGCAAACTAGAGGAACTCAGCGTATTCACCCAGTATTTATTCCACAAAAGCTCAAGCAATTTGCGATCCAATGAGGATTTGAAATATGAGACTTCTAAGGCATAATATCTATAAAACAAAAGGACAAATTTAGTAAGTTAAAAAAAATTCAAACATATCATATACAAGTTATGGCCAAATTTAAGTGAATTACATTTTATATCCAAATAGTTATGTTTTAGTTTTTAGTCCAATAGAACAATAGGTAACCATGGTTTCCTTACTCTTCAGAGATGTGTTTCAAATCTTCTGTTAACTAAACTTTCTTGTGTTATATTTCTTCCCACTGTAGAGCCCAGAAATTCCCCACAGCTTATCAACAACCAGTTAGAACTTCTGAATGACATATGTTTATCCATGTTATCGAATTCATAAATTCTAGCCAATGGCACATAAACTTAATGAACTGCTTCTCTCGGGTCAATGACAGTTTTTGATAGGCTTTTAAAAATACTGAAAATGACATGTGGATTTCCCATTTCTCCCTTTCTAATCCCCTAATTAGCGCCTATTGCTTTTTTGGAAAGAAAACCTTAAAATAGAATCCTTAGAGTGCCTAAAAAAAATACTGCTTCTAAAAGTGCCTAATTTGTAATCAGTGAGGTGCAAGAAATATTTGGTTAAATGTACGAAAAACATGTATTTTTGAAGTAAAAAACATTTGAATACCTCCCTAGGTTCTGTACATCAGTAGATACGAAGAAACACAAGGGACTATTTTACCTTAAGGAGCTTATTACTATTTTTAGGGGAGATGTGGTATGAAGCCACAAAAAATTAAATATAATGGTATATACTGAATAACAGTATGTGATGCTATAGTGAATATATAAAATTAATCATCACCAATTAAATGTTAGAGATAGTGAATACTCTCAGTGTAGACAGAATTGCCTGAGAAGCCCCAGGGAGAAGGCAGGCCTGACAGTAACCCTTACATGAGTCTATGGTGTGTTTACGCAGACAGCAAGGAGGGCATTAGGCAGGGAGCACTGACTCATAAACAGGAAAGTCATGAAAGGAATAGTAAGTAAATCACTTTGTCTGGACAGTTAAGCAAAAGCAGAATAATTATGTGAGGGGAACCTAGAAGGCTTTGTTGGGGTCTATTTGGTGGAAGACATTACATGAAAGGTTATGAAATTTAAACTTCATGGGTGGGGGGATGGATTATATAGATGATAGGGATTAAGGAGTGCACTTGTGATGAGTACCAGGTGTTGTATAGAAATGCTGAATCACTATATTATACATCCAAAACAAATACTACACTGTATGTTAACTAATAAAACTTAATAAAAACTTAAAAAAAGAAATTTAAACTTTATCTTCTAGGTAGTGGGGCCTCATGGAAGATGTCTGAGCAGAGCAATGATAGGGCCAAAGAGGTGTTTGAAGAAAGCTGGCTTGTGATAGGATGTGTTTCAGAGGAACTGTAGGCAGGGAGACCACAAGGGATACAACTGCAGTGCAGCAGATGCGAAGAAAGGCTCAGACGCAGGTTAGTGGTGCAAAACATAAAGACATGTGGACACAATAAGAAATGCTTGTTGATTCAATTCAGGAGTGAGTAAAGAAATAAAAAAGAATAAGAATTTAAGGACATTAGAATTAAGTGAAGATCTTTTCAAAATTAAGATACCTATGCAGATCTGAAGATGGGTAGGACATGGCTAATGAAATGTGGAAGTGGAACAGTGTATTTCTTGGATGCCTATTATGTCCTGGGTGCTTTACATACATTCTCATTTAGTCTTTCCTATAACCATATGCAGAAAGCATTTATTATTCCCAGTCTATAGACAACCGTTCAGAAAGAAAAGACTTTACTCAAAGCCACATAGCTAGTAAGTGGCAGAGAAAGGGTATGAAAAGTTGTATCTATTATCAAAAACCTCACAGTTTTATTTTTACATGTAGACTGTAGACATTTAAGAGAGTATTTAAGAAGTGAGGTCCCAGGAGTAAGGGAATTAGGTATGGGGAGGGGATGAGGGGCTCAAGTAGAAAGGTCAGCTTTAGAAAGAAGGGGGTTGTATCTCTGATACTTGAGGAAAAAAGAGATGAGAGGATGAATATAGCAATAGATATTTGGATTTATAAAGGATGGAAAATAAGGGAACTCAAATGAAGTTCTAGAATAGAGTTTATGTTTTAAAATTTATGGATCACCTTAATGTAATTACTGTTTTAATTCCATAGGTTGATGTAATGAAATTTTTTGTCTAACATGTAGTGATTAGCTGCAAATCTCAGTAGCAGAGTTGAAAACAAGAAGAACATTCAAAATTACTTGTGGAGCTAAATCCTCATCTTCTGTACAGGAAGTCAATAATAGATACTGCCTAGAACTGAAAATCAAGAAGTAGCACTATCAGCACGTTGTTTGAAGAGATGTGGTAAATACTTACAGGAATAACTATAATAGTTTAAGTGACTGCCTCTGAGGGGATAGATGGGAAAGGGAATGGTACAAAATTGTTGTTTTTCATAAGTTTCATTGAACCATTTTACTCTTTAAACCATGTTCCTGCATAACACTGACAACATACAAGCTAACTTAAAAAAAAACAACACTTTGTATCCTCTTTTCAAAGGTTCTTCAATGTTAAGAACATTTAATAGCTACATTATATTCTATGTTTTAAACAGACTTTGGGTGTACAATATGATATGGGATTTAAGGTAGGAAAGAAAAAAGACCAATATAAACTGCACATAATACTTCATCACCAAATAATTTAGGAAATGGATCTATAAGCAGCCAGCCCCAAACCCCTGCTCTTTCAACCTGGCACTATATTTCATTAAAGATTTTAAACAAAAATAAATTAAGCCCCTTATTTGCCTTAGGAAAGAGTTTATTCTCTCTTATTTAGGAATTGATCCTAAGAGAACATCTTTGAATAGCCAAGCAATTCCAGATTCAAAATTCTAGGCTCTAGCATGTAGATAGCTAGAAAGTGGCTATTCTTCTCTGATGGGCTCGTATTTCAGTAAAATAGGAAATGCAGGTTTGTTTGGATACAGAAAGCATAGACTGCCTCAGTCTTTTTTCTTTCAAAAGCTGCTGTTGGTAGTGAAAAAAGTAGTGTAGGTATTAAAGGTATAAGCTTTTTCTACCGCTATAAACTCAATATAAATGAAAAAAAAATTGACTATTTCTCTGAGAAAGTATCACAGCAAAGGTGTTTCCAGGCTTAGGAGCAATTCTCTCAAACTGGAATGGTTTAAATTTTTTTCTTTTTGCTAAAAATTTTTTTCCAATAGGGTAAATTATGTGATTTAATCCCAAGGCTCTAACTGAAAATAAAAAAGAATCTTTTTTTTCCCCCCCAGAAGTATGTCAGGGATGACTGATCTATTTTAAAACTCAATTTTAGAAATTCTAGAATTTTCTAAGAATTTCTGAACAGAAGAATAATAGCATAGCAGCACATGGGTAGTCAAGGTAGTCCTAGAAGTTTGGATAGGAGGTATGGAGAAAAGGGGACTCTAGATAATCATTTAGGTAACTTTTTTTGGTGGGGGTGGATGCCTACCCTTCTATGTGCCATGTCTGATTTAAAATGTTAGGATACAGCAGTGAATTAAGTCTACTGTCATGAAGTTTACATTCTAATGGGATCAATAACAAGGAAAGAGAAACATATCAGATGGCGGTAAGTGATAAGAAAAATAAAGTAGGGAAACTGAAACACAGGGTACTGACTGGAAAGTGTTATATTAGGGTGACCAGTGAACATTCTCTCTGTTAAGGTGACCCTTAAACAACTACTCCATGACTGAAGTAGTTAGTGAGCCACGTGGAAATAAGGAACTATTTTCCCAGCAGAGGGAATAGCAAATGCAAAGGCCCCGAGGCAGAAAGCTGCCTGGCACATCTGACAACCATAAGGACACCACTATGGCTGGACTGGAGAGAGCAAAGGTTTAGTGATAGGAGATGAGCTCAGAGATAGTAAGGGTCAGATCACATAGGGCTGTGTAGTCCATCATGAGGACTATGGATCTTATTTTTGGTGATACAGGAAATCATTCTGGAGAAGGAGGAATATGATCTAACTTACATTTTAACAGAATCAATTTGGCTGACAAAAGAACTTTAAAGGGGTGAATGGAAGAAGCTGGAAGACTAGTTAGAAGGCTAGTGCTTTGGTTCAGGCTCCAGAATGTGGTGGGTGGGTCAACGTGACGTGGCAAGATATAGTCAGAAGGAGAAAACTGTTTTCATTGGCTTCTTTAATACTTTTTAAAACTTGAGATGTAATTCATATACCTCAACATTCACTGTTTTAAAGAAGTATATAATTCACTGGTTTTAGTATGGCTTCTTTAAAATTTGGAGTGAAAATGTTTAGGCTGAAGTTTTACTAAATGGGACTTGAGAAGTGCCTGGGTGGCTCATTCGGTTGAGTGGCTTCCTTCAGCTCAGGTCATGATCTCGGGGTCCTGGGACAGAGCCCTGTGTTAGGCTCCCTGCTGGTGGGGGGGGGGGTCTGCTTCTCCCTCTGCCCCTCCCCCCTGCTCTTGCGCTCTCTTAAATAAATCAATGAATGAATGAATGAATGAATGAAAGAAACTTGGGTACTTTGAGAGCTTGCAGACATGCTTGTGTCAGGCTGGCCCTGAATACAACTTCTTTCAATTGTTAATTTCATTAATGGGCTAAGTACCCTGTACTTTGATAATATTCATAGTTGTGTGAAAGGCAAATAACAGGTTAAAACAATTATTAATAAAAAATTCAAACATTATCTTAAATTTTATATTCTTACTACAATTTTAAAAGAGATTATGAAATGCATTTCATCTGAAACTTTATTCTCATCTGTAAAATTAGGGGCTTGGACTAAGGTTTCTTATGATGATTGTGGTATGAGATACACTTTAAAATTACTTACTGTTTGCAATGTACACCAAAGTCTTCTATTTTATTAAGTGGGATAGTCTGGTACTCAGAAGGTCCTTCATCAGGGGGTTTGTAGCCCTCAACAAAAATGAAAATAGAAGATTAAAAAACACACACACACACTCAGAAAAAACATACTTTCTATGCAGCTTTCCATTTATAGAAACATTAATTCTGGGGAGCCACATATTGAACTTAAATATTCCAGTAAAAAAAGTATATTGCTCATACTCTCCCTCAACCCCATTTGATGGCTGATGGTTGGATCTGGTTTATAAATTCATTTTTCTTGTCCTTAGGGGATGTACATGTATGCTAATATCTATTTCAGATTGCAGGAAGGAAACAGATGTATTTAGCTTGTTGTCTAGTACCTGTCAGAATGCCATGGGCACACAGATACTTATTAACAAATGAAAACTGCTTTCTTAGTAATATATAGCACAAATGTATTGTCTTTTGTTAAAGACAATTTGTGTTGGTTGACTGCTATTTTGTAAATATTATCAAATTGTTTTAGGACAAAACAAGATATTAACCATAACATGACTTTAAAAATAAATCTTTTAAAAAATTATAAGGGCTTTGAATTTTAAAAATTACCTTTGGATATGTCCTAAAGGCTCCAAGATTCACTTTTCCTGCAGATATTGTTCTTGTTGGGTCAATCTACAAGAAAGATATATTTACAGTCTGCTGGTTATAAAACTGTTATATACTTCCCATTTGTTTAAACGTTAAACTTAGAAATACATATGTATAAGAGTATGCATGCATGCACACAAACACTATTGAATAAAATAACCAAATAGGAAAAAATAATTGGAAAAAAATAACCAAACCAAATTGTTTCTTTGATTGTTCTGCAGTTTTTCTTTCTCTGTATACCTGCTTTAATAAATCTTCACGAAGAATTTAATTAAGACTGGTTGCAAAAGTACTTACTACTACTGCTACGAATGGTTCCTGGAACTGCTGATTGAGCATCTGCGTACTAACATCAATCCCAGAAAGCCAGCAGCCATAGCCAGGATGGCTGTGATACCAGCCAATTGCATTTTCAAGGCGGCCAACCTAGCAAAGAAGGCAAAGAAGATTGAGGATTCTGTTTAATCTTAGAGACACTTGTCATTTGTCTGCTTATATAGCATTATGGTAAAATGAAAGCATGCAGAATAGTGGATAGCATATGCTGCTTTCAGGTTAAAAAAAGATTATTTTGAATAGGTAATACCCAAAGTATAATACCTAAAACTTCAGGCATAAAATTAACAAGATACAAGTACAGTAAGGTTATTCAGTCTGCTTCCTACTTGTTCCCCTCAACTATCCAGTTTCTCAGCCCAGATGTCAACCACTATAACCGCTGCTTATATACCGATCTTGCAGACATATTCTTTCCATATGTAGATTAAAAGAAACACACACAATGGCATACCACATACAGTGCTCTATACTCTGCTTTTTCAACTCAACACAATATTGTGGGGTTTGTTCCAAGTAGATAAAATATATAGATAACTACTTTTTATTTTTCTTAAAGGCTGGCTTGCAGTTCATTGTATGGATATACCATAATTTAATCAGTTTTATACTCAGGAACATTTAGGTTGTTTCCAAATTTTTGGTTTTAAACATACATCTGATACTGAGTGTGAGAATTAAAAAAATTTTTTATGAGATATGGATATATAACATTGTATTAGTCCAGGTGTACACCATAATGATTCAATATATGTATATATTGCAAAATGATCACCACAAGAAATGTAGTTAATATCCATCACCACACATTAGGTACAACTTTTTTTTCTTATGATGAAAACTTTTAAGATCTACTCTCTTCAGTATGAGAATTTATTAAAAAAAAAATCCATGCTAACCTTTTACATATTTTACATAAAGTTTTTGAAAATAAAGTATAAACTTTATGTAAAGAGGATAGTTTTAAGTTTAGAAACTCAAGAGTCACGATGAGACTCCAATTTAGAGTTACTGAACTTTAAGAAACAACATTTTTACCTGTTTGGCATTTTCTATATATGCAGCCATGTATTCATATGCAGCAGCCTGAGCATTTACTCGGGTTTCAGTGCCCTCTACAGGCAAAGCAAAACTGTCCATAATGATCATGGTTTCCCCATCCACCTTTCCCAGCATTAAGCCCATCACTTCCAAGTTGCCTCCTGATCTGGCATGCATCACCATTTTCAGTAGAGCCAATGCTGAGATTTTGCAGTACTTAAAGTAATGGTGACTACAAAACAAAAGCACAGTGTAATTAATTATATAAAACACAATTTCAAAGCCAGTTTTTGTAAAGATAACAAGTATTGAAGGAATTTATAGTGATGGGAAGGGGAGAAAGAATGTAGAATATGGGAAAGAAAAAGGAAGTAGAGTTCCTGCAGGGGATAGGAAATGATAAACATGTCAGGGTCCTGCAAAGTATTTCCTTTTAGGGGAAGGGAAAAGTATGAAATAATTTTTTAAATATGCTATTCAGGTAGATAGAAATTACATGACCAGTTCAATAGACTTTTTCTCAATTAATTTTGGAATCACCAAATCTGATTCTGACTCTACTTGGATGGTTGTGCCTAAAGATTTTCAGGCCTAACTTTCTCGCCTAATGGTTCCAAATGTGGAACCATCTGACATCCATCTGCTTAGATTTGAGTCTGCCATGCCATGCTAGCTGTAGCCTAGAGACAACCACTTCATGTCTGTGCCTTAGTTTCCTCATCTGTAAGTAGGAATATTTCACAGATTTGTTAGGAGGAAATAAAGTAAGTGAAATAATGTATATAAAATGCTTAGCATACTGCCTAACACATATTAAAACTTTGTAAGTGCTAGCTGTTAATTAGCCTTAGCCCATCTTTTATAGTACTCTCAAAGAACAGTGTGTTGTTTCTTTCTGTGCTATCAGCCTCAAAATTGAAAATGTGGCTCTAATATCTTTATTTCTGATCACTGTTTCAAAGTTTGTCATATGTAGATGTGATTAAACTACTCTTGAATAAAATTACATTTTCTGTCTCACTGATGCAGCCCAAGACAGCTAGGATTAATATAAGCAGAGCCACAAAAAAGCAAGCAGACAGTTTTCAAATATTTAGTAGGCTACAGCTACCTTAAATGCATAATCTGTTATAGAGGTAAGCAGACAAGCAGTTTTTAATAACGTGGTCAGTCAATGTCTCTGAGAAGCCCATACCCCCCCCTTTTTTTTCCCCTGAGAAGCCTTTTTAAGATGTCTGCCCACAGATTTAAATCACAACTGAAAAATATGGAGACCTGGTCTTGGGAGTCAAGACATGAATTAAAATCTTGGCTCCTTCATTTACTGGGAAAAAGGAAAAGAAAAGATAGTTATTGTGCTCCCAGTACATACATTGTAGGCCCTTTTTAATATATTATCTCATCTAATCTTTATGACATTACTAATAGGTAGGTCTTAATTCCTTTTTACAGATAAAAAGTGAAGATACATAAATTTCCTAGGGCCAGTCAACTAGTGACAGTTATGAGGTTGAACTTCAGTCTATTACTCACTTAAAAGTTCACTGCCTCAGTGTGATCATGAAATAAGTTACTTACATTTGCTTGTTTTCTTATTTGCAAAAAAGGAATGAAAACAGTACTGGGCTGTCATGTAGATTAAATAACATATGGGAATCCCTAGCTCAGTGCTCTGCCCATATTAAATAACTGATAAACAGCTGAATCTGAATACTGACTGAGAAAGATGAAGAATGGTTTTATGTTGACCACTGCTGTCCTTTCTACCTCCCCATTTGACAGACTCTTTTTACTCTATAGGGAACACAATCTGCTTTCAGGAAAGGGTAAATGCTGTGGGTAAAGAGTCCATGACTTGTCATTATTTCCAGAGACAGAGGGCTTTTGCTAAGGAGCAAAGAGCTTTAAACTCGGTTGATAAAATTCCTAGCTCGTGAGAACTGGTGGAGTAACGTTTTGGGAAACTGGGTGGAGCCTCGTTTCTGAAACACTTATCAGCAATCAACAATCGATTATAGGATATCTAAAAGATGGCTCGTAGTTATTTTAGAGACCTGGGCTGATTTAGTTTTTGAAGACAGGTGCAGTCTCCAGTCTGAGATAAGCTGAAGGTCCTAGCAAGGTGTAAATCGACAAGACTTAAGGCAGGGTGTGTAGCATATATATGACAATACAGATATTGAGAAATGAGAAATGAGAATCGCTTGTCCTTTTCCTCTTACATCCTCTGGAGGCAAATGGGTTAGCGACAGAAAGGGGAGTCGAAGCAAGCCCCAGGAGAGGGGTTTTGGCTCTACTTGTGGAGACAAAAGGACCAAAATTCCTCGGGCGCATATTCTTCTCCCTGCCCATGAAAACACAAACTCTCCACCCTCTGCACTCCCACTCCCCCTGGGTGTCCTAAAGTCCCGCCGCCCCTTCCCTCCCCTGCGTCTCGCCAGGGACCTCCTCACTCCTTAGTCCAGGGCTTCGCCGCCAGTATTTCTTGCTGCTGTTTCTTGTCGTATTTGTAGATTTCATCGATACTCTGGGCTTCCTGCATGTTGTTGGCCAATTCCCAGGTTTTCTGAGCCATACCACTCCCGGACGCCGCCATCGCCGAGGAATCGGAGAAGTTGTCGCCTCCACAACCAAGACGCAACTTTACCTCGCTAGGTTCTCGGGTGTGGGCTTCGGACCCTTCGCACCACAGGTGCAAACTCGTACTATTCTCTCGAGGCAGCCATGACACCTAGAACCGGAGGTGAAGTAGGTACAGACCATTCGGGGATGGCGGGAGCGCTTCCGGGATGACACGATATAAACAGCAGTTACATAATAGAGACAGAGGAATCTTCTTGTGGTTGAAATGGGAACATCTTATCGTAGAAAATTATGTGTGTGAATAAGGACAAACACGATGATTGGGTAAGAGAATGGTATAGCCTTCCGGACCGGAAGAAGGGCATGTTAACGTTATGCCAGAAACTGGAACTGGTCCTCTTTGTTCGTACTGCGCAGGCTCGGCCTCCGCCATGTTAAAAATGGGTAGATCTTTAGGCTGTGATGGGAAAGAAAACCCCTATTTTTATGTGGCTATAGATACGGTAAATAAAATGTTTGTTGAAAGCCTAAAAAATGAGGATGTTTGTGAGAAACTTGAGATATAAGTAGTTCTGGATGGTAGTTGAGACGAAGATAAACATGGTATCCTAGTTTACTTCCAGATGAGTCACTGCACATGCGTAAAATTCTGTGGCCTCTTGGTTTGGCAATACGCTTCTCTAGAGGGCAGGTCTCTGACATTCCAAGGAAGCTGTGGAAACTCGTGGGAGGCTACGATCGTGTCTTTTGTCGTGTTTGTAAAAATTAACATCTATATGAGCTAATTAGTGTTCGGAAATGACCAGTACCCGATTCTTACAATTAGTTTACGGTTTAATCTTCAGCATAATATGAGCTATTAGTGTTCTGAAATGACCAGTACCCAATTCTTACAATTAGTTTACGGTTTAACCTTCAGCATAGCTCTGTGAAACCTCTTCTTGTCCCCGAGGCCAAATTAATCTCAGCAACTTTTCTACCAACAGTTAGTGCAATGCTTAATTATTTCGCTTATTTGCTTGTTTTAGGTATTTTTCCTTCCCCTCCATTCCCCAGCTAGACTCTAAGCTCCAAAACCTAGGAACCAGTTCTGTGTTCCTTGTTTTATCCCTACATAGATGTTCAATTAACTTTTTCTTTTTCTTCTGCCTGGAGTCGAGGAAGGAGGGGAAGAATAGCATCACAGCTCACTTCTCCAACTTCATTTTTAATCACCCCGAAACTTAGGATATGTGGTCAGCATTGCCTAAATACTCTCCCCTGGTGGTTGTGTTGTCTTGTTTTGGCCTGGGAGCTCAAATTAATCTTTAAAAACACAGCTCAGTGATCTCTACCATAAAATCTTTCTTGACTTCCTCCGCTCTCCAGTGATGATTCCTTTCAGGTGTCTTTAAACGTCTGTAGGTGCTTCTATAACTGTTACATTGCATTGTAATAATGTATTTGTTTACTTGGAATTTTTTCTTTTCACTGTAATCTTTAGAGTTCAGGACACTGCTCTGAGTTATGTCCTCCACTTCTAGTACGGTGTATGGCAAAAAGTTAAAATAAAAACATTAGAATGATCGAACCCACACCCCTGCCTGCAGTTTTGACAACTTCCATTTGAAGAAAAAATTGTAAAACCCTCTTACAAAGTAATTTAGGATAAAGGATTCTTAGTTCCACTCTCTTGGGAAGCTAGAGATCTCTTTTCTAGTGGTGGCACATGGCCACTAAGTATTGGAGTGACCCGAATATGTTGAAATTAGTAATAAAAACCCAGGACAAAATGTTGACCAGACTTCTAGGAGAGGAGAAATACGCAGGAGAGGTATGCCAACACTTTTTCTCTCACTGCCACCCCTGCCCTTTTTTCTCCCCATGCTGGCTGGGGCTTGGACGGTTTGGAGGGGCTAGAATCGATTTAGCTTGGGAATTACTTCTCATGGTTTAACCACAGACCATTGGCCGAGTATCCACCTACGTGTAGGCGAGCCTGCTTTGCGAGCCTGCTTTGCGGCCTCCGCGGCGACAGGGGGCGTCCCGACCACGCAACCTTACCCCCGCGGCCGTAGTGGGGGCGGGGCCGCGTTAGTCCGTTGGGGAAGGGCGGGCGGAGGGCTCGGCTTAAGAGGCGGAGCAGGGCCAGTCGGCTTGTCACAGTGTTCCCGTTCTGGGCGGCCGTTGCCACTTCTTTGGCCCCCGAAGTTCTTCTCTTGGGCGCTGTGCGTCTTCCCCAACGCAAGCCCACTCTCTTGAGTAAGCGTTAGTCAGCCACTGGTGGGAAGCGGGCCTGGCGGGGTGTGGTCGGGGGGGAGGTGGTGTCCCAGAGTTGGGTTCGCGGCCCCGCAGCGGGGCCGGGGGCTCCCTGGGGGTGGAGGTCTCGGCGGCCACGCTGGCCGCGGAGCGGGACTGACGGGGTTGGGAGGGTGGGGGTTCTGTGCCGGGTGAGGTCTCTCGGACCCCGGGCTACGGGCGGTGCCCAAGTTACAGGGCTGAGGTCGGGGTCTCGGGGCTTCAGGGCTAGGGGCGGTATCCGAGGTACAGGATCCTGGTCCGGGTCTCGCAGCAGTTCGGCCGGGGGCGGTGCCTGGTTCCCGGGGACGAGGGTTCCGGGGGTCTCGCTGCTGCATGGTGGCTCGGGGGCGGTGCCCCGGTTACGCGGTCTGGACTTTGGGGCCCCGGCAGCCACAGCCGCCTTGGGTGCTGTGGAGACCCGGTTGCCTGACGACGCGTTGACGCTTCCTAACGTGGCCGCCACCCAAAGCTCTCCCGCGTGCCTTCCCTCCCCGACAGTCCGCGCTCCGCTGCTGGGCTAAGCCTTCCGGAGCACTTTTCCTTTGCTTGGTGCTGGCTAATGGTTAACGTTTATTCAGTGTGCGCTCGGCGCGGTTCTCAGCGCTTTGCTTTGCAAGTGAAATTTATTTAATCACCACAGCCCTGTGAAGTTGGTGCTGTTAATACCCTGTTTTCCTTGAGCTCGAATCTCTCCTAATTGCCTTCATATTAGGATTGTTAACCGGGATTGGGATCCAATTTTCAGTAAATGTTAGCAGTGGGACTCATTTCTTGAAAGAAGTTGGCTCTCAGATTTTAGGATTCAAAAATTTACCTTCATTTCCGGGAAGCAAACCAACACTTAGTTTCCAAAGACCTCGGAAAATGCCAAGAACATAATAGCAACCAATATAGGTTTGTAAAAAGCCATTTATCCTCAGATAGGTTCTATTTTATATGAAAGAATGACATGTCATGTTGACAAGAGGGAATCCCACGGAAACTAGTGGGATGCTACTTTCTTTTCTGCGTATTCTCACTAGGAGGACACGGACTCTGTGGTGGTTAAATAGCTGCTTAAAATCCTCCCCAGGGGTGAAATTTTAGGTCTCCGTACAGATGACCTTCTGAAAGGGTTTTAAATAGGATAAATTGAAACAGGATGGTTTCAGCACATTTTTACTCAAGTGAAGTTCTCAGATAAGTGTGATTTATTACAAACTTTGAGCAGATTTCAGATTATTCTTTTAACATTCCGACTTGCGTTCCCACTGCTATACTGAGTGTGAGGCAAAGGTGTTTGAGCAAGTGTTCTGGCAGTTTTGCATACCCCAAAGACCATCTAATTTATGCTAGTGTTATTCATTACCATTAATGATGTAAGTTGCTAAAGGACTTATCAGGCTTTTATGTATTCACTCTATCTGTACCCTAACCCTCAATCTTCCTCTCTCCCCCCAGTTACTTGTTAACATTTAGAGGAATTTGTTCAAATTTGGGTGTGCCCGTGGAAGCACATTGATCATGTGGATGTCATCTGCCAGGAAAAAAGATTAAGTACTTTTCATTTGGTGCAAAGATCTCTGGAAGGATGGGAAATGAGAAACATTGTTCTGGTTCACCTCCTCCCTTCTCTTCTAAGACTTTTTTTTTTTTAAAGATTTTATTTATTTGAGAGAGAGAATGAGAGAGACAGAAAGCACATGAGAGGGGGGGAGGGTCAGAGGGAGAAGCAGACTCCCCGCTGAGCAGGGAGCCCAATGCAGGACTCGATCCAGGGACTCCAGGATCATGACCTGAGCCGAAGTCAGTCGCTTAACCAACTGAGCCACCCAGGCGCCCTCTTCTAAGACTCTTTCAATGGCTCCTCCCTGCATCCCATGGACGTTATGTTATCACTCTCTGCTATTCTGTTTTCAGCCCTGTTCTCCCACTCTAGGGTCTCTTTTTCAAAGCAACCTTTTCTCCTATAGCTGTAATGATCATTAAAAAACCTACTAAACCTTCCCCCTAACCCCCACTCCCGTCCTGCACTCTATTCTGAATTCCAGACATACTCAAATTGTTTTTTTCATATAGCTGCTGGATCCTTTATGGGTATTTCACATCAGTCCCTAACCCCAAGTCTGGCCAGATGTAGCCATGTGACATGGGGCATTATCTTGTCCAAATCTGAGGGCAGGGTCCATATCTTATACTTTCCATCCCCCTAGCATCTGAATAACGTCCTCCTAAGAGAGGGGAGTATTTTCTGTTTTTTATGCTTCCATAGTGGGGAGGAAATTTACACTTCACTCGAGAGGGTAAAGGATGGGAACATTTTCTCCTCTCTTTGTGATTGAAGAAATGGGGAGAAGGAATTGGACATAGTTCTTTCTGGCTCCTCTGTTTTTTTAGATTCATCAAGGCTTAGCACAATGAGTGTGTTTTGGTCTGCTTATATGTCTATATGATAAGCATAAAGGGCTTTGGTTTAAGATTTAGACATGTTGATTTTTTTTTTTTTAAGATTTTGTTTATTTGAGAGACAGCAGAGTGAGACAGGGAGCATGAAAGGGCATGGGCAGAGGGAGAGGGATAAGCGGACTCCCCACTTAGCAGGGAGTCTGACACACAGGGCTCCATCCCAGGACCCTGGGATCATAACCTGAGCCGAAGGCAGACACTTAACCGACTGAGCCACCCAGGCACCTGTAGACATGTTCATTTGGATTATGATAACCAAGTGTCAATTACTGGTGATTTAAATCCCAGTGTACTTTGGAGGCTTTCTTTAAAAAGGTGATTACTGACGTATACAAGTATTATGAAAATATAATGAGTTAATGAAACAGCTATAATTTGATTTCTCAGTGTTAGGTGTGCCATACACTTTATATGTACCATTTAGTTTTTTTTCTTCATAACAGCTCTGGAGTAGATTATTTCCATTTTACAGGTGAGGAAAGTAAGAGGGGGATTAAGGAACATATTGAGGTTGATCACATAGTCAGTTAGTGATGGAATTGGGTTTCAAATCCAGATCTTTCAGTTAAACTATTTTCTTAAAAACTGTTTATCGTCTACATACTATGTACATAGCTACTGGGGGAAAAAAACAACAACTTGGTAATAAGACCTTAGAAGAAGCTGTGAATGATTTTTACATTGTAGGGTGAAGGAAAAGAAAAAAATCCCCTTTAGGTTTCTTTCAGCTGATTTTTCTTGTAACTTAATCTTTAAATTGTAAATACACTTAATCTATTTTGTACTTAAGCTGTACCCACCAGCTCAGTCTATGTGATTCACTAAATCTTGAATAATTTTGTAGTTGAAGTATGTTTTATGTAAGTTGTCATATGCTTGAAAGAGTGAGAAAGAAAAAAGTGGTCATGGTAGCTGAAAGCTGGGTTACACTATCACCAAGGCCTTGGTGTTGCTAGGAACTGGCTTGGCACTACTGCTTAGGCTTGTTGTTCTTCCACTGAAGATAAAACAATTGCACAGAACATCAACATTCGACAAAGCTCTGTGTCTGTGATGGATCAAGAGAAGAACAATACCACTCCATAATAATCCTGTCCAAACACAGACAAAACATGAATGTTGTCTAAGCTGCAAAAGACCCAAGCATCCCCTCTCCCAGTTGATGAGTGATGGCTGCCTCTTAACCAGTTTCAGAGCTTACTTTTCTATATTTTTACAAGTTTAGATAAGATTTGCTAAAATGTCCAATCATAGAATTACTCTCACTTTCTGACAGCCTCCAATCCTGAGCAAAGCTCTGCTACCAAATCACCTAAGCTGCAAACCCTATTAGTCTTTTCTAACACCTTCATACTAAGATACTCCAGAGTTCCCCATGGTTGGTATCAAGGATGCATCCCTTGATGCAATGAAAAATAAACCCAACTAGTTTAACCACAGTAGTGTTCCTGGTGGTCTTTGGAGGGCATTGTCAAGAGAAAGCTTTTTAGTATCTTTGACTCTTCAATTTAAAGATACTACAGTCTAATCAGATAGTAGAACAAAATTAGAAATGATTAAATGCATACTTATATCTAATAAATCTGATATATTAGTTTTTGCATAATATACATACTACCATTGTTTAAAAATATTACTATGGTTATATAAAATCAATTTTAGAATTTATAATGGATGTTAAAGTGTTAAAGGGGAGCACCTGGGTGACTGGGTTAAACGTCAGACTCTTGATCTCAGCTCAAGTCTCAATCTCAGGGTCATGAGTTTGAGCCCCATGTTGGGCTCCATGTTGGGTGTGGAGCCTACTTTAAAAAAAAAAAGAAAAAAAAGACTAAAGGGAAATTTAAGTATCTATAAATTCAAGAGAGATCTTCCAAAATTTGTTTAATTAAATGAACATGTTAATTTAATAATTGTTAACAGTATTATGTGGAGACCTTAGATCAGAGTGAGAGGCTTGTTACTTTTTGTTTTTTTGATAATGACATTTCTCCTTAAATTTTGTATAAAATTTGTTTCAAAGTATGTATTATCGCATCATTATTTTTTATTTCTATTAGACATAAAATATTTAGGGAAATTAGGGGATTTTAAGAAGTGATTTTTTTTTTTTACATGAAAACTACCGTATGCTGTTGAGCTGTCTTGAATTTTAACTAGGAAAAATCTTTTGTCACAATTAGCAAATTAAAAATGGCTTAACTATGTTAACTTTTGTTGGTTTGGAATGTATTTTGTTAAAGCCCTATTTTAAAATCAGTGTTCTTTTTAGAAGTAAATAATAGAATGAAGTTCACGTTATGTACTATTTAATTGATATAAATTTCAACTTTTTTTTTTTTCAAGATTTTATTTGTTTATTTGACAGAGAGAGAGAGAGCACAAGCAGGGGGAGTGGCAGGCAGAGGGAAAGGGAGAAGCGGGCTCCCTGCTGAGCAGAGAGCCTGATGTGGGCTCCATCCCAGGACCCTGGGATCATGACCAGAGCCAAAGGCAGACACTTAACCCACGGAGCCACCCAGGTGCCCCTCAACATTTTTTTTAGAGGTTTTATTTATTTGACGGAGAAAAAGAGAAAGCGGGGGAGAGAGGGGTGTAGGGGGAGAGTATGCATAAGGAGAGGGAGCAGCAAAGGGAGAGGGAGAAGCAGGCTGTCCACTGAGCAGGGAACTCAATGCAGGGCTCTCCATCCCAGGACTCTGGGATCATGACTTGAGCTGAAGGCAGACGCTTAACCGACTGAGTCACCCAGGTGCCCCAGCATTTTTTTTTTTTTTTTTTTTTTAGGTAAAGCTTACTTTTCTATGTTTTTACAAGTTATTGTCCTACAAGTATTAAATTCAGTGGATGCTTTTTTTTTTTCTTTAACTCTTTTGCATTTGAAATTGTTGACTGGTTCTTTCTTGTATCTCTTCTTTTCCTCCACAAATTATGTTGACTGTGTCTTCTTTATATCCTTTTAAATATTCCTTTCTATTTTTTCCAGCTTCTTCTGTAACCCCCTCAAGTGAACATTGCCTAACATTTAGTTCTGGGTCATCTCTTTTTTCCCTTTCCATGCTCATTTACCATGGCTTAAACTATTATCTTTAACATAATCAACTCAAACATTTCTAATGTGGTCTTATTCCTTGAATGTGTCTTGAATTTCTAAGTATCTGCTGGAAATTTCCATTAGCAATCTTACTAACTCCAACTTAACATATCTAAACCAAACCTTTCCAGGCTAGCCAGCTTCTTGTGACTTTTTCTTGTTCAGGATTCCATCCACATTTAGTTTCTCGGACTTAAAAACTTTGTCATCAGTGACTCCTTCTTTCTTGCCACACATCTAATTAGTCACTAAATTTCATGTTTTTGAAAAAAAAAAAATTCCAAGTTCAATAAGGAAAGGATAGTTTATTTTATTTATTTTTTTTAAAGATTTTATTTATTTATTTGAGAGAGAGAATGAGAGATAGAGAGCACGAGAGGGAAGAAGGTCAGAGGGAGAAGCAGACTCCCTGCCGAGCAGGGAGCCTGATGCGGGACTCGATCCCGGGACTCCAGGACCATGACCTGAGCCGAAGGCAGTCGCTTAACCAACTGAGCCACCCAGGCGCCCCAAGGAAAGGATAGTTTAAAGAATGGTGTTAGAATAATTTTATATCCACATGGAAAAAAAATTAAACCTTGATGACTCTTGGCACCATTTGCAAAAATTAACTTGAAATGGATCATAGACTTAAATATAAGAGAAAACTAGAAAACTTCTAAAAATGTAGAAGAAAGTATCTGCATTTTGGGTTAGGCAAAAATTTCCTATATAGGATGCAAAAAGCACAAATGATTCAAAATTGATGAAAAATGAATGAATTAGTGAATGAATTAATTGGACTTCATACAAATTAAAAACTTTTGCTCTTTAGAAGACATCATCACACAGATGTTTACAGCAGTTTTATTCATAGTTGCTAAAACCTAGAAGCAACCAAAAATTTGGAGTACATGAATGGATAAATACACTGTGGTGCATCCAGACAATATAATAATAGTGCTAAAAAGAAATGAGCTACAAAGACATAAAAAGACAGGGAGGAACCTTGTATGCATAGAAGTGAAAGAAGCCAATCTGAATAGGCTACATACTGTATGATTCCAACTGTTTGACTGTCTGGAATAGGCAAAACTATGGAGGCAGTAAAAAGATCAGTGGTTGCCAGGGTTCAGAGCAGAGGGAGGAATGAATAGGTGGAGCACAGAGGATTTGGGGGACAGTGACGCTATTATGTATGAAACTGTAATAGTAGATACATGTCATTATACCTATGTTTGAACCATAGAATGTACAACACCAAAAGTGAACCATAATGTAAACTATGAACTTTGGGTGATAATGATGTATTAATGTATGTTCATCACTAGTAACAAATGTACCACTTTGGTGGGGGATGTTGATAATGGCGGAGGCTATGCATGTGTGAGGGGATGTATGGGAAATCTGTACCTTCTGCTCAGTTGTGCTGTGAGCCTAAAACGGCTCTAAAAAATAGTCTTATTAAAGAAAGAAGGCATTAAGAAAACTGAAACCATACGCTAAGAGATAATACTTACAAAACATGTTTGATAAAGAACTGGTATCCAGTATATATAAAGACCTCTTACAATTCATAAAACAATTTAATTTTAAAAATTGGCATAAGATATGAATAGACATTTTGCCAGTGGTTAAATGGATATATGAATGGCAGATAAACAGAAAAAGATGCTCAATATTAAGTCTTCAAAGAAATGCAAATTAAAACCACAATCAGAAGAACCATGAGAGACTATGGTCTCTGAGAAACAAACTGAGGGTTCTAGAGGGGAGAGTGGTGGGGGGATGGGTTAGCCTGGTGATGGGTATTAAAGAGGGCACGTTCTGCATGGAGCACAGGTTTTATATGCAAACAATGAATCATGGAACTCTACATCAAATAAACAAACAAAACCACCCCACAATCAGATATTATTACATATCCAGTGACTAAGGATCAAAAATGGAATGACTAACATCCAAAAGACTGAAAATACCCAGGGTTTTCAGGATGCACTGCTGGTTGCAATGTAAAATGGTCCAGCTATGTTATACTTAGAGGAACAGTTTTGCAGTTCCTCAAAATGTTAAACGTGTTACATATGACTCAGTAATTCCACTCCTAGGTACATGTCTAACAGAACTCAAAGCATAAGTCCATGCAAAAACCTGAACACAAATGTTCATAGCAGCATTATTCATAAATAGCCCCCAAATAGAAACAATCCAAATGTCTAGTAATGGGTAAATAGGTAAACTGGTATTTCCATACAATGGAATACTGCTTAGCAATAAAAATACCCCCTACTTACTGATAGATGTAACTACAAGGATGAATCTCAAAAACATTTTTAAGTGAAAGAAGCCAGACTACATATTGTATGATCCAATTATATGAAATTTCTACATTAGTCAAAAACCATAGAGACAGAAAACAGATTGGTGGTTGCCTGAGGAGGGTGTGAGTAAGGACTGACTACAAAAAGGCACAGGGGAACTTCTTGGGGTCATAGAGGCATTAGAAAATGTGATTGTGGTGATAATTGCACAACTGTGAATTCACCAAAACTTAGGGAAATTGTTCAGTAAACTGAGTAAATTTATGAATTTAAAAACAATTCCAGGCCTTACTGGGAAAAAAAAATTTCATGAGTCCATACTGATAATAAGCTGATAAATACATCGGAGGAAGAAAGGGCTCATAGAATAGAATAAGTGCCACGTGGTAAATAAATATGCAGGGAGTGGTGGAATTGGAAAATTAGAATTTTGTAGCCATCTTGATTGAAAGATTGGATCAGTTAAGAATCACCAGTTGTTGCTAAATCCAGGAAATTTTGAGTGGAAGAAGTGTTTGCATGGTCTAAATATATCTCCCTATGGACTGCTTATTAGTTACAAGGGAAAGTCGTGCAGAAATCAGACAGCATGTAGACCAGGCGATCAAAAATAATATCACCAGTGAAGGGCAAATGGATATGTGTGTCTCTAATTGTTGACACTTTAAAAAGACACATCACCATGTAAGTAGTATTTCACCTGAGAATGCATAAACTGAATTTAAGTTATAAAGGTATGGTAGGCAAACCCCCAAAAGGGGAAGTTCTGTTACAAGTGTTGGTGTTAGGTGGGCTATATTGAAAAAACAATGTTATGAAAGACAAAAGGAAGGTTGTGGGAATTTTCCAGATTGAAGGAGGCTAAAGACACCTAACAAAGAATTGCAGCACTTGACCTGGACTGGGTCTTGAGCTGGAGGGAGAGAAAAATAAGCTGTATAGGACACTGTTAGGTCATTTGACAAAATTGGAACATGGACAGTGGATTAGATATAAAAATAAGTGTGGCTGAAGTTGATAATTATATTGAAGTCTGTAGGAACAATCTAATTCTTAATACACTCTTAAGTGTTTAGGGGTAAATGTATGTAATTCACCCTCTGAAAAATTTTAGATAAAATTGCATATGTAGAGAGAATGAACTTGTGTGCACAAAGAACAAAGCAAGTTGTGCAAAATCTTAATAGGA
This sequence comes from Zalophus californianus, assembly GCF_009762305.2. Taxonomy (NCBI): domain Eukaryota; kingdom Metazoa; phylum Chordata; class Mammalia; order Carnivora; family Otariidae; genus Zalophus; species Zalophus californianus. Next base: position 126,737,123 of record NC_045598.1, read on the forward strand.
AATAGGTAAAGAATATATGGGTGTTCGTTGTGCTATTCTTATTGTAACTTTTTTTGTTTGAAATTACCTCCAAATAAAGCACTTCTTTAAAAGTTTTTCTTTTTTTTTTTTTTTTTTTTGACTTATGAATCAGTGTGTGTGGAGGGGGGGAGAGAGAGATGATGGTAGTTGTGCATATTCTTTATTTTCAGATATTTAATGTATGTCATAGGTTTTCGGGGTGGGTTGGAAGAGAAGCAAGCAGGAATATTTTGGTCAAGCTTATTTGAATTTCTCAGTTTGGTAAGTGAAATTGAATACTAAATGTGGGCTAAGCTTGCATGTTGTTAATTATCCTAAAAATACTGTGGTATAGCTGTGCTGATGGAGGTTTGTTTTTTAGTATCTGCAAAATGGCTGATAATTTGGATGAGTTTATTGAAGAGCGAAAAGCCAAACTGGCGAAAGACAAAGCAGAACTGGAAAGTGATCCCCCTTACATGGAAATGAAGGTAAAGTTAATAATTTTCTTTCAACATGTTTCATTAAAATTGTCTCTGAAGATTAGCTTTGTGTAAATGCAAAACATCCTCTTCAGTGAGTGAGAGTCTTCTGTTTGATACTTTTCTTTGGGTGTCATGTCACTCTGAGTCTGAGAGCCTGATTCAGGACAAGATTGCATTGATTTTGAATGTAGTTTTTCTGTTGTGGTGTTTTGTATCTCAGTTTCTTCTATCTTAGTAGGGTTTATAATAATAATTGCTGTGCTTCGTAATATGATTAGGAGACTACTTCTAGTACAAGGAGCTTTCAGAATATGATATAAAAATGTTCTCATTCTATGTATTCTAAGTGAAAAGTACGACTTCAATAAATTAGTGTCTTAAAATTATTTTTTTAATTTACAAAAGTGATTTTATTGGAATAGTTTATTTTGGTATATTTGCTTTTCAGATTAGAATTTGTTCAAGTGTTTCTGAAAGCAATGTTTGAAAAAGCTTCCTTAAAGCTTTCATAGTTTTGGTAAAAGAGTGATTGATCCATTTAGTAAATGCTTATTGAGACTGTGCTAGGTACTATGTTAAGCTCTACTATAGCACTAATCTAGACAGATGGGGCACTTTCTTGAGCTCAATGTATTGATAATATATAGGATAATCTTAATCTTGTCTATCATATAGTCCATTTTAATCAGAGTCACTGTATATAGTGGCTTGCCCAAGACAGTTCTGGTTTACCTATTGTCCAGTGTCTCATCTGGTTTAGCATTTGTCTTGGGCAAAGGTATGGGCATCTGGTTGACATGATAAATAATATGGTTACCCTCATTATGAGGGAATTTTACTTACATAGCTAACATTTATTGTGTGCTAATTATGGAAGAGGCTTAGTCTTTTATTCTATTTTTTAAATTCCAGTATAATTAATATACAGTGTTACATTAGTTTCTGGTGTACAATACAGTGATTCAGCAATTCTGTACATTACTCATGCTCATAATTCTAAATATACTCCTAATGCTCTTCACCCCCAGCCACCATCCCTCTGACAACCACCAGTTTGTTCTCCAAATTTAGGGGCCTGTTTTTGATTATCTTTTTTCTTTGTTTCTTAAATTCCACATATGAGTAAAATCTCATGGTATTTGTCTTTCTCTGATTGACTTATTTCCCTTAGTATAATACCCTCTGGATTCATCCATGTTGTTGCAAATGGTGAGAGTTCATTCTTTTTTATGGCTGAGCAATACTCCATTGTGTAATAATGTATGTGTGTATGTGTGTATATCTATGGATAAATGCTTGGGTTGCTTCCATATCTTGCTGTTGTAAATAATACTGCAATAAACATAGGGTTGCACATATCTTTTTGAATTAATGTTTTCATTTTCTTTGGGTAAAGTATCCAGTAGTGGAAATACTGGATCATACGGTAATTTTGTTTTTAATTTTTTGAGGAAGCTCCACCCTGATTTCCACAGTGGCTGCACCAGTCTTCATTCCCACCAAAAGTACATGAGGGTTCTCTTTTCTCTATATCCTCACCAGCACTTGTTTCTTGTGTTTTTGATTGTTGCCGTTCTGACTGATGTAAGGTGATATCTCGTTGTAGTTTTGATTTGCATTTCTCTGATGGTTATTGATGGTGAACATCTTCTCATGTGTCTGTTGGCCATCTATAGGTCTTCTTTGGAAAAATGTGTATTCAGGTCCTTTACCCGTTTTTAAATTGGGGTTTTGGTGGTGTATAAGTTCTTTGTATATTTTGGGTATTAAGCTGTTATTGGATATATCATTTGCAAATATCTTTTCCCATTCGGTGGGTTGTTTTTTTTGTTTTGTTTTGTTTTGTTGCTGGTTTCCTTTGATGGGGGAAGCTTTTTATTTTGATGTAGTCCCAATAGTTAAATTTTGCCAAAGGACACATACCTAGAAAAATCATGGTAAGGCCAATGTCCAAGAGCTTATTGCCTATGTTTTCTTCTAGGAGTTTTATGGTTTCAGGCCTCACATTTAGGTCTTAATCCATTTTGAGTTTATTTTTCTGTGTGGTGTAAGAAAGTCATCCAGTTTCATTCATTCGCATGTTGCTGTCTAGTTTCCCAACACGATTTGTTGAAGAGACTGTCTTTTTCCCACTGCATATTCTTCTCTGCTGTTGCAGATTAATTGACCATATATGCTTGAGTTTGTTTCTGGGTTTTCTATTCTGTTCTATTGATCTATGTGTCTATTTTTGTACCACAGCCATACTATTTCAATGACTACAGCTTTGTAGTATATCTTGAAATCTGGGATTGTAGTACTTCCAGTTTTTTGGTTCTTTTTTTAAGATTGCTTTGGCTACTTGGGGTCTTTTGCGGTTCCATACAAATTTTAGGATTCTATTTCTGTGAAAAATGCTATTGGTATTTTGATAGAAATTGCATTAAATCTGTAGATTGCTTTGGGTAGTATGGACATTTTAACAATGTTCTAATAATCCATGAGCATGGAATATCTTTCCATTTGGTCATCTTTTTGAATTTGTTGAGACTTAATTTGTTGCCTAATATGTGATCTATTCTGGAGAATGTTTCATGTACCCTTGAAAAGGTTGTGTATTCTGCTGTTTTAAGATGGAATATTTCTGAATGTATCTGTTAGATCCACCTGTTAAATGTGTCATTTGAAGCCACTGTTTCCTTGTTGATTTTCTGTTTGGATGATCTATTGTTGTAAGTGGGTGTTACAATCGTCTGTTTACTACTATTACTACCAATACTATCATTACTATCAATAGTAGTATTGATTGGTACTTCCTTTATGTTAGTTAATAGCTGCTTTATGTATTTGGGTGCTCCCATGTTGGGTGCATAAATATTTACAATTGTAATGTCTCCTTGTTGAATTATTCCATTTATGATTGTGTAGTGTTCTTTGCCTCTTGTTACAGTCTTTGTTTTAAAGTCTGTTTGTCTAATATAAGTACAGTTACCCCATCGTTCTTTTCACTTCCATTTGCAGGATAAATGTTATTGTGTCCCTTCACTTTCTTTGATTTATTTATCTATTATTTACTTATTTATTTAAAAAATTTTTTTATTAACGTATAATGTATTATTTGTTCCAGGGGTACAGGTCTGTGATTCGTCAGTCTTACACAATTCACAGTGCTCATCATAGTACATAGCCTCCCTAATGTCCATCATTCAGCCACCCCATCCCTCCCACCCCCTCTACTCCAGCAACCCTCAGTTTGTTTCCTGAGATTGAGTCTCTTATGGTTTGTCTCCCTCTCTGGTTACGTCTTGTTTCATTTTTCCCTCCCTTCCCCTATGGTACTCTCTTGTTTCTCAAGATCCTCATATCAGTGAGATCATATGATACTTATCTTTCTCTGATTGACTTATTTCACTTAGCATAATACCCTCTAGTTCCATCCACGTCATTGCAAATGGCAAGACTTCATTTTTTTGATGCCTGCATAATACTCCATTGTGTGTGTGTGTGTGTTTGTGCGCACGCACATATCACATAATTTTTATCCATTCATCTGGACATCTTGGCTCTTTCCATAGTTTGGCTGTTGTGGACATTGCTGCTATAAACATTGGGGTGCATGTGCCCCTTCGGATCACTACATTTGTATCTTTGGGGTAAATACCCAGTAGTGCAATTGCTGGGTCATAGGGTAGCTCTATTTTCAACTCTTTGAGGAACCTCCATACTGTTTTCCAGAGTGGCTGCACCAGCTTGCATTCCCACCAACAGTGTAGGAGGGTTCCCCTTTCTCCGCATCCTCTCCAACATCTGTTGTCTCCTGACTTGTTCATTTTAGCCATTCTGACTGGTGTGAGGTGGTATCTCATTGAGGTTTTGATTTGGATTTCCCTGATGCTGTGTTGAGCACTTTTTCATGTGTCTGTTAGCCATCTGGTGTCTTCTTTGGAAAAATGTCTGTTCATGTTTTCTGTTCATTTCTTGATTGGATTATTTGGTCTTTGGGTGTTGAGTTTGATAAGTTCTTCATAGATTTTGGATACTAGCCCTTTATCTGATATGTCATTTGCAAATATCTTCTCCCATTCTGTCAGTTGTCTTTTGGTTTTGTTGACTGTTTCCTTTGCCATGCAAAAGCTTTTTATCTTGATGAAGTCCCAATAGTTCATTTTTGCCCTTGCTTCCCTTGCCTTTGATGATGTTTCTAGGAAGAAGTTGCTGCGGCTGAGGTCGAAGAGGTTGCTGCCTTTGTTCTCCTCTAGGATTTTGATGGGCTCCTGTCTCACATTTAGGTCTTTCAACCATTTGGAGTCTATTTTTGTGTGTGGAGTAAGGAAATGGTCCAGTTTCATTCTTCTGCATGGGGCTGTCCAGTTTTCCCAACATCATTTGTTGAAGAGACTTTTTTCCATTGGACATTCTTTCCTGCTTTGTCAAAGATTAGTTGACCATAGAGTTGAGGGTCCATTTCTGGGCTCTCTATTCTGTTCCATTGATGTATGTGTCTGTTTTTGTGCCAGTACCGTACTGTCTTGATGATGACAGCTTTGTAATAGAGCTTGAAGTCCGGAAGTGTGATGCCACTGGCTTTGCTTTTCTTTTTCAACATTCCTCTGGCTATTCGGGGTCTTTTCTGGTTCCATACAAATTTTAGGATTATTTGTTCCACTTCTTTGAAAAAAGTGGATGGTATTTTGATAGGGATTGCATTAAATGTGTAGATTGCTCTAGGTAGCATAGACATTTTCACAATATTTGTTCTTCCAGTCCATGAGCATGGGAGGTTTTTCCATTTATTTGTGTCTTCCTCAATTTTTTTCATGAGTATTCTATAGTTTTCTTAGTACAGATTGTTTGCCTCTTTGGTTAGGTTTTTTTCCTAGGTGTCTCATGGTTTTGGGTGCAATTATAAATGGGACTGACTCATGAATTTGTCTCTTTTCTGTCTCGTTGGTGTATAGAAATGCAACTGATTTGTGTGCAGTGATTTTTATATCCTGCCACTTTACTGAATTCCTGTATGAGTTCTAGCAGTTTTGGGGTGGAGTCTTTTGGGTTTTCCACATAAAGTATCATATCATCTGCAAAGAGTGAGAGTTTGACTTCTTTGCTGATTCAGATGCCTTGATTTCTTTTTGTTGTCTGATTGCTGTGGCTAGGATTTCTAATACTATGTTTAATAGCAGTGGTGATAGTGGACATCCCTGCCATGTTCCTGACCTTAGGGGAAAAGCTCTCAGTTTTTCCTCCTTGAGAATGATATTCGCTGTGGGTTTTTCATAGATGGCTTTTATAATATTGAGGTATGTACCCTCTATCCCTGCACTATGAAGATTTTTAATCAAGATGTCAAATGCTGGGTGCCTGGGTGGTTTAGTCATTAAGTGTCTGCCTTCGGCTCAGGTCATGGTCCCGGGGTCCTGGGATTGAGCCCCGCATCAGGCTTCCTTCTTGGCAGGGAGCCTGCTTCTCCCTCTCCCACTCCCCCTGCTTGTGTTCCTTCTCTTGCTGTGTCTCTCTCTGTCACATAAATAAATAAAATCTTAAAAAAAAAGTCACATGCTTTTTCTGCATCTATTGAGAGGATCATATGGTTCTTGTTCTTTTTTTTATTAATGTATTGTATCACATTGATTTGCGGATGTTGAAACACCCTTGCAGCCCAGGAATAAATCTCACTTGGTTGTGGTCAATAATCCTTTCAATGTACTGTTGGTTCCTATTGGGTAGAGTTTTGGTCAGAATTTTTGCATCCATGTTCCTCAGGGATAATGGTCTGTAGTTCTCCTTTTTGATGGGGTCTTTGGTTTTGGGATCAAGATAATGCTAGCCTCATAAAATGAGTTTGGAAGTTTTCCTTCCATTTCTATTTTTTGGAACAGTTTCAGAAGAACATTCTTCTTGAAATGTTTGGTAGAATTCTCTGGGAAGCCATCTGGCCCTGGGCTTTTGTTAGGAGACTTTTGATTACTGCTTCAATTTCCTTGGTGGTAATGGGTCTGTTCAGGTTTTCAAGTTTCTTCCTGGTTCAGTTTTGATAGTTTATACATCTCTAGGAATGCGTCCATTTCTTCCAGATTGTCTAATTTATTGGCATATAGTTGCTCATAATATGTTCTTATAATTGTTTGTATTGCTTTGGTGTTGGTTGTAATCTCTCCCCTTTCATTCATGATTTTATTTATTTGCGTCCTTTCTCTTTTGTTTTTGGTAAGTCTGGCCAGGGGTTTATCAGTCTTATTAATTCTTTCAGAGAACCAGCTCCTAGTTTCGTTGATCTGTTCTACTGTTCTTTTGGTTTCTATTTCATTGATTTCTGCTCTGATCTTTATTATTTCTCTTTTCCTGCTGGGTTTCGGCTTTATTTGCTGTTCTTTCTCTAGCTCCTTTAGGTGTAGGGGTTAGCTTGTGTACTTGAGACCTTTCTTGTTTCTTGAGAAAGGCTTGTATTGCTATATACTTTCCTCTTAGGACCGCCTTTGCTGCATCCCAAAGATTTTGAACAGTTGTGTTTTCATTTTCATTAGTTTCCATGAATTTTTAAAATTCTTCTTTAATTTCCTGGTTGACCCATTCATTCTTTAGTAGGATGCTCTTTAGCCTCCATGTATTCTTTCTGACTTTCCTCTTGCAACTGAGTTTCCTCTTGAGACTTTCCTCTTGTGACTGAGTTCTAGTTTCAAAGCATTGTGGTCCAAAAATATGCAGGGAATGATCCCAATCTTTTGGTACTGGTTGAGACCTGATTTGTGACCCAGGATGTGATCTATTCTGGAGAATGTTCCATGGGCACTAGAGAAGAATGTGTATTCTGTTCCTTTGGGATGGAATGTTCTGAATATATCTGTGAAGTCCATCTGGTCCATTGTGTCATTTACTTTTTTTTATTTTTATTTTTTTAAAGATTTTCATGAGAGACAGAGAAGCAGGCCCATTGTGTCATTTAAAGTCTTTATTTCCTTGTTGATGTTTTGTTTAGATGATCTGTCCATTTCAGTGAGGGGGGGGTGTTAAAATCCCCTACTATTATTGTATTATTGTCCTTGTGTTTCTTTGATTTTGTTATTAATTGGCTTATATAATTGGCTGCTCCTATGTTAGGGGCATATATTGTAAATATTGTAAATTGTAAATACAGTTTACAATTGTAAATACAATTGTTAAATCTTCTTGTTGGATAGACCCTTTAAGTATGATGTAGTGTCCTTCCTCATCTCTTATTACATTCTTTGGTTTAAAATCTAATTGGTCTGATATAAGGATTGCCACCCCAGCTTTCTTTTGATGTCCACTAGCATGGTAAATGGTTTTCCACCCCCTCACTTTCAATCTGGAGGTATCTTTAGGTCTAAAATGAGTCTCTTGCAGACAGCATATTGATGGGTCTTATTTTTATTTTTATTCAATCTGTTACCCTGTGTCTTTTGATTGGGGCATTTAGCTCATTTACATTCAGGGTAACTATTGAAAGATATGAGTTTAGTGCCATTGTATTGCCTGTAAGGTGACTGTTACTGTAGATTTTCTCTGTTCCTTTCTGGTCTGTGTTACTTTTGGGTTTGTTCTTTGCTTAGAGGACCCCTTCCAATATTTCTTGTAGGTCTGGTTTGGTGTTCGCAAATTCCTTTAGTTTTTGTTTGTCCTGGAAGCTTTTTATCTCTCCTTCTCTTTTCAGTGACAGCCTAGCTGGATATAGTGTTCTTGGCTGCATACTTTTCTCATTTAGTGCTCTGAAGATACCATGCCAGTCCTTTCTGGCCTGCCAGGTCTCTGTGAATAGGTCTGCTGCCAATCTAATGTTTCTGCTGTTGTAGTTTACAGACTTCTTGTCCTGAGCTGCTTTCAGGATTTTCTCTTTGCCTCTGAGACTTGTGAGTTTTACTCTTAGATGTTGGGGTGTTGACCTCTTTTTATTGATTTTTGAGGGGGGTGCTCTGTGCCTCCTGGATTTTGATGCCTGTTTCCTTCCCCAAATTAGGGAAGTTCTCTGCTATAATTTGCTCCAGTATACCTTCTGAGCCCCCCTTCTTCTGGGATCCCAATTATTCTAATACTGTTTTGTCTTATGGTATCACTTACCTCTCGAATTCTGCCCTTGTGATCCAGTAGTTTTTTATCTGTCTTTTTCTCAGCTCTTTATTCTCCATCATTTGGTCTTCTATATCACTAATTCTCTCTTCTGCGTCATTTATCTTAGCAGTTAGAGCCTCCATTTTTGATTTCTACTTGGTTAGATTTTAGTTCTTTTATTTCTCCAGAAGGTAATTCTCTAGTATTTTCTATGTTTTTTTCAAGCCCAGCTAGTATCTTTATAGTTGTCATTCTGAACTCTATTTCTGACATCTTATTAATGTCCATATTGATTAGGTCCCTGGCATTTGGTACTGCCTCTTGTTCTTTTTTTTGAGGTGAGTTTTTCTGTCTTTTTATTTTGTCCAGAGGAGAATAGATGAATGAGAGAAAAAATGTTAACAGGGTAACAGCGACCCCAGAAAAATAATACACTAAACAAATCTGAGGAGACCTGAAACCAGGGGGAACAGGAAGCGGGGGAAGAATATGATCAGGCTGGTGAATAGAACAGAGAGGTACACACTAGATTTTGGGTGGATTTTGACCTGTTAGAAGAAATTGCTTCCCAAAATTTTAAAGAAAATAAAACTTATATATGTTTATATATGTTTATATATTTATATATATAAATAAATAAGAGTACATACAATGAAGGGATGGAATATGACTGTAAAGATGAAAATTAAAAAAGATTTAGAAAAGGAACTGATAAGTTGGTTGAAAAAAATGAAAAAATTAAAAAAGAATGTGATCAGGTGGGAGGCTAGGACAATGTCATACACTAGATTTAGGTACATTTTGGTGTGTTAGAATAAACTTTAGCCCAAAATTTTAAATAAAAACTTACATATATACAAAAAATAAGGTTAAATACAGTGAAGGGATAAAATATGAACATGAAAATGAGAATTAAAAATTTTAAGAAAGGAATTGATAAGGTGGTTGAAAAAGGGAAGAAAAATTCAACTAAAATAAAAACAAAAAAAAAAAAAGAAAATTTAAAAAATTAACTTTGAAAAAAGGGAAAAAAGCCATGAATCCTATGTGCTGTATTCCTCTAGGGTTGGGGTTTTGTCATTCTCATTGATTGGTAAACTTTGTTTTGGCTGGATGTTCTTGCTGATCTTCTGGGGGAGGGACCTGTTGCAATGATTCTGAAATGCCTTTGCCTGAGGCGGAATTTCTCCACCATTGCCGGGGGTGGGCTAGGTAATCCTGCTTGGGTTTGCTCTTGGGAGGTTTTGTTCCCTGAAAGCTTTCTGTACAGCTTTGGAGGATAGGAGTGAAAAATGGCGGCCTCCCAGTCTCCACCCTGGAGGAGCAGAGAACTCGGAGCCCCACTCCTCAGTGAGCCCTCAGAGAAAAGCAGTCACTCCTGTCTCCCTGGACTCTGGCTGGACTCCGTGCTCACCTGGCCTGTGACTGAGCGTTTCTGTCTCTGGCACACAACCCCATTTGGAGTCTCCAGACCCAGGAGATTCCTGCATCGGGTTTCTGTGCTGCCCCTCCTGGGGGAGGATCTGCTACTTGTTGGGTCCCTGCTTGAAGAACAGTGGCCCGACTATGCCATGGGTCACAGTTTATGGCAACCCCGAGCTGAGAGCCCACTCCTCGGCTCTGTCTTTGCAGCCGGCCTCCCTGCTCTGATACGTGGGAGCTCTGTCACACTCAGACACCCCCGTCTTTCTGTGGCCCTGAGGGTCCTGAGGCCACTCTGTCCCAGCGAGCCCCCGCCCTTAGCCACTGGAGCGATGTCTCTCAGCGGAGCAGACTTCCAAAAGTTCCAATTTTGTGCTCTGCTGCTCTATCACCCTTAGCCACTGGAGCGATGTCTCTCAGCGGAGCAGACTTCCAAAAGTTCCAATTTTGTGCTCTGCTGCTCTATCACTTGTTGGTAGCAGCTGACAGAGGCCCCCTCCCCTGCCTTCTCTCTTCCCGAATATCGCCTCGGATTCACTTCTCTGCATGTCCTACCTTCCAGAAAGTGGTCGCTTTTCTGTTCAGGGAATTTCTGCTCTTCTTTTCTTCCATCTCCTGTTGAGTTCGTAGGTGTTCTGAATGGTTTGATAACTGTCTAGCTGAATTCCTGGGACCAGACGAAATTGAGGTCTCCTACTCCTTGACCATCTTGCTCCTCCCCTGTCCCTTCACTTTCAATCTTCATAGGTCTTTAGGTCTGAAATGAGTCTCTTGTAGGCAGCATATATGTTATATCCCCCCCCCTTTTTTTTCTTTAATGGGGAGCCAGGACCAATGATCACTAGCTGCTCAGGTACCAAAAAATTATGATTCTGAAATCTCTTTATGTCATTTCCACAGGAAGAGCAATGCAGCTGCCCTACATGTGCCATTCATGATACAGCCCTTTTTTGTGTGTCTTGCTTTTTTATCCACTTAGTCACCCTATATCTTTTGGAGCATTTAGTCCATTTACACTGACAGTATTGGTAGGTATCTACTTACTGCCATTTTGTTAATTGTTTTATGGTTGTTTTTATAGTTCTTTGTTCCTTTCTTGTCTTGTTCTCTTGTGGTTTGATGGGCTTTCTCTAATGATATTCTTGTATTCCTTTCTCTTTTCTTTATATCTATTACTGGTTTTTGATTTGTGGTTACCATTAGGTTTATGTATAACATCTTATGCATATAGAAGTCTGTATTAAGTTAATGGTTGCTTAAGTTTGAACTCATTGTAAAGCATGAAATTTGTACTCCCTTCTCCCCCACGTTTTAGGTATATGGTGTCATATTTTACATCCTTTTATTTTGTGAATCCCATTACTGACTTTTATAGATACATTTTTTTTTAAAAGATCTTATTTATTTTAGAGTGTGAGAGAGCACAAGCAGGGGGAGCGGCAGAGGGAGATTGGTGAAGCAGGCTCCCCGCCGAGCAAGGATCCCTGGGACCATAACCTGAGCATAACGCTTAACCAGTTGAGCCACCCAGGCGCCCCTATAGATACATTTGGTTTTGCTTCTTTTGTGCTTTAACCTCTATACTGGTTTTATAAGGGATTATTCTATTTTACTATGTTAATATGTAGCTGTGAAATTTTTTCCTTTCCTACTTTTCTTATTCCTGCTGTGGTCTTTCCTTTCCACTCAAAGAATCCCCTATAACATTTCTTGTAAGGCTGGTTTAGTGGTGATGAATTTCTTTAAATTTTGTTTGGAAATCTTTCTTTCCTTCAATTCTAAATGACAGCCTTGCTGAATAGAGTATTCTTTGTTGCAGGTTTTTTCCTTTCATGGATGAGGCTTAGTCTTGAAAGGTTACATTTATGATTCACGTGCATCTGTGAGATAAATACTGTTGTTATGCTCATTTTCTAAATGAGTAAACTGAGGCATGTGGAAGTTAAGTAGTGAGACTAAGGTCACAGAGTTAATAGAAGTAGGCTTTGATTCCTGATATCCTGACTGTAATGCTTGCTCTCTTAACCACCATAACTATATTGCCTTCGTTCCATAATAGCTGCTCTGGTCAAGGAGTTGTGTCAAGGACTTTACATGTATTATCTTATTTAATCATAATATCCCTGTTAAGTATGTGGAATATTTTTGTTTTACAGATCAAGAAAGTAAAGCTCAAAGGGGTTAAGTAAATCATCCAGGTACACACAGTGGTGGCTTCATGATTGGGACCATCATGTGTCCAGCCCCAAAGTCTGTGATTTTAACCACTCTCTGCTTAAAAGTAGCTTACAGTGTTTGAAAAGGGTTATTACATAATTTAAAATATAATTTTATTATAATTTCTAATATTAAATTGTACATATATCGTGATCTTTAAGTCCTAATTCAAGTATCACTGCTCAGTGAGGTCTTTCAGTCCCTCCTGCATCATTTATGGCCCTTCTTACCATGCTCCATTTTTTTTCCCAATAGACATTACCAATTACTGTCTATGTATTACATAGTCTAATTACATAGTATGTTTATCGCTTGTCCACTTAGGAGTTTGAACTCCATGATGGCAGAGATTCTATGTTTTTTTCATTTGTGTTTCCAGTGCCTGGGCCACCATGGAGTAGGAACTCAGTGGATATTTGTTGATATATGAATTCTAATATTTAATTAGAATTTATTACATTTATTACAGTGTTAAGTACTCTTGGTTAATTCCTCAAACCTAACACTTAAATTTCTTCTGTGATGTATTGTGTAATTTTGTCAAGTCATTTAATTATTGGGATAGAGTGTGTATTTTGTAGATGTTTTTTCCCCCCTTACTTTTGTAAATATAATGTTTCTTTCAGGGAAAGGCATCAGAGAAGCTTTCTGAAAACAATAAAATATTAATCTCCATGGCTAAGGAAAACATACCACCAAACAGTCAACAGACCAGGAGTTCTTTAGGTATGTCATTAGGTATGCTAAATTGATTTTAAAGTTTCTTAGCAGGCTGTTATGAAAGAGTTCTGTATTGTCAGAAAAAAAGATTTCTTTGGAGTCGCAGTAACTCTTTGATTTCTGGAGTCTTACATATGACTATACTGTCTGCAAAGGAAATATGCATACTGAGAAGAATCTACCCATTTTAAATGATATTCCCTTATAACTTATGGAAATCATGGCAGTAAGTATATACAACATAAGTAAAAATTAATTGAAAAATTTGGATTTGTGTGTGAGAGGGAAGATGTGTTAATTGAATAAAATGTGGATGTTTATTTAAAAGTCAGAGATGCTTAGAGGATACAAAATGCTATTTAGTGAATGACTGTTTTAATTATTACTATATTAGAATTGTACAGAAGTTAATATTGCAGGTATACTGAGTTTTTGATTATGGTTATGAAAATATGTAGAAATTTTTTTATGAAGTATAAATAACATACAGTGTTATGTTAATTTCAGGTGTACAATGTATTGATTCAACAATTCTATACATTACTCATTGCTTACCATGATAAGTGTTGTCATCATACAATATTAATGCAGTATTACTGACTCTATTCCGTATGCTATATTTTTCATCTTTGTGACTTATTTTTAACTGGAAGTTTGGATTTTTATCTATTTCACCCATCCCCCTCATTCACTTCACCTCTGGCAACCACCAGTTCAGTTTGCTATATTTGAGTCTGGTTTCTTTGCTGTGTGTTTCGTTTTTTAGATTCACATGTAAGGGAAATCGTATGGTATTTGTCTTACTCTGACTTATTTCACTTACCAGAATACCGTTTAGATCCATCCATGTTGTTGCAAGTGGCAGGATCTTACTCTTTATTATGGCTGAGTAATACTCCATTCCATATATGTAACCATATCTTCTTTATATGTTTGCTATTGATGGACACTGGGTTGCTTCCATAGCTTGTTATTGTAAATAATGTTGCAGTGAATTTAGGGGTGATATATCTTTTCAAATAATGTTTTTGTTTGGTTAAATAACCAGTGGTGAAATTACTGGGTCGTATGTTACATTTATTTTTAATTTTTTGAGCCAACTCCGTGCTATTTTCTGTGGTGGCTAAACCAATTTACATTCCCATCAACAGTGCACAGGGTTCCTTTTTCTCCACATGATTTTCTCCACATGCTTTTTCTTCACTTGTTGTTCCTTATGTTTTTGATCGTAGCCATTCTGACAGATATAAATATGGTTTTGATTTGCATTTCCTGCTGATTAATGGTGATGAACATCTTTTTATGTGTCTGTTGGTCATCTTTATGTCTTTGGAAAAATGTCTCTTCCTGTCTTCCACCCATTTTTTAACTGTATTATGTGGGTTTTTTTTGGTGTTTTATAAGTTCTTTATATATTTTTGATATTAAACCCCTTACTGGATGAATTGTTCGTAAATATCTTCTCCGGTTCAGTGGGTTGTCTTGGTGTTTTGTTGATGGTTTCCCTCATCGTATAAAAGCTTTTTATTTTAGTGTAGTCCCAGTATTTTGTTTTTGCTTTTGTTTTCTTGCTTTAGGAGACATATATAGAAAAATGACACTAGGACAGATGTCAAAGAGATTATTGCCTGTTTCCTTTTAGGAGTTTATGGTTTCAGGTCTCACATTTAGGTCTTTTTTTTTTTTTTTTTTTTAGATTTTTAAATTTTTTATTTGACAGAGACAGTGAGAGAGGGAACACAAGCAGGGGGAGTGGGAGAGGGAGAAGCAGGCTTCCTGCAGAGCAGGGAGCCTGATGTGGGGCTCAATCCCAGGACCCTGGGGTCATGACCTGAGCCGAAGGCAGACGCCTAAGGACTGAGCCACCTGGGCGCCCCTAGGTCTTCATCCATTTTGAGTTTGTTTCTGTGTATGGTGTAAGAAAGTCATCCAGTGTCATTCTTTCCCATGTAGCTATCTAGTTTTCCCAGCACCATTTATTAAAGAGATTATCTTTTCCCCTTTGTATATTCTTGCCTCCTTTGTCACAGGTTAATTGAACACGTAAGTGTGGGTTTAGTTCTGGGTGAGCTTTTCTGTTGCATTATCTTTGTGTCTGTTTTTGTGCCAGTACCATACTGCTTTGATAACTACAGCTTTGTAGTATATCTTGGAATCTGGAATTGTGATACCTTCAGCTTTGTTCTTCTTAAGATTGCTTTGACTATTCAGGCTCTTTTTATTTATTTTAAAGATTTATTTATTTGAGAGAGAGCAAGAGAGCATTGAGCATGAGAACATGAGCAGGGGGAACGGCAGAGGGAGAGAATCTCAAGCAGACTCCCCACTGAGATGGAGCTTGATGTGGAGCTTGATCCTAGGACCCTGAGGTCATAACCTGAGCTGAAATCAAGAATCAGATGCCCAGGTGACTGATCCACCCAGATGCCCCCAGGCTCTTTATAAATTTTTAGTATTATATTTTGGAAAAGCTCCTTTATTTCTAAGGACCCCAATTTCCTTATCTGTAACATAAAAAAGTTGGGTTATCTTCTAGCCCTAAATTTTTATGAATTGAAATTTTGATTATTGTAAGAGATAATTTTTTTAAAAGTTTAATAGTAGATTCTTTTATTCAGTGTAAGGTTAGACAGAATCACTTTGAAATTCTGGGTTACAGCTTGCTCTGGATTGTGCATGTCATGCCTTTGTGACCTGGCACGGGTTATTTAAGCTCTCTGTTTCTATTCTATTAAATTCTACTAAGAATTTAAGAGTTATTCTTTATTACATGCACAAGTGATGGAGAGTTTAAAGTCTAGTTTAAAGACAGTGACCTCTGCTTATTCCTTAAATTGGTGTTCCTTCGGGCAATGTCTTATGCCTTTTCATTTCACATATTCCTTGACTGACCTTATCCACTCAGAGGCTTTATATACCATCAGTGTGTTCATGACCCCTAAATCTGTATTCCAATCCTGATTTAAAAAAAATTTTTTTTATTGAACTATGGACCCATATATCTAATTTCCTATTGGATGTTGATAGTTGGATGTCATGGGCTCAGAATTAACATATGCAAGATTACCTTTACTCTTCTCAAACTTTCTGGTACTCCGGTGAGGTGTTTGCCTAGTCATCTTTGACTCCCTTCTTCCCTTTGCCTCCCACAGCAAGTAATTACATAAGTTCAGTTGATTCTATTGCTTAAATTTAAAAATAAGTTTTCTTTTTCTCTAATCCCACAAACATTATTTTATGCAGGCCTGTGCTGTCTCTGATTTTTTTTCTAGTGTTCTTTTTGTTTTATGGTCTAGCCCCCCCACTAAGTCTCTGCACTGCCCTTCATTATCCTTTCAAAAAAACAAATAGGATCACGTTAGTCTTGCTCAACTCCTTCAATGTATTCTTGTTTACCGTATGATTTTATCCTTTTATTGATTTTCGCAGATTGTGTTGGCTATTTATGTCTTGTCCTCCTGTGCTTCTGTTGCATTGATTCTCTCTGTAAAGTGTAGTTTTGAACTTAGTCAACTGTCTCTTGTACTGCAGTGGTATGCCAGCTTGCCTGCCATTGTGTATTTGCTGCCTAGCACAGTGCCTGTCACTTTAGTGTTTAAGGAAGGTGTTCTGAATGAATGAAGGTCCCCACTGCAAAAATAAACTATTCTGTTGGGTATGTAGAATTTAATTTTCATAGAATGGTTGTTTTATTGTTAACTGAAACAATAATTATTTTTGATGTGCATTGAATCTTACTAAAGAATAATACATAATTTGATTTTATAAAAACTTATCAGCATTCAGTTACTGACTTGCTTGAATAATTGTGGCCTTAAAATTAGCCCAGATATATATGAAAAGATGCTCAACATCACTAGTCATTAGGGAAGTGCAAATTAAAATTACAAAGAGATCACCTCATGCCTGTTAGAATGGCCATCATCAAAAAGACAGAGATAGCAAATGCTGTCATGGAACCCTTGCTTGCCCACTATTGGTGAGTTGAAGGCATTATGCCCAGTGAAGTAAGTCAGAGAAAGACAGATACTGCATGATCTCACATGTGGAATTTAAACAGAAAATAAAACCAAACTCAGAAAAAGAGATCAGACTTGTGGTTACCAGAGGTGAAGGGTGGGGGTAGGGGAATTAGAGGAAGGTGATCAAAAGGTCCAAATTTCCAGTTGTAATATAAATACAGGGCTTAAAAATAAATAAATACATATATACATACATATTAGGGAAATAACATATAACATGATGATTACAGCTAACATTGCTGTGTGATGTATAGGAAATTTGTTGAGAGTAAGTTTAAGAGTTTTCATGAGAAGGAAAACGTTTTTCTTGCCTTTCCATTGTATCTATACATAAGGAAGATGGATGTTAGCAGAACCTATTGTGGTAATTATTCCACAGTATGTATAAATCAATCAAGTTGTATGCCTTAAAGTCACACAGTGATTTATGTCAATTATTTTTCAATAAAACTAGAAAGAAATTAGGCCAAATATGTAGTTTGTCACAATGGGAAAAATGTAGAATAATTTGGCATTAGAGAATTTTCTTTTTCTTTCTTTTTTTTTTTGGAGTTTTTTCTCATGTGGTTTCTTACAGTACTTATGGAGCAAACTGGTCTAAAAAAGGTCCAATTTGGAAATTATATTTTGAATTAAGGTCTTTGATACCATACTTTGAATAAATAAGCATAATAGTTATCAATAATATATAAACTGACAATATTCATTTAGCCAGTGAAGATCTATTGATAGCTCATGATGCAGCTATCATGAATCACACTGCATTTTTATGATTTTTGTAAATTCATTTGTTAGTGGTAATACTTATGGGTAATGCTTATCCATGTGGCTTATTCTTCCATTCTCATTCTATACCTCTCACAGAAGTATTTGAGGAGCATTACAATGATTTCTGACATCAACTACCCAGGGTTGAACCAAACTTCACAGATTAAGGGCATAGTCCTCCACAAGGCTTCTCTTACTTTGGACATCAGCAGCTAGTTTTGGAGTCCACAAGCCATCCTCTATTCTGTCTACAAGTATGGGGGTTTCTACTACTCTGTCGAGTTTGATAATCACTAGAATGACTTACAGAACTCAAGAAAGTACTTCATGATTACAGTTCTGTTGTAGCACAAGCTACAAATTAGAACTAGCCAACGGGGGGAGATGGATAGGGCATGGTCTGGGAGTGGTCCACACGTGAAGCTTCTGTCAGCCTCAGGGATATGTCGCCCTCCTCTCCTGGAACATCAGTACTATTGCCAGCCAGCATGCTCCCCGAGTTTCAGTGTCCAGAGCTTTTATTGAGATTTCACTAGTCATGTTGCTCAGTCTCCAGACTCCCTACTTTCCCTTGAGGTCTGGCTGATGTCAAATGGCTCAAAGGTCTAACCCTCTAATCACATCTTTCTGGTGTGGTCTTTCTGATGTGACCAGCTCCCATATATGTTATCTCTTAAGCATAAACTATATAGGAGCTCACCATGAGTTAGTATATTAGTATAAACTATTGTGTATGGGTCCCAGGGACCTACCATGAATAACAAGGAGCCTTCTATCACTTGGAATATTCCAAGGATTTAGAAGTTACCTCCCAGGAACCAGGACAGAGGCGGATGAAGTTCTTTATTTTATATGGCGTGCACATAGTTTAGTCTGTATAAGCTGATGACGTGATGTCCTTAGTAAGGAATTTGTTAGAATATCAAAAACTAATGATGTAATATATGATGATTAACATAACAATAAATAAAAAAAGGAATTTGTTAGAATAACTCAGGTTTAATGAAATATGGGAGTCAGCTGAAAATGATCTGTGGAAGCAAATATTTTCTTTCTACACCATTTCTAGGCATATTAATGATTTTTTTAATTAAAAGAAATTATTTGACTTTTAGTAACTCCTTATTGTGTTTAATAACTAGCCATTGTTGAGAAATGCTTTTATTAATTTTTTAAGTATAGGTCTATGTACCTCAGTTAAATACCATCTTTTTCATTAATTAATTATTTAAAAATTTTATTTATTTGACAGAGAGACACAGTGAGAGAGGGAATACAAGCAGGGGGAAGTGGGAGAGGGAGAAGCAGGCCTTCCGCAGACCAGGGACCCTGATGCGGGGCTGATCCCGGGACCCTGAGATCATGACCTGAGCCGAAGGCAGATGCTTAACAACTGAGCCACCCAGGTGCCCCTATTTTTCTCTTTCTTAGAGAAGTTAAGTATTTTCCCTTAGGTTGAGCATTATTACTTTGATTTTAATGCTTTATATCCTGGAAGGTGTTTTTTTTTTTAAAGATTTTATTTATTTGAGAGAGAGAGAGAGAGAGAGAGAGAGTGCATGAGAGGGGTTAAGGTCAGAGGGAGAAGCAGACTTCCCACCGAGGAGGGAGGCTGATGCGGGATTCGATCCTGAGACTCCAGGATCATGACCTGAGCCGAAGGCAGCCACATAACCAACTGAGCCACTCAGGTGCCCTATCCTGGAAGATATTTTTAATAATTGACATGATACAGCCAATACTTTCAACATTTTTTCCATATATACATACTTTTAACCCAACATCCATAGATTATCTGCACTGCTTTTGAAATAAAGTATCTGGCTCAGATGGTGAAGATAGGAGCATTGCTTTGTTTTGAGTTTTATAAGAATTTTTTTCTATTAAAGAAATAAAATTTGCACATGCAAAATGATTATAAAGTGTACAGAACAGGGACCCCCTGGGTGGCTCAGTCAGTTGGGTCTCTGACTCTTGATTTCGACTCAGGTCATGATCTCAAGAGTCTTGAGATTGAGCCCCGTGTAGGGCTCTGAGCCCAGCAAGAAGTCTGCTTCTCTCCCTCTCTCTCTTCCCCCTCTGCCCCTCCCCTGCTCGTGCTCTCCCTCTTTCTCTAAAATAAATAAATCTTTAAAAAAAAGAAAGTACAGGGGTGCCTGAATGGCTCAGTTGGTTGAGCATCTGCCTTTGGCTCGGGTCATGATCTCAGGGTCCTGGGATTGAGCCCCACATCGGGCTCTCTGCTCAGTGGCACATCTGCTTCTCCCTCTTCCTCTGCCTCTGTGATCTCTCTCTCTTTCTCTCTCTCTCAAATAAATAAATAAATCTTAAAAAAAATAGAGGGGTGCCTGGGTGGCTTGGTCGTTGAGCTTCTGCCTTCGGCTCAGGTCATGATCCCAGGGTCCTGGGATTGAGCCCCGCATTGGGCTCTCTGCTCTGCTGGAAGCCTGCTTCTCCCTCTTCCACTCTCCCTGCTTGTGCTCCCTCTCTTTTTTTTTTTTTTTTAAGATTTTATTTATTTATTCATGAGAGACAGAGCGAGAGAGAAAGAGAGAGAGAGAGAGAGAGGCAGAGGGAGAAGCAGGCTCCCAAGGAGCAGGGAGCCCGATGCGGGACTCGATACCAGGACCCTGGGATCATGACCTGAGCTGAAGGCAGACGCTTAACCATCTGAGCCACCCAGGCGCCCTTGTGCTCCCTCTCTTGCTGTGTCTCTCTCTGTCAAATAAATAAATAAAATCTTTAAAAAAAAAAAAAGTACAGAGCAGTATAACGTGAAAATTTGTGACCCTCCCAACTCTGTCCTCCAGTCTCTCTTCTTAGACAGTATCTTGTGTATAATTTCATGGTTAGATGGTGCATATGTGTATGTATACCCCTTCTTTTTCTATATCTGGTAGCATAGATCCTGTTCTGTATTTGAAAATACTAGTTTTGTGATTTATAGTATGGGGATATGACCATACCTTTTGAGATTAAAAAGCAATGGAATGCATCTGTTTGACCTGGAGCAGTTCCTGTATGCTGCTAAGGTTTTCATTACAGATGCAAGAAAAAAGTGTCCTTGTCCTTCCTGTCTGTCTAATTGTGGCAGCCATGATTGAATGGGGGAATACAGAGGGAAACATGGAGAGAGAATTTTTGCAACTCAGAAATAACTTGTAAACACTGAAGAGCCTGTTATACTCCAAAAAAGAAATGGAAATTTTAGTTAAAAAAGGTAACCTAGACCGGGGCATAAAACTGTATTAACCAGCCTTTATCTCTTGGTGTAAAGGAAGTTCTTTGTATACCAAACTAGTACTTGCAGTGGGTTATGGAAGGTGTCAAATAACATTTACAATGTTATATTGAAATTATATGCTTGCTTATTTACTGTCTAGATGCTGTTCCTTTGGGCAAAGACTTATATACCTGTTTATCTCCCCAAGACCAGCAAAGCAGCTGGCATATGGGTGGTGCTCAGTAAATGTTAAATGAAGAGTTACTAAGTCAGTATGTATCTTGGAAGAGAGGTTGGCTTTTAAATGTGGCAATGTTGAAATTTATTTTAAAAAACTAAATTCATAGTAAGAAGAATTTAAGAAATTTAATATTTTCAGTAAGTTATTTAATAAAAGTTCATGAATTAAAAATTAAACAATTTTCTATCAAATATGGTCTCATTAATAAGAAAAAGATGTTAGGTTAACCTTAGAAAAATCTTCAAATCCAGCAATTAATATATCACTCTATTGTCAGTGTTCTTCAGAGAACCACTAGGATGTGTGTGTAAGTAAATACATATAATACATATAAATATATATATAAAGAGAAATAATTAAGGAGTTGGCTTGTGATTATGGAGGCTGAAAAGTCTAATATCTGTAAGGTAAGCTGTGTAAGTTGTGAAGCTGGTTACCCTGGGAAGAGCTGATGTTGCAGTTCTATGTCTGAAGATTGTTGGCAGAATTCCTTCTTGCTTGGGAAAGGTCAGTCTTCGTTAAGGCCTTCCACTGATTGGATGAGGCTCACTCACATTATGGAGGGCAGTTTGCTTTATTTAAATTCTACCAATTTAAATGTTTATCTCACCCAAAAACCACTGTCACAGAAACATCCATAATAATGTTTGACCAAATATCTGGGCACCATGGCCCAGCCAAGTAGACACCTAAAATTAACCATCATAGTCACTACTGAAATCTTTCCTTTTATTGAGTTTCTTTACAAGTGGCATAGAAATAATGTTAAAAATTAAATGCAAGCAGGATTTCACATTAACTGTTAGCACTAATAAATCTTTAGTGTTTGCTGACTTGTCTAATATTGCAGGTGTGTTATGTGAACAAGTTAGCTCTTAGACAAAATTGATAAATTCCTAGAGAGACCCAAATTACTAAAATTGATTGAAGTAGAAATGGAAAATCTAAATAGACCTATAACATGTAAAGAAATTGAAATCTTCATTAAAAATCTTTCACAAAGAAAAGCCCAGGCCTGGATGGCTTCATTGATGAAATCTACCAAATGTTTAAAGAAGCAATAATACCATTCCTTTATAAACTTGAAACAAAAGAGAAAGGCACACTTCCCAACACATACTGTGAGGCTAGTATTATCCTAATATCAAGGCTAGATGAAGTTTTCACAAGAAAAGTACAAAGTAGTGTCTTATGAATATAGATGCAGAAATCCTAAACAAAACATTAACAGATTGAAATGAACAACATATAAAAATTATTATACCCCTGGCCAAGTGAGCTTTATCATAGTAATGCAAGTTTTTGTCTTAATATCTCAAAATTAATATATACCGGATTAATAGAATTGAGATAATCATGTGCTTTCTGCCCTTAAGAGTTGGAGAAAAAGCATTTGACCAAATCCAGCACCGATTTATGACAAAAACTATCAATAGATGCGGAATAGAAGAGATCTTTGGATTCTGAAGAAGGGCATCTGTGAAAAACCTACAGTCAGCATCACACTTAACAGTTTATGACTGCAAAGCTTTCCTTCTAAGAGCAGGAACAAAATAAGGATGTGTACTGTTAACACTTCATTCAACTTTGTGCTGAAGGTTCTAGCCAGTGCAATGAAAGAAAACAGGAAATAAAAGGCATCAAAGTTAGAAGTAAAATTGTCCTTGTTTGCAGATGGCATGATTCTGTTTGGAGAGAATCCTAAGGAATCCACAAAAAAACCAATAGAAATAATGAGCTTATTAGCAAGTTCACAGAATATGAGATCAATAAAAACGTGTTTCTATATGTTTTGTTAGCAATGAACAGTCTGAAAATACTTAATTCAGAATAGCAACAAATAGAATAAAATACAGTTGATCCTTGAACAACATGGGCTTGAACTGGGGGTCTAGTTATACATGGACTTTTTTCAATAAATGTATTAGAAATATTTTTGGAGATTTGTGACAATTTGAAAAATTTCATAGATGAGCTGTGTAGCCTAGAAATACTGAAAAAATTTAAGAAAGTTAGGTGCCTGGGTGGCTCAGTTCAGTTGAGTGTCTGACTCTTGATTTTTGGCTCAGGCCATGATATCAGGGTCCTGGGATTGAGCCCTGGGTGGGGCTCCCCGCTCAGCAAGGAGTTTGAGGATTCTCTCTCTCCCTCCCTCTGATTGTGTATGCACTTGCTCGTTCTCTCTAAAATAAATCTTTTAAAAAGGAGTACTGTGAATGTATAAAATATATGTGGATATTAGTCTGTTCTATCATTTACCACCATAAAATGTATACAAATCTATTAAAAGTTGAAAATCATCAAAACTTAAACCCCAAACACAGACTATACTGTGCGTGTTGCCATTTGCATTCATGAGAAATGTAGATAAATGTAAAGATGCACTATTAAATTTTAACTGCATAAAATTAACTGTTCATACTGTACTACTGTAATAATTTCATAGCCACCTCCTTGTTGCTATTGTAGTGAGCTCAATTGTTGCAGGTGTCCACTTAAAAAACCATGTGGTGCTGGTGTGCCTGACTGGCTCAGTCGGAAGAGCTTGTGACTGTCGATCTCTGGCTTGTTTGAGCTGGATACAGAGATTAAATAAATTTAATTTATCCATACATACATTGGACGTAGAGATTAAATAAAGTCCTTATGATGCTAATCATCCCTGAGAGGGCAGTTCATTTCCAGTAAATGGTGTATTGCAGTAAAAAGTGATCTCTCTGGATTCTTGTGTTTTTCATTGTCTTCAGTGCAATAATATAAACTTTGGGTTACACCCTGGGATCCATACAAAGTGCCACTAGTGGTGCTGGGAGTGCTCCCAAGAAGCAGAGAAAAGTCATATTACAATAAAAAATTGAATTGCTTGATATGTAGATTAAGGTCTACAGCTGTGGTTGGCCCACCATTTGAAGATAACTGAATCCTGTGTAAGGACCACTGTGAAAAAGAAAAAGGAAAGTCATGAAGCCATTGCTGTGCTACACCAGCAGGTGCAAAAACTTTGCAATTTGTGAATACCTTTTTTTGTTGTATTGCAAATGGAACTTTTATGTGGGTGCAGGATTGCTATAAGAAAGGCATACCTATAGACTGTACTATGATTTGAGGAAAAGCAAAGTTATTATGTGACAATTTAAAGCAAAAGGAAGATGAAGAATCTAAAGGTGGAGAGTTTAATACCAGCAAGGGATGGTTTGATAATTTTGGAAAGACGTTTGTCTTAAACAATGTCAAGATAGCAGGGGAAGCAGCTCCTGCTGATGGAGAGGCAGCAGACTAATTCCCAGATGCCATTAAGAAAATCATTGAGGAGAAAGAATATCCATCTGAACAGGTTTTAATGCAGATGAAGGTGCCCTATTTCCGGGAAAAATTCCACAAAGAACATGTATTAGTAGGAAGAGAAGCGAGCACCAGGATTTAAGGTAGGAGGGCTAGGCTCTACTGTTTTGTGCAAATGCAGTTGGGTTTATGATCAGGACTGCCCTTATCTGTAAAACTGCTAATGTCTGAGTCTTGAGGGGAAAAAATAAATAGCAGCTTACCAGTCTTCTGGTTGTGCAAAAAGGGTTGAACAATGAGAACTTTTTTTCTGCATTGATTCCAGTGATGCTTTGTCCCTAATACTAATATCTGTTAAATTGGACAATGCCCCTGACTACCCAGAACCCCATGAGTTCAACACTGAAGATGTTGAGGTAGTCTGCTTGCCCCCAAACACATCTTTTATTCAGCCTCTAAACTAGGGGGTTATATTGACCTTTATGGCTCATTACATATGGTACTCCATGGAAAGGACTGTCAACACTATGGAAGAGAACCCTGATAGGGAGAACACCATAAAAGTCTGGAAAGATTGAAGAGCTCATCATTTTTATAGGAAAAGCCATGAAAGCCATTAGACCTGCAGCAATAAATTCCTGCTGGAGAAAACTGTCCAGATGTTGTGCATGACTTCATAGGATTTATTGCAGAGCCAGTCAAGGAACTCATCAAAGAGATTGTGGATATGGCCAAAAAAAAAAAAAAAAGGTGGTGGGTGAACAGTTTCAAGATAAGAATCTTGGAGAAATTCAAGAGCTAATAGATACCCTACCAGAGGAATTAACAGAAGCTGGCTTGATGGAGGTGAGTACTTCTGAACCAGTGCCAGATGATAAGGAGGAAGACCTAGAAGAGCAGTGCCATAAAACAAATCGACATCTGACAATCTGGCAGAAGTGTTTCAGTTATTCAAGACTGCTTTTAACTTCTTTCACAACATAGGCTTTTCTGTGTTATGAGCATTGAAATTAAAGGACATGGTGGAAGAAGGATTGGTAGGGTATAGAAACATTTTTAGAGAAATGATAAAACAGCAGTCAAATTACAGTGTGTATCCGTAAAGGTATACTGAGTGTATCAGCCTGTCCTGGCCTTTCTCTGCTTCTCCTGAGACAGCAAGACCAACCCCTCCTTTTCCTCCTCCTCCTCAGCCTACTCATTGTGAAGATGACAAGGATAAAGACCTTTATGGTGATCACTTCCACTTAGTGAATAACTATCGTGCTGTACAATAGTTGAAGTTGTCTACTGTGTATGCATGTGTCTTAGTGTGAAAGTCTAATAAGTCTATGGCAAGAACTGTATATTTTTGTGTCATTTTTATTGCCTAAATATTCATTGCATAAAACATTGTATGTAAGACTTCTGTGGAAATGGATAGCCTGTCCTTGTGTAGGCATAAGGTGAGTGATGTTTAATCTAAAGTTAATTAGGTTTCCTATGTTTTATAACTTTGCTTTCAAAGAATTACATTATCATACAGTATGCGTCTCTTGTAATTGGAGAAACTATCATCCTGTCATCACAGGTAAGTGGTTTTTAAAACAATGTGACAGTGTTTCCAATACTGTATTATGGATATGACTGTAATACTGTATGCCATAAAAATTTGATAACCATTCATTAGTGTATAGGTTAGGCTATCATGAAACATTTGTATCGATTATACTAGGCTACTATAAAGCAATCATGTTGCTGCTTCATCATGAATACTGAGTCATTATACCTGTAAATGTAAGTTTTTTTCACGTTGTCTTTTCATTTTTATTTTATTTTATTTTTTTTAAGTAAGCTCTGCACCCAGTGTGGAGCTTGAACTCAACAACACCGAGATCAAGAGTCAAGAGTCTTCAGTCTACTGACTGAACCAGCCAGGCACCCATTATCTTTTCAATTTTGATGTCTGGTGTTAGTAATACATGTAATTTTGACAGTGTTTTTGTATCATATAAGATAATATTGATATAGGTACTGATATGATTCATCTTGTAAATAGATGATGTACACTTACAGTATTGATAAATACAGTAAAGTACTGTCAATGTATTTTCCTTATGATATTTTTTGGAGGGGAGAAAATCACTTTATTCTAATTAATTCACAAATGAGAATATCACAAAAAGTGATTTAAGGAGGCACACAAACATCTGCCCAGCCCCAAACTCAAAGCATCTCAATTTCTATACAGTAAGAACATCCTTTTTCATTCCAGATCTGAACAAAGCTGTATTTAATGATGGAGAGGTTTAACTGGTGGTTTTACACTTTATATATTCACTGTTAATTATATTTTTATGTTAAATTGGTCATGAGAGATGATTTTTCCATATCTTCAATTTGAACTTCTTGATTAGACTAAAATCCTTTTGTACATCTGCACTGTTTCAGCACCTCACTGAAACCTTCACAAAGTTTCAGGTCACCCTGGTTCTGGGCACACTCTAGAAACTGTTTCATCTCATAGTGGCATGGGCCAGACTGCTGCTGCTGCTGGCGTGCTGGCTGGGTTCCCTGAGGCTCCTGGTAAGCGATGTCAGGCCTTGAAGGCTCAGCATTACTTCCACCACCGAAGCCTCCAGTGATGGCATGGCCCATCCAGTGCCCAACAGCAGAGCCCACAGCCACGCCAGCTGCAGTGGTTGCCATTTGGGCCATGAGACCTGGCTGCCGGGGTGCAGCAGCAGGTGAGCCAATAGCAGATGGTGGAGCCACTGCTGGGGGCTGAGCTGCTGGTGCTGGTCGGCTCTCATCTGAGGTGCCCAGCTGGCCGGAGGGGCCATGTGGGAGGTGCGGCTCCGGCTTCCACGGGACATGGTTACTTGCAGAGAAGCTTGGTGTCTAGAAGTCTGAGATTTAGCAGAGACCCCAGCGGCTTCTTCCTTATGATTTAAGTAACATTTTCTTTAGCTTACTTTATTGTTAGATTACAGTATGTAATATGTATATAAAATGTGTGCTAATCAATTGTTTATGTTATCCATTAGGCTTATGGTGAAAGACTATTAGTGTATAAGTTTTTGGGGAAATCAAAAGGTATGTGTGGATTTTCAGTGGCATGGGGGTTGACACTCCCACCCCCACATTGTTCAAGGGTCATCTGTACTTAAAAGTGTATTTAACAAAGTGTGTAAGACTTGTACACAGAAAACTACAAAATGTGTCAGAAATTAAAGAATGTGCAAGTATAGGGAGAGACATTCTATGTTCATGGATTTGAAGTCTCTCAACATTATCAGATTGCCAAAGCATAGAAAAGGTGCTTGTGACATATTGTAAGGTATACAACAAGGCAAGCGGTGTTCATATAACTCTTGAAAAGTTTTTTTTCCAGGAATTAAAATATTTTAATTCTCAGTGTTCCTAATGTTTTAAATTTCAGTGTACTAAATAATTATTAATTTCCTTTTTCTTAATTTCCCTGTATGTTTATAACTGACAGAGAGGGTTTTCTTGTTGTTGGTAGTGGTTTTTTTTTTTTTTTTAAGATTTTTATTTATTTATTTGACAGAGCACAAGCAGGGGGAGTGGCAGGCAGAGGGAGAAGCAGGCTCCCCGCTGAGCAGGGTGCCTGACACAGGGCTCGATCCCAGGACCCTGGGATCATGGCCTGAGCCGAAGGCAGATGCTTAACCATCGAGCCACCCAGGTGCCCCGGTAGTAGGATTTTTTTTTTTTAACTTTTTTTTTTTTTAAAGATTTTATTTATTTATTCATGAGAGACAGAGGAGGAGAGAGAGAGAGAGGGAGAGAGAGAGAGAGAAGCAGAGGGAGAAGCAGCCTCCCAAGGAGCAGGGAGCCCGATGCGGGACTCGATCCCAGGACCCTGGGATCATGACCCGAGCCGAAGGCAGACGCTTAACCATCTGAGCCACCCAGGCGCCCTTTTTTTTTTTAACTCTTGACAAAAGTTCATGAAGATCACAGAACAATCATAGTTTTCCCATTGATCTTTAAGATTGCTGCACCATTTCAGAGTGCGTGGTGATCAGTGCAGTACCAGGAGGCGCCTTGATAGCTGATTTATAAGGAAATAAAAACAACTTGGATAGCTATGACAATCTTGAAGAAAAGGTTGGAAACAAAGTTGGAAAACTTTATATATAAAGACTTGGTATGAAATTAGAGTAATTAAGACTGTTTAGTTTTGGCATGAGGTTAGGTAAATAGACCACTGGGACAGAATAGAGAGGATTGAAACAAACCCACTCTGTACAGATACCTGATTTACGACGTTAAGTGCCTCTGCGGTTCAGTGGAGAAAAGGATGGTCTTCCCAGTAAGTGGTGCTGGTTAGGTCAGGAATCCATACTAGAGAAGAGAAAAAAAAGAAACTTAAACCTGTACCTCACACTGCATATGATTATTAATTCAAGAGAGTTACTGACCTAAAGGTAAAACTTTAACACTATAAAATAGCTTAGAGAAAACAAAGGAGACTGTCTGAGATGTTGGAGGTAGTTGAGGATGTCTTAAATAAGACCGGAAAAGAACTAATCATAAAAGAGAAGTCTGATAAGATGGACTTCATTAAAATTAAGAACTATTCATCACAGGGGCACCTGGGTGGCTCAGTCAGTTAAGCATCTGCCTTCGGCTCAGGTCATGATCCCAGGGTCCTGGGATCGAGTCCCACATCGGGCTCCCTGCTCTGCGGGAGTCTGCTTCTCCCTCTGCCCCTCCCCACTGTGCATGCGCTCTCTCTCTGTCTCACAAAATCTTAAAAAAAAAAAATTATCTTTATTGGTCTCTCTTTGTTTTTCTTGTCTACTTCTCCCTCTCTTCCTCTCCCTGCTTGTGTTCTCTCTCTCTCAAATAAAATCTTAAAAAAGAACTATTCATCACAATACATAACAATGGGAAAAGGCAGCCGTAGGTATATGTATAAAATCTACATATTTATATGTATGTATATGTGTGTGTATAAAATTTACATATCAGTAAGAAGAAGACCAGTTCTGAAAATGGACAAAAGACTTGGATAGCTGTTTTCAAAAGAGGGAAATCCAAATGCATTGCAAAGGTGCTCAGCATCATTAGTTGTTAGGAAATACAGATTGAAACTACAGTGAGACACCATTGCACACAAGTATAATGTCTAATATTTATAATACCAAGAGTGGGCAAGGCTGTGAATTAACTGGAACTCATTCATTGCTTGTAGGAATGGATAACGGTTCAACTTTGAAAAACTGGCAGTATCTACTGAACTCGACCTTATCCAGTGACCCAACAATTCCACTCCTAGGAATATAGCCAAGAGAAATACATGTGTTCACCAAAGACATGTACAAGAATGTAAATGGAATTTTGTTCATAATAGTGCTCCCCCCCACCCTCCCAAACAGCAGGAAACTGCTGAAATGTCTGTGAACTGTAGGATGGATTAAAAAAAGTGATCATACAATGAAAGACACAAACTGAAAAGAATGAACCACTGCCGCATATAGCTACATGGCTGAATCTCACATAAGTAATATTGAGTGAAGTAAAATGTAAAAAAGTTCTTTTTATTTGAGGTTCAAGAACAGCTCCAACGCATCCATATTAATAGAAGTCTGAATACTTGTAAGCTCTGGGAGAGGGCATTAGTAGGGAAGGAGCATAAGTGTGCCTTCTGAGGTGGAAAGAAATCTGAGTTATTACAATAGTGCATATTTTTGTACAAATTCATTGAGCAATATGCCTAAGATTGTGCTTTTTTGGTATGTATATTCCTCAATTTTTAAAAAATTCGGCTTGTGGGAGAAAGTTTGCTTTGCTTTCCACAGTAGGAAGTGCTCAAAATCAGTATTTTGGGATTTGCCAGAAAACTGATTTACTGACACCTTATGCATTTGACAAGAGAAGCCAATAAAGATTTTTTTTTTTTAAGATTTATTTGAGAGAGAGCGCACAGGGAGGGGGGAAGGAAAGAGGGGCAGAGGCAGAGAGAGAGGGAGACACAGACTCCCTGCTAAGCAGGGAGCCCGATGTGAGGCTCGATCCCAGGACCCTGGGATCATGACCTGAGCTGAAGGCAGATGCTTAACCGACTCAGCCACGCAGGCGCCCCACCAATAAAGATAATTTAAACCAAGAAGGATCCTGGTGTTTGAAAGGTCAGTAAAAATATTAAAGTCCACTATTCTTTCTGCTATTGCCACTACTACCAACTAACCTATATTGAGTGCTATGTGCCAGATGCTGTGCTATATATATATATTCTTCCCTCATTTAATCTGGAGTTGGATTTCTTTTTTGGGACTTCATACTTCTTGTCCTCCCTATAACCTGACATCTTTGAAATTCGCAACATCAATCTCTTGTACTCACTTCTTACTGCAGTTATTCACAGATTCAGAGCCATTCCTCTAATTCCTTAAACATTTAGTACCTCTTTAGTTTTTTGACTTCTTCATGTTGTGATACTGTTTTCCACTCTTCCTCAGCCACCCACTTCAATAGTCCTATCTTAGACCCCTGTTACCAGTGACTGAATTACAGTTGCAAATATTTATTTTGATGACCACTTCCAGTTTTTTTCAGCTGATTTTCTCTTGTATCCCGCCTCTGACAAGTATTCCAAATAATTGACATTACCAGGACCTACCATCCCTTGATTCTACTCCCTTAAAGGACCTACCCTCTCATTACTTCCTTCCTTATGTGGCTTAAGTTCCATGGTCCGTTTTATCGACTCCCTTTTCTTTCTTGCTTCTCTTTCCCTTTATCTTATCTATTTGGGAAAATCTAATCTCTTGTTAAATCTAACTCTGAGCCTGTTGTGTGCTGTTTGTATGTAGCCGAATTTGGGTGGAGAAAACCCACAACCATGTAATTGTTCTTACTTTAAAGTACTATTAACCTAAGGTGTGTCCTCACTGCTCTTGGCGGTTCTGTTACATTTACCTAATCCATTCCTATCCTGTTCTACAAGGCAGCTATTTCATCTTTTCTTTTCTCCTCAAACTCCATTCCCCGTCCTCCTGCCCATGGTTTTACTCTGTATTTCCCTGCAAAATAGAAGCAATTAGAATTTACCCTTTTCTCCCACCCTTACATCTGCCAGCCAGCCCTCATCTGTACTATGTATTCTGCCTTGTCTTGTTACCATAGATTGTTAGACCAACCCCTCTACTTATATAGCATTCTGTCCCTTTTCACTGAAAATATTACCACTTCAATTTTCCTCCTCACCTGAATCATAAATTATTTTTCCTTTCTATTAGAACATTTATGTCAGAATATAAGCATTGCTATATCATCTCCTGTTTTATAAAATCCTGTATGTTCCTCCAGTTACTGTCAATTTCTAGGTTCTTCTTTGTTCAAAAGTTAGAGTTGTGTATATTATCTCCAATTACTCTCACCTCAGTTTCTTAAACCTCTTCCCATCAGGCTTCTGTGCTGCTCAACCACAAAGATTAAGATCTATAGTAACCTCTTACATAACTGCATTTAGTGAGCAGTTTTGAAATCTTTTATTGTTCAACTTACCTGCTCCATTTAACATCTTACTGCTTCCTTGAAGTATTTTCTTCACTTGGCTTCTAGAGCTACTCTTCTGGTTTTCTTCCTATCTTACTAGTTCCTCCTTATGCAGATCACTTTTAACAAAGCAGGCCTGGGACTGACTATCCTTAGAAAGGCCTGCCTGCAAGCCTGCCTTGGCTAGTATCTTGAATTTAGCTAGTAAACAGTTCCTGGTACTGATCTAAAACATCTAAAAATCCTCTAAATGATAAAGTCATTGTTCGTAAATTGTATAAACCATATGACCAAGTAGAACAACTGCTTTCCTTTTGTAGAGTCTGGAATCTTGGTATGTGCTAGGCAGAGGGTGCCTGTGTGACCTGTTCTGAATAAAAACCTGGGGCACTGAGTCTAATGAGCTTTCTTAGTAGACAACGCTTCACGTTATGTTGTCACCATTTGTGTCCTATGTGATTCCATGGGGAAAGAATTCTTGGAGATTTGTACCTAGTTTCCTCTGGACTTTGTTGCGTGAGCTTTTTCTTTCCCTTTGCTAATTTTTCTTTGTATTCTTTCGTAGTAATAAACTGTAATTGTGAATATAATGCATTCTGTAAGTCTAGTCAATCACTCAGCCTGGAGATGGCTTGGGGGACTTCCAGCAGACTCCTTTTCATTTTTTTTTTTTTTCCTAGTTCCTTTTCAACTCCCTTACCTCTAAACTTTGGGTACTTGAAGAATCCTTCTGTGACCATAGTCCCTATGTGTTTTTATCCATTTTTAGGCAGTGTCTTTCAATCTTATATCAAAATAGTATTGATTCGTATTTTAGGCTCCAGAATTTTCTAGATTTATTTTTCATGCTCTGAAGTATTTATTTTGGAAATCAAGCAAAAATGATTACAGATTACCAAATAAGATAAAGAGATTTTACTCTTGTTACTAGAAATTTTGTGTGATTTGTAAAAATTCATTTTAAGTACAATTATGCTTAGGGAAATTCGGAAGAGAATAATAAAGGAGAAAACAATTACATTGTTAAATTTAAAAATTATCAGAAAGGAAGCAACAGTAGAATTTTACATTGCAGAGAAGCTCTGAGGTTTAGACTAGGCCAAAAAATTACAGTTAATGTAAAGATTTTGGGAAATGGACAACAGGAAATTGATGTTTTTTTGTTTTTGTTTTTTTTTTTTTTTTTTACTAATTTTTGTATTTTTAATTCTCATTCTTTTTAACATTTGTAATCTTAGGTTTCTCTTATTGCGAACTAAATGTCAGATATTCTGCTTTTCAGATTGTACGAGTCAAATGAGTCCTGTGTAATAATACCTTTATAGGTAAAGTTTGAGTACAGTGTTCTCAATTAAAGCAGTCCTGTCTCTTGATAAGTCACCTGCTTATGGAAAGTCCTATTATTATTTCCTATAATTTGTCTTTTGAGGGGCGCCTGGGTGGCTCAGTCGTTAAGCGTCTGCCTTCAGCTCAGGTCATGATCCCAGGGTCCTGGGATCGAGCCCCGCATCGGGCTCCCTGCTCAGCTGGAAGCCTGCTTCTCCCTCTCCCACTCCCCCTGCTTGTGTTCCCTCTCTCACTGTCTCTCTCTCTGTCAAATAAATAAATAAAATCTTTAAAAAAAAATTTGTCTTTTGATTATTTTTATGTAGTAACTTCTCATGGTAATATAATAAAAGAGAAAGCTAAGTGTTCCTTGGTAATTCTATAAATTGCTAATTATGAGTGCTGTTAGGTAAATTAATTTTAAAAAGATTGCATACTTTAGTTTTGAATATAGTTTTTTTTTTAGCCCATAACCACTATAGAAACTAATACTTGTAATTGATACAGTTGTGAAGCATAATGTTAACTGTCTTAGAGTCACTGATGTACTTCAGTGACATCACTTCAAATGACCCTAAGATAACACTAATGCTTTATTTGCCACTAGAAGCATCATAAGACAACTGCTCTTAATAAGTAAGTTTGACCATGTTTCTTAAGTCAATTAAGATGCCATAGTTCATGCATAGTTTAAAAGGAACAGAATACTTAAATTGTTCCATATAGTTCTTAATTTTATTTCTCTGACCTACCTCTAATGCTGTAAAATGTTATGACAAAAATAACAGTTAAAAAGTATTTTCTGTTGACTAAACCTTAAACTTAATAAAATTTAAAGTAGTTCAGAAGGCAATCAGTATGTATTCTTCCTTGTCTCTTAAGACAATTATTACAAATACTGTTTGTGGCAAAAGTAAAAGGCAAATCCTCTTGATAAATGAAATTGAACTTAGTATAAATAGTAATTTATAAATGAAAATCACATTTTAATTTCCATTTTTCTACATAAATGCACCAAGCAAAATTGAAAACCTGTATTAAAAACGACCTTAAATACATGACTTTTCAGAAAGCTGTGAATTACTGCTTTCCTCAGTAGGAAAGCCTGGCATGTTGAGAGGCATCATCCTTGGCAGCATTGTTTTCTTTTTCTCCTTGACACAATAGAGTATCCATTGTGACTAGAGATAAGTAACTTTGGTTACTAGTTACTATGCTTCTTCTCTATGCAGTCAGACTGCCTAAAAGCAGAAATGAAATATTAAAAATTGTGTGCTTTTTCCCTTTCATTCTTTCCTCGTATTCAAGGATTCATTCATGTATTCATTCATACATTTATTCATTGAATATTTCTTAGATATAGGTTATATACCAGGCATTATAAAATTGAATAAAGCATGGTCTTACCTTCATTGACCTTATAGCTTAGTTCCATGTGTAAATGTGAGAATCGAAACTATTTCTCTCTTTAGGCTTAAATTCTGTATCTTTTAAAAATAAGGTTTAGATTCCTATGTGAGGAAAGAATGCTTTTCTAGAATGATTTAAAATTCTAAGCATATGGGATACTTTAAATTCTTTTGGGATGGGGCGCCTGGGTGGCTCAGTCGTTAAGCGTCTGCCTTTGGCTCAGGTCATGATCCCCACGTCCTGGGATTGAGCCCCGCCTTTGGCTCAGATCATGATCCCCGCGTCCTGGGATCGAGCCCCGCATCGGCTCCCTGCTCGGCAGGAAACCTGCTTCTCCCTCTCCCATTCCCCCTGCTTGGGTTCCCTCTCTCGCTGTCTCTCTCTCTGTCAAATAAATAAATAAAGTCCTTAAAAAAAAAATTCTTTTGGGAGAGAGTTGGGAGTGTGAGTGAGAGGCATCCCTAAGGATGCCTGCTTTACCCACTATTATCAGGATTATGTAGGCTAGAAGTGTTTATCAAGAGAATTCCATGGTATTCATGGTGGAAAGTGGAATTTAGTATTCTGTAAAAATCAAGAGACATCCATTTATATTTATACCACTTGGGCCTTTCCCCCTGAAATATTTCAGTGATGTAATAAAGCAGTTATATGACACTTTTATGAAAAGTCCCATCATTTAGCTGCATTGTGAGGGAATAAGACACAAAAATGGTGATATCTATATCAGTTTATAAACTACGGTTAATTATTTCACCTATCTTCCTTGTAGCTGACTCATTAAGGAAAATTATTTTGTTTAGAAATGATAAACTTTTTATACTGTGGTATTATATAGTAGGACTAAAAAAAGAGGAACTTCAAAATCTAAATACTCACCTGATATCTGTGCCTCTTGACAGTATTTTTACTATTAAAATATTTTGAAAGTATATAATTTGATTTTTAACGGCTTTATCGAGATAATTTGCATATCACAAAGTTTACCCATTGAAATTGTACAACCCTGGTTTTTAGTATATTTACAAGTTTTACAGCCATCACTATTGTCGATCATCACCCCAAAATGTAATTTGATTTTTGAGCTCTATGTATGGAAACATGACTCAAAATTAAAGTTTTTCTTAAAAAATTAACATCCTTCTATGGAGTTTCTGTTTGGGATGATGAAAAAATTCTGGAAATTACCTTAATTTTGTGTGTGTGGTGATGTTTGCACAGCATTGTGAATATGCTTAATGCTACTTAATTGTGTGCTTAAAAGTGGTTAAAATGGTAAATTTTATATTATGTATATTTTACCACAGTAAAAAATTAAATACCCATTTATATGAAATCAGAATTGGTGGCTTAACTTTTAAAGTTTTGGAAATTTCAGCCTGAGCCATGCATAGTCCTAATAATTTTTTCTCGAACATGTTATAACAAAGATATTCTTACAATAAAAAAAAATCACATTATTAATTTTCACAGAAGACAGACCTTAAAATTGTTGTAGGTATTTGTCTTTATAGAAATTTCAGTAGAATTAAGTGAAAAAGTAAAGGTAATCAGCTTTTCTTTAATTTTGTACTCTGAAAAAGCCAGATGCCAAACAATGCAGAATCATTTATCTAAAGGGAGAAAAAGTAAATACACAGACACATGTACACACACACACACACAGTAATTTAAAAGTATCTGTTTATAGATGCATAAAGTCTCTGGAAGAAAATACAAGAAACAGTAATGGTTGTTTTGGGCAGGAGAACTGGGTGACTGGGTTTCATGGGCGTGAGGGATATTTTCCATATGTGTGAATGTATGACCTGCTGAAACATTTTAAGTAAACTATTATCCTGATCCCAGTCTCAGAATCAAACATGACTGTGTTCTTTGCTACTGTGCATTGGTGACAGCAGATTGTATTGAAATTGACATTGGTTTGAAAAGGAGCTATATTACTTGTTTTCTTTCTAGGAATTGATTATGGATTAAGTTTACCACTTGGGGAAGATTATGAACGTAAGAAACATAAACTAAAAGAAGAATTGAGGCAAGATTACAGACGTTATCTTACTCAGGTAATACATTCTGTTAGTTAGCTGGATCTTATGCTTCAGAATTCACCAGCTAAATTTATTTTCCTAAGGTTTTAGTCAAATGTGTTAATTTTTAGGTTTTCATTGGTATCTAACAGTAGGATATTAAAATGACAGTTAAGGGACATATATGACATTGGTAGAAAGTGGTGCTGAGAATTGGTACCATGGAATAACAGATTCTTGATCTTTGCAGTAGGGTAGTGGGTTTTAATTTTAAATGAGATTGTAAGTTCTGGTTGTTCATATTTTCTGTAGAGTTATCATGGTTTAAAAAAACCCAATTATGATTCCCTGCTCCTCTAGTCCCCACGACCATGTATTTAAATGACACATGGAATTCTAGTTGCCACTTATTTTCCTGTCGGCTAAGCTTTTAAAAACTTCATTTAACATATTTACTTAGCTTCCAAAGTCTTTGCTTTATGATTTAATCTATTTACTTAGCAGAACTCTTGTTTTAAGTATGTTCGGTTAAATTATGTAATTGCTAAACTAAAGATTTCTTGTAAGTTTTGAAATTTACTTTTTAGCATATCAAATTATTTTAAAGTTATGATGTTTCTAGTCATCCCGAGATATTCTGTTGTTTTTTAATACTTTGTAATGTTTATTCCAAGTGTATAAGTGGTCTCTTATTTATTCTGATTTGCACATGGAGAGAAAGAACTTTGAATACATTTTATCAATAGTTTGTTTTCCTTGACTTTAGGGTATTACACAAGCAAAAAGACAGGTAGGGTTGCCTGCAAAATGTTCTTTAATTTTTTTTCTTATTTTTTAGATCTAGTAGCTTGCAATTATTTTCATTTATGATGTTGCTCTCAAACTAGTAAGAAAAATAACTTCATTTGTGATTTTGAGACTTTTGAATGGTAACATTTTATAGCCTTGCTTTTACCAAGATGGCAGTCTATATGTTATAATTTTTCATTAATTCAATCAAGCATTCTTTTTGATTCCTGCTTTGCATTTATTTTTGTTGCTTTCTTATGCATCTTTTAGAAATATGCAGCTATTATAAGCCCATTTATTTTCAGCATGCCAGTTCTTTTCTTCAAATTATGCTAATCACATTAAGATTAATAAAAGATACTCAGGATATTCTAAGATTTTTTAAACTGTGTGTTGTCAGGATTTGGATTACTCAGTATTTTTGTACCCATACCCATGGATTGTGTTTGTAAATTTATATTGGAAAACAAAAACACTATAGTTTTACAGAACTTTTTTTTTTTTTAAGATTTTATTTATTTATTTGACAGAGAGAGACACAGCGAGAGAGGGAACACAAGCAGGGGGAGTGGGAGAGGGAGAAGCAGGCTTCCCGCCGAGCGGGGAGCTCGATGTGGGGCTCGATGTGGGGCTCGATCCCAGGACCCTGGGATCATGACCTGAGCCGAAGGCAGATGCTTAACGACTGAGCCACCCAGATGCCCCTTACAGAACTTTTTTTAAAAAGAATCTCACAGGGCGCCTGGGTGGCTCAGATCGTTAAGTGTCTTCCTTCGGCTCAGGTCATGATCCCTCCTGGGATCGAGTCCTGCATGGGGCTCCCTGCTCAGCGGGAAGCCTACTTCTCCTTCTGCTTCCCTCTCTCTCTCTCTCTCATGAATAAATAAATAAAATCTTTAAAAAAAATAAATAAAAAGAATCTCACACAGTCATTCATTCACCCAACATTTTTTAAGCACTTACGAAGAAGAATCTGTCTTCAAGGGGTCTTAGAATCTGGTCATAGAGATAACATTCATACAGGTTAGAAACTGATAACTAATAAGGCTGTAATGATCAGGAAAGACCTCAAGGTGTTATTTTGTAGGACATTGTAGGATAGGTAGGATTTGGATATTCTAGAGGGCAAATCACGGAGAGGAAGCTTTTCAGATGGAGAATATAGAATGAAGGACTTGGACGGTAGGCTTTAGCTTTGTATGAACGAATCACATGTGATTTACCAGTCTGAGGAGGTTAGAGTAGATTCTTTCTGAGAGTAGTAAAAAATAATGATGTAGGTAGATAGGATAGAGTAGATTAGATTTTTTTAAAAAGGAATTTATTTAAAATATTTATTTATTGTTATTTACTTAATTTTTAAATAGGCTCTACACCCAACATGGAGCTTCAACTCATGACCCTGAGATTAAGAGTTGCATGCTCTACAGAATGAACCAGCGAGGTGCTTCTAGACTAGATTTTTATTTTGATATGTGTGAAACATTACACCTCTGTAAGCAGCCTGTGAAGACCTTGATAACTGTTTTAGGACTGTTAGTTCTGCATATTAGAGATTCTTATCTTATTATTTACTTTAAATTACTGCTACAGATTTTTAGCTTCTCCTTCCACTAATTTTCAGTCTGTTCTTCATACTACTTTCCAGAATGATCCTGTCCCTTACCAATTTAAATACTTCAGTGTCTCCTCACAGACCTTCAGGATAAAAATGCATACTCCTTAGCATGACATGTCGTCTTTCATGTTCCAGCCCACCTCCCTAGCCTTGTACCTCAATATTCTTCCCCTCTCCCACCACTCCTTATTGGGTGGGGTTTTCCTCTAGTTATCTACCGTTTTCACTTGTGGATTTTATACTACTTTATAGATAGAAGATTTTTAAAAAGAGAGGTGGTAGGAGGCATAGGAAGAAATTGCCTTTATGAAAGAGAAAAAGATCAAGGAGTACAAATCTTTAAATTCAAATGGATATGAAGGAGTTTTTGGTGTTGGGTTATCAAGAATGTGGTTGTGATAGAGGAGCAGTAATCCCTTACTATGCAAGAGACAAATTTTGGTTGATGTCTGAGAAGGTGGGCATGGAAAGGAAAGCACAGGAAAAAGAAAATTACATAGGATTTGGGTAGGTGGCTGCAGTGACTTCCTTGACCCCTAGGAAGTCCTATTTCTAGATTTTTTTCTGTGCCTTCCAGACTTTTGGATTGCGTGGATATTTAAATTAAAAAAAATTAAATCCTTAAATTTTGCCAAGAAGAACCATTAAACAACTGCTATTTTCTTTCCAATTTTTAGAATAGAAGACACTTGACCATTTAAAAGTGCAGGGAGAACATATTCTTAGAAGAACAATTTTTAAATTGAATTAGTAAATGTATATTTACAGCCCAGACTTCTCTCCTGAACCTCACACTTTTCCATTTGGCTACCTATCTTAGAAATCTAATGGGTATCTTATGTTGAGCATGTCCAAAAGGGAACTCTGGATTTCTATTTTTCCCACTCCCATCCTCAAGAAACCTGAATTGCTTGTAGCCTGTTCTTTTAATTTTGTCATAGCACTTATCACCTTATAACATACCATACTCTTCCTTATGTTTATTATTTCTTGTCAGTTTCCCATGCTTGAATGTAAGCTTCAGGAAGGCAGGGATCTTGTTTTCTTCACTGTTGAATCTCAGATATATCAAACAGTTTGGGACAGTAGGCATTCAGTATTTGTTGAATGAATGAGACAATGTCTAAAATTTAACTTTTTTAATAACTCACTATACTGTCATTATTTATTTTTTTTCATTTTACTGAACATTTCAAACATCTATCTAGGACTGTGTTGGGAGTGTGAACTGCCCAGTGAAGGAGCGAGGATGCTGTATCTCTGTCTTTCCGGGGTTGGAACTCTGTGTTTTTTTGTATATGTGTAACTCTACAAAATGGCTAGGTTTATAGTGTTACTTTTTATATAAGGGTTAAACTGACTCAGGGATCTAGTCAGGTATCCTATTTTTTCCCCTGACAAATAAGTTTAGAGTTCTATACAACCAACTTTCAAATCAGCTTTTGTAGCACAACTTATTTCTAAGTTTAGATTGAATAAAACCATATATTTTTATTTTTTTAAAAGATTTATTTACTTATTTTAGAGAGAGAGAGAAAGCACGAGTGGGAAGGGCAGAGAGAGAGAGAGAGAGAGAGAGTGAATCTACACCAGATTCCACAGAGCACGGAGCCTGACATGGGGCTTGATCTCACAACCCTGAGATTGTGACCTGAGCAGGAACCAAGAGTTGGGCACTTAACTGACTGTGCCACCCAGGCGCCCCTCAGTCAAACCTTATTAATCATTAAGTTTTATTAATCACTCTGCTCCCAAATGTTTTGAATATAATTATATTGTAGCAGTTGGTACATTATATTATAGTTGTTTGTTTACATGTTTGTTTCCTCAGCTGAATTGTAAATTTCTTACATAGAGGGGATATATTCTTATCTTTGTTCCCCTACCACCAAGAAAAGTAACTGGAAAGTTTTAGGTAGTCAATAATTGCTTGTTTAATGAATAAATAAAAGGCATGGAACTACACAGCTTGACAAGTATCAATTCATTTAATCCTCATAACTTAGTGATTTAGGTGGCATTATCCCTGCCTTATGGACAGAGAAATTGAGGCAGAGACGTTAAGTAACTTCCAGATTATATGACTACCAAGCACTACCAGAAAGTTGGGGATCATATATATTTTTTACTCATCCCTTGTGTTTGCTTTAGAAGTATTCAAAGATATTTTACATTTTTAATCCTCTGATCCTTATACCAGTTTTGGTAGGTAGGCAGAGCAGATACCATTCTCATTTTATATAAGAAGACGGGGTCAGGGAGGTTAAGCAACTTACTCAGTGTTACAGAACTGAGACGTTTTGGGGCTAGTCCTGGAGGCCAGGTCTTTTGACTCCTAGTCTGATGATCTGTCTACTACACTGCATTATCTAAATCTTTAATGAACAAGGGTGGAGGTACATAGAAGGAAACAATGTTCATAGTTTATATCTTTTGGCATTTGAGTAGATATCCCTTCGTAAATTATTGCAGGAAAATTAGTAAAAAAACATTATTACAGCATGTATATGGATCTTGCTGAAGAATAGTAGGACACTGAGAATGAAGAATATATGCTTAGAAGAGAAATATAAATTGGGAAAGAGTTTCTTTTTTTCCCAGGCTTTTTAATCATCTGGAATTATATATATGTTGCAAATGAAAATTAAGACCTGGGGCTCCTGGGTGGCTCAGTTGGTTGGGCGACTGCCTTCGGCTCAGGTCACGATCCTGGAGTCCCGGGATCGAGTCCTGCATCGGGCTCCCTGCTCGGCGGGGAGTCTGCTTCTCCCTCCGACCCTCTTCCCTCTCGTGCTCTCTATCTCTCATTCTCTCTCTCTCAAATAAATAAATAAAATCTTTAAAAAAAAAAGAAAATTAAGACCTGATTCTCCTCTTCAGGGACCTGTTGATTGGAAGAAAATTCTGTTTTCTAATTACTTTGGTACTTTCTGTCTTCATCTCCGTTCCATTCTTTTGCTTTGCATAATGCATAGTTTAGAAAATAGAATGTAAAGACACATTTATGAAACATTTTATAAAGGCAATTAGATAATATATTTTTTTAATGTGTATATATACAGAAAAATTTTCTGTCCACGAGTGAAACAGATCCATCTACTCTGGGAGTTTCTCTTCCTATTGGTGAGAGGTTATCTGCCAAGGTAGGTGGATAGGAATAGTTATTGTGGGTAGTAGTTTTATGAGGCATCAAAATAATTAACATACTCCTGACTTAAATGCAAGCAGAAGATATTATCATTTCCCATTCTTGAATATATGTCTTTTAAAAAAAATCTATGGAGTCCCTAGTTGTGCTGTTTTTAAAAGAACTTTTGAACATAACATTTATAATGATGTGAGTGATATATCTTTAATATGAGAATTAATTGAATATTTAGAATTTATGTTTTTCAGCATTGGTTTCTGAGCTATAAAGTTCATGCTCTGTGTCACAGTTATCAGTGAGATGAGTGAATGAGAGTATACTGAGCTTTGATGTAGAGTGAGGTCTGGAGCTATTTGAATGTGTTTCTGTCACTCTACAAATACATGTACTTTTTTTTTTTAAGATTTTTTTTATTTAATTGACAGAGAGCGAGCACAAGTAGGGAGAGCAGCAGGCAGAGGGAGAGGGAAAAGCAGGCTTCCAGGCGAGCAGGGAGCCTGATGCGGGGCTCGATTCCAGGACCCTGGGATCATGACCTGAGCTGAAGGCAGCCGCTTAACCGAGCCACCCAGGCGCCCTGACATCTACTTACTCTTTAGAGGTGGTAGTGATAAAGCACTGCATACCCCTTGTAGGGACTGAATTTCCAAACTAGATCAGCGATCATGACATAGTACATAAGTCAAACAGACAGATAATAAGTTTCAAAAGATGACCTAGTTAAATCTTTATTTATTTTTTTAGATTGTGCTGTTTCAATGACAGTGGAGATATTAAGGCTTAAAAACATTTCCTAATGTAGTATGTGTTTCAACAGAACATTTATATTATAATATTTTAGTGTCTGTGATAATTATACCTTTTTATGTTCAAAATGTAGTCAATCTTCTTGATACTTAGGAAAGAAATGATTAGCAGTAGGTCTTTTGGGAGTGGGGTGGGGAAATAGAGGCAGGAGATGTCTCTGAGGAGGAAAGAAGGAAGGTAACTGGTCAAATCCCCTTGGAAACATGGTAATGACAGGTCTCCTGGCAAACACAGTCATGTAGTTACTAGTGTGATAGATTTATTTATGAATGCTTTTGGTTGAAGCAGCTCCCTGCTGTTAAAGACCTCCTGTATTAACCTGGACCTAAGCATGTAGTAATGTTTATTTTGATGTGGCGAGAAAGGATGTGGGGAATTGCATTGGTTGTTTCAGACCTCTTCCTGTCTCTCTTGTGCCTTACAACTACTTCTGTCCTTGAGATTATTAATAAAGCTTGATTCTGGGTAAGATCTCTTATTTTATATGAGTTTGATTGGACATAAAGGTACTTTTTCCTGAAGTTGGAGTTTTAACATTACCTTTTGATTTTTATTTTAAGGAAAGGTTGAAACTTGAACGCAACAAAGAATACAATCTATTTCTCAGGGGTAAGGAAGAATCTACTGACAAGTTCAGACAGGTAGAAAAGAGTAGTACTGAGGTAGGTTTTGCTTTTAAAGTAAATCTTTAACACCAGAGGTTGAATTTTGTACTTACTTGAAAATATTTTTATATGTTAAACATTTCACTTGGTTTTTATGTAAATATTTTAAAGATTAAGCCAAATTGAACTAAACAGGGCATTTTAATATTTAGTGTTATTAATGGTTTTATCACATATTGAAGAACTTACCCTACTTTTTAACTTCAGGGGGGAGATTTAATTTTAGAGGTTGGCTTTAAGTGATGTTTAGTTTTTTTACTAAACAATAGAAAAGTTTTTTACTTTTTATTAAAAAAATTTTTTTGAGACAGTGCCAGCAGGCAGGGGAGGGGGCCGGGGAAGGGGGGGCGAGGGAGAGAGAGAATCTTAGGCAGACTCCATGCCCAGCATGGATGGAGCCTGGCACGGAGCTCAGTCTCCTGACCCTGAGATCATGACCTGAACCCAAATCAAGAGTTGGACATTGTACTGAGCCACCCAGCGCCCCTAGTTTTTACTTTTAAGTGATTTTTAAAATGCTGACAATTTCTCGCTATATATTTTTTTTCCAAATTTAAGAATGGTTGATGTTAATAGGGCCAAAAAATTGACCACTTTCTATATTGTTTGTATTAAGAATTTAATTTGAAATATTTTGAAGCAATATTACCTGCCAAAATATACCTACTATCTCCT
Organism: Zalophus californianus; assembly: GCF_009762305.2. Classification (NCBI taxonomy): domain Eukaryota; kingdom Metazoa; phylum Chordata; class Mammalia; order Carnivora; family Otariidae; genus Zalophus; species Zalophus californianus. The sequence continues at coordinate 126,781,523 of NC_045598.1, forward strand.
GGGATAGGAATTTGCATTTAGTTTATCCTCTCTTTTTGTAGCCACTTACCCATATCACTGTTGCTTGATATATTTTATTTATTAAGTTTTGAAGGCTAACATTTCCTTGGAGTTTTTTTTTTTCTAAAGATAAGCTATTTCTTTTGGGTGATTAGGCCTTGGAGTTGAGATGATAGACTAAGCATCAGTTGAGGGTATAATTACTTTTTAAGAAATAGCATTGTATTAAGATCTGTTTTGTTTTCTTTTTTAATTGACCAGCTCAAGAATCAAAGAAATAAAAAACCTATTAGTCAGGTTAAGCCTGATTTACCTTCACAAATACAAACATCTTGTGAAAATTCAGAGGGTCCTATAAGAAATGTCTTAACTCCTTCGGAGTCATATGAAGAGCTTCTAAACCAAAGAAGACTAGAGGAGGACAGATATCGACAACTAGATGATGAAATTGAATTAAGGAATAGAAGAATCATTAAAAAAACTAATGAAGAAGTGGGCATTTCCAATAAAAAACATCACAGGTTTGCCAACAAAGCTGAAATTCCAGATAGAAGATTTTGCCGGTTTAATGAGGATGGTGTTTTTGATAGACAGTATTATAGACCGGATCAAGATCCTGAAGTAAGTGAAGAAATGGACGAGAGGTTTAGATATGAAAGTGATTTTGATAGAAGACTTTTGAGAGTGTATACAAATGACAGGTATTTACAACTTCATTTTTATTTTCTTTATTTGCTTAGTATTAATGTTGTTACTTTTTATGATTATGTTAGGGAGAAGCAGTTTCATTTTTCTACATATTTGGTTAATTCTAAGATGCTGTCAGTTTGAAGTTACAGCATTATTTTTTATGTGCCACTGAAGGAACAAATAAAACCCCCCAAGATGGGGGAGAAAGGGACCCTGTAATAAAGCTGGGATGCTGGAAGGCTACAACCTTCCTGTAAAATTAAATGGGAAATAAACTTTTTCACAGAAGGGGACAGAAAGGAAACTTCCATGTTTCAACCTTGGCACTAAATGGAGGGATTAAAAAAAGAAAAGAAAAAGCTTCTCTGAGATTTTGAACTGTAAGCCAGTACTGATTCAGGTTTGCAGTCTGAGTTCATGTTGCCAATATTGTTTAAAAAACCTTGAGGCAAGAATTCAGGGTTGTCTCAGATTCATAGTGCTCCTAGGTGACTGACAGGAGAAAAAACTCCTCTTTGTGAGAACTTGAATTAAAACCAGGTTGCTGGCAATCCCAGATTCAGATTTTATTTTATTTTTTATTTTATTTTTTTTTTAAGATTTTATTTATTTGAGAGAGAGAGAATGAGAGAGAGAGCACATGAGAGGGGGAGAGGGGGAGGGTCAGAGGGCGAAGCAGACTCCCTGCTGAGCAGGGAGCCCGATGTGGGACTCGATCCAGGGACTCCAGGATCATGACCTGAGCCGAAAGCAGTCGCTTAACCAACTGAGCCACCCAGGCGCCCTCAGATTCAAATTTTAAAATGTGGATTAAAAGGACATTTTAAAATAGATGAAATACAGCTTATTCCTTTAATGTTCTTATGCTCTCAGTACTTCTATCATCAATATACTTCATTGTTTTTAAGTCACTTATTATTAAACATTTACTTAAGTGAAATGATACCAGATTTTTTTTTTTAAATGATACCAGATTTTTACTATCAGATTTTCAGATGCCTTTCAGTTCTTTGGGATGATTATTTTTGGGACAGTACTTGTAATTTCTTAACTGCTGCAGTGAGTTTTTATTTTATTAAGTCATTTATCTTAAAATTTGCTCTGTTTTCATAAACTTTTGGAGATAGAAATGTGGCAGGGTTCCATATTTCTTGAAAGGGTGAAATCTAAATTTTGAAGAGTTTATGGGACCTGTTTCTTTAGTCCAAATAGATTACCTTTTAAATATTTTAGAAAATTTCTGAGACATAATGCTGTACATTCAGTATTCTAGATATTAATAATACAAAACCTTTACAGTTTGCTGTCTTCTCTTTATTCTGGAGCCATTATGGCCTCTCACCCAGTCTTTTTAATTATCATCCTGATTTAAGTGATGTAAATGAAGGATTAGAATTTTGCAAGGCTACTTGTCATTTCTGTCTGATTTGAATCTAATTGTTTGTACTCCAGAAAATACTCTAAATCCTATAATGTTTTATATTTGAAAATGTTTATACCTGAAGGTAGTCAAAGGCTGCCTTAACTAAAAGAGCTCTCAGTTGGGGAACTGCAGGTAGTCTTGGACTCTTGGTTCTGCCTTCTTTGTACATGAAAACATTTTTTCTTTATGGTGTCTATTTTTAAAGTGTAATGTAATGCTATCTTTTAAGTTTGGAATTTCAAGAAACTTATTATGATTGCTTTTAAAATATGCTTATTATTTTTGTAATTCTATCCTGTGATAATTTTTTACCTGAACAAATGAATTTCAGCCTAATTATTTGAGAACTATCTTATTTTCTTATACACTCCCTAAGTAAAATGAACTTTTTATATAATCTCCAAGTAGCATTTTAAGATTAAACATGAGAATGAGTGAGAATACTTCCTGTTACACGTTTTAAAATGTTTAGAAGTATTTCTTCAAGTTTAAATCATTATTATATAATACTTCCATTTTGTTAATGTATAAACTTACATCTCTAGATATAAGGTTTTTCACGTATGTCTCTAAGGTATGAGGTTAAAATTGAATTTCTGTATTTCAGATTTGTAAGATTCCTTAATTCCAGCCAAAAAACAAGAATTCACATCTGTCATTCAGTAATTTTTATTTAGGAGGCAGAGTGGTTGATAGGAAAAATGACTTGTTAGTAAAATTTTTGAGACTACAGAAATGTATATAACTGCATTTAGCCTCTTGCTCTAACGATTTATTCTTTAAAAAACTTTTTTTAATTAAGTATAGTTGATATGAGATGTTATATTAGTTTTAGGTGCACACATAGGGATTCATCAGTTTTACACATTATGCCGTGTTCACCACAATATATGTAGTTACCATCTCTCACCATACAACATTATTATAATAATACTGTCTATATTCCTTATGTTGTATTTTTCATCTCTGTGACTTATTTTTTACTAGAGGTTTGTGTCTCTTAATCCCTGTTAACTATTTAGCCCTTTCTGCCCACATCCCTACCCTCTGGCAACAAGATTGTTCTCTGTGCTTATGAGTCTGTTTCTGTTTTTTGTTGTTTGTTCATTTGTTTTGTTTTTTAGATTTCACATATGAGTGAAATCATATGGTATTTTTCTTTTCCTGACTGACTTATTTTCACTTGGCATAATACCCCCTAGGTCCATCCATGTTGTTGGAAATGGCAAGATCTCATTCTTTTTTATGGCTAATATTCCATTTTATATCTATACCACATCTTTTTTATCCATTCATCTATGGATGGACACTTGGGTGGCTTGGCTATTGTAAGTAATATTGCAATAAACCTAGAGGTGCAGATATCTTTTCAAATTAGGGTTTTCATTTTCTTTGATTAACTACCCAATAGTGGAATTACTGGATCATATGGTATATCTATTTTTAATATTTTGAACCATCTCCATACTGTTTTCCATAGTGGCTACACCAGTTTACATTCCCAGCATAGTGTACAGGAGTTTCTTTTTCTCCACAGCCTAAATAGCACTTACTGTTTCTTGTCTTTTTGATACTAGCCATTCTTGTGGTGTGATGTGATATCTCATTGTGGTTTTCATTTGCATTTCCCTGATGGTTAGTGATGTTGAGCATCTTTTCATGTGTCTGTTTGGCCATTTGTTCGTCTCTTTGTAAAAATGACTACTCAGGTCCTCTACTTGTTTTCTAATCAGATTATTTGCTTTTTGGTTTGAATTGTATGAGTTCTTTATATGGTCTGGAAATTAACCCTTTATTGGATGAATCATTTGCAGATATCTCCAGTAGGTTGCTTTTTGTTTTGTTGATGGTTTCCTTTTTGTACAAAAGCATTTTATTTTGGTGTGGTCCTGATAGCTTTTGTTTCCCTTACCTTAAGAGACATATCCATAAATATGTTGCCAAGGCTGATGTGCAAGAGACTGCTATGTTTCCTCTTAGGAGTTTTATGGTTTCAGGTCTCATGTTTAGGTCTTCAATCCATTTTGAGTTTATTTTTATGTATGGTGTAAGAAAGTGGTTCAGTTTTATTTTTTTACATGTAGCTGTCCAGTTTTCCCAGCACCATTTATTGAAGAAATGTCTTTTTCCCCATTGTAGATTCTTGCCTCCTTTATCATAGATTAATTGACTTTGTAAAGTGTGGGTGTATTTCTGGGATCTCTGTTCAGTTCCTTTGATCCCTATGTCTATTTTTGTGCCAGCACTATACTGTTTTGATTATTATAGCTTTGTAGTACTATCTTGAAATTTGGATTGTGATGCTTTTAGCTTTGTTATTCTTTCTCAAGATTGCTTTGGCTATTCAGAGACTTGTGGCTCAGTACAAATTTTAGGATTATTTGTTTACATTCTGTGATAAATGCTTTTGGTATTTTGGTAGGAATTGCATTGGATCTGTAGATTGCTCTGGGCAGTTGGGACATTTTTAAATATATTATTTTTTCCAGTGCATTACCATGGAATATCTTTCTATTTGTGTCATCTTCACTTTCTTTCATCAGAGTCTTACAGTTTTCACACTATAGGTCTTTCACCTCCTTGGTTAAATTTATTCCGAGGGTTTTTTTTTCTTCTTTTTTTGATGCAATTGTAAATGGGACTAAAATTTTTTTTCCTCTCTGCTACTTTATTATTGGTGTATAGAAATGCAGCAGATTTCTGTATATTAATTTTCTTTTTTAAAAAAATTTCATTCATTTGCTAGAGAGAGAGTGGGAGAGAGAGAGAGAGACTGCACACAAGCAGGGGGAGTGGCAGGTAGAGGGAGACGCAGGCTCCCTGCTGAGCAAGGAGTCCGATGTGGGACTCGATCCCAGGACCCTGGGATCATGACCTGAGCCGAAGGCAGACGCTTAACCGACTGAGACACCCAGGCGTCCCAAATTTTCTTCTTTTTTTAAAGGTCTTATTTATTTGACAGCACACAAGCAGGGGGGAGTAGGAGAGGGGAAAGCAGACCCTCTGCTGAGCACGGAGCCTGATGTGGGGCTCAATCCCAGGACCCTGGAGTCATGACCTGAGCTGAAGGCAGATGCTTAACTGACTGAGCCAGCCAGTATATTAATTTTCTATCCTGTAGCATTACTGAATTCATTTATTCTAAGTTTTTTGGCGGAGTCTTTAGGACTTTCTGTATATAGTTTTGTGTCATCTGCAAATAGTGAAAGTTTTATTTCTTCCTTACCAGTTTGGATGCTTTTTATTTCTTTTTCTTGTCTGAGTGCTATGACTTGTACTTCCAGTTGTAGTGTTGAATAACAGTGCTAAGAGTGGACATTCTTGTCTTTTTCCTGATCTTAGAGGAAAAGCTCTCAGTTTTTCACTATGGAGTATGATGTTAAGTGTGTGTTTTTCATATATGGCCTTTATTATGATGAACCTACTTTGTTGAGTTTTTATCATAAATGGATGTTGTATTTTGTCACATGCTTTTTCTGAATCTGCTGAGGTGATCATATGGTTTTTAGCCTTCATTTTGTTAATGTGATGTATCACGTTGATTGTTTTGCATATATTGAACCATCCTTGCATTCCTAGACTAAATCCCAGTTGATTGTAATGAATGATTCTTAATGTATTGTTGAATTTGGTTTGCTAATATTTTGTTGAGCATTTTTGCATCTATGTTCATCAGGGATTTTGCCTGTTTAGGTTTGTGGGTGTTTTTTTTTTTTTTTTTCTTTTTTGTAGTGTCTTTGTTAGGTTTTGGTTATCAGGGTAATCCTGGCCTCATTGAGAAAATTTGGAACTTTTCCTTCCTCTTCTATTTTTTGGAATAGTTTGAGAAGAACTCTTCTTTAAATATTTGGTAGAATTCCCTTGGAAAGCCATGTTGTCCTGGACTTCTGTTTGTTGGAAGTTTTTTGATTGCAGTTTAATTTCATTATTAGTAATTGGTCTGTTCAGATTTTGTCTTCCTGATTCAGTTTTGGGAGATTATACGATCTGGGGATTTATCCATTTCTTCTAGATTGTCCCAATTTTTGGCATATACTTTAAGTCCTTTCTCTTTTTTCTTGATGAGTCTGGCTAAAGGTTTATTAATTTTGTTTTGTTTATTGATCCTTTCTATTGTTTTTTTTAAGTCTCCATTTATTTCTGCTCTGATCTTTGTTAATATTTTTCTTTCTGCAGACTTTGTGTTTCATTTGTTATTTTTCTAGTTCCTTTAGGTATAAGGTTAGATTGTTCAAGTTTTTTTTGTTTGTTTGTTTCTGGAGGTAGGCCTGTGAAATGCTCTTAGAACTTTCACTATATCCTAAAGATTTTGGACTATTGTGCTTTCCTTTTCATATTTCTCCATGTGTTTTGGATTTCTCTCTCATTTCTTCATTGATCCATTGCTTGGTACAATGTTTAGCCTCCACATTTTTTTGTGTTTGCTTACTTGTTTTCTCTCTTTTTCTTTCCTTTTTTCCCCTTGTAATTGGTTTCTAGTTTCATACTGTTGTGGCTGGAAAGGATGCTTGATAGGATTTCAGGCTTCTTAAATTCATTCTGACTTGTTTTGTGGCCTAGCATGTGGTCTATCCTGTGGAATGTTTCATGTGCACTTGAAAAGAATGTGTATTCTGCTCTATTTGGATGGAATGTTCTTTATATATCTGTTAAATAAATCTGGTGTAATATGTCATTCAAAGCCACTGTTTTCTTACTGATTTTCTGTCTGGATGATATCCATTGATGTGAGTGGGGTGTTAAAGTCCTCTACTATTATTATATTACTATCAATTTCTTTATGTTAATATTTGCTTTATGTACTTAGGTGATCCTATGTTGGCTGCATAGATATTTATAATTGTTAATCTCCTGTTGATGAATTAATCCCTTTATCATTATGTAATGCTCTTGCTTTTTGTCTAAACATTTATTCATGGTATATTGTAATCTTAACCCAAAGTTCTTGATAAAAAATAATTATAACTGATTGTGAGAAGTACTAAATTAATTTTCCTTCATTTTTGTGAGTTTCTCTTTCTCTTTTTTTCTTCTAAAAGTCAGTATGTGATAAATTCCGGTTTTGATTTTAAACAGTTTTTGAGTTTTATATTTTTGGTCTCACTTTTTTTCTAATTACCCCATAAACAGTTTCATGTATGATAATGTATTTGTTAATGAACTGTTTTGCCCACCTTAAATATGGGAAAGCTAAAGCCCAGGAATGATGTTAACTTCTGAGCTCATCATTAATCACTGACCAGTGTTTTTAAATAATTAACAAGGTAGTTAACATTTTGCTTTACACTTGCATTCTTTGTGTATGTGTGTGTGTTTATGTGTTATTTATTTATAAATATTTACAGTTTGACTAAAGTTTATGTTTTAGGAGGTTTTAGAAGTTGAATGTAATGGTGTATTTCATAGTACTTTGATTTGTAGGTTCTTTTTAAATGTGGTCATCCTAGTCTTTATTTTTTATTAACTTGACCTGTAGAAGTTAATATATTACTTTATTGTGTTTACTTGATAACTAATGTTAATGAGTAAAAGAAACTTTTAGCTTTAAAAAATGCTTTTTAAAAGTTTTTATGTGATTAATGCAGTTACCACTTCCATTCTCTTTAACTCTTGATATTTGTTAGTTTGTAATCTTAAGAGTTATTTAATAAAATTCTGAAATAACATTCCATCTGAAATTAGAATCTGTATGTTAGCCACATAGATGAGTACATGCCTACTTAGTGTGCGACATTCTAAGAAATGTGCATGCTTAATATGTAAAACATAAGAGAAATGGCTCATTAGAACTTGAGTTATTCAATACTACTTTTTTTCTAATACATAGTAATTTTCATTTATTTCTGGAAGGGCCTCTGTAATACTAGCTTTTTTCTCCATTTTAAGGATGGGCTTGATATTACAAAAACACTGTTACTGAATTAAAGCAAATATAATTGTGAAACAACTGAAAACAGTGACAAAAATGGTGATCCACGGCTAACAGCTCAGTATTTTTCTTTTAACATCAGGATAGTACCTCTAATAGCAGAATTCATTCACATTAGAGAAATTCTTAATATGAAAACAAGGTGATATAACCATTTTATGAATTAGATGATTTTTTTTAAGTAAGGAGAAATTTGGTTCTTCCTTGCTGTGAGCTGTATGAATCTAGGACCAACAGATGGTAAATATTTTATTTTTATGATGTGGTATTCTTGATAGCATAACATGGTAAATTTTTTTCTGAAGTAGTTTGATTCTATGGTTTGTTAAGGAAAAAAGATAAGTTATTCATTATCACTTAGGAGTTCATTTATATTTAAATTAGCTGGAAAAACCTATGCTTTTAGAGAATTTGCTTTTCTTCTGTAAGAATAATTTTTTTTGGAAGGTAGACACGTGTTAATTTTTAAAATAAACTTGGCCTCTAGCCTATAGCTGGTTTCTTTGGGCATTGAGTTTTGAACCTAATTAAAGTTATTGACCCCTGTCTTCCAGGAAATAGAGATAGAGAAAAAGCTTTTTCCATTTAACATACCTGTAACTTTTTTTTTCTTTTGATAGTAGGATGGTGAAACCATTTACAGTTATTTTATTACTTCAGTTAAATCTGATTTGGTATGTCCAAGAAAGCAAATTCTTTTTTGCGGTTGTCTCTTTCTGACAAAACAGTGGATTGAGGTGTGGTAAGCGAATCTATGGATTTAAAGCCATAGAACATTTAGATAGATTGGTTCTGGGTCTCAGGGATAGTTTTAATCTGGTACTGACTTTAAAGCTATAGCTAAACAGAAAGGACTTCTCAGGGACAAACTGGACCCAAGTTGAACTCCTGGACTTTCATTAGAATCAGGTTGTTAGACATTTAGTGAGTTCATTACTTTTGGCTATTACCGTTTGTTGGTCTCCCTTAATGTTGGGAAGATTGAAGAGATGAGATAGAAATGATGAAAACACTATTGGCTCTCACCAATTCCTGTCTTCCTGGAGAACTTCATTGTCTCAATAAAGGCTTCTTTCTTTTTTTTTATTTTTTAAAGAGACAGAGCAAACAAGTGTGTGTGGGGTCAGGGGAGGGGCAGAGGGAGAGAAAGAATCTTAAGCAGCATAGAGCCCACTGCAGGACTGGATCTCATGACCTAGAGATCATGACCTGAGCCAAAATCAAGAGTTGGGCGCTTAACTGACTGAGCCACCCAGGCACCCCTCAGTAAAGGTTTCTAAAATAAATTGTAAGACCACCATAACAGTTGTTAAAGTGAACTAACGGGGTAGTTAATAGTGATTAAATGCTAAATTTATTAGAAATATGAAAAAAAGTTCAATAAATGAAGGAAATTCCATTATAATTATGGGGATATTTTAATAAGAAATAAGGTAGCCTACTTGCCATCCTGTAATTTGGCTTCACAGCTTGTTGGGTTCCCCTTTAGTTTTTTTGCTTTTGTTTTTAATATAATAGTAAACTTAAAAAATATTTATGGAATCTGTCTGTAAATAGTAATTTTTCATTGATTTAACAAAGTAAGCATAGTCATATCATGAGTCATTCCATAAAATTAAATAGGATGCCTTAAGATTTTATTTTATCCTTTTTAGTGAAATGTTTCTCTCTCCTTTTCTTTGGCCTCTTAAACATTTCTCTAGTCTTGTTTTATTGTGACAAGATTTTGATTTTTATCAGTGACAAGAGGGGACTTTTATAGTTTTGTTAATGAATCTTTTTTTTTTCTTTAGTGAAAGGGTGTACCTTAAGCTGTATTCCCTATGAGGGGTTCGTTAGGAAATATCTGTGATTTTACTGTAGAATTTAGCAGTGAGACCTTGACTTTACACATAATAATTTCTTAAATATCTTTAATTTAGAATGGACTTTGAAAATGACCTTTTGTGTTTATGGTGCTTGCTTTATTACAATAGCTTTATATACTGAAGAACCTATAAAAATTTTTTTAATACAGATGCTTTGGATATAGCATACTTTGGGTACAACTGCGTAAACATAAGCTAGAATTGCAAGTCTAAATGTTTGCTTTTAGAGAACTTAACTGAAAATGCAGAAAGTCACAAACTCTTGGATAAATTTTAGAAAAAATTTTTGTATATAATAAGTAGCCTTTAATTCTGGTTTAATCACAAGATATGTTTTTAAAAATATAACTTTAATTTAAATGTAACTTTAAGTTTCTCTGTATTTGAAAACTTTGATTTGTTGAGGCACCACTTTACCACATCAACACATTTACTTTTGTCTGTTGGGTCATGGGAGACTACCCCCAGGTTTGGTGATTCATCAGGAGGGCTCACAAGACTTCCTGTATATATAGTTAAATTCCTGGGTATGATTTATTACAGTGAAAGGATACAGAGTAAAATCAGCAAAGGAAAAAGGGGATTGAACAAAGTCTGAAGGCAAGCTGGCACAAGTTTCCAAGAGTTCTGTCCTAGGGGAGTCACACAGGACATGCTTAATTCCTCCAGCATTAAATTGTGACAACATGGGTGAAATGTTGTCTGCCAGGAAAGGTCATTAGAGAGTCAGTGCTCAGTGTTTTTATTGGGGACTGGTCACATAGGCACCCTTTTTTGAAGATATATGAAAATTCTGAACTTCTTGAAGGAAAGCAGATGTTCAGCAAAAACTGTATTGTTTGTATAAACAGTTTAGGTACAGTGAGCCACTCTTTATCAGTCCTGGAAATGTTAGGGACCCCTCCCCCCCCCCCCGCCAAATCTGTGTTTCTAGGTGCCAGCCAAGGGCCAGCCTTCCAAATAGGTATTTCTAAGGATAGGCAGTTTAGGCCTGTGCTCTTAACTCTTTCCTGCTCATGCATATTTAATATAGACAAGTATAACTAAATCTGGTTGCTTGGCATTATTAATTACAAATTTGAATTTGAGTTTATATTTACCAGTTCTTTAAGTGGTAGAAATAGGGAATGAGAGACACTAAACTGATGTGTCAGTTTAAAACAGAGATTTGAGCACATAGGTTTTAGATATGAAACCAGCTCTGTTTTGATAAATTGAAATAAGTTGACATTCCTTTTTGAAAGGGCTTGTGGAGGGTTCTGTTGTTTTAGATATGGATAAAAATTGAAGCTCTTTTATGTGTCATGCCAGGTCAGATATGGTGAAGGTTACAATTCTGGGTAGTCTTTTCTCCACAGATAATATTGATGGTGGCTTGTGTGATGGACACAAATGAGAAAAGACTTCTGTGCTAGCTCTGTGGAGAATGAGAAGTTTTCTTCTAAAAATTGCCACTTTTCATAATGTGAAAATGAAATTCACCTAAAATATTGAATAATACTTTTAACAGCCATATTTCTCTCTAATAGTCCTTTTGAGAGAAAATGTAGTTTGTTAACAGCCACATGAAGAAATATGACTTGTGAAATGCTGATTTTCATGGATGCTGACAAATGTTGGTGTGAAAAGTCATGTTGGTTTCTCTGGTATGAGGAATTAAGCTAAAGAAATCAATGTTTGCCAAGTGGAAAAAAAAAAGATTAATTGGAAAAATTTTAAGTTTATTTTCTGATAAGGATTTTTAAGGAAAAAAAAAACCACAAACATTCTGATCTTTTTTGTTGTCCATGACCTTGTGAGTAAAGTGATCATTTTTACCAATGTATTAGACTATTTGTTTATAATGTTTTCCATTCACCTGTTGCTAATATTTATTCTTTCATGTGATTTACAGTGTTAGCAAATGTTGTGCCTTGCTACATTTGGTTTAATTTAATGGTAAGACAGCTGCTATATTTTTAAGTTAAAAAGGTTTGTATATGCAGTGAAATAATTTCCAGAATCTATGAATTTTGTTTAAAAAAGAGATCTCATTGTGAAATTTGTCTATAATCTTCATGAGGGCAAGGGCCATGTTCATATACCCAGTGCCTAGGAAAAATAGTACTTGGCATGTAGTAGGTACTAGTTAATTCTTTGAATTAAATGAATGATAAGAAAGTCTTAGTATATGCAGAGTTTTGAAATTAAAATTTTCTAGAAGTTATATTGAAGTAATTTATAACCTTTTGTTTTAAAGACTAGTGAATCTAAATTCTCAGTTTCTCTTATTAACCAGCAAATCATACTTGAATTAAAATCTCCTTCAAATTAATTTTTGAATGTGTTTGCAGTAAAACTTCATTATAACTCTTTGTTCCCTTTAATATTTCTAATATCAAATGTAAAAACACCAAAGAGATATAAGAAGGTCCACTGTATGTGGAGCAAGATCTATAAGCTAATGTGTTTTTAAGGATGTACGGGAACAGACGAGGGGATGTACTTCCTATGGAGCAAAGTGGTGATGTCACAGAACAGTCAAACATACGCATTTCATCTGCTGGAAAGAAAAGGTATAGTATGTAATATAAATTCTGCCCTTCAGTCCTTACACTGTGAAACAGCACCTACTAAAACTGGCTTACTGAATAAGTAAAAAGGTATAGTATGTTAACAGCTTTCCTTATTTAATAAGAAAATTAAAGGGAAAAAAGGAGGAGGGAGAGAATGGTGTGAAATGAGAATTTATAGTACTTGACAGCATTCTTTTGAACAGCAAGTTTTGATTATAAGTGTGCCAAGGTGTTCCATATAAGTCCCTATGATTGTAAAGTGTATATAAATTTGTTTGAAATAATGAAAGAAATAAGCATGTAGTTTAATGGACTAAAAATCAATAAAATATCTTGGAGTTATGAGAGTGATATAACTTAAGTGGAAATAAATTGAAAATGTTCCTGCAATGTGAGTTTTCCTTTGGAAAAAAAAAATTTATTTTCAGCTTATTGAGTAGGTAACTTTTATGCTTACTTTGTAGAATTAGTGCTCATAATAATTCTGTCATGATGAACAGAAGTTATATGTACTTTATATTCATGTTCTCTTTCTGTTGATAGTTTTTATCATTTTGGTGGCTTTCTTACATTGTACAGAAGTATAAATCGTTACGAATCTATAGTGTATATTGAAGATAATAATGTCATATGTCAGGAAAGGTGTCTCTTTTCTCTGAAGAAAAGAAATATATAGAAGTGCTTGAGATGAGATAATTTGCTGTTTGGGTCTGATTAGGTTTCCTTTGAGGGAGTTGTCTCCCCCCCCGCCACCTTATTTCTATATTTTAAGGAAGGAATTTTTAAGAGATGATCTTTTTCAAATGTGTGAATAGGTATCCCCTTTCTCTTCTTTTTTTAGGATTTATGTGTATTTATATTCATTTTCCTAACTGGGTTAACTGTTCTTATGAAAAAGAGGTTTATTGGGACTCTATAGAGCCACTGATGCAAGCTGAAGAAAAAGGTTATATATTTATAGAGCATGAATATATAGAGGTCCCACTGTATAAAGAGAGAAAATGCTATGATTTTACTCCGACTTTTAAAAATAGTGTCCATAGTACTTTGAAAGGCCCATAACTCCTATCTTCAATTTACTCTAAATTTTTGTTACCTGAAAATCATTTGGGTTCTAATTCTTTTTGTGTTTTGTTTTAGTGCTCAAGACAATGAACCATCCAAATCTAACCGAGAGATCTGTAGTCCTTTTGCTGGAATGCTCTTTGGTATGTACAAGACTTCCAGTTGATTAAAATTTTGCAGACTGCTCTAGAAAAGGTCTTTAGTGAAAACTCGGTGGTATTAATGTCATTAATACTACTGTTACTAATAATAGAAGACTCTTATCTAGTGCTTACTTTATGACAGACTCTATGCTAAACATTTAATGTGTATTGTATAGCTCTGTATATAATTTTAAAGTGGAATAACTAGTGATGAGCTTTCTATAGATGATAAATGCAATATTAATTTCAGTAGCTTTGTTGTAGTGTGACTATTTCTTATATTCTGTTTTAATATGCAATAGTTTTTTTCTTCATTCTTCTTCTTTTTCTTCTTTAGCTAGTACAGAACTGCCTTACATTTTAAGTTTATTTTCCCTGAACTAAACCTTTTTATCCCTTGGTAAACATCCTTTCCTGTGTTCTTTCCAGGTAGTTTCTGAGAAGGTGTTTTGTTCAAATCATGATCATAATCCAGATTCTCTATTTATTTTATCAGAAATGAAGGTCGCTGATTAATATAAGAATGTTGATTTGCTACTTGTCATAATTTCAGAAACAGTGTGAAGAGAGAGCCTTACTTTTTTCCTATGTATAACTTTAAATAGAAGAGTGGTCTGTTTTCTGTGTAAAAACTATTAGAAAAAAATGACCTGAAATTTGGTTTCAGGTGAAGTATGTGAGGAAATTGGATAAAAGTTTAGATTCATTCAATCTGAAAGCAGTCAGTAATTTAAATCTTGGCTTAGAGATACTTAATTGCATGATATTTTCAGATCTTTGTTTCCTTGAAATGGCTATTGTGAGAAAATAGGGCATAGCAACTAGAGTTTCATTTTATTTTTTTTAAGATTTATTTATTGAGAGACAGAGAGAGAACACGATCAGAGCCTGATGTGGGACTTGATCCCAAGATCATGACCTGAGCCAAAATCAAGAGTCAGCTGCTTAACTGAGTCACCCAGGCGCCTCTAGAGTTTTATTCTAATGTAATGTCTTTAAGTGAGAATTTACCAGTTTAACCTATCAGTAAGTCAGAGTAAAGGCTTCATTCTTATGATGTATTTTGTTAAACATGAAAAACTGGAGAAATGGCTTTCTTTGTTCACAGTCCACTGACAAATAATTTTATCAATAAATGCATTACTCTACCCTAAAATTTTAAGCTTGAATGGCATAAATTTACCGTTACTGCAATCCAGGAATTATGGATGAGTATTTGGTGAGATAATAGACTCTAATGCTTGGAACAAGCCATTTAAAGTCATTTAATCCAGTGATTTATCTCATGGGTTTCCCCCCCGCCCCCCAGCCAATATGTGTATGGACCCATAGGGAACTCCAGAGGTAGCATTATCAGATTGTTATAAAATTCTTATTTCAATTGAATTGAAATTTGTCTTCCGATAATTTTGCCCCAAGGACCTAATTTGGAGCCTTTTGCTTTATTTTAAAAATTAAGACAGTGACTTCTTAGAGCAAAAATAACAATATATTGTGGGGTTTATAAAAGAATCATGGATTATTTACAAGTATGCTTTTAAATTTTCAAGTATTTGGGGATTTTCCTCCTGTCTTTTTATTACTGACTGCTTGTTTAATTCCCTTATGGTCTGAAAAAAGTTTGTATAATTTCAATTATTTCAAATTTGAATTTAAAAAATATTTGTAATGGCTCAGAATATAGTTTATCTTGGTGAATTTTTAGCTTGTAATTGAAAGAATGTGTATTGTATGGTTGTTGAGTATAGTGGTTTATAAATGTCAAGTAGAGCAGTTGGTTGGTAGTGATGTTCATGTCTTGTGCATATTTAATGATTTTCAACTCTTCTTCTACCACTTGTTTAGAAATAAGTTTTAAATTATCTGACTACCTTGTTCTTAATGTGGGGCCTGGAGTGCTGGAGTGATTTTCTTAGTGTGACTGAACCTCTTCAGTTTTCAGCAGGACCTGCTTGACTCTGACAGAGTGATTGCTGTTGCTTTTTCTTTGGTGCAAAGCTGATCCTGTGCATCTGGTTCTCAGAAATGAGTGTCTTTCAGTGTTCCTGATGCTTCCCAGAGTGGTAGCCAAACTCTTCCTTTACGTTTGTGGAGGGTCTTGTGTGAGAATTTCCTGCCCTTCCCCTAATAGTAACAGAACCTCACCTTATATAAGTGCAGAATGCTGGGTCCAGCAGGTTTTCTGCTCTTCAACCACTAGATTATGGCCATTGTTATGTATGAAAGAAGGATCTGGAAGGCATGCAGTATTATTTGGCCTCAGAATGATCCCTGTGTCTCATGTTGTCCTATCTCCAATTTCTATCGTAAACATCTGGTGGAGGTGGAGAAGTGAGTGCAAATTCCTCTTGTGTCTGGGTTTTCCGGAGAATCTACATTATTACTCTAGCCCACTGAAAGCCTTTAAGAATTCAACAACATTGCAGCTATTCCTACTTCCTTTTAAGGCAGCCACCTACTTCTCCATACTCTAGGAAAGGTAAAACAATTTGGATTATCCCATCTCTCTTTGGATTGGTTTTTATAACCTTTGGAATTCACTTTACCTGGTTTCTTATAACCTCAACTCTCTGATGGGCTTTTTAAAAGTTACAGTTTTATAGATGATCTTTTTCCCCATTGTAGGGTTTGAGCAATGTTCTCTTGTAGCTGTCTGCTAAGTAGAAGCAGAACTCCCCGTTTTTTTAATATCAGCTTCTATTTCTTCCTCAATATGTTCCTATTTTTAAAAAATATGTATATTTTTAAATAAATCTTTAAAAAAAAGGTAGGGGGCGCACCTGGGTGGCTCAGTTGGTTGAATGGCTAACTCTTGGTTTTGGTTCAGGTCATGATCTCAGAGTGCTGGGATCAAGCCCTGTGTCAGGCTCCACGCTTAGCTGGGGAGTCTCCTTGTGGATTCTCGCTCTTCCTCTCCCTGAACCCCCCCCTCCCCCTGCTTGAGAGTCTCCCTCTCTCTCTCAAATAAATAAATAAATCTATCTTTTAAAAATATACTTCTGTATTTTTAAGTTTCATTAAATCCAGTTGATTTTTTTTTTAAAGTGAACTCCATGCCCAACATGAGGCTTGAAGTAACGACCCCAAGATCAAGAATCACATGCTCTACCTACTGAGCCAGCTAGATGCCCCTGTGTTCCTATTTTTATTTAAATACTTGGGCATAGTTGTGCTAGCTAATTTAATATCTTTGTTCCATCATCTGTTGTTCATGTGTGTGTTTTTTCTATTGACTAACATTTCTGATGGTTATTGGTCATTGTATTCGTTTTCTATTGCTGCATCAAGGATGAGCACAACTTTTGTCACTCAAAACATCTCACATTATCTCAGTGTCTGTGGGTCAGGAGTGTAGGTAGTTTCTCTGCTCAGGTCTCACAAGGTTTTAATCAGGCTGTTTTTATTTGAATCTTGACTGGGGTAGAATCTACTTCTAAGCCCATTCACATTATTGGCAGAATTCAATAACTAATGGCTGTATTACTAAGGGCCCTGGTTTCTTACTGGATGTTAGGTGGAGACTGCACACAGTTCTTAGAGGCCATCCATTGTTTTTTGCCACGTGGGCTTCCTTACCATGGCTGCTAACTTTATTATGCCAGTAGGGAGAATCTTTAAACTCAGGGAGGGCTTTTGCCTGATTATATCAGGCCCACCCAAGATAATCTCCCTTTTGATTAATTCAGACTTGAATTTTGATCTGGAATTGGTACCTTAATCACATCAGCAAATTCCTTTCACCTTTGCCATATTCTTTTGGCTGGAAGCAAGTCATAGGTCCTGCCTGTACCCAAGAGGAGAGGTGTATAGAGGGAATCAGCACCAGAAGGCAGGGAACATGGGGTCTATCTTAGAATTTTGCCTACCACAGTCACATTTTTCTGATACTTAAGAACTAATCTTTTCTTATTTTAAGCTTTGCTGGGGACATCTTAGGGTAGCCTTCTTCATAGGGACAGTCCAGCCCTATTAGTATCAAATGACCTTTCTGGGGGTGTCTTCCTTGAATACCCTAGGAGACCACTGAGAACTCCTACAGCTGACTGAAGCTGGAATTTCTCTCTACTTTGAGGATGTCCGAGAATTTTTCAGTTTGTGTTCTCCATAGCTTTTTGTCCAGCCTAATGGAATTTTATCCTGCCCATTTATAGATGGGCACAGTAAAGTCTGAAGGATCCCTGCCACAGATTTTTTTTTTTTTTTTATAGTAGGCTCCATGCCCAGAGTGGAGCCAAACGTGGGGCTTGAACTCATGACCCAGAGATCAAGAGTCAGATGCTTAACCGACTGAGCCACCTAGGTGCCCCTGAAGCTCTTTTTATGCTTCCTTTTGAATCTTTGCCCTAAACTTCCAGACATTTTAACCTTCCTGAATTTTGATCTTTATCTGATTTGCTTAGTTTCCTGGCTTTGTTTGGTTCTCCTTCCCTGTACCCATGGAATGGAAATTGCATTCAGGCACAAGTGGCAGTGTTTAACAGGGCTCACCTCATTAATTTTCCTACTCTCAGTTATTATAGTCCTGTGCTACCTGTTGTCCAGTGTCTGAAAAACACTTATTTCATATTTTGCCTACTTTTATTATTTTCTTTTTATGGTATGAGATTAAATTCTCTGTTTATTACTCCATCATGATCAGAAGCAGAATGGATCAATCTACTTTGATATAAAACATTATTAAGCTTAATGTGATTCATGTTACTCCTGTGAGAGCTTCACTGTTGCTGACATCTATGCTTAATGGGCACACTTAGATGCTCTATGTTCACTGATGGTAGGGAGACTAATAATTAAGGTAGAGAAATTGCTGGTTCAGTTGCATTTTTGATATCCAGTGATTGTGTGGTGTTCAAATGATGCATATCTAGATTAGGAGGTTATTTTGTGTCATTAAGATAGACAATGATAACACTGATGAAAGAAATTGAGGGGGACACAAACAAATGGAAAGATATTCTGTGCTCATGAATTAAAGAATTAGTATTTTTCTTAAAGGATTTTATTTATTTATTTTAGACACGGGATGGGCAGGGAGTGAGAGAGAGCATGCACAAGTGTGCAGGCATGTAGAGGGGCCGAGGGGGAGGAGAGGAAGAGGAAAAGAATTTCAAGCAGACTCTGTGCTGAGTGTGGAGCCCCATGTGGGACTTGATCTCACAACCCTGAGATCATGACCTGAGCTGAAACCAAGAGTTGGATGCTCAGCTGACTGAACCACCCAGGCACCAGTAGAAGAATTAGTGTTATTAAAATGTCCATACTACCCACAGCAATCTACAGATTTAGTGCAATTCCAGCAAAATATCAATAGAATTTTTTACAAAACGAGAAAAAATAATACTAAAATTGGTAGTGAACTACAAAAGACCCAGAATAGCCAAAGAAATTTTGAGAAAGAAAACACTGGAGGTATCACAATTCCAGATTTCAAGATAGGCCCACAAAGCTGTAGTAATCAAAACAGTGTGGTACTGGCATGAAAATGGACACAGAAATCAATGGAACAGAATAAAGAGCCCAGAAATAAACCCACACTTATATAGTCAATCTATGACAAAGAAGGCAAGAACATACAATGGGAAAAGACAGTTTATTTTTTATTTTTATTTTTTTAAGACAGTCTCTTTAATAAATGGTGCTAGGAAAACTGGACAGCTACATGTAAAGGAATGGAACTGGACCATTTTCTTACACCATACACAAAAATAAACTCAAAATGGATTAAAGGCTTGAGTGTGAGACCTGAAACCATAAAAATCCTAGAAGAGAACACAAGCAGTAATTTCTCTGACGTTAAATGTAGCAACATCTTTCTAGAAATGTGTCCTAAGGCAAGGAAAACAAAAGCAAAAATAAACTATTGGAACTACACCAAAATAAAACCTTTTGCACAGCAAAGGAAACCATCCACAAAATGAAAAGGTAACCTACTGAATAGAAGATATTTGCAAATGATATGTCCAATAAGTGGTTAATATCTACAATATATAAAGGACCTATACAACTCAACACCAAAAAAAAAAAATGATTAAAAATGGGCAGAGGACCTGAATAAATATTTTTTCCAAAGAAGACATACAGATGACCAACAGACACATGAAAAGATGCTTGATATCACTAATCACCAGAGAAATACAAATCAAAACTACAATGAGATATCATCTTATACTCGTCAGATGTCTAAAATGAAAAAAGAAAAGAACGTATTAGTGAGGATATAGAGAAAACAGCTATCAGATACTGTTGGTGGGAATGCAAATTGGTATAGCCACTGTGGAAAACAGTATGGAGATTCCTCAAGAAATTAAAAATAGAAATAACCATATGATCCAATAATTCCACTAGTGGGTATTTACCCCAAGAAAATGAAAACACTAATTTAAAAAGATATATATACCCCTATGTTTACTGCAGTATTATTTACAATAGCCAAGATATGGAAGCAACTTAAGTGTCCATCAGTTGACAAATGGATAATGAAGAAGTGGTATATACAGATAATGGAATATTACACAGCCGTAAAAAGGATGAGTGTGCCATTTGCAACAACATGGATGGACCTAGATGGTATAACGCTTAAGTGAAGTAAGTCAGAGAAAGATGACTATCGTATGATTTCACTTGTATGTGGAATCTAAAAAAACAAATGAATAAACAAAAATGTGGAATCAGATCTATAAAGAACAATATAATGGTTGCCAGAGGGGAGCAGGGCAGGAGGATGGGCAAAATGGATGAAGGGGAGTGGGAGATACAGACTTTCAGGTATGGAATGAATAAGTCATGGGAATAAAAGGCACAGTATAAGGAATGTAGTCAGTGAAGCTATAAAAACATTATATGGTTAGAGATGATAGCTACACTCCTGGTGAGCATAGCATAATGTGAAGACTTGTTGAATCAGTGTTGTACACCTGGAACTAATGTAACGTTGTCAACTGTAGTCTAAAAAAAAACCACAGTAATCACTAAATCACCTGTAAGTTAAAAAAAAAAGGCAGTAATAATGATCTAATGTGGATCTAAAATGTTTGCACAACTTGGTTTTCTCATGATACCCAGGTGAGAGGTTTATATTTTTTTCTATAGAATTGAGGTAACCACTGAAGTTCTTTGGGTAACCACTGAAGTGCAAGGATAATTAGTGTTGTGTTTTAAGACTGTTAATCTTACATTAAGTATGCTGGGTGTATTGGAGCAGAGAGGGGGGATGGGGAGACTGATTAGGAGGTTATTGCTGCAATACAGGTGAAATGTATGTGACAGGTCCTATTCAAGGTTAAAGGTGGTGAGACTAGAAAGAGGATCTGCATATGAAGTGAATAAAAGATAATGAGCATTTAAAGTTATATGAGGTTTTGAGGCTTGAGTTAACAGAAAACCCCAATTGCTTTTGAGATGTTCATTTTGTACACAGTTGTTAAATTTAAGGGGCTTGTAGGAGTTATTAGTGGTGATATTATCCCAATTATTAGAAAAATGGGGATGGGGATTATTAGAGTATTCTCTTTTAAAAAGAATTTTTTTTTTAAATTGTTTTAGAGACAGAGCGAGTGTGCATGCAGGAGGTGGGGAGGGGCAGAGGGAATCCCAAGCAGGCTCCACGCTCAGTGCGGAGCCCCATGCAGGGCTGGATCCCATGACCCTGAGGTCATGACCTGAACTGAAATCAAGAGTCAGACACTTAACTGACTGAGCCACACAAACACTCCTAGAGTATTTAAGGTTTTTGACTAAGTTTAGAGGTTTGGGAAAGTGTAATGTGTCTTGTGATTGACAAATAGAAGATATTCATAAATTATGAAAATAATTGAAGAGGTAATATACACTTTTACCTTTTATATTTTCTGCATATGCATTTAATTACTCTTTGATATAATTAAAAATGGAGATTTTTAAAAATTTGAGTTTCCAGTTGCAGATGTTGCTTAAGAGTTAAAACCATTTTTTTCCTTACCACTTTCTAGGAAGTGAAGATCGAGAACTTATTCAGAAAAGGAAAGAGAAATATAGACTAGAACTGTTGGAACAAATGGCTGAACAACAGAAGAACAAGAGACGGTAATGAAAGGTTTGCATTTAAAAAAGATGTTTTGAACTTAAAATGCATTTGCGTAGGGTGCCTGGGTGGCTCAGTCAGTTGGGCATGCGACTCTTGATTTCAGCTCTGGTTGTGATCTTGGGTCATGCGTTAGCCCTGCGGAAGCCTTTTGAGGTTCTCTCTCCTTCCGCCCCCGCCCTCCTGCTTGCATGTGCTCTTTTTCCTTCTCTCTAAAATAAATAAGTAAATAAATAAAATCTTTAAAGAAATGCTTTTGTGTAAAATGACATGGTGATAACAGTTACATAGTAAAATAAGGGGATATTTTTCCTAAGATGATTATGTGTTTGTAAGTCACTTTCATTTCAGCCTCTACGTTGTATATCAGCTAGGGTAATAAAACAAATACTATATGAGTGTTCATTTATTGTGTCGTGTAGGTAACAGATGAGACTGTGTGTATTCTCTAACAGGCCTTTTATATACCTTCAATAATTTAGAGTAGCATTTAATGTTATCTACATCCCCACTGTATTACCTCATAAGTAGTAACAATTACGAAATGGAAGTATTTTGTCTTACAACAATGTGAAATGATAAGCACACCCATAAATGCAATATAAAAAATAATCATGATAAATCCACAGATATTTATATTATGTACGACTCTCAGTGTTTATAATCTTTCTTGTAGAAATACTTGTGAAATAGTAATTATAGTTTACAAATTAGGAATAGATATCTTGTTTCTAGAGAATTTGAGGCCTACTGTTAACTTTTAGTTTTGCCTTTTTTCCTCTATGTTAGAGAAAGCCAGTATCTATTGTCTTATATTAGTCATTTTTAACATCATTTTTATTTTTTTGGTAACATCATTTTCTTAAAAACTCTGTTTAAATAAACTTAAAAAGTATGGTATTAATTTTTAATTTTTTTTACCCTTCCTTTTGCCAACAAAACATACATGTACCCTAAACATTTTTGTTTCACAAGGTAAAGATTTTGTTTTACTTCTGTAATTTATTCTGTGCGAATTACTGAGGCTTTGAAGTGCTCCAGGCACTGGTTTTAAGACTTAATGTAAGTCAATTTACATGTGAAATCTAGTTTACTTTGTACCAAATCAAAAATTTAGTTTTTAGAATTATTTAAGGCTTTTTTGTCAGTGAAAGGAATTACTTGTACTTGAAGATGTTATTACATGGACTCTGTGTTTAAGTTTGTTTTAGTAATGATTATGATTTTGATAGTGTTTACTATAACTGTTTAATACACAGAATTTTAATTTTGTTCAGAGAAAAAGATATGGAACTCAGTGTTGCAGCTTCTGGAGTACGAGACCCTGAGAAATCAGTAAGTGTTTTTGGCATCTTTTAATGTTTACTCTTTCATTTAAATAAGCTTCAGTGGTGGTGGCAGGTGGAGTTAGAAGGTATTGGGGGAAATATAATGGTAGACCAATTTGAGTATTAATAAATTCAGTTCTCATAAAACATAAGTCCTAACTCTTACTTGTTTATTCCTGTAAGATAATTTTTCCTTTTTCATAGGTGCATCATTTTTTTTAGTTTGTTTTAAATTAGTTCTTCCTACTTTGTTCACATGCACTATCCAAGAGAAAGTTATCTCAGTTTAATTTACAACAGATGTTAATATTTTTCTTGAGTTTATCTTACCACTCTTCTTATATTAGAATGATTTCTAAAGAAGCTGAAATCTTTAGTGGTTCTAGTGGTTAAGCATTTTAGTAATTTTTATTTACTATAAAACTAGAGACATAATCTTGTTTTTAATTTTGCAATTCTCATTAAGTGGAATGAATTACATCATTGCAGTTAAGTAAGGAGGAGGTAATAATTTATTGCTCTTCTCAAAATATGCTTTTTCTGTAGTGGGATATGTTGAATTTATTTGCTAAGGGAAGTTTTTGTCTTTGATGACTGAGAAGCTTTAATTTCATTAAAAAGTTCATTCTTAAAAAGAATAGAGCAACTTAAAATTATTCAACTATAGGCAACTTTCAATACACTTTTACCAGTGCTGAGTATATATCCTTGGGTTGTCCATTTAAAGAAGTTTAATACTGTACTAATACCACTCCTAATGTGCTTTTTGACTGCTCATAGAATAAAACTATTAGATTAATCTGAGAAATAATTCCTAAGGAATTAAACATGGTGGGGAAGAAAGGATAATTCCAAAGCTAAATGTATTTTCCTCTATCAGTGAATACCTTTGAAATAGTTTTCACAGTCAAAAATTTCTTTTAAAATCTTGAACTTTTTAATGTAATATGGTAGTATGTTAAACATTTAATTTATAATTACATTAGTATTTGATGGACATTCTTATTTATATTTGAATGAAACAGCCTTTAGAGTGTCAAGTTGCTTTATGAGAATAAATAAATAAAAACATTAACTATAATAGACCATTATTTTTGGGTTTACTTTTGATGTCAAATTTTAGAAAAGAATTCGTAAATGATGTTCTAAAACGGGTTAGGAAACTATAGTCTATGGCCTATTTTTGTAAATAAAGTTCTATTGCAGCATATCCTCACTCATTATTTACATATTGTTTTGGGCTACTTTAGTTCTGTGGTTGAGTTGAGTAGTTCTGAAGAAACTGCATGCTCTGCAAAGCCTGATATATTAACTACCTGGCTCTTTACAGAAAACATTTGCTGACCATTCTAGAGAATACTTGTTGTCAGAAATGGCAGTTGGATAGAGAACTAGCACAGTGTTATAGTATAATAGAGTTTTGTATTTGGAATTAATATCTGGCTCTAGTTTTTGATTATTTATTAATGGTGAGACCTTAGGTGATTTATGTACTTTCAGGGAGTC
This sequence comes from Zalophus californianus, assembly GCF_009762305.2. NCBI lineage: Eukaryota > Metazoa > Chordata > Mammalia > Carnivora > Otariidae > Zalophus > Zalophus californianus. The sequence goes on from NC_045598.1 coordinate 126,806,089, forward strand.
TCATTTACCCCATTTGTAAAATAAGGATTAGATCCTCAAAGTCTTTTATAGCTATAAAATTCTTTTATTCTGTGACTAAAGTGCTTGTTTGTAGTCTGGGGTAGAGAGTCTTTTGAGGTCCCTTCCACCTTTAAATTTCTACCTTTAAATTTATGATTACATGTAACAAACATTTTTTTTCTTTATTTTAGCCTGATAGACTAAAGCAGTTTAGTGTGGCACCAAGACATTTTGAAGAGAAGATACCACCTGAAAGACCCAGAGTGGCTTTCCAGACACCTCTCCCTCCTTTATCTGCCCCATCTGCCCCATCCATCCCATCAGTTCACTCCATCCCGTCTCAAAATGAAGATTTGCACAGTGGACCCAGCTGCACCCTTGGTGAAATGGTGCCTCCCAGGTGCTTGTTTAAAATGTTTTGTGTTTGGGAATTAGGTAAAGTATCATTATATTTCATGTTTAGAAGGATTTGATGAAGCAGTTAAAATTGTCCTTTGGAGATTTTTGTATGATTAACAGCTTCTATGAAAGAATTTCTCTTGAAATTTGTTTGTGGTGTTGGTCTTTTCTCTTATAAAAACAAGGGAAATCCTTATAACATTCTTTTATTGTTTAAAGATGCTGTAATAGTTTTAGAATGCGTAACTAACTACATTTAGTATTTAGTTTTAGGTTACATTTTGGAATATCTATTATTAAAAACTTTTAACATATAAAAACTATACATTTTCTTCAATTTTGTAATTTCCACTTGGCAAACACTGATTACTTCTTTCAGTTTAAGCAGAAAAAAATTTCTCATGTGGTTCTTTTGTATATATTACTTTATTTTAACTAAATTCTGTTTCCTTCAACTCTTTCTCTGCGATTACCTACAGGCTATGCAACTCACATACCTGAAATAAAAAGTGTTGAGATTATAAAATCTATAACTTAGGTATTAGGGTAAGGATTTGATTTTTATAGGTAAGAGGCATCATGTTATACTAGACTATACATGAAGAAAATTCTCTTGTTAACATTGATATTTTTCTGGGCTGCACTTTCTTCCCTTAGTAGGATCTGAGCTTATTTTTTGCTTACTATTAATGTATTAATCATAAAAGTGTGTTTAATTAGGTGGTTTTCTTTTTTAACATCGATATTTTCTGTGCTGTACTTTCTTTCACTAACAAATTGTAGCACTGTGTGTACTCTGTTTATTAGGTGTTTTGTTTGTTTCAACTGATGACTTCCTGACTCAAAACACTAGGTGGGATCAAAATTACAGAGCATGGTATGATGGTCTCCGCATTGGTTTAGGGATTAAAATGGTTGGCTCCACTGTCTGCATTTCAGGAATACTACACCTTTATTAAACTTTCAGTTTTCTTATTTGTACAAGTGAAATAGTAGTCTTTTTTCCTTACCATACACTTAACAGAGTTGTTGTGAAGATCACATTCTATATAAATCTCTATACAAATTTAAGATACAATGATGTTGACAGTTCCCTTTCATAGCAGTTTCTCAACTGCTTTGTTGACGTATCTATACAGTGACGATAGTAAGGTTAGTAGACACTGAGTGACCAGTAAGTGTGAAAAATATTAATGACAGGAGAGAACCTGAATGCCTTTTTAGCTTTTCAAAATTATTTTGAAGTATTCAACAAGGGATACCTGTTAAGATACACTCAAAAGGGAGGACATTCTAGGATGCCCCCTTTTCTCTTTCTGGCCATTTAAAGGAATTTGCCTTTTCCATTTTTACTATTGGAAAATATTGCCTTGGTGCAGATAGAGAGGTATTTCCTAATCAGCAATGAAGTGCTGAAATAGAGGTTTTTGAATGTTTTAACTTTAGGAAAGACGAAACATTATGTCCAGACTTTACTGTTGATATATAAGTGGCCTCTCTTTCACATTATGGTTGACTTCCTTTGAAAGAACAATAAATTATTTTAGAGTTAAAAAAATACACTCTTTCCCCACAGTCAAATGGAGCCATTTATAATCCCATTTATACCTCTTTGCCTTTTCTTCCTGCACTATCCTTCTCTGTGTGACTCCAGCAACATGGCTGAAGCATTGTCTTTTCTAGAAAGCCTTACTTCTTCTTTCCTCCTTTCCCCTGTGTGATTTAAATGTCCCTGTTCCATATTTCTACAGCACCGTGTATCTATTTGTATTGTTTCACTTAACATGCTGTGCTGTAATTGCCTGTTTATTTCTGTATTATTTGTGGGGAACAGGGACCATGTTTGTTCAATACTGGCATATACTGACTAATTAGAAATTAATTATTCAAGGGCGCCTGGGTGGCTCAGTCGGTTAAACGACTGCCTTCGGCTCAGGTCATGATCCCGGAGTCCCGGGATCGAGTCCCGCATCGGGCTCCCTGCTCAGCGGGGAGTCTGCTTCTCCCTCTGACCCTCTTCCCTCTCGTGCTCTCTATCTCTCATTCTCTCCCTCTCAAATAAATAAATAAAATCTTAAAAAAAAACATTTAAAAAAAAGAAATTAATTATTCAAAGTTTTTGTCTTATATGTGTTGTAACTTAAATTCTGAAATTGGGTAGCACATTTTACTGTTTGAATCCTAATTTTTGATAAGAGATCAGAGCAAGATGGTGGCCTTTTCTAAAGTAGCAATTAGATGTTCAGTAAAATTGTGCAAAAGAATTATATCTTGATTTTAAAAAGTTGCAATGAAATATGAGAAAATTTTTCCAATTTTCTTTTGATACAGGATTGCACCTCTGCCTCCTCCTCCCCTACTACCACCTTTAGCTTCTAACTATCGGACTCCTTATGATGATGCATACTATTTTTATGGGGCCAGGAATACTTTGGATCCCAGTCTTGCTTATTGTAAGTTATCTATAGGCGAAACATTTTTTCCTAGTGGTTCAGTCAGGAAAATTATTTTTTTTGTAAGCAAAAATAAATAAGTTGAGAAACCACAGCTTTACTTAATTCAAATATTCATATTTATTGGCTTAATATGTCCTATTTTAAAACTCAGCTGTATTTCATAGTTACTTGTTTTTTATTTAGCTTTAAGAAATGTCTATTTTGTGATTTCTTGCAATGTTTTTTGCTAACTCCTGAGAAGGAAGTATGAAATTTTTCCCTTAGGTAACATTCAGCATGTGACTTTTTCTTTAGGAATAAAGTGTCAATAAATGGGTACTCTGAAATAAATGTGTTTGTTTTCTTTTAAGATGGTTCAGGAATGATGGGTGTACAGCCTACAGCTTATGTTAGTGCTCCTGTCACCCACAAGCCAGCACAGCCTATTATGTAAGTTATTAAAATAATAATTTCTTTCAAAATTAATTTGTCTTCCATAGAACCTGTATTATTTTTTCCCTTCAGACAGATAGAACTTAACTGTCAATTATTGCATAACTAGTATGTTCAAAGTATTGCTTTTAAGTCAATGTTTCATAGAAAGTACATTTAAAAAATTAAGAGTAACCTCACTTTCACATTAGAAAAGTCATGCATGTATATTAGTGAGAAATAAGAATACAAACAAGCATATGAAAAAAATTGAAATCACCTAAAATCCCATTCATCCAGTGATAGGTGCATCTGCCTGAGCATTTAGGGTGTCTTCTGTAGTCACAAAATCATACACACAACATACACCAATATTATGTTATATTGTATATATTGTTCTGAAATCTGATTTTAAAATTAACAATATATCATAAACATCTTTTCCATGTCAATAAGTATACTTTATAGCATTATTATTTAAAATTAAACTTTTTTTTAAAATTTTTTATTGTTATGTTAATCACCATATATTACATCATTAGTTTTTGGTGCAGTGTTCCATGATTCATTGTTTGTTCATAACACCCAGTGCTCCATGCAGTAAAATTAAACTTTTTATTAGAGATAATTATAGGTTCCCATGATGGAATTATAAGAAATAATATAGAGACATCTTGTATACCCTTTACCCAGTTCCTAATGCTAAGATCTTGCAAAACTGTGGTACAGTGACACAGCCCAACTATACGACATTGGATACAGTCAAGATACAGAACACTACCATCATCACAAGGACCCATTATTATGCCCTTTTCTGTCATACCTAGTTCCTTCCTGTCCCTACTCCCTCCATAGGCACTAGGAACAACTAATCTGTTCTCCATTTCTTTAATATTTAAAAAATGCTATATAAACATGGAATCATATATGTAACCTTTTGGGGTTGACTTTTTAAAATCAGCATAATTCCCTTGGGATTCATGACGTTGTTGCATATATAAATTATTTGTTCTTATTGCTAAGTAGCATTTCCTGGTATGTTTGTACCACAGTTTAAACATTCCATTGTTGAAGGCCATCTAAGTTAGTATGAATAGAGCTGCTGTAAATATTCCTGTACAGGTTTTGTGTGAACATAGTCTTCAGTTCTTTAGGATAATTGGTCAGGAGTGTTATTGTTGGGTTATATGGTAGTTACAACTTTAGTTTTATAAGAAGCTGCCAAACTTTTCACAGAGACTGTACCATTTCACATTTGTATTGGCAGTGTATTTGGAATCTGGTTTCTTTACATCTTTACCAGCATTTGGTGTCATGACTTTTGTTTGTGTCACTTTAATAGGTGTGTAATGATACATCTTTGGGGTTTTAATTTACATTTCCCTAATAGTGATGATGCTTCCCATCTTTTCATGTATTTATTTGCCATCTTTTTATATTTGATGAAAAGTCTGTTGATGTTTTTTACATATTTTATTTTACTTATTTTTTTTAAAAGTAGTCTCCATGCCCAAGGTGGGGCTTGAATTCATAACCCTGAGATCAAGAGTTGCATGCTCTACTGACTGAGCCGGACAGGCACCCGTTTTTTACACATTTTAAATCTTTTTTTCTTAACTGTTGAGTTTTTGAGGGTTCTTGATATATTCTGAATACTAGTTCTTTGTCAGATATAGGGTGTGCAAATATTTTCTGTCAGTCTAAAGCTTGTCTTCATCCCATGAGTAGGGTGTTGCCTAGAGCAAAAGTTTAAATTTTGATAAAGCCCAATTTATCAGTTTTTCCTTTTATGGATCATATTTTCAGTGTCAAATCTAGTATTCTTTTTCTAGGACTAGATCCCAAAGATTTTATCTTGTTTTTTCCTTCCCCTAAAAGCTTTATAGTTTTTTTGCTTAAATCCATGATCCATTTTGAGTTAATTTTTAGGTAAGATGTGAGGCTTAGATGGAAGGTCTTTTTTTTTTTTTTTTCTTTTTTTTTTGGGGAGAGGGCCTGTGGGTGTCTAGCATAATTTGTTAACAAGATTACTTTTCCTCTATTGAATTGCTTTTGCATCTTTGTCAAAATCCACTGGACATATTTATGTGAGTCTGTTTCTGGGATTCTGTATTCTATTCCATTGATCTGTGTTGTGTGCCTCTCCTTAGGCCAGGAGCATTGATTATCATAGTGCTCTAGTAAGTTTTGAAATTCGGGAACTGTTGAGTTCTCCAAGTTTGTTTTTCTTTTCCAGAATTGCTTTGGCTTTTAAGGTCCTTTGCATTTCAGTATGAATTTTCAGATAAGCTTGTCTATTTATGCAAAAAGTCAGTTGAGATTTTTGGTGGACATTATATGGAATCTGTAGACCTGTGTAGTATTATCATCTTAATTTTTATTTCAATTTCTTTATTTTCCTAAAATACACATAAAATAAGATTTACCATTTTGATAATTTATTTTTTTATTTTTTAAATTTATTTTATTATGTTATGTTAATCACCATACATTACATCATTAATTTTTGATGTAGTGTTCCATGATTCATTGTTTGCGTATAACACCCAGTGCTCCATTCAATACGTGCCCTCTTTAATACCCAGTCACCAGGCTAACCCATCCTCCTGACCCCTCCCCTCTAGAACCCTCAAACAAACCCTCAGTTTGTTTCTCAGAGTCCATAGTCTCTCATTGTTCATCTCCTGCTCCAATTCCCCCCTTCATTTTTCCCTTCCTACTACCTTCTTTTAACATATAATGTATTATTTGTTTCAGAGGTATAGGTTTGTGATTCATCAGTCTTACACAATTCACAGCAATCACAATAGCACATACCCTCTCCAATGTCTACCACCCAACCACCCCATCCCTCCCACCCCCCACCACTCCAGCAACCCTCAGTTTGTTTCCTGAGATTAAGAATTCCTCATCTCAGTGCGATCAAATGATACATGTCTTTCTCTGATTGAGTGACTTACTTAGCTTAGCATGATACCCTCTAGTTCCATCCACATCATTGCAAAAGGCAAGATTTCGTTTTTATGATGGCTGCATAATATTCTGTTGTATATATATACCACATCTTCTTTATCCATTCATCTGTTGATGGACATCTTGGCTCTTTCCATAGTTTGGCTATTGTGGACATTGCTGCTATAAACATTGGGGTGCTGTGTGTACCCCTTCGGATCACTACATTTGTATCTTTGGGATAAATACCCAGTACTGCAATTTCTGGGTCATAGGATAGCTCTATTTTCAACTTTCTGAGGAACATCCATACTGTTTTCCAGAGTGGCTGCACCAGCTTTCATTCCCACCAACAGTGTAGGAGGGTTCCCATTTCTCCGCATCCTCTCCAACATCTGTCTTTTCCTGACCTCTTAATTTTAACCATTCTGACTGGTGTGAGGTAGTATCTCATTGAGGTTTTGATTTGGATTTCCCTGATGGCGATGTTGAGCACTTTTTCATGTGTCTGTTGGCCATCTGGATGTCTTCTTTGGAAAAATATCTGTTCATGTCTTCTGCCCATTTCTTGATTGGATTATTTGTTCTTTGGGTGTTGAGTTTGATAAGTTCTTTATAGATTTTGGATACTAGCCCTTTATCCGATATGTCATTTGCAAATATCTTCTCCCATTCTGTCGGTTGTCTTTTGGTTTTGTTGATTGTTTCCTTTGCTGTGCAAAAGCTTTTTATCTTGATGAAGTCCCAGTAGTTCATTTTTGCCCTTGCTTCCCTTGCCTTTGGCGATGTTTCTAGGAAAACGTTGCTGCGGCTGAGGTCAAAGAGGTTGCTGTTTGTGTTCTCCTCTAGGATTTTGATGGACTCCTGTCTCACATTTAGGTCTTTCAACCATTTTGAGTCTATTTTTGTGTGTGGTGTAAGGAAATGGTCCAGTTTCAGTCTTCTGCATGTGGGTGTCCAATTGTCTGAACACCATTTGTTGAAGAGACTTTTTTCCATTGGACATTCTTTCCTGCTTTGTCGAAGATTAGTTGACCATAGAGTTGAGGGTCCATTTCTGGGCTCTCTATTCTGTTCCATTGATGTATGTGTCTGTTTTTGTGCCAGTACCATACTGTCTTGATGATGACAGCTTTGTAATAGAGCTTGAGGTCCTGAATTGTGATGCCACCGGCTTTGCTTTTCTTTTTCAACATTCCTCTGGCTATTCGGGATCTCTTCTGGTTTCATACAAATTTTAGGATGATTTGTTCCATTTCTTTGAAAAAAATGGATGGTATTTTGATAGGGATTGCACTGAATGTGTAGATTGCTCTAGGTAGCGTTGACATCTTCACAGTATTTGTTCTTCCAGTCCATGAGCATGGAACGTTTTTCCATTTCTTTGTGTCTTCCTCAGTATTTTTCATGAGTATTTTAATGTTTTCTGAGTACAGATTCTTTGCCTCTTTGGTTAGATTTATTCCTAGGTATCTCATGGTTTTGGGTGCAATTGTAAATGGGATCAACTCCTTAATTTCTCTTTCTTCTGTCTTGTTGTTGGTGTATAGGAATGCCAGTGATTTCTGTGCATTGATTTTATATCCTGCCACTTTACTGAATTCCTGTATGAGTTCTAGCAGTTTTGGGGTGGAGTCTTTTGGGTTTTCCACATAAAGTATCATATCTGCAAAGAGTGAGAGTTTGACTTCTTCTTTGCCGATTCGGATGCCTTTGATTTCTTTTTGTTGTCTGATTGCTGTGGTTAGTACTTCTAGAACTATGTTGAATAGTGGTGGTGATAGTGAACATCCCTGCCATGTTCCTGACTTTAGGGGAAAAGCTCTCAGTTTTTCCCAATTGAGAATGATATTTGCTGTGGGTTTTTCATAGATGGCTTTTATGATATTGAGGTGTGTACCCTCTATCCCTACACTCTGAAGAGTTTAAATCAAGAAAGGATGCTGTATTCTGCATCTATTGAGAGGATCATATGGTTCTTGTTCTTTTTTTTTTTTTATTAATGTATCACATTGATTGATTTGTGGATGTTGAACCAACCTTGCAGCCCAGGAATAAATCCCACTTGGTCATGGTAAATAATCCTTTTAATGTACTGTTGGATCCTATTGGCTAGTATTTTGGTGAGAATTTTTGCATCCATGTTCGTCAGGGATATTGGTCTGTAATTCTCCTTTTTGATGGGGTCTTTGTCTGATTTTGGGATCAAGGTAATGCTGGCCTCATAGAAAGAGTTTGGAAGTTTTTCTTCCATTTCTATTTTTTGGAACAATTTCAGAAGAATAGGTATTGATTCTTCTTTAAATGTTTGGTAGAATTCCTCTGGGAAGCCATCTGGCCTTGGGCTCCTGTTTGTTGGGAGATTTTTGATTACTGCTTCAATTTTCTTAGTGGTTATGGGTCTGTTCAGGTTTTCTATTTCTTCCTGGTTCAGTTTTGGTAGTTTATACATCTCTAGGAATGCATCCATTTCTTCCAGATTATCTAATTTCCTGGCATATAGTTGCTCATAATATGTTCTTGTAATTGTATTTCTTTGGTGTTGGTTGTGATCTCCCCTTTCATTCATGATTTTATTTATTTGGGTCCTTTCTCTTTTCTCTTTGGTAAGTCTGGACAGGGGTTTGTCAATCTTACTAATTCTTTCAGAGAACCAGCTCCTAGTTTCGTTGATCTGTTCTACTGTTCTTTTGGTTTCTGTTTCATTGATTTCTGCTCTGATCATTATTACTTCTCTTCTCCTGCTGGGTTTTGGCTTTATTTGCTGTTCTTTCTCCAGCTCCTTTAGGTGTAGGGTTAGGCTGTGTATTTGAGAAAGAAAAGAAAAAAAAAAGATATGATCAAATAAGATCAGGCTGGTGAATAGATCAGTGCCACTCACTAGATTTTGGGCATATTTTGGTCTGTTAGAAGAAACTGCCTCCCAAAATTTTAAAGAAAGAAAATCTTAATGTATGTACAAAAATAAGGGTAAATATGATGAATGGATGGAATATGATTATAAAGATGAAAATTATAAAAGATTCTATAAAAGTATTTGATAAGATAAAAAGTTGGTTGAAAAAAGAAAAGAGAAATTAAAAAAAAAAAGGGAGAGAATGTGATCAGGCAGGAGACTAGAACAAAGCCATACAATAGAGATTTAGGGTGTATTTTGGTCTGTTAGAAGAAACTGTATCCCAAAATTTCAAAGAGAGAATAACTTATGTATATACAAAAAATAAGGTTAAGTACAATGAAGGGTTAGAATATGACTAAAAATGAAAAATAAAAAAGGTTTAAAAAAGGGATTGATAAAATGTTGGTTGAAAAAGGGAAAAAGAAATTAAAAAAAAATAGAGGAAAAAAATTAAAGTAACTCTGAAAGACTAAAAGAATCATGGGAAAAAAGCCATGAATTCTACATGCTTTATTCCCCTAGTGCTGGAGTTCTGCTGTTGTCATTGATCGGTAAACTTGGTCTTGGCTGGCCGTTCTTGCAGATCTTCTGGGAGAGGGGCCTGTCGCCGCGGTTCCCAAATGTCTTTGCCGGAGGTGGAATTGCCCAGCCCTTGCCGGTCGGGTCTGGACAAAGTAATCTGCTCAGGTTTGCTCTCAGGAGCTTTTGTTCCCTGCAAGCTTTCCGTACAGCTTTGGAGGACGAGAGCGAAAATGGTGGTCTCCCAATCTCTGCCCCAGAGGAGCCGAGAGCCCGGGGCCCCACTCCTCAGTGAGCCCCCAGAGAAAGGCAGTCAATCACTCCTGTCTCCCCGGTCTCCGGCCTCACTCCATGCTCACCCGGCCTGTGACTGAGCGTTTCTATCTCTGGCACACGACCCCGTGTGGAGTCTCCAAACCCAGCGGATCCCTGCGGTGCGCTCCCGCGTTGCTCCTCCCAGGGGAGGAAGGGGAGTCTCCCCGGATCTGCCGCTTGTTGGGTTCCTGCTGGAAGAGCAGTGGCCCGACTGTGCTGCGGATCACGCTTTATGGTAACCCAGAGGTGAGAGCCCACTCCTCGGCTCCCTCTCTGCGGCCGGCTTCCCCGCTCCGATACCTGGGAGCTCTGTCGCACTCAGGCACCCCCAGTCTTCCTGTGACCCCGAGGGTCCTGAGACCACAGTGTTCCAGCGGGGGTTCCACCCCCCGCTTAGCCACTGGAGCGACTTCTCTCAGCGGAGCCAACTTCTCAAAGTTCCGATTTTGTGCTCCACGGCTCTATCACCTGCTGGGAGCAGCTGACGGAGGCTTCCTCCCCTCTCAGTCTGTCTTCCCATATATCGCCTCAGATTCAGTTCTCTGCACGTCCTACCTTCCAGAAAGTGGTCACTTTTCTGTTCAGAGAGTTGCTGCTATTCTTTTCTTTGATCTTCTGTTGAGTTCCTAGGTGTTCAGAGTTGTTTGGTGACTGACTAGCTGAATTCCTGGGACCAGATGAAATTTAGGTCTCCTACTCCTGTGTCATCTTGCTCCTCCTCCCATTTTGATCATTTTAAGTGTGTAGTTCAGTGGTATTAAGTACATTCATATTGTTGTGCAACCATCACCACCACCTGTTTGTAGAACTCTTTTCATTTTGTAAAACTGACTGTACCCATTAAACAACATCTCCCTATTCCCCTCCTCCTGCCCCTTTCTGTCTCTGTCATTTCAACTACTTTAGATACCTCATAGAAGTCAAATCATATGTTCCTCATCTTTTTGTGTCTGGCTTATTTTACTTACCATAATGTTTCAAGGTTAACCCATGTTGTAGCGTAAGTCAGAATTTCCTTCCTTTATAAGGCTGAATAATACTTGATTGCTTATCCATTCATCCATCAATGGGTGCTTGGGTTGCTTCCATGTTTTGGTGTTGCGAATATGCAGCTGTGAATGTGGGTATACAAGTATCTATTCTAGACTCTGCTTTCGGTTCTTTAAAGTATATACTCAGAAGTGGAATTGCTGGATCATATGGTAATTGGTATCAGGTAACCACCATACCGTATTCCACAGCAGCAGTACTATTTTTCATTCCCATCAACTGTACATGAGAGTTCTAAGTTCTCTACCTCCTCACCAACAGTTGTTCTTTCTGTTTTATTTGATAAGAGCCATCCTCATGGATATGAATTATCTCATTGTGATTTTGATTTGTATTTCCTTACAATTACTGATATTGACTGAAGTTTCATGTGCCTATTGACCATTTGTCTGTCTTTGGAGAAATGTCTATTCAAGTCCTTAGTTCATTTTTTAATTGGGTGATTTGTTTTTTTGGTTGATGAATTTTAAGAGTTCCCTATATATTGTGGATATTAATTCCTTATCAGATAAATGAATTGCAAATATTTTCCCCCATTCTTTGTGTTGCCTTTTTACTCTGTTGATAGTATCTAGCAACACTATAGATGCACACAAATTTCTAATCTTCATGAAGTTTAATTTGCCAATTTTTTTTCTTTTTTGACTGTGTCTTTGGTGTCCCATCTAAGAAATCATTGCCAAATCCAATACTGTGAAGCTTTTGCCCTGTTTTCTTCTAAGAGTTTTACAGTTTTTGGTCTTACATTGAGGATTTTGATCCATTTTGAGTTAACTGTGGTATGAAGTGTTATTAAGGGTCCAGCTTCATTCTTCGCATGTGGATATCATTTTCTTAGCATCATTTGTTGAAAATATTGTCCTTTCCCTAATGTTTTGTCATAGCACCCTTGCAAAAATTAATTTACTTTACATGCATGCATTTAGTTCTGACCTTTGTTGATCTATGTCTGTCTATATGTCAGTACCCATGCTGTTTTGATTACTGTAGCTTTGTGGTAAGTTTTAAAATCAGGAAGTGTGAGTCCTGTAGCTTATTCTTTTTCAAAAATTTTTTGACTATTTGGGGTCCCTTGAGAAAATAAAATTTTAATAAGGGTTTTTCTATTTCTGCAAAAAAATCATTGAGATTTAGATAAGGCTTGCATTGAATCTGCACATCACTTTGGGTAGTATTGACAGCAATATTAAGACTTCTAATCCGTAAATGGGGTGCATTTCCATTTATTGTCTTCTTTAATTTCTTTCAGCAATGTTTTAGTTTTCAGTGTATGTACAAGTCTTTCACTGCTGTGGTTAACTTAATTTCTAAGTATTTTGTTCTGTTTGATGCTATTATAAATGGAATTGTTTTTGTAATTTCCTTTTCAGATTGTTCATTGTTTGTGTATAGACATGCAACTGATTATTGTGTGTTAACTTTGTATCCTGCTATTGCTGAATTTGTTTTACTAACAGGTATTTTTTGTAAAATATAAAATACATTTTAATATATATAAAATATAAAATATAAATATATATATAAAATGTAAAATATAAAAAATATAAAAACATTTTATATTTTTTACTAACTTTGTATTTTTTGTGTGGTATCTTCAGAGTTTTCTATATACAAGATCATATCATCAACGAACAGAAATTTACTTCTTACATTCCAATTTGGATGCCTTTTACTTATTTTTCTATCCTAATTGCTCTGGCTAGAACTTCCTGTAATATGTTCAGTAAAAGTAGTGAAAGTGGGTAATTTTTGCCTTGTTCCTGATCTTAGAGGAAAAGCTTTCAGTCTCTTAAATATGGTGTTTATTATGTTGAGGTAGTTTCCTTTTATTTCTAGTTTGTTGAGTGTTTCTATCAAGAAAGATTGTTGAATTTTATCATTCTTTTCTGCACAGTTGAGATGATTATATGCTTTTTTTTCCTTGCTTCATTCTGTTAATGTGGTAAATAATATTGACTGATTTTTGTATGTTAACCATCCTTGTATTCCAGGAATAAATCCACCCCCACCCCAACCATGGTGTTTAATTCTTTTAAAAGGCTTTTGAATTTGGCTTGCTAGTATCTTGTTGAGGATTTTTACATCACTGGTCACAAGCAATAGTAGTCTGTAGTTTTCTTGTAGCATCTTTGTCTGGTTTGGGTATCAGGGTAAATGCTGGCTTCTCAGCATATGTTAGGATGTCTTCCCTCCTCTTCAAGTTTTTGGAAAAGTTTGAGAAGAATTGGTGTTAGTTTTCCTTTGGTAGAATTTATCACTGAAGCCATCAGGGCCATGGCTTTACTCTGTCAGGAAATTTTTCATTAGTGATTCAATTTCCTTACTAGTTGTAGTGTTTCTTTAGTGTAGTCTGTTTCTTTATGGTTTAGTCTTACATCTTAACAATAATAAGTCTCCAATCCATGAATGTGGAATGTCTTTAAAATTATTTGGGGTTTTTTAATTTCTTCCAACAATATTTTGTCACTTTTAGACTGTTTAACTTCTGTTTAATTTATTCCAAAGTATTTAATACTCTTTGGTGTTGTGAATGGAATTGTTCTCTTAATTTCATTTCCATATTATTCATGCTAGTTTGTAGAAATACAGTTGAACTTGGTGTGTTGATCTTGTATCCTGCAACTTCACTGAACTCTTAATTTTAACAGTTTTTAGTGGATTTCTTAGCATTTTCTGTATGCATGATTTTATGTCTTCAGTAAATGAAGATAATTTTATTTCTTCCTTTCCAAACTTATGCCTTTTATTTCTTTTTCTTCTTAATTGTCTTGCTTAGAACCTTCAGTACAATGTTGAACGGACATTATGAGAGTGGATATCTTTATCTTATTCTCATCTTAAGTGGAAGGGATTTATAACCATTAAATGTGATGTTATAGATTTTTTGTAATTGCCTTTATCAGCTTGAGGAAGTTTCCTTCTATTCTTTGTTGATTGTTTTTATCATAAATGATGTTTAGAATTTTAATATATTTCAACATATTTCTAAATTAGAAGTTGAATTTTGCTAGATGCTGCTTCTGCATTTATTGAGATGCTTCAGAGGGTTTTGTTCTTGATTCTATTAATATGGTGTATTATATTGATTTCAGATATTAAATCAACCTTGAATTCCTGTGATAAATCCCACTTGGTCATGAAGTATAATCCTTATGATGTGTTGCTGGATTGTTTAGTTTGCTAATTTTTTGTTGAGGATTTTTACCTGTATATTTATGAGTGATATTAGTCTTTGGTTTTGTTTTTCTTTTGTTAGCTTCCATGGTATATGATTTTCCATGTCTTACCCTCAGTATATTTATTTGAATCTAAGTGTGTCTCTGCACCCTGATCTGTCTCCCTCTACCCCACCAGCCCACCCTTTTCTGCTAGCCTCTGCCTAAATTTACATATAGTGCAACTCTTATTGAGGTAGAATTTTTGTCAGCTATTTTGCTTTTTAAAAAAATACCACTTTTTTGTTTCTCTGTTCCTCTATTAATGCCTTCTTTTATGTTAAATATTTCTTTAAAGATTTTATTGATTGATTGATTGATTTAGAGAGCATGTGCATGTGTCTGCTAACCAGGGGAGGGGCAGAGGAAGAGGAAGAGAGAAACAGACTCCCTGCTGAGCTCGGAGCCTGACACTGATGCGGGGCTTGATCAACCAGTTAGATGCTTAACCAGCTGAGCCACCCAGGCACCATTATGTTAAATACAGCATTCCTTTTTAACTCTCTTTTAGTATGATTTTTCTGGGTTTTTTTTGTGTTTTTGTTACTGATTAAAATTACTGTGTTAATTTAAAAGAACTGAGTTTAGGTCAATATTAATTTAAAATAGTAAAAAGATTTTTCTCCATTGTAATGCCATTCCTTTCCTTTTCCTTGATGCCATTGTTTTCATACAGATTACATCTTTATACATTTAAACTTGTCAACACAGTTTTATAATTCTTTTCATTTCTTGTTCCTCTGTTTCTTTGTGTATTTGTCTTTTAAGTTAGAGAAGAATAGAGTTGCAACTAAAAACGTATTTGTAATATCTTTTATCTTTGCCTACGTGTAGTTACTGTTATTGATGTTTTTTATTTCTTTGTGTTTACTCCAGTTACTCTCAAGTGTTCCTCATTTCAATCTGAAGTGCTCCATTCAATATTATAGTCTGTTAGTGATGACTTCTCTGAGTTTTTACTGAATGGTCTAATTAGCTTTAATGTTCTAATTTTGCTTTTATTTTTGAAGGATAGTTTTCCTGGGTATAGAATTCTTGGTTAAAATTCTTTTTTTCTGTCAGCATTTTGAATGTCATCTCATTGCCTTCTGGTCTTCCTGGTTTCTGATGAGCTGTTAATCTTATTGAAGATCCCTTGTATCTGATGAATTGTTATTTTCTTGCTATTTTCAAGATTCTGTCTTTGTCTTTAGGTAGATTGACTATAATATATATATATATATGTATGGATCTCTGAGTTTTCCTGCTTAGAATTTGATGAGCTATTGGATGTGCTCATTAATGTTTTTCATCAAATTTGGGAAATTTTCAGCTATCATTCAAACATTCTTTATGTCTCTTTGTCTCCTTTCTTTCTGAGATTGCTATTATGTTTATATTGGTATACTTGATGCTGTCCCACAGGGTCTCTGAAATTCTGTCCATTTTTATTCAACATTTTCCCTCTGTTCCTTAGACTGGATAATCTCAAGTGACTTATCTTCAAGTTCAGTGATTGTTCCTTCTGCCTGCTAAAAATCTGTTGTTGAGACCCTCTAGTGAATTTGTCTTTTCAGTTTTTGTACTTCCCAACTCTATAATTTTTTAATAATTTCTGTATAACATTGTTCTCCTTTCCTTTAATTCTTTAGATACGGTTTTCTTTAGTTTTTCCAAGGTATTTGTAATACCTCATTCAGAGTCTTTGTCCAGCAAGTCCAACATGTGGGATTCCTCAGTGACAGTTTATATTGACTGATTTCTTTTTCCTGTATATGGTCCATACTTCCTTGTTCCTTTGCTAGTCTCATATAAATTTTTTTTTGTTATTGAAAACTGAACATTTAAAAATATAAAATGTGGCAATTGTGGAAATCAAATTTTCTCCTTTCCCTAAGGATTATATTGTTCTTTCTATTTGTCATTGTGGCTCTCTTTAACTATTGTGAACTAATTCTGTAGTTTATATTTGTCATGTGGCTACTGATGCCTCTGCTGGGTTAGCTTAATAGTTAGGTCGTGATTGGACAGAGATTTCCTTAAAGGGCCTAAGTTTCCTTCAAAGACTTAAATCTCTAATACTCTTTGTTGAGTGTTTTGTGTTTGTGTTGGGGCATGTTCAGTACAGTACTCCAGCAGTTTTCATCTCTGCTTTAGCCTTTACTTCATTCTAGCACAGAGCCTCAATGCCAGACAGAAGTGAGAGATCAGAGTGTTCTCACAGCTTTTCTGGATATCTGTGTAACTCTGCACATGCATGTGGCTTTCTAGATTCACAGGAATATGTTAGTTTTTCAAGACCATATGGTTATGTTTTCCCCTGATTTTTCTCAGGGGGTCAGGCTTTTGCTTGCCTCAGTGGTTTTGCTGCCACAGCTAACTGTAATGCTGAACAATTGCTGCTAATTGTTTTCTACAAACATTTCATGATAAGAATATTTATACCGATTAAGCTCTAAGTATGTGTTAAATAAAGGCAGGCTTTAAGAATGGAGCTTTTCCAGGTAGCTGCCAGGTAGATCAAAAGTGACACTTTTCTAGATATTGGCTGTTTGGGGAGCTCCAAACCTATTCTACATTTCCAGTGGCAGTGGGCTGCTGGTTTTTACAGCTTCCATTTGTGGCAGGCTGTTGGATTTTAAGGTTTCAGTAGAGTGAATGGGAAGGGGCAGGTTCACATGCCATAAATATTACTGTTCTTAGTGAAAGTTCCTGTCTTTTAATTTTTTAAAACTCTTCTTGGATTGTTGCAAGACTTTCATTAATTTTCAGAATTATAAAGTTGATTTTGGCAGTTTTTAACTTTTCTTTTTTAAGATTTTATTTATTTGACAGAGAGACACAGCGAGAGCAGGAACACAAGCAGGGGGAGTGGGAGAGGGAGAAGCAGGCTTCCCGCTGAGCAGGGAGCCCGATGTGGGACTCGATCCCAGGACCCTGGGATCATGACCTGAGCCGAAGGCAGATGCTTAACGACTGAGCCACCCAGGCGCCCAGCAATTTTTAACTTAAATACTTAATGTATTTAACAATGCTTGAATGGAGTAGCAGATTTTCGGAGGTCCCTACTTTGCCATTGTGGAAGTGTTTCCCAGTTTTAGAACACTCATCTCCGTAAGACCCCTTATGCCCATTTACTGTTAGTTGTGAGTCCTGTGCTCAATGTAGTTGTTTTTTAAATTGTCCTTTTTTCTGTTAATGTTTTTCTGAATGCCACATTAAAAAGTATAAAATTTGAATAAAATAGTAACAGTTAAATAGTGGAATTACCTCCTTAATTTCTTACAAACTATTTCCTAATGTATTTATTTATTTCCAAGCATTTTAACCCAACTAGAGGTGGGAGGAACCTGTGATTCTGTTAACTGTTTTGGTGTGCTCATGATCTATCTTCTTTCCAATGTTTTATTTCTTTAACACATCTTAATTCATAGGTAAAAATGATGTAGGAAAGAGGCTTGTAAGTCTGCCATTCAATTGCCAAAACTGTATTCACTGATTGATGACTTGTCCTTAGGATTTTAATTGTCCAAATTGGGTATACATTTACTAAAACAGTAATAGTCATAATAGTAGCAATTTCAATTTACTGAGTAGTATATGCTGCTGTCATGTCATTGTATACATTATACATTATATCTATCAATATTTGCAACTGGAGGAAATTGGAACTCAGCTATATAAAGTGACTTCCCTAAGTCCTCAGTCAATAAGCAGTTAAGGTAGAAATCTAAAGTAGTTTTGTCTGGCTTCAAAGCCTTAACTCTTTGCCACACTTTAGGAAACTTATCAGAATTACACTGTGTAATGATTTGTGATAACAGAAGAGGTTATAATTATTTTGTAAACCACTGTTTGCCACCTATACAAAGTACTATCTTTTTCATGAGCAAGGTCTCTTCAGGACCAAATTAAAGAGCTTTAGAGCTGAAAAGGATGTTTGTGATTTCTTAACATGAGGTATGTAGGTTTTAGAGAGGCTATATAAATCCATTGAAATATTGTATGCATAATTTTTGTATATGTAAGTTTCTGCAGTGAAAGTAGATAGTTTTTAATCAAATTCTCAAAGGAAATGTCACAGATTCCCTTCCCAAAGGTTAGGAGATACATTGATGGGTGTCTGTAGGTACACTGAAGACCAGATTATCTCCTGTGATTTTGACAGAGTCATCCACTTCTCCAGTTTTGATATTAGCATTGTCCTTAATAACCCCTTTTCACATTCATTTCTTGCATGACAATAAATTTGACTACATTGTCTGTATGGTGCACTTCATTGTCTAGATGATTTCTAAGTAGTAAGAGCTCTGGATCACCAGAGAAAGATGGAAAAAAAGGAAGGAAGAGAGGAAGAGGAGCCCTCATTTGCTGAGGAATCACTACTCCAACTTTACCCAACACTTAGAACCATCTTTGGCACAATTTCCATCCCAGGTCTTATAAGCAGGGCAGGGTTTTAGAGATTCTACTAGTCTTAAGCCATCAATATCATCAGTAAAATCTATAATGACTCATTGAAAAAAGGAAAAAAGCATAAATTTATCTATTTTTTTCTTCTATTTATTTTTTGAATGCTGATAAAATATTAATAGTTTTGCTGAATACAAAGTCAATACATAAAAAGCAGTGTCAAGAAGTGGCAGTTTCTTAAAAAGTTAAACATGCTTACCAGACATCACTTGAGTTGTCCTCTTAGGTATATAGTTAAGAGAAATGTAGATATATGTACACACAAAGATTTGTATGTGAATGTTCATAACAGTATTATTCATAATACTTCTAAGTATAAACAGTTCAAATGTCCATAAATGGATAAACAAAATGCATTATATCCATATAAATGAAATACTATTCAGCCATAAAAAAGAATGAATTCTTTAAAAAAAAATTTTTTTTATTTACATTCAATTTAGTTACCATGTAGTGTATTACTAGTTTCAGGAATAGAATTTAGTGATTCATCAGTTGCATATAACACCCCAGTGCCATTACATCAAGTGGCCTCCTTAATGCCTCTCACCTATTTATCCCATCTCCCCACCTACCTCCCCTCTAGCAACCCTCAGTTTGTTTCCTATGGTTAACGGTCTCTTATGGTTTGCCTCCCTCTCTGTTTTCTGTTTTCCTCTTATTTTTCCTTCCCTTCCCCTATGTTCATCTGTTTTGTTTCTTAAATTCCACATATGAGTGAGATCATATGGTATTTGCCTTTCTCTGACTGACTTATTTCAGTTAGCATAATGCCCTCTAGTTCCATCCACATTGTTGCAAATGGCAAGATTTCATTCTTTTTGATGGCCAAGTAATATTCCGTTGTGTGTATGTACACACACACACACACACCACGTCTTCTTTATCCATTCTTCTGTCTGTGGAAATCTGGGCTCTTTCCATAGTTTGCCTATTATGGACATTGCTGCTATAAACATTGGGGTGCAGGTGCGCCATCGGATCACTATGTTTGTATCCTTTGGATAAATACCTAGTAGTGCAGTTGCTGGCTCATAGGGTAGTTCTATTTTTAACTTTTTGAGGAACCTCCATGCTGTTTTCTGATGTGGCTGCATCAGTTTGCATTCCCACCAACAGTGTAAATGGGTTCCCCTTTCTCTACATTCTCACCAACATCTGATGTTTTCTGACTTGTTAATTTTAGTCATTCTGACTGGTATGAGGTGGTATCTCACTGTGGTTTTGATTTCTATTTCCCTGCTGCCGAGTGATGTGGAGCATTTTTTCATGTGTCTCTTGGCTATTTGTATGTCTTCTTTGGAGAAGTGTCTGTTCATATGTTCTGCCCGTTTTTTGACTGGATTTTTTGTTTTTTGGGGGTGTTTGATAAGTTCTTTTAGATAGTGGAATTTATAGCCAGTTTGTTTTGAGAGATTGGTCTTACTCAGATAAGCCCTTTCAACCTTCTTTATTCATATGTACATGCAGAGCCCGGTGCTCTTAAATAAAAAGTCTAACATCTTTTAGGAACCATTTCCTCTGGCTCTCCTCATCTTTCCTTTTCTTTTTTAAATTTTTTTTGGTGGGGGGGAAGTGGGGAGGGAGGTGGAGAGAGAATCTCCAGCAGGCTCCACAACTAGCTCGGGGCTCGGTCTCATGACCCTGAGATTGTGACCTGAGCCAAAATCAAGAGTTGAACACTTAACCAACCGAGCCACCCAGGCGCCCCATCTTCATCTTTTATCCTCTCATGATCTAGTGTGACAGTATACATAAACATCTGTTTATCCTAATGAAAGATTGCTAATAAATTGGATAAGTTAGATACACAAAAGGGACTCCTTATTTGAAGTGATGATGTTTTTGGAGATGAGAAGCCTCTTGTAGTCTCTTTAATAATTATAGTTTTATTATAAAACTAATATTTGAGTATCTTCTGTAATTAAGATTTTTAAATGTATTGCTTTCTTCAGAGTGGCTGCATTCCTGTATTTAAGGCAAATAGCACTTTTTTGCTTGAGATTTATATAACCATAATATGTTTTAAATTTTTCCTTTTTTGATTCCTTGCAAGTTTTTCAAAAATTTGAGTTTTATTTGGGACAGTCAGTAATTTTATTTTTGAAATGGCTAAGAAGTTAATACTTTATATTAGAGTACATTTATTAAGTAAATTATTAGTTATAATATTGGGAAACTTCTACCATATTGTTATTTCTCTACATTCAGAAAAGTGCATAAGTCATATATATACTGTTTGGTGTATTATCACCAAGTTTTTACCCCCATGTATCTGCCACGTAGGTCAAGAAATAGATCTAATAAATTTGAAAGTTCCATTAATTGTGAAACAGAGACAGTAGAGAAAACTTAGTAAGGGGACATTTACTTAAGGATTTCTCTTTGACCCACAGAGAAACATTTTTCCGTGTTTTTAAATCTACTTAAACGCTGTGCTATTTCAAAGGAGTATTGTATTCTTGCTTTGTCACAGATGGATTAAAATTATTGTGTACTTGATACAGGAATATGGTTGGACAGAATGAACTGAAAATTACGAGTGATCGAGCAATAAATTCAGGATTGTTTTTTGAAGATAAACCAAAGCCTTCAAAACAGTCACTTCAGTCTTACCAAGAAGCTTTGCAGCAACAGGTATTCATTCATTCATTCGTTCATTCAGTGTCGAACATCTTATGTGTTAGCACAGTGGTCCCTTATAACTCAGTTTGGCAGAGGAGAAAACAGTACCAGTCATTTATATTTCAGTATGATAAATTTTGATGCAGATAGATTATAATGCTCTTGGAAGAATAGGATAAGAATAATTGCCTGGCTGTTCGGAGGGCTTCCTGTGTTGTTGATACTTGAACTACATGTTATGCAATGAATAGATTTTAAATTCCTGGCATATATTCAGGGAATGGAAATTGATGTGGGAGAAGGGGCTGAAGTGTTAGATTGTGCTCGATTGTGAAGGATTAACTAATAAGGACTTTTCAGTTTCATCCTGTTCTGGAGAGCCTACGGGAGGAAAGTTTAAGCCAGAGAGTGAAAGGAATAGTTGATGTGA
The DNA here is from genome assembly GCF_009762305.2 of Zalophus californianus. NCBI lineage: Eukaryota > Metazoa > Chordata > Mammalia > Carnivora > Otariidae > Zalophus > Zalophus californianus. The sequence goes on from NC_045598.1 coordinate 126,827,812, forward strand.
ATACCTTTAAGTTTTAGAAGCGTAGCTAGTTGTGATGTATATGATTGGGAAAGAGATATGGCAGAGAAACCTTTCAGTAGACTACTGAGGCAGTCCAGACTGGAGGTAATGAGGCCCTGACCAGATGGGGAAGGTGGGAGGACATCCAGAAGACAACTCTGGGATTTATCGATAGGACTTAGATATAGGGAATGAGAAAGAACAAAGGGCTTGAAGATGATTCTGAATGTTGTAGTCTATGTGAATAATGAGGCTATGAATATGAACTAAGAGAAAAAAGTAGAACACTTTTAGGGAGGAGGATAATGGGTTATATTGTAGTTTGTAATATTTGAAGAGAGTTTACTTCAAAGTAATTGTATCAAATGTATGGGGTTTTCTGGGGAGTATCCATATCTCTGAGAGGATTCTGGGACTCTTGGTAGGTATATATCCATCTGAAGTGCTTTTCTATAAAATTCTATAAAATTTTAAATTGTAGAATTACAACTTTATATTTTGGATGGTAGGTTTCTACAAATAAAAGATTGAATTTATATATCTGTTTTCAAATGAGCATATTAAAAACACTGCTGACAAAACTACATTTCCTAACTCTAGAATTTTATTTCATGTATGAGATGACTTCTTGGCCTTGATGTAGTGGTTGCTTAAATTTTCCATGCATGTGTTTATGATTTGTGTGTGTGTGGAGGGGGGGCGGGGGGGGCCTTATGATTTTAAAAGTAACTTTCCAAAATGTAGATTCTTGTTCATTGCCTATCCATATGTTCCTAGAGACCTAACCTGTGCTTACACTTGTTGATGAGAAGACTGTTTTATATGCTTTCATAAAGTTGTACTTAAAGGAGCCCAGAATTCTCCAAATAGCTTTGAACCTTCAACCTCTTGAATTCTGGGAATGGAGTTTGCCCAGGGAAAAGTAGGTCTGGTGAGAAGTGGGGAGTAGTTTGTGGCTGGCCAGGTCCCATAAAAGGATAGGTGGAAAAGGAAAGTAGGGAGATCCTATTGGTCCTCATGCAGCTGGGGAGGTTAGGGAAGGAGTGGCTCAGGTAGAAGTTGGTGGGAAGGAAGAATTGGTTCAGTCCCAACTGGCATCAGTGGCTGGAAAGCACTCTAGTAGCAATGATGTGAGGGACCAACAGCTATTTATTCTCACCAAGGAAGTGTTTTTAAATTGGGTATTCCATAGATTTGTGATTTCAAATTTTATGGTGAAGCAGATTGTAAAAATAAAAAACCAAAAAAAAAAAACCAAACCAAAACAGAAAAACCCAAACAAAACCAAACTCCAGTTTTTTTCTCTAATAAAAATAAAAACTGATATTAAGACTAAACTTTTTGTATCAGAATACTTGTCAGCACTAATGTTTCTTAACATTATCAAGATTCGGGAAAGAGAAGAAAGAAGGAAGAGAGAACGTGAAGAAAAAGAAGAATATGAAGCTAAATTAGAAGCTGAAATGAGACGTTACAACCCCTGGGGAAAAGGTGGAGGTGGTGCTCCTCTGAGAGATGCAAAAGGAAATCTGATAAGTATGTTATTTCCATTGATCTGTTGTTTTTAAAAGAAACTGAACTATTTTTAAATTTTTAAAAGAATGGGGTGGTAGAAGAAGTGGGAATCATAGCCTGTAAGGCAAGCTCTCTTTTTGTGTAACTTAATGCAAAAGAGATATTTTGTAACACATATAATAACAGGTTAGAAAGTCTTTTTTCTTTGGAGTACTATTGATTTAATTTTGTTGCATGTTTTTCATCCTCTAATAATAATTCAATTGCAGAGAAAAGCTCATGTTAGTTGGCAAGTTTTTACCCAAACTAGTGGTTAGATTTTTAAGAAAACATCCTGGTAAAAATAACAAAACTCTTATTAAATTTTTTTTTTAAGTAGTAAGACATTTTAAATATAAGTGATCTGAAATAGTTGTGGGCTGCAGTATTTCATACACGCCCTGTACCTGCACACTGCAAGGACTCCATTGAAATGTAAAGACCTGATCTCAGAAACTCTCTGGCAGGTTGCAGAATCATATTGATTGGTCTTTAAATTATGTACTCTCAAAAATGTTTGATCTAGAGGGGCACCTGGGTTGCTCAGTCAGTTAAGTGTCCGACTCTTGATTTCAGCTCAGGTCATGATCTCAAGGTCGTGAGATCAAGCCCCACTTTGGGTTCTGTTCTGGGTGTGGAGCCTGTTTAAGATTATCTCTCTCTCTCTGTCTCCCCACCACTGCCTGACCCCCTTCCCCCCGCCATCTTTCACATGCTCTTTCTCCCTGTCTTAAAAAAAAAAAAATGTTTGATCTAGAAACTACAGCAGCCAGCACTTTGAAGAAAAGAGGTCTTACTTATACAACTTGTGATATATATTGGGATGGTCTCTGATTAGCTTTTAGGTAAGAATAAAAATAGACAAAGACAGGTTTTTGAAAATTATTAGAAATGAGAAACGAATAATAGAAACCCATTAAATGGTAAAGATGTAGACTTCATTTTGTTCTTCAGGTATTATACATTATAGGGATAGTTGAGGGATGTAGTCAGAATACTTTCTGGATATTGAGTTATTAAGAGTTCTTAAATATTATGCTTTTGCTTCTTTGTTAAAGATGGCTTTTTAAAAAGATGTATTTGAGACCCACTTAAATTACTAAGATAACTCTTTTCTTCCCAAAGGATTTGTTCCTTTCCTATCTTCACCTCATACTTTGCTCACGGTTTTGAAGACTGGAACTCTTACTCTTTTTATAGATGAGGTGATTTTAGGTGATATATAGATAAACATTGCGTATTTTAAAAGTTAAATGGTTATTTGAATATATATTAGAAAAACACTGGTTTTTCATTTAAGGATAGTGCTATAACATTTCCTTTTAAAGTACAGGTATTAGTTCAGGCATTTAACAGAAAGTGCTTTAACAAACAACCTCTAGGGGCGCCTGGGTGGCTCAGTTGGTTAAGCAACTGCCTTTGGCTCAGGTCATGATCCCCACGTCTCGGGATCGAGTCCTGCATCGGGCTCCCTGCTCAGTGGGGAGTCTGCTCTCCCTCTGACCCTACCCCCTCTTGTGCTCGCTCTCGCGCTCTTTCTCTCTCTCTCTCAAATAAATAAATAAAATCTTAAAACAACAACAACAACAAAAAACGAACAACCCCTAATTATCAGAGGCTCGAGGCTTAGGTTTAAGGCAATTAAAGTTACTTCTCACTTACGTCACAGTCTGATGCTGTTTGGGTGGTTCTCCTCCAAGAGGTGACTCAGGAATCCAGGGCTCTTCTCTTGTGTCATTCCTCCACTTTGAAATCCTGTAATTCGAGCAGCCAAACAGGGTTCAGTGGTGGGAGATTGAGTTGAGAGTTTTGTGGGGACTCTGGCCAAAAGTGGAGGGAATATTGCTTTGTCTTTGCTCCAATATTCAGGCCTAATTATGAGGAGACATAATTATAGTGCCTAGGAGGAGGATATGAAATTGATAAGCATCTAGTCAAGTCTTTGCTGCAGTGAATTTAAATTGTGAATTGATAGAAACATAGTAGTTACTAGGAAGGAGGTGCTTAAATGACCGAAACTTTGGTAAACACTGGAATAGAATAATTTCCTAGGACTTTCAAGCTTGCCTCTAAGATTATTTCCAGTCCACATAATAGAATTAAGTTGTTCTGTATGTGTTTAGTTGGCGTAAAGGAGTGGGATGAAGGTGGGTTATTGAATTATAAAATACTGTTTTAGAATTGTTTGACCTCACAGTAAAGAAGCAAACTTTTCTGTGGTTTTCATTTTTAACAGTAATGTTTACTTTGCTTATTTAATTCTACTGTCATGCCATGTGATAGAAAAGTATACTATTTTATCAAATACAGTGTAACTCTTTTTTAAATGGTATTTTCAAAGCAGGTAACTCATCCCTTAAAGAGTGTCAGTTTGTTTGTGACTGATATATTTTAGAGAGGGAGGGAGAGGAGGGAATGTAATTTTTCTGTTATATTTGAAATATGTAGTAAAGATCTATATTCTACTTTACTTCGTGTAATGACTGAGATCATATAACTTCTGTACTTTCTGTTGGCCAACATTAATTGGGCTGCTGGCTTTTCTAGTTACTCCTGTTTTATCTTTGATCTTTTATTACAAAGAAGTTAAGGAAATTTAATGTTCATCCTTATCTTAGCTCTCTAGGGAAGGTCTCTATAAGGAGAAGTAGTTATTAATAAATATTAACCCATATAACTGGAATAGCATCAGCCCCCTTTTTTTTGTGCATCAACCCTTTTAAAGTAAATATCTCTCATTTTTATTATTTGTACGACACTCAAAATCTGTTTCTTTTCTCATCTCTCTATTCATTAAAGTTCTTTTTTCAAGTTCCTATTAAAAAAACAAACTGTTCTAATGACTTTCAATGGTTGAATGAATAAACTGTGGTACATTCGTACCATGGATTGCTACCGAGCAATTAAAAGAATTAACTATTGATGCACATAATAACTTGAAAGACTCTTCAAAGAAATTTTGCTAAGTGAAAGAAGCCCCTCTCTAATGGTTACATACGTGTATATTCTTAAGATGATTATAAGGATGGTGATGTTACATGAATCTATCATATGTTAAAATTCTTAAAAATTACTCCAAAAAAATCAATAAAAATTAAAAAATACTTTGAAAGATAGCAGAAGTATCTCATAGTTCTAACTGATTAATAGATTATGCGTTTCTTCACATATATTTGATTAAGTATTTGTATTTCTTTTATGTATTGTATTTGCCCCAGTTAGACTTATGTTTGTTTTTATGTTGATTATTGAGACACAATTTGCATATGACAAAATTCATCCTTTTTTAAGTGTATCATTCAGTGAGTTTTGACAGCTGATTCTAGCAGCTACTGCCGCAATCAAGATATAGAACATTTCCAATTTATCCAACCTTATATACCCTTGCCAACCTCTGATCTGCATTCTGACACAATAGTATTGCCTTTGTGTCTTTTTTTTCTTAGTTTTAATGATTTATCCACGTTGTGTATGTCTGTAGTTTACTTCTTTTTATTACTGAATAGGATTCTACTATGTGGAGGTACCATAATTGTTTATCCTTTTACCAGTTGATGGATTTTTGGCTTGTTTACAATTTAAGGCTGTTATAAATAAAGCTGTTACAAACGTTCGCCTTCAGGTCTTTATGTGCATATAAATTTTCATTTTCCATAGAAATGGAACTCCTGGAACATATAGTAATAAGTGTATATTTAACTTTGTTAGAAACCTCTAGAACATTTTCCAAAGTGGTTGTGCCATTTTGCATTCTTACCAGCAAAGCGTAAGATTTCTGGTTGCATTGCCTCCTCATCAGCCCTTGTATTTAGCCTTTCTATTAAATAGATAGGATATCTCATTGTGTTTTTTTTTTTAACTTCTTATTTTGAAATAATTCAAGACTTAGGGAAGAGTTGCAGAGATATAGGGTGTACCCTTCACCTAGCTTCCCATGATGTTAACATCTTCCATAATCTAGTGTAGTGTCCCAAATGAGAAATTAAAATTTTAATTTAATGAGATCTCATTTCCCATGCCACACAATTTATCCCTTTCAAATATATAATTCGGGGATGCCTGGGTAGCTCAGTTGGTTGAGCATCTGCCTTTGGCTTGAGTCATGATCCTAGGGTCCTTGGATCGAGCCCCACATCAGGCTCCTCGCTTGGCGGGGGAGCCTGCTTTTCCCTCTGCCTGTAGCTCCTCCTGCTTGTGCGCTCTCTCTCTCTTTCTCTCTCTCTCACAAATAAGTAAATAAAATCTTTAAAGAAAATAAAATATACAATTCAGCAGTTTTTAGTATATTCACAAAGTTGTGCTACAATCACACAATTTTAGAACATTTTGTACGTTGAATTGCCTTGATACACTTGTTGAAAATCAGTTGACCATAAAATTATTTATGGACTCTTATGTTGTGTTCCATTGATCTAGATGTCTATCCTTATGCCCATATCATACTCTCTTGATTACTGTAGCTTTGTAGTAAGTTTTGAAATTGAGAAGTGTGAGTCCTCCAACTTTGTTCTTCTTTTTCAAGATTGTTTTGTCTACTTCCCTTGCATTTTCATATAAATTTTACTATCATTTTGTCAACCTCAACAAAAAAATGTGGGATTTTCATTGGGATTGCATTTACAAAAAGATCAATTTGGGACAGCCAGCATCTTAACTATATTGAATCTTTTGATTGATGAATGTGGAATATTTATCTACTTATTACTCTTAGTTAATATCTTTTAGCAATATTTTGCAGTTTTCAGATATTGTAATATATTTTGTTAGTTTTTTTTTGTAGGTTCTTTGGAATTTTTTAGACAATCATGTTATCTGCAAACAGTTTTACTTCTTCCTTTCCAATCTGATTGCCTTTTAGTTATTTGCTTGTGTTTTGCACTTGTTTGGAACTCCAGTACAATGATTAGAAATCATGAGAACAGATAACCTTGTCTTGTCCGATTTTAGGTGGGAAGCATTCAGTCTTTTCACCAGTGTAATGTTGACTGTAGGTTTTTTGTAGATTGTTTTTTTTTTTAATCAGGTCTAGGACGTTCTCTTCTATTCCTGCTCTTCTATTCCTTTTCACATGAGTATATGTTGAATTTTGTCAAGTGCTTTTCTACATCTTTTGAAATGATAATTTCATCTTTCTTACTCTGTCGCTATAGGGTGAATTACATTGACTAATTTTTTAAAAAAAGATTTTATTTATTTATTTGGCAGAGAGATAGCACAAGTAGGCAGAGCAGCAGGCAGAGGGAGAGGGAGAGACCTGATGTGGGGCTCGATCCCAGGACCCTGGGGTCATGACCTGAGTCAAAGTCAGTTTAACTGACTGAGCCACTCAGGCGCCCCACACTGACTAATTTTTTTAAATGTTGAGCCACTCTTTTATCCTGGTATCAACCCTAGTTAGTCATATTTTATTGTTTTTCTTTTTTAATTTCTTATTGTAGGATTTGATTTGCTAATATTTAGTTAGAGATCTTTGCATCTAGGCTCATACCCTTGTCTGTTTTTCTTATAATGTTGTTGTCCGGTTTTGGTATCAGGATGATGCTGGCTTCACAGATAGGAGTTGGGAAAAGTTTCCTCTTTTGTTGCTAGAATTTACCAGTGAAGCCACCTGGGCTGGGAATTTTCTTTTGGGGAAGTTTTTAAACCATGAATTCAACTTCTTTAGTACATAAAGATATCAGTTTATCTATTTCTTCTTGTGTGAACTTTTGTGGTTTGAATCATTAAAGGAATTTATCCATTTTATTTAAATTTTTCAATTTATTGGCATAAAATTATTCACAGTATTCTTTAATGTCTGTATATAGGATCTACAGTGATAGTTTCTCTTTTATTCCTGATATTTGTAATTTGTTTATTCTTTTTTTCTTAGCCAATCTTGCTGGAGGCTTATTCATTTTTTTGATCTTTTCATAGAACCAGCTCTGGTTTTCATTGATTTTCTCTGTTGTTGTTCTTTTCCTGTTTCATTTATTTTTCCTCTTATCTTTACGATTTTCTTCCTGTAGTTTGCTTTGTACTTAATTTTCTTTTTCTGTTTTCTCAATGTACAAGCTTAATGATTTGATTTCTTTTCTAATACATGCATTTAAAAATGCTATAAATTTCCTTTTGAGTACTGCTTTAACTGTAGCACAAATTTTGATATGTGGTATTTTCATTTCCACTCAACTAACTTTTCTAATTTTGTGATTTTTCTTTGACCCATTAATTATTTAGACATGAGTTTTTAAAATTTCCATATATTTGGTAACTTTCTTTTATTCACTTCTAGTGTACTCTTTTGTTCAGACAATATACTTTTTTCATTTTAATATTTTTAAATTCATGAGATTTATTTTATGGACTGCCAGTTAGATTTTTATTTGTCTTAGAGACTGATCTTTATAAGTTAAGTATGTATATTTTAATTTTGAAATATGTATTATTAGTCAAATTAGGGTTGGAAATTTTCTTTAGTTCTTTGAATTGATTTATAGAAGAGTTTGTATATCAATCATGATCGCTGGATAATCTTGGGCCTATAGAAATATTTTCAACCATTTTCTTTATGTTTTGGTACTTTCATCAAACAACAGCTAACTTATAAAATTAATTTTATGAGGTGCCTGGATAGGTAGTCAGTTGAGTGTCTGACTCTTGATGTTGGCTCAGGTCATGATATCAGGGTCGTGGGATCGAGCCTCAGGGTGGGCTCTGCGCTCAGACAGGAGTCTGCTTCTCTTTCTCTCTCTCGCTCTCCCCCTCTCCCTGATCATGCACGTGCACGCTTGCTCTCCCTCTCTCTAAAATCAATAGTCAATCTTTAAAAAATAAATTTTAATTTCAAAGTATTTAGGTTTATAAAAAAAACAATAAAGTAAGGAGTGAAAAAAATTTAAGTATTGTTTACCTGTAGCTATCACATAATTTAGTCCTGGTCTGATAAATTGTTCAGAGAGTAGAATTATTTTCCCATTCATTAATCTGTAATATTTTCTTTTGTTATTCTGTTCTTTGTAGAATTATTCTGTAATGCTAGCAATTTTATATTAGGTGATATGATGGTGTACATTTGAAATAAAGGCTGTTTTTCAGTGACATCTTTGCAATTGGCAAATTATACTCTTCACTAAAGTGCGTTTTTAAATTTTGATTTTTAGCTGATTTCAAACCTTTTATTTTACCACCTCACAGAAAGATAGACAAGGAGTAACCAGTTAATCGATAGTCTTTTGCAATAAATAGCAATATGGACTTGTCTTGATTGCTTAGTCTGATAGTCTTAAATAATTATGTACTCTGCTGACATCAATTTTCTTTTTATATAAATACATTGACTTATCTAATTGAGAGGACTGTGTATAATCACAATAGTAAAGTAAAACATGTTATTCATTTTGAAGTTTATTATAGTGTTTGTTTACTTATAAGATATTTATATCTTAATTTATGGTTGTGTAAATGATTATCAAAATGAGATTGCCTTCCCTGAGCATTCATTAGTTTGGTAACAGACCTCTGGTTTTCATCTTAGAAGGAGTGAGCTTGATATACCATACTCTTCTAATAGAAACTGGAAGAATACTGTATATATTGTTATTCATAGTGACTTCTCACTTATATAGAGAGATTTTATGCTGTTCTAGTGAATTTTGGATGATGAGATATTGATTTCCCATTTGAGTTCTTTTGTGTAATTTGGTGACTTTTTAGGGACCGCAGCTATTAGTTCATGACCTCAACTTTATCGTCATGTTTCTGTTTGCATTTACCTCCCATATCCAGATAGATCCCAGGATTTGGTGATGATTGCAGGAGCACTTAGCTAATTTTTCCTTACCAATTCTTGGCAGTTAGCAGTTCTTTTGCAGTCAGTTTCTCTGTGATTTCAGCTAGTCCCTTACTATCCCAATTGTTTTATGGAGAAGAAGTATTTTTTATTTTGTTACAGCTTTAGAGTTCTGTAGTCATTCAGGTCTGTTTTTAATATTGACTTGTTGTTTGACCTGATTCTGTGTGCTCAGATTTTTGTGATGTGTATGTGGTATCTATTGCTGTGTGACAGATTACCCAATATGTAATGTGTTAATTTAACAAATATTCATTATCTTGTGGTTCTGTGAGTCAGTAATTTGTGAATGGGTTAGCTGGTTATTTCTGTCTCACGGTCTTTGATGAGTTTGGAATCCAAAATGTCAGCCAGGGTTATAGTCATATGAAGGCTTGACTGAAACTGGAGAATCCATTTTCAATACGGCTCCCTCACATGGCTCAAGAAGCCTCAGTTTCTTGCCATGTGGGCCTTTCCATGGGGCTCCATCAGTGCCCTTATGATATAGTAGCTGACTTTCTTCAGAGTAAGTGATCTAGTAGATAAAGCAAAGTGGAAACCATAATGTCTTTTATGAAGTAGCCTGGAAGTCATATGGCATCACCCTGCAATATTTTGTTCAGAAGAAGTGAGTTACTGACTCTGGCTTATGCTTAAAGGGAGGGGAATTGAACTCCATCTTTTAAGGGAGGACCATCAAAAGAGTTTATGGATGTATTTTAAAACTCTGCACTACATGATTATATTTTTCTCATTACGAATGCTAATGAAGTTGGGTAAATTTCGCTATGACTTGTTTTGAATTGTTGCTGTTCTGTATTAAAAAAATTCCAACTTCTTAACTAACATAGATATGAATATAATTTTTATGGGTTGTCAAAGATCTAACATTCTTAAGGTCTCTACTGATTTTGAGTTTATTTTATAAGGTTATTTTTTGAAAATCTTACAAGTTTTAATAATTCTGTTTCTATTTTCAGGGCACCAAGATACCATTGAATTATTCCAACTCTGTCCTATTTTTTTCTCTCTGGTTCTCTACTTTAAAAAATGTATTAAACATACTAATTACAAAAATGTATTTGTTGAAATAAATGGCTTATTTTTCCCTCTTAGCTGATTTGAATAGGATGCACAGACAAAATATAGATGCCTACCATAACCCAGATGCAAGAACATATGAAGATAAAAGGGCTGTTGTATCTCTAAACCAAAATTTAGCCACCTCAAATGCTGAGAACCTAGAAGATTCTACGAATAAAAACTCAGGTTTTTAATCACATTCTATTTTTTTTGTTTGTTTACATTTCTAAAGTTGTTCAGTAACATTTCTCTTCTCTTGCCTGACAAAGGTCATATTGTGATTTTGAGAACTTGGTTACACTGAGTCAGAAAGCATAACACGTTATTCATGTTATTTACAATACCTTTTCTTAAGTATTTTGAAAAAAAGCGAATAGGGAAATATACTTTGCTTTTTAACACTATGTGTTTCTTCTCAGCTTTATAACTTATGTATGCTTTAGCTACTGCTAAAATTTTTATTTTGCTGGTGGGAGGACTTAAAATCACATAGTCTCTTTACACATATACAGACAAATAGTCTCTTGCTGCTTATACCCGTAACTATTTGAACTAGTGAAAATGCATCAGATGTGATATGATATATTGTACAAAGAAATTGCTTATTTTTATTTGTTATACTTTATTTTTATTTTAATTGTTAATTTTATTTTTTGCTTATTTTGTAATCATTTGCCCTGTCTTGTAAAACCACAAAGGACAAAGAAATGAAGTTTAATTTTTTTAAAAGTTTAATTTGATGTCCCTTTTTTAAGCAATATCTTTGATTTGCTATCAAACAACATCCTTTAATTAAAGGTTCTATACATAGAAAATTATTCAGTAGCTTTCTTTATGACTTGGCAGGGAAAGTTGTCATCTTCTTTATCAAGTGTATATGAAAATATGTTACATATTTTAAAATCAAAGGAAGTTTAAAGGACATATCTATCACTTTGCACTATATTTTGATGCCTGTAGAAGTAACCATTTATTTACTACAAATTCTGCTTTTGTACTTCCACTAAAGTTTTGATTTTAGACTACTAAAGAACTTATATTAGAAAGTCTTCCCAAAATATCCCTGACTGATCATATAGTCTTCAAAATTGATTTTTAAATTTTTAACCCATATGACTGCCTGGCCAAACAGGCAGATTAAATAGGGAGCTGTGATTAGAATCACCAACCTTTCATCTTTCACGCCTTTGATGGTAGCGCTAATCCCTATGCCCTTTTTGAACATTTTAGGAGATGTGCTACTTGTCATTTCCGTGGACAGCCTGTACCACTGTTGGATCTCTAATTACGAGGAAGTGCTTTCTTACTTTGATCTACAATAGATTTTTACCTAGTGGATCCAGTCTTCATTTTTGAAGCACTACAATTGAATTTTTTTTATTGTATATAATTATTAATTTGGCTTCCACTCTTTGTAATAGTTCATTGTGCAGTAAAAACACCTTTCATTTTATTGAAGGGAATTTTGACTTCTTTTTGATACATCATTATTTTTCTCTTCATTTATTTCTAGTAGTCTGTATTGAGATCCCAGTTCTACATACTCCTTCTCTATCTTTTTCTTCCACACCTGGTATTGTTTGTAGTTCTGTCTTCACCCAGAACTTTATCATATTAATAAGGATTTAAGCATCTAGCTCTGCTTATCAAGCAAAAACACTGGAAAAAAATCAGGTTTCTATGACCCTTTCCAAGGAAAACACACAAACTTGATGATTGAACATGTACAGCAGAATTTACTGCCTGTTGTCTTTCTCTACACTCCCAGGGTTTTAGTGCTGTTATTGTGGGCAGGTGCTTTCGTTTAAGAAGTCATACAAACTCATGAAGTGCTAAAATGTCCCCTTTTTTTGTGTATTGAAGTTCCCTAAGAATTAACCTAAGATAGACTTTCTGAATGCAAGAAACCATCCAGTCACCTAATTTGTTGCTGTGCTAGCATTTATGTGTGTGAGTGTATGTTTATATATGTATATGTGTGTTTACACATACACATACATATGTGGCATTTGATATTTTAAAGGCCTTAGGGAACTTGAATATATCTGAAAATTGAATGTTACAATGTGTGCTTAAAAGTTCATTATCCTTTCATGTTTTCTCTTCATTAGACCTGTTTGAGGCCTTTCCTAAAGTTCATTGTTTTTCTTTTACTTTCTGGTTCTAGAATGAAGCACCATATTTATGAAGTCCATACTAATTTGACTTAAACTTAGTGTTTAGCTTATTATGATACCTAGATATATTTCCATAGGTTAGAGCATGTGTTTCTCCATGATTTTATTTTTGTAATTTATTTTTTAAAGATCTTATTTTTAAAAACTTAATTTTGTTTTGCTTATCTGCTTTTTCACTATAACATTTGATTTTCTGCTGATCTATTCAAATAAGCATTAATACTTAAACACAAGGCAAAATAGGCCTAAGTGGCAGCGAAACTGCAAGGCATGAGTGAGAGAAAGATATGCTTTAGATTGATGGTATAAAGACTGAGTCAGTAACTAAAAAATAATATAAAAAGTTATATGAGGCTTAAATTTAAACATATTTTTCCTGCATTTAAGGAGAGACTCCTGGGGTATAATTATTTTTCAGGTTGCCTTTATGAAATCATTTAATCCTTCCCCAGAATGTATAATTCTATTTATAGGAACATATAGCATATTTTTATTCTTCATGTTTATATCCTGTTACTTTAATAGAATTTTTAAATAAAAATTATTGCAGTGATAAAGAATCATTCTAATTTGTAAAAAGTGTTTTCAGAGCTGGCTTTCTAATCTATTGTGAACCATAGATGGAAAGACTTTTGGAATTACTGATTTTCTAAAACAAATTTTTTAATATATGTATACATACTAGATTTTAATATATAATTAAGCATATTCTTAAGAAAAGGGTATTTACAGGGGCACCTGGGTGGCTCAGTTGTTAAGCCTCTGCCTTCAGCTCAGGTCGTGATCCCAGAGTCCTGGGATCGAGCCCCGCATCGGGCTCCCTGCTCAGTGGGTAGCCTGCTTTCCCTCTCCCACTCCCCCTGCTTGTGTTCCCTCTCTTGCTGTCTGTCTCTGTCAAATAAATAAATAAAATCTTAAAAAAAAAAAAAAAGAAAAGGGTATTTACATAAGAACTTAAATGTACTTTTTTTCTTTATATAAGTTTTACTTTAAAGTCTGTGCTGCAGTGAAAGTTGTTTAGGCTCCTACCTTTTGTTTCCTTGGTGTCTTTTAGATATAGATATAAATTTTTCAACTATATATTTTTGTTTCATCATTTTTCTTTACTCGTTACTTTTCATCTGGTCTTCAGATTCTAATCTCAGCCTTCCTCTTCTGATTTTTGACCTCTGGTCTTCCGTAGTTAGCACGTTTATTTAGTAGCAAACTTTATTTTTAAATTTATTTTTATTTAGTAGCAAACTTTATTCTTTAACCTTTATATTTTCTAACCATCGAGTAATGGTATGTTTTTGCAAAATTTCTCTTTCAAGGTTATATGCAACCACAGAGCTCTCCTTTTGCTCGGGGAAATATATTTTGTGAGCCTCCAACTGAACTTCAGATTAAACAGCAAGAATTATACAAGAATTTTCTTCGTTTTCAGGTGAAGTGCTTATTTTATCATAGTTTCAAAGTTTTGTTAGAATTGTAATAAACTAAACTTGAAAAGATTTTACTCACAGGATAAAGAATAAATTCTAAAATACCTCCACAGTTATTTAAGATAACTAATTTACATCAGATATAGGTAGTACTAAAATGATTTTTCATTTATATCTGAGAAAGGAATATGGAGACATGTTAGGCATGCCAGTTGTCTTACTCTTTTTTCTTTTTTATTATTAACATATACTGTATTATTTGTTTCAGGGGTACAGGTCTGTGATTCATCAGTCTTACAGAATTCACAGCCCCACTCACCATAGCACATACTCTCCCCAATGTCCATCTCTTTTCTAAACTTTATTAAATCATTGTTAAAGAATGCTGACATTTCTAAAACTGAATGATTTAATAAAATATTTGCTTTTTAGACATAGAATGAATATTTCTAGATGCTTATGTGTTAGTAGAAAATCAATAGTTTTTTTCCAAATGATATATTCTTGACTCAGTATAGTTTATAAATTATTAAAAATCAGATGTAATCACATTTTGCAATTATTTGCCTCATTTATGCATGTAAGCAAATAGCATTTAAAAATAGTGGAAATGCTCAAAGTAAGACACTTGAGTGAGTATCCAGCGTTTATTAAGCAAACAATTATTGAATACCCATACTGTGTCTACTCCTGTGCTGAATACTAGGGGTGGAGCCTGAGGTGAAAGAGAAGGACTCACAATTTCTTCTTTTCTCACCGCCACACCCCTTTCCCACCCACCCTTAATATCCCATTATCAGATTAACCCTGTGGTCTGGGTGGTCTTCCTTTGATATGACTTCTCATGTTATGCTTCGCTACTCAAAAACTGGTAGTAGCTTTTCTTTCCTACAGAAAATACTCAGATTCCTTAGTCTGACACCTAAAGCTATCCAGTCTAATCCCAAACTCTTAAATTCTTCTTAAAAATGTTCTACTCAAATATGTCCTCTTTCTAATCCTAATTATTGTGGACTCTTCAATAAGGCAGTGATGTAATGGATATGCTCTTGAGGGTGACTGATCTGGCATTAGTCTTTAAGATGTATTTTTCGAGGATTTAAAAGATTGGAAGCAAGGGTATTTTACTAGACGGGCAACAATGGAAATGGATGGAAATGGAAAGACCTTTGTAAGGATCGACAGAATGAATAGAGATAATGAATGTAAGAGAGTGGCATCAGAAGTCCTTACGGTACTGGCCACTCATGTAGCAGCTGATTGAGGGTCACAGAGTCACCTACTGAACTTGAAATGCCCTGTGGTATACTGCCCATAATGACAGCAAGTCAAAATTATGTAACTCCTATTATACTTAACAAGTGTTAGCATGGTTTAGGGTAGAATTCAGGGGGGAAAACAGTCTTGAAATTATATAGCCTTTTATTATTTTGAAGGTACTTTTGCATATAGTATCTCATTAATCTTCAAACTTGCCGAGGAAGGTATTACTATTTCTGTTTTATGACATGCAACTAAAACCCAGGCTAAGACGCTTACCCACGGTGGCAGAGCCAGCATATTGAACCCAGGTCTCCTGACTTTAAGTACAATACACAATACACACTTATATTTCTAGACGGTTCTAAGAGTCTTTCCCTCTGGAAAAAAGTAGTAATAGGGGAAGTTTGACTATATCAGTTTTAGAGTAAGTTTAGGTGAATGGATTGCTCTCGAATGGTGGCTTACATATTTTTCTTTAAGCAGCCCCTTAAAACTCTTTCCCTCTCAAGCAAAATCTAGCACAAAACTCTAAGAAAATTTAAAATATCTAAATGGTATTTATTATTACTACCAACACTAAAGTGTCAGACAAGAAGTATCCCCAAACTTAAATGTCAAAAGAAATGTTATAAAATGTTCAGATCTGTGTACCAAGATGGCAAAATAAGGCTTAGCTCCATGTATGCATAAAAAAGTTATACTGTTAAAGTTAATGCAGAAGTCTTCATGTGGTTAAAATCTGATAAGTAATGCAAATGAGTGTTTACATATAATTTTTAATTACAGCTTTAGAAATAATTTAATCTTTTCAGCTGTAAGGTAAAGTTTGTAAAATATTTGCAGGACCCTTGAAGCACCTTTGTATTATACAGTTTGAAAACAACTGACCTAGATGATAGCTTTCCTCTTTCTGTCGAACTGCTGTGTAGCATTTTTGTTGGAATGGCATTTCTGTGGATTTCTTAGGTGTGTGATCCATTTATGATTGTGACCCTTAATGGAGAAGTGACTTTGTGATTGTAAATTGTGTGTGTGTGTGTGTGTGTGTGTGTGTGTGTGGAATAGGAAGAAGGGGGAATAAGTGTTAAATGTGAGGTTTTGTTGTATAGATCATAATTGCCCTTTTGTCTAGGTGTATTGTACTTGAAGAAGTGATTATGGGTACCTTATTAGTACTAAATATTAGGATTGTGCTTATTTAATAGTGTTGTTTGAAAAAAGTGTTGGAAGAAGCCCTAGCATGTAAAGTCATGGGACATGTAGGAAGAGTAAAGTTCTTACAGTTGAAAAGATTGATAACGCTAGATATAACAGCCTTGAAGCTAGAGGATATGTAGACAAGAACAATGAAAATAATATGAATATCCATAACCACTTCATATTTAAAAGTAACTGAAATCTATTGATAACCTTAAAACCAGCATCATGAATTCCCGATACCTTTGCTGCCATTCTACCTTACCTCATTCATGGAGGATGTAGACTATACCTCAAGGTCCTCTTCCTTTCACATCTCAGACCTTGCCTTAGAATATTTCTCCGGAGTTGTCAGCACTGTAGGCCCCAGGTGGCATTCAAGATGAAACTTAATTATGAACCCTTGTGGCTAAAATCCTTGTTTACCTTACCACTTACCAGTAGATAGGAAAGAAGAAAGGGCATTCTGGGGAAGGGTTTCTTGCATAAGGAATGATTAAATGCTAAAATACTACATTGTTGTTTCAGGATACTAATCAAGCCAAGGAACTTTGAGACATAATAGTAATGATCATTATAAAATAATATAATCATGAGTTATTTACTGCGTATGTGTGTAAACAGGAATTTTTATTTTTTTTAACATACATTGTTTCACTTCAGTTCTGTAAGTACTCCTTGGAGATGTAGACATTAATAGCTCTTTTTACCAGATGACAAAACTGAATAAGAATGTCTTCTTAAGGTCACTCAGTGAGTAAGTATTTGATGGAGCTGGAATTTTACTCATATCTCAACATTACATCATGTAGCCTCCTTAATAAAATATAGGAAACTGAAAAATTTAGGAACTTAAAAAGAGGGTATGAATGTTGAATTCATAGGATACTAGAAAATATTACATGGTATTCTAACTTTCATTAGTTTTCCAGAGTAATAACTAGGTTTAATTCTTTAGATTGAGGAAAAGAAACAAAGAGAGGAAGCAGAGCGAGAGAGACTAAGAATTGCAGAAGAAAAAGAAGAAAAACGGCTTGCAGAACAGAGAGCACGAATTCAGCAAGAGTATGAAGAGGAACAGGAAAAGAAAAGGGAGAAAGAGGAGGAGGTGCATTTTTTTCCTACTTTCTTTTTCTACTTACCCTGAAAGTGAAATCTTTATTTTGACTTGGAAAGGTATTACAGAGAACAGTCCTAGAGTACATTTAGAAAATATCAGATCAATATCCATTTATTGGATACTATTTTATTAAAGTGAAAGACTAAGTTAAAAAAGATTAATGATGACTTTTTTAAGCCAAAAATTAGCTTAGGCTTACTGGGATGTTATACAAAATGCCTAATACTTGGGGCGCCTGGGTGGCTCAGTTGGTTAAGCGACTGCCTTCGGCTCAGGTCATGATCCTGGAGTCCCGGGATCGAGTCCCGCATTGGGCTCCCTGCTCAGCAGGGAGTCTGCTTCTCCCTCTGACTCTCTTCCCTCTCGTGCTCTCTGTCTCTCATTCTCTCTCTCTCAAATAAACAAATAAAATCTTAAAAAAAAAAACAAAAAAAACAAAATGCCTAATACTTTATTGTTAAATAGCTTCTTTTTGTTAACACTGTATCATCTATATCTTCAATTTTATCTCTTTATTTCAGACAAATAAGACAGCAGATATTTGAATGGACTATAGAATGTATGTATGGAGTGTGTATTTTTCTCTTTATTTTAAAGCAAAGGCTAAAAAATGAAGAGCTTATTCGGTTAGCTGAAGAAAGACGAAAAGAGGCGGAAAGAAAGAAGAAAGAAGAGGAAGAAAAACATAATCTGCAGCTTCAGCACTACTATGCAAGAGAAAATATAATCGGGGAAGAAACAAAGGTACGTTTCAGACAGAAATGTCAGTTAAACCCATAGTTTAAACCCCTTTCATTGTGGCCTTGAGAGCAAAAGAGAGAGAGGGGAGGGGAGGCTTTTGTTTCTCCCTTCCATCTTGCTACTTCATCTGGGTGCAGTGCACTGGGCTTCCTGTACAGAGCATGCATGTCATCCTGCTTGCTGCTCTTCCCCCCCCAGTGAATGTAAGGGCTTTACTTACCTTAGTCATTCTTAATCTTGTTCCCGTGGTCTCTGGAGTAGCACCTGGCCAGCTATTCATGCTAAGAGTAAGTACAAAAATGGAAACTAAGTGTCTGGAAACTTTTGTAGCAATTTGTCAAAGTAATTCTGTGTGTGTTGGATCTGATAAAAAAGTTGGACTTAAATTGTGTAATGTCTTTTTAAAAATTTTCATGTATTTAGTAATTCATTTTTACTGTTTTACACTTCTATCCTTGATGGATTGGAAATTAAAAAAGAAATTGGTGCCTCATAATGGACTGGTTTGAAGTCCATAGCTGAGACTGATTGATATTCACTGTTAGGTGTGTGGTGGATCAAAGAGGTTTTCTCTCTAGGAAGCCACTTGGCCCCTGTGAAGCTCCAGTTTACACCCTTGCTCATATTTCAAAGCTATATTTAAAATTTTATATGTGTAAGTATCACTGGGGATTTGTTAAAAATGCATCTTCAGGTCTTATCCACAAAGTGTCTGATTTTAATAAGCTTGAGGGTGGTCCAGGAATCTGCATTTTACAAGCATTCTTAGGAGTTCAGATGTAGTTGGCCTACACATCTTGAAAAACTCTGTATGTGCTATAGTTTTGGCCCAATTCAACTTAAGAAAATGGTTTTCAGAAATTTAGATTTATACAGACATTATTTCTTCTAAGCAGCATTCACAGAAATACTACTTTTAACCAGTGGGCTCTTCTAGTGTATTTATGATGTGGTTTGGTACACTTTTCAGTGGGTAACCTGCTATAGACAGCATGAGCCATTTTTGATGGGTTCAGATACACTATTTGATTTCTCACCCCAGGATTTTATGGTGATAGAAATAAGTGTTTGCAGTTAGAATCTGCTGAAACATTATTTAAAAGAGAATTTATAAGTAACACCTATGTTTTTTGTTTGCTTTATTTATTTTCAGTGTTCTAGTAATGTTAGGCAATACCCTTCATTTTTAAAGTTGGATATATATTTGTTCTGCCTTTTAAAATATTATTCAAATGTCATTCATTTTTTAAATTAATAGCATTTATTTTTTAGAGCCATATTAGACTTGTAGCAAAATTGAGTGGAAAACACAGAGAATATTTTCTTGTAAAATTATTTAAAAATGAAAGAACATTTATTTCTGCCAATTTCTAATTATGTTTAAGAGAAAATGCTTTTCTTAGGAATATACAGTTTTATGACTGCTCTAGTTCAGTTGTGAAGTACCATAGTTTTAAACCAGCTTTGTTCCATTTAACGTATTTTGCTCTCAGTGATGCAGTTATCATTGCTAGCTATAATTTTTCTTTTATTTATGTATGCCTGATGACATGTTTTTGTCCATTTTCTTAGTTTTTACTTTTGTGTCATTTATTTTTTATTTAGCTTGTATATTTGGTTTGTTGAATTTGGTTTTATGTTTTTTTTTTAAATTCAGTTTTTTACCCTAATCAGAGAATTATAGTCTTTTGAACAGTGATACCTAAATCCATCTATTTTTATCAGACCCAATATATTTGATCATATTAATTGAATTTCTGGCTTTTTTTTTTATTTATGCTTCCTTGATAGTTATTTGTTTTCTTACTCTGTGGAGTATGCTTTGTTTGCTTCATCCTCTGTGTTCCTTTAGAAGGTTTATATTGTTATAATTCTGCTTGTGGTCATCTAGTGGTTTTAAAAGAAAAGATTTTCTCATATATTTCTGATTTTGTCAGAGTCACCAGTGAAAGTATATTTGGTTTTGTACCATGCAAAATGAACAATTTAACATCCATACATATACTCTGTTCCGGGTTTTTTTTTTTTTTTTTTAACCAGATAATTATTACTGCATTTTGTTGGGAATTTGTTTTTTGCATTTTGATTTTAATATGAAATTGGGAACTATTAACTTTATTACACTGGAAACTGAAACCCTCTTTTATCTCTTATGGAGACATAGAATGCTGTTGTGATCTGGAACATTCCCTCATGGTGATGCTCTTGGTGACAAGGGATCTAGGTTTTAGAGGTTGATTTATATTATTTCCCAGAAAAGAGTTTTTGTTTTTTTGTGTTGTCCTGTTTCTTTTTATTATTAAAACAAGTGTTTACCTTAGTTCTGTTTTTTGTTTTTGTTGTTTTCCTAATATTTGGTATGTTATTGCTTTACTTAAGTTTGTTGGATTTTTTTGTTCTAATCTGAGAGTGCTTTGGTTTTAATAACAATATCTAAATCAATTTATGTTTATCCTAACTGATGTTTTTGATCTTACATAATTGAATTTCTCACTTTTTTTTGGTAAAAAGTATTTTATTAAATAAAAGCAATAGCTTTCTGAACTTCCTAAGTGGTGTTGTAACTATTAGGGGTGTCTGTGCACACAGGCACATATATATGTAGACATACATATATGTATGTACGTGTTTGTACATACATATGTTGGTGTATGTCTATATATGTTTATATACGTATGTGTGTGTTTGTATGTGTATATATATACATACATATATATGTATACTTTCTTCCCCCCCAGTGCTTGAGACAGCCTTCTCCTGTTGTTCCTGCTCTTCAGAACAAAATTGCAAACAGACTTCAAAGACCTCCTTCAGTTGACAGCATTATAAGTTCCTTTATTCAGGTATATACTTTTTCTTTTGATTTGTTCATCTTAGCTAAATTATTTTAGATGAGGGGAATTGAGTGACATTTTTTTAATTCATCATATTTACCTATGTTACATTTTTTCAAAGCTGGAATACAATGGTTGCATTTATTTGTTGCATCAGTTGTAACTGGTAATAGTTGGTGCCATAAAGTTTAAATTCTTTTGACAGATTATAATTTAGCAAATGGTTCTTGTCCAGCCCTCTCAAGAAGGCCTTTTCTTTGATAATATATTATCTGGCTAGCTGTAATTATGCCATTGAAGTCCCTTATACTTTAGACTCAGCTATGATCAAAAAAACAGAGCTGGGAAAATGTTCCAGAAGGGTTGATCCTTGAGTTGACTCTTGAAGAATGAGTAGGAATTTGCCATAAAGAGGAGGAGGAGATGTGCCAAATCATGGAAGGAAGTGGCACACACGGAGAAGAATACCCCATGGTTTGCTCTGGCCTCAGAATGCCTAACCAGGGTGGCAGCAGAGGTAGAGGTCAAGACATAAGTAGGATGTTGTATGGAGTTTGACTTGATTCCCGTAGATGAGTGGATACCAAATGGACTAATTACCAGAATAGACAAAGCAAATGTTAGAACATTATCCTAATCCCGCTCTCTGAGATTCTGATTTAGTTGGTCTGTGATAGATAATGAATGGTATGCTTTGTAATACTTTAAGTAGGAGAATGACACGTCATAAGTTGGAGAATGGCCATATTTGTCTTACATAACGTTCTCTCAGGCACTGGTGTGGAGATGTATTTTAGAGGTCGGGTAAGACCATAAACATAGAAGTTACAGTGGTTTTGCACAAGTCCAGTTGTGAGACTTTCAGGACTTAAAGGCAGTGACATTAAGAACTGAGAATGGATGACAAATTTAAGACATACTTAAGAGACACAAATAATGGCATTCACTGTGTGTTGGGGGTAGGCATCAGTGAAAACCTTCAAGTTTCTTGTGAGATTTATATAGAGTGGGTAGTTGAAAATATGGGTTGTGGCTAAGGAAGGAGCTCTGGACTTGTTTGGAAGCCATTAACACTGTTCCTTGTCAGATTAGTACAGTTGTTTGGGATGGGTTTGGGGGAAGTAAAGAGGGCTGAGGATGGAACACCAGGGAATTAAATATTTAAGAGGCAGAGAAAGGAAATAGAGACAGAGAAAGTGATAGAGAATGGCAATATCAGTTGCTACTGGCCAATTAAAATAAGGGTGTAAAAGCCCATTGAATGTGTCACTTCGGGATCCCCTGGTGACTTTGGTGAGAGCTGTGGAGCGATAGGGTGTAGAAGCAAAGGCAGTAGCTGTGTGGTGAGGCGTGAATGGGCATGAGGAAGTAGACACCGTGTTGCATCTATTCTTCTTGAGAGGATGGCTGTGGAGGGAAGTAGAGAAGGGACAGTAGATAGTGATGAAGGAGGAGATAATTTTTTTTTAAGAAGGAAGAGTTTTTTTTAAGGTTTTATTTGAGAAAGAGAGAATGAGAGAGAGAGCACGGCGGGGGGGAGGGTCAGAGGGAGAAGCAGACTCCCCGCTGAGCAGGGTGCCCGATGCTGGACTCGATCCTGGGACTCCAGGATCATGACCTGAGCCAAAGGCAGTTGCTTAACCAACTGAGCCTCCCAGGCGCCCCAAGAAGGAAGAGATTTTTAAGCATAAGCTAAGAAAAAAGGGTGATTGGAGGAGGTAGGAGTCACTTACCAGGTACAGAGAACAGGTGACAGGGTTGTCGTTGGGTGGAGCAAGGACACTTCCATTGTGATGGGAAGGAAAAAGACATGGAGGTGAGTGTATAGGTAGGATAGTGGAAATCTGGTTTCTTTTACATATAGTTGCTTCAAAAAAATTATTCTCTTCAAGCTTCTGAGCAGGCAAGACATACTGAGTATATCTTTGTTATGATTGTTAAACAGGAAAGTTCCATATCCAGGGCAGAGTCTCCTCCGGTACCTGCCAGGAGAAACCAGCTCCGTGCAGAAGGTAGAGTTAACTATTAAGTCTGTAACCTATAATATTTCTCTTTTAAGCTTTTTATTTTGAAATAATTGTAGACTCACAGAATGTTGCAAAAGAGCGTAGTGAAGTCCCGTGTACCCTTCCTGCAGCTTCCCTCAGTGGTACTATCTTATATAGAACAACAACCAGGAAATTGACATTGTTAGACTCTACAGACCTCCATCAGGTCTCACAGTTTTAACACAAAGTAATTGATGTGTGTTTGTGTTTTGTGTGTGGTTCTGTGCATTTGTATTGTGTGTAATTTGTGTGACTATTGCACAAAGTATAGAACTGTGGCATCAGGGGCGCCTGGTGGCTCAGTCAGTTAAGAGTCTGCCTTTGGCTCAGGTCATGATCCCGGGGTCCTGGGATCAAGCCCCACATCAGGCTTCCTGCTCAGTGGGAGTCTGCTTCTCCCTCTCCCTCTGCCCCTCCCCTCTGCTCATGTTATCTCTCTCTTTCTTTCAAATAAATAAAATCTTTAAAAAAAAAGAAGAAGTGTGGCATCACCACAAAGGAACTCTCTTGTGCTGCCTCTTTATAGTTGCACTCTCCCTACCCCAAGAATATTTCTTAAGTCTGGCAATTCCTGTATTTTCAGAAATGTGTATGTGTATCTTACTGGTATTCATAAATATCTGTATTTATAAAACATTAACAACCTTCATAAAAATGTTTCTCTGAGCATTTTAGTTTTGTGATAAGTCTGGTTATGTTTTAATGTTTAATCTTCTGTTCTTATACCTGTCTTATTTTTTACTTTGAATTTGCAGAGGAGAAAAAAAATGTAATTATGGAGTTATCAGAAATGAGAAAACAGCTTCGTAGTGAAGAACGGCGTCTACAAGGGCGGTTGTTACACATGGACAGTGATGATGAAATTCATATAAGGCAAGTTTCACCTTGCGTTTTTGTTTGTTCTTGTGTTTTGTTGTTCTTGTGTTCAGGAAAAGGAATTATACATTAATCAGAACCGATCCAGTAATTCTACAGTTTTGGACCAGGATTAATCAGTCTTTGTTGTAAAATCACATTTATTAGAATAGATAAGTAGTATGCTTGAGAAAAGTTTTTAAGAGATTGTTGGTGAAATTGTAATACTGAAATAGCCTTTTCCCCCAAAAGAAATATAGCAAAATAATTATATCCTAGTGGAGGGACGCAGTGCAACTAATCCAAAATAGTATATGATTTATTAAGTCTCTTTGTGTTTAAAGTATGTGGTAGGTTTTCTTTTTCTAAACTTCATTCTTTTCTTTTTTGGCAAAGTAGCTTTTTCTTTAACCAGTATGCTTTTACTTTATTTTTTTCATTTAAATTCAATTAATTAACATATAATGTATTACTAGTTTCAGAAGTAGAGGTCAGTGATTCATCAGTCTTAAATAATACCCAGTGCTCATTACATCATGTGCCCTGCTTACTGGCCATCACCCAGTTACCCTATCCCTCCACCTCCTGCCCCTCCAGCAATGCTCAGTTTGTTTCCTATGATTTCGAGTCTCTTATGATTTCTCTTCCTCTCTGATTTTGTCTCATTTTTTCCTCTCTTCCTCTATGATCTTCTGTTTTGTTTCTTAAATTCCACATATGACAGATCTTATGATAATTGTCTTTCTCTGATTATTTTGCTTAGCATATTACCCTCCACTTCCATCCATGTCATTGCAAATGGCAAGATTTCATTTTTTTTGATGGTTGAGTAGTATTCCGTTGTGTGTATATATAGCATCTTCTTTATCCATTCATCTCTCACTGGACATCGGGGCTCTTTGCATAGTTTGACTATTGTGGACATTGCTGCTATGAACATTGAAGTGCAGGTGCCCTTTGGATCACTAAATTTGTTCTTTGGGGTAAATCCCTAGTAGTGCAGTTGCTGGCTCACAGGGTAGCTCTATTTTTAACTACTTGAGGAACCTCCATACTGTTTTCCAGAGCTGGCTGCACCAGCTTGCATTCCCACCAACAGTGTACCCCTTTCTCCGCATCCTTACCAATATCAGTCACTTCCTGACTTGTTAATTTTAGCCATTCTAACTACTGTGATGTGGTACCTCATTGTGGTTTTGATTTGTATTTTCCTGATGCTGAGTGATGTGGAGCATTTTTTCATGTTTCTGTTGGCCATTTGGATGTCTTCTTTGGATAAATGTCTGTTCATGTCTTCTGTCCATTTCTTGATGGGATTATTTGTTCTTTGGGTATTGAGTTTAATAAGTTCTTTATCGATTTTGGATGTTAGCCCATTATCTGATATATCATTTGCAAATATCTTCTTCCATTCTGTTGGTTGTCTTTTGGTTTTTGTCAACTATTTCCTTTGTTGTGCAAAAGCTTTTTATCTTGATGAAGTCCCAATAGTTAATTTTTGCCTTTCTCTCCCTTGCCTTTGGAGATGTGTCTAGCAAGATGTTGCCGCAGCCGAGGTCACAGAAGTTGCTGCCTGTGTTCTTTAGGATTTTGATGGGTTCCTGTCTCACATTTAGGTCTTTCATCCATTTTGAATCTATTCTTTTGTGTATTGTGTAAGGAAATGGTCCAGTTTCAGTCTTCTGCATGTGGCTGTCCAATTTCCCCAACACCATTTGTTGAAGAAAATGTCTTTTTTCCATTGGATATTCTATCCTGCTTCGTCCAAGATTAGGTGACCATAGAGTTGAGGGTCCATTTCTGGGTTCTCTATTCTGTTCCACTGATCTAGTGTCTGTGTTTGTGCCAGTACCATACTGTCTTGATGACAGCTTTGTAATAGAGCTTGAGGTCCAGGATTGTGATGCCACCAGCTTTGGTTTTCTTTTCCAACATTCCTTTGGCTATTTGGGGTCTTTTCTGGTTCCATACAAATTTTAGGATTATTTGTTCCAGCTCTGTGAAAAAAAGTTGATGGTATTTTGGTAGGAATTGCATTGAAAGTATAGATTGCTCGAGGTAGCATAACCATTTTAACAACATTTGTTCTTCCAACCTATGAGCATGGAACGTTTTTCCATTTCTTTGTGTCTGCCTCTGTTTCTTTCATGAGTGTTCTATAGTTTTTTGAGTACAGATCGTTTGCCTCTTGGGTTAGTTTTATTCCTAGGTATCTTAGGGGTTTTGGTGCAGTTGTAAATGGGATCAACTCCTTAATTTCTCTGTCTTCTGTCTCATTGTTAGTGTATAGGAATGGAACTGATTTCTGTGCATTCGTTTTATATCCTGCCACTTTGCTGAAGTCCTGTATGTGTTCTAGCAATTTTGGGGTGGAGTCTTTTGGGTTTTCCACATAGAGTATCATACCGCCTGCAAAGAGTGGAGAGTTTGACTACTTTTCTGCCGATTCGGATGCCTTTTATTTCTTTTTGTTGTCTGATTGCTGAGGCTAGGACTTCTAGTACTATGTTGAACAACAGTGGTGAGAGTGGGCATCCTTGCCGTGTTCCCAACCTTAGGGGAAAAGCTATCAGTTTTTCCCCATTGAGAACGACATTTGCTGTGGGCTTTTTGTATATGGCTTTTATGATATTGAGGTATGTTCCCTCTATCCCTACCCTGTGAAGAGTTTTAATCAAGGAAAGATGCTGTACTTTGTCAGATGCTTTTTCTGCATTCATTGGGAGGTTTATATGGTTCTTGTCCTTTCTTTTAATAAAGTAGTGTGTCACAATGATTGATGTGCAGTTGTAACCACACTAGGAGATAGGAAAATACTACCTCAGGAGTAAATCCCACTTGGTCAGGGTGAATAATCCTTTTAATGTATCGTTGGATCCTGTTGGCTAGGATCTTTTTAATGTACCTTTGGATCCTACTGGCTAGTATCTTGGTGAGAATTTTGGCATCCATGTTCATCAGAGATATTGGTCTGTAATTCTCCTTTTTGGTGGGTTCTTTGTCTAGTTTTGGGATCAAGGTAATGCTGGCCTCATAAAATGAGTTTGGAAGTTTTCCTTCCATTTCTATTTTTTGAAACCGCTTCAGAAGAATAGGTATTAATTCTTCTTTAAATGTTTGGTAGAATTCCCCTGCGAAGTCATCTGGCCCTGGGCTCTTGTTTGTTGGGAGATTTTTGATTACTTCTTCAATTTTCTTGCTGGTTATGGGTCTGTTCAGGTTTTCTGTTTCTTCCTGGTTCAGTTTTGGTAGTTTATACATCTCTAGGAATGCATCCGTTTCTTCCAGATTGCCTAATTTGTTGATATATAGTTGCTCATAATATGTTCTTATGACTGTTTGTATTGCTTTGATGTTGGTTATGATCTCTCCTCTTTCATTCATGATTTATTTGGGTCCTTTCTCTTTTCTTTCTGATGAATCTGGCCAGGTGTTTATCGATCTTATTCTTTTTTAAAGAACCAGCTCCTATTTTCGTTGATCTGTCCTACTGTTCTTTTGTTTTCTATTTCATTGATTTCTGCTCAAATCTTCATTAATTCTCTTCTCCTGCTGGGTTCAGTCTTTATTTGCTGTTCTTTCTCCAGCTCCTTAGGTGTAAGTTTAGGTTGTGTATTTGAGACCTTTCCTGTTTCTTGAGAAAGACTTGTGTTGCTGTATGATTCCCTCTTAGGACTGCCTTGGCTGCATCCCAACGATTTTGACCAGTTGTGTTTTCATTTTCATTGGTTTCCATGAATTCTTAAAATTCTTTAATTTCCTGGTTGATCCATTCATTCTTTAGTAGGATGCTCTCTAGCCTCCATGTATTTGAGTTCTTTCCGACTTTCCTCTTGTGATTGAGTTCTAGTTTCAAAGCATTGTGGTCCAAAAACATGCAGGGAATGATCCCAATCTTTTGGTACCGGTGGAGACCTGATTTGAGACCCAGTATGTGATCTATTCTGGAGAATGTTCCATGTGGACTCCAGAAGAATGTGTATTCCCTTATTTTAGGATGGAATGCTCTGAATATATCTGTGAAGTCCATGTGGTTCAGTGTGTCATTCAAAGCCCTTGTTTCCTTGTTTATCTTCTTAGATGATCTGTCCATTTCAGTGCCTGAGGTGTTAAAGTCCCCTACTATTGTACTATTATCGATGTGTTTCTTTAATTTTGTTATGTGCTTATATATTTGGCTGCTCCCATGTTAGGGGTATAAATATTTACAGTTGTTAGATCTTCTTGTTGGATAGACCCTTTAAGTATGTTATGGTGTCCTTCCTCATCTCTTATTGCAGTCTTGGTTTAAAATGTAATTTGTGTGATAGAAGGATTGCTACTCTAGCTCTCTTTTGATGTCCATTAGCATGATAAATGGTTTTCCACCCCCTCGCTTTCAATCTGAAGGTGTCTTTGGGTCTAAAATGGTCTCTTGCAGACAGTATATGGATGGGTCTTGCTTTTTTATCTAGTCTGATAGCCTGTGTGTTTTGATTGGGGCATTTAGCCCATTTACATTCAGGGTAACTATTGAAAGATATGAATTTAGTGCTATTGTATTACCTGTAAAGTCACTGTTTCTGTATTTATTGTCTCTGTTCCTTTCTGGCCTATGTTACTTTTGGGTTCACTCTTCACTTAAAGGATCCCTTTTAATATTTCTTCCAGAGCTCTTTTAGTGATCACAAATTCTTTTAGTTTCTGTTTGTCCTGGAAGCTTTTTATCTCTC
Organism: Zalophus californianus; assembly: GCF_009762305.2. NCBI lineage: Eukaryota > Metazoa > Chordata > Mammalia > Carnivora > Otariidae > Zalophus > Zalophus californianus. Next base: position 126,856,633 of record NC_045598.1, read on the forward strand.
CTTCAATTTTGAATGACAGCCTTGCTGGATAAAGTATTTTTGGCTGCATAGTTTTTTCATTTAGCACCCTGAATATATCATGGCAGTCCTTTCTGGCCTGCTAGGTCCCTGTGGATAGGTCCCCTGCGAGTCTAATGTTTCTGTCCTTGTAGGTTACGGACCTCTTGTACCAAGCTGCTTTCAGGAATTTCTCCTTGTCTCTGAGATTAGCAAGTTTCAGTATTATATGTCGAGGTGTTGACCTGTTTTTAACTGATTTTGAGGGATGTTCTCTGTGCGTCCTGGACTTGAATGCCTGTTTCCTTTCCCAGATTAGGGATGTTCTCTGTTATAATTTGCTCTAATATACCTTCTGCCCTTCTCCCTTTCCTCTTCTGGAATCCCAATTATTCTAATATTGTTTTGGTTTATGGTATAACTTATCTCTCGAATTCTTCCCTCGATATTCAGTTGTTGTTTATCTCTCTTGTTTTTAAGATTTTATTTATTTATTTGACATAGAGAGAGACAGCGAGAGAGGGGACATGACCATGGGGGAGTGGTAGAGGGAGAAGCAGGATTCCCGCTGAGCAGAGAGCCCGATGCAGGGCTTGATCCCCGGACCCTGGGATCATGACCTGAGCCGAAGGCAGAGGCTTAATGACTGAGCCACCCAGGCGCCCCTGTTTAATCTCTTTTTTTCTCAGCTTGTTTATTTTCCATTATTTTGTCTTTTTTTTATAAGATTTTATTTATTCATGAGAGACAGAAAGAGAGAGAGGCAGAGGGAGAAGCAGACTCCCAAGGAGTAGAGAGCCCGATGTGGGACTCGATCCCAGGACCCTGGGATCATGACCTGAGCTGAGGGCAGACGCTTAAGCATCTGAGCCACCCAGGCGCCCCATTATTTTGTCTTCTCTCTCACAATTCTCTCTGCTGCCTCATCTATCCCAGCAGTTAGAGCCTCCATTTTTTATTACATCTCATTAATAGCCTTTTTTATTTTGACTTGATTAGATTTTAGTTCTTTTATTTCTTCAGTATAAGCTTCTCTAATGTCTTCTGTGCTTTTTGCAAGCCCAGCTAGTATCTTTATAATCATTATTCTGAACTCTAGTTCCAACATTTTATTCATGTCCATACTGATTAGGTCTCTGGCCATCATTATTGCATCTTGTTCTCTTTTTTGAGGTGAGTTTTTTTGTCTTGTCATTCTGTCTAGAGAAGAATAGATGAAGAAGAGAACAAAATACTAAAATGGAAACAATGACCCCAGAGAAATATACACTAAAATCAGAAGAGATGCAAAACCAGAAAAAATTTAAAAAAAAGTGTGAGAGAATATAATCAGACAGGTGAACAAAACAGAGCAATACACTGGATCCTGTGTGCATTTTTGTCTGTTAGAAAACTAGATTCCAAAATTGTAAGGAAAGAAAAACTTCTATATGTACGAAAATAAAGGATAGAATGTAACTATAAAAATGAAAATTAAAAGTCAAAAAAAAAAAAAGGAATATAAACAGGTGAACAGAACAGAGCAATACACTATATCCTGAGTGTATTTTGGTCTGTTTGTTAGAAGAAACTGCATCCCAAAATTGTAAAGAAAGGAAAACTTTAATATATATACAAAAATAATATTAAATACAATGGAAGGTTAGAATGTAAGTGTAAATATGAAAATTAAAAAAGATTTTAAAAGAGTTGATTCAAAAATAAGAAAATGGTTGAAAAAAGAAAGAGCAAAAACATTAAAATTGAAGTACTAAAGAATCGTGGCAAAAAGACCATAATTTCTATATGTTTTCCCTTAGTGCTGGAGTTTTGCAGTTCTGTGTGATTAGTAAACATGGTCTTAGCTGGATATTCTTGGTGATCCTCTGGGGGAGGGGCCTGTTGTGCTGATTCTACAGTGTCTTTGCCCCAGGGGCAACTGCATTGCCCTTGCCAGGGGTCCATGCTAAGTAAGCTGCTCTGGTTTGTTCTATGTGGTTTTGTTCCCTGAAGGCTTTCTGCTCTGCTTTAGAGGATGAGAATTAAAATGGCGGCCTCCCAATCTTCAGCCCCAGAGCCAGAGCTCGGGGCCCACTCCTCAGTGTGCCCTCACGCAAAAGCAGTCAATCACATCTGTCTCCCTGGTCTCCATCTGCACGAAACCCTGATGGGAGTCTCCAAACCCTGCAGCCTCCTATGGCACATACTCACGCCGCTCCTCCCTGGGGGACGAAGTAGGGTCAATTCTGAATATATCATGGCAGTCCTTTATGGCCTGCCATGTCTCTGTGGATAGAGCTCCTGCCAGTCTAACATTTCTACCCTTGGGGTTTATGGATCTCTTGTCCCTAGCTGCTATCAGGAGTGCAGTCTCCCAACTGTTTGGTGGTTCGTCATTTATGGCAACACTATGCTGAGAGCCCACACCTGGGCTTTCTGATTGCAGCCCACTTGTCCACCCCCAGGCACCCCAGGTCTTTCTGTGATCCTGAAGATCCAGAGACCACACTGTCCCACCTAGGTTTTTGCCCCATTTCACCACCTTAGCATGCCTCTCAGGCAGGGCTGTCCCTCACTGGAGCAGACTTCTAAAAGTTCTGATTTTGCGCTTGGCTGCTATATCAGTTTCGGGTGTTGGCTTAGGGAGGCTCCCCCCACCTCCCTGGCGGTTTATCTTCCCATATAGAGCTTCAGATTCACTTCTCTGCACATCCTGCCTTGCAGAAAGTAGTCGCTTTTCTGTTTGTAGAGTTGCAGCTATTCTTTCCTTAGATCTCTGGTTGAGTTCACAGGTGTTCAGAATGATTTGATAGCTACTAGTTGAATTCCTGGAACCAGACAAAACCAAGGTCTCCTATTTCTCTGCCATGTTGGACTATCTGCACCAATATTCTCTTAGATTCACATTCTTGAATTTTATGTAGATTATGTTGCCTTCATAAAACATTTATCCATACCTGTTCAATCTATTCACTGCAAAAATATGGGATATTTAATGAATATTTAACCTAATATAAAACATTTAAATTGAGCGTCTTAACTGCTCTTCCTTACTGCCAATAATATATTTATGGTGATGATGATGACCACCATAGTGGTGGTGACAGAGATGTTGAGATTGGGGAGGAAGAAAGAAGTAGCACTTTTTAAAAAAAATATTAGAGAGTGAGCAAGAGAGAGAGAGCACGAGTGGGGTGGAGAGGCAGGGGGAGAGAGAGAAGCACACTCCCTGCTGAGCAGGGAGCCTGACACAGGGCTCGATTCCAGGACCCTGGGATCATGACCTGAGCCAAAGGTAGATGCTTAACCAACCAAGCCACCCAGGTGCCCTGAAGTAGCACTTTCTTGAAGGAAAACCAGAAATACTAGCCCTAATCATGAAATGTTTAATAGGATTAGACTCAATAAAACTGAGTTTGGGGCGGGCACACCTTTCTTCCAGCTCTATCTTAGAATGGACTGTTTTGTCTCACCACAGAAATCAGTGAATGAAAATAATTGACTGATTTCAGTCTGTATGTACACAAGGCAAATGGGTGCAGAAGTTGCTTTGTAAGCTAAGCTAAGTGGTAGGGAAGTCCATGCTGGGGAAAAAGATAATTGAAACAAGACTAGAAATAGAAAATTATGAAAACATTCTCTTTACTTTCCCATTTTTAGTCTTCTATAAAATCAGGCACAGAAATTTAGTCTTTGAGGGGGAAAACTATATAGGAATGGACAACTTCAGAGTTGGAATAATCATAGTTACATTTTAAAGGTATCTTTTACATTTTCCATCAACAATCTATTTTCTAAAATACTTATAACTTACAGACTATCAAACATTTCTGATTTTTGCCAAAAGGACTCATAAATTTTTTTAAAGTAGTGTTCTTCAAACCGCAGAGCAGTTTTGTTCAAAATAAACTTTTATTTATTTTGGCATCATTTTAGATTAAAAGAAAAGTTGCAGACATAGTACAGAGTTTCCATATGCCTCTCACTCAGTTTTCCCCAGTTGTTAACATCTTGTGTTACTGGAGTTTGACTGTCACTAAAAAACTGTTGTTGGAACATTACTACTAAGTTCCAGACTTTTTAGCCTTCCCTAGTTTTTCCATTAATGTTCTCTTTCTGTTCCAGAATCTAATCACTGTAGGTACCACATTGCATTTAGTTGTCATGTCTCCTAGTCTCCTCTGGTCTGGGACAGTTTCTTAGTCTTTACTTGTTTTCATGACTGTGACAGTCTAGAGGGGTATTGGCCAGGTAGAATCCTATAGAATATCCCCTAGTCTGGGTTTGTCTGAAGTTTACTCATGATTAGACTGGTGTTAAGGGTTTTTGGAAAGAATTGCACAGGGTGGATGGCCTTCTCATCACATCATATAATGGGGGTATGTGGCATCTACATAGACATTCCTGGGGATGGAAACCTTCATCATTTGGTTAAAGTAGAATTTGCCAGGTTTCTCTGCTGTAGTTACTATTCTTAGGACATGACTCAACGAATTTGGCACACTCACAAGAATGGGTAGGAGGTAGGATTAAGCTCCATAGCCTGTAGAGGGGCTTAGTTATCTATATATGTATATTTTTAGAATTCTTTTGTAAGGAAGATTTGTCCCTTCTTGGTGTGCTTGAGTAGTTCACTTGGTCGAGCATCAGACTTGATTTTGGCTCAGGTCGTGGTCTTGGGGTCATATGATCGAGCCCCGTGTTGGGCTCTGAGCTCAGTGGGGAGTCTGCTTCTCTCCCTTTCCTTCTGCCCCTCCGCCTGCTCATGCTCTCACATGCTCTCTCTTTTTCTCTCTCTAAAGTAAATAAATCTTAAAAAACTGTCCCTTCTCTTCCCTTTATTTATTCAATCTTTATATCACTTTCGATTCATGTATATTTATTTTGTACTTTGGGGTATAATCCATTGTCCATTTTTTTTGAGCACTTCATTCCTTTTTGGTATTACGAGAGACACTTCAGGATGCTCTTGTATTTCCCCTACCCCAGCCCTGAAATCCGCTATTTCTCCAGGAAGCCATGGTTCCTCTTGGAGGATGGTATTTAGAAACAAGCTCTGGATGCTGGATGTGCTTTCTGGGTGTCTTTGCATCTGGGCCCTGTTTAGTGGACAGAGCTAGATAATGTGTACTGAGAAACATATCTGTCATTGTTCCTGGCCTATCATTTTGTATTTCTGTTAAATTTATACTGATATTTAAGACTCTAATCCAGTATGTGATAGGATTTTAATGTCGCAGCTTAATCTCCAAGCATGTTCTAGCTAAGTAAACACAGTGAGAAAATTTCAAAAATACGGAATGGCTAGATAATGAAATGTTAACCCAAGGCGGTAATTTTCAGTGAGTAGTTCTGTTTTATTTATCAACTACTTATAAGTAGTTGAGAGGTCAGTGTAGTTTTTCTTTATTTACTTTTATGATGTTATAAATGTCTTAACTATTGCAGCTTTACATACTCAAACATGCATGTTTAATTCAGTATAGTGGGTTATTGACATTAATTTTCTTTCATAAATTGAACACTGTACTCTCTTTTGGCAAACCAATATAAGAGAAACCAGGTAGCTTTTCAATTTTCTCTTCTGCAAGTGATAGCAATAATTTCTACCCCATGAGATTTTAGCGAAGCATAAATACATGCATGTATTTGAAAGTACCTTGTAAATTCTACATGCTAACTTAGAGAATATATGTTAGATTGCCATCATTTAACAAGAATTGGTTAAATACATTTACTCTGGTATAATTTTTAATATGTATCATAATCAGAGACATCTCAGAGTTGATTATTCCAATTTTATAAATTGTTTCACAAAAAGAATCTTATTCATTAATTAAGCTCACATTATTGAGCTCTTACTTTGTGTTAGGCACAAAACAAACATTAGCCAGCTCACATCCAAAGAAGATCTAATCTAATTCCTAACTTAGTAGCCTATTTAACTTTTAGTAGTAATGGAAACTAGGAAGGAGTCCAGTTCACTAGAAGTCTTTGTCAGCCTTGACGAGGTACTTTTGTGATTTGTTATCCTCACCTCGAAAGGAAGCTCCAGGAGAACAGTAGTATTGCCTTTTGGGATCCAAGCTTTCCCATCTAGGTGCTTAGGGAAGATTTAGTGAACAAAGAAATGAAGGCAAGAGTTGGGCCAAGTCTCTGACAGCTATAGCTTAAAGCCTAATTTTCAGAAATAGAGGGGGACTGTCTAGTGCTGCGGGAAGCACAGGTAGGTCTTTTCAGGGCTAGAGACACTGTCCCCCATCCTTTCCTCTTCTTAGTCACTCCCCCAAAGCCCTAGCAGGAAACTTGCTTACTAAGCCCCCTATTATGTTAACTTCCTAGGTACCAGAGTATCAAATAAACTAATTAGGTATTGAGTTCCCCAAAAGCCGTTGTAAAATTAGTGTTGGAGACTGTGTATAGTACCCATTATATTGGGTGGTGTATTAATACCATATTTCTCTGTATAATTTTTATTTTAGGCTGAGGGGAAGATAACATTTATTGATTACTTAACATATGTCAAATACAATGCTGGGTACTTTACCGTGTATAACTTCACTTAATTAGAAGGAATAGACATCATCTGCATCATACAGATGATGAAATCAAGGTCAAACTGCCAATAAATAGCAGAGCTGGTCTTTGAGTCTTGGTTTTGCTGACTTCAAAGACTATGATCTTTCTACTATGTGAACATTTTTAAGGTAAAGCTAACTCATTTTACTCTTCTAATAAGGTACTTTGCATCAGAATATCTTGGAAGATTACACTGACCTTTACTATATTTTTTAATACAAGAGATTGAAATAACGTATTAAAGTTTTCTAGTATACTGTGATGTAAGATGCCAGATTTTTTTTTTTTAAAGATTTTATTATTTGACAGAGAGAGACACAGCAAGAGAGGGAACACAAGCAGGGGGAGTGGGAGAGGGAGAAGGAGGCTTCCCGCGGAGCAGGGAGCCCGATGCGGGGCTCGATTCCAGGACCCTGGGATCATGACCTGAGCCGAAGGCAGACGCTTAATGACTGAGCCACCCAGGCACCCTGAGATGCCAGATTTCTTGTACAGGGAGTTAAATGTGAACTCCAATTCTCTTCCCATTAAAACACATTTACCAAAATTTGTCATCTCTCTGTAGGAAAAGAGAAAGGAATCCCATGGATATATTTGACATGGCTAGGCATCGACTGCAAGCTCCTGTGAGAAGACAGTCGCCTAAGGGCTTAGATGCTACTACTTTTCAGAATATTCATGACTTCAATGAGCTGAAAGATAGAGGTGAGTCGAATGCTGCTCTTTTATATACAGACTGTGTTCTCCCCGTATTCAAGTATTTATTTGTATCCTTTTTCTAAAGTAAAGTTTCATCTACGATACCTATTTTAAATAACGATGAATAAAACTTCTATATACTTTAGTTCTTTATGTTACCAATCTGGTAGATGAGGCTTTGGTTTGTCTCTTTTCTTTTGGAGAGCATACAGCTGTTAAAGCCTCTCGGGAGTGGATTAGATCAGGTAGACTAATAAGAGTGGCACTTAATGGAAGTCATTAATGGAAGGGGGACAGGGCAAGCTGAGCTTGGGAAAGAGACTAAGAACGAACAGCCAGAGTGACTGGAGAATGTGGTATCCTGAAAGCTGAGGGAAGAGAGCGTGTCAAGGAGAAAGAATCGTGTAAGAGGAATATTGCAAAGTATCATTTGGATCAGAGGTCACTGGTGACCTCAATTAGATCTTTGGTGGAATTAGGGCATCAGAAGCCAACTAACATTGGAATGAGGATTGACTAGGAGGCAGACTGTTGGAGGCAGTGACAACCCCTGGAGGAAGCTTGGCTGGGAAGGGGAGGAACGGAGGGTCCAGAGCTGGGGGAATGCATTCTGATGCTACTGTGGAGGGTGGCTTGTGACAGGGTAAGAGGTGTATGTAGGATATGAGAGAGAGGGAGGGAATGATGAGAGCAGGGTCCCTGAGTAGGCAGGAGCAAATAGAGGATATTTGAAGGAAGAGAGTTGAGAAGATTTGATGTAGTGCTTAGAAGGAGGAGAGAAAGCTTAGTAGGGAAATAGGATTACCAGGAGACACAGGGGCCTGGGAAACTGAAAATGTGTAGAGGAACCAAAATGTGTGTTATATGTGATTCTTCCTTTTGGACCATTTAATAGAGCAGGTGTCGGAGTCGAGGTGGCAAATTGTTGGATGTGTGATCATACGACCTATACCAGATGAACCAGAATTGAACCTTTCTTCTTTTTACTTTTAAAAATAGTATCTATTACAGAAAGTTTTGAAAACACAGAAAGATACATAAGAGGGGAAAATCACCTTACTCAAATCACCTAAATATTTCTAGTCTTCTTTCTGAGCCTAGTTTAAAACAAAAGTATGGGGCGCCTGGGTGGCTCAGTCGTTAAGCGTCTGCCTTCGGCTCAGGTCATGGTCCCAGGGTCCTGGGATTGAGCCCTGCATCGGGCTCCTGGCTTAGCGGGAGGCCTGCTTCTCCCTCTCCCACTCTTGCTGTCTCTCTCTACCAAATAAATAAAATCTTGAAAAAAAAAAAAAGTAAAACAAAAACAAGATATAACTTATTTAATTTTCTCTGTTTTTCATTTAGATTTACAAGTGTCATCAGTTACATTTACTATTTTTTAATGCTATCATTTATTTATTTATTTGATTGTCGGTTAACTAGAATTTGGTTAATTTATTACAACAATCCAATTGCAAAGCAACCCATTTATTTATTTTTTATTATGTTCAGTTAGTCAGCATATAATACATCATTAGTTTTTGGTGTAGTGTTCAGTGATTCATTAGTTGTGTATAACACCCAGTGTTCATCCCAACATGTGCCCTCCTTAATACCCATCACCCGGTTACCCCATCCCCCTCCTTCTGTAACCCCCAGTTTGTTTCCCGGAGTCCAGAATCTCTCATGGTTTGTCTCCCTCTCTGATTTCTTCCCATTCATTTTTCTTTCCCTTTCCCTATGGTCCTGCTTGCTATTCTTTATGTTCCACATATGAGTGAAACCATATGATTGTCTTCCTCTACTTGACTTACTTCACTTAGCATAATCCCCTCCAGTTCCATCCATGTCGATGCAAATGGTGGGTATTCATCCTTTCTGATGGCTGAGTAATATTCCATTGTATATGGGAGGCGTTGTATTAAGCCAGTAGGTCTCAGAGTTTGGTCAGGGGACCTGTGCAGTCAGAACTGTTTTCATTATAAACTAAGACATTATTTGTCTTTTTCATGTTTATTCTCACATGTGTGTACAGGTTTTCTGGAGGTTACATACGTGATAAATCCATTGCTCTGATGCTAATAATACATTTGTGTATTCTCATGTTTTAAAAATTTCTTAGTTTTAATTTCTAATAAGGCCTGTGTGTGTGTGAGAGAGAGACATAGATAAAAGCTCCTTGGGGTCCTCAAAGAGTATAAAGAGATCGTGAGAACAAAAAAGGTTTACACCATAAAATTGAGCCATTCATTTCCCTGTATGATTTCCACATTGAATCCTCGTTCATTATATGACTTGGTTTTTGAGGTTTCTTAAAGTTTTTACAGAGAGGAAACTGAGTCTGGAAGTGGCCAAGTCAGGGTCCATCCAATCCAAGTTCATGTGTCCAGAGTGTCTTCTGTTAACTTTGCTCTTAACCATTTTCTAGTTCTTACTCAACTTGGTTCCCATGTTTTTATTATATTATACTTTTAAATTATTTTGGTAATTGTGATAATTTCTGATCATAAAGCCTTTTACATATTTATGATCATTTCTTTAAATTGTATTCCAGTAGTATAATTAGTAGATCAAAGGGAATAATAGTTTCAAGGCTTTTTAAATGTATGAACTATATTTTTGTTCTCAAGATTTAAAAATTAAGTTTTGGGCGCCTGGGTGGCTCAGATGGCTGGGCGTCTGCCTTCGGCTCGGGTCATGGTCTCAGGGTCCTGGGATCGAGTCCCGCATCGGGCTCCCTGCTCCTTGGGAGCCTGCTTCTCCCTCTGCTTTTCTCTCTGTCTCTCATGAATAAATAAATTAATTTAAAAAAATAAAAATTAAGTTTTAACATTTTCATTCTGATCACTTGATATTCTTGAACTTGTGGCATAGATGAATTCTTAGATTGTCATTTCCTCCACTAATGACATCTCTCCTAAAATTCCAGCCAGTCTGCCTTTATCTTGCTTTTTGTATGATATATGCAAGGGTTAAAATATTAATTGGCCAATAACATTGTTTCATTTTTTCAGTATATTTTAGGGACTGGCTGTGATTACAGTGTCTAAATGGCTGCCTGAGTTGTAGCCCTGTGACTGCTTGGCTATCACCTGTATATAGTTGCCCAGCTGTGTGCTCTGGGAGGCATCTTGGGGAGTGGGGAGGTATGGATGGAGATTGCATAATAAGCTACTGCTTGTTCTGGGGTGGGGCAGGGGGGTTCCTTTTAATGTTGGTAAGTTTGTGAAAGGGCATTTACTTAAAGAATATTAATTTCGTGTTGAGTTTTATGATAATTTTAATATCTCTTGACTTTGGTGATATTTTATTATTTTAATTGTTCCTTGATTTTGAAATTAGGTTACTCATATGTTACTTATAGTGAAGTTTTATAAAATCTCCTTTGGAAACAAGATTGAACTTAGCTATATATTTTTTGTACTAGATTCAGAAACACGAGTTGATCTGAAATTTATGTACCCGGATCCTCCAAGAGATCACCACACCTTAGAGATTCAGCAGCAAGCCCTACTAAGAGAGCAGCAGAAGAAACTGAATAGAATGAAGATGCAGGAAGATGCTGAAGGTAAGAAATAATCATTCCTGTCTCAAATAGTATCAGTCGGTTGTTTGTTGTTGTTGGCTTCTTTTCTCTCTGGTATTGATTTCAGTCCCAGGCAGCTTCCCGCCACTGGCAGCTCCATGCTTACGTGGCCCTTTTGGCAGATAGTCCCAGAAAAGGACAGGTCCCCGAGAGGGCTCTGGTTGCTGTGGCTGAGGTACGTTATGTGTGAGAGGGGTCCAGGGAGGATTGAGGACCTCGGCTAGGCCAGGTGCCATCTGCAGCAGGAAGTAGGAGCCAGGGGGAGGAGTGCTGGGCAAACACACCAGTGCCCTATGGGGCATTTCTTTGCCATGTGTGTCTGACAGGTTTTGATATGGCATCAAAATCTGTTTAGCGAGACTGGGCTATGAATGTACGTTTGTATAATCAGCCAGTCAACAGATACTGAGTGCCTATTGGTGAGCACAAGTACTGACCCATATCCGGGGGATGTGGTGATGAAGGAAATATGCTCCTCCTGTCAAGGAGCTTATACTTTGTGGCAGGAGTTAGATGCTAAATAAGCATAAATGTGCTGAATGCTGCAAAGGAGAATCTAGGGTCCCTTGGGAGTATGGAACTGGGGAGTGGGGGAGCACCTGATGGCAGAGTGGGGGTAGCTGCCTCACAGAGCAGAGCATCTTGGACCCTGTTGGCCCAGTGTCCTGCAGGACTTCACATATTTCCCCAGCTTTGCCAGCCTGCAGGCCCCTGAGGGTGGCCATGGAAAATGAGTCCTAAAAACACAACAATCCAGTAATAAGAATGAGAAGACATTCTCATTCTCAGGCTTGCAGGATCTGGGGAATGTTTTTTCACCAGGAGACATTATCACAGGAGTAAGTGGTGCACCATTTTAGGCCCAGGTCAAGACTGATAAAGATTGATACAGGGAAAGTCTTTCCTCCATTTTGTACAGGACTTTTCACAGTAGTCTCATAGATCACCCTCTGACAGCAGAGTAACCCAGATTCTATGATAAATAGTAGGCATGTCATCAGAGAAGAGAAACTAGGACATTCTTCAACCTTTACAAGCATTTTGGTGGAATTTTTCCAGAGGAGACCCAGCTGATGATCTGATCTGGTGTGGTCTTGGCATATTAGGCTGATTAACCCAAAAGTAGTCCCCAGGTGGAGGGATGCAGGTGCATGTTGGCACTGAGGGTATTCATCTGCCATAGCAGCCACTGGCCAGCTTCCAATAAAGACGATGATGACTGAATAAGAAAATGGCTTAACTATAAAAGTCACAAACATGGTATAAAATAGTCTGAGAAGGAATACAGGCTATCATTCATCGGTAGCCTATTTATTCCCAAAGGCAGTCTCTAAAGGACAAAATGCACTATTCAGAGGAACACATAGGAACACTGGTCAAATCCATGAGGGGCCTTTGGGACACCTGTTCCAGAATCTCTGTGGAACCAGGTGCCTGGAGCTGAACTAATTCCATGTGAGGGGCCGTGTTTAACTCCACTCAGCCACTGGAAATTGGGTTGTGGAAATATGAGTGAAGCTGGTGAAGAATCCTGCTTTTCTTTTTCTACAGACATCAGTATTAAGCTCATAATGACATTTACTTTTTCTAGTCAACTAGAATGGGTGCTGAGTTATATTTATTAATAAATAAGTAATATCTTAACATTCTAAAATGTGATAGTTGAAAAAGAATTTCCAGTAGAGAGCTAGTCACAAAAGATATTCTAAAAGGTTTTTTTTTTTGATATTCTAAAAGTTTTTATTTTTAAAATGTTTTCTTTTTTTTTTTTTTCTCCATTAACTACAGTTGACTTAGATGCCATCCCAAGTGCTAAAGTACGGGACCTCAGAATGGTAAGAAGCCAGTTACAGTTTTTCAAGCTTGTTTTTGGGGGATAAAAAATTTTAGGCATATGGTAAGTGAGTAATCCAGTTTTTAATATTGAATTAAGAAAGAATTTAATCTTGTCTCATCCATGTAGTGGGTAGGTAGAGATATATTAGTAAAATACGTAGAGAGAAAGCGTATTGTTATACGAAGTGTAGTGTGTTACAAACTTTAGAGCTAGGCTGTTTAGGTTAGTCTGTTTTAGCTATGTGACTTCAGGCAGGGTATTTAATCTTTCTGTGCCTTAGCTTCCTTATATTGAGATAATATTGAGGGTGGCTATAAGAATTATTATTTGTGAGAGGAGGAGCAAGATGGCGGAGGAGTAGGAGACCTAAATTTCGTCTGGTCCCAGGAATTCAGCTAGATAGTCATCAAACCATTCTGAGCACGTACTAATTCAACCAGAGATCGAAATAAAGAACAGCAGCAACTCTCTGAACAGAAAAGTGACCACTTTCTGGAAGGTAGGATGTGCGGAGAAGTGAATCCGAGGCGATATTTGGGAAGATAGATGGTGGGGGAGGAGTCTTCCATCAGCCGCTACCGGCAAGTGCTAGAGCCGCGGAGCACAAAATCGGAACTTTTAGAAGTCGGCTCCGCTGAGGGACGTCGCTCCAGTGGCTAAGCGGGGGGTGGAACCTTCACTGGGACAGTGTGGTCTCAGGACCCTCGGCGTCACAGGAAGACCAGGGTTGCCTGAGTGCGGCAGAGCTCCCAGGTAGCGGAGCGGGGAAGCCGGCTGCAGAGATGGAGCCAAGGAGTGGGCTCTCAGCTCGGGGTTGCCATAAACCGAGGTCCGCGGTACAGTTGGGCCACTGCTCTTTGAGCAGGGACCCAACAAGTGGCAGATCCGGGGAGATTCCCCTTCTTCCCCCCCGGGAGGAGCGGCGCGGGAGCACACCGCAGGGATCTGCTGGGTTTGGAGATTCCACACGGGGTCATGTGCCAGAGATAGAGATGCTCGGTCACAGGCTGGGTGAGCACAGAGGGCGGCCGGAGACTGGGGAGACAGGAGTGATTGACTGCTTTTCTCTGGGGGCGCACTGAGGATCAGGTCCCCGAGTTCTCGGCTCCTCCGGGATGGAGATAGGGAGGCCACCATTTCCACCCTGGTCCTCCAAAGCTGTATGGAAAGCTTGCAGGGAGCAAAAGCTCCCGAGAGCAAACCCGAGCAGATTACTTAGCCGGGACCTGGCAAGGGCGGGGCAATTCCACCTCCGGCAGACATTTGGGAACCGCGGCAACAGGCCCCTCCTCCAGAAGATCAGCAAGAACAGCCAGCCAAGACCACATTTACCGATCAATGAGAATGGCAGAACTCCAGCACTAGGGGAATACTGCACATAGAATTCATGGCTTTTTCTGCCCCCTGATTCTTTAGTCTTTCAAAGTTAATCTTTTTAATTTTTTTTGGTTTTTCTTTTTCCCTTTTTCAACCAACATCTTATCGATCCCTTTTTAAAAATCTTTATGTTTCATTTTTAGAGTCATATTTTATCCCTTCATAGTAGTTAACCTTATTTCTGGTGTGTGTGTATATATATATATATATAAGTTGTTCTCTCTTTAAAATTTTGGGATACAGTTTCTTCTAACAGACCAAAATATACCCTAAATCTCTAGTGTATGGCTTTGTTCTAGTCTCCTGCCTGATCAAATTCTCTCCCTTTCTTTTTTTTTTTTTTAATTCCTCTTCTTTCTTTTTTCAACCAAGTTATCTTCTCAATTTCTTTTATAAAATCTTTTATAATTTTCACCTTTACAGTCATATTACATCCCTTCATTGTATTTACCCTTATTTTTGTACATATATATGTTTTTCTTTCTATAAAATTTTGGGGGGCACTTTCTTCTAACAAACCAAATTATGCCCAAAATTTAGTGTGTGGCACTGATCTATGCACCAGCCTGATCATATTTGATCAGATTCTTTTTTTTTTCTTTTTTCTTTCTTTCCATTTCTTTTCCCCTGGTTTCAGGTGTCTTCCGATTTGTTTAGTGTATATTTTTCTGGGGTCGTTGTTACCCTGTTAGCATTTTGTTCTCTCATTCATCTATTCTTCTCTGGACAAAATGAAAAGACGGAAAAAATCACCTCAAAAAAAAAAGAACAAGAGGCAGTACCGACTGCCGGGGCCCTAATCAATACAGACATTACTACGATCTCAGAACTAGAGTTCAGCATGACGATTTTAAACATACTAGCTGGGGTTGAAAAACATGGAAGATATTAGAAAAACCCTTTCTGGAGAAATAAAAGAACTAAAAACTAACCAAGTCAAAATCAAAAAGGCTATTAATGAGGTGCATTAAAAAATGGAGGCTCTAACTGCTAGGATGAATGAGGTACAAGAGAGAATTAGTAATATAGTAGACCAAATGATGGAGAATACGGAAGCTGAGAAAAAGAGAGATAAACAACTACTGGATCACAAGGGCAGAATTTGAGAGATAAGCGATACCATAAGATGAAACAATATTAGAATAATTGGGATCCCAGAAGAAGAAGAAAGAGAGGAGCAGAAGGTATATTGGAGCAAATTATAGCAGAGAACTTCCCTAATTTGGGAAAGAAAACAGGCATCAAAATCCAGAAAGGGACAGAGAACCCCCCTCAAAATCAATAAAAATAGGTCAATACCCCGACATCTAATAGTAAAACTTAGTCTCAGAGACAAAGAGAACATCCTGAAAGCAGCTTGGGACAAGAGATCTGTAACCTAAGTTGGTAGAAACATTAGATTGGCAACAGACCTATCCACAGAGAACTGGCAGGCCAGAAAGCACTGCCATGATGTATTCAGAGCACTAAACGAGAAAAATATGCAGCCAAGAATACTATATCCAGCTAGGCTGTCATTGAAAAGAGAAGGAGAGATAAAAAGCTTCCAGAACAAACAAAAACTAAAGGAATTTTCAAACACCAAACCAGCCCTACAAGAAATATTGAAAGGGGTCCTCTAAGCAAAGAGAGAGCCTAAAAGTAACATAGACCAGAAAGGAACAGAGAAAATCTACAGTAACAGTCACCTTACAGGCAATACAATGGCACTAAATTCATATCTTTCAATAGTTACCCTGAATGTAAATGGGCTAAATGCCCCAATCAAAAGACACAGGGTATCAGATTGGATAAAAAAAAAAAAGACCCATCGATATGCTGTCTGCAAGAGACTCATTTGAGACTCAAAGACACCTCCAGACTGAAAGTGAGGGGGTGGAAAACCATTTACCATGCTAATGGACACCAAAAGAAAGATGGGGTGGCAATCCCTATATCAGACAAATTTAAACCAAAGACTATAATAAGAGATGAGGAAGGACACTATATCCTACTTAAAGAGTCTATCCAACAAGAAGATCTAACAGTTGTAAATATCTGTGCCCCTAACATGGGAGCAGCCAGTTATATAAGCCAGTTAATAACAAAAGCAAAGAAACACATTGACAACAATACAGTAATAGTAGGGGACTTTAACACCCCGCTCATTGAAATGAACAGATCATCTAAGCAAAAGATCAACAAGGGAATAAAGACTTTAAATGATACACGGGACGAAATCGACTTTACAGATATATTCAGAACATTCTATCCCAAAGCAGCAGAATACACAGTCTTCTCTAGTGCCCATGGAACATTCTCCAGAATAGATCACATCCTGGGTCACAAATCAGGTCTCAACTGGTACCAAAAGATTGGGAACATTCCCTGTATATTTTTGGACCACAATCTTTGAAACTAGAACTCAGTCGCAAAAGGAAAGTCGGAAAGAACTCAGATACATGGAGGCTAAAGAGCATCCTACTAAAGAATGAATGGGTCAACCAGGAAAATAAAGAAGAATTTAAAAAATTCATGGAAACAAGCGAAAATGAAAACACAACTGTTCAAAATCTTTGGGTTGTAGAAAAGCAGTCCTAAGAGGAAAGTATATGGCAATACAAACCTTTGTCAAGAAACAAGAAAGGTCTCAAATACACAACCTAACCCTACACCTAAAGGAGCTGGAGAAAGAACAGCAAATAAAGCCTAAACCTAGCAGGAGAGGAGAAATAATAAAGATCAGAGCAGAAATCAATGAAATAGAAAACAAAAGAACATTTGAACAGGTCAACGAAACTAGGAGCTGGTTCTTTGAAAGAATTAATGAGATTGATAAACCCCTGGCCGGACTTACAAAAAAGAAAAGAGAAAGGATGCAAATAAATAAAATCATGAATGAAAGAGGAGAGATCACAACCAACACCAAAGCAATACAAACAATTATAAGAACATGTTATGAGCAACCATATGCTAGGAGATTAGATCATCTAGAAGAAATGGATGCATTCCTAGAGATGTATAAACTACCAAAATTGAACCAGGAAGAAATAGAAAACCTGAACAGACCTATAACCACTAAGGAAATTGGAAGCAGTAATCAAAAATCTCCCAACAAACAAAAGCCCAGGGCCAGATGGCTTCCCAGGGGAATTCTACCAAACATTTAAAGAAGAATTAATACCTATTCTTCTGAAACTGTTCCAAGAAATAGAAATGGAAGGAAAACTTCCAAACTCGTTTTATGAGGCCACCATTACCTTGATCCCAAAACCAGACAAAGACCCCATCAGAAAGGAGAATTACAGACCCATATCCTTGATGTACATGGATGCAAAAATTCTCACCAAAATACTAGCCAATAGGATCCAACAGTACATGAAAAGGATTATTCACCATGACCGAGTGGGATTTATCCCTGGGCTGCAGGGTTGGTTCAACATCTGCAAATCGATCATTGTGATACAATACATTGATAAAAGAACAACCATATGATCCTCTCAACAGATGCAGAAAAAGCATTTGACAAAGTACAGCATCCTTTCTTGATCAAAACTCTTCAGAGTATAGGGATAGAGGGTACATACCTCAATATCATAAAAGCCATCTATGAAGAACCCACGGCAAATATCATTCTCAATGGAGAAAAACTGAGAACTTTCCCCCTAAGGTCAGGAATACGGCAGGGATGTCCACTATTACCACTGCTATTCAGCATAGTATTAGAAGTTCTAGCCACAGCAATCAGACAACAAAAAGAAATCAAAGGCATCTGAATCAGCAAAGAAGAAGTCAAACTCTCACTCTTTGCAGATGATATGATACTTTATGTGGAAAACCCAAAAGACTCCATCCCAAAACTGCTAGAAGTCATACAGTAATTCAGTTAAGTGGCACGCTATAAAATGAATGTGCCGAAATCAGTGGCATTCCTATACACCAACAACAAGACAGAAGAAAGAGAAATTAAGGAGTCGATCCCATTTACAGTTGCTCCCAAAACCATAATATACCTAGGAATAAACCCAACCAAAGGACAAAGAATCTGTACTCAGAAAACTATAAAATACTTATGAAAGAAATTGAGAAAGACACAAAGAAATGGAAAATCTTTCTATGCTCATGGATTGGAAGAACAAATATTGTGAAGATGTCAATGCTACCTAGAACAATCTACACATTTAATGCAATCCCTATCAAAATACCATCCACTTTTTTCAAAGAAATGGAACAAATAATCCTAAAATTTGTATGGAACCAGAAAAGACCCCAAATAGCCAGAGGAATGTTGAAAAAGAAAAGCAAAGCCAGTGGCATCCGACTTCGGACTTCAAGCTCTATTACAAAGCTGTCATCATCAAGACAGTATGGTACTGGCACAAAAACAGACACATAGATCAATGGAACAGAATAGAGAGCCCAGAAATGGACCCTCAACTCTATGGTCAACTAATCTTCAACAAAGCAAGAAAGAATGTCCAATGGAAAAAAGATAGTCTCTTCAACAAATGGTGTTGGGAAAATTGGACAGCCACATGCAGAAGCATGAAACGACCATTTCCTTACACCACACACAAAAATAGACTCAGAATGGTTGAAAGACCTCAATGTGAGATAGGAGTCCATCAGAATCCTAGAGGAGAACACAGGCAGCAACCTCTTCGACCTCAGCTGCAGCAACTTCTTCCTAGAAGCATTGCCAAAGGCAAGGGAAGCAAGGGCAAAAATGAACTATTGGGACTTCATCAGGATAAAAAGCTTTTGCACAGCAAAGGACATGGTCAACAAAACCAAAAGACAACCAACATAATGGGAGAAGATATTTGCAAATGATAGATAAAGGGCTAGTATCCAAAATCTATAAAGAACTTATCAAACTCAACACCCAAAGAACAAATAATCCAATCCAATGAGTAGAAGACATGAACAGCTATTTTTCTAAAGAAGACATCCAAATGGCTAAAGACACATGAAAAAGTGCTCAACATCGCTCGGCATCAGGGAAATCCAAATGAAGACCTCAGTGAGATACCAGTCACACCAGTCAGAATGGCTTAAATGAACAAGTCAGGAGACGACAGATGTTGGCAGGGATGCGGAGAAAGGGGAACCCTCCTACGCTGTTGGGAATGCAAGCTGGTGCACCCACTCTGGAAAACAGTATGGAGGTTCCTCAAAAAGTTGAAAATAGAGCTACCATATGACCCAGCAATTGCACTACTGGGTATTTACCCCAAAGATACAAATGTAGAGATCTGAAGGGGTACATGCACCCCGCTGTTTATAGCAGCAATGTCCACAAAAGCCAAACTATGCAATGAGCCCAGATGTCCATGGACAGATGAATGGATAAAGAATATGTGTTATATATATATATATACACAATGGAATATTATGCAGCCATCAAAAGGAATGAGATCTTGCCATTTGCAACGACATGGATTGAACTGGAGGGTATTATGCTGAGCGAAATAAGTCAATCAGAGAAAGACATGTATTATCTCACTGAGAGGAGGAATTCTTAATCTCAGGAAACAAACTGAGGGTTGCTGGAGTGGTGGGGGGTGGGAGGGATGGGGTGGTTGGTTGGTAGACATTGGGGAGGGTATGTGCTATGGTGAGTGCTGTGAATTGTGTAAGACTGTTAAATCACAGACCTGTACCTCTGAAACACATAATACATTATACGTTAAAAAAAAATGAAGTAGATAGCAGGAAGGGAAAAATGAAGGAGGGCAATTCGGAGGGGGAGATGAACCAGAAGAGACTATGTACTCTGAGAAACAAACTGAGGGTTCTAGCGGGGAGGGGCGGTGGGGGGATGGGTTAGCCTGGTGGTATTGAAGAGGGCACATACTGCATGGAGCACTGGGTGTTATACGCAAACAATGAATCATGGAATACTACCTCAAAAACTAATGATATAATGTATGGGTATTCACATAACATAATAAAAGAAAATTATTATTTGCACATCACTTAGGGATAGGCTTAGCACGTAATTTCTATATAAATGTTTATTAAATAAAAAATAGCTCAGGTTGTTGCAGAGATTAAGTGAGATGATATATTAACACGGGGCCTGGTCCATGAGTGCCGTGTGTTTGCTTTCAACATCATTAGCAGCAGTGGAAGTAGGAGTTTATAAGTAGTGGTGAGGCCTGTTAAGAAAGTAAGCAAGGTAAGGACATCATTCTCCTGAGGTGACATCTGTGCAAAGACTGAATAAAGGGAAGGCATGAGCCACTTTCATGCAGCAGATATGTATTGAATACTGACTGTGGACCAGATACAATCCTAGGTGCTGGGGGTCCTGGAGTGAGCAAAAGGCACAAAAATCCCTGCCCTCTGAGGGCTTAGTTTCTGGTAAGACGGAGAGACAATAAACAAACAAAACATACAGTATGTTAAATCGTGGGGCTCTGGTGTCTATGATGGCCTGGAGAAGGGGTCCTGGGTGTCCTGGGCTGACAGGGTTTACAATATGAAATATAATGGGCATGGAAGGCCTCACCGAGTATTTAACATTTAAGTAAGGGCATCAAGGAGGCGGCCATGTGAATTACCAGGGGGTACATCTGGAGGAAGAAGCTTCTAGATGGCAGCCCTGGGCAGGAGTAGGCTTGGTGCACACGGGGAGCAGTGAGCAGACCGGAGAGTCTGGAGAGCCAGGAGCAGGGGGTTGGGAGCAGATGGGGTAGAGAGGTGATGGGCTGGACTGTGGAGCCTCTGAGCCCATCACAGGGTTTTGCCTTTTACACTGTGAATGTGTTGAGATGCTTCTAAAGTTTTGGAGCAGAGTAGTGACAGGGCTACTGCTATAATCTAGTTAAGACATAATGTGATTTAGCCCCAGGTGGGAACAGTGGAAGTGGTCGGAAGTGGCTGGATTTATTTTGAAAGGAGACCTGATAGTATTTTGACATATTGGCTGTGGGGTATGAGGAGTCAAAGGTGGACTTCAAGGGTTTTGGTTGGGAGTTGCTGTTTATAGTGGCGGGTGAAGCAGGAGAAACACATTTGGGGGTGGGGAAGATTAGGAACTTAGTTTAAAACATGGTAAGTTTTGAGATGCTTGTTAGAAAACCAGTTGGAACTGGTGAGTAGCAGATAGATAAGAGAGTTCAGCGGAAAAGATTGAGGTTGGAAATAAATTTAATTTTCATAAACACAAATGATAGTAACAGTATTATCACATTTTCAGATTATAAAGGTAAGGCTCAGCTTGGCTGTTTTAGTAGCCCAGGGTTACCAGTTGGTAGCTTTTGGTGCTTCAATTGAAGTGATAATGATGTTGCTAATAGCTACCATTTATTTTTTTATTTTTATTTTTTTTAAATTTTTTATTGTTATGTTAATCACCATATATTACATCATTAGTTTTTGGTGCAGTGTTCCATGATTCATTGTTTGTTCATAACACCCAGTGCTCCATGCAGAACGTGCCCTCCTCAATACCCATCACCAGGCTAACCCATCCCCCTACCCCCCTCCCCTCTAGAACCCTCAGTTTGTTTTTCAGAGTCCATCATCTCTCATGGTTCGTCTCCCCCTCTGACATACTCCCCTTTTCTTCCTCTTCTGTTATCTTCTTCTTTTTCTTTTTTCTTAAAATATGTTGCGTTATTTGTTTCAGAAGTACAGATCTGTGATTCAACAGTCTTGCACAATTCACAGTGCTCACCGTAGCACATACCCTCCCCAATATCTATCACCCAGCCACCCCATCCCTCCCACCCCCGACCACTCCAGTAACACTCAGTTTGTTTCCTGAGATTAAGAATTCCTCATATCAGTGAGGTCATGTGATACATGTCTTTCTCTGATTGACTTATTTCACTCAGCATAACACCCTCCAGTTCCATCCACGTCGTTGCAAATGGCAAGATCTCATTCCTTTTGATGGCTGCATAATATTCCATTGTGTGTATATACCACATCTTCTTTATCCATTCATCTGTCGATGGGCATCTTGGCTCTTTCCACAGTTTGGCTATGGTGGACATTGCTGCTATAAACATTGGGGTACACGTACCCCTTCGGGTCCCTACATTTGTATCTTTGTGGTAAATACCCAGTAGTGCAATTGCTGGATCGAACGGTAGCTCTAATTTCAACTGTTTGAGGAACCTCCATACTGTTTTCCAGAGGGGTTGCACCAGCTTGCATTCCCACCAACAGTGTAGGAGGGTTCCCCTTTCTCCACATCCCCGCCAACATCTGTCGTTCCCTGACTTGTTAATTTTAGCCATTCTGACGGGTGTGAGGTGGTATCTCATTGAGGTTTTGATTTGGATTTCCCTGATGCCAAGCGATGTTGAGCACTTTTTCATGTGCCAATAGCTACCATTTACAGAGTGACCACTCTGTGCCAGGTACTTGATTGATGTTTATTTCTCTCAAGTACACAACAAGGTATGCTTTCCCTATTTGACATTAAGAGGAAACTGCGGGCTCATGATCACGCAGTCCATAAGCTGCAAAGCCCAGACTTGAAATCAAGCTAGTCTTGAGAGCTCCTCCTTGTCCCCATGCCATACCTATTCCTGAAGTCTCTGTGGGTCGGTAGGTTTGTCTGTATGTGGCAGCCACATTTCTCAGTGAAAAGATACTGAAATTTAACAGCTGAGATTTTGGTTAAAATCCTGGACTAGTAAAACCATATTTTCCTGAGTAGAAACTCAGCATAAGCCAACAGCTTATCATGGCTGTTACCAAAAAGCTAATAAATTTTGGGCTCCTCATCTTCCTAGAAACTGGACTGTATAGAAAATACAGATGAAAGTAGGGCAGGTTGTCATGGAGAAGATAGAGCTTACATGGACTTGGATCACTTTTTATTTTATGTATCTTTTTTGAAAGATTTTATTTATTTATTTGACAGAGACACAACAAGAGAGGGAACACAAGTAGGGGGAGTGGGAGAGGGAGAAGTAGGCTTCCTGCTGAGCAGGGAACTCAATGCGGGGCTCCATCCCAGGACCCTGGGACCGTGACTTGAGCCGAAGGCAGACGCTTAACTGATTGAGCCACCCAGGCGCCCCTGGGATCACTTTTTAGTTATGTGAACGACTCTGATGAGGAAGAGAGGTTGGGCAGTATGCAGTGCTAGGAACACCTGGTTCAGTCCATTTGGTAAATATTAGATGCTGTTCATGGTAGAAAACAAAAGTAGAATCAATAGGTGTTAAAAAGGAAAGTTAAGTGCAATATATGGAAGAATTCAGTGAAAGAGAACTTTCTGATAATGCTGTGTATTAGTGGAATGTGTTTAGAAATTAATGGATAGCTCTTCAGTGGAGTGCTCTAGCACATCCTAGAAATTTGGTGGGGAAGTGGTGGTAGGTGACTTTAGGCTCCTTCCAAAATATAAGGTGACATTATTCTCTAAATGTAAATCTGTTAACCTCTTATTTGAGAGCTCAGTATAAGCACAATCCTAGTGTTATTTTTTCCCCTACTCTTATGTTCCCTCTGTGTCTGTGCTATACCTTTGTGACAACTGCTGTCACATAGGGCTGTCAGTGTCTGAGGGCATGCCCCTCTCTGTCCCCCATGGGACTGTGATCCACTCCACAGCAGAAACTCTTACTCATCTTTGTTCCTGGCATGGAGGAAATAATAGTAAGTGCACTGTACAGATTTATTGAAAGAATGAATGAATCTTGGCAATGGTTTAAAGACTTTTATTATTTATTTATTTATTTTTAAGATTTTTGTCAGAGAGAGAGAGCACAAGCAGGGGGAGCTGCAGGCAGAGTGAGAAGCAGGCTTCCTGCTGAGCAAGGACCCCGATGCGGGACTTGATTCTAGGACCCTGGGATCATGACCTGAGCCAAAGGCAGATGCTTAACTGACTGAGCCACCCAGGTGCCCCAGTTGAAAGACTTTTAATATTTAATTGGGTTCATTGCTTCATACTCTGTTTTCATCAGCAATATTGTGACCCATAATAAAACGGGTCTTTCCTCTTTTTTTGGGCATTGGAATGTGGTGTAGGAGGCAAGTAGCCAGTCTTACCTCTCCCCATCCTTTTTTGCTAATTTTGGGGACAGTGTGGAGACTTGTGCCTCTTGGTACAAATTTGTTGTTTTTCCATACAGGACTAAGAAAAATCACTAATATATGATGTTTCTTTTAGCCCAGAGAGGACTCTGATGATTTCTTGAAAACTTCATTATTGGAATCTGATAGTGCTTTTATTGGTGAGTATATTTATTTTACCAATCTAGTTATTTAAATATTAAGCATTATTTATATTTCTTTTAAGTATTTTTCTCCATACTTGACAAAATTAGTACTTCACTCTTTTGCAAGGTGGTAAAAAGGTAATATCCTATTTTACTAACTTAATCATCATCAAATATGACTTACTCTGATTCTGAAAACTTTATAAATAAAATGAGCTTTTGAAGTCATAGGAATGGTTCACACAAAAACCTGTACATGAATTTTCATAACAGCTTTACTTCTAATAGCCAAAACCTGGAATCAGCCCAGATATCCTTCAACAGGTGAACAGTTAAACTGTAGTACATCCATACCATGGGATACTGCTTAAGAGATGAGTGGATCAGGATCATATCAGTATTCTGGATGTGAGACTGTTGCTCTTCTTTTCCAAAACATTACTGCTGGGGGGACCTGGGCGAGGTGTGCAAAGGACCTCTTTGATTTCTTAAAACTGCATGTGAATCTTTACATTTTAAAAGGTCATAAGAATATTTTTAGTCTTAAGAAAAAATATATCTCACGGTACCTCTATGTATCTTCCTAAGTATTGTAATATACACATAATTATGTACTCTGATCATAAGCATTTCTGCTGTCTTAGGGCCATCAGGGAATTATATCTCCTACATATTAGTTGTATTTCATGAGATGAAAATTCCAAACTAGCCTATACTTTTTTTTTTTTAATGAGTTTTTCTTTTCCAGGATGTCATATTGTGGAGAGTGAGTAGAGATGGAGAAACCAGGAGGAAATAGGGATGGGGAGGTAGTCTGTGGAAGCATCAGGGAAATGTGACCTGTTCCTGCTAACAATTAAGACAGTTTGGGGCACTCGAGATGGTGTCTTAGACTATTTCATTATACCACACCAAAGATACACCAATCTGTCTTTTTGATACCCACAGATATCCCATAGTCATGACTGTTACCACTGTTCTAACGAATGTGGGTAAGACTTTTGTGTGTGTGATAACCTAGATGAGAAAGTTCTGAGGATCTAAATATATAGCATGTTGACTGTAGTTAACAGTACTGTACTGTATACACAAAAGTTGCTGTGAGAGAGAGTTTTCATGTCCTCACCCATAACAACAAGAACAACAACAAAATGGTAATTCTGCGAAGGAGGTGAAGTATGTGTTAACTAGCCTTATTGTCAAAAACATTTTGCAATATGTAATTGACTGACATGGGTCAATTGAACAACATGGGTCTGAACTGTGTGGATCCACTTAAACATGGATTTTTTTCTAGTAAATACAGTACAGTAAATATTTTCTCAGTAACATTTTCTCTTGATTCCTTTATTGTAAGAATATATATATAATATATATGGAACATATAAAGTATGTGTTAATCAACTGTTTAGTGTTATCAGTAAGGCTTCTGGTCTACAGTAAAGTTTTTGAGGAGTGCAAAAGTATATGTGCATTTTCGAACATACAGGAGCCCTACATGATTCAAGGGTCAGCTGTATACATAGAATCAGATCATCACATTGTACACCTTAAACTTACACAATGTTCTGTGTCTGTAATAAATTAAGCTGGAAAAAACACAAATTGACTATAAACAATAAGAAAGAAATTCAATTAATAATAAGTTTCCAAAACAGAAAGCACCAGGTTCAGATAGCTTCACTGGTGGATTCTACCAAACATTTAGGGAAAAATTCTACGAATTCTCTACAACCTGCTCCAGAAAATGGAAGCAGAGGGACACATTCTGTGTGTCTAGCATTACCCTAATACCAAAACCAGACAAAGAAGAGCACAAGAAAACTACATACCAATACCTCTCATGAACATAGATGCAGAAATTCTCAGCAAAATATTAGCAGATTGAATTCAACAACGTGTGAAAAGAAACACAACCAAGTGGGATCTATATCGGGTATGCAAAGCTGATTTACATTCAGTTAATATAATTAATCAAAATGTAATCATCGTATCAACAGGCAAAAGAAGAAAAATCACACGATCATTATCAGTAGATGCAGAAAGGCACTGAACAGAATCCAACACCCATTCATGAGAACTCTCAGCAAACTAGGGTTATAAGGGAGCATCCTCAACTTGACAGAGAACATCTACAGAAACCCTACAGCCAACATCATGTTTAATGATGAGGAGATAGAAACTTTCCTGTGAAGACCAGGAACAAGGCAAAGTGTCACTTCTCACTACTCCTTAACATCATTATGGAAGTCCTAGCTGATGTGCTAAGTCAAGGAAAGGAGGTATACAGATTGGGAAGGGAGAAGTAATACTAATACTGTCTTTGTGCACAGATGATATGATTGTAGGAAATCTGATAAATAAAAGAAACCCTGGTACTAATAATAAGTAGTTATAGCACGGTTGCAGGATACCAAGTTAAAACACAGAAGTCAGTTGCTTTCCTATATGTACCAGCAATGAACAAGTGGACTTAGAAATTTAAAACACAATATCACTTACATTAGCACCCCCTAAAAGAGAAATACATATAGATCTTGTACTGATTTTATTATGAAAAAAACTGCAAAACTTTTATGAAATAAAACAGACATTTCATGTTCATGGATTGGGAAATGCAATATGGTTTAAGGTACCAGTTCTTCTCAACCTGATCTATAAATTCAATGCAATCCCAGTTAAACTGATTCTAAAATTCATATGGAGAAGTGAAAGATCCAGAATAGCCAGCACAATATGGAAAGAGGACAAAGATGAAGACTGACACTACGTGACTTACTATAAAGTTAACAGGAATCAAGTGGGTGTGGTATTGGCAAAAGAATATACAAATAGATCAATTGAACAGAACAGAGTCTAGAAATAGAGCCAAACAAGTATAGTCCATTGATTTTTGACAAAAGAGCAAAAACAATGTAATGGACAAAAGATGGTTTTTTCAACAAATGGTGCTAGAACAACTGGACATCTACATGCAAAAAAAAAAGGGAATCTAGACACAGACCTTAGACCCTTCACCAGAATCAACTCAAAGTGGACCGTAGATCGAAATTATAAAATGCAAAATTATACAAGTCCTAGAAGATAACAGAGGGAAAAACCGAGAAGAACTTGGGGATGGTGATGACATTTTAGATACAATTCCAGAGGTGTAATCCATGAGAGAGAGATTGGATAAACTAGACTTCTTTAAAAACTAATGCTCTGTGAAAGACAATGGCAAGAGAATGAGAAGACAGGCTAGAGACTAGGAGAAAATACTTGGCTAAAGACCCATCTGATAAAGGACTTTTAGCCAGAATATACAAAGAACTCTTAAAACTAAACAGTAAGAATTCAATTAAAAGATGGGCAAAAGATCCAAACACATTTCACTAAGACCTACAGATGGCAAATAAGCATATGAAAATAATGTATTTAGGGAAATGTAAGTTAACAATGAGATGACACTATTA
Source organism: Zalophus californianus (assembly GCF_009762305.2). Lineage (NCBI taxonomy): Eukaryota > Metazoa > Chordata > Mammalia > Carnivora > Otariidae > Zalophus > Zalophus californianus. Next base: position 126,884,290 of record NC_045598.1, read on the forward strand.
GATAGAATGGCCAAAATCCACAGGAACTCTCACTCAGTGCTGGTGGGAATGTAAAATGGTACAGCCACTTTGGGAAACAGTTTGGATGTTTCTTAAGAAACCAAACATACTCTTATCTTACAATCCTGCAATTACACTACTTGATATGTACCCAAAGGAGTTGAAACTTAATGTCCATACAAAAATCCACACACAGATATTTATAGCAGTTTTATCAGTAATTGCCAAGACCTGGAAGCAATCAAGATGTCTTTCAGAAGGTGAATGGATGAACATACTGTGATAAAACCAGACAGTGCGAAATTATTCAGTGCTGAAAAGGAATCACAGACCTCTACCTCTGAAACAAATAATACATTATATGTTTAAAAAAAAAAAAAGCAGGAAGGGAAGAATGAAGGGGGGGGATTTGGAGGGGGAGACGAACCATGAGAGATGATGGTCTCTGAGAAATAAAGTGAGGGTTCTAGAGGGGACGGGGGTGGGGGGTTGGGTTAGCCTGGTGATGGGTATTAAAAAGGGCATGTTCTGCATGGACCACTGGGTGTTATACGCAAACAATGAATCATGGAACACTACATCAAAAACTAATGATGTAATGTATGGTGATTAACATAAAAAAGAAGAAATGAGCTATGAAACCATGGAAAGATACAGAGGATCCTTGAATGTGTGTGTGTGAAAGAAGACAATCTGAACAGGCTACATACTGTATGATTCAACTCTATGACCATCAGGGAAAGGCAAAACTATGGAGGCAGCAAAGAGATCAGCAGTTGCCAGGGGTTCCAGCAGAGGGAGGAATGGGTAGGGGTGCACAGAGGAGTTTTAGGGCAGTGAAGCTATTCTGTGGATCCTGTCATAGTGGATACATGTCAAAACCCATGGAATGTATACCACCAAGAGTGAAGCCTAAACTATGGATGTTGGGTGATAATGTGTCAGTGCAGGTTTATTGATTTTAATGAACATACTACTCTGGTTGTTGATAGTGAGGTAGGCTATGAGTGTGTGAACAGGGGGTATATAGGAATTCCCTATTTTCCACTCCGTTTTCCTGAACTTAAAAACTCTTGTAAACAGTCTATGCTGTTTTTTTTTAAAGCAAGTGCATTAGTGGTAGGGTATATACAGAAATCAGAAAACTTTATTTTTGGAGTTTTAGAAAACCACACCTCATTCAGTAAAATGTAGTATTGCTGCCTTAAAAAAAAATGTACATTTTAAATACCAGAAATTTGAATATCACTTATAGGGTAAATGATAGTATTGTATCAGTGTTAAATTTCCTGAATGTGATAATGAAATTGTAGGTATAATGTAGGAGAAAGTCCTTGTTCTTAGATAGTAGATGCTTAAGTATGTGGGGATGAAGTGTCATGCAACTTACTGGTTCTGCAAAAACAAGCAACACCACCTCCCCCCATATAGAAATAAAGTAAATGTGGCAAAATAAGAAATGGTGATTTTAGGTATTTATTATAACTTTCCTTTAGGTTTTAATTTTTTAAAATAAAGAGTTGGAAAAATCCTTACCTCCATGATCACTAGAGAGGCTGTGATCAAAACGACTGACAATACCAAGTGTTCGTAAGGATATGGGAAACTAGAACCTTCTTAAAATGTAAAATGATAGAACCACTTCTGAAAATGGTTTGGTAGTTGCTCAAAATGCTAAACGTAGAGTTACACAGACTATCCCAACAATTTTACTCCTAGGAATATACCCCAAGAAATGAAAACATATGGCCATAAAGACATATACACGAATGTTCGTAGCAGAATTAATAATTGCCAACTAGAAACAGTTCACATATCCATCACCTGGTGAATACACAGATAAAATGTGATATAGCCATATGATGGGGCACTATACAGCAATAAGAATCAGTTGTACATGGTACAACATAAAAGAACCTCAAACACATTATGCTAAGTGGAAGACACAAAATATTACATTGTATATTCCATTTATATGTAATCTCAGGAAAGGTAAATCTCCTGAGCTTGAAAGCAGATCAGTGTTTAGTTGGGGCCAGGGAGGTGGGAGTTGTGAGTGATTGCCTGTGAGCACAAGGGAACTTTTTGAGGTGATAGACATGTTCTAAAACTAGATTTAGACGGCACAATTGACTGCACAATTCTATAAAAGTTATTGAACTGTGTACATTTGTAGTAGCTGAGTTTTATTACATGTAAAATCTAAAGCTATTAAAAAAAGAGTCTTGGTTTAGCTCGGAGTAAAAAGATTTGAAATGTTGGATGTTTAAGACTTCTCCTTTGTGTGGTCTTCTTAGGTGCTTATGGCGAGACATATCCTGCCATTGAAGATGACATCCTCCCTCTACAGTCCCAGCTGTCCTCTGCAAGGCAGCGCAGGAGGAACAAACAGAAAGGACTGGACTTTGTATGTATGAAATATCTTTTTCTTTTTTCCCTTCTCAGTTTAAGAGAGGTCTGGGTTCTGACCCATGCTAAATTGGTATGGTCCACAAGAGACTCATTTTAGAACCAAAGACACCTCCAGATTTAAAGTGAGGGGGTGGAAAACCATTTATCATGCTAATGGACATCAAAAGACAGCTGGGGTGGCAATTCTTATATCAGACAAATTAGATTTTAAACCAAAGACTGTAATAGGAGATAAGGAAGGACACTATATCATAATTAAGGGGTCTGTCCAACAAGAAGATCTAACAACTGTAAATATTTATACCCCTAACATGGAAGCAGCCAAATATATAAGCCAATTAATAACTAAATCAAAGAAACACATCGATAATAATACAATAATAGTAGGGGACTTTAACAACCCAGGCACTAAAATGGACAGATCCATCTAAGCAGAAGATCAACAAGGAAACAAGGGCTCTGAATGATACATTGGACCACATGGACTTCATAGATATATTCAGAGCATTCCATCCTAAAATAAGAGAATACACATTCTTCTGGAGTCCACATGGAACATTCTCCAAAATAGATCACATACTGGGTCTCAAATCAGGTCTCCACCAGTACCAAAAGATTGGGATCATTTCCTGCATGTTTTTGGACCACAATGCTTTGAAACTAGAACTCAATCACAAGAGGAAAGTCGGAAAGAACTCAAATACATGGAGGCTAGAGAGCATCCTACTAAAGAATGAATGGATCAACCAGGAAATTAAAGAATTTTAAGAATTCATGGAAACCAATGAAAATGAAAACACAACTGGTCAAAATCGTTGGGATGCAGCCAAGGCAGTCCTAAGAGGGAATCATACAGCAACACAAGTCTTTCTCAAGAAACAGGAAAGGTCTCAAATACACAACCTAAACTTACACCTAAGGAGCTGGAGAAAGAACAGCAAATAAAGACAACCCAGCAGGAGAAGAGAATTAATGAAGATTTGAGCAGAAATCAATGAAACAGAAAACAAAAGAACAGTAGGACAGATCAACGAAACTAGGAGGTGGTTCTTTAAAAAAATAATAAGATCGATAAACACCTGGCCAGATTTATCAAAAAGAAAAAAGGGGGGCACCTGGGAGGCTTAGCCGGTGAAGTGTCTGCCTTCAGCTCAGGTCATGATCCCAGGGTCCTGGGATCGAGTCCTGCATCGGGCTCCCTGCTCGGCGGGGAGCCTGCTTCTCCCTCTCCCTCTGCCTGCCTCTCTGCCTATTTGTGCTCTCTATTTCTCAAATAAATAAATAAAGTCTTAAAAAAAAAAAAAAGGACCCAAATAAATAAAATTATCAATGAAAGAGGACAGATCATGACCAACATGAAAGCAGGTATACAAACATAAAATTATAAAACAATTATAAAAACATATTATGAGCAACTATATATCAACAAGTTATGCAATCTGGGAGAAAAGGATGCATTCCTAGAGATGTATAAACTACAAAAACTGAACCAGGAAGAAACAGAAAACCTGAACAGACCCATAACCAGCAAGAAAATTGAAGAAGTAATCAAAGTCTCCCAACAAACAAGAGCCCAGGGCCGGATGACTTCACAGGGGAATTCTACTAAACATTTAAAGAAGAATTAATACCTATTCTTCTGAGGCTGTTTCAAAAAATAGAAATGGAAGGAAAACTTCCAAACTCATTTTATGAGGCCAGCATTACCTTGATCCCAAAACTAGACAACCCACCAAAAAGGAGAATTACAGACCAATATCTCTGATGAACATGGATGCCAAAATTCTCACCAAGATACTAGTCAGTAGGATCCAAAGGTACATTAAAAAGATCCTAGCCAATAGGATCCAACGATACATTAAAAGGATTATTCACCCTGACCAAGTGGGATTTACTCCTGAGGTAGTATTTTCCTATCTCCTAGTGTGGTTACATCTGCACATCAATCATTGTGATACACTGCTTTATTAAAAGAAAGGACAAGAACCATATAATCCTCCCAATGAATGCAGAAAAGCATCTGACGGGCACCTGGGTGGCTCAGCCGTTAAGCATTTGCCTTTGGCTCCGGTCGTGATCCCAGGGTCCTGGGATCGAGGCCTGCATTGGGCTCCCTGCTCAGCGGGAAGCCTGCTTCTCCCTCTCCCACTCCCCCTGCTCGTGTTCCCTCTCTTGCCGGGTCTTTCTCTGTCAAATAAATAAAAATAAAATCTTTAAAAAAAAAAAGCATCTGACAAAGTACAGCATCCTTCGTTGATTAAAACTCTTCACAGTGTAGGGACAGAGGGAACACACCTCAATATCATAAAAGCCATATACGAAAAGCCCACAGCAAATGTTCTCAATGGGGAGAAACTGAGAGCTTTTCCCCTAAGGTCGGGAACACGGCAGGGATGCCCACTCTCACCACTGTTGTTCAACATAGTACTAGAAGTCCTAGCCTCAGCAATCAGACAACAAAAAGAAATAAAAGGCATCCGAATCGGCAGAGAAGTAGTCAAACTCTCCACTCTTTGCAGGCGGTATGATACTCTATGTGGAAAACCCAAAAGACTCCACCCCAAAATTGCTAGAACACATACAGGACTTCAGCAAAGTGGCAGGATATAAAACGAATGCACAGAAATCAGTTCCATTCCTATACACTAACAATGAGACAGAAGACAGAGAAATTAAGGAGTTGATCCCATTTACAACTGCACCAAAACCCCTAAGATACCTAGGAATAAAACTAACCCAAGAGGCAAACGATCTGTACTCAAAAAACTATAGAACACTCATGAAAGAAACAGAGGCAGACACAAAGAAATGGAAAAACGTTCCATGCTCATAGGTTGGAAGAACAAATGTTGTTAAAATGGTTATGCTACCTCGAGCAATCTATACTTTCAATGCAATTCCTACCAAAATACCATCAACTTTTTTTCACAGAGCTGGAACAAATAATCCTAAAATTTGTATGGAACCAGAAAAGACCCCAAATAGCCAAAGGAATGTTGGAAAAGAAAACCAAAGCTGGTGGCATCACAATCCTGGACCTCAAGCTCTATTACAAAGCTGTCATCAAGACAGTATGGTACTGGCACAAACACAGACACTAGATCAGTGGAACAGAATAGAGAACCCAGAAATGGACCCTCAACTCTATGGTCACCTAATCTTGGACGAAGCAGGAAAGAATATCCAATGGAAAAAAGACATTTTCTTCAACAAATGGTGTTGGGGAAATTGGACAGCCACATGCAGAAGACTGAAACTGGACCATTTCCTTACACAATACACAAAAGAATAGATTCAAAATGGATGAAAGACCTAAATGTGAGACAGGAACCCATCAAAATCCTAAAGAACACAGGCAGCAACTTCTGTGACCTCGGCTGCGGCAACATCTTGCTAGACACATCTCCAAAGGCAAGGGAGAGAAAGGCAAAAATTAACTATTGGGACTTCATCAAGATAAAAAGCTTTTGCACAGCAAAGGAAATAGTTGACAAAACCAAAAGACAACCAACAGAATGGAAGGAGATATTTGCAAATGACATATCAAATAAAGGGCTAGTATCCAAATCTATAAAGCACTTATCAGTCTCAACCCAAAGAACAAATAACCTACTCAAGAAATGGGCAGAAGACATGAAGAGAGATTTCTCTAAAGAAGATATCCAAATGGTCAACAGATATATGAAAAAATACTCCATATCACTAGGCATCAGGGAAATCCAAATCAAAACCTCAATGAGGTACCATATCACACTAGTCAGAATGGCTAAAATTAACAAGTCCAGAAACACCAGGTGTTGGTGAGGATGCTAGAAAGGGGAACCCTCCTACACTGTTGGTGGGAATGCAAGCTGGTACAGCCATTCTGGAAAACATTATGAGGTTCCTCAAGAAGTTAAAAATAGAGCTACCCTATGAACCAGCAATTACACTACTGAGTATTTATCTCAAAGATACAAGTGTAGTGATCCAAAGGGGCACCTTCACCCCAATATTCATAGCAGTAACGTCCACAATAGCCAAACTATGGAAAGAGCCCAGATGTCCACTGACAGATGAATGGCTAAAGAAGATGTGGTGTGTATACACACAATGGAATATTATTCAGCCATCAAAAAATGAAATCTTGCCATTTCCAATGATGTGAATGGAACTAGAGGATATCATGGTAAGTGAAATAAGTCATTCAGAGAAAGATAATTGTATGATCTCACTGTTATGTGGAATTTAAGAAACAGAGGATCATAGGGGAAGAGAGGAGAAAAATAAGACCAAACCAGAGAGGGAGACAAACCAAGAGAGACTCTTAATCATAGGAAACAAAGTGCTGAGGGTTGCTGGAGGGGAGAGAGGTGGAGGGACGGGGTAATTGGGTTATGGACATTAAGAAGGGCATGTGATGTAATGAGCATTGGGTATTATGTAAGACTGGTGAATCACGGGCCTGTACCTCTGAAACCAGTAATACACTATATGTTACTTGAATTTAAATTAAAAAAATGTTTAAAAATACATAAATAAAAATAATATAAATTGACATGGTCCAGTAAAGAGCACTTGTTCTGGAAAGAGGTGACTGTAGGTGTAAATGTAGGCTCTACCACCTGACCTAGCTCCCTAAGTGTGGGCAGGTCATTGAACTCTGGTACCTTGGCTTCTTTGAGGTAGTATTTCCTTATCTCCTAGTGTGGTTATAAGCCTAGTAGTTACCTGGCACAGAATGTTCAGCAATGTTTGTTCCACACCCTAATCTTCCTCCTTCCCAGTTGCAGAATATTTGGATTTCAGAGAAGGTACAAGAAGCAACTGAAAACATTTATTGCAGTCTGCTTGGACACCTACCTAAGCCTACTATATAGGCATCTTCTAGTATTTTGGTGGGATAACCTGTCCAAGTCACATTCCATAGGAAGGCTGATATTCAACCCATATTCTTTTCATAGAATGTGTGTAAATGTTTTTATAGTATAACTAGTAAAAAGCCCTTGTGACATTGTTGAGATATGTACTTTGTTGAGTAGACAACTTTGGGCAAATTCTTAAACTGTGTGTGTTTTCTTATATACCTGACATGGAGATAGTTAATATATATGAGCCATTAGCGCTAAGTCCACAAAGGACAGATGCTGTTATTAGCATTATTACATGTATAACTTTACCAGGTGGCAGTAACTTGTTTCCCCGGCAACCACCAGTCTACTTTCTGTCTCTGTAGTTGCCTTTTTTGGATACAGAGACATGAGATGCGGTGAAGTTTAGCATGTCAGTACTTGCCTCCTTTTTATTGCTGAGTAACTCCTTTGAATGGGTATTCTACATTTTGTTTATCTATTCAACACTTGATGGACATTTGGATTGTTTCTACTTTTGTGTACAAGTTTCCTGATGATTTTCATTTTTCTTGCATATACACATCTAGGAATAGAATGGTTGTGTTACAGAGTAACTATGGTTGACATTTTGAGGAACTGCCAGACTGGTTTCCAAAGTGGCTACACCATTTTATACTGCCACCAGCAATAGATGAAGGTTCCAGTTTCTACATCATGGCAACACTTGTTACTCTTTTATTATAGTTATTATAGTCATTCTAGGGAGTGTGAAGTAGTGCCTCCTTGTGGGTGTGATTTGCATTTCTGTAATGATGTTCAGTATCTTTGAAGATAACGTCTATGCAAATCTTTTGCCCATTTTCTAATCAGTTTGTCTATTGTTGATTTGTAAGTTATGTATTTGAGACACAAGTCCCTTATTGTATGATTTTTATAGTTCCTCTCATTTTGTGTGTTGTCTTTTTTACTTTCTTGATGGGGTCCAACTTAACCAATCTTCTCTTTTATTGCTTGTGCTTCTGGTGTCTTATCAAGAAACCATTACCTAACCCAGCATCATGAACATTACTTGTTTTCTTCTAAGGGTTTTTATAGTTTTGCTCTCAAATTTAGGTCAATGATCCACTCTAATTTTTGCACTTGATGTGAGGTGTAGGGGTCCAAATTCATTCTTCTGCATGTGGACAATCCAGGTTGTTCCAGTAACATTTATTGAAAAGGCTCTTCTTTCCCCTAGTGAATTTTTTTGGCGCTTTTGTCCATAAATTAAGGGTTTATTCCTGGACTCTCTGTTCCATTGTCTTATGCCATTACCACCCTGTCTTGATTACTGTAGCTTAATTGATTCTTAGGCCCTGTTGTTTCACTTTTTATCTTTTGCATCCTGTTAATTCCCCACCTTCACCCAGCCTGGCAGTATTTAAATATTATTACAAATGCTGCATCTTCATCTGAGCCTGCATGAATAAACACCAGGAGTTAGAATATAAATGCTACAGATTTCCATTTCTTTTATTCCTCACACTATACATTTATCAGGGGCAAGAATATTTTTAGGTTCACTGATTTATGTTACTGATTGTTTCTAAAATTCTCTTTTCTAATTATAGGATAACAGTCATCCTAACATGCCACCAGATGGTCTCTCTCTAAAATCTGTGTCCAGTATAAATATTGATCAGCTTAGAATGAAAAATGAAGAACGGATGCAAAGACTGAATGAACTTCAGAATAAACTGATTAATACAGGTAAATGGCCAGTCTTATGGACTATTATCTTTAAGAACTCAAACCTGTTTACAGGGAAGTTTTCACTGTTGGCTGGGGGCAGGGATGGGTGGGTTGGAGAGATGGAATGAATTTTGAAATCCCTTTTGAGTTTAAGGCCTAGAACCATAGACACTATCCAGGAAAACTTGGGACTCAGGATCAACTTTGCATCAGATTCTACCAGAGACGGTATGCTTTTTTGAGTGGATTCTTTTTTTTTTTTTTTTAAATATTTTATTTATTTGTCGAGAGAGGGAACACAAGCAGGGGGAGAGGGAGAGGGAGAAGCAGGCTCTCCACTGAGCAGGGAGCCCGATGCGGGGCTCGATCCCAGGACCCTGAAATCAGGACCCGAGCCGAAGGCAGACGCTTAACCGACTGACCCACCCAGGCATCCCTTCAGTGGATTCTAAATAGATGAAACTTTTATTAAATATATCCAGGCTTTCTTTGCTTTGAGCAGGGAAAATGCTGGCTAGTATCAGCATCTCACTCCCCTTACTGAAGTGAGAAATTAACTTGACAACTTTTGGTTCTTTAGGTAACACACCTATTATAAATTTATAGTACTACAAGGAACTTTGTTTTTGCGTGGCTTTCAATGCCATAGACAAAGCAAGTAGCCTCAGGTTAATGTTTCTTTTTAGAAGTCAGTGGGGCACCTGGGTGGCTCAGTCGTTAAGCGTCTGCCTTCGGCTCAGGTCATGATCCCAGGGTCCTGGGATCGAGCCCCACATCGGGCTCCCTGCTCAGCGGGAAGCCTGCTTCTCCCTTTCCCTCTCCTGCTCCCCCTGCTTGTGTTCCCTCTCTTGTTCTTGCTGTCAAAAAATAAAATCTTAAAAAGAAAAAAAAAAAAGCCAGGGTTTAGTGTTATTATGGTTTCACTGTCTTTCCTTGCTTGGGAGACCAGCAGGTTGAAGGGTGCTCAGCAAGCACAGGCAGACAGGATGGTTCCTTAGGCAGCTAGTGAGCCCCTCAATACTAGTTTTGGCGAACAGTAGAGTGGTCTTTTGGGACAGTACCCTTTAGTCTGTTAAGCTACATACAATAATTTTCTAATAGCAATTATCTTTATTAATTTAAAACTATACTACAATCTCTAGCAGTCAAGGTATCTTATGTTCTGGTGGCAATTCCCTATCAAATACGAGCACATACGGTAATTGATGGAGCAGTACTTTTCATCATATACTGAAAAAATGTGGACCAGTGGGAAAACAGTTCTTTAAATCTGCACTGAGGATTATCTATTCCTCAATTTCTTTTAGAGCCAGTAAGGGTAATTAATATTTAACAGGGCTATATTTAAATTGAGAAAGAGCATTTGAAGAATCTCTTACGGGTTTTCAACTTCTAAACTTTTTAACATTGTCCTTTCAAACAGGAGCTTTCTGGTACGATGTGGATTGATTGCTTATTAAATTGACTGCACGTACCCCTTTGCTGGGCTAATCCTTCACAGACCGGGAGATGTAATTAAAAAAAATAAAAATGACATCACAGGGTAGGAAGACAGATTTTCCTGTTATATCTAGTAAGTAAAATACAGAGATAGAAGTTGAGTACATTCAATTAAAGGATGAAACTTAAGGACCTACTTTTTAATGGAGTAGACACCAAACTCTTAATATTAGGTGCAAGAATGGAAGTAATTTCATCTCCTTAGAGCATTGCTAACAGGTTTGGGGTATTTCTAAAACTTTGCTGAATTTAAAAGTTTTTTAAGATTGCGTACACTTCTATAGTCAACTTAATGTTTGGCCCCCTCTCCTTGCCCACTTTGGAATCCATGTGGGTGATGGTACCATGGAGTCACCTATTCCCTTGACCATTTTCTTCCTACCTCTAAATGAGGGGCCTGGACAAAACGAGAACATAATACTATGGCGAAATGCAGTGCTGAAATGGGTTGAATTACAGGAAGGAGATCTGTGTTCATTTCACCTCCTTGCCACCAGTGTTACCTGAGTCCTGTTCCTCTTGCCTCCTGTAGACGATGAGAGTTCACTGCTTGACCCTGATGACATGAAGCACGTGGGGGACGATGGATCAAACTCTGTAGCAACTGAGCCCTGGCTCCGCCCAGGCACCTCAGAAACGCTGCAACAGTTCATGGCTGAGCAGTTGAACCAGGAGCAGCAGCAGGTTCCTGGAAAACCAGGCACTTACAACTGGCAGGGCCTGTCTACTGCCCACGGTTAAATAAATCTGCATTGGACCCAGCAGTGCCTTTTAAGGTGAAAGGAATGTCAAATCGGAACCTTTAATAAGTGTGCTACTGTTGGCCCCTACCTGAAGTTACTTACACAAGTTTCATCTGTATATAAGGTGTATTTTTTCCCATGTATAATGATGTATATATTATGTACATAAATAAAAGGCAATGATTACATAATGTAGGATTACCTAGAATTATTTTTGCACAATTTTGCCATAAATTGGGGCGGTAATGAACTCTTGGAATCAATTACCATATGTGCATTATTTTAAATTCTGCTTGTCAGTAAGATAAGGTGAATAAAACAAGTGTCTTAACAGTACTGTAAAACCTGAATACGCTTTTTGTATGTACATTTGCCAGTTATTGCTATTCAAAATAATTCATTTAATAAATACATTGGTTGTAGCTGTATTTCAGTTGCTAGGTAATGACTCAAATGTGCTAGTTATTTCCATGTCATTTATAGCTACTCATTCAGTATAAATGATGGGGGAATGCCATAAACTAAATATCACATCTTTTTGCCTCTATGTTTATGCAAATGAAGGCATTACATTTACTAATCTATATGACTGAATACTTGATAGAAATAAATTATTTTTTATTACCAATGTCAATTTCTTATTTTAACTGGAATTGAGGTTTCTAGACGAGGTGTTTTAGAAGTTGAAGACAGGACCATCAGGGGCCAAGGACAGAGACTGGAATCCTTGCTGCGTCACCATGGACCCTTGGATCAGTGAGTCAGTCTTCCTAATCAATCACTCCTTAATCACATTTAAAAATTAAAAGATTAATTCAAATTCTGGGAAATAATTCTTTGGTCTTTTTAGCATTATGATGGCTGAGAACACCCCCAGGTACTACTTCCTGCACATTTCCACTGATGGAACTAATGACGGACAGGATAGACAAGTTTACTGGAAGTGTGAAATTTCTCCATTTTGAATTTTAGCTATACATTTTATACTCAATTTTGTAACCTAACCGTTGTTTATTTTACTGTGAAGATTTTTCCTGTTATATCTTCATCTGAAACACCCATCAGATAGACTGGAAGGTCATAGTGGTTTCCATTTACCAAGGTGGGTGACTCCCAGCTCTAGCATCCAGCTGGGCTTGCACAGGGCTGTCCTGGGGGTAGTAAATACGGTACACCTATAAATGCATTGTTCAATAACTCGTCTAAGAGCGGTATGAGAGCGAACACTGAACACTTCTATTTTTAAACACAATCATTATCTTGACATGTTCCATTTTTTGTTCAATGCCATCATACCATACAACTTGAACTGACTCCTAGGACACACAATGCCCCCGACAAACTGCCCCAAAAGGGACTTCAGCTCTTTCTCTCAGCATTCACACAGTATAGCCTTATTTTGGGTTATTAACACACAAAATTTTAATTATGAATACCCTATGGCTGAGAAAGCACGATCCTAATGCCAAAAGAGGAACACTGTAGTTCTGGCCAAGAATATTCCTAAATTGTTTGGCTTTTAACAAAGAAAGGATCAATGAAACATGGGGCTGTAGATTACACAGGTTTTGATTGCACTGATGAAATAATCCAAAAACTTTATTGACCTATAACCTGATTAGAATATGCCAGATGAGAATCAGTATTGTACAGAAAGTTGTACAGAATTTTTTACATAGAAAACTTTACATCTGTACCATATACATTTTATCCATCTGAAAAAATTTTCTACATCCACTGTTTGTTTGTTAATACGGAATGCTTGACAATCTTGTCTTTTTTTTTTTAAACCATCAGAGCACAATTCACAGTATGAATACATTTCCAGTAAATCTAACTCCCCCAACCATGCCAGATTTATTTTAACATATTCAACATTAAATTCTGTACACAGAGTAAAATCTACATCAAGCCCCGCCACCCAAAAGAAAAAGAAAGTGACAGCAACCTAGATTCATTCTGCAGTGATTCAAGTTTCGGTCCATGAAGGATCAACTCTATTTTAATGGCTCATCTTTAGAAGCCCTAAGAGAAGTATATTACAGGTAGTTAGGTCAGTAGGAGTATTTTCTACCTTTTTTGTTGTTGTTGACCATGACAAGTATCAGCCACAACAGCTTTCTGGGCATGTTAAACCCTCAAAATTACCACCCCCCCCACCAAAAAGGGCAAAACCAAAACCCCCACAAAATAAAAAAGACAAAAAGTTGAACCCAAATGTTTAGTGCATTTGACAAAATATTATAGGTATTTAGCAAATGAATAAGAAAATAAAGAAATTAAAATAAAACAGTGCAGGAAGAACTATATAATGTTTAAGATTTTTATATTACAGACCTGCATCTCTGTACATTTTTCACAGAAGGATGATTACCAGTATCTCAGATAGCCTGAGTGTGCAAAAATCTTCAGAATAAGAATACCATAGTTGCTAAATATCTTTTACCATGAACAATAATTTCTTCTCCCCCCCACCCCCCAATTATAAACATTTTATCCTTCAAAATACAGCTCTCCTGAGTTGTACTTCTTGCAGAAGTTCAAATCTTTACATCTATAGTTCTTTGGGTAAAGTTTTACTTCCACACCTGCCGAAAATTGTGGGGCTTTCCCTGCCAAGGACAGGGAAGGACACATGAACACAAGCTGACACTGTGGAAACAGGCTTTCTGCTCAACATGAGCCCAACGTGACAAAGAGAATCCACCAGATTACTAAATAGGGACTGGAGCGTTGCGCAAGTTTGAGTTACAGTTCTAAGCATCTTTACCAGTAACCCTCAGACACCGCAATTCAGAGAAACCATTTCTCAGGTAGGAAACCTCAGCTCCAAGGTCCTTTTAAAGAGCGGAGGGATGTAAACGCAAACAGAAAAATACCAAGTTGCCATCATTGCTTGTTTATTCCAAGTTCCTGCTCAGGTGGTTGTGATATCTGAAAAACTACTCCAATTCGCAGAAAAAATCTTCTAAGAACGGCACGAAGTTCAGGAATCAAGTCAAATTGCATAATTTCACATAAGAGAGGGTAGTAGAATGATGCATGAGCTTTAAACTGGGGGGGGGGGGGGAGGGGGGAGGAAATAAATTTCTCCATTAGTAGTGCTTGCATTCCAAACCACAGCAGCTCAAATGCCTTTAGAGTCAAACCACTCTGGGGCCTGCACTGATCAGTGAAGACAGAGGAAAGGCATCTGCGTGAAGCAGGGACTATACTGATTATGGAACTGAAAGAGAAGTATCAAAAGACTCAATACAAACATTATTCACTTATCTATCCTTATTTTGATTCCCATTACATTTCCTTGACAAACTTATGACAAACTTTTAGTATTTATCATTGTTTTCCCTGGATAATAAGCAAAAGAAGACAAGCAGGAACCACAGTTGAGTTTTTATAAGCTATGGGTTATTGAAACAATCTTATTTGTTAAAGAAAATTTTAATTTTTATGGAAAATTCTACCTAATAGTAGTGCAATACAAAATTGCAGTCTCCAGGCAAAGATCAGACTTTCCACATTTACAGTTCAACTGATGTACTGTGGTTGTCTTTGTTGGAGTTCCTCAATCTCTGAATATCTTTCTCTGCTGTTCTCCACACCCCATGAGGGACTAGGTAGCAGTGTGACCGATGGTGGCACGAAAGCCCACGGTGGAACCAGAGAGACTGGGGTTTGGAGTCCTTCCTGGCCACATGGCTGCTGATGTCTTAGGTCACTTCTCCAAGCTTTATCCAGCCCAGAGGGAAATGCATGTGGACTAGAGCACATGACTTGGGACAAACATCTGTAGGGCACCAAGTGCCACCACACAGCCTCTCTGGGGCCCTGTACACCACCGTGACCCCAATCTCAGGCTACCTCACTAGACATTTTTAAACCAATTCAGGGATCATGGCAACCCGTTTCCAAGTATATGAGCTTTAAGTTGCTGTATTTTTTAAAGAGGGAAATGCATATTTTTGAAAATCTGCACTATGTATTTATATTTAGTTACATATTTTTTTTAAAGATTTATTTATTTGAGAGAGCGAGAAAGAGAGAGAGAGTACATGAGAGGGGGGAGGGTTAGAGGGAGAAGCAGGCTCCTCGCTGAGCAGGGAGCCCGATGCGGGACTCGATCCAGGGACTCGATCATGACCTGAGTCGAAGGCAATCGCTTAACCAACTGAGCCACCCAGGTGCCTCTTAGTTACATATTTTTAATTTATCGTCATTTCTACTGGTTTCAAATTCTTAAATGAGTTTATGGCCTATTCACTAAGGCCTCTGTGTTACATGGAACCAATAAATATGCCAAAGGAATGGCTAAAGCCTGGAGCACAGGCCTGGTACCCCAGTAGGTGCAGAGTCCAGGGCCAGAGGTTGGGCAGGGTGACAGTTTTCAAAATGGAGGACAGACTTTAGGGGTCAGGACGGGAATTGCAAAGTGTGGGGGACCCAGCAGCTTGGTCAGAGTGTTCCAAAGGGACACTGATTCCTTCTTTACTGACTCCCCTACAAAATCACTGCTTAGAGAAACAAGCAGGGTGAGGAGGGACAAGACTGAGGGCCCATGAGGAGACGGGCCACCGTGGTCCAGGACAAAGTGGCCCCACAGCCCGGGCTTTGCTAGATCTACCTCCGAGCCACAGGTCTGCAAGCTGGTGCCCCTGCCTCCCGCTTGAGCCTGATGCTGGTCAGGCTAGAAATGCCGGGCTGGAGAAGACCTCTCATACTTACCCTACTGTCGCTTATCTTTAGAACTTTAGTTAGAAACAAAAGCAGTAAGTTAGTCCAGGCTTCCCGGTGACTCTCTGACGTCAGAGTAAGGAAGTAACTTAGGGCTTCGCTGCAGACACTGTAACAGAAAGAGCTCACTTTGACACGTGCTGCATACCTGCTGCTAGGGCGTTCACAGAGAAAACAGCTGGGACGAGGTGGGGAGGGACTATTAACTATCAGGAACTGGTCAGAGTCTGTCTGCTAACACTAACTAGAGTATCAACATAAACGTGTCCTTTTCAAATTAGGAAGAAAACCAGACGTTAAAAGAAGCCAGTGCAATGTATCCGGAAACGCATTTTCTAAAAGGTCCCCCGAATTTCAGAGCCCCTGTGCGGCAGCACACGTACAAGCCTGGCATCAAGAAATCGGGGCTGAAATCGGGCGGGTCTTCACTCACTGTGAAGGTGTAGACACTTCTGGGTCTTAAAAGTCTCATCAGTGAAGTGGGAAAAACAGGGACTAAATCATCTCTTGAAGTTCTAAAATGTACTTAACTGGTCTCTGAGAACATCTATTCCCTGAGAATACACAAAAATACAATGCAGAAGACAGCAGTCTTTCTGAATGGCATGTTTCATTCTTAGCATGAGTTTAAAATTTAAAGGACAGAATCTTAAGTTGTCATGAAGTAAAAAGAGAATGCAAAAATAAGTAACACTAACAAAACATCAAACCTTTCAAACTAAATGCAGGCAGGCAGGTTTTCACTTTCACATATGACTGGTTTGTAAAAATGTGGTTATCTGTGGCATGAAAAAGCCTAAAAACTCTGAAGTTTTAAATTTTAGGAAACTTTCTTCCTGTCCCACAGCAGCAACAATACACATGATTTGCTCATGTCACCAACTGCAAAGTGCGTCCACCTGTAAGACTCTATCTAATTTTCGCAATCTCTTCCTTGGGCCCCAAGCTGTTTGCATGGTCCTGCAGCGGGGCTGAAATGTGGACTCTGCCACGAGTGCAAACCTAGTGGCCCTTTCCTACTCTGTACCACACAGCCACATGGGTCAAAGGCAGAAACTGAGTCAAGAGTCTTACTTCAAAAGCCTCTGCTGGACCTCCTCCCAGGCACTAACCCGGCTCTCATCCATGTACATCCGGAAGAGAATGCGCAGCCCACAGGCAAGGCTGCTCGTCTCCTGCTTCAGAAGGTTAGGTTTGGATTTGCCTTTGAAGCCTGTGGAGAAGGGAAGTTTCCAAGATTATCTTGGGAAGGCATGTTACAGAAAGACAAAACCGCCTTGTGTGAAGGCACATCTTGTGTACGTCCAGCGGTGCCATCTGCTGCCTGCCCTGAGCCCAGAGCCTCAGCAGCCATGAGATGGCCCACAGGGAAGGAGTCGCACAGGGAAGGCACGCCTCGAGACTGTGGGGAGGTCAAACGGGGGGAGGCCCAGCTAAAGGCGATTTCTATGTGTAAAACTTCCTCTCCTTTCCAGCTGGGGGGACAGGAGGTACAAAACAATGTTTGCCTGGGAAAGCAGATCTCTTCAAATGAAACGGCACCTGAAAGCTCCATACAGCTTACAGGGGGGCCCCTGGGTGAACAGGGGCAGACCCCTCAGCAGGAAGAAGGTTTCAACAGGCCGCCAGCATTGTGAAGGGTACAAGGCGCATGCCAACGTGAAACTTGGTGACTTTAGCAGGAGCAGTCCTGGTTGAATGGCAGCAACAACTTGGGTTGAATAAAGGGGAAAAAATATAGACTACTCTTCCCAGAAGTTAGGTTGTAAAGGAAAGAGGAGGAACAAAGCCGTGGGCTTAATCAGGAGTTAAACGATCATTTTAGATTAAATAAAATATGCAAATATAAAGTACCCAACACTATTTCACAGAGTTTGATGTTCAATAAACATTAGCTCCTTTTCTTCACATTCTGCTCTCATTCTTCCAGCACTGTTTTTTACCTAATAGGCACCAAATTACTTCTTAAGTAAAAAATTAGATGTCAGTTTATTATACTTAATTATATATTTATATAATTATACTAAAATTTTTCAACTTGTTCAAAAATATGCCTCCCTCCCTCAGAACATTCACTTCCATTCTGAGGTGTGGCCACTCCCAGATAAGCATGGAGAAGTCATTTGAATACACCTGCAAGGATTTCATGTTTAGGACCTTCACACACTTTTTCTCATTAAAAAAAGTATTCTGACAGTATCGACAGGGAGGTCCAGGTTGGGTGAACAGGATGAAAAAATGGTCAAATCAGTCAAATAACAGATTGATTAAACAAGTGGGAAACAAGTTTCCCCTAGCAGCTTACTATATTACACATTATATTATATATGTATTATATTAGGCCTGGCTAGCAGACTGCCTTCCTACTATTATTAAGGTAAAAACTTCATACAGTGACATGCATACACCCGAACTGTACAATAATGAATTCTGATAAATGTACACCTCTGGTGCACAACTGTTAATGGTGAACACTAAAATGTGATACTCGTGCAGCTTACCTGCTTTCCACAGAGCAGTCCTCTGTTCATTGTTGGAATTAAACGCTTTTGCAAATCTATGGGACTCTAATAAGCAGTCCAGTAGCTTAAAAAGTTGTTGTGATGTTAAAAAGCGGTACATTCCTTGATCCTGTGTATCAACTCGAACATCAAAGTCCACAGCATCTCTCTTTGGAAAACAAACCACCACAGCGCGTATACACACACACACACACACACACACACACACACACACAGTCACAAATTTTAGTAAGTTTAGAACTCAATTCTCCCCCAAAGATCAGTTTTAAGAGCAAGCCACAGAACTTAATCTCTTTTATCTCAACAGGAAATAGGGAAAAGTCTTATCTTTTGTCATTAAACTTCCAAAATCTTCCTTCCATGCATCCTAGTCATCAAGCACCACCTCCTTCCTGACTCCAGGAGGTCTTCCCCTGCCAGAGCCTACAGCCCTTCACTGCTCCTCCCTGCCACTTAGGTCCTCTCTTCTCCTATTAACCAGTTTCGACTCCACAGGCTCCAGTTATAATTATTCTCTTGCATAATGCCTCACTCTTTTTTAGATTAATTGGCTGGCAAAACTGCCTACTCCACATCTACACCCACACAGCAAACACGACTGGAGAAAACAGACTGGTTTTAAATCCAGTGGGCTCTGGGTGCTGCCCAGCAATCCTGCACTGCCCTAGTCTGCTCTCCTGGATGACTAGCTCATGTTTTCACTTCTCCAAGCATCTAAAACTCTCTTCCCAACCTCATTTGGTGGATGATTTTTCTTCTCATCTCTATCAGAAGAGACCTCCCACAAACTCCCAACAGCAAACAGACCAACCTTCCCGTGTTAACCCACACACTTCGTTGCTTTCCTATCACAATGCACGAGCGGCCAGGGCTTCCATCCAAGACAACCCCCCGGGAGCTGGCACTAGATGCCGTCCCCGTTCACTTTTCAAAAAGATTGTTCTGCGACTGCCCCTGTCTTCTGCATTCAGTTCTCGCAGCAGGGAAAATGCTGCCATACTGCCAATCTTAAAGACAAAACAAAGCAAACCCTTCTCTTGACCCCCTCCATCCTCCTCCAGAGATTATCCTATTTCTCTGTATGCCTTTACAGCAAAACTCCCCTTGATGGAATTATCAATATTTTCTGCCTGCAATTCCTCTCTTCTCTTGTACCCATTTCCATAATGCTTTTGTCCTCAACATTACAACTGACGCACTGTCAAGGTCACTGAAGTCTACCAAATTGCTAGGGGGCGATTCTCAGACGAAATATTACTTGACCCACTGAGGATTTGACAGAGATGATCACATCCTTCTTCTTAAAACATTTTCTTCATTTGGCTTCCAGGACACCACTGTCTCTTGCTCTCCCCTTGCCTCACGGATTCTTTTTCTCGAGCTCTTTAACCAGCCGCTTCATCACCAGGCGCTCTAACCACGGAAGCCCCGGGGCTCAGGGGGCAACCCTCCTCTCAGCTGTCCACACATACTGCCTAGGGCATAGCATTCAGTCCCCTGGTTTAGAATGACATTTCTGTGATGAAGAGCCCCCAGCTCAAATCTCTAGTGTGACCTCTGCTCTAAAGTCCAGACTGTGAAAGCCAACTTCCTCCTCAATGTAAAAGCAGCTGTCCCCCAACATCCGTACCTGTGCGGCAGCTAGGTTTTCGGCATCTTCCTTCTTGCTTGTGGCTGGGAAGAACACAATGTTGTCGATAGTCTGGATGAGTTCCAGCTGCACAACACATTTAATCAACAGGGCGGCAAACAATTTTTGTTCTGGAAATTCTGTGAGGAAACCCACCCCAATGCACATGCAAACAAAAATTATTTTGAATCCTTTATAGTATCTATGACATTACAATGCTAAGGAAACATTTGTATGTATGAAGGTTACCTGCATATATCACACTGAGAACATACTGCTTTTGCACATAAGCACTACTCAATAAAAGTTTAATCAATTTTTAGAAAAGCCTTACAAAATTAATTCTTTAAATAAAAATATTCCCAAGGACTAAGAACAGTAAATAATGTTCAGAAAGGTCCCACTACAACTTTTAAAATAAGATTAAGGTTACTCTTTAATAAAATGTAACAAATGGATTTTAAAAGCTTAGACTTTAATAGCATTTACTGGAACTCAAGTTTGACCTGTGAATATAGGTAATGTAAAAACCTATATATACCAAAAGAAAACAACAGGAACTGGATCTGTGAGAAAGGAAGTAAGGGATAGCCACAAATTCTGACAAATGGGGTAATACTGTGGGTTAATCAGAGCACGTTTTATTTGAATCCAGGTTAGAAGTTGTAGCTAACTATATTTTCAAATGCATCCATAAGCAAAGAAGTCTATAAAAAGATTATGCTAAGTACATGATCACAAAACTAACCGAATTTCAAAGTAACAAAATGCTCTCCACGCTGCGCAGGCAAGATGAAACATAGCTAAGTCTTCTAGCCTGAATGAACCTGCTTAGCAAGATGTTTCTGACAATCCACCAGCCTATAAGGACATGTTCATAGAAGAACTTTGCATTTCACTGACCAAATGCTGAAGCACAAGGTCAGAAAGAACTCAACTACTGAGATGCTGCAAGAGCTTGGCAGTGCTGACATGTGGCTCCAAGGGAGCTCTCAATCCTGGGATGTCAGGGCCAGCTTTTCTAGCGAGCTTTCCAGGAGGCAGATGACTGCCCAAGGGGAGCGGCTGACTTACAATTCTTCGGTCTCTACTTTTGCTTTTATTACAAATTCCCTTTTGTGGCACCAATTTGTGGAACTTAATGTTTTAGGGACTTTAGGGGTAGCAAAACAACTTGCATAAATTTATTCTTATTGAGGTCATTAATAAAGGCTCCTTTCCAGGTAGTTTTCAGAAATGCTGTTGTATTGAACACTTACTACTAGATCACATGTCAAAAACAAAACAAAAACAAAACAAAGAAGCCACAAGTCCCACAAACTGTCTCCTCTTCAGTGTCTTTTTCCTAGCCCTTTACTTCAGTCAGAGCTGACACGTACCAGTTGCTCCTTCCCCTCCCCCATTCCAGTCCTAAAACTCAGTTCCTAGAGCAAGAGACTCCTGGCAGCACAGCCGGAGCTCCCAGAGAGACGTGGGAGTCGGCTGACGTCTGACAAGATGTGTCCTCATTAGTTCTAACATCAGCCGCTAAGGGCCGGAAGAGCTTTCAGCAGGGTGAACTTAGAGTATGGCTGATGAGGCTCCACTCTGATTGAATGGGCAAAGTTGGGCCTCTCCCTGCTTTCTGGTGTCCTTGGAGGATAAGGATCTTAACTTCAGACTCACTAGCAATGACCAGCAGTATGTTTGAGGACAATATCTATTTGGACAAATTTTACAACTCGGGTTGGTTGACACTGCCAGGGTTTATTAGGTGACCACGTAACTGGTTCACCCAAGCTAAGCAAAGATGAACTATGTGGGACAGCAGGTACGGAGCCGAGGCTAGAGGGGGCGGTGATGTTTTCTGAAAGTGGACAGAGAGAATGAGCTAGTTGCCCTGCAGACAGCGTGAAGTACTTAGGTCTGTGTTGATGATTCTTTTCTCTGAAGAGGAGTCAGACCGCAGATGGCCGCCTCATTCAACAGAGGAACCATCACCTGTCCACTTAACAAATTCTTTTTTAAGATTTTATTTATTTATTTGAGAGAGAGAATGAGAAAGAGAGAGTACATGAGGGGGGGAAGGTCAGAGGGAGAAGCAGACTCCCTGATGAGCAGGGAGCCCGATGCGGGACTCAATCCTGGGACTCCGGGATCATGACCTGAGCCAAAGGCAGTCGCTTAACCAACTGAGCCACCCAGGCGCCCCCATCACCTGTCCACTTAATGAAAGAGCTCATAGGAGCATGGTGGCCATCTGTTCTTCCCCCAGCTCCACGATTCTGAGTTAACAATCCCATGGTGAACTTTTCCTAAAGAACTTCAAGGGGAGAACAAACAGGGTGTCTGACAGAAGGAAAGAAGCATGGGTCCTCAGCTCAGGGTGGTAGGGAAGCAGCTCCAGTTAAAGACATATTCCTGGATTAGCCATGTGAAAACTTTCTCTAATGTGTGATGACCAGGCCCTTCCTTTACAAAGCTAAGTATATTTAAATTCAGTCTTGGGGCTGAGAGAGAAGTCACTCACTATTCTGTCCTCATGGCATGTTCCAGTGTAGACTAAAGCTGTCATGGATTCCTGCACAAGCCACTGCTGGTTCTCCAGAGAACAGGAATCAAAAATGAAAATAAGCCACTCACCACTACCTATCTCCCTTTTAGAAAGTTAGCAAAACACAGTGACTTGAAGCTAGAAACTCCTTTCAAGTAGGATACCAAATCTGTCTTCTCTCAAGAACAAGCACCTAGGATTAATAAAAAATTCCCCGAGAAAAAAATTAAATTAAAAATGTAGGGACTAAAAGCATAAAACTCTTAAAAGGAAATATCAAGTAAAACCTTCATGACCTTAAATCTGGCAATGGATTCTTAGCTATGACACCAAAAGCAAGAGCAAGAAAAAAATAGGTAAATTGGATTTCATCAGAATTAAAGACTTTCTGCATAAGATGTTATCAAAGAAATGATAAGACTTATACAACAGGAGAATATAAGTATCTGCAAATCATATATGTGATACAGGTAGAATATCCAGAGTGTGTAACAAACTTACATTTCAACAACAAAAAGACATAAACCAATTAAAAATGAGCAAAGGACATGAATAGACATTTCTCCAAAGAGACATACAAATGGCAATAAGCACATGAAAAGACCCTTTACCATCATTAATCATTAGGGTGATTGCACAACACTGTGAATGTACTGAAAATATTTTTATTTTTTAAAGATTTATTTATTTATTTTAGAGACAGAGTGTGCACACAGGGGGAGGGGCAGAGGGAGAAAGGAAATCTCAAGCAGACTCCCTGCTGAGCGCAGAGCCCGACGCGGGGCTCAATCTCAGGACCCAGGATCATGACCTGAGCAGAAAGAAAGAACTGGCCACTCAATCAAGTGAGCCACCCAGGCACCCCTAAAATGGTTACTTTTCTTATGTGACTTTTCTTATGTGACCTCATTTTATAAAAGCAATTAGAGTTGTCCTGTTTTCTTCTAGGGAGGAGGTGGCTTTTCCTTGGTGTTAGAATTTTCCTTCAGTAAACAAAGTTGGATCAGTTTTGTAAAAAAACAGAAGGGGTTCCCCTTCTTTGTGAAAAGAACTAAGACGGTGAGCGGAGGAGATGTGGGGTGAGGCAGCTGAGTGTATAGAAGAAGGCTGGCTCCACAGGAAGCTGGGTGTTCCTGCTTAGAAAGCACTGTAGGGAAAGGCCCCTCAGGCCCCACTTTTGCAGAAAGGAACGAAGAGAGAAGACTCACATGCTCCAGAACAGACTCATGTGTCCGACACAAACAGTAGCTAAAAGCATTTGTGGAAAAAGCTGGTACTACAGGTGTTAGTGAATGTCCAAGTTGGAACACACACAGTAACGAAGTGACTACACCATCAATTACAGTATATATTTGTTAATACCAAAAGTAAAAGCAAACATTTCATCCTTTACCTACACAAAACAAAACACACTATTTTTATTAGGAGAAATAACTCACTTGCTGTATGTTTAATTTTGTTGACTTCTTCGTTCACAGTAGAGACAGCAGCCACTGGTGCTTGCTGTCTATTATCTGCAGATCTTGGCTGAACAGAATCATGAATATCTACAGATTTCTGTGATATTGTATCCTAATAAAACAAAAAATTCACTGTAAGTACAACGAATAAAGCTTAAGGATGAAAAGTTTCTAGTATGCTGTTTTTGAAAAAAAAAATTACGTGTGTCACTATGAAAAGGACATTCTACACAGTGTGATTACAGACACAAGGAGAAAATTATTTAAAGTTACATACGCTGACAGCTTTTAAGAGAAAAGCTTCCTCTCTAACCCTCATTCGTTTCGGGCCTGGTAGCACCCAAAAGCAATAGATAAAAATGCTAAGCTTCACTGTGTGGAAAAGCTAGTCAGCAATATCCACGAATTGTCATGAAATCTGTTTAAACAGAACACGTATGTGGCAGAGGTGGGGGACATTTCTGCAAGCTTTGTGTAGGTGGTGCTCAGGAAAGCTTTGTAGAGCTGAGTTTAGGGAAAGACATTCTGTCATCCAAAGGAATTGGCGACCGGAAAGGTCAGTGAGAAGGTGACTAACTGCGAGTGTGGTGTCATGAAGAAAAGCTCAAGTTCAAGTCCAAGAGAAAACTACACCAGACTTTCGCTCCAGCATTAGATGTAACCTTGGAAAAGCATAGAACCCTCTTGTGTTAAGATTTTCTGACCTGAAAATGGAGAGGACACTTTCCTTGTAAGTTATTAAGGACAAGGTAAGAAATACAAAGCACTAGCACAGTGTCAGACAATATGTGTAGCTGGCATTACTATTCTAGCTTTATTTTGTTACAGCAATACAACACACTCCGGACAGAATCTAGAACGTGGTTTCCAGAGGAACTGAGAACTCTACCCTAACAGCCTTAGCCAGAAGCGACCTCACCTGGGTTTATGAAAAGAAGGCAGAGGCTTACATTCCCAAGAAACAGTGCTAATCAAAATAGTATTTTAACTTAGATTTAAAGTATCACAGTTTATGATTTTTCATTTGCTGTTCCGTATAAAACGGGGATAATGTACCAAACTGGGTTCAAAAAATTGCTGAAAGGATCAAATGTGAAAATATTTTTTAGACGGTGAAGTGCTACACAAATCTAAAGCCATATTATTACTGCTGTAATTGTTCTTACTCATCTTTGTATTTTTCATGTTTAATACACAGGAGGCCTTTACTAATAATTATATAGACCCATTAAAGTAGTTGGGTAATTTCTTTGGCCATGATGGACTATAATACAGTTAAAAAAAATTTTTTTTTAAAGATGTTATTTATTTGAGAGAGAGAGCACGTGAGCATGAGCAGGGGTGAGGGGCAAAGGAAGAGGGAGAAGCAGACTCCAGGACAACTCGGGGGACTCAGTCCCAGGACCCTGAAATCATGACCTGAGCTAAAGGCAGACACTTAACCGACTGAGCCATCCAGGCATCCTATAAGCACTTTTAGATAAAAACTTAAATGGAAGAATGCATGTAACAACACTTCTAAATTTGTAAGTCCTTTAAGGGAACGTTTATTGTTTAAAATTAACTATAAAAAAAAGTCTCTTTTTAACTTGTACACTTTAAGAAGTATACAAGGGGAAATTAATCAGTTGACAGAATAAAAAATGTATTGTCCTACTGAATGTAAGGGAAAAACATTTTTTTTTTTTTTCAGGCACTAGTTTTTAAATTTTTTGGGCACTGGCTCTTTGGAACATTCTGATGATTCCTAAGAAGCTTCTCCCCAGGAAATTAAATGTACACAAAAACTAGATCACAGTATTGGGGATTTAAAGTCTCCTTTGTATCAGAGGAATTTTTTTAATGTTAGGCATATTGATTTCTCAATTTTTCTGATTAATCAATGTAAATGAGGATGATTTTTTGGTAATCTTTGCATTTTTTAGAACAGCTGTGTACCAGAAATATGCCCACACCTCCCCTTTAAAAAAAGGACCCTTTACTGGAAAAGGAGGAGCTCCTATGAAAGCTATCTCTATGTTTCAAAGTGGAGACATCTCTTAGCTACTCCAAATATAAAATGTTAGTCTCAAAATAAGATTTCATTTTTTGAAAAACCACATATAATTAATATTAACTATATACAAAATGTATGGAAAACAGCTGGAAGGATACACATCACAACATTAAATACGACTTGTGGCCAAAGGGGGCAGTACAAAAAGGGAATTTCATTTTTTTTTTTTTAAAGATTTTATTTGTCAGAGAGAGAGAGACAGAGGCAGGCAGAGGGAGAAGTGGGAGCCCAATGTGGGGCTCGACCCCAGGACCCCGGAATCATGACCTGAGCTGAAGGCAGACACCTAACCGAATGGGCCACCCAGGCATCCTGGGACCTGCATTTTTTACCCTATTTTCTTCTATACTATCCAAAAAAAATTTTTTTTTATATTAACAGGGTATATTTCTATTTTTATTTTTTAAAAAGTAATCCTTCACCAAATCAGTACTGGATATGCACCTGTACTGATTGTCACACAGGTCAGACTGCTTGCAAACTTGTGGAGATGAAGGAGAAGACTGATTGTCATCCCAGGAAAAAGGGGGAAGACGGCTCTTAAGTTCTTGAAATCTGGTGATGCTGCCATTGCTGACATGGCTCCTGACAAACCTGTGTGTGTTGAGAACCTCTCTGACTATTCTGTGGGCCATTTTGCTGTTTGTGACATGAGACAGACAAGAAGGCAGCTGGAGCTGGCAAGGTCACCAAGTCTGCCCAGAAAGTTCAAAGGCTAAATGAGTATTATCCCCAATAACCTGACACCCTGGTCTTATTCAGTGGTGGAAGAACAGTCTCAGAAATGTTTGTATCAACTGGCCAGTTAAGTTTAATAGTAAAAGACTGGTTAATGATAACAATACATTGTAAAACCTTCAGAAGGAAAGGAGATGTTTTGTGGACCGTGTGTGTGTGTGTGTGTGTGTGTGTGTGTGTGTGTGTGTAGTTTTAAGTCATTAGGGTTTTTTTTAGGTTATTAGTTTTTAAAATCAGTACTTTTTAATGGAAAACACATGGTGTGTGTGTGTGTGTGTGTGTGTGTGTGTGTGTGTGTGTGTGTGTGTGTGTAGTTTTAAGTCATTAGGGTTTTTTTTAGGTTATTAGTTTTTAAAATCAGTACTTTTTAATGGAAAACACTTGACCAAAAATCTGTCACAGAATTTTGAGACCCATTAAAACAAAAGTTTAATGAAACAAATAAAAATAAGTAGTCCTCCAGTGCACGGCAAGAAATATTCAGCGAGAAAACACTGCAGTTTACTGGCAAGCTGTAAGCCATACAGAGAAGGGAAAGCAAAAGGAAGCGGGGTGAAAGAAGGGGCGGCAGCAGCAGCTCACAGAGGAGACGGTGAGCTGGTCCCAAGGGGCACTGTTGCCTCCCTCTGTGGAGCCCGGCCGCAGCCCAGCCTCTCATCACTCACCCTGGCACATGCAGTTCCAACAACTTTATGTGCATTATAATGCATTACCTGACTTAACTCCCATCACAAAACTCACTCTACCATGAGGTCAGGTAACTTGCTGAGGCCACAGAGCTAGTCACTGCAGAGCCAGGATTTCATTTTGGGTCTGGCATCAAAGCCCACACTGCAAACTACTATACTATATAGCAGAGGTAGCAAAAACAAAAGCCCACAGAGTAAGCAGAGGGTGGGCCAAATTTAAGAAAAACAAAAGAGAGCAAGCTCATTCTGGACTTGAAAGAGGGTTTCGTAAGTGGTGGAGTCTATAATGAACAGACAACTCCTACAGATCAGGGTCATGGAGCAATGTGGCCCCAATATATCAGATATGACTGTTCTCTCAAGATAAATTCAGAGTAGTACTTCTCTGTGAAATCTAAGTTTTAGCCGTTGACAATTAGTTAGGGAATTTAAAAGTTGTGAGAGGGATAAACTGACCAATCGACACTAATATGCTAGCTCTGGCCTCCTGGGTTTAAAATTCAGTAAGGCCAGATTAAATAACAGTACTGTTTCAATGGTAATTTCCTGATTTTGTTAATGGAACTGTGATTATGTAAGTGCTTTTGCTTTGTTTTTTTATGGAAAAACACTAAACTTAAGAGAAAAGGACATCTTATTTTCAATTTACATTCAAAGAATTCTGAAAAGTTTGTGGGGGGGGACAGAGAGAGAAAAAGGAAGGAGGGAGGAAATAATAAAGCAAATGTAGTGAAATGATAACATCTGGTGAAACATGGTGTCATGTAGTTTTATGTGTCAACCTGGCTAGGCTATAGGGTCTAGTTACTTCCAACACCAATATGAGTGTTGCTGTGAAGGTATTCTGTAGATGTGGTGATCATCTATA
Organism: Zalophus californianus; assembly: GCF_009762305.2. Classification (NCBI taxonomy): domain Eukaryota; kingdom Metazoa; phylum Chordata; class Mammalia; order Carnivora; family Otariidae; genus Zalophus; species Zalophus californianus. The sequence goes on from NC_045598.1 coordinate 126,912,735, forward strand.
ACCAGTCAACTTTAAGTAAAGATTATCCTCAATAATATGGCCGGAGATTCATGTGACCACCAAAAAGCCTCAGGTCTCCCGAAAGTAATTCTGCCTGTGGACTGCAGCTACAGTTCCTGCCTAAGAGTTTCCAGCCTGCCCTACAGATTTCAAATTATTGGCACCCATAATCGCATAGCCAATTCTGTGAAATTTAAATTAAAAAAAAAAAGATCTATGCATATACATATATTTTATACACACACACACACACACACACACACACACACACAGATAGATACAGATATTTCCCACTGGTTCCATTTCTCTGGTAGAACACTGACTGATACAGATTTTGGTACCATGAAGTGGGGTGCTGCTATAAGAAATACCTAGAAATGTGGAATTGGCTTTGGAACCGGGTAATGGTAGAAACCAGAAGAGTTCTGAGGCATATAACAGAAAAAGCCTAGACTGCCTTGAAGAGACTGTTAGTAGCAACATGGCCATTAAATACGATTCTGGTGAGGATGCAGAAGGCAGTGAAATGCATAATGGAGAAATCTTCTGTCTTCTGTCACCCTAAAGAATACACATATAAGGCATGGAATCGAATGTGGACAGAAATATGAATGTTAAAAGTGCTTCTGGTGAGGTCTCAGAAGGAAATCAGGAACATGTAACTGGATAATGGAAGTAAGGTGATATTTGTATACAGTAGCAGAAAACTTGGTTCAACTGTGTTGTCCTACTGGGTGGAAAGCAGAACTCCTAAGTGATGAACTTGAATATTTAGCTGAGGATATTTCTAAGCAAAAGGCTAAAGGTGTGGCCCAGTTTCTCCTTGGTGTTTACAGAAAAATGAGAGGCTAGAGAGATACACTGAGGAAGGAACTACTAAGCAAAAATGAACTAGCACTTGCTAATTTGGAAGGATAAACTGCAAAGGATGCTAAAATTGGAAAATTCATTGTTATGAAAACATTTCTTTGGACAGTTAGACAACATTTTGTTGAAAGAGATTAGGTGTGTGGATCCAATCAAACATCTTAGCAGAAGCCTGGAAGAGAGATGAAGTTATCCAGAAAGGTTCCATGAATAACCTTCTTGACATACACGAGAGACCCACAGGGATTTTAAGAATGATATACCAGTAGAAACACAGCCAGCCTAGACTGAAAGGGACAGACATAGGATAAAATGAATGAAGGTTATCAGATCTCTGGGATTCTACAGGCAGGAAATGGGCTACATGGCTGCAAACACATGCTAACCTTTAAGAAGAAATGATTTAGAGAGCAGAGCTGCAGGGGCACAGGAAGGAGCCGTGGGCCCAGAGGGCAGAGTATCAAGGAACAGAGAATTATCCTCAGGCCTTGAAAATTTTTTTTGAAAGATTTTTATTTATTTGATTGAGAGAGAGAGAAGAGAGCATGAGTGGGGGGAGGTTCGGGGCTCAATCCCAGGACCCTGGGATTATGACCTGAGCTGAAGGCAGATGCTTAATTGAATGAGCCACCCAGGTGCCCCTCAGACCTTAAAAATTAATAGAATTTGCCCTGCTGGGTTTTGAACCTGTTTAGGACCAGTGACCCTTTTATTCCTTCCAATTTCACCCTTCTGGAATGAGAATGTTTATCCTATGCTTGTCCCACCACTGTATTTTACAAATAGGTAATTTGTTTTCTCGGTTTACAGGTCCACAGATGGGGACGGATGACGCCCCCAGAAGAGACCACATACCTGATCTAGATGGCTGTGATGATGAGATTTGGGACTTTTGATATGATGTTTAGATCAGATTTTGGACTTGTTGATGCTATAATGAGTTGAAACTTTTGGAAATATTGGGATGGCATGAATACATTTTGCCTGAAAGATGAACATGAATTTTTGGGTACCAGAGGGTAGAAACTGCAATAGGTTGAACAGTGGCCCCAAAAAGGTATATTAAAGTTGGAACCTCTGGTACTTATGAAGGTTACTTGGAAATGGTCTTTAAAGAGGTAATTAAAGATTTTGAAATGAGGTGGCTTATATCTTATCTTATAAGAAATGGCTAGTGTCCTTTAAAGAGAAAAAAGGAAAGGCAGATTTGACACGTAACAGATTTGACTTTACACAGACATGTGAAAATGGAGGCAGAGATTAGAATGATGTGTGTACAAGTCAAGGAATGCCGAAGGTTGCCAACAGCCACTAGAAGCTGAACAAGGCAAAGAAGGATTCTCCATTAAGGCCTTTGGAGAAAATGCAGCTCTGCTGATGCCTTCATTTTGGGCCTTTGGCCTCCTAAACTGGGAGACAATATATTTCTGTTGTTTTAAGCCACTTAGTTTGTGGTAATTTGTTGTGGCAGACCTACGAAGCAAATATATTGCGTGAAGGGTATGTTAAAATTCTTTGAACTGTTATTGTAATATTTCTCATAGGTTAAATTGTATCCAAATTAAAATTTTAAAATAAATAACCAATAATATCTTTAGCTTGGTATGGAAATCCTTTTTAATTTTTTTTTTTTTTTAAAGTAGGCTCCATACCCATCATGGAGCCCAACGTGGGCCTTGAACTCAGGACCCTGAGATCAAGACCTGAGCTGAAATCAAGAGGTGGATGCTTAACCGACTGCACTGCCCAGGTGCCCCTTGGCATGGAAATCCTTACATAATCTCATACCTGGCTCTTAAAACTCTTGACATCATTTTACTCTGTGTCTCAGACCATCTACATTATAAAATAATTTAAAATACCTCCTTCATGGCACTTACAGAGAAAAATTTTAGCCACCCGGGAAATTTACCATTATGAAGCTTAACCTAAGAATTTTGGACAGATTTATGCCAGCTTTTTTAAAGACATGGACTCACATAAAAGAATTTGGCCCATGGTAAAATTACTTCTCACAAGCAATTTTAAGTATGACTTATTTATGAAAACTTACCAGCTGTTTTTCACTCACAGGAGATAGAGGTGGGGGAACAGTTTCTCCAGAAGAGGGACGCCAGGTTAAGAGCCTTTAAAAATACCAAATCACACCAATCACTGCGAGTGTGAAACATGACACATCCAACATGTTTTAAAACAGGCATAAAAAAGTCCGAAGAATATGCCAAAAACAATATAATCCTTCTCTGACTACTGCTAAAAACCATTTGCTGAAAAAAATCTAGTAAAAAGTTTAAAATATGTATTTCCAGAAAACAACTGACTAGCATATAATATAATCAAAAGGGTACTCTGGTCATTAGTTTAAAAAAAAAAAAAAACTTCTGAAAAGTTTCAAAAACTTTAAACTCACTTTTTCTAAGTATTAATGTCATTACATATTTCCTAAAGTGAGACTGAGAAAAGTTTGAGACTTTTCAAAAATTCATGGATCTCCTTAGATTCTACTTTTTTTAAATGTATAAAAATAAATGGAATAAAATTTGGCCCAAAAGAAGAAACTAACTTGCCATCCCTGGATTGGGTACTTGGAATAGAAGGATGATTAAGGCCCAAGTTCTTGCTTCTGAGAAGCAGAAGCTCCTGGGAAATGGAGCAGACAATGGTAGATACATCATTTCAATTCAATTTGGAAAGAACTCTAGTACAGTTATTTTCTATTAAGAAATGCTTATTAGATGATCTTTAAGATCATGTATCTTAATTCAATAAATTAAAACAGAGGCAGTTCCTAAAACAAACAAAAAGAATGTTCAGCCTGGCTGGTTTCTGTTGACTTCACAGGGACAACAGCTAGGCAAGAATTCATACTGTCTTTTGACATAAGGGCTACAGATAAACTCTGACAAAAGGGATCATTTGTCAAGTACATTGTTCCAACAAAATGTGCACCAAAAAAATAAGAAAAGCTGACCAGTATTTGTCTTTTTAGTTTAGACCCACCTAGAGACTGCTTTCCTAGAGTTGTGTCCCTTTTGTTTGACCTCCAATGTCCTATTTATTAGGATACTTACAAGGGGCTCATATCAGTGCAAATATTTCACTCATATCCAGAAAAAGTTTATGATGCTTAAAAATCTGAACTCCTAGTTTTCATACATCATTTTATGCCAGTACATACACATGTATCTACTTAAGATGTTTTAAGTAAGACTTAAGTAAGACTTAAAGGATGTTATTAAGTAGACTTAAAAATAGTAAATCTAAAGTAAAACTTTGCATAGGTCAGAGAGCCCCAAAGGCTGAGCTGGGAAGTAACTTCCAATATGTCCTACAAATAATCCACATGCTATTAGTCATTTAAGTGAGACTATGTCTTAGTTTCTCCATTGATAAAAACTCTTTCACTACAATTCAATTCCAAACTAATTCATTAGAAGATGACAATTAACTATAAAATACATTTGCAAATAAATTTTCCTTAGATTATTAAATCTAAAGTAACTGAAATATATGTTTAGTTTTTTTGCTTCTTTAAAATTCAAAACTACTGCTTGCTTTAATCTGGATAAATAAAACCCTATTAAAGCAGAATCACCTCAGTATGACCAATGACCATATGATGAATCAGACTGAAGTGTCTGGTTTATAAAGAATTTAATTCAAGTATTTGTTACAGTTTATAGGAGTCTGGTTTGCAATAAATACAAATTCATGAACACTGAGGTATTTTTAAAAGAGTTTGGTAAAAAAATCACTAGTTACTATCAAACTTTTTATGTCTATCATTCAATATACAAATATAAAGTTGAGTAAAATCTTCTTACGCATGTGGGATTGTGGTTTTGAAGATATCCAGTGTGCAGTTACAAGTTTTATCCCAGATTTCTAGGGTAAATTTCTCACCATTCAGAATAACAACATTCTCTAAGCAGTTTGTACCAGATCGTGCTAACTGCTCATTGTCTGGAAAAGAAAAGAGCAATTCATTTATATATTGCCAGGGCCACATTTAACACTTTGTGTCACTATTTGCTATAGACCGACCTTGCTGCACACACCAGTAGAGCTGGGCAAAAATATCATCCAAAAGTACATCACTGAGTACTTCTAAATACTGGGTGAATACATCACAGATCGCATAAAGTGCATGATTACAAGTTGTAGTCATCCATTCAGCTTTCTAAGGGAAAAAAGTCATTAAAAGAAGGTCAGACCATTCATCAACAACCAGAATTAAAGAAGAAATATGTTTGCATATTTAAAATGCTAAGCCTGTCCATGTTCCTTTCAGAGCACTTACTTCCCTCTATAATATTACATTCACCTTGACTCAGTATCTGAGATCTACTTTTTCTCCATTATTCCACAATTTATGTATAAAATAATTTGAACTATTTTTTGTATTATTTTTGATTTTAAAAAATTATCACTGAATTGTCTTGCTATTAACATTATAACTCTTCTCAAACAATATGCATGATATCAACAGCTGGCCTTGCTCCATAATATGACAGAACATAAAAGAGAAAGGGGAAGGAAGTAAGAATTTATCCAAGTGTGCTTATTAGCATAAATTTAAAATAAAACTTTCATGAAGTATGGTTACTTGAAAATACCATAAATGGTGAATAGGGCCATACAAAATAAATACTTTTCTCAAATATATAAAGGACTAATCTGGACTAGCTGATAATTTTCATATACAGTTTTGTGCCAGTGCATACACATATGCCTACTTAGATGTTTTCAGTAAGTCTACTGTAGATTTAAAAGTCATAGATCTAAAGTAAAACTTCGTGCAGGTCAGTGTCCCTCATGTCTAGATTTAATATAGCTATATGGGACAAAACAAGAAAACTTGAGGCTCTCTCCCTACATTTACTGAGATGTATACTATAATTGGTTTGTAGTAAAAGACACCGAAATAAAATAAATAAAACTTATTACTATGTATTCTGTACTCACTTCAGAATAAGATGTCACTATGAATACTAAAGAAAGCTACTGGTGTCTGTAACTGTGGCAATATTAAAATAAGGAAAGAAACTGGAAGTTCAACAAAAACACTGAAAACAACCAATTCATTAACTCAGATTCTATCCCCAAATAGTGTTCTTTCTTTATAAAGACATACCTTTTATTATAATGAAAAACTCTCTAGGAACTTTTTTTTCTTTTCCAGGTACTTGATTTGATCTACTAAACTGTATTAGAGAAAATGTTCAGAACCTTTTAACTTGACTGTGTTAAATGAAAATATTTTTCTCTTACCTCTGTCTGCTGTTCTGGCAATTTCATGTTGTCAAAGATTCTGAAAACAATTCTAAATAAATCCTGCCACCAGTGTTTTTCATAAGTGTGGCCATAAGTTTTCATTATTTCGAACATTACTGTTAAACCCCTAAAAGGATAGAACACAAGTGGACAGTTGTAATACAAAAAAGTATGCCACATCAGAATCCCCTCTTAAAATAGTTTTTAGAGGTCATGAAGCTACTAAAAAAGTTCAAAACTGGTTTTAAACTAACATAAGATATTCAGTTTTAAGAAATTTCAACTGTAAAACTGGTTTCTTTGGGACGCATCATGTAGGAGAAAATTCCAAAGGCCTTGTCCTTAAAATGTTTTATTTCACTTTTCTTCCACTCCCACCCCATCATCCCAGCATTTTAAGATTGTAAATGAAATTAAAGATTGTGAATGATAATCATAAAATTAGTTCAGGGATACTGTATGAGCAATTAAAAGTGTTAGCTAAAAGTCCTATAACTCTTTGAAAAAGATATCCCAGAAACCAAAGGAACTGATCCACTAAGACATTCATGTGGGCAGTTTGTTTCCTACTATATTCCAGACAGAGCAATGCTTGTTACCCACAAGGCACACAATAAGTATTTACTTTATCAAATAAACTGCTTAGTATCACATTCACTGTCTTTTTGAATAAGTGTTAAAATTAAAAACTTAACACTGCCTTCCTGATTCCTTATCTTCCTCTAAATAATAACCCTTTCATGTAACCATTAAAAAGCTTGATCTTTTCTCTACATGTTACTTTCTTCTAGCAAAACAGGTATCTGTCCATTTAGAAAAAGGTTTATATTTCTAAGAAGTCTGATGGTAAGCCAGAACCAAATGTTATCTAAAGACTCCATAAGGACTGGTTCGCAGTCCAGCTCATTTGCTGCTATGCTACCTCTGGGCCTAATTCATGTCTGCCACATAGCAGGCTATAACTAACTGTTAAATAAACGTGTAAAGTACATTATGGTAGCTTGGTCCTACAGCAAGTTCAGAGCAGTTATCTGATCCATGAGTTATTTGATCCGTAAGAGATACCTAATGTGTATAATGAAAAGTAAAGGAACCGTAGTAAAGAAATTCCTGTGGAAGAAACATACTCTATTCTTTGGGAGAAGTCTGTTGGAATTCATTCTTCCCCCTACAATGGAACAAGGCTCCCTCTTCCTCCATCTCCTAAGCTTGGAATCCATTTCCACCCACTCTAAGTAACTGGATGCTAACTCCCACAGCTAGGGATAAGGGGATGTGGGAATCCTGTTTCTTCCAGGCCCACAGAGCTACAGAGGTTTCCAAGGATTTTCACTGTTCAAGAAAAGCTTTTTGAAAGCGATACTTAAGTTGCTGGTACAGGGAAAAAGAGTATGTGAGACCCTAGGTTAATTAACCAACCCTCAATCTACAGAATTTTGAGGCAATCAAATGAGAACACATGTGAAAGTACTGTGTAATTAACCTGTTATACAAATCATGGTATTACATTTTTTAAATGTAATCTAAATATCAGCCCTTACAAAGCCGGGAATAAAATAAGAAAAAGCCATTACTGAACAAAGTTTACTCATATCTTTCCTCTCCTTTATCAACTAGAATACATATTTTCTCTTCTCTTTAACAACTAGAACTCATCCATAATCTGAACATGGGATATGGCAAGAAGGAAAACAGGATGGTCCCAGACCAGGGCAGGCTCAAAGACTAAGGAAGCAGGAAGGTCCCCTCATCAAATAAATTTCTACAAAGAAACAAGGGCAGGGAGGGGGTGCTGAGTTTATATGATGTGTCGGTCATGATATGTTAGCTGTTCCAATGATGTGGCTGGACAATTCAAAGTTGTAAATCTCAGTTATTTAGTTTACATGAATCAGGGGCTATCTTGAATTTTATCCAGTGCCTAACAGGTCCACTGCCAAACAATTCTCAATGTCTAAAATGCTGTATAATGTTCTTGTGATTATTAAATTCTATGACAAATTCCTAAGGTTTGAGTCCTATTTTGGATTATTTACCTAATTTTATAAAATTTCTCTTATAACAAATAAAAATGAAATTTCTTAGGATATATATCAACTCCACCTTGAATGGGGATAAGGGTGGCTGTGGCATAAGAGGAGGAAGGAAAGGTTCATTCCTTCCTTATAGTCCTATCGCTGATATCTTACAATTCTCTATTTACTACCTTTCCAATTTAAAAAAATCCAATAAAGTTAATTACCCAAATGACTAATGATTCTCCCTAAAAAGAAGATGGGATACATAAAAGACAGATTTTATTTAAACATATGATTGAACTCATGGTGCCTCAAGCACTTGTTGACAGGTAACAGGATACACAAATCAGTCATTTCAATTTGGTAGTAAAAAATGTAGGATAAAAATTTTACTGTGGGAGTGACATGAACTGTAACATAAGAAGTGCATATTGAATGCTTATCCAGTTGCATTATATCCCTAATAGTTTCTTCACAAATGGACCATACATTCATATAGATCTTTTATTGAGAATATACTTTTGAAAGAGCCCACTTCTTTGTTAATAGACCTGTATTATTCAAAACTGTGTTACTTACCAGTCTTCAAAGAGAAATGGTTCTTTCTCTAAAGCTGACCAAGGATGTGCATTGAGAAATTCTTCTAGCATTTGTCAGGAAAATAAATTTTGCCACTAACTTCAATTTTTATTTGGAAACAAATGTATGAAAAGACAGACCGTGTAACATTATTAAATTAACACAGAAGCTAAAACTCAAAGTGAAATGTTAGACTAAAATCTGGAGGAAAAGTAGTATTTCCATTTTTACTGTTGTTCCATTTAACATATTTTAAAATCTGCCTATCAAATATTACTCTATTACTATATTTGATAAAACACATGACTTATGGACTTATGGCCTTCAACTACTGAACTTACATTCACAAAACAAAAATTCATTGCGGTCAAAATGAGCCTTTCAAAATTATAGTTACAAACACTGATTGTTACCTGGTTCTTACATCTAATTTGCATCTATTGATGATGCAGGACAACTCGAAGAGGATTGGGAACCATCCTCTGACCCAAACCCTGTCTTCAGGCGCCACATTCATATCGTCGCTTGTGTACTCCTTGAAAGCCTTCAGGAAGAAAGGTAGATATACTTAAGGCAAAACATAACACCTGTATGTTATTTCTCCAAAAAATATTTTAAATGCTTTACAAATGGAAAGTAAGCAATTTGATAAACAATTTATAGAAAGATGGAGATTATAAAACTGCCTATGAAGAGCACTGTACTAAAATTCCAAAGTTGGTTTCGGCTCCAACTCTGTCATCAGCTTTTCTGTATTATTCTATTCGCCAGGTTAAATCAGGCTTGCATTTTTATCATTTCCCTGGTTATGACACGTGCAGCCTTATCAGCCGCCCTGGGAAGTGTAAAGGTCAAATGAGTCAATGTATGTAAAAAGTACTAAGCACCCCCATAGGTCCATGTTAGTATGTAGTAAAAAATCTTACTACCAAATCTAATGTATCACTTCTCTTGATAATAGTTACAGAGATAGATTCAGAGACGCAAGTTAAGATGCAAAATTATGTTCAACCAGGTTGCCAATTCAACCAGGTTGCCAATTCAACTTTTTACTTCAGTGCTTAAGTCCACACTCATCCATAGACAGACAGTCAACTTCAGTACTGCACAGCACCACATGCAAGAAACAGTATGGGCTAAAAGGCTAAAAACACAGGATTCGGTTCAAACCCTTTGTCTCCTTTACTAGCCCTGCAACCATGGACACATTTTTTTTTTCATTCCGCATCTCTTTTTTATTTTATTTTTTTAAATTTTTTATTGTTATGTTAATCACCATATATCACATCATTAGTTTTTGATGTAGTGTTCCATGATTCATTGTTTGTGCATAACACCCAGTGCTCCATGCAGAATGTGCCCTCTTTAATACCCATCACCAGGCTAACCCATCCCCCTACCCTCCTCCCCTCTAGAACCCTCAGTTTGTTTTTCAGAGTCCATCGTCTCTCATGGTTCGTCTACCCCTCTGACTTACTCCCCTTCATTCTTCCCCTCCTGCTATCTTCTTCTTTTTCTTTTTTCTTAACATATGTTGCATTATTTGTTTCAGAAGTACAGATCTGTGATTTGACAGTCTTGCACAATTCACAGCGCTCACCATAGCACATACCCTCCCCAATGTCTATCACCCAGCCACCCCATCCCTCCCACCCCCCACCACTCCAGCAACACTCAGTTTGTTTCCTGAGATTAAGAATTCCTCATATCAGTGAGGTCATATGATACATGTCTTTCTCTGATTGACTTATTTCACTCAGCATAACACCCTCCAGTTCCATCCATGTCGTTGCAAATGGCAAGATCTCATTTTTTAACTTCTTTGTGCCTCAGATTCCTTATCTGTATGGGGCTATAACACTACCTATCCCATAAAGTTAAGAACATTAAACAAGTTAATACGTATGAAATAGAAAAACACGTGACATCTTTAATAAATGACAGCTATCTCCCATCCAAGTACTATCCAGGCCCAACCCTGCTTAGCTTCCGAGATCGGGCGTGTTCAGGGTGGTATGGCTGTAGACTAAATGACAGCTATCATTACACTTGGAAAAACAAAGACCTGATACCTTTAATAAATGATAGCTATTATTACTAATCACTTAAGTCAGAATCAAGCTCAGATAATTTTGGGGTTTAATGAAAAATGTTTCCTATCCCCTCAATTCCCAAATAAACTTTGATCTCAGACTGGAAATAAATACTCAGCAAAATTTTGTTTACTAAATGACACTATACCTGAGGTCTATCAGACACATATTTTGCACAATGGCGAATAAGTCGAATTGCTTCCATACTTGTGTCTGGGAAAGCTGCATTGCACGCAAATTCAGACAAACACTTCACTGCATCCTGGAAAGAATCAATGGTCGCTGGAAAGTGTTTTTCAAACACAAGAGCTAAAAGGGTAAAAAATATATCAAAGTAATTTTAATTTTTTTATTATTCTTAACTGTACCAAAAAACACCAACCCCCAAATGTAAAGCATACTTAAAGGTGAAGCGTTTTGATGCCTAAGAGACATGGCTATCTGTCATTACTGCTTACTTGACTGTCCTGAGTAGTGGGGAGAGGGACACAGGTCTGTGTTTTCTTCACACTATAAACCCAGCACATAATACAGTGACAGTACACAGTATGTCCCGAATCAGTAGTTGTTGAGTTGAATATACAAAATTATGTTCAACCTATCTGTATTTCAGTCTCTTAATCTGTGAAAAATGATGATGGTCATCATTATCATCTTTCAGACAGGCTTAACTTACATCCTCAGTATTTAATTCTCCCTTAAGGAGGCTGTGTAATGGAGTGGTCCAAAACCTCTCCCTAGCTTTGAATCCCAACAACTCCATCATGCACCTTATGCAGGTCACTTAACCTCACTGGGCCTGAATTTTCCGATCTATTTAAAAAGGGATAATGAAGACACTTCATTACAGAGTTGTTGCAAACATAGAGTTGTTGTAAACACGAAAGGAAACACATTCAATGTGCTTAGTGTTCTTGCCACAAGGTAAACATTCAATAAATGTTAACTATGATAACAATATTACTGTCATTATGTATTCTGTTTCTACAGGCAAAACTTGGTAAACTTAAAACCCAGGATAGGCCTGTGATCCTACTTTTGTGTTATTTTCTGAACACATTAAAGTTTTGTTTTCTTTTTTTAAACGTGAATGCAGGCAGACGAATACTCACTGACAATGTGCCCTGTTGTTTGGAATGCAAGTTCCACTATGCTTTCATCTTGATCGGATGCAGCTAGATGAAACACAGAGAAAATGTTCTTCCATCCAGACCGAATGTTAGCAGCTTGAGAATTAACCATTTGTGCTATACACCGTACAACCATATCTCGAATTGTTGGAGACCTAAAATATTAATATAATTGCTTGGATATGCATATACAAAAAACCCATCAGTTTTTTTTTCTCCTTTCTTCTGTTTTCCCCCTGCGGTGGAAAATAATAAGGTATTTTTCTGATATTAAGCAATTCAACAAATATAATACCTGTTCCGTTTCATTATATGTTCAAACGGTCTTAAGAAATCCTTCTGGAATCTGAAATTAGCAAGCTCCCCTTTCTCTAAAAACTTCATTGACAATTGCCTCAAGGAGTCTACTGCAAAAATAGCTACATCTTCATTAGGATTACAGCCAACCTGTAATGGCAACAGAAATACAGGGTGCTAATGTCAGCAGTGAAAATCTATTTCTTCATTTTTTAGAAAAAATATATGACTAATAGCACAGATTGGTAAATCCTAAAATTCTCCACAAAGGCACTAGGTGTACTAACAGTATTTCTCAACAAGAAAAACATTTTTTAACTAAATTCTTAAAACCCACAGCAATCACTTTTTTAAAAAAAAAAAGATTCAAAGGGTTTTCTAATTTTAATTACAAAAATGTAATTTAAAAAACCTAGAAAAAGAAAAAAGTCTCAATTATATTATAAGGAATTTTAAACAACAAAAAACATTACAAATGTAAGCAAATCCTACAATTATTCAAATACCTTATTAAAATGATCGCCAATAACTTCCCAAATTCGAGACCACTGCAATCTTATTCTTCCCATGTTGTAATACGATATTTCTACTATTTTTTGTAGACTAAACATTCTTGGATGTGTAGTGGAAAGTAATTCATCCATAGACACGGCACAGAGCCAACGGACAAAATCCACTATAATATAAATAGATTTACATTTTTTTAGCTTAACTTCCAAGTCTTTTAGCCAAAAAACCAATTTAAGTGAAATAAATGTATATACTTACCAATAGCATTTCCATCTAGTCTTGTAGACCCTGTAAATATTCTAAAGAAAAGAAACATAATTCAAAAATTTATGAAGTCTTACTTCTGTTACATCAACTCAAAAGTAAGTAGCCTGAGGTACTTGCTACTTTAAATCTGGTTTAAAGGAACAAAAAATCAGGTAGTCAAATGATATTGTTAACATATTGTTTCATAACAAGTACAGTTTGGATGTTCCTCTCTCCCTCCTCTGCATTTGATAATAGAGTAAGAATGTATTGTAATTTTATTAGTAAGCTTACAAACACTAGATCAACACGAGACTCTAAGATAAGGAAAATATCAATTTGTAAAACGAACTGATAATTGGCACAGTACAAGACAGAAGATTTTTTCAAATTTTCCTGATTACCTACTAGCATTAAGCATGTTCTTAAGATGAAAAACTCTTTGCTTTTATAAGTAACATACATTTGATTAGAAAACTCATTTATGTTAAATTACAAGCAACTTAACAGAAGCTGCAAATAGTCTCTAACAGTTTAACCAAGAAGTGGCTAAATAAGTTTTCCTGGAAAATTCAAATGTTTAGAGTTAAGCTGTGCTGTCCAGCTTTGCCCAGCTTTCTTCACTAAGGTTTTTGTTTCTAAAGTTTCATAAAAGATTTCAGCATAAACCTATTAGTCCTTTTAAAGTCTGCATTTTTACTGATGCTCTGGGTTCGTAACCAAGGGTTTGATGCACCTTCCAGGGTGAACTGATATTCCTCAATTTACATTGTGTACCACAGGATTTGCATGGCAAAAAGGAAACCTTAAAGGCAGAAGCAGATTAAATATTAAGCTTAGAAATAAAAGTAATTTGGGGCATCTGGGTGGCTCCGTTGGTTAAGTGACCAACTCTTGGTTTCAGCTCAAGTTGTGATCTGAGATTGAGCCCCATGTCGGGCTCTGTGCTTACTGTGGAGTCTGCCTGGGATGTGCTTTTCCTCTGCCCCTCCCCCCCACTCACCCCCTCTCTCTCTCTCTTTAAAATAAATAAATCTGAAAAAAAAAAAAGAGAAAGAAATAAAAAGTAATCATAGTAACAGTAATAGCTACCAACAACCACGAAGTGGCTGCTATTCTAGGTGTTTTATAATATATCCACTCACTTAGTAATCACAAATAGCCTGTGAAGTAGGGACTGGTATAACTTCTAATTTTATAAACTGAGGCACAAAGATATTTAATGACTTCCTCAAAGTCACAGAACTAGTAAGTCCTACAGCTAAGATTCAAACCAGGATGGGCACCCTCCAGAGTCCACCCTCTTAACTACTTTGATATACTGCCTCACACTTATCTGAGCAAAACATAAAACATTTAAAATATATTCTAAAAGTTTTTTTTCCTACTATGTCCACTATATCCATGTTGTGAGTATATCATGGATTTTTTAACCTCAGCGCCCTTGTATGTCTGTCCATGTGTTCTGGCAATGAGTAACAAATACAAGACAGGAAAAACAGCCTAAAAAACTGACAACATGATGACTCACACTCTGATCTCCTGCTAAAGGAATATTTTATGATTTTCTCTTATTGCTTGTCAGAACAAAATAGTAATTCAAAGATCTAGCTGAGAACATCACCTGGGGGGAAAAATAGCATAATAAAGGCCCCGTTTAATTCACTGGTTAAACTGGATCCAGAAATTAAAAATATACAAAGGCTACAAATTTCTCACATGAACAAAAATGAACATGGCTAGAGTACACATTATAAATGTCATTAGGTGATTTCTCAAGCTACAGGTACATAGGCAATGGCTATTAAAAAAAAATAACCAGTGATAAAACTAAACAGTATATAAGAAAAACAACAAGAAAAGGGAGGAAAAAAAGAAAAAAAATTTCTTTAAACGGAGAAGGAAGCAAATGGCAAAGAGGAGAGGGGTAAAGCAATGGAGATTATATGTAAATACAGGGGAAAGAAGCAACAAATTCTCTGAAGGCCCTGAAATGATGGAGAACAAGGACAAAGAAATACCAGTAGTGATCAGACAAGTTTATAGACTCAGGGTGACAGAAGTTAGGGGGAGCATGCATCCTGAAAAAGGGTATTCAAATTCCTACTCACTTTCGTAGCCTGTGAGGGGTCACTTTATTTCTAGTAATGCTCCACTACAGATAAGCCATATGGTAGAGCAAAGCAGTCTGTGGAGGCATTTAAAGTTAAGCCTTCATAAACTAAGGCAAGAGGACAGAGCTATGTTTCACAAAATCAGTCTATGAAACAGATTCTGCATTCCTTGTATGAAAAAGCAAAGGACGGATGCACGAAAATCTTGTGTGTTAATATTAAAAGACCTGTGCTAAAAAACTACGAGCAGGAAAACAAAATGATAGATTACTGCTTCAGCCACAAAATGAAAAGTAATGCAGCAATACAAAAAAAAAAAAAACCTAAAAAAAAAAGGTTGACAAAACTTGCAAACTGTAGGGCAAACTAAATTATTGTATACGTAAAAAGTTTTCACAGTGAAAATATCAGAGGTAACACTTATTTCTAAGACCTAATCCGAAGATATTTATGAGCAAATGCAGTTGGGGATGAGCTACATGTATTTTCTGATAGGAGACAATGTTCCAAAGTGTGAGATGCGTCAATATAAAGCTAGATCAGGTGTGCTTAAAATTAATAAAAACAAAAACTATGGTACTGTTTTTTAACTTTTAGTGGGAACTCATTCCCAGACAAAATCTATTCCTGCATAAAGTAGCTTTTAATAGAATCATATATTTTTTTCTTAAGAAACAAGCTTCTGTTGAAGGCTCTTTAGCCTTCATAAGGAAAAGGCAAAAAAGAAAAAAAAAACTGCTTTGATTTTTTTCATGTTTACTTCCTGTACTTGTCATAACAGATTATTCAGAACAACAGACCTAAGGACAAGAAAATGACTTGTTACAAGTACAGAACTTTCCAGGATGATGCCTAACAATATTCGCACCACTGACTTGAATACCTAAGTTATCTAACTGACTTAGCTTATGAATTTAGAGTCAGAATATTACATATGAAAATATACTCTGATACTGAGAAATTCAGAAGAAATTTAATGAGAAAGTGAAAAGTACCACACAAGAATATAATCTTATAGTAAATCAAAGATGTAACTTTTAATACTTTTACTATAAGCTAAAATTTAAATGTTGAGGTTTTGTATAAAATTGGACATTGGATTTATATTTGCAGAAGTTATCTGGTGATGATGAATTTGAGACAACAAAGTACTAACAGAATTTGTGTTAAGACCCCTCTAAAATATCTTAAATTCTTAAAATGGGAGAGGCCTATCATTTACTCAAATGAGTGAATGTCTCCCTGCAACAAACAGTGGATAGATGGATAAATGAGAACTGGCTATGGTCATATAAAATATACCATGGAAATAAATAGTAGGTAAAATGTTAACTCTTGCCTGAAGAGATTCTCATAAAGACACTGAAGGCCAGAAAATGATTTGGAAACAAGCTACCCTGACAGCAGAAGGGCAGACATTATTACACGGCTCTCCAGTTGTACATGCAGGCAGAGACTTGGTGGAGAGGGTAAGAATGTACATTCAGAGACATGCTGCCTGAGTCTATGTTCTGGCACCACTCCTCAAAATTCTCTGTGGATGAAACCGTTATTGCATCAGTAATCAAGACAAGATTAGTTGTGGGGATGAGCAAGTTATTTAGGCCCCCTCTGTCTCAGTTTCCTCCTTTATAAAGTAAGGACAATATTAATACTTATCTCATTAAGTTACTGGAAATATTAAGTGATAAGTAATACCTAGGAAGTACTTCGAAAAGTGCCAAGCACATGGTAAGCCTTCAGGTTATATAGGGGGTCTAAGAGGATATGCAATCTTTCTTTAGCCTTCATAAGGAAAAGGCAAATGACCTCCTTCCCTTATTAAAAAAAGAAAAAGGTCACCAAGTGAAGATTAAGAGTTCTTTTCAAAGAAAAAGTTGCAGGGAATATTTCCAGGGTGAATACTCTAGCTCAGTCTGTACTTATAGCAAAAAGTTTTATCTGAGGTAAAATTCTGGATTAGCCTAAGTCTCCAAGCACCAAGAAAAAATATAGATTATATTTTGGACAGTTTCATCACAAGTAATAAGAAAATTTAAATATCAGTGTTAAGTTTCAAATATTTGGGCATTCATCTAGAAAAAGCTAATCTTCAAAAGAACACTTAGTATGGGTTCACTTTTAGAAAACTAAAAATGATGAATACTTGGTAATACATATAATATACAAACTCTGAAGTCCTTTCCAAAGAAGCTTGCAATGAGAATTGCCAGCAAATACTTCACTCACCCATAATGCAACCCTTATATCAATCAAATAGGACTTGAAAGATTACACTCCATTTTCATATAGGGATAATAAGACCAATTAGTTTTCTATGAAGAAAATAAAACGTGTTCTTTTTCATCAAGATTACCATTTCCCTAATGTCCACTAATATCTATTTTAAGTTAAATTTTCATACTGTTTATCTCCTTCCTATATTCCATGATCTAAAGAGCAAAATTATACGTACTTCATCACCAAACCACCATATATCACAATATAGTCTTATAATACTTAAGGAAAGTTATTTTGGCAATAATTTTTCTTTTTTAACTACTACGGAGCAAAATGTACCTAAATGCTACAGAATTGAAACAGTATTCATTTGAAAAGGGAATAAAATAAATACCTTACCTATCTACAGCAACAACAACACTTTGAGAACTGGTTTCTCCGATGGATTCCTGAATACTTGCTATCTGCTTCCAGTCCACATTTCCTCCGACTACCACACATAAGAGAGAGGCATTTCAGTTTGAAAATAATTCAGTAGAAGAATACACTTATAGTTCTAAAACATATTTCTGAAATCAGTTTTTTTCCTAATGAAAGAAATAAAGCTTTTGGTAAATAATTCTTTTGGCATCAGTGACCTATATCAAGGCCAAATGCGCTTAATTAGCTATACTAAGTGGCATATAGACATGGATGGTTATAAAGACAAATTGTGCTTCCAGAGATCAACAAATTAGGGGCACTGAGAATTCAGATCACAAAATTAATGACAGTAGGCATAATTTCCCTTTATGTTTAAGAAACAGCACTAACTGTAGTTCCAATGTTATCTTCTTAGAATGATTCCCAATTCCCTATAATTAGATCTCCCTGTCATTTAATCTCCAGTCCTCTATATTTACAAATGCTTTTTGGAAATTTTAACCGTATTTTCTAGTATCTTCTGATTCAAAGAAATCATTTCTCTTTCCCCCCAAAACTGGTTCCATATGTTGGACAGAACAATTTTCCCAGTTTTCGCTCTTAACCTCACAATCATCTTTGGTATCTTTCCCCTCCTCCACTAGTAACTAAATCTTTCTTTTGATCTGTTTCTGGTGTCATTCCTTCATTTTCATTCCTACACAATGTAGAGCCTTATAATTTCAGGGCCAGATTACGGATAGTTTCCTAACTGCTATCCCTGCTGCTAATTTTTTCCCTCTTCAATCTCTCTTTCTAGTCTCCTGTCAGGTTAATTTTTCTGTATCATCACATTCATTTTGCTGCCTATTACTTTCAGGATAAAGCATAAACTTTTTAAGCCTAGCACTTAAGGTAGTACTCTTCAACATTCTAGCCATTACAGAATCTATTCAGGCCATCCCTCAACTATCTAAAACCCAATTTGAGTTCTCAGGAAGGATTCCTCCCATTGTTCCTCTGAACTAAGCATTTACTTAAGTAAATAATAGTCATATCAGGATTTCTTCCATACAGTTTTACATAAATTACTACAGGTGTGTTAATGTTGCCTTCTCAGCACAATTAAAAGTTCCCTAAGGCAAGGAACCAGATCATACACATTTTTTTAATTGCTGTTATTTCTTGACGTCACTCAATATTAAGTCCAAAGAAGATGTTAAGAAATATTTGTTGACTCAACTGACCACTCACTAAATGCCTTTATGAATGCAACCATAATAGATGATACTATTTAAAGCAGCTAAACTCAAATTCTCTTCCAGGACTGAACAATGTGAAAAAAGATGTGATCCTTGACCTCAGAGAGTTTATAATTTACCAGGAGACACAGACTGAGACAGACTTATAATCAACTTTAGTAAAATGTAATAATTACTTCATCGCTGAGATAAACTAATGACATAACATATAATACAAGTTTTACTAAATAGAACTAATTTTTGGAGGAGAAGGAGAATAGGGGTATTAGCTCATGGAAAACCTTCATATATGATGATATATTAATTCAAGTTGGACCTAGAAGGATAATCATGTAGAAAAGGAGGCAGAAGGAAAAGGAGCAGCATATATAAACTGATGGAAGGATGAAAGTAAACATCATGTTTTAACACACTTGGCTACAGCAATAATGGGAGGATCTACTGGGGACAAAAGAGAAGGGACAGAACAGTAGTAGAAGATGAAGCTGGAAAGAGAGGCTAACATTAAAATGTGAAGAACCCTGACTGTTACGTTTAATGTATTGCTTTTGAAAACAATAATATGGGGCACCTGGGTGGCTCAGTCAGTTAAGCGACTGACTCGACTCTTGATTTCAGCTCAGGTCATGATCACAATCTGGGATCGACCCTATTTGGCCTCACCACTTGGGAGGTAGACTGCTTCTCTCCCTCTCCTTCTTCCTCCTCTGCCTCTCACCCCTGCTTGCGCACGTGTGCGCACACTCTATCTCAAATAAATAAATTAATCTCAGAAAAAAAAAAAGATTGAGGGGTGCCTGGGTGGCTCAGTCGCTAAGTGTCTGCGATCGGCTCAGGTCATGATCTCAGGGTCCTAGTATCAAGCCCCATGTCAGGCTTTCTGCTCAGCGGGGAGCCTGCTTCTTCCTCTCCCTGCCCCTCCCCCTGCTTGTACTCTCTCTCTCGCGCTGTCTCTGTCAAAAAATAAAATCTTAAAAAAAAAAAATTGAAAACCGGGAACAACAGACCTTTTAGAAGACTGACATAATGCAACCTATTTTCTGAAAGATAATTCTGGTAGTATCTGTAGAACACAGTGAAACAGGAAGAGATACTAGAGCTAGAAAGACAAAGAGTCTATTTCTATAATACAAGTGAACAAGGACGAAAGCCTGAAATAAGTGACAGAGAATTGGAGTGGTTAGGGAAATAGTGTCAAGCAACACGTGAAGCACATTAGCACATTACAGGAATTTAACGAAGAAAAATCTATGAGAAAAAATAATGCCCATCACCACTAACTTCCTTTGTGTATCATCTGAATGTCCTTCCTAGAAACTTTTTATTTTTATATTTAAGAGCTTTTAATATTATTTTATATTTAAATATAATAATCTGTAATCATTAAGAAATATATATATTTAGAGGAATAAAAAATATATATAAAATGTTTAGCAATCCAAAGAACCTATTTCAAAAACACATGAAATCTTTCAAAGATCTGTATAACACTGTAACATGACAGGCTAATAGTTTCAGCTTTACCAAACAAATTACTCAAAGCACAAATACTCAGATAAAGAACAAAGAGGTAGGAGTGAATATTCACTTAAGATTTATATGTCCAGAGGCGCCTGGGTGGCTCAGTCGTTGGGAGTCTGCCTTCGGCTCAGGTCATGATCCCAGGGTCCTGGGATTGAGCCCCGCATCGGGCTCCCTGCTTGGCGGGGAGCCTGCTTCTCCCTCTCCCACTCCCCCTGCTTGTGTTCCCTCTCTCGCTGTGTCTCTCTCTGTCTAATAAATAACATCTTAAAAAAAAAAAAAGAAATATATGTCCAAATCACTGAATTTTTAAACTTTGATATACAGTATGCATATAATTCTAATAATCATATGCTACGTGGGCGCCTGGGTGGCTCAGTTGGTTAGGCATCTGCCTTTGGCTCAGGTCACGATCTCAGGGTCCTGGGATTGAGCCCAGCATCGGGCTCCCTGCTCACCAGGAAGTCTGCTTCTCCTTCTGCCTCTCACTTGTGCTCGCTCTCTCTCCCTCTCAAATAAACAAAATCCTTTTTAAAAAATATCATATGCTATGTATTCTTAATAATTAAAAGTTTCACGTTTCCAAAAAGTGGAAGTACAGACTTGCATCCTATCAGTCAGAGAGTCACATTAGTCACATCAGGCAGAAAGTCACATCAGTCACATCAGTCAGAAAGTCACATAAATATATACTCAGCCCTATTAACGTGGTTACATGGAATACTTGGAGGTAGATGCTATCAATAAAGGCAGATACTAATTTATTTTTTAAAAACCATATATATACAGATTAAACCTGCTCGAATGTCTGGACTACATCTTCTTCTAGCTTAAATTCTGACTACAGCATCCTGCTGAAGAAAACATCTGTTGCCTGAGTAAGTGATAGGGCACAGATGGACAGGGGTGGACATCTGCCACACTGGGCTAGCTGATAACTGATGAGAGGGCCTGAAGGGAAGACTCTGTCCAACAGGGGCCAAGTCAACAGACTGAATCCCTCTAGGATGCAGACTCAAAAATGAGAGACCTAATCAATCAGGAATGAGTGGAGAATGGAGCAGGCCCAAAAGAGAAGTAGATGACATAAGATGAAATCTAGATAAAACAAGAAAGAGAGGTGGAAGAATACGGCTGGTTGCTTGAGTGGCTTGGAAGCCTGAACTTTTTATTTCATTTCCAGATCCAAAAAGTATATATTTTTGTGTAAATTCCCTTTTCCTGAAGTGAGAAGACAGGTCATCTCATATTCTTAGACCTTAGGTAACACAACAATGATCAAATTAATTTAATTTACTTTCAAGTATACTAGGAAACATTATCAGCAAGTATCATTATTTCTCTTGTTTGACTAAAACTTTTAGAAGATAAAATACTCCACTGGTGTTTTATTTTTAGTGTAACCTACTTTTATTACTTGCCAAAATTAAGCCCTGGCAATTTGCACCTGTCATTATTTTAGCCTTCCTGTACTCCTATTTGGCTTTTCCCCACCCCACCCCCGAAACAAAAACGCCTTTCAAAAGTTACTGAATCAATCAATGCACACTCATTTCACTTGTTGGTAAATATTTTTCATCTGTATCTCAGACTTCTAAGCGATAAAAGTCACCATGAAGGTGCTCACTGGTTCTAAATCCTGCTGGGTCACCAAGTTATTAGGTCTACACCTTCACCTCCCAGAACCAAAGTATCTAAGGTGCAACTGGGTAAGAGAACTGCACTGCTGGCTGCCACAGTTGAAATATCACTAGGAAATAACTGTCCCCAGTCCAACTTAAAGCCACAGATGGTCCTGGTGTTTCTTCTTTCCCTGTGGATCATTTTTTCAAACTTAAAGAAGTTTTTGGATTTCCTTACGAATTTTTACTGCGAGCAATACAGAGAAATCACTAAAAGACAAAAAGATAAAAAAATATCCAGAAATATAGTGCTAGAGTGAAAACCTTAAAAACATAAATATTCCTCAATCTCATCTCTTTCCTGCTCTTTTTAAGTCATGTCTCTAGATTTCTTGGATGGAAGTGGGGTGGGGAAAGTGGACAGAGAACAATCCACAAACCATTAATATACCAGCCACTGTGCTAACTCCATTTATACATATTCTTATTTAATCCTAAGACCTCTATGTAGATATTACTATTAGTGTGCAGAAGTGGAAACCAAAGCTCAGAGAGTTAAAGTAACCTGCACACAGTAAGGAAGATACACAAAAGAATTCAAACTCCAAAGTACATATTCAAAACCAAAGACAGTCTAAATGCTGCTTCCTCCCTGGTGGTACTCTTTCCATTTATGATTCAAAATGTATTGTCTTTAGTTCTTCTGTAGCCATTCTCACTAATATTTTGCTTTGTTCTACTGGGTTAAATCTGGAAGTTCCTGGCCACACTGAGCAGATAAGGAACCATGGGGAAGTTTCTATACCAGTATAAGAGTCCGGTTAGGACTGCATAGTGCCTTTAAAAAAAACCTGAATGTGAACGCTTTCTCCAGTTGCCCCAACTATTTATCATCTTATACAAGCCTTCACTCATTTAAGTCACCTGCTTAGTGTTAAAAGTAGGTCATTTTAAACTGCACCTTTCTCCTACCCCCAACTATGAGATTTAGATTAAGGGTCACTTCATGCTGCAAACTAGACCAGGCAAAAATGGTCTTCTTGCTTTTCCCATAAGGTTAGCCAAAGGGCATTTTATCATGTCCCTCTAATTATATTTCCTTGCTACAATAAAGTTACACATACTGAAGTTAATTATCTTTGATACTTCATAAAAATAATTTTTAAAATTCTCACCTAGCCCCAGACCCACAAATTCATCAGGAGCCTGATCTTTTGTTCCAGTAAGAGATCCTTCTCTGCCCCGTACTGTTCCAGAAATGTATCGAGGTTTCACTCCAGTTCCTATAAGCTGTGCAAGCTCCAACTGACTGATGCACTTCAGAATCTTCATTATTAAAAAAAAACACAAAAACTTTTTAATTCCACATTAAAAATGATCACAAAAAAACTTAAATGTATGGAGCCAGGATTTAAATACAGTCTATGTTATAAATCATTATAAAAACCTAAATAAACTTATCCTGAATATACTAAATATTCCCCCAAACACTTAAGCATGTCAGTGGGCAGAATATTTAGCATTAAATCATTTTATAAACCAAACTGTAAAGTTGAAAAGTGCTTATACCTCATGCCATGAATTTCCTAAATAATTTCCATCTGTATGGGCCACTGTGATAAGTGTTTTTATTGTGTCAATGTTCTTCTGTTTCATTTCAGTAATACCAGAACTCACTGTAAGTAAGGTAAATCTTGCTAGCGCCTGGACATATGCATCTCTTTCCAGCTATAAAAAAGAGAAAAGTATACTTACATTGTTATAAACACAACAGAGTGATCTCTAATTCCCTTCTGACAAACTGTTTACTTGTTTAAGTTTTTAACTGACAAATTACATACCTCAAACTACAGTGTTTTTATTTAAATGAATTTCTAAAATCTAAAGGCAATGGAGATGTCAAATCAAGATGAGATTTTAGTGACAACAAGTAAATTCATATAGTAAAAAACATTCCTGGAGTGCTAATGTTTCAAGTACTGTGCAGACTAACAGAAATGTGATTTATAAATGTGTTCATTTTTTCTCTACAACTAGGCTGTGCTTTTTAAGCCATAACATTCATAAATAAATGTGAAATGGGTTTAAAAAAAAAAAAGCAAGCAAGCTTTGGCTAAAATTTATTATCAAAGTATATAAATTACTAGAAGGGCCTGTCTTCATGAAAATTAAGTACTAGATTCTTGGTTTTCTTCAAGATAACTTTTCTTAGGTTTAAGTGAAATTATAAAGTAATACATATAAGCACACAAGTATGAAAAAATATGATTCAATAAGTATGAACCTGCAACATATTTAAATAAGATATTCAAATTAACATATAGAAATTAAAAGTCTTAGAAACTTTGGGTACAGCTAATATTCTATAGAGGAAAAAAATGCTAACCAAAGTCATTATGATGAATTCCAGATGCACCAACATAGAACTAACCCTTCTGTCACAGTTTCTCAGAAACTTAAACATAGATTCATTTAAATTCCATCATAAACTTGAAATTAGTTTTTAGTAAGTCAAACATAAAAAAAAAATTTTAATTATAGTCATGACATAAGTAATTTATGTTTTCCACACTGGCGACAAAGGCAAAATTCTTTGTTACCTGAATGCTGAAAATGCATGCAATTCTGATTGCACATCTTATACCTTCCAGGCAAAGAGAGGCTACTTCAGTATCATCACAATCTTGCAGACCCACACTAAACGCAGCCAGAAAAGGTGTCCAAGCCAACTAGAAAAATTAAAAATTTTTAAACTATATCATGAATATCAACTGATAAATAAATTTTATTATAGTAATACATTAATATTTCTCAAAGCTTCAGACAATAAATGATTTGAGAAAGTTCTAAAAAAAAAAAAAGTAATGAGTTTTTTTGGGGAAAAAATACATAATGTTGCCTGGGCTTAAATAAGAGGGACAGCAAGACTACAAATTCAGTAGAGGACCTTGGCATATTTTAAGTACAGCAGCTATAAATAATTCACATCAGTAAGAAACGGGAATTGTCACTATTCATAAATGGTATTAGTCTTACCCCTACTTTCAGAACTCATCTCTCTCTGCAAGCTTTAAAGGCCCTTGCATCACAGACTTTATTTCTAAGAAAATCCTTTTAGTCATTTTCTACTTGCAATAATTACATTATTCTTTTTTCTTTAAGCCTGCTCCCTGGACATCATTTAGCCTTACTTTTTTTACAGTTAAATATTTTACACTGAAATATCAATGATATGTCTGGTTCCTAGTTGGACAATACTTTAAAAATATAGTTCAATAAAATACTTCATTACAAACTGCAAAAACCAACAAATACTAAATTTTACCAGTAGGTAACACTGAATACCTAATGCAAAACTGTAATATAAAATAAACAAAAATACTTTTGGATTACTGAAAATTCTGACATCAAAACATATGTGTATACATTGGTGTGTGCTTGTGTAACCTTGAATTGTCTAATACGAGTATTTTTTGCTTTTAATAGGTTCTAATGAAGCAAAAATATATATCCACATAACCACAGATATGAAAAAGATTTATACCAGTGTACTGTAAAAATGACAACTAGAATTTTAAAAAGATCTAAAAAGTTTTTAAGATTACTAAGAAAAACATTACCCAAAGGATTACCCAAAGCTTTATTTGTAACATCAGAAAGTTTAGAAGTAAAAGTATATAATCCCTAAACAAAGGAACATAAGTCACAGTACCTTATTTCTAGTCCTAGCTTTGCCACTCACTTAAACCTCATTTTCTTTCTCTTTAATACCTGGACTGCCACTATAGAGATGCTTTGGGAAGCATATGAAGTACATTACTTTTAAAATATGAAGTACCACATGGAAGTAATAAATTACATGTTCTATTTTAAGTAAATAGTACATCTATTCAGAAACCTGTGCAATATTTTATACAAGAAAAAGTATAAATGGTTCTTAAGCCAGTGAAAAATATATTTAACTCCATTAGTAATTAAAGACAATTTCTCCTATCAAACTACACCTAAATAATATCCAGGGGTCAGTGAAATCATCCATTCATACTGTATAAACCTTTGTTAAAATACAATTTGGCAATATTTAAAAAGTCCCTTAATATTATATCACATCCTAGAAATCTCTCATTTAGTCTGGTACTTAGTCAATGCTTGTTTACTGAACACTTACTACAAGCTAAGAATGGTGATAGATACTGGGAAAAGTGAACATTACATAGTCCCTTGCCTCATAGAACTTAAAAGTCTAGTAAACAGATATTAAATTTTAAAATAAGTAAATGTATAAACACAAACTGTTATAAATACAATGCAGGATAAGCATAGCACATTATGAAAAGGGACCAAATTTGGATGGCAGGGGTAGGGTAAACCTGTCTGAGAAGGTAACATTTAAAGCTGAAACCACCTGGGCAAAGAAGGAAAGAGCATTCTAGACAAAAGACACAGCTTGTAAGAATGCTTTGAAGAGAAAATAATTTAGGACATTTCTAGAAACTGAAGGAATGCTGTGTGACTGCAGCCTAGTAAGACCGAAGAAATCTAGCAATGAGGCTGGAAAGGCAGTTGGAGCCAGACCATGCAAGGTTACAGATGTTGTGGATGTGTTAGTTTCATCACAGTATCATGCAAAGTTAGTGAAGTGCCTTAAGGAAGAAGGCAACATTTCTTTTTGTATTTTAAAATGATCATTCTGGCCTCGGTAAATGGCTAAGAGGAGCACAAAAATAGACCTAAGGATACCAGTTAGTACACTACAATAATAAGATGAGAAATGAGGATATCTGGAGAGGTTAAATGGCAGTAGAAACGGTGGTAAGAGGAAAGATTCTTAATGCTAGCTTAGAAGATGTTTAAAGAACTAACTTATAGAGAATAAATAATAAAAGCTATTTATGAAGAATTTTTAATGATACAGGAAAATACTTGTTATGAGAGAAATAGCAAGACACAAATTCTACACATAATATGGTCACAATTACTCAATTAAGATTAAAAAAGTAGTATATGAACATATCAACAGAAGTTTTTCCTGAGTGATAAAATTGTGGCTGGTTTCTTGTTTTTTTTTCATTCTCCACCTCCCGCAACCAAAAAACATTTGAGAAGAAAAACAAGAGTGTAAGACTATTCAAAACGAAACAAAAAGCTGCTTTATAAAATGGTTCATAATAAAGAGAAAATGCTTCTTGTATTATTTTCTGTATTATTTCAAAAGACAAGGCTAGTCATACTCCACTATTCCTTCTAACAACGCCTCCCCCAGGCCCCTCTCCCCCATCCTACAATTCTTCATCAACTTTTGGAAATAACATTATCACACAGACGTTGAAGTAGAGGTAGAACTATAAAACTTTAGAACTAAAAGAAAGCAATCTTGTAGTCGTCTTTTACTGCCCATACATATATGTACTTAATATCTGAATGAGAACTCAAATTACAATCTTTAGCCTCCACAAACCATCCTACCACACTGTCCCACAAACTGGAATGTACTTTATCCCTTCTCCCTTTTCAATTTTGACTAGACTCTCCTCTATTTCCCTGTAATCCTTATTGATTCACTGCTTACTTACTCTTGCATTTCAGAGAAAGGATAGGAAAAAAGAACAGGAAAACGAAGAAGGAATAGGCAATCAAATTTTAAAGAACCAGTAAGTATCATTCTTACTAGATCAACCTTTAAACATAAATAACGCTTGCTTTTGTTCCTCACTCTACTCTTTGCACTCCAGGTATACTCAGAACCCTCATGTGAGTTCCTGGCCAGAAGTTCAAGATCACTCTGAAATTTTAGTTAACTCCAAAGGTTTAAATAGAACTCATTTGGAGAAAAACAGGCCAAAAATTAATGATCATTCTCTGAAATCTTCCCATTCTTCTTAAGGTCACACACTTATTAATTGCTAGTAGTGTATACCTTTTCTCATTCTCTTTAAGAAAAAATTTGTATTTGCTATATCCTAAATAGCACGGCTTTTGCTTCCAGGTTTATACTAATGGGCTATAATCACTGTATTTCCTTAACTTAAAAACACACTGAACAAAGTTACATATAAATGTATACTGCAACCAAAAGTTATTAGTAACTCTTACCTTAAACATGGGTCTCACATGCTCCAAATGTGTTGCACTTGTAAAAGGTGCCTGAACATGGCTCACAGCTTCCATGAGTGCTTTTGCTGTCTTGGCCATCTGTTCCATTTCTAAGTTATACAGAAGCCTTCTTTGTTTTTCACTGGCTACATCTGAAATAACAAGCACTATTAGCATTTAAGATACAAAGCTTTTTAAATGCTTTTTTACTATAAAATCATAAATACCACCAATTAATACTAATTAGGTAGAGTCTTAAAAAGCCAGACACAAAAGGTCACATAAGGTGTGATTCCATTTATATGAAATACCCAGAGTAGGTAAATCCATAGAAAAAGAAAGCAGACTGGTGGTAGCCAGAGGCTGGTGAGAGGGAGGGAATGTTAAATTTAATGGGTACAAGATTTTATTTTGGGTGACGAAAATGTTTTGGAACTAGACAGAGGTGGTGGTTGCCCAACAATGTAAATGTACTAAATGCCACTGAACCGTTCACTTCAAAATGTTTAATTTTATGTTATATGAATTATACCTCGAAAATGGGGGAAAAATTCCTGAACTAAGAGTTGGGGATAAATGGAAAACCTATGAGAAGGGAAGAGAGTAGGTATAACTCTGTCACAATGGAAGTACTAGGGAAACAACCCACTGGATGGGAGAATAGGAGGAGACAGGTAGAAGGCAAGGGGATCCTTGAATGACAACTCCTGAGTTAACAAGAAAACAGTAATCCTAACATTCCGGGATGACATCAGTATTTTAGTACACCTACAGCCTTTCCATATCCTGCTTCTCACTGATACTCTACCACCATGGACAAATTAGGCCAGAGAAAAGGAGGATAGGAAGAGGTTTTATTATGGGTCTGAAGAAGAAAACTGAGTCAGAGAATTGGCATCTACTCAGGTGTAAAAATGAAGTCCTGAGCAATATATTCAACAATATTATAAGCAGAAGAGCTGAAAATAATACGCCCAAGTAAACTGCTGATTGGAACTGGACTGCAAAATGAGCCAAAGACACTAATTCAAGATTTAGCTTTGCCACTCTTTGGCTTTTAGCTGTAAAGATTTAATAAAAGTTTTTTACATTATACTCAGCTTATAGATTCTATGATTCTAAGTTTTCTAACCTCTCTGGACTTCAGTTTCCTCATCTATAAAATGAAGGGAGTATTAAAACTCCTTAGAATCATCTTCTACATTATTCCAAAAGATAAGGCCATTTATATTTCACTATTCCTTCTAACGCCTTCCTAGCCCCTGACTCTCATAATGGTTCATCAACTTCTGGAATACACATATCACATAGGCCCTTGTTCCTCTCCTCTCAATAGAATTGTGCTGCAACCTGTTCTGTGAGATAAAGCTTGAGATTTCATTTCCAGGTGGAGTGTTCAGAAAGGCAGGAGTCTTCTTTCCATATTAGTGTTATATTCCTAAGCCACTACACTCATCTTATTTTATAGTCAGATTTTTAGCTCTAATTTAATCACCACTGTCCACATGTATAGAATGTCTACAATGGAGACAAGCCCACAGTTGGCTTCTCATGCTGGTTAGAGCTACAACCTCTATAATGATATAATTTGTGGTGCATCTGAAGGAGTGATTTCCAACTCCATGAGCTCCCTCACAATCCTAACCTTCCCCATCTCCTTGAATCACCCCTACTTCCAGCTTGTGTTTATGTGTAGCAATAAATGAACAGACAGAATTGTGTTGCTTGTAGATGATGAGGAGGCAGAAAAAGATGGAGAGTTGAAGTCTGACTAGTGGAGCTGCCTCAGCAGTCTTGCTGATGTCCAAATCCATGCTGAGATTTACTGCTAAACTGACAAGTATATATTAAATGCACACGAATCCATGCAAATTATATAGCATTTTCTGTTGATCACTGGTCAGTGCTATTTTTACTCAGAATGTGGAAAAAAAATATAACCAGATCAGCCAACTGTATATTATTATACTTCTCATTAGAATAGTATCTAATTTACTCTAAACCAAGTGAAAAACTCTTAGGAAACCCTATTTTTCCTCCTGAACAATCAGAATTCAATTGATTTGGAGACTTACTTTGCTTACTTGATTTTGTAGGGATTGTGAGTTCTTTTGTTTCTTTCATTGATATCTTTTTTCCAGCTATTTCATTATAGATAGCTGACAGATATTCTTCAGGAAGGTCTTTACTGTCATTGATACCTCTATTCATCTTAATGTACTGTTCCTTTGTCATTTTATTTTTAACCTAGAAATGAAAAACCATTAATTCTTAAAACTTACTTAAAAATTACTCCTATTTTAAGAATATGAATTAGAATTTATAAATACTTTGAGGACAGGAAGGGGAAAATATTCAACAAAACATGTATTAAAATGAAAGAAGTCACAGAAAATGAAGGCAATGTAGAAAAGACCTAGCCTGGCATATGCTAATACACCTTCTCAGATGGGTACATAAATAATTTATAGTAAGAAACAGGGAAATCGAATAATGAAATTACTTATTTTTGCCCAAGGTTTAAAAAAGAACCATGACAAGGATTAAAAACATATGGTATCAAAAAGATTTAAATCTTAGTTTGGGAAAACATAAATATGTTGTAATGATTTAAAAGCTGATTTTATATAAGTGGATGCAAAGTAACAGCTGAATTCATTTAAAATCAGATAACAATCTCCCTCCCTGACTGACTCAGCATGGTAAATGCATGTTAGGTGATCCAGGTGAAGTAGCCTTTGAACACTGTCTTGTTAAGAGTACTCTGAATAGGAATGTCCTGCAGCATACCTTGATCAATCTGTGGAGTAATAATTTGTAGTTTATAAGATACAGCCTTGTCACCAAACTTGAGAATTAGCACAAAATGTTTATATCTCCAAAAAACCCATATAGGTCTTACGACATCTCTAAGGATACAGGCATACCCGGGAGAAACTGTGTTTGGGTCCAGACTACCACAATAAAGTGAGTCAAATAAATTTTTTGGCTTCCTAGTGCATATAAAAGTTATATTTACCCTAAGCGTGCAATAGCAATGTCTAAAAAAAAAAGTACATACCTTAATTCAAAAACACTTTATTGCTAAAAATACTGTCATCTGAGCTTTCAAAGAGTCAATCACTGATCACAGATCATCATAACAAATGTAATAATAATGAAAAAGTTTGGTTTATCGTGAGAATCACCAAACTGTGACAGAGATAATGAAATGAGCAAATGCTGTTGGAAAAACGGTGCTGACAGACTTGCTTGATGCAAGGTTGCCACAGACCTTCAATTTGCAAAAAATAAAACGAGGTATGCCTATATATTTATTCAATTATATATATATTTCCACCATCTCCCATAAAGAATTTGAAGCAACTCCAAACGTAAGACTCCTCCTGTAAATTTATAAGGTACACAGAATAATAAGCAAGTCATAACTTTAAAAACTCATCTTGAGTCAGCACTTAAAAAAAAAGAAAAGAAAGAAAGAAAGCCATTTCTCCTGGAGTTCTGATACATACTAAAAAACAATAACTCAGAGACACTAAAATAAAAGACTGTACAAGGGCTGCCAGTAAGAGGCTAAAAGAAGATTAACATCACATGGAGATCTTGAGCATGCCATATTGTTTTAGCATCACACCAATCAGACAAAAAGAAGTCTTGATAAAAAATCTGAAGTAGCAGAGTAATATACTTGTGGGTGTGGGTTGAGAGGTGGGAGTGGGAGCTCCCAGAAGTGGGAGTAGGGAATACATGAATTTCAGATACCCCAAATAAAAATATACTGCTCAAACAGAACAATTCTGCCACAATGGGATTCTGAAAGTAGGATAAAAAAAACATAATCCTACTTTTCTTTTCCTCCTTATCTTTTATGGAACACTCCACTCTTAACTTTTGTTTTCATGTGCGTATGTTTTTTTTTAAAAAGATTTTATTTATTTGACAGAGAGAGATAGCAAGAGAGAGAGCTCAAGCAGGGGGAGCAGCAGGCAGAGGGAGAGGGAGAAGCAGGCTCCCTGTGGAGCAAGGAGCCCAACTCAGGGCCTGATCCCAGGACCCTGGGATCACTACCTGAGCCGAAGGCAGTCGCTTAACCAACTGAGCCACCCAGGCGCCCTTCATGTACTTATATCAAGCTGTGTTTAGTTTTAGTGTTTAAGTCACTTAAAGCCAGTTGTTACTATGATGGAGATTAATATACACAAAAAACCCTAAATGTGTTCTAAATATATACCTCAAATTTTAAAATAATTCACTGACTCAGACAATATATAAAAATGAGTCTAATTATAAATATTCTAGGTGAAAAAGAAACAAAAATGACTTGTTTAAATATTTTAATTTTGAAAACAACTAAGAATGAAAAGACCTAGTTCTAAGGAATTCCTTTAAAATTTACCCATGTTCGTTTCAAAATGATGTCATTTGTTACAGTTCATGTGGTCTTGAATCAATGGGGTCATGATTATGGGTTTAGTTTTCTAATTGAATTTTCCTTCATAGAAAGTAATAAGCTGTTCTGTAGCTGCAGGCTGTATAGCAGCCAGCCAGCACTAGTTTGAGAGGGAGCGGGAAGACTACAAGCAGTTACCACTGCTAGGCCAGGACTCCATGTACATGTTCTATGGACAGAAACAAGTGCCATGAAGACAGAGCACTGCTCTCAAGTTGTTTCCTAACTGATCTGTGTTCAGAAACTTTTAACAATCTGGGTACTATGAAAGGACATTAAAGGATGTTTTAATATTTCCTCAAAATAACTTACAGAAGGATGAACTTATGTATGGGAAGATATGACACAGATGCATGTAACATTGATAATTCATTTACAGAACCAAATTCTTTAAAAATATAACATTTTAAACACAAACAGGTGGTAGTATATTGGTTTGGACCAAAACACCAGACAGCAAACTCTGATATGAAGATATCCAAGTAAGTATCTGTAGACAGCCTTGTAACACCAT
The DNA here is from genome assembly GCF_009762305.2 of Zalophus californianus. Lineage (NCBI taxonomy): Eukaryota > Metazoa > Chordata > Mammalia > Carnivora > Otariidae > Zalophus > Zalophus californianus. The sequence continues at coordinate 126,945,947 of NC_045598.1, forward strand.
GGAAAAAAGTATACTGCATAAGAAAAACCTGAAATGGAGCTGCTTTAACTACACTGCCAGTAATATGCCAAGGGCAATTTTTATTTATTTTTTCAAGATTCTATTTATTTGAGAGAGAGAGAGAGAGATAGTGCACGCAAGAGAGCACAAGCAAGAGTACGAGCCAGCAGGGGGCGGGGGGGGGGGGGCGCTGTGCAGAGGGAGAAGCAAATTTCCCGCCGAACAGGAAGCCCTACATGGGGCTCGAAGGCAGGCGCTTAACTGACTGAGCCACCCAGGCACCCTGTGAAGGGCTATTTTTAAATGATTAAAATATTAAATGACTTTTTAAGAAATATCTATATAAAATCAAATAAATCACTGGTAAATGCATAGTTGTTGAATTCTGATGTTTAAATCTAAGGGTAATTCTGTATATAATCCCCATGATACATTTGATCTATACTTTCCATATCAACCCTGCCTTAAGCATCTCAAAACACACACACACAAGTCCCTATATTGCAAAGTTTAATCTCAACCTTTAAATAAATTTTAATTTTTCTAAACCTCTAAGATTAGTAATAGTTTATTTCAGTTCCTAAGAATAATAAATTTCATTAGATGCCTATTCCTAAGAAGTATGAAGAAATTCTTGCAAATAGATAAATTTCTAAAGGTAATTTTCCCCAAAGATATCAAAGCATGTTTTTTGAAACGAAGTATAAAATACCTAAAACTTTAAAAATAATTTTTTGCTAATGGATATCGGAACTCAAGTGACAGTTCCTTAATATTTAAGAAGGAGTTATGAATTTTAAGAGGCAAATGAATATCTCAATATCCTAGGTATCAACACTTTAAAATTATTGTTAATTTTTAGGTGTAATGGTATTGTGGTTATGTTTAAATAGAGTGTGTGTCTTTCAGAGATACACACTGAAATAAATACAGATGAAATGATATGACACCTGGTATTTACTTCAAAATGATTTGGGAGAGAGAGAAGATATAGAATGAAGAAGACTGGCCATGGTTGATAACTGTGGAAGCTGGGTGACGGGCAAAGGAAGGATTCCCATACTAACCACTCTACTGCTTAAGTTTGAAACGTTTAAAAGAAAAAACGTTTATGTATAGAGTTCTTCTTTGTTGTACTAAGTATAGGCAGAAGAACTAAAACATATTCTTAAAATTTATCTTAAGCTTTATATACCTATCAATCATGAGACAAATACAGACTTATTTTACAGATATCTGAAAGTCTAACTAGAATTATTACCAGAAACTGCGTTTTTTGTTTTTTTTTTAAACATTTATTTATTTAGAGGTGCCTGGGTGACTCAGTTAAGCATCTGCCTTCGGTTCAGGTCATGATCCCAAGGTCCTGGGATTGAGCCCCACAGTTGCAGTGGGGCTCCCTGCTCAGCAGGCAATCCGCTTCTCGCTCTGCCTCTCTCCCTGAGTGCTCATGCTCTCACGCTCTCTCTCAAATCAATGAATAAAATCTTAAAAAAAAAAAAAAGATTTTTTTTGAGGGGGAGAGAGAGAGAGAGAAAGCACTCCCATGAGCTGAAGGAAGGGCAGAGGGAGAGAGGAAAAAAAAATCTTACACAAGGGACCCTGAGATCAGTACCAGAGCAGAAACCAAGAGTCAGACACTCAACTGACTGAGGCACCCAGTGCCCCCAGAAACCACATTTGTAAAATGAACACTATACTAAATTAAATACCCCAATCTGGTGACTGGTTTCACTGAGTAAGATTAAAATTTCAACTCTTAACTTACTGAATTCAAAAGCACTTATTTAATTCATACTATCTATTATACACAGTACATACCTGTGGACTGTGAAGATCTGTGGTCAGCATGATAATTGAATAAGCCAAAACATAAGCAGTATCTGCACTAGCAAAAAGGGTTTGTCTGGAAAAATAAATGTATCATGTTACAAACTTTTATTGTTTTACAGTCGCATTTAAATAAATCATCTCAAACCCCCATAATTTTCTCTTTCAGGATTTATGTTCTAGCTCATACTACAGTGTTTTTATGGAATTGTCTTATCACTTCCAAATCACAGACAATCCAAATTCTCTGGGTGTAAGGAATGATGAATCTTCTGATGTTCCCTGCCACAATGTCTTGGACATAGCTGGCAACCAATAAATACCTGAATTTGAATCTTGCTTACCCTTGGTTGCATTCGAGGTATCTTGCAGCAAATTTTTCCATCAATCGATCAATTTTCTGAGCTTCCCCTGGAAGACGGAATCCTTCCAGAAACATACGAAGGGCTGAAACAAAGTCCTTTCCTGAAAAGTCATGTTGGTCCACATATGCATACATGACTTCTTTGTTAAATTTATCATTATCTCCCAGGAACTCGCCCACTTGAGTCTAAAGAACAAAAGATAAAAAAATTGATATCCTAATGAAATGTTACATTTGCCACAGAGAGGTTTAAAGAGCAGAAAAATCTCTAAGATTCATAGGTTTTGACTACAGGGTTAACTATTTCAAACGTGAAACTAAAAGTTAAACACACTAAATGTGTTTATTAAAAAAAAGATATTGAGTTTAGAAAATTAAAAAGCAAAATTAAGAATACCTAGGTTATTCTTTGTAAGTTTTACTTACATACTTAGGAGGGCACTTTTAAAGGGGAAACAGTATGTATCATTATTAACTTAAAAAGGAACTTTATAGAGAAGGTTAGAATTAAAAAAATGGGTTTTCTTACAGAGTCTAATCTTTCCTCTTGATGTAAGAACTGGGCAATATCTTCAGGTGTAGTGCCAAGCATCCCTTGTTCTTGGAGGTACTGTATTCCTCTCTTTGGTTTCTTATTAAATCTAGATGATGTTAAAGTTAATACAAACATTAGAAACAGAAAATCATTTGAAAAGATCTTAAACTACTGTAAATTAATTTTCTAATACAACTCAGAAAAGTTTATTTAATATAATCAATGCATGAATATACAAAACTTTTTACATTATGCAAAGTTTTATTTTTCTTTTCTTAGAAAAGAGTCTGAAGCAAAAGGCCATCTTTATCAATGATATGGACCATTTCACTATTTGAGATAATGTCATGTTGTAGATAAGCTCTAAGGATATAGATACTAAATATCTCATGCTTTTAATATTTATATTCTCCTTAATGCTCAAGTAATCTTGGTTCATTCCATATACACCCACTGATTAATTCCGTTTCCTGCTTTTAAAGTAAAGAATTCTGGTGACTGTTTAACAACAATCTGACAGCATCATTTCCTTTATTAAAAAAATTCCTAGATATCCAATGTTTTTGAAGTCAAGTCCAAACTGACCAGATGGACAGACTCCTTCTCAGTACAGCTCTAGTTGATCTCATCCCCTCCCACCCACCTACTCCCACATATCCTATTCTCATTCCTTAAGCAGAATGCATTTCTGCAGTCTATTTCCTCCACACGGCCTTTACTTGCTCCATTCACTGTGGAACTCCCCTTCATGCTTACAGATCCAGTTCAAAGGTCACCTCCTTGTTTCCACATCATTTACTTTCTACTTTTATTACACCACTAATTACTTTGGTCCCTCATCACCTGTCACCTGGTTAACAGTACTTAAATGGTCTTGCTATCTTTTGTTTTGCTCACATTCTAATCCATCCTTCAGGCTACTGGCCAAGTAATTGTTTCAAAAGAGAAACCTGATGCTACTCCTCCTCTGACTAAAATCCTTCAATACTAGTAGGCCAAAGTCAAGAAAAACAAGATAAAAATGTGTTTACATGGAGAGTAAGGCCTGCTGGAATCCGGATCCAACTCAATGCTCTCATTTCATTTCCTACGCCTGCCCCCGACCCTGCCTCTGCGGTGCTGAGCAACAGTCCTCAATGTTCCTCTCCTCTGTGCGGCAGCACGTCATTCTCTGTCTGAACCGTCCTTACCTGTACTGTCCTGACGATTCCTGTCAGTACAGCTCTAGTTGATCTGTAGGATCTAGGACCTGTCAAGTCCTAATTCATACATTAAAATCAAACATAGTTCACTGAGATAAGCACAATCTCTGCTCTCTAGAAGCTCTCTCCCTAATAAAATAAGCTTGATTTTTAAAAACCGTAACAGTAACAATGCAGTAACTCATATATTGACCAGGAAGACAGCACAGACGAGGAAGTTAACAAACACAGATGCTTGTGACATACTTCCTGGGGCAGGTGCCTGTGAAACTGAGCTTTCAAGGAGGACTACGTATTTCAAAAAAAAAAAACATCTCAGAGAGGAAGGGGTCATACTAACACATGGCAGCATAAAACAGCATGACACTGTAACAAACAGCTCTGCATTGTTGGAAGGATGAAGTGAGCCAAAGAAGGCAGGTGATGAAGCTTAGAGTCCAGCAGACCTATATCATGAAGGTTATTATATCCTATTACAAGAAGCTGTGACTTTATTCTTTAAAAACAAAAGGGGGGCAGAAACAGAAGCTGACTTTCATTCAAGAGAGATCACTCTAGCTAAGTGTGAGAAAAGACTACAGAATAAATAAGACCAAAAAAAGGTAGGCCAATTAAAAGATTACATGAGTCAAGGCAAGAAACGGTGTTGGTTTGACTTGCGAAAACAGCTGCGGGAGATGGAGAGAGGAGATAAATAGCATAGATATTTAGCAAGTACAATCAACAGGATTTAGTGACAGACTAGATCCAAGGGGAAAATATAAGTAACTCCCAGGACTCTAGCTTTTTTAATGTGGTAGCATGCTGGGGTTACTAGCCTAAATAAGAAATACAGAAACAGTAGTTTTCTATTTGTCTTTTGTTTTTGGTTAGAGTATTAGGGAGTTGATTATGAAGAGAATGGAGACTGGTAAATTTGGTTATGGACACACTGAGTGTGAGAACCTAAGCAATATCCAACAGAGATGTCCAACGGGCAATTATGGACAGGAGTCTAGACTTTAGCAGAGGTATTTATGTTAAAAGTAACACTGGGGAGTGGTGACATGCTAGCACATACATAGTAGCTGAAGTCATGAAAAAGAACATGATCCTCTAGGGGAAATTACAAAGTAAGAAAAGGGCTGAGGGACAGAACTCTGGAAATGCTAAGCTGTATGCAGGAGATAAATAGCCCACAGGAAGACTGAGATGGATAATCAGAATGGTAGGAGGAACAAGACAGAATGGTGCCACAGTCATGAAAGAGTGTAATGAGAGCATAGCAACATGAAAGCATTCACATGAAAGTATGAAGCAGAGCTCAAGTCCAGGGGCTGAAAGGCCGACTAGAGACTAAGGAGCCCTCCACTTTGCAGTCCTGTGACGACTCCAACTCACTCCCAAGTACTTCAAAGAGAGTTATCATATCTTGGCAGCACTTTGTATACTATTATGGACAATACATGGTATTATTTTAGAAAAACACTTTTGCCCCATATTTAGGCTGTAATCTTAAACACAAACAAGAACCAATGCTTTCATGGTTCTTAGCACACAGTCCCAAACACCAAATATATGTTTGCTGAGTAACACTTGCTGAGAATTTCAATATGAATATCTGATTACACATACTAAACCGAGTCCCTTAGAAGCCACGGCTGTTTCATTCATCAAGTTTCCCTAGGACCTTGCATAATGTCAGGAACAGATGGGACTTTGATAAATATCGACTGAAAAACTGGAATGAATGAACTATTAATGGCTATTTCCTGAGGCAATTTTGTGAGATTTTATAATTTTATGACAGTATACATGCATACATTTTGTCTTTTTTTTGGGAACCTGAACATTCACCAAAAGGTACTGTTTAAAAGTCAGGAAGAAATGCTTTACAGGAGAAGTAGCAAACCAGGTAAAGATACAAGGGAATTTTTAACAGTTTACAGTAGCTAGATCCATGGAGAAATGTCAGCAACTTCATTCTTCCTTCCAGTTTCTCTTTGAAAAAGATGGGCAATTAGAGGAATGAAAGCAGCATGGTACTATTTGGATACGAAATAGTCCAGGAGCAGGCCAATGCCATACAGCTTAGTGGGAAAACTGACTTTACAAGATCTGGGTCTGGTAGAGCAGCCAGGTTGGAAAAGGAGGTTATTACCTTATCAACATATAAAACTGAAATCGATAACAATGGATCAGTAACAAGAGTAGCACATTTGTAACCCAACTGGAGAAAATATAAAACCTATAAAAGGAGCAATGAGAAGCTAGCTATTAGAAGTTTTACATTGTAAATTTTTTGACTTGTCATCTGCTTAGGAAATATAATGCGGGATTTTATAACTGAGCTACTAAATGAACAATGCAAAACTACTGAGATGATATTCATCAACAGCATGTAAGATATGCTGCAAAATTAATTTAATGTGTATTATAGGGGTCTCTTGGGCTAGATTGCAATAAACAAGGAGAGCTGAATAATGAGCCACTAGAAGTCTTGGATACGGGAGACCTGTGCCCGGTTTTACTCAATGAAAGGTGGTAATGAGAAAGGAACAAATATTCTGAAGATGCAGAGAAACCCAGGGCAAGGGTGATACAGTACTAGCAAAAGGATATTCAGTAACATTTCTTCTTAAAATTGGACACTCACAAATCTATTCCTTGTTCTATTATTTCTTTTTGTTGCTTTAGGACTTCAAATTGTTCTGGATTATCAGTGCCAGACATCTGTGTACTGTAGCTGCCTATTCCTGATGATGAAGTTGACTCCAAGGAATTTAAACTTCCATATCTGTTTATTGTCTCAGGGTGTTTGATTTCACTCGTCTCTTGCTCTAAGGGTTTTTCCTGACCTGTGAGAAGAAAGACTGATACAGTAAATTAATCTTTCAAATAAAAATATGTAAATGGTTAAAAAAAAAACATCAAGTAAGGCAAGAAATTTCAATGTTTCTTAGATAACTATGCAACACAAGCAAAATACTGAGTGCCATCACAGACAATATACTATGATATTAAAACACACCAGAATTAGAATGTGTGCACCATTAAAAGTTCTTTCTGCAGTTGCAGTGCTAAGTACCCACTGGGTTTCTGCTCTCAGTTCATGCCTCATGAGAAATAATTTTCCCTCAAAAGACTCTTGACTGATGGAATACTAGCTGTAGCTATGCGTTTTTCTCCTAGTAAGGGTAAATGTCAAACAAAGGTGAACAAACTTCTTAAAACAACTTGGCTTGTATAAATTTCTCCTATAATTATCTTTTCACAAAGCTGCATAAATATGCTTCACTTTAACATATTATTTAAATATTTCTAGGAAGATTTAGAAAGAAAAAGGTTTGGATAACTAAGTTGGAAATTTATAAATTTTTATTTATATTATTTTTTAAAGATTTTATTTATTTATTTGACAGAGATACACAGCAAGAGAGGGAACACAAGCAGCGGGAGTGGCAGAAGAAGGTTTCCCGCTGAGCAGGAAGCCAGATGCGGGGCTCGATCCCAGGACCCTGGGATCATGACCTGAGCCAAGGGCAGACGCTTAACGACTGAGCCACCAGGCATCCCTTGAGTGGATTCTAAACAGATGAAATTTTTATTAAATATATCCAGGCTTTCTTTGCTTTGAGCAGGGAAAATGCTGGCTAGTATCAGCATCTCACTCCCCTTACTGAAGTGAGAAATAACTTGAAACCTTTTGAGTTCTTTAGGAAACACATCTATTATAAATTTATAGTACTACAAATTTACAATTTTAAAGCTAGTATTTAACTCATACAGAATGCTTCCCTTATCAGCTAAAGGAATAAAGAGGTCACAAAACTGGCCTAATGGCAACTGGAACTATCCTCTTCAAAATACCATTTACTTGAAACGACAAAGGATTATAAAATGTCACCTTACCAAGAGTTGTCTGAGAGTTGGGATTCACATACTGATCCTTACTCCATTCAACCATACACTTCAAAATTGACACTAAACATTCTAAACCTTTTTTCCTCAGGCTCAATTCCTACAAATAATTCATAAAAAGAATAAAAACAAAAAGATCTTTTAAGGAAACACATAGCTCTTCCTTGACCAAGTTTAAATTTGAAAATGCTTTTAAAGTTCTTACCTGAACATTACTCATACCAAGTTCTTGACTACCCCGTCCTTGAGCAATTTTTGATAGATCATTTACTAGTCTTTCAAATATATTCGCTGCATTTAAATCACAGTCATAGTTTACATAAATATCCACTACACTCTGAGCATCTGTAACAATATCATATATTACTTTTAACAAAAGGCATTAAGAATATTAGTATATTTTGGGCTTTTAAATCTCTCTTTTTAAGAGAGATTTTATTTATTTATTTGTCAGACAGAAAGAGAGAGAGAGAGAGAGAGAGAACAAGCAGGGGGAGTGCCAGGCAGAGGGAGAAGCAGGCTCCCCACTGAGCAAGGAGCCTGATGCAGGACTCAATCCCAGGAACCGAGATCATGACCTGAACCAAAGGCAGATGCGTAACCAATTGAGCTACCCAGGCATCCCTCAAATATCTCTTAATAAGAAAAGATAATAAGGATAATTTCAAATACCTGCACAGATCCTTGTCAATGTTTGAATAACCATCCATTTGTGGTCAAATGAGCTGGTAGAAGTTTCCAAAATGTATAGGAAAATTTCTTTAAAGAACACCTGTGATTAGGGAAAAAATTCTGTTTAAAATATTATTTGTATATGTGATGTTTTAAATATCCCAAAGCTGTGGAGCAGAGATTAGGACCCAGGCTCCTCTGGAGTTCAACTTCTTTTGAGTTCCATCTCTGAAATGTCAGGACTAAGCTAACTTGGGTGTGTGACTTAAACTAGCCCTTATAGTAGGAGTACTGAACTTCACATTGTTTTGTTTGCCATCACACAGCCACTACAAAGGAAATCTGCAAAGTCCTCTGGGTAAGAATTTTGTGAACATATTTACAAAAGCAATGTAACTCATGCTTCATTTTTTTAATCTCTCAAAGATTATAAATTTATTCATCAGTTAGGTTTTTCAGCCATTATTAATAGGTGCCTAATTTTCCTAGATTTAAATGTACCTAATGCTCTAATCCACACAATAAAAATCATCTCTTACACTATATTTTTATAATTACTCACATAAGTGGAAATCTCTATCTGAAAACAACAAACTGTTTCTTACTATTCTTTACACTAAATGATGTCAAATAAAAAGGAGTTACTCAACCTAATTAAATAAATTACAATTTAAGAGCTAGGAAAGAATTTTTAGATTGAAATTTATTTTGGAAAAATGACTGATTTAAGAAGGGATGACTGAAAAAAGAAAACTAAAAGTCACACATTAACATTTAGGGAGCTTTGTGCTCCATAAATGCATACTGATAATATGAGGTGACTAATGTCTTTCTCCCTCCTAATTGGGTGAGGTACCCTTGAAATGTGCTTTTCTTTCACAAAATCCAACACATTTCTATTACTTCCTTAACGTCAGCAGCATTTCCTACAAGAGCATAACTTTTTAAGAAGGTAGGGTCCAGGTCTTTCTTACTAAGCACTGTGTCCCCACTGCCTGGCATACAGCAGCTGTTCAATAAATATTTATGATCACAGTTCCTAAACATTGCCCCAAGGCACCCCTGCAGCCAACTTAGAGGGATGCCATGACAATTTCTGAGGGAAAATTCCGAAGAAATATATCTGTTGAACACCTCACAAGACTGCTCAGTTTCAACATTAGATCACACTACATTCCTTTCACTGACATCATTTTCGCAAACCTGAGTTTTAGTGATTGGTATGCTAAAGGGCAGAGACGGCAAGAAAGTCAATGAAGAATAGGAAATAAGGGTGGCAGTGTCCAAGTGGATTCCAAGGTCTGAGGAGTTGGGCAGTGTCCAAAAGGCACATACATTTCGGTAGTTAAGTAACTGTGACTACTTAAAAATGAAATAAAAATATCATTTTTAAAAATTTATCTATTATTTTTCTTCAAATGGAGATTACGTTGTTAAAATAAATATTTGTTAAGCTGTTTGAACCTCATTACTTAATAAATGGAACTGTTAGGTACTTCTTTTAGCACAAGTACGCTGTGAAAAGATTAGACACTCTAAAGGTACCATGAATCAAGAAAGTTTGCTGCCTTGCTGGGACAAGCAAGGGGTAGTGGACATGACACTTGCTGAGACCAGAGAGCGTGAGTGGCTGCATTGCTTCCCTGCCCCCAGGCTGAGGCTGGTGAGCACAAGTGCCTGCGGCATTCTCCTGTACCCAGCCTAAAGCCAGTGGACACACAGATGAGGCACTCTGCCATAGCACTGCTGAAACACATAGGCACTGCCTTTTTGAAGTCTTAAGCCAGCAAGGGTGCCCCTTCCCCTACACTCTCCAGCTGTCTTGCTACAGCCAGTGAGCATGTGCAATCCACAGAGGAGATATCACTTGACTGCCTGGCCCTGGTGGCCAAGAGAGCTGGCATTCAGAGCAACATGGGACTGTAACAATGAGAAAGACTGTTCTTGGCATGCCACCATCCATAGGGCATTGCACAGACAGCGGACTGAAACACAACATGTCTTCTTGTAAAAAAGGTCTGTTTATTTAGCCTGGAAGCTTCAGCCTGAGGAACAGGCTTCAGGTCTCCCTCACATCTAGAGGTGAAAAAGGTGCTCCCCGGGAGTGAAAGCAGGGAGAAACCGTGTTTTGCGCCTCCCCCGGCCTTACTACAGTTTGACAAGCCTTCCCAGAAAGGAGCTTATACACTTCTCTGGAGTCAGGAATTTTGCCACTGTCACACAGGGGACATCTCCAGATCTCCAGTCTGGAGAACAGGACTGTATATATTTGCATATTTAAAAGTTGCTGCCTGAGGGAGTGGCTTCCAAACAACCTGAAACTAGGTGCTAAATGAGATTCCTCCCCATGGATCACTGACAGGACATGGCACATCCTCAACAATAGGTGCATATCAAGAATAAATAAGGTGGTTTAGATAATCACAAAGGTTCCAGGGACAACCAAGAGCTAGGGCAAGGTTGAATGAGAAGGATCATCACCTGCACAAGGTCATTCCCTCAAGAGAGAGAGGCAGATGTTTCACCCAATACATGGAAACAGAGTCAAGCAAAATGAGGAAACCAAGAAATAGATTTCAAAAAAAAAAAAAAGACAAAAACCTCAGAAAAAGACCTTAATGATATAGAGATAGGTGATCTACATGATAAAGAATTCAAAGTAATGCTCATAAAGATGCTCACAGAATGTGGTACAGGAATGGATGAGAACTTCAAGAAGGAAAATGAAATAGCAAAGAAGTCAAAGAGCTGAGGAACACAATAACTGAACTGAAAAACACACTTGTGGGGTTCAACAGCAGACTGAATCAAATAGGTAAGGACCAGCGATCTACAAATCAGGGCAGTAGAACCCCCCAAAGAGAGCAACAAAAAGAATTTTTAAAAAATGAAGATGACTCAAGGAACATCAAGTGGAAGAACATTCTCATTATAGTAGTCCCTAAAGGAGAAGAGCAAGAGAAAGGGGCAGAAGACTTATCTGAACAATTAAGGCTAGAAACTTCCCTGGGGGAAGGAAACAGACATCCAGGTCCAGGAAGTCCAAAGAGTTACAAATGAGATGAATTCAGAGAGGTCCACACCAAGACACATTGTAATTAAAATGTCAAAAGTTAAAGATACAGAGAAAATCTTAAAAACAGCAAGAGAAAAACAACTAGTTGTATACAAGGAAAAACCCATATGGCTATGAACAGATATCTGAGCACAAACTGTGTGGCCAGAACGCAGTGACAGGAGATACTCAAAGTGCTGAAAGGAAAGAACTTCCAACCAATAATACTCTAACCAGCAAGATTATCATTCAAATTTCAAGGAGAGAGTTTTCCAGACAAGCAAAACCAAAGGAGTTCATTATAATTAAACTGTCTTTATAAGTAATATTAACAAGACTTCTTTCAGCTGAAAAGAAATGGCACTAATAAACAAGAAAACATACAAAAGTAAAAATCTCACTAGAAAAGGCACATTATAGTACAGGTAGTAAATTAATCACTTATAAAGCTACTAATAAAATTAAAAAAGTAAAATTAAGTAAAACAATGATTAGTTAAGGGTTACATAAAAAATGTAAAAAGCAGTATCAAAAACATAAAATGGGGGAGGGATTAAAAATGCAGTTTAGTAGGAGTGTTTTCAAATTTAAGTTGTGATCAACTTAAAATAAACTGATCTATACATAGGAGGATATATGTGATCCTCATCATAGCCACAAACCAAACACTTATAGTAAATATACAAAACGAGAAAGGAATCTAACCATAATACTAAAAAAAGTCATCAAACCACAAAGGTAGAGAAAAAGAAAAAGGAACAGAACAGTCAGAAAAAAATTAACAAAATGGCAGTTAAGTATTTACCTATCAATAGTTACTTCAAATGTAGATGAACTAAATGCCCCAAACAAAAGATATATAGTGGCTGGATGAATGAAAAAACAAGATACATCTATATACTTCCTACATGAGACTCCTTTCAGAAGTAAGGACACACACAGACTTGAAAGTGAAAGAATGGGAAAGATATTCCACACAAAGGGAAAGGAAAAGTAAGGTGGTACAGCTACACTAATATCAGACAAAAAAAGACTAAAACAAAGACAGTAATAAAAGACAAAGTGGGGCAGTAAATAACAATAAAGGGGTCAATCCAGCAAAAATTTAGAATAGTTATATATGCACCATACATAGAAGCACTGAAATATATAAGGCAAATATTAACAGACCCAAAGGGAGAAACTGACAGCAGTAGAGTATGAAATTTCAATCCTCCACTTACATCAATGGATAGATCATCCAGACAGAATATCATTAAGGAAACACTGGTCTTAAATAACACATTATACAAGATGGATTTAACAGATGTACAGGCAACCGTTGAAAAACATGGGTTTGAACTATGCAGGCCCACTTATATGCGGACTTTTTTTTTCCTTCAAGTTTTATTTAACCTCCAGTTAGCTAACATACAGTGTAATATTAGTTTCAGGTGTAGAACTTAGTGATCCATCTCTTACCTACAACACCCAGTGTTCATCACTACTAGTGACCTCCTTAACCCATCACCCATTTAACCCATCCCCCTGCCCACCTCCCCTCCAGTAACCCTAAGTTTGTTCTCTATAGTTTGTTCCTGGTTTGCCTCTCTCTCTCTTTTCTTTCCCATATGTTCATCTGTTTTATTTCTTAAATTCCACATATGAGTGAAATCATACGGTATTTGTCTTTCTCTGACTTATTTTACCTCTCAAGCTCGGGGGCACGTGGGTGGCTTAGTTGGTTAAGCACTTGCCTTTGGCTCAGGTCATGATCTCAGGGTCCTGAGATCAAGCCCCGATCAAGCCCCACGTCAAGCTCCTTGCTCAGCAGGGAGTCCCCTTGTCCCTCTCCCTTTGCCCCTCCCCACCACTCATGTTCTCTCCCTCTCTATCTCAAATAAATAAATCTTAAAAACACACTTCAAAAAATACTCTCAAGCTCCATCCTATGTGGATTTCTTTTGATAAATACAGTACGTACTGTAAAAATATTTTCTCTTATGATTTTCTTAATGTTTTTTCTCTAGCTTACTTTATTGTAACACAGTATATCACGCATACAATATACAAAATATATGTTAATCGACTGTTATCAGTAAAGGCTTTCAGTCAACAGTAGGCTATTAGTAGTTAAATTTTGGGGGGAGTCAGATGGTTAACATGGATTTTTGACTAGGCAGTAGTTAAATGTCCCTAACCCTGTACCATTCAAGCATTAACGGTATACAGAACCCAAAAACAGAATATACGCCCTTCTTAAATGCACATGAAACACTCTTCAGGACAGATTACATTTTAGACCACAAAACAAGTCTCAATAAATTCAAGAAAACTGAAATCATATCAAATACTACACAATGGTTTAAAATTAGAAATTACAAGAAGAAAAACTGAAAAACTACATGTGGAGATTAAACAACACACTACTGAACAACTGAGTCATAGGAGAAGTCAAAAACTACCTTGAGATGAACAAAAACAAATACAACATACCAAAATCTATAGGATGCAGCAAGTGGTCCTAAGAGAGGAATCATTGCAATACAAGCCAACTTCAAAAACAAACAAGAGAAACCTCAAATGAGTAACTTAACTTTACACCTAAAGGAATTAAAAAAAAGAATACAAGAAACCTAAACATAGGAAGCAAATAAGATCAGAGTGTAAATAAATGAAAGAGAGACTAAAAAGACTATAGAAAAGATGAATAAACAAAGAGATGATTCTCTGGAAAGATACACACACTGACAAACCTTCAGGCTGACTCACTCAAAGTCAGAAATGAAAGAGGAGGTTACAGCTGATTCCACAGATATACAAAAGATCACAAAAGACTACTATGAACAATTATATACCAACAAATGGGACAACCTAGAAGAAATGGATGAATTCCTAGAAACATACAATGTTACAAGAATGAATCAGGAAGAGACAGAAAATCTGAATAGACCAATTACTAGTAAGGAGATTAAATCAGTAATCAGTCTCTTCAATCACTGGTCCTGGGCAAACTGGACAGCTACATGTGAAATGATGAAACTAAACCACTATCTTACACCATGTACAAAAATTAACTCAAAATGGATTAAAGACTTGAATGTAAGACCTTTAACCATAAAACTCCTAGAAGAAAAAATAGGTAGTAAGCTTGCTAACATAAGCCTTAGTGATGTCTTTTTGGATCTGATTCCAAAGGCAAGGGAAACAAAAGCATAAGTAAACAAATGGGACCACATCAAACTAAACAGCTTCTGCACAGCAAAGGAAACCATTAATGAAATGAAAAGGCAACCTACTAAATAGAAGACATCTGCAAATCATATATTTAACAAGGGATTAATATCTAAAATATATAAAGAACTTACACAACTCAATAGCAAAAAAACAAAAAAAAAAATCAATTAAAAAAACAGGCAGAGGTTATGAAAAGACATTTTTCCAAAGGAGACAAATACAGATGGCCAACAGGTACACGAAAAGATGC
Source organism: Zalophus californianus (assembly GCF_009762305.2). NCBI lineage: Eukaryota > Metazoa > Chordata > Mammalia > Carnivora > Otariidae > Zalophus > Zalophus californianus. The sequence continues at coordinate 126,960,971 of NC_045598.1, forward strand.
TCAACATCTCTAATCATCAAGGAAATGCAAATCAAAGCCATAATGAGGTATCACCTTACACTTGTGAGGATGGCTATTATCAAAAAGATAAGAAATAACAGAGTTTGACGAGGATGTAGAGAAAGGGGAACTCTTGTACACTATTGGTGGGGATGTAAACCGGTACAGCCACTATGGAAAACAGTATGGAGGTTCCTCAAAAAATTAAAAATAGAGCTACTATATAATCCAGCAATTCCACTAATGGGTATCTATACAATGAAATGAAAACACTAATATGAAAAGATACATGATACCTATGTTTATTGCAGCATTATTTACTATAGACAAGATAATGGAAAGAAACGCAGAGTCCATGAATGGATAAAGAAGAAATGATATATATGTACAATGCAACACTACTCAGCCATAGAAAAGAATTTAAATCTTGTCATTGCAATAACATGGATGAACCTTACAAGAATTATGCTAAGTGAAATAAGGAAGAGAAAGACAAATACTGCCATGATTTCATTTAAATTTGGAGTCCAAAAAACAAAAACAAAAGAAACAAAGCTCCGACTCATAGATAGAACCAGCTGGTGGCTGACAGAGGGGTGAGGATGTGGAGGTTCGAAATGGGTGCAAAGGATTAAGAGGTATAAACTGCCAGTTATAAGTTGTGGGGATGTAATACACAGTATGGGGAATATAGTTAATAATCTTGTATTAACTTCGTAAGATAACAGATGGTAACTAGATTTATTGCAGTGATCATCCTGTAATGTACAGAAATGTTGAATCCCTATGTTGTACACCTGACACTAATACTGTTAACATCAATTATACTAAACAAACAAATAAAAAAGAAAGTTTAGAACTCTCCAAATTGTGGACTAAATAAAACCCCTAGATTTGAAGAAAGAGGAAAATAAAAACTTTAGCTACTCTGAGTTATCAAATTATACTAGGCAAGCAATAGCCTACAATTGTAATTTAAGACATCATGCCCATCGACAGGGGCTCTAAAAAAACACAAAAATTTTAAAGATAGAGCACCTAAAATGTAATGTGTGTAGAGTAACAGTAGTATCATAGACACTTCGCACATATTTTCTTGAAAAGTTGTGCATTAACTATTTTCTGATAATAGACATGTAAGTTAATGTCTATGGAAAATCATATTATCGAAACTCTGAAGTGAATATTCTCATAAAATGAACATTCATGTAATAACAATCTCAACACTACTTTGCAAATTTAGGTTTTTATATGTCGGCTTTGCTTTCTCCAATTAGAACACAGCTTATCTTGCATTTGAATATGTGTAGTATTTTCAAAAGCAATCTACACTTGTCTTGTTTGATCCTCAATCTCTCCATAAGGGACAATGGAGAGCGAAATAAACCTGATCTCTTTAAGCATACAGAACAATATTACAACAATTTTGTAATGAGAATCTACCATCTGAGACAAAGGAAATTTCTTACCAGCATTTCCTTTAAATTTGTGTTTCCAAAAGTTTTGTACATTAAATTTAATCTACAAAAATAGTAATCCCAACTTTAGTGATTTTTGTGATACCTGGTTCCCTAAGAATTTATATTTCACAGTCTACTAAACAGTACTTAAAGAAGTTGAGTCTCAGTGTTCAGAAATCTCTAAGTAAATGAATGTAGTCTTCTAAAATTATCTAATAGCAATTTAAATGCTTCATCATCACATGGAAGACTTTTGGCTTAGTAAGGAAGCAAAAGTTCCAAAAGTTTTTTTAAATCTCTTTTAACTGTACTTCCTGAAAATAATGGGAAAAAAGTTATCAAAAAATAGCAACTGTTCCTAGTTAAATGCCTTCCATTATTTTGACAGACATAAGACAAACTAAAATTTGACAATATATATGTACCAGAAATTGTTTCCTGTTCAGAATTTGGCCCCAATTTAAAAACTAGGGCCTTATTCTGTCTTATTCCCATAATATTCCATGTGAATTTTAATAGATACTGTAGAACATTAGTAATAAAGTATATGATTGTTCCACCCACCTCAAATCTCTAGGAAATGACAATTTATCATTTGCACATTAGAAAAATAATACAAAGCAAAAATTAAAATTTCAAACTCCTAAAATATAACACTAAAAATATAATCCTTCTTAATAGCCTCTTTAAAGTGCCCAAAACTTAAATGGCTTAAAACCGTATATATATAGAGTTTTCTTTTAAGATAACCAAATTCACTATTACATACCATATAAACAACGGCAAAATTACTGTGAGGACTGAATTACCTCAGGACATCTAGAATCATCAATTCAACCAGTATAAATTCCCTGTCTTAATTTGATTTTGTTTTCTTAATGTTTACCCAGTGCTTAGTACTTCATAAGCACATGCTAGTTGAATGAGTAAATGAAAAAAAAGTAGCACAGTTGACCCCTGAACAATGCGCGGGTTAGGGCTACTGATCCCAGCGCAGCTGAAAATCCACATATAACTTTGGGTCTCCAAGCGCTTAACTACTAATAGGCTACAAGCCTACTGACAACATAAACATTCAACTAACTATTTTGTACATTATATGTATTATATGCTGTATTCTTACAATCAAGTAAACTAAAGAAAAAAAAAGAAAATACACTTACAGTACTGTATCTACACTTACTGAAAAAAAATCCACATGTAAGTGGGCCTACTCAGTTCAAAGCAGTATTGTTTAAGGGTCAGCTGTATATGACAATTCACAAATATTATTTCACATTCTGAAAAATTTTCTAGGGGATTAATATCTGATTTAAAACATGAAACAAATGAAATACCCAACAATGCAGAACATACCTCAATTTGCATCTTCAGATGCGTCTTGAAATTTGACAACAAAGTGAGAAATATGGAAAGAGAAAGCTCAAAAACCTCTGGAACAGATGAAACTCCATTTTTTGAGAGTGCAACACACAGATACTGCTTAATAGCATTAATAAACATCTCATTTGTCCTGAAAACAGGTCCTGCATTCTGCAGAATGGATAGAAGTAACTGCAATGAAAGAATCTTGGATCGTAACTCATGAGACCTAAAATGTAAAAAAGAAGGCACAGTATATGGACATATTTAGCATATGGTAATAAAAGGCTGTTCCAAAGATATTTCCTGGTACCACAAAATTTCACACACTTTTAAATGGAGAGGAACAGAAAACTCTACCACATAAAGTACAGTACATGAATAAGCTTTGCCACTAGTAATGGGTAGTTCCACTTATGATCTCAAGTACCACATAATTTCACAAACTTTTTATATGGAAAAGCAATCATTCACACATATTTAAAATCAACCTACTCTTCCTTTGGACACAATATATAAAGATTTATTCCCTGTTCTTTTCTTACACAAGCATATTTCACCTTCTAGAAATCATCATAAACTTCCCAGATTATATGCCATATTTAGTATATGAGTTCCATAGTATATGATATTTAATAGTTTAGTATATAATGTACTTTTTCCCTACGTATGCTACTCAAAAACCCTAAACAAAATTAAAAGTTTTGGTTGCATGAACAAGTTGTAAGACTATTTCAAGCTTATTTTTCAATAACCATTTAAAGTTCTTTTCTTTTTTGAAATAGAGGCTTTTAGAACATTTATCATCTCTTAATAGTTTACCCATTTATTCTAAGTATTTTAATAATGAAAAGCAAAAAAACTCCCTTTCAGCTTAAATTTTCACTTTTTTTCTGATCAATATACTATGCCATATTCTGATCAGTGTCTAGCATTATAATTATCAGATTTCACAACATAGAATTTTTCTCCCATTGACAGGCCTCTTAAGGCCAACAGACCAACATTGTATCCCATGCAATTTTTCAAATACAGAACACACTTACATGCTCTAGGAGCTAATTCTTTTATTTTTTCCAAATGCTGTATCAGTTACATTCACACCACAGATAATTAAGTTTACTTAACTGTTCCTGATTTCTACCTTAAAAATTTTATGGTTTTTAAGGGTCGAGTATTTCAAGAACCTAAGAAACTCTAACAAGTATTTAATTTCATGTAAATGGGAATCACAAAAATATTACCATCTTTGAAATAAAACTGGAACCAATAATATCATTACTTGCTACTACATATCAACTTTCCAAGAAGGCTATGTACGGCAAATATAGTTATTACCAAAGGAAAAAACAAAGCTTAAATCAAGTTAGAAACAGTGCGAGGTTAGATTATGAATAGCCCAGGAAAATATGGTATGGGTTAAGTATCTCCCCTTCATGTTGAAGCCTTCCAAGGCTTTTATATTACGACTATTTCCTAGTCTAGTTAATTGTCTTTTCTGCTCAATTCCAGTAGTTATTACAACCTGCACATAAATTTTTGTTGTAGGTTTTATTTTTGTATCCCCAGCTCTAACAAAATGCCTTGTAAATAGTAAGTGCTCAATATAACTCATGGATTTATTCATGCACCCATCTAAACATTTAAGTACCTACTCTCTATAAGGCATTAATTAATGAAGAAATGATTAAATGATTGTCTTATGACACAATCAAGTACACTTTTATAGGCAAAAGAAGCTAGAAATTTCAGGCCTGCAGATTTTCACGGGGTAGTTTCAAATTATAATTCAAGCTTAATGAACATTTCCTGGAACATCATCTTAGCAAGATCACAAAATATCAAGAGAAGAAAGGCAAAAAAGAAAATTATGTAACTACAAGTCATTAATTTTGGGGAAAAAAATCATTCAAGATAGGAACTACATATTCTCTCTTGGAAAATGAACAGGTTCTAGAGGTGGAAAATTTGATTTCTTCTGTATTCAATTCTAATGTTTAATGTTCCTGATAACCAAAAAGGTTTTTTTATGTTCAAATTTCCTAATGTTTGGTTTAAGTCTACTGAGTGGGAGGATAATTAATTTACATTATTCCTCATAAGAATCCTTTGTAATATTAAAGATTGCAGCTCTCCAAAACTAGATTACTCTTTATATAGTACTAAAGGAAAGCCCCCCGCCATAAAGTACTCCTTAAAATCATGTATTTTCTTTTGTTTTCTTTTCATTTTGGGCACTTTAAAGAATTCTTTTTCTGCTTATTAATATGTTTTCAAATAACATTTTTAAACAGTTGATTTGGAAAAGTAAACATCTGAGACTTTTAAGGTTAATAACATTTTTAAATCATGGCAAAGATGGCCTTCAGCAATAACACTAAATTTTTTTTTTTAAAGATGACTTTTTTTTAAAGATTTATTCATTTATTTTGAGAGAGTGAGAATGAGAGAGAGAGAGAGACAGAGACAGAGAGAGCACATGAGAGGGGGGAGGGTCAGAGGGAGTAGCAGGCTCCTCGCCGAGCAGGGAGCCCATGCGGGACTCGATCCCGGGACTCCAGGATCATGATCTGAGCCGAAGGCAGTCGCTTCTGAGCCACCCAGGCGCCCCAGCAATAACACTAAATTCTTAAGTTATTTCCTCCTTAAAGTAAGTCTTCAACAATTTGGAATGAGATGTTATTTTTCCTGTCATAGTGAAAATAAGAAACTGAAAAAATTTTGAATATATTCTTATAACATACATAGGGTACAGCCAACTTTATATTGCAATCTGAACAGCCTTCATCCTTCTTCTGTAGAGTTTGTATTTTCAAAATTAAGGAAAATCAGTGTTATATTTCTGACTCTCAGGATTTGGGCCTAAAAAGATTTTAGAATTTTAGGTTTAGGGCTTAAAAGATGTTTCCCATTGAATCAGTACAATGTGACAAAATAAAACTATAGAAAATAGAACAAATGTGGTTTCCCAAAACTTACAAAGTTTTTCTTTTCTCCCCAAACTTAATAAATATTGTAACCGTCTCTCATCTTTCTTCTTAGGTGACATTTAGAAACCAAAATGCTCTAGAGTTTTTAAAAAATGAAGTAGTGCTTACATTTTCCCCCATTTCAATATCCTTTTCACCAAGACACTCAGGCAAAGCCACCTCTAAGATTTCTCTCTCCAGAAAGTTCTGCTAAATTGTCATGCTGTATTACACCATGCTGCAACATTAGGGAGGCATGGCTCTCCAATACTGCCCAAACTCAGTCTCAAGCAAGAATTAGTTACATTTGACTCATATGAAATGAAAGATATTTGGTGACTTATGACTTAAACTAATATATTTGATAGGAATCAGACAAGTGAGTCCTATCTCAAAGTACTTCCTGCTTCCCACAGAGAAAGGTATCACATCCAAGCATTTTTCAGACCTTGATGAACATGGAGTATCTTTCATTATAAATTTTAAAAATTTATTTCTCTTAGGTTTTATTACCTTTCAACTGGTAGTTTTCAGAAACTTGGCATGAGGCTAAATGTAACAGGGCTACACTTACTCCAAAGTTACTCATGATACTGAAATAAGAATTCTCTCAATTGTTCAACTAGGCACAATTCTCTAATACTGTTGGTATGCTTTGGGAAACAGTGTAAGGTATCTAGCAATTTTCGAACTCACCGTTTTTCAAATACATTTTTTAAAAAGCAAAATAACCCTAAAATAATTTTTTTGAGAGTTCTATGGGGCAAGAAGAACAAAAGAAAATGAAAGACTACCTTATAGTAAGTAAGTTTCAAGCTTAAAAAACTGTATTTGTCAAGCAGAATAGCTAATGACTTACTTTGGATCTGGTGGTCCATCTGACAGTGGTTTCATGGACAGTTTACACAATGACCTGAATACTAGAAAGGCATCCTTTTGTAAAATGTGGGAAAACTTAGCACCAGGTGAAGGTCCTGAAGAATTTCCAGATTCCTAAACAAGTTAACATACCATGTAAATAAAGACATTTATTTTATTCAGTTCAGTAATTAATGGAGGGGGTTCTGTTGGAAGAGAAACCTGATGAGGAATTGCCATACTGTTTCTCTTTAATCTGACATACCACCTTCCTTCCCAGCAATAAATTAATACCTTAAAAAATAAATTCTTTTTTTTAAATAAAGATTTTTATTTATTTAACAGAGGGAGAAAGAGAGAGAGCACAAACGGGGGAGTGGCAGAGGGAGAGGGAGAAGCAGACTCCCCGCTGAGCAGGGAGCCCGATGCAGGGCTTGATCCCAAGACCCCAGGATCATCACCTGAGCCGAAGGCAGAAGCTCAACTGACTGCGCCACCCAGGCACCCCCAAAAATAAATTCTTTAAAAATATTCTCTCTTTGACACCAAAAAAACTCTGGAAATTTATCCAGTTCATATCATTACTAACAAAATTGAGCACATAATGCCCTGACAAGATATCTCATCCATGGCCTAGACCATGCTTTCCACTACCTGTCATTGGGTGTTTTATGTTTTTGTTCTATTTGATGTTTTATCTACTCTGTGCAGAGAGACATAAAACAACAGAAATTGTCAAGGCAATGTTTAGAAGTTGTTAACTGATGAAAGTCAACAAAGCCAAGAAAGCTGAATCTTATACATAGGGCGATGATTTAGGGTAGGACTCCCTTATCTAAAATAAGAACACACTAAATATAGGGTAGGGAGGATGAGGAGAACCTGTCACTACCATAGTATAGATTTCATTGTAGCTGTGAATGAAAGTAAGATGAAGTTCCCTAGATTTCTAAAAGTTCGTTTTCATCAAATGATACTAGAATTGTCCTGTGAATATATGATAAAAATAGAATTCTCTGGAAGAAGTCATAAAAAATTTAATAATGATTATCAGAAAATGATAATTGTCCCTCAAAGCACTTACTCCATTTTCTGTCAATACCCAAAAGCTCTTTTTAAATCCAATTTCAATAGGGGGGAGCACAGAGAAGATGTGAATATATATGAAACAGCTTAGAGTTGGAAAGTTAACTATCAATATTCAGGGAATAAACTGCTTTGATTTATATCAATAAGAAAAACCCAAGTTTTTATTTTCCCAAATTATAATCAGCCAGCATATTCACTATATATCACTAGATATATTCACCACAAGGTGCTGGTAGCCTATAAATCTATAAGATTAACTGGATACCCCCTGCCCCCCATTTATACCTGAGTATCATTGGAAGAGACAGACAATCTGTCATCAGGTAAAGACGGTGTATATGCAACAGAAATTGGTGTTCCTGGAATTCCATTTGCTTGAATATTTTCACTGTCGCTACCATCCTCTATACTTCCAATGTTGCCATCTGCACTTGCATTTATAGTAGTCCTTTCTCCCATATCTAAAATGGTAAGAATAAAAAAACCATGCAAATATATCTGACTTAACTCAAGTGTACTGAAAAAGCATAAAGAGTATTTAAAACGCAACAGTGGCAAAAAAGCAATGTGAAACAGTATGTATTGGCACCATTTAAAGGTTAGCATACTTAGTAGTAAGTATGCATTTGGAATACATCCAAATATAATCCTTGAGTAGCTCTAGCTAGGAAACACATTCAGCTGATCAAAGGCTAACTGGTATGTGCCCAAACAGAAGCTTACTTTTGGTCTATATTATCATTTACTAAACTTGGTTCTAATGAATGCTAATGCCTTAAGATGTTAACAGAGATTCTTCAAAAAAATATCCCATTATCAAGTAAGTTAGAGATATGCTGGGAAATAGCTTTCTTTATTACATTTTTTAATTTGCTCTCTAAAGGGAATATATAATATGCAGGGTTTCCAAAATTTATTTTACCATGAGCCCCTCTTCCTCATTTTAGAATACCTATTAATAACTCTAATAATATATTCTTAAGACACAGATATGGAAAAAATGGCTACAGCCCTGAATATTTTTCAGCATGTCACTCTGAGTAATCATACTTTTAATTAATATGAACAGAAATAAATGACTTCCAGTAGAACAAAGAGATAATGCAAATAATATCTGGTTTCATAACTATTCTAGGTGTAATGTATGTTATTTAAAAAAAAGAAATACATACTTATCTGTGGCCATAACTCAGCCATCTGGCAGAAAATTGCTCATTTCATGCTACCAATTACAAGAGAACCATAAGCAAAGGAAACATACTATACTATAAGGAGCAGATTTTGGAGTATGAAAGACCTGTGTTTCAATCATGTCTCCCCATTTAACTGGATAATTTATTTCATCTTTCTTTGCATCAGTTTCTTCATCAGCAACAAAGATGATAATGTTCATGAGGAATCACCAAAACACACATACCCTACATAGGCACACTACATAAAGAACAACTAATTCTAAATTAGTGGTAGCTATTATTTTGTCTATAACTGATAACACATGCCCAATTTTTGACTAATTCAGTAATGAAAAGAGTATATCTGGTGTCCCAACTCTGAAGCTGCTTTCTGCTCTCCAAATTAGAACACCCTGGATAGATTAAACTGGATGATTTCAAAGTATGTTTTACAATTAACAACTGGTACATGAAAAAGATATTCATTGATAAAATATATTTGGGAAACTCTGCATTACACAAAACAGTTTTCCTAGTGGACCTTTTGGATCTTTAACATGCTGATATTAGACATGCTTAATACTATTACAACTTTTAATATATATTTAATATGCATAATACATATGTATTAATGTGCTAAATACTGCTACAGTTTTTAAAAGACATATTATTTATTATATATATCTTACATATATAAAAATGTTTAATATGCAAAGAGTTCTCTGGAAAAAGTCATAAAAAATTTAATAATGATTATCAGAAAATGATAATTGTCCCTCAAAGCACTTATTCCATTTTCTGTCAATACCCAGTCACATCTCCTCCCACTGCCCCTCTTCCACCTTCCCTTAACAAACAAGCAAACAAATTACCTTAGCTAAGAAGTAGGTAACTTAACATAGGCTACTTCAGTCTCCCTTGTCCCACCATAAAGTTCCCTGACATCAACAATAATCTTTCTCTTTCCTCTCATTTTAGGGGAAAAAATACTCCTTTGTACTTCTAAAGTGAACTATTCATTCACCCTCAAACCCATCTCTTCTTGCATTCATTAATATCTTCCCCCAACTCAAGTTTTTTCTTGCAACATTACATTTTCAATTTCATGTAAATGACTGAATCTTCTCCAATACTTATTAACATATTCAAATCTTTTCACTGAAAAAAAAAGTCTTCCTTCAACTCTTGCTACACCTCTCCAACTGTCCATTTTTCTCCTTTTTTCACATTTCTGAGAGGAATAATCAATATTCATTGATGATACTTTCCTTCCTCCCTTCCTAGGAAATTTCTCAAAAGAACTGAAAACATTCTTCACTTTACTGCTTCCTACAAGTTAACTTAAAATTTCTCAATTTTCTCATTGTAAAAAAGGAAATAGTAACAGCACCTAAATATCCCAGTGTTTGGGGAGGATTAAGTGAATAAATTGAAGTAAAGCACATAAAATCATTTGGGATACACAAAAAGTACTTAATAGAGTTATTATTCTCTATGTTTTCTCCTCTAATTCTCCCTCTCTGTCTCCTAAATATAAGTGCAGACTTCTGTTTTCAAGGTGGTAAATTGAGTCCACTAAAAATTAACTTCTCCTTTGATGAATCTCATTGAAATTACTAGGGAAAATATAAACAAGAGATAAATGTAATGTTTTTAACATTACTGCTATATTTACCAGTAAGTTTTCATAATTGTTGATCTAGTATTTTTCACTGGTATGAAAAAATTCAAGTCAATCCTGACTTAAAAAACAAAAGTAAAATCACATCTAGGCACACACACACACACTCATATACTTAATTTGATAGAGTATCCTCCAAAAAAACAACAGCAATTATCAAACTTACTGGTGAAATACAACAGTAATGTTAAAAACAAAGTGAGGTTCCTTGCCATCATTAACACTATTCAATATTTTCTAGAGGTTCAAACAAATGTTCTATAACAGAAACAAAAGAACAAAAATGAGGAATAAATACTGTAAAAGAACAGACAAAATACATTATTCACCTAGAAAAACCCAAGATAACGAAATAAAGTTTTAGAAACAATATGAGTTTAGAAGGTGAATAAGTATAAGATAAATAGGGAAAAATGACAGTTTTTCTATATTCCAATTAAATTAGGAAGTGGGAGCTTTTCGTGGCCTTTGCTGAAGTGCCAGCAACCAAAATGAAGTTCAATCCCTTTGTGACTTCTGACTGGAGCAAGAAGAGTAAAAGGCATTTCAATGCACCTTCCCACATTCACAGGAAGATGATGTCTTCCCTCCTTTCCAAAAAGCTGAGACAGAAGTACAACATTCAATCCATGCCCATTCAAAAGGATGATGAAGTACAATTTGTGCGAGGATACCACAAAGGTCAGCAAATTGACAAAGTAGTCCAGGTTTACAGGAAGAAATACATCATCTACACTGAATGAGTACCACGAGACAAGGCTCATGGTACAACTGTCCATGTGGGCATTCACTCTAGCAACGTGGTCAACACTAGACTAACACTGGACAGAGACAGCAAAAAGATCCTTGAACGTAAAGCCAAATCTCACCAAGTAGGAAAGGAAAAAGGGCGAATATAAGGCAGAAACAATTGAGAAGATGCAGGAATAAAGTAATTTTATATACAACATTAAATAAAAACTGTTAAAAAAAAGTAAGTTAGGAAGTGAGAAAAAAAGTCATCCAAAATACTATCGAAACTAAAACAAAAAACAGAAATAATTAAACAGGAATGTGCAAGAGCAAAAGGAAGAAAACAATGAAATTTTACTAAGTGACATAAAAGATCTGACTGAATGAATTTATACTTCTGGATAAGAAGGTTCAATACTTCAAATAAGATATATCTCCCCAAGTTAACTTATAAACACAATACAATTCTAATCACTAAATAAACTTTTTTTTTTAACTTAATAAACTGGTTTTAAAGTCATGTAGAAGAATACATTTAATAGACGTTTAAAAGAATTGGCAGAGGTGGGGGGACTTGCACTACAAAGATCAAAGTGTACTATAAAATTAAAATATTTTAAACAATTCAACAATGGATACAATAAATAGCTCAATGTTACCGTACAGAAAACTCAAGCAGAATCACGTAGGATAAAACTGGCATTTCAAATTAATTGGGAAAGGAGGATTCAATATAACCATTTCAGATGAATTAAAGATCTAAATTCAAAAAATAAGAAGTATTAGAAAAGTGTATGGCAGAATATTTCTGTAATTTTAGGGTGGTAAAATCCATTCTAAGCAAGGCAAAAACAGATTTCATGAAAAAAAGGACAATATTTATTACATTTTCTACGTGTGGTCAAATATCTGCTCAGAACAATAACATATGCAAAGGCTAAACAAAATGAAAGCAAAACAAAGACTAGAAAAAAATATTTACAATACATTGAATAAGGGCTAATTTCTTGATGTGAATAAACCATAAAAGAAGAACAAAAAAACCCAAAAAAGGAAAAACAGGCAAGTCATGAATAGGCAATTCAGAAAAGTATAACCAAGAAACTGCCAATATTTACCTACAAAAATAATGACTACTCCCTGCAAGTCATCAAAGAAACACAAATTACAACAGTAAGATATAATCCATCTAGTAAAGTGATATTAAACAAAGATTATATAAATTTAAATGCCCATATGCCTTGATCAAAGTATTTTTTTAAAGTATTCCTTTTTTATAAATTTATTCTAAAGTGTTAAAAGATATCAATAACAAGAATGCTCCTCAGAGCAGTGTTTATAAAAAAGCAAAAACTTGGAAATAATCTAAATGTTAGCAATAGGAGATTATTTAAATAAATTATGGACCATCTATGTAATGAATTAGAAACTGACATAAAATGGGAACTACAGAATGTGAAAGAGCAGATTATAAAACAGAGAGTGTAGTAGGTTCCCATTTAGATTTTAAAATATGTATACAGGCATTCATGAACAGAATTTTTTTAAAAAAAATTTTGCAGAGCAAAAATACACCATATCAAAATTAAAAGACTTGGGCAAATAATAAACTGAGAGAAAATATTTGTAAAATATGTCACAGAACCCTAATATAAAAAGGACTTTTAAAAACTAAGGGAAAAAAATCATGTATTAGATAAAGGGCTAGTATCCAAGATCTAAAAAGCACTTACCAAACTCAACACCCAAAGAACAAATAATCCCATCAAGAAATGGGCATAAGACACGAACAGACATTTCTCCAAAGAAGACATCCAAATGGCCAACAGACACATGAAAAAATGCTCAACATTACTTGGCATTAGGGAAATCCAAATCAAAACCTCAATGAGATACCACCTCACACCAGTCAGAATGGCTAAAATTAACAAGTCAGGAGACGACAGATGTTGGCAGGGATGCGGAGAAAGGGGAACCCTCCTACACTGTTGGTGGGAATGCAAGCTGGTGCAGCCACTCTGGAAAACAGTATGGAGGTTCCTCAAAAAGTTGAAAATAGAGCTACCCTACGACCCAGCAACTGCACTACTGGGTATTTACCCCAAAGACAGAAATGTAGTAATCCAAAGGGGGACCTGCACCCCAATGTTTATAGTCGCGATGTCCATAATAGCCAAACAATGGAAAGAGCCCAGATGTCCATCGACAGATGCATGGATAGAGAAGATGTGGTGTGTGTGTATACACACACACACACACACACACACACACACACACACACACTGGAATATTACTTAGCCATCAAAAAAATGAAATCTTGCCATTTGCAACGACATGGATGGAACTAGAGGGTATTATGCTATGCAAAATAAATCAATCAGAGAAAGACAATTATCATATGATCTCACTGATATGTGGAATTTAAGAACAAAACAGAGGATCATAGGAAAGAGAGAAAAAAATAGAACAAGACGAAACCAGAGAGGGAGACAAACCATAAGAGACTCTTAATCACAGGAAACAAACTGAAGGTTGCTGGAGGGGCGAGGGGTGGAGGGACAGGGTTAACTGGGTGATGGACATTAAGGAGGGCACATGATGTAATGAGCATTGGGTGTTATATAAGACTGATGAATCACAGGCCTGTACCTCTGAAACCAGTAATATATGTTAAATTTAAATAAGAAAATGTTTTTAGAAAAAGGCTAAGTAGAAAGAACAAAGGGAATCTGAGAGGAGGTTAATGTATTCAATTAGTAGTAATAAAAGCAAACAAAAAGACTGTCCCTTCTTGTAATTTATAACTAATAATTGGCTCCAAGGCAAACTGGCATATGCTTTTCAAGGTGAAAGTAATACAATAAAGGAAGAAAAAATAAGACAATCATAAAACTTTATAAAGCCTACATGGTTCCTGGTAGATTGTAAAGATGGCCAGAGATTTTTCCTATCCTTGTATAAATGATCTTTTTGCCAAGTGAACTTGGCAAGGATCATCAATGGATGCTAAAACCACTAAGTGGATGGATCCTTCTATGATCTCGAAGTATCACTTTCAGATTACTCATTTCATATTTCAGTTGACCCTTGAAAAACATGGGGTAGGGGTGCCAACCCCTCATGTAGTTGAAAAGCTGTGTAACTTCCGACTCCCCCAAAACTTGACTACCTGATGCCCAGAAGCCTTACATAAACAGTCGTTTAACACATATTTTGTATGTTACATGTATTATATACTGTATTTTTACAGTCAAGTAAACTAAGAAAAAAATCCTAAGAAAATTATTAAAAAAGAGAAAATACATTCACAGGACTGTATTTATGGGGGGAAAAATCCACATATAGTGGATCCATGTAGTTTCAATCCATGTCACTCATTGAAGGGTCAACTATAGATATAAAGGAAAAAATGCTCCCTTACAATGAAGAGACCCGGTGGTCATCCTCTTAACCAAGTGATCAAACATTATCACTAACAGGGGTAACTTGTTATGCTTCAGTTAACATAACATGATGTAATAAGAAGCACCAACATTAACTATGCAGTATTCTTGCCAAATACATTTAATCTAAATCAGGAAACTGTCATATCAACTCAAAATGTGTAACATTCTACAGGACAATATCATACTTTTTAAAAAAAGGTAAATGTTATGAAAGATGGGGGAAGAGGCAAGAGGACTTGTTCTAAACTAACAAGACCAAAGAGACAGAATCAAATGCAGCAAGTGTACTGAGATCCCATACTTCAAAAAGGAAAAAAAAAAAAGCATATAAGAGAGACATTTTGAGAATTTGGGAACATTTTAAAATGTAGTATTATATTAGATATTCTTGAAATAGTGTTAATTTTCTTAGGTGTGAAAATGAATGATGGTTATGTATGAGAATGCCCTTATTCTTAGAAGATATATGCTGAAGTATTTAGAAGTATCAAGATATATATAACCAATTTTTAAAAGGCTCAGCAAAGATGAACAAAACTCACATATTTACATACATGTATGTGTGTGTGTACATCCATTTAAAGATACATAAAACATATGTACCAAAATTCTTAACAACTAGTGAATCTAGAGAAAGGGCATACAGGTGTTCATTGTACTATTCTTTGGACTTTTCTCTAGGTATGAAAATGCTCTGAGTAAAAAGTTGCAGAAAAATGAGAGAAATTTCACTTCACACTCTGAATTGGTATGTATTCGAGACTGGTAAAGTTTTTTTTTGCAAAAGGGCCGGTTAGTAAACATTTTAGGCTTTGCAGACCATATGGTCTGTTCCAACTACTCAACTCTACTTTTGTAGTGCAAAGACAGCCACTATAGGCAAAACATAAACGAGCATGTGTTCCAAGAAAACATTATTTACAAAAATAGGCAACGGGCCAAATTTGGTTCATGGAATATAATCTGCCATCCCTTCTTATATATTATTAAACTTTTAAAAAATGCATGGACACATAATGCTCTTTCTTCCCTGATTGTAAGTTTACAGGGTTTTGGTTTGTTTTTAAATTCATACTCCCCAAGATCATGGCCTCTTCTTTAGTCTCTATACTTTCTCATTCAATGATTTTATGGCTTCAACTATTAATTTTAACAGAATGACTCCCATCTATAGCACCTGCCTTGATATCTTAGGGCAGACTTCTATATTTCTATTATGTAGTTCATAAAATTCCCACATGGATGGTACACTAAAAGGTCAAATTTAGTATGTCAAAATAAAAATTAGTACTTTTTTCCCCAAGCCAACTTCTCCAACATGATTTAATTCTACCAGTTCTAAAGCATCCACCTACCCATTTAGGCTGAGAAACTGGCAGACCACCCATGCAGAGAGGAGTTAACACAGCAGGCCTGAGACTGCCTATCCTTAGAAAGGCCTGCTTTCAAGGCTGGCCTTTGGCTGGCACCCAGGAACTTACATTTTGGGAGGGTTCCCACTATTCCCAGAACTAGTAAGAGTGCCTCACTGTGCCTAAGCCATTTGCACAAATAATGTGGTTTATGCTGAAAACCAGCTTTCTTTCTGGAAATCTGAAATTAGGGTACATGTAAGTAAAGGGAGCAGACATAACTTTGGGTACTGAGGCTAATGAGCTGCCCTGGTAGTATACTCACAATACTCACAATCTGATGTGGAGGAATTAAGAACCTCCTGTGTGACTTCACTAAGATAGGATTCCTGAAGTGTGCACCTGATTTCTTCCAGATGTTGCCTCATATGCCTTTTCTCTTTGATGATTTTGTACTGTACCTTTACATGGTAAAAATTTTAGTGGTGAGCGTTAACTATATGATGAATCCTGTCAGTCCTTCTAGTGAATCACAAAACCCTGGGGTATTCTTGGGGATCTTCGACAAACCTTGTAATTTCTCTTTCCCACCTAGGTATTTAATCAGTTGCAAAGTCTTCTTGATTTAACATTCATTATCTGACTTCTCATTCACGTTTCCCTCTCCATTTCCACTGTTTCTGTCCTATTGAGGATTCCATTACTGCACTGGTCTCCTACTGTACTTTCTACTTTCCCACTTAGTTTCTTAAAACATAATTCTAATCATTCTATCTCTTAAAGATCCTTAATGGTAACTCATTTTACGATGGAATGAAGTCTAAAATCTTAAACCTTTAATTAGTAAGTTTGCTCAAGATTTCTTTAGCCGTAGTTTCTATTATATGATATCACATACTTTACTTTATACTTCAGCCAAACCACCACCTGCCAATTCCCAGGTGGTTAGTTTGGCTGAAGTCCTCTCCTCTATACTTGAGCCAATAGAGCTTCCAATACATCAAATACCACTCCCCATACCTGTGTGAATCCATATAGTCTAAGTTCAAGTGTCATCTCCTACATGAAGCCCTTTTGGATCATTTTAGCTGGAAATCATCACTTTTTTCCTGAATTTTAATAGGATGTTAGCTGTTTCTTTGTAATGGCACTTATCACTTTATACCTTGTTATTAGTCTTACATACATACTTTCCAGAACCCCCTTCTTCCAGAGCATGGTCTATCTTGGATTAATTTTTGTATCCTCCTACAGTGCCACACAACTGTACGCACTTCCTTAGTATTTGCTGAATGAAAAGATGAGAAAACGAGAAGGCAATCAGATGAATGCCTGGTTCTAGTGTTGCATTAAAGGAGAAAATATATTCTTAGAAATGATGTTGTAAGTGGGAGTTAGGTATTGCTGGAACAGTATTATTCTCATTCAAGAGCCAAACTGTACATTTAATCATACATCTAGAAGTATATGTAACAAGGTACTATGCTTAGTCCTGTGCAAGATACCACGAATTAAATAAACTTCAGTGGATTGGTCTGAAATCTAATCCTCTCTATAAATAATATTATTTATGGAAAATGTGAGTTAAATTCCTAACAAACTTTAAGACATCTTTATAATACAATCCATAAGATAGAAACTGGCCCTATATCAACTATACATCGGTTGTGATAATAAAGGTATAAGAAAGCATGATTTTTCAAAAAACGATATGCATACTCAAAACCAAATCAATTTCAATTACTTTCTAGTTTATAAAGTTTAGAACATTTAGGAGGATAAAGAATATATCTCTGCCACCAAACACAAAAACAAAAACATGAAATGGCATCAACTTTTTTTTAGTGCGGTAGGGGAATAATGGGTTTTTATAAAAGATTATAACTGAACCTGGAGAAAAAAGGGAGTAACTCTTCTATAACTAAAGATGTTTAAATATTTTTTTCTATACACACACCCTAAGCTGAGAAAGCTTGTATTTTTGCTCCATACATTATATAAATAACCTCCATAGTGGGATGAAATATCAAAGAGAAAAAACTAATTTTGAGTGAAATACACTACCTCCAACAACGATGTTCACCATTTCTTCTACAATGCTCTGTACAATGTCTTGTGGCTTTTCCTCACAGTCATGGTTTTCTCCATCATATAATATGTCATTTTTAGATAACGCTTTAAGAAAGAAAAATCCAAGAAAGCATTATTTTAATTTTTTTGGAAACTTTACTAAACATTTAAAATTTAAAAACTTTCCTTAAAAACTAAGAATAAAAGAAAACATAATAGATACATGAAACTAGAAGAGATTACAAGTTAAACCTTCACAATTTATAACTAAACCAAATTTAAAATATTTTATAAATTCAAGTCAATTTAAAAAATGATTTACCTGACAAACTATTAAATGATGATTCAACATAAGTAAATTTTCTAGATTATTCCTTTAGGAGCCAAACATTTTAAAATATTTTTTTTTTAATTTTATGTTATGTTAATCACCATACATTACATCAGTTTTTGATGTTAAAGTATTTTGAATGAAACATATCTAACACATTTGACACTCTAAGTATATGTTAAATGTAATTAGAGCCTACATTGATTAATTCAGTTCATCAATAATAACAAGCTCATTGTTGTGCCTTAATATTTTTGAGGTCCTTGAAGAAGAGACATAGGCTATCTGGGAGTCCACCAATGCTTTCCATCCCTTCTCTACTATTTCTTCCCCCCAAAGAATCTACATATCCAATGTAAAACTAAATTTAATAAGTAAAAAAGAATTCATCCCCCAATTTAACAATCAAAAACAGATTGAAAAGCCCATCAGTACTTCTGAACAACCTGAGAGAAACTGATAAAACTTGACATTCCAGAGTTAGCTTGCAGATAAAAATAGGATTTCCATCGGATTTTTTGAAATGCTGCAAATATCTCAGGAAGGCTCAATTAGCACTTTGGGATGCTTTGGGATCCAGGACCCTACTCCAAATGGCATCAGAGAGCATATTGGTTGATAGTGCTAACAAGCCCATCCCCACTCACACTACTATAAAGGACCACTACTTATGATTCTGGCTTCCAAGAGCCTGTCCTCCCTATTGTTCACTGCTACTAATTTATGTTTGCTACATTCTATAAAACACTGAATGCCACAAGAGGAAATCTGATAAATGAGCATACCAAATTGATAAACTTACTTTATAAAAAATTCAAATATAATAACACTTAAATTTTTAGTGGAGTAAAAACATGTAAATACTTTGACAAGATAATTTTTCCACCAGCCTTAAGCTTTGTATTTTTTTAAGGTTTTATTTTTTAAGTAATCTCTACACCCAACGTGGGGGCTTGAACTCACAACCCCAATATCAAGAGTCACACACTCCACTGACTGAGCCAGCCAGGTGCCCCGAAACTTTGTATTTCTGTGTTCTAGTTGGCTAAAATTAGATATCTAGAGTCTGAAAGTTAGTTTCAACAAAACTAAATACACACACTCACTAATATGTGTATAAAATAACTAGTGAATCAAGAGTCAATTCTCACAGAAATTATCTAACAGAAATAGATTAGAGTAACAGTAATATTTATTACACATAGGAAATCATTAGAAGTTAACCACTATGTCCAAAGTCATATAACTAATTAGTGACAAAGATGTGATTCAAAGCATATAATCTAACTCCAGAGCACTCTTAACCAATGCTTCTCAGGGCAGAATTTTCATTTTTATCAGCTGTTGGGAGAAAACACCTATAGGGCCAAAATAATCATTACTACGCCACAGTGAATTATGTTTTATTTATAATTCTGTATCCTATAAGGTGACTTCATACACAGTAGATGCTTCCATTCCTTGGGTCTCAGCCCATGTTGTTTCTTCTGTCAGAAAATTTCCTAGCTAGCCAATTCCAACTCCTATCCAACAAGATTCAACTAAACCATCATTGCTTTCTCTACAAAGGTATTGCCTAACCCTCCTCAGCAGAATTACCTTGTGCATGCCACTTTCAGAATATTTATCCCATTATACATCATTTATACACCTGACCACCCAGGCAGACCATGAGTACCCTAAGAACAATGTTTTTATCTCCAACAGTTTTTTAACTCCAAGTCCCACAGAGTACCGAGGACACAGTATGCTAAATGTTTACTGAATCAATGAAGAAATGAAGGAATAAATAAAGTCTCAGCTTTATTAGGGATTAGCCCTTTCAATCAGCCCCTTTATAAACTCACAGTAAAAGTAGGTGAAATTCTGGCAAGGACAGACTAGAAAACTGTAAATCATATAAGCAGTACAGATTTACTATTAGCTTGAGTACTGTGAATGGTTGGATTTATCAAAATTATCCCTTTTAAAATAAATAGTAAAGCACTATGAAAAATAGTGAAAAGGCATCCAATCATGCCACTATTGTTATAAAAAAAAGATGTGGTTAAAAAAAAACCTCAAGAGCTGAAAATATATTACAGAAGTCTTCTCTCAAAGAAAAATCTAGAATTCAGATAATCTGTTACTAAGCCCTAACCATCCTACTTCCACACACATACAGTAAATAGGCAAGAGAATTTCTGTCATTTTTTGACACCAACCTAAGAAGGAACAAAGGGAACAAACAAATTCCCTAGAATAGCTAAAGCTCAAAATAATGTTTTGGGAGAAAAAAATGACTTCATGTGATTATTTTTAGAAAAACAAATTCGTAAAATAAATAAATGTAACTTAATTTTTGTTATCCTGTGACCCTTTTTCAAAGATTTTTATTTATTTATTTGAGAGAGAGAGAATGAGCACACAAAAATGGGAAGAGGAGCAGAGGGGGAGGGAGACGGAGGGGGAAAGTCTCAAGCAGACTCCATGCTGGACGAGAAGAACGGAACCCAACTTGACTCAGGGCTTGATCTCATGAACCTAAGATCACAACCAGAGAGCCAAAACCAAGAATCAGATGTTTAATCGACCAAACCACCCAGCGCCCCACTCTTTTCTAATAAATAAATTTACTTAGAAAAATACTATCAGAGAACATCTCAATTTTAGTGGTTACTACACATCAGGATATAAAAATATTTTTGTATGTCAGGTGGTTGGTTACTCAAAAGATTTTTTTATATTTAATTTCAGTACTTTATAGACCATAATATTTTTCCAAACCAGTAACATTTTGATGCCCTAAAACTTTCAGTCATATTCCAGAAAACCTTACTAAATAAATAGGTCTTTTGTTTGCTGTGAAACTAATTTTAAGAAGAAAACTCAAGTTCTTATAAAACACACTAACAGACATTCATGACCCCGTTTAGTAACATATATCTCCTCCAAAACAAGTCCATAAATCATACTACTCATGAGATGCTAACAAATGCATAGTATTGTTAATAGGTGTCTTGTATGTTTAAGTCAATAACTTCACCACGTAGGATGGAAAAATCCACATTACCATGTGTCTGATATCCATTAAGTCATATTACCCTTTCCACATTTCTTTCCCAAATACACATGCCTACACTCTTCTCTTAACACACACACATGCCCCACAACCCCTTCTCAAAAAGATTACTTTCAGCTGCAGTTGCCTGATCAGCTTCAGTCTGTTCATTTTCTGCACTGGAAATATCAGATCCATTTTCAGGTTCTGTGTCATCCTGAAGGCTTTTATCCACATCATTTGTATGGGAATCAAGGTCCCCTTCATGTTCTTGGGACATGTGATCAACAGTTTGAGGTGGCAAATATCTAAGTTGAGGTGATTCAGGCTCATGATGGCTTACTGGAGACTGCAACAGATGATGATGCTGCCGATGCCTTTCTTTTTCCATTTGTTTGGCTTCCTGCAACTGGAAAGAAATAAAATAATTTACAATATTAGTAAAATGAGTTGTTTAAAATTTGGAGGGATAATGTTACACTGAACTATAAATCCTTTATATATAAGGTGACACTTTATCCATCAGAAGCAAAGCACATAAAATATACTAAAAACACACAAAAACAAATAACAGTGGTTACTTCTTAGAAGGATGTACGTAAGAACAGAGATGGAAGTCTTTCAGTATATATCTTCTCTTCACTATTTTTGGTGTTTGAATCATGTAAATGTATAACCTAAACAATTTGAAAACTAAAATAAATTCTAATAGCCTCAGAATAATTACTGGATTATTACCGATAGTGGATTTTCCAAAAATCAAATAGAAGTTTCACTAAGGGAGGGGAAAAAGTGGATATGGAAATAAAACACATGCTCATTTTTACCCATACATACATAAACAAAATGTAGATACACAAGAAAGTAGTTAATAATAATACTTACCTATAGGGAGTAGAGGTTAGAAAATGACCAAATTAGAAACAAGAGTCGGAGGGATTTTCAGTATAACATGTTCTCAAATGTCTTTTTAATTAAAAAAATAATAAAATTGCATTTAATAAATAAAATAGCAATGAGTTCTTAAATGTCTCTGCTCAGTCATCTTAGTAAGGATGAAAAATGGTATGGACAAATGTTGAGTTTTATTTTAGGAGACTTGTCATTATTATATATACAATGCCACCTATAAAACTGGCTTACTGGTAAGATGCTAAAACAGTAATGATCAGAATCACAGGATTTCATTTTTTAGCATTTTACTGCTTTTAGACACATGTCTTCTGGCCTCATGGCCTAGTAAGAATGACTCTCACAGAATTAATTTCCATAAAGGTAAATACTTTACTGTGCCAAAAATGAACATTTCATATTCCTTAGTAATAGTCCAGTTTATGTGGAAATACCAGAATTGTATGAATTTATAAAATAAATTTAAATTTGCTCAAAATGTAGGGAACCTTATAAGACGCATGGTCTAAATCTCGTATTTTACAGATAAGGAAACTGATGGGCATGACTAGATGCACAGATGGAATGAGAAGAGAATTTTCAGACCAATACTTCAGCCCATTCATGAGAAAGTTAATTTCCAAATTAGCGGTGAAGAACCTATGACTTGCAACGCATTCCCACCCTCAGCCTGAACTTCAACAGATCTGCACCATGGTTTAGAGGAGCAAGCACATGCTTGAAATCATAGAAAAGCATGGTGTTGAACTCTAGTTCTATTTATTCCGGGGTTAAAGAAACTCTAGAAATATCCTTTTATAAATGTTATTGCATGAAAATAAACCTTTAAACTTTCTATAGACTTCCATACTTTCTAGACTAGGGTTTCTCAACATCAGTGCTACTGACATTTTAGATCAGGATTATTCTTTGTTGTGGAGGACTGTCAGCTATCCTGTGTTCTTCAGGGAATTTGGCATCACCCCATCCTCTACTAAATTCATATTAAGTACAAAGTCAGATCCTGAATTGGATCTTGAAACAAAAAAAGGACATGTGTAGGGAAACTGGTAAACTTCAAGTAGGCTCTGTAGTTTATTTAACAGTAATATACAAATGCCAATTCCTGTTTCTGGTTATTGTAATATGGTTATATAAGATGCTGGCATTAAGGAAAGAGGGGTAAAGGAGATCTCTCTGTAATATTAGAAGTTTAAAATCGGCTCAAAAAAAAGTTAAAAGTCGATTTGTAATTATGAAGACCTGAACGATTTAAAAATATGTACAAATGATTCTTTGGCTGATCTCTTACCCCCCAAAATGTATTTCCACAATATAGATACATATTTTATTTTTAAAGGACTCAATGATTAAATAATTTTATAGCAGAATAGACCAAATTAGGTAGTTTTATACCTACATTAAACTCATCTACTAAGCTTGAGTACAATAAAAATATTATCAATTTATAAACACTTCCATGAGGATGATGACAATAAATATCTTCCAAATTCTACTTGTAAACCACTAAAAATATATTTTTTCTGAAGTCAAACAAGTCAGTAAACCTCAAAACAAAGCAAAATAATACCACAGATCTCCACTAAGTAGAACTATAAATGACAACATTCTTCCTACAAGCACAGAAGATTTCACTGTAATTTCTCTATAAATTCTTTTCTATATTTGATGCCTGTGGTATTCTTTAAATCTCTCTCTTTAATACTTACTGCTTGGTTTTCCATGCGTGCAAAGATGACATTTAGCATCTGAGTAAGAGTAGCTTTGGCTGTTGTCTGATTGATGAGATTTTTGCTTGCTAGATAGATATTGTAACATGTTCTCACAGCTTGCAGTACAGTTCCTTCATGAATTTCTATGTGTTGAGATGTTACTGCAGTAAGTAAAGCCTTTAAAAAGAAAGACACACCAAAAAAATAAATAAATAAATAAAAATAAAAAGAAAGACACAGTTGAAGCAATTTTCTACATCCAGAGTTTCAGCATAAAAATATGAGTATTTTTATATTATAATTAAAGCTTTCACACACCATTACCACTTTCAGGTATACACTAACAGAATTTTCAGTATATACCAAGAGAATTTCTATCAACCTTGAATAGATATCATCAACTGCCAGTAACTTCCAAATAATCCAAACCCAGATGACTAGAAACTATTCAATCATATTGTTTCAACCCAAGTTTCATTTTGATAAAAATATTACTTAGTTTCTTAAAATGCACAGCATTACCTCTGTCACAACAGAACACAGATATGCTTCATATGATAGATCTGTCAAATGAGACTGTCAACTTTGGAGGATACACAATGTCGTACTCACTCCCAAATTTTTCTGAAATCTTTCTTATAGACCAGACTCAATAAATGTACTGCTATTGTTGAAGAGGTTTACAAAAAGAATAAAGCATTAAAATATCAGATTAAATTAGAATAAAGCATTTAAAATAATCCTAAGTGAATCCTCCAACAAAGTCAACAACTTTAATTTACATGAATATTCATACATTAGGGTACTTGCAATTTCTCAAGAGCAAGGACTCCTTTGTCCTTTTATGTTGTACATTGCTATGCAGAGTCAGCACTGATATATGCTAAATAAACCATGACTGATATCAAATTGCAAAAGACAGGCCAACTGGGCAGCCTTTTTAGAATAAAGATATGACTTGTGACGTGAAAACAGCTATGAAACTGAAAGACTCAGAAGGGGCTATATTCACACATGAAAAACACTTTATATGTGTAAATGATTTCAAAAAGTACAAGAAAATTCTACTGATGTATAAATGTATCACAACTACCATTAGCTGTCATATTAAGAATTCAAAATTTATAAGAGACTGAAAAAACAACTGAGTGACTTTTCTTTAAAGGAGTTTAATCATCCAGGTATATTACGGCACAATGTTTGGCTAAGCAGGTTCAGCAGATGAACAGGTACAAGGGAATCAGGAAAGCTGGTACACCAATAGTTCACAGGGTGAAGCATGCGTCTAGAGGGCCGACTATAAGGGGTCCAGAAGTAGAGGAAACTAGAGGGGTCACAGGACCATCGCATGGACCCTAAAGCTCCAAAGATGGAATATGTACAGTAAACGTTCCAGAAACTGAAAAACTCTGGGGGCCCAAGCCTAAACTGGGACCTTCAAAATAATAGACTTAGAAATATAATCTTCTAGTGAACTCTTGACATTCAACAAAATCCCCTCATATGGTGTCTAAAAAGCAACTAAATGACCTCTATTACAGCTGGAAACCACATAAAATGACCTTTCCAAATATTTCCAAGGTAAATGGCTTCTGATTTTTAAAAACAGAGATTATGAATGACAAATTCACTATATAATCAATTACCTTTATTATTTGCAACTGAACTCCTTCATCTGTTTGAGGACCTTGGAAGCAGCCACAAATTGTTTCAATAATTCTATCAATTAATTTTTTGCCTGGTGTTGTACTATCTGGAGCATTGCCAGTCAAGTGCCCATAAGCAATAAGTTTCTGAAATGGAAAAAGAAAACAAAGATCCCCATTAAGCTGATATATATGCTAATTAAATATACATTAAAATTATAATATATAATTCAGTATATATTAAACTTTTTACATAAAAACATTAAAGTAAAATCAAAGCCATGGCTATGCCAACTTTTCCTGAAAACTTTATTAGCTATAAACATGTAAAATTATTTACATTCATAATAACCACAAAAACATAATAACCACAATAAAACCATCAGGCAATATTTTGAGAAAGTCAGGCCTCAGACCTTATCTCTGATGAATCAGAATAGCTTACTGCTTTCTATCTAACCATTATTGATATTGCTTTTGTGAAAGCTGTATTAACACATTTAAATGACTCAAAATCTCTTTCCACATCAGATCTGTGAAAATGCAGAAAACCCAATTTCCATGCACTGGCTATAATAAATCATAGATTTGTTCATTCATCATCCATTATAGCCCTGAAAGCCTTAGGTATCATTAATTTTAATTTTTCAGGGAAAACAAGGTCACATATCAAATGAACTTAATCTATCTTCTAAAAAAATCATATGAATATGGTCTTTTCCTAGCCACTGAATTATTAGTTCCACAGGTATAATTTACCAAACAGTGAAAACACCTGAAAAGAGAAAAACCCCTCTATCTGGAAGTTTTACAAGTATCTTAAATCTTAAGAGAATCCTCTGTGTGTGTGTGTATGTAAATAAAACAGGATGAAAAATTTCAGGAATTTTTCTGACATAAATAAAAATCAGAGCTAAAGTCCAGCAGTGAATAGAAACATTAAACTGTCAATATTAACCTATTGCTTTAAATAAAACAGCAGGCATTTAGTAAAATCATTGCAAATCATGATACATGTAAAGTCAGCAGCAGGTTAAAAGTCTTATGGTTCTTGCACCTCACTGATGGAAAATGAGACCAAATCAACACTTAGTAAAGATAATGTGTCTCACTAAGCTAACTAATGATTTTTGTTACCCTTAAACTAGGAACATCTTTGTGGAGTCATTATTTTGTCTCTCTTAAATATAAGCAACCATTTGGTTTCTTATCACAATAAGAATATTCAAGGCTTTCATGGAAAATGTCTGAATCATCAATTGTGAACAATGTTTAGAAACATATTCAAATTAAATAGTTTTTAGATAATGCCATTTTATACAAACCTGTAAACAATCAAGAGATGTACTAACTATACGGGGACATTTGGACTGGCATGCCAATTCAAAGGGTAAGAAATACTTGTCTGCTTCAATAAAATTTGTCTTTGATTTAACTGGTGGAAGAGTGCTTGATCCACCTTTCGCTTCTCCATGAGGAGGACTAAAGAAAAAAAAAAGAGTCTGATTAGAATATCACATTTTTCGTACTGATGATAAACTCATATAAAAACACAAAATTTCAGTTCTAAAGGGAATTTTGCTGAACCAACTTTCATATGCCCATATTTCATGAGGGAAACCAAACCCCAGAGAAATTATGATTTGCAACAGGTCAAAAGCTAGTGGCCAGAGCTTAACTAAATGCAAGAAAATCAAATAAAGTAGTTATTTAATTACTTGAAAAGTAATTTAAATTACAAAATAAATAGTTACCTTTCTAAATATGGATCAAAGTTTTTAAGCGAAGACTTTAAAGCATATCATATGGTATTTCAGGAATATCCTTATATACTTATTTATGAGATCTTTTTGCTTCTATTTCTTAAAAGCCATTTTTTATTAATTTTATTATAAAGATCACATACAGAAAATTTGTGACATATAGATGAATGTATTACTATATTAGCCAAGACTGATATGTTTGCAAATTATTTTTACTAAAGAAAAGAAACCCCACAAACCTCTGTTTTTCAGTTTCCGCTTTTATTTCCTCTGGGGGGGGAAAAGAGGCATATGTTAGAAAACATGACAACAGAAAGATCATTAAGTAATTTGATTACAGGCTTTGTAAACTAATTTGTAACTTCTACAAGAAGTTGGGAAGAATGCAAATTCAAAAGAAAATTCAGTACTAAAATTCTCCTGCTGCTAAATGTATTAATTTACACAATATAGTTTAATGAAACTATACAAAGAATATATTAATAACCATAAGGATAAGTACAACTGCGCGTTACTAATTCCCAAAGAAAAATTTCTTTTCTCGGGGCACGTGGGTGGCTCAGTCGTTAAGTGCCTGCCTTCGGCTCAGCCCCACATTGGGCTCCCTGCTTGGCAGGAAGCCTGATTCTCCCTCTCCCACTTCCCCTGCTTGTGTTCCCTCTCTTGCTGTGTCTCTCTCTGTCAAATAAATAAATAAAATCTTTAAAAAAAAATTTCTTTTCTCAAAGTAGATTTTTTTTGGTCAAGTAACTACACTAACCAGAAGCATTAATATTAAGAATGGAATATTATGTATTCAAGTTATAAAATATAGGGCACATGTTCAGTGAGGGGTAAAAAAACTCAACACATCACTCTTGTGATTACCTCAAGATTATCAGACCAGGACTATAACCTTTTGACCATGTACATGTGTTGATATTTAACCAATTTTTCTACTTATGACTACATAAAGCACTGTAAAATACACATGTCCAGTTCAATGGGAAATTTTGCTGTTTATAACTTATGAAATGAGGTAAATAGGTAAATCCTACCTGTAATAAAAGACCGCTAAATTTAATTGATAGGCTGGGGGAGGAGAGGGTGTCTGGTTAACTGATTAAACCCGTTTGAAATGTGGGAAGAAAAACATTCAAACATAACGTTTATAATTACTATTATTGTAACCAATAGTTGTTCAGAATGAACTATGTGCCAAGCACTATTACATTTTACATGTACTAACATAATTAAGCCTCACAGTAACCCATAAAA
The DNA here is from genome assembly GCF_009762305.2 of Zalophus californianus. Classification (NCBI taxonomy): domain Eukaryota; kingdom Metazoa; phylum Chordata; class Mammalia; order Carnivora; family Otariidae; genus Zalophus; species Zalophus californianus. The sequence goes on from NC_045598.1 coordinate 126,989,823, forward strand.
GTTTGTACTAGCATCTTCATTTTAAAGATTAGGAAAGTGAGGCACAAAAAGGTTAAATAATTTGCTCAAGGGCTGCATGGTTTGGGTGTATGGCTAATCAGGTTTCACAACTAAATAATCTAATTCCAGATCCTGGTTTCTTAACTGCTCTATTACATAGGTGTATCTAGGAACATTGAACAAATGTGTTAAATTTGGTATTAAAAAAAGACTAGACTACAACTGAATAATCCAGAGACTATATTAAACCCTTTATAAAGTGGTTTTGTCAAATCACTTTGTCATACACACACAATTTATTCATTACCTACTCTGTGCCAAGCATTTGATGTTTGGTGTTTCAGTCTAGTCCTCTGTGGGCTAAAGTTCTTTCCATTTTACCACTGGTAGAAGTGGAAGGGGGACAATATGAAATAGTATCTGTATGTACTTAAAATACTACTTAATAAAAGTTCACAATGTCTGATACTGAAAACTGTACAGTTCACCAATACATGTAATTAAAAATAATTTACATCACCTTAAAAAATACAGTACAGATGAAGGGAAAATATATTAACTGCCCCCAAATCTTCATTAAAATTTTTAAAACCCTATTTTTCATTTTAAAATATTATCATTATTATTGAAGCTGAGGTACTGCTAAAATTCAAGCAAGGCAGAAAAAAGATGTAAAGTAGGGGAAGGGGTAAGGTGGCAGTTTTTGTAAAAGGTGAACTTCCATGTATAAAATCAGTAGGAAACAGGGTATTCTGGTTAAGAACATCAGAAGTAGTACATTTTAAATACCACTATGATTTGACACCACCTATTACTAAATAACCACGTGACCTTGGGAAACAATCCTCACTTCACTACTAGATGATTGCAAAAGTCTCTTATATTCTAAAACATCCGTCAACAACTATTGCTCACATGCCAAAGCCACCCACCACTGTTTTCCTGAGTTTAAGAATAGTTTTTACAGCTGAATATCTGCAATCAGTTTGATGATAGGGTACACTAACCTTCAAACCCAGGGAAGAAATGTTACTCCACCTGAGAGAATTCTCATTAGACCAGGATTACAAAATTTATACTCAATTATGATTATTTTGAATCCATCAATAAAAAAATCTGTGTAAACTGGTTTTCTCTTGGTATGTAAGTACTTATATAATATCCTTGATTTTTTTCTTGGCCTGAAAAGCCCTCTATAGAAAAGGTTTGCTGACCTTTGCCCTAAAACATTAGGGTTCAAAGGATCTGACCAGATTCTTATGAACCATTTTATTCTATGATTCCATTATTTTTAACTGTCCATATTTATCTACCTATTTATTTATTTTAGGGAGGTAGAGGGAGAGAATCTCAAGCAGACTACCCACTGAGCACAGTCTGATGTGTGCTCAATCCCACAACCCCAAGATCACGACCTGAGCTGAAATCAAGAGTTGGACACTCAACCGACTGAGCTACCCAGCCACCCCTAAATGTCCATATTTAAATAGTCTAAAAAAACATACCCAACACAAGCTATATTGAATATAATGTTTTTCTAATTCAGACAGTACTATATTTTTTTCTATCTCCATATTGTAAGTTATACAAAGCAAGTACTGTTCAAACTGATCTAGATAAGTTTTATTTACAAAGAAATAAAACAATTTAACTCAGTATTTCTAATGTTTTAAATTACCTTGTACTAAACATGAGTTTTACTTTTTCCTTTCCCTATACATTTATAACCCACAGTAAAAAAGTTTTAAAATGTTTTGATAAAATCTTTAAAGGTCACAGAATAATCATAACTTTTCCCACTGACTACTATCAACAACATAGCTTGCATGGTTATCTTTCTGGTCCCACAAAATGCTTATATTTTTAGAGTCCCACAGGACTGTGTATTCATTTTAATGTTACCTTTCCAAGCCATTCGAGACTACTTAAACTGAAAGACATCTGTCACTAAAAAGTAACCAAGATTAAAAGGACAAGGGGCAATAGGGGGAGGTAGAAAATAAGTGTTTCTCAAAATACTTAATGTAACAATATGATAAGCCACAGTATTTTTTGTTTTGTTGTTCAGGGTACAGGTCTGTGATTCATCAGTCTTATATAATACCCGGTATACCCTCCCCAATGTCCATCACCCAGTTACCCCATCCCTCCACCCCTCTCCCCTCCACCAACCCTCAGTTTATTTCCTGTGATTAAGAGTCTCTTACAGTTTGTCTCCTTCTCTGGTTTCGTCTTCATTTTTTCCTCTCTTCCCCTATGATCCTCTGCCTTGTTTCTTAAATTCTACATATCAGTGAGATCATATAATTGTCTTTCTCTGATTGACTTATTTTGCTTAGCACAATACCCTCTAGCCACAGTATTTTAAAACAAGCTGAAATTTTAAAATATGCAATACTATTTTATATTTGAGCAGCAATGTAGAGTTTAAAACATTTTTCCACACATTACCTAATTTTATCCTCAAAGGACAACTCCTCATTTTATGGAGGAGGAAACCATGGATCAGATTAAATAATAACTTTAAGGTCAGAAAGCTGGTAAGTAGTGATCCAGAAACTAGTTTCTCTCCTCTTAGTGTATTACACAGGACACATTGTGCTATATTTAAGCAACCTTCTATTAACTGATGCAACTGAATGGAAAAATTCATTCTACAATTATTAGGATAAACATTTTATAAAGCAGTGCTTCTCTAAATATGGTCTCAGGACCAGTAGCATCACTACCACCAAGACCCACAGAGACATACTGAATCAGTAAGTACCAAATCAGAGTACTACAGTCTGTGTTTTTTCATGGCTTCAAGGGGATTCTGATACGCAAATAAGTTAAAGAATTATTGCTATAAAGCAGTTAAAAGAAACGAGTGGAAGACAGTTGAGTTTCATTCACCATGGCTTTGGTTTCACCCAACCGTTTATTGTACTTGTAAGAACTCTTGGTCTAGTGTTTGAGTGCATACTAAAATGGAATTCCTTTTCAGTTTTCTTATAACGAATGTCCAGTAATACAGTTTTTGAGGCAACTGTCTATTTTAATAAATTAGGGCTTAGAAACAGTTTGCCTCATGTTGGCCTTCAACTGTAGAATCAAGAAGTAAACTAATTCTCAATTATTAAAGAAAACACACCCAGAAGAAAAAAAATATTAAAGCATCAAAATAAGAAATATTAGCATACTCAAACTACAAACCACATAGTGCTTAACTGTGAAATACTTTGTTAAAGTGAGAATCACGACAAGGATGAAAACAAACAGCAAAATATTTTTTTTTAACTGCTTTGGAAACAGTAGACAATGCAAATAGACAATATTGGATGTCATAAGAAAAGTCATCATTTTTGAGCTGAAATAAGATAAAAATTAGATGATGAATTTGTTTAGTGATATTTAGGTTTTTAAACTATGTAGTCCTAGCCCTTTACAAAAAATTACTGAAATTCTTTTAGGAATTACTTTCTAGCCATCAATTCTCCCTATTCCTTCAGAACTAGTTTTATAAAAATTTTTGAAAGCCACAGAAACACAATCACTGCATTATATATAGAAAGATTAAAACTGGAGAATATGGGTCATTGGGAATTAGCATAAAAATATAGATGTGAAGTATTTTGAAAAGAAATACAAGTTTTATTCCTCCTAGGTACATTAAATAACTGGAACCAAGTGAGCACAATTGATAAGGCATAGGACTTATTTAATGAACAGGAAAGAATGATTTACTGAAAAATAACTGATTATATACAAGTTATATGCCTGATTTCCTAAGTATATTAAATATTCCCTCTCATAATATTATGCTTACTATCAACTTGCTTAGCAGCTTTTTTACCCACTGAAAACAAAAATATAAACTTCAAAACAATACTAGTACAATTCAACGAATTCTATTATCTATACACTATGATTTATATCTACCTCTCATGACATCATTTTGTCTTAAGTATAGTTTGTAGAACAGTATTTAGTCAATGCAAACTAAACTGGTAATCTAAGGAAAGACCTTATAAGTGAAATGAATAGTTTTTAATAAACACATTAGAACTTATACATCCAAACTGCTGTCTCCTTCAAAGCAGTGTGTGGGAGGATATGCATCAATTATCATAATAGTGCCAGTATTCAGAAATATTTGTGGAATTCACTGTTTGCAGTTCTTTTCTGCCTGTTTCTTTCAAATGAATAACTTCACGGAAGGAAAAATCTCTAGAAAGGGGATGAGATTCTAACAACCAATTAATCACAGTTGGCATGGAGCCAAGTATGAAGAATGGTATACGAACACGAAACAAAAGTTCTTAATTTTACTGCTTCTCTGAACCATTTCAAATTGTGTGTGTTTAAGCTTATTCTAGAAAAAGAGAACATACATAACTCTCATTAGTCTCCAGAAGCCTGTAACCCAAACTATAAAGATGATATAGGATCAATTATGACTATATATATCTAAAAGCAACTTTAAACAAAAACATTTATTAAAAAGCAGAAATGTAGGGATTACTTTGAAAAATAACATTCCTTTGGATGTATATATTCTACTAGGTTTTACTTTTTCAAAGCCAATTGTATGACTTTAGAATCACATTTCATATAGCTAAGGATTAAATAAAAATACAGAAGTTAAATAGAATGCTACAGTAACCTAAAGAGGAGGCAATGGTTTGAATTAAAGCTGTGACAATAGGGATGAATACATGTGAACTCCATGAACATCTGGAAAGAAAACCAATGAAACAATCTCACAGAGGCTCTCAGCAAGCAGAGACCTGGCTTGCATAACTGCCTAGAAGAGGTACCACTAACTTAGAAACAAAATGCAGTTTTCTCACTGTGTGAGAGAGCAGGGGTAAGAGAGCAGGGGTGAAGAGGACGTACGTTTTGGTAGCGTTTTATTCTCAGCCACTGAAATGTTCAAGTGGCACTATTCAGTAGGTACCAAGACATGTAAATTTGAAAATCAGGACATCGTATGGCAGACTGTATTTTCCAAAATGGTCACTATATTATATCTTATCCCACATGCCTTCTGCAAGTGACCTTGCCAGAATCCCTCCAAAATACAGAATCTAATTCTTCTCCCCTTGAATCAGGGCTAGTTGTGGAGATACATTTATAACCAGTAGGATGCAGTGGAAGTAACAGAGGACAACTACCAAGAGCAGCTACTTACCCTATTACTGTTTCTCCTGTAATGCTAGGTCTCCAGACACCTACTCTTGGAACTCAGCAGCCCTGAGGTGAGAAGCCTAAGCCACATGGAGGTTCAGTCAACAATCCCAGCTGAGCCCAGCTCTCTAGTAATTACAGCCCAGGCACCGGACATGTAAGTGAAGAAGCCTCCAGAGGATTCTGGTTCCCAGCCATTCACATCTCACCCAGTCATTTGAGTCTTAGCTTAGGCCCCAGACACTGTGAAACAGCAACACACCCTAACTGAAATCCTGTCACACAGAGAATCTGTGAGCATAATAAAATTCTATTATTATTGACTTCAATTGCCTGAATATCAGTGGAACTTTCAGAATAAAAAGGTGAAAAGTGAAATTTCCACCATAAAACAAAAACCACCTAAGAGAGAGTTTACAAATAACTCAAACTTTGAATTTCCAAATTTAACTTTACATCTTTAAATTTTTTAATTACTTGTAACAGAAAGGCACTGTATAATTGTAAAAATTTAGGCCAACTTTAGGCCAAATTTAGGCCATTTGTTCTCTGGCCAAAGATAATGTGTAATTTAAGTTCTCTAATGCATTTAAAAAATTTTTCCGTAATTAACTTAAAACTAGGATTAAAAATTCATAAAAAATACTGAGAACCTTGAGAAATATTTTCTAAGGTGATGAAAACTATAATTAGCTCACAAGAATCGCATTAACAGGAACAATTCTAATCAAAAATATTTCATATTTGTGTATTTTACAATTTACAGAGCAGTTTTACATACATCTTATTCTTAGAATAGCACACAGTATTACCAGCATGCCCACTTTACAGATTAAAAAGGCTGAAGTAACTTAACACAAGATGACAAGAGGGGTACAGAATGACTTAAGTGTGGTTTTTGATAACAAGCCCAAATCAAATGGATGAGTTTCAACAACTCATTAATGAAAAAGAATATTAATTTTACAGTGTTATCAGTTTTCTAACAAAGAAAACCACTGTGCTGCTTATTAATTCAGAAATAGAAGGAATCCTGTTTTGAAGACCAAAACTAGAAATGTGACTTGAGTGATAAATATTCCAAGTCAATAATTTTCTTTTCTATTCCAGACTTTATGTATAAAAAATTTTAAAAATACAAATGAAGGGGCACCTGGGTGGCTCAGTCGGTTAAGCGTCTGCCTTCGGCTCGGGTCATGATCTCAGGGACCTGGGATCGAGCCCCACATTGGGCTCCCTGCTCAGGGGAGAGCCTGCTTCTCCCTCTCCCTCTGCCTGCCACTCTGCTTACTTGTGCTCTCTATATTTCTGTCAAATAAATAAGTAAAATCTTTAAAAATAAATAAATAAATATCCTTTAAAAAATACAAAATGAAAATCTCAGTAGAATTCAGATCAAGTGCCTGCCTAATTACACTAAAGTATTAAATATAGGTAAACCAAATGTAAGAAAACTCAGTAAGTGGAAATAAGCATTCAAAGAAATCATGAATTATGAAAATGATCCTTTAATGGAACTTAATATTTAGATAGAAAAGAATACAATGGCTGTTCACTGTCAACAACTTGCAGTGACTACAGTGAAAAGCAAAAACACCAGAGTTATTGTTCTAAGTATTAACACCCCTAGTGGTAAATAAACAATCAGACATTTCATAAATTCTGCTCAATATAAGATGTGCAGAAGCAGCAGCTATGGGGGTCATGGAAAGAATACTGCATTGTAAGTCAGGGCCCTGGGCTTCGTCAAAGAAGTGGAATACAGTAGAAAGAAATGGGCTGAAGGCCCAAAAAGACAAGAGTCAAACCCCAGGTCTGTCACTGTAAAAACTTTTTAAACCTCATTTTACAGATTTTTTAAAACAGGGATCATAATATCTAGTTGTCTATCCCATAAGAATATTAGGTTTATCAAAGAGGTATGAAAGTGCTTTGTCTTAGCTAGGTTTATTTATTTATTTATTTTGAGCGAGGTTTTAAATATGAAAAAGTACAAACAACAGGGCTGCCTGGCTGGCTCAGTTGGTTAAGCATCTGCCTTCAACTCAGGTCACATCCCAGGACCCTGAGATGGAGCCCCATGTTGAGCTCCTTCACGCAGCAGGGAGCCTGCTTCTCCCTCTCTCTCTGTTGCTCCCCCTGCTTGTGCTCTCGCTTGCTCTCTCTCAAACAAATAAAATCTTAAAAAAAAAAAAGCACAAACAATATAAATACTGAGTAACCAACCACCCAATTTTATGAAAGCATTTCATAAATGTACAACTCTTTCCAAATATAAGAGCCTTTTAGAACAAATAGCTAAAAGTTTGGGATAGTGAAAGTATTTAAATTTGGGATAGAGGTACAAAGGCTCAACTTAAAATAGACAATAGAGGAAATTTTTAAAGCAATACCTATGCTATATATAAATGCATGAACCCTCGCTGAAAGAATTTGCTAGAAATAGTAATAGTGTTTGCCTAAAGGGAAAAAAATTAAGTGACTAGATAACAGGAGAAAACATTTTTCATCTTTTACCTTTCTCTTTGTACTTTCTAAACTTCACACTATGTGTATATTTTAACTATTTTGAGAAACTAAATTAAAAAAGCAAACAAGACAATAAAGATTTTGGTAAATATTTTAATGTTTGGCTTAATATTAAAGGCTGATATCTATTTTTAAATCTACAAATGTTAATTTCCAATTTCAATGTTCCTTAAAAATATTACTTTAAAAATTTTTTTGCATTATTTTTACTGAGATTTTTAGATCTTAGGGACTATTTTTCCTCATAAAAGCAGCTCTAATCTTAAAATTCAAATGAAGGGGAAATGACTTAACCTCTAAATATTTACACTATACAAAATTTTTCAATACTGTATCTAGTCTATAATTAAGTTATGCTAGTTGTAGTCATAATTACAAACATCTCATGTAATCATGCATTTATGATTTTATCAGAAGGTTCTACCAGTAGTTAGATACAAATAAAATTATTTTCCAAAAAAAAATCTCAAAAGTATCTTAGTATAGACCAGCAAAATTTTACACATATTTACATTAAAAAGTATAAGGAATAAGAATTAAATAACCTGAGTGGTTTGAGTTAAATACCAAATTTTCTTATAGTCCAGCATACAGACCTTGAAGTATGACTAATCTACATAAACTTTTAAGAATGATATATAAGTCAAGGTTTGACCCATCACAAACGCTTATGAAAAAACTAAATCTGCATTTCTCATAATTGTATGGCAAAATTTATTAAACACATACATTCATAATTTTAATCTCCAGAAGCACCACCATCAAGTCCACCTCTTGGTTTGTCCTGACACTTAACAACAAAATTGCAATACTAAGGTAGAAAGTCAAATGCTTGATTCTGCCCTTCCAAAATACATGCTAGATTTTGAAAATGTTACTTTTTGCCTATCTTAACTGTGAACAGACTTGCACACTGATACCACACTTTTTTTTTTTTTTTGATACAACACTTCTTGGAGCACAATTTTCAAAAACATGATAAAACAAGTTAAGTTATACATATGAATAGTTAGGCTTCTAATACGACTCTGTACTAGAGGAATCATTTCATTGACTCAGTCTTTCCCTTACTGTTTTGATCCCAAATTCCCCCATCTCCAACCCCTCAATTAACCATCATTCCCCCCAATGGGGTAACACAAGAGAAATATAGACATTTTATTTCTCCTTATCTATTTACTTGTTCTGTATCTCCATTTCCCACCAGATTATAAACAATGCAAAAAAAGGGACCCTGTCAGTTTTAAACACCAATGCATCTTCGGTTCTTATCACAAGCTGCACATAATAACACCTAATGTCTACTGAGCAGCTACCAAGTGCTGGATACTATTGCAGGTGCTTTCAAAATATCTTAGTATATCCTCCAGCAGCTTTGAGATAGATGCTATTGTTTTTCTGATGTATACAAGAGAAAACAGAGATACCTAAGTGACACACTGGGGTCACATACTTAGTGACAGGGCCAATGTTATTAACATAGTGGACACTCAGTAAATGATTATTGAATGAATTAAGTGAATGATTATAAAATCTAGTAGAGGACATAAGTTATACATGAAAACAATTTTAAAAATTCAAGATAATTTTTCAGGCCACTGAAATTGTTAAAAGATAATCTGCAGACATTAAAAAAATCCTAAAATTTACAAATAAGTTTATGGCAAATAATTTGCCTTATAAGGAGAAACCAAAGCTGCCATGTTCCTAGGCAGTGGCTAATCTCAATTACTGGCTAAGTGACTCACTTCCTCAGACCAGCCTTAAAAAGTAATATACAACTGATTCAAATTCATGCCTCAGAAAAATTATAAATTACTATATCCACATCAGAAACTCAATATTCCAAAGTGCAAATTTTAAGTCCACCAATGCCAAGATTTTTCTACTTTTTAAAATAATTAAGTACTAAATTTCAAGGAACAAATGATAATTCATCTAAGAGGCCAGGAAAGTCAGAAGTGTAAGTAATAGCTAAGCAGGAAAGCCCTCAAAAAGAAAGTAGTATTTGTTTTTTTTTTTTAGCCCTAAGCACTTTTTTTTTTTTAAGATTTTATGTATTTATTTGACAGAGAGAGACACAGTGAGAGAGGGAACACAAGCAGGGGGAGTGGGAGAGGGAGAAGCAGGCTTCCCGCAGAGCAGGGAGCCCGATGCGGGGCTCGATCCCAGGACCTTGGGATCCCATGACCTGAGCCGAAGGCAGACGCTTAACGACTGAGCCACCCAGGCGCCCCAAGAAGGTGGTATTTGAACTAAACTTTGAGAAGAAAGAATTTAAAGAGGTACAAAGTACTGAAAAAGAAAGATATGACAAAGAGCAAGAGAGAGAAGAGATGATTGTGTATAGGGTGTTGTTCAGTTGGTAAAGATATATAAATCTCAATAAATGAGAAGACCAATTTAAAAAATGGGCCAAAAGATTTGAACAGACATTATACAACATATAAGTAAGATATATGAATGGCTAACAGGTACGGGATGCTCAACATCATTAGTCTAGGGAAATACAAATCAAATCCACGAGATACTATGTCACAGCCCTAGGATGGCTATTCTACATTCTAAAGATATACAATAAACAAATGTTGGGGAGGATAGGGAGAAATGGAGTCCCTCATACACTGCTGGAGGAAAGAAAAATGCTGTAGCCACTTTGGAAAACACTGGAAAAGTTAAACATAAATTTGCTATATAATCCAGCAATTGCAATCTTAGGTACCTAACTAAAAGAAATAAAAATATATATCTAAAGACTTGCATGTAAATGTTGAAAGCAGCTTTATTCATAGCTGTCAAAAACTGGTAACAATCTAAGTGTCCACCAATGGGTGAATGCATAAACACATCAACTTAATACAATAGAATGCTACTCAACAATAAAAAGGGACTAAATACTGATACCCGCTAGGACAAGGATAAAACTCAAAAACATTATGCTAAAAAAAGTCATACACAAAAGATTATATACTATATGATTCAATTTACATGAAATGTCCTCAAGGGGGAAATCTACAGAGACAGAAAGTAGGTAAGTGGGTGCCAAGGGTAGGTATGGGCATTAACAATTAACAGACATGAGGGATTTTACAAAAGTGATGGAAAAGTTCTAAAACTGATCTATGATGATGGTTGCACAGCTCATTAAATTTACTAAAAACAACAAAAAAACCCACTAAGTTGTACATTAGAAATAAGGTAACTATATGATATATAAAATATATTTCAATAAAGTTCTATTAAGACAAAAAAAGACATCCAGATTGGAGACATCCAGAGCAAATGACATTTCATATATATTCTATAAGTAAATAAAGCCCAGCTAAAGTGACTCAGCTAAAATGGAGGAGCCTTAAGCCCAGAAAACAAACAAAAAAAACTCCCATAATTGTGAAATACTATGCATGCTCCAGTATCAGGAGACACATTTTTCTTCTCCAAAAATTATTCTCCTCAGAAAAAAGTCATCTTATACTTGAGTCCTTATTACGTTTCACATTTCACAGTACACTCTTTTAACAGCTTTTAAAAACTTTTTATTATGAAAATTCCAGACACATTCAAGAGTAAAGAACAAATAATATAATGAATCCCATGTTCTATTATCCACCTTTTCACCTAAACACCCCAACTACTTCATGCTCCCCTTCCTCACTGAATTCAATTAAAGCAAAACTGAGGTATACCATTTATAAATATTTCAATATTAAATTACCTTTTAAGTTTCTTTTAAAAAAATATAAAAGTAACCCATGATCACTTTAGAAAATCTGGAAACTACAGAAATGTATAAAGGAGGAAAAAAAAATACCAATCACAATCCCACCATACAGAAAACTCTTGTTAACCTTGTAATATATAATGTCCCTACACACATTATTTTTAATGTAAACTTATTAAAGTATGATATCTATTATGGAAGGCATATGAATTATAAGTGTTCAATAGATTTTCCTTTACTAAGATACCTGCATTAACTGCCACTTTACTTTGAAAAACCGAATGATTTAAGCAACTGCCTTAATATTATGTAGATACTTATGGTTTTGTACATAAATTGTCTATATATACACTACCTTGCCAACCACAATGTAGGGGATAAGAACACTGACTATATATACTGTCTCATTTAATCCTGTAATAACCCTATTAAGTAGGCGTTACAGATGAGAAAGGAGACCCAAAAAGACTTGATTACTTTCCTGTCTCAGATTTAATAAATGGTAGAATCAGGATATAATTAAAAAAACTGTCAGGGCTTTTGTCCACCATATCATGGCATCTATCTGAATGAACAGTATGAAGTAAACAAAACGAGAATGCTGATTCTTCTCTCTTATTCTAGGACTTCTAGTTCTTTTTGCTTTTTATACAACACTCATAACCACCACAGACAACCTACACCTAACTTCTATAAACGAGTAGCTTAAATAAAATACGCAATATTGCAGAAAGCCTTAGGAGGTCACCAAAGTAAAAAAAGAGAATTCTAATAACCAAACAACTCAAATTTCTTTAGAATTTTGTGTGTTTACTAGCAACGTCTAATAGTAAGAGTTTTATCTTTGGACCCTTACCTTACACCATACACAAAAATTAACTCAAAATGGATTAAAGACCTAAATATAAGAGCTGAAACTTTAAAACCCTTACAAAAAAATACAGAGGAAAAGCTTCATGACACTGGATTTGGCAATGATTTCTTGGATGGGACACCAAAAGCACAGGAAACAAAAGTAAAATTAGACTACACCAAAATTAAAAACTGTATAAAAGGATGCAATCAAGAGTGAAAAGTCAAACTAAGGAATGAGAGAAAACGTTTGCAAATCATATATCTCATAAGGGGTTAATACTCAGAATAATATTAAAAAAAAAAAAAACCAACTCCTACTACCCAACAAAGAAACAAACAACCTGATTTAAAAATGAGAAAAGAACTTGGATACACATTTCTCCAAAGAAGGTAAACAAATGGCTAACAACCATTTGAAAAGATGCTCAACATCACTAATAATTAGGGAAATATAAATCAAAACCACAATGAGATACCACTTTTTCATTGTTAGAATGCCTTACTGTCAGAAAAACCAAAGTAACAAGTGTTAGTGAGGATATGGAGACATTGAAATACTTGTGCACTATTTGTGTGAATGTAAAATGGTGCAGCTGCTACTAACAACAGTATGGTAATCCCTGAAAAAATTAAAATATGATATGATCCAGTAATTCCACTTCTGAGTGTATATACACCCCAAAAAATGAAAAGCAGGGTCATGAAGAGATATATCCATGTTCTTATAGCAGCCTTATTCATAACAACCAAAGGTGGAAGCAACCCAAGTTCCTTGACAGATGAATAAATAAACAAAATATAGTATATAAGTACAATGTATGTATACATTCGGCCTTATAAAGGAAGAAAATTCTGACATATGCTACAACATGGATGAACCTTGAAGACATTATGCTAAGTGAAATAAACCACTCACAAAAAGACAAACACTGTATGATCTCACTTATATGAATTACTTGTAATAATCAAATTCATAGAGGCAAAAAGTAGAATGATGGGTTGCCAGGGTTTGTGGGGAGGGGAGAAGAGATAATTGTTTAGTGGGTAATGAGTTTTAGTTCTACAAGATGAAAAGAACTCTGGAGATTTATGCAACAATGTGAATGTACTTAACACTACTGAACTGTACATTTAAAAAATGGTTAAGATGATAAATTTTATGGTACGTGTATTTCACCACAATTTAAAAAGAAAAAAGACATAATTTGTTTTGGCCAGGATGTAGTAAGCCCCATTCCTCATAAGTCCAACCTCTTATAACTAGGAAATCCTAGAACATGTAATACAACAAAGCAAGACTGGTAGAGAAGGCAAAGGTAAAGAAGGACCCAGAGACTTGAGGAATAACACAGTGGTGAATTCCCGGGGTTTTCTTTCTGCCTCCTATACATCCTGGATAGCACGCTGAAGAAGCCTCCAACCTGTAACTACCAACAGACATAGACCCCACCCCACCCAAAAAAAGCCTCAAGAAAATCCATCTCCCACTAGCCAAAAGACAGGTAAAAGAGCAGCCAGTAGAACTGAAAACTTTTTAAATATTATCTGCCCAACTGTTACCAAAGACTAAAAGAAAAACTTCATCTGCAGTGTAATGGGGCTGAAGGGGGTAGCCGGACTTATGCTCCCACCTGGAGACAATGGGGCAGAACAAGTGACCCTAAGCTTTCCCCACAACAGTAATGTCAGTGGGGCTAAATGGGCAGTTAAACTTCCAACCCCACAAGGCAGCAAAGAGGAAGAATAAAGTGGTGCAAGGTGGTGCTAGTGGGCAATACTCTATATCTGCAGGAATAGTGCTGGCAGGGCCAACCCCCAGCTCAACAGCAACTAGGCAGTTCAAGTAGGCCATTTGCTTCCACCCACCCTGATATCATTAGTCCCAGGAAGGAGCTGAACATCCAACTCCACCTGGACATGCACACTAAACCTAAACAGGGTGACTATTTGCAAAATAAATATTAAATAGCATCCAGAATCTCACAACGTAACACTCAAAATATCCAAGATACAAGTGAGAATCACCCAAAATACCAAGTACCACAAAAATCTCAACTTCGAGTAAAGAGAATCAACAGATGCCAACTCCAAGGTGACACAGACATTAAAATTATCTAACAAGGATTTTAAAACAGCCATCTTGAAACAAATTAAAAAAGTATAGAGTCAGCAAAGAAATGATATAAAAAAGAACCAAGTGGAAATTTAAAAACTGAAAATTACAATACATAAAATTAAAAATTCACTGAATTGATTCAACAGCTAAGTAAATATGATGGAGGAAGGAAATCAGTGAACTTGAAGACAGAACAAAAGAAATTAACCTGAATTACAGGAAAAAATATACTGGAAAAAAAAAAGAACAGATCCTCAGAGATCTAGTTAGAATAAGAAAAGATGTATTATTCATATTAACAAAAGTCCCAGAAGGAGAGGAGAAAGAATGAATGCAAGGCTAAAACAGTGTATGAAGAAATAACAGCTGAAGACTACCCAAGTTTTGCAAAACACATGAACCTACAGATTCAAGAAGCTGAGAAAACCCAAACAGAATAGGAATCCAAAGAAACACATGCCAAGACACTTAATCAAACTTCAGAAAATTAGGGACAAAGAAAAAATTTTGGAAGCAGGTAGAAAAAAAAAAGACATTAACTATGGAAAAACAAAGATTCAAATGACAGAAGATTTCTCATCAGAAAATATGGAGGCCAACATTCGGAGGAAATGACACATTTCCAAGAGCTGAAAGAAAAGAACTGTCATCCAAAGTTCTATATCCAGTGAAAAAATTTCGAAGGTATGGAGGTAAAATCAAGACCCTCTCAGAAAAAGGAAAACAAAAGGTTACCACCAGACCTACCCAAAAAGAAGTTATTCAAACTGAAAGGAAATAGTAGAGAAGAAAATATGAAACACCAAGAATGTAAAGTATAAAAATATGGGATAATGTAACACTATCTTTTCCCCAGTTGAATTATCTAAATGATATCAGACATTTGAAGTAAAAATAAAACATTACCTTATATTATTCCTAATATACGTAGAGGAACTATTTAAAACAATACTACTATACAGAAGTAAGAAAATGAGACCTAAACAGAACAGCTAAGCTTCTACAGGTTACTCAAATTGGTAAAATGTTGACATCAGTATACTGTGACAAGTTACATATGGATAATGTAATATCTAACATAACCACTAAAAAACAAAATTTGAGATACACTCAAAACTCTATACAAAAAACAAAATGGAGTTCTAAGAATTGTTCAAGTAACCCACATAAAGGCAGGAAAAGGGATACACAGGAAAGAAAAATAGAATAAAACAAAGGAAAAATGGCAGAATTAATCTCTAACATATCAATACTATATTAAATGTAAAAGGTCTAAACATAGCAATTAAAAGACAGACTTTAGCAGACCAGTTTTTAAAAATATGAACCAACTCTATGTTCTCTACATGAAACCAACTTCAAATATAATGAGAAGGGTAGGCTGGAAGTAAATGAATGAAAAAAGATAGAGCACATAAACATTAATCAAAAGAAAGCAGGGGGGCACCTGGATGGCTCAGTCGGTTGGGTGTTTGACACCTGATTTCAGCTCAGGGTATAATCTCAGAGTTGTGGGATTGAGCCCCGCCACTAGGCTCTGAGCTGAGCCTGGAACCTGCTTGGGATTCTCTCTCCCTCTGCTCCCCCTCCACCATACATGTCCTCTAAAATAAATAAATAAATATAAATAAATAAATAAATAAATAAATAAAATAAAATCTTTTAAAAAAGAAAACAGGAATGGCTATATTAATGTCAGATGAAGTAGAACAAGAAAAAAATGACCAGAGACAAAGAACATTACAGAGTAATGATAAAAGCGTCAACACACCCAGAATAGCAATCCTTTATGTGTGTGCAACAAATAAAAGAGCTTCAAAATACATGAAACAGAAACCTCCAATTATAGTTGAAGAGTTCAACACCCCTCTCACAACAATTAATAGAACTACTAGACAAAAATATCACCAAAGACACAGAACTAACACCATCGATCAATAGGATCTAAATTTATACAACACTCTACTCAACAAAAGAATGCACATTCTTATCAAATGCCCATGAATATTCACCAACATGGTCCATATCATAGACTACAAATTAAACTTCAACAAATTTAAAAGAACTAAAATCATACAGCATATATTTTCTGCCCCCAATGGAATAAAACCAAGGAATCAAGGGGAAATAAATTAAATAATATTTCTGAACAATTCATGGGATCAAAAAGACGTGCTGAGTAAAATTTAAAAATACATGGTACTAAATAATAATAAACCTTCAATAAAAAAGTTTATGGAACACAGCTAAACTGTGCTAAAAGGGAACTCTATAGCACTAATTGTTTCTATTAGAAAAGATATCACATGGGATTTATCCTTGAAATGCAAGGATACTTCAACATACACAAATCAGTATGATACACCACATGAACAAAATGAAGAATAAAAAGCATATAATCACCTCAACGGATGCAGAAAAAGCATCTGATAAAATTCAACATCCTTTCATGATAAAAAAAAAAACTCTCAAAAAATTGGGTATAGAAGGAATGCACATGAACATAATAAAGACCATATTTGACAAGCCCACAGCTAACATCACATTCAACAGTGAAAAGCTGAAAACTTTTCCTATAGGATCAAGAATAAAAGGATGCCCACCCACACCACTTCCATTCAATAAAGTACTGAAAGTCCTAGCCAGATGTATTAGACAAGAAATAAAAAAGGCATCCAAACTGGAAAGAAAGATGTAAAATGTCTGTTTGCAGATGACATGATTTTATATATAGAAAACCCTAAAGATTCCAGCCAAGAACTGTTAAAACTAATAAATGAACTCAGTAAAGCTGCAGGATACAAAATACGCAAGAATTAGTTTCTATATGCCAACAACAAACAATTAGAAATTGTCTATGTAAACAAAATACTCAGGAACAAATTTAAGCAAGGTGAAAGATCTGTACACTGAAAACTGTAAGACATTAATGAAAGAAACTGAAAATGACACAAATCAACAAAAAGATATTTCATGTTCATGGATTAGAAGAATTAATATTGTTAAAATAACCATACCATCTGAAGTGATCCACAGATACAAGGCAATCCAGGTCAAAATGTCAAAGGCATTTTTTTCACAGAAATAGGAAAAAAAAAAAAAGTCCTGAAAGTTGTACTAAACCACAAAAGATCCCAAACAGCCAGAGCAATCTTAAGAATGAAGCTAAAGTCATCATACTGCCTGATTTCAAACTATAAAGCAACAGTAGTCAAAAACAGCATGGTATTGACATAAAAACAGACACAGTGGTCAATGAAACAGCATTGAGAGTCCAGAAATAAACCCATGCATATATGGTCAATTAATCATCCACAAAGGATCCAAGAATATACAATGGGGAAAGGATGGTCTCTTCAATAAATGATGCGGGGAAACTGGGATCCCTATCTTACACCATACACACAAAAATCATTTCAAAATGAATTAAAGATGAACATAAGACCTGAAACTGACAAATTCCTAGAAGAAAACACAGGAGGTCAGCCTCTCAATATTGGCTTTGTCAATGATTTTTTGGATTTGACACCAAAAGCAAAGGCAACAAAAGCAGTAATAAACAAGTAGAACTATGTCAAACTAAAAAGCTTCTGTACAGCAAAAGAAGCCATCAACAAAATGAAAAGGCAATGTACAGAATGGGAGAAAATATTTGCAAACCATGTTTCAAGTAAGGGGTTAACAACCAAAATATAAAAGAACTCATATAACTCAATAGCAAAAAGACAATCTAATTAATAAATGGGCAAAAAGCCTCAATAGTCATTTTTTAAAGACACACAAATGGCCTACAGGTACAGGAAAAGGTGGGTGTTCAACATCACTAATCTTTAGGGAAATGCAAATAAAAACCACAACGAGATATCAGGTCATACCTGTAAGGATGTCTTTTATCAAAAGAGGAAAAAAGCTGGTGATACACACTGATGTGGCAGTGAGGTGATAAATCCTGAGGATACGAAAGATTTGCATTTAGAGCTCTCCTGGACTTTACGGTCTCTTAGACGGTCCTGATTTGTATTCCTTACAATACAACTGTAATCCTAAACAGAGCACTTTCCTGAGTCCTGAAAACTGCTCTTGCAATCTGAGGGGGAAGCGGGAACCTCAAATGTGTAGCCAGTTGGTTAGAAGTACAGGTGTCCTAGAAACTCTAGAGCTTAGGGCTAGTGGCTGAGTGAGGGCAGTTTTGTGCAGGACTGAGAACTTAACCTGTCAAATGTGACTTCACGCTGGGTAGTTAGTACCAGGATTGCACTGCACAGACATAGACAGTAGCCCAAGAAAAGAAAATACAGATCCCTACCACTTATGAGTATACAAGTAAACATCCTCAACAAATATATTAGAAAATAGAATCCAGTAATGTAGAGAAAAAAATTATACACCATGACCAGCTGGGATTTATTCCAAGGAGCTAAGGCTAATTAGATATTAAAAAAAATTAACCAATGTAATCCACCACATGAAGAAGCTAAAGAAGAAAAATCATATGGTCCTATCAACTGATGCAGAAAAAGCATCTAACAAAACTCAACATGATAAAAATTCTTAGCAATCTAGCAAAAAAAGGAGTTTCAACTTTTAAGAGTAGCTACAAAATGTCGGTGTTATGTGCAGAGAAACTGGATCCCATACACATCGTTACTGGGAATGTAAAATGATACCACCACTCTGGGAAACAGTTTACAGTTCCTTATAAGCTAGCCATGAAATGACCACATATATGATCTGGCAAAAAACCTGTACAAGAATGATCATTCATTCAGCTTTGTTCTTAATAGTGAAAAACTAAACAACCCAGATGTCTTTCAGCTGGTAAATGATTAAACAAACTGTGGTATATCAACACCATGGAATGCCACTTACCAAAAAAAAAAAAAAGGAACTATCGATACAAGCAACAATTTGGATGAATCTCTAGGGAATTATGCTGAGTGGAAAAAAAAAACCCAAAGGTTATATACTGTAAGATTCCATTTCTGTAACATTTTTTAAATGACAAATTTTATAAATGGAGACAGATTAAGTGGTTGCAGAGTTTAGGGATGGGTGAATATGGTAATGAGGGGTCTTCGTGATGATGGACCTGTTCTGGGTCTCGACTGTGACAGTGGATACAGGAACCCATGTGTGTTATAAAATCATATATAGCTAATACATACACACAAACGAATATATGAACAAGGGGGTAAATCTGAATGTGATGGGAGGACTGTAGCAATGTTGGTAGTTGGCTGTGATACTATATTTTTACTATATTTTTACAAGGTGTTACCATGGGGTACACTAGGTATACACATGATGTCTGTATTCTTTCTTACAACTGCATGTGAATCTACAATTACCTCAAAATAAAAAGTTTACCTAAAAAATGAAAAAAAAAAAAGAGTAGCTATAAAAGACTTCTGGGGAAGATGGGGGAGTGGGAGGACCCAAAGCTCACCTCATCCCACAGATACTAGATAACACCCACATCGGTATAAAAAAAACCCCAGAAAATGACCTGAAGACTAGCACAACAGACTCTCCACAGCTAAATGTAAACAAGAGGTAACATCAAAAAGGATAGGATGGGTGAAGACATGGTAAGGAACTAAACAGACCACAGGACTGTCTTGGAAGGGAAGGACACTATGGTTGTGGAAAGGGCAGAGACAGACTGACACAAGGGAACCTACATAAAGAAGACGAATTCCCATAACATTTGGCTCTGAAAACCAGAGGGGCTGAATTTCCCCAATTCTTACAATCAGTGAGCCTTAACACCTGGAACTTTAAAAAAATTAGCAGGCTCCTGGGAGAGCAGGGAGGGCAGAGTCTCTGCCCTTAAAAAGACAACACAACATAGAGCCCCTTGGAGATACAGCACAGAAGCAGCAGTTTGAAAAAACCACCTGGGGGACACGGCAGGGGGATTTGTTTACTAATCTCAGAGCAAGTGATGGAAGGGGGCAGGATCTTTGGAGACTTCTCTAGGAACAATGGAGCTGGAAGGCACCATTTCCCTACCCCACTGCCCCCCCCCCAACATAAATACATGGACCACAGACACCTGAAGGAACCAGCATGGCGCCAACATTCACTAGTTAGCTTGCTGACAGTGCACTGGGCCCCAGAATTCTCCTGCAAACACAGGAGGACTGAGGTCCAGATCTTCCCCTACAGCACACCCACCCTTACGCTGCTGGCACCGAGTGCCTCACCTCCCCATTTTCATACAGCTGGTGACACTGCATCTCTGGCAAATGCACGGTTTGGTGCAATTTACACCCAAGGTGGCCAAGACTGGCCCACTAGCAACACAGGGAACAAATTCTGCCCACAAGAGGCAGAGAGAGCCATTACAGATAAATGGACTAAAGAGAAAGGGCTCAGCCACAACAGCATGGCCCATGCAACACACAAAGGAGACACCCAGAAGTGCCAGGTTCTGGTAAGCAGGGACACTGTGCTTGCAGGGCACTATAGGACCTCTTCTTCATAAGGCCACTACTTTGAAGAGCAGGAGACATAGCTGACTTGCCTAACACACAGAAATAGAGTTGGACAAAATGAGGAGACAGAGGAGTATGTCCCAAATAAAAGAGAACAAGATCACAGCAAGAGAGCTAAATGAAATGGAGGTAAATAATATGCCTGATAGAGAATTTAAAGTAACAGTCATAGGGGCACCTGGGTGGCTCAGATGGTTAAGCATCTGCCTTCGGCTCAGGTCATGATCCCAGGCTCCTGGGATCGAGCCCCACATTGGGCTCCTGGCTCAGCGGGGAGCCTGCCTCTCCCTCTCCCCTTGCTCATGCTCGCTCGCTCTCTCTCCCTCTGTATCTCTGTGTCTCAAATGAATAAATAAAATCTTAAAAAAAAAATAAAGTAACGGTCATAAAGATGCTCACTGGATGTGAGAAAAGAGTGGAGAATCTCAAAGAGACCTTTAAAAAAGAAATCATCAAAAAGTACCAATGAGAGATGAAGAACTCAGGAACTGAAATGAAAAATATACTAAATGGAATAGACAATAGATTAAGCGAAGCAGAAGAATGGACTGGTGACCTAGAGGACAAAGTAATGGAAAGCAATCAAGCTGAATAGGAGAAAAATAATAAAAAAATGAAAACAGACTTAGTGAACTCTGACACTATCAAGAATAATGACATTCACATTACAGGGATCTCAGAAGGAAAAGAGAGAGAGAGGGAGCAGAAAATTTATTTGAAGAAACAACAGCTGAAAATCTGGGGAAGGAAATAGAAATCCAGATCCAGGAGGCACAGAGAATCCTGAACAAAATCAACCCAAGGGGGTCCATATGAAGATACATAGTAACCAAAATGGCAAAAAATAGTGACAGAAAATTTTAAAAGCAGCATGAGAAAAGAAAACAGTTACATACAAAGAGAACTCCATAAGGCTTTTAGCTGATTTTTCAGCGGAAACTTGCAGGCCAGAAGGGAATGTCATGATATATTGAAAGTGCTGAAAGAAAAAAAAAAAAAAAAACAACTGCAGCCAAAAATACTCTATCCAGCAAGGCTATTAATCAGAGTAGAAGAGACAGTGTCCCAGAAAAACAGAAGTTAAAGGAATTCATGCCCACTAAACCAGCCCTAGAAGAATTGTTAAAGGGAACTCTAAGTGGAAAAGAAAGACCATTAGTAGGAGTAAAAAAAAAAAAAAAAAAAATAGAAACACAAAAACAGTAAAATTAAGTTTATCTACAAAAAGCAGTCAAGGGCTTCACAGAATAAAAGGATGTAAAGTATGACACCATATACCTAAAATGTGAGGGAAGGAGAAGAGCAAAAATTTAATGCTTTTAGAATGGGTTCAAACTTAAGAAACCATAAAGTAGACTGCTATATGCATGTTATATACAAACAATGCAACCACAAATCAAAAACCAATAACAGATATGCAAAAAAAGGAGTAACCCAAGCACATCAACTAAAAAAAGCCCGCAAACTGAGAGAGCAAGAGAATTAACAAAGAACTACAAAAACAACCATAAAACAAGGAAACAAGCAACAAAACTGCAATGAGTACATACCTATCAATAATTACTATGAATGCGTATGGATTAAATGTTCCACTCAAAAGATATAGGGTGACACACTGGACAAGAAAGAAGGACCCATGTATACGCTGCCTACAAGAGACTCATTTCAGACCTAAAGACACATGCAGATTCAAAGTGAAGGGATGGAAAAGCATTTATCATGCAAATGAAAGTGAAAAAAAGCCGGGTAGCATTATTTATATCAGACAAAAGAGACTATAAAACAAGACTGTAAGAAAAAACAAAACAGGACACTATATAATCATAAAGGGAACAATCGAACAAGAATATATAACAATTTTAAATATTTACACACTCAATATGTGAGCACACAAATACATATAAAGCAGCTAATAACAAACATAAAGGAAGTAATCAATAGTAATATGGTAATGGAGGGGGACTTTAACACCCCACTTACATCAATGGATAGATCATCCAAAAAGAAATTCAACAAGGAAACAGTGGCTTTGAACGACATGTTGGACCGGTTGTATCTAACGGATATATTCAGAACGTTCCATCCAAAACAACAGAATACACATTCCTTTCAAGTGCACATGGAACATTCTCCAGAATAGATCACATGTTAAGACACAAAACAAGTCTAGCAGATTCCAAATGATTGGGGTCATACCATGCATCTTTTATGACAACACTATGAAACTAGAAATCAACCACAAAAATCTGGAAATAACACAAATAAATGGAGGTTAAATAACACACTACTAAACAATGAATGGGTCAACCAAGAAACAGAAGAGGCAATAAAAAACATGAAGAGAGATGAAAATGAAAACACAATGATCCAAAATCTTTGGAACGCAGGAAAAGCTGTTCTAAGAGAGATGATTATAAGCAATAGAGGCTTACCACAAACTGGAAGAAAAATCTCAAATAAACAACCTAACTCTACACCTAAGGGATCTACAAAAAGAGCAGACAAAAACCCAAAACCAGTAAAAGGAAATAATAAAGATAAAAGCAGAAATAACTAATACAGAAACTAAAACACACATCAGTGAAACTGGGAGCTGATTCTTTGAAAAAATTAACAAAACTGATAAACCTTTAGCCAGACTCATAAATAAACTGAGTACTCTAACAAAATCAGAAATGAAAGAGGAGAAATAACAGCTAACATCACAGAAATATAAAGGATTATAAGAGAATATTATGAAAAATTATATGCCAACAAACTGGACAACCTGAAAGAAACGGATAAATTCCTAGAAACATATAACCCTCCAAACCTGAATCAGGAATAAATACAAAATTTGGACAGACTCATTACCAGCCATGAAATTTTATCAGTAATCAAAACACTCCCAACAAACGAAAGTCCAGGACCAGACTGTTTCACAGGTAAATTCTAACAAACATTTAAAGAATCTGTGAGTTAATATCTATTCTTTTCAAACTATTCCAAAAATAGAAGAGGAAGGAAAGCATCTAAATTCATTCTATGAAGACAGCATTACCCTGATACCAAAACCAGATAAAGACACTACAAAAAAAAATCCAAAAAACAAAACTATAGACCATCATCGCTGATGAACACAGATGCAAAAACCCTAGACAAAATATTAGCAAACCAAAATCCAACAATAGTACATTTAAAGAATCATTCACCATAATCAAGTGGGATTTATTCCTGGGAAGCAAGAATGGCTCAATATTTGCAAATCTATCAATGTGATACATCACATCAACAAGAGAAAGGATAAAAACCGTATGATCCTTTCAACAGATGCACAGAAAGGATCTGACAAAGTACAACATCCATTCATGATTAAAACCCAACCAAGTAGGTTTAGAGGGAACATACCTCAACATAACAAAGACCATATATGAAAAATCCAAAGCTAACATCATACTCAGTGGTGAAAAACTGTTTTTCCCCTAAGGTCAAGAACAAAAGACTGAGTAGCCAAAGCAATCTTGAAAAAGAACACAACTGAAGGTATCACAATCCCAGATTTTAAGATATAAAGCTGTAGTCATCAAAACAGTATTGTACTGGCACAAAGATCAATGCAACAGAATAGAAACCAGAAATAAACCCATTATTATATGGCCAATTAATATTCAACAAAGAATAGCCAATGGCAAAAAGACAGTCTCTTCAAAAATGGAGCTGGGAAAACTGGATAGCTACACGCAAAAGAATGAAACTGGACCACTTTCTTTCCCCATATGCAAAAATGAACTCAAAATGGAGTAAAGACTTGTGAGATCTGAAACCATAAAAATTCTAAAAGAAAACACAGGCAGTAATTTTGCTGACACTGGCTGTAGCAGTATCTTTCTAGATGTCTCCTAAGGCAAGGGAAACAAAAGCAAAAGTAAACTACTGAGACTGCATCAAAATAAAAATTTTCTCCACAGCAAAGGAAACAATCAACAAAATAAAAAGACAATCTACTGAATGGGAGAAGATATTTGCAAATGACATATCCAATAAAGGCTTAGTATCCAAAAAATATAAGGAAATTATACAGCTCAACACACCAAAAAACCAAATAATCCAATTAAAAATGGGCAGAAAACATGAACAGACATTTCTCCAAAGAAGAGATACAGATGGTCAACAGATACATGAAAACATGTTCAACATCACAAATCATCAGGGAAATGCAAATCAAAACCACAATGAGATATCCCCTTACACCTGTCAGAATGGCTACAATCAAAAACACAAGAAACAAGTGTTGACAAGGATGTGGAGGAAAAAGGAACCCTGTGCACTGCTGGTAGGAACGCAAACTGGTGCAGCCACTATGGAATACAGTATGGAAGTTTCTCAAAAAATTAAAGATAGTATTATCATATAATCCATATACAGTAACTCCACTACTGGGTATTTACCCAAAGAATACAAAAGCACTAATTGGAAAAGACTTATGCACCCCATGTTTATTGCAGCATCATTTACAATAGCCAAATTATGGAAGCAACCCAAGTTTCCACGGATAGATGCGTAGATAAAGAAGATGTATATCGATACAATGGAATATTACTGAGCCATAAAAAAGAATGAAATCTTGTCACTTCCAACAACAAGGATGGATGTAGAGAGTATAATAAGTGAAATAACTCAAAGACAAATACCATATGCTTTCACTCATACGTGGAACTTAAAAAATAAAACAAATGAACAAAAAAAGGGACAAACCAAAAAACAGACTCTTAACTACAGAGAACAAATTGATGGTTACCAGAGTGGAGGTGGGTGGGGGATGGGTAAAATAAGTAGAGGGAATTAAGAGTACACTTATCATGATCAGCCCTTAATGTACAGAACTGCTGAATCACTATACTGTACACTTGAAACTAATATAATAGTGTATGTTAACTATAACGGGAATTAAAAAACAAGGAGGGTCAGGAACATGTGGAACAGACTCAGCCCACCACCCCTGCAGCCTAAAGCAGAACTGGCCAACTAAGCCTAGCTCAGACCCCATGAGCATAAAAATAAACTTATTATTGTAGGAAAAAAATTATGTTTTGGGAGAACAGTTAATGGAATGGAAAAATGTCAATTATATATTAAATGAAAATATCAGAATATACAAGAGTAGCTACAAAAAACCTATAGCTAACACCAAACTTAATGATGAAAAACTGAATGCTTTCCCCCAAGATCTGGAACAAGGCAAGAATGTCTATTGTCACCATTTCCGTTCAACTGTGCAGTAATGTCCCAGTCAGAGCAATAGGCAAGAAAAAGAAATAAAAGGCATGCAGACTGGAAAGGAAGAAATAAAATTATTCTATTCACAGATGACATGATTGTGTAAGTAAAAAAAATCCCAAGAAATCCAAAGAAAAATTCTTAGAACATATAAATGCAGTTAGCAAAGTTTTAACACACAAAAACCAAACTTCTATATACTAACAGTGAATGACTGGAAACCAAAACTTTGAAAATAATACTATTTATAATAGCTCCCGCCAAAATGAAATTCTTAAGTACAAACCTAGCAAAACATGAAAGAAATTAAAGAACTAAAGAATAGGAGAGACATATGTTCATGGATTGGAATAATAAAGATGTCAATCCTCCCCAAAATGATCTACAGATTTAACTTACTGCCAATCACAATGCCAGCAAAATGTTCTGTAGATAGATAAGGAGATTCTGAAGTTTACAAGGAAAATCAATGTAACTAGAATAGATAAAATAATTCTGATTAAAAAATTAAGTGGGAAGAAATACAATCTCCAACTTCAGGACTTTAAAGTTACAATAATCAAAATGATGTGATATTAGAGAAGGGACAGACACAGAGACCAATAAACAAGTCAGAGTCCAGATACAGAGCCACAGAAACACAGCAAACTGATTTTTGACAAAGACGCAAAGACAATTCAATGAAGAAAGGATAATCTTTTCTACAAACCAAGTTGGAACAATGAGACATTAAAAAAATTAATAAATTAGACTCTTAAAAACAGATTTTATTTATTTGACACACGGAGACAGAGAGTGAGCGAGCACACAAGCAGGGGGAGTGGCAGGCAGAAGGAGAGGGAGAAGCAGGGAGCCTGATGCAGGGCTCCATCCCAGGACCCTGAGATCGTGACCTGAGCCAAAGACAGATGCGTAACTGACTGAGCCACCCAGGCGCCCCTAATAAATTGGATTTAACAAAAAATAAAGCCTTGTTTTGTGAAAGGCACTGTTTAGAAAATGAAAAGGTAGGTTACAGAAGTTATTTGCAAGTCACATATCTGACAATGGACTTCTGTGTGTGTATATATAAGCATTTTTAAATAAATGAAATGTATATAAATACACACACACTCTTAAAACTCAACAGTAAAACAAATAACCAAATCAAAAAATGAGCAAAAGACTTAAGACACTTCACCAAAAGGATATAACATGGCAAATAAGTACATGAAAAGATGTTCAATAACAGCAGCCATTAAGAAATCGAAATGGGGGGGGGGGAGCAAGATGGCGGAGGAGTAGTAGACCTGGATTTCGTCTGGTCTCAGGAATTCAGTTGAATAGGGATCAAACCATTCTGAACACCTACAACTCAACAGGAGATCAAAGAAGAGAGTAGCAACAACTCTCTGAACAGAGAAGCGACCACTTACTGGAAGGTAGGAGTGCGGAGAAGTGAATCCAAGGCTATATTCGGAAGGATAGACGGCGGGGGAGGAGGCCTCTGCCGCTTCTGGCAAGTAATAGAGCCGCAGAGCACAAAATCGGAACTTTTAGAGGCCGGCTCTGCTGAGGGACGTCGCTCCAGTGGCTAAGCGGGGGGTGGAACCCTCACGGGACAGTGTGGTCTCAGGACCCTCGGGGGTCACAGAAAGACCGGGGCTGTCTGAGTGCACCAGAGCTCCCAGGTATCGGAGCAGGGAAGCCAGCTGCAGAGACAGAACCGAGGCGCGGGCTCTCAGCTCGGGGTTGCCATAAACTGTGATTCGGGCCCAGTCGGGCCACTGCTCCTCCAGCAGGGACTCAACAAGTGGCAGAGCCGGGGAGACTCCCCTTCCTCCCCGGGGAGGAGCGGCACGGGAGCGCACCGCAAGGACCTGCTGGGTTTGGAGACTCCACACGGGGTCGGGTACCAGAGATAGAAATGCTCGGTCACAGGCCGGGTGAGCACAGAGTGCAGCCAGAGACCTGGGAGACGGGAGTGACTGCTTTTCTCTGGGGGCACACTGAGGAGCGGGCCCTAAGTTCTCAGCTCCTCCGGGCAGAGTGGGAGGCCACCATTTTCACCCTGGTCCTCCAAAGCTGTACCCAGAGCTTGCAGGGAACAAAACCTCCTGAGAGCAAACCCGAGCAGCTTGCTTAGCCCGGACCAACAAGGGCGGGGCAATTCCGCCTCCGCCAAAGACATTTGGGAACCATGGCAACAAGCCCCTCCCCCAGAAGATCGCACGAAGAGCCAGCAAGCCAAGACCAGGTTTACCGATCAAGGAGAACGGGAGAACTCCAGCGCTAGGGGAATACTGCACATAGAATTCATGGCTTTTTTACCATGATTCATTAGTTTTTCAAAGTTAATTTTTTTAACTTTTTCTTTGAATTTTTCTTTTTCCCTTTTTCAACATCTTATCAATCCCTTTTTTAAAAAAAATTTTTTTCATTTTTCATTTTTAGAGTCATTATTTTCTCCCTTCATAGTAGTTACCCTTATTTTTGGCATATATATATATATGTTGTTCTCTCTTTAAAATTTTGAGATACAGTTTCTTCTAACAGATCAAACTATACCCTAAATCACTAGTGTATGTCTTTGTTCTAGTCTCCTGCCTAATCACATTCTCTCCTTTTTTTCTTTTTTTTTAAATCTTTTCTTTTTTCAAACAACTTATCAATTCCTTTTATAAAATCTTTTATAATTTTCATCTTTACAGTCATCTTCCATCCCTTCATTGTATCAACCCTTATTTTGTACATATATAAGTCTTTCTTCCTTTAAAATTTTAGGAGGCACTTTCTTCTAACAGACCAAAATACGCCCAAAATCTAGTGTGTGGCACTGATCTATGCACTAGCCTGATCGTATCTGATCATATTGTTTTTTTTTGTTTTGTTCTATTTTTGATTGTTTTTATCTTTTTCTTTTTTCTTCTCTTTCTTTTTTCTTTCTTTCCCTTTCTTTTCCCCTGGTTTCAGGTCTTTTCTGATTTGTATAGAGTATATTTGCTGGGGACGTTGTTAACCTGTTAGCATTTTGTTCTCTCATTCATCTATTCTCCTCTGGACAAAATGACAAGACGAAAAAATCACCTCAGCCAAGAGGTAGTACTGTCTGCCAGGGACCTACTCAGTACGGACATTAGTATGATGTCGGACCTAGAGTTCAGAATCATGACTTTAAAGATACTAGCTGGGCGTGAAAAAAGCGTGGAAGTTATTAGAGAAACCCTTTCTGGAGAAATAAAAGAACTAAAATCTAACCAAGTGGAAATCAAAAAGGCTATTGATGAGGTGCAATCAAAAATGGGGGCACTAACTGCCAGAATAAATGAGGCAGAAGAGAGAATCAGCGAAACAGAAGACCAAATGATGGAAAATAAAGAGGCTAAGAAAAAGAGAGAGGAACAACTACAGGATCACGAGGGCAGAATTCGAGAGATAAGCGATACAATAAGATGAAACAACATTAGAATAATTGGGATCCCAGAAGAAGAAGAAAGAGAGAGGGGGGCAGAAGGTATATTGGAGCAAATAATAGCAGAGAACTTCCCTAATGTGGGGAAGGAAACCGGCATCAAAATCCAGAAGGCACAGAGAACCCCTCTCAAAATCAATAAAAACAGGTCAACACCCCAACATCTAATAGTAAAACTTACAAGTCTCAGAGACAAAGAGAAAATCCTGAAAGCAGCTCGGGAGAAGAGATATGTAACCTACAATCGTAGAAACATTTAGATTGGCAACAGACCTAGCCAGAGAGACCTGGCAGGCCAGAAAGGACTGGCATGATATCTTCAGAGCACTAAATGAGAAAAATATGCAGCCAAGAATACTATATCCAGCTAGGCTGTCACTGAAAATAGAAGGAGAGATAAAAAGCTTCCAGGACAAACAAAAACTAAAGGAATTTGCAAACACAAAACCAGCCCTACAAGAAATATTGAAAGGGGTCCTCTAAGCAGAGAGCCTAAAAGCAGCATAGACCAGAAAGGAACAGAGACAATATACAGTAACAGTCACCTTACAGGCAATACAATGTCACTAAATTCATACCTTTCAATAGTTACCCTGAATGTAAATGGGCTAAATGCCCCAATCAAAAGACACAGGCTATCAGATTGGATTAAAAAACAAGACCCATCGATACGCTGTCTGCAAGAGACTCATTTTAGACCCAAAGACACCTCCACATTGAAAGTGAGGGGGTGGAAAACCATTTACATTGCTAATAGACACCAAAAGAAAGCTGGGGTGGCAATCCTTATATCAGACAAATTAGATTTTAAAACAGACTGTAATAAGAGATGAAGGACACTATCTATATCCTACTTAAAGGGTCTATCCAACAAGAAGACCTAACAGTTGTAAATATCTATGACCCTAACATGGGAGCAGCCAATTATATAAGGCAATTAATAACAAAAGCAAAGAAACACATTGACAACAATACAATAATAGTGGGGGACTTTAACACCCCCTGACTGAAATGGACAGATCATCTAAGCAAAAGATCAACAAGGAAATAAAGACTTTAAATGAAACACTGGACCAAATGGACTTCACAGATATATTCAGAATATTCCATCCCAAGGCAACGGAATACACATTCTTCTCTAGTGCCCATGGAAATTCGCCAGAATTGATCATATCCTAGGTCACAAATCAGGTCTCAAGCGGTACCAAAAGACTGGGATCATTCCCTGCATATTTTCAGACCACAATGCTTTGAAACTAGAACTCAATCACAAGAGGAAAGTCGGAAAGAACTCAAATACATGGAGGATTAAGAGCATCCTACTAAAGAATGAATGGGTCAACCACGAAATTAAAGAAGAATTAAAAAAATTCATGGAAACCAATGAAAATGAAAACACAACTGTCCAAAATCTTTGGGATACAGCAAAGGCAGTCCTAAGAGGAAAGTATATAGCAATACAAGCCTTTCTCAAGAAACAAGAAAGGTCTCAAATACACAACCTAACCCTACACCTAAAGGAGCTAGAAAAAGAACAGCAAATAAAGCCTAAACCCAGCAGGAGAAGAGAAATAATAAAAATCAGAGCAAAATCAATGAAATAGAAAACAAAAGAACAGTAGAACATATCAACGAAACTAGGAGCTGGTTCTTTGAAAGAATTCACAAGATTGATAAACCCCTGGCCAGACTTATCA
The DNA here is from genome assembly GCF_009762305.2 of Zalophus californianus. NCBI lineage: Eukaryota > Metazoa > Chordata > Mammalia > Carnivora > Otariidae > Zalophus > Zalophus californianus. Next base: position 127,021,114 of record NC_045598.1, read on the forward strand.
AAAAGAAAAGAGAAAGGACCCAAATCAACAAAATCATGAATGAAAGAGAAGAGATCACAACCAACACGAAAGAAATACAAACAATTATAAGAACATATTATGAGCAACTCTATGCCAGCAAATTAGATAACCTGGAAGAAATGGGTGCATTCCTAGAGATGTATCAACTACCAAAATTGAACCAGGAAGAAATAGAAAACCTGAACAGACCTATAACCACTAAGGAAATTGAAGCAGGACCAAAAATCTCCCAACAAAAGCCCAGGGCCAGATGGCTTCCCAGGGGAATTCTATCAGACATTTAAAGAAGAATTAATACCTATTCTCCTGAAACTGTTCCAAAAAATAGAAATGGAAGGAAAACTTCCAAACTCATTTCATGAAGCCACCATTACCTTGATCCCCAAACCAAAGACCCCATCAAAAAGGAGAACTACAGACCAATATCCTTGATGAACATGGATGCAAAAATTCTCACCAAAACACTAGCCAATAGGATCCAACAGTACATTAAAAGGATTATTCACCATGACCAAGTGGGATTTATCCCTGGGCTGCAAGGCTGGTTCAACATCCGCAAATCAATCAACGTGATACAATACATTAACAAAAGAAAGAACAAGAATCATTTGATCCTCTCAATAGACGCAGAAAAAGCATTTGACAAAGTACAGCATCCTTTCTTGATCAAAACTCTTCAGAATATAGGGATAGAGGGTACATACCTCAATATCATAAAAGCCATCTATGAAAAACCTACAGCGAATATCATTCTCAATGGGGAAAAGCTGAGAGCTTTTCCCCTAAGGTCAGGAACGCAGCAGGGATGTCCACTATCATCACTGCTCTTCAACATAGTATTAGAAGTCCTAGCCACAGCAATCAGACAACAAAAAGAAATCAAAGGCATCCAAATCAGCAAAGAGGAAGTCAAACTCTCAGTGTCTGCAGATGGTATGATACTGTATGTGGAAAACCCAAAAGACTCCACCCCAAAACTGCTAGAACTCATACAGGAATTCAGTAAAGTAGCGGGATATAAAATCAATGCACAGAAATCAGTGGCATTCCTATACACCACCACCAAGACAGAAGAGAGACAAATCAAGGAGTCGATCCCATTTACAACTGCACCCAAAACCATAAGATACCTAGGAATAAATTTATCCAAAGAGGCAAAGGATCTGTACTCAGAAAATTATAAAATACTCATGAAAGAAATTGAAGAAGACACAAAGAAATAGAAAAATGTTCCATGCTCATGGATTGGAAGAACAAACATTGTGAAGATGTCAATGCTATCCAGAGCAATCTACACATTCAATGCAATCCCCATCAAAATACCAACCACTTTTTTCAAAGAAATGGAACAAATAATCCTAAAATTTGTATGGAACCAGAAGAGACCCCGAATAGCCAGAGGAATATTGAAAAAGAAAAGCAAAGCTGGCGGCATCACAATTCCGGACTTCCAGCTCTATTGCAAAGCTGTTATCATCAAGACAGTATGGTACTGGCACAAAACCAGACACATAGATCAGTGGAACAGAATAGAGAGCCCAGAAATGGACCCTCAACTCTATGGTCAACTCATCTTTGACAAAGCAGGAAAGAATGTCCAACGGAAAAAAGACAGTCTCTTCAACAAATGGTGTTGGGAAAATTGGACAGCCACATGCAGAAGAATGAAACTGGACCATTTCCTTACACCACACACAAAAATAGACTCCAAATGGTTGAAAGACCTCAACGTGAGACAGGAGTCCATCAAAATCCTAAAGGAGAACACAGGCAGCAACCTCTTCGACCTCAGCCGCAGCAACTTCTTCCTAGAAACGTTGCCATAGGCAAGGGAAGCAAGGCCAAAAATGAACTATTGGGATTTCATCAAGATAAAAAGCTTTTACACAGCAAAAGAAACAGTCCACAAAACCAAAATACAACCGACAGAATGGGAGAAAATATCTGCAAATGACGTATCAGATAAAGGGCTAGTATCCAAAATCTCTAAAGAACTTATCAAACTCAACACCCAAAGAACAAATAATCCAATCAAGAAGTGGGCAGAAGACATGGATAGACATTTTTCCAAAGAAGACATCCAAATGGCCAACAGACACATGAAAAAGTGCTCAACATTGCTCGGCATCAGGGAAATCCAAATCAACACCTCAATGAGATACCACCTCACACCAGTTCAGAATGGCTAAAATGAACAAGTCAGGAAACGACAGATGTTGGCGGGGATGCGGAGAAAGGGGAACCCTCCTACACTGTTGGTGGGAATGCAAGGTGGTGCAACCACTCTGGAAAACAGTATGGAGGTTCCTCAAATAGTTGAAAATAGAGCTACCATATGATCCAGGAATTGCACTACTGGGTATTTACCCCAAAGATAGAAATGTAGTGATCCAAAGGGGTACGTGAACCCCAATGTTTATAGCAGCAATGTCCACAATAGCCAAACTGTGGAAAGAGCCAAGATGTCCATCGACAGATGAATGGATAAAGAAGAAGTGGTATATATACACAATGGAATATTATGCAGCCATCAAAAGGAATGAGATCTTGCCATTTGCAACGACATGGATGGAACTGGAGGGTGTTATGCTGAGTGAAATAAGTCAATCAGAGAAAGACATGGATCATATGACCTCACTGATATGAGGAATTCTTAATCTCAGGAAACAAACGGAGGGTTGCTGGAGTGGTGGGGGGGTGGGAGGGATGGGGTGGCTGGGTGATAGACATTGGGGAGGGTATGTGCTATGGTGAGCGCTGTGAATTGTGGAAGACTGTTGAATCACAGATCTGTACTTCTGAAACAAATAATGCAATATATGTTAAGAAAAAAAAAGAAGATAGCAGGAGGGGAAGAATGAAGGGGAGTAAGTCAGAGGGGGAGACGAACCATGAGAGATGATGGACTCTGAAAAACAAACTGAAGGTTCTAGAGGGGAGGGGGGTGGGGGGATGGGTTAGCCTGGTGATGGGTATTAAAGAGGGCACATTCTGCATGGAGCACTGGGTGTTATGCACAAACAATGAATCATGGAACACTACATCAAAAACCAATGACGTAATGTATGGTGATTTACATAACAATAAACAAATTTAAAAAAAGAAAATTAAATGAGAACCATAATGAGATACTACTACACACCTATTAAAATAGTTTAAAAACAGTTAAAATATAGAGACCAACAAGAGCTAGTGAAAATATGGAGCAACTGGAACTGTCCAACCATGATGATGAAAATGTGAAATGATATAGCCACTCTGGAAAACAGTCTGAAAGTTTCTCATAAAGTTAAACATATACTTACCATATGACCCAGCAGCCCCACTCCTGGGTACCTACCCTAGAGAAATGAAAACTTATGTTCAAATAAAAATCTATACATGAATGTTTACAGCAGCTCTAGTCATACTAACAAAAACCGGAAACAACTCAATTTCCTTTGTCAATGGGTGACAGATAAACTGTAGTACCTGGATACAATGGACTATTACTCAGCAATAAAAAGGAACAGACTTTTAATACACGTAGCAACTTGGATGAATCTCAAAGACACGCTGAATGAAAAAAGCCAAATTCAAAGCTTACATACTATATGATCTGATGTATGTGACATTCTCAAAAAGACAAAATTATAGTGACATAGAACAGAGCAGTGATTGTCAGGGATTAAAAATGGGGAGAAGTCTGTGACTACAAGGAAGTAGCAACAGTTTTTTTGGGATGCTGTAACTATTTGATAATCTTAACTGTGGTAGAGCTTACATAAATCTTCACGTTTTAAAATTCTTATAACTGTACACACACACAAAAATTCAGTTTTACTTATATTAATGTAAAATACAAAATTAAAAAGCAAAATAAGATGCTCAGGCCCATGCCCAGACTTAGTAAACAGGATCGCCAGTATTGTGATGCAGCTGATTTCATTTTTAAGACACTTCACAGGTGCTCTTGGACTATAGCCAAGGATGAGAACAGTTGTAATTCCTTGAATCTGATTTCTCTATTCCTTCTGTTACATCTTTAAGTCAGGCTCTTATCTCTCATCAGGCCTACTGATTCCTCATCTCTCTTCTTGAGCCCTACTACATTAGTGCCAGAGTGATCGTTGGCAGGATAAATTTCAAGCTCTTTGGCACAAGACCCTCCAAGATTTGACCCCTTCAACTACTCTCATCTCTCTGCATGCCCTTCCCCTTCCTTGTATTCCACACTCCAATATTAAAAGAACACTCTAAATCCCCGGAAGTGACCTGTTAACCCACACCTCCAGGCTTTTTGCTCAAACTACATTCTCTGCCTGGAATTCTACCCCCACCACGAATTTGCCTGGCAGGTACCTTTTAAGACTGGTTCAGTTACATGTTTTATGTCGCTCCCAGCTAAAAATCTTTCAGTAGTTTTCTGTCCATGCTTACCATCACCTATAATACTGCCCACAAGCCTCATCTCCTACCATTCCTGCCTCACACTTAAGACTCTTAACATGCCAAGTTTCTGGGTAACTCTCCCAAACTTCGTGTTTTTTCAGCTACTCATGCCTTAGCTAATGATACTCCTCCTTCCCAAGAATAGTTTTCACTCACCCATTTTTTTCCTAACACATATTCATCCTTCTAGAATAAATAGCTGTCATTTCTAAGAAGTCTCCCCCTGCACTTCCAGGCTAAGAGAATTACAGTTATTTCCATAGCCTCTCTGGTTATCATTATCAACACCTATCTTCTTATACTGAAATTACTTCATGTGTTCATCTCTCTCAATTTGCTCCTTAACAGCAAAGGCCATCCTTTAGATCTTTATATTACTCAGGCTTAGCATAAAATCTGGAACAAACAGGTCCTTAACAAATGTTTCCTGAAGAAAGAAATAAATGAGAGCAATTTACTGGGTAATTTAATATACATCTCCTTTTCTCCAAAAGGACCTAAGTGGCTAACTATATGCTGGTAATACCTAAACCTCTATCTACAGCTCAGCTCTCTCTCTCCTCAGCTTTTGTCATGTTATAAACAACTGTCAACTAAGCATCTTTATTTAGATGTCCCACATGTACCTCGAAATCAACTTAACCAAAACTGAATCCATATTCTTCAACTCCTTCTCTTAAATGTGGTCATTTCCTTGGTAAATGGATCCAATAGCCCAAAATCACATTAGAAACCTCAATTATCCTAAATGCCTTCCTTTCCCTCACTTCTCACACCCGTTGTGAAGTCCTGCTGATTTGCTGAGATCTAAGCTCTCCATATGGGCCCCAAGCTCATGCCCCTGCTTCTTCAAATCTGGACTCTACCAACAGTTATTAATATAATGGTCTTACTAAATGGGCAGAAGACATGAGCAGACATTTCTTCAAAGAAGACATAACAAATGGCCAAGAGACACATGAAAAAAGGCTCAACATCACTCAGCATTGGGAAAATACAAATCAAAACCACAATGAGGTAACACCTCATGCTGGTCAGAATGGCTAAAATTAAAAAGTCAGGAAACAACAAATGTTGGAGAGGATATGGAGAAAGGGGAACCTTCTTACGCTGCTGGTGGGAATGCCAACTGGTGCTGCCACTCCAGAAAACAGTATGGAGGGTCCTCAAAAAAGTTAAAATAGAACTACCCTATGAGCCAGCAATTGCACTACCTAAAGGATACAAACATAGTGATCCAAAGGGACATCTGCACCTCAATGTTTATAGCAGCAATGTCTGCAATAGCCAAACTACGGGAAAAGCCTAGATGTCCCTCAACAGATGAATGGATAAAGAAAATGTGGTATACGTGTACAATGGAATATTACTCAGCCATCAAAAAAATGAAATCCTTACCATTTGCAACAGTGAATGGAACTACAGGGTACTATGCTAAATGAAGTAAGTCAATCAAAGAAAGACAAATACCATATGATTTCACTCATATGGGGAATTTAAGAAACAAAACAGAGGATCACAGGGGAAGGGAGGGAAAAATAAGATGAAATCAAAAAGGGAAATAAAACCATAAGAGACTATCAATCTCAGGAAACAAACTGAGGGTTGCTGGAGGGGAGGTAGGTGGGGGGATGGGGTAACTGGGTGATGGGCATTAAGGAGGGCACATGATGTAATGAGCACTGGGTGTTATATGCAACCAATGAACCCCTAACTCTAGCTCTGAAACTAACAATGTACTATGTGTTAATTAATTGAATTTATTTATTTTTAAAGATTTTATTGAATTTAAATAAAATTAAATGTTTTATACACACACACACACACACACACACACACACACACGCATAATGGTCTTACTGCCTACAGTTCTGAATCCTAGCAATTTATTTTTCATAATGCCAATAGTGATCTTTCTGAACTGCAACACCATCACTTCACTCCTTTGCTTGGCACTCTACAGTCTATTTAAGAAAAAGTCTAAACTCCTTAGCATGGTATAAAAGATCTTCTGCCCCCTGCTGTCTTCCCCAGACTCCTTTCTCTCCTTATCCACTCTATCAAACTACATCCTACAGTCACACTGAACTTCCTGCATTTCCCAAGGGATAGCGATACTAACTCATACATCTATGCTCAAGCAACTCATTCTGTCTATAATGTTCTTCCACAGTACAGTCATCTAGTGATCTTGCAAGCCTGAGGTCTAAAGTAGATTCCACTATAAAGCTATACCTGATACATGGTCTCACAAAACCACTACTCTTGGAAAGAACTGATCAATTCTTCCTTTGGGTTTCCATCAATTGTATATATGTCTACATTAGCAGCATTGATGGGTTTCCATCAATTTTATATGTGTCTACAATAGCACATATGTATCACCTATAACATCTGTTTATTACAATCTATTTCCCCCAAGAACACTAAAAGCTGCTTGAAGGCAAGGGCCATACATGATCTCTAGCATCCACAGTATCTAATAAAATTAAAAGACACACTGACGGTGTTCAATAAACGTTTATTAATGCAGGTTAATAACCCTGGCTTTTAACCATGTGGCAAAATCAACAGTTCACAATGACAAATTTTAATACACAAAATATTAGGTAGTCCCAAAACAGCCACATAGGTAAAATCCACTAATTTACCTTTTTAACAGAAAATAGCTAATAATTAGCATTTTCCCCCCAAACACAAAAAACAAGCTATCACCAACAAACTTTAAAACATGCTGACATATTTTAAATAGTATATGTTGTGCAGCAAAGTAAAGCTTGTTTTTAATACTTTCTCACTTCACCATTCTGCACCTTTCTATCTATTCTTTCTTACCCACAATCATGCTATGTGTAGGTTATGTAAAGGAGCTTGTTTCAGGCCTGTCCCAGTTCTATAATGTCCCGTGTTCCAAAATTAATCCATTCTCTCTTCTTTTTCAGTCAAATCTCTCATTCTCTCAATAGGTAAAACTCAGGTTGATGGTGAAGCCAAGAAAACATTTTCCAGAAATCTAAGGACAGCACCAACACATGAGTAACTAATATGTTTAATATTCCCAAACATTATCTGCAAATAAATGCAATTAAATTATAATTATAAATGCAAATAAATATTGAATTGGTATGAGAGAAGATTTTTGAGGAGAAATTTACCAATGGGTGAAGAAGAGAAAGAACACAGAAGTTATCAGCTCAAGACTAACCAAGTTGTAACTGCATTACAATAGAATGAACACAAATTTTAGCTCACTGCTTTTAGGCAAGCATTTATCAATAAAAGAGAATAACAACATCTACAACTAACAGCGTTATTTTGTGACTCAACTGGAATAGGAAGAAATAAATGAGATTCTATGTATAGTTGATTCTTGAACAACAGGAGTTTAAAATGCCCAGGCCCACTTAATACTGGTTTTATTTTGTTTTGTTGAGAATTGACAGCAAAAGCCACAGAGCATTTATTTACAACTGCCCACCCCAGTCACCACAGGACTGAATGGAAGACAACTGGCACACAGGTCATGCCCCTTGTCCTCTAAGTACTAAAGGGAGGCCTGCTCAGACAGTGAGCAGCCACCCGCCTCTCCCCCGTGGCCCAGGACCAGGCAGAGCTGTGAGCTGCCCTGAGTGCTGAGCTGGGTCAAGCACCATGGCTGGCAGGCAAGAGGCCATGCTGAAGCAGAAAAACACACCTAGAGGGCAGGGTGGGCGCTGCTCTGGGGGGTACTTTAATGTATTTTCTCTAATGCATTTCTCAACATTTTCTTTTTTCTAGCTTACTTTATCATAAGAAAACAGTATGATACATTTCACACACAAAATATGTTTTAGTCAACTGTTTATGCTATCAGTAAGGCTTCCAGCCAACAGTAAGCTATTAGTAAAGTTTCTGGAGAGTTTTGACTGTGCAGGGGTGTCAGTGTCCTCAATTCCCACCTTGTTCAAAGGTCAGCTGTAATTGAAAAGAACGTGGTATTCAATTCCAGAAAAGATGTAGACCCAAGAATTTGCAAGACTAAGTCTATACCAGTTAACACTAATACCAGTTAACACTAATGGACTTTTTTATAAACATCAAGAAACCTCTATTCTTCAATCAATTTTCAGCCCTTTACTAAATGGGTTGAGAAGGCTACAATGGCTACATACATGGAGAGGAGATCTTCTAAAGCCTGTAAACTTTTCTTGGCTTAGGGTTTATCTGAGGTGAAAACTAAGGTTTCCTTTGTGTTTTCAAAGATACAGCAACCAAAGGAGTTTTCTAAGACTTTTAATTCTCATATGATACTTAGATAACCAAAGACAGAAATTATAAGTAGTGCCTAGTCAAAAGTCTGTTTGAGACCAGTTATTCTCTCTCCATTCAAGTAATCAAAATGAGAAAGAGCATGACGGTACTGAAAAAATTTCTTTCTTGTTGTCAGAAGCCTGTAAGTGATGAAGCCTAGGATACAATCCATTTTTAATTGATAACTAGGTATCTCTAAGCAATACAAAAGACACATTTAAACTGTCCCTGTGTTTACTACCAGGCTGACATGGTGGTAAATAAATGTGACTATCATTCAATCAGTTAGCTTTGATATCCTCCACCTTCTTTCTTGGTTTTATTTTTTACTTCAATATGAAGGCCACTACTTATCTTTGTGGGTTTTTTTTTTTTTCTTTCTCCTCCCTTTCTCTACATTTAAATACCACAGGCTTGGAGAGGAAAACAGTATTTTTGCATGATACAGAAGTTCCATAGAGGCATATAGACTCTTCAATGACATATACTTCTCTAACAACCTTATAGATACATCGTAGTTCTACTGCAAAACAAGACAATGAAACAGGTCTCTCAATATATTTGTCAAAATTTCCTTATATTTGCAACACTTTTTCTATGCATACCTATATATACTTGTTCAAATTAATACTATCACATAATTATATAACAGATTATATAGCTTTTATGTATTTCCACTCATTTATCTTTCTAAATCAATGAATATATTTCCAGCATGTCACTATTCAGTGCTTTGCAGTATTCCAAATACCATTATTTATTTAACCCATCCCATATTGTTGACAACTTGCTTTCAACTTTTAGTAATCATAAAGAGTACAATGATGGATAAATCTGTACAGATATCTTCACAATGTGTCTGATTATTTTCTATTTTTTAAAAGATTTTACTTATTTATTTGAGAGAGAGTGACAGAGAGAGCACAAGCAGGGGGAGAGGCAGAGGGAGAGGAAGAAGCAGACTCCCCACTGAGCTGGGAGCCTGACATGGGGCTTGATCCCAGTACCTGGAGATCATGACCTGAGCCAAAGGCAGACGCTTAACCATCTGAGTCACCCAGGTGCCCCTATTTTCTAAAAATTTTTAGATGTTATTTGAAGGGAAGAAAAATATTTGAAGTAAAAGGGATGAGAGAAAGGAGTGGATAGATGAAGGAGACGGAAAGGAGAGGAAAGAAAGGGAACAAGGAAAAACAACTCAGAAGCAGGATAAGGCACAGATCGAAAAAAACCAAAAAGATGTGCAACAGTATATCTGACTTTATTAGCAGAGTTGCTGCTGCTGTTCTATCATTTTCAGCAAATTCCTATTACTTAGGTTTACCTAAGGTAAAACTCTTCCTTGCAATCTTACAATTCCTTCTTTGGAAGATTCCAATTCCTTCTTTGGTAGCTTATTTTCTCTGCCTAGGTATTTATGGGATTTATTTTTTTATCCTTAATTTTAAAGAATATCCATAGATTGAAACTTGTAAGAATCTCTTTAAGTTTCTTTCTTCCTAGAATATGGTAGTTTGCATGAACAGGTGTTTTTTTAGTGCAGCCATTTCAATATGTCTCCGATTATTACTTTGTTCACCATTTCAAATTAAGCTTTTTTTCATTTAGGAAAAAAGAATTATCCCTATGTTTGACAGCTTTGTTAGATATCAAGGATATCTCTCATCCTTTTAGCTTCTTCTCATTCCTTCCAGATCTAGAAACAGATTGCCATTAATCTGGCTTTTCCACAATGTAGTGAATTTTCTTCCATTTCCACAATTTAGTGGTTATTTGGGAGGTCACATCAAGGGATATTAACCAGGTGCCTGGTTCGCTTTCTGATGATTTTTAAATTGCCTCAATTTCTCTAAAATATGTTTTTATGAATCAAGAATGGATTAATATATCAATGCTCATAAGATTCCGAGGTTTGAAAAGGAAGAGGAAGAGAGATAAGGAAGATCAGGTAGGAAATGAATGTAAAAGGAGTGGTTCCAAAAAAAGGAACTGAAATATTGTGATAATTTTTTAAGTGAAAATTTCAGGATAAAAGTTTAAAAAATAAACATGGAAAACTGAGGAAAAGCAAACATTCTTGACATTTAATTTCCAAACTTAAAGATATTTTTATTTTCTTACACATCTCCTGGAAAGCCAAATTATTAACCATGACTATCCTAGACAAAATAATTGGGGACATTAATGAATCAACAAAAACTTTACATTTAAGAAATTTTAGTCAAGCAAACTAATGACAGATCATAGCATTAGGCATGCATGAGTGGCAATCAAAGTTTCTTATTTGTTAGCCAAAGATCACATAACTTCAATAAATGTTAAAGACAGAAAGCTTCAATGAGCATTTTCAAAAGCATTTTATCACATCTTGTTCCATCAGTCATTCTCAATTTAAATTAGCATAGTGCCTAACATAGTATCTCATTGATGAGTCCTCAATGCCACTTATTTGTTTATATTTTTTGTAAGTCGTATTCAATGAGACCAAATTGGTAGAAACCATTTAGGAGGGGGTGTTAAAAAAATTGAAGGGATATTCAATTTAAGAATTAAAACTGCTCAATAAATAATCATAAATATGACTTTAATTTAGTAATATAACAGCAAAAGACTAATTTTTCCTAAAGACATTTTTCATTCAAACGAAGAAAAACCAACAAAACAAAAATAATTACAATGATGATAATTTGAATGCCTAACTTTTTTATAGGGAAATCAGATTTTGGCATATTAATCAAGTTAAGTGTGCTTTTTGAAATGTAAAAGAAAATTATAAACTGAAAAAATATTTGTTTTAACTATTTCAAAAGGAATATAACTCGATGAATATATAATCACATACAGAAGTTTAAGATACCATACTTTGGCATATTCGTTGACTTTTTAAGGGAAGTGTGTGCTACATATTAACCAAAAAAGGTACCTTTCCTCCTAATTTGCCATTTAAGAGTCTTCTCCAATAGCCACAGAAATGGGGGTTGGGGTGAGAAGAGAATAAAGTAACTTTCACTCCATATAAACAAACACAGAAATTCATCATTGCATTTATAACAACAAATACATTCTGATTAAGTTTAATTTCTGTCCATGTATCTTGTAGCAAAAACAGTTAAAGTTTTATAGTATTCACTATAAAATGTCTGTTCTCTATTCATAATAAAATTCCTATTCTGGACACTGATACATTATTTTAAAGCTTAATTATTAAGTCTTAATTGTTAATTTAATTAACTGGTATCAAACATACACTTTTTTTTTACACTTTTATTTGCTATTAGAAGATGCATGTGGTCCCATTTTCATTTCTAAATATAGAACAAGCACATTAGAAATTACACATAAGCTCTGGCTTGTCAACGCATTAAACACATTCTCAATTACTATGTAAGAATTAAAATTTAGGGAATAAAGCATGAGAACCCAAAATAGGTAAAATAATCAACTTCTTTCCAACTATAACAGATTTTATCTTATATATAAAAATAAAAGGTAAGAAAGGCTAAGCATTATATTAATAAGATGCTAAAAGTAAGCATTAAAGAACAAAAAATAAAATACTAAAATTTGGGGGGAAGCAACATTATAAAAAAATAAATAAGAGGCGAGGACTAATCAATCCTATCTGATACCATGTTAGGTACGATGCTAAATAAAAATTGAGAATGATCAATAACGTAAGAAGTAATAAAATGCTTTTTAACTTAACTGCTTTTTACCATCTGACTATCAATTCAAAGGGAGAAAATGAATCTATTAAATACCTCCTATTATACCCTAATAAATTCAAGAAAATAAGCACCAAAAAAGTCAAAATCTATAGAAAACAAAAGTATACACATTCTGATTATAAAGGGGAGTTTTAGGTCTTTGTTTTTTACTTTTAGAACAGAAAAAAAAATTGCAAAGGATAGATGAAAAGGAATGGTTACATAAAAATAGGTCAAAACCAATAAATCTAAAGAGAATGAATACTCTGTCTTCCTCAGCAGATGGCTGTATACTTGCACCTAGCACAGGTAGAGTACATTTATGACAATTCTACCTAAGGAACAAGAGTCATAAATGACCACACTCTAACCCAGCAAACTCAATCTTAGTGTTTACTGTAAATAATTCTGCATACATAACACTCAATGAATTTGGCAGGGATTAATAAAAATATATATATAAGAAAAGTCTGTGTAGCAGAATTTAAGTGTAAATGTCCCTAAACTCAAAAAACACTTTACAACAGGACACAGGGGTGCCTGGGTGGCTCAGTGGGTTAAGTGCTTTCAGCTCAGGTTATGATCTCGGGGTCCTGGGATCGAGCCCAGCGTCCGGCTCCCTACTCAGCGGGGAGAGCCTGCTTCTCCCTCTCCTCCCCAATCGTGCTATCTCTGTCTCTCTCTCAAATAAATAAATAAAATCTTTAAAAAACCACACACACACACACACAAACCAGGACACATTATTAAAATGCTTGGTAGGAAGACAAAATACATATATAGAAAATGCCCATGAAATGATGATGAGGCTATACAACTGAAAATGATGACAGGGGCGCCTGGGTGGCTCAGTTGGTTAAGCGACTGCCTTCGGCTCAGGTCATGATCCTGGAGTCCCGGGATCGAGTCCCGCATCGGGCTCCCTGCTCAGCAGGGAGTCTGCTTCTCCCTGTGACCCTCTTCCCTCTCGTGCTATCTCTCATTCTCTCTCTCTCAAATAAATAAATAAATAAAATCTTTAAAAAAAAAAAGAAAATGATGACAATTAGACAATAATTATATTCATTTATTTAAGTTTTATTTACTTTAGAGAGAGATCAAGTGCACGCCAGGTGGGGGTGGGAGAGAGGGAGAAAGAGAATTTCAAGCAGACTCCTGCTGAGTACAGAGCCCTACACAGGGCTGGATCTCACAACCCTGAGATCATGACCTGAGCTGAAATCAAGAGTTGGACACTTAACCAACTGAGCCACCCAGGCACCCCATAATAATTATATACTTATGAAAGCCACTGAGTTTATGGAGACTCATTTGACTGTTTCAACACATATATGTTGAATGGGAGCACATATATCTATAAATAGAAGCTCAAATCAAACTGGGTCTGAAAAGTTAGGATAAAGAGAACTTTTATTAGTTTTCTAGGGCTGCGTTAACAAATTACCACAAACTTGGTGACTTAAAACAACAGAAATTTGTTCTCACAGTTCTGGAGTCCAGATATCTGACCTATACTACCTCTGAAGGCTCCAGAAGAATCCTTCTTGCTTCTAGCTTCTGGTGACTACAGGCGTTCCCTGGCTTATTTATGGCAGCATAACTCCATAAACATAAACAACCAATTATTTTGAGGTAACAAAGGCTTACTTCCTATAACATTTTAATAAGATTTTGTTTTTATTTCAATTCTTAAAATGATTTGAAAATGCTGTAAAATATTAAGATAAAAAATAAGAATATTTTTAAAAGATGAGGCACTCAGATACCGTAAAAGATTGCCAGAATCCTTGGAAAATGTCACAGGACAGTTTAATTTTCCAAATGGCTTAAATTTTTAAAATTTTGTTTAAAATCTTACATACACAGAAATACACATGAATCTGGCTGACTTAGGCAGAACACAAAATAAAATGTTTTTTTTTTTGTATGACACACTCAGAGATGCCATTATTAATATATAGTACAGAAATACCTTTAAATACCTTTGAGAGTCACTGAGATGTAAGAGAGCAGTATTTTTCTGTACTGCAGTTAGACAGTTGTTTCTTTGTTACGTATTTTGCCCTTTCTTTCTTAACAGTAACTCTCTTTCCATGGAGGCCCTTCTTTCCCTTTCTGTAATTTGTTAATTGTAAACAAAGATTTGTGTGTAAGGGTGCAGGTCAGGTCAGCCACATTAGGCCAAAAAGACTCACTCATATTCTAATTCTACCAAATACAAGCTCTAAAGCTCAGTTTCTTCAATTGCAAACTGCAGATAATAATAGCACCTAAACATATAGGGTTGTCTGGAGGACAAACTGAGATAAAGACAACAAAGTAACTGGCACAGAACTTGGCATACAGTAAATGATAAATGTAAGCTATTTCTTTTTCCTTCTTCCTATTGCCTTATAAATTAACTAGCTCAATTTTTGAAGACTACATCTGTGTGTGTGTGGTGCGTTGTCAGAATAAAGTCTGGAAAAAATACCTCAAAAAGTTAATATTGTGTTTCAAAGAAATAACACTTCATCTTTAGATGGCTAAAATAAAAAAGACAGTAATAATCTTTGGCTGGCAAGGACGTATGAGAAACCCTCCTACATTGCTGATGGGGAAATAAAAGGGTGCAGCCACTCTGGAGAACAACTTAGTTTCTTAAAAAGTTAAACACTGATTTATCATATGACACAACAATTCTACTCCTAGGTACTAATGATACAAAAGAAAAATTTAGGTCCACATAAAGACTTACACACAAATATTCACAGCAGCATTATTCATTCAACCCAAATGTCCACCAACTAGTGAATAAACAAAATGTGGTGCATCCACACTCTGGAATACTATTCATTAATAAAAAGAAATAAAATATTAATATGTGCTATAACATGAATGAACCTCAAACACATTATGCTGAAAGAAGCCAGACACAAAAGACCGTATCTATATGATGATACTTACAAGAAATATACAGAAAAGGCTAATCTAGACACAGAAAGCAGATTAGTGGATACCTAGAGCTGTGGGTGATACCAGGGATTAACTGTAAATAGGCACTAGAGATCTTACTGGGGTAATGGAAGTGTTCTGAAACTGGATTATGGTTATGGCTGCACAACTCAATGAATTTAGTAAAAATCATTACATTTAAAATGGGCAGAATTTGGGGGCACCTGACTGGCTTAGTCGGAAGAGCATGTAACTCTTGATCTTGGTTTGGGCCCCATGTTCAGTGTAGAGAAATTATTTAAATAAATAATTTAAAGTTATATTAAATTTAAATATTAAATTAATTAAATTAATTATATATGTAACTTAATTACATATACTATGTAAATTATACCTCAACAAAGTTGTTTTTTATAAAGTTAGCAATGACTATCTTCACCTAACAGTATCATGGGTGATTTTTTCCCCAGTTTTACTTTTGAAAATGGTTTGAAGAAAAGGTTTATTTAAAACAAACAAAAAGGGGCTCCTGGGTGGCTTCATCGTTAAGCATCTGCCTTCAGCTCAGGTCATGATCCCGGAGTCCTGGGATGGAGCCCTGGGATGGAGCCCCACCTCGGGCTCCCTGCTCAGTGGGAAGCCTGCTTCTCCTTCTCCCACTCCCCCTGCTTGTGTTCCTGCTCTTGCTTTCTCTCTGTCAAATAAATAAATAAAATCTTTAAAAATAAATAAACTAAAAGAGTAAACTGCCAAATTTGTTGGACTTATGTATAATTAAAAGCAAACAGAGTAAAGACATTGGGATTCTCCTCTGAATAAAGTACTTGGCCTTCATGATATCTACTTTCTCTGCTCATATTTTTATTGATTATTTTATTTCCTTAGCAAGGTTCTAGATAGATAGTTATTAAACAGCTGATTAAGTGATTCAAAGTTGAGAGAAAAATATTAAATGCCCAACGTGAATTTTTCTAAAGATACTGCCAGAGGTAATAATACTGTGATATGAAATATTTTAGATTGTTTTTCACAATCTTTCCTGGATGATAAGATAACATAGGCTATATAGACCTATGTAGTTATCAAGTCTAAATTTAAGCAAAACAAAACTACTAAAAGAACACAAACTTTTTAAATACTTGGTCTCAGTACCCTTTTTTAAAGAACTTTTTCAAGTGACTCACACACACTAAAGCCTCAGAATAACTACTTTCTAGATTTACGAAAAACAAATCAGCCGAAGACTGCATCTGACTGTTTCAACAGATACATGGTATACTCTATAAATGGAAGCTCAAATCAAACTGGGTCTGAAAAGTTAGGATAAAGAGAACTTTTATTAGTTTTCTAGGGCTGCGTTAACAAATTACCACAAACTTGGTGACTTAAAACAACAGAAATTTGTTCTCACAGTTCTGGAGCCCAGATATCTGACCTATACTATCTCTGAAGGCTCCAGGAAGAATCTTTCTTGCCTCTTCCTAGCTTCTGGTGACTACAGGCGTTCCTTGGCTTATTTACGGCAGCATAACTCCAATTTCTACCTCCATTTTCACATGGCCTTCTTCCTTCACTGTCTACCTGTCCCCTCCCTCCACTTACAAGGACACTAGTCACTGGATTTAGGACCCACCCTAAATCCAAGATGATTTTATCTGGAGATCCTCAACTAATTAAATCTGCAAAGATCCTACCCCAAAAAGGGACTAAGCCAGTTGTTTATTAACTACGTGAAAGTTCGTTCTCTTAGGGAAAAAACCTCATCGAAAAAACCTAACAACTCAAATTTAAAACTGTTTTGTACATTCTCAGTTGGAAATATCCTATTATTTTAACTGTGTCCTTTTCTCAGTAGAAAGTATCCTATTATATAATCGGGAAATTCTATCATTAAAAAATTACAAAATACATATAAAGGGTTGGATGAAAATATTTTACTGTAACAACTTATTTCCCAAAGGTTATTTCTCTCCTGGTGTTCCTCATCATGGTGAATGCCCTCTCTAACAACCCTATAGCTCTGGCTACTAGACTGTTGTCATATACAAGCAACCCATCAGCAAATCCTGTGGACTCCTTTAAAATATATTCCAAATGCAACCAATTCTCACTCCTCCCCCTACCAGCCTAGTCTAAATCACTACCAGTGAGCCCTTTAACATGTAAATCTGCTACATCACTCTCTTATACAAAACTCTCCAGTGGCTTCCATCACAGATACGATAAAATCCCAATGTCGCTCTCCTCTCCCATTCCTCTCCCCCTTACTCTCCCTCAACCACATAAACCTTTCAACCTGGAAAGCACCAACCATACGCCTGTCTTACTGTTACCTCTATTTGTTTCATCCAGGTGTTTAAAAGGCTGACTCTCTCTCTTCTGTCCACTTCTCTGCTGAAATGTCACCTCATAGAAAGGCCTTTCCTAACAACCCTATGTAAAATTGCACTCCTGGGCCATTCTCCCTTTACCCTTCTGAACTACTGATTCTGAAAATAACAATCTGACAATCCACGTTAGTTTTTGTTTTTTACTGTTAGCTTCAATGAACTAGAAAGTAAGTTCCATGAAGGCATGTTTGGATCAGTGCGGTATGCTCAGCACTGGAATATCTGGCACACACTAGCTCAACCAATATCTAAAGAACATATGTAACTTTGAATGACGACAGTAATTTTTTCATATATTTTCCCTTTTCGAATATCCCCTCCTCAACTTTGTAAGGAATAGTATGACAAATATTTCCCATTCACAATACATTTTTATTCTGCTTTGAAAAAACAATTACCAACAGACGTTTCTCTGCAAGTTAAATATTATCAGGAGAGACAACCAGTTGCTTGCCATTAGATGGGATGGGAAACGAGCTAGTAAGCAAACAGTCCTGTGATCTGATACCATTCTTCCCCACTGCTCCTTGTTTCTGACTTTTCTTCTTCCTTCACTGTCAACAGAACTTTCCCAAAACACAATGACTAATCTGGAGAATGGTCTCATCTATAAGTAGGGCTATTATATCTACTGTATTAGAGCTCTACCTTATCAGTAATTAGGGCCTTTCTTTCCCTTGAATAGTGTCCTAAAGTAAATTCCAAGGAACAATGTTTCCTCTGTTTCACAGAAGTGTTAACAGACGCTGAAAAGGGTCAAATAAATTAAGAAAAACTTCAATAAGCAAAACAGAGCAGATATCTTTCTTAGAAGACTTCTCAGAATCTCAACTACATTAATGTGCATTGTAAATCTTCACAATGGAAAGAATATACACTGAAACCCAAACTTATTTTTTCAACTCAAACTTAACAGAATCTTTCATCAATCATTTCATTACTCTTTTTTCCTAGCTATCTCAAAAATTCTGGCAGCCCGACTTACTGAAAACACCTTTTACCTTAGATATCGAGGAAGGTTTAAAAGGAGATTTGCTAATGGATTTAAATTATAATTAAAATGTTCACTGCAGAATATTATCGGGGAATAAATCACTTTTTTCCATAAAAGGTGAAGAGTAACAAAAATTGATATTACCAAAAGTAGCATAAAATTGAGGTCAATAGCACTCAATTCCCCTCCACCCACATAACCCTTTTTATAACACTGCTAACCAAAATAAGGGTGGGACTGGAGGTACAGAAAGAAGTTCTGTAACTGTTTAGACTAAATATTATATTTACATTTCTGGGGTAACTATAACTACGGGTTTAACAGACAAATAAAAAAATAAATCAAGTAGGATCACTTTAGGATATGATAAACAACAAAATTCATACACTGTCTGATGCAAAAATTACTTCCCTCACAAGTCCTCTTTTTCTCTATCATTCTCCCATGTCTCAAGGGATTCCACCCTTATGAATGTCCCTGCATGCCTCCCTTGCCTCTAAAACCTTCTTGTGGTCACCCTTTTCACTCCAATTCCATATCAGTGCCAGCTTCCAACCTTGAACTAGTTCATCCTAACATCTACAGAATATCTTTGTCAATATCTGATGTTTAAACAGAAGTTGAGCTAGTCACAGCCCTAATCAAAGAAACTCCTGAAACGTAGAGGCCTGACTGGAATATGGCCCAAATGCACCCTCCCCCATGAGACAAACAATGCTACCTTCAAGTCCCATCCTGCAACAATCCTAAATTCTTTGAAACTAAAAATAGCTCAGCTGTTGTCTCATCTGCCAGCAGATGGCCAGACTATTTTTAATTCAGGATTCTAGAGAGCAGGAATGGATCAAGATAAGCTAGGGCAGCCTAGAAGCCCTCTGCTGAGTTGTCTTAGCTGCAGAGCACTGTAGTGGGGGCAGGTACCAAGAGAGGGCAACCTGGAGCTGTCCTTGGCCCTCTGCGCCTCACACGGATTGTTAACAGTGTAGATGTGAAGGTTGTTTTTTTCCTAACCATTCTTTACTTCAAAATAAAGTCTGAAATGTAAGATAATTTGATAATCATTTTAAATAATCTGCATACCCTTTAAAGTGTTCATTATTTTTCTTTTTGTGAATGCAATAAAATGAAATTTCCTGTGTGCAGTATCTTTGCGGATGAATTTTGTTTTTAATAAAGTGAAATCTCCACTAATCTTGATAAGGTGTGCTAAAAGTTTTACTTTAACCAAAAAAATATCATTTTCTTAAGAATATATGATGAACTATAATTTCATCAGTATTATTTACAGAAAAACTATTTATAACCGGCCATTGTTAAAAGGTAAGGGAATTTTGAATACCAGTGCTCTGAAATCTCCTCACCTGCCAATAAAATGATTTTAAAACACAAAAGGATTAAAAGTCTGACATACTATATACTTTCCCGTTTATTGCCTGTCTCCCTTCAGCTCCTCGGTAGGTGCTCAATAAATATTTGGGGGTGAGGAGGAGGAAGAATGCAGGCAGGTGTATTTAGAAGAGTTATTTAGGAAATATATTTAGAAGGATTATAGCACTCACTTCTGTGCTTCCACCATCCAACTCCTACCCACTCACAACCTAATCTAGATCAGGGATGACCAAACCAGTCCATTCCCGTTTACCTTCCCATTCCTGCTTGATGGCCACACAGATTATCAAGAGACCAAAGTGGGTCTGCAGTCTCAATAATGAAGAGCAAAGATTTATTATAATAGTTTCCAGGGACAATACATATTTGAAGACACCATCTTACTGTAAAACGTTACACTTTCTGTAAAACTGAAAGGGGTTATTCCTACCAATTTATGTTTGTGATAATGTAGATGGATGACTAGAAGGAAAGAAACAAAGTTCATCCATCAGGGATTCACTTGAGAATGCTCAATGAGATTTTGTGGGAGACTAAATGTAACTTTTATAAAATGTGAGAAAAAGCCTTATACATCTTTAAAAAACTATTGCATTGCCTAGCCCCTGCCTGGGTAGTCACATTGCTCATAATTAGCTTCTGCTAACTATATGGAAGAGGCAGGCAAAAAAGTAAAACCAGCAAAATCTGCAATAGACAATTCCTACTACACCTAACACACTAACAAGTAGCTCCTACATCTAGATACGGCAAGGACCAAGCCATAAGCCCTCTAAAGATGCCAATAAAGGGCAGGAATACTCGGTGCACAAGTTAACCAAACCGTGTTCGTGCTCATGGCACATTAGAGGGGATGTAACCTGACGATAATTAAAACTGGGATTTAAACCCAAGATCCCAGATTCTCCTTCCACAGAACTCTCCACTAAAACACACTCAACTTATATTGGCATTCTGGAGAGGAAAAAAAAAAATATGTATACAAAATACACTCCATTTCATCAGTCTAATACTCATTATTTAGTATACTAAAAATATAATTAACATGGAAAATCTGGTTTCAACTAAAACTTTAGTTTGAATCTCATAAGTTCTTTAACCTGCAAGCACATAATTCTTTTAAAAACTCAAAATCATTTCTTCCCTCATCCCACCCCAATTTAGTAATTACTCCTTTCAGGACCTAGATAAATTCAATTTTTATCGCTATACAAAGTCTTCTCATCCACCTGGAACAGTCTTTCATTAGCTACAAGGATAAAAAGATGAACTTCTGATTCATGAAGGGTCAAAAACTAAACTTAAAGCCACTATACCACAGATTCAAAAAATATTTTAATGAAATTTCTTCAGTAATGTTTTTCATAACATCGCCTTAAAATATCTAAAAAAGAAAGAAAAACAGTATAGCTTATGGTAGCAAGTTTTAAAAAAGTACTCTATTTTAGGGGTGCCTGGGTGGCTCAGTTAAGCATCTGCCTTCAGCTGGGGTCATGATCCCAGAATCCTGGGATCGAGCCCTGCATTGGGCTCCCCGCTTGGCGGGAAGCCTGCTTCTCCCTCTCCCACTCCCCCTGCTGTGTTCCCTCTCTCTCGCTGTGTCTCTCTTTCTCTGTCAAATAAATAAATAAAATCTTAAAAAAAAAAAGTACTCTGTTTTAATAATTAAAAGGTCTTTCCTGTCTTCACCCTTTAACACACATTTAAGTTATTCTGGATTTTTTTCCCCCTTCAAGAACTCTTTTTTCCAAAGCCCATTTAACAAGCTTGATTTTCTTGTCAATTTGATATAGTCTATTTCCACTACTATAAAATAAAAACAGAAGCATTAGGAATTCATGTTTGTGTTAAATGTCCCGGTCTTTCCTTAAACGATTTCATCTTTGATGGATGCAACAGATCTATGAGTGTTCCCCCTTTAACAATTCCTCATCTGCTTGTCCTCACTATAGGTATTGTTTGGATTTACCATGCACTAGATCTCCTCCGTCTGAACTATAAATCAGAATTCAAGCTTGAGAGCAGCTGTCACTGTCCAGACATGTGGCTGGTGGGTGTCATTGTCTTTTTCATTTTCCCCATTTCAAACCCTCCCTTCCTTGTCACTAAAGCCGGCATATTTGAAGGTCCTTCCCTTCCTAGCTTTTATATCGCCACCCCCACCCCTTAACCTCTGGTCTTGTTCTTCCAGGTCAGCCCAGTCACATAACAACATCACTGTTTTTCCTGTGGCGGAGGCGGAGAGATGTCAGAATGGGCTACACCTCTTGCAGACCCCTTATCAAGACCGTCAACAAGGGAACAACTTCGGCCCACCTTCCCAAAGTAGCACGCCAAACGACAAAGTTATCAAAATTACGATACGGAACCCTTCCCACGCCCAATCTTGACAAATCAGCTCTACCTCAATTTCCAAGCTAATAAACAACAGCTCATCTTCTGCTCATCACAAAGGGTGCTAGCCTGTCCGCACCGCACGGTCCACCAACAAAATCTCATACTCTCAAGTCGATTCCAAGCCCTGCTGCGTTCCCCGAGCCTAGCTAACTGCCCTTCCTCCTCCACCCTGCCTCTGCCCCACATCCAGCCGAGTTACAGTCAACTCCAGCCGGGGAGCAAAGAGCTTCGCGAGGGCTCCCTGAGGGCAGTGGCGCCGGCCTAGGACAGCCCCAGACGACCCCACCTCCCGCGACGCCTGCCGCGCCCCCCCCCCCCCCCCCCGCCCCGCCGGGCCTCCTCCCCGCTCACCTAACGCCACCTCGCACGCTTTGCGCAGCTGGGAGTGATGCGCCTTCTTCACTTCCTTGTCGGCCAAAATCTTCTCCAGGGCCCGGGTCAGGAACATGTTCTTCGTCTTCTTCCCCTCATACATGGACGCAGAGAAGGAGGCGGCGGCTCGTCCGACCCGCGGCTCCCGGCGGCTGGAGGGGAGGAGGAGGAGGTGGAGGAAGAGAAGAGAGAAAGGAGAGGGGGTGGAAGTGGGGGAGAGGAGGCGTGGAGGGCAGCGGCCGGATCACGAAGGGACGGGCAGGTAGGAGCAGCCGCGGTGAGGGCGAGGGGCGAGGAGGTCTTCACCAGCCCTTGAGAAGCCGCCCCTTGAGGGCCGCGCCCGTCGGACCGCCGCTTCTCCCGGCCTGGGGTCGCTTCCCGGCCACCCCCCTCACTCGCCCCTCCGGCCCAGGGGCGGCGAGGGAGCCCAGCCCGGGCGGCCGTCTGCCGGGAGCCGAGGGACAAGGCGGCGACGGCGGCTCAGAGGCCCGGAGAGAGCACGGCTGCCCTGGCTACTGTGGGGATTAGCACCCGCCGCGGCCGCGGACTGGCCTCCATCACCGCCGACCTGCCCCGGCCGCCATGTTGGGAGGAAACGACGCGTCACGCAGCGGCCGAACGGCTGCAGAGGAGGAAGCGGCGGCGGCGGCGGCGGCGGCGGCGCTGCCTGCCCTGAGCTGCCGCGGCGCTGGGAGGCTGGGGGCGGAGGGCGGCGCGGGAGGAGAGGCCCGATCCGCAGCGCTACGGTGGCCCGGCGGGGCCTTACCGCCTCCTGCGTTCGCCTGCAGGGCGGCGTGGGGCGTGGCGGGCGTCCTGCGGCGCCGGGCACGTCGGGGCGGCTCCGCTGCGGGGCGGAGGACCCCCCGGTACCCTTACTCCCACCTGGTGAACAGGACTCCAGGCTACGCTGCTCCCACTTCTCCGACTACCTGACGATCCCGTTAGTGGAAGTGCAGTCCCTTCCGCTCCATGGGTCGCGGATACATCCGCATCGCCCATTCTCAGCCGCACAGTGTTTCCACCTGCCGCGCTCGACTCTTAAATTTCCTTACTAGATGTGCGAAACTGCAGTCTAGGACCGTGCCCTCGGACTACCTCAAGGAAGAGTCTCTCTTAGGAAGAGTAAACCAAAACCAAGTTGACACGGATTCAGGCATGTTTCACTTTTTTTTTTTTTTAAATCTCTGTAGGATTAATCGGTAAACTAGATTTCAGGTCCCTTCTGAATTGAGTCTAAAGTTAAGCCAACAGGTAAAGGTGTCTGATTGATGAGGTCCTTTAGAGCTCCGTGTTTCTGTGCTTTTAATACTAAGATGCAGTCAGGACGTGAAAACCAGTTTAAGAATAGAAAAGCTTTAAATACAGATTGCCACAAACATGTGACCATGTGTCTGCTTTGGTATCAAAGAAGAATTAAAACTTATACCGTGTTTAATTCAGAGCATACAATTATAAAGAATACCAGAAAATATAAGCAAAGAATTTATATAGTGATTTAGGTGCATGTCTACAAGTTCAAAGCTCACTTGTGATCCATCTAGGGACTTGTCCTAATGCAATCATCCAAACCCACGAATGGAGAGGCTGTGAAGTGGCAAGATTTGGGACAGGCTAAAAACCATGAGAAATAAAAATGGAAACCTCAGAGGTGACCCTGAATTAAAGTAAACACATAGATTAGTTTTTAAAACTGTGGTGTTTAAAAAAAATAAAAATAATAGAAACTGTGTTGTTCTGAGAAACAGATACATAAATTAATTTCATTTTAAAGACTATTTCTAGATTCCTGGGGATTGGAGATTAAATATACTAGATCAGACATAATTCTGATTCCTATGTACACTCAAAGATAAAATTTTTTAGAATAAGCTTCATTTCTAATTTATCTTTGTTTCTTCATTATGCCAGGGTTGTGCCAGGTACTGTTGAAGGTGCTAATCACCAAATCTGTATACTCTTTTTCCTCAGTACAAAGATACATTATGTTCCCCAGCCTCCCTTGCAATTAGGTGTAGCCATCTAGATTTAGCTCATTAAAAAAATAATAATTCCACAATCAATCTTCCATGCTGTACCCTTCAGTGGCCACATGCTGAAGATGGCAGAGCACAAATTAGAAGGAGCCTGAGTCCTGAATTACCACTTGGAGGAGAGCCATCCATCCATCAGGAATATTTGTTTCTGGACTTTTACATGAGCAAAGTAAATTCTTCAGTTATGTTTAGCAGCTAACTCTGTCCTAAACAAAACATTTGGCGTTCATACAGACAGCTGTCTGAGCTTAAAGATCCCAGAGTATCCTGCATACCACATATCACAATCTGTGATCATCTTGTCTGCTTACTTGTTTATTGATTGGTTATGTTTCCCTCATAAGAGCAATGACTTCATCTGTCTATTCACTTCTCTATGCCTAGCATCAGGTATAGTCATTGGCACAGAGAAGACCTTTAGAATGAACTTGAATAGAAACTTGGATGAATGAATGATACTGGACTAAGTCAGGAATGATCCTTGCCCCTGTGGAACTTAGCGTATATAATAGGAAAAAGGATATTAAACAAGTAAAGCACTAGTGAATATATAATTACAAATGTGTTAAGTATGATTAAAAAAAATAGAGTGCTGTGAGGAGATCTTTAGATTTTGGATTCAGGAATGGCTTTCATAAAGAAGTAACATTTAAACTGAGCCCTGAAGGAAGAGTAAGAATTAGCCAAGCTAAGTCAGGCAGTCTTTTGGGGTAAGGGGGAAGCTTGGCAATTTTCAGGAACCAAAACAAGGCAGTGTGGCTGAAAGTTATCAAGGCAAATGGGTGCCAGTAAAGATAAAGAGGTAACTAGGCACCAGACCATACAAAACCTTGCAGGCCATGGTAAGGGTTTTGGTTTTCATTCTAATAGCAATAGAAACCTATTGAAGGGTTAAGTAGGGAGTGAAGTAAAAGTGGGAATTTAAAAATAGTCCCTCTGTTGTGTGGAGAATGGGTTAGAAAGGGACAAGAGTGGATGTGGGCAGAAAAGTGAGGTGATTACAACAGAGCAGCATGGAGTGGGCTGGGGTCCAGGACCAACATGCAGGGTTTTAGAGCTCATGTCCTGCACAAAGATGGCAAATGGGGCTGACGTCCAGCACCAACATCTGTCCAGGGGAAGGGAATCCTTTTTCTAATTTGCATAAACATTAGACCAGTGGTGTCTGAGTCTGATGGCCATGGAGATGGGCAGATTTGAAATAAACTTTAGTGGCAGAATGGACAGGACTTAGTAATGAGTTGGAATGAAGAAGAGAGGCAGGAAGAAGTCACAAATGAATGTCATGTTTCTGACCAGAGCCAGAGAATGAGTAGAAATGCTGTTTGTGGAGATGGCCTAGACTGGAATAGGAGCAAATTTGAGGGCAAGGGCACAATTTCAGTTTTAGAAGAATCAACTGCTCTGCTTCCTCTCAGAAGGAATGGCCTCCATCCTTTCTCCCAGAGGACAATTCATCTTCCTCCTTTGTTGAGTCTAGGACTCGCAGCCAAAGGTGGTAGTGATGGGGGTAGGAGGTATGCAGCCTTGGGAGGTGGGCATTCTCACCCAACTTGAAATTCAATATAATAACTCTGACCTGCCTGGAGAAAAAAAAAAAAAAGGTAAGACTCTAAAAGAAAGATGTCCTTGGAAGAAAAAGGGACAGATAATATTTTTAGTCTGTTATTCACAAGGATGGGGGAGATGAGGAAGGGGAAGGCGTTGGGGGCGGGTACCAGGCTCAGGCAATATTTACACAAAATGTTGAGTGTATTTCCATGTATACCTTTCCTTTATTATTATTGCTGCTTGGTGCTTATCCTATTTAAATAAATTCAATCTCAGTATTAACTTGCATTTGACTCATTGCTATTTTTAAAATATCAAATTTTTCTGAAATGCCTATCATTCTCTAAATTTTAAAATATAGTTTTCTTATACGATGTTTTTTTCCTGAGTCCATTTTTACCCCTCAGTCTACAATCTCACCTTCCTATCACTTAATTGCCCCTCATCATTTTCCCTTTCATCTATAACTTGCTATGTTAGCTGCCTTTTCTCCTTGGATAATATTCCCCCTTTGATTCCAAAGAGTCAAATAATATCAAACAATAAAAGACTTTGACCTGGGTTTTAGCATCTTGGTTGGTGTGCTTGATCATCATCCTTTTATTTATTTATTTCTAATTTTTTAAAAAGATTATTTATTTGAGAGAGAAGGAGGGCGCATGCATGGGGGGAGGGGCAAAGGGAAAGGGAGAGAGAGAATCTCAAGCAGACTCCCCACTGAGCCCAGAGCCTGATGTGGGTCTTGATCTCATGTCCCGAGATCATGACCTGAGCCAAAATCAAGAGTCCGACGGTTAACCAACTGAGCCACCCAGGCACCCCATCATCCTTTTAATGTAGACGGAAGTTCAGTGTAACATGAAAATTAAATAAAATCTGAATAAAATTTTAATTAAGGCTGAGCATATCTGATTGCAGTTAAAAGCCTATATCTGTTAACATCAAAAATAGCATAATGTTCAGTTGACTAAAAAAGTAGTCTTTCACATGATCTCTAAATTCTATTAGCTTTCAAAACATTCCATCAGCTGACCCTTCTGACTCTCCCAACTAATTTCTCTATAGTAATGGCAAAAATAATTAACATTTATAGAGAGCTTATCATGAGCCAGGCATAGTAACCCAAATGAAGTTTCCATTATTATCCCTGATTTATAGATAAAGAAACACAGTTTAGACAACTTGTCCAGCCATATAATTAATAAGTGGTGGCGCCAGGATTACAGTTTAGAAAGTTTGGCTCCAGAGCCCATAAACTATACTGCCTCTCTAAACAGTCTATTCTTGTAACCTTCCCTGCCTACTCTCTCCTCCCCTGAAATACACATACAGGCACACAAGTTCCAGCCCTTTCTTCCTGCAAATCTTCCTTCCATCCCCACACCACATACCTATGCAAACACCAAGCTTTTCTGTATCTGCATGCCTTTGTTCATCTTTCCCCACCCACCAGAGCAACCACCACCTTTCTTTTGTTTGCTCTCCACAGCAGCTTCCCAACCTTCAAATTTCATTAAAATCCATCACCTTCTCTGTTTTCTACTTCTATCTCCAACAGCACCAATCCCTCCCTCCTCTCCTTTTAAAGCATCATCTACCTCACTCTTTACACCTAAATCTATATTCATGGTGGTGTTTAATGAGACTGCACATTTTTATTTTTTTAAAGATTTTATTTATTTGACAGAGACACAGCAAGAGAGGGAACACAAGCAGGGGGAGTGGGAGAGGGAGAAGCAGGAGCAGGGAGCAGGGAGCCTGATGCGGGGCTCTATCCCAGGACACTGGGATCATGACCTGAGCCGAAGGCAGATGCTTAACGACTGAGCCGCCCAGGCGACCAAGACTGCACATTTTTGAAGACCAAGGATATAAGGAAAGATGAAGCAAGCAACTTAGTAAAAGATGGGGAACACTGATTAAACAGAACCATATCAGTTTTGCTGAGACCATAACAATGACATGACTAAAAGACCATATCCAAAGTAAGTCAAGTCTGCTTTCTTGCTTTTCATGTGAACAGGCTTATACGCTAATTTGATATTCCTCTTTTATCAGTCAGGTTGTTTTAATCTTGTTTGTTAAGGAAATAAGTGAATAGTGTCTTCAAACTCAGAGGTCCTGCTCACTGTTCTGCAGGAAAAGTATCAATACACTGGACAGGGCAGACAGAGGGAGAGCATGGTAGATTGAAGAGTTTGATTTAGAAAGAAAAGATAAGAGGAGCAAGGAAATTTTTATTAAATAAGAGACTACATTATGGTATTTGATAATCACAGTGAAGTTTAAAAAAATAGAATGCTACAGAAAAAAGTTACAAATCTAGAGCAGGAAGTTGGAAGTAATAGAATTTTTCATGAATTTTAAATCATCAACTGCTAATGTTTTACAGAGTAATAAAACTGAAAGCATTAGCACTTAAATTTCTTTAAAAATCTTTATATAATTATCTAGAGGGGTGGAAAGTACTTACTTATAATCCATGATACTATTCTCTCTTTCCGGTATACATAGTTATAATTTTTCCAGTAAAATCACACTGATGATAGCTACTACAGATTAGGTGTTTATATGAATCCCTTGCATTAACTCCTTTAATCCTTACAACAACTCAGCCATGTCTATGGTATTATTCCTCTTTTACAAATGAGGGAAAAAAATGTTAGGGAAGTTAATTGCCCAAGGTTACAGAAGCAAATACGTTTGTCACTTGTCAAAGTTCATGCATGCTCTTAACCACTGAGATATCCTATGTTTAGTCACATATTTGTATATATCCATTTGAAAATGCTTTTTCACCAATATTGTGTCATAATTATTTTAAAGTAGGACGACATCTTTTCTTTTCTTTGAAACTACTTTCACCAACTAGTACGCTGAACTGAGTGTTAATGACTAAGTGGGCATTAATTTTCTGGAGGTCAAGTTTTTTAAAAAATATTAGAAATGGGAAATTTTATTAAAAGCCTGCCTTTTATTTTTTTTAAAGATTTTATTTATTTATTTGAGAAAGAGAGCACATGGAGGGGGAGGGTCAGAGGGAGAAGCAGACTCCCTACCGAGCTGGGAGCCCAATGCGGGACTCGATCCAGGAACTCCAGGATCATGACCTGAGCCAAAGGCAGTCGCTTAACAACTGAGCCACCCAGGCATCCCAAAAGCCTGCCTTTTAAAGAAATTGAAATGTAGTTTGAAACTTTCTAGAAAAAGAAATCTCTAAGCCCAGTTAGTTTTACTAGGGAATTCTATCACACATTTAAAGAAGAAATAACACCGACACCATCTCTTTCAGAAAATAGAAGAGGATGGAACAATTCTCAACTTACTTTATGAGGCCAGCATAACCCTGAAATCCAAACTCAATAAGCAGTACAAAAAAAGAACTACAGACCAATATCCCCTAAGAATATAAATGTAAAAATACAAAATATTGGCAAATCAAATTCAGCAATATATAAAAGAATAATATGCCATAACCAATGGAGGGAAGGTGGAGGTTCATCTTGGGAATGCAGGCTTGTTCAGTATTAGAAAATCAAGCAATGCAATTGACCACACTGGCAAACTAAAAATAACTATATGATATCAATTGATAGGAAAAAGCATTTGACAACAGTCAACATTTATTCATGATAAAAGCTCTCAGCAAACATTCTCAACCTCCTAAAGGACATTTAAAAAGAAAAAACAAATATAGCCAACATCATACTCAATTATGACAAAATTCTATGGTGAAGATCAGAAACAAGGCAAGGATATCCATGCTCACTACTCGTATTTAATGTCATACTGGAAGTCCTGGCCAATACAATAAGCAAGGGAAAGAAAAGGCATGCAGATTGAAATGGAGGAAACAAACTGTTCTCACTGACCGTCAACATAATTGTCTATGTAGAAAATCCAAAGGAATCTACCCAAACTCCTAGAACTTATTACATTTAACAAGGTCAGGATACAGAGTCAATGCATAAAAATCTATTGTGTTTTTATATATTATTAATGTACAATTGGAAACCAAAATTTAAAAATACCATTTACAAGAGAGTCAAAAAATAAAATGTTTGACTATAAATCTAACAAAACATATACAGGATCCTATGCTGAAAAAAGATGCTGATGAAGGAACTCAAAGAAGACCTAAATAAATGAAAAGATATATGTTCGTGAATTGGAAAACATTGTAATATTAGTCAACTAATCTATAGGTTTAGCACAATTCTAATCCTGTAGTTACAGAGAAGCCTATAAAATGTGTATGGAAAGGTGAACCATCCAAAGTTACAAAAATTTTGGTTTTCTTTTTTTTTAAAGCTTTTATTTTAATTCCAGTCAACATACAGTGTTATATTAGTTTCAGGTGTAGAATATAGTAATTTGATTGTTCCATACATTACCCAGGGTTCATCATAACAAGTGCACTCCTTAATCCTCATCACCTATTTAAACCCATCCCCCCCCACTTCCCTCCCACCTGGTAACCATCAGATTGTTCTCTATAATTAAGAGTCTCTTGCTTTATCTCAAAAGATTGTTTTTTTCCTATGATGAAAACTTTTAAGGTTTACTCTTTTGGCAATTTTCAAACATACACTATAATATTGATTTTAGTCACTACGCTGTATATTACATCTCCATGACCTATTTATGACTGGAAGTTTGTACCTCTTGACCCACTTTACCTGTTTTGCACATTCCCTAACCCCCTCTACCCTAGGAACTTCCATTCTGTTCTCTGTAGCTAAGAGGGTTTTTTGTTGTAACTGAGATCATATGCTATTTTGGTTTCTCTTATTTCACTTAGCATAATACCCTCAAGGACCATCCCTGTTGTCAAACATTGCAAGATTTCATTCTTTATATGGCTGAATAGTATTCTCCTGTGTGTGTGTGTATGTGTGTGTGTGTGTGTGTATACACACATCTTTTTATCCATTCATCCATCAATGGGCATGTGTTTTTTTTTCACATGTTGGCTATCACAATGTGCAATGAACATAATATAGCATATATCTTTTCAAATTAGTATTTTTGTTTTCTTTGGATAAATATTGAGAAGTGGCATTTCTGGATTGTATGGTAGTTCTATCTTTTCCTATCTTTAATTTTTTGAGGAGTCTCCATACTGTTTTTCCATAGTGGCTTCACCAATTTACATTCCCACCAACAGTGTACAAGGGTTCCCCTTTTTCCACATCCTCACCAACACCTGTTATTTGTTCTTTTTTTTTATAATAGTCATTCTAACAGGTGTCAAGTGGTGTCTCTTTGTGGTTTTGATTTGCACTTCCCTGATTTTTAGTGATGTTGAACATCTTTTTATGTGCCTATTGGCCATCTGTAGGTCTTCTCTAGAAAAATATCTATTCAGATCCTCTGCCCATTTTTTTAATCAATTTTTTTTGCTATAGAGTTATATAGTTCTTTATATATTTTATATAGTAATATCTTATTGGATATATGATTTGTAAATATTTCCTCCCATTAGGTAGGTCACCTTTTCATTTTGCTGATGGTTTTGTTTACTGTGCAGAAGCTTTTTAGTTTATATAGTCCCACTTGTTTTTTGTTTTTTGTTTTTCTTTGATTGCCTTTGCTTTTAGAGTCAGTTCTATAAAGTCATCACCAAGACAAAGGTCAAGGAGCTTACTGCCTACGTTTTCTTCTAGGAGCTTTAGGTTTTCAGGTCTTATATTTGAGTCTTTGAGTTAATTTTTGTGTATGGTCTAAAATAGTAGTCTAGTTATATGCTTTTGCATGTGGTTGTCTGGTTTTCCCAATACCAAATATTTAAAGAGAATGTCCATTCCCAATTGCTTATTCTTGTTCCTTTGTTGTAAATTAATTGACCAAATACACATAGTTTTATTTCTGGGCTCTCTACTCTGTTCCATTGATGTGTGTCTGTTTTTGTGTTAAGACTATTAGCAATACCATACTGTTTTGATCACTTTAGCTTTGTAATATAGTTTGAAATCAGGAAGCATAATGCCTCCAGTTGTGTTCTTTCTCAAGATTACTTTGACTATTTGAGGTCTTTTGTGATTCTGTGCAAATTTTAGGATTATTTGTTCCATTTGTATGAAAGATGTCATTGGGATTTTCATGAGGATTGCATTGAATCTGTAGATTGGGTGATATAATAATTATTATTTCCTTCTTGTTCATTGTTTTCTGACTGTTTTATAATTCCTCTCACTTCCATTTTCCTTATCTTGCTTTCTTCTCTTGTGGTTTGATGACTTTCTTTAGTGATATGCTTAAATTCCTTTCTTATTATCTTTTGTGTATCTACTATAGGTTTTTGCTTTGTGGCTACCATAAGGTTCACATATAACAGCCTGTTTATATGAGTCTATTTTAAGTTCATAGCAACTTAAGTTTGAACACATTCTAAGACTCTACATTTTTACTCTCCCCCTCCCACATTTTATGTTTGATGTCACATATTACATCTTTTTATTTGGTGTCTGCCTTAACTGATTGTATTACAGTTATTTTTACTACTTTTGTCTTTTAAACTTCACACTGGCTTTATAAGTGATTAATCTATATCTTTATTATATATTTACCTTTACCCCTGAGATTTATACTTTCATATGTTTTCTTGTTACTAATTAATGCCATTTCTTTTCAGCTTAAACAAGTCCCTTTGACATTTCTGGTAAGTCTAGTTTAGTGGTGATAAACTCCCTTGGCTTTTGCATGTATGGAAAACTTTATTTCTTCTTCTAATCTGAAAGATAATTTTGCTGGGTAGAAGGGTCTTAATTCTAGCACTTTGAATGTATTGTACCATTCTCTTCTGGCGTGCAAAATTTCTGTTGAAGAATCCACTGAAAATCTTATCAGGGTCCCTTGTATGTAAAAAGTTGTTTTTCTCTGCTACTTTTAAGATTCTCTTTAACTTTCGACTTTTTAATTATAGTGTGTCTTGCTGTAGATCTCTCTGGGCTCATCTCATTTGGAACTTTCAGGGATTCCTGGATCTGGATGACTTTTTCCTTCCCCAGATTAGGCAAGTTTTCAGGCATTATTTTTTCAAGTAATTTTTCTGCCCCCTTCTGTCTTCTCCATCTGGGACCCCTATGATGTGAATGTTACTCTGCTTGATGTTGTTCCATACGTCCCTTAAGCTATCTTTACTTTTTAAATTCTTTTTTCTTTTTTGTTGTTCTCTTTGGCTGAGTTCCACTGCCCTATCTTCTAGATCACTGATTCTTTCCTCTGCTTCATCGAGTCTGCTGAACTTCTCTAGTATATTTTGGTGTTCAATTATTGTCTTCTTCAAGCACTGTGACTTCTGTGGGGTACTCTTTTATCTTTTCTATCTCTTTGAAGTTCTCATCTATTCTTCTCCTGAATTTGGTGAGCATATTTTTGACCATTACTTTGAACTCTATCAGGTAAATGACTTATCTCCATTTCATTGAGGTTTTTTTCCTCAAGTTTTATCTTGTTCTATGTTTGGAACATATTCTTCTCTTTCCTCCTTCTGCTGGACTCTGTTTCTCTGTATGAGGTGAAACAGCTATGTCTCCCAGTCATGAAGGAGGGGCTTTGTATAGGAGATAGACCTTATCTTTCAACTTTACACACTAACCTTGGTTTTCTCTCACATCTTTGTGATTTTCTAAGCAGTCTGACTTATTCTTGATTTTTCCCAGTTGGTGAGGGTGTGCCAAGATTTGTCAGTGTTCCAAAGGGAAAGATTTCGGTCAGCAGCTAGTTTTAGGCTGATTGGAAGCTAGACCTTCAGGCAGTAGCTTTTAAAGTATGCAAACACATATAATCCTATGGGACTGCAATCATAAAACCTGCTGGTCTCCAGACCAGACAATCTGGTGGTGTCTCCTGGGTGACAGTTGGAAAAATCAGGGCTTCAAATGAGTGTATAAGATCCTTTTTGGGAGATACCAGCAAGCTGAATTGAGGCCAAGGGAGAGTGCAAAGATAGCCTACATTCTCTGAAAGGAGCTCTTTTCACGGGAAAACCAGGAGTTTTGGTCTGCTGTCTATCTAGTGCTTTGGGTTTGGTGGCCTTCTAAGAACTTTGTCTGATTGTTACAGTCATGTGGGACTCAGGAACACAAGACCCTTTGGCTACCAGAGCCAGGCAATCAAGGAGCATGCTCTGTGTGTACTGTGTGCACATGCTAGCTTTTACATAGCTGTGGGAGAGCACAGGGCTGTGGTGTGCCTGTTTTGCACCCACTGGCTTTCACAAGGCCATAGGAGAGCACAAAGCAAAGGAATGTCTGTTGGATTTAGCAAGACAGCAGGAGAGCTCAGGGCAGAAGTACGCCTGCCCGCATTATTCAGGTAGACAGCATGAAAATGGTATGTACCAAAGCCTCCATCCCCAGAGAGAGTCCAAACAGGCTCCTGATGTCTTAAGATGAGCAAATAGTATCCTTCATGTATAGTGTAGGCACTTTTCAAACTGCTGCCTTTGTGCTGGTCCTGGGACAATTGAGTCCTATGTGCGTCCTTTAAAAGAAGTATCTCAGTTTTTTACAGCCCCTTGGGTCTTCTGCATATGAGCCTTGTTGTTTGCAAAGCTAGACATTATGGGGGCTGGTCATTCCATTGCACGTCACAAGGGTTGGAGTGTCTGATATGAGGCACAAACCCCACATTCTTCATGGAGAAGCCCTGGATCTGTGAGATCCCTCCAGTTGTGGGTCACCATGCTGGTGTTGGGTTTTGTTGAGAAGGCATCTCCACCTCTCCTACCCACCTTGATGTTGCCCTTTTATTGTTTGTTGTGAGGGAGCTGTTCAGCTAGTTTTCAAGTCTTTTTCTGAGGGAATTGTTTCATCTGTACCTGTAGATTTAGTGTGTCTGTGGGAGGAGGGGAGTTCAGGATCTTCCTATACTGTCATATTGGACTGCTCCCCCTGCCTCCCCTAACAATTTTTAAAAAGAAGAATAAAATTGGATGAATCACAATACCTACAAAGTCTTAATATAAACTTGTGATAATTGAGACACTGGTATTAACAAAGGGATAGATATACAGATAACAGAAGAGAATGAAAGTCCAAATATAGACTCATAAAAATTAATTTTTGACAAAGGTTCAAAGGCAATTCAGTGTAAAAGGATAGTCTTTTCAAGAAATGATGTTGAAACAATTAGACATTCATATGTGGAAAAAAAAGCTTTAGCCTAAAAGTCATACTTTATGCAAAAATGAATTTAAAATATAGCATAGATCTAAATCTAAAATGTAAACTATAAAAGTTTCATAGGATAGGATAAAGTCCTATAGAATTTACGATAAAATCTTCATGAAATGGGGTTAGGCCAAAGTTCTTAGACATGACACCAAAAGCATGATTCATAACAGAAAAAAACTGATAAATTAGACTGCACAGAATTTGAAATTTTGCTCTGTGAAAGACACTGTTAAGAGAATAAAAAGATAAGCTACAAAGTAAGAAAATATTTGAAATCACAAATAACTTACATTCAGAATACAAATTTTAAAAATTCTTAAAACTCATTAAAAAAAACACCTAATTTTAAAAATGGGTAAAAAACTTGGACATTTCACTAAAGTATATATAATGGCAAATAAGCATGGGAAAAGATGTTTATATAATTAACTATTACAGAAATGTAAATTAAAAATACAATGAGATATTATTACACATCTATTAGAGTGACTAAAGTTTAAAAAGCTGATAATATAGAGTGCCAGAGAGGATGTAGAATAATCTAAACCCACATTGCTGGCAGAAATGCAAATGGGTCAGAAATTCTTGGGAAACAGTTTGGTAGTTTCTTATAAAGTTAAATACTTAACATGTGACTCAGCAATCCTACCCCTGGATATTTACACTAGGGAAATTAAAAGTTATGTTCACACAAAAACCTGTACACATGTTTATAGAAATTCTATTCATATTCACTAAAAATTGAAAACAACTCCTGGTCTTTCATTGAACAAATTGATAAACAGTGGTACATCTATACAATGGAATAGATCTCAGCAATACAAAAGAACAAATTTTAATACATGTAAGAACTTCAATCTCAAAGATATTATGCTAAGTGAAAAAAGACAGTCTCAAAAAGTTTCATACTGTATTATGCATTTCTATGACATTCTCAAAAAGGCAAAATTATAGGGTCAAAAAAAACCAGTGGTTATCAGCTGTTGTATGGGGAGGTAGGAGATGTCTGTAAAAGGAGCATGAGGGAGAATTTTTAGGGGAATGGGAGAAATGTTTTGTATCCTAATTATGGTGTGGTTACATGAATCTATACATGCATGTGTTTAAATTCATATCATTGTTAAGAAAAAGTCAATTTTTCTGTCTTGTTGTTGGTGTATAGAAATGCAACTGATTTCTGTGCATTGATTTTATATCCTGCCAGAAATCAGTTGCATTTCTATACACCAACAACAAGACAGAAGAAAGAGAAATTAAGGAGTTGGTCCCATTTACAATTGCACCCAAAACCAAAAATACCTAGGAATAAATTTAACCAAAGAGGCAAAGGATCTGTACTCAGAAAACTGTAGAATACTCATGAAAGAAATTGAGGAAGACACAAAGAAATGGAAAAACGTTCCATCCTCACGGATTGGAAGAACAAATATTGTGAAAATGTCTATGCTACCTAGAACAATCTACACATTTAATGCAATCCCTATCAAAATACCATCAACTTTTTTCAAAGAAATGGAACAAATAATCCTAAAATATGTATGGAACCAGAAAAGATCCCAAATAGCCAGAGGAATGTTGAAAAAGAAAAGCAAAGCCGGTGGCATTTCAAGCTCTATTACAAAGCTGTAATCATCAAGATAGTATGGTACTGGCACAAAACCAGACACATAGATCAATGGAACAGAATAGAGAGCCCAGAAATGGACCTTCAACTCTATGATCAGCTAATCTTCGACAAAGCAGGAAAGAATGTCCAGTGGAAAAAAGACCGTCTCTTCAACAAATGGTGTTGGGAAAATTGGGCAGCCACAGGCAGAAGAATGAAACTGGACCATTTCTTTACACCACACACAAAAATAGACTCAAAATGGATGAAAGACCTAAATGTGAGACAGGAGTCCATCAAAATCCTAAAAGAGAACACAGGCAGCAACCTCTTCGACCGCAGCCGCAGCAACTTCTTCCTAGAAACATCGCCAAAGGCAAGGGAAGCAAGGGCAAAAATGAACCATTGGGGCTTCATCAAGATAAAAATCTTTTGCACAGCAAAGGAAACAGTCAAGAAACCAAAAGACAACCGACAGAATGGGAGAAGATATTTGCAAATGACATATTAGATAAAGGGCTAGTATCCAAAATCTATAGAACTTATCAAACTCAAAACCCAAAGAACAAATAATCCAATCAAGAAATGGGCAGAAGACATGAACAGACATTTCTGCAAAGAAGACATCCAAATGGCCAACAGACACATGAAAAAGTGTTCAACATCGCTCAGCATCAGGGGAATCCAAATCAAAACCTCAATGAGATACCACCTCACACCAGTCAGAATGGCTAAAATGAACAAGTCAGGAAACAACAGGTGTTAGCGAAGATGCAGAGAAAGGGTAACCCTCCTACACTGTTGGTGGGAATGCAAGCTGGTGCAGCCACTCTGGAAAACAGTATGGAGGTTCCTCAAAAAGTTGCAAATAGAGCTACCCTACGACCCAGCAATTGCACTACTGGGTATTTAACCCAAAGATACAAATGTAGTGATCAGAAGGGGCACCTCCACCCCAATGTTTATAGCAGCAATGTCCACAATAGCCAAACTATGGAAAGATCCAAGATGTCCATCAACAGATGAATGGATGAAGATGCAGCCATCAAAAAATGAAATCTTGCCATTTGCAATGATGTGGATGGAACTAGAGGGTATTATGCTAAGTGAAATAAGTCAACCAGAGAAAGACAAGTATCATATGATCTCACTGATATGAGGAATTTGAGAAACAAGACAGAGGATCATAGGGAAAGGGAGGGAAAAATGAAACAAGATGAAACTAGAGAGGGAGACAAACCATAAGAGACTCTTAATCTCAGGAAACAAACTGAGGGTTGCTGGAGTGGTGGGGGTGGGAGGGATGGGGTGGCTGGGTGATGGACATTGGGGAGGGTATGTACTATGGTGAACGCTGTGAATTGTGTAAGACTGATGAATCACAGACCTGTACCCCTGAAACAAATAATACATTATATGTTAATAAAAAAAAGAAAAAGAAAAAAAGAAAAATAGGCTTAATGCCATTTTCATTGCTTCCCCCCCAAAAAAGAAAAAGTCAATTTCTCTTATCTATAATTTAAAAAAACCCTCTACTTCTAACACCACCAAATATCAACTTTACTTCTATGAGATTGAATTAGATCCCACTGGATATAAAATAGAGATGACTAATTCTGGAGAATTAGGTAATTGAAAGAAACATAGTTGCTA
This sequence comes from Zalophus californianus, assembly GCF_009762305.2. Classification (NCBI taxonomy): domain Eukaryota; kingdom Metazoa; phylum Chordata; class Mammalia; order Carnivora; family Otariidae; genus Zalophus; species Zalophus californianus. Next base: position 127,060,061 of record NC_045598.1, read on the forward strand.
TATCAAGCAGTAGAAAAATATAAGTGGTATTCAGGAAGGGAGAGAGGAAGGTCTGGCTAGTAAAGAGGTTAAATCATATAGATAGGCCATGAATGGAATTTTCTGAATCATTACACATGATTCCACTCACATATAAGCAAGCAAGACTCTTAAGTGCATAAGTAATTCCACTGCAATAAGTTACTTTTTTTGGAATTCTCCATGAACACTTACATACTTTCAAAGCTTTTTAGTGATTCATCACTGTTTTAACATGAGTTACTGCAATTTCCTAACACACCACTCATAATTCCAAGGGAATCCCTTACATATCTGAAGATATCAACATTGTTTTCTTTTTTAATTATCACCACTGAAATGTAACTAAGTCTTTTAATTTTTTGAAATATTTAAGAAAAATTTGAATTTATTATAGGAATAATAACAATTTAGTCTTAATCTTGTGTATAAATATGTTTCCTCCATGACTGGAAAACTAGATTATAATTTGTTTTCACTTGCAGTTTTTAGAGTTGTCAGTTCCAATTATATTAATTTTAAATTATTTTTGAGACTAGTTAAATAAACTATGGTACATCCATTTAATGACATGTTATAGTCATAATAAAGAATAATGTACTAATATGAAATGATCTCTGTTAGGTATAAAAACAGTAAACTTCAGAATAGTAGGCAGTTTATTTGTGAAAAAATGGGGCAAAGTTTATACACAAACACACACATGTAGTTACTTAGTCTAAGTAAATATATTTTTAGAAGAATACAGAAGTGGGGAATTAGGTGTTCAGGGTGAGAATTGGGAGACCATTTTATATCTTGTATATTTTGAATCCTGTGAATGCATTGCCTATTATAAAAATCAATTAAAATAAAAGTCATTCCCCTTCCCTTCAAAACAGAGTATCTATGTATTAAAAAAAAAAATTTGATTGCCTGGAAAAAAGAAGAAAGAATAATTCAGTTTCCTTTTTGGGCCCCCACAGTCTCACTCAGTAGAAATGCACTGAAGAATAAATTTCTCATTGTACATGTTTGATGCAATTTTTGTTTTCTTCACACAAGAAATCTGAAGTGTGTAGGATCCTTTGAATACTCTAATACCTTGCTATTCAAAGTTTTGTCCAAGGACTAGTAGCACTGGAAGCTGGCTAGAAATGCAGAATCCTTGTGCCCTACTGCAGACCTACCAAATCAGAATCAGCACTTTAACAAAGTCCCCCCAGGGGACTTATATGTGCCTTCAAGTGTGAGAAGTACTCCTCCAAAAGGCAGGGTAAAATTGAATGGAGACAGTGCCAATAGCCCTAGGATATTAGGCAAATCAATGACCTATCAGGGTAGAGAGAGAGAAAGGTCACTGAGCAGGCTGAAGTTTGTGGAAGAACCAAAGAGAATCTTAGATCCTAGAACGGTGATGAATCCCTAAATTACTCCTGAAACCAATATTAACTAGAATTTAAATAAAAATTTGAAAAAGAAAGAAAGAAAGATCCTAGGACCTAGGGTCAAAAGGGAAATCCTAGATCCTGGGTGTAAATAAAAATGCAATTTATTTTCTATTTCATCTGTTAATAGCCCACGAATATGAACAAAATCATTATTGGGAGCTCCCCACCCCCAAGATGCATCCATTAGCTGTTTTAAAAGCCAAACCAAAATAAACTAAAACTTTTGATAAGTTTCATCAAGTTGTCCTGCTTCTGGCCTTTTCCCCGTCTCACCACCATTTAGCCAACAGTAAGAGGGATTATTCTGTAATAGAAGTCAATTCATATCACTCCTCCATTCAAACACCTTTCAATGGCTCCCCCTTTTACTGAGTAGGAGTTGGAGTCTAACACAAACCTACAAGGGTCTATGTAATGCACCTACCCCGTCACTCAACTACGCTCTCCTTGGCCTGCTCAGCTCCAGCCACACTGACCTCCTTGCTATTTCCTGAACTTGTCAAGTGTTCTCTGCTTCCAGATCTTTACACTTGTTCCCTCTTCCTAGGTTCCTCTTTCAGATAATCTATGGTTCACTTCCGTTAGTTCTCTGCTCAAGAGTCGTCTGGTAAGTGAGGCCTTCCATGACCACATTACATAAAATAGCCACTCCCCACTCCTCTATCTGCCTCACTCTGCTTTATTTTTTCCCATCGCACTCACCACCATTTCTCATATACTTATTTATTGTTTTGATTTTTTTTCCTCTCTAGAATAGAAGCTCCTCAAACGCTAGAACTTTACCTATTGCTAAATCTCCAATGCCTAAAAGAGGGATAATTGTTGAATGAAGGAATGAATGAATGAGTGAATGAATGAATAAAAGAACCAACAATTGATCCAGTCTTAAATCTACTTGGGTTGCCATAACAAAACACCATAGACTAGGTGGCTTAAACAACAGAAATCTATTTCTCAGTTCTGGAACCTGGAAGTCCAAGATCAAGGTGCTGGCCAATTTGGGTTCTGGTGAGGACCTTCTTCCTTACAGTTGGCTGCCTTCTCCCTATGTCTTTGTATGACCTTTCCTCGGTGCATGCATGTGAGATCTCCACCCCCCACTTCTTATAAGGCCACCAGTCCTGTTAGATTAGGATCCCACCCTTATGACCTCATTTAACCTTAAAAGTTCTATCTCCACATAGTCATGTTGAGGGTTAGGGTTTCAGCATATGAATTTTGGGGGGGCCATCATTCAGTCTATAGCAGATTTCACAATCAGTTTACTCCCCACAAAGAAATTGCCCTGTCAGGCTGCATTTTCTTTTTAATTCTTATCCTGTTCGATGCTGCATCCGGTATGTATTTTAACATAACTTCCCCTGACCAAAAATGCTGCAGCTGGGGGATGCCATTTGATACAATCTTCCCTGGGTCCAGGGGTAACTCTGGACATGGAGATGTAAGGGCTTGTGCTAGGTTTCTCACAGCCAAGAGTCAGATGTCCCTGAAAGTATATTTTTAAATACTGAAGGAAAAAAAATAGAATTTGGGGTTTCTGTTGCAGTTACTTCTCAGTCCCTTATCTTCCTTGACTTGGACCTTGAATGAAATGCAACTTTATGAAATACAAGGTAATTGCAGCAGCTCTGTAATGCTATGTGTCCTCACCACAGAGCAGTGCAGAAATCTTTCCTGTTTGCCAACTACTTTTGCAGTTGTGTATTAGGAACAACTCAGAAACACATTTAAGCAAGCTGCCTTTCTGCAAGGATTGTAAATCTCCTTACTGCAGGTATTATTATTTTTTTTAACCCTGGTCACTAGAATCATCTATGGACAAGCTTTGGCATACAGATGCCAGACTCTTTTCTTGACCAAATTCTACTCAGGCTCCTCTGAGTCTTCTCAACCAGGCCTCAACTTTGGCCTGTAAAACCCACAGACCCTCTGTGTAAGTCATTTCCTTCACTCCCTTGTCCCCTCACCCCATCCTCCACATACACTGAGAGACTTGAAGAAACACTGGCATAGTTTCTAACAGCTCAAGCCTGCATCCCTGGGATGATAACAGCAACCCTCTTAAATTCCTGCGGGAGAAAGCTCAATGCTGCCCGGAGAGTTTACTGTTTTTTCTAGCCAAAACCTTGTGATAGGCACATAGGGCCTCTAAACACTCTCTTAGAGCAGTTACTTTAGAAAGCTTGCAACTATAAATCTTTTCTCTGTCCCTTTGAGATGTAAATCTCTACCAGCCGGAATAGTCTTCTCAAGAATCTTTCTTTGAAATGCAAAAAGCTAACTGTCACCCTACCTCACAGTCCCTATGGAGGGGCGGGGGTGGGGTGGGGGGGTGGGTAAGGGCTGCAGCATGCTCTAACTTGTTCTACTGCCTCCTGCTTTAAAGACAGGAGAAGTCTGGGGCACCTGGTTGGCTCAGTCGAAGGAACATGTGACTCTTGATCTCGGGGTTGTGAGTTTGAGCCCCATGTTGGGTGTAGAGACTATTTAAAAGTAAGTTTTTTTTTTTAAAGATTTTATTTATTTATTTGACAGAGAGAGACAGCGAGAGAGGGAACACAAGCAGGGGGAGAGGGAGAGGGAGAAGCGGGCTTCCCGCTGAGTGGGGAGCCCGATGAGGGGCTCGACCCCAGGACCCTGGGATCATGACCTGAGCCAAAGGCAGATGCCTAACGACTGAGCCACCCGGGTGCCCCTAAAAGTAAAATCTTTTTTAAAAAAGATAGAAATTTGTTTTGTTTCTCCTCAGGATAAGTGCCAGTTAACAAACCCACATGGCCTCTCCCATGGATGCTTAACACATCTCAATGCCTTTCCCTTAGCATACTTCAACTTTAAAAAGTCTCTTTCTTACCTTTTGTTTTGACAAAGTTGGTTTCAGTTCATGCTGGACCCTCTTACCCATCTCAGTAGTTATTACTGAAAGAAATCTACCCTTACCGCTTTAACTAGTGTCCAGATTTATTTATCTTTGACAAGATCAGCCCCAGAGATTTTGTTTAAGTGGATCTAGGGTGGGGACTAGGTATCAGGATTTTATAAAACGTCCAAAGAAGAGTCTTCTGATGCACAGTCAGGATTGTGGATAACTGCTGTAGGACCTTGGTTCTCAAAGTGGGGTCTCTGGACCAACGATACCATCTTCATCTCCTAGAACTTGTCAGAAAGGCAAATGCTTATGTCTCACTCCAGACCTACTGAATCTGAGACCCTAAGGGTAGGACCCAGCAATCTGTGTTTTTAATAAGACCTCGTGGTGATTCTGATGGACTAAGTTTGAGCACTACTGTTGCAGAGGGTTAAACTTGCTCCATGAAATATAATTAGGATTTGGTTAGTTAACCGTGACTTGGAGCCCAGTTATGTCAGTAAACATTAACCTGAAGAATGTGTCTGGAAAATTTCCTATTTTTGCTCCACTCCTTCCCCCTTCTCCGTCCCCACCCCCCAATTCAGTTTTCTCTATAATGAGAGCTAGGAGAATCCTGGTCCACCAACGCTCTTAGAAACCTTCACTAATCTTTGAAATTACAATACAGTTGCTAAATGGCCATGACAAAATGGGTCTTTGGAAAGGGTGTGTAGGATCTAGAGCTTATGAAATGGATTCTCACCCTACTCCCTTTAAAAATTCCTAGGTATCCTAAAATGCGTTCTTTGGCTAACATTTTGTTGTTGTTGTTGTTAAGATTTATTTATTTGACAGAGAGAGACACAGCGAGAGAGGGAACACAAGCAGGGGGAGTGGGAGAGGGAGAAGCAGGCTTTCCGCAGAGCAGGGAGCCCCATGCGGGGCTCGATCCCACGACCCGAGATCATGACCTGAGCCGAAGGCAGACACTTAACGACTGAGCCACCCAGGCGCCCCGGGCTAACATTTTTATAACTGGGTATTTATTTCAGAGAGAGAGACTTGGAAAGAAAAATGATTGTATTTGTATGTGACTGCTTTTCCTTTCTACTTTGTTAGATGAAGATTAAGTATGTTTGGTTCCAGAATATGCAGCACTAGGCCTTTGTGAGCTTCTTCCTTCTTACCACCAGAGAGCAGGAGGGATGCTGACAACCATTCCTTCCTGATGGAGAAGGGCATTGAGAGAGGGTACAGGAAAAAGGATTATATTTTTCTACTTTCTGCTCTTGCCAGTGGCAGTCATGGCTCTTTTAATTCATTCCTCCATCTCATTTGCAAATGGAAGAACATATTCCACAAAAAGAAGTCTCTGCTTCTGGAAACATTTGTTTCAGAAAAAAAAAAAAAGGTATGAGGAAGCTTTATTTTGGGCAAATATATTCTCTTGTTTTTCTGAGTTAAATATTTATGTAGTATTGTAAAATAAATGAAAAAATATTTACTTTTACATACACACAGAATTCTTTCAAATAGAACATAATCCTTAACTTTGGAAACAGATTTTGACAAAAGAGATATCTCTTTGTATTTTTTACATTAGGGTTTTTATTTTGGAAACATGTATTAGTTTCTAGAGTTTTGCCTCACCTAGGGCAAATTAGCAATACAATTTGGGGAGATGCTGTTCCTGGAAGGCATCAATAGCTTATGTCCTCTGAGAATTATCAGACCCACTTATTCTTCAAACAACCAAAGTGCTTGTCGGAAATTTACTTAGTTTTCACTTACACCAATGCTTCTTTTAACTGGCTTTGAAACTCTTACATAACTGCCTGCAAAGAGTTTCAAATCCAGCTTGAACTACCATTGCCTCATTCAGCCGGGCATTAGAGTCAACAGGTTAAACCAGTCTCCCAGAATCTGCCTGTTCCCTGCCCCCCATGTTTTAGCAGACAAAAGTGAGCTCAGTTGGGAGCGGCAGGGGTGGTCTCCGCTCAGCTGAAGAAGATTATTTTTTCCCTGCATTGTCTCTCCAGTGATGTTATCCACCCATTCACCTTGAAATCCTAGAGACATTTCTACAAGGTTCATTACTCCACTTCATTAAGCAACAGGTTCTGCTAGTTAAACCTTTAAAAAAAAATAGTAGCAGCAAGCAACAATTTTAGTAGCGTTTCCTAATTCCAGGCTGTGACACACCCGTGTGAACTTTACACATTAAGACTGGTGGAATTGGGGAAAGAAAATTCTAAACTTCTTGAACCCTTTCGTTCATGGGTAGGAAAAGCTGGAGTAGAAATGCCTGTTCTGTAACTTAGTATACATATATGTTTTACTTTATAAAGCTCTACATGCTGTAGCTTGTGGACATACATTTCATAGGAGGATAAGACAAGGGCCCAGTCTTCAAAAAACTGACAGTGGGGTCAGAAGGGAGGTTGTAAACATGTCCAACAGTAACTAATTGTGAAGCAGAGTGAAATAAGGGATAATAAAGAGACTTAGGCAGAGAGCTAAGGGAGCAAGGAGCCAGGATCACCAGCCAGGGGTCCTGACTGAAGGGAGCTTTGAGGCAGCAGTGCCGGTGGCGAACCGACCCCAGGTTCAAAGAAACACACCGTAAGATGAGAAAGCAAGCCTCAAATGGAACCGACTCAATAGTATACCTGAAAATCCTTGGCACATGGTTTCACTTCTTGTTGCAAGAAGTACTTGGCATTTGAGTTGAGCTCTGAAGGATAAAACCATTTTACAACGAAGAGAAGGGTATTCCGGCTGAGGGAATAGAGATGGAAAGTTGACAGTTCAAGGCTCAGGAGTGAGATGGGGAATGAAAGGTTGATGGTGTGCTTCTAGCACACTGCCTGGAGAGAGAAAACAGGGTGTGGAAATTTAGGTTAGACAAAGCACTGGGGTCTTATATCACATGCCGTGGAGTTTGGAGCACATGAAGAAAAGAAAAGAAAAAGGTGGCTAGTTTACCACTCCTTCAGACATACCGCCTTTTTTCTGGTCCACCTGGCCTGGTCAAAAATTACCAAAAGAGAATAAGAAAACCAGCGTGTTGCAACAAACAAGGACACTTTGTGGCTCCCTACTGTCGTAACCGATTGTGAAAGAGTCCATTGCTTCTCTCCACCCAGACCCCTCTCCTACCAGTGCCACAACCTCTTCAATGGGGGGCAACACTGGTAACGCCCCCCTCAGTGTGTCTGACAACCTCCTTCCTAACCAGCTCAGACTGCCACAGTCATTACCACAGCCACGAAGCACCTCAGGGGAAACGCAAGCAAGGGAACCATGTCAGAAAGTGGCTGCACACTGTCCTGTGGAGAATGCCATGCTTTGCCCATGAATTCTGTGGAAAAGATACACGTCAGCTGATGGATTTATTTAGATGGGGCCTGGTACTCTGTAGATCCTCAATAAATATTAAATTGAGCTTTAAGCGTTCATAAGCTATTAAAATAAACTCTGCTACTTTCTACTGTGTGAGTCTTCATAAGTCAATTTTCTCACTACATGACATTAAGAACTTCAAGGAACAGTTAGGGTGTTGTCAGTTTTGAGTCTAAATGCTCAAATTGACCATTGCCTTCATTACCATTTTCATATGATTTGAAAAATAATAAGCATGAGATTTTCCTAATTATAAAGGTAGTATGTATATATTAGAAAGAATTTGGAAAGTATAAAACTCCCTCTTTTTTAAAATCTCCCAATAAACAATAACCAGACTCACTGTTTTACGTTCCTACTGCTGCTATAACAAATTCCTATAGGTTTAGTGCCTTAAAACAACTCAGTTTGTTATTGCATAGTTCTGGAGGTCAGAAATCTGACCCAAGTCGCAACGGGCTAAAGTTAAGGTGTCAGCAGGGCTGTGTTCATTCTGGAGGTTTTAGGGGAAAATCTACTGCCTTGCCTTGTCCAGCTCATCAAAGTAGCCCCATTCTTTGGCTTGTGGCCCCCTTCCTCTATCTTGAAAGCCAGAAAATTTGCATCGCTCCCTCGGACTCTCTTCTGCCTCCCTCTTCCACTTTTAAGGACCCTGGTGATTACACTGGGCCTACCTGAATAACCCGGGATAATCAAGGATCATCTATTTACTGATTAGCAACTGCAACCTTAATTCCTCTTGCCATGTAAAGCAACATTCACAGTTCTAAGGATTAGGACATAGATATCTTTGGGGGTGAGGGAGTGTCATTATCCTATCATACTCATAATCTCTATTCAGTATCAGTAATCATAAACACTTTTGAAAAAGATTTATTTGAGAGAGAGAGAGAGAGAGAGAACACGCGAGCGAGTTCGGGGGGAGGGGCAGAGGGAGAGAATCTTCAAGCAAACTCCCCATTGAGCGCGGAGCCCAGTGTGGGGCTCCATCTCACCATCCATAAGATCATGACCTGAGCCAAAACCAAGACTTGGCTGCCTCACTGACTGAGAGACCCAGGCGCCCCAGTAATTATATACATTATAATTTCCTAATCTTTGTCAAGTTCACATATATGCAAATATGTACTACATGTAATAGATTGTTCCCCACTTTAAAGTGGAATAATGTCTCTTCTGGGAATGGAGTTTTCTGAATAACTGTAGACCATGGTTTCAGTTTTCTGAATAACATGTAGGTCATTCTCTACCGGTTTATATTCAATAAAGCTACTCTGCATATAATAAGTGGATACTGAAGAGTCAGTATCCCGTTGCCTTTTCTCCATTCAGAAACCAGTGGAAGTGGAGTGAATGCATTGAATGCATTTGTGTATGTTGGCTTAGGAGTTGGTCAAATTTGGCAAGGAAGTTTTAAAACTTTCTTCCTGGGAGGAACCAGAGCTGTTCCAATGAAAACCACATCAACTGGCAGTAGTGAAACCTGGATGTGTTCACACTTGTAACACAACCTTGTATTAATCATACTCAGCCTACTGAGTTCTGAGAAAAAGAAATTATTTTTACATTCTAATAATTTGTGTCTAAATGGGCAACTATTTCCTTTCTCCTGCAGTGTTTTAAGATTACACAAATGTGAAGAATAGTACTCTTGATATCAGATATTTTTCTGCTGACAGGTTACTCATGAGTCATCATCAAAGATTTTTATAGGATTGTCTTCACACACTATTCCCTAAGTAGGGAGCTGAAAGCAGTATAGCAATTCATTCTTGAAAAATTTCAAAATAGCAATATCTGTTTGAGTAACCAAGTAAAATCAAAACGATTGGGAGTTTACTTTGAGTAACTTAATTATAACTACAAAGGATATGCTGTTTATTTAGAGACCACCTTTTGCCCCGAAGTGATTTATAAATCACTAAATTATTATGTTATCCCTTGAAAGACAGGAAGAGACATTATGGTAAAGTTTATCTTATCTGGTGATAAGGGAGAGGGTCTCTCATTCCAACTTTCCTCCCCTTTCCTCATCCCCCAAATTCCAAACTGGTGTAAGGATGAGCGGCAACTGAGGCCAGATATGAGTGACAAATAATAAGAGTCCCTTGCTGTGTTTTTTTTTTTTTTTCTTAAGATTTATTCGTTTGAGAGGGAGAAAGAGAGAGAGAGAAAGAGAGAGAGAATTTGCGTAGGAGCACAAGCTGGGGGAAGGGGCAGAGGAAGAGGGAGGGGAGGAGGAAGAATAGAAATCTCCAGCATACTCCCTGCTGAGCAGGGAGTCAGCACCTGCGTCAAGGCTCTATTCAGGACCCTGCGATCATGACCTGAACCCAAATCAAGAGTCAGATGCTTAACCAACCGAGCCACCCAGGCACCTCAGGAGTCCCTTGCTGTTTCAATCCAGGTGTGACCTGGGGTCTCCCTGACCCTTGCTGTCTAGATAAAATGAAATCAGTCCCCCAATTTCAAGGCTTGTGGCTGACTTCTCTAAATTCCTGGGCAGTTTACATCCTCAAAGCCACCTCTGGCTCCACACGTTTGCTTTCTTAGTTTATGGATTATTTCAGGGTCACACGTTTTGCTTCTGCTCCTGAGCACATTGACTCAGATGTCACATTCAGGCTCCTTCCCAGTTTTCACCCGCTCCCCCCATCCCTCAGCCCACTAGCACAAGGTGGTCCGCAGGACCCGTCCCTTGACTGAGACGCGGGGAGAGATGGAAGTAGAGACCTTGCCAAGAGAATTTCCACTCCGCCACCCTTCCTCCTTCACCTGGTGCCCCAGTTTTCTGTCAACATCGACTGGGATCCCCCTCCCTCTTAGAGGCAAAACAAATTCCTCTTGTTTTATCATGCAGAACCGGTCAGTCATTTCTTTTGTTCCCTCAGCACCTTCCCGACCCTGGGTGCTCACCTACTCCAAACGGACTCTCAGGTATTTCCTAAGAATTCTACCGCCAGCTCTTAAGATAAAATATAGAGGGTTGAAATTTTTATCATTTTAAAACTCCAGTGTTTTCAGCCCAGAGAAGACTAATGTTTCTTTTATTCAACAAATAATTTTTTTGTAGCTTATTTTGTGCCAGACATTATTACCAGAGCTGGGAACCGAGCCGGGAATTAGACACAGTCCTGGCCCTCATGGAGTTGGTTTAAAACCTTTCTCCTCCATAAGACAAGCAATGATGTGAATAATTAACAACTGTGGTAAATACCACAAAGGAAAACTGCTGAGTATTATCTGGCAGGGTGTGGTTGTGGCAGAAAGGGGTGAGAGTTAAGGGAAGTTTTCCCCTCATGACTTTTAATTTGCCCAGGGTTAGAAAAGACTGGTTTACTCCTTGCCTTTTCTCACTGTTCTTTTCTCGGCCAGTGCTGCCTCTGAAGACACCATAAGATAGGAAGGACAGCATTTGTTAAGTTTCGGTCCTGAATTAACTAACCAATTAAACAAACACTTACTGAGGGGCTGACACGTACCTGGTACTGTGCTAACAGTATAAGGAACTTATCTACAGCCTAGAAGGGGTAACAGAAAATATACAACAAAACAAAACAAACACAAAGAATGAAGTATGTTTTCAGAGAGTATGAAGTGCAGTAACTGAAAAACAGTGGCTAGTGTCTAGCTACAGGTGAGCTATGTTCAAAGTTCCCGAGGCAGAAAGAAACACAAGGTTGGCCTGTCCAACCAGAGAGAAAATTATGTGAGGCCAGAACCAATGAGAGAAGAGGGGTTGGAGGTTCTTGGTGTGGAGCTAGGACCCTGCTTAGGGAGGGTTTTATAGGCCGTGGGAAGAGTTAAGGTCTTTTTCCCCCCAAGAGTAAAATGTAGTAATCAGTAGGGGAGTGACTTACCTGATCTGTATTGTAAGAGATCATTTCAGGTACAGGATAGAGAATAGATTATCATCTTTTTATAATAAAAAATCCCAAACATCTATTTGAGACAGGGAAGCTGAAAGGACCCTATGAAAGACTGCTTTTTTGCTGCCTCTATTCTTGCTAGGACCTACATCCCCACCTTACACGTGCCTTATAGAATAGTGTATGTCCTCCTTGTTAAGGTCAAGGAGTTCATGATTTCTTTGGAGTTTTCCAGCACAATAGATAACATCTAAGAAGTGACCAGGCAGGGTCCTTATGAACTGAACATTTTCCAAGACCACTGACTCACCAAGAGCCCTGGCTCCAGGGCTTATGTGACTTTCAGGGGACACCTAAACACTCATCTGTGTTCCTGGATGCCTGAGAAGACATGTGCACTGGACCACAATCCTCAATAAAAACCCCAGACCCCACAAAAAGACGAGACTCACTCTCCGTTCCTTTTCAAGTTTCTCAGATGCTCTGTATTTGCACTCTCTCTGGGTCTTCAATAAACTCTGCTCTCACTTCCTCTTGGCTCGCATTTGATTTCTACTCTGGGTAAAGCCAAGGACCCTCTTGGTTGGTCCTGTGGGAACTCCCTCTGGGTCCTTGGACCCAGCCAGCCTGCATCATATCAATACAGGATTGGTTAAATTATGATATATACACACAATGGAATATTATGAAGCCCTAAAAAAGGTGCCATGTCTATTGTTGACATGGAAGGATGTCCACATTATAGTAACTGGGGAAACAATTAAGTTACTGTACAGTGAATATATAGAGCTTTAATAAGCCTGAAGACCAAAAATGTTTATATTACTTATCCCTGGGTGGTAACAATATAGAATGTTTTCTCTTCATTTTTGCTTACCTGTATTTTCTAGTTTTTCTACTGGAGTAAAAAAAATCAGTTCATGAGACAGAAGATTAGAATATGGCCTGTCAGAGAAAACATTTAAATACAGTAATGTGGCATTTTCATTTACCGAGAATTATATTTATAGCTGCCTTTAAAACATGAAGACTGTGTAGCACATTTCAAATGTTATTCCATAAAATTTATAATGAAAGACTAAAAGTGTGATCACAGATATTATTCCTTAAAGTTCAAGTTCATAGTATTTCTCTTTTTCCTGCATGTGTCATTGTCTTTGATCAGACATTTTCTCAGGCCCAATGTGAAGTTGTTCCCCCCTTGAGTGCCAATTTTAGGGAGAGCTTCTGACTGTTGCCTTGCTTTATTTCTTAAATTAGGGTTAGAAAATATTTCTATCACTGTCCCACTTAAAATTTCTGATAAAAACAACTTGAAAAATGGGTTAACTACGACTCATTGGAATATATCTGAGCTCCTGATACCTTTTACGAGTTTTTCCTCTATTTTTGCTTTGAAAGTATTGCATAATCCTAGGCTTCTTTTTGTTCAATATTTACACAGTTGGGTGATGTTTTAAGTCCCTCATATATTAGCTATTCAATAACAGTAGCACACCCAAAGGGCCACAGGCCAGTATTTATGATTTTCTGACTATAGCAGTGTAGGATTAAGTTTCCTGCAATCTTGGTCTTTCTGAACTTCCTTTGTTAATTTCAAAGGAATCCTCTGAATTTTAAATTTCAAATCATGTTTTACAATAGTAGATTGTTGTGAATGTAATCAGGGTTTTTTTTTTTTTTTTAATTTGACAGAGAGAGACACAGCGAGAGAGGGAACACAAGCAGGGGGAGTGGGAGAGGGAGAAGCAGGCTTCCCGTGGAGCAGGGAGCCCGATGCGGGGCTCGATCCCAGGACCCTGGGATCATGACCTGAGCTGAAGGCAGACGCTTAATGACTGAGCCACCCAGGGGCCCTTAAAAAACCTTTTAACAAAAACTACATTACTAGGCTACCTAGCTACAGAAATGCTATACCCTTGGTTTATCTCAGAATCTAACAGAAACCATTAGCATTTTTATAGTTTTATGGTTTTCAAAGTCATTTCACATATATCATGGATACAATATTTCCAAAGATGTCCTTAAACTTTAGATGGTGGGTATGTAAAATAATAATACACAGCATTTATTATCTCGTGAAGCCTAACTTCTCAGCAGCCAGAGCTAGTTTTAAAGACCAGGTGACAGACTTGCTAACCTCGTTTTTTTTTTTGCAGTAGGTCTCTAAATATTTTATTTTTTTATTTTATTTTTTAATTTTATTATGTTATGTTAATCACCATACATTACATCATTAGTTTTTGATGTAGTGTTCCATGATTCATTGTTTGCCACCCAGTGCTCCATTCAATATGTGCCCTCTTTAATACTCATCACCAGGCTAACCCATCCACCCACCCCCCAGACTTGCTAACCTTGTAATTGTTTATGACCAGAGCAACAACTTAACAGGTTTTTAGTCCAGTCAGCATCAAATACCTTCTTGTAGGCACCAGCACAGAACTTGAGGAATATGATTAAAATTAACTGCTGCTTTTAAGAGGCTTGCAATAAAATAATTTTTAATTAACTAATCACAATATGAATTAGAATGACAAATATTCAATAGAGGTACATTCGTGGAAATAAAAAGAAAATGAATTTTGACAAGAAAGATCAAAGGAACCTTTTCTAAGTGGTGGTATTTCATCCAAGTCTTATCAACACATACACACACACACACACACACACACATCCCTACCAGAATCATCATTCAAAGAAATCTGCTGCTTAGGAAGTTTTTCATTTCCAATGAAATGGTTGGTAATCAAAATATTTTAGGAATCGTCTCTAGATACCCTGAGTCATAGGACAATCAACTCCTTTTCATTATAGTCACACTTGGTTTTAATATGCTGCCCACTGGTCAGCTCAAGCAGATAAACATTTATTCCTCTGAAGGGAGAAATGTTATCTGGAGCCCAGAATACCTTTGGCCTCTCCCATTTCTTTGCGGTTTGTAGAGAAAGGAAGCCTATTTCTGGGAATTTACAGACCTTTTTCTGAGAGAGCTTTGTTTTGTCTGCTGTTGAGCCTAGATGACCTGTGGAAGTTCAGAAAGAGTTGCTGGCATTAAAGAGGCAAGTTCATCTTAAGTGGAAATACTTAGTCTTCAACAAGATACGGATGTTCGGTAACATGTAAATGGAGATTTCAGTCATTTCCTCTAAACTTTGCTGCATGTAAAAGACAGAAGAAAGAGTATCTGTTCTTATTTTGCGTATAATTAAAACAAGCTAGTCTTCTCAGAGAAGGATTTGTTGAAATTGGGAAGCTGAGGACAGAGCATAAGTCACCTAATCTTCATGTCAGAGCTGTGCATCTCACCGTGCCACCAGGGATGGAAAAACTTTTTTTTTTTTTCCTGTTTGTGGCTACCAATCCTTATAAAACCAAAGGTAAAGGGAACATCTGAAGTAATTTGGAAGTACACCGCAATGTTGTATAATGTCCAAAAATAGAATAGGAAAGGTGGAAGAGACTAGATTAACAAGTGGGTAAATAAAGAGGGAAGGATGAGTTAGGAAGTGGAGGAAAAGAGGGGAGAGAGGAAAACTATAGTTAATGGAAGAAATAGGCTTATATTGAGGATGCTGACATTTATCACTGCGTTTGAACATGCTAACTTAGAACCTTTGAGGTCCCTTGTACTATTGTGAATGGGATTCAAACAGAAACTCACAAATGAGGGAAATTTCTTGGGATAGCATTTGTTAAATTGGGTTTTGAACCCTATATTCTTGAGGAGGAAGG
This sequence comes from Zalophus californianus, assembly GCF_009762305.2. NCBI lineage: Eukaryota > Metazoa > Chordata > Mammalia > Carnivora > Otariidae > Zalophus > Zalophus californianus. The sequence continues at coordinate 127,075,366 of NC_045598.1, forward strand.
TGGGTCCTTGGATCAAATTTGATGGTTTCTATTTGATGATAATCTTCTAAATTTTTTACATAAGCATATTATGAATCACTAGATGTCTAGAACAGAATATTGTCTAATAATTTCATGGCAATATTTACTATTGGGTAGGGGTAAAATAACGTTGAGTTACTCTAATTCTCATGGGCTAACTAATGAGAGTAGTGGTAAAATTAATAAATAACATATTTGTGCCAAGTAAAGGCCAAATGAGTCATTCTGAGCTTGTAAGAAGAATAATGTCTGGCCAGAGAAATGTAGTGGGAGAACATATCTGAGGGAAGACACATTTAGATGGTAGGGGCACAGGAAACCAAAAGAGCCCATCTTAGATGTGGGAACCACCATCTCATTGCAAATGGCAATTTGGTTTCAGCAAAAGGGATAATTAATCATGTTAATTTGAGTTTTATTCATTTTTTCTGGTTTTATTTTAATTTGTAAGTTTATTTTGGATTTAAAATTATAGGGAAGGCCAAAAAAATTATATGAAGCCCATAAGTATAAGATATTTGTAATTTGTTAAGTTTATACATGTTTAAATAATAGCATAGTAAACAAAAATTAAGGCAAGTTTGAGTCTGAAGGAGTCTTTTTTTAATTTTTAAATTCATTATATTTATTTTTTAAAGTTTTAATTTTAATTCCAGTTAGTTAACATGCAGTGTTATATTAGTTTCAGGTGTACAATATAGTGATTTAACAATTCTATACATGTAAGGAGTCTTATTTTTAAAAGAGGTCTGTTCATTACTCAAGTTTGAGAAACACAGTTATAAACTGTAATGGAAGAACAATATTTCCCATGACTAAATAATATCAAACTATGGACCAATAATATTAAACTAGAAAGTTCTGTGAAAATTGAATTATGTTTGACAATTGGCTTATTACTCTTCATTCATAGGTGCTGCATATTCATCTCCAATTACTGCTTTCAGAGCAATGGGTCTTAGTATCTTAGTATCTTTCATTTTTTTCTTCTCCTAGTAGATCTGAAAACAATTTGTTAGTGATAAAAAGCATTGGCCATTTAATATATGGAATTGTTGAATCGCTATATTGTAGACCTGAAACTAATATAACACTTTATGTTAACTACACTGGAATTAAAATAAGAAAAGTATCGACCATTTAAAATGTTTATTCGTAAGAAGACACAGTTTAAAGGGCAACTCGACTATAAGTGAACTAACTCTATAGCATCTACCAAATGATTGGAGGTGCCATTGTGTATGCTCCCCCCCACCTTGACAGCACAGACAGGAGCAAGATCTGGGTGCTCTAGCCAGCCTGCTGCCTCAGGGAGTCTTGGGCCCCTAGCCCACAACAGCCCCAGCTGTCCCCTAAAATGGCCACCCACCCATGACCACTAGAACTCCAGTCATCTTGCCAAGGTGGCCCCAGCAAGACACACAAGAGGTATCTCCCAGAATGAACTCATTACAGCTCCAGCCATCCCACGAAGACAGCCCAAGTACAAAGTGTCCCAGAACCCACAACTTACACCCACTACAGCTCCAGTAAGCTAGTCAAAGCTGCCAAGCACATCTGGTCTATACAGGGGATATTCCTATACAAGGACTGGGAAAGGTAGCTGTTTCACTTAATTCATAGAAACAAACACAGAATGTCACACAAAATGAGGAGCTAGAGGAATATGTGCCAATGGAAGAAAAAGACAAAACTTTAGAAAAAGAACTAAACAAAACGGAATTAAGCAATCTACATAAGTTAAACATAATGGCCATATAAAGATGCTCACCAGACTTGAGAGAAGAGTAGATGAATGCAGTGAGAACTTTAAGAGATAGAAAATATAAACAATATTTATATTATATAAACAAACCAATCAGAGTTGAAAAATAACTGAAACAAAAAATGTACCAGAGGGAATCAGCAGCATGTTAGAGGATTTTGAAGACTAGATCAAAGGCAGGGTAATGAAAAGCAGCCAAGCTGAACAGCAAAAAGAAAAAAAAAATTAAAAAGAAAATAAAAGAGGATGGGTTAAAGGGACTTCTCAGACAACATCAAGCATACTAACATTTGCATTAAAGGGGCCCCAGAAGGAGAAGAGAAAAAGAGGCAGAAAACTTACTTGAATAATAGCTGAAAACTTCCCTAATCGGGAGAAGAAAGCACACATCCAAATCCAGGAATCATAGATACCCCAAACAAGATGAACCCAAGGACACCCAAACAAAGACTTGTAATAGTTAAAATGCCAAAGTTTGAAGAAAAAGAGAATCTCAAGAGCAGTCAGAGAAAAGCAACTAGTTCTGTACAAGGAGAAAAACAACAACAACACCAACAAAAACCCCATAAGGTGATCAGTTGATTTTTTAGCAGATACTGTACAGTTAAGAAAGAAGTGGAATGATATATTCAAAGTGCTGAAAGTGAAAAAAAATCTATACCCTGGGATACTCTACACATGGCAAAGTTATCATTTATAATTAAAAGGAGAGATAAAGAGTTTCCCAAACAAAAGTTAAAGTTCATTACCGCTAAACAGGCCCTACAAGAAATGTTAAAAGAACTTGAAGAGGAAAAGAAAAGGCTGTAACAAGAAGAAAATTATGAAAAGAAAACTTTACTGGTAAAAGCAAATATATACAAAACAAATGATGTAATATATGGTGATTAACATAACAATAAAAAATTAAAAAAAAGCAAATATATAGAAAATTAGTTGATCAATAACTTAGAAAGCTAGTACGGAGGTTCAAAGATAAAGTGGTAAGATCAAATATATCTAAAAAATTAGTTAAGGGATGCACAAAATAAGCAATGTGAGATAGGATATCATATACATAAAATGTGTGTGTGGGAGGAGTAAAAAATGTTGTGCTTTTAGAATGTTTGTGAACTTAGTGACCATCAACTTCATGTAGTGTTGATGTACTTAGGATGTTATATACAATCCTCATGGTGAGCACAAACCAAAAACCTATAATAGATATATAAAAAATAAAGAGAAAGGAATCCAGATGTTAAAGACCTCAATCACAAGGGAGAAAAGAACGAACATATAAGAGTTACATATACGACCAGAAACTGAGCAACGAAACGGCAGTAAGTACATGTCTATCCATAATTATTTTATTTTATCACTATTATTTTTTTTGGAGAGAGAGAGAAATTGAGAGAGCATGCAAGTGAGGGAGGGGCAAAGAGATAGGGAGAGAGAGATTCTTAAGCAGGCTCCACACTCAGCATGGAGGCTGAGGTGGGGCTCAGTCTCACAACCCTGATATCATGACCTGAGCCAAAATCAAGAGTTAGACACTTAACTGACTGAGCCACCCAGGTGTGCCATCCATAATTATTAGAAATGTAAGTGATCTGGGGCACCTGGGTGGCTCAGTCATTAATCATCTGCCTTCAGCTCAGGTCATGATCCCAGGGTCCTGGGATCGAGCCCCGTATTGGGCTCCCTGCTCTGCGGGGAGCCTGCTGCTCCTTCTCCCACTCTCCCTGCTTGTGTTCCCTCTCTTGCTGTCTCTCTCTGTCAAATAAATACATAAAATATTTAAAAAAATAAATGTAAGTGATCTAAATACTTCAATCAAAAGACATGGGTTGCCTGGGTGGCTCAGTTGGTTAAACATCTGCCTTTGGCTTAGGTCATGATCTCAGGGTCCTGGGATCAAGCCCTGCATCAGCCTCTCTGCTCAGCAACAAGTCTGCTTCTCCTTCTTCTTCTCCATCTGTGATCTCTCACTCTCACTCTCTCTCAAATAAATAACTAAAATCTTAAAAAAGAAAAAAAAAACCCCAAAGAAAAGACATAGGGTGAATGAATGGATTAAAAAAGCAAGACATATCTATTTGCTGCCTACAAGAGACTCATTTTAGACCTAAAGGCACATACAGATTGAAAGTGAAGAATGGAAAAAGTTATACCATGCAAATGGAAGTCAAAAAAAAAAAAAAGTCTGGGGTAGACAAAATCGACTTTAAAACAAAGACTCTAACAAGAGACAGAGAGGAGCATTATATAATGATAAAGGATCACTCTAACAAGAGGAGATAACAATTGTAAATATTTATGCACCTAACATAAAAGCACTTAAATATATACGGTAAATATTAAACAGACATAAGGGGAGAATTTGACAGTAATAAAATAGGGGACTTTAACACCCCACTTACATCAATGGGTAGATCATCCAGACAAAAAAAATCAGTAAGGAAACGTGATTTGAATGGCACATTGGACTAGGTGGATTTACAGATATATGTAAAACATTCCATCCAAGAGCTGTAGGACACACATACTTTAAATACACATGTAACATTATTCAGACAGCTCATGTTAAACTCCAAACCAGGCTCAATAAATTTAAGACTGAAATCATATCAAGCATTTTTTCTGACCAAGACAGTATGAAACTAGATATCAATGATAGGAAAAGCTGGTAAAAAAACACAAACACTTGGAGGGCGCCTGGGTGGCTCAGTCGTTAAGTGTCTGCCTTCAGCTCAGGTCATGATCCCAGGGTCCTGGGATTGAGTCCCACATTGGGCTCCCTGCTCAGCGGGAAGCCTGCTTCTCCCTCTCCTACTCCCTCTGCTTGTGTTCCTGCTCTCACTGTGTCTCTCTGTCAAATAAATAAATAAAAAATCTTAAAAAAAAAACACAAACACTTGGAGACTAAACAACATGCTACTAGACAACCAATGCATCAATGAAGAAGTCAGAGGAAATAAAAAAATACAAGGAGACTAATAGAAATGAAGACACAACAGTCCAAAATTTTCGGAACAAAAGCATTCAGTGAAGGAGGGAAATTTATAGTGATAGAGGCCTAAGTCAAAAAACAAAAACATAAAGTCAAATAAACAGTTCAACCCTACACCTAAAGGAACTGGAAAAAGAACTAAATCCCAAAGTAAGAAAGAAGGAAATGATAAAGATGAGAGTGGAACTAAATGAAATAGAGTAAAAAAAAAAAAAAAAAAGCCAAGGAAACCAAGAGCTGGTTCTTTGAAAAGATAACATTGATAAACATTTTGCCAGACTAGTAAGAAAAAAGGAGAGAGAACTTAAATACAACCCAAAATGAAAAAGTAGTAACTACTGACAACACAGAAATACAAATGATTAGAAGAGACTACTACAAAAAAATTGTATGTTAACAAATTGGACAACCTAGAAACATACAATCTTCTAAAACTGAATCAGGAAGAAATAGACAGTTGGAACAGACTAATTACTAGTTATAAAACTGAATTGAGAAACAGAACAAAAACAAAAAAATAACTCCCCACAAACCAAAGTCCAGGACCAGATGATTTCACAGGGGAATTCTAACAAACATTTAAATGAGTTAATACTATTCCTCTCATACTACTGAAAAAAATAGAGGAAGGAAAACTTTTGAATTTCATTTTATGAGGCCAGCATTACACTGATACTAAAGCTAGACAAAGACACTACCAAAAAAAAAAAAAAAATACAGGCCAATAACCTTGATGAACATAGATACAAAAATCCTCAACCAAATATTAGCAAACTGAACTCAACAATACATTAAAAGGATCATTCACCACAATCAAGTGGGATTTATTCCAGGTATACAAGTGTGCTTCAATAAATGCAAAATCAACACCATACACCATATTAACAAAATGAAGGCTAAAAATCATATGGTCATCTCAATAGATGCAGGAAAAAGCATATGTCAAAATTCAACATCCATTTAAAATAAAAACTCTCAACAAGGTGGGTTTAGCGGGAACATACCTCAACATAATAAAGGCCATACATGACAAACCCACAGCTAACCTGATACTCAACGGTAAAAAATGGAGAGCTTTTCCTTTAAGATCAGGAATAAGACAAAGGTGCTCACCCTTGCCACTTTTATTCAGTATAGAACTAGAAGTCCTAGCCACAGCAATCAGAGAAGAAATAAAAGGAGTCCAAATTGGTAAGGAACAAATACAACTGTCACCATTTGCAAATGACATGATACAACATAAAGAAAACCCTAAAAACTCCACCAGAACACTAATAGAATAAATGAACTCAGTAAAGTCACAGGATGTAAAATTAATATACAGAAGTCTGTTATGTTTCTATATACTAATAACATTAGCAGAAAGAGAAATTAAGACAATAATCTCATTTACAATTGCATCAAAAAGAATAAAATACCTAGGAATAAATTAAACCGAGGTAAAAGAGCTATACTCTAAAAATTACAAGACATTGATGAAAGAAGTTGAAGATGGCACAAAATATATACCAGGCTCATGGATGGAAGAATATTGCTAAATGTCCATACTGCCCCCCTAAAATTTACAGATTCAATGCAATCCCTATCAAAATACCAGTAGTATCTTTCACAGAATAGAACAAATAATTCTAAAATTTGATGGCAACCAAAAAGACCTCCAATAGCCAAAGCAATCTTGAGAAAGAAAAATAAAGCTGGAGGTATTATAATCCTGGATTTCAAACTATACCACAAAGTTATAGTAATCAAAACAGTATGGTACTGACACAAAAATAGACACATAGATCAATAGAACAGACTAGAGAGCCCAGAAATAAACCCACACTTATATGGTCAAGTAATCTCAGACAAAAAAGGCAAAAATATACAATGCAGAAAAGATAGGCTCTTCAATAAATGATGTTGAGAAAACTGGATGGCTATATGCAAAAGAATGAAACTGAACAACTTACCCCATACAGAAAAAAACTCAAAATGGATTAAAGACCTAAATGTGTACAATAAAGCACCTGTAAGATCTCAGAAAAAAAAAAAAAAAGACCTAAATGTGTGACCTGAAACCATAAAACTCCTAAACAAAAACAAAAACAAACACGGGCAGTAAATCTCTTGGACACTGACCTTAGCAACATTTTTCTGAATGTTTCCTGAGGCAAGGGAAACAAAAGCAAAAATAAACTATTGGAACTCCATCAAACTAAAATTCTTTTGGACAGTGAAAGAAACCATCAACGAAACAAAAAGACAACCTACTGAATGGGAGAAGATATTTGTAAATGATATATTTGATTAGGGGTGAAATTCCAGAATATATAAAAAACTCATACAAGACAACACCAAAAAAACCAATCTGATTAAAAATGGGCAGAAGACCTGAATAAACACCTTCCTAAAAAAGACATCCAGATGGCCAACATACACATGAACAGATGCTCAACATCACTAATCCTTAGTGAAATGCAAATCAAGACCACAATGAGAGATCACCTTACACCTGTCAGCAATTGCTAGTATCAAAAAGACTAGAAATAACAAGTGTTGGTGAGGATGTAGTGAGAAGGAAACTCTCGTACATTGTTGATGGGATTGTAAATTGGTGCAGCAACTATGGAAAAGAGTATGGAGATTTCTCAAAAAATTAAAAATAGAACTACCATATATAATCCAACAATTTCACTTCTGGGCATTTACCCAAAGAAAAGGAAAACACTAATTTGAAAGGATGTATGTGCTCCTTTGTTCACTGAAGCATTATTCACAACAGCCAAGGTATGAAAGTAACTTAAAGCTTGAATTGGTAAAAATGTGGTATATATACAAAATGGAGTATTACTCAGCCATAAAAATGAATGAAATTTTGCCATTTGTGACAACTTGGACGGACCTAGAGGGTATTATGCTTAGTGAAATCAGTCAGACAGAGAAAGACAAATGCTGTGTGATTTCTCTTATATGCAGAATATAAAAAACAAATGAACAAACAAAACGAAAAGACTCATATTCATATACAGAGAACAGACTCGTGGTTGCCAGATTGGTGGGAGTGGGGGAATGGGCAAAATAGGTGAAGGTGATTAAGAAGCACAAACTTCTAGTTATAAAACAAAGAAGTTGCAGGTATGAAAAGTACAGCATAGGGAATACAGTCAATAATATTGTAATAACCTGGCATGGTAATAGATGGTAACTATACTTATCCTAACGAGCACTGTATAATGTATAAAATTATCGAATCACTATTTTATATACCCAAAACTAATACAACATTGTATGCCAACTATACTTTAGTAAAAACAAAACTGTCCATTATTTCAATAATATTTATAGAATGGAAAATATTGCCAGGCATAATAATGATATAACTTATATGTACTTCTTATATTTATATATAAATATTAAAAATATTTACATTATGTTTGTATACAGTTGACTCTTGAACAACATGGGTTTGAATTGTGGGGGTCCACTTATATGTGGATTTTTTTCAACAAACATGTACAGTACTATAAATATACTCTCTCTTATGATTTCTTAACATTTTCTTTTCTCTAGCTTACTTGATTGTAAGAATACAGTATATAATACCTGTAACACACAAAGTATGTGCTAATCAACTAGGTTATTGGTAAGGCTTTTGATCAATAGTAGGCTATTAGTAATTAATTTTGGGGGGAGTCAAAAGTTACATGCAGATTTTTCAACTATGTGGTTGTTGATGTCCCTAACCCCTATGTTGTTTAAGGATCAACTGTATAAATATAAAGTAAATAAAACATATTTATATATGTAAACTAATTAGTATAGGTTGATCAATAGAGAGATAAGAGGGTTATCAGCCTTGAGAAGCTCAAAATCTAGTAGGGGAGGTAAAGATGAAAACATAAAATAGCAGAACTAATTGCTATTATATATGTGTGAGTTGAAACAAAGAGTAGGTAGAAACTAACTTTGCTTAAAGGAGGAGAATTGGAATGCCCTTTTATTAGGATTTATTCTCTGTGTTATAAATTAGAATTTTCAGATTCCAGAGTAAGAGGAGAACATCTGTGTAGGGGTTTTTCCCCCCAGCTTTGAGATATTATCTGACATATGTAAGATGTACAATGTGATGATTTCATACACATGTATATTGTATATTGCAAAATGATTACCACAATAGGATTAGTTAACACCTCCACCCTGGGTAGAGTTTTAAAAATTTATCTCAGTAAGGAAACCAGCCTGCAATAGTGTGGAGAGTGCGATACAAGAATTTGCTACACATGATAACAATTGCCTAATGTACCAAGGAAATGTTGAGATGGCTCCTTTACATAAACTGTAATTGTATGATAGCATATGTAAATAGAATATAGTGAATGGTATGATGCACTAGACATATGCATCACTTATTTCATTGATTCACTTGAAAAACTGTACCTTTTATGGGCAAGCTACTGCACAGGTACTAATGAGAAAACAAAAACTAAGAAGGTATCTTTCTTGCTTCAAGGAGATTTTTATAACCTAGTGAGGGAGGTAAAATAGACACAAGTGACTACAATCCACACTTGTTTGTGCTAAGGGTCCCGAGAACTGTATAACCAAGTATTAAAAAGTTCAGAGAAAATGCTTAGTTTGGGGATAAGAGAGGACTTATTGGGAGAACATGACTGTGAGCTTGGTTATAGGGATAGAAATTTTGTAGGTGGCTATCATGGAGAGATGGTGAATGTCCCAAATATAAGAATACTTTGAATCACATGAGCACGTTTGTAGAGGTGGGAAAGGGTAAGTTCTATTTCAGGAACAGAAAGTAGTCTAGCTTGGTTTGAGCATAAAGTGCATACAGCAGAGTTGTAGGAGATAATTTTTGAAAGATTAATTAGTAATAAGTCATAGGGGCCTGAATCTTGGCCAAAAACAGACAATTCTACAAACATTTAAGGGCTTGTAACATCTCAAGCATCGGGAATTCAAAGATGAATGAAGTTCTTGCCCCCAGGAACTCCATCCCTGATGCCTTGGAGATAGTTGTAGGGCAGGGATTATAAAACATGAGGGTACATGCAATACAGAAGACATGTGCAAAGGACTATGGGAACAGTGACCTCTCACTGGGCGAGTCAGGGAAAACATTAGGGAAGAGATAATATTGTAACTGTGTCTTGAGAACTGAGTGCAGAAAAAACAAGAACATAATGTTTCTTCTGCATATGAAGTCCCAGAGATGTGAAAAAGCTAATTTAATTCAAGAGCAACATGTGGTCCCATGTGACTCAAGGGGCCAGAATTAGCAGTTAAGGCTGGAGAGAAAGGTTGGGGTCAAAATGAGAAGGACCTGGTAGGTTGTGGTGGGGAATCTAGACTTAAGTCTTCAGTGATTTTCATTTGGTTTTGTAGCACACCTTCAAATACTAGAATTTTTAGCAGGACAACAGAAAGGATCAAACATCCAGAAACATTAAACAAGCCAGCAGCAATTGCAGGACAAACGATAGTATACAGTCTCACAGCGTCTATAAAAGCTTCTGTAGTTACCTCACTATTTGCTAGGTTGACCCTCAGCACCTTTTTTTTTTGAATAGAGCTGTTTACTCCCAGATATACACCCTTGAATCTTGGGAGGCAATGTTCTCAACAAGTTCCAATAAGCACAAGGTAGTTCCCTTGGCATACACTTGTGACTCTAAGCCTCTTCCCCTTATTTGTAGCAAGTTGCATTCTACTCAATACCCACAAGTCGCTCAGATCAGCATTCTGACAGAAATTACTGTTAAAAGTTTTAATCTTGGCAAAATGGAATTTTACCTATTGGCCAGGAGGTGGTTGTATGTTTGCAAAGCATGCAAGGTATAGGGACAAACTGCTGTGTCTTAGCAGATGCAAGCCATGGTGTGGGCAGTTGAAAGTCCTGAAAGACATTTAAGAGGTGGATTCTCTAACCAAAGTGATGATACGGGCAGGTTAGTCAAACTGCCATGTGCAAAACTGGTGGGAGGGAGGAGAGGCTTCGAGCGGGGAGACCGTTTAAGGCCAGAACTAGGATCAGAAACAGGGCGTCAAAAGAAAGGGAGATTAGGGGCCATTTTATTAAGAAAATATAGGATTTGCCAATTGATTGGGTGGAGAAGGAGTGTCATGAAAAGGAACCAAAGATGGGCCTGGCGTTTTATGCCTGGTGAACAGAAGAATATTGGTGCCATTAACAGAACTAGGATAGCAGGAATAACAGCTGTTTGGCATTACATGAGAAATGTGGCTCAGGGTAATTGAGGGTTTTTAAAATTAATTCGTTAATTTTTTAGAGTGAGAGCGAGCGCGCGCCGGGTAAGCACGTGCCCACGTGCAAGTGGAGGAGGGGCAGAGGGAGAGACTTCCTAAGCAGGCTCCATGCACAGTACAGAGCCAGTCATGGCGCTTGATCTCATGATCAGGGTAATTGAGGTTTTTTTTTTTTAAGATTTTATTAATTTGACAGAGAGAGACACAGCGGAGAGAAGGAACACAAGCAGGGGGAGTGGGAGAGGGAGAAGCAGGCCTCCCGCGGAGCGGCGAGCCCGATGTGGGGCTCGATCCCAGGACCCTGGGATCATGACCTGAGCTGAAGGCAGACGCTTAAGGACTGAGCCACCCAGGCGCCCCAGGGTAATTGAGTTTTAAATGGTAGTTACAAATTAGCCAAGATTAGTGATGTCTTTCAGAATATTCTTATTCTAGTAAATACCTAGGGAAAGTAAATATTGCCCAATATAGCAATTCAGTGTTTTTTGGCCTTTTAGCATTTCATATGTAACTCCGAGGTTTTTTTTGTTGTTGTTGTTAAGATGTTATTATTAAGTAATCTCTACACCCAGTACAGGACTTGAATTTACTACCCTGAGATCGAGTTGCATGCTCTATCAACTGAGCCAGCTAGGTGCCCCTATAACTCCCTTGACATGCAATTTTGTTTGTAACAGCTGATTTACTTATAATTTCCTGTAGAGCCCATTAATATAAAAATATTCCCAACCCTTATAGATAGGCCTTAAGAAGTATTCTGGAAAGTGGGGATAGTTCTCAACTACTTGCCAATCTAGGGATTCTAATAAGTCTAATTCTCCTGACAAACAGGTCTATAAGGTTGTTTCTGTGGCCCCGACCTTTCTACCCTGGGATGGGGCATATGCAGATACCCGCCATACAGAACAGGGAAGTACCTGCCTCTAGTAGGTAATCCTTAAGCAGAGTGGTAACTAGGTGACTAATTTTTGAGCCCTATTATTTCTTTTACTACAAATAAGGACGTTAAAAAAAAACAACAAAAACTTTTCATTAATTTCCCCAGTTTGAAAAGGCATATTCCCCAGAAAAACCCAAACCCACAATTTAGTGGACACAAGCACAAACTTGAGTGACTCCATTTAAAAAAGGCTTTTCTTAGGATGCATAAACCAGAGTCAGGAGCCCCAGATTTTCTTGGGGTCCCCGTTGATGATGGCTTTGGCAGTGGTCCTCAACTTATTACCCAGGTATACAAGAGAGTACAGGGGAGGATTTCTTTGGCATTCATACCACGAGATCAGTTTGCAGCACAGAACATACCCAAAGCACCCATCCTTGACAGTCTGGACTCCTACCCATATTCCCTGCAGGGGTCAGTGGGAACCTTGCAGGGTGAATAGAGTTTGGAGCCTCAGGCAAAGGACCCTGCCCTGCAGAACAGGGAAGGTAGAGGGTTGAGACAGATGATTTTTCTCGAGTTGTTTTTGTTTTTCAGTAGCAGCATTTCCTCCCTTTCACCCACAGCTGAAGCCAGAGTTCTCTAATTATTAAAGGCTAACGGTTCCACACAGTTTCATTTCCCCTGCTCCCTGAGCTATCATGAAAGGTGTTGGTGAAGTGAGTTATAATTGGTAGAAGAAACTTTAAAGTAGAAGGCACCATTGTATTCTAGCTTTGCAGTAGAAAGGGCAGGTGGGTGCCATTCCACCTTTCCCGCTCCTCTGTGGCAGTAGCAGAAGCAGCACTGAACATGTGGGTAAAGCTCATGGGGAGTAGCTACCCTCCTCCCAGAGCCCCAAGATACGGATCAAGCATTCTGGTTTAAGGCACAATGAAGTACAGCTTAGCTGATAAAATTAGGAAGACATATATTATCCTTTTCTTCAAATGTTAGGAGACTCATCTTCCCTCTCATGTTGCTTTAATGCTATTTCCATGGGGCTAGTTTCCCACTTTCAAATGTAGAATAAAATTAAGGAAAGTAGATTAAGATTGAATAAAATGTACAGTGTTCTCTCAAGCCATTGCAAATTTTGGAATGTTTTAGCCAAACATCTGGCTTTTTGTTTTGTTTTGTTTTTGACTTTCCACACAGAGCCCTGGAGCCAGGGTGTAAGGTGAATGGTGTTGCTTGGAGCACAAACCTGTATCGCTGTAACCTCGGTGCGACCTCACAGTTACCGTGCTGTTGGGCACTGAGGGACTGGATCTGTCTCCTCCCTTTAACAAGGGTCCATTTCCAGCAGGAACTCAGCCCTGCCCACAGTGTATCTGAAAGACACAGGTTTCATCAATCTAAATCTGATCTCAAAGATTCAAGGCTTTGAGTTTTCAGTTCTTAATTTAAACACAAACATTTGACTAGTTTTGAATTGAGTAAAGTATGTTTCTCGTGTAGCTTATCAGTGGGGTAGTTCTGGCTTCCATCTTGTTCAGCCCACCTGTTGCCTTTGGCTAAAGAGTTGCGTATTGTTTTATAATCCTTCTAGGGCAAACAGCTACTTCTGTTTGCTACTTAGCATTTTCTCAATTTCTCTTCATGATCTCATAACCAAGTAAGATTCTATTTATTCATTTTTTTCAGCTTATTAATGTATTGCTATGCCTCCTGGCTGCAAAAAAATGATAAAATCACTGAGAAAAATATTTGATAATTAATGAAGGCTTATTCTCCCCAGCTTACAAAATTCAGATAAAAATCTTATTCAAAAATCTTGAAATATGGACTTAACCTTTAATCCTTAAGAACAGAAAATGAATTATCTGGGCTAAAGAATGTTTTAAAAATGGATTTTTTTTAAAAGTCTAGGAATTGTTAACAGGATCATGTGGCCAAATTAAGTGACATGAAGGAAGAGTGAAAGAAACTAATATTGTCACTCAGATTCTCCCAGGTCTTTAAAGCATTATTTCAAGAACACTTTCCTCTGACAATGAAAAAAAGTCTCATTCTGTCTGTTCTATTTAAATGGGTCCAGCTTTGGTTAGGGGAGAATGAAGCCGTTATCAGAGCAGACACCTTTGTTGAACTGGAAATATTTCATTTTTTGACATTTTTCTGAACAGCTGTGTGCCATAACCCGTACCCTCATGTAATAACACGAATGTTATTGAGCAAATATTGCCGGATCACAGATATAAGAGGGCACAAACCCTGAATGGAGAGATGGGGAAACATCAAGGACTGTGCAGAATCTGGGATTTTACCCTACTTACAAGCTAACGAGCGAGTCTGGTACTGTTGCATGGGTTCTGATGGAAGACAGGAGACTCCTGGGTCAGGGACAAATGACTGTTTCACTCATGGCACAGTGAGTGGCACCAGCATGATGTCAGCACCAGTCCTCATGCTACTTCCTCCCCCCATACCCCAATCCACGGGAGGCATTCAGGTGGGCCTAGATGAATGCCTACATACCCTATGAGTTGTGTTACGGGAGAGGAACCCAGAGCTTAAAGAATTTACCATTTTTACAGTGAGAGGCAAGCAAGATGCTACTCCAGCCCTCAAGATTGCTCTCTGCAAATACAACACTGAGAAATGGCCAAGATAAAGAGTAGTCAGGGTTTTGCATTCCTAGCATCCTTGGCAAGAAGGTGGACGGAAGGAGCTCAAGGCCTAGGGTGGATTATTTCCTCTGGTAGAAACTTCACTGAGAAGAGGATATTTAGGCTGGGATGAGTAGATATTTGGTGAGGACAAGAAGGACTCATTCGAGTTAGTGAGAACATTATTTGCCAAGGCCGTGAGGCCTGAGAGACGCAGAGATGTTTCAGGAACAACGGAGAGTCTGGCATGATTGGGATGGTGGTGATAAGGCTAAATGAGTAGGCTGGCGTCCAGACGGTGAGGGCTTTGCATGCCATTGAGATTATGGAACATGGCTTTTCATTTTATTTTAACCTAACAAATTTCAGAGCATTTGAAGCAGAGGTATGACATGATTGAATTTTATTTTCTATTATCTGGTGATAATGTGGAACATAGACTGAAATCGGAGAGAAGTTACATACGCCTTTTATCAAAAAGCTCTGGAACAGCTCATGTCTTTTAGGTCCCTTATCCCTCCTTCATGTTCCCCCTCTTTTCCTAAGGCTTTGCTACTTTATCCTACCCTGTGTCCCATTCTCACCTTCAGGAACCTCACATACTCACTGTCATGCCTGGCAGTTAGCTCCCTTCAACTCACATTGAATATGCTGAGAAATTTGCTGTAGGAATATTTCTATTTAATTCACTGAATTTTACAATACTTTTAGAGTTGTAAACATGTTATTTCCTGGGAATTCATTCACTGTTTTTTTTCCTTCATGTCAATATTCTAGTAAGAATTTTTACTTGGCAGAATGTAATTTATAAATCCAAACTCTAGAAGGTAAATTGAAACATTCAATTTGTTAAAATGAACAAAATCCCCACCGAGTACTCTCTTTGAAATAGTATTTGCTTATTCTAAAAAGAAGTCAGAAGACAAGTGTAAGTATGATATTTTAATATATTAAAAATACATAACTACACTGAACATAAAATGAAGATACAAAGTATTTTGTTTTCGCTGTGATTTTTAAGACCCTTCCGATTTTATAATGTATTCTGGGGAATAAGTGATGGTGATTATTTTTTTCATCCCTTCTGGGTGAGTGTATTAGCTTCCCGTCACCACTGTAACAAATTACTACACATTTAGTGGCTTAATACAACACAGATTTCTTCTACTATAGTTGTGGAGATCAGAAATCTGCAATACTTTTCACTGAGGTAAAAAGTCAAGGTGTTAGCATTACTGGCATTCGGTTCCTTCTGGAAAATCTGAGGGGGAGGACCTCTGTTGTTACCTTTTGTTTAATCTTTCAGTGGCACCATACTCTTTGGCCTCTCCATCTTCAAAGTGTGTCACCCTTACATCTGCTCTTCTTGTTATGTATCCCTCCCACTCCAATTCTGAGCCACCTTCTTCCCTCTCATAAGGACTGCGTGATTACATTGGGCCCACCTGGGTAATTCAACGTAATTTCCCCATCTCCAAATCCTGAACCTAATTACACCTGCAAAGTCCCTTTTGCCTTAAAACGGAACATTCACAGTGTCTCAGGATTAGAATGTAGACATATTTGGGGAGGTCATTATTCAACCTACCGCAATCCCACTTCCCACTGAACGCGCTGTTCTTTTCTCCTTCCACAGATATACTTGATTAGGGATCACAACTGAGATAATTGGGCTCCCTAAACATGTCGTCCATGTATCAGTATGCTATAGAATAAGTTTAGAAAAATAGGTTCTTGGAGCTGGAGGCTTCTGAGTGAACCCTCCTTCTCCATGGAATGGTTCATCTTTGAATAAGTCAGGTGGGTTTGTTAGGTTTCTTCCTCACTAAGTACAGCAGACCCGATCCGGGCCCTACACACACCCCCTTATTCTTCCCATTTCAGTGCATCATGACTCCAAACTGCAAAGTGCTGGTATTTGGATCTCTTTGCCTGAAAGTCACCCTAGTCTCAGAGCCGGTTTTGTCTGCTTAGGACAGGCTGGAAATGCTGTGGAAATTAACTACACCCCCCCCCCCATCAGCCCTGACTCATGAATAGAGCTTGTGTATAAATATCCCAGCTCCATTTGTTTATTGTAATTTGTTGTGTTGAGATATAATTCATGTAACATAAAACTCTATAAAATTCAGTGATTTTTTTTTACGTATTCACAATATTGTACAACCATCACTACTAATTCTGAACATTGCTACCCTTACCCAAAGAAACCCATACCTGTTGATAGTTTCTCCTGATCCTCCCCTCCCCCACCCCCTGGAACGCACAAATCTATTTGCTGTCTCTGTGAATTGGCTTATTGTGGACATTTCCTATAAATGGAATCACAATATGTGGTCACTCATTTTTGGATGGATAACTTCAAGGCACATGTCCAACGCTGGTTCTCAGATTTCCCCAGCAGGATTAAACTCTTGCCCCACAGTGGTAATGAGTAACTGGCTGCCTTTCCTTTCCTGTTTCACTTTCCTATGTTCCCAGCAGTGTTTCCTGGAATCACTTCTCAAATAATGTGCTTGCACTTGAATCCTTGCCTTAGGGTCTCCTTCTGGGGGAATCCAAACTAAAATACCAAGTATATCAAATTAACTAATCTATTCATAAAATATACACTGAAGATTTACTCTGTGCATGGCACATTGCTCAACACTGAAAATACAGCACAAACAAGTCTGACATTGTCCCTGCTCTCATGGAGGGTGTTCAAGCAGGGAATAAAGGCATTAAGCAAATTACAAATCCGACGAGTGTTATGAGGGAGCAGGTGAGAGAGGGCCTAACTAAGGAAGAGATCTGAGGAAGGGGAAGGAGTTTGCCAGGTGCAGAGGGTGGGGAAAATGTTCCAGGGATCATTTACAGGGATCCACTGTAAGACAAGGGTGAGCATGGTGCTTTGAGGGACTGAGAGAAATCCATGTGGTTCTTGCAGACAGACTTGGAGAATAGTTGTGCTAGGTACTTACATGTCCCTTCAAGGAAGAACTTGGTGTCCAGCCGTGGAGTGCCTGGTCAGAAGACAGTCTTTATCCGTGAGCTCCTGAGAGCCGCCTTGCCCCAGGTCGTGGCCCTTCCTGGAGCTGCCTGCATCCGGTGACTGGGTGACACCCAGATATAGAGGCATAGTCATCTGGCCTGGCTGGGGACATTCTGCTGGACAGTATTTGCCCCAGAGCTCCCAGCTACATGTGTTGTGTCTGTGTTGTGGTTCAATTGCTTCCTCAATCCAGCCCTGCTTCCGCCTTCTTCGTTTCACAGGTGTTGACCCTTAATAAACATCTTGCTCCTCAAACACTGTGTAAGAACTGTCTCCTGGAGGACCCAACCTCCTGTAGCAGAGAAATAGGAAGGTATTGCGTTCCAAGTAGTATTGCAAGACTTCTCCTCAGACACTAAGGAGGTGAGGGTCTTTGATAGGGCCCGATTTTACATATACTGATCAAGAATGACTTTGGAGTCTTCACGGAAGTATCTGCAGATAAGTTTGCCTTTGAGAGATTCTGGAAGTCTGAGAACAACTCAGGGGAAGTGAAGATTTGTGATGAGCATCAACATTTGGGAGCCCATTTAAAATACATTTCATTCTTGGTATGTGTTTTTCTAAATTCGTCTCAAATGATAACATTTGTGTATACCTATGTAAATGAACCATCCTCATAATATGTCTGTTTGGATTTACATGGTCTTTCATCCCTGGATCCCCCAGGAATGTGAGCAAAAGGAAACATCATAGAAATATTTTTTCCCCATAAAGGATAATATTAGATAACATACTGCTGGCATTTAAAATTTTATGTCCTGTCTGGGTAGTAGACTTTTAAAATGATGATTAGATGCTACACCAGTGGATACTTTGGAAAGCACTAAAATATTAAATAACTTGAATGTTTAACTTACATTAGTTGAAACAGGGTTATCTAAACTCCTCTGCCCTTACTTTAGGGTATACCACTAGAGTCTAGTCTGTCCCTAAAGTTCAGAAACAGGAGCTCCTTCCCACCCTAAGGGAGGGTCCTAGAATGCTTCATTGCAGATGTCTTGGAACATACGGGCAGTGGCATGACCCGGGTCCCTAAATGACTGGAGGCCTGGCGGTGGGCATTGCAGGGAAGGCAAGAGCAGGCTGCCTTATGCAGCCTGCTGCGGTGCTAGAGTTTTTTTCTACCTGGCACAGTTCCCAGATGCTCTCATGGTGCCCCTCACAACCATTCCTTCCTGAGTCCCCTGGCCCAAGTGCTTCTTGACTTGGGGACCCAAGGATTCATGACCTAAAGCTTCCTTTGGTGTCCCTTCTTTTAGTTACTTCTTCAGGTTCTGACGCCTCCCTGTAGATCAGCTCCACATCCAGTATCCTTGTCTTCTCTTTGAGGGTGAGAGGTGGGGTACTATCTTTAGGGCTTTACAGTTATTTCAGAGGAAATAAAAATACATGATAAATTCCCTGCTATATGGCAAGATATGTTTTGAATATGTGAAAATGAAAGCAACTTCATTTACATGAAGTTCTAGAACAAATGAAACTACAGTGACATAAGTCAGAACAGTAGTTGCCTCTGGAGGGGAAATTGGAAAGGGGCTTGAGGATGTTTTCTAGAGAGAAGGAAATGTTCTAAATCTTGCTGGGGTGGGGGCATATGTTTGTCAAAACTCATTGAACTGCATATTTAAAATCTATGCACTTTATTTTATGTGAATTTAAAAAGTATATAGGATGGCAGTTCAAAAATGAAAAAGAAATGACTGTATGAAACTAATTCAGGTAAGCTTTAGATTTCAAACTTGTTTGGCTTTAATTTTCCGGCTTAAGTAGGGATAGTTAAAGAAAAGGATTCATCAGTAGCATGCAGTTCTGTGAAGGCATATAAAAACATTTTTATCCATTATCATTTCTTATTAGAAGTCTGAATCTTTCATGAAACAAAGTTATTTGAACAGAGAGAAATTGTTTTTACATTTCATGAAATCAAGTTAGTTAGATGAGATTTGGTACACTTTTCTTTAGCTTTTGTCTTTAGCCAACACCCAATATTTCCACCTACAGGGTAGCCACAAATATAGGTGACTCTTTGCCCTGCTTGGACCATGTTAAGTGACCACCGGTTAGTGTATGCTCTTGACAGGCAGCTCAGCTCACTCAGAGACCAACCACCACATGACCCCAGAGTGGTGAGAGACTGGTAGGGTGATAATTTCTAAAACTGGGTGAGGTGACACAGCCCTGTGGAATATGCCGAATGCTGGCCAGATTAAAACACTCTTGCGTATGGATGCCAGAAAAACTCAGGGCACAGGATGAAAAATTCAATTTGGATATCAGACAAACAACAAATTATCTTTTAGTATAACTATGCATGGGGATACTTATATATCCCTTTTATAAGTGGGGTACATATATATACATAGGACATACCTGCAAGGGACATAAGTATACTAAAATTTTTTTAATCTGAAATTCAAATTTAACTGGTGTCCTATATTTTTATTTGCTAAATCTGGCAACCCTATGCTTGGGGTAGGCTGAAAGGGCAAGGTTTTTTTTTTTTTATTTGTTGGTTTGTTTTCAGTGAAAATCAGAGACATACAAAATCTGAGCATGTGTTTCTCAGACTTTAGCTTGCATCTGAATCACCTGCAGAGCTTGTTAAAACAGACTATTGAACCCAACTTTCTGATTGACTAGGTCTGGGGTGGGGGCCTGAAAATTTACATTTTTAACATCCCCAGGCATTGCTGATTCCAGGGATCTCATCTGAGAACTGATTGGAGGTGATACATTACAGATGTATGTGCAAAGATTGTTAGAAATACTGTGTGAATGTATCCTATTCATTGCCATTCTGTCCAGCACGGTCAACTGTGCATTACTAATGAGGGGCAACACATCAAACATATCATGTATTGTCATGTAATATCAATAAACCACTTATTATATATAGTTGCCTATGTTGCCAGACTTCATAGCCACTCTATAGGTTAAGTGCCTCTGTTGTGAATAGATTGCCTTTTAATGTGTGTGACATTAAAATTCCATATTAAAATTAGAATAGAATTAAAATTTTGATAAAGTCACAAAATAGGAACATCAGAGAACCTTTGCTAAATTAGATGCCAAAGAAATATTCAACAAGATGAGACCCTCATGAATTTTATTTATATTTTATTAAACACCACCACAGTTTCCATTGCAAGTTGTATATATACACAGTCTTCATATAATCTTAGGATTTTACCCAGAACGGAATTTCCACACCATGATTTTTCCAGGAAACTGGCTTTCTTGGAGGAAGATAAAAGAGAGATTTGCTTGTACTTTTTGTAGAACTGGAACACAGTGAAATGTTTTAAAGTAATTTTGAAACTTATGTTTTAAATTTTTACTATCAAAAGATTATTGGGTTTTTGTTTTTTTTCTTTTTATTGGTCTACTAAAATTGATTTGAATTTCCTCTTTTGAGAGAGAAATACATAGGGAAAAAAATGAAAGAAGGGTACTAGAATATTTTACTAGGTGTCTGAGACCTTTGGCCACTGTTAGGAAATTGTTGATCTACCAAAAGTAGATGTAAAATGTAAGAAATAGCTTAATAGAGATATATACTGAAGTAAATATAGGGGGAATGATATGACGTCTAGAATTTGCTTTAAATTACTGCAACAAGAGGGGCGTCTGGGTGGTTCCGTCCGTTAAGCGTCTGACTCTTGGTTTCGGCTCAGGTCATGATCCCAGGGTTGTGGGATCGAGCCCTGTGTTGGGCTCCGTGCTGAGCAGAGTCTGCTTGAGATTCTCTCTCTCCCTCCCCCTGCCCTTCTCCCCCCATGCTCTCTCTCTCTCAAATAAATAAATAAATCTTAAAAAAAAAATACTGCAACAGGAAAAAAAGTTGGAGGAAAGATGAAATAAGTTTGGCAAAATAAGATGTTGATAAATTGTTGAAACTGGGTGTTGGGAGCCTGGGGTTTATGATACTATACTACCTTCATAGGATAGTTTAAAAATTTCTATAGTAAGTTAAAAAAAAATCTCAGGACTTGGCTTATAGTCTCAGCTTTGCCACTAATTAGATAAGAAATCATATTCAAGTCACTTAAATATTCTGTGCCTCAATTTTTACAATGATTGGATAGCAATTAGCAAGTAATAATTGAGCTAGGCTTACTGTGTAGGTCGCACTCAGGTGTTACTATATAAATTCCCAGGGAAGTTGTCAGATTACTAGAAAGTATAATGTACTAAAAAAAAAAAAAAAAATGAAAACCCTGGCGCCTGGGTGGCTCAGTCGTTAAGCGTCTGCCTTCAGATCAGGCCATGGTCCCAGGGTCCTGGGATGGAGCCCGCATCGGGCTCCCTGCTCGGCGGGAAGCCTGCTTCTCCCTCTCCCACTCCCCCTGCTTGTGTTCCCTCTCTCACTCTCTCTCTGTCAAATAACTAAATAAAATCTTCAACAACAACAACAAAAAAACTAAAACCAGTTTTCAGGTATTATTGTCACAAAATCTATTTTGGAAATTCTTTGAGTACAAATGCTTGGAACACAGGTCTGTGGTAAATGAAGGTTCCCAAAGACTTCTCTTTTTTTGTGTGTGTTTTTTGTATGTGTTTAAGAATAGTTATTTAGGTTAGGTGTCTGCTGAGATAGCAGAGAGGCTTAGACACCTACATTGGAATAGGGAAGGCAAAAAAAAAAATGTTGCATATCTTGACTCTTTTGTGTTTCCAAGGAAAAAGCAAAGCAATCTTTAAGATTCCTAAATGCCATCTATATCTAACAAGGTAAAATAATTTAATTTGGACACTTTTGTGGTTGATTCCCCAAAAGGCAGGTAAATACAGAAGGAGAACTTAAAAGGTCAAGAATATGCAAGCTTATGTGTTTGCTTCCGTGTGTGCACGAGGATGAGCAGTTGAGAAACTTTGGAATGCAATCCAGGCATGGCTGTGTTCCCCATGTAGAATAGGGGAGATGATGTCCCCCTTATTTGTGAACTTAGAGCCATGGTCATGGTTCAGATCCAGAAATGGGCCATGGCCTGGAAGTCTGGGGACCAGAGTGTGTGACTGCATGTCCAGCCTCACCTCAGGGGTAAACTGAGCCCCTCTGACTGGCCCTGAAGATGCAGGAACAGGTGCAAGGTAGGATGAGAATGCACCCGCACCCAGTGGCATAGCGTGGACAGTGCAGGGTGTACTTGCCCTCCTGAACTATTAGAAATTCTTTCCTGTGGTTATTAAGCAATTATTCCCTGCCAACAAGCAATTATTCTCTACGTTCTGTGCAGAGTGTTAAAATTCTTTCATAGTGTGTGTTTAACAATATTTTCTCTGTTATGGACTGAATGTTTGTGTCCTTCCCTCCCACCCCATTCTTATGTTGAAGGCCTAACCCTCTGTAAGGATGGATTTGGAGATGGGGCCTCTGTGGAAGCAGTTAAGGTTACATGAGGTCGTAAGGGTGAGGTTCCATCCAATAGGATTAGTGCCCTATGAGACGAGACACTAGGGCACTTGTGTGCTTTCTCTCTCTGTCTCTCTGTCTCTCTCTCACTGTATCTCTCCTCCCCTTCTTTCTCCCTGTCCACCATCCACCACCCCCATGTGGTCAATGAAAGGCAAGCCAGGAAGCGAAGCCTTACTAAGAACTGAATTGTCTAGAAGCCTGATCTTGGACTTCCAGCCTCCAGAAAGAACAGTGAGAAAATAAATGTCTGTCGTTTAAGCCACCCAGTCTATGGTATTTTGTTTTGGCAGCTTGAGCAGACTAATACACCCTGTGATAGCTAGATGAGAGTACTTCCTGTAGAGAGGAATCTGGAGTTTGAGACCTACAGTTGACCCTTGAACAACATGGCGTGGTTCGGGGCACTGACCCCTCTTAAAGTCAAAAATCCTCAAATAACTTTTAGCTCCCCTAAAACTTAACTACTAATAACCTACTGTTGACTGGAAGCCTTACCAATAACATAGTCGATTAACACATATTTTGTATGTTATATGTATTATATACTGTATTTTAACAATAAAGTAAGCCAGAGGAAAAAATGTTGGGAAAATCGTAGGAGAAAATATTTATAGCCCTATACAGTAAAAAATATAAGGGGACCCACACAGTTTAAACCCAAGTTGTTCAACAATCAACTGCATTTAGAAAGGCAGGCCAGAGAAGTCTGCTTCAGCTGGGGATAGTGATGGTGGTAGTGGGATTTCCTGAGGAGTGAGAGGCAGGAGAGAAGGGATTGATGAGAATTTTACCTTCTTTACAATTTTGCTTGTGGATTACCTTGGCAGGAGACACTTGCATTTTTCTTTGGCAGACTGCTTGACTGCCATACACAAAGAATGGTAAATGTATCCAATAACTATTTTAATCTTGTTAGTTTAGGCTTTTAGGAGTAAAATTTTTACTACTCTGGAGCCCTCAATAGGGTTGTTTCCCCCCATTAGAGCCTATATTTAAATGACTTCCTTCTCCTTTTAGTTGAGATATTTTTTGAAAACCTCTTGCTAAGTTGACTTACCTTGTCAACAGTGTACTTGCTTTCTTTAGTGAAACAAGGTGCTCAGTAGCTTGAATGTGAGAAAAGTAGATCAAGGTAGAATCCTAATGATCATTTGCGCATAATCAATGAAGATATCTATATGCTTTGAGTAGATTACTAACTTCCCCCCAGTAAAAATATTTGCCTACATCCCCTACCATATGTTCCTACATATTTGTAAAATTTAGAAAATTTTGGTTGGTGTGGATGATGTGGGGCTCAAGCCCTTCGCTGATAATCTTCATATGTTACCTTCTTTAATCCTCACAATATACCTGTAATACAGGTCTTGTTATCCCTATCTTAGAGAATAAAAACTAAAGGAGGACTCCTCTAGAATACGACTTAGAGACCCAGGACTGCTAAATCAAGACCTGTTCTCTTTTCTAGAGGTAAAGCCAAACATACTCCTTGTTTCATTGTGCCCTGTCTTTATAAGAGCAATTACATTTGGAATTTTAAAAACATCTTACTCGATGGTGTACTTATGTCATTTTTGTTAATATTTTAAAAACAAAATCTTACTTTGAATTAAAAGCCAGTGATTAAAATCTACAAGTAACATTATGCAGCAAATGATCCCTGCACTAAATATAAAATTAGAGTATAGAAAATTAAGTGAAAAATGAAAAACTGAGCCATTATTCTCATATGCAACCCAATAAGAGTTTCAGTAAAATGTACCAGAAATGGACGCTGTCTGATTAAGCAAGAACGGAGTTCACTCTATAGATATTTATGGGAGAACCAGCTCAAAGCTGAGTCTGGAAATGATATGCAACTATAGGCTTTAGAACTGGCCTGATAAGTTCAACACTGCCCACCGCCCCCCCACCCTACCACTGCCATTTCTGCAGCATGAACTTGCCTGCCATTTTTGCCATCACATGGATTCTGTGTGGTAACTCCTTTCTCAAGATGCCTTCCTCTTTTCCTCTTCCTCCTTGAAATTTCCTATATTGTTTTTTAAAAATTATGGTATGAACATTTGATATAAGATCTACTCTCAACAGATTTTTAAGTGTACAATCCAGTATTGTTAACTGTAGGCATGTTATTGTACAACAGATCTCTAGAACTTATTCATCTTGCATAACTGAAACTTGATGTCCATTGAATAGCAACTCATACTTCTGAACCTATTCTTATTTGGGGAGCCTAAGTAACATGGCTGTATTCTGCAAAAGGTATTGGCAAACCACATCTTCTGGATTTCATCTTGGGAAGGCAGGATTTTTTTTTTTAAGATTTTATTTATTTGTTTATTTATATTTGAGAGTGAGAGAGAGGAGAGGCAGAGAGGGAGGGAGAGAGAGACTCTCAAGCCGACTCCTCACTGAGTGTGCAGCCTGATGCAGGGCTTGATCTCACAACCTCGAAATCATGACCTGAGCTGAAACCAAGAGTTAGGGGTTTAACGGACTGAGCCACCCAGGGACCCCAGGAAGACAGGATTCTTAAAGCTCCATATTCCCTAGACATAGCAAGAACACACAGAAGTTATAATAAATGGTACAGATTTTAATGTTTTCAAATAGTGATGTATTTAAAAGAACATGCCCTAGTAATTTCAGTCTCTGTTGAATACCACTAAAGCCGTACATAATCTTCAGTGATGGTTCTTGAGATTCCTTGTTTTCTCTCCTATCCATTGTCCTACAAAGTGTAGCTACCCCTGCCCTCCAAGTCCCCGGGAGCATTCGCATTTTGTCTAAGGATCCTCTTGCTCCCCCTTCTGCTTTCCAACCTAATTCTCAATCGCAAAAGCTCAGGCACCGGTCTAGTAAGGAAGAACTCTACTCAGAAAGGGGCAGAGGGAAGAGATTAAGACAGGCAAAAGCAGAATTATCTTTAGCTCCTAAGGGAAGGGGAAGGGGAGAAGACATTTTTGTACCAAAAATTTGTATCCAGTCATAGGAGGGACACTTTTACTAGTGATATTTAAGCACTACTTGAAATAATTAACTGGTCTTAAAATATGTAGATTGCTATAAGATCTGTAGTTGAAATGTTGATTGTGATTCAAAGTATCTTTTTTCTTTTTTAAAGGTTTTATTTATTTATTTGAGAGAGAGAGAGCATGAGCAGCGGGAAGAGCAGAGGGGGAGGGGGAGGGAGAGAATCTCCAGCAAACTGAGCTGAGTGTGGAGCCCGTCAGGGGGCTTGATCCTCTGCAACTTTGAGATCATGACCTGAGCTGAAACCAGGAGTCAGATGCTTAACTGATGGAGCTACCCAGGCGCCCCGCAAAGTGTCTTCTAAATGAAAGCAGTTTGGCCAAAGATAATAAATAAAAGGGAATAGACTCTCAAGTATTTTAAAGGGAAGATAAAGGGCGTTCGTATTTATGAGCCTAAAAAAAATATTATTTTGATTTCAAGTTCCCAGTACAAAATTAATTGGGGGCTGTGTGTGTGTGTGTGTGGTAAATTCTACTCAGAGTTGTTGTTATTGTCACAAATAATCAATCAATTATTGACCACTCCTGGTTAGCTCAGTGCTGCCTCTTCAGGATGTCCTTCTGCATCTCCCATGATAGTTTGTGACAGGTACAGTGACACTTGTTTCAAGTATTCATTCTTTTATGAAATTCTGTTGAACCTGGCACAAAGCCATTAAATTGTCTATTCATGTTTGCTGCTCTACCAAATG
This sequence comes from Zalophus californianus, assembly GCF_009762305.2. Classification (NCBI taxonomy): domain Eukaryota; kingdom Metazoa; phylum Chordata; class Mammalia; order Carnivora; family Otariidae; genus Zalophus; species Zalophus californianus. The sequence goes on from NC_045598.1 coordinate 127,102,119, forward strand.
AAAACCTTATTCAATATTTCAGACCAATATTGCTTGAGCTAGACAGCTGGATCTAAACACGTCCAGCAACACAATTTCTGCTTAGCAGATATCAGTCTCCCTTAGAATATTGAATATGGCTTTAAATTACTGAAGAAATCTAGCTAGGGTAGCAGGGATCTGTGCTTCTGCCAAAAGTATAGCTGTAATAGAAATTCAGTAACTGAACCTAACACCAGTCATTGGCTGTTGCAAATTATTTCTGTCAGAGCATGTACGTTGGACTGCTGGCTCACTTTCATGGAGGGGGCTGGGTGTTCATGTTACCTTTAATTCTTCCCCACTGGGGAAGCATTTACTTTTGAATCTGTTTGAAACTTAGAATACACAGTTTCAGTGCTATGTGGGGAGCTATTCTCTTAGTTTAACTCATAACTAAATTATAAGGCGAATAGTACTCCAGAGTCTAGACACTATTAGTCTTGCGTTATCATTTGATGTGCTTCCCTCACCCAGCCCTGGCTGATGGAACAAGGATGGATACCCTAGGCAGGAACTCCTTTAAGGCATCCACTGGGGATACAGGAAGCAGTCCTAGAAGGCATAACTGCAGAAACACGGTGGGAGGATTGGCAGCACATTGGAAATAAGGAGTTAGAGTCTGCTTTAGAAGATCTTCAAGATGCCTTTATTTTCATGTGAATTATTCAGATGTCTTAGCAGTTCTCAGTTCAATTTGTTTTGTGAAATACATTAGGTATTCAGTGTGGCTGTTTTCAGGTTTATTATGCAATATTCTGATTCATGAAAATATTCCATTAAATGCAATCGCTCATGTAATTACTTTGCTTAATCTAAAGCATACTTTAATTAACATTGCACAGATTTAATCAATTAGATTTGATTTGGTATAACTTAGCTGTAAATACTTTCTATGATGCAGCAGCTCAAAATAATTATTGAGAGCAAAGGTAATATATGATACTACCTAAAACTAACAAATTTCCTATGTTAAGAAAAGTAAATCATAATTTGAATTATAATTTCATTATTTGAAAAGTTAAACATAAAGAATAGATTATTATGTTTCCATTAATAGCCTATTAAAAACAATCTCATCAGGGAGTTTTAGAACTTAAAAAACATGGTTTCTTGTTGTATGTATTCCCCCAACAGTTAGGCTTGAGAAAAAAAGATTGATCTCAAACAAGATTCACTACTTTTTAGCTTTGTAGATAGGCTCATTAACATCAATATCTCATGATATTTGTCTACTATTATGGGTTGAGTTTTGTTTCCTCCCAGAAAGATATGTTGAAGTTCTAATTGCCTGTACCTCAGAAAATGACCTTATTGGAAACAGGGTCGTTTAAGATGTAATTCATTAAGATGAGGTTGCACTGATGTAGGATGGGCCCCTAATCCAATATGGCTGGTGTCCTTCCAAGAACATGGCCACGTGAGGACAGAAGACACACAGGGAGAAGGCCATGTGAGAGGAAGGTTGAGTTTGAAATTATATAGCTGCAAGCCAAAGAACATTAAAGATTGCTGGCAACCAATCAGAAATTAGGGAGAGGCAAGGAATGATTCCCTACAGGTTTCAGAGGGGGCATGGCCATGACCTTGGTTTTGGACTCCCCGTCTCTAGAACTGAGACAATAAATTTCTATTGTTTTAAGCCACCCAATTTGTGGAAATTTGTTATGGCAGCCCTACGAAACTAACATACTCACTAAAACTATCGGAGAGCTATAACTCAACATAACCATAATCTATAAAATTGCTTTTAATAGTAGTGGTGGAGGGGGAGTATCTTGCTAAACTATTTTAAAAAATGCAGGTGCTGTTTTTAGTTTGAAGTTAACTTTTACATTCCTAAGCAAGTATTCATATAAATAAAACACTTTTTGTTCTCAGCACCCCTCCTCACACATAGCACCTAGCAGAGTACCTTGAATAGACATCAGCCAATAGTACATGTTGTGACTTAGTTTTAAAAGATTAAAATGAAAATAGCCTATAAATATTAAAATACCCACTTATAGAATTTGAGCTGTAAAATATAGACAGTGCTACAGAAATGTGAGAGCAATCACTGAAAAGAATTTATATGAGGCTTGTGAAGGCAAAATTTCATTCTGAATTGATAAGTGGATAATAAAGAAACTATATACCCATTTAGTTTGTTAGATTGTATATTTTCTGTTGGCCTCATTTTGACTTTGAAAAAATACTCAGTACCTATACTATGTGAAGGGCAGGGAACAATAAAATAACATAAATATAAGTTCTTGATATTAACTTGCTAACCAATCTTATTACATAGGGTATGGAATAGATGGAAATTAAAAATATAATAAAAGATGAATTTTGGGTTATCCGTAAATTCTCCCCCCCCAAATATTCAAGAGTTGTTTATTGTTTGGTTGTTGCAGCGGTGATAATGTTTGACAGAAAGGCATCAACAGACACAAGCAAAGGATCTGCACAGAGATAGCTAAGAGGCAGGGGTTACACAGCATGCTCCCAGTCGAAGGGAAGAGTTTCCTGGAGTCAGGGGTCCACAAAGGCCACTAGAGGATACAAAGTGACTGTGTGCATCTTTGTCAGGTCCTTTGAGAAGCCGCACCTTTCCATCCTTGAGGGTCTTCATAAGCCTCTGGCCCTTCTGGTTATTCTGGACATTTCAGTTTTTGCCTGTTCTATGGGCAGAAATAACTAGTATAAAATAAGCCCCAACTCCAGGTCATTTCTGAGCCTTTACTGGCAGATGGGATGAATTGAAGTTTAAATTCCCAGGTGTACTATTTCTTAGCAGAACTGAGCCTCAAATCTGCCTGAGATCCATTCCTACAAATACATAACTGGAACTACAAGATAAAAAGATATATTAGATTTGTAAAGCATAGAAATATCTGCTCTCCTCTAGGTTCTGTGCTAAGCATTCCACATATAATCTCATTTAATATTTCTTTTACCTTTAAATTTGATCTTTTAATCGAAATGTACATTTTATAAACATCAAAGACTGGGTGGTGAATAGTTGGGAGTGCATGTTAAAAAACACTCTTCCTTTAAAAGGAATATACTTTGTATGATATTTTCATAATTAAAAAAAACAAAATCAGTCAAATACTATGACAAGGCTTATATTAAAAACAATAGTCCTCTGCCTCATCCTTCCTTACTCCCAATTCCCTCTCCTTAGTCCAATAATTCTTAATCTTCTAAATTATTTCTTCTTGAATTTACTTTCTTATGTCTAAATATCCTGATATTACTTGATTTTTTTTTTCCAGGTTTGGATGTTGTCTATTGACTTCCTGCTACAGGAGATGAAGATTTAGCTCTCCTATACCCCTCCTCTCACATACATTACTTCTTCCTCCCCTTCACATATATTTATATCATAGTTTTTGGTTAAATCAATATTTAGGGCTAACATTATTTTAACTATATAAATATTGTTTATAACTAAGTCATATAGTATACCATTATTATATTTCATCTCTTCTATAGCTCATTTTTTCACCAAAGTTAACAACTGCGTTTTCTTGTTGTTTGCTTCATTTCTGTGCTTTTATTACTAATTCATCCCCAGATTTTCTGATATAAGTAAAAATTGCCTCTGAACATGTGTTTTATTTTGTGTTTATCTTGGAGAATTTCATCTGAGTCTTCAGCTCTCCTTCTCCTATTCCAGTTTGGTGGTTCTCTAAGCCTGGTATACAGCTGTTACTGGGACTTTTCCCTTCACCACTATCTTGAGATTTTTTTTCCATCCCTTTCTCCCACGTGGGAATTCCTATTTTCTGAGATCCTATATCTTTTTCTTTGTTTACTCCCTCAATTTGGTAGGGCATATCCTTCAGGAGGTTCCTAAGAAAGGTTAATAATTTAGGAGCTCACTTTTATGAAAATATTTGTATTCTACCCTCACATTTCATTGATTATTTTGCTGAGTATAGATTTTTAGGATAGAATTTCCCCCTGAAAACTCTGAAGGCATTTCTCCGTTCTCTTCAAGCTTCACTGGTGCTGTTGAGAAGTTTCATGCTACTCTAGTCCTCATTCCTTTGTGATCATTTTTTCCCCCCTTCTGGAAGTTTTTAGGCTCATCTTTTCATCCTGGTGTTCATGATGTGTCTTGGTCAGATAAGTCCTCCAATGGGATTTGCGTTTCCTGCTACCAAATATTTGGAGGGTATAATCAATCTGGGATTAGTCTGAATTAAATTCTTGGCTAGATGTTTATCAGACGATTTAAGTAGTCTGAATTTGGGCCACAAACCAGAGAGAGCTGACCTATGATGCAGCTGCAGTTTCTCCCCTCTCTACTCTTGCCAAAATTGGAATAGTCAGTTTTCCATTGAAAATAGCTTGGGGGTTTATTTGTAATTTACCCTTAACCTGAGGGTATAGCCCTTGGGAATCCTAGAATTCTGGTAGGTGGAGAATCTGCTATTAGATTTCCCACCTTGGGGTAGGCTTGGGCTCTGTTCTCGGCTCCCATTCTCCAAAATGCTGTGAAAAGCAAAGTCTGCACTTACCTGGTTTGACAAATGCTCTCAGGATAACAGTGCACCACTTATCTCTCTACGTTCCAGCCTTCACTCAGTGCCTAACTTGAGATTTTCCTGCTTTTTTTGTTTGATGTTTTAAAGATGATTTTAAAAAATTAAATTTTGTCCAGAAGTTGTAGCTATTTCCAGCAGTCCAGATAACTATCTTGTCATACTCCTGGAAATGGAAACCTATATCACTTTTCTAAGTCTCAATTTCCTCATCTGAGAAATGAGGCTAATAGGAATATCCACCTCATAGTATTCGAGCAATAAATGAGATTATTAGTGTAAAGCTCTTAATGCTGTCGGGCACCTCAATTAATGTTTACTTCTGTTTTTGTAAATGGTATTCTCAGAGTCTAAACATGAATGCTTTAGCTTGCTATATTTTTATAGGTATATGATGCACTAATGCCAGGGGATGAAGATGTGAAGAATCTGACGTCTTGATAAATTGTATATTTATTAAGAAATATAGTTCTCTCCATTTCAAAAGAAAACCAAGTGATTAAACATTAGTAGCCTAGATCTTAATTGAGAAAAGGAGATTTATTGCAGTGAAATCTTTAATTTGTACATTTCTTGAGACAATAGGGTTTGAAAATATCCCCACTTCCCCTTAATCAAATAGGACTCTAAAGGGATTAAAATGGATGCTTTCTCTTACAACAAACTAGGCTATGCTCAGATTTTTTTAACCAACTTTATATTGCCACAGAAACTTGAATTGCATTAAGTAGGTCCTTTTATAGTCCACAGATATGTTCATTCTAAGAAGTTGCCCTTCTCTTTAAAAACAATTTCCACCCACTGCCAAGTAGCTCTTGCACAGAATCAGCTCTCTGTCTGGTGGTTGACCTGACCCTTGGGCCTCAGGGACACTTCTTTAGTAGGTGCATTGTGATATTCTTCACAGCCAGCATGGTCTCTGTACAGGTTGGTTTGATGAGCATCTCTGGAAGTAAAAATCCAAAATGTCCAGTGTCACGAAGTTCAAAAGCAAATGTGTAGGGTATTCCATTTTTGTAGGCCCAATCCATTGAGCTACCAGAGCTCACATCTAAAAGTTAAGAAAAAAAAAAAAAAGCCTCACTGAAGAGTCTGCATAATTTTCAAAGTTTGTATATACTACTTGCTTACTAGGCTATCCTAAGTCCTTCTAATTAAACACTGTTTCAACAAGAATGATTTAACAGTAGTTCCTTGGCATTAGGCTCATGGAACTTAAAAATCCTACCTGCCATCATCTTTGAGGATCTAGTCTAGGTAGTAATGCTTTCCCAGTGTGATGACCTCAAAATTTCTCAGCCTCAATTCCAGTAACATTTATCTCTACCCTCACTTCAGTCACCCATAAACAAACTAATCCCTGGCTCAGTTTCTCTGCTCTTTCACCTTGAGAGGGAGCTGGAGAAAGTCTTTGCTGTAAAATCACACTAGTCACTGATGTCCTTCTCTGTTCTCAATGCTGCTCTAGGCTCAGTTTTCTAGACCTTCACTTACTGAACCTTTCTCAGGCTCCTGTAGGCCTGCCCCTCACTTATCATCGTCGCCATGCCCATAAAAGGTAATTATCCCATCATCCCGCCACCTCCTCTACTGACATCACAGCCCCCTGGCTGTCTTCCTTCCAGCTCAGAGAAGGAACTCTTGCTCCTTGTTTATTTATTTATTTATTTATTTATTTATTTATTTATTTATTTATAACAGGTGTCATCTTTTGATTCCATTCATCATTGTCTTCCCTGGTAGTGAGAGGGTCACTTCTCCAGGACCTAGTTTCATTAATTAAACCACCTTCTCTTGCATTTGCATTGACCAAAATGTTCAAGCACCAATTTCATATGGCACTTCCTTCTCATGCTATATGCCATCCTTTTTTTCTTTGTCCTTTTGCTTTAGAACACAAAGAGAATCTATATATGTTGCCTCTATATCCTTAACCACTTTCAGTCCGGTTCTTGCCTCTACCTGTCTATGAAAACTTTGTTCTTGAAGGTCACCAATGACAGCAGGCCTAATTTCCTTTGTTGCTTTGTTTTCCCCCCTGCAGATCCCACTTTCAAACTCTCAACAGCATTTAGTGTAGCTGATAATTCACTGGCAATTCTCTCTTTTTGGCTCCTGTGACCTCACATGCTCTAGCTTTTAGCACAGGTTCAAAGCACAGGCACTAGAGGCAGACTAAGGGTCTGGGCTGTATTAGATCCCACCACCTACTGTGACTTGTCTGAGCCTCAATCTTCCCTTTAGAAAAAGGGATTGATAATACCTACTGCATAGTGTTGTTGTGGAAATTAAACAAAATAATGGGCTAGGATATATAAGCCCTTATTATTTTGCATCTTTACATCCCAAAGTGCCTAGTATGTAATTTTTAGCATAACAGGGTCTTAATAATTAAAAATAAATCTTTTATAGAAGAATCTTTATAGGGCCTGGGTGGCTCAGTTGGTTAAGCAGCTGCCTTTGGCTCAGGTCATGAGCTCAGGATCCTGGGATCAAGCCCCATGTTGGGCTCCCTGCTCAGCAGGGAGTCTGCTTGTCCCTCTCCCTCTGTGCACTCTCTCTCTCACTCAAGTAAATAAAATCTTAAAAAAATAAAAAGAATCTTTACAAACTTTTTTCTTGAAATTAATATGATCCAGACTGACCTAACACTATTATTATTAAAAATTTTCAGAGCATGTTCATCTGCTCAGATAATATCCTTTTTATTCCTATTTTTGTCAGGAAAAGTTAGAGACAAATTACGTTAAGATGACAATTAAAACACTCTACTGTTTCTCAGGCTCCCCTTGCTTGGTTAAGGACAGAAGGTAGGCTGTGGCTTCATTGTCCCTCTGGGTTAGAGTATACTGGAATTACAAATAGTAGTCATAGAAGCCAAAGTCAGAGTCAATATGTGCCAACAGTTACATCATGGTGATGTGACAGCCTCATTTCTATGGTAGCAGGTTGTTCTTGGTAAATATAATACTATGACTGTGGCTTGATATCAAGCTGATAAAACTAATATATATTATATTGGTAATAATTAGTAATATGATTTTAAAAAAATACTGTATTTCCTTTTTCAGCGTGGCATTACTGAAAAAGTTTTTTTAACTATGTTTTTTTTAAAAAAGATTTTATTTATTTATTTGAGAAAGAGAGAGAGGGAGCACAAGCAGGGGAATGGGCAGGGGGAGAAGGAGAGGGAGAAGTAGTCTCCCAGCAGAACAGGGAGCCTGACTTGGGGCTTGAGCCCAGGACCCTGGGATCATGACCTGAGCTGAAGGCAGACGCTTAACTGACTGAGCCACCCAGGCACCCCCTGAAAAACAGTTCTAAAAAGGTTAGCATGAGACCAATAATCATAGACTTTGAAAACACTTCTGATACTTAAGACATTCATTATTAGGATAAACTTATTTGATAAGCAATGTTAATTGGCAAACCAAACTTTTCTTTGAAGGCTGAAGAAAGTGAGTGGTTAGGAATATAATAATTGGTAAGTTAAAGAGATCAAGGAGAAACTTGGTACCTCACTGAAAGCAGAATTGGATGTCACTATCTATACATATACATACAACCTGTATGTGTGTGTGTGTGTGTGTGTGTGTGTGTGTGTGCATACATAGACATTCAGATATATATGATTTCTTGCTAGATTTTCCAAGTCATATAGTTAAAAAATTTTAGAGTTTGAGAGGTCATGAGAGATGACCTAGTCCAATTCCTCACTTAACAGTTGTGGAAACTGAAGCCCAGGATTAATATCTTGGCCAGGATTATATCCCGATTAGTGGCAGAACGAGGACTAGAATCCGTGTCTTCAGAGTCTTTGTTCAAGTTCTTTCCATATACCCAGTTGCTCTTTATTTCAATAAAATATTAGCAAATCGAATTCAACAGTACATTAAGAGAATTATTCACCATGATCAAGTGGGATTTATTCCTGGGCCGCAGGGGTTGTTCAATACTTGCAAGTCAATCAATATGATACACCGTATTAATAAAATAAAGGATAAAAACCATATGATCCTGTCAATATATGCAGAAAAAGCATTTGACTAAATACAGCATCCTTTCCTGATAAAAAATGAAGTAGGGGTAGATGGGACATACCTCAACATCACAAAGGCCATATATGAAAGACCCACAGCTAATATCACCCTCAATGGGGAGAAACTGGGAGCCTTTCCCCTACAGTCAGGAACAAGATAGGGATGTCCACTCTTACCATTACTATTTAACATAGTACTGGAAGTCTTAGCCTCAGCAATGAGACAACAAAAAGAAGTAAAAGGCATCCAAATTGGCAAGGAAGAAGTCAAACTTTCATTCTTTGCAGATGACCTAATATTCTATGTAGAAAACCCTAAAGACTCCACCAAAAATTGCTAGAATTCATACATGAATTCAGCAAAGTCGCAGGATATAAAATCAATGTTCAGAAATCTGTTGCATTTCTATATACCAATAACAAAGCAGCAGAAAAAGAAATCAAGAAATTGATCCCATTTGCAATTGCACCAAAAACAATAAGATACCTAAGAATAAATCTAACTAAAGAAGTAAAAGGTGTGTACTCTGAAAACTATAGAACACTTCTGAAAGAAATTGAGGAGGACACACACAAAAAAATGGAAAAACATTCCACATTCCATGCTCTTAGATTGGAAGAACAAACATTGTCAAAATGTCTATACTACCCAAAGCAATCTACACAGTTAATGCAATCACTATCAAAATACCACCAGCATAGGGTGCCTGGGTGGCTCAGTTGGTTAAGCAACTGCCTTCGGCTCAGGTCATGATCCCGGAGTCCTGGGATCGAGTCCCACGTCAGGCTCCCGGCTCAGCGGGGAGCCTGCTTCTCCCTCTGACCCTTTCCCCTCTCATGCTGTTTCTCTCTCTCTCTCTTTCTCAAATAAATAAATAAAATCTTTAAAAAAAAAATACCACCAGCATTTTTCACAGAGCTAGAACAAACAATCCTCAAATTTATATGGAACCATAGAAGACCCCGAATAGCCAAAGCAATTCTGAAAAAGAAAAAACTGGAGGCATCATGATACCAGATTTCAAGCTATATTACAAAGCTGTAGTCATCAAAACAGTATGGCACTGTCACAAAAACAGACACATAGATCTATGGAACAGAATAGCGAACCCAGAAATGGACCCACAATTATATGGTCAACTAGTCTTTGGCAAAGCAGGAAAGAATATCCAATGGAAAAAAGACAGTCTCTTCACAAATGGTATTGGGAAAACCAGACAGCAACATGCAGAATGATGAAACTGGACCACTCTCTTACAGCATACACAAAAATAAATTCAAAATTGATGAAAGACCTAAATGTGAGACAGGAAACCAACAACATCCTAGAGGAGAACATAGAAACCTCTTTGACCTTGGCTGTAGCAATTCCTTACTAGACATGTCACCACAGGCAAGGAAAACAAAAGCAAAAATGAACTATTGGGACTTCATCAAGATAAGAAGCTTCCGCACAGCGAAGGAAAGAGTCAACAAAACTAAAAGGCAGCTTACAGAGTGGGAGAAGATATTTGCAAATTACCTATCTGATGAAGGGTTAGTATCCAAAATCTACAAAGAACTTACCAACTTAACACCCAAAAAACAAATAACCCAGTTAAGAAATGGGCAGAAGACATGAATAGACATTTTTCCAAAGAAGACATCCATGACACCCATGAGCCAGCAGTTATACCACTAGGTATTTACCCAAAACATATAAAAATACAGACTTGAAGGAATACCTGCACCCCGATGTTTATAGCAGCATTATCAACAATAGCCAAACTATGGAGAGAGCCCAACTGTCCATCAATGATGAATGGATAAAGAAGATGTGGTGTACATATATACAATGGAATATTACTCAGCCATCAAAAAAATTGATATCTTGCTATTTGCAATGACGTGAATGGAGCTAGAGGGTATTATGCTAAGTGAAATAAGTCAGTCAGAGAAAGATAAATACCATATGATCTCACTCATGTGTGGAATTTAAGAAAGAAAGCAGATGAACATATGGGAAGGGTGAAGAGGAAAAAAGGAGAGAGGGAAACAAGCCATAGGAGACTTTTAACAAGAGAGAACAAATGGGGTTGATGGAGGGAGGTGGGTGGGGGATGGGCTAGATGGGTGATGCGTATTAAGGAGGGCACTTGTTATGATGAGCACCGGGTGTTGTATGTAAGTGATGAATCACTGAATTCTACTCCAGAAACCAATATTGCACTGTATGTTAACCACCTAAAATTCAAATAATAAATTTATTTAAAAAAGCAAAAAAAAATATTTTAATCACCTTTTAAGGGGAAATTCAGCTGAAGGTGTTACATAAGAAATGCATTTCATAACAAGAATGGTGGAGGAAAGGAATAAAAGGAAAGCTCTTTTAGGGCTGAGACATTATTTCATTATATTCTCAAGGCCCATTTCCACCCTTACAGTAGTTACAGTTGCTCAAGGAGCCCATTTGGGTACTTTCTACTGTCATAAGATCTCATTTCAACTTTGTAGTCATGCTTAGAATATTCTCTGCTTGGAATTTATTTCAATTGGTACAGTGATTTATGTCAAGCAATGTAAAACTAATCAAATATAAACTCCCTCCGTCTTCCTTGGCTAATTTGGTTGTCAAAAATTTCTCATTAAGGGAGAACACTCTTCTTGTTTTTTTAAAGGGAAGTCATTTTACAGGATCTTGGTTCAAAAGACGATTCTAACACAAAATACACGGGAAACTTACACAATGTGCTGGAGGCAGGTCCATATCTGTATTGTACCCCATATACTGACCGAAGGGCATTCACAGCTTTATAAGCTGCAGATTCCTGTGAGGGAAAAGGGAGAGCTGATATCACTTTACATCACTACACTGAAACATTTAGAAACACTGGCGTGTTGTTTGAGCCTTATCAGTCTTCAATTTGGAGAGCAAGGTAGGGCACATTAGGTAATAGTTATATTTAATAATAATGGTAATAATATTCCTTGTCAAATGCTGCAGTTTATAATATGTTTTAGAACACGTTATTTCCTTTGATTGATCTTTACACCAAGCCAGGGATCAGTACTATTTCCATTTTACAGACAAGAAAAGAAAGGCTCAGCAAGGTTAAACGAGCAGGCTGGGGTTACATAGCAAGGACTGGTTGAGTTAATACACATATCTTCTGATGCTGATTTAGTGTTCTGTTTTCTTCACTTTCATTCAGAGACACTTGTTTCTATAAATTACAAAATGCTCAATAGGCAGAGCCCATGCCAGCCTTCTTCATAGCCACATATACATTATTTAGCAATGTGCCCATGTATAACAGATGTTCAGTCAATATTTCTTGCATGAATGTTGAATAAGCATAGCTCTGCAAGAGTATCAAGATAATCTTATTGATCCTTAAGTACATACTTCCGTGGCTATGTACAAGGTATTTAAAACACATTTGGATCAATTAAGAAACCCTTTAGTTCAGGAAGAGTGACTTCTCTTATGCTATTCATTTATCCCTATGGCTATGGGAATACAATTGCAGAATGCTCCATGACTTCTAGAGTTACATACAGCTCTGACAGAGCTCAGGTACTGCTAAGATGGAGAAATTTTGAGGCGGAACTTTAGCTATCAATGCCAAAAATCAGGGAAAATGATAACGCAATAAAAATACTAAAAGGTGACTATTCTAACATGAACTAAAATAATAGTGACTACACTTCAAAACATATTCAATGGTATAACAGCATTAGTTTCAATAAGGAGTTCGAGAAGTATCGTATGACCAGTGAGAGGAAAAGAAGTATGGTGAAACCAGTATCCAACTCTCCCATTTCGATTTGCCTATGAATAATTTATTATATCAGTTGAAGTTCTCTGGGCAACATGGCGCTGTGTGTGGACCCAGCTTCAGCTTGCTGTCCTCATTTACCTCAGGGATGCATAAAGGAGCATTTGCAACAAATGCCACTCTTTGTGGATATTAAGGGACCAGGCTCCAGAACCTGGCAGACAATTTATTACTGATCTCACTGATGATGACATTGTCCTCTTAGGAGCCAACAGAAAAGGAATGTAAACACCATAATAAGATACCTTTATGGAGAATGTTCTGAGATTTTAACATCTTCTCCAATGGTTTCAGCAATATTCCATGGCAAGGGCAGATATTTCTACATTTAGAAGATTACTGTGTTCTGCCGGTGAGGAGAATCTTGTTCCTCATTATTTCAGATGACTCAACTACCCCCAAAAATCTCTTAAGAAAAAAAAAATACAACCACTCGGCCTATTTACAGAAAACATACGCACAGTTTTAGCCTTTTGGGCTCACGGTACTTCCGTCACTCAGGTGCAGGTGGATGTTGATAAGAGGCTTGGATATGATCATTCCCCCAAAAAGTGAAAACTTCATAAAATTTTCTAGGAATTATTTTCCAGGGTGGTGTAGCTGGACACCTATTTGAAAGAGTTTAAGCAATTCCTCCTTTCTTTATTGCTTCCTCTTTTCAGTTGTCCAAAAGGACCCAGGCCTCCCTTCTTGAACCTCAACTAAGTAAGGAATATATTTTTTATTTAAAGCAAGTTAATGAATGACCTAAAAATGTTAGCAGAAACACAGACTCCTACACATTGATGGAATGCTTTTTGAATAATTTATTAGAATTGAATGATTTCTGGTTAATATTCAGAGACTACCTAGTTTCTGAGAATTTTAATCTTGGCATCAGTGACTTAGCTTACGTGTAACCTGGTAACAGGATTTCTCAACAGTGGTACTATTGACAGTCTGGACTGAATATTTCTTTGCTGTGGGAGGCTGTCCTGTACATTGTAGGATGTTTAGCAGCATCCTTGGCCCCTATCCACTAGTTGCCAATAGCATCCTCCAGCCTTTTTGTGATAATCAAAATGTCTTCAACGTTGTTCAGTGTCTCTGGGAGGCAAAGTTATCCTTGATTGTGAATCACTGATCTACTCTTTATACCACATCCTCCAATCCAAGACAAAATGAAAATAGGCTTAACTTATGTAATACTTTTAATATATTGCAAATTCCATTTAATCTATTGTGAGAATATAGACACTGTGCCCAATTTAGAAAGGGCTGAATATTTGCCTAGAGAAGCACTGTGTGATACAGAGTGGTTAAAGTGCCAGGTTAACAACAATAACAACAACAACTAGCCTATTTGACTCATACAGTAGCTGAAGAATTGCACTCTTAAATAGAACTACCACCTTTACAAAATTTCTCAAGAGAATTTGCTCAGAATTCTTGCTTGGAATGCCAAGAGCAAAGTTCCTCTTTTGGACAGAATAGAAGCCTTCCCTCAGGCCTTCTTCTGACCTCCTCATGTTCTCCATTCCTTCCAGGTCCTGGACATCTAGGTCAGGAATTCCTGCAACTCCAACCAACTGGTGAAGGATTTAGAGTTCAAGATATAGGAAGAAAGGGGATGCTTCTTGTTTATCAAAGCTTTTAATTCAAGTATAACATACATACAGAAGAATATACACATTTTCAGTTTATAGCTCAACGAGTGATCACAAATTACACACACTCATGTAACCAGCATCCAGGCCAAGGAATAGAACATCAACAGCAAAACCCAAAAGCTCTCCTTCTCATACCTCCTCCCAGTCACTATTCTCTTCCTCGTCCTCATTTCTAACACTATGTATTAGTTTGACCTGTTTTTGAATTTTATAGACCTTTAGGTGCTAGAGGCTCTGAATCAGACTCACTTTACAAGGAATTTTGCCCTACAGTGGATAGCTTGTTGGGTTTCTGAGATGAGGAAGAAAGACACTGCTTTTTCACTGCCAGGGAATCTTATGCCTAAAGGGCTGTTCATTCTTAGCACCAACTTGTCAGATACATGCCCAGAGACTTAGTACCATTAAGCAAATAGCGCTTATAAATTAAAAGTTGCTTTTAATTAATGAGAGTCAGGCCACAGTTTATGAACAATTATTTACCCAATAAAATTAATTATAGCCCTGCATATGTGACCGAAGCTGTAATACTAATCAAATCCTTTCTGACAACTTTCTGTGTAACCCGTGGTAAGAATGTAAATTGGTTTGAGTTGGTTGCATTTGAGAAGCAGCATAGCATAGCAGTTAAAAGTGACAAGGCTGGAGCTAGATTTCGGGCTCGATCCTGGCTATGGCCCTTAGTAGCTGTGTGTTCTGCGTCTAATTACTTAATTTCCCTAGGTTTCAGTTTCCTCATCTGTAAAATGGGGAAAATAATAGTTACCTACATCATATGATTATGGAAAATAAATAAGTTAGTAGGTAAAAAATGCTTATTAGGATAAACACAATATGTGTTTGCTATTATCATTACCACTCAGAGCCCTTTTAGCTTTAGAAAAGAAGCATAAAGCCTGACACGCATGTAGAAGGTCTAATACTTACCACACAGCTAAAGTTGGGGATTGTTGCATATTTGTAAGAATAGGGATACAGCAGCATCTGAGCATATGCATGAAAGGAGAGGTAAGCTCTAATGTGCTTCCTGTGTTTTCGGAGGAAAGTGGCTACAGCTTTCACTTCTGGCTCAGATTCTGGGAAAGGTCCACAGTATGTATCATCACAAGGGTGCATAGAAGCTCCTTCATCTGCAAGATAAAAAGAAAATGGGGGTGACGGAGTGGACAGGCAAGAAGCAAGAAACACAAGCCAGCATTGTTAAACTGCTATTTCCTTTTATTTCTATAAACATATGGTATTATTAAGCAATTCATCTCACTTCTCATTTACAGAAATCAATACTGAAAAATCCAAGGTGGTTCAAGCCTCCATGCACAATAGGAGGGTGGCCTGAATAGGAAATAGGAAATAGGTGCTGATTGTTTAAATGAGCCTGCATAAACCACTTGGAAAGGGATGGCTTTATCAGTGGGAGACCTAATTCTCTATGATCCCCCAGATCAGGTAAGGCTCCTATACTCCATGATGCCTGCATTCTTCCAACATAACATTTAACACATTTGTAATTAGTGTCCAGTGTTTACCTGCTTAACATTCAACCAATATTTACACTATTCTAGGTGCCTGGTATACAAGGAAAAGCAACACAGAAAAAACGCCCTGCTCTAGTATAAACTATATTCAATCTGGATTCTTTGTTAAACTCTAATGCTCTGTGAAAGCAGGGATTGTGTCTTTCTTGCTGGGCACCTGGCAACCAGAACAATAGTATGTCAAGTGTTCAACAAATATTTGTTAAAAAGTGAATGTCAGATCAAAAGAAAATGCTAGACATCTGCACAGGTGTCTGGTCAGATACAAATATTGATACATCAAGAACATGAAGGCAAGGCAGAAATAATTCCACAAAAGATGCCAAAACAATTTCTATTATATTTTTAGATAAGCAATATTTAAATCAGTTTTGTAAAACCCAAGAGGCTTCTCTAGTTTTCTTGGGGGTCGGTCAGTAAGAATTCAGTTAAGAAATCCTTAAAACTTAATTTTAATAATTTTTGAATTAAAAGCTTTGTATCCTATAGGTCTATGAAGGGGAGGAAGGAAAATAACATTCACTGTAACAATCACAAAGTATTAAGGTTCCAAGACATTTTTCCATTGATAATTAATTACATTTTCTACAGTTATTTGCCATCCGCCATTATTAGCCCTCCTGACAGCCCTAGAAAACCGTTTCTTTCCATAAGCAAATGGAAGATGTTTGGTGATTCTGTGACATCGTCTAATTCCACTAATCTGAAAAGATAACCAAGTCAAATCAGGCTCAAGCTTGAGGACATTAAGTCTAGTTTGTGTCATAGGTGTGTTAAGATGGGAAATTTATGGCAATTGTGGTTTCCTCCTTTGAATCTAATTCTGGACATGCATTAGAAGTAAGTGGGATAAGGAAGGAACTCAGAATATAATATAAAAATGATAGCTGGTACTCTGAAAGGAATAGGATAAATAGACATTTGAAGATCACCGATGTAAAGCACCAGAAAGGAGAGATCACAGACTGAACAACTAATTCCAGAGGGAGCAGAACTAATGAGCCAGAGAAAAAAGGATTTACAATAATCCTGATAAACATTCTCAAGGGCATATAGAAGGGCATTGGAAACATTAAACAGGGACAAGAAGTTATAAAAAAGTACCAGTCAGATATAATAGACATAAAACTTAATTCATGGGTTGAAAGAATGCAGTTGATGAGTGAATTAATGAGATGGAATATGTTTTGAAACGTATGAAAAAATGAAAAAAAAGGTATGAAAAATAAATTGTCAACATCTGATTAACAGAAAGAAATAAAAGTTAAATATTTGAAGAACTGCTCATTAAAATTTTTCCACAATTAAGGAAAGATTGAATGGACTTATTGAGTACAAAACAAGAGAGATAAAGGGGAAATGTGTCAACGCTTTGACACAGTAGGGTGAAATTTAAGAAAAGGAAACAATTCCAGAGAGAAAGAAGCAGGTCATCTATAAGGAGCAAGGATTAGATTCACATCTGACTTTTTATTAGCAACACTAGCGTATTATTTCCAAAGTATGTATATATATATATGTATATATTTACTTATTTATTATTCTTACATTTTTATTTGTTTTAAAATTAATTGTTTAAATTGAAGTATAGTTATACACACAATATTATATTAGTTTCAGGTGTACAACATAGTGAATCCATAATTATATACATTAGGAAAAGCTCACCATGGTAAGTGTAGTTACCACTGATCCCCATACAAAGTTATTACAATATTACCTACAGTATTCCCTATGCTGTCTGTTACATCCTGGTGACTTATTTATTTCATAACTGGAAGTCTGTATCTCTTAATTTCCTTGACCTATTTTGCCTATCCCCCACACCCACTTTCTAGCTACAATAAACATAGGGGTGCATATATCTTTTTGAATTAACATTTCTATTTTCTTTGGGCAAATATCCGGAAGTGGAATTGCTGGGTCATATGGTGTTTCTAATTTTAATTTTTGGGGGAGCCTCCATACTCTTTTTCCATAGTGGCTATTTTCTTAATGTTCCAGGTGCATTTGAAAAGAATGTGTGTTCTGCTGTTTTTGGATGGAATGCTCTGCATGTATCTGTTAAGTCCACATGGTCTAAAGTGTAACTCAAAGTGACTGTTCCTTATTTACTTTCTGACAGGATGATCTCTTGATTGATATAAGTGGGGTGTTAAAACTCCCCTACTCTATGCTATTACTGTCAATTTCTCCCTTTATGTCTGTTAACATTTGCTTTGTATACAATCAGGTTGCTTCTGTGTTGGGTGTATAGATAGTTCTAAGTGTTATATCATCTTGTTGGAGTGATCCCCTGATCCTTCTTTGTCTGTTGTTACAGCCTTTGTGTTAAGGTCTATTTTGTCTGATGTAAGTATTGTTATCCCAGATTTTTTTCTGGCTTCCATTTGCATGGTATCTTTTTCCACCTTTTAACTTTCAGTCTGCATGTATCTTGAGGTCCGAAGTGAGTCTCTTGTAGGCAGCATATAGATGGGTCTTTTTCTTCTTTTTTAACCCATTCAGTTACATTATGTCCTTTGATTGGAGCATTTAGACCATTTACACTTAAAGTAATTATTGATAGACATATTCTTATTACCATTTTGTTAATTGTTTTCTGTTGTTTTTGTGGTTCTTCTCTGTCCCTTTCTTTTTCTCTTCTGCTCTTCCCTTGTGATTAGTCACTTTCTTTAGTCTTGTGCTTGGATTTTTTTTCTCCTTTTTGTGTCTCTATTACAGGTTTTTGGTTTGTGGCCACCACGAGGTTCATATATAACATCCCAAGTACGTAGCAGTCTGTATTAAGTTGATGGTTTTGAGTTTGAACCCATTGTAAAAGCACTACATTTTTACTCCGCCCCATCTATGTTTTATGTATGTGACATCATATTTTACATCTTCTATTTCTTGAATCCCTTCACTAATTTTTTTAGATATAATTGATTTTACTACTTTTGTCTTTTAACCTGCATAATAGCTTTATAAGTGATTGATTTGCTACCTTTACTATATATTGTTTTTACTAGTAAAGTTTTTTCTTTTAATGATTTTCTTACATCTAGTTATGGTCTTTTCTGCTTTGAGTCCTTTCACATTTCTTATAAGGCCAGCTTAATGCTGAAGACTCCTTTAACTTTTGTTTGGGAAACTACTGCTCCTTCAGTTCTGAATGATAACCTTGCTAAGTAGAGTATTCTTGGTTGTAGGTTTCTTTCCTTTGAACACTTTGAATATATCCTGCTACTCTCTTCTGGCCTGCAAAGTTTCTGCTAAAAAATCAGCTGATAGTCTTATGGGGCTTTCCTAGTGTATAAGTAGTTGCTTTTCTATTTCGGTCTTGAGATTCCAATTTTAATTTTTGACATTTTAGTCATTATGTGTCTTGGGGTTAACCTGCTTGGGTTCATCTTGTTTGGGTTTCTCTGTGTTTCCTGGACCTGGGTGTCTGTTTCCTTCCCCAGGCTAGGGAAGTTTCCAGATACTGTTTCTTTAAATGAGTTTTCTGCCTCTTTCTCTCTCTCTTATCCTTCTGGGATTCCTATAATGCAAATGTTACAATGCCTGATGTTGTCCTAGAGCTCCTTTAACCTAGCCTCATTTTTAAAAATTCTTATTTGTTGCTGTTCAGCTTGAGTGCTTTCCTTACCCTGTCTTCCAGATAGCTGATATATTCTTTTGTATCCTCTTATCCACTGTTGATTCCCTCTAGCATATTTTTCATTTCAGCTACTGTATTCTTCAATTCTGGTTTTTATATTTTCTATCTTTTTATTGAAGTTCTCACTGAGTTCATCCACTCTTAAATCTGGTGAACATCTTTATGACCATTACTTTGATCTCCTAATCGGGTAAATTGCTTATCTCTCTTTCATTTAGTTCATTCTCTGAAGTTCTGTCTTGTTCTTTCATTTGGAGCACGTTCCTCTGTCTCATTTTATTTGAATTTCTGTGGTTGTTTCTTTGAATTAGGCAAAACAGCTACCTCTCCTGGCCTTGAAGGTGTAGCCTTGTGTGGGAGCATCCTCTGTGTCACCTGTGTGTGCCGGGCACCGTAGGCAGGACAGCTGGAGCAGGCTTGGTTTGGGGTGTCCTGGGTGTTCCACACATGGGTGCGCTGGCAGGATGGCCAGAGCTGGTGGGGCATGGGCCAGGGGTGTCCCAAGGCTTTCCATATTGGGGAAATATGGAAAAAATATGGAAAGACCACCCTGTGGGGTGGTCTGGGCCAGGGCTGCCCCAGTGGGATGGTTACAGCTGGGGTGGGTGCAGGCCAGAGTAGCCTTGGTGGGATGGTTGGAGCTGGGATGGGTGTGACTATGGGAGCCACCTTGCGGGGGATGACTGCAGGTGGTGTGGACTAGGGCCTGCTGTGGTGGCGGCTAGCTAGAGCACCAAGATCTTGCTCCCATCTGTACCATCTAGGTGGAGAGGAAATGTAAACAACGGCACTAGCCAGCACCTCTGACGTCAGAAAGGATTTAAGTAGTTCCCTCATTGTGGGCTGATGTCCTAGGGTTAGAAGATGGGTTTCCTTCACTATGTCTTGTTGCCCTTTGAACTGTTTGTTTTTCTCTGCTCCAGCTGGGTGAATCTGCAGGTGGGACCCGTCAGTGATATCCCTTTCTGCTGAAATTCATAGCACTGGGGCTGGGGGTCCTGCCATTACCATGTCTCTGTCTCTCCTTTGTGGGGCAGACACTGTTGAGTCAGCCCTCAGTTTTTCTTCCATTGAATTATTCTATATGCAGGCACAAAAATCAGTGTCTAGCCGAGGAGGTGAGTTCAGGGTCTTCCTATGCTGCCATCTTAGACCTTTCCCTCCTCATTAAAAAAAAAAAAAAAAAACTTTTGGGGGCACCTGGGTGGCTCAGTCGTTAAGCGTCTTCCTTCGGCTCAGGTCATAATCCCAGGGTCCTGGGATCGAGTCCTGCATCGGGCTCCCTGCTCAGCAGGAAGCCTGCTTCTCCCTCTCCCGCTCCCCCTGCTTGTGTTCCCTCTCTTGTTGTGTCTCTCTCTGTCAAATAAATAAAAATAAAATCTTAAAAAAAATAAAAAAAACCTTTGCTGTACAGCTTTGTGCTTCTATCCTGTCTTCCAGATTGTTAATTCATTCTTTTGTATCCTCTAATTGCTTTGATTCCCTCTCATGTATTTTTCATTTGAGTCATTGTAACCCTTAACTCTGATTGGTTCTTTTATAGATTTTGTTTTTCTTTATTGGAGTTCTCACATAGTTCACCCACTCTTCTCTCATGTCAGGTGAGGGCCTTTAGAACCATTACTTTAATTAGGTTGATTAGTTCTTGTCTGAGGTTTTTGTCTTGTTTTTCTTTGAACACACTCCTTTGCCTCATTTTGTCTGTGTTTTTTCTATGTATTAGGTGTGTTAGCTATGTCTCCTGGTCTTGAAAGTGGTGGCCTTATATGAAAGGCATCCTGTGAGGTCCCATAGTGCTACCCTCCCTGGTCACCAGGAGCAAGCCCTCCCGGTGTCTTTGGTGTGGCCTGCATGTCCTCTGCTGTTGTGACTGGTGGGCAGGGCTTGCCCCTGGTGTAACTAACTGTCTGAGATGCTCAACTGTAGCTGCTGTGGGCTTGCTGGTGTGTGGGGTTAGCTCCCTGCATAGCTGGCTGACAGACTTGGCCACAATTGCTACAGGCATGCTGGTAGACAGGGCTGGCTCCCTACCACCCCAGGGTAGGAGTCACTTTGGAGGGGTGCTTGCCCTGGCTGGGGCTGTCTGCCTGGTGTGGGTGGGGCGGTAGTGGGTTTGGGGGGATGCTGGTCCTCACCAAGTCTGCCTGCTGGGTGTGGTAGAGCGGGAGCTGCTTTAGAGGGGTGCCTCCTGGGGTGGTTGGGTTGGGTGGAGCAGGTCTGCAGGGGAATGCTGCGACAGGGTGAATGGTGCCGGCAAAGTAGATGGAAAGTGTCAGAACTAGCTTCTGCTAGTGTCTGGCCAGCTAGGCAGAAGCTGGAACAATATTCTCGAGTAGGCAAGCCAGATGGGATCTAGTGCAAGTCCGTGACTCCTGAATCTCTATCTCAAGCTTCAAACTCATGTATAAAATAACATTCAGGACATCTCCATCTATTTGTCTCAGGGGCTCTGAAAGCTCAAGATGTCCCTAGATGAAATCATCTTTCTCTTTTTTACCCACCAAATTGATCTTTTGCTATGTTTATTAACCTACATTTCCCTCATTCATCTAGTGGTCTATGTCAGAACTTATGTGGAACAATCCTAGAAGTTTTCTTCTGTCTTATCCCTCCATCCAGTTGGAGAGCAAATTCTGCTGATTGTATCTGCTAAATCTCTCTACGACCACTTCCACTGACAAAGTTCAGGCTCTCGTCATTATTCCCCTAAATTATGAGAACAGTTCCTTGCCTTCAGTCTGGCCTACCTTGAATTCAGCCTTCTCAATGTCGTTGTAATACGACTAAGTCTGATCTTATTTATTCTAAAAACAGAAATCTGATTTGCTGCTTAAAATCCTTCAGTGGTGGCCTTCCAGATAAACTTTCGAAATCTTACTACCAGTTAAAGGCAAAGAGGTAGTGTGATCAAAATGTTTGAATTTGGTAGTGGTAGATATTATAGTTTATCGTGCATGTTTTTCCCCGTCTTAAAACATTGGTGATTTTTACCCTATTGCTGTACAGATAGGCCTGTGATTGGTATCTTGTCACTGACTAGATAATTTCATGTACTTTTCATGGCTTTGTAATAGCTTGAAAGTTACATAGTTCTCTCCTTGCTTGGTATTCAGAGAGTCTTGCTCCCTTCCTCTACCAGATGCTTATGGGATAAGTTCCTTCATGATTTGTTTCTGGTTGACCTGCTTAAAATTTTTACCTTCTATCAGTCTGCCTTAAACCTTGTACATTTATTCCTAATGAAATATTGGTCACTTTCCCAAGGTTCTATACTCTCTTGCCCTTAGGATGGTACATGCTCTTCCCTTCTTTTGAAGCATCTCTTTTCTTCACAGTCTGATTTTATTTGTCCTTCAGTGCTTAATGCACTTATCACTTCCTCTTGGCATCTTCTCCAATGTTCCTAAGCTGGGTTAGGTGCCTATAACACCCTTCTTTATCTGCATTTGTCATAAAACTTAGTATAGTGTGTTAAAATTTATGCTTACCCATTTCCCTACTCAACTGGGCCCTGCACAATGTTTGACCAATAGTGAGTGCATAAAAAATAAACTATTTTATTTAATAATTATATGGGAGCTAAACTGTATAATATTAAGAAGGGCCATACCTCGATTTAATGCTGTTTGCTTGAGAAACACATTAAACACTGGAATATTCTATAGCGCTTTATGGTTTATTTTATGGATTGGCATTCTGCCAGTGTTATTTACTACAGATTAAGTATTGATTCAGCAGCAGAATGGAATATCACATTCAAAATTCTTTATGCCAGTGTTTCTGTGTGAATTTTTGCCTTACTCATCTCTTATAGTGACACTGTCTTTAAAAAATAAAACCAGAATCCTGAATAGCAAGACCTCTAAGATGGAAATAAATTAAGTCAGGTGGAAAGAAAACCACTAAAACAATCTATTTTATTTATAGCCTTTTGGGGGCACTATCCAGGCTTTGCTAAAATGCAAAGAAACAGCTCACAAATATTATTGAACCGTAAGTCCCTTTGGGATTTTAAGTAGCTGTGCTGGATACACAATTTGAAAAGTGCTGTCCAGATCTAGCTTCAGTTACATAGATTCTGATAAAAAAAATATCTGATATACTAAAAAAAATCAAGATAGCAGAAAGCTAAAGCATCAGAACACAGCATTTCAAGGAAACAAGTAAAAAACACCAAAAAATGATTTAATATCCAGGAAACAATGATAAAACATTTCTAGGGGGAAGGAACAAGAAGCATCAAACCCATCACTCTTTAGGTTTTAGAAGCATGAGAATCCAAAGGTCATTAGTTTTTCCTTAGTTTACAGGAGTCAATATATTGTTTCTAAAGCTGAGACGAAATTCTCTTTCCCCATCTTCACATGCAGAACAACTGCAGAATATATAACAGATCTCTGCAGTGCAGAACGAAGGGATTCTAGTCTTGTCCAATAAAACACACATCTCTGTTCTGAACACTTCAGCAATTTACTTCTATACCATACATCACCTCTTTAGTTTTTGAGTATTAAGATGCAAAACTCTACAAGGACCTCATAAATCTAGAGAGGAGACAAGATGTGCACATATAAGGAAATTAGAGGACAAGACAATGTAGGATATAAATCCATCATAAAGTGTGCATTGCAGACTGTGCACAGGAACACAAAGGAGGGAGGGAGAGCAGAATTAGAAGCCCTGGGGGAGACTCTAATGGCAGAGACTCAATGGGACTCGAGATGGATGGAACTCGAAAAAATACAATTTTACTTAAAAAAAATAAAGTACAAAAAAATAAGGGTTTTGTTGCTTCTGTGAAGCTTAGTCCCTCTGGATGGTAAAATGAGGTAGAAGATGGTCTTTAGAGAGGGAATGGAGAAGGAGGGGAAAATCACAAGATGGGGCTCCAGTCCGAACTATACTACCGATGAGCTCAGGGGCAGGCATGTCACTGCTCCGGTGGCATTTGTCCTGGGTGGATTAAGGACCCTAATCCGTGGTTCTCATGTGATGTGTGACAATGTGTTGCTATCAGTTGTGGGGCTTGTCTCACAGTGGCTAGTTACAGTCTACAAAATTAATGAACTAAAAAAATCAGTTTAGTTGTGATAATTTATTTATTTTGTTAAAGATTTTATTTATTTATTTGACAGAGAGAGACACAGTGAGAGAGGGAACACAAGCAGAGGGAGTGGGAGAGGGAGAAGCAGGCTCTCCGCTCAGCAGGGAGCCTGACGCGGGGCTTGATCCCAGGACCCTGGGATCATGACCTAAGCCGAAGGCAGACGCTTAACTGACTGAGCCACCCAGGTGCCCCACTCTTAATTTATTCTAATATACTCTTGTAATGGGGGAGAGATGTGCTTGGAATTAACCGCTGGAGGTGTGCTGTCATCATCAATTGTCACCTCCCTGCCTAAGGTCCTCTAACCCCCTTCCAAATCTGCTTCTCTTCTTGTATTACAAATCATGGTGTATGGTACCTGAGTGCCCAAATCAGAAATCATTTACTGTAGCCACCAGTCCGCAAACAGCTGTTGATGCCATGGTCTTAATTTCTCTCCAGTACATTCAACCCAACTACCATTGTCTTGTCAAAACTGTCCTGAATTATTGGAGGGGTTTGCTGACTTCAGGCTCTTCTTTCATCTACAGCCTCAGAAGTCCCGAGTTAATTTTACTGAAATACATATTTTACCATGTAATTCCTATGCTTGAAACTTTCCAGTGGCCCACCACAGCCTTCAGGATAAAGGAAGGGGCTGGATTAGGGGCCTTCCCTCTAAACACCTTGTGGTAGGCTGAATAATGGCCCCCAAAGATTGCCAGGTCCTAATCTACGGGATCTGTGATTGTTACCTTATATGGAAAAGGGCCTTTTGTGGATGTGATCGAGATCCTGAAATGGGGAGATTATCCTGGATTATCCAGGTAGGCCTTAAATGCAATCATAAGCATTGTATGAGAGGGAAAGCTGGTTACAGACAGAAGAGAAGGCTATGTGACGGAAGCAAAGAGAAGATGCGTCACAGAGGGAATCCGCTGTGCCACTGGCTTTGAAGGTGGAGGAGGAGGTCACAAGGTAAGGAAATCAGGTGGCTCCTAGAAGCGGCAAGGCAAGGAAATGGATTCTCCCCTCCAGCTTCCTGAAGGAGTGTGGTCTTGCCACATTTTCAGCCTGGGTGAGGTCCATTTTGGACGTCTGGCCTCTAGAATTGTAAGAAAAGAAATTTGTGTTGTTTTAAGCCACCAAGTTTTGGTAACTGGCAGAGTGGCAACTGGATATGTGGGGGACGAGCCACTTGTCTGCAACTTTGCCACTCTGACTCCAGCCAGAATTTCTCTTTCCTCTCTCCTCTGTTAATGTGACACTCAGGCCTCCAATCACAGCAGGTTGTTTACATGCGGTAAACTGGATGCTAGCTCCCAAAAAACAAGAACCGAATATCTGCCTGGCATTGTGCTTTGCTCATAGCAGGGGCTCAATAAATGTTCACTGAGTGAATCAATCTGCCCTATAGCAAGGTCCTTCTTAGTCTAGCACATCAAAATTCCATTTGTGCTTTACATTTTAAGGTCAGTTTTATTATAATTTAAGGTTATAATAAAAGCTAAGAGATTGCACAAGTGCGTGAACAACAATGTTGTTCTCTACCTTTCTGGTATACCCTTAAAATACGTGCAAATAGGTACCTGAGCATAAGAATTACACCTGAGAATGAGAACAAATGAAAAAGGAATCCATAGGTTTGTATCATATTACTACCTACACTGTGATTTTTGCCAAGGGACCTTCCCAATCTGAGGAGGTGAGTGAGATGAATGAGTGCTATTTTCTTGTTGTGGAACTTGCTGGAAGGCTACTCTGAAATCTCTCTTTCAGAATTACACAGGCTAGAATGGAATGCCACGACCTCATTCCAAATAGGTGCCAGTAAAAGAAAACAGATACTGTGTTCTAATGAAATATGTCATACTAGAATAGTTTTGCTGATGTACACTGTTTATCTCTCAACATAACAAAACAGTTTCCTTAAGATGTTTGAACCACTGTAAGACTTGAGGTTTTCTCTCAATCTATTTCACAGTCAACCCCTCTAGGAGAGTATCAGGAGAGGGGATGGGGAGACCACAGGGCTAGAGGGCAATGCATTTGGTGTCTATTAGATTAGGCAATCTGTGATTTAAGTGGGAACTCTTTTGACATTTCCCACCCCACCCCACTTGGTGGGAGTGGTGATCGAGGGCAACGAGGGATGGCGGCAGAAAAGTATGATTTCCTTATAAGCTTATGAGCTGTCTGTTTTAGTACCACTCCCCCATGTTTTAGTAAATTATAACTAAGCTAAAGAAAAAAGCTAAATAATAGGAAAGGAGACGAAGTGCTTTGAATGGTGGTAGTGCATTCTGGAGCTAGATTTTAGTTAAAATTTTTAGTTTTTTAAGAAAAGAATGTTGACTTATTTTTACTGCTTTTAATTTTTTAGAATGGCCAATGGATGTACATGGCTTTGCCATGTAAATTGCTCCCTCCATCTGTTTAGCCATCTATTTCTTTTCCCCAGAAGCACTTTTACTACCTCCTTGTATTATTCCAGGGTTGGTCTATGCATTTATAAGCAAAAAGCCAGTTTTATTATCTTTTTTATACAAATAGTATCCTTTATATATATTAATCTTAAACCTTGCTTTAACTGTGTGTGTGTGTGTGTAATCCTGGAGATATTTCTATACATAAAATAGCTATCTAATTTTGGCTATTTCTGTCTATTTCACTGTATAATTGTAGCTTAACTTAATAGTCATTTGTCAACGGACATGTGGGATGCTTCTAATCTCTTGTTATTATAAAGAGTGCTGTAATGAATATCCCTATACATATGTTATATTCCACACATGTGAGTATTGCAATAGGAAATTCCTAAAAGGAGAAATACTCATTGTGTGTAAAAATACACACAAAAAAATGTGTATTTTTAATTTTGGTAAACATTGCCAAATGCCCTTGCCCAGAAGTTGAACTCATTCACACTCTCAACAGGAATGTATAATATTGCCTGTTTACCCATATCCTTCAAACTTGTATTCTTTCTGTTTTTTAAGAATATCAGTAGGTCCAAGTTTGATGGTCAGAAAATGTGTTTTTACTTAAAGTGTCATTTAAACATAGATAGAGAAAAAATACATTTGAAGAAGAAAGTTACAAACTGTTTCTTCAGTTTGAAGACACATTCCAAAGTAGCATCCAGACAAAGTACCTGCATATATTAGGTGCTCCATAAATACTTGCTGAGGGACTCCCATGGCTCTATTGAGTTTTGCTAAATCCTCTGTGATGCAGTAGGGTGATCTAACTTGATGTCTCATAGTAGTAACAAGATCATACGTTTAAGTAGTATTTATCTCTGGGATTCATTTCAATATGCATCTTTTTAAAAATCATGTCACATGATTAGTCATTTGGCTAACTAGTTATAGGCTACTTGGGAAAAATAAATACAGAATACACACTGTTAAAGGCAAATTTGTTCCTTAAAGTGGAATTCTAAAATTAAGTTTAGAAAACATTTAAAAGAAGGAAAATCACTAGTCTTCCAAATCTAGCATTTTAGTCTATTATTCCCAGTTTTTTCCCCGTGTTAGTATCTAAATGTGTATATGTCATACACACATCTGTCACATGTACATATAAAACCATCATATAGTTTATAAAATTGTAATCACAGTGAAAAAATTATATAGCCCGAATTTGACTCAATATTATCAGCTTTTTATTATTTTTAAATGAACTTCTTACCTATTTTTATGGCTTCCTAAAATTTATCAAATGAATATGAATCTATTTAACCATTGCCCTGTTGCTTGACATTTGGATTGTTCTTTTATTATTATAGATCACACTGCGCGGTCAGTGTCTTTTTCTCTTTCCTTCTAATGTGTTTTTGAAATGGGATGCTTAGTCCAAAGGGTATGCACAGGCTTAAAGTTCTGCTTTGACTTTTTTTTTTAAAGATTTTATTTATTTGAGAGAGAAAGAGAGTGAGTAGGAGCAGAGGGAGAGGGAGAAGCAGGCTCCCCACTGAGCAGGGAGCCTGATGCAGGGCTCTATCTGAGAACCCTGAGACCATGACCTGAGCTGAAGGCAGATGCTTAACCGACTGAGCCACCCAGGCACCCCTGCTTTGACTCTTTTTTCAGTGTTCATGTGTGCCGCTCTGATCTGTGCCCATAGCTTCAACTACTTCCCATGTGCTAAGGACCCACAAGCCCCTATGTTCGGACGAGGCCCTTTTCATACTCCAAGTCTATATCCAGTTACCTATTGTACATCTTCTCCCAGAGTTCCTACAAACACTTCAAATCCACTGCTCAAAATTGGACTCATGTTTTCCACCAAATCCTCACCTCTCACTAGATGCCAAATCGTGGTAGATGACACCTCTATCCACCAGTCCCTCCTAGCAGAAATAGAGTCATCCTAGACTCTTCCCTTTTCCTCCTGAACTTCATTGCCTATATCCAACTGGTGCATAAGTGATCTAGATCTAAGTAAACACTGCTCTTGTGTGCCCTTCTTCTCCAACCTTGCCTTCCTGCTGTAGTTTACTAACCTTTGGCTAACACTCCTGCTCAAGTGGCACCCAGAGATCAGTCATTTTCTTCCCAGCTTTAAAAGCTTCTAATTATTCCTCCCTTAAAAGGCTCCCAATTATGCAGTGTTTGTCAGACTTTCCATCAAAATACCCCTAACAGGCAAAATCAACATACACTGTAAGCCCCTAACATTTTTGAAATCTTCGTTTTACCTTAAACATTTTTTAAATGAAATTTAAAAAATAAATTTGTTAATTATTCAGTCCACTCAATTATGTATTTGTTTGTTCTCATAAAAATAACTCTCCTTTTGAAATCCTCAAATGAAATTGATATATCCTGAACGTGTGCTTTCTCTGTGGCTTTCTCTGTGATAGAACTCCACGTATATATAACCTCAGTTCAGTTTAAAGGCGCAGCTTCTAGAATAAAACCTGTAAGGCCCAGCACAGCACTGAATCTCAGTGTGCCCCCCATGTACAATACCCTGGGGACTTCTGCCTCATCTCTCACCAGTCCTTCCATTCATCCTTTGTTCCAGCCACACAGGGCCACCCGCCATCCTCACAGCACCCTGTTCTGTTTCATGCTGCATGTTTGTCCCAGGGACATACCTGTTTCCCCTATCTGGAATGCCCTCTTGACTCTGAATTCTCTGCTCTACTCACTTTCTGCCCTACAGTTTGGTCTACGTGATGACCAATATGTTTTTAATATTCCAATCTTCTATTGTTTCTTCTCTGAAGACTTTTCTGACTTTATCAAGCAGAACTGGCCCCTTCTTTCTTTGTATCTCCACAGTACTATTTATATGTCTATCTATACCATATGTAGCTCTACATAGTATTTTTAAATTTTTTTCATTTTTTTCCTTTCCCTTCCTTCCTTCTCCACTCTTTCTCCTTCCTCATCCTTCTCTTCACCTCCTCTAACCTCAATGATTTTAAACCTGATGAGGACTGAATCTGTTGGATGTGTCTCTGCTTCCCAAGTACCTATCACACAGTGTGAAACAGAATGCATGCAGTACCTTTTTTTTTTTTTTTTAAATGAATGCAGGAATGAGTGGTAGTGTGGAAATGTCTGGTCAAGCTGCTTTCTAATGCCCCCAGAGACACATGCCATCCCAGTTTTACCAATGCTTCCAGTTTAGGATATCACATTAAGCATTTTGGGAAATAATTTAATAAATGAAATGTTGGGAGGGGGAAAAGATGGCAGAGGAGTAGGGGACCTTATTCCAACTGGTCCCCGGAATTGAGCTGGATATCTACAAGACCACTCTGAGCACCCACAAAATCAGCCTGAGATGTAAAAAGATAGATATGGATCTCTACAATCAGAATAACACAGGCGGTTGGTTTTGAGGTACGAAGCAGGGAGCCATGATTCCGCAGGCATATATCAGAGGATAAACGGCAGCGGGAAGGAGCCTGGCTATGGGGATCCTGCACCGCTACGGAGTGACAGCCTCGTGTGCTGGGGACAGGGCACAGACTCACAGACCCGTAGTGGTGGGGAAAGGACTTTAGGGCAGCCCCTGGGACAGAAACCCGGAGCGAGAGGGTCACACGTGCGAACTGGGGGTGGCTGGCAGTTTTAGAAGCACAAAGGGCAGAGATGTGCCCCGACCTGGAGGAAGGACTGGGAGCCCTGTGGAGGGATGCACAACTCAGGATGCTGCAGAGTTTATAGCAACACAGACAGAAACAGAGATAGTATGTCCTGGAGAGCTCACTGAAGAACAGACTGCAATCTCTGCTCTGAGGCAGAAGGTTGGCAATGATCTCTTCTGCTCTGACTCTCGGAAGAGACGCGGAAAGCCACCAGGGAATGCCCCCAGAGAACAAAAGCCCCCAAAAACTGGTTCCCGCTGAGCCCGTCCCCCGCCACAGGGGGCAGGGCAAATCTGCCCAAACAGGGTTGCCTGAGTAACAGCATGGCAAGCCCCTCCCCCAGAAGACAGGCTGGGAGAACAAGAGGCCAGCAAAGGTCTCTAGAAAACAGGTACATCTTGCTTGGGTTCTGGTCAATAATTTGGACTCTATACATTCCCTCAATCACCCATCAACAGAATGACTAGGAGGAGGAATGCCCAAAATACGAAAGACTCAGAGATTATGATTTATGCTGCAGATTTACAAATGGATGCAGATATAACCAAGATGTCAGAGATGGAATTCAGGCTAGCAATTGTGAAGACAATAGCTAGAATGGAGAAATCAATTAATGGCAACATAGAGTCTCTAAGGGCAGAAATGAAAGCTGAATAGGCAGAATTTAAAAATGCTATCAATGGGATCCAATCTAATCTAGATAATCTAACAGCTAGGGTAAGTGAGGCAGAAGAACGAATTAGTGACCTGGAAGACAATTTAATAGATAAAAAGGGAAAGAGGAGGCCAGGGAAAAACAACTCAAAATCCATGAAAATAGAATCAGAGAAATAAGTGACACCATGAAGGGTTCCAATGTCAGAATTATTGGAATCCCGGAGGGAGTGGAGAGAGAGAGAGGACTAGAAGATATATTTGACCAAATTTTAGTTGAGAGCATCCCTGTTCTGGGGAATGAAACAAACATTCATGTCCTAGAGGCAGAGAGGACCCCTCCCAAGATCAAGGAAAAGAGGCCAACACCCCGGCATGTAATAGTAAAACTCGCAAATCTTAGAACCAAGGAAACCATCTTAAGGGCAGTTAGGAGGAAAAGATTCCTTATGTACAGAGGGAGGAACATCAGAATAACGTCAGACCTATCCACAGAGACCTGGCAAGCCAGAAAGGCCTGGCAAGACATATTCAGGGTACTAAATGAGAAGAACATGCAGTCAAGAATACTTTATCCAGCAAGGCTGTCATTTAGACTGAATGGAGAGACGCAGAGCTTCCGAGACCAGCAGAAACTGAAAGAATATGTGACCACTAAGCCAGCCCTACAAGAAATATTAAGGGGGGGTTCCATAAAAGGAGAAAGACCCCAAGAGTGATATACAACAGAAATTTACAGGGACAATCTATAAAAACAACGTCTTCACAGGCAACATGATGAAAATTAATTCATATCTTTCAATAATCACTCTAAACGTGAATGGCCTAAATGCTCCCATAAAACAGCATAGGGTTGCAGATTGGATAAAAAGACAGGACCCATCCATATGCTGTCTACAAGAGACTCATTTTGAACCTAAAGATACATCCAGACTGAAAGTGAAGGGATGGAGATCCATCTTCCCTGCCAGCGGACCACAAAAGAAAGCTGGGGTAGCAATTCTGACATCAGACAAATTAGATTTTAAACTAAAGACTGTAGTTAGAGACATAGAAGGACACTGTATCATTCTTAAAGTGTCTATCCAACAAGAAGATCTAACAGTTGTAAATATCTATGCCCCCAACATGGGAGCAGGCATCTACATAAGCCAACTGTTACCAAAATAAAGTCATATTGATAACAATACGTTAATTGTAGGTACCTCAATACTCCACTCTCAGCAATAGATAGATCATCTAAGCAGAAAATCAACAAAGAGAAAAGAACTTTGAATGACACTGGACCAGATGGACCTCATAGATATATACAGAACATTCCACCCTAAAACAACAGAATACTCATTCTTCTCAAGTGCACATGGAACTTTCTCTAGAATAGACCACATACTGGGTTACAAATCAGGGCTCAACCGATCCCAGAAGATTGAGATTATTCCCTGCATATTCTCAGACCATAATGCTTTAAAATTGGAACTCAATCACAAGAAAAAAATTTGGCAGAAATTCAAACACTTGGAAGCTAAAGACCACTCTGCTCAAGAATGTTTGGGTCAACAAAGAAATCAAAGAAGAACTTAAACAATTCATGGAAACCAATGAGAACGAAAACACATTGGTCCAAAACCTATGGGATACTTCAAAGGCGGTCCTAAGGGGGAAATACATAGCCATCCAAGCCTCACTCAAAAAAATAGAAAAATCTCGAATTCACCAACTAACTCTACACCTTAAAGAACTAGAGAAAAAGCAACAAACGATGCCTAAGCCATGCATCAGAAGAGAAATAATTAAGATTAGAGCAGAGATCAATGAATTAGAAACCAGAAACATAGTAGATCAGATCAATGAAACTAGAAGTTGGCTCCTTGAAAGAATTGATAAGATCGATAAACTACTGGCCAGACTTATCCAAAAGATAAGAGAAAGGACCCAAATGAATAAAATTATGAATGAAAGGGGAGAGATCACGACTGACACCAAGGAAATAGAAACAATTATTAGAAATTATTATCAACAACTATATGCCAATAAACTGAGGAATCTGGATGAAATGGATGCCTTCCTGGAAACCTATAAGCTGCCAAGACTGAAACGGGAAGAAACTGACAACCGAATAGGCCAGTAACCAGTAACAAGATTGAAGCAGTGATCAAAAAACAAGAGTCCAGGGCCTAATGGATTCCCTGGGAATTCTACCAAACATTCAAAGAAGAAATAATACCTATTCTACTGAAACTGTTTCAAAAAATAAAACAGAAGGAAACTTCCAAACTCATTCTATGAGGCCAGCATTACCTTAATCCTCAAACCAGGCAAAGGCCCCATCAAAAAGGAGAATTTCAGACTGATATCCCTGATGAATATGGATTCCAAAATCCTCAACAAAATCCTAACTAATAGGATCCAACAATACATTAAAAGGATCATCCACCACGACCAAGTGGGATTTATCCCTGGGATGCAAGAGTGGTTCAACATTTGCAAGTCAATCAATGTGACAGAATACATTAATAAGAGGAGAGAGAAGAACCATACGATCCTCTCAATTGATGCAGAAAAAGCATTTGACAAAATACAACATTCTTTCCTGATTAAAACTCTTCAGAGTATAGGGATAGAGGGAACATTCCTCAAATTCATAAAATCCATCTATGAAAAACCCACAGAGAATATCATCCTCAATGGGGAAAAGCTGAGAGCCTTTCCCTTAAGATCAGGAACACGTGAAGGATGCTCACTCTCCCCACTATTGTTCAACATAGTACTAGAAGTCCTAGCAACAGCAATCAGATAACAAAAAGAAATAAAAGGTATTCAAATTGGCAAAGAAGTCAAACTCTCTTTTCGCAGATGACATGATACTTTATGTGGGAAACCCAAAAGACTCTACCCCCAAAT
The DNA here is from genome assembly GCF_009762305.2 of Zalophus californianus. Classification (NCBI taxonomy): domain Eukaryota; kingdom Metazoa; phylum Chordata; class Mammalia; order Carnivora; family Otariidae; genus Zalophus; species Zalophus californianus. The sequence continues at coordinate 127,136,106 of NC_045598.1, forward strand.
TACTAGAACTCATCCAGGAACTCAGTAATGTGGCAGGATACAAAATCAATGCACAGGAATCAGTTGCTTTCTTATACACTAACAACGCAACTGTAGAAAGAGAAATTAGAGAAACAATTCCATTTACAATAGCACCAAAAACCATAAGATACCTTGGAATAAACCTAACCAAAGAGGTAAAGGATCTATACTCTAGGAACTATAGAACACTCATGAGAGAAATTGAAGAAGACACAAAAAGGTGGAAAAGTATTCCATGCTCATGGATTGGAAGAATAACCATTGTAAAAATGTCTATGCTACCCAGAGCAATCTATACCTTCAAAGCCATCCCAATCAAAATTCCCATGACATTTTTCAAAGTGCTGGAACAAACAATCCTAAAATTTGTATGGAATCAGAAAAGACCCCAAATGGCCAAGGAAATGTTGAAAAAGAAAAACAAAACTGGGGGCATCACGTTGCCAGATTTCAAGCTATATTACAAAGCAGTGATCCCCAATACAGCATGGTACTGGCACAAAAAGAGACATATAGAGCAATGGAACAGAATAGAGAACCCAGATATGGACCCTCAACTTTATGGTCAAATAATCTTTGACAAAGCAGGAAAAAACATGCAATGGAAAAAAGACAGTCTCTTCAATAAATGGTGCTGGGAAAATTGGACAGCCACACGCAGAAGAATGAAACTCGACCATTCTCTAACACCATACACAAAGATAAACTCAAAGTGGATGAAAGACCTCAATGTGAGACAGGAATCCATCAAGATCCTAGAGGTGAACATAGGCAGTAACCTCTTTGACATCGGCCACAGCAACTTCTTTCAAGATACATCTCCAAAAGCTAGTGAAAACAAAAGCAAAAATGAACTTTCAGGACTTCATCAAGATAAAAAGCTTCTGCACAGCAAAGGAAATAGTCAACAAAACAAAGAGGCAACCCCCAGAATGGGAGAAGGTATTTGCAAAAGACACTACAGATTAAGGGCTGGTATCCAAGATCTATAAAGAACTTCTCAAACTCAACACCCAAAAAACAAATAATCAAGTCAAAGAAATGGGCAGAAGACATGAATAGACACTTCTCTGAAAAAGACATACAAATGGCTAATAGACACATGAAAAAATGTTCATCATCATTAGCCATCAGGGAAATTCAAATCAAAACCACATTGAGATACCACCTTACACCAGTTAGAATGGCAAAAATGTACCGCGAAAGAAACAACAAACGTTGGAGAGGTTGTGGAGAAAGGAACCCTCTTACACTGTTGGTGGGAATGCAAGTTGGTACAGCCACTTTCGAAAACAGTATGGAGGTTCCTCACAAAATTAAAAATAGAGCTACCCTATGACCCAGCATTTGCACTCCTGGGTATTTACCCCAAAGACACAGATGTAGTGAAAAGAAGGGCCATATGCACCCCAGTGTTCATAGCAGCAATGTCCGCAATAGCCAAACTGTGGAAAGAGCCGAGATGCCCTTCAACAGATGAATGAATAAAGAAGATGTGATCCATATATACAATGGAATATTACTCAGCCATCAGAAAGGATGAATACCCAACTTTTACATCAACATGGATGGGACTGGAGGAGATGATGCTAAGTGAAATAAGTCAAGCAGAGAAAGTCAATTATCATACGGTTTCACTTATTTGTGGAACATAAGGAAGAGCGTGGAGGACATTAGGAGAAGGAAGGGAAAATGAAGGGGGGAAATCGGAGGGAGAGACGAACCATGAGAGACTATGGACTCTGAGAAACAAACAGGGTTTTAGAGGGGAGAGGGGTGGGGGGATGGGTTAGCCTGGTGATGGGTATCAAGGAGGATATGTAGTGCATGGAGCACTGGGTGTTATACGAAAACAATGTATTGTGTGTCACCACATCAAAAACTAATGATGTATTGTATGGTGACTAACAATAAAATTAAAAAAATACATGAAATGTTATCTTGTTTTATTTTAATGTTGTTTTGGATTACTAGGCTGGTCCCCATTTTATCATATTGGTTTATTTTCATGAATTATGACTTAAAAAATGTTAACTTCTGGAGTCTTGGAGTTTTTCTTCACATTTTATATAGACTCTTAAAAATTATTTTTATTGAGAGCTCCCTCTTATTGCAATTTGGATGCTGCCTGATTCATGAATCGTTTAATAAAGCCAATGGGATCTTCAAATTAAAAAAATTTATTTTTATTACGTAATGTTTGAATCTGAAGTGTTTGTATAAAAACAATAGCAAAACGTTTCTGCTTTATTTACTGAAACCTTTTTTTCTTGCATGGTTGCTTATCTTTATTTTGGTTCCTTTTAAAAAACAGTTTGGAGGAGGAGCAAGATGGCGGAGGAGTAGGAGACCTAAATTTCATCTGGTCCCAGGAAATCAGCTAGATAGGAATCAAACCATTCTGAACACCTATGAACTCAACAGGAGATTGAAGAAAAGAATAGTAGCAACTCTCTGAACAGAAAAGTGACCACTTTCTGGAAGGTAGGACATGAGAAGAAGTGAATATAAGGAGATATTCAGGAGGATAGATGGCAGGGGAGGGGGTCTCCATCAGCCACTACTGGCAAGCGATAGAGCCGCAGAGCACAAAATCGGAACTTTTAGAAGTCGGCTCCGCTGAGGGACGTTGCTCCAGTGGCTAAGTGTGGGGTGGAACCCTTGCTGGGACAGTGTGGTCTCAGGACCCTCAGGGTCACAGGAAGACCAGGGGTGCCTGAGTGCAGGAGAGCTCCCAGGTATCGGAGCAGAGAAGCCGGCTGCAGAGATGGAGCCAGGGAGTGGGCTCTCAGCTCAGGGTTGCCATAAACCATGATCCACAGCACAGTCGGGCCACTGCTCCTCCAGCAGGGACCCAACAAGCAGCAGATCCGGGGAGACTCCCCTTCCTCCCCCCCGGGAGGAGCAGTGCAGGAGCGCACCACAGGGATCTGCTGGGTTTAGAGACTCCACATGGGGTCATGTGCCAGAGATAGAAATGCTCAGTCACAGGCCAGGTGAGCACGGAGTGTGGCCAAAGACCGGGGAGACGGGAGTGACTGATTGCTTTTCTCTAGGGGCTCACTGAGGAGTGGGGCCACAGGTTCTAGGCTCCTCCGGGGTGGAGACTGGAAGGCCACCATTTTCACTCTCATCCTCCAAAACTGTATGGAAAGCTTGCAGGGAACAAAAGCTCTGGAGAGCAAACCCGAGCAGATTCCTTAGCCCAGACCCGGCAAGGGCAGGGCAATTCCGCCTCCGGGGAAGACATTTGGGAACCACGGCAACAGGCCCCTCCCCCCACATCAGCACGAACAGCCAGCCAAGAACAAGTTTACCGATCAATGAGAGCAGCAGAACACCAGCACTAGGGGAATACAGCACATAGAATTCATGGCTTCCCCCCACCCCCAATTCTTTAGTCTTTCAAAGTTAATCTTTTTAATTTTCTTTTCTTTTTTTTTTTGAATTTTTCTTTTTCCCTTTTTCAACCAACATCTTATGAATCCCTTTTTTAAAAGTCTTTTTTATTTTTCATTTTTAGAGTCATATTCTATCCCTTCATAGTAGTTAACCATATATATATATATATATATATATATATATATATATATATATATATAAGTTGTTCTCTCTTTAAAATTTTGGGGTACAGTTTCTTCTAACAGACCAAAATATACCCTAAATCTCTAGTGTATGGTTTTGTTCTATTCTCCTGCCTGATCACATTCTCTCCCTTTCTTTATTTTTTTTAATTCCTCTTCTTTCTTTTTTCAACCAACTTCTTATCAATTCCTTTTATAAAATCTTTTATAATTCTCATCTTTACAGTCATATTCCATCCCTTCATTGTATTTACCCTTATTTTTGTACATATATAAGTTTTTCTTTCTTTAAAATTTTGGGAGGCACTTTCTTCTAACAGACCAAATTACACCCAAAATCTAGTGTGTGGCACTGATCTATGCACCAGCCTGATCATATTTGATCAGAATTTTTTTTTTTATCTTTTTCTATTACTTTTTTTTTCTTTTTTCCATTTCTTTCCCACTGGTTTCAGGTCTCTTCTGATTTGTTTAGTGTATATTTTTCTGGGGTCGTTGTTACCCTGTTAGCATTTTGTTCTCTCATTCATCTATTCTCTTCTGGACAAAATGAAAAGATGACAATATCACCTCAAAAAAAACAACAAGAGGCAGGACTGACTGCCAGAGACCTAATCAATATGGACATTAGTAAGAGGTCAGAACTAGAGTTCAGAATGACAATTTTTAAGATACTAGCTGGGCTTGAAAAAAGCATGGAAGATATTAGAGAATCCCTTTCTGGAGAAATAAAAGAACTAAAATCTAACTAAGTCGAAATCAAAAAGGCTATTAATGAGGTGCAATAAAAAATGGAGGCTCTCACTGCTAGGATAAATGAGGCAGAAGAGAGAATTAGTGATATAAAAGACCAAATGATGGAAAATAAAGAAGCTCAGAAAAAGAGAGATAAACAACTACTGGATCATGAGGGCAGAATTCGAGAGATAAGCGATACCATAAGATGAAACAATATTAGAATAATTGGGATCCCAGAAGAAGAAGAAAGAGAGAGAGGGGCAGAAGGTATATTGGAGCAAATTATAGCAGAGAACTTCCCTGACTTGGGGAAGGAAACAGGCATCACAATCCAGGAAGCACAGAGAGCCCTGTGCCTCAAAATCAGTAAAAATAGGTCAGCACCCCGACATCTAATAGTAAAACTTAGGCGTCTCAGAGACAAAGAGAATATCCTGAAAGTAGCTTGGGACAAGAAATCTGTGACCTACCATGGTAGAAACATTAGATTGGCAGCACACCTAGCCACAGGGACCTGGCAGGCCAGAAAGGACTGGCACGATATCTTCAGAGCACTAAATGAGAAGAATATGCAGCCAAGAATACTGTATCCAGCTAGGCTGTCACTGAAAATAGAAGGAGAGATAAAAAGCTTCCAGGACAAACAAAAACTAAAGGAATTTGCAAACACGGAACCAGCCCTACAAGAAATATTGAAAGGGGTCCTCTAAGCAAAGAGAGACCCTAAAAGTAACATAGACCAGAAAGGAACACAGACAATATACAGTAACAGTCACCTTACAGGCAATACAATGGCACTAAATTCATATCTTTCAATAGTTACCCTGAATGTAAATGGGCTAAATGCCCCAATCAAAAGACATAGGCTATCAGATTGGATAAAAAAAGAAGACCCATCGATATGCTGTCTGCAAGAGACTCATTTGAGACCCAAAGACACCTCCAGATTGAAAGTGAGGGGGTGGAAAACCATTTACCATGCTAATGGACACCAAAAGAAAGCTGGGGTGGCAATCCTTATAGCAGACAAATTAGATTTTAAACCAAAGACTATAATAAGAGATGAGGAAGGACACTATATCCTACTTAAAGGGTCTATCCAACAAGAAGATCTAACAATTGTAAATATCTATGCCCCTAACATGGGGGCAGCCAATTATATAAGCCAATTAATAACAAAAGCAAAGAAACACATCAACAACAATACAGTAATAGTAGGGGACTTTAACACCCCCCCTCAATGAAATGGACAGATCATCTAAGCAAAAGATCAACAAGGAAATAAAGACTTCAAATGACGCACTGGACCAAATGGACTTCACAGATATATTCAGAACATTCCATCCCAAAGCAACAGAATACTCATTCTTCTCGAGTGCCCATGGAACATTCTCCAGAATAGATCACATCCTGGGTCACAAATCAGGTCTCAACTGGTACCAAAAGATTGGGATCATTCCCTGCATATTTTTGGACCAAAATGCTTTAAAACTAGAACTCAAACAAGAGGAAAGTCAGAAAGAACTCAAATACATGGAGGCTAAAGAGCATCCTACTAAAGAATGAATGGGTTAACCAGGAAATTAAAGAAGAATTAAAAAAAATTCATGGAAACAAATGAAAATGAATACACAACTGTTCAAAATCTTTGGGATGCAGCAAAGGCAGTCCTAAGATGAAAGTATATAGCAATACAAGCCCTTCTCAAGAAACAAGAAAGGTCTCAAATACAGAAACTAATCCTACACCTAGAGGAGCTGGAGAAAGGACCACAAATAAAGCCTAAACCCAGCAGGAGAAGAGAAGTAATAAAGATCAGAGCAGAAATCAATGAAATAGAAACCAAAAGAACAGTAGAACAGATCAACGAAACTAGGAGCTGGTTCTTTGAAAGAATTAACAATACTCAAACCCCCCTGGCCAGACTTATCAAAAAGAAAAGAAAAAAGGACACAAATAAATAAAATCATGAATGAAAGAGGAGAGACCACAACCAACACCAAAGAAATACAATTATAAGAACATATTAGGAACAACTATATGCCAGCAAATTAGATAATCTGGAAGAAATGGATGCATTCCTAGAGATATATCAACTACCACAATTGAACCAGGAAGAAATAGAAAACCTGAATAGACCTATAACCACTAAGGAAATTGAAGCAGTAACCAAAAATCTCCCAAGAAACAAGAGCCCAGGGCCAGATGGCTTCCCAGGGGAATTCTATCAAACATTTCAAGAAGAATTAATACCTATTCTCCTGAAATTGTTCCAAAAAATAGAAACGGAAGGAAAACTTCTAAACTTGTTTTATGAAGCTACCATTACCTTGATCCCAAAACCAGACAAAGACCCCATCAAAAGAATTACAGACCAATATCCCTGATGAACATGGATGCAAAAATTCTCACCAAAATACTAGCCAATAGGATCCAACAGTACATTAAAAGGATTATTCACCATAACCAAGTGGGATTTACTCCTGGGCTGCAATGTTGGTTCAACACCCATAAATCAATCAGTGTGATACAATACATTAATAAAAGAAAGAACAAGAACCATATGATCCTCTCAATGGATGCAGAAAAAGCTTTTGACAAAGTACAGCATCCTTTCTTGATTAAAACTCTTCAGAGTGTAGGGATAGAGGGCATATAACTCAATATCATAAAAGCCATCTATGAAAAACCCACAGCGAATATCATTCTCAATGGGGAAAAACTGAGAGCTTTCCCCCTAAGGTCAGGAACATGGCAGGGATGTCCACTATCACCACTGTTATTTAACATAGTACTAGAAGTCCTAACCACAGCAATCAGACAACAAAAAAAATAAAAGGCATCCGAATTGGCAAAGAAGAAGTCAAACTCTCACTCTTTGCAGATGATATGATACTTTATGTGGAAAACCCAAAAGACTCCACCCCAAAACTGCTAGAACTCATACAGGGATTCAGTAAAGTGGCAAGATATAAACTCACTGCACAGAAATCAGTGGCATTCCTATACACCAACAATAAGACAGAAGAAAGAGAAATTAAAGAGTCGATCCCATTTACAATTGCACCCAAAACCATAAGACACCTAGGAATAAATCTAACCAAAGAGGCAAAGAATCTGTACTCAGAAAACTATAAAATACTCATGAAGAATTTGAGGAAGACACAAAGAAATGGAAAAAGGTTCCATGATCTTGGACAGGAAGAACAAATATTGTGAAGATGTCAATGCTACCTAGAACCATCTACACATTTAATGCAATCCCTATCAAAATACCATCAACCTTTTTCAAAGAAATGGAACAAATAATCCTAAAATTTAAATGAACCAGAAAAGACCCCGAATAGCCAGAGGAATGTTGAAAAAGAAAAGCAAAGCTGGCGGCATCACAATTTCGGACTTCAGCTCTATTATAAAGCTATAATCATCAAGACAGTATGGTACTGGCACAAAAACAGACACATAGATCAATGGAACAGAATAGAGAGCCCAGAAATGGACCCTCAACTCTATGGTCAACTCATCTTCGACAAAGCAGAAAAGAATGTCCAATGGAAAAAAGACAGTCTTTTCAACAAATGGTGTTGGGAAAATTGGACAGCCACATGCAGAAGAATGAAAGTGGACCATTTCCTTACACCACAGACAAAAATAGACTCAAAATGGTTGAAAGACCTCAATGAGACAGGAGTCCATCAAAATCCTAGAGGAGAACACAGGCAGCAACCTCTTTGACCCCCGCTGCAGCAACTTCTTCCTAGAAACATTGCCAAATGCAAGGGAAGCAAGGGCAAAAATGAACCATTGGGACTTCATCAAGATAAAAACTTTTGCACAGCAAAGGAAACAGTCAACAAAACCAAAAGACAACTGACAGAATGGGAGAAGATATTTGCAAATGACATATCAGATAAAGGGCTAGTATCCAAAATCTATAAAGAACTTATCAAACTCAACACCCAAAGAACAACTAATCCAATCAAGAAATGGGCAGAAGACATGAGCAGACATTTCTGCAAAGAAGACATCCAAATGGCCAACAGACACATGAAAAAGTGCTCAACATCGCTCGGCATCAGGGAAATCCAAATCAAAACCTCAATGAGATACCACCTCACACCAGTCAGAATGGCTAAAATTAACAAGTCAGGAAACAACAGATGTTGGCGGGGATGCGGAGAAAGGGGAACCTTCCTACACTGTTGGTGGGAATGCATGCTGGTGCATCCACTCTGGAAAACAGTATGGAGGTTCCCCAAAAAGTTGAAAATAGAGCTTCCCTACAACCCAGCAATTGCACTACTGGGTATTTACCCCAAAGATACAAATGTAGTGATCTGAAGGGGTACGTGCACCCCGATGTTTATAGCAGCAATGTTCACAATAGCCAAACTGTGGAAAGAGCCAAGATGTCCATTGACAGATGAATGGATAAAGAAGAAGTGGTGTATATACACACACACACACACACACACACACACACACACACACACACACACACACAATGGAATATTATGCAGCCATCAAAAAATGAAATCCTGCCATTTGCACCGACGTGGATGGAACTGGAGGGTATTATGCTGAGCGAAATAAGTCAATCAGAGAAAGACATGTATCATATGATCTCACTGATATGAGAAATTCTTAATCTCAGGTAACAAACTGAGGGATACTAGAGTGGTAGGAGGTGGGAGGGATGGGCTGGCTCGGTGATAGTCACTGGGGAGTGTATATGCAATGGTGAGCCTTGTGAATTGTGTAAGACTGTTGAATCACAGACTTGTACCTCTGAAACACATGAATACATTATATGTTAAAAAAAAGAAGGTAGTAGGAAGGGTAAAATGAAGGGGGGAAATCGGAGGGGGAGACGAACCATGAGAGACTATGTAGTCTGAGGGTTCTGGAGGGGAGGGTGATGGGGGATGGTTTAGCCTGGTGATGGGTATTAAAGAGGACACATATTGAATGGAGCCCTGGGTGTTATACACAAACAATGAATCATGGATCACTATATCAAAAACCAATGATGTAAAGTATGGTGATTAACATAACATAATAAAATTTAAAAAAACCCACTTAGTTCTATGTGTTATGTTATGAAAATGAAAACGAGACCTTTTGGTTTGATCTATTTTTCCCAAATTAGGTATATGTATTAAGATTTAGCATCAAGTTTATAATATGTGAACTTTTGCTCTATGAATGCAACTAATGTTTGTAAGTAAATATTGGGTTTTATAATATTAAAAATGGGAGTCAGTCTCTCATGCCCAGCTGGTAATAATGTGGGAAGCTGGTAGGGACTGTGGCCAGCTAGGACAAGTAGGTATTGCATGAAGGTATTCCAATTCAAAAGATGAAAAATTATTCTGTCTGCCAAAGAAAATATGTTCTGAAGGCTGATTGTTCTGCAATCCTTGATCTGATGTTTTTGGGCCTGAAATTTACTAAAAAATTAAATTATAAAAAGTTAAATGGTTTGGCTTTATTATGAAGTAATCTGTTGTTTTAAAATTAAAAGATAAGCATTACAAAGTGATAAAACAAGGGGCACCTGGAGTGCTCAGTCTGTTAAGTGTCTGACTCTTGATTTTGGCTCAGGTCATGATCTCAGGATTGTGAGATCGAGCCCCACGTGGGGCTCCATGCTCAGCAGGGAGTCTGCTTGAGATTCACTTCCTCTGCCCCTCCCCCTGCTTGCATGGGCTCTAAAATAAATACATAAAAAATAAAGCAGGTATCATGAAATCTAGTTATTATAAATGCCACCTATCTGTATTTGAAATAACTTGTTGGTAGCTGTTTTTTTCTAATAAGTAGAATTTTCTTGATTATAGATTTATTTTTATTATTTTTTATTTTTAAATGGCCAATATGGTTATGAGTAAGATTTGTGTGGTCAGCTTCTGTTCTTTCATAAACCTTCACATAAAAATCATTTTAGCTGTAACCAAAAATTGAAGTCTTTAAAAAATGGCAGATGTTAATTTAAAAACAGCATATACTAATTTAGTTTGCTGTATGTTTATGGTCTAATGGAAGTTTCATAAGCTTTCTTTTCTCCTAAATCAGTAAAGTATATGTCAGAGTTTTGGAATATGTCTTTAGCCAAGAATTTTATCCACTTATATCTGTTTACCAGCTTATATAAAGCAAAAAAGAATGTATGTAACTATAGTAAGCAATATAGTTTTGCTCATGTTATCTGATGTTTGCCAAAAGAAGAATAAAAGATGAAGTAAAAAAAACAACAACACTGAATTCCAATACTGGAACATTGGAAAACAATAACAACAACACTTAATTCCATTTATTGGATATGAATATATCCAATAAAGATATATTTACATTTAGAATTTGTGATTTATGCAATGGTTGTCTAAAGATGTGGATAATAATATTCTAAGATTAGACTTTTTATATTTTGAAAGCAGTGCTTTTAAATGGGAAAGTGTAATTATCTTAAAAAGTTGGTTAGATCATGTCAGCTCTCAACTCAAAATTCTCCAGTGGTTTCTCATCCCATTCAAAGCAAAATCCAAAGTTCTTCCTAATGTTGGATCTGTAACACCTTGCCTTTGACTACTTCTCTGACTTCATCTTCTGCCTCACTCAGCTCCAGCCATACAGCCCTCCTTACTCTTAAACACATCAAAGATGCTCCCAACTTGGAGCCTTTACACAATTTTTCCCTCTGTCTGCTCTTTCCCCAGAACTCCTTTGCTCTCAAGTGTCATATCAGATTGGTCTTCCCTATGCCACCTAAAAACACCGAACCCACCCGCAACCCTGGCACTCTCTATTACCTTCTTGGTACTATATATTTTTCCATAGCATGTATAACAACCTGAGTTTGTTTTCTTTACTGCAGTTTTCCCAATAACCAGTTCAGTAAATAGTAATTGTTTCAATTTTAGTATATGTGCTGCCAAAGTGAGCACCAGTAAAGAATCTAGTTATGCATCTGATAACTTTTGAGATAACTATATAAAATGTATTTGGTATTTTTTTCTGACACTATAAAAGTCTTTTTTTCTTTCAACTTAAAAATAGTGCCATCATTAGTATCAGTTACTGCTGCAGTTTTAATTTTTGTGTCCTCCTCAAATTCATATGTTGAAATCCTAATGCCCAAAGTGATGGTATTAGGAGGTGGGTCTTTGGGAGGTAATTAGGTCACAGGGGTGGAGCCCTCATGAATGGGATTGGTGAGTTTAAAAAAGAGATCTCAGAGAGCCCCCTAACACTTTCCACTAAATGAGAACACAGTGAGAAGGTGTTATCTATGAACTAGGAAGCCTCACTAAACACCAAATCTGCTGGCACCATGATCTTGGACTTCCCAGCCTTTGGAACTGCGAGAAGTGAATTTTTGCACTTTATAAGACACATAAGTCTTTGGTGTTTTGTTATAGCAGCCCAAACAGACTAAGACAGTTATTTTTTCAGGCACCTAATAACTTATCCTGGACCTCTAGGGTTCTGCAGTTCACTAGGATTGTGTGTGGTTTGGGAAATGCTGTTCTAGAAGATAGTGTTAAAGGCAAGGTGACTACCCATGCATCTCCTGTCATCATTCGGCATATCACAGCTTTTCAAACATTTGAAAAAACGGTAGATAAAAAGAGTATCATTGTTTTTCTATTTCTGTATGTAAAATAACATTAAAAGAGATTGTTTAAAATATATTTTTTTTAAGATAGTGCATGTGTGTGAGTGAGGGAGGGGGAGAGGGAGAGGGAGAAAGAATCTTAAGCAGACTCCTCACTCAGCACAGAGCCTGTCACTGGGCTCCATCTCACCACCTGAGATCATGACTGGAGTCAAAACCAAGAGTCAGATGCTTAACTAACTGAGCCCAGATGCTTAACCAACTGAGTCCCCAAATTTTAAGGGCCTTAAAATGTTTTTTAAAAAAGAGACTGTTTTAATAACGAAAGTTTCTTCAAAAGGAGTTTGGATTAAAAATAAGCATATGGATTGAAAGGGAACTGGGAATCTGATAACAAGGAAAATATTTAACAACATTAGTGACCCACAAGGAGCATAATGCTATAATGCTTATGAGATGTTGAAAATAGTAGCAAGGACTCAAAAATTCAAGGCAGGTAGATATAAATGAAATTTATGAAAAAAAATAACATTACTTGCCACCCGCAAATGATACGGCTGGAGGAAAATTATCTGAGAGACGTAGTTTGTTTTTGGTGAACTCAGAAATTAAATAACGCTGAAAAGCAACCAGCATAGTAGAAAAATAATTAGTAGATAAAAGCTTTAAAAACCTTTCTCGTATGCCCAAGGCAAGACTAGAGGCCTCCTAAAGATGAAGCAGCATGGGAGGGTTACCTGCTGAAACAGATGCAATAAAATTACTGGACTTAATATCAGTACAAAAGAAAAATCAGTAGCTCAGTGTCCCAGGAGCTGAGGGAATGATTCTGCCACCTCCACCATACCTCACTTTAAAAATGTCAGTTTCATATGCTACTTACTTCAGTGACTTATAAGAAAATAAGTTATTTGTAAAAGGTTTTTAAATGTTGTTTGTAACATCATCTTTAAAACTTCAGCAAAGATATTTATTATGTTGGAATAAATGTTATAAATAAACTGAGATATTGTCTCTTACATGCAAATTCTTATATATTTATCCACAAGAACGATCAGAAATAAAACAAAAATATATCATTTTGTGTACACACACACTATCAGTACTAAACATTATTTAATCTGTAGTTACAAAAAGCTCTTTTAAAAAAAGCATTTGGGTGTGTCTTGCCTAAGGAGAGAGAAGGGTAAAATGGGGAGGTGGAATTTTGCATATAATCAGTATCTGGATTAGAGAAAAAAGGATTTAAGGGTAAGTTCACATATGATAAAATCTTTTTAGTGGTGAGTTAACTGGAAAATATATGTTTAAATAACAATAACAAGAGATGAAAATAACAGCTTTTTGTGTTTTCTTTCAGTCTTAGAAGGACGTTCAGTTTAACGTTGTGATCCTCTATCCTAGAAAAAAGGAAGTTTGCAAAAACATGTTTAAGGTTGATGAGTTAAAGGAGCACTGAAAGGAATTGACAGTATATTCTTTAGCTAAGTAATACTAAGGAAATAGAAATAATAGCTTGCTAATATGTTTATTAGGTACATTATTTTAAAAGACCAAAATAGTATGAATGGTAAATGACTATGACAAGGTGGGATGGTACCAATAATGAAAACAAAGAACAAAAAAATTGAATATCAGAAAAAGCTTATGAAATAATAGAATTCTTGGCCAAGGTAATAGATGTGAACTGGAAAATGAAATGTTTATGAGAGACTATGCTGGCCAGGGCTTAATGAAAGGGCATAGAATCCACTGCGGTTAGTTTAAGCAAAGGGGATTTTTAAATTTTTTTTTAAATAAGTTGTTAGGGACACCTGGGTGGTTCAGTCATTAAGCATCTGCCTTCGGCTCAGGTCATGATCCCAGGGTCCTGGACTCGAGCCCCGCATCAGGCTCCCTGCTCAGCAGGAAGCCTGCTTCTCCCACTCCCCCTGCTTGTGTTCCCTTTCTTGCTGTGTCTCTCTCTATCAAATAAATATATAAAATCTTTAAAAAAATAAGTTGTTAAATAATTTTTAGAACCATTAGGAAAGAAACTCTAGCTTGAGCCAACTTGGATGACTTTAAGAGGCATGATGCAGGTTATGAGGAGGGCTCCTCCCTTTTCTAAGATGAAGAAGCAGCACATTCAGGGAAGAGTCAAGATGGGGAGGCTGCCTCAGATAAACCACACACCTCCACAATGGTGCAAGACAGCAGGGACAATAGAAGCCACAGAAAAATGACCTCTATCTTACTTTCCACATTCTACGTCTCACATGAAGGCACCAAAAAGGTAGAACCTAAAATACTCTGATCCCTAGCTATAAGTGAGTCTAGAAAATGCAGACTTTATCTTTTTGGACTCACCAGTGCAGGAAGGCTCTAGAAAGAGTTTGGAATGGATGGAGAGTGCCTATCCATGACATGCACTAAAGAATTCATTATAAAAGAAACTTAGAAAACATCTACAGTAACACCAGAGAGCTGGATCAAAATGGTGGAGTAGGAAAAAGCTCACCTTCTCCCATGGAAACATGAAAACTACAACTACATATAGAACAATCCCTCTCTGAGAATGACCTGAGGCCTGGAAGAACATATTTTACACAATTAAGGGTATAAAGGAAAAGCAACATTGAGGTGTGTGGGAGGGGTGGAGATGCTGAGTAGTCAGGACCCACACCCCTGACTCAGCAGTCTGCAAATGGGAGGGATATCACAACTGTAGAGGCTCTCCCTGAGGAATGGGGGGGGGTCTGAACCCCACATTAGGCTCCCAAGCCTGGAGGACGTGCATTTGGAAGATGAGCCCCAATAATGTTTAGCTTTGAAAACCAGTGAGCTCTCTTTCCAGGAGAGCCAAAGGACAGTAGGAAATTGGGATTTTGCTCTAAGAGGTCATGTGCACAATCTCATTCCAAGGCCTAGCATAGAGGTGTAAGTTTGATAAAGCTCATGAGTTATACGTAAAGGAGATTCATTGCCTGTGTCCTGGAGTGGCAGAGATCTGTTGGAACTTTCTTCAGGGATGAAAGTGCTGGTAGGTACTATTTTTTTCCCCACTCCCCTCTACCTAGCTGTTCTGGTGCTGGTAGGTACAAACACTCTCCGTCTACTGTATGGCACTACTCACCCTACCCCAGTTTTCCTTTGCAGACTCACCCTGCCCAACCTGCCTGGTCAGTGGTCCCCTAAGAGGCTCCCTGCTGTGCCACACCCAGCAGGCAGGCTTTGCCAGCACTAGCACCCCTCCCACACAGCCCCCACCATAGGGACCAGCCTCCCCCCCAACTAGAGCACCTGCAACAATTCTGATCATATCTTGCAGCTACATAGCCAGAGGCCTGCTCCACCCACCAATGTACCTGCAGCTGTGGCAGCCTAGCCTCACAGCCAGCTGCACTGGAGGCCAACCATACATGCCAGTGCACCTGCAACCATTGTGACCAGACCTCACAGACAGCCATGCTGGGGGACAGCCCCACACACCAGCAAGTTCACACCAACTGCAGCCCAGCCACAACAGGAGGGTACATGCAGCCTATACAGGGGACACCCTTGAAGTACTTGGCTTAAGCGACTAGGGAGGGTTGCACAACTGGGCCCTATAGGACACCTTCTACCTAGAGCCACTCCTTCATGACTGGGAGATATAGCTGGATCTACCTAAAACATAAACAAAAACAGAGTTTGGCAAAATGGGGAGATAGAGGAATGTTTCAAACAAAAGAACAAGATAAAACTGCAGAAAAAGAACTAACCAAAATGGAGAAAAACAATCTACCAGATAAAGAGTTCAAAGTAATTGTTATAAAGATGCCCACCAAACTCAGGAGAAGAATGGATGAATACAATGAAAATTTCAACAAAGAGATAGAAGACAAAAAAACAAAAAACAAAAAACAAAAACAAGCAAACAAACAAAAAAACACCCAACAAATCATAACTGAAGAAAACAGTAACTGAAATGAAAAATTTGCAAAGGGAATCAACAGAAGATTAGATGATGTAGAATGCATCAACAATTTGAAAGACAGGGTAGTGGAAGTCATCCAATTGGAACAGCAAAAAGAAAAAAAATTTTAAAAATGATAGTTTAAGGGACCTATGGGACAACAGCAAGTATAATAACATTTGTATTATAAGGTTCCCAAAAGAAGAGAGAGAAAGTCAGATAGAAAATCTATTTGAAGAAATAATAGCTGAAAACGTCATTAACATGGCAAAGAAAGTAGACATACAAATCTAGCAAGTACAGACAGTCCCAAATGAAATGAGCTCAAAGAGACCCACACCAAGACATATTATAATCAAAGTGTCAAATATTAAAGAACCATAAAATCAGCAAGAGAAAAACAACTAGTTATGTACAAGGAAAATCCCTCAAGACTATAAGCTGATTTTTCAGCAGAAACTTGGCAGACCAGAAAGGAGTGACACAATATATTCAAAGTGCTGAAAGGAAAAAACTTACAACTAAGAATACTTTACCCAACAAGCTTATCACTCATAATTGAAGGAGAGATAGTTTCTGAGACAAGCAAAAATTAAAGGAGTTGATCACCATTAAAACCAGTGTTACAAGCAATGTTACAGGGATTTATTTAAATGGGAAAAAAAAAAAAGCCATAACTAGAAATAAGAATGTTATGAAAGGAAAAATTTCCCTAGAAAAAGCAAATAGTAAAGGTAGTAGATCAATCACTTATAAAACTAGTATGGGGGTGCCTGGGTGGCTCAGTTGTTTAAGGATCTGACTCTTGATTACAGCTCAGGTCATGTTCTCAGGATCATGAGATCAAGCCCTGCATCAGGCTCTGTGCTGGACACAGAACCTGCTTAAGATTCTCACTGTCCCTGGTGCCTGGGTGGCTCAGTTGGTTAAGTGATTGCCTTCGGCTCAAGTCATGATCCCAGAGTCCTAGGATTGAGTTCCACATTGGGCTCCCAGCTTAGCGGGGAGACTGCTTTGCCCTCTGACCTTCTCCCCTAGGCTCTTTCTCACACACACTCTCTCTCTCAAATAAATAAAATCTTAAAAAAAAAAAAGATTCTCTCTGTCCCTCTCCCTTTGCCCCTCCCTGCTCTTGCTTTCTCTCTTTCTCAAAAAGAAAAATTAAAAAAAAATAAAGCTAGTATGAAGGTTAAAAGACAAAAGTAGTAAAATCAGTTATATCTACAATAATTAGTTAAGAGATACCCAAAAAATGTAAAACATGATGTCATATACATAAAATGTGGAAGGCGGAGTAAAAGTTTTGTGCTTTTAGAATGTTTTTTAATTTAAGTGACCTACTACTAGACTACTATAGACTGAGGATGTTATATATGAATCTCATGGTAATCACAAGCCAAAAGTCTATAGCAGATACACAAAAAATAAACAGAAAGGAATCCAAGCATAACATTAAAGAAAGTCATCAAATCACAAGGAAAGAGAAGAAAAAAGAGAAACAGAGAAGAACTACAAAAACAACTAGAAACCAAGCAATAAAATGGCGGTAAGTACATATCTATTAATAATTACCTTAAATTTAAATGGACTAAATAGTCCAATCAAAGACATATAGTAACTGAATGGATAAACAAGACCCATTTCTGTGTTGCCTACAAGAGACTCACTTCAGACCTAAAGAAATATAAACTGAAAGTGAAAGGATGGAAAAAGATATTCCAGGCAAAAGGAAGTGAAAATCTGGGGTAGCAATACTTATATCAGACAAAATAGACTTTAAAACAACGGCTGTAACAAAAGTCAAAGAAGGGCATTACATAATGATAAAAGGATTAATTCAACAAGAGGAGATAACACTTGTGAATATCTATGTACCCAACATAGGGACACCCCCCCCAAAAAAATAAAGGAAGTGTTAAAAGAAATAGAGAAAATGACAGCAATACATAATAGTAGTGAACTTTAATGCCCTACTTACATCAGTGGATAGATCATCCAGGCAGAAAATCAATAAGCAAAATTGGTTTTACATGACACATTAAGCCAGATGGATATATGGAGATACACACACACACACACACACACACACACACACACACACACACACAGACAACATCCTATCCAAAAACAGTGGCATACACATTATTCTCAAGTACACATGGAACACTCCCCAGGACAGTTCATATTAGGCCACAAAATAGGTTTCAATGAATTTATGAAGACTAAAATCATATCAAGCATCTTTTCTGATCACAACGGTGTGGAAGTAGAAATAATTTACAAAAGGGATACTGGAAAAAAACCCAAAAATGTGGAGGCTAACCAACATGCTACTAAACAACTAATGGGTCAATAAAGGAATCACAGAGAAAATAAAAAATACCTGGAGACAAATGAAAATAGAAACACAATGTTCCAAAATCTATGGGATACAACAAAAGCAATTCTATGAGGGAAATTTATAGTGATACAGGTCTACTCCAAGACATAGGACAATCTCAAATAAGCAATCTAAATTGACACCTATAAGAACTAAAAAAAGAAGAAGAAACAAAGCTCAAAGTTAGTAGAGTGGAAATAAATGAAACAGAATGAAAAAAAAAAAAACAATGAAACTAAGAGCTAGTTTTTTGAAAAGATAAGCAAAGTGGCTAAACCTTTAGCCTGATTCATAAAAAAAAGAAAGAGGGTCCAAAGAAATAAAACTGAAAATGAAAGAGGAATCAAAGGATCATAAGAGGCTACTAGAATAATTATATACCAACAAATGGGACAATCTAGAAGAAATGGATAAAAACATACAAGTCCTAAAAACATATAATGTTCCAAGACTGAAGCAGGAAGAAATAGAAAATCTGAACAAACTGATTACTAGTAATGAAATTGAATCAGTAATCAAAACCCTCCCAACAAACGAAAGTCCAAGACCAGACAGCATCTACCAGATGAATTCTACCAAATTTTAAAGAAGAGTTAACACCTATTCTCAAACTATTCCACAAAATTGAAGAGGGAGGGATGCTTCCACACTCATTCTATGAGGCTGGTATTACCGTGATACCAAAATCAGACAAATACACGACAAAAGAGAAAATTATAGGCCAATATCCCTGATGAACATAGATGCAAAAGTTCTCAACAAAATATTAGCAAGCCAGATTCAACAATTCATTAAAAGGATCATACACCATGTCCAGGTGGGATTTATTTCAGGGATGCAAGGATGGTTCAATATCCACAAATCAATTCACATGATACACCACATTAACAAAATGAAGAATAAAAATGATGGTTATCTCAATAGATACAGAAAACCCATTTGATAAAATTAAACATTGATTGATGATAAAAAAAACTCTCAACAAAGTGGGTACAGGGACAACGTAACTCAACACAATAAAATTAATACATGACAAACCCAGAGCTAACATCATATTTAATGGTAAAAAATTAAAAGCTTTACCTCTAAGGTCAGGAACAAGACAAGGATGCCCACTGTCACCAGTTTTATTTAATATAATAGTGGAAATTCTAGCTCAGCAATCTGACAACTAAAAGGAAGATAAATCATCCAAACTGGAAAGGAAGAAGTAAAACAGTCACTATATTTGCAGATTCCATAATACTATGTTTAGAAAACCCTAAAATTCTTCTCCAAAAAATGAGTAGAACAAATGAAATCAATAAGTTGTAGTATAAAAAATTTACACAAATATGGCATTTCTATACGTTAATAATGAACAATTAGAAAGAGAAATTAAGAAATGATCCCATTTACAATTGCATCAAAAAGAATAAAATACCTAGGAATAAATTTAATCAAGGAAGTAAAAGACCTGTATTCTGAAAACTATAAAGACACTAATGAAAGATATTGAAGACAACACAAATAAGTGGAAAGATAATCCATGCTCATGGACTGGAAGAATTAACACTGGTAAAATGTCCATTCCTTTCAAGGCAATGTACAGATTCGATGGAATCCCTACCAAAATTCAAAGGACGATTTTTTGCAGAATGAGAACAAATAATTTTAAAATTTGTATGGAACCATAAAAGACCCTGGATAGCCAAAGGAATCTTGAGAATGAAGAACAAAGCTGAAAGTATCATGCTCCCTGATTTCAAGCTATACTACAGAGCTATAGTAATCAATACAGTATGGTACTGGCACAAAAATAGATACATAGATCAAAAGAACAGAATGGAGAGTTCAGAAAAAACCCATGCTTATATGATCAATTAATCTTTGACAGAGGAGGCCAAAATGTACAATGGGGGAAAGATAGTTTCTCCAATAAATCCTGTTGGGAAAACTGGACAACATGTGAAAGAATAAAACTGGACCACTGTCTTACACATATATAAACATAAACTCAAAATGGATTAAAGAGTGAAGCATTGGTTGGGATAGTGGTGAGCATAGCTGCCTTCCAAAAGAGATTAAAGACTTAAATGTAAGACTGGAAACCACAAGACTCCTAAAAGAAAACATAGGTAGTAAGGTCTTTGATATTGGTCTTAGCAATATTTTTTGGATTTATCTCTGTAGGCAAGGGTAACAAAGGCAAAAATTAGCAAATGGGACTATAACAAGCTAAAATTCTTTTGCACAGTGAAGGAAGCCATAAGCAAAATGAAAAGGCAACCTACTGAATGGGAGAAGATACTTGTAGATATATCTGATAAGAAGTTAATATCCAAAATGTACAAAGAACTCATATAACTCAATACCGAAAAAAAAAATTCTGATTGAAAAATGGACAGAGGACCTGAATAGACATTTCTCTGAAGAAGAAATACAGATGGACAACAGACACATGAAAAGATACTCAACATCACTCATCATCAGGGAAATGCAAATCAAAACCACAAGGAGTTATCGCCTCATACTAGTCAGAATGGCTACTGTCAAAAAGACAGGAAATAGGTCAGAATGTAGAGAAAAAAATAGAAACCTGGTGCCCTGCTGGTGGGAATGTAAATTGGTATAGCCAATGTGGAAAACAGTATGGGAGTCCTCAAAAAATTAATGATTTGAGTAATTGAGTAATAACCATATTATGCAGCAATTCTGATTCTGGGAATTTATCTGAAGAAAATGAAAACACTAATTGGAAAAGATATATGTGCCCTTATATTCACTGCAGCATTATTTATAGTAGGTAAGATACAGAAGTAATCTAAGTGTCCACTGATAGATGAATGGATAAAGGAGATGAGGCATATATATACAATGGACTATTACTTAACCATAAACAAGAATGAAATCTTGCCATTTGTGAGAAAATGGATGGAGCTATAGAATATTATGCTAAATGAAATAAGTTAGAGAAAGACAAATACTGTGTGATTTCACTTCCATTTGGAATCTAGAAAACAAAACAAATGAACAAACAAAAGAAAGCAGAAATAGATTCATATTTGCAATCTGGTGGTTGGCAGAGGGGTGGGGCATGGGGGTTGGGGGGACATGGATGAAATAGGTGAAGGGGATTAAAAGGTACCAACTTCCAGTTATAAGTAAGTCACAGGGTTGTCATGTACAGCGTAGAGAAGACAGTCAATAATGCTGTAACAACTTTGTATGGTGACAGATGGTGGCTAGACTTATGGTGATCACGTTGTAATGTATATAAATGTTGAATCACTATGTTGTACACATGAAACTAATATGTTATACATCAACTACACTTAAGAAAAAAAAAGTTCACCGAAGTGGTGGCATTTGAAAGGAAATATAAAAACAAAACAAAAAATCCAACAAAACCAGAAAATTCAGTAAGAACCAGTTCTTCCCAAGTTTCAGCATTCATTGTCAGCTCTCCCCAAATATCAAAAGAACTACTACAGAAAGATTTAAACGACAACACTTGGGAAAAGAAGAAGCAATATCTTAAAGCTACATATTTTATTTTGAAATTTTCATTTTGAAACTGTGATAGTACTGCTCTTGTGGTATTATTACTTGTAGGAGTCAGCAAATAAGAAAGAAAGTTGCCTGGCTGTGGTCAGTTTTTATGAGCAGGTACAGGTAGGATTGTTGTAGACAATCAGAGTAATGATAGAAGGTCTTAAAAACCATCATCAAGTATTAAACCACTCTTGGATTTCTGTATTAGACCAAACTTGTTTGTTATATGTTATCATTTTATATAGTGTTGGATTTGGTTTGCTAATAATTTTTTAAAATAATTTATACATTTATATTCACAAGAGAGATTTGCAGATAATTTTCTTGCTCATGCTGTCCTCACTTGGTTTTGCAATCAAGGTTCTATTTAGCTCCATAAAATGATTTGGGAAATATTCCCTCTTTTTCTGGGTTCTGCAGGAGTTCATATAAGTTTAAAATGATCTTTTGGGCACCTGGGTAACTCAGTCGGTTAAGCATCTGACTGGCTCAGGTCATGATCTCAGGGTCCTGGGACTGAGCCCTAAGTCAGGCTCCGTGCTCAGTGGGAAGTCTGCTTCTCCCTCTCCCGTTCCCTCTCCCTCTCCCCTTGCTTGTGTTCCCTCTGTTTCTCTCTCAAATAAATAAATAAAATCTTTAAAAATAAAAAAAACACCATCATCAACAATTGAGGCCTAAACTAATTATTCCAATTGTGTTAATGTCTAAAATGATACTAGGGTTTTCTGGCAATATGATGGAATTGTACCAGACACTATGATAAAATCTCCTGCTATAAACCTCTCTGAATGTTCAATAAAGCAATTTAAATACACATCAGAATTCTCAAAAATGTTCCCAAGGGAACAAACATGAAGAGCGGGTTGGAATAAGAATAGCTGAAGCAAAAGCTGTAGCCATTCTTGGGGTGTTTGCTGGCTCAGTCTTGTTTCAATGGCTGCATGTGGTGGAGGCAGGGGATCAGGATTTGGATCCTTAATACACAGGAAGGGGGAATAAGACCCAGGCATATATGTGGGACCCTCAAAGGGTGATACTTCCAATGAAAGCTGCAAAAATATCTGCCTCTATTGGAAGATATGAAGTTCTGGCTGGAAGAAAAATGTCTCGGTGGAGAATTCATAATCATATACCTGATATCACATGTAAATTCAAACTGCCTGCATGGTATGAAGTGGCCCAATTTCAAAAATAGTACCTGGAGGGGCTCCTGGGTGACTCAGTCAGTTAGCAGCCAACTCTGGATTTTGGCTCAGGTCATGATCGCAGGGTTGTGAGATTGAGCCCTACCTTGGGCTCTGTGCTGGGCATGGAGTTGGCTTAAGATTCTTTCTCTCTCCTTCTGCCCCTCCTGGCTCACACACTCTCACTTTCTAAAAGCAAACAAACAAAAACACCCCCCCCCAATAGCACCTGGAAACATTCCTCCCCTCTCTTGCTGTACATTCCCAATCTCCCTGTTGTCTATGTTCATAATTTTGAATAAAACACTCCTAGTCTTATTATTATTTTGATACCTAAACTACTCCTTTGCAACCACACATTAATTTTTAACAAAGTGGAGTGACCATTCATTGCAAGCTGATCCTAAAAGTTCAGATATAATGGCTCAAAACAGGGTCGTTGGAGTCATTCAGACTTGGCTTCTCACAGTGGCTCAATTTGTGTGTAATCTGAAGCAAGTTTCCTAATTTCTTGGAATTTTAATTTCTTTATCAGTTACATAGGGATAATAATAGCATCTACCAATGAAAGAATAATCTTGAGCACTTAGCACATGCTTGATACATAGTGAATCCTTAATAAATGTTAGGTATAATAAATATAAATTATAATAATTATATAATAAACACATAAACGACACCAGTGAGCAAACTCCATTTGATCTAAAGTTCTAGGATTCTTTACCCTTTAATTTCTTTATAAAAAGTATAACTAAGCATGATAATTAACTCATTGATTGTTTAATTTTTTAATTTCTCTACCAACTTCAGGTGACTAATACATCTTTTTACACTAACTTGGTTTTAAATATAATGGGAGAAGTCAACAGATTTTCCCTTTATATTTCTTCAGAATCCTAAATAATTCCTTGGGAGTTAGATAAGGACTCATTAAATCATTCAGGACTTTCTGATACAATTTATAGCACCTTGCATCTTAGCAGGTGTTCAATGTATTTGTTTTGATTTAAAATTGGATTAATATATGTTAGAATCAATATATTGTGGGTATCTTAAGGGTCCAGTTTGACCATCCTGTTGATGTTTAATCCCATCTATGCATCATTCTTAGCCAAATGTTATCCAATACTTGTCTTATAAGGCAGTGCATTCCTGTTATGGGTTCCATACCTCTGAAAATTTGATGTGAATTAGTTCTTGCCCTGAGCTTACTTGGAGGCTAGACTCAGCACTTCCTCACATCCCCAAATCATAGATCCAATTCCACAAAGCCTTAATAAGTGAAACAGATTGTACTGAATTTTACAAATGCTGGTTATGGAATACTGAAGATAATTTGCATACTTCACAGGAAAATTTAATTAAAATTCTCATTAGACATCTTTGACTTCCAAGAAGTCCCTTTCTAGATATTCCAGCAGTGTTATTTCTCCCTGTTTTTCTTCTCCTTGCCCCATATTTGGTCTCTGAAATTCTCTATATTTTTTATAGCTATTCAGTTTAGGTTCAAAGTAAAAGCCTTTCAGCTGGAAGAAATCCTCTTAAAAAGCAGGCCAGGGACCATCCATTGCTCTTTCACAGGCATTGGCCACAACCAACCAGTACATAGTAGTTTCCCTTTCATTTCAGGTGATCTATTGAAACATTTGCCCAATCAAAACAGGTCCCCCCCTTTTTTTTTTGATAGGGTGTAAGTGGGAGAAGGGATCTGTAGAGAGAGGCATTTGTGATTACACTGATAAAAAGTAGTTTTCTCCACACTATACCTAATTTATAATATTAGGTAATTGAGTGTTCTAAAAAAGAAGAGTTACATTTCATTAAATGCCTAACTTGCTCTTAAATGGTAATAAAATTCATTTTTTTGAAGGTACAATTGGATGAATTTTAGTATATTCACAATCATCACTACAATCTAATTCCAAAAACATTACGATCATGCCAAAGACAAAACCCTTTCTCAGTAGCATTTCCCCCCCACCCCAGCCCTTGGCAACCACCAATCTACTCTCTGTCTCTATGGATTTGCCTATTTGGACATTTCATATAAATATTATGACTGGCTTATTTCACTTAGCATAATATTTCCATCTATGTTGCATCTATGTAGTATCAGTATCTATTCTTTTTATGGCTAAATAGTATTCCATTATTTGGATATACCATATTCATCTATTCC
The DNA here is from genome assembly GCF_009762305.2 of Zalophus californianus. Taxonomy (NCBI): domain Eukaryota; kingdom Metazoa; phylum Chordata; class Mammalia; order Carnivora; family Otariidae; genus Zalophus; species Zalophus californianus. Next base: position 127,161,278 of record NC_045598.1, read on the forward strand.
TTGGTTGATAGACATTTGAGTTTATTTCCAGTTTTTGGCTATTATAAATAACGCTGCTATAAACATTTATGTGTATGCATTGTATGGACAAATGTTTTCATTTCTCTTAGATATATATGTAGGAGTGGAATTTCTGGTCACATGGTAAATTTTGAGTGACCATTAAACAGTTTCCCAAAGTGGCCACATCATTTAACATGCCCACCAGCAAGTATGAGAATTCCAACTTTTCCACACCCTCCCCAATACTTGTTATTGTCTTTTTTATTATAGCCATTTTAGTGGGTGTGACATGGTATCTTGAAGTGCATTTCCCTGATGGTTAATGATGTCAAGCATTTTTTTATGTGCTTATTCCCATTTGTATATCTTCTTTAAAGAAGTGTCTGAATCATTTGTCCATTTTAAATTGTTATTTATTGTTGAGTTGTAAGAGTTATTTTAATATTCTAAATAAAAGCCTCTTATTAGATATATCATTTGCAAATACATTCTCTCCCATTCTGTAGGTTGTCCTAATAATCATTTCTTTTTAGGCAACACTTGAGTTATTTAGGAATTAAAGCCTAAATATGGATATCATCTAAATTCTTTGCCTCTCTCTTGGATTTATTTCAATTTGGAAGAAGCAGTGTTCATGGCATTCTCCAAAAAGAGTACACAGAAGAAGGAGAAAAAAAAAAAAAACCCACAGTGCCTAGCAGAGAGTATGTGCTCAATTAACTTTGGTGAATTAATGAGTAAAATTTGTATATTTATTCTTGTTTCCCACTACTACTTTAACTTGTTGACTCTCTCTGCTGGATCCACTTTAAAGTGATGATATTCATTTCATGGTCTGAAGGTCCCCAGGGGGAGCTATGAAGTATGCTCTAAGTCTGTCTACACCATATTAAATGTACTGAAGTGTAACACTGTTATATGGGAGTCCACAGATTTTTCATGGTAAAAAACAGTTTCATGTTCTACTCTTTAAGTTTGAGACTCACTTAAGAGAAAGAAATAGTTGTTTGTCAGTTCAATGTTGACTCTATAGTATTTTCAATGGTCCTGGCCATTCCTGGGCATTTCTATGTCATTTATATTATGGTTGTTTATTTGGAGGTTCACTTAGGGACTACACTTATTTCTGGGCCCTTGACCTAATAGTGGTTCCCTCAGTGAGGTTCACTGTCCCCTGGATCAAGCAAATAGCTGTGGGGAGACAATGTTGTGAGGGAGGAAGGCCACATCTGCCTACCTGTCCGATCAGTTGCACCCCCTTGGGATAACTTGTGGGGAGAGATGATCTCAGCCAGGCTGCCTGCATTTCCACATCACTTACAACAGTCTATCAAGGTCATTTTGCAACTGACATTTGACATAATCCCCTCGTACATCTCGAGTTTGGACTTATGGGAAGAATCAGAATGATTCAAAGATGCGAAGAATCAAAGGAGTTCTAGTTAGGATTGCAGATGAAACTAAGAAATCAATGAAGGCCTATGTAAGCAGGAAACAAGCTGGGTAAAGGAAAAAGAACAATGGAAAGGAAGACACTTATTTGTAACTGGATATAAATAAGAGTCTAACTTTATACAAGCAGAGCTGGCTGGCCTGCTAGTGTTATTGAGCTTAGTTACCCATTCAGTGCGCTCACTTAGATGACTGTGGACATCATTTGTATGACATACATATGGATGCAGATACCCGCCAGCTAGTGAAATAGGACACACAGTTTTTAGCATGCAAAATGGTCACATCAGAAAGAGGGAAACAGAATTTAAAAAAGAATTAGTGGTCTTAGGGAGTTAATGTGAACCAGCTTTTTGTCTCAGTCCAGGTTGAAGAAAAAAATTTTTTTAGATTAATTAATTTATTTATTTTATAGAGAGAGGGTGTGTGGGTGGAGGGGCAGAGGGCTAGGGAGAAGCAATCTTGGGCAGACTCCCTGCTGAGTGCAGAGCCCAGTGCAGGGCTCAATCTCATGACCCTGAGATCATGACCTGAGCTGAAATCAAGAGTCAGATGCTTAACCGAGTGGGCCACCCAAGTGCCCTGAAGAAAAATTTTAAAATATAAACAGCCATCATTAATAGCACCTTATAGTATTTATGTGATGCTTTTCTTCTCTCATAAATGCAACACTTTTAAGCTTACCTTATGGCTTATCATCACAACACTCTCCTGAAGGAAAGAAGTACTTTAACAGTGGACCTGAGGCTCAGAGATCAATTGACTGTTCTGCAGCTTGGGGGAGAACGGATAGATCACTGATATTTAGATCTCTGTTTGGAACTAGGACCGAATTAGGCATTAAACATATGTAAATTCCTTTAATTCCCATAACGCTATGAGGTAGGTGTTATTGTTATAAATTGATAGGTTAAAAAAAATCACCCATCATTGAGCTGATAATGGTAGAATCAAACCATATCTGTCATATTCTAGAGCCATATTCTTATTTGCTAATTCTAATTGATTAAGAGAGGTTGCCTGGAGAGGATATATGGAAGGAGCCTAAGCCCATGCCCAGTTGCTCTGTCTGATGTGGGTAGGATGGGAAGAGTGGCATCTAATGCAGAACCCGAAGCGTCATATGATGAGTGATTTGGGAATAGGCCTCATTTCTAAGGGACTAACAGAAGACTTTCTGTTCCACAATGGTCTATACTTCGAGAGAGCTAAGGAAGGACTCTGTGAAAGGGGAGCTCCTTACAACTGCCTTTTGATAATACTTTTCCTACCCTCCCTCCTATTGCCAAGTATGATACTAGTGAAGGAAACCAGAATCTGTCACCCCAAAATATGCCTATTTGACATGAAAATTATTTTGAGCTGAAGGCAATTAAGCAGCAGCAAATGCAGGAAAAGCTCTCTCTGCCTCCCCCTTTTCTGCCTAAAGAGAAGATATAAATTCTCCTTTTACTGGAGACAGACTTTATCATCCTAGAGACAGCACCACAGAAATCTGCAAACAAACCCTACTCCATTAGTTGTCTCCCCATATATTTACCTTCCCACGGTGTGCTGCCCAAAACTACTTTCCTTTGTCCTGTCATTTCTCTACAATTTATTGAAGATGCTATAAAAGCCAGAGTTCTAAGTTGCCACTCTGAGTTACTTTTCATGAGGTTTCTCCCATGTGACACATGCGGCACATGTTAATAAACTGTTTTTCTCTTGCCTTTTTGTTTAAGAGCTTTACCTAAAAATCCCAAGGTGGGTAGAAGTGAAATTTTGCCTCCTCTATACTAGCTATGGCTAATTTTCTCCCTCCTGTCCCTCTTCCCCTCTCTAGTACCTACCTGCTTCTTTATTTTGAAACAGTTTCCTGACATCCTTTCTTCACTTGAAAGGTATAAATGAAAGATGGAATGTAGCAGAAATACATTTGCCACGTGAATGGTCAATCATTGTATGATACCTTAGATAGGTAGATTCTAGACAAGGATTTGGTAGTTTTGATTGTCATAGACAGAAGAAGGCAGGATCAGAGTTACTCTCACTTTCTCAATGAAAGGATTAAAATATTTAACCAGATTTATACCACAAACCACAGTTCTGTTTTAGTTTCTGAATGTCGAATATTCCTCAGTTTTCTGCTTTTACATCTGTACTTAAATTTTCAATTTTCAGGATTGGGTTGACAGATTTAAATCTTTGATATTTACTTGTTAAAAATCCCTTTCATTTTCTTTTGCAAATTATAGCTACAAGGTATAGATCTGTATTTTTCTCTATTAGGTTTTCACCTACATTAAAACATCAGTCTTATATTGGAGTCCTACTGGGCTCATCATTTTTGAGAGTGAAAGCTGTGGAAAACTGTGGATCTAAATTCCAGTTAGTTTTCAACCTACCACACCATTTCACTTTCCAGTTACGATTGGCATCAACTCCACGGCAGCGAAACCTTGAACTCCTTGACCTTGTTTTTCTCCAAAATCGATCCTAGATGTAATTAAGAAAATAGGTGTAGAAAAAATACTCAAAAGGTTATCCACATGCATTTTAGTAGCACAATTGGTGAATGAATCGTAGCACTAAGGGAGAGTTCTGGGAAGAGATAAATCCAGGGAGTAGAAAGAGGATTGGATAAGCATCAGGTTCATGCTCCAATTTCTGCCACACGCTTGCTATCTCTTAGCTTCTCTTGGCCTCATTTCATCTTGGGCAAAATTGAGTAAGCTGGGCTAGACTAGTGACTTTTCACAATTTCTTTGGAAGGAGATATCTCGACTTATATGGAATCTCATGCAAAGCCAAACATAGAAACAAAAGTTTGCTGCTATGGTGGGACAGGGAGTGGATGTCTCTTCTGTAGTTCTGGAATCACTAGGCTGTCTGCCCCCCAGGTTTCCTTCCTGTTCTATGGCTGTTTTCTATTTATTTAGTCTCTCTTTTCAGTTGGATAGCAAAGTGACTTACACTGGTCCAGCTAAAATGGTATCCATCAACGTTAAACACAGGCATGATATAGAAATACAGATGATTCAACATTTTTCTCATGGTTGGGTCACTCTTATATGTTAGAAGAGCCTAAAAGACAAAGGTGACATTTTTCTTACAAACTGATCCCAAATACAGGTTTAGAAAAAATATATGAAAATCCTTTCCATCCATGGGAAATACCAAATATATTGTTTTGAAGAGTACAAGCTAATATGAACTATACTCTTTGACATCATATATTCTTTTTTAAAATAAAAAATTTTTAAACTATTTTTAATTTAAAAAATTTTTTAAGATTTATTTATTTGACAGAAAGAGACACAGCAAGAGAGGGAACACAAGCAGGGGGAGTGGGAGAGGGAGAAGCAGGCCTCCCGCGGAGCAGGGAGCCTGATGTGGGGCTCAATTCCAGGACCCTGGGATCATGACCTGAGCCGAAGGCAGGTGCTCAACGACTGAGCCACCCTGGCGCCCCTTTAAATTATTTTTTAAACGTTTTTATTTAAATTCCAGTTAGTTAACATACAGCGTAATACTAGTGATTCAACAATTCCATACAATACCTGGTTCTCATCATAGTAAGTGTATTCCTTAATCCCCATCACCTATTTAACCCACCCTCCACATCATATATTCTTTCTTGAGATTTTTATCTCAAACTTTTTGTTAGGGATACATTTTAGCAGAGGTAGCAAAACAGATTAATTGGGTAGCCTCTGACAGTATTTTAAAACTGGCTAAATTTTAGGCTGCTTAAGAAAGCAATTATTTAGGTATGCTTTGGTATAATCAGTTTTTTTAAAAGATTACATTCAAATTTATTATTTATTTATTTATTTATTTATTTTTAAAGATTTTATTTATTTATTTGACAGAGAGAGACACAGCGAGAGAAGGGACACAAGCAGGAGGAGTGGGAGAGGGAGAAGCAGGCTTCCCGGGGAGCAGGGAGCCCGATGTGGGGCTCGATCCCAGGACCCTGGGCCCATGACCTGAGACGAAGGCAGATGCTTAACGACTGAGCCACCCAGGCGCCCCTAAAGATTACTTTCAATTTTAGACAAAATAATTACCCAAATATTTTGGTATCCTTATATGATATATCATAATACAAGCTAGTTATACATGTCACTTAATTGTTTATGTCTAACTGGTACCAGACTCAAGTCTTGGAACTTATTGCATTGACACTATTCTCTCCTGATTTTTCTATTAAAAGTTTAATAAACATTATAACATCTCTGTCACTTTTATTGTGGCTGGCTTCAAAATATTGCTCTCGTGCTTGGGTTTTACTTATATTGTGTCTGACCCCAAGCCTAAAGATTTCTGCACTACACGTTTGGCCTCAAACAGAAAAGCATTGAATGTGCTAAGAATACAGACATTTTGAAATATGATTCCTATGGAATGGACTTTTAAAACAATTCTTTTCAATGCATATTTGTCCACATATAAGTTATCTTAGTGAAAGAGGAACTTGAAAATGACCGCCTCTGGGGAGGGGACTCATGGGGCAATGTATGGGAAAGAGAATTACATTTAATATTATATCCATTTGGGTTGTTTGCATTTTTACTATATTAAAAACACAATGCAAAATAAAAGAATTCTTAAAGTACATATATACTGCTTTGGAAAATTTAATACTTAAAACTTCAATCTTCTTTTACATATAGTTAAGTAGGATTTCTGAACCCATCATAAACAGCATTGGCATTTACATGATGATAATGCTGTTCATAGAGAGCAATCCAATAATATATTAGAAACTATCATTATCTTAGAAATAATGATGAAAATATAGGGATATGCTCAAGAACATAAGAGTTAAATACCACTTTATTGAATCTAATTTCAATACCTAGGAGATTAACACATGTTAATAAATGTTAATACAATTCTCTCTTACTTTAAGGCTCAATAATGATTTTTTGGCCACATAGCTTCTGTAGAATTTTCATACTGCTTGAATTTCTATGAGCTAATGCCTCAAACGAGAGGAAAACTCCTGGTATATGATTGTACATATCCTAGAGTTCTGATTTCCTCTAATTAATGGAGGTTCCCCAATGCCAGGAGGAAGTCTCCTGCTGGGGATGGCAAAGACAGAGCTATATGGTTAGCTACATTTCTTCCATAAAGTTAGGCAGCTGTGGGTTTCTGTGCCATGCTAGTGAGGGAGAGAGAAGAGGTGGAAGGAAAGAGACCTGGGGCAACAGGGCAAGAAAGAAAGGGTAGGGAAAAGTCATGGTAATTTCTCTCCCTCCCTGCCTAGCACTGGGGACCATAGCTCATTTATCTCAGTCCAAACTTGGGAAGTCTCACCTTTTCCAAGCATGGATCATGTTAGCACCTAACCACCAGACTATGCTAGAGACTTGCAGGGAACTTTCTCATCTTATCCTGCCTTCTCCTCCTCCATGCAAGTGGACCACCATGCTTTTGTATTTAAAAGAATATTACTAACTTCCTTTTAAAAAAATCACAATATATTTGAAGCAAATAGAAAGAGAGCAGAGAATATTACATCTATGTGCCCACCAACTACACCTTGCCATATTTATTAAATCTTTTAAAAAGAAATTGAGACATTATAGATAAAACCAAAGCTCCCTTTTTTATTATACTCTGATCCTATTTTCTTCTCCTCTACCAAGGTAATCACTATCCTAACTTTTGCATTATCAGTCCCATGCATGATTTTGTTTTGCTATTATAAATGGACTCAGGAACAATATATAATATTGTGTATGCTTTGAAATTTCATGCAAATGAGATCATGATGTGTCAGTCCAGTCTGCTCTTCTCCCCAAATTTTTGACACTTAAGTTGATTTATTAATTTTAACAGCACAATTAAATGGTATTCCATTTTAGTTAAATTCACAATATATTGATTCCTTATATTGTTGATGGACAGTTAGGTTGCTTTCACTGTTACAATATTGCAATGAACATTCTTGCACATTTCTCCTAGACATGTGTGAGTTTCTTTACTATACATCTAGGAAGGGATTTGCTGGGCCATGGATTTATATGCCCTCCACTTTATTAAATACTGCCATTTTTCTCTAAATCGGTAAATACTCTTATCTGCAGTGAATGAGAGTTCCCATTGCTCTACAACTTTACTAACCCTTGATATCATTAAGCTTTTAGTTAAAAAAAAAATCTAATGGGTATGAAATTGTGCTTTTGTTGTTTTACTTTGCATTTCCCTCATTACAAATTATATTGAACAGCTTTTATATAATAGGTGATTCTATAAATTGCTCACTCATTTTTGCCCATTAAAAAAATTAAACTCTATTTATTCTTCCTACCTTCTGGATATTAATCCTTTGGTTATATGCATCATGAACATCTTCCTTTCTTGTAGCTTATTGATTCCTATTTTCATCATATCCTTGTCATACATAAACTTTGATCGCAGTGGTATGTATAAAGTTTTATTTAAGAACTCATCTCTGCCTTAAGATCATAAAGATGTTATCCTGTATTTTCTTCAAAAGTTGTTTTAAAGTTTGTTTTCAAATGTAAGCCTTAAACTTCCTAGAAATGATTTTTTACATGATGTGAGGTTGGGATTTATTTTTCTGCTATGGACGACCAAGTATGCCACTGTACTCATTTGGATGGTTCATCTCTTCAGTGAGTTTACATGCCATCTCTGTCCAATGTCAAGTTTTCATTTGTGCATGGAATTGCTCTAATGCACTCTGGTTTATATCTGGTCACTAAAACCACACTATGGTTTAATAGAATCAGTTCAGTCCAGTAGGATGTGTCTTTTCATGTTGTTCTACTTCAAAATTGCCTTGGCTATTTTTTTTTTAAAGATTTTATTTATTTATTTGACAGAGAGAAACAAAGCGAGAGAAGGAACACAAGCAGGGGGAGTGGGAGAGGGAGAAGCAGGCTTCCCACTGAGCGGGGAGCCTGATGTGGGGCTCGATCCCAGGACCCTGGGATCATGACCTGGGCCGAAGGCAGACGCTTAATGACTGAGCCACCCAGGTGCCCCTGCCTTGGCTATTTTTGATCATTCTCCCTTCACATTGATTTTGAAATTAAGGTTGAACACATTAAAGATGTCTGTTCTATGCTAGGTTGTTTTTTTCATTATTAGATGTTGAATTTTAGCATGTAATCTTTCTTCATTAACACAATCATATAGTTGTTATAATCAATTTTAATTAGTAATTTTCTATTGTTAAATCATCCTTGTATTCCTGGGATAAGCTCCTTTGGTTATGATATGTATTCTTGTTATATTAGCTGGATTCAGGTCGCTAATATTTGCATCTATATTCCTGAGATAGACCTGTAATTTCCTTTCTGATTTTGTCTTTGTCCACTATCTGGATTATATTACTCATTATTTGAGGAGCAAACCATTTGGGCCTAGAGCAGAAATTAAATATAAAATGAAGATACAATAAGAAAGATTATATCTTTGCTTTCTGTTTTGTTGGCTTCTGCTCTTTGTTGTTTTTGCTAATTCTCCTTTTCCTTTTCTAATTTGAGTTGAAACCTTAGCTCATTAATTTGGAGAGCTTATCCTTTTGTAATATATTTATTTAAAACTATAAATTCTTCTTCAGTACTACCTTAGCCACATTCCATATGTTTTGGTATATAATAGTTTTATTTCCATTTAGTTGTAAATATTGAAAATTTTCCTTCATTTCTTTAAACATGTTATATTTGTAATTTTAAAATGTGAATTTTCTTTAAATCACATTTTCATAAATATTTTCTAACAACTGCATTACAGTCAGAAAATTTGGTCTATATGATATAGACTCTTTAGTATTTCTTGAACCTCGCTTTGTGGTCTAGTGTATTGTCAATTTTTTTAAATGTTTCAATTGGGCTTGAAAAAATATGCATTCCCTAATTATTGGGTATGGATTTTATATGTGTTTACTAGATTAAGTTTATTACATTGCTTATATCATCTATATTCTTGCTAAAAATTTGTCTGTTTTCTTATCACTGAGAGTTGTGTTAAAAAACATTACTTTAGATTTGTCATTTTTCTCTTATAATTTTGTCAAATTTTGTCTTATTTTGCGGTCATTAACATGGACTTATTTTAAAGCTCTTTATATTCAAATTATGTATTAAATTAAGAAGCTGTTTTCTAGTATTCTATTCTGGAGTGGATTTAATTTCCAAGACTTGCCAGAACATGTTCTTTCTCTGACAAATAAACAGGGTGTCATTGTATCGCATATGCTATATTTGTGATTTTTATAACTCTCTAAGAATTGCAGCCATTCCCCATCTGGTCAGACAAAGCGAGAATGATCACAATGTAATGACTGTTCTGTCCTGAATAGGACAACTGAGAGATCTCCTTGCTTGAATGCTTTAAGTAATAGGACAGATCATTTCTCTTTTGTAGTTTAGATAGCGTTTCTAGAAAAAAGATGACCATGTGACTATTTCCTATTATTCTAACATATGATAACTATAAAGTAGGGGGTGTGCTTTCCTTCTAATGTGTGGGACTCTTTTTAGCAATCAATTTACAACACCCATACACACAGGAAAGGAGATGCCTACTAATCAAGTTCCATCTGGGCTTTACAAGTTTAATTTCTAGACTACTATTGTTCCTTATGAGGAAGACTAGTAATTGTGATCTGAAAGCCAGTCACAAAACAATGCATCACATGCCTCAGTGTGGCAGCCTTTAGGTATTACACTCACTTCATCAATTTATTTAAAAATACTTTGCCAAAAAATAAATATCAGAGAAGTTTTGAATATTATCTTGTTAGGAAAATATGTTTGGTACCAGGTTAGGGAATTTCTGAAGAGAGACAAAGTATGAATCTATTTGGTATTCATCACCTGCTAAGACTATTTTGATTTCCCCATAAATATTTGCTTGTCATATACCCAAATTCACCAAATTAACCTTTGTTAAATTTGAAGACAAACTTTACAATCACCAAAGTCTTTGTGTAGTGTGAGAAAGTTAGGCTAAAGAGTTTCCCTCCTTTTCACATTTTTTGGATTTGATTGAATATTGTTTCTTAGACCCCTATGACAACCTGAAATGATAGAGTATTTTTTTTTTTTTGAGAATTGGTGTTACTGCTTTTAAAAAAGATAGTGTTTAAATTCTTTGTTTTTGTTTTTGTTCTAGAATCACTATAGAGGACCTGAGAATAATAACCATATTCAAAGGGCATACTAGGTGAAGACATGTTACAGCTGACGCCAAAGAAAGGGCACAGTTACCAGTCAAGCTGAAGAATATCCTCACCTGACTGGAGTAAAATTATTTAGGATGGAAAAGAGTTTTAGTATCAAAGTAGGTGCAACCTAACAGAAAGGAAGTATTTAAAATTTAATACTAGGAAAATTAGAGTATTATAGTTTCTAGGGAAATTTTCAAAAGGGAGCTTGATGTATAAAGATATTTGACGTCACACTGTGAGAAGCTCATTAAATACAAACTGGCAATTAAATAATAGTTTGAAAGCAACACAAACAGAAATGTTCTGTGAATGAAGGATGGAGAACTGGAAAATCATATGCTAATCCTTCAAATTCTAGTTACTTTCATACTTAACACATACTTAGAATGGCCCAGGGATTAATCTAGCAGGGCAGGTGATGATTGAAAAATCTACATTTTCTAATAAAATATAAATATTTGAAATGCTTTGTGTCACCAGCAGGACTATAATATCTGGTGCATGTCCACTTTACTTTTTCCTAATACCACATCTCATTTCTAGAACTTTTACACAGATTGTCTAATAAAAATGGTTGGTGTATATACTCAGGAACAACAAAATAGAGGCCAGGACCAACTTTGTGGAATTATGAAAATCTACTACCTAATAATCTTATACCTACTAAAAGAAAGTACAGGTGTTCTCAGTTTGTAGAGTTCCAATATATACAAATTTCAGTTTCCAGAGTTTAGTTACATCAGTCCTCCAACAAGTGCAGTTCAAGTTTTAGTTACCAGTGTTAGATCATTCATCTACAAATCGTTATGTAAATAACAGATGGGCATCAACAGCTGTGACTGACTTTTAAAATCTGACAGTGGGTGACTGGTCACTGTGCATCTGGTTTTCAGTTGATACACAGACAGCAAAGTGTGTAGCCGTGTTTCCCCTTTGTTTCTGACCTATGTGGCATTTTACAAAAAATGGACAATGGTAAGAGGGAATGGGCCAATGAAGATTAAAGTGCAGCAAAAGAATAAAAAGTGATAATGTAGTGGTGAAATTCGAACCAAATGTAAATAGAGTTATAGAAGAAATAGCTGACAACAGGAATGTTGACACTGCCACCATTCAAATCTGGATATGCAGCCAGAGGAACTTAGTGAAGACAAACTTGTGGACATAAATGAGAAAAGTGGCCGTGATGAAAAGGGGAAATATGTTCCACAGGAAAAGATGCAGTCAACATTTCACATTAAAGGAACTCTTGTAGATATTTTATGATGTTGAAAGTGCAAAGGACAAAAATATTGGAAGCTGATCCAAATTAAGAAAGGAGTATGGCAATTTGCCACAGCATAAAACAATACGCTAATTTCATGTAAGTTAAATAATGAGAAGGCAAGCACTATCCAAATTACCCATAATAGCTCTTTTTTTGACAAAGAAATAAGAATATTTTTAATGTTTTAAATCATGGTGTAATAAATACTGGTTTTACTATTTTTTGATCCTTTCCCTGCATATTTATAAGAAAGTAAGAAAGTTTTTAATGTTTTGACAAAAACAGATAGAGGTCATAGAACAAACATAATTCTCCCCCATTGATTTTTAAGATAGATTTTTATGACTTCAGCTTGAATGGTCACTTTTACAGTCCTGCACTACTTGGAAGAAAAGTGAGGACTGCCAGTAGAAACAATGCCCAGAACATTCTCAAATGCTGGAGTAAAATGGAGGCAATGGATTTAAATTTAATTAAATTGAACAAACATCAATATATCCCCTGATATGCCTTAAGACATCATAAATTGAGTAAAAGGGTGAGAGAGCTGGGTTGGAGGATGCAGAGGATTAAAAAGAAGATTGGGGAGGATGGAGGATGGGAGAATATGGTAAGTTAAAGGTACTAAAAGGCTGGTAGAAAACAAAATATTGTAATTACTTGCAGTGGTAGTGAACAAATTCAGACAACTTAAAAATGCAGGTCATTTTTAGAAAGTGTACTTTTTCTTATTATGCAATTAAGAACAAAGACTTGCTTACTCAACTCATGAAATATTTGATCTAGGTGAATAGAAATGCAACAGATTTCTGTACATTGATTTTATATCCTGTGACTGTGCTGAATTCATGTATGAGTTCTAGCAATTTTCAGTGCAGTCTTTAGGGTTTTCTACATAGAATGTCATGTTGTCTGCATAGAGTGAAAGTTTGACTTCTTCCTTGCCAATTTGGATGCCTTTTATTTCTTTTTGTTGTCTCACTGCTGAGGCTGAGACTTCCAGGACTATGTTAAATAGTAATAGTGAGAGTGGACATCCCTGCCTTGTTCCCACCCATAGAGGAAAGGCTCTCAGTTTTTCTCCATTGAGGATATTAGCTGTGGGTCCTTTGTAGATGGCCTTTATGATGTTGAGGTATGTTCCATCTATCCCTACTTCATTGAGGGTTTTTATCAGGAAAGGATGCTGTATTTTGTTAAATGCTTTTTCTGCCTCTATTGAAAGGATCATATGGTTCTTACCCTTTCTTTTATTAATATGGTGTATTACATTGATGATTTGGGAGTATTGAACCACCCCTGCAGCCCAGGAATAAATCCCACCTGATTGTGGCAAATGATTCTTTTAATGTACTGTTGAATTTGATTTGCTAGCACTGTATTGAGAATTTTTGCATCCATGTTCATCAGTGATATGGGCCTGTAATTCTTTTTAGTGGGTCTTTGTCTGGTTTTGGAATCAAGGTAAAGCTGACTTCATAGAATGAGTTTGGAAGTTTTCCTTCCATTTCTATTTTTTGGAACAGTTTGAGAAAAATAGATATTAAGTCTTCTTTAAATGTCTGGTAGAATTCCCCTGGGAAGCCAGCCGGCCCAGGACTTTTGTTTGTTGCGAGATTTTTGATTATTGATTCAATGTCCTTGCTAGTTATGGGTTGATTCAAATTTTCTGTCTTCCTGTTTCAGTTTTGGTAGTTGTAAGTTTCTAGGACTTTGTCCATTTCTTCCAGGTTGAAGAGAAATTGTATTTCTGTGGTGTTGGTTGTGATCTCTCCTCTATCAGTCATGATTTTTTCTATTTGGGTCCTTTCTCTTTTCTTGTTGATAAGTCTGGCTAGGGGTTTATTAATTTTATTAATTCTTTCCAAGAACCAGTTCTTAGTTTCATTAATCCATTCTACTGTTGTTATTGTTTTTTAAAAATATTTTATTTATTTGACAGAGAGAGAGAGAGAGAGAGAGAATGAGAGCAAGCACAAGCAGGGGGAGTGGCAGGCAGAGGGAGAGGGAGAAACAGGATTGATCCCAGGACCCTGGGACCATGACCTGAGCCGAAGGCAGACGCTCAACTGACTGAACCACACAGGCACCCCTCCATTCTACTGTTTTTTGTTTGTTTGTTTCTATAGCATTTATTTCTACTTTAATCTTTATTATTTTCCTTCTTCTGCTGGCTTTAGACTTTATTTGCTGTTCCTTTTCTAGCTCCTTTATGTGTAAGGTTAGGCTGTGTATTTGAAACTTTTCTTGCTTCTTGAGGTAGGTCTGCACTGCAATACACTTCCCTCTTAGGACTGCTTTTGCTGCATCCCAAAGGTTTGGGGATGTCATTCTTTCATTTTCATTTGCTTCATGTATGTATTTATTTATTTATTTATTATTTTTTAATTTTATTGTTATGTTAATCACCATATATTACATCATTAGTTTTTGATGTAGTGTTCCATGATTCATTGTTTGTGCATAACACCCAGTGCTCCATGCAGAATGTGCCCTCTTTAATACCCATCACCAGGCTAACCCATCCCCCTACCCTCCTCCCCTCTAGAACCCTCAGTTTGTTTTTCAGAGTCCATCGTCTCTCATGGTTCGTCTCCCTCTCTGACTTACTCCCCTTCATTCTTCCCCTCCTGCTATCTTCTTTTTTCTTTTTTCTTAACATATGTTGCATTATTTGTTTCAGAAGTACAGATCTGTGATTCAACAGTCTTGCACAATTCACAGCGCTCAACATAGCACATACCCTACCCAATGTCTATCACCCAGCCACCCCATCCCTCCCACCCCCCACCACTCCAGCAACCCTCAGTTTGTTTCCTGAGATTAAGAATTCCTCATATCAGTGAGGTCATATGATACATGTCTTTCTCTGATTGACTTGTTTCACTCAGCATAACACCCTCCAGTTCCATCCATGTCGTTGCAAATGGCAAGATCTCATTCCTTTTGATGACTGCATAACATTCCATTGTGTATATATACCACTTCTTCTTTATCCATTCATCTGTCGTTGGACATCTTGGCTTTTTCCACAGTTTGGCTATTGTGGACATTGCTGCTATAAACATTGGGGTGCACATACTCCTGCGGATCCCTACATTTGTATCTTTGTGGTAAATACCCAGTAGTGCAATTGCTGGATCGTATGATAGCTCTATTTTCAACTGTTTGAGGAACCCCCACTGTTTTCCAGAGGGGTTGCACCAGCTTGCATTCCCACCAACAGTGTAGGAGGGTTCCCCTTTCTGTGCATCCCCGCCAACATCTGTCATTTCCTGACTTGTTAATTTTAGCCATTCTCATGGGTGTGAGGTGGTATCTCATTGAGGTTTTGATTTGGATTTCCCTGATGCTGAGCGATGTTGAGCACTTTTTCATGTGTCTGTTGGCCATTTGGATGTCTTCTTTGGAAAAATGTCTGTTCATGTCTTCTGCCCATTTCTTGATTGGATTATTTGGTTTTTGGGTGTTGAGTTTGATAAGTTCTTTATAGATTTTGGATACTAGCCCTTTATCTGATTATGTCATTTGCAAATATTGTCTCCCATTCTGTCGGTTGTCTTTTGGTTTTGTGGACTGTTTCTTTTGCTGGGCAAAAGCTTTTTATCTTGATGAAATCCCAATAGTTCATTTTTGCCCTGGCTTCCCTTGCCTTTGGCGATGTTTCTAGGAAGAAGTTGCTGCGGCTGAGGTCGAAGAGGTTGCTACCTGTGTTCTCCTTTAGGATTTTGATGGACTCCTGTCTCACGTTTAGGTCTTTCAACCATTTGGAGTCTATTTTTGTGTGTGGTGTAAGGAAATGGTCCAGTTTCATTCTTCTGCATGTGGCTGTCCAATTTTCCCAACACCATTTGTTGAAGAGACTGTCTTTTTTCCATTGGACATTCTTTCCTGCTTTGTCAAAGATAAGTTGACCATAGAGTTGAGGGTCCATTTCTGGGCTCTCGATTCTGTTCCATTGATCTATGTGTCTGTTTTTGTGCCCAGTACCATACTGTCTTGATGATGACAGCTTTGTAATAGAGCTGGAAGTCCGGAATTGTGATGCCACCAGCTTTGCTTTTCTTTTTCAAGATTCCTCTGGCTATTCGGGATCTCTTCTGGTTCCATACAAATTTTAGGATTATTTGTTCCATTTCTTTGAAAAAAGTGGATGGTATTTTGATGGGGATTGCACTGAATGTGTAGATTGCCCTAGGTAGCATTGACATCTTCACTATGTTGGTTCTCCCAATCCATGAGCATGGAACATTTTTCCATTTCTTTGTGTCTTCCTCAATTTCTTTCATGAGTATTTTATAGTTTTCTGAGTACAGATCCTTTGCCTGTTTGGTGAGATTTACTCCTAGCTATCTTATCGTTTTGGGTGCAATTGTAAATGGGATCGACTCCTTCATTTCTCTCTCTTCTGTCTTGTTGTTGGTGTATAGGAATGCCACTGATTTCTGTGCACTGATTTTCTATCCTGCCACTTTACTGAATTCCTGTACGAGTTCTAGCAGTTTTGGGGTGGAGTCTTTTGGGTTTTCCACAAAGAGTATCATATCATCTGCAAAGAGTGAGAGTTTGACTTCCTCTTTGCCGATTTGGATGCCTTTGATTTCGTTTTGTTGTCTGATTCTTGTGGCTAGGACTTCTAATACTATGTTGAATAGCAGTGTTGATAGTGGACATCCCTGCCGCGTTCCTGACCTTAGGGGAAAAGCTCTCAGCTTTTCCCCATTGAGAATGATATTCGCTGTGGGTTTTTCATAGATGGCTTTTATGATATTGAGGTATGTACCCTCTATCCCTATACTCTGAAGAGTTTTGATCAAGAAATGATGCTGGACTTTGTCAAATGCTTTTTCTGCATCTATTGAGAGGATCATATGATTCTTGTTCTTTCTTTTGTTAATGTATTGTATCACGTTGATTGATTTGCGGATGTTGAACCATCCTTGTAGCCCAGGGATAAATCCCACTTGGTCGTGGTGAATAATCCTTTTAATGTACTGTTGGATCCTATTGGCTAGTATTTTGGTGAGAATTTTTGCATCCATGTTCATCAAGGATACTGGTCTGTAATTCTCCTTTTTGATGGGGTCTTTGGTTTTGGGATCAAGGTAATGCTGGCCTCATAAAATGAGTTTGGAAGTTTTCCTTCCATTTCTATTTTTTGGAATAGTTTCAGGAGAACAGGTATTAATTCTTCTTTAAATGTCTGATAGAATTCCCCTGGGAAGCCATCTGGCCCTGGGCTTTTGTTTCTTGGGAGATTTTTGGTTACTGCTTCAATTTCCTAGGTGGTTATAGGTCTGTTCAGGTTTTCTATTTCTTCCTGGTTCAATTTTGGTAGTTGATACATTCTAGGAATGCGCCCATTTCTTCCAGGTTATCTAATTTGCTGGCATAGAGTTGCTCATAATATGTTCTTATAATTGTTTGTATTGCTTTGGTGTTGGTTGTGATCTCTCCTCTTTCATTCATGATTTTGTGGATTTGGGTCATTTCTCTTTTCTTTTTGCCTCATGTATTTTTAAAGTTCTTCTTTAATTTCCTGGTTAACCCATTCATTCTTTAGTTGGATGTTCTTTAACCAATAATGAAGCTACAGAAAAAGAAATCAAGGAATTGATCCCATTTGCAATTGCACCAAAAACAATAAGATACCTAGAAATACATCTAACTAAAGAAGTAAAAGATCTATACTCTCAAAACTATGGAACCTACTTATGAAAGAAATTGAAGAGGAACCAAAGAAATGGAAAGCATTCCATGCTCATGGATTACAAGAACAAACATTGTCAAAATGTCTATACTACCCAAAGCAATCTACACATTTAGTGCAATCCCTATCAAAATACCACCAGCACTTTTCACAGAGCTAGAACAAACAATCCTCAAATTTATATGGAACCACAGAAGACCCTGAATAGCCAAAACAATTCTGAAAAAGAAAACAAAACTGTAGGCATCACGATTCCTGATTTTAAGCTATATTACAAAGCTGTAGTCATTAAGACAGTATGGTACTGTAACAAAAACAGACACATAGATCAATGGAACAGAATAGAGAACCCAAAAATGGGCCCTCAACAATATGGTCAACTAATCTTCAGTGAAGCAGGGAAGAATATCCAATGGAAAAAAGTCTCTTCAACAAATGGTGTTAGGAAAATCAGACAGCAACATGCAGAACAATAAAACTGGCCCACTTTCTTACACCATACACAAAAATAAATTAAAAATGGATGAAAGACCTAAATGTGAGACAGGAAATCATCAACATCTCAGAGGAAAACACAGGCAGAAATCTCTTTGACACTGGCCATAGCAACTTCTTACTAGACACGTCTCTGGAGACAAGGAAAACAAAAGCAAAAATGAACTATTGGGACTTAATCAAGATAAGAAGCTTCTGCACAGTGAAGGAAACAGTCAACAAAACTAAAAGGCAGCTTACAGAATGGGAGAAAATATTTACAAATTACCTATCTGATGAAGGGTTACTATTCAAAATCTACAAAGAAGTTATCAAACTCAACACCCAAAAAACAAATAATCTAGTTAAGAAATGGGCAAAAGACATGAAGAGATATTTCTCCAAAGAAGACATCCAGATGGCTTACGGACAGATGAAAAGTGCTCAACATCTCTTATCATCAGGGAAATACAAATCAGAACCATGATGAGAAACCATCTCACACTTGTCAGAATGACTAAAATTAACAACACAAGAAATACCAGGTGTTGGCACGGATGTGGAGAAAGGGGAACCCTCTTGCACGGTTGGTGGGAATGTAAACTGGTGCAGCCATTTTGGAGAACAGTATGGAAGTTCCTCAAAAAGTTAAAAAATAGAAGTACCCTACGATCCAGCCATTGCACTACTAGGTATTTACCCAAAAGATACAAAAATACAGATTCGAAGGGCTACATGCTCCCTGATGTTTATAGCAGCATTATCAACAATAGCCAAATCATGGAGAGAGCCCAACTGTCCATCAACTGATGAATGGATAAAGAAGAAGTGGTACACACACACACACACACACACACACACACACACACACAGGAATATTACTCAGCCATCAAAAAGAATGAAATCTTGCCATTTGCAATGACATGGATGGAGCTAGAGTGTATTATGCTAAGTGAAATAAGTCAGTCAGAGAAAGACAAATACCATATGATCTCACTCATATGTAGAATTTAATAAAGAAAACAGATGGACATATGTGAAGGGGGAAAAGAAAAAAAGGAGAGAGGGAAACAAGCCATAAGAGACTTTTAACAATAGAGAATAAACGGGGTTGATGGAGGGAGGTGGGTGGGGGATGGGCTAGATGGGTGTGGGTATTAAGGAGGGCACTTGTTATGATGAGCACTGGGTATTGTATGTAAGTGATGAATCACTGACTTCTACTCCAGAACCAATATTGCACCGTATGTTAACTACCTAAAATTTAAATTAAAAAGAGATATTTGATCTAGGCTTAATAGCCATCTCAATTACTTATTTATTCCCTGGCTTTGGACACATTTTATATGTACAATTTAAGTTCTCTTTAAAAGGTTTATTTTTAGTAATACATTTTTTGAACCAAAACTTTGAGTTTCACACCTACATTTGAGGGTTTTTATTTTCACCTTTAGCAACCAGTAAGACATAAGGAGACTGAAAGAGACGGTTATTGAAAAGAGTATTCCTTAGAAAGCTTTTGGATCCTGGGAAAAAGAGCCTTCCCATTCTGGAAGCCTTCCCAGTTGGAGGAATTCTTCCACAACCACAAAGTCTTCCTTAGAGCTCTGTCCTATACACATAACCCACATACTCTCCAAATAGTTCTCCTTACCTTGTTCAGAATCATCACCTGGTTCTTAGAAAATAACTCCCTTCCCTGAAAGTCTCCATTCTAGTTTTGGTTATTTAAATTATCTACCTAGAACATCTGAATCACATGCCAGATTTTGGCACCAGGATAAGCTATCACTGGTGCCAAGTACAGATGGGTGGGAATATGTAATGCAGGTGGTTTTCATCTGTAATTAGGCTGGACCCAGAAGGGTGAGGTTTCAAATTAGGTAGCAGCAGAGGAATATAGGGGCTCACCTGGGAAACTAAGGAAATTTTTCTTAAAAAAAATTTTTTTGTGTACTTTGACCTTTCTCTGACAGAATCAAATTAGATCCACCTATATATTATAGTTCTTCTAAGTCTGGAAGAACTTTCCATTTCAGACTATTTTTGTCTCAATTTGCCCCTGGATCATCTCACAAATTCTCGTTTTATCTTTGGTATGCCACCGAGTTAAATAAAATTCATCCACTGATTCTAAAATACCTGTAGGAATATATGACTCAAACCTGTAGGAATATATGAACTCATAAATGAGTTCAAGAATGAAATGTATTGGGGCGCCTGGGTGGCTCAGTCATTAAGCGTCTGCCTTCGGCTCAGGTCATGATCCCAGGGTCCTGGGATCGAGCCCCATATCAGGCTCCCTCCCCAGTGGGAAGCCTGCTTCTCCATCTCCCACTTCCCCCTGCTTGTGTTCCCTCTCTCACTGTGTCTCTCTGTCAAATAAATGAATAAAATCTTAAAAAAAAAAAAAGAAATGTATTCAGTTTTGGCTGGGTTAAATTTGTTTTAAAATCATTTTTGGTTCTGCTTAATATAGAAAATTTGGAAAATTCAGAAAAGCATGAAGAAAATAAAAATCATTTATAATTCTTTTAGTATTTAGCATATTTCAGATACAAATTTTACCACATTGAAATTATAATATCCATGCTGGTCTTTTATTTTTTGATAAATAATAATAAATGATAAAATTATAATAAATGCTAAAAACATGTCATGGATAGTTTTCCCTACCGTTAAATACTCCTCTAAAATATTTTTATTGAGTCAGGGCTATCAATCATTTCCTTTATGCCTTCCTCCTTTGCTTTTATGCTTGGAAAAGTTGTTCTCACTTGGAAATCAAATATTTCCCAGAATCACTTTCTAAATATTCTATGAATAAAAACTCTGGCCAAAGTTACCCAAGCAATGTAGAATTATTGGAGGCAGAAATTAAGTGCTATGCATAACTCTGGGCCATGTGGGACTAGCCATGGCTTAAGATACCCAATCTGCGAGACCAACAACTTCAAACTCTCAAAAGTGAACAAAACCCAAATTGCCTCATTCACTTAGAGATATTTTGAGAAATGAAGCAAATGAATGATATTTTTCCTTTGAACTATATATATATATGCTTTCTTTACTTTCCATTTCTATGTCTGCTGTTACTGTCCATGTGTAGATTCCTGACTCCAGAACTTCTGCCCTCTGTTTGCTTTAAGTCTCTTACCCTCTTGTAAACAACATCTGTTTACTTTTGCAGAAAGTAACCTCTAAGTTCTGTATATTTGATTTCTTTCTCCTTAAAAATCTATTCTAGTTCTCTTTTTTTGATGAATTTAGGGTATCATCCCTCTTGGCCCATGAGAAATTTAAGAAAACTTTATTACCAATGAATAGTGTTTCTTTTTTTTTTTAGTTTTTATTTAAATTCCAGTTAAAATACAGTGCAATATTAGTTTCAGGTGTAGAATTTAGTGATCCGTCACTTACATACAACACCCAGTGCTCATCCCTACAAGTGTCCTCTTTAATGCATTATCCATGTAACCCATTCCCCCCTGCCCACCTCCCCTCCAGTAATCCTCAGTTTGTTCTCTATAGTTAAGAGTCTGTTTCCTGGGTTGCCTCTCTCTGCCCCACCCCCACACAGTTAGTGTTTCTTAAAGCTTTTTTTTTTTTTTTTTTTTGGTTTCATGTGAAGGAGTATCTGTAGAATACAATTCAATATTAAGTCCACCATGTCTGCTTCCTCTTCTCCCTGCTCCCCCCCCCCCCGCAAAAACCCCACAGTACCATGAATATAACACCAGTGATAGTTCTGCTAACCTGGTATAAACAAGCATTTAACAAAAAGAGATTTTGCAATCCAAGCATACCTCTATTTGTTTCCTTTATTTTGCTTATAATTAATAAAAATTTGTGATATGAATACCAGAAAAAAAAGAGAAGTGGCAAGTATTAAAATCAAAAGAGATGGCTCAGTATTTTTTAACATAATTAAATAATTTTCAATTTAAAAGATAGAAGCCCACACCATATCATGTATTTTGCACTTTAAAAATGTCTGCCAACCAGCAGTTATATATTGAGATAATGAACAACTGTGCATTATATGTTGAGGTAATGAATTCAGTTTGAACAATTTTCTGAATAACAGAATAATTGAGATCATCTTATCATTTAAGCTGGGTAGTTTGCTTCTGTATCATTGTTTTCTGAGCTCTGTGTGTCCAAGACATTCATGGACCCATCTGCTAAATTGGAGCGGGGAGCAGAAGTGGAAGTGGCTCTCAGGGCATGGCACAGGATAATCAAGCTGGCCAACAAAAAGAGGGACATATGGAACCAGAGCCACATCTTGATACTTCTGGTTTCCATGGCAGAGAGTCAGGGTCAGTCGGGGATTATATAGCAGGGAAGAAAGAGCAATGATAAAACTGCCTCTGATTCTCCAGGCAAGAGAGAGAGCACCTTGGTTCCAGAGAGAATGGAATCCAGGAGTGTGGAGATCTGCCTATTATTTTCATAATAAATTTTTCATTTTGAGATGTAATTAGAACAATTAATACAGAGAAATCCCATGTACCCTTTCCTACTTCCTCCAAACTGTAACATCTTCAAAAACTACAGCATAATATCATACTCAGAGTACGACATTGGTCAAGACACAGAACTTTTCCATCACCACAAGAACCCCTCATGAAGCCCTTTTATAGCCACATCACTTTGCTCTCGTCTCCACCTCTCCTTAACCCCAGCAACCACAAATCTGTCTCTCCACTTCTATAATTTTAACACTTCATGAACATTATATAAATGAATCACACTATTTAGGATTGGTTATTCATTCAGCATAATCCTCTGGAGGTTCATTTAGGTTGGTGTATGTTTCCATAGTTTGCTCCTTTTTATTGCTCAGTAGTTTTCCTTGGTAGGTATGTACTAGTTTGTTTACCCATTCAGGCATGGAAGGCTATCTGGATTGTTTCCAGGTTTTGGCTATCATAAATAAAGCCGCTATAGACATTTATGTACAGGTTTTTGAGCAAACATAAGTTTTGATTTCTCTAGGATAAAGGCTAAGAGTACAATTACTGGGTCATATGGTAGTGGCAGGTCTAGTTTTAAAAGAAACTGTGTGGAAGTGTTGAATCACTATATTGTACACCTGAAAAATTAATATTACACTGTATGTTAACTGGAATTTAAATAAAAGCTTTAAAAAATAAAGGAAACTGTTAACTGTTTTCAAGAGTTAGCTCTATCATTTTCCATTCCCACCAGCAATGCAGGACTGATCCAATTATTTTGCATCCTCCTTTGCATTTGGTGGTGGGGTCTCTCTCTCTCTCTCTCTCTCTCTGATGCATTTCATTTTAGTGATGGTGATAGGTGTGTAGTGATAGCTCATTGTAATTTTAATTGGAATTGCCCTAATGACAACTTTTTATGTGCTTTCCATGTATATACTCTTTGGTAAAGTGTTTAGGTCTTGTGCCCATTTTTTCTGACTGGATTTCTTGCTTGTTTTGGGGTCAAATTTTGAGTTTATCTACTTCAAATAGGAGTTCTTTATCAAATATGTGGTTTGCATATATTTCCTCCCAGTTTGTAGCTTGTTTTTTTTTTTGTCCTCTTAACGGGGTCTTTCACACAGTACAGATTTGCAATTTTGACTGTTTGGTAATGTCCAATTAACCAACGTTTCCTTTATGGAAAATGATTTGATGTCAAATCTAAGGATTTTTTTACCTAGCTTTACATTCTGGAGATTTGTTTCTTATTTTTTTCCTAAAAGTTTTATAATTTTACATTTAAGTCAGTGATTGATTTTGAGTTAATAATACATACATATTTTTTCGAGAGAGCGAGCATGCATGTGAACAGGGGGAGGGGTGGAGAGAGAAGGGGAGAGAGCATTCTCAAGCAGATTCCCCACTGAGCTTGGAGCCTGATTTAGTCCCGGGACCCTAAGATCATGATATGAGCGGAAATCAAGAGCTGGCCGCCTAACGGGCTGAGCCACCAGGCACCCTGAGTTAATTTTTGTATAAGGTATGAGACTTAGATTGTGTGTGTGTGTGGGGGGGGGTGGTTTGCCTTTGGAAGTCCACTTGCTCCAGCACCATTTATTGAAAAGGCTGTCTCTCCTCCACTGAATTGCTTTTCACCTTTGTCAAAACTCAGTTGGGCATATTTGTGTAGGTCTATTTCTGGGTCCTTTATTCTGTTCCATTTGCCTATCCCTTCACTAGCACCACACACTTTTGATTACCGTAGCTATATATCTTGAAATTAGGTAGAATGATTCTTTTGGTTTTATTCTTTAGTTTTATTTTCTATTCTTTTTTTAGGTTCTTAAGGTGAGAGCTTATCGTTTTGAGACTTTTTTTTTTTTTTTTTTTTTTTTTAGAGAGGGAGAGAGAGATAAAGAGAAAGGGAGGGAGGGAGGGGGAGACGGGGGGGAGGTACAGAGGGAGAGAGAGATTATTAAGCAGCCTCCATGCCCAGCACCAGCACAATGCAGGCTCAGTCTCACAATGTTGCAGATCATGACCCGAGTCAAAATCAAGAGTTGGACTGACTAAGCCACCCAGGAGCCCCTCCTCCTTTCTACTGTATGCATTTAGTGCTATAAATTTTGCTATCTATTGCTTTAGCTGTGTCCCATAAATTTTAATATGTTGTATTTTCATTTTCATTCAGTTCAATGTATTGAAATTTTATCTTTGATCCATGGATAATGTAGAATGTTATTTTCCAATTGTTTGGATATTTGTTATCTTTCTCTTTCTCTTTATTTAGTTTGATTTAAATTTTTTTTTAATTTTTAAAATTTTAATTCCAATAAGTTAATATATAGTGTTATATTCATTTCAGGTATACAATATAGTGATTTAATTGTTCTTTTTTTTCAAATTTTTATTTAAATTCTAGTTAACATATCCTGTAATATTGGTTTCAGGAATAGAATTCAGTGATTCATCACTTACATATAACACCTAGTTTTCATCATAACAAGTGCATTCCTTAATACTCATCACCTATTTAGCCAACATCCCCCCCCGTTTGATTTCATTGTGGTTTCTGTAGAATTTTCATTTTTTAAAATTTGCTGAGGTCTTGTTTTTTGGCCCAGAATATATGGAACATAGGCACTTGAAAATAATGTGTATTCTGCTGTTGGGCAGAGTGATTTATAAATGTTTAGGTCTTGTTGGTTGACGGTGTTGTTAAGTTAATATCCTTGTTGATTTTCTAACGATTCTCTGCACATTGGTTATTTAACACCAAATTGCTGGGTGGATTCAGTCATGGGGGGGGGGTGATGAGGATAACATCTTTGTGAGTTTACTCCAGGAGCCCTGCCAGATTCTCTCAGTGACGATCTGAGACAAATCCCCTAATGCTTTGAGCAAGAAAAGAAAAAGCAACAGTTTTGAAATTCATCATGTGTCTGTTAGCCATTTGTATGTCTTCTTCAGAGAAGTGTCTTTTCATGTCTTCTGCCCATTTTTTGACTTGATTATTTGTTTTTTGGGTGTTGATATTGAGAAGTTCTTTATAGATTTTGGATACCAGCCCTTTATCTGTAGTGTCATTTGCAAATAACTTCTCCCATTCTGTGGGTTGCCTCTTTGTTTTGTTGACTGTTTCCTTCGCTGTGCAGAAGCTTTTTATCTTGAAGAAGTCCAAAAGTTCATTTTTGCTTTTGTTTCACTAGCTTTTAGAGATGTATCTTGAAAGAAGTTGCTGTGGCCGATGTCAAAGAGGTTACTGCCTATGTTCTCCTCTAGGATCTTGATGGATTCCTGTCTCACATTGAGGTCTTTCATCCACTTTGAGTTTATCTTTGTGTATGGTGTTAGAGAATGGTCGAGTTTCATTCTTCTGCACATGACTGTCCAATTTTTCCAGTACGATTTATTGAAGTGACTGTCTTTTTTCCATTGCATATTTTTTCCTGCTTTGTCAAAGATTATTTGACCATAGAGTTGAGGGTCCATATCTGGGTTCTCTATTCTGTTCCATTGATCTATATGTCTGTTTTTGTGCCAGTACCATGCTGTCTTGGTGATCACTGTGTGGCGGTTCCTCAAAAAATTAAAAATAGAGCTACCCTATGACCCAGCAATTGCACTCCTGGGCATTCACCCCAGAGACACAGATGTAGTGAAAAGAAGGGCCATATGCACCCCAATGTTCATAGCAGCAATGTCTGCAATAGCCAAACTGTGGAAAGAGCCGAGACGCCCTTCAACAGATGAATGGATAAAGAAGATGTGATCCATATATACAATGGAATATTACTCAGCCATCTGAAAGGATGAATATCCAACTTTTACATCAACATGGATGGGACTGGAGGAGATGATGCTAAGTGAAATAAGTCAAGCAGAGAAAGTCAATTATCATATGGTTTCACTTATTTGTGGAACATAAGAAATAGTATGGAGGACATTAGGAGAAGGAAGGGAAAAATGAATCGGGGGGAAATCGGAGGGTGAAATGAACCATGAGAGACTATGGACTTAGAGAAACAAACAGGGTTTTAGAGGGGAGTGGGGTGAGGGGATGGGTTAGCTTGGTGATGGGTATTAAGGAGGGCACGTACTGCATGGAGCACGGGGTGTTATACGAAAGCAATGGATCGTGGATCACCACATCAAAAACTAATGATGTATCGTATGGTGACTAACATGACATAATAAAAAAAAAAAAGAAGAAATTCATCAGAGTACTCTGTTCCTAACAAGGCATGCCCTCAGGGGAAATTAGTTAAACCTGAGCCTAATCTGCTGGGATTTTACCAGAACATAACTGACTTGGGAAAGGGGAACACCCCACTCTGTGGCCCCCCACCCCTGGCAAGTTCCCCTCTCCTGCCCAAGGGGAAGGCCTGGGGGCATGCAGGAGATCACAACCTTGGGGCTCAGGGGCACTGGAGACAGACTAAATGGACTAAGAATCTCTCTCTGCCACACACCCACCATCCACTATAGGCTTGTCATTGAAGGTAGTGCCTTATACTCAGCACATCATGATCATGTCTGGCTCACAACTAAAAATTATAAGGCATGCTGAGGCCAAAAAAAAAAAAAAAACCCTAACAGTTTTCAGAGACACAGCAAACATGAGAACCAGTTTCAGACATGGCATAGATGTTGGAATTATGAGACCAGTGTATAAAAGAATGATAATTAATTTGCTAAGGTTTCTAGTGGATAAAGTAGACAGCATACAAGAACAGACTGGCAATGTTAGAGATGGGAATTCTAGGACAGAATGAATAAATGCTAAAATAAAAAATTTCATGTAACAACATGAAGAACGAATGTGATGGGCTCATCAGTAGACCAGACAAGGCTGTGGACAGAATGAGGGAGGGAGCTTGGAGATAGATCAATAGAAAATTCTCAAAGTAAAAAGGAAAGAGAAAAGAGAGAGAAAACTCAGAGCAGATTATCTACGAACTGCGGGACAATATTAAAGGTGTAACACATTTGCAATGGCATACCAGGAGAAGAGGAAAGAGACTGAGGAACAGGAAAAAGATTGGAGGAAATAATGTCTATGAATTAAAAAAAAAAAAAAAAAGAACACTAAACAGTAGATCCAGGAGGTTCGGAGAACACCAAGCACAATAAATACCAAAAAATCTACACATGGGGGGCATCTCGTTGGCTCAGTCAGAAGAGCATGCAACTCTTGATCTTGGGGTCACAAGTTCGAGCCCCATGTTCAGTGTAGAGATTACTTAAATAAAGCTAAAAATAAAATCTATACATAGGCATATCATAAACTGCAGGAAATCAAAGAAACAACAAAAAGGGAAAAGGATCCATTGGGAAAAACGACCTTACCTACACAGAAACACAGATGAGACTACCCAGAAACTTCCCTTTAGAAACCATACAACCAAGGAGTCAAGTGGAATAAAAAAGCCACCAAATTAAGAATCTGTCGCCTCTGAAGTTACCCTTCAAAAGTGAAAGAGAAATAAAGACTCTCACAGATCAAAAATTGAGGGATTTTTTTGCTAATACCCCTGCCATGCAAAAACTATAAAAAAGTTTCTTCAGGGTGAAGGAAAATGATATAGGCCACCTCCACAGAGATTCACCTGCTTCCAGGAAGACATGGATTTCACGAGAAAAACAGGCTTCACTGAACATCCATGAAACTCTCAGACCGGGCCAGTTCTTGTTTTTTCCCATGCGTTGTTACAACTGAAAATCTACTCTCTTGGTTGATACCTCTGGGGACACCCTTCAGTCTGGTGCCCCTGCACCCCACTCCTCCCACACCAACAAAAGACAAAGACAGAAGGGGAGCCTCAGAGGGAGGAGATCTCTGGGACCAGGCTTCTGTGATTGGGGTTGGGGGAGGAAATGAGCCTCACCCAGGGATATGTCCCCCTGTGCCTGACCCACGGGCAGAGGAGGAAAAGGGCATGGCCCTGCTATGACACTCCAGGTGAGCTATAGGGCCAGGTGGGCTAACAGAGGCCCCAGCTCCAGGCTGCCCATCTATTTCCCCCATGCACTGTGTAAGTAGTCTCCCTTTCTGTCCATGCAATGCAAAGGAAGAGTAGGGTCTGCTAGAACGCTGGTGCCCCTCCCCCACCCCAACTGATGTCAGCCCCTGTTGCCAGGCACTGGTTTGTGTTGGAGACAGAACTCTCCTTGGGGTTCCAAGCAGTTACTAGTGGCCCATAAGACGCTGGTGATTGGAGGCAGAGCCACGAGGTCCTTTGGAGCCAGCTGGTGGCCATCGAAATGTCTCTCCAGCTAGTTCTGGAGCAGCTGTGGGCTGCCCTGTTGGTGATATATGAAAGTGTGCCACACATGCCACGAATCTCTGGGTTTCACTGGGAGATCGTGGTATGCACTGCAGTGGTGATATGCACAGTGAAGTGTGGACACAGCTTAAGAAGAGGAAAGGGGCAGTGTGCCCAGGGTGAAGTATCTGGGAAAGGAGTAGAGAAGACAGGACCAGAGACACAAGCTTGTGAAGCTGTGGTGTCACCTATGCAGAAGGCCAGTCCTCTCCCATTACAGATTCTCACTCTGGCTGTCCTGAATAAAAATTTCAGCTATTTTTCAGTGGCAAATGCTGTGCAACTGCTGAAGGGAATTTGGGGATGCCTGCCTAAGAACCCTTCCCAGCTGACTGATGAAAATCCCATCTCTGGAGCACCACAGGAAGATGGAGAACCCCCTGCGAGGAAGATCATGGAAGGCTCAAATGACAGCCCCAACCCGCAGGGAAGTCCAGAGCATCTGGTTCAGGAAACTGGTAGCTGCAGGCAGAGCGTGCAGGACAAGCCAGAGCAGGAAGACAGGCCAGAGCTTCCCAGTCCAGGAGTGCAGCAGGCCAGTGGTGAGGATGGGAACCTACTCCAGACCCTAACCCAGGTCATGCTGAAGATGCTGCATGTGCTGGAGCTCATCAAACATCAGCTGGAAGGTGGGGGCTCAGCAGGAGAGGGGAAGAGGGAGGCGGAGACTGCTAATGGCCCCCTCAATTCATCAGCAGTCCGTCAGGTCTCCCCTGACCGCGTCCACATCGGCGTGCCCTCGGGCGGGGGCCAAGGGAAAAACGGAAAGCTGTCTAGGGAACTGATGAAGGAAAAGCAGAGGGCTGAAGAGTTAACATGAGAAATAACACTGTACCAAGCTGAGGAACTTCAAAACACCCTCCTGAAAAATGAGATTCAGAGGTTCCAGCGGAAGCTCGAAGTCAAGTGTAAGATGTGGGACAAGCACATCCAGCAACTGGAGAGAAAGCAGGTGGAGGAGCAAACACTGCCTGGAAGTGGAGAACGAACTTATCAAGGTGTGCAGGAAGATGGACGCCATTTATCAGAACTTTCGCGTCTGCAAGAAGATGGAGGAGGACCTGAAGACAGAATGCCGGAAAGTCACCTCCTGGCGTGAGCCTGCAATCCTCCTGTATGAGAAGAGGAGCGAGGAGAGCAAGAGGGCTGTTCTGTGGGCAAAGAGAGAGTTCCAAAGGCTGAAGGAAGAAAACCATTGCCTCATGCAGAAGCTGGCCAATTTGGGGCCCATGGGCCCGCCTGTCGCATGGGGGCCTCCTGCTCCTGCTTTCTGCCCACAGCCTTCCTATACCTTCAAGGGCCAGAGGCCCCAGCAGGGAGCAGGCATGTGCTGGGAGGGCTCCAAGGCCTGGGGTCCCCTGCAGGTCTGATTCAGCTTCCCAGCAGGCACCCACACCCCCAACCAGAGCACAACAGCTCCTGGGCTGCCCCGTTAAGCCATGCCCATTGTTCGTTTTAGTTTAGATCCACCCTATTATTTAATTGATGCTACATAGTTCTTAGTGAAGTTCCCTATAGCAGTATGAGTGTGAGATAGTATTTTTCAATGCTTGTTAAACATAAAATATAAAATAAAAATACCAAATTGCTGATACTACTGCTACTGAGAGTTGATTTTATTAAGTGATTATATGCCAGGCCCTCTATTAAGTCTTTTACATGTATCATTTAATTTTCCCAATAACCCAGTGTGTCACATGTTACTGAGGTTCAGAGAAATTAAACAACTTGCCCCAAGATCACACAGCTAGTAAATTTCAGAGCTGGCATTCCAACCCAGGGTTGTCTAACTACTAACTGGTGTGCAAGTAACTACTACTTCTTCCTCTTTCTCTTCTTCTTCTTCCTTCTTCGTCTTCTTCCTCCTCCTCCTCCTTCTTCTTCCTTCTTCTTCTTCCTCCTTCTTCCTCCTTATTCTTCTTCCTTCTTCTTCTTCTTCCTCCTCCTTCCTCCTTCTTCCTCCTCCTCCTTCTTCTTCTTCCTCCTCCTCTTCCTTCTTCCTTCTTCTTCTTCCTCCTTATTCTTCTTCTTCCTTCTTCTTCCTCCTTCTTCCTTCTTCCTCCTCCTCCTCCTTCTTCTTCTTCTTCCTCCTTCTTCCTTCTTCTTCCTCCTCCTTCTTCCTCCTCCTCCTCCTTCTTCTTCTTCTTCCTCCTTCCTTCTTCTTCCTCCTCCTCCTCCTTCTTCCTCCTCCTCCTTCTTCCTTCTTCTTCCTCCTCTTCCTTCTTCTTCTTCTTCCTCCTCCTTATTCTTCTTCTTCCTTCTTCTTCCTCCTTCTTCCTTCTTCTTCGTCCTCCTCCTTCTTCCTTCTTCTTCTTCTTTCCTTCTTCTTTTGAGAGAGAGAGGGAGAATGCACACATGCATGCAAGCGGGGGAGGGATAGAGAGAGAGAGGCAGGCTTCCCACTCAGTGCACAGCAGGATGCTGGGCTCGATCTCACAAACCTGAGATCATGACCTGAACCAAAATCAAGAGTCGGACACTTAACTGACTGAGCCACCCAGGTGCTCCTGTGCAAGTAACTTCCATGCAGTCTGCTCTAAGGATCCCAGAAAGGCTTGATAAATTATAGTGGTAGCTAGCTGTAGGGAAAGTCCCACCAAAGTATGGTGGGCAGACTCTAAGGGGTCTCCAATGATTCCCATCTTTGGTACGCACACTCTTGTGTAACACCACCTACCCCTTGAATTTGGTCTGGAACTACTCACTCACTTCTTTCTAATGGACAGAATATGGCAAAATGATAGGCTGTCACTTCTGAGGTTAGTTTACAAAGAGACCAGTTTCCATCTTGGGCCTGCTCTCTCCCACTCCCTCCCTGATCTGCTCTGGGGGAAGCCAGGTGCTTGTTGTGAGCTGTATTATGGAGAGGCCCATGTGGCAAGGAACGAATGCTTCTTGCTTACAGCAATGGAGGACCTCTGGCTGCTGAGAGCCACCTGAGTGAGCTCAAAAGCAGATTTCCCCTACACAAGCCTGGAGATGACTGAAGATCCAGCTGACATCTTGACTGCAGCCTTGTGAGAGCTCCTGAGCCAGAGGTACCTGGCTAGTTGCACCTGGATGGCTGGCCCACAGAAACTATATCAGGTTATAAATGTTGTTTTAGGCTGTTCTGTTTGGGGAAAGCATTTGAGAAAGAGAAAACAAAAGTGTGAACCCACCCCTTCTCCTGGGGTTGAAATTCCAGGGAAATCAAGAGATGGTAGAAACTACTGACAGATTAGGGTAAAAAAATGTAAGAAAGAGGACCTCTGTTCTGTTCACCATGTACCTCTCTGAGAGGACATCACCTCCCTTGACCCTCATGTGCCAATATGTGGCAAATGCAGGGGGAGACAACAGGCAGTGTGGCATGAGTCAGCTGAGAGCACTAGACGCAGCACCCCAGAACCTCCTAGAGGGTGAAGAAAGAGCCCAGAAGTTCCCTGATCCCCCTAGAGAAGGCATGGAAATTGGATGAATTGAGAGCCTGGGTCCTGGTCATGGGACTTCTGGGGTAGAGAGGAGATGGCCTGTGGAAGGGACATTGCCTGGAGCCCCTATTGGACCACCTGCCTTCTGCCTGTTTTGGGAGACTGAGGATTTAATAAGAGACTGAATTAGTGTATAAGAGATGATGTTCTAATGCTTGGCAGGTTTAAGGTTATTTAAATCTTTGCCATTCCTTTTCTCCTTGTCCCCAGTACCACCATTAGTGGGAAGGGGTCTTCAAAGCAAGATGAGAACATCTCTTACAAGCCTATAAAGTGTAAATATCAACCCACTCCAGTCACAGCTACCATCTAGGAAGCCCACTGCTTCCACAAGGACACAGAGACAAGTGACCCCTAAGGCTTCTTTTCCTAATTTCTGGTTGCTGCCCTGACTTAGATGGGAAATTTAAGTGATTAAGTGGAGGAGCAAGTGGACAGCCAGAAACAGTGAGAGAGAGAGAGGCGTGGAAAGAGTAGCAGAGATATGGAAATGGCCAGACTCACGTGCATTCTTGAAGATGGCCTGGTAAAAGAGGGATGCGGCCTTTCCTTACTCATCTTTGGTGAAATGGAGCCTAATCTTAATTGATGCTTATTTTTCTTGCTCTAAAATCAACAACCCTTGATTGATAGTCATTATGTATGCCTCATCCTTTTTCTTTTTTTTAATTTTATTTTATTGTTATATTAGTTGCCATACATTACATCATTAGTTTTATTTTTGTTGTTGTTGTTGTTGTTAGGACTGCTAAGGGTGCTTTATTCAAATAACAATGACAAATAACCCACACTTTGTGCTCTTAAAAAAAATGGGAAAGGCTCACTGCTTTAAAATCTGGCATATATAAACACCAACGCCACCTTACATTAAAGGTGCTTCCTAGCCACAGTAGCATTTTCAGGGGAGGTCAAGAACTATGGTTAAGGTCCAAGAAACAACCAAAACCAAAACCAAACCAAACCAAACCAAACAAAACAAAAAAACCCCTAAAACAAAAAAAAAAACCAAAACAAAAAACCTGAGACAATCTTCTGCATCACCACCCCCAGTGCACCAGGTCACTGCCTTCTAAGGCAGATTGAACTGGGTGATGGACATTAAGGAGGGCACATGATGTAATGAGCACTGGGTGTATATAAGACTGGTGAATCACTGAACTCAACCTATGAAACCATTAACACATTACATATTAATTGATTTTAAATAAAAAATAAAAAATACCCCACCCCCCCAAACAATGACAAATGTGGAGGTAAAAGATTTAAAATATTCTGTCGTCATAACAAAATCCAAAAGATCCCTTGCTTTGCTCTTGAACAACCCAGAAAAATTGAACTCCGTTTTATATCCCCAAATAAGAGTGGTATCTCCTGGAAGTATCAGTGCCTGGTGCTTGCAACCCATGTCAACTCATACTCCTGTTCCATCAGTCCCAATCCTGAAGCCACAACAATTCCTTTGCTAGAGAAAGGGAAAAAATCCATTTCAGGACAAAGCTATTCAAGATGAAAGGAAGGCGTGTCTTCAGTGGGAGAACTGCCGGCTGTCGGACGACTTCTTGCTAATGTGTTTGAAGATTTTGGACTTCTCGACTTTCTTGGCTTTCTGGTAGCTGAAGCCACTGCTGCCTCCTCTCTTTTTAAGTTTGCTGTCATTGCTGTTCACGTTCAGATCAACAAAAGGACGCACCTTGAAACCAAACGGCAGAGCAACTTGAGGCAAATCTGTTATTAACATTGAGGATCTGTTT
This sequence comes from Zalophus californianus, assembly GCF_009762305.2. NCBI lineage: Eukaryota > Metazoa > Chordata > Mammalia > Carnivora > Otariidae > Zalophus > Zalophus californianus. Next base: position 127,195,375 of record NC_045598.1, read on the forward strand.
CAGAGAATGGGAATCATATACTCGAATGTAGGACTTATATGCTTCCTGGGCTGGCTTATGAAGGAAGTAGTTCTTTTCAATCAATTTTTCAAGCTGAGACTGAATGTCAGAAATTTTGGGCCAGGAAAACTCAAATTAATGGAACCTTGGATTGCTTCAAGTAACGAAGGAAATCCAATTCTTCAGGGCGTAAAATGAGCAAGGCATGCCCTCTCCCCTTTAGGCCTCTGGCTGTTCTTCCCACACGATGAATATATTCCTTGGAGTCATCTGGAGGGTCATACTGAACAATCCAGTCCACTTCAGGAATATCCAGCCCTCTAGCTGCCATGTCAGTACACAACAATATCCCTGAATCTGCGTTGCAGAACTGGAAGAATGTGGTTGTGCACATATTTTGCTTCTGCCTTCCATGAAGGGCCAAGACAGGCAAATCGATGTAGTTCAGCAACTCATAATGGTATTTCACGGACTTACAGGATGAAGAGAAGACCATCAGTTTCTTCTTCCAGTTCTTCTTAAGGAATGTAAAGAGCAGGAGGAATCTCTTTTCTGAGGGACAAACAACATATCCCTGCTCAAGACCAACCACTCACTGTTGCATTAGCTTTATCGTCATCAACACCAACATACAATGGCTCCTTTTTCAAAGAAATCTTTGCCAAGTCTTCAACTTTTTGAGTTTGTGTGGCAGAAAAGAGCATGGTTTGCCTGCGTCTTGGTAGAAGTTTAATAATTTGTTTTAATTCCTCTTCAAACCCAACATCCAAAATACGATCAGCCTCATCAATAACCAGACACTGCAGATTTTTATACATAAACCTGAGATACTCTGCATGTGGTCCAGGAGGCGGCCTGGGGTGGCCACGATGGTGTTGATCCCAATACCGAGTTTCTGTGCTTCAGCAGATCTGCTGCTGCCGCCCATTAGCAACCCGTATGTGTGGACATGGTGCGTCATCAGCTCCTTAAGAACACCGAAAGTCTGCACGGCCAGTTCCCTAGTAGGTGAGAGGGTAAGAACTCCAGTTCCGTTCCTAGGCATGAACTTTAACTTGACAATGAGTTCGACTGCAGGGATGAGAAATGCCAGCGTTTTGCCATTGCCTGTTTTTGTGGCTGCTAGAAGATCCCTGCCTTCTATAAGTGGTCTGATACTTTTATGCTGAATTTCAGTCATGTTTGTAAAACGCATTTCTTTTATTGCCCTCAGAATGTTCTCATTGACAAGATTACTAAGAGAAGCAAATGAAGTATCCTCAAAAGCTCCTGTCAGTCCCAGGGGTAGGCTGGGCATATCACTGTCCTCTTCCTGATCATCTGGGTTCTCCACACTGTTTTCTGTCTCTTCAGGAGCTTGGGCCCCTTCTTCAAAGTCCCCTTTGTCTTCAGTTTTCACTTTTTTAATATCAGGCCTAGCATCATCCACCATTTTTCTCTTTTTCTTCTTTTTTTTGGATTCTGAATTGGGAGGCTGTGTTGCTGCTTCTCCATGGATTATTATGGTAGATTTCTTTTCTTTTAACTTGTACAGTTTCCACTGTTTCTTTAGCTATCTCTCCATTCTGGGCTTCTGATGAGCCCACATTCACAGACTGTTTTAGGGATTTTTTTAACCTTCCCACCTCCCACTGTTTTTTCAGACACATCTCCGTTTTGGGTTTCTGATAAGCTCACATCCGGGGCCTCCTGGAGCTTTCAGTTTCGCTGGAGCAATTTGAGGTTCCATTTCTCGATCTTCTTGCACAGGAGTTTCATGGGTAGATGGGACATATTGTCGGTGAAGCGTCTCCACTGCAGCGCCACAACTCAGCTACCTACATCATTAGTTTTTGATGTAGTGTTCCATGATTCATTGTTTGCATATAACACCCAGTGCTCCATGCAGAACGTGCCCTCTTTAATACCCATCACCAGGCTAACCCCTCTAAAACCCTGTTTTAATTTTTTTTATAGATTTTATTTATTTATTTGACAGAGAGACATAGTGAGAGAGAAAACACAAGCAGGGGGAGTGGGAGATGGAGAAGTAGGCTTCCCGCTGAGCAGGGAGCCTGATGCGGGGCTTGATCCCAGGACCCTGGATCATGACCTGAGCCGAAGGCAGACACCTAACAAATGAGCCACCCGGGCGCCCGCCTCAGTTTGTTTCTCAGAGTCCATAGTCTCTCATGGTTCATCTCACCCTCCGATTCCCGCCCCCTTCATTTTTCCCTTCCTACTATTTTCTTCTTTTCTTTTTTTAAATACAATGTATTATTTGTTTCAGAGGTACAGGTCTGTGATTCATTAGTCTTACACAATTCACAGTGCTCACCATAGCACATACCCTCCCCAATGTCTATCACCCAGCCACCCCATCCCTCCCATCCCTACCACTCCAGCAACCCTCAGTTTATTTCCTGAGAAATTAAAAAAAAAAAAAAAGAATTCCTCATATCAGTGAGATCATATGATACTTGTCTTTCTCTGATTGACTTATTTTGCTTAGCATAATACCCTCTAGTTCTATCCATGTTATTGCAAATGGCAAGATTTCATTTTTTATTGCTGCATAATATTCCATTGTGTGTGTGTGTGTGTGTGTGTGTGTGTGTGTGTGTGTGTGTGTGTGTACACACACCACATCTTCTTTATCCATTTATCTGTTGATGGACATCTTGGCTCTTTCCATAGTTTGGCTATTGTGGACATTGCTGCTATAAACATTGGGGTGCATGTACCCCTTCAGATCACTATAGTTGTATCTTTGGGGTAAATACCCAGTAGTGCAATTGCTGGGTCATAGAGTAGCTCTATTTTCAACTTTTTGAGGAACCTCCATACTGTTTTCCAGAGTGGTTGCACCAGCTTGCATTCCCACCAACAGTGTAGGAGGGTTACCCTTTCTCCACATCCTCTCCAACATTTGTTGTCTCCTGACTTGTTCATTTTAGCCATTCTGGCTGGTGTGAGGTGGTAACTCATTGAGGTTTTGATTTGGATTTCCCTGATGCTGAGCAATGTTGAACACTTTTTCATGTGTCTGTTGGCCATTTGGATGTCTTTGCAGAAATGTCTGTTCATGTCTTCTGCCCATTTCTTGATTGGATTTGTTGTTCTTTGGGTGTTGAGTTTGATTAAGTTCTTTATAGATTTTGGGTACTAGCCCTTTATCTGATATGTCATTTGCAAATATCTTCTCCCATTCTGTCGGTTGTCTTTTGGTTTTGTGGACTGTTTCCTTTGCTGTGCAAAAGCTTTTTATCTTGATGAAGTCCCAATAGTTCATTTTTGCACTTGCTTCCCTTGCCTTTGGCGATGTTTCTAGGAAGAAGTTCCTGCGGCTGAGGCTGAGGTTGAAGAGGTTGCTGCCTGTGTTCTTCTCCAGGATTTTGATGGATTCCTGTCTCACTTTTAGGTCTTTCATCCATTTTGAGTCTATTTTTGTGTGTGGTGTAAGGAAATGGTCCAGTTTCATTCTTCTGCATGTGGCCGTCCAATTTCCCCAACACCATTTGTTGAAGAGACTGTCTTTTTTCCATTGGACATTCTTTCCTGCTTTGTCGAAGATTAGTTGACCATAGAGTTGAGGGTCCATTTCTGCCTCATCCTTTTTCTGTGGTTACACTGTATTCTCTTTCTTGGAAACTTCGCTTGGGTATCAGGCTGCCATATATGGCTGTACACATTGTGCCTTGTAAAAATCCAGGTGGTACCATTTATATCCTACGAGATGATTTGACAAGTCATCTCCCAGAAATCTTTCCACATCATTATCACTGGATTCTCATTATTCCCATTCATTAACAAATATTTGAAGATTGGTTAAGTGCCAGGTATTGTTCTAGGTTCTGAAGGATTTAGCAATGAACAAGATAGAGTCTCTGCCCTTGGCATTGGTACAGGAAGAGACAGATAACCACATGAATCAATAAGGTAAGTTCAGGTGTTATAAAGAAGTTGCACATGTGGGGGTGAGGTAAAATGGGAGATACATTCTTATATACTTCAATAATACATAGGACCACAGTTTATTAACAATAGATGTTCTATACTTAGCCATTTTTCCTTCTTTTCTTTTTGAAACTGAAGATAGCAGGCAATATGTTGTATGTATAACAATAGATATTTAATACAAGGTAATTAATTTCTTAATAATTTAAGAATTAATTTCTTAATAAAAAGTTAATTTCTTCTTAAAAGATTTTATTTATTTATTTGACAAAGAAAGAGAGAGAACACAAGTAGGCAGAGCAGCGGGCAGAGTGAGAGGGAGAAACAGGCTCCCCACTGAGGAACGAGCCTGATGCAGGGTTCAATCCCAGCACCCTGGGATCATGACCTGAGCTGAAGGCAGCCACTTAACCGACTGATACACCCAGGCGCCCCAATTTCTTTTCTTTTTTTTTAAAGATTTTATTTATTTTAGAGAAAGAGTGCTTGCATGAGCAGGGGGGAGGGGCAGAGGGGGAAGGACAGAGGCAGAGGGAGAGGGACAAGCAAACTCCATACAGAGCTCAGAGCCCGACACAGGGCTCGATTCCATGACCCTGAGATCATGACCTGAGCCGAAACCAAGAGTTGGATGCTCAACTGAGCATCATCAGGTGCTCCTAGTTAATTTCTTATTAGATTTTGCATTTGTCCTACCAGGATAAAATGTTATTTTAAGAGAATATGAATTCCTTAATACACTGAGTGGAAATGGTTTAAGAATTTTTATTATTATATCATCTTTATAAAATTAAGGATACGTATGTGGGTATGGTAGTGGCAGAAAGGCAGATTTTGCAAATTTAGTACATTTTTGACACTTGTAAGGTATATTTTCCCAAGACTAGGAGAGCTCTCAAAAATCACAAACTTCAGCAGGGCACCTAATTTTCCCACAAAACACAGTGAAATAGAACTAAAATATTTAAAGATCTTTTGTCTTCTTAATGGTTCCCTATAAATATAGGACGAAAGAAATTTGTAGGGTTATTTTCTGGCTTAGAACCTTCATTTCCTTAGACCTCTTTGCTTTCATTACCGGTACTAGTGGTTGATTTTCTTTTAAGAATCTTCCAAAAAATACAAATAAGTTTAAAAATAACCATGAAAATCATCACATTCTGGATGATGAATAGAAAATATCAAAACATATTAAGATGTTGGTCCATGAGGTTGGCTCTATTGACCCATGCTTGGAATACAGACTCACTTGATACACTAGCTTCAGAAGACTTATTATTTAAATGAAGTCTCTGATAAGAAATCACAATGAATCTTCAACTGTTAGAGTTACTGAAAAATACTAAAACAGAACGCAAAATCCACAGATGCAAAGGGTCTTTGCAGGAAAGCAAAATGCAATTGTTTGCTCATCCCTTTATTGTTATAGCATATGTGAGATCATTGTGATAAGTGGTATAGAATTTTCCACATTGGATATTGTATGACAAACTGCTCTGGAGCACCATAAATTCGATGTTTAGCCTTTTACCATATATCAGCTACCTGGTTGGTTCCTAATTTGTCCACAAATTCATAAATGCTCTGAAACCCTGATCCTTTCTCTTTAATCAATGTTGGTAACTCCAACCTCCAAGGGCAGAGATAAGGATAAACTGAGCCAGAGTTATGAGGGGTCTTCAGAACCATGAACGTAACCCACCAAAATCAAGGTGTTATCATTCAATCAGGTACTGCTGGCTTCAAGTTCCCAGTTTTCCTCCTTAAGCAGAATAAAACCACATGGGAAGCATCAGTTTACTGAAATGGGCATTGTATAAAGGGTTCAACTTACTTCTTTTACAAACCATTGACAAAAGGCAGGACCAATCCATTCTCTTGCATGAATACCACAGTCTATCCAGACAGCTCTTTTGTAAGTTCGTGATTTTCTGCCCAGCTGAAAACAAGAGTATTCACAGTAACCAACTCAGACTTTTATTTTTAAATTCACTGATCAGCATACTTTAATAAGATTTCAGTGTCGCTCTTCACTATAGTTTGAGTCATTAGATAACCCACAAAAAGATAAAGAAATTTCCTATCTATTTCAGAAGTCCAGGCCGTTTATGTAGAAATAATAAATTTATTGCCTTAATTACAAATCAAATAACTGGAAAATATACAAAAAAGGAAAATCCCTTAAATAGGTTTGCTTCTCCTTTTTAAGATTTTATTTATTTATTTATTTATTTATTTATTTGGAGCATGTGTGTGAGCAGAGGGGCAGAGGGAGAGGGAGAGAGAGAATCCCAAGCAGATTCTATGCTGAGTGAGGAGCCCGATGCAGGGCTTGTTCTCATGACCCCAAGACCATGGCCTAAGCTGAAATCAAGAGCTGGACGCTTAACTGGTTGAGCCACCCAGGTGCCCCTAGTTTTCTTCTCCTTTAATGTAACATGTGATTGTTAAGTTAAATGCTAAATTCCCCTTCTTCCTAACCCCCTCCTCCAAGAGAATCGGAATCACAAGGAATATTTCTTAAAGCAGTAACTATGTTTTTAAAATTTTTTAAAAAGATTTTATTTAATTGAGAAAGAGAGAGAAAGACAGAGAGAAAGAGCACAGGAGCAGGGGGAGGGGCAGAGGGAGAAGCAGACTCCCTGCTGAGCACAATGAAGGGCTTGATCCCAGGACCCTGGGATCATGACCTGAGCTGAAGGCAGACACTTAACTGACTGAGCCACCCAGGCACCCCAGCAATAACTATGTCTTATTGGTAGACAAAGTCAAATTTTATTACAACACAAAATGGGAAAGCAAAACAAATTGATTTGTAGAATCAAGTGACAGATTTTTCTTTATAATCTTATTATATCAATATTACTTAAATGCGGTTTCTAACTCAGTAACAAATATGTAGCTATTAACATTATATTCATAGGGGAACTAGTTTTCATTCATTACTTCACTCAACTAATACTTCAGGAAATCCTTTTTGGACACTGTGCTTGACACTGGAGATTCAAAGATGAAAAGACAAGTTTATATGCTAGTAGGGAGGGCAGACACGGGAGCAATCAATCATTGTGATGTGGACATGCATAAGTTGCTTAGGGAACATGGGGTGTTTTGTCTAATTTTCCCAGAGAATACAAGAAGGCTTTTCAGGGGAGGAACACTTGAGTACTTGGGTAAGACCTGAAGCTTGCCCAGCAGACAAGTTGGAAGAAGGCATCTCAAGCTTGGAAGAGAATCTGGACACATCCTCTTTGAAGAACTGCTTTTGGGGTATGAGGAAGAAATGGCAGATGAAGATGGACACAGAGGCAGAGAACACAGGAAATCCCTGGATCTTGTATAAAAGAGATAAGGCTTCATCATGTATTTCATGGGAGAGGGGTGTGTGTGTGTGGGATAGAGAGACAGAGGCACGAGCCCAAGGTCACACTGACAGTAGTGACAGAGGAGAGTATGAGACGGGAGAGGACAAGGACTTGGACCAAAGCTCCATACTGAGCCTTTACTGCAAGAGTCCCTGGAGAAGAGATCCAGAGATAAGTTAGGGCAAGAGCAGGGAAGACAAGAGAAGGAACTAGAACAGATCCCAAAGATATTTAGAAGAAAGAAATGTCAGGTCTTGGTGATAGATTTAAAGGAAGTGGTAAAAATAAGAGGAATTTAGGATGACATTCATGCTTCTTGACTGCAATCACAAAATGGTGCCATTCTAAGACTGAGGTGCTTTTGTGAAAATTGAGATGAGAAGGTCAAGTAGGCAATGACATATGAATGCAAAGCTCCAGAGAGTGGATCTCAACTAAATAGAAAAGTCTGGAATGATTGTTCAAATCATGGGATGGATATGTCCATCTAGAGAGGTTTGTAGAGGGAGAGCATAGAGTCTGAGCAGAGAGTCCTGGGTTGATCAGAACCCATGGGAAGGGCAGGGGGAGAGGAGCCATTGAATGAGACTGGAGGATATGGTCAGAGAGATAGGAGGAGAACCAACTAGGAGTCATGGTTGGTTTCGGCAACAGAAGTTTTAGAGGAGCCATGGGGGCAAAGGCCAGTGAGTCAAGGTCTGAATGGAAGGTAAGGAAACAGAAACAGTGATATAGGGAAACCTTTTCAGATGTTTGGCTGAGAAGGGATAGAGAGCTCTGGGTCAGTAGCTAGGAGACAATGCAGAGTCAAGGGCTGGGAAGGGTGTATAGTTCTTACACATTTATGTAATTTTGCATTGGTTTATCTTAAGTAGCACCAGCTCACAAATAATTTTGAATGCCATTATTTTTAAGTGCACCAATAACTCTGAATATGTTAGAAACAGCATTCCCTGGAATACTCAATGGCAAAAATTAAATATGGCCCAAAAACCTAAGGGAAATATTTTTCTTAAATTATCAGATGATGTTAAATATGAAATGCTGTGAAAGACCATTTCATTCTTTTCCCCATAAGTCAAGCTTGAAAAAGATGAATGTTTACTAAATATTTTCTTAATAATTTATTTTTACCTTTAAAACATAAAGAGACCTTCCCTCATACGATTTTCCAATAGAGAACATGTGAATGAGACCTGGATGAGTTTTATTTAGATGATACATCCAATTTTGAATCTAAAAGCAAAAAAATAAAAACCATGTCAGACTCTCCCAATTATGGAGCTTTCAGAGAACAAAAGGTAACAAAAGGCAAAAATAGGTCTCAGAGCTCAAAGAGCATACATGAGTATAAAACTGAACAAAAATCAGTTTTGTATTTTTAATTTTCTTTAAGATACTTAAAATTATATTTTATTTTCTGTCTTTGCAAATAGTAGCTTCATGTCTTTATACTGTTCCCTTTTTAATGCATACCTTCCACTACCATTTATCATTAGTATCTTGATGGCAGAGCTTTATAGAAAATTAATCAATGTGTTCTGGGTCTTTTTGAAAATAAAAATTTATTTCCATCCCCCCCAAGTATTTAAGAGGAAAAGAAATCAGCTTCATGAAAACCATACAAACTACTTGAAAGTGTCTATTAAAGTCCCATACATTGTAATTCGCCACTGAACAGAAGATTCTAAGAAAAAGGCATTGTCTTCTGCATTTAAAGGTTATTTAAGTCACACATCAGAGGGCATACTCTGAATAATTTCCCCCGTAATGGTGATACATTTGCATTGATCCAGTCACACACACTTATCTGTCATCAGAAGAAGGTATATTTGAAATGGATGAATAAGGCACTTAGAAATATGGATGACATTTCTGACTTAAAAGCCTTACAAGAAGCAAGGAAGTCACACAAAAGTGTCCCTTTAATCCATGATGTGCAGAAGTCTGTGCTGAAAAAAATAGATTTTGAGACTACCCATGCTTTTCTTTTCTTTAGTCCAATGAGCAGCATATATATATATATACACACACACACACACACACATATAGTATATGTATATATACATCTTAAGTGTATGTATGTATGTATATGTATGTACATATCTATAGATATATTTAAAAATTTTTTTCTAGTGCATTTTATAGCACTTTCATGTGCCAAGCTATCTAAAACCTTTCCATTGCTTTTAATTTCAAGCTTCTAAAACATATGTTGGAACATGAAATATATGAAAATAATTTTGAAAAGAAAGTCATTATCAAGAGAATCAAATATTCTCCTTAGAATATAAGAGGAAAAATGAAAGGGGGGGAATCAGAGGGGGAGATAAACCATAAGAGACTATGGGCTCCGGGAATCAAACTGAGGGTTCTAGAGGGGAGAGGGGTGGGGGGATGAGTGAGCCCGGTGATGGCTATTAAGGAGGGTCCGTATTGCATGGAGCACTGTGTGTTATATGCAAACAATGAATCATGGAATACTACATCAAAAACTAATGATGTACTGTATGGTGACTAATATAACATAATAAAAAAGATTATTAAAAAAATAAAAAAATGAAACTCAGAGTAGAATGGTGGTTGCCAGGGGATAAAAGATGGAGGAATAGGGAGATGTTGGTCAAAGGGTACAAACTTTCAATTATAAGATGAATGAATTCTGGGGATGTAATATACAACATGGTGACAATAGTAATACTCTATTATATACTTGAAATTTGCTAAGACAGTAGATATTAGTGTTCTCATAACACACTAAAAAATTGTAACTATGTGAGGTGATGGATGTGTTCATTAGCTTTATTGTGGTTATCATTTCACAATGTATATGTATCTCAAATCACGCTGTACACCTTAAACGTATACAAATTTATTTGTCAATAAAACTGGGAAAAGAAAAAACAAAGACTATAACAGGATCACATTAATTCTATGCCTGACATTCCTTTGCTCAATTCAGGAGAAGCATGGAAAATCTATGTACTTATTCATATTCATTCTGTCATCAACTACCTACTTTGGAGGTTTCTATTTGCTTACCACTGGGGATATAGTGGTGAACAAGAAAGAAACGGCCTGCCCTCATGGAACTTGAAGCTTATGAGGAGAGAAAAGCATTAATCAAAGGATCCTACAATTACATACATAAAAACTATGATAGATATCATATCCATGTGCTGTGGGTACCTGTAATATGCTGTGGTTGGAGGTGGGGAGTTCTAATTTCGTCTTCGAGAGTAGAAACAGCCATCTTTTTTTTATTTTTTATTTTATAATTTTTTTATTGTTTATTTTTTGCATAACATATTGTTTATTTATTGCATAACACCCAGTGCTCCACGCAGAATGTGCCCTCTTTAATACCCGTCACCAGGCTAACCCATCCCCCCACCCTCCTCCCCTCTAGAACCCTCAGTTTGTTTTTCGGAGTCCATCGTCTCTAATGGTTTGTCTCCCCCTCCGACTTACTCCCCTTCATTCTTCCCCTCCTGCTATCTTCTTCTTTTTTTTTTTTTTCTTAACATATATTGCATTATTTGAAACAGCCATCTTTTTGCTTGAGCTGAGATTCCAAGAGTAACTAGCTATTGCCCAGGCGGCCAGTAAAGGATGTGGTGGTAGGAATGAGGTTATTGCAGAATAAATAATAGGAAGAATAAGTAACAACATATTAAAATGTCCTGAGGTTCCACAAATAGGGCTTGGCCTTTGAGAGGTCTCAACTTGTGCAGAGGCTGTGGGGCAAGCATCAACGTGCACTCCACCCCTTATCCAAATCACTGCCCTTGAACTCTGACTAGATCTACCTCCCATGGCTTTTTAGTTAAGGTTTTCACAACTGCAATTATAGCCACATTACCTCCGTTGCCCTTCCCATGTCCTTTGTAGGGGTGGCTTGTGTAAAGCAAATGAAATTCAAATTATTTCACTACTCCTTATAAAGGCTTAATAATTGAAGAGATGATGAACTGAGGTGGCTAGGCAATATAAGAGCTTTATGTATTCTTTATATGGCTCCTGCCTCTGTCTTTATGCTTTTCTCCCAACCATTAGACCTAAACGATAAGGATGCCTTCTTTAAAAAAAACAATGAAAGCTCCTCTGATTACATACTTGTTCTAAAGAGTGATAAACTTCATAATTATATCCAGACAGGTATCTTCGATTTCTTTGGGTTCTCAAACTGCTTGTCTTTTCCAGTGTGTACTGAAGATCTTCTATGAGGATCCTGGATTTGAAATGATAGACATAACGCAAATTGAATGGAGAGCACATAAAAATCAAGCAATTTGAAAAGAAAATTATGCATCTATGAAAAAGAGGATAGCAAATATTGACATTTCTAAAAATACCAAATGTTGGGAAAATGTTCTCTTTTGGGAAATAAAAACTGTTACATTGGGTAATGAATATAAAATGTAAAATTATAGGCAGATGTTCTCAAATAATAATAATTACTACCATTGATTGAACAGCTATAAGAACTGAATGATGGGTATGAGCATTTACATTTATTGAGGACCTATTTAGGCACAATGCTATGTATTTTATGTACATGAGCTTAGTTAATAACCCTCTGAGGTAGATTTTTTGTTACCTCCATTTTACAAACAGGGAAAATGAGCCCCCCAAAGGGTTAAGAACCTGCCAACATCACTCCGCTAGTGAGTACAGAGCCAGAATTCGGACTCGGAATGTGAACCTGAATTCTAGTCTTTAGACTCTAAGTCCAGTGTGACAATATGAACACCAAAACAAGACAACACACACTAAAAAAGTTGGGTTTAAAAAAATGTTTAAATGTTTACAAAATTGAGCTGTGGTATATTGCTTTTGCATTATTTCCAAAGTGGACAGACCTTCTAAATATAAACAAGTACAACTTGTTTCCACTCAAGGTAAGAGCAATTCCCCACATTTATCACCAGAAAGTTATGAAACTCTGATGCTGATACATCTGTTTTTGGCAGTTCCTGATAGAACAACCATCATTCCCTTTACAAAGGCAATATTTCCCCAGGAATTTCAGTACAAAAAACTATGCCTCTTAATTGATTAGATTCTCTATCATGTATCATTATCAATTGATAAATGACAACATATTACCAATCACATCATGAAATGACCATTCAGAGAACTGTCAAAATAATTCTAATGGAGAATTGCTCCTACAATGGATTTATCTTAATATTTTCTAGTTAAGTTTGCTAGTGCTTTCACCAAAGTAGGAAAATTATAAAGTGTTTCAGTTTCAAGTGGTATGGGATCATTCTAGTTGGATATTAGCTTCTTTGATGAATAAACTCTCAAGCTTTTCAGTCTTCTTTTAAAGTCTCCAAGTGCCCTAAGTAGAACTAGTTTTTGGATTCCCTAGTACTTGCCTATCCATTTAGGCCAATGATTCTTAAGCTGCATTGCTTTAAAGTCACCCGTGAGCTTTAAAAAATATGCCACACTGGGGAATCTGACTGGCTTGGTTGGACGAGTGTGTGTCTCTTGACCTTGGGGTTGTGAGCTGGAGCACTATGTTGGGTGTGGAGATTAAAAATAAACAAACTTAAAAAAATATGCCACACTGGGCCCTACATAGACGAGAATATCTATGAATAGTTATCAGCTCACCAAAAGTGATTTTAATATACTGTCAGGATCAAATTTAGGCTAATGATCTGGAAGCCACTAATTTAGGCTAATTAAATCTGGAAACTCGCTGGTATCATTCCTCTCAAGTTCCATATTAAATACAGATGAAGAGAAGCGTAGAATATGCCTGACCCTTGTTTCATTTTTCCTCTCTTGAGTGTCGGTGCTGGATATGGTCAACTGCCTACTCTCCTTAACGAACTTCCTGTACCGCAGGGGCTGCGAAGCTGAAAACTACTTTTTCTTGACTCTCTTGCAACCTTGATTCTGGGTACAGATTTGTAAACGCTGGCAAGATAGGAAGTTAAGAATGAGGCAGAGGCCATCTCCTGCTGTTGCTGCAGCCATGTCAAGGTCACAGAGATGTGACTGTTGAGAGGCAGTTGGAGTTGCCAGACTCAGCACTCCAGTGCTTAGTCACCAGCTTTACAGCCCAAGAGGCAGTTATGGTAACAACAGTGGTGGCTGGAATAGCACAGCAACAGCTTCTGGACCTCTGGACCATCCCATGAGGGAGAAGTAAATTCTACTTCATTAAAGCTACTGCGTTTGGGGATCTGTTATGGGTTGAATTGTGTCCTCCTCTCCCCCAATTCATATGTTGAAGTCCTAACCCCAGCACCTCAGAATGTGACCTTGCTTGGAACTAGGATTGTTGCAGATGTAATTAAACTGAGGTCACCAGGATGTACTCTCATCCAATATGACTGGTGTCCTAGAGGAAATTCAGTTTGGGAAGATGAAAAAGTTCTAGAGATGCATGGTGCTGATGGTTATGTAATATGAATGTACTTTATGTCACTGAATTGTATATTTAAAATGGTTAAAATGGTACATTTTATGTTGCATATATTGGGGAAATCAGGACACAAAGACACACATAGAAGGAAGATATGAAGAGGCAAAGATGGCCGTCCCATCTACAAACCCAGGAGACAGGCCGGGGACAGATCCTTCCCCCGCAGTCCTCCGAAGGAACCAACTCTGCCCACACCTTGATTTCAGTCTTATAGCCTCCAGAATCATGAGACAATAAATTTTTGCTTTTTAAGCTGGCCAGTCTGTGGTATTTGTTATGATAGCCATAGCAAACCAATACAGGTCTCTGTTCAATAACTAGACTATATCTTAATACAGGCCCTAAAAGACCAATCTGAAAATTAAAATAACTGTGGTGTGGCAGTGCTAGCCCCATTTTCCTTGTCAAGTAGTCAACACCAGCAGATTGATGAGAAGGAGCCCAAAATAGCATTTGTAAGTTTTGTATTTTCTTAGTCCTTTATGGCTGATTATTATTCCTACCCTAGTTGCACACACTCCTAGGATAGTGACTAGAGCTATTGAGAAATTTCCAAGTGATGTCAACACCCAGTATAAAACCACCTCCCAAGGCTTCCAGGGTGGGTGAAGGGGGGCTCAAAATTTGAAATTCCACTGCCAATTTTTACAGGTATTTATAAAATGACTGAATTTTTTATAACAGAATGAGTCATCTCATCTGTCATGTCATTGAGAGGGGCTGAATACCTGGGGGCCAGACACATGGGGTCACAGTATCTCTGCCTTAAAGATGACTACAGCTATATATTACGTATAGTTGTATAGAGTTAATGATAATCTTTTGAAAACACCCCAGGCTACAATAATAAAAGTCAATTAAAATGATCTCTACCTACTGCCCTGTGGAATTTAATTGACTCTTATGTATTATTATCCTGAGACTAACAAAACGAATAATTCTAAATGATTGTCCTCCATGAGGAGACAACTGATTTAAAACATTAATTTTTTTTAGATTCCATTCTCTGTGACAAAGTGTGATATTTTATTCTATTATCAGTTCCACATGACCTATATTTAACGGCAGGAAATAGAGACTTGTTAAAATAACTGGTATATCCCCTTCTACTGAATTATAATTAATGAAGCATGTGAGTTGTTGCTGAGCACCTATAGATATAATTACCAAGCTCCTTCCTTCCAGGCATTCAGAGAATCAAAGCACGCCTTCAAAGTTATAGTGATGACTAAAATGTGTTCAATATGAACAATAGTTTTACGCACAGCCGTGACTCTACCCTGTTCTAGAAGCAGAGATAAAATACCTTTCTGCAAAAAGCATATCAGTACTTTATAAGGCTGTAATTATCTTTCTGGCAGGGAAGTATTTGTGTGGACCAGAGAGGAATGTCACTGCTACTTTGTACCCTGTGGCTCAGCTTTCCAGAGAATAAGGCTTTTACCATTGACTCACAGAGCTATGAGCCCATCCAAGGCCTTACCAGCCATCATCAGGGATCTTCCTGCCAGTTTTAACAGTACAACTGTTGGCCAGAAAGTTGGAGCAATTGAGGTTAGTCACTTACCTCTCAGCCCTGAAATCCTAGGTTTCCAAATGAAAGGTATGTCACTCCTTTCCATGTCATCAGTTCACTATGCTGCACTTCTCCCCCAGAGCCTGCACTGACTCTTCATCACTCCACCACTTCCTTTTCCCTTGTGCCTGCTTGAAGCTTGCTTTCACTGTAAATAAACTTCCTACATTCTCATGTCTTCAGAGAACTCTCTCTTCTCATATTCTTGCCCTGACAGAAATTGGATTCTCTCAAGGACAGATTCTTTTGTGGCTTTCTCTTCTGCCACTCTGTATTCCTATCATGGGACCAGAAGGGAAAGAGGTCAGCATTCTCCCGAACCCCCATTTCTCCTTCCCCATCAATCTACTTCTAGAAAAAGCTCATTTGGCCTATGGCATCATGCCATTCCTTGTTTCTTTCCTCTAACTCCTGGGTACTCTCTGAAATTACGGTCCCATGGGCACATTCTATCTCTTTATCTCTAATCTTGCCATCAGCCAAGGAGATTCATAACTGCTGTGTTGATCCTCTGGTGATTTAGTCCATCCATTCTCGACCACATCAGTCTTGGTGATTTATACTCCACTTTGGCCAAATCCTCCATGACTATGCCCTGACTCTTGTCACCAGCCATAAATGTTCTATACCAGGACTCTTAATCTCAGCCTACAAACTTTGTCAAAAATTTCTTCCTTCCGCTTCCTTGTTGCTCTCAGTCATGCCATATCTGCTTTCAATATAAAGATCCTTATCCCCTTCTTGATTCTTCCATTTGACTCCATATTCCTCCTAGACTGTTTTCCTTTCCTAACCAGATTTGACACCATGGATGAATACTTGAGCTAGTATCTCACTAGGAACCTCAACTTCCTTGCCATCCTGACCTTTCCGTGGTCCTAACCCAACAAACCAACTGTGTATGAGCACTACAATCTCCCTTCTTTTCAACAACCACTTTTATTGGTTCTTACCCCAGTTTTCCTCTTGGTAACTTTCTTCAGTCCCTGTTTCTTCCCTTTCAGTAGATAATTTTGCTTCCTATTCCATATAGAAAATTTAGACATTAGTTATGATTTCTTTTAAGTTGTTGACTCTCCTCTTCATAATCTTAACTAGACTCACATTTACCTCTTCAGTCTTACTGGATAAGGTATCCTTCCTAGTGCTCAAACCCTTTCCTCCATTGATGCAGTCTATCCTGTACCATCAATGTCTCATTCTCTAACTTGTTCCTCCCCTCAGCCTACAGACATACCAAAATTGCCCCTTACCCCTTAAAATCCCAAATTTCAAGCAGTCATTGATGCTGTATCTCCTTGTAGTCATTCCTTATTCTCTGCCTCTCTCCTTATTTTAATTTCTAAGAGCAGTAGTCTGCTCTGCTTCTCCCTGTTCTCACCTCCTATTCACTTCTGTCTTTCTCTGTCTTCTGCTCCTGACAATCTAATCCCACATCCCACCATGAGAGTTACCAACACAATTTACATTGCTAAATCCAAAGGAAACTGGTCAGTCCTTTTTCTTGCTGGATATTACTGTACACTTGGCACCATTAATGTTCTCCCTCTTGAAAGTCTCTCGTTTCTTCTTTGACTTCCGTGACTGTCTTCTGTTTGCTCCATTCCTACTATGTACGTGTTCCTTAAAAAAACCCAAATAACCCAAACCAAATACCTCAAGATATCCAAATCTATTTGGATCTATCTACTCCATTGCCCAAGCTAGAAGTTTTGGGACTGTCCTTGATTTCTTCCTCCCCATATCCAACCAAGCGTAGAGTCCAGGTGGTTTTGCCTATTGAATATTTTTTTGAGTATTCTCCTGATCACACTGCTCTGGTCCTGACTCAAGGCCTCACAACCTCTTACTTGGACTATTACTGTAGTCTCCTATTGCTCCTCCACCCCACTTACACCTGGCTCCCTTGCTTATATCCTCCAAGTGTGCAGCACCACACACTAGTCTGAGCTCCTAGCCCTGTACACATCAGATTCCCCACTTCCCTCAACCTCTCCAGCATCTTTTATTTCTACTCCCTGTGTTTGTACAATAACACTCAACCACTTCAGTTCCCTAAACAGGTATTATGCTGCTTCTTCCCTTTGCTTGCACTGTCCCCTCTGCCTGCAAGTCCTGAGCCTCATCCTGTGCTTGGTTGTCATTGCTCCTGCAGAAAGCTTTATCTGCCCTTGCATTGTTACCCACTGCTCTCCTTTCCTCACACAGAGAAGATCTTCTGTGTTTACACTGACCAGCTAGTGGTAATGGTGAAGTGATATGCCAGTGTGGTTCTCCCCTCCCCCATTACACTAATAAGCTCATTAAAGGTGAATATAACCATGTTACATTCGTGTCTGTTTTTGCAGTTTGAAAAATAGTACCTGAAACACTGTTGTAGGCACTCAGTAAATAACCTGAATACAGCTCTCATTCAGTTCAGTTTAGTACTAATGAATTAAGCAAGTGAAAAAGAATGCTTACTTGTACTGGATGTTGGCATCCTGTAAGAACGCTAACAGGGCTTGGGAACCATTTTGGGGAATATGGACATCAGTAACTGCTCCTTTTGAGACATAGGAGATACTGCTGGGCTGCCACAGGTCCACCTGTAGTGCAGGAACCAACCTATAATTCATATTCCATGCAGGTGGGGAATGATCCATGTCACAATGTGAAACATGTCACCTTGTTTACATTCAGAAACACCAAACACATTTTGGATTTAGACTCAATGCTTTCATCAGCAGGGTAAAACTCTTATTTGATTTTGAATTAGGTCTCCAAATTATATCATATCCATAACAGAATTTGATCATAATTTACAAGTAACAGTTTAAAGACCAATATACATTAAAGCCACAAGGTAAAAATTAGATAAAATAGTTTTAAGTATGACTTTGATATTCTTAAAAATTATTACACAAATACTTGAATAAGAGAAAGAAAGATATAAATTCCCTTTTACTTTACTACACAACCGAACTGTGGTAGCTTGGCAATGTATGGTAACTTTAAACAGAACACTCGCCAGATATCTCCTCCTTCCCCAACACGTGCCTTTTACCAATTCGCACTCTGCCTTCACATGGCCGTAGAAATATCCCTTTCTCAGGTTGGACTTTTCAGCTAGGGTTGTCTCCTTGTCAAGAGTTCTTAGAGCAACTTGTGATTCTTTCATTCCCTAATTTCAGCTTATCAGAATGTAAGCTCCATTTGGTCACCACCTCATTCCAAGTGCCCAGAATGGTGCCTTGTGTCCATCAGCAGCTCACTGTTGCGTATGTGGAGACCCCATGTAATGTTCACTATCCGTTCACCTCATGTTCAGTGTTGTGCAGGAAAGCAGGAGCCAGCCGGGTCTATGAGTCTTACTGTAGTGTTCCCAGTGCCTTTACAACCGGTAGCTAGTGCTCTGCATTCACTGAAGGAATTACTGAACTCGGCTGGGAGGGAAGAGAGCCCTCTTCTGTACAAGCCTAGAGCTACAATTTTCGATTAGGCCCAGTTTGCCTTTACAGTTGTGTTAAGTCTCTGTGTTTGGGACTCTTCTCTTCCTGCATTTCCAGCCTTAGTCTGTTACAGGGCCTTGGTCTCTGATCTGAGAAGATTCAGTTACTTGATCCTCACTTAGGTGTCAGTGTCTGCATTCTGTTAGGGAACTCTAGAAGACCAAAAATACTTTGTGACTCAAGGAAATAACACCTCTGGTGGTATAATTTAATCTTGAACAGGATAGAGAGGCATTTGTTTTGGGGACAAAGAGTCTACCTGTTTTTTTTTTTTTTTTTTCAAGCAGCTGACTCCTCCTCTAAGTTGCAAGGGCTAATCTGACTCAGCTAACGTGCTAGTCCAAAATCATAGAGAAACAGAAGTGTGGGGCTGGAAGGGATGCTGAGAGGTCATTTGATCCATCTGTCAGCCCTTGGGCAAGGATACATGTAGGACTGAACAAACCTGTCCCCAGTAGATGTATCCAAACCACATCTTGTGAGTCTCCAAAAGAGGAGAGTCGACAACATCCTCATGTAACTCATAACCACATTTAAGAAGACTGAAGATGTTTTTCCTGATCCCTTACACTACAGCACAGCTTCATTTTCTCTTGTTCCATTTTTCAGTAAGGGATGGCTGGTTTCTTGCCTCTGTTAGATAAAGTACATTGGTATCTTTCACTTTTCTCTACACGTTAGGTTTTCTGATCCTTTAATCATCTTTGAGACCTGCCTCTAAATCCATTACAGAGAGAGTTTTTTGATATTAAGGTCTGCTGTCATCCCTTAATGCCAGTGGAGATGAGGATGTAGTGCTGTATTTGGAGGGTAGAGAAACATAAGGACCTAAAATGATATGAAGAGCCAGTCTGGAAATTAGTTTAGGTGTCATTTTCTAGGATGCATGCTAAAATAAGAATCCTCATCCTGTAGAAGAGAGTAGCTTCCCTGTAGGGAGGTTCCATGGGAGTGACATACCCCACAGCCTGACCTGAAGAGGGCTTCCTAGGAAATAGGCCATCAGACTAAGCAGTTGGTCTACAGGAAACTAACAAAAATAATTTACAAAATCGGGAATTGTATTCTGTTGTGATATTAGGAAAGTAAGTTAAAATGAATTATCAACTTTTCTCAGGTAAAATTTTTGGGAAAGGGTACTTGGATACATAATATGGGTATTTCAGTCTGTCTGGCAGGCACAGGCCTATATCAAGATATAGGGGACAGTAATACTCATGTGAGATTTGTAAAGTGCCCCTACTTTATAGGTATTTCTGATCTTTTCACCCAATAATGACTCCAGGTAGGAGTTAATGGTAGATACGTTTAAAGAATGAGGGCACCTGGATGGCTCAGTCCATTAAATGTCTGCCTTCATTTCAGGTTTTAGGTCATGATCCCGGGGTCCTGGGATCCAGTCCCACATCGGGCTCCCTGATCAGTGGGGAGCCTGCTTCTCCCTCTACCCCTCCCTCCTGCTTGTGACCTCTCTCTCTCTCAAATAAATAAATAAAATCTTTTTTAAAAAATAAAGAATGAGGGGCAGCTGGCTGGCCCAGTTGGTTAAGTGTCTGCCTTCGTCTCAGGTCATGATCCCAGGGTCCTGGGATGGAGCCCCAAGTCGGGCTCCCTGCTGAGCAGGGAGCCTGCTTCTCCCTCTCTCTCTGCTGCTCCCCCTGCTTGTGCTCGCTCTCTCAAATAAATAAAATCTTAAAAAAAAAAGAAATGAAGACTCAGATTCATAGAGCAAAGTCAAATTTCCAAGGATGCACAGCACCAAAATGGTGACACAGGATGTGCCTAACTCTAGTGCCCATATTTACTGACTGGTAAGTGTCTTTAGGATCTTCTGAGAAAATAAGCAACTTCCAACTTCTTGACTTAGTGTTGAGGAGGTCTGGTTAGCAGGTCTCACACTCTGGTCTTTCCTGTCAGGGGCTATTCATCCTATAAATTAATATGCAGGTATTTCAAAGTTTAAATCAGCCCACTCTGGTCTGGTTACCATTATTTCCTTAGGGCCTGATCACATCTGGATGAAGTGATAAACTATCTTTGAATGGCAAAGCTCAGTGACACTTTATGATGCTGACAACAAAGGATCAGTAACCTTGTCAGGATGGTCTCAGGTTGTGTGCCAACTACTGCGGATCTTTGCTGTAAACAGCCACCTGATATTCCAGGGAAAGGAGGCTCCTTTCCAGAAACTTCTGGCCATGGACCCTGGTGGTTGTTCCCATGTTTTCCTTTCCTCATAATGATTACCAGTCACATGCAGTCAGATCTATTTAAGAGGTGGAGGCAATATACAGGCACCTGGGTGACTCAGTCGGTTAAGTGTCTGACTCTTGATTTCGGCTCTCAGGTCTTGATCTCAGGGTTGTGAGTTCAAGCCCCACATTGAACTCCATGCTAGCCATGGAGCCTAGTTAAAAAAAAAAAAAAAAAAAAAAAAGAGGTGGAGGCAATTTCGTGTGTGGTCAAGAGTATGAACTTTGGAATCTGAAGGCCCTGAGCTGGAATGCTAGCTCTGGTAGTATTGGCTGTGTGACTTCAGGGGAGGTTTTAACATTTCTGAGCCTCAAATTCCTCATCTGTAACTGTGAAGATAATTAAAAAACCTACCTATAGACTTTTCTGTAGGATGAGTTGGAAAAATAGAAGTAAAACACACAGCAGAGAGTCTGGCACATAGTGAGATCTTAAATATTAGCTATTTTTTTCTTCTTTTTGAAAAGCATATAAAAAAAAGCTGGAAGCAGTAAAGATAAAGTTCTACTTTGAGTGTTTCTGAGTAAAATGAAGACTATGATGAGATGATGCCCTTATTCAGACATTAAAACCTATAGACAGCCTTAAGGAGGAGAGGAACCAATAAATAAACCAAGAATATGAGCAAAGCTGGAATGTTTCCTAACAAAGCCAAACAGCTGGATTTGAAGGCACTGTAACCTGCTGGCTAATTCCCTGGACTCTAGAGTCTGACTTCCTATGATTAAATTCAGGCTCTCCACAGTTACCATCTGTGTGATATAGGGTGAATTCCTTCATCTCTTTGGGCCTCACTTTCTTCATCTGTAAAATGAAGATGATAATTATACTTCCTGGTTGTTATTTTTATGGGACTATAGAGACTATAGAAAATGCAGTCATTAAGAGCATAAATTTTGGAACTCAAGACAGGATGAGTTTGAATCCCAGTTCTGCTGCGTGTTAGCTGTGTCACTCTGGGGAACTTTAGCTCTCTGTGCTTGTTTCCTCACTTATAAAATGGAGTTATAAAAACTATATATTTTATAGATTTGTTAAGCTTAAATTAATCAATACCTATAAAATGCTTTGTTTTATTTTTTAAAGATTTTTTTTTTTATTTATTTGAAAGAGAGAGAGATCACAAGCAGGGGGGCGGGGGCTGCAGAGGGAGAAGCAGGCTCCCTGCCCATCAGGGAGCCTGATGTGGGGCTCAATCCCAGGACCCTGGGATCATGACCTGAGCCAAAGGGAGACGTTTAACAAACTGAGCCACCCAGGCACCCCTATAAAATGCTTTCAACAGCACCTGGTGAACAGGGGTCATTCATTAAATGATAAATGATTCAAAATTCAAAAATAATTTCTTTGCAATGAAAAACTATCATATTTTAGTCTGGCACTAATTTCATAGCTTTTCCAGTCCTCGTGCTGTGTTTACTTATTGGCCTGGTCCAGCCTTCATGAAGCATCCACCTGTCTTTTAGGCCCACGGCTGATTACATACCTGGTTCAGGTATCAGTGGAGGTGCAGTCAGTGTCCCCCAGCAGTTTCAGAGTGAGTCCTAGCTGTGGATATGGGAAGACATCTGGTGTTTCTTCAGCTTGGGAACAGATGGCCTGCTTCCCAGCTGCTTGAAGTAACACAGAAACATGAGAGAGGAGAGTTCTACTCTATATTTACTCTTACTTTTTGTTGGTTTGGAAAAGTATTAAGCACTTATGTGCCACATAACAGGTTTCTAAGTAAGAAACCTCCATATCAAATTTGTAGTCAACTAGTGTTTAATTTACATAATCATATTAATTACATACCAGCACACATAAAATCTTAATGCACAGAAAAGTAGCCTCTCTTATTTACCCTTAAAATTGTCTTTCTGTTCTGAATCCATTTAACCGTTCTTGCGTCTTCTTTTAGGATCTTTGTCTATGAGAAGCTTTTCTGACACCCATGTTTAGGTCAAGTACCTTTGTTATCTGCTTTCATGGAATTTTTCATTATCTCATTTTTATACTTATTATATTAGTTTCCTAGGGCTGCTATAATGAATTTCTTTCTTTTAAGATTTTATTTATTTATTTGATAGAGAGAGACACAGCGAGAGCAGGAATACAAGCAGGGGGAGTGGCAGAGGGAGAAGCAGACTCCCCACTGAGCAGGGAGCCCGATGTGGGGCTCGATCCCAGGATCCTGGGATCATGACCTGAGCTGAAGGCATGCTTAACTGACTGAGGCACACAGGTGCCCCTGCTATAATGAATTTCAACATCTCAGGTGGGTCAAAACAACAGAGATATATCCTCACACAGTTCTGGAGGCCAGAAGTCCAAGATCCAGGTGTTGACAGGCAGTACTTCCTCTGAAGCCTCCAGAGGAGATCTTTCCTTGCATCTTCCAGCTTCTGGTGGTTTCAGGCATCCCTTGGCTTGTGGCCACATTACTTCAATCTCCATTTACATCTTTATATGGCCTTCTCATCTGTGTCTGTGGCTTCTCCTCTTCCATGTCTTCTAAGGATACTCGTCATTGGATATAGGACTTATCTGGGTAATCCCGGATGCTCTCATCTGAGATCCTTAAGTACATCGGAAAACTCTTTTTTCAAATTGGGCCATGTTCACAAGTTCTAGGGGTTAGGGCATAGACATACATTTTGGGTGGCTACCACTCAACCTATTGCAATCGTCATATCAATATCTGTTTTCCTATTATCTTCATGAGAGAAGAAGCTGAAATTTTCCCCATCCACCCATATGCCCACCCAAAGGCACTAAATATTCTGTAGACGGAATAAATGAAATCACCCATTTTTTCTCTTTCATCTTTCTTCAAATATGTACTCTCTCCAAAACTGTTCCAGAGCATTTCTAGATTCCTAATTCTAGTTCCTCTTACCAAGAAATTGATAAGGTAGTCCACTTCAACTTGTCCACTCATCCCACTTCTCAACTCACAACACTTTATTTTTTTAAAAGATTTTATTTACTTATTTGAGAGAGAGAGAAAAAGAGAGCACAAGAGTGGGGAGGAGCAGAGTGAGAGGGAGAAGCAGACTCCCTGGTGAGTAAGGGAGCCCGATGCAGGACTCGATCCCAGGACCCTGGGATGATGACCTGAGCTGAAGGCAGATTTTTAACCAACAGAGTCACCCAGGTGCCCCCAACTCACAGGTCTTTAAGTTTTAAATTTTTATTACATTTAAGTGTAATCTTAGAATATGCTGCTTCTTCGGTCATAGTACTACATACTTTTCTGATGACTGGAGTGGCCCTTTAGCAACATAGTTAAAGAAATACTTATATTTTATGGTTATTATTTGTCTTTGCTCTACTTCTTATGACTTATTAACATTTCAGATACCAGGGGGCTGCTGGAAGGGAAACATAGCCAGAGAATATGGTCTCCTACAAGCCAAATTAAAAAAAAAACAAAAAACAAAAACAAACCAAAGGCATTTGGTAGATGTTAAAATTCTGGGATTCATTTTACCTAGCTTCATCCTCTCTCTCTTACGAAATGCTAAATTATCACTTCCCTAAAGCACAGACCCAATAAATACAACAAAGTCTTCAGAAATTTAGGCAACTCTTGTTGATTCACCATTAAAGAAAGATGAAAATACACTATTAACTAATTAGGGGTTAAAATACTCGTAAAAATTAGTGGAGGTCCAACAGTGGAATAAAATAAGTCCAAATGAAAGTGTTGTTTGTAAATTTCAATATAATAGAAATACTACTAACATGAGTACTAGTCATCAGAAAAACATCATTCTTTTGAAATTAGGTAAAGGTGTGAAGGCCTGGTGAAGCTCTGTTTTTGTGTTCAAGTTTTCCCTCTAATTCTCTTCAAGGCTCCCTCTCTGTCATAATTGGATAGTAAGTTTCATTTATTCAATAAGTGGAAAAGAAAATGATTTTTAACTTTTCCCTGAACTATTAATTGGTACATTCACCAATTTGAAAAGATTATTGAAGCCCATCAGTCAAAGACTCTTGGGATATATGGGTAGTCAAAAAAGATTTAATTTATTTGCTTGTTTCAAGAAGGGGGTAATCTCAGAAAGATGGTGTTAGAATTTATAGGATTTGGGCTTGTGTTAGGTAATTTTGTGTAGGGTAAAGGAACTGGGATTTTTCTTTGGTTGAGTGCTATCAGAATGAGGGGAATTCCATCACTGGATATCTTGATAATTTTATCTAGAAGGTGAAAGAACAATTGGGGCTATAATTGATAAAGAAGCAATAGCCATATCAGCAAAAAAAAAAGTGGGGGGGTTATCATTTTTCTGGTTTGGACAATTTTTTTTTTGTCTTTGTTTAGACATGATCACAGTGGTCTTGTTTTTATCTTATTTCATGAAGAACACAGAATGGTCTTGTTTGGTGTTGGTACTCTGTAAAGCAGTTTAACAAGAGAACACCAAGGTCTAGCTCTTAGTGCCAGGCTGGCTCCTGGCTGCCAGAGCTGCTTTTCCTTATCTCAGGATGATCACTATTGTACTAAGGTCATGTGATAACTAATGGAATGCCAAATGAGGGGTGGGCACTCTGCATTATCCGTGATTTGAGTAGTAGGGCCGTTGGGGTTATGGAATGAAGGATGTAGACTTGTGATGGTCTACCCAGGAGAAATTGGGAACTCAATGACATCTGACGTTGGCACCCTGCATCTTTCTGTAGTACCTGCATAGTACCACCTTTTTCATATAAAAGAGTTGATACTACTTAATTTGTGCCCTCTAAGTGAACATTTGAAGACTTAAAATACTAAGGAAAGGTTCCTAACTGCTACACTAGAGACTGAGAATTTAACAGCCACTCAGGAAACTTATTAGATCAGGGCAACATTATTTCATTATATTTTGCTAGCTTAAAATACTTCTATACTTAAGAATTGAGTTAGCATTTTTAGCCTCGTTTTGTAGATGGATAAAAATAATCAGAGATCATCTGATGCATCAATTGAATATCCATTAATAAGGACATTTGAAGACAAGAGCCCCTGGGTTGCATCTCATCAAGTAAAGAGATTTCCCTCCACTTTCTATTGATGACTTATGGTTTTAACATAGATGATTTTTTCACAATATTTGATTGCTACATTCAGAAGTATTTCATTTGGTATACTAAACAACAGTATGTTAATGCATTTACATTAATTTTTTTTTGGCTATTTTCTGGAGTTTAACACCCAGTGAAAATCACTTCAGAGCTTGTTATGCATTTCTTTTTTCAGATGGTAGCTCAAGAATTCTATGTATCACAAAAATCAAACAAAACTCATATGTGACTTAGTGAAAAACTAATCTAACAGGAAATAAAAGAAATAACTTCTTTCTGGTTTGTGTAATATTTGCTATGTCACATTTCAGAGACTTAATTTTCTTAATTACCAATAAAGGGCTTGAACTACATTATTTCCAAGTTCCCCTTAAATTCTATAATTCTGCCAGACTCACTGTACTTTTCTGAATATAAAATTTTACATTTTCCTAGGAAAATCTCTTTCAAGGTCACCCATATTTTCCTTCTTACTCAACAATTTTGCACTAGTATCATCTTTCAGTGATCAGTTATATTGACTTATTAGGTCAGTACTGAAAATAATATATAAGGCAAGATAGCTATTCAATTTTTAAAAAGTTACTTTCATCCCCTTTACTGAAAGCATTTTTCCAAAGCAGTTAGGAGATGATAAAATAATTATTTTCTTCCGCATTCCATGCTAGCTGATGAAAAGACCAGTGAGGAATCCTCAAAGTAGAGGGCCAGATGATAAAGTGACTGATCATCATCCTTTGAACAACCCACAGGATCTGGAGATTGTTCTGTCTCTCTGTTGTTTATGAGAACAGGCTGATTTCTAAAAATCAGCTATGGTAACTACCCCACACCCATTCACTCTTTACTGAGCACCTACAGTGTCTCAGCCATCAAGCTATATGCTGAGGATAAAATAATGAGTAAGACACAACGTGGCCCTCAAGGATTAAGCAGACATTACATGCTCAGTCTATAAAGGGAAACACACTAAGGCTGTTTAATTACACCTGGGAGGTCATTTGAGAAAAGTTTCTCAGGAGAGGTGTTACCTATATATAATACTGAACTATGAGTAGAAGTTAGCCTGGAAAAGCTGAAGAGAAGTGGGAGTAAAAGGCATCATTCAGAGATTTCCATATGAAGGTGGTTTGTGTCAGGAACGGAAGAGAGATGAAGTTTACCTGAGCCCTGTGATCCTGGCAAATAATAATCCCACTGCCCCTTTGTATTTTAGAATGGCTTACTCTAAGGAACCATCATCCCCATATAACTTAGAAAAGACTCACAGATTCCCTCTTTGTTTACCTATGACAAGCTCAGATATGGACCCTCAGATTCCCATTCTTTGTCTCATAATTAGCTGAATTGTTTGTCCCCATTGATCAATCTGAACAAAATGCCTGTTACTTCAACAAGTGTCAATTAAGCTTTTCTCTTTCCACCAGGTCCCTGAATTTTTATCCACCTTCAATTGCCACAGCCCCTCTGTAACAGCCCTTCCTGAGCATCAGCTGACTTCATAGTGAAACATCCTCTGTCTACACTGTCTGATCAAGCCCCTCCAGCTTTCAGCCCACTTCCCCATACCTGCTACTGTCTAGCCTTGTTCACTCTTCCCCATGAAAGAAAAGCCCCTTTCTGTCTGACTTTTGAGACTTGTATATCTTAAGGTTGACATGTTTACCCTTTTGCAGTAGTCTTTTTTCCTGCATTTGCAATAATCCTTTTGGATAAAGTCTCTCCTTACCTAACTCTGAATTTGTTTTTTATTTGACAACACTATACAAAATCATGCTCATGATTGGGGCGCCTGGGTGGCTCAGTCGTTAAGTGTCTGCCTTCGGCTCAGGGCATGATCCCGGGGTCCTGGGATTGAGCCCCACATCGGGCTCCCTGCTTGGCGGGAAGCCTGCTTCTCCCTCTCCCACTGCCCCTGCTTGTGTTCCCTCTCTTGCTGTGTCTCTCTCTGTCAAATAAATAAACAAAATCTTAAAAAAAAAAAACACAAAATCATGCTCATGATTTATTTGGAGAATTGAAAGTAAAGAAGTAGTTCTTTAACCAACTCCTATGTAATGGAGCTGACACGAATAATGAGTTGATAGTGTCGTTTAGGGGTACTCAATGAACTAATCATTGGATGAAGTCTGCTCCTTGATAAGTCCCAGCCATGCATGCCTGTGTTCCTGTCAGTTTTTCCTCCCCAGCTTCACTGAGATATATAACATTGTATAAGTTTAAAGCATACAACATGTTGATTTGATACACTTATGCATTGCCTCCATTATGTCACTTAATTACCATTTCTTTGTTTAAGATCTAGTCTCTTTAGGAACATTTCATAAAATGTAGTACTGTTAACAAAAACCAAAATGCTACACATTACATACCCCAAATTTATCTGATAACTGGAAATTTGTATCCTTTGACCAACATCTCCCAAATTCCTCTAAACCGAGTCCCTGAAAACCATCATTCTACTCTGTTTCTTCAGTGTTTGACCTTTTAAGATTCCACATATGAGTGAGATCATACGGTATTTGTCTTTCTCCATCTGACTCATTTCACTTAGTGTAATACCCTCAAGGTCCAGTCATGTCGTAAATGGCAAGATTTCCTTCTTTCTCGTGACTAAATAATATGGCATTGTAAATACATATACTACATTTTTTCATCCATTCATCTGCTGACAGATACTTAGGTTGTTTCTACATCTGGACTATTGTACATAATGCTGCAATAAACACAAGAGTGCCGGTATCTTTCTGAGATCATTTTTTATTTTCTTTGGATATATACCTAAGAAGTGGGATTGCTGGATCATATGGTAGTTCTATTTTTAATTTTGAGGAACCTCCATACTGCTTTCCATGATAGCCATTCCAATATGCATTCCCACTAATAGTGCATGTGTGTTCCCTTTTCTCTACATCCTTGCCAACATTTGTTATCTCTATGTGAGGTGATATCTCATTGCGGTTTTAATTTATTCTTCTTCTCAGCTTTTCAGTGCCTAGGTCTTACTATGAATGTGTAGTCAAACTAAGCAGATATCTCCAGAAATAGACCAGAAAACAGAAATACCAGAAAATAGAAAAGAGGAATTCAGAGGAAAGAGAGATAATGCAGGGAAGAGAGAAGACAGAAGTCAAAGAAACTGTAACTAATAAGAGCAATGAATGTTTCTGAGGTAAGAGAAGGTATTATAACCAAGAAACAGGAGCACACTTATGCTCATCGCAGCATTATTTGTAATATCCAAGATATGGAGGCAACCTGATTGTCCATCAATTGATGAATGGGTAAAGAAGATGTGGTTTGGTGAAGTGACATGGTACAAAATTAATACCCAGGTAGTGGTAGGATCCCTATACAGGAATAACAAAGTCACAGAAAGAGAAACTAAAAAAACCCCTCACTATTTACAATTGTACCAAAAATAATAAAATACCTAGGAATAAACTTAACCAAAAAGGTGAAAGACCTGCACTCTGAAAACTATGAAACACTGATGAAAGAAATTGAAGATGACACCAATGAAAAGATATTCCTTTCTCTCTTTGCAGATGACATGATACTTTACGTGGAAAACCAAAAAGTCTCCACTCCCAAATTACTAGAACTCATACAGTAATTCAGCAATGTGGCAGAATACAAAATCAGTTGCTTTTCTATACACTAACAATGTAACTGTAGAAAAGGAAATTAAGGAATCGATTCCATTTACAATAGTACCAAAACCCATAAGATACCTAGAAATAAATCTAACCAAAGAGGTAAAGGATCTATACTCTAGAAAATACAGAACATTTTTGAAAGTAGTTGAGGAAGACACAAAAAGATGGGAAAAGGTTCCATGTTCATGGATTGGAAGAATAAACTTTGTTAAAATGTCTACACTGCCTAAGCAATCTACACTTTCAATGCCATCCCTATTAAAATACCATTGGCATTTTTCAAAGAGCTGGAACAAACAATCCTAAAATTTGTATGGAACCAGAAGAGACCCAAGGGAATGTTGAAAAAGAAAAACAAAGCTGGGGGGCATCACGTTGCCTGACTTCATGCTATATTATAAAGCTGTGATCACCAAGACAGCATGGTATTGGCACAAAAACAGACACATAGATCAATGGAACAGAATAGAGACTCCAGAAATGGACCCTCAATTCTATGGCCAACTAATCTTTGACAAATCAGGAAAGACTTAACTGTAGAAAACAAACTGATGGTTACTGGAGGGGAGGTGGGCAGGGGGATGGGTTAAATAGGGGATGGGTATTAAGGAGAGCACTCGTGATGAGCATTGGGTGTTGTATGTAAGTGATAAATCACTAAATTCTATACCTGAAATTAATATTACACAAATTACTAGAACTCATACAGCAATTCAGTAATGTGGCAGGATACAAAATCAATACACTGTAATTTAACTACGTAGAATTTAAATAAAAACTTGAAAAAGAAAGAAAAAGAAAATGCAACATCAAAATGTACTAGGTTGAGGGGAGAAAATTTAGTTTTTGAGTGCATTCAAATTAACTTGCTATCAACTTAAAATAGAGTGTTACACATTAGGTTGTTTTGTGTGAGCCTCATGATAATGACAAAATAAAAACCTATAGGAGAAACACAAAAGATAAGAAAGAATTTAAACATAACACTTAAGAAAGTCATTAAAACCACAAAGGAAGAGAGCAAAAGAAGAAGAAAGAAACATAGAGGAACAAAACAGCTAGAAAACAGTTAACAAAAAATGGCAATAAGTACACACCTATTAGTAATTACTTTAAATGAAAAAGGACTAAATTCTCTAATCAAAAAACCTAGAGTGGCTGAAAGGATAAAACAAGGAGATCCATCTAGATGCTACATAAAATAAACACACTTTAAGTGTAATGAAACACAAAGCCTGGAAGTGAAAGAATGGAAAAAGATGTTCCACACAAATGGAAACCAAAGGACAGCTGGGGCAACTATACTTATATCAATATATAAGTACTGCAAAGCAAAATAAAATTTAAAACAAAGATAGTAATAAAAGACATTGCATAATGATAAAGAGGTCAATTTAACAAAGGATGTAACATTTGTAAATATTTATGCACCCACATTTAAAGAACCTAAATACATAAAGCAAATATTAACAGACCTAAAGGGAGAAATTGACACAATACAATAATAATGGGGGGCTTTAATAGCACACTTATATCAATGGATAGATCACCCAGACAGAAAATCAATAAGGAAACATTGGCTTTAAATGACACATTAGGCCAGAATATACATATCATATACATAACATATGTTATATTATGTCATATATGTATGTTTATTTATAATATTCTCCAGGAGATATGTTAGGACACTAAAAAACTTTGTAAATTTAAGATTGCAATCATATCAAGCATTTTTTTCTGATCACATATTATGAACCTAGAAATCAACTAAAAGAAGAGAACTGGAAAAATCACAAATATGTAGATTTAAAAAACATGCTACTGAACCAATGGGTCAATAACGATATCAAAGGAGAAATAAAAATATACCTTGAGATATGAAAATGGAAACACAATTTACCAAAATTGATGGAAAGCAGCAAAAGCAGTTCTAAGGAAGAAGTTCATAGCAATACAGGCCTACCTTAAGAACCAAGAAATATCTCAATCTAACTTTATACCTAAAGGAACTAGAAAAAAATAACAAGAACAAAGCTCAAAGTTAGAAGGGAAGGAAATAACAAAGATCAGAGTGGAGATAGATAGAGAATAAAAGGAAAATAGAAAAAAATCAGTGAAGCTAAGACCTGGTCCTTGAAAAGATAAAACTGACGAAATTTTAGTTAGACTCACCAGGAATTAAAAAAAAATGAGGGGTTAAATAACGTCAGAAATGAGAAAGGAGAGATTATAACACATACCATAGAAATACAAAGGATTGTAAGAGACTACTCCAAATAATTACACACCAAAAACCTAGAAGAAATAGATAAAATTCTAGAAACATGCAACCTTCTGTTACTGAATCACTAAGAAAAATAAAATCCAAATTGATTTTAGTAGTGAGATTGAATCATTAATCAAAAACCTTCCAACAAACAAAAGTCCAGAACCAGATAGCTTCACTGGTGAATTCTACCAAACATTTAAAGAAGATTTAATACCTATCCTTCTCCAGCAATTCCAAAAATCTGAAGAGTAGGGGGCACTTCGTAGCTCATTTTAGTTAATTAATTAACTAAATAGCAAAATGAGATAAAGACATTGTAAAAAAAAAAAAAGAAAAGAAAATTACTGGTCAATATTTCTGATAAATATAGATGTGGAATTTCTCAACAAAATATTAGCAAACTGAATTCAACAATGCATTAGAAAAATGACACACCATGATCAAGTGGTATTTATTTCAGGGATGCAAAGATGGTTCAACATCCCTAAATCAATCAATGTGATCAATTACATTAATAAAAATTAAAACCATATCACATCAATAGATGCAGAGAAAGCATTTGATAAAAACTCTCAAGAACATGGGTATAGAGGAAATGTACCTCAGTATAATAAAGGCCATAAATGACAAACCCACAGCTAACATGATAGTCAATGGTGAAAAGCTAAAAGGTTTTCCTGTAAGATCAGGAACAAAATAAGGGTGCCCACTCTCACCACTTTTAACACAGTATTGGAAATTCTAACCAATTAGACAAGAAAGAGAAATAAAAGGCATCCACATTGCAAAGGAAGAAGCAAAACTGTCATTATTTGCAGAGGACATGATTTTATATATGGAAAACCCTATAGACTGTTGGAACTAATAAATTCAGTAAAGATGCATAGTACAAAATCAACACACAAAAAACTCTTCTGTTTCTATACAATAACAACAAACTATCAGAAAGAGAATTTAAGAGAAAACTGTATTGCCAATTGCAAACAACTGAAACAGAGTATTATGAAAACCTATATGCCAACAAATTAGACAGCTTAGAAGAAATGGATAAATTCCTGGAAACATATAACCCACCAAAACTAAAGCCGGAAGAAATAGAAAATTTTAACAGACCAATTACCAACAATGAAATTGAATCAGTAAAAAAAAAAAAAAAAAAAAAACTACCCAAAACCAAAGTACATGACCAGATAGCTTCATAGGTAAATTCTATCAAACATTTAAAGAACAGTTAATACTTATTCCTCTCAAACTATTCCAAAAATACAAAAGGAAGGAAAACTTCAAATTCATTCTATGAGGTATCACCTTGATACCAAAACCAGATAAAGACATGACAAAAAAGGGAACTATAGGCTACTATCTCTCATGAATACCGACGCAAAAACTTTCAACAAAATATTAGCAAACCAAGTCCAAAAATACATTAAAAAAATAATTCACCATGATAAAGTGGGATTTATTCCTGGGATACAAGTATGGTTCAATATTCACAAAGCAATCAACAATATGCATCACATCAATAAGACAAAGGATAAAAACCATATGGTCATCTCAGTACATGCAGAAAAGCATTTGACAAAGTATGACATCTACTCATGATAAAAACCCTTTGCAGGGGGTTGGGGGGGATGGGTTAGCCTGGTGATGGGTATTAAAGAGGGCACATACTGCACGGAGCACTGGGTGTTAATATGCAAACAATGAACCATGGAACAGTACATCAAAAACTAATGGTGTAATGTATGGTGATTAACATAACATAATGAAAAAAAACCCTTTGCAAAGTATGTCTAGAGGGAACATATGTCAACGTAATAAAGACCTTATATAAAAAACCCACAGCCAATATCATACCTGATGGTGAAAAACAGAGCTTTTCCCTTAGGTTAGGAATAAGACAAGGATGTCCACTCTCACCACTTTATTCAATACAATATTGGAAGTCTTAGTGACAACAATCAGACAACATAAAGAAATAAAAGGCATCCAAATTGGTAAGGAAGAAGTAAAACTCTCACTATTTGCAGATGACATGATACTATACATCGAAAACCTTAAAAGACTCCACCAAAAAACTACTAAAACTGATAAATGAATTCAGTAAAATTGTAGGATACAAAATCAATGTACAGAAATCTGTTACATTCCTATACACTAATAAGGAAGTAAAAAATGAAATTAAGAAAACAACTCCATTTATATTACACCAAAAACAATAAAATATCTAGGAATAAACTTAACCAAGGAGGTGAAAGACCTATACTCTGAAAACTATAAACCATTGATGAAAGAAATTCAAGATGATACAAAGAAATGGAAAGACATTTCATGCTCATAGGTTGGAAGAAAAAATACTGTCTATACTACCCAAAGCAATCTATAATTTAATGCAATTGCTATCAAAATACAAACAGAATTTTTCACAGAACTAGAACAAACAATCCTAAAATTTGTATGGAAACACAAAGGCCTTGAATAGCCAAAACAATCTTGAAAAAGAAAAACAAAACTGGAAGTATTACAATTTCAGACTTAAAGTTATATTACAAAAGCAGTCATCATTAAAATAGTATGGTACTGGCATAAAAATAGACACAGGGATCAATGGAATAGAACAGAAAACCCAGAAATAAACCCACAATTCCATGGTCAATTAATCTTTGACAAAGGAGGACTGAATACACAATGGGAAAAAGACTGTCTTTTC
The DNA here is from genome assembly GCF_009762305.2 of Zalophus californianus. Lineage (NCBI taxonomy): Eukaryota > Metazoa > Chordata > Mammalia > Carnivora > Otariidae > Zalophus > Zalophus californianus. The sequence goes on from NC_045598.1 coordinate 127,230,128, forward strand.
AACAAATGGTGCTGGGAAAACTAGACAACCACATGCAAATTAAATTGGACCACTTTCTTTCAGCATACACAAAAATAAACTCAAAATGGATTGAAGACCTAAATGTGAGACATGAAACCATAAAAATCCTTGAAGAGAACATAGGCAGTAATCTCTCTGACATCGGCTGTAGCAACATTTTTCTAGATATATCTCTTGAGGCAAGGGAAATAAAAGTGAAAATAAATTATTGTGACTACATCAAAATAAAAAGTACATAGCAAATAAAACAATCAACAAAACATAAACAACCTGCTGAATGGGAGAAGATATTTGCAAATGACATATCTGATAAAGGGTTAGTATCCAAAATCTATAAAGAAGTGATACAACTCAATACCCAAAAGAAAAATAATCCAATTAAAAAATGGGCAGATGACATGGACAGACATTTCTCCAAAGGAAACATTCAGATAGCCAACAGACACAGGAAAAGATGTTCAACATCACTCGTCATCACAGAGATACAAATCAAAACTACAGTGAGACATCATCCTCATACCTGTCAGAATGGCTAAAATCACAAACACAAGAAACAAATGTTGGTGAGGACATGGAGAAAAAGGAACACTTGTGCAATGTTGATGGGAATGCAAACTTGTGCAGCCACTGAGGAAAACAGTGTGAAGCTTCCTCAAAAAGTTAAATATGGATATACCCTATGATCCAGTAATCACACTACCAGGTATTTACTGCCCCCCCAATACAAAAACACTAATTCAAAGGGATACATGCACTCCTATTTTATTTCAGCATTATTTATAATAGCCAAACTATGGAAGCAACCCAAGTGTCTACTGATAGATGAATGGATAAAGAAGATGTGACAATGGATCGTGGATCACCACATCAAAAACTAATGATGTATTTTATGGTGACTAACATAACATAATAAAATTAAAAAAATAATAAAAAAGATGTGATATATCAATACAATGGAATATTAGGGAGCCCCCAAAAAGAATGAAATCTTGCCATTTGCAACACCATGGACAGAGCTAGAGAGTATAATGTTAAGCAAATCAGTCAGTCAGAGAAAGACAAATACGGTATGAGTTCACTCACATGTGGAATTTAAGAAACAAAATAAATGAGCAAAGGGAAAAGAAGACAAACTAAGAAACAGACTCTTAACTATTGAGAACAAACTGATGGTTACTAGGTGGGGGCATGGTAGGAGTTTGGGGGAAATAGGGGATGGGGATTAAATAAAATAATAAAAAGATAGAAATACCTAGAATAAATTTAACCAAGGAAGTGAAATACATATACATTTAAAACTGTAATACAGTGATAAAAGAAATCAAAGAAGACACAAATAAATGGAAAGACAACCTATGCACATGGATTGGAGGAACTGAAATCTTAAAATGTCCATACTACCCAAAGCAATCTATAGATTCAATGCAATTCCAATCAAAATCCCAATGGCATTTTTCACAGAAACAGAACAATGCAAAAAATTCATATGGAACCACAAAACACCCTGAATAGCCAAAGCAGTCTTGAGAAAGAAGAACAAAGCTGGAAGTATCATACACCCTGAATTCAATTTTTTTTACAAAGTTATAATAATCAAAGTGGTATGGTATTGGCATAAAAACAGACACATGGATCAAACGGAATAGAATAGAAAGCCCAGAAATAAACCTATGCATATATGGTCAATTAATTTATGATGAAGGAGGCAAGAACATACAATGGGGAAAGGACAGTCTTTTTAGTAAATGGTTTTGGAAAAGCCAGAGAGCCAGCAGCAAGAAAATGAAACTAGACTATTGTCTTATGGCATATACAAAAGTTAACTTAAAATGGATGAAATACTTGAATGTAAGACCTAAAACCATAGAAATTCTAGGATAAAATATAGGTGGTAAACACTGACATTGGTCTTGATAATGTTATCCTGGATCTGATTCCAAGATGTTCCCAAAGCAACAAAAACAAAAATAAATAAATGGGACTACATAAAACTAAAAAGCCTCTGCATAACAAAGGAAACCATCAACAAAACGAAGAAGCAATCTACTAAATGGAAGAAAATATTTGCAAATAATATATCCAATAAGGGGCAAATATCCAAAATATATTGAGGATTCATACATACTCAACTCAATAAGAACAAATCAAACAATCCACTTAAAAAATGGGCAGAGGACCTCAGTTGACATTTTTCCAAAGAAGCATACAGATGGCCAACAGGCAGATGAAAAGGGGCTAAACCCTACTAATCATCAAGGAAATGCAAATCAAAACCACAATGAGATATCACCTCACGCTAGTTAGAATGGCTATTACCAAAAAGACAAGAAATAACAAGTTTTGGTAAGGATGTGGAGAAAAGGGAGCCCTTGTACACCGTTGGTGGGAATGTAAATTGGCAGAGCGACCGTGGAAAACAGTATGGAGGTTTCCCAAAACATTAAAAATAGAGCCACCATATGATCCAGTATTTCTACTTCTGGGTATTTATCCAAATAAAACAAAAACACTAACTTAAAGGGATATATGCACCCCTATGTTTATTGCAGCATTATTTACAACAGGTAAGATATGGAAATGGAAACAACCTTAGTGTGCATTGATGTATGAATGGATAAAGAAGATTTGGCATATATACAAAATGACTACTTAACCATTAAAAAAGAATGAAATTTTGCTATTTGTAACAACATGGATGCACCTTGATCTAAATAAAGTAAGTCAGATAGAGAAAGAGAAACACCATATGATCTCACTTACACATGGAATCTTAAAAACGAACCAACAACATAACAAAATACATGGATATAGAGAACAGAGTGGTGGGTGCTAGGAGGAAGAGGAGTTGGGGGTGGGCAAAATAGAGGATGGGGGATTGGAAGGCACAGACTGCCAGCTGGGAAATGAATAGCTCATGGGGATGTGGTGTATAGCATATACATATACATATGCATATAGTAGTGAATGGTGTTGTAGTGTGTATTTGAAGGTTGCCAAGAGAACAGATCTTGAAAGTTCTCATGATAGGAAAAATTTTTTTTGCAACTTTTTTTTTTGTAACTTTTTATGGTGATGGATGGTGAATAGTTTTATTATGGCAATCATTTCACAACACTGTGAAGTACTGAATCATTACATTTTATACCTGAAATTAATATAATATGGTATGTCACTTATATAAAGTGACAGAGAGAATATATACAACAGATATTATTCAGCCATGAGAAAGAAGGAGATCCTGTCATTTGGGACAATGGGTGAATGTAGAAGACATTATGCTAGGCGAACTAAGTCAAGACAGAGGAAGAAAAATACTGCATGATATCGCTTACATGTGGAACCTAAAACAGCCAATCTTTTAGAAACAGTGAGTAGAATGGTGGTTATCAGGGATTGGGGGTGGGAGAAAAACTTCCAGTTATAAGATGAATAAGTTCTGGGGATCTAATGTACAGCATTTTGATTATGCTTAACAACACTGTATCATATACTTCAAAACTGCTAAGAGACTAGATCTTAAGTGTTTTTACCCCCAGAATGAAATGGTAATTATGTGATGTGATGGAGGTGTTAGCTAATGCTATAGCAGTAATCCTTTTGAAATATGTAAGTGTATCAAATCAACATATTGTACACCTTAAACTTGTACAAAACTATCAATTATATCTTAATAAAGCTGAAAATAAAAAGAATGGTGGGTATAGTATGATGTCATTTTTGCAAAAAATATGTATATATTTACGTACATGAACAAATTGGGTGAACAAAAAACTAGCTGGGAGGGAAAAGAGCAATAATTCAAACAAGACCATTTGAATTCTACAAGACAATATTGATTACTGGCAGAGAATATTGCCTAACTTTGCCATTAACAAAAATTTTATCACCTCCTTGTTCCTCTCAACTCTTGTATATTCTACTATATATTTATATTATTTTACTTATATTTATAATTAATATTTTATTTATATTATATAATAACTCTTAGTATATTAATATTATTCTGGTTTGAAACCTGCCTGCCCACCAGGTCAAAATGAAATAATAGTACATAGACCTAAGAATTACAAATGTTGAAAGTCTGACAATACCAAATGGAGTCTGGAGTGTGGAGTGATGTGAAATTTCTTACACTGCTCCTACCACACCTTGGTAGAAACATTTTAGAGAGCACATGCCAATTTCTGGTAAAGAATAAATATTTATTTCTCAACTCATCAATTTTACTCCCAGGTATATATCCCAGGCTGTGTTTCCTAAACAGCTGGTGCCCTGGGTCACCATGAGATGTTTACAATTTTCAAGAGAAATGCCTTGAGAATACTACTATTAAGTTTTTCAGACCTAACTACTTAATAAGCAGAACTGTTAGGTATTTGATTTTTTTTTCACTTGGCAATGTATCAAGGACATTTTTCAAGTAAATATATAGATCTATTCCACTGTGTGTGAACACTGATCATTTATTAATGAATTTGGACCCTGAGAAAACAAATTTCAAAAACACAACTCATATACTCTCTGTAATATCTGATTTATTTGCCGCATAGTTCTTCTTATATTCCTGAAACTCTTCCAAATTCAAAGGACATAGGCTTGAAGAGATGGTGTATTTCTGGTAATCCGGTTTTCCCACAATAGGTAGTTGGGTACCGAATTAGATGTCTCTTCTATGTTGCCTTTCTTGTTAAATGACCAACCTGTTGCTTCTATTCTGTTTTGCATCCAAGGCATTCTGCATCTGAATAAACGACATATATTCCCAGTGGATAATGGGAAGCTTTCCAAAGTGGTATGGCCATTCTGTTTTTTACTTTCTTGTTGTTGACATCCCACTCCATCTTTCCTGCACTCTGGATTATCTCTAAAATTCAGGAAAAACCAATGGTGATAAACACATATCAATATAGCCTGCCAGCCTTCTAATGCTGAAGTGAATCCAGTACTCTGGAGGCCTATCCATAATCAACAGAGGGATACCAGGTTTTGTTGACAATTCAAAGAACCTTATATTAAATACTCTCTGGGCTCGGTGGCTTTGTGTCCCCTTTTCATCCCTCTAAATAAGTGTATGCTCCCATCATCTGGCCTGGGCTCCATAGGATTGTCATTACATTTATAATTTATTTATCACCCACCTTTCTACTTCTGGTGGTCAAATGGGTACCATGAAATTCATTTTTTATTGATCTTTTTTCTAAGTATCATGACTGAGGAGAGATGGGTGTTTATAGGAACAAGGCACAGGGGCATTTGGAAGTTTTTGAGACTGAACACACTGGATTTAATAGATGTTTTAGATGTGTATTCGTAAATCTAAGGGCTTGCCCTCCTGGGTACTCTTTCTAGCTAAACAATGACTTATTCTACTTTAATAGGAATTGGGCTTCATTCAGGTAAGATTTTCTTTAGATAATAATAGAAATTGTATCTTTGTTACTCTTATTTCTAGTTCAACTGGAACAAAAAACATCCAGTTGTGTAATTTTGCACATTCTTAATGGGACTGGAGGTATGAATGACTGCTGGCCCTTACAATCTCACTTCCACTTTTCTATCTTAGAGTAAATCATTACCTGGGACAAGAAAATGGCTGTATCACTGAGAAGGGGAAGAACTAAAAAGATTAGTCACACTGACAGCCAAGTGTGGTTCTTTCAGAGTGAAGTAACTATTAATTGAAGAATTAAAAACTTCCAAGTGTTCAGCCGATTACGATTTTTAAACCAACAAGAACATCATTCCTGAAGTACTAGTTTCATCTGTATGACTTTAACCCCTGAGCACTATTAAAAAGTTATATTTAGGTAAGAAAAAGAAATAGGGGCGCCGGGTGGCTCAGTCGGTTAAGTGTCTGCCTTTGGCTCAGGTCATGATCCCAGGGTCCTGGGATCGAGTCCCAAATCGGGCTCCCCGCTCAGTTGGGAGTCTGCTTCTCTCTCTCCCTCTGCCCCTCCCCCCTGCTCATGCTCTCCCTCTGCCTGCCACTCTCTCTCTGCTTGTGCTTTCTCCTGCACTCTCTATGACAAATGAATAAATAAAATCATTAAAAAAAAAGAAAAAGAAATACAAGGCATCCAAATCAGAAAAGCAGCAGCAAAACTCTCTATTTGCATATGACATGGTATTATATATAGAAATCTCTGAAGACCTCACCAAAAAACTGTTAGAATAAATAAAGTAAAATTTCAGGATATAAAATTAACATGCAAAAATCAGTTGTGTTTCTACATACTAGTAACTATCAGAAAAAGATTAAGAAAATCTTATTTACACTCGTATTAAAAAGAATAAAACACTTAAGAGATAAATTTAACCAAGGAGATAAAAGACCTGCACAGTGAAAACTATGACAATGGTGAAAGAAACTGAAGATGGCACAAATAAATGGAAACACATTCTGTGCTCATGGATTGAAGTATTGTTGAAAGGTCCATACTACGCAAAGCCACCTACAGATTAGATTCAGTGTAATCCCTATCAACATTCCAATGACATTTTTCACAGAAATAGAACAAACAATCCTAAAACTTGTATGGAACCACAAAACACTTCTAATAGTCAAAGCAATCTTGAGAAAGAAGAACAAAACTGAAGGTATTACACTCCCTGATTTGAAACTATACAACAAAGCTGTAACAGTATGGTATGGGCATAAAAATAGACCCATTTGTCAATGTAACAGGATAGAGAGCTCAGAAATTAACCCATGCATATATGGTCAATTAATTTACATAAAAGGGGCCAAGAATATACAATGGGGAAAGGACAGTTTCTTCGATAAATGGTGTTGGGAAAACTGGACGGCTACATACAAAAGAATGAAACTGGACCTCTATCTTACACCATATGCAAAAAAATCAACTCAAAATGGATTAAAGACTTGAAGAGAAGACCTGAATGCCCTGTCAGGGAATAGATGTCCCAGGTGTAATATACCCTAACAGTATCAGGCAGCACTTGCCTAAGTCTATTCTTGCAATGCTTTTCCTGCCTCAGGGCCTGTCATGAGATTGTATCAGATTCTTAGTAGCACATGCTTTGAAAGATACATTGTTAGACAACCATCTGCACTATGTCCACTTGTATTATGTGGCAGGAAACCATTATATTACTGCTTCCCAAACTTTAAAGAGCATTAGACTTAACTGAATGTTTTGACAAAATTAAGGTTCTTGGGACCTATTGGCAGAAATGCTGATTTCAAGAGTCTCATGTTGGCACAGAGGAATCCACCTTTTTAAGAAGCCTACTAGGTAATTCTGAAATAGTTGGTCTGATGACCATGCTTTATGAAAGTCCTCTGCATTCAGGGACTGTTCTTTCAAATAGTCATTAATGATAACAACAAATGTAACAATAGTTTTGAAGATACTGAAATTTTCTCTGCTTACTTTGTACATCAAGAAACCCTTAGCAGCACTTAATCAAATACTCATTTTCAATGATTCTTGGAGAAACTTTTAGAGGAAAACTCATCTGGCTGCAGAAAAGGGTTTGTATACAGGGTGTTGATGCAGGGACAGGAACCAAGTTCATTCCCAATTGTCAAATCTAATCAAACATACACATTATATCAATTTTTAGAAAATGTTCAAATGCAGATACAGTCTGTTCTGGGGTAACATGCATTTCTATAACTAAACATTGCTTCAACATGATTGATAATTGTCTTAATCTGTTAGGGCTGCTATAACAGAATACCATAAACTAGGTGGCTTATAGACAATAGAAATTTGTCACCATTCTGGAAGCTAGGAAGTCCAAGATCAAAGTGCCAGTAGACTAGATGTCTGGTGAGAGCCCTGCTTCCTGCTTTCTGTTTGTTGTGTCCTCACATGACAGAAGAGGCAGGTGAGCTCCTGGGGTCTCTTTTATAAGGTCACTAAGTCCCAATTAGGAGGGCTCTACCCTCATGGCCTAACCAACCTCCCCAAAGCCCTACCTCCTAATACTATCACCTTCGAGATTACGTTTTAACCTATGAATTTTGGAGGGATACAAACATTCAGTCTACAGCAGTAATGCAAGGTACTGTCAAAATAATACTGAATTTGCATTGGTTTATCCAAGATTTTCCCAGTGCACTAATCTGCTACACTGCCAGGCAACAGGAGCTGAACATAAAGTGTACTACCACAGAGGAGCGCAGCAAGGCACAAAGGAACTCAGGAGTATTAAAATCCCATTCACCCCATATTTTTCACCCTTGGTTCTGCTTGGCCACTGCCTTGTGTTGGAAGTACCCTTCAGCTTTTGCTGATCCTTTTGAATGTTGTCCTTGTTGCTACAACAAAGCTCAGTGGTCTCAACCCTCCTGTCACCCCTTTCCATCAAGCTACTGTTATTTCCTGCGACAAATACCTATGTTTACCATGCCTCTATTAACTACAGTAGTTATTCATTAGGGATTTAACATACCTTTAAAACTATGGTAGTATTAGTTTTTTTGGTGTTAGCGTTCTGTATATAAAGTTGCATAGGTTTGAGTGGTCTGTGGCTAATCCAAAGTTTCTCAGAAGCCCTGTCATGTGTAGCATATAATCTTATAGAATGCAAGGTGTTCTGGAATGCATGTATTGCATTAGAGGAAAAATACTTATGTTCTTAAGCAAAATAGAAATGCTCATCTACATGCTATTTGAAGTCATTTATGTTTTTGTTTTTCTCCATGATGAGGAATACTGAAGAATGGACGGGTATTGGCTTTGGGTTTGAAATCATTAAGTATTGCTTTTCTGCACCATATCAAGGGGTTTGGTCTATGAATCACCTAACTTCGTACAGTGGCAGATACACAATTCTTTTAACTCAGCTTCAAACTGTATGCCTGTCAGTTGAATATGCTGCTCAATCTCTGTTTGACAAATACACAGTTAAAGACCAAGAATCAAGCCAGGAACACAATACAAAAACAAGTTAGAGGGATCTTGAAGACCTAAGGTACCCATTAGGGTCCTGGACTTTCTTGTGGCATAATATAGAATGAAAATTTTTAAATGATCCTAACCATTTTTTTAAGTGTACAGTTCAATAGTGTTAAGTATATTCACATCGTTGTGAAACAGATCTCCAGAACTTATCTATACCCACCAAACAATTTCCATCCCCCACCCACTCTCCACTATTACTGTGTAAAATTCCTGACCATTTGCCAATTAAACATGGAGTGAACTATGTTAATATCTAAAATCACCTTTAGCTTGCAGTCATAAAAAATACAGAGAACCAGGGAATTAACTTCCACCAGGAATGAGATAAATCCAGGGAAAGAAGGAAATATTTTCAATCCTAAATGTAGAAATGTCAGGATGCACTGTCAGAATCCCAGGTGTATAAGTTCATAAGTCCCAGGAAGGAACTCTGATGGATATTAAGTTGGCCTGAGGACTTGCATGACAACTCTTGGAGGATCCGCTGTTTCTTTCTGTTGTGGTTAGCAGTGCCATGGCCCAGCAAGCAGAGTTCTCAATGAGGGGTGGGGTGCCTTGACAATGGCTTTTCTATTAAATGGCAATGAGCAAGTCATGAAGCCTAACAGCACTGCAAAGCTCATGCTACAAAAACAGATGTCCCTCTTCCTCGGAGTTTTCTCTTTCTGAATAATCTGTGAACAATCCTTTAGGGATATTTAGATGACCTTTTTCTTGAGATATCATGCTGCTTTATGCTTTGCTAAATGTCTAATCTGTATAATTATATCAAAGCATCAAATCTGTTTAGGGTTCTTTGATGTGGATTGCAGATATAACTCACTGCTTCTGTCATGTTTATCTCTGATAGGGAACTTTAAACTTTCTTCCATTAACCCCCAACCTCCACCTGGATCCAAGCAGGGTGTACTGTCCCTTCTTCTCCTTACCTACTCTGCTACCTTCCATTTAATGATATAAATGGGGAGTCTTCTGACCTTTTCATCCTAGAACCTATTTGCAGATATTTTAGAACCATTTTTCTAGCCAAAGATGGTGTTATTTTAAAGTCTGTTTGGTTCCATATTTTATCAGCAAGACAGGCTTTTGCCATACTTAAATCCCATTTCATGTTTTTTTTTAAAAAGAAATAGTGATTTAATTAATGACTATAGAATGTAACAATTTTTAGAATAATGATATTGCATATGTATAAAGCACCAGACTATATATAAGTAATTTTTCTTTCAATGTGTAGCTCTTTTCAAAAAGCCGTTATTTAGAAAGATATATACATATTTCAGAATGATAGACAAATAATGTAGAAAAACAACTTACTGAAATGGAGCACATTATTTTCTCCATGAAACCCACTGCTCCTTCATATATTTTTTTGAGCAAAGAGGTTTATTATTCACATTGTAATGCATCCAAACCACCCAAACTATAAATCTAAGTCACCTTTAATATCTCTTCCTGGTCTATCTTCCAAATGGTCCCTAAGTAGATTCTCTCTCAAGTATCTCCCTCAAATTCACTCCCATTACCTGCACCTACACCTTCAACATTTCCCTCTTGGTCTATTTCATTATGCTCCTGACTGATGTTCCTGGTTCTAGTCTCTCCCTTCATCAATCTGTTTGCTTCCACAGTGACTACAGTTACCTTTGTTAAATGCAGGCACCTACTGAGAAATCTCTAATGTAATTTACTGTGTAGGGGATAAAGTCCAAACCCCTTGGCAATGCATCCAAGGCTTCTGGCAATGCACCTTGTCAGCATGTTTCCCCTCAGTTACCCCTGCTCCAGGCATGCTGACAGATTTAACACTCTCTGCCTCCATCCCCTGGCATATGTGGTTTCCTTTGCTGGAACGTCCTGGCTTGCTTCCTATCTCCCTTCTACCTCCAAACATAGCAAGTGTGATTTTGGAGGTAGGTTTTGTGGGGGGACGTGAGGCTTATACAATTTTGGGGGGCCCAATGTAAGAAAAAGAGTACACAATTATGCATTCTCCTAATTTTGTATAATTACAAAGTAGACATGGGGCATTGGAAGGGTCCCAGGCGAGAGAGGAAGCCTGAAGCTTCAGTTTGGTTAGCTTCCTGGTAAATCTGCCTCTGAGTTATTGTGTTATTGCTCAATGACTTTCATTGAACTATTGTTTTTTAAACTCTCTCAGTCTGGCAGAGTGACTAGGATACTAAGTGCTGTACAAAGATTTGTTTAATTAAAGAGTAAAATCCTACTCAGCTTCAAAGATGGCTCAAATGTCACTTCTGTAGAGTTTTCCTTAATTTTCCCAGTTATTTGCTGTTTCTTCCTTTTTCTAGAGTATTTTGTAGACATACTTAATGTGATACTTTCCACACTACATAGTAATTGTTTCATGTGAATCAGTGTCCTCAAATTTTAGCATAGGTCAGTCAGAATCAGCTTGAAGAGTTTGTTAATCTCACTCCCAGTGTTCCTGACTCAGTAAATTGGAGGTGGGGTCTGAGGCTTTACATTTTTAATGAGTTCCCTGGTGATGCTGATGGCCAAGTTCTACATCAGCTACACCCCATTCATTCTAAGCACATTCCTGGTTCATGGTAGGTGCCTAAATATGTACACTAAACAGAAAAATAATTAAGCATATTATAAAATTTTAACTTTCTATACTTTTTGCAAGTAACAAATTATAGTCTTATACACAAGTCTTTAAAAATCGACTTCTCCATTAATAATTAAGGTAATTAACAATATTGAGTAATATGTGGTCTTTGTACTCTTCAATCACATTTTAAAAGGAAAGAAGAAAAATAAACAGAATTTTAAAGATTCAGACCATTACTTAAATTACATATTTTATATAGTACTCAGGGAAATGTCTAACATCAAAGTTACTAGATTCTTATTCTAGATCAGGGCATATTATTTTTCTTGTTGCAAAGATAACCAAAGAATAAAAGAAGAGACTATAAGATGGTACTTAATTAAAATTATACCCATGAGTTTTTATTATTAAAAACATGTTCTATATAGCCAATAAAATATTTAATATTAAATTCCATGGTGTTTAAGATGTATACAGTGATACTGAGATTAATTTTGAAAAGGCAAAGGAAAATGACAGAGTGGAGGCAGAGTGGAGCATAATGTTAAGAAAATTTTACGAATAACAAAAGAAAATTTATTCAACACAAAAAAGCTTTTAAAAATTTGGAGCAATACTTGTACCTACAGAAAATAATCAGACACACATTGCTTTTATTTATCTAAGGATTTAGATAGTTTCCTGAGAAAAGGGAGAAAACAGGAAAGAGGAGGAGGGAGGGAGGGTGGGAGGGAGAAGTGAAAAAAGACCTTGAATAATCCCAGGCAATTTTATGGTAACATTTCAAGAAAGAATTACCACTTTCTATACCAGGAGTAAATGCTTTTTAATTGCCTGAAGGCCTGAGATTACTAGGGATTAAGGACCGGGACAATATGTTGTGTGTTTCTATGTGTGGAGCTGCAGTCGGTCCTGAAGGATGGGAAATGGGCACCATTGCCCAGTGCTCTGGGTTTCCCTCGCCTTGGGAGGGACATGGCATCGGCATAAGAATTGGAAATTTACAGGTAAGGTTTGGAAAGACCATAGACCTTAATTTACTATTGGGACCCATGATCTGGAACAGAAGTTTTAAGAAAATTATTTTAAAAATTTAATTTCAATTTTAATAGTAATAGAGAGGTTGGTCACATCTGGTTTGTAAAACAAAATACCCCATGGGTAAGATATTTAGTATTTATGTTGGTTTGGGCAAAGTCTTAAGAGAGTGTAGAAGTCAGTGAAAAGAATCACAGCTTCCCGAACCTTCTGTGTTCTGGAGTAGACTGGAACAGACCAGTTGTAGACTGGGGTTTAATGATATTATTGCTGGGAGAGACTGATAGTAGTAAATGGTAAAGGATTCCTGTGGCAAAGTGAATCCAATGGACTTGGGATAAACTCCACAAATTTGATCAAATTAAAATTTCCTTTTCTGAATTCTAATTCCCTTATGGCAATCTTAAAATAGAACCAGAGAATTGGCTTATACAATTTTGCATCATAGAAAGTGGTGACAATGGCCAAAAATAGGGATAATTCAGTTTAGTTGGAGAGGTGGCATGAGGCAGGCAAACCTCCTTGGGAATTCTCAGAAATATTCTGCAGGGGGCTACACCTGGGCAATTTATTTTTTTTTAAAGATTTTATTTATTTGTCAGAGAGAGAGTGCATGTGTTTGCGCAAGAGAGAGCACAAGCAGGGGGAGCGGCAGGCGGAGGGAGAAGCAGGCTCCCCACTGATCAAGGAGCCTGATGGGGACTCGATCCCAGGACTCCGGGATCATGACCTGAGCCAAAGGCAGATGCCTAACCAAATGAGCCACCCAGGCATCCCTGGGCAATTCATATTTAAGCACAATATTGTAATTTCCATCTTGTATGGCTGAAACTCTGTATCCATTAAACAGCAATTCCCCCATTTCTCCTCCCAGCCTCTGGCAACCACCATTCTACTCTGTTCCTATGAAGCTGACCATTTTAAATGCCTCCTATGTAAGTGGAATCATGCAGTATTATCCTTCTGTGACTAGCCTGTTTTACTTAGCATAATGTCCTCCAGACTCATCCATGTTGTTGCAAATGGTATGATTTGTTTTTATGCCTGAATAATATTCCACTGTATGCATATACCATGTTTTTTTTATCCATTCATCCGTCAGTGGACATTTAGGTGGTCTCCACTTCTTGGCTGCTGTGAATAATACTGTAATGAGCATGGAAGTACAAATATCTCTTCAAGATCTTGATTTCAGTTCCTTTGGATGTATACTCAGAAGTGGGAAGCCGGATCATATTAGTTCTAATTTTAATTTTTTGAGGCTATGTACTGTTTTCCATGGTGCTTGCACCAATTTACATTCCCACTAATAGTGTACAGGAAGTCCAATTTCTCCACATCCTCACCAAACACTTGCTATATTGTTTTTTTTTTTTTTTTTGATGATGGTCAGCCTAACATGTGTGGTGTGAGGTGATGCCTCACTGTGGTTTTGATTTGCATTTACCTGATGATTAGTGATCACCTTTTCATTTTCCTGCTGGCCATTTGTAAATCATCTTTGGAGAAATGTCTATTTAGTTTCTTATTCACTTTTAAATTGGGTTATTTTTTTGCTATTGAGTTATAGGAGTTCCTTATACTTTGGATATTAACCCCTTATCAGCCATACGGTTTGCAAATGTCTTCTTCCATTCTGTAGGGTGCCTTTTCACTTTATTGGTTCTTTCACTGTGTAGATTTTTGGTTTGATATGGTTCCACTTGTCTATGCAGAATATCTTTTTAAAGCTTTTAATTTTGAAATAATAATAGATTCACAAGAATTTGGGAAAAAATGAACAGGGAGGTCCTATGTATCTTTTACTTAGTACAATATTATAACCAGGATATTTCACCAGTTTTTAGGTGGTCAGAGTGTGTGTGTGTGTGTGTGTGTTTCTATGCAACTTTATCACAGATGCAGATCTGTGTAACTCCTATCACAATTAGGATACAGAACTCTCCCATCACCACAGGGCTTTGTCTTGCTAACCCTTTATAGCCACACCCATCACCTTACCTCCATCATCCTTAACCCTTGGAAATCACTAATCTGTTCTCTGCCTCTATAATTCCGTTATTTAAAGAATGTTTGCATGAATGGAATAATATAGTTTGTAACCTTCTGGGACTGGCTTCTTTCACTCAGCACAATTCCCTTGAGATATATTTAAATAATTACATGTATCAGTAGTTCTTTTTTTTATTGCTGTGGAGCACCCTACGGCATGGATGTACCACAATTTATTTAATTATTCACCTACTGAAGACACTGAGCTTTTTCCAGTTTTGGGCTATTATGAATAAAGCTGCTATGAACATTTATGTACAGGCTTTTTTTAAAAAGACTTATTTGAGAGAGAGAGAGAGTGTGCGCATGTGTGTGTGTGTCGGGGGAGGGGTAGGGGGAGGGAATCCTCAAGCAGATTCCCCACAGAGCCCAATACCAGCCCGATCACAGGGCTCCGAGATCATGACCTGAGCCAAAACTAAGAGTTAGACGCTCAGCCAACAGAGCCACCCAGGTGTGCCCCCTGCCTTTTTTTGAGAGAGAGAGAAAGAGAAGAGGGTCAAGGGGGAGAGGGAGAGAGAGAATCCTAAGCAGGGTCCATGCCCAGCATGGAGCCCCACATGGGGCTTGATCCCATGACCCTGAGATCATGACCTGAGCTGAAATCAAGAGTCAAGTGCTCAACTGACTGAGCCACCCAGGTGCCCCTGTATAGCCATTTGTGTAAACATAGATTTTCATTTCTCTAGAATAAATGTCCAAGAGTACAATATCAAATACTTGTAAAAGACCACTTGACCCTTATCTAAAAACTTCTATTCCCATATTTGGCATGCAGCATGTAACTTTTTTTTTTTAAAGATTTTATTTATTTATTTGACAGAGAGAGACACGGCGAGAGAGGGAACACAAGCAGGGGGAGTGGGAGAGGGAGAAGCAGGCTTCCCGCTGAGCAGGGAGCCCGATGTGGGGCTCCATCCCAGGAGCCCAGGCTCATGACCTGAGCCAAAGGCAGACGCTTAATGACTGAGCCACCCAGGCGACCTCGTTTTTGTTTTTGTTTTAAAGATTTACTTATTTATTTGAAGGAGAAAGAGATAGAGTGTGGGGAGGGATAAAGGGAGAGGGAGGGAGAGAATCTCAAACAGTCTCCCTGCTGAGCATGGAGCCTGACACAGGGCTCAGTCTCACGACCCTGAGATCATGACCTGAGCTGAAATCGAGTCTGGTGCTTAACCGACAGAGCCACCCAGGTGTCCCTGTAATAAACTTTTATTTAAAAAATTGGGAACGAGTAGGTACATTGAAATATTCTTTTTATGTATAAGGAGTTGCCTTTATGCACATGTGCAGACCACTGGGATTATGTGAAAGTCTGTCATGCTGCAGATGATGAAATGGTCCAGTGAAGAATTTCAGTTGGCATTTCTGATCATCTGCTATAATAAGCAGACCGTTGCTTTAAAAATCAGACTTTTTTATTCCTTTCATCTGTACACCTCACTCACAAAATACAAAGCTTTTTTTTAAAAATGCCTCTTTCATTTTTCCAAATCCTTTCAAATTAAACAAATATGGTCATGCAGTTTATAAAGAAATATTTCCCCCCCAGCTATTAAAACAACCAAGTTTTCAAGTGACAAATTGGACAAAACAACGCCACACATATATATAAGTAAACTGAAATTCATAAACAGAATAGGAGATTATTTACTAAAGCTTGGAAGAATGTTGGTTGGTTACAATGTAAACAAATGCTAATTGCTTAGTAGAGGTCTTGCCTATGGCTTCAGGATCTCAGATGGCACAGAGATAGAAATATTACTATCTCCATGGCTTTTAGCAGAATATGTTACTATGTGTACTCAATATATAATTAGGTTAATACAAAAACAAAGATTAATGTGAAACATGTGTTAACACTTTTGAGTAAATTACAAAAGAGTGAATTGGAAGAATAATAAAATATGAAGGACCCATTTCTCAATTACATGGCAGAGTGAAGGTAATTAACGTGGCTAAAATGATAAACTCCATTTTTATTACTTACAAGTAATACTTACAAGTAATAAAAAAAGCTGATAATAAACTGAATTAAACTATATAATTTGAGGCTGTAAAACTGTAAAAGGATATTTAAGGTCATACGCATGACACCCCTTTATAAAGTATGTTTGAATCAATATTATAATAAACAACTTAAGGAAGGTAATCTTAATAATTTATTGGTTACCCATAGTTCATTAACTCTAATATGTTGTGAGTTTGATGCTTTCTTGATTTTACCAGGAGATATCAGTTGAAGATTTTCAAACTTGGTTGACCATAACGTACACCATTATCAATTGTAAGATGCATCCCAATTTCAGAGATGGTAAAATGTGAAAAAAAGTGCATCTTAAAATAGGTAAAATATGGTAATAAAATAAGCATTTATTGAGCATCTACTTTATGTTAGGCACTATGATAACTACCAGGCATACAGAAATGAACAAGATAGAGTTCATACACTCAATAAGTTTAAAGTCTAGTAGGAAAAAAGTAGATAAACAATTTCACAGGTAAAGAGTAATGATCTTATAAGTTTTCAAGTTAGTTTTGTTTGAAACACAAGGAGAAACCTTTTGGTAGCATCATTATATAAGGGATATTGATTATACCATAGCTAAAAACTACAACTTGTTTTATGAGCATACGGGGAATAACCTGTAAAAGTCCTTCAATTTATTCCAAGCACTTGCAACATCAATCCCTCACAGCCACTTTAAAGTTTGCCTATTTTTTGAGATATTAGAGTGGAAAAAAAATCAGTTCCTCTTGAGTATCAAGATTCAAAAGTGACCCAATATTCAACACATTCATTTCTCAAATATTTTATCATCTTCCTGCTGAAGTAAAATGTAGCATTTTATTCCCAAAGGAGAACTACTAAAAATAAAAATAATGACTTGGTCTTAAAATAACTCCAAATACAGTGCTTGTGCTCAGTTCAGGTCCCTAAAACATTGCTGAGTGAACAATATAATCATTTGTGAGAGAGAGAGAGAGAGAGAGAGACCATGGTGAACTGCAAACTTGAATCCTTGACTTTCTGCAAACTATGCTAGATTCCTGAAGAGGGAGGGAGGGAGGGAGGGAGGGAGGGAGGGAGGGAGGGAGGGAGGGTGTGTGTGTGTGTGTGTGTGTGTGTGTGTGTGTGTGTGTGTGTGTGTGTGTGTGTATTGTGGTATAATAAAAAATAAATATGTGGCCTTTGTCCCTGGTTCCTGCCACAGAGTTCCTAAAACCCTTGGAATATACTATCTTTTTTATACTGATGAAGACTTATGGTGTGGGGGATGGGGTGGGGGTGGTAAATAGCTTCAGGTTAGGGGCTGGTTGCCAGAAAAACCAACGACATGATTAGAGGTTTCAGCCTCACTCCCTGACCTTTAGGGAAGGGAGAGGAGCTGGAGACTGAGTTAATTCCCTAACGGCCAATGATTTAATCAATCATACGTATATAAAGAAATCTCCATAAAAACCCCCAGATGATGGGGTTTGGAGAGTTTCCAAGTTGGTAAACATACTGAAGTGCTGGGAGGATAGTGTGCTCAGAGAGGGCATGGAAGGGCTACCTCCGACGTACCCTAATACATGTGGCTCTTCCTGAGTTGCATCCTTTATAATAACCTGGTGATTTAAGTCAAGGACTTTCCTGAGTTCTGTGAGTCATTCTAGCAAATTGTCAAATGAAGGTGGGGGTCATAGGAATTCCCTGTTCTCTGGAAAGGAAACAGACTAGTGCCCAAGACTTGTTGGGTGGTTGAAGTCTATAGGTTATTCTTAAAGAGTATCGGTGCATCTCTGCTCCCACCAGTTGAGTTGCATGCTAACCAAGAATTAGTCATATTTATTCTTAAACCTGTTTATACCTGTTAGACCAATAGGATATGAGTGGAAGTGATACGTGCAGCTTTCATTTCATTCCTTACTAAATGGAGCTGCTGCTCCTTAGGTATCTGTGACCGCATCAGTTGTTTCTAGTAGTAGCAGTTGGATTCAACCTGCAGTTTTTTTCTATGCTATCAGAATCAGTACCATTGTGCAACTTCAGAGTGCCCAGCACTATCTGGCAGCAAATCCCTCCATCCTCGGAGGTTTGATCTCAGCTCCGCAGGGTGTCTGCTCAAAGCTCCCGGGGTACCAGTATCAGCCAAGGAGTGCCCTTTCTCTGAGGTCTGAATTCTGGCTCTGTGGGAGCCTTCCTGCAAGCTTCTAAAGTCTGATATAGTTGACCCTTGAACAACATGGGTCTGAACTGTGTGGCTCGACTCATAAGCAGTTTTTTTTTTTTTTATAAATACACTACAGTACCGTGAATGCATTTTCTCTTATGATTTTCTTAACATTTTTTGTAGCTTACTTTAAGAATACAGTATATAATACATATACAAAATAGGTGCTAATCAGCTTTTCTTTAGATCACATATCTCTTACAATGGCTTCCTATTGTCCTCAGCACAAAACTCCAAATTTTCAACTTTTCCTCAGGGCCTTGTATGAACTTGCCCAGGGTTGTGTCTCTCAGACTTCATATCTTACTGTTCTCCCTTCTATTTACTCTATAATCTAGCCATACCAGCTTTATTCCTGCCTAAACAACTAAGCACAGCTAGGCAAATCTGCCTTTGCTCTTACGATGATCATTGCCTCGAATGTTTCCTCGAGACCTTTGCATGACAGGTTATAGCTTTATTATCTTTTTGAGGAGGTCTTTCCTGAACTTTCAAAGAATCCCATTCTATTTAATCATTTTTATTTCTTTCACAGCATTTACTAAATCTATAACTTGTTTACTTCTTCATTTGCCTCTTTTCTTCTCCACAACTAGAATACAAGCTCATAAAATCATTTATTTTTTTCTCTCATGTGGATTACCCTACCTCTTTAAATATCTACTGAATAAAAAATAAATTTAGCTTTTGGTACTAAAATATGTAAATCGATGCAAATTGATTACTTTTATCCTTCAAAGGAACCCAGAAACTCAAAGTACCTAAAAAAAAAAGTTTATTCTTCTCTGCCTACTCAGAGCAAATGGTCAATTAATTTCACAGGATGGACCTTCCATGTGCTAAGTCACGACAGTAAGTCATCTTGGAAAAAGATCAGCAGCAAGGGGGTTAAGCAGAGTTTTGATGCAAGACTCTGTCAGAGTAAAGAAGAGCTATTGCAAACTGTCCTACCAGTGTGTTTGATCCTAGCAACGCACATCACAAGTCTTGCACACTTATGGCTATTCATCCCAATGGTCACACTTCATCATGAGCCTAAACGTGTTGGTAAACATGCCCTGAACACTGGCTCAAAAGGAAAAAGGTACAATCTTGTCAAGCAAGCAAAATTTTAAGGCAAAGAGTAAGTCAGTGAAATTGATGAAACTTTCTTTCAGATTATAGTGGTCCAAGAAGTTTTACCATACTGCCTAACATTGACACACTTTTGCTTTTCTAAATGTATCTGAGGCCCCCTTGCCCCAGAGGGTTGACTATTATAGTGTCATGAAATCAATGTTTGGGCTTGATTTAATACATTACACTTTTGGAGAATTGTATTTGAGAGTCAGCTGAAATTTCTTTCAGCCCCTATATGTTAGCAGAGTCTTCTTGCACCATAGCTCTACCAACAATATGTTTCTAAACCATTTAACATTTGTATACATGTGACCTAAGATCAATACAAAATTTTATCTAATTATTCAGGAAGTGATTTCCCAACTGATAGATTATCTAAGTCTTATACTTCTCCCGCTGAAAGTGTTTATTACCTCCTCCCCTCAAACACGCATAGGTAACTGGGTAGAAGAAATGAACTAGACAAGTCTCATCTGTAAATTCAGTCTCAGGATGATGATATCAGCCTACCCACAAACCCCCCACTGCTCCATGGCCATAATATCCTACCTACAAGCATGCCCTTCTGAGGTAGAGGATTTAGATTTATAAATATATAATCTTCAGATTTCTGCTCATGTTCTGTCATTATCATTTTATAGGAACAATAGAATGGACTTTCTCCACTGTCAGTATCCCAAGTCTATTCAAATTTTGCAAGTGTGAAGATACAAACCAGCTTATTTATTCTGCTGTTTATATTTCTAAGGCCTAGACAAATCTCAGTATAAATCCCTTTTACATCACAGCTCACAACCACAGACATCATGCTCTGAGTCATTTAGAGGAAGTGACAAAATGGGAAATTTGTATTCTCATAAACACAGGATTCTACACTTGGGCTTTCTATTGCTGACGATTTGGACCAAAAAAATATCCTGTTTCCCAGATGTACTTTTGGCAGGGCTCTGGTTTTAAACCATTGCACAGTGAAATGGAGAGAACACTATAATTACAAAAGAAATGATGCTTGTTTGACAGTGCTTGCTAAACTCCACCATTTATGACATTTAGTATCATTAACCTGATTTATAGTCTCCCTCAGAGGGACAAAGCTACACATTCTCAAACTTGAATTTCTCAGACTTTCTATCCTCTAGTACAGTATGTGCTAGGAAGAAATACAAAGCTTGCAAAAGCAGATGAGTTAACAGTACTCTGCAAGGCCTTTGATCTATCAGGGTGTACAGAGCCATGGCCCCTCTGGATAGGAATAGCTTTTGTATAATGCAATAAACTATGTTGTTAATTGGTGGGGAGAAGAGGCTCAAGGGACAGAGGCCTTCGAATCACTGCTCATTCATTCCCATTCTCTCTCCTTTCTTCTACAAGAAGAGGCTTATACAGGGGAGAAAGAGTTGAACTGGAGAAGGCAGAGTTTTGCCAACATTTCAACTGTTTGCCTTTTTCACTTGGGTGTTGACATCCTAAGTGACCATCTCACACCAGGTCCTTAGGCCAAATGGAAATGGATTGCTAGGGCACCTCCCATTTTCCTGCTAGATCCTCTTTCCCACCTGTTTTGTGACTCTGTGCCTTTATGCTACTCTCTGCTTAGTACCAGTCCCTATTCCCCTGTTCACCCAGACATTACAAACAGTTCCCCACCCATGTTTAAAACAAGTAATATTTGCTGCACCAAACCCCGATTCTTTGAAACCAAATTATAAACATGCAAATGTGAAAAAAGAAATTCTGTGCTCACTTTGGCAGTATATAAAATAAACATGCAAAAGTGGAAGATTCTATATAGTTGATCAAATAGACAATTTCTAAATCTCCACTTTCAATTCCTATTCTAATTCATCATATATGGAACTAACCAATTAATTTTTTAACAACACTTTTGATGCCTCCACCATACCCCCAAATGTATAATTACCACAAACTGCCTGCAGAACAAGACTCCCAAATTTTAATCTTGGTGATTTAAAGCTCTCTGTTAATTTAGTGAAAAAATACTGCCAAGAAATCCACTAGGCATTGCTGAAGATACAAAATGAGAATAAGGTTCCTGCTTTCAAAAAATTTACAACCTAATTGAGAAAATATATGTATAAAAATAACTACAAGGCAGAAATATTACTTATGTCTCCTTTGTGGCACATAACAGCAATTATACACTAAGCATTTATTGCATGCCATGTACTTTACATCTCTTATCACGAATCCTCACAACCCTATTAACAGAGACTTTGGTATCTCCATTACAGATAACAATACCAACAGCCAAATTCCTACCAGTGACAGGTGCTTTGTATACATGATCACACTTTATCCCCATAATAACTCTCATTTTATAAATGAGTGCCAGTGATTTGCCCGAGGTCACAGAACTAGTCAGTGGCAGCTATGGTCTGAACGTTTGTGTCCCTGTCCCAAATATACATGTTGGCATCCTAACACCCAATGTGATGGTATTCGGCCTTTGGGAAATGATAAGACCATGAGAGTGGAGCTCTCAGTAATGGGATTAATACTTTTATAAAAGAGGCTTAAGAAAGCTCTTTAGACCCTTTCCACCGTGTGAAGACAAGTAAGAGGTGGGCAGTCTGCAACTCGGAAGAGGTCCTTCATGAGAATGTGACCATGCCGGCACCATGATCCTGGACTCCCAGTCTCCAGAATGGTGAGAAACAAATTTCTTCTGTTTACAAGTTACCTAGTCTGTGGTATTTTGTTATAGCAGCTTAAATAGACTGAGACAGTGGCAGAACCAAGTTTCAAACCCAGGCCTAACTAACTCCAGTCTTCCTTTTTTGGATTATGCCATGTTCCTTCTTAGGACAAAGAGCTCAGAGAAATCAGTTGTTTGTCGGAGTTCACGAAGCTCTTAAGCAGCAATCAGGATGGACAGACAGATTTATTTTACTTCAAAGTATTTACCTGTTTTCTTTTCCTCTTTCTCTTCTTCCTTTCCCTTCCTGAACATTCAGCCCTAGAGTCATGAAGTTGGGCAGAGCGAGGTAGGAATTTTTGTTTGGGCATGGGGTGTGGAAATCCAGAACCTGGACAGGGTGACCAGGGTGTCCACAAGGAGGGCTTGGCTAGGTGATGGGTGTTAGAACCCATGTGCAGTGAGGAAAGTGCCATGTGAATGGGTACTCAGAGCCTCTCTAGGTGTCAGAGCTTGAGCATATTAAGAAGGGTTTCCACATGGGGTAGTGGTGGCTTGACACAGGGTTTTAGGGCCTACAAAGGGCAAGGAGGCCATCTGTGTGTGTGTGTGTGTGTGTGTGTGTGTGTGTGTGTGTATGTGTCTGTGTGTGTGTCTGTAAAAGCAGGGGAGTGGTGGGAATGAGTTCCATACTAGGGATTGGTCAAATAAGTAAATGTATTTGGAATAACAGGAGGCAGGTTTCTCAGTGCCAAGGAAGGGACTTATAAACAAGGAAAAGGACAAAAATAAAACAAAATTAAAATAGGCATTAATATAAACCAGTGATTTTCAGTATAAAAGTAGATACAAAAATATTCATGTAAATATCAGAATGTATACATATATGTATATGCATGCATATGTTTCCTAGCTCTGGTACTAGCGAGCTCACCTGGTACCCATACATTGGCTTCTAAATACCATTTTCCACCAAGAGGAGCCAGGACTGTTTAGAGAAATGGCTAGTTCCAGGGCTGGGAAAAGGGAAATACAAGATGACTTGATAACTTCCTCTTGTGCCAGAAAGTAGTTCAAAAAAATGAATGGAACTTGTCAAAAGGCACAGAAGTCAACTTAAAGGAGCCCCCACTGGCCTAATATAGGACAAATTTAGCATCACCATAGAACATGATAATAATAGAGTCAATCTATTGAATAAATATAGGAAACCATGAATCTATATTAACATAAATAAGTAGCTATACAAATAAAAATGTTTTCTGAGGAATGGGACATAATCAAGTTTCAAAGTGCCTCCCTACAAAGCACTTGAAGAGAAAACAGTGGAGAAGCCTGGCAGACACCTTCTTAATCAGGTAATCACAGTGCACATCATCAGCCTTGGGACACGCTGAAACTTGTGCCCCTTGTGAGAGGAAACACTGAGAACACGGCAGCCTTCTCTGATGCTCCTTGCCCAAGCAGCACACCCAGATTCTAGTCATGAGGAAACATCAGACAGACCCAAATTGAGAACATTTCTACACAATAACTGGCCTAAAATCTTCAAAAGTATCAAGGTCATGCAAGAACTTATTTCAGACTGAGGGAAACTAAAGAGAGGTGACGACTTAATCCAGCCATGTGATTCTGTCCCAAATACTTTTACGATGCAGAATGTTATTAGGGAAAAACAAGTTGAATGGGGTCTGAAGATTAAATGGTGGTATCAACATTAATTTCTTTTTTTTTTCAAAGATTTATTTATTTATTTTGAAAGAGTGAGAGTGAGAATGAGAGAGAGAGAGAGAGAGAGCACATGAGAGGGGGGAGGGCCAGAGGGAGAAGCAGGCTCCTCGCTGAGCAGGGAGTCTGATGCGGGACTCGATCCTGGGACTCCAGGATCATGACCTGAGCCGAAGGCAGTCGCTTAACCAACTGAGCCACCCAGGCGCCCCTCAACATTAATTTCTGACTATGAGGGTCCTGTTGTGGTTATTAGAAGAATGTCCTTGTTTGGAGGAAATATACTCTAAAGCTCAGCATAATGGACTTACTTTCAAATGGTTCAGGGAAAAAACCCTTTGTACTATACTTCCAAGTTTTCTACAAATTTAAGATTGTTTCAAAATAAAAGAACCAATTAGAAAAACATACTCTCCCTTGTACTATTCTGTTTCTCTTCTTGGAGCAGATGTTACTACCATCTGGTTGGGCACAGAGAATACGTATTAAGTATATTTTATGCTTAGAAAAGTCTTCATGGAAGAGATGGAATTTGGGAGAATTTAGGTAGGTAGAGAGGTCTAAAAGGAAACATTTTCATGTAAAAAGGAGCAGCGTGTGCTTCCCCCTTGTCTTACAAAATAAGATTTTGAACAAGGAAGTAGGAGATAGAAAAGTGGCTAAGGTGGGCACTGGAGTTAGATCAGCATTCAAATGCTGATTTTGTCTTCAACAAGCTATGTGACTTTTGACTACATGAGTCTCAGTTTCATCATCTGTAAAATAAGAATAAAGCTGATGTATGTGTGTTTGAAAATTAATGAAATTATATATGTAAAGGAATTAGCATAGTGCAAGCACATGGCGGTGCTTGTCATGATGATGATGGAGATGTGGTTAACAGTGATGATGTGATCTATGTGTTAGAGAAGGTGGTCTATTTGTGTTGTGTAGAAGGGATTGGGATTGGTTCAGAGAGACCCTGAAAAGAGGAGGAGCAGTTAGGAAGCTATTAGCAACTGTCCAGATGAAGGTAGAGGGATGGCTGTTGGAAGAGAAGGATGTGGGCAAGTGAGAGTTTGTTAGGGTGAATTCTATAGGTTTAAAACAATAAATTAGATGCCAGAGTGTTCTCTAGAAAGTTAAAGACTGCTCTGAGATGCAGTGTCTGGCAGAGAGAGGGGAACAGTGTCAGTAGATTAGGGAAACTGAAAGTCACTCTGGTTCCATGAAGGAGAGCCCTGGAGTTCCAATTCTCCCCACCTAGGCCCTTCTAACCTCCTTAGTAGAAATGTGTAGATAGACCCTGGCTTTTTGGCTTCGTATGGATTCTTTTCTCCTTCTGCACCTCTATTCTTTCTTCTCTGTGTCTTTGTCCCTTCCTCTTTGCACATTCTGCTCAAGCACTCAAAGCTCTATACTTTTTCAGGTCTTGTTCAAGATTTGTGCTTTTTCGAGCCCTAAGAGAATGTCTGATCCAAGCACCATTCCAAGTGCTGATGGCTGAGAGTACAAAGACTTCCTGGTAAGTTGTCCTTAGATCAACACCGCTTTTCAGTGCAGCTCCTTACTCTCAGTGTGTTCTCGAGTTCTACATGCAGCTGGTATTATGCCTTCTTGTATTTGCTGATGTAATATATTGCAATAGTATGGCTGTCTGTTTCCTCTCTATACATTTCCTCTCTCTCCTCTCTATACTGTTTTACCCACAGTGTTTTTGCTTGTCTGAGGCAGATGCTGTGTTCTCATAGCAACGATCACTGTGATGAACACAGAGTAGTTGCTCAATGAATGTTTATAGAACTGAACTGATTCAAAAATTAAATGACAACAACTAAAAACCCAGTGCTGAACAGGATGTGAAATAATGCTTTTCTTAGTTAAAAGAGGAACTGTAGAAATAGATGCTTTGGTGTTAGCTAAAGCACTAAGCAACTGTCCCCATGGAAATTAACCCTGAAAACACAGTCCTGGGGCCAGCTGCCAGGGTTGCATTTGGATCATTGCTCTGCTGCTTCCTAGCTTTGTAATCCTGGAATTATTAGTAGCATTTGACACCAAAGATTTTTGCATTAAATGAGATCACATATATAAAAAACAAAAACACAAAAAAGAGTGCCTGGCAAATAAGAACAACTCAAGGCGGGGTTAGCTATTATGATTAATCTTTTTCCTAAAAATTTTGGATAGAAAATGGGAATTCATAGCTCTAAAATTCTTTCAAAGAGGTCATTCTTAGTCTTCAAGATGCTTCAGCGAGGGAGCCTACCGGACTATCCTATTCAGGCTTCAAATAAGGAGAAGAAATCATTTTGTATCCAGTTACTTTTCCTGATCACCATTACACAAGGCAGGCTGTGGAGCTCAGCATGAGTGAGTGGGTACAAAAAGATCTGAGACTCAGCCTTAAAATCTCACTTCTGTCCCGTAGTAATATGGCCACTTTTTTCTATCTTCTGTTTCTATACCTTCTCTCTACAGCTGCAATTCTGCATGTTTAGCCCATGTCTTTCAGGACTATCTCTGGTGCTAATTTTAACTGATTTCCCCTGCATTCTCTGAGGCATAATTAGAATGATTTATCTACTTCCCCTTCTATGACGGAAGCAGTCATCTTGGGGTGAAAGACCAATCCATATTTTGGGGATTGGGGAGCTCAATGGTGAGCCACTTCTCCAATGTTCTCAGTATGGAAGAGCATTTTAGTGTTTAAATGGCTCAGATTACTTCTGTTGACTCTAAGTTAGGAGGTCCCAGGGAAGGGGCGTTGCATAAATTGATCACAGCTGCAACTCCAATACTCAGAAGAGCACCTGCTACACATTTTAGGTGCTTAATGTTGAAAAAATGACCTGACTGCCCCAGAAGAGTTTATCTTGTTGACAGGACAAAATGTATGTGTAGAAAACAGAAAGAACCATGCAATTGGTCTCTGATTCTAGGAATAAAGCTTGCTGAAATCTATAGTGGTTAAACCCAGATTTCTCTATTTTCAGCCTATTCTCCTATTATTTACCCAAAGCTTTTTGTTGGGATGCAAGCTGAGCAGTGGCTAGTAAAGCTATTTGGGGTTTGGTTTTTTTGTTGTTGTTGTTAATGCTTTAGAGATAAAGGACTGCATTTGAGGTGTTAGTTTATCTTATTGAGGCTTCCTACTTGTGCCTCAAGAATATATCCTTTTAGATGGGTTCTCAAGGTCAGAAGAAGAGCAGCATAGAACTGAATCAAATGCACAGAAAGGTCTTGTAGCCACCATATCAGTAAAATGATTATACCCATTATCCATTAGAAGAGATATGTCTGTTTCCAACCACTATTCTTGCATAAAGTGAATTTTCAAATTTAAGGAGGCTTAATTCATCTCATTTTACATATTAGGTATGATGCCAATGTATTTTAATTGATGATTAAAATTACCAATTCTGTTTTTTAATGTAAAATGATCCATAATGTGGCAATATGCCCATCCTAATTAAACAATGATCAAAGCAATCATTGCAAACAACAGGGTAATGCTGTCCTTTAAGAGAATTTCATGAGGATCATTTGACTCAATGTCAAAAAATCATTTACTGAGAAATGAATTGAGAATCACACTGTGGTCTTCTAAGCCATCGAGTATGTAACATTTGATCAGATCAGCCATACCAAATGAATTAAAGCTAGAGATGGATATCTAAATCAGCATGACCCCAAAATATATTAAATGTATTGGATAATGGAGAGCAGGTGGGAGACAATTAGAGAGAAGATCTGGGATAATGCCTTTTTTTTTTTTTTAGGATCTTGCTCTGTTAGGTATGCTGTAAACTACTGTAAAATCCCCCTCAAAACCTAGATGTAGAGATCATGTGCAAACGCTTCAAAGGGGGAAGACTGGAAGAGTAATGGGACAGAGAAAAACAAAAATGATGAGGAATGTTCTGTCAGTGTGTGATTAAAAACCCCCATACAGATCTGGTAGAGTGTGCTTATTTCTGAAAACGACACTCACTTTGAAGTCTGTCCTTTTAGTCAGACCTCTATTAGGCTAAGGGCCTCCCTTATTGCTGACACGATAGATCAAAGGAAGCACCTTGCACTGCATATGAGGGATATGGCTAGCATAAGACACTCTAGAAACAGAGCAATAGAGCAGCTAATGGGTAAGAAGCTACAGTCCTATACAAAAACACCACTCTCTTTGGTTTTCAAAGGAGGAACCGCTTTGAAAAAGACCTTTATAAGGCTGCACATTCAATGCTGGTTACTTACCAAATTGCTATCAGTGTTTTCCAAGGGAAAACAGGTGGACCAAATCATTAGTCAGTATTGATCAAACTACCTGGGAGTCTACTCTAAAAATGTGGTTTGATTTCTAATGCAGGTTTGTCTCAGGCACCTTGACTCTTAGAGAGATGGGCTATGTCTCTGAAATATCATCTTCATTTTCACAGTTTTCAGAAAAAATCAGGCTCCTCATGTGCCACTTTGGAGAATGCCTCCTGCAAATACTTGGATAACAAGGGTCACCATGACAAGTGAACCCTTCCTTTGTTGTTGCCAAGACAAAATTAAATTTTCAGAGAGAATTTCACTCATGTATGGTTACAATTGATTCATGATTTTCATTTCTTTGCCAGACACCCAAAGGGCTTTTGAAGAGCCTTCCAGGACAAAAGCAAATTCTCACCTCTGGATAAATAGCTCAAATCTCAAGGGAGAGAAGAGCCAATCTTTCACAGTTCTCCTGCTTGGCATTCTCCCTGCTCCTCACTGTTGCTTCAGTACTACTACTCTTTAGTTTTCCCGTGGAAGGAGAGCATCTTCCTCCAAAGATAAAGCTATTTAGATACATCACCATCTGCCCTGATTCACTGTGCCCTGTACTGAACTGCAGTCACTTTCCCTCATGCGCTGAGATGGGGTACCTCTTCGTAGTCTGCAAGTCAGCACCCCACCTGCAGACAACACCCTATCAATGTCCATATCTGACCCTAAAGCCTCCACATTCTCAACTCTCACGACCCAAATCTCCACTCATGGCAGACATCCACTTTAAGGATCACACCTTCTAACATCTCCAAAATCTTAAATTTCAATTTCCCACTCTTGGATCACAGATTCCTAGCCATACTTTCACCAGTCTGAGTTTTAATCTCATTTAGATATCTAGTCCCTAGATCCCTCTGCTTTCTCCAGACTTCCAGCTTCCTCTCAGCTCTCATTCTTTCTTTACCCAAACTGGTCATTGTAGTTGTTAGCATTTACAATCATCTCGCCATATAACTGCATGCTTTTGCACCCTCACCACCAAACCCTAGCCCTAAACCAATGCTTCAATTTACCTTTTCCATACTTACACTCAGAGGGCCAGAGCTGCTGGAGAAATGCATGGAATGGGTAGATGGGTCCCACTGCATGATCTCTAATCTCAGCAGGACAGTTAATGCTGCCTATCAAGCCTTTCATATTCATGTACTGGAGATATTAAATGAGATATCCAAAAATGCTGGGGAGGCACAAGGTCGTTCTATACATAAGAATGGCTATTGTTTGGAGTAGAAGGGTGGCCACTGCATAGGCTACTCAATAACCTATATGGTTGTCTGGCATGAAAAGGTAAGACCTCCTGCACTGGTAATCTGAAACATGAGTGGCAATAATTTATCAGTTGGCATCTGAAAGAGAGTGAAAGAGGAGCAGACATGTACAGAGTAAGAATCATAGTAAAAGTAGACTTTCTCTTCTACCCACCTCTTTCTTCATAAATATGTGCTATTACTTATTATTTGGACAATAGGGTAGAGAGAGTAGACGAACCAGGGCAACTCCTCTCTCATACTGGGGATCAGGTGGGTGGGCCTGTCCAGGGCAGATCCAGGTCCTGTGGGACCTGAACACTCATACAATTTTGAGGTTTCCTTTTGAAAAAAATACAAAATTAACACAGTCACAAAAGCAATTCAAATGCACTTAAAAATTGCTGGTGCTTTGGATGCCTGGGTGGCTCAGTCGGTTAAGCGGCTGCCTTCAGCCCGGGTCATGATCCCAGGGTCCTGGGATCGAGTCCCACATCCGGCTCCTTGCTCAGCGGGGAGCCTGCTTCTCCCTCTCTCTCCCTCTGCTTGTGCTCTGTCAAATAAATAAAATCTTAAAAAAAATTGCTGGGGCTTTGTGCTGAGCTACATAAGTGTGTAATCAAGTTACTCTTATATGGCAATCATTGAATTACTGATAAATACATACAGTTTTGTCACCGAAACATTGGTCTCTCCAGGCCGCTTCACTGAGTCAGTGGCAGTTTTGCAAAGCATCTTGTCTGGAACCACCAGACTGATCAGGCCAAAATGTATTAGGTACACACTAAGGTTTGACATGATACTTTTGGATGCATAAAACACATGGCCTATCACACAGAAATACTCCTTGCTTGTAGAAGTGCTACAGGTTTATGCTTTGAAAAACAAATTCTAAAATCATAGAAGTTTTACCTCACATAATTTCCATAAATTATATACATAATATATGCTTGTATGTTCACTATGAAACATATTCCTGACAGTAGCGAATGTCTTTTGACTAGATGATGTTGAGAAACAAACCATCTGCTTATAATTCTACATATTTGATGATACAAAGAATATTCTATAGAGTAGCTTCTGGTTTCATACACTTCAAAACTTGTTCCTTTAACACTGCTTCTGGTCTTGGGTGCCATAGGGGGAGTTTGTATCATTTTACATTGCCCTTTCTGCAAAGTCATTGTGTTGGCATAGTGGGTAGAAGCAGACAGCTTGTAGTCACATGAATGCAATTCCATGTAACTCAAAACAAAATTTCACTTCCTTTCAGTGTTAGATTCCTCAGATACCTATGGTTTTTTCAAAGATGAGAGAAAATGAGTGGTAGAAAATCTAAGTGAAATGAGACACTAATCCCAAAAAGATTATAGTTAAAAATCTAAGTTTTCTAATACATATAAGCATGTGAACACACTAAGGGGCCTGTCTGGGTGAGAGGCCCTAAAGCTTAAGGCTTGACTGGCACATAATCTGGAGGTTCCTAGTAGGGAGGATAGGCTACTCCCATATACTAAATGAAGAACAGGCATCTTCCTTATCCTCTTTGAAGATGACAGGGTGTAAGAGGTATCTGAGATCTGAAGAGTTAGGATTAAAGTATCTTTCGAGTTAGGTGAGTCAGATGAAATACTAAAATTTTTTGAGGGCAAAAGGTAAGCAAGAAATTAGCTGTAACCTGTTGCAAACTCTCTCAAGTGAGTACCAATCCTAGGAGAAATCAATCCCACTTAAATAGTATGGATGAGGAGTACCTGTGTGCCAGAGCAACACATGCCAGTGAGTGGGCATGGCTGTATTCCATAAAACTTTATTATGGATGCTGAAATTTGATTTCTATGTAATTTTCATGTATCAAAAATTATTATTCTTGTTTTGAATTTAACTATTAAAAATGTGAAAACCATTTTCAGTTTAAAGGCTATACAAAAACAGGTGGCAGGCCAGGTTTTGCTGCAGACTATAGTTTGCTGATCTTGGTTCCAAATATGCTAAGATTTAGGATTCAGCAGATGAAAGGTTTTGATGGACACTACTTTTCTGTTCTACATTTCTGTGCAGAGGGTGTTTCTCAGATTATAGGTAATATTGTGTATCAGCCATTTGGTAGGTATCGTGCTGAAGATCTAAAACACATTTGAGGACTTCCTTCCTCAAAGCACTCAAAGCAACATTATAGCTCTCTCTACTCATGACTTTTGATCGGCTATTAGTGGTTTGGATTGGCTTGGCTATTGCTTTGGATCAAGACTGTATGTATACATACATACATATATACATATACGTGTATACGTATACATATGTATAATTTTGATCAAGAGCAAAAATCATAAAGACATAATACCAATGCAACATCATGGCCACACAGAATGTGGTACAACATCATTGGCAGCCAAAGAGGCAGCGCCTTGATCGTCAAGATGGACTGGCCACTCTGGCTCTCTGTACCTTCTGTCCTCTTGTCATTGTGCTGCATATGGATTCCTCTTATTATCATTAATGTTGAAGTCCAAAAAGGTTTTACACAGAAAGGCTTAGTCCCAGTTGTTTGTACCTTTAAGAAACATCGATTTAGTAATGGTACATAACTTAAAACATCATTTTCATTAACTTTTTAAAAAGTATAACATACAAAACTTATTCCATTTATAAATCTGTATCTAAAATAAGGATTTTACCTTCCCTTGATCAATGTTTGATTAATTTAAATTGAACAGGATAAATATCCTCAAATAATCAGTTTATCAAATTCATTTAAGCATTTTACATTCCATTTATAAATTTATTCAATGAATTTTACTTCAAATGCCTGACCAGGCAAATTTACTATGTAAACAAGTAAATCCTTTCTACATACCTGAACATAAACTTATAAATTATTAAACTTATAATAGAGACTCTCAAGTTCTTCCAAACATTCCATTATTGTTTATAAGGGTAGGTAAATTTCCTTCCAACTTAAAATCACATTTATAATCAATTTTACATTTTAATTGGAAACCCCTGGTCCATCAGATTATCTCTATTATATCAGATTCTCTTAAGCATTACAAGCATGATAAATATCATATACATAGATTGTCCCAATGATTATAAAACCGATACCTAAGCTTAGTCTCCCAAGTACAGGTAATATGGATCTCATTACCTTCATTAATCCTTAACTTTAAAGCTTCCTGGGGTAAGAGACCTTACCTTTTTTAATTTTATTTATTTTTTATTATGTTATGTTAATCACCATACATTACATCATTGGTTTTTGATGTAGTGTTCCATGATTCATTGTTTGCGTATAACACCCAGTGCTCCATGCAGTACGTGCTCTCTTTAATACCCATCACCAGGCTAACCCATCACCCCACCCCCCTCCCTTCTAGAACCCTCAGTTTGTTTCTCAGGGTCCATAGTCTCTTGTGGTTCATCTCCCCCTCTGATTTCCCCCCCTTCATTCTTCCCTTCCTGCTATCTTTTCTTTCTTTTTTTTTTTTTAACATATAATGTATTATTTGTTTCAGAGGTACAGGTCTGTGATTCAACAGTCTTACACAATTACCTTTTGAGTCAAGAGTCAACAAACTCCATACAGCCTAGTGCCAAATCTGGTCTGCTTTGATACAGCCTCAAGGTAAGAAAGTTTTTTACATGTTTAAATGGTTGGAAGAAGGAAATGGACAAGTAGAATACTTCAGCATCCATAAATAAAGTTTTATAGGAACACTGCTACATTCATTTGTTCATTGTCTATGGCTGCTTTCAGGTTAGATGTCAGCTTGAGTGCTTAAGACAGAGACCATATGGCCCTCAAGCCTAAAATATTTATTCTCTGGCCCTTTGCAAAAAGTTTGCTGACATCCCCATCCCTGACCACCCTCCCCCCAGTTTTTTTTAAGAAGATACAAGTCAACCTGTGCTTGAATAAAGGACCCAAAATAAAATACCTGAATAAAGGATGACTGCAGCAGAACATTTTGCCTTATGGTTATTTGAGGATTAAGGGCAAAAATCTTCTTTTAAAAGCTCTTATAAGTGAAGAGTTTCTTTCAAAAAGGTTGTTTATCATCCTCCCTCCTCCATTTACCCAGAGAACAGCAAACAGTAAAAACTGAAGATAAGAAAGAAGGGAAGGGAAAGAGAAGAACATATTTTTTTTGGTGTAAGGACAGAAACATGCCCCCTGTCCCATACATCCCCCTAACTATTGACGGCAATAGAAGAGATTCAAGTCTGAGCATCCCTTCAGGCTTCCTTGGCAGCCACAGAGCTGTGGGGGTGTTTCTCATAGTTCTTAGGAGGAAGTGCTCTGGGAGCTTCTTCCTGTACTCTTGTTCACCCATCTTCTGTGTATTTTGCCTCTTCTTGCCTTGACAGATGGTTCTAAGTCTTTCAGCTAAGTCTGTCTCTAGGCAGCTTCTCAACCCCCCCCAGTTTAAGCTTAAAGTTGTAGCACGCCTTTCCTGTCATATAATTACAAACATAATATTTGCATATATTTTTAATATGCAACATAGGTATGTATTTGATTCATAGTTTACAATTTGGACACATAACCTTTCCACACAAACAATATGTCTGCAGCATTCTGAAGCAGAAGTCAAGTCATAACAAAGCACTATTGTCATCTAGGTGAGAACAGAGAAAGTTCTGACCCTTTGGTTGCCCTTGCCTTTCAGTAACCTCGTGAAAAGAATTGTTGAAATGCCTCCACACAATTATTTGGGGTCCATTTTTCATATTCCAGAAAATCTAACCTCTTAAAACTAAAGTAAAGAAACGTACCTGAAATAGAGAAGGAGCAAAACATAAGAGAGGGAAATTTGTGTGGAAAGGAAAAATAAGCCTGAGGATTATAATAAATTTAATTCCTCATTATCAAACTGAAATCAAGGCAGGAATCCTAAAGCCTCTCTCTTGTTTAATAATATTTTTAAAATAGCTGCATTTAAAAAGAGAAATGATCAATGAGTGGGAAACTCAAAATGCTCCTTTAAGTAGAATATTATTCTCAAACAAAAATCAGAGCAGTTTGCGGATTCTGAATGTCAAATGCTTCTTACTTTCTGAGATTTCACTTTGGCTCAGCCCCAAAGTGTGATTTGTTTTTTAAGACTGTGAGTGACAGAGAGTAGAAGCCAGAGTTACCTTAGAGATCAATGTTAGGGTGTCATGAGTACTGGAAATGTCCAGAGAATCTTCATGTACAATAGCTAAAAATGTGGTTTTATAATCTTTCAAATATTTTTTAGCCCATTTCAAAATTTCTGTAAGCCAATTTTACTTATTTTGTTTTTTGTAACATATGTGTGTGTGTATGCATGCGCATGCATAAGGTGAGAACATTTAAGATCTACTTTCTTAAATTATTGAGGTAGTTTTGATCGAATCCTTTTAAAAAAAATGGAAAAGTCTATTTTTTAAAAGGGATTCGATCAAAACTAGTTCTAGGCGGCACAATATCATTCCAGAAGAACTTCCTGTGCTTGAAATGATATCCTTGCTAATGAACAAAACACCTCTGTGAAAGAGAGCGACAAAGGCTTGTAGGCTATATGGAGCATGGAGGAGAAGGGGAAACAGATAGGAATTTAATATCAAAGGCAGACCTGTGGGGCTACAGTTTAACAGAAAATCAGATCTTATGAATCCCTGAAAGCAGCTGCTGGAGGGGCAGAGTAGGATCTTTTTTTTTTTTAATGTTATGTTAGTCACCATACATCATTAATTTTTGATGTAGTGATCCACGATTCATTGTTTTCATATAACATCCAGTGCTCCATGCAGTACGTGCCCTCTTTAATACCCATCACTGGGCTAACCCATCCACCCACCCCCCTCCCCTCTAGAACCCTCAGTTTGTTTCTCAGAGTCCATAGTCTCTCGTGGTTCATCTCTCCCTCTGATTCCCCCCCTTCATTTTTCCCTTCCTTCTCCTAATGTCTTCCATGCTATTCCTTATGTTATACAAATAAGTGAAACCATATGATAATTGGCTTTCTCTGCTTGACTTATTTCACTTAGCATCATCTCCTCCAGTCCCATCCATGTTGATGTAAAAGTTGGGTATTCATCCTTTCTGATGGCTGAGTAATATTCCATTGTATATATGGACCACATCTTCTTTATCCATTCATCTGTTGAAGGGCATCTCGGCTCTTTCCACATTTTGGCTATTGCGGACATTGCTGCTGTGAACATTGGGGTTCATATGGCTCTTCTTTTCACTGCATCTGTGTCTTTGGGGTAAATACCCAGGAGTGCAATTGCTGGGTCATAGGGTAACTCTATATTTAATTTTTTGAGGCATCTCCACACTGTTTTCCAAGTGGCTGTACCAACTCGCAATCCCACCAACAATGTGAGAGGGATCCCCTTTCTCCACAACCTCTCCAACATTTGTTGTTTCTTTCGCTGTCCATTTTTGCCATTCTAACTGGTGTAAGGTGGTATCTCAATGTGGTTTTGATTTGAATTTCCCTGATGGCTAATGATGATGAACATTTTTTCATATGTCTGTTAGCCATTTGTATGTCTTCTGCCCATTTTTTGACTTATTTGTTTTTTGGGTGTTGAGTTTGAGAAGTTCTTTATAGATCTTGGATACCAGCCCTTTATCTGTAGTGTCATTTGCAAATATCTTCTCCCATTCTGTGGGTTGCTTCTTTGTTTTGTTGACTGTTTCCTTTGCTGCGCAGAAGCTTTTTATCTTGACGACGTCCCAAAAGTACATTTTTGCTTTTGTTTCACTAGCTTTTGGAGATGTATCCTGAAAGAAGTTGCTGTGACCAATGTCAAAGAGGTTACTGCCTATGTTCTCCTCTAGGATCTTGATGGATTCCTGTCTCACATTGAGGTCTTCCATCCATTTTGAGTTTATCTTTGTGTATGGTGGTAGAGAATGGTCGAGTTTCATTCTTTTCCATGTGGCTGACCAATTTTCTCAGCACCATTTATTGAAGAGACTGTCTTTTTTCCATTGCATATTTTTTCCTGCTTTGCCTAAGATTATTTGACCATAAAGTTGAAGGTCCATATCTGGGCTCTCTATTCTGTTCCATTGGTCTATATGTCTGTTTTTGTGCCAGTACCATGCTGTCTTGATGATCACTGCTTTGTAATATAGCTTGAAATCGGGCAACGTGATGCCCCCAGCTTTGTCTTTCTTTTTCAACATTGCCTTGGCGATTTGGGGTCTTTTCTGATTCCATACAAATTTTAGGTTACAGCACTTTGAAAAATGTCATTGGAATTTTGACCGGGATGGCACTAAAGGTATAGATTGCTCTGAGTAGCATAGACATGTTAACAATGTTTATTCTTCTGATCCATGAGCATGGAATGTATTTCCATCTTTTCGTGTCTTCTTCAATTTCTTTCATGAGTGTTCTGTAGTTCCTAGAGTATAGATCCTTTACCTCTTTGGTTAGGTTTATTCCGAGGTATCTTATGGTTTTTGGTGCTATTGTAAAGGGAATCGTTTCTCTAATTTCTCTTCCTACAGTTGCATTGTTAGTGCATAAGAAAGCAACTGATTTCTGTGCATTGATTTTGTATCCTGCCACATTACTGAATTGCTGTATGAGTTCTAGTAATTTGGGGGTGGAGTCTTTTGGGTTTTCCACATAAAGTACCATGTCGTCTGCGAAAAGAGAGAGTTTGACTTCTTCTTTGCCAATTTGAATACCTTTTATTTCTTTTTGTTATCTGATTGCTGTTGCTAGGACTTCCAGTACTATGGTGAACAATAGTGGCGAGAGTGGGCATCCTTGATGTGTTCCTGATCTTAAGGGAAAGGCTCTCAGCCTTTATCATCCCCATTGAGGAGGATATTCGCTGTGGGTTTTTCATAGATGGATTATATGAACTTGAGGAATGTTCCCTCTAACCCTATACTCTGAAGAGTTTCAATCAGGAAAGGATGCTGTATTTTGTCAAATGTTTTTCTGCATCAATTGAGAGGACCATATGGTTCTTCTCTCTCTTATTAATGTGTTCTATCACATTGATTGATTTGCAAATGTTGAACCACACTTGCATCCCGGGGATAAATCCCACCTGGTCGTGGTGGATGATCCTTTTAATGTATTGTTGGATCCTGTTAGCTAGGATTTTGTTGAGAATTTTGGAATCCATATTCATCAGGGATATCAGTCTGAAATTCTCCTTTTTGATAGGGCCTTTGCCTGGTTTGGGGATTAAGGTAATGTTGGCCTAATAGAATGAGTCTGGAAGCTTTCCTTCTGTTTCTTTTTTTTGAAACAGCTTCAGAAGACTAGGTATTATTTCTTCTTTGAATGTTTGGTAGAATTCCCCAGGGAATCCATCAGGCCCTGGACTCCTGTTTTTTGGGAGGTTTTTGATCACTGCTTCAATCTCGTTACTGGTTTTTGGCCTATTCAGGTTGTCAATTTCTTCCTGTTTCAGTCTTGACAGCTTATAGGTTTCCAGGAAGGCATCCATTTCATCCAGATTGCTCAGTTTATTAGCATATAGTTGTTGGTAATAATTTCTAATAATTGTTTCCATTTCCTTGGTGTCAGTCGTGAACTCTCCCCTTTCATTCATAATTTTATTCATTTGGGTCCTTTCTCTTTTCTTTTGGATAAGTCTGGCCAGTGGTTTATCGATCTTATTAATTCTTTCAAAGAACAAGCTTCTAGTTTCATTGATCTGATATACTGTGTTTCTGGTTTCTAATTCATTGATCTCTGCTCTAATCTTAATTATTTCTCTTCTGATGTGTGGCTTAGGCATCGTTTGGTGCTTTTTCTCTAGTTCTTAAAGGTGTAGAGTTAGTTGGTGAATTTGGGATTTTTCTGTTTTTTTTTTTGGTTTTTTTTTTAGTGAGATTTGGATGGCTATATATTTCCCCCTTATGACCAACTTTGCAGTATCCCATAGGTTTTGGACCGATGTGATTTCATTCTCATTGGTTTCCATGAATTGTTTAAGTTCTTCTTTGATTTCCTGGTTGACCCAAACATTCTTGAGCAGAGTGGTCTTTAGCTTCCAAGTGTTTGAATTTCTGCCAAATTTTTTCTTGTGATCGAGTTCCAGTTTTAAAGCAGTATGGTCTGAGAATATGCAGGGAATAATCTCAATCTTTTGGTATCAGTTGAGACCTAATTTGTGACCCAGTATGTGATCTATTCTGGAGAACATTCCATGTGCACTTGAGAAGAATGAGTATTCTGTTGTTTTAGGGTGGAATGTTCTGTATGTATCTATGAGGTCCATCTGGTCCAGTGTGTCATTCAAAGCTCTTGTTTCTTTATTGATTTTCTGCTTAGATGACCTGTCTGTTGCTGAGAGTGGAGTACTGAGGTCTCCTACAATTAACGTATTGTTATCAATATGACTCTTTATTTCGGTTAACAGTTGGCTTATGTAGATGGCTGCTCCCATGTTGGGGATGTAGATATTTACAATTGTTAGATCTTCTTGTTGGATAGACCCTTTAAGAATGATATAGTGTCCTTCTATGTCTCTAACTACAGTCTTTAGTTTAAAATCTAATTTGGTGATGTAAGAATTGCTACCCCAGTTTTCTTTTGAGGTCCACTGGCATGGAAGATGGATCTCCATCCTTTCATTTTCAGTCTGGATGTATCTTTAGGTTCAAAATGAGTCTCTTGTAGACAGCATATGGATGGGTCCTGTCTTTTTATCCAATCTGCAATCCTCTGCCATTTTATGGGAGCATTTAGGCTGTTCACGTTGAGAGTGATTATTGAAAGATATGAATTTATTGTCATCATGTGTGTGAAGACCTTGTTTTTATAGATTGTCCCTGTAAATTTCTGTTGTATATCACTCTTGGGGTCTTTCTCCTTTTATAGAACCCCCTTAATACTTCCTGCAGGGCCGGCTTAGTGGTCACATATTTTTTCAGTTTCTGCCAGTCTTGGAAGCTCTGCATCTCTCCATCCATTCTAAATGACAGCCTTGCCGGATAAAGTATTCTTGGCTGCATGTTCTTCTCGTTTAGTACCCTGAATATGTCTTGCCAGGCCTTTCTGGATTGCCAGGTCTCTGTGGATAGGTCTGACGTTATTCTGATGCTCCTCCCTCTGTACATAAGGAATCTTTTCCTCCTAACTGCCCTTAAGATGGTTTCCTTGGTTCTAAGATTTGTGAGAGTTACTATTACATGCCGGGGTGTTAGCCTGTTTTCCTTGATCTTGGGAGGGGTCCTCTCTGCCTCTAGGACATGAATGTTTGTTTCATTCCCCAGATTAGGGACGTTCTCAGCTACGATTTGCTCAAATATATCTTCTAGTCCTCTCTCTCTCTCCACTTCCTTTGGGATTCCAATAATTCTGACATTGGAACGTTTCATGGTGTCATTTATTTCTCTGATTCTATTTTCATGGATTCTGTGTTGTTTTTCCCTGGCCTCCTCTTTTCCCTTTTTATCTATTAAATTGTCTTCCAGATCACTAATTCATTCTTCTGCTTCACTTACCCTAGCTGTTAGATTATCTAGATTAGATTGGATCTCACTGATAACATTTTTAAGTTCTGCCAATTCAGCTTTCATTTCTGCCCTTAGAGACTCTATGCTGCCATTAATTGATTTCTCCATTCTAACTATTGTCTTCACACTTGCTAGCCCGAATTCCATCTCTGACATCTTGGTTATATCTGAATCCATTTGTAAATCTGTGGCATAAGTCATAATCTCTGAGTCTTTCCTATTTTGGGGGTTCCTCCTCCTAGTCATTCTGTTGATGGGTGGTTGAGGGAATGTACAGAGTCCAAATTATTGACCAGAACCCAAGCAAGATGCAACTATTTTCTAGGGAACTTAGGGTTGCTGGCTTCTTGTTTTCCCAACCTGTCTTCTGGGGGAAGGGCCTGCTGCACTATTACTCAGGGAACCCTGTTTGGGCAGAGTTGCCCTGCCCCCTGTGGCGGGGGATGGGCTCATTGAAAACTGGTTTTTTGGGGGATTTTGTTCTCTGGCGGCTTTCCCTGTCTCTTCAAGAGTCAGAGCAGAAGAGACCGTTTCCATCCTCTGCCTCAGAGCAGAGAGATCACAGTCTGTTCTTCAGTGAGCTCTCCAGGCCACATTATCTCCATTTCTGTCTGTGCTGCTATAAACTGCAGCGTCCTGGGTTGTGCACCCTTCAGCAGGGCTCCCAGTCCTCTCCTCCAGGTTGGGGCATGGGGGCACATCTCTGTCCTTTGTGTTTCTAAAACTGTCAACCACCCCCAGTTTGCACATGTGACCTCGCCACTCTGGGTTTCTGTCAGAGGGACTGCCCTAAAGTCCTTTCCCCACTGCTACCAGTCTGCGAGTCTGTGCACTGTCCCCAGTGCGGGAGGCCATCGCTCACCGGTGGTGTAGGGTCCTGATGGCTCAGCTCCCTCCTCCTTCCGTTTATCCTATGATATCTGCCTTCAGAATCACGGCTTCCTGCTTCATACCTTGAAACCAACCACCTGCAATATTCTGTTTCTAGAGATCCAGATCTATCTTCTTACATCTCAGGCTGATTTCATGGGTGTTCAGAGTGGTCTAGTAAATATCCAGCTCAATTCCAGGGACTGGTTGGAATAGGGTCCCTTACTCCTCCACCATCTTTTCCCGCCAGAATAGGATTTTAATGAGGGATGGGCAGGAGCTTTTCTACACTTTTTCTGACCCTTAAGCCTATTTAACCTCCTGAGATTCTTCAGGAGTCTTAGGGGCCCTGCTGGCAACTACCACTTTCTTCTCTATATTTAAGAATATTTTTCTGTTTGTCTTTTTAACTTGTTCATTTTGGAATTACAAACAAACAAATAAAAATAACATGCAAAGTATAAGAGCAGTAACCTCAAATGTTAGGTAGAGATGGATTACAAGTGTATAGTTTACAAATTCTAAGTTTTTATCAATTAAAAATGGGTGTTTAAGTGTAAGATACTTTATGTAAGCCTCATGGTATCCATAATGGAAAATCCTGTAGTAATACATGAACATAAGAAGTCAAAGCATTCTGATATGAGAAGACTTCAAAAAAAAAAAATACAAGATGAGAAACAGCAACTCTAGAAAGAAGAAAACAGTTAACAAAATGGCAACAGTAAGTCCTTATGTATCAATTACTTTAAATGTAAGTGGATCAAATTTTTCAACTAAAAGACATAATTCCTGAATAAAAAAGATCCAACAATATGCCACCTACAGAGACTCACTTTAACCTTAAAGAAAAACAGACTGAGACTGAAGGGATGGAAAAAGACATTTCAAGCAATTGGTCACCAAAAAGGGGCAGGGGTACATCAGACTTTAAACTGAAAATGCTTAAATAGACAAAGAAGGTCATTGTATAAAGGGTCAATACATCAAGAAGATATAACAATTGTAAATATTTATGTGCCCAGTATTAGAGCACTTAAATAAATAAAGCAAATACTAACAGAGCTAAAAGGATAAATAAACATAATGCAAAAATAATTGGGAAATTTAATACCTCACTGTCAACAATGGATAGATCATCCAGACATAAAATCAACTTAGAAAGAGTGTATTTGAATAACTTTATATAACAAATGGGTCTATAGACATATACAGAACATTCTATCCTACACAAGCAGAATACACATTCTTCTGAGAACATATGGATTATTTTTTAGTGTAGACCATATTTTGGACTACAAAACAAGTCTTACCAAATTAATGAAATTTAAATCATACCAAGTACGATTCAACTCTATGGTCAACTAATCTTTGACAAAGCAGGAAAGAATGTCCAATGGAAAAAAGACAATCTCTTCAACAAATGGTGTTGGGAAAATTGGACAGCTCCATGCAGAAGAATGAAAGTGGACCATTTCCTTACACCACACACACAAATAGACTCCAAATGGTTGAAAGACCTAAATGTGAGACAGGACTCCATCAAAATCCTAGAGGAGAACACAGGCAGCAACCTCTTCAACCTCAGCCACAGCAACTTTTTCCTAGAAACATCGCCAAAGGCAAGGGAAGCAAGGGCCAAAATGAACTATTGGGACTTCATCAAGATAAAAAGCTTTTGCACAGCAAAAGAAACAGTCCACAAAACCAAAAGACAACCGACAGAATGGGAGAAGATATTTGCAAATGACATATCAGATAAAGGGCTAGTATCCAAAATCTATAAAGAACTTATCAAACTCAACACCCAAAGAACAAATGATCCAATCAAGAAATGGGCAGAAGACATGAACAGACATTTCTGCAAAGAAGACATCCAAATGGCCAACAGACACATGAAAAAGTGCTCAACATCGCTCAGCATCAGGGAAATCCAAATTAAAACCTCAATGAGATACCAACTCACACCAGTCAGAATGGCTAAAATGAACAAGTCAGGAAACGACAGATGTTGGCAGGGATGCACAGAAAGGGGAACCCTCCTACACTGTTGGTGGGAATGCAAGCTGGTGCAGCCACTCTGGAAAACAGTATGGAGGTTCCTCAAAAAGTTGAAAATAGAGCTGCCCTATGACCCAGCAATTGTACTACTGGGTATTTACCCCAAAGATACAAAGGTAGTGATCTGAAGGGGTATGTGCACCCTGATGTTTATAGCAGCAATGTCCACAATATCCAAACTATGGAAAGAGACAAGATGTCCATCGACAGATGAATGGATAAAGAAGATGTGGTATATATATATATATATATATATATATATATATATACAATGGAATATTATGCAGCCATTGAAAGGAATGAAATCTTGCCATTTGCAATGACATGGACGGAACTAGAGGGTATTATGCTGAGTGAAATAAGTCAATCAGAGAAAGACATGTATCATATGACCTCACTGATATGAGGAATTCTTAATCTCAGGAAACAAAACAGAAATCCCTGAGGGTTGCTGGAGTGGTGGGGGTGGGAGGGATGGGGTGGCTGGGTGATAGACATTGGGTAGGGTATGTGCTATGGTGAGCGCTGTGAATTGGACTCGATCCAGGGACCCCTGGATCATGACCTGAGCCGAAGGCAGTCGCTTAACCAACTGAGCCACCCAGGCACCCAAAGACCTGTACCTCTTAAACAAATAATACATTATATGTTAAAAAAAAAAAAGAAGATAGTAGGAAGGGAGAAATGAAGGGGGGGAAATCGGAGGGGGAGATGAACTATGAGAGATTATGGACTCTGAGAAACAAACTGAGGGTTCTAGAGGGGAGGGTGGTGGGGGGATGGGTTAGCCTGGGGGGGGTATTAAAGAGGGTACATATTGAATGGAGCACTGGATGTTATACACAAACAATGAATCATGGAACACTACGTCAAAAACTAATGATGTAAGGTATGGTGATTAACATAATAAAAAATAAATGTAAGATCTGAAATCATGAAACTCCTAGAAGAAAAACATAGAAACAAAGTCTCCTGACATGACCTTGGTAAGCATTTTTTGGCTATGACACCTTAAGCATACGAACAACATAAAAAAATAAGCAGGTGAGACTACATCAAACTAAAAAGTTTCTGCACAGCAAAAACAAACAAAAAATCCATCAACAAAGTGAAAAGAAAGCCTATGAAATGGGAAAAATATTTGCCAACCATATATCTGATAAGGGGTTAGTATTAAAAAATATATAAATAATTTATACAACTCTGTAGCATAAAAATAACCCAATTGAAAATGGGCAAAGGACCTGAATAGCCATTTCTCCAAAGAACATATATGAAAGGCCAACAGATACATGAAAAGATGCTCAACATCACTAGGCATTAGGGAAAAGCAAATTAAAACTGAGATATCACTTCATGCCTATTAGAATGACTACCATCTAAAATACAAGGGATAACAAATGCTGCAATGGATGTGGAGTAAAGACAACACTTGCGCAGTATTGGTGGGGTTGTAAATTGGTGCAGCCACTATGGCAAACAGTATGGAGTACCCTTACAAAAATTAAAAA
The DNA here is from genome assembly GCF_009762305.2 of Zalophus californianus. NCBI lineage: Eukaryota > Metazoa > Chordata > Mammalia > Carnivora > Otariidae > Zalophus > Zalophus californianus. Next base: position 127,274,923 of record NC_045598.1, read on the forward strand.
TACAACTATCGTATGATATAGCAATTCCATACTGGGAATATATCCAAAGGAAACAAAAACACTAAACCCAAAAGACATCTGCATCCACATGTTCACAGCAGCATTATTTACAATAGCCAAGACGTGGAAACAACCTAAGTGTTCATCAATGTGTGAATGGATAAAGAAATTGTGATATATTTATACAATGGAATATTATTTAACCATAAAAAGCTAGGAAATTCTACCATTTGCAACAACATGGATGTCCTTAAAGGCACAATGCTAACTAAAATAAATCAGACAGAGAAAGACAAATACTGTATCATGTCGCTTATATGTGGAATCTAAAACAAACAAAACCAAACTCATAGAAAAAGAGATCAGACTAGTGGTTACCAGAGGTGAGGGGCATGGAGAGGAAATTGGAGGAATGCAGTAAAAAGACAAACTTCTAGTTATAAGTACATATTTTATGTACAACATGATGGCTATAACTAACCTTGCTGTATGATTCATAAAAAAGTTGAGACTAAATCCTTTGAGTTCTCATCAAAATGAGAATAATTTTTCTTTTATATGAGAAGATAGATGTTAGCAGAAATTAAAGAGGAAATATTACAGCTGCTATCACAGAAATACAAAGGCTCACAGAAGACTACTATGAACAATTACACACCAAAAAAATTGGACAGCCTGCAAGAAACTGATAACTTCCTAGAAACATACAACCCACCAAAACTGAATCATGAATGAATAGAAACTCTGAACAGAAAAATTAATAGCAAAGGAGGTAGAACCAGTAATCAAAAACTGCTCAAGAAACAAAAGTGCAGGACCAGATGGCTTCACTAGTAACTTTTACCAAGTATTTAAAGAATCGTTAATACCTATTCTTCTCAAACTATCCTCAAAAACAGTTGAGGAGGGAACACTTCAAAATTCACTTTATGAGGCCAGCATTACCTTGATATCAAAACCAAAGACACCACACAAAAAGAAAATTACAGACCATGATAATGTAGATGCAAAAATCCTCAACAAAATATTAGCAATGGAATTTAACAATACATTAAGAGGCTCATATACATGATTTACTTTTTAAAAAATAATTTGTTTTTAGATAAATATATATTAAAAATTTTTTATTTAAATTCAATTTAATTAATATTAAGTGTATTATTCGTTTCAGAGGTAGAATTTAGTAATTCATCAGTAACATTTAACACCCAGTGCTCATCACATCAAGCACCCTCCTTAATGCCCATCACCCAGTTACCCCATTCTCCCCCCAACCTCCCCTCCAGCAACACTGAGTTTGTTTCCTATAGTTTCTGGTGGTTTGTCTCTCTCCTTGTTTTTGCCTGTTGTTTCTTCTAAATAAATATATTTTTCTTTCAATGATCTGCTACTCTTTATAAGCTCTTTACTGTGTTTAACACATTATATGTATGGATAACTTATATTACCAATAAAGAAAAAGCAAAATCTCTTTAAGTACTAGAACCATTATAAATAATTATATACCATTTTTTAAAAATCAAACTTTTGCAATTTGTGAATCTGGTGAAAATCTTGAAAATTTTAATCTGATTTATCTGATTATCATAATTGTCCATATTACATTGTGATATATTTAAGATTTTATTTATTTGAGAGAGAGAATGAGAGAGAGAGAGAGCGCACGCACATGAGGGGGGGGAGGGTCAGAGGGAGAAGCAGACTCCCCGCTGAGCAGGGAGCCTGATGAGGGACTCGATCCCGGAACTCCAGGATCATGACCCGAGCTGAAGGCAGTCGCTTAACCAACTGAGCCACCCAGGTGCCCTACATTGTGATATTTTAACATCAGTGTATTTTATGCTATTGGCTTTGACTAAGAATTCATTTTAAAATACAATTTTTTGTATTACGTATGCATATATAACTACATATACATATATAATTATATGTAAAAATACCAAGAGTAATTGGTAAGTGCCATGATGGTCAAACAGCCATAGCAAAGAGCTAGTAGTGTGCAGCTAAAAGTGCATTCACAATGTTCTGTAAACTTGGTGCTTTTACCAAGTTTCTGTAAACCTGATGCTTTAACATCTGCTCTGCATGCATATGCTGGATACACCTTATTCTGGACAATGTGATAATATGCCTGAGTCACCTTGCCTTGACCTCCTGCCTCCTTTGTTGATGCATGCACCTCCCCACCACACCTCTTTGGGAGAAGTCCTACCCTTGGGGGTGTGCTTTCCTAATACAAACCAACCGATCTGGAGTCTACACGACCTAATCATGTTCCTTATTGAGCTCTCACACCCTAGACCACTTTACACTTGTATTAATTACCCCAGAGTCAGGTACTGGACAACCAGGAACAGCCTTTATGCCAAATCTGCTGAAATTATCCAAACAAGCCAACCCTAAATTGGTTTACCCTGCCTTGCAGAAGCACAACAAAGGCACTCGCCATTATACCTCCCCACTCTTTGCCATGCTGACTTGGGGGATTCTCTACATATTCCCATGCCTCCGTAGCATAATGTATATGGTCTTGGGATCTATGAATATAATAAACTCATCTTTTCAATCATATTCGTCTGATCTATTGGTTTTAATAAAACCTGTTTAAATAATTGTGAGCCAGTACTGATTTACCCCTAAATAAAATTGGTCTGAAAAAGTAAAACTATTCCAACTGAAGTGGAAAATGTTTTGATGTTTATTTTATTTTAGTAGTAGAACCAGTAATAGATACCATATTGAATGACTTGCAATCCTGAAAGCACCATGATGATATTTTGGAGGTTCTGAGAGTTGAGAAATGTTAGGCTAGAGGGAAGTGCCTTTGCAAAATTCTGCTGGAAAATCATAATTTGTAGTCATGTTATTATATAAAATATGTCAAGAACAAGTATTAATTAGAGGTTTAACAGTTGACTCCAAAGAGGTGTTAGAAACTGTATATCTTTCCTTAATCACATTCTGATCACAATAGTTATCAAACCCTGGCTAACTGAAATGAATTAGTAATGATACAAAGCAATATTTTTTAAGGACACTTTTCTTAAGAGCATCAAAGAACCATTTTCTCTTAGTTTCCAATTCAACTGGTGTCAAAAGTGTTTGGTATTATAAGAGTATGAGGAAGAGGGAATGTTTATGCCATATGAACATCTAGTAATAACAATTGAGACATGTTTAATCTTTCCAGTTTAATATAACCAAAAAGAATGTTTCCTCAAGGAACCTCATTTTATAAGAACAAAGATTTTCAAGAGAAAATACAAGAAATACTAACCTCTTGATGATATTACAGTATTATTTTTTACATAGTAGAACAAGGTCTAATACTTCAGAATTCTGTCAAATACCATTCTTTAAGGAGAACAGTGAGGCTCGGGGCATATGTGTACACACATTTGTAATAAAATCTTGAGAATTTCCTGCAATTTCTGTAAATGGAAAGAACTATTACAAGACATCTGTGTCATAATTTATAGTTAAGTACAAGTTCTCATTTGGAATATCAGATGTCTCAATCACACTTTTGCAAATGCTATATAAATAATGTGTAGTAGACTGGCTTTGCTGGCATATGTAACATACATTTAAACATCTCATAAAAATGAATTTCTCACTTAGCAGAACTTCTCTGTAGTTCAACTGGGTAATATTACAAACATCAACCCACACGTATTTTTGAAAGGCCTACCCCTGCTATGGAAATATATTTACTTTATTTTTAAAATTTTAATTCCAGTATAGTTATTTAATGTACAGTGTTATATTAGTTTCAGGTGTGTAATATGGAGATTTATAAGTTCCATACACCACCTGGTGCTCATCACAACAAATACACTCCTTAATCCCCATCACATATTTCACCCATCCCCCCCCACATCCCCTCTGATAACCAACAGTTTTTCTCTATAGTTAAGGGTCTATTTCTTGGCTTGTCTCCAATTTTTTCCTTTGCTGGTTTGCTTCTAAAATTCCACATGTGAGTGAAATCATATGGTATTTATCTTTCTCTGACTTACTTTGCTTAACATTATAGTCTCTAACTCCATGTCATTGCAAATGGCAAGATCTCATTCTTTTTTATGGCTGAATAATATTCCTTTGTACATCTATACCATATCTTCTTTATCCATTCATCTATCAATGCACACTTGGGCTGCTTCCATAATTTGGCTATTGTAAATAATGCTCCAGTAAACATAATGTGTGCATGTATCTCTTTGAGTTAGTATTTTTTTTTTTTTTATTTTTTGGATAAATACCTAGTAGTGTGATTACTGAACTGTAGGGTAGTTCTACTGTTAACTTTTTGAGGACACCTCATACTGTTTTCTATAGTGGCTGCACAAATTTGCATTCTTACCAACAATGATATAAGGTTATTTTTTCTCCACATCCTTGCCAACATTTGTTGTTTCTTGTGTTTTTTGATTTTAGCCATTCTGACAGGTGTGAGATGATATCTCATTGTAGTTTTTATTTGCATTTCCCTGATGGTGAGTGATGTTGAGCATCTTTTCATGTGCCTTTGGCCATCTGGATGCCTTCTTTGGAGAAATGTCTGTTCATATTATCTGCCCATTTTTTTTAAGATTTTATTTATTTATTTGACAGAGAGCGAGACAGTGAGAGCGGGAACACAAGTGCAGGGTTGGGGGGTGGGAGAGGGAGAAGCAGGCTTCCAGCTGAGCAGGGAGCCTGATGTGGGGCTCGATCCCAGGACCCTGGGATCATGACCTGAGCCAAAGGCAGACGCCTAATGACTGAGCCACCCAGGCACCCTCATCTCTCCATTTTTTAATTGGATGATTTGCTTGTGTGTGTGTGTGTGTGTGTTGAGTTGTATCAGTTATCTATAAATTTTGTATACTAACGCTTTATTGGCTATGTCATTTGCAAATATCTTCCCCCATTCCATAGTTTGCCTTTTAGCTTTGATTGTTTCCTTTGCTGTGCAGAAGTTATGTTGATGTAGTCCCAATAGCTTATTTTTGATTTCCCTAGTCTCAGGAGAGATACCTAGAAAAATGTTGCTAGAGACATTACTGCCTAAGCTCTCTTCTAGGATTTTTATGGTTTCAGGTCTCACATTTAGGTCTTTAGTACTGAGTTTATTTTTCTGTATGGTGTGAGAAAATGGTCCAGTTTCATTCTTTCGCATGTAGCTGTCCAATTTTCCCAACACTATTTGTTGAAGAGACTTTTTCCCATGGGATATTCTTTCCTGTTTTGTCAAAGATTAATTGACCACATAATTGTGGTTTTACTCCTGTGTGTTCTATTCTGTTCCATTGATCTATGTGTCTATTTTTGTGCCAGAACTATACTGCTTTGATGACTACAGCTTTGTAATATAACTTGAATTCTGAATTGTGATACCCTCAGCTTTTTCAAGATTGCTTTGGCTCTTTGGGGTCTTTTGTGTTTCCATGTAAATTTTAGGCTTTTTTTAGTTCTGTGAAAAATGATGTTGGTATTGTGATAGGGATTGCATTAAATGTGTAGATTGCTTTGAGTTGTATCGACGTTTTAACGATATTTGTTCTCCCAATCCATGAGCATAGAATGTCTTTCCATTTCTTTGTGTTGTCTTCAGGTTCTTTCATTAGTGTTTTATAGTTTTCAGGGTACAGATCTTTTATGTCTTTGGTTAGGTTTATTCGTAGGTATCTTATATTTTTGGTGCAGTTGTAATAGGATTATTTTCTTAATTTCTTTTTCTACTGCTTCATTATTAATGTACAGAAACGCAACATTTCTGCACATTGATTTTGTAACCTGTGATTTCATTGAATTCATTGATCAGTTCTAGTAGTTTTTTGGTGGAGTCTTTTGGATTTCTATATATAGTATGTCAGCTGCAAATAGTGAAAATTTTTCTTCTTTACCAATTTGGATGCATTTCTTTTTTTTTTTCCCCCCTGGGAAAAGGTTTTATTTGACAATCCAGTTTGCTTTAAGAATGTTTAAAGTCACATCCAACTGGGTCTAACAGAAACATGAACAAGTGCATTATGAACCCTCTCCACCACCCTACAAAAAGCATATGAAAAATAAGGTTAGAGAAATTCAAAACCAAGTTGCCTAAACTTATGACTCCAGCACAGGGCTGATTAAATACTCATCAAAGAGGCCTTGTGTTTGGTAATCAACCAACTCCACCTGCACCGCACTTTGATCTCCTTCTGTCGAAGTCCCTCAGCAAGTATTGTTCTCAGCTTCTCCATACTACCCACCACCAAGTGGTTCACCTTCGGATAAATAATGAGTCTTTCCAGGGGTACGTAGAACTTCTCTCCCACACTGTAAGGTTTGGGGGACTGTTCTATTTCGGCCCTTTGAGCTTCTGTTAATCCGAACTGTAGGGTACAACTGCCAAGTGGTACCACTTGATCGTCCTCCCTTTTCCTCAGACCCCGGAGAAACCTGCTTTTCATTAAGCCGATTGCTTTGACCGACTCACTACTCAGAGTAAGCCGGAAGTATTTGCTTTGCTGTAAACTCGGGTATGAGGTGGTGTAAACAACTTCATAAACGTGTTCCTCTGGAACGTGTTCCTCTGGCTCTGAAATGCTCGATTCAGTCGGCTTTGCTATGTTTTTCTGGAAGACCCCTATCTGGGTACAGTATCCAACACACTCAGCTCCTGCTGGTGGATCCCCCACACCAGTGAACTCTACGGAGTAATTGTACAGTTTTGCCACATCGAAAGCCCACGTCTGAAATTGTGTTCTGTTCCACTCAAATCTGTGATCTGGATCTCTAAAGGTTGATGCTGGAAACAGGGGATTGAATTCAGAGTTTGGTGTGCTGATGACAACCATACCCGGAGAAAAGTACCCAAATACGACTTCAGGAAACTTGGCCAGATCTTCAGAATCTAAGTGTTCTATCAATTCAATACATGTTATCAAGTCAAATCCACACAAACGGGAGTCTTTTTGTACAGCAGAACCACGGTACAAGGTTATGGTCAAATCTAGTTCCCGAGGAATGATGTAACCCCCCACTCCTGGAGACAACCTACCCCCTCCCCATTCAAAGGGTCTGGCAGCAATATCTACTCCAACAAGATACTGAACACAGCGGTGATATTTCAGCATCCATAAAAGTGTGGCATCACTGAAGCCCAAGTCTGCAATCTTCCTGAGTCCATGTCGATTCACTAAGTTTTTAACAAAGTAGTATCTCTGTTCATACACTGGTGGTTTGAACTCAATGACTTTCTTGCTGGGAACTTCACAATTATCCATACTGTTGCACTGTTTGTTTTCTTCCATTTTGTTTCCAAGTTCAAGTTTTCTTGAAACAAAGAAGCCAATGTATCCTTCGAGGTCCCCGAAGGAACACACGAGCAGGGAAGGCAAGGCGCAGTGAGCACTAGGGCTTTCATTTCTTTTTGTTGTCTGATTGCTGTGGCTAGGAATTCCAGTACTATGTTGAATAACAGTAGTAAGAGTGGACATCTTTGTCTTGTTCCTGACCTTAGGGGTTTTTCCCCATTGAGTATGATATTCCTTGTGGGTTTTTCATATAAGGCCTTTATTACGTTTAGGTATGTTTCCTCTAAACCTACTTTGCTGAGGGCTTTTATCACAAATGAATGTTGTATTCTATCAAATGCTTTATGGATATATACTTTAAATACCATATTTAAAATACCATTTTATACTTTTTACTTTATATTTCCACATTTTCCTGAAAGTGACTAAATCACAGTATAAGAAGCTCCAATATGTTTTTCAGATTCTGTACTGTATTTTTGAAAGTTATGATAGATCTTAAAAGTTCTCATTACCTGAAAAAAACTATGTGTGGTGATGGACATTAACTATACTTACTGTGATCATTTTGTAGTATATATAAATATTGAATCATACACATTTGGAAGGTAATGTTATAGGTCAATTATGTATAAAAAACCCCCAATAAGATTACATCAACAAAAATCAGAAAATTCATTATTAGGTCTCATTGAGTTAAATAGTTTGATTGTACACTATGTTGGCAAGGATGTAGAAAAATAAAAATTCATACATTTCTGGTAGGAGAATTGGTAGACTCTCTGGAGAGAAATTTGGAAAATATCTGTAAATCAAAGTACATATCCCCTTTGACCCAGGAATTCCATTCTGAGAACTTATCCTACTTGTCCATATGTGAAATGACTTTTCAATCAAGTTCTTCAACAGAGTAATAGTGTGAGATTGGAAGCAATCTTAATATCAGCAGAAAACTGACTAAGCAAATTCTGGTATATCCATGCAATGGAAGACTATGCAGCTATATAAAAGAATGACAAAATTTTTGTGTTTTGTTATGGAATAATTGCCAAGATATTTTAAATGAAAAAAGCAACTAGTTGAACAGTGTGGATAGGTTGTTATAATTTATGAAAAAAGAAGAGATTTATCTCTATACATCTATATTTTATGTGTTTCCTTCCTTCTTTCCTCCCTCCCTGAATTTGTATCTAATATTTCTGTAAGAATCTGGTAGCACTGGCATCCTCTGTGGGGGAATGGTGACTTCAGGACAGAAATAGGAGGGAGATTTTTTTTGCTATATATCCTCTAAATATTTTGAATTTTGAACATTATCAATGTATTGTGTTATGTATTCAAAAATAAATACATCCCACTTTTTATAAGTTCATTTGAGCCCTACAGATTTCAAGACAAAAGGAATTACTCATTAGCAGAATAACCCTGATGTACTGAGACCCAACATCCTAAATAGTCATTTCCTTTAAAATGGAAACAAAAGTTGCTATCTAGTCAAAGGCTTCTTTCATTTTCTTCATCTCATAGAGTTCTACATGAAGGTAGGGATGATGACAGTTTACTGCCAAACCTCAGAAGACGAAAATTGGAACATAACAGATTAACTCAGAGAGAAGTGGAATGAGGTCAGGCCAGCACCTCGGTCAGGAGTTAAGAAATTATAGCTCCATTTCAGCTTCAAGAGTAACAGTGACTCATTCCTTAGCAGAAAATGAGATAAAGCGCATTGCAAAATGTCATTTCTTTACCTGCTTGGGAGCTGTGAGAATTAAATAAACTAACATTTTAAAAGAGTTTAGAATCCCTTGATAGGAAAGTGTTACATAAGAGTTTTATAATCCTGTGCTTTCTGTATCTTCCTTAAAAAAAAAAAAAAGCCAATGTTCTCATTACAAATGAGAAAGTAAATTGATACAAAACTAATTTTTGGGTGGCCATACTGGAAAAAGGTAAGTTCCTATTTTTGATGTTTGATCTGGGTTCTGTGCATTATATCCTCAAAATGCTTTTACATCCAAGGATAATTTTGTTTCTATGGATTGTCCTTCTAAACTGTACAAGACTTGCATTTTTGAAGTGTTTACAAATCAAGTATAGAGGGTCATTTTGAGCTTGTAATTACACGCATGTACTCTACCTCCCAAGTTGAGATGGGTACAGAATTTGTTCCAAACAGTTTTAATTTTAGCAATTCTTCTTAAATTCTTTGAGGAGAAAAATTTAGAAATTCATTTAACTTATTAAATTACAAACACATTTAGTCATGAAGAGTTCTGTGTTTTATTATACTTCTCTTAGGATTATGGTTTTCCAAGAGGAATGTAGGATGTTAATAAAAGAAGGATCTATAAATTTTAAATGGGTATTAAATGAAACTGAGTCACTAAAGCACATCCATGGATTTTTGTTAAAAAATCTTAATTGTAGATTCTTTGAAGAGTAAGAGTAATGGGAACATTCAGATCATAGTCAGTGTTTACTAAGTTTCTTTTTAAGTTAACCTGGGGTTATGGTATATTGTCAGTGAGGTAGCCTGAAAAAGATTCCTAGGCAAATCATGTTTTTCCTTCCACCCTCCTTTTGAGAATAACCAAGGTACATATTTGAATCACTAAGTGCTAAGTTATCTCTAAAGCTGCTCTTCTAACTCCAGATCAAACCAAACCTAAATTCTGTAATTGTTTGGTTTTGCTTTTGCTTTTCCTCGTCTGTCTCACAAGTCTATCTCTTTTTGTTTTTACATCATCTTGCACCCTTGACTCAGTTAAGTCTATGGATGTCATTAACACTTTCATCTTTTGGATTAAGAATGTGCTATACATCTTCAAAGATAATGTATCCTTTATGTATGAGGCATGAAAGGTAGAATTTCTATGTGGAAGGGTGTGTGAGTGGAATTTTGGCTGAAAAGAGTAAAAGGATGTTGAGAAAAATGTCAATTTTTGATATCAAAATGTTGGGTGGTGATGGAGGTTGTGTGGAGTTGAGTGTCACTACAATTTATTAAACATGGGTTATACTTATCACACTGGTTTGTGGTTCCCTAAAATTCAACAAGTGAATGAGGACATGTGCTTGAGTAAAAAAACCAGAATCTGAGAACAGACTGTACAAGAGAATAACGAAGTTCCTCAAGGGCTCAAAAAGGAGAATAAGCACATCTAGTTATGGCAGTTGGTAAAAACTTCTGATGATTTAACATCTGAGACTGGCCCTTTTGACAGGTGAAGTATTCTCAAAAGTAGGGAATTAATAGCTTACCCTCACCTCCTTTAAACCTTTGCTCAAATTCCCTACTTTTCTTCTACAACTTTGACCATTTGATAGGCTGTACTTTTTACTTTTTTTTTTTTTTGCCCATCTCCCTTCATTAGAATATAAGTTTCACACGGACAGGGATTACTGAGTTTTATCTATTGCTGTAGCCCTCAGCATCCAGAACAATGCCTACAACATGGTAGTCACTTAATATACATTTTGGAATACATTTCTACATCTGTATAAACAAGGCTTAGAGACTGAGACATATGGGACATATCTGGGGAATAGTGGATAAGCAAGTTTGGTTATATAAATATGTGTAAGTGATAAATTTGGAATAGTCTGTAGTCCCCCCCCCCCAATGACTTAATGAATATCTCTGAGCTCCTTGGTCTGAAGGTCCTGTTTCTATTCACTGGTGTATCCCACCACCCAGAGTGTGATTCACACAATGCCCAACAGATAGCATTGATTTAAGATCTGTTGAGAGAATGAACATGTTTGTAAGTTCTCAAGCTATGCTACCTTTTTTAGACTGTGATATTCAGTGGGTCCATAGAACTTATGGTTTGGCAACAAATAAACACAGAGTGTGGCCTGGCTCAAACTCAATAGTTTTTTCTCATTTCTAAGACAGCTGTTTCTTGCTGGTGGGTGGCTTTCTGACATGTGGTGATTTAGGGATGCGGATGGAGCGGAAAGGTAGAGAAGTAACTCCCTACATCTAAGTTACCTTGTAAACCTGAGAAATCTTAATGGACTTCTCTTCAAAACTTTTTTTGATCTTATTTTCTTGTGTTTAGGATCTAGAAGTGGTTTGAATTTTTTCCTGCCTTTTGGTACTCCCAATTTCTTTTTACTTCTGTTTATAAACTGGTCACTTCTTGACTGAACTTAGCTCTTTCTTGTAATATCTTTCTATAAGCAATGGGAAGAACCAACCCATGCTAATATTCTGGGTATTTGCAATGACTTTCCTCAGAGCTATAGGATAAATAGGCATTTTCTTGGTCTTCTGTGGGAAACAGAATGCCACAACGACCACTGGTGCATGTTCGCTCAGAACTCAGAGATCTCTGAGAAAACTCGAGATTGCAGGGTTAAAAATAACCTGAAAGGCTCAGAGTGAAATGCCCTTGGGACATGTGTGGTCAGTTCTAAAGTACGCAACAGAAGATGCCTTGTAGATAGGAAGCCAGCTGCAAACAGCACACTGTGCACTCCCCTCTTTGTTCCCGTGCCCTGTAAATTCTGTTTTAAAGATTCTTACGTGCTTGACTAATCCTGTGTACATGGAGCAGTGTGCCTTACTATGCCCCTGCTGTAGAAGGTATATAAGAGTATGGAAAATAAACCTCGGCACCTCAGGCTGTTTGCTCGGGGTCCCCTGTGCCTCGCTATACTGTCGTCTCTTTTTCTCAGTTCCTTCGCCGCCCCAGGCCCCCGACTCTGAGAGGTCGACAGTCTTCCAAGTACAGCTGATAATTTTACCAACTGTTAGCAAATGTTTTGTTATTGCATACTACTGGCCTTTTCTTTCCATATTGTGATATTTATGTTCCTTCCACCTACTTTCCAACTGCTAAGCTAGTATATTTTTGTTTTTGTTAAGGTAGCACTCTAATACACCATCTTCAGTATTAGTTGTGATGATGCTGAAAGGTAGCAGCATATGCCAGCCCAAATATGGCTGTAGGAATTTAGAACATGCCACCTCGAAGTATGCTGCTTTGGTGTCTTGATTATTTTGAGCTGTAGGCACTTTAAAATAGCAATTGAAGAGAGTGACTTTTTCTTTACTACCCTTATCAGTCGAAAAACACGTCCTCTAAAAGGATGTGTCATAAATCCTCTCACCAGGAGTTTCACCAACAAGGGCAGTATCACAGGAGAGACTAGAAGGTGGTACCACACACAGATAAACCCTGTCACAAACTATCATACCTCCCACCTATTCTTTGAAAGGCCCATTCATGAGAAACACCCAAGAAAAAGAGGGTAACCTCAGGGTAGCTTACAATTCAGACTTAAATGACGTCTTAATAGAGAAAGGGAAGAATGAATCTTAGGGCCTCTTTAGGGGTCTCTTAGGGGAGAGTAAATCAAGTATACTGTTAACTTCTATTTGTTTTTTTTTTTTTTTTTGCTGGTGTTAATTTTTTTTTAATTACAGAGGGTCTCAGCTAAGAACTCAGAAGGGTAGAAAGAAAATTATTTTTTCTCCCCTACAATGCTCAAATACAATATAACTCAAATACCAGAGAAATTTGTTCATTGATCATATAACAAAGGTGGGTATTTTAGGGTGGACAGCTTTTTCTCTGTGTGGTGATTCAGGGATCCAGAAATTTTCCATGTCATGGCTCCATCCTCTCAGGCCTTATTATTACTGTCATTCAGGCAGAAGAGAAAGGTTTGGAGGGAAAATTTCCTTTTATAGAGTCTTGGCCCAGAAAGGGCCCACATCACTTTTGTGTATATTTCAATGGATATGCCCAGTTGTATGGACATATATGGACTGTTGTATAACAGTCTACCATAGAAATGTCACCGCAGGAATCTCTGAAAGCCCAGAATACTTACATCCTAATAGGTACACAGTTTAGAGATGTGCAATTTTTCACTGTTTATTCATGGTAAGATCACATTTCCCTATAATCTTTGATGTTTCCTTTCTGTGTGACTAATAGTCTAAAAATTGGCAAGCATTATTCTGCATTTGTCCTTAAGATAACTTTAATTTCTGTTTCTGAACCTTCTGTTTTATTGAAATTACCTAGAATTCTGATTATAACCCTCTCAAATAAGTGTTCCCTTCTCAACCATTGATGCCATTTTCTGGCTTAATGGACATTCTCTAGAGACCCTTATTCATAGGTTTGATGAAGAAAAAGATGCTAAATATTACTGGTGAGAGAATTAAATTTTATTGCTCATGTCTCTTCTATTCCTCATTTGAGATTAAATCCATTTGTGATTGTATGATATGTACCTTATTTGTACAATTTATTAAGGAATAAATTATTCTAGCCAATATCCTGAGTTTTGTGAAGCTCAACATTCAGTACATATCATTTATCTTGACCAACCTTAATCAATTGATCTCTTGACCAGTAAGAGCTCTTACACTCCTGAAAGAAATTAGGCAACCCAAGAGATTTTGTTATTCTAAAATCACTGCTGTGTTTTCTTTATAATCTGTAAGTGTTTTCCCCAGTGTTTAAAAAAATACATCTGATAAATAGGATCTGTGATATATAGAGTCAACCTTAGATTTGTTAAAATAGAAATTTTGTACTCATTGCAAAAGTTCTCCAATCTCTTAGCATCATCTCCATTATTCAAATTTTCATATTGGAAAAAATTTTTAAAGTTTGCTGTCAATTATTTAAATATACTAAGGTAAAACATGCTTAGTTGGTTAAAACATATTATTAATCAAGAATAATGAGCAGTTTCCTCTAGATAGCTCTAGCCTGCTGGCATCCAGTGAATTTGTCCACCTATCAAAGATCACCAATCCCTATATTGGTCCATGTTTTTTCCCCTGCTAGATTATGTTCCATGTTCTGTACCTTTTCTTTTCTCAAAAACAGGATACTGATTCTTAGATCATTTTCAAAATTTACATTTTCAAAATGTAACTGAAATGTGAAAGAATGGAAGAACACTCATGATCAGATAGCCTCAAAGCAAAAGCAATTATCAGGAAAAGATCTAAGAAATATATTTGTGGGACCATGGGAATTTTAATCACTTTACTTTTATACAGCTAGAGAAACAAAATGGTAGAAAACAGGAAACTTCTTTAATCAAGCAAAGTCTTTGTGGTTGTGGTTGATGAATATGCAAAAGCTGCTCTGAATTTTTTTAGGGCATGGAAAATTGCCATATAGGCATCCCTAATAGCTGTTTCTAGGTTAAAAGAAAGGAATTGATTTGTTAATCAAGTATATCAGAGGCTTAAAGAGATAGAGACATTTCTGATTATGTAAAAAAACAAAATGACTCCTAAGCAGAGCACCTGAACTCTGATTTTCAAGTTAAAATATTTCTGGTAATTAGCATTATTGTATTCATTGAATTAGTCAACACCCCAAGGCAAAATCTAAAAGTTACATGAGGCTCTAACACAAGATTGTGTATCTCAGAGATGGTTCTCTCAAGAAACTTATCAGGCTCTTACAGAAATCCTACTTCCTCCATAAAACTTTAGTAATTGAAGAGATAGATAATTTTCCCCTAACTCACACCCTTGCTATTCCTTGAACCCTTAAACCCACTGCTCTACAGTAATTCTTTCTACTTATATCTTCATTGTTTTCATCTTTTGAATATTTATTCAGCCCTATATATGCTCTTGATTAGAATCCGAGTTAGAGTTGTTTTGATACTTTAAGGCAAGTAGATGGATGAATTAATTTCATTTGTTCATTCATTCAAGATTTGTCAAGTGCCTACTACTGCCAGGCACCAGGGAAACAAAGAGGAGTCAGAAACTGATCCTATCCAAAGAGGAATGATAAGTAGTATGCTTTTGGGGGTTCTCTATTCTGCAGCTATTTGTTTACATATTGTGTATCCCTTACTGGATTGAAAATTTACTGGATGATCAACTCTTTCTGGATTTCTCACTTTACAGATTAGAGACTGGAGGCACAGCAAAATTAAATTAGGTAATTTGCTGACATTCCTACAACTAGTACATGGAAAAGTCTGAATATGAACCCAGGAAGTGTATCTCCAGAGGTCATACTCCTATTAGTCACCATGCTTTCCACATTTGACCTGAATAAGACCTCACATAAATATTTAATAAATGCATTCAGATTGTGATAGTCAATTCCTGTAGGTCATTGGTACTCACTTACATGCTTGTGCCCTTCTGTCAGTCATCAGGGGAGAGCTCATTTCCCTAAAAATGGTTGTGGTCCAGGTTTCATTCTCACAAACAATGACCTCTAAAACCCAGTAAGGCAGCAGAAATCATTCCACATGTATGCAGCTAGAAAAAAGTATGGTAGAAAACAGGAAACTCCTTTAATCAAGCGCAGTCTTTGTGGCTGTGGCTGATGAATACGCAAAGGTTGTTCTAAGTTCATGGGTCGAAGAAATGGCACCAAAGTATAGTCTGTATACTTGATAGAAAACCTGTTAGTCACCAAGAAGCCCCTCACTGTCCCTGAAAAAAAGAATGTTCTCTATCCTTGATCATGTGGTAATGTCCTTCAAAGTGGAAACGGTGAGAAATTCACATTTGATAAAGCACAAACCATATGCTCAAACCTTGTTATTTTTCCAGGTGAAATCATGAGAATAAATGCAAAGGGTGACCTATAAAGAACAGAAAAATAAAAGGGAAACCCAAGGGGTGGGTCAAGGAGTAATGGTCTAAGTCTCAGCTGGGCTACGTTCCTGGAGGCCTGACTGTGCACATAAACTTCTTTTTAGCATCAGCTGGAGTCACTCTTCTCTTCCATCAATGCCTCCCTGTTCACCATACACAATTCAGAGATCCATTAAGTCTCAGATCTGCAAGACACTCATTTTAGCGGGGATGAAATGGGGGAGAAAAGATACTGTAAGCATAAAGTGACATAAATGCTAAGATACAATAGTCTGTGGAATTCAGTTAGCGTCAAAGAATTCAAGGAGAAGTGGATGCTTTAACCTAGTCTTTAAAGATATTCACCAAGTGGACTAAGAGAAGAAGAACATTCCAGAGAACAGGAATGGCTTGAGAAAAGGCACTTAAGAGAGAAACTACAATCAGTTTAGTGTGGCTAGGGAAATAAACACTGAGCCAAGAACAGTGATGGAGGATGAGAAATGTTTGAGAGGCAGGCTGGGTGTGGTTTTGAAGGGCCCTATGGGGCATGGCAAAGAGCTTGAAGTCTATACCTCAGGCCAGTGATTTATTTCCCTGGCTACGTATGGAATCACCTAGCGAGGTTTTAAAAATATACTAAAAACCAAGCTTCACCTGAGCGATCTAGTCAATCTCTGGCAGTGGGGCCAAGTATAATCTTCCTAGGTGATTTGATGAGCAATCTGGGCTGGGAATTACTGTTGCTGACAATGGGGACCCTTAAAAGGTTTTAAGGAAAGATGTAACATGGTCAATTTTTTCAGAAAGATCACCTTGGCTACAATACGGCGAATAAATAGGAGTAATATGTGAGGTGACAGAAAAGCAATTTGGGGGAACCGGTGTGATTCAAATGGAAGGAGATCAGGGCCAGAACTGTGGCAGTGAGAAAGCAGAGGAGAAGTGAGTGGCTCCGTCTTCTACCCTGGATCTGGCAACTGACTAGAATGGATATGTGGGTGGAGGATGGAGTGGATTACAAAAATGACCACAGGTTTTTCTCATGTTTTCACAACTTGCAATCATCTCATCAAGAATCAGAGTCTGTTTTTCCATCCCTTGAATCTGGGCTGGCCCTGTGACTTCCTTTGGCTGGTAGAATGTGGCAGAAGTGTAACTGGAGTTCCAAGCTTTGGTTCCAGGAGCTTTGTCAGTTTGCTTAGGGATCCCTGTGACCTCTGAGTCAACAAACCCAGGCTAACCAGCTAGATGATTGAGAGACACATGGTCCAATTGTCATCCCAGTTCACAGCCTGCTAACACTAGAAATGAGTGAAGCAATGACAGGTGATGGCAGATGCATGAAGGATCCTGGCTGAGATCACCTTCTATGGGGGACTGTGCTGGACCTGACTTCTTAAACTGTCCAGTTATATGAACTTTAGTTATGGCAGTTAGTATCATCCATCAAGAGTGACTACTTTAGGGGTGACTGGGTGGCTCAGTCGTTAAGCATCTGCCTTCGGCTCAGGTCATGGTCCCAGGGTCCTGAGATGGAGCCCCACATCAGGCTCCCTGCTCGGCGGGAAGCCTGCTTCTCCCTCTCCCACTTCCCCTGCTTGTGTTCCCTCTCTGTCTCTCTCTGTCAAATAAATAAATAAAATCCTTAAAAAAAAAAAGAGTGACTACTTTAAAGTTCAAAAGCTAGTCTCAAACTAGGTTAACACTGAAACTGGAAAGTCTTACAAGCAAAGGAAACATAGTCAACTTAAAAATACTATGGCATTGGCCCAAGGTCATGTCTACCTAGTTTAGTAAATAAAGATCACTAAGGTAATCATCATAATAATGCCAGTTTTTTTTTTTTACCTTTGAAAGAACGTTTTTAATGTATTCCTGCTTTTTTCCACATATTGTATTGTTTCTCAATGTTTTGTTATTGAGTTGACTAATTACCAATAGCCACACAGAGAAAACTATATGCCACATCTGAAATTTATGTTCCTGAAATTTAATCCGTAACTGCATTTGGACATCTCCCTGGGTTATGTTTCCTCTCTTTCAAAAATCATGCCAGATAAAGCAAAAGTAATGTTGCTTTATTACTTTACAAAGCCTTTAACAAAAAAGATGGAAATGCTATTTCCTACCCCAAACCTATTGACAGGTTTAAATTTTGGTTTCTTCTTCACTTTTATCCTTCAATATCATTTATAATGCTCCTCTGTGTTCAGGTAGCTCACCAAGTCACTGGCTGTTTAAGGCCATCGTATTAGATTTTACTGCTTAATTACAACAAATTTAGCAACTCTGTTTTATTATTTCACCATTTCAACTGGGAGTGGTTTGGTTTTTTGTTCAGGGTGCCAAAGGCTGAAATCAAGGTGTCAGCTCAGGCTGTGGTCTCATCTGGGACTCAGGATCTTTTTACATTCTCCCCAGTGCTGGTGAAATGTTTCCTTGTGACTATAGACTGAGGTCTGTCCCTGCTTTCCCTCTAGTCAGCTGGAGCCCCTGCAATTTCTTGCTACATGTCAGTTCTTAGCATGGATGTTTGATATCCTCCAGGCCAGCAGGAGTGCAAGTGCATTTCTCTGATTTCCTCTTTTGCAACCAGCTGGAGAAAACATTATTTCTCCATGATTAGGTAAGGCCCACTTGGATAATCTCCCTGTTAAAATGTCACATGATTTGGGGCCCTAATTACATCTGCAAAATCCTTTTACAGCAGTACCTAGATTAGTGTTTGATGGAATACCTGGGAGAAGATGTGTATATACCAGGCCCAAGAATCTTGAGGACCATCTTCGAATTCTGCCTACCCTAGCCATGATTAAGAAATATGCCTATAATGGCACCATCAGTTCCTAATGAAAATGGGAACAAATGACTCCAACAGCGTGAATTCTATCACCCATCTTCTTCCTCACAAGTTTCCCAATCAATAAACTGTCCAGGTAGATGTTAGACCTTTTAAAGGTGCAGGGACCACAAGTATTCCAAAGTTCCTATAGATCCAAGTGTATGACCTGGGAGAGTACCAAGAAGGATTAGAGAACAGTCAACTTCAGCACGGTGCTGAGGAAGGAGAGTCACACCAGGGAAAGGCATCTGGGAATTTCACATACAAGAGAAGGAGAAGGGATGATGCAGTTTTTCCCCCACGGAATTTTACAGTTCTTGACATCCCACTCGGTGGTACCTGACAAACCACTAATTTGTGAGGCTATGTTTTAGTTTGAAAAAATGTCAGACTTTTGGATACAGGACAGTTTTTAATCTGAAAGCTCTCTGAATGAGAAAACTGGAAACAGAAGCATCATTAATTTTTCTTTTAACAGAATCTGTAAATTCTACATAGAAATTTTGTGATCTTACATAAAGCATCTCTATTACTTCAGAGCACAAAGAATTTGTGAAGAAATGTAGGCAGAACGGGTGTTCAGACCCTAATTTTACTTACCTGCAAACTGTCTCCCTTCCATCATAACTTTATTTAAATCATGGCTATGCTCTTAATTAACAATTTAATTGGTTGGCGCTTTCTCAATCCATTTCTCTGGAGGCATGGTTTTCTGTTTAACTTTCTTGTTTTAATTCTTCAGCAAAACCATAAAATTTAATTAGGAAAGTAACCAGCTTTGTAACATTGGTTCTAGATCTAATTAGCTATGCTGTGACCATACCTTCTCAGATTTCACTCAACTTTGCACAGACATTTTGCATTTGTTCATGTTTTGGATAAGACATTGTGAATTTATAGCCTAGGCATGAATCCCATTCACTTTCACTTTTCCAAAGATCCTTAGTTATAGCCAATGAAGTCAGAAAAATTAACTTAAAGCATCCATATATGCTATTAAAATAAGAGCCATCAAAAGGTCAGGATGTAGGGTTGTTACCTTACCATGTGTATGGTTTTCCTATTGCTTTTCTATTTCTGTTGCTTTTCCATTGCTGCAGAGAAAATTACCATAAACTGAGCAGCCATTTGCCATCTCATAGTTCTGTAGATCACAAGTCCAGATACAGTTGCCTGGATTTTCTCTTCAGGGTCTCACTGGGCTAAAAGCAAGATACCAGCTGGGCTGTGATTTCATTTGGACCCCAGGGTCATCTTCCAAGCTCAGATGGTTGTGGCAGAATTCAATTCCTTGTAGTTGTGGGACTGACATCCCCATATCCTTGCTGCTTATCAGCTGGAGGTGGCTCTCACCTCCTCAAGGCCAGCAGCATTTCTTATCACATGGCTCCTATGGACAGCTCACAACATGACAGTTTGATTCTTCTTTGAGACCAGGAGGAGGAGCACTTCTTTGACTTCTTTCTCCATCAACAGCTGGAGGAAATACTTTGCTTTTTTTTTTTTTTAAGATTTATTTATTTCAGAGAGAGAGAGACAATGAGCAGAGGGAGAGAGAGAATCCCAAGCACACTCCCTGCTGAGCATGGAGCCCAATGCAGGGCTAGATCGCATGAAGCTGAGATCATGACCTGAGCCAAAATCAACAGTCAGACACTTGACTGACTGAGCCACCCAGGCACCCCAGAATCACTCTGCTTTTAAATGGCTCATCTGATCAGGTGAGGCCCACCCCAGGTCATCTCCATTCTGCCACATAATGTAATCTATCAAGGAAATGACTATCTCATCATATTCACAGGCCCTGGCCAGAATCAGAGGCGAGATTATGCAGGGTGTAGACACCAGGGGGCAGAAATTTTGGCGCCATCTTAGAATTCTGCCTACCACACTATGCATGAGGGAAAGGAAGCAACTAAAAGCTCCCTTCACCTTGGAGGCAGTGCATGAGGTGTGCAAAGGAGCTGTTAACAACAGTGCCAATTCTATCCCATCAGCTCGACAGGCATTAGATGACAGACAGTCATCTTTCTTCTCTGTAGGCTGCTTTCTCTGCCTGGCCAGAATTCCTGCTTTCAGTGGTACAAGTGGATCAGTCAATGAATTCAATTGAATTTAAAATGACATCCAGTTAACATGATGCTTTTAGACAGAAATGTATTTAAGCTCAGTGCTTCAAATTTCAACCCAATAAAACTATTTCTTTGGTAAAAAGAAATGAAGAAATGTGCAGGAAAATCAGCACAGCAGGCCTGTAACTCCTGTTCTTAGAAAGGCCTACTTGCAAGTGTGGCCATTAGCTGGCATCTGGAAACAGGGTGGTAGGATCCCTCCTGAAATCTAACCGAGAAGAGTGGTTCACTGTACACCTAAACTGTGCAAACAATATAGTTCATGCTGAACACCTGCTTTCCCTTGAAGAATCTGGAATTTTGGTATGTATTTGGCAGAGAGGGCCTACATGACTAGGCCCCAATAAAAACCCTGGGCACTCAGTCTATAATGAGCTTCCCTGGTAGACAATATTTTACATATGTTATCACAACTCCTTGTTGGGGGAATTAAGAACATCCTGTGTAATTTCACAGGGAAATACTTCTTGGAAGCCTGTGCCTGGTTTCTTCTGGACTTCATGCTATGTGCTTTTTCTCGTTGCTGGTTTTGCTTTGTATCTGCTTGCTAAATAAATCATAGCTGTGAGTAGGATAATTGGCTGAATTGTGAGTCCTGCAAATCTCTGAGCCTGGGGGTGGTATTTTGGACTCAAGGAATAAAGTAAATGAGAACATGACAATGTACACATTGAGTCTAGGCTCCACTGCCCAGCAAGCTTGGCCTTATTCCTCTCCATTGGGAAAATGATCAGAGTAAACAGACTAGAGGCAGGAGGCAGGCCTCACGTAGCTTCTAGAGGATTTGGAGCTGTCTGGATGTGTGCTCCAATGCCACACCGTGACCCAGGGCAAGTTACTTGACCTCTGCCTCTCCTAATTTCTTCCGCTGTAAAATAGCGATAACTGTACCCACCTCATAGAGTTGTTAAAAGGAGACAATTTATAGGAAGAACTCAGACTATGACTGGTGCAGTGACTCAGAGGGGCTGGATGTAATTCTCTCTGGTGTGGGACCACTAGAGCATCGTCAACATTCTGATATTAAATCCCTTGCTTCCCTTCACTCTGCTCCCCTCTTCCTCACCAGCCCCCTTTCCCTCCCTTCTCTTACTTGTCCTCTATGCTCCTTCACATCCAAACCATTTCCTCGCCCAGATTACTACCTTTCCTCAAGGACTAAATGAAAAGATGCAGTTTTTTTAAGTGTATATAGAAGTGTGTACAGAAAAGGGCACAATATGTGTTCTCATCAGTGTCCACAGTCCTTTCTGTGCTCAACATCATTTTGTTCCACCTACGATTTAGAAGAGTTTTTAAGTAACCCTCCCAGTCCTCACTGATGAAATTTTATTACTTTTGATAATGACGAGTGCTTATCCCATATAGAACTATGCTATTTTATTTTTACAGTATTCTTTTTTAAAAAATTTTTTATTGTTATGTTAATCACCATTCATTACATCATTAGTTTTTGATGTAGTGTTCCATGATTCATTGTTTGTGCATAACACCCAGTGCTCCACGCAGAACGTGCCCTCTTTAATGCCCATCACCAGGCTAACCCATCCCCCCACCCCCCTCCCCTCTAGAACCCTCAGTTTGTTTTTCAGAGTCCATCGTCTCTCATGGTTCGTCTCCCCCTCCGATTTACTCCCCTTCATTCTTCCCCTCCTATCTTCTTCTTCCTTTTTTTTTAATGCTATTTTATTTTTATAACTTTGTAAGACCTACCATGTAAATGTATTTACAAATGGTGTGTGCGGGGGTGGGGGGCAGATTCTTTCACAAGTATTTTTTCCCCAATACTTGGTTAAGCATATTTGTTTCCTGAAATACTGGACTCCATGGTGTAAAGTAGCTATTTTGTTTTTTCCAATGGTGTATCTAAAAAACAATTTTAATGGAGATCGGAGCTTCTACTGGAAAACTGCTTTGCTTCTTTGCAAATGTTGAGTCCCTGAAGGGCTGTTTAGATAGTGTTCAGATATTGCTGCCGAAAAGACTATAAGGAGGTTAATTATCAGAGGAAAGTTCATGTCAGTATCCTGCAGCAGAGATTCCTTCGAGAAGGAAAAGAGGTTTAGGAAATGTCTGGTGAGCAGTCTCTGGTACAGGATACAATCACAATTTGGGGTGAGCTCCTGCATTTTCACTTTGAGTCCTTGTAATGAGACCCAAGCTTAAATTGGACAGGGCATGTGTAAAAGCTAGGAATGAGGAAAAAGAAAGGAAATGAATAAACACCAAGTTCAATACTTCATTTGTAAGTACATTCAATATTTCAAGGAAAGATGTCAAAGAGAAAAATCAAGCCAAAAATAAAGGACCAAAAATTTGATAATTGCAAATATCTCCAGAAGCCAATGAGTCTGTCTCTCTTCTCTTATCCCCCTAACATCTTCTACAGGTAGGACTGTCCTCCAGGCATTGAGGACACATGTTTTTCTATCCCATTTTGGAGATTAAGGAGGCCTTCTTGGTAATCTGTTTTGCCAACCATCAAAAAGAAGCTAAGCCACCCCATATTTTATGGCCTTACCTCTGTTTTCCATAGGCCTAGAAAAGAGCCCATCACTACACTTCTCATCATAACTTTCTAGCTAAAGCTAACACTCAATTATATTCAGTATTAGGGAGATGAGAAATTCTCTATCTTTGAAATCCACAAAATTCGCCAAAGATTGAATAATCAGAGCCCTTCAACCTTTGCCAATAGAATTTTCTTATCAGATCCACTGAAACATACCAAAATTAATTAACTTGAATTTCTTTTATTTTCCTCAATTCTCTTCTGCTTGAATTTAATTAGAATGGAAGTATAGATGATCAGCAGGAAAATTTTAAGAAGGAAAAGTGAAGCTCTGGAAAATTATAAACAAAATTCACTCATTCATTAAAAACAACAAAAAATATTTACTGAACTTATAGGATATTCCTCACACTGACATCACAGCAATGAGAAAAGTAGACAAAAGCTCTCTCATGGAGCTTACATTCTACTAAGGAGATGGAAAATAAATGAACTCATAAATAGATAATGGGTAAGACACATCATATTTTGAATAACCTTAACTTATCCTTTAAAAGCTCTTTCAAGTTATCTCTTAGCATGATTTTTCCCCTTGGCTAATTAATTCCACTTATTCAACTCCCATCAGCAAAGCCCTGTAAACACATTATAGGTGTAAGGGATAAGTGAGTGGAAGCTCTCTTACCTTAAGTTGGTGATAGATTTTCTTCAGTGCATTTGCTTCTTCTTCTGTATTGGGAATAAGTCGAATCACCTTATCACTATAAGAAAGGAAAGAAATGGTGTTATTTACCTTTCAAAACTAAGGATTTAGCCAGCTCTGTTTACCTTTTAAAAAACTAACTTTGCAATTAGGAAGAAAAACAGCAAACTCTGGACTGGACCAATACCACCAATACCTAGGGCACCCAGGAGCCCCACATTGGTCTTTTTTCCCCCTGCCTTAAGACTATTGGTTTTTCCGGTGCTCCTGGGTGGCTCAGTAGTTACGTGTCTGCATTTGGCTCAGGTCATGATCCCAGGGTCCTGGGATCGAGCCCCGCATCGGGCTCCCTGCTCTGTGGGAAGCCTGCTTCTCCCTCTCCCACTCCCCCTGCTTGTGTTCCCTCTCTCACTGTGTCTCTCTCTGTCAAATAAATAAAATCTTTAAAATAAATTAAAAAAAAAGACCATTGGGTGTTTTTCCATCAGCTTTTAAAGATTACATATTCACACTTAAGCAGGGAAAGGCCAAAAACACAGAAACAATGGTAACAGGGACAACGACTTTCATGAATAGCTCAGAGCAGATGCCAAATAAGAAATTTCTGATGACAGAAGTAAAAACATTCTTTTTAAAAACCTAATGCTGAAAAGGAATGTGACTTTCAATAAGAGCATATACACTATGGAAAATTTCTGGTTTGGATTTTTCCTACACTGAAAACAGTAAAGATAAGCTCATTTCTATGGGCCATCTTATATCTGTAGTACAGAGCTTCCCAAGTGCATATGGGGCCAAACTGGAGGGCCACCAACTGTTTCAAGTGTGCCACAAGATATCAATGGCTATAAAAATTTTTAAGTGATAAAAATTTAAAATTTTTTACTGCCATTAAATTGTACCACAGCTGAAATTATATTTGAACACTCTAAAAGTTTCTTTTAGTAAAGATCTTGAACAGTTTAAGAAGCCTGGATGAGTCGTGCTCTCTGTCAGAGAGTTCTCTATAGTGGTGAACTTCCCCCAAGGTTTGTCAGACAGCTGTTATTATTTTTAGTTATGTCATGATGGAGACAGGATGGAAAGCACAGGTCTAGTATATAATAATCACAAATGGTTCAATGTGCTTTGTATAGGGCGTAATTATTAAGTATTTATTAATGGATTGGTATAAAAGATATTATTGAGAATAATTGGTTTCTTTTTTAAAATTTTATTATGTTATGTTAATCACCATACATTACATCATTAGTTTTGGATGTAGGAGAATAATTAGTTTCTAGAGGAAATGTAAGAGTTCCCTGTACTAAATAGAGTACAACAGGAATATTTTTCATAACCCTCTACATTTTACAATGTGTGAAGATAAAGTAGATTAGTAATACTAGACATACACACACATACACACACACACACACACGCACACAGCACATGACAAAAACTCTAGCAGTTCACCCACAACTTATCTCTTCAACCTCAAAGGTATACTGGAGTAAGAATGGACTATGCACACTTTCCCATGGTTTTACTACTTGGTGAATAGCAGTGTCCAAGGCTGGGTAAGATTAATAGGAAAGTCACTGAACCCCAAGGGAGACTTCCAGATTTGTTGGAGAATTATTCGTTAGGGCTGTGTATTCATTTCCAATCACTTTAGCTTTGTTATTTCAAATGATCCTGTTCTATCTTCTTTAGGCCTATGCATTAAAAGGCGCTTGGTTTGTTGATAATTTAGTATGGCACTACACTCATAATGTGTCACTTTAGTTTCCTCAGAATCACACAAAAGCACCCCTCATTATCAATGCCATGAAGTCTATTTTTCCAGAATCTACTTTCTTAGTAGTGGCAAAGAAAAAAGTCATCAAGTCATTGTGAAACAACTCCAAATATGACCTTTAGAATTTAAACGTAATTTACACCTTTTCTCTTTTTTGTTTCTGGGACACAATTCTGTCCTTTATTTTTCCTAGATTCTTCATATCCTGGCCTCTCCCACCTGACCCAATATAATTCTTGGCAGAGAAAGGCAACTCCGCTGGGTGATATAGTTGTTTTTGAGGGATGGATCACTTGACAGCTTGCTGAAAATCACCTCCATCTGGGGCCCTACAGCTCCTCAAGAGTGCAAAGAAAGCAATCTGTAGCTGTTTTACAGCCATAGGAAGATTTTTTTTTTTAAATGATGGATTATTCAACCTGGCAATTGATTCCTCTTCTGTGAATATAGGATAAAAGGTGACCATGCCTAGGATTTTTACCTCTGAAAGTGATTTCTCAAACCCAGGTTTGTCACTTTTATCACACGAAGTTCACTTCATCACAACTTGTAGAAATTCTCAGGTGTGACTCGAGAAATGTGTTTAGTACCGTTTGATTACTTATCAGAGAGCAGAGAAAAAGGAAAGTTATTTAGGAAGACCCACGTAATGTTATATTTTGTAAACCCATAAATTTTCTTAGACTAACCAGTAACCAAAACCAACAAGAGTAATCTATTCAGCATGCAAAACCGAATGCTCCCCAAAGGCCCCATTTCTTCCATCAAACGTAAAGCTCACTCTCCCTAGATCTGAGAGCTAGTCTTTTTTTGAAGGGGTGAACAATAATTCAGTAATACACACAGGAAGGTTTCAGGAAGTACAGTAGCTCCTGGAATTCAGAGAAAAACCAGCTATGTACAACTATCAAAGGTAAGTGGAAAGGCTTTCCTTATAACTGATGGCTTTTTTCAACCGCTAGGTGGCAACATCAATTTAAGACCCCTTGGCTACCCTTTGTGATTAAGTTGAGAGAATCAAAGATCTGCATAGGGGGAAATCGGAGGGGGAGACGAACCATGAGAGACTATGGACTCTGAGAAACAAACTGAGGGTTCTAGAGGGGAGGGGGGTGGGGGATGGGTTAGCTGGTGATGGGTATTAAGGAGGGCACGTATGGAATGGAGCACTGGGTGTTATACACAAACAATGAATCATGGAAAACTACATCAAAAACTAATGATGTAATGTGTGGTGATTAACATAACATAATAATAATAAAAAAAAGATCTGCACAGGGGTTGAGGATAGGGAGCTGACTGGGCAACCAGCTGCTCGTATGTGTATGTGTTTGTAAATCAGATATTTCTATGGGAACCTATATAAAATTTTCATAGAGAACATAGGCATTTTAAATCAGTTTAAAAATGGTATATAGATGCAGAATATTCCAGATAACTAATTGCCCAGTAATTTTGTATTCATTCATGATATATTTTGTCCCCTTGCCTTATAGGACAAATAAGGTTATGTTGCTATCATGCTAGCACCAAGTTGCAAGTTGATTACTGATCCTAATGTACAGTAGCAACTACATGAATGGCCCTATTAAACACATTTAATCAATTTAAAAAGTATTATTAAATGCATAATGAGAACATATGCACCCAGAGAAGAATATTTGGCAAAAGAGCACCTTCTCTAACCTTTTACAATCTGTCTGGGCTTCAGTTTCCTCATCAAAGGAGTGAGCAATAAACTAACTCAGTTGCCTTCCCGTGTTAAAGTTCTAAGACTATGCTGCTCAAAGCTGATGCCTACTATATTTAGTGCTATGCCTCGACGGCAACACCTACAGAAGAATGTGCTTTATGGGTAACCGGAGACTCCTCAGACTCCTTTGGAAAGACACAGATCTGAAGCTCCAGATTTTTCCTTCTGGGTCTTGGCATGAACTTTCACAATTGATTCCATTATTAAACTCTAAATTTCTTTGTAAGTTAGAGAACCAGTTTACAAACCTATGCTTATAAAAATGAAAATAGTACCGCAGATACAAAATAAAGTTCCCCTTCCAGTTCTCTTTCACACCAAACTTCCATTGTCCCCTAGTGGCCATTGTTAATTTTTTGTGACCCATTCCTGACTCCTTTGCATTTACACACAGGACGGTTTCATAGCATTTTCTAATACTAATTTGCTTTTATTTCTCACTTAACATGTTACTTTTGAAACACTTTTTTAAATAAATGGCTGGATTCTATTTGCCAATGTCTTATTTTGGAGTTTATGCCTATATTCATAAGGGAGACATTTTAAAAAATAAACTTTTTATAAACCAAAAAAATGTTCTTTTTGAATTACCCCTGTTTGATGTTGGTATCCGCATTAAGTTATCCTCATGAAACTGGAAACTTCCCACCCTTGTAATATGCTTTGACAAATTGACACAGAAACTATGTCCCTGATTATTTTGTAGAATATATCCATAAAATTATTCAAGGTGGGACCAACTCTTTTTTTTTTTTTTTTTTTTTGCAGTTGGGGGTTAGATATCTACCTTCTAAATTATTTTGTGGTCTATTCAGTTTTCTTCCAGGCTTTTTGAGTTAATTTTGGTAATTTACATTTCCTGGAAAACCATCCATTTGTTTATATAAATTATAGCAAACTTAATTGCAATGTCTTATAATTTATCTGTAGCTTTGTCCCCTTTCTATGTCCTAATGTTATTTGTAGTTTTAAATATAAATTCTTTAATCAGACTTTCCAAAGATTTTGTTTTTTAAAAATCATTGCTTTGATGAGTTATATTTATATATATATATAATTTCTACTTCTATCTTTATGAATTACATACTTTATTTTTTTAAAAGACTTTATTTATTGATTTGAGAGAGAGAGAATGAGAGATAGAGAGCATGAGAGGGAAGAGGGTCAGAGGGAGAAGCAGACTCCTTGCTGAGCAGGGAGCCTGATGTGGGACTCGATCCCGGGACTCCAGAATCATGACCTGAGCCGAAAGCAGTCGCTTAACCAACTGAGCCACCTAGGCACCCACATACTTCTTTCTTTAGATCTACTTTGTTACTCTAGTTTTTTTTTTTTTTAAGGCTTCACTCTATTTTATTATTTTTTAAAGATTTTATTTATTTTTATTTGACACACAGAGAGAGAGAGTGAGAGAGAGAAAGCACAAGCAGGGGGAGTGGCAGGCAGAGGCAGAGGTAGAAGCAGGCTCCCCGCTGAGCAGGGAGCCCGATGCAGGGCTCAATCCCAGGACCCTGGGATCATGACCTGAGCTGAAGGTAGCCACTTAACTGACTGAGCCCCCCAGGCGCCCCCATTACTCTAGTTTTAATAGGGGATATTTTTATTGATATTCAGATCTAAGTTGGTGATTTTAGGTTTTTGTAATTCAACTTTTTTTTAAAGCTTTTATTTATTTGACAGAGACAGCAAGAGAGAGAACACAGTCAGGGTAAGCGGGAGAGGGAGAAGTAGGCTCCCCGCTGAGCAGGGAGCCCGACGTGGGGCTCGATCCCAGGACCCTGGGATCATGACCTGAGCCAAAGGCAGACACTTAACCGACTGAGCCATCCAGGTGCCCCTCAACTTATTTAAATTAAAAAACAAGTCACCCATTTCTCCCAGACCCCATCCCTTGCCTCTGACAGCCACCAATCTGTTCCCGAAGGTTTTTTTTTTTTTTTTTTAGGTTTCATATATAAGAGAGATCACATAGTATTTGTCTTTCTCTGACTTATTTCACTTTATACAATGCCCTCAGGGTTCATTCACGGCACAAATGGCAAGCTTTCCTTTTTTTTATGGCTTAATAATACTCCATTGCGTGTGTGTGTGTGTGTGTGTGTGTGTGTATTACAATTTCTTTATCCATTCATTCATTCATTGATGGTCCCTAGGTTGTTTCAGTATCTTGGCTATTGTAAATAATGCTGCAGTAAACATGGGGTGTAGATATCTTTTTGAGTTAGTGTTTTCTTTTTCTCTTGATAAACACCCAGAAGTCGAATTGTTGGATCATATGGTAGCTATACTTTTTAAAAAAGAACCTCCATACTGTTTTCCATAGCGCTTGTATCAATTTATACTCCCCACCAACAGTGCACAAGGGCTTCCTTTTTTTCCACATCCTTGCCAACACTTACATTTTTGATGATAGTCATTCTAACAGAAGGGGGGTGAGATTTCATTTTGGTTTTGATTTGCATTACCCTGATGATTAATGATGTTGAGCACCTTTTCATGTGCTTGTTGGCTATCTGTCTATCTTCTTTGGAAAAACTGTCTAGATTTTCTGCCCATTTTTTAGTTAGTTTTTGGCTATTGAAATGTATGAATTCTTTATATGTTTTGCATACTAGCTACTCATGGGACAGGTGGTTTGCAAATATATTTCTCGCATTTGGTAGGTTGACTTTTCCTTTTGTTGATGCTTTTCTTTACTATGCAGAAGCTCCATTTGATGTAACCCCCTTTGTTTATTTTTGCTTTTGGGATCAGATTCAAAAAATCATCACCAAGACCTATGTCAAAAGTCTTACTGTCTGTGTTTCCTTTCAGGAGTCTAATGCTTTCAGGTCTTATATTTACATCTTTAATTAATTTTCATGTATGGTGTAAGATAGTGGTCCAGTTTCATTCTTTTGCATGTGGCTATCCAATTTTCCCAACACTGTTTATTGAAGACACAGCCCTTTCCCCATTGTATATTCTTGGTTACTTTGTCTTAATTGATTGACCATATATGTGTAGGTTTATTTCTGGGTGCTCTATTTTGTCCCATTGATGTATGTGGTTTTTATGCCAATACTATGCTGTTTTGATTACGATAGCTTTGTGGTATACTTTGAAATCAGAGAGTATGATGCCTCCAGCCTTGTTCTTATTCCTCAAAATTACTTTAGCTCTTTCAGGTCTCATTTCATACAATTTTTAGGATTTTTTTGTTCTATTTCTGTGAAAAATACCATTGGTGTTTTGATAGGGATTGCACTGAATCTGTAGAGTGCTTTGGGAAGTATGGACATTTTGACAATATTAAACCTTCCAATTCATTTACATGGAATGCCTTTCCACTTACTTGTGTCTTATTCAAATTCTTTCATTAATGTCTTATAGTTTTCAGTATACATCTTTCACCTCCTTGGTTAACTTGCTTTATAGGCATTTTATTCTTTTTGATGCAATTGTAAATGGGATAGATAATTGTGGTTTTTAGTTTCTCTAAAGAGAACAAAAGAGTTATTTTGGAGAATGTTAAATTCTACATATACCTTTTAAATATGTTTAATTATGTTATTTAGATCTTCTATCCTTATTGTCTGTTAAATTTGACAATTTTTGATAGAATTTTATTTAATATACCTACTGTGATTTTGGATTTGTCAGTTTAATTTAAAAACCCTTAATTCACATATTTTGATATGTAGGTATATATAAGTTCATGACTACTGTATCTTCCGGATGGAATAAAGCTTTTATCATAAAATGTCTCTATAAAAATCCTTCTATAGCTCACTTAATGCTTTTTAAATTTTTTTTTTTTGCCAAATAATTGGCCAGGACAGTTTTGCCTATGTCCTTCTTATGCTTTTTTTTTCACAGATGAGTTTCCTGGAAACATCATAATGCTAGACTAAATTTTTAAAAATTTGGCAAGATTTTTCTGACTTTTGACTAGAGAATTTTACTTATTCACATTAATTATATTACTTCATTTTTTTTTTTTTTTGAGATAGAGAGCACAAGCAGGGTGGCGGGGGGGACAGAGGGTGGCAGACAGACAATCTCAAGCAGGCTCCACCCTCAGCATAGAGCCCCACCTGGGGCTCAGTCTCATGATCCTGAGATTGTGACCCAAGCCAAAATCAAGAGCTGGATGCTCAACCAACTGAGCCACTTAGGTGCCCCTCTTTTTTATAATATAAATTTAATATGTATAAAAATGTAAGGCACATACATTATCTAGTATTAGAACATGTATACATGTGTGGTTTTTATTTTATTTTTTATTTGTTATGGGTTCTTGCCTTTTCTCCTTTCCTTCATTTCTTGGAGTTAATTCTCTGCCAATTTTTCTTATCTAGTAGTGTGCAAGCTATGCATCTTATGTCTATTTTTTAGTGATTTCTTATAAGTTTTACAAACTTACTTTAACATACTTCATGTCTAGAATTAAGTCTTTGTATTTTCCCCCCTTGAACAAGATCTTATTTTTTTCACCCCCTCCCTCATTTTTCTTTTTTGCTCCATGTTTTGTTAAAATCACCTAGAATTCTTGTTGTACATTGTGTCTAAGTGGATATCTGAATTGGGTTCCTTCAAAATTCATATGTTGAAGTCCTAACCTCCAGTATCTCTGAATGTGACTATATTTGGAGATAAGGTCTTTAAAGAGGTAATTAAGTTAAACTGAGGTCATTGGGTTGAGTCCTAATCCTCTTTGACTGGGATCCTCAGAAAAGGAGGGAATTGGGGCACAGACCTGCACAAAGGGAAAACACCATGAAGACACAGGGAGTAGGTGGCCATCTGCAAGCTAAGAAGAAAGGCCTCAGAAGAAATTAACTGTGCTGACACCATGCTCTCAGACTTCCAGTACCAGAACTGTGAGAAAATAAGTTCCTGTGGCTTAAATCACCCAGTCTGTGGTACTTTGTTATCACAGCCCTAGCAAACTAATACATACACTGAAGATGGCAGCTTGATGGCTATGTCCTCAGCCATTCCTTGATATCGAATGACTTTAGTCACTTTATTTCTAAATTCTCCCAACACTGCATACATTTCCTATCAAAACACTCATTGCACTCACTGTAATTTGTTTAGTGTCTTTATTTCCTACTAAGCTCTAAACTCTGTATGAACAGGAACTCAAAACATTTTGGTTTATTCCATGGGAGTCCTGTGAGAGGGTCTCTAGAGAGTAGTCCGAAGCTTGTCTTGAGGATCTAGGAATAGGTTTATGTTTTAACTGCAATTTCTAGACCATGCAGAGTGTAAATTAGGAGCCCACACCCATACATGGTGGAGACCTGGGGTATCTACTTTTCAGTGATCTCCCATCACCCAAATCTCCAGTAGACTAAAACCTCCCTCCATTTCTCCAGCTATCGGGAGTTTTTCTCCACACTTTTAAAGTTCCCTTTCTTTTTATAAACTTGCTTGTAAGCTCTCCATGTCTTCCTGTTACAGGCGTTGGAATCCCAGCCTCAGACCTGAGAGTCCCTTTTCATAATCCTGACTCCCAGAACCACAGGGTATCAACTTTTTCTTTCTACTTTAGCTTTTGCTCTTTGCCTCCAAATGTTTGGCATCTGGAAATTTCCCTGTCTTCCTACAAAGTTCAGTTATCTACTAAAACAAATGACAGGGTGGTAAAAGTCCATTCTCTGGAGACAAGTTGCCAGCACTAGCTATGGGACTTCAGGCAATGTTTTTCACCTCTCTGTGCCTCAGCCCCTCTATCTATAGACTGGGGTTACTGGTACTCAACTCATGGGTTATTGTGAAGATTAAAGGAGTACACATGCTAAGTGCTTAGAATAACACCTCACACAGAGTAAAGGCTATATAGATGTTTGATCCTATGAAGTTTTTGCATTTTTGGTATATTTTCACTTTATCCAATATTTATACTTTAGGGTTCCTGACTATAACAACTCAGTCTTCTATGTTCTATTAGACTCTAATATGTTGAGTAAAATGAGTAAGATTCTTTTAAGAGGAAACTACTTGTAGCAGACATCCTGGATAGCTTAAGAATGTACAAATTGTCCACAGTCTTACTTTGAGGTATCATTGGCCTGGTATCTTGTAACTCCTTCCCATGTAACCACACCTAATTTGACATCCAACTTAGAGACAGACAGGTAGAATGACAAGTGAGTTCTGCCCAGTTGGGCTCACTCCCCTGGACAGTGACTGACTGCTGATCTAGTCAGATCTTTGGGAGTTTACACTTGAAACAACAAAAAAAATCATTTTGCAGTATCAGGAGCAATGGCAATAGATACAGATAATAGCTCAGTTACCACAATGGCAAGGTTCTCAAGCAGGGATCATAGGTACTAGACACACTGCACTTTGTAAATGATCCTTCAGGCTCCAGGGGCCAGTTTGGAACTAGTCTCCATTTCTTCCTTGTGTTTCTTCTAATAAACTGCTATCATCTGATGTATCTGGAGCATGTCTTTTTTTAAAACCTAACAAATGTACTAGTGCTAAATATTTAAACTTAATAAAAAAAAAAGTATCTGATCTCCAAGTCACTGGATTTATCTTCTCCCATCTATTTCCTCTTCAGGTAGGGAAAAAGAGAATAAGGCTGGATTTTAATCGGTGCTCTATCACTTGACCAAATTGCTTAAACATTTAGAGCCAATGATTCCTAATCCTTAAATTGAGGAAACAGCAATATACTGTTGTATAAGATTTTTGTGAGAATTATTTCATTCAGACACATTTGTTAAAATTACATTACATGCCAGGCATGGCAGTAGGTGCTAGGGATACAGCAGTTTCTGACAGTGATGGGCTTATAGTCATAGTGCCAATGAGATACTGTCTGGGAAATGCTTAACTTGTTATAGCCTCTCAATGCATAGTAACTTCTGCTATTATGTCTACAGGAAAAATATTTTCTCATTCGGTAGAACTTAGAGAGCTGAGAGCAGATGCTTCTCCAAGTATGTTTCACTGTGAACATTAGAAACAATAAAACATTATTATGGATCTATTTAACCATTTTTTTGTTGTTCCTGGTGTTTCTGTTTCTTGACCTTTCCATAGGTATTTGAATCTAATCATTGACCAGTTTCTTAATTTGGAACTATTTCCTCTCTTCTCAGGCAGCTCTTTGGCATCTATGATCACACACATTAGATGGTATTTTCTACAACAGCTATTGACAAACGGGACACTTTATATAAAATAAAAATGGAAAATTTCAGAGTAAGTTCTGTATAGATATTCTCTCTGTTGGTACAAGCTGCACAGTTTCAATACTTTTAAAGGCACAATTTACCCAGACATAGAAAAGGAGATCTAATGCTATTCTTCAGAAGGTATAAGATTAGATGACTGTTGTGGATGCTGTTGGCTTCTCCTCCAAATCTACTTTCCCCTTCTTAAGACCCTAGCAGAAGGGGTTTGCTCTGATATTCACCCCATCCCTTCATCAGGAATGGGTCTTGATCAGCTAATCAGAGCTTGTATATCTCCCCAGCAACCTTGGTTAGTGTGGAGATTGACATGTGTTGTGAATTGGTCCAAATTCAAGGGCAGGATTATTATTGCATGGTGGGTAGGGGGGTATTCATTCTTCTGTCGAGTGTAAACAAGGAAATGAATAACTGTGCTTGTCACTGGCAGCCTGTAATTAGGAAGGGAATGAGCTGTAGGGTGAAGCAGATTCTGTGGACTGTTGGGGACGAAGAATGAACCTCGGTATTCAGTGGTCTTGTTGAATCAAGCAATTAAGCTAGTCCTACCTCTCCTATCTCTGGACCTGCTGTTATGTAATATAAAAATTTTATTGTATAGGCCAGTTTGAGTCAAGCTGTCCTACTTGTAACCAAAAGCACCCTGCACAGGAATGGTAATTTTACTTAGTTATTTTTAAGGAATGAGATAAGGAAACTATAGAGTAACTAAATTTACTGTTAAATCAAAGTCTTCACAGGTGGAAAAACACATCTGTGTTCTTTCTTTACTCCCTGAACACCTTTCTCTAAAATACTCCTTTGATTTTGATGGCCACTGTGTGTGTGCTTTCAGAAGGGAAGAGAAAACTAGAATGATCAGTAGCTAAAACTCATCTCCTATTCACAAGAAAAATAGGAGTTTAAAATATTTGCTGAATTTCCTGAAAGCTTGTATCCCATGGAAGAGTTAATAATAGGATGTTCACTTTAAAAAAATCGCATGTCTGAGCACAAAGAAGTCCATTAGATAATCCAATCCCACCTAGAGGAATTAATGTTCCCATGTAGATTCTATATTATAAAGTGCTTGGGTCTCAGTGCTACATTTTCTTTGTTGAAAGATTATGTCTTGATGCACACAAAAAAATTCATTAAAAAGCAATAAATAAGAGACAACTTGGCAGAGAATACTCTAGAGAGCTAAATGGATTCTTCCCTTCTTTGGTAATGGTTTACAATTGCAATATAAAGTACTAAGAACACGAAGAAGCTCCCTGTGGCAGTTTGCTTAGGACAGAAGGATTTAGACTTCTTTCGGGTTAGATGGAAGTGATGACTTTCTTCTTTTTTGGTTGCTGCAGTATTTTAACAGCAGAGAAAAGAAAAACACACAGTCTTCAGAAAGCCTTACTGATATATTCACTTTATAACATTTTCTCAAGAGGTTGAACACCTACCATGATATCTCACACATAAAGGAGAATCAATAAATATTTGTTGAATGGAATTAAAATTGACTTTCTGTAAACTGCATCATCTTTTAAATTTCTGAAATTGGCTTCCATGGTAAGGTTTGAGAATTTCCTCTTCTCCCATTACTACAGGTCAGAGAGCAAAAAAGCAATAAAATGCAACCCTGCCATTAATTTTTTACAGTAAGATATTACCTTCACTGTGTCTCAAGAATTTGCTATGCCTTGTGTCAAATCATTATATGATACTTCAATTTAGTACTTCTTGTAGTATTTCAGATAGGACTCAATCTGAGAAAACTGTTACCACAATGGAGAACAAAGCATTCATCCAACAGATACTTTTGTAGCCATTATTCCATGCAAGTCTCTGGTGAGGAGGAAAAAGGAAAGGAGCTGCAAAGCATAAGGAAAGAACTTCAAAGATGGGTTCATAAGGCACAAACAATACCTCATATATTATCATTGTAATATAAGGTAGCGTATGATCAATATTTTATACATTATATAGGAAATGTATATAAAAAAAGGATTAGAGAGTGATCAGAGAAAACTGTAGGAAATAGAACGCCACAACAACCACTGGTGCAAGTTCGCTCAGACTCCGAGATCTCTGAGAAAACTCGAAATTGCAGGGTTAAAAATAACCCGAAAGGCTCAGAGTGAAATGCCCTTGGGACGTGTGTGGTCAGTTCTAAAGTACGCAGCAGAAGATGCCTTGTAGATAGGAAGCCAGCTGCAAACAGCACACTGTGCACTCCCCTCTTTGTTCCCTTGTCCTGTAAATTCCGTTTTAACGATTCTTACGTGCTTGACTAATCCTGGGTACCTGGAGGAATGTGCCTTACTACGCCTCTGCTGTAAATCATTATAGATCTATATCGCTGTAGAAGGTATATAATAAGAGTATGGAAAATAAACCTTGGCACCTCGGGCTGTTAGCTCGGGATTCCCTGTGCCTCGCTGTACTGTCATCTCTTTTTCTCAGTTCCTTCGCCGCCCCAGGTCCCCGACTCTCAGGTTTGACAAATGGCACCCGAACAGGGACCTGAAGCCCCCGTCGAGGAGTGATGGGCCAGCGATAGGAACCCTACAGAAGGTGGTAAGTAGGAAAGTTTACTACAGGGTTATGGGGCAATAGAATTCGAGAGCATCAGGTTTTGCTGCGTTGATACATCATTTTCTTAAAGAATATGGAGCTAAAGTTACTAAGCAGCACATAGAAAAAAATGTTTGGAAACAGTAGTTGAATATAATCCTTGGTTTCCAGACGAAGGCTCCTTAGATGAGGAGACTTGGATCCTAGTGAAAAATAATGTCTTGAAGGCTATGAGACAGGGTGAAATGATTCCCCTTGATTTCTGGCCCATTTGGGCTTTAGTACAAGTGGTTATCAATACTATGGAAACTGGGGATAAGTTCTCCCCGGCTGAGGTTGCTAAAGAAACTACTAACTCTTTACATACATATGAATTAGACAATGAGACTTTAGAAAAGGCTAAGACTGAAAGTAAAAAAGTTTTCGCGGCTTCACAGTCCGGGCCGTCACCCACGGCCCCTCCACTTTTAATGGAGGACCCCACCAAAGATGATCAATCTCCCTCCATGATAGATTTATTCCCTCTTAAAAGATCCCCTCTAGCTCTCTCACCTCTCGAAAAGGAACTCTGATGGCAAGGGGCTAATGATCTATTTATGGCTTTCCCCATAGACCAAACACAAGCTGCTGGTCCCGTCTATGAGGGATTAGATTTAAATGCTTTAAGGGAACTAAAGAAGGCTTGCCACTTGTATGGACCCACAGCCCCTTATACTATAGAGATTTTGAATGCTTGGGCAAATTCTGGGGAGTGGATCCCTCATGATTGGCATATGGTTGCACAGGCTTGCCTTAAGCCACAGGATTTATTACAATGGAAAATGTGGTTATCGGATGCCGCCTATATGAAAGCCCAGGCGAATTGGGCTAACCTAGCCATGCATCATATTTCTTTTGAAATGCTCACTGGCTCTGGCCCCTTTTCAGATGTTCGAGAGCAACTGGTTAACCCTCGGCCTGCAGCCACAGCGCAGGTATCTGAAATCTCCCTCGCAGCTTGGGGAAAGCTAACCCCTTCAGGGGAAGTGGGGCAAAGTTATATAAAAATTGTGCAAGGCCCTACAGAAGCATATACTGATTTTATTTCTTGGCTCAAAATGGCTATTGACCGCCAAGTCGATAATAAACCTGCTAAAGAGCACTTGCTAAGACAGCTTACTTTTGAAAATGCTAATGAGGACTGCCAAGCAGCAATCCGGCCACATAGGGAAACAGGAAACATTCTCGATTATCTTCATCTATGTAGAAATATTGGCATTCTTACACATCAAGCTCGGATAGCCTCCCTTCAACGCATGGCCCTACAAAAACAACAGGATATAAAATGTTATAATTGTGGGAAAGTAGGACATGTCAAGAAGGAATGCCGTAACGCCCCCTCCCAACCTAGAGCCAATTCTCTTTCTAATACCGCCCCTAGCCTCTGCCCTCATTGCGGCAAAGGCAAACATTGGGCCAAGGAATGCAAATCCAAATTTGACAGGCAAGGTAACCCACTCCCAATAAGGTCGGGAAATGGGATGCAAGGCGACCCCCGGGCCCTGAACAACAATGGGGGATTCAATATGTCGCCTCTCCAGCAACTTCCTGCTGCTCACATAAACCCTCCATGTTATCACTCAGTCCCGCCACCCAGGGAAGTGCCGCAGTAGATTTAACCACTCCTTTCACAGTAAGTCTTCACCCTGGTCTCGGGCCTCAAAAAATACCCACAGGTTATTATGGACCTTTACCAAGAGGAACCGTGGGACTTGTGCTAGGAAGATCTAGCCTAAATCTTAAAGGAATCCAGGTGATGACTGGAGTAATAGATTCTGACTATGAAGGAGAAATCCAAACAATTACTCCGGCTTCTTATCTAGGCACTGTGGTAGATAGAACCACAGTGAAACCTCAAACAATGCAAATTCGTAGGGATACCCTCCTTACTTTTATCGATTTTCAGAAACTCCTAGGAGACATTATTTGGATTCGCCCTCTCCTAGGGATTCCTACTTATAAATTACAAAATTTATCTAACACTTTACAAGGTGATTCTGCTTACGTAGTTGGCATTGTTGCGCCTTTGGAAACAGCTCTTATTTCCACAACTCATTCTATCATTAACCCTTTGCTTCAGGAATTACAATTAGCAATTCAATCTCGAACTCACCCTTTGTTCCCCCTGAGATGTCATGGCACAAACCTTATTTATTTTAAATTTTTTAAATTTACCCCAAGGAGAACCATATACTAGAGCTGACAAACATTTCTCGCCAGCCTCAATCTCAACTCAGGGTGCACCTGTGTGGATAAAAAATGATGAAAATAATTGGTTGCCCAGGAAATTAATTACCCGAGGCCCTGGTTATGCTTGTGTCATTCCAGATGGATCCAGTCGAGCAATCTGGATACCTCTTTGGAAAGTCCGGCCCAGGACTGGCAATAAAGACAACAGAAGAGGTGTCTCAGCTGCTGCAGGGATTGACCACCCAACCCCCTGTCCGAGAGTTGGCAACACTCTCCTTGA
Source organism: Zalophus californianus (assembly GCF_009762305.2). NCBI lineage: Eukaryota > Metazoa > Chordata > Mammalia > Carnivora > Otariidae > Zalophus > Zalophus californianus. Next base: position 127,314,776 of record NC_045598.1, read on the forward strand.
AGAGACCTCGAAACTGAAAATTGCCCCTGACAACACCCCCAACTTAGGGGCAACTGAAGACCCTCACTCAGAGGGCGGAGCGAGTCCTGGAGACAACCAGATCTACCAAAACCCCTGAACATTTGTTCCTGGCTATGTTAGCAGTGGTGACATGCGCCTCTGCGCAGTACGGATTCCATCCTTCTTCTCCAGGCCCATATGGGGGTCTGGATCCTGGATATTGTACCCTCAAAAAACAAATGAGTGCCCCAAATCTCCATCACAGAGTGCTTATGACAGCGGCTAATTTGAAAAAAGAAAGGGGGAGCTGTAGGAAACAGAACGCCACAACAACCTCTGGTGCGTGTTCACTCAGACTCCGAGATCTCTGAGAAAACTCGAGATTGCAGGGTTAAAAATAACCCGAAAGGCTCAGAGTGAAATGCCCTTGGGACGTGTGTGGTCAGTTCTAAAGTACGCAGCAGAAGATGTCTTGTAGATAGGAAGCCAGCTGCAAACAGCACACTGTGCACTCCCCTCTTTGTTCCCTTGCCCTGTAAATTCCGTTTTAACGATTCTTACGTGCTTGACTAATCCTGGGTACCTGGAAGAATGTGCCTTACTATGCCCCTGCTGTAAATCATTATAGATCTATATTGCTGTAGAAGGTATCTAAGAGTATGGAAAATAAACCTCGGCACCTCAGGCTGTTAGCTCGGGGTTCCCTGTGCCTTGCTTTTCTGTCGTCTATTTTTCTCAGTTCCTTTGCTGCCCCAGGTCCCCGACTCTCAGAGGTCGACGGAAAAACTCTGATACTTGAAACTAAGATTAGGGGCCCAGTGGACTGAAAACCATTGACATATATAGTCTAGTGATTTTGAAGTTTTGAGTGTAATAGTTACCTGGGAATCTGGCAGCATAATTTCTTAGGCAAAAAAATCCTGAAATCACCTTCTAGGATAAAACACAGTAATACTGGAATATGTATGTTTGTGTGTGGTGTATCTTTTAACATGCATGGGCAGGGTGGCCATAGAGTACGGGAAGGCCTGAGAGGGCAAAAGTGCTCACATAAGCTAATACTGAGACCAGTGGCTACCCTGACTGATGGGCATCTTAATAGTCTCTGATGGCCCAGAGTCTGAGCAAGTGGGAATTCAGATCAGAGATGGTCACAGAAAGTCTTAAAGATAACAACCTCAAGGAAAAGATGGCTAGAAAAATGCCCTGTGAAAGGACAGTGGGGAAACTTCTCAGTCATGGACTTGGTTGTGGATAGAGGAAAAAATGTAATCATCACTGGGAATCTGAAACCACAAGCTAGGGGAGTACAGGAAAGATGGCAGAATAGGAGGACCCTAAGCTCACCTTGTCCCACAGTCCCACCAAGGCAACAATTACATATATTTTAACTAACTGTTGAAATACTTTGAGACTGGTAGCACAGATCTTCTATAGCTAGGCATAGAGAAGGCCACCTCAAAGAGGGTAGGAGTGGGGGAGACACAGTCAGGAACCAAACCCCCAGTGCTACTAACCACAAACAGGAGGGACATCACAAGTACAGAAAAGCAAGGGAATTAGACCCCACTCCCCCATCACACCCATAGCCCTGGGGACCCACACTGGGAAGACAAGTCCCCATGATGTCTGACTTTGAAAATCAGTAGTGCTTACCTTAGGAGAGTCAGAGAGTGATAGAAGACCAAGTCCCCACCCTTAAAGAGCCAGTCTAAGACATAGCACAGAAGCAGCAGTTTGAAAAGCACCTGGGATATAAGGAGATTTTTTTTTTTTTTTTTTTTTTTTTTACTATTTTAGGATGTGTGCCAGAAAAGTAGGAATCTACAGATTTCTCTAGAACAAAAGTACAGGGGTGGGTGGGCTTTTTTTTCTTGCTCTCCCCTAGCCTAGATAATTGGATGCTTATAGGAGACAGTTCTAACACTTTCCACTTACATTACTAATACCCCATGTCTCCCCACATTCCCTCTGGACCAGCTCCACCCAACCCACCAGGTACTCCTTCCAAAGCAGTTCCTGCCCAATCACATCTGGCAGGCAACCCCAGCTAGGACTGGCAACCCTCCAAAGTGATTCCTGCCCTGGGGATGGTGCAGGAAAGATAACCCCAGACACCAGTGCCCTCACATTTCCTGCAGCTGGATCTCTTAGCTGGCTATGTAGTGAACAAGCCCTCTGCTTTGGTGTGCCCACAGCTGTCAGAGTGGCTAATAGCAGCCAGGGTCCACCCACCAGTGAGCCCATAAGCTTTGAAAGCTCAGGTGGCAACCCTGCCCAGTGTGCCAGCAGCAGGGAAACTGGGTCATTGCAGCTAGCTGGGCTGAGGTCCAGTCCCACCTATAAGCATGCCCACAGCATCCACAGCTCAGCCACAATAGGAAGTAGCAGGCAGTCCATACATAACACACCCCAGGAGTGTCCAGTTCTGGTGATGAGGAGGTATTGTGCTATAGGACACCACAGGACCTCTTCTGCACAAGGCAACTAATTTCAAGACCAGGACATATAGTTGATGTAACACATAGAAACAGAGTTAGACAAAACAAAGAGACCAAGGATTATGCTGTGAATGAAAGAACAGGACAATATCACAGGAAAAAAAAAAAGCTAAATGAAATGGAGGTAAGACATATGTCTGATAAATAGTTCAAAGTAATGGTCATAAAGATACTCACCAGACTTGAGAGAAGAGTGGATTAATGCACTAAAAACTTCAACAGAGATAGAAAATGTAAAAAAGAACAAGTCAGAGCTGAAAAATACAATAGCTGAAATGAAAATATATACTACAGGAAATCAACAGCAGATTAAAGGATGTAGAAGAATGAATCAGTGATCTGAAAAGATAGGGTAATGGAGAGCACTCAAGCTGAATAGCAAAAAGAAAAAAATAATAAAAAATGATAATAGGTTAAGGGACCACTGAGACTCAGTTTGCCTTACAGTGGTCCCAGAAGAAGACAGAAAGAAGGGGGTATAAATTTATTTGAAGAAATAATAGCTGAAAAATGCCCTCATCTGGAGAGGGGAAACAGATATCCAGGTCCAGGAAACACAGGGAGCTCCTAAGATAAACCAAAGAAGATTCACACCAAGACACATAATAATTAAAATTGCAAAAACTAAAGATAAAGAATTTTAAAAAGAGCAAGAGAAAAGCAAAGTTATGCACCAAGGAAACCCCATAAGGCTATCAGTTGATTTTTTCAGCAGAAATCTTGCAGGCCAGAAGAAAGTGGCATGATATATTCAAACTACTGAAAAGGAAAAAAATATAACCAAGAATATTCTACCCAGAAAGGTTATCATTCAGCATAGGAGAGAGAGTTTCCCCCCAAAAATGTGAAGAAGTTCATCACCACTAAACGAGCCTTACAAGAAATGTTAAAGGAAATTCTTTAAGTGGAAAGAAAAGATCATAACTAGAAGTAAAAAAAAATTATGAAAGAAAAAAGTTACACAGGTAAAAGCAAGCATATAGTAAATGTAGATCGATCACTTATAAAGCCAGTATAAAGATTAAAACACAAAAATAGGAAATCAATTCTATCTACAAAGGATACAAATTAGGATGTAAATTATGACATCACAAATATAAAACATGGTTGGGGGGGAGTAAAAATGTAGTACTTTTAGAATGGGTTCAAACTTAAGTGACCATCAACTTAATATGAACTGCTATATGCTATAACATATGAATCCCATGGTAAACACAAATCAAAAACCTATAGTAGATATATTAAAAAAAGATAAAAGAAGCCAACATAACATTAAAGAAAGTCATCAAAAACAGGGGAAGAAAGCAAGAAAGGAAGAAAGGAACAGAGAAGAACAATAAAACACCCAGAAAACAATTAACAAAATAATAATCACAGACCTATCAAAAATTACTTTAAATGGACTAAATGCTCCAATCAAAAGACAGAATGACTGAATGAATTAAAACAAAACAAAACAAAAACAAGATCCATCAACAGACTGCCTTACAAGAGAATCACTTCAGACCTAAAGACACATACAGACTGAAAGTGAAGGAATGGAAAAAGATATTCCATGAAAATGGAAACAAAAGCTGAAGTAGCTATAATTATAAAAGCAGAAACAGAATTTAAAACAAAGACTATAGCAATAGACAAAGAAGGCATTATATGATAAACGACTCAATTCAACAAGATGATATAACACTTGTGGGTATCTATGCATCCAAAATAGGAGCACCAAAATATATATAGCAAATATTAATAGACATAAAGGGAGACATTGGCAGTAATACTATAATAGTAGGGGACTTGAACACCCCATTTACAACAATGGATAGATTAGCCAGGCAGGAATCAATTTGAGAAACAAACTGAGGGTTCTAGAGGGGAGGGGGGTGGGGGGATGGGTTAGCCCGGTGATGGGTATTAAAGAGGGCACGTATTGAATGGAGCACTGGGTGTTATACACAAGCAATGAATCATGGAACACTACATCAAAAACTAATGCTGTAATGTATGGTGATTAACATAATAAAATAATAAAAAAGATATGATGGATTCCTTAAAAAAAAAAACAAAAAAACCAGGAGCTTTGAATGACACATTAGACCAGATGGACTTAACAGATATATACAGAACATTCCATCCAAAGACAGAATATGCATTCTTTTCAAGTGCATATGACCATTCTCCAATTTTATTTATAATTCTCCAAGATTACGTATTAGGCCACAAAACAATTGATGAGTATTAAAATTATATCAAGCGCCTTTTTCAACCACAATGGTATGAAACTAGAAATTAATTACAAGAAGAAAATTGGAAAAAACATAAACATGTGGAGGCTAAACATGCTGTTAAACAACCAATGGGTGAATGAAATCAAAGAAAAAAATTTTAAAAATACATGGAGGCAAATAAAAATGGAAACACAATGGTCCAAACTCTGGGACACAGAAAAAGCAGTTCTAAGAGTGAAGTTTATAGCAATCCAGGCCTACATCAAGAAACAAGACAATTTCAAATGAACAATCTAACCTTATAACTAAAGGAACTAGAATGAAAGAAATATTAGAGTAGAAATGAATGAAATAGACACTAAACAAACAACAAAACAAAACAAAACAAAACTAAGAGAAAAGATCAATGAAACCAAGAGGTGATTCTTTGGAAAGATAAAAGAAAAATTGGTAAAGCTATAGCCAAACTCATGAAGAAAAAAAGAGAGACAACTCAAAATCAGAAATGACAACTGATGAATCACTAAATTCTACCCCTGAAACTAATAATACAGTACATGTTTACTAAATTGAGTTTAAATAAAAAATTTTAAGAAAGATGTTAGTTGAAAGATGCATTCTAAAAAAAAAATCAGAAATGTAAGAGGAAAAAGCACCAACACTACAAAAATACAAAGGATTATAAAATACTATGAAAAATTCCAACAAATTGGAAGACCTAGAAGAAATGGATAACTTCCTGGAAACATACAATCTTCCAGAACTAAATTGGGAAGAATTAGAAAATCTGAACAGACTGATTACTAGAAGAAAAAAAAAATCAGTAAGTAATCAAAAAACTCCAAACAAAAGTCCAGGACCAAATAGCTTCACAGGTTAATTCTACAAAACATTTAAAGAAAAGTTAACACCTATTCTTCTCAAACTATTCCAAAAAATGGAAGAGGAAGGAAAACTTCCAAATTCATAATTCATTCTGAGGCCAGCATTACCCTGATCCCCAAATTAGGCAAATACATTACAAAAAATGAAAACTACAGGCCAATATCTCTGATGAATATAGATGAAAAAACACTCAAGAAAACATTAGTAAACTGAATTCACAATACAGAAGAATCAAGTGAGATTTATTCCAGAGATAAAAGGATGAATTAATATTTGCATATAAAAATGTGATATATATCATTAAGAAGAGAAAAATATAAAAACCATATAATTATCTCAATAGATTCAGAAAAAAAACTGACTAAATACACCATCTTTAAATGATAAAAAAAAATCTCAACAAAATGTGCACAGGGCCACATACTTCAACATTATAAAGACCATACATGAAAAACCCACAGGTAACATTATACTAAATGGTGAAAAACAGAGTTTCTCCCTAAGATCAGGAACATAACAAGGATGTGTCTCACCACTTTTATTTGACATAGTACTAGAAATTTTAGATGCAGAAATCAGACAAGATAGATATTCATATTGGTAAAAAAGTTAAACTGTCACTATTTGCAGATGGCATGATACTATGGGGATCCCTCTTACCTTGTTGGTGGGAATGCAAGTTGGTACAGCCACTTTGGAAAACAGTGTGGAGATGCCTCAAAAAATTAAATATAGAGCTACCCTATGACCCAGCAATTGCACTCCTGGGTATTTACCCCAAAGACACAGATGTCGTGAAAAGAAGGGCCATATGCACCCCAATGTTCATAGCAGCAATGTCTGCAATAGCCAAACTGTGGAAAGAGCCGAGATGCCCTTCAACAGATGAATGGATAAAGAAGATGTGGTCCATATATACAATGGAATATTACTCAGCCATCAGAAAGGATGAATACCCAACTTTTACATCAACATGGATGGGACTGGAGGAGATTATGCTAAGTGAAATAAGTCAAGCAGAGAAAGTCAATTATCATATGGTTTCACTTATTTGTGGAACATAAGGAATAGCGTGGAGGATATTAGGAGAAGGAAGGGGAAAATGAAGGGGGAGAATCAGAGGGAGAGATGAACCACGAGAGACTATGGAGTCTGAGAAACAAACTGAAGGTTCTAGAGGGGAGGAGGGAGGGGGGATGGGTTAGCCCGTTGATGGGTATTAAGGAGGGCATGTACTGCATGGAGCACTGGGTGTTATATGAAAACAATGAATCGTGGATCACCACATCAAAAATTAATGATGTATTGTATGGTGATTGACATAACATAATAAAATAAAATAAAAAAACACTGATGAAAGAAACTGAAGATGACACAAACAATGGAAAGATATTCCATGCTCACGGATTGGAAGAACTGATTTTATTAAAATGTCCATTATTAAATCCAATCTACAGATTCAATCAAAATACCAACAGCACTTTTCATAGAACAAATAATCCTAAAATTTGTGTGGAACCACAAAAGATCCTGAATAACCAAAGCAATCTTGAGAAAGAATAAACCTGGAGGTACCACCATCCTACATTTTAAGATATACTACCAGGAGGAGGGGTTAAGATGGCAGAGGAGTAGGGGACCTTAAGTTCGTCTGGTCCCTAGAATTCAGCTAGATAGTTATCAAACCATTCTGAACACCTGCAAAATCAACTGGAGATCTGAGAAAAGAAATGCTGCAATTCTATAAACAGAAAAATGACCACTTTTTGGAAGGTAGGAGGTGTGGAGACTTGAATCTGGGGTGATATATCAGAGGCTATGGCAGTGGGGAGGGAGCTGGCTTAGGAGGCTATGGCAAGGTATTATAAGCAGCAGAGCACAAAATCTGAACGTTTAGAAGTCTGCTACAGTGGGGGATGTCCCTGGCTTAAAGGTGCTTGGTGGTGAAGCAGGGTGGAATCCCAGGTGGGAGAGCATGGTCTCAGGATTCATGGGGTCACATGAAGAATGGGGGTGCCTGAGTGCAGCAGAATTCCCAGGCATCAGAGGGGGGAGCCCAGCCACAAACAGTGAGTCTGGGCACCAGCTTTCTGTTCAGTGTTGCCAAAAACTGTGAATCACTGCACAGTCGCAGGACCACTCTCCTGGAAGGGGTTCAATAGGCAGAAGCATGGGGAGATCCCCATCCCTCTATCAGGAGGGACAGCATGGGTCCATGCTGCAAGAGCGTAAAATTTGGAGACCTGAAACTCAGTCCCATGCCTGAGATAACTGCTTGGTCACAGGCTGGGTGAACACAGAGTTGGGACAGAAACCAAGGAGACAAAAGTGACTGACTGCTTTTCTGTGAGGGCTCACTGAAGAGTGGGGGATGGTGGTGGAAACTTTCAGCTCCTGGGCTAGAGAGTGAGGCACCACCATTTTCATCCCCCTCATCAATGCAGAAAGCCTCTGGGGAGGAAAACAGCGCCATATAGTGGAGTTCAGAGCCGCTTACACTGAACCTGTCCCCCTGGCAAGGGAGGCACATTGCCACAAGGGCAAGGGCAGCTGAGAATCAGTTCAACAGGCCCCTGTCCCAGAAGACCAGCAGGAACAACTGGCTAGCACCAAGTTTACCGATCATAGAGAACTATAAAACTTCAGCTCTTGGGGAAAACAGTATACAGTATTTGTGGGTTTTTTTTTTTTTTTTAATTCTTTAGTCTTTCAGTTTTTTTCAGCTATTATCTTATTTTTTTCAATTCTTTTATTTTTTAATTTTAATTTATATATATGTTATTTTTGGTTTCCTTTCATTCTATTTTATTTTATTTTTGTATATATATATATGTTTTTCTTTCTTTCTTTCCTATTTTGGGATCTAGTTTCTTTTAACAAGCCAAAATACGCCCAAGATCTAGTTTTTTGTTTTGTTCTGTTTTGCCTCTTCTTTGATTTTCTCTTGTTTTATTTTTATTTTCTTCTGGATTGTTCTGTTGTTTTTTTTTTTTTTTCTGTTGTTATTGTTGTCTTTCCTTTCTTCTATTTTTTGGGGGGGGATATAATGAGATGGAGAAATTCACCCCAAAAGAAATAACAGGAGGTAGTACTCACTGCCAGGGATTTAATCAATATGGATATAAGTAAGATGTCTGAACTAGAATTTAAAACAACGATTCTGAAGATACTAGCTGGGCTTGGAAAAAGCATAGAAGATACTAGAGAATCCCTTACTGAAGAAATAAAAACTAAAATCTAATCAGGCCAAAATAAAAAAAATGCTATTACTGAGATGCAGTCACAAATGGAGGCTCTAACAGTGGGGTAAATGAGGCAGAAGAGTCAGTGATATAGAAGACAAAATGATGGAAAATAAGGAAGCTGAAAAGAAGAAAGACAGACAACTACTGGATCGTGAAGGAAGACTGTGAGAACTCAGCAATTCCATTAAGCAAAATAAAACTGCATAATAGGGGTTCCAGAAGATAGAAGGAGAGGGGGGCAGAAGGTTTATTTGAATAAATTATACTTGAGAAATTCCCTAATCTGGGGAAACAGGCATTCAAGTCCAGGAGGCACAGGGAAACCCCCCCCTAAAAATTCAATAAAAATAGGTCAACCCTCGACAAATAATAGTGAAACTTGAAAATTTCAGAGCTAAAGAGAAAATCCTGAAAGCAGCTTGGGACAAGAGGTCCTTAACCTACAAGGGTAGAAACATAAGGCTGGCAGCAGACCTATCCACAGAGACCTGGCAGGCCAGAAAGGACTGATATGATATATTCAAGGTGCTAAATGGGAAAAATATGCAGCCAAGAATACTTTATCTAGCAAGGCTGTCGTTCAGAATAGGAGAGATAAAGAGTTTCCAGGACAAAGGAATTTGTGAACATTAAACCAGCTCTGCAAGAACTATTAAAGAGGATCCTTTGAGCGAAGAGAAAGCCCAAAAGTAACAAATACCAGAAAGGAACAGACCATCTATAGAAACAGTGACTTTAGAGGTAATACAATGACACTAAATTCATATCTTTTATTAATTACTCTGAATGTAAATGGAGTAAATGCTCCAATCAAAAGACATAGGGTATCAGATTGGGTAAGATATACTACAAAGCTATAGAAATCAAGAGTAAGGTACTGACACAAAAATACACACAGATCAATGGAACAGGATAGAGTGTCCAGAAATAAACCCACATTTACATGCTCAATTAATCTGTGACAAAGGAGGCAAAAATCTATACATTTAGTTCTGGGGGAAAAACAGTCTTTAATGAATGGTGCTGGATAAACTGGACAGCTGCATACAACTAATACAAATGGGAACCATTTCCATAAACTCAGAATGGATTCAACCTAAATATGATACCTGAAACAGTAAAACTTCTAAAAGAAAACAAAGGCAGTAATCTTTGGACATTAGCCTTCACCACACATTTGTGAATATTTCTCCTCTGGTAAGGAAAACAAAAGCCAAAATGAACAATTGGGACTACACCAAAGTAAGAAGCTTTTGCACAGTGAAGGAAAGCATCAATAAAATGAAAAGGCAAGCTACTGAATGGGAAAAGATATTTGTAAATGATATATTTTGGGTATTAACCCCTTACCAGCTATATGAAGAACTACACAGCAAAAACAAAATAAAACAAAACAAAAAACAAAAAAACAAAAACCCTCCAAATAATCTGATTAAAAATGGGCAGGGGGACTTGAATAGACATTTTTCCAAAGAAGACATTATGGACAACAGACATCGGAAAAATGGTCAACATCACTAATCATCAGGGAAATGCATACCAAAACCACAATGAGATATCACCTTGACCCTGTTAGAATGACTAGTATTGACAAGACAAGAAATAACAAGTGTTGGCAATGATATGGAGAAAAGGGAACCTATGTATACTGTTGGTGGGAATGTAAATTGGTGCAACCACTATGAAAAACAGTATGGAAGTTACTAAAAAAATTTTAAAAATATAAATACTGTATGATCCAGTAATTCCACTAGTAGGTCATACCCTCCAAAATTGAAAACACTAATTTGAGAAGATACATGCACCCCTATGTTTGCTATAGCATTATATAAAATAGCCACGACATGGAAACAACCAAAGTCCATTGATAGATAATGGATAAAAAAGATGTATTTTACACACACACACACACACACACAATTACTCAGCCATAAAAAGAACCAGATCTTGCCATTTGCAACAACGTGGATAGACCTAGAAAGTATCATGCTGAGTGAAATAAGTCAGAGAAAGACAAATACCATATGATTTCACTTATATGTAAAAACTAAAAAAACAGAAACAGACTCATAAATAGAGAGAACATAATGGTGATTACCAGAGGGGAGGGGGTGGGGGATGGACAAAATAGGTGAAGGGGATTAAGAGGTATAAACTTCGTTATAAATTAAGGCACAGAGATGAAAAATACAGCACAGAGAATGTACTATTACAATAATATATGGTAATAGATGTTGACTACAGTTATCCTGGTGGGAACTGAATAATGAAAAGAATTGTCAAATCGGTGCTGTACACATAAAACAAGTATAACATTGTTTGTCAACTATACTTCAATGATAAAAAATAAAACTGAAAGCTAGCTACTGGAATAGCATTAGCAATGAAATTCAAACAACCTATGTGATCCAAAAATCTATACATTTAATTCTCCTACCTGTAAGGCATTGCCTACTTGGCTTGTAGCTGAGTCCAACTTAAGGAGCTGTCACAGCTGAAGGGAGCTTCACCCAAGATCAAGATCCCTTCCCAGTGGTAGCCAAATGTACACACTAATTTATGCTGAGGTACAAAGGCCTGTGACCCTTGCCTTAATTTGAAATGTTGCTGAAGGGCCAGCCCTACTTTACTGTTCTCTGTCAAATCTGTTTTAACCGCACTGCAGTTCAATTTTCCTCCTTTAATTCTTGCTTTGTTCATTTCCTTATAGCTGTTCATTTGTGAGAGCACTCCCTCAGTAAACTGCTTCCATGAAAATGTTCCATGTAGAGTTCATTTCCTGGGGAAACTTGATCTGTGACATGACCTGTCCCTGGGTTCCTAGCAGAAAAATGCAAATCTTTCAAAGAATTTCCACAAATAAAGTTCCAAAATATGAGCTCACTATCAAAACTTATCAAGCACCCAGGAAATAAGCCACCATGAGCAAAAGTCAGAAGAAACAACTATGAGCAGAATAAGACTTGTACAACTTACTGATGTTGAAACGATCAGAGAGAGCAAGGGTCGGGAAAGTTTTCTTGCCAAGGGCCAGAGTGTCAATATTTTAGGTTTGTAGGCCATACAGTCTCTGTTGGAATTATTCAATTCTGACACTGTAGGGTTCAAGCCACCTAGACAATATGAAACAAATAGGTATGACTGTGTTTTAGTGTAATATTATTGACGAAAACAGCTGGAGAGCTGGAAAGAGTATAACCCCGAAGATAAAGTATACGATAAGGAGATGAAAGGAGGAGATACATGGGGTGCCTGGGTGGCTCAGTTGGTTAAGCAACTGCCTTCGGCTCAGGTCATGATCCTGGAGTTCCAGGATCGAGTCCCGCATCAGGCTCCCTGCTCAGCAGTGAGTCTACTTCTCCCTCGGACCCTCCCCCCTTCATGCTGTCTCTCTATCTCATTCTCTCTCTCAAATAAATAAAATGTTTAAAAAAAAAAAAGAAAGGAGGGGATACAGAAAGTACATCCGAGAAATTACTGCAAATGTACAGAAAGAAATGGTTATAAAATATAAAGCAGCTAAGAACCATGTAAGATAGTTTGAGACAACCTATTCTGTTTCTGACCTGCACACATCACTCAGCAGTAAAGTACTCAAAAACTTTCTTTGAAATCAATAATGAGGATGGTTATGATCATCATTTCTATTCAACAGAATTAGTGCAATAAGAACAAAACAAAAGTAGGGGAATTGGAAAGAAAAGAAATGCCAGTTTTCACAGATGATATGATTAACCACATAGAAAACTTTGGAAAGGGCGCCTGGGTGGCTCAGCTGGTTAAGCAACTGCCTTCGGCTCAGGTCATGATCCTGGAGTCATGATCCTCAAAAATATAAGGTACTTAGCAATCCATATATAACAAAAGGTATACAAATTATTTAAGGAGGAAATGATAAAATTTTACTAGAAGAAATTAAAGGTGACTTAAATAAACAGAAACACACCATATTTAATTTCAATCAAAACTTCAACTTTTTTGTTAGAATTGGATAATCTGAATCTAAACAATACTGGAACAGCAAAGGGTTAGGAATATGCAAGGCACTCCTGAAGAATAAGCAGAGTGACTTGTCCTAACAAATATCAAGATTTATTATAAACCTATAGTGATTAAGACTGTGGAATTGGCATGAGGATAGACAATTAGGTCAGCAGTAGATTCTTAAAGAGAAATTTGATCAGTGACAGAGGTAGTGTTGCAGATCAGCAGGGAAATGATGGACTTTTTAATAAACAGAACCGGGACAAATGGTTATTCATGTCAGAAGAAAACTAACTTGGGCCTTTATCTCACACACACAAATCAAGTTGGATTAAGAACTGAAAGGTAAAACCTTAAAAGACTTAGTAGACAAAATATCTTCCTGGCCTCAGGGTAGGAAGGGATTTGTCAAACAAGATCCAAAAATAGTAAAAGTTGATTAATTCAGTTCTAATTAGGGACTTTTCATCAAAATATACTATAAAGAAAGTCAAAAGTCAAGTTACACATGGAAAGAAGTTATGTAAGCATCAATCAGAAGATTAGTATCAACATGAAAACAGATGCATTATTTATGAAAAACGGGCAAAAGATATGGACATGCATTTCAAAAGAAATAAATGATCAAAATATGAACAGATGCTCAGTATCATTTGTAAACAGAGAAGTGGAAATTAAAACCACAGTAACACCATTTCACAACTACTATTTCTTCAATTCCATTTGGACAGTACCAGGAAATGGCTATTGAAACTTGCCTTTTTGCTCAGTAGAATATAAATCGGTGTAGCACTTTGAAAGAAAACAATTTGGCGTTAACTAGTAAATTGAAAACACTCATGCACATGTACACCAGGAGAATCATACAGGTGTGTTCAACATAGCTTTATTCCATAATTGCAAAACGAGGAACAATGCAAACTTCCACCAATAGTAGAAATGGTAAGTTGTAGGTCTCCACAAAAATGGAGTTTTAACAGCAGTTAAAATAAATGAATTACAAGGAGGGTTCATGATGATGACATAGGAAGACCCTAAACTTACCTCCTCCATGAACACACCAAATCTATACCTATATATTAAGAATTCCTTCTAAAGGGGCGCCTGGGTGGCTCAGTCATTAAGCATTTCCCTTCGGCTCAGGTCATGATCCCAGGGCCCTGGGACCCAGCCCCACATCGGGCTCCCTGCTCTGCGGGAAGCCTTCTTCTCCCTCTCCCACTCCCCCTGCTTGTGTTCCCTCTCTTGCTGTGTCTCTGTCAAATAAATAAATAAAATCTTAAAAAAAATTTTTTCCTGAAAAAGAACTGAGGGCTGACTGAACAGCTTATGCACAAAAAAGGACAGAGGGACTACATAGAGAACAGCAGAAAGATGGAGACACAGTAATGACAGGAACACCTACGCTTGATGTTGAGGACTGCAGTGGGGAGGGAGAGGATAGAACTGAGGAACTCTGAGATTTGTCTCTCCTGGGATAGAGAAAAAAACTACTGTTCAAAAGTGCAACTAGTATAAAAAGGAACTAGTCCTTCAGCAAACTCTTGAACTCTCTGGGTCAAAGGGTGGCAAATGCCATGGATTACATTCCCCTTTCACCTTCATAGTGAAGACAGGACCAGGGTCTGGATGCCAGAGATGGCTTGTCCTTCACCAAGTGCCAGACCCTTAGCCCACAGCAGTGCCAGCCACCATGCCAAGATGGCCCCAGCATGGTACACACCAAGACACACCTAGAGAACACTCGCTATAGCTCCAGCCATCTCACAAAGGCAACATAGGCACAAAGCACCACAGAACACTCTAAGCCTTCACCACTTCAGCTTCAAATGACTTGCACCACTGGGCACAGAACACCCCAGAACCTCCCAATCCACTCCCACTTTAGCTCCAGTTGTCCCATCAGGAAGCCCCCAACCGTGCAGAGCACCCAGGGTTGCCTGCCTATGCCTGCCATGGCTCCCGTCATCCCACCAGTGTGCCCCTGAGTGGAGCACTACAGGACCCTCAATTGCACCCCCCTCAGATCTGGATACCCCAGAAGAATATCCCAGGACCCCTGGCTTGCACCTCCTTTGGCTCCAGCCAGCCTGTGAGGGTGACCTTTCACAGACTCACCCAGGATTCCCTGGCTTGAACCCACTTCAGCTTGAGTTGTCCTGCAAAGACACACTCTGGGTGAAGAACCCCGGGACACTCCTAGCCTATACACACTTCAGTTCTGGCTTTCCCATCAAAGTGGTCCAGCACAAAGTACTCCAGACCCCTAGCCCATGCCAGCTACAATTCCAGCCAGCCAGCCAGCCAGCGGCATGAGGTACACACAGTTGACAGTGGGGATATCTCTACAAAAGGCCATTCCTTCAAGTTTAGGAAACACAGCTGTTCTGCCTAATTCACAGAAACAGAGAAAGTCAAACAAAATGAGGAGGCAGGAGAATATGCTCCAAAAGAAATAAGACAAAACCTCAGAAAAATAACAAAGAGCAAGAGATTAATCATTATATTAACAAGAAAAAGGACAAAAACCATATATCACATCAATAGAAAAAGTATTTGACAAAGTACAACCACTCATGATAAAATCATTTATGATAAAAACTGTTAATGAAGCGAGTTTAGAGGGAAAATATCTCAACATAATAAAGGCCATGTATGAAAAACCCACAACTAACATCATATTCAATGGTGAAAACTGAAAGCTTTTCCTCTAAGATCTGGAAGATGACAAGAATATGCACTCTCACTTTTATTGAACATAGTACTGGGAGTCTTAGCTACAGCAATCAGACAAGAAATAAAGGCATCCAAATTGGTAAGGCAAAGTAAAACTTTCACTCTTTGCAGATGACATGATACTATACAAAGAAAACCCTAAAGACTACTAGAAAACTACTAGAACAGATAAATAAATTCAGTAAGGACACAGGATTCAAAATCAATATACAGAAATCCATTGCATTGCTATACACTAATAAAGTAGTAGAAAGCAAAATTAACAATCCCATTTACAGTTGTGCCAAATATAATAAAATGCCTAGGAATAAACTTAACCATGGAGGTGAAAGACCTGTACTCCAAAAACTATAAAACAATGATGAAAGAAACCGAAGACAACACAAAGAAATGAAAAGATACTCCATGCTCATGAATTGGGAGAACAGATATTGTTAAAATATCCATACTATCCAAAGCAATCTACAGATTTAATGCAATCCCTACCAAAATACCAACAGCATTTTTTCACAGAACTAGAACAATCCTAAAATTTGTATGGAACCAAAAAGACCCTGAATAGCCAAAGTAATCTTGAAAAAGAAGAAGTATCATAACCTGAGATTTCAAGATAGCCTACAAAGCTGTAGTAATCAAACCACAATGGTACTGTCATAAAAACAGACATGTTGATCAATAGAACAGATTAGAGAGCCCAGGAATAAACCTACGATTATTTGGTCAATTACTCTACAACAAAGGGTGCAAGAATATGCAATGGGAAAAATCTCTTCAACAAATGGTGTTAGGAAAACTGGACAGCTACATGCAAAGAATAAAACTGGACCACTTTCTTACACCATACACAAAAAATAAACTCAAAATGGATTAGAGACATAAATGGCACACCTGAAATCATAAAAATCCTAGAAGAGAGCAGGAGCAGTAATATCACTGACATTGGCCACAGCAATGTTTCTCTAGATATGTCTCCTACGGCAAAGAAAACAAAAGCAAAAATAAGGTATTGGGAGTACATCAAAATAAAAAGCTTCTGCAAAGCAAAGGAAACAATCAACAAAACAAAAAGACATCCTACTGAATGGGAGCAGATATTTGCAAATAACATATCCGATAAGGAGTTAGTATCCAAAATATATAAAGAACTTATAAGCTAAACACATGAAAAAGAAATAATTCAATCAAAATGAGCAGAAGATTTTCTTTTTCAAAATTTCTCTGGCTATTCGGGGTCTTCTCTGGTTCCATACAAATTTTAGGATTATTTGTTCCAGCTCTGTGAAAAATGTTGATGGTATTCGGATAGGGATTGTTTTGAATGTGTAGATTGCTCTGGGTAGCATAGACATTTTAACAATATTTATTCTTCTAATCCATGAGCATGGAATTTTTTTTCCATTCCTTTGGGTCTTCCTCAATTTCTTTCATAAGTGTTCTGTACTTTTTAGAGTACAGATCCTTTACCTCTTTGGTTAGGTTTATCACTAGATATCTTATGGTTTTGGTACAATTATAAATGGGATTGATTCCTTAATTTCTCTTTCTTCTGCCTCATTGTTAGTGTATAGAAATGCAACTGATTTCTGTGATTGATTTTATATCCTGCCATGTTGCTAAATTGCTGTTTGAGTTTTAGCAATTTTGGGGTGGAGTTTCTTGGGTTTTCCACATAAAGTATCATGTCATCTGTGAAGAATGAGAGCTGAACATAAGAAACAGGGCAGAGGACCATAGAAGAGGGGAGAGAAAACAGAAGGGGAAGTCATCAGAGAGGGAGAAAAACTATGAGAGAATTTTAACTATAGGAAACAAACAGGGTTTCTGGAGAGGAGGTGGGTGGGAGGATGGGGGTAATTGGGTGATGGGAATCGGGAGGGCATATGGTGTGATGAGCACTGAGTGTTATACAAAACTGATGAATTTTTGAACACCACATCTGAAACTAATTATATACTCTAAGTTGGCTAATTGAACTTAAACTAAAAAATAAATAAATAAAATGAGAAGACACAACAGACTTTTCCCCAAGGAAGAACCACAGATGGCCAACAGAGACATGAAAAGATGTTCAATATCACTCATCATCAATGCAAATCAAATGCAAATCAAAACAAATGCAAATCAAAACCACAATGAGATATCACCTTACACATGTCAGGATAGCTAATTGAAAAATACAAGAAACAATAAGTGTCGGTGAGGATGTGGAGGAAAAGAAACCCTTGTGCACTGTCGGTGGGAATACAAACTGGTGCAGTCACTGTGGAAAACTGTATGGAGGTTCCTCAAAAAATTAAAAATAGAATTACGATATGATCCAGTAATTCAACTATTGGGTATTTACCCAAAGATTATGAAAACACTAATTCAAAAAGATATATGCACCCCTATGTTTATTGTACATTATTTACATTAGCTAAAATATGGAAGCCATCCAAATATCCATTGAGAGATGAATGGATAAAGACTATGTGGTGTTTGTGTGTGTGTGTGTGTGTATGTATTTGTATATATATGTGTGTATGTGTGTATGCACACACACAATGGAATATTACTTGGCCATAAAAAGAATGAAATCTTGCCATTTGCAGCAACATGGATGGATCTAGAGGGTATAATGCTAAGTGAAATAAGTCAGGCAAGAAAGACAAATACCCTATGATTTCACTCATATGTGGAATTTAAGAAACAAAACAAATGAACAAAGAAGAAAAGATTTCCCCCCCAAAAACCCACCCCAACAAACCCCAGACTCTTAAATATAGAGAACTGGTCATTACCAGAGAGGAGGTGAGCGGAGAGATGGGTGAAATAGGTGAAGAGAATTACCAGTACAGTTATCATGATGAGCACTGAGTAATGCATAGAATTGTTGAATCACTACATTGTATACGTGAAACTAATATAACACTGCATGCTACTTACAGTGGAATTAAAAATAAAATTAAAAAATATATAATCTAAGAATAAACTTACTCAAGGAGGTGAAAGGCCTGTAATCTGAAAACTATAGGACATTGATAAAAAAAATAATTGAAGATGACAAATAAATGGAAAGATACACCATGCTAAAGGACTGGAAGATTATTGTTAAAATGTCCGTACTGCCCAAAGCCACCTGTAGATTCAATGTATTCCCTATCAAAATTCCAATGGCAGTTTTCACAGAACTAGAACAAACAATCCTAACATTTGGATGGAACTGCCAAAACACCCTGAATAGCCAAAGCAATGTTATGAAAAAAGAGTAAAACTGAAGGTATCATAATCCCAGATTTCAAACTATGCAACAAATCTACAGTAATCATAACAGTATGGTACTAGCACAAAAATAGGCACAAGATCAGTGGAAGAAGATAGCCCAGAAATAAACCCATGCTTACGTGGTCAATTAATCTACAACAAAGAAAGCAACAACATACAATGGGAAAAAGGGTCTCTTCAATAAATGGTGCTGGGAAAACTGGACCACTTTCTTACACCATACACAAAAATAAATTCAAAATGGATTAAAGATGTACATGTGAGATCTGAAACCATAAAACTCCTAAAGGAAAACAAGGGCAGTAATCTTGGACAATGGCCTCAGCAACTTTTTTTTAGATATGTCTCCTAAGGCAAGGTAAACATAATCAGAAGTAAACCATTGGGACTACACAAAAATAAAAAGTTTTTGTATAGTGAAGGAAACATTCAACAAAATGAAAAGACAACTTCCTGAATTGGCAAAGATATTTGCAAATGATATATCTAATAAGGGGTTAATATCCAAAATATGTAAAGAACTTATATACCACCACCAAGATAACAAATCATCCAATTAAAAAATGGATGGAGGTCCTGAATAGACATTTTTCCAAAGACAACATACAGATGGTCAACAGACACACAAAAAGATGATCAACATCATTAAAGGTTTGAGGAATGCAAATCAAAACTACAATGAGAAATTACCTCACATCAGTCAGTTGGCTAGTATTAAAAGACAATAAACAAAAAGTGTTGGTGAGGTTGGGTTGTGGAGAAAAAGGAACCCTCATACACTGTTGGTGGAAATGTAAATTGAGGCAACCACTGTGGAAGCAGAATGGAGGTTCCTCAAAAATTAAAAACAGAAATACCATATGAGCCAGTAATTCCACCACAGGTGTTTACCTAAGGAAAATGAAAACACTGATTTAAATTGAATTGAATGGATGATTTCATATATAACCTCTACTTTTATTGTAGCATTATTTACAATAGCCAAGATATGGAAACAACCAAAGTATCCATAGAGTGATTAATGGATATAGAAGATGTGGTATATAGGCAATGAAATATTACTCAGCCATGAAAAAGAATGAGCTCTTGCCATTTTTGACAACATGGAGGGACCTAGAGGATATTATCGTAAGTGAGGGAAGTCATACAAAGACAAATACATACGATTTAACAGATACATGGAATATGAAAGAAGAAAACAGAAAAACAGAAATAAACCCTTAAATACAGAGAACTGGTGGTTGCCACAGTTGATGGTCATGTGAGAGATAGGTAAAATAGGTGAAGGGGAGTGAAAAGTACATGCTTCCAGTAATGGAATGAGCAAGTCAGGGTGACAGAAGGTAAAACATAGTGAATAATCAATGATATTGTAATAGTATTACAGCTACACTTTTAGTAAATATAGCATAAGGTATAGAGATGTTGAATTGCCATTGTTCACATGAAACTAATGTGACATTGTAAGGTACGCTTCAGTAAAAAAAGTAGATGAAATACAACTACATATATCAATATGGATGGATCTTACAAACATAATATTGAGTGAGAAATACAATTCACAGAGAAATACTTAACGTAGAATTTTTAATATATTTCAGAAATGTGACTGTAAAAGTTATATTTTAGCAGTACCTGTATATATGGTCATTTTTTTAAAGCAAAGGACTAAAAACTAAGGATCAAGGTAACCTCAGAAGGAAGGGGAGATGGAAAAGGGGTGTTATCAGGAAGGGGCATATGCATGGAAGGATTCAAATGCATTGCCAATGTTTTATACTTTATACCAGGTGGTATAAACAAAGGTTTTATAATTATTTGTTAAGCGATATCTATAGATCTATATCTTTATCTATGTATATACATAGATATATACATACATTATATATATGTGTATATATAGTGTGTATATATGTATACATATATATATATATGAATGGAAGTCTCTTTTACACATATTTCACCAAAGAGAGAGATTAACCTGGGGGTACTGGTATAAAATGTAGATTCTTAGGCCCTATCACCATAAATTTTGATTCAGCAGGTCTGATGAGCATCCCAGGTGATTTCAAAGCAGATAAACCTATACACCACACTTATACTGGCTTAGCATAAGGAGGACTTTCCACACTGAAAGAACTAATACCTATACTGAAAGAGCAATGAGTTGGTTTAATATTCTGAGTGAAACTGACATGATTCACTCATCAAATGCAGATTGAGAGAGGGGGTGGTATCTTGAGGACAGCCTGGCTGCTATTTTTTAAACCCATTCCAATACAGCCACCTTGGTGTTGCAAGCATGCCTGTGCAGAAATAAATGGCAGGTAATGTGTGTGAGCTTGCACAACTCCCAAGAGTTTGCACAGGCAGAGTTCCTGTAATATTGCTTTTGTTGCTAGACATGCCTAAATTCAGGTCTCTGTGCCAGAACTTGAAGAGAGATTATAGACTGTGAGGATTTCTAGGTTTTGGGGGTGTTGTTTGCCCAAATCAACTAGTAGTGAACAAGGGGAGAGAATCTTGTTGTACTGCACATGTCAGGAGCAATACTGTGTGGCACTGATGGCAACAGTAGCCGAAAGGAATAGGACATCTTGTAACAGCTATTTTCAGTCTGGACTACTCAAACACCTAGGGGTATACAAAGACTTTCCAAGGGGAATAAATCAGTTGATATTTTCAAGAGAATGAATTTCTAACTCTTTAGTGTTCATATGTACACTTTCCTAAAACAGATAAACAGATATGCTTGAGAATGCACATATATAGTTAGACTGTGTTGCCATTCTACTTCTCCTTTTGTACCCCACCATCCTTCACAGTCACACACCTCTGCTTTTCAGAATAAACACGAAACTTTAATTTATTCTATATATTACTATAGTGATTGCCATTAAGATTGAAAAATTCTAAGGCTATCAAATAAAACAATTGAACAAGACACCATAAGCCCATGTCATGCCTTTCCTTATCATGTCCTGTCATCTATCATATCATTAGGGTAAGCAGGGCATTAAAAATAGATGGGAAAGTCTATATTCAGATACATCATAGAGTAAGGAGAAGGGGTAATGACAATTTACATCTAGCAACCTCACTTCCTCTATCATCTGTTAACAACCAAATGCACTGCTCCTAAAGGTGAATCCCCAAGAAGTAAACAAAGAGAGTTCTGGTAAAACACATTGAAAATGAAGGTACATATTTCATCCAGGCAGCAAACTTTTGGTTGAGCTTTTGTCTTATCTACTCATATATCCTAGAATTCAATTTAAGAAGGAAAAGGGTTGTGAAGGGGTTGTGTATACACACAAAGTATGAACTGGAAATGAAGGCCAACTTTTCTGATAGAAATTAATCTGATTTGGCTGAGTGGTCTGACAATGAAGTTTGCTTTTATCAATTAGGTGATATGGCACATGGTTTCCTAAATGAGCTAGATCTGCAGAGAAAATTATTAAAATACTAACACCTTTTTGCCAAATACTGTTGTGTTGTATTGACATAGATGTAATGAAGTTAACAATATTTCAATTTTCCCAAGTCTTTGAGGATATCAGGTTAAACAAAAATGAGTCAGGGTACTATTTTCCAGAATTATTTTGGGGGAACATGAGTAGAGAAGTTGGGGGAGCGCTTTCTTAGGCATCTGGGCTGGTTTCCAGTTCTCTCCCTGAGAAGATGGTAATGCCTGACTGAGCAAGCCTCTGTGGAGGTGTTGTGGAGTTATCAGGAGAAAACCAGGGGAGGGCAAAAAAAAAAAATGTTCTTGTTGAAGGTGACAGAGGAGCTCTGAGTTCCTATTTAAAACTATTAATATTTGATATATCGGGTGAAGCAAAATATTTGCTCATTCAACTTGCATTTTTCTAGGTGCTAGAGAGACAGTAGTGAATAAGCCGAGAAATTTTCTGTTATCATCTAGCTTACGTTATAGTGGGGGGGGGGGTACTAAAAGAGTGAACACATGAATACCATTTCAGGTAGTGATGAAAGCTATGACTAAAATAAGAGGTAATTTGAGAGTGACGAGAGGGGAAGTGTTATTTCAGATTGCATGGTCAAAGAAGGGACTCTGATTCAACTTTTGGATTGAAATGTGCATAATGAGCTAGCAGGGGATAATTCAGTAGAAGAATGCTCTACACACAGAAATCACAAGTGCAAAGGCCCGGAGTTGGAACATGCTTGGTCTGTTTGAGGACAGGAAGACAGTCAGTGCTTCTGCAGCAGCTGAAAGAACAAAGGGGCAAGTGGAAGGAGGCCAACTTGGGGAGGGAGGCAAGAACAGATGGTGTGGTGGAGCCTTTTAGGCACCCTACGGCATTTGGTTTTTATACTCAGTACAATGAAAGCTCTTAAACCAATTTAATCAAGAGAATGAGATCTGATATTTATTTTTAAATGCTCACTCTGGCTGCTCTGTAGAGAATGGACTACGGGAGAAAGGAAGAGAAAAGTGACCAGTAGGTTGACTGCCATGGTATAGGACTGAAGTGGCTAAAGAAGTGGGAGAGAGGCCAGAACCAGGATATATTTCAAGTAGAGCCCATAAGATCAACTCCTCAATTTACACAGTTGAAAGAGAGTTAAGAGGACAGATGACTCCCATATTCTAACCATTAACTGAGATTGAGAAGACTAGAGGCAGATTTGATAGATTTCAAGCTCCTCTTTCTTTCTGGACATGTTATGTTTGAAATGCTAGTGGACATCAATATGGTAATGTTAAGCAGTCAGCTGAACACACAAGCTTGGGGCTTATCAGGAAGTTAGGACCAAAGATATAAACTGAGGGGTCATCCACATGTGGTTAGTATTTAACACCATGATACTCATTTCACTTGTATAGCCTGTCTACGTACCGCATAAACTGTTTAGAGAACAGATGAAAATAAATAGAATTGGATCTTCTAGAAGTTGTTTGCAAGACTTTCCCTTTTCTTAGTTATTCCTTCATTCTGTTTGTAAAATTAGGATTGCAGTTTTCAATGTAAAGCATATGAAACACTGAAGAGTTAGGTAGAGAATAGCATTGCTGCCAGGTCATTAGATACACCTCATACATAGAAAGTTTTGGCATCACAGTGTCTCTCCCCACGGAGTTCCAAATTTGAGTCTTGATCAAGTGGAACCTAAATCACATCTGGAGCACTCACTGTAAGGGATCTAGGGCTTTTGTAGCCTTTGCTGGCCAGAAAAGTCACCCTAGAATGAGGTTGGAATGGATAGTGAAGGAGCCAATCCAGTGGCTGCCCCACTGGTAAGAAAAATGTGGGCAGACTTTTAATGAGGCTTTTTCTATAAAACATTTGAAGAATACTTATTAGAAATTTTTTATGCAGAATTTTTTTCTTCTGGTATGTTAAAGGGAAGAAACAACTATAGAAAACTATGGAAAAGCTCCTTGGAAGCTGTGATACAGCTTTCTAAATTAGTCTTTTAATTGTTAACCAAAAATAAGAGTTGATGAATTGACAATAAAAACAGAACTGGGGGATATAATCAATGAAATCTGACAAACATTCTTGCCAAATGTGTTGCTCAGTTTGGAGATTTTCTTTTTTGATTTTAATTTGCTTGGGGAGAAAAATTTTTTAATTGGTAAACATACTCATTGTGGTATGTAAATGGTCTTTACGTCTTCCTATATTACTGTGTTTTACACAATATGAGGGATGTACAATTAACACAGAATGCAAAATTGCAAGTGCAAGCTCCCGTGTTCATTGCAGTATTATTCACAATAGCCAAGACACAGAAACAATCTAAGTGTCCATCAACAGATGAATAAAAAAAATGTGATACACACACACACTAATATTATTCAGCCAAGAAAGGGAAATCCTGTCACATTTGACAACATGAATGGACCTTGAAGGCAGCATGCTAAGTGAAATATGTCAGAAAAAGACAAATACGGTATGATATTACTTGTCTGTGGAATCTAAAAAAGCCAAACTCAAGAAACAGTAGAGTGGTGGTTGCCAGAGGTTAAGTTGGGGGCTGGGGGCAATGGGGAAATGTTGGTCAAAGGATACAAACTTCCAATTATAAGACGAATAAATTCTGATGATCTAATGTGCAGCATGGTAACTATGGTTGACAATACTCTATTTTATACTTGAAAGTTTCTATGAGAGTAGAGCTTTAATGTTCTCACCACCACAACAAGATGGTAATTACTGAGGTGAAGGATGTGTTAACTAACCTTATTGTGGTAGATATTTCACATTATATAAGGGTATTGAATCATCACATTGTACACCTTAAACTTACACAATGTTATATGTCAATTATATTTCAATAAAGCTAGAAGGAGGGGTTCAAGATGGTAATGTAGAAAGACTGTGAACTCACCTCCTCCCATGGACATCAAATCTACACCTGCATATAGAGCAGTTCCTCCTGAAGAACAACGGAGGGCTGATTAAACAGCTTCTACATGACAAAAGATAAAGGGATCACATTCAAAATATTGGGAGAGAGAGTGACACAGTCAGTGGGAACCCCACCACCACCACTATGAAACGTAGTAAGGAGGGATACCACTGAGGTGCCCATGTACAGATATACTCACTCTGGGGTACACCAGAAAACCCCAGCAGTTTAAAAGGCAACAAGACAATACTTGAAAGAAACCCATTTACTAACCCCAGTGCATCTGCCAAATGGTGGGGAAACTACTGAAACTCTCTTTGGGGCTGGAGGTGCTACAGAGTGCCATTGTTTTTGTCCCCCCTCCACCTTGAGAGTGAAGAAGGGAGCAAAGTCTGAGTGTTCTAGCCAGTCTGTTGCCTAAGAAAGCCCTAGGCTCCCAGCTCCCCACAGCGGCCCCTCAAAACTGTGTCCACCCCAGCTCCTGGCATTCTATCAAGGCTGCCATGGTGTGGGACACACAGGGACACCCCAGCCTGCACCTGCTATATCTCCACCCATGTTGCGAGGGCAGCTCCAGCACAGAGCACCTGGGAACCCCATCCCCTGCACCGACTCCAGCTTCATCCACTTTGCCAGGGTAGCTCCCAGTGCAGGGTGCTCTAGCACCCCAGCCTATGTCTGTTTCAGATAGCCAGCAAAAGCCACTGGGCACACAGTCTACACGGAGGCTGTTCCTATAAAATGTCACTCCTTCAAGACTGGGAGAGGTAGATATTTTGCCTGATTCATAGACAAACACAGAAAGTCAAACAAAATGAGAAGGCAGAGGAATATGCTCCACATGAAATAAGAGAAACCTTCACAAAAAACCTAAATAAAACAGACAAGCAATCTATCTGATAAAGAGTTCAAAGTAATGGTCACAAAGATGCTCACTGGACTGGAAAGAGTAGATGAACTCAGAACTTCAAGAAAGAAAATATAAAAAAAGAACCAATTAAAGTTGAAGAATACTATAACTGAAATGGAAAGTACTCTAGAGGGAGTCAATAGCAGACTAGAGGATGTTGACAAATGGATCAGCGATCTGGAAGACAGGGTAATGGAAAGTAATAAAGGTGAACAGTACAAACAAAAAAATCTTAAAAAATTAGTTAAGGGACCTCTGGAACACAAGCATGCTAACATTCATATTACAGGAATCCTGGAAAAAGAAAAGAGACACAAATGGGCAGAAAAATTGGAAGAAATAATAGCTGAAAACTTTCCTAACTGGGAAAAGGAAACAGAAATCCAGATGGAGGAAGCAGAGAGCCATGAACAAGATGAACCCAAACAGGTCCACACCAAAACACATAATTATTAAAATGTCAAAAATTAAAGATAACAAGAAAGTTCTCTTACAGCGACGGACTAAGAGTTATGCTGTAAGAAGCAAAAACCTCTCCTTGTCCTCTCCACCATCTGCTCTGCAGCTGCAAAACAGCAATCATGCCTGAATGCATTTCCATCCCTTTTGGCCAGGCTGGTGTCCAGATTGGCAATGCTTGTTGGGAGCTATTGCCTGGAACATGGCATCCAGCTCAATGATCAGATGCCAAGTGACAAGACCACTGGGGGAGGAGAGGACTCCTTCAACACCTTCTTCAGTGAGATGGATGCTGGCAAGCATGTGCCCAGGGCAGTGTTGGTTTCCTTCTCCAATAGAAAAAGTATTTGGCAAAGTACAACCATTCATGATAAAATCATTTATGATAAAAACTGTCAAGGAAGTGGGTTTAGAGGGAATATACCTCAACACAATAAGGTCCATATATAACAAACCCACACCTAACATCATACTCAATGGTGAAAGCTGAAATCCATTCCTCTAATATCAGGAATAAGACAAGGATGTCCACTCTCACCACTTTTATTCAACACAGGACTGAATGTCCTACCTGCAGCAATCAGACCAAAAATATAAGTTAAAGGCATCCAGTTGGTAAGGAAGAGGTAAAACTGTCATTATTCGCAGATAACTATATAAAAAACCCTTTAAAAAGCCCACCAAAACATTAGAATAAATTCAGTATAGTTTCAGAATAAAACATTAATATAAAGAAATGTGTGTGTTTCTATAAACAAAGTAGCAGAAACTGAAATTAAGAAAATAATACTATTTATAATTGCATCAAAAAGAACAAAGTAACTAGGAATAAATTTAACCAAGAGGTGAAAGAACTATACTCTAAAAATTATAAGATACTGATGAAAGAAATAAAGACAACACAAATAAATGGAAAGATATACTGTACTCATAGATTAGAAGATTATTAAAATGCTCATACTACCCAAAGCAATGTACAGATTCAATGCAATCCCTATCAAAATACCAACAGCATTTTTCACAGAAGTAGAACAAAATCCCAGAATTTGTATGCAACCACAAACAATCCCAAATTGCCAAAATAATCTTGAGAAAGAACAAAGCTGAAGGTATCATAATCTCAGCTTTCAAACTATACTATAAAATTATGGTAATTGAAAGAGCATGGTACTGGCAGAAAAACAGACACATAGATCAATGGAACTGAATAGAGAGCCCAGAAATAAACCCACGCTGCAACAAAGGAGGCAAGAATATACAATAGGGGAAAGACATTCTCTTCAAGAAATTCTGTTGTGAAAACTGGACAGCTACATGTAAAAGAATGAAACTGGACCACTTTCTTTTACCCAACACAAAAAAAACCCCTCAAAATCTATCAAAGACCTAACTATAAGACCAGAAGCCATAAAACTACCAATAGTAAACGTAGGCAGTAATTTCTTGGACATTGGCCTTAGGAATATTTTTCTTGGTCTCTTCAATGGAAATGAAAGAAAAAATAAATTATTAGGACTATACCAAAATAAAAACCTTTTGCACAGGGAAGGAAACAAAAAGAAAAGGTACCCTATTGAAGGGGGAAAAAACATTTGCAAATGATGTATCTAATGTATCTAATAAGGAATTAATATCCAGTGTGTGTGTGTGTGTGTGTGTGTGTGCGCGCGTGTGTGTGTCCTTCTGCAACTCAACACCAAAAAACGATCTAATTAAAAAATGGGCAAAGGACCTGAATAGGCTTTCTTCCAAAAAAGAAACTGGCCAAGAGATACATGAAAAGATGCTCAACATCACTAATCATTGGAAATGCAAAACAAAACCATAATGAGATATCAGCTCACATCTGTCAGAATGGTAGTATCAGAAAGACAAGAAATAACAAGTGTTAGCAAGGATGTGGAGAAAAAGGAACCCTCACGTATTGTTGGTGGGAATGTAAATTGGTACAGCCACTGTGCAAAACTGAAGAAAATGAAAATATTAATTTGAAAAGATTATTGCACTATGTTTATTGTAGCATTAACAATAGTTAAGATACAGAAGCAACCTAAGTATTTATTGATTGACAAATGGATAAAGAAGATGTGATATATAAACAATGGGATATTACTTATCCATAAGAATAAAATCTTGCCATCTGTGACAACATGGATGGATCTGGAGGGTATTATGCTAAGTGAAATAAGTCATAAAGAGGCATACCATGTGATTTCACTTTTATGTGGAATCTAAATGACAAAACAAATGAACAAAAATTAAAATATACTCAAAGACAGAAGAAATTCATGGTTGTCAGAGGTCAGTGGGTGGTGGGGTGGGTAAAATAGGTGAAGGAGATTAAGAGGTACAAACTTTCAGTTATAAAACACATAAACCACAGGAATGAAAAGTACAGTATAGAGAATATAGTCAATTATATCGTATTACTTTTGTATGGTGACAAATGGTAACTATACTTACTGAGAGGAGTATTTTGTAAAGCACATAGTTGTCAAATCACTGTGTTGTACTCCTGAAACTAATATGTCAGTTGTAGTTCAACAAAAAAAAGGTTGAAATTTTTTTTCATACAAAGAATAGGATAGGCATATAAAACTATAATAGCTATAAATTCCTCTGCTTGAAATTTTTTGGGATGTTGTCAAAGATGTCTAGAACTTATTAAAAATCTTATTGGGGACCTCTGAATGCCATGTGAATATCTGCTTTTGTGAAGAATAATTAGTTCTGTAGTAACTGCCTAAATTGATTAATCTATGACTGCAAAGTTTGATTTATTTAATCCTAACAATAAATTATAATGCTACCCAATAGCTTTTGAGTTTACTATTACCAAGCTTTTTAAAAAATTGTATTTATTTATTTGAGAAAGAAAGAGAACATGAGTGGGGGGCAGGGGAGAGGGACAAGCAGACTCCCCACTGAGCAGGGAACGAATGTGGGGCTCAATCCCAGGACCTAGAGGTTGTGGCCTGAGTCAAAGGCAGATGTTTCTTTCTCTTTTTT
Organism: Zalophus californianus; assembly: GCF_009762305.2. Classification (NCBI taxonomy): domain Eukaryota; kingdom Metazoa; phylum Chordata; class Mammalia; order Carnivora; family Otariidae; genus Zalophus; species Zalophus californianus. The sequence continues at coordinate 127,344,375 of NC_045598.1, forward strand.
TTGTTCTGTTTTTTTTTTTTTTCAGATCCACAGATTTTCATTTAATTTTAAAAAATTTTTTTATGTTATGTTAGTCACAATACATCATTAATTTTTGATGTAGTGATCCACGATTCATTGTTTTCATATAACACCCAGTGCTCCATGCAGTATGTGCCCTCCTTAATACCCATCACCAGGCTAACCCATCCCCCCACCCCCCTCCCCTCTAGAACCCTGTTAGTTTCTCGGAGTCCATAGTCTCTCGTGGTTCATCTCTCCCTCTGATCCCCCCCTTCATTTTCCCTTCCTTCTCCTAATGTCTTCCATGCTATCCCTTATGTTCCACAAATAAGTGAAACCATACAATTGACTTTCTCTGCTTGACTTATTTCACTTAGCATCATCTCCTCCAGTCCCAACCATGTTGATGTAAAAGTTGGGTATTCATCCTTTCTGATGGCTGAGTAATATTCCATTGTATATATGGACCACATCTTCTTTATCCATTCGTCTGTTGAAGGGCATCTCGCCTCTTTCCACAGTTTGGCTATTGCGGACATTGCTGCTATGAACACTGGGATGCATATGGCCCTTCTTTTCACCATATCTTTGTCTTTGGAGTAAATACCCTGTAGTGCAATTGCCGGGTCATAGTGTAGCTCTATTTTTAATTTTTTGAGGAACCTTCCCAAAGGCAGACATTTAACCGACTGAGCCAAGCAGGCACCATATTACCAAGCTTTTTAAAAGTGCTTTACATATGTTCTTATTTTATCATCTTGAGTTTCTAGTAATCGGCTAAATTTAAGCTAGAATATTTGATTATTTCTATCTTTTAAGGACTGAAGAAATGGTAAACCAAGACAATGATTATCAGTATATACAGAGAGCATTGAGAATTAGGGTTAAATTTTGTCAAGCAGTCAAGCATTATTCAGTGTATTAGGAGGAGTACTTTGTCAGTAGTTTGTCCAAAATTGTTTATTAGGTCTAAAAGTAATGGCTGGCATGAGAACTGAGTAGCTATAATCACCTGTGACTCGTTCCTTGAATCTGAAAATTTCTAGAAAACAGGAACCATGTTGAAGCTTAAGGTATGAAAAAAACTCCTTGAATGGCAACAGTAGTGAACGCTGCAAAAACTCAAGGGAACGGCAAAGGAAAGTGGCAAAACTGCAAACCACTCATTGAGAAAGAAGAGCACCAGCTGAAAGGAAATGAGGACAATGAATAAGTAGAGTGAGGCAACCAGGTTTTGTCATTTCCCCATGTGACTGAAGAACAAAGAGAGTCCAGAAGCCCTGGATCTGCCTTTTTAAATTTCCTCTATTAAATGTATATGGCAACTCTCTGTATGAGACTGGGCAATTTAGGTCTTTGAGCTGCTTTTCTGGAGGAAAGAGAGTTTTCTTTTTTAGCAGTAGGACTGTCTGGATTTATAAGCTTAACCAATTCTGGAACACTTCTGTCAGGGGTTAAGAAATATTATTCTATAATTACCACATTGGTTAGGTGGTTTCTGGTTCCAAATGAACAGAAAACCCACTTCAGATTGTACTGAGCCATCATGAGAAATTATTTGCTTGTAAATGAAAAGTCCAGCAATAGGTCAGCATGATTTGGTCAGGGCACCAACTCGATTTCTCTATAATTTTCATCACTCTGCATTCCTCTATTCACTCTACCCAACTTCTCTTATGGTCACAGAATGGCTGCAGCAGTGCTGGGTCTTACATTCATATACAACATTGTCAGAAAAAGAAAGGGGGGGAGTACTTTTCTTTTCCAGTTACTGACAACATAGTCCTTCACTTCACTAGCGTTGGATCAAGCAAGATGCTGAGCCCACCCTTGAAGCAATCACAGTGCTGGAAGAATGCTGTGTGCTGACTGGTTCATGCTATTAAACCTCACTCCTGCAGCAGGGGAGGGGGTAGTAATGCTAACAGAGGCTCTCATAACAATCCGTGGCTGCTGCACAATGAGGACAACCTCAACGTCCACACAGAAACCACGGCATGATCCTGTGTGCACTTGCTCTCAATGCTCTTATCTAGTTTGTCTTTTCCAAATTGCACAGAGGTTTGGTGGGATGTCTGCGGGGGGTAATTAAGTAGGTTTTAATGTACGGGGCATTTAATGTACAAGGCAACCTGCAGAGGTGGGAGTAGAGAATAATCTTGTCAGGTTTCTATAAGCCAAAGCCTTTTGGAAGAATTTTCTGAGGATGCAGAGTTCTGGCATTTAATAATAATAGCTCAGGATTGAGCTTAATTAAGAATAATCAGGAAGGGGAGGTTATTATTAGCAGGCTAAAATTACACAGCAGCGGAAGAGTCAAAGAATTGTCAGCTATGTTCAAAGGCAAAAACCAGAATCTATTTCTTTTCTTTCTATCCCCAAATGAATTTACATAAAGCTTAATGGCTTTGTAATTATATAAGGACTTTTACTCTTCAGTACTTTCTTCAGGCTGCACTTTTTAGTTTCTTCTTACTAAGTACTTAATTTCCCCCATTTGGTGAATAAAATCTAAGTGAATGTAGACTTTTTGATGTATGGGTACCAGATGCCGGGAAGAAAAACAGACTTCAAACGTTATAAGATTCCAGAAGTCTGGAATAGTGGGAGATTTCCAGAATATGAATGGCTTTATTTGAATTGTGCAAAATGGGATGTGAAAAGAAGCTAGGGCTCCTGATGGCAAATAGCAGAAACCTCAACCCTTGTACTGACTCCCCTCCTACCTCCACTCCACACACTTCTTCCTTTTATTATGAGTTGGATCAGGATTGAGGGCAACTGATGAAGAGCATCTTGTACAGGATGAGTTCCAGTCTATAAAATCTCTGTGACAATGTCCTGTGAGGCTGGAAAGAGTTCTGTATCATGAAATTATTCTGACCCATCTAAACAGGTCTTTTCCTTTTCTACATTACCCCAGGCCTCAGGGCTAAAAATGATCGGTGGCCAAATTTTCTGTTTTTGCGCTTTGGATTCTAGTCCTGGCTTTCTCTTACTAGCTGTGAGACTTGAGGCCAATGATTCCACCTTTGTGATCTCTATAAGTGATGGATAATGAAGCTCATTCATTACTGCACTATCAGTAGGATCAAATTAGGTAACACACAGGCATTATAAAGTGACACAGTGGTAGAAAATTATTAATCTCTCAAACACCAAAAATGGTCTGGAGTGTTGCAGCAGGACATTCTTTCAACATGTCTGAAGTTTCTTTTTAACAGGAATTCTTATTGCAGAGCGATACAATTTGGTCATTCTAAAAAAACAGAGCACACAGATGCTTCTACTTTATAAAATTAGATACTGGAAAATAATATACATAAGCCTTTTGGCTGCTATCATCCAAGTAGAACTGCAATTCAATCTCTGATAACAGGGATCCAACTTTACCATTAGTGTGGTTTCTGTGATTTCACCTGCTCTAATGAGCTGCAGAAAGATAATGCCTACTGTGCGATACATAACTGTTAAGAGGCAGGAGAAATGGATTTTGATGGAAAGATATAAGGATATATGTTCCTCTTGAGCTTAATTCTAAAACCCCTTTCCAGTTGGCCATGAAAAATATTCAGTCTTTACTCTAAACTGCTTTAAAATAACATTCTACTGTGCTAGAATTCTTCTGTTCAGCATTAATCAAGATCTATGAAGAAAAGAAAGTGAACCTCCTCTCAACCTAATCTTGCCAGAGATCACACATACTGGCTTTGATGCCTGTTCAGAAGTTCCTGAAAGAGAAGAGGATGCACTCAGCTGAAAATGACAGGGAGATCCCCACGTGACTCTGTAATGGTATCATTAAAAAGGAGTGTTTAATCTCTGCAATCCCTGACTTTAAAATAGCTACTACTGTGTGAATCAGAAGGTGGAGGGACTCAGCACTGAGGAGCTCATGGCAGCAAAGATGAAGTATCTGTAAAGGGTTTAAAAAAAAAAAAAAACTTGTTGCAAAGAATCTTTCCTTTGGTTTATCCTTGGCTCTGTTTTCCTTGAGGTTATTTCTTATCCATCCCCTTCCTGGACATAAAATACCTGTCACTGATATTTTCACCAGGCTTATAAGTTTTGGTGTGTGTTGGAATCCTCCTAGTCTCTGTGGAAGCAAAGAAGCAAACTGGGCAGGCAATTGGAGGAATTCTTATTACTGCTATTTCTTCAGTTTTGCCTACATTGATGAGGCTATAAATGGGGTTGGGTGAGAAAAGAAGTCTGGACGAGAACGGCTGCAGGGATGCCCTTTCCTGGCCCAGGTCAATCAGAGTTATAAAACCCATAACCCTAAACCCTGCTGTTTTGAAGTAGTTTCTGTTTGAGACATTTCTATTTCCAGGATCCCATTCTTTTCCTTCCAAATAGCCCCACAAGCGCCACATAATAGGAAACATGGATCGGTATAGCAATTACTGGTTAGCCCCAAACACAGGTCATTTATGTAGCACATATGACAAAGAATTCAGAGGACTCATGGTGATGTGCTATCACAGTGTGATGCCCAGTTGTAAACCTGACCTCATGCCATCCATGTTGAGTGGAAGGAGCATTGGAGTTCAGGGCATCAAAACAGGTTTCAAGGCTTGGCTCAATCATTTAATTTCCCTCATGCCTGGTCATTATAAAATGGTGAAACCTTACCTGTGTAACAGAGCCTAAAGAGGGCTAAATGAGAATGGAAATGAAGGCTCTTTGTAACACAAATGCCACATACAAATGAGATTCTGTCTGGGCCTACAGCCATTGGGATTTTAAGGATGGTCTTTACGAGTTTGGTGGAGTTCCTTGTTGGTCCAGAATAGAGAGCCAGAGACAAATGGATATGTCCCTGTGTCTAGACCTCTGGATCTATTCAAAATATTTCTAAGTAGTTTGACCTCAAAGATTGACTGAGCTGGGAAACGGAGGTAATATGATGCCATCCCCTCCTTTCCTTTCAAATATAAAACCAAAAAATGAAAAATACTACCCCATCATCTATATCTACTTTCCATCTTCCCACCTCTTATCATTAGATTTCTTTTGCTTAAACACATGGTGTCTTCAGATTCAGATTAGGAGGAGCAGAAATGCTGGCTCAGAAGACCACAATTGCACATCTGGACTGGGGTGAGGGGGATACAGAGAGGGGAAAGGTTTGGGGATAGAGGCCAAAAATACAGGCCTCTTCTTCTATTTCCCTCCAGACAGAATACTAAAACAAAATAAATTGAAAAGGTTAGTTTTAAAGACAATGATAGGAAGTCACAGCGGTTAAAAAAAATCAAGTTCTTTGTGATAACAGCATTGTGATTGTGTTGAAATCAACCATTGTGTACCTCTGGAAAATAATTCCATGTTGCTGGAGAATAAATATAACCAGACAATTCCTAAATAGGACAAAGAACAAAAATTCAGCCAAACGAAACAAAGAACATCCGCATAATATACCTAGAAATTTAAAATATATCCTTTCCTTTCTCTAAAAGGTGAGAAGTATCAGAAAAGCTGGTTTTCTAAGTCAACAGCAAAGATAACTGTTCCACTGGTCTTCCTTGCTAAGGGTAGGCCTGTTCCACATGTGAGGTTTTGTGTTCATCAGAATCTTCAACAACCAACTCTGCTTCTGGTAGGCATTCAACAAATATTTGTTGAATCAGTTTCCTTAAACTTTGGAGGGTCTTAAGTATATATGTGTGTGTGTGTGTGTGTGTGTGTCCATCTATGCCTCCCTCTGCCCATCTGTCTCTCTCTGTCTCTGGTTCCATGTATGTGTTGCTTTGGCTCATGTATATGTCTCTTTTTCTGTCTCTGTGTATGGCTGTGTATGTCTCTCTGGCTCTGGGTGTCGCCCTAACCCTGTGTGTGTGTGTGTGTGTGTGCGTGTGTGTGTGTGCGCGTGCATGCGTGCTTGTTGCCCTGGCCCCACGTCTCTTTGTGTCTGGTAGAATAATGGTAGTACTTGGGGTAGCTCAGCAGCTCTTCCACACACCTGGCTAGTCTCCCTCCAGGTCTAATGACTCAGCTGTTCGGCCGGAACCTCCGAGTGGACTTCCTACTTGCCTCTCTCCTCCAGCCAATATAGTCTCTGTTGACACTAGTAGGGTCTCAGTGAAATACAAATCTGATTCTGCATTCAGGCACTATTTACTGAATTCCTGCTCCTGCCAGCCACTCCCCAAGGTTCTGAAGTCCCCCCTCAGCCACTTTCCATCATGTAGGGAATTATGTGCTAGTCAGCCTCCTCTCCGGCCCCCATACCCAACCCACATGCTGCCTTTTCAGCCACACCAGAGTCCTTTGTGTTTCCCCAGAGTGGTATGCTGACTCATCCCTTCTTGTCTTTGTTCCTTCTGCAATGAAAACCCTTCCCCATCTTGTTCATCTGAAGTATTCCCTTTATCCTGTAACACCCAGCTAGGGGGCTTTTCTGTAAAGGCTTCTCTGATCTCTTTTTCTAACCCAGACAGAGGGCAGCATTGTACATGGTATGTCATAGTGCTACAACCAGCACTTCTAGCACTTGCTTGTGACACATAGGTCATATATACAGCCCTGGGTCATAATGCTTTTTTTTTTTTTACTTTAAATTTTTATTGTTATGTTAATCACCATACATTACATGATTAGTTTTTGGGTCGTAATGCTTTCTTTCCATTGCTGTCTCCCTGCCTGCAGTGCAAGCTCCCTGAGCATCTTGGCATGCCCAACTCCATAAGAGGTAGGTAATACACACTGGTTAAAAGAAGAGCAACGTAGGTGTAACTTATGAAACCGGCTTCCCTGTGGATCTGCCTTTTGTACCTGCCTCTAAATGTTATTTTTTAGGGCCTTCTTCTCTTTTCATTCCACAGCTCTTTCCTAGGCAATCTCACCTAATCCTCTTACTTTGACACACCTATACGTTGCTCACTCCCCAAAATTTATCTCTAAAACCTCTCTTCCAGGTTCCTGCTCAGATATCTGACTATATACCTAGTTATCTCTTCCTGAATGTATCCCAGACACATCAAGCATAATATCCAACAATAAAATTGTCTTTTCCTCAAATCCACCATTTGTTTTGTTAAGCGGTACCCAAAATCCAGACACCTCCCAAACCAGAAATCATGGCTGTGTCTTTGAAATTTCCTTCTTCCTCAACCAAACATCCAGTTCATTGCCAAATCTAGTGCATTCTACCTCTAATTCTGACCTTGAATCTTTCTTCCTCCCTTCCTCGCCAGTGCTCCTCCTCTGCTTTCTCTTTCCTGGTCTACTACTGAGCCTCCTAACTGGTCTCCCTGCTACCATTCTGCCCCCTTCAATCTGCACTGCACAATGCAGACAAGCCATCTTTGGAAAAAAAATGCAAACAGCATCCTGTTCCTCCTTGCTTAAAACTGTTCAGTATCTTTCCATTCGCGAAAAGATAAAATTCTTCAATTTCTTAGCGTAACCTGCAAAACCCTATGCCAGTGGGCCCCTGCTTTCCTTTCCAGGCTTTTCTTGCACTCCTCACTTTTTATGCTGCAGACATACAGCCCAGAATTCTCCCTACCAAATGGAAACAGACACATAACAGAATTCAAATTCAGATTAGACCAGTTCCCAGGGAATGCAGATATTCCCTGATTAAATTATGGCTGCCAGTCATCACTCAAACTACAGAATTTGCTAATTAAGAGACAAAGCAATAGGATATATGTGTAACTGAGCAGTACCTAAGGTGGGAAAGGAATACACCAACATGTTTGTTTCAGTTAAAATTAGCTGGAATCATTTAAGGTATAGTTTATCCTGGGGAAAAAATGGAATAGATTAAGTTATAATGGCTATTCTAGGAGAAGTCTTTCTCCCCTGATGCACACTAACAACATATAGTCACTTTCTTATAAGTCTCCTTCCAAGAGTCTCCCAGCACTTGATCATTGAAAATATATTACAAATATTAGAGAACTTCAAATCTATACTTTAATAAACTACAAACCTAATTATATTTGAAAAACTGCCCCAAGGCCCTGTTGTACATTTCAACAAGGTGTTTAACCAGCTTAATGCTTAAGGACTTCACCTGACCAAAACTGCCCTACTCATGAATTTCACCAAAACAGTTTTCACACTTATCATAAATAATGAATGAATCACATGTTATCAACATGCAAAACACATTTTATGATACATTGCCTTGTCTTTTCATTGCATTTCTTTTATTGCTTAGAGATTTTCCCCAGTGATAAACTAAGACGATTTTCAAAAAAATGAATTGGAAAATATAGCAACCTTTAAAATATCATTTCTCTCCACAGTGGAAAAGCTTCATCACTGTAGTCAGTGTTTTTAATAATCCAGATAAAAAGTAGTTATAGAAGGTTGGTAATTTCAAATCTAGTTCAATGGCAGCAAAAACAAACCCCAACTGGCCTGATTTTTATTACTTAGGGAAACAGTATAGCATAATTTAATAGCTTTGGATTTTGGATTCAGAAAACCTAAGTTTGAATCACCTGGGAGCATAAATTTGGAAAGATAACTTCTCCGACCCTCAGTTTTCTCTGGATAATATTACATCTACTAGTAGGTTGGTGAGTTTAAATGACCTTAACTACCAGTATAGTGTTTGACATGTGGCAGGGGTTAAAAATTGCAGCTTTAATGAATTGTAATGATGTAAAGCTTTCTAGCTTTCCTTGATCTTATTCACAAGGGAAAATGCCACAAGATGACTTTGGTATTCATATCACTGAGTTGTTGCAGTTAATATGGTGACTAATTCTATTGATTTCCCAAAGGATGTGTGTTTTCTGGAAAAGATAGGTTTATTTTGTCATGGTTCACTTGAGAGTTTAGTGAGTTTGGCATTACTATTATTGCCAACAATATTGTTTAACATCCTTTAGAGTTATCCTAGAATTCTGGGACTATTGTGGACCTATACAGCTTCCATTTATAATTCCATTCTAAAGGGAAAGAGCTTTCTGTCTAGCTATAGAATTTCTAACCATTCTGGGAAGCAAACACTAGTTCATTTTTGTATTTAGTAACTTACTCAAGTGTTTGTTGAATGTGGACTATACACCATTCTAAGCAAAGAGGAAACAGAAATGATCAAAAATATAAAATCCATGCCATTTGTCAGGGAGGCAATACACATACATAACAAGTAAGCAAATCATATATCTGCAAGATGGTGAGGAGCACTATGGAGACTAGAAGGCAGGGAAGCTTTATATGGGGTGCCAGATGTGGGTCTTCTAATTTTAAATATCGTGGCCTCAGGGGGTGTAATTGAGAAGGTGACACCTGCATAAAGACATGAGGGAGATGAATGAGAAAGCCACAAGGGCTTTTTGGGGCAGAAACGTTCCAGGCAGAGGGAAGAACAAGAGCAAAGGCCGAGATGCAGGACTGTACCTTGTGACTGAGGAATAATGAAGAGGCAGTAGTATGGTTGGAGAGGAGTGAGCAAGTGGAAGAACAGGGGCAGGCATCAGAAGCAGGGCCTTGAAGGCTATTAGGACTCTGGTTTTTAATACAAGGGAGAAGGGAAGTCACCAGAGGGTCTTAAGTGAAGAAATAGTGTGATCTGAGTGGAATAAAGGAATTTGTTTATCCTTTTCATGCAGCAGGTAACCTCTTGCTCCTACAGTTTGTGCGCCCACCTTGATGGCTGGTCCCACAGCTGGTTCCCTCAAAACTCAAGCATCCAGTGGGCTCTTTGGGTCCCATGCAATATTTGGGTCACTATAACCCATCCCAATGTGGAGATTGTTCTATTGGAGTCCAAGAGAGTCTGGGGTAAAAGCTAGAAAGTCAGTTACATAGCACATGAACTATACTCTAGAAGTGTCTAAGAAATGGAAAATCAGAAAAAGCAAGCAGGCATTGAGAGAATAAACATCAACTACCCATACCCCCCTCCCCACAGCCCCTAACGACTACCATTTTACGTTCTATGAATCTACTTTAGGACTTTCATTTAAATGGAATCATTTTTCTTTTTCTGTTTGTTTCACTTAGTAAAAAGGCTTCAAATTTTACCTAGTTTGTAGCATATGTCAGAAATTCATTTTTTAAAGGCAGAATAATCATCTATTGTATGGATATACTTAAGCTCTTTTAAAGTCTACTCCTTCAGCCCAACATCATCACCTTGGACATTCCTTCAACCATTCAGGTCACCACAACCTCCTCAGACAATGATTTTGGGGATGGTCTTGGAGGAAGCAGGGGGCTGAAAGTGGAGAAAAGAAAAGTTACACTGAGATAAATGGAGTCCAGGATGACTGGCACTGTATGTAAGTTTAGAGTTAGAGAGTGACATGTGAGATTATTAGTTCTTGTTTTTAATTTCTTCTTGTAGCACATGTAGAATTCATGGGTGACCAGAAACCCACCACCTCCTGAGGCAGTCCATTCCAATTCTGTCTCCGTTTCAGGTACCAGCACTAATCTTTGAGCTTTGTGGAAACAGTTAATAACTTGTGATATAGCTCTGAGAGAGAGCAAGAGAGAGAGAGAGAGTGAGTGAGCGAGAGAGAGAGAGATCCCAGACTACATACTATTTCTAAGGGAGGGAATATCACTCCTGCATCTAATGATTCATTGCTTATTTGTTTTTATGATAAAACTGCTATTTTAATGTACATATTAAGGGTACAAAATGCTATGCAGTAAGCACCTTGGAAAATTATTTGGCATCAGTAATATAGAGGTACATCTCTTCTCTCCCCTACCAACCCTCAGAAAAAAGTTTCTTGACAATCTCAACTTGAGCAGAGTCACACTGAGGTCAGAGGAAACAGAAGAATAATGGGAGGAAAAACAAAGAGCTGGTATGTTTGGAAGACTTTCCTCTGAGAAATGGGCTTGTGAAGCTGATGGCCACTCTTGGTGACAGAACCTATCCCTTAACACCTTTCCAGAAGAATTTGCATCTTCCTATTGCTGGTCCTTTCTATGAAGAATTCTCTATTCAGAGCCTGAGAAATAAAACCTAAATGTATATACTGCATTGCCTCAGAGGAAAAAAAAAAACAACACTGAACCTCAAGGCAAATACAAAACAGAGATGAAGTGATAACTGAAAACCAGTGAAGATCATTTTTCAGTTACAACCTGTAGGTGTGGTAGATTTGGTTAAGCCTGTATAACTCTTCTAGCCTGTTATTAGTTAGTTAGAAGAGTCTTCCAACAAGACTCTTTGAAGTGCCTGATAAAGCAGGTACAATTTTTATGAACGATTTTGAAAGTCTCCAACATAATATCTTAAGCTATTAAGCAATGCATTTGTTAATCCCCACTGTCTAGGTGGAAACATAGACTATAGAAACAAGTAATGAACACTCTTGAAAATAAGGTAGCAAGACAGGGCCCTTAGAGGAAGGATACTGGAGTATGCTATAAAATTTAAGGAAAAGTTCAGCAACCAAGCCTTGGATAGAACAGGAATCAAGGCACCTCTAAAGTTCTTATTCCAATAACTCATAGACTATAATGGATTGTCCTACAATTGCTCTAAGTTCGGATGTTCTCAGTTCAAGTGACCAGCAGAAACCAACCCCAATTCCACGTTCCAAGGTGAGAAAATTGGATTCAATGGTTTTGGATGAGGTGTCAATCCAGACCTATCCCTAACATTTGTGGGACCTGAGTTAAAGTTAAATGGAAACCCTCCAGGAAACAGACTTTTTTTTTTCCTATTCTTGTTTTTTAATTTTTTATTGTTATGTTAATCACCATACATTACATCATTAGTTTTTGATGTAGTGTTCCATGATTCATTGTTTGTGCATAACACACAGTGCTCCATGCAGAACGTGCCCTCTTTAATACCCATCACCAGGCTAACCCATCCCCCCACCCCCCTCCCCTCTAGAACCCTCAGTTTGTTTCTCAGAGTCCATCACCTCTCATGGTTCATCTCGCCCTCCGATTTCCCCCCTTCCTTCTTCCCCTCCTATCTTTTTTTTTTCTTAACATATGTTGCATTATTTGTTTCAGAGGTACAGAACTGTGATTCAACAGTCTTGCACAATTCACAGTGCTCACCATAACACATACCCTTCCCAATGTCTATCACCCAGCCACCCCATCCCTCCCACTCCCCACCACTCCAGCAACCCTCAGTTTGTTTCGAGATTAAGAATTCCTCATATCAGTGAGTCATATGATACATGTCTTTCTCTGATTGACTTATTTCACTCAGCATAACACCCTCTAGTTCCATCCACGTCATTGCAAATGGCAAGATCTCATTCCTTTTGATAGCTGCATAATAAGGAAACAGACTCTTAACTATAGAGAACTGATGCTTACCAGAGGGGAGGCGGGGGGGTAACATAGGTGATGGGGATTAAGGAGTGTGCTTGTTGTCATGACCACTGGGCACTGTATGGAAATGTTGAATCACCCTATTGTATACCCGAAACTAATATTACACTGTATGTTAACTAAATGGAATTTAAGTAAAAACTTTAAAAAAAAAACCCAAATGTGCAAATGTTAAAAGTTACAAATTAAGGTAATAAAGATAAAATGTTCTATCCTCTTACCTTGACAGGCATACCTTCCTAACAGCCTGGAAGTCCAGGTTCAAATTTAGAATTCTCGGATCCCATAGGGGTACTGCACCCAAGTGAAGCATAGCAGCAGAGAGAATTGGCCCCTAGCCTGCTGCGCATTTGCTACTTTCTACCGCTGGCTTTAGATACCCTAGTCTGTATATCCAAGCTCCAAATATAGCCCAAATATACACCTGCCCCTTCATACCAATTGGGCCTATGGCTACAAGGCTCATGAGGGCCCTAGAAGTGGGCTTGAAGCTTTCAGGGATGGATTCCAGGGCCCCGGATTCCCACACAATCAAAGGATGGGCACACTTTGAGTAGGATGGGGGTGCAGGAGGAACAGAGCATGATGCCCAGGGCATGGATCCCTGTCACGCAGGTAGTTGATTGTAATACTAGCAGTAATGCCAAGAAAAATGATCATTCTGGTTCTATTAGTATAATTATGGCTCATCCTATTATAAGGCTAGTTAAGTGCCTTGAAGAATAGAAAAGGAACTTCATACTCAGACACTTAGTTTACTGCACACTAAATCAAAAGAGAGAAAAATTTCCTAGGTACTACCTAGGAAAGGAGAAAAATAAATGGTCACAGTAACACAAATAACATAAGCATTTTCTTACTTCTGAAGTTAAAACTGCTTATTCTTCCCCCAAAAAAGATCAGTAAAGGTTTTACTTCTATAGGTCAAATAGACTATTGATGCCAATCTTATGGCTTTGTTCTAGAAAATTTCCATTTCTTCTCTTAGGAAAAAAAAAAGAAAATACCACAACACCTGAAAATAGTTCAGATTAAAACTGTGCTAAGCTTTTATTCCATTAGGTTTCTCTCCTGGGTTCCTTAATAGGTATACCTGTGTGCACTAAGATCTTCAGAACCTTGCATGAGTGATTCTCTACATGAAGTTGTAATTCCCTATTTTCTGACCTCAATTTCCACTGCTGAAATTGAATAGTGTGACACCAACAGAAAAAAATGAAGGAACATATCTCTCAAGAAAGAGTGAATATCTCCAACAATAAAGATGAAAACAGGATATGGAAAGTACAGTTTGTACACAACTATTTTGAAAGTCATTTAAAAAAAATAGATGGATCTATTCAGATTAATCACATACACCTGGAGTTTTTCATTGTGTAAACAACCAAGTCCAAATTCATTGAAATTTTCCTCCATCTGGTCTTGCTTTTTTCTAGCCTCATATATACACAACATTATTCTTTCTATGGCTCTGGTTTTATTGTACCATTTGTACCATTCCTCTTGTCTTAGGACTTCCAGTGGGCCTCTGTTTGTGACATCAGTGATTCTCAAGGGTGCAGGAAATATGAGTACGAGCTTCAGAATAAAAAAAAACTCTAGTTTTAGTTCCAGTTCTGCCACTGACAAATTGTGTGATTCTAGACAAGTTAACCCTTCTAGTCTCATTTCCTCATCTGTAAAATGGGGATAACAATTGTGCTTATTTCATTGGGTTGTGATACAGATAGTTGAATTAATACAGATAAACTCTTATGGCAGTGTTTGGCAAGTGTTAAACCATCCACAGGTGATGCTTAACATCACTTACCAGGGGAATGCAAATCAAAACCAGTGAGATATCACCTTACACCTGTTAGGATGGCTAAAATTAAAAAAAGCAAGAAATAACAAGTATTAGGATGTAGAATAAGAAGGAAAGCTCGTAAGCTGTTGGTGAGAATTTAAATTGGTATAGCCACTGTGGAAAACAGTATGGAGTTTGCTCAAAAAATTAAATAGAACACCATATGACCCAATAATTCCGCTATTGGGTATTGACCCAAAGAAAGCACAAACACTAATTTGAAAAGATGTATGCAACCCTATGTTTATTACAGTATTGTTTACAAAAGCCAAGATATGGAAGCAAACTAAGTGTCCATTAATAGACAAACGGATAAGGAAGATGTGGTATGAATCTTGTGAAGTGAATCAACAACCAGACCTGTAAATAGGGAACTATTGGTTGCCAGAGGGGAGAGGGGTTGGGGGATGGGCAAAATGGGTGAAGGGGAGTGGGAGATCCAGGCTTCCTGACACAGCAGGGGGAATATAGTCAATGATACTTTAATGACCTTTTGTATGGTAACAGATGGTAGCTACATTTGTGCGGAGCATAAGGTATAAATTTGTTGAATCACTATGTTATACACCGGAAACTAAGGTAACATTGTGCATTAACTTTACTCAAAAAGTTTATATAGATCCCTTCCATAGGTAGTTAAAAATCTAGTTATCCTCTTAGGGTTTGTGCTCATCCCCATAGGTTCATCTCTTACTGTTCTCAGTCTTACTACTTTTCATTTCAGACCTACTGAACTAAGGGTTTTGTGAACATGCTGTACTATTCTTTGTGTGTAGGATGGCTGACTTACACTTTCTATTAAAGAACCAAACTGAGATATGACCGCTTTAAGAGTTCTTCCCCTTTCCCAGACACAAGGCACTGCTACTTTTTTTATGATGTTCAGTTAGCCCCTGTATAGTACATCATTAGTTTTTGATGTAGTGTTCAAGGATTCATTAGTTATGTATAACACCCCATCACAACACGTGCCCTCCTTAATACCCATCATCCTGTTACCCCTTTTCCCCACCCCCCTCTGAAACCCTCAGTTTGTTTCCCAGGGTCCACAATCTCTCATGGTTCATCTCCCTCTCTGATTTCTCCTCCTTCAGATTTCCCTCCCTTCCCCTGTGGTCCTCCACACTATTCCTTATGTTCCACATATGAGTGAAACCATATGATAGTTGTCTTTCTCTGCTTGACTTACTTCACTTAGCATAATCCACTCCAGTTCCAACCATGTTGATGCAAATGGTGGGTATTCATCCTTTCTGATGGCTGAGTAATATTCCATTGTATATATGAAGCACATCTTTATCCATTCATCTGTTGAAGGTATCTCGGCTCCTTCCACAGTTTGGCTATTGTGGACATTGCTGCTATAAATATCGGGGTGCATGTGCCCCTTCTTTTCACCACATCTGTATCTTTGGGGTAAATGCCTAGTAGTGCAATTGCTGGGTCGTAGGGTAGCTCTACTTCTATCCGTACTTGTCTGCTACACTTCCCCAGTGCAGAGAATGTAAGACTTTGCTTGGTAAGGAGAGTCACAGAAATGGGCAAGAAGATTTTCAGCAAGTTCTCCAAAGTAGGGTGTTACCCATTTCCTCAGGATAACCAAGGAGACCTCAGGTATTGGTGACAGAAGGCTAAAGAGAATCACTTTCCAGTGGAGGGCCTCAACCAGTGAAGCTGGGCAGAAGGGAGACCAGGTCTGCAAACTCACAGCCCTGGCATCTGGACAGAAAGTCCTCCTTGGCTCCTCCTCATTATTGAGGATGGGAAGCAGCAAGCATGTAGGGTTAGTGGTCTAATGAGAGGTAGCTCTCAGAGGGCTTCTTAGGGAAAGGTTTTGTTTTTTTTTTTAATTAAAAAAATTTTTTTGGGTGCCTGGGTGGCTCAGTTTGTTAAGTGACTGCCTTTGGCTCAGGTCATGAACCTGGAGTCCCGGGATCAAGTCCCGCATTGGGCTCCCTGCTCAGTAGGGGAGTCTACTGCTCCCTCTCCCACTCCCTCCTCTTGTGCTCTTTCTCTCAAATAAACAAAATCTTTAAAAAAAAATTTTTTTTTAATTCTAGAATCCAGAGTAGCAGCATGGTGAGGCACCTGGTGTTACAGGCCTCTGTGCAGCACTGACAGGGGACAGGGACTGCTTGGGGGTACGACTGTGAACAAGCTTGTGACACAGTGGCCCTGGGTAAAGCCTGCAGCCTTGCCATCTGGGAAGCATGGGTTGCTAAGAGTGGGTGAAATACCTGATTGTTCTTGAGATCTCCAAACTTTTGGTTGGGGCCTTAGGCCTTAGAAATGTTAGTTTTTGCTATTTTCAGAATAGCAGAGCCTGAGTGAACACCTGCAATACACAGTATTGTAAATTATAAAGTTTACAAGTCTATATTTCCTTTCCTTTTAGACTGCATGCTCTTTGAACACAGGTATGTGGTTATTACTGTTACCAGTGCCAAAGTGAGCACGGCCTACAGAAGATGTTCAATGAATGTGTAGTTATCTGGAATCAAAAAACCTAGCTGGCACCTAAACAGGCTCGTGATTCATGTAACTTTCCAAGAGCTATTCCATAATGACTCTGCCTCGTAATTACCTTTTCACTACTAAAGGCCCTATACATTGTTTCCTTCAAGAAAATATTTTGAAAAATGTGGTCTACTAAACTACAATTATTAGCAATCTGTTTCCTGTTTTTGTTAGGCATATTTAACTGCCAACCAAATTTTCTTAAAAGCCTGAGATAGCCCTTTACTATGAGATAATCATGATATATCATAAGCTAATCAATTACCATACTTAATAGCCAAAAGAAGAATTCGTAACTTCAGTTTGTATGGTTTCTGATGAGGCATTTTGTTTTTTATTTTTTAGAAGATTTTATTTATTTATTTGCCAGAGAGAGAGAGAGACACACACACACACACACACAGAGGGAGAGAGCACAAGCAGGGAGAGTAGCAGACAGAGGTAGAGGCGGAAACAGACTCCCCGCCGAGCAGGGAGCCCTAAGAAGGGCTCAATCCCAGGACCCTGGGATCATGACCTGAGCCAAAGGCAGATGCTTAAGTGACTGAGCCACCCAGGCATCCTATCTGATGAGGCATTTTTATTTTTTTTAAATTTTTTATTGTTATGTTAATCACCATACATTGGGGAGGGTATGTGCTATGGTGAGCGCTGTGAATTGTGCAAGACTGTTGAATCACAGATCTGTACCTCTGAAACAAATAATGCAATATATGTTAAGAAAAAAAAAGAAGATAGGAGGAGGGGAAGAAAGAAGTGGGGGAAATCGGAGGGGGAGGTGAACCATGAGAGACTGATGGATTCTGAAAAACAAACTGAGGGTTCTAGAGGGGAGGAGGGTGGGGGGATGGGTTAGCCTGGGGATGGGTATTAAAGAGGGCACGTTCTGCGTGGAGCACTGGGTGTTATGCACAACCAATGAATCATGGAACACTACATCAAAAACTAAGGATGATGAGGCATTTTTAAACATTGAAACTTAATGGTGGATTCACATTTCTGCTTTGATGACCTCTGAGAAAGAAACCACTGGTTCAGTGTGCCAAGGAAAGTTTGATGGTGCCCAATATTTCAGATCAAGAGTGAGGGCTTCATGTTCAATGATGTCATAGGTGGCTTGGTGACTGAGTTTTTGATTCTTAGATCTGGAAAGGACCTCAGAGCCCACCCTTCATCCCCTAAGTCCTCTTAAAACAGGTCACATAGGCCAGTGTCACAAAAGTATTATCAGAGATGGAACCAGGACCCAGGTGTTCTAACTCCCAGCCTGTGGAGTTAGGACACCTGGGTCCAAATCTCGTTTCCAATTTCCCCACAAAAAGTTATAAAGGAATTTTAAAGCTGTAAAAGGTCTTAGGAGACATTGGGTCCACTTTCACATTTCCTCTCATTTTACAGACTTTAAAAAGGAAGGCCCAGCAAGGTTAGGTGACTCATCTGAAGGGGAACCTCAGAGTTAGAAGTGAAGTTGGGATTGTATTTCTGGTCCCCTGACTCTCCACCCAATTTCTTTTGCTATGAGAATCTGAAATCTGTTAAAACCCATCTGAAGACAAGATATACCTCAGCTTTAAGTGATGTGACACAGCTTGGAATGATGTTCATTGCTACATGCCCAACCCCCCCACGGCTAAGGGGGCTGTTTACTCTTAGGAGAACTCTGTAGGTGTTAGGCACTAGCAATAGAAAGATGGACAAGTGGGGCACCTGGGTGGCTCAGTTGGTTAAGCAACTGCCTTCGGCTCAGGTCATGATCCTGGAGTCCCGGGATCGAGTCCCACATTGGGCTCCCTGCTCAGCAGGGAGTCTGCTTCTCCCTCTGACCCTCTTCCCTCTCATGCTCTCATTCTCTCTCTCTCAAATAAATAAAATCTTAAAAAAAAAAAAAAAAAGATGGACAAGGGGGTGCCTGGGTGGCTCAGTTGGCTAAGTGTCCCACTCTTGATTTCAGCTCAGGTCGTGATCTTGGGGTTGTGAGATCGAGCCCTGCTTCAGGCTCCTGTGCTGGGCACGGAAGCCTGCTTGAGATTCTCTCTCTCCTTCTCCCTCTGCCCCTTCCCCAACCCCATTTGTGTTCTCCCTTAAAAAAAAAAAAAAAAAAAAAAAGATGGACAAGGATGGTCCAGCCTTCCAGGCTGCTGGGAGGACAGGAGCTTCTCAATTAAGAGCATGTCCAGCCAGCAGCCATTGTTGTGACCACATATCAAAAGTTGGTTGTTAAATGATATTGACATGGTGTGATTCTGTGCACACAGAAAGCTCTCCAATACTTGGGTTAAGCTGCCACTGGTCACGAACAGGTTCTTCCACATATTCACATATTAAAATCATCCTCTTTGAGGACTTCTTACAGAAGACTGTATGTGCATATGCATTATTAATATCAGTAACTCCGTTAAAAAGGTTTTGCTCAACTTGCTTTTCTCCTACAATTAAAAAATTTATTCATTTTAGAGCAGAGCAAGATGGCGGAGGAGTAGGAGACCTGGATTTCGTCTGGTCTCAGGAATTCAGCTGAATAGGGATCAAACCATTCTGAACACCTACGAACTCAACAGGAGATCGAAGAGAAGAATAGCAACAACTCTCTAAACAGAAATGCGACCACTTTCTGGAAGGTAGGACATGTGGAGAAGTGAATCCGAGGCGATATTCGGGAGGATAGACAGCGGGGGAGGGGCCTCCGTCAGCCACTTCCGGCAACTAATAGAGCCGCGGAGCACAAAATCGGAACTTTTAGAGGTCGGCTCCGCTGAGGGACGTCGCTCCAGTGGCTAAGCGGGGGGTGGAACCCTCGCAGGAGAGTGTGGTCTCAGGACCCTCAGGGTCACAGAAAGACCGGGGGTGCCTGAGTGCAGCAGAGCTCCCAGGTATCAGAGTGGGGAAGCCGGCTGCAGAGACGGAGCCGAGGCACGGGCTCTCAGCTCGGGGTTGCCATAAACTGTGATCCGCGGCCCAATCGGGCCACTGCGCCTCCAGCAGGGACCCAACAAGCGGCAGAGCCGGGGAGACTCCCCTTCCTCCCCGGGGAGGAGCGGCACAGGAACACACCGCAGAAATCTGCTGGGTTTGGAGACTCCACACGGGGTTGGGTGCCAGAGATAGAAATGCTCGGTCACAGGCCAGGTGAGCACAGAGTGCGGCCAGAGACCACGGAGACAGGAGTGACTGCTTTTCTCTGTGGACGCAGAGGAGCGGGGCCCCGAGTTCTCAGCTCCTCCAGGTGGAGACTGGGAGGCCACCATTATCACCCTGGTCCTCCAAAGCTGTACTGAGAGCTTGCAGGGAACAAAAGCTCCTGAGAGCAAACCCGAGCAGCTTGCTTAGCCCAGAATGACAAGGGCGGGGCAATTCCGCCTCCGGCAAAGACATCTGGGAACCACGGCAACAGGCCCCTCCCCCAGAAGATCAGCAGAAACAGCCAGCAAGCGAAGACCAAGTTTACCGATCAAGGAGAACGGGAGAACTCCAGCGCTAGGGGAATACTGCACATAGAATTCATGGCTTTTTTTTTTAGCATGATTCATTAGTTTTTCAAAATTAACTTTTTTAACTTTTTTTTTTCTTTTTCCCTTTTTCAACCAACATCTTATCAATCCCTTTTTTAAAAAAACATTTTTTATTTTTCATTTTTAGAGTCATTTTATCCCTTCATAGTAGTTACCCTTATTTTTGGCATATCTATATATCTATATCTATCTATCTATCTATATATGTATAAGTTGTTCTCTTTAAAATTTTGAGATACAGTTTCTTCTAACAGATCAAAATATACCCTAAATCACTAGTGTATGGCTTTGTTCTAGTCTCCTGCCTGATCACATTTTCTCCCTTTTCTTTCTTTTTTTTTAAAATCTTCTTCCTTTTTCAAACAACTTATCAATTCCTTTTATAAAATCTTTTATAATTTTCACCTTTACAGTCATCTTCCATCCCTTCATTGCATCAAACCTTATTTTGTATATATGTAAGTCTTTCTTCCTTTAAAATTTTAGGAGGCACTTTTTTCTAACAGACCAAAATACGTCCAAAATCTACTGTGTGGCACTGATCTATGCACTAGCCTGATCATATTTGATCATATTCTGTTTTTTTTGTATTGTTCTGTTTTTGTTTTTATCTTTTTCTTTTTTTTTCTCTTTTTTCTTTCTTTCCCTTTCTTTTCCCCTGGTATCAGGTCTTTTCTGATTTGCATAGAGTATACTTCCTGGAGACGTTGTTAACCTGTTAGCATTCTGTTCTCTCATTCATCTATTCTCCTCTGGACAAAATGACAAGACGAAAAAAATCACCTCAGCAAAAAGAACAAGAGGTGGTACTGCCAGCCAGGGACCTACTCAATATGGACATCAGTACGATGTCGGACCTAGAGTTCAGAATCATGGCTTTAAAGATACTAGCTGGGCTTGAAAAAAGCATGGAAGTTATTAGAGAAACCCTTTCTGGAGAAATAAAAGAACTAAAATCTAACCAAGTCGAAATCAAAAAGGCTATTAATGAGGTGCAATCAAAAATGGGGGCACTAACTGCTAGGGTGAATGAGGCAGAAGAGAGAATCAGTGATATAGAAGACCAAATGATGGAAAATAAAGAGACTGAGAAAAAGAGGGAGAAACAACTACAGGATCAAGAGGGCAGAATTCGAGAGATAAGTGATACGATAAGATGAAACAACATTAGAATAATTGGGATCCCAGAAGAAGGAGAAAGAGAGAGAGGGGCAGAAGGTATATTGGAGCAAATAATAGCAGAGAACTTCCCTAATGTGAGGAAGGAAACAGGCATCAAAATCCAGGAGGCACAGAGAACCCCTCTCAACAATCAATAAAAATAGGTTGACACCCCAACATCTAATAGTAAAACTTACGAGTCTCAGAGATGAAGAGAAAATCGTGAAAGCAGCTCGGGAGAAGAGATATGTAACCTACAATGGTAGAAATATTAGATTGGCAACAGACCTATCCACAGAGACCTGGCAGGCCAGAAAGGACTGGCATGATATCTTCAGAGCACTAAACGAGAAAAATATGCAGCCAAAAATATTATATCCAGCTAGGCTGTCATTGAAAATAGGAGGAGAGATAAAAGCTTCCAGGACAAACAAAAACTAAAGGAATTTGCAAACACGAAACCAGCCTACAAGAAATATTGAAAGGGGTCCTCTAAGCAAAGAGAGAGCCTAAAAGCAGCACAGATCAGAAAGGAACACAGACAATATACAGTAACAGTCACCTTACAGGCAATACAATGGCACTAATTCATACCTTTCAATAGTTACCCTGAATGTAAATGGGCTAAATGCCCCAATCAAAAGACATAGGCTATCAGATTGGATTAAAAAACAGGACCCATCGATATGCTGTCTGCAAGAGACTCATTTCAGACCCAAAGACACCCCCAGATTGAAAGTGAGGGGGTGGAAAACCATTTACCATGCTAATGGACACCAAAAGAAAGCTGGGGTGGCAATCCTTATAAAAGACAAATTGGATTTTAAAACAAAGACTGTAATAAGAGATGAAAAAGGACACTATATCCTACTTAAAGGGTCTATCCAACAAGAAGATGTAACAATTGTAACTATCTATGCCCCTAACATGGGAGCAGCCAAATATATAAGGCAATTAATAACAAAAGCAAAGAAACACATTGACAACAATACAATAATAGTGGGGGACTTTAACACCCCCCTGACTGAAATGGACAGATCATCTAAGCAAAAGATCAACAAGGAAATAAAGACTTTAAATGACACACTGGACCAAATGGACTTCACAGACATATTCAGAACATTCCATCCCAAAGCAACGGAATACACATTCTTCTCTAGTGCCCATGGAACATTCTCCAGAATTGATCACATCCTAGGTCACAAATCAGGTCTCAACCACTACCAAAAGATTGGGATCATTCCCTGCATATTTTCAGACCACAATGCTTTGAAACTAGAACTCAATCACAAGAGGAAAGTCAGAAAGAACTCAAATACATGGAGGCTAAAGGGCATCCTACTAAAGAATGAATGGGTCAACCAGGAAATTAAAGAAGAATTAAAAAAATTCATGGAAACCAATGAAAATTAAAACACAACTGTTCAAAATCTTTGGGATACAGCAAAGGCAGTCCTGAGAGGAAAGTATATAGCAATACAAGCCTTTCTCAAGAAACAAGAAAGGTCTCAAATACACAACCTAACCCTACACCTAAAGGAGCTAGAGAAAAAACAGCAAATAAAGCCTAAACCCAGCAGAAGAGAAATCATAAAGATCAGAGCAGAAATCAATGAAATAGAAACCAAAAGAACAGTAGAAGAGATCAACGAAACTAGGAGCTGGTTCTTTGAAAGAATTAACAAGATTGATAAACCCCTGGCCAGACTTATCCAAAAGAAAAGAGAAAGGACCCAAATCAACAAAATCGTGAATGAAAGAGGAGAGATCACAACCAACACCAAAGCAATACAAACAATTATAAGAACATATTATGAGCAACTCTATGCCAGCAAATTAGATAACCTGGAACAAATGGGTGCATTCCTAGAGATGTATCAACTACCAAAATTGAACCAGGAAGAAATAGAAAACCTGAACAGACCTATAACCACTAAGGAAATTGAAGCAGTCATCAAAAATCTCCCAACGAACTAAAGCCCAGGGCCAGATGGCTTCCCAGGGGACTTCTACCAAACATTTAAAGAAGAATTAATACCTATTCTCCTGAAACTGTTCCAAAAAATAGAAATGGAAGGAAAACTTCCAAACTCATTTCATGAGGCCACCATTACCTTGATCCCAAAACCAGACAAAGACCCCATCACAAAGGAGAATTACAGACCAATATCCTTGATGAACATGGATGCAAAAATTCTCACCAAAATACTAGCCAATAGGATCCAACAGCACATTAAAAGGATTATTCACCATGACCAAGTGGGATTTATCCCTGGGCTGCAAGGCTGGTTCAACATCCGCAAATCAATCAACGTGATACAATACATTAACAAAAGAAAGAACAAGAATCATATGATCCTCTCAATAGATGCAGAAAAGGCATTTGACAAAGTCCAGCATCCTTTCTTGATCAAAACTCTTCAGAGTATAGGGATAGAGGGTACATACCTCAATATCATAAAAGCCATCTATGAAAAACCTACAGCGAATGTCATTCTCAATGGGGAAAAGCTGAGAGCTTTTCCGCTAAGGTCAGGAACGCGTCAGGGATGTCCACTATCAACACTGCCATTCAACATAGTATTAGAAGTCCTAGCCTCAGGAATCAGACAACAAAAAGAAATCAAAGGCATCCAAATCGGCAAAGAGGAAGTCAAACTCTCACTCTTTGCAGATGATATGATACTGTATGTGGAAAACCCAAAAGACCACCCCAAAACTGCTAGAACTCATACAGGAATTCAGTAAAGTGGCAAGATATAAAATCAATGCCTAGAAATCAGTGGCATTCCTATACACCAACAACAAGACAGAAGAGAGACAAATCAAGGAGTCGATCCCATTTACAATTGCACCTAAAACCTTAAGATACCTAGGAATAAATTTAACCAAAGAGGCAAATGATCTGTACTCTGAAAATTGTAAAATACTCATGAAAGAAATTGAAGAAGACACAAAGAAATGGAAAAACGTTCCATGCTCATGGATTGGAAGAACAAACATTGTGAAGATGTCAATGCTACCTAGAGCAATCTACACATTCAATGCAATCCCCATCAAAATACCATCCACCTTTTTCAAAGAAATGGAACAAATAATCCTAAAATTTGTATGGAACCAGAAAAGATCCCGAATAGCCAGAGGAATCTTGAAAAAGAAAAGCAAAGCCGGCGGCATCACAATTCCAGACTTCCAGCTCTATTCCAAAGCTGTCATCATCAAGACAGTATGGTACTGGCACAAAAACAGACACATAGATCAATGGAACAGAATCGAGAGCCCAGAAATGGACCTCAACTCTATGGTTAACTCATCTTTGACAAAGCAGGAAAGAATGTCCAATGGAAAAAAGACAGTCTCTTCAACAAATGGTGTTGGGAAAATTGGACAGCCACATGCAGAAGAATGAAACTGGACCGTTTCCTTACACCACACACAAAAATAGACTCCCAATCGTTGAAAGACCTAAACGTGAGACAGGAGTCCATCAAAATCCTAAAGGAGAACACAGGCAGCAACCTTTTTGACCTCAGCCACAGCAACTTCTTCCTAGAAACATCGCCAAAGGCAAGGGAAGCCAGGGCAAAAATGAACTATTGGGATTTCATTAAGATAAAAAGCTTTTGCACAGCAAAAGAAACAGTCCACAAAACCAAAAGACAACCGACAGAATGGGAGAAAATATTTGCAAATGACATATCAGATAAAGGGCTAGTATCCAAAATCTATAAAGAACTTATCAAACTCAACACCCAAAGAACAAATAATCCAATCAAGAAATGGGCAGAAGACATGAACAGACATTTCTGCAAAGAAGACATCCAAATGGCCAACAGACACATGAAAAAGTGCTCAACATCGCTCGGCATCAGGGAAATCCAAATCAACACCTCAATGAGATACCACCTCACACCCGTCAGAATGGCTAAAATTAACAAGTCAGGAAACGACAGATGTTGGTGGGGATGTGGAGAAAGAGGAACCCTCCTACACTGTTGGTGGGAATGCAAGCTGGTGCAACCCCTCTGGAAAACAGTATAGAGGTTCCTCAAACAGTTGAAAATAGAGCTACCATACGATCCAGCAATTGCACTACTGCGTATTTACCACAAAGATACAAATGTAGGGATCCGCAGGGGTACGTGCACCCCAATGTTTACAGCAGCAATGTCTACAATAGCCAAACTGGAAAGAGCCAAGATGTCCATCGACAGATGAATGGGTAAAGAAGAAGTGGTATATATACACAATGGAATATTATGCAGCCATCTAAAGGAATGAGATCTTGTCATTTGCAATGACGTGGATGGAACTGGAGGGTGTTATGCTGAGTGAAATAAGTCAATCAGAGAAAGACATGTATCATATGACCTCACTGATATGAGGAATTCTTAATCTCAGGAAACAAACTGAGGGTTGCTGGAGTCGTGGGGGATGGGAGGGATTGGGTAGCTGGGTGATAGACATTGGGGAGTGTATGTGCTATTGTGAGCGCTGTGAATTGTACAAGACTGATGAATCACGGATCTGTACTTCTGAAACAAATAATGCAATATATATGTTAAGAAAAAAAAAAAAGAAGATAGGAGGGGAAGAATGAAGTGGAGTAAGTCGGAGAGGGAGAGGAACCATTAGAGACGATGGACTCTGAAAAACAAACTGAGGGTTCTAGAGGGGAGGAGGGGTGGGGGGATGGGTTAGCCTGGTGATGGGTATTAAAGAGGGCACATTCCGCGTGGAGCCCTGGGTGATATGCACAAACAATCATGGAACACATAAAAAACTAATGATGTAGTGTATGGTGATTAACATAATAAAAAATTATTAAATAAAAAGAATTCATGGAAATCAGTTAGAATGAAAACACATTGGTCCAAAACCTATGGGATACTGCAAAGCAGGTCCTAAGGGGGAAATACATAGCCATCCAAGCCTCACTCAAAAAAATAGAAAAATCCCAAATTCACCAACTAACTTTACACCTTTAAGAACTAGAGAAAAAGCAACAAATGATGCCAATGCCACACACCAGAAGAGAAATAAAGATTAGAGCAGAGATCAATGAATTAGAAATCATAAACACTATAGATCAGATCAACGAAACTAGAAGCTGGTTCTTTGAAAGAATTAATAAGATCGATAAACCACTGGCCAGACTTATCCAAAAGATAAGAGAAAGGACCCAAATGAATAAAATTATGAATGAATGGGGAGAGATCACAACTGACACTAAGGACATAGAAACAATTATTAGAAATTACTATCAACAACTATATGCCAATAAACTGAGCAATCTGGATGAAATGGATGCTTTCCTGGAATCCTATAAACTGCCAAGACTGAAACAGGAAGAAATTGACAACCTGAATAGACTAATAACCAGTAATGAGATTGAAGCAGTGATCAAACCCCCCCCAAGAAACAAGAGTCCAGAGCCTGAAGGATTCCCTGGGGATTCTACCAAACATTCAGAGAAGAAATAATACCTATTTTCCTGAACTGTTTCAAAAAGTAGAAACAGAAGGAAAGCTTCCAGACTCATTCTATGAGGCCAGCATTACCTTAATCCCGAAACCAGGCAAAGACCCCATCCAAAAGGAGAATTTCAGACCGATATCCCTGATGAATATAGATTCCAAAATTCTTAACAAAATCCTAGTTAATAGGATCCAACAATACATTAAAAGGATCATCCACCACAACCAAGTGGGATTTATCTCCAGCATGCAAGGTTGGTTCAACATTCACAAATCAGTGTGATAGAACTAAGAGGAGAGAGAAGAAACATATGGTCCTCTCAATTGATGCAGAAAAACATTTGACAAAATACAGCATCCTTTCCTGATTAAAACTCTTCAGAGTATAGGGATAAAGTGAACATTCCTCAAGTTCATAAAATAATCTATGAAAAACCCACAGTGAATGTCCTCCTCAATGGGGAAAAGCTGAGAGCCTTTCCCTTAAGATCAGGAACATGACAAGAATGCCCACTCTCGCCACTATTGTTCAACATAGTACTAGAAGTCCTAGCAACAGCAGTCAGACAACAAAAAGAAATAAAAGGTATTCAAATTGGCAAAGAAGAAGTCAAACTCTCTCTTTGCAGATGACCTGATACTTTATGTGGAAAACCCAAAAGACTCTACCCCCAAATTACTAGAACTCATACAGCAATTCAGTAATGTGGCAGGATAAAAAATCAATGCACAGAGAGCAGTTGCTTTCTTATACACTAACAATGCAAGTGTAGAAAAAAATGATTCCATTTACAATAGCACCAAAAACCATAAGATGCCGGGCACCTGGGTGGCTCAGTTGTTAAGTGTCTGCCTTCAGCTCAGGTCATGATCCCAGGGTCCTGGGATCAAACCCCGCATCTGGCTCCCTGTTCAGCAGAAGGTCTGCTTCTCCCTCTCCCACTCCTTCTGCTTGTGTTCTCTCTCTCTCTTCCCGTGTCTCTCTCTGTCAAATAAATAAATCTTTAAAAAAATAAACCATAAGATACCTCAGAATAAATCTAAAGGTAAAGGATCTGTACTCTAGAACTACAGAACACTCATGAAAGAAATTGAAGAAAACACAAAAAGATGGAGAAACATTCCATGTTCATGGATTGGAAGAATAAACATTGTTAAAATGTCTATGCTACCCAGAGCAATCTATAGCTTCAAAGCCATCCCGATCAAAATTCCAATGACGTTTTTCAAAGTGCTGGAACAAACAATCCTAAAATTTGTATGGAATCAGAAAAGACGCCAAATCGCCAAGGAAATGTTGAAAAAGAAAAAGCTGGGGGCATCATATTTCCCGATTTCAAACTATATTACAAAGCAGTGGTCACCAACACAGCATGGTACTGGCACAAAAACAGACATATAGACCAATGGAACAGAATAGAGAGCCTACATATGGACCCTCAACTCTATGGTCAAATAATCTTCGACAAAGCAGGAAAAAATATGCAATGGAAAAAGACAGTCTCTTCAATAAATGGTGCTGGGAAAATTGGACAGCTACATACAGAAGAGTGAAACTCAACCATTCTCTAACACCATACACAAAGAGAAAGTGGATGAAAGACCTCACTGCAACAGGAATCCATCAGAATCCTAGAGGAGAACATAGGCAGTAACCTCTTCAACATTGGCCATGGCAACTTCTTTCAAGCTACATCTCCAAAGGCTAGTGAAACAAAAGCAAAAATGAACTTTTGGGAATTCATCAAGATAAAAAGTTTCCGCACAGCAAAGGAAACAGTCAACAAAACAAAGAGGCAACCCACAGAATGGGAGAAGATATTTGCAAATGACACTACAGATAAAGGCTGGTATCCAAGATCTACAAAGAACTTCTCAAACTCAACACCCAAAAAACATATAAGTCAAAAAACGGGCAGAAGACATGAACAGACACTTCTCCAAAGCAGACCTACAAATGGCTAACAGACACATGAAGAAATGTTCATCATCATTAGCCATCAGGGAAATTTAAATCAAAACCACATTGAGATACCACCTTACACCAGTTAGAATGGCAAAAATGGACAAGGCAAGAAACAACAAATTTTGGAGAGGTTGTGGAGAAAGGGGAACCCTCTTACATTGTTGGTGGGAATGCAAATTGGTACAGCCACTTTGGAAAACAGTGTGGAGGTTCCTCAAAAATTTAAAAATAGAGCTACTGTATGACCCAGCAATTGCACTCTTGGGTATTTACCCTAAAGACACAGATGTAGTGAAAAGAAGGGCCATATGCACCCCAATGTTCACAGCAGCAATGTCCGCAATAGCCAAACTGTGGAAAGAGCTGAGATACCCTTCAACAGATGAATGGTTAAAGAAGATGTGGTCCATATATACAATGGAATATTATCAGCCATTAGAAAGGATGAATACCCAACTTTTACGTTAACATGGATGGGATTGGATGATTATGCTAAGTGAAATAAGTCAAGCAGAGAAAGTCAATTATCATATGGTTTCACTTATTTGTGGAACATAAGGAATAGTATGGAGGACATTAGGAGAAAGAAGGGAAAAATGAAGGGGGGGAAATCGGAGGGAGAGATGAACCGTGAAAGACTATGGACTCTGAGCAACAAACTGAGGGTTCTAGAGGGGGGGGGGGGGCGCTGAATGGGTTAGCCTGGTGATGGGTATTAAGAAGGGCATGTACTGCATGGAGCACTGGATGTTATACGAAAACAATGAATCGTGGATCACTACATCAAAAATTAATGATGTATGGTGACTAACATAACACAAGAAAACAAAAAAAAAAAACAGCAAAAGACAAAATATTTGAACACACGTCACCAAAAAAGATGTACAAGTGGCCAAATTAGCACATGAAAAAGAGTTCATAACATAATTAGCGATTAGACAAATGCAAATTAAAACTACAATGAGAGTAAAAGGTGACTTCAAATTTTGGACCTGGGGTAACTGGAAGATTTATGGTATGCGTGATTGTTAAAATAGGAAAGCTAGTTGGAACTGGAGGTAAAGGATTGAATTTTAGACATGATTTTTTTGAGGTAATAGAGGAATATCCTGAGTGAAAATATTTATCAGATAGATGAGTATATAGATATAGAACTTGGAAGACATGTGGTGTCCAGATATATAATTTTAAAAAATAGAACCACATAAAGAATCTATACCTCAATGATTTTTCTTGATGGTAGAGGGTTCTGTGTATGTTTCATGTATGCTCACATGTGTAGTCATATGAAAAGCTTATGTTTCATTGTTTGGAAGTAGCAAGCACTCAAAATTCTAAGTTAAATTACACTTGGTTAAATGGGAAACAAATGGCATTCTCAACTTTTACCTATGCCTCTGTTCGGAGTGACATGAAGATAGTAATCCTGGGGAAAATGTATTTTAATACTAATCTTTAAAAAAGGACAATGAATAAAAAAGTCCAACCCTGCATGCAAGTCATTTTTATATGTGTGCCTCATCCTCCATGGCTACCATCAAAAACAATACACAGTCCCTAGCACACCCCACCTCCAAGTCTGTGTTATGATCACCATTAACAATTGTAGCTAAGTAACAACATGCAGTACCAGTTATAGAGGAAATGAGACAATTAAGTCTTAACATCTTTGGATTTAAGCCTAATATTAGATTGAACTATGTAAGGAAACGTTCTCTTAGAAGAAGGCCATTTACACAAGAACAAACTAAAACTCAGTGGCATGTTACTGAACTTGGTGAGGGTGTTAGCTAAGCAGTTCTTGATTGTGGCTTCCTATCCGTTGAAAGCATGACAGCTATGGATATCCCTGGGTATTTTGTAGCTCGACTATTTTATGTAGACCAAGAGATTTCCATTCTGGCATCCCAAATATCAAACTGATTAGTATAAGCATTTGTTGATCTTTTAGTAGTAAAAACATAGTAGAATTCAAGTCAATGATACGAAATTGAAAATGTTTAGCTTAGCACATTATCAATAAAATGACTTTTAGAGGCATTGAAATCCATTCAAAACAGATGCCTAGAAGCATTTTGTCTCAAGAGTATTTTCTCTTCCAAATATCAAGTAAGGTTTTTAACACAGAGACATATGTTTGAGCAAAAATATCCTTTCTGTAAAAAGCAGGGTAACACCAGGGACTGTTTTAATAAATAAGCTTTCATGAATAGAATACCTATAAAATTCTTTTGGTTCTTGGGATGTTTGGGGCTGTTTTTTTAAATGTGGACTTTTTACTGGCCTCATATACAAGTATAACACAAAAAAAATGCACAAACAATGCCTGTTCAGTTGAATGACTTTCCAGAAAGTGAACACACCCATGTAATTAATAACCAAAGACAATATTACCAACACCTCTCAATCCTTGCCTCTCTCCCCAAGAATAACCAGCATTCTAACTTCTAACACTATTGCTTAGTTTTACCTTTGTCTGAATTTTATGTAAATGAAATCCTATTCTTTATGTCTGGGTTTCTTTTACTCAACATTATGTTCAGGAGAGGTGTCCATGTTTGTGCATATAATTGTAAGTTCATTCTCCTACCTCAGTGTATCCATTCTGTTGATAGACCTTGAGTTGTTTTCAGTTTGGGGCTATGACAACTATTACTGCTATAAATATTCCTCTGTCTTCCGGTAAACATAGGAATATAGTCCTGTTGAACTCACTGAGTCATTGGTTAGCTTTAGTGGGTAGATACTATAAAGTTTCCCAAGCAGTTGCAGTGTACACTTTCATCATCAAGCATTGTTGTTGCACAACTTAGCCAATACAGATGATTCTTAAACAACATGGGTTTGAACTGCTCAGGTCCACTTCTACACGGATTTTTTTTTTTTTTTTTACAGTACTGTAAATGTATTTTCTCTTAGGATTTCTTAACATTTTCTTTAGCATGCTTTGTTGTAAAAGTGCAGTATATAATACATGTAACCTACAAAATGTGTTAATTAACTTTGTGTTTTCAGGCTTCCAGGCAACAATAGCTAGTTAAGTTTTGGGGGAGTCAAAAGTTACACATGGGTTTTCAAATGTGCAGGCATCAGTGCTCCTAACCCCTGTGCTGTTCAAGAGTCAACTGTACTTGGTATTATTTGCCTTTCATTTGAGCCATCCCGGAGAATTTGTGATGGTACTGCACTGAGTTTTAATTTACATTACTCTGATGATTACTGATGAACCATTGATGTGTTTGGCCATTTTCAATGTCTTTTTTCATAAAGTGCCTATTCAAGTCCTTTGCTCATATTTCTACTGGATTATCCTTGAATTATAGGAGTCCTTTATGTATTTTGGATATGAGGTCTTATTGGATAAATGCAGTAGTCATAATTACAATTTGTAAAATAATTGTAAATATCCTCTCCCATTTTGTGGTGCCTTTTGCTGAATAGAATTTCTTCATTTTAATGTAGTCTAATTCATCAGATTTTCTGTCTAGCACTTTTCTGTTTTGTTGTTGTTTAGAAATCTTTGCCTACACTGAGGATTTGAAGGTATTCTATTTTTTTTCAAAAAATTGTGTTTTCTCATTTAGAGTTAAAATCCACATGGAATTTTTGTATATTGTGTGAAAAGGTCAAGATTTATTTTTTTCTATATGGTTAACCATTTTTGCCTAGATATTCATCATCTTGGGCATTTGATTATTTCTCTCAAGTGGAACAAAGACAATAACTCCCAAAGAATAACACACACACACACACACATGCATATGATACATATACATATATATTAAGGTACAGACTGTGCTCCAAACATTCATTTATGAGTTGACTTTTTTTTAATGCTTCTACATACATTCAGTGTTATTGATAGATTTCCAGGACAGCTTGCAAAATGTTCCTTGGCACCTACTGTACCAGTAGTGGAAAATATACTCATATTCTATTTCTGGACCCCGGGACATTTTCCCTTTCACTCATAGCAAGATAAAATGGTGCTTTGAGAGTGAATAAAGAGATGGACTTCAATAGGAATGACATGAAGAAGTAAAATAGCTGCTATTGAATAATAATAATTCTCATTAATAACTCACGGTTAACAAAGTCTTCATCTCTTCCCAGATACTCTGAATTGAGAAATATTAAGTACCTCCCATGTGAAGGCAAGAATTGTATCGACAAATTCCAGGCCTTCAGTATAAAAACTATGAAGATTGTATCCTACATAACTCCTGGGAATGGGTCATTAATACCCCTCATGTGAATGGTACCCTTAGAGTTGTTCAGTTCAGTACCATGGCCCTGGTGGGATGGAAATAGATATGAATAATAGATATGTCATATACATTTCCCAGGTATCAGTGAGGAATTGTTACTAGAATTGGAATGTCAAAATTTGCTGATATATTGTCCTTATTAATAGTTATGAGTAAGGACTTATGCATTCTAAGGCTTTTATACTAGATGCATTTTAAGCAGCAATACACTTTAACAAAAGAATAGTTTATACTATACTGGAACTTTCCAAGCAACACAAACTTCTTCCTTTTTCTATTGCTAAAGTTCAGTGTTGTAAAGGAATGTCCACTAGGCATGTAAAAGCCTGTCCAGGGAAAGGAATTCAAGTTAACCTATTATAACCAGTGCTGGTTATTTCTGTGCAATTAATCTATAAAAGTTTTATAACATAGCTGAGTGTCGGAGTTGAAAAGTGAAGGGCAATGCAGTAACCCTTTTCCCAAAGTGGTCTGGCACAAGCTAAACCTTTTGAAGTTACTGCAGAGTTACTGTCATCAGCTTAAAAATAAAATATCTGACATGTCCAAACAGCCATGGGGAATAATTAAGGTTTAAAAGAAGAGGTAGACTTGCCTGAGCTTGGT
Organism: Zalophus californianus; assembly: GCF_009762305.2. Lineage (NCBI taxonomy): Eukaryota > Metazoa > Chordata > Mammalia > Carnivora > Otariidae > Zalophus > Zalophus californianus. Next base: position 127,378,013 of record NC_045598.1, read on the forward strand.
ATTTTAGTAGATGAGATCGGATTTCTTTTAAACATTATTTGAAAGAGAGTTAAACTTTATAAATGTAGACTCTGGATGTCACTTGTTGGGAAGTGAAAGCACAGCTTCCCCTCTATATTTGTGAACTGTCCAAAAGAACCATATCCATGCAGACTAAAAAATGAGTGTTATCCCATCCCCTCTGCTAACACGCTTATAGCCCTATTAAGAAGCAAAAGTCTGAGAAAATACTCATGTAGTGATACAATTGACATAGTGTGTGACTCACTAATTTCTGAAAGCACTCCAGGAATGTGGCTCTTAGCAGAAAAATAAGATTTTGTTGATCTTAAAATGAACAAGACCTTGATCTCTGCCAAAGAAGCAAATGTGTTTCAGAGCAAAGATGCCCTGTAGAATCAAGGTTATAGGTAGGCAATGCATTGGTGGTGTGATTTGAGATCTTGCACAAAGCCCCCTCCCCAGTCCTGCAAATGGCTCTTATATCAAATTAGACTGTCACTGAAAAAAAAAAAAAATCCCAGTGGGCTGAGGGATTGCCTTCTTTTAAGACAAATGCCCAAGAGAAGGGTCCCATGGAAACAAGAGTTAAGTAGGCAATCAGATCTTAAAGAATTACTGGGCCAATTAGAGTTAGTTTTGATGGAATGGCGGAGGGGTGAAAGGACAAGGGATCAGGGTGGTAAGAACCGAATTAGAAGAACTTCACTAACATATAAACTGTGAGAGATAGTGGAATGAGTAGAAAGAGGGGCAAAACTACCTCCAGCAGCATAGCTTTCAGAATTGAAGGCAGGCATCTCCTCAATTGTGGGGAAACGGGAAGTCCCAGTAGGTGCAAGGAGAGCAACAAACCAGTGATGGGCAGACTGTGTTTGGTGGGAAAATGGTACCCAAAGCTAGCACCACCATGGTTGTATCTTGGTCTGGAAGCCTTTAAACTTTCAGTAAATCTGCAAAGAGTATCAGCTGTATGGTCTCTATTTGTATTCAGAGGACTTTAGAGTCAGATTCCTGCTATGGACATGATGGTGGGCGAGAATAGTTTTTCAATTGAGATCCTAGGGCAAATAACTGACTTGCATTATTCCACCTGTGGGATTTTAGCATTAAAACAACCTTGGATATTGGAGCATAATCTTGCATCCAAAGTAGGCATCTTCTCTACACTGTGGAAAATGCTCAGTTAGCCTCTGCAATACCGCCTGCCTCCTAAGCCTGAACCATGGAATCAGATAAATCTCCATTCAAATCCTAGCTCTACCACTCACTAGCTACAACATTGAGTTGACCCTCTTAGGGTCAGATTTCACAACTATAGGGTAGAGTTCATAGTCTTTTGTCATAGGATTGTTCTAAGAATTAAGAATTAAGTAAAATCCTACATATAATATAGCATAGAGTAAGTTCACTAAATTGTAGCTGTTGTTACTATCTACTTGAATAGCCTCCCTTTACTTACCTGTACCTCATAAAGCAACCCTTTATGTTTTATATACAACAGTTTTATTAAAAGCTTCTCAAGGATGGGTGGCTGGGTGGCTCAGTCAATTAGGTGATCGACTCTTGATTTTTGCCTCAGGTCATGATCTCAGGATCATGAGATCGAGCCCATGTCAGGATCTATGCTCAGTAGGGTGTCTGGTTGAGATGCAGAGAGTCTGGTTGAGAGTCTCTGCCTCTCACTCTGCCCCTCCACCAGCTCCTGTTCTCTCTCTCTCTCTCAAATAAATAAATCTTAAAACAAAATTTCTCAAGGAAAAGGACATTTGTGTCTTTGGTCATCACCAGACTCCCAAAGCCTGGTACATAAGAGGTATTTAATATGTCTTTGTTAAATGAATTTTGCTGAATTAAATCTTTTCCATTCCATGTAAATACTAAATGCTATTTTCTGAGCATAAAAAACAAAAACCAATTGAAAGAGATTGTTCAGAGTTGCATTATTTTTATTTTGCATTTAAATTCAAATTTAAAACTGTATTACATGCTAGTATCAGAAAACTTGAATACCCTTTATTTTGCCCATTGAGGATCTGGTCTTAATCCCCCCAAATAAAGTCAGAGAAATAGATATAAGAAAAGCAAGACCAAAGAATTCAGACCTAGCATGATACAGCTGCTTCCTTCATTGAACAGAAGTTTTTGTGTCTCCTTTTTTCTTTTCACAGTTCATCTTTTTATATTTCTCGCTGGGCTATCTTTGATTAACTGCCCAATGTACCTATACCTTCAGATCACATCTAGTTGCATTGTTCCTTACTGCAGAATTTGGTATAGCTTCCAAGTTGCTATCATCTACAACTTTTGGAACACACTTTGTTACATTAAAAAATTGATTTTTTAAAGCTTAGTGAAATAATACCTTCCTCTTCAGTGCCTATGGCATCCTATAAACTTAAAGCAAATGAAGCAATTAGGACTTACTTGTTTAAAGAAGACTCTGATTTGGCATTTCATCAATTTTAAAAGCAAAACCTCATTTTATGGAATGTAGAATAAAGTATCTTTGTTGTGTTCTGAGCAGGACTTCAGCTGGGTTTGGTGCCTATGTGAATGGCTTTTTAATTTTGATGCTTTCTAAATAACATATAAGTTGCTCCAGATTTTGCCCCTAAATGCTTTTGTTGGGCCACAGCTCTCTGACAAACCTCCTTTTAAGAATTCTGGTAGACCTCCCCAGGGTGCTGGAGAGACTTGGATGGATTTGGCTTGATACTGGAGTTAGGGTAAAAAAGGACTAGTTGATGGAGTGAGTGAGGAAAATAAAAGAATGACTTCTAGATTATTGGCTTGAGCTTCTGTATAGAAGTGATACCATTTAGTGAGATTGGATCAAAATGCAAAATGAACTGCCGTGGGTTGCACAGAAGTATAAAAGGATGATGCAGAAGATTTTCAGGTAGGAGAAAATTTTGCGCAAGACATGGAATTAAAATAGTTCAAAGAGAAAAAATGATGTAAAATTTCCCACTGTTAAATGGTATTTAAGTTCCTCTTGGTACATTTAAAAGTATGATGTATTTTTTTAAATGCCAATATTTACAATACACTTAAAATCTGTATCCACTGTAGCTAAACATGTGAAAAATATTAGATGCCAGCTTTAAAATTTGTGAAGAAATAATTCTTCAAAATTCTCTTAGGGTGTAAGAAAAAAAATCATTGAAGACCACTGCAAAAGGGAATCCAGGAATACTCTAGCCTCCACAAAGAAAGTTCTAATGTCAAGTGGTTTTCTTAGCAATGGAAAATTAAAAGCTCTTTCCAAAGTTTCCTGCTTCTGCAGCAAACTACACACTGGTGGGTTTTAGATTCAAGGACATCATGTCCTTTAGTCAACTGGCAGAATTGGTGCCACAAATATATAAAATCATGAGGCCAGAATGAAGGCATATAAGGAGGTAGCAGGTATTTTATCTTGTTTCATGTATTTCTATACTTCAGTTATCACAGCCTGACTCTTAATCATTTCCATTAGCCTCACCAATGAACCCTACAGAACACTTGCTGACATTAAGGAGCCAAAACATCATCTCTCTCCTAGTTTTTAGATGTGTACTGCAATGTGATACCACTGAGAAGGACCTTCATGAAAAGCCAGTCCTGCCAAGAAAGCTGCAGTGAGGAGAGATAGGGAGCAAGGTGAAGGAAGATAAAAGGATGTTGGGGGACCCAAAGCCCAGGATGGCGGAAGTGGTATAGCGTTAGACAGCTGAAAGACAAATGTGCAGGCGAATTCTGATTCCCAAAAAAATACTTAATGAACACCTGTCACAAGCTAGACACCATTGTGAGCTTGTAAGCAAGATGGAGATGATTGCTTTCAAGGCTGACAACCCAATAAAACAACCCTGGGCTCACAATAACTGCAATCCCCACTCAAAATAAAAACTCATGTCAACATATAGGAAAAATACTACTTTTCTTCACCAAATAAAACTGAAGATACCTCTTGAGCCATCATCTTGCTTTACAAAAAGGACAAAGGTGGTAAAACATGCTAGTTTTTGGGTATATAGGTGAATGAACATACAACGGTTTCCTTTCTCAGAACACTCAATCATGACAGTGATGTAGATAACCTGTATAAAGATTGGTATAATGTTTCATTTCCAGAATTCCCTACTGGATTCTACTGGATTACTTTCAACCCACAAAGAAGTTCAGGTGTAACCTGAAGACAACTGTGGGTAGTAAAGACATACTTGTTTCCCTGTAAACACACTTTGTGTGTATGTGTTGTGTGTGTGTGTGTTCACATACTATTGCTAGTAAGCAAAGATAATACCGTGGGCCAACTATTAGGAGATAATGTAATTTTCATTGGTTTTTCTAGTAATTTTGATAAACTTGCATTTTCTTTTACTATCTTGGGCTGTCCCTATTGGGCTCCCAGATCTCAGGAAATGCTGTTATGGGGAGGGGGAGGTTTGCCTATACCAGCAATAAATGGCTTGTCAGTTATCTAGTCTGTAAACAATCTTCATTTTAAGAGCATTACATTTAATTTTGCTAATAAGTATGTATTTTGTGTCTTAGATGAGTAATTGAAGAAATTGCTTAGACCCTTCAAAGAAATACACTAGTTTTCCAGGAGCTGAGAACAACATAACCATCAATATTTTTATTTTAATGATTAGTAGGAAATCATTCTAAAATGTAACACATCCTAACAGAACACAAGGCTAATATTTAACCTTTTATGACCAAGAGTGATTATAATCACTCGTTTTTAGAGACACCTAAATGCTGAGGTCTCCTGGTTTCCATGTTGTATGGGTCCCATACTGTTTTCTTTTCCTTCTAGCTGTTTTTGTATTTTCTTTATGCTCTTCCTTACACTGATACAAGCAAGAAGCCCCAGATATCTGTGGTAAACTCTTTAATCCCTTCTGAACGCCTGTCCTCTTGTTAATCTAGCATAGTGATAGGAAATGATAGATCCTCAACAGGGAAAGAAGGGGGGGACAGAAGCAAGTTATTAGTGGAGCAGCTAGATTACTAAACTATTAGTATTATTTCTAAGTTAAATGTAAGTAAATTCCTGAGGAATTCTATTACCTCAATATAGATCCTGTGATCTTGCCCTTGGCAGCTTGGAAATGATTTTTGCATCTTATTCCTGGAATGGGTTGTGGGAAGATTCTATATGTCTATATATAACATGTACATATATAACATTATCAAATGAATCATCTATTTTTAAAAAATTCACTCAGCTCTTATTCTCTTTACTCCAGATATAAAGAACCCTAAATAATCAGTTGCCTATATACAGTTAAACAATATTGTCCACACTTAAGAACAGTCATATTGGTAACAGATTACTTTCAGCTTCAAGTAATAGATATATTCACTTAAGAATGTGATAATGTGGAAGGGAAAAATGAAGGCGGGGAATCGGAGGGAGAGATGAACCATGAGAGATTATGGACTCTGAGAAACTGAGCGTTTTAGAGGGGAGTGGGGTGGGGGGATGGGTGAGCCTGGTGATGTGTATTAAGGAGGGCATGTACTGCATGGAGCACTGGGTGTTATAGGAAAACAATGAATCATGGATCACTACATCAAAAACTAATGATGTATGGTGACTAACAACATAATAAAATAAAATTTAAAAAAACGAATGTGATAATGTGAATAGCCGATTGGCAATTAGCACTGGAATAAATCAGATACTCAATGTATCTTTTCAAGTGATTTGCTAGATGACTTTGGCAATAGATCTTTGGCTAATGGGAAGAACGCTGATGGATAACTGTACTGGTTCTTGAGGACCTGCCACCAATGCATCCTTTTACTGACGCTGGAATAATCTTTCATGACCACCCTGACCTACAGCTGCCCCCTCCTTTAGCTATCTCCAGGCAAGCAGCCTGCCTCTTTTAACAAATGTTCCTCCCAGAAAGAATTGAGTGCTCTTTTATCCTTTGTTCCCATGGTACTCCATACACCTCCATTTTAGCAAACATATAGTAACTGTAAGTTTGCTTGTCAGTTTCCTCTCTTAATTATGTGCTTCATTGTTACATACTTAATACATGCTTTAATGCTGGGTGCCCAGTAGACATTTAGAAATCTTTTTTGAGTATCAGGGGATTCTGTTATCATAAATCTCCACATGAGTGAATGAAACAAATTGATATCACACTTTCCAACAGGTATCCATTTTTCCTAGTAGAGCGTATTTTCTGTGGCATATGCTATATATCACTGAGCTATATTATTTTTGAAATAAGTAACTGGAGAGCAACTATAATATAAAAAAAAGCTAGCTCTGCATTTATAAAATCCTAACTATCATAACATAGAGAAGTTAACTCATTTTGATTAGAGCAGTTCTTTCATACTACCAAAGCAGTAGAGAATTGCCTGCACGTGTAGCTAAAAGACAATAGAAGAGGAAGTGATGTTGAAGACTTTATTTGGTGTGAATATATTTTATAGCTTTGACTACATGAACTGTTGATGATGTGAATACAGAAAATGCAGATTAATTCATTGGAAGCTACTGAGATTACTTTGACAAAATATATTTGTCCAGTATATTGCCCAAAACCATAAAATGAATAAATTTTTTTTTAGTTTTTTGTTATGTTAATCACCGTTCATTACATCATTAGTTTTTGATGTAGTGTTCCATGATTCATTGTTTGTGTATAACACCCAATGCTCCACGCAGAACGTGCCCTCTTTAATACCAATAACCAGGCTAACCCATCCGCCCACCCCCCTCCCCTCTAGAACCCTCAGTTTGTTTTTCACAGTCCATCGTCTCATGGTTCGTCTCCCCCTCCAACTTACTCCCCTTCATTCTTCCCCTCCTGCTATCTTCTTTTTCTTTTTTCTTAACATATGTTGCATTATTTGTTTCAGAGGTACAGATCTGTGATTCAACAGTCTTGCACAATTCACAGCGCTCACCATAGCACATAACCTCCCCAATGTCTATCACCCAGCCACCCCATCCCCCCCACCCCCAACCACTCCAGAAACCCTCAGTTTGTTTCCTGAGATTAAGAATTCCTCATATCAGTGAGGTCATATGATACATGTTCTGATTGACTTATTTCACTCAGCATAACACCCTCCAGTTCCATCCACGTCGTTGCAAATGGTAAGATCTCATTCCTTTAGATGGCTGCATAATATTCCATTGTGTATATATACCACTTCTTCTTTATCCATTCCTCTGTCCATGGACATCTTGGCTCTTTCCACAGTTTAGCTATTGTGGACATTGCTGCTATAAACATTGGGGTGCACGTACCCCTTCGGATCCCTACATTTGTATCTTTGTGGTAAATACACAGTAGTGCAATTGCTGGATCGTATGGTAGCTCTATTTTCAACTGTTTGAGGAACCTCCATACTGTTTTCCAGAGGGGTTGCACCAGCTTGCATTCCCACCAACAGTGTAGGAGGGTTCCCCTTTCTGTGCATCCCCGCCAACATCTGTCGTTTCCTGACTTGTTAATTTTAGCCATTCTGACGGGTGTGAGGTGGTATCTCATTGAGGTGTTGATTTGGATTTCCCTGATGCCGAGCGATGTTGAGCACTTTTTCATGTGTCTGTTGGCCATTTGGATGTCTTCTTTGCAGAAATGTCTGCTCATGTCTTCTGCTCATTTCTTGATTGGATTATTTGTTCTTTGGGTGTTGAGTTTGATAAGTTCTTTATAGATTTTGGATACTAGCCCTTTATCTGATATGTCATCTGCAAATATTTTCTCCCATTCTGTCGTTTGTCTTTCGGTTTTGTGGACTGTTTCTTTTGCTGGGCAAAAGCTTTTTATCTTGATGAAATCCCAGTAGTTCATTTTTGCCCTGGCTTCCCTTGCCTTTAGCGATGTTTCTAGGAAGAAGTTGCTGTGGCTGAGGTCAAAAAGGTTGCTACCTGTGTTCTCCTTTAGGATTTTGATGGACTCCTGTCTCACGTTTAGGTCTTTCAACCATTGGGAGTCTATTTTTGTGTGTGGTGTAAGGAAACGGTCCAGTTTCATTCTTCTGCATGTGGCTGTCCAATTTTCCCAACACCATTTGTTGAAGAGACTGTCTTTTTTCCATTGGACATTCTTTCCTGCTTTGTCAAAGATGAGTTGACCATAAAGTTGAGGTCCATTTCTGGGCTCTCGATTCCGTTCCATTGATCTATGTGTCTGTTTTTGTGCCAGTACCATACTGTCTTGATGATGACAGCTTTGGAATAGAGCTGGAAGTCTGGAATTGTGATGCCGCCGGCTTTGCTTTTCTTTTTCAAGATTCCTCTGGCTATTCAGGGTCTCTTCTGGTTCCATACAAATTTTAGGATTATTTGTTCCATTTCTTTGAAAAAAGTGGATGGTATTTTGATGGGGATTGCATTGAATGTGTAGATTGCTCTAGGAAGCATTGACATCTTCACAATGTTTGTTCTTCCAATCCATGAGGATGGAACGTTTTTCCATTTCTTTGTGTCTTCTTCAATTTCTTTCACGAGTATTTTATAGTTTTCAGAGTACAGATCATTTGCCTCTTTGGATAAATTTATTCCTAGGTATCTTATGGTTTTGGGTGCAATTGTAAATGGGATCGACTCCTTGATTTGTCTCTCTTCTGTCTTGTTGGTGTATAGGAATGCCACTGATTTCTAGGCATTGATTTTATATCTTGCCACTTTACTGAATTCCTGTATGAGTTCTAGCAGTTTTGGGGTGGAGTCTTTTGGGTTTTCCACATACAGTATCATCTGCAAAGAGTGAGAGTTTGACTTCCTCTTTGCCGATTTGGATGCCTTTGATTTCTTTTTGTTGTCTGATTCCTGTGGCTAGGACTTCTAATACTATGTTGAATGGCAGTGTTGATAGTGGACATCCCTGACGCGTTCCTGACCTTAGCGGAAAAGCTCTCAGCTTTTCCCCATTGAGAATGACATTCGCTGTAGGTTTTTCATAGATGGCTTTTATGATATTGAGGTATGTACCCTCTATCCCTATACTCTGAAGAGTTTTGATCAAGAAAGGATGCTGGACTTTGTCAAATGCCTTTTCTGCATCTATTGAGAGGATCATATGATTCTTGTTCTTTCTTTTGTTAATGTATTGTATCACGTTGATTGATTTGCGGATGTTGAACCAGCCTTGCAGCCCAGGGATAAATCCCACTTGGTCATGGTGAATAATCCTTTTAATGTGCTGTTGGATCCTATTGGCTAGTATTTTGGTGAGAATTTTTGCATCCATGTTCATCAAGGATATTGGTCTGTAATTCTCCTTTGTGATGGGGTCTTTGTCTGGTTTTGGGATCAAGGTAATGGTGGCCTCATGAAATGAGTTTGGAAGTTTTCCTTCCATTTCTATTTTTTGGAACAGTTTCAGGAGAATAGGTATTAATTCTTCTTTAAATGTTTGGTAGAAGTCCCCTGGGAAGCCATCTGGCCCTGGGCTTTAGTTCGTTGGGAGATTTTTGATGACTGCTTCAATTTCCTTAGTGGTTATAGGTCTGTTCAGGTTTTCTATTTCTTCCTGGTTCAATTTTGGTAGTTGATACATCTCTAGGAATGCACCCATTTGTTCCAGGTTATCTAATTTGCTGGCATAGAGTTGCTCATAATATGTTCTTATAATTGTTTGTATTGCTTTGGTGTTGGTTGTGATCTCTCCTCTTTCATTCACGATTTTGTTGATTTGGGTCCTTTCTCTTTTCTTTTGGATAAGTCTGGCCAGGGGTTTATCAATCTTGTTAATTCTTTCAAAGAACCAGCTCCTAGTTTCGTTGATCTCTTCTACTGTTCTTTTGGTTTCTATTTCATTGATTTCTGCTCTGATCTTTATGATTTCTCTTCTGCTGGGTTTAGGCTTTATTTGCTGTTTTTTCTCTAGCTCCTTTAGGTGTAGGGTTAGGTTGTGTATTTGAGACCTTTCTTGTTTCTTGAGAAAGGCTTGTATTGCTATATACTTTCCTCTCAGGACTGCCTTTGCTGTATCCCAAAGATTTTGAACAGTTGTGTTTTAATTTTCATTGGTTTCCATGAATTTTTTTAATTCTTCTTTAATTTCCTGGTTGACCCATTCATTCTTTAGTAGGATGCCCTTTAGCCTCCATGTATTTGAGTTCTTTCTGACTTTCCTCTTGTGATTGAGTTCTAGTTTCAAAGCATTGTGGTCTGAAAATATGCAGGGAATGATCCCAATCTTTTGGTAGTGGTTGAGACCTGATTTGTGACCTAGGATGTGATCAATTCTGGAGAATGTTCCATGGGCACTAGAGAAGAATGTGTATTCCGTTGCTTTGGGATGGAATGTTCTGAATATGTCTGTGAAGTCCATTTGGTCCAGTGTGTCATTTAAAGTCTTTATTTCCTTGTTGATCTTTTGCTTAGATGATCTGTCCATTTCAGTCAGGGGGGTGTTAAAGTCCCCCACTATTATTGTATTGTTGTCAATGTGTTTCTTTGCTTTTGTTATTAATTGCCTTATATATTTGGCTGCTCCCATGTTAGGGGCATAGATAGTTACAATTGTTACATCTTCTTGTTGGATAGACCCTTTAAGTAGGATATAGTGTCCTTTTTCATCTCTTATTACAGTCTTTGTTTTAAAATCCAATTTGTCTTTTATAAGGATTGCCACCCCAGCTTTCTTTTGGTGTCCATTAGCATGGTAAATGGTTTTCCACCCCCTCACTTTCAATCTGGGGGTGTCTTTGGGTCTGAAATGAGTCTCTTGCAGACAGCATATCGATGGGTCCTGTTTTTTAATCCAATCTGATAGCCTATGTCTTTTGATTGGGGCATTTAGCCCATTTACATTCAGGGTAACTATTGAAAGGTATGAATTAGTGCCATTGTATTGCCTGTAAGGTGACTGTTACTGTATATTGTCTGTGTTCCTTTCTGATCTGTGCTGCTTTTAGGCTCTCTCTTTGCTTAGAGGACCCCTTTCAATATTTCTTGTAGGCTGGTTTCGTGTTTGCAAATTCCTTTAGTTTTTGTTTGTCCTGGAAGCTTTTATCTCTCCTTCTATTTTCAATGACAGCCTAGCTGGATATAATATTTTTGGCTGCATATTTTTCTCGTTTAGTGCTCTGAAGATATCATGCCAGTCCTTTCTGGCCTGCCAGGTCTCTGTGGATAGGTCTGTTGCCAATCTAATATTTCTACCATTGTAGGTTACATATCTCTTCTCCCGAGCTGCTTTCACGATTTTCTCTTCATCTCTGAGACTCGTAAGTTTTACTATTAGATGTTGGGGTGTCAACCTATTTTTATTGATTGTTGAGAGGGGTTCTCTGTGCCTCCTGGATTTTGATGCCTGTTTCCTTCCTCACATTAGGGAAGTTCTCTGCTATTATTTGCTCCAATATACCTTCTGCCCCTCTCTCTCTTTCTCCTTCTTCTGGGATCCCAATTATTCTAATGTTGTTTCATCTTATCGTATCACTTATCTCTCGAATTCTGCCCTCTTGATCCTGTAGTTGTTTCTCCCTCTTTTTCTCAGTCTCTTTATTTTCCATCATTTGGTCTTCTATATCACTGATTCTCTCTTCTGCCTCATTCATCCTAGCAGTTAGTGCCCCCATTTTTGATTGCACCTCATTAATAGCCTTTTTGATTTCGACTTGGTTAGATTTTAGTTCTTTTATTTCTCCAGAAAGGGTTTCTCTAATAACTTCCATGCTTTTTTCAAGCCCAGCTAGTATCTTTAAAGCCATGATTCTGAACTCTAGGTCCGACATCGTACTGATGTCCATATTGAGTAGGTCCCTGGCTGGCAGTACCACCTCTTGTTCTTTTTGCTGAGGTGATTTTTTTCGTCTTGTCATTTTGTCCAGAGGAGAATAGATGAATGAGAGAACAGAATGCTAACAGGTTAACAACGTCTCCAGGAAGTATACTCTATACAAATCAGAAAAGACCTGAAACCAGGAGACAAGAAAGGGAAAGAAAGAGAAAAAAAAGGTAAAAGAAAAAGATAAACACAAACAAAAATAGAATGATTAAATATGATCAGGCTAGTGCATAGATCAGTGCCACACACTAGCTTTTGGGCATATTTTGGTCTGTTAGAAGAAAGTGCCTGCTAAAATTTTAAAGGAAGAAAGACTTATATATGTACAAAATAAGGGTTGATAAAATGAAGGGATGGATGATGAGTGTAAAGATGAAAATTATAAAAGATTTTATAAAAGAAATTGATAAGTTGTTTTTTAAAAAGAAAGAAGATTGAAAAAGAAAAAGAATAAAGAAAAAAGAAAAAAAAAGGGAGAGAATGTGATCAGGCAGGAGAATAGAACAAAGCCATACACTAGTGATTTAGGGTATATTTTGATCTGTTAGAAGAAACTGTATCTCAAAATTTTAAGGAGAAAACAACTTATATATATATATATGCCAAAAATAAGGGTAACTACTATGAAGGGATAAAAATATGACTAAAAATGAAAAAAAAATTTTTTTTAAAAAGGGATTGATAAGGTGTTTTTTGAAAAAGGGAAAAAGAAAAATTAAAAAAAAGTTAAAAAATTTAACTTTGAAAAACTAATGAATTATGGTAAAAAAGCCATGAATTCTATGTGCAGTATTCCCCTAGCGCTGGAGTTCTCCCGTTCTCCTTGATGGGTAAACTTGGTCTTGGCTTGCTGGCTGTTCATGCTGATCTTCTGGGGGAGGGGCCTGTTGCCGTAGTTCCCAAAAGTCTTTGCCAGGGGCGGAATTGCCCCACCGTTGTCATTCTGGGCTAAGCAAGCTGCTTGGGTTTGCTCTCAGGAGCTTTTGTTCCCTGCAAGCTCTCGGTACAGCTTTGGACGACCAGGGTGAAAATGGTGGCCTCCCAATCTCTGCCCGGAGGAGCTGAGAACTCGGGGCCCCACTCCTCATTTTGCCCCCATAGAAAAGCAGTCACTCCCATCTCCCCGGTCTCCGGCCGCACTCCGTGCTCACCCGGCTTGTGACCGAGCGCTTCTATCTCTGGCACCCGACCCCGTGTGGAGTCTCCAAAACCAGCCGATCCCTGCGGTGCGCTTCCGCGCTGCTCCTCTCGGGGGAGGAAGGGGAGTCTCCCCAGCTCTGCCGCTTGTTGGGTACCTGCTGGAGGAGCAGTGGCCCTACTAGGCCACAGATCACAGTTTATGGCAACCCCGAGCTGAGAGCCCGTGCCTCGGCTCCATCTCTGCAGCCGGCTTCCCCGCTCTGATACCTGGGGGCTCTGCTGCACTGAGGCACCCCCAGTCTTTCTGTGACCCCAAGGGTCCTGAGACCACACTGTCCCGAGAGGTTTCCACCCCAGGCTTAGCCACTGGAGCGACGTCCCTCAGCGGACCCGGCTTCTAAAAGTTCCAATTTTGCGCTCCGCGTTTCTATCACTTGCCAGAAGCGGCCGACAGAGGCCCCCTCCCCCGCCGTCTATCCTCCCAAATATCACCTTGGATTCACTTCTCTGCACGTCCTACCTTCCAGAAAGTGGTCGCTTTTCTGTTCAGAGTGTTGTTACTATTCTTATCTTCGATCTCCTGTTGAGTTCGTAGGTGTTCAGAATGGTTTGATCCCTATTCCGCTGAATTCCTGAGACCAGACAAAATCCAGGTCTCCTACTCCTCCGCCATCTTGCTCCGCCCCCCTCTGCCCCCCCCCCCCCCCGGTTTCCATGAATTCTTTAAGTTCTTCTTTGATTTCCTGGTTGACCCAACCATTCTTGAGCAGAGTGGTCTTTAGCTTCCACGTGTTTGAATTTCTGCCAATTTTTTTCTTGTGACTGAGTTCTAGTTTTAAAGCATTATGATCTGAGAATATGCAGGGAATAATCTCAATCTTTTGGTATCGGTTGAGGCCTTATCTGTGACCCAGTATGTGGTCTATTCTGGAGAATGTTCCATGTGTGCTCAAGAAGAATGAGTATTTGCTTGTTTTAGGGTGGAATGTTCTGTATATATCTATGAGGTCTTTCTGGTCCAGTGTGTCATTCAAAGCTCTTGTTTCATTGTTGATTTTCTGCTTAGATGATCTGTCTATCACTGAAAATGGAGTATTGAGGTCTTCTACAATTAACGTATTGTTATCAATATGACTCTTTAGTTTGGTTAACAGTTGGCTTATGTAGATAGCTGCTCCCATGTTGGAGGCATAGATATTTACAATTGTTAGATCTTCTTGTTGGATAGACTCTTTAAGAATGATAGTGTCTTTCTGTGTCTCTAAGTACAGTGTTTAGTTTAAAATCTAATTTGTCTGATGTAAGAATTGCTACCCCAGCTTTCTTTTGAGGTCCGCTGGCATGAAAGATGGATCTCCATCCCTTCACTTTCAGTCTGGATGTACCTTTACGTTCAAAATGAGTCTCTTGTAGACAGCATATGGATGGGTCCTGTCTTTTTATCCAATCTGCAACCCTGTGACTTTTTATGGGAGCATTTAGGCCGTTCACACTGAGAGTGATTATTGAAAGATATGAATTGTCATCACGTTGTGTGTGAAGACCTTGTTTTTATAGATTGTCCCTGTAAATTTCTGTTGTATATCACTCTTGGGGTCTTTCTCCTTTTATAGAACCCCCCTTAATATTTCTTCCAGGACCAGCCTAGTGGTCACATATTCTTTCAGTTTCTGCCAGTCTTGGAAGCGCTGCATCTCTCCATCCATCCTAAATGACAGCCTTACTAGATGAAGTATTCTTGGCTGTATGTTCTTCTCATTTAGTATCCTGAATATGTCTTGCCAGGCCTTTCTGGCTTGCCAGGTCTCTGTGGATAGGTCTGACCTTATTCTGATGTTCCTCCCTCTGTACATAAAGAATCTCTTCCCCCTACCTGCCCTTAAGATGGTTTCCTTGGTTCTAAGATTTGCCAGTTTTACTATTACAGGTGGGGTGTTGGCTGGCCTGTTTTCCTTGATCTTGGGAGGGGTCCTCTCTACCTCTAGGACATGAATGTTTGTTTCATTCCCCAGATTAGGGACATTCTCAGCTATGATTTGCTCAAATATATCTTCTAGTCTTCTCTCTCTTTCCACCCTCTCAGGGATCCCAGTAGTTCTGACACTGGAACATTTCATGTGTCACTTATTTCTCTGATTCAGTTTTCATGGATTTTGAGTTGTTTTTCCCTGGCCTCCTCTTTTTCCTTCTTGTCTATTAATTGGTCTTCTAGATCACTATTTTGTTCTGCCTCGCTTACCCTGGCTGTTAGATTATCTAGATTAGATTGGATTTCATTGATAGCATTTTTAAATTCTGCCAGTTCAGCTTTCATTTCTGCCCTTAGAAACTCTATGTTGCCATTATTCAATTTCTCCATTCTAGCTATTGTTTTCACAATTGCTACCCAGACAGAAGAGGAGAAAGATGGCGGAGGAGTAGGAGACCTAAATTTCTTCTGGTCCCAGGATTCACCTAGATAGTTATCAAACCATTCTGAACACCTACAAACTCAACAGGGATCGAAAAGAAAAGAGCAACTCTCTGAACAGAAAAGTGACCACTTTCTGGAAAGTAGGATGTGTGAAGAAGTGACTCCGAGGCAATGTATGAGAAGTTAGACCGCGGGGGAGGGAGCCTCCATCAGCCGGCTACTGGCAAGTGATAGAGCAGCAGAGCACAAAATCATTACTTTTAGAAGTCTGCTCCACTAAGGGATGTCGCTCCAGTAGCTAAGCTGGGCTGGAACCCTCACTGGGACAGTGTGGTCTCAGGACTCTCAGGGCCACCAAAAGACCGGGTGTGCCTGAGTGTGGCAGAGCTCCCAGGTATTGGAGCAGGGAAGCCAGCTGTGAAGACAAAGCTGAGTAGTGGGCTCTCACCTCAGGGTTGCCATAAACTGTGATCCACGGCACAGTTGGGCCACTGCTCTTTGAGCAGGGACCCAAAAAGCGGCAGATCTGGGGAGACTCCTTTTCCTTCCCTGGGGGAGAAGTAGCATAGCAGCGCACCACAGGAAATCTGCTGGGTTTGGAAACTCCAAACAGTTTCATGTGCCAGAGATAGAAACGCAAAGTCACAGGCCAGGTGAGCTAGGAGTGTGGCTGGAGACCAGGGAGACAGGAGTGATTGACTGCTTTTCTCTGGGGGCTCCCTGAAGAGTGGGGCCCTGAGTTCTCGACTCCTCCGGGGCGGAGATCGGGAAGCCTCCACTTTCACCCTTATCCTCCAAAGCTGTATGGAAAGCTTGCAGGGAATAAAAGCTACGGAGAGCAAACCCGAGCAGATTACCTAGACTGGCCCCTGGCAAGGGCGGGGCAATTCTGCCTCGGGCAAAGACATTTGAGAACTGCAACAGGTCCCTCCCCCAGAAGATCAGTAAGAACAACCAGCGAAGACCAAGTTTATCGATCAATGAGAATGGCAAAACTCCAGCACTAAGGAAACAAAGCACACAGAATTTGTGGCTTTTTTCCCCCCTGATTCTTTAGTCTTTCAAAGTTAATTTTTAAAATTTTTCTTTTTCTTTTAATTTTTCTTTTTCCCTTTTTCAACCGACATCTTATCAATCCCTTTTTAAAAAAAATCTTTATTTTTCATTTTTAGAGTCATATGCTATCCCTGCATTGTAGTTAACTTTATTTTTGGTATATATATAAGTTGTTCTCTCTTTAAAATTTTGTGATACAGTTTCTTCTAACAGACAAAATATACCCTAAATCTCTAGTGTATGGCTTTGGTCTAGTTTCTTGCCTGATCACATTCTCTCCTTTTTTTTTTTTTTAATTTCTCTTTTTTCTTTTTTCAACCAACTCATCCTCTCAATTCCTTTATAAAATCTTTTATAATTTTCATCTTTACAGTCATATTCCATCACTTCATCGTATTTACCCTTATTTTTGTACATATATATGTTTTTCTTTAAAATTTTGGGAGGCAGTTTCTTCTAACAGACCAAAATACTCCCCAAATCTAGTGTGTGGCACTGATCTATTCACCAACCTGATTATATTTGATCATATTCTTTTTTCTTTCTTTCCCTTCCTTTTCCCCCAGTTTCAGGTCTCTTCTGATTTGTTTAGTGTATATTTTTCTGGCACTGTTACCCTGTAAGCATTTTGTTCTCTCATTCATCTATTCTCCTCTGGACAAAACGACAAGATGGAAAAACTCACCTCAAAAAAAAAAAGAACAAGAGGCAGTACCGATTGCCAGGGACCTACTCAATATGGACATCAGTACGATGTCAGAACTAGAGTTCAGAATGATGATTATAAAGATACTAGCTGGGCTTGAAAAAAGCATGGAAGATACTAGAGAAACCCTTTCTAGAGAAATAAAAACTAAAATCTAGCCAAGTTGAAATCAAAAGGGCTATTAATGAGGTGCAATCAAAAATGGAGGCTCTAACTGCTAGGATAAATGAGTCAGAAGAGAGAATTAGTGATACAGAAGACCAAATGATGGAGAATAAAGAAGCTGAGAAAAAGAGAGATAAACAACTACTGGATCATGAGGGCAGAATTCAAGATATAAGTGATACCATAATACGAAACAATATTAGAATAATTGGGGTCCCAGAAGAAGAAGAGAGAGAGGGGCAGAAGGTATACTGGAGCAGATTATAGCAGAGAACATCCCTAATTTGGGAAAGGAAACAGGCATCAAGATCCAGGAGGCACAGAGAATGCCCCTCAAAATCAATAAAAATAGGTCAATACCCCGACATCTAATAGTAAAACTTATGAGTCTCAGAGACAAAGAGAAAATCCTGAAAGCAGCTCAGGACAAGAGGTCTGTAACCTACAATGGTGGAAACATTAGATTGGCAACAGACCTATTCACAGAGACCTGGCAGGCCAGAAAGGACTGGACTGATATATTCAGAGCACTAAATGAGAAAAATATGCAGCCAAGAATACTATATCAAGCTAGGTGGTCACTGAAAATAGAGAGAGAGATAAAAAGCTTCCAGGACAAAGGAAATCTAAAAGAATTTGCAAACATGAAACCAGCCCTACAAGAAATATTGAAAGGAGCCTCTAAGCAAAGAGAGCCTAAAAGTAACATAGACCAGAAAGAGACAGAGACAATATACAGTAACAGTCACCTTACAGGCAGTATAATGGCACTAAATTCATACCTTTCAAAGACACAGGGTATCAGATTGGATAAAAAAAAACAAGACCCATGGATATGCAGTCTGCAAGAGACTTATTTTAGACCCAAAGGCACGTCCAGATTGAAAGTGAGGGGGTGGAAAACCATTTACCATGCTAATGGACATCAAAAGAAAGCTGGGGTGGAAATCCTTATATCAGACAAATTAGATTTAAAACAAAAACTGTAAGAGATGAGGAAGGATACTATATCCTACTTAAAGGGTCTATCCAACAAGAAGATCTAACAATTGTAAATATCTATGCCCCTAACATGGGAGCAGCCAATTATATAAGCCAATTAATAAGGAAAGCAAAGAAACACATCTACAACAATACAAAAATAGTAGGGGACTTTAACAACCCCCGTCACTGAAATGGACAGATCTAAGCAAAAGATCAACAAGGAAATAAAGGCTTTAAATGACACATTGGGCCAAATGGACTTCACAGATGTATTCAGAACATTCCATCCCAAAGCAACAGAATATACATTCTTCTCTAGTGCCCATGGAACCTTCTCCAGAATAGATCACATCCTAGGTCACAAATCAGGTCTCAACTGGTACCAAAAGACTAGAATCATTCCCTGAATATTTTTGGACCACGGGGCTTTGAAACTAGAACTCAATCACAAGAGGAAAGTTGGAAAGAACTCAAATACATGGAGGCTAAAGAGCATCCTGCTAAAGAATGAATGGGTCAACCAGGAAATTAAAGAAGAATTTAAAAAATTCATGGAAACAAATGAAAATGAAAACACAACTGTTCAAAATCTTTGGGATGCAGCAAAGGTGGTCCTAAGATGAAAGTATATAGCAATACAAGCCCTTCTCAAGAAACAAGAAAGGTCTCAAATACACAACCTAACCCTACACCTAGAGGAGCTGGAGAAAGGACCGCAAATAAGCCTAAACTCAGCAGGAGAAGAGAAATAATAAAGATCAGAGCAGAAATCAATGAAACAGAAACCAAAAGAACAGTAGAACAGATCAATGAAACTAGGAGATGGTTCTTTGAAAGAATTAATAAGATTGATAAACCCCAGGCCAGACTTACCAAAAAGAAAAGAGAAAGACCCCAATAAATAAAATCACGAATGAAAGGAGAGAGATCACAACCAACACCAAAGAAATACAATTATAAGAACATATTATAAGCAACTATATGCCAGCAAATTAGATAATCTGGAAGAAATGGATACATTTCTAGAGATGTACCAACCACCAAAACTGAACCAGGAAGAAATAGAAAACCTGAACTGACCTATAACAACTAAGGAAATTGAAGCAGTAATCTCCCAAGAAACAAGAGTCCAGGGCCTGATGGTTTCCCAGGGGAATGCTACCAAACATTTAAAGAAGAATTAATACCTATTCTTCTGAAACTGTTCCAAAAAAAACAGAAATGGAAGGAAAACTTCCAAACTCATTTTATAGGCCAGCATTACCTTGATCCCCAAACCAAAGACTCCATCAGAAAGAATTACAGACCAATATCCTTGATGTACATGGATGCAAAAATTCTCACCAAAATATTAGTCAATAGGATCCAACAGTACATTAAAAGGATTATTCACCAGGACCAAGTGGGATTTACCCCTGGGCTGCAAAGGTGTTTCAACATCTGTAAATCAACCAATGTGATACAATACATTAATAAAAGAAAGAACAAGAACCACATGATCCTCTCAATAGATGCAGAAAAAGCATTTGACAAAATACAGCATCCTTTCTTGATTAAAACTCTTCAGAGTGTAGGGATAGAGGATACACATCTCCATATCATAAAAGCCATCTATGAAAACCCCACAGCGAATATCATTCTCAATGGGGAAAAACTGAGAACTTCCCCCTAAGGTCAGGAACACGGCAGAGATGTCCACTATCACCACTGCTATTCAACATAGTACTAGAAGTCCTAGCCACAGCAATCAGACGACAAAAAGAAATAAAAGGCATCTGAATCAGCAAAGAAGATGTCAAACTCTCACTCTTTGCAGATGATATGACACTTTATGTGGAAAACCCAGAAGACTCCACCCAAAACTGCTAGGACTCATACAGGAATTCACTGAAGTGGCAGGATATAAAAATCAATGCGCAGAAATCAGTGGCATTTATATACACCAACAACAAGACAGAAGATAAATTAAGGAGTTGATCCCATTTAAAATTGCACCCAAAATCATAAGACACCTAGGAATAAATCTAACCAAAGAGGCAAAGGATCTGTACTCAGAAAACTATAAAATACTCATGAACGAAATTGAGGAAGACAAAAAGAAATGGAAAATCATGTTCCATGCTCATGGATTGGAAGAAAAAATACTGTGAAGATCTCAATGCTACCTAGAGCAATCTACACATTTAATGCAATCCCTATCAAAATACCATCAACTTTTTTCAAAGAAATGGAACACATAATCGTAAAATTTGTATGGAACCAGAAAAGACCCTGAATAGCCAGAAGAATATTGAAACAGAAAAGCAAAGCTGGCGGCATCACAATTCTGGACTTCAAGCTCTATTACAAAGCTGTCATCATCAAGACAATATGGTACTGGCACAAAAACAGACACACAGATCAATGGAACAGAATAGAGAGCCCAGAAATGGACCCTCAACTCTATGGTCAACTCATCTTCCACAAAGCAGGAATGTCCAATGGAAAAAAGGCAGTCTTTTCAATGAATGGTGTTGCGAAATTGGACAGCCACATGCAGAAGAATGAAACTGGACCATTTCCTTACACCACACACAAAAATAGACTCAAAATGGATGAAAGATCTAAATGTGAGACAGGAATCCATCAAAATCCTAGAGGAAAACACAGGCAGCAACCTCTTCAACCTCAGTCGCAGCAACTTCTTCCTAGAAATGTCGCCAAAGGCAAGGGAAGCAAGGGCAAAAATGAACTATTGGGACTTCATCAAGATAAAAAGCTTTTGTACAGCAAAGGAAGGTCAACAAACCAAAAGACAACCGACAGAATGGGAGAAGATATTTGCAAATGTCATATCAGATGAAGGGCTAGTATCCAAAATCTATAAAGAACTTATCAAACTCAACACCCAAAGAACTAATCCAATCAAGAAATGGGCAGAAGACATGAACAGACATTTTCCCAAAGAAGACATCCACCTGGGTGCCTGGGTGGCTCAGATGGTTAAGCATCTGCCTTCGGCTCAGGTCATGATCCCAGGGTCCTGGGATCGAGTCCCGCATCGGGCTCCCTGCTCCTTGGGATCCTGCTTCTCCCTCTGCTTCTCTCTGTCTCTCTTTCTCTCCCTGTCTCTCATGAATAAATAAATAAAATCTTAAAAAAAAAAAACCACAAGACATCTAAATGGCCAACAGACACATGAAAAAGTGCTGAACATCGCCCGGCATCAGGGAAATCCAAATCAAAACCTCAATGAGATACCACCTCACACCAGTCAGAATGGCTAAAATGAACAAGTCAGGAAACGACAGATGTTGGTGGGGATGCGGAGAAAGGGGAACCCTCCTACACTGTTGGGAATGCAAGCTGGCGAAGCCACTCTGGAAAACAGTACGGAGGTTCCTCAAAAAGTTGAAAATAGAGCTACCGTACGACCGAGCAATTGCACTACAGTGTATTTACCCCAAAGATACAGATGTAGTGGTAAGAAGGGACACATGCACCCCAATGTTCATAACAGCAATGTCCACAATAGCCAAAGTGTGGAAAGAGCCTAGATGTCCATTGACAGATGAATGGCTAAAGAAGATGTGGTGTACACACACACACACACACACACACACACACACACACACAAATGGAATATTATGCAGCCATCAAAAAACCACGAAATCTTGCCATTTGCAATGACGTGGTTGGAACCAAAGGGTATTATGCTAAGTGAAGTAAGTCAATCAGAGAAAGACATGTGTCATATAGTCTCACTGATATGAGGAATTCTTAATCTCAGGAAACAAACTGAGGGTTGCTGGAGTGGTGGGGGGGGTGGGAGGGATGGGGTGGCTGGGTGATAGACTTTGGAGAGGGTATGTGCTATAGTGAGTGCTGTGAATTCTGTTAAGACTGTTGAATCACAGACCTATACCTCTGAAACAAGTGTTTATATGTGTATAAACACAAGTGTATATATGTTTATATGTTAAAAAAAAGTAGGAAGGGAAAAACGAAGGGGGGACTATCAGAGGGGGAGATGAACCATGAGAGATTATGGACTCTGAGAAACTGAGGATTCTAGAGGGGAGGGTGTGGGGGGATGGGTTAGTCTGGTGATGGGTATTAAAGAGGGCACGTATTGAATGGAGCACTAGGTATTATACACAATGAATCATGGAACACTACATCAAAAACTAATGATGTAATGTATGGTGATTAACATAATAAAATAAAATTAAAAACAAAACAAACACAATTTCTACCCTGAATTCCATGTCTGACATCTTGGTTATAACTGTATCCATTTGTCAATCTGTGTCCTAAGTCATAGTCTGAGTCTTTCCTATTTTGAGGGTTCCTCCTCCTAGTCATTCTGTTGATGGGTGGTTGAGGGAATGCAGAGAGTCCAAATTATTGACCACAACCCAAGCATGATGCACCTATTTTCTAGGAACCGTAGTGTTGCTGGCCTCTTGTTTTCCCAGCCTGTCTTCTCTGGGAGGGGCCTGCCATGCTGTTACTCAGGCAACCCTGGTTGGGGAAGAGTTGCCCTGCCCCCTATGGCGGGGGATGGGCTCAGCGGGCACCAGTTTTTTGGGGGGCTTTTGTTCTCTGGCGGCTTTCCCTGGTGGCTTTCCATGTCTCTTCTGAGAGAGAAGAGACCGTTTCCAATCCTCTGCCTCAGAGCGGAGAGATCGCAGTCTGTTCTTCAGTGAACTTTCCATGCCACACTATCTCTGTTTCTGTCTGTGCCGCTATAAACTGCAGCGTCCTGGATTGTGCGCCCAACAGCAGCGCTCCCAGTCCTCGCCTCCAGGTCAGGGGCCCATCTCTGCCCTTTGTGCTTCTAAAACCGCCAGCCGCCCCCAGTTCTCACGCACGACCTCGCTGCCCCGGGTTTCCGTCCGAGGGGCTGCCCTCAAGTCCTTTCCCTGCCCTACCGGTCTTCGAGTCTGTGCCCTGACCCCAGTGCCCCAGGCTGTTGCTCACTGGCGGTATAGGGTCCTGACGGCTCAGCTCCCTCCTCCTTCCATTTATCCTCCGGTATCTGCCCCCAGAATCACGGCTCCCTGCTTTGTACCTCGAAACCAACCGCCTGCGATATTCTGTTTTTAGAGATTCAGCTCTATCTCGGGCTGATTTGGTGGGTGCTCAGAGCGGTCTGGTAGATATCCAGCTCAGTTCCGGGGACTGGTTGGAATAGGGTCCCCTACTCCTCCGTCATCTTTTCCCTTCCTCTGCTAGGTTGTTTTCTTATCAAGTTTCAAGAGTTCTTTATATATTCCAGATATAAGTCCTTTATCAAATAAATAGATGCTTTGTAAATATCTCCTCTCAGTCTGTGGTTTGTCTTTTTATTCCCTTAACAGTATTTTTTTCATTAAAGCTAAAAACTTTGCTCTTGGAATTTTCCAATAGATTGTACTTTTTGGTCTTAGATCTAAGAAATTTTTGCTTAACCTAAGGATCACAAAGATTTTCTCCTAAATATTCTTTTAGAATTTCTATAGTTCCAAGTTTTACATTTAGGCTTATAATCCATTTTGACTTTTTTAAAGTGGTATAATGCATGGATTTTTTTTTTTTTTTTTTTGGTATACAGCTATTTAGCACTTGTACAGATGTCCTTCATTTTCTTTGCACCTTTGTGAAAAATCAGTGGGCCGTATACAGGTGGTTCTATCTGAATTGTTTATAATGTGCCATTGTTCTATTAATCTTGCCAGTAATCATACAGTCTTGATTAGTTTTTTTTTTTTTTTAAAGTCCTGAAGTCATGTATCATTAAGTCCTTCAACTTTGTGCTTTTAAAATAGTTTGGCTTTTTAAGGTCCTTTTATTTCCATTGAATTTTAGAATCAGATTAATTTCTAAAAAAATATTTGCTGGTATTTTGATTGGGATTTCATTAAATCTTTAGATCAATTTGGGGTGAAAGAATGTCTTATTTTGTTCCTTTGTACTAAAAGAAATTAGAGGGAAAAGATGCATTTTCTCTTTCTTCCTGGTTTTAAGCAATTAGATTATTTTGGACTTTGATATAATTTTGTGCTCCAGGTTCATTGATCTTCTTGAGTCTGTGAGTTTAAGTTTTGATCCAATTTGTAAAAGTTTTGGCCATTATTTCTTTAAATACTTTATTTGGCTGCTTGATATTTTGTCATTTAATCTGCACTTTAAGAAATTGTTTCTGTGCTTCATTTAGTTTCTATTTCCATGTCTGAAGTTCACTGATCTTATTCTGCCTGGTCCAATTTGTTATTCACCTCATCCAGTGTATATTTTAGTTTTATCTCTAGAATTTCAATTTGTCTTTCATGTTTTCCATGTCTCCACTTACATGCTCTATCTTATCTACCTTCTTGTACATATGGAATACTGTTATAATGACTGTTATAACATTCTTGTCTGCTTATTCTATCACTGGCAGCATTTGTGGGTCTATTAATTTTTCTCCTCATCATGACTCATTTTCCTACTCTTTTGCATGCCTGGTATATTTGATTGGATGCCAGACATTGGGAATTTTACCTTGTTGGGTTCCGGACATTGTAATTTTTTTGAGTTACAGTTAACAAGAAACATTAGTTTCAGGGATACAATATGATCCAATGCTTGTATATACTGTGAAATGATAGCCACAGTAAGTCTAGTCACTATCAATTTACCATAAAAAGTTACAAATTTTTTTTCTTGTAATGCAAATCTTTAAGATCCACTCTCCTGGTAACCTTCTAATATGCACTACAATACCATTGACCATAGTCAGCATGCTCACACCACATTCCTATTCATTTCACAACTGGAAATCTATACCTTCCCTTTCACCCATTTTGCCTGTTCACCAGCCCCTTTCCCCACTGGTAACCATCACTCTGTTCTTTGTATTCATGAATTTTGTTTGTTCATCTTTGTTTTTTTAGATTTCACATGTCAATGATATCATACAGTAGTTGTACTTCTCTGACTTATTTTACTTTGAATAATACCCTTGAGGTCATCCATGTTGTCACAAATGGCAAGATTTTATTCCTTTTATGGCTGAGTAGTATTTGTGTGTGCGTGTGTGTGTGTGTGTGTGTGTGTGAGTGAGTGATACCTTTATCCATTAATCCATCAATTGACACTTAAGGTTGTTTCCATCTTGGCTATTCATTTATTTGTTCTTATAAATATTTCTGAAGTTTATTCTCGGAAGCTGTTAAATTACTTGGAAACAATTAGATTCTTTTATAACTTCCTTTAAAATGTTAGGATTAGAGCAACCTTCATTCCATAGACAGTTTTGTTCCCCTACTGAAGGTAGACCCTTCTGAGTAGTCTCCTGATGTCCTATAAACTACTGGGTTTTTCTACTCTATCCTTTGAGAAGAGAAACTATTCTTGCTCTGAGATATAGGAATTGTTCTCTAGTATCTTGGTGGTGGTTCTCTCAGGCTTTGGTGGTTCACACACATTTTTTAATTAGTATTCTCCCTCCCTACTCCTCCCTGTAAGCTTTTGCTACCTTGGACTCCCAAAAGTTCATCTCAACTCAGGGGAGATTGCTAGACTCCATCTGGATTCTCACTCCCTATGCTGCTTCCTGGAGACTCTCTCTACTCAGTAAACTGGAGTTTGGTTCACAACCTCTGGTCTAGTGCTAACTTTGTTTCTAACCTCTGATCACTGTCCTTTCATCTCTCATGTTCAGGAGCTGAACCACTGTTTCATATACTTTGTTTTATTTAGTTGTTTTAGGAAGGAGGTTATATCCAATCCTTGCTACTCCATCTTAGTCAAAAGTAGAAGTTGCTATGCCTTTTTAAACTTCTTGTGTCAATCTTTGTACAACTCACCTAATAGGTCACATCATATCATCTGACACCTGAACTATTGACTGTTGTAATTTTTCTAACTACATTCTCTGTTCTCTGTCTCTGCTACTGGTAATTCATTCACTTAAACTCAGTCACAATAAATTTAACGTACCATGACTTTCTTCAAAACCAATGAAGTCTCCCTTTGGCTTCAGGATGCAATTCAAATTTTAGCCTGGCATGCAAGATCCTCCACAATGTGACTTCCATTTAGCTCTCCAAACTTATTTTTCACTATTCCAACCAGGCTGAACTAAACAGGGCTTCCCAACATTGTGCACATCAGTCTCTTTGTCTTGTTAGGCTATTCTCCCCCATGAAGAACACTCTTCTTTATGCCTATTCAAATTCTACCCATTTTTCAAGAAAGAGTTTAAGTCTCACTTCCTTTATAGATCCTTCAAGACCTTGCTCCATGAAGCTTCTATGTATATTTTTGCTTTTACTGCCTAAATTATTGTCTTGCCTACCAAGATGGTAATTTAGTAAGGTTTTTTTTGTTGTTGTTGTTAATTTTCCTAGTAACTTCTCAGAACAAAGCTTAGAAATTCGGGTTCTTTTCATTCTTAAATATTAATTTTTGATAGGCAAGTCTGATTTTTCCCTCACTAGATGATATTTCTCTTGACATCAGAAGCTTGTCTTATACGTCATTACCCACATGCTTAAGCTGATCACTGAGTCCTGTAGGAGCGTAATATTTCATGGTCATTCTCTGTGCTGTTCACATTTTTTCACTAAAAATGTCAGTATAAGTTTCTTATCCCTGATAACCTGTCAGCTCTGCAAAGCTTCAAGGTGATAGGCTGTAGGAACTCTTCCTTTAAGTTCTTACCTCTTTTACCATTTCCCCTTCAGGAACAAATTACCAGCTTCATATATGGAGTGATTCTGCAACAGGGTGAGGGATGCCAAAAAAACACCTGAATACCAATGAAACAATGAGACACCTCAGTCAGTCCACAGCACAAGGCTCTCCTGATGCCTGGTAAATCTGTGCTCTAGTACAGGTCCCAATCATCTTTAGCCTTAGAGAAGTAGAGGTTCTTGTTCACTCTCTCAGGAGCTATGGGAATTCAAAAAGCAGGGTCATTTTTGTTTGGGTATCCAGATATGTCAAATAGTTCCCAGTACCCTAAAGAGAATCTTCTCCCTTTGAGATTCCCAGCCACCCTCATGATGTAGCTAGCCCAGTGGTTTTTACTTTTTTTGTACTGTAGCACACATTTTAAGAATAGAAATGCTAACTAACATGATATAAAGCCCATGGTGCCTGTAAAAGGATCTACAGTGGTCATTCTCATTGCTACCACCTAGCCTTTTCCTAGTTTGTGGTGTATGTCACCATCTCCTTGAATTAGGAAGTGATCCAAGGGTACAGATCTCTCTTTACCATTTTTTCATCCTGGAATTTTCTGCCAGACATAGGCATGGCTCACTTTCACTTCATTCATAGCTCTAATCAGTCACCATTTTATTGGAGTCACCTTCCCCAACCTCACTTTCTATCTCATCCTGTTGGGTTTCATTATAGCACTTACAGTCACTTGATAAATTTACTCATTTGTTAGTCTCTTCTCTATAATAATATAGGTGGAGCCTATATACTTAGAATAATGCCTAGCACACAGTAGATGCTCAAAAAAGCACTTGAATGAATGAATGGCTAGGATCCCTTTTGCTTTGGTCATGCTCTCATTTAGACTCATAAGGCAAAATCCATGTTTTGGTCAACACATGATCATTTTGGTGCCAGGAGCATTACATGACTCCCTTCCTTTTGTCTCTGGCTTCTCTCACCAAACAGCACCTACATGAGTAACCAACATGAAGGGCTTAGCTCACCTATCTGTGAGATATCACCATGACAGAAAATCAAGCCATTATAATCTTTTTTTGGATCACATTTTCCCCTTAGCCTAGGCTACTACTACCACCCATTTGTCATTTAATTCCTCAACTCTCATAAAAAAAAAAAACTGGTCCAGCACACACTAATGTTAAAAAAAAAACTTTCAATATACATATGTATGTGTAGCCTAAAAGAAAGAATTAGTGGTGATAACAGGAATTATGAGTTTCTGGGCCTAACCACTCTGCCCAGGCTGACCACAAACCCACTTTATATTGCAAAAGAAAGTTGTCAGAGCCTTTGCTTTAATATGTAAACTCTCAAGTAAAACCGTAATAAAACAAAACAGAACTTTATTCATGTTTAATGGTTGTGTTCCAAGCAGGGATTTCACAATTTCAAACTGTGAAGGAACAGTTTATATGCTGAGGTTATTCTTAGGCAACATGTCAGCTAAGGAATAAATTTATAGACACAAGTTAAATACACAAGGGGAGAGGTTGGGAGTGGCTTCTCAAAAAGAAATAATAAAATTTAAGAGTTTAGGGAATGGAAAAACACATAGAACTGACTTTTACTTAAGTGTGGGACAGTTCAGAAAAATAATTTTGAAAAACAATTCCATTAAACTAAATTCTGGTATATAATAGGTACCTACATACAGTCTTACTTTATGTCTTCAGAGGCTAAAGAATCTCATGGTTTACTCAAAGTTACCTCTACCTGTCAGGGCTCAAATTCCTCCTTTCCTGCTTCTTAAAGATGATGTCTTAACAAGATAGCAAATTGGAAAAAAAAATAGGAATTTCCAACAAGATGCATTAAAGGATACAAGAGTGCCAGATAATGATAGTGACCAAGTCATCCTGGTTTGTCCAAGACTTTTCAGTTTTAGCACTAAAATTCCCACAATCAGGGAAACCCGGCAGTCCTGGGCAAACCGGGATGGCTGTCACCCTTACAGATATCTATTGTAGAATAATAAGCCCCAAGTTATCAGAACAGGCCCAAAACTATCTATTTGGTTCCGTGAAGTCTTTGCCTGATGTACCAAGAACAAAACAATGGACTTGGTCTTAGGATCTATGCCAGATAGGGAGCTTTTGTGTCTGGCAGACATCTTCTTGCTTAGATACTATGTTTTGCTGTTTACTAGCCCTGTGAGCTTTTGCAAATCACTTAACCATTTTGACCTTCTGCTAATAGGGCTGCTTGTAATATGGAAATAGGAAGTTACTTAGTGTGGTGCCTAGTGTTTAATATCCATATATAAATATTTTTTATTATGTTCAGTTAGCCCACATATAGTACATCATTTGTTTTTGATGTGGTGTTCAACAATCCATTAGTTGTGTATATACTTAATAAGCTGCAGTAGATGGTAGCTTGTCCTCTTCATCCCCATCGTTATCATGGCCCGTAGAGTCAAAGGTTCGGGCTCTTTATCTATTATTGTGACCTTGGCCAAGCCTTTTCACTGCCCTAGACCTCAGTTTTCTTACCTGTAAGGTGACAATAACTACAGAAGCTGTCCCTGTAGTAGAGGATTATTATAAAATCAAATGAGACAATGTAGTTTAAGAGCAATGTATATTGTAAAGCTGGATTCAAATGCAAGGATTCAAGATCTGCTACTATGTCAGTGCTGAATGAAGGACTGGACTTCCTGAAATGAAATGGATAACAGTAGTTACACTTTTTTAAAAACTCTAAGTTGGCATGTTGCATGCAGTGCTGGTTATTAAACCTCAAGAAAGACAAAATAAGCAGGGAGGATCCAAGATGGCAGTGTAGGAAGATCTTGAACTCAACTCTTCCACAAACATACCAAATCTATACATATTTATAGAGCAATTCCTTCTGAAGAACTGAGGCCTGATCGAACAGCTTCTGCACAATAAAAATGGCAAGAGAGATGGAGACATGGTAATGAAGGAAACCCCATCCCTGATGTTGTGAACTGTCATGGGAAGGGATAGTACTGAGGGACCAGGAGCAGATTTGTCTGCCCTTTGGAAACATGGTGGTGGGGAGAGAGAAGCTACTGTTTTAAATTCTAGTGGCCCTTTCAAAGGAACTAGCCCTGAAGCCCTGCCAAATGTCAGGGGAGCTGCTAGAATGCTCTCTAGGTCCAAGGGGCTGGTAAGCACCATACTTTATGCTACCCCTCCACTTTGAGAGTGCAGATGGGAGGAGGATCTGGGCACCATAGCTGGCCTGCTGCTTCAGGGAGATCTGGAGCCCTACTGCACACCAGCTTCAGCTGTCCCACCAAGGCAGCCCCAGCACAGTGCATACCATGACACCTCTTGTCAGTGCTCCCTACAGCTCCAGCCATTTTGCTAAAATGGCACAGGCAGAAAACTTCCCTAACCTGGGGATAGAAATAGACATCAAGTTCAGGAAGCACAGAAAGTACCAAACAAGAAAAAGTCAAGGAGGTCCACACCAAGACACATAATAATTAAAATGGTAAAGATTAATGGCACCTGGGTGGCACAGTTTGTTGAGCGTCCAACTCTTGGTTTAGGCTCAGGTCGTGATCCCAGAGTCTGAGATCCAGCCCCACATGGGGGGTCCACACTCAATGCAGAGTCTGCTTACAATTTCTGTCTACCTCTCCCTCTGTCCCTCCCCCTGCATGCTCACTCTCTAAAATAAATCTTAAAAAAATAAGATGGCAAAGATTAAAAATAGAGAATTTTAACAGACAACTAGTTACATACAAGGAAACCTCATAACATCATCAGATGACTTTTCATAAATAACTTTGAATACATCATGCCCCTCTCTTCTGGCCTGCAAAGTGCTGAAAGGTAAAAAACAAAAACAAAAACAAAACACCAATAAAGTAAAATAAAATAAGATAAAATAAAATAAAAAAACCCTACAACAAAGAATACTCTACCTGGCAAGATTATCACTCAGAATTGAAGGAGAGTTTCTCAGACGAACAAAAGTTAAGAGCTTATCACCCCTAAACTGGCTTTACAAAAAAAGTTAAAGGTACTTCAAGAAGAAAAGGCCATAATTATAAGAAAATTATGAAAGGAAAAATTTCACCAGTAATGCAACATACACTAAAGGTAGTAGAGCAATCACTTATAAAGCTAGTTTAAAGATTATAAGACAAAAGTAACAAGATATTACTAGTTGCAGGGACTTGCAAAATAAAGATATAAAATAGGACAACATACATATAAAACGTGGAAGTAGGGAGGAAGAATGAATTTCCTTAGCATGTATTCAAACTTAAGTGACAATCAACTTAATATAGATTGGCTTAGGATGTTATATATGAATCTCATGGTAACCACAAACCAAAAACTTACAATAGATGTACAAAAAATGAAGAGAAACGAAATCAAGCACAACACTAAAACTCATCAACAAAAGCAAGAGAAGAATTACAAAAATAATCAGAAAGCAATTAACAAAATGGTAAATACATATCCATTATCTTAAGTGTAAATGGCCTAAATACTCCAAAACACATGAGGTGACTGAATGGTAAACAAAACACCCAATACCTATCTATATGCTGCATACAAGATGTAAAGACACATACAGACTAACAGTGAGGGATAGAATAAATTATTCCATGCAAATTGAAGTGGAAAAAAAAAGCTGAGTAGCAATACTTAGACAAATAAACTTAAAGACTATAATAAGAGACAAAGGCATTGCATAATGATAAAAGGATTAATCCAGCAAAAGGATATAACACTTATAAATATCTATGCACCCAACATTGGGGTACCTAAACACAAAGCAAATATTGACATTAAGGAGGAAAGTGACAGTAATACAGTAACAATAGGGGACTTTGACACCTCATTTACATCTGTGGATAGATCATCCAGGCAGAAAAAAAAATCCATAAGAAAACAATGTTTTTGAGTAACACATTAGACCA
Organism: Zalophus californianus; assembly: GCF_009762305.2. NCBI lineage: Eukaryota > Metazoa > Chordata > Mammalia > Carnivora > Otariidae > Zalophus > Zalophus californianus. Next base: position 127,409,848 of record NC_045598.1, read on the forward strand.
GATGGACTTGTTAGTACAAGAAAGGAAATAAAGATCAAAGCAGAAACAAATGAAATAAGCACTAAAAAATTACCAAAATAGAAAATATCGGTGAAATCAAGAGCTCTTTCTTTGAAAATACAAACAAAATGATAAACTTTTAACAAGACTCATCAAGAAAATTAAAGAGTACCCAAATAAATGAAATCAGGAAGAGGAAAAACAACTCACACCACAGAAATATAAAAAATTATTAGAGAGTATCAAAAATTATATGCCAACAAATTGGACAACTTAGAAGAAATGGATAAATTCCTAAAAATGTACAGTCTTCCAAAAGTAAAATCAGGAATAGAAAATAATGAACAGATTATTGGTAATAAAATTGAATTGGTTATCAAGAAACTCAAGAAACATAAGTCCAAGACTAGACATATTCACAACTTCTAGAACATTTAAAAGAAGAGATATCTATTCTTCTCAAACTATTTCAAAAAAATGGAAGAGGAAGGAAAGCTTCTAAATTCAGTCTATGAGGCTGCATTACCCTGATACCAAAACCAGACAAAAACACTACAAAGAGGAGTAGGAGGAAGATTACAGGCCGATATCCATGAAGAATACAGATGCCAAAATTCTCAAAAAAAGTTAGCAAACCACATTTAACAATACATTAAAACAATCACTCACCACAATCAAGTGAGATTTACTCTGGGGGTACAAGAATGGTTCAATATTTACAAAATCAATGTGATTCTACATTAACAAAATGAAGGATAAAAATGATATCTCAATAGATGCGGAAAAGGCATATAACAAAATTCAACATCTGTTCATGATAAAAACTCAAAAGTGGGATTACATGGAACACATACCTCAAACATAATAAAGACCACATATGGAAAAACCCATGGCTAACATCACACTTAATGGTGAAAAACAGCTTTTCCTCTAAGAGCACAAATAAGATAAGGATTCCACTCTCACCACTTTTATTCAGCATAACCTGGAAGTCCTAGCCACAGCAATCAGACAAGAAATAAAAGCCATTCAAATTGGTAAGAAGTAAAACTGTCACTATTTGCAAATGACATGCTACTATGTCCACTGTACCCAAAGCAATCTACAGATTCAATGCAATTCCTGTCAAAATACCAACAGAATTTTTTTCACAAAACTAGAATAGTTCTAAAATTTATATGGAACTACAAAAAATCCTGAATAGCTAAAGCAATCTTAAGAGCGAAGATGGGTGTATCACAATACCAGATATTTCAAGATTATATTACAAAGCTGCAGTAATCAAAAACTTATGGAAATGGCACATAAATAAATACATAGGTCAATGGCACACAATAGGAGAGCCCAAAAATAAATTCATGCTTGTATGGTCAATCAGTCAATTACAAAGGAGGCACAAGAAATACAATAGGAAAAGACAGTCTCTTCAATAAATGGTGCTGGGAAAACTGGACAGCTACATGCAAAAGAATAAAACTGGACCACTTTCTCATACCATACATAAACTCAAAATGGGTTAATGAACTTAAATGTGAGACCTGAAACCATAAAATTCCTAGAGGAAAACATAAGCAGTAATCTGATGGTGGCCATAGCAACGTTTTTCTAGATATGTCTCCTGAGGCAAGGGACACAAAAGCAAAAATAAACTATTGGGACTACACCAAAATAAAAGTATTTAGAACAAAGGAAATGATAAAATGAAAAGGCAACCTATTGAATGGGAGAAGATATTTGCAAATGATGTATCTAATAAGGGGTTAATATCCAAAATACATAAAGAATTTACACAACACCAAAAAAAAGAAAACTGATTAAATGGGCAGAGAACCTGAATAAACATTTTTCCAAAGATGACCTACAGGTGGCCAACAGACACATGAAAAAATGCTCTCCATCACTAATCAGGGAAATGCATATCAAAACCACAATGAGATAACCTTTTAACTGTCAGAATGGCTATTATTAAAAAATAACAAGTGTTGGTAAGGATGTGAAAAAAAAAAAAAAAGGAACCCTCATGCATAGCTGGTGGGAATGTAAATTGGTGCATCCACCACGGAAAACAGTATGGAATTTCCTCAAAAAAATTAAAAATAGAAATACCATTGATCCAGTAATTCTATTGTTGAGTATTTACCCTCAAAATTGAGAACACTAGTTTGAAAAGATATTTGCAACCCAAAGTTCATTGCAGCATCATTTATGATAGCCGGGACATGGAGCAACTCAAGAGTCCATTGATATATGAATAGATGAAGAAAATATGTTATAAAGACACACACACATGCGTGCATGCAAAATAAAATATTACTTAGCCATAAATGAGATCTTGCCATTTATAACAACATGGATGGACCTCGGGTGTATATGCTCAGTGGAATAAGACAGTGAAGGACAAATATTGTAGGATTTCACCTGTACATGAAATCTAAAAAGCAAATCAGAAGCAGACCCAGGGCACCTGGGGGGCTTAGTTGGGTAAGCATCTGCCTTCCACTCAGGTTATGATCTCAGGGTCCTGGGATCAAGCCCCACGTCAGGCTCCTAGCTCAGCAGGGAGTCTGCTTCTCCCTCTTCCTCTGCCTCTCCCCCCTGTTCATGCTCTCTGTCGTAAATGAATAAATAAAATCTTAAAAAAAAAAGCAGATCCATAAATACAGAGAATGAGCTGGTGGTTGCTAGAGGGCAGGGGGTTGTGGGATGGGTAAAATGGGTGAAGGGGAAAGGGAGGTATAGGTTTCTAGTCATGGAATGAGTCATAGGGATAAAGGTAGGATATAGAGAATATAGTCAGTGATATTGTAATAGCATTGGATGGTGACAGATGGTAATTACACTTGTGAGTATAACAATGTATAGATTTGAATCACTACATTGTACACATGAAACTAGTGTAACTTTATGTGACCAACTATACTTCAACAAATAAAACCAAAAAAAATGAGCTTTAAAGTATCCCAAAAAATATGGAAAAAAAAAAAAGACAAAAACAAAGACAAAGACAAAACAGATTTGAAGAGGGTTTAGAGAAGGGCAACCCAACAGCCAAGGAGACAGAAAAGATGTAGGATAACCAGACAATGACTCAATTCTAAGAAATAATGACTTGAGAAGGTTAACTCTAGAATTTTTTTTTTTGCCAGTTCTCCACAAAGAAAAAGAATACTCCTTGCTTGAGAGAGAGATTTTAGGGCAAACACAAAGTTGTACTCCTTACTCCTTAGAAGCCATCATCTCACAGACTCATTAACCCAAGACTTAAAGCCTAGAAATGAACCACCTCACAAAGTTCTAGCTTCCTTACTGTGAACTTGTTATGCATGTGTTAATTACAGGCTATATCTTTAACTCTGAGGTCTGTGTGGAAGAAAACACATTTGTGATATGAACTTGAGTATGACCCAACCTTGAAATTCTTTCCTATCCCATCTTCTATGATACTGTATAGTCTTGTCCTACTTTTGGGTTTTTTTTTTTTTTTTGGATGAATAAAAATAAATGATTCTAAAATTCATTTGTTTGACCACCCATTGATCTATCCACACATCCATTCATCCATTTTTGAACTCTTATGATCCTTGCATTGTGCTGAACATTGGAGATATATAAAATGTAGCGATTAAGTAAGCCCCCATATGCTAGTACAGTTTCCCCAGATTTAAATATACCATCCCATCATTTGTTGTAATCCAACTCATTTTTTAAAAAAATCTTGTATTTAGTATCTTCTCTGAAGCATTCCATAAATTTCATCCACTAAAAATCACCAAAGACTCAATGACACTCCTCCATTCATCCATTTTTGGAAGGTACCCTCATGTCTGGGTCTCTAGTTATAGACATGCACATATTCACATAATAGTTCTCATACCCACTCAGAACTTGAATGCAAGCTTAAGTATAGGAATTATTTTTTATTCATCTTTATATCTCATTGGTACTCAATACTGATTAAATTTCCTAACACTTCATTTGGTAAAGACTGGACTGATCTTGGTACAATATTCTCATGTTCTTATTAATTGTTAATACATTGGAGGTTAATATATTTAAGTATTCAATGGTGACAGATTTAGGGTAACATGATTATTGACTACTACCAAAAATTAAAAGTTTAAAATACCCATAATTATCACATCAGATAAACTTAAGCCAAGAAATTTGGTTCTAGCAATATTCTAGAGATATTGATCCTTTAGTCATACATTCAAAGGAGCACATCAGTGCTTATTCAAAGTTAGGTTATTTTATTTTTAAAGATTTTATTTATTTATTCATGAGACACAGAGGGAGAGAGAGAGAGAGAGGCGGAGGGAAAAGCAGGTTCCCAAGGAGCAGGGAGCGCGATGTGGGACTCGATCCCAGGACCCTGGGATCATGACCTGAGCTGAAGGCAGACGCTTAACTATCTGAGCCACCCAGGCACCCCAAAGTTAGGTTATTTTAAACCACAAGTGGATGTGAAGCATTATTCATACTGAAGAGTCAGAAGTTCTGAAATTAAGAGTCCTATTAAACTCTCAAAAGCAGTATAAACAGCCATAACAACCTAAGCTGCCAATATAGAACACTTTAGAAGGGGTTAAGAATTTCCTTCTATAGTTAGGAGTTAAAATATGTCAGGAAATACCATAGCAGAGCAACAGATTTTTTAAAAATTTACTTCAGTATATATTTAACTTTTGGATAAGTTGCAGGGAATATGTCAATTACATTTTATATTTTTAAATTTATCTAATGTTTTAGCTACATATTTCAAAGGACAATAAAATGCTTATGAATACAAATGAGATGGCAAATATAATTGTGTTACATAGTTGGTATAGTAAAATTTTATCTACAATAGGCTTACTGTACAAATATTTTAATAAAACAGTTAATGGTGAGTGACTAATGTCTAAGTACATGGTATTCCCTGAATGAAACTTTGTACAACTTAAAAATTACATACTGAGAACTACATTTGTCACTTTTCCCTCAATATAAAAGGGAACCTTATAAAAACAAAACAAGGGGAAATTCACATAATAACCAAATATTTAAGTTTTTAGAAGTAAGACTTGTTGGCCTCATATATCTGTTCAGAGTTCATGTTATGGATTTATATAAGTGTATAGCTCTATGCTTGTGATCAAGATTAGTGGTGCTCATCAATATCTTTATTTTTGTCTTCTTCTTTAGCATACCACATAGTCTATTTTTTCAGCTCCTTTACATCTAGGTGGCTCTGGATGACCAGTCTGGTCACTGGTATGTGGGTAGAAATGATGTGTACCTCTTTCAAACCTGGTCCCTGAAACCACTTGAAATCATCTTTGCCTTCACTTTCCTCACTTGATGAAGGGTGCAGAGGACCCACTGCAAGACGGAGAAGAGATGAAAAGAGCTTGGATCCCTCAATGACTGTGGAATAGAGCATCCTTAGCCTACCATTTGTGTCATGAGCAACAAATCTTTGTTTCCTATATATTTCTGCACCTACAATTGTGATATTTAATTTAAAGATATAAATATCTTGGTTAACACTTTACCAAGTTACCTCACAGACTTATATTTTTAAATTTATCTAATGTTTTATCTATACAGAACTTTGAAATGGTGAATAGATTTCAGGATATTGGCTCCTAGTGAAATAACCAAGTATTATTAATACAGGCTCATTTTAGAAGAAGAATATTACTTGCAGGGGCCCAAACATGAACTGATTAAATTAAAACCCCAGATAAACCTTCGGCACTGACTCCAAAACTTTTTTAGTTGATAGAGAATAATTCCCTTATGAACTCTGCTGGAGTTAATTAACATATCTTTCTGTACTAGCAATTGCCTGCGCAGGGATGAAAAACAGATTTAAAGAACAAGAGAGTGTTGCAAATTTTCCCTTGTTACAGTCTGAACTATGCGCTGGCAGCTGCTTGAAAATATATTTATTTTTTAATTTAAATTCAATTAGCCAACTTACAGTACGTCATTAGTTTCAGATGTAGTGTTCAATAATTCATCAGTTGCATATAACACCCATTGCTCATCACATCATGTGCCCTCCTTAATGCCCATCACCCAATTACCCCATCACCCCTACCCACCTCCCCTCCAGCAACCTTGTTTGTTTCCTATAGTTAAGAGTCTCTAGTGTTTTTTCTCCCTCTCTGATGACTTCCCATTCTGTTTTCCCTCCCTTCCCTTATGATCCTCTGTGCTGTTTCTTTTATTCCACATAAACCATATAATTGTCTTTCTCTGATTGACTTATTTTGCTCAGCATAATACCCTCCAATTCTATCCACATCAATGTAAATGGTAAGTATTCATCCTTTCTGATAGCTGAGTAAATTCCATTGTATATATGTACCACATCTTCTTTATCCATTCGTCTGTCAATGGACATCTCAACTCTTTCCACAGTTTGGCTATTGTGGACATTGCTGCTATGAACATTAGGGTGCAGGTGCCCCTTCGGATCACTACATTTACAGCTTTGGGTAAACACCTAGTAGTGCAATTGCTGGGTCATAGGATAGCCCTATTTTTTATGTCTTGAGGAGCCTCCATACTGTCCATACTGTTTTCCAGAGTGTCTGTACCGGCTTGCATTCCCACCAAGAGTGTAAGTGGGTTCCCCTTTCTCCACATCCTTGCCAACATTTGTTGTTTCCTGTCTTGTTAATTTTAGCCATTCTCACGGTGTGAGGTGGTATCTCATTGTGGTTTTGATTTGTAAGTCTAACAATACATTTCACCATTGTACTATCTTTAGTGGAACGTTTCTATAAAGCATTTTAATGACCAATAGTAAACATTTCCCTGGTAAGGTTTTGTTTTTGTTTTTTTTTTTTAACATGAAAGCTTATCTTTCTTGCCATAATTTTTTATGTGTAAATCATGTCTTCCTTAGCTATATTACTTCAAAAGTGGGCATCCTAGGCTATTTTTACTGAAGCTAGTATCACACAGAAATGCTGACCCTTACATGATGGATTTATTAAGTGGCAATGGAAAATATTACCCTATTAATGGGAAGTTGGTGTACTTTGGCATTAAATCATAGGTCTCTATGAAAGTGTTAATCTTTCTGCATCAAATTGGGGAACAGATAATCAGTACAAAGTAATACCCAAGGTAGTTCAAATGTAATCCTTATTAGCTAATATGCTAGAGTTGTAAAAGTAGATATATATCCACTAAGTTATACCAATTAGTATTAACCCATAAGCCTAGGGCACAAAGAACTCTAGTGAGGACTAGTTCACACAAACAGGAATAGAAACCTGAATAAAATTCCAAGAGTGACTTAGAACACCACCATTATTGTCCATCTCTAGTTAGTAAGGCTGATGGCTGCAACAGTATCAGTGTGTTGGTGACTGAAAAGGCTGGCCCCAAATAAGAAAATAACTGAAATGAAATTCTGTCTATTTTCCATGCAGCACTGTAAACTGTGTGAACCAGGATCACCATTACCTTATTCTGCAGCACGATCTTAGAAGACAAATGATCAGATACTCAGAGCTATTCCTAGAGTTGTCCCTTGTCATACATGTATGCACACACACAGATGCCTTTGGCAAAGCCAACACATCTAATTAGGGCCATTTCAATACCTTAGGGTAGTGCAGAGCATACCATGGACCACACTGGAGTCAGGACCTCTGGTTTACTCCTGGAATTAAGAGAAGGTGGGAAAAGGGGCCTGGCACATTGCAAGTCATCAAAATTACTTGTTGAATGGATGGTCTTATATGTGAGGAAGTTCCTATTTTAGAGAACTTTGAAAAGTTCCTTAAAAGACTTTTTCCCATGAACCTGTTTGAAAGCAGATCTAGAAGGGATAGATCCCCGATAGCGATCCTGCTCTGGGCTGCCCTCTAAGAGTAATGCTTCCTAAGCCTTTCCACATCATGACACACATAGAAAATGATAGTATTTGCATGAAACAGTGGGTGAATGGAGGATTTTGGATTCCTGGGTAAGGTAGAGGTGACAGGGAACCTGAGGGCTAATGGGATGGTTTCTCCAGCACATAGTTTGGAAGCTATGTTCCAGAAAAGATAAATAATACTGAGAGCCCATTGAGGGATCTAGAATCTGTTAAATAACAACAGCAATAGCTATTTTCCACTGAGTACTTACCATATGCCAGCAACTATACCCAACACTTTATGCACACTTTTTTATCCTTAAAGTAATCCAGGGACTCTACTTTGGTAATGACAGCATGAGGAGATCAGATGACTGCTCCATAGAAAGTGACTATACACTGGACAAAATCATTTATGACAATCATTTCAGGGCACTGGAAGATAACCAAAGGTAGGCAACAACTTGGGAATTATTAACTCATGAGAACCAGCTACTGCATTGAGTAATAACTAAGAGTTAACTTTTTGTGGGGGGGCGGTGCCTGGGAGAATTCCCAAGCTCCATCAACTACCTAAAATGGGCAGTGAAAATCCAGCTTTATCAATTGGTGGTGACAGACTCAGGAGCAGGCAGCAAAGCAGCTAGAAATTTAAGAGGGAGATTTTGAGTATGAGAAAACTATACAGCAGCTGATACAATAAACTTTCCACACACACCTGGCTGACGGCTAAACCATGCATGCTTATTGGATACTCCAGGGAACCTAACAAAAATTAAAAGCAGGAAAGCATGTGAATTTGCCACACATCTGAATGCACACTGAAATCCACACAACAGAAAAGGATGAAAGTTTTATTAGCTCGAAGTCTCTGAACATAATCTCTGCCCAAGTTACCGTTTGGCCTCTGAACTATGCAGGCGCAGGGGGACCCCTTAGAGAACCAGGCAAAAGAAAAAAATCAGTGGTTGGAGATTTCAGTTTGACTCCAGGAATGTTAAAGTCAAAATCCCTCTCAAGAACAAAACAGATTTCAGAGTCACTATGAGTACAACTACAAATATTTTTTCTTAATTTTTGACCAAAAATCATGAGATGTGAAAAGGAACAGGAATGACCCATATCTAGGAAAAAAATCAGACATTAGAAATTGACAATGAGTGGGCTCAGATGTTGCATTTAAGACAAAGACTTCAAACAGCTATTATAAATATATTCAAAAAATTAAAGGAAATCATGTTCAAGGAATATTCAAATAATGAACAAATAGTAAATACTAAGAGAAGGAAACTATAAAAGAATCAAATGGATATTGTAGAGATGAAAAGCATATTGACTGAAATGAAAAATATATAGACTCAAACAGATTTGAGATGGTGAAGAAAAAAAAACAATGAATGAAAAATCAGTAGATAATCTAAAAGGAGAGCAAAAAAATTAAAAATAAACAGAAACTTGAAGATCTGTGGGTCAATATCAAGCATTGCAAAATACAGCTTAGCCATGGGCTCAGGGCAAATTTTGTTAAAGCTGCCCATGCACCCTGCCCAGCTATTGCTGCATACCATGCCCCACTTTGTGCCATCAGCTGCTCTGGCGCACAGCCCCCAGCCACTATAGCACTTCAGGAGATCTGGCATAGGATTTAGTGGCCCAATGGAAATTTTGCTAACGCTACTGCCCCACTCCCAAGTTCCCTGGTGGGCATGCTCACCTCAGAGCTGGTGTACCTGGGTCCCACTAACACTACAGAGAGCAAGCACAGCCCAAAATAAGCAGAGTGTCACAGTGCAGTCGTCTGCCTATTTTGGGCTGTGCTTGCTCTCTGTAGTGTTAGTGGGACGACTGCACTGAAAGGAAAAGTGACTCAGACACAACAACAGAGTATAAGCTTCACACAGAGGATACTCTCCTAAAGCTCCAGATTCTGTGAACAGGGGACAGTGCATTGCAGGGCACTCCAAGACCTCTTCTTTATAAAGTAACTACTTTCAAGAGCAGAAGACATAGCTGATTTTCTTCACACACAGAAATAGACATAGAGGGGCAGACAAAATGAAGAGAGAGAAATTTATCCCAAATGTAAGAACAGGACAAGGCCATGGTTAGAGATGTAAGTGAAACATATAAGTAATATATCTGATAGAGAATTTAAAGCAAGGATCATGAAGATACTGCATTTGAGACAAGAGTAGAGGACATGAATGAGACCTTTAACACAGAGATAAGGCATGACATAGCAGAGCTAAAGTGCTCAATAACCAAAATGAGAAACATGCTTGATGGAATGAGCACCAGGATAGAAGCAGCAGAAAAAATGATTTAGTGACATAGAAGACAGAATGGAAAGTAATCAAGCTGAACAAGAGAAAAAGGAATTACACAAAACAATATACTTAAGGAACTCAGTGACTTCAAACATGACATTTGTATTATATGAGTCCCAGAAAAGAGAATGGGGGCAGAAAATTTATTTGAAGAAATAACAGCTGAAAACTTCCCTAATCTGGGGAGAGAAACAGATATCCAGATCCAGGAGGCACAAAGAACTCCCATCAAATCAACAAAAGCAGATCCACGCCAGAACATATCATAATTAAATTGGCAAAATACAGTGAAAAATACAATATTTTTAAAAAGAATTTATTTATTTCACAGAGAGCGGGAGAGAGAACATAAGCAGTAGGGAGAACACAAGGGAGTGAGAGAGGGAGAAGCAGGCCTCCCACCTAGCAGAGAGCCCAATGCGGGGCTCGATCCCAGGACCCTGGGATCATGACCTGAGCTGAAGGCAGACGCTTAATGGCTGAGCCACCCAGGTGCCCCAAAGACATTATTTTTAAAGCAACAAGACAAAAGAAGTAACTTACAAGGAAAAACTCATAAGGCTAGCACGAGATTTTACAACAAACTTTGCAAGCCGGAGTGGAATGGCATGATATATCCAAAATGCTGAATGGGAAAAACCTGCAGCCAAGAATACTCTATCCAGCAGGGCTACCATTCAGAATAGAAGAAGGGATAAAGAGTTTCCCAAACAAAAACTAAAGGAGTTCATGACCACTAAACCAGCCCTGCAAGAAATATTAAAGGGGACTTGTTGAGTGGAAAGGAGAGACCAAAAGTGACAGTATAGAGGTAGGAAACACAAAAGCAGTAAAAATGAATATTTCCTCTAAAAAAAAAAAAAAGTCAAAGAACTCACGGAATAAAAGGATATAAAATATAAACAAATAGCTAAAATGTGGAGGGGCAAGGAGTAAAAAATGGGCTTAAATTTAAATGACCACCAACTTGGGCGCCTGGGTGGCTCAGTTGGTTAAGCGACTGCCTTCGGCTCAGGTCATGATCCTGGAGTCCTGGGATCGAGTCCCACATCGGGCTCCCTGCTCAGCAGGGGGTCTGCCTCTCCCTCTGACCCTCTTCCCTCTCATGCTCTCTGTCTCTCATTCTCTCTCTCACAAATAAATAAATAAAATCTTTAAAAAAAAAATAAATAAATAAATGACCACCAACTTAATGTAGAAAGCTATATGTAGAAGAGGATATATATAAACCTAACCATATATGAAAAAACCACTAAACATAGGCCAAACATAAAGACAAAGAAATCCAAATATATCATTAAAGAAAAGCCACAAACCATGAAAGAGAAAGAGAAGGATCAGAGAAAAGCTTCAGAAACAACAAAACAAGTAATAAAATGGCAATAAGTACAGATCAATAATTACTTTGAATGTAAATAGACTAAATGCTCCAATCAAGACATAGGGAGACAGAATGGATTAAAAAAAAAAAAAGGACCCACCTATATGCTGCCTACAAGAGACTCATTTTAGACCTAGAGACACCTGCAGATTAAAAGTGAGGGGATGGAGAAAGATTTATCATGCAAATGGATGTCCAAAGAAAGCTGGAGTAGCCATACTTATTTAAGACAAAATAGATTTTGAGGTTTATTTTAGAGAGAGGGAGAGAGCATGTGTGAGCAAGGGAAGGGGTAGAGGGAGAGAATCTCAAGTGACTCCCCACTGAGTGCAGAGCCTGATGTGGGGTTCAATCCAACCACTGCAAAATCATGACCTGAACCAAAATCAAGAGTCAGATGCTCAACCGACTAAGCCACCCAGGCGCCCCCAGACAAAAAACTTTAAAACAACGACTATAATAAGAGATAAAGAAGGATGAGGGGGGTGGGAGGATGAGTTACCCTGGTGATGGGTATTAAGGAGGGCACATTCTGTGTTATACGCAATGAATCATGGAACACTACATCAAAAACTAATGATGTAATGTATGGTGATTAACATAAAAATAATAAAGAATTTGAAAAATGTAAAAAAGATACTATATAATCATAAAAGGGACAATCCAATAAGATATAATAATTGTAAATATTTATGCACCGAACATGGGAGCACCCAAATATATAAAACAGTACCAAAGAAGCTAATTGATAATAATAATAGTAGGGGACTTTAACACACCACTTACACCAATGGTCAGATCATATAAACAGAAAATCAAGGAAACAATGGCTTTGAATGACACACTAGAACAGATCTATTTAACAGATATATTCAAACCATCCTATCTTAAAAGAAAACACACCTTTTTTTCAAGTGCACTACAGAACATTCCCCAGAATAGATCACATGTTGGCTCGCAAGACAAGCTTCAACAAATTCAGGAAGACTGAAGTCCTACCATGCATCTTTTCTGACCACAATGCTATGAAACTGGAAGTCAACCATGAGAAAAAATCTGGAAAGAACACAAATACATGGAGTTTAATGTGCTTTACTGAACAACGAATGGGTCAACCAGAAAATAAAAACAGAAGAAAAAAAAAGTACATGGAAAGAAATGAAAATGAAAACACAATGGTCCAAAATCTTTGGAAGCAGTAAAAGCAATTCTAAGAGGCAACTAGATAGCAATACAGGCCTATTTCAAGAAGCAAGAAAAATCTCAAACAACCTCACCTTACCCCTAAAGGAGCTAGAAGAGGAACAAACAAAGCCTAAAGGCAGCAGAAGGAAAGAAATGATAAGGAGTAGAGCAGAAACAAAACAGAAATTTAAAAAATAGAACAGATCAATGAAACCAGGAGCTGGTTCTTTGAAAAAGAAAATTCAATTGATGAACCTCTAGCCAAACTTATCAAGAAAAAAGAGAAGGGACTCAAAAGCACAAGTGAGAAGAAACAACCACCAACACCACAGAAATACAAACAATTCTAAGAGAAAATTATGAAAACCCTTATGTCAACAAATTGGGCAACCTAAAAGAAATGGGTAAATTCCTAGAAACAAATAAACTACCAAAACAGAAACAGGGAGAAATAGAAAATTAGAACAGACTGATAACCAGCAAAGAAATTGAATAATCAAAAATCTTCCAACAAACAAAAATCCAGGACAAAATGGCTTCACAGACGACTTCTACCAAACATTTAAAGAAGAGTTAACACCTCTTCTTCTCAAACCATTCCACAAAATAGAAAAGGAAGGAAAGCTTCAAACTTCTATGAGGCCAGCATTACCTTGATACCAAAACCAGATAAAGGTATCTCTCTCTCTCTCTCTCTCTCTCACACACACACACACACACACACACACACACACACTCTACAGGCCAATATGCCTGATGAACCTAGATACAAAAATCCTCAATACTAGCAAACCAAATTCAACAATACATCAAAACAAAACAAAACAAAACATTCACCATGATACAAGTGGGATTAATTCCTGGGTTACAAGGTTGGTTCAATATTCACAATCAACAAGATACAACACATCGATAAGAGAAGGGATATAATCATATAATCATTTCAACAGATGCAGAAAAAGCATTTGACAAAGTACAACATCCATTTAAGATAAAAACCATCAACAAAATAGGTTTAGAAGGAAAATACCTCAACATAATAAAGGCCATGTGTGAAAAACCCACAGCTAACATCTTCATTGGAGAAAAACAGAGCTTTTTCCCCCCTAAGGTCAACAAAATAAAGATTTCCACTGTCACCACTTTTACTCACTATAGTACTAGAAGTCCTAGCCATGGCAATTAGGCAACAAAAAATAAAAGGCACCCAAATTCAGTAAGGGAGAAGGAAAACTTTCACTATTTGCAGATGACATGAAACTATATATAGAAATCCCAAAAGACTCCACCAAAAGAGTGCTAGAACTGATTATCAAATTCAGTAAAATCACAAGATACAAAATCAAGGGGCGCCTGGGTGGCTCAGTCAGTTAAGCGTCTGCCTTTGGCTCAGGTCATGATCCCAGGGTCCTGGGATCGAGCCCCACATCGGGCTCCCTGCTCAGTGGGAAGCCTGCTTCGCCCTCTCCCACTGGTCCTGCTGGTGTTCCCTCTCTCACTGTGTCTCTCTGTCAAATAAATAAAAAATAAAATCTAAAAAAAAAGATACAAAATCAATGTACAGAAATCTGTTACATTTCTATACACCAATAATGAAGCGGTAGAAAATCAATCCCATTTACAATTGCACCAAAACAGTAAGATACCTAGAAATAAATCTAATCAAAGAGGGGAAAGACCTGTACTCTGAAAACTATAAAACACAGATGAAACTGAAGACAACACAAAGAAATGGAAAGACATTACATGCTCAAGATTATTGTCAAAACATCTATACTACCCTAAGCCATCTACACACTTAATGAAATCCCTATAAAAATATCAATAGCATTTTTCACAGAACTAGGACAAATGATCCTAAAATTTGTATGGAACCACAAAAGACCCTAAATAGCCAAAGCAATCTTGAAAAAAAGCAAAGCTGGAGGTGTCACAGTTCTGGACTTCAAGTTATATTAGCTGTAGTGATCAAACAACTATGGTATTGGCACAAAAATAGACACATAGATCAATAGAACTGAATAGAAAATCCAGAAATAAACCCACAATTATGTGGTCAATTAATCCTCTACAAAGCAGTAAAAAATATATGGGAAAGGACAGTCTCTTCAATAAATGGTGTTGGGGAAAACTGGACAGCCACATGCAAGAGAATGAAAGTGGACCACTTTCTTACCCCATTCACAAAAAAACTCGAAATGGATTAAAGACCTAAATGTGACACCTGAAACCATAAAAATCCTAGAAGAGACCACAGGCAGTAATTTCTCTGACATCAGTGGTACTGGGACTGCATCAAAATAAAAAGCTTCTGCACAGCAAAGGAAACAATCAACAAAGCTAAAAGGCAACCTATGGAATGGGAGAAGATATTTGCAAATGACATATCTGATAAAGGATTAGTATCCAAAACATATAAAGGACTTATAAAACTCAGCATCCCCCCAAAACCAAATAATCGAATTAAAAAATGGGCAGAAGCCATGAACAGACATTTCTCCAAAAAAGACTTCTAGATAGCCAACAGACATGAAAAGTACTCATTACCATCAGGAAAATCCAGATCAAAACTACAATAAGATAACACCTCACACCTGTCAGAATGCTAAAATCAATAACACAAGAAACAGGTTGGCAAGGATGTGGAGAAAAAAAAGAACCTTCTTGCACTGTTGGTGGGAATGCAAACTGGTACAGTCACTCTAGAAAACAGTAAGGTGGTGCCTCAAAAAGTTAAAAATAGAACTACCCTATGATCCAGCAATCACACTATTGGGTATTTACCCAAAAAATACAAAGCACAATTCAAAGTGATACATGCACCTGTACGGTTTTAGCAACATTATTTACAATATCCCAGATATGGAAGCAACCCAAGTGTCCACTGATTGATGAATGGATAAAGATGTGGTGTGTGTATACACACACACACACACACACACACACACACACACACACAATGGAATATTACTCAGCAATAAAAAAGAATGAAATCTTGCCATTTGTAATAACATGGATGGAGCTAGAGAATATAATGTAAGTGAAATAAGACAGAGAAAGACAAATACAATATGACTTCACTCATGTAGAATTTAAGGAGAATGAGTGAAGGGAAGAAAAAGAAATCAAGAAACTGACTTAATTTTAGAGAACTAATGGTTACCTACAGGGGGGTGAGTGGAGGAATGGGTTAAATAGGAGCACCAGGGATGTATAGAATTGTTGAATCACTATATTGTACACCTGAAACTAATATGACACTAAGTTAACTGGAATTAAAATAAAAACTTAAAAAACCATTGCAAAATATAATAAAATCCCAGGAGAGAAAAGATCAGAAAAAAAAAATTGAGGAAAAAATGGCTCAAATCTACCCAAACATAGTGAAAAACATGAATTTACAAACCAAGAAACTCAAATCCGAAGATAAACCAAAGGAAACAACCTGAATATATGGAAGTGAAATTTTTGAAAACCAATGATAAAATCTTAACAAGACAAAAATGACTCATCACATTCAGGGGAACAAGGATAGGAGTAATGGCTAGCTTCTCATTAGAAACAATGGAGACCACAGATATCAGAATGGTATATTCAAAATATATATAAAAAGCATAAAAATTGGAAAGGAAGTAAAACTTCTTTCCCCACCTATGATTGTTCAAATTAAGATCCTAAAGAATATACATAAAACTGACTAGAATAAGTGAATTTCATAAGGTGATAAAGGTGGGCTGAGTGATGGCCCCCAAGGATATCCAGGTTCTAGTATCTGGAACCTGTGAATCTTACCACTAAGGAAGAAGAGACTTTGCAAGTATGATTAAATTATGGATCTTGAGATAGCAAGAATATTCTGGAAAATCTGAGTGGGTCGTAAGTCACAAATGTCCTTAATAAGAGGAAAGCATAAAGAAAGCATGACTATAGGAGAGAAGGTGATATGATAAAAACAGGCTTTGAAGATGAGGGAAAGGGCCATAAGCCAAGACAAGTGGCTACCAAAAGCTGAAAAAGGCAAAGAATGAGCTTCTCCTTCAGAGCCTCCAAAAGGAACCAACCCTGCCCAACACCTTGAATTTATCCCAGTGAAACTGGTTTCTGATCTCCAGAACTGTAAGAGAATAGATTTGTGTCGTGTTACACCACTAAACTTATGGCGATTTGTTACAATGGAATAGGAAAGTGACACAAAGATCAATACAAAAATTAATTTTATTTTTTTCTTTTTAAAGATTTTGTGAGAGAGAGAGAGCGTGCGCGAGCGAGAGCACGCGCACAAGCAGGGAGAGTGGCAGGCAGAGGGAGAAGTAGGCTCCTCCCCAAGCAAGGAGTCTGATGTGGGACTCGATCTCAGGACCCTGGGATCATGACCTGAGCTGAAGGCAGACACTCAACTGACTGAGCCCCCCAGGCATCCCGAAAATTAATTTTATCTCTATATACCAATAGTGAAAATTCCTGGGGGGGGTGAGGGGATGGGTTAGCCCACTGATGGGTATTAAGAAGGGCACGTATTGGATGGAGCCCTGGGTGTTATACGCAAACAATGAATCATGGAACACTACATCAAAAACTAATGATGTAATGTACGGTGAGTAACATAATAAAATTTTTTAAGAATTTATCCCTCTCTGGTCTAAATACTCTATTTTAGGTCAAATAATCCATGAATCTTACAAAACCAAGATTGGCCTTATATATTCCCCTGAACATTTAGTCTGTTTTAAACATTCTGTATAGAAGTTTTAATAGAGAGGCACTATTACAGATCTGAAGCTGTGATGTCTTTGCTGGTCTCTTGGAACCAGATGTTTATATATTTACTTAAAGTGGCCCACTGAATAATCATGGTTACAAGTTGAACAGCTCATATTCTTTCAGTTTTATAAATACCAGGAAGTTTATAAACAGTGAAAAACTAGCATTTCTGGTAACTGACCTCAAACTGTATTTGCTAATATAAACCATTGTCCTGAATCAATATAGCCATTTTCCCCAGCAATCATTGGGCGACATTTCCCTGGACAAAGAAAGTCTTCTATGGATAAAGAAGATGTGGTATATATATACATAATGGAATATTATGCAGCCATCAAAAGGAATGAGATCTTGCCATTTGCAACGACGTGGATGGAACTGGAGGGTGTTATGCTGAGTGAAATAAGTCAATCAGAGAAAGACATGTATCATATGACCTCACTGATATGAGGAATTCTTAATCTCAGGAACAAACTGAGGGTTGCTGGAGTGGTCGGGGGTGGGAGGGATGGGGTGGCTGGGTGATAGACATTGGGGAAGATATGTGCTACGGTGAGCGCTGTGAATTGTATAAGACTGTTGAATCACAGATCTGTACTTCTGAAACAAATAACGCAACATATTTTAAGAAAAAAAAAAGAAGAAGAAGAAGATAGCAGGAGAGGAAGAATGAAGGGGAGTAAGTCAGAGGGGGAGACGAACCAGGAGAGATGATGGACTCTGAAAAACAAACTGAGGTTTCTAGATGGGAGGAGGGTGGGGGGATGGGTTAGCCTGGTGATGGGTATTAAAGAGGGCACATTCTGCATGGAGCACTGGGTGTTATGAACAAACAATGAATCATGGAACACTACACCAAAACAAATTATGTAATATATGGTGATTAACATAACAATAAAAAATTTAAAAAGTCTTCTGCCTTTTTTTTTTTTTAAAGACCTGCCTGCAAGTATTTCTTTCAGACCAGTGAATCCTTAGAGATAGAATTCCAATGTTTAAAGCAATGGGGCATGATCAACAGATGTAGGAGTAAAGTTGGAGCAATTTTGCCTTATGATTTTCATAATAGGTCATCTGTGTATTTATCTTTCCTTCCAGCAACTTTGGTTGAGGTTTGCAGTTAAGCATATTTTACCACTATAAAACATCAACTAAACATACTGACAAGATTATTTCCGGGGAGTTACCTCTTATATATCATTATCTGGGAAGAAAAATATCCCAGAATTAGGTGAATTTTGGTAGCTCACATATCGTGCTGGCATTCAAACAAAATTCTGATTGCCCCTTTCCCCAGTCATGGATTTATGGTGATTTGTTTTCTTATGGTGATTTATTTCCATATACTGCAACTAACCTTCATGTCAACACCACAAAAAGACAAGACAATGGATAGGAGTATACATTCATTCTATGACAGAATATTTCATATTAGTGCCGATAAAAACAATTATTTCTTCACTTAGGCACAAAACATATGCCAGGGCAATCTCGAAGGAAACAAAATAGAAGGAGCATGGACTTCAAAGTGAGAGTCATTTATTTCTTATTATGGACCCATTTTGTGCTGGGGACTGAGAATACAACAGGAAACAGATACAATCTCTGCTGCCTAGAACTTTATAGCTCCCACCCCAGAGGTGCTATGGAGTACTTTTGTATCAAGTTATTTGCCAAGCCTCAGTTGCCTTATCTGTAAAGGTGATGAGATCACTCATTTTGAGTGTTGTGATGAATACTTATGAAAAAGTATCTGGTTCATTATCTAACAAAGAAGTAGCACTTAGATATGAATTGTTATTAAACAGCTACTTTGTGGTTTTGAAGTGATAGACAAGCCATGTGGCAGAACCGAGAACACATTTCAAATTCTTTAAAGAGTGCAACAGCCCCATGTGATGGTTTCATCAAAGTGTTCTATAGTCTAATGATGATATTTTATCTTGCTACACCATCTAACCTCAGATGCCCTACACAGTAACAGAAATGTAAAAGCACGGAAGGGTTACTTTGAACACAGAAAAAAACTACAACTTAGGAATGTGTGAAACTGTGGCTAGGACTAAACTCAGGGTGGCAAGCAAAAGGCGGCTCATTTATGAAGTTTGTCCTGGGAATAACTAACTCCTATTAAGAGCGAAATGTTTTATTTTTTAAGATTTTATTTACTCATGAGAGAGAGAGAGAGAGAGAGAGAGAGAGAGAGAGAGAGAGAGAGAGAGAGAGAAGCAGGCTCCCAAAGAGCAGGGAGCCCGATGCAGGACTCGATCCCAGGACCCTGGGATCATGACCTGAGCCAAAGGCAGACACTTAACGACTGAGCCACCCAGGCGCCCAAGAGCAAAATGTTTTTACTTCTGCATCAGAATCACTGACACTGAACTATAACTGAAGACGCAGTTGGGTGGCTCCCAATCTTCTTTGACACTTAAATACCTCCTTTTACCCCCTTGTCAATAAAATGCAGGTTTGAAAACATCATGTCTGCAGTACTAGAAGAGTGCAGGCACATAGAAAACACTGCATAAATGTTTGCTATTAGTATTATGTCTGCTTTTGAGTTTAATTTCTCCATGTTTTATTAAGTTATATATAATGAATCTCTATCATGAGGATACAGAACATTACCACATCAACATTTTAGCTAAAAATCCAAGAAACTCAAGGTGCTAATGATCCTGTGCAGCTTTATCATGGTAAGTGAAAGCTTCTCAGAAATACTGGAGTGGCTGAAGAACATTCAGAATCCTAGCGTGTATCTTTATATGTCCAGGAAACCCAAGTTCAGAACCACTGGGTTTACTGTCAAGGTTCCTTTCCCTTCTGAGAACATTTTAAGTAGTCTTGTATGAAGTATGGGTTAAGGAGTTGTAGTCATTCATTACTGTTGTCTTAATGTTAAAAAAAAAAAAAAGTGAATGAATACTGCCTGTAGTGGATACTTTTTGGAGCCTGGGCCACAGAGATCCCTGGCTCTGCACCTTGTCTATAGGGCTTAGCTCAAGGATTTTTGGTTTCAGTTACCTAAAAATTTTGTCCCTGGCCTTTGCTGGCTGGAACATGGACAGACAGCCACTTCTCTTCAGAATTTAGGTACTGTGATACGGAGAGACTGTAGGAGTTCTAGTGAGTCCAGGGCTCTTGAGAAAGGTACACGATCGCACCTTCAAGTCCCCAGAGCCCAGTCTGATTCCTTGCAACAAATTCCCCTTTTCGGTCTAAAGTAGCTCAAATTGGTTTCTGTTACTTACAAACAATAAACCCTTAAATACACAACAATTGAAAGGCTAATTTGTTAGAAAACCCAGACTATGATAGTTTGGAAAATATCAGATTGAGCAGGGTTTCTATGGAGAATTTGAAACAAACTTGTAACAGCTCTCATTTCCAGGGCTCCAGGATGTATGAGCAGGGACTCTGTTTGGGCTGGTATTCAGACTCATAAATCCAGTGTGTGGAACTGGGTACCACCTCCCTTAAGTATCTATTTCTATCAGCTCTGACACAAGCCTGAGAAGGCTCCCAGTTTGGGGTGGAGTGAGATCTGACTGCTGTCCCCAACAGGAGTATGTAACATGTACACACACACGTCTGAAAGATGGCTATAGGGCACATCTTACAGAAGCCATTTCTCAGAGAGGGATGTCAGAGACTCTGGAGAGAGCTCAAGAGAAAGGGAGAGGATATCTGAGTCAGGCAGTGCTAAGTCCTGAATATCAGATGAGAAGGGGTGGTTGAGGAATAAGACAGTCTGGTGGTACCCCTCTCAATAACCCTGTAACAGTTATCCCATGGAGAAACAACTGTGGACAGAGTTACAAAGCCATGTAGTACCTGTACTCCAAGCTGATCTGTATTGGGATGGATTCCAGATCTCAGTCTCAGATGAGTCCCTTTGGCCTGATGAATCTACAGCAACCCACTCTGATGTACAGGCTTGGGTTAGCACCTGGAGGGGTCCTAAGTGGGTGCTCATCCTAGCTCAACCCATCTGAAGATGGCTCAGCCACAGGAAGCCATAGCATTCCAGGGCAGAAGCAGGGATAGAGTGGACACCAAGCTCTCCCACCCAGGCCCTGGAGCAGGTTGTAGAGACAAACAGCATATGTTTGAACAACTGAGCTGAGCTGCAGTTTCATGTCCTACAGGGTCTGGCAGCATTGGGCGAGCTATCAGTTTGATTTAGCAGACATACATTTATACCTCCCGCTGACTGTCAGCTCTGTGGCAGCAGTAACATGGAATTTTGTCAGAGACTGAAATCAGCATGTAAATCAACACAGCTTTCCATGCTTTGCTACCCCAAAGCACAGAGACACACAGAACAAATTGTCTGATGTGCCAGTGTAGGACAGTATCTTAAATACAAGGAGCAAGATCAAGATCACTAGGATCTGTTTTGGGGGAAAAAATTGGGGAGTACAAACCCTCACAAGGCTATGAAGATTTCTTCTCGAAGGCCAAAGAGAGGTTTCAGCACCCGTGGTCACTGAAAGGAAAGGTTAGGATACTCAAAGCCTTCTCCCAAAAAAGTAAACTCATCTTAGAAATTAGTTCCTTCACTTTGCAGTAACCATGCTGATCATTTTAATCAACAAGTTACCCGAAGTTTCGTTTGGTAGGTGAATGAAGTCTGAATGGAGAAACCAGGTTAAGTAGCCTGTCTGCAGTGGGCACCTAGCCATATTATTTTCTTATTTCAAGTATGTATGGGTAACCCTAACAAGTCATTTACTCCACATAATCAGCTCATAACTCTGCTTTTCAAAAAAGGGCAGAAAAGTCTTTGTTCTAGCAATTAAGATTGTGGAACTTGGCACATAATACATTGTGTGTAACAATATGTAGACAGTAAGGGCGCTGGTCAGTTTATAGGCAGCTTGGGAATATTTCGTCTACTATTTCTAAGTCACCCAGATTTGTAATTGTGGTTTCCATCATAAGCATTTGACACAATGAGCATTTCGAAAGTGCTTCCTAGTCTCCTAATGGCTTCATTCAGTTTTTCTTTAATTCAAAGAGAAGATTGACTTTACAGTATCCTGGCTAGTGGAAGGCTACTTTAGTTTTCTATATTAAATTAGCTTCTGTATATGTTTCCAATTATAGCTGCATTCGGTTGCTATTTACTGCCCACTTCTCTCTCCTGGCACGACTAAGCTGAAATTCAAATGCTCTGGTAATTAATTGTTAAATGCTACCCACAAATGAATTTTAGTCCTGATTTTATATAAGCCCTAAACTAACAGATTTCAAAAGTATTTTCAAAATCTCAAGGCTAAAATTTTTGTCTAGAAATCGTTTAGGAGATTGTCCTATTCTCAATATTCCTAAGTTTGAACTCTGATCATAAATACATCTGATTATACATAAATGAGATGTGTCATGGTGGGTGCTGGGGCATACGTGTTGTCCATGGTCTCTTCACCCACCTCCAACCTCTCGAAGATACACAGGATTATCCCATGGACAAAGTAACAGGGACATACAAAAACAGAAGGGAAAATGATTGAAAAAGAGGGTTTGCTTTGAATGAGGAGCAATGTCAATTGGCATAACAATCCTGATGGTAAGAGTAGTGCATTCAGGTGGTGACAACTTCCCAGAGATCTCAGGGTATCTCTTTGAAATCTAATAGTGAGTCTTAACCTAAAACTGTCTTTAATCCCTGTTCACATTTAAAGCTTAGAACTAAGTGTCTTCCTGAGCTCTCTCAATTTTTTAACTGCAAAAGTGGCAATTCACTGACTGGGCTTATTACAAATACCTTATAGAAACAGAAGAGTCCTACTTAACTAGTGACACATATGTTAAATATTTAATATGCATCCAGCACTATCAGGATCCTGCTTCTACTCTCAATGAGTAGAGTAGCATTTGGGAATTTAAAAATACATACATTTTTTTAAAGCCCAGAGTAAACCAAGCAACTGAAAGAACTAAGGAGCTGGTATTACAGGCTTGTAATATCAAAAAGGCACCCTCTCTGGATTAGAGCTTCTTTAATTCACCAAAAAGGATACAACATTTTGGCACCTAAAAAGAAAAAAATGTGGTTGTTCTTCTTGATTTCAAAAAGGTGGTGACCTTGAATAATTTGACAGACTCTTCTCAATCTTGCTAGACTGCAGGACCAAGGCCAGCAGCATCAGCACCATGGGGGACCTATCAGAAATGCCTGTTGGAAAATCTCAGGCCCCAGACCAACCCCGCTAAATCAGAATCTGCATTTTCACAAGATCCCAGGTGATTTCTATGCACATTACTTTTGAGAAGCTTGGCTATACATGTTTTCCATGATTCGTTTCTATGAAATCTAGATAATTTCATTTCTTTAAGATGTATATACTTGACTGCAGCCTTTGTTAATGAAAACCAGCCCCTCCCTGCAATATTTCAAGTGACTAAAGGGAAGATAAATTGGCAGCTTTTAAGCAGATTTCCCACCCCCCATTTTCCAGTTATTCTCGCCACATGCCCATAGCAGCTGTGTTTACCTCCGTGATTAGACAGTACAATAAATGCACCTAGTGATAAACTAAGTTGATTTAATTAAATGCCTGACTGCATATACATGTTAAAACAGTTGGTTATTTCACCAAAACAATGGAAAATGTCTTCTGTCATGCAAAAAAAAAAAAAAAAAGAAAAAAAGCAAAGTAGAGCCAAGCAGACATAATGTAACAGTGACTAATTCTTTAAGATATCTGTAGAAAAGTTACGGATTTCCAAATTTGTCCTTTAATGTGATGAAGTCTCCTTTCTAGGGAAAGAACATTGCTGTATAATTCCAAATGCTTAGTTTGCTCATACCAGTGGACTCTTTTGTCTCTGAGGTATTTGTAAAGAAACTGGATGTTAGAAGAGAGAGATGGGAGAAGTTACTAGTCACGAATGCGATCTATGCATCTTGAATCTGTGGCACTGGGCTTTGGCAGCAGATTGAAGGGAAATTGGACTTCTTAGGGCATTCTCCTAACTATCCTCAGACCGTTGTTTACAGTACCTGAAAAATAGCAACTGCTCCAAGAATCCACGTTGAGAAAATGAACAAATGATATGAAGTGAGCAGCACAGCAAAGAAACTTCCCACAAATGGTAGAGTTTTGGACACGAAAGGTAAGGCTCAATTTGTCCCCACATAGGACACTCCAGCCCTTGTTGAGGGGAGGGAAACACACACACACACACACACACACACACACACACAACAAAACCAAAGACATCTCCGAGCACAGGCCAAAAAAAAAAAAAAATCTCTATTCCTTCCAATTCTTCTCCTTGTCCCCTTTCTTCTGGAAAGTTCTTTCTTTGGTCTTTGAAAGGAGAAATTCGAAAAAAACAGCCTGCAACAGAGGGAACAGCAGGGACTTTGAAGCCAAGCAAATCCGAGTTTGGATTTAATTGCCTCAAGTGTGTTTTCAATCCAAGTTGCACAGATGAGTGAAAGAGCAGCTGTACAAGGATGTGGGAGGGGAGTGCTGGAAAGAAGCACTGTGAAATAAAGGAGAAAGATACCCAATCAGGACATCATTTAGCTTTAATATTGTTGGAATTTTTCTTCTTTAATCCTTATCGCTTTATCCCTCAATACAAACATATCAGTCACATGTTCTTTGTAGAAGAGTGAACTGCCTCAAAAGCATGTAATATTGTGTGGGGGGGGGGGAAGCGCATGTGGTAGTGAAAGTGAAAACTCCTGGTCATCCCACTTCCAAGGATAATCATTGTTGCTGTTTTAGAGTTTAAAATTTTTTAAGATTTTATTTATTTATTTGACAGAGACACACAGAGAGAGAGGGAACACAGCAGGGGGAGTGGGAGAGGGAGAAGCAGGCTTCCCACGGAGCAGGGAGCCCGATGCGGGGCTTGATCCCAGGACCCTGGGATCATGACCTGAACCGAAGGCAGACCCTTAACGACTGAGCCACCCTGGTGCCCCTATAGTTTAAAATTTTAATTATTTTATATATACACAGAATAATCATTCTGGTAGGCTGAATAATGGCTCCCAAAACATATCCATGCTCTAATCCCTGGAATATATATTACCTTGTATGGCAAAAGAGGGCATTGCAGATGTATTAAGAATCTCAAGATAGGAGACTGCACTGGGTTATCTGGAAGGGCCTAAAATGCAATCACACATGTCCTTAGAGAGGCAAGAGATTTGACAAGGCAATGTGACCATGGAGAAAGTTTGGAATGAGGTAGCCACGGTCACCAGAAGCTGGAAGGAACGGACAGATTCTCCCCTATAGCTGTCAGAGGAAATATGGTCGGGCTGACACTTTGATTTCAGCCTTGTTGGCATACTATTAGCAGAAGCAGACTTTTGGGAGTTAAACACTTTTGGGACTGAATCTCTCACACTAGAAAACAAAGAGATGGGTGTGTGCCTAACTTTTTTTTTTCTTTCCTGAAAATTTACATTTACACCCTCCAAGCTAGCATACTTTGGTTCAATCCCTGGGTCCACCATTTTCTAGAATATTTAATCTAGTCTTAAAATTACCCAATTCTTCACAACAAAATATATTAAGCCCCCACCAATCCCAGTTAGCACAATTAAGAAAATAACGTATCTGGGGTACCTGGGTGGCTCAGTCAGTTGAGCATCTCTTGGTTTCAGCTCAGGTCATGATCTCGCAGATGTGGGATTGAGCCCCCACTCAGTGCACAGTTTGCTTCAGATTCTGTCTCCCTCTCCCTCTGCCCCTCCCCACTTGTGTGCTTCCTTGCTCTAAAATGAATAAGATCTTAAAATTATCTGGAAACTCAGAGTTTTAAGAATTATGTTTTTGTACTATGAATATTTGAAAAAATAAAAATTTGTGGCTGGAAAGAATTGTGTTTTTAGTATTTTTTAAAAGGTAGTTTGGCTTAAGAAAACACAGCTAGGTGAAATCAAAACTTATTCTTCTAAGGGTCAGAAGCACAGAATTTGCAAAATCTTAGGGAAAGCATCCAGGTCTATGCTAATTGCCTCTCCCACATAGACAAGGACCAGTTGCTGGCTATGGTGAGGGATACATATGCATATCACAAAATCCCCATAAAGGACGTTTTTTTCCAAACTGGAAGTTAGAAAATTTCCTTTGGCAAGAGTCTCTCCTTCACATCTTCATCTGGGCTGATACCTTTTTTGCCCCGAAGTACAGATTTCCCAGTCTTAGGAGACATGGATTATTTGAACAGAGACAGACGAGGGTTGAATTCAATTCACAGAACTTTGTTAACCTTGGAGGAGAGGGGGTACTGAGCCCAGCTGCCAATATTTTCTTTTGGCTCTTTTCTCTTTTATTGTTTTGGGCAAGTTGGATTGAGAATCATAAACAAGGCAATAGGCCAGTTTCTAAATATAATCAAAATAAGTCTTTTGAGCATTTACTATTTATGAAATACTAAGAGAAGCATATGAAGTAGTTGAAGATATGGGCTCTACACTAAAGGTGCCTAGAGTTAACAAAAAAAAAAAGGTATTAGAGGAGGTCTCTGTGGGTTTGTTTGGTCACGCTAGAGATGAAACTTAAATCTAGAGGCTGAAGGGTAGGGACATTTCAGATGGGAGGACAGAGGGGAGGACAGAATCCTGGGCAATACAAATGGAGTGGATAGAGTATGAGCATGCTGTGGTCATGTTTGGTGAAACAGCAGACTCCTTTGACCAGAACAGAGGGGAAAAGGAAAGAGTTGTAGAGGGTTTGGGATGTCAGACAAATGAGTTTGGACAGCATTCTTGAGATGTCATGGCCTAACTGAAGTGTTCTGGATCAGCAGGGCTATGTAACAGAAAGGCACTTTAGGAAGATTAATTTGGTACTGAGGCATAGAACAGATTGGAGGTGGTGAACTGGAAGTTAGGAGGTTATTGTGGCCACATGAACATGATATAATGAATGCAGAATGAGAGAAATGAAGCAGAGAGAAGAGATTGTAGCGAAGGGAAAGGAGTGCTAAGATTCAGTGAGTAACAATAGTAGAGAAGAAAGAAAAATGAGAAGTTTTGACCTTGGGTGGTTGGATTTCTCCAATGTGAATGAGAAAAGGAAGAAACCATGTTTGTCAAGTTAAAGGATAAACAGTTTCAAAGAAGTTGGCATCCACATAGAAATGTCCAGCAGCCATCATGAACATAGGGGACTGAAACATGACTAAGAAGCCAGAGCTGGAAATAAAGGCTTGAAACTCATCAGAACACAGATAATATAGGTAGTGCCCTGAAAACAATCAGCATCTTTCGGACAGAATACAGAGCTTGCAGAGACAGTTCTGAGTGATAATGTAAGCATCAAATGGGGTAGGGAGGGATCTATCAGTGGAGACAAAGGAGAAGTGGTCAGAGAGGTGTGAGCAACATCACATTTGGATAATTCCATAGATTTCTGGGAAATAGAACTTGAAGGACTGGTCGCTGGTAATTTTGTAATTTTATCTATGTATTGTGTACTTTGAATCTAACCAATGGTTCATCTTAAGATGGTTGAATTAAGGACTTTGTACTCAACAGTTCTGCTCTGAATTTTCATCATATTGACCATTTCCTGCCATCTCCACTAGATAATGAAGTCAGTGTGTATATTGTGTAGCTTATTCAACTTGAGAGATCAACTTCAGTTGACTGTTCCTTTTCCATCTGCACAATTAGAAGGTACCAGCTAATACAGTCACCAAGTATTTACTAAGCAACCTACTATGTGAAAGACCCATATTAGGGGGCTGGACAAACCCCTTATTCACTAAGATTCTCCCTTTTAATGCAAAAGGTAAGCATTTCAAGTGTTTAAATCAAATGCAGGCTGGAAAAAGTCTTAAATCTAACATATGGAGTTAATGGTGCCAAGTTGCTTGTTTTTATAAGCACATGAGCTTTTTTAAGCTGAGCACTCTGGCTACGCCCATTAGGTTCCACCATCCCCTGAGACCTCGTTGTATGACATCTGGTACTTTACTGCCTTAGAGGCTAAAGATAAATACCATGCGTGCCATTTGCTTTGTTTCAGTGTTTCTAAAAGGTTCCCTTTCCACTTGGTTTTTCTGTTTGTGATAATATTCTTCAAGGATTTCAGTCATTGAAGGTCTGGTGTTAGATTTCTTTTAAGTACACCCATCCATTACTCAAAGAGGGAATATACAACTACAATTTGACCATTAGCTTTACTTTAACAAAGTTTTAAAGAAAGGGATCATCCAGATGACTGAGTTGTTGCACAAAGTATATGCATTTTGACTAAAGATTAGGACACAGTATCAGGACACAGAGAATCAGGTGCAAATTAAAGAGGCTCAGGGTAACACTTCATGACAAGGCTAGTATGTTACTTTACAAAAATTCCTTATCAAGGATCCTAGTATGTGAAAATGAAATTCTGCAAACATGTCTGAATTTCATACATTTTGCTAGCTGTGTAGGAGGGCTTAGCACTAAGAGGTATTTCCTATGTAGGGACTTTACAAATGTTTGCTGTCTTGACTGCCTGTTGGCAGGCAGCTTGACCTTATTTGATAAACTTCATCTGTAGTTCACAGACACTAGTGTACAGAGGAGATGCCTCAGAATACCTTGGTTGTCATTTTTAAAAGATTCCTGGGCTCAGTCTCTGGATATTCTGATTCTGTACATTTGGGGGTATGCACAGGGTGTACCTGCCTTTGTTAGATCTGCAGGTAATTCTGATGAGCAATTACATTTAAGTTCTGCTCATTTCCTCCTAGATGTATTGTTCTATGACTCGGAGATTCTGTGAAAAGTAGGCTGTGACCCAGGCTGAGTGTACATTTTCCATATGCTAAGTATGGGCGTAAATGAACTGAATGTTCTCATGTGAAGATATGATGGTCCTTTTCTAGTGGGCCATAACTGACATGCTAATTTATGATCTTATAAATCTTGATATGTAATTATAGCAAATGTAAGAAGTGCAGGGGAAACATTATCTTGTCGTGGGAGGACCTTGGAGCATTTGATATTTCCCTATTTCTTCAACAGGTGTTAGAAGAAATTAAGAATCCAGTAATATATCCATGGCATGTAAGTCAAAACAGAACCCAGAATTCTTTCCTAGTCCAGTTACTATGAAATAATTAGGTGTTAAAATTAAATCTCCCATGTTATCATTTTAATGGGAAAGGGAGAAGATAATCTACCTTCCCAAAACGCCATCATCTACTCCCTACCTCCTAAGAATTAACATCCCAGAGAAACAGCCCTACAGTGCAAAAGCTAGCTTTAAAAAAAAAAAAAAATCATGCATATTACTCAAAAGCTTTCTATTTTCATTTAACCTATCATACAAATTCCTCTAGGTCAGTATGTGCCCCAACTCAATCTTTGTAATAGTTTCATAATATTCCATACTACAGACCCATCTTGATTTATATCTTGATTTTTTCCATGGACTTACAGATGGACTTTCAGTTCTTTGTTTTTTAATCCCTACATCAGCGCTGCAATAAACATTGTAATGCATGCTAATTTTTTGGACAGATGATTTCTATGATAGGATTGACTTGTGCAAAGGTGCAAGGATCCAAACTCTTAATAGATTCTGCTAGATTATTTTCTGAGGAGCTAGTAGCAATTTCACATTTCCATCAGCACTGTGAGTTGGTTTCTTCCACAGCCTCACCAACATTAGTGAAACTCCAAAAAATTGAAAATGTTCAATCTTCTATGTGAAAAGTGGCATTTTGTTGCTTTAATTTGCATTTCTCTGTGAGTGAAATATACCTTTTTGTGTATGTTGGCTCTTTGTATACTCTTTTCTGTGAATGGCCCTCTAGGATAAAATAAAGTTCTATTCTTCCTCACACCATGTACAAAGAAAATTCCATAATAATTAAAGGTCCAAAGACAGCGAAGTCAGAAGGAAAAAAAAAAAAAAAGGAACATTGTATAACTGAGTGGAAGAGCTACTTGACATTTTAAACAAGATAAATCTAAAAATGCAACAAAGGAGGAAGAATTAAGGTAAAGTTGAATTTATAACCATTAAAATTGTTTATATTGTCTTTTGACTCACAGAAAAAGTCAAAAGACAAATGACAGACTGTTTATCCTTTGTATCATATATGACATACTTTAACATTCCTGACATATGGTCCTCTCAAAAGTGGATACAAATTAGGCAAAAGAAAAAGAGCAGTGATATTTTTTCCACCCTGTCTCTGAAGATTCTCGTGTTTAAGATGTAGACAAAGTACATGTTTACATCAGATTATTGAATAGGAGGTATATTTCCTCCTCCACAAGGTTCTCCCAATCCCCATCTGATCTCTGCCTATAGAGTCTCTTGGCATTTGGGTCTGATTTCCTCAGGCTGGGTATTGCCTTTGGTAAACCTCACATGCCTACTAATCACATCTTGTTTCCTTTTGACAGCTCCCTCCAGCCTCCCCTTGCAACTCTGCAGATAACTTAACAGCAGCTCAACTGCCTCTTAAAGCCAATAGCTAATATTCAGAAAATTCTGTGTACAAGGCAAAGAGCCCTACTGAGCACCATTCACAATTTCAGTTGTACCCTACAATGAGAGAATCACATTCAGTTCTATAGTTTAGAAACTGAGTTTAGGAAAGGCACCTGTCTTGCTTTATTTTACAGCAGAATTTAAAGCATTTCCTTGTATGTCAGTGTAGATGAAGAGCACCTGAGATAGTTCATGAGAAAGTACTTTGTAAAGTCTGAGGTCATAATAAATAGGAACCTGTTGGGCTAGATTTTCCTTTAAAACTGCAGTTAAAAATAATCCATGATTAGCAGAAGCATCATATACCCCTTGCTCCTTATCCCCTACTTGGAGACAACATGTTTTTCACCAGATGCCATCTGCTATAATAGCTTCTTCAGGAAATCAGCATCATTCAAAGCCCTGCCCTGAACAATATCCTCAAAAAGACCTCTCTGCCTTAATAGTTTTTCCTGAGTAGGTAGCACTCTGTGCTACTTCTCCTTTATAACTATCACAGTTCTAATTAATGTCTGCCACTGGACTTAAGCATAAACTCAATGAAAGCAAGAACCACATTTCTTGTGGGATGCTTAGCAGTGCTAGGTACATAGCAGACAATCAACAAACGTCTGTTGATTAAAAGATAGTTACAGTATTTTATATCATGCCTGCTGTAAGAATCTAATTGTTATTGTTTGTTCACTTATACATTACCTCCCTTATGAAAATATGGGCTTCACAAGAATAGGGACCTTGCCTCCCTTATCCCTAGCCCTTTATATTCTTAACATCCGGAACTTGGGACATATAGGTGCTCAATGAGAATTTGATAAATGAATATAGGTCTCAGTATACGCCATTGTTGGCTGACTTAATGGAACTTTGAGATCACCACCTTTCATTTTCAAAGCTCCGTGATGGACTATTGTGAGCACTCCTGATTTCTACATACAGTAGCCCCCCACCCTTCTCCACGGTTTCAGTCACCTGCAGTCAACTGGTCTAGAAGCAGATAATCCTCCTGACAAATCAGAAAGGTAATATTCTAATGCTGCCTTCACAATGCCTAGGTCATTGACCCCACTTCAAGTTATCACATAGGTATTTTATCTCACATCACAAGAAGTGTGAGTACAGTACACAATATTTTAAAAGACCACTCACCTAACTTGTCACAGTATACTATATATAATTGCTGTTATTGTTCACCTCCTACTGTGCCTAACAAATTTAACTTTATCATAGGTATGTATGTATATAAAGGGTTCAGCACTGTCTGTAGTTTCAGGCCTCCACTGGGGGCCTCGGAACATACCCTCACAGGTAAGGTGGACTCCTGCATTTAAGTTATCTACAGGTCTATTTAATATCACTGCATTGTATTACAAAACATACACAGGGGCGCCTGGGTGGCTCGGTTGGTTAAGCGACTGCCTTCGGCTCAGGTCATGATCCTGGAGTCCTGGGATGGAGTCCCACATGGTGCTCCCTGCTCGGCAGGGTGTCTGCTTCTCCCTCTGACCCTCCCCCTTCTCATGCTCTCTTTCTCTCTCAAATAAACTTTGAAAAACAAAACAAAAAAAAACACACAAAAATTAAAGGATGAGAAGATGTTAGAGATCTGTTAGACCATTTTTTTTTCTGGGTGACAAAGTTACCCAGAGTTACAGGACAATCAGCCACAAAGTTAGCTGCAAAGCTAATCTTTTTCAGTATTCTTTAAACAAAAGCCTGTGTTTTAAGGCAGAAGTCTCTTTAATCAAGGTCCTAGAATGTATGAGACAGGGGTAAAGGAAGATCATTTGCAGGTGATGGAAAAGCAGTTTTTATTCAGATGTTCTTTTTCTTCTAGTTTTCAGGTTGAAGTTACTGGTGAGGAGATAAGTAAGCATCCATAGATCAGAGATGAGGTCTACTCAAAAAGTGAGAAGTTCAAAGTACTGAAAAGTCAAATAAAAATTAGGGATGTGGGATTTTGACAGTGGAGTAGCAGCAGAAAATTTATGCCAACTTTCCCCTCAACCCATGCCCCACAGAGACAAGATGAAATAAACAATGTTCAACCTGAACTAGTTTCTGATTATCACTATTATGGCAGCTTTAAAAAGAAATTGATGGTGTAGGAAACTGCTAGCAAATATTCTTCCTGAATTTCTTCAAGATATAATGGGCTAGCTCAGTTCGGGAAAAATATATGTAATAGGGAGACAGATCTAAAAGCATAATGGATTCTCCCTCTAGTCATTTCAAATGCATTTTCTGACTCATTGTATTAACTTTTGAATGAAAATCGAAATACAAATTTAGTCATAGTGTGGTATGGAAACCACAGAATTTCTATTTGAAAATCTACTTAAACAACACAACAGCATGATGCTGGTTGTGACTGGTATCATTCCAACCTGCAAAGTCTTAAACCCTGCTCCTATGTTTTCTAGTTTCCCTAGTATCTATGTGACACTCAACAAGACAGGTGCTTTGGCCATTTAATGCTTTGTTAGAATACGCAGCAAGCTCATTTTTGCTCAGAACTAAAAAATGAGCATGTTTTTCTTCTCAGTCATTAGTTTGGCATTGAGTGCTATATTATTAAATTTACTGACTTCTGATTCTTATTTGCAATGCTTCTGGAACAGTTTTGGCATAACAGAAGGTGAAATCCTTGCTATAGTGTTGACCTTTTTGGGGAGGGTAGGGTGGGGTTTACACGTTAAAATTTTTTTCTCTGAATATAAAAGTTGTTCATACTTCATGTAGAGCTAGTAAATAATGTAGGAAGAAAACCATCACTTCTAACGCTGTCTTTTGGTCATAATAATCACTTAATATTTTAGAGCATTTCCCCTCACCAGATAGTTAACCATATCATTTGTAAGAAATCATAAACTTAAGCTGTTAATACAGTTCTGTAACCTGTTTTAACATTTCATGTTGTATCTTGAGCACTAATGTATTAGGCATTTATAATGGGCACAGATTCCATAATATATAAGTAACCCTTCTTGTATTGAACATAGATGTAGCTTCCCAGATTTTGATAAAATTGGTGACAAACATCTTTCCATGTACTCTCAGTCTTTGCCCACATTTCAGATAATTCCCTTAGGAAAGTTTCTTAGAGATGAAACTGCAGAGAAGAGTAGTGTTGCAAATGGCTTATGTTTGAGTTTGTGTGTGTTCGGGTCTGTCCTAAGCACTTTACATATATGAATTTAGTATTCGTTCAATTTTACAGGGGGTGGAAACTGAAACACAGAGAGATTAAGTAACTCTCTAAGGTCACAGGGTAAATGGAAAAGCTGGGATGCTAACCCAAGCAATCTGAGGATGAGCTGGTGCTCCTGACCTTTGTACTGTATGGACTCTCATCACTTAGGTAAACATGACTCTAGCCCATCATCAACATTAGACTTGGAAGTAACAGATCACCTAACTGAACCCCTGGACACTACAGAAAGTATGGCCTAGAAAGATTAAGTGACAAAGTCAAATAGCTAGTAGCAGATCTAGAATTTACATCTTGACTCCTCATCCTGCAGTCCAAAAACTTGCTATTCCAAGGGTGGCCCATGAACCATAGCATCAGCCCCACCTGGGAGCTTGTTAGAAATGCAGAATCTCAGGTCCCTACCCCAACCCTCCTGAAGCAGAATCTGCATGTTAACAAGATTCCCTGGTGATTCATTTGCACATTAAAGTTTGAGAAGCTCTGGCAATACTCTGTAAACTTGATAGGTCCTTGGTACTTCAATGGAAAAATCTGCATGTAAACTGCTGGTATTTCCACAGCATGGAAAAAAAAAAGCCATTTTTCAGTTAAAGCTTTTATTAGGTTGAAGTGTATGCAACTGCTGTTATTTTAGATAAAACGCTTAATATTGGCAACTTAGCGTGGCTCAACTTCCGTGGGTGGAAGGATAATGATAACAGGTATCAGCAGTTTGGGTAGAGACTGGACTTGAAGTAGAAGAGGTTCTTTGTCCCCAGTGAATATATAGGTTAGTCGGGAAGAAAACAATTAGACAATTACATTGCAAAGTGGTAAGTGCTACTGAAGAGCTTTCTGAGAGCTCTGGAAGAAGTGCTGTTCTGGAAAATAAACACAGGAAGAAATTTGCTTCTATTAGTGGCAAAAATTGTAAGCCTTAGTCAAAGTATTAAATGGGCATCCTCACAAGCTTCTCAGAACCTGATTAAAACCAACTGGTTAAGAATATAAGGTGCTGGGGCACCTGGGTGGCTCAGATGGTTAAGCATCTGCCTTTGGCTCAGGTCATGATCCCAGTGTCCTGGGATCGAGTCCCACATCGGGCTCCCCGCTCTGCGGGAAGCCTGCTTCTCCCTCTGCCTCTCTCTCTCTCTGTCTCTCATGAATAAATAAATAAAATCTTTAAAAAAAAAAAAAAAAAAAGAATATAAGGTGCTCCACAGAGCTTGGGAGCTATAAATCGCCGCTTGAACTAAGAAAACTAAGGACTATGTTATCCTTAAAGGTCATAGCATATAATGAGAGTTTACAGGTCTTACCATTTAGAGTGTACTATTTTCATGAGCCCCACCTTGGCCATTTTTTTTTTTTTGAAGTTAACAGTTTTACGTTGGGTAAAATGAAGAACTGGCTTCCATTGTACTATGAATGAATAAAACAATTTTAGGAGTAATACTTAAATATGCAATGTGTTTACCAGAAGCTGTGAATAACCTATAAAGGAATGGTACATGTAAATATAAAAGCCTTTGTTAAATATTTTCCATTTTCAAGTCCTTCTTTTAGGTATCTGTAATCTTGCTGTTCTAGAAATGAGACTGCTATATAGATTTTGCCCCTTTACAGTGGTTGGTTTAGAAATACTTAACTTGGGGGGAGTTGGCTGAATTGGTAATTCCACTTTACCATTTTTTTAAATTTTTATGTTATGTTAGTCACCATACAATACATCATTAGTTTTTGATGTAGTGATCCACGATCCATTATTTTCATATAACATCCAGTGTTCCATGTAGTATGTTCCTTCCTTAATACCCATCACTGGGCTAACCCACCACCCCCTTCCCCTCTAAAACCCTCAGGTTGTTTCTCGGAGTCCATAGTCTCTCATGGTTTATCTCTCCCTCCGATTCCACCCCCCCTTCATTTTTCCCTTCCTTCTCCTAATGTCTTCCATGCTATTCCTTATGTTCTACAAATAAGTGGAACTATTTAACTTTTTTCTTATGGAGTTCCCTTTTCTAGAAAGAACTAACCTACCAGTTGCTGGGCCCATGGTGAGGTATTCATCCTGCAGTTAAATGTTCTCTATGTTTCATTAAAGGACAAAATAGATGCTTACACACAGAGAAGGTCAAGATGGTGTCAAGTCATTTGTTTGGCATGTCTGGTTTTCTTGAGAAACTATTATTTTCAGGACTGGAAAGTAGGTCTCTAACCTTGGGACCTTCCTTTTGCTATTTCTCAGTTGATCCTCTGCTCCCCCTCCTTCTTCCAAGACTCCTTAACTCAAATCTTTCTAAGACTTTAAGCCTTTCTCACAGGGACCAGTTGATTTCTCAATTTCCATCTGGATATTTATGGGTTTTACTAAAACTTGACTACTACCATGGGAAGCATGCTGGGCTCCACTCAAGAAATGCTGCAAGTGATGTGATGAGCACTGGGTATTATAGGCAACTGATGAATTACTGAACACTACATCTGAAACTACTGATGTACTATATGATGGCTAATTGAACTTAAATTTTAGAAGGAAAAAAATGCTGTAAGTCGGAGGACACTTTGAAATGCACAGCACTCTATTTGATCAATTCTAGCTGTTGAAATTTTTATTGTTAGCTTATTTCGAAGGAAGCCTGCCTGTGTTCTCCAGGGCCATTTGGTTTCTGTGGTACCTGAAATTTATACGGGGATCTGAATGGGGTAACTGAGTATAGGAATTGCAAACTTATATTCTTATTGCATCAAGACATCTAAGGAGTTAGAAAAAGATAAGCTACAAAGGGAAAACATGGACAATAAAATTCAGATAAATCAGAAGGCCTTTGGTTCATAAAAACTACTGAAGGACTATAGAAGACATTAAACTCAACATGAACTGATGAGGTAGGAGTCCTCTGTAATTTCAGGTGAATTCATAGGTTTTTCTTAGAGGATAAAACAATGACAAAGAGGCAAGGATCACTTCTCTAAATTTGGTAAAAAGGTAATGGGTAACATGTTGACCAGCTGGTGCCCATTCTGCCACCTATGCAGGAAACAGCAGCTTGGCCTCAGATCACTTCCCTAAAACAATACTGTTCAAAGCAATTTTAGGAGCCTGACAAGTAAAATATCTGAGACCAAAATTGGGTAATCATTTGAGTGATACCTGAAATGTACTGAGCAGGGAGAAAATGATACAAGGGCGGGACATATCGCACATAGGTACATACAGGTGGCAGCTTTCGAGATCCCCACATACCCCCTGCAGCCCTGAGGGGCAAATGGCTTCTTTTCTCACCACCATCTTCATCTTTATGAAATCTAGTCCGGCAAAACTGCCTGCAATGTCAGCAGTTTGATTCCTAATTTATTAGTTTCCTCCCTTGCCTATCTTTCCCCATCCTTCCCTCCTCATCCTTCTAAACTTTTTACCAAATATGCCAAATACTATTTGGGGACTGGGAGAATACAGAAAGGAATAAGATCTAGCACCTTACTCTCAACTTGCTTGTAAAACAACTTTCTTCCTTGAAAAGTAAAGATAGGGCATCCACAAAAAGCTATTAATACCCAACAGTCTGTGGTGATTGTAATAAAGGACAGGTAGAGTACTATGGGATCATGGAGTGGGGAGCAGTCACTTTCAGTGAAATCCAGGAACTCCTGCCTGAGAAATAATGTTTGAACTGGCTCATGAAAGGCAGACAGGCTCCAGAGAGGGAGAGACGGATTCCCCAGAAATGTATACCACGGAGACAAAGGCACAGAGGAAGAGATGGAGGGCATTTTTGGGATGTTTTGCAATGTAAATAAGAAGGAAATCGAGGGTTATTTGCTGGGGAGGGACAGAGGGGAAAAAAAAAAAAAAAGGAGTAACTACTCCCCTCTGAGGGCTCAGCTCCAGCCATGTCAACTTGGTGCTTGTGCTCCACAGGGCTTCTCAAACTTTAAGCTTACATTACCTGGAAGGCTTGTTAAAGCCTATATTGCTAGGTTCACCCCTGGAGTTCCTTGTGGGGAAGGGGTTGGGGGAGGAGTATGTGTAGACTGAGAATCTGCATTTCTAAAAATTTCCCAGGTGATGCTGATGCTGGTTTGAGAACTCCTGTCCAGAGATATGGCCAACAAGCTCCCATCCAACTTGCTATTTCTTCTGCCTGGAAATTTCTACCCTCAAATATTCACATGGCTCCTGGTCTCAGTTTATTCTTCTCATCTTTTCTCCTGACACTCTATTCCCTGTCTATGCTGTATCTTCATAATCCTTATCATATCTTAACACTATGGGTTTTTTTTTTTTTTGGTCATCCCATTAAAATGTAAATTCACTAGTGCCCAAAGCAGTGCTATAATTCCTAGCACTCTAAATTTGTGTTTCTAGGCTTTAAAACCATACTGGGCACATGGTAGGTACTCAAATAGTGTTGACTTTCACAAAATAAAACACCTAGGAATAAGTTTAATCGAGGTAAAAGACCTGTACTCTGAAAACTATAAGACACTGAAGAAACTAAAGACAACAAGAACAAATGGAAAGATATTCCATGCTCATGAACTGGAAAATTATTAAAGTGTCCATACTACCCAAAGCAATCTACAGATTCAATGCAATCCCTGTTAACATACCAACATTTTTCACAGAACTAGAATACTAAAGTTTTTAGAACCACAAAAGACCCCAAATAGCCAATGAAATCTTGAACAAAACTGGAGATACCACAATCTGTTTTCAAGGTATGGCACAGAACTATGGTCATTGAAACAGTATGGTACTGGCACAAAGACAGACACAAGATCCATGAAACAAAATAGAGAACATAGAAATAAACCCACACTTATATAGTCAATTAGTTTATGACAAAGGAGGAAAGAATATGCAATGGGAAAAAACAGTGTCTTCAAACGGTACTGGGAAAACTGGTCATCTACATGTAACAGAACGAAGTAGACCACTGTCTTATACACAAAAGAAACTTTAAAATGGATTATAGACCTAAATGTGAGACCTGAAACCATAAAAATCCTAGGTGAAAATATAGGCAGTAATTTCCTTGATATCAGCCTTGGCAATATTTTCTAGATAGGTCTCTTAAGGCAAGGGAAACAAAAGCAAAAATAAACTATTAGTACTACACCAAAATAAAGAGCTTAGCACAGCAAAGGAAACAAAAATGAAAAAGCAACCTACTGAATGGGAGAAGAAACTTGCACAAGATAACTCTGATTACGTATTTTAGATAGAAACGCACTAAGAATACAACTTACCAAGAAACAAACAAAAAACACCCAATAATCTGATTAAAAATAGGCAGAGAACCTAAATATACATTTTCCAAAGATGACATACAGGTGGTCAGCAGACACATGAAAAGATCCTCAACAACACTAATCAGGGAAACGCAAATCAAGACCACAATGAGAGACTACCTTACACCTGTCAGATTGTCTAAACTCAAAGATAAAACAAGTGTTGGTGAGAATGTGAAGAAAAGGGAACCTTCATGCACTGTTGGTGGGAATATAGACTGGTGCAGCCACTATTGAGGTTTCTCAAAAAGTTAATAGAAATACCATAAGATCCAGTAATTCTACTAGAGATCTACTCAAAGAAAATGAACACACTAATTTGAAAAGATATATGCACCATGTTATTACAGCATTTACAATAGGTAAGATATGGAAACAACCCAAGTGTCTACCAATAGATGAAGATGTGGTACCCACATACATACATACGTGTACACACACACACACACACACACACAAATATTACTCAGTTGAAAAAAAGGGAGGAGATCCTGCCATTTACAGCAACCTGGATAGACCTAAAAGTTATTATGCTAAGTGAAATAAAAGATATCATTTCACTTATATGTGGAATCTAAAAAAACAAAACAAACAGAAACAGACTCAAATATAGACAACACACAGATGGTTGCCAGAGCAGAGAGGGGTAGGGAAAGGGGCATAATGAGTAAAAGGGAGTGGGAGATACAGGCTTCCGGTTATGGAATGAATAAGTCACAGGGATGACAGGGACAGTATAGGGTAATAGTCAACGATACTATAACAGCACTGTAGGGTGACAGGTGGTCGCTACCCTTGCGTGAGCAGAGCATAAGATATGAACTTGTCAAATCGCTATGTTGTACATCTGAAACTAATGTAACCATCAACTATACATCGGGGGAAAAATAGTGTTGACTGAATAAAGGAGATATTGTCTTGGAAAGAAGAGAGGTGAGCTACGGACTTGTATAGTTTCAGTCAGAGACGATGGAAGCCAAGACAACTCAGGTCATACACGACATCGTCTCCCACTCAAAGATATACATCTTTGCGTTTATTAATAAAAGGTTTGGGGTCAGGGGTAGGAGGAAGGGAGGGTGAAGTAGAGTAGGAGTTTTAAGTAACTGCAGAGTTTCAGAACAGCTGCTGTGAAGGCCAACTAGGTTCTAAGGGAATAAACCCCCTCATTTAGGGCAGAGGAAACCAGTCAGGCTATACTTCTCTCTGAAATGCAGTTTTTATATCTGATATTATATTAAGAGGATTTTCTACTTGTCACTTATACTCATTCTCTTTTACTGCCACAGAGAGGCCTGAAAACTCTTATGGGGGAGTTCAGTTCTTCCTGTGTTCTCCTTTTCTGCCCTGTAAGTCAAGGGCATAGAATACTGTTTTCAGCAAGTGTCTTACTCCAAACATCCTGCTACACAGGGTTCTCCCAAAAGCCTCTAACCTTCCATATGTTTAGCAATTTTGACGCCAAATATATTGCTATCACACCAAACACACATGACATACCTTCCATGGAACCACGACTGATATGGCTGGGGCCCTATTATAGCCTTACTACAAACCTGGTGTCTTCATTATATTCACAAAAGTCACAAATAGGAGCTTAGACATTTAGAGAATTCATGAGTTAGTCCATTTAAGAGGAAAATCTAAAAGATGGGGGATGTGAAAATATGGCAAATGAGGTCACATGTACTGGTGGTCACAGACTCTAAGTGCAAAAATAAGCTCATTTGCTGATAAAATGTGTGATACGAGTTTTATCATTTAGCAGTTGGTAATCTAAGACCGAAATGCTATAAAAATACACAATGTGTGTGTTAAAGGTTGAGAAAGAGTAGGAAGAGGGTTGTTAACCTAATATAATTGCATTTTCATTCTCTCCCTGCCCCCGCCCCCCTGTCCCAGTTTAGATCGTGATTAAGATCTAAGCCCTCAAGGTTGCTAGAGTAGAGGTGGGTGGGGGGAAAGGATAACTGGGTGATGGGTATGAAGGAGGGCACTTGATATGATGAGCACTGGGTGTTAAAAGCAACTGATGAATCACTAGAATTCTATCCCTGAAACTAATATAGTATGTTAACTAAATTGAATTTAAAAAATTAAAAAATCTAAGCCCTCAAGAGGCAGAGACTCTGCTGCTCTCTACTTTGGAGATTCCTAACCCTGCTTGGAATATAGGACTGACGGTAAGGCATCATTGATACTGCTGGTACTTGGTAAGTACGGTAGGATGAAGGAAGACAGAAGAACTGGAAAGATGGAAGAGCGGACCGTATACCTCCAGTCCTGAACTGACAGGAGGAGGGAAAAGGGAGGCCCATTCATTTGGCTAACACGAAGACATTTTAACAGACCTTTTAACCTCCCAGGAAGATGAAAAGTAATCAATTTTGTAACAGGTTATCTACATGAGATCCTTTCCAACTAATATTAGACATAATAATTTACTTAACACCTATATTATATTCCAATTTACAAACTTTTGTAAGATGTTAACATTAGAGGAAGCAGGGTGAAGGGTGTGTGGGAATCCTCTGTCCAGTAAATCTAAAATTTAAGTTTAATAAATACAAACCTGAAAAATCATCTTTTATCAGGTCCTCTATCTACTATGTCTTCATAGCACCAAGACTTTTTTTTTTTTTTAAGAGGCCAGCTAGCTTCCTGTCTCTTCAGACACTTAACTCCATTTCTTATCTATAGTCTTACTCATTCTTACCCCCTGGCATAAAACATGGCCATATTCCCCTATCTTAAGTAGTAAAAGCAAGAACAAAACCGTATCAACTATTTATCAATTCTCTACTCCCACTTCATGGATAAGCTTCTTGAAGTTACCGTCTACACTCACCACTAATGTCTTCACATCGCATTTGTTCTACCTATTGTGCTCTGGATTTCCCTCACCATTCCACCAAAAGCACCTCTGACGAGAATATGATTGAGGTCTTGAATGGCCAAGGCAATGGATATCACTTTGCCATATTTAATGTGACTTGCCTCACCTTTCTTGGATCTTATTCTCCTGGGTTTCTTTTTAGGACGTTCTACTAGTTTCTCTGGCTCCCCCCTCCCCCCATTGTTCTATCTTGGTTTTGGCTCTTTATTCTTAATGTAATGAGTGCTTCCTAGATGCTCCATCCTACACTTGATGGTTTTAAGAAACTATACATCAATTACTGGAATCTATTCCATAGTCTAGATATCTTTTGAGCTTCAGAGCCATCTACCCAGTTGGGTACTTTATAGATCCCCCAAACTATAAAGAGCTGAAGTAGTACTTACCCTCTCTGCAAAGAGCTCAGTCCTATTAATCCTAAGAATCATTTTACACTATATCCTCTTTTGTCTCCTCTGGTTACCCAATTGTGAAAATTCTACCTATTAAATATTTCTTTAATTGGTTCCCTCCTTTCCCTTTGATTGTTACTGCCAGAAGCCAGGCTCTACCATGTATTACCATGATCGCTATAATATCCCAGTCTTTTGCCCCCAATTATTAGCCTTCAAGTCTTTCCTTCTCAATGATGGGAGAGGGAACTTTCTTTGGGGCAGGGGTGGTGGGGGGAGAAAGTCATCTAGATTTTCTTTGTAAAATTCTTGATTAGCACCCATTTACCCTTGGGAGAAACCAGAACTCCATGTTATGGGACATAAAGTAGTTCGTGACCTTGAAGGCTTACCTCACCTCTCTTACCAAGAGAAATGTCCTTTATTTTTGGTCATACTTAATTGCTCTGATTTTCTAGATTTGACCAAGTTCTCCCCTGTAGTTCTTTGCACAGGCAATATATTCCCTGTGTCTGGAAAGCCTTCACCTAATTTCTAACTGTTCTTTATGCCTGAGATGAGGGCCATGTCCTTGAGTCCCAAACATTCAAAAGAAAAATGTAAAATACCTTGCATATTTAATAATTCACTCAGATTCCCGTCTTTTAAAGACTCTTCTCACAACCAAGTCGCCTTTTTTGACCTTTCAAAAGTCTAGACTAAGTGATCCTCTCCTGCACTCGCTCAGCACCAAGAGTTTTGTCTGTGGGCACAGTGATCCCAGAGTTGGAATTGTTTACTTACCTGAGTTACTCATTACACTATGCACATGGACTGCTCTTTTATCTGTAGTCCCAGACTAGCAGAGGGCCAGATACGTTACAAATATTTATAGAAATGAAATTAAATCCTCCCTCATTAAACACTTCTCAGCCTTGCCAAGTCATTTTACTTCATCCCCAATAACCCTAGGGAATAGGAAAGAGTAAGCTTTCTGGATTCACCAAACGGTGTTGTTAACCATAAGGAATGCTTCAAACTCAGCCGACCTGGGTTTTAGTCCTACTCCATCAGCTCTGCAAATCTTACCTTTTTGGAGTTCTGTTTCCTTGTGTATTAAATAAAGCTCTAATTTTGTGGTCTTTCTTTTCTGATGCTATGACTTAAATACCATTTACATTTTGAATTTGTGTGAAGTACACAATTTTGAACCTGTGTGAAGTACACAATTCTAAAAGCCCATTTGGATGGATTGCTTCTATAGGAGAATGAAGTAGAAGGGAAAATGGATTGGTAATCATTAAATATCAGAGTGACCACTGAGAGAAGCTGCTAGTTATTTCCTAGTATGTTCCTCCCCAGCCATACCCACCATCTCCAGCCATTATTTTATAGCCTCCCATGCAGCTAAGTCCATCTAACCAACTCTGGCCAGCAAGGAGTGAAGGTAAAGGATGGTTCTCTTAAAGGAGAGTGACCATCCCTTTCCACCGTCCTGCTGTCTAGACCACAAGAGCTAGAAGACTCACTGAACCACATTTGGGAGTTAAGCATTGAGTATGGCAGAGAGGACAGAGCTCAGTTCTCTGGCACTACCAACTATACCTGCTTGTATTTCTACATGAGAAAGAAATTTCTTGTTCAAACCATTGAGATTTGGGGTTATGGGAAACAACAGCAACAACAAACCCACAGCCCAACAGTAACCTTAGATAGATACTAATATTTTATTATTTTCAAATTGCACTGGGAAGATGGTAATTTTGTTAAAGCCACTATGAAGTTTGCTTGAACCTTTAATAAAATAATTTATGAAAT
Organism: Zalophus californianus; assembly: GCF_009762305.2. Taxonomy (NCBI): domain Eukaryota; kingdom Metazoa; phylum Chordata; class Mammalia; order Carnivora; family Otariidae; genus Zalophus; species Zalophus californianus. The sequence continues at coordinate 127,454,402 of NC_045598.1, forward strand.
TTACTATACTACCCAGAACAAGCTACCTGAAAGCTTCATATTCTACATTCCACTTTATCATAAAGAAGCTAATGCCCAGAGGCAGACTGGGAAGGCATTTGTTTGGCAAAGCAAATTTTAATCCTATAAACCAGTTATCTACTGAGCAATCATAGTGAAGACTAGACAGGTCACAAGACGACTTCATTTTCTGATCAGCAGTTCTATTTACACAGACAGAAAAACTTATGTTTTTGTAGCTCTCACAATATAAAGTTATGGAACAGTAACATCCTTCACTGATATTCAGGGAGTGGAAGTGATTATGTTTAATGGTATTAGCCAGAATGTATCCTGGTGCCATAAAATAAAGGCTCCATTATCAGATTGGGCTCCAAGAAGAAGTGGCCCAGAAGCACATAAAACACTTCTCTTTCTACTAGCTCAGTGGCAGAGGGAATGCTGTTCCCCATGGAGTACTGCCTGCCTGGGAGTTCAGGTCAGTGGAATAGAGATCTACAGTATTGCATGCTTTTACCAAGCAAAGCAGGAGGCCTCAACACACAGAACAGACTGCAGGGAATAAAGCTTTTGGAATAAAGAGCTGATAATCAGCACTTAGGAGTTGGACTTTGAGCTAGTGCATAAGGAAAACTTAAGTTATTCTCCCATTAATAAGGGCCAAGAGCTCAAAGGAACTTCCAGAGAACACTGAAGAACTATTCTATAAACCACACACTGACTTGTGAAGCATAGGTTCAAAAACCAACCTTAGAACCCACTGTACATCTTTCATAATTCCCTAATGCCCCAAATCTATAGCTCACACATTCCAGTCTATCATTCATGATCTGAGATGGTGCATTCTTGCTTTAGGCCCTTATGATGAATGGGACCTGCCTGCTTTTGTTAAAGATGGAACAATGCTGAAGCTCTCATTCTCTGGACTACAGAGGAATCTCAAGGCTGAGGAAGAGTGAAATAGAGACAGGAGAATCAGAGAGTCTGATTATAGAGGCCTTGAAAGCCAGGCAAAGGATTCTGGATTTGATGTAGTTAGCAATAGGGAGCCAAAGTAGGTCTTTGAGCAGGGGAGTAACACACACAAAGTCTTATTTTAGTAAGATCATCGGAATGAGAATGGACTAGAGAAAGGTAGATCAGTTAGGAGAAAGCTACCTTAATCTGGGCTAAGATAAGGGAATCCTGAATAGGACTGGCGGCTATTGCAAGGGAGAGCAGAGGACAAGCAGGATACTTTCTAAAGGAATTTAGTACGGAACTAAATTTGTGCTCTGGAAATGAGTAAGAGGGTAGCTGAAAACTTGAAACAAAGCTTATTAAAGAAGCAAACACAGTGAAGAAGGCGGCTGAATCCATGATTTACCTTCTAAATCAGGACTCTGCTCAGACTGAAACGGGATATTGCCTATTACTGGGCCAGAACAGCAGGTGCAAACAGGGTCGGTCTTGGGCAAATAGGGATTTCTGGCCATCCTACCTAAAAGGAGTTTTAACTACCACCATGGAAGATAACTCAGATTCACATGACCACCTTGAGCTCTTGAACTCTAGCTCCAGGTTTCTAAAAGTTTAAAGACATTAAAAGGAAGACACCACTGGAGCATGAAGATAAAAAGCCGCTGTTGAGAGACAGAGGAAGAGCCAGAGAGGCAAGATGGAAAACAAATATGATGTCCCTGAGGTTCAAGCTGTTCTGAGTTACTGTATTTCTCACAGTCCTCTACTTTTCAATAGGTCACATTGGGGTCTCCTTGCTTATAGGATTTGAAGGACCAAACCGCCTTCTTAAACAAACCTTATTTCCTTCAAGTGTAATTCCTGGATCTCCATATCCCTTTTCCATGGAGGACTAGTGAACCAAGGCGGGGGTGGGGGCGGGTGTTGGGGGCAACAGGGTTGGGGATGGGGTGTAGATACAGCACAGACACTGACTAATCAGCATGCACCAGCTGGGTAGTGGGCTATAACCAGCCCTGCACATATGTACCTATGGTCATGGGACAAAGGCAAAGTCCTTGGAGTTGCTCCCCTGAAGGAGAAATAACCACAAAGACAGGAAAGGAGTCTTCAACACGTGCAGGGCTGAGTGAGGACGGTGTGTGCAAGGTCCCAGCAGGCAGATCCAATACCAGTGGGCTCAAGTCCAACAAGCAACCTGGCAGCAGGAATTATGTTCGCTCTCCTCCCCAGCTGAGCTAGAGCAGGGCTGGGTGACCTTCTTGGTTCAGAGCCCACTTATCAATCCCCATAGTCTGTTCATTCCATACAATATTTATACGTTGTCTACTAATGTTATGTGTGGTGCTATTTACTAAACCAAGCTATCAGAGGGGGTACACTCTGTTGGTCAATGTTCTTGGCACAGAGTAACATTACTTGTTGAATGAAGGCACACGCCCATGGCCACTTTCTGTGCTTTGTTTTTTGTGGCAATCTAAAATTCCCCATCTTCCACTTTCTATTCCCTATGTTGTCTGCCTGCTTTTCCAAATGAGGACTTACCATCAGTGACTCATCACCTAGAGAAGGGAACCACAATTAGACTTCCAATTTTATCTACATAATCCACTTATTATCCTGAAACTATCGGTTCCCCAAAGATTAAACCTTCAGTTTTCCTTAAGAGCAATTATCTTCTGTATCTAAACCAGTGACAGAATGTGAAGTACTTTGTCCAGTCAAGCAGAGCTGGGTTAGAATCCCAACTGTGCCCTTACAATGACCTTGGCTTAGTTAGCTCTGAACTTGAGTTACCCAGTCATACTTCATTTAGCTTATCTGTAAAATGGGCATACCCCAAACTGCATCATGTTAATATAAACATTTCTAAAAACATTAAGTATTGGGAAGTATTAGCTATCTTACCACCTGTTGAGTACTAAGTGCCAAGAACCATACAATAACCTGCTACTGCATTTAATTCACACAAAACTTGAAAGGTTCTATTATTATCTCCATTATCCCAGATAAGGAAACTGGAGGGTCAGAGAGGTTAAGGAGCCTGCCCCAGGTAACGCAGCTAACTGTGGCAAAGCAGAAATTGAAACCCAGGCAGTTGAACTTCCAGACTTTTAAACATTATGCTCATTGACTGGCATGAAGAAGGTACAGAGAACTATCTCAAAAAGAAAATCATACCCATTTTGATTTGTCAGCGTTCCCAGAATTTGCTTCATGGTCTTAGATCATTTATCACACATACAAAAAAATTCTAATTTCATATGATGCAGAAGTTCCTTAAGTTTTTGCCTCCAATATACCACAGTATAACTAAGTCTGTTTCCAGGAATTCACAGAACGAGAAGAATCGTGCTATTTGCTTGCATAGGAGTCTCACTCACTGAACTTTGTTGATCACAGGAGTGTTTGACTTGCATTTGTAATCCCTGAAACCCTGACAGTATCAATATTGGAAGTTTTTCTATGCTTCATTTCTTCATGTATTTTTAAATTTTTCTTGTAAAGTTCATTTAATATAGCTATCCAAAAAGGTATTACTCTTGTCAGATTTTCCTTGTCTGATTTTTTTTCCCCAAGATGCTTAAGTTTGCCATTTACTGAGCATCTATTATACAATTGGCAGGATACAACTGTTGCTTGTTTATGTAGGAAGAGGACTGAGCTCATTAGCTGCTCTCAGGAAGAATGCTGATCTGCCCCGAGTGTTTTTTTTTTTTTTTTTTACTCACGTGCAGAGTCCTCCAAATGAGAATCCCTTAGACTCAACCAAGACCTACAAAATTGTTTTTACCAAAATGCAAGAAATGGGGCTGCTCCATAATTAACAAAACCTAAATCTATTAAAGGAGAAAAAGTGAGGTGGTTTAGAATTTTAACCATAGGCAACAAAGATCACACTAAGTAACTATGCCACCACGTCATGCCATCAGGTTCTTATTAGCTGAAGAGCTAGACGTCCAGAAAGTAGTTCCTGAGTGAAGCAAGCAAAGTAATCCCAAACCTAAGCAGCATTTCTGTCTTTGGCGATGAGAAGTTAAAAACCCCCATTTCTGGTGGGAGTGTGCTCAGACACTTCCAGTTTTTAAGACTCTTTAGGCTTTTACAGCAATGGACAGGTAAGGCTATCTTCAGTTTCTCAAATGTTTCAGCTTTTTTCTCCAACTTTCAGACATCTGGTAATTTATACACTTGGGACTAACTTAATATGTAGCAGCCAAAGGGAAAACATCCAATTAATGCTTTCATTGCAGAACAGAGAAAGTAGTGTAGCTTCCTCCAGAAAAGTTCCAGTTGCAGCAAATTCTAGAAGAAAAAGTCACTGCCACTGGCTGCCATTTCCTCTACGTGGTGCTTAGGAAAGTGCATGCACCTGCTCAGCTGAACCAGGTCTGCTAACTTGGTCATCATTGAGCACTACACACTGAAATAATTAAGGACGGGACCACAGCTGAGTGGAGGAGTGCAGTCCTAGGTCACACGGGTGTGTCAACCTGTGATCTAGGATTATCACATGGCCTGACATCAGCCAGGGGAGTCCAGTCATGAAACCTGGCTCCCTTGCCTAGATCTCCAGAGGCAATAACGAATGACAGGACCGTGAAGCCTGAACCGTGTGTTTAGGAGACTAAAAAGCAGCCCTTGAGATGTTCACTCCTTTCTCTTTCTCCCAGGAACACCAGGGTGGAAAAATTGGGATTGTATTACCATCTATAGCCCTTATCTGAACCAATGCCTCGACCCCCATCCTGTAGCCCTTAGAACTGAGGACAGGGTTTTTTTTTTTAATTTCCTCTGCAAGCACCGTACTCCGGAGAAATGGTGAAGGCAGGGCCTAGATTCTTTAGGAGACAAAGGAAAACATTTCTTTTTCCAGGGTCATATTTCTAAGTTCTTCTTTACACTTTTCTTTACACTATTCCTAGTAAGAACAACTTTTCCTTAACACACTGGACACTACCTGGTAATAACCCACATCTAGGTGAAAGTCTTCCTCAACTGGTAGTTATGGAAAGATAAAGATTTAAGACCCTGGTTTTCCTGCTCCGTAAAAAGCAACTGAATTAGATGAGCTATTTAAGGTTCTTCCTGCTTTAAAATGCAGTAAGGCCATAATTCCCAGATTCAAAGAACGACCCCTGCAAATCTGAGCAAAGCACATGTTGTAGAGTCCACATCAAGCCTTTGGGATAAGAAGTGCACAGTCATACTCTGCTTCGGACCCAGTCCTGTGCCTCCTTATGAAAGGCAAACACAAAGTATCCTAACCTATCCTAACACGGGGAGATGGGGAGCTAGCTGTCTTTCCCTTCTATATTCTTCCCTTCAGAAAAATACCCATAATTTTACTGTTAGCTGCTTTTATTCTGCTTATTTGGAGTTGGTTCATTTGCATTGCTCAGATTTGACAATCTTCCTAATAACCACTACCTAGGCGCGCACACACACACAGTACACTCCGTTCTTAATCACTGGTGAATTTCAACCACTTCTGTGTACAATTCTGAAGGAGAAGCTCTAGTTTTCAGGTCATAATTCACGTGGTACAACAGCATCCTTCCTCCCCTGACCTCTAACAAGGCAAATATTGTAAATACTGGCCACGGCTCCTCCAAAAACAGAATCCCATTCAACACTGGTCCCCAGTGGAGGCTGGCACACTACAGACAGTGGGAAAAGCTAGACTTGCGACCACCATTCTCTTGGTGAGCTCAACCCAAGAGCTGGGAACTGCACACACATTTTACTTTAGGTGACAGCAAAGTGTACAGATTCACACAGAAACCACAGATGAGAGGGGGGAAAAAAAAAGCGAGGCATGTTCAGGAGCCAACTAGCCCCCTCATCCCACTAAAAGACACGCAGGGACCGAAAGCCGCCCTACTCACCCAGCGTAGCGGTTGCCATAAAGGTGGCTGTGCCCTGGTTGCAGAATCTTCAAAAAAAGTAGGCAAAGAGGCAGAAAAGCAGCTGTCTGAGTCCTGGGCTTCCCGAGGAACTTCATAGTGTTACAGTGAGAGGAGCTCAAAGTCCCTTAGAGCAGTCACCCGAGGCTGGAGGTGGCTCACAGTGCCCCCTCCCCATGCGCAAGCCTTCTCTGGGAGGGGGTGGGGGCAAAAGCTTAGAAGCGAGTAAAATGTGACACTTCTTTCCAGCCACAGGGGGGAAAAAAAAGCGTAAGCAGCTGAAGAAGGGAAATTGCTATTAAGACTTGGGACAAGAAGCAGCAACACACACAGCCAGGCGCGGCAGCTGAGCCTGATCCTTAATCAGGCTCCCCTAGAAGGGGCTGGGCCTCCCCTGTGCTGACTCATGGCTGGGGTTTACTGGGTGCTGCTTCTTTTGGGTAACTTCTTTGTTTTTTGTTTGTTTGTATCTTGCTTTACGACTTTAGGTCCCTAACTTTCTTGGACAACTTTTTTCCTTTTATTACCTTCTACAGCGCAGGGCCGGATCCTAAACGAAAATGATTTGCTTGAGGGCGAGCTAAACGCGTAGGCATACATAGAACATTACGGGCTTAAGGCTCTGAGCTACCATAACGCATTTCTACATGGATTCCACATACTGAAATGCATAGTGACTAACCTTAATGAATTTATGTGCAAGGATAGGGTCGGGCCCGATTCTGAATAGCCAGGCTTGGTCCCAGCTCCTTACCTGTACGAAGAAGGGGCAGCCAATTCGCCGGGCTTCTGGAAGCTCTCTGTATCCATTCCATATCAGCAACACCCAGACCCACTGCCATTTCAGAGGTTCTTATAGGGAACAGAAGGCTTCCACGTGCTTAACAACCTTCACTCACATTTGGAATCATTTAGAAAGCCAGACCATTTAAATCAGAATTCCTGGGGGGGTGGGATCGGTGCTTTAAAAGGCTCCTCAGGTGATTCCAATGTTCAGCCACTATGCTGGTCTAAAGCTGGGCTTCTCAAATTTTAGGATGGGTAGAAATCAAATCACCTGTGGATCTTGTTAAGCTGCCCCTTCTCATGCAGGCGTTTGGGGCTGGGGCCCGAGATGCTGCATTCCAATGAGCTTCCAGGTGATGCTCCTGCTGCTGGTGCTTCAGTCACACTTTGAGAGGCAAGGCTTTACTTTAGAGTGAGGCCTGCTTTTTCTCCTCTTTCTCAAAACTAGAGGGGAATAAAAAACCTTGGAGCAAACCATCTCCTCGTTTTTTCCATGTTGGTGATGAAGAAGATGTTTTTTTCATCCATTCGCTCCTATCCAGATATACCAGAAAACCCAAGGCAGGGGGTGGGATACACTTTGCTCTAGTAAATAAAAATGGCATTATCTAGGGTGACTCCTATTTCACACCATGCCAAGGCCTGGTCCTACTCTGGGAGAGAGTGGGAACCAACATTTCTCTATACACTCAGTTTTCAAATTTCCTGAAGAGTCATAGCCAAGGATTCTGTACCCTCCATTATTATGGCCCCAGAACACTGGTTAGAAGAGAAAGTACCATATCTTTCCCCATGTTCTCTACCTGGGGAGTTGAACCAAAGTCATAGCAGTTTGTTTTATAACAGAGCTGAAATGAATTTCAGTTAAAATGATTCTTTAAAGCTTTCTTGACTACCCCAGGATTAATCTCTTCTCTGTGTCCCCCTCTCTACTACAAGTGTGTTGTCTACTGAAGGGCATAGCACATTGACTTTAAGTATTTGTGTGGTTCCCTCTCAAGGCTGCCTTCTCCTTGAGTGCAGAACTAGAGCAAAGTATATCCCACCCCCCCCAACTTGGGTTTTCTGGTATCTTTATGTCACTTCCTCATATCTCCTAGAGGGAACACAATGTTTGCTGAATTGCAATGATCAGCCATGTTTGTTGAGTGAAAGATGAACCTGAGAAGGGGTTCATTCAACATTTATTCTGTGACTTCTGTATCCAGACAGAGGAAAGGATGGAGGCCCTAGAGCAATGGAAGGTCCTGGTTTTGTTTCTTGTTTGTTTATGTTGTCCTTTTCTTCCTTCATGACTTTATGGCCTGGTGCTCCGGTCTTTGTAAAGCGGTGAGACTGCTCTGCAAGGCACAGCGATGCATTCTGAGGCTGTTTTTGACGAGGCCAAGAAAGCCTATGTAACAATGAGTGAACTGTTGAAATAAGAGGTTACTGTGTAAATAAAACACTTCATCTCTTTGCATTTCATTATGTCAGAACAGTGTATAAATCTGTCATATTATATCACAACATTAAACTAGGAATGTTCAGTCTCTGACTGGGGATTAAGTTCATCCTCAAATCATTCTGAAGGACTGGATCCAGTGAGCACGTTCAGCAAAGGCTCTCCAGACTCTGAGACCAGAGTATTCATTTCCTGGACTATCAAAAATGCAAGAGACCCTGGAGACATCCTATAGCCTTCCTCAAAATTTCAGATCAAAGGGAAGTTCTCAAACAATAGAAGTCATTCCTAGCAATCTTCCTCTGGTTTTCTAAGGACCAGGTTATCTGATCAAACTTCTCCTGTTGTAGATAAGCTCCCATAAAATGAGTGATAAATGGAGTCCATTTAGTAAGTGGGAGGCGAAGGGAATGGCTTTACAGATGGATTCAAAGATAAAAGTCCCATTTTTAAGGCACTGAGAAGGAGTGAATTATTAAACCAGTGAGAGATTTAGAGATGGAAAGATGAGAATTTCTATTTATTGACTATGCCTTTGTCATATTTTAGTTGAAGAGTGAACTTTTAAAAAAGAGATTATTATTACCCTGCAGAGAAACAAAAGGAAACTACAGTTGGGAAAGGAAAATGTCATTCTTGATTTGGGTCCATTGTTGTTCATGAATAGATAATTTTTGATTAAAGTATAGCTGACATACAATATTGTATTAGTTTCAGATGTGTAACATAGTGATTCAACATTTATATACATTGTGAAATGATCACCACAATTAGTCTAGTTACCATCTGTCACCATACAAAACTAAAATGATATTATTGACTATATTCCCTGTGTTGTGCATTACATCCCCATGGCTCATTTATTTTATAACTAGAAGTTTGTACCTCTTGATCCCTTTCACCTATTTCACTCCCCCTCCCTCTGCCACCAAATCCTCCTCTCTGGAAACCATCAGTCTGTTCTGTGTATCTGAGTCTAGTTTTGTTTGTTTGTTTTGTTTTTTAGATTCTACATACAAGTGAAATCATACAGCATTTGTCTTTCTCTGTCTGACTTATTTCATGGGGCATAATACCCTCTAGGTTCATTGATGTTGTCACAAATGGCAAGATTTCATTATTTTTTATGCTCGAGTTATTACTGTTGGATATATATCCACATCTTCTTTATTCATTCATCTATCGATGGACACCTTGGTTGCTTCCATATCATGGCTATTGTAAATAATGCTACAATGAACATACCTTTTCAACTTAGTGTTTTCATTTTCTTTTTCTTATTATATTTTTAAAATTTTAATTCTGGTATAGTTAACATACAGTGTTATGTTAGTTTCAGGTGTACAATATAGTGATTCAACAATTCTATACAAATTACTCAGTGCTCATCATGATAAGTACACTCTTCAATCTCCATTCCCTATTTCCCCCATGCCCCCATTCCCCCATCCACCTCCCCTCTGTTTCTTGGTTTGTCTCTCTTTTTTTTCTTTGCCTGTTTGTTTTGTTTCTTAAATTCCACATATGAGTGAAATCATATGGTATTTGTCTTTCTCTGACTTATTTCACTTAGCATTGTACTCTCTAGCTCCATCCACGTTGTTGCAAATGGCAAGATTTCATTCCTTTTTATGGCTCAATGGCTCACATCTTCTTTATCCATTCATCTCTCAATGGGCACTTGGGCCGCTTCCATGGTTTGGCTGTTGTAAATAATGCTGCAATAAACATAGGGGTGCATGTATCCCTCTGAATTAGTGGTTTTGTATTTTGGGGGTATATACCCAGCCGTGCAATTACTGGATCATAGAGTAGTTCTATTTTTAATTTTTTGAAGAACCTCCATACTGTTTTCCACAGTGGCTGTACCAGTTTACATTCCCACCAACAGTATGAGTGTCCCCTTTTCTCCACATCCTTGCCAACACTTGTTATTTCTTGTTTTTTTGATAATAGCCATTCTGACAGGTGTAAGGTGACATCTCATTGTGGTTTTGATTTGAAATTTCCTCATGGTTAATGATGGTGAGCATCTTTTCATGTGCCTGTTGGTCATCTATATGTCTTCTTTGGAGAAATGTCTATTCAGATCTTCTGCCCATTTTTAAATTGGATTCTTTGGGTTTTTTATTATTGAATTGTTGATTAGATAATTTTTAATGTCCCTTCCAGATCTGAAATTCTATTATGTTTTAGGGAAAGATTATGCAAAACCTTTTAAGTATATGAGTGAGATCCATGTAGATTTATTTTGGTAAAGATATCTGGAGGAGAAGATAAATGGGTATGGCTGGGCCTTGTGGTACAGACCACCCTCCCATTGCAGTTCCGTGCTCATTTCTCAATGTCTTATTAACATAGACCTATTGCTTGTCAGGCCTCTTTTATGGCCTTTTGCTATTGTTCCAACATGTGAGGAATTAGCAAATGTGATGTTAGCTTGCTGCCTTATGCAGTCTTGGCAATTCTGTGAGGAATGTTCTGAAGCTTCCTTTAACAATGCATCGCTAATGATTCCCTCCCAACTGTCTTTTCCAGCACCATCAGCCATCTCTTCTTGACCCTATGTTTTTAATCTTTCTCTTGTCAATGCTCCATATTTCTCATACCCTTAAATGCAAGCTATCTTTCTTCTTTCTTTTTTCAGGCTTCTCAAAAGCAATCTCTTGAACCCTGACAATATGCTTTCCATCCCTACCACCCCAATGAAACTGTCTCTTAAAGATCCATGGTTATTTCTAAGTGGGAAGCCCTTTGTTGCTACTCTGCATTTGTACATTTTCTAAGGCTATTTATTACCCTCTGTTTGAAACCCTTCTTTCTGTGACTGGGGATATTGTTTCTCCTATTCCTTTCTTTCCTAGGGTTCCTTCCCTATTTCTTCACTGCTTACAAAGTTGATGTTTCATGGGAGGGTTAGCCTTCTCTTCTTGATGTACTGTGGAAAGAAATGGGCTGGAAAAATTTTGTGGATGAGACTGGCTTGAGCTGTGTTTGGAAGAGAAGGAAAGATTTGGCTGGATTGAGATAGGAAGGCTGGAGAAAGGTGGCCATTTCGGTCAAGAAAACATTGTAAACAAATACAGAGGATGTGGTCCCTGAGTTTGTGACACTTGATGCGGGCAGAAGGGCTGGGCAGATAAATAAACATAGAGTTACACTTGGTGGTCAAATTAGTTATATGCAAACAAGTCAGAGATGCTGTGATAGAACGTTAAGGGGGAGTAGATTACATGTACAGGGTATTCTGAGGAAGTGGACATTTAAAGCAAATATGAGAAGGAGCCAGCTGTAACAAGAAAAGGGTGGTGGTGGGAGTGAGGGTGGGGACAAGACCATTGCAGGCACAGGGTATAGCTTAGATAAAGAAGTCCTGTTCAGAAATTACTGTCCTTCTTTACGTCGAGACAGGATAGAGAGTAATATTCAGGGTCCTCAGTTTGACATTCAAGGCTCTTGAGAATATTTCCATTTTTATCTTCTTCAATATTTCCTGAATACTCTGTATTATCTTTTCCTTCCTCTGGGTTGGTTTATGTTTCTTTGATAATAATGGCCACCTCTCTCCAGCCTTCATGTCCTCAATCCAACCAATCCTTCCATCCCTTCCAGACACAGTTCAAGTCAGTCTCGTTCATGAAGCTGTTCCAAGCCCATTTCTGTCCACAGTACTCCCCTTCCCAGCACTGATATATTCATTCATGTATACCCTTATATTCTAGTGTGTATTGACACTGAATTCAGTAGTACCATTTACTATAAACTCTTCAAGGGCAGGCACTCTATTGTGTACATCTTCGTGGTCCATAGTGCCTAGAGTTCTATTGGGTCCACAGTTAACATCCATTAACAACAAAGCTGTTGGCTTGCCTTTCAGCCCAGTACTCATGGGACATTTCAGCTGTCAGGGGAGCCCTTTTTTGGAACCCCAGACTTCACCCTTGTCCTTGGCTAGGTCTCTCACAAAAAGAGTCTTGCTCAGGTGAAAGATGAAAGAACAATTTGAAGAGCAAGTGTTATTGATGGACAAACCTATTATTATATTTTAAGCACTTGTAATTATGTTACAAAGATGTTTTACAGAATTTATGGAGCAATGCCAAAGTATTTTAATGCAGGAAGGTGGGAACAAGTTCAGTCTGCTGATTCCAAGCAGCAGAAGAGACTTCCCATCTTTTTCCTTCTCTCTGTCTTTTTGTTCTTTTCTCTCCCTCCTTCCCTCCCCTTCTCCCTCCTGGCTCCCCTTCCTTCCTGATACCTGTCTCCAAGGCTCTTATGAAGAAAGAAGGTAGGGAAAACATAGTAGATAAATACTTTAAGAATTAGTATTATTTAAGAAGTAGATAAATAATTTAAGAAATTTGAGACGGATGGAGCATGAAATTGAGATTAAGAAAGTTTGATTAGAATAAAGTCTAAAGCAATATTAAAGCAAATGATTGAAGAACAACTCTTCCATCTATTTGCCTAGGGCAGTGGGAGGTGAAAAAAAAGACAAAAACAAGTAAGCACCGAAACAAAGTAATGACAGAAAAGGCTCAGATATAAACAAAACTTTTACAAAAAAGACTAGGTAGAGGGGGAATTTCTGATATAACAAAGATCAGGAGAATAGGTGATGGAACCTGTCCTAAGAAAGAAAAGCTGTGAGGAATGAGGGAAGTCAGGCAGGCAGCGATGTTTCATGGTCAGACCACTCATAAAGGCAGAGGGAGGAAAATGTGCTCCTGGTGCTAAAGGACAGAGAGAAAGAGTAAATAGAAAAATAAAGGAGCTCTATTCCAATGAGTTTATAGAGAGAAATGTGTACTTTGGATATCCCTAAAAGTCCAAGAAAATATGGAATTTGAACTAATAATACTTTCAGTGTGCTACATTTTTTTTTAAAAAGTGCTCATAGAGAAACCAACTCAGAAACATTTTAAGAATCCAAGTTCATATAATTAAGGTAAAATTTTGGCAAATATGACTAGTTGAGTAATTTTGGTATGATAAACAACAGCAATATTTACTCTGATTTACCAATGTTAAATATAATATAAAAGTGCTTTTTAAATTCTATTTGGGTATGCTTTCTCTAAACTTATACAGATTGGTAATAAAAATGTGATTCTGTGTATTTAAAATTCATTAACATTCAAAACACTAAGTTGAAACACCTTATTTCAATAGGAATCATGTTTTCTAGTATGCCAGCTTGAAGATAATTTCTAAGCTCTTTAGGGAACTTAACAATAAAAAGGCAAATAATGAATTGAAAAATGGGCAAAGGATGTGAATAGACATTTCTTTAAGGAATACATACAAAATGACCAGTAAGTACATGAAAAGGATGCTCAACATCATTAGTCACTAGCGGACGGCAATTAAAAACCACAATGAAATACCACTTCACAAACACTGAGATGGCTATAATCAAAGACAGACAATAATGAACATTTGTGAGAATGCAGAAAAATAGGAACCCTCAGACATTGCTAGTATGAATGCAAAATAATACAGCTGCTGTGGGAGTTTTGTAGTTCCTCAACATTTAAATGTAGAGTTATCATATGATCTAGAAATTCCAACTCCTAGGTTCCACTCAAGAAAATCCAATCATATATTCATATCAAGACTTGTACAGAAATGTTCATAGCAGTGTTATTCATAATAGCCCCAAAGTAGAAACAACCCATATATCCACCAATTGATGGAGGTATATAGAATGTGGTATATTCATTCATACAGTGGAATATTATGTGGCCATAAAAAGGAAGGAAATATTGATACATATTACACCATGGATGAACCTTGAAAACATTATGCTAAGTGAAAGGAGCCAGAAACAAAAGGCCACATGTTGTAGGATTCCATTTATATGAAATGTACAGAATAGGTAAAACATATAGACATTCAGTATATTAGCAATTGCTGAGAGTGGGGGAAAGGGGAAAGTGGGGAATTACTGCTAATGGATATGAGGTTTACTTTGGGAGTGATGAAAATATTCTGGAATTGGTTAATGGTGATGGTTGCACAATCTCGCAAATATACCAAAACCTACTGAACTGTACATATTGACATGGGGAATTTTATGGTATATAAATTATATTTCAATCATAAAAAAGATCTTAGGAACTTGAAAAAAATTCAAGAGAACTTGAACCTTAGACTGATTAAAATGAGCTAATCAATGAATAATCCTGGAATACCTAAATCATTTCTAAGAACACAGAAACACTGATGACTAAGTAGACTCTAAGCATACTTTTATGTTTATATTTTTTTGCTTTTAATATGCTACAGATAGGCTGTATCTTTGGTTAAGTTCTGCCACTCTCAGAACATGTATTAGGCTGTAGCAAGTATGTGTCTATAGAAAGTCATGTTATGTGTACTTACGAGTTCTGCTTGTGGGCTAAAATGCTGATTTGTGACAGACTGTTCTCCATTATCAACATCCAAATTTTCTCTGTGAAATAGAAGACAGTTACTTAGGTTAAAAGTTATCATTAGTATTGTTGCTTGAGACTACTAGGAGCAATAATGACAGAGAAAATATGACGATACATGTACTACTTTCAAGAGAAATATTTTTTTTCTTAACACAGTACATCTCTGTTCCTTTTCCTCTTTTTTCTTTTTTTGTTCTTCAGACCCATTTACACACTTAAAACGTATCAAGGACACCAAAGAGTTTGTTTATGAGGATTGTGTCTACTGATTTTTAACTGTATTGGCAATTGAAACTGAGAACTTAAAAAAATGCTTATTTATTGGTTCATGTGAAGGCAGTAATGGTGAAAGCCTTGTATGCTGTTTCTTATGAAATTAGTTCTCATGGTCTTGCAAGATTTATCCTAAAGTCCCAGCATGTTGCAGGATACTAAAGAGCACAATAAAAGGCAAAGCTTGGAATGTAAATTTTACTTGCCTTGGTTTATAATAACTGAGTCTGAAAAGCTATGGAATGTCTTAACAGCTTGGCAAAGTTTGCTCAGTGTTCATGGGACTGCTTCCCTGGTTTACTGTTTATTGCTTTCATTATGATATGGAGGGTTAATCTTCCTGTGTTATTTGCCTACATAACAAAGATTGTCTTATCAGAGTAACTTTCTGTGCTTTACGTTGACTTTATTACATCCGGTATTATTTTTGAAAACAATAAAAAAGAGAAGAACAAAGAAGCTTCACTTCTGAAAGAGCTAATACTTTTACAATTATGTTACCTTCTATGAGTATTTCAAAATTCTTTTGTCACTTCGTTAAATAGGTAGCAAGTATTATTCACAGGCACCCCTGATCTTATCTTAATCAAGTCTAAATCTCCTCCAATAATACTTATTTTTGTCTTCCCCAAACGAAGCTCTCAGTATAGGAAAAAAATAGAGTAAAACTTACAGGATATCTTTTGCACCTAAAACTTTATTTGTGATTTCCCAGGGGTTCCCTGCAAGATCATAAAGATTTGTTCCTTCACCTTGTAAAGTACTAGAAATGATTAGGTTTAAAAAGAAATCTGTATTCCTATCGATGTGTTGCATGAGAAGAGTTGTCGAATCAAAAGAGATGTTTATTCTCCCCTAGGTAAAATTTTTATAAATAAAATATTATTAATATAAATAATTCAGAAATTGCATCCTGTATGTGAAGTTCCTAGGGATTTGTCAATGTTCTTGCTGGCCATGACATGTTTCCATTTGGTGCTATTTTGCCTGATGATATTAGGCATGAAACTAAATGTAAAGTGTTACTAGTCATAGATTTCAGTTATTATTTAAAATGCTTATTGGCCACAAGCTTCTTCATTTGGATCTAATATCTTCTAGGCCAATGGCTCTCAGTTGAGAATGTACATCAGATGCATGCATGAGGTTTTATAAAAACACAGATGTTTAGACTCTACTCCAGACTTACTAGATCTCTTTACTTGATAATTTGGGATATTCTTAGCATACCCTATTTGCATATGGTTGATATGGTATATGTGTTATGTCTCAGGATTATTATATCTCAATAGTATTTCTTCTGTATGTTCATTTCATTTTATAAATCAGATATAACATCCACTGACTTTGCAACTAGGCTTACTCATGGTCCTTACAGACATTTACTGAAGTGTTTTGAAAGGACTTTATTATCTTGTTTTTCATGCCACATATAAGTCAAATTTTCTTGTCAGTTACACCATTCTTGTTATGAACTTTCACTAGACCTTTCACATTTGAAAATGATCAGTAATAAATTAACTACAACTGTTTTCATTTCTGTCATCTACAGATAGTTTTTTTTTTACTCTGATGCTTTTTTTGCTGTAAGGATAACAGTTGGAAAAGTCATCAGCAACAGCAGAAGACGGGGAGTTTAACCCTCCTTCCTCCTTCAAAACAGGATATGAGCAGCTTTCTCCCAGCTTCTGGCATAACCACTGTCCCTTTCGGTTCCTAACCCTAACCCTAACCCTTTTCTTTTCCCTGCCCCAAAGTTTGCCATGTTAATTGGCCTTCTTATGCCTCTTCTCTTTTGTTTGGGCACTCTCCTATTTGCCTCTTTCTTTCATTTCTTATCTCTCCTGTTCCCAATGATTAGTTCTTTATTCTTTTATTTACCCCTTCTCTTTGATCAGGGAGTCTGTATTGGCTTCCTTTTTCCAGGTCTTTTTACAATTGCCACCCCAACTCTTTCTTTTTTTAAAGATTTTATTTATTTATTTGCAGAGAGCGACAGCGAGAGAGGGAACACAAGCAGGGGGAGTGGGAGAGGGAGAAGCAGGCCTCCTGCCGAGCAGGGAGCCCGATGTGGGGCTTGATCCCAGGACCCTGAGATCATGCCCTGAGCCGAAGGCAGTTGCTTAACCAACTGAGCCACCCAGGCGCCCCTGCCACCCCAACTCTTAATCTTTGACTCCCTCTACTAACCTTGGAATCCTCCTACTTGGGGCACTCCCCTCCGATTTCCCTCCTGACTGCATTCACATTTCCTTCTGTGTAAACTTCTTACTGCATCATAAGCAAACTTTTGTTTTTCCAGAATGCATTTCTAACTCCATTTTACCTGCTTGCTAGAGCAGAAAACTTACTCACAAAATTTTATTGAACTATTTCTGAGTTGCTCTGCAGACATGGGATTCCCAAATTGAAAATCTATCCAGTGCTTCCCTAAGTGCTTCAAGTGCTTTTCTGAATTAAAGGAACGCATCAAATAGCCAACCAGCATTTCAACACAAAAGTTAACAGCTGGTGTATAAAGAATCTCAGAGACTCTCTTGTTACCTGAATTAGGCCTTCTTTATTGAACTTTATTTGAAACATGCAACTTGGCATTAAATTCACAGCTGCAAGATTTCTAGGACGGAGAAAAAAATAGTTTGGATATGGTTACATCAGCTACAGAAGAAATAAAACCTATCTGTGGCCTTAATTCTTCAGGCAGTCTGAAATGGTGGTATAAACTGTTTTCAGAGCTGCTTGGAAAGTGTCACTACAAATTGTCACTGGGGCTGAGGGTGACTCTTCATTGGCTCTTATTTAGTCTTTGCATTCTGGCTTTGCCCACTATTTGGAGGTATTAGTCTCACTCTTAGACATATTTTCTTTGCCTTTGTCCAACAGTTGCTGAGCAAAGTCTCTACTCAATTTTGGTATAAGGACCGAGTTTTGGTGCACTGAATGGGGAAAACCTGATGTAATTATACTTGTCAAGGCAATCCTTGGATAATGAGCAATCAATTTACAATGATTCTGCCTCCATAATTTGTCAATTACACAATAATTTCCACACTCTTCCCCCCCCCAAACCCTGTCCCTTCCCACCAAGTTTCCTCAACTTAATTTATACCAAAAAGTTTTCTAGATCCTGGCATTGTTCTAAACTAGTGTGTCCCAAACTTTGCTGCCCATTAGATTCAGCTGGGGAGCTTTACAAAATCCTAATCAGAGTGGTGGTTTTTTTGGGGGGGCGGTGCCTAGGTATCACTATTTTAAAAGATTCTCAGGTGATTCATTCCAAAATGCAGCAGTTTGGAAACGATTGTTCTAAGTGATTTATCTATATCCACTCACTGTCTTGGCTATTACCACTCTGAGTTATCAGATTATCCCAGACCACATGGGTTGGTCAATCCAGTACTCAGTGTTCATCTCACATGCCACATTTAATAAATCATCATCTTTAAAATATTTATTCTTTCACTTGTCTTCCAGGAAACTGCCTTTGCACTGTTATTTTCTCTTAGCCCCTGTTTATAGCTTCCCTTCTTCTTGTCCTACTTATGAGGATGTGCTCCAGAATTCATCCTTGATCATTTCTTATTTATCTTACACTTACCCCCTTCATGATCTCATCCAGTCTTATGGCTGAAAACACCAACTATAAGCTGACAATTTCTGTATTCCCATATTTATATTTGTAACTCTGAATTTTCTTCTAACTTCCAGATTCCTAAATACAATTCTCTATTCAATATCTCTACTTAGATGTCTAATAGTCATGATGACATTAGCTAAAAAGTAGAATGTATGGTTCTATTCTAACCACCCCTCCAAAACTGTTCCTTCTACAGAAGTTTCCATTTGAGTTGATGGCAATTCAAGTTGCTCAGATTGAAAAGAAATAATCCTTGGACCACTCTTTCTCTGAGCACACTGAATCTTGTCATGTTGGATCTGTTCTTCAAAGTATCTCCAGAATCTAACCACTTCTGACCACTTTCACTGTTACCAGCCTGGTATGAGTTGCCACCTCTGTCCCCTAGACCACTGCAAGCACCTTCTCACTATTCTTGCATCTATCATATCTCCCTGTATCTCTTCTCAATACAGCCACTGGAGTGATCCTCTAAGGACACAAGTTCAACTGTGTCACTTGCTGTGCAGAGCTCTTCATTTAATTTATGGTAAAACCCAAGATTCTTATGATGGCCTTCAAGGCCCATGGAAGTTAGTTCTTAGTCACCTTTCTGACCTTATCTCCAACTACTCTGAATCTTGCTCACTATGCACAGTATGGTTGGGCTGAATAATAGCCCCCAAATGTGTCCATGTCTGAATCTCTGGAAACTGTGAATGTTCCTTTATACATATGTAAAAGAGACTCTGCAGATAGGATTAAATTAGAGATTTTGAGACGAGGAGATCATCCTGGATTATCTGGGTAGGCCCAATGTAATCACAAGATTCCTGGTAAGAGGAAGTCAGACTGAATAAATGGAGATGTGACAATGGAAGAAGAGCTGAAATATGATTGAGAAAGTTACTAACTCAGCAAACCGGTTTTATCACCTACAACACAGCAAATGTTATCCATCTCACAGGGTCATTCTAAAGATAAAGTTAGAAAAGCTTTATAAATTTTCCTTCTGAACTAGTATGTAAAATTTTCTATTCAAATTTCATAAGTTTCACGTTACTTATTTTGGACCCAATTTTTCACCAATCTTGGAAAAAAGGCAAAAATCTATTGAAGTATTTATTCTATAATTTAAAAAAATTATTCTAAAAAATATTTATTCTATAATTCAATGAAATAATCATGCAATTGAGATTTATGTGCCTTTTTGGTGCCCTTTCACCATCATTACAGGAAAGAACTCGACCAGATACAAAACCCCTTAAACCTCTAAGGAGATTCTCATTCATCTTTAACATTATTCAACCACCTATGAATTCACCTACATTAAGCATGCAAATATGTCCTTGGTTCATGAGGGTTTTTTGAGAAGCTTTTAAACTGCATTGCTAAAATCCTGGTATTTGGTATCTGTGACATTCCTTAACTGCTGGTTAATTAGGCAGTTCTTTCTTTTAGTGAACCCATCTGGATTCTATCGATCATTGTGACCACCTCTTTGTGTCGTAAGTATTGGCAAGCCATAAACAATTTTAGGATTTTGCTAGGGATAGATACAAAGTTTATTTGTTGGTAGTTTCTTGGGCTAATCTTTTTGGAAGAGAGAGGTTTTTTTTTTTTTTTTTTTTCTCAAGTCTTAAGATTCTTCTCTATTTCTCTATGATTTCTCACTAGTAATCTATTTGGGTCCTTGATTGCACCTGCACATTCCTTTTGTATCCTATGATATATCTTGGTCTGAAAGTATGGCAACGTTGATTATGACCAAGTACTCTTTTACTCTTCTCCATATCTTGGGATTCAGTTCCCTCTTAACTATATTTGTCTTACTTGCATGGTTTAAAGATCTTTTGTCTCAACAGACAGGGCAGAAATTGTTAACATTGTCAGATAATTTTGTACTCCCAGTATTTATTTATTTACTTACTTACTTACTTAAAGTAGGCTCCACGCTGGGTGTGGAGTCCAATGCAGGGCTTGAAGTCACGACCCTGATATCAAGACCTGAGCTGAGATCAAGAGTCAGATGCTCAACCAACTGAGCCGCCAAGGTGCCCCATGTACTCCCAATTTTTTTAAGGCATCAGTTTCATTACAGAACTGGGAGTATTGTTTTCCAAAATGACTACAAGATTGAATTTCACATAGATAAATTCTATATTTTTCCCTATAAATTATATTTTTATTCATTAAAATTCATGCTTCTAAAGGCAGGCAACATTTCCTTCCGTGGCTTTATTTTTCTTTTTATTAAAAAAAATAGAAAGCTTCATTTCATTTAACTTTTGGATTTGTATGATAAGAGTGATTTAGGATTGTTAATACATAGCACTGAAGCTGACTTAGTTCCTTTATTTTAAGATATTTAGCTTCCTAATATGTGAAAATGTAAAATGTGTACCTGGCACAATTTCCCAGGGGAAAAACTCACTGAAATGTGTTGATGTTCCTTTTTTCAGCTCCAGAAATAGCTACCGTGTGCTCCTTTACCCTGTGTGTGAAACATCAGCCCTTCCGCTACAAGAATCTCTGAGGACATCAACTCCATCTATTGAGCTAACTTCATTAACTGGATTGCTTGGTTTTTACTAAACAAGGAACCTATGAAAATAAGAACAGAAATAGAAAATTATTGTTAATTAGTTCACTCCAAAATTAATGTTGAGACAGTCCTATTTGGCATATTTTATCTAGTATTTCTAGTAAACTGAAAGCAATTTCTCAATAACCTATAACTTCCCCATTTTTTGCTTCATAAGTAGATATTCAGCTATTAAAAAGACTAATTACATGGGTATCCTTCACTCCATGGGAGGAAAACATCTAGAAAACTAACTCTCTTAAAAAATAACTGATTTACCTTATAAATTTGAAAATGTTACCACTGGTATCTCCATTTCTGTATGTCTTGTCCCTCTGACTGTGGAAGGTAAAATGGTATCACTTTAGTTGTAATGGTTGTAGTAACCAACCTTACTTACCATGTGTTAGGGACTATGCAAAGAACGGGGGTGTCCTTATCATTAGTTGTCATGGCAGCATCATGTAGCAGATATTATAATCCTCGTTTTATAGGAAAAGTCATAGAGGCTCAGAGAGCTTTAAAAAATTGCCCAGTTCAGATAGCTATTAACTGGTAGAATAAATTTTAAAGCAAGCATGCTTGAGTTAGAGGGCTGCTCTTATCCAGTACACAATGCATTTTTCTGCCTTTAGCCACTGTTAGAGACACCCCTGGAAGTTCATTTCCCCTCAGGTGACTACTGCAGTTATTCTGGGAATCTCTAAGATGTGTCCCATGAGCACTCATTAATAAAACTCTAAAGTTAACCCAGGGAATCTTCCACTTCCCCACTCTTACTCAATCTTCTCTTGGTGATAGCTACACTGTTCCTGAGGTCTACACTGTCCTCAAAATCTTCTGAATAGCCCTCTCCCCTGCTTTCCCTTCTGGAGTGGGACCCAGGAACTTCACAGGGGCTGTCTCCCAATGCTTCCAAAAGTACTGGGCTGTCTACCCTGCCTGATAGGGCTGCTCTTCCCACCTGGGGCGGTTGGGGTTCTGGGCTCCACCACCAATTATGGGCAAAGGGAATGGGCCCTGTCAAGGTAGGAGCGGGTGTCCTGGAGCAACAAGGGTACCTCGAGTGCCAAGGCCTCCCAGTCCCTTCTTTTGCACCTCTATGCCTCCCAGCAAATATTTCAACAACATCTCATGTGCTCTTTTCTACTCAGAATGCCCTTCCTCCCTCCAATTTTCCTTTACCTGGCAAGATCTTCATTGTATAAGACCCAACTTAGGAGCCACCATGTCTCAGAACCCCTCCTTGACTGTTTGCCACAACCGATAGGTTGCCCTCTTCTGTGCTTCCATAATGCCTTTTACTTTTTTCCAATGCTGCCCTGATATGTTGTATTATGAATATGGTGTATGTATCTGTTTATCTCACTCATGCACACAATTGAGTGCATTATGCAATTGATGATAGGGATTATTATTCATCTTTGTGCCCCAGCACAGTGCCTGGCATTTAGTACCGGGTCAATAAATGTTTAAATAATAAATAGCTCCTATTAGTCTAGCTAGAATAACTGGGTGGATGGATGGCTCAGTAAATCTTCCTTATTACATTTCCCCTGAGATTTCCCCAGTTCATGTCTTTATCATCTCTTACCTGGACTCCTAAAACAGCTTCTCAACTCTTTTTTATTTTGGTAAAATATATATAATATTAAGTTTACCCCTTCAATCATTTTTTTAAAAGATTTTATTTATTCATTTGCGAGAGAGACAGAGAGAGAACAAGCAGGGGGAGAGGCAGAGGGAGAGGGAGAAGCAGACTCCCTGCTGAGCAAGGAGCCCGATGTGGGACTCGATCCCAGGACCCTGGGATCATGACCTGAGTCGAAGGCAGACGCTTAACCATCTGAGCCACCCAGGCGCCCCACTTCAATCATTTTTAAGTGTATAAACCCTTCAACTCTTAACCTGTGTCCCTGACTTCACTAAGTCCTTCTCAATTCCAGCCTTCACTTGGTTGCGCAAATGAACTAAATCCATGTCCACCTGCTGTTTATGATGCTTCACTGACTCCCCTTTGCCTACAGAATATAAAGTCAATACCTTGAAAATGTCCTGTAAAATCTATGTTTGCAACTCCTTTGGCCTAGACAAGTCTGTTATAGTAGGCTTTCAGTAGGTCTATGCAGGATTGCTATGAATATTTTTGGATGTCCAGTCACTACATCAAGGCCAGTTTGTCCCCAACAACCATGACATATCTCAACAAATTGACTTCTCCAGTTTTCTCTTTTCCTAGGTGAGAAACCTAAAAGTCATCTTTGCCTCTCCCATCCCATTATCTTATATCTTGACTTTTATCAAGCTGTGTTTCTTTTTCCCTTTGAAATATCTCATAGTTTACCTTTAATCTCTGTCACTCCCTAGCTCTGTGACCTTGGGTAAGTTACCCAATCTCTCTATATTTCAGCTCCCTTATGTGTGAAATGGGATAAAAATAATATGTGTTTCATATATATCATTTTTAATCCCCTAGGCTGTGGTTCTTGTGAGAATAAGTTAATATATTTGAAACACTTAAAACAGTGCCTGGCACTTCCAGTTATAGAATGAAAAAGTCATAGGGATGAAAGGTACAGCATAGGGAATACAGTCAATGGCACTGTAATAGTGGTGTTTGGTGACAGATGGGAGCCACACTTGTGGTGAGCACAGCGTAATGTATAAACTTGCGGAATCACTATGTTATACGCTTTAAGCTAAGGTAACATTGTGTGTCAACTATACTTCAATTAAAAAAAAAAAACCCAGAAAACTGAAAACAAAACAAAACAAAACCCCCAAAATCATGGCCTGGCATATAGGGTTAAATAAATGTTAGATATAATTGTTACCATTACTATTTCCAATATCATTACATCACTATAGAATTATTATGATACTCTCTCCTAGGTGGTTTCCTTACCTAAATTCTAGCCTTCTTGAATAAACCTTCCCAATCATCCTTGTAAAACCACTTGAATCATATTTTTATGCTGAAAAGCATATAAGGCCTTCACACTACTTATTTAATCCAGCCTAAATTTTTTGCTTCATTTTTTCCCACAACATGGCCTTGCATTACTTACCATTCATCATTCATTCATTCATTCATTCATGCCTGCATGCAACAAACATGCGCCAGCCACTGTGCTAAGCATTAGGGATAGGATGATGAATAAGGATAAGACATAGTTTCTCCCTAAAGGAAATCACAGTCCTGCACTAGTTAACTATATTTCATTTCCAGTGGAGGCACATAGACCCCCCCCCCCCATTAGAGGCTACCATAGAACACATAGCCCAACCTGAATTGAGTCGCAAGACAAAAAAGGAAAACAAAGATAAGAGGTAGAGGGGGTGGCAGATAGGGGTGTTAGGGAGTGGCTCAGAGAAGGGCACACCAGGTAGAGGGAGCAGCTTTGGGTCCAAAGACATTGCGTTATGTGGGAAAATAGGGTGTGCTCAGGGAATAGCAAGCATATGGACTGAATATTGGTGTTCCTTCCCTAATTCTTATATGGAAACCCTAACCTCCAATATGGTGGTATCTGGAGATAGGGCCTTTGGGAGGTAATTAGGGATAGATTAAGTCATAAGGGTGGAGCCCAGATTCAATAGGATTACTGTCCTATAAGAAGAGACATCAGAAAGCTCACTCATCTCTTTCTCTCTCTGTGTATGTGCCAAGGAAAGGCTGTGTGAAGACATAGTGAGAAGGCCACCACACACAACCCTAGGAGAGCTCTCACCAGACACTGATCCTGCTAGCACCTTGATCTTGGATTTCCAGTTCCTGGAACTATAAGAAAAAAATGTCTCTTGTTTCAGCCACCCAGCTTATGGTATTCTGTTATGGCAAACTGACCCAACTAAGACGAGGAATTTAATAGCTGGGGAGGAGAATGGAAGGTGGGAAAAGGCAAGAGATAAGGCTGAAGAGTAAGAGACAACTATACTATAAAAGGTCTTGTATCCCATGGCTCAGCTTCTTCCTGGAGGTAGCAGGTGAGTCATTGAATGACTTTAAGCAGAGGAGTTAGTATCTGGTCAATTTGATATGGGAGGGTCATTCTGTGGAGGATGGATTCAAGGCAGGCAATAGTGGAGGCTGGGAGAGCCATTTGCTGACTGTAGCAGGAACAGGGGTGAGCCCTGATGATGTCCTGAGTTAAGGTGGAGGTGGGTTGGGGATGCAGAGAAGTGGGCGGACTTGAAGTTTGGCCTGCTGAGAGCTACAGCTCTGAGCACATTCCCAGGGATGTATGTAGGAAGACTCTTGAAGACACCAGGAGCAGCAATCAGTCAGTCTCACTTTGGAGGAAGCCTCCTCTCTCTGATACGCTTGTCTCTATGAACTTCACCTGTCAAAACCTCCTCAGCACTGAAGTGTCCCCACTTCTACAAAATGTCCCAAAACTGATATGAAGTCATTCCTCTCTGCGTCCTGCTCTCTCCCAGTTCCATTGGCCAAACCCCATAATTTAGCTCTTAATTATATGTTATCTATATGGTTATCTGATAGATCCTACTAGTTATAAGCTCCTTAAGGCCAGGAGCCATGTCTTAACTTTCTTGTAATTATCAGGGTCAACACATCATTGCATGTACCAGGGTAGCTGTTCTCAACCCCTTTCTGTGAAATGTGATGTTTGCACATCCCTTGTGTAAAATCTGGTGTCTCTGTAACTCTACCCATTTCCATCTCACTCAAGAAAGCAAATCAGAATGATCCACATACAACTATAGGGATGACTTTAAATGTGATCTAATTTATAAAGAAGAAAGGAAATTATCCACTATCTTCAGTAGGTCAGTAATGGTACCATTGATGGTAACAAGTTACTTCATAACTGATGTGTGGTGATGCCAGTACTGAAAACTGCAGGGACTGTGTCTCACTCATCCTCATATGGCCAGTGCTAACCTCACACACACCTGCTGCAGGGGTAAACGCTGTGGAACTGGAGGATAGGTAGTCCAGTGGTAACAACTATGGCGGAAATGCTGATGTGGGAACAGGTGTTTCTGCTTCATGGCATAAAAGCTCCTCTGGTGTACTCTAAGTTTCAGGACAAGAATATTTTCTGACTTTTTAACAACATTTCTAGAAAATGTGTAGTTTCTGGGAGTCTGATGGAGCTAACAAAATTTACTTCCTGTGAATTAATGTCAAATAGGAGAGAATTTTCCTCGCTGTGAATAAGACAGTGGTGAGGACTGTAGAAAGGTTGTCATATGTCTATGAAGACTAACAATAGGTTTTCTCTTGTATTTCAGAGAGAAAGTAAAAGAAAAAAAAACAGTTTTTCTTGCGCCCCCTCTTCACCCCCCAAAAGAAGTCTGATATGGTGAGCGTGGGAAAAAGAACTGGAGGTCTTCTCTCATATTATCAGTGTTTAGACTTCAATGACAAAGTTCTACATAGTTACTGTGTGTTTGGCAGGTTTATAGGAAGAAGTCGTCCTGGGTCATTATGCCTGTCCTTTTACATGTGAGTGTAGCTTGTAACCCATCCATGACCTGGAGGTGAAGTAGGGAAGCAATTTGAAAGGATGACTTAGGAAGGAAAATCCTGTAGAGCAAGTGCAGATAGATTGTTCCAGAAGTTCTGATAAGGAAATCTGTAAAACAAAAACAGTACAGGTTGTTGGCTTCCTGGAATGCAGGTCACAGAGACCAAACCCTCACAAGAAATGTTACAAATACATCAAACTCCTGCTTGGATAGCTCTAAGGATGGGGAGCTCAGTTTCCGAGACATCAATAATGTGTAGTTACAATCCTGGAGCTTAACCACCCACAATTGTTTTTTTAGGCTAAAATATCCTAGGAAAACCAAAGATATATTAAGATGTTCTAATTTTTTAAAAGTTATTTATTTATTTAGAGAGCATGCACAAGTGGGGAAGGGCAGAGGGAGAGGGAGAGAAAGAGAATCTCAAGCAAACTCCCTGCTGAGCACAGAGCGAAGTGGGGTTTGATCCCATGACCATGAGATCATGACCTAAGCCAAAACCAAGAGTTGGACACTCAACTGATCGAGTCACCCAGGCGCCCCTTAAGATGCTGTTATTTTAAGAATGAATTATGTTTCAGTAATTATAATAGAAAGAATTATAGGATACACTGAGAGTGGACAAGATCCTGAAGAAAGTTGGGAAGAGGGTGGGGTCCGCTCAACAGTAATTAACAAGAGCTGAATGTAGGTGTGATGAAGGCATTACAAATTACCTAGGTGTTTGTACTTTCACTGCCCAGTCTGCTAAAACACAGGACTTTCACATCCATTCTTTTATTTATTTCATTCACAACAGTCTCCAGAGCTATCGCTGTTATTTACATATTTTACACATGAGGAAATTGAAGCCCAGAGGTTAGGTGATTTGCCCAGAGTTGCTTGGGAGATGAGATTGAAATACAAAACAAGTTTTCTGACTCCAGACATACAGGAGAGCAGGGAGTGGATCTCTGTATAGAATTTGATACATAGTAGGTACTTAGTATATATTAGGCACGGATACATAGTAGGTGCTTAGTATATATTAGGCACGGATACATAGTAGGTGCTTAGTATATATTAGGCATGGATACATAGTAGGTGCTTAGTATATATTAGGCATGCTATAATTAGGGGGTTCCATCTCTAGGCTGTCTCACTATACTGCATTGCTTCTTACTAGTTCTCTAGTTTGCATTATTACTCCGGAGGATAGTGAGGCTTCCTCATGATCACCCAAATCTCAAGGACTTGGAGATGGAAGAAATGATGGATTTTGTCAGCCATGTGGTGAGCCCTGTGTTGACATGACCAGGAGATGGTCTGTGATTGTGCAGCAGCAGAACAAAAGAGTTGGAAATTTGCCAAACTCTAAGGCAATCTAAACAATAATAAAGAGGCCAGGCAGAAATATGAATTTACTTTAGCAAGGGGAAACCTAGTCAAATTTATTACACCAGATTTGGAGAAAGACTGTATGAATTGGTCAGGTTGCAGGGGGATCTTAACCTGAGTGGATTGAACTCTGTTTCATTATAATGGTTTCATTTATAATCCGATGTGTTATTTTAGGCATTTAAAATGACTATTCTGAGAAGGGATTCATGGGCTTTGTCAGACTGCCAAAGGAGTCGGTGGCCAACAAGGTTAATAATTTCAGACCTGTAACATAAAAAAGGGACACAGAAGGCCAGAACTAGGTGATGGTGCTCATGTAAACCCTGTTTAGAAGAAAAGGTGACCTGTCAGGCCAGTGAAGGGATTATGGTCCCTATAATGCCAGGCAGAAACCTGCCCATGCTAGAGATGCATGCCACAAGATAACAGAGCCTGATGCCACAAAACATAAAAGTGGACACTTCACTCCTCTTCCTTTGATCTGTTCAAACTAAGAACCCCTTGGAATATGGCCTTTCACGTACCCTCCCTCTTGGGAGAACTTACTCAAGCAGATGTGAATTGCCTGCCACCTGGTGGTGACGTTGTTAATGTAAATTACTGAGCTGTCTTTCTACTCTAGACGTTCATCCCTGTCAGTCTGCAAAACTGAGGCCTAACCTTGTGCTGTTGGGGAATTCACTACTTGCTGCCATTTTGTGAGTGACTGGTCAACTACCCAGTTTCTCCTGTGAAGTGAGAATTATTTCCATTGCAAACTACAGGGTGTTTCTACCCAGAAATTGGTGGAAGTTATCTTTTGCTTGCTCTTCGTAATGAGGTGTATGTTAACAATTATAATCAAAAGAGATTACTTTTTGTTAGTTCACTGATTTACAGGTAGGGAAATCATGCAACCATAAATCTAAGACAATGCTGTTCCAGGGGTGCATCTACCTAAAGGCCAGACTCGGCACCTTGACAACCTAGTAAGTGCTGACCAGCATCAGAGAGTAAGAAGCCTGTAAGGGCCTATATGAGCACAAAGAGCACTAATGCATTTCAGGTGCTCAAGGTTGTATTGGTGCAAATATCATAGTGCTATGCTCAGCAGGAATTAAAATCTGTAAGCATTCCTGTTCCTTACAAGTTATTTGTAATGATGTTCCCAAATTGTGACCAATTTTGTCCTAACACAGTTTCTGACACATGGTCTGTATTCAGTTGGTTTTGCAGAGCCAAAATGGAATGCTGCTAGAGCTTAATTTTCTCCAACCCCTATATTCCTCTGTCATTATTCTATATGTGCAAAAAGAACATCTCTGATGGGGATGACCTTCCTTTGTACAAATGTGGTATCAACACAAAATCTGTGTTTTGTTTTGTTTTCAAATTGCAAGGCACAGAGACATTCAGCACCTGCTCAGTGATCTCGCAGAGGCATCCTCAGTGATAGGAATTTTTGTAAGGATACATAGGGAAATGATACCTGCAATTTCACAGCCAGGCACCTAAGGAAGTGAAGGGTCACTACTGGCTATTGAGGCTGCTGCAGAAGCTGTACCAGCATCAGGATTCCATCCCTCCCTGCTCTCTATTTTAATTACACCACTATTCTGGACCCTCAGTTTCTATTGCTGTGCTTTATGCCAAGCTACAGCTTCTCTGTCACCTCCTACTGCCTTCTTCACTGTTCTCTTGCATTCTATATCACAGTTTGTGTCTGCTCCAGGATGCTTCTGCTGCCTGGCTTCTGCTTCCATTGAGACTTCTAGAGAGAATATGTTATTGCATTGCATTGACACTTTTTAGTGCAGAGTGCCTCTGTGGGGTTCTCAGGCTAAACTATATCATAGGTTGCTGATCATAGATGTTGGCTCAGACCCCAGGCACTAATCCCATTTGCTTGTGGCCAAGTTGATGGGTCACATAATACAACATATGAAACATGTAGGTGAGAAAGTACTGCTGGCTACTTAGAGGCTGGTGGGGGTCGGTGAGGAAGGCATTTATAATTCAGGGGCTGTTCATTACACTCCCCAAAGCATCAGTGTTGCCTCAGACCAAAGCTTGACCATATCTGACTCCATTCCAGAAGGTAATGTGCAGCTGAGTACATGCACATTTAGGCCTTATTATTGAGAAACTGTGTCCTTAATTATAGACTGCATGCTGATAATTTACTGCACCATATGTTCCAAAGCCAGAACTAAAGCTGTCAGATTCACATGTGGCTCACACTGAATGTTTCCCATAGGACCTGCTGCCCAGTGTGTAGGTGGTGATGTCTCCCTCCAAACCTTTGGATTTGTATGAAGGGTTTCATTTGCTTCTGTAATTACCTATTTTGGGACTGACAGAGGAACTAAAAAGCTGGAAAATACTGTTCAGCTGTAAAGTCCATATGTGATGATTTGTTTGTTCCAGTAAAAGTGATAATAATGACAATAAAAATAATATTCCAGGCTTGACATTTCTCATTTAGAAAGTATGGAATCCTTTAGCAAAAGTGTTTCCTGTTCAAAGCTTTTATATCACCTTCCAGGAATATCTTTTTGGGGGTCAAGTCTACAGGAATTGTTTGCTGCCCTGAGAGATGAGCAGGCTCCTTCCAGCTTTTGCATTCAAGGCTCACCTTTAGCCACACTCAGTACTGAATCTCCCCACATTGGACTATGTAAATGAGAAATAAGGTACTTTCTCTTCCTCTTTTAGGTGAAGTTAAAACTGTGGCTTAGCGCCTGAGTGAGGCTCTATATTTCGTACAGGGTTGATGAGAGGATGGAAGAGTCCATGCTTCAGGTTACTCTAATCTTTTCCAGTCTGTTTCAAACCAATCAGAGCTCCGAGAAACAGAAGGCTGCTGAGAGGCACCTTAGTTCCTGTGTTTGGCTGAAATTGAGAGTGCACACGATTTTTCAAAAGCGATCTCCAAAAACGATTATCTTTGTTCTGGATTGTGGCCAGCTCTTAAACCTCAGGGCAAACTATTACATACTGTGACTGTTGCGAGAAAGGGTAGAGTTGCTTACATTTTAGTTCTTGAAGTTTCCCAGCCTTACCAAAGTATATGCTATTGGCTGGTGTGACGATTATTGTCTCCCAAGGCCTTGGCCATGTCTGGTTCTAGGAAAGCCTCCCTGCTCTTGTCCTTCAGGCCTGTGGGTGGTAATAGTTCTCAGCTGCTGCTAGTCCTTAAGCATGCGTCAGCACCTCCTGTTGGTTCCCTTAACCCAGTGTACACCACTGCAAACAATTCCTCACCAAAAAGCCTTCCTCAAACATCCCAGCTGATGATGTTGTCTATCCAGTTCCAGGACCTTGATGGAAACATCTAGTATGCAAATATCTTCATAGTAATATCTTACTATGGGTTTCCAAAGTAGATAACTCCCATTTCCATTCTGGAGGTTTATCAATATGGTAACATCATATGCTTATCAGCTTAAAATAATTTCTTTAAATTTTTAATCATGTATTTATAAAAAACCACTATTTTATTTCCAGTTTTGATTCTGGCCCAAATGAAATGAATGCCTTATGGAAGATCATTGTAATTCAATCCCCAAAGTCTTGATCTCCTTTAGCAATAGTTTTTCACTAATAAACATTTCCTTAATACAAATTAATTGCCTATTTGATTATTAGACATTGTGTACTTATTTTATGTTGCATAGAGCAATAGAAAAAGAAGATAAAAATCCAAATTTTGCAAAAAAAATTGTAATAAAGGAAATACAGCAAAAGATGAGCCAATAATGTTGTAAAATTTCATGAACTAGTTATTTTACATTCAGAATTTCTGATCATCATGACGGGGGCTGAACTAACCTCTTCTTTGTAAATCCATTCTTCATGGCATCCAAGTTTTCAGGACCTCCTTCAGCCTCCATGTACCTCAGCTGCAACTAGGGGCTTTGCACTTTGTCCTTAGAACTGACTCATGCCCTAGTACTAGCCCTTCCTCACCGATTTTTCCCCTCAAACTCCATGCCTTCAGCCAGCTTCGTCCTAAGTGATGGCAGTGTCTCTACTCCAGTATACCTGTATACTGGTCTCATCAACCATTCCATGAATACAAGTTTTGTAAGTAAATCACCCACTTTGCCCACTTGAACTGCAGTGGGCATCTCACTAATCTCTTGGTCAAATGGTGTCTTAGTGTTTCCTTCCTTCCTTCCTTCCTTCCTTCCTTCCTTCCTTCCTTCCTTCCTTCCTTCCTTCTTCCTTCCTTCCTTCCTTCCTTCCTTCCTTCCTTCCTTCCTTCCTTTCTTCCTTCCTTCTTCCTTCCTTCCTTCCTTCCTTCCTTCCTTCCTTCCTTCCTTCCTTCCTTCCTTCCTTCCTTCCTTCCTTCCAACACCACAGGGGTGGATAGAGGGATTGGCATATTCCCCATATCCCACTGCCAATTCCAGACCACTCTTTCAATTGAATGATAATATTTTTGTCATCATTCAGTCACTCAAAGATGAGGATGAAAAGCAGGCCAAAGGATTTGGAATTGTTTTTCTAAATGATGTTGTTCTAGGCTGGATAATGGCCTCCAAAGATCACCAAGTCTTAATCTCTAGAACGTGTGAGTGTTACCTCTTATGGCAAAAAAGGATATCACAGATGTGATTAAATTAAGGATTTTAGGAGAAGATGATCCTGGATTATCCAAGTGGCCCCTAAATGCAATCACAAGTATTCTTACAAGAAGGAGGCATAACATCTAGGGAGATTTAAGACCCAGAAGGAGGGCAATGACCACTGAAGCAAGTTGCTACACTGCTGGCTTTGAAGATGGAAGTGGCCACAAGTCAAAAGTATGAAAAATGCAGCACTAGAAACTGGAAAAAGCAAGGAAACAGATTCTCCCCTAGGGTTTCTGGAGGGAGCATGGCCCTGCTAACACTTTAATTTCAGCCCAGTGAAACCCATTTTGGATTTCTGACCTCGAGAACTATAAAAGAATAGATGTATGTTGTTTTAAACCACCAAGTTTGGTACTTTGTCATCACAGCCATGGGAGACTAATACAAATTCTTGAATAGCTTCTAAGACAATTTGGGGAGGTACCTGAGATTAAAGAGAGATGATATTTTAGCTCTCCCTAAACACTGCTACTGAATTAATTAATCCCTCTAAAAATATAATACCAGTCATATTCTTAACCTTTTTCAAAATCATCTGTAGATTTTTATTTTATTTTTTGTGGAGGGATGACTTTTTTTTTAAAAGATTTTATTTATTTGTCAGAGAGAGCACAAGCAGGGAGAGTGGCAGTTAGAGCAGGCAGAGGGAGAGACAGGCTCCCCACTGATCAAGGAGCCTGATGCGAGACTCGGTCCCAGGACCCCAGGATCATGACCTGAGCCGAAGGCAGATGCTTAACCGACTGAGTGACCCAGGTGTCCCCTGGAGGAATGACTTTTAAAAAAGCCTAATTAGCTTCCTCCACATTCTGGCCACACTTCCTTTTTAGCTCTATTGCTCCTCTTTGTCTTTTTACAGCAAACCAGACACACTCCTGTACTGTGTACATGCACATACAATCCATCTCCACCTCTGGACCTTTGATCATCTACCTCCCTCAGCTTAGTTGCCCTCGCTGTCTTCACACCATGTCTCATGTGTCCATTAAGGCTTGCCCAAATGCCCACATCCTCATAGACTCCTTCCTGGTTCCCCCAAGCAGAAGTTACTCTCTTTTCTCTGAACCACTGAAGTGCTTCCTGCTTCCTCTCTTCCTGACTCCTATTTTGTTCAACCTTTCCTTATAGTTGCAGTTCATAATAGCTAAATGCATACACTCTGGAGCTGTACCTCCCAGAGTTGAATTCTTATGTGAATATTTACTAAGTGAATGACCTTGAACAAGTTACATGATTTTTCTGTGCTTCAGTTTCTTCATCTGAAAACAAACAAACAAACAACCAAGGATCATAATCATGACTCATTAAGATTAAAGAGTTCATGAAATTAGTGCCTGACACATTGAAAATGTTCAATAAAGACAAAATATTGCTTTTATTATGGATTATTTTGCCTTTTAATTCTAAGTTCCTTAAGGGAAACCCTACATCTTCATGTATCTTTGTCTTCTTCATAGTTCCGTTTACCACTGTATTGCATTAAGTAGGTGCTCAGTAAACTTTAGTTTTTTTTGTTTTGTTTTTTTTTTTTTACATTTCACTGAAAAGTTTTTATTGGCCTTTTGGATAGAAACGGGAATTTATTTGCCAGGAAGGATGATCCCATCATACTTCTGCTGGAACCAGCGCATGGCCTCCTCTTTGCTGATTCTGTGTTTGGCCCCAATGCAGCCTGTCCTGCGTTTCTTGTCTGCGATGCTGAAACCTGGCCTACCCAGCACCACATAGAAGTCCAGGCCGTAGATACCAATGCTAGGGTCATATTTGATCCCCAGATCAATGTGCTCCTGGATCCCAAAGCCAAAGTTTCCAGTATCAGAGAAGTTATTTTTTCTTAACTCATACTCTCGCACCTTTAGACCATTTTCCAGGATTTCTTCTGCCTTGGCCCCACGGACTGTGCAGTGGACAGCAATCTTTTTATTTCTCCTGATGCCAAAGGATCTAACCGTGTATCTAGCTTTGGAGAACACGGGCGTCTGGCCTGTGAGCTGCTCCAGCACCTTGGCCGCCCAGGTCAGTCTGTCTCCACTCTCCCCCACACAGATGTTGAGGCAAAGCTTGCGGATGCGAAGTTCCCGCATAGGGTTCTCCTTCTCCCCTTGATCCTGCGCCATGGTGGAGAACAGGAAGAGAGTAAACTTTAGTTTTAATGTAACACGCAAGATACCATTTCCTGGTAAGACAATGAATAGATGTCAGAGCTAAAATGTGATCAATATTAAGGAAGAAACAACACTCTATTTTATCATGTGCTATATACTCCTCATTTCTCTGTAACTTGCTTCAACTTTGCCTGTGCTACGGGGAGTGCCATCACCAATGGCTTCTTTAATGCTGGATTCGAGGACACGTTGTAGGTCTTACCTTACTGCTAGTCCCTTCTTTTATCTGGAATCTCTCTTCTCTTTTTACTTCGGTTACACCACACTCCACCTCCGACTTTTCCTTTTCTAGTCCATTTGTGGGTTCTTTTTTCTCTCCATGTCTCTAATATTGTGTGCTCAAAGGTTTAACTTGAGATTCTTATTTCTTTTCATTCTACATAATCTTTCTGGGAATCATCGCCATTCATGATTTTCACAATTCCCTAGCTGCCATATATTGATAACTTACATAGTCATACTTTTAAAAGACATCTCCTCTGAATTTCAGACTCAAAAGTCCAGCTGAGGGCTAGATAGCTCATCCTTGAAATACCATAGACAACTCAAATTCCATAGCATTTGCCAAAAATAGCACATTCCTTTTTTCTCACTAAATACCTCCTCCTTTTGTATATTTTCATCTCTGCTGGAGATACTACCATTTACTCAGACTCTGGGAGTTAGGCATGGCCCTACCTCTCACTCAAAGCCTGTATCTAATCAGTCACTAAGTTCTGCTGATTTCATGAGCTAAATACCTGTTGGATTCATTCTCAAACAGCCGTCCTTCCTACCAATGTCTTATGTCAGGATTGTTTCTTACCTGGGTTTCTGCATGAATATTCTAATACTTCATTTCCCATGCATCTTTTTTCCTGACAGCTACAAGAATAGTCCCCAATGAAGCACAACCTTAAACCTTGTTTAAAAATCTGCCTAACAGTTCATGAATGGCTCCCCATTGTCCACAGGTTCAGATGGTATTTAACATGGTATTTATTTTCCTGGTTTAGCTTTCAGTCTCATTCTCTATGTGCCCTGCCTCACTTTATGCTTCAAAACACAGGGCACGGGGTGCCTGGGTGGCTCATTCGTTAAGCGTCTGCCTTCAGCTCGGGTCATGATCCCGGGATCCTGGGATGGAGCCCCGCATTGGGCTCCCTGCTCAGTGGGAAGCCTGCTTCTCCCTCTCCCACTCCCCCTGCTTGTGTTCCCTCTCTCGCTGTGTCTCTCTCTGTCAAATAAATAAAATCTTTTTAAAAAAATTAAAAAAAAAACAACAAAAAAAACACAGGGCAGCCTTCACTTCCTTCCCACATGGCATAGGCATACAATTCCTGTCACTGTCCCTTCTGCCTGGAACACCTTTTTTCTTTTGACTAACTCCTCCTGTAAGACTCAGGCACCCTCTCCTACAGAAAGGCTTAGCCAAGTTGTGGGTAAGCTGAAAAACTTGGGGTATGTTCCAGAATCTGGGAGCACCATGCAAAACAAAGGAAGGCACTGGATGGGACCTGGAAGGGGCAACTCTCTCATCCCATTAGCGCTGACCTGATTTATCAGCGCTGCCCTAACAAAATTCCCACAAATGTATTAGCTAAATGACACGAATGACTTACCTTACAGTTCTGTAGATCAGAAGCCCAACACAGGTTTCACTGGGCTAAAATAAAGGTTTCTGCAGGCTGTGTGTCCCTTTCTGAAGGCTCTAAGGGAGAATCCATTGCCTTGCTCATTTCAGGTTGTTGGCAGAATTCTGTTCCATGGTCCTTATATTTTTATAGCCCTCAGCGGAGGACCACTCACAGGTTCTGCTGGCTTGTGGTCCTGCATCTTCTACAAAGCCAGCAATGGTCAGTCCCCTTTCACCCTTCTGTTCTGATCTCCCCTCTGCCTTCCATCTCATGCTCTGGCCGCCTTCCTTTTGCATCCCTCTTCTGAATTGGAGTTCTTGGGACTAGACTGGTCTACATGGATAATCCAGAAAATCTTTCCATTTTAGGATCATTAACTTTAATCATCTCTGCAAGTCCCTTTGCCATGATAGGTAACCTATTCACAGGTTCTGAGAGGCTGTTATTCTACCTACCACACTAGGTTTGAGACAAATGATCAGTGAAAGCCTTAGATCACCTGATTTGAATTCTCTGTCCAGAGAATTCACATTTGATCATTCTCCTTTGCATTGTTTTGCTATTTGAATTTCTAACTTTAACTTTGTGTTTTGGATCCAAGGGATATAGGAAGGGACTGAGCTCTGTCTGGTTTATTTAGTGGGTATTTCCAGAAATGTTAGGTGTACCTAGGGCATTTACCTAGAGGTCTCGTGCAAAGAGGTATTCACAGGTGAGCTACTTATGGAAGAGCACCTGGAAAACTGGTCAGAAGGTAACTGGAAATCAACGAACAAGTTCCATTATTTAAAATTTAAGCCATAAACTGAACACTTAACAAGATTAAATAAACTTCTGAGAAAAGAAACGCATTGCATGATGAATAGTCATAGCAGAAAGAAGGGATTTTTTTTATTACAGCAAATGAAAACCATTAAACAGAAGACTGTGTTAGGAGAAATGTTCATTCTTGAGATTATCATCCAATAGAAATACGTATTTCTTTCCTATAAAAATTATTAAAACAAAAATAATCAAGTTTATTATTTGTTATATTTATTAGTGTTTATGAATTACTTGCTAGGATAATATGTATTTACCAGATTATTTTCTCCTTTTAGAAAATCATTAAGAGTCCCCAAATATAATACTTATATAGTTAAAGAGTTTTGGAAGTAATATACTTTAATTTCCTGCCCTCTAGTGACAAAAATAACACACTCATGCCTTTACGCTGAACAAACTTCATGCTTTAGTATCAGGAAATAAAATTATATTAGAGAATTTGGGGACAGAAAATATGAGAAATTCTGGCTGTCATTAATGTGTTAAACTTTAGCATAACAAATGCCATTTTTGTTTGACACAAATCTTTATTCAGAGTCTGATGCATGACATTAAAATTGTTAAGTAAAAGTTAGTGTGCTGGCTTCCATGTGACTGTCCCTGTGTGAATAGCAGGGTTGAGTGGGGATGGTATCCTATCTGAAGGAAATAGGATATGAGTTTGGAACCAGCACACTCCATGTTGAGCTCTCACTCACCGTAAATTACTTATGTGACAGACTCTACATCAGCATCTTTATTCCTTAGAACAGCCTTGTCAGGTGGGTTTTATCCCCCCATGTGCAGAGGAGGTAACTGATGGAGAGAAAGACTATTTTGGGGGGTTACTTTTGGATCCCATGTCTGTTGAGCTTCTAAACCTGTCATATTTCACTTAATACTTATTTTATTATTTCTTAAACATAGAAAATAATAATTGCTTCATTTTAGGCCTTAGAGACAGAAATTGTCAATGGTATTATATGCAGTGCATAGAGGAAAACACAATACATGACTTAAGAAGAAAGACAAAGAAGAGAACTAACATTCTCTGATTAAAAAAAAGAACTAGAAAAAAACCATCTGAAGCAAGATTTATTATTTCCATTTAAGAAATAAAGAAACTGAGGCTCAGAATAATTTTTAAAAGGGGTGATAGTAAAAAGTATGGGCCCAGAGTCACTTGCCAAGTGGCAAAACTAGGACCCAACATAGGTTTGGCTGGATCTACATCATTTCCACTATACCACATGTACTTTTATCTTAAATAGCAATGTAAGTTTAGCCTCCAAATTTCTAGGATATATGAAGAAATGGAATAATTTCTAGTATGATTTAAAGAAACTAAAAATTATGGTTTTGGTTTTTTTTTTTAGAAAATTTGGACCTGACTATCCACTCTCTGAACAATTTCCCTAACTGTATTTCTAGGATAGGGAAACATCTTAGTAGGACATGCCTTCTGGTTGAAAGACTTATAGAAGTAATTGTTCTGTTCACCTCTCCAGTTATTTGGCCACCAGGGCTTCCTCTAAAAGGTTGTCCTTGTTAGCCACTCCATCTTTTTACAGGGTAATGGGAAGAAGAGGATTTCTTCGTAGGAAAAAATTGTTTTTGTTGGAAGGTCTTGATAAGTGCAGGGGACAGAGGATTTCCCAGTAATGGCAGGACCAATAGTTCACAGAAGAGTGGATGTGGCTCTTCTGAGACTGGGCAGTAATTCTTCTGCATAGCTCTTAGAAGGGTTGAAGAGACGGGAAGAATAAAAGTAAGGGTGTGGAGCTGTTAAGACAGAGTATAGGATGAGCAGAAGGGACAATGAAACTCCACAGTAGTGGATGGCCAACCAATATTTGAAGAGCAGTGAGACCTAGGGTGCCTATTGACTGTTTATAACTCCCCTAGGAAAGCTGTGGTGTGCCCAGATTGCTCCTGCATGCTTTGGGGTGTGGGGTTCTTTAGGCCTTTCAGCCCTGTTATGCTCACATTGGAGTCAAAGAGGGATAGAGCAGACACAGCTCAAGCATGTTGGTGCCCAGGCTGTAGACAGCACTATAAGAAAGTGACCACTTGGGTATTTGTATAAATCCAGGGGAATTTGTGCCAGTTGTACCTAAACATCTTAAAGAAAATAGACCTTGGCCAGCATTGCATTACTTTATATAACCTGTTTCTTGATAGGTAACAAAACAGAGGAGAAACTACCTTGTTTACTCATGTTTAGAAATCTTACTTTTGACCTTTAAAAAATTAGGAATTTTTGACTTAACAGATGATGTGTACATTTAATCTGAATGTGTAACCTCCCACCCCCATCAAAAGCTATTTTATAAACTTGATGCAAGACATCTTACAATTAATGCCATGTTAGAAGTGAGGGATTATGTGGAAGAAAGACATATGATCTGCTCCAAGGAACCATTGTGGAGAAAAAAAAATACATTCATTAAATTTTCAATAACAAAAATTTCAATAATTTAAGAGAAAATGACTAAAGAGGGCCAAGACCAGTATTTATTAATTCAGCTGATTAAAAGAATGGCAGACAGTGTTAGTGAAGGATAAGAATTAACATTTTGGAATTTTTGTATCTTTACAAATGTTAACTTTATCACAAGGATTCTTTGATGTAGATTTTATCTCAACTTTTCAAAAGAAGAAACTAAAAGTAAATTGTCCAATGCCACACAGCTAGCAAATGGAAAAACCAGATATGAATCCAAATCAGCCTGACTCCACACTGCCAGGGATTGAGAGTGTAAGTGTATGGGTTCCCTCACTGTCCTCAGGCCAATATTTGCTCCAGAGTCAACAATCAACCGTGAACCTCTTGCTCTGGAGCTGGGACCTCCCTGGAATCCTTCTCTTTCTGCCAGCCCCCATTTCACTTTCCAGGCAGCCCTCATTGATCTTTAGAGTTTGCATTGAGCCAAACCCTCTCTGCCATGCCTTTCCTCACCTGCTGCCTCTTGATCCAAGTTCACACTGGATGCAAAGACACATGGTCTTGAGTAACAGAACTCATGACCAGAATAGGACAGTGGCAAATGTACCTGCTCCAAAAGACACAGATCTCCCTTAAAGGGAGCACTGAACATTTAGAGAAACTGTGCTGAAGAAGATTCAAGAAAAGAGAAAAGGAGAGACATAAGCCATAGATAGGTTTTTCTTAAATCTATTCAAAACTGGCACAGGAGCAAGAAATGATGGCAGCAGGGACTTCTGCTATCTGGACATTTGCCAAGGCTCTTTTCCTGCCAAGAATAGAACAGCTGAAAAGTTATTGATTTTTTTTCTTAATGACAATTTGAGCTCCCAAAAGCCAGAACAAGCAATTAGAAGAACTGCTGCTACTAATCCAATTCTGACCAATGAGAAAGCTTATAAGTGGCAGATCTCACTAGTGGCAAATGTGCCTTTCTATCGCTGCCTCCCATTCTGCTGAACTCTTGGCATGAAGACCATGGGGTAGGGTTGGGGCAGAGGTAGGGAAGGTACTTTTGGAGCTTGGAGCACTTCATTAGCAGGAATAGTAGGGTTGGAGAGGTATTAAATGGGAGGAGAGAGAATGGCCAAGACACTTTTAACCTATTTAATGTATAATAACAGTAATCCTAAACAAAAGAGGGGCAAACCTCACTATATTGCCTTTCCTCCTACTCTCCCCAAAAGATCCTGTTGTCTGGACCCAGAATTTAGGCTGTGCTATTGGAAATGATGGATTAGGTATCTCATGGCCTGGCTTAACTGGTGGGGTCAGTCCAGGAAATTATCCACCATTTATTTCCACAAGATGATACATTACAATTAGTCAAACTTTCCAATACATTTTTGGACTGCAATCAAGTTTTAAATTGGGAACTGCCTGTAGCTCCTCATTAGCATTCCCCTGTGCCAATGCATGTAATCCTATTTAGAATGCAGTTTAAGAAATCATTCAGCAAAAATTTGAAATTCATGTATACTAAAGAAAGTAATGATCTTTATCAAATTTTAGGGTTACAGGGAGATGCATTGGTTGGGGCTGGTATTTCTGGATTAATAGAGGAGACTAACTCCATGCAAAATAATGCTAGAAGGCCAATTATAATTTCAGAATACTGAATAGCATGTCTATTTTAGTTAAGAGTTTCTTTGTGTAGCTATGGGACTGACTTTAGTTCTGCACTTTTGGAAAATCCTCAATTTTTTTCTTCATAAGCTTACCATACATCAATCTCACGCTCCCTCCTTTCACTCCCTGGCTCCAATTCCTGTGTTTTTTGGCTTAGACTTTCCCATAGTACATAGTTGTGGTTGTCAAAATTATGTGTAGTGGTTTTAAAAATTCACAAGGAGATGGATAATGTTAAATGTTATGTTTTGTCACATTTATATGCTGGTTTTCCAAGCATTGTATGAAAGAAACAAAAGACTCATTGCTAATTGCTAAACCATAGTTTTCATCATATACCTTTTATTCCATGTACTTTTATTCTTTTTCACCTGACTTCTGCTGATAATTTGTTGTCAATTAAATTTGA
This sequence comes from Zalophus californianus, assembly GCF_009762305.2. Taxonomy (NCBI): domain Eukaryota; kingdom Metazoa; phylum Chordata; class Mammalia; order Carnivora; family Otariidae; genus Zalophus; species Zalophus californianus. The sequence goes on from NC_045598.1 coordinate 127,496,009, forward strand.
ATTATATACTTTATTTTAGTGTTGTCTTTTGATGGCTTTTGCTGTTTCCAAACAAGTAAGAATATTGTTCTCCCAAACCTTTTCATTGATAACATTACACTTCATTCTGTTGGAAGTATAAATGTCTTTTTTGTCAAAATCTTCTGACAAGATAGGATTATGTAGACTGGAAGATGTTTTAAAATGATGTCTTGAAAACTACTTCCCAAACGCAGTGTTAGGACAGTGAAGGGTCAGGCTATGCTTGGCAGTGGTAACTCTGAAAGACCTGCAGGACCTAAAGCATACTGTCCATGGGGGCATACCTGAAGCCTTCCATTTACAGTTGCTTCACTGGGTCAAGTTATATTCAGAAAGTAATTGTTTAAATTTTCCCTTACAGTTAGAAAGAAAGCCCTAACTTGTTAGGACAACACACAATTTTTCATAACTGGTCTTTAGCCATTATTTTTAGCTTCACTTCCAGATGTTCTCGTCCATTCTTCTGGTCATTTCTTTTTTCTGTCCAATGTCTCCATAGCAGTTTTTGCAACATTTCTATCATTGTACTTAATGACACTGTGTTTTGTTTTTTTTTGTATAAATAGTGTTTTGGTGTGTACCCTTCCTCCTAGCTAGAATGCAAGCTTCTTAAATGCAGAAACCATATTTTATAACTTTTTGTAACATGGGGCTGTAGTCACAGTAAGTACTTAATAGATGTAATTTAACTGAGAAAAATAAAAGATGCTATTTTCCAAGAAAGGAAATATTAATGTATTTGTCCAGTTTATTGGATTACTGTTTTTGTCAGAAAAACAAGAAGATATCAGGGTTCTAAGAGACACAAATGAAATAGAATGTATAATATTTTATTGCATGTGTGAGGAGAAGAGATAACCTTTCTTATTCAGATAACTAAATACAATTCAGGAAGGACAGTCCAGGTAGGATTCCCCAGTGGTCACCTTCAGCTATTGGAAATAGCGTGAAGGCAGAGTGGGTTGGCAGGGTGTGGGTGACCTGAATGGAAGAAGGATTCTGAAATGCAAAGTGGGAAAAGGCAACCAAGGAAGCCCTTATCAACTTCACAGTTTTATCTTGATTTAGTCCTGTCTGCCTGCAGTCTTTCTTTGTTTTGTTTTTGCCAAGTTTTGTTTTAGGGTATAGTTGGTCCAAAAGCCATAGAATATGAGTACAGCTGGTGTCTGTGTTGTATGTATTCAAATAAAGCAACTAAGGTGGCAGGCAAGATGGTGGGACAGATGGCCGACCCTTGGATGGCTTTGAGGAGGTGGGCTGGGTGGCCCTCCTCCACCTCCTATCTCTCCTGGTAAGTTTATGCATTTGCCATGGTGTGAAAAAGGTATGAAAAATGTCATGGAGGGTGCTTTAATATACGTTGAAAGCAGAAATAAAATGTTACAACATTAAACTGTGAACTCTGAAGCCCACTTACTTCAAGTATAAGAAAATGCTGAACTTGGATCATACACCAGGATGGATATTTTTACTATTTATTTTTTGTGAATTTGAAGTCCTGGGGTCAAATGTGTTTGATTTGTGACTGTGTGGTTGGCAAAGGTAGGGTGGAAAGGCTGCATGATAGGACGTATTGAAAATTGTCCCCTCTCCTTAAACAGGGCAGAGAACAATGTTCTGGTGTGTGCTCCCTTTCCATGAAACTTCTGATCTGTGAAATGCTACCATGAGGCTTAAGGAGATGGAGCAGCATTCTCTTGAATTTCTACCTGTGGAATCCCAATGAGAAGTGGCTGGAATATTGGAGAACTGGGGTGAGGGGAAGTAGGGGGCCCTGGGGATAGAGAGCAAAAGCCCTAAATTCTAATCCATGGGGCACAACAGTTTAACCAATAAATGATGCCAAGTAGCAGTGAAATTCACTAAACCACCATCTTGTTGGCAGGCCTGGGAGCTGCTCCCTCGCCTTAGACATTTATGAAATTGAGGCATGCTATTCATCCTTCTAATCATAATTATGAGCAATCTATAAAGCATATATTTCTGTGGAGAGCTGTTAAAACCCAATATTTTTGTTCTGGATGCAAATGCCAGAAAGCAGCCCCGTGCTTCTAGGTTTTAGTGATCTGGTGAGGAAAGCACACAGAGCCATATGTTTTGTTCCTAGATTGAAATGGAAAATGATTCCCATGGTGAAGAAGCAGTGTGTACTTTACTGAACTTTACTGAGGGCAAGAGGGTGTATTATGTCATTCCTTGCAACCTGCCATGGGACTTAACTGGAGATTGCTTTCTGGATAGAATGCCATCAGAAGGGAAGCAAATCCCTTATGGGTAAATTCTTTCTGTGAACCTAACTGCAAAGACTGTATGACATTCACTTAATAAAAGCAAACTTCAGTACTCAGTTGTATCAGTGTGATGTTAGCTCCTTTGGTAAATGTTTCAACTCTCACTAAGGCTATCACTAAATTATTAAATGTTGCTCTTCCTACCCCTGAGCAAACAAAGTACCTTAAAGTGTGGTCAGGACATCTAAGACTATGGCATACACAAACGTGACAATGGGACCTGTTAGCAAATGCTGCAGCAGTGGGTCAAAAACCCAAGGATTATTTCCCTCTCTGACTTTTAGTTACTAGGCCTTAAAAATAAAGCACATCTTGGAGTCCTTCATTGTTAGGAGATTTCACTGGCACTAATCAGATAAAGAAGGGAGAGATCAAGACCAAATGCTTGAGAATGCATTTAATGTACTCTAAGAATGAGTTATAATGAAATATATGGTGAATTAGTTATCGTAGGAACTATAACACTGGAATGAGAGGTGAACTACCAGAACGAGATGTAGGAAAGAAACAGAACATGTTGATGCTGATTAGGTACTCCGTCTCTTTAATCTGACACTCAAAACACTAGAAGGCATATTTAAAATCTCAAGGACCTCAAGCTTCAGTTTTCCAGTTCACTCCCTCTGAGTAAAACACAAACACACATACACACACACAACTGTGGCAGAATAAATGTCACTATCTAATTTAATATATTAAATTATTCAAGTGAGGGTAGCCTCTCATAAGCAGAGATAAGAGAGAAAAATGAGTAGGGAGACTTTCAAAGAATGCTATTGACATAATATCCTTGTGAATGTACCTGTTTTGACTGAGCCAAAGATGGAGCAAAGAAACAGAATGGAATAGATCAGTAGTTCTCAAAATTTAAGGGCATCAGAATCACATGGAGGGCTTGTGAAAACATACATTCCAGAACCCATCCCAGAATTTCTGATACTAAATTTTTAATTCAGACTTTTCTGATTCTAACCTTTTGGCCTAGAGAAAGGTTTGACTGCTTTGAGCTGCCTGGCTTTGCAGATGTCGCTTTCTCCCTCCAGACCTAGGACATTCCTCTGCCTTCACCACAAGGGGCTGTGGGAGGATGAGTCTGGGACCCTGGGGGACAGCTAAAAGAACGGAAAAGAGGTAAAAGAGGGAGAGGGATCCAGGGAGAAGGGACTGGATGCCTACTTAGGATGAACTTTCTACAGTTGAAGAGGAAACCAATGTTAATTTATTTGGTATTTATTTGATTTGTTTGGTATCATCTTCTGAATTTTGAGGTGGTTATTATAAGATCATGTGCTTTCTATTCTGTATTTTTTTTTTCTGCATGATTTTTCCAGACACTGGCAAGATTCAATATATATTTCTAAAACAAAATATTTTCTCTTCTGCTAGATAGGCAAATGCTATAGAGTTTCTGCTGCTGGTTGCTGGAGCAGGCTTCGGATTGTTGATATCATTTTGACTGGACCCATCAGTCCCAGCATTAGCTGCATGTACTGTGGAAGAGCCTCTCCTACCTAACGCAGGTAGAGTCACCATAGGGCTGCCATACTGCACAACTCCAAGGCACCATTCACATTGCTGTAGTACTACACGTGGAATGTTCTTCACTATTTCCTGAAAATCTAGTTATCGTTATGACCTCTCCTATTCACTCTCATCTATTTTCTTGCAGTGTGAGTAAAAGACCTTCAAATCCACTCTGATAGCAAACTAAAAAACTAAATTACAATGAAAATCTACAGCAAAAATGGAAGAAAATAGCTCAAAGTGATGAAGAATCATCTCTAGCTTGTCAGGTCTCACAGATGAGAAAACAAGCGCCTATAAACATCCATTAAATACATTTAAGACTTATCTTTAACATAATTTTAATAGGTGCATAGTGTCCATCCTATATAGATACAATAATTCATTTAATGAATTCCATCTTGTAGGAACTTAATTTTTTTTTCCAAAATTTCACTGCTACGGGCAATTTTCAACACTACTATTCATCATAGAGGTGAGACAGTGCTATTTTTATATGTGATGGACCAGAATTTCAATATTATATTAGCAATGGTATTTTAGTATCTTACATTTAAGGCATCAGTAGTCAGTAACATATAAAACATGTATAATATTTATTTATATGTATTTTATAAAAGAATTGCCCTTCATTAGGTGTTCTGGGCTAAGTGGTCAGTACATAGTATCTGATATAATCCTTGTACCTCTCCTAGGACATAGATTGGATAATTATTCTCAAGTGGCCAGATGAGGAAACCAAAGTTGACCTTGGCTAGAAGACTTGTCCCAGATGCACAGGTAGTAAGAGGCAGAGTCGGGTGCTAACTCAAATCACCTAACATTTGGACCACTGTCATGCTGTCTTTTCTTGCCTTGATGATAACGAAGCAGAGTCCTTAGCAGGGAAGCAATGGAAAGTACATGACAATGAGAACAGGATCAGGTGGAGAAAGATTATGAGGTAATCTTTTTCCTTTTTCATATTATTTTCAAGAAAATATGGACACTGTATTAAGAAATCAATAGTTTAGGTGTTTTGAATCCATTTAAATGAACATGAATGTTATTTATAAAAATGCTAATAATGCATTAAATTATAAATTTAAACATAAAAGATTTATATACCAAAAATGTAAATTGCAATATTAAACTTCAAATTAAAAAGGCAAATAATTACATCTTTCCTAGCTGTGGAATTGCTAGGTCAAGGAGTGTTGATTTGCAAATGTGGGAATTTCTCGAATGAAATCGAGAAATCATGGAGGGCAAAGAGCTACTGAAGAGACCAGATTGGTAGCTGGCAGGTTCAATAAGCAAGGCAACTTACGTATGGAGCTCATCTTGGGTGCCACAAGTAGATCTCCACACCCACTTGCCAGATCTTAAAAGTTTATATAAAGACCTTAACTAGGTTCAGTCATGTATCTAGTCCAGATGGTCTCAACACCACATTGCTCTCTTGAGTTTGCGTCCTTGAAATTGGCTCCAGCTATAGAAACTGTGGGCAGAATGTACACTGCAAGGACAGGAGAGAGGGTGGGGGCCTCCTATTGCTTGGGTCCAGCTCATGAGTCATCCACCAGTCACGTTCTCTCAACGTCCTCCTCCAATAAGGAGGTAGGTATAATTTTAATTTTTAGAATATTTATTGTCAAATTTTCTTTCAAAAAGTTTCTAACAATTCGCTTTCCTTCTAATCTTTCTTCCTGACATTCTTATCACATCGGAAGTGCCTCTTTTTTTTTAGTTGTTCAAAGCACCTCTTTTACAGAAAATTCCTCAGAAGTGCCTCTTTTTAAAAAAAAATTGTTTTGGGGTGCCTGGGTGGCTTAGTAGGTTAAGCGTTTGCCTTCAGCTCAGGTCATGATCCCTGGATCCTGGGATCCAGCCCCATGTCAAGCTCCCTGCTCAATGTGGAGTCTGCTTCTCTCTCTCCAACCCTCTCCCCACTCATGCTCTCTCTCTCAAATAAATAAATAAAATCTTTAAAAAATTGTTTTAAATCTGTGCCTATTTAATAGGGGAAACTGACCTGTTTTGATTTTAATTTCTCTAATTATGAGGTTTAACTTTGTTGGTTATATTTATTGGTGTTTGTTCTTTTGTAAAGTTCCTATTCTTCAGCTTTACTAAATTTTCTATTGAGGTGTTTTATATATTTTTGTCCTTATTGAGTTGTATGTTTTTCTGTATGGAGAATATTAACCTTTTGTTTGACATACATATTGCAATCTCCTCCCCCTACCCCAGGTTTGTGTTTTGCATTTTAGTTTTATTTCTAGTGTTTTGTCATATAGAAGCTTTATAGTTTTAGTAGTCAAGTAATCTATCCATTCCTTTTATGAATTTTGCTTTCACACACATAGTTGATTTCTGGTAGCTCTTTTACTGAAATCTTTCAAGCCCTCAGTGTATGTTAATTTATATAATTGCCTTGTCATAGATAATGTTTGGGGGATCACTATCTCATTAAAATGACTTGTCAGTTTTCTTCTTTTTTTTTAGGGTTTTTTTTAAATTTTATTTTATTATGTTATGTTAGTCACCATACAATACATCATTAGTTTTTGATGTGGTGATTCACGATCCATTGTTTGCGTATAACACCCAGTGCTCCATGCAGTACGTGCCCTCTTCAATACCCATCACCGGGCTAACCCATCCCCCCACCCCCCTCCCCTCTAGAACCCTCAGTTTGTTTCTCAGACTCCATAGTCTCTCATGGTTCGTCTCCCCCTCCGATTTCCCCCCTTCATTTTTCCCTTCCTTCTAATGTCCTCCATGCTATTCCTTATGTTCCACAAATAAGTGAAACCGTATGATAATTGACTTTCTCTGCTTGACTTATTTCACTTAGTATAATCTCCTCCAGTCCCATCCATGTTGATGTAAAGGTTGGGTATTCATCCTTTCTGATGGCTGAGTAATATTCCATTGTATATATGGACCACATCTTCTTTATCCATTCATCTGTTGGAGGGCATCTCGGCTCTTTCCACAGTTTGGCTATTGTGGACATTGCTGCTATGAACATTGGGGTGCATATGGCCCTTCTTTTCACTACATCTGTCTCTTTGGTGTAAATACCCAGGAGTGCTCGCAGACCGGTAGCGGCGGGGAAAGGACTTTTTTTTAGGGGTTTTATCTATTTATTTGACAGAGAGAGAGAGACAGCCAGAGAGGGAACACAAGCAGGGGGAGCAGGAGAGGAAGGAGCAGGCTTCCTGTCAAGCAGGGAGCCCGATGCGGGGCTCAATCCCAGGACCCTGAGATCATGACCTGAGCCGAAGGCAGACCTGAGCCAAAGGCAGCCAGTCGCTTAATGACTGAGCCAACCCAGGCGCCCCTAACCTGTCAGTTTTCTTTTTAAGGTTCCTGTGTCTGCTCTTCCTCAATGAGGCTCACATTTATTAATTTTCTTACAAATGCCCCAACTCCCTGTTGTCCTAGCAGCATCGTTTTTTGGAGCAATGAACAATTGCTACTCTGCTAAAGCTTGCTACCTCAAAGTCATTTTCAGATTAACAACAACAACAAAAAAAAAGAAGAAGAAGAAGAAGAAGAAGAAGAAGAAGAAGAAGAAGAAGAAGAAGAAGAAGAAGAAGAAGAAGAAGAAGGAATTTAGTTTAACAAGCTCAACCTCTTTTGGTGAAGATTAGAGACAGAATCTACACAGCTTTTTCTGAAAGGTGATCTTGCCTGAGAGAAATGATAAAATGATAATGACTGAAATAAAAGGCCTCTCTCGCATCTCCTGTGGGCCCTCAGCGCATTTTAATCCTAATTACAGAATAAGTCCAAGAGAGCCTTTCACAGAAGGAGCCGATTATAACCACAGCTCCATATGGAACACATTGAGGGTTACATTTGCAGCTGTTGAGCATTATAGCGTGAGACACACTGGAAATGTCTCTATATGAAGCATACATTGAAAAATGGTTTATTAAACTCAGCTGTATGGGAGTCCTTTGGTGTCTTTAATACCAGGGGACAGGTTTGTTTGTTTGTTTGTTTGTTTGTTTTTTATACCAGGAGGCCCCTCATATTTCTTCAAGCCTTGGTTATGCAATTTTTATGCATTGATATTGCATGAAACCATTTGGTTTGTTAGAGAGCCCTGGCTATATCCCTTATAAAGGGCATGAGATTCAGTTTCAGATCTTTATCTTTGGGCAATGGGTTTAGCTTATTTTTGACTGCAGGGAAATTAGAAAATAGAAATTCAGTGGCTTCTAGGTTACTTATTTCTGGGGGCTGGTGAAGTGCATGATAAGGGCAAGAGGTGAAAGGGCATCGGATATGAGCACAAATGTCATCAAAGACTACCCCAGAAAAGAGGGTGTGCAACTGGCATTCATATATTATCTTGCCTTTGGAGACATGTCTACCAAGAAGTTGCTGCTGCTGAGGTTGAAGAGGTTGCTTCCTGTGTTCTCCTCTGGAGTTTTGATGGATTCCTGTCTCACATTAAATTAAAAAATATATTATTTATTATAATAAATAAAAATATATTATATTTATAAAATAAAAATATATTATATTCTATATTATGTATTTACATATAATATAAAATATAAATATAATATTTATATTATATAAATAATATATAATAAATATATATTATTTCTAGTATAGAAAATATATTATTTTCTATACTAATACTTATGTCTAACCTGAGTTTTTTTTCTCCACATACCTAAGTAAACCCACTGTAAATATTATTTCAGAAAAAACATATTTCTGAAACATATGATGATATTTTGTTTTAAATTCATTTGAGCAAATGTGAGGAGAAAGAAAGATCATCATTATATTAGGGTTCTTTAGGGAAGCAGGATCAGAATTGTGGTTTTGTTTATTTGTTTGTTTATTAATTACAAGGAACTGGCTTACATAGTTATGGAGGCTGAGAAGTCCCACAAGGTGGCTATCTGCAAGCTGGAGAACCAGGAAAGCCCATGGTATAATTCAGCCAAAGCCTCAAATCCAAAGGCCTGAGGGACAGGGGAGGCAGTGGTGTAACTCCCAGTCCAAGGGCAGGAGAAGATGAGATGGGATGTCTTGGCTCAAACAGTGAGGCAGGAAAAAGGGGTGAATTCTTCCTTTCTCTGACTTTTGTTATATCTCAGCTGTCAATAGGTTGGATGATGTACACCCACCCTGGGAAGGGCAATCTGCTTTACTGAGTCCATGATTCAAGTGCTAATCTCATCTGGAAACATCCTCACAGATACACCCAGAAATGTTTAATCTGGGCACCCCATGGCCAGTCAGGTAGACACATAAAATTAACCATTACAGCCATGCCTGTGAAAAACCTCTTTAAAACATTTTACTCATTGGATTATATGCTCAATATATTTTGAATGAGAGGACATAGGAAGAAAACAGAACCTTTCACATCAGAGGTACTAAAACATTCACTTGTGCATATCTAAATTATATACAAAATATTTAGAGAATGATGAGTTTTCACAAGGGTAAATTACTTCCATTTTAATAAAACCTTCTGCTGGAATTGACCAATATCACGAATAATAGCAATGTTCATTGAAAGTCATGACTTTATTTTTAAAGATTTATTTATTTGAGAGAGAGAGAGTTGGGGGGAGGTGCAGAGGGAGAGAATCTTCAAGCAGACTCCCTACTCAGCGGGGACCCTGAGGTAGGACTTGATCTCATGACCTATGAGATCATGACCTGAGCTGAAACCAAGAGTCAGATGCTCAACCAACTGAGCCACGCAGGCTCCCTGAAAGTCCTGACCTTATAACAAATCAAATAATATAAACATTATTGGTATTATAGTTGTCAACTTGACCAGTTGCTGTCTAAAACAAGGGGGGGTCTACAGTTTAGTTAACTATATTTGCTATATCAAAACAACAACAATAAAACCAAAATGTAGTGGTTGAGCAAAAACAAATGTTTTTGCTCCTGTAAAAGTCAGTGTTTGTGTTCATAGTTAGGAGGCAGCTTTTTCCAGGTGATGATTCAGGGACTGAGGTTCTTCAAATTTTGATGTCCCAACATCCCACAAGGTCTTCAGTTTTAATCTTGCTGCTGAAGGAGGAACAGGCAGTAGAGAACCTCATCTGCTTCTGTCCAAAATAGCCCACCCCTGGTTGATGCTGGTGTACATCCATGGACAAGATCTTACCACAAAGTCACACCTACTCTGTGTATATCTGCAGAGTCATCTGCATCTGCACCCCAACTCTTTACTTTAGAAAGGAGCGCCTAGATACCTGTGGAATCTGGTCTCTCTGTCGCTGCCTGACTCCATCTGGTTGATTAATGTTAAATTAGAGCATTTGACATAGGCATACCTTCTACCCTATAGTTAGCTAGTGCATGTTGTTAATATGAGTGACCGTCCTCCTGATAAAGACTTATGAATATATTGCTTGGGAAGAAATAAGCTTAATTAAAAACAATAAAAACAAACCAAAAACCCTTCAATAAAAATTCTTATCTAAAATGTGACTAAGGACTAGAGGTTTCATTTTATTTTTGAGGAAGTGAGGTTGTTTTGTTTCATTCTTCTTTTTTTCTTGGTTTTACATGAAATGATTATGTCTTTATCCATCATAAATATTGTGTTTAGATATACATGGGTCTTAAGGAATTATTTAGGAATAATAGTGATGCATTGTGTGTAAAGAATTAGCAAATCTCACCATAAATAATGCTAAAATTACAATTATGCCTGCATAATTAGTTTATTACAGTTTTCCTGTGTGTTGGTACACAACTGAAAAAATGATTTGTGTTGTTTCATAGCCATTTACAGACATATTAGTAATATTCTAGCATGTATTTTTCAAAGCAGTAAATTTCAAAGTCTTCTATTTGCATTCACTAGAAGTTTGGTGACAGGCTCCTACATGCCATGGGTTAGGTATCACTGTTTCGAAATTAGCTCCCACAATAAGGATGGCAAGAGTCTGACATGGGACTGGGGAAATTGTATTTTATTTCCATTTTCCTCTCTTAGTTGTGCAATAGTTGAGGGAAAAGGCAGTGAATTATGGGAATACCTATGATTGTTCTATAATTGCTGAAAAATGATCCCTAGGTCTTGAGAGCTCTTGGGAACTTTAAATACATCAGTGGGATTTCTATCACTTATATGAAACTGGTAGGTTCATTTGCTATCTTATGTCTAACCTGAGTTTTTTTTTCTCCACATACCTAAGTAAACCCACTGTAAGGATGGTCATTCTTATTCTTTCATTCAGATAAGTTTTTCCTTTATCTGAGCACTGAAGGTATATGTGAAACAATGTTAAAAATATTTTTGGTGGGGTGCCTGTGTGGCTCAGTTGGTTAAGTGTCAGACTCCTGATTTTGTCTCAGGTCATGATCTCAGGGTCTGAAGATGGAGCCCTGTATCAGGCTCTGCACTGAGCAGGGAGTCTGCTTCCCCTCTCTCTTTCCCTCACCCCTCCCCAACTCATGTGCCTGTTTGCACGTGTGCATGCGCTCTCTCTCTCTCTTTCTAAAACAAATTAAAAAATCTTAAAAAAAAGAATATTTTTGGTAATTCCTTCAACTGGGGATCATTTTAATTTCTTATAGGATAGCTAGAGTGAAATAAATATTATCTTTTTGTATGTTAAGAAGAATTATTCTGATCATTATGTTTATATTCATGAAACCATACACACACATATAGTACCTGAATTAACAACAGGTATGATATCTGGGTGACACCGAAGTCACATATTAGTATAGAAAATTTAGAACACAAATGGAGCAAGACCTCTAGAATTATTTAGGAATAATAGTAATGTATTCTGTGTAAAGAATTAGCAAATCTCACCAAATAATGCTAATAATTAAAATTATGCATGACAGAAAAAAATGTCTTAGTGCCCATTTGTGTTGTAAATTTTCTACACTAATACGTGATTTGGGTGTCACCCAGATACTGTACCTGTTGTTATTTCAGGTACCATATGTGTGTATATGGTTTTATGAATATAGTCAGTTTGTCTTAGCAGGAGACACAACTTCCAGAGATGAAGAATGAATGAATCTTTCAATAAATGACCTCACATATAAAAAGAGGATGTATAAATAAATGGTATGGATAACACAAAGGGAGTAGAGTCTGATCAATGAGAACTGGTGCAACTGAGAAAAGCTCTATAACAGCCCTTGGGTCCCCAGATTTTGAAGAATGGGAAGAATTTGTATATCTGAAAGGGCCAAGCAGAGGTAATAGCCCAAGCCTGAAGATCAGAGGAACAACAGAAGAAAAAGCGCAGAACAAATAATGTACATGACAAATTGCCTACAGTATGGAAAATAATAATACTTTTTAAAAAAAACAGGATAGTATGTGCTCAACCAAGCATATCTGGGCTTAGAAGTGACTTGGGTGCCAGTTTGCAACCTCTGAGTCAGGAGTGGAGTACAGGCTGCAGTTCTGTTTTTTCTTTACACATATATGTTAATATTTATAAGGCTGAATTTGTGCACACATGGGGAAAACAATAGTAATAATTACTGTATAGAAAATTATAAAGAGGAATTAGAGATTCTTCAAAATTCAATACTTCCCTTTCTTTGAAAAAGCAAGCACCATCCAAAAGACATTTAATCAATTATTTAGCATAAAAACTCAAGAATATATGAACATAAAGCACTATGTGTCACTTTAATATTATGCTGATTTATTAAGCAATAACAACTTGTTCTTCAAGCATGATGTAATGAAATATAATTTCTTTAAAATATCTGAACTCAGGAGAGAGAAAAGATGGCAGAGGAGTAGGGGACCCTATTCCAACTGGTCCCCGAAATTGAGCTGGATATCTACCAGACCACTCTGAGCACCCACGAAATCAGCCTGAGATGTAAGAAGATCTGCATCTCTACAAACAGAAGATCGCAGGCGGTTGGTTTTGAGGTACTAAGCGGGGAGCCATAATTCTGCAGATATCAGCAGATAAACGGCAATGGGAGGGAGCCTGGCCGTGGGTATCCTACACCACCGGTGAGTGACAGCCTTGTGCACTGGGGACAGGGCACAGATTCGCAGACCGGTAGTGGTGGGGAAAGGACTTTAGGGCAGCCCCTGGGACAGAAACCCAGAGCGGCAGGGTCGCACCTGTGAACTGGGAGGGCTGGCGGTTTTAGAAGCACAAAGAGCAGAGATGTGCCCCAACCTGGAGGCAGGACTGGGAGTGCTGCTGAGGGGCGTGCAATCCAGGACACTGCAGTTTATAGCAGCATGGACAGAAATGGAGATAGTGTGGCCTGGAGAGCTCACTGAAGAACAGACTGCGATCTCTCTGCTCTGAGGCAGAGGGTTGGAAATGGTCTATTCTGCTCTGACGCTTGGAAGAGATGCGGAAAGCCACCAGGGAAAGCCACGAGAGAACAAAAGCCCCAAAAAACTGGTTCCCACTGACATCATCCCCCGCCACAGGGGGGCAGGGCAACTCTGCTCAAACAGGGTTGCCTGAGTAACAGTGTGGCAGGCCCCTCCCCCAGAAGACAGGCTGGGAAAACAAGGGGCCAGCAACCCTAAGGTCCCTACAAAACAGGTGCATCTTGCTTGGGTTCTGGTCAATAATTTGGACTCTATGCATTCCCTCAACCACCCATCAACAGAATGACTAGGAGGAGGAACCCCCAAAATAGAAAAGACACAAAGATTATGATTTATGCAGCAGATTTACAAATGGATGCAGATATAACCAAGATGTCGGAGATGGAGTTCAGGCTAGCAATTGTGAAGACAATAGCTAGAATGGAGAAATCAATTAATGGCAACAAAGAGTCTCTAAGGGCAGAAATGAAAGCTGAATTTGCAGAACTTAAAAATGCTATCAATGAGATCCAATCTAATCTAGATAATCTAACAGCTAGGGTAAGTGAGGCAGAAGAATGAATTAGTGACCTGGAAGACAATTTAATAGATAAAAAGGGAAAAGAGGAGGCCAGGGAAAAACAACTCAGAATCCATGAAAATAGAATCAAGAAATAAGTGACACCATGAAGTGTTCCAGTGTCAGAATTATTGGAATCCCGGAGGGAGTGGAGAGAGAGAGAGGACTAGAAGATATATTTGAGCAAATCATAGCTGAGAATTTCCCTAATCTGGGAAATGAAACAAACGTTCGTGTCCTAGAGGCAGAGAGGACCCTTCCCAAGATCAAGGAAAACAGGCCAACACCCCGGCATGTAATAGTAAAACTCACAAATCTTAGACCCAAGGAAACCATTTTAAGGGCAGTTAGGGGGAAGAGATTCCTTACATACAGAGGAAGGAACATCAGAATAACATCAAACCTATCCACAGAGACCTGGCAAGCCAGAAAGGCCTGGCAGGACATATTCAGGATACTAAACGAGAAGAACATGCAGCTAAGAATACTTTATCCGGCAAGGCTGTCATTTAGAATGGATAGAGAGATGCAGAACTTCCAAGACCGGCAGAAACTGAAAGAATATGTGACCACTAAGCCGGGCCTGCAAGAAATAATAAGGGGGGGGTCTATAAAAGGAGAAAGACCCCAAGAGTGATGTAAAACAGAAATTTACAGGGACGATCTATAAAAACAAGGTCTTCACAGGCAACATGATGACAATAAATTCATATCTTTCAATAATCACTCTCAACGTGAATAGCCTAAATGCTCCCATAAAATGGCAGAGGACTGCAGATTGGATAAAAAGACAGGACCCATCCATATGCTGTCTACAAGAGACTCATTTTGAACCTAAAGATACATCCAGACTGAAAGTGAAGGGATGGAGATCCATCTTTCATGCCAGCGGACCTCAAAAGAAAGCTGGGGTAGCAATTCTTATATCAGACAAATTAGATTTTGAACTAAAGTCTGTAGTTAGAGACACAGAAGGACACTATATCATTCTTAAAGGGTCTATCCAACAAGAATATCTAACAATTGTAAATATCTATGCCCCCAGCATGGGAGCAGCCATCTGCATAAGTTAACCAAAATAAAGTCATATTGATAACAATACATTAATTGTAGGAGACCTCAATACTCCACTCTCAGCAATAGAGAGATCATCTAAGCAGGAAATCAACAAGGAAACAAGAGCTTTGAATGACACACTGGACCAGATGGACCTCATAGATACATACAGAACATTCCACCCTAAAACAACAGAATACTCATTCTTCTCGAGTGCACATGGAACGTTCTCCAGAATAGACAACATACTGGGTCACAAATCAGGTCTCAACTGATACCAAAAGATTGAGATTATTCCCTGCATATTCTCAGACCATAATGCTTTAAAACTGGCACTCAATCACAAGAAAAAATTTGGCAGAAATTCAAACACTTGGAAGCTAAAGACCACTCTGCTCAAGAATGTTTGGGTCAACCAGGAAATCAAAGAAGAACTTAAACAATTCCTGGAAATCAATGAGAATGAAAACACATTGGTCCAAAACCTATGGGATACTTCAAAGGCGGTCCTAAGGGGGAAATACATAGCCATCCAAGCCTCAATCAAAAAAATAGAAAAATCCCAAATTCACCAACTAACTCTACACCTTTAAGAACTAGAGAAAAAGCACCAAACGATGCCTAAGCCACACATCAGAAGAGAAATAATTAAGATTAGAGCAGAGATCAATGAATTAGAAACCAGAAACGTAGATCAGATCAATGAAACTAGAAGCTGGTTCTTTGAAAGAATTAATAAGATCGATAAACCACTGACCAGATTTATCCAAAAGAAAAGAGAAAGGACCCAAATTAATAAAACTATGAATGAACAGGGAGAGATCATGACTGACACCAAGGAAATAGAAACAATTATTAGAAATTATTATCAACAACTATATGCTAATAAACTGAGCAATCTGGATGAAATGGATGCCTTCCTGGAAACCCATAAGCTGCCAAGACTGAAACAGGAAGAAATTGACAACCTGAATAGGCCAATAACCAGTAACAAGATTGAAGCAGTGATCAAAAACCTCCCAAAAAACAAGAGTCCAGGGCCTGATGGATTCCCTGGGGAATTCTACCAAACATTCAAAGAAGAAATAATATCTATTCTCCTGAAGCTGTTTCAAAAAATAGAAACAGAAGGAAAACTTCCAAACTCATTCTATGAGGCCAGCATTACCTTAATCCCCAAACCAGGCAAAGACTCCAGCAAAAAGGAGAATTTTAGACCGATATCCCTGATGAATATGGATTCCAAAATCCTCAACAAAATCCTAGCTAATAGGATCCAACAATACATTAAAAGGATCATCCACCACGACCAAGTGGGATTTATCCCCGGGATGGAAGGGGGGGTTCAACATTTGCAAATCAATCAATATGATAGAACACATTAATAAGAGGAGAGAGAAGAACCATATGGTCCTCTCAATTGATGCAGAAAAAGCATTTGACAAAATACAACATTCTTTCCTGATTAAAACTCTTCAGAGTATAGGAATAGAGGGAACATTCCTCAAGTTCATAAAATCCATCTATGAAAAACCCACAGCAAATATCCTCCTCAATGGGGAAAAGCTGAGAGCTTTTCCCTTAAGATCAGGAACACGTGAAGGATGCCCACTCTCACCACTATTGTTCAACATAGTACTAGAAGTCCTAGCAACAGCAATCAGACAACAAAAAGAAATAAAAGATATTCAAATTGGCAAAGAAGAAGTCAAACTCTCTCTTTTCGCAGATGACATGATACTTTATGTGGGAAACCCAAAAGACACTACCCCCAAATTACTAGAACTCATACAGCAATTCAGTAATGTGGCAGGATACAAAATCAATGCGCAGAAATCAGTTCCTTTCTTATACACTAACAACGCAACTGTAGAAAGAGAAATTAGAGAAATGATTCCATTTACAATAGCACCAAAAACGATAAGATACCTCAGAATAAACCTAACCAAAGAGGTAAAGGATCTATACTCTAGGAACTACAGAACACTCATGAAAGAAATTGAAGAAGACACAAGAAGATGGAAAAATATTCCATGCTCATGGATCGGACAAATAAACATTTTTAAAATGTCTATGCTACCCAGAACAATCTATACATTCAATGCCACCCCAATCAAAATTCTAATGACATTTTTCAAAGTGCTGGAACAAACAATCCTAAAATGGAATCAGAAAAGACTCCGAATCACCAAGGAAATGTTGAAAAAGAAAAACAAAACTGGGGGCATCATGTTGCCCAATTTCAAGCTATATTACAAAGTTGTGATCCCCAAGACAGCATGGTACTGGCACAAAAACAGACATATAGACCAATGGAACAGAATAGAGAACCCAGATATGGACCCTCAACTCTATGGTCAAATAATCTTTGACAAAGCAGGAAAAAACATGCAATGGAAAAAAGACAGTCTCTTCAATAATTGGTCCTGGGAAATTTGGACAGCTATATACAGAAGCATGAAACTCGACCATTCTCTAACACCATACACAAAGATAAACTCAAAATGGATGAAAGACCTCAATGTGAGACAGGAATCCATCAAAATCTTAGAGGAGAACATAGGCAGTAACCTCTTTGACATTTGCCACAGCAAGTTCTTTCAAGATACATCTCCAAAAGCTAGTGAAACAAAAGTAAAAATGAACTTTTGGGACTTCATCAAGATAAAAAGCTTCTGCACAGCAAAGGAAACAGTCAACAAACCAAAGAGGCAACCCACACAATGGGAGAAGATATTTGCAAATGATACTACAGACCAGGCGCTGATTTCCAAGATCTATAAAGAACTTCTCAATATCAACACCCCAAAAACAAACAATCAAGTCAAAAAATGGGCAGAAGACACGAACAAACACTTCTCCAAAGAAGATATATAGATGGCTAACAGACACATGAAAAAATGTTCATCATCATTAGCCATCAGGGAAATTTAAATCAAAACCATGTTGAGATACCACCTTACACCAGTTAGAATGGCAAAAATGGACAAGGCAAGAAACAACAAATGTTGGAGAGGTTGGGGAGAAAAGGGAACCCTCTTACACTGTTGGTGGGAATGCAAGTTGGTACAGCCACTTTGGAAAACAGTGTGGAGGTTCCTCAAAAATTTAAAAATAGAGCTACCCTATGACCCAGCAATTGCACTCCTGGGTATTTACCCCAAAGACACAGATGTAGTGAATAGAAGGGCCACAAGCACCCCAGTGTTCATAGCAGCAATGTCCGCAATAGCCAAACTGTGGAAAGAGCCGAGATGCCCTTCAACAGATGAATGGATAAAGAAGATGTGGTCCATATATACAATGGAATATTACTCAGCCATCAGAAAGGATGAATACCCAACCTTTACATCAGCATGGTTGGGACTGGAGGAGATTATGCTAAGTGAAATAAGTCAAGCAGAGAAAGTCAATTATCATATGGTTTCACTTATTTGTGGAACATAAGGAATAGCATGGAGGACATAGGAGAAGGAAGGGAAAAATGAAGGGGGGGATCAGAGGGAGAGATGAACCATGAGAGAGTATGGACTCCGAGAAACAAACA
Source organism: Zalophus californianus (assembly GCF_009762305.2). Lineage (NCBI taxonomy): Eukaryota > Metazoa > Chordata > Mammalia > Carnivora > Otariidae > Zalophus > Zalophus californianus. The sequence goes on from NC_045598.1 coordinate 127,514,332, forward strand.
GGGTTTTTAGAGAGAGGGGAGGGGGGATTGGTTAGCTCGGTGATGGGTATTAAGGAGGGCACGTACTGCATGGAGCACTGGGTGTTATACGAAAACAATGGATCGTGGATCACCACATCAAAAACTAATGATGTATTGTATGGTGACTAACATAACATAATAAAATTAAAAATAAATAAATAAATAATAAAATAAAATAAAATAAAATAAAATGTCTGAACTCCCTTAATAGATTGTAGGTTTCTTTAGAGGAAGACCTGTCTGATTCATTTTTGTTTCCTCCAGAACATTAGCTCATAGAAGTTATTCAATAAATGTATGTCTGGTGGTGATTAGATTAATGAAAGCCTTAAAACAAAGCAGTAAAAGATTTGAATTGAGGGGCTGGGAAGGAATGTCCTCAATTATAAATGATAATGATGGTGAATATCAGACATTTTTGGGAGACAGTATACTTGACAATTTTGAGCGCCAGGTAATTTTGCTCAAGAAGGTGAGGGATAGATGAAGTCACAGACCAGGATAAATTTTAGAGAAAAAGAAAGGTAGAAAGAAAAAAGTCAGTCAGGTTTAAGGAGTAGAAATCACAGGGTGTGTCTGAAATGACAGAAAAAAAAGGTTACTGTTATTTGAAAAAGTATGATTCCTTGATTAGGTAAAATATGAGAGATAAAATCAGGTAAATTGATTTTTATTATAATTATGTTTAAAATTTTAGAACTCATCAGTTTAGTTTATATGCACACATACACATACATACATACCTATATGATTTACATTATACATATACTATTCACATTACATAAATGAGAGATAAACTTTTGTTAATACTTAATCCCAAAAAGAATCTGTTTGCTTTGGATAAATCAGAACTCTGTCCTTTTTTCCCTTACATAAGACTGGAAAGTATTTATTGCTTTTTCTTTCTCAGCTTCACTCTGGTCTTACAGAATATGCACTTTCAGGTTTATTTCAATAGAACATCTATGGATAGCTTGAATTTCTTTACCTTTGTCAACATTTTTATTTCCCCAGTGGACATTTCTGCAGAATCCATTTTTATTTCTATGTGATCAGAGGAACTCTATTGGTCAAATTCAATAACATCCTTGGTGTAATTTCAAGAGGAAATTACAGAGAGCACTTCAGGTTTACCACTTTCTTGGAGGGGAAATATTAACACCCTCACCTCTTGCTCCCAATATAAGATTCTGGGTAGGAGTGAGTTACTCATTTTCTGAAGAAGGATTAACTCTTTTAGACCTCTCCAGTCACTTGGTAAATTACCTCTTCCATTGCCCAGAACAGTGCTCAGAGATTTCAAGGAATGAATGCTTCAAAAGAAGAAACCCATTATATAAGCGGTTTCCTTCAAATTTTATTTTAAATAATGCTTATTATATAAGTAAATGTACATATATGTAGGTATATGAGTATATGTATGCATTTGTATTTATATAAAAGGATATTGGAGATTTCAGTTGTATATTTGTATTATTAGTTAGGCTACAGGTTTTCTGGCTGTAATAGAAATCCAACAGAATAGTGGCTTACACCAGATCAGGATTTCTCAACTTTGGCACTGTTGACATTTTAGACCATACAATTCTTAGAAGTGGGAGCTTTCTTGTGTATTGTAGGATGTTTAGCAGCATCACTGGGCCCTACCCACATATGCCAGAACCAACCACACTGTCCCATTTAATGACACCCAAAAATGTCTCCTAAATGTCCTCTGAGGGTGGGCGGGGGGCAAAGTTGTCCCCTACTGAGAATCACTGAGCTAGATATAAATGTGTGTCTCACACAGAGAGTCTGAGCTGGTACAGTGGCTTTTTTCCACATTAGGAACTCAGACTCCTCCTTGCTTTGCCATCTCCAGAACCTGCCCTCATCATATAGTCCCACAGATCTTACTCATCCTGATTCTAGGAGGGCAAGGAAAATGGTGCTGGTAAACTGACTCTGTTAAAAAAAAAAATATATATATATATATATATATATATATATCCCCAACTGGGGGACACTGGCTTTGACTTATAGTATTTATGGATTTCCATGTTGTAAATACTTCTACCATGGCTGATATTTAATCTACCAACAGTTTAATAACTGACTTGCAAGATTCCTGAATGTTTAACAGTCAACTTTTGTAAGGCAGTTTTAGTGGGAAGCAGCATACCACAGACAGAAGAAAGGGGAAGAGGAAGGAGAAGGTACAGCCTTCTGTTTAATGGTAAAGTGAGGTTTCACTTCTGTTCACGACCATAGAACAGAACTTAGTCACATGTTCATCCTAGCTGCAAGGAGGGTGAAATCCATGTTTCTTCTTGTCAGCATATATCTAGCCAACGAATCAGGCAATCTATCACTAGGAGGGACATAGAGAGAGAATATTTATTGCAGGAAAAACTTCAGCCCCTGCTGTAGTATTATTTGAAAATTGACCAGAAATCTCAGTGAATTTTATTTAAGAGGATCTTAGAAATCTCAGCAGAAGAGATACATCACAGACTTGCTCCAATAGTCAAAATTTCCTCATACAGCTAATATCGGAGGTTGCTGGGTGACTGTTCTTGAAATTTCTTAAATTGAAAGTACATGTGTCTCTAAAATTCTATACTTTTAGCTCAGTTCGCTTGAATTTGAAGTTGGTCACCTATGTTCTCCACCTTTTGGACTCACTAAGAAATAAATATTGGAGAATTTTGGAATTAGAAGAAGCTTAATAATGATAATGATAACAATTATAATAGATAACACATATAATACCATGTGCCAGTCACTGTCTAAATATTTTACATATTTTTATGTTAATTTAATCTTCACAACAACCCTATGTAGTAAGTACCATTATTATCCTTACATTTAGATGAGGAAACTGAGGCACAAATAGCCTCAGTATCTTACCCAAAGACACATAGCAAATAAGAAATGGGGCCAGGATTCTTAGAGATTATTCTAATTTTTACTGTGCATTCATCTTCATTTTCTTCTAGATCTCCTCCTATGTGGAGGAGCTGAAAAGTAAAAATCCCAGATTCCTCTGCAGCTGAGGTTTTGGGTAGACCCTCTGTCTGAATCATCAGCTTTACATCAGTGAAGTAGTTTGGTGGTGGCAGCATTAGCAGTAAGAGCAGCTATTTCCTGACCACATCTAAGATGCTGTGACCTTAAAACCAAAAATCCAGTGGCAGCTCCTCCAAAACTTTCAGAGAATTGTAAGGATGACAATTTCTGTGTTAATTCTGTTCTGCTTTAAATACTTAGAGTGGTTTGTTTTCTATGCTAGACTTTACAGACAGCAAAACTGACACTGAAATGGGGTAAGTATGACTGTTCCAAGGTCATAAAAAGCCAGATCTAGCATAAAACTGTTAGCATGGTAACAGTTTTAGTGATACAACAGAAAGCTGGATTTGGGCTTTAAAAATTTTAAAATTTATTTATTTTAGAGAGTGGTTGAGAGATAGAGAGGAGAGAGAGAGTGCACATGCAGGTGGAGGGGCAGAGGGAGAGAATCTCAAGCAGACTCCTGGCTGAGCACAGAGCTGAATGTGGGACCCAATACAAGGACCCTGAGGTCATGACCTGAGCCAAAACCAAGAGCTGGATGCTTAACTGACTGAGTCACCTAGGTACCCCTGGATTTGAGTTTTAGACTTAAGTTTGCCACTTACTGGTTCTGGAAACTTGGTAGGTTTTTGGTTTTGTTTTGTTTTGCTTTTACAATTTCCTCATTTGTAAGTTGGAGATAATAACTGTTCTTTTTTAGGATTGTTGTGAAGATGGAATGATTTATCAGGGAGTTGCTTTGGTGCTAATGATAGATCCAAAATAATAGTCGATTAAACAAGATGGAAGGTTGTTTCTCTGTAATGTAAAAGTCCCAATTCACAGTTCAGGCTTGGGATGGTAGCTGTCTGATCCTCGGAATCCAGACTCCTGCCCTGTTGCTTAATAATTATCAATATTTAGTGTCCAGTTGTGCTCTAAGATGCCTATTCCCACAGCCTAGCAGTGGGAACTGGGTGAAGGGGAGGTAGCCAGTGTGGCTTCTCCTTTAAGAACAAGACCTGGAAGCTGTGCACATCATTCCACTCATGCCCCCTTGTCTGGAAATTAGACATATCGTCACACTTTTGCTCTAAGTGTCATCTTAAAATTGCAGCCCTCAGCTGGGCAGTTATGATCTCAATTAAAATTTTTAACTCAAGGCTTGGGAAGATGGCAGAGTAGGAGGACCCTGAGCTCACCCTGTCCCATGTTTATAACTAGATATCATCATCATCCAAGTCAATAACTGGAGAGTGATCCAAAGATTGGCAGAACAAACTCTACCACCAAACATAGAGAAGAAGCTGCATCTGAAAGATTAGAGAAGGTCAGAAAGGCAGAGGGAGGCTGACTGCAGGAAGGAGGAAGCTGTGCAGATGGAGAAGGCAGGGAAATGAGCCCTGGCATCAGGGAGCTCACACAGGGAAGACTAATCACCATAGCATTTGGCTTTAAAAACCAGAGGGGCTGAATTACATGTGTTTGTAAAACCAGTGGGACTTGGAGCCTGGAGCTTTAAAAGTCAGCTGACTCAGCACTGGGCAAGCTGGGAAGGCAAAAGACAGCTAGCTTACCACCCTAAAAGAGACAACAGCCTGTGTGGACCCGCAATAAAAATGTCAGTTTACACAACACCAGGGGCAAATGGGAGACAGATCTGTTCATACTGATTTCAGAGCACATTGGGGGACTTCTCCAAAAATGAGGGAGCTGGCAGTTGCCATTTTCCTCCCCTGTCCCAAAACATAAACACAGAGCCACCTGCAGGATGCAAGGAAGCACAGACACTTGCTACCTAACCTGCTAGCAGTGCACCATGCTCACAAGGTATCCTGAGGACTTGCCTACTTCAAGCCTGCTAGCCTCCACCCAGAGCTCAGGGTAAATTTTGTTAAAGCTGTGCTCATGCCCCACTTGGCTACTGGGTGGACAGACAGCTGCTGCCACACCCCATGCCTAGGCACGTGCCCTCAACCACTGTCATGTGCTGCCCCCAGCCTCGTGCCTCTGACTGCCCTAACATGCAACTCCCAGCCATCACAGTGCTTTGGGTGATCCGGCATAGGACTAGGACAACACAAATTTGGTAACACTGCTGCTCCACTCCAAAGTTCCCCAGAGGACACACCCCCTCAGAACAGGCCTGCCTGGGTCCCACTAACACCACAGAGAACAATCACAGCCCACAACAGGCAGAGAGTCAGGGAAGATGACTGCACTGAAAGGAAAAATGACTCAGACACAATAGCAGGGAGTAAGCATCTCACACACAGGGTATTCTCCTGAAATGCCAGGTTCTGGTGAACAGGGGACACTGCATTGCAAGGCACTCCAAACCTCTTCTTCATAAAGTCACTACTTGCAAGAGCAGAAGACATAGCTGATTTTCTTCACACACAGGAAGACACAGAGGGGCAGACAAAATGAGGAGACAGAGAAATTTATCCCAAATGAAAGAACAGGACAAGGCAATGGTTAGAGATCTAAGTGAAACATGTAAGTAACATACCTGATAGAGAATTTAAAGCAAGGATCATGAGGATACTCACTGGACTTGAGAAAACAGTGGAGGACATGAATGAGACCTTTAACACAGAGATAAGGCATGACATAGCAGAGATAAAGAGCTCAATAAAATGAGAAATAAAATGAAAAACAGAGTTGATGGGATGAACAACAGGCTGGAAGAAGGAGAAGAATGAGTTAGTGACCTAGAAGACAGAGTAATGGAAAGTAGTCAAACTGAACAAAAGAGAAAAAAGAATTGCACAAAATGAGAATAGACTTAGAGAACTCAGTGACTTTTTCAAACATAATAGCGTTTGTATTATAGGAGTCCCAGAAGAAGAGAGAAAAATGGGCAGGAAATTTATTTGAAGAAAATATAGCTGAAAACTTCCCCAATCTGGGGAAGGAAACAGATATCCAGATCCAGGAGGTACAGAGAACTCCCATTAAAATCAACAAAAGCAGATCCACAACAGAACATATCATAATTAAATTGGCAAAATAGAGTCATAAAGAAAACATTTTAAAAGCAACAAGACAAAAGAAGTCAGTAACTTACAAGGGACAACCCATAAGGCTAGCAGGAGATTTTTCATAGAAACCTTGCAAGCCAGAATAGAGTGGCATGATATATCCAAAATGCTGAGTGGGAGAAATCTGCAGCCAAGAATACCATCCAGCAAGGCTATCATTTAAAATAGAAGGAGAGATAAAGAGTTTCCCAGACAAACAAAAACTAAAAGAGTTCATGATCACTAAACCAGCCCTGCAAGAAATATTAAAGGGGACTCATTGAGTGGGAAGGAGAGACCAAAAGTGACAGTATAGAGGTAGGAAACACAAAAGCAGTAAAAATAAATATTTCTGTAAAAAAATCAGTCAAGAAACTCACCAAAAAAGGGTATAAAATATAATAACATATGCCCAAAATGTGGGGAGGAGAAAAGAGTGGGCTCAAACTTAATCGATCATTAACTTTATAGACTGCTATATGCAAAAGAGGTTATATACAAACCTAATGATAACCATATACCAAAAACTGCTAATGAATATGCAAAGAATAAAGAGAAAGAAAGCCAAAGATATCGTTAAAGAAAATCAAATCAGCAAAACATGAGAGAAAGACAAGAAAGGATCAGAGAAAATATTCAGAAACAACAAAACAAGTAATAAAATGGCACTGCTGAATATATATCTATCAATAATTACTTTGAATGTAAATAGGTGATGGGGATTAAGGAGTGCACTTCTTATGATGGGCACCAGGTGATGTATGGAATTATTGGATCACTATATTGTACAACAGAAATTAATATAACTATATATTAACTAACTGGAATGAAAATAAAAACTTTTAAAATGTTTAACTTTATTGCTAATAGTATGTAAGAAAGATATCATGGCTATAGAGGATGACTAGAGTCTCTGCCACAGATGGGATAACATAGGCTAAGCACCAGGTACATGTGCAGTAATGATACGCATTAATATTAGCATCCTCCATTTTATTGACTTAGGGTCTTTTATCTCCCAGAGACAATATTATTTCAGATTTTGGTTGTACAGGTAATAGTTTGGAGTTGTGTTACCTGCACACTTTAAGAAGTACTATTTGTCTCTGAATCAAGCTTCAATGTGAAATAGATCCTGAACCAAATGCTAAGAGGAAGTGTCATTGTCCTTATAAAATGATTTTTTGCTCTTATATTCCCTTGCAGAAAAACAATAATAAATAATGACATTTTGGAAACTTATTGGGACGTTATACACACTTCAAGCTCTATGGCAGTTCCAGGTGACATGTTTGCTTTTGCAGAACACTGAAATCCTCAATGATTTGCTGGTGGCTATAAATTGTTCTAATTATTCCTTTCAAATAATGAATTCTAGAGTTAGCAGTAGACCTGATCAGTAGAACATTGTCAATTTGGTTGAGTGGCCTGGAAACTTGTCCAAGAAGATCTTTTACATCCCAGAATTCTAACTTTAATAAGTAAGAAGAGAAGAGGGCAATCATGGGAATTGGAATGGCATGGTCTTTGGAAAAATTGTGTTGTGAGCAAGCTTGTCTTCAACATTTGCCCACATTCATTTTTAGGTTTCCTTCTTCCTTCCCATGGCAGTGCCCAGCCCATTAGGGTTCAGATCCTCCAGGTGCATCTCATTTCACTGTCTTGTTGGTAAAAGAGCTGAATACCAATTATTACTCCCACTTTGCAGATGAAGCAAACTCTTATCTCAAAGACATGAAACCCAAATGCCTGAGAAAAGGGTACCAGAGGATAGGAGATTTTTCTTTGTACCCGTAAACTCACACCACATTGGCAGCGATTCCCCATATATAGAAGTGGTACCTGGTTAGACTTGCTGGAAGCTAAGCATTTCTAATTTGGGGGCAAAATCAGCATGTGGTTATATGGATAAGTAACTAGGCAAGGGTCATTTTTCCTGCTTATTGAGACTATCAAAGTATTTCATAAAGTTTGGAGTGGACCCTGGATTATAATTGTTATTACTGTTATTCTTGATGAGAGCAGAAAGAGGAACATCTATACCTCTCTGAGAGTTTTCTATTTCTGCAGTTGATCATACCACATGGAGCTGTTTGAAGTGGCTCTGCCTAGAGAAATGGCAGAAGTCACAAAAGATATTTAAATACCTTCCCCTGCTTCCTACAGGACTTCTGCTCTCTGAAAGTGGGCTCAGGGGTGATTTTTTTGTCCTCAACACTTGAAGCAATGGCTGGAAAACTAACAGCTGATAGCAGATGACATTTTGGGGGGAGTTTTAGAATCCCTCAGCTGTATCTTAGGCCACACAACTCATCTTAATTTTGTGCTTTAAATTCCACGTATTTTATTTAAAAATCTGTTTTAGAAACTGAAAGTGCTGATGAATATTAAAAAAAACATAAACCTCTCCATGTTTATTTCATACATAACTCTCTCTCTCTACGTGTCTTTTTTTCTAAAAGATTTTATTCATTTATTTTAGAGGGGGGTAGAGAGAGAGAGAGCACGAACAGGGGGAGGAGCAGAGGGAGAGGGAGATAATCTCCAGCAGACTCCACGGCGCTGAGCACAGAGCCCCATATGGGGCTCAATACTAGGACGCTGAGATCATAAGCTGAGCAGAAACCAAAAGTTGGACGCTTAGCTGACTGAGCCACCCAGGCACCCCTCTCTACATGTCTTTGTATCCCATCGTTTAGCTCTGAAAGTCCAACTCTTCACCCAGAGCAAGTAATGATAGGGAAGATGTGTCAATGAAAAGTTCAAGATGTTTTGAAGTTGGCAAATGTGACTGTAAGAAGAAAAAGAAATTCCCTAATAGTGAAGGCTAGACCTTTCTTACATTAAATGGGCCATCAGATGTGGCTTTGCAGCTTGCAAGATTTAAAAAGAAACTAAAATTAGCAGTCAAAATTCAAAAATAAAAAAGGATGAAATTAATATTTGTAGCAAGATGTCCAAATTAGAACTCAGTTCCTAAAATCAACCAATGAACTAAATGAACATAACATTCTGTTGAATGGTAGAAGCTAGAGCAAACTCTGACTTCAAATGTGCCTGCAAATGGTTTCTATCCAGAGAAAAACTTGAATTCAGATTGTGCTTTTGTTTTTATGAACAACAACAGATTCGTTATTTACCCAAATATTAATAATCCACTCTACAATTCTTAAGGAAAATTGTAAAGTGACTAAAATGCAGACATTTAAGATTAAAAACCTACATGTTTACTTTGTAATGTGAAGTCCTTTTGTTTTTAGCCAGGGAGACATTCTTTTTTTTTTTTTTAAGATTTTATTTATTTATTTGACAGAGAGAGATACAGCGAGAGCAGGAACACAAGCAAGGGGAGTGGGAGAGGGAGAAGCAGGCTTCCCGCTGAGCAGAGAGCCCGATGCGGGGCTCGATCCCAGAACGCTGGGATCATGACCTGAGCCGAAGGCAGACTCCTAACAACTGAGCAACCCAAGCACTCCAGCCAGGGAGCCATTCTTGTAGATTTTAATTCTTTGGGAAATATTTCTCTTCTCAAAGTTTATCCTGGGTGCATGGTACCCACAACGTGGAGATGTGTGTATAAGCAGTCACCCATAGGGAAACGAGGCTGCACACAGGCAGGAGCTTTACCTCACACTGGAGGAAATTCGCTCTGAATCTCCTCTGTAAACAGCTTGGGATTATGTTCCAGACAGTCCCCTGCAACAAAAAATTATCTGGCTTAAAAATGTCAATAGTGCCATGACACCCTGTTATAGATGAAGAAACTAGGCCTAGACAGGCTAAGTAATGTGTCCGAGGACCCACAGCCAGCAGGTGGCTGTGTAGCGCTTGGCACCTAGAGGGTTCTCCGTCAAGAGCCTTCTGCATCCAGTCTGCAGTGGAGGCTCAAGCGCACCTGAGTCATGACAACGCACATAAATTTGCTTTTTTTCCCTTTACACTAAGCACTCTTAATTTTTTCCCTACTAAAATTGAGTTCAGCCGTCATAAAGAGTATAAAGAACGTGGCTTATTTTTCCCCCCAGTATAATTTCATTTAAGTATTGAAATTGGACTCATTTTTATTTTATTTTCAGCCCAGGATTGAGGGGCCTTAAATGATTCTTAGATTAGCTCTGTCTAATTAAGGGTCTGTGCATTGTGTTCTAGATTATTTTCAGTCATTGTGGTGGGCCAGTGAATTATCTTAAGTGTCTGTCTCGTGTCATCTTTTTCCTATCAATTCTTTCCCCCCACTGATTTTATTTCAGAGATTTGTTTTGGTCCATGAATAATGCTTTTTAAATGACTAAAATAGCCTAGAAAGGGATGGGATGTATTTGAGAAGGCAAAATTCAGTTCTGATTACATATTTGACAAATAAGAAACAAAAAGGTGTGCAGAATGATACCCTATGAGAAAGAATAAATAAGCAAATATGAATAACACCTTTTATATTAATAGTATGTGGTCATATTTCCAATTAGAAATTTTACTTCTATACATTTTTCACCTAAGAAATGATTTCATATCATTTATAAAACACTCACTTTACAGAGTTTATAAATCTGGAAAACAATGTAAGTTTCTTAAGATGTATTTCATTAGATTTACAGTCTTTTTGGCTTTCCATTTCTCATCATCTCATATTTGGGATACCCCCAATCCTCTAAACAGGCTTGCCTGCTGCTAATGAAATGTCCCTCACATTTTTCCTCCATCAGAGTACACTTTCTAAAATTTAAATATGATCATATCATTATCCTGATTAAAATTCTTCAACTGTTCCCATAAACTTTTCAAAGCACCTGTTGAAACATGTGAAGACCTCCACCCACCCAGCAAACTCCCCTTTCCTTCCAGGCTCCCCTTACTCAGTCCAAACGGAACTAGTTGTAGTTTCTTGTATAAGCTAGCCTTTTTGGTGCCTGGCTACACTTGCACTTGGAGTAAGCTCATTGCAGACTGTGTACCCAATAAACTCACTTGTTTTTCAAAATGCAAATAATGTCCCTTCTGTGAAATGTCCCTACGTGCCTCTATTACAATACTTAACTATATTGTATTTTAATTATCTATTTACCCATCTGACTTGCCCACTAAATGTTGAACTCCTCCTCAGCAGGACCTTTCTGATCATGTTTGAACACTTTGTATTTTACATTCTGGTATATAGTAGATGATCAATGAATATTTTTAGGGCAAGAGAGTGAATAAGTAAATACATATTGAATATATCAAATTACAGTAGAGTCAAATTTAATCAGTCAATTTCAAGAGCTCCTCTTCATCTCTTAAACTTTTATGTTAAAGCATTCTGTAAAGAGATTTATCTCAGAGTTTGGTTATGGAATATTTAAAATGTAATTGAGGTTATTATTATAGACTAAACAGACAGTTACCTATGTTCATTACTGTGGGTATTGAAGGACTATTTTGATAAGCAAATAGAATATAGACATGCATTCAAAATAAACTCAAATAGCATGACTTGAAGTACTGTGTTATCTCAAAATTTCGTTAAACTGTAAGCATATTTTCAGTGTTCATCAATCTGGTGGTAAATACTGATAGAGCAATATTTTAGAATCCAACTTCTAAAGAAGTCTTTTACCATCTAGAAGGAGGCTAGTGTCTGTTGAATGATTTCATATTTTATGTGTATATTTAGGGACTAAATTGATCTTAGCTGTAGTCATGCTTACTTTAAAGAGAAAAAACCAATAATTTTCTTCCAGAAATGTCCTTCTGGTCATTTTCTTTTCCATGTAATTAGTTACCTGTGAGAGTCCTGTTATTTAGTTAGTATTTGTCATAATTTCCTGCCCTGAGAAAATCTCATACACTAAATTCCCAATTTTGCAGTGTGTATGCTGTATAATGTTTACAAAAACTGTGAGGTATTATTTTAAAACAACAGAAAATGTTCCTGAAATGGAGGCAGTGAGAAATCGGGTAGCCACGAAAAGACAGGTAACATTTCATCAAACCAAATTCTTTTTTAAAGATTTTATTTATTTGAGAGAGAGAGAGAGAGTACAAGCAGGGTGAGTGATGGGGAGAAGGGCAGAAGGAGAAGCTCCATCCTAGGACTCTAGGATCATGACCGAAGCAGAAAGCAGACGCTTCAAACCAAATTCTGATGGAATGAGTCAAATCACAGTGTGCTGGAAGTCACCTTCCAGTTATCAGAACTTCACACATCGAGGGTTCCTGAGAAATGGCAGCATCTCTGTTTTATTCTCAACTTTAGCACTGATTTGTGACTATTGTTTGTAAAATGAGAAGAAATGGTTGCTTGCCCCTAGTGTCAAGGCCATGTTTAAAGGAGCTATGTGAGCTTCTTCTGACAAGTATATAGCCATCTCTCTTTTGCCCACAGTGAATTTAGAAGTAGTAGTAGGCTGAGGGACCACTAAAGACATGGGCCAAAACAGAAATAAACCAACACTATGGCAAATTCCTGAGGGAGAGCCAAACTCTGGGGGAAATAAATAAGTACTTTACCTTGACATCAGATAATTTAAAAAAAGGTGATTTTTTAAAAAGATTTTATTTATTTGTTTGACAGAGAGAGAGACAGCGAGAGAGGGAACACAGCAGGGGGAGTGTGAGAGGGAGAAGCAGGCTTCCCACTGAGCAGGGAGCCCTGTGCTGGTTCCATCCCTGGACCCCAGGATCATGACCTGAGCCGAAGGCAGAAGCTTAATGACTGAGCCACCCAGGGACTCCAAGGTGATTTTAAAAAATAGTTTTGAGGATTATCATTAATATTTTCAAATGCATTTTTAAAGTTTATGTCAAAGATTTAACATCCCATTGAAAAGGAAGTTTTGTGTATAGGTTTTTTTGAAATAATGTTCAGAGGTTGCATCTGACAGGAATCCACTGGAGGGCAGTATATAGCAAGAGTTATGGCTGGTTGCCTGGACTATTGATTTGTTTCAGAACATAAACTGAATATCACATTAGAGCTTAATTTAAAAAAATGACATACAGTTCTACTCTCTGTTTTAAAGTTTAAAAAGATTTCCCACATTAGGTGCCTGGATAAGTCTGTGTATTTCCATTTGGTGTGAAGAATGATGGGGCTGATTATATATTGAAAGCATTTCTGTCTTCCTGACAAATCAAAGTGTGAATTCAAGCTTCTGTACTCAGTTGAGCAGTGATGCATTTCAATCTGGCTAGACTTTAATTTATACTGTTTCCCTAAGGAAAGAAACCAGGTTTCCAGAGGCAGTTGTCATTAACTGAAGTTAGGTCACACTGCCTCACACACTTTGACCCCAGAACATGGAGTGCAGTGGTCTTGATCATATCAGCTGCCTGTGTAGCACATACTTCCTTGAAGAAATGTATTTAATTTGATTTCTAAGAATAAATGACACAACTGTGAGATAGAGCTTAGAATTCAAATTGCTCATTTAACTGTAAAGAAATACTACAGTTGATGTTATAAAACCTGCCTCCTCACCATAGTTCCTTCCTTCCTCCAAAAATCCACCCATTTACCATCTTCCATTAATTTATTCAATATTTATTATTCTCCTACAATGTATGTGTTATGCAAAACCTGAGGTTAAAGGTGAGCATGAAATTTCAGTTTAGAAGAATGGATAAACTTTCTTCAGAATATTAGGACTTGGTGAGCCTTACATGTTCCTCAAATAAGAATAGCAGATATGTGTATAGCAATCTGAACCAGGCACTTGTTCTGAGCTCCTTTCATAAGATCCTTGTGAGGTAGGTTCCATGACCATCATCACCATCATCATCCTCATCATCATCATTATCATCATCACCATCATCATTATCACCATCATCATCCCAATCATTATCACCACCATCATCATCCCCATTTATGGATAGGTACATTTAAGCACAGGAAGATCAAGTCCCTTGCCCATGGTCACCCCGTATGAATGGCAGAGCCAAAATTTGAGACTTGCTCCAGACCCCATGCTCTGAACAACTGATCAAGCTACACTTCTCCTTAAGAGCAGGGGTTCCAGGTGAAGCAAAAGTCAGCTTGGAAAATAGGTAATTTAAGGATGGTGTTTTGCTTTTGTGAAAGACAAAATGTGCTAGACAATTAAGGAAATGTTTTACCCAAGCTATTGCAGTAGGGAGAATGTTCACTAATGAATATCTCAAAGAAGAGGGAGAGAACTTAGTGGCCCAGACAGGACTCTCCCTTAATATCCATAAGGAACTCTGGCCCATGCATGGTCTGCTGTGGTGGTGAGTGCTTTGAGGTTTATATCAAGTCCTCGGGCTTCAGCTCACAGGGCTTCTTCATATTTTGAGGGAAAGGGCCAGCTGCCAGACAACCTAGAGTCCAAATAAGGATCTGGACAGTAATCGAGACAGATTACACATCAAATAAGAATAATTTTTTTACAACCACTTCTTAGAGCAGGCCAATAATCCAAAAAAAATTTTCCACAATAACTGAGAAGACCAAATTCTGTCTTTGTAGCAGTATGACGTTTGTTACAAATCTTTTTTTTAAAGATTTATTTATTTAATATTTGAGAGAGAGAGAGAGAGCATGGGGGGGAATGGGAGAGAATCTCAAGCAGAATCCTCAGAGTATGGCACCCAAAACAGGGCTCCATTTCACGACCCTGAAATCATGACCTGAGCCAAAATCAAACATCAGATGCTTAACCGACTGAACCACCCAGGTGCCCCTGTTATGAAATCTTTTGAAAATCTTATAATTAATTCATTGTGGTAGGCAGGAAAATGTCCCCTCAAAGACGTCCACTTCCTAATTTCTGAAAACTGTGAATATGTTATGTTACACGACAAGAGGGAATTAATTCCATTGCAGAGGGAATTAAGGTTACCAATCATCTGACCTTAAAATAACAGGATTATCTGGTGGACCCAACATAATCACAATGGGTGTTTAAATGTAGAAGAGAGAGGCAGAGGAGTCATTGTCAGAATGATATAATGTGAGAAAGACTAACTGGTTATTACTGGCTTTAAAGATGGAAGAGGTCCATGAGTCACAGATTCTAGGAAGCCTCTCCAAGGGTGAAAAGGAAACAAAATGGATTCTCTCCTAGAACCTCCCAAAGGAATGCAGCCCTGCTATCTTGATTTTAGCCCAATGAGACCCATTTTGGACTTTTGAACTGTTTTCAGCTATTTGGTTGTGGTAATTTGTTATAGCAGCAAGAGGGAACTAATACACCCATCAAACTTAGTCAGCTTTGACCATTACAAAAAGACACACACACACAAAAACATCCAGCACACCTTCCACAACTTTCTGTATTCATTTTGATTTTGTCCTACATTTTCCTCTTCTTATTCTGGAGCAACGAGTCATTTTACCTTAGGGCAAAACTACTCTCATCTCCTTAACACAAATGCATCCCTTATAGTACAACTTCTCAAAGTGGCAAAAATGAACATGTTCTTTAACAAACCCAAATACATACTCTCTCTATACCATAGAAATAAGAGGCAAAAATATAAACAAAATTATGCTTAGTAATTAATGTTTCAGTATTCCATCTTATTTAGAAATAATCTAGGCATCTAGTAAATATTGATTAACTCAATTTAATATCAATACAAGATTTTAAATTAAGATTACTAAATTCAAGTTACTAATTACTAAGATTAAAAATCTTAGAAATTATCTTCAAGTTGACATATTACAAAACACTGATATTGCTTGTAATTAGGAGTCTGCCTCAGTTGATGTTCGACTGCTCTAAGCAAGTTGATAGGAAAGACCAGGTGCTTCCTCCTTTGGTTACTGGTGGGAAGTTTGAACCATGCCAAGTCCCTGCCTGCATGTAGGAAACTTCACTCCAGCCCCTCCCCCTAACCACCATAAAAGACCCAGGCCAGTCTCCTTGTCCTCTTACAAGCCACTTTGGACCTGTTTGGCAGGCCTGCCCTGCTTTCTCCAGAAAGTCTCCTAATGTGAGTAATATTCCTACCATCTTGGTGTTCCTGTGGCATCATTAGTCTCCAATCTGAACCATATTTTGGGCGGATGTCCCTCTTTTCTTTGCAAGAGTATCTACAACACTGTCGAAATAAAATTTGTCAAAATTATGATTCAATTTTGGTTAAACATATTCACATTTTTCATAATCTTAAACATTTAGTAGAAGTCATATCTTTTTCAATCAGCAAACTTATATATGTTTAGGAAAAACATACCTAAATAGAAAAAGGTCTACATGTATATTATACTTAACCTTGATCTAATAGACAATATGTAGCTGCTTTTAATTAAATCAAAAGGAATCTTATCTGCCAAGGATTTACCTGAATTATGTGCACTTGAATTCTTAAAACATTTCTCGGTTCATTTCTATAAGGAAAATATTTGAGGTTTATTTTCCTTAGTATCTGGAAATTTTAGGAATATTCAGCTTACATAAGTGATTTTTATCACTAAGTCAGTCAGAGTAGGGCTCCTTTCAGAGATTTTATGATCTAATTTATTAATACCATGAAGGGTAGGAAAATATTATATACTTACACAATGAGATGTAAAGACCTTTCTGAGTTACAGTTATATAAACATACAAACACACAAATGGAGAGCTTATAAGTTTATTGTAAAAAAATCAGCTATTGGAGGAGGCGGAGCAAGATGGCGGGGGAGTAGGAGACCTGGATTTCGTCTGGTCTCAGGACTTCAGCTGAATGGGGATCAAACCATTCTGAACACCTATGAACTCAACAGGATATTGAAGAAGAGAGTAGCAACAACTCTCTGAGCAGAGAAGCAACCACTTACTGGAAGGTAGGACGTGCGGAGAAGTGAATCTGAGGTGATATTCGGGAGGATAGCGGGGGAGGGGGCCTCCGCAGCTTCCGGCAAGTGATAGAGCTGCGGAGCACAAAATCGGAACTTTTAGAAGCCGGCTCCGCTGAGGGACGTCGTTCCAGTGGCTAAGCGGTAGGTGAAACCCTCGCGGGAGAGTGTGGTCTCAGGACCCTCAGGGTCACAGAAAGACCAGGAGTGCCTGAGTGCAGCAGAGCTCCCAGGTATCAGAGCGGGGAAGCCAGCTGCAGAGACGGAGCCGAGGCGCGGGCTCTCAGCTCGGGGTGGCCATAAACCATGATCCACGGCCCAGTCGGGCCACTGCTCCTCCAGCAGGGACCCAACAAGGAGCAGAGCCAGGGAGACTCCCCTTCCTCCCCCGGGAGGAGCAGTGCGGGAGTGCACCACAGGGATCTGCTGGGTTTGGAGACTCCACACGGGGTCGGGTGCCAGAGATAGAAACACTCGGTCACAGGCTGGGTGAGCACGGAGTGCGGCCGGAGACCCGGGAGACGGGAGTGATTGAATGCTTTTCTTTGGGGGCGCACTGAGGAGCGGGGACCCGAGTTCTCGGCACCTCCGGGCGGAGATTGGGAGGCCACCATTTTCACTCTCATCCTCCAAAGCTGTACCGAGAGCTTGCAGGGAACAAAAGCTCCCGAGAGCAAACCCCAGCAGATTGCTTAGCCTGGACTCACAAGGGCGGGGCAATTCCGCCTCTGGCAAAGACATTTGGGAACCACGGCAACAGGCCCCTCCCCCAGAAGATCGGCATAAACGGCCAGCAAGCCAAGACCAAGTTTACCGTTCAAGGAAAATGGAAGAACTCCAGTGCTAGGGGAATACTGCACATAGAATTCATGGCTTTTTTACCATGATTCATTAGTTTTTCAAAGTTAATTTTTTAACTGTTTTTTTTTTTTTATTTTTCTTTTTCCCTTTTTCAACCAACATCTCATCAATCCCTTTTAAAAAAAAATATTATTTTTCATTTTTAGAGTCATTCTATCCCTTCATAGTAGATACCCTTATTTTTGGCATATATATATAAGTTGTACTCTCTTTAAAATTTTGAGATACAGTTTCTTCTAACAGATCAAAATATACCCTAAATCACTAGTGTATGGCTTTGTTCTAGTCTCCTGCCTGATCACATTCTCTCCCTTTTTTCTTTAAAATTTCCTTTTTTCTTTTTTCAAACAACTTCTTATCAATTCCTTTTGTAAAATCTTTTATAATTTTCATCTTTACAATCATCTTCCATCCCTTCATTGTATCAGCCCTTATTTTGTACATATATAAGTCTGTCTTTCTTTACAATTTTAGGAGTCACTATCTTCTAACAGACCAAAATACACACAAAATCTAGTCTGTGGCACTGATCTACACACTAGCCTGATCATATTTGATCATATTCTGTTTTATTTTGTTTTGTTCTGTTTTTGTTTGTTTTTATCCTTTTCTTTTTTTTTCTCTTTCTTTTTTCTTTCTTTCCCTTTCTTTTCCCCTGGTTCCAGGGCTTTTCTAATTTGTTTAGAGTATATTTTCTGGGGACGTTGTTAACCTGTTAGCATTTTGTTTTCTCATTCATCTATTCTCCTCTGGAAAAAATGACAAGACGAAAAAAGTCACCTCAGCAAAAAGAACAAGAGGTAGTACCGTCTGGCAGGGACCTACTCAATACGGACATTAGTACGAGGTCAGACCTAGAGTTCAGAATCATGACTTTAAAGATACTAGCTGGGCTTGAAAAAAGCATGGAAGTTATTAGAGACACCCTTCCTGGAGAAATAAAAGAACTAAAATCTAACCAAATCGAAATCAAAAAGGCTATTAATGAGGTGCAATAAAAAATGGGGGCACTAACGGCTAGGATAAATGAGGCAGAAGAGAGAATTAGCGATATAGAAGACCAAATGATGGAAAATAAAGAAGCTGAGAAAGAGAGAGATAAACAACTACAGGATCACGAGGGCAGAATTCGAGAGATAAGCGATATGATAAGATGAAACATTAGAATAATTGGGATCCCAGAAGAAGAAGAAAGAGAGAGAGGGGCAGAAGGTATATTGGAGCAAATTATAGCAGAGAACTTACCTAATGTGAGGAAGGAAACAGGCATCAAAATCCAGGAGGCATAGAGAACCCCCCTCAAAATCAATAAAAATAGGTCAACACCCCGACATCTAATAGTAAAACTTACAAGTCTCAGAGACAAAGAGAAAATCTTGAAAGCAGCTCGGGAGAAGAGATATGTAACCTATAAAGGTAGAAACATTAGATTGGCAACAGACCTATCCACAGAGACCTGGCAGGCCAGAAAGGACTGGCATGATATCTTCAGAGCACTAAACGAGAAAAATATGCAGCCAAGAATACTATATCCAGCTAGGTTCTCATTGAAAATTGAAGGAGAGATAAAAAGCTTCCAGGACAAACAAAAACTAAAGGAATTTGCAAACACAAAACCAGCCCTCCAAGAAATATTGAAAGGGGTCCTCTAAGCAAACAGAGAGCCTAAAAGCAGCATAGACCAGAAAGGAACACAGACAATATACAGTAACAGTCACCTTACAGGCAAAACAATAGCACTAAATTCATGTCTTTCAATAGTTACCCTGAATGTAAATGGGATAAATGCCCCAATCAAAAGACACAGGCTATCAGATTGGACTAAAAAACGAGACCCATCGATATGCTGTCTGCAAGAGACTCATTTTAGACCCAAAGACACCCCCACATTGAAAGTGAAGGGGTGGAAAACCATTTACCATGCTAATGGAAACCAAGAGAAAGCTGGGGTGGCAATCCTTATAACAGACAAATTAGATTTTAAAACAAAGTCTGTAATAAGAGATGAGGAAGGACACTACATCGTACTTAAAGGGTCTATCCAACAAGAAGATCTAACAATTGTAAATATCTATGCCCCGAACATGGGAGCAGCCAATTATATAAGGAAATTAATAACAAAAGCAAAGAAACACATTGACAACAATACAATAATAGTGGGGGACTTTAACAGCCGCCTGACTGAAATGGACAGATCATCTAAGCAAAAGATCAACAAGGAAATAAAGACTTTAAACGACACATTGGACCAAATGGACTTCACAGACATATTCAGAACATTCAATCACAAAGCAACAGAATACACATTCTTCTCTAGTGCCCACGGAACATTCTCCAGAATAGATCACATCCTAGGTCACAAATCAGGTCTCAACCGCTACCAAAAGATTGGGATTATTCCCTGCATATTTTCAGACCACAGTGCTTTGAAACTAGAACTCAATCACAAGAGGAAAGTCGGAAAGAACTCAAATACATGGAGGCTAAAGAGCATCCTACTAACGAATGAATGGGTCAACCAGGAAATTAAAGAAAAATTTAAAAAATTCATGGAAACCAATGAAAATGAAAACACAACTGTTCAAAATCTTAGGGATGCAGCAAAGGCCATCCTAAGAGGAAAGTATATAGCAATTTAAGCCTTTCTCAGGAAACAAGAAAGGTCTCAAATACACAACCTAACCCTACACCTAAAGGACCTAGAGAAAAAAGAGCAAATAAAGCCTAAACCCAGCAGGAGAAGAGAAATAATAAAGATCAGAGCAGAAATCAATGAAATGGAAACCAAAGGAGCAGTAGAACAGATCAACGAAACTAGGAGCTGGTTCTTTGAAAGAATTAACAAGATTGATAAACCCCTGGCCAGACTTCTCAAAAAGAAAAGAGCAATGACCCAAATCAACAAAATCATGAATGAAAGAGGAGAGAGCACAACCAACACCAAAGCAATACAAACAATTATAAGAACATATTATGAGCAACTCTATGCCAGCAAATTAGATAACCTAGAAGAAATAGATGCATTCCTAGAGATGTATCAACTACCAAAATTGTACCAGGAAGAAAGAGAACACCTGAACAGACCTATAACCACTAAGGAAATTGAAGCAGTCATCAAAAATCTCCCAACAAACAAAAGCCCAGGGCCAGATGGCTTCCCAGGGGAATTCTACCAAACATTTCAAGAAGAATTAATACCTATTCTTCTGAAACTGTTCCAAAAAATAGAAATGGAAGGAAAACTTCCAAACTCATTTTATGAGGTCAGCATTACCTTGATCCCAAAACCAGACAAAGACCCCATCAAAAAGGAGAATTACAGACCAATATCCTTGATGAACATGGATGCAAAAATTCTCACCAAAATCCTAGCCAATAGGATCCAACAGTATATTAAAAGGATTATTCACCATGGCCAAGTGGGATTTATCCCTGGGCTTGCAAGTTTGGTTCAACATGTGCAAATCAATCAACGTGATACAATACATTAACAAAAGAAAGAACAAGAATCATATGATCCTCTCAATAGATGCAGAAAAGCATTTGACAAAGTATAGCATCCTTTCTTGATCAAAACTCTTCAGAATATAGGGATAGAGGGTACATACCTCAATATCATAAAAGCCATCTATGAAAAACCTACAGCAAATATCATTCTCAATGGGGAAAAGCTGAGAGCTTTTCCCCTAAGGTCAGGAACGCGGCAGGGATGTCCACTATCAACACTGCTATTCAACATAGTATTAGAAGTCCTAGCCACAGCAATCAGACAACAAAAAGAAATTAAAGGCATCCAAATCGGCAAAGAGGAAGTCAAACTCTCACTCTTTGCAGATGATATGATACTTTATGTGGAAAACCTAAAAGACTCCACCCCAAAACTTCTAGAACTCATGCAGGAATTCAGTAAAGTGGTAGGATATAAAACCAATGCCCAGAAATCAGTGGCATTCCTATACACCAACAACAAGACAGAAGAGAGACAAATCAAGGAGTCGATCCCATTTACAATTGCACCCAAAACCATAAGATACCTAGGAATAAATTTAACCAAAGAGGCAAAGAATCTGTACTCAGAAAACTATAAATACTCATGAAAGAAATTGAGGAAGACACAAAGAAATGGAAAAACATTCCATGCTCATGGATTTGCAGAACAAACATTGTGAAGATGTCAATGCTACCTAGAGCAATCTACACATTCAATGCAATCCCCATCAAAATACCATCCACTTTTTTCAAAGAAATGGAACAAATAATCCTAAAATTTGTATGGAACCAGAAGAGACCCCGAATAGCCAGAGGAATATTGAAAAAGAAAAGCAAAGCTGGCGGCATCACAATTCCGGACTTCCAGCTCTATTACAAAGCTGTCATCATCAAGACAGTATGGTATTGGGAGAAAAACAGACACATAGATCAATGGAACAGAATACAGAGCCCAGAAATGGACCTTCAACTCTATGGTCAACTAATCTTCGACAAAGCAGGAAAGAATGTCCAATGGAAAAATGACAGTCTCTTCAACAAATGGTGTTGGGGAAATTGGACAGCCCCATGCAGAAGAATGAAACTGGACCATTTCCTTACACCACACACAAAAATAGACTCCAAATGGTTGAAAGACCTAAATGTGAGACAGGACTCCATCAAAATCCTAAAGGAGAACACAGGTAGCAACCTCTTCGACCTCAGCCGCAGCAACTTCTTCCTACAAACATCGCCAAAGGCAAGGGAAGCCAGGGTAAAAATGAACTGTTGGGATTTCATTAAGATAAAAAGCTTTTGCACAGCAAAAGAAACAGTCCACAAAACCAAAAACAACCGACAGAATGGGAGAAAATAATTGCCAAATGACATATCAGATAAAGGGCTAGTATCCAAAATCTATAAAGAACTTATCACACTCAACATCAAAGAACAAATAATCCAATCAAGAAATGGGCAGAAGACATGAAAAGACATTTTTCCAAAGAAGACATCCAAATGGCCAACAGACACAAGAAAAAGTGCTGAACATTGCTCGGCATCAGGGAAATCCAAATCAAAACCTCAATGAGATACCACCTCGCACCAGTCAGAATGGCTAAAATTAACAAGTCAGGAAATGACAGATGTTGGCGGGGATGTAGAGAAAGGGGAACCCTCCTACACTCTTGGTGGGAATGCAAGCTGGTGCAACCACTCTGGAAAACTGTATGGAGGTTCCTCAAACAGTTGAAAATAGAGCTACCATACGATCCAGCAATTGCACTACTGTGTATTTACCACAAAGATACAAATGTAGGGATCCGAAGGGGTACGTGCACCCCAATGTTTATAGCAGCAATGTCCACAATAGCCAAACTGTGGAACGAGCCAAGATGTCCATTGACAGATGAATGGATAAAGAAGAAGTGGTATATATACACAATGAAATATTATGCAGCCATCAAAAGGAATGAGATTTTGCCATTTGCAACGACGTGGATGGAACTGGAGGGTGTTATGCTGAGTGAAACAAGTCAATCAGAGAAAGACATGTATCATATGACCTCACTGATATGAGGAATTCTTAATCTCAGGAAACAAACTGAGGGTTGCTGGAGTGGTGGGGGCGTGGGAGGGATGGGGTGGCTGGGTGATAGACATTGGGGAGGGTATGTGCTATAGTGAGTGCTGTGAATTGTGCAAGACTGTTGAATCACAAATCTGTACCTCTGAAACAAATAATGCAATATATGTTAAGAAAAAAAAAGAAGAAGAAGATAGCAGGAGGGGAAGAATGAAGGGGAGTAAGTTGGAGTGGGAGACGAACCATGAGAGACGATGGACTCTGAAAAACAAACTGAGGGTTCTAGAGGGGAGGGGGTGGGGGGATGGGTTAGCCTGGTGATGGTATTAAAGAGGGCACGCTCTGCGTGGAGCACTGGATGTTATGCACAATCAATGAATCATGTAACACAACATCAAAAACTAATGATGTAATGTACGGTGATTAACATAACAAAAAAATAAAAAAAAATCTACTTGTTCTATCCGTTATGGGAAATGTGTCAAAAATCTCTTTTTGCAATGGTGAATTTGCCCATTTCTCCTATCATTTTTTTATTATATTTTTGAAGTTATGCTATCAGGTACAGAAGAACTTAGAATTGTTTTTTCCTTCTGGTCAGTTGAAACTTTTATCATAACAAAAGTATTTTATTATAGCAAGAGTATTTTTGCTCTGATTTTTATTTTGCCTAATACTACATGTATTAGTATAGCTACCCCAATTTTCTATGGGTTGGTATTTGCCTTATATAACTATTTCTATCCTTTTATTTTTAACCTTTCTTTGTTTTTCAACCCCTTATGTGTCACTTTCTTTTTGCATATAGCTGAACTCTGACTCCATATATGAAATTTTCTGCCATTTAACTGGAGAGTTCCAACTATTTTTATTAAACCATTTAAGTGTATTATAAATACTAATATATATATATTTACCCATATCATTTTATTTTGTGCTTTTTGTTTTTCTTAATTTTTCTTTCCTATTTCCCCTTTGATTTCATGTCTATTTTTAAATAGACTGGGAGCTCTTTCCATCTTTTACCTTTTCCACCATGTTTACTCTTAAACTCATAACCTGCATATTTAACTTAGAAAATTAAAACTTAGTGAATATTTTTTATCATTCTGGATCCAGCCAGGAAGAGAGACACCACTGTAAGTCTCTCAGTACAGGGAATTTAATACAAGCCATTGGTTACAGAGGTAATGGGAATGCTAAGAAGCTATATAGAGGATAGTAATTCAGCGTATAGTGAGAGCAAGAAGTTGGCCTCTGCTTCTAGGGTTGGAGGGGCAATGGAGAGGCCCAAATGATATAAATGGTAAAGCTTCCTATTAGGTCTTCAATTCCTACTAATTTACGTTCAATATCTTTCATCTCTTCCCTGATGGCTAGAGATGTTGAACATTTTCTCATGTGTCTGCTAGCGATTTGTATGTCTTCTTTGGAGAAATGTCTATTCATGTCTTCTGCTCATTTTTTGACTTGATTATTTGTTTTTGGGGTGTTGAGTTCGAGAAGTTCTTTATAGATCTTGGATCTAGTCCTTTATCCGTAATGTCATTTGCAAATATCTTCTCCCATTCTTTGGGTTGCCTCTTAGTTTTGTTGACTGTTTCCTTTGTGCAAAAGCTTTTTATCTTGATGAAGTCCCAATAGTTCATTTTTGCTTTTGTTTCCCTTGCCTTTAGATGTGTCTTGAAAGAGGTCGCTATGGCCAATGTGGAAGAAGTTACTTCCTATGTTCTCCTCTAGGATTTTGATGGATTCCTGTCTCACATTGAGGTCTTTCATCCATTTTGAGTTTATCTTTGTATATGGTGTAAGAGAATGGTCCAGTTTCGTTCTTCTGCATGTGGCTGTCCAATTTTCCCAGCACCATCTATTGAAGAGACTGTTTTTTTTTTTTCTATTGGATATTCTTTCCTTCTTTGTCCAAGATTAGTTGACCATAGAATTGAGGGTCCATTTCTGGGGTGTCTATTCTGTTCACTGATCTATGTGTCTGTTTTTGTGCCAATACCATGCTGTCTTGATGATCACAGTTTTGTAATATAGCTTGAAGATGGGCATTGTGATGCCACCAGCCTTGGTTTTCTTTTTCAACAATCCCCTGGCGATTTGGGGGTCTTTCCTTTTCCATACACATTTTAGGATTGTTTGTTCCAGCTCTGTGAAAAATGTTGATGGTTTTTGGATAGGGATTGTATTGAAAGTGTAGATTGCTCTGAGCAGCACAGACATTTTAACAAAGTTTATTCTTCTAATCCATGAGCATGGAATGTTTTTCCATCTCTTTGTGTCTTCCTCAATTTCTTTCATAAGTGTTCTGTAGTTTCTAGAGTAAAGATCCTTTATCTCTTTGGTTAGGTCTATTCCTAGGTATCTTATGGTTTTTGGGCTACTGTAAATGGAATCAACTCCTTAATTTCTCTTTCTTCAGTCACATTGTGTATAGAAATGCAACTGATTTCTTTTTTTTTTTAAAGATTTTATTTATTTATTTGAGAGAGAGAGAATGAGAGATAGAGAGCACGAGAGGGAAGAGGGTCAGAGGGAGAAGCAGACTCCCTGCTGAGCAGGGAGCCCGATGTGGGACTCGATCCCGGGACTCCAGGATCATGACCCAAGCCGAAGGCAGTCGCTTAACCAACTGAGCCACCCAGGCGCCCTAGAAATGCAACTGATTTCTGTGCATTGATTTCGTATCCTGCCATGTTGCTGAATTGCTGTATGAGTTCCAGTAATTTGGGGGTGGAGTCTTTTGGGTTTTCCAAATACAGTATCATGTCATCTGAGAAGAGTGAGAGTTTGACTTCTTCTTTGCCAATTTGAATGATTTGTTTCTTTTTGCTGTCTGATTGCTGAGGCTAGGACTTCTAGTATTATGTTGAACAATAGTGGTGAGAGTGGGCATCCCTGTCATGTTCCTGACCTTAAGGGAAAAGCTCTCAGTTTTTCCCCATTGAGAATGATATTCGCTGTGGGCTTTTTGTAGATGGCTTTTATGATATTGAGGTATGTTCCCTCTATCCCTATATTTTGAAGAGTTTTAATCAGGAAAGGATGCTATATTTTGTCAAATGCTTTTTCTGCATCAACTGAGAAGATCATATGGTTCTTGTCTCTTTTGTTAATGTGATCTAGCACATTGATTGATTTGAACCATCCTTGCATCCCAGGATTAAACCCCACCTGCTCCTGGTCAATAATCCTTTTAATGTGCTGCTGGATCCTACTGGCTAGGATCTTGGTGAGAATTTTTGCTTCTATGTTCATCAGGGATATTGGTCTGTAATTCTCCTTTTTGATGGGGTCTTTGTCTGGTTTTGGGATCAGGGTAAGCCTGGCCTCATAGAATGAGTTTGGAAGTTTTCCTTCTGTTTCTATTTTTTGGAATAGCTTTAGTGGAATAGGTATGATTTCTTCTTTAATGTTTGGTAGAATTCCCCTGGGAAGCCATCTGGCCCTGGACTCTTGTTTTTTTGGCAGGTTTTTTATTACTGCTTCAACTTTGTTACTGGTTATTGGTCTATTCAGATTGTCTATTTCTTCCTGTTTCAGTCTTGGTAGTTTTTAAATTTCCAGGAAGGCATCCATTTCTTCCAGGTTGCTTAATTTGTTGGCAAATAGTCGCAGGTAAAAATTTCTAATAATTGTTTGTATTTCCTTGGTGTTAGTTGTGATCTCTTCCCTTTCATTCATGATTTTATTGATTTGGGTCCTTTCCCTTTTCTTTTGGATAAGTCTGGCCAGAGGTTTATCAATCTTGTTAATTCTTTCAAAGAACCAGCTCCTAGTTTCATTGATCTTTTCTACTGTTTTTCTGGTTTTTATCTCATTGATCTCTGCTCTTATCCTTATTATTACTCTTCTCCTGCTTAGTTTAGGTTTATTTGCTGTTCTTTCTCCAGCTCCTTCAGGTGTAAGGTTAGCTTGTGCATTTGGGATTTTTCTACTTTTTTGAGAGAGGCTTGGATGGCTATGTATTTCCCCCTTAGGACCGCCTTTGCAGTATCCCATAGGTTTTGGACCGATGTTTTGTCATTCTCATTAGATTCCATGAATTGTTTAAGTTCTTCTTTAATTTCCTGGTTGAACCAATCATTCTTTAGCAGGATGCTCTTTAACTTCCAAGTGTTTGAATTCCTTCCAAATTTTTTTTTGTGATTGAGTTCCAGTTTCAAAGCATTGTTGTCTGATAACATGCAGGGAATAATCTCAATCTTTTGGTATCAGTTGAGACCTGATTTGTGACCTAGTATGTGGTCTATTCTGGAGAAAGTTCCATGTGCACTCAAGAAGAATGGGTATTCTGTTGTTTTAGGGTGGAATGTTTTGTATATAACTATGAAGTCCATCTGTTCCAGTGTGTCATTCAAAGCTCTTATTTGTTGATCTTCTGCTTAGATGATCTGAGTGGAGTGTTGAGGTCTCCTACTATTAATGTATTATTATCAATATGATTCTTTATTTTGGTTAATAGTTGGCTTATGTAGTTGGCTGCTCCCATATTGGGGACAAAGATAGATATTTACAATTGTTAGATCTTATTGGATAGACCTTTTAAGTATGATATAGTGTCCCTTCTACAACTCTTACTACAGTCTTTGGTTTAAAATCTAATTTGACTGATTTGAGAATTGCTACCCCAGCTTTCTTTTGAGGTCTATTGGCATGATAAATGGTTCTCCATCCCCTCACTTTCAATCTGGAGGGGTCTTTAGGTTCAAAATGAGTCTCTTGTAAACAGCATAGTGATGGGTCCTGTCTTTTTAACAAATCTGAAACCCTCTGCCATTTCATGGGAGCATTTAGGCCATTCACACTGAGAGTAACTACTGAAAGATATGAATTTAGTGCCATCATATTATCTGTAAAGTCCTTATTTTTTATAGTCTCTTGCTCTTGTTTTGTTCCATATTTTTTTATTTTATTTTTTTTAGAGATTTTATTTATTTATTTATTTGAGAGAAAGAGAGAGAGAGAGGGAAACAGCATGAGAGGGGATAGGGTCAGAGGGAGAAGCAGGCTCCCCGATGAGCCAGGAGCCTGATGTGGGACTCGATCCCTGGACTCCAGGATCATTACCTGAGCCGAAGGCAGTTGCTTAACCAACTGAGCGACCCAGGTGCCTATATATTTTTTTTCTTTAAACACATTAGCCTAATTATTGTATTCTGGATTTGAAAATTCTAGTGCCTTATGTTTTTGCAGGTCTGATTCTGTTTTTGGTTGTTTTTTCTGACTCTCATTCATGTGACTTATTTTCCTAGATACTTTTTATTGTGAACTTGTATTTGTTGGAAGTTGTTCTGAGAATTCTTTAAATCTGGGTATGAGTATGTATTCTTCAAGGAGTTTTTATGTTTGCTCCTACCATTACCCAGGGTATTATAAACTTGCATGTACTTTATAGTTTTTGTTTGCAGTTTTTAGGGTAATGAAAAGATTGCAAATCAGACCCTAAATCCATGTGGACTCTGGCCAGTGATTAAGAAATCTCAGGGAAAACATTTTTCTTTTTTTTACCTGTATCTACAACCAAGACTGAAAATTTTCTCGACAACTGCTTTTGTGGAAAAGTTATTTTTTCTCCTAGTTTGTCCTGTTTATTGGAATATATTTCCTCCAGAATCCTGACTTTAAGCCAATGACCTTTGATCCAACTCCCTTCTCTACAAAGGCCCAAGGCTTTTTCCCCAGTCCCACTTGCTCCTAAGCATCCCACAGAGTTGGTGCTTGTTCTCTTCCCTCACCTCATGCTTCTGCTTTGCTCCTCTTCTACATGTTTTTTTTCCACATTTCCTCACAGACTTATTTAATATTCCAAAAGAATTTTAAAAATATATTTTAAGTATTTTTAGAAGTTACATCTAGAAGGTAAAAATTCCAGTCCTAAAATAAAGATATTGGAATAACAAATAAATAAGGGAAGCAATTTCACAAACTTTTCTTTAACAGTATAGAAATACTGGGCGCCTGGGTGGCTCAGATGGTTGAGCGTCTGCCTTCGGCTCGGGTCATGATCCCAGGGTCCTGGGATCGAGTCCCGCATCGGGCTCCCTGCTCCTTGGGAGCCTGCTTCTCCCTCTGCCTCTCTCTCTCTCTCTCTCTGTCTCTCATGAATAAATAAATAAAAAGTTTAAAAAAAAACAGTATAGAAATACTATTCAAAAGCTATTTCTTTGTGTTTGTTAATATTTTACTCCCCTTACTATGCATCAAGCTCTTTGCTAAGCACTTTGCATACATTATCTAATTCAATCCTTGTAACGATTCCATGAAATAGATATTACTATTACTATTATTATCATCCCATTTTACACCTTAGAAAAATGAAGTTCATAAATATTAAGTAACATACTCTAAATCATGTAAGTAATAAGTGTTAGAGATGCAGTTGAAGCCTGGAGTCTCTGAGTATAAAGCCCCCCCCCTTTTTTTTACAATCATGCTTTGTTTATTCAGCAAGAGAAGACATCTGAGAATTTAAGTGAATTTACCAGGTAACTGAAACACTCCCCTTCCAGTACCAATCTTTTTACTTTAATTATTTTATTTATTTTATTTTATTTTATTTTATTATGTTAGTCCCCATACATTACATCATTAGTTTTTGATGTAGTGTTCCATGATTCATTGTTTGTATATAACACCCAGTGCTCCATGCAATATGTGCCTTCCTTAATACCCATCACCAGCCGAACCCCTCCCCCACCCCCCTCCCCTCTAAAACCCTCAGTCTGTTTCTCAGAGTCCATAGTCTCTCATGGTTCCTCTCCCCCTCTGATTTCCGCCCCCCACTTCATTTTTCCCTTCCTAATATCTTTTTTTTTAACATAAAATGTATTATTTTTTTCACAAGTCTGTGACTCATCAGTCTTACACAATTCACAGTGCTCACCATAGCACTTACACTCCCCATTGTCCATCACCCAGCCACCCCATCCCTCCCGCCCCCCACACTCCAGCAACCCTCAGTTTGTTTCCTAAGATTAAGAGTCTCTTATGGTTTGTCTCCCTCTCTGGTTTCATCTTGTTTCATTTTTTCCTCCCTTTCCCTATGGTCCTCCGTCTTGTTTCTCAAATTCCTCATATCAGTGAGATCATATGATACTTGTCTTTCTCTGATTGCCTTATCTCACTTAGCATAATACCCTCCAGTTCCATCTATGTCATTGCAAATGGCAAGATTTTGGTTTTTTGATGGCTGCATAATATTCCACACACACACACACACACACACACACACACACACACCACATCTTTATCCATTCTTTATCCATTCATCTGTTGATGGACATCTTGGCTCTCTCCATACTTTGACTATTGTGGACATTGCTGCTATAAACATTGCGGTGCACGTACCCCTTCGGATCACTACATTTGTATCTTTGGGGTAAATACCCAGTAATGAAATTGCTGGGTTGTAGGGTAGTTCTATTTTCAACTTTTTGAGGAATCTCCATACTGTTCTCCAGAGTGGCTGCACCAGTTTGCTTTTCCACCAACAGTGTAGGAGAGTTCCCCTTTCTCCGCATCCTTGCCAACATTTGTCATTTCCTGACTTGTTAATTTTAGCCATTCTGACTGGTGTAAGGTGGTACCTCATTGAGGTTTTGATTTGGATTTCCCTGATGCCGAGCGATGTTCAGCACTTTTTCATGTGTCTGTTGGCCATTTGGATGTCTTCTTTGCAGAAATGTCTGTTCATGTCTTCTGCCCATTTCTTGATTGGATTAGTTGTTCTTTGGGTGTTGGGTTTGATAAATTCTTTATAGATTTTGGATACTAGCCCTTTATCTGATATGTCATTTGCAAATATTTTCTCCCATTCTGTCGGTTGTCTTTTGGTTTTGTGGACTGTTTCCTTTGCTGTGCAAAAGCTTTTTATCTTGATGAAGTCCCAATAGTTCATTTTTGCGCTTGCTTTCCTTGCCTTTGGCAATGTTTCTAGGAAGAAGTTGCTGTGGCTGAGGTCGAAGAGGTTGCTGGCTGTGTTCTCCTCTAGGATTTTGATGGACTCCTGTCTCACATTTAGGTCTTTCAACCATTTGGAGTCTATTTTTGTGTGTGGAGTAAGGAAATGGTCCAGATTCATTCTTCTGTTTGTGGCTGTCCAATTTTCCCTACACCATTTATTAAAGAGACTGTCTTTTTTCCATTGGACATTCTTTCCTGCTTTGTCAAAGATTAGTTGACCATAGAGTTGAGGGTCCATTTCTGGGCTCTCTATTCTGTTCCATTGATCTATGTGTCTGTTTTTGTGCCAGTACCATAATGTCTTGAGGATGACAGCTTTGTAAGAGAGCTGGAAGTCTGGAATTGTGATGTCACCCACTTTGCTTTTCTTTTTCAACATTCCTCTGGCTATTCGGGGTCTTTTCTGGTTCCATACAAATTTTAGGATTATTTGTTCCATTTCTTTGAAAAAAGTGGATGGTATTTTGATAGGGATTGCATTAAATGTGTAGATTGCTCTAGGTAGCATTGACACCTTCACAATATTTGTTCTTCCAATCCATGAACATGGAACGTTTTTCCATTTCTTTGTGTCTTCTTCAATTTCTTTCATGAGTATTCTATAGTTTTCTGAGTACAGATTCTTTGCCTCTTTGGTTAGATTTATTCCATAAGGTATCTTATGGTTTTGGGTGCAATTGTAAATGGGATCGACTCCTTGATTTGTCTCTCTTCTGTCTTGTTGTCGGTGTATAGAAATGCCACTGATTTCTGTGCACTGATTTTATATCCTGCCACTTTACTGAATTCCTGTATGAGTCCTAGGAGTTTTGGGGTGGAGTCTTTTGGGTTTTCCACATAAAGTATCATATCATCTGCAAAGAGTGAGAGTTTGACTTCCTCTTTGCCAATTCAGATGCCTTTTATTTCTTTTTGTTGTCTGATTGCTGAGGCTAGGACTTCTGGTACTGTGTTGAATAGCAGTGGTGAAAGTGGGCATCCTTGCCATGTTCCTGACCTTAGGGGGAAAGCTCTCAGTTTTTCCCCATTGAGAATGATATTCACTGTGGGTTTTTCATAGATGGCTTTTATGATATTGAGGTATGTACCCTCTATCCCTAAACTGTGAAGAGTTTTAATCAAGAAAGGATGCTGCACTTTGTCAAATGCTTTTTCTGCATCTACTGAGAGGATCATATATTCTTGTTCTTTATTTTTTTTATTAATGTATTGTATCACATTGATTGATTTGCAGCTGTTCAACCAAACTTGCAGCCCAGGAATAAATCCCACTTGGTCGTGGTGAATAATCCTTTTAATGTACTGTTTAAAACATGTTTTTAACCATACTTCTATAAAGTTGAGTACATAATAGAATGAGCAGGCTGTGCTACACCAAATAGTCTTCATAAAATATTACAGAAGGTTATTTGAGTCAGAAGGTTATTTATTATATTTATTACATTATTAAATTTAAAAATTTTAAATTCCACTTTTCTTTGAACTCTATTTATATCAAAGACTTCACTGGAGTTTGGCAAGCTCCCAACTTCGTATCTGCCTTATCTGTTCTTTTGGTCTTTTTGTGAAACTCTCACCCTTAAAGCATGCTAAGTGACAGGTAAATAGGTAAGGAAAAGAAAAAGAAAGATGACAAATCAGACAGAATTTTAGATGGCATTAACAATTCCTGCTTGAGAGCCTCTCCTTAGCATACTTTTTTGAAAATATGATTATGATAGTGACAAGTCTTTTTTTCTATGAATGTGAATCCAAGTTAATATATGTCACATTGCAAATCAAAAACAACAAAAAAGAAACACAAAACCCCCCACAAAAGACACTGAGTAAGGAGAATGCGAGCCAGATTCTTAAAAAAGAAAATTTTTGCTAGTCTGAGCTTGAGTTTACCTGCAGCAAACTTTTTATGTGTGATCATTAATGAGAAATCTGCAAAGCAGTAGAAGGCCAGGCTCAAGAACAAATGAAAAAAATAAAGAAATGAATATTTAGAAACTTCATACAGAGATTTAAAAAAAGAAAATATGAAATGGAGAATGGACAATATTGCTGATTAATCACTATAGCAGGCATAAAGCAACATGCAGACATAAAAATGCTACAGGACAGCCTATGGAGTGCTCAAATCTCTCCAGTTCTTGTTGTACAATGAATGCAGAATCATTCAGCAATTAAATGAGTTTTTGTCATTACAAAATGTTAAAATTCCCTCTCTCCCTATGCCTATGAAGAAAAATAGCTTTCATTTTCTAGGATCTTTCGGTTTTCACAGCTAATGCTAAAAAATTGAAGTGATTCTTGTGAAATCCTTAAAGTTTAGTTCAAAAAGTACAATGCCATCACCATGAATGCTCTTTGAGAAATAGTCAAACTTCTCTTTAATCTAATAAAGATGTCTAAAAATAGAAGATTACTGCTTCTGTTACAAAATGACAGTGTGGAGAAGTAATATATAAATAGGCAAAGCAGCTTAGTTTTTCTTGGTAGTTGAATCCTGAGGTTGATTCAGTCCAGGAAACTCTCTTTTGTATCTAACTCTCTTTTGTATCTAATATTATCTAGTATGGAAGATGGGTATCATTGGCATTGTGAGATGAACAGAGTTTTCAGATGTTTTTATGTACAGAAGTGTTAGAAAGTGGGAAGACCATGGGAATCCTGGTATCTACTTATGATTATATCATCATATAAAACCCCTTTATGTTCTAGGTTGGTGGAATTGCATGTTGTGATATACAAAGGGATGAGCTTACTGAAAAAGCAAAACATTCCATTAGGAATCTCTGCACTGACGAGGACAAACAAGCACACCTTTTACTCCATAGCTCTTCTACCTTCAATGACTTGTGCCTACAGCCTGCAGCAGAACTTACAACAGGGTTCCTATGAGTCACAGTTCCTACCCAGGGTACAAACCCTCATGTGCATTAACACTTGCCATAAGTAGTACAGTCTCACCCTACACCATCCATGCAGAGTTCATGGTGCTATTTATGCTCAGGAAAGAAAACTACACAATCTTATTCAACTGAATATTCACATTGACCTCTGTCCCCTCCATATATTCCACTGAAATGACTATAAGGAAATTTAAGTTAGAATTAATTCATGATTGTCCTGAGATGAGAGGAGAGAACAACTGAAGATCAGAGATCAACTACACTTATCATGGTGAGTACTGTGCAATGTGCAGAATTGATTCACTATGTTGTACACCAGAACCTAACCTAACATTGTAGATCTATACTTCAATTAAAAAAAATAGTTTCTTAAAGATGCAAAACCAAAATAAAGATTAGAAAAATAAATTAGAGCAGAAACTAAATTTCAAAAGAATATTAGTAAAGAGTCTATAATAGAGGTAGCAGCTAGTGCCATAGCCATGGAAAAACTATAGACAGACAGACAGACAGAAAGAAAGAAAAACTACAGATCAAGAGCTTGTAAGAAGGAAGATAAGAATTGGTAGGTGATTTATTAAGGAGTTATTTAAAGAAGTATTTT
Organism: Zalophus californianus; assembly: GCF_009762305.2. Lineage (NCBI taxonomy): Eukaryota > Metazoa > Chordata > Mammalia > Carnivora > Otariidae > Zalophus > Zalophus californianus. Next base: position 127,549,076 of record NC_045598.1, read on the forward strand.
GAGCTTGGGCTATCACCCCCATCATTTGCCATCATCTCCTCAATGCATTCTGATAGTTTCTAAGATAAAAGGGTAACAATGATCTCTAAAAATGTCAGCTGATCTGTGTAAGGAAGAGCTAGGGACTTGAGTTTAGATATAGGCACTCCAAAGTAAAGCCCTTTTTGCTGGTGTTTGGTGGGGATTGGAGTTTGGTGGGGTACCTCTCTCGCCAAATGACAGCTATCTTTCATGTACATGGAGACTATAGTCAACCTTCCCATTCAGGTGAGAAAGTTAGTAGGAAAATTAGACTGTACGTATTCAGAACATCCATGCTGTATACCACATTAACAACTCAGCCCTTTATCCATGAATGAGAATAGACAATTAACAATCATTCATTTTCAAGGACATTAAAGACAGAAAAGAAAAAGACAACTGACCTTGGATAAAACAGACAATTGAGAGATCAGAAGAGAAATTTAAAAAAAGATCTTGTTAATATGCTCTGAGAGATTTGGAAAGATAGTGATCTATAAAACAAGAATTAGTGTACATATATTTCAGTAATTTATGAACACATTTTTTGACCATGTACCCTCATGGTGGTGGAGATGGTATGAAAAATGGCAAGCAAATACAGAATTACTATTATTAGGTTTATTTTTTAAAGTAGGGTGGGTGAAGCAATTCTGCAACTATTTTAGTTATATTATAGGTTCAAGCAAATAACTAAATATGTTGATGTTTTGGGGAGCCAGGAAGAAAGGTCACATATGTTTGGAAAGTGAGAAGGCAAGGAAGATCCTTAAGGAGATAAATTAGAATTGGGATGTTGATGCAAACTCATGAATTCTAAAATATGTATATGTATGTGTACATGTGCATGTACATATATGTGCATGCGTGTGTGTGTGTTCCAGCTTTATCTGCTGAAAGATCCTAGAAACAGAGACATTCCAAAAATAATAGTTACCTCTAGTACTCAGATCTTGCTCTGTAATACCATTTCCCACTAAAAGTACTGGGGCTCCTCAGAGAAGTAGTTGATTCCAGAGCCAGGGAAAGGAAAGTACAAAATGAATAGAATGTTTTGTTAAGCCAGAAGCAAAAAAATATTTTTTTTTTTAAATGCTGGAGGTATGTTAAAAGGACACAAGAGCCAACACACATAAAGATGCTCCAACTGATGAGATGTGGAACAATTTGGTCATTAAAGTAATGAAGACAGTAATGAATTCTAGATTCAAAAAACAGAATTCTATGTATCCTTTCTAAATAGATAAATAAAAACATGCAGAAGGAAAGAGAACTCTTATTTGTAGTAGAATGACTTCCAACCAGTAAATGTAAAGAAAGCACTAGAGTTAAGAAAATTATTGTCTGGGACCAAAATGGTAAAGATTGATTCAGACAATAATCATGAATGGATGCTAAATCTGAGAAGGGAATATTTTTCAGAGGAAGGATATTTACATGGTCTTAAGTCATAGTCCTACAGATTGCTTATTAGTTGCTAGAGAGAAATAGTAACTATACAGTGAAGAAATAAAACAACATCTTCACTGGATCATTAAAAGTAACATCCCAACAGAAGGGCAAATGGACATTGAATGCTATATTAGTTGGCTAGACAAAGCAACACAAGCTAGGAGCCTTAAACAATAGAAATGTATTGTCTCACAGTTCTGGAGACTAAAAGTCCAAAATCAAGGTGTTGGCAAAGTTGGTTTCTTTTGAGGGCTGTAGGGGAAGAATCTGTCCCAGGCCTTTCTCCTTGGTTTATCCATCCATCCATACATACATACATGCATACATGGAGAGACTATGTGCTCATACATGGAAATGACTAAGTCAATGGGGCAAATTATTAGCAATTGGTGAATTTGGGTAAAGGACATGTAGGTGTTTATTATACTGTTTTTGTAAATTTCTGTAAGTTTGAAGTTACTTCTAAAGAGAAAGTTAAGAAAGATACAAATTGCAATTAAAAAAAATCAGCAGGAAATCTATAAGAAAATATCTAGGAAATCTCAGAGTTTAGTGCAAAATGAATAAGAGGTATGGGTCAATACACAAAAGATGAGAAAAGAGGTTAAGTCTAATCCATACTATAGGAGTTGTGAGAGAGAGAAGAGAATATTCAAAGAAATTATAGGAAGATGTGTTCCCAGAGATAAAGACCCATATTCATGTTGAAAGGACTCACTGAGCATCAAGAAGAAAGAATAATAATTTAAAAAGGATCCACACTCAGTTCCACTCTTGTGAAATTCCAGTACCCTAAGAATAAAGTGAACATCCAAAAGAATTTGAGAGCAAAAGGCAGGTTCTTTACACAATAACAAGACTCCAAACAGCATCAAATTTGTCATTAGTGTCACCAGATTCTTAAGAAAATGGAGCAGTACCTTCAAAGTGAGATCTGCTGGTAAGAACCAGCAATGCTGGAATACTAGAAGAACAGTAATGATGCCAAACAAATTCCAGGGGAAAATTAATACTATATTTTGACCCTAACCAAATCACCAATTAAGAGTGAGGGCAGAGTGAAAACAGTTGTAAATTTATAATAATTCATAAATTTTTTACTGACACAACCACTTTAAGAAAAGTACCAGAAAAATGAAAAAATGTATACATGAAAAAGAAAGACAAGGGAGACAAATTAGTGGACATAATCCAGAAGTATAACAAAAGGGAATCTGGAATGATGGATACTATGCAGAAAGCCTGGAAATTGTTGGTTCAGATTCAAATGGAAAAGTTTTCAAGATGTCTTCAAGAAGAGAATTAATTATATTTGACAAAAATTGTATGATTAAAACACTGGGTGGTCCTGATGATAAAGAGAAGTCATGTGATACCAATAATACAATAGTAACAACAACAACATCATGAATGCAACTCCTTGAGTTTCTTTCTTGAAAGAAGGTCTCTTTCCTTACCCTTTCCCTTCCCTTTCTCTTCCCTGTCCTTGCTTCTTCTCTCTCTCCCACCTTCCCTCCCTCCCTCCTTCCTTCTTATTATCATGTTATAGAGTGAGGAGAAAGAAGTTTCTTTTCAATTATCTTTTGAGAAAGTTATATTTTCATCTTAAATTAGATTTTAGGGGCGCCTGGGTGGCTCAGTCGTTAAGCGTCTGCCTTCAGCTCAGGTCATGATCCCAGAGTCCTGGGATCAAGCCCCGCATCGGGCTCCCCGCTCAATGGAAAGCCTGCTTCTCCCTCTCCCACTCCCCCTGCTTGTGTTCCCTCTCTCACTGTGTCTCTCTCTGTCAAATAAATAAATAAAATCTTTTTAAAAAATCAGACTTTAGACTGTTGTCACATCTAATACTTTGCATCATGCCTATAGGAACCCCTTTCCATTTTGAACAAACTACCCCTTGATCTCAATTACTCCCTGAAATACTTCAGAAAGCACTCTAGTATCTCTTTACCTTTATATTCCTTCTCTATACATGGAAAGGACCACTTGACCACTGACTCTAGACTCTGTGGCCAATTTTTCCTTTTTTCTTCAATATTCAAATGTTTCAGCATTAAGTCAACCCCACTCTGACTTTGTGTCTTAATTTTTATAGTTGAGCATTAAGCAACTTTCCACTTTTGTCCTCTAGTTCCAGTCGCTTGGGCCCTGTTCCTCTTGCTGGAACTCCTGTGTCAAATACCTGCTAACATGCTGGTCACTTAGAACAAGTCCTGCCCCAGCAGGCATCAGATCGGCCTGGTGGACTGCTACTTGGATCTCCACACGTGGCTGGCTCCCACATTCACCTTTTGGGTTTAATCTTGACAACTCTTTTTTACTTTCTTAAACCATGCTGATGTCACCTGCCCAACCTAGATTTCCATCTGTTGGCTGTCATCACATTCTCTGGAATCCATCTAACCTAAAATTCTGAACCTTTCAGAAAGTGGGTCTGGCCACCAAACGGGTATTTCTAGCTCCAGACCTGAACTTTTCTGTTTTTTCCAACCTGCTGAAAGAATACATTCATGCTCTCTACTCCTTTTCCTTTTCCTATAACTGAAACCTGGTTTTCTCATGGTGATGCCATTGCTTTGTCCCACTTTAGTTGTAACTTCTACCCTGATTCAGTGAACAAGGAGTATAGAGTAAAATCTTTGTACTGATGCATTCAGATCAGACTGTGTTCTTCACCATTACTATTTACACCTACACTTGGAAACACTAAGTCCTTGTTCTGGCCCTTGTTACCTCAAGCCTGACCTATTGCAATACACCCCAACTGTTTTCTCCATATTTTATTTTTTTCTCTGCACACCAATCCATCCTGCCACTCTGTCAAAGTTACTTTTCTTAAAGAGGAAAATGTTTCTGCTGAAAACTCTGTCTCATTCCAAGTCCATAAGGATATTTTGATCTCTTGGAAGGAATCATGAAAAACCATTAATAATTCCTTGTCCTGGAGTCAAGGCCCTCTATTGGTTTTGAGATACCCATTGATGCTGATTTAGACCATCCATTTCGAAAATGTATATTAAAATGCCACTCTATGTAGGCAAGCCATTGAGAGACATGGCATGTAAAATTTGTTTGGAGACTTCTGATCTTTTCAAATATCACATAAATATTTTGTACTACCAACAATAAACATAGCCTTGTTTCCAAGGAGACACAGTTGAGAAATGACCTTCATTGAAATATGTGGAAGAAACAGATCTTGTTATTCTTTGATCACAGAGCTTACCTCTCATGTTTGTGTCCAGCACATCTCACTGTAGCATCCTGTGAGTGCTACATGCCCTGGTCACAAAAAAGATCACAAAATTCAGTTAAAAGGGGATTGTAGTAAGAGTACTGAGAACGTCTTAGTAATAAATGCAGTTTAGCCATTATGAAATGAAAAAATAAACAGTTAGTAGCATTGGTAAAAACTTTCTCTTATACCACATATTTTATTCTTTTTTTAAAAAAAGATTTTTTATTTATTTGACAGAGAGAGACACAGCAAGAGAGCAGGAACACAAACAGGGGGAGTGGGAGAGGGAGAAGCAAGCTCTCCATTGAGCAGGGAGTCAGATGTGGGGCTCGACCCCAGGACCCTGGGATCAAGACCTGAGCCGAAGGCAGTCGCTTAACCAACTGAGCCACCCAGGCGCCCCAACCACATATTTTATTCTTAATAAATCTGAATCAGATGTATATATATTTGCTACATTGTCATGTAAATGTGAACCTGACTATTCTAACCAACTCTGTCCCTGCTATACTTGGTATCAGTTACTATGGTCCCTGAGTAGTATGGTATTATTGTATTAAAGTTGTTTTGGCTGAGGAAAATTTCCATGTACCAGTCATAAATACCATCATAATCAAGACATAGAACATTTCCATCATATTCCCACCTCCAGCCCCAGGCACCCACTAACCTTGTTTAGATTTATTTTTTAAGAATTTCATATAAATGGAATAATACAGAATTTTAATTTTGCTCTCTGGTTTCTAGAAATCAATTTTTAAATGCTCTAATTTCTTACATGTGTGTGCATGTGTGTGTGCACACACATATAACAAAATGTTAATGGTTGTTATCTCTCAGTGATGGTAGTATAGTAGCAGACATCTGTGACTCATTTTCCATTCCCATTCCTTCTCCTTCAATCATGAGTGCCAGTTCTCATTATAGTGTCAAGCTCTCCACCACTGTAGCGCTTGTGCTCTGGGAGAGGGCTTCACCCCTGTTGCCTGAGTTACTCAGTGATGAACCTGTGAGGGATTCAAAGCCAGGACCATTTGGAGCCAAATCAAATCTGAAACTTTGGTTTTAGCCTTCAGGGTTGCAAAGTCTTTCTTTTCCCATAGATTTGGAACATTAGAGTATTTGGAGTGTCGCCATGCTGCAGACTTCAAGAGGTAGCCCACCTGAGATTGGAGTCAGCTTCATGCATAGCAAAGCCAGAGATGGTGAGACAGCAATCTAATCCTCATAACATTCTTTTACCTCAAGTAAACTGGCACCTAAAGCTAGTTCAATCCCTGCTGTTTTCAGTTCTAGGAGCCAATAGATCCTCTCTTTGCTTAAGTAAATAATAATTGGGTGTTTCTGTAACATATAGTAGAAAAATTACTAACAGTTATAAATTATGGATGATTTTTTTCTTAGTATCTTCCTGTATTTTCCATTTTTCTGTGATAGACATAATAGTTATAAATAGAATCCCCCCACCACTACCCATAAAGGTTACAAAATTGTTTTTAATTCTCCAAAATAGTATTACCAAATTCTTTCCCTTATTTTTTTTTTTGTTGTTGAAAAGTTTAGTTTGTCTTTTAATGTTACATCTGAATCTTATTTTAAGGAATATATTCCATTAAAGAAATACTTATTCCTAAATCCTGTTCCAGCTATTTTGGTAACTGACAATACCAGAATGGTTTCAGGATAATCTTACTTTCTCTGAAGCTAACTTATATTTAAGAAAACCTCAGTTTTCCTTAGCTATATCAGTGTATTGTGGGCTACATTTATCATTCTATGTAGATTTCCATCCCAGACTAAGGAAACTTGACACATATTTTTCTTTTGAAATAACTCTTTATAAGTAGTTGGTATGCATATTGTTAATATGAGGCACTATATTTAACATAAACTCTCACAGAATAGTTTTGATTATTGAATATTTGCTGAGAAACAGTCTGAGCTCCTGATCTTCTCAGGTTAAAATTGGCTGAAATTAGAGAAGTTGAAACATGGAGGTAAGATGGAGGAGAGGGATAGGTATCATCTTTAAATAAGAGGAGCCAGAGCTCTCCATGGAAATCTGGAAAAAATAAATTATGTACTGTCTTAGTACTTTCAGGCTGCTATAATAAACTGCCATAGACTGGGTGGCTTAAAAAACCAGAATTTACTTCTCATAGTTCTGGAAGTTGGGAAATCCAAGATCAAGGCGCTAGCAGATCTGGTGATGATCTGCTTCCTAGTTTGTAGACAGCTGTCTTGTCTCTGTGTTCTCACTTGATGGAAGGGGCCAGAGAGCTCTCTGGGGTCTCTTTTATAAGGGTATTCCATTCATGTGGACTCCAGCCTCATGATCTAAGTACCTTCCAAGGCCCTGCCTCCAAATACCAGCACACTGGGGATTAGATTTCAACATATGAATTTGGGGGTGGAACACACACATTCACTGCATAGTATGTCATGTTTCAGGAATTTGTTTTAGGCACTAAATATATATAGATGAAAAACGTCTTCCCATACTCAAGGACCTTAGCTATTTAGTGAGTAGTGACAATTTGTGTGATTCTACTTAGCTCAACTCATGTGGGAGAACAGTTAAGCCTTTTGGTGAAAAGCAATAAAAACTGGCTCTGAATGTCAAAATGATAACTTTTGGAAGGATCTGGCATGGTTCACTAAATAAAACAGCAGCTGAAGAACAAGGCTGGAAAGGACAGGAAGAAGGGAAGCTTTGGGCATCCCATTGCAGGGACTAATCTATAATTTCAACAAATCAGCTCCATAATTTTTCCCTCTCTTTGTCTCTCTCCTAAAAATGTAAAGTCCTAGAAAATAAACAGTCAGGCTAAGAAGGGCAAAGCATCTTGTCTTGATAAATTTATCAATTCTTCTTTTACCAGAATAATGGTAATAATAGACGCTAGGCAGCAAAACCCATAATATTTACTACCTTCAGTTAGGATTTAGCAGTGGGCCTAAAACTTGGCTATTCAAAGCCCCCACTCATAAGATGGATAGTTCATGTTTTAGGGTAACTCCTACGGATACCTCCCATCTTGTGAAATAATTCTGTAAAGTACTCAGCACAATGCTGGTCATACATTAGGCTGTCAATAAATGATGGCAATTACTACTGCTTTTGTCATTCCAAAATTATGCCATTTATATTTCCTCAAAAAATTTCATTATGTTGTCCTGGGTAAAGCTCATATTCGGTCACTCCTTTAGAATATCTGAGGATAGTGGCATGACAATCACTTTACTAGTACATTTTGGAATCAGTCTGGACAAGGAGGAAAATTGACTTTTGACCTGGAATGAGACCTGAACAAGAAGTAGAGCAAAAGCTGAAGAATTAACCTGGCTGGTCTTTAGGGTTTGGGCCTAGATGTGTATCCTGGTGGGCCAGGTAGTGGATTCAGGGTTTAAGGAAGCATACCTGTCCTCATCTACCATTTATGGCAAATGACCTTTTGGTTCTGATGTTTAACTCTGTTGTAATAGAGTTAGACATCTATGCAGTTGCCATGGCCTCATCTTCCTGCCCCTTGACTTTGGGTCATGTGACTTGCTCTGACCAATGTAATGTTTGATGTTAATGAGTGGAGGCTTGAAATATGCTTGTACTTTAAGGCTTCTTATTCTTCTGCCATTCTCATGAGAATAGAATGAAACACATGGCCCCAGAAGTGACACATGGAAGACCACCCAAGCTGAATCTCAGATGCATTACTGAGAAACAGATGCTTATTGTTAAATTTTAGGGTAGCTGGTGAGCAGAATTATTGTGGCAATAACTGACTGATATGCTATTTAAAAAATTCTTTATATATAGTTGGGAGATGAATGATTAATGGATGTGCAATGATCGCTAGCATAGATCACTAGGAACCCCAAAACTGGCAATGAATTGAATTTGATGGATGTATTTTCAGATATGATTGTTATAAAACCTCTGCACTTCACTGAAATGATGTTCCATCATTTTATAATGTAGAATTCCCAAAAAATATTTATGACAATATTGTTAAAGAGGTTCTCTTTTCAAAATAATATGGCTCCATCAATTAATGAAAAAATATGAAAATTTTAAGTTGAACTTAATTAGCACTCTTTTAAGTGTCCATGAAAATTGGAAAAGGATAATGACATTTGAAAGCTATTTTCAATTTTAAGAAGTTAATTGTTTCATGTCTGAACAGAGTAAGTGCAAAGCAGTCCTAAAAGATCTGCTCAACAGAGTATGTAGAAGGCAAGTTCTATTTTTAATGCTTTTTAAACAGAATAAATGAATTAACATTTAAGTGAATAACATTAAACAATAAAAAACAAGTTTTTCACCAAAATTATTATAAGATTGTCATAATATGCCTTCATAGTATCCATTTTATCCTAGTGATGTATTTCTTTTATTCTTTTGTAAGGATGTCATGCAAACTTTGGAAATTAAAAGTTATTTTCAAGGAGTGTTCTTTTTTCTCTAGACTTCTATATAGATGACTTGTAAAAGATCATGGTGTTACTGGGTATTTACCCCAAAGATACAAATGTAGGAATCCAAAGGGGTACATGCACCCCAATGTTTATAGCAGCAATGTCCACAATAGCCAAACTGTGGAAAGAGCCAAGATGTCCATCGACAGATGAATGGATAAAGAAGATGTGGTATATATACACAATGGAATATTATGCAGCCATAAAAAGGAATGAGATCTTGCCATTTGCAATGACATGGATGGAACTGGAGGGTGTTATGCTGAGTGAAACAAGTCAATCAGAGAAAGACATGTATCATATGACCTTGCTGATATGAGGACTTTTTAACCTCAGGAAACAAACTGAGGGTTGCCGGAGTGGTGGGGGGTGGGAGGGATGGGGTGGCTTGGTGATAGACACTGGGGAGGGTATGTGCTATGGTGAGCGCTGTGAATTGTGCAAGACTGTTGAATCACAGACCTGTACTTCTGAAACAAATAATGCAATATATGTTAAGAAAAAAAAAAAAGAAGAAGATAGCAGGAGGGGAAGAATGAAGGGGAGTAAGTTGGAGGGGGAGACGAACCATGAGAGACGATGGATTCTGAAAAGCAAACTGAGGGTTCTAGAGGGGAGGGGGTGGGGGGATGGGTTAGCCTGGTGATGGGTATTAAAGAGGGCACGTTCTGCATGGAGCACTGGGTGTTATGCACAAACAATGAATCATGGAACACTACATCAAAAACTAATGATGTAATGTATGGTGATTAACATAACAATAAAAAATAAAAAATAAAAATTAAAAAAAAGATCATGGTGTTAGAGTGTTCCCAGAAACAGAGTTTTCAAAAGATCAAAATATGTTCAACTAATCCATAGGACAAAGGTAAAGCCTTTGGGTCAAAAGCTATTTCTGCCACAGATGAAGTGACAAAAATTTAAATTTATTAAATAACCCAATAAATATTAAAGACCCATCTATTAGGAAGAATATAAAAGTAAAATTGAGTGTGAAGTTACTACTTGTTTCAGTTGCCTATTTCTGTAAGCAAGCTACCCAAAATTAGTGTCATGCAACAAGGATCATTTATTGTTAGTATCTCTCACAGATCTGAGGATAGACAGGACTCAGCTAGGCATTTTTCACTGAGGATGTCTCCTGCAGTATAGGCAGATAGTTACTGGGCTAGAGATATCTTGACGGCTTCTCAGCTCACATGTCTGGCACATGGGCTGGGTACACTAAAAAAGCACACATACAGGGGTGGGTTTCAACTTCTATTTGCTCCCTGCCTGTCCAGTTACATTACAACCAATATTGGTAAATGCTTGCTTTGCAAACCTCCCTAGTGGCCATCCTATTTTAAGTCAATAAGAATATACATATATAGGAGGCTGGGAAGGTGGTGGAGTAGGAGGAACCTAAGCTTGTCTTGTCCCACAGGTACAACCAGATAACACTCACATCAGGTTAGAAAACTACCCAAAGACCGGCAGAGGAGAGGCCACCTTCAAGAAGGTAGGAAAGGTGGAGAGGCGATTTGAAACCTAAACAGACCATGGCTGCTTGTGGGGGGAGGGAGTCAGGGGTGCTGAGAAGGGTGAGGAACAGACTGTCACACAGGGGAGCCTGCAAGGGGAAGACAAACCCCATAACATTTGGCTTTGAAAGTGAGAGGGGACAGATTTCATAAGTTCTTTTGTTTGTTTGTTTGTTTTAGATTTTATTTATTCAAGAGAGAGAGACAGACAGACAGACAGAGATGGAGAGAGCACAACAACCAGTGGACTTCAAGCCTGGCCTGGTTAGTGCTTGGATCCAAACATCAGTAAGCTGAGCTCTAGGAGAGCCCTGAGGGTGTTAGGAAGTTGAGTCCCCACCCTTAAAGAGATAGCATGCCAAGCAACCTTAGCAGATAGCATAGAACCAGCAGTTTGAAAAAACCACCAGGGAAAGACTGGAGGGAGAGTGTTTTCTCATCACAGGTCCTAGAGATACAAGGATCTCAGAGAGACTCCTCCAGGAACAAAGGAACTGATAGGCACCATTTCCCTCCCCCAGGCCCCAGCATAAACACATGGCCATTTGCAGGAACCAGCTCAGTGCCCACACTCCCTACTTAACTTGTTTGCACCAAGCCTTGCCCCCATCACTTCAGCAGATCCATCCTTCCCAGTCACACTTGCCTCAGTCCTGGCACTGTCAGTTCATGCCCCTAGAAGACCAGTGCAAATCTTCCCAGCGACAAAACCCCTGCCTTTTGTGGGATCCTCTGTCCTGTCAGTGGCAGTCCATGTGCTCTTTGCAGATCTGCTAAGTCAGTCCAGCCCTGAAGCAGAGGCTCCAGGTCTCATTTAGCAAGCAGATGGGCATATACCTTGTTAATACCCACTCCACATTAGCTGTGGACCAAACATTGCCCACTACAGGCAAGAAAGCCACTGCAGCCAAATGGACTGAAGGAAAAAGTGGCCATAACAAAACAGGACACACACAACACACACAGGAGTCACTCCCTGAAATGCCAGGTCCTAGGGAACAGGAGACATGGCACTGCAGGGCATTACAGGACCTCTTCATCATAAGGCCACTACTTGCAAGCAAGGGATGTAGCTGACATTCCTAATACAGGGAAACAGACACAGGTAGTTAGAAAAAAATGAGATAGAAAAATATGTCCCAGATGAAAGAACAGGACAAAAATCAAAGCAAGAGCGCTAAGTGAAATGAAGATACATAATATGCCTGATGGAGAACTTAAGGTAATATTCAAAAAGATACTGGACTTGAGAAAAGAGTGGAGGACCTCAGTGAGACCCTCAATAGATAAAAAACATGAAAAAGAAACAATCAAAGATGAAGAAATTAGTAATGGATATTAAAAATAAACTAGGTGGAATAAATAGTAGACAAGAGAAAGCAGAACAGATCAGGGAACTAGAGAACAGAGTAAATGGAAAGCAATGGGTGGGACAACAGAGAGGAAAAAATAACCAAAAAAATGAAAATAGACTAAGGGAATTCAGCATAGTAACATTCACATTATAGGGATCCCAAAAGAAAAGAGAGGAAAGGGGGCAGAAAAATTATTTAAAGAAATAATAGCTGAAAAATTCCTTGAATCTGGGGTGGGGACAAATATCCAGATCCAGGAGGCACAGAAAAACCCAACAAAATCAACCCAAGGAGGTCCACACCAAGACACACAGTAATTAAAATGGCAAAAGGAGAATTTTAAAAGCAGCAAGAGAAAAGAAAACAGTTACAGACAAGAAAATCCCATAAGGCTATCAGCTGATTTTTCAGCAGAAATTTTGCAGGCCAAATGGGAGTGCCATGATATATTAATGTGCTCAACAAAAAAATCTGCAAACAAGAATACTTCATACATCAGGGCTATCATTCATAATAAAAGGGGAGATAAAGAGTTTCACAGACAAAAAAGAAATTAGAGGAATTCATCACTACCAAACAAGCCCTACAAAAAATGGTACAAGGGACTCTGAGTGAAAAGGAAAGACCATAAGAAGGAGTAAGAAAAGTAGAAAGCAAAAAGCAGTGAAATTAAGTATAACTACAAAAATCAGTCAAGTGGTTCACAAAATAAAAGGATGTAAAGTATGACACTGTATGCAGAAAACTTGAGAAGGAGAGGAGAAAAAATGGGTTCAAACATAAGCAACCATCAATTTAGTATGGACTGCTATATGCAGAAGATGTTATATACAAATCTAATAATAATCACAAATAAAAAACTGGTAATAGATATGCAAAAATAGAGTAAGGAATCTATATATATCACTAAGTCAGAAAACTGTGAGAGAAGAGAGCAAGAGAAGAATGGAACAGAGAACTACACAATCATAAAACAAGTAACAAAATGACAGTTAAGTACATACCTATCAATAATTACTTTGAATGTAAACTAACTAAATCTCCAATCAAAAGACATAGGGTAATGGCATGGATAACAAAGCAAAAACTTTCTATATGCTGCCTACAAGAGTCTCATTTCAGAACACATGCAGATTGACAGTGAGGAGAAGGAAAAGCATTTATCATGCAAATGGAAATGAAATAAAAGCCAGGGTAGCAAACTTATATCAGACAAAATAGACTTTATTTTTTAAATCTAAATTCAATTAGCCAGTATATAGTACATCATTAGTTTCAGATGTAGTGTTCAATAATTCATCAGTTGCATATAACACCCAGGGCTCATCACATCACATGCCCTACTTAATGCCTATCAACCAATTACCCCATCCCCTCACCCACCTCCCTTCCAGCAACGCTCAAGTTTGTTTCCTATAGTTACGAGTCTCTCATGGTTTTTCTCCCTCTCTGATGACTTCCCCTTCAGCTTTCCCTTCCTTCCCTCTGTGCTGTTTCTTTTATTCCACATATGAGTGAAACCATATATTAATTGTCTTTCCCTGATTGACTTATCATGTTCAGCATAGTAAGTCAGTACCATCCACGTCGATGTAAAGGGTAATTATTCATCCTTTCTGATGGTTGAGTAATATTCCACTGCATATATATATATACCACATCTTCTTTATCCATTCATCTGTCGATGGACATCATGGCTCTTTCCACAGGTTAGCTATTGTGGGCATTGCTGCTATAAACACTGGGGTGCAGATAACCCTTTGGATCAATACATTTGTATCTTTGGGGTAAATACCCAGTAGTGCAACTGCTGGGTTGCAGGATAGCTCTATTTTCATCTATTTGAGGAGCCTCCATCCTATTTTTCAGAGCAGCTGTACAAGCTTGCATTCCCACCAACAGTGTAAGAGGGTTCCCCTTTCTTCACATCCTCACCAACATTTGTTGTTTCCTGTTTTGTTAATTTTAGCCATTCTTACTGGTGTGAGGTGGTATCTCATTGTGGTTTTAATTTGTATTTACCTCAAGTCAAGTGATGTGGAGCATTTTTTCATGTGTTTGTTGACCATTTGTATGTCTTCTTTGGAGAAATGTCTGCTTGTGTCTTCTGCCCTTTTCTTGACCAGATTTCTTTATTTTGGGGTGTTGAGTTTGATAAGTTCTTTATAGATCTTGGATACATGTCCTTTATCTAATAAGACATTTGCGAATATCTTCTCCCATTCTGTAGGTTGCCTTTTAGTTTTGTTGACTGTTTCCTTTGCTGTGCAGAAGATTTTTATCCTGGTGAAGTCCCAATAGTTCATTTATGCTTTTGTTTCTCTTGCCTTTGGAGACGTGTCTACCACGAGGTTGTTGCGACCAAAGTTGAAGAGGTTGCTTTCTGTGTTCTCCTCTAGGATTTTGGTGGATTCCTATCTCACATTTAGGTCTTTCATCCATTTTATTTTTGTGTATGGTGTGAGAAAGTGGTCCAGTTTCATTCTTCTACATGCGGCCGTCCAGTTTTCCCAACACCATTTTTTGAAAAGAATGTCTTTTTTCCATTGGATATTCTTTCCTGCTTTGTCAAAGATTAGTTGACCATAGGGTTGAGGATCCATTTCTGGGTTCTCTATTCTGTTCCATTGAGCTATGTGTCTGTTTTTGTGCCAGTACCATACTGTCTTGATGATTACAGCTTTGTAATACAGCTTGAAGTCCATCATTGTGATGCCACCAGCTTTGGTTTTCTTTTTCAACATTCCTTTGGCAATTCAGGGTCTTTTCTGGTTCCATATGAGTTTTAAGATTGTTTGTTCCAGCTCTGTGAAAAATGTGGATGGTGTTTGGATAGGGATTGCAATGAATGTGTAGATTGCTCTGGGTTAGCATAGACATTTTAACAATGTTTATTCTTCCAATCCATGAGCATGGAATGTTTTTCCATCTCTTTGTGTGTTCTTCAATATCTTTCATAAGTGTTCTGTAGTTTTTAGCGTACAGATCCTTTGCCTCTTGGGTTTGGCTTATTCCTAGGTATCTTATGGTTTTGGGTTCAATTGTAAATGGGATCAATTCTTTAATTTTTCTTTTTCTGTCTCATTATTAGTATATAGACATGCAACTGATTTCTGTGTATTGATTTTATATCCTGCCACTTTGCTGAATTCCTGTATGAGTTCTAGCAATTTTGAGGTGGAGTTTTTTTTGGGTTTTCCACATAAAGTGTCATGTCATCTGTGAAAAGTGAGAATTTGACTTCTTCTTTGCCAATTTGAATGCCTTTTATTTCCTTTTGTTGTCTGATTGCTGAGGCTAGGACTTCCAGTATTAATGTTGAACAACAGTGGTGAGAGTGGGCATCCCTGTCATGTTCCTGACCTTAAGTTCTCAGTTTTTCCCCATTGAGAATGATATTTGCTGTGGGCTTTTCTTAGATGGCTTTTATGATATTGAGGTATGTTCCCCCATCCCTACATTTTGAAGAGTTTTATTCAAAGGATGCTGTATTTTGTCAAATGCTTTTTCTGAATCAACTGAGAGGATCATATGGTTCTTGTCTTTTCTTTTATTAAAGTGATATATCACATTGATTGATTTGCAAATGTTGAATCACCCTTGCAACCCCGGAATAAATTCTACTTGGTCGTGGTGAATAATCCTTTTAATATACGGTTGGATCCTACTAGCTAATATCTCAGTGAGAATTTTTGCATCCATGTTCATCAGGGATATTTATCCGTAATTCTCCTTTTTGGTGGGGTCTTTGGTTTTGGGATCAAGGTAATACTGGTCTCATAGAACGGGTTTGGAAGTTTTCCCTCCTTTTCTATTTTTTGACACAGCTTCAGAAGAAAAGGTATTAGTTCTTCTTTAAATGTTTGATAGAATTCCCCTGGGAAGTCATCCAGCCCTTAACTTAATGTGTTGGGAGATTTTTGATTACTGCTTCAATTTCCTTGCTGGTTATGGGTCTGTTCAGGTTTTCTATTTCTTCCTGTTTCAGTTTTGGTAGTTTTTAAGTTTCCAGGAATGCATCCATTTCCTCCAGATTGCCTAATTTGTTGGCATATAGTTACTCATAATATGTTCTTACATTTGCTTGTATTTCCTTGGTGTTGGTCGTGATCTCTCCTCTTTCATTCATGATATTATTAATTTGGGTCCTTTCTCTTTTCTTTTAGATAAGTCTGGCTAGGGGTTTATCAATCTTATTAATTCTTTCAAGGAACCAGCTTCTAGTTTCACTGACTGTTCTACTGTTCTTTTGGTTTCTATTTCATTGATTTCTGCTCTAATCTTTATTATTTCTTTTCTGCTTGGTTTAGGCTTTATTTGTTGTTCTTTCTCCAGCTTCTTTAGGTATAAGATTAGCTTGTGTATTTGAGACTTCTAATTTTTTGAGAAAGGCTTGTATTGCTATGTGCTTCCCTCTTAGGACCACCTTTTCTGTATCCCAAAAGTTTTGAACTGTTGTGTTTTCATTTTTTTTTGATGAATTTTAAAAGTTCTTCTTTAATTTCCTGGTTGACCCATTCATTCTTTAGTAAGATGCTCTTTAACCTCCAAGTGTTTTAGTTTCTTCCAAATTTCCTTTTGTGATTGAGTTCAAGTTTTAAAGCATTGTGGTCTGAAAATTATTGGGAATAATCCCAATCTTTTGGTATCTGTTGAGACATGATTTGTGACCTGGTATGTGGTCTATTCTGAAAAATGTTCCACGTGCACTCAAGAAGAATGTGTCTTCTGTTTCTTTAGGATGGAATGTTCTGTATATATCTGTGAAGTCCATCTGGTCCAGTGTGTCATTCAAAGCCCTTGTTTCCTTGTTTATCTTCTGCTTAGATGATCTGTCCATTGCTGTGAGGTGGGTGTTGAAGTCCCCTATTGTTATTGTATTATTATCAATGTGTTTCTTTAATTTGGTTATTAACTGGTTTATATAATTGGCTGTTCCCATGTTAGGAGCATAAATATTTATAATTGTTATATATTCTTGTTGGATAGACCCTTTAAGTATGATATAGTGTCCTTCCTCATCTTTTATTACCATCTTTGGATTAAAATCTAATTTGTCTGATATAAGGATTCCTACCTCAGCTTTCTTTTGATGTCCATTAGCATGATAAATGGTTCTCCACCCCCTCACTTTCAATCTGGAGGTGTCTTTAGGTCTAAAATGAGTCTCTTGTAGACAGCATATGGATGGTTCTTGATTTTTTTTTAATCCAATCTGATACCCTGTGTCTTTTGATTGGAGCATTTAGCCTATTTACATTCAGAGTAACTATTGACAGATATGAATTTAGTGCCATTGTTTAATCTATAAAGTCCATGTTTCTGTAGATTGTCTCTGTTTCTTTCTGGTCTATGTTACTTTTGGGCCCTCTCTTCACTTACAGGATCCCCTTTAATATTTCTTGCAGACCTGGCTAAGTGATCACAAATTCTTTTAGTTTCTGTTTGTCCTGGAAGCTCTTTATCTCTCCTTCCATTCTGAATGACAGCCTTGATGGATAAAGTATTCTTGGCTGCATGTTTTTCTCATTTAGTACCCTGAATATATCATGCCAGCCCTTTCTGGTCTGCCAGGTCTCTGCAGATAGGTCTGCTGCCAGTGTAATATTTCAATTATTATAGGTTAAGGAACTCTTACCTCAAGGTGCTTTCAGAATTTTCTCTTTATCTCTGAAATTTGCAAGCTTCAGTATTATATGTCAGGGTGTTGATCTATTTTTATTGATTTTAGGGGGCATTCTCTCTACTTCTTGGACTTGAATGCCTGTTTCCTTCCCCAGATTAGGGAAGTTTTCTGCTATGATTTGCTCAAATATGCCTTCTGTCCCTCTCTTTCTTCTTCCTCTGGGACTCCAACAATTCTAGTATTGTTTCACTTTATGGTATCACTGATTTCTCAAAGCCTCCCCTCATGGTCCATTAGTGGTTTTCCTCTTTTCCTCAGCTTCCTTCCTTTCCATCATCTTGTCTTCATGTCACTGACTCTCTCTTCTGCCTCATTTACCCTAGCTGTTGGAGCTTATAGACTGCATCTCAGTTAAAGCATTTTAAAATTTTGGCTTGGGGTGCCTGGGTGGCTCAGTCATTAAGCATCTGCCTTCAGCTCAGGTCATGATCCCAGGGTCCTGGGATTGAGCCCCGCATCAGGCTCCCTGCTCTGCAGGAAGCCCGCTTCTCCCTCTTCTACTCTCCCTGCTTGTGTTCCCTCTCTTGCTGTGTCTCTCTCTGTCAAATGAATAAATAAAATCTTTAAAATAAAATAAAATAAAATTTTGGCCTGATTAGATTTTATTTCTGCACTAAGAGATTCTCTAATATCTTTTATGCTTTTTCAAGCCCAGCTAGTAACTTTATAATTGATATCCTTAATTCCAGGTCTGACATTTTATTTATATCCATATCCATTAGATCTGTGGCAGAAAGTATTACCTCTGGTTCTTTCTTTTGTTGTGGTTTCCTCCTTCTAGTCATTTTGCCCAAAGAAGAATAGATGAGGAGAGAACAAAATCAAAAATATCAACCACCACCCCAGCGAAATACACACTAGACAAATCTGAAGAGGTCAGAAAGCAAAAAAGAAAAGAAAAAGAGAAAAAAAAGTAAAAAAGAGAGAATATAATCTCACAGGTGAACAAAACAGAGTGACCACTTGGTCCTCCTGTGTGTATTTTGTTCTGTTTGTTAGAAGACACTAAATCCCAGAATTGTAAAGAAAGCAAAACATATATATACACAAAAATAAAATTGAATACATTGAAAGGAAGCAAAAAATGAAGAATATCTATGAAATCAAATGTAAAATTGGAAATTTAAAAAAGACTTAAAAACAAAGGGTTGATAAAATAAGAAACTAATTGAAAAGAAAAAAACGATAAAAGAAAATTTTAACCTGAAAGACTAAAGACTCATGCCAAAAAATCTAATTCTATATACTATTTTCCCCTAGCATAGGAGTTTTTCTGTTTTGAGTGATCTGTAAACTTGGTATTCACCTGAGGATCCTGCTGGTCTTCTTGGGTAGGGGCCTGTTGCCCTGATTCTCAGGTGTGTTTGCCTGGGCAGAGTTGCACCACTCCTTGCCTGGGGGCCGGGCTCAGTGTAAGCTTCTTTGGGTTGCTCTATTTGGCTTTTCCTGCTGCTTTAGAGGGTGAGCAAAAAAAAGTAAAAAAAAAAATGGTGGCACCCCAATCTCCAGCCACGGAGATGAAGGATCGTGGCTCCCACTCTTCAGTGCACCCTCAGGGAAAGGCAGTCAAACACTTTCATGTGCTCCAAACTCCCCAGACTCCTGTGGTGTGCATGTGCACCAATCCTCCCAGGGGATGGAGAGGTGCCTCACCGAAGCCTGTTTGGGGAGACTTTGTCTGATCATGTGCTGACCCATGGCACTTCCCTGGGCAAAGGAGCTAGATCTCACAGTGGTTGTCACTTTTTGGGTCCCTGCTTGGAGAGTGGTCTCCTGATTGTGCTGGGGTTCACAGTTTATGGCAACACTCTGGAGCTCACTAATTATAGCTGGCTTACCTTTTCCAATGCTTGGGCACTCTGCTGCACTCAGGCATCCCCCTTCTTTCTGTGACCCTGGGGATCCTAAGACCACACTATCCTACATAGGATTCTGTCCCATTTCACCACCTGAGCACCTTTCAGGCAAGGATGTCCCTCACAGGAGCAGACTTCTAAAAGTTCTGATTTTTCACTCTGCTGTTATATCACTTTCCAGTGGCCCAATTTCAAAGGCTCTCTCTCCACCGTGGTTTATATATCCCCTCAAATTCATGTCTCTGCACCTACTTCCTTGCAAAAAGTGGTCACTTTTCTATTTGTAGAATTGCAGCAATTCTTTTCTTAGATCTCAGGTTGAATTCACAGGTGTTCAGAATGATTTGTTAGATATCTAGCTGAATTCAAGAGACCAGATGAAGCATGGGTCCCCTACTCTTCCACCATCTGCAGGATTCTTCTAGACAAAATAGACTTTAAAACAAGGACTATAACAAGACACAAAGAAGGACACTATATAATCATAAAGGGAACAATCCAACAAGAAGATACAACAATTACAAATATTTATGCACCCAACATCAGAGCCCTCAAATACATAAAGCTACTAATAACAAACATAAAGGAAATAATCAATACTAAACAAAAATAGTATGAGACTTTAATCATCCAAACAGAAAATCAACAAGGAAACAATGGCTTTGAATCACACATTTGACCCGATGTATCTAATTGATATATTCAGAACATTTCATCCTAAAATAGCAGAATACACATTCTTTTCAAGTGTACATGGAATATTCTCCA
Organism: Zalophus californianus; assembly: GCF_009762305.2. NCBI lineage: Eukaryota > Metazoa > Chordata > Mammalia > Carnivora > Otariidae > Zalophus > Zalophus californianus. The sequence goes on from NC_045598.1 coordinate 127,569,451, forward strand.
GAATAGATTATGTATTAGACCACAAAACCAGTCTCAATAAATTAAAAAAGATTGAAGTCATACCCATGCTTCTTTTCTGACCACAATGCTATGAACCTAGAAATCAACCACAAGAAAAACTCTGGAAAGAACACAAATACATTAAGGTTAAATAACATGCAAAAACGATGACGGGTCAACCAAAAAATCAAAGAGAAAATTTAAAAATACATGGATATGAATGAAAATGAAACACAACAGCCCAAAATCTTTGGGAAGCAGCAAAAGCTATTCTAAAAGGGAAGTTTAAAGTAAGTTTAGAGGTCTAGCTCAAGAAGCGAGAAAAATTTAAAATAATTAACTTAGCCTTAAACCTAAAGGAGCTAGGGAAAAAAAAAAGAGCAGAAGGAAGGATATAATAACATTGAAGAAGTAAATGAAATGGAAACTAAAAACAAACAAACCAACAAAACATTGGAAGGAATAAATGAAAGCAGTAGCTGGTTCTTGGAGAAGAATAAAAAAATTGATAAATTATTATTCAGACTCATTGGAATGAGAGAGAGAGAGAGAACGAGAGAAATAGGACTCAAACAAAATCAGAAATGAAAGAGGATAAATAACAACTAACACCACAGAAATACAAAAGCATGACAATATTATGAAAAATTATATGCCAACAAATTGGACAACCTAGAAGAAATGGATAAATTCTTAGAAACATATAACCTCCCATAACTGAATCAAGAAGAAATAGAAAAGTTTAGCAGACTGATTATCAAGAATGAAATTAAATCATTAATTAAAAAAAAAAAACCTCCCCAAAACAAAAGTCTAGGACCAGGTGACATCATGGGTGAATTCTACCAAACACTTAAAGAAAAGCTAATACCTATTCTTTTCAAACTATTCCAAAAAAAAAAAAAAAAGAAGAGAACAGAAAGCCTCCAAATTCATTCTATGAGGCCAACATTATCCTGATACTAAAACCAGGTAAAGACACTACAAAAAAAAAAAAAAAACAAAACAAACAAACAAACTACAGGCCAATATCTCTGATAAACATAGATGCAAAAATCCTCAACAAAATACTAGCAAACCAAATCCAAAAATACATTAAGAAAAATCATCCACCATGATCAAGTAGGACTTATTCCTGGGATGCAACGTTGTCCAATATTTGCAAATCAATCAACATGATACATCACATCAATAAGAGAAGGGTAAGAACCATATAATCATTTTGACAAATGCTGAAAATGCATTCGACACAATACAATATTCATTCATGATAAAAACCTTCAACAAAGTAGGTTTAGAGAGAACATCCCTCAACATTATAAAAGTCTTATATGAAAAACCCACAATTAATATCATACTCAATGGTGAAAAAAATGAGAGCTTTTCCCTTAAGGTCAGGAACAAGACAAAGACGTTCACTCTGACCACTTTTATTCAACATAGCACTGGAAATCCTAGCCACAGCAATCACACAACAAAAAGAAATAAAAGGCATCCAAATTGGTAAGGGAGAAGTAAAACTTTCACCATTTGCAGATGACATGATAATATACTGAAAACCCTGAAGACCACCAAAAAACTACTACAACCAGTAAATGATTCATTAAGGTTGCAGGATAGAATATCAGTATACAGAAATCTGTTACCTTTCTATTTACTGATAATGAAGTAGAGAAAAAGAAATTCATAAAACAATCCTATTTACAATTACACCAAAAATAATAAAACACTTAGGAATAAACTTGACCAAGGAGGTGAAAGACCTGTACTCTGAAAACTATGAAACATCACTGAAAGAAATGAAAGATGACACAAACAAAATGGAAAGATATTCCATGCTCATGGATTACAAGACAAATATTGTTAAAATGTCCATACTACCCAAAGCAATCTATACATTTAATGCAATCACTGTCAAAATAACAACAGCATTTTTCACAGAACTAGAACAAATCATCCTAAAATTTGTATGGAACCACAAAAGACCCTGAATAGCCAGAGGAGTCTTAAAAGAGAAGTACAAAACTGAAGGTATCACAATTCCAGACATCAAGATATACTGCAAAGATGCAGTTATCAAAACAATATAGTACTGGCACAAAAATAGACACACAGATCTATAGAACAGAACAGAGACCCCAGAAATAAACCCATGATTATGTGGTCAATTAACTTTTGACAAAGGAGGAAAGAATATACAATGGAAAAAAGACAGTCTCTTCTATAAATGGTGTTGGAAAAACTGGGCAGCTACTTGCAAAAGAATAGAACAGACTATTCTCTCACACCATACAAAAAAAAAAAACCCTCAAAATGGAGTAAAGACCTAAATCTGAGACCTGAAACTATAAAAATCCTTGAAGAGAGCATAGTCAGTAATTTCCCTGACATTGTCCATAGCAACATTTTTCTAGGTAAGTCTCCTGAGGCAAGGGCAACAAAAGCAAAAATAAACTATTGGCACTACATCAAAATAAAAAGCTTCTGCATAGCAAAGGACAGAATCAACAAAACAGAGACAACCTACTGAATGGGAAAAGATATTCACAAATGATATATCCAATAAGGGATTAGTATCCAAAATATATAAAGAACTTATTTAACTCAATGCCAAAAAAACCCCTAAAACAAAAACCAAATAATCCAATTAAATGGACTAAAAATGAGCAGAAACCATGAACAGACATTTCTCCAAAGAAGACATATAGATGGATTACTCATGGGAAGAAGATGGAAGGCACATCAGGTCATTTGGAATTTGATTTTCTAAAAAAATTTTACAATGTGTACAGTATATTATTAGCATAGGAGGTCACAAACATATAATTTATATATGGGTATGCATGCTGAAACAATTTGAAGGATGGAGTGCATTATTCAAAAAGCAAGATGTGGGACACCTGGGTGGCTCAGTCAGTTAAGTGGCTGACTCTTGATTTTGGCTCAGGTCATGATCTCAGGGTCCTGGGATCCATCCCCGCATCAGGCTCCATGCTCAGCGGATGTCTCCCTCCGCCCTTGCCGCTGCTCTCTCTCTAAAATAAATAAATAAATCTTAAAAAAAAAAAAAAACTAAACAAAAGCAAGATGTTAGTTACCTTCAACCATCCCTATTCCTGGTGTCATCTAAGAATTTTTTTATATTTATGTAAATTAATAATCTTAGGGCTGTGCCCAGGGCATATGATATGCTCTGTGCTTATTAAATGAATGAATAAATAAATGAATAACATTTGGTTACTGATGTACCAGAAAACTTGGGTCACCACAACAACATATTCTGTCCCTGAAAGTAGATGTTTATAGGCAAGTAATTTTTTTTAAGATTTTATTTATTTATTTGACAGAAAGAGACATAGTGAGACAGGGAACACAAGCAGGGGGAGTGGGAGAGAGAGAAGCAGGTTTCCCACTGAGTAGGGAGCCCAACACGAGGGCCTGATCCCAGAACCTTGGGATCACGACCTGAGCCAAAGGCAGACACCTAACGACTGAGACATCTAGGCGCCCCTAGGCAAGTCATATTCTAATTAGAAACTCGCAGGGGGAGCACAGAATTATGACAGGAAAAGGCAGTTATTGGTGTTAATATCCCTAGGGTACAACAGCCAAATCTGATAATTTCCAGAGTGACAGACTTGCTACAGGAGAAAGATTAGGTCCATGGGCTGATAGACTGAGTCACTGGATTGACTTCTAGTCCTTTGGCTATTCCATCTCTTCACTATGTAAACTGCACAAGTTAAAAACTACCGGATTAGGATTTTTGCTTCTTAACCTCATATTCCAACCCTGTCTCATTCAGATTTTTCATAGGTTTTTCATTTTTTTTGTTTTTACTTTTATTTTTTGACCCTATGTTTTGTTGTTCATAATTTCTACTTTCAGTACTTAGGCATTTCTCAATGCAAGAATATTTATTTTCTTACAATGTCTTTACAATTTCATTTTGTCATTAAATATTTCAGTTATTGACAATCAATTTTGGATGGTATGAGGAAGGATGTACACTTTTTCCTAAATTGTCTTAAGTGAGTAATTATTAACTTCTGCTATATGCTCTTAATCTTTTGTACATTCAACAAGCTCCAGAAAGGATAGAGAGAAAAAAAGAGCTGAGAGATAATTTATTTTTATGAGCTAAGGATAACATTGTATGCAAATGATTGCATCTATTATTGTGTTATTGAGATACTGAGAAAGTTGGTTGACACCCCCTTTGACTCTAATTTGTCTATATAAAGTAGCATAATTAACTCTGCATTGTTGCCTTTTTACTAATTAATTATTTCTATATCTAATTCATGTTCAGTGCAAATATTCAAGGAAGTCTAAATGTTTTAATGCCCAGTCAGGTTGCATGAATTATAGCTATCTTTCTGTTACTCAGTTTTCTGTTTTAGGTTGTATCGTGAAATCCCAAGAATAAAGACCTTATTATAAGGTTTCCTAACTTGAGTTTGGTTGATTAGACATGTCACTGGAAATTGGACAGTGTGGGAGTATAGAGAAATCTATCACAAAATAAAAATAGCAATGGTGAAGGAACAAAAAAATCAAACCACAGACCATCATCAGAGTTTTTCAACATCATTCTATTTATAGTCTGGGTTTAGAATGAGATTTTGATTCAACTTCAGGATATTTTGATATGGAATTCACTTTGAATTGGCTTCTTTTTCTGATGTCTTAAGAGGGGATTATCATTCAATAAATTTCAATAATAGTTTTGTGTGCTAGTGAGAATTTTCTACCATATTAGAAAGAAAAAAAATTCAACTCTGAATCTAGGAGGAAGAAGCAAGTTAGGATTGACTTTTCCTTTTCCCATGCATGTGTGAAAATTGTTTAAACATCTGCAAATAGTGAAAATAAAGACTTTATATAGTTGCAAATGTACTTAAAAATATGCCCTTCAAATATTTTGCAGCTGATGATGGGAAGGGAAATAAATATCTTTTTGAATATCTTAATCTATCAGCCTATCTCATATAATATGTGGAATAGATTGATTATAATTTATGGAAATTTTAATACTGTATAAAAGTTTACTATTTTTAGAATTTGGAATTTCTGAAAAAGAAAGCCAAAGTATGACATGTTCATTTTTTTAAACAAGGTAACAGAATATTCTAAAATATAATTTTGGAATTCATAACATTTACTTTTCTTTCTTCATGTAGCAAACAGTATTATATAGTATTAACAATTGATCATCTCTGCATATAAATTCTCATCAACAGTGTTCTCAATGGATATGGACAATTGTGTGTGTGTTTTTTATTGTAGTAAAAACTATACATATACAAAATATAAATATAAAATTTATCATTTTAACCATTTTTAAGTGTTAATGGAATAGAGTACATTCACATTGTTGTGCAACCATCACCACCATTATCTCAAGAACTTTTTCATCTTTCTAACGTGAAACTCTCTACCCATTAAATAGTAACTCCTCATTCATTTCCAGCCCTGGTAACCACTATTCTACTTTCTGTCTCCAAGAATTTGACTATTCTAGGTATTGCACATAGGATCATATAATATTTGTCCTTTTGTGTCTGGTTTATTTCATATAGCATAATGGCCCCAAGGTTCATCCACACTGTAGCAATGTTTCACCATTGAATGGTTTTGGCTTCCCCATTGAAGATCATTTGACCATATATGCATGGGCTTCTCTCTGGGCTTTCTAGTCCATTGATCTACTGTTTGTCTTTAGGTAATTACCATGCTCTTTTGATCACTGCAGATTTGTAATAAGTTTGAAATCAGGAAGCATGAGACCTCCAACTTTCTTCTTTTTTTTAAGATTATTTCAGCTGGTGATATAGAATCCTTGAAAGTCTATGTGAATTTAGGATGGATTTTTCTAATTTTGCAAAAAATGCCATTGGGATTTTGATAGGGATTACATTAAACCTGTGGATCATTTTGGGTAGCATTGACATCTTAAAAATGTTAAGCCTTCCAATCCATGAACATGGCATGTATTTCCAGTTGTTTATGTCTTTGAATTCTTTCAGCAACATTTTATAGACTTCAAAATGCAAGCCTTTCAGCTTCTTGGTTATATTACTCTGAGTATTTTATTCTTTATGATGCTATTGTAAATGAGTTTTCTTTTTTTTTAAGATTTATTTATTTACTTGAGAGAGTGGGGGAAGGGGCAGAGGAAGAGATTCTTTCAAGCAGACTCCCCACTGAGTGTGGAGCCCAATGTGGGGCTCAATCTCAGGACGCTGAGATCATGACTTCAGCCAAAACCAAGAGTGAGACACTCAACTGACTGAGCCACCCAGGCACCCTTTATAAATGAGTTTTCTTAACATCTTTTTTGGATCATTCATTGTTAATATATAGAAACTCTACTGATTTTTGTGTGCTGATTTTGTATCTTACAACTTTGCTGAATTCACTTATTCTAACAGTTTCTTTGTGGAATCTTTAAGGTTTTCTACATATATAAGATCATGTCATCTACAGACAGAAAAAATTTTATGTCTTCCTTTACAATTTAGATGCCCCCCCTTTCTTTTCCTGCTTAATTGTTCTGGCTAAGACTTCAAGCACCTATGTTGAATAGAATACCATTTCTTTTTTGTTTTTGTTTTTTTTTTTGCTGAAAACAATAAAACTTTATTTTTTATTTTTATTTTTCTTCAAAACAGTCAAACTTCAATGACAGAAGTCAAAGAAGAACTAATAAATGCAGAGGTATACCATGTTCATAGATCCAAAGACTCAATATATTTAAGATATCAAACATTCCTCAAATGGATAAGTAGATTCAATGTAATCCCAATGAAAATCCCTGGAGGACTTTTCATGGAATTCAGTAAACTGGTTGCAAACTTCATTTGGGAGGGCAAACTATAGATCATTGCCACACCAGTTTTATAAACAATTTTAAGACTTGCTATTGAGGCTCAATGATAAAAAATTTCGGTACTGGTGAATGCATATATGCATAGATAAGAGGAACAGAATCCAGAAATAGGACAACACATAAATTGTTAACTAATTTCTAACAGTGCCAAAGAAATCCAATGAACAAAGAATATACTTTTCCACAAATAGTATTGGAACAACTGTTCATCTATGTGAACAAAATCAAAACTCACCATTTCTTTTTTATAAAGGCCTGAGTCAGTGTGGCCAAAGGAATCAGGAGGTTACAGAAGAATTTTTAAAATACCTGATAAGTATTATACAAGAAAAGTGTTACGTGTGAGGACAGATTTTCAACACTGATGAGACTAGCTTGTTTTACAAGGATCCTGGCAAAAAACCTATGTAACACAACTTGTGTTTCAGTTGATGAAAATGTTGTGACCAGAGACTCACAGAAACTTAACTCTGTATTCTGTGCCTCACACCACAAAGCCATAGTTCAGTGTTCACTAATTCAGTGTTCATAGCAAGTTTAAAGAACATAACTAATATGAATAATGAGAATTGATTATGTTCTCCCGTATTATTGCCATATGGACTCCATTTCCACTGAACTATTTGTGGTTGCCTATAAATACTTTTCCTGCTGTTCTTGCCCTCTCCTCTTCATTTAGACACCTAGATTCAACCATTAAACCTCAGCCACTGTATGAAATAATAGAAGATATATATATTGGTCTCTGTCCCTGGTTGCTGGCAGAGAGTTCCTGAAACCATTGTAATTTCCCAAGTGATAAGAGCACTCGGATGATTTGTTCTAATATTTGGTCTTTTACTCTGGTTCCTTAGATAGAGCTCCTAAGTCCTTTGGAATTTCCTGGCTCCTGGATGAAGACTGGTCACCAGGAAGATGCTTGGAACTTTTAGCCCAACCTCCATCCCCTAGGAACAGGAGAAGGGCTGGAAATTGAGTTAACAATTAATCATAGCTATGTGATGAAGTCTCCATAAAATCCCAAAGGTATGGGATTCAGGGAGCTTCCAGGTTGGTGTACACAACCACATTTTGGGAAAGTGGTGTATCCTACTCCACAGGGATAGAAGCTCCTGTGCTCAGTACCCTTCCAGACCTTGTCTTATGTAGCTCGTCATCTGGCTGTTCATCTACATCCTTAATCTATACTGTATTATATAATAAACCCAGTAAATGTAAGTAAGTATTTCCCTGAGTTCAGTGAGTTTTTCTAGGAACTAACTGAATCCAAGGGGGAGGGGAAATCATGGGAACCTCTGATTTGTAGCTAAGTTAGATAGAAGTTGTGGGTAAGTTGGGGACCTACTACTTGCAATTGGCAAGTTAAGGTTTGGGTGCAGTCTTGTGGGACTGAGCCCTTTACCTGTGGGGTCTGCACTAATTCCAACTAGTATAAAAATTGAATTAAATTATAAGATATCCAACAGGCATTACAGAGAATTGCTTGGTTTGGGGAAACAAACCCACACATCTGGAGTCAAAAGTGTTGTGAGTATGGTAGTAAGAGTACTGAGACAGAAAGAAGCACACAGAAGGAGTATTGTTTTATCCTCCACACTCCGTAATCCCCAGGGAATCTCTCGCTCTGAACCCCCATCCCTAGTGTACCTGAGATATTCCTCTTCTTTTTGTTAACACACTGTATGTACACCTCTCTCTCATCACCTATCACAGCAATATATTTGTTGGTTTGTCTGTTTTCCCCATCCATTTTTAAGCTCCTTAAATGCAAGATCCATTATATATATATATATATATATATATATATATATATATGTATATATACATATACATATATATACATATATATACAAAAAACAGATAAAATAGTTTTAAATTAACATATTAAATTAATAGTTTGTCTCCTTGAATATTTTAACAATTCCTCTACCTCCCCTTTCTTTTTAATTTGAGTTATCTATAATAAAATTTTGTTGAACAAAAATAAACTGCAGCTTAGTCCAAATGGAATAATTAGAAATTTGGAACAAGCTATCTGAATTAATGAGTTTCTACTGTGCTCACTATAATTCTAGAATATTAGAGCCAGAGGAGAGCCTAACTTATTTACACATGTGCTAATTAGGCTCTTCTAGGTTAGCTAAGAAGATAGGAAGGGAAAAGACCAGAAACAGCTCTCACCAGGCCATCTGGGGCCTGAAAGGAAGGTCATGTGAGGAGAGTGCCATGTCCAGTCTCTGACAGCAGCTCTGTGACTAAACAACCCCTAGCTGTCTTCTCATGAAGGGGCATGCACTGCTGCCGGAACTGGAGCTACTGTTAGAGAGCTACTACTCTAGTGGCTACTTGATCACAGCTTGTCCTGAGTCATTATTTCTATCACTACTCTCTCTGCCTGCTTTATGCTCCTGCCTAGAAGAGCAAGTGATGATGTTCTCTACAAGCCTCAAACTCAAACCAAACCCAGATTCATAGGATCGGGTTTCTTTAGCGTGTCACTCTCCTTCCTGCTGGGTGGGGATCTTGTGCATGCTCCTCCCTCATTCAACAGAGGTATAAAGTGAAACCTAAAAAGTTAGATGGATCATTGCAAGAAGGGTTCCATTCAAAGCCTATCCTGAAGCACATCATCTCCCCATATTAAGAAATTGTCTCTTTGTCTCATTCCTTTTGACCTATTTCAAATGTTTGGGTTAAGCCTGAAAAGGCTTAATTAAGAGACACATCTGGTTTATGGAATGTGTAAACATATTGCCATCGTATGTTTTATTAGAATTATTTAGGCTTAAAAATTAAGGATGGTTATGGTTTCTGGGTGGGTATGTAAGGACATTTGAAGTCACCACTCTATCTTAACAACAAATAAAAAGCTGAACAAACTGAAAAATCAACACTTTTTCTTGGATCTTTAAGAGGATTAAGGTCATGGGGCAAACTGTTGCCAACAAAATTGGAGAGACAGATAATTACAATATACTGGAGCAGAAACCTTCCCAGGAACCAGTAATAGGGTTGGAAAATCTGAACTGTTATTGACAAATTGCTTGAGGCTAGGCCAGCCCAAATCTGATAATTAAAAGCTAGGGGAATCCAGTCATAGTGGGCTGCCACACTTTTGTGACTTTTCCATCAGGATCTTGACTAGGTGCTCGCAGGAAATATCACAGAAAATTCCCTTCATGCTTCTGGCAGGGGGAGGGGAAAGAATCCATTTGGAAATATGCCAGAGCACTCTACTCTTTTTAACACGGTCTGCCTTCAGGAAAAACTAGCTAACCAGAGCCTAACCTGCTGGGGTTTTCTCTGAGCCTATCTGACCCGGAGGAGGAAAATACCCAACTTCAGCCCACTCTAGCCATTTCTGGAGTAAAAAAAAAATGAGAAATACTTGTGAAGTTCATAGTCCAGAGGCACAGGCTCAGTAAAAGACTGATGATGTGTGTGTGTGTGTGTGTGTGTGTGTGTGTGTGTGTGTGTATACCTGGCACTATAGAATGCTTCCCCTCTCACTAGACCTTACCACTACATTACCAAAGGCCTATTTACTGCTGTTCATTTCCCCCAGAACATCATATCCAGTAATTAAGAGAAAATCACAAGGTATATTAAAAGGCAATAAACACAGTTTGAAGAGAAAGAGCAAGCACCAGAACTGGACGTGGCAGGGATGTTGGAATTGTCAGAGAATTTAAAACAACCATGATTGGACATCAGGGGAAGATGGCAGAGTAAGAAGTTCCTAACCTCACTCTTCATCCCAGGGATACAACTAGATAACACCAACATTAGTGTAAATAATCCAGAAAACGACCTGAAGCCTGGCAAAAGAGACTCTCCCACAAGAGTTCCTGGCCTTAAAGAGACAGCACAACAAACACTCCTGCTGAGATATAGCATAGAAGTAGCAGTTTGAAAAATGCCTGGACTACACAGGAAGATTTATTTATTAATCTCAGAGCATGTGCTGGAGGGGCAAGGATCTTTGGGAGACTTCTCCAAGAACAAAACAGCTGGCAGGCACCAATTTGCTCCTCTGCACACCAGTCTAGATACAAGGACACCTGAGAGAACAAGCACAGCACCAACACTCTAGACCTAGCTTGCAAACAGTGTGCCCTGTCCCCACACACTTCTGTGAAACTGTACCCTTCATCCCAGCCTGACTCCCCAGGAGTTTTCCCAGGCAGCTGCAGGTCTTGTCCAGCAGCAGACCAGCTCTAATCTTGCTGGTACCATGTGTCCTGCCCCCGCATTCTACAAACATGCCCCCTCCCATACACCCTTGGCCGGAGCCCATCGAAAACACTGTTACAAGCCTAGCAGTGTGCAAGCAGCCTAAGAGGAGCCAGCACCACTCCAAAGTGACTCCCACCCTGGGAAGAGGAGAAGATAACCACACACATCAGTTCCACTGTGGACCCAGCAGTGAGTTAGGGGCAGACATCTGATATGACTGCAGGCCCCATCCACCAATGAAAGCTCCTCAGGGGAAAACACAGACAAGGCTCCCTGCAGTTTGGTGTTACTGCCTCTCTGGCAAATGCCTGGTCTGACTCAACTCAACTTCAAGGTGGTTCCACACTAACCCACTAACAACACAGGGACCAAACACTGCACACAACAGGCAAAGAGAACCATTACAGATGACTGGACTGAAGGCAGACATGGCTCAGCCACAACAAAAGGTTGCACACAACACACATAGGAGACAACCCTGAAGTGTGAGGTTCTGGTGAACAAGGGACAGGGCACTACAGAACATGATAGGACCTCTTCTTCATAAGGTCACTACTTTCAAGAGGAGGAGATATAGCTGACTTTCCTAGTACATGGAAACAGACACCGAGTGTTAGACAAAATGAGGAGACAGGAAAAAAAAATGTCCCAAATGAAAGAGCACGACAAAATCACAGCAAGAGAGCTAAACAAAGTGGAGATTAGTAATACAACTGATACAAAATTTAAAGTAATGATCATAAAAAGAGAAAAGAATGGAGGACCTCAAGGAGGTCCTCGAAAAAGAGATAGAACACATAAAAAAGAACAAATCAGAGATGAACATCTCAATAAGTGAAATTAAAAACATGTTAGAAGGAATAAATAGTAGACTAGAGGAAGTAGAGGAATGGATCAGTGATCTGGAGGACAAGAGTAATAGAAAGGAATCAAGCTGCACAGGAGAGAGAAAAAAGAATTATAATAAATGAAAATAGACTAAGGGAACTAAGTGACACCATCAAGTGTAATAGCATTATCATTATAGAGGTCCCAAAAGGAGAAGAGAGAGAAAAGGGGGCAGAAAATTTATTTAAAGAAATAACAGCTGAAAACTTCCTGAATATGGGGAAGGAAATAGATATCCAGATCAAGAAGGCACAGAGGGCCACTAACAAAATCAACCCAAGGAAGTCCACACCAAGCCACATAGTAATTAAAATGACAAAAAGTAGTGATAAAGAGAATTTTTAAAGCATCAAAAGAAAACAGTTATAGACAAGGAAATCTCATAAGGCTATTAGCTGATTTTTCAGTAGAAATTTTGTAGGCCAGAATAAAGTGACTTCATATATTCAAAGTGCTGAAAGGAAAAAACCTGCAACTAAAAATACTCTATCCAGCAAGGCTATCATTCAGAATAAAAGGAGAGATAAAGAGTTTAAAGAATTCATCACCACTAAGCCCACCCTACGAGAAATGTTAAAGGGGACTCAGAGTGGAAAGGAAAGACCAAAAGTAAGAATAAGAAAAGTAGGAAGCAAAAAAGAACCAAAAAAAAAAAAAAACAAAAAACCCCCAAAACAACCCAAAGAACAAACAAACAAAAAAACCAATAAAATAAAGTGAATCTGTAAATATCAGTGAAGGGATTCACCAATTAAAAGGATGTAAAATATGACATCATATACCTAAAATGTGGGCAATGGGGAAAGATGTAAAGAATGGGTTCAATCTTGGGGCACCTGGGTGGCTTAGTCGTTAAGTGTCTGCCTTTGACTCAGGTCATGATCCCAGGGTCCTGGGATCGAGCCCTGCATTGGGCTCCCTGCTTGGTGGGAAGCCTGCTTCTCCCTCTCCTACACTCCCAGCTTGTGTTCCCTTTCTCGCTGTGTCTCTCTCTGTCAAATAAATAAATAAAATCTTAAAAAAAAAAAGAATGGGTTCAATCTTACGTGACCATCAACTTAATATAGACTGCTGTATGGATGAGAGGTTATGTATAAGCCTAATGGTAACCAAGAATCAAAAACTAGTAATAGATATGCAAAAACTAAAGAGAAAGGAATCTAAATACATCACTAAACAAAGCCAGAAAACTGGGAGAGAAAAGAACAAGAGAAGAATGGAACAGAGAACTACACAAACAACCATAAAACAAGTAACAAAATGTCAATAAGTACATACCTATCAATAATTACTTTGAATATAAATAAACTAAATGCTCCAATCAAAAGACATAGGGTGATGGCATGGATAACAAAGCAAAAACCATCTATATGCTGCCTACAAGAGTCTCATTTCTGAACACATGCAGATTGACAGTGAAGAGAAGGAAAGCATTTATCATGCAAATGGAAATGAAATAAAAGTCAGGATAGCAAAACTTGTATCAGGCAAAATAGACTTTAAAACAAAGACTGTAGCAAGAGACAAAGAAGGACACTATATAATCATAAAGGGAACAATCCAACAAGGAGCTATAACAATTGTAAATATTTATGCACCCAACATGGGAGCACCCAAATACACAAAGCAGCTAATAACAAACATAAAGGAAGTAATCAATACCAATACAATACCAAGGGACTTTAACACCCATTTACATCAATGGATAGATCATCCAAACAGAAAAACAACAAGGAAAGAGTAGCTTTGAATGACACATAGGACTAGAGGATTTAACAGATACATTCAAAACATTCCATCTTAAAACAGCAGAATACACATTTTTTCAGGTGCTCATAGTATATTCTTTAGAAGAGATGACATGTTAGGCCACAAAACAAGTCTCAACAAATTAAAAAAGATTGAAATTATACCATGCATCTTTTGACCACGACATTATGAAACTAGAAATCAAGCACAAGAAAAAATCTGGAAAGAATACAAATATATGGAGGTTTAATAACATGCTACTAAACAATGAATGGGTTAACCAAGAAATCAAAGAGGAAATCAAGGGATGCCTGGGTGGCTCAGTCGTTAAGTGTCTGCCTTTGGCTCAGGTCATGATCCCAGGGTCCTGGGATTGAGCCCTGCATTGGGCTCCCTGCTCAGTGGGAAGCCTGCTTCTCCCTCTCCCACTCCCCCTGCTTATGTTCCCTCTCTTGCTGTTTTGCTCTCTTTATAAAATAAATAAATAAAATCTTAAAAAAAAAAGAAGTAAAAAAATACATGGAGATAAATGAAAATGAAAGCACAATGATCCCAATTCTTTGGGATGTAGCAAAAGCTATTCTAGCAATACAGGCATTCCTCAAGAAACAAGAAAAACTAAAAAACACAACTTCACCTTACACCTAAAGGATCTAGAAAAAGGTCAAGGAAAATCCAAACCAGTAGAAAGAAGGAAATACTAAAGATTAAAGCAGAAATAAACAAAATAGAAACTACAAAAAAACAATAGAACAGATCGATGAAACCAGGAGATAAACAAATTTGAAATGAACAAGGAGAAATAACAACCAATGCCATGGAAACACAAAGGGTTATATGAGAATATTATGAAAAATTATATGCCAATAAATTGGACAACCTAAAAGAAAAGGATAAATCCTTGGAAACATATAATCTCCTGAAACTGAAGTAGAAGGAAGTAGAAAATTTAAACAGACTGATTACCAGCAATGAAATTGAATGAAATTGAATAAAGAGAAATTAAGAAAAAAATCCAATTTATAATTGTCCCCCAAATAATAAAATATCTAGGAATAAACTTAAGCAAGGAGGTGAAAGACCTGTACTCTGAAAATTATAAACAGTGATGAAAAAAACTGAAGACACAAAGGGAAAATCATTCGATGTTCATGGATTGGGAGAACTCAAATATTGTTAAAATGTCCATACTACCAAAAGTAATCTACAGATTTAATACAATTCCTGTCAAAATACCAACAACATTTTTTTTAAAGATTTTATTTATTTATTTGAGAGAGAGAGACAGAGAGAGAGCATGAGTGGTGGGGGAAGGTAGAGGGACAAGCAGACTCCCTGCTGAGAAGGGAGCCGAATGCAGGGCTCAAACCCAGAACTTTGGTATCAGGACCTGAGCTGAAGGCAGACATTTAACCAACTGAGCCACCCAGGCCCCCCTCCAATAACTTGTTTACAGAACTAGAATAAACAATCCTAAAATTTGTTTGGAACCACAACAGACCCAGAACAGCCAAAGCAATTATGAAAAAGTAAAACAAAACTGGAGGTATCATGATTCCAGATTTCAAGCTATATTACAAAGCTGTAGTCATCAAAACAGTATGGTACTGGCACAAAAATAGACCTATGGAACAGAATAGAAAGACCCGAAATAAATCCATGATTATATGGTCAACTAATCTTCAACAAAGGAGGCAAGACTATGCCATGGGAAAAAGCCTCTTCAACAACTGATTTTGGGAAAACTGGACAGCTATATGCAAAAGAATAAGACTGGACCACTTTCTTACACCATACACAAAAATACATTTAAGATGGATTAAAGACCTAAATATGAGACTTGAAACCATAAAAATCCTATAGTAAACATGGGCAGTAACCTCTTTGACACTGGCCATAGCAACTTTTTTCTAGATATGTCTCCTGGGGAAAGGGAAACAAAAGCAAAAATAAACTATTGGGACTACATCAAAATAAAAAGCTTCTGCACAGTGAAGTAAGCAATCAATAAGACTAAAAGGCAACCTAGTGAATGGGAGAAGATATTTGCAAATGACCTATTTGACAAAGTGTTAGTATCCAAAATATAAAGAACTTATAAGACTCAACACCCAAAAACCAAATAATCTAATTTAAAAATGGGCAGAAGACATGAACAGGCATTTCTCCAAAGAAGACATCCAGAAGGCCAACAGACACATGAAAAAATGTTAATTATCATCTACTATCAGGGAAATGTAAATTAAAACTACAATGAAATATCACCTCACACCTGTCAGAATGGCTAACATCAAAAACATAAGAAAAGAAGAAAAGAAATAAGTGTTGGTGAAGATGTGGAGAAAAAGGAACCCTCATGCACTGTTGGTGGGAATGTAGACTGGTACAGCCACTGGGGAAAACAGTATGGAGGTTCCTCAAAAAAATTAAAAATAGAATTACATATGATCCAGTAATCCCACCACTGGGCATTTTCCTCAAAGAATATGAAAACACTAATTTGCTAAGATATATGCACCCCTATGTTTATGGCAGCATTATTTATAATAGCCAAATTATGGAAGCAACCCAAGTATTCATCAATAGATGAATGGCTAAAGAAGTGGTATATATATATATATATATATATATATATATATATATATATATATATATGGACTATTACATCATATATAATGTAATAATATTCAGCCATAAAAAAGAATGAAATCTTGGCATTTACAACAACATGAATGGATCTAAAAAGTATAATGCTAAGTGAAATAAGTCAGAGAAAGACAAATACCACATGATTTCACTCGTATGTAGAATTTAAGAAACGAAACAAATGATCAAAGAAAAAAGAGACAAACCAAAAAAACAGACTCTTAACATAGAACAAACTGATGGTTACCAGAAGGAAGGTGGGTGGGGGATGGGGTGGAACTGGTGACTGGGATTAAGAGTACAGTTATCATGATGAGCACTGAGTAATGTATAGAATTGTTGAATCATTATATTCTACACCTGAAACTAATATAATATTGCATGTTAAATATACTGGAATTTTTAAAAATGTAATTAAAAAAACCAACTATGGTTAATTTGCTAGGGGCTCCAGTGGATAAATTAGACAGCATATAAGAACAGATAGGCAATGTAAGCAGAGAGATGGAAATCCTAAGAAAGAACCAATGCCAAAGATAATAACACTGACAGAAATGAAGAATGAATATTTGGGTTCATTAGTAGACTAGACATGGAAAAAATCTTGGAGCTTGAGGATGTATCAATAGAAACCTCCAAAAGTAAAAAGTATGAGAACAAAGATTGCAAAAACAGAACAGAATATCCAAGAAATGTGGGACAACTATAAAAGGTGTAACATATGTGCAATGGGAATACCAAAAGGAGAAGAAAGAGAGAAAGGAACAGAAATGAAACTGAAGCAGTAATGACTCTCAGAGAACACCATGCAGGATAAATACAAACCAAAATCAAAATCAACCAAACAAAAAAACCTCATACACTACACCTAGGCATATCATTTTCAAACTACAAAAAAAGTCAAAGGTAAAATCCTGAAAGAAACCAGAGAAAAAAGTACCTTGCCTACTGAAGACAAAGATAAAATAATTATGTCCAACTTCTTTTCAGGAACCACAAAAGAAGAGAGTGGAGTGAAATATTTAAAGTGTTGAAAGAAAACACCACCAACTTAGGATTCTGCACATTGCAAAATTATACTTCATAAGTGAAAAATAAAGGCTTTTGCAATGAAAATTGAGGGACTTTGTTGCCCACAGACTTACATTTCAAGAAACATTCATTAAAATAAATTCTTTAGAAAGAAGGAAAATTATAGATATCAGAAACTCAGATCTACATAAAGAAGGGAAGAGTATTGGAGAGGAATAAATGAAAATAAAACAAAAACTTTTGTTTTTCTTATTTGAAAAATAAATTTGACATATTGTGTAAATTTAAGGTATACAGCATGTTACTTTGATGTACATACATACTGTAATATGATTGTCATTGTAGTGATATTTATTAGATTACTTAATTTGAGTACAATATTGTTGTCTATATTCATTATATTGTGCATTAGATCTCTATGGCTTATTTACTACTCATTATATGACCAAATAACAGTTTTTTCAAAATACAACAATGCATTTGATGATATATACTTTTTTATATATCTAATATAAAATATATGCTTATGTATGCTTATATAAAGTAAAGTGAATGAAAGAACAGACACAAGATGGAAAGAACAAATTAGGTTTATTTTGTTGTTATAAGTTACACTATCTGTGAAGCTGTATGGTATTATTTGAAAGTGGCCTTTGATTGGCTGTAAATGTACATTGCAAATTCTATGGCAACAACTAAAAAAAATTAAAAGAAAGTATAGTTAATATGTTAAGAAAAGAGGTAAGTTAGAATAAAAAAAATGCTTAATTAAAACCAAAACAACAGAAAAAGAGTGGAAGACAAAAATAGGAGAAGAAATTGGGGCAACAGATAGAAAACAGTAACATGGTAAATATTAATCCAATTATGTCAATAATCACTTTGAATGTCAATCATCTAAATATGACAATAAAAAGATTGTCAGAATGGATAAAAAAACCTAACTATATGTAGTCTGCAAGCAAACAACTTTAAATATAAAAACATACATAAATTAAAAGTAAGAGAATGGAGAAACATATAGAACGGTAATATTGATCAGAAGGAAATGAGGATTGCTATACTAATATTAGACTGAGCAAACTTGGAAGCAAGGAAAATCAGTCTCCAAGAAAACATAACAGTCCTTTGTGTGTGTGAACTTAACAAAAGATCATCAAAATTTATGAGGCAAAAACTGGTAGAAGTGCTAAGAGAAATAGATGAATACATTATTATAGCTGGAGACTTTAGCACCCCTTTATCAGAAATGGACAGATCTAGCAGGTAGAAAATCAGTAAGGACATAAATGAACTCAACATTGCTATTAATCAAGTGGCTAGAATGGACATCTATAGACTATTTCATCTAACAGCAGATAGACATTCTTCTCAAGCTCATATGGAACATTCATCAATATAGACCACATCTTGGACCAAATCCAAACCATGACCAAATGGGATTTATCACAGGTATGCCAAGGTTGGTTTACCATCTGAAAATCAATTAATGTAATACCTTCACAGCAACAGGCTAAATAAACACAATCACATGATCATATCAAATCATATCAATAGATGCAGAAAAAGCATTTGACAAAATCCAATACCCATTCATGATAAAAACTCCCAGTAAACTAGGAATAGAGGGGAATTTCCTCAACCTGATAAAGAATATCTATTAAAAAAAAACAACACTGCACAGCTAACATTATACTTAATGATGAGAAACTAGAAGCTTTCCCACTAAGATCAGGAACAAGGCTAGGATGTCCCTCTCACCACTCCTTTTCAACACTGTACTGGAAATATTAGCTAATGCAGTATAATAAAAAAGGAAATTTAAAGTATACAGAATGGGAGGGAAGGAATAAAAATGTCTTTATGGGCATTATTATCTATGTAGAAAGTCCAAATGAATCCACAAAAGAATTCTGGAACTGATAAATGATTATTGTAAGGTTGTAAGATATAAGGTTGACATATATAAGTCAATAGCCTTCCTATATACCAGCAATTAACAAGTGAAATTTGAAACTGAAAATACAATATCATTTACATTATAACTCTCAAAAATGAAATACTTAGATATAAATATTTAATAAGTACAAAATATATACCAAGAAACAAAAAAATTCTGATGAAAGGAATCAAAGATGAAATAAAATTAAAATTTCTGCTCTATGAAAGAAACTTTTGAGAGAATGAAAAAAGAAGCTATAGATTTAGAGAAAATATTTATAAAAGATATACCTGATAAAGACCTATTATCCAAAATATATAAAGAACTCTTCAAAAAAATCTTAAAACTCAACAGGATAACAACCAAAAAAAAAAAAAAAATTGAAAATAGATCAATGACCTTAACAGACACTTCACCAAAGAAAAGATATAAATGGCTGATAAGCATATGAAAAAATGTTCCATGTAATATGTCATCAGAAAATGTGATTTGCAACAGTAAGATACCACTATATACCTACTAGAAAGGCCAAAATCTGGAACACTGACAACAGCAAAGGCCGGCAAGGCTGTGGAGCAACAGGAATTCTCATTTATTCTAATGGGAATACAGAAGAGTGGATTCACTTTGAATGATTGGTGTTTTTTTTTTTTTTTTACAAACTGAACATACTCTTACCACGCAATCTAGTAATTATACTACTTGGTATTTACCCAAAGCATCTGGAAACTTACATCTACACAAAACCCTGTACTTAAATGTTCATAGCAGCATTATTCAAAATTATCAAAACTTAGAAGCAACTAAGATGTTCTTCAGTGGGTGAATGGATAAATAAACTATGATACATCCAAACAGTGGAATATTGTTCAGCACTAAAAAGAAATGAGCTATCAGGCTATGAAAAGTCACAGAGGAAAGTTAAATGTATATTACTAAGTGAAAAAAGCCAATATGAAAAGACTATACACTGTATGATTGTAAGTATATGCTGGAAAAAGCAAAATTATGGAGACAGTAAAAAAGATCAGTGGTCGCCGGGGGTTGGCGGGGGGAGATGAATAGGTGGATTCGCGAGGATTTTAGGGCAGTGAACCTATGCTGTATGATACTACAGTGGTAAATACATGTCATTATACTTTTGTCCAAACCCACAGAATGTACACCAAGAGTGAACACTAATGTAGACTGTGGACTTTAATGGTAATGTTGTGGGATCCTCAGTTGTAACCAATGTACTACTCTGCATGGGGGGATGTTGATAATGTGGGAGGGCAAGGGGTATAAGGGAAATCTCTGTACTTTTCTCTCATATTTGCTTAAAACCTAAAACTGCTCTAAAAATAGTCTTTAAAAAAATTAAGAATGGCTGATATCATTGGAACACTGAATAAATGGGTCCACAACACATTATTTTCATTTGTCATTTCATTTTTTAATTAATTTTAATCTAAATAAATGAGTTGGTGCCTAAAAATAAATGTCACAGCACAAGGAAAACTGGTATGAAACTTACCAGAGCTGCTGTTATGAGCTCTTAGTATTGTTTTGTTTTAGAAGTTTGAAGCAAAGTAATATGGAAGGTAGAAATTCATTTAATTGATATTTACTGAGAACCAACTATGTGTTACCAGCAGTGAATAAGGAAGACATAGTCCCTGCTCTCATGGATCATAAATAGTATATATTGAATAGACCAATTTTCCCTTTTTTTAGAATAAAGAGTAGGGCAAATGATGGACTGTGGGTTTAAAACTAAGTCATACAGAGTCCTCCACCACAGTTTTCTAATTAAAGTATAAATGAATAGACTTAAGCAACCAAAATAGCAATCTGAACTTTAAAAATGACCATTTGACTCCAATTTTAAGCAAATTGTGGGTCAGAATAATGCCATATGATATTTTTAAGAATTAATGACCTTGATGCTTATTAGGGTTTCTTCTTTTTCTTTCTCCCCGTACTATCAATTCCCCTGATTAAAAAGAAAGTAAAACAAAACCAAAAATCTCTCAACAAATATTAGTAGTCAACATCTTAATTATTGGCTTGATTTTAAGCTTTCAAAAACTCAGTGATGTATGATTATAAACCTCAGATCCGATAGCCCTGAGCAGTTACCAGTTTGCATTAGTAAAGACTCACTATTGCCTCAGCCAGCGTCCATCGAAGTTATTCAGCACCAGGCCAATGGTAAAGAATCTGTCCTACTTCCAGCTCTGATTTCCAGCAGATTCATTACTGCTCACAAAGAAGTTTCCTGCAACCCAAAAAGTATAGGCTCATGCATGGAGTGCTCCTTCCTGCTGTTACTCTCAGTAACAGAAAAGACATGTTGCAAACAGTGGAATCTCAAGCAGTAGATTTCTGGAGAACAAGTCTAATATTACTCCACATTTACCACTCCTCCCCTGGAATTGAAAATGCCTGGATTCCTGGGGGAAGACACTGTTACTCAGAGCTTTGAACCTCAGATCAGGGTCAACAGATGCAGACCACATCATTCCCCAAACAAAAAGAATACTAAGCCTTAAAGTCAAATCTTGTACTGTGCTCATATTTAATATCACTTCACTTAAAGTGGAACACAGATTTACACCTTTGAGCTATCTCCCAACTCTCCTTCTGTATCCTTACATAGTTTGTATACTCTGCTTCCTCAACCAAAGTCTGTCCCCATGTTTGGCCCCCCAACAATTACTCTATGTAATTAGTAGATATACCCTTGCCCTCCACTTCCATCCTAAATGTTCCCAGTTTAGATGATATTGCAATCCCAAAGAGCAAATGAGAGCACCTTGAAATATTGGGCCACAGAGTAGTTTCACTGGGAGAAGGATGCTTCTGATCCCCCGTACTCCTGGAAAATGAACCAGCAGTTAGATTCACCTAGGAACCACACAAGTTCAACTGCCTGATAAATACTTCAATCTTGCACACTGACTGCTGACTGATTCACAAGAATACTTAAGTGTCTGGGCAGCTTTATGCCTGCTTTAGTAGAATGGTTGTTGGATGTAGTCTCAGGATAATACATTATTATGAAATTAAATGGAAGTATCTGTCATACTAGTAAATTTATAAAACTAGGATAGATTTTCCTAAAGTCACACTCACTTTTATTATAATAATCTATCCTCATATTTAAAAATAATATCAGTTATTATTAAAATATGATAAATGGTTCTATAGCTTATTGACACAGAAAAGTAAGCCCTCAGACAACTTAAAGGCCTCATGCAGTAGTCATTTCTAGTCAACCAGGCGAGTTGAGGCTGACAGGTTTCTGTGACTCTTGAAATGTACATATGATTCTCTGGGTTTCCTTATTGTAATTTTGTGCATAGAAAACAAACAACTTGGTTATCAAAATAAAGGCCATCTAGAAGATCCAGAATATGCTGATCTCAATTTTTTTAGATTATTACCTAAACAAAACATTTAAAAACCTTTTTGAGATATCTAGGCTCATTGAGAATATATGTATAGATCCTTGGAAATTTTGAGAACCTTTCCATAGTTTATTTCTGCACAAACAATCAAGAGCTCCATCTGTCCTTCCCAGGATTTAGTGATTCCCATAAGATGCCAGATTGATCCACAATCTTGATTGGATGCTTATGCTTACAAATCTTTTGCAATTACCAGCTATAAACTTTACGGAAAGGTCTTTCTTCTTGCAGGATATGCTATTATTTAAAAGATTACATAAAATACTGCCCCCTCTTTCTGATATTTAGCAATCCTACTCTTACCATCTATGTAACACTGTAATTATAATGAAAATTTAATAAAATCCAGTCAAAAATTAGCGCTAAATAAATCAAAATCCCAGCAGGATTTTTTAAAAAGATTATTTATTTATTTATTTGAGAGAGAGAATGAGATAGAGAGAGAGAGCATGAGAGGGGGTAGGGTCAGAGGGAGAAGCAGTCTCCCTGCTGAGCAGGGAGCCTGACACGGGACTCGATCCAGGGACTCCAGGATCATGACCTGAGCTGAAGGCAGTCGCCTAACCAACTGAGCCATCTAGGCGCCCTCCCAGCAGGTTTTAAAGTTGATAATCTGACTAAAATTTGTATGAGGAGCAAAGGGCCAAGAAATGACATCCTTAAGAATTAAATAAGAGAAAGTACCATACAGATACCAAAACTTATATAAAGCTATAAGAAGGCAGTAAGAGTGAAACAGGAATAGAAAATAAACCAATAGAAAAGGTGTGTCCAAAAACAGACCCAGCATAAGAAGACACACCATTTATGACAAAGGAAGTACTAAATATTAGTGATAAAAATTAGTGATGGTGCTAGGTCAATTGCACAGCCATATGTAAAGAGTAAATCTTGAGATCAGTCTTATACCATCTACAAAAATCAATTCCTGAAAGAATTAGCTTTAAATATGAATGATAAAAAATAAATCTTTAATAAGATAAATTATTTTTATGACCTTGAGGTAGGAGAGGTAGGAAATGATTTCTTCCTTTTTTTTTTTAAGATTTATTTACTTATTTGAGAGGAGGGGAGGGGCAGAGGGAGAGAGGCAGACTCCCTATTGAGCATGTGGAGCCCACAGAGGGCTCGATCCCATGACCCAGAGATCATGACCTGAGCCAAGACCCAGAGCTGGATGCTTTTTTTTTTGAAAGATTTTATTTATTTTGAGAGAGAGAGAAAGAGGCACGAGATGGGGAGGGGCAGAGGGAGAGAGAGAACCTCAAGCAGACTTAGAGTCTGAGTGCTGAGTGTAGAGCCCAATGCAGGGCTTGATCTCACAACCCCAGGACCATGACCTGAGCTGAAATCAAGAGTTGGATGCTTAACCAACTGAGCCACCCAGGCGCTTGGGAAATGATTGCTTGAACAGATTATAAAAAGCAATAGCTATAAAGGAGAAGACTGATAGACTAGAATATATTCAAATCAAGGATTTGTTTATCAAAGACACCATGGTGAGAGTGAAAAGGCAAGTAACCGTGGGAATAAATATATGCAACACATATAACTGACAAAGGACTCACATTCAGAATATATAAAAACCTTCTATAACTTAATAAGAAAAAGTCAAATCTTAGAGAAAAATGAATAGAAGATCTGAATGGGTAAGTTACAAAAGAAAGTATCTAAATGGTGTTTACTTTCATTAATAAATATATCAGGGCAAATGAAAATCATAACAACGAGGTACCACCACACATCCAAGACTAGCTAAGATTGAAAAGACTGACAACACTCAGTGTTCACATGGATGCAGAGCAATAACTCATTTGCTACAGGAGGAAGCACACTGAGTTTTGTGGTATATACTAGATCTAAAAATTAGCATATCCTGGGATTGCTGGGAAGATGACAGAATAGGAGGAGCCCAAGCTCTCCTCAACCCATAGATAATACTAGATAACACTAACATCAATGTAAATAGCCCAGAAAATGACTCAAAGACTGGCAGAACAAACTCCACTAAACTAAATGTGGAAGAGAGGCCACATGGAAGAGCCTAGGAAGGGCAGAGACATGATTCCTAAACAGTCCCTTGGGATTATCTGCAGCTTGAGGGGATGTCATGGGTAAGAAGAGGGGAGAGAAACAGGTCCTCACACTTGGGAGCCTTGCAAGGGTGAGATAAATCACCATAATATTTGGCTTTGAAAACCAGAGGGGCCAAATTTCATGAGTACTTATAGTGAGTAGGACTTTAACTTGGGATTTAAAAAAATCACTGGGCTTGGCTCTGGGAGAGCTAGGAGGGCCACAGGAAAGAGTCCCTACACTCCAACAGACAGCACAACAAATAGTCCCACAAGATACAACACAGATGTAGCAACCTGAAAAATGTGTGGGGCATATGGGTGGGAGAGTTGTTTACTTATCTCAGAGCATGTCCTGGACGGATGAGGTCACTGGCAGAATTCTGCAGGAACAAAGGAGATGGCAGGCACCATTACAGTCCCCATGTCCCCCGAGCATAAACACACAGCCACCTTGCTACCTAACTTGATAACAGTGTGCCCCACCAACACCATCCAGGTCTGCCTCTGTCCCAGCACTGGAGATGCCTTCCCCCCAGAAGACATGTGTGAGGACCTTGCAAACACCATGCATCCTGCCCCCGTGCACATTGCAGATCCGTCACCTTCAGTATGCTCTTGGCCAGAACCCAACCAAAAGCAGTACCACAAACCTGGCAATGTGCAAGCAGCCTTGACAAGGGCCAGCACCACTCCATAGTGAGTCCTGCGCAAAGGAGAGGGAAAGATAACTACACACAACAGTAAGACTGCCCATCCCAGAAGTGGGCTGGTGGCAAACAGCTGGTCTGAATGTAGCCCCCACCCACCAATGAAAGCTTCTCAGGGGAAAACACCCTGCAGTTTGGTGCTATTACATCTCTGACAAACAACTGGACTGACTCAACTCAAGCCCAAGGTGGTCCCAGACTAGCCTACTAAAACCACAGGGACCGAACCCTACCCACAGCAGGCAAAGAGAGCCATTACAGACAACTGGACTAAAGGAAAAAGTGGCTCAGCCATAACATCAGGGTACATGCAACAGACATAGGAAACACCCCTGAAGTGCCAGGTTCTGGCGAACAGGGGACAGGGCACTGCAGAGCACCAAAGGACCTCTTCTTCATAAGGACACTACTTTCAAGAGAAGGAGGCCTAGCTGACTTTCCTATTACATAGAAACAGACACAGAGAGTTAGACAAAATGAGGAGACCAAAAAATATGAAAGAACAGGACAAAATCACAGCAAGAGAGCTAAGTAAAATAGAGATAAGTATGCCTGATAGAGAATTTAAAGTAATGGTCATAAAGATACTCACTGGGCTTGAGAAAATAGTGGAGGACATCAGTGAGACCCCCCAACAAACACATAACGAAGAACCAATCAGAGATGAAGAGCACAATAAATGGAGTTCAAAGTACACTAGATGGAATAAATACCAGACTAGAGGAAACAGAAGAATGAATTAGTGACATCAGGACAGAGTGATGGCAAATAAGCAACCTGAGCAGGTGAAAAAAAAGAAATTATGCAAAATAAGAATAGACATAGGGAATCCAGTCACACCATCAAGCATAAAGACATTCACATTAAAGAGATCCCAGAAGGAGAAGAGAGAGAAAAAGGGGCAGTAAATTTATTTGAAGAGATAATAGCTGTAAACTTCCTGAATATGGGGAAGGAAATAGAAATCCTGAGAAGGCACAGAGATCCCCCAACAAAATCAACCCAAGGAGATCCACACCAAGACACACAGTAATTAAAATGGCAAAAAGGTAGTGGTAAAGAGAGAATTTTTAAAGCAGCAAGAGAAAAGAAAACATTCCTATACAAAGGAAAACCCATTAGGGTGTCAGCCTGATTTTTCAGCAGAAAATTTGCAGGTCAGAAATGAGTGGCATGATATAGTCAAAGTGCTGGAGAAAAAAAAAAAGTCCTGCAACTGAAAATACTGTATCCAGCAAAACTATCATTCAGAACAGAAGGAGGAATAAAGAATTCCCAGACAAACAAAAACTAAATCCGTTCATGACACTAAACCAACCCTACAAGAGATGTTGAAGATGACTCCCAGTGGAAAGGACAAATCATAAGTAAGAAAAGAAGGAAGCCCAAAAGCAGTAAAAGTAAGCATATTTGTAAAAATCAGTCAAAGACTCACAAAATAAAAGGATGTAAAGTATGGTATCATATACCTAAAATGTGGCAGGGAGATGAGGCAAGAATGGGTTCAAACTTAAGCGACCATCAACTTAATGTAGACTGCTATAAGCAAATGTTACAGACAAACCTCATGGTAACCACAAATCAAAAAACAGTAATAGATATGAAAAATATAAGGAGAGAGTAATCCAAGTAAATCACTGAAGAGAGCCAAGTTATTGTGAAAGAAGGGAACAAGGGAAGAAAGGAACAAAGAAGAGCTATAAAAACAACCACAAAACAAGTAACAAAAGGGCAGTAAGTATATACCTATGAATAATTATTTTGAATGTAAATAAAGTAAATGCATCTATCAAAGGACATAGGGTGATGGAATGGATAACAAAGCAAAAAATATCTATATGCTGCCTACAAGAGACTCATTTCAGACCTAAAAATACACACAAATTGAAAGTAAGGGATGGACAAATGTTTGTCATGCAAATAAATGTGAAAAGAAAGGTGGGGTGGAGAATCTTATATTGAACAAAATAGACTTTAAAACAAAGATGGTAATAAGAAACAAAGTAAGACACTATATAATAATAAAGAGGAAAATCCAACAAGAAGATATAGCAAATGTAAATATTTATGCACTCAACACAAGAACAAACAAATGCATAATATGGTTAATAACAAACATAAAGGTACTAATCGATAATAAAACGATTATAGTGGAGGTGTTTAACACCCCACTTACATCATTGGTCATCTAAACAAAAAATCAACATGGAAACAGGGAATTGAATCACACATTGAACTAGATGGATTTAACAGATACATTCAGAACATTCCATGCTAAAGCAGCAGAATACACATTCTTTTCAAGTGCACATAGAATACTCTCCAGAATAGATAACATATCAGGCCACAAAACAAGTCACAACAAATTCAAAAATATCTGTCATACCATGCATATTTTCTGACCATAATGCTATGAAACTGGAAATCAACCAGAAGAAAAAAATCTGGAAAGAGCACAAATATATCAAGGTTAAAAAACATGCTATGAAAAAATGAATGAATCAACCAAGAAATCAAAGAGGAAATAAAAAATACATGGAGACAAATGAAAATGAAAACACAATGGTCCGAAATCTTTAGGATGCAGCAAAAGCTGTTCTGAGAGGCAAGTTTATACCAATACAGGCATACCTCAAAAAGCAAGAAAAATCTCAAATGAACAACCTAATCTTACACCTAAAGGATATAGAAAAAGAAGAAAACTGAAAAGCGGTAGAAGAAAGGAAATTGTCAAGATTAGAGCAGAAATAAACAAAATAGAAACTGAAAAAAACAATAGCACATATCAATAAAACCAGGAGCTGGTTCTTTGAAAAGATCAACAAAATTGATAAACATTTAGCCAGAATCACCAAAAAAAAAAAAAAAAAGAGAGAGAGAGAGAGAGAGGGACAGACAAGAGACACAGAGAGATGAGAGAGAGAGAAAACTCAGATAAAGAAAATCAGAATGAAAGAGAAGAAATAACAACAAACACCACAGAAATAAAAAAGATTACAAGAGAATATTATGAAAAATTACATGCCTAGACATTGGACAACCTAGAAGAAATTGGTAAATTTCTAGAAACATACAACCTCCCAAAACTCAATCAGGAAGAGATAGAAAATTGGAACAGATCAATTTCCAGCAATGAAAGAATCAGTAACCAAAAAAATCCCAACAAACAAAAGTTCAGGACCAGAGGGATTCATAGGTGAATTCTACCAAATATTTCAATACTTATAAATCAAACAACATGATATATCACATCAACAAGAGAAAGGACACAAATCATATGATCAATTCAATAGATGCAGAAAAAGCATTTGAAAAAGTACATCCATTCATGATAAAAACCCTGTAGGTTTAGAGGGAACATACCTCAAAAAAGTCCATATATGAAAAACACACAGCTAACCTCATACTCAATGGTGAAAAGCAGAAAGATTTCCCTTAAGGTCAGGAACAAGAGAAGTATGTACACTCTCATCACTTTTATTCAACATAGTATTGGAAGTTCTATCCACAGCAATCAGAAAACAAAAAGAAATAAGAGGTGTCCAAAATGGTAAGGAAAAAACAGAATTTCCACCACTTACAGAGGACATGATACTATATATAGACAATCCTAAAGATTTCACAAAAAAGCTATTAGAACTGATAAATGAATTCAGTAAGGTTGTGGGATACAAAGTCAAGATTCAGAAATCCACTGCATTTTTATACACTGGTGGTGAATCAGAAGAAAGAGAAATTAAGAAAATGATCCTATTTACAATTACACCAAAAATAATAAAATACCTGGGAATAAACTTAACCAAGGAGTTCAAAGACCTGTACCCTAAGAACTATAAAACAT
Source organism: Zalophus californianus (assembly GCF_009762305.2). Taxonomy (NCBI): domain Eukaryota; kingdom Metazoa; phylum Chordata; class Mammalia; order Carnivora; family Otariidae; genus Zalophus; species Zalophus californianus. Next base: position 127,598,914 of record NC_045598.1, read on the forward strand.
TGATGAAAGAAATTGAAGAAAACACAAACAAATGGACAGTCATTCCATGCTCATGGATTGGAAGAACAAATATTGTTAAAATGTCCATACCATCCAAAGCAATCTACAGATTTAACACAATCCCTATCAAAACACCAAAAGCATTTTTCACAGAACTAGAACAGACAATCCTAAAATTTGTTTGGAATTCCTACAGACCTCAAATAGCTAGAGCAATCATGAAAAAAAATAAAACAAAGCTGGAGGTATCACAATTCCAGTTTCAAGCTATATTACAAAGCTGTAGTCCTCAAAACAGTATGGTGCTGGCACAAAAACAGACACATAAATAGAACAAAATGTAAAGCCCAGAAATAAATCCATAATTACATGGTAAATTAATCTATAACAAAGGAGGCAACAATATGCAATGGGAAAAGACAGTCTCTTCAACAAATTGTTTTGGGAAAACTGGACAGCTACATGCAAAAGAATGAAACTGGACCACTTTCTTACACCATATACAAAAATAAACCCAAAATGGAGTAAAGATCTATTTGTGAGATCTGAAACCATAAAAATCCTAGAAGAAAGCACAGGCAATAATTTCTCTGACCTTGGCCATCACAACTTTTTTTCTAGATATGTCTCCTGAGGCAAGGGAAGCAAAACAAACAAACTATTGGGACTACATCAAAATAAAAAACTGTTACACAGTAAAAGAGGCAATAAAACAAAAAGACACCTACTGAATGGGTAAAGATATTGGCAAATTGACATAGCTGATAAAGGCTTATATCCAAAATATACAAAGAACTATACAACTCAACACCAAATAATCAAATTTAAGATGGGCAGAAGACTGGAACAGACATTTCTCCAAAGAAGACAACCAGATGGACCGATGGCTAAAGATGGCAGAGGAATAGGGGACCCTATTCCAACTGGTGCCCTGAATTGAGCTGGATTATCTACCAGAACACTATAAATACCCGTGAAATCAGCCTGAGATGTAAGAAGATATATCTGGATCTCTACAAACAGAATATTACAGGCGGTTGGTTTTGAGGTATAAAGCGGGCAGCTGTGATTCCACGGGCACATATCCGAAGATAAATGTAAGGGGGAGGGAGCTGTAGGGATCCTGCACCACTGGTGAGCGATAGCCTCCCAAGCTGCAGACAGGGCACAGACAAGCAGAGCAGTAGTGGCAGGGAAAGGACTTTAGGACAGCCCCCTGGACTGAAACCTGAAGTGCTGGGGCCGCGCATGTGAACTGGGGGCCGCTGGTGGTTTTAGAAGCACAAAGGGCAGAGACATGCCACCCTGCCCGGACATGGAGGTGAGGACTGGAGCCCTTCTGAGGGGTGCACAACCCAGGATACTGCAGTTTATAGCAGCACAGACAGAAATGGAGATAGTGTGGCATGCAGAGCTCACTGAAGAACAGACTGCAATCTCTCTGCTCTGAGGCAGAGGGTTGGAAATGATCTCTTCTAATCTGACTCTCAGAAGAGACACAGAAAGTTGCCAGGGAAAGCCGCCAGAGAACAAAAGGCCCCCCAAAATCAGCTTCCACTGATCCCATCCCCCCCGCACAAGGGGCAGGGCAACTCTACACAAGCACGTTTGCCTGAGTAACAGCACAGCAGGCCCCTTCCCCAGAAGACAGGCTGGGAGAACAAGAGGCCGACAACCCTAAGGTCCCTATAAAACAGGTGCATTTGTTGGGTTGTGGTCAATAATTTAGACTCTGTACATTCCCTCAACAACCCCTCAACAGAATGACTAGAAGGAGGAACCCCCAAAATAGGAAAGACTCAGAGATTATGACTTATGCTGCAGATTTACAAATGGATACAGATATAACCAAGATGTCGGAAATGGACTTCAGGGTAGCAGTTATGAAGACAATGGCTAGAATGGAGAAATCGATTAATGGCAACATAGAGTCTCTAATGTCACAAATGAAAGCTGAACTGGCAGAATTTAAAAAATGCTATCAGTGTGGGCGCCTGGGTGGCTCAGTTGGTTAAGCGATTGCCTTCGACTCAGGTCATGATCCTGAAGTCCAGGGATCGAGTCCCACATTGGGCTCCCTGCTCAGCGGGGAGTCTGCTTCTCCCTCTGACCCTCTTCCCTCTCGTGCTCTCTATCTCTCATTCTCTCTCTCTCAAATAAATAAATAAAATCTTTAAAAAAATAAATAAAAATGCTATCAGTGAGATCCAATCCAATCTAGATAATCTAACAGCTAGGGTAAGCAAGGCAAAAGAACGAATTAGTGATCTAGAAAACCAACTGATAGAAAAGAAGGAAAAAGAGGAGGCCAGGGAGAAACAACTCACAATACATAAAAACAGGATCAGAGAAATAAGTGACACCATGAAATTTTCCAATGTCAGAATTATTGGGAACACTGAGGGGGTGGAGAGAGAGAGAGGACTAGAAGATATATTTGAGCAAATCGTAGCTGAGAACATCCCTAATCTGGTGAATGAAACAAACATTAGAGGAGCCCTCCCAAGATCAAACAAAACAGGCCAACGCGCCGGCATGTAATAGTAAAACTGGCAAATCTTAGAATCAAGGAAACGATCTTAAGGGCGGTTAGCAGGAAGACGTTCCTTATGTACAGAGGGAGGAACATCAGAATAACGTCAGACCTATCCACAGAGACCGGGCAAGCCAGAAAAGCCTGGCAAGACATATTCAGGATACTAAACGAGAAGAACATGCAGCCAAGAATACTTTATACAGCAAGGCTGTCATTTAGAATGGATGGAGAGATGCAGAGCTTCCAAGACCGGCAGAAACTGAAAGAATATGTGACCACTAAGCTGGCCTTGCAAAAAATATTAAGGGGGTTCTATAAAAGGAGAAAGACCCCAAGAGTGATATACAACAGACATTTACAGAGACAATCTATAGAAACAAGGAATTCACAGGCAACATGATGACAATAAATTCATATCTTTCAATAATCACTCTCAACGTGAATGGCCTAAATGCTCCCATGAAACAACATAGGGTTGCAGATTGGATAAAAAGACAGCACCCATCCACACTCTGTCTACAAGAGACACATTCTGACCCTAAAGATACATCCAGACTGAAAGTGAAGGGATGGAGAACGATCTTCCATGCCAACGGACCTCAAAAGAAAGCGTGAGTAGCAATTCTTATATCAGAAAATTAGATTTTAAGCTAAAGACTGTAGTTAGAGACACAAAAGGACACTATATCATTCTTAAAGGGTCTATCCAACAAGATCTAACAATTGTAAATATCTATGCCCCCAACATGGGAGCAGCCATCTACATAAGCCAACTGTTACCCAAAATAGTCATGTTGATAATAATATAATTGTAGGAGACCTCAATTCTCCACTCTCAGGAATAGACAGATCATCTAAGCAGAAAATCAACAAAGAAACAAGACCTTTGAATGACATACTGGACCAGATGGACCTCATAGATATATACAGATCATTCCATCCTAAAACAACAGAATATGCGTGCTAACCGAGCGCACATGGAACATTCTCCAGAATAGACCACATACTGGGTCACAAATCAGGTCTCAACCGATACCAAAAGATTGAGATTATTCCCTGCATATTATCAGACCATAATGCTTCTTTATTTTTTTAATTTTTTTTAAATTTTATTATGTTATGTTAATCATCATTAGTTTCTGATATAGAGTTCCATGATTCATTGTTTGCGTATAACACTCAGTGCTCCATTCAATACATGCCATTCAATACCTATCACCAGGCTAACCCATGCCCCCCGATAGAATCCTCAGTTAGTTTCTCAGACTCCATAGTCTCTAATGGTTCCTCTCCCCATCCGATTTCCCCCCCTCATTTTTCCCTTCCTACTATTTTTTTTAACATATAATGTATTATTTCTTTCAGAAGTACAAGTCTGTGATTCAACAGTCTTACACAATTCACAGCGCTCAGCATAGCACATACCCTCCCCAATGTATATCACCCAGCCGCGCCATTCCTCCCCCCCACGCCAACTCCAGGAACCCTCAGTTTGTTTCCTGAGATTAAGAATTCCTCATATCAGTAAGATCATATGATACATGTCTTTCTCTGACTTATTTAGCTTAACATAATACCCTCTAGTTCCATCCACTTTGTTGCAAATGGCAAGATTTCGTTTTTTTCATGGCTGCATAATGTTCCATTGTATATATATACCATCTCTTCTTTATCCATTCATCTGTTGATGGACATTTTGGCTTTTTCCATAGTTTGGCTATTGTGGACATTACTGCTACAAACATTGCGGTGCACGTACCCCTCGGATCACTACCTTTGTATCTTTGGAGTAAATATCCAGTAGTGCAATTGCTGGATCGTATGGTAGCTCTATTTTCAACTGTTTGAGGAACCTCCATACTGTTTTAAACAGTGGGTCCACCAGCTTGCATTCTCACCAACTGTGTAGGAGGGTTCCCCTTTCTCCGCATCCTCACCAACATCTGTCGTTTCCTGACTTGTTAATTTTAGCCATTCTGACGGGTGTGAGGTGGTATCTCATTGAGGTTTTGATTTGGATTTCCCTGATGCTGAGTGATATTGAGCACTTTTTCTGTGTCTGTTGGCCATTTGGATGTCTTCTTTGGAAAAATGTCCGTTCATGTCTTCTGCCCATTTCTTGATTGGATCATTTGTTCATTGGGTGTTGAGTTTGATAAGTTTGTTATAGATTTTGGATACTAGCCCTTTATCTGATATGTCATTTGCAAATATCTTCTCCCATTCTGTTGGTTGTCTTTCGGTTTTGTTGACTGTTTCTTTTGCTGTGCAAAAGCTTTTTATCTTGATGAAGTCCCAATAGTTCATTTTGGCCATTGCTTCCCTTGCCTTTGGTGATGTTTCTAGGAAGAAGTTGCTGTGGCTGAGGTTGAAGAGGTTGCTGCCTGTGTTCTCCTTTAGGATTTTGATGGACTCCTGTCTCACATTTAGGTCTTTCAACCATTTTGAGTCTATTTTTGTGTGTGGAGTAAGGAAATGGTCCAGATTCATTCTTCTGCTTGTGGCTGTCCAATTTTCCCTACACCATTTATTAAAGAGACTGTCCTTTTTCCATTGGACGTTCTTTCCTGCTTTGTCAAAGATGAGTTGACCGTAGAGTTGAGGGTCCATTTCTGGGCTCTCTATCCTGTTCCATTGATCTATGTGTCTGTTTTTGTGCCAGTACCATACTGTCTTGAGGATGACAGCTTTGTAATAGAGCTAGAAGTCCGGAATTGTGATGCAACCCGCTTTGCTTTTCTTTTTCAATATTCCTCTGGCTATTCGGGGTCTCTTCTGGTTCCATACAAATTTTAGGATTATTTGTTCCATTTCTTTGAAAAACGTGGATGGTATTTTGATAAGGACTACATTAAAAGTGTAGATTGCTCTAGGTAGCATTGACATCCTCACAATATTTGTTCTTCTAATCCATGAGCATGAAACGTTTTTCCATTTCTTTGTGTCTTCCTCAATTTCTTTCATGAATATTTTATAGTTTTCTGAGTACAGATTCTTTGCCTCTTTGGTTAGATTTATTCCTAGGTATCTTATGATTTTGGGTGCAATTGTAAATGGGATCGACTCCTTAATTTCTCTTTCTTCTGTCTTGGTGGTGGTGTATAGGAATGCCACTGATTTCTGTGCACTGATTTTATATCCTGCCACTTTACTGAATTCCTGTATGAGTTCTAGCAGTTTTGGGGTGCAGTCTTTTGGGTTTTCCACATAAAGTATCATATCATCTGCAAAGAGTGAGAGTTTGACTTCTTCTTTGCCAATTCGGATGCCCTTCATTTCTTTCTGTTGTCTGAATATTGTGGCTAGGACGTATAGTACTATGTTGAATAGCAGTGGTGACAGTGGACATCCCTACCGTGTTCCTGACCTTGGATGGAAAGCTCTCAGTTTTTCCCCATTGAGAATGATATTCACTGTGGGTTTTTCATAGATGACTTTTAAGATATTTAGGTATGTACTCTCTATCCCTATTCTCTGAAGAGTTTTAATCAAGAAAGGATGCTGTACTTTGTCAAATGCTTTTTTTTGCATCTATTGAGAGGATCATAAGGTTTTTGTTCTTTGTTTTATTAATGTATTATATCACACTGATTGATTTGTGGATGTTGAACCAATCTTGCAGCCGAGGAATAAATCCCACTTGGGGGTGGTGAATAATCCTTTTAATGTACTGTTGGATCCTATTGGCTAGTATTTTGGTGAGAATTTTTGCATCCATGTTCATCAAGGATATTGGTCTGCAATTCTCCTTTTTGATGTGGTCTTTGTCTGATTTTGGGATCAAGGTAATGCTGGCCTCATAAAATGAGTTTGGAATTTTCCATTGCATTTCTATTTTTTGGAACAGTTTCAGAAGAATAGGTATTAATTCTTCTTGAAATGTTTGGTAGAATTCCCCTGGGAAGCCATCTGGCCCTGGGCTTTTGTTTGTTGGGAGATTTTTGATGACTGCTTCAATTTCCTTAGTGATTATAGGTCGGTTCAGGTTTTCTATTTCTTCCTGGTTCAGTTTTGGTAGTTGAAACATCTCTAGGAATGCATCCATTTCTTCCAGATTATCTAATTTGCTGGCACATAGTTGCTCATAATATTCTTATAATTGTTTGTATTTCTTTAGTGTTGGTTGTGATCTCTCCTCTTTCATTCATGATTTTATTTATTTGAGTCCTTTCTCTTTTCTTTTTGAGAAGGCTGGCTAGGCGTTTATCAATCTTATTTATTCTTTCAAAGAACCAGCTCCTAGTTTCATTGATCTGTTCTACTGTTCCTTTGGTTTCTATTTCATTGATTTCTGCTCTGATGTTTATTATTTCTCTTCTCCAGCTGGGTTTAGGCTTTATTTGCTGTTCTTTCTCCAGCCCCTTTAGGTGTAGGGTTAGGTTGTGTATTTGAGACCTTTCTTGTTTCTTGAGAAAGGCTTGTATTGCTATATACCTTCCTCTTAGGACTGCCTTTGCTGCATCCCAAAGATTTTGAACAGTTGTGTTTTCATTTTCATTGGTTTCCATGAATTTTTTTAATTCCTTAAGTTCCTGGTTGACCCATTCATTCTTTAGTAGGATTCTCTTTAGCCTCCATGTTTTTTGAGTACTTTCCGACTTTCTTCTTGTGATTGAGATCTAATTTCAAAGCAAGGTGGTCCAAAAATATGCAGGGAATGATCCCAATCTTTTGATACCAGTTGAGACCTGATTTGTGACCTAGGATGTGATCTATTCTGGAGAATGTTCCATGGGCACTAGAGAAGAATGTGTTTTCTGTTGCTTTGGGATGGAATGTTCTGAATATATCTGTGAAGTCCATTTGGTCAGTGTGTCATTTAAAGTCTTTATTTCCTTGTTGATCTTCTGCTTAAGTGATCTGTCCATTTCAGTGAGGGGGGTGTTAAAGTACCCTACTGTTATTGTATTGTTGTCAATGTGTTTCTTTGCTTTTGTTATTAATCGGCTTATATAATTGGCTGCTCCCACGTTAGGGGTATAGATATTTACAATTGTTAGATCTTCTTGTTGGGTAGACCCTTTAAGTAGGATATACTGTCCCTCCTCATCTCTTATTACAGTTTTTGGTTTAAATCTAATTTGTCTGATATAAGGATTGCCACCCCAGCTGTCTTTTGATGTCTATTAGCATGGTAAATGGTTTTCCACCCCCTCACTTTAAATCTGGAGGTGTCTTTGCTCCTAAAATGAGTCTCTTTCAGACAGTATATTGATGGGTCTTGTTTTTTTATCCAATCTGATAGTCTGTGTCTTTTGATTGGGGCATTTAGCCCATTTACATTCAGGGCAACTACTGAAAGATATGAATTTAGTGCCACTGTATTGCATGTAAGGTGACTGTTACTGTATATTGTCTCTGTCCTTTCTGGTCTATGTTACTTGTAGGCTCTCTCTTTGCTTAGGGGACCCTATTTCTTGTAGGGCTGGTTTCGTGTTTGCAAATTCCTTTAGTTTTTGTTTGTCCTGGAAGCTTTTTATTTCTCCTTCTATTTTCAATGAGAGCCTAGCTGAATATAGTATTCTTGGCTGCATAGTTTTCTCATTTAGTGTTCTGAATATATCTTGCCATTCCTTTCTGGCCTGCCAGGTCTCTGTGGATAGGTCTGTTGCCAATCTAATGTTTCTACCATTGTAGGTTACAGATCTCCTCTCCTGAGCTGCTTTCAGGATTTTCTCTTTGTCTCTGAGACTCATAAGTTTCACTATTAGATGTTGGGGTATTGACCTATTTTTATTGATTTTGAGGCAGGTTGTCTGTGCCTCCTGGATTTGATGCCTGTTTCCTTCCCCAAATTAGGGAAGTTCTCTGCTATAATTTGCTCCAATATACCTTCTGCCCCTCTCTTTCTTTCTTCTTCTTCTGGGATCCCAATTATTCTAATATTGTTTCGTCTTATGGTATCACTTATCTCTCGAATTCTGCCTTCATGATCCAGTAGTTGTTTATCTCTCTTTTCTCAGCTTCTTTATTCTCCATCATTTGGTCTTCTATATCACTAATTCTTTCTTCTGCCTCATATTTCCTGGCAGTTAGAGCCTCCATTTTTGAATGCACCTCATTGATACCCTTTTTGATTTCAACTTGGGTAGATTTGAGTTCTTTTATTTCTCCAGAAAGGATTTCCCTAGTATCTTCCATGCTTTTTTCAAGCCTAGTTAGTATCTTTATAATTGTCATTCTGAACTCTAGTTCCAACATCTTACTAATGTCCATGTTGATTAGGTTCTTGGCAGTTGGTACTGCCTCTTGTTTTTTGTTTTTTTTTTTGAGGTGATTTTTTTCCATCTTGTCATTTTGTCCAGAGGTGAATAGATGAATGAGAGAACAAAATGCTAACAGGGTAACAACGACCCCAGAAAAATATACACTAAACAAATCAGTAGAGACCTGAAACTGAGGAGAAAGAAAGGGAAAGAAAGAAAAAAGAAAAGAAAAAGAAACAGAAGAAAATTTAAAAAAATAAAAGAATATGATCAAGTATGATCAGGCTGGTGAATAGATCAGTGCCACACACTAGATTTTGGGGGTATTTTGGTGTGTTAGAAGAAACTGTCTCCCAAAATTTTAAAGAAAGAAAAATTCTATATGTACAAAAATAAGGGTAAATATGATGAAGGGATGGAATATGACTGTAAAGCTGAAAATTATAAAAGATTTTATAAAAGGAATTGATAAGATAATAAGTTGGTTGAAAAAAGAAAGAAGAGAAATTAAAAAAAAAAGGGAGAGATTGTGATTAGGCAGGAAACTAGAACAAAGCCATACACTAGAGATTTAGGGTATATTTTGCTCTGTTGTAAGAAACTGTATTCCAAAATTTTAAAGAGACAACAACTTATATATATATACCAAAAATAAGGTTAAATACTATGAAGAGATAGAATATGACTCTAAAAATGAAAAATAAAAAAGATCTTTAAAAAAGGGATTGAGATGTTGATTGAGAAAGAGTAAAAGAAAAATTCAAAAAAATATATAGAAAAAGAAAAAAATGATAATTAAAAAAATTAACTTTGAAAGACTTAAGAATCAGGGGGAAAAAAACATGAATTCTATGTGCTGTATTCCCCTAGTGCTGGAGTTCTGCCGTTCTCATTGATCGGTAAACTTGGTCTTGGCTGGATGTTCTTGCCGATCTTCTGGGGAGGTGCCTGTTGCAGTGGTTTTCAAATGTCTTTTCCTTAGGCGGAATTGCACCGCCTTTGTTGGGGCCAGGCTAAGTAATTTGCTTGGGTTTGCTGTCCGGAGCTTTTGTTCCCTGCAAGCTTTCTGTACAGCTTTGAAGGACGAGAGTGAAAATGGCAGCCGCCGAATCTCTGCCCAGGAGGAGCCGAGATCTTGGGGCCCCACTCCTCAGTGTGCCCCCAGAGAAAAGGAGTCAATCACTCCCGTCTCCCCGATCTCTGGCCACACTCTGTGCTCACCTGGCCTGTGACTGAGCCTTTCTATCTGTGGCACACGACCTTGTTTGGAGTCTCCAAACCCAGGAGATTCTTGTGGTGCACTCCCGTGCCACTCCTCCCGGGGGAGGTAGGGGAGTCTCCCCAGACCTGCCGCTTGTTGGGTCCCTGCTGGAAGAGCAGTGGCCCGACTGTGCTGCGGATCATGGTTTATGGCAACTCCGAGCTCTGAGCCCACTCCTTGGCTCTGTCTTTGCAGCCGGCTTCCTGCTCTGATACCTGGGAGCTCTGCCATACTCAGGCACCCCCAGTCTTTCTGTAACCCTGACGGTCCTGAGACCACACTGTTCCAGCAAGGGTTCCACCCCCCACTTAGCCACTAGAGTGATGTTCCTCAACAGAGCAGACTTCTACAAGTTCCGATTTTGTGCTCCGCTGCTCTATCACTTGCCAGTAGCTGGCTAACGGAGGCTCCCTCCCCCCAGAGGACTATCTTCCCGTATATTCCCATGGATTCACTTCTTCCGCAAGTCCTACCTTCCAGAAAGTGGCCACTTTTCCTTTCAGAGAGTTGCTGCTATTCTTTTCTTTGATCTCCTGTTGAGTTCATAGGCATTCAGAATGGTCTGACACCTATCTAGCTGAATTCCTGGGACCAAACGAAACTTAGATCTCTGACTCCTCCGCCATCTTGCTCCTCCTCCCAAACCATAATGCTTTAAAACTGGAACTCAATCACAAGAAAAAAAATTGGAAGAAATTCAAACACTTGGAAGCTAAAGACCACTCTGCTCAAGAATGTTTGGGTCAACCAGGAAATCAAAGAAGAACTTAAACAATTCACAGAAACCAATGAGAACAAAAACACATTGGTCCAAAACCTATGGGACACTGGAAAGGTGGTCCTAAGTGGGAAATACATAGCCATCCAAGCCTCACTTAAAAAAAAAAAAGGAAAATCCTGAATTCACCACCTAACTTTAACCTTAAAGCACTAGAGAAAAAGCAACAAAAGATGTCTAAGCCATGCATCAGAAGAGAAATAATTAGGATTAGAGCAGAGATCAATGAATTAGAGGCCAGAAACACAGTAGATCAGATCAATGAGACTAGAAGCTGGTTCTTTGAGAGAATTAATAAGATCGATAAACCACTGGCCAGACTTATCTGAAAGAAAAGAGAAATGACCAAATGAATAAAATTATGAATGAAAGGGGAGAGATCATGACTAACACCAAGGAAATAGAAACAATTATTAGGAATTATTATCGGGGCACATGGGTGGCTCAGCGTCTGCCTTCGGCTCAGGTCATGATCCCAGGGTCCCAGGATCAAGCCCTGCATTGGGCTCCCTGCTCAGTGGGAAGCCTGGTTCTCTTTCTCCCACTCCCCCTGCTTGTGTTGTCTCTCTCGCTGTGTCTCTCCCTTTCAAATAAATAAATAAATAAATAAAATCTTAAAAAAAAAAGAAATTATTATCAACAGCTATATGTCAATAAATTAAGCAGCATGGAAGAAACGGATGCCTTCCCGGAAACCTACATGTACTGCCAAGCCTGAAACAGGAAGAAACTGACAACCTGAATAGGCCAATAACCAGTAACAATATTGAAGCAGTAATCAAAAACCTTCCAAAAAACAAGAATCCAGGGCCTGATGGATTCCCTGGAGAATTGTACCAAACATTCAAAGAAGAAATAATACTTATTCTACTGAAGCTGTTTCAAAAAATAGAAACAGAAGGAAAGATTTCAGACTCGTTCTATGAGGACAGCATTACCTTAATCCCAAACCAGGCAAAGACTCCAGCAAAAAGGAGAATTTCAGACCGATATCCCTGATGAATATGGATTCCAAAATCCTCAACAAAATCCTAGCTAATAGGATCCAACAATACATTAAAAGGATCATCCACCACGACCAAGTGGGATTTATCCCTGGGATGCAAGGGTGGTTCAACATTCGCAAATCAATCAATGTGACAGAATACATTAATAAGAGGAGGGAGAAGAACCATATGGTCCTCTCAATTGATGCAGAAAATGCATTTGACAAAATATAGCATCCTTTCCTGCTTAAAACTCTTCAGAGTATAGGGTTAGAGGGAACATTCCTCAAGTTCATAAAATCCATCTATGAAAAACCCACAGCGAATATCATCCTCAATGGCCAAAAGCTGAGAGCCTTTCCCTTAAGATCAGGAACAGGACAAAGACGGCCACTCTCACCACTAACATTCAACATAGTACTAGACATCCTAGCAACAGCAATCAGACAACAAAAAGAAAGAAAACGTATTCAAATTGGCAAAGAAGTCAAACTCTCTCTCTTTGCAGATGACATGATCTTTTATGTGGAAAACCCAAAAGACTCCATCCCCAAATTACTAGAACTCATACAGCAATTCAGTAATGTGGCAGGATACAAAATCAATGCACAACAATCAGTTGCCTTCTTATACACTAACAATGCAACTATAGAAAGAGAAATTAGAGAACTGATTCCATTTAAAATAGCACCAAAATCCCTAAGATACCTTGGAATAATTCTAACCAAAGAGGTAAAGGATCTATACTCCAGGAACTACAGAAGTCTCATGAAAGAAATTGAAGAAGATACAAAAAGATGGAAAAACATTCCATGCTCAAGGATTGAAAGAATAAACATTGTTAAAATGTCTATGCTGCCCAGAGCAATCTCTACCTTCAACACCATCCTGATCAAAATTCCAATGACATGGAACAAACAATCCTAAAATTTGTATGGAATCAGAAAAGACCCCGAATAGCCAAGGAAATGTTGAAGAAGAAAAGCAAAGTTGGGGACATCACATTGCCTTATTTCAAGCTATATTACAAAGCTGTGATCACCAAGGCAGCATGGTACTGGAACAAAAACAGACATATAGACCAATGGGACAGAATAGAGAGCCCAGATATGGACCCTCAACTCTATGGTCAAATAATCTTCGACAAAGCAGGAAAAAACATGCAATGGAAAAAAGACAGTCTCTTCAGTAAATGGTGCTGGGAAAATTGGACAGCTATATATTGAAGAATGGAACTCGACCATTCTCTAACACCATACACAAAGATAAACTCAAAATGGATGAAAGACCTCAATGTGAGACAGGAATCCATCAAAATCCTAGAGAAGAACACCCGCAGTAACCTCTTTGACGTCAGCCACAGCAACTTCTTTCTTTCTTTTTTTTTTTTTAAAGATTTTATTTATTTATTTGATAGAGAGAGAGATAGCAAGAGCAGGAACACAAGCAGAGTGAGTGGGAGAGGGAGAAGCAGGCTTCCTGCCGAGCAGGGAGGCTGATGTGGGGCTCAATCCCACGACCCTGGGATCATGACCTGAGCCGAAGGCAGACGGTTAACTACTGAGCCACCCAGGTGCCCCAGATAGCAACCTCTTTCAAGGTACATCTCCAATGGCAAGTGAAACAAAAGTAAAAATGAACTTTTGGGACTTCATCAAGATAAAAAGCTTCTGCACAGCAAAGGAAACAGTCAACAAACCAAAGAGGCAACCCACACAATGGGAGAAGATATTTGCAAATGACACTACAGACCAGGCGCTGATTTCCAAGATCTATAAAAAACTTCTCAATATCAACACCCAAAAAACAAACAATCAAGTCAAAAAATGGGCAGAAGACACGAACAGACACTTCTCCAAAGAAGATATATAAATAGCTAACAGATACATGAAAAAATGTTCATCATCATTAGCCATCAGGGAAATTTAAATCAAAACCACATTGAGATACCACCTTACACCAGTTAGAATGGCAAAAATGGACAAGGCAAGAAACAACAAATGTTGGAGAGGTTGGGGAGAAAAGGGAACCCTCTTACACTGTTGGTGGGAATGCAAGTTGGTACAGCCATTTTGGAAAACAGTGTGGAGGTTCCTCAAAAATTTAAAAATAGAGCTACCCTATGACCCAGCAATTGCACTCCTGGGTATTTACCCCAAAGACACAGATGTAGTGAAAAGAAGGGCCATATGCACCCCAATATTTATAGCAGCAGTGTCTGTAATATCCAAACTGTGGAATGAACCAAGATGCCCTTTAACAGATAAATGAATAAAGAAGATATGGTCCATATATACAATGGAATATTACTCAGCCATCAGAAAGGATGAACACCCAACTTTTGCATCAACATGGATGGGACTGGAGAAGATTATGCTAAGTGAAATAAGTCAGGGAGAGAAATTCAATTATCACAAAGTTTCACTTATTTGTGGAACCTAAGGAATAGCATGGAGGACATTAGAAGGAAGGGAAAAATGAAGAGGGGGAAATCGGAGGGGGAGACGAATCATGAGAGACTATGCACTCTGAAAAACAAACTGAGGGTTTTAGAGGGGAGGGGGGTGGGGGGTGGGTTAGCCTGGTGATGGGTATTAAGGAGGGCACGTACTGCATGGAGCACTGGGTCTTATACACAAGCAATGGATCGTGGAACACTATATCAAAAACTAATGATGTATTGTATGGTGACTAAGATAACATAATAAAATTAAATTGAATTAAAAAAAAAAGAAGACATCCAAACAGTTAACAGACATATGAAAAGAGCTCAACATCACTTATCATCAGAGAAATGCAAATCAAAATCACAATATGATATCACCTCAAACCTGTCAGAATGCCTAACATCAAAAAAATAAGAAACAACAGAATTGGCGAAGATATGGAGAGAAAAGATATGGAGAGAAAAAATATAAACTGGTGTAGCCACTGTGGAAGACAGTATGAAGGTTCCTTAAAAAATTAAAAATAGAACTACCATATGATCCATAATTCCACTACTGGGTACTTATCCAAAGAATATGAAAATCGTAATTTGAAAGGATCTCTGCACCCCTATGTTTATTGGAGCATTATTTACAATAGCAAATTATGGAAATGTGCATTGATCGATGAATGAATAAAGAAGATGTGCTATACACATACAATTGAATATTATTCAGGAATAAAAAAAGAATGAAATCTTGCCATTTGTAACAACATGGATGGATCTAGAGCATATAATGTTAAGCAAAATAAATGAGTCAGAGAAAGACAAATACCATATGATTTCACTGATTCATGGAATTTAAGAAACAATACAAATGAACAAAGGGGGAAAAAAGAGACAAAAAACAGACTCTTGGGCCCCTGAGTGGCTCATTTGGTTGAGTGTCTGCCTTCGGCTTGGGTCATGATCCCAGAGTCCTGGGATCAGTCCTCACATTGGGCTCTCTGCTGGGCAAGGAGCCTGCTTCTCCCTCTCCCTCTGCCTCTGCCTCTGCTGCTGCTCCCCCTGCTTGTGCTCTGTCAAATAAATAAAATATTTAAAAACAAACAAACAAACAAACAAAAAAACAGACTCTTAACTATAAAGAACAAACAGATGGTTACCATAGGGTAGTTGGCTGTTTGGATGGGTGAAATAAGTGATAGGGATGAAAAGTACACCTGTTTTGATGAGCACTAATATATGGAATTGTCAATCACTAATTGTACACCTAAAACTAATATAACACTGGAATTAAAACTACACTGGAATTAAAATTTAAAGAAAATTATTATACCCTAGTATTCAGTTATTCCACTTTTTTTGGTAATGGAAATCCAGGCATATGTACATCAAAAGACATGTACAAGAATGTGTGTGTTCTCTTTATTTGCTGGAGTCGACCAAGGTAGGAAAAGTTAAACTATAATCAACAAATTCTTGGAGGATCAATATGCACAAAGATGGAGAGTTAAAAATTAGGAGTAGGCAGGCTTAGGGGGCCCCACACTTTCATGAGTTACATCTACAAGCCCCATCAGGAGCTGTGAGTGAAGATCAGGGAGCTTCCTTCAGGGAAGGGAGAAGTAACCATTATGAAATATGCCCAGAGCATTTCGTTCTTCTTAACACAAGCCTGTCCTCAAGGGAAACTATTTCACCAGAACCTGACCACTGTGGATTTTACCAGAAACTAACAGTACTGGGGGAAGAGAATTTTTCAATTCCAGTTTCCTCTAACCTTCTGTCTCACCTAAACAGAGATGGGAAGTGACTGAGAAGTGCTTGTGAAGGTCAAGGCCCGGGGGCACAGAATCATTAAAATATTGAGACCTAATCATGAGACTATAAAACGCTTCTCCTCACCCCACTCCTTACCACCACATCAATAAGGCTCCTGCACAAGAGATTACAAAGGGAAGAACTATAATCCTCAGTCCTAATTTAAGAAATTTCAAGGAAAACACAAAGATCATCTGGGATAAAAAAAGTGACACCAGATGAAATTTGGCCTTGGTCACTTATAGCTACAGCAAATAGCAAACACAGCTCAACTCCTAGCCAGATAAACATAAAACCTTCTGCTCATGGCCTAGTTAAATAGATCCTTTTACTCAGTACGTTTTGTCCAGTTTTCAACAAAAATTTACAAGGCATGATAAAAAACAAAAAAACAAAAAAACACACAACCTAAAGAGACAGAGCCATCAGAACCAGACTCAGATATGGCAGAGATTTTGGAATTATCAAACTGGGAATTTAAAATAGCTACAATTAATAGAATAAGGGCTTAATGGAGAAATCAAAAACACTGTGACAGAAATGCAGAATAAATTTGAGGGGCTGATCATTGGACTAGACATAGCCAAGGAAAGAATCAGTGAATCAAAGATATGTCAATAGAAATTTCCCAAAATAAAAAGCAAAGAGAAAAAATAGTGAAAGAAACAGAACAGAATATTCATGAATTGTGGGACAATTAAAAAAGGTAGAACAAATGTATAATGAGAATACCAAAAAGAGAAGAAATAAAGGAATGAAAAAATACTTGAAGTATTGGTTGAGAATTTTCCAAAATTAATGACATACACCAACCCACAGATCCAGGAAGCCTGGAGAACACTAAGTAGGTAAATACTAAAAAATCTACATCTAGGCATATTTTATTCAAACTTCAGAAAATCAAAGACAAAGAGAAAATCTTGAAAGAAGCTGGGGGTGAGGAAGAATGCCTACATACAGAGGGACAAGAATAAGAATTACATCAGACTTCTCTTCAGAAACCATGCAAGCAAGCGTAAAACAAAACAAAAAAAAACAAAAAAAAAAAACCCCACCAACCTAGAAGCCTATTTCCAGCAAAATTATCCTTCAAAAGTAAAAAAGAAATAAAAATTTTCTCAAACAAAAATTGAGGGAATTTGTTGCCAGTAGTTCTGCCTGGCAAGAAATGTTAAGAGAAGTTCTTGAGAGAGGAGGAAAATGATATAGTTCAGATACTTTTTTTTAAAGATTTATTTACTTATTTGAGAAAGAGAGAGCAGGGAGGAGGGGCAGAGGGAGAGGGAGAGAGAGTTTTAAGCAGACTCCATGAAGAATACAGAGCCTGATGCAGGGTTCAATCTCACGACCCTGAGATCAGGACCTGAGCCCGAAACAAAGAGTTTTACACTTAATCAACTGCACCACCCAGGTGCCCCAGAAACTCCTTTCTACATAAACGAGAATATTAGAGAAGGAATAAATGAAGAAGCTTCTCTGTTCCCTCCCTGAGGTATTGGTACCGCATCCAGCACCTGGACCCTCCTAATATATGCTGAATAATATGGACATGGAGCACCATGGATTGTTGACTAAAAGAAAGAAAAATAGAAGACTTACTCCCTTGACTCATGCTGAAGATACTGAAATGAACATGGTTAATTCTCTGACTCCTGGAAGGGAAGAATCTACTCTAAAGGAATTGGAAAAAACTGTAAATAAAAAATGAAAATATGATGAAAGTTATTTTACCCTCAGCTTTATAAATATGAATAATTTATTTTGTCTATGCAACAGAATGTTTTGTTATAGTATTTAATCCTAGTTAAATTGTGGCATCATTTTGAGATCAACCATTGAGAATTTATAGAAAAGGGAATTGAATATTTGTACTGTAGACATTATGAACTCTTTAAAAACCAAAAATTACTTTTAAACTGGAAATGAAAAGGCCACAGAAGCATCATCCTACAAGTTTTAATTTCTAATAATGTATCTACCAATCACTATAACCCACATAAACAAAAAGCCCTTTGGGTCCTCTCCCCACGTCCCTACCCTTTGAAGAGTAAAAAGTTCTTGAAACCCGAAAGTGAGAAAACCACTGTTATTTCTCATCAGTTGTAATAGGTCTTCTTCTTGCTATGACCTCATAACAAGACATTGTATTGGAACTCTAAGCAACTACCTGAGTCCCTGGCTGGGCCTAGATTTTTGGTGCTTCTAGCTCTGAAAGAAGGTTTTGGTGACCTGAGAGTCTTGGACCACAGTTAGCCTTTTTCTATTTTCTTTTTTTCTCCACCTTTCTCCATCCCCACCCACTTCCCTCATTTCTTTCTTTCTTCTTTTTCTTCTTTCATTTTTTTTATTTTTTCCTCTTTTCCCCCTTTTTTCTATTTATCTTTATTTTTATTTCTTTATTCTTTTTTATCTTTTTCTCATTTTTTGTTTTATCTTTAATAATTTTTTCTACATTTTTTCTTTTTTATCCTTTTTTCTTTTTTCCTTTATTCTTTTCCTTTTTCTTATTTTTATCTTTCTTTTTCTCTATTTTTGCCTTTTCTCATTTTTTCTTTCCTTTATTCCTTAATTTTTATTTTTCTCACTTTTTAATTTTTTGTAATTTTTATTTTTAATTTAGTTTGTTACTATTGTTAGTAATACTAACAGTAAGTCCACTATGCTGATGGGCTTCTTGCCAATCTCTGCTTGAGAGAAGACCCATATTTGGCAACTACCGGCTCCTCAACACTGTTGCCAAGATTATCTTCACCAAAGTGAAGTTAGCTGGACACATCCTCACTGGCTAATGGTGGCCACAAAGATCATTAACAAAAGTCATCAGAACTCCTCCAGGCTCCAAGACTATCCCTTGAAATTTAGATCAGCAAGTGCTGGAAGCAAACAGCTGTGGATGGGAGCTGGGCAAGTTGTATGTGTTGCTTTGTGTGTATGGCTTGACTGTTCCATAGGCTACATGCAGTGGAGGATGGAGGTGTGCAAATTGTTGCATTCTCTCTATGGAGCTCAAATTGAGAAGGTATCCAGCAACCCATGGCATTCAAAAGCATTGTATCCAAAAGGACTGCTAAACTTTGAGAAGGTATCCAGCAACCCATGGCATTCAAAAACATTGTATCCAAAAGAACTGCTCAACTTAAATTTAAAGAATTGACAGGAGCCACTTGGGAGACAAAACACCAGTCAGCCTTAGCTGCAAGTCAGTCATTTACCACCACCTGGGTGAAACTTTAGACACTGGACTATTTCTCCCAGGGTACTTCCCTCTTCTCCTGCTCTTCCCTTTTCTTCCATGTTTATGGGAGAGGGGAGATGGTTCTATAGAAATAAATGCAATAAAAGTATTTAATAGGGAAGCATCTGCTATCTTATTTTCTGAGTTGCTTTTAAGTGATGGATTGTAGAAGGTGATTATTGATTGATTAGTTCTCATTTACATTTATCTTAGAGAACATAGGCCATCACTTTCTTTAGCTGGTTTTAAAACAATAGTATTAACATCAACAAATTACAATTTACTATTGCCTAAAGACTTCTATACCATTCCAATTAATTTTAGCCACAAATGACCATTTTTTGACTGGGAAGTAAATGCTGAGTGAAGCTGAGTAGCTTATTGAAAATCACACAGCTGGTGAGTGGCTGAGCTTATGTTGTGTGATTGTGCTCTCAACCTCAGTGCTATATGGTTACCCTCAACTCAGATCTGGGGCCCTCTAGGGTCCTGTTTCAGTATTCTTTTAAGGTTAATTATAATTGTGTCTCTCAAATGGGCACTTCAAAGTCACATGAGAGATGAGACAATCAAATTGCCTTGAGTAGCATTTTTTAGTGCTCTTTGTGAATTAATTTGCAGGCAGTCTCCTAGGTTGTCCTCTGCACAAGCTGGACATAGTACAAATTCTACTTTGAAAATGTGGAAGAAAAATGCAGCTGTCCAGAGTGCTGGAAATGCTTATAGTGTATAGAACCCTACACTACTTAGCTTTAGAGGCCCTTTGGCACACAGGTTGGCCTTCCTGGTATTACAGCTTTAGCAGAAGCCTAATCCAAATCTAAAGCAGAGGACAGTGGCTAGAAAAATGGTTTTCTTGCTCCTCTCCTACCTCATATCAAAATTTCTTTTGAGCTAATTAGCAAACATGGAATAATGTCATGAGGATGAACATCTCTTATATATTCTCAAATTCACTTATTATACTAGAAGATCCACCTTTCCCTATCCCAATCCTTTTCTATTAATATACAAATTAATTTACCCAGGAAATTAATATTCTGACTCTTGTGCAGATGTGAGGAGCTGGATATGTATATAATATACACAAAAAGTATTTTTGAAACAAATATATTTATTGGGTAGCTACTATCTTCTTGCATGGCACTAGAACAAGAAATATGAGTAAAATACTATTTGCCTTTGAGGAGCAAATTTATTAGTTGGAGATTTATTCCCAACTATTTGTTGAGTTACCTTCAAGTACCTAGCACCAAGCAAGTAATAAAGAAGTATCTATTTGCATTTATTTGCTGAAGGGGTGGAGATAAGTGTGGAGGAGGAGCACTTAATATATCCTGGGGGAGGAGGGAGTTTGGACTGGCACCTGCATGAAATGATTGCCCCATTTAGTCTCCTAATGTCAGTAGGTATCTCCCAAGTGTTAATTTCAATAGGCTATTCATATTTTTTATTATGCTTAGACTTGTAAAATCCTATCTTTAAAAAGGTCTTTACAGATCACGTAAGATAGTGCATTCAGTTTGTGTTCTTCCACTGTTTGTAGAGGTAGCCTTTATAGTGCATCTATAAGGATGGGGAGGATTAATATATAAGAGGAGGAAATGGTAGGCAGAGATGGAGACAAGTGGGATATATTGAGGGGAGTAGTTCTTGTGTTTGCCTTTCTCTCATGATTGACCATGGCCTCTGTGCCTTGTAGGAGATGAGGTTAGGACAGTGCAGCAGTGATAGAGTGAGAACATTCACACAGGAAAATGTATAGAGAACAAAATTTTATATTAAGCATGTTATGTCTACTTCATGGCCATTGTGGTAGGTGTCAGCTATGCCTGGCTTATACACTTAGCATCATTTTTCATCCATATAGAAATCTATCAGATAAAGGCTTAACTTTTGAAAGTTGCACTGTCTCGAAAATGAAATCTGGATGAATGTTGAAACCTTCAGTTACCATCCTTTCCTCCCTTGTCCCCTAAAATCCCTCATATATATTGAGTTATCCTTGAGAAGTAAAGTAACATTTTCCTGGAATTGTTAGTAAAGATTAATTAGATACTTCCTCAGTTGCTTAAACATGTGTATTAAGACACAAAAAACAGAGCTACTCAGCATTTATGGTGTAAAGAAATGTCTTGCATTATTTTCAAGTACCTCAGTGTTGAAGCAATGCAGTTTTTGTGTCTCTCAAATATGATGTGAAAGATCTGGGACATTCATTAGTTTTATAAGTGTTACTTAAAGGGGAAGAAAATAAAGAATGCACTTAAGAGTGCGGTAATTCACACATGTATTTCTGGCTTGTAATTTGAGGGGACAGCAATAATGTTTTTATTTGGGGCATGTACTTCTAAGGATAAGTACAATATGTTAACAAGAGAGACTCAGAATACTACTTTCTCTTCCTTTTCTAAAGAATAGGCTAAGGACATCATTCAGGGCTTTCTCATTTGCATTCCCCCCACCCTTTGCAGATGTCACAAAGTTTCCACTAAGGCTCACTTTGATAATCAGAGTAGTTTAGATGTCACCTGAGTGCACCCACTCCTGAGCTGCTGGCTTACATTGCCTGCCCAGGGTTCAGCCACTACAGTAGATCCCCTGAGCTTTGGTGTGCTCTAGGCTTCTGTCCTCTCGGACAGTTCCCAGGTGTAGGGCACAGAGATCTCATTTAGTGTGGGGCTTTTGAGTTTTTTCAAGAGTAGGACTGCTTGGTGAAGTCACTGAACAGTCCTAGAAGGGTCCTTGATTGAAAATGTTGTAGTATGTTATCTTTTCACATGTCCTCTAGACCAAGGAGGAACCCTTTTGACATGGACTTTCCTCTCAAATACATCTAGCAGAGTGCCTGGCTCAATGAATAGTATTTTTTCCTAAAAGAAACTTATAAAAAAAGAACTACACGGAATTTTTAGAAAAGGGAAAATCCATGTCCGGCTGAGGTGAGGATGAGAAATATATTGTGGATGAGGCTGATTTGAGCCAAGAACTGAAGAACAGGTTCACTTATTCATTTGACAGATGAGAGAGCCTACCTACTTACATTTCAGGTACTGCTACAAATAAGAATGTGATGGTGACCAAAAACAAACACAAGACATCACAATCTGGGGAGGCAAAGAAACATTCATCAAATGAGAACATAAATAAATATAAATTTACGTGACAAGTGACCTAAATGCCCAAACTAATGCCCAACCTAAATGACAACCTAAATGCTGAAATAAATTATGTTCTTTTGATTTGAACTATGAAGCCACTGAAATTGTTTCAAATAATGTAAAATGATTACAATTCACTGGATATTTAAAAACGGGACATAGTGGGTGCCTGGGTGGCTCAGTCGGTTAAGTGTCTGCCTTCAGCTCAGGTCATGATCCCAGGGTCCTGGGATCGAGTCCTGCATCAGGCTCTCTGCTCATGAGGAAGTCTGCTTCCCTCTCCCCTGCTCTTGTGCTCTTGCTCTCTCTCTCACCCTCTCAAATAAATAAAATCTTTAAAAAATAAAAAAAAATGGGATATGAAAGTATAGGATATAATCCCTATTTTATAAAAACAAATGCATGCTTCCCTATGCATAGGAAAGTTGATTATATGCCACGCTGAACAGTTATTATCCCTGGTGATGAGAGTTTGAAGCATAGAGCATGTTCTCATTAAAGAGTAATGTTTTTGCCAGGAGGCAAGTAGATTTGTTTTTCTAGTTTGAATTTACATTTAGAGCCTTTGTATGCTTAAATGAGGAATTAAAGTTTTAACATGTGTTCTTCTCTTTTGGTTGCTTCTTTTTGGTTTTGATGGAGTAGGGAGCAAGGTGAAGGTCCCTGAGAGAATAAATGTTAAAATTGTAAATACAGATTCAAAGGGGTACATGCACCCCAATGTTTATAGTAGCATTATCAACAATAGCCAAGCCATGGAGAGAGCCCAAATGTCCATCAACTGATAAGTGGATAAAGAAGATGTGACATATATATATACAATGGAATATTACTTGCCATCAAAAAGAATGAAATTTTGTCATTTGCAGCGATGTGGTTGGAGCTAGAGTATATAATGCTAAGTGAAATAAGTCAGTCAGAGAAAGACAAATACCATATGATCTCACACATATGTGGAATTTAAGAAAGAAAACATGAACATATGGGAAGGGGGAATAGAAAAAATGGAGAGAGGGAAACAAGCCATAAGTGACTCCAAATGACAGAAAACAAACTGAGGGTTGATGGTGGGAAGTGGGTGGGAGACGGGATAAATGGGTGATGGGTATCAAAGAGGACACTTGCTGTGATGAGCACTGGGTATTCTATATGAGTGATGAATCACTGAATTCTACTCCAGAAACCAATATTGCCCTGCATGTTAACTAACAAAATTTATATAAAAATACTTAAATAAATAAAAAGAACTAATGAACAAATTTAATAAAGTTTCAGGATACAAAATCAATATTCAGGAAAATTTAAAAAAATGAAATTGTAAATAAAACATGCTTTCAGTGGTCTTATCTGTGTAGTAATGAATTAATAAATTATTACCTGGAATTTTGTCTGAGAAAACCAAAGAATGTTAGATTTTACCTTGGGAAGAAATCCAGCCTCAAGGAAATTCAGTTTTGGTGAATTTTTCTGTTGAAACTTGAATGGATATGACAGATACTACCAATGTTCTGGTTCCATTCTCCTTCTGAAGCACACTCAGGGGACTGTTATTTCTTGACTGCTTATAGTTAGGTGTGTCCCCGGCACTAGTTCTGGCCAATGCTGGGGATCCTTTCTGATTCAGATTTTACAAAATGCCAGTAAGAGACCCACAAGCTCCACTCTTCCTTATGAGGCAAATGTAGAAATACATGCTGACATAAGACTCCTTTAAGTCAGCTCCCTGAGTAAGACCCTTCATCCCTCCCACTGCCCCCACCTAACACCACCCCAGGCCCATGTTGGACATGTTAACATAAATGAAAGATAAACCTTTATTGTTTAATCCACTGAGGTTTGGAGCATTCGGGGTTACCACAGCTAGCCTATTCTAAAGGCAAGTACTGGCTTGCCCAAAGATCAAAGAGTCTCCTAAATATCCAAGTTTTCTATTATGACAGATTTCCATGATGCTGCCACTTTCAGTGGACAGTGAAACTTTCTTTTAGAACAGAAGACAACATTGTAAGGAAGGTTACATGAAATGCCTGGAGAATGATTTCCTTCTGTGATTTCTAAAGACTGTGTGTGTTTAGTGCCAAATGAAAAATTGCCAGATGACAAATGAAAAACTCAATTAAACATCTATGTGTTCTCAAATAGTATCTGGATCCTTCGTATCAGATAAAACATCTGGTTGACTGCTAGAACTGGAAAGTATTGCAGTGGATATTTAGCATTGTCCATAAATAGGACTAAAGTCAATAATGCAGTCTGAGTTTGGGCATAGAAATCCTCTGTTTGGTGAAGTGAACCAGAAGAAGACATATGCAGAAGCAGATTAGATGTTTTGTTAAATGCTTTGTAGCTTTAGAAGTTGGAGATTTGTTCTCCTGCTAAATGATATCCCTTAAAAGTCCACTGTTAGTAATAGACTAGTTTCTTTTTTAAAATACAAATTTCCTCTCTCTTAAAATGCAAATATGGCAGAGGTGGTCACAATACTTTGTTAAATACACATGAAAATCAGGGTGCCTAGGTGACCCAATCAGTTGAGCCTCTGCCTTCGGCCTCAGGTCATGATCCCAGGGTCTTGGGATCAAGCCCCACATCAGGCTCTCTGCTCAAGTGGGGAGCCTGCTTCTCCCTCTCCCTCTGCCTCCTGCTCCCCTTGATTGTGCTCTCTCCCCCTCTCTCTCTGTCAAATAAATAAATACAATCTTTAAAAATATATACATGCAAATCATGGAAGAAAGGGTTGTTTGGGTGTTTAGGCTAGGGCAAGCTATAAACTAGGAAATGGATAATTAGAGAAAAATATGAAGAGAGAAGAAATTTTAGGGAATAAGCAAGAGCTCCTCAAATTAAGTGACACAGAGATTTCTCAAAGTTCAGTTCTTCCTATGTAGATGAAAACTTATTCTTTTTTCTCCTAAAATGAGATTTTCATATAAAATGTGCAAATGGATTCTGGAATTCCTGAGAGAGGCAAACACACACACACACACACACACACACACACACACACACATACACACATGCACAAGCACACACATGCACACACACAAAGATAGAGACAGAGACAAAGAAAGGAGAACTTTTTTCATAATCAAAGACTCAGCATATATGCTATGAACAAGAAAGTTGGTCAACAGTACTTTTGGAAAAAAAGCATTGATTTTCAAGTGTTTATTTGGGCCACTTTTCCACATTAAACAGTGTTTTAGTGCTAGCCAATGATTTCTACCTTTTAATGTACTGTTTTCCATAAATTGATACAATTTAGAGAGTCAGTGGCTGTAATCAGGGCTCCATCTCTCCAAAGCAAGGAGTCCTGGTCTGCTTCCTAACTGTCAGACTTGTGTCTGCCTGATGTCAGCTACATTTGTTCTGGGAAATTTGCTGCTTCATTGCTGTTGGCCTCACAACAGGATCACAAAATACTTCAAGGTCATGTACAGTGTCCTCTGGAACCAAGTGGAGGAAACCCCATTTCCTGCTAGAATCAGTTGAGCTTCTGGTACAAAAGGTCACTATTGGCTACAACCTCTTGTGTGGCTCTGGAACTCACCGAGGGAACTGGTCCAAGCAGACATGGGTGTGGAGCAGGAATTGGCCTGCCATTAATTTACTTGGCCTCACGCTGATGAATAATAATGACTTACATGTCACAGATTTTTATCTGATGGGAGCGTAAAGGGTTTTAAATCCCCATACTCCCATCAACTGCTATGCAACTAACTGAAACTTAAAACACTGGCAATTTTTCCCCTATTGTTGCTTAGGATAGCTATTTAATAGTAAATATGTAGAAATGTCTGGATGGAGATAACACTTCAACTGACTTGATTATAATCAGATTCCTGCATCCCTTCCTTCAAATCACTGAGGACAATTGTTCAGATTGATAGTTTTACATTGTATGTCTCAATGTAGTTAACCCAATCTTGTCATTGTTATTAAGTATTAAAACTCCCGAAGACCCATTTCTCTACCTCCTCCTCTTCCTGCTTTGTTTTTCCTTGTAAGCAACCCACTGCTGCCTATAGAGTTAAGCTGGTAATAAGTATGTTACTATAGCCAGCAATCATTTTTTTTCCTTTTATTTTTAGAGCCCATGTCAGTATCAATTCCCCACCTTAGGTCATGTGTGTTGTGTTACTTCTGATCTCCAAACTTCAGTGTGCTATCACCTATATTGATCATTTGACTTCTGTTGAAAGATAGTCTTATTTGAGCTTCTTGAGTTCCTATATGTCTTGCTGGGTGAGACAAGATTACAAGGCCCTGTGACCCAGGCCATTTCTGATGTTTGTTTATGCAGCTGGTAACGTGTGAGATGAGGTAATATTTGGGCATAGAGCATATTAGCTTGCATCTTGCTAGAAAAGCAATGGACTCCCCAAGCTCCACTGATGTTTGCTGTGGTGTGAATAATAAAGTCCTTTGTTTCTGACCCAAGAGCTTGTGTCTTCTGCTAAGCACCCAGGAAATTGTTATAGGCTAACTTTGTAGCTTATAAGTGGAATAAAATCAAAACCAGCTCCAACAGTCTATACCAACTGGATTTTTATATATGTGCTTTTGCCCCCAAACAGTAAGCCCCTTGAGATCAAGAGTCTGAGTCCTCTTTGTACTGCCTTTTGTAAACTTAAAATAAACATTCAGGAAGTGTTCAGTGGCCATGATGATATCAACTTATACCATGAGGGGGTGGGATTTTGATATCAAGACAACAAGGATATCATTGTGGCAACTTGTAATGCCATAAGAGGATGCCACTCCTTGCTTACTCCTTCCTCATCCTAACTCATGAAGTAGATGATACCATGTTGTGGAAAGATTTTTCTGTAGGAAACAGATGTGAAGAACTAGACTGTAATGGAAAGATGCTGAGAATATCACAGACATGGTTACTCCACCCTTCTGTCCCCACCCTGGTGACAAACAGCTTCAGCAGAGCAGTCATTTGCCATGAAGAAGAAAAGCTCACTTCAGGAAAAAAACAACAAAAAAAGAAGGAATGGAGCTGCTACTTCTCTATATTAGTACAATAGCAAATCTTTGTCTCCCTCTTTACCATTTACTGAGGAGGAAGTGACTGCTTTCTTTGAACTAAAAACCATCAAACAGCTGTCAAAGGAGCCCAGTAGGTGCAAAGATTCTCTGAGCAGTAAGTTCCTTTATCTTTTTGAGGTAGGAAAGCACTCATTTCTCTATTTCCTTCTCATTTAAACAGATATACTTGTAATGCTAAATGATGTACCAATAAATGTGCTATACTGATTCTATGTCTTGGAAGGTGTTCCCAAGAGAGCAGACTCATTTGTGTGACCACCATGAAAATTCGTGTCTCATATCTCCCATGGCAGGAAACAGCACTGACCTAAAGCCCCAGAAACCTTGCTTTGAAATCCATTACCATGTTTGCACAAAGCTCATGATTCTTAGGTGTTGCTCTTGGTCACTGAGTGTGGCAGGAATACTATAGCAGGTCCATTCCTGGGATGTGTGCAACTGTTCTGATGGGTGATTTTGGTTCAGGATGTCCAGCAGCCTTGTGGAAAGTTTCTTATGGGTGGGTTGCATTTTATGAATATGTGGGTCCCTCTCCTTTCAAAGAGACAGATCAGTGCCCAGCTCCCAGTATACACTCTGCACACTTACAGAACTGAGTGCAACTACCTTCTCAGTTATGGCTATTTAATAGGGAAGTGCTTGAGAGTTTTGCAAGTTAGAGCCTACCAGTGGGGACTGTTTTTACCTTTTTTGCCTGTCTCTTGACTGCTGAAAAATAGTGCTAATTATAAAGTTATATAATGTTCTGTACCAATACTTTTTAAAAAGACAAACAATAATGATTTAAGACCAGTCAATTGAATCTTTGAATTTGAAATTATAACTACTTTCTACGAGCAGGACTGATTTCACCTCTGACTTTTCCCTCAAATTTCTTCCAAAGGGAATGCTCAACTCCATATTCTATTCTCCACCTCAATATGTTGCAGCATTTCTGAGACACCTGGGTGACTCATTTAAGTGGCTAACTCTTGATTTCAGCTCAGGTCATGATCTCGGGGTCATGGGATCAAGCCCCGTGTTAGCCTCAGCGGGGTTTCTGCCTCAGGATTCTTTCTTCCTCTCCCCCTCCCCCTACTCTCCCTCTCTCTCTCTCAAATAAATAAATACATCTTTTTTTCTAAAAAAATGGTGCAGCATTTTCTACATTATCTCAACATATTGCCCTTCATACTGGACTTGTTAGGAACCATCAGAATGATTTGTGTTTCTGTGGAGAAAATCACCTTTTCTTTCCCTGGGATTCACATGAGTTTCTCCTGTTTTCATGAGCCTTCTGCTAAAGGCCTGAGACTGTTAGAGATTTAATATCTGGACCCCTTTGAAGTCAGAGCAGAGATCAGGTCCCATCCTTTCATCTGGATATCTATAAAGCTGTGATGTGAGGAGAAAGCTTCTAACTATTGCCAAATTGTTGTTACTCTCCAGTCTTTCCCCTCTTGCCTGCATCTGTGTGTCAAATTGCACAGGAGATACAGAAGATTAGAGAATTTATTTGCATACAACAGTATCTCAAATGACCATTTTGTTTTATAGCTTTGTAAAAACATCATAGGAAAATATTGGTGTTTTTTAAAAATATCATGATATAACCCCCTGTGAATGCATCCAACTGTATTTGCTCGCTGGCTGCTGTAGAATAATTCAAATTGGGCTAATCCTCCTAATTAGGGAATGGTGAAATTTGGGAAGAAACTTCCAGCCACGAGGTGAAGGAGGGTGAATGGAAACTTCACCTGTGTCTTCTCTATTCCTGCAAAATGTGATAGCTCTCTGCTGAATGTGTAAAATTTTATTAGACATAATTGAATATGTCTTGAGCTTGATTTTAAATTCTTTCATTGTAATAGAAACTATATTTTTAGAGTGATTTGCAATGTTTCATGTAAGAAGTTCATCAGTAACCCAGGCCCTGTGGAAGGGAGACCCAGCAAATATTTCTGAAGTTCCTCTCTGGCCCATAAGTCTGTACATACGGTACCTTATATAGCCATCTTTTCTACTATTTTTCAACATAAGCATGCATGAAACTTTCCATGGGTTTTGTAGACACCATGAGTAGTGAGGTAGGAAGCATAATATTCATCCCTTTGATTTCAGATCCCCAAAATATAGAATTCTCTCTCTCTCTTGCTAGGAATTAGCCTGCAGTTAAGCATAGATTTCCTTTTTCTGAGACACTCCCTGATCTAAAATCTCCTCTTTAATTTCTTTCCTCTGTTGAGCTAGAAGCATTTTATCAAGTACGGGGAAATGGTGTGTTGTAGATGACAGGAATGTAAGCTTTACCTAACTGAAACTTCCATTTTTTTTTCTTTTACATCTGAATCTAGTCATCTGCACTAAATCGCCAGAATTATTGCTAACTTTCCTCTCTTTATTGCTCTTCCCAATTTAGAGCAATAATTGGTAGCTCACTGAATAGATGACTTTGTGTGTCTTTGGGGAGTCCCTATAATAATCCACATGTCACCTTGCCTATGTCAAAATATAATCTTCAAAAATAAACAGGTAACTCACACCAAATGCAAAAATTAATTCAACAATATAAATATAAGGGCTAAAACCATAAAAGTCTTAGAAGAAAACACAGTGGTAAATCTTCATGACCTTAGATTTTGGCAATGGATTCTTAGATCTGACACCAAAAGCAGTAAGAGAACAGTAAGAGAAAAAAAAATAGATAAATTGGACTTCATTGAAATTAAAAAATTTGTGCATGAGAAGACATTATCAAAAAAAGTGAAAAAATAACCTACAGAATGGGAGAAAACATTTATAAATCATTTATCTGGTAAGTGTTTAATATCTAGAATATATAAAGAACTCTCAAAACTCAAGAAAAAGACAAAGAACAAATTAAAAAAATGGGCAAAGACTTGAATAGACATTTCTCCAAAGACTATTTATAAATGGGCAATAAACACATGAATAGATACTCAACATCACTAATCATTACGGAAATGCAAATCAAAACCATAATGAGATACCACATCACACCTACTAAGATATACTACTATAACTTCAAGAAAATGGAAAAATAACAAGTGTTGGGGAAATTGAAACCCTCATCCATTGCTGGTGAGAATGTAAATGGTGCAGTTTCTGTGAAAAAGAGTTTGACAGTTCCTCAAAAAGCTAGATATAGAATTATCATAAGACCCAGAGTTACACTCCTATGTATATACCTCACATCATCGAAAACAGGGGCTCAAACAGACACCTGTATGTCAATGTTCATTGGAACATTATTAATAATAACTGAGAGGTGGGAACTACCCAAGTGTCTTTCAACAGATGAATGGATAAATGAACTACAGTACATACATATGATGAAATATTATTAAGCCATAAAAAGGAATGAAGTTCTGATACACGCTACAGCATGGATGAACCTTAAAAGTATTATGCTTAGTGACATAAAGCAGATGCAAAAGGACAAATATTGCATGACTCCACTTAACATGAAATATCTAGAATAAGCAAATTCATATACAGAAAGTGGGCTAGAGTTTACCAGGAGCCAGGAGGACATGAGAATGGGGAATTATTACCTGATTATGTAATCTTTATTGGGGTGATGAAAAGGTTTTGGAAATAGATGGTGGTGAAAGTTGCATAATATTGTGAATGTAACTAACACTCTTAAATCATACACTTAAAAGTGATTAAAATGGCAATAAATAAATAAATACATGGCCTCATTCCCCAATACCACATAGACAAGCCAAATTTGGCAGATGAGTTTAAACATTAGCTTAAGGCTAGTGGAAATTGATATTTATTCCCAGGAAGATAATTTAGAGTAGAAACAGCAATGTTTCAGGGTGCCTGGGTGGCTCAGTTGGTAAGTGCCTGCCTTCGGCTCTGGTCATGATCCCAGGGTCCTGGGATTGAGCCCTGCATCGGGCTCCCTGCTCCGCGGGAAGCCTGCTTCTCCCTCTCCCACTTCCCCTGCTTGTGTTCCTTCTCTCGCTGTCTCTCTCTGTCAAATAAATAAATTTTAAAAAATCTTTGAAAAAATAAACAGCAATGTTTCATAAGAACCATGAGAAGAAATAAGTATTTCACCCTTTGTTCAGTAGGTTTCCTGTTCCTAGAAGAGAATTCTCTGAAAGAGGTACAGAAGGTTCACCTAAGCCTTGTTATCATTGACAGCTGATTAAGACAACCCACATCAGAGGATATTTGGGTTGGTGGAGTTTTCCATTAACTTTATGTGAGTTTTTCTATAGGAATTTTAAAAATTTACTTAAAAATTTTTATATATGCTTTTCTTAGTTACTAAATCTTATAGTCTGTCAGTATCAACAAAACAATAGCTCTGGAAGAATGAAGAGGGAGAACTGGAGGGGGAGACGAACCATGAGAGACTATGGACTCTGAGAAACAAATTGAGGGCTCTAGAGGGGAGGGGGGTAGGGGGATGGGTTAGCCTGGTGATGGGTATTAAAGAGGGCACGTTCTGCGTGGAGCCCTGGGTGTTATACGCAAACAATGAATCATGGAACACTACATCAAAAACTAATGCTGTAATGTATGGTGATTAACATAACATAATAATAAAAAAAGCATAATAGCTCTCACAAAGGCAAGTGTTTAGTCAACTTTTCTTTCTTTTTTTTTCCTGTATGAAGTTAGTAATAGGATCTATTAATACTTTTAAATAATTACTTTATTTCTGCTTGGATGACCACTTGGATTAGGACTAAAACTTCATAACTGTATAACACCTTTCTTCAGGGGAATCTTAAATCCTTGAATTTATTTCCATTCTAATTTGTTTTGTAATCTTAACCTTTTTGGAGGATAAGGAAGATGACAGAAGTGAAAAGAAATAGTAAATACCCAATAACTAACTTTTTATCCTTTTACATGGCAACTGACCAACATATTAAAAAAATTTCCAGAATTGTGCTTCTTAATGCCAACACACCCTGATTTGGGATTTGCGATAAAATTTTTGCTGGAAGTAAAAAATTATTTGTAAGCTCGTCTATATAATCATATAAAAGCTTCATAATATAAAGTGGTATACTAGAGATAAAAATATGCACACAGAAACAAATATAGGCACATGACAATCCCAGATTTTCTCTCAAGTTTGTGATCCTGTTTTAGACTTTGAAGGGGACATGATAAGGACATGAGGGAAAGAGAGGGAGGGGAAGATATATGTTAAACATAAAGGATATTTAAGTAACTTAAGGATAAAGTATTTATTATGTCAGAAATTGGGTGAGGATAAATTCAGAGCACAGTGACTTTGATTAGTCTTAGAAAGAAAACAGCTATGGTGAGCATAAACGAAGGATGGATAAAGAAAGATGAGTACAAAAAATGGGGATTCTTGGAAGAAATACATAAAATAAGTGGGAGTGAGGATACTGGTGTCTTTCTCATGCACTTTCAAGTGGCCAGGGTGTTGTAGTGCTAAATTACCTGGATCTTTTGCTTTTCAAGACCAGTTCTTCACCGTGTTACCCCGCAGGTTCAGGAGCCTTCTCACCCTCCAAAATGTATATGAATTTGTGTTCATGTTGCTCTAGTTTCTGCTGCAAAATTGTTGAAAACCAGAATGAGGGCCCCACCATATTCTAAGAAGTGAAAAACACCTCAGATACCTGGGAATACATAGCCTCTGTAGTAACATTGCAGAAGACATTTTAACTGTTGCAATCAAAACAACTTTTCCATCAGAAGAAACTGACCAATTTTACCATTGCTTTACATGATCTTCTGGTTTTTTGTTTTGTTTTGTTTTAGAGATTTTATTTATTTATTTGACAGAGAGAGAGAGACAGTGAGAGAGGGAACACAAGCAGGGGGCAGTGGGAGAGGGAGAAGCAGGCTTCCCACTGAGCAGGGAGCCCGATGCGGGGCTCGATCCCAGGACCCTGGGATCAGGACCTGAGCTGAAGGCAGACACTTAACGACTGAGCCACCCAGGTGCCCCATTTACATGATCTTCTAATAAGGCTGTTATGGGAATAGTGTTTTTTCATTGACTCATCCATTCATGGATGCTACCATGTACCTATATCTCCACTTACCTGTGCTTAGTGACTTTTTTTTTAAGTAGGCTCCACTTCGAGCATGGAGCCCAATACAGGGCCCAAACTCACAATCCTGAGATCAAGACCCAAGCTGAGATCAAGAGTCAGATGCTTAACCCCCTGAGCCACCCAGGCACCCCTAGTTAGTGACTTTTAGACATAATATATCTTGAAAAGTTATACTACTTTTCAGACAATGCCCTTCTCCCCCTGCCCAGAATAGCAAGATTTTCACCATAAAGCACACTGAATAAACATGCTATAAGAAGTGGTATTTCAACATTATGATTTCAGGCAAAGACATGCTCACCAATTCATTCAAAACAAGTTTTTAGACAGAGTACAGCATGTGGAACAAATTTAAATTGCACACTGTGAAAGATGCACCCAAAATGTTTTCCTCTGTGTACACAGGACAAGCGAAAGAGATGAAAATGCAGCATCTTCAGCTAATTATTCACATGGGCTATTCTGAAGTGTTCTGGAGTATTCTCATGGTTATTTAGTCTTTATTTCGCCCTAAAGGTATGTTTCTGTGCTATAACTTTGAGTGTAGATTTGAGTGCTAGACAACAATGCACCTAAGAATGGTTGAAAAATTGGCAAAGAGAATGATGAAGAAAGAACAAACCTTCCAAAGAATATGTTTCCTACACCCCCTCCTGTATAACCTACCATCCACTATAGTCTTTTATTACATTTTAAGTATAAACTGTATTTACTTTAAACTATTCATTAATTACAAGAAATTATTTTCATCATTCAATTCATATATTTTTCTAAGAAGATTGTTTGGGTATCTTGCCTTTGGTATTGATAAAAGCATCATAAATTTCCTTGTTAAATTTAATGGACTTTTATTGAATGGTCAAGTTGCTTCACTTCTCTGAGCCTTCCTTTCTTCATCATGAAGAGGGCTAATAAAACTGGCCCTAGGGATGCTGTGGGGTTTTAAAATAAATAAATGAATAAACAGAAAATTTAAAAATGTCATGAGTCAATAGTTTCAAGCATTTTTACAGCACTTCCTTATTTACTGGTAAAGGTTGTGTTAATAATAAATCACTCCTGGGGTGCCTGGGTGGCTCAGTCAGTTAAGTGTCCAAATCTTGGTTTCAGCTAAGGTCATGATCTCATGGGTCATGGGATCAAGCCACATGTGGCTCCGTGCTCAATGGGAAGTCTGCTTGAGGATTCTCTCCTCTGCCCCTCCCCCCTAAAATAAATACATAAATCTTAAATAATAATAATAATAAATCACACTTATTTATGCATTAAAAAGTTATTAAGTATATGAGGTATTAAAACTTCATTCTTTGGGGGCACCTGGGTGGCTCAGTCAGTTAAGTATCTGCTTTCAGCTTAGGTCATGATCCCAGGGTCCTGGGATCGAGCGGAGTCCCACATCGGGCTCCTTGCTAAGCAGGGAGGTTGCTTCTCCCTCCGCCTGCCACTTCCCCCTGCTTGTGCCCTCTGTCTTACAAATAAATAAATAAAACCTTAAAAAAATAAAAATAAAACTTCATTCTTTGAAAATTAAAAAAGGAAAATTTAATGGAGTTCTTTTTTCATTTAATGCCTCTTCACTTGGTGGCAGCATTTCACAAATGAAGTAAAGTCATTAAGCAAAGGAATACACTGATAGAATAAAAGAGATGAATAAGTTATAGCTCCAACCTTGAAGGAACTTGCAAGTTTTCGGAGAAGATGAACAGATCTGTACATAAGAATGTGCAGAATATAAAAGTTCATGTAAATTATAAAGAAATAAGACCACATTTTTAAAAATAAATAAGCATATCTAAGCTTATACACCAAAACTACAGTTATCTCCTTTAAAAAGTTCCCCTGGAAAGTATACACTGTCATTTCTCAAAAACTTATTTGATTAAAAGGTAAGTTGGGAATGGTATCACAGAGAAGCACTGGGATATAAAATGCCCAGGACATAGATAAATGATTTTCCTAAAGGGGTGACTATCCTTAAAGATCTTTCCATGATCTATTTTCAACATTTTCTTTATATATATGTATTTCTTAATTTTTATTTTAAGTAGGCTCCATACCGAACATGGGGCTTGAACTCATGACCCTGAGATCAACAGTCACATGCTCTGCATTCTAAGCCAGCCAGGTGCCCCTCAACGTTTTTCATATATGACTATAACAAAGTTCAGAAGAGTTGATACAAAGGAACATTTGATTGCTAAAGTCCCATTCAGGAAGGTAGGTCAAGCTCGGATCCCACAGTGTGGACATTTTTGCAATGGGAAACAACCAACCACAAAAGGAAGTGACTTTGAATACTGAGTGAATAGACTCATTCTAGAAGATATTCTTTTTCTTGCTTAAAATCCTTGTTGGGAGGCAATGGTGGGTGTAAAGTGTAGTCTCATACCTTCCCATTCAGCAGAAACAAGCATTTTCAGAGAATATTTGTGGACATGCAAGAATATTCAAAAGGAGTTAATATGGTAAGAGAAGTAAGGCTAAGGGCGCCTGGGTGGCTCAGTGAGTTAAGCGGCTGCCTTTGGCTCAGGTCATGATCTGAGAGTCCTGGGATCAAGCCCTACGTCACACTCCCTGCTCACTGGGAAGTCTGCTTCTCCCTCTCCCTCCGCTGCTCCCCCCTTGCTTGTGCTTTCTCGCTCTCATGCTCTCTCTCTCTCTCAAATAAATAAATAAAATCTTAAGGAAAAAAAAAGAGAAGTAAGGCTAATGAACTATGTGTGTCTGAGTGGGGTCTGCAATCAACCATTAGCATTGGTACAAGTAAACGGTCACCCCATATGAACCGGGTCAAGATTCTAATTAAGTGAGATTGAGAATAACACTGAATCAGGACACAAAGAAGTTCCTGAAAGGCATTCTAGAGGCTTCTGACCAGGCTCTTCCACATGCCCTCTGGTAATGCTTTGGTATTTAGCGTCAGTGCCATCAGACCCACTCATACATGACTTGCATATTTTGGTATGTTTATTCCATAATGTGAGTTCATTTGTGTTCAACCCATTCTTTTTTGTCCCAAGTTAAAAAAAAAAAAAAAAAACCCTAAAGGTTTTATTAAGGGGAGGTTCTTAAGCTGAATGGACATTGTATTTCTGATCTGAATGGACACTGTATACTCTTAACATCCTGATTTGCAGACAAGCAGATACAGTATTGGTCCCATTATAGAGTGAGCAGGCCCATTCAGTAAACATCCTTACATTAACCAAGGATTATACATGGTTAGTGCTTAAATTTGTTTCCCGCAAAATAGACATGTACAGTAGTACTATAGTGACATATACCTCTATTTCAACAGTATCATCATTCCTAAATGGGTCACAGCAGAGGAACTCAGACTTTGTAAGGTCCCTGCTGATGCTAGTTATTCTGTGTGTGTGCCACTTGTGACAGAGTCTTTACTCTTCCCCATCCTGCTCCATGCCCCAAGAAGCTGACCTGGAAGGACTGCATTATCCAGGCTCATCGGCCCTCTTGCTTTTGGTTGGGTTTGACAAATGCAATGCAGGAGATTGGAGAGTGAGAGGAGGAAGAGGTCAGGGTATTTATTCCTGCTGCTCCCTGCCTGGTTTGGCAGCATCTGCATTTGTTTACAGATGGCCTCAGCTCTCGTCAGGTGGCTTCTCTCCCAGGGTTACAGCTCTTACCATTCAGGACTTCCTGCTGTCTCCTCAACATCCTCTGTTGGTTCCTTATCCTTGACAATCAATCCCTACATCAAACCCTCTTTGATTTCCCCCATTTGAATGGTTTCCTGCCTGAAACATATATCTTGCATGCATTATTTTCTCATACATTGTTTTTTTCTCATTAACACAAATATTTATTGATACTATTTATACAGCAAATTAGGTTGAATGTGAAGTTTGGATAACTTGAAGTCACCATTTGCTTGTGCACAAAGGTATTCTCTTATTTATAAATGAACATTTCTCTTTGCCTTCCATTAGTTTTTGTCCAG
The DNA here is from genome assembly GCF_009762305.2 of Zalophus californianus. NCBI lineage: Eukaryota > Metazoa > Chordata > Mammalia > Carnivora > Otariidae > Zalophus > Zalophus californianus. The sequence goes on from NC_045598.1 coordinate 127,636,413, forward strand.
ATATTGGCCTCTGTCAAATATTTAAAAATTAGCTTAGTTTCTATTAAACAAAACTAAAAGTGATTCCGTGGACAGTGACTGTATGGTGACCAAAAACATCTGAGGTGAAATGTCATTTAAAACTGCTTCTTGGGACACCTGCGTGGCTCAGTCTGTTAAGCATCTGCTTTCAGCTCAGGTCATGATCCCAGGGTCCTGGAATCGAGTTCCGCATCAGGCTCCTTGCTCAGAGGGGAAACTGCTTCTCCCTCTGCCTGCTGCTCCCCCTGCTTGTGCTCTCTCTCTCTCTCTCTCTCTCTCTGACAAATAAATAAATAAAATCTAAAAAAAAAAACCTTTTAAAAAAACCACGAAAATTAAAACAACAACAACAACAACCACCTGCTTCTTGATCATCTCTGTCAGTTTGTGCTACTTAAGACAGAGAGGGCTGGGATTTTATAAATTCCAAGTCTTATCTGAACAGTCTGCAGATAAGAGTTGTCTTTTAGTTTAGTGAGGGGGTATCCATGCAGCTGTGGACCTCTGCATTCTTGCCTCTGTTGGTTGATAACAGTAATCCTTCCAACTGTCCTCTTTCAGGCAACCACAGGTTTTAGGAACTGGCAAGGATCTGTGAATAGACTGTGCAGGTTTGCTGTGAGGTACTGGTATACCCCCAGCGGAAGGGGAAGTGGGTCTCCGCAAGCCACTTCTGACTGTGGTTGTTCCTGCAGATCTGGTTGAAGTAGGGCTATTGATATTGTTGGGAGGATTTGCTGGGACTGTGTGCTCTGAACCATGGGAGGCCCGGGTGGGGAGGTGGCTTGTATGAGCTGTATTGTTTCTTTGGTACCAGGAGAACTAGAGCCATGGTTGTTAAATGCCTTTACTGGTTGCTGGAAAGCCAAAGGAGATGGTACTGCAGGGAAACAGAATTTGCCTGGAGAAGGTATGGCTGAAACCTGAGGTTGCATGTGAGGTATTCCTCCATTCGGCACTTGAAAATTTAAGTCACTTCTGCTGCTTTTCATTGAGTCAACTTGCGTATTCGATGTTTGGGACTCTCATTCATTATTTAATTTAATTCCCACAATGCCACTGTTAGAGGTATCATTCTAAAGATCACAAAACAGAATCATACTTACCACAGAGTTGTAACTTAGATGTAAATCTAGATTTGACTGACTCTGAGCCCTTGCTCCTTCCACTTCATACAGTTTCCTTCTAGAAGGTTTGTTAGTACTTACTTAGCCAATCATCCATAAATTTTCTATTATTATTCCCATTTTGCAAATGAGAAACTAAGAATCAAAACCATCTACTCGCCCCACCTCACAAACATACTTGACTGTTTACATTATCATGATTTTACTCTGCCACTGTCTTTATCACAATGTCTTAACTATTGCAGGAAATTTTTGTCCAGAGAGATAAAAGTTAAAAATAACTTCAGCGTCCCTTTCAGGAACTTCCTGAAAAAATTCATTTTTAATGAACATAAGACTGTTTGGCTTTTCAATAGATAGCATCAAACAATTCTTTGCTTTCTGTGATTCTTTCATACCCTCACCTCAAAGCCCTCATTTTGCTGTACCCACCAATCCTAAAGTATTCTGCCATGATCTTTATCCAGTCCTAATTAAGAGCCATCCCTTGCCTTGAAAGACTTGCCTTAAACCAAATCCCCAAACTTCGTATCACAACTTTGCTCTCTTCCCTCCAAGATGCTACTAATTCATGGTCAAAGCAGTATTCTCCCTTACTGAGGTAAGCAATAAACTCAGATTTACCTTTTCAACAGGTTATTTTGGTGGTATTTTTGAGGATCCAGCATTTGGCAACACTAACACTTAGAGACTTAATTAATCACCCAAGTTCAACAACATAGGAAGAGATGGAGCTGAGATTGAAACCAAGGCATTCTGACCCTGGAGCCCTCTCATAAATAGCACATATTTTTGTCTCTAATAGGCTATAATATTAAAAGAAAATATGACAAATTACTTAGCACAAATGTTACTACTTGGTCACTAGAGTGTTTAACACAGTCCCTGATGGCTTAGTATAACAGAGCATTAACTTTTCAGGTATTCAGAAAAAAAAATTACTAAAAATTAGTCTTTTTTTTAATCATCTTCCAAAGCTTAACTTTTTAAGACTTTTATCACTTAGATTTACAAATATATCAAGGTAATTAGCAAAAGTAGTAGCATTTCTTTATATATCAACTTGTCATATGAAAATGTTAAACTGTGTTTTATCATTACATAAAAGTAAAAAAGGGACTTGCCTTTTCATGGTATTATGCATCGAAGTACTGATTTCTGAATTGTCCTCACTGTGCAGCACAGATTATTTTATCATCTAAATGAAAATAAAGCAGAATTTTACTTGTTCTACAAAAAATGGTTGTTACAATAAAAGTGGACATTCCAATAAAACAGCATATGATTTTACTCTTGAGATACCAAAGGGTATATCTCAGAGAGACTTGAGTGAGAATTAACATTTTATTTATTTATTTTTTAAAGATTTTATTTATTTATTTAACAGAGAGAGACACAGCGAGAGAAGGAACACAAGCAGGGGGAGTGGGAGAGGAGAAGTAGGCTTCCCGCGGAGCGGGGAGCCTGATGCGGGACTCGATCCCAGGACCCTGGGATCATGAGCTGAGCCAAAGGCAGATGCTTAATGACTGAGCCACCCAGGCGCCCTGAGAATTAATATTTTAAATTATATATTTGAATGCAATCATGAAAATAGGAACTGATGAATAAACCAAAGGAATCAAGAAAGTTTCTAGAAAATTCTGGAAATAGATTCTCTTCCTCTTGTTTATTTTTTATGGTGACCTGTGTCCTTCGGGAACTCCCAAATGAATCTGATGCAAACAGATGTTAATGTTTAATGTCTTTTTAGCCTGATGATATGGGGAGAAACTCACTAAGTAGGCTTCCACTGAGCTGACTTCAGGATTAATGGACTCTCTACTGTCTCCCTGTGAATCATACTGGCTGATTCCCACAGCAAACTGACCCTCAGCACTGCCACACTACTCCCCATTCTGTCCTCGTACCAGTGCTCCCACCAGCTGAGTTGTATGCTTCCCTAGACTCAATCATGTTTGATCTGAAACCTTGTCACTGTAATACTATAACAACTACATGTTATACAACTTGACAACTACATATTACTCAAGATGGCAGGTTGTAAAAGAAAAATGTTGCTGCTGTGAAAACTAAATTAAATACTTCAGAAAGCAAATTGCTTTTTAAAATAAGATCAAATCAAATAATTATAAAGAATTGGGAAAAAAACTTTAAAGGTCTAGAAAAATTTTGCTTTTAGATTTAAGATCTTTTTCTCACTTGAAACACTAGGAAATGTAGATGAATTATGAGTATAGTTTTGTGAAAAAGACCATCTGGAACTGTAATCACCAGATTCATACTAAAAAAAAAAAAAAGCTTTGGGTCTACTACAAAAGGAAGGTAAGTAAATATGTATTTATAGGTTTGCTGTTAAATTATAAGTTCCAGTTCAATATGTGTCTCTTTTATGATTGTCTAATATGACTGAAATTTTTTGATTAACCAGCTGTGATGGTTACTTTCTTTTAAAGATTTTTTATTTATTTTTTGACAAAGAGAGAGAACACAAGCAGGGGGAGTGGGAGAGGGAGAATCAGGCTTCTCGAGGATCAGGGAGCCCAATGAGGGGCTTGATCCCAGGACCCTGGGATCATGAACTGAGCCAAAGGCAGACGCTTAACGACTGAGCCACCCAGTGCCCTGAGTGATGGTTAATTTTATATGTCAATTTGACTAAGCAATGAGATGCTCAGATATCTGATCAAAGACTATTCTGACTTTGTGAGGGTGTTTTTGGATGAGATTAACATTTGATTAGGTAGACTGAGTAAAACAGATTGCTCTTCCTAATGTGGGTGGGCCTTACCCAATTAGTTGAAGGCCCAAATAGAATAAAAAGGCTGACTGTCCCATGAGTAAGAGGAAATTCCTCCTGCCTGACTTAGTTGAGCTGGAATATCAGTCTTTTACAGCCTTCACACTCAAACTGAAACATCAACTTTCATTGTGTCTCAAGACTGCCATCTTTCAAACTAGAACTTACACCACCAGCTCTACCGGACTTACACTGGGATTGTACCATAGGCTCTTCTGGGTCTCTAACTTGTTGACTACATATCTGGTGACTTGTACTTGAACATTTAAAGGTGACGGCAAAAGAGGAAGAGCAAATAAGGAAGACTGAGGACCAGATGAGGAAGTAAGAGAAAAACCAGGAGAATGTGGTATCATTCAACCCCTAAAAGGAGAATTTCAAGGAGTGGCCAGTTGTATTAAATGCCAAAATATCAAGGAGTATGAGGTCAAAGCAATCCCCAATGTATATAATATAGTATAGTTGGTTGTGACCTTTATGGAAGTAATTTCCCTGGAATGATAAAATGAAGTCAGATTATAAGGACTGAAGAGAAAATTGTATTTCTAGTTAATGAGGTATATTGGACACAAGTAGTTACTTCTGTCCCTTTTATAACACCATTGAAAAGACAGCAAAAGAAGTTTTTTCTAAAAAGTGATTAACCAAGAAGACCACACAAACTAAATGATGAGATTTCAACAAGCTTTTGAAAGATGAGAAATGGATGGACCATGGTAATTGACTTAGCATTCTAGAAAAAGGTAAAGTGAAGGTAGTAGCATGAGGGGCAAGCAGACAAAGAACAAGATGATTCATGTCTCAGAACCCTGAAAGAACTTGGGAACTTGAAGTATTAGGGACCTTTGAAAGATCAGTTGACAATTTGTTTATGAAACAGCTTTTCACATATTCTCCTCCACTTTAGCCTGTCCTCATACCACAGAAGAAACTTCCCTCTCTAGGAAGGTTGAATATTTCCCCAAACAGTATGGAAATTCTCCCAGCTTCACTTATACACACCAGGTGGGAGAATAGAGAATCACCTTCAGGGAAAATATGCCTGTGGTTTTAAAAAAAACCCACAGAGATACTGATATTTGTGTGCCCTTCAATGAAAAAGCCAGCTTACTGTTAAGTGATATCCACCACTGACAAATTCTGCTCATGCAAATAGAGCTCTGAACATGAAATACAGAAAAAAAAAAGGCAAACAAACAATTAAAAAAAAATTAGAAAATGCAGGGGCACTTGGGTGGCTCAGCCAGTTAAGCGTCGGCCTTTGGCTCAGGTCATGATCCCAGGGTCCTGGGATCTAGACCCGAAATGGACTCCCTGCTCAGCAGGGTGCCTGTTTCTCTCTCTGCTGCTCACCCTGCTTGTGCTCTCTCTTTCTCTCTCTGTCAAAGAAATAAATAAAATCTTTTTAAAAAAAAATAAAAAAATAGAAAATACAAGGAAGATCAAGAAACTTCAAAAAATATTTTAATAGGATCTTCACAGAGGTGCAAGAGATACTGCATCCACAAAACAAAACCAGAATGTTATAAAAAGTGAATTACCAAGCCTAAGAATGGGCTTTTGGACATTGTAAATATATGAGAACTAAAAGAATCAATAGGAGGGGTGAAAGGTTAAGTCAGGAAAATCTTTCTGAAAATGGATTAAAAAAAATGGAGAATGGTAGAAAGTTAAAACAAATTTAAAGGATCTGTGTAGGAGGTCCAATATCTGAATGATAAGAGTTCCAGAAAGAAAATATAGAGGAAAGTATGAAAATGCCTTAAACCAAAAAAATTTCTAGAACTGAGGTATACAGTTTTCCAGATTAAAATGACCCATTGTGGGTGCCTGGATGGCTCAGTCAGTTAAGCATCTGACTCTTGATTTCGGCTCAGGTCACAATCTCAGAGTTAGGGTTGTGAGATTGAGCCCCACATCAGGCTCTGCACTGGCCTTGGAGTCTGCTTGAGATTCTCTCTCTTCCTGTCCCTCTGGCCCTCCTCCCACTCACTCTTTCCCTCTAAAAAAAGGAAAAGAAAAAGAAAAAGAAAAAGAAAAAGAAAAAAGACCCATTGATTGTCCAGCCATACAAATAAAGAAAGGCAAATAAGGACAAAAAAAAAAATCTTAAAAATTCTAGAAAGAAAAAAAAATCAGGTCATATACAAAAGCAAGATTCTGAATGTCATTCATAGGAATTCTGAGCAGCTTTGGGAAGCCTCGGGATTTAAGGAAGAGCACATCCAATATAGGGGAAAGTTGAGGGCATTTCCAGATGACAAGGGAAATCCCTTCACTGAGGCTGTGTAGTAAGGAAAGAAAGGATGTGAAATGCATCAGGAGTCTTGACTGCTGTGAAACCTGAGGAAAGCAGGATTAAAAGGCAGAAGAACTCATGACCAGCAGTAGGATGGGCAATCAGCCTGGTCCTGATTTAGCCCCTGGTGCGGGGGCCTTGGCCAGCTGCTGTTTGTTCCTGTAGCTCTAGTAGAGGCCAACAGGACTCTATACTGATAAAAGTGTATGCTCCGGCTACCCAGTGGAAGTTATCCCCACCAGGAAATACAATCCTCTTTCAAGTCTTATTTTTGAAAGCTTTCTTGTACGTGATCCCCAAATCCACCGAGAATTTCCTGAGGTAGAAAAATTCCCTCATGGGGACTACCTATTCCACAACTGACTTCAGGCTCCATAATTACAGGTTACATTGAATATTACATGTTATATGGCATGTGCTTTTCAAGCAATTGGTTGTTTCCCTTTGTGACAAAGGCACTCTTTTGAAGTCCTAGTGTAATTTAGGTATTGGATTTATTTTCTTAACAATTGGCACCTGAATGCCTTTTGGGGGAGGAAACTACCTTTGAGGAAATGACTTGATTAGCCACTGGGTAGAAGGTGGGGCCCTGTGGGGTGTGGTGTTCAGCAAAATGAAAGCCACAAAAGAGCCTGGTTAAATTGCTCTTGTGAGAATTATAGAGGAATTTCTTTTGTTTCTGAGAGGGAGAGGTGGGGAAGAAAGGGAAGCAAAGAAGGGAGGGAAGAGAGGAGAGTAGAAAGAGGAAATTGTGATACGTGCTGGAGAATAGGAAGTCAAACAGCCAGTGAAAAAATTCAGGTGGCTGAAGGATTTTCTATGAAGACATATATTGAGGACTCAACATAAACTATCTGCATTTCCACAGCTAAAGACACTTCTCCGCTTGCCCATGCCATACCCAGCCTAAAAGCGTACCACACTCACAAATGGATGGGCAAATTGGCTTGAGGATAGAGATGATTTTTATGCCTCAGTCAACTTGACGTCAAATAGCAGCAGCAGTTTCAGAAACAGATCTGACCTCCAAGAATGGGAAGACTTTGGATTTCCTCACTGTGCAAAAGGAGAGTTCAAGCCTAGACCTGTTCGGATCTCAAGAGTAGAAGACTCCAGCTGATATGTAGATTATATTCCTCGTGATGCCTCACTAACATGACAAAGTCTTAAGTGTGACTTTCTTTTCTTTAATGGCTGATTTCTTCTCATATTATTTTGACCTAAAGCATATCCAGTGCAAGCCACAGCTCAGATTTCATTTAGTTACTTTAAGAAAACGCTGTGTGAAGTTAATTACATTTAATGAATGGTATGTTTTTTTGTGAGTTTCCCATGCTTCAAAAAGGAGGCCAGTTTCTTATTAAATAAGGTTTTTGAAAAATCTTATTTCATTATGCATTGTTGTTCATTGTTTCCCTTATTTTGTGATGCTTAGTATTACTTTAAAAACCCTGTGACTATGTTGCACATATGTGCCAGATTTTTTCCTCTGTCCGCCCTTTTCCCCTCTCTGCATAGATGGATAGATAGACTCTTCCTCTTACCTGTCCATTATCCAGTTTCTCTTCTTCAAAGCTAGGTTTTGCCTCTTGCCATCTCGCCCTCATAACACAGAGGCGAAAGTATTGCTTAACGGACCTTCCATTTCCTTTTCCTATTTGTTCTTTACTGTCATTTTTCTAACCAGACTAATTTTCTTTTTTGCTGACCCTCACAGATTAACTTTGAAGGCTCCTCTGTGTTAGTTCAAAGATTTTCCATAGTTAACATCGCTTCCCTGTGCTTCTGATTAGTGCGGTCTCCATAATGAAACTCATCTGTTACAATTAGCTGATTTTTAAAACTATCAGAAGGTATCGTTTTACTTTTCTTTATCTCCAATATCAGGGCACGTTCTTTTAACAAGTCAGTACTTACTGCACTTACCAGAAAATGCCTGTGATAACAGACATCTTCTCTTCTGACTAACCCACCATTTGTCTGGAAGATCCCCGCCTGCCTTCTTAAAAGTTAAACACAATGAATCTATTCCTAGAGCAGAATGGACGATGTCAAGCATAGTTTCTAACCTCCTATTTCAAGGCTTAGTTCATTTGCAAAACAGGACACAACAATCCCACTAGGCCATCACCAGGTTATGTTGTTAAATAGCATAGTTAATTATCAGAATCTGCACATCACTGGGGTAATGAATGAGGAAGGACCCAGAGAAAAGAACACCGCTACTTCTCTAGTTCTTGCATTGTCAACAATACCCTTACTCTCTGTTTTCCTTAAAAAAATTTGAAGCCACCAGAAGAAATACCCTCCTTTCCGTACGTGACCATTAGAATTACCAGCCTCTTCACTCATTCTCTTCTCCTTGTTCCCAGGGGCGTTCTTTTCCTCGAGGGCCAGCATCTCTAGGTGTGCCTGATGTTCCATCCTCTCTCACTTTCTAAAAAAAATTTACCCTACTGGTTATTTCCTCCTCCTACATTTTTGCTTTTGACCTATCCCATCAGCACTTAAATAGGCCCTAATCTGTCCCATCTTACAAAACATTTCAACCCTGTCCTCCATTCCCACAACCATGTTAGCAGTGTTTTCCTCCTTTTTACAGCCAAACTTATCAAAAACTTTGTGTTCACTGCCTCTGCTTTATCACATCCCCTTTGTCCCTCCACACTCTCATCTGTCTTCCATCCCCATGATTCCAACCAAAATGACTCTCTCAAATACCACCAGAGACATTTTCTCTTAAGATAAATGCAAAGTCTGCGGCTTTCATTCCACCTGGCTTTTCTCCTTATTCGACACAGTTTCACCATGTTTCCTTCTGTAAAACATGACACCTGTGGCTCTCATCACCACCCACTCCTCTGATGTTATACTTCTTTCTCTGGCCATTGCTTCTCAGGCTCCTTTTCTGGATCTTTCTTCTACCTTTTGGATTTAAACTATTTGTGGCAGCTACTCAGGGCTTGGTCCAACTTCTTCCTCTCCTAATCCTACACTCTTCCTCATGCACTCATATATTTGCAGAGGTTTTACTTCCCATCTTTTCTCAAAAGATTAATTTAGATGCCAGTGAATATAAGGAAGATTCTGGTGATTCCTATTTCTGGAGAGCCTTTCTCTCTCAAGTCGGGGAAACATTCACAGAAATGAGTACGTGTAGCAGCTGACATTTTGCGATCCCCACATGGACAAATAATCAAAATGAGGACTTCTTTGACAGAGCATGAGCTCTTTGGGGAAATTTGATAGATCCATAACTTTGTCCTTCCTCAGGTCTCAGTGTGATAGCACTCAAAGGATCTTTGTTTTTAAAGTTCTTATTTTAGCTTCAAAAAGCTATTTCTTACATTGGATCATTGCTTATTTCCTCCCAAGGAGAGCACACATTTCTAGGCTTTTGATAATATGACTTTTTTTTATGACCAGGATACTTGATAATCATCTTACTTTTTTCAGACATAACTTAATCAAGATTAGCTCTCTGTTGGAAGAACTATTTAAAAACTATTTAAAATTTCTACTATTTACAGTAGAAAATGCCTTAAAACTTTTTAGTGCAATGTAATATTTTGTAGTTGAATGGACTAGGCAGCATGGTTACTTCAATTACTTCAGAAAACTTTACCTAACTAGGAACTTTGTTTAGAATCCTGTGTATTTGAGTACTGAGAAATGCCAGCACAGTGAAAGAGTCCTTCTCTATGGGAAATATTTGCTGCTGAATCAATCAGGCTGAAAGTCCTAGTTTTATGACATGCTAACTATATATCTCATTTGATCCTTGATGGGAGATTTCTCCAAGGAATATTGACTTCTTCAATTAACCAGTTTAAAATCGCTCATTATAATGAGCAATTATGTAGAATAGCAGAAAGTTATGTGCTTTGACACTAGGCCAACCTAGGTTCAAATGCTGACTCAGCCACTCATTACCTGTAATATTTACTAAGAGATAATTTAACTTTCCTGATTCTCCTTTATCACCTATAAATTAGTTTAAAATTTCATTTTTTCAGAACAGTTTTAGGTTTACAACAGAACAAGGGAAGGTATGGAGATTTCCCATAAACCTCCTCCCCCTACACAGGCCTAGTGTCAATCCTATGGGATTGATCAAAAATATAATGATGTATATCCATCATTATAATATCATACAGAGTATTTTCACTGCCCTAAAAATCCTTTGTGCTCTGCCTATTCGTCCCCTATCTCTCTTCCCCTTCTACCCCTGACAATCATTGATCTTTTTATTATCTCTATTGTTTTGCCTTTTCTAGAATGTCATGTAGTTGAAATCAAACAGTATGTATGAAGCCTTTTCAGGTTGGCTTCTTTCACTTAGTAATATGCATTTAAATTTCCTCCATGTTTTTTCATGGCTTGATAACCATTTCTTTTTAGTGCTGAATAATATTCCACTGTTAATATTCCACAGATATATCACTATTTATTTATCCATTCACCTACTGAAGGACATCTGGGTTGCTTCCCAGTTTTGCCAATTATAAACGAAGCTGCTATAATCAGCCATTGCACATTTGTGTGTGTGTTTTCAATTCCTTTGGATAAATACCGAGGAGTGTGATTACTGGATCATACGGTAAGAATATGTTTAGTGTTGTGAGATGCTGCCAAACTGTCTTCCAAAGTGGCTGTGCCATTCTGCACTCCCAACAATGCATGAGAGCTCCTGTTGCACCACACCTTCAGCCTTTCGGGTTGTCAGTGTTCTGGATTTTGGCCATTTTAATAGGTATAGAGTGATATCTTATTGTTGTTTTAATTTGCATTTCCCTGATGACATATGATGTGGAGCATCTTTTCATATACTTACTTGCCATCTGTATATCAGCTTTGGTGAAGTGTCTTTTAAGGTCTTTGGCCCATTTATTTTTATTTTTTTATTGTTATGTTAATCACCATACATCATTAGTTTTTGATGTAGTGTTCCATGATTCATTGTTTGTGCATAACACTCAGTGCTCCACGCAGAACATGCCCTCTTTAATACCCATCACCAGGCTAACCCATCCCCCCCACCCCCCTCCCCTCTAGAACCCTCAGTTTGTTTTTCAGAGTCCATCGTCTCTCATGGTTCGTCTCCCCCTCCGACTTACTCCCCTTCATTCTTCCCCTTCTGCTATCTTCTTCTTGGCCCATTTTTTAATTAGGTAGTTTGTTCTTTTACTGTTGAGTTTTAAGGGTTCTTTGCCTACTTTATATAACAATCCTCTACCACATGTGTCTTTGGCAAAAATTTCCTTGTAGTATGTAACTGTCTTCTAATTCTCTTGAAATTGTCTTTCACAGAGCAGAAGCTTTGGATTTTGATGAACTCCAGCTATCAATTATTTCTCTTATGGATCATATCTTTGGTGCTGTATCTAAAAAGGCACTAAAGTCATCTAGATTTTCTCCTATGTTGTCTTTTAGAAACTTCGTAGTTTTGCATTTTACATTTAGGTCTATGATCCATTTTGAGATAATTTTTGTGAAGGGTATAAAGGTTTGTGTCTAGGTAAATTTCTTTGCATGTGGATGTTCAGTTGTTCCTTTATTGAAGAAAACTTCTCCATTGTATTGCCTTTGCTCCTTTGTCAAAGCCCAGCTGACTTTATGTTGGTGTATTTCTGGGCTCTTTATTCCCTTCCAGTGATCTATTTGCCTATTGCTTCACTAATACCACATTGTCTTGATTACTGTAGCTTTAGAGTAACTATTGAAGTTGGGTAGCATCAGTTTTTATTTCCTTTAATATTTGTGTTGGCTATTCTGGATCTTTTGCCTCTCCATGTAAACTTTAGAATCCGTTTGTTGATGTCCATAAAATAACTTGCTGGGATTCTGAATGAGATTGCATTGAATCTGTAGATCAAGTTGGGCAGAACAAGCATTTTGACAATGTTGAGTGTTCCCATTCAGGAAATGGAATATCTCTGCGTTTTATTTAGCTTTTCTTTTTTTCAATCAGAGTTTTGTCATTTGCCTCATATAGACATTGTACATATTTTGTTAGATTTATACTGAAGTATTTCATTTTCTTGAGTGCCAATAAAAATGGTGTTATGTTTTTAATTTCAAATTTTACTTGTTCATTTTTGGTATATAGGAATTCAACTGACCTTTGTATATTAACCTGGTATCCTATAACATTGCTTTCATTGCTTATTAGTTCCAGGAAACTTTCAATTCTTTTGGATTTTCAACATAGACAATCATGTCATTTGTGAACAACAATAGTTTTATGCCTTCCTTCTCAATGCATGTAAGTTTTATTTCCTTTTCCTGCCTTATTATATTAGCAAGGATTTCCAGTATGATGTTGAAAAGGAGTGCTAAGAAGGGACATCCTTGCTTCATAGTTGATCTTAACGGGAAACCTAATTTCTCACCATTAAGTATAATGTTAGTATAGGTTTTTTGTAGATAGTCTTTATCAAGTTGAGAAAGTTCCTCTCTATTCCTAATTTACTGAGAGGATTTTTAAATTTTTTTTTTTTAAATCATGAATGGGTACTGGACTTTGTCAAATGCCGTTTTTTTTTTTTTTTGCATCTATTGATATGATCGTGTGATTTTTCTTATTTAGTTCATGGATGTGATGGATTGCATTAATTGATTTTCAAATGCTCAACCAGCCTTGCATATCTGGGATAAATCCCACTTTGTCATGGTGTATAACTGTTTTTATACTTTTTTAGATTTGATTTGCTAATTTTTTTTAGGGATTTGCATTTATGCTCATGAGAGATATTAGAGCTGTAGTTTTCTTGTATTATATTGTAACAAGATTTTGTTATTACGGTAAGAGGCTGGCTTCATAGAATAAGTCAGGAAGCGTTCCCTCCGCTTCTATCTTCTGAAAGAGGTTGTAGAGAATTGGAATAATTTCTTTCTTAACTGTTTAGTATAATCCACTAGTGAAACCGTTTGGTCCTGATGATTTCTGTTTTGGATAAATTGGTTTTAATTATGCATATGTCATAGGGTTATTGTGATCATTAAATGAAATGATGTAATATCTGGTAGTAATAATAATACGTCCCCAGTCAGGATCAAAAGCTTCCTCTAGATATTGATGTGATTCTGAAATGGACATATTTACAGTTAGATATAATAATAATTAAAATATGGACAAGATTTTGTGACTCTTTGTACATATATTATGTAGTTTTATTCTTTAAAATAACCACTTGCTTGACGGGACTTATCTCTATTTTGCATGAGGAGGTAGAGTGTGGGAATTGCTAGGTACTTCTTCATGCTTCTCCTCTTAGGTTAGTGCCAGAGCCAGGTGGTGAAATCAGTGTCTCTCATTACCTTACAGTGTACTGACAGACCTAGACCTCCGCAGACTGAAGTAAATCTTAGATAAACTCTAATAATATTCAGCATGATGTGTTACAAATAATAAATTTTTCATGATTGTCAAACGAGTCCACCTAGAGATAACATAAAGTGTGGCAGAAACCTAGTACTTCCTTTGTTCTTTTATTTATGGTAGTAAATAATTACATATTATTTAATTAAAGTAAAAGTTTAAGTAAAAAATTAAATATTAAGCCTATTTGCAATACAAACTGAAGGAAAGCTGGACACAGAGTGTTAAGTTATTTTTATTAGAGTTGGAAATAACTTCTTTTAAGATAACCAAGAGAGTTTTATGTCTCGTGTGATGAGTGTTTCAATCTAACTTTGCATTTCTGATACCTCGGATGGAGGGTTTTAGAATTTGGATCATCGCAATATGCCAATTTCACATCCTACTCCTATGTCCCTATGTTAGTGTTTTTAATACCTGGTGTGTAATCAATTTCTTATTTTTTACCCCCAGCACATGTGTGCACGCGCACGCACATGCACACGCACACACACATACACACACACACACACACACACTCAGACTTTAATTTCTCACTAACTCCTTAGTGGAGCTTTGAACTTTTTGTTCAGTACATAGAAACTATGAGAACATAACTGAAATTAAAAACTTTTTGACCAATTAGACAGTTAATTAACTACACTATTTTTAACTACTATTGCAGACTGAAGAAAATAACATGAGTAGAAAAAAGGATTTGATTCAGTTTCTATAATCTGGAATTATTTAAAAATCATAGTGTGGGTTAGAGAATAATTTTTTTAAAGGTGAAATCACGCTTTTCATACAAATATAAAATGAACATATGTCAAAGATTTTCTCATTAATTGAGGAAAAAAAAGATGTTACAACTAGTTCAAGCATCAAAAAGCAGAGACATTTAGAGATCAGAAATACTGAATAAATGTGCAAATGGATGCAACACAGCCTTCCTCCCCTCTCCTCCTCCTCTCTTTTCTGGGAGTGCGGTGTGGGGGTGGGGCTTCCCTCCACTGGACAGAATTTCTTCCTGTATCTATAGACAAGCATTACTCACTGCACTGCTATCAGTGTTCTATAATTTAGAGTTGTAAAATAGTCTAAAGACAATGAAGGCCAAAGAGCGCCTATGGAATCAGTCAGTTAACCCTGAAGGCTGTGCTCTGAAGTCTTAAACAGTGCATAGTTTTCTACTGAAGCACATGTTTTTCCCTACACTTGGAAAATGGTGATAGGACTTTCCACCTTATGAAACACTGTAGTCAGGTTGTGAATATTCACTGTTTTAGTGTAGATTACCTTGGGACAGAAATACTTGTTTACTTCTTAGAGCAAACCTGAATATCAAAAGAATTCATGAGATTCCATATTGGCGTGAGAGAATGGGCACAAGGTAACTTCTAAGCTTGTGTTTTGACAAAGTCCTGGAAAAGTTAAGTAAGCCACTTGGACCTTTGGACATCTTTATGGTCTCTTCCAAATTTATGATTCTAAGAATTTGTTGCAAAGAAATAATTTCTTTGCCCCCAACCCAGCCCAAATCTACTGAATCAGTCTTTGCACGATTAGTGACAGGTTTCTAGAATTGGGAATTTTTCCAGCCCTCAAAGGGAAGTGAAGTCCTGAAAAATGTGTTTAATTTGCACATTGCTCCCCGTTGTTCACAAATTTGATATAGAATTTCATCTTGAAGCTCAGCAAGACAACATGGCTTTGATTTTAAGAAGCTTCAGTGATTGGACCTGGTAGTGCAATGACCAGAGGTGTACCAACATCAGGGACTGCTCACTGTTGGTGTAAAAAGACTCCTTAGCAGCCTTTGTTTGCAACTGTGCGCCAGGGGGGAAGGAAAGCAAACATAAAAGGGAGAAAAAAAGGAAAATGGAGATTTTCTACTTTTTGGAATGTCTCTTATTTGAGGAATGTTGGTATCATCATTTTTGAGAGCTTTCAAAATTGCTTTGTTTCTCACTATGATCAATGTGTTTGAATAGCTTAGCTTATAGCATTTGATGGAGTTTGTATTTTTATCTTGAGGAGAATGCAGTTCTCATTAGCATTAACAACAATTCACATTGCTCTTGTCCCAATTTGCCAACTGTCTTTTTCCTTTTGGAAAATGGATATTTTCTTTCTACCTCTCCTAAAACTTCTCCAGCCTTAAATATTTAGGTGGATTTAAATTGTGTTTTAAACCCCATTCGTCTATAACTTCCAAATATTTGCAAGTTATATCTTTGTGCAACTTACTTAGTAAACATATCACAGTAAGTAAGTGATGGAAAGATGTATTAAATTAAGAATTTAATTTCTTTAGTGGGATGCTTAACACACTCTTCATTAAGAAAAAATACACATCTGCAACAAACTCCTTTAGCATGTGTGTGTGAGCGCGCGTGTTTTCCCGCATCTGTTGTAGACTCCTGAGATTATTTTTGTATAAACTGTAATTGTCCTTTTTTGGAAATCAATACAGAGCAACAAGGCATTTTTCCTCTAGATAATAGTAATTCTTTAAATGGAAAGTACCTTTGGCCATTGTTTCATTTTTTAGAGGTTCAAATTATTTTAGTATGATTAATGAGAGCAGCAGTTCCTTGACATTCTTAATAACTATATCCTGTCAGTTTAAGACCTCACTTTGCCCAATTTATGATTAAATGCTCCAATTATAGTTAGATGTGATACAAATAGTTCTTGTGCTTGTCTATGACAGAATTTGGAAACTATAGTTTTGATCAAACCTGTATCCTCATGGATATTAGTGAGTATAAATAAAATATTACTGTAGTCACCTTGTTATCTTGCTGGTGCTTCAGCTTCGTTGGTTCATCTGGGGTGGTTTTACAGTTTATTTGAAACTCAAAGAAGCCTACCATATAAACCAGTAATTGACGGAATATCAAAATGCCCTAATAATACTGATTTCCTTAAAGACAACACCTCCCCAGCTCTTACTCCCCTCATCCTTGGTATTCTGAACATGGCTGACTCTTCTGAGGAGGAATAAAAAGAGCCTGTTCAGGTCATAGCCAGGACCTTTGTCTCCTCTGTCCTGGCTTGTGTCTGTGATTCTTACATTCTTGGAACCTTAGTTTGGTGATGCGTTAAGCGTCATCTCTCTGGCCTCCCGGACCCAGCTTTGCACATTGCTTTGATTCTGGTTTCCCTCAAATTTCAAATAGGAAATTCTCTGTGTTCCTGCAATGACACACATCTTGCCCCTGAATTACTGTGAAGGCCAAAATTAATCTTCCAGTCTTGCAGTTCTCCATCATTTTCAATGAATCCAGAATAAACTTTCTTAAAACCCAAATTTCAACCTATCATCCTCTGCCTTAGAGTCTTCAGTGATAGCTCTTTCCCCTCAGCTCCTTTGGGAAAGGAAAGAAGCCCAATTTATGGCTCCAGTCACAGCTCATGCCTTGACTCACCATACACGCTATGTTCTAGTCAAGGTATTTTAGAGTGGGATGCTCTGGCCAGCAGCATCAGCACTACCTGGGAACTTGTCAGATTTGCAGATTCCTCAGGTTTCCACCCCACATCTACAGAATCAGAAACACTGAGATGGAGCCCAATGATCTGTGTTTTAACGAGCCCGCTAGGGGCTTCTGAAGCAGGCTCAAGTTTGAGAACCTCTGCTGTCATCCCAAACACATGGAATTCTAAAGCATGATTTCTCTTTCTCCTTTCCAGAATTAATTATCTGCCTCCCAACCCCCAAACTCAGTTCCCAGTGCTCTACCCCATCATCATTCATTCTCCTATTTGTCCTTCAGTACAAGACAAAACCTCATCCAAGTGCTCTGTATATTCCCATACTAGGTCCCACATCCCTTCTTTGTGTCCCCATGCAAACTCTGTGCTAGCTTTACGCTAGTCCTTGCCAGCTAACAGCCTGATATTTTGCCATCATGCTCCCTCCTCCCCTCAAGATTATAATTACTACAGGAGTAGGGCAGTAAGCTGATGGTTCATGAAATTTCTTTTTTCTCAGGTGACCATAATGCCCGAAGCAAAATAGATCCCTAAGTATGAAACAAATGCTTACTGGATGGATATGTTAAAGCTGTTTGCTTTACATCAGCTTCTAATTGTCATTTAAAATGACTGATATCATTTCATACATATATATGAAATGTAATGTATATGTCTTCTTAGCTTGATTTTAAGATTAAAAAAGATCTTCAGTTGTACAGGTCACTTTTTTTGGTATGTTCTCCTTTTCTTTCATCAATACCAAAGCAATATTGTCTGTACATGGAATTTTATTTCAAAGCATTACCTGAAATGGCATACCAGTAAATGCCTAGAATCACTAATTATTGTCAGGAGGAGGATGGGTGTATAGCCAGGAAGATGTCTGTACCTGGACTAATTTTGAATGAGCCTTCCTTATTCATTTTTGTTCATACATGTTAACGTGTGCTGATTAACAGTATATAAAGTCTTCTGGAATTTTCTTGGAAGACTGGACTTATTTATTTATCTGGATTTTGAAAGTATGCTTTCCTATTCCAAGCCTGTAGTCTTCTCATATAAGTAATAGCATTTATTCCAGAAAAAATGCTGACAGATAATCAAAAGCTAGTGAATTCCCTAAAATCACTGAATGCCACCAAAGAAGTTCTATCTCAACTAGCACTCACATGGGTAAGTAAAAGAGTAAACAGAGATATCTCTAAGGTATATCTTAATAATTTCCAGGTTCATGCTTAATAAAATCAGTGGATTAGTTGAGTCAGGCTCCCATCTTATGGAATAGCTTCTGAAACTCCAGAAATGGTTAGTGAAGATAATCTAAAAAGTATTTCAAATATGGAATTGCTGGTAATGCCAATACTATCAAATATCACTAATAACTTCACTTCCATCTTGAAGGAAATAAGAACTGAATATTGAAATGTGATCCAGTTTCAGTTCCCTGGAATACAGTTTTCAATGTATGAGAGAAAAAACTTACAAGAACATGGGCATTTTAAAAGGATTAAAAGGTTTTACGGTTTTACCCTCTTCTTTCTGAAAAGTATTGTCTCCTTGCTAACATTTATAAGCTACTTTTGAAGTTCATATGGTGTAAGATAAAGACAACTTATTGAAATACTTCCTGAAAAGACATGTGCCCTGGCTATTTCTAATTGGAAAAATAGACTTTGCTGTATGGGTCAGATGACTAGCTATTCATCTTCAAGAATGGATTGTTTCTAAAGTTTTTGTTTTTGTTTTTAGATTTTATTTACTTAAGAGAGAGAGAGAACACGAGAGGGGGGAGGGTGGGTCAGAGGGAGAACTGGGACTTGATCCCAGGACCCTGAGATCATGACCTGAGCTGAAGGCAGAGGCTTAACTGACTGAGCCACCCAGGAGCCCCTAAGGTTTTTTTTTTTTTTTTTTAAGATTTTATTTATTTATTTCACAGCGAGAGCAGGAACACAAGCAGGGGGAGTGGGAGAGGGAGAAGCAGGCTTCCCGCCGAGCAGGGAGCCCGATGCGGGGCTTGATCCCAGGACCCTGGGATCATGACCTGAGCTGAAGGCAGATGCTTAATGACTGAGCCACCCAGGCGCCCCGGGCCCCTAAGTTTTATTGAGATGCATCAAGTACCAAAGACTAGATGACTAAACCTCAGGATCATGAAATTGAACCACTGTCTTTCATACCTAAAATGAGAGTGTGAGACATCATGATCTCTAAGGATCCTCGATACTTTTCTAAAGAGGAGAACTGCCTAGTTAAAAAAGGTGGTCAGGCAGTCCTAGAGCTACCATCTTCTGTTCTAGACAGTTATTCAGTCTCTGTGAGTCCTACTTTGTACACCCGCAAACTGAGAACACTATGCCTATATCACAGAATTACAGCACAATTTCATTCATGGTTAGTGAACCTAAAGTACACAGGATTACACCTAGCATGGTGAAGATGAGACCTTCACGAGACCCATTATTAAGCAGGTATGCTTCCACCCCTGTCAGCAATTACATGTGTAACTTTAGGAAAGCCACTTAAACCAAAATTGCTATCATCAGTCAAACCTGGATTCTGAGGTCTAATAGGAACCACAGTTTTGAGGCTCTCCACATATACAAAGTGCCCTTGGGTGAGAATATCAACCATTTTCAGGCTGACCAATTCTCATGGGAAAAATATCCCATGGTTATTACTTTTTTGGGTGATTTACTATTTAAAAATAGATTGCCTCGGGGTGGTGGGAGAAGTGCTGAAAAGGATGCATTTTCACAAAATTTTAAAAACAGTTCCATGGCTCTACACACACCCCCTAAAGCAGTTGCTAAAAATGGTGCTTGGTGTTGTATCCCTTGGCTCAGAGCCTCTCATTCGCTATGGGTACACTGAAAATAATACAGGAAATACTTTATTCAAGAGAAGTTAATTTATCCTTTCTTCAGGCAGCCTCAGCTGTGCCAAATCTAAACCACTCTTGAGGGTCTACATATGAAGCTGCATTGGTTGCGTTTTTTTTTTTTAAAGATTTTATTTATCTATTTGACAGAGAGAGACACAGCGAGAGAGGGAACACAAGCAGGGGGAGCAGGAGAGGGAGAAGCAGGCCTCCCGCGGAGCAGGGAGCCCGACGCGGGGCTCAATCCCAGGACTCTGGGATCACGACCTGAGCCGAAGGCAGACGCTTAACGACTGAGCCACCCAGGCACCCCGGTTGTGTTTTAAGTGAAAAGGAACATATTCCTTTGTTGCTGGGCTCCAAGACACAAGTGTATGCAGTTGAGTTACCTGTAAAACTGAAGTCCAGAGCATGCCATCCCACTACTCAAAACCACCCAACAGCATCTCATCCCATGCAAATCCTCACTCTAGTCGACATAACCCTGCACAACTGGCCCTCTCTTCCCTGGGACCTCATCTAATCTGCCCTTCTCCCCAACCACTAGCTTCAGTCACATCAGCCTTCCCAGATTCTCCTGCCTCAGGGCCTTGACACTCCACCTTTGCTTAGAAGGCTCTTTGCCCAGATACCTATCTATCTTCCTTCTTTCTCCTCTCGCTTTCTTAAGGGTTTTACTGATAATATCAGATAATATCACCCTCTCACTGTGGACTTCTCTGGCTACCTTTTCTGTTATTGCAACCCTCCCATTCCTGCCTGATTCCATCATTTATGTATTTCTCCTTAGTTATTATTATTAAGTAGTGTTCTATACATTTTTATAATTTATCTTGTTAATTGCTTCCTCCACTACGTTGTGAGTTAGAGAGAGCAGGGTTTTTTTTTTCCCCCTTTATTCACTACTTATAAAGTATTGAAAATAGGACCTGGCCCAGAATAGGTTCTCAATATATTCTTATTGAATGAATGAATAAATGAATGTTGATAGTTTCACTGAGGACAGATAATTCATTGGGACAAAGCATCAGAGATCTTACGGCATAAGCTCCCAAAGGAAAAGACTAAGTTTTGCTAATTCTCTGCCTCCTCAGAGGTTTGCAAAGCTCTGGCATATAGTAGGAATACAATAAATATTTATTTTATGAATTAGTTTATTAATTAATGATGTAAGCCTAATTAACATCACAGAGTATTCTGAAATAAAACATCATGCTATGAGCACTGCTTTCATATAATTTGGCTATCAATTTTGTTTTAGAAAATTAAGTAGATTCCTTATTTCTGAGCCTCAATGTTCATATTTTTAAATGGGAGCAATATCATTTTTTAGTGGAAGTATCTAAGAATTAGAATAGCTAGACTATACAATGTTTTACAGATAGTAATAAACATTATATGTTATTTTTCTTTTTTAAAAAATCACTCTAGCTCAAAAGTGACTCCTATGATACAATTTACATTTACATTGTTCTCTTTGAGAAAGAATTTAAAACCTCAGTAACAACACAACCATCTGCAATAATAAAACAAATTGTAGATTCATATTCTTTTAAGTTCCTCCCTAAATTTCCAAGCTACACCTGTGCAGGAAGTATTACAGCACAAAAACAAAGTCTTATTCATTGATTACCATCAGAAAAGAGAAAAAGGGGGAAAAATCTACAACTTCCACAGGAAATTCCAAGCACAAATTCTCACAGCTGCCTCTGTTCACTTGCTGTTACTGCTTTGACCATTGTTTTAACTATGGCTCAAAAAAGAGCCATTAGTTTCATGGTACTTTTACTTGCTTAAAGTAAAGTACTATTGCTGCTCTCCAGCCTTGATGGTTGTAATACTTGCACTAATCAGCCAGGCTGAATTAAGCTAGGCAACCTAGGAAGTGAAAGATTAAATTGTGGAAGTTAAATTGAGAGTGTAAAAATTTTTTATTCCATGTGCCATAAAGTGTGTATATAGTTCCTTCAATTGTAGCCCCAGAAATCAGTCTTTGTTGGAAGGCACACTTTATTAATTTTCAGCTACATAGGCCTGGGGCAGACAGGAGCATCATCTTTTAAAATTAATAGTATTATGGTTATAATTTTCCTCTTATCATCAGGAGTAGAAGATTTATAAGAGTAATTGTTTCAAGGGAACCTTGATAAGGGAACTAATATTATACTGCAGAGAGGTTTCTAAATTTATCCCAATTGTGAACTTGCCCTATTTATCTAAGTTCCTGGAATTTATTTTTGTTTTGTGCCGACCAGTCTTTGACTCATTCATCTCATTAGTCCTTCTTTGTTAAACTTTGATTAAGTTCTAAGAGAGGCTATGGTTAGAAAACAGCACTGACTGTATGTGGTATAATTTATTGTCTAAGTTGGTAAAATTGTCTGTTTTGATAATTCTTAGTCATTTTCTGACTCTTCAGAGTGGTTAAAACTTTAAATAAATATACTTTTTAAAGATTTTATTTATTTATTTGTCAGAGAGAGAGAGAGTACAAGCAGAGGGACTAGGAGGCAGAGTGAGAAGCAGGCTCCCCACCGAGTAAGGAGCCCGATGCAGGACTTGATTCCAGGACCCTAGGATCATGACCTGAGCTGAGGCAGATGCTTAACTGACTGAGCCACCCAGGCATCCCTAAACAAATATTTTTAAAAGTAAATCAGTCAAGTTCACAATTGGAATAAGTGTGGAAATGTTTTAGATATTATACATATTTTGGGGGTAATTTCCTTAGAATCTTAATATCTTAATATGATCTATAAAAATTGGGTTTGAAAGATTCTTAAATTCAAATAGAATGGCTCTCAGTATTTTTGATCTTAATGTTGACTATATTTGGTTGAATGCATGCTTTGGTCAAGACAATACATTGATTCTCTCATCTCTAGATTGACTCTTTTTTTTTTAAAGATTTTATTTATTTATCTGACAGAAAGAGAGACAGTGAGAGAGGGAACACAAGCAGGGGGAGTGGGAGAGGGAGAAGCAGGCTTCCCGCCGAGCAGGGAGCCCCATGAGGGTCTTGATCCCAGGACCCTGGGATCATGACCTGAGCCGAAGGCAGATGCTTAATGACTGAGCCACCCAGGCACCCCGCTAGATTGACTTTTGATCCCCTTTTTCTCTGGGCTGATTTTTTTTTCTCTGAATAGTCCTCTGGCTACCAAACGCTCTTAGATGGGGAAAGATGCGGTATTTAGAGGCTTATGGTTGAGGTAATATGTCTAACATTTTCGTTTATTTATACTACAAATATTTACTGAGTACTGCTTTATTATCTATTGTTAAATAACAAACCACTTCAAAAGAACAGTAGCTCAGAATAACAATCTCATTATTTTGCATGACTATGTGTGTTGGCTAAGGCTCAGCTAGGCAGTTATTTTGCTGGTCTTGCTTGGAGTCTCACACATGAGATTGCAGGGGTTGGATCACCCAAGATGGCTTCTTCACTCATGTGTTGGGCACCTTGGTGCTCCTACATGTGGCCTTTCTCTCCAGTGGGGTTGGCTAGATTTCTTATATAGTGGCTCATGATTGTAAGAGGCAGTTAGTGGAAGCTGTCACTCTTCTGTAAGTCTGATCTCAAAGCCCAAGGATGTCACTTCCACTGTGTTCTATTGGTCAATGCCAACCACAAGATAAGGCCATTCTCAAAGGATTTTTAAAGGAGGGAAATGAGTGTTTCAGCTCAGATTAGAGAACTGATAAAACATCTCTCCTACCTCTACAATAAGACAAAAGAAGGACAAACTATATACCAATGACATTTGTGAGCCTTTCCAAGAACTAAGGTCACTGGACAAAAACTACTTAAAATCTGGAGAGAGATAGGCATGTGCAGGGAGAAATAAAACTTGAGCATTTGCTTACCTTGGACAGATACCACCAAACACCATATAAGCTGGTCTGAATATTCAGCTAGCAACTTTTAATGAATTGCCAAAGACTAAGTATGAGCTTAAAGAAGAATATGAAGCCCCTGGAGGCTACAGACATGGCGGGGGGGGGGGGGGCCTCTCGCAGCTTTTCCCTCCAAAAATTCTTCTAGGTGTTCACAGGGAAGACCAAAGATAATCCTCAGAAAACTTCCCCAAGGTGCTGGTTTGGGCAGAGAGCAGCAGACACAGCCACAGCTTTGTCCAGATTTATCTCCCTTATCTCCCTTATGGAACAAAAGTCTTAATCCATCAGGGAGAGGGCAACAAAAACTGTAGCTTGAGGGTACTGGGGGGAGCCCACTGTAGCTGGCAGAGGGAAACAAGAAAAAAAAACATTTACCCCTGGTGGAGGGAAGGAATATGTGCTAAGTCCAACTTTACATGTGAAGAAGATACAGGCACATTTGTAAAGAGTATACTCCCAAGTGCCTGCCTAAGACTGAGGCTTATTCAGAACATCAGAAAACAAGCCCTTCTCCCCACCACCACATTAACAATTGTTGAATACAAATAACAGTGGACTGTACAGTGGGAAACCAGTATAAAGGGAAGACCTGGGGTCAACTATGTAGCAGGTGTTGAGGAAAACCACCAGCAAATTAACCCATACCATAAACATAAGATATCATTAGAAGAACTAGAAACCTTAGTGCACTGAGGGTAATCATAGCAATAACAAACTTCAAACCCTGCCAACCTCTAACCAGATTAACATAAAATTCCAGTCTATAAGCCTTACAGAAAAAAGTGGCAGGCTTATCACTAAACTTAAAAAAATTTACTTCATTATCTAGTATTTTGTACAACATGGCCAGATTCCAACAATAAAAGTTATGAGGTATGCAAAAGGGCAAAGAAAACAAAGTCTGAAAAGATACAGCAGTTCTCAGAACCAGACTCAGATATGCCAAAGATATTATAACTATCAGACAGAGAAATTAGAGTAATTGTGATTAATTTGTTAAAGGCTCTAATAGAAAAGAAATATGCAAGATAAGACAGACAATTATAGCAGAGTGGAAAACTATAAGATAGAATCAGATGGAAATGCCAAGGTAAAAAACACAGTAACAGAGACAAAAAGTGACTTTGATACAGTGTTTTTGACTTCATTGGTGGCCTTGACATAGCCTAGAAAAGAATCAGTGAACTGGAAGATAGGTCAATAGAATTTACTCAAGTTGAAAAACAAAGAGGAAAAACAGTGAAAAATCAAAGATTACCCAATAGCTTGTGGGATAATATCAAATGGTATAACACATGCATAACTGGAATCCCAGAAGGAAAAGGAAGAGAGAACGGGACAAAAGAAATATTTGAAGAAGTAATGACTGGAATACTTTCAAAATTAGTGTCAGACATCAAACCATAGATCTCAGAACCTCAAAGAACACTAAGAAAAATACATTTAAAAAAAACAAAAACCAAAAAACAAACCTAGGTACACATCCTATTCAAACTGCTAGAAACTGAAAAAAAAAAAAAAAGAAAATTGTAAGCTCAATCAATGAATACTTACTTACAGAGGAACAGTAATAAGATTTAACAGACTTTTTGTCAGAAACAATGTAAGAAAGATGACAGTGGAGGGACATCTTTCAAGTGTTGAAGGAAAATTCTATATCCAGTGAAAGCAACCTTTAAAAGTGAAAGAAAAATAAAGTCTTCCTCAAACAAAGGGAGAGGAAATAAGCTCCACTCTTGATATAAAAGGTGTCCTGTGCATATAGGGAGAGAAGAA
This sequence comes from Zalophus californianus, assembly GCF_009762305.2. Taxonomy (NCBI): domain Eukaryota; kingdom Metazoa; phylum Chordata; class Mammalia; order Carnivora; family Otariidae; genus Zalophus; species Zalophus californianus. Next base: position 127,662,063 of record NC_045598.1, read on the forward strand.
ATAGCTTGGAGGACACCTTTGGAGATTAGCTACAAGCATCTACTGCATGCAAGGTAAAGGTTATGCTATTGGACAAAGTTCATATTAACTCATTGGAATTAGTTTTTCCTATTTATAAATTGCTGGTATTGGTCTATATGATTTCCATGATTTTTTAAAATTGTACTTACTATTTATTTTTTTCATGGTAGTTGTACATTGTTGTTCATTCTTTATCAGTCTGGAGATAGGTATTTTTGTGTGTAATATATAAAAATAATCTATTTCAAAATTAGATGAATATATCTAAAAATTGTAGAATGACTGGCTACACATAGTAGCTATGGCTGATTATAATCAATCTATAGAAACTTAACCTTCTACATATAAGCTGATATCTATATGTTAATAATAATAAATATATCAATCAGGAGTCAAATTGATTAACAATGGCCAGCAAATATAAGTTCAATTTCAGAATTATTCTTTATTAACATTATCTTTTAACTTACTTTTTAATCTTACATTAAAGAAGAAAGACCCTGGATATTGCAATTCAATTTTGACAAATACATACAGAGTCAATCTCTTCACTTTTTAAAAAAGATTTATTTATTTATTTTAGAGAGAGAGAGTCAACATGAGCAGGAGGGGCAGAGGGAGAGAGAGAGGAAATCTCAAACAGACCCCACACTGAGTGCAGAGTCTGATGTGGGGCTCAATCCCAGGACCCTGCAATCATGACCTGGGCCAAAACCAAGAGTTGGACTCCCAAACCAACTGTGCCACCCAGGTGCCACAATATCTTCACTTTTTAAAATACTAATAAAATCACTGAAATCAGTTATAGATTTGATACTCTTAAAATTATTTTACTGCCATTTAAAAGGATATTTGTGATATTATGTAAACTATGACTTAACTGTACAACTTCCAGATAGAGAGTTTAAGTCATGCTCAATACATCTGTGTATATTTGTTAATGAAAAAATATTTAATGAGACTTGTTAAAGATGGTGAGGCAGACTTTATTCAGGACCATTGTGATAAGTGTAGGGACCATTATAGTGGGATTGCACAGTGTAGGAGAGAGATGAAGCTCAACTCCAAATACAGCATGGGCAAATAAGAATTTATAGCCAAAGAGCAGGGTTTGGGTCAGTGGATGGAAAATTACTAAGAGGAAACGCCAGAAGTAAGGGGGGTTTTGGGTAAATTAACCTAAGAGGATTCTTGTTGAAGACAGGCCAGAGTGATCAAACATCATCTGAAGGATGGAGAAAGATGAAGAACCTGATCCTATATTGAAGATGATGAGATATCAAGGATAGAGAGTGTTGGTTAAACTATTTGGCAGGGTTCTTGCTAAAACTGGATTTTACAGGGAAGTGCACAGATGAACTTAGGAGAAGTTTCAGGAGGCTGACTAAAGTTTAGTCAAGCAAAGAATCTTTGTCATATTATATCAATCATAACATGATAGTATATACTAAAAGTTAGCATTGAATAAAGCAGTGATTCTCAAGTTTGAACAGGCATCAGAAGTACCAGGGGGGTTTGTTAAAAAAAACAGATCACTGAGCCCAACCTTCATATCTGAATCAGTAGACCCTGGATGGGGCCTGGAAATTTGCGTTTCTCACAAGTTTCTGGATAATGCTATTGTCTTTGGTCAGAGGAACACCCTTTGAAAACTCCTTGCATAGATGAACAAATAAATATACTTCCAGGTTAGACACACTGGAGTAAAACCCAGATTTGCTACCAATTCACTCTGAGAACTTGGGCATAACCTTAATGTTTTAATCTACAAGATGGAGTATTGGGGCACCTAGGTGGGTCAGTTGGTTAAGTGATCAACTCTGGATTTCAGCTCAGGTCATGATCTCAGGGTTGTGAGATTGAGCCCCAAGTCTGGCTCCACGTTCAGCATGTGTCTGCTTGACTCTGTCCCTCTGTTCCTCTTCCCACTTGCTCTCTCTATCTCTAAAATAAATAATAAAATAAATAAAATGGAGTATTAATAGCTACTGTATAGGGTTGTTTCTAGAATCCCATGAAGTATTTGCCACAGTGTCTGGAACAGAGGATGAATCCAATACATTGAAGCTATGAAACTATTTTGAATGTTAGATGATGAAGGCATCACTGAAAGAATGTTATGCTTTTCTCAATACATACATTTAATTTATATCTGCAGACATATTGACAAATTAAGTAAATAGGTTGAATATTTTGATCCTGATAACATTAATAGGAAAACTACCTTTTGAATTAGAAGTGACTATTTGAATACCGTTTCTCAAGAGGGATTCCTATTCTGCAAAACAAAAATTGATCAGTCAACCAATAATTACTGAGGACCTTTGTCCTCAGACAAAATACACACATACACAGACACACTCATATATACACATAAACTTTAAAGTGAATACAAACTGGCTATTTTATTTTTCTTCCTTTCTCTTATGATTTTGTCTCTGGAACTGGTGCTTCTGTTTGCTGGTAGCATTCCTTTGCTTTGTGCCTCCTCCCCCAAACTTCAACAGACACATCTTGCATCAATTGAGTACCTACAGCAAAAGTGGCAAACAGATGTGTGGGCTCTGTTGTATTTCAGTATCATAATTTCCTATTACTGAAAAAAAAAATGAGAAGTGTCACCAAGGAATCCAGGGGGATTTCCTGACTGGCAATGCCTTTGAAGTTGAAGAATATTTTAAGAGAGAGGGTTTTAATTGTAAAGAATCTTAATCATGTAGAAAAATATGCCTTTGAAATATTTTCCTTTGAACAGCACATTTACTAGTTCAGGAAGCTCATTTCCATGAAATGATATTTTAATGTTAATACACTTACTTTCCTTACATTGCATGTATTCATAAAGCTACAATTTTATTCTTAGTCTTATTTACTACATTACAATGAAAATTAGGCTACTTGCCTTTAGCTATTCTATATAAATATTTTTATTCCCCAAACCCATTATTTTGCAGATGTAATTTTAGCTTTTAATTGGAGAAAACAATATAAAGTGGTTATGGCTGAGATCTTCTGGGTTTACATTCCTGCCATTTCTGCAGGGGGCTATTTTCCACTTGAAAAGTGTAAGAATTCCCACTAATGTTAATTCTGGGTATAAATTTATCAATCTGGAGGAAAAGCGATTTTACTTCTGATCCAACATTCCTAACTAATGCCATTTGCTTGAAGTTTGACTAGACTAGACTTGTCTTAATGTAGAGATTTGATCATGCAAAAGCTGACACAAGGGAAATGAAAGGCTTGTCATTTGTTTAAGGTAAGAGAATTACAGTGTTCAATTTATGTCAAAAACACATATTGCCATAAATATTTCATTATTTCTCTCAATTAGAAGGTAAGATTATTTGCTTGTATTCACCTTCCCAAGTAGTATATATATCACAATCAGAAACATATTTTATGTCTTAGTCATAGTAACACACACACACACACACACACACACACACACACACAGGACTACTGAAGTCCAAATCAGATGACATTCACTAGGAAACCACACTCTCCTGAATTAACTGTATTTCTGAAGTGAAATAAATATTTTACAGTTCCTTTACTTAAAACAGAATCATTAATTGCAAATGGATGTGTTAATATCATCAACCTAGTCTGAATGAAATATCCACCATATTTGTAAATATATTAATAATTAATATATCTGTATGTATGTATATTAATATATCTTTGCCCCAGTGTCTTTAAAAATTCGGATGCAAATTTGATTTCTAGGTTGCTTGTTTTGTCCAGTTTTTGTCTTTGGTGGTGTCAGTATTGCCATTAATAAATTTGATTTTGACTTGAGAAGACCTACTGTTATCTACTTTTATCTTCTCCACAAATGCATATTAAGTTAAAACCTGTGGCTAGCCAATAATATTTTCTCATCATAGAGGAAATGTAAGGCAAGGAAGACTATGCCAGGTAATGCAAGTCAGGTGAGGTCTCTTCAGAAGACCCTAGCAGCAGCCTGACATTTGTGTAAAGGAAAGCTTATAAAGGATAAATTGAATAGGGAGTGAAAAGTTTGGGGACCCACTTAGAAGCTGGAACTGCACTGCACATTTCACAAAACTGAGGAAAAGTCAACTGAAAGTCACAAAGAATGGGGGTGGGGAAAAGAATGTGTGGGGTAAGGCGGGGCTGGTTATAGCATGACAGAGATTATAGTTACAATAAAGCTAATATAGAAAGAAGGTGAGAGGTATAAATAAAATGACAAATTTTAGTGTCAAGAACATTATTATTTTTTTTAACTAGGAGGCTTGTGTGCCAAGCTAGTCAATTTTTGAAAAATAAGAATTGTTTGAACTTCCCAAATATGCTTTCATCTCTGCATTAGTGAGAAACGCAGAAAAAGGCCTAGAGCAGTTTCATAAGACATCGTTTTTGGTTAAAAACAAGTACATTTTTAAAATCCCACATTCATCCATCCAAAAGTTTTCTTGCAGTCTAATAAAAATAGTATTCCTTTTAAAATGAGCATTTAAAAAACCTTTTTTTCATACAACATGATCAATAGCTCCCATGAAAACTGGTATACCGGAAATTTCTGATCAAAATCAAGGGCAAATTTTCCAGGGCATCTAATTTGACTACATTTTCCCTAAATTTTTTCTTAAAAAAGGAAAGCTTTTACTAAGTATTAGCTATTTCTCAGACATCTCAAAAGAAGTTATCAGATATATCCTCCAAAGCTTCCAAATTTTTAAAGACCATGTCAGTCATAACAAAAATAGTGCTTTCTTTTTTAGCAGATTATTTTGAATTCTAGAGAAGAAATATAAAGTGAAAAATACTTTTCTCTATTCATAAAGATTAGGGATTAAGGTCAACATTACTAAGTAAGCATCTTTCCTGTGGCAACAGTTAAGGCAGTTTGAATTTAAAGCACTATAAGAACATTTTACTTATAAATAGGGCAAATTTTGATCTTAAGATTTATGGTTGAGGACACAAGGGCTATGATTTTGACATCAATTCCAGTGTACGTCTTTTCCCACACCACCAAGTAATTCTGGGACACCAGCTGAATGTCCTTCCTACAATTCAACTCAATTTTGACACTATCTACCTGAAGACAGTGTCAGATCCACAGGTTAAGGGCTCAGTCTTACAAGACTCCCCCAACCCCCACCTCAATGCCAATCACAAGTCTAGCTTATCACCTGTGCTTCTGACCTATGATAAATTGGAGGTTCCAAGGTCCCCTTGCTTAGGTTTCATTACTTTGCTAGAGCAGCTCATAGAACTCAGAGAAATTTTTACTGACTATATTATCAGTTTATTATAAAAGGATATAACTCAGAACAGCCAGATGGAAGAAATGCATAGGGCAAGGTACAGAGAAGGGGCACAAATTCCATGCCCTCACCAAGCATGCCGCTTTCCCAGCACTTCCAAGTGTTCACCAACCCAGAAGCTCTCTGAACCCCACCCTTTGGGTTTTTATGGAGGTTTCATTATATAGGCATGCTTGATTAAATCACTGGCCCTTGGCAAGAGATTCAACTTCCAGCCACTCTCCCCTCCGAGGGATGTTAGGGGGGTGGGACTGAAAGTTCTAACCCTCCAATCACATAGTTGGTTCCCCTGGCAACAAGTTCCTATCCTCAGGAGCTTTCAAAAGTCACCTCATTAATATAAACTCAGGTGTGGTTGAAAAGGGCTCATCATGAATATCAAGACATCTTTATTGCTCTTAACAATTAGGAAAATCATAAGATAGATTTAATGGACTTCCCAAGTTTGCTGATCACTCTTAATAAAAATCAAACCCTTTGAAATACCATAGAATTTTCAGATTCTCAACAGATCTTAAGTATAGGATGGCCACTTTTGTTCATAACTGATTCAGAGTCCAAACCATCTAGATTTTTCAGATTTAAAATACTCTATTAGTGTGTCTTTATTTGTCTCAGAAGTTTTGATTTTAGTACAGAAAACAAAATATCTTTATCTATTTACCTGAATGGCTTCTGATTCTACTTCTCAGAAAATTTAAAATAAGAGTAGAAATAAGCCCGAGCTTATATGGTCAATTAATCTACAACTAAAGAGGCAAGAATACACAATGAGGAAAAGACAATCTCTTCAAATAAATGGTGCTTGGAAAACTGGACAACCACATGCAAAAGAATGAACCTGGACTACCATACACAAAAATAAACTCAAAATAGATTATAGACGTAAATGTGAGACATGAAACCATAAAACTCCTAAAAGGAAATACAGGCAGTACTCTCTTGGACATCAGCCTTAGCAATATTTTTCTGGATTTGTCTCCTCAGGCAAGGGAAACAAAAGAAAAATGAACTGTTGGGACTAAAAAAAATAGCTTTTGCCCAACAAAGCAAACCATCAACAAAATGAAAAGGCAACTTACTGAATGAGAGAAGATATTTGCAAATAACATATCTGATAAGGAATTAATTAAATTAATTAAAATATATATAAACACTTATAAACACAATACCAAAAAATAAACAGCCCAAAAAATGGGCAGAGGATCTGAATAGACATTTTCAAAGAAGAAATACAAATGGCCAGTAGACACGTGAAAAGATGGTCAGCATCATTCATCAGAAAACTGAAACTCAAAACCACAATGAGATATCACCTCACACCAACCAGAATGGGCCAGTATCAAAAAGACAAGAAATAACAAGTATTGGTAAGGATGTGGATAATAAGGAACGCTTGTGTACTCTTGGTGAGAATGTAAATTGGTGGTGCAGCCCCTATAGAAAATAGTATGGAGGTTCCTCAAAAAATTAAAAATAGAAATATCATACAATCCAGTAATTCTGCTGCTGATATTTACCCAAAGAAAACAAAAACACTAATTTCAAAAGATATATGAACCCCTGTGTTTATTGCAGCATTATTTACAATCACCAAGGCATGGAAGCAACCTGTGTCCACCAATAGATGAATGGATAAAGAAGATGTGAGATGTATATATATATAATATATATATAAGATTATAATATTATAAGATATTATATATATAATATGAAATATTGCTCAGCCATTAAAAAAGAATGAGTTCTTGCCATTCACAACAACATGGATGGACCTAGAGTGTATTACGCTAAGTGAAACAAGTCAGAGAAAGAGAAATACCATATGGTTTCACTTATATATTCAATCTAAAAAGCAAAACAAATGAACAAACAAAATAAAAGCATACTCATAAATACAGAGAACAAAATGGTGGTTGCCAGAATGGAGGGGGGTAGGGGAAAGAGGGGAAATAGGTGAAAGGGATTAAGAGGTAAAAACTTCCAGTTATAAAATAAATAAGTCACAGGGATGAAAAGTACAGAATAGGGAATATAGCCAATAATATTGTAATAACTTTGTATGATGATAGATGGTAACTACACTTATCATGGTATGGGTATAGAATTGTCAAATCACTATGTTGTACACGTGAAACTAAAATAACATTGTATGTCAACCATACTCCAATAAAAATCATAAAATAAAATAAGAGGTACTTAAGAAGCTGCTGTAATTTTGACTTCAAACAGTAATTCAAAATTTTCGTTAGAAATGATGGACGAAAATGTTTATGTCAAGGAATCAAGAGGAAGTTTCTTTTCCAACTTTCCTTCTTGTCTAATGTTTCAGTTTTCTTATCCTTCTCTCTCTGTTTTTAGTGTGGAAGTAAAAGGTGAATACAGGGAGGTGTGAAACACAATCTGCACCTTTGGGTGATCTATATTTCTTTGTTTTCACTTATTTTTGAGAGATGCTCGGAAGAAGCCCACATCTAGCTCAGATTCCCTCTTTCAGAATTTCCTTAGCAACCTGCTTGCTGCTTAATGTTCCTATAAAATACAAGTTTTTGGTGAAGTCAACATAATCACTATATTCAACATTCTGCTCAGTAAATCCTACAGATCTTTTTAAGAGTCATACTATGAGATGTTGGTTCTGAAAATTACAGACACACTATTAAATTTTACACTTAGGAACATACTAAAACTTCTAAAAAAGGTATAAAATTTATATGAAAATACATACAAGAGACAAAGATACTATTATGGGCTGAATGTTTGATTCAGATGTTGAAATCTAAGCCCCCAATATGATGGTATTATTGGGTGGCACCTTTGGAGCTAATTAGGTCATGAGGATGCGACATTCATGAATGGGATTAGTGCCTCTATAAAAGGGACCTTAGAGGGATCTGTTGCTCCTTTGCCATGTGAAGACACTGTCAGAGGAGGACGGCCTGTGACCTGGAAGTGGGTCCTGATTTTGGACTTCCAGCCTCCAGAACTGTGGGAAAGAAATTTGTGTTTTCCCCACAGCTCACTGTTCACTTTCTGTTCAATTTCCATTCATTGTTCTGTTCTGTTCATTGTTCGCACAGTTCAGTTTCTCTTTGGGTTTAATTTTGTATACTTTCTACTGCTATGTCTCCAAGTTCACTAGTATTTCCTTCAGCAGTGTCTAATCTGCTTTTAATTCTATCCAGTGTATTTTTTCATTTCAGATATTGTATCTTTCGTCTCTATGGATGTGATCTGGTTCTTTCTGATATCTTTCCTTTCTTTCTTCATCCTCACACTTTCCTCTAGCTTCTTGAATTTATTATAAATAAATTGTTTTAACATACTAGGTGTTTTAACATACTTGTCTATTAATTCTAGTGTCTTATTTCTGGGTCTGTTGATAGTGATTGAGTCTTCCCCTGATTATGGGTCATTTTTTTCTGCTTTTTTCTGTACCAGTTACCCTTTTTATTGATGCTAGACATCGTGAATTTTACATTGGTTAAGGCTGAATACTTTTGAATGCCTTTAAATATTTTTGGACTTTGTCCTGAACAAAGTTAAATTATTTGGGTTCAGAACAATCTTCACCTAGGGATAACTGGCCTACTACCAAGCAATACCAGTCTTTGGACTCGACCCGAAGGCTCATTTATTAGATCTTTCCACTATGGTTTGTGGGAACATGAATCACTCCCGTCTGAGATCCGAGGATTGCTCCCCCAAATCCTTTCTGGTGGTCTTTACCCAGCCTCTAGTAGTTTTCTCACACTAACCTATAGTCAGTTCTCAACCAAAGACTAGAGAGGGGACCTCTTGCATTTTTCTCCTCCCTGACACTCCACTCTGAGAATGATAGCTGCCCACGCTTCCTAAATTCTGTCTCCTCAATCCGTGAGGTTGCCGAGCTGTTTGAGTTCCTCCTCCTAGCCTTCAGCCTGAAAATACTCTCCATGCAGTGAGCTAGGTCACTCATTTAGTCTCATCTTTCTTATTTCCCCTTTCTCAGGAATCACTCCTCTGAGCTTCCTGAAGTCCACTGTCTGAAAACTGTTGTTTCACATATCAGGTCTGCTTCTCTAGTTATTTAAGATGAGAGGTTAAATCCAGTCCTTATTATTCCATAGTGGCCAGAAGCAGACCCTCATTTTCCTATTACAGTTTTTTAAAAAATTCTCAAGTTTTTATTTAAATCCGAGTTAGTTTGGGGTGCCTGGCTGGCTGTCTGTTAAGCGTCTGCCTTCGGCTCAGGCCATGATCCCAGGGTCCTGATATCGAGCCCCATAGCACGTCAGGCTCCCTGCTCAGTGGGGAGCCTGTTCCTCCCTCTCCTCCCCACTCATGCTCTCTGTCACTATTTCTGTCTCTCTTTCTCAAATAAATAAATAAATAAATAATCTCTTAAAAAAATAAAAATAAATTCCAGTTAGTTAACATCCCTATTACATTTGAATACTGCCTTTGTTAGATATTGAATTTCTACATATATTATAATGTATCTATTGACCATTCTTTGTTAGAGTTGCCTATTCATGTGCTAATATCACATTCTTTTGATTATGGTGGCTTTATGTTAAGTTGTAATGTTTGCAAGGCAAATCTCTCCCCTACTTGTCATATGTTTTTTCACTGCTCCCAGATATTTTTTAATGATATAGACTTTCCCTTTTTAGACCTTGTTATGTGACCTCAAATAACTTATAATTATATTCAACTAACTGGAACTTTATCCTTATTGTTAGAAATAAATCTTATGGTTTTTAACCGTATTATAAATGGAACATATTTCATGTTTCTGTTTATTGCTCATTATTCCCAGTACAGAATAAAGCTACTAATTATTGCAGGTTTATCTTTTAAAAAGGAATCAAATCTTCTTGTTAATTATAGCATAAATCATACAGCAAAAAGATAATCTCTTCTTTCAGTATTTACCAATATTTTTTTTACCTAACATTACTATATTCCCTAGAACTGTAGACTTAATGTTTAATTATGATAGGAGAGAGCATTTCTTTCTCGTTCTTGATTTTAATAAAAATTGCTTTAACATTTCACCATTTGAAATAATATTTGTTGCTGCTTTGGAGTATACAGCCTTTATCATATTTAAGCCATTTATTTCAATGCCTTCCTAGAGTTTTTATTAAAATTGTTGGCTGCCTTTTATCAAGTGCCATTTCAGAACGTATTGAAATGACGAAACATTTTTTCTTCACTATGTTAATTAGGGAATTATGTTAATTGGGATATTTCGATGTTGAATTCCCTTCCATTCCTAAAATAAATGCTACTTGATAATTTTGATATACTGTGAATTAACTAAACTCTGTTATTAAAGGTCAGATACTGTTAGATTGGATTAAAAAACAAATCTAGAAATATGTTGATTTCAAGAATTGCTCTTAAAGCCAATAATAAAAATTACTGAATAGTGCAAAAAGGTGCAAGAACATAAAAATATAATTATAGTGGGAATTTTAATATAGCTCTTCCAGAATCTGATAAAATGAGAAAGCAAAAATTAAAGATATAATGTAATTAAATAATCCAGCAAAATCTTAATTTTATGTATATATAATGTTACACTCTTTATATTGAGAATAAACTTTTTTTCCCCACATGATCAGGGCATGACTTTTATAAAAAGTCATCATACAGTTTGCCACAGATAAATACTGAATGTATTTTTTAAAAGCAGAGATCACTAACTATAATTTTTTAAGAGTTAGAAGTGAATATAAAATATATGACCCAAACTGGTGACTTGAAAATTGAAAGACATACTCCTAAATAACTTGGATCAAAAAAGAAATCAAAATAGAAATTACAAACTGTTAAGGAAGCAGTGTAAAGAAGAGAGTTAAAATTATTGAGATGTACAAGAACTGTGCATTAGGAAGATGTATAGCCTTAAATAGCTTCACCATTAAAGAAAAATTATTAATTGTATAGGATCTTAGCAATTATCTTAGGAAATCAGAAAAACAGCAGCAAGAGAAATGTGACGAAAATAAGAAAATAAAATTTATAAAGAGGTAAAAGTAATTAAAGAGGAAAAATGTATAAAGACTAGAAATTCCAAAAGCTAGATGCGTTTACAGACCAGTAAAACAGAAAACCTCCTCACAAACCTGGTTAAGAAGAAAAGGTCACAAAGTAAATATATAAAATATTAGAAATAAGAAAGGTGACATAACACTGATATGGAAGAAATTAAAATACAGCATTATTGAATTCAATTATATGGTAACAAAATGAAAAGCTAGGAAGAAGTAAAGATTATTGAGCAAAATATAAACTATCGAATTTTTTCACAAGAAAATATAAATACATGTTGCAAGTTAGGTTAATCACTACTATTTAAATAGGGACTGGATTAGATGGGATTGGATGGGTGGTCATATAACTGACTTCCAGCTCACCTTTACAAACAGACAATTTCAATGTTATTTAAACTATTCCAGACCACAGATTTTTCTAGACGAATTCTCATTTATGTTAAGAATTCAGGTTAACTTTAATAATAAAACTTGTTGAGGAGAGCACAAAAAAGAAAAACTGCTCATCCATTGCTTTTATGAATATGGATGCAAACGCTAGAAAAGAAAAGAATATCAAGTAGAATCCATTAAGTTGGCACCATATTTTAAAAAATAAAATATGACTCAAATGCATACAAATGTGCGAGGACAGAGTGTAAGAGCTGAGAGAAATCTGCCTGGGACATGCATATTTTTCAGTTGTTTAGGGATAGCATTCTCTTCCATCTTTTTCTTTTCTACTCCCCCACATCCCGGAGACTACACATGTCAACCTGAGCTGGGCTGCAGCTGTGGACTTGGGAAGTTGGAATACACAGAGCCTCCTAGGGCTTCGCAGTTGTTAAAGTGAGAAAATCCTCTCTGGCAACTGTTGAGGGAATGTATGCATGAGATCCTGGAGGCAAAGAGCCACTCTTGAGAGATCCAGATGTGTGACTTCCAAGGCAAGATCATTCTGGGTGGCAGCTGCGGTGAGAGTCCTGGAACTCAGAGTACTTCCTAAAATTCGGCCTCCTCCACTGGACACTGACTTCGCTCTCTTTTATAGAGGATTTTGCAGTCAAAGCTGTTCTTGCCTCCCCCAAAGCTTCTGTGCTTCTAATGGTAAGGATATACAGCCTTTTCCAGACAATCTATGAATTCTGTACTTTTGAAACCAAGGTGGGGCCGGATATTCTCCTCCTGTTCCCCATTTTGTCCTTTATTTCTGCCTCATGTCTTCCGTCTTTCCAACTTTACCGTTTTGGTTAGACCCTCTCTATACACTGTTCTCAGTTCAGTTTAGGCTGGAAAGCACTCCAGCACTCTGGAAGTAGCTGCAACTCACGCTGAAAGCCATGATCACTCAAGCTGTGGAGTAGTTCCCTAATGTTGGCAGCAATGGCTTGAAGTAATGGCAGCAGCTATTATGCAGACTCAAAGGTGGCGATTCTGATTCTAATAGTTGCAAGTTAGGCAAGGGTGGGAGCAATTTCCATAGTGACAATGCTGGCTTCAAGAGAAGCAACAATGAATAATGGTCATGAACAGAAACTTTCCATGGTCAGTTGCTCCCCTCCTCCCACCTGTCATAGACACTGTAATTACCTCTGTAGCATCATTCCCTTCACTTTTCCACGGGCTTGCATGAGATTTAACTCACCCTCAGTGTTAGGGATAAGACTTAAGCCATTCATGACAACTTCTTGCTACAACAACTAGTTCAAGGAAAAGCTAAAATTCAGACCTAAGCCAATCAGTACAGAATTCCTTTAGTCACAGTGATTGTTGAAGGAATGAATTTGTACCATTAAAATGGCCCAATTAGAGGGGCGCCTTTGTGGCTCAGTTGGTGAAACATCGAACTCTTGATTTTGGCTCAGATCATGATCTCAGGGTTGTGAGACAGAGCCCCATGTCATGCTGGGTGTGGAGCCTGCTTAAGATTCTTTCTCTCCCTCTCTCTCTGCCCTTCTCCCACCCCTAAAAAAATGTTCAATTAGAAACAAAGGTCAGAACTTCTGTTAGATGTTGTTTCAGAAATCCATTGTTCAAGAAAAAAACATTCCAAAACTTAGTGTCTTAAAACATCAATATTTATTATTTTTCTTAATTTTGTGAGTAGACCACGTATTTCTTCTGGTCTTGCCTGAGCTCATTCATATGGTTGCAGTCCTATGACAGCTCACTTGGAACCAGAGTCCCAGATGGTATCACTCTCATGTCTGACAGCTGATGATAACTGTTGGTTAAGGTGCTTTGGCTCTATACCACGTGGATTCCAATCTCATAGTATGCTACTCTGGGCATTTGTCTAGATGATAGTCTCAGGTTTTCAAGAGGGCAAGAGCGGAAGTTACAAGTTCTTCTAAGGCTTAATCACTAGAACTTGTATATCATCACTTCTATCACATTCTTTTGGAAAAGGCAATTCACAAGGTCAGCTAAGATTTAAGGTAGTGGGGAAAAAAAAAGACTATCCCTTAATGGGAGCAACAGAATTGTGAAATTACTAAATGATGTGGACATAGGGGGTCATAATTCATAAGGGGCATTATCTACCCACAATGGTTGAGTGAGGTCAGTTATGCCGTAAAAGTATCACATGTTGTATAACCTACTATCTAGTATTTTCTTTAAAAATTTCGTAGATTCCTCCATCTAGTGTATTCCAGTTTTCATAACTTTCCCTATAGAACTAGCTATTTGTTCTACCACACCTCCGTGTGTGTACACTTATTTAAGTGTATGTGCACATGTCATTAATCAAGATATGAAGACACCACTAGTTCTTTCTTTTTGATAACACAGACCTTTTTATTTAAATGTTCCACTGGGAGCAGTGTTATATAGAATTTGAAATTTCTATCTACAGATGGTACAAGATAATGGGCTGAGGATATGTGTTTTTCCTTAATCTCTTCAACCCCCACCCCCCACCATCATTAGATAAGAGTAAAAGAAAACACCCATTGCCACAAAGAGAATGAAATAGAAACATGAGCGGGAGAGAGATTTCAACACATTTCTGAAAGATAAAAAGAGGATGGAAGCTTTTCAACAAGGAAAAGAGAGTGAGGCAGGTGTAGAGCAGAATAACAGGAGAAGGCTTGACCTAGAGGAAAGTTGGAGGGTGAAAAGGCAACAAGAGTGAAAAGACTGGCTTATCTGAGACGGCTATTTGCACAGCAGCTTAATGCTTTCTTGCTGACATGCTCATTTCTTTGCTTCCCTTCTCTGTGTTTTCTGATGCTTAGTGTAAAAATCAAGCATCAATCTCAGAGTAAAAATATCTATGGATTCTTCTCTAATAACATGTAAGTGTCTGTATAGGCAGAACTAGAACTTTTGGTGCTAGCACCCCACAGTAAAGTTCTCCCATTTCGGTAGCTGGAACCTCCACAGCTAGAGACCTGTTACCTGCCTGTACCTATTAAAGAATTCATTTCATTTAGACAAGTCCTGGACACCTACGTAAAGGTCCCAGTAAAGGTCTATTAATGAGAGAGACCAAGTAGGAAAACAAACCCACATAGATAGAGGAAACACATCCCTGCTACAGAGAGAAACAATCCCATTCCCTTTTCTCAACTGGAATGAATATACTATCAACATCAGGACAACATCAACAAAAGGATAGGATAAAAGGAAGACAAGACAAAAAAAAAAAGATAGAAAAAAAGACAACTGAAAAATTGTCTCTAGAAGAAACAAAGAAACTTCAGAGAAAGATTTGAGAAGGTAGTACCCCCAGAGTGCAAGAACAGAATGGTACAAGAAAGGAAGAGTCAAGGAACAAATTGGAACACTTATTACATATATAATCATAAGCCAAATGAAAAATTTAAAGAAGGTTTAGAATATAATGTGAGTAGGTCTCTCACAACATAAAGAAAAAAAAAACCAACAAAGAGATTGAACAAGATAGAGGCAACAACAACAAAACAAGGAGATTGAACACTTGAAATAGATAAGATATACAGAGTATAATTCTAAGAGATCCAACTCAACTAACAGGATTTCCAGAAAAATGGGCACACAATAACAAAGGGAAAGAAATTCTAATTTAAATTTTAATTTAAACTTTTTCCATGCCTAGTATGGAGCCCAATAGGGGGCTTGAACTGACAACCCTGAGACCAAGACCTGAGTTGAGATTAAGAGTCAGACACTTAACCAACTGAGCCACCCAGGTGCCCCACAAAGAGAAAGAAATTAAAAAAAATATATATAAAAAAAAAGTTTCCCAGAGGTCAGAAGATACTATTCTTCTGTTTGAGTCTATCAAGTTCCTAGCAAATTAAGAGAAGATCCACATGCAAACATATGCCTGAAATCTTTCTGTCAGAACACAAAAGAAAGAGAATTCCTAAAAACTTTCATATAGATAAAACAGGTCATCTACAAAAAGACAGAGAGTCAAAGTAGCACTGGACTTCTAATTACCAACACAACTGGTAAGAGAAAAATGAGTATTCACAATTCTAATGGGCAATAATTCTGAAGCATTATTATACGGTCAAATTATCAATAATGCATCATGGCAAAATAATTACATTTTAGGCCTTCCAGGACTCAGATAATTTACATCTCATGCACTCTTCTAAAGGAAGTCATTTGAGATATAATCCAGCAAAATGAGTGTAGATATCAAGTGTTGTCAGTTGAATTGTGTGCCCCTAAAAGACTTTGTAGTTCTAGTACCCAGTTCCTATGAATGTGACCTCTTTTGGAACAAAGTTTTTTCAGATGATCAAATTAAGATGAGGTCATTAGGAGAGACCCTAATCCAATATGACTGTGTCTTCTAAAAAGGGAAAATTTGAACACAGACATGCACGGAAGGAAAACAATGTGAAGACACAGAGAGAACACCATCTATAAGCTAAGGAATATCTGAGGATACCCAACAATATAAGAGAGGCATGACCAGATTCTCCCTCACAGACTTAGAAGAAACCAGCCTTTTTGACACCTTGATCTTGCACTAACAGGTTCCCAAACTGTGAGATATTAAAACTTTGTTATGGCAGCCCTAGAAAATGAATATACCAAGAGAAAAGATTCTGAAAGGAGAGATGGTGGAATTCGCCTGAAGTCCTTGGAAAAACAATCCCAGGATGACAGTTTTTGATCAGGTACTTAAGCAATCAGTCCAGACGGGGAATGAAATCAGAGGGCTCCAAAAAGAATGAAGAACAGAATAAAAACAAAACAGGCAACAGATAGTACCTAAGGGGCTGGAGAATGTTAGTGATTTTCTGAAGAAAGGATATATTTCTTCTTTTCACAGAAAATTAGAATCTCTACCAAAAAATGGAAAATAAAACCAAAACCTAACAGGCTGTGTAATGAAGTCATGGTTCAGATATGAGGGAAACCCAGAGATGTCATGTAGGTCTTTCAACCATTGATGGTGTGTTATGAAACAGAATCCATTTAACCTAGAAGTGGTCCCCGAGTGTCCTGAGGGTTATGAATTTGGACCTAAAAAGAATGAAGTACAATTTTATCACATTACTTATTTCGGCAGTGAGCATTATTTAAGTAGTCATATAATACATACTCTTGTTTATTGATTTTAAACTCTTAAAAAGAAACATGGATGTCTTAAATGCAGTTACAGAACACAAGATAAATATTATCAACCCTGACAGTACAAAACTAAAGATACTGCTTAAAAGGTAGAAGGTGGAAGGTGGTGAGTCAGAGAAAGAAAGGCAGAATTGTCAATAGCCTCATGTAATATAGTGGGTAGTCAAGGGACATTGCATAAATTTTCTATAACAGGAAAGAGTAATTTAAGTGTGTTACTTATTTGCACAGATGTTACCAATATAAAAATTCAAATAACTATCAAAAATGGGCATATGCTTTCTCAACTTGATAAAGAACATCTATGAAAACCTATAGCTAATATCGTACTTGATGGTGAGCAACTAGATGCTTTCCCACTAAGATCAAGAATAAGGCAAGGATATCTGCTCTCACCACTTCTATTTTACATTGTATTGGAAATCCTAGCTAATGC
The DNA here is from genome assembly GCF_009762305.2 of Zalophus californianus. Classification (NCBI taxonomy): domain Eukaryota; kingdom Metazoa; phylum Chordata; class Mammalia; order Carnivora; family Otariidae; genus Zalophus; species Zalophus californianus. The sequence continues at coordinate 127,679,420 of NC_045598.1, forward strand.
AATAAAATAAGAAAAGGAAATAAAAAGTATACAGATTAGGAAGGAAGAAATAAAACTGTCTTTGCTGAAAGATGACATAATTCTCTATGTAGATAGCCAAAACAATAATAATAAAAACCCTGTTACTGATAAATGCTTGTAACAAGCCGGCAGGATACTAGGTTAATATCAAAAGTCAATTGCTTTCTTCTATACTAGCAATGAACGATTAGCATTTGAAATAAAAAACACAAGACCATTTACTTGGTAACCTTATGTCCACACAAAAACCTGCACACTAATGTTTATAGCAGCTTCATTCATATTTTTAGTACCAAAAATTATACTTAGGTATAACTCTAACAAAGTATATGTAATATCTCTATGAGAAATATTTAAAAACTCTGATGAAAGAAATCAATGAAGATCCAAATAAATGAAGAGATAGTCTATGTACATGGGTAGAAACACTCAATATTTTAAGTATGTCAGTTATTTCTTTTTCTTTTAAGATTTTATTTATTTATTTGACAGAGAGAGACACAGCGAGAGAGGGAACACAAGCAGGGGGAGTGGGAAAGGGAGAAGTAGGCTTCCCGGGGAGCAGGAAGCCTGATGTGGGGCTCAATCCCAGGACCCTGGGATCATGACCTGAGCCGAAGGCAGCTGCTTAACGACTGAGCCACCCAGGTGCCCCAGTATGTCAGTTATTTCTAATTTGATATATAGATTCAACATAATTCTAATCAAAATCTCAGCAAGTAATTTGGGAATATTGGAAAAAACTATTCTAAAGTTCACATGGAGAGGCAAAAGACCCAGAATAGCCAATTCGATATTGAAGGAGAAGAACAAAATCAGAGGACTAACTTCAAGACATAGTATAAATCTAGAGTAATCAATACAGTGGGGTACTGGGGAAAGAATGACAAATAGATCAAGGTAAGAGAAGAGAGAGTCCAGAAAAAGACCCACATAGGTATAATCCACTGATAAAAGAGCAAAGGCAATTTAATGGAGAAAGGATAATCTTTTCAACAAATCATGCTGGAACAACTGGACATCCACATGCAAAAAACAAAAAACAAATCTAGACGTAGACCTTACTCACAAATATTAACTCATGGATCGTAGACCTAAATGTAAAATGCAAAACTAAACCTCTGAGAAGACAACTTAAGAGAAAATCTGGGCGACTTGGGTTTGACAATGATAAATCCAAACATTTTTAGATAGAGTGCCAAAATGTGACCTATGAAAGAAAAACTTGATAGGCTGGACTTCATTAAAATCAAAGCCTTCTTCTCTGCCAAAAGACAATGTCAAAAGAATAAAAAGACGAGCCACAGACTGGGAGAAAAAATTTGCAAAAGATACATCTGATAAAGGACTATTGTACAAAATATACAAATAGTTCTTAAAGCTCAATAATAAGAAAACAACCTAATTAAAAAATGGGCCAAAGACCTTAACAGACACATTATGAAAGAGGATATACAGATGGCAAGTAAGCATATGAAAAGATGTTCAGCCTTGTATGTCACTAGGGAATTGTAAAATAAAACAATAGGATGCTACTACATACCAATTAGAATGGCCAAAATCCAAAATCCTGATACCACCAAAGACTGATGAGGATGTGGGGCAATAGGAATTCTCATTCACTGCTGATGGGAAAGAAAAATGATACAGTCTCTTCAGAACCGTTTGGCAGAAATATATTCTCATCTTATGATCCAGCAATCACACTCCTTGGTATTTACTCAAAGGAGTTGAACCCTTATGTCCATAGAAAACCTGCACAATAATGTTTATAGCAGCTTTATTCCTAATTGTCAAAACTTGGAAGGCTTCAAGATTTCCTTCAACAGGTAAGCTGATAAACTAGTACATCCTGATAATGGAATTTTATTCAGTGATAAAAAGAAATGTGCTATCAAGCCATGAAAAGACATGGAGGAAACTTAAATCAGATTGCTAAGTGGAAGAAACCTGTTTGAAAATGTGCATAATGTATGATTCCAAACATATGTCATTCTGTAAAAGACAAAACTACAGAGACAGAAAAAGATCAGCGATTGCCAGGGTGTTGGGAGAAGGGAACAAGGGATAAATACATAGCGCGCTGGGCACTTTTAGAAACTATTTTGTGATACTGTAATGGTCGATATATGTCATATATATTTTTTTAAAGATTTACTTATTTATTTTAGAGAGAGAGAGAGCAAGAGAGCATGGGGGGAGGGGCAGAGAGAGAGACGGACAGAGAAGCAGACTCCCCTCTGAGCAAGAGCCCAACGCAGGGCTTGATCTCCAGACCCTGAGATCATGACCTGAGCTGAAATCAACAGTTGGATGCTTAACTGACTAAGCCACCCAGGCGCCCCTATGTCATACGTTTCTTAAAACACATAGAATGTGCAACACAAGGAGTGGGTCCTAATGTAAACTACAGACTTTTATTAATAATGATGTATACATATTGGCTGATTAACTGTAACAAATGTACCACACTAATGCAAGATGTTAACAACAAGAGAATCTGAGTTGGGGAGGTGGAATATAAGGGGGTTTATAGGAACTCTCCAGCCTAATACATTATATATCTGTTTTCAGTAAACTTGCTTCCATGCTTTGGTAATGTGATTTCTTTCCTGAATTTATTATCATGTATTTCTTTCAGTTTTCCATGATTGTTTTAGGAATAGTGTGTGTGGATTTGGTTATGTGATTGCCACATTTCAGGTGAGATGAATGATACTTCTTTGAGCATACAAGAAATATAACATTCGTAGTTTCTTCCTGTCCCCTAAACAGGCTCATAATTCACAGTGACAGTTATTTACATATACACCATTTTTCTCTGAGAAAATAAAAGGGTATTTATCTTGCCTTCTAATGAAGAAATGTTAGAGGAGAAACAAAAAGCCAAGTCTAAACAAAGACTTATTTTTGTTTAGAGATAGAATGGATTAAAGAGTTCCAGTGCAATTCATTCATTCATTCATTCATTCATTCATTCAATCAACAAATATTCATTTAACAAGACTGCATGCCAGATTCTGGAGAAGCTGTGGGCGACATGGTCTCTTCCTTCAAGATACTGTGGTCCAGTAAAGAATTCCAACAATTGATCTGGCATTATAATAAATGTAATTGATGCTATGATAAGGAAAAAGGACTGTGCTATGGAACTTGGCATTGTAAGAAATCTGAAAGTACTCCTATGTGGCTGGGGTTCATTTGCAAAGGAGGGAGTGGTATGAACTAAAGCCAGAGAGGCTGGGTCATAAATGACATTTGCCTTTATCCTGAGGGGTTTGAAGCAGAATCAAATCCCTCTTGTAGTCCAGGAAAAACTCTCTTGACCTCTTCTCTTATTCTTGATGACCATGGATGCGGTTCTTCAAATGTTCTCACCAACTTCATACAGAAACAATCTAAGAGTGTCTCACCCTTCTTGCTTCCTGACTCCAATCTTATCTGTGAACACCTCTAAGCAACATGCAAGTACAGGGTCCTATGAATGCCTTATGGAGCAATCCTTGACCAAGTGGGAATAGGAAATAATGAATAAATGCTTCCCTGTCTCTTCCCCCAGGATAGCTCTGAGATATATTTCATAAGACTACTCAGAAGGTCCTGTAGAACAGAGCATCTAGTTTCCCACTGGAATGGTCAACTCTATTATGTATTCTTGTATTGGTTTTCCCTCTTTCTCTGTTTCACTCTTCCTTTCCTCACTCCTAACTCCTAGGATAACATTACCATATATACTATCTTCACATTAGCTATTGTCTCACTCTCTACTTTTTGAGGAAGCCAGGATAAGACACACAGGCAATGACATGAAATATATAGAATTTTTATAAATTATATATATAGATATTGATAATAATCAAATATTATTATATATATTGCATATCACACGTACATTTATATATATTAGAATGATAACCTTGGAGGACACAGTAGAGGAGACAAGACAACCAGGTAGAAGTTTTTATGGGGAGGAGAGAAATAAGGTGTAGCTTGAGTTATGTGAGGTTGGAGAGGGTTTTTAAAGGAAGGAAAGGCTAAGCAGGGAGATGGTACAATGCGAGGATGATATTCTTCTGAGACTAATCATAGACAAAAACTGGCTGTTATTTTACAGGCACGGTTGTAGGTTAAATTTCCATGATGAGGAAAGTGATTATCCATTACATGTTAGATTATGGCCATGAGGATGATTTGGGGTTGATCAAGCTAGTGTGGAAAGGACCACATTTTTAAGAACTTTAGAGTCTTCCTAAAGTAATCCTATTCAAACATTTATTTAGTTTGCTGTGTCATGAATATTGTATCTAAAATTAAAATATGGCTATGAAACTGTATTTTGTCCTTTTAGGTAATACCCATTCTAAAATCCTCAAGTTGGTATGATACAAATAATTACATACTCTAGTACAGCCCATGCTTGTTATAACTAAAATAGAACTAAAGTAATGAGTATTTTTAGAATTATTTCTTGTGCAAGATTCTTAATTGTACTTTACATAGATCCAATGTATCTATATTTTTATACTAGTATAGTCTAGAATCATCTATCATAGGCCAGAGTAGTAAAGGAAATATGCCAGAATCCATTTTACTTGAAAATAAAAAAGTCTGACTCTTAGAATTCTCTGTTTAACAAGATGGCCATGCAATGAAGTGATCTTTCTTTCTTTTTTTTCCCCTAGTGCTACTGTCTTTTAATGATTTCCACATCACATTTATTACTTTACCTGGGCAGACACTAGTATGGGAATGGCAGGGAAGCTAAACTGATCTCTGTCAGAAATACAAGCTGGGAGCTCTCTTTTTGTAAAGAGACTACTTTGGGTTCTTTTGTCCAGGAGTTGTTCTTCTCTAAGCCTGACCAAAGAAAACCTACTGTGCACTGTACTTTGGCTCTTTGAACTGTATAATAATGATTCTAACCACACCAAGTTCATGCATATGAAATAAATTTAATGGCTGAGCTAGTTTACTACTCAGCCTTTTCTCACTATCTTCTTTTCTCCCATCTCTTTTTTATTGGATGCTTCAAAATCATTAGTATTTCAGGAAAAAACTGGATCCTGTCCATCATTTTTGTTGTTGCTTTCCTTTTCCTGGCAGACAGAGCTTAAAGTTTCAATAGAGGAAGTGGGGAAAGATACAACACATTGAGAGTTTATGAAAGACCTTATGTACCATCAAAGTGAAGGTTTCCAGATACTCTGGCCCTGTTTTCTTATGCTCTTATGTCTTTGATAAGGAATTAAGAACTCCTGCCAGGGTTACAGAAGACACTGATAGGTGCCTGGCAGAAGGCACTACATGGTGTTCTGAAGCTGTTCATTAATTACAAATGGTGCTGAGGAATAATACACTGAGGAACACAAGATTGGGCAGAAACTGTTACTATCATAATAATTTCTACATGGGCACTTCTGAGAGACATCTGAATGTGCACACTTAAATATTTTCTGTTAACATCCTTGCACCTTTTTTTTTCAAAGCATGCCTTGCAGTTTCCTTTTAATATAATTAATTATGACACTCTCTTCCACTCAATTATAATTTCTTAGAATGGTGGCTCTCAAATATTAGTGGGCCTAAGAATAATCTGAAAACCTTGTCTAAAGAGTTTAGGGCTTGCCTCTCTGAGATTCTCATTCAATAAATTTAGGATGAGGCCCAGAAATGTTTAACAAGACCTCAGTGTAATGGTCTGTGAAATACCTTCAGAAATATTTGCCTAGAGATCAAGTCTCTGTGGTCCTCAGGCCGTAGGGCCATGCAATACACATAGAGGTACTCAATACATGTTTGTAGAATGGAGGCAAATGTTGGGTAGGTAAAACCCACTGGAGATTCAAGCTCAATATATTGCTCTCAGAGGTGAGACCGAAGCTCTAGTGGGTTGTATATAGACTAATTTTTTTTTTTTTGATAGAAGGATAATTTCATAAACAGCTCTCAAACTGGGAGCAATTGGTAAGAGATTTTTGTGTTTTTTTTTTTTTTATCTACAAGAACACCTGATAGAAAGCATGATTTATTTACTTACCTTTTACATTAGAGAAGGGTGTAGATGTAAGGAGGAGGAAATGCATTCATTCCTTGCTGCCTGTAGTACATTGTGAAAAGGCTCAATCATGTTTGATTTTCCCATTCATTGCTGGATGTGTGTTTCCTTTGTCTTCCGCTTGTTTCTTTTGTTTATTGTTTACTAGGGGTTGTGAGGTCTGCTCTTTAATGTTCCTTGTCCTTTGTTCTTCTGCCAGAAGGTGTGAAGCCATTGACTTATTTGTCCTTTGCTCATAGCTACCTGTAGATAGGCATGCACAAAACAAAGGAAAATCATTTCTTGTCCATCAGCTCCTCACACATTCAAAAGCTGTGCCCTTAATAAAAGAAGAAAATTGCTTTTTGAGGGGCATAGTGATTCATCACAAATCTTAAAAGATTTCTCTGATAATTATTTTAATGTAAGTAATGTGGAAAGCATCTTTAGTGTTTAGAGTTTTGCTAATGCTTTCAACTATTGGAAAAAATTAACATGCTACTTTCTTTCATCAAAACCATTCACTCTTCAGTTTATTTATATGTCATTAATGTGGACCGTTTCAAGTTCTAAGTAGGAAAAAAGGACATTGAAAAATTAATGTGGATAATATCAAGACAAAAATATATATGGAATATTTTGCTTGGAAATGTAAATATTCAGTGCTCATTTGCTCCTGGCTCTGTTTCCAAGCGAGAAAAGGCAATAAACATAAACATTACAATCAGGACATGCTCTGTGCTTCTCTCTTTTTTCAAATCCTAAGAATATATCTGTATCTATATACCTATATTTGTATCTGCATATCTTTTGATAACCATTCAGTAACAGCTTTAGACAAAGCTGCTCATTTAGTGACACTGTGTTAAATCATAGCAGCTCTTAGAAACAAAATTGGCACAAGTATTCTTGCCTGTGATTGAATTTACATACTACCTTGATATTGAAAAAAAGTTACAGACATGCAAAGCATCCCTCCAAAACAGCACAGTGCAATGGTGATGCTTATTGTATCTGGAGTTTATTGTTTGGGCCAGGGCTGTCACTTTCCCATAGTGTCTTCATTTATTATGCTAATTGACTTCCCAAGTGCAGGCAGGAGGGTATCTGCCCTGTGAATTATTCTCGGTTGGGGGCTTTTAAAAGCAAACCTATTTTGTGCCTAAACAAAAGCAAAAATCAATGTGTTTCTTTTCAAAGGCGGGAGGGTCAATACCATGGTTGTTTTGTTCCCATCCAGTTATGTAACCGTGGGGACTTGTTTCTTTGCTTTCAGGATTTGTACAAAACACATTAAAGCTAAACAATAGGCGGGAGTCATAGGAGCAACCCTCGAGCTGTGTCTTGGAGTACGTCCTCCTAGGTTTGGGAATCTCCAATTAGTTCCATCTCAAGTGCTGACTCGTGTGTGTGTGTGTGTGTGTGTGTGTGTGTGTGTGTGTTTAGTTAGCTGGCACGCAACACACTTCCCCAGGGTTGTTTCCTTTTTCCTGAGATTTGGCGAAGGGTAAAGGGTCGGAGTCACATGGATACAAAGCATTTGATTAATGTCCAAGTCACCGCTGTGGCTGCCGGAGCCGCCTCCCCTCCAGCCCGGGCCGCGTGAGGCCGGAGCCGCGGGGCTGGGCGTGCAGGTCCCGGGCCGGGGCCCCCTCTCTCGGGAGTTGCCTCCTCAGAGCCTCGCGCCTCCCGCGCCGGAGTCCCAGCGGGCGCGCTCTCCTCTCCCACCACCCCAGCCTCTCTCCAGCATGTAAAGTCGCCCGTACCTCCTCAGACTTCCCGGAGGCATCAACTTTCCTTTCTAGCCGGCGCGGGGCCGGGCACCAGTGGGCGCGCGGGGCAGCGCGCAGCACAGCAGCCCCGCGTCCCGCCGCCCATCATGAGCGACGAGAACCGCGGGGACGGCCGCGCCGAGAGCGCCAAGGACTTGGAGAAACAGCTTCGCCTGCGCGTGTGCGTGCTCAGCGAGCTCCAGAAGACCGAGCGGGACTATGTGGGCACGCTGGAGTTCCTGGTGTCGGTGAGTGTGTCCCCGCGCAGCGACGCAGGAGGCGGCGGGCGGCGTGCGGCGCGGATCCCGGAGAGGCCGCGGGAAGCGCGCGCCGCATTGTCCGCGGGGGGACGGGGCACCGGTCCCGGCATCGCGGGACCACGAACCCGCGCGCGGACGCTGTGCTCGCGGGTGCGTGGACCTCCGGCGGGATTGTTTCACGCCTGGACACGCAATGAGTTTGCCAGGGCTTTGGAGATCTGCGGGTTTGAAAAGTTAGCTCCAACGGGAGAAGGCTTTTGTCCAGGGAATCCTTGTTACCCCATCTTTCCTCACTCTTTACCCCTGTCCCGGGCCTGCTCGGTTGCATTGTGTTATTTTTTTCCTTCTCTTCCCCCCCTGGGATTTTGTTTTAAGACTTTGGCCTGGTGATTAAAGTCAGTCTGCTACATTCAGGTACATTTAGTTTTTTTTTTTTTTTAACTTGATTTTTTTGGAGCTTGAGTTCATTATTCAGATTAGATGGCAGCGAAGTCCCTTTCGTTATAATAATCTTAGAAACATACGATTCTGGTGGGGGGTACAGAAAGAGCAGCGGGGTTATGATCTCTAACAGCTGTTGGATATTAAAGCCACATGTGGTGCTCACCCTGTTCTAGCCCTACAGTCTCCTACTCCCATCCCCCATCCCGGGTTTAAATTTGCTCTCCACTCAGCTCCTGGGTTCCCTGTTCACACTGAGCCCAGGAGAGCGGTATAATAAAACTAGTGTCAAACAACTTCAAGATTTCATAGAAAGAACTGGCAGTAACTTCGTTTCACAAAGTTTCAGCTTGACGCATTGGAAGCCTGCTCTGGAAACGTTTCATTCATTTTAGAGCCAGAAGGGGCAAAATTGAGTGAAAGAAACTTCTGAGACATCACTCAAAAGTTGAATTTTTTCTATTCACTGTTTCAAAGACAAAGACTGAGCATTGGCTCCTCTCCACCCAGATGCATGGGAGAGCATCATTTAAAGACTGAGGAGCTTTAGCCTTTGCAGTCTAACTCAAATTTTCAAACCTGCTCCTTCCACCTCCCTGTTGCAGCCCCCGTGGTCCAAAGGGAAATGTTTCAAAGGCCAAGCTTCCTGCTCCATGTTCTGTAAGATGTAAACTTTCTGCTTATAATTATGGCAGAGGAATTTACTTCTTTGCTATGGCAAGAAGGAGAGAACAGTGTTTCAAGGGATGTAAGACGCACAGGTTGACTTCTGGTTGACTTCTCAAATTAAAGTCAGTATGTTTGAGCCCCTTGGGCCACATTCTTTGGAAATGTTTGGATATTTGAGAATATATGGGTAATTGGTGATAAATTGGATTGTTGTACACTTCCATGCAGCAGTCTCAAAAAAGCATGTTTTTAAGGAGATTTGACTTTTTTTACAAAGTTATTACAATATTATTGACTATATTCTATATGTTGTACTTTTCCATGACTTTTTTTTTTATAATTAGAAGTGGGTACCTCTTAATCCTCTTCACCTATTTCACTTATCCCCCACCCCCCCTCCCCTCTGGCAACTACTTGTTTGTTCTCTGTATTTATGACTCTGATTCTCTTTTTGTTGTTGTTTGCTTGCTTGCTTGTTTTGTTTTTGTTTTGTTTTTTTTTAGATTCCACTGTAAATGAAATTATATGTTATTTGTCTTTCTGTCTGACTTATGTCACTTGGCATAATACTGTCTAGGTCTATCTGTATTGTCACAAATGGCCAGATTTCTTTTTTATGGCTGAGTAATATTCCATATTCTATTCCATACCACATCTTCTAGATCAATATATCTATAGATGGACACTTAAGTTGTTTCCATATCTTACATATTGGAAATAATGCTGCAACAAACATAGGTGTACATATGTTTTTTTGAATTGGTGTTTTCATTTTCCTCAGGCAAATGCCCAGAACTGGACTTATGGCTCATATGATACTTCTATTTTTAGTTATTTGAGGAACTTCCATACTGTTTTCCATAGGGGCCACACCATTTTCCATTCCTGCCAACAGTGCACGAGGATTTCCTTTCCTCCGTGTCTTTGCCAACACTTGTTATTTCTTGTCTTTTTGATATTAGCCATTCTGACTGGTGTGAGGTGGAGATTTGACTTTTAATAGCTTCAGATTTGCCTTTCATGAAGTTTCATTGGTGACAAAGTCCTTTGACTTTTGAAAAATCTGAGTCACTTCTTAAACTGCCTTCGTTACTCCTTTCTGGAGGTATATGAAAAAAGTACTGTGCAGAGTCCTAATTTATAGAAATAGAGAGCTAACCTCACTTACATGAAAAACCAATTTGTTGATCTTTATTTAACATATGAGTTTTTGCTCTAATCTTGCACCTGATTATTAAAATTGAAAACTTATTACTATATAAAGTTGGGTAAGAAATTGTGGGAGGGGATGCCTGGGTGGTTCAGTCGGTTAAGTGTCTGCCTTCAGCTCAGGTCCTGATCCCAGGGTCCTGGGATCAAGTCCCACATTGGGCTCTTTGCTTAGCAGGGAGCCTACTTCTCCCTTTGCCTGCCGCTCCCCCTGCTTGTGCTCTCTCTGACAAATAAATAAATAAAATCTTAAAAATAAAGAAAAAAAATTGTGGGAGGTATAAAATAAATTATATGTACCTATTTATAAGTAGTTCATTTAATGATTTCTTGATTCTTCTTATCTCATTCAGAAATTATGGACTCTTCCACTTTTATTTTTCTTTGTCCATTATTTTGTGCATGTACATCCAGTATTTATGCACATACATGTTCACACACACACACAGACACACTCATTGGCCTGACTATCATCCTAAACAAAAGTTTACCCTGACTTCTTTTTAGTCATAATCATTCAAAGCCTCAGATCTACTTGTAATACACTTTTAGATTTTCTTTTTTGAGTATTTCTTTTTTGATTATTATTTATAGCAACACTGAATACCCGTGTATATTACTTGGTCACCTTCCGTTGAGGTAGTCAATCTAGTTTTAACTTTAGCCTAAGCTAATAATGTACCAAGCTTTAAAAATATTCAGACTCTTTGGTCTGGCAATTCCTTTTCTAGGCGCCCTCCTGAAGGACTGATAAGAAATGCAGATAAATGATTAAAGTTATTTTTTTAAAAATTAGCACTAGTATTAAATAAGTGGTACATTCGTTGTAAAAAATTTGATAGTGCATTTCTAAGTCAAATGTAAATATTTGTTAGATTAGTCATTGTTTTAGATTTCTGTCATTGTTTCAGCCATTAACATGCATGGAGGGTAACTCTTATCTTTATTATGAAGAGATAGAAAACGTATTTTTAGTTTTACCAAGAACATATTTTTTACTTACAAGCCCATAAATAATCAAACAAAATGGTATTTTTTTCTCTTGATTAAATGATCATATGACCTGAAGGTGAAAACTTTTTTCACTAAGCTCTTTTATACTTCTTTTTCTTTTAAAGATTTTTAAAAATTTATTTATTTGAGAGAGAGAGAGAGAGAAAGAGCAAGCGAGCAAGAGCCAGGGGAGGGGCAGAGGGAGAGGGAGAAGCAGCAGACTCCCTGCTGAGGGGAGCCTGATTGGGGCTTGATTCTAGGACTCTGAGATCAGGACCTGAGGGGAAGTCAGATGCTTAACGGATGGAACCACCCAGGTGCCCCTAAGATCTTTTATGCTTCTGATTCCTTTCTGTTCTCATTTCCAACTCTTTCATTTTTCAAGGAGAGAACAACTTTCCCCACTCCCACCCCACAGATAGCTGTTATTTAGAGTGTCTCACTTTTCCTGTGGGATCTCTGGCTTCTTCTTTCGTTTCTCACCAGCCCTTCTATCTCACAACCCTGAGATCATGACCTGAGCTGAAATCAAGAGTCTGACCTTTTACTGACTGAGCCACCCAGATGCCCCAACTCCCACCCCATTCTTAAGGACAATTCCTTAAAATTCTCAGTTTTGTTTTTCTTCCATTTGGTTTGTATAAAGAGTGAAAGTTATTTAAATATCACTCAGGCACATATGAATTTATGTAACAAGAAGTTTTATTATTTTTTATTTAAAAATTTTTTTTATTATGTTAATCACCATACATTACATCATTAGGTTTTTTTTTAAAGATTTTTATTTATTTATTTATTTGAGAGAGAGAAAGAGAGAGAGAGCGGGCACATGAGAGGGGCGAGGGTCAGAGGGAGAAGCAGACTCCCTGCTGAGCAGGGAGCCCGATGCGGGACTCGATCCCAGGACTCCAGGATCATGACCTGAGCCGAAGACAGTCGCTTAACCAACTGAGCCACCCAGGCGCCCCACATCATTAGTTTTTGATGTAGTGTTCCATGATTCATTGTTTGCGTATAACACCCAGTGCTCCATTCAGTACGTGCCCTCTTTAATACCCATCACCAGGCTCGCCCATCCCCCCACCCCCCTCCCCTCTGGAACCCTCAGTTTGTTTCTCAGAGTCCATAGTCTCTCATGGTTCGTCTCTCCCTCCGATTTCCCCCCCTTCATTCTTCCCTTCCTGCTATCTTCTTTTTCTTCTTCTTCTGTTTTTTTTTTAACATATAATGTATTATTTGTTTCAGAGGTACAGGTCTGTGATTCAACAGTCTTACACAATTCACAGCGCTGTAACAAGAAGTTTTAAATTAAACATGTAGTACCTGCATTTAAAACAGAAACAATATTTAAATCAGGCATTGTGGTATTAAAGACTTTGTAACACGCTTATTTCAATTCATTGTATTCTAAATTTCTAAATTTGATATCATGGGTGGATTATGGTATCTGGATTAGTTATTTTTTAGGTCATAGATAAAATGTAGAGAGAGATCAAATTTGCTTGAATGCATGTTCTTGTTTTGTTTGGGAGATGGAATTTTGTGTTTTATTAGAAGTACTCAAACACGTTTTTTCTAAAGAAATGATTTTATGGACCTAATACCCAGTATTTAATGTTCCAAGTCTGGGTGGACAGTAGTGTGTTGCAATTAGTTTCCTGTTTGCAACCCAGTCATAGGGCACATCAAGATCAGGATGGCTTCCCTGACCCATTTAGGAGGGCAGAGCAGGGCCAGCTTCATGGGTTTGCGTGCTGTGCAGTTTGCACTGAACTTCATGCTCAGAAGGACCTGGGACTTGGTTTAATGCTCTGCTAGCACCGTCTTGAAATTTGTGCTAATTTTATCTTTGAACTTATGTTTTACAAGTGAAGTCCATTGGGACAGTAGAGTGTGAGCAGAGCAGATATATGAAAGAAAGAGAAAAGCTTTGTATTTCAGTACCTTTAATAGCACATTTCCCCCCCACTTTTTGAGCAAAAGTCCTCACACTTTTATTTTGCACTGGGCCTGGAAAATCATGTAGCCACATTTCACTATGACATTGCAGCAGGATGGCTATATACATTTTTGTCTAAACTGGGACACTTTTGAGGGTGAAAGGGAGGGCTGTTAATAATTATACTGGGAAACAGATGTAACCCGGGATTGTTCCTGGCAAATCAGAATGCGCTGTTCTTCCACATTGTGGGCACATGAAGACAAAGACTTTGAGCTACATGTCTTGTCATAAACGAAAGTTTTGAAATTTGTTACCTCTCTAGGCGTTGACCTCAGATAGCCCAGAATCTGAGTCCTGTCTCTAATTTACTAGGTAACTATGGACACATTCCTAAACTTTTCAAGCCCCATTTTCTTCATCTGTAAAATGGGGAAACAGTAGCATTTCGCAAGGTTGCTGTGTGGATGAGATGATGGATGCTTTGGGCTCTGCCCGGTCCCTGACTCACAAGAGGGCCCTATATATAGTTACTGTTATTTCTTCTGATGCTGCAGTTGTTACACAGAACTACACATACTGGTCAGCCTTAATGTCTAATTTTTGCCTCTATGACATTCTTCTCTACACTTTCTGTCTCTGAGTCTCTTCTTTACTTCTTCCCCTGGTGTTTCTTTTCATGCAGTCCTTCTTCCCATGATATTATTTTTTTTTTTTAAGATTTTATTTATTTATTTGTCAGAGAGAGAGAGAGAGAGAGAGCACAAGCAGGGGGAGCAGCGGGCAGAGGGAGAAGCAGACTCCCTGCCAAGCAGGGAGCCCTATGTGGGATTCGATACCAAGACCCTGGGATCATGACCTGAGCCGAAGGCAGACGCTTAACAGACTGAGGCACCCAGGGATCCCCCGATACTCTCATAAATACTCAGTTGACTGAAGACTGTGAGAACACTTTGCAGACTATAAGACAACAACCATAGTTAGTATGGTGTTTTACAGTTTACAGTAAACAATTGCATATTTATTATTTGATTTGGCTTAATATATGTGTCCCTTGGCTCTTTCAAATGGTGCTCCCTAGAGTTCCAGGGTTCTGTGGTTTGGCTTCAGGGGCCCTCACAGAGGGTGAGGGGGAACTGAATTGTATGGCTTCAGGCTTTCCACTCAACCTCTCCTAGCATAGCCCCACCTTCTTCTTTCTTTTTTTTTTTTTAAAGATTTTATTTATTTATTTGAGAGAGAGAATGAGAGATAGAGAGCACGAGAGGGAAGAGGGTCAGAGGGAGAAGCAGACTCCCCGCTGAGCAGGGAGCCCGATGTGGGACTCGATCCCGGGACCCCAGGATCATGACCTGAGCCGAAGGCAGTCGCCTAACCAACTGAGCCACCCAGGCACCCCTAACCCCACCTTCTTCTGATTTGTGCCTTTGCTAAAGCAGTTAGAAAAACCACTTACCTAGATAGTAAACTCCAAGAGAATAGGAATGGTGCATTTATTTCCTAGGTACAATTTTCTTGGCCTAAATATAGTGCTGTGTAAATAGCAGGGGTACAAACAAATAAAACAAAAGCAAACGCACAGTTTGAATGAGTCCAAAAACCACTTCTTTCAGTCACCATCTAACTTTTTCCAGGCAAGGATAAATTGATTCAACACATGATGCTTAGGTTTATGTTACACCGGCTGAATTGTGTGACCGTCAAATTCATATGCTGCCGTCCTAACCCGCGGTATACAAATAATTACAATGCCATGTGGGAGAGGCAGTGATGGATTAATAAGTAAAGTTTCATGGAGGCATCAAGGGACCCCTTTAGTCTGGGGTCAAGGGACGTTTTGGGAAATGGATAGCTTCCGAAGGATGAGGAGGAATATGCCAAACTGGGAAGATAACTATCCATCTGGAAGGAGCAGCATGTTCCATGTGACCTTCATATGGCATTTGGGGGTGCTGGCATGACGTTGCCCAGGGGATGCTGAAAATGGAGATTGAAAAGTTCTATATGCTTTTTGGATATTTTTGGGTGTTGGTGGGAGATGAAGTCAGTTCAGTCCGGTTTGAGAAGGATTCGATTTTTAAGAATTCTTTTTTTCTAACTTTTTTTTAAAGATTTCATTTATTTATTTGAGAGAGAGAGAGCGGGAGAGAGAACATGAGCAGGGGGAGGGACAGAGGGAGAAGCGGACTCCCCACTCAGCATGAGCTGAGCTGAAGGCAGAGGCTTAACGACTGAGCCACCTATTTTTAAGAATTCTGACTTTAACTAAAAGTAGTGGGAAATCAATTGTGAGGGGACACCTACTGTCTTACAAGTTTGAAATCTCCAAAGTTGGCACTGGAAAGGGCTATCTTGTGGGATAAAGTTGCCAGGCCAAGATTTCCTGAATCTCTGTCTCTAAATTTCACCTTGGGATTCCTTCTCCTTGTTCCCTGTGTCTTCCACCTTCCTGGTCCTCAGCGATCCACACAAGCACACAGAGAAGACCTTTCCTTGCTTCTCTTAATCTGGGACAGGTTATAATCTTCAAAACATTATTCTTGACTAGGGAAGAACACAGGCCAGTAATCCTAGAAACAAAATGAAACACAAACGTAGTCTAATTTGTGTAATACAGATTTCTGCTCCTACCAAAGTGATGTTTCTCTCAGGGCCTGGAGACTCTGATCTGTTTTTATCCTAAGCCCTAAGATAGCTCCAGACTGACCCCCACACTGGGCACTACTCCTGGGCTGACGTGGGAGAGTACTTTGTTTTCTAGCCATTAGCTTGAACATGTATACATGAGGATGGCATCAGGACGCTGCCCTTAAGATGTCTTGACTCTTGTAGTGAATATAGCCTAGTTTGTTCAGAATTCTGATTTTTGGAGTATTAATCGTTATGGCCAGAGCCTACTCACTACACAGAGGGATGTATCTTTAGTCTTATGGTTTCATCTGCATAATTATACCTTATTATAATGCCATTAACATAAGAATAGTATCTGCTGAGATTAGCTTTGTTTCTCAGCAAGAGAATTCTGTCAGTAGGATTGAGGAATAAAGACTGGAGTTTAGTTACCCATTGGGAGTTTCTGCCATTGTGTCGATCCAGGTAAGAAATGTGGAATGTCTGATTTCAGATAGAAGCAATGAAGAAGATAAACAAAACAAAACAGAATAAAAACCAAACCAAACCACAAACAGGCAAACAAGCACCCAACAACTATGAGACATGCTTGGGTGGAATTTTTGGTATTTGTGTTTGTTTGGAAGTGGAGGTTTCTGTAGAAGGGAGAACATAGTGTGGAACTTCAGCCCGTAGTTTGAAGACAAGATGGGTAGTGTAACTGAGAAGTGAAATAAAAGGGATAGAAGAGCATTGGGATGAGGAGAAACGTGAATTTGGTTGCGGACCTGCTGGGCTGCAAATTCTGCTGCTTTGTTAAGATAAAAGTATGAAAGTTAAGGAAGAATTTGGGGCAAAAATTAGAGATCTAGAAACTAACTTATCGTATTTGTTGACGTCATCAGGTGGATGAGATGCCGTAAGGGGAACAACTTGAGGGAAAAAGCCATACAAACCAAGGATAGGACGTTGGAAAGCCAGCATTTAAAGGATAGAGGAAGAAGTAGAGTGCGTTGGTGACTGAGATTGAGCCATCAAAGGTTGAAACAAAGAACCAGGCGAGAGTGATCTCTTGAAATCCAAGGAAAGACCTGGTGCCCCAAAGAAAGTTTTCTTTAAAGTGTCAGAACTTTTGAGAAGTAGGTGGTGGGGAGACTGAAGAGGCCCCTGGATTTGACAATTAGTCTGTCACTGGGCTTTAAATTCAGGAGTGTGTGTGAGCAGAAGCCTGACTGAGAATGAGCTGAGACCCCAGTGGAAGCTGAGAGGTGAAGACCAGTGGAAAAACCATTCAGAGACTTTGGCGGTAAACGCAAGGGGAGAAGTAGGTTAGTAGCAGAAGCTGGTGATTTTGTCCAGGGATGTTTGAGGAAGGTGAGTACAGCCAAGGGAAGGAGACAGGAGAAAGGGAGCTAAAGAAGCTACAATACAGCGTGGTGGAAGCACAGAGCATCTTCATGTAAACCATGGCAGGAACCCCCATGTCACCGGGATAAAAGGAAGCTACTTGGCAAGATTTGCTGCCATGAAACATCCACGGCAACACATCGTTGCAGACTCCGACTCCAAGAATGAGCCGGCTGTCTCTCGGATAGTTTTAAAATTCTGCTTCTTCTCTAGTCTAGCACATGAGGAACTGCTGGGATGGCCTTTGTACCTCCTTGTGAACACTCACCAGCGGCCCTGCCATGCTGGGAGGGTGGGGTGAAGTGCATGGTACAGAGCATGGGTTTAGGGAATCTGATGACCTGGGCTAAAGTTCTGACACTGAAACTTACAAACAGTGTGTAACTTAAGGCAAACTACATAGCCTCTTTACGCTCAGTTTCACATTTGGAAAACACATTCAATAATATCTCACAGGCTGTCCTCAAGTTCAAATCAACTTCTGTAGGTAGAATCCCGATAGGTAGTAAGCCTCTCGTCTCTTTTTCCTTTCTCCTCCTGCCTCACAGAGTCTGGCCCTTGTTGAGGCCACCTAGCCTGCTTCTGAGCCCTTTCTCTTCCAGCCTGGAAGCATCCTGGAGGCTTTAATAGATAAAGAAAAGTCCTGAGGAGGCCAGAGGGGCCTTCAGGAATGCAGGGGAGGTGTGGTCTTAGAGGGGGAGAGGGGGTGGTAAGGGTGTGGGAGATGGAAGTTGGGGGGTGAGCTGTGGAGAGTGGGGAGTCGTTTTCCTCTGGGAGGAGCAAAAGATGCAGTGCCCAGGGCTATTTTAGAGGAGAGGGGAGTTGGAGGTCTCTACCTAATGACCTTTATTTCTCCATGAAATTGAACTTTTGTTTTCTTTGTGTTCTGTTTTGTTGTTGTTGTTTGTTTGTTTTTGCTGAGAGTAAGGAGCTATAAAGATAGTGGTAAGGATTTGGAACATACACTTTCAAGAATAGTAAGGGGAATTGAACTCAGGTATCTGAGGTTGGATGTTTGTCTTTGTGTAATCGTTCTTTTATTTATTTTTATTATTTTTAAAGATTTTATTTATTTATTTGAAAGGGGGGGAGAGACAGTGCACAAGCAGAGGGGGAGAGACAGAGGGAGAGGGAGAAGTAGATTCCTCTGCTGAGCAGGGAGCCCAGTGAGGGTGGTGTGGTGGGAAGACTCGATCCCAGGCCCCCGGATCATGGGATCATGACCTGAACCTGAGCTGAAGACAGAAGTTGTTTAAGTGAATGAGCCACCCAAGCGCCCCTGTAATTGTTCTTTTTAAATGTGACTTTCTTAATGCAACATACAAATTTAGAAGTCAAAATAGAGAAGTGGCTTCTCCTGATTTCTTACATTATGACTAGGTTCAAATCTTGGAAATAATGACATAATCATTTTTTAAAACCATGACATAAGTATAGAACTTCTATATTATTACATTTAATGCACACAACAATTACTGTGCACACTCTTCAAAAAGAAACATTGATTTATCTGACAACATTTTGGTATAATTACATTTTTTTCTCAGTACTTGTCTTTTAGCAGTGCTCTGTTGAGTGCTCTTTTACTATATACCTGGTTTATACTTTAATTCCAAATAAAATTGTTGTGTTTGAGTTTTGAGTGCAATTAGTTTGACCTAAAAATAGTTGTTTTGTTTACATGAATTCTTTAAAAATCTTACTTATAATATTTACCTTTCATAATAGATGAATTTTTATTCTCAATGTATTAAAATTGCAATAGTTATATATTAAAACCAAGATTTCTTTGACTTATCATATTATATTTGCCTCAAACAATAACAAATTCAGGATAAACACCCCTTAGTAAGTGTTTCTTTGCTTAAAAGTATGGTTGGGTCACTTTTCGAGTGGTATTGAGTATATTCATTCAAATCCTGGTACATCTTATCAAAACTTTTTTTCTAATTTTCTAATTTTTCTAATTTTTTTCTAATTTTTTCTCATGAACAATCATTGAATTTTATCCAAGAATTCAATGATTGTAATTTTAAGAAAACTGATATGTTAAGTCAAGGTTCTAGCCTTACCATATAGCTAAGCATACTGTACAAAAAAGGACCTGTGTTGTTGGAGAATAGCTAAGCCAAGGACATTATGTTCTGTCATCAATGTGAAATGAGTATTTTCCATTAAAAGACAAGCCTTTCACTTGAAAAGGTTAAATGGTATAATACTTAAGAAGTGACGGCAGCTGGTTAAATTTAGAATACTGATATAAAAATATTCTCTGGGTTAATAGCAAAAATATAGTAATATAGAATATGAATGAGTAAACATTTTTGTTTATTTTAAAACTTTGTTTCTCTGGGAGAGTCACCTAAGAGTTGATGTCTATGTTTGACTTTGCTTTGTTACTTTTGTTATTTTAATTATCTATTTAAGTTGTCTTCTTGCCAGTAGAAGAGGCTTTATAGAAGGTGACACATTTTCAGTGATTGTGTAAGAAATGCTGATGTTTTCCTTTGATGCCTTGTAATGCTTCAGCTTGGCCTTGCTTTCATGCTCCTTTGGTTTCTAGTTTTTTTCTTATTTGAGACTATTGCCCCAAAGAAAGAAATCTTAGGACTCCAGAAATAACATCTCCCGTTCCAAAGTTTTATTTCTGTCAGTAGCACTTGGGGAAGAGCTATGGAAAGAGATTATGTCACCTAGATGTTAGTCCCATACCCACATATTCCAAGATTGCTTTAATAATTCATTATTTCCCCCAAGCTGAAATTATGGAAGGAAAGGGGATTTTCATTTTTTACACTGTATATCTATGTGTTGGACTTTGAATAACTTTAATATATATATTTTTAAATGTTTTATTTATTTATTCATGAGAGTCAGAGAGAGAGAGAGAGAGAGAGAGGCAGAGGCAGAGGGAGAAGCAGACTCCCTGTCTAGCAGAGAGCCTGATGTGGGACTCGATCCCAGGACCCTGGGATCATGACCTGAGCCGAAGGCAGACTCTTAACCATCTGAGCCACCCAGGTGCCCCTTTAATATATTTTTATATGTTATATAGAAATATTTTTGTATTCTTATATTTATTCTACAAACAATTTTTACATATTCTAGACACAACTTTATCCCAATTTTTCTTGTACCTCTCGAATAATGAGACGTCTGGCAGAGACTTCTAATTGCTCCCAATGTCCAATATTTTTTCTTCCATAGTGATAAAAGTTTTAGCTCAGGACATGATTGTCTAACTTAAGACTACATTTCCCAGCCTCCCTTGCAGCTAAGTGTGGGCATATGAATAGGTTGTGGGCAGTGGGATGTGAGCAGAAGTGGCATGGGTAACTTCCAAGGTGTACCTTTATAATGAAGGAGTATGCACTCTCTCCCTTCTCCCTGGCTGGTGTGAGGATGTGATGGTAGGAAATGAGGCAGCCATTTTGGACCATGAAATGGAAGTCACATGTCGAGGATAACAGAACAACAAAATAGAAAAGAGTCCATTTCTTTATTAAAGCAGTCTTAACTGGTATCCTATCAAAAATGGGCCTGTAAAAATAAATCAATATTTACTTAACTCTGTCTTAACATCATCTTTTTTGACATTTTGTGTTGTGTTTCTAATTTTTCACTGATTTATGCAAATTATTAATGAATTGGCAAACTTTGATGTATTTTTCTGCCTTTGTCTTAACTGAGTAATCCTAATGTTTTAAATTTATTTCTAGCTTTTCTTTAATGAAAGCTCACCAGTGATTTCTCTGGATTATGCTAAAACTACACTGTCTTTTGCTATTGGTAAACTTTCTTTTTTTTTTTTTGTTAGAAAAAGAACGGTATTATTTTTAACCTATACTTCTATATTTTTTTCTGAAGACCAGAATTTGTGTGTTTATTATGTATATTTATAAGAATATTTGTTCAGCTTCTTTCACTGAAGTTAAACAAACAGTAGTTTAAAACAACACGGATTGTTTGTGGACTATGAAAGCCATATGTAAACAACATGGCTTTTTTTTGTGTTCTGTCTTGGAGCTCTGGTTATTTAATTTTTCAATTTGATTACCTAACAGTATTTCAGAGGAGTAAGCAGCTCAGCTCTATCAGGTCATTTAGTCTCCTGTTCCTTCTGTCTTATTGCCTCACCATCCCTTAGGACCAATTAAATCAATGTCTGTAGGAGAGAGAGCCAGGCATCAGTATTTTATATAGTTTCTCCAGGTGGTTCCAATGTGCAGAAGGTTGGGGAACCAATACACTGGGGTCTTCTTGTCCATATGGTTGAAGCTGGCTTATGGACCCCTTTCGCATTCCAGCTGTAAGGGGACAGAGACAAATTCCTACACATCACTTTCACTCTCATCCTCTTGGCCAGAACATCATAACATGGCTGAACCAGCTGCAAGGGAGACTGGAAATGTGCTATCTAGCTGGGCAGCCATGTGTACTGTTGAAACTTGGGGAGCTCTGCACTAAAATAAAGAAGTGGAATAGAAATATTGAGGAGCAAGGTGTAATTTCTGCCACACTTTAGGCTCCAGTGATACTTTAGGCTTGGTTCTCAGAAAATCATTTATATTAATTCTTAGATTCCTTTACTGTAAGAACCTGTTACTTAACATAATTTGAATTATTTCCCCCTAAAATAATATATTCTTGTCCACATAGAAATCTATCTAATATTTATTTATCTCTTCACGTATGTTTGTAAGTGCTTTCTAAAGGGTTTTTTTGTTTTTTTTTGGTTTGGTTTTCGTTTTCTTTTTGTTTTTTTCCCATTGGCTTTCACTACAGGAAGAGTGAAGAGAGGGATTTGGAGATTTTGTGTAATTAAGCATTTTTTTTTTTCTGAAGTCTCAAACAAATGAAAAAACAATCCCAGGAAAATATGGAAATCATTTAATATGTCCTTGTTATATGTTAGGCACTGGAATTTCATTTATAACTCACAACTCACAACTCCTTTCAAGGCTTGTATCATTGTAATAAATACCTGAGTATACTCTGGTTGTTTCCTCAGTGGGAGAGGGGGCATTCTGAGTGGATCCATTGTGCAGCTATTCCAAGAGGTTCTGCTGGTGATTCACTGACCCAGGCATTTCTGGATTGTGGGAGCACCGTGATTAATCAGGACTCGGAAAACCAAGGCAGATGTTGGGATCAGGACGCAGAACTTGTTGACTCCGGAAGTACACAGAAGCTAGAAGTCAGGAAGGAACAGCAGTTCATTTCAGGCAAAGGAACAAGAGCAAAGGAGCAACAAGAAGCTCATGGTCAATCCAAGACAGGGGTCAGAGCCAGGCAAGCACTCAGGAGCCAACGATTACCCAGAAGTCAAGAGTTTCCAGGACAGAAATGAGGAATGCAATTGATCATTTAAAAATAGACAACCATAATTCTACTGTTGGATATCTGTTAGTGTACATTATTGCTAAGAGTAGTTTTTAGTTTAGGTCATTTTGGATCTCTATATGCATATTTACTTACTACTTACTTACTGTTGGTTTTATGTGTTAAATGTAGCTCATCTGGATCCTCTATATGATTAAATCATATGATATTTGAAGCAAGGATTAAATACACACACGCACACGCACACACAGACACACATCTTACACTCTCCAAAATGTACGTACTGTTCTGCATTCAGTGGATATTGTATAATTTGCATTGGTAGAAAACATTGATGTAATTTAAGCACAAATGAAGTGAACTGTAGTTCAAATGATTGTTATTCCTGGGAGTGCTCTATTTGCCACGACTACTTCTTTTGATGGGATAGATGAGGGAGAGTAACAGGCATTCTGGTAGTCCCACAATGATGTCTGATAAATAAGCCATGTTATATAGGCAGGGCCATTTTTCTTCACTTCTAGCAAGGACAGTTGGCACAGCTGTATAACCTTAGAGTCCAAAAGGGAATCATGCTATGGATAGATGAATACAGTTTTCAAGTAAAATATGAGAAGTTGATGTTTCTCATGTATATTTTTCAGTGAGCTAATAATTCTCACATATAAATTGTACCTTCTCTGTATGGTGAAATTTTTTGAGGATAGCAAATATTCTTTGGGCTTTAGGGCTATTTTTTTAAAAAGTTATTTTATAGTTAAGATTGAGTTAATTATAAGGAATTTAATGAGTTAGATTGTCAGAAAATTTCAAAGTTGATAACTTCAGTAGATTGATTCTTAATTTTAAACATTCACATTTCTGTAGTTGAGTATTTGGGTCAGATTCAACTTTAATGGCATCAGAAAAATATAAGCAAACTTTAATGAGAGGTCCAGGAAGTCAGCCAGGATATTTGAATAAAAATCTTAAAAAAGAAAAAGTCTGCTAACTAGATCTAAAGAGAAAAATGTAGCTTTACTATATTGTATTATATATTCTTTCTACAAAACATTTCTTTTCCAGCTTGTCAGAATTAAAGTTCCAGTTATTCTATGATATTCTAGAATTTTCTTTAGTATTTAATTTTTGCCAAGTGAAATCTACAGTAATTTTGTAATAAGTAAAGACAGAACTAAACAATCAGTAAACAAAAATTTACCACAGAATGGAATCAGAGTGATTTTTAAATTTATTTCAAAACCAACTTATATGTGAAAAACCTTTTAACACAGTGCAATTTATGTCTCAGGTCATTTAAAAAAATACCTCTTATATACTAAGCCTTATGAGTTAGTCTCTTCAATAATTATTTTCAAAAACATAAGGTTCAGATATTTTGATTCTTTTTTTTAAGATTTATTTATTTATTTGAGGGAGGGAGAGAGAGAGAGAGAGAGAATCTTAAGCAGACTCCCCACTGAGCACGGAGACTGACTCCGGGCTTCATCTCATGACCTGGAGATCACCACCCCCCCGAAATCAAGAGGTCAGATGCTTAAGTGACTGAGCCACCCAGGTGCCCCCAGATATATTTTATTTAAGATTTTATTTATCTATTTGAGAGCGAGAGAGAGCGAGAGAGGGAGAGAGCACGAGTAGGGTGAGGGGCAGAGAGAGAAGCAGACTCCCAGCTGAGCAGGGAGCCCCATGTGGGGCTTGATCCTGGGACTCTGGGATCATGACCTGAGCCGAAGGCAGACGCTTAACTGACAACCGCCCAGGAGTCCCAATTTTGATTTTTAATATTCCAGGGCATTTTAATTGAGCATGTACTATGTGCCAATCACTGTTCTAGGCTGGGAGGGTGTATACAGGAATTAAAAAAATCCCTGTTTCATGGAGCTCCCTTTCTAAAACAGGAGATAAGGCAAATGAGTAAAATGTTTGGTATATTAGCTAGTTTAAATGGTGAGGAGAATGAGTGAAGCATATGGGAATAAAAATCTGTACAATGTTTTGACATTTTATATAGGATGAAAAGGCAGAACGTCACTCCTTTTTGGAAGTCTCTAAGAATATTTGAAAATAACTTTTATTTTCTTTTTTTACACTCTTACTTTCGTAGGCAGTATCTAAGAGGAAAGTGCTAATCAGGTCTCTTGTTCTGCTCTTCAGTATAATTATAATTTAGAGGTGAAATTAAACCCAGATATACATTGCTAATAAACTTAATGGAACAGATTAGCAATAGCTTAGTGGCTGTAAGACTTAAGGCTTTAACTAATTAATTCTTTAGCTGTCATTTTTCTGTATGCTGACTTTAATAGAGTAGGCATATATTTTTTTGGAGGTGCAGCAAACTAAAAATATATGCTACCTCACTCTGTCACTGTTACATGTTTATACCATTGAGGAGGTTATTTTGTAGAGTGTTTGCCAATACGGTTTCAGATCCTGGCAGCTTTGTGTCCAGTGGGAATTGCAGCCAAGGTTAGAATCTATCACTGGTGGGAACCAGCAATCTGAGCAGTGCACCACCTCGAAGAAGCTTCTGCTGGAAATGAAGTGTCCTTCAGCCCTAGGGGACTGAAGCATTAAACAATGAGGGTGGGGGTGACAGGTTGGGGATCCTGAAGGTGCAGCAGGATCTAAAGCCACTTTTATAACTGTTACCTTAGATAATCCCAGATGAGTTAAAAGCTAAGGTATGGAATGCTTTCTTATGTTTTACGCATTAAGGTCTTCCTGAGAGGAAAAAGGAAGGGTAAGGAGTGTACCTTGCAACCCCTCCCCAGTCCTTGTTTGGATGGTATCATCTCCCCTATGGCCCTATAGAAATGACTCCCTGGAGAAGTATGGACAGCTGGATGCAGCCCCTTTGTGTCCTATAAAGTGTCATTGAGAGCCACAGCCAGAGACTGGGGAGGGGAGGGGAAGGGTCACTTCAGGACTGTGGAAAATATTCCCTTTCCCCTCAGCATCCCGGGGCCTTGTTTCTTGCCTTATTGTTAATAGAGTCTGGGAGCTTGGATTCTGGGGCTGAAATTTTTCTCAGTTCTATAAATGATATTTTTTCAGCAGCCTTTTTTGGAGTTTTCATTCTTTAGTTCACTGAATTTGTAGCACAAAGGAAGGGAAAGAGATTTATTACTATCGTCATCACCAACTGCGGAATAGAAATTGGTGAATAATTATACTTACATTAGACTTTTAAAAAGTATAACTGAAGGGAAGGGATTCAGCTGGCTGTATTTTTTGATAAGGTTCTGTGCTTTCCTCTTCCGTTTCTCTTTAGAGACCATTCTATGGCTAATACATCATAAAAGTGAAAAGGAAATGCAAACACAATTACCACAGAAAGTTGAAATCTTTTCCATTCACTTCTTTATGCTATTTATGACTTGTCTGCCTGTTTGATTCAAAGGAAGGAAAAACTTGGGATCCTTATCTATCATTATCAGTGGCGCTGGTTTTGAGTGTGTGGTGTGATTCTGACAAAACTGACACAAAATCAGCCTTAATGCTAGCAGCCATTGTACCAAACTAACCACAAGAATGTGTACAGAATAAACCAGGGAGCTTTACAGGCAAGTACATTTGTCTAATGAGATAATGAAAGATACAGTGCAAGGAGGGAAATCGGATATAGACTGAACATCCCGTTAACTCTGTAACAAAACGTGCAGTGCCATCGGCAGCTTTTACTTGGGGGCTTTGAGATTTTCTGCTCCACTCTGCTCCGTTTCTTAGCCCTCATCCAGTCCTGAAGTCCCTGGAGGAGGTACTGAGTGCTGATGGTGCTCGTTAATCAAGAGTACAGCGCATGTGGGTGGGGTGATCACTGGGAAGCAAGGCTGGGTTTAGGATTTGGTCTAAGATAACATCTGGACATTTCAGAGGTCACAAAGGAGCTGGGGTCAAGGGTTAACACAGCTGAGGTCTGCAGTCTGTGACACAGAGCCAAGGAGCAGCTTCAAGGGGGAATCTCTGCCATCTTTTACACTTGGGAAATGTAGCTCCTGCCAGTTAACCCCTTCCTGTGCCCTCTGGTCTAGTCATCCCCTCACCCCCTTCACTTTTGGGATCCTCTAGCAGACACAATTTTCCAGGTAGCTTTGAGTATGGACTTTAGGCTTATGATAACTTCTGAGGGATGGATGATCCTGTAATAATAAAGATTAGGACCAATATTTGTAATCCAAGAGGAGGTAGATTTTGAGGGATTTCATTAAACTTATTTCTTTAGATGATTAGAATAATCATTTAAGCCAGTTGGTTCATAGTTACTCTCTTAATGCATATTTTCACCTAGAAAGGTTTACTAATGTTTTATGATTCTTGTATACTTTTGAAGAATATTTATTAGACTCTAGGACCTTCCCTGATAATTCAAGTCTGGTCTTATGTAGAAACTGCGCCATTTGGAAAAGCTTGAAAACTTTCCTGACAACTTGTTTGAAGTTTGCTGTTTATTTTGATCAGCAGGTTCACTTGACTACCCCTGTGTAAACATTAGAAGGGCCTTCTTTCAGTTCATTTGTGGTCCCAGGTGGACACAGATGAAATGAGTTGCTCCAAACAAAAGGGACAGAGTTAGAAAATCTTTTGCCTATCATCTGAGCCTGCCTTGTCTTAACATCCTATAATTCAAGTTTCTATAGCTTGATTTGTTCTAATTCCCAGGACCTGAAATATTTCTTATCCTTAATTATTTATACTGTTGTTATAATTTGTTTAGAAATTCAGGAAGTATGGAAGAATAGTAAGAGAGAGATCAGTTATCTCCATTTTGGGAAACCAAAGAGCAAAGTGGTTTTGTTTATTAACTTGATGTTATATGTTTGAGTAACATTTGTTGAGAGGTTAAGATCTTTTTCATGGAGTCATAATCTTTAAATTTCACGTAAAACAGTGTAAGGTCCAGATATGTTAGTTTTCAAACTGCCACCCCAAACTAAAAACAAAAATGAATAAAAAACCCCAAAACCTCAAATGAGAGCTATTCCTATTTACATGAAGAAATGCTGTAATGATCATCAGCCTTTCAACAACATGGGATTAATTATCCCAGTGAAAATAACAATACCCCTAATCTATTTTCACGCTTCTATGTCTATGATGGAACCAATTTACAAATAAAAGGCTGACATTTTACTTTGCAGTTCTCAGCCCCACCAATCCCCTGCGGTGATTGGGTTGGGCTTCCAGTTTGGGAAAATACACT
Source organism: Zalophus californianus (assembly GCF_009762305.2). Taxonomy (NCBI): domain Eukaryota; kingdom Metazoa; phylum Chordata; class Mammalia; order Carnivora; family Otariidae; genus Zalophus; species Zalophus californianus. The sequence goes on from NC_045598.1 coordinate 127,707,324, forward strand.
AAAAATATGTGGCGTGAAGAGTTCTCACACTAGTAGCTATAAACTCATGTTTTCTGAATCAAGAGGTAATCCTCTTTGACTTCGGAGTAAGTAAGAAATGTGAAATACATCAAGAGAAGATCATTCTCCTCTTCTAAGATTGATGTCCTACACAAGGCTCTTCAGAGCCTGCTAGACTAGAGTGGAGGGTCAGGACAGAGATCAGTGGTGCAGGGCTCCCTTCCTCCACCTGCTGACCTAGCGAGTTTGCACTATCTGAAGCATTTATCAGTTATATTCTTATACTAATTTACCTAATGCAAACAGATTCTCCTTCATCTGTCATGCTAATGGCAAAAAGGGAAGGCCTGTGGTTTTTGAGTAGATTATACTTTTGATGGGAATTGCTGGAAAGACCGTCTCATTCTATGATTTTGTTTTTATAGAACAGTGATTAAAATGGTCTGACCCGAAGGGTGGTGTAGGGGAGTAGTGGGTGGTCAAGGTGGCCTGGGATCAGATGGTTGAGTGGCCTTGAATGCCAGAGATTAGTTTAGAACTAGTGGTAGACAGTGGAGAGGTAGGGGAGGTTTTTGAGCAGGAGTCACAGAATTGAGCCTTGATTCTGGAACGGTCATCTGGAAGAAAGGTTTTTAGCAATAGATTGTAAAGAATGGCTTCTTTGGGCACAGGTGAGACTGGAAGAGACCAATCCTTGAAGCCCAACAAATGTCAAAAGATTAAATCAGTGGGGAATATGATGAGGCCCCCACTCTAGACCGGCTTAATTACAATCTTGGGATGGGGGAGAGAGAGTGAAGAGTCAGGAATTAGTATTTTTAAAAAGCTTCCTAGCTGATTTGAATGTGTAGGTTGGTTGAGAAATACAAGGAAATGAATAAAATTGCTTTAACGTATATATCAGTCAGGGATTGAGATGAATAATGTTTTTCCAATATGCCGCTAAAAAGTTGATCAGTGTGGTTTTAAGTTGTGGGCATGCTTTCCTGAAAAGTGAGAGAGCTCTGAGATGACAGAGGCAAACTGAGTGAGTTGAGAACTGGAGTGCATTATGGAGTAGTTTAAAACCACCACCAGAAAGACATTATTGCATTGGCCAAAATGATCAGAAATGGGGCAGAGTGATCACAAAACCAGAACAGGCTTTTTCTGCAGTTGAATTTGCTTAGGAATTTTGTTTCTCCCTTTTCATGCTTTGCTCTATTTCTCCAGATACATAAATCTCTGGGGGGAAAAAAGGAGGTTTTTGTTTATTTGTTTTTTAATTTTCAAGTACTATGCAGTGGGATAGTTAAATTGGCTACCTGGTATAGTGAGATCGGACTTCTGGCCCTTCCACTACTTATTAGGAAAAGGGAGAAAGTAACTGATGTGTGCCAACTAACTCCCATATGAATGGGAATTTATATACATTATCATTAACCTGCGCAATAATCCTGTGATGTAGGGATCAACCTTCCAGTTTTATAGGAAATAAAAGGAGGCTCTAGCTTTTGAGAGAGCACACATCTGCTCTTGCTCCCAAGCCTGTGCTATTTCTTGTCACCTGTGCTGTCTCAGCATACATGTGAAACAGTGGAGATAAACCATGAGTGCAAAGATTAGTATTATTATTGTCATTATCAGGTATTATAGAGATAACCCAGGTGGATGGCTCATTCAACGTTATGTGAAAGTAAATGACGAAGGAGAAGTTATGCAGAGGAAAGCACAGTTCATGACCATACCCTGAGAACAGAAAGAAGAGTTAGGCTGAAGACACAAGTAAATTCACTTCACTCTCCTCACATTTTCTTTTGAACACAACCCTACTGGCTTTTATTTCATCACTCTCCAAGTACACCCTTGTCCAAGTCACCAGTGATATCCATGAAATCCAGTGGCCATTGACCAGTTTTCTCAGTCCTGTTTTTGCTTGACCTAAGGGAGTGTTGATCTTCTCACTGAAACACTTCCTTCCGGGACGGTATACTTTTCACTTTGCTCCTGCCTCTCTGCTCCACTGTCTCATTGTCCTTTGCTGGTTGCTCATCTTCTCCGTGATATGTTGCTGTTGGAGCCACGTGGTATGTATCCTAGAGACACAGGATTCATCGCTCTGACCATTTTTCTTCTCTACTTACATTTATTCCTTTGGTGGTCACCCTGAACTTCAGTCTTGAATGTCTGTGTCTCTCCATAGATGTCTAATAAGTGTCTCAAACTTAATGTGGCCAAAATCAAACTGCTGATTACCTCCCCTCACCCCATTCCACTTTCTCCCAGCCAAACTTCATCTTTCTGAGATCTTACTCCTGTCAGTAAACAATAACTCAATCTTTTCTCATTGATCACATTTAATAGTGGCAAATCCTTTTAGCTCTATTTTTAAAAAAATATCCAGACTTTACATATGTTCATGAGAAAAACCCTCAACAAAGTAGGCTTAGAGGGAACATACCTCAACATAATAAAGGTCATATGTGAAAAACCCACAGCTAACATCATTCTTAATGGGGAAAAACTGAGAGCTTTTCCCTTAAGGTCAGGAACAAGACAAGGATGTTCACCTTCACCACTTTTATTCAACATAGTACTGGAAGTCCTAGGCACAGAAATCAGACAACAAAAAAGAAATAAAAGTCATCCAGATTGGTAAGGAAGAAGTATAACTTTCACTATTTGCAGATGGCATGATATTATATATAGAAAACCCTAAAGACTCCACTGAAAAACTGCTAGAATGGATAAATGAATTCAGTAAAGTTGCAGGATATAAATCAAAGTACAGAAATCTAATGCATTTTTATATACCAATAATGAAGCAACTGAAAGAGAAATTAAGAAAATCCCATTTACAATTGCACCAAAAAAAATAAGGTACCTAGTAATAAACCTAGCCAGAGAGGTGAAAGACCTACACTCTGCAAACTATAAAACACTGATGAAAGAAATTGAAGATGACACAAAGACATGGAAAGACAGTCCATGCTCATGGATTAGAAGAACAAATACTGTTAAAATGTCTATACTACCCAAAGCAATCTACACATTTAATGTAATCCCTATCAAAATACCAACAACAGTTTTCAACGAAGTAAAACAAGCAGTTCTAAAATTTTCATGGAACCACAAAAGACTTTGAATAGCCAAAGCAATCATGAAAAAGTGAAACAAAGCTGGAGGTATCATAATTCCAGATTTCAACCTACTTATAAAGCTTATGTCATCAAAACAGTATGGTACTGGCACAAAAAATAGATAGCATAGATCAATGGAACAGAATGCAAAGCCCAGAAATCCTTCTATGACAAAGGAGGCAACAATATGCAATGGGAAAAGGTCTCTACAACAAATGGTGTTGGGAAAACTGGATAGCTACATGCAAAAGAATGAAATTGGACCACTTTCTTATACCATACCCCAAAATAAACTAAAAATGGACTAAACACCTATTTGTGAGATCTGAAACCATAAAAATCCTAAAAGAGAACACAGGCAATAATTTCTCTGACATTGGCCATAGCAACTTTTTTTCTAGATATGTCTCCTGAGGCAAGGGAAGCAAAAGCAAAAATAAACTAGTGGGACTTCCTCAAAATAAAATGCATCTGCACAGCAAAGGAACAATATAACTAAAAGACAACCTACTGAATGGAAAAAGATATTTGCAAATGACATATCTGATAAAGGCTTAGTATCCAAAATGTATTAAGAACTATACAACTCAACACCAAAAACCAAATAATCCAATTAGAAATGGGCAGAAGACAGGAACAGACATTTCTCTAAAGAAGACATCCAAATGGTCAACAGACACATGAAAAGATGTTCAACATCACTCATCATCAGGGAAATACAAATCAAAATCGGAATGGGATAACACCTCAGACCTGTCAGAATGGCTAAAATCAGTAGCAGAAGAAACAGCAGGTGTTGGTGAGGTTGTGGAGAAAAAGGAAACTTCTTGCACCTGTTGGTAGGAATGCAAGGTGGTGCAATCACTGTGGAAAAGTGTATGGAGGTTCCTCAGAAAGTTAAAAGTAGAACTACCCTATGATTCAGCAATCACACTACTGAGTATTTACCCAAAGAATAGAAAAATACTAATTCAAAAGGGATACATGTACCCCTATGTTTATAGCAGCATTATTTACCAAAGCCAGGATATGGAAGCATCCCAAGTGTCTATTGGTTGATGAATGGATAAAGAAGACGTGGTATATGTGTACACACACACACACACACACACACACACACACACACACAGGAATATTACTCAGCCATAAAAAAATTAAATCTTGCCCTTTGCACGGACATGTATGGAGCTAGAGAGTATTAATGCTAAACGAAATAAGTCAGTCAGGGAAAGACAAATCCTGTATGATTTCACTCATATGTGGAATTTAAGAAACAAAACAAATGAGCAACGGGGGATAAAAAAAGAGAGAGAGAGAGAGAGAAAGAAACCAAGAAATAGACAACTATAGAGAACAAACTGATGGTTACCAGAGGGGAGCTTACAGAAGTGAGGTAGGGGGAAACAGGTGATGGGTATTAAGGAGTTGCAATTGCTGTGGTGAGCACTGGGTGATGTATGGAAGTGTTTTGGGTTTTTTTAAAGATTTTATTTATTTACTTGGCAGAGAGAGAGAGAGCATAAGCAGGGGCAGTGGCAGAGGGAGAGGGAGAAGCAGGCTCCCGCTGAGCAGAGAGCCCGATGTGGGGCTTGATCCCAGGACCCTGGGATCATGACCTGAACCGAAGGCAGATGCTTAACTAACTGAGCCACCCAGGCTCCCCAATGTATGGAAGTGTTGAATCACTATATTGCACACGTGAAACTAAAATAACACTGTATGTTAATTAACTGGAATTAAAATAAAAAACTTAAAAAAATTCAAACTTTAACCATTTTTCACTACCTCTGTCCACTACTGTTATCCTGATATAGCAGCTTCCTGCTTGGTTTCCCTGGATCCCTGCAACCAGGGTAGCTGGGATGATTCTTTGTGAGCATGTCAAAGCATTTCACTTTTTTGGTTTAAGCCCTCCAAATACTTTTCATCTCCTTCAGAGTAAAAGACAAGGTCCCTCTAATGGCCTATGAGACCTTGTGATCTGCACTCTTCTCTGTTACCTCTCTGTCTCATTTCTGCTGTTCTTTCACTTGCCTTCCTCCGATCACAGTCACCCCTTTGCTGATGCTCAACCATGCTGGGCGTGCTCCTGCCTCAGGAACTTTGCATTATTGTTCCCTTGGCTTGGAATGCTCTCCTCACAGGTACCCTCATGGCCAGGGTCCTTTGCTTTCTTTGGATCTTTGCTCAGATGCTACTTCTCAGTGAGGCCCACCCCTGACCACGTATACCAAGTTGTATCTCTTTCCTTTTCAACCCAACACTCCTCATCCACCTTTACTGCTTTAATTTCTCTAAAGCACCTGCTGACTTACTAAATACCTCAATTATCTTGTTTGTTACATCTGCTTTTTCTCCCACTAGAAAGCAAGTTCATTAGGAAAGGGAAGGGATTCATGAATGTTTATGGCTGTTTGCGCAACCTCTAAAACAATGCTTAGCACATAGTAGGTGTTCATGAATGTTTTTGAATGGATTGGTGTGACTCATACTCAATATCATAGTAAGGCATATCCATATTTTTTTAAACTCTTTGTTGGGAAAAGTTCTTAAAACATTCACAATGTATTGGAAGGGTATTAGACATCTAGTAAAGGGCTACAAACTTGAGTCTGATCTATAAATGTTAAGAGTTTAACAAAGTAGATATTGTTAATAAAATGAATAATGAGAAGGGACACAGTGACAAAATTAACTCATAAAACTAAAAAGCAAGTAAACACTGAAGAAGAGGCTAAAGAGAAATGAAATTAGCTGAGAGACTGCATTTATAAGATGTCATTCAGTGATTAACCAGTAATACTTTTTAAAATTACTGAGAAATACTGTAGTGGAAAAGATACTGTTAAACTTTCGATTTGTCTTAGAAAGCAGTCAACTAATTATTTTCCATGTGTCCTGAGCCATGCAGTAGGACAACAGTGATTCGTGGAAAGTGCTTTTGCTGTGGGAAAGGAAGTATACTACTTTGGGAAATAAGGATGTTGTAGAAATTAATATTTTAAAAAAGTCTTAAGAGGATTCCCATAGGGGACTGATATATTTTCCAAAGTCCTTTGTTGTGATGAGATATGGAAGGTTATTTTCTAAGTATCAATTTGGTGAACACAAGCATATGTATACCAAGGGAGATTTTGAAATGGAAGAAAACTGATTTATGTGAAGCCACTTGTTTGATGTGATGTCCTTAATGATTGGGTTTTGTTTTCATCCCATCCCTATTTCCAAACATATAATTAAAGTTCACCATTGTGAGAGGTTCAGATGCCCTTGCTTTTGGCTGTAATAGTAGTAGTTTGATTTCCAGTTGCAATAATTCTTGTAAATGAAGTCCACCGGTGATCTCCCCAGAACATAGGCTATTACTATATATGAAGACGCAGAAAAAGTGTCACTTTAGTTTATATCTTCCTATGGAATTACCTTACACTATCAGATTAGGCAGGTCTTTTGTGTTGAAAAATATGAGTGAAACCTCCTGTGAATCCCATTGCCCTCTTATAGCTGCTGTGGAAATTCTCTTGCAATGCTTTCAGACTCCTTGACCACACTGTTGTATGTATTTACTGTTGCATTGACTGCTTCCTTGACCTCTTTGAAGCCTTTCCCAACCTGGCTTCTTGACCCTTCTTTTCAGAAGAAAGACTCCTAACGTTTTCCCATGACCATCTTTTAACCATATCTTTTAACTCTGTCCCAGTTGGATCTCCTTTTGCTTCACTGTGACATTTGACATTGCTCATCAATGTTACTTTTTTGAAATTTCCTCCTTGTGTGGCATCCCTTGGGTTCATTGATGAAACTCTATAATTTCCCCCTTTGCTTCCAGCTCTCATTCTTGGCTTTTCATTCCCTTTTTTACACAAATTTTATTTGTCTTTTTAGTAAACTTATCAACTTATCATGGCCTCTACAATTATCTTTACATAAATAAAACTAAAGTCAAATATATTGCTCCAATTAAGATCTTGAATCCCAAAGTCATGTCTTCTACATACAGGACATTGCACTGTATGTTTCACTTTTCCCTCCAATTCTGTCATTATTTTCCCTCTCTTTGGCCCTACTGCCTTTCTGTAATTGGCATTTTCCAGTCTCCTAAACTGGAAGGCTCAGTGTCATCTTTGTCTTCTTGTCTTTTATTCCCTCTCAAAACCCGTCTCAGTGCCCTATTGATTCCCTCTTCTAATTGTCTTCAGACATTTCTAAATGTGCCCACGATTCTACCACTTATTTAATGGATTGATCTCCCTTTGTTCAGGGGAGATGTAACAATGACATAGCAGGCAGAGTGATAACCATCCAACAAACATGCCCATTTCCTAAAATAGTATTTTCCTCTTTTTATTTATTTATTTATTTTTGCCACAGACAGACCTCATCTCCTTGAGGCTCACACATCCTAATTTCTCAAGTTGACATTCTAGAACCTTTATAAAAGCTCCTTAACCATATCTGTCCACACCATGGCTACCCCTAAGGAATCTCTCCTGTAGGGTTAGTTTGGTTCTCAAGTAATCCAATCAAATATCTTGCTGACTTACCTGATTGCCTCTGCTTATGTTATTCTTTCTGCTGGAATAACGTCTCCCCTCTTCTTGAATATCCATATCCCACTTGCCTTGTAAGACTCAATTCAGCTATCACATTTCTGTAAAGACATCCCATACCACTCTTGCCTTTCATCACCTCCAACTGTTTTGTTGTTCATATCACAAATTTCATCATTTCAGTACTACTTGTCTTGCATCACCATTTATATGTTTTTGTAGTAATTATTTGTCTGGACATCACAGTTTACAAATCATTTTGTATTTGTGCCTGATAATAAAGCAAATCAGATATTTTACATTTGGGCTCAGTAATATTAGTAAGAGCCTCAGAACGCACAGATAATGAGATTAAATGTGAAATAGAAGTGGGACCTAAGGATTAATGTCAAGTGCAGTGCTTTTTCTTTTCTCTCTTTTTTTTTAAGATTTTTATTTATTTATTTGACAGAGAGAGAGACAGCTAGAGAGGGAACACAAGCAGGGGAGCAAGAGAGGGAGAAGCAGCCTTCCTGCCAAGCGAGAGGCTGATGCGGGGCTCAATCCCAGGACGCTGGGATCATGACCTGAGTGGAAGGCAGACACTTAACGACTGAGCCATCCAGGCATCCCATGTGCAATGCTTTTTCAGGTGTTTCTTTCCAAGTGCTTTCACTTACTGTAAAACTTAACCCATTTTTTTCTTTATATTTTCCATAGAACCTAGCCTATGTCTGTTACATAGTAGGTGTTAAGGATCTTAATGGCTGATTGTAATATATGCTATAGGTAATCAGAAAATGTTCTCTGAATTACAAAACTGTACTTACAAATTTACCTTTCTGCACTTAGAACAGATTGAACAATTGGAGAGAAGGTCAATTACTAAAATTTGCTTTGCTGTGCTCTGAAAACAGCTTTCTTTAAAATAATTCAAATTATAGGAACCTCATGTTTGAAAGCTCTTCTCTGAGAGTTGCTTTTGTGGTACTACTCTGGACTTAAAACTGTTGAAATAGAATTTTGCTAGTACCTTGGTTAAGAAGAAAAAGCATAATTATTAGATTGAAAAAGTAAAAGGTATACATTTTGAAGGTATAAATTTATGAACATTTTTATGTAATGTTCTAAAAATATATTTAATACATGTCTATACAAATATATATATACTTTATATTTTAATAGATATATCTTAGAGCATGGCATGAGATCAGTTAGCTAAAATCTTACCCAGAAATATTCTATTTTATTAAGTTTTGGAGTTAATTTTCCCATATAAAGAATAACAAAAAGATGAATGAAAGGGAGTTGATTTTTTAAAAATTGTTTTTTGTAGTAGATTAAAATAGTGTAGTTGGCCAACTGTGAGGTTGACAAAATGTTCCTATTACTAATCATGCAAATTCTGAGAATTTGTTTGGGACCAGTTGTACAAAACTAATACAAAGAAGTGACTTAGCTTTTACTGCAGTGAATAGTTATGACAGTTTTAATCAGAGATAATATAACAAATGTCATTTTTTAAAAAATAATTGTTTCAAATCCATTTATTGCTTAGGTCTCTTTCAATTTTACTATCTCTTCATGTAAGGGGATAAACAATTGGATATTAAGTTAGTTGTAGAAACAGGTATAAAAATGGACAGTTTTTGTGTTCACATCCAGCGTCTGTTGTATCCTAATTGCTATGTCTCAGAACGAGCGCCTGATTCCTTTGCTCCTGGCTATGTCTTCGGCCACTCCCTGGTCTCCACCTTTGTTCCTCTTTCTGGAGCTCTTTGAACTGGTTTTTGCTTTTATTCTCTCTCATTTTTCCTGCAGTTCTTAGAAATTAAATTTCCTAATGAATGTATGGCTTTTACTTTATCCTTCTATCTCTAAAAAATGTATACTGGTTCACAGTGACTTACTGAGAACCACTCCAAACTCATGGCCTCTTCTGGTTGGAGCCTCCTAGTCTTTTGAACTAGAACAAATGAACTGATAGATCTGGTCGATGTTACCTGTGCATAGCCTGTACTTTTCTGTCTCCATGTCTTATTCATTGTGTTTTTCTCCAAGTATGTGTAAGGAGAAACTGTGCCTTTCTCCTATTTTATTTTCTGTAATTAATTCTAAATGCACTGCCAATCCTACAGTGAACCTAGAGAATGAATGAATGAACAAATGCATTTAAAGGGAAACAAATTTATTTACATCTTTTTTTTTATCTCTTACATTTCCAAGTACATAATAGTCTGAATAAACTAAATATAGGAAAAGATGACGGCAATGGAATTGAACAAAGTATTCGATGGATATTATTATCAATAGGTAGGGCAGGGAAGCAGTGCCTAAATATTATATTTTAGCATATAATTATATCTTTTCAACCATGTCTTATTCATTTAATATTCTCAGTATTTATCAGGAATTCAGTAACTGGTTTTTGTGAAATGAATACATGAATTGTTTCTCATATATTTTTAAGTGTTTGATTAAATAATAATGCACGGCTACAGCTGGTTTCCAAAGTTGTCTCCCCAAGGAACCATACCTCCCAGTGGTCACACCTTTGTAGCACCCTCTCTTTGACTCTGAGCTGGCCCTGTAAGTTGCTGTTGACCAAAGACTCCTAAGCTAAGTCTTAAGAAGCTGTGCAGCTTGAAGGAAGATTTGCTTTTGTGATGCTTCGCCTTGAAGCCAGCCAGCATGTAGGATGTGTGCCTGTTTTGAGACCACCATGCCAATGAGAAGCTTGAACCACGTGGGGGAGGTCCTGAAGTATGAAACACCGTAGAGAGAGAGAAAGAGGTGGGGAGGGGAGGGACAGGCCAAGGTGTGCCAGACATGTGAGGGATGAAGGGATGAAGTCATCTTAGCAGTGGATCCTCCAGCCGCTCCAGCTGACGCCACATGTAGCAGAGATGAAGTGTCTGGCTGAGCTCCTGACAGATTCCTGACCTACAAAATCATGAGCAAAATAAATGGTGGTTTTAAGCCACTAAGTTTTGGCAGTTTGTTATGTAGTGACAGATAAGTGAAACATAGCATACAGAAACATGTAAATCATCAATAAATTTCACAAACTGAACACACCATGTAACTAGCACCCAGATCAAGAAACAGAATATTGCCAGCACCTTGGAAGCCATTCTCGAATCCCCTTCCAGTAACGGGCCTTCTTGAAGGGTAACAATAACCACTCTGACATCCAGCACCTTAGATTAGTTTTGTCTGGTTTTGGATTTTATGTGAATGGATTTCTCTGTTACTGTTACAGTTGATCCTTGAACAATGCAGGGGTTAGGGGTACCAACCCTCAGCACAGTCAGAAATCCTGGATAACTTTTGACTCCCCCAAAACATACCTACTAATAGCCTACTGTTGACTAGAAGCATTATTGATAACATGAACAGTTGATGAATATGTATTTTGTGTTATATGTATTAAATACTATATTCTTATATAAAAGTAAGCAGAGGAAAGAAAAGGTAAAGAAAATCACAAGAAAGAGAAAATACAGTTACAGTACTGTACCGTAAAAAATGCACCTACAAGGAGACCCGTGGCAGTTCAAACTCATGTTAAGGGTCAACTCTTTTGTGTCTTGTATCTTTTTGAATATCACTAAGTTTGTGCAATTTACCTGTAGTTTTTTTTTTTTTTTAAAGATTTATTTATTTATTTTGAGAGAGTGAGAATGAGAGAGAGAGAGTACATGAGAGCAGGGAGGGTTGGAGGGAGAAGCAGGCTCCTCGCCGAGCAGGGAGCCCGATGCAGGACTCAATCCCAGGACTCCAGGATCATGACCTGAGCCGAAGACAGTTGCTTAACCAACTGAGCCACCCAGGCACCCTTACCTGTAGTTTTTTTATAGCTGCATGGCATCCTATGCTGTGAATGTATCAACGATTTAGCCATTCTACTGTTGATGGACATTGGGGTGGTTTCCGCTTGTTGACTAATATGGATAGTCTCGTTGTTAACAATTCTTATAAATGTCTTTGATAAAAGTAGGTACTCCTTTCTGTTGGGTGGTTTTGAGTTGTTTTATGGCTATTTTGCATTGCGTTAGTTTTGTCTCTACAAGTAGCCTATATGCCATTTTAGAGTATAATGACTAGGGTGTAATACGTTTTTCTTTCTCATCATATTGCCTTCCCAAGCAGAGTTCGTAGTTTCATTACTCAGGAAATATACATTGATTGTTCATTAGAAATGTTAAAAGCGCGTATACTTGACTTCTCCAAAAAAGTTCTAAATTAATCATGGAGTTTGTACTCCAGTTTTTAAGTACAAAAAATAGGGAGTATCTTTTTAGTTAGACATTCCTGTTGAATAAATAGCAGTTTGTTGAAAAATATTTCATCTGCCCAGAGCTATTGTTTATTGTTTTACAAATAGCATGAGAAAGAAAATCACTTTTTTCTTATAATGATAAAAGAAAGGATACTAATAAACAACTGAAGTTTCTATGTACTATTATCATTCCTAAGGGTTCTGAACTTCAGTGAATCCCTTTTAGGATAGAACTAATAAATTATATTGGTGTGTGTAACTTCAAAATAGTCTTAGAGTACATATTTTCTATTTGATGAGTTATGTTTTAGAGCTGCATCATATCATTTACTGTAGTATAAATTAATGAGTACTAAAATTACAATATTTTTTTCTTCACAGCTAATCAACTTGAGGAATTTTTCTTGTTCTTTGCTTCTTTGCTGTAACATTTAGACTATTTACTTTAAAAATTGCAATGATAAAACTATTCCAAATAGGCCAGGTCTGATTACGTTCCACCCCAGGAAATGTACTTAGGTGCCAATACCATATGGGAAAAGCTTGACTCCGATATGCCAGACTTTTTTTTTTCTTTTTGGTAAAGTATAGCTCTTGAACAAAAAAAATGAGTGACATTGAGATTCAAATTAATTTCACTTGGTTTATAGTTTTGTGGTTTGTGGTTGTTAACTCTAAAGAATCAGGATATACAAAAAGATTAAAGAATCTTTTCAACTACCAAGCTTAAAATATATGTTTATGAACAAGTGCCATGCATTTTCTATCTGGTTTATCCTTGTTCCTTTAATTCCTGGTATTTTTTTAATACCATGATGTCTTTTGCATCTTCCCATTCATGTATTTATTCACCAAACATTTACTCAGTGTTTTTTGTGAGGAAAACATTACTCTGGGCCTTCCATTTTCAGAGACGTGGCTCTTCCCTGGAGGAGATCACAGTCTACTGGGAATACCAGTTATGTAGACAGATACAATATAATATCCAGTAAACTTGAGCAAAGTAGGATCAGGGCAACTCATTCTGCCTAAGGAGTTCAGGAAGTTTTAACACAGCAGATAAAATTGGAAGTGAGACATGAAGGAAGTATAGGAATTTGAACAGAAAAGTGGAAGGAAAGATTTTGTGTGCAAAGGGAGTAGTGTAATACAGAGGTACAGAGAGAAAGAGGTTTGGCATGTTCAGGAAACAATGGTAAGAGTGCCATTTTCTTAGAGCTTAAGGCACACTGGGATGAAGAAGAGAGGGGAAGACTTGGGATGAGGAAGGTTACCATTCCCACTGCCAGACATGAAAAGTACAGCCTGTCCCCATAGCGGCCCCCTCCTTTTTATCTTGGAACAGTGCAGTAATATGGGAACTGGTAACCCTTTGTACAATTGGCAGGAATTGAATAAAAAAGTAGGCTTTTGATCAGCAAAGGGAATAGGATTGAGTTTTTCCAAAAAATAAATAAATAAATAAATAAAAAGGACAAATGGAGAAAAACCCCAGCATATTCTCAGAGCAGTAAGTAATCCGGTGGTCATTCCCAAAGTAGAGATGCTACAGATGAGGTGGAAGGAAGCCTCCATTAGAATGCTATAGAGCACTGAGCATGGTTTCTTTATTTCTTCATCTCCCTTCATTGACCTGGGTGAAATCACAGAGGGCAAGTGGATGGAATAGATAGATGCTAATGCGTTGTGTTAGCTTGGTAACAGAAGCAGGCAGCAGAATGATTATGATAGGGAGATGTGCTGGCCTGAAAGTGAGAAGGTAAAATTTAAAAGCATAAATCCAAATTTCTGCAATTCTAACCATTTTGGGAAAAAGATGTTATGTGTTTTAAACAAGTGCCAAAAGAAGAGAACAGTATTAGAAGACTGTTAGGAAAGCAAATGTGGTCTTACCAGGAAGATGTGGGTAAAAACAGGTAACAGTGTCTCTCTACCCTCCATCAGAGCATTTCACTTCATTCTGAAGGTTATATTTTTAGAGATAATTACAGAGAAGAGAATGGCCAGGGGAAGGTAGCCAGGGAAGGTAACCAGGGCGGTGAACGGTCTGGGAAGAATATTGCAGGCAAAAGAGACAATGAAATTGAAACTAATCGACCCTCCTATTGAATAAAGGAGACAAGACAGTTGTTGAAAGCAAGAATTGTCTAGAGGGAAGGCAACAGCCACTAACTGGAAGTCCGAGGAGTAGATTTAGTTCCATGATGAAATTTAGTTCCATGATCTTTCTGATGATTTTCATTGACAATAGGGAAGTAAACAACTTTGGAATAAATACCTCCAAGATAATGAGTTCTCTGTGTATCGGGAGTGTTCAAACTGTGATGGGTGCCAACCTGTCAGGAATGCTGTGATTTGTAGACATTTTGACTAATGACCTTCAACATCATTAGAAGATGTCTGAGAACGTAAAATACAACACTCTGATAGCCTTAAGATGTATGTGAACCAGATGGCCTCAGCTGGATGCATTTAGGAGCCCTGATGCCAGGGAGCCCTGGGCATGCGGTAGGGCTGTGTGTGAGCTTTCATTGGAGATCTGACTGGTGGGAAATGACCTAGTTACTAAATTGAGATGAAATAACAATTATAGCCATTAGGAAATAAATGCTTGCTAGTGCCTGATTCTCAGCTGGGTACTTTATACACGCTATCTGACTTAGTCATCACGACGAACTTGGGTGGTGGAGTTTATTCTCTATCCTTTCTTTTATCAATGAACAAAGAAAGGATTGACTAGATTGAGTCCAGCTGCAACATTTGCCAGCTGTGTCACTTTGGGGAGTTACATGTCTCCATGCCTCCGTTCCCCCATCTAAAGTGTGGATAATGATAGTGACTGCCACATAGGTGAGGGTTAAATGTGTTGAGTACATAGTAGATGCTTAATACAAGTTTGCTCTCATATTTTAATTTTTACTGTGGGCTCCAAAGCTCATGCTGTTTGCCCTGCAGCATTTTCCCTGAGAATGCAATGGGTGGGGGTGGGGAATGGGACAGTTAGCAAAAGAAATATGGAAAAATGTTAGAATTTTCATTCTTTACAGGGGGAAAAAATATATATATATATTAAATAAAAATATATCTATCATTCCATTTGGGAGTTTGGTAGAGAGCCAGGTGGCAGTTGATGATCACATGAATAGACTTACATATTTATGTACAAGAACAGCATACAATATTTGGGCTCTATATATATCCTTCCTCAGGTACACAACTCTCAAAACCAATCTAAAATGCTACTTACTTTATAAAACTATTTCTGATCCTCAAACTAGGATGGGATTATGTCCCACCAACCTCATACCTCCCCCTCCCCACCAAGAACGTTCTTACTTGCTTCTTATTTCCTGTCTTATACAGTGGTTACTTGTGTACTCTCCAAAGGACCTGAAGCTCAGTTTTGGCCTGGCCTTTAGCATCTTCTTTGTGGTATTTCTTGGAATACCTCAGTTTTGGTAGGCAGGTACTCAAGTCTTATTTGAATTGAGCCACATTATTAAGTGTTCATTTTTATCCTTTTCCCCCCCGCCCGATCCTTTTAGACAATACTGCAAGGTATCTGCAGAACATTTACTTTATGTAGACCATAGAGTTTTTTTTTAAAGCAGATATGCTAACTCCTAAAATTTTAAGTTTGTGTACTTCTTTAAAAACAAACATTACTTTAATGAAAACAGATTCTGCATCGGGTATCTACATACTGATGATTATGAATCAATGGTGGAGGAAACAAACTTTGTTTCACTCTGGCCCCAAAGGGCTTTCATCATGCAAAAAGACTAAATGTTCCCTTTAACTGACTCAGGTGTGCAGATGCGTGGATGCAGATGCTCCCTGCATTGCCCAGCCATGCTGGTACAGTGATGCTTGAATGTGCACACGCTTTGCGATACCTACCATCTCTCCATCCTCGCTGTCACTTAGTTTAGAGTCTCATACCTGAGTTATTGTAATAGCTTCCTCACTGACGTCCTGCCTCCATTCTTGACTCAAGTAAGTCCCCACCCTCCATGACTGTGAACCTTCTATACACAAAGCTGACCATGGTCCCTCACCTAGAATGTCCACAGGAGTTTCAAACCATGAAGCTGGCCTTGGCCCTTCTGAGATCCCTCCCCTATCAGATTTCTAGCAGCAGTCTTTCCCTGTCCTCTCCCTTCTGCCAGACCCCTTGGATTTTATGCTTCAGAAATACAAGTTAGGTTTTTGTTTGTTTATTCACACTTTGATAACCCATTAGATGTTATTGTGTGCCTCCTCAGTGGTTATTAGGGATGTGGGCTCTGTGTCCACGCGGTCTGGATTGAAGATGTTCTTGATTTTATCTCCTTCAACTTTCACAACTGTAAGATGGGGCTGGTGTTAGTGCCTAAGTCATAGGATTATTTTGAAGAATGAGTTAATACGTGTAAAGGAGGACATCCGTGTACCTCTGTGCTCAGTCCTGCTCTGTCTGGGAATGTGTGTCATCGTGCCTTTGTTCCTGTTCCTGCTGTTCTCCCTATCTCTCTCTTTTTTTTTTAAGATTTTATTTATTTATTTGAGAGAGAGCATGAGAGAGAGAGAGCATGAGAGAGGGGAGGGTCAGAGGGAGAAGCACACTCCCTGCTGAGCTGGGAGCCCGATGCAGGACTCGATCCCTGTGGGACTCGATCCCGGGACTCCAGGATCATGACCTGAGCTGAAGGCAGTCGCTTAACAACTGAGCCACTCAAGCACTCCTGCTGTTCTCCCTATCTTAAGTGTTCTTCTCCTCTGTCTACTTGAAAAATTTCTATCCATTCTTTAGGACCCTCCTCTAAAGCATCAGCTTCTTAGTACAGCCTTTCCCATATTACCCTTTCCATCCTCAGAAAGATCTGATACTCCATCTACTTCTGAACCTTGAAAATAAATTTATATGGAACACACTTTAATGCAAATATTTTCATATGTATCAGTGTCCTCTACTGAATCATAAACCCATGAGATCATGATTGATTTGTCATTGATTCCTTAGAAGCTAGCTCAGTGTCAGGCACAGAGTTTTTAATAAATAACCATTGGACTATGTTTTGTTTTTTGGTTTTTTTTTAACTGAACAGCAAAGCCTTTTATGACAAAATGTGGTGGTGGTGGCATTGAATTTCAAGATTTTGGACTTTGGTCCAGAGCATGGTGTCACTGTGTGATACTGATAGGCATAGATACATATCTGTATATGTGTAGTTTTATTAGTGTATGCCTGATTAAATACAATCATTACTGCCAGTTTGCATTTATTTAACTACTTCTGGTAGTTTATAAGAAATTAATCTTTCTGACTTCCCATGTAGAAGTGCAAGCCCAGGAGTTGTGATTCCGTGCCAAAGATCTGTTGCTGTTCACCTGGAAGACTTACATGGCCTCTGGTTCAAGCTGTGCTTTAATAAACAGGAGCTCAAACACTTTATGATGGGAAGTACAGCTGAGGACTCTTTCAAGTGCATGAGCGGATCTTACTGAATGCTTTTCTAGGTCATGTTCATTTCATAAAAAACAGTCAATTCCCAGCCATCCCAGAAGAGGAAATGCTGAAGGTCCGTAGCTGCCCTGTGGGGCAAGGAGGAAACCAAGGGCTGCGAGCAGGAGGGGCCCCACCCCCCCTGGCCTTTCCTTGGCGAGGAACTGGCAGGCACCGAGCCCAGTCTCACAGGTCCCCACACAGCAGCTTTCAGGCTAAATTTGTGCTGCTGCTTCAATGCAGAAGTATGTTTTTTTTTTTTTCTTTCCTTTTGCAGCCACCACATAGTTCCAGTGACCAGAGCAACATGACATAGAAGCAGAGAAAACACACCAAGTTCTTGCCAGTTGCTAGGCAGAGAAAATGCTTTTGGATGTTTGAAGTATGCTTCCCATGTTGATTTCCTAATCATGACTTGTTTTCAAAGCCAAACACAATAGCATCCTGAACACTCATCAGCATTTGGTCAGCTTTGCTGCCAAGCTAATTAACAGATTTTGATTTAGAGGGATGAGAATAAAAGGGATGCTTTTGGTAAAGAAGTAGTATCGTGGGAAATTTGATTTTTTCCCCTCTGTTTAAGGATTGCTATTTCTAATTTTTGGACATTATGTTATAAATATTAATTCCACTGGCCATGTTTGCTTTAATTTGAACACGTGCATTTTTTAGATTATGCCGACCATTGATGCGAACATATTTGCAATGGATATCACCAAGTTATCTTTTTAAAAATCTGATGAGTTATTGAGGAGGTACTTCACTTTGGATCTAAATGCCAAGATGAGAGCAGCTTATCTGTGTGGATGACTTGTGCACTGACAAAACTTAATTTTCCTTATTGTCAGGGATGGGAAAACAACTTTTTACTCTGAAACACCAGGCCTGTCACTGCTAAGCATTGAAGCCTGAGAATCCTGAAATCAGAGGCAGGGAATCCCGGGGAGGGCTGCTAAATGTAGGGGGCTGAAGGGGAATTAGGAAGGAGACTCTCGTCCCTGGCATGGCCAAACATTTGGAAGAGAGGGGTAGCCAGGCTGTAGGGGTGCAGTTTGAGAGCGATGTCCAGGCAGAGCATTTGGGCTTGGCTGGTCCTGAGGTCCACCATTTATCTGGAGGGTGTTGCTGCTCCCAACCTCGCATACAACCAGTGGTGCCCCCCAGAAATATCCAGAATGATGTCTCTTTAATTCTGTCATCAGGACCATGAGGTTTCTAGCAGAGAACAGTTCTACTGGAGGCTTTCAGGAAGCTTTGTGAATAGGAAGACTCATGTAGTGGTAGAAAGATCCCAGGCAGCTGTCACTTGGGAGATGGAAATTCAAGGTTAATTTCACTTGGTTGGCAAACGCGTATTGAGAGAAAAGTTCATTTTCATAATGCTTCTTTTGGCTGGAGATGGGAGAAATGCAGAAAAGATTAACATATTTTTCTAGGATCTCTTTTGGGCTAATCAGGTTATACTAATGAAAATGATTTAGTGTGCAAGGCACAGGATTAAAATGCACCGTGTATGTAAACTCTTTTAATTCTCACAGTAATCCCATGAGGTAGGCACTCTTATTCTCCCTGTCTAAGGGTGGGGGCATTGAGGCATGGAGAGATTAAGCAATTGCCCAGAATCACCTAGCTAGTAAGTGGCCCAGCTGGGATTTGAACCAAGTCTTACGATCGAGCCTCTGCTCTTTGCCAGTACACTATACTGCCTGAGCATGCAGGAAGCAAGAGTTGGATTGGTCTCTGAACTCTCTGTAACACTTCATGGAGCACTGATTTATTTATCTCACTGGGTTTAAGTCATTGATTTCCATTTATATCACTTCTGTCCTTCTGTAACCTTCTAAAGGCAGGGGTTTGACTTTGTATCATGTATTCCTGGCACCTTATGAAGTTGTAGGACACAGTGCCAGCAAACCTGGGGGCCGAGAGGAACAGCAAGGTTGGGAACTTCAAGTGACCTTGTGACCTTTCCAGCTCTGGTCAGGGGACTAGAGATAATGTGTCAGAGTTCAGAATTCACTGAAACCAAAGTCATTCTGATATGTTTATGTTTGCTCTCTTTTTATTATCAATATATTCATCTTTCCAGAACTATATAAAGCTGGTCAACATTCCCTGGAAGTTAAGCTAGCAAGAAGTTAGCTGGCAATGCTAAATAGATCCATTCAGAGCCAGTATCGGCATCTTAAAGCCCGATTCTTTTTCTTTGTACTGGCTCGGCAACCTTTAGGATATTTATTATTTCTTTCCAACCCAGTGTACTTCTGCAGGGATTCTGGGGTTCTCTCTCTCTGGGGCAAGCTGTGTGCATTGGGAACAAAGATTCAGTTACTGAATGTGTCCAGAATGAAGTCACAGACTGACAGTTCCTCTCCAGGTACATTTCAGGTTCATCTCCTGCCTTGTTTCCCCAAGCCCCCATCTCATGCACTGGACTGACTATCCCCATATAGATCTGGTAGCTTCTGCCTCTGGGTCTGGCCTGAGATAGTTCCCTTTGCGAGAAATGCCCGATACCCCATTTCTTCCTCCTTTTGGAAACCCTTCTCAGTCTGTGATGCTCAAACTCCACCTTTTCTGAGTATCTGTCCAGGATCCCCCCACCAGCATTTGATTTCTCCCTTCCCTATAACTCTGTTTAATCCTTCTTTCTAGACTGTTACTTACTAAGGCAAGCCTCATATTAGGTATTTTGTGAATGTGTCTGTCTTCCTCATTGGGAATTTTGGAGGACCAGAAATTGTGTGTGTGTGTGTGTGTGTGTGTGTGTGTGTGTGTGTGTGCACCCTTGTGTATACGTGTGAATACTCCCATGTACATACATACACCCAGGGTCTTTGCTGTCCCCATAAGGCAGAATAGCAGGTACTCAAAAGATACTTTTTCAATTTGAATGACCAACCCCCATCTTCCCGTTCATGTTTTGCCTCCTCACATCATGGATGCCTCATCCTGATACCACGGAAAATGTTTGAACACTTCTGCCTTCTAGTCATATGGTTTTGGATTGTCTCTCTTCCCATTCTTTAATTTCTAAAATGTTCTAGAGTCCACAGCCACCTGAGCATCTGCCTTCCCTCAGTTCTAGCCAGCTCTCCCCAACCTCCCCCTGGAGTGGAACTAGGACTAGAGTCAGAGCAGTAGGGTTGATGATGATAGAGGTTTGGTGAGAGTGAATGCACACCATAGCAGACATTCTCCTGGCAACCTTTCTGTCGTTACTTCGGGAATGTTGCTTCCAAGGAAGAAACTGAAGCTCATGGAGATGATGGAGTGCAACTGGGATTTGAAGCCAGATTTCTCTACCAAAAGTCCCATGTTCTTTCCCCTACCACTCCCTAAGTCTCCTAAGCCCTGTCATGTGCATGACACAGTGCACTCATCACCTTAGTGAGTCTTCACCACAGTCCTCTTCAGAGAGAGATTGATAGCCCCATTGTCCACAGAGAGCAAGCTACCACCCAAGGTCCAGCCAGTGATAGTGGTAGAGCCCATGATTCAAGCACAGGTGTTCCCGACTCTTCTCTCTCTGTTGAAACCGCACCATCTCCTGAGTGCCCAATATATATATATATATATATATATATATGAGACTTTGCCTGTCTTCTCTGTTTCCCAGGGTTGTTGCCCGCCACTCGCTTTTCATCTTCTAGGCCCCCACCTTAGTTGTGGAGTCTTTGGACTGAGTTAGGGGTCTCTTACTTGATTAGTTTGTCCTTTTGTGAGAAAGTTGGAAATTCAGAAGCTTCCAGAAGGTAGGCAGGCTACGTATACATAACAAGCAAGTGGTGATAACTGGCCAGGTGGAGGTAGCCTGTGCCCCATCCAAAGGGGCAGCAATACTCCACGTCCAGCCAACTATTGCTAAGGAGTGTGACCCCAATGTTCCAGGAGCTCCTGCTTTTCCAGAATAAGCTGTAATTCTGGATTTTTTATCTGGGTTTACCAAATTTTAAAAATGCAGAACAAACATGTGCATGGACCAGATTTCTGGGCTGCTGTTTTGTGGCCCCTGTCTGGGGACCTGACTGCCTGCCACCACTTTGCTGTTTTTGTGTGATTTCCCTGTCCTGTAGCCATCTGGGTTTGTGACCTTGTTTGGGGGAAAGGAGAGGAGAATTAGTAAATGAGATATGGATATCGAAAAAGAAACTTAAAAAGTGCTAATATTTGATTTAAAAGATTCATGCTAAAATAAGTGGGGCACGTCTAAATTTACATTTAAATACACGTGACATTCTAATTTAGTGACTGCAAAGAATATTAGATTTCCTCCAAATAGATTTTTTCCAAAATTAGTTATCCCTCTCTACCTAAATTTTGCCTAAGAATGATCTTTTTTTTTTTTTTAAAGATTTTATTTATTTATTTGACACACAGAGAGAGAGAACAAGTAGGCAGAGAGGCAGGCAGAGGGAGAGGGAGAAGCAGGCTCCCTGCCGAGCAGGGAGCCCGATGCGGGACTCGATCCCAGGGCCCTGGGACCATGACCTGAGCCGAAGGCAGCCACTTAATCGGCTGAGCCACCCAGGCGCCCCTAAGAATGATCTTTAAGTGTATTTTAAAAACATCTATATCTTAGATATTCAATAATTAAAAATTTCCAGATCTGATTAAATATAGACTACTAAAGAATAATACTAATATTTTTTTCTATAAAATGTAGTTTGACAAGCATTTGAACTGTTTAGCCAAATTAGCATAGAACTCACACGTATATTAGCAACGTTTTAATAATGTTGCTCTATATTTCCTGCAAAACTATTGATGATTTTGCCATTTTTAAGTAGAAAGCTGTGACTTCATCAGAGCAATTTAAAGTTGTCTCGCTATTAAGTAAAAATAGCTTTATCTGTCAATCTTTAATTATTTAATGTGATACTGCTGAATTCAGTCACCTGAAGATTTAAAATTATTGTCCCTCAGGCTGTGGAATGCACTTAAACAGGCATTTAAAATCACTTGTGTGGGGATACACTTTAAGAAATATCACATTTGTAAACAATGATCTCCATATTTTAAAAAAAACTAACAGCTTAATCCAAAATGCAGACATGTTTACACAATGACTACTTTCTGCCAGATGAATCAATAATTTCTGGATTTTAATGCTTCTTAAGCTGTTCATTTTTAAAAATGTGAACCTCTGTCGTGGATCTTTCAAGAGTCCTGTAAGTGGCTGGGGAGGGCTGGTGCTATCTGTGCCACAGAACAGTGGTTCTCAAGCCTTCCTGTACATTAGAATCACCTAGAGAGCTTTAAAGATACATCTAGACCCACTCCAATAGCTCTGACTTGCTTGGTTTGTTGTAGGGCTTGGGCATTGTTTTCTTTTGTTTTTAAACTCTCCCCAGGTGGCTATAATGTGTAGCTAGTTATAAGAACTGTCATGGGCCTTTGAGGAGAATGCCAGCCGTAACTGATACAATGCACTGAGTTTCAGCACTGAATCCACCTCGCTCACGGTCCCCAGCAGCCTACCCAGATCATGCTACTGGAGCTGTGGGCCGTGCTCCCTTGGCCTAAGGCTGAAAGCCTCCCAGAGGTGATAGCTCCATATACCTAATGCAGGGGAATAGAGGGAGTTTAATCTAGCCCTCCTTGTGTGTGACTGTGTGTTTTCCTTAATAATAAGTACATTTACGGATTCACTATGGGCCATGTACTTGATGTCCGAATTATATTTAATTTCCCCAACAACTCTACAAAGTAGTTAAAATTATTATAACTTTACAAGGAGAAAACAAAAGAGCAGAAAGAGGAAGAAAGTAATATGCCCAAGGTCATACAACTAGTAAGTGTTAGGATTTAAATCCAGGTAGTCTAACTGCAGAGTTCACATGCTTAAACCTTCATACCAAAGGGTTCAGATAAAGTGCTCATAGGGTAAGGCAGGGAACAAAAACGGCCAAAGCTGCTCAGGGGTAGACACACTAGGGAGAGGTGAGGCCTGGGGAGCCCAAGGAGGGTAGCACCACTCAGCTCTAGCCAATTGCTGCCAGGCAGGTGTGTGGCCCCGAGTATAGTCAGGACGTCTGATTTTTTAAGACGTGCTCTAGAAAATCTGGAATTTTTAATATGAATCTTTCTCAACTTTTAAACATTGCAAACCTCTATTACAAATTATACTGTCTTCACTGTTTTTTGTTCTCGTTAAGGAAAGCCCTGGTCAAGGACAGAGATACTGAAAAGATAGTACAAGCAATGCATTAAGCTTTTTGAAAAGAAAGCATGTAGATTCTTTTGGAGAGGGACTGGTCTTTCCACAGACAGGACCTGCATTGATCTACACAAGCTCTTTGTGTTACTCTTCTGGAACTGGTATAGACTGGTCTTGTGACGCTAAACTAAGCTGTGGGTGCAGGAATGTCATATTGGTCTGAAGGTCATATCAAGGACATTTGTCCAGTTTTTTTTTTGTTTTTTTTTTTTTGGTTATCTCTGTGGTCTGTGGTTCAGCACAGATGAGAGTATCATGATATCATAAACACAGGTGTTAAGATACAACCTGCCCACCAACCAACTTAATATCCTGGTTTTGCTCTATTTTCATGTGTAAATTTCTCATTTTTGTGCATGTGCATTAATTAGTCTCACATGAGAAGTATGATGAACATTTTCTTAGTATTTATTCATTCAACAAACCTATAAGCTGAGAAGTATTTAAGAACTTGGAAAAATAGAGTGTTTTATAATTTAAGGAACATTGCTTCAAATCTGATTTGATCAGATATTAAGCCTTTTTAAATAACATCTAAGATTAAGGAATATTAATTATAAGCAATTTTTTAAGACACAGATTTCTCCCTTAATGTTCTAATATAGCATAATAGTTTAGACATTCTTAAAACAGTGCAGTGTTTTGCAAGAAACATCATTATTAACGGCAGTATAACCATGGGACCCTGAATGATAGCACTTTGATTTAGAAACAGTCAAAAGCTTATTTTTCGTAGCCTCTATAGCAACGGTTCGGATTCCATTAGTTTGGGTTATTCATCTGAACATAATAGGAACTGTCTTCTTGTTAGAGGAACCAAGCTGAGTTCTTTAGAGGATGTAGGGGGTCATAACGGGTACCTTAGAAAAACAGGGGGCAATGTAATTAGTTATTCTTAAGGAAAAACTTTAGATGAACACATTTCTATTGGAAAACCTAAAGTTATGAAAAAATTGCACTGTTTATTTTAAAAAATAAGTTTTAAAAATTATGGTTTGTTTATTTCAGAACTTGAACCGCTTGAAATTATCCTTGGCTTGAGTTTATAAGCGGATTTCAAAATGTTCTGTTTTTTTCTTTTAACGATGAGGAAATAATTATTAAAATTTGTTCTAGATTTATAAGTATTTAGAGAGAGGTGGTCTATTGTTTAAGAATTCTGTTTCTTTTAAATACTGGTAGGTTCTCAAATTAATGCCATGCTTCAACTCTACTTTCTGACCGGACAGCATATTTTATTGGACTGTGTTCTTTTTCCAGATAACATCCATTTGTAATCGTGATTGAAGATGAAATGTTCAATTTGTATTTATAGTTCTAGTTTCTTAGAAAGAATACTATGTCCAACAACTACTTCTTGCAAATTTAGAATTACTACTTCAGTTCAGTAGCTACTTATTGAGCATTTTATCCAGTAAATTCTATTGGTGATCTAATTAAGAAAAAAATATATGGGCCAAAGGATTGGAGGAAATCATGAGGAAAGTGGGCTTTGATCTAGGCCCTGAAGGATGGATTGAATTTATATAGAGTGGTGGATGCCATTCTTATCAATGACACTGGTGATCAAAGGAGGAAATGATTGGAATTAGAGTATGACTTTAAGATGATAAATGGCTGATATATAATATTTAAAAAGCTAAATTAAGTTCTGTAGGAATGATGCGTAGCAATTTTATATAATTTTAAACTGATTATTGCTCATCTACTATCATCTGGTCCTGGGTGATTCCACTGGTTAAAGCCTATGTCTAATGCAAGCCAGATCATGCTTTCTTCTGTTCCAAGGCTATAGACCCCACTTACTGTCTCAAAAACGTGTGGCAATGGTCATCAAGCAGGTGGAGGAGAAAACCTGCACTAGCCCAGCCCAGGAATCCTCTTGTTTGCATTTGACAGGCATTTCACACTGGCATAGATACTGGAACAAAAATCAGTTGGAGTTGCCTTAATATGGTTACTGAATGCATTATTCTAAGTTTTCTGGTAGAGAAGGGAGGAGATTCTTTCACCAATTACCGCCTTTTGATGTCAACTAATTGTTTCTCTTAAATCTTGAATGCAGTATCTTCCTGTACTTGAAGAAAATAATACAGATGATTATGAGTTATTTACATAAAATCGTATACTAAGCAGTTGTTGGAAAATTTGAATTCAAAATGAAATAGTTACACCCAATGAGTTTAACATGTCTTTGTTACGCATCTATTATGTGGTGAGATTCTGGGCTAGATTCTATGAGAGAATCATGGAGACAGATTTAATCCTGGCCTTTTGAGACTTGTGTCAGTAGACACCTTTGCTGACTCAGTATTCAGGAGAACTGCTTCACCAGGAAGTCCAGATAATGAGTTAACACACATTTATGGAGCTTGTGCCATGTGTCAGGCAGTATAAAACCCAGGACACATTCAAAGGAGGAGCTGTGCCTGGAAGAGGACACAGGGGTTAGACCCTAGAAGACAGTTTATGCCAAGGAGACCGATACAATTTAAATATAATTCAATAGGTGTATAATTCTAGCCTAAAACTAAATTTTATACATTTCGAGGGGAGGAATTCTGTTTCCTTTTATCTTTTTTCTTTTCTTTCCTCTTTTCTTCCCTTCTCCCCCTGCCCATAGGTTTCTCTTCTCCCATTAGACGAATTACTTGGTGTACTCTCTATATTGTCTGCCCTCCATACATAATGATCCATAATAAAGTTTTACAGATAATGGAAGTATACGTTTTAGAGTTATTGTAAAGCTACCGGATAGAATTTACATGGCTTTTCATGCTTAGATTCCTTATAATTAGTATAATGCATAACATTTTCTTAATAAACCCTTTTATTATTTAATTTTTTTTACCTTCACTAATAGGTATCACAGACGGGCTATGATATAAATGGCTAGCTTAAAGATAATTGAGGATTGGCACTTTAACTTCTTTTTAGAGTGTCTTTCGTAGTCCTAGGTAAAACCACATTCTCCCCAACACCTGGTATTGTTAGTCTTTATAATTTTAGTTCATGGTATTAGTGTATCTTATTCTCATTTTAATTTGATTGTTCCTGATTACTAATGATCTAGGGTGCTCTTTCAAGTGTTTATTGACATTTCTGTATCTTCTTTCTGTTCAAATGTTTACCCATTAAAAAATTGTATGGTATTTCTTTTTTTTTATCGTCGATTTGTAAGTATTTGTATGTTCTACATGAGGGTCCTTTGTCAGACATACGTGTTACAGATATTATTTTCCCAGTCTCTGGCTTGCCTATTAATTTCCTTAATTAATGGTGTTTCTGTGGGGGCAAAGCTCACATTTAACATCATGAAAGGAACAGTTAGCTTTCTGGAGAATGAATGCTTAGGATAATTATTATCGTCATTAACTCCATCGGTCACCTTCAAAGGAGATTTTTATGCTACTTTGAATTCATTAGTACATTGTCTTTAAAAGATTTCTGAAGACTGTTTCAGGGTTTGGGATGTATCCTATCTCCTAAACCCTTAGGAGCTTCTGTATTCCTCTCTGTGGTAGTAATGCAATACTTTTGGATGAAAACAGGGTAACCCTTTAAGTATCTAAATTCCCCAGCTGGGTGAAAAGTCTTTTCACATGGGTGCCCATTTCCTACATTTTCTAGGTGAAACTAGTGAGTAGTATGCTAACCAGGCCGACTTTGGTCTGCTCCTGGTAATTGTTGGAATTCGTTAGCTCGAAGTAGGTACTCATTTGTACTGTGCTCTTTAATGTGGTCTTAACTTACATGCCATTAATTAGGATAAGAGAACAGGATTTTCAGAGCATTTTCTTCTGTAAGCAATGTTCCGTTACATTTATAAGAGGTTACTCAAATTCTGTGCTTTTTACTCATTTTGGGAAAAAGTCCATACAATCAAAATCAAGTAGCCTTGTAACAGAAGAGACCTATTTGATTTCTGTGCTCAAAGATGTGAGGGAGTGACATCCTTTTTCCAAAGCAGGGCTAGGAACTTTGGGAATCAAACTTAGAAACTGCACATAATTTGGTTTCTGTTTCAGCCTCCACATGAGGTCTCCTGACCTGACTATTTTAATTTACCTGTGGGGGATTGTGGGTCTCATAATCTAATGAGCCCTGGGAGAGTTGGTGCTGAGTCAAGCAGGGATTTATTCCAGGCTCCCTCATATTCTGGCTGCTTGACCTTGGAGACGTTACTTCGCCTTTTTGAGACTCAGTTTCTCCGTTGTTAAAATTCAGCGAAGATTATATCCAAACTTAGAGGTTTATGGAAACATTAATTGAGATAACTTGTATAACTAGTGGGGAAAAAATGGACACTGATTTTTGCTGTATTTGTGATAGAAATAGTAAGTTTGGACAGTAACCTTAATTATTCTGTACCTGTCTTTCCTTTTCTGGCCATCTGGCAAGGGGTAAATTATTTCATGTCCATTCATTCATCTGTGCTTTCATTAATTAATTCTTTAGTGAATGGACATCAAAGCAGCTATGCCTGTCTTTACTTACTTAGCCTACTGAGAATTTAAAATTGTTGATATTTCTTGGCACTGAGAAAAGGGCCATATCAATTTATATGAAATACTCTTAGTTTAGATTTTTTAGTTTAGTATTTAGGCAATTGACTTGTCGATTAAAATAATGTTTAACATTTTTCTTAAACAGTCACAATCCCTATATAAAAATATATATTATGCTTCTCATTTCTGAACCCATATTCCCACGAGCATGGACTTCTGACCCTGGGAGTTCATCATTCATTTCTATCACTCTGGAATAAGAAAGAACCCAATATGGCCATATCCCATTTATTCTTAATTTAATGAAGTAATATATAAGAAAGCAATTGTTGACACTATCTATTAGTACTATTTTTTGATGGCTTCCTTAATTCAGTCTGTAGAACAGAAAAGAAAATTTAAATGAAAAAGAGAAACAGAAAACA
This sequence comes from Zalophus californianus, assembly GCF_009762305.2. Lineage (NCBI taxonomy): Eukaryota > Metazoa > Chordata > Mammalia > Carnivora > Otariidae > Zalophus > Zalophus californianus. The sequence continues at coordinate 127,735,892 of NC_045598.1, forward strand.
GAAGAAATTGCCATGCAGCTATTCCTTAAGTGGCATTTTAAATGATTTTGAGAGATAGAAAAGGAGATTACTTGGATCGGTGTTTATTAATCGAAATTGTACGTGCGTGCGTGTGTGTGTGTGCATGTGGATGTGTAAAAAACATTTCTAATTATGGAGGTATTAACAAAATTGATTTCACCTAATGAGAGATGCAATAGCTTCATCACTCATCTTCCTGCTTCTGAGCTTGCATCCCATTTTTTATGATCAGTAAGCTACCAGACTCCATCTAAAACATAGGACCTGGCCCTTCACAGTTCAAAACCTTCCCCATTTCACTGTGAGTAAAAGTCAAAGTTCTCATAATTGTCAAGAAGATCCTACACTCCCCCCTCCCCTTACCTCTTTGCTCTCATCCTCTCTTTCCCTTCTCTATAAGGTGATATTGTTTCTGGCGCCTGTTTTACACATGAAGAAACTGAGACCCAGAGATTTCTTAATCTTGCTTGCATTCAGTCTATTGTCCATTCATGAAATATTGAATTCTTACTACGTGCACAGCAGTGGCCGGTTGTTTTGGGCATAAAGGCAGTTAAAGTACTGTGTTTATCCTCAAGAAGGTTCAAGCTAGTGGGGGAAAGGGGTGCATAAATTTAATAAAATCAAATAGTGCATGAGGTGCAATCATGAGAAAGTGCACAGGGCATTCTGGAAGCCAGAAGAGCAGAACCAACCCCAGCCTGGAGGATTAATGCAAGGCTACCTACAGAAGAGGACATCTGAACCACTGTTAGGGAGGAGTAGAAGTTGACTAAATTTGGAGTGGAGGAGGGCATTCCAGGCAGAGGGCATGGTGAGGACACAGGTGCAGAGTGGGAAACAAGGTGATGAATGGACACTGGGAGAAGGCAGGTGTTTCCAGGACCATAAACTTAACACAAGGCACCGAGGCAGAAGCAGACCGCATCGCCTCTTCCACCCGGGGAAGCAGGGTCTGGAATTAGTTTTACTGTCCAGGGAACTGGGGTGAACAAGGACACCAATTCCCGAGTTTCAGGCTGATAATCTACCTCTACAGTATAATTCTGCACTATAAAGTTAGGTTCCACTTCCTTTCTGATTTTTATTCCAGCTCTTTATCAGGTCTGGAGCCCCAACCTAAATCCTGTTGCATTTGGAAGAGGCCATGACAATAAAAGTTATTCCCTGGGAGGTGCCATTTTCCCTTCCTCCCACCTCCTCTTCTTCCCACTCCACCTCAAGCAGCATCTATATATAGGTGTAACTTTCAGACCGATGACAGTGCATCACACGCTCCCATCTCCCTGAATAATATCATTGCTTTCTGAAGTCTACTTGCTGGGGCACTTAGGACTTCCAGACAAACCCCCACATATTGGGTGTAGTTCTGATTAGATTTTAGTTTACTATTCAGTTTGTTCTTTGTATTGTTTGCATTTTCAAGCTCTAAGCTCTGCAAATAATTGCCCTAAACCATGTTAGTTCTGTGCACTCAGCCTAGGGACAATTTCATTTACATCCCATCAAGGCTGCTTCTTGAGGATCTAGGATGATTGAAGTGTTCTGAAACCAAGAAAGTACTGGTATTAGAGGGTATTTGCTGTTTTGCAGCAGTAAAGCAAATCTGTTGCATCTTTGTGGTTGTATAACAAAATTCGTAAAGTTTTGAACAGACATTAGCTTTTTCTTTGTTACTTTATATAACCCAGGTCAGAAAAAAAAATGCATAAAATTTTTTTGTTGTTATAATTGCTGTTTTTCCTGTAAGGGAAGTTTTCTCATTTACCTGCATCCAATTTGCTTCATGAATATTCAGCTGTTGACGGAGCTGCAAGCTAATATCCATGGAAATGAACTCATTAATAGTATTTTCCTGGCTCCTACTTGGTTCATGAAGTATACAGAAGTATTTATGATATTTCCTATTTTATTTTCCTCTTGGCTTTTGAAACATAATGGGATTATTGATAATAATTGTTATTCCAGATTTTCAGTTATTTTTTCTCATATTTCTTGAGTGCATAAGCAAAGTCTTTCAGATATTTGCCTTTTTGCAGATTGTTAATGTAATTTTTACAAAGCAAATTATGAATAAAAATTATAAATGGCTTAAAGACAGAACTAAGATATTTGACATATTTATACATATATAATGCTAATCCTGTTATTAATGCATTGATTATCACATGTTGTAAAAAGGACTGATTCTTCTTGGAGGTCTTTCAGAGATTAAATGTACTGTCATTTAATGAAAATAGCATCTGGCAAGTATATTTGATGATACAAAATAAAATAGGAAAAAATAGTAGTAATAGCTAACAGAAAATAGTAGTAATAGCTAACAGTTATATATTGGTTTTTGATGTAATAGTTGCTTCACAAATATTAATTTATCTAATCTCTGCATCAAGGCTATAAGAATAGATACCATATTATTCTCATTTTACAGATGTTGAGACTACATCAGGGAGGTAAATTTACTGGTGAGATGTCTCATATCTAGCATTTGGTAGAGCTGGGATTTGAACCCAGGCAGACTGGCTCCAGAATTCAAACTTTTTAAACCACTTCACATTCTTCTTTTTTATGTTGATGAAGTCTGCGAACTGGACTGCCTGTTGTCCACACCTGTGCATTCCTTCCCCACTGATTTAAAGTACCACCTGTTTCATGGGGCACCTGGGTGGCTCAGTCGGTTAAGCCTTGGACTCTTTGGTTTCTGTTCAGGGTTGTGAGATTGGGCTCCGTGTGGGGCTCTGGGCCAGTGTGGAGTCGGCTTGAGGGTTCTCTCTCTCCTCCTCCCTCTGCCCCTCTCCTCTCCCCTGTGCAGGCTCAAGAGCGGGCTCTCTCGCTAAAATAAAGTACCACCTGTTTCAAATACTGAATTCCCTCCTACTCAGTGTTTTCTGGGCTCTCTTCAGTTCCACTGATCTATTGTCTGTATTAGCCCCAAAACTAACTGTTAACATTACTATACATTAGTTCCTTCTAGGAATAGAGTTCAAATAGAACAAAAATGGAAAGGAAACAAAATTACAGGCTAAAAAGTGGATGGTATGTTGAATATTTATTTATTTGTTTGTTTGTTTATTTATTTATTTTTGGTATGTTGACTATTTAAAGATGAAAAAAGGAGAGAAGGGGGATAGGGTAAGTCAGAAGGGGCAAAAGGATGTTTGTAGAAAAGTCTTACGTGTCTTAAGGATAGGAATGGACAATTTTAGTAGTCAGTTTTAAAGAAGAGGTAAAATAGATATATAAATTTCTAAATAAAAAAGTTCTTTATGGTAGTTCAAGCATACATTTACCAGGAAGCAAATTTAAAAAATCTTTCTTCTCTACCTTGTGGGATTGTACAGTGAGCTAGATCACAGCATGAGAAAAAAAGAGGTCCGGGTGCCAGGCAGAGACAGATCTTCGCATTGGTATCCTCATTCATTTCTCTGGGTGGTTTTGCAGCATTAAATACTTTTCCTTCCCCCCCTGCTACATTTCCTTTTCATGGGAACTGAATTCTCAAGTAACCACTTAAACAGGAATAGTGTTCTGCACTTTAAATTTGGGAAATGACCAGTTTCCTGTGCCAGAGAAAAATCTGGGCTTGAGAATATTATCTATATAGTGTGCTTTGTACTTCCTGCTTAGCCTTTTCTTTCATTGTACCGTGTTTTTTAAGTTATCTGATATCACTGTAAATTCCTGAGCAGCACAATATGAAGTATTATATTAAAGACACAATAGTCTACTGGCATCTCTGAATAAATATTTGTGCAATATTAAAAGTAAGTTAATTTAGCAGGCATCTTATTGAGAAAAATTTTCACAAGTATGTTCGTGTAAGCTTATGAACTGCCTTTGGAAATTCATTTTATCCCATATTGATCACCAACTAATAGCCGGAGACATGCTTTTATCTGAAACGCCACCCCAAATTCTGGGATGTTTGAAATATCCTTTTTTGTTGTTAATTCAGACTGTAATGGAAGCTCATTATTTTCATCTGACTTTAAGCTCTTTTACAAGTATTATGACTTGTAATATATAAAGGAATAGATTTTAATTTTTGTTTTGCAACCTCGCCTAATGCATTATCTTTGTTTGATGGTTCTATTTGTGCTGTAAAGATTGATAGCATTGAGAAGAGCTAAGGCGACTTCAACAATATTAGTCTTCTTTTCTGTACCTGACTTTTTTGTAGAACTTTTTTTCAGAGTGGCTTATCATTCTACTTCATCAGCTTGTGTGATTTTTGTCCATACCAAGATCATGTAGCTTTGAAATCAAAGCCATAGTGTGGCCATACTCCACATACATTGTTCAATTTTTATTAATACCTTGTGCTGTAAGTCCTCTCAGGGATTATGGATGGGCTGCAGTCTCTGTTAACACCTTACAGTTTGATCTTGAATTAGTTTTTTTCTACCTTCTTTCTAATTTGTTAATTTTTAAATTTCTGGAATGTTTAGAAAATATGACTAGAGAGATTGACATGAACCACACTTGAGGGCAAACCTGGAATTTTGAGCAGAAAAGATCCAATACAATATGACAATATGGAATATACATATGTTTTAATAAACAGTAGATTCCCCCCAACAAATGCCTTGAATTATTTGTTTTGAAACCAAGGAATTACCTTGAAGTTAGTGTTAGTTGGATTGACTGTTAGGAGAGGAGCAGAAAGGGGAAGGCAGGGGATTTACCCTTTAGTTCTGTTCTCTGTAGTGTTAGGAATAATTAAAACCATAGTAGATATGATAGAACTATGGCTGTGGTTGTTGCAATAGTAACAGAAATACCAGTTAGCATTTATTTGGTCCTGATTATGCACTGGCACTGTGCAGAGTGCCCAACAAAAATTACCTCTGTGAATTCTCTTCACCTCTCTGTGAGATAGGTACTATTTTTTTTTTTTTTTTAATATTTATTTGAGAGAGAGCGCGCATGCACATGTGAGCAGGGGTAGGAGCAGAGGGAGAGAGGGAATCTCAAGCTGATTCCCTGCTGAGTGCAGAGTTGGATGTGGGGCTTACCCCAGGACCCTGAGATCATGACCTGAGCTAAAACAAAGAATCAGAGGCTCAGTTGACTGAGCCACCCAAGCGCCCCAAAGTACTTTTATTTTTTAACCTAATTTAATGTGTGAGGAGACAGGCTCAGAGCCTTGGCTGTACTCCCTGCGTATGAGACATCCTGTGTCTGCCTAGGTGTGTGGTAGGTGTTTATAGGTGTGTTGGGGAGGATTAATTTTGAGGGGTTTCAAAACAGCAGACTATAAACACTGGGCGCTTCTTAATCTTACTTATTTAGTTGGTTTTTTCCTAAAGTTTTTTGTATCACTGACCATTCTGGAAAGAGACATCAATCACCCAAAACAATACAAGGAACACAAGATCATCATGAATCAAATGATACTTGGAATATATAAGCCAAGAAAAAAATTTATTGCCAAAAAGTCACTTTATTAAAAAAATATTTAATAGTTTAAAATAAAGGACATAGAGTTTTTTCAGTCTTCGAGAAAACTAATTGTATTACATTAGAATTAACATCTCATGTAATTGTGAATCCCTTGGGAAACCAGATGTTAAGTGAATAGACACCAATTTTCTTAGTGTTTTTCATTCAGGCTTTTTCTCTTCTCATCTGGGGACTTTTTCACTCCAATACTTTAAGCCCAAATGCCGTTTTAAAACTGAGAACTCTGGGGGTGCCTGGCTGGCTCAGTCAGGAGAGCATGCGACTTGATCTCAGGGTGGTGAGTTCGAGCCCCACGTTGGGTATAGAGATTACTAAAGATAAATAAACTTTGAAAATAAAATCAAATAAAACGTAGAGCTCTGGAATGATCAGTATTAAAGATTTATAAAAACCCAACGGGCCTTGGCAATCAGTGTGAGAATAAACAACAATTAACGTTTAGTTTTGGGATGGGGTAACAAGGAATAGTGATGACTGTAGCAAGTGAAGGGAATATGTGGTTGCTTTTGTTCCAGCCTATTGCTACCACTCAGGAATGTGGAACCTGGGTTGATCTTTTCTCCTAGTGTTTGAAGAGGGACTGTAATTATTGATTTTTATGTCACTGTTCTTATTTCCTTAAACGGTAGCAGTTGAAACAATGTGCTATGTTAAAAAATACCTCTACTGCGTTTGATCTCTGCTTTAGATTTAACTCATTGCCTCAAGTCAATGGAAGTTAAATATCCAAGAAAGATGGCTACTATAAATCTATTTTTATGGGCTAAGCATCGAGGATGAGATGGTGGGAATCGAAATCGCAGAAACACACACGAGAGAAATAAAAACGTAACAAAATAACAAAAGCTTTAAAAATTGACAACACACCAGAAAAGTTTGCTTTTATTATAGTATGTTATTGAAATCATCTTAATAAGTTTTCTGATTTTTACTTTCCTTTTAATTTGTGCATCATAAAAATCATCATTTTATGCATTGATGATTCCATCGAGCATGGTTCTGGTTTCTCCTTCATTTTCTGTCCATTTTCACTAGTGACTTTCCAGCGACCTATTAACTATCTTTAAAATCCTGTGCCTTCCGTGTAGTTAGGGTACTGATCACATGCTGATCCAGTATGAATTCTTTCCCAAGAAGTCATGAAGAGCACAGTTCTGTCATGCTGCCTTTTAGCATATTGAGGTCAAACAGAAGACACTAAATAATGTTTTAATTATCCTCAAATCCTGGGGAAGTTTCAGCCAAGGAAGTTTAAAAAATACGGATGTATGGTGAAAAATTATCTTCACCTAGAGGTTGATGATGTTAATTTTGAATTAATAGTTGTTCTGAGAAAAACTAAAACATCTTTTGGTGGGAAATTGAGCAGATATTAACAGGCTCTTAACAAATATGACATAATAAGTCTTTTTGGTTCTGAATCATGAAAAAACACCAACATTCCAAGGGTTTTTGCTGGGGATATTGACATAATGTTTGGTATCACTGTGATCTCTTTAGGCATCTATCTGAGTAACCCAGGGTGGCATATATTTTCCTTTGATGGTTTGTAGAGTGATAGATGCCCAAGAAGGTGAGTCTTCAGTGCTACTGAACTACTGACAAATGATTTATTATTCTATCAGTTTTTGGAGTTTTGTATGGATGGAATGTTGTCGTGGCAGTCTAGGGACAAACTAGTGTCTGTTTCAAAGATGAAAACATGCTGCCCATACATTTTCTGTAGGGTTATACAGTCTGGTGGAGAGCAGACATGCAAACTAGAAGTATTTTATAATTGTTGTTCATTGTTGAGTGGAAAATACATGACAAAGGGAGCTTTAAAAATCTACCTAGTTTGAAAAAAAATTTAAACATAAATTCTCCCTAATTATAATTTTAATAAAAATGTGTTGGACTTTTTACTCATAGTCTTAACAAAATTATTGAAATAAGATACATGGAGAAATATGGGACATTGCTAAAGCTCAGGAAGACACAAAAAATTCCTTATTTTTATAACGTAGCCCAGAGAAGTTGATAATGAGAAGCTTTTAGCCTCAAATTGGTGAATTTCCTTAACACTGCTATAGGTATTTTGGGATTGTATATGCCAGTGGTGCTCAACTGCAGCACTGTGGGGGTGCAGAGTGGGCTTGTGGCAATGTGGAGAGACATTTTGGGTTGTTGCAGTTGGGGCTGGTAGTTCCTGTTAGCATCTAGTCGGTTTAGGCCATGAAACTCTTAAACATCCTACATGTACAGGACAGACCCCACAACCAACATTTTTCTGGCACAAATATCAAGAATGTTAATGTTGAGAAACCCTGGTATATGGTGATGAAAAAGAAAAAAGTTTATATGATATTCTTATATTCCAAGTTGCTGATGAATATTTGGGAAGATAATACACGAGGGGAATTAATACTACACAGTCTGGTGGGCTTTAGAAACAAAAACCATCTAGTGAAGAAAAAATTCTTTACTTATACCACCAAAGTTTACAGAGCGCTTGCCAAGTGCCAGGCATTGTTGGAGATACTGGGGAAACCCGAGTGAACAAAACACATAGACTCTGCCTTCATAGAGCTCTGGCACCAATGTGGGGGACTAGTAAACAAACAAATACATAAAATGGGACATGGAGGAGCAGGTAGTGCCATAGGGTAAATAGAGTAGAGTAATGGGGTAGGTAGGGCAGGCTGGGGGTTGGGAAAGGGAACACTTAGACTGGATGGCCATGAGAGACCTGAAGCTTAGAACTGAGTGACAGCAGGAGGCAGCCAGATGGAGAGGGTTTAGGCAGAGGAAGCAGGTTGTGAAAAGGTGCCAAGGTGGAAGTAGGCGTGTCTTGTTGGGGAGGCACAGGAAGGTGGTTGTGGTTGGGCAGTGGTCCAGAATGGGGAAGCTAGGATGAGACAGAATATGAGAGGAGGGAGGGACTGGATCATGCTCATTTCCTTTTTAGGTTGAATAATATTCCATTGTCTGGATGTATTTATCCATTCACTTACTGAAGGACATCTTGTTTGCTTTCAACTTTTGTCAATTATGAATACAGCTGCTATGAACATCTAGGTGCAGGTTTTGTTATGAATAAATTTTCAACTCATTTAGGTAACTTCTAAGGAACACAATCGCTGAATTGCATGGTAAGAGTATTTATGGTAAGAATATGCCAGACTGTTTTCCTAAATGGCTGTATCATTTTGCATTCCCACCAGCAATGAATGAGAGTGCCTGATTATTCCACATCCTTGCCTTTGGCACTCTCAAGTATTTTGGATTTTGTCCTTTCTGATAGGTGTGTAGTATCTCATTGTTGTTTTAATTTGCAATTGCCTAATGACATAAGATTTGAGCATCTTTTCATATGCTTATTTGCCATCAGTATATCTTCTTTGGTGAGGTGTCTGTTCAGTTCTGCCCATTTTTTAATTTCGTTGTTGACTTTCTTATTGTTGAGTTTTACTAGTACTTTGTACATTTTGGACAATAGTTCTTTATCATATATGTCATATATTTCTTAGGGAAATACTTTCTCCCAGTTTGTGGCTTGTCTTCTCATTCTCTTGTCATGGAGAAGTTTTTAATTTTAATGATGTCTGGCTTATCAATTATTTTTTTTCATGGATCATGCCTTTGGTGTTATATCTAAAAAAGTCATCACCATTCTCAGTGTCACCTAAAAATTCTCTCCTATGTTAATTCTAGGAGCTTTATAGTTTTGCGTTTTACATTTGGGTCTGATCCATTTTGACCTAATTTTTCTGAAGGATGTAAGGTTTGTGTCTAGATTCCTTTTTGTTTGTTTGTTTTGTTTTTTCACATGTGGCTGTTCAGTTGTTCCAGCACCATTTGTTAGGAAGACTATCCTTTCTCCATCCTTCTGCCTTTGCTCCTTTGTCAAAGCTTAGTTGACTATATTTGTGTGAGTCTGTTTCTGGGCTCTCTGTTGTATTTCATTTATCTATTTGTCTGTTCTTTAACCAAATCCACACTGTTTTGATTAATGTGGCTTTGTAATAAGCCTTGAAGTCAGGTAATGTCAGTCCTCTGAGTTTGTTCTTATTCTTTAATATTGTTTTGGCTATTCTGAGTCTTTTATTCTCCATATAAACTTATGATCATTTTGTTGATATCCACAAAAGAACTTGCTGGAATTTTGATTAGAGTTGTGTTAAATCTACAGATCAGGTTAGGAAGAACTAGCATCTTGACCTTATTGAGTCTTCCTATCCCATGAATGTGGACTATCACTCTACATTTATTTAATCTTTTTTTGGTATTTTTTATCCAAGTTTTGGGGTTCTCCTACTGTTGTACATATTTTGTTAGATTTATACCTAAGTATTTCATTTTTGGAGGTGCAGATGTAAGTGGTATTGTGTTTTTAATTTTAAGTTCTGTTTGTTCATTGCTGATACAGAGGAAAGTGAGTCACTTTTGTATATTAACCTTGTATCCTGCAACCTTGCTATAATAGCTTCTAAGTTCCAGGAGGTTTTTTGTCAATTCTTTTGGATTTTCCACATAGACAATCATATCATTTGTGAACCAAGACAGTTTTATTTTTCCTTTACAACCTATATACCTTTTATCTCTCTTTTTGTCTTATTGTATTAGCTAGGAAATAAAGGACACAACCTATATACCTTTTATCTCTCTTTTTGTCTTATTGTATTAGCTAGGAAATACAGGACAATGCTGAAAAGGAGTGGTGACAGGAGACATTCTTGCCTTGCCTGATTGTAGGGGGAAAGCTTCTAGTTTCTCACCAATATATATGATTTTAGCTGTAGGCTTTTTTTTTTTTAAGATTTTTTTTTTTTTATAATGTTGAGGACATTCCCCTGTATTCTTAGTTTACTGAGAATTTGTCACGAGTAGGTGTTGGATTTGTCAAATGCTTTTTTTCTGCATCTGTTGATCAGATCATATGATTTTTCTTTTTAGACTGGTAATGTGATGGATTTCATTAATTGATTTTAGAATGTTGAACTAGCTTTGCCTACCTGCAATAAATTCCCCTTGGTTGTGGTAGACAATTGTTTTTATACATTTTTGGCTTTTATTTGTTAATATTTTGCTTAGAACTTCTACATCTATGTTTATAAGGTATATTGGTCTTTAGTTTTCTTGTGAAGTCTTTGGTTTTGGTATTAGGGTGATGTTGGCCTCATAGAACAAGTTAGGAAATGTTTCTTCTACTCCTGTCTTCTGAAAGAGATTGTAGAGACTTAGTATAATTCGTTCCTTAAATGTTTGGTAAAATTTAATAATTCTTACATGTTTTTTCAAATGTGTGTAGGTATGTTTTTATTATTATAGTAAATTCATTGCTCAGTTTTAGCACCTAGATTTTTTTTTAAAAGATTTTATTTATTTATTTACTTGACAGAGAGAGACACAGTGAGAGAGGGAACACAAGCAGGGGGAGTGGGAGAGGGAGAAGCAGGCCTCCCGCTGAGCAGGGAGCCCGATGAGGGACTTGATCCCAGGACCCTGGGACCATGACCTGAGCCGAAGGCAGACGCTTAACGACTGAGCCCCCCAGGCGCCCCAGCACCTAGTTTCTAATATGCCAAATATGTTTATTATGTTTATTGCATATTGTCTGTCTCCCCCTGCTAGAATATAAGCAGAAATTCTTGACTTGATTTTGTTTATTGATATATTTTATATGCCTAAAACAGTGGCTGTCAACATATGCTTTGGTCTTTGGGGTTTTATAAAATCCTTTTGGAGAATATGTAAGGTCAAAACTATTTTAATGGTAATACTAAGGCTTTATTTGCTTTTTTTCCCCCCACTATGTTGATGCTTACACTGGTAGGGGAAAATCAGTAATGTGTAAAACTGCTGATGTTTTCGTGTGAATCAGAGCAGTAGCACCAAACTGTAGTAGTAGCCACTATATAGTTCCCGGTCCTCAATCATGGGGGAGTCACAAGGGGATGCCAGTTTCACTTAAAACTCTAAAAATTATTAAATTTATTAAGACATGACTCTTGAGCACATGCTTTTTTCGTATTCTGTGTGATGAAATGGGAAGTATACCTAAGTATTTCTTCCTGCATACTCAAATATTATGGTTGCCTCCAGGGATAGGATTTGTGATTGAGTTGCTATGGAATATTATATTTACTTGAAGTAACAACTTGTGAGATAAACTATGGTTTCAGTTTCAGGGCATTTGGGTATTTGGCAGATCGTTTTTTCAAAAAAAGAATGAAGTAAGCCTGTCACTTCAAGGAAAAGAACTGATAGTATTTGTTGATGATGATAAATTCAAGTTTGCAAGAGAATTTAGGGTTTTGGAAAATTTATGTTTATGAGCTCGATGTTTTCCTTAAAGACTTTTCTAATGAGTTGGATACTAATATTAACTAATGTGACGTGGGTTTTCTTTGATATTAAATAACAAAATGTGTTACTATTTTGAAGATATGTTTAACTCCCAGTGAATCATTGCTAAAAAAATTTACAGCATCAAGCATAGATAATAGATCCCTTCAAATTGCAAGATAGATCAATTGGTTTTAATGCAACAGAGTATGGAAAGTTCACCGACATGGTTGGCTTCAGATTAAAATCACGACTAACCTTTAAGAAACTACCACTTACTGAGTTTTGGTGTTGTATTAAAGAAGAATATCCACAACTATCTGAAAATGTTATAGCAATGAATATATCTGTGTGACTTTTGAGAGTGATCTACTGTGCATGCCTGACTGATGAAAAGAGTGGGGAGGACAAATATGAGTTGAAGGAGATAAATTAGTACATCAAAATGATAAAATAAACTGGTGCATTCTGGGAATAAAATTCATCGTGGACTTTGCCTTACCATTTGAGCAAGCAGTGGCCCAGATGGACAGACATGGAGGAAAGGAATTGCTGTCCTCTCCCTCTTACATCTTCATGAGTTTTCTTACTTCTTTTACTTTCTTGGTAGCACATTTGTGACATTTTTAGCTTTCTTAAACTTTAATTAATGTATGGCATTTTATTATCCTGTCTTACACAGTAGGAAAAAAACAATATGGAGGAAATTGAAGAGAAGATGGAAAGTTCTGTTCTCTGTGTAGGAAAAAAAAAAGCCCCTGCCTAGAGTGACATCTAGGAGTGTGTTGCATAATCATTGTTAGGGGAATGCTGGCAAACTGAGTTCATGCTAACGCACCTGCAAGCTGGAAGGTACAAGGAGGGGCACCTGGGAGCCTCACCTCCTCCAAATGCAACTTAGTCTGTCTTAGCTCACAGGTCTCTGCATCTCCCTAGCATTCAGAGATTATTATGCCCCGTTTATGCAGCCCAGATTTGATTTTCATAGTTGGAGGGAGGGTCCTCTGGTGGGATATCAGGAATACCAAGTGGCAGACAGAGCCAGAGGGTATTGTGCATAGAGGGAGTGGACATAGGGTTTGAAAGTCAAGAAGAAGTAACTGAACCCATTTTCTCTATTGAGACTTACTTGTTTCCTCACAGTCTGTTTCTTTAGTCTCTGGAAGAATAAACTCAAAGGAATGTTCATCACATGTGGTCTCTGGACCAAGTACATCAGAATCATTTAGGGAACTTACCCAAAATGCAGATTTCTGGGTCCTTAACCAGTCTGCTGAATCAGACCTTCTGGGGACAGAGGAATCTGCATTTAGAAGAAACTCTCCAAGTCTTGTACACAATAAAAAGCTTAAGAACCACTGACATTACAAGCTTTTTCTTGTACTTATTTTCAGTGTATTTTTATCAAAGTGAAATGATCTAATTCTGATGAAATTCTGGACCAAAGGGAATGAATGAAAGCAGAGATAAAACAGCATATGAAGGGCACCTGGGTGGCTCAGTCGGTTAAGCGACTGCCTTCGGCTCAGGTCAGGGTCCCAGGGTCCTGGGATCGAGCCCCACATCGGGCTCTGTGCTCAGTGGGGAGCCTGCTTCTCCATCTCCTGCTCCCCTGCTTTTTTTCTCTCTCTCTCTGTGAAATAAATAAATAAAATCTTAAAAAAAGAACAGCGTATGAAATCCCTCATGCATTTTTGTATTTAGGGTATTAATGCTTCTTTGACTGGTCGGAGAAAAATTAAATGCTCCAATTACAAAGTCTGAAGGGACTTTGTAGATGCTGGTTGTTTGAAGAGGATTCTGAAAACACATTATTTTTCTTTATCTTAAGGAAGGAAGACTTACATGTTTTGTCAAAAATGTCAGTTTCTGTGACTTTTGTGCTCTAGGCAAACTATCTGAAATCTGCCTGAACTGTGTATAAAATGAAGCTCTTAGGAAGATAAATGCTTGATCAGAAATGCTAACAAGTTCCAGGTTTTCTTTCATATACAGTTAAACAAAAAGTTCCATGTTGTCACGAAGGATAGGAAGATAAAGAGTCAGATGAAGATACAGTTTACTTTCTTAGTTTGTATGTTCCCTTCTAACTCATATTTTGATTCATTTGTACTGCCTCCTAACCTTAATTTATGAGCTTCAGAATGTGACTGAGTTCAGTTCATGAAGAAAAGGTTTATAAATGTAGAGGTGAACTTTGAGCTTTGCTTGCACGAGAGGTTAACCTGTTTACTATGTGGTCAACACGACATGTAAACTAGGTGACTACACCACCGTGTTATTTTAAGACTAAATGGAAAGAACTAATGGAGCATTTTTAGTATGAGTATATGGAAAATAGTCAATAAAACCAAATCTAAAATTAAAATTTAGACTGATACTAATTAAAACGGGCAAAGTCAGAAAATTCAAAATCTCTTTTCATTGGCAATTATACCTCCTTTAGATAATAGTTCAAAAATCATGTCACATGTCTCCAATAAAAAAATTAGGTGACATCCAATACTTTCTTAGTCAACTTATTTAATTCAGCTGACTTATTTCATTCTGTTGAGGTTATTAGTACTGATGTGGCTTTGTAGTTATAGACTGAAACATGAACTGACTGAATCGGGAATAGAGATGGGGCTGAAGCTAATGCTAGGAATGAGATCCTATGGCTCATTTGTTTTCTTTTAAATAGTTTTGTTTTTCCTTTTACCAAAGTTATAGTATGCTCACAGCCAAAAATTCTGAGCATAAGAAAGTGTACTAAGGTCACATTGCTGCATTTTGATATATGCTATATATTTTTTCATAGTATGAATGCACACTCTGCCATTACACAAGTATATTTATGTATACATACTTGTATGTAATATGTATATGTGTGTACATATATGTGTGTACCTATCAAGAAAGCTGCTTAGTAAATTTGTTCACCAAACAATATTTTATAGACATCTGTTTATATATATTTCTATACAATTTTTATTACATTCCATTTATGATTATAGTTCTGCATAGTATGTTGTAATTTGCATGTACCATAATAAAATTGATTCCCTTATTAATGGGCATTTAGGTTGTTTCCACTGTTTCCGCTTTTGTAATCAATATTACTGTAACCCCTTGCCTGAAAGTTTTCTTAGGATAAATTCCTGGAAGAAGAATTTCTGGGTTAAAGGGTATGCCCATTTAAAAATTTGAGATATACTGTCAAGTTGTTCCCAGAAATGTTGTGCCATTTTATACCTCCCTCTTTTTTTTTAGAGAGGGGGGAGGGGCAGAGGCAGAGGGAGAGAGGGAATCTTAAGCAGGCTTCACACTCAGCATGGAGCTCCATCTCACAACCCAGAGATCATGACCTGAGCTGAAAGTAAGAGTTGGACACCTAACTGACTGACTCACCCAGATGCCTCTGTGCCATTTTATACTCTTACTAGCAATGTTCTTGAAGGTGATAACTTTGGAACTTTATGAATACTGGGTTTTCTTAATCTCCTAAATCTTTGTAAATGTAGCATGTCAAAAATAGGATTTTGGGCGCCTGGGTGGCTCAGTTGGTTTAGCGACTGCTTTCAGCTCAGGTCATGATCCTGGAGTCCCGGGATCGGGTCCCGCATCGGGCTCCCTGCTCGGCGGGGAGTCTGCTTCTCCCTCTGACCCTCTCCCCTCTCATGCTCTCTCTCTATCTCATTCTCTCTCTCAAATAAATAAATAAAATCTTTAAAAAAATGGGATTTTTACTTTAATCTTCATTTGTTTGATGTAGTATCGAGAGATTCCCTGGAGACTCTGTGCGCCCTGGGGATTGGTGGGCTGTGTAGTCATACCGTAACTTGGTTGGTAGTGCCTGATGTTCTTAAGACAGACAAGGGAAACAATGATTTCACCTGGTCACTAGGTGGTTAATGAACAATGTCTTGAAGACACAAGCCAGATTTGCTGGATGGAAAGTCACTTCTCCTTTTCCTTCCGAACTTTCTCTTTTAAGACCCAATATAAATAGCTCTTTCTACTCTTCTTTTCCTTTGCAAAAATAATAGCTTATTTGGTCATGGGTCCAAGGTTAATGACTTATTAAGAAGAATCCAGATCTTTGAAATACTAAGGAACTTACTTGCCTACCGTAGGGCTATGGGGAGCCCTGACCTGATCCCAGAAATACAAAATCTGGCTTTCTAAAATTTGGGAGGGGTAGATAGGAAGGGAAGGGAAATCCTTTCATTCCTTCTTGAAGAGTCACTCTCTCTCTCTCTCTCTGTCTTCCCTTCTCTTTCTATCTCTTCCTCCCTACCTCCTTCCCTCAATCTCTCTCGAATTTCTGCCCCCCCCCTTTTTTTAATCAGAAATCCCATTTTTCATTAGATTTAGAAGTTTAGGAAACATTTGACTCTTAAGTGTTTACCACAG
Source organism: Zalophus californianus (assembly GCF_009762305.2). Lineage (NCBI taxonomy): Eukaryota > Metazoa > Chordata > Mammalia > Carnivora > Otariidae > Zalophus > Zalophus californianus. Next base: position 127,752,098 of record NC_045598.1, read on the forward strand.
AACGTTGAAATCATGGTGGATAAATTTAGTTCATATATATATGATCACTTTTGGTCCTGCCCCAAAACTCTGAAGGATTTAATTCCCAGGGAGGAGCCACAGTGAACCCGGGTTTTACCCTTTACCACAAAACTATTATTCTCAGTAGTTATTGGATTTTTAACTCTGATTTCCTATAAAAAATTTAGTTCTGATCAACACCCTGTTATTTTATTAACCTATGTTGCCTTCACAATATCTTTTTTTTTGTTTCACGCAGGCATTCTTACACCGAATGAACCAGTGTGCCGCATCAAAAATTGACAAAAATGTAACAGAAGAAACAGTGAAGGTGAGGAGGCGCAGTTGGCCCTCAACCCAAGCGCACATTCCCCTTTAGCTAAAATTTCATCTGTGGGATGTTACTCTAAGGCTCTTCAGCTTCTCCTCTGTTCCAGGATAAGTTCTGCACCAGTCACTTGAGTGGGCGACCCTGAGAAAAAGGGAAACGAGGGTTTGGGAAAAGAAACAGGGTGATGAGGATGGTGTAGAAGACATGGAGCAATTTTTTGCCAAGGCCTTAGGACAGTTTGAAAAGAGGAAGAAAAACAAACCCACGACCGAGAATCTCAGCGTCTGTGGGGGCTGGGGGCAGAGCCTGTGTGAGAGCATTGCCAGAAGTGGCTTAGGAAGGCAAGATATGGACAAATTTGACTACCAGTCTCTGATCACCAAAGAACAAACGATTTGGATGGTTCCATGGTGCAGAAAACGTCTGCATAATATCTTCAACTCAGAAACGAATGTATAAGCCTTTCCTTTTAGGCTGCAGGAAAGGAAAATGATGAAGAGTTTTGTAAAGGGGGAAGAGGTAAATGAAAATTAATTGCACTACCATCATTGTTCATTTAAGCTGTATAAATTATCATTGATACTTATTTTTGGTGCTGATTTGCCGTTTTATTTTACTAAAAAAAATTCCCAAGGATTTTTATAGGCCATTCTGACTATTTTTTCATAAATTAAATACTAACTTTCAAATTCTCCTTACCATGGGAGCATTTTAGTTTGTGTGCTTTAGGTTGCAAGCAAAAGACACTTCTTATTCAAATGACTTGAAGATACTTTGGCTCTCATTTGGGGACTCCAGACAGAAGAGAAGGTTCAGGACCTGTGACTCAGGGAGATCAATAAGTTTGCCAGGTTCTGTCTAGCTCTTCACTTTGCCATCCAGGTTATCCATTTTGCCCCTCGTCTAGCTCCTCTTGACGCTGCAAAATGACCCTGTAGCTGTCCCAGCTGTCACTTCAGACATAGCCCCTTTCCAGAGGGGAACAGGGCTGTCCATTCCAGGATGCCCTTCCAGAGAGAGCAAAGAAGCCCTTGCTCCCCAAAGCCTGCCAGCAAATCCGCCCGCACTAGGTTATCTGCCACCCATTCTCACTAATGGGGTGGGGACTGTCATGCTTGGATTTAGTCACTCAGGCTTTTCCTGAGAGCCAGGAATAGGTTTCTGGTTCCCAGAGTTGTGTGGGAGAAGAAAGGATGTCCAGACAAAATTGGAGCTCTGCCCTCCGGGCGGGTGGGAAGGATAGCTATGCCCCAAAGTTTCCAGCTTGGAGACAGAATGCTGTACTCTCATGGAGTTTTTTTTTTTTTTTTTTTTTTTTTAAACCTGCTTCACTATTGAACTTACTTACATTTATTTGCAGATGCTGTTCTCAAACATTGAAGATATCCTCGCTGTACATAAGGAATTTTTAAAAGTCGTGGAAGAGTGCCTACATCCAGAACCTAATGCTCAACAAGAAGTGGGAACCTGCTTTCTTCACTTTGTAGGATCAATTTCTGTTTATTTTAAAAGCTTTTCCCCACCCCCACCCCCGATTTTAAGATTTAACTTTTGGCACAGTAGAATGTGAGAATTCAACATTAGAAGTAAAATGTAACACCAAAAGTTTGGGGTCTTTTAAGGCCAATGAAACCTTCCACTGAGAGCCAGAAAAGGGGTGAGGGCCTCTCACATCATCCATTTTATTCAGTGAAGAATAAACAGCCTTTTCTTTTTCCCAACAAGTTAGTTCTTCGCATCCTCTGTAGCTTTGAATTCTAATGAATATTCAGGCTGTTCATAATGAATGGATTTTTATGTTTCTCTCAAACATAGAGCATTTCCCTTTTGAGGCAGAAAATCCTTACTCTTATAATGGCGTGATGAGCCTTTTGTGAGTCAGAATGTTCCCTTGTTAATCGACTGGTGACAAGCCTGCAGGTGAATCAGCCGCGTCACTCTAGGTACACAGATGCCTGAGTCTCACTGTTTCTCAAGGATGGTTTCTCAGAAGGTTGTACTGAGTGGTGCAGAAGAAAAACCAGCCAATCCTCAGTTGTTTATTACACGTCACGCTCGTGTGATCATTTCCGTCTCTTTGGACATGATAATTGAAATTATTTGTGCAATTGATTTATAAAGTAAAAAGTCACCTGTAAAATGAAAATTGTTTTCAGAACTAAAGGGCATTCATACCAAAAAAAAAAAAAAAAAGTGCTGCTATTTATACCATTCCACTGATGCTAATTTTCAGAATACCCACCTGAATGGCATTTTTACCAAAATGCTGTATAACTAATCTTTTATTTAAAAATGCGTAAGAGTATTAGAAATCAATTTTTGTTTATTTTCATTTCTGTTTAGCCTTTAGAAAGGTAACAATATGTAGTTTCTAGGTCTGTATTTCTATATGTAGTGAGCAGACGCTGCATATGTTCTTTTTATAATCAGGAAATATTTCATAAAGTTAATTAATATTAAATGGAGAAAAGCTCCTTGGCATAGGGAGATCAAGCCTTGCTTTCTTTGAGCATGACTGGAAACCACGCATGTTTGTGTCCACTTAATCCAGACTGTTCCTTTTCATGAAAGAATTCAAATCTTCTGCCAGCTGGAACATTTGCTTTCTTAGTCCAGGGCCGCACATGGGAATCTTGCACCCTGACATCCATTTCCTCAGTAACACACTATGAATCTGTCATCCATGAATTTAGCTAAACTATTTCTGAAGTGTGTTTCATTCTGGGTCATACCATCTCTTGAAGTAAGTAATTCAGTATATTTTCTACTGGCTATATAAAATAGCACTCAGTGTTGCTTTCCAAATGCATGTCTTGGAAATTTCAGAGGACACACTTCTGTTCCAGTATTTGATCGATACATTTTCTGTGTCTTCCTCTTATTGGTACCACTTTGATAGATACTAATCCTAGCCACTGAGAGAAAATCTGATGATGGAAGGATACTTAGAGATCATGATGGTGAAATTACTCCCTTTTTGAAAGTACCTCTTCTGTGTCAAATATAAGGGTTGTTTATTTTGTTCCTCACTTGATCACTTTTAGTGACAGCTCTAAGCATTAGAGAATCTTTATGTTAATCCTGAATCTGCCTACCATTGCCCATCATTGATTGCCCTGGCAATTTCTACCCAGGGGTCTTAGTTTTGTGTTTTGGAGCTACATAGAGTTGTAAGCCTGTTACAATATGACAGCTACCAGCTACAATATGACAGAAAGTAGCTACCACTTCCTTACTTTATTATACTAACAAATATCTCTGTTTGAAATGACCTCTCATGTGTAGTGTCTCCAAAGTCCCTCATTATCTTAGTCACTTTTTGCTTGATATTTTCCTGTTTGTCCATGTCCCTTGTAAACACAACTGTCTAGATTGGTGCATACAAACTACAGGGTACTAGGTCTCTCTATTCCTGTATGATCTGGCACATGCTTTTCCCTCTTCCTAAAATGCTTCTTTCCCTCTCCCTGCCTGGGAATGATGGATTGATTCATCTCTCTGGACCTTGCTCAGATATTACTTTTTTTTTTTTTTAAAGCTGTATCTGAATCCTCTCAGGAAAGCTAAGTACTTTCTTCTCTGTAATTTGCTACTGTTTGGTTCATTTACTTATTATTGCATACATCATATTGGACTCTAGTTAATATAAGCTATCGTTTTTTCCTAGGCAATTCTTCATGGATCAGAGAAAATTGATAAATAAACTGTAGAGCTCCCAAAATATAGTAAATATAGTAAACACTTTGGACACATAAAGCTTGTCCACAAACATCATGCAGGTTAATCTTTCCAAATGGCTACTAATATGACTCTAACTTATCCTTATTCGAATTCACAGAAAGACAAGTTTCGTATCTATGATGAATATTGTAGTAACCATGAGAAGGCACAAAAATTGCTTTTTGAACTTAACAAAATAAGAACAATCCGCACATTTCTTTTGGTAAGTATATGTTTAAGTGTTACCATATGCTGTGATTTGTTGATAGGCTCACTAAGGAGCCAATGACTAGCATCAGTGTGGTGTAAAAACTACTCGTGGGGCAATGCTCTAAATGTGTCCAGGCTAGGAGACTAGAGTCCTTTGATAAACGTAAGAAGGGAGAGTTGGCAGAAGCTTGTGCATGGGAAAACACTGATAATGCCCTCTCCTGGTCGACTATGAATTGTTTGTGAGAACCACAGATTCCTAGTGCGAGAAGACGTTTATGCCAGAGTTCATCATCACTTTTATATCCCTCAGCTCCCTATGGGGCGGTCACAGGAAGGAAACAGATCCTGAGTATTGTAGAAAAGAAATTTAAAGATTGACCTTTCTTCTACATACATTCCTTATTCACTTTTCACAGATAGAACAAGAATATATATTTAATTTCTCCAGGATAGCACAAATAAATGCATATTTTGGTAGTAATTTGGACAACTGCCAGTGAGGACCACATCGTAAATGTACAATTCAATAATATCTAGCAAATTGTGGAGTGGAGCAACCATCCCCATTATCCAGTTATAGAGATTTCCAGCACCCCAAAAAGTCCCTCATGCTTGCTCACCACCCATCTCTACAACCACCATGAACTCTAGGCAATCATTTGATTTACTTTCGATCTCCATAGTTTGCCTTTTCTGGATAGTTCATATAAATGGAATCCTTCAATGTACTCTTTTTTGCCTGGATTCATTTACTGAGTAAAATGTTTTGAGGTTCATCCTCATTGTAGCATATATCCATATGCCATTGATTTTTATTGCTGAATAGTATTCCATTGTATGGATATACCATATTTTGTTTATCCATTTGCCAGTGTATGAACATTGGGTGAGCAAGCAAGCATGATTAATGATGGACCTTGAAGATCATTTCAGAGAGAGATATTTATTAGAAAAGTCAGGAAATGTCCACTTTGAGCTATTTTATAAACAATGCTGCTATGAACATTCACGTACAAGTTTTTGTGTGAATAATTTTCATTCTCTTGGGTAGATGCTAAGAGTGGAACTGCTAGGTCATAGTAAGTTTATGTTTAATAAACTGCCAAGGTGACTGCCATATACACCAGCAATGTATGATGATTGCAGTTTCTTTTTACCTTTGCAAACACAGTTCCAAGTATAGCTATGATAGTGGATGTGTAGTTTATCTCAAGGTTATTTTTATTTGCATTTCTCTCATGACCAATGATATCAGGCATGCTTTCTAGGTTCTTATTAGCCATTCCATATGTCCTGTTGGTGAAATGCTTATTCAAATCTTTTGTCCATTTTTAAATTGAGATGTTTGTCTTACATTGAGCTATAGGTGTTCTTTATTTTGGAGACAGCTTCTGTATCTGACATATGATTTGTGAATATTTCCACCCAGTGTGGTTTGTTCATTTAAAAATGTTATATTTGAAAATAGTCCGATTTATTAAATTTTTTCCATATGAACATGTTTTTGTTATATTTAAGAAGTCTGTATTTGGGTCTTCTACCTTGTTAAGTTTATTACCAAGTGTTTTACTCTTTTTGATGTTGTTGTGATTGGAATGATCTTAATTTCATTTTTTTGGATTGTTCATTGCTACCATATAAACATTTGACTTTTACTTATTTTTGTTTATTGTATATTTTTGTATCCTGTGTTTAAATTCATGTATTGGTCTAGTAGGTTTTTTTTGTAGATTCTTTATGATATTTTACATATGGGATCGTGTCATCCGAGAGTAAAGACAGTTTTATTACTTCCTTTTCAATATAGATGTCTTTTTTTTTTTTTTTTTTTAACCTGGGCTTTTGCACTGGTTAGAACCAGTACAATGTCGAATGGAAGTGATAAGAACAGACATGCCTGCCTTGTTTCTGATCTTAGGGGGAAATCAGTTTTTCATCATTAAGTGTGATGTTAGCTGTAGGTTTATTCGCAGATGTCCTTTTCTGCTTGAAGAAGTCCTACTATATTCATAGTTTGTTAAGAGTTTTTATTGTGACCTTTTTGCCTTTTTCAATATAGGTGTTTAAAGCTATGAATTTTGCCCTACACACTGCGTTAGTTTTATTCCATAAAATTTGACATGTGTTTTCATTTTCATTCAGTTTTTGAGAATGTCTAGTTTCCTTTGTAATATCTTTAGTCTATTCTTTATTTAGAGTTTGTCTTGGAAGGCAGTTCTGCATGGGACTTGTGTCCCTGCACATTTTCCGAGCAGAGGAACTGACTGCCTTTGTTCTGGCTGATCTTTTAAAGGATGTTTATACCACGAACAGCCTCAGAAGGTAGAGATATTCTCTTCCTCCTAAGGGGCGGGCAGTCACTCCTGCTGCCCTCATGGAAGATACATGTTTCTTCGCTTCAGGTCTCCTCTCCTGGTGTCCATGTGCATGGGCCACCTGGTCTTCCTTGTCTTGTGATGTGGGAACTGAGCCGTGGGAAACTGGCCCCAAAATAGTGATACTCTGGCTACCGCTATTGCTATAAGGAAAAAAAAAGTCCTGTAGCTCTGGCCTAGGAGTTTCATGTGTTCTTCCAGCACCCATAAATCTCTGGCAGGTTAACTTTTGAGCTTGCAGGTAGGGTAAAATCTTAGAATCATCAGTTTTAACATTCTGTTATTTTATTTCCCAATATTGGAATTTTCCAAATTTCTTTCTGTAGTTGATTTTTTAAATTTAATTCCATTCTGGTCAGAGAACATATTTAAATCATTTTAAGGCGTTTTTATGGCTTAGCATATGGTCTGTCCTGGAGTTTTTTTTTTTTTTTTTCTCCTCTGTATGTCCCATGTGTGCTTAAAAACTATGCATATTCTGCTGGTGTTGGGCGGAGTGTTCTATAAATGTTAGGTCATTTTTGTTCATAGTGCTGTTTCTGTCTTCTTTCTCCTTTCCTCTAGGTGTTCTGTCAGTTACTGAGGGTAGGATATTGAAATCTATAGGTATAATTGTTAAATTGTCTGTCTTGCCTTTCACTCATGTCAGTTTTTGTTTTAAGTGTTTTGGGGCTCTGTTGTTAAATATGTATTCATTGAAAGTGCTTCTATTTATATTTCTATTGATCATAAAATGTTTTTCTTTGTCCCTAGGGATATTTCTTTTCTTAAAGTCTATTTTGCCTCATATTATTATAGCCATGACACTTCTTGTACTGTTTGTATGTTATATCTTTTTCCATTATTTTACTTATAAACTATTTATGTCTTTCAATCTAAAACATGCCCCTGGAAGGCAGTATATAGTCGTATCTTGCCTTTTTAAAAAATGTTATTTTATTTAAATTCAATTAGCCAATGTATAGTACATCATCCGGATCTTGCTTTTTTATCCAGCCTGACAATCTCTGCCTTTTGATTGAAGTGTTCCATTCATTGATCTTTAATGTAATTATTGATATTGTTGTATTGACATGTACCATTTTATCGTTTTTTCTTTTGTTGTTGTTGTTCCTCTGTTCCTCCTTTACCTTCCTTAGTGTACTATTTTACTTCCTGTGTTGATTTTTTTTTTTTACCTATATTTTTTAGGTTTTTTGGGGGGGTGATTGCTCTAAGAACAATATTCATCTTAATTTATCAAGTCTATTTCCTGAAGTTGGTTATTGTTTTTTGTTTGTTTTGTTTTGTGTTTAGTAACTTTCCTGGGCTTGATTTGAGGACCTGTGACTCTTGTATGTGCAGCTGTTATCTCTACTCAGGTTTTTGTTTTATAATTTAGCCTTTCTTTTTAGGGGTCACTCCAGTGACTGTTTAACTTAGTTCAGTTGGTGATTTGTCAGAGGTGATCAGACATTGTTAATCGTCTTATCTGTGGATCTATGTGTGAGTTTGGGGGGTGGGGGAGACATTCGGAGGGCAGGCAGTTTTCAAGTCAGATCTGGATTTTTCTTTCCCTGCGGATTCCCTCTCCCCTTGGGTGTTTTCTGCATGTGCACAGTCTGACACCTGCTCCAAGGAAGGCTGCAATCTCAGGCTAACAGAATTGTGGGCATTCTACATTTTTGTTTTGGAGTGTGCTAATTTTATTGACAACACCCCCAGGTGTGAGATTTTTATTCTCTGCAGCCCCATCTGGAAGCAGGTTTTCAGGGCCCCTGTCATGGGGCCACTGCAGTAGAGCCACTGTTCAGGGTGAGCTGGGGAAGGTGGGGGCAGGGGGAGGCAGGGGGAAGGTGGGAGAAGCTCAGGTGAAAATGCCATAGACTCCCACCATTCTTACCTGAAAATTCAACAGCTTTTCATGAATAAACACATCTCAATTTTTTGTTTGACTTTAGTTGATTTCTAGAGCCCTGAAATTGATATTTTTGACAATTTGCTGAGTATTATAGTTGTGTTTTGGGAAGAGGATTTACTGATCCCTTTTCTCTCCCACAGCCAAAAGAGGCTCCTATGCCACTAAAATTTTAGGGTCCTTTATATAAAGTGTTAGAACTTTGTTGTCTTAGTGAATCCATTTAGTTCTCAGCAGAGTTGACTGTTTGCCTTGGTCTAGTTTATTGACTGAATTGTGTCAAGCCCTGCCAGTAGTCTCAGAGGAGTGCTGGTTTTTAGATGATCCTACAGCACAGTCTGATAGGAAACCTGGCTTTTATAATTCCTGCCCTGGCACTCAGTGACCACTAATTATTCGAATGACTTTAGGAAATTCATTATATTGCTGGTATCATTTTCCATCTCCATAAAATGGGGATAATAACAATCACCCTTGGGAAAACAGGTAAGAGTTTACAGATTTGGTGGTGGTATTATTTGGAGTACTTGGATGTGCTGCCACCTCAATAAGTTGTCAGCATCAGGGAAATCTCTGGGAACTCAGAGAGAAGACATTCTTTATGTACACATCAGGAGAGAGCTGGCTTTCATAAGACAGTCTAAAGTGGCAACCAACCTCTGCTATTATGAAGACAGTTCATAATCTGTACCATACTATTAGACAAGGAATTAACAGTGTGTTAAGCTGTCATGAATTTCGTAGGGTGCTTCAACCCAGAGCTAGATAAAGGGGGTGGCCGCATTTGTAAGGGGTGCTAACTTGTGTAGGGATACTGAAACATCCCTGGAAATATAGTGAGATGTACATAGATGTGTTTCATATGGTTCCTCTGGGGACAATACCATGCAAAGTTGGAAAGAATATTTTGATAAACTGATTGCAATAGGGGATGAGGCCCTCAAAGAGCATGCTTGAATCAGAACACTTTGCTGCCCCATCTTCTAAAGTGTCTGGGTGAAGTTAAAGTCATGGTGTTAGTTTTGCTGACTTGAATACACAAATTGCTGCGAAAGCCAAGTTGCTCAGGACAGTGGGGCGGTTCTGCTACCCTCAGTCTTTCCTTTTCATCTTTTCCTGCTCAGCACTTGGTCTCTCTTCTCAATGAATATAGGACAGTAGTCTTAAAATGGTGGTCTAAAGGTTGATAAATCATCGGTATGATATTTGAGGGGCCCTTTTCTCCCTTTACTGTGTATTTATTGACTGCTATCTTTTTGCCAATCACTCTGATAGACATTGCAGAAGCAGGATTTGGCACAAGTTTCAAATCTTTTTTTTATTGATGGTCAAACTATAAAATAAAGACCAGATGCTTCAGAGGTTATAGGCTTCTTTTTTTTTTTTTTTAAATCAGAGTTGATTTTCTCTTCTATTTCATCTTACTGTGCTGATTTTGAGATTTCTCCATTCATCTTGCCTCTCTGGAGATCGTATCTGACCTCCTTCTCTGAGATTGGCTGGCCAGTTTCATCGGTGAGGTATTATAGCTAAAAGTGACTTAGCAATCACTTGGTTGAAACATGACAGTTTGACAGTTTTACAGGCAGGAAAACTAGCATTCTGAAATCAACCCAAGTTACATCACTAGTCAGTGGCAAAGCACATATAGAACCCAGTTGTCTCTAGGCCTGCTCTTTACCCCACAGCACAACACCACAATTCAACTACAACACAACTCCCTTTATAAGTAGGATTGATCTGTGTATCTTTGTGTCTATTATTTATTCATCCATCAGTCCATTCATCTGTCTGTCCATCCATCCATCCATCTACCCACTCATCTATCCATTCCTCCGTCTCTATCCTATTTCTTTTTCCTCAGACTTCATAGTCAGGAGAATATATAATAATTAATTTTCAAGATATATATTCAAAACACATTTTGGTTTCTATAACTAATACAAAATGGAAAAATATTTCTCCTTGTCTTCTGTAAATGGTATTTGTGATTGCAAGGGCTCATCTCAGAGAAAGAAACTCTATAGAGACAGGCTTTCACAAGTTTTTAGCAGAAGATTTTATGATAGAAGAAAATTTCATGGCTTCAGGTTTAAAAAATTGTAATTAATTATTTTTATCTCCACTGCAGAACTGCATGCTACTTGGAGGACGGAAGAACACAGATGTTCCCCTGGAAGGATATTTAGTAACACCAATACAAAGAATTTGCAAGTACCCTCTCCTTTTGAAGGTATTTTATGTGTTTATTTCACTGTAGTATTTTCCTTGTACCTGCATATTTTGCTGATGGTCTTTAAAAAATTTTTGTTTTAAATAATATGATTTTCTAAAGAAAGGGCAGATCATAGTTACTAGGGAAAATAGCTATTTTGTCACATATATATGGATTAGGAAACAAATATTTTGGGAAAAGAGACTTTTAGTGCTCCTTGTAGAAAACATACTTGTTTGAGTTTTATTTAGAGAAAATGCATTAGTTTCAAGATAGATCCCATTAAGTACCTTATGACCAGTTTATATCACATTTTATCTACAGGGTTCTTTATCTTAAGTAAATCTACTGTTGGTGTATTTTTTGACTTCCCCTAACATTGGTGTCTTCTTGATGCTAATGAAATTAAAGTGCAAGTTACATAATTTCAGAGCTTGATTTTTGAATCAGTGTTTGTTACAGGGAATGGTATGGGTCACATGGGACAATAATGATAGGATGTAGAATGACAGTGCTAAGCAAATGCTGCCTCTGGATGACAGGATATGTCCCATTAATGGTTGTAGGCCCATTGCCTCATTACAATGACCAAAAGTGTTATTGTGAAAAACATATTATAATGTGCTAATTATGCTTGTACCGCAAGAGTATGCAAATAGATTAGAATAGCAATTCTGGAAATGGTGGTTTTGGAACTATAACAGCAGGACAGGCAGTTTTGGATAGTGGTTGAGCACATGAGCTCTGAGTTCAAATCCTAAGTATTCTGTTTACTAGCTGTGTGACTGAACGCATAATCTAACCCCTTAAAACCTTGGCTTTTTATTAATGAAACAGAAATAATGATGTTGGAATTGTAGCATATATCTGCAAGAATGTGTATAATGGATATGTATATCTGTTTGTGTATGTGTGTATATACATATATATGCATCTGGAAAAAGTATTACATAAAAATAGTAATTGAACTGTTTTATGCAAATCATTTAGCACAGTTATGTACACCATATGTTAGCTGTTATTACTCAAATATGTTTGATTCTGATTTATTTTAATAGATAAACTACTACTTGCTCTCTAAATTTTTAAAATACTCCAATATGCTATGCACATATTAACTGGTGTTCTTATTGATTTACTTTTTGAGAAACAAATGTAAGGAATTTGAGCTAAAAATACATTTTTTTAACTACAACTTCCGTGAGTGACATAACTGGGTTTTTGTTAAAATTTCTTTGAAAACAATTTCTCCTTATTTAAAAGCAAGTTAAAATTGCTTGGTTAAGCTGTAGAGAGAAGCTAACATGGGTATCTCCAGTTCTGCAGAGCTTTAGTGTGGTCTTCAGAAGGTCAGGAGGATTGGTGCAAACCTGACTCCTATCTTTCTGAGAGTCCTTTCAGACTCCTGACTTGGTGACTCAGATTGCTTCGGCTATTCCTGGACCTGATTTTGGAATCCCAAGCATTTGTTTGTTTTAAGAGTCAGAAGGGATAGTGATATTAAGAGAAACACATCATACTAAGTAGTCGTTCTAAATCACTCCTGGATAAGGGATGACCACCAGATGGGGTTGGCTGAGCTGACCTCTCAAAAGATAGAATCATGGACACATCCTTGCTTAGGAAGAAAAAGATCAACTCAGAGCACCTTCAAGGAAGTGGAAAGATGACATCTTTCCCCCTCTTTGGATGATTATCTTTACAAAGAAACATGAAGAAACTATTTACTTGTGTGTAGATAAGTTGGTGTTGATAATTTTTTTGTTGTTGTACCATTGTGCTGATAATCTCTTTGATTTTGGATGGTTTTATTTATTCAGAGAAAAACATTAGGGGATTAGGCTGTGTGTTAAAGAAAAGGTTGTATTTGTGGAACTTGAAATTACTGCTTTGGCCAACCAGCACAGGGTTCATAGAAAGCAACTAATGAAAAATTATGACTAGTCATTTATCTTGCTATTTCACATTATCTAAATTCATGTCTCAACTCCACAGATACCTATTGGGCACAATTGCATAGGGCCCCAAATCATAGTCTGTAGACTGACTTGACCACTTCACATGATTTACAAATACTTCTACACTTTAGAATTTTTAGAGAAGCCAGCATATCTCTTTTATGTATTTGTGATCCAACATAAGTTTTTAAATCTTGTCTTGGGTGTTAGCTCTGCAGAACAGAGTGTGAACATACTGAATGCAGGGCCAAAGTTTATGGCAGAATTTTCAACAGTAACAGACCTCAAGAGAGTATAACAACTGCATATTTTCCCACTGTATGTTAAGAATTAAGAAAATTCTTTTAAAGACTTGCCTCAGGATTTCTGTAATTGTGTTAGTTACATGATGATGGCAACTGTAGTAAAGAAACAAACGACTAATTAAAAAGCAATGTGGTCACAACTGTCTAGACAGTGGGTGAAAATGTTTAATTTTGTGCTTCTAAACAACAAACAAAACCTTTTAATATATTTAAAAGATTAAAGATCATTCTTGCTCTGATATCCTGAATGGAAAAAACCATAAAATGCCAAAAAAAACCCCAAAATCGAAACAAAAAAAAAAAGCTCTTGAGGGGCATATGGCAATTCATTCATTGCAGAAAATGAACCCGAGTAATTGGTGAAAATAGCATAAATTGTTCCTTTAGTGATGGAGTATCGTGGAACTTATAAATTTATTTTGCTAGAGTATAAGACATTATTTAAAAATTTTGCTTTACTTCTGACATTTTTTTTTTAAGATTTTATTTTTATTTATTCGAGAGAGAGAGAGAATGAAAGATAGAGAGCACGAGAGGGAAGAGGGTCAGAGGGAGAAGCAGACACCCTGCTGAGCAGGGAGCCTGATGTGGGACTTGATCCCGGGACTCCAGGATCATGACCTGAGCCGAAGGCAGTCGCTTAACCAACTGAGCCACCTAGGCGCCCACTTCTGACATTTTTAATAGTTTCTCAAAAGTATATTAGAAAATAAGCCATTTAAATTATTTTTGAAATTATAGGACATATTTATTTAAAGGCCTACTGTTCTGTTAAAGACTCTAGGAAGACATATAAAGTTATATTTCTGTTGGAACAGAGGTCAATCTCATAAAAAAATTACATGCTGCCGGTGAGATATTTGACAATTTGAAAGGAGGAATCTAATTTAGTTTCTGAAAACAAAATAATTTAAAGGCCAAAAATAAAGGAGCTGCAAGATGTGTATCAGAGTAGTGCATATCCATTGGTTCAACCTTTCCTTTTTAATCTTAATCTTAGTGGAGTTTGTGGTGTCACTTCTGCAAGTGGCTCTCACGATCTCTGCAGTTTTCATTTCCTGGTCAGTCTGAACCTGCTGTACCAGAAAGCTGAAGATCAAAGGGTGATTTGTTTTTTGTATATAAACAGGAGTTGCTGAAGCGGACTCCAAGGAAACACAGTGACTACGCAGCAGTAATGGAAGCCCTCCAAGCCATGAAAGCTGTCTGTTCCAACATAAATGAGGCCAAGAGGCAGATGGAGAAGTTAGAAGCCTTAGAGGAATGGCAGTCTCACATTGAAGGCTGGGAGGTACATTCACTCTACTCAACAATGGAGTAGTTTAACTTAAATAAACTTAAAATAGTTTTGTTACGTCTTATGCTGTGTGTAGAATTGTGGACATTGGATGAAACCGTAAATGGTCATTTTCCCAGATAATGTCAGAGAGCTGTAACCATTTATGAAAAGTGCTGTCATTATTATTTCTAAATATCTTTAAAGTGGCCATTAACTGACTTAACATCAACCTGAAAGCTTTGTGATAGAGCCATCTAATACTGTGTGGGTTATAAGCTTTGGTAGTTCAGTATTTGTGCATCTTGATTATCCTTTTTCCTGCCTTCGTTTGGTCAATAAGTACACAGCCTGAATCCTGGAGAGAGTAAGGACAGGGAATAACGCTCCATATGTGTTCTATGATACTGTTATTTTCAGATTCTAAATTAGGTGTTTGATGAGGAATTTCATTTTAAGCTCACTTAATCTCTAAATTTGAATTTCCTCATTTCTTAAATGAAGGAACTGTCTATGATGTGATTTTTAAGGTCCATTCAAGATGGTAAGTTTTATGGATTTATGATTCATTGGAGAAAGATTTTTTAAATGATAAAGTAAATGAAGAGTGATATTCAGAATCTGTAATATGTTTTCATCTATGGGTAACTTTGAATCCCCATTAGTTCATGGGGTTGGAGCCCTGTATTATTTTAGTGCTATATAAAGCACAAACTAAAATTTTGTCTCTAAATTGGCTTACTTGAGAAGAGCATGAGCTTTCAACTAGGATAATTTATTTTTATAAAATAAGCAATTAAGATTTTTTTAAAGGTATAAAGAAGATTTAAAATGTTTCTAAGCAAATAATGTATCACACAAATTCAAGTGGATTGCTTTTTATCTTTAAGACGTTATAATTGGCTGATTTGTTTCATATCTTCAATATGTTGGTTTCCATTTAGATCTAAAATTATACCCACTCAGATTTTCAAAGAGACCTCAAACATTAACCTCCGGGAATTCCCCTATTTATCCACCCTTCACCATGAAACTTTTCAAATGCTAGCTGGGATCTAAGCTTTCTCCTCATCTATATTCTTTCATTTCAAGTGTCCAGGGTGACCTCGTATTTCAGCATGAATGCTACTTATTTCAGTCATTTGAAATGGTTGTGTGTTTTACAACTGATTCATGTTGATAATTCCTTTCCTGGGGAGTGGTTGTCCTGCTGGGTTGAGAAAAATGGACTGAAGTTTGCTTTTGTCGTTCTGTTGTCACTTGAGCGTTGGAAGAAAAACCGAACTTGCTTTAAATTACAGGATTTCTCATTGATATCTGCCAGGCCTTTTCCCAAAACAAAACCTCACAGATTCTTCTCAGTACTCTAGGGAAATGGAATCTGTCATAATTTTGTTCCTCCTCATGTATATCCTAAAAATTGTGTCTACTGCAGAAATAAGAGATTCTTTAAAAAGTGTTGATATTTCTTGCACTGGGCATGCCAGTTACTCAAAGGAAGAATGTGTGTGGATCATACTATGTCCATATACAGCCCGTAACAGTGCGTGCCTCAATCTCACCAGCCTCACTGTATTTACAACAAACAGAGCGCAAGAGGAAAATGGGGCATCGGGACAGAGGAAACGGGCTGCAGGAAATCAGATATGACTACAGTTCTAGCATGCACAGAGGAGATCATACGAGTGTTGGGTCCCAAAAAGGGCAGCAGTGCAGATTCTACTGAGGTAGGATTTGAATGTGATTGCATAAGACACGGCACAGCCATGCTGCTTTGGGAGGTTTTGGGATGTTGAGGGAATGCAGCTTGGAGGAAGGCTCAGCCAACTGGTTGGCAACTTGTGATAAGAATCTGATTCCCCATCTCAGTCCACTGCCTTGGAGAGAGGTGGGGAAAGCTGTTACAGTACTCAGGCCTGGTCCCTTCCTGGAAGCTTAGGAGAAACTGCTGATAGGACTCCAAAGGTGCCCAGGACCAAGGGATAGTTCTGTAGGATGAATGCAGGCCCTTGGGGTGAAGGAGGATAAAGAGCTTTCTTTGAATTGCAAACAAGGATTAAGGTTCAGCTTGCAGACAGTTCTGTGTATGTTTAGAGTAGCTCTAGTGGGATTAGGCCAGGGCCAAGGGTAGATGTCAGGTGGCATGTCCGCCAAGAACAGAGAGAGTTCCTTAAAGAGCCTTTGAGGTGAGAAGTCTTGAGCTAAGGCTGGGAAATAGCTCCCTGTCTAGTTACTTCCCCGAGCTCCTGCAGACCTTTTACAACCACCTTCGGGATGACACCTTTGCTCCAGTAACTAAAATTTCTTGAATGATTAAGTATCTGAGTCTGATACACCATAAATTTGCATTATTTCCACTTTAGGTGGATTATTTATTTCAAGTAAGTCACTTAATTATCCAGGGTCTTTTTTTCCCATTAATCAAATGAAGGCTTTCTTTTTTTTTTTTTTTTTTAAAGATTTTATTTATTTATTTGACAGAGAGATAGAGAGCACAAGTAGGCAGAGTGGCAGGCAGAGGGAGAGGGAGAAGCAGGCTCTCTGCTGAGCAGGGAGCCGGACATGGGGCTCGATCCCAGGACCCTGGGATCATGACCTGAGCCGAAGGCAGCCGTTTAACCGACTGAGCCACCCAGGCGCCCCAAATGAAGGCTTTCTATCGTAAAATCTGTCAGGTATCTTGCCTACCTAGTATTTTGTGCTGTAAATGATCATTACATTCCTTTATGTTGAATTTAGGTCAACAAATGATTGAAATCTGTGGTTCCCAAATCAGATGACATAGTGCAAAAGCCTGACTCGTGAGCAGACTTCGTCTCTAGTCTGGACTCTAACCCTTAGTTTGGGGATGATGCATCAGACCTCTCCCACATACAATGTGGGTTATTGCAGGAGTCAGACGAGATACTTTGAATACTGTAAAATGCTATGCAAATGAGCAGTATTTTAAAGCTCTGGTTCAGTGGTAGGATTTTACCCTTGAGCAGTTCCCATTTGCCTAATATATGCACCTGTCTACTGGAGGTGTTATATCACTTCAGTTAAGTTTAGATAGTTTCAAGCCACAGAAGCTAAAAGAAAAATTAATTTAAAAAAGATATGGGGTAGTTCACAGAATCAATAGAAAAGCTACACTCTCAAGGGTGTCTAGGCAGCCGAAGCTGGTAGGCAGGCTCATCAGTGCCCTAACTAAAATGGATAGGCTCTAATAATGTTTTCCACCCTTATATTACATCACTCAAGATTCAAGATCAAAATCTGAGATTCCTCTAGTCTTGCCTGGGCAAATTTGCTTAGGACAGAGGACAGTGGTCCTTGATTGCCAGTCATCCACTTTCCTTTTGAGGGAAGGCTGATCTTCCATTGTACGCAAACTTGGTGAGCCTTTAACAGTTTGCTGAGGTATTATAATCCCCAATACACAGATTTAAAAAATGAGGGCCATATAATTTACCCCAAGTGCTTACAACTAATGGATGGCAGAGTTTAATCTGAAAGTAGACAGACTCGTTCTAAACCCTATATTCCTGTGCTCGCTTCGGCAGCACATATACTAAACCCTATATTCCTTGTCACCATGTAATATTATACCTACACAGATAAAAATTTAGCTAATTCTTTAGATTAAGTTGATTGCTTGCCATTTAAAAGTAAATTGATTAAAGAAATTAGGTTTTCGTAAGCATTTACCTAGTGACTGCCATTACAGAAGATCTGGAGTTTAATTGCTCATATTTGAAGTTCTGCCTTTTATTAGTGTAATTTATTATATCTCAGTTTTATGTCTTATCCAACATATAGAACATTGCACAGGATATTCTGCCAAAGGTAATTGTAGGGCAATGATCAGTGTGCTTGGAAAGGGAAGTTCATTAGCTGTTTAATCAGAGTCACTGATTCATTTCATAGAACAGGACCAGTCTCAGTCTTGGTCTGCTTTTTGGCTGATTGATGGTGTTGTAATGGTAACTCTAATCTTTGGAGTCATAATGAACTGTATTGACAAGGGAGTATTAATAAGCATTATGTCACTTGGTAGTTCAGCTTTACATCCATGATAGGCCTGTTTGGAATAGATCTCTCAAATCTGAAAAAAAATTATATTAAAAGGTAAGAGGGAGAATTAATAATATATGAAGGTATTGGAAAAAATAAGATCAAAATAGTCACTGTGTTTTAGGAAGTAAAAAGAAACAGAAATTTGACACCTCTTGGATACCTTTTTACATGGAGAAATATAATGGTACAAGACCATTTTAACATCCATTTGCTACTTTACATATGATTAAGTTTGTGTCTGATAGTGTATTGACTTGAAGTCATGTTCTCTTACTTCATGAGTGTGAGTCTAACAGAGGTTGTGATGAGATCTGTTTCTTTTTTGTTCTCTACAAGGTGATTTTGTAGATACAAATTTGTCTACTGCCTTGAGGCAGAATTGATTTATAGACAGCCCTTGTTATTTAAGGATATGTTTGGGAAAAAGAGCATTGAAAGTCAATCTACGTAGAAAGGCAAACAGAATTTCGTAAGTGGGAGGGGGGAAGCTTGATTGGGACTTCATTAAAATGAACATTTATGTTATTAGTTTTATCTAATATATGACAGAATCTAGGCTATAACTTCAGTTAAAATAAATTGAATCTCAAAAAGAGTGAATCAAATGCTGAATCTCTTGCGGGTGGGGGCATACATTTTATGACATTATATGATAAAATGATGTGGTAGTCTTCATTTCATGTTTAATTTTTCTAGTAGTTTTAAAAGATTTTTTGAAAGAATATTCAAATGCTTCATTCATTTTCTTGAGACACTCCTTTGATATTGAAACCATTCTCTTATGAAACACCCACCTAGTTGTCATTCTTGTCAATTTTCTTCCACAGTGAGTGGGTCTAGCTCTTGTCAGATCTTCATCTGTCAGTGCTTTGCATACGATTGGGGGAAGTTTCAAGGCCTCCTGTCATCTTTCATCTTTGCCAAGATTATGCCTTCTCTCTGCAGTCTGTGTTTTTCTGGTATTGACATTCAACATTTAGTTGACAAGATAAATGAGGTAGACTCTGGTGTTAAGCAGGGAGAGCCAACAATGGGGTCAGATAATTAGTGAATAGTTTCCTATTATAATGATTTTTGCCACCTCATAGCTGCAAAGAATCGGTAATGAACCCTTATATAACATATTAAGAGAACTTGTTAACATAAAAAGATTTAACCTTTCAAATAGTCCAGATATGATTTAGCAATATTATTTTTATTGCGTCTATTGAGAGGCGGGGATTTGTTCTATTATTGCAGTGCTTCATAAATCATGATTTTAATGTTTGAAGAAATACTGGAAATTAGAAAAGGAGCCATAAAATAAATACATACGCTTCTGACTGTCTTTTCTGGGTGTTGTCATTTTCTGAAAGCATACTTTGGCACCTGACTAGTGTCCACTTATGAAAATTCATCAGACTTCCACATTAAATTCTGTAATGGAGCTTTGAAATTTAATAGTTTTTCATGTATGCTGACTGTATAATTGGCAGCTGATTACATACCTCAAATTATAGAATCAAAATTATTCAGCTTCCTCACAAATTCGATTCTGAATCATTACTATTTTCTTGCTGGATCTTGGACCATGAGGCACCCACAGTGGGAAGAGGGGCCTTTGGTGAGGAGTGTTGCCAGCACGGACTGCCGAGTCCTGGCCTTAGTGACTGAGGTCATTGTTTGCTCATCCATTTCACACAGATCTTTCCACCATTTTGGTGATATTTAAATGGTGTACTTTGTAAATTTGACAAAGAAAATCCCTGGAGAATGATTGAAACCTGAAACCACAGCATGGAATGAACTATGTAGCTAATGATAAACCTAAATAATCATAAACACACAACTATTCCTAATATCCATCACTGTTAATTCATGCCAACTCTCATTTTATTAATGCTGTGTTATAGCAGTGATCACACTCTATTTAATTCTATGTTTACATATCTGTTTCTTCCACAAGTATCGGGAACAAGGGTCATGTCTCATGCCTTGGGTCTCTGGCATCTAGGACAGTGTCTCATACATAGTGGGTTGGCGGTAATTAAACGCAGATATAGTTATATTGTAGTTATGTATTAATTGTCAGTGGCTGCTCACTATTTTTTGATATTTTTGGCTCTTTTGGTTAGTAGCAGTGATTCTGATCTAGTTCTGTTATTTGTTACATTTTTCTGGTCGTTTGATGTTCTCTAATCCTCTTAAGCATCCTGTTCTGGTTTATGGTTTACAAATATATACCATGCAAGATTTTTTATTTCCTCAAATTAGAGTGGAACACTGTGCCGTTGTTTGAAATTCAGTCTCTCTGAATGGATTTTCATAGTTGTGGGTTCTGTTTGTTTTGTCTGAGGACATACACAGATGGGCTTCCCTCACTGTAGTTCCCCTTTGCATCCACCGGGGCCATGGTGAAGGAGGCAGGATGACATAGGTTTCTACAGGCTGGAGTAGAAAGAGAAGTTTTTGGAAGGAGAGGCACTGGATGAGTCGACTCCCACCCCTGGTCACAGTTATTTGTGGATGGTTACTTCTCACCTTGAACTGTCAGTCAGCCTTCCTTTCCGGATTTAATGAAAGCAGTCATGATTAGAACCATCCATGGAACTTCCTGGCTGGGGTTTTGCTGTATTTAATTCTATATATATAATTCATCACAAGCATGATTTTACATGATAAATGTCGCTTCCTAAAGGGAAATGCGTGTTAAAAAAGATAAATCATCTAGATGATAAAAGTACATTATTTTGGTTATTTATTTTTTAAGGGATTGCTAAGACAGAAGAACTCTGAATCATGTGTAAACACATTATTTAAAAATATCTGCATTGAATATGTACATGTACATATTACGTTATGTGTAATGGCTTTAGGGTAGTTCAAAATTAATGATTTATGCAGGCCCTCTTACTTTTTAAAAATAATTCTTTTACACCTTACCTCTCAAATGTTGGTTTATGACTCTGTGATGTATCACTGTACTGTTAAAGTAGCTTATTTCCATGGGCAGTATTTTTTTTCACAGTCACATGAATCATCTTTGTAAAGGTATTTCTATAGTTCAGGTTTTTTCAGTTTTTTTTTTTCCACAGTGAAATAATCTGCTGCCTTCAACATCTGCATGGTGACCCATGAAACACTGTACAAAGCTGATTTAACTAAACATCTTTCCCTTTCTTTTACCTTCCTTCCTTCTTTCCTTCCTTCCATCCTTCCTTCCTTCCTCCTTTCTTTCTTTCTTCCTTTCTTTTTCTTTCTTTCTTTCTTTCTTTCTTTCTTTCTTTCTTTCTTTCTTTCTTTCTTTCTTTCTTTCTTTCTTTCTTTCTTTCTTTCTTTCTTTCTTTCTTTCTTTCTTTCTTTCTTTCTTTCTTTCTTTCTTTCTTTCTTTCTTTCTTTCTCTTTCTTTTTCTTCTCTTTTCCTTCCTTCCTTTTCCTTTCTTTCTTTCTTTCCTTCCTTCCTTCCCTCCTTCCTCCCCCCCTCCTTTTCTCCCTCCCTCTCTCTCTTTCTTTCTGTCTTTCTTCCTAAAACTTTACGAACAGAGAAGCCAACTTGCTAGAGATTTATACCAGGAGAAAATGTTTAACACATTGTTTGGGGAGTTGTAGAAATGTTAAAAGCCTGACTTTAGTATTCATCTAGAGAAAAGCATTTATTATACATGGTTGTTCAATGACTAAATACAGATTTGCCAAAGAATAGATTTCTAGATTTAAAAATTAGCACCGATTTTCAAAATGAAGATAAAATACTAACTAGGTTATGTAGCATTGTGCAGGTTTAAGTGAATATTCACCAGTGATGAAATGTACCACAGGTGACCGTGTGGTGTATTTGCGAGCATGTTAACATGATCAACGCCTGTCTGCCGTGGGCACTGGGGAGCAGTTAGGACTACCTCGGGCAGAGACCTGTGCTCACCTCAATCTCCATGTCACAGGGTTGCCATACGATGCACTTGAGCACCTGGATTCAGGTACTCAAAGCCTCCAAAGCAGTTTTACTTGGAATGTTGACAGAATACCACATGCATCAGCATTTACTGGAATGGCCTGGGACCTTCCCCAGCTTTACTCAGTTTCAGTCTCTGAACCTGGGAATTTTAAGAAGTCCATCAGGTGTGTCTCCCAAACTCTAAACTTTGAGAACCATTGCCCTAGAGGCTTTGCTCTCGTCTGATGATCTGCGTGGCTTGTTTTACTGCTTCCACATTTTTTATTTTCTAGTTCACTCGTCTGGCATTGTCATTTTCATGGACTTTAGTGCTCCTGACTCTTAATCTGACGCTCATAGCCATACTTTATTTCAATTTCTCCTGTGAATTTTGTAGCTTGACTTCTTTATTCCTAACTCTCTAGAAACTCTCCTGGCATTTCTAGGTAAATGAAAAAAAATTGCATGTAGTTTCAAAATATCATAAATTTCATTTACTTTAAAGTTGTGAGATTATTTTTTTTCTACTACAGAGAAAGGTAGATTTATCATGTAAACGAGGGGAAACTATGCCACAGCATTATTTAAAAAGAGACACTTATTATCTATTTGTGCGTGGGATGGATTTGAAGTGAGAGGCACATCATGACTCTACAGAAGACTGTATATACACTTGGTCAAATTTTCTTCAATATTTATAAAATTGTGCATATCTGTGGTTAAGAAATTCTTAATGATTTCCAGCTGCCATTGTCATAGAAATCATGCACAGCTCAATCATGGTAAATCAAGAACAAAATGGTTATTCTTTATCATCTATGAGATACACATGGTATAAAGAGAAATGCTACAGGCCATTCTTTTAGGAGTTTTTTAGACAAATGTGTATGTTCGACACAGATTCCTTTAAGTTGCATAAGCAATCCTCTGGGAATTATTTAATTATTCACTGAAGAGATTTCATGTGATAATAGTAGATTACTATGGTAGAAGATAGTAAAGGTAGATACTGTACTAATTCTTAAAGTTTGCTGTTAACTATTAAAGACACCTCAGTGATAGAAATGTCTCAGTAGGATTTAGTAAAATATAATATGAGTGATGTTATGTTTATATTGTGAGATATACTTTGAAGTATAACAAGATGGTTGGGCTTGATGTCATTACCCCACAAAATTTCATTAATAGATTATTAAACAGATACTTTGGGTTGTTTATGAAAAGAAGTGTTGCTTTCACAGAGGTCAATTAATCTTATTCTGATTTTTGATCAGGAGCTAGGAGCTAATGGGGAACCTATGATAATGACTTAAACATAATGTATATTTTTAAGATTTTTTTAATTTTAAATTTTTTTAAGATTTTATTTATTTATTTGAGAGAGAGAGAATGAGAGACAGAGAACATGAGAGGCATGAGGGTCAGAGGGAGAAGCAGACTCCCTGCTGAGCAGGGAGCCCAATGCGGGACTCGATCCTGGGACTCCGGGATCATGACCCGAGCCGAAGGCAGTCGCTTAACCAACTGAGCCACCCAGGCACCCCTTTTTTTAAGATTTTTTTAAAAAAATTGTTTTTATTTGAGAGAGAGCGGGAGAGAGCATGAGTGGCGGGCAGGGAGAGGCAGGCTCCCCACTGAGCAGGGAACCTGACAAAGGGCTCCATACTAGGACCTTGGGATCATGACCTGAGCTGAAGGCAGATGCTTAACCGACTGAGCCCGTGCTCTGGCTCAGGTGCCCCAAAACACAATGTATTTGTATATTAGTGAGGGGTTTGAGAGTTTGCTATGATACCAATCTAGATTAAATCATTCAAAAGTCAAACTATTTAAGTATATGATAGAGGAAAATGATCGAGATGCTTTGCTGACTAATGGAGCACTTTGAATTAGTTGTAAGATGGGATTGCCGTAAATGTGCTACTATAATCTTATGGTATCAAGATAGGTATTGTAGGGGACTGGAATAATAGTAAAATAAATAAATAAATAAATCACTATATGATTTATTTGCCAGCTCACATCCGAGTGGTTGTGCTCACTTCCAGAGGTGTTACATATTAAGGGAGACCCTGACAAACTGGAGAAGGTTCAGAGGAGATCTTCAGGGATCTTGCAGGTTTCTCAAATCAAGCCATAGGATGAATGGTCAAAAGCAATGCTAGTTATCTAGCTTGGGAGGCAGAAGGGAAGTGTACTGGCTATTTTCAGATACTGGAGAGCCAGGCCTGTCATAAGGAAGAGGGTATTCCTCTACTCCCAGGAGGCAGAAGTAGAGTCAGTGAGCAGAAAGGGAAGTAGATTTTGGTTCTACGAATAGAAAAATTTTTCTAATAATTAGAGTGGCTAAGTAAAGAAATAGCTTTCTTAAGAGGGAATGAACTTAATTTTACTAGAATTGTTCAAGAATAGGCTAGAAGGCCTTTTTTTGTCAGGGCAAAAGTCAGTGTTCTCTGAGGCAACAAGATGTGTCTACCCTCAAAAACTGGAGAATCAGAAATAACACTGTCTTCAACGAGTTAAAGCATAAAAATCAACATAGAGTGAACCACAGCAGAGGTCAGAAATAAGTGAAGTCTCCTTGAAGAAGAAAATCATCTTCAAAGTCAGCAATGTTGATTGTACTAGCCTTTATTGAGTCCTTTTCTGTGCTAGGCATTGTGCTGGCAGTTTTATATATATTGCCTATTAATTCTGTGAATAAGTTAAGTACTATTATTCTTTTCTACATTGGTTAGAAGGCATGAACATAGCTACAGAATCAAAGGAGTCATTCAGAAGTGTGATTTGTTTGTAGTGGAAGCCGAGAAGAGAGAGAGCAAGGAGAGAGAGACACACAGAGAGACAGATAGACTTTGAATTGTCTTGTCCAGGTGGTAGATTGTGCTAGCTCATTGCTTTCAAACTGCTCTAATTCTTAAGCCTAGTTCACTAAGATATCCTCCCTGCCCTCCCTGCTTCCTTCCTTCCTTTTTTCTGCCCTCTCTCTCCCTCCCTCCCTCCCTCCCTCTCTCCGCTTGGTATATAAATGAACAACTGCAGCCCCATCTATACGTTCTGTTGAAGACCCTCCTCTAATAGTCCAGGCATGCCTCTGACTTGTCTAATGCTACCATCTGAGCAAGCTTCCTGCTATAAAATTGGCTTTTTTATTAGAAATCAAAGGTACAGCTGCTGACGGGCAGTGCTCAGTCTCCCCAACACTTGACCTATGGGAAGCTAGCTAGCTAGCATGGCCCTGCTCTTCAGTTCAGTCTGTTCACAGGACAGGAGACAGCTTTTCTCAACTGGGAAGCATGACTTCATCAGAAAGTCTTTGTGGCACTGACAAGATAAAAGGTATGAACAAACAAGAACTTGATGGTGGAGAGCAATTCAAATAACATGCAGACAGGTCACAGGAAGACAAAGACAGGGAAGAGCCTGGGGTATGGTCAGGGGTCAAACTCTCAGTGGTGGTCAGCAATTGTGTCCTTTCCTCTGTTACTGTCTGGTTGTGAGTTGTTTTTTTTTTACTTGTGTCAGGATTCTTTCTGATTATAATATAGCTTTCCAAATAGGAAGTTTACAAAGGGAGATTGTGTTGGCCATACTTACGGGAACATTCGCTGTGGATGTCAGGTATTTTTATGATCAAGAATAATATATACCTATTTTTTATTTTACACATTAGTCCCCGTGAGTTCTTCAGAGCTTGAACAATATCTCCTGTGAGACTGTGTAAAGGGATGGAATAAGTGGCCTCTAACCACTATACTAATTTACATTAAATTCTTCTTATATTTATCAATAAAGATTATAATCACAAACAAGTCGGAAAGGTATGGTTAAGATTTCTCTCAAGTATGGGGGTGTTCGGGTGGCTCAGTTGATTAAGTTGGTTTTGGCTCAGGTCATGATCTCAGGATCCTGGATCGAGCCCCGTGCATCTGCCACCCTGCTCAGCAGGGAGCCTGCTTCTCCCTCTCCCTGTCCCTCTGCCCCTCCCCCCCTACTCGTGCTTACTCTCTCTCTCTCTCTCTCTCTCAAATAAATAAAATCTTTAAAAAAAAAAGACTTTTTGTCAAGTAGGAATGCATCTACTAATACCTACCTATAATTATATTGGGAACTTCTTTGGAAGACTGGTTAATACGCAGATTAGAATAACATCTGCAGTTACCATTTAATAAAATAACAAGTTTGCGTCTTTGCTTTACTTTTTTGGGCTACTATGAGAAATAGTCTAAGGTGAAGTATTTTGTACCTTTTGTAAAATTGTTACCAGTAAAGCCACCTCCATAACATCGTATAGTTCCCTGTGCAAGAATCAATGTGATGTTTCCTTGTTTACATTTTTAATACTATTCTATCTTAATTTTTTTCTGAGGTAGGGATAGTATTTAAATAAGAAATCATTGCCACTAAAATTGGGATTTATATTCATATTTGATGACAGTTTTTACTTAATTATCACATGATGAAGGATATGAAATTGTGTAAATTTTTAATAGATCTCTAGTTATATGTCCATCTTTATGATGAAAGAAAAAAAAGAAAAGGAAATGTCTTAAATCTAAAATATTTTGTAATGGCTGGTCACCAGAGGGGAGTGGGTGGGGGGAATAGGTGAAAGAGGTGAAGGGGATTAAGAGCACACTTACCATGATGAGCACTGAGTAAGGTATGGAATTGCTGAGTCACTATATTGTACACCTGAAACTAGTATAACACTGTATGTTAACTCTCCTGGAATTAAAATAAAAAAACTTAATAAAACAAAATACTTAAGTGAAACATAAAAACAAAAAATAAAATGTGTGCATAGGGACGCCTGGGTGGCTCATTCGGTTAAGCGTCGGCCTTTGGCTCAGGTCATGATCCCAGGGTCCTGGGATCGAGCCCCACATCGGGCTCCCTGCTCAGCAGAGAGTCTGCTCCCCTGCTTGTGTTCTCTCTCTCGCTCTCTCTCTGACAGATAAATAAATAAAATCTTAAAAAAAATAAAGTTAGTAAAAAAATAAAAAAATAAGAAATAAATAAAATGTGTGTGTAATATAGACACTCAACACAATCACATTCTTTTAATTTCCAATTTGGGAAGTTTCTTATTGACAGGTATCAGTTGTCACCATAATTTAAATTTTTATAATCAATCAGAAAAACTATATCAATGATAACTGTGGAAGTACGAAATTAATTGTCTGATTGTTAAATATCAAAAATAAAAAATAAAAGCATTAAGTTTAAAAAGAGTCAGAAATTTATCCCTGGATTTAAAGAGAGCAGACATATTGAAAATAGAAGTATTCTTGCAGAGCATGCTTAACAGCTATCTACTGAAAACTTTTTTTTCTTTTTTGTCTAACTCAGTGCATTAGTTGTGATAGTTTAGGTTGTAGATACAAATAGATGGCCACATTTATAATGGCTCAAATTAGATGTTTTTGATCAGCTCACACAACAATCCAATGCTTGTGCTCTGCTTCATTGTGCACCTTTCCTCTGTTTGTGATTCAGGCTCCTTCCATCTTGTGGCTCCTCTCAATGGTTAGCGCTTGTGTTAAGACCCAGTTTTGTCACTAATCATCTGACCTTAGTGTGCACTCAGTGAAGGCTCATTTAATGAATGAGTATGCCTATGCTAACTTTTAACTTGGGTAAAAGGCTCTATGGAAGGTTGCTCTCTTTAAATAGTTTTTTTTTTCCCCCTTTAATTTCTTCTTTTTTCTTCCTATCAATCCTAGGAGTGGATAAATAAATTGAGACCTGCTAAAAATTTAGAGAACTTCGTGTACTTTGTGATGTATTCATGGAACTCTTTTCCCCTACCAGGGAAAGAGAGGAGGAGAAGAGGAGTACTAGGGACATGAATGTTATGCATCACTTTGAAATCATCTCCTTTTAAAAGAACATAGTAACATGTATCATCCATGCTTATGTATGCACACATGTGTGAGAAAGCTTAAAGAAGACACAGAATCTCTTAACCACAGTTGTATCTGCTGAGACTGACCAGGAATCTGGGAGCGAAGGAGACCTCCATCCAGTGTATAAATATTTATGGTGTTTCAACCTTTATCCTGTCCATATATTGTATCTTGAAATAAAAACAGACTTTTAAGGAGAAATAGAATCACACACAAAAGTTTCTGTTAAGTAATCAAACATTGTCTCCATTTTTTTTTTTTTTTTTTTTTTTTTTGACCTAGGGATCCAACATCACGGACACCTGCACTGAGATGCTAATGTGTGGCGTCTTACTGAAAATTTCTTCTGGAAATATTCAAGAACGGGTGTTTTTTCTTTTTGATAATCTTCTGGTGTATTGCAAAAGGAAACACAGGTAAGGTGATAAACAGGTAATACTTCAGAAATTACTTATTAACCTCAAAAAATTTTTTTAATAAAAAAAGAAATTATTTATCAGTCCCATGAATTCAACCTTTTCCTCTGTGCTCCTGGGAACTCAGGGTCTCCTCAGTAAATTTCACATA
This sequence comes from Zalophus californianus, assembly GCF_009762305.2. Lineage (NCBI taxonomy): Eukaryota > Metazoa > Chordata > Mammalia > Carnivora > Otariidae > Zalophus > Zalophus californianus. Next base: position 127,780,836 of record NC_045598.1, read on the forward strand.
CTCTTAGCCTATTCTCTGATTGTTCTCTTTACTTCTTGTAAAACCTGACAAAATGTGACTATCATTAAATAACACTACCTCCCAGGAACCTTCTGGAGGAAAAAATTTTTTTCTGTTGCTAACCCACACGTCTCAGGCCCTGTAGGAAAGGTGGGTGTGTCTTCTGTGTTTCCCAGTGCTGCTTCCCAATCATTTCCTCCTCTTCCTTGGAAATACTTTCCCTGATCGCCTCATCTAGTATAGCCTCCCAGCCATTTTCTATCAACATCTAGAAAATTCTTGCTAATATTTTCTTCAGTATTTATTTATTTGTTGCCACCTTTACTGGATTAGACTGTAAAGTCCATTAGAACAGTGGTCTTGCTACTTATTCTGTGCTATTTCCCCAGAGACTGGACCTGCCATGTAATAGACGCTCAAGAGGTGTTTGTTGAATAAATGAATGAATGAAACCCAAGCAAGTTCCTGGTATAGCTTAGCCATCATTAGTTTAAGTAATTTAATGTGGCAGTGTTATTGCTGTAATGTTATTTGTTTTAAAGCATGGATATAATTTTTTCTTCAGAAGGTAGTTATCTTATAGGATGTTTCCTTGAACTCTTGGCAAAACGTTTTGCAGGTTGTTTAAGAAAAAAGTAAAGTTGCACTTAATTGGGAAATTTCCTGAGCCTTTATATGCTTCTTCCTAACCATATCTAGGATATATTAGTTTCAGTGAAAAGGTACTAAAAAGGCTTCATGAAATTCAAAGGTAAAACAGGTGGGTTGAGGATGCAGGATGCCCAGAGCAAGTTTTCTGAACATTGGCAGCTATGTTGATGACATGGGAGTTCGGCCTCTTGGATTATAGTATCAGAATTCCCTAGCATGAGACATTAGTGTGAAAATACAATGGCACTAACCAAGAAAGCATAGAAGTGCCCATGTGCCTCGATGAAAGGGGACAGGTTAGGATTAAAGTCAAAGGATAGTTGTGGGGCACCTGGGTGGCACAGTCGGTTAAGCGTCTGACTCTTGGTTTCGACTCAGATTGTGATCTCAGGTTTGTGAGATTGAGCCCCACATGGGGCTCTGCACTCAGTGTGGGGTCTGCTTGAGTTTCTCTCTCTGCCTGTCCCTCTGCCTCTTCCCATTCTCACATGTGCTTTCCCTCTCTGGCTCTAAATAAATAAATAAATAAATAAACAAATAAATAATAAATCTTTAAAAAAAAAGATAGTTGTTGTTAATCCCTGCCTTAATGAGCTTTTTAAAAAAGATGCTTTTACCACATATGAAAATGAACTTGTCTATTTTTTTTAGTATACTCTTCTAAATTCTTTGTGTTTGCAGCAAGATTGGGATTAATAGAAATAGGTCTCAGGAAGATGTAGAAAAGCCTGTTAATTTTAGTTGGATATAACTCATTAAAAAATTGTAATGTTACTGTTGGTGGGAATGCAAGCTGGTGCAATCACTCTGGAAAACCGTATGGAGATTCCTCAAGCAGTTGAAAATAGAGCTACCATACGATCCAGCAATTGCACTACTGGGTATTTACCACAAAGATACAAATGTAGGGATCCGAAGGGGTACGTGCACCCCAATGTTTATAGCAGCAATGTCCACAATAGCCAAACTGTGGAAAGAGCCAAGATGTCCATCGACAGATGAATGGATAAAGAAGAAGTGGTATATATACACAATGGAATATTATGCAGCCACCAAAAGGAATGAGATCTTGCCATTTGCAACGACGTGGATGGAACTGGAGGGTGTTATGCTGAGTGAAATAAGTCAATCAGAGAAAGACATGTATCATATGACCTCACTGATATGAGGAGTTCTTAATCTCACGAAACAAACTGAGGGTTGTTGGAGTGGTGGGGTGGTGGGAGGGATGGGGTGGCTGGGTGATAGACATTGGGAAGGGTATGTGTTATGGTGAGCACTGTGAATTGTGCAAGACTGTTGAATCACAGTTCTGTACCTCTGAAACAAATAATGCAACATATGTTAAGAAAAAAGAAAAAGAAGAAGATAGGAGGAGGGGAAGAATGAAGGGGAGTAAGTCAGAGGGGGAGACGAACCATGAGAGACAATGGACTCTGAAAAACAAACAGGGTTCTAGAGGGGAAGGGGGTGGGGGGATGGGTTAGCCTTGTGATGGGTATTAAAGAGGGCACATTCTGCATGGAGCACTGGGTGTTATGCACAAACAATGAATCATGGAACACTACATCAAAAACTAATGATGTAATGTATGGTGATTAACATAACAATAAAAAATAAAAAAAATTGTAATGTTGTTCAAGTTGTTTAGGTACAATTGGTTTTTTTCCAGCCTTATTGAGAATTAGTGGGCAAATAACATTGTAAGATATTTTAATTGTACAATATGATGATTTGATATACATTATGAAAGGATTTCTCCCACGGAGTCAATTAACACATCCATCTAGGTGCAGTTATTAAAGGCATCCATTTGAGAATGAGATCTTTTTCTTAATTACAGTTGATTTCATACTTATTTATATACGTGCCTGCCTTCAAGTCCAAAGTTTTTGCAAAATTAGCTGTGTACAATGATGATACCTTTTATGGCCTTATGGCTGTCATTGTTGAATAGGTAAACAACAGGAAAGATTTTGTAAAATTAAAATCCTGAAGTGTTTTTTTTTTTTTAAAGATTTATTTATTTATTTTGAGAGAGAGAGAGAGAGAGAGCAGGGGCAAAGGGAGAGGGAGAGAAGCATACTCCCTGCTGAGTGCAGAGCCTGATGTGGGGCTCAATCCCATGACCCTGAGATTGGGACCTGAGCCAAAATCAAGAGTTGGGCAATTACCTGACTGAACCACCCAGGTGCCCCCAAAATCCTAGTTTTTGAGCAAATATTCTTAATGTATGTATAATGTGGACAAAATACATAGTGGCTAGAAATGGAAATTACTGAGTAAATCTGATTGTCTATTCCCTTCCTGAATTGAAGTAGTGTGAATATACCATCCATTCCCTTCATTTTAGAATACTTCATCCCCTTTACCAAGTACTATTGAAGCTCTACAGATCGTTTAGTAAGTATGAGTAAACTGAACCTTTTCCAAATTTCCATAATATTTTAATTGCACAACCCAGAGACTTGATGAATTTAACTCTAGAGTTTATATTCACAAAAGACAAGAGTACTGATTTCGCATCTCAGCTTTGGATATTTCTAATGGTATTAATCTTAGGAGAAACTAGTATTTAAAAAGATAAAGTGTGTGTAATATTTATTTTTTTAATTTAAAAAATTTTTTTAAATTTTATTTTATTATGTTAGTTAGTCATCATACATTACATCATTAGTTTTTGATGTAGCGTACCATGATTCATTGTTTGCGTATAACACCCAGTGCTCCATTCAATACGTGCCCTCCTTAATACCCATCACTGGGCTAATCCATCTCCCCACCCTGCCCTCCCCTATAAAACCCTCAGTTTCTTTCTCAAAGTCCATAGTCTCTCATGGTTCATCTCCCCCTCCAATTTCCCCCTTCATTTTTCCCTTCCTACTATCTTCTTTTTTTTTTTTGTAAATACATAATGTATTATTTGTTTCAGAGGTATAGGTCTGTGACTCATCAGTCTTACACAATTCACAGCACTCACCATAGCACATACCCTCCCCAAAGTCCATCACCTAGCCACCCCATCCCTCCTACCCACCACCACTCCAGCAACCCTCAGTTTCTTTCTGAAGATCAAGAATTCCTCATTATCAGTGAGATCATATGATACTTGTCTTTCTCTGATTGACTTATTTCGCTTAGTATAATACCTTCTACTTCCATGTATGTTGCTCCAAATGGCAAGATTTCATTTTTTGTTTTTGTTTTTTTTTATGGCTGCATAATATTCCACTGTACATATATACCACATCTTCTTTATCCATTCATCTGTTGTTGGAAATCTTGGCTCTTTCCATAGTTTGACAATTGAGGACATTGCTGCTATAAACATTGGGGTGCATGTACCCCTTCGGATCCCTACATTTGTATCTTTGGGGTAACTACACAGTAGTGCAATTGCTGGGTCATAGGGTAGCTCTATTTTCAACTTTCTAAGGAACCTCCATACTGTTTTCCAGAGTGGCTTCACCAGCTTGCATTCCCACCAACAGTGTGGGCGGGTTCCCCTTTCTCCGCAATCTTGCCAGCACCGGTTGTTTCGTGACTTGTTCATTTTAGCCATTCTGACTGGTGTGAGGTGTTATCTCATTAAGGTTTTGATTTGGATTTCCCTGATGCAGAGCGATGTTGAGCACTTTTTCATGTGTCTGTTGGCCATTTGGATGTCTTTTGGAAAAATGTCTGTTCATGTCTTCTGCCCATTTCTTGAATGGATTATTTGTTCTTTGGGTGTTGAGTTTCATAAGTTCTTTATAGATTTTGGATACTAGCCCTTTATCTGATATGTCATTTGCAAATATCTTCTCCCATTCTGTCAGTTGTCTTTGGTTTTGTTGACTGTTTCCTTTGCTGTGCAAAGGTTTTTTATCTTGATGAAGTCCCCGTAGTTCTTTTTTGCCCTTGCTTCCCTTGCCTTTGGTGATGTTTCTAGGAAGAAGTTGCTGTGGCTGAGGTCAAAGACATTGCTGCCTGTATTCTCCTCTAGAATTTTGATGGATTCCTCTCTCACATTTAGGTCTTTCATCCATTTTGAGTCTATTTCTGTGTGTGGTGTAAAGAAATGGTCCAGTTTCATTCTTCTGCATGTGGCTGTCCAATTTTTCCAACACCATTTGTTGAAGAGACTTTTTTTCCACTGGACAATCTTTCCTGCCTTGTCAAAGATTAGTTGACCATAGAGTTGAGGGTCCATTTCTGGGCTGTCTATCCTGTTCCATTGATCTATCTGTCTGTTTTTGTGCCAGTACCATACTGTCTTGATGATGGCAGCTTTGGAATAGAGCTGGAAGTCTGGAATTGTGATGCAATCAGCTTTGCTTTTCTTTTTCAACATTCCTCTGGCTATTCGGGGTCTCTTCTGGTTCCATACAAATTTTAGGATTATTTGTTCCATTTCTTTGAAAAAAGTGGTTGGTATTTTGATAGGGATTGCATTAAATATGTAGATTGCTCTAGGTAGCATTGACATCTTCACAATATTTGTTCTTCCAGTCCATGACCATAAAACGTTTTTCCGTTTCTTTGTGTCTTCCTCAATTTCTTTCATGAATATTTTATAGTTTTCTGAGTACAGATTCTTTGCCTCTTTGGTTAGATTTATTCCTAGGTATCTTATGGTTTTGGGTGCAATTGTAAATGGGATTGACTCCTTAATTTCTCTTTCTTCTGTCTTGTTGTTGGTGTATAGGAATGCCACTGATTTCTGTGCACTGATTTTATCTCCTGCCACTTTACTGAATTCCTGTATGAGTTCTAGCAGTTTTGGGGTGGAGTCTTCTGGGTTTTCCACATAAAGTATCATATCATCTGCAAAGAGTTAGAGTTTGACTTCTTTGCCGATTCGGATGCCTTTAATTTCTCTTTTTTGTTTGATTGCTGAGGCTAGGACTTCTGGTACTGTGTTGAATAGCAGTGGTGAGAGTGGGCCTCCCTGCCATGTTCCTGACCTTAGGGGGAAAGCTCTCAGTTTTTCCCCATTGAGAATGATATTCGCTCTGGTTTTTTCATAGATGGCTTTTATGATATTGATGTATGTATCTATCCCTACACGCTGAAGAGTTTTGGTCAAGAAGGATGCTGTACTTTGTCAAATGCTTTTTCTGCATCTATTGAGAGGGTCATATGGTTCTTGTTCTTTCTTTTATTAATGTATTGTATCACATCAATTGATTTGTGGGTGTTGAACCAACCTTGCAGCCCAGGAATAAATCCCACTTGGGGGTGGTGAATAATCCTTTTAATGTACTGTTGGATCCTTTTGGCTAGTATTTCGGTGAGAATTTTTGCATTCATGTTCATCAGGGATATTGGTCTGTAATTCTGCTTTTTGATGGGGTCTTTGTCTGGTTTTGGGATCAAGGTAATGCCTCAGAAAATGAGTTTGGAAATTTTCCTTCCATTTCTATTCTTTGGAACAGTTTCAGAAGAATAGGTATTAATTCTTTTTTAAATGTTTGGTAGAATTCCCCTGGGAAGCCATCTGGCCCTGGGTTCTTGTTTGTTGGGAGATTTTTGATTACTGCTTTAATTTCCTCAGTGGTTATGGGTCTGTTCAGGTTTTTTATTTCTTCCTGGTTCAGTTTTGGTAGTTTATATATCTCTAGGAATGCATCCATTTCTTCCAGGTTATCTAATTTGCTGGCATATACTTGCCCATAATATGTTCTTATAATTGTTTGTATTTCTTTGCTGTTGTTCATGATATCTCCTCTTTCATTCATGCTTTTATTTATTTGAGTCGTTTCTCTTTTCTTTTTGATAAGTCTGGCCAGGGATTTATCAATCCTATTAATTCTTTCAAAGAACCAGCTCTTGTTTCATTGATCTGTTCTACTGTTCTTTTGGTTTCTATTTCATTGATTTCTGCTCTGATGTTTATTATTTTTCTTTCCTGCTGGGTTTAGGCTTTATTTGCTGTTCTTTCTCCAACTCCTTTAGGTGTAGGGTTAGGTTGTGTATTTGAGACCTTTCTTGTTTCTTGAGAAAGGCTTGTATTGCTATATTCTTTCCTCTTAGGATGGCCTTTGCTGCATCCCAAGGATTTTGAACAGTTGTGTTTTCATTTTCATTTGTTTTTATGAATTTTTTATATTCTTCTTTAAATTCCTGGTTGACCCGTTCATTCTTTAGTAAGATGCTCTTTCGCCTCCATGTATTTGAGTTCTTTCCAACTTTCCTCTTGTGATTGAGTTCAGTTTCAAAGCACTGTGGTCTGAAAATATGCAGGGAATAATTCCAGTCTTTTGGCACTGGTTGAGACCTGATTTGTGACCTAGGATGTGATCTATTCTGGAGAATGTTCCATGGGCACTAGAGAAGAATGTGTATTCTGTTGCTTTGGGATGGAATGTTCTGAATTTATTTGAGAAGTCTATCTGGTCCAGTGTGTCATTTAAAGCCTTTATTCCCTTGTTGATCTTTTACTTAGATGATCTGTCCTTTTCGGTGAGGGGGGTGTTAAAGTCCCCTACTATTATTGTATTTTTGTCAATGTATTTCTCTAATTTTTTTATTAATTGGCTTATGTAATTGGCTCCTCCCATGTTAGGGGCATAGATATTTACAATTGTTAGATCTTCTTGTTGTATAGACTCTTTAAGTATGATACGGTGTCCTTCCTCATCTCTTATTATAGTCTTTGTTTTAAAATACAATGTCTGATAAAGGATTGCCACCCCAGCTTTCTTTTGATGTCCATTAGCATGATAAATGGTTTTCCACCCTCTCACTTTCAATCTAGAGGTGTCTTTGTGTCTAAAATAAGTCTCTTGCAGAGAGCATATCGATGGATCTTTTTTTTTTTTTTTACCCAATCTGTTACCCTATGTCTTTTGATTGGGGCATTTAGCCCAATTACATTCAGGGTGCCTTTTGAAAGATATAAATTTAGTGCCATTTTATTGCCTGTTAGGTGACTGTTACTGTATATTGTCTGTGTTCCTTTATGGTCTATGTTACTTTTAGGCTCTCTCTTTGTTAAGAAGACCCCTTTCAATATTTCTTGTAGGGCTAGTTTCGTGTTTGCAAATTCCTTTAGTTTTTGTTTTTCCTGGAAGCTTTTTATCTGTCCTTTTATTTTCAGTGTCAGCCTAGGTGGATATAGTATTCTTGGCTGCATATTTTTCTTGTTTAGTGCTCTGAAGATATCATGCCAGTCCTTTCTGGCCTGCCGGGTCTCTGTGGATAGGTCTGTTGCTAATCTAATGTTTCTACTGTGTAGGTTACAGATCTCTTGTCCCGAACTGCTTTCAGGATTTTCTCTTTGTCTCTGAGAGTTGTAAGTTTTACTATTAGATGTCAGGGTATTGACCTATTTTTATTGATTTTGAGGGGGATTCTCTGTGCCTCCTGGATTTTGATGCCTGTTTCCTTCCCCAAATTAGGTAAGTTCTCTGCTATAATTTGCTCCAATATACCTTCTGCCCCCTCTCTCTTTCTTTTTCTTCTGGGATCCCAATTATTCTAATATTGTTTCATCTTATGGTATGACTTATCTCTCGAATTCTGCCCTCATGATCCAGTAGTTGTTTATCTCTCTTTTTCTCAGCTTTCTTATTCTCCATCATTTGGTCTTCTATATCACTAATTCTCTCTTCTGCCTCTATTATCCTGGCAGTTAGAGCCTCCATTTTTGATTGCACCTCATTAATGGCCTTTTTGATTTTGACTTGGTTAGATTTTAGTTCTTTTATTTCTCCAGAAAGGGATTCTCTAGTATCTTCCGTGCTTTTTTCCAGCCGAGCTAGTATGTTTATAATTGTCATTCTGAACTCTAGTTCTGACATCTTACTAGTGTCCCTTTTGATTAGGTCCCTGGCAGTCGGTACTGCCTCTTGTTCTTTTTTTTGAGATGAGTTTTTCTGTCTTGTTATTTTGTCCAGAGGAGAATAGATCAATGAGACAACAAAATGCTAACAGGGTAACGTTGATCCCAGAAAAATATACAGTAAACAAATCAGAAGAGACTCGAAATTGGGGGGAAAAGGGAGGGAACGAAAGAAAGAAAAAAAAAGAATATGAACAAATGTGATCAGGCTGATGAATAGATCAGTGCCACACACTAGATTTTGGGTGTATTTTGGTCTGTCAGAAGAAACTGAGTCCCAAAATTTTAAAGAGATAACAACATATATATATGTTGTATATATATATATATATATATATATATATATATATATATATATACATATACATATACACAAAAAATAAGGTTAACTACAATGAAGGGATAGAATATGAGTCTAAAAATGAAATATAAAAAAGATTTTTAAAAAAGGCATTGATATGATAAGATGTTGGTTGAGAAAGGGAAAAAAGAATAAACAAAATTGAAAAGGAACAAAATAAAGAAAATCAAAAAAATTAACTTCGAAAGACTAAAGAATCATGGGAAAAAAAGACACGAAATCTATGTGCTGTATTCCTCTGGTGCTGGAGTGCTGCTGTTCTCATTGATTGGTAAACTTGGTCTTGGCTGGATGTTCTTGCTGATCTTCCGGGGGAGGGACCTGTTGCCGTGGTTCCCAAATGTCTTTGTCAGAGGCGGAATTTCCTTGCCTTTGCCGGGGGCGGGCTAAGTAATCTGCTCGGGTTTGCTCTCGGGAGCTTTGGTTCCCTGCAAGCTTTCGGTACAGCTTTGGAGGGGGAGAGTCAAAATGTCGGCTTCCCGATCTCCCTCCGGTAGGGGCCGAGAACTCGGGGCCCCACTCCTCAGTGAGCCCCCCAGATTAAAGCAATCAGTCCTGTCTCCCCGGTCTCTGGTTGCCCTCCTTTCTAACCTGACGTGTGACTGAGCGTTTCTGTCTCTGGCTCAGGACCCCGTGTGGAGTCTCCAAACCCAGCAGATCCCTGTGGTGCACTCCCCTGCCACTCCTCCTGGGAGAGGAAGGGGAGTCTCCCTGCATCTGCTGCTTGTTTGGTCCTTGCTGTTAGAGCAGTGGCCCGACTGTGCTGCAGATCATGGTTTATGGCAACCCCGAGCTGAGAGCCTGCTCCTAGGCTCCGTCTCTGCAGCCGGCTTCCCTGCTCCAATACCTGGGAGCTCTGCCGCATTCAGGCACCCCCAGTCTTTCTGTGACCCCGGGGGTCCTGAGACCACACTGTGCGAGCATTCCACCCCCTGCTTAGCCACTGGAGGGACGTCCCTCAGCGGAGCTGACTTCTACAAATTCTGATTTTGTTCTCCGCTGCTCCATCACTTGCCGGTAGCGGCTGACCAAGGCTCCCTCCCTCGCTGTCTATCTTCCCAAATATTGCTTTGGATTCACTTCTCCGCACGTTCTACCTTCCAGAAAGTTGTCGCTTTTCTGTTCAGAGAGTTGCTGCTATTCTTTTCTTCGATCTCTTCTTGAGTTCATGGGTGTTCAGAATGGTTTGATCCGTATCTAGCTGAATTCCTGGGACCTGATGAAATTTAGGTCTCCTACTCCTCCGCCATCTTGCTCCTCCTCCGTGTTGTGTAATATTTAATACATCAAACATGATATGGCTTAGTTTCGCCTGTTAATGAGCTTTGTAAGTATTATAATGTATTTTGTCTTCTGCAATTTGTATTTTGTATACAATATAGTTTGTAAACTGTGTATCCATATGTATAGGCATAGTTTATTCATTTAACTATTGTATAATATTCCATTGGTTGAATATTATTCACTCTCCTATCAGTGGAGTTTAGGTTTTTGTTTGTTTGTCTCAGTTTTTCTGCTGTTATGAACATTCCTGCAAGATGTGTCCTGATGACCACTAAAACACATAATTAGGAGGGAAATCGTAGAATTGGGATATCAAACATTCTACATTACAATATAGAGCAAAATTATTTTCAAAGCATAGGCTTTTCAGTAGGTATACTTTAATAGAACCACCTTCTGAAGGGACCAAAGATCTCTCTTTTTAAGCTAAGCGTTAACAATGTTGATCAGACACTTACTGGAATTTCATATTGAGTGTTATTATCTACATGTCAAGAGAAATATAAAAGCCTGTTCAGAACTGACAAGATCACAAAGAAAATTAATGCTTTGGAAAATAGGACTAGTGATAGGTTCCATGCTATGATTCTTTGCCTGTGAATAAAACTGTTATCAAGGATATTAAACTTAAAACAAATGATTGAAGTATGATGTATAAACTTACAAGAAATTCTCATTTGCAAGACCCACAATACTATGTCCTACCTGGGAGAATATGCAATTACCTACATATTAGTATGCTCTGCATTCCTCTCTATCTTAGGCTGGCTATGATGCCAACTTGCACACTATATGGACTGAATCCCTAATTGGTAACATTTAGTTAAGGTTATTAGCAAAGGACATTTAGAGGTCACTTTCATAATGATCATTGGAGTGCAAGATGGTGAAGGCCTGGGGCTGAGAAACCCTAAATCAGGTTAATTAATCTATTTAATTAGTTTCCTTTAGTAGGGGTGAAGGACTACTGAGTTTTGATGAAGCTTTAGACAGATAAGCCAGGAATATATACTCTCTTTCATGTAAGGAGCTCAGGGACTGGGACACCACCTTGTGACCCCTCCCTGCAGGGAGGGCTGATACCTAGGGCTGATATCTAACTGCAGAGGTGAGGAGGAGAGGGATAGTGAAGTTGGTGAACATTTACATCTTCACTTTTGCCAGATGTGTCTGTACAACACAATAAATGAATAATTATTTCAGCATATTAAATTATTAGCCAGACTTTTGTCAATGAGTCAAATGGAATAGTTGAAGTCAATTGAAATCTTTTGAGTAACTAGGTATTCTTGAATCCTCCTGAATCATTTCTTAGAATCTTTCCTCTTTAATTAAAAAACTTTCTAAAATAATCTCTTCTGAATGTTCAGTGATTCAAGTATAAACACACTTAACCACATAATTTATTATTACAAATGTTCATTTATAAACCTGGATATTTTAACTTTGTTGTACATACCTTTTAAGATTAAAAACCAGTATTAGACACACTATACCAAAGTTTTGGAATGTTTTAGACTATTTTAAAAATAAATAAGACCCTTATAAAGGATTATACATGTATTAAGAGACTTATTCCACAAGTATATAGGTCTCATATCATAGAAACAATATAGGAAAAATATTTTCAGCTGGATAACACTCAGCTGAAGAATTTCCAGCACAGTCAGTTTCTTTGCAGAGAAATCATAAGTACTAACTGAATTTTACCCGAGCTTGAAGAAATGGAAATTACCAGCTAGTTACTGAAAAATGAGAAATGAAAGTGAGAGAAATCAAGTGAAATTTTAAAATAACTAACTTTTAGTGTGTAACAGACTTTGATTTGGTAACTTTTATGTTCTAAATTGAGCAAAAGCACATATTTACCCACCCAACTGTATATTGTTCTTAGTCCAAAGCTTCCATTTGTTTACAAAAGCTAGCACATAAGCCTCATTTGTAAAGCAACCAGTGCTGTTATGAATGGGAGCACACAAGTAAACACCAAGAGCCTAACATTTGATATCATTGATTGCATTGGTGTCTTTTTTGTTTTTTCAGAGGATAGCTTACATCATATTGCTTCAACACTGTTTTTTATTAAGTTTAGTAACAAAGTTTTTGTGATTTCATTCCATTACAAGACGGTTGAAGAATAGCAAGGCATCTACAGATGGACATCGGTACCTTTTTCGTGGCCGGATCAATACAGAGGTGATGGAAGTGGAAAATGTGGATGATGGCACAGGTAGGTAATTTGTAGTTTTAAAATGAAACACCAATAGTAAACTCCCTCATAAGACAGACTTCTCACCTGAGTAATTCATTTGCGGTGCATTCGAGCTTAGAAATACTTCGTTAGGTAGAGCAGTTGGAGGAGAAAGGCAAGATAAGGGAGACGGGGACTATTGGCAAAGTAGAAAATTATATTTGGCTGAAACACACTAGCATTCACCAGAGATACAAAGAAACAGCTGAGTAGGAGTGATGTACACACTCACAGTTCCTGGTATCGCCAGCATGAGTACAGAAAATAAGGAATTAATTTATTTTCTTCAAGTTATACTATGTTTTATATGTATATATGTGATATTTTTCATATAATATATTTACTGTAGAATATGGAAAACTCTAAATTTGTATTAGCTATATAGCCACTATGCATATAAACATGTTGTCAATTTGCTTGTAGAGGAAGGGTGTTTTGTGTATTTTACTTTATTACTTAAAGATAGTGCATTTTCACATGGCAGATTTGAAGGTACAGACTTTGACAAGTAAGCTTATCAAATCATGATTAGTCACAAACATTAAATAAATGTTTGAGGTTAAATAAGTTATTTTCTATTTGAAAAAAATCAATGCATCATATTAAGTAATATGATGATATACTAGTCTATAATATGAATGATTAGTAAATTGGATCACGTTTTTTCCCCCCAATGATTTTAATTAGAATTTCAAAGATATGCTTCTAGGAGAAATGACAAGATAAAATAAAATATATTAATTGTTGCTAAGTGACTTTAATTCCCATATAGAGAAATGCCTTTATAATACCCCATTTAAACGTGGAATTGGGGCACAGATCAGCTCCCTGCTACCACATACCTCTGTTGCCATCTCTTAGTCCCAGAGGGGAGGAGAATGTTTACCATCTGCATGGGCACAAATTTTCAGATGCTCACCTGTGTGCCATTTCTCTATCCCATTGTTAGCATCCTAAAACATTGTCCAGAACATAAATAGTGAAGCATGATTGCTGCAGGTAAGGGGAAAAGATGCGCAATGAGCAAAACTCAGGTGTACTCTCCTGGGAACCAAGTCATCTTGTGGCGAGGTTCCACGTGGGCTAAAGGAGGGATGTAGATGTGGGAGCTGTCTGACTGCTGGCACAGTTGAAAATCCCTGTCCGCAAATACTCACATTCTAACATGTGGAACTTAGGCTATTTTTCCATGTCAGGAGTGCCCAATGCTCTGAGAGGACGCTAGTGACATTTAGGAATGTTGTCTGTCTACATGTGAACAGCTATCTTGCTTCGGTAACCCGATTGCTCAAGAGAATATCCAAAAGCCCATGTTGTACTTGAGGTGGGTGGAAGGAAGGCAGAGGAAGGCACACTCAAACCCCCATTTTGTTCCTTCTTGGCCCTGTCTCCCCCTGCTGGAACCACCTGTCCCCTGTTAACTTTAGCCTTCTCTTTGTTTTCTCCCCTTTTTATGCCTTTTCATGGGCACACAGCTCCTGTGTCTCATTTCCTTCCCTCTCCCCCTGATGGTGTGGTCGTCCCCATTTGTACCATTTGCATGGGTAATCTGAGTGAATTTTGGTAAATTTTGATGAATTTGACAATGATTCCTACGTTTTGGGAAACTGGGACACTAGATAAAGAAATCTAAGAGCCCAGGGCCATTGGAGGCATGGGCATAGAATACCATCTTCAGGGGCGCTGGGTGGCTCAGTCGTTAAGCGTCTACATTCGGCTCAGGTCATGATCCCAGGGTCCTGGGATCAAGCCCCATATTGGGGCTTGTGTACCCTCTCTTGCTGTGTCTCTGTCAAATAAATAAAAATCTTAAAAAAAAAAAAAACAGAATACCATCTTCAGCATAGATGTAGGGCAGTGAGAGCCTATGTTGGGTGATGGAGCTTTAATGCAAATGGACTTTGGATTCAATCCCATGAAAATGTTCTTTTAGTGCTGGTAAGATGGTAGCCTTCAGGACCTCAGTACCTGGGGGATAGGGATGTTAGGGAAACAAGTCTTCAGACACTGGTAGATATGAATTAGTGGGGAAGACAGGACATTTCAGAATATTTAGTCATAAATTGTCTGATGACACCTCTTGGCACAAACTTCCAAGGCTCAGGTTCCACTGAAATATGATGAAGGAATTAATTATACTTTGTAGTATCCAGTTAAGGCCTTATTTCTCCATTTAACATATATACACAGCATGTTGCAGGAATTTGGCTACAAATACTTGCTACAAGGTCACTTAAAGAAGTTTTAAGGCTGCGGCTGTCTACCTTTCTTTTGCTTCCTGCAAAGAAAATTTAGTATTCTAGTAAGTGTGACTACTAGGTCTTTAGGATAAGCGTATATCCTCAGCCAGGACTTGGAAACTCAAAAATAGAATTTCTGAAGATGAATAGGATCTTGAAGCTCAACTAATATACCCTGTTAACATTTCAGATGATGGAAATGAAGCCACATTGAAGAACTAACTCGTCTAAGTTAACCCAGATGTTTAATATGAAGCTGGGACTGGAGCAAGGTTTCCTTGGTGACCGTGGCCATGCCTTGAGAAATAGGGAGCAGAGGTTCCATATGGGTTTTAAACCTATAGGGACCAACTGGAGAGCTGTGAAGAGATAAAGCATCAGTATATAGAGATTAACTTTGGTTGTTCGTTTCTTCTAAGAAACGATCTGGGTGCTATACCAACTTTCTCCTTTTTTTGTTTTCTTGGTCATTTCCATCACAAAATCTCCATTTCTTTTTGATGAGCTCAGGTTTTAAGTGTTCTTACTTTTTTTTTAAGATTTTATTTATTTATTTGACAGAGAGAGACACAGTAAGAGAGGGAACACAGGCAGGGTGAGTGGGAGACGGAGAAGCAGGCTTCCCGCTGAGCAGGGAGCCCGATGCGGGGCTAGATGTGGGGCTTGATCCCAGGACCCTGGGATCATGACCTTAGCTGAAGGCAGACGCTTAACGACTGAGCCACCCAGGCGCCCCAAGTGTTTTTACTTTAAACTCTATGAATGGGAGCTCTGATGTTGATAGATCTCAGCAGAGCTGACCAATGTCCATATGTCAAGTCCTCATCAAGGGATGGCAAATACTGTCAGGCTCATCTGCTCATTGCCAAAACCAAAACCAAACAATGACTATACCAAAATAATACAAATTAATTAATCAAGATAAATTTTTAAGTGTGCTTAGAACTTTTGATGAAAAGTTTAAATGTTCCCCCATCTATTTGAATGTATTATAAAAATATTAGGTATTTTTGCATACTCTCGGTATAAGTAAAATGCTTTTCTTTTCTAAGGACTCCATCAGACACTCATTGTATTGATTTAGCTCAAAACTTGCAGAAGAAATAATCGCATTTGGAATGACACTAAGCTTTTAGCCAGTGTGTAACTATCTAAAACCTTTGAAAAATAAACTTGATTATACTTTTACTTATAATGTTTAATGAGTTGGATTATATCAGTTATATCTCAGAATACAAAAAGTTAATGCAATAATGATATGACATGCAGAAATGTAAAAATTTGTGTATTTATTTTAATATATCCATGTTATCCATTACTGCTTATGTTCAAGGAAGGTGGTAGCCATTGAGTTTGTGGCCAGATTTCTATTCCACCATTCTGTAGATCCATCTCTCATTTTGATTAATTCTAATTTAATTCTTCTTTGAAGATTCTTTCTGAGATATTAGTTTGATCATAATGCATAAAAAGTATCCAGCACCTAAATAGGAAAGCTGTTGAACTTTCTGCCATTAACTTTCTTGGTAATTTTCATAGTATATGCTTAGAAATTCATTCAGAAAGTAACAACAGATCATTTATATTCTCTCTTAAGAACTCGTTTGTTTTTGTATTGTATTCTTTCTTAAGAACTAGTTTATTTGTGTAGTTGGACAGAGGGCAAAATGGTGACCTTTAGAAAATGTGATCTGCAGTTCAGTGTTGCACAAACCACAAATTTCAATACAATGGTCAAATTTGAAATAAATAAGATGGAAATTCATTTATTCTTTAAGGTGTTCTTTTGAGTGAGTAGATATTTTTAAAGAAAGATTTCAGCTGTCATTTTCAATATAAATATTTTAAACCATTTAAAGATATTAAACACATTGGGTTTTTTTAAAATTAAATTTTGCTAATTAGAGAAAATTTGGAAATAACAGAGAAATAAGTTGAAAATACTAGATAATTTCATCATCTAAAGAGAAATAAATGAGAATTTTGAAATATTCCTTTAATTTTCTTTTTATGCACAGATTTTTTTAAAAATGCTTAAAAACATGAACTCTGTAGTTCTATATCCTCTTTTCTTTCTTTTTTATCCTCTTTTCAATTAAATAGAATCATTTTCTGAATTATAATCATCTTTATCTTCATGTCTTATCACCACATAACATATATTTATCGTTACTTAGTAGTCAACAAAATAGATAAACCATAGTTACCTTAACAACCATAGTACTGTTGTATAAGCTGAATTGAATACATTCTTAATTAAAAAGTAGCGTAACTTTACAATGTTGAAAAGACTACCAGGCACGTATTAGTTCCTTCCTGATACACTTAAATTTTCAATATGTTATTGGGAATTTCAAAAAGGTCAAGGAAGCTAATTCTAGTTTTAAAAGGAAAAATCAGTTAGAACCTTTTTTAAGAAACTTTTTTTTCCCATAAATAATGTCAAATGAAATTTTAGATGCCAGAAAATTTTCTTCTATTATTTGATAAAATCAAAGATTTATTCCAAAATAATTTTTTCAGCATTAAGTATTCATAATATGAGTAAATTATAATTTTTAAAATTCCTCTTAGAAATTTGTGCATGCACACTGTTGATCACCAGAATAAGGGTTAAACAAATTGTTTGGACATCAGTCTCTTGATGTTTTGAATAATATTTTCTGGCAGTTTCTTCTGTTTCCTAGCCTGAGTACTTGGCTAGCTTCCATCTCATTAAAACTCACACTATTGAAAAGATACCAGCATTTCCATTGAGAGTTATAGTAGTATCAGTTTTAGAAAAACCTCATCTCATTATGTAAAACTATGCTGAATTAAGAGTGAGGAATTTGCAAACTGTGTAGCTTCAAAGTAATTAGTAAGTTGTTCAGGGCTGCCCCTTGGATTTTTCTCTTTTCGGAAAAAACATCAGTGCCTAGAGACTGTTGAATTTGGATATTCTACACTTAATGAATGACAATTTTAATTCCATTCCTTTTTAACACTTCCTGTAGAATTGTATTTTAGATCCATTGAAACTTGCAAATACTTACATTTGGCATTAATAAATTATTCTTTCATTAAAAAATATTTTTAAATTTCTACTAAGGAAAAGCACTGTTGGGCTTTTCCATGATTTTGTTTTTTTAAAGATTTCATTTATTTGAGAGAGAGAGAATGGGGGGGAGGGGCAGAGGGAGAAGCAGACACCTTACTGAGCAGGGAGCCCGACATGGGCTCATGGGCTTGATCCCAGGACCCTGGGATCATGACCTGAGCTGATCATGAACTAAGCTGAAGGCAGATGCTTAACCGATTGAGCCACCCACGTGCCCCTTCCATGATCTTTATGTGGCTGTTCTTAATAAGTTGAATTCAAACTTATTTTTTAGAATGAAGTTATTGAAAAATGTGCTGTGATTGAAATTATGAAGCCATTTATATATCACTAATTCTCATTGCAAAATAAATGAGAATCAGTTGCTTATTTTGTAGAACATTGGTAATTTGGTAACTGATATCATTGTGATATTTATACTACATTGTGAATCCTGTTGTATATATATACACATACACTTTGTGTATATGTTTAAAATTATGATTTTTAAAATTAGTGATAGAAAGTGGCTAGCACATAAACTTTAAAAAGGAACGTGTTTGGGCGCCTGGGTGGCTCAGTCAATTAAACGTCTGCCTTCAGCTCAGGTCATGATCCCAGGGTCCTGGGATCGAATCCCGCGTTGGGCTCCTTGCTCAGCAGGGAGTCTGCTTCTCCCTTGCCTGAGGCTCCCCCTGTTTGTACTCTCTCTCTCTCTGACAAATAAATAAATAAAATCTTTCAAAAAAAAAAAAAGGAACATTATTCTTTCATTTTATTTATTTATTTATTTATTTAAAAATATTTTATGTATTTGTTTGAGAGAGCAAGAGAGAGAGCATGAGCAGGGTGAAGGGCAGAAGGAGAAACAGACTCCTCTCTAGGCAGGGAGCCTGATGTGGGGCTCGATCCCTGGACTCCAGGATCATGACCTGAGCCGAAGGCAGACATCTAACAGACTGAGCCACCCAGGCGCCCCTATCCTTTCATTTTAAATTATTAGGTGACATAAGCTGTTCTTTCAAAATATTGTATTGGTACAGCAATTAACCTATTATTTGACTTGTCAGATTTTACAGTCAGTTAACAGTCTTGCTTTCTGTTCATGAAACAATGGCCATGTGCAATCACATGCTGACTTGTCTGGTTCTGAGTTTAATCATACATTTTCCAAGGGAAGTTTGAATGCCCAGGTTGTAATGGTTAGGCAAGGCTTCTTTGCGAAAGATCTGGGTACACTTTAAGGAGAAGAAAGAGTGGCTGAGGCAGAGAGCAGAGCTGGGTAGCTTGATGAGAGTGAGCGTCAGCCTGGAGAACAGGTAAGTCACAGGACAAGGAGGAAAGCCGCAAAAAGTGGCCAGGCCACAGGAGAACGCAGTGGGGGGGGGGGGTCAGTTTAAGAAGAAGCATGAAAGCAAGCTTTCATGTTTTCACTTGATTCAGTGGTGAGCTACCAAAAGCTTTTGAAGTAAGGAATGGCCTGATGAAAAATGTTGAAGGAAGAGTCAGCAGGGTGTGGAGAGAGCAATGTCAGGCTCAAATAATCCAGGGAGGGAAGGAAGGAAGACCCAAGTTACAGGGGTGGCTGGCCCAGGGCATATGATGTGCAGGGTCAGGAGCATCAGCCTAGCACATGAACTTGTGTTCCTCGGTGTTCTATGGGAAGAATACATTATGTTCATTTTAAAGTAAGTCCAATATTTAATTATTGTACGTTGCTTGTGGTTCTTGTGATTTTCTTTACCTGGAGTATGATTAAAAGGGGAATAACACTAGTGGGAATGTGGGGTCTTTTAAGCTGCAGTGCTGGGTTCACTTAGCTAATCTCGGTCTGATTGTGGAAGAGGGGAGAGTCTGAAAAGCTTATGCTTGTTTGTGATACTGACCCTGTAAGGTGACACATTTGAGGAGGAGGGTGTGTAAACATGTACAATTTGATCTTTTTTCCCCACCAATTTATCATTATTTCTCGGTTGGTGATTTTTGTAGGAGGTAACAAGGCATTATGGTATAATTACTAACTGATAATTTTTACTTTCTTACTAATGTCATCGATACCTATCTGACATGTATTACTAGGATCTGCTACTTTGTATAGGATATGAATATGAATTAAATATGTAAGGGTAAGAAGGAAAGTACAAAAATTCCTTTTAAAAACAGACTGTTATTTCCTGATGGCGGAAATCTTCTGCTAGTTTGAATCGCTATTTTATCAGAAATTGTTATTATTAATGGAATTACGGCATATATATGTACATATAGACACACATATATGTGTATATGTACATATACACATATATGTATATATATATATATATTATAGACTAAGATCTAATATAAGTCTATCCTGGCTCATATATAACTTGGAATTTTAAAGACCCTCAACTATATGGAATCATTTGAAAATGCATTTTGGAATAGTTAATCTGGTCACATATACTGTATGGTGATTTTGGAGCTAAAAAGACGATGGGGACAAGATTTGGGGAGAATGAGTGCCAACCATGCCTGCCTCTACTCAGAACTCACCAAATAAAATAGGCCATTTGAGAAAAAATAAAGAAATAAAAAATAGTACAGTGCCACAAAGTCATTTCTCTAAACCACCTTTAACACTTTGTGGCTCACTTCCTCGCTACCCACCATTACTGTTTAGTGACTCTCCGGGAGATGAATGAAAAGTGTCACTTGAAATTGGGGCAGGTGCTGACTCAGGCCTTTGTCATATGTTTTTTCATTTTGAATCTTTGCTTTGCAGACTGTCATGCCAGTAAAATCTGGCTACAAGTAACATCACTATTCTCTACCTGCTGTTAGGCAGAAAACTGCCATAGAGGGTTTCCTGTTGGCATTTTCAAATCCAGCATGACAATGTAACCAAAATTATGATGAGACGTAGAAAAAGACAATGAGAATTCAGACTCAAAAAAACTTTTTGTTTTTATTCAAGCCAGTTATATGGAATGATGTGGTAATTTTAAAGAGTGTGTATTTTTCAATCATGAGCAATGATAATGGATTGGCATTTGAACCTTTCCATTTATTGAAGATTAGGTAAATGTACTCTTGGTATGTTCCATTCATTTGTTCTCATTCTTATTGTGGGGTTCATTAAACAGCTGGGAATTGTTCTGTGGTGGTATAGTTTGCTTTTGAAACCTAGAATAATATTTCAAAGGAATATTAAAAAGACAAAATGAATCTGACACCTTGGATATTCGATTATTGAGATGAAAATCTTTTAAAAGTTCTTTTTTTATTACTTTAGGAATTTTCATAATATTTTTGGACATAGAGGAAAGGAATGTTAATTAGTTCAGATGTTCAGTTTCATGTAATATACTAATGTTATGAGTTAGAAATGTTCTATTCCTGAGTACTGACTGCGTTTAATATATAAACACTTAATTTTTTGTTTTTACGTTCTTCATTTACACATATAAAGCAAAGATACTTTTGAGAATTCAATGATCTTGGAACTGTTATGAATTGAATGACTGTATTGATATTATATTTGTTGTTCACCTTTACCCATTAATTTCCAGCTGACTTCCATAGCAGTGGACACATTGTTGTCAATGGATGGAAGATACATAACACAGCCAAAAATAAATGGTTTGTGTGTATGGCAAAAACACCTGAGGAGAAACATGAATGGTTTGAAGCTATTTTGAAAGAAAGAGAACGACGAAAAGGTGGGTGTATGAATTGGGCACTATTATATTTTGTGAAGATTCCAGCTTAGCAAGAAAGCAGATAATGGGCAGAAGTTATAAGAAAGTAAAAAGGCATATGGTGTTCACTTAGATTTCTCATGTGATATAAGACTCAGGCTAAAATGCTTTTTTTTAAAAATATTTTATTTATTTATTTGACAGAGAGAGCACAATCAGTGGGGAGTGGCAGGCAGAGGGAGAGGTAGAAGCAAGACTCCCCACTGAGCAGGGAGCCTGATGTGGGACTTGATCCCAGGACCCTGAGATCATGACCTGAGTTGAAGGCAGATGCTTAACTGACTGAGCCACCCAGGCACCCCTAAAATACATTTTGAATACTTCTAATATTATTGCTAAAAGAAAAGAAAAACATTGTATAATTAGTAAAATGATATATTGTGGCAAGCAGTGTCTTTTAAATAGTATCTTAGTCTGTTGAGGCACTATAACAAAATACCACAGACTGGGTGGCTTATAAACGACAGAAATTTGTAGCTCACAGTTCTGGAGGCTGGGAACCCCAGATTCAGTGTCTGGTGAGAGCAGTTTTCCAGTTCATAGATGGCCATTTTCTCACTGTGTTCTCACATAGCAGAGGGGCAAGAGATCTCTCTGTGTCTCATTTATAAGGCCATTAATCCCATTCATGAGGACTCCACCCTCATGACCTAATCACTTGCCCAACACCTTACCTCCTAAGACCATCACATTGGGTGTTATATTTCAACATATGAATTTGGGAGGCATGCAAACGTTCAGTCTATAGCAAATGGTTTCATTTGCTTTAAAATTTGTTCAATTTTCTTTGCACCTTATTCTTACCATTTCTAAAACATCATTATGGGATTTTCCTGTAAGAGACAAACTTCAATAGTATAATGCAGGGCCTTCAGCAGTTATATCTTTAACAATACACTGAAAATTTCTAGACTAAATATGTTAGTATCCTAATTATAGAATAAGGCACTCTGGATATACATTAACATTTTAGAATTGTTACAATGCCATTGAATATAATGCAACCCAATAAGGAGTTTGTTCATATGAGGAGGCCTGGCTCAAAATTGCTTCATGTTTTTAGCAAGATTTGCAAAAGGTTTTTGATCTGGCAATATTCAGTTGTGTCAAGTTTATCTGCAATTAAGCACATTTCTGTAATTCAAGTAGGAAATAGAAATGCTTGTGTTACTACTAATTTCTTTACCAAATAATTGATAAGAAACAAGAGAGTGTTCATTCCTTTTCCTCAGAGACTTAGGAGCAAAATATCTCATTGCTGATGAAATTTCAGAACACAAAGAACCCTTTCTTCCATCTTCAGAAATTTTCCCTTGAAGAACATACAAAGCTCCTACTTCTATTAAAATACTCATAGTACACGTTTGAGAATTTCCACAGCATTTTCAAATACTTAACTCCTTTGATTGATCTTGGATGGAGAGCCAGTTAGGAAAATTTAAAACAAAGATTATGAATACATAGCTGATTAAGTTTTGTTGAATCTAGCAATCAATTCAAATAGCGCAGCAAATCATTTAAAAGGTAAAATAAATGTTTGGTCAAGTTGAAGCTTTCTTTATTTATTTTTTCCAGAATGACTATGCATATAGATAAACCTAAAGTGAAAAAGGAAGGAAGAAAGAAAGAAAGGAAGGAAGGAAGGAAAGGAGGGAGGGAAAGAGAAAGAAAGCAAAGCAAGCAAACAAGCACATTCTATAAATTTGTTTATGTTAACAGGCTCTATTCTTAATGGATTATTCTCTGCTACTGGCAAATGGTAATTGCTCCTCCATTTTAAAAAATAAAAATTTTAATAAAAAATTTTGTAGCTAGAAGAGTAAAAATAATTCAAGTATTTTTTAAAAGATTTTATTTATTTATTTTTGCGAGAGAGAGAGAGAGCAAGCGTATGGGGAGGAGCAGGGGGAGAAGCAGACTCCCTGCTGAACAAGGAGCCTGATGCGGGGCTTGATCCCAGGACCGTGAGATCATGACCTGAGTCAAAGGCAAATGCTTAACCAGCTGAGCCACCCAGGCGCCCTGATTCAAGTATTTCTTCTGCAACAGTTCGTCAGTTCCATCTCCTGATTGTGGATATTCCCCGGGTTTCAGCTTTGACACTTGGTCCCCTCTAAGATACATCCTTGCCTGGCTTACCGATTCCTACCAGCTTCACGTCCATGTCTGCACTGCCACTTTCTCCATCTTTGTGTCCTGCCTTGTCCTGTCTCCTGAGCTTCATATGCGTGCGTTCCACTGACTCTTAGGCTCTACCTGAATGTCCAGAGTCACCCTGCATGGTACTGGACTCCTCCTTACCTGAAACCCTTTTCCAAATATGCTTCTTACCCCCCTATTCCCCAGTTCAGCTTTCCTCAAAAGCTTGGAAGGCATCCTGATCTCTCTTTCTCCATAATGCCTACGTTTAACCCTTTGCTGTATCCTATCAATACCACTTCCTAGATATTTCTCAGCTTCATTCTCTGCCCCGTGGCCCCTACTATTGTCTGCAGGGGCTTGACCTTACCTGAATTTTTGAGGTTTCCTTCTAATGATCTCCCTTTTTTTAAAGCCTGCCCCCTTCAATTTGTTCCTATGTTTGTTGTCTGAGCTTTGTTTCCAAAGCAACCAAACGTTCTTTCCTGTCCTGCCTTGCTTTTCCCCTCCATCTGGTAGAAACCCTTACATGTTTCCCTGATACCTCAGGGACAAAGGACGTGGAACCTGCAGTTGAGCAAGGCCCCTGCCTAACTCACCAGTGTGGCCCCTGTCCTCTCACCCCTGTGGTGCTTCGCCTCAGGTAGCTCTTGTGCACACTTTCTCTCTCTCTGGAAATCCTGTTCATCCCTCTGCGTTTGAACATGGGTCTTCTGTGAAACCTTTCTTCATATTTCTCAGAGGTAAGATCCTCTGAATATGCCTTTCTTGTGTCACAGCCTCTGCCGTAAGGCTGTTTTCAGGGCCACCTGTCCAGTTGTGCCGATCGAATGCTGCAGAAGGGGTGCCTGGAGCCTGAGCTGCAGCTGTTCTTCCTTCACTGGCCAAACCAAAGGTGCCGCACAGCCCTGGGGATTCTGTCCAGACTGTCTCCCAGGGATCCCCTGAGCTTCTTGACGACCAGGGTCCTGTGGTACAGAGCTCTGTATCTGCAGCCCCCTGCCCAGGATCGACATGCAATAGGTGTTGGTTTCATGCAGGCAGGAGTGAGTGAGGAGACTTTTTCAGTTACCTGTCCTTGGTTTCCTTTTCAATAGGTTTAAAATTAGGAATGGAGCAAGACACCTGGGTAATGATCTCTGAACAGGGTGAGAAACTCTATAAGATGATGTGCAAGCAAGGGAATCTGATCAAAGACAGAAAAAGAAAACTGACCACATTCCCTAAATGCTTCCTTGGAAGGTAAGGTCGAGAGTCTGGGTGCATGGATTTCTCTCAGATTTTCACTATGTCATGTGTTAGCTACCCTTCCTTGAGTGATTTGTTTTTCTTTAAAAAAAATATTCCTCTGGGCATTTATGAATATCTCTTTCCTGTCCACATTTCCTGGACCGTAGTGGGATGAAGGAATGGACCTAGAGCCAGAAATATGGAAAGCTTAAGACATCTATCCGTCCATCCCTGACGTCAACAATTTCAGATGTACCATGTTCCAAGGGCAAAGCGGACGCTGGGGTCGGGCAGGGCTGGCAGGCAGGCGGGTTCGCTGAGAGGGGACGGAGTCCAGCAGGGATGCATCTACGGGGCCTACAAGTCAGAGAACTAGAGAACGCAAGACACACAGTCTAAACCCGAGATTAATCCAGCGCTTTGACAGCTGGCCTCAGCATGAAGGACTCTCAATGAGGAATCTGAAAAAGAGGGTCATGCAGTGGACCTGGCACAGAGCAACACGCAGAGAGGTTGCCTGGGCTTTTAGCATAGATCCACTGTGTGTCCTCTGGGTTCTGCGGACAGCTGCATGTGGGAGCCCCTGCTGGGTGAAGCTTGCAGGACCAAAGGGAAGGGCGGCTACCTTAAGCCCAGCCCTGTGCTGGCTCTTCCTATACATTATTTCTAATCGTCAGACACGTACTTAGGAGTTAAAAGCTTTGTATTTTTTAAAAGTTGGTTTTTTTAAAAAGATTTTATTTATTTATTTGAGAGAGAGAGAGAGAGAGATAGTGGGGGGAAGGAGCAGAGGGAGAGGGACAAGCAGACTCTATGCTGAGTGCAGAGCCCGATGCGCAGGGCTCGATTCCATGACCCTGAGATCATGACCTTAGCCAAAGGCAGATGCTTAACTGACTGAGCCACCCAGGTGCCCCTGGAGTTGGTATTATTATTTTTGTGCCATCAAGGAAAAAACTGAAGTTTTACTTCTTTTTAAATTTTCTTTCTTTTGGAATGCTCCTTTTAGTAGAAGAATTAAAAGCATTTTAACAACTTCTTCTGCCTTTTAGACTAGATATCCATTTTTAGAATTCCATGTCCCTCGGTTATTTGACTTTAGCCATATGTGTTGCTTTTGGTTTGGAAATAAATGGAAAAGTAATTTCCTGACACTTTCTATAGCTTGATTTCTCTGACCTCTGTGTAAAATTGAAACCATTCTAAAATGTATCCATTACTTTATGTAAAAGTTCAAATGTTATTTTTATAGCATGAGCATGATAAAATATTTTATTGTAAAATGTTTCTCTATTTAGTGTTCTCTTAATGATACCACAGGGCCATAAAAAACATCACTACCGAGCTGGTGCTCTCCTGTGTTACAAAACATCATCCTACTTCTCTGTGATGTCTGGGGCTCCTCCCCCACCCCCCCATATGGTAAAGATGTGACCTGGCATCCTCCCTGGCCTTTATGTGGTAGACAGTTCTGATGGATGGCTTTGTGCTGGAGTATTCCTTTGTATGTGGTAGACAGTTCTGATGGATGGCTTTGTGCTGGAGTATTCCTTTGGGATGACAGTATTTTTTGTTTTGTTTTGATTTTATTTATTTGAGAGAGAGAGAGAGAGCACGACAGGGGGGATGGTCAGAGGGAGAAGCAGACTCCCCGCTGAGCAGGGACTTGGGGCTCAATCCCAGGACCCTGGGATAATGACCTGAGCCGATGGCAGATGCTTAACCGACTGAGCCACCCAGGTGCACCCCAGGTGACAGTTTTAATACAAGAATGAATTTACTAAATAACTTTATTTACTTATTTTTAAAGGCTTTGTTTATTTATTTGAGAGGAGAGAGAGCGAGAGAGCCCAAGCTTGGGGAACGGCAGGGGCAGGGGCAGGGGCAGAGGGAGAAGCAGGCTCCCTGTTGAGCAGGGAGCTGGAGGCATGACTGATCCCAGGACCCCGAGATCATGTCCTGAGCCGAAAACAACTTAACCGACTGAGCCACTGTGTGCCCCACTAAATAACCAGAATTTGAAAACAGTATAGTAGAACTTTTGGTGTGTATTAATTTTATATTGCTGCAAAATAAATAACAACATTCTTGTGCCTTGAAACAACACCCATTCATTAGCTCATAATTCAATAGGTCAGAAAGAGGTCGAGGTGAGCAATACTCAGCCATCTGCTTAGGATCTCACAAGGCCAAAATCAAGGGCTGAGCTGCGGCTGGGCCCTTATCTTAAGGCTCTGAGGAAAAATCCACTTGCAAGCACATTCAGGTTGTTGACAGAATTCAGTCCTCTGTGACTGTAAGAGTAAGTCCTGTTTCTGTGCTGGCTGTTGGCCAGGACCACTCTCAGTTAGAAGCTTCCTGCATTCCTTGCTACATGGCCCCTCTGTCTTCAAAGGCAGCAGTGGCTCACCAATCTTTCTTGCGCTTTTAATTTTTCTCTTACTCTTGTGCCACCAGCCTGAGAAAACTCTCTGCTTCAAAGTGCTCAACTGACTGGGTCAAGCCCACTTGAATAATTGACATATTTTAAGGTCAACTGACTTGGGATTTTGGTTACATATACAAAATCCATTTAGGGGCGGGTCGAGGGCTCAGTTGGTTAGGCGTCTGCCTTCGGCTCAGGTCATGATCCCAGGGTCCTGGGTTCGAGCCCCACGTCGGGCTCCCTGCTCAGTGGAGAGCCTGCTTCTCCCTCTCCCTCTGCTGTTCTCTCTCTGTCAAATAAATAAATATACATATTTTTTAAATCCATTCATAGCACTACCTAGATTAGGATTTGATTACAAAACCAAGGGATGGGATTCTCGATAGGGCGTAAGAGGACATGTTTAGAATTCCATCTACCACGTGGGGGATGGTTTTTTTGGTTTGCCTTCTTGGAATTTCAAACACACTGGTTTTCTGTGCCTGGAAAGCCATATTCCAGAAAGTCTGTCTCTTATATTAAGTCATTATTTTTCTATCTGTTTTGCCTGTTAGTTATCTTTAGGATCTATTATGTTCTCTTTATAGTTAAAACTACTCTAAAATTTTCCCTTTGTGTTTATTAGAGGTCTCAGTAAATTGAATAGCTATTATATATGGTTTAGGTAAGCATGAATGTATGGACATGGGTTTTCTAGAATAGAGTAAAATTTAAATAATTTTCGGCTTTGCTTATGTGAAAAATGCATGCTGAAATGCACTGCAAATATTTCTTTGTATTTTGAGATTCCTTCCAAAGCTACTTGATGAAAGCATGGTAGAAATAGACTTCCTGGGAGGGGGGGATCTATTTAACTGTTTCACTGGATTTCTGTTGCAGTGAATTTGTGTCATGGCTGTTGGAAATTGGAGAGATTCACAGGCCTGAAGAAGGTGTACACTTAGGACAAGCATTATTAGAAAATGGAATCATCCACCATGGTAATTATTTTATTAATTACTAATTTATTCTTTTTGTCCACCAGTTGGAGGCATCTTAATTCCATTAATCAATTTAGTTTATAGTAATTGTCTACATTATAGGATGCTTATGTATTTTTAACAACATTTCAAGTGCCTTATACAGAACTGTAGTTCTGGGAGTTTTGGGGAATGTGGGTTTTTTTTTTAATTTTTTTTTTTAAGATTTTATTTATTTATTTGAGAGAGAGAGAATGAGAGATAGAGAGCACGAGAGGGAAGAGGGTCAGGGGGAGAAGCAGACTCCCTGCTGAGCAGGGAGCCCGATGTGGGACTCGATCCCGGGACTCCAGGATCATGACCTGAGCCAAAGGCAGTCGCTTAACCACCTGAGCCACCCAGGCGCCCGGGGAATGTGGGTTTATGGTGATATATTTGTTAACTTTAATGTGAAGGCCACAGAACAGGCAAAAATTAGAAATACAGGTCAGTATGGGATTGTGGAGGAAGGAATGGCAAGTTCTAATTGGAGTATTTGGGACTGCTTTATGAGAGCAAGGGCCTTCGTATAGGGCATTGTAGAAGGAGTAGAACTCTGACAGGGACAGAAGGGCAGAGGACGTCCTGCCTGGAGACATAGTATAGATACTATAGAATGGGAGTGGGAAAGCTCGTGGTGGCCTCCTCAGGAACTAGCACAGAATCTCACGAGGCAAGACAGTCTACTTCATGGATGGATATACTAGGGAGGAAGGGTGCGGCGAGAAAGGTAGGCACATCTGATCCCACAAGATCTTAACTCTCTGGCTGTAAGAGGTAGGGTTTATTCTGAAGGAGGTGAGGAGATGATGGACACTTTTAAGCAGAAAAGTGGCCAGAACTTGGCTTTTAGAGCCCTTAGATGCAGCGATGTGGAATGTGGAGTGGAGACATTGGAGACGCTGCGAGGAGCCCCGTCCATCGGGAGGCCTCACTGCCGGGACCCCCGTCCACTGGGAGGCCCCCGCCTTTCCCTGCAGTAGGAAGACGAGGGATATGTTCTAGGGCATGATGACAGTGGCCCATCTGGGAGACTTTGGTAAAGCTGAAGCGGCATATTTAATAACTGTTGGATGTGGGAGATGAGTGAAGAGCAGGATCAGGTTGTTCTGAGGTTTCCGTCTGGATGACAGGGATGATTATTCAGGAGAAGGAGCAGCGTGGGGAGAGGATAAAGAGTTTGTGGCAGGCTGGGCATGAGACATCCACAGGGGAGTGCTCAGCAGGAGGTTGAAAGAGGTTGAAAATGCATGTGTAAAGCTCAGAGTACAGAGAGATCCAGAGACAAATTTGGTGATCATTTCAAGAGAGCACCAGGTTCCTGAGAACATCAACAACAAAGAAAGAAGAAAGCAGTGATAATGGGACTAAGAAGTAAAGCTTGAAGAATTTCTAATGCAAAATGTGGGAGAGGAGAAAAAGAGGGAATTATGAATAAACACGGGTATTTGACCAAGGTATTTCAGTGTTTTTTTGTTTTTGTTTTCTTTTTTCATTAGAGTAGGATGAAAATGAACTAGATCCTCCCAGTGTTTCCCCACCATACTGGGTACCCTGTGAATTCCACCCCCAAAATAGATCCCTAATCAGATCACTTCTCTCACTTCCAGGATCCCCACCTTCTCCCCAGTCACCATCTTCTCCTTCCTTGCTCCCACTTTTGTCCTCCATCCCTGTGATATGGCCTCCAGGTAACAGCTGGAGACCTTTTAAAACAAATGCAAGATCAAGGTATTCTCCTGCTCATAATCATCTACCGGCATCCCATTAAACTCACTGATATGAGGAATTCTTAATCTCAGGAACAAACTGAGGGTTGCTGGAGTGGTCGGGGGTGGGAGGGATGGGGTGGCTGGATGATAGACATTGGGTAGGGTATGTGCTATGTTGAGCGCTGTGAATTGTGCAAGACTGTTGAATCACAGATCTGTACTTCTGAAACAAATAACGCAACATATGTTAAGAAAAAAGAAAAAGAAGAAGATAGCAGGAGAGGAAGAATGAAGGGGAGTAAGTCAGAGGGGGAGACGAACCAGGAGAGATGATGGACTCTGAAAAACAAACTGAGGGTTCTAGAGGGGAGGGGGGTGGGGGGATGGGTTAGCCTGGTGATGGGTATTGAGGAGGGCACATTCTGCATGGAGCACTGGGTGTTATGAACAAACAATGAATCATGGAACACTACATCAAAACAAATTATGTAATATATGGTGATTAACATAACAATAAAAAATTAAAAAAAAAACTCAAAGAAGAGTCTGGAACCCCTTACCACAGTCCAGATCTCTTACCATGGCCCACAAGGCCCCACATGATAGGGCCCCTGACTTCCTCTGTGAGTTGGCACATTGTGTTATACCTAACTCCTTACACTGTGGCCCGGGTGGCTTTCTGTCTCTTCCTTAAACACTCCAGGATGATGCTGCATTTAGGATCTTTGCTCTTACTGTTCTCACTCAACTATTACTTAAAAACTAATTCCTAATATATAACCAGGGACCTTTCTAGGTGCTGGAGGGACAGCAGTGAATGAAATGACAAAAGTTGCAGTATCCATGACTCATGTCTTCAGTGACACTCTTGTAGAATCTCATCCCATTATTACAATAAACCGTTTTTAATTTTTTAAAGTTTTTGCCATGAACTTATCACTCTGTAAAATTATTGTTATTTTATTTGTTTATTTATTATTTCTCTCTTGATCTCCCATACCGATTCTGGCCCCCAGTCAAAATAGAAGTACTATAAAAACAGGAGCCTTGTTTGTTAATATATAGTAAATACCTCCAGTGCCCCTCACATGTCGGTGCTCAATAAATATTTGCTCACTGAATGAATAAATGAATAATTATATTGTGAGTAAACAGATAATACTGATAAATTGTATATGATTTTGTACTTGATTCTTTAGCACCGTGAAAACACCATGTAGCACCTAGTATGCTAAAAAGCATCATCCAAAAAAGCTTATAAGTAAATATGAAAAGATGTTGGGCTAGATGGCTTTCCTCTTTGCTGCTTCTCTTTCCTTTCCTCTGACCCCAAGTCCAAGTATATACTTGGGTCAAGAAGGGAATATATTTGCTTTGTCCGGCAGTCTACTGAAGCTCAAGTAGGTAGACTATAGAGAGGATTTGCATACAATCACAGACCTTCGGAAATCAGATGATTCCTTTCTCATTTAGACTATGTACTTCCAGGGACTATGTCTTGCCAGTAGAGCAAAGGAGAGAATATCTGTTTATGAACACCTTTGTTTATTCTTTTCCTTACTGACTCTTTCCTCCTCCTATCTGTGTGTAAGATATCATGTTAGATACTTTAAGGTATGCAAACATGAACTAATGGCCTTTGTTTCTTATGGTCTCGTAGTTTTAAGACCCTCTTTTTACCTTGTTCATCAAGCAATCCAGCTGTTGACATATTTCCTTTCAGAAAGGTAGAAATCTACTAGGATGGGAGAATTAACTTTTTGCAGGGAAAACTGAGAAGGAAAACTGTTTTGGTTAACACTAGCTGCTGTAACAGATACAAACCTCAGTACAGTGGCTTACATTTCTAGAAGCTACTTTTTTGCTCAGGTAAAGTCCAGTCACTGGTGGAGGATGGGGTTGGGTGCTCTCCCCCACACAGGGTTTTGGTGCCTGATAGAGGCTCATCCATCTTCAATGCAGGGCTCTTAAAGGTCATCTTGAAGGAGTGATGGAGTTTTTGGTTTGTTTTGATTTTAAATGGGCCTGTACACTCCCCGTTGTGCCTTACTTTTGTGTGTATGTCCTTAGATGCAGCTCAGTTCCATGGCCACTCCTTACTGCAAGAGAAACTTAGAAATGTAGTATAGATGCATGCCCAGGGGAAACTAAAGCTAACCCAATTTGGTAAACAACAACCCAGTGTCTGCCACTGAGGCATAGCTCCCAGGTCAATATAAAATCTATGGAACTATATTAAAGCCAGAGTAATCATTATATAAACTTGTCAATGGTTTATAGTGATATCAGCATATACTAGTCATAAAAATAAGTTGTAACATTTCTATTTCAGTGGAGGTTTTTGTAGCTTCTATTGTTAATTTGAGTGATTTCAAACCATTATGAATTAGAAATAGAAAAAAATCTTAAAGCTGTCAACAATTGATGCTATTTAAATTATTTAAAAAATGTAACTTTTTGTCCTTGTATGGGATTGCTTACTGTATTTAGAAAGAGCAACACACTAAGTTTGTTATAATATTTTCCTTTTTGACTGTGAGGTACTTTGTAATAGATAAAAGGTAATTACAGAAATTTTATTCCCAGAGCTGGAAAGAGTCAGGGTGTGGGGGAGAGGATGTCCTTTGAAGGGACTTTTAGGTTATTTTCAAGCCGCCCTTCCACTCTTGCTTTCCTATTTCATCAAAGGTGACCTAGGAATTTTATGAGAACTAGTTACTTATTTGCATTGTGCATTGGGTTCTGAAAACTGAAGGCATAACTATTATGGGTGGAATTTTACTGACTTTACAGTGACAAAACTGTTACTACTTTGCCTGAAATCATGAATAGCTAGCCAAACATTTTCAAGTCAATTTTAAGTTAGTACAAAGTAGAGTTGGAATAATATTGGTTAAATATCTTCATGAATAGTCTTTTAGAATCTGACCTATTCTTCAGTTCATAACTGCTGAAAGCTCTTGAAAGAATCGCAGAGTTCCATAGAGAGAGAACCACCCTTATTTATTCTGTTAAGATATTTCTCACAATATTTTTTAATTGCCTCCCTTTAAAGAGAAAAAAAAAACCATAAGATTATTTTGGTAAGCGATATCAGAATGGTAGAATTTCAGTCCTAATCAACTTACCCTCCAACTTCAGACACCACTTTTCTCCAATACAATTTTGAATGGGAAGTTAGAGATAAATTCTGGATTGAAATTTATTTTGAAATTTCAAATGCAAAAACTCTTTGATTACTTAACTTATAATAAATCTTTTTGAACAATGATATTTATAACCTGATTAACTCTTTTTCTGAAAAATAAAGCACTGAGTACTCTCTATTAATATCGTTCTATTTGTCATAGTTTGATTTTAGTGGCCTATACTATTATTGTTATCAGGATTTGATCAGTTGTAATTTCAGATTTGGCATACAGAATTTTTGTTGCTAAAAGTAATCACTTTTTTAAGTGTCCAAAATTAACTAGTACACATTCCCCTGAATTGGGAGTAGGAGAACATATTATGCAATTGTACATTAATAATTTTATTAGAATGTAGAAATATGAGCCAAACATGCTAGTTTTATTGGTATGTGGTTCCAGCTGCATTTAGTGAAAATAGAATTCCTAAAATAAAGTTGAATGAACCATCTGTTCTAAAGAGAGAAAGCTTAAAGAGTTGACTATTATTGCCACTATTCACACTGCAAATACTGTTGAGAACTTCATAAAAGGAAAGCCTTGCTATATCAGGAATTATTGGGTTGAAACAGCATATGCTTTTGGTATGATATGCTGATAGATTTTCTTGTCTGGGTCTATTATTTACATTATAAATGCTTATGCAATTCAGGGACCACATTCATTATATCCAGTATTGTACTGAAGTTGGCTTATACAAACTTAAGAGAGCTGGTAATTAAATTTCTTGGAAATTTGCAAGCTGGCTGTAAGGCACAGCTATTAGTAAAAATTATATAAACAGATAGTACACAAATTGTACTATAAACAAAGTTCATATATTATTAAAACTCATCACTTCCTAAATATTTTACTCTATTTTATTGTTCTGTGTTCTTAGTGTTATTTATATCGATTATTTCTGTATGGAAATACTAAATTATAATGTATCACTGCTCGTCTAACTCGGTGTTCATTGACTTTATTTTGGTAGCTTGAAATTGGCCAGTGTGGGAATATTTAATACCACAGAAATCGGTGAATACTACAGATCAGCACTCCTTTCCCACCACCTAGAAAGCCAGCTGTATCCCTAGTAATATCTCAGTATTGCACAGTTGTTTAGAAGACAATGTTAAGCAACCTTTCTCACACGACCCGCACTCTCAACGGTTAATAAACCCATTTTTCATGTTCGAGAAGTTGGGGGAGTGCATTTGCATGCAGAACGATTCACTGTTTTTCCAAGGCAACAGCTAAGAGTTGCAGATTAACCCAAGATGAATTATCAAAGTCCTGTAAGAGTTTGCCATACGACTAAGCACTCCATTTTGAATAGGAATTTTAAATCACCATTTATGTTATTATGGCGAGAGACATTTGGACCCAGTGTTTCCTTGAATTTTGAAATATCAAGACAATAATTTATTTCAGTGAATCTTAGGGGATAAAAATTAGAATAGGTATTGTGTAAGACCGATGAATCACAGACCTGTACCCCTGAAACAAATAAAACATTATGTGTTATTAATAATAATAAAAAAAAACGGTAGCACAAGGGACCTTATCTGGAATTGTGATTTGAATGAACAGTTTTTTTAAAAAATGACCTAACTGGTGAAATCTGAATGCTGTCTATAATAAATGATATTATTAAACAATTACTGTTTTTCAAAAAAAAATTAGAATAGGTAGGCTGCAGAGAAGAAATAAATAACTGGTCTCGAAACATGCCATAGGATTGCAAAATATTTCTCTCGATATTATTTTTCTTTCACACATGCTTTTTTCTTTTTGGCTTGATCTGGAAATAAGAAGATGCCAAAAGGCTGTGTTGTCTATCTTTCTTTGGCAACAGTCCTGTGTCGATCTGATGGCTGCAAGCCATGCACATGGTTTGGGTAGGTTGGGGTAAAATAGCTGAAACTTCACATACGTGTATGTACGTGTGATAAGTCTTTTGGATTTCTTCTGGATTCAGCAAATGTACTTCATTTTTTTTTCAAGATTTTATTTATGAGAGAGAGAGAGTGCACGAGTGAGAGAGTGAGAGAGCATGAGCAGTGGGGAGGGGCAGAGGGAGAAGCGGACCCCCTGCTAGGCAGGGAACCAGACTCAGACTCGGACTCGGACTCGGACTCGGACTCGGACTTGGGGCTTGATCCCAGGACCCTGAGATCCTGACCTGAGCCGAAGGCAGACGCTTAACCTACTGAGCCACCCGGGCGCCCCTCACCAAATGTAGTTCATGAAAATTGATTCTGACCACTTTTTCTCCCCCTTCAACATTTTAAACAAAAAGGTCAAAGTCTTCCAGCTAATCATGAAAACAGAGCCCACTGTGGTAAATTATCTTTTCTGCAAATGTTGCATTCCCTGTAAAGAAAACATTTAAATATAAACTCTTCGAGGTTTAATTTGTGTTTTGTTTTTCCTCCACAAACAATCATTTTTTGTTAGACTGTCTATAACATACTTTTCCTGGAAAAAAAGAAAACTTGAGAGGAAGTTAAATAGGAGTCTTTATGAATATGAAACTCTTACCTCAAGGATGAAAGTGAAAGATGACCATTCTCATTTCCACTGAGGGCAAAAATATTAAGTGACATGTAGGAAAAGCATTTTTCAGTTTCAGAAAACTGTTGACATTTTGGAAGAAGTTACATATTGAAATTATATAATCTACTCCAGAGATCTAAACACAGAATAAATGGTCAAGATTGGTGTATGTGTGGTGTTGGCCTGATGGCTGTGGGATAAAACAGATAAATACTAAAATTCACTTCTAGAACTGAGAATTGAATTATAATTCACTAGTTAGATTATCTGCTCTTTGAAGGACACTTTTTGCTCAACTTTGTGGCACTGTGAAGAAATAGAAAACACAACTTTGTATATTTATATAAATAAAATAATACATTGTACACACCCTCATACTATGCTAACTGAATATTGCTGATCTCAATTTATTTCTTAAATCATTATATTGAAATGCATCATTAAACTGTAAATGCATTATACAACAAAATCTTACTGTCAGAATACTGGATTAGTATTACTGCATTAGGGAAACAAAAGTTTTTGGTAAAACTACAAATTTTAGTATGTAGGAATATGTATTTTATAAATTTAGTTGTTTTTGTTTTCCTCTTTTTAGATTGTCAGTATTTTAATATATCGGTTCTATGTTCTTAGTTACTGATAAACATCAATTCAAGCCAGAACAGATGTTATATAGATTTCGCTATGATGATGGAACATTTTATCCAAGAAATGAGATGCAGGACGTGATTTCAAAGGTAACAACCTCTCCCAGAACCTTTTATCAATAGCAGAACTCATGTTGTCATACTTCACCAAGATAAAATGCTGTTGAGAGACTTAAAAAAATTCTTCTGGTATAGAAAATGGCATTCATAAGCAAGCCTCTCAATTTCTTCTTGCTATTTAGAGAATTCTAGGGTTAGATCATTTTTTTCATTCTGTTGTGTAGTTCTAAATGGAACTAATGAAATTGCACACTCAGATTATATCCACTGAAAAGTATGTCACATGTAGCAACAATGGCCATTATACTTGAATAAATTTAAAAAATATATAAATATATAAAATTTATGTAACATCAGTTTTCTTTGCACACTTGACAAGATTTATATTGACATATAATGAATGCGTAGTGTGAGGTATTGTTGCATAGAATTATTTTCTGCTAATACTTTGAAATTTTACATTTTAAGAAAAATAATTTTAAAAACACTTTGCATGTGTCATATGTATATGACAGATTCATAGTACAATTTAATCCCGTTTTTAATTATTTAAGTTATATTATTTTTCTGATGTAATACGACAGTTGAATAACTTTTAAATTGGTAGAGATTATATAATGATTCCAGAATGTTGACAGTGGATTTGTCTCAAAATTCCATTGCTCTGTCCTTTGAGTGATCTTCCTTGTTTTTGACATCTTTATTTTATAATAGGGAGTGAGATTATATTGCCGTCTTCATAGTCTGTTTACTCCAGTGATAAGGTGAGTCTGGTTTCTAAGTTCTGGGCGACTTACATGGAAATATTTATATTGCCTATTAGGTAAGTATTATTCAGCTGGAACTTCTTGGTTTATTTTATTTTTCTTCCATAAGTGAAAATTTTACTTTTAAAGATTATTTTAAGTAATAATTGATCTGAAAATATTTCTAAATTTTCTGGGGCTCTAATTATGCAGTTTTTTTCCACTCTGTTTATTCTGATTTCTAAAATTATTTGTCAATCCATACTAAATTATAGACTTGATAATGAAATAATCCACAATCAGTTAATATTTAGTAAATAATAGTTGACTGGGAGAGGATTTGGAAATACTATTTACTATAAATACCACTATGATTGCTGTATATTGATTTTTTTTCCATTAAATTGTATAATCAGTTCTTGGATGTGTATTTTCACAATATTTCCTCCTAATAGTCTTTCATCCAAAGGAAAGATTTTGTACTTGAAAATTAAGAATTACTTTGGTAAATTAAATAAGTAAAATTTTATAATTTTATTCTCTACCAATTTTTTCCTTCTGAAGAGATATGCCCTTGTTTTTGAAGTGGAATCATAATTAATTTTCAGTTTTTCTCTCCAGAAAGACAGCAGAAAACTGAGTTTTGTGTTATGATTACTAATAGAAGAGACGTTCAGGAGTGTTATTGTATTTTTATAAAATATACACTGATAGAATGTAGTATGATGTTACACTAATTTCAGATGGCCAGATATCATTCATATTGACTGAAATTTAATATTCAGGACAAAAAAAATGGATGTACCATTTCCAAGATGAATAAAGATGCTTTTCCGTCATGGCTATAGAATCTAAATGTTTGATGTGCTGTGTTTTTATTTTTCATTCTGGTTTCCAATTTCAAGGAAACTCAGAACTCAAGAAAAAAAAATCCAGAAGTGGCCGTTTAAGTGTATTGGAATGCTCACTGATGTTTTATAGAGAACACAGTGCAGATCCTGGAGGAAGAAACAAAATTTACCCATCACTCCTGAAAGTGCCCTGTCACAAACAGGCTTCCTAAAGTAAAAAGTAGTGAAAATGAACCTATATTTATTGATTCCCTACTAGATTTCTAGCACAGCTACCCTGCAAATATTTTGGATAACCTAACACTAAAAGATGGTTACTTCAATCAATAGCAAGTGGGTACCTAAATTTGTCTTTTCTGCTAAACTCATAAAAACAGTAATGGTTACAGTTTTCATGTTACCTGTGTATATGTAGATTTCGTATGTGAGAAAATGTGCTCTGAAAATATATTTTAGCCATATGGGATTTCTTACCAAGAAAGTTACATTCCGTAAGAGCTGATAAGAAGGAATTGTTCTTTGGCTAGGAATGACAATTGTTTATGAGTTGTCAAGGAAAAATTTATGGGAAAAAACCATAAAACAGATGGAATGTATGATAGTCATGCTTTTAATATGTGTGAACTCAGCTTACAAAAAGAAAAATTATTTGGGTGAAGAATTCACCGACCCACATGTGTTTTATAATAGGCTGACTATCCTTTTCCTTCTTAGTGATGCTTATGAAAACCAAGATGAAGTAGGCAGTGAGGTATCAGAAACATGGAGATAGATTTAAAAAGATTTTATTTAATTAATTTATTTATTTTTAAAGATTTTTTAAAAAAGGAATCTGCTATTGATTACTGGCTAACCTAGTGTATTTTTTACAAAAATCTTAGAAATATCAACCATTTTTCAGGGACTTTTTTTATGAGAGTGGATAAAATGATGTCAGTATAGTCAGTTGCTGACAGGGGCTAAAGAACTGTGAATAGAGCTAGTAATTATTTATCATTTCAAGTTGTCTGAGGTTCAGATCTTTTGACATTTTGAAAAAACTGTCATTTTCTCTTTGATCTGGGCCTGCAAAATGAATGAATTATAGATTTCCGCCCTGGGGGCCCCATTCTGATCAAGAGTACTTGTTGGTATCTAACTTAACTTTGATTTCTCAGATCTGGAAAGTCTACTGAAAGGAGAGGCTAATGTAGAATCAGCTGGTTCCTTTGGTTCCCTAGGGATGTGGTGTCACTTGTCCATGCCCTGATCAGACAAGATGAATGACAGGGTTCTCAGCATGTTTACCTCAGGACGGGCCTGCTGTCTGCCACTGCGGCTGAACCAAATCCAGCCTTCCTGGAGAATTCAGGAATAAAAAGGGTTGTTTTATTCTGCACATTTTGATGAG
Organism: Zalophus californianus; assembly: GCF_009762305.2. Classification (NCBI taxonomy): domain Eukaryota; kingdom Metazoa; phylum Chordata; class Mammalia; order Carnivora; family Otariidae; genus Zalophus; species Zalophus californianus. The sequence goes on from NC_045598.1 coordinate 127,820,191, forward strand.
TTTTTTTTTTTTTTTGTAGACTATCTTGATTTTAAGGGAAGAAATTCCATTTTGTTATTCTTTTATTAATGAGATATTGTATTTCTAGCTAAGTTTTTACCAGATAATATAGCAGTAATAATCTACTTGGGTGTAAGAACATATCAAAGGAGAAATGTCTTGTTTTGGTATCATTGTGGGTCTCTTCTGATATGAGCTGATGAAGGAGTTTTCCGGTGCTATGTATACTTATAAACCTCTGTCATTTGCACATAACTTGGATAATAGATTCAGATTATATTTAATAAACTTCTCTGTTGCACACTGATATTAAATGAAATGTTTTCCTGTTCTTACTTACCCTCTTCTTACTGGTTTTGGTTTCTTTTTCCTTTATAGAGATAAAGATTACCATTTAAGAACCTACAAATCTGTAGTCATGGCCAACAAACTGATAGACTGGTTAATTGCACAGGTAAACAGACAAATAGAAGTTGCTGAGTTACATTCACTGCTGCTTTAAGCTTTGAGGGGATTTAGGTCCCCTTTTTTTGTCACCATGTGCAGATGAGACACAGTGAAATAGCTTGATCAAGTTCATACAGCTAATACAGAGTTAGAATTTGAATCTAGGTAATCTGACTTAACAGTCTTCAAACTTAATTTTTATGCTATATGCTTTTTCAAGAGGAAGATGTTCCTATCTTTAAAGTATCAACTGAGATCCATCAAAAAAACTAAGTGTAGGGGCACCTAACTGACTCGATCTCAGCTCACGTCTTGATCTCTGAATCGTGAGTTCAAGCTGGTCCCATGCTCAGCATGGAGCCTACTTTAAAAACAAAACCAAAACAAACAAACAAAAAAAAACAAAACCTAAGTGTAATTTGAATATCACTGAAGAATACATATTCACATACGCTAAAATTTCTTGCAAGTTTTGTTCACTAATTCGTCTTAAGATATGTTTCCTAGTCCTAGCAAGTTATCTAATCTCCCTGTGCCTTTCTGTTAGATAATTGTGCTTTGACATATAAGCCTTAATATTTATCTACATACATTTTAAATAGGAAACTACAAAATTTATTGTTATTGTTGCTCCATTTCTCAGAACGTGGGAGTTGACAGCAGGTATTGAAAAACTGTTATTTGCAAATTAGGGCATCTACCCCAACATACTAGATATTCAAATATAAATTTAAATGTTTTATCATACTAAGTCAGCTAATATATGATCAAATGTTTAACATTGATTAAAAAACAACTTTGACAGAACTCACTGTTTTGTTAGGGGATATTGTTTGGTTGTAATGTTGTCGTGCTTAGATATTTGAGTCAATTTCATAAGCGGTTTTACTTTTTTGTTATTAAAGAAAGTGGCCTACTTTTTGTTGCATGGGAATAACATTTGATAATCATAAAATGTTCTTTGTTTCAAATATTAATGTTTAATTCATATTTGATTCATCTGTGCACATAAATTTTGAGACTTTTATTATTGAATATTAATTTCTAGACTATTAAAGACTGCTTACTTTTGTATTTATAGCACTTAAATGTGTTCTATTTGGAAGTTAAAGTTTTAGATTAAACCAAGCAATTATTTTTAGATAAAAAAACTAATTCATACATGTAGTGGGTTTACTCGAGTCAGAGCCTTTTATAATATTATGGTCAAATATGTGTCATTAGAATTGGTTCTGTACTTGGTATCAGAGTTGGCATTTCACATAGAAGTTATAATCTTATAGAATTCACATGAACTTGTAGTATATGTTGACTATGTGAGAAAACTGAAGTAAGTTTTTTTGAAGCAAAAGTTGGTGCCTAGTAAATATTTAAAGTCCTGACTCAGGAAATCAGTGAGCAGCTTTCTTTTCTTTTTTCCTTTTTGGCATTGTTTCACTTTTCAAATGTGAGCATTAGAAGAATAAATAAGCTACCCAAAAACTGGACCACGTTGCAATTATTTTTTTTCTTCAGGTTTTCTGAGTGATCTGTTACAACAATGTCTTAGAAATTGTATGTAGTAGAAAATGGGGTGATGAACTGGGACTCAGGTAACCTAGCATCTGATGATGGTTCTTCTAATAAGTGGTTATGCAAAGTTGGACAAGTCCCTACATCTCTCCAGATTTTATTTTCACAACTGTTTATTACTTACTGGAATTATTATCTAACAGAGGAAAAGGCACAGGGACATTAGAATAACTTGCTAGGACTAACAACAGATATTTTAAAACAAATGAGTGGACAAAACATGCAAAACATGCATTGTAGGTGTGAATGATTGTGAGTGAAAGCAAGGATGAAAATAAGCACAGAGTTCAGGCAACAGTAGGGGACCAGCCTGACTAGGAAGAAATAAAATGAGAAAGCACTTCTTAACCACAAAACCTACAACTGTTAAGTTTATACACACACACACACACATATGTATATATGCCTATTTCTATATATGAATCCATACTTACATGAATAAAATAGTTTTCTAGATAAAAACATGACAGAAGATTGCATTGGGCTTTCATTTTTGCTTCAGGTATATGATCTGATTATTTTTTCTGCAAGATAATGAAAGAGAAGCTTGCATTTACCAGCTCAGCTGAACAATTTACTTTTGAGGTCTTATAAATCACCCAAGTTAGTAGGTTTCTTTAGGGGTCCTTAAAGAACAAGGCCATTTGGTAGAAGGAATATGATAGCAGAGATCATGCCTAATGATTTTTCATTAACTTTAGTGTGTTTTCAATATATAGATATTTTCGTGCTACACAATTAGGATACGATACTGAAAAAATAAGAGAATGGGATCATTTGTGGTAGCAATAAATTTTAGTTATTTATATATTTTCATGTTTAATACAGTATGATTTTACTCAGGAATATTATATCTTTGTTTTTCACTTAATGTCAAAAAAAGATGTTTTTATAATCAAGTGAATGTTTTATAGCAATTAGGTGCATCATGAGCTTATGAAAGCAGTGTGTGCCCTAAGAAATGAATGTTTTTGTCATATAGTGCTGGGAACGTCAAATGCAGTAAAGATACAACAAAGTCTTTAGTTGCCTGTTAAGTTGTGCCATGTTTTTGTGGTTAACAGGGGGATTGCCGCACCAGAGAAGAGGCAATGATATTTGGTGTTGGACTCTGTGACAATGGATTTATGCACCATGGTAGGGATTTTTATTCTGGAAGCTTACAGATGTATTTTACTCTTTTGTTTTTGTTAGGGCACTGGGAGTACCTCATTGTTTTAGTGAAGTCATTTAGAGATGAACCAGCAAGACCGTATGGGTCTTGCCATGTGTCCATGCTGGGTCACATGTGCATTCAATTTCACCTCTGGTGCCATTCCTATGTCTAGTTGCTTTTATCTACCAGTTGCCATGACTTCTCTTCTCTTTTTCTAGACTGACTCCAGAAGAGCAAAAGCTTGAACTAGAAGATTTTTTTTTAAGTAGCTTTTAAAAAAAATTGAAATTATTTTAGATTAGACTCATGTTTTTTTTAATGCCAGTATATATTAAAATGATTAAATGAGAGCATATATGGTTGGTAATCAGTTTTTTTTTTTTTAGAAAAATGCTTTTAAAATTATCTCAGAGATAAAATTATAAATCTCTGGAAAAAATCTGTTTCATTTTGGCCACTAATTATTTTTCTTGTTTGATGACTTCATTACGCCTAAATTTGTAAAAATAATGAGACTTAGTTTTCCCTCTCTATTCATAGCATCTTATATATTCCACAAACCCAGTCTTTTTCACTGTTTACATATATATAAATATATATATGCTTATAAACACATATTTGATAACACTTCTACCTATTGGTCAATTACTTTCAGAAGGTTATTACCTTTTTTAAAAAAAAGATTTATTTATTTCATATAGAGAGAGACTGGGGCAGAGGGGGAGGGAGACAGAGAATCTCAAGCAGACTCCCCTCTGAGGAGTCCCCTCATGACCCTGAAATCATGACCTGAGCCGAAACCAAGAGTTGATTGCTCAACCAATGGAGCCACTCAGGCACCCCCAAGGTTGTTATCTTTCTGTGAAGAACGAAGTATAGCAAAACTTTCAGTGATGTTGAGAGTATCATTGGTTAGCATACATTCATTTGGGAATTCCATTACATCCCACTATCTCTAGAGCACTGTATGAGATGTGCTAGAGAAATACTAGTCCTTGCTGAAAAACTATTGAATGGGAGAAATGACATTATTATAGGGAATTAAAACTATAATATCAGGGTGAAAACCTTCAAATATTTTGTTTTTCTTTTTAAAGCATCAACAAACAGTCATTTTATCTAAATATTTATTTTAAAATATTGAGTTAGGGGCACCTGGGTGGCTCAGTTGGTTAAGTGTCCAACTCTTGATTTTGGTTCAAGTCATGATCTCAGGATCATGAAATCAACCCTGCATTGGACTTGTGCTCGATGTGGAGCCTGCTTGACATTCTCCCTCTCTGGCCCTCTCCCATGCTCGTAGGCATGTGCACATGCTCTCTCTCTCTCTAAAAAAACAAATAAAATTAATTAATTAATTAACCAAAAAAATAAAATATTGAGTTAACAACAAAAGTTTTCCCTACAAAAGTCTATGTTAATAAAGCACAACCAATCTGGCTGCTGCCTGGCCTCATTGTTGTCCTTTCTCGCTCCTGTTAGGCAGACTATTTTGTGGAGGAAAACAGCAGTAGCAAAACACCATGTGAGTTTGGGGGAAGTGCTTGGGTCATATAGGCAAGACCTAACTTGATCTCAAGTATATTCTCATTTCTGTTGTCAACTGTAAGGTGTTACTTTTTAATTTGTGCTTGATAGTTTCATTTGTTAACTCAAGTTGCCAGCCAGTCTTCCATCCAAAGATCAATACATATATCATCTGGTCAACAGTTATTATTTGGAACTCTGTAAAAATAATGAAATAAAATAGTTTTGTATTGCTTTCTGTATACCAGCTTAACTCATTTTTAGTTCTGTACATTATGAAGAAGGTTTTATTGACCCCATTTTACCGATGCGGAAGCTACAGTTCAAAGAGTTGAAGTAACTTTCCCAAAGTCACACCCAGAATCAATCCCAGACCTGGAGGTGTGCCTCATCATAAAGCCAGACCTTGTACGGTGCCATGGGACCAGTGTCTTCCCTTTAGCTACCCTGCTCAATGAATCACCCTGTTCCAACGAGTACGCTTTAACGTACCAAGGATACATAAATAGAAATAGAGAAGATTTCTCTTTTAAAACATTTTGGCAGCTGTCAGGATCTCACCGAATATAAATTCTATCAGTATTTAGCCTTATTTTTGACAGGTTAATCTTAGGGACTTTGGGGGAAAATACTAATGTTCAGATAAAAGGGAAAAATGACCTTTATTGAAATAAGATTATTTGAGAACAATGTTTTTAAAGATTTATTTATTTATTTATTTGACAGAGAGATAGAAGCACTAGTAGGCAGAGAGGCAAGCAGAGGGAGAAGCAGGCTCCCCGCTGAGCAGGGAGCCCAACGTGGGACTCGATCCCAGGACCCTGGGATTGTGACCTGAGCCAAAGGCAGCCGCTTAACTGACTGAGCCACCCAAGCACCCTGAGAACAATGTTTTTAAACAGAAAAGAACTAGGAATTAGTGGAAACTAAAATCACATTTCACCCAGAAGATGTATTTCTGGTTTGAAGTGTTGGAACAAAAGTGACCACAGTGGGAATTGCTCATACACATAAGAGCAACACTTACCCATTTGAATTTTCCCATAATTGTTCAGGATATTAAAAACACACTTCAAATGTTTACTACAAATTCAAAACAATGTAGGTTTCTATGTTTTGGATTGCATACATTTTTTGATTCAATATAATCTTTTTTATTAAATTTGGGTGAGTACAAAAAAGTTAACATTTGGGGCACCTGAGTGGCTCAGTCGTTAAGCGTCTGCCTTCAGCTCAGGTCATGATCCCAGGGTCCCGGGATCAAGCCCCGCATTGGGCTCCCTGCTCAGCAGGAAGCCTGCTTCTCCCTCTCCCACTCCCCCTGCTTGTGTTCCTGCTCTCGCTCGCTCTCTCTCTGTCAAATAAATAAATAATTAAAAAAAAAGTTAACATTGAAAAACTTCTTAAAAATTCAAACTCTTTAGTTAATAGTAATTTAAAGGAAACATCAGCTTGAAGCTGTCGAAAGAAATAGAACAATATCATAGGAATATTTGTGAATGAAACTTCTTCTAAGAGTATTACATTGAGGTTATGGGACAGGTATTAGTTTACTGAATGTCTATTAGTATGAAAAATGGGTTCAATTTTTGGATTAATTGGAACAATTTGAATCTCTGTTTTTGTAGTCCTTGAAAAAAGTGAATTCAGAGATGAACCCCTACTTTTCCGTTTTTTTTGCGGATGAGGAAATGGAAGGATCAAATATGAAGCATCGACTTATGAAACATGACTTAAAAGTTGTGGAAAATGTTATAGCCAAATCATTATTGGTAAGTTTATCAATATGTTATATAAATTTTCTTCATTTATTCTGTTTGATTTGTACCTTTTTTCATAGTTCCTTTATTAAAAATGTTAATATTTTGCATTTCAGATTAAATCCAATGAAGGCAGCTATGGTTTTGGGTTAGAAGACAAAAATAAAGTTCCAATAATAAAGTTGGTAGAAAAGGGGTCTAATGCTGAGGTAATGTAAATTAGCATTTTTATTTAAATTTGTTGTCCATGACATACAAATATAAAGGTTCTAAACAAATTGAAATCAGCTTTTAAGTATCTTTATTGAAAATAGTGTTTCTGAATAATCTTATTCTGAGTTTGTACCAGATACGATTGGGATTTGTGACAGAGTTCATGTACTCAGATAGTTGGAGATCCATAACTGAACTTCTTGACCTTGGGAGATCACATGTCTCATTCCATGTCCCTGGGACTTCCCTGTTCAAAATTCTAGCCTGGAGCCCTGGGGAGACTGCATACAGTGGGACTGTACTATGTATGTCAAATACCTGTTCCATTAAATCTAGGGCTACGTCTTTTATTTTCCTATCACTTTTGGCTGTCTTATAAAAATATAACTTCCATCAGTAAAGCATGTGCTTTGACTTATTTTCTCATTAGGTTAATGCTATTTGATGTTCTCTCACCTCAGCAGCCTTTAATCAAAGGAATCTCCTGATCATTCATTCAGGATTATTTATTTAGTACCTGTTATATGCCAGGAACTGTTCCAGGCTCTGGGAATATAACAGTGAATAAAAGAGACAAAAATATGCTCTCATGGAACCTACTGGGAACGTTATATCCCAAATATGTCAGATTTAAAGTATTCTCACCTTGCTGCCTGGCTTGTAAAAATGCCTTAATCCTCAAGCAAACTTCTAAATATATAAATCTTAAATAAAGAATGTGAGAATGAATGAAGCATGACTTTTAACTTTGAACCTGGCCTAAAGTTAGTAGCATACTTCCATCCACCCTCCTATTGGCTAATGCCCAAGGTCTCTGTCTTTTACCAAAAGACAAATTCATGCAAGACAGTGTTTTAGGTACAGCACATTAATTTCAAATGAAATAACTCTGGTCAGCTTATACTTTGTTAGTGGGCTGGGCCAACAAAAGACTATTTTTAGTAATTTTCTGCAAGAAGGAAATGTTTCTCCCAGACATTTTCTGTGGGTGTTCTTAGAGCACAGCTTTAAATTAGAGCACAAAATTAAATTTTTTTTTAATTTGCTTGAACTCTATAGCCTTTCCTTTATGTCCTTATTCTAATGTGTGATTCCTATAAATCATTCTCTCATATTTTCTTACAATACCCACTTATACTTGATGTAGTGTCTTGTCTGGGGGTAGGGAGGAAAGCAGAAATATGAAAAGTAGATCTAACTATGTCACTAAGTGCTCTCACCCGTGTTTTCATCATTTCTCTGGTAACTAAAACAACATGTAGTTCGGGGGCAGTGGAATTGGTTAAGAATGGCAGCCTGGTTGGCATGGAGAGATGATGTCTTCTTTGCCATCTTTTCAGCCTCTGGCAATCTGTGCTTTTTGGAGTTCTTTTCCATGGCTTCCAGGTCATTCCTCTCTCCTGCCCTGGAGATGTTTGTGCTGTGTCATGTTGGCGATGCTTATTCGGTTGTCGTTGATGGCTGTATAGAGGTGGAACGAACCTCTCTGACTTAATTGGATATAAATGGAAAACACAGTAAAAGAAAAAAAAAACTAACCTGGGGTTTGACTGTAGTTTAGAGGATGAAATGAGAAAAAGAACTGGAAGATACAATAGAAAGGGGGTCACGGGGAGGACAAAATTAAGTCATAAAAGAAGGGGCGGGGAATTTCAGTGCAGATGGGTGATCAAATTTAAAACTAGGTCAAAGAGAGTCAGTGTGTTATCTCCCCCACAGTTCTATTTTGTGAAATTGTATAAAAAACATTGCAGATGTGTTGGAATGTCAAAAATCTGTAAGTTCTAGGTCCTTTCAGCTTCTAATTCTGTGAAAAAAAATAGATTCCTTATTAAAATATAATTTGAGGGTGCCTGGGTGGCTCAGTTGGTTGAGCGACTGCCTTCGGCTCGGGTCACCATCCTGGAGTCCTGGGATCGAGTCCCGCATCGGGCGCCCTGCTCAGCAAGGAGCCTGCTTCTCCCTCTAACCCTCCCACCTCTCATGTACACTCTCTCTCTCTCTCTCATTCTCACTCTCTCAAAATAAAAATAAATAAATCTTAAAATATAATTTGATTTTTTTTTCTATTTCTCTCTTAGATGGCTGGCATGGAAGTTGGGAAAAAGATTTTTGCTATTAATGGTGACCTAGTTTTTATGAGACCTTTCAATGAAGTGGATTGCTTCCTGAAATCATGCTTAAACAGCAGAAAGCCTCTAAGAGTTCTCGTGAGCACAAAGCCAAGGGAGTAAGTTGTATGATTTATGTGGGATTTTTAAAAAAATTATACATAGGTGAATAAAATAGAAAAGTTAAGTAAGTACATGTCTAGAATTAAGTATCTCATTGCTTGGGACATTAGACCTTACCAAGATCACTAATACTTGTCTTTAAATGATGAGGAAAAACTGCATGCTTGCTATTCAAATCAGGGAGTTTCAGTAGAAATAATACTTCCTTTTTGCTGCCCAAATTTTCCTGGTCTAGGTTGGGTTGAGTGTGATTATAAGTGAAGAAAACTGATAGAACACTTGATAGTAAAGAACTGCATTCCCCATGTTCAGCTCTAAGAATTTCAGGCCTATGAGTTAGTTAGATATTAGGTTTATAATTAAACACATATACGAAATGGGAGCACAACTGGGTGAAGTACACTTGCATGCTTGCTTGTACTTAGTGATATGTCAGTTCTTAAAAAAATGCCTACCTGCCTACCTATGATTAGGAAAAAAACCTCATGTTTATTATAGCCAATTTAGAGAGTATAGATTTTTCTAAATGAAGATGTGTTTCTTATAATCATATCATCCATAAAGAGCCATCACTTTTTTTGAAATTCAGTGATAGTTGACTTTTCGATGTACTGATACAGATTTACACAACCATGTAGTTGTAAAGTGGGATTATGCATTATAATCTGTTTTTTTTTAATTAATAAGATATTGTGAATATACTTGGAAGACATTGGCTTTTCTTCTGCAAATCACTGATGGTCTACTGTTCCTGTATCACGTTTCCATGAGTTGTTTAACCAATAAATTAATTAGTATAATTCATATGAATTGCTTAGTGTAATGTCTTAATGTACTATGATTATATCAAAATTACTGTTCAAAATTCAATTATAGCATTTATTAATAGTAATAAGCAACTTTATTCATTTTAAGGTAAATGAAGGTCCACCACTTTAAAAACAAAAGGTTTATTTTCACTGCTTATGAAAATACTCTCAGTATATATGGTATAGTATTCTTCCCTGCCTTAATGTATATATTTAGCAATAACTGGGTGCACTCTTTATCTTAGGAGTTGAAATGCAATGTAATAAGCTAGAACATATATGCTGCCAAAGCAAGTATGCAACGTAATGAGCTAGATTCTACAGCATTAAGTCATCAAGGTCAATGCTAAAACATACCAAGAAAAGAGTGAATGTGACTCATTCAAATTACTCATTTAGGAAGACTTTGGGCTAGAAGGCAGAGAATAATCATAACAATGTCTTCTCTCTAAACCTAATTTTGATCTATTACTCCCTCTTTACCCAACCCTGTCTAGGGTAAGGCTCACCTAGTTGCCTACCTCTGGACACTTTGAGGACACTTAAAAGGAAAAGGACCGACTGGAAACGAATAAGGGAGTAATAGTCCAAATCAATCATTAGTAAACATAAAGGTCCTCCTCATGGTCCCATTGCCCCCTGATTTAACCCAGCAACTACTGATTCACTGACCATAGACATTTCAACAGTTGGATCACTTTGAAGTCCTCAACTTTAAGACTAAATGGGGGCAGATCTTCAGTCCTAGAACGAACTGCTGGATGAGCAGCATTAGAACCTGCGTCCTCTGACTCTTCCTGCAGTGTTTGTCACACAGGGTTTGGAACCCAATATTTCTAGTCCAGTTTCAAGCTTCTCTTCCACCACTTGCTTGCTAATTGTGTTGCTTCAACATCTTCATCCATAAAAAAATGGAGATGATGAGTGTCAATGTCATGGAGCTGCCAAGAACATTAAATAAATTTAGGTTTGTAAAGAACTTCGTGACTTGTTCAGCACCTGGCATGTACTCCAGTGATGTTATCTGTGATGCTTGTCTATTGTCTTATTTCATTTTTTTCATTGTTTCTTTATTATATCAGGAACATATTTTATATTGAATTTCAAAACTGTTTTGAGGAGAGAGTACTCATTTTTCATCTTTTAATTTGCTTGAAATCTGTAGCCTTTCCTTTATGTCCTTATTCTAATGTGTGATTCCTATAAATCATTCTCTCATATTTTCTTACAATACCCACTTATACTTGATGTACTGTCTTGTCTGGGGGTAGGGAGGAAAGCAAAAATATGAAAAGTAAATCCAACTGAAGTTTTGAATCTAGCTGTATTTTATACTTGATAGCATCAAAGAATTTTTCAAAAGACTTTGTAGCAGATTATTTAGTGCACTTACATTCTACAAGAAATACAGTGTTCCTTTTGTATAAATTTAATTCTTCGTTTACTAGACAATATAGTGGTCCCAGCAGGGAAACATGTTTTCCAAAGATCATTTTATGAAGAGGGCCCCAGTATTATGACCAAAATGCATCTCATGGTGTTTTGTACAAAATTTTTAAAGAAATCTACAATAATCTTCTTGAAGATTAGAGTAAGGTCAGCCTTCCCTAGCAATATTAGAAGGATAGAAGACCTTGCTCAGAAAGAACCAAGAGGCTGCTATGAATTCCTCACAATCCAAAAGCAACAATAACTCACCATGGCCTGAGAGCTTGAAGTTATTTCAGCACAAGTGAACTCTCATTCATAATATATAGAAGCATGAGCTACTTCTATTTTTTTGTTTCATGCTCAGAACATGTATTTATTCCCTTTTCTTTTCCTTAGTCAGTTATCTTCCATTTTCAGGTGTCTTTTTTTTTTTTTCTTTGACAGACACTAGTAACAAGGTGCTATTCAAAGCGAGCAAATACAGCCTTATACACCAAAAAGTGTATAATTAAGGATAAAGGATATATTCATTCTGTGACCTCTACTCCACCAATATATAGATCACTTCATAGTGTATAACCTATTCATAGTGTGTAACCTAATTCATAATACTACTTTCAGCTTTCCCTAAAACAGACAATTCATATTTCTATCACCAAATGCTGGAATGCCTGCCTCAGTTATATTTCAGATTGCAGGACCAGCCTCTGCCGTCAGACACAAATGCCATATAGCGTTTTCTCAAGTGTTCTAGGCACAGTGTTGCTCAAACTGCTCTAGCAGCTTTTTTTTATAAACTCTAAGTAAGTGCCACTGTACCTAACTTCAGACTCTGTCTAATGTGCCCTTGAAGTGCCACTGACATTTATCTCATGATTAATTCATCATCTTTTGGAAAACAATTTTGTTTCTTGGGCATCTAGGGCTATCCGTCAAAATCTATTGCATTGTATTCGTTTGTCTTTGCTCTGTACTGCAATTTATGATAGTCGTTTTTATTGTTATGATGTTCCGCCTTATCTCATGCTCTCTGCATTTCATCTTTGCTCTCTGATCTCTGGCTTCCCTCTGTGGAGTGGCTCACTTATTAGTGCCAAACTGGACATCCCTCACTGCTTTGACATAACAGCAGCATTCCTTCATCTTCTTTTCCACATGGCATCATTGAAAATACTTTTCTTACTCAGGTTTTCCCTTTTGATGTATTATTCTTTCAAAATTTCACTGAATAAATACTAAAGTTAATCACATTCTTCAATTATTTTGATGTAGTGTTTGACGGATCTCTTCTTTATAACTAGCTTTTTGTTGTGGTTCTTTGATGAAGTTCCCAACAGGTAGAATATATTAACTCTGTGTTTCTTTTATTACTTTCAACAAAGAAGTTTCAGCAAAGGAATTTCACAGTGCGCTGTCTTCTTTGTAACAGTAAACTAAGGAGTTGGGCGCCTGGGTGGCTCCATCGATTAAGCAGTCGACTCTTGATTTTGGCTCAGGTCATGAGCTCAGGTCGTGAGATGTAGCCCTGAGTCTGAGTCTGGCTCCAAGCTCAGCAAGGAGTCTGCTTAAGGATTGTCTCCTTCTCCCTCTGCCCCTAACTCTGCTCACGAGCTCTCTCTCTTTCTCTCTCTAAGATAAATGAATCTTTTAAAAAAAACAAACAAACAGTAAACTAAGGAGAGAAGCTTCCATTTTATTGAAGTGCCTACATAATTCATAGCATGATGTAGGGCAGTTGACCGAAGATTCTTCTTTTAATCTCCACTGACCCCCTGCAAAGTAGGTTTTAACATCCTTTCTGTGGAAACTCAAGCTCAGAGAAGTTAAGGAGTTCATGCAAGTTATTCAACTATCAAGTGACTAAATGAGGATTCAAAGCTAGTTTTGTCTGCTCCCAGAGCCTGTTCCTTATTCAGCAGATACCATGTACTAGCCATGTTCAGTTGAGGAAGTCTGTCGTGCATGCCCACTGGGTGCCTTTGTGAGGGCATGCGCCCTGTTTGTTTCCTGGTTTCTAGCCCAGTCGGTGTCTTTTATACAGTAGACTCTCAACACATATTTATTGAAAGAATGAATAAAAGCATGGACACTATTGTTTTAACCAACTATGGCATTTTAAAGTCATCTTACCCTATTTTCTGACTGATTTTAGGACAGTGAAAATCCCAGATTCAGCTGAGGGACTTGGCTTCCAGATCCGAGGATATGGCCCATCGGTTGTCCATGCAGTGGGAAGAGGTGAGACAGTCATCCTGCATGGCAAACAGATTTACAGCATGTTTGGGTATTGCTTGCTGAACAAGAGTATGTTCAAAATGTGCATGGTCATGTTGTCATGAATTTTCTCAATCATATTTTTACCTTATTGGCTCAGTGGCAGTACATTCCTCAAACACTATTTTTTAAGAAACTCTTAAAAATTGTAAGGCATATTTATCACTGTTGAGAACTGATGGTATGGAGGGAGCTAGAGGGCATTATGCTAAGCAAAATAAGTCAGTCAGAGAATGATAAACACTGTATGATTTCACTCGTATGTGAAACTTAAGAAACAAAACAGATGGATATAGGGGAAGGGAAGGACAAATAAAACAGGATGAAAACAGAGAGGGAGACAAACTATAAGAGACTCTTAACTACAGGAAAAACATCAGGGTTGCTGGAGTTCCGGGAGGTGGGTGGGGGGATGGGGTAACTGGGTGATGGGCATTAAGGAGGGCACGTGATGCAATGAGAAATGGGTGTTATATGCAACTGAGGAACCACTAAATTCTACCTCTGAAGCAAATAATACACTACGTGTTAATTAAATTGAATTTAAATAAAAAAATTTTTTGAAAACTGACGAGAGAGTGATGCCTCCCAATCTCACTTTTCTGCATGTTTCAGTTTAGCCAAAAGATATAACAATTTTAAGGTTGTCTATTTGTATTTTTTTCTGGTGGCAAATAACTATATTTTGTCAGCAACTCAGAGATGTAAGTTTTCAGGTTTAAGAATTATCTGTGTGCTTTGTAACCTGTTGCTATATGATTACTTCAAGTATTTCTAAAAATGAAGCATTTCATAAACCATAAAATGCATTTTAAATTAAATAATATATGTTTATATTTTATTTTTTTGCTTGGTAGGTAAATAAACTATGGATATCTCTTGTTATACGCATTTTAAATTCTATATTATACTAACACTGGTAATGATTTAAGGGAATGACTATTAGATCCCACAGAGTATATAACTTGCTGCTATAGAAAGAAATGTCTTTATAAGCAAAGAGGGCATGTGTTTATCTTAACAAGAGACATACATGCTTTTCATTACTAAGAAACATAAAATGTAAAATATCTTAATATGATCACCCAAATATTAGTCTGGAAAATTTTGAGAGGGCATTGCTATCAGAATCAAATTTATCAAGAACATACTAGCTAGACCTTTATTAGATTATAAAATTGCCTTCATTAGTGTATATATGACAAAAATGAATCTTCAAAAATTTGTCTTTTTACTCAGATGTTTAAAACATATAGACTAATAGACATTTAAAACCTTTCCAACAACTCATTCATATTATAAGACTGAAATGGGATATATTTCATACTGAAAGGGGAAAATTGATATATCCATGCTCTTCATTTTCACTAAACAAAAAAGAGTAAGTCACTTTGTCAGTACTGTAAAATAACCGAAAACCTGAGTGAATCAAGTTGTGCTTCTGTCCTTATTACAGTGTCATTTAAAGAGCTGAGTTCTGTCTTTGCAACTTAGTTGTAGGGTAGGCCCAAATCTGGTTCCTATGCTCTTTGTTTCTGAAGAGTAAAAGACAGAAATGCTCATGTGCTTTTCCTTTCAGATGTATATTAAATAAAAAGATACTATTCCGTGGTTTCTTTTTGCACTGTAATTTTGCTGTAAGAAAGGAAAACTTGTTGCCCCTTTTCTTCTTCAGCCCCTTCCCATGGCCACATACTAGAGTATATCTATAACTGAAATTTCACCTTTGGAATTTAAGATTCCAATATGCCAATTTCTTACTGCAATCTCATCACTTTGATATTCTAAGCTTGTGTTTTGTTTTGTTTTAATTCATTTGGGACCTCCAGGCTCTGGATCCTTCTCTTTTTCCCCTCAAGACTCCCTTCCTTACCCAGCCTTATCCCCATGGTAGGTCACCTCAGTCATTCTTGCGAGCATCACCAGGGTCCTCTTGTCATTATTCTTCAGGTGCACCATGTCACCTCTTTTTAGCCTTGGATCAACCATCCTTTTTGCTTTTTCTCCTAAGTCACTGGGAAAAAAACTATTACGAATGTGGAATTAGTGTCATCCCAGTTCACCGTCCTATCTTTTACTGGGCCTGTCTTACTACTCAGCAGTCTTTTCATGTCTCTGATCACCTCCCTCTTTTTCTTCTCATAATTCCCTCCTGTCTCCCCAGGTGAACTTCCTTTTTCACCTCACAGACAAATTCAGAGTCCTAGGTATGAAACCCTCAGAGCCCCACACCTTTTGCGAACTCCACCACCATCACCAGCTTTCTCCCACTCTAGAGGAAGAGGTCTTTTTTTCCTTTTTAGAGTTCAAGGTGAATTTCTCTATAAGTGTTCTAGATCTCATCCCTTCGGATACCTTCTCTGGAGTGTTACATTGTTAGGTATCCCCTTCCAGAATTTCAGCCTTTTCTCTTCATTGGATTATTCTAGTACAGGCTGTGAGCATGCTCAGTTCTTTTCTACTAAAATAAACAAAGAAACAAAATGATCTTAAACTAGAACAGCAACAAACACAGAACCTTTCCCTTTTCCTTGTTTTCCCATCTAGACCCTTGCTACTCAAAATGTGATCCACAGACATACAGCATTGGCATTGCCTGGGATCTGGTTAGAAATGCAGACTCTTAGGACCCACCCAGGACATACTGAGTCAGAATCTACATTTTAATGAGAGCCTCAGTTGATTTGTATGCACATCCAAGATTGATAAGCTTAGCTCTAGAATAGTGCTCTGATAACTTTTATTCTGTCATGACCAAACTTCCTGAAATGCTGTCTGTATTTTCAGCTGCCCTTCTTTCACTTCTTATTTGAGTTTTAGGCCAATGCTGTGGACATCTCTCCCCATCTCCCACCCATGTCTCCAAAGTCTCTTATAAGAGTTATCATGGACTTGACGGAAAAGTACTATGGACATTGATAACATTTGTACTAATTGAACTTTCTGTGGCATTTGTTTACACTGACTACTCCTGTTTGCTGAAAATGTTCATCTCTTGATTTCTGAGATGACACTTTTCAGATTTTTCTCCTACTTGTCCTCTGGCAGCTCCCTTCATCTATCGACCCCTTAACCGTTGGCTCCCGTTTCTCTTCTCTGGCTTCTTGTTCTCTATAAGAAATCTTATTGATCCTCTTGCTGGAGATTTTTAAATCTCTGTCTCTAGCTCAGACCTCAGTATTATCTCTAATTGAACTTTTCATCTATTCTCTGAACTTGCTTTGCCTTCTGTATTCTCTTTGTTTAAATGACTACCTACTCAGCCAGAGTCCAGAGGCAGAGGAGTGATCCTGGGGACTATAACCTCTTCACAAATTCTGTCATCAAATATCAAATACTTGATCTTATTTTCCCCTTCTGTAACAAATGCTTCTTTAGTTCTAGTCCAGAAAATTGCAGTAGATGCCTGTGCTTGTGGTTTTTGACTTAAACTCCAATGATCCATCCTCTGTTTTCGGGGGTCATGTCACTTGTCTGCTTAAAATTCTTAAATGCTTTTCCTCATGCATATATAGTAAGGTTAAGGTCTTAGGACTTCACATAAAGTGTGTGAGGACTTCACAACCTGGCTCTGCTTGGCTTTCCAGGGTCTTCATCCACCACTACCATTTTAAGCTCTCACCAACTGCTCACATGCTCCCAAATGTCCAGGTTATTTCTTGACTCAGTGCCTTTTTTCAGACTATTCTTTCTATGGGGAGTGTCCCTTTTCCCTCCAAGACCTACTTCAATCCAGAAAAACCACTTAGTATTTCTGGAAGTGAATTTTAGTGAGAAAAAATATATATACCATCTTCTTGAATATAAATTATGTTCTCTAAGATGTTTAATAATTCCTTCATGGGAGAAATTGCTTACAAAAGAAGGCTCTTCTAACATAAGTTTTATAATCACTTATATTAATTATATTCATTATATTTATTAATGGTGCTATGGAAATGTTGATTTGCTCAGAATATCAAATAATAATGACTGTGAAAGTTTCTGAAAATCTTAACTCACTGATAGGATATTCCACTTGCATATTTAAGTCTATATCTGTGCAAATAAATGATGGACAGTTGATGTTATCCGATTAATTTTATTCTCCACCAATTCTGTGGTTTCTGACCCTTTGTAGATATCCTGAATGCTTATTTTACTTAGCAAATCCAGTCTACTTGTAATTGCTAATTGACTTGACTTTTTTTCCCTTAAGAATTTCTTTTAACTGTTTGCATTTTAAAAAATGAAAGTGATTATAGAATTGATGAATCATTATATTGTACACCTGAAACTAATATAATGCTGTATGTTAATTATACTTGAATTTAAAAAATAAAAAGGAACAAGACTGAAATTTACAAGCTATTGTAAATTTCAGAAATGCCCTTGCAATAAGTGTTACTAAGAAAAACAAATGAAAGTGAACACTATTTTAATATTTGGAGATTTTATATAAACTAAAGAAAGATAAATAAGACATATGTTCTGGCTTTCCATTTTGCCATTATATATGCATATGTAGAAAATTAAGACTGACTAGACATTTGAGAGGGAAAATAACTGATTAGCATTATAAAGGTCACTTTACAATATTGCTTCAAACTCATTCTTAGGGAGATGAGAGAATATTCTGTTAATCACAGTTTGAATGGCCAGATGAAAAGTAGAAAAATGTTGAGAGGGCATTGCTATCAGAACCAAATTTATCAAGAACATACTAGCTACATCTCTACTATATTTTAAAATTGCTTTCCTTGTTACCTGTGTGATAAAAATGAATCTCATTCCTCAAATTTTTGGCAATTTTCTCATTTGTATTTGAAGGAACTGTGGCTGCAGCGGCTGGTCTTCACCCTGGACAGTGTATTATCAAAGTAAATGGAATCAATGTCAGCAAAGAGACCCATGCCAGTGTTATTGCACACGTTACAGCCTGCAGGAAATACAGAAGACCAATGAAGGTAAATTGCCCTGCAGCTTACCCAGATCTCATTGCAAACTTGCATAGAAAGCATAAAGGACAACACAAGATAGTGCCAGGGATGTGTGCAGTTTGTACTTCTAAGTTCACATTTAAGCACAGCATTGTAAATCTCATGATGATCTTTTTACTTGCATAATTATTTATAATCAATTATGATTAAAATGATTGCATCTTATTGTTAACAGTATTATCACCTGTTTAAAAAGTGCTCTGGGGTATTTTCATTTGCATTGTGATACGAGTTTTCAAAGACCCAATTGTTTATCAGATTGAAATCCAAAGGTTTGAATTGTTTTCTTGCCCCTTGCGAATGCTTTAGGATATTTTTTTTTTTAAAGATTTTAATTATTTATTTGACAGAGAGAGACACAGCGAGAGAGGGAACACAAGCAGAGGGAGTGTGAGAGGGAGAAGCAGGCTTCCCACGGAGCAGGGAGCCAGATGCGGGGCTCAATCCCAGGACCCTGGGATCATGACCTGAGCCGAAGGCAGACGCTTAATGGCTGAGCCACCCAGGCGCCCCATGCTTTAGGATATTTAATGGTCATTGTGTGCCTGTGTGGGTTTTATAAGGTCTGTGATTGAGTTTTGGATATATTTATTTAAGCAACTGGATTTAGCTTTTGAAAGAAAATACCAAAATGTACTTGTCATTACTTAAAATTCTAAGCGTTATCCCCTGATTAAATTTCAAGTGCTATAGAAAAATAAAATTAGAATCCTAATTTATAAGCAAAGCTTATCCCATGAGGTACAAGTGAATATTGGGCTATAAGAGAAAATTCTCTCAAATTAATCAACTAAATGTAAAAGGAACTTTAGAGGAGAGGCTTTGTATTTTTTCCTTCATGCATAGCCAGGTACTCTTCTGGATTTCAGAATATGACTTTATGTCCAAACCAGAGAGAGGAGTGGTTATTTTCTCATAGGCCAGGACTGACATCCTGCAAAATACTGAACCTACAAGAAAAAAGCTCATCAATTTTGCTTATTAATAAGGTCAAACTAGCAAAGCAAGTTGGAGTTCATGCATAGACTCATAGGTTATTATGGTTGATAACAGTTTAATAAATATTTATCGAAATGCATTGTTGAATGAATTTTTTAAAAAGACAGTTCTGAAATTATCAAACCTTTCCCCTTCAGTCGGAATTTTGATAAGTAGCCAAATTGATTTGAGTTTCATTCCTTTTCATTTTCCTTGACTGCCTTCTTAGAGAGGAGGTGGTTAGTGAAATGATTAAGAAAAGCAATAAATAGGGGGACCTGGTGGCTCATTGGTTAAGCATCTGCCTTCGGCTCAGGTCATGATCCCAGGGTCCTGGAAAGGAGCCCCACGTTGGGTCCCTGCTCAGTGGGAGCCTGCCTCTCCCTCTCTCTCTCTCTGCCTCTCCTCCTGCTTGTGCTCTCTCTCTCTCTATAAATAAATAGATCTTTTTTTAAAATTTTTTATTGTTATGTTAATCACCATACATTACATCATTAGTTTTTGATGTAGTGTTCCATGATTCATTGTTTGTGCATAACACCCAGTGCTCCACGCAGAATGTGCCCTCCTTAATACCCATCACCAGGCTAACCCATCCCCCCACCCTCCTCCCCTCTAGAACCCTCAGTTTGTTTTTCAGAGTCCATTGTCTCTCATGGTTCGTCTCCCCCTCCGACTTACTCCCCTTCATTCTTCCCCTCCTCCTATCTTCTTCTTTTTCGTTTTTCTTAACATATGTTGCATTATTTGTTTCAGAGGTACAGATCAGTAATTCAACGGTCTTGCACAATTCACAGCGCTCACCATAGCACATACCCTCCCCAATGTCTATCACCCAGCCACCCCATCCCTCCCACCACCCCGCACTCCAGCAACCCTCAGTTTATTTCCTGAGATTAAGAATTCCTCATATCAGTGAGGTCATATGATACATGTCTTTCTCTGATTGACTTATTTCACTCAGCATAACACCCTCCAGTTCCATCCACGTCGTTGCAAATGGCAAGATCTCATTCCTTTTGATGGCTGCATAACATTTCATTGTGTATATATACCACATCTTCTTTATCCATTCATCTGTCGATGGACATCTTGGCTCCTTCCACAGTTTGGCTATTGTGGACATTGCTGCTATAAACATTGGGGTGCACATACCCCTTCGGATCCCTACATTTGTATCTTTTTGGTAAATACCCAGTAGTGCAATTGCTGGATCGTATGGTAGCTCTATTTTCAACTGTTTGAGGAACCTCCATACTGTTTTCCAGAGTGGTTGCACCAGCTTGCATTCCCACCAACAGTGTAGGAGGGTTCCCCTTTCTCTGCATCCCCGCCAACATCTGTCGTTTCCTGACTTGTTAATTTTAGCCATTCTGACTGGTGTGAGGTGGTATCTCAGGAGGTTTTGATTTGGATTTCCCTGATGCCGAGCGATGTTGAGCACTTTTTCATGTGTCTGTTGGCCATTTGGATGTCTTCTTTGGAAAAATTGTTTGTTCATATCTTCTTCCCATTTCTTGATTGGATTATTCGTTCTTTGGGTGTTGAGTTTGATAAGTTCTTTATAGATTTTGGATACTAGCCCTTTATCTGATATGTCATTTGCAAATATTTTCTCCCATTCTGTCGTTTGTCTTTTGGTTTTGTGGACTGTTTCTTTTGCTGTGCAAAAGCTTTTTATCTTGATGAAAGCCCAATAGTTCATTTTTGCCCTGGCTTCCCTTGCTTTTGGCGATGTTTCTAGGAAGAAGTTGCTGCGGCTGAGGTCGAAGAGGTTGCTACCTGTGTTCCCCTTTAGGATTTTGATGGACTCCTGTCTCACATTTAGGTCTTTCAACCATTTGGAGTCTATTTTTGTGTGTGGTGTAAGGAAATGGTCCACTTTCATTCTTCTGCATGGGGCTGTCCAATTTTCCCAACACCATTTGTTGAAGAGACTGTCTTTTTTCCATTGGACATTCTTTCCTGCTTTGTCAAAGATGAGTTGACCATAGAGTTGAGGGTCCATTTCTGGGCTCTCTATTATGTTCCATTGATCTATGTGTCTGTTTTTGTGCCAGTACCATACTGTCTTGATGATGACAGCTTTGGAATAGAGCTGGAAGTCTGGAATTGTGATGCCGCCAGCTTTGCTTTTCTTTTTCAATATTCCTCTGGCTATTCCGGGTCTCTTCTGGTTCCATACAAATTTTAGGATTATTTGTTCCATTTCTTTGAAAAACGTGGATGGTATTTTGATGGGGATTGCATTGAATGTGTAGGTTGCTCTAGGTAGCATTGACATCTTCACAATATTTGTTCTTCCAATCCATGAGCATGGAACGTTTTTCCATTTCTTTGTGTCTTCTTCAATTTCTTTCATGAGTATTTTATAGTTTTCTGAGTACAGATCCTTTGCCTCTTTGGTTAAATTTATTCCTAAGTATCTTATGGTTTTGGGTGCAATTGTAAATGGGATCGACTCCTTGATTTGTCTCTCTTCTGTCTTGTTGTTGGTGTATAGGAATGCCACTGATTTCTGTGCATTGATTTTATAGCCTGCTACTTTACTGAATTCCTGTATGAGTTCTAGAAGTTTTGGGGTGGAGTCTCTTGGGTTTTCCCCATACAGTATCATATCATCTGCAAAGAGTGAGAGTTTGACTTCCTCTTTGCCGATTTGGATGCCTTTAATTTCTTTTTGTTGTCTGATTGCTGTGGCTGGGACTTCTAATACTATGTTGAATAGCAGTGTTGATAGTGGACATCCCTGCCGCGTTGCTGACCTTAGGGGAAAAGCTCTCAGCTTTTCCCCATTGAGAATGATATTTGCTGTAGGGTTTTCGTACATGGCTTTTATGATATTGAGGTATGTACCCTCTATCCCTATACTTTGAAGAGTTTTGATCAAGAAAGGATGCTGGACTTTGTCAAATGCTTTTTCTGCATCTCTTGAGAGGATCATATGATTCTTGTTCTTTCTTTTGTTAATGTATTGTATCATGTTGATTGATTTGCGGATGTTGAACCAGCCTTGCAGCCCAGGGATAAATCCCACTTGGTCATGGTGAATAATCCTTTTAATGTACTGTTGGATCCTTTTGGCTAGTATTTTGGTGAGCATTTTTGCATCCATGTTCATCAAGGATATTGGTCTGTAGTTCTTTTTGATGGGGTCTTTGTCTGGTTTGGGGATCAAGGTAATGGTGGCCTCATAAAATGAGTTTGGAAGTTTTCCTTCCATTTCTTTTTTTGGAACAGTTTCAGGAGAGTAGGTATTAATTCTTCTTTAAATGTCTGATAGAATTCCCCTGGGAAGCCATCTGGCCCTGGGCTTTTGTTTGTTGGGAGATTTTTGATGACTGCCTCAATTTCCTTAGTGGTTATAGGTCTGTTCAGGTTTTCTATTTCTTCCTGGTTCAATTTCGGTAGTTGATACATTTCTAGGAATGCACCCATTTCTTCCAGGTTATCTAATTTGCTGGCATAGAGTTACTCATAATATGTTCTTATAATTGTATGTCTTTGGCGTTGGTTGTGATCTCTCCTCTTTCATTCATGATTTTGTTGATTTGGGTCATTGCTCTTTTCTTTTTGATAAGTCTGGCCAGGGGTTTATCAATCTTGTTAATTCTTTCAAAGAACCAGCTCCTAGTTTCGTTGATCTGTTCTACTGTTCTTTTGGTTTCTATTTCATTGATTTCTGCTCTGATCTTTATTATTTCTCTTCTCCTGCTGGGTTTAGGCTTTATTTGCTGTTCTTTCTCCAGCCCCTTTAGGTGTAGGGTTAGGTTGTGTATTTGAGACCTTTCTTGTTTCTTGAGAAAGGCTTGTATTGCTATATACTTTCCTCTCAGGACTGCCTTTGCTGTATCCCAAAGATTTTGAACAGTTGTGTTTTCATTTTCATTGGTTTCCATGAATTTTTAAAATTCTTCTTTAATTTCCTGGTTTACCTATTCATTCTTTAGTAGGATGCCCTTTAGCCTCCATGTATTTGAGTTCTCTCCAACTTTCCTCTTATGATTGAGTTCTAGTTTTAAAGCATTGTGGACTGAAAATATACAGGGAATAATCCCAATCTTTTGGTTCCGGTTGAGACCTGATTTGTGACCTAGGATGTGATCAATTCTGGAGAATGTTCATGGGCACTAGAGAAGAATGTGTATTCCGTTGCTTTGGGATGGAATGTTCTGAATATGTCTGTGAAGTCCATTTGGTCCAGTGTGTCATTTAAAGTCTTTATTTCCTTGTTGATCTTTTGCTTAGATGTTCTGTCCATTTCGGTCAGGGGGGTGTTAAAAGTCCCCCACTATTATTGTTGTCAATGTGTTTCTTTGCTTTTGTTATTAATTTCCTTATATAATTGGCTGCTCCCATGTTAGGGGTGTAGATATTTACAATTGTTCGATCTTCTTGTTGGATAGACCGTTTAAGTAGGCTATAGTGTCCTTCTTCATCTCTTATTACAGTCTTTGTTTTAAAATCTAATTTGTCTGATATAAAGATTGCCATCCCAGCTTTCTTTTGGTGTCCATTAGCATAGTAAATGGTTTTCCACCCCCTCACTTTCAATCTGGTGGTGTCTTTGGGTCTAAAATGAGTCTCTTGCATACAGCACATCGATGGGTCTTGTTTTTTAATCCAATCTGATAGCCTGTGTCTTTTGATTGGGGCATTTACCCCGTTTACATTCAGGGTAACCATTGAAAGGTATGAATTTAGTGCAATTGTATTGCCTGTAATTTGACTGTTACTGTATATTGTCTGTGTTCCTTTCTGATCTATGCTGCTTTTAGGCTCTCTCTTTGCTTAGAGGGCCCCTTTCAATATTTCTTGGAGGGCTGGTTTCGTGTTTGCAAATTCCTTTAGTTTTTGTTTGTCCTGGAAGATTTTTCTCTCTCCTTCAATTTTCAATGACAGCCTAGCTGGATATAGTATTCTTGGCTGCATATTTTTCTCGTTTAGTGCTCTGAAGATATCATGCCAGTCCTTTCTGGCCTGCCAGGTCTCTGTGGATAGGTCTGTTGCCAATCTAATATTTCTACCATTGTAGGTTACATATCTCTTCTCCCGAGCTGCTTTCAGGATTTTCTCTTTGTCTCTGAGACTCGTTAAGTTTTACTATTAGATATCGGGGTGTTGACCTATTTTTATTGATTTTGAGAGGGGTTCTCTGTGCCTCCTGGATTTTGATGCCTGTTTCCTTCCTCACATTAGGGAAGTTCTCTGCTATTATTTGCTCCAATATACCTTCTGCCCCTCTCTCTCTTTCTTCTTCTTCTGGGATCCCAATTATTCTAATGTTGTTTCGTCTTATCGTATCGCTTATCTCTCGAATTCTGCCCTCGTGATCCTGTAGTTGTTTCTCTCTCTTTTTCTCAGCCTCTTTATTTTCCATCCTTTGGTCTTCTATATCGCTGATTCTCTCTTCTGCCTCATTTATCCTAGCAGTTAGTGCCCCCATTTTTTATTGCACCTCATTAATAGCCTTTTTGATTTCAAGTTGTTTAGATTTTAGTTCTTTTATTTCTCCAGAAAGCGTTTCTCCAATAACTTCCACGCCTTTTTCAAGCCCAGCTAGTATCTTTAAAGTCATGATTCTGAACTCTAGGTCCGACATCATACTAATGTCCGTTTTGAGTAGGTCCCTGGCAGACGGTACTACCTCTTGTTCTTTTTGCTGAGGTGATTTTTTTCGTCTTGTCATTTTGTCCAGAGGAGAATAGATGAATGAGAGAACAAAATGCTAACAGGTTAACAACGTCCCCAGCAAATATACTGTATACAAATCAGAGAAGACCTGAAACCAGGGGAAAAGAAAGGGAAAGAAAGAAAAAAGAAAGAGAAAAGAAAGAAAAGAAAACAAAAAGGAAAAGATAAAAACAAAAACAGAACAATACAAAAAAACAGAATATGATCAAATATGATCAGGCTAGTGCATAGATCAGTGCCACACACTAGATTTTGGGCGTATTTTGGTCTGTTAGAATAAAGTGCCTCCTAAAATTTTAAAGGAAGAAAGACTTACATATATACAAAATAAGGTTTGATGCAATGAAGGGATGGAAGATGAGTGTAAAGATGAAAATTATAAAAAATTTTATAAAAGGAATTGATCAGATAAGAAGTTGCTTGAAAAAAGAAAGGAGAAGATTAAAAAAAAAAAAGGCGGGGAGAGAATGTGATCAGGCAGGAGACAGGAACAAAGCCATACACTAGTGATTTAGGGTATATTTTGATCTGTTAGAAGAAACTGTATCTCAAAATTTTAAAGAGGGAATAACTTATATATATATGCCAAAAATAAGGGTAACTACTATGAAGGGATAAAATATGACTCTAAAAATGAAAAATAAAAAATGTTTTTTTAAAAAAGGGATTGATAAGATGTTGGTTGAAAAAGGGAAAAAGAAAAATTAAAAAAAAGTTAAAAAATTAACTTTGAAAAACTAATGAATCATGGTAAAAAAAGCCATGAATGCTATGTGCAGTATTCCCCTAGCGCTGGAGTTCTCCCGTTCTCCTTGATCGGTAAACTTGGTCTTGGCTTGCTGGCTGTTTCTGCTGATCTTCTGGGCGAGGGGCCTTTTGCCGTGGTTCCCAAATGTCTTTGCCGGAGGCTGAATTGCCCCGCCCTTGTGAGTCCGGGCTAAGGAAGCTGTTCGGGTTTGCTCTCAGGAGATTTTGTTCCCTGCAAGCTCTTGGTACAGCTTTGGAGGACCAGGGTGATAATGGTGGACTCCCAATCTCCGCCCGGAGGAGCCGAGAACTCGGGGCCCCGCTCCTTAGTGCGCCCCCAGAGAAAAGCAGTCACTCCTGTCTCCCCGGTCTCCGGCTGCACTCCGTGCTCACCCGGCCTGTGACCGAGCGTTTCTATCTCTGGCACCCAACCCTGTGTGGGGTCTCTAAACCCAGCAGATCCCTGCGGTGCGTTCCGGCGCCGCTCCTCCCGCGGGAGGAAGGGGAGTCTCCCCAGCTCTGCCGCTTGTTGGGTCCCTGCTGGAGGAGCAGTGGCCTGACTGTGCTGCAGATCACAGTTTATGGCAACCCCGAGGTGAGAGCCCGTGCCCCAGCTCTCTCTCTGCAGCCGGCTTCCCCGCTCCAATACCTGGGAGCTCTGCCGCACTGAGACACCCCCGGTCTTTCTGTGACCCCGAGGGTCCTGAGACCACACTCTCCCGTGAGGGTTCCACCACCCCCCCCCCCCCGCTTAGCCACTGGAGCGACGTCCCTCAGCAGAGCCGACCTCTAAAAGTTCCGATTTTGTGCTCCGCGGCTCTGTCACTTGCCAGAAGCGGCCGACAGAGGCCCCCTCCCCCGCCATCTATCCTCCCAAATATCGCCTCGGATTCACTTCTCCACACGTCCTGCCTTCCAGTAAGTGGTCGCTTCTCTGTTCAGAGAGTTGTTGCTACTCTCTTTTTTGATCTCCTGTTGAGTTTGTAGGTGTTCAGAATGGTTTGATCCCTATTCAGCTGAATTCGTGAGACCAGACGAAATTCAGGTCTCCTACTCCTCTGCCATCTTGCTCCGCCCCTCTAAATAAATAGATCCTTTTTTAAAAATGTAAATTCTTTTAGTCAACATATAGTACATATTAGTCTCAGATGTAGTGTTCAACAATTTATGAGTTACATATAACTCCCAAATAAAAAAATATCTTTTTTTTAAAAAAAGAAAAGGAATAAATAGAAAAATTCACCAGTGAGTAACCAGCTTCATCATGTATCCATTGCCACAAAACAGACTGTCCGAAAACTTAGTGGCTTAAAACAACAGTGATTGATTATTTCCCTTGATTTTTGTGGATCGATCGAGTGTTGATTCCTGTGAAGGCACTGATGTGGCGAATTTGTTCTGGGAACACCTGGGCTCTGCAACTCCCCTCCTCGTGTTCTCTCGCTCCCAAGCTCCTCCACATGGCCTCCTTTTCCAGTCTAGTGGATTGTCTTTCCTGCACGGTATCTGCATTTGAAGAGGGGATAAAACCATCAACTCTATTTATATCATGCTTCCTAATATCCCTTTGGGAAAATCAGATCCCATGACCAAGCTTTGGGTCAGTGTGGGAAGGAGCTACACAGAGGTGTGGGTACCGGAGCATGTGGTTCATTAGGGGTCACAACAGGTTACCAAGGTGTATTTGAATGATCAAATGTTAACTAGCATTTGGATAGCAATATAATAATGAAACACAATTGTGAAGTTAATACAAGAGAAAAATGGATAATGTAAATTATATCACACTTCAGTAGTGCAATTCAGTTTATCATCTGACCTAGGAAAGGTATAAACTTAAAGTAAGTAATGCAGACCTGAAAGCAATTACTTGGTGGCCGCTTCTTCTTTCTCATTTATTTAGATAAGGCTGCAACTGCTTATTTTAATTAAAATATAGGATGATTTATGATATGGAAGGATTAAAAAATAGTTACATCACTTGGGAACCCAATGAAATGAAAGATGTTCTTCCAATTTTCTTATTGGTTTATTTCAAAAAAGCATTAACTATATTAAATATATGTGTCAGGAGAGCATTTAAGTGGTTTATAGAGTGATAGATGATTGATTCTTCAGAAAACTGTCCATCTGGCATTTAAGATATACTTGAGGCATTTAAGTATGACACTTGAGAAATACAGCCTATTTAAAAACATCTTTGGAAGATAAAATTTCAAGCCTAAAAAAAATCAATTTGCTAAATAATATAATTGCCATTGACTTTTTACTAGTTTCTGATGTTGATTTTCTTTCTCTTTCAAATTTTATTATCTTTAAATAAACTAGAAGAATAAATAGGATTGTCAACTCTCCCAAAGCAGGTTTGTGAAATGGATATGCCTTTTTAGAACCACTAATACCTCTGAGGTTTATTTCCCCCTCCTAATTCCAGCAAGATTCCATACAATGGGTTTATAATAGCATTGAAAGCGCTCAAGAAGACCTTCAAAAGTCTAACTCCAAGCCTCCTGGAGAGGAAGTAGGGGATGCTTTTGACTGCAAAGTAGAAGGTGGGTTCCTTCTTTTTCTCCTCATTTGCTTATAGTAGTATTCTTTTTCAATGTGCTTGTGTCTAGTCCCTATTTTTGAAAATCTTGTATATTCAAGCCACTTTCTTAAATCATTATCACCAAATAGATGTTATGTAAATACATAAGTAATAATAGCTAGCCACTAACACGTCATAGCTACTATACTTTGTTAGGCACTTTAGGTGTTTTACATGGGTTATCTCATAAAGTCATCAAAAAAGGAAATCTCTCAACAGTGTTACTTACTGTCATCATCCTTATTTTATGGAAGAAGAAATTGAAGTTTATTAGCTTAAGGGATTTCCCAAGCCAGTAAATTGTAGAATGCAGGTTCAAACCCAAGTAACAATGTGCTTCCTTGTTTTGAGTTTAAACGTTGTGTAGACCTTCCTAATCCCGTGTGGTTCACAGACCAGCAGCTACAATATCACCTGGAAGGATGCAGAATCTCAGCCCTACCCCAGACCTACTGAAACAGAATCTCCACTTTAACAAGATCTGATCTGTATGTGCACTAAAATTTGAAGCCTGAGTTTAGAAAGAAAGTCTGTAGTCCCTTTGAAAATATTTTCTTGATTCAAGTAACTTTTACTGTATTCTAACATTAATTATAATGAAAGAGACAAACTAGTAATGTAGAAATGAGAGAAAGACCAATATCTATTGATAAGGACTCAGACCATTTCTGTTTTCTCAGTGAAGTAACCAGCAGATTGCTGGATTCAGTGGCTTCTTCACCAAAGGTAAAGGGACGGAAGCAATTAAAGTTATGTTTGCATTTGACAAATACCTTGAATTATTGTTTCAACACTTTTTCACAGAAGTCCTTGAACCCTCTCTTACCTTTTTTCTGTTATCTTTCCATTTACATTATTAGTGGATAACTCTGGACATTTTTATTGTACAATTAGGTTCTTCCAGCCCGCCCAGTTACATAATCCCCTATACACACTTATCATAAGAGGGGGGAGCACTCAGCAAAAGCTCTGTTCCCCCCACTCCTGGAAGGCCCCTGGGTAAGAGCCACTAAGATCATGGACGATATTAGAAATATTTCAACCACATTGGAGCACCAAGGTTGTTATGACATACCGACTTTCTTAATTATTTAAACTAGGACAAATCTCAGGACCTTATCGTGAGGCCTTTATTCCTCATTTAGAGTTAGCTTTTTTTTGCTCATCATCATTAGTGCCACAGTGAAAGGGTTGATGAGATGCTCTGATAATTTATTTCTAGCTATTCTGGGACTCAGTTATTTTAAGATAAACCATTACTCTGCTTTTGCCTATTTTATATTTACTATTTCTGCCATTCTAGGACTTAATTGTTTTTAGTTAACTAATATTCTATTTTTGCTAATTTAATATTTGCTGTTAGGTTTCTCAGGAGCTTTCCTGCTTGAGATCTTAGGTGTTTTTATGCCAGCTGACTAATTGTAGGCCAAAAACCGATAGGAAGACAGTCTAGATGAAAATGTTATTGTAGCGAACAATGACAAATTTTCTCAATGAGCTATCTGCAGAAGATGTTTGGTAAAATTCATGTATCCTGTCTGCTGGAAAAAAATGATTATTGCACCTCCTTTCTGCTTCTTCAGAATGGTTTTATATGTTTTTTTCTGCTTTGAACAAATTTCATTCGATGTTTGAGGCAGTTTTAGGAGCCCTGACTTTAAGTCATGCGTGCTTCTAATAAAAAATGTAAAATTGTATGTATAATGTTTATAGTGGTATAAATAGGCATACATATGGTCCATAGACCAAAATGGATGTGCAAAGACTAGTCATGTTAGAGTGGTGAGATTTGGATCACTCCAACATGTTTTTTTTTTTGTTTTTTTTTAAGTGTTCTTGTTTTTAAAAATGTTAACGAGACTGTCGGATTTAGCCATCCTTTCAAGAAATCTTTAAAAATTATTCAGAGAGACTCAAATTCTTTGAAGAGACTAACGAACCCTTCCTGAATTGTTGAATTAAAATTGTCTCTGTTCCAGAGGTGATGACAAGTTTAACACCATGGCCATCATTGACGGGAAGAAGGAGCACGTGAGTCTAACCGTGGATAACGTGCACCTGGAATACGGTGTCGTGTATGAGTATGACAGCACAGCTGGGATGAAGTGCAACGTGGTGGAGAAGATGATCGAGCCCAAAGGCTTCTTCAGCCTCACTGCCAAGGTATGCGTGATCCTGGCAAAACAAGGGACTTTGTTCTAATTAAAGTCACTGACACCCTCCCCCACCTCTGCTTTAAAAAATGTAAATAGCTGTCAGCTCATTCAACGTTCTTTTCTTTTTTCTCCCCCCATTACTCGGTATGCATACAACCTTTCTTTTTATTGATCTCTTTTGGAGCACAGTGTGAAGTTAGACGGGACTCTTGCCCAGGCAAATGTTAGTTGATTTGGCAAAGGCTTCTCTGCATTTAGTTAAGTTTGCTACATCTGTTGATTCAGTGTCATGAATACCTTTCAGATGGTTTTTGTGACAGGTGGTGCTTTTTTAAATGTGGATAATCCTCTGAAAAGTATTTGAAGCCATGAAATGTATTATAAGAAACTTCAAATTCTGCAAGTCTCATGTTTATTTCATAAAATTTCACAAAGCTTAGAGATCCATTTATGAATAGACCCTCAGACATTTATGTAATTCGTAGTTGGGAAGGATATCATCCTTAGTCTTTAGATTAAACCAAGATAGAGAGGGAGGAAGGGAGTTTTCATCAAATGGATAAAATGTAGTTAAGTGAGAGGTGACTCTTGCTTTTTATGATCCTTCCAGTAGGTAAATCAGTAAAACTCCTGTTGGACCCTCCCCAGGTCTGAGCTCTAGTTATTTCTCATGCTTTTCTCTCACCCGGTGAGGATTCAGGTATTACAAGTAAGAAATATGACATATAGCTTCACTACTTTTATTTTTTCATGTTAACCCTTGTTTTATATATGAGTGGTTGAGATAGATTATGCACTATTTCAAAAATTATTTTATGTTTTTGTTTTATATTCTGAAAG
Organism: Zalophus californianus; assembly: GCF_009762305.2. Lineage (NCBI taxonomy): Eukaryota > Metazoa > Chordata > Mammalia > Carnivora > Otariidae > Zalophus > Zalophus californianus. Next base: position 127,851,598 of record NC_045598.1, read on the forward strand.
TCAACCTCAAAAAAAATTCCATTATTCTATGTATCTTTTGATATAGAATCTGTATTTTCAAAACGCAACCCCTTATTATTACTAAGGCAATCCATGTAGGAGTTTGGAACCATTTTATTAGCATTTTATCTCCTTTTCTAGCTATTTCAAATTTGCAAAGTTACATGGATTATTTTATATATATGAACTGTATAAATCCTGCAAATATTTCCATTCTACACATGAAGAAAAGAAAATCAAAGAAATTAAGAAATTTAACCAAGATCACACAGCTAATGATAAAGTGAGCTCTACTATCTAGAGTAGTGATTAAACAAAAAGCTCACACTTTATATTCTGTAAGTCAGGGAAGTAGAGGTGGTGAGGGAGCTCAAATAAACAGCATCTATACATTGTATCCCTCATCCAGTAGTATAAAAATGTCATGTAAGGGTGTTACCAATCCTTGCAATCTTTGAACAATCAGCAATATGACACATAATTAATTCAACTCATTGGAAATTCTCAGTGATCAATAGTGTGTATACACATAAACACACACAAGTGCTGTCTTACAATTGATTCAAATAGCCAAAAGGATTTATTAATTGAATACATCATATGGATACTTTTATCTGATGCTTTATCAGATGGAGCTCAGACACTGCAACTATCATTGATTTTACTTTAGCAAGAGAATTTCTTATTTATTCATTTCATCAACAAACATTTGTTACATGCATTCTCTGTACTGGCCTCTCAGTAGAAAGTAAGGATGCCATTCTGTTGGCTTTCCTTAGTTTTTGTTGTTCTACTACCAAATTGGGGGAAAAAAATGTTCTGAGTAACTCTGACTAAAATATAGGCAATGTGTTACCACATCAGAGCATACTGATTTATCCAGCAGGGAGTCTTTGAAGTCCACTCACTTCCCTCAGGCAACCTTTTATAGTTGGCAGAAGGCAAGACATGAGAGGCCAAACACACAAGCCCATCACTTCACTCCAAGGGTTTTACCGAACATAGAAATCCCAAGCAGCTCAGGGAAGTGTGCTGGGTAGAGTCAGCCTGTGTTCTAGAATTGTGAAAATTTTACTTGGCTAATTTTGAAGGTTTTCTTTTCTTGTTCTCTGTGTGTGTGTGTTTCTACAGATTCTTGAAGCCTTGGCTAAAAGTGATGATCATTTTGTACAAAACTGCACCAGCCTTAACTCTTTAAATGAAGTGATTCCTACTGACCTTCAAAGTAAATTCAGTGCCATTTGCAGTGAAAAAATTGAGCGCATATGTCAGAGAATATCCAGTTATAAAAAGGTAAAAGTTTTATGTATATATTTCCCATGTAATTATTATTTAAATTATTTAAATGTCCAATTTAATTCAATTCTTGATACTTTCATTACTTATTTATATACCAGTTTATTGAAATAATAACATTTATATAACATTTTAGAGTTTTTTTAAATGCCTTTACAGCCATTAACCTTATTTGATCTTTATAAACCTGAAAGCTAGTTCATTATTCCACATTTTCCACATATAATAACTGAGGCCCAAAGAATTAAATTACTAGCAAAAGATAGAGTTGTGTTGTAAATCCAGGCCACCTAATTATGAGTCAATAGTTATTTTCCTTTTCTCTCAACAGAGGGAATAGAACTCTCAATCAGAAAGTACGTGGAACACAGTCTGTCTGAAATTGATTGATTAGTACATTTATGTGACATATTTATTGAGCACATTTTATATGCCAAACACTGTTCTTGGTGCTAAGAATATGGCAGCAAAGGAGAAAAGATCTTTCCTCTCAGGGTACTTATTTGAGTGGGGGAAGCAGCAAAGAAGTAAATAAATCTTTACAGAGGCCCCAAAGCAAAAAAAAAAAAAAAAAAGCCAGGGTGGAGGTGGGGGGGGGGGGGGTGTGGCTAGTCATAAGGTTGGAGGCTTAGGCAAGGACCAGTGTTAAGAGCTGTGGAAGCTTTTTACCTTTTGGAACATGGGAAGGAGTTTGGATTTTCTTCTCACATCAATGAGAAGCAATTGGAAGCTTTTAAACCAGGGGGATGACTTCATCTAATTTCGGTTTTTAAAAGAAAAAGAAAATCCATTCCTCTATAGGAATGGATTGCAAGGGGCAAGAATGGAGACATAGAGATGAGGAAGAAATTGTTGCAATAGTCCCAGTGAGTGATGATGGTAGCTTGGCCTATGGTGAAGAGGAGGGAGACAGAGAAAATTAAATGGATTTGAAGATATTATTTAGAAGTAGAATTAATAGAAATTGATCTCCAATAAATATCCTATAGTAAGTTTTTTTTTCTATTTATATCAACAGGAGACTAGCTAATTAAATTATTTCCCTCAAAATGAGGTTGGTTGTTTACAACTTGGTACAGCCATTCTAGGAAACATTATTTATCTCAGTTTTTATGAATGTGAGTTAAGTGTGTATGTTTTATGCTCCTGATATATTATGTAAAAATAAGCCCGCATATGTCCAGATATGGCTATAGGAGAATAGGGAAATGCAAGAATGAATACTTCAACATTGATTACCTCAGGTAGAATACAGACAAGGGGGAAGAAGGGATCACCATGTTTTTCTTTAAGACTTCCTAAAATGTTTAGCTTGTGAAGTTGAATATGTATTGCTGTTTTAATTTTTTGTAAGTCCATTCACATGAAGAAAAATGATACTCAAGATCACTGCTTAATTGTCACATCTGTTAATCCTCCCTCCATTATTGCTGAGGTCAGGTCACCTATTTGAGTTTGGGAAAGATGCCATGTGTATGCCTTGTTGAAGCTGAGGACAGAAGATTCTCTTTTTTACTTCTCCCTTCTGTGTAAGATAGGACAGTGCTTTGAAGTAAAATTTAAAAGGTCTAAACAAATGCAAATTAGTATTCCCCTTTGAGCACATTTTGAAAAGAGAATCATTCTACTTCAGAAATGAATTTGTATGAAGTGTGATAGGGGTTTGGGCAGATTCTAGTTGTCAAACTTGTCAGTGTGTGGGGGTCATTTCTCTTTCTCTTTCCATTCATGCAAACAGCAAAAGCAGTAGAAAAAACTTAAAGAAATATACATGAACAAAAGTAAACTATATAAGTAAAAACAAAACATTAGGATGAGGGTATATTAGGTAGGGTATTGATTCAGCTGCTTGTAAGAAGGACCAAGATAACACAGGCTTAGAATTGAAAGCTTATTTTCACTCACATGAAAGTTCAACTGGACTGGAGTCCATTGGGGTGGGGCTTGATAATATTCTAGGGATCCTTCTCAATTTTTGCTGTCTTCCCTAAGACATTGTCCTTTCCACAAGGTCAAAGTTGGCTCATCAGCACCATGTCTAAGTTATAGTCCCTCAGAAGAGAAAAGAGGAAGGAAAGAGTAGAGTTTCCTGCTGAGGGCATGACCCGGAAATTGTACGCAGCACTCCTGTTCATATCCAATTAGTCATTTAGTGAAAGCAGGCTGAGAAATGTTGTCTCAAACTGGGCATCCATGTGCCCCACTAAAACTCAGAGAATTTTATTAATAAAAGGAAGAAAGAGAGAATGGATATTAGTGGAAAATTAACAGGTACATTTATAGGTAAAGTTATATTATAGTGATGGTACAGACAAGCAGGGGAAAAGGGTCATATGGTCAGCAAGTCCTAAGACTCTAGTTAGTTGCTAAAGTGGAATGTTATATTTGACCTTCAGCATCCTGATAACCAAAATAAAAAAAGAAACATAGTCTTTTACATATTTATCAGCATCCCTGTGATTTATACATGTTTCTTAAGAGAAGCAAAGCTTTTCTTAGACTTGAGTTCCAAAAGAAATCTCTCACACTGAATTTCAAAGAGGCGGCACCAGGAAACGTCAGGGCAGTGCCCGTAAACATGTCCCTGAAAAAGAAATAGCAATTTGTTTTATGTGACAGACATTTTTAATACATTCTTCAATGAAAGCCAGTGGTATGGGTCAAAAACTCAACTTCGCAGAAACAAATTTGTTGCAGGATGGGGCGGGAAGAATAGGGAAATATTTACTAAATGTGTACCTATTATGTTGTCCATAATTACTTGAGGATGGCTGCCCTCGCACACTTACGATCTGCATCGTAAGAAAGGTCAAAATACATGAAGTAACTAATAATAATACTGACTACTTAACCTGCTAGGCGGTACCACCATGACAAGTTGACTGTGTTGGCACCACATACCCTGCTCAAGATGATGGCGCTCCCTGGAGTTATGTTGCACACAACAGTTTACAGCAGTCTCCAACAGGGTCAGGCATTGCAGAGATATTTTACAGTTTTCATATGCTGTATAATTTTATCAACACAGTGACATGAGACATCATCTATTTCATTGTTGAAGTGATGGAAACTCAGAGTGGTCAAGTAACTTGCCCAAAGGCACGCAGCTGGGCACAGCTGTGGAATTTGGACCTTCTTCCCTTTTATTGTAAATCTGGTCTTCGTGTGCTTACCTGCATTTGACAGTATGCTATACAGCATATGTTTTGTTCAAATTCCACAGCTAAATTCCACTACACAGCTAAACAGTATGGGTCTGACTACGAGGGCAATAGCATTTCAGTAAAGGAGAAATCATTGTGGATGGAATAGTCAGCAATTGCTAGCTGCTGCAAGTTGGAAAAATTTGTCAGAGAGAAGAGAAGTAGAGATGGCATGCAAGTACAGAGAGAGCTCATAAGTGAAGAAAGAGAGATCTCATAAGTGAAGGCAAAGACGTAGAAATGAGACTGATTTTATTGATGAAGAATTGGCATATTGCCTAGCCTAGAAAGGAGGGTTCGAGTTGGATACCATTAAAAAGAAAACTGACAAAATCTGATTTTTCTAGTGTTTTTTAGAGTGACATAATAATCCGATTTGTTTGTGAAAAGTGCAAATCAGTGATGACTTGGTCTCATGTAGAAGCATTGGGCATGGAGAGAAAAGAATCAATTCAAGTGGTGCATAGGAGGTAGAATACATCCAGCTCTATGATGGATTGGTTATAGTGGATGAAGGTGTTATACCTTGGTTTTTTAACAAAAATACAGTTTGTGATAAACTGGAGAGTGTGTGTTGGGGGTAGGATTAGGATTAGAAGCAGATGGGATAGGGTTTTCCCCAAATGTTGGGGATTCTCAAAAACATCATCTTGGCAAGTAAATATCTTCCATATTCTCGGAAGTAACTAAGAGCCTAGAAAGCTTTTAAAACAGAGATGGACAGGCTAATGGGCAGTGGATTTTTAGATGATAAAAATAATATCACTGAATGTGGAAAGCTCTTTTATGTACATTATTGTTTGAGCCTTGAAACAGCTCTATGTACTGAATACTCCTACCATCTGCTTCTTTCGCAGGGAGATTAAGAATTTGCTTAAGGTCACTTAGCTGGCAAATAGCAGACTAGGTATTAGTTTATGGAATGCTGTCTCACTTACTTTTATGTTTAATTTTAGAAATAAAGAGAATCCTAGTCAACTAGGACTTAAGCACTTTGAAAGATATCCTTTTCAGCATCCCTTATTGACCATACACATATTTAGAATAACTGACTATCTTTCTCACTAGATAGAGAAACGAGGTTAGCAGGAAAGTATTTCAGGGATATTTCTTATTTGAACAAAATTCAGATAGCTAAGACAATAATAGCCTTACTATAGTTAGGTGAGGTTAGCTCCATTTGGGGATCAAATGCATGTCCACAGAAACTATAGCATTTGTGAATATACATTCTTAATTTCCGCAAATTTACTTTTAAACTATTATTAGTAACATATTTTTTCTTCCAGATGAAGGCTTCAAATACCCCTCTTTTTATAAAATAAAATGTATCCATAGAAACTAAAATCTCAAAGAGGCTGGCTTTCCTTTATTTTGACTCTAAAAGTTTTAGGTTTTAAAAATAGAAACAAGTTGATTTCTGCAGTTTCTATAGCCAGGCTGCTGCAATCATCATTGATTTTCTGGCCAGCTGTACAGGCCACAGATGTCTTTTAGCACATGTATGAGAGAAGTTCAGACCTTATACTGGAGACCTGAATGAATCCTAAGCAGGCATTTGATCTTCTCTGGGCAGGATGTGTGGGTGATCCAGACGTTCAACTATGCACTGTTTGGAGAAACATTCTTACCCTGAATTGTCCTTAGAACCGTTTTTAATTCTAGATTCAGTCTCTGTTGGAGAATAATTCCATAATTGGGCTCATTTTGTGTATTAGGGGTACTTCCTCCATATAAATATTTAATGAGCTTTCAAGAGATAGTTCCTATTTACACAAAAATAGTTCATGTAAGAATCCACAGTCTTACTTGAAACATTCCGAGTACCTTTAGTTATTAATGCCACATAATCCTCAGATTAATCTGTGGATCAGGAAAATTGGGGGTAAGATTTTTCTCCATGTCCCCCTTCCCTCAATACAGAATTTTTATAACTCCATGCCAGTGGGGTTTACACCTCAATGAAATGGGAGACTATCTGCAATATAGTCGCTTACCTTTGTATTAGTTTTCATTTTTAGTCAGGTGACTATAACTGGATATAAATGTGTTGTCATGGTTAATAATTTATGAATTAACTACCAGTAGAAGCTGCAGTAGAAACCTGCAGCTCCCTTTCTGAGAACCACTTATTCATGTCAATCTACAAATATGCTTTAATATCACCTAGATTAAAAAATATTTCCCTTGACCCCCCCCATATTTTTTCTCTGCCTATTGTTTCATTTCTTGAACTCTGTACTGAGAAGAGCTCCCTATGCTTGCTGTCTACACCTGCTGTCTCACTCCCCTTTCATTCTTAACACACTCAAAATGGGCTCAAGCCCCCTCCACATAACTGGAATGGCTCTTTTTAAGGTCAGACGACCTATATGTTGCCAAAACTCATTCACTGTCATCAACCTCTTCCTTGTTTTAGCGGCATCTATGCAGTCGACCTTGTACCTCTAGCAGTTTTCTACCTATGCCGGGTCTTGTCTTTTTCCTGGGTGGCTCAGTCACAGTGAGTGTCCCATCCTTTTTTCTTCTTTTTTCTCTGACCTCTTCATGCGACAGAGCTCAGCATGTGCTCCCTCCCCCTTTCTCCTTCTCCTCTCCGTCTCCTGGTGATCACATTCAATCTCCTGGCCCCTCTGACCTCGCCATTTGGGTGTAATAGATCTCTCAGACTTCATGTGTCCAAAATAAACTCCTGATCCCTGCCTTCCTTCCAGAGTTTGTCCTAGCTGCTGTCTTCTCTACCTCAGAATGAGACCCATCTTCCGCCTTGCTCAGTCTAGAAACCTTGCGTGCGTTCTTTACTCCTGGCTCTCACGTAGCATTCTCTGGGCTCCACCTTCACCACGTGCAGCCTTTCCTCACTGCTTCGATTACTGACAGCCTAAGATGAGCCAACGTCTTCTCTTCCACAAGTGGTCTTCTTGCTTCCGCCCTTGCCCACCGGCAGCCTATTCTGAGGGGCTGTGACTCTCAATCAAAGTAAGAGCTAAATCCTTCCAGAGGCCTCTGAGCTCCTAGATAATCTGTGCCTTCCCTCTACCCATGATCTCCCTACTCCTGTTTCCTCTCCCTTCCCTCTCTGTGTCTGCTCCAGTCACAGTGGTCTTCTTGATGTTCATGGAAACGTACCATCCTTGGGGCATTCGCACTGGATGTTCACTCTGCTGGGAAGGCTTCTGTTCCTGTGCCCACATTCCCAACTCTCCCTTCCTTCAAGATTTTGCTTAAATGCCAGTTTCGCAGTGAGGATTGCAATTGGCAATGCATTCTTCACCTCACCTCTGAAACTCCCAGCCCTCTTGCCCTGTTCCATTTTATTTTCCACTGCACTTACCATCTTCTAACATGATAGAATTGACTTATGTTTATTGTTTGCCTCTCCCCTCACTAGAATGTAACCTCCCAGAAGGCAGAAATCTGTGTCATTCACTGATGTTTCCTAACATGCCTAGAACAGTGCCTGGTTTAGAAAGCTCTCGATGTGTAATTGTTGGATGGATGAATAAAGGTGGAGTAAGTTTGGGCCGCACTACCCAAAATTGGTTTAAGGTGCTGTGCGTCCCAGCTTACCTTCCCCCCACCCTGTACATTTCTTTATCACAAAATTGCAATTTTCCTTTATGGAAAAGAGCTTTTCTTTGGTCTTTCTTTGTGAGTTTCTCCAGAGGAGATGAATGAACTCCATGTTCTCTTTGATGTTTCTAAGAAAGATTCCAGGTTCATGTTGGCAGGGCCATGTACTACTACTGGGTGGCCTGACCAGAGTGTCTTCTCATGTATGTACTACAGCCAATACAACAGCTTCACCTGCCTCATTTTAGTTTTGTGTTACAGAAAGATGGCACAATTATATATTAGGGCATGATGTCTAGGAGTACATTTTTTAAAAAAGATTTTATTTATTTATTTATTTGAGAGAGAGAGAGAGCACAAGCAGGGCAGGGGCAGAGGGAGAAGCGGACTCCCCACTGAGCAGGGAGACCAACTTGGTGCTTGATTCCCAGAACCCGGGATTCACGACCTGAGCAGAAGGCAGACACTTAACCAACTGAGCTACCCAGGCACCCCTAGGAGTACATTTTTGATCTTCAAAACGTATTCAGCACAGGGGCGCCTGGGTGGCTCAGTCGTTAGGTGTCTGCCTTCAGCTCAGGTCATGATCCCAGGGTCCTGGGATCGAGTCCCACATCGGGCTCCCTGCTCCGCGAGAAGCCTCCTTCTCCCTCTCCCACTCCCCCTGCTTGTGTTCCTGCTCTCGCTGTGTCTCTCTCTGTCAAATAAATAAATAAAATCTTTAAAAAAAAGTATTCAGCACATTTCCAGGACCCATGACTGTGGGGTCCCTCCTTCACCTCCACCTTTCCTAGGGACAGCCTAGGATGGAAGACAGCACTGCTTTCATAAGCCTCTTTCTTCTGCAAGAGAGACCTTTAGCAAAGAAATTTCCTCTCTGACACTCTTTGAAAGAGTTCAAGCACATTTAAGTATGGTTACACACCCCTTCAGAGTGTATGGGGAGAGGAAACATACTATGTTCGCAGGCATTTGTATCAAGGTACATGTTGGAAAGCTATAGGAAACTGGTCATGCCGGAAAGCGAATCTTCTCCCTTCTCAACCTGATCTCACTCTGGTAACACTTCATCCCATCACTCTGTCACTTCCTTCTTAGCACCTACCAAATTACTAATTATCTGGCTATTATATTTATTATGTAATTGTTATATATGCACACAGTTGTTCATATGTTTATATACATGCATTACATATACTTGTAATAATATAATTGTTATATATAAGAATATTTTATTGTTTTTACCTGTGTCCTCTACCAGACCATGAACTCTATGAGGGGCAAGGGCTGTATCTCCAACATTGAGTGCAGAGTCTGGAATAGATGGTTCTCTTTATATGTTTGAATAAATAGGTAAAAAGTTAAAGTGGATGGCTCAGCTATTAAGCATCTACCTTCAGCTCAGGTCATGATCTCAGGGACCTGGGATGGAGCCCCAGGTTGGGCTCCCTGCTCCGCAGGGAGTCTGCTTCTCTCTCTCTCCCTATGCTCCTCCCCGCGCTCATGCTTTCTCTTGCACTCTCTCTCAAATAAATAAATAAAAATCTTAAAAAAAAATAAAATGAAAGAAGGCAAAAGAAGTATACCTGCCTATTATGGTCAATGCTGTGCCACAGTAAAATTAATTTATGTGCCTTTATGTGTGCCATGGGGCCTTATCTGAGGTTTTTGTCCTGCAACTACAATGGAAAAGATCATCTGACTGCAAGTTTGTATCAGGGCTTAAATTCTAGGTCTTTCCCAGATAAGTCTTCAGGTCACAGTTTCTTTATTAGTAAAATGAGGGCATAGACCGGGAATTCTCTAAATTACTTCCACTCTTTTAGTGTTTAGCATATTTTCATTATATATTATTATAAAACTTGTTAGTAATTTTGTTGACAATTTCCTGCATTTCAGCCCACTCTCATTTTGATTCCTACTGTGTGCTTGTACTTTGCTGATCTGCGTAGCTTCAGACATGTGATTTGAAGGCCCAGTTTCATATACAGATAAAATATTTCATATTCTAATGGTGAGCTTATATTTATAACGTGATTTTTTATATCACATCTTTATTTTTTACTTTAATGTAGAAAAGTTACACAGTAACCAGTGTTAGTCTTAATTTTTAATCTTTCAGTGCCCAAATTACTACTCTACTAGTAGAATAAATAAATAGGATCTGCTTATAGTTTTCAAGCAAGAAGAGAGCACAGAGATCATTTCATCCATATTCCTTATTTTACTAAGAATGGTAAAAAGACAGTGACTTGCCTGGCATCACATCAGTTATAACTAAACTAAACGTAACTAAAACACACGTAGCTGGTGGCTCTCAGTCCTTTGCTTCTGAAACTACAATCTAGTTCAGCTCTATGAGATGGCTGTTTATGGTGCACAAGACAGACATAGGTATTACTCTCATGGAATTTACCATCCACTGAGATAGAGATAAGAAAATTATTCATAATTATAAGGAGGGTTACAATGTGCTGTAATCTAGCACATAGCCAAGGAAATTGAACCTAGATGAAGGCTCAGGGTAGGCCTAATGATGATTTCATAGAAGTTGAAAACGCAAAGGAGTAAGTGTGGCAATGAGGGAAGAAGAACATTCTAAGGCACACCAAACAGCCCATATGAAGACCTAGAATGAGTAGATGGTATGTGAAAGGAACCGAGTGAAGGCAAGAAGGAGCCCGAGGGGCAGGGGGAGGAGAGCTCAAGATAATAACCTAGGTGCAGATCAGACTTTGGGTGCCCATATAGACATGGCACGGATTAGCTGGATTTGGATTGTAAGGTTCTAAGTAGTAGAGTGGCCATTCTTGGAAGTTGTGCAAATTCCTTGAGTATCAGTTTATTTCCAATGGCATAAAAGCAGAGTCCACACCAGTCTTCACGCTGATCCTGACCCAATTGCTCAGCAGTGATTTTCAGGAGGCATGGGAGGTGCAGTTGGTTCTGCCTGTTGTCCTGCCCTTCTGGGTCAGCACCACCATTGCCTTGCTGTCTAACCTGTTCACAGACTCATGTTTGGACTGGCTTTCTGACAGTGTTTGGAATAGTCCCCTCTTGACCTGGCAGCTCCCCACTTCTGCCACTTTGCCTCACTTGAAATGTTGTGATCCCATCTCAGTATCCGAGGATGCCAGTTTGACTCTCAGCTGCTAGCAGCCTGTGGATTTGAGTCCCAGTAATGGTATTGGTCACTTAAATGTATGTCTTTTAGCATCTAACCTGTAATCAGAGCTTCAAAAGAATTGTAAGCATTTGCTGCCTATATTGCTTTTCTTTATTAAGAATGGGTGGCTTTTAAAATAATGACTGAATTTCTAACGACTTATAATTTAGTTATAAATTGACATGATTTAATTTTTTAACATTTTGCTATGGGTAGTGGAAGTGATGAACACTGTGTGTTCAGCTGCTCTTTATTTCTTCTTTAATTTACAGTTTTCACGTGTACTGAAGAATAGAGCCTGGCCCACCTTTAAACAGGCCAAATCTAAAATCTCCCCACTACACAGCAGTGATTTCTGCCCTACCAACTGCCATGTCAACATAATGGAAGTTTCCTATCCCAAAACATCCACCTCCCTGGGGAGTGCCTTTGGTGTTCAGCTGGATAGTAGGAAGCACAATTCTCATGATAAAGAAAATAAATCTGAGCAAGGTATGTTAGCTTTTGAAACTTTCTCAAATCACAAAAAGTAATTTAGGCAATTACTAACTATTCCAGCGTCCCTGAAATAGAATCAATTCCTGGTGTGTAAACAAATCTGAATTTTAGAAAGACAGAATTCCTATCTATACTCATTTGGATAATTATACATAAATGTTTATAGAATAAAAAAGGAGTTATGCATTTTTATTTATTTTTATTTTTCCTCTAAGAAGAACGATTGTTCTTGCTTTCCTTACATGTATGACAGGCACAGCTTATCCTGCTGTGAAAACCACTAGTCTGAAATGGCCCTATAAGTATAAGAAAAATACAGGAGGAGCAGCTTCCGGGATGCATGGTGCCATTCCACACCATCATAGTAGAGCATGAGATTGAAGGGTATTTTAGTCGCAACTCCCAAAGCTTTAATTCCTGAATTAAATTCAGCATTGGATTGGCATTTTATTTTATGTAAGCCCGAGTGTCTAGAATGAATTGCACTAGATCATTACTGTAAGTTAAAGGTCATAAATATTATTCTGGAATGATTTTAACTCCTCAGGGAAACTGAGCCCTATGGTGTACATTCAGCACACAATCACGACCATGGCGGCCCCTTCAGGTCTGTCTCTGGGACAGCAGGATCGGCATGGGCTCAGGTACTTGTTAAAAGAAGAAGACCTAGAAACTCAAGATATTTATCAGAAACTCTTGGGCAAACTTCAGACTGCCCTGAAAGAGGTGGAGATGTGTGTTTGTCAAATTGATGAGTAAGTATTTTATTTACTCTACTTCTAAATGTGCCTAATAAAATAGCTATAGAAAATGTGACTTTTGAACATCCATCAGTCTCTCTTTCGTTTTTAGAAATGTAAGATTGTGTGTGTGTGAATCATATAGGTCCTCTTTATTCTAACACCTTAAAAGTGATATAACATGGCAAATATGTACATGTATATTTTAAGGAAGCACTTAATATCAGGGAAGAGAGTGACAAAATTCTGTCTTATAGAAAACACTAAGTCTCAATGTGAAAATATTAAACTGAAAAATATGATTGAAAGAGGACCAACTAGGTACACAGATTTCCTGGTATCCTTGATAGAGCAGAACACAGTAATGTATATAGGCACTCAGTAGATGCATATGAAAAATATAAAATATAGCAAATCTTTAACATACTTATTAAATGAGTAAATGCAAAATTATGTTTCACTATGACCAATGACCAATGAATGACCTTTTTTTTTTTTCTTCTTCTGATTGAATTAATGGTTTACTAAGCAATAACCCAAATAGCCGTGCCGGTCATATGGAAATTTTTATCAAGAACGGAGAAGAGGAGGAAGTTAATTAAAACTTTTCCAAAGAGGTTAACTCTGATTCTTATTTAAAAATTTGATGGTTGGACAATTGCCTCAACTCGGTGGGATGATCTGCCACATCATGGTGTGTGGTTATGTGTCACAGCTAGTCAAGGCAAATCTGTATAAAGAGCAAGGGCTTTGGGATAGCTTGGTCTCTCATGTATTAAACAGGATGAAGAATAATAACAAATTACAAGTTTGTGGTGAAAATTATAAAAATTAATACAAAAAATAGTGTGCGGTGCCTAACATTATGCTTGCTCATCGTTCAAGGGGTTGAAATTGGTGAATATATCTGAAGTTGATAGAATTCGAAAAATGGCATAGGCACCATTATCCTCTTTTTTATTGTGCTCTTTTTATGAAGTTAGACATTTAGATTGCTGTCAGATGTGTATTGTTTAATTCCCACACGTACATCATCCATACTTCCCTGGATAATTCAGTTTTGACATAAAATATTTAGAACATATTCTAAGCCTTTTTGGTAATTGGACGTTATACTAATAAAATCTTAATTGACATGATCTCTCTTTTTTAAGTGTTTTCTATTTTTTTAATCTTATTTATTTATTTGAGAGAGAGAGAGAGAGAGACCACGAGCACGAGTGGGGCAGAGGGGCAGAGGGAGAAGTTCCCATCCCAGGACCCTGAGATCATGACCTGAGCCGAAGGCAGACCCTTAACCGACTAAGCCACCCGAGCACCCTGACATAATCTCTTATTTTACACATCTTTAAAATTTAGAGATCAAAATTACCATATTAGATGCATCATATTCCTAAGGTTATCTTTAGATAGTTACTATTTACTATGCTAATTTGTTCTGACATTTTTGTGAATTAATTTAGACTTGAAATTCTGTTTTCCTGTGTCTAATACACTAGTTTTAAAAAAATTGTTTATTATATCGGTTATATTATTTTGTGACTGTCCCATTTACAGATGAATTAAATAGTTTTGGGGCTGCTGAGAGAACAGGGGGCTATTTTTAGGCAATTGTATGATGCTTGGGATTGTTTGAGAATGACCTTGTGACACATAAGTTAATATCTTAGGGCATTATATTTGTTTCATTTAATAAATGGAATTTTATTATATGATATGTTCTATTTTAGAAACCAGTTTTTTTTTTCTCCCTAAAGTATTTAGGGGTGCACAGAGTACGAATCTTTATTAATAAGGCAATAAATAGTGGCACTGAATCATGTATCCTGGCTCTCAGAGGGATTTTAGGAGAACATCTGGACCAATCCCACACTGCCAGTCAGGCCAAGAGTTATTATTCCTGCTTTTCAGATGAGTCCTTTACCAATGGCAGGATTATTGATGTGCCTGAGCAGACTACTACCTCGGAGACCAGGCCTCTAATGCATTCACTACTCAGCACTTCCTGGCAGTTGTCCAGGACTTTGGCTGTCTTTGTTAATTTATTGATTTTTTTTTTTTTAAGTTTAGCTGATGTAGATATATTTTCAAGAAAACAGCCAAAGGGCTCCCTTTACCTTGGCTTAAAATGCTTTATATTTAAAGCACTCAATTTAGGGGAGTTAAGCTATTTTTTATTAACCAAAACTACTTAAAGTAATTACCTATTTTTACTTAAGATTTTCCCACTTTGTTATCTAAAGCCTTTCCCCCCACTGTGCATGTTTTTTAGGAAAATGACATGAAATGAGCAAGTGATTTGAGAAACTTCTTTGGTCTTCTCTGTGTGCACCATATAATTTAATCTAAATATAAATATGTTCCACATAATTCAATGTGCAATATAATCCCTTTAAAACTGTGCGGTCATCCAAGTGTCCAGATTCCCTATTGCCTCATTCAGACATACTGCAGTGCAGTCGAGCTTGACAAATTATTTGAAAAGCTAGTTACTAAACAATTTTCTCACCATGTAGTAATTATTCTTGGTCAGACATAGATGCCTCTGCAGAGCTGAGAAGTAGATCTCGGATACTCTGCCAAGTTTTAAGAGAAATTGCCTCACAACATCTCATTGCTGGCCTTTCTAGAAATCCTTCATTCCTGGGAAAGGGGCCTGGTCCTGAGCTTGTCTGCTTACCCTGCCACTTGCGGAACACTTCTAGAAATAAAATTTCCTTCAACACATAGACATTCCACTAAATGCTTCTACTTCCTTCGGATCCAAAGATGGGACTAGGAGACACATTTGTTGTCTATTAAACATTAAATAAGGTGATGTTATGATTATTCAACATTCTATGGTTCCTGTCTCATTGAAGCTAAATACTTTTGTCCTTCAGTGGGCTATTTTCTGCATAATGACACTTAGGTACTAGACAGAAGTAAAGGGCAAAATAATTTGTGGATAATCCAAAACCATTGATGGGACTTCAGAGTACAGCGTTTGTGTGTTCTCTCAGGGACGGAGACGAATAAAGAATCGTGGGGCTGGTGAAAATAGGGAAGCTGAGAACAGACCTGCCTTTTATAGGTGCCAGATGCCCCGGACCTGAGTGATGAACAGACTGCATTGTGGGTCACTTAGTGAGCTGGCTTACAGGTAGGATAGTGGGGCTGTCGGTGGAATTATCTTTGAGGTTTTCCCAAGCATTTTGCTGGTAAAAAAAAATGAAAAGAGGACCCAGCTTCATAAGCACCAACGTGTATCATAGGGGTTTATGTGCCAGGCTCGTTTTATCAGTACATGCACTGCTTGATTTCATTCCTACCGTTCCTTCTGTGATGCGGGTTATGAAACACAAGGACATAGCACATTAAATCTCGAACTTAAAATTTGTTTCCAAAACTGAATTCTAAATTTCCTTATACAGAAAGCTACTCTGACTCCTCCCCCATGAAGGCGTTCCCTCTTCTCAGGAAAGTATCCCCCATCTGTTCAGTTCTGTAAGCCAGAGTCTGGGTATTACCTTTAATTCTTCTCTTTCCTGCCCCTTCACCTCCAGTACCTTATCAAGTTTGGTCAAGTATACCTCAGAAAGTATACCTCAGAATGTATCCGCTCCATCACCATTGTCCCCTCACTAGTGCCCACTGTAGGAGTTTCCAGGTATGCCCTTCTAATGCATTCTACATGCAGCAGATGCCAGCCAGAGGGATCTGTAAAGGTAAATCATGCTAGTTCCCTGCTTAAAACCATTTCATGGCATTGGGATGCCCTTAAAATAATAACTACATTACTGTGGCCTGTGTAGCCCTACACAGTCTGCCCCTGTCATCCTCTTTAGTCTCATGTCTCTGAGCTCCAGCCGCACTAGTTTCTTCTGATCCTGGAAGAAGTCAAACCTCTGTGTGGTCAGTGCTGCTCCCGAGGTCTGCGGCTAGCCTTCTCGGCACACAGGTATCAGGCTAATGCTGATTTGTAGAGAGGCTGTGCCTATTTCCCCAGGATAAGGTAGATACTCCTATATCCCAGTCACATATGTCATCCTTCTAGGTATCCTACTCTCTACACAGCTGGTTTTTGTCTTATGTTAACAAAACCCTAAAGCCTCACAGACTTTTTTTTTTTTTAATAGATTTATTTAGTGGGTGGGGAGAGAGAGAGAGCGTGAGAAAGCAAGCACGCGCGCGCCTGTGCGAAGCCTCACAAACTTTAAACAACAGGCTTTCTCTCTTGCTCACTCTCCATGCCCATCTGGGTCATAGGGTTTCTGCTCCACGCTGACCTCACTCAGAGTTCAGGCTGACAGAGCCCCAAGAGCTGGAATGTCTCTCGCTGTCCCATCAGTGAGAGGGAATGAGGTAGGCTGCACCTTTGCTTAAAGGCTTGCACCTAGAAGGGACTCGGGTCACCTCCACTTAAGTCATACTGATGAAAACAAGGTTCATGGTCATTCTTATCCTCATGGGGTAGGGGAGGCCACCCAGCCATGTGCCCAGGAGAAGTGGGATGTGGTAGATAACACTAATGACTTCCTCCCTCCCTCCAGAGTGTATAAATGATATGCAGAGAGGGGATGTTCTGCATCATTTGTAAAGTATATGTATATATAAGTGTCTGTCTCACTCACCCCATCTCCAAAATGAGGATCCTCACCATAATAATAGTCCTACCTACTTCATAAGGAGGTTTTAGGATTGAATGAATTAAGTCCTTAGCATGGTGACTGGCATAAGAGCTCAACAAATGTTAGGTATGATGAAAATGATAAAGATGGTGATATTTAAGTCTCAGTTTAATAGAAGAACACACAGGTGACTGCAGGATACTATGTACAAAAATCTTTATTCATCAAGGGTGTGAGAAGGAGATTGAGCTGCTCAGGATTTTAATTGAGAACGGACCTAGAGTAGGTAGCTCAGTATTTTATATGAGCAAAAGTGAAGGAAAGCTCTTTCTGTGTGCACACACATTATAAAGCTAAATTTATGCATTATTATTACTTTTAAGAATCTGGGAATGTTATGCAAAAACATGGTGTCAAAAACACTGCTTTTCTATCATTTGTTTGTAAGCCTAACACTTGTTCCCATGGGGTCAGTGCAAGCATGATTGTAGCTGCTTAAAATGAAAAGCAAATATGTGAATATAATTCATATGACTTTGAAAAAAAATGAGGATGCTCGGTCCCATGACTTCTAATTTAAAAGATACATAAAGCACAGAGTACTCCTTGCAAAATGAGAACTCCTGCATCTGCTTCCTCTTTGGTATTCAGAGTTCATCTGTCTGTGCAGTGTAGAGCTTGGGTAATTAGAGTTAATCTAATGTTTTAAGCTTTTGGGTGGAGGGAGTGAATAAATACACATCTGTCTTCCAAGACATAAAAGTATCTGTGCAAATAGAAAAACTGTTTAAAACAATTTATAGCTTCACAGGGCCTTGAGCAATGTAACACAGCCCCCTGATTTTCACTGGTACCTAAAAGCTAGAAAATGCCAAAATATTATCCAAATGTTATCTCACAGTGAGACCTGACTACACTGTTTGAAGTCACAGCTCCATCTCCCTTCCCTTCTTTATTTTCCTTTTTAACATTTGTCGCCATGTGATATACTATACAATTTACTTGTTTATTGTTTGTTTCCTCCCAGTAGAACCTAAGCTCCAAGAGGACAGGGGCTTTTGTTTGTTTTGTAAACTGCTATATGCACAGCACCAAAACAGTGCATGGTACAATAGATGTGTCTAATGAACTAATTAGTGAAATCTCTTAACATAATATTTACTTAGCGCACAGCATTGGGTTTGACATGATGGGTTGTACGTAAGAGGTATAAGACATTCTCATAGTCTTGAAATAAAACAAACATGACATTGCTGTGGAAAAATGAGCGTGAAGATATGTACATAAGTGCTGTGGACTAGAACAGAATGTCGCCCGTACTTGGTAAATGAGAAGGTGATTGTTGTTGGCTGGAGAGACCATGCAAGGGCCCTTTGTTAAGATATGGTTTAATTCATTTTGCAAGTTTTACAGCAATTTGTTTGATAGCAAAGACTGATTCCACATTTGCATAATTTTGAGTTAGTACTAACGAACTCTTTACAGCCCAAAGTTCAAGTCTGGAGTGATGGAATCCATGCTGCCCAAAGTCCACATCAAGTGTGACACCAATTCAGAACTGAAGATTGTGTTTTAGCCTTGAGCCCAAGTGGAAGAACTTTACATTTGGGCAGATTCGCGACATGCCATCGTGACTAGATTGTGGATGATATGGGGGTAGCCCCTGCTGCCTCCTGTCCTCACATTGTATGCGACTCTCTTTAATGTCTTACGTTTGTGATGGCCAGAACACCTGCTTGTATGAGCAGTGAGAAAGGACTGACCACATGATATTTTTCCTGTCAAATAGAGACAGCTTGGGAGAAACCCAAGGCGGGGGTAGGTGGGTAGATGGGTTTTTAATATCTGAGGGTAAGCCAGTGAGGATAGGTAAGCACGTTCAGTGTTTATTTTAATATTTGGGTAGCACTTTAAAGTTGTCTAGGTATTTTTAGATGGTAGTGATAATGGCTAGGAGAGAGAGGTGACACCCTTTATGTACTGGAGTATCTTCTCATTTCATTGTCACAGAATCATATGGGCTAGCTATTCTCCATAGATGCGAAAGAGAATTATCATAGTGTTGTGATAACAAAAATAGTAAGTGGCGGAACCAGGTTTCGAGCACGGTTTTCTAGGCTAAATTGTGTGATGTTTCTGTTACTTGTTCTGACAGGAAAAAGTGAACTTCATGTGACTGTTTTTTAATACAATCAAAGATTAATTTTATGTGAAACAGAAACACTCTAGAAATAAGCCTATCATATTCAACAAGTAAGGTACTTAACTGTGGCGGCCAGTTTGAAAATGTGCACTTATTTTCTTTTTTAATATCACATTGCAGCCTTCTGTCTTCCATAACATATTCTCCTAAATTAGAACGTAAGACATCAGAGTGCATAGTACCACCAGACAGTGACAATGAGAAGGGAGAAAGAAATAAGAGTCTGTTTTAATATGGCAGGAGATGAGCAGGAAGATTCAGGTCATGACACCAATCAGCAACAGAGGACTCTTACAGGTAATTCATTAATTCCTTAAAACTCATCTCATCAACACAGCCAAATATGATTCCTTATTTTCCACAGAGGTCTTGAAAAAAACATTTCGATTATCATTTTTGTTTATTGCCCTCACAAAATAACCGCCGGCTATTTACCAACCCCAGACAAAGCATAGTGTCCTGCAAAATCTTTTCAAATTATTCTTTTTTCATAATCTGAGTAATTTGGAAAAAGCATTTTTTTTCTCCATCTCTGTGGACCTAATTTGGGGGGACTTGTTCTGTTACAGATTGTGTAGCATGTATAGCAGATAAGCAAATTTAGCCTATATTAACATTTTTTTCAGGTATCTGTTTCTGATTATTGGACTGTCGATGGTTCTTTTTGTTGTGTTTCTCCCCTTTTTTTCTTGTATTCTGTGTTCTCAGGGAATTGGACTAAATTTTTCCTGCTCACCTCCATGACCAGCTTTGTGTCTTTTTTTCTTCCCTTGCACACGTTCTAAAGATTTTTTTTTTTTTTATTATTCATTTGAGAGTGAGTGAGCAAGCGAGAGCAGGAGCAGTGGGGAGGGTCAGAGGGAGAGGGAGAAGCAGACCTCCCCACTGAGCAGGGTGCCAGAAGCGGGGCTCGATCCCAGGACCCCAGGCTCACGACCTGAGCTGAAGGCAGGTGCTTAACCCGCTGAGCCACCCAGGTGCCTCTCTCTTGCACACTTTCTGCACAATCTTGGTAGGATTGCTGTAACAAATTACCAAGGACTGGGTGGCTTAAACAGCAGACATTTATTTATTTATTATCCGACAGTTCTGGGGCAGAAGTCCATGATGAAGGTGTCAGCAGGGCTGTTTTTTTCTGAGGTCTGTGCAGGAAGGATCAGGTCTAGGCCTCTCTCCTTGGTTGTAGATGGCCATCTTCTCCTTAATGACTTCATTTTAACTTGATTATGTCTGTAAAAACCCTCACTCCAAACAAGATCGTATTCCTGGGCCCTGAGTGTCAGACTTCAACCTCTGGATTTTAGGGGGAGATGCAGTCAACCTGTAACACCTTCTCTCCAAAGTCTTGTCATCTGCCTACCATCATCCTTCCAATGATGACAGCTCCAGTGAACTTCCTTACATGAAAATGCTAGTTCTCCCTTGAGTCCTCGTGTCACCTGACACCTCATTGAGAACTCTTGTCACTGGCCATATGTGCTGCGTGTGTGGCTTCAGCATCTCCTGTCTTATTTACTTTAAAGATCTATTTATTTGAGAGAGAGAGAGAGAGAGAGAGAGAGAGAGAGTGCGCATGAGTGGGAGGGGCAGAGGGAGAGGGAATCTCTAGCAGACTTCCTGCCTGAGGCTTGATCACACGACCCTAAGATCATGACCTGAGCCGAAACCAAGAGTCTGATGATCAACCGACTGCGCCACCTGGGCGCCTCCTGTCTTACTTTAATCAAAGAC
This sequence comes from Zalophus californianus, assembly GCF_009762305.2. Classification (NCBI taxonomy): domain Eukaryota; kingdom Metazoa; phylum Chordata; class Mammalia; order Carnivora; family Otariidae; genus Zalophus; species Zalophus californianus. Next base: position 127,872,618 of record NC_045598.1, read on the forward strand.
AAAAACTCTCTTATTCACTGTTATTTATTATACAGTGTTTTACAATGAAAAATATTAAGCAATTACTATTAAAGTTATTCTCCACAGAGATGTTTAACACAAACTAATAGCTAACGTTAAAAACATTTTTGCCAGACACATGGGGAAGCAGGATGATCTCACATAATTCCCAACACAGCCCTGTGTGGCATGTGCTGATATTAACTCCATTTTACATGTGAAGAAGCTGAGGCCACAGGAGTTAACATAATTTATCTGTGAAACCAGGTGGTCTGGCTCACAGTTTCTCTCTTAACCACTGTACTATCCCAATTTTCTACATGAAAAGGATTTTAACAAATATGTTGAGTTAATTATTCCTAGAGATTTAATAGTATATAACACAGATTAACCACCTTTACCATTTCATTTACTTTTAGCTTCAAAGGATCCAGTAGACTGTTTAATACGAACCTGTGGTTTTTCTCCAATGGGAAATTATAGATCTAAAAATACTTTCTTACCTCAATTTCTAGTCATCAGATAATTAAAATTACCCTCCGAGTCTCCCTCTAGGTTAAACTAGAAATTTTAAATGTAAATTTAGAGTTAAATAAGTCCTTTTAACTGATTCTGAGGGGGGGGGAAATATTTTGTCTCTTATACCCTTTCTGAAATCTATAATTTGTCCGTATTCATACACAAACCTTTTACACATTCTTTCCTTCGACATTGACCATTATCGAGCACTAACCAGGTGTGGTGGCCAGTGCTGAGCTCTGAGGGGGAGACAGGGTGCCGGTCCCTTCCGGGGAAGCTCAGACTACAGCTGATGAGTTATAATTGAAAGCTACCAGAAAGACTTGAAAGGCAGAGATCATGAAACAGGACCTTGTCTCTATTAGCACATTAACTACAGACATGCCACCACAAATAGATAATGATGAATTTTTTTTTAAAGATTTTACTTTTTTATTGACAGAGAGAGGTAGAGAGAGAGAGAGAGAGCACACGCAGGGGGAAAGAGAAAAGCAGACTCCCAACCGAGGAGGGAGCACGATGCAGGACTCGATCCCAGGACCCTGGGATCATTACCTGAGCCGAAGGCAGTCGATTAACCAACTGAGCCACCAGGCGATTTTTAAGTGCGGTTTGACCTCCTAGTTTTCTACCTTCAGATTTAAAAAAAAAAAAAAAAAATCATTCAGGATCAGCCTACACGGCTTCAGAGATTTTGAAATACAATTGAATTTAAATTTTTCTAAAGTGTAAGATAAAATGTGAGTCAAACCAGATTATCTTTCTCGTCATTTTCTCTAAGACCTATCAGTAAGTCTAACTGTGGCATGACACGTGTATCTGATAAGAACTGGCAGGGCTACGACAAATGCACGCCCGAAGTGACGTGTGCCTCCTTCTTCCCAGCGACTGCAACAGCAACAGGAATTCCATCGCCTCCTTCACCAGCATCTGCAGCAGCCAGTGCAGCTCCTACTTTCACAGTGATGAGATGGACTCAGGTGCGTTTGGCCGAGGCGTGCATCCTTTCTGCTCCCCGTCCTCTGGGAGATACCTCTCAGAGACTGCACCATGTGATCGACCTGCGTTTTCACCTTATATCAGTCATCCTTGGCAGCCACACGTGCTGGATGAAGTCAACGTCCCAATCCCCTTGTGAACAGAGTGAATTAAAAAGAGAGGAGAGAAACAAATGAAGTCTGATCTTAATATCTATTTTAGGAGTTTTCATGGTACTACAAGGAGGCTAGGTACACAGGAAGCAGGTTGTACTAAAACATGAGGCGTTGTTGACCGTGTGAGGAGGCGGGTCGGGCTTTGAACCTGAGGACTTCTGAGACAGTAGGTGCACAGGGAGCCGAATGATGAGGAAAACACTGACTGATAGAAAGATCTTACAGATATCTTATCTGGGGTGTGTTAAGAACCAAGACTTCGCATCCGATTAGGACACATCTTCATTTTGAAATATGCAGTTTATTTCAACTATTTAACAGTTAGAAAACTGCACTATTTGAAAAAATCATTGACATAAGATATATATTGTTTTTTTTTTTCCTGTGAGGCACTCTGCACACACCTCTATTTCAAAGAGCAATCATCTGATATCCTAATTGCTATTAAGTCCTTTGGAATTCTTTATCTGATCATGAGAACATGATGGAATCAGAGTGCGTGTTTATTATTTTATTTTTTAGTTTCACCTATATCAAAATATTTTAGCATGTTAAACAAAGACGGATGATTTATTTTTTCTACATCTAGGTGATGAGCTTCCCCTCAGCGTTCGCATTTCTCATGACAAACAGGACAAGATACATAGCTGCCTGGAGCATCTTTTCAGCCAGGTATGATTGGGGCAGTTGTGGGTCTTTTTTTTTTCCACAGATCAAACTGTCAGGAATCCCTTTTTCAGACATAGTAAGAAGAGCTTAGAGTAAGAATGGAAAGGCCTCAATCTGCCCCTCCATCTCCTTCACCTCAATTTCCACAATTTTAAAAGGCAATAAATATTCTTCAGCCAACGAACCCAAAGGATTGTTGTGACTGTCAAATAGTTTATGGTTCTTGGAAGAAGTACAGTTATAAAAACAGGAGTTATTCTTTTTATTATTTGTTTCTTTGTAGGTTTGCAGAATGACAGGTTTTATAACACTTCTTGCTTAACGTTATTCCTAATTTCAAGAAGCGCAAGATTCTCTTGGTGTTTGTGTTGGTGTTTTGCATTTTTTAAAAGATTTACATCCAACACCAAATTCCTAGTGTAAAAGCTTTTACTGCTTTGAAAAGGATTATGATGACTTTTAGGGTTTTTAAAAATAACTCTAGAAATCTTCTCTTGTAAAATGAATATATTGAGTATATTTATATCTTATATTAATATATGATGGGATAGTAAGAAATATTGCAAGCATTATCAGTGAGTTTATTCCAATATTTTATTTAAAGATGGATTTTGCAAGCATCATGAGATTGCAAAAATAATTGTGGCTTTAAGACAAAAATATTTCACAAGGTTTACTCTTAGAAATGTATATTACTTATTATGAGAAGTATGTAACTTTCAGAAATCTCTGCTGTTATGGTAGGTGGATTCTATTACCAACCTCCTAAAAGGGCAAGCTGTTGTAAGGGCCTTTGAGCAAACCAAGTACCTCACACCAGGTCAAGGATTACAAGGTAAGATTTAAAAAATCACTATTATAAGCAATCGGGAAACAAAGGTGGGAAATAATACAGTCATGAAGTAAAAGCATAGTGTAAGAGGAAAATGGCTGCTCATGTTTCATAATTCCCTTTATATTAATTCTGTTTTAATCATTTTTGAATATATATAAAAAGTCAGTATAGGATCTTTGAAATTTCTTTGCACGTTTAAAATGTGCAATGCCTGTAGGGACTAGAATAAATAGGAATGAGTTCGTTGAAGAGATAGAAGTGTGGCATATGTGTGAAGTGTTTCAGCTTTTGCTGAAACCAGCATAATGCCTACTTGGTTGTAGCCTATTGGTTGGAGGAAGGGGTCTCGGGAATGTGCTTTTGGCAAACAGAACAGCCAAACAGAACATCTAGAGCTGCCATTTTCTGACATCTAGTTTCGGACGTTGAAAATAGAGTTTTTATCTAAATTTGCTCCTTTTTTTAAATGTTTGTAAGAAAGTAATAAGGTTAGTCTTTCCTTTTTAGATTTAACCGATTTTCTCCTGTAATATAACTAGAGAAAGTACCACCATGCTAATAACCCAGGACAACAGGAATGAAAGAGGATTCTGAAGCTCACAGATTTGTTAACTGTTTGGTAAATGGTTGAAATTTACAAGAGATTTTCTGTATTTATTTAGAATTTCAGCAGGAAATGGAACCAAAGCTGAGTTGTCCAAAAAGGTTAAGGCTTCACATCAAGCAAGACCCTTGGAATCTTCCCAGCAGTGTCCGGAATCTTGCTCAGAACATCAGAAAATTTGTTGAAGGTCAGGATGAAAAGCAAAGAATATTGCATAGTATTAGCAATAATCATTTAAAACCAAAAGTTCAGGAATGCCCTGATTACTTTTTGCAGTGTTTCATATTATGAGGAAAGTCAAAGAACTGGAAAGGGTGAGGGACGAAGGAAGCAAAAGAAAGAATAGGATTTTAGAGCCTTATGTTCCAAGGATCTAAATGATGTACACTGTATCATGGAGAATATCGCAGTGAATAAAATAAGGGCTCATACTTGGGAGGACATGGAATGTGGAGAGTTTCATATTTTATAATATGAAACAATATCAGCAAAATTTCTGAAGGAGTCACAAAAGTCATGAAACTAAGTTTTATGGGAAGCCTAAAAAATTAATTTTGAATCTGTGAGAATCAAAATAATAGGATAGCTTATATCATTGGTTTATAAGTTTCGTATTTGTCTAAATTTCTTGCTATTAACTATCATGACATTGTTTACTCAACATCCTCTAATTTATACAATCTGCAGTTGGAGATACAACATTTCAGGACAATTCTAGCGCATCTGATTACATGTTGTTTAGGGTCAGGGTACTAAGTAGAAAATTCTGAGAGTTTCCAAAACAAATATGGTGGAGAAGATGAAGTGAGAAATTCGTTTAATGTTTTAAAATGCCTAATTCGGTGATTTTCTTTCCAGCATTAGACCAGTGGCTGGCGATAATCTGGAGATATTTTTCGGTTGTGACAATTGTGGGGGTGCCCCTGGCAGCGAGTGTGTAGAGGCCAGGGATGCTGTGAAGTGTTCTGCAATGTACAGGACAGTCCCTCACAACAAAGAATTATTTGGCCCAAAATGTCAATAGTGCTGAGGTTAAGAAACCTCCACAATAAATAAGTATTTATTTAAATTTTTATTCCTCAGTCGTTTGTATGTCAGTTGCATGTGGTAAGTAGTACTCAGCAGAATTACAGCATACCCCCAGTCCCTGCCATCTTTTTGAGGATAAATTAGAGAGAGTTGTGTACATTGCTGACAAAAGACAGCTCTCAAATCTGATAGAGTCTGAGCCTGTGACATGGGCCTCAGTTTCTTCTTTTACCAAAAGATAGAGATGTGTATATGTTTTGTGATTACTAAGTCATCTGCCTCGAAATATACTCAGATATAACAGCTTAGATACTTATTAGAGATCAGTAGAGGAAAGGTTTATACAGATATGGAAAGCTCCAAATAAATCACGGCAATTCTATTGTGTGAAAAAATCTTTTGTTTTTGACAGCTGGATTTCTTGGCTACATTTTTATTTTATAGCTAAATATAATGGTTACTTGTGACAGATTCTAACATCATATTTAATGAAAAGTCTGAATTTAAAACCTCCCAAGGTGGGCGCCTGGGTGGCTCAGTTGGTTAAGCGACTGCCTTCGGCTCAGGTCATGATCCTGGAGTCCCGGGATCGAGTCCCACATCGGGCTCCCTGCTCAGCAGGGAGTCTGCTTCTCCCTCTGACCATCTTCCCTCTCGTGCTCTCTATCTCTCATTCTCTCTCTCTCAAATAAATAAATAAAATCTTTAAAAAAAAAAAAACCCAAAGTAAAGAATAAAAAAAAATGATAAATACATTTTGTAAAGACTGCTTGGTTTTAAGGAATTTTAAACATATATTTTACTGAGTAAAAAGTTTTTGTTTTTTTCTTTTTGTAGAATAAGTGCCAGTATCATAACACTCCTAGGAATTATATTCATGAATCTAAATGCACTTGTTCTCTCTACCCCTGAAACTAATAATACACTATGTGTTAACTAACTTGAATTTAAATAAAATCTTTAAAAATATATAAATGCATTTGTTCTCATCATCTTTGAGGGTTTTTTTTTTACATTATAATTGTTTTCAGAGTAAATGCTATATCAGTTAAGAACAGAGAAATCTTTAAACCTTTTCTTGTTTTGTTTTTTGAGGAGCTTTATCTTTAAGATATAAACTTTTTCTAATGCAGGATAAAAAGCTTAATTTTTTTTAGGGAAACTTTTTTACCTTTTTTTACAATTTTATTTTATTATGTTATGTTAATTACCATACATTACATCATTAGTTTTTTGATGTAGTGTTCCATGATTCACTGTTTGCGTATAACACCCACTGCTCCATTCAATACGTGCCCTCTTTAATAAGCTTAATTTTTAATGGTATTTGTTTTGAAAATCTTACATTTTCATCTTAAGTCCTACTTTTATACCCTCAATACCTCACTCGAATCACAAGAAGCAGCTGTAGGAATGATAACTATTTATACATATTGATTGATGTATGTTGTGCATATAGATGCCACTCTTGGTCAGGGGAGCCCAACATCTGGCTGAGTGTGGTTGGGTATTGCTGAGTGTCTTCCAGTGAATGGTGTGGGGAGGGCCCTTTGCAAAATTTTAAGTTATATTCCTGGTTGCAAGTTTTAGTGAGATGTAGTTATTCTTTGGATAAGTGCTGTGATTGTCACTATGTTAAATGAGTTTTTAAAAAATGATTAATCACTAGCTCAGCCCAGTGGACTGTCAAGGAACAGGTCATGCTGTCATTTCCTGGTCATCTATGTGTTGTCTGGTCCTATTATACAGGATGGAAGCAGCAGCATTGAGATCCTTATAATCAACTGCTTGTTATATTAGAAGTAACCTCACCAATTCATTATGAATTTATTCTATTCAACTTAAAGTAATTTTCATTCTATTTCCCAATTGTCTTTATATAGGGAATTGTTTAACGAAGGGTTAGGTCTTGGCTAGCAATTCAGTGTAATGTCACCTTGCCAGAATTTCGTGGTTTATATATGTAGCTGGGATAACCCCATTCTCATGTTTCTGTAGGGGATGAAAAAAGTAATGTCTTTTTTTCCTTCTCCCCTTCTAGGTTCTTTTGCTGGGCTCTATAAATTAGTCAGACTAAAGACAAATTAACAAGGGAAACACATAAATTTGTTTTAATATGTTTTACATGATACAGGAGCCTTTGTAACGAAATGAAGACCAGAAGAAATGGTTAAACCTGAGTGCTTTTATACTAGGTTTGATAAAGAGTAGAAAGCTTTGGAAAAATGTGATAGGATGAAAGGGTATGTGCTAAGGGTAGTAAACTAGAGAAACTTCACAAGGCCTGTTCCTCTCAGTGTCTCTCTATCAATGGAAATAAGGAAGCTCCTTTACTCTGGGATTGGGAAGGCACTTCTCACAAAAGGGTTTTATGACCAGTTTCAGGGGAGTTGGGGGAGGTCAGAGAGACCTCCATACACCTGCTGTTTATCAGATTCCTTCAGCTTAAAATTTTCAGTATTGCCATATTTTGGGGTAGTGTGTTCTGAACCTCATCATTCGTTCATCTCTGAGTTCAAAATATCCTGTCAAATATATACCAAATGGTATCAAAACATAATAATTCTGTGATCTTTATATAGGAAGTACTGTTACAGTGCCATTCCTAAGCTACATCACACTGTGTCATTCATGTGTTCATATCATAGCTTGCCAAACTGAGGGTAGAGGAGAGCAGAAAACACAGTGCGCTAAATGGGGGATAGATTCATTTTGTCCTGTCACTAAACACTAAGATGATGCCTGCCTCCTGCTTCATCACTACACTAAATTATGGTCTCAAATTATCAGCCAACTGAAGATGTTTTTACTTGATTAGCACACTGTGATACTGTGATTTATATAAGAAATATATATTTGGTCTTTGTCCCCTTTCCTGGCACAGACTTCCTGAAACTCTTGGAATTTCTTATGATGAGAACTATAAAGGTATCTTTTGTTATGCCAGTGAGGTGACTTTTGGAAAACTTCTCAGAATGGGAGCTGGTTGCCAAGGAAGCCAACCATGCGATTAGAGGGTTGGAACTTTCAGTCCCACCCCCGACTTCTGGGAGTAGAGAGGGGTTGGAGATTGAGTTCCGACACCAATGACCAATGATTTAATCAGTAGTGCCCATGTAATGAAGCCTCCATAAGATCCCAAAAGGATGAGGTTCAGAGAGCTTCCACGTTGGTTCTACAAGAGTGGTGCATGTAGAGAGCATGGAAGTGCTGCACCATTTCCCCATGCATTACCCAGTTCCTCTTCCATCTGGCTCCTGAGCTATATCCTTTTACGTAAATGGGTGATTTAGTAGGTAAAATGTTTCTCAGAGTTCTGTGAGCCACTGTAGCAAATTAATCAAATGTAAGAGAGAGTCACTGAAACCTCCAATCTGTAGCCAGTTAGTCAGAAGCATAGGTGACTTGTAGTTGGCACCTGAAGTGTGTGTGTGGTGGGGGGCAGTCTTGTGGAACTGAGCCCTTACCCTGTGAGATCCGATGCTATCTCCAGGTAGATAATGCCAGAATTGAGTTGAATTATAGGATACCCAGATAGTGTTAGACAATTGCTTGATGGTGTGGGGAAAAAAAACACACATTGGAACTGGTGACAGAATTGGACCCACCGTCACCTTAAATTCAAATGTTTATTAGTAAACACATTTTCAGTTCTTGCCCCCTACAAAAGTTGTGCTCTTTTCAAAATCTCCCATTGTTTCAGCAACTTATATTTTTTTTTTCATTTTTTCCCTCTGCCTTTGTCCCAAATACCCTAAAGAACTTCTTCCTCTTTTGTTTTTTTAATGAAAAAGTCTCCAGTTTTCCCCTTTTTCTTCTTACCTCAGTAATTGGAACAGCTTTCTGGATAATCCCCCATCTCTGTCTTTTCTGATTTATATATTACTATGTACTATATTCAACTTCCTAAAATATTATGTTCATTTTAGTACTCTGCCCCAGAACCATACAGTGATTTTTTGTTAGATAAGTCTAAACTCATCGATCTGATGTTGGATGCTGTTTTTCAATGAGGCTTTCTAATTGTATCCCAATCTCAGTCTCTAAATGATATAATAAAATCTTTTCTATGCTAGTTTGTTGGATATTTGGTATTCATTCTTTACTATATTCTCTTGCTAGCACTCTTTCCCACTCTTAGGATGTGTACCTACTCCCTTGACATTGTAACTTTAAAAAATTTAAAAACATTTTCAAGACTCAGAATTCTATACCAACTTTTTAGCTGGATTCAGATTACAGTAATAACAGTGCTTCACAGATACACAGCATGTTAAATAATTTTTCAAGGCTTTTAATATATATCCCCATTTATTTTTCCTACACAGGCCTATAAAACAGATAAGATAGGTGTTATCATCACTTATGAATGAGCACCTTGAAACTCAAAGTATGGTTGACCATTGAACAGCATAAAGGTTAGGGGCACTGACTCCCTGCACAGTCAAAAACCTGTGTATAGTTTTGACTCCCCCAAAACCTCACTACTAAGCTCACTGCTGACCAGAGCCTTACTGATAACATAAACAATCAGTTAGTACATATTTTGTATATTATATGTATCCTGTACTGTATTCTTTCAATAAAGGAAGTTAGAGAAAAGAAAATGTTAAGAAAATCATGACGAAAAGAAAAATACATTTATAGTACTATACTGTGTTTATAGAAAAAATTCCACACATGAGTGGACCCATGCAGTTCAAACCTGTGTTGTTCAAGGGTCAACTATGGCTTAGCCATTTTCTGAAGACCGCAAAGCTAGTACAGGAGTACCCCATTATCCACTGTTTTGCTTTCCTTGGTTTCAGTTACTCTTAGTCAACGACAGTCCAGAAGGGGATGATCCTCTTTCTGACTTATTGTCAGAAGGTCAGTAGTAGCCTAACTCTTTGTCACGATGCCTACATCATTCCCCTCACTTCATCTCATCACACAGGCATTTTATCATTTCACATCATCACAAGAATGAGTATGGTACAGTAAGATATTTTGAGAGAGAGAGAAAGACCACATTCATATAACTTTTAATACAGTATATCATTATAATTATTCTATTTTATTACTAGTTCTTGTTGTTAATCTCTTACTGTGCCTAATTTGTAAATTAAACTTTGTCATAGGTATACGTATGTACAGGAAAAACTGTAGTATATATAGGGTTTGGTACTATCCATGGTTTCAGGCACCCACTGGGGGTCTTGGAATGTCCCACATAGATAAAGGGGAACATCTGTAGCAGATGGGTCTTGTGACTCTTCATCCAGGGTACTTTCCTGCCTCTGAAATTCTCTTGTTCTTGTGTTCTCACTTATAAAATGTAATGTCCTCTCAAGTATCTCCTATATTTCTTATCAGGTAATTTTGTCACTCTGACTCTATTGTGAACCTGTTTGGATTAGGATGCAGCTTAACCTTTTTTATTTCCCATAATCTTGGACACATAAAGAAGCTCTGTATGTTTTTCTATTTACTTATTGCGAGTAAACTATTTACCAATTAGAAGTAAAGCAATGAGTATGAAGTTAATACACATCATTTATCAAACATTTGTGATTGCTCTTGTTTGGAGATGGGTTGGGAAGAAGAGTATTTGGAACTATTTAGTATTGTTCTGCCCTTTAGGGCAGTTCTTGACTTATAGATTGGAAAGGAAGTCTAAAGAGAGAGATTGTATATATATATATATAATATATACACTGTGTATATTACATATATACACATATACACATGCTATATAATCTCCAAGTATAATCTGTATAATTACAAGTAATTTATAATTCTAATATATAATGAATAATATGATATGTATAATTATATATAAAGATTATAAAATGCATAAATAATCTTTAAAAGTTTAAGTAACTAAGAAAAAATGCTGTTTGAGAGCTTATTGATCAAGACCATAATAGCTGTAGGAGTTTAGAGAACACCATGCAAACTACAGCAGTTAAGGATGACTTAACAAAGGTAGCAGGATTTGAATGGTGTTTCACAGGCTAATTTAATTCAGAACTGTAAGAAATTTTATCATCTTGAGCAATGGATAGAATTTATATGGACAGATAGGAAGAACATCATGTCAAGTAAATGGGATTTTTATTATCTAATATAGTAAGATTGTGCTAATTTTTACACAGTTAAAATGTGGAGCTAGTGACAGAAAAAGACTGAACAACTAACCGTTAATGTTTTCTTTTTCTGCAGAGGTAAAGTGTAGGATACTCCTGGCTCTTCTTGAGTATTCAGGTAATATTTTTCATTTTTTTTACTACTTGAAATTATTGTGGTCCATGACCTTAGAAGTTTCATGATACCAACGCAATGCCTTCAACAAATTAGATGGAAATACAGTCCCTACTTTCTCTAAAATCTTGCAAAGATTTAAGAAAATACTTAGTTTTAATAAAAACATGCTCATTTTCAATTATAGGTACAAACATGGAAACGTATATAAGTATTTATATAGAATGTAGTTAAAAAGGAGAAAGGAAGCAGGTTTGGGTAAAGTTAATTGTGCAAATGGGTTTTACTGTGGAACTATGTCTAACTTTTGTTTATGAACAAGGATGTAGGTGGGCTCAGATTCAAGGGGTGGAAAAGCAGACCTATACTTTGGAAGGAGGAGGCTTTTACAATCTACCACACCTGGAAAATTTAAATTATAAGTGAATGAATGAGTCAAGTTAACCAAAGGGCTTTTTTTTGTTTGTTGGCCGGTTTTTGCTTTAATTAAACACGTAGTTGTCTTGCTTTTTTGACTGAGTAATAACAAAAATATCTTAGTTTTTTTAGTTTTACTAATAAACACACAGTTGATAGACCTCATATTTATGAATTTCCTTGGGTCCTCACAATCACTGTATGAGAATATTATTATCTTTCCACAGGTTTAAAAGTGAAGAAATTAACATTCAGGCTGATTAATAAGAATAACTAGAAATGGTATTCATTCAACACATATTCTTGAGCATCTGGAAGATTAGATGCTTGATTGAGTAAATGCATAAATAGTAGGTGGCAGATGAAATTCAAACTTAGTTATGGCAATTCCAGAAGTGGTCCTGGAATGCATTGCTGTATTAATTAATATTCAAATGGCTATTCTTACAGATCCTTATTTTGATTTCAATTTTATTTTTCTATTCCTATCATAAGTCTCCTTTTTCCTACTTTCTTTTCCCCTCGTTTACATAGGATGGCACCAGAATGTAGCCAAATTACTCCATATTGTTGGCTACAGAATTATGCTCTCCACTTGAAAAGGGTAGATTGTGTCAGCTAAATATTATTTTTAACTCACCTCTATTCCTATTCTTCTCTCTCTGTAATCTCTCTGTTGTTATTTTTTTATTATTATTTTCTTTTCCCTACAGTCTCAGAATAATGACTGGAATTACTTGTGTGTCTGTTATTCTTTTTAGACCAGCTATGGAGTTTGAGCTTTTTAAACTGTGGAGAGTAAATAAAGTGTTACTATTTTAAAACATGTTTGTAGAAGGTGAGTTTAAGTAGGTGCTCAAATACTGGAATGAAACAGAAACCTTTGATAAGTAAAACATCCATTTCTTTTGAGTGTATTCCCACTACAAGAGAATTCTTACTCTGCAAAAACAATAAACAATAAACAAACTGTCACCAAAAAACAGCACCCTGCTTTTCTTCTTTTGCTGGAAGCTGGAAGCAGCTGTTGTTGATCCTGCCATAGTTCTTATTGATAAAAATGAGGAATGAGAATAGTTTTGGGGAAGGATGGACATTCGTGAATTTCGAACAGCTGCGTAATTAAAAGAAGAGACTTGTCAGTTTTTCTTGGGAGTTTGCTTATATTGGTGTCTTTATCCATCATATGGTTCCTTCCCTGGTCAGCAATAGAACTGAGCCCCCTTCAGTGCCAGGCACCCTGCTAGATGCTGGAGAAAAGAAAAATCACAATAACAATACTGTGCAATTTCACTTTGCTAACTGAGCCATTTATCTTTATATCTCATTTATCTTTATTGCAGATCTAAGTAGAAATAACCCATAATATATAAAGGAATCTGATACCTAGGATTATATGGTTTAAAATGAGTGGAATGGGTAGATGAAAGCAGATTATATGTCTCTAGGTCCATGAGCACCATTCACATTATATGCTACTTCCTCTGTCCTTGATGTGCTGGTGTTCTCTTGGGGAACCCAAACATGTAAACAAACTCCCACACTGCTGAGTGATGAGCCATCTAGTATAGGGATGTCCCCTGGACCGTGATGGCAGAGCAGGAACTCCATAATACCTATGGAAGGAGAGAGGAAATTTTGCAAGGGTAGATAATATTTCAGTAGTTCAATGGGTTCCAGTAGTTCAAGGAGTTGACTCTTAAGGACCATTTATTTTATTTTATTTTTTATTATGTTCAGTTAGCCACTGTATAGTACATCATTAGTTTTTGATGTAATGTTCAGTGATTCATTAGTTGTGTGTAACACCCAATGCTCATCACAACACGTGCCCTCCTTAATACCCATCACCCTGTTACCACATCCCCCAGCCCCCTCCCCTCTGAAAGCCTCAGTTTGTTTCCCAGGGTCCGTAGTCTCTCATGGTTCGTCTCCCTCTCTGATTTCTCCCCCTTCAGATTTCCCTCCCTTCCCTTATGGTCCTCTGTGCTATTGCTTATGTTCCACATGTGAGAGAAACCATATGATAATTGTCTTTCTCTGCTTGACTTACTTCATTTAGCATAATCCCCAATACAGATAAAGGGCTGTTATCTAAGATCTATAAAGAACTTCTCAAACTCAACACTCAAAAAACAAATAACCCAGTCAAAAAATGGGCAGACGACATGAACAGACACTTCTCCAAAGAAGACATACAAACGGCTAAAGACACATGAAAAAATGCTCAACATCACTAGCCATCAGGGAAATACAAATCAAAACCACAATGAGATACCTACCACCTTATCCCAGTTAGAATGGCAAAAATTAACAAAACAGGAAACAGCAAATGTTGGCAAGGATGTGGAGAAAGGGGAACCCTCCTAGACTGTTGGTGGGAATGCAAGCTGGTACCGCCACTCTGGAAAACAGTATGGAGGTTCCTCAAGATGTTAAAAATAGAGCTACCCTATGACCCAGCAATTGCACTACTAGGTATTTACCCCAAAGATACAGAGGTAGTGAAAAGAAGGGGCATGTGCACCCCAATGTTCATAGCAGCAATGTCCACGATAGCCAAACTGTGGAAGGACAATTTAAAGTTTGCTGGTGGAGAGGGTAGGAAAGTGCCCACAGCCAGAAGGCCCATGGACAAAGGTGTGAGCTATAAGAGCATTTATAAGGGCATTTAACATTTGAGGAACCTGAGCAGTGGTGTGTGGCTCAAAGAGAAGAGTTGTGTACAGCCAGAACTTTCAGATATATTGTTTTGTTATATTCTCATAACAAGCCTGGGAAGATTGTTGCTGGTGTAGAGGATGAATGAAGGGAAGTAATGCATTTATAAGCTGTCAGCATAACTTGAGGGTAGATTGTATAGACCCCTTTCTGCCACTCTGAGTTTTTTACCTTTATTACTCACTGGGAGGTGATAATGTGTACAGTTACTTGAAAAAGTATGTACAGTTACTTGAAAAAGTATCATCAGTATGATGGGCATATTGAAGTCTATGCAAACAAGTCATTTACTCTATGGGAAATAGGAAAGTGCAACTGAAAATCACCTCATAAAGTAGTAAGGAGTTGTAAGGTGTTTCAAATTTTCATTTGGAAATATGTTGGTTTGAAATTATTTTTAAATTTTTTATTGTTATGTTAATCACCATATATTACATCATTAGTTTTTGATGTAGTGTTCCATGATTCATTGTTTGTGCATAACACCCAGTGCTCCATGCAGTACGTGCCCTCTTTAATACCCATCACCAGGCTAACCCATCCCCCTACCCTCCTCCCCTCTAGAACCCTCAGTTTGTTTTTCAGAGTCCATCGGCTCGCATGGTTCATCTCCCCCTCTGACTTACTCCCCTTCATTCTTCCCCTCCTGCTATCTTCTTCTTTTTCTTTTTTCTTAACATATGTTGCATCATTTGTTTCAGAAGTACAGATCTGTGATTCGACAGTCTTGCACAATTCACAGCGCTCACCATAGCACATACCCTCCCCAATGTCTATCACCCAGCCACCCCATCCCTCTCACCCGCCACCACTCCAGCAACACTCAGTTTGTTTCCTGAGATTAAGAATGTCAGTGTGGTCCAGGGCATATTGCGTATAAAATTCTCTTACTCTGCTGTGAGCATAGACATGGCCGAGGCCTCCACTTGGACACCTTCAAACCCCCAGTAATTGGTGCCATGTTTAAGTCCTGTGGTGTATTCAGTGCAAAAAGTTTGAAGTAGTGAAGAAATACAACTTTTGTGTGATCAGTTCTGATTTGAGAATGAGGTTGAATGAAAATTTTATTGCTTAAAATGCATGTAGAATATAGTAGCAGAATGTAAACATTTAAGTATTCTAAGGTTAAAAAAAAGGGCATTTCTTCCCAAAAGCAATTTGAAGATAACTATTTCTGCTAGTGGCAAAGTTACTAACCCTTGTGATCTAAAGGTTTTTCAGTGGAACTGGATCCTTCCTTCTCTAACTTGAGCTTTCCATTGTTGATAGAAGGCATTTCTTTCCAATTCAATTTTGATTATGAAATTATTCTCAGGTTATAAGTGGAAGTATTTCTGCCAAAACTACTGAAGGATTATTTTAATTTCCCTAGATTTTCTGCTTTGCTATAGAACAACAGAAAGCAAAACAAGACTGTACAATAAAGATATAGGGCAATTTTATTTAGTTTCTGTCTTGCATCTCAGCACTGCAGCTACACATTTGGGCTAACAAGCTATGTGAATTACCCTTTTAGGTCAAACTAAATCCAGACACTACAAGAAGAGAATGAGCTCATACATTTTCATTTCACTTAATTTGTTTGTTAGTTGCTCTACTGGTTCATTATTTTCACCTATTAATTCAGTAAATAGTTATTGAATGTCTACACTTTGTTAGAAATTGTGTACAACAACAGAATAGGTGTTTTGCTTTTTTCTTAATCAAGAATTGGACAAAGTTTTTTCCTACTTGAGCTATTTTACAGTTACTTGTAAAACACTCTTTTCCATCTATTTGAATGAGGCACATGGTATATAATTAAGGGAAATGTCTGACACATGTTATTGATTAAATTAATAAGTTGAACCATATGGAATTGCCATATTCGACCATTTTGACCAAGTAAAGCAACAAGTTCGTATAGATCAACATAATAAATGAATATTTGCATTATAAAATTAAATATTTTAAATATTTAATCCTTTTTCTAATAAAATTTTCAAGAGTAGCTTTTACTAACAGTGAAACGAGGTAACACACAGCAATTACATTATGTGTTCACATGCCTTTGATGGTTATTAAAAACATATGTCCATTGTTATTGGTAAACAACTTAAAAATTATGCCTTTTTATCGATAAAGCAAGAACTCATGGCAACATTTATGTCTATGTTATGCACTAATATTGACAGTGCTTCATTTCAGAAAATTCTGAGCCCTTGAAATATTCAATACACTTCTGAAAATACGAGTATTTTTTCTTTTGTTGTTCATCTAGTACAAGTGATTTTTCAATGTACAGAATGTATGGCTTGGCATTTATATAGTTCATGGAGTTTGTAAATATCCAAAAATGCAAAGAGGTGAATCTCTGTGATCAGGTTCTCAGAGGCAAGCTTCTTTCCACTTGAAAAAACTGTGGCCCAGGAGTGGCCATTCACAGGTAAATATAGCTTAAATATGGGTCAATCAAAAATCAAGCCAATTGCAGAATAAGAATCCTTGTGAAAATCAATGTATGTTAAACTGTAAACACATTCCTTATTTCAGAGAAATACAATAATTTATAAACCGGACATATTTATAACTCATGAAGTTAATAGGTAAATCCAAGAGATCCAGGTTTGCTTATTGTTACAATCAGACATCAATACTCTTTCCCTATGTGCATTTCACCTTAATATTTGAGTAAGTTTATTAGGTCATTTAAAAAAATTAGTATTGGGGCGCCTGGGTGGCTCAGTCGGTTAAGCGTCTGCCTTTGGCCCAGGTCATGATCCCAGGGTCCTGGGATCGAGTCCCACATCGGGCTCCCTGCTAAGCAGGGAGTCTGCTTCTCCCTCTGCCGCTGCCCCCTCCCCGTGCTCATGCTCTCTCTCTCTCTCCCCCTCTCCCTCTCCCCTCCCCTCTCTGTCCCTCTCAAATAAATAAATAAAATCTTTAAAAAAATAAAAATAAAAAAATTAGTATTAATGTATTTCATTGCCAACACAAACTAAAAAATTGGACTTTGATTTTCCTTTAGGGAGTATCATGCAACAAACACACTGTGTTCCATCAAAAAATAACCAAACCCTCATTTTTTTCCCTTGGGTTTTATAAAACAATTTAATGATTGCAAAATAAAGTCACAATTAAGAAAAACTTAATTTTTCTTTACATTTTTCTGGTGTTTAATATTTTTTAAAAAGTGTCTGTGCCAAAGTGTTTGTGCTCATTAGTAGAGCTCAAATTCACATTTTTCACATGGTTTGAGTTTGGTGAAAGGATGAAATAACACCAGCTATATATGCTTAATGAATTGGTTTTCTTTACCTGTGACATTTTTCCAAAACTGTCTTTATGTCTTCCTGGCTTACAGACAGTGAGACACAGCTCCGAAGAGACATGGTTTTCTGCCAAAGTCTTGTGGCCACCGTGTGTGCCTTCTCCGAGCAGCTCATGGCAGCCTTAAACCAGATGTTTGACAACAGCAAAGACAATGAGATGGACACGGGAGAAGCCAGCAGAAGGTGGCTGGACCAGATAGCGAATGCAGGTGTTCTTTTTCACTTCCAGTCACTCCTGTCGCCAAACCTGGTAAGGAATCACAATGCCTCCCACTGGAGCATACGCTGTAACATATTCCCAGATAAGAAGTGGTTATTCATTATGTGTCAGCAGTCAGCTACTTGAAAAGAATGCATTTTGCCAGGGGCAAATATAATTTAGGTAAGTGGATAGAAGGTATTCCTTCTTTCCTGATTTTTATTTGCTCTCCGGCTGCAAAAAGCTGAGAAAGCCTCCATCTGTTACAAATTCCTGTATCCCTAAGCACTGACTGAGAAAGATCATCAGAGGGAAGAGGTAGTACATATGATGTACTTTCTGCTGTGGTTCCTTATTTCCAGTCCAGAAGAAACAGCCTGCCCTGAAACCCAAGCTCCCGTTGAGGTTGATGTTGGGAGCATGCTTGATAGACAATATCTGACAACTTGCATGCCATACTGTCTGACAGTCTGTTTAAAATTTGTGTATGTTCAACGATTTTATTTCCTTTCTTTGTATGCATGTTTGTCCTGTTAAATCTAAGAATATTCCATATTCCATATTTATGCATCCATTTCCCACAGTGCTATGAGGAAAGTATCTCAAAATATTTGACAAATAAAAGTGGTTTTTTAACATATCCTTTTTGTGGTTCTGATAGTTGTCATGATGTTTAAGGCAAATATGTTCACTCATATATACACTTAAGGAGCTCATTAAATAGAATCGTGATTTTATTTTATTTTTTTTAAAGATTTTATTTATTTATTTGAGAGAGAATGAGAGATAGAGAGCACGAGAGGGAAGAGGGTCAGAGGGAGAAGCAGACTCCCTGCTGAGCAGGGAGCCCGATGTGGGACTCAATCCCGGGACTCCAGGATCATGACCTGAGCTGAAGGCAGTCGCTTAACCAACTGAGCCACCCAGGCGCCCTAAATAGAATTGTGATTTTAAACATGAGATGCTGTGTCACCTGTTAAATTACACACAGAATATGTGGCTACCAAGTAATGGTTGAGTTTTTAAACAGATGTATGTGACTTTATATATAAAGTGACTATACACTTTAATGAAGATAGGAAGGTAATTGCAGTATTGCAGTCGTAAAATGGTTCTGGAATGAAAGGTAAGGAAGTCCACCTCAGTGTACTTCAGAGAAACAGATACTTTTGAAAAGACTTCTACGTACTCCATATTGGTGATCAGTTTCTTATTTGGTTGCCAGTAAAACTAAGAAAGGTTTAACTAATGAAAATTTTGAAATAAGGCACTTTTAGAAATGTTTTAAAATTTAAAAAATATTAATTAATCATTTCTTATCAAATAGAAATTACATAAGATAGGAAGGCCACTTCCTAACACATGGTAGCATGAAGTGTCTGTTGAATGAGTGAATGAATGAGGCTTCATTCCTATTCTACTCCTACTTTAAAACTGCCATTGTTTAATCTACTAGTAGTAGAATTTCTGGGTAATATGGAAATTCTATGTTTAACATTTTGAAGAAGTGCCATACTATTTTCCAAAATGGCTACACTGACCTCAGTGTCCATCAATAGACAAATGAATATATGATGTACAATACACACACACACACACACACACACACACACACACACACACACACACACAGAGGAATATTACTCAGCCATAAAAAAGATGAGATCTTGCCATTTGTGACAACATGGATGGACCTAGAGGGTATAATGTTAGGTGAAATAAGTCAGATTGAGAAAGACAAATACCATATGATTTCACTTATATGTGGAATCTAAAGAACAAAACAAATGGGGGCGCTTAGGTGGCTCAGCTGTTAAGCGTCTGCCTTCAGCTCAGGTCATGATCTCAGGGTCCTGGGATCGAGCCCCACATCGGGCTCCCTGCTCTGCAGGAAGCCTGCTTCTCCCTCTCCCGCTCCCCCTGCTTGGGTTCCCTCTCTCGCCATCTCTCTCTCTGTCAAATAAATGAATAAAATCTTAAAAAAAAAAGAACAAAACAAGTGAATAAACAAACAAAAGACAGATTCATACCTATAAATACCACCACAAACTGACAGTTGCCAAAGGGAAGGATGGGCAAAATGGGTGAAGGGGAGTGGGAGATGCAGGCTTCCAGTTGTGGAATGAATAAGTCATGGGAATAAAAGGCACAGCATAAGGAAAAATAAAAAAAAGCACAGCATAGGGAATATAGTTAGTGGTATTTTAATAGTGTCGTATGGTGACAGATAGTAACTACAGTGCAGATAGTAACTACAGTTGCGGTGAGCATAGCATAATATGTAGAGAAGTTGAATCACTATGTTGTACACCTGAAACTAATGTAACATTGTGTGTCAACTGTACTCAAAGAAATATATATATGAAATTTTTAAAAATGGCTGTACTATTTTATATTCCCACCCGCAATGTATGAGGGTTACAGTTTCTCCTTACCAACACTTGTGATTGTCTGTTGGATTATAGCCAACCACCTCACAAGTGTAGTATCGCACTGCAGTTTTGAGTTGCATTTCCCCAATGGCTAATGATGTTGATCATCTTTTCATGGGCTTTTTGGCCATTTTACATCTTCTTTGGAGAAACACCTATTCAAATCCTTTGTGTGCTTTTTAATTGAATTGCCTTTTTATTGTTTTAAGTTTTAAGAATTCCTTCTAGAGGCTGGATATAAGTCACTTATCAGATACATAAACTACAAATATTTTTGGGATTGCAAACAACATTAAATTTAAAGTAAAAGTCCCAGCACTTGATTAAACTACTACTACTATGTAACATCCAAGAGAAATGAAAACTTTTGCACAAAAACTTGTACACAGATATTCTTTGCAAGATTATTCATAATAGCTTAAAAGTAGAAACAGCCCAAATGTCTATGAGTTGCTAATTGGATAAATGAGTTGTGGTACAGACATACCATAGAATATTATTCAGCAGTAAAAGAAGAATGGAATACTGACACATGCTACAACATGGACGGACCTTGAAAACATTATGCTTAGTGAAATAAGCCAGTTGCAAAAGACCACATATTATCTGGGTCCATTATTATGTTATATGTGAAATAAGCAAATTTCAGAGACTGAAAGCAGACTAGTGGTTGCCTGGGGCCCAAGACTGGGGAAAAGGATGTGGGGCATGAATACTAGTGGTATGAAGTTCCTTTGTAGGGTGGTGCAAATATAGTAAAATTAGATTATGGTGTTAGTTGCACAACTCTGTGAATATACTAAAAATGCCTACACTATACACTTTAAATGGTGAATTTTATATATGTGAATTACATCTCAAGAAACTGTTTTTTTCTTAGTCTTTTGAAACCCTTAACTTCATTTAAAGATTTGATAAAAAATCCAAAGTTGCTTTAAAAAAAAATCAAAGAGACCCATATTTTGTCTGCCTCTGGTAACAAGCGCATAAAAAGTGTGGAAGGTTCTCTGGGAGCGGCAGGAGCCAGGAGTGTGTGTTCGTTCCTGAGCTCTGAGCACAATCCATAGTCACTTGGGTATCACTTTAGCCACATCTGCTGAAGCATCATGGCTTGCACTGTAGCAACCAGAGGCCCACCTGTTTGGGACATTTCTTCTTTGTATGTATTCTTCTTAATTGGGAAAGTACTGATTCTTCAGTCCTGTTCTTCCTCTTCCAGGTTCATGGCATATACTCTTGCTTACTTACTTCAGTGGACTTTAAAAATTAACAGTTCACTAAACATTTTTCCAGCACTTACTGTGCACCATATACTGCATTAAGTACCAAACCAAGGTGCAAAGGTGATGATTGTCTTAATTTTTTGGTTTCCATGCTATAGATCTTTGGGATCTGGGTTGCCTTGGTGATTCTTTTTCACACAATGGACATTCTCTACTATCTCCTTCACCCTCTATTCATGCTGCCCGAAAAATATGGCTATAAGCTTATGGCAACTTTTAAAAACGTATATAAAGTGGGGCTCCTGGGTGGCTCAGTCGGTTAAGCATCCAACTCTTGATCTCAGCTCAGGTCTTGATCTCAGGGTCATGAATCCAAGCCCTGGGCTGGACTCCACACTGGGGTTGGAGCCTACTTTAAAAAAGTATATATTAAAGCATGTTAAAATCATTATTTAAAAGGATCATTGATACTCTTAAGGAAACAAATGTTACATTTAAAAGATAAGCTGTGTATGATAAGGCTAATTATTCTTTCATCATGCATAAAACTGCTAATAGGAAGGCCAGAATGTAGTCCTAGAAAGATAATATTGCTGAGACATGCACTGAACTTGTTACCGCGTTTGGGCTTACTTGCCTCAACTGTAAAATAATATGCTGTTAGAATGAAAGGAGTGATTAAAACAAATCAGATTGCATAGTCACAGGATTTTAGATTAAGGCCCTATAAAGGCAAGTAACATAAAAATGATTCTTGTCCCCAAGATCTTTGGAAGAAAATGCATTGCATACATGCAAATTGCTTTTATTATTATAAACAGGATGGCAACTATGTACTGTAGCTTTTCAATAAAACGATATTCTTGCCTTTTAGCTGTTACATTTTTAAGGTTATAGAAGTTTAGAGGCAGATAGATGCTTATTGTATACACATATTTTGTAAATGTTAAAAATCATTATGAGGAATTCTTAATCTCGGGAAACAAACTGAGGGTTGCTGTAGTGGTGGGGGTGGGAGGGATGGGGTGGCTGGGTGATAGACATTGGGGAGGGTGTGTGCTATGGTGAGCGCTGTGAATTGTGTAAGACTGATGAATCATAGACCTGTACCTCTGAAACAAATAATACATTATATGTTTAAAAAAAAAAAGTAGGAAGGGAAAAATGAAGGAGGGGAAATCGGAGGGGGAGACGAACCATGAGAGACTATGGACTCAGAAACAAACTGAGGGTTCTGGAGGGGAGGGGGGGTGGGGGGATGGGTTACCCTGGTGATGGGTATTAAAAAGGGCACGTTCTGCGTGGAGCACTGGGTGTTATACTCAAACAATGAATCATGGAACACTACATCAAAAAGTAATGATGTAATGTATGGTGATTAACATAACATAATAAAATTTTAAAAAATCAATACGGTTTGAATCTAGCTACAATATAGACTGAAAAGTTGTGTAGAACCATTTAGATAATTTAGAAAAAGAAAAATCTAAAACTATAAAAGAGACTTGTAACTTGGAGGGATTTGTTAATTTCATTTAAGGCAGTAAATTCTTAGATAAGTGTTGGTAATTCGGTTTGCATGTAAATAAAACACAAGTGAAGCTACTTAAGGTCTGGCGATGTGATGTTATGTAACGGTCTATCCTATACAATTCTATCATATCATGTATTGTTTCCTTTCCTTTTAGACAGATGAACAAGCCATGCTAGAAGATACACTTGTTGCACTATTTGATTTGGAAAAAGTTTCTTTTTACTTTAAGCCATCAGAAGAGGAACCACTGGTTGCAAGTAAGTAGTTAAATGGTTCATAAGTGTTTCACAGAATTTTTTTGGCATCAAACAACATATGGCATAACTTTGATATTAATATATTCGATATATAGTTCAAATTGTTTTATACAAAGTATTATATTTAGGGGAAAATAATAATAACCAACTGTGGCAGTGATAGAAAATAATATAATTTAAATCTATAGATAATTCTAAGCTTTTATTTTTATCCATTAGTTTGGCCTCCAAAACTTTTCTTGAGTGTGTGCATCAAAATTTTGTTCTAGTCAAGATTTTTTTTTTCCTGTTACTGTGATAACATATATAAATGATAAAGTTTACCATTTAACCAGTTTTCAGTGTATAATTCAGTGGCATTAATTACTTTCACAATGTTGTACAACCATTTCCACCACCCATCTTCAAAACTTTTTCATCCTACTTAACAGAAACTCCATACTCATTACCCAATAACTCCCCATTCTTCCTCCTCCAGTCCATAGTAACCTCTGTTCTACCTTCTGTCTCTATGCAGGTGCATAGAGTACTTTACATAAGTGGGATCATAGAATATTTGTCCTCTCTGCTGCTTTTTTCATGTCAGTTTTTTTAAATAAAAGGACTGCCCTAATATTTCTGACTATAGTGGATAAACTCAGTGGCCTCCAGGATTTTATGCAAATATATAACAATTATATAGCAAAACTGACTGAATTGAGTTTTCCTTTCTTATTTCAGTTGATCCTGTAGAGAATGTATTAGCAGGCAATGAATACAAGTATTTAGGGCCAAGAAGAAAGAGAGGAAGCCTAAGTTATGTTCATATTGCGTAAAATTTAGATCTAAACCAATCAAGAAAGACATAATTATTTGATTTGGCAATAATGGATAAAATTTATAATTCAGAAGATGTAAACATATATTCTACATTTTCCCTACCTTAGCAATGAAAATGGCAATCATTACATCTGAGTGTCAAATTTTAATGTGTGTAAATTATAATTACATTAAGTGTCTTGATTCATTTATTTATCCCGTACTGTTTCCAAGATGGCAAAATCTTTCCTGTCTTCTTTGCTGTCGTATCTCCGGCACCCAAGAGAGTGTCTGTAATGAAAAAGGCAATATTTTTTTTTTCAAGGAAATGAATGAATAAATATCAATTAAGTGTATACAGTCGGTAGGAAAAATGGTTTTTTTTTTTTAAGATTCCATTTATCCGACAGTGAGAGACACAGCAAGAGAGGGAACACAAGCAGGGGGAGTGGGAGAGGGAGAAGCAGGCTTCCCGCGGAGCAGAGAGCCTGATGCGGGGCTCGATCCCAGGACCCCGGGATCATGACCTGAGCTGAAGGCAGACGCTCAACGACTGAGCCACGCAGGCACCCCAGGAAAAATGGTTTTATGGCTACAAAAATAGAAGGAAAAAACGGGTGTAAAGAATAAAGGAGAGAATTTCAAAAGAACATAGTTGTAACTAATGTTGCAAAGAAGTTACTTTATGAATGGAATTGAAGGATTGAAAAGTAACCCTTCAATTTTGCCTTTTGCCACCATTAAACCTAACAAATGGAATATTTTAGAAGCATACATTCAGAGAAATAGAAATATCTAGGCTTTAATCTCTGTATCTTTGCTGCGAGTTATCATCATTTATCTACCATTTCAACATTATCATGAATAGGCTTAAAATGTATCTATCAACCCAAGAAATCTTTAGCAGTTTGTTATTTTTCTGTTTCTTGTTTTTATTGGAAGTGTGAGGGTCCTATGTATTACATAAGGTAGAAGATGTGAACTTCTTCAGGGCTGGGAAAGGTTCTTATTTGTTTTCATATTCTTAATGTATAGAATGATAAGTAGGAACCCAATAAATATTCATTTAAATCATTAAATAATCATTTAGTCTGATAAGCATACATTCATTCATCAAAATTTCTTAAATCCACTTATGGCCAAGCACTATTCTAGATGTTGGATACAGGAGAGTACTAAGTAAACATATCCCTCTTGGAGCTGATATTCAAGTGGGGAGAGATTAATAATAAGCAACATAAATAACTTAATTTGATCATAAACTAGAAGACAATAATGTGAATGTATGAGAGGAAATAGAAGAGAACAAAGGATAACAATGCAGGGGCAGGTGAGAGGTTGCAAATATTTAACAAGCTAAGAAAGCCTTACCAAAAAGGAGGGCAGAGACCTAAAGAGGTGGAGAGGTATTTGGAAGAGGGGTGTTCCAGACTCTGAGGTGGGAACAGGTGTAGCATGCTCTCAGGATAGCAAGGAGGCCTGTGTGACTGGGGCGGCATGGGTGAGGTGAAAGAGCAGGGCATGAGAACAGAGAGGCGGCCAGACCATTGAAAGAACTTCGCCTTTCTAATTAAGCCATGGAGCAGAGGAATGACATGATCTGGCCTACATATTGAAGGCTACCTCTGACGGCTCTGTTGAATAGAGCATTGTTGGGGTCAAGGACAGAAGCAGAACGACCAGTTAGGAAGCTACTTCAGTGGCCCAGGTTGAAAGATGATGGCGACTTGACCTTGAGGGTAGCTGTGGGGATGGTAAAAGTCGATTCTGTATGTATTAAATTATGAAGGTAGAGAGAATAGAATTTTATTAAAGTTTCATCTTCACTGACAAATGAGAGAGAATGAGAACATGAATTACAACGTTAAGGATTTAGGTTATATTCAAGGGAGAACTTGGTAAAGGGGATTAATTGATAAGGATAATATTATTTCAACAAGTTGTATGGTCTTCTGTGGGCATGTATAAAATAGAATATATTTTCATTTCCTTTAATAATGTAGGCATAATTTTGCCAAAGGCAGAGAAATTCTATTTTCACATTATAGCCTGTTTTTCCTTTTAAATTTTGCTTGAGGAGCCGGAGCCGTAAGCTCACAGGAGTACTGTTTTCCATTGTTCAAATATGACATTACTGGCGAATAGTCTGTTGAACAAGCAGGCAAGGGAGCCGTGTTATAAGCTCGATAAAATACTTATTGCATAGCTACCATGAGAGATTTAACTTCAGCATATTGAAAAATATAATAAATATTAAAAATTAAATAATTTAAGACCATGTAATATTCATATATAAATGCACATATATCTGTGACAAACATAAAAATTCGTATATATTTTTAAGTATTACCCCAAAGGTTAACCTCAACTTCTGTGAAAACAGATCCCTAGTGAAAGGTCACTTGCAATGCTACACTATCAGATGTTCCAAGCAAGTTACTAACAGTGATGACAGGAGTATAGTTATCCTTTTAAGTTGATTCAGGAAAGAAGAGAATTTTTCAATACCCAAGTCTCATCACATCCTATCTAAGTGGTGGAAGGAAACTAGAGCTTTATTATTAATTGCATGTGATTTGATCTTTCTGTGAGCTTAGAAGCAGAGGCGTCAGATCAACAAATTAATTTGCATCACTGTAGTGAAGACTCTTTTGGCTGCATGTCTTTGAGGGAAGGACCCAGTGCGAGTACAGAGGGGAGGAAGCATGAAGATAGAAAGAGAACACTGGTTTTGAAGATAAGAAACTTGAGTTCCAACCCTGCACCCCTCTTATCCACAAACATGAGAGTACTAGCTTTCCCTGACTCATGGGGCTTAAATAAGATAATGTATTCAAAAGTCTCTAGCATTATGTGAGGCTCATGGTGGTATTCAGTAAATACTTGAATCCATCCTCCTCACTTTATTACTCTGTATTATTTTTAAAAAGCTGTATTTAGCATTTCTCATCATCATATTTTTTGCATTAAAGAATAATGAGATTTTGAAGAAATACGGCGTGCCAGGCAAGTAGAACTCAAATATCTGGATTGAAGACATTTAATTTTCTTTGAAGAAATAATTATTAAGTATATACACCATGCCAAATGCTGAACTAAGTTCTGGAGATATAGTAGTGACTAAATAAAGACCCTGTTGTTGCAACTGAGAAAGTAGTGAGAGACACAAAGTGGCAATGTAACCCACGACAGTATAGGGAAAGTACCAGATCCTTCCTATGCCATATTATGTAATTAGTGAAGGAGCAGTAAGTGAGCTAAATGATTAGGTTGTATAAAACTAAATATATTTTGGGGGGCGGAGCAAGATGGCAGAGGAGTAGGAGACCTGGATTTCGTCTGGTCTCAGGAATTCAGCTGAATAGGGATCAAACCATTCTGAACACCTACGAACTCAACAGGAGATCAAAAAAGAGAGTAGCAACAACTCTCTGAACAGAGAAGCGACCACTTACTGGAAGGTAGGACGTGCAGAGAAGTGAATCCGAGGTGATATTCGGGAGGATAGACGGCGGGAGAGGGGGCCTCCGTCGGCCGCTTCTGGCAAGTGACAGCCGCGGAGCACAAAATCGGAACTTTTAGAAGCCGGCTCCGCTGAGGGACGTCGCTCCAGTGGCTAAGTGGGGTATGGAACCCTCGTGGGACAGTGTGGTCTCAGGACCCTCGGGGTCACAGAAAGACCGGGGGTGCCTGAGTGCAGCAGAGCTCCCAGGTATCGGAGCGGGGAAGCCGGCTGCAGAGACGGAGCTGAGGCGCGGGCTCGCAGCTCGGGGTTGCCATAAATGGTGATCCGCAGCCCAGTTGGGCCACTGCTCCTCCAGCAGGGACCCAAGCAGCAGAGCCGGGGAGACTCCCCTTCCTCCCCCGGGAGGAATGGCGCGGGAGCACACCACAGGGATCTGCTGGGTTTGGAGACTCCACACGGGGTCGGGTGCCAGAGATAGAAACGCTCGGTCACAGGCCGGGTGAGCACGGAGTGCGGATGGAGACCGGGGAGATGGGAGTGACTGCTTTTCTCTGGGGGTGCACTGAGGAGCGGGGCCCCAAGTTCTCGGCTCCTCCGGGTGGAGATTGGGAGGCCACCATTTTCACTCTCGTCCTCCAAAGCTCTATGGAAAGCTTGCAGGGAACAAAAGCTCCCGAGAGAAAACCCGAGCAGATTACTTAGCCCGGACCGACAAGGCAGGGGCAATTCTGCCTCCAGCAAAGACGTTTGGGAACCACGGCAACAGGCCCCTCCCCCAGAAGATCAGCACGAACAGCCAGCCAAGACCAAGTTTACCGATCAAGGAGAATGGGAGAACTCCAGCGCTAGGGGAATACTGCACATAGAATTCATAGCTTTTTTACCATGATTCATTAGCTTTTCAAAGTTAATTTTTTAACTGTTTTTTTTTTCGAATTTTTCTTTTTCCCTTTTTCAACCAACATCTTATCAATCCCTTTTTGAAAAAAAAATTTTTATTTTTCATTTTTAGAGTCATATTCTATCCCTTCATAGTAGATACCCTTATTTTTGGCATATATATATAAGTTGTTCTCCCCTTAAAATTTTGAGATACAGTTTCTTCTAACAGATCAAAATATACCCTAAATCACTAGTGTATGGCTTTCTTCCAGTCTCCTGCCTGATCACATTCTCTCCCTTTTTTTTCTTTTTTTTTTTAAATCTTTTTTCAAACAACTTCTTATCTTATTAATTCGTTTTATAAAATCTTTTATAATTTTCATCTTTACAGTCATCTTCCATCCCTTCATTGTATCAACCCTTATTTTGTACATATATCAGTCTTTCTTTAAAATTTTAGGAGGCACTTTCTTCTAACAGACCAAAATACACCCAAAATCCAGTGTGTGACACTGATCTATGCACTAGCCTGATCATATTTGATCATATTCTGTTTTTTTGTATTGTTCTGTTTTTGTTTTTATCTTTTTCTTTTTGTTTTTTTCTTTCTTTTCTCTTTCTTTTTTCTTCCTTTCCCTTTCTTTTCCCCTGGTTTCAGGTATTTTCTGATTTGTATAGAGTATATTTGCTAGGGACGTTGTTAACCTGTTAGCATTTTGTTCTCTCATTCATCTGTTCTCCTCTGGACAAAATGACAAGACGAAAAAAATCACCTCAGCAAAAAGAACAAGAGGTAGTACCGTCTGCCAGGGCCCTACTCAATATGGACATTAGTATGATGTCGGACCTAGAGTTCACA
This sequence comes from Zalophus californianus, assembly GCF_009762305.2. NCBI lineage: Eukaryota > Metazoa > Chordata > Mammalia > Carnivora > Otariidae > Zalophus > Zalophus californianus. Next base: position 127,901,770 of record NC_045598.1, read on the forward strand.
ATCATGATTTTAAAGATACTACCTGGGCTTGAAAAAAGCATGGAAGTTATTAGAGACACCCTTCCTGTAGAAATAAAAGAACTAAAATCTAACCAAATCGAAATCAAAAAGTCTATTAATGAAGTGCAATCAAAAATGGGGGCAGTAAATGCTAGGATAAATGAGGCAGAAGAGAGAATCAGCAATATAGAAGACCAAAGGATGGAAAATAAAGAGGCTGAGAAAAAGAGAGAGAAACAACTACAGGATCACGAGGGCAGAATTCGAGAGATAAGCGATACAAAAAGACGAAACAACATTAGAATAATTGGGATCCCAGAAGAAGAAGAAAGAGAGAGAGGGGCAGAAGGTATATTGGAGCAAATAATAGCAGAGAACTTCCCTAATGTGAGGAAGGAAACAGACATCAAAATCCAGGAGGCACAGAGAACCCCTCTCAAAAATCAATAAAAATAGGTCAACACCCCTATATCTAATAGTAAAACTTACGAGTCTCAGAGACGAAGAGAAAATCCTGAAAGCACCTCGGGAGAAGAGATATGTAACCTACAATGGTAAAAATATTAGATTGGCAACAGACCTATCCACAGAGACCTGGCAGGCCAGAAAGGACTGGCATGATATCTTCAGAGCACTAAACGAGAAAAATATGCAGCCAAGAATACTATATCCAGCTAGGCTATCATTGAAAATAGAAGGAGAGATAAAAGCCTCCAGGACAAACAAAAACTAAAGGAATTTGCAAACACAAAACCAGCCCTACAAGAAATATTGAAAGGGGTCCTCTAAGCAAAGAGAGAGCCTAAAAGCAGGATAGACCAGAACGGAACACAGACAATATACAGTAACAGTCACCTTACAGGCAATACAATGGCACTAAATTCATATCTTTCAATAGTTACCCTGAATGTAAATGGGCTAAATGCCCCAATCAAAAGACACAAGCTATCAGAATGGATTAAAAAACAAGACCCATCAATATGCTGTATGCAAGAGACTCATTTTAGACCCAAAGACACCCCCAGATTGAAAGTGAGGGGGTGGAAAACCATTTACCATGCTAATGGACACCAAAAGAAAGCTGGGGTGGCAATCCTTCTATCAGACAAATTAGATTTTAAAACAAAGACTGTAATAAGAGGTGAGGAAGGACACTATATCCTACTTAAAGGGTCTATCCACCAAGAAGATCTAACAATTGTAAATATCTACGCTCCTAACATGGGAGCAGCCAATTATCTAAGGCAATTAATAACAAAAGCAAAGAAACACATTGGCAACAATACAGTAATAGTGGGGGAATTTAACACCCCCCCACACTGAAATGGACAGATCATCTAAGCAAAAGATCAACAAGGAAATAAAGACTTTAAACGACACACTGGACCAAATGGACTTCACAGACATTTTCAGAACATACCATCCCAAAGCAACGGAATACACATTCTTCTCTAGTGCCCATGGAACATTCTCCAGAATAGATCACATCCTAGGTCACAGATCAGGTCTCAACCGGTACCAAAAGATTGGGATGATTCCCTGCATATTTTCAGACCACAGTGGTTTGAAACTAGAACTCAATCACAAGAGGAAAGTTGGAGAGAACTCAAATACATGGAGGCTAAAGAGCATCCTACTAAAGAATGAAAAGGTCAACCAGGAAATTAAAGAGGAATTAAAAAAATTCATGGAAACCAGTGGAAACGAAAACACAACTGTTCAAAATCTTTGGGATGCAGCAAAGGCAGTCCTGAGAGGAAAGTATATAGCAATACAAGCCTTTCTCAAGAAACAAGAAAGGTCTCAAATACACAACCTAACCCTACACCTAAAGGGGCTGGAGAAAGAACAGCAAATAAAGCCTAAACCCAGCAGGAGAAGAGAAATAATAAAGATCAGAGCAGAAATCAATGAAATAGAAACCAAAAGAACAGTAGAACAGATCAACGAAACTAGGAGCTGGTTCTTTGAAAGAATTAACAAGATTGATAAACCCCTGGCCAGACTGATCCAAAAGAAAAGAGAAATGACCCAAATCAACAAAATCATGAATGAAAGAGGAGAGATCACAACCAACACCAAGGACATACAAACAATTATAAGAACATATTATGAGCAACTCTATGCCAGCAAATCAGATAACCTGGAAGAAATGGGTGCATTCCTAGAGATGTATCAACTACCAAAATTGAACCAGGAAGAAATAGAACACCTGAACAGACCTATAACCACTAAGGAAATTGAGGCAGTCATCAAAAATCTCCCAACAAACAAAAGCCCAGGGCCAGATGGCTTCCCAGGGAATTCTACCAAACATTTAAAGAAAAATTAATACCTATTCTCCTGAAACTGTTCCAAAAAATAGAAATGGAAGGAAAACTTCCAAACTAATTTTATGAGGCCACCATTACCTTGATCCCCAAACCAGACAAAGACCCCATCAAAAAGGAGAATTACTGACCAATATCCTTGATGAACATGGATGCAAAAATTCTCACCAAAATACTAGCCATTAGGATCCAACAGTACATTAAAAGGATTATTCACCATGACCAAGTGGGATTTATCCCTGGGCTGCAAGGCTGGTTCAACATCCGCAAATCAATCAATTTGATACAATATATTAATAAAAGAAAGAACAAGAATCATATGATCCTCTCAATAGATGCAGAAAAAGCATTTGACAAAGTGCAGCATCCTTTCTTGATCAAAACTCTTCAGTGTAGAGGGATAGAGGGTACATACCTCAATATCATAAAAGCCATCTTTGAAAAACCTACAGCAAATTATCATTCTCAATGGGGAAAAGCTGAGAGCTTTCCCCCTAAGGTCAGGAACGCGGCAGGGATGTCCACTATCACCACTGCCATTCAACATAGTATTAGAAGTCCTAGCCAAAGCAATCAGACAACAAAAGGAAAGCAAAGCCATCCAAATCGGCAAAGAGGAAGTCAAACTCTCACTCTTTGCAGATGATATGATACTGTATGTGGAAAACCCAGAAGACTCCACCCCAAAACTGCTAGAACTCATACAGGAATTCAGTCACGTAGCAGGCTATGAAATCAATGCACAGAAATCAGTGGCATTCCTATACACCAACAACAAGACCGAAGAGAGACAAATCAAGGAGTCGATCCCATTTACAATTGCACCCAAAACCATAAGATACCTAGGAATAAATTTAACCAAAGAGGCAAAGGATCTGTACTCAGAAAACTATAAAATACTCATGAAAGAAATTGAGGAAGACACAAAGAAATGGAAAAACGTTCCATGCTCATGGATTAGAAGAACAAACATTGTGAAGATGTCAATGCTACCTAGAGCAATCTACACATTCAGTGCAATCCCCATCAAAATACCATCCACTTTTTTCAAAGAAATGGAACAAATAGTCCTAAAATTTGTATGGAACCAGAAGAGACCCGGAATAGCCAGAGGAATGTTGAAAAAGAAAAGCAAAGCTAGCGGCATCACAATTCCAGACTTCAGGCTCTATTCCAAAGCTGTCATCATCAAGAAAGTATGGTACTGGTACAAAAACAGACACATAGATCAATGGAACAGAATAGAGAGCCCAGAAATCGACCCTCAACTCTATGATCAACTAGTCTTTGACAAAGCAGGAAAGAATGTCCAATGGAAAAAAAGACAGTCTCTTCAACAAATATTGGACAGCCCCATGCAGAAGAATGAAACTGGACCATTTCTTTACACCACACACAAAAATAGACTCCAAATGTTTGAAAGACCTAAACGTGAGACAGGAGTCCATCAAAATCCTAAAGGAGAACGCAGGCAGCAACCTCTTCGACCTCAGCCGCAGCAACTTCTTCCTGGAAACATCGCCAGAGGCAAGGGAAGCAAGGGCAAAAATGGATTATTGGGATTTCATCAAGATAAAAAGCTTTTGCACAGCAAAAGAAACAGTCCACAAAACCAAAAGACAACTGACAGAATGGGAGAAAATATTTGCAAATGACCTATCAGATAAAGGGCTAGTATCCAAAATCTATAAAGAACTTATCAAACTCAACACCCAAAGAACAAATAATCCAATCAAGAAATGGGCAGAAGATATGAACAGACATTTTTCCAAAAGACATCCAAATGGCCAACAGACACATGAAAAAGTGCTCAACATCGCTCGGCATCAGGGAAATCCAAATCAAAACGTCAATGAGATACCACCTCACACCAGTCAGAATGGCTCAAATTAACAAGTCAGGAAACGACAGATGTTGGCGGGTATGCGGAGAAAGGGGAACCCTGGGTATTTACCACAAAGATACAAATGTAGGGTTCCGAAGGGGTACGCGCACCCCGATGTTTATAACAGGAATATCCACAAGAGCCAAACTGGAAAGAACGAAGATGTCCATCGACAGGTGAATGGATAAAGAAGACGTGGTATATATACACAGTGGAATATTATGCAGCCATCAAAAGGAATGGGATCTTGCCATTTGCAACGATGTGGATGGAACTGGAGGGTGTTATGCTGAGTGAAATAAGTCAATCAGGGAAAGACATGTATCATATGACCTCACTGATATGAGGAATTCTTAATCTCAGGAAACAAAGTGAGGGTTGCTGGAGTGGTGGGGGTGTGGGAGGGATGGGGTGGCTGAGTGATAGACATTGGGGAGGGTATGTGCTATGGTGAGTGCTGTGAATCGTGCAAGACTTTTGAATCACAGATCTGTACCTCTGAAACAAATAATGCAATATATGTTAAGAAAAAAAAAAAAGATAGCAGGAGGGGAAGAATGAAGGGCGGGAAATTGGAGGGGGAGAGTAACCATGAGAGACGATGGACTCTAAAAAACAAACTGAGGGTTCTAGAGGGGAGGGGGTGGGGGGATGGGTTAGCCTGGTGATGGGTATTAAAGAGGGCACGTTCTGCGTGGAGCACTGGGTGTTATGCACAAACAATGAATCATGGAACACTACATCCAAAACTAATGATGTTATGTATGGTGATTAACATAACAATAAAAAAACCTAAATATATTTTATGGAAAATCTTCATGTTTTTGGAGAATAATATAATGATTGCAGATCTTTCCTCCCTTTTATGGTGATACAGGTAAATTTACTATAATGATTAGGGGAATGTATATTTTTGAGCTTCCACTCTTTCCATATGGACCAGGCACTGTGCCTGGAGCTGTGGATGCCATGGTGAATAGGACAGACATATCCCTATCTTCATGTAGCTCACAACCTACTTGGGAGAAAACAAATAAGGAATCAATGACAAAGATGATTAGGCCCATGATAAATCCTCTGCAGCAAATAAGCAGTGCATAATGAATGAGGATCACGTGGCCTTTTAAGTGGTCAACAGGGAAGGGCTCTCAGCAGAAGTAGCTTTTAAGCTGAAATCCAAAGGGCCAGCAAGACCCAACCCTGCAGAGGGTCAAGGAACAGCAATTTAAGCAAAGGGAGCTAACAACTTCTTAAAAGACTTATTTTCAAACTCCTGGGCCCATTCAGTGATGGAGAGCCCTGCTTACAGCGATGGGATGCCGCTGTTGAAACTCCTTTCTAGAATGAATCTCTCTGTAGGGTGGAACCAGAGACCTTTTCCTCGTGCATTGTTTTTGAAGCCTTAAATCATTACATAGTCCTAATCATCAAATTTTTCATAGCAGCTGAATTTCCATAAATAAAAGGCAGCAATTTTCAGCTCTACATTATTATGCACTTTTATAGGTATACCAATTACTTTGAAAGTCTTCATTCTTTCACTCGTAGTTTTAACTTCATTTGAAATTTAATATGCTTGATAATGTTCGGTCATTTTCAGTTTCTTAGGTCCTGGTAGAGCATTTTTATTTTTTCTTTGTTAGTCCTATAATACGGAACTCCAACTGCTGCATTATTATTTTCCTTTCAAAAACATTATCCATTTGATAACAGAGATTGGCCACCTTGGTGCCAAAAGATAAAGGAATGGAATTTTAAAAGTTGAAATATAAATGAAAGATATTGCATGAAAAAAGGAACTCAAATATACAAATACTTAGTATATACACATAGGGGTTTTCTTCAGTGTCCAGGCATCCTTTTTCTTTATTATAGAGCCAGGGAAAAAAAGATTTTCCCAGTCATTAAAATCCAGTTAATTTCCAACTCTTCAATTGAGAAATGTATTCTCTTTCCTAAACCAAAATCCTTTATACCTCCCTCAAACATATAGAAACAAAAATAAAATAAGCATTATTATATGACATAAAAGAGACTTGTAGATGTTAATACAATACCTCTGCTATTGATATGCATAATTAGATATATTTAATAAGAAACCTGGAATCTCTGTTCATTAATGGTATTTAACCTTGAACTCTGCTTTTACAAATAATTTTATTTAAGAAGCAGGTTAGAACTAACAAATATTGAGTCAAGAACATGTATTAAATGTCTACTATATTTTTGCCTTAATTTTGAATTGGTTAATATGACTATTCTAGCTTTTTTAATGAACTGGAAATTATTTGTCATGGATAAGTGACATAAAATGAAAAGGATTTATCATAGCACTGTGAAATACTCCTACAGCATGGTAGCTTTTCAGGTTGGTTGTTTTTTGGGGTTTGGGTTTTTTTTTATTTTCTTGTTCTCGAGTAATTAAATTCAGGATCTTTGTGAAAACCGAATTTGGACAGATAATTTCTAAGGACTGTAAGGCATCAACAGAGGTAATACACTTTTGATCTGATGCTCAGAGAATGGAACTTGCAAAACCCATGCTAATTTTGATAATGGTTGCTATGTACCCAATTTCTTGTACACTGCTTAGGAATTGTACCCCAAGGACTCATTTTGACTAAAATATGAATGAGACAGATGCCCTGGGAGATTCTGATTCCAAATCATGTGTAACTAAACTTCTCATTTAGTTAAGTGAGGCATCTGGCGTGTCAAAGTATAACCAAGTTTCCTATTGTAGAATTTTATATACAGTACGGTAATAAATCTGTTGCTTTAGCTGATAAGAATCTGATTGAATACTCTTTCACTGAATAGCAAGTTTGCCTAACCTGAACTTGACATACATGGGTACTTTTAATATATTAGTTTCTAGTGATTTTCAAGATTTTTAAAAAAGTTAACAAATATACTTTATAACATATCCTGATTTTTGGAAATAATGTAACATTAAATGTCATTTTAGATGTTCCTCTTACTTATCAAGCAGAGGGAAGCCGGCAGGCTCTGAAAGTTTACTTCTACGTTGATAGTTATCATTTTGAACAACTGCCTCAACGTTTGAAAAATGGAGGAGGATTTAAAATTCACCCTGTTCTTTTTGCACAAGGTAAACTGCTCTCCTTTTTATACGTGTATTTAAATTATTTTATCTCTATTGATTTTTTAAAATACATGTGATTGTTACCATCGTGGGGATTTTTTTCCATTAATTCAAAAATTCCTTCATAGTACCTAGGTAATATATTTACTTCTGGGAATGTTTATTAAGGAAACAATAAGATAAGGTTTAAGGGGCGCTTGGGTGACTCAGATGGCTAAGTATCTGCCTTTGGCTCAGGTCCTGATCCCAGGGTCTTGGGATCGAGTCCCACATCGGGCTCCTTGCTCAGCGGGGAGCCTGCTTCTCCCTCTGCCTCTGCTGCTCCCCGTGCTTGTGCTCGCTCTCTATCTCTCTGTGTCAAATAAATAAATAAAATCTTAAAAAAAAAAAAGATAAGGTTTAAATGTTTATTAAGTAGGACTGTAAGTATTTACAGTGGGGAAACAAGACATGAGTGATTGAAATAGTAAAGATAAATTAATTTGGCTTAAGTAAAGTATGGGAGAGTCATTAAAATTATATGGGTAAAGATATTTTATGAGATAGAAAAAATTGGGCAATATACACATGCAGGTTACAAAAAAGAATTTATATTATAGATAATGTAATCCATTATCTTAAACATACTTAACGTACATAAAGTGTTTTCTCTATCATCGGGTGATTAAATTGATGATGTTTTTTTTATTCTTTGAATTTTTCTGCATTATGTGATTTTGGTTAGTAAAAATAGATTCCTTTTGTAAATAAAAAAAAATTTTGTTTTGACAAGTGAACAATGAGTTTTAATGCAATAGAAGAAATTGAGTTTAACATGAGTAGGAAGATTCTTATGGTGAACTGGTTTCCAAGGGAAGGTCCTGGATCTTTTTTTATTTCTGGGGTCGCAATTGCAGCCTCAGACTGATCAGAAGTCCAGATTATTCTAGTGTAGTTTCTTCTGGTCTGTGATATCTTTTTTTAACTCATACTGTGGTCACAAGATTATATCAATTTCTCTGAGCAATTCCACAGAGCATTTCATACATTCTTCTGTGGAGTTTTCAAGAACTGCATTGGTTTTGCTGTGGAATTTTTATATTCTAATAAAAAAATGAGAAGAGTAGAGGAATAAAATCAATCTCTGTAACTTAAGAACAGACAGGCATATGAAATCAAAATCCACTGCCAAGTGAAAATTCTTGTACCATATGCATATTATTGTAATTCTAAGATAGATTTCCCTTCCTTCAATTGCCAAGGTTTGAAAACAATGACCACCTCAAACAGATACTTGGTAAGAATACATTTCAGCAGAGGAAAATGTCAGGTGCAGAGAAGATCTTAGGAGTTATTAGAAGTTATTTTCATTTTTCTTTGGAAAAAAAAGGTAATACAAGATTCTGTAAAGGAATGAAAAAAAAAAGGAAACAGCAAAAATAGACCCTTGGAGCTATGTTAGGAGAACAGTTAGCCTAAAATATGTTAAAAGCCATTACACAGATAGATAGTTTTAGAAGACAGAAGGGTGCTGGTCTGGAATGTTAACTTTTATAGGGTTTAACCAGAGTTTACAGTTATTAAAGATTCTTCACTTCCTTTCCTTTATTCCCCTTTTTAAAAAGTCTGTCTTTGAAATCATGACTGAGATGACAGATGGCATTTTGCATCTCTTCAAAAAAAATTATTACATTTGTGACACATCACCCATAAATAGCTGAATATTCATACCCAGCAGCAAATGTTCATAGGAAAACGGAGAGTATTTTCCAAGTAACCTTATTTTATAATTGTTGCTAAAGCTAATTTTTAAAAAATCCCTAACTATATATTATTTTAGTGAATATAATATCGCTTTACAAAATGTAAAGAAAAACTGTCGCTAGCATTAGTTTTTAATATTCACACAGCAATAAAATGTGAGAAAGCCAGAGTGGAAAGATGTCTGCAGTTGAGGTCACAGAGAGGGAAAGAAAACTGGGAAACAGCTTGTCTCATTAGCACGGTGGCAGTGATAAGGCTGCTTCCTTAAAGGGTTGCGGAAGTTCCTCTGCACTCATCAGATTCCCATGAGGATTCATTATTACTCACTCTTACTATTCATCAGATTGAGAGAAGCCCAGGAAAGTCAGCCCTAGCTTGAGTAGAGATTACCATCTGGTAATCGAACGTGGTGGAAAATGAAGAGACTCCAAATGGTGTCTATTCCGGAGATGAACGTTTACTCAAAGGGTTTTAGTTTTAGGTGTACATATGTACACAGGTCTTTGCTGGCAAATATTTTAAAAAAATAGAAAAATGAGATGAATTTGAAAGGCTCCTGGGAAAACTATTTATGTCAGCCCTTATAAAGTTGTCTGTTACATCATGTACTTGGAACAGGAAGCAAATGTACTGCTTTCTTCCCATTTTTCTTGCCTGAATGGACCCTTCTGCATAGAAGGGCACAGGAACTGAGAGGGTACCCTGCAGAGATGGCACCAGCTGTGAGATCAGGAATCCCAGTGCCAGAGGCAAGTAGGATACACTTTAGGGAACATGTGTCACTGAAGGCCAGACCTACAGGAGAACAGGAATCTAGGCAAACAGAACAAGTACAGATTGACAAGGTAAAGATCACAGAAGCAGCCAGACAGGAAAGTCAGCACAGAACATAACCAAAATGCTAGAAGGTGAAGATCAGACAAAAGCAGTCTTCTGTAAGTACTTCCTACAGGTCAGGGAATTAACCCTGTTGGGATCCCCAAGCCCTTGGTGAGATAAAGCAAGTGACTATAAACTATGTGAAAATGGGAGTAAGGAGGATAGATAGTCAAGGTCACTTCCGCCACCCACTCCCCATGGGCTTGTTTTCATGCTGTCTCAGTGGTTCTCAGTACTGGTTGCACATTAATCACCTTGGGGAGGTCTTAGAAAATACCCATGCTTGGTCCCACACCAAACTGATTAAGTCAGAATCTCTGGGACATAGGGCCCAGAAACCAGTATATTTTAGAAGCTTTGCAGGTGACTCTAAAGTACATGGGAGTGCGAATTGGTCCCACACCAAACTGATTAAGTCAGAATCTCTGGGACATAGGGCCCAGAAACCAGTATATTTTAGAAGCTTTGCAGGTGACTCTAAGGTACATGGGAGTGCGAAAGCACAGGTCAGTGTGGATTACGAAACACTGTGCAATTATCCAGTTAATCTTTGCTTAATTAGATAATCCATTTCGCAAAGGCTTGACACTTTTAGATTTGGGGGAGCCAGGGCAAGGGAGCTGGGTGTTTTCACTTCTGCATTTTTAGGTCATTAGGATGCAGGCTGCCCCTAGGAGGTGTGATTTGGGTGGGACAGTTTTCTTCAGCAAAGACTGAAGGTGCCCTAAAGAGCTGACAGCTGAGGAATATCTTCTGGGAATCCCAACAGCTAGGCAATAAGCCCATCCTTTCCGGAAGGAGATCCGAGTGGGCGACCTGCCATGATCCATACCTTGTACCCTTAGATCCATTCAAGTCAAGACTAGAAGCGTCTCCTTCATGACTCTAATGGGCTCCCTTCCTGGGGAGATAATCTAGAAGACATGGTAAGGGCACAAGCCATAGCCCCTGCTGCTATAGCTGGTTTGGGGCTGCAACAGATGCTGATCTTCCCTCTTCTGTATTCGTTGTAGATCAGCCTTGTTCTGAACCTGAACCTTCCGGTCTCAGTGGCATGACTAAGACCTACATCCCCAAGGGGTCTAATCCCCCTGTTCATTCTGCCCTTCTCAGGACAGGGTTGCTGCATTTGTCCATTTACCATCAAATCTGGACAAGGAAGTACCAAGAGGGACCTGAGTGGATTCACCGGGTGCCAAACACGTTCCTTCCTGCCCTCATTATGTAACAACAGCCCTACTTCCTTACGATGATCAGGGTCCACTAGCCCTGCCAAGATGGTGATTGCTCTTCCTGGGTGCCTTGGCACAAGGAGCCCTCAGTGCCCTGGTGGCAACCATAGTTTACATTCAGTGGGACCCCTGCCTTGTCTCCTAAGGAAAGTGTGCCTCTTTGGTGATCAGGACATTTTAAACACATGGAGCCAGAGTTTCAGGGATGGGAAGCACACATCCCCAAGTGAGGCACAGGGACTGATGTCGTATTAGTTTCTTAGAGATGCCATAACAAAGTACCACAAACTGGGTACATTAAAACAACAGAAATTTGTCCTACCATCGTTCCGGAGGCTAGAAATCTGAAATCAAGATGCCCAAAGGCCATGCTCCCCTGGAAGGCTCTAAGGAGGAATCCTTCCTTACCTTCTAGCTTCTGGTGGTTGCCAGCTGTCCTCGGCATTCCTTGGCTTCTGACAGAGTAATCACAGTCTCTGCTTCTGTCTTCACACACCTTACTCCCTCTGCGGATCTGTCTCTGTATCTCTGTCCAGATTTCCCTCTTCTTAGGAGAACACAAGTCATTGGATTTGGGCCCACTCTAATCCAGTATGACCTCATTTTAAGTTGATGGCTATGCAAAGACCCTATATAAAACTTAGGTCACATTTGTAGCTACCAGGGGTTAGGACGTTTGTCGTATCTTTTTGGAGGACACAATTCAGCCCTCAACAGATGTTAAGCAGGGACTTTTCTGCTTCCACCCTTGGTTCCTGGACCCATGTATTCTACCTATTAGGGATGTGGCATCATTAAAGGTCTTTGATTTTAGTTGCCCTGTGTCCTGGAATATGGCATCCATTCTTTGTATTGGTAGGCACCTGTTCCCTGGGTCTCTAATGATGGTTTTCCTTACACTAACTAGGACATGCGATGCTGGTCCTTTCTCCACAAACACACTCTTGTGTATATTTGTTTCTCAGCCTTTATGAAAAAACCTGGCACCAGAAATGATAAATCCTAACTCTTACATCTTTATAAGTTGTCTTTCTATTCTCAGAGAATAATTAAAATCAACCAGAAACTTGAGCATTTTCTCTTTTGTTACTTTTTTTTAATTAAAAAAAAATCCAGTATAGAGCGTTTTCTCTCTTAAACAAAAGGGAACATTTTGTGATAAACATTGTCATTTTCTAAGGTTCCTTCATTCAAGTGTTTATTTTTTATTTCGAGTTTTTGCAAAACTCTACTTTAGGTCCTTTAAAAGATGAATTCCTTCATTTTCCCTTCAGTTTTTATACAGTATTTGAAATTGAAGCATTAAATAGCTTTTTATGAAAGAAGGAATAGTTCCCAGAATTGAGATTTCCTAAATGTTAGAGTCAGTCAATGAACATGTGAACCCACCCCTCTTTAAAAGGCAGCACAACTTTTCCAACATCCTGGTCACATTTGGAGTGATAAAACTTGCTTTCCTCACAGAAATTGTGACCAGTTCTTCTGAATTCTGACCCACCGTGACCAGTGAAGATGTCTTGTTTTATTTAACCATTAAAGTGTCATCATGCTATCAGGAAAGAGTATTAGTTAATTGAAACTATTCTTTTTTTTAAGATTTTATTTATTTATTTGAGAGAGAGAGAATGAGAGATAGAGAGCACGAGAGGGAAGAGGGTCAGAGGGAGAAGCAGACTCCCCGCTGAGCAGGGAGCCCGATGTGGGACTCGATCCCGGGACTCCAGGATCATGACCTGAGCTGAAGGCAGTCGCTTAACCAACTGAGCCACCCAGGCACCCCAGTTAATTGAAACTATTCTTAAAATTATTCTTCAGAAATTCTGCATTTTTCCTGATCAATTCCTTTCTTGGAAAAACCTTGAAAGGTATTTTGAGTGAGTGGAAATGCAGCTCATTTTCAGTCGTAGAATAATTTAATCTTTACTTTTCCCTAATATTCATTATGTTTTTCTTTTTTGCTGACTGCCTAAGTTTGCTGGGATGATTTGCTTCCTCAAATTCAAAAGTGGTAAAAGGAAAACAAGCAAACAAACTCATCGTATTTTCAATACTGCTTTTAATTAAATGCTATTAAATATTTATGCAACCAAGAATGTCAATACTACTTTTAAGAAACATACTATTATCTGGATGAGAACTAAGGAAACTAGACAAGAAAATGCTGAGAGCCAAACTGGGAAATTTGGACATTATATATTTAACCCACTTTTGCTGAGTATAGAAATTGAATTCGGTAAAATATTATCCCATTTTCTTGTATTTATAATGATAAATAACCAAGCTCTTAATCTAAAATCAGGAATGTTGTTCTCTTTCCTCTTCTTTGCCACACAGTTTACTTTTAAATATAGAACTCATCTGTTTTTGTTGTTGTTCATTTCCTCACAGCCCTATACATGCGCCATAACATTTTGCTGATTGTTAGACATTTTCCCCATTTAAAAAAAATTCTATGTAATTATATATTTTAACTTTTGTTAATTTGGAAATATTGTCAAGGAATGTCATAAAAATGTCAGTCTGTTTTTATATGGCAACACGCTTTTAAAGCAGGACTGGACATTCTGGCCAAAACTGAGTCATCAAGACTTCTATAAAAATTAGACCCCAGGTGTTTTCATATCTGTCCCCACTCCACCCCTCACCACAATTTCCCTGTATCTCCTTCCTAGTGTTCTTCCAGTCTTTATGATTTTAAATCACAAATTGAAGTGTCTTTATATGGACCCTCCTCTTTAGTTCCCGGAACTTCCTGTTTAGCTAAGCACACTTACGCATAATCTATATCTCCTGGAAGTTGCATTAGATAATGCCTGTAGGGCATTGGGCATGTGGCCTAATATATAAAACACATTCAATAAATGAAGAGAATAGTCATAGGGTCTCTTAGTACTGTTATTTAATTTAATTATTTCCCAAGAATCATAATTAGTAGGTACTCTACTATTTTTTTTACTTTCCATTTCACAAATGAGGAACCTGAGGATCTTGGATTTTAATTAACATGCCTAAGGTCATACAGCTACTAAGTAGTGGAATTGGTGGTTTTACTCCAATGCAGGGACTTTCATTATTAGCTTTACAACTGGTAAGAGGAATTCACGTTGAAGGATGACCTGATAGACTGAATCCTCTCAATATTTGCCTCTCACAAATAACATCTCATTAATGGAAGTAAATGTGGCATTTATTTGAGGATTGTTTAACCAGGAAGACTTCCTTTTATTTCTTGTATGTATTCAGGACCAGAAGCTTGCTGAACCAGTTACAAATATTCTAATTAATGCAGAGGTCATAAGGAGTAAACAAACAATCCTTGAAACAAGCCCACAAATTTGATACCATGTACTGAAGTAAATGTAGTAAGCATCTCTCTAATTTTCCATAAGTGGTTTTCTCAATTATAAGCCAATAATACCATTTTTTATTTCAAATTGAGCAATACTCTAAAAGGTTTTTTGTTTCTTCAGTGCTATACAAATCTTACTAGTCAAGAAAACAGCACAGCAAATATTAGTAATGAACTTGTGATAAGCATTGGTGTTATATATGTGATGAATCACTAAATTCTACTCCTGGAACCAATATTACACTATATGTTAATTAACTGGAATTTAAATAAAAACTGGAAATAATAAAAAAAATTAGCAATGACTTTTCTATTTTTGCCCCTAAAATGGTGATGTTTTTGTCAATTTGAAGAAACTTATTAGTTTAAAGCTATTGCATTTAGCAGTTTTGAAAGAAGATTAATTTTCTAATCAATTTTGAAATAATCTGCTGAAAATTGAAGCTTAATAGTGGCAATAATTTCAAGGGGAAATAATTTACATTTCCAAAGTTGGATCCATTGCCATTTCTGTTCCTGGCAACCTCTCCATAGGAGATCTTGTATTTCTAGGCACTTCCATGTAATTCATTTCCTCTCCAAAAGATTAAAAGTACCATCACATAAAGTTTAAAGGAAAAAATACTTAACCAAAAATGTTAATTAAGAAGGAAATCCATTTCAATCAAAAGATGTTTAAAATTAATGGGGAGTTATATATGTATGTTTATACTTATTTATTTTTAACTAAATTAAGCATTGTAGTAAGGGTAGTATTCTAAGATTGTCTATACTTCAAACTTATTACACTCATATTTCATAATTTAACTGCAGCTGCAAGAGAATGTGAGTATACATGGAGAGCAGCAATTTCAACTTTTTTACTCTTATGTAGATTAATACACAGTTTTGCCTCCCATACATATATATGTATATATATAATATGTGTATGTATATGTGCGTATATATACATTAAAAATAGAAGATGGTTTAAATTAGAAATTACCTATTAGATATACCTCATTATATCACTCGATATAATCACCAAATGTTTGATATATATTTTGAGAGCAGAGGAATGATTTTCATTCATTTCTGGACTGGTGAAAGATAGTTTATTGCATGTGTGCTCATAGTCAGTGTTTTAAATACATTTACTAATAATCAATAAGATTACACTAAATGTGGAGAACTTGAGTTATGAAATCACGTGAAAGAGAACATTTACTTGTTTACACAGCACTGGAGAGCATGGAAGGATATTATTATAGAGACAATGTTTCAGTGGAAGAATTTCAAGCCCAGATAAATGCAGCCTCACTGGAAAAAGTCAAACAATACAACCAGAAGCTCAGGTATGTAGTTGTTCAATTTTTTAAAAAAATAAGTTTTCATATTTTGGCAGGAGTAGATGAATTGTGTTTTTGACATACTCATTATTAAGTGATTGATGATGATACTCTTTTTGATATAAAGTCTTTTTATTTAGGGTTTACTATTTCAAATATTCTAATGAGTACACTTTTTAAAAATAAAATAGAAAAAATGTTTGGAAAATTTTCGTGCTATTGTCTTAATTGCTGAAGAAGATCAAAAATTAAATATTAGACCATTCCCAGGGGGAAGAGAAAGCATAGATATTTTATAGTGGTGCCCCCTAGGCGGTTGCAGGAGATGAAGAGTAAATAAAATAGGTTCCTTTAAACACCTGGCACCCTGACACAGAGAGAAGAATATGGTTAACACAGAAGATACGACACAGCATTTACTTGGTATTGGAAAAATATCTACTTTCAAATACATATATTAATGTTTGGATTTTGCTGTTTCTCCTCTCTAAAAATAGTGTTCCTGGCAGAATGACCCAAGGCAGGGAAAATTAGCCACAGTAAGTGAAAGGGAAGTGTGTTATAATTCAAAGCTTTAATTTTTGACAAATTATTAGCATATATATCTTCCTCCTACCTTATGAATTATTCTGCGAACAGGTCATCTTTTTAAATTACTTACAGATTATAGCTTTTATTTTTATAAGAAAAATGTTCTTGTTCTACCTTAAACCTTAATAATTCAAAAATACTTTTGTGACATTTTTCAGTTTTGTCCACAATATGGCTAAACTCTGAGGATAAATTAATTCCTAAAATTCCTGATATGGGGAGGTGCTTGTTCTTGTAGTTATGACCAAAAGGTAGGCTTTCTTTCACTACAAATGCTTTGTCTTTCTCCCCCAGCTTCACACAAACCTGTCCCTTTTCCTAGATGCTTTACCCTGTTCCATCATTTTATCACTTGTGAAGCTCTCAGCCTTAAAGCCCCCAATATCTTTTTGATTTCCCACTTTCTCTTCCTCCTAAAATGTTGTTGGAGATCCTGATGAATCTGACTCAAATGTCTCTGGGACTAACCCCATTTTATTACCTCGTTCAGATCACTATTTCTCAAAGGTATATCATGTAATGACCCCTTTCACAGGGAAAACCAAAATAGTTAATCTTGAATTCTTAGTATGTCCACTGACTAAGAAACACTGACTGAAGAAGCTTAAGCCCAGTGTTGTGAAAATCTTCAGTTGAGGACCATCATCACAAAAGACAGGTTTGGCCTTTATAACTGATCAAATACATTCCTAGGTTATCTTTGAAATAAGGAAACAAAATTAAAACATTTATATAGAACATGTAGGCCCTGAGAACACATCCCCGGACTCCAGTTTGAGAAAATAGGTCTAGACCATTGCTGTCACATCCTAACCGTCTCCTGTCTCTAATACCCCCATGTTGTTTTAATCTACTCGGGATTTTGCTTCCAGACAATAATTTTAAGTCACATCTTACTGTGTTACTCTCCTGCTCAAAGGATTTGGTGATTTCTTATTGTCCCAAAAAGGAGTCAAAACCTCCTTAGCATGGCAGTCAGGATTTTTCATGACTTGGGGCGCCTGACTGCCTCAGTCTGTTAAGCCTCTGACTCTTGATTTTAGCTCAGGTCATGATTTCAGAGTCCTGGCTTGGAGCAACCCCTTCCAGTCACTCAGCAGGGAGTCTGCTTTCTCCCCCTCTCTCTCTACGCCCCCACTGCTCACACTCTCTCTCTCTGAAATAAATAAATCTTAAAAAATAAAAAAGATCTTTCATGACTTGACCTGAGATTTCTTTTCTCCACCTGTGCTCCAGTCATGCTGTACTCATTTCCAATCATGCACCATAGTTTCCTACCATGACTTTTCTCCATCCATCTAGCATGAGTCCTCTATTTCCAGCTGTTTATAAAACTACTATTCATATGATTCAATGTCCAGTTCTAGTTAATAGTCGTCTTCATAAAATATTTTTCTTTTATTATTGGGCTGGGTTGAGGCCTGGCCATTAGATTGTCTAGAGGTCCCCTAGGAGATTCTGATGTGTGGCTAGACAATCTAATGGCCAAAGGATGAGCCCCAGACTAGCAGGTCAATGCCATCTGCAAACATATTAAAAAAAACTCTGGGGTGAGCCCAGCAATCTTCATTGTAACAAGTGTTCCAGGTGGTTCTCATGCATGCTCAAATTTCAGAACTACTGCCCTAGGCTAAATGTATGTCTTTCATTTTACTTCGTTTATGGCTACTACGGAATTCAGCTTTTCTCCCTGATGATACAGTTAGGTGTACAGATTTCTCATCTTCTTTATTCTATGATAAGCTCCTTAAGATGAGAGATACTTTAAAAAAAAGATGAAGGATGCTTTTATCTTGGTGTTTCCTGTGGTGTCTATCAAAGTATTTTGCGTAGGATGTTCTCCAAAATGTATGTTTAGTTGCAGTAACTTATTTAGGTAGAACATACAGAGAGAAATGGAGATGTAGCCTAGCATTCACACCCTTGTGGGTATTTTTTTTGACAGAAATATAGTAGATACTCATTTATAACAGATACCTGATAAGATATTTAAGATTCTTTTTTAAGAAGAACAGCATGTATACTAATGCATGCTATCTTCTTCACATAAGAAAACATTTTAATGCATCTTTTCTGGAGAAAACATTTTGAAAAGCACATAAACCCCTTGGTACAAATTAGTACCCTTGTCAGTAATTAGCTGCTCTATATCCTACTTGTTGCATATTTAATTTCCTTTACACAGGAAGACAATTATTTTCCTCTTTACTTCCAGTAATGCCTTCTCTTCCTGCTTACTTCTTGAATAAGGGTGTTAATTCCTTCCTTAATTTTTCCTGTTACTTTGTAACCACAGATACTCTGAAATTGCTTTTAGGCAATCTGTTCTTGGTCTGGGGGGCCACAGGCCAACATTGACCATTTCTTTAAAGGGGCTCTTACTGTCCATTGTAGAAAAATAGCCCTCAGGTGTCTCTAGCTCCTCATAGCCCAGAGCCTTTTTAACACTTTCACTGAAAACCATTTCATTCTGGATGTTAATTTGTTTATTTGCTAGTTAGACCTCAGAAAAGGCCTTTTTTTACCCCTTAGCCTTACAACAAACTAACAAACATAAATAAATAAACTAGTGTTTTATTGGAAAACATTATTTTTTTTTTATTACAAGTTTCAGAAACCAAACTCAAACTGGCATAGACAAAATATCGTCATATCTAACAGGTATATCCATGGGGTGTGGCTGCATTAGGCACAGCTGGGTCCAAGGGTATGGTCATCAAGAATCCCTTTTCTTTCCCTGTCTCTTGGTACTTCTTCCTCTGTGTGGGCTTCATTTTCAGGCAAGGTTGTTTCACGTTTGGGTAAAGATGGTTAGTGAAGACCAATGTTGCATTCAAAGATGAGAAGATGTCTACCCCCATTATTCCTCCATGGAGAGTTCCAGCAAAGGACCTGCGGAGGCAGTCATTAGCCAGGCCCAAGTCGTGTGCCCATTCTTGGATGGGCTTAGCACCACAGAAGAGCAATGGACTGTCA
The DNA here is from genome assembly GCF_009762305.2 of Zalophus californianus. Lineage (NCBI taxonomy): Eukaryota > Metazoa > Chordata > Mammalia > Carnivora > Otariidae > Zalophus > Zalophus californianus. The sequence goes on from NC_045598.1 coordinate 127,921,189, forward strand.
CAAAAAGTGCAAAGTAAGGATGCTGGACAAGAGGGAACAATGGATTCCATTCTAGTTCTAGAGATTTCTCCAGAACAGCAAAGAATAGGTGGAAATAATATGCTACTTAACATAAAAGATGATGACAACTATAATACCTATCAGTTTTTAAGAACATATTGAGTCAGTCATAATGCTAGGTGAGTTATGTGGATTATCTAATAAACCAGTGAGTTCCATATTATCATCTCCACTTAAAGGGAAACTTACACAAATTTACCTAGATAATAAGTAGTAAAACCAGGATTTAAATTGCAGACTTTTTTTTCTTTAGAGTTTATACTTTTGTACTATGTTAAGTCATCTTAGTTACCGAAGTGAACATAATATACTGAAAACACATTATCTGTTACTAAGGTGTCAGATGCTATCAATTGCTCTGATTTTGGGCCATCAGTTGTTCATTGATTCAGTGTTCATGAAGTTTCCATTCCTATGAAATTAAGAAAAACAGAAAATGAACAAATAAATCAGTAAACAAATTATTGCAGATAGTGAAAAGTGCAATGAAGAAAACCTAAAACAAATTGCCATATTAGGAGGTTGGTTATTTAGAGGAGATAGTAGTTAGTGATGACTTAATTATTGGGTGGTATTTGGACAGAAGACTGAATCAAAAGGAGACAACCTTGCCAAAATAGGGGGGAAGGTCTTTCCCAAAACAATGAACTGATGTACATAAATCATGAGAATAAGCTCATCATTTTTAAGGAAGACAAAGAAGGCCAGGAGGATTCTAGACATTAAGGATGATGATGCATGTTAAGAGATATTTGTAGAGACTTGGTTATGTAGGACTGCAGGCCATTATAGGTGGTATAGATTTTATTGTAAGTACAATGCAGAAGCCATTGGAAAGCTTTTGTTTAATGACTGCTGCCCATTTGTATCTTATGCTTCTATTGCAAATAACATTCAAAATGGTTGATGTTTTCATAAAGTGGGTTGAGACCAGCTGACTGGTCTGACCACTCCTCTTCCAGTCTCTCTGGAAGGACAGACCATGCAGCACACCTGGGAAGTCTTTGCAGTATGCATCAAAGTCCTGACATTGGTTGCCTAAAGACACTCTGGTTTAGCTGTTACCCCCAATGCACAAGTTTCAGCCAGCAGAAATGTTTAACAGCTCTGTCTAAAATATACCATCCTATGCCAATCAGACGAAGTTCTCGATTATTAAGAACTAATACTATGTAAGGGTCTCCCTGATGTCTTCTATGCTTCCTCAAATCCAGTGAGGCAACCTATGGAATGGGAGAAGGTATTTGCAAATGAAATATCTGATAAAGGGTTAGTATAAGAACTTATAAGATTCAGCACCCCAAAAAAACAAATAATCCAGTCAAGAAATGGGCAGAAGACATGGACAGACATTTCTCCAAAGAAGACATACAGATGACTAACAGACACATGGAAAGATGCTCAGCATTACTCCTCATCAGGGAATTACAAATCAAAACTACAATGAAATACCACCTCACTCCAGTCAGAATGGCTAAAATTAACAGCACAGGAACCAGCAGGTGTTGGCAAGGATGTGGAGAAAGGGGAACCCTCTTACAGTGTTGGTGGGAATGCAAGCTGGTGCAACCCCTCTGGAAAACAGTATGGAGGTTCCTCAAACAGTTGAAATTAGAGCTACTGTTCGATCCAGCAATTGCACTACTGGGTATTTACCACAAAGATACAAATGTAGGGACCCGAAGGGGTACGTGTACCCCAATGTTTATAGCAGCAATGTCCACCATAGCCAAACTGTGGAAAGAGCCAAGATGCCCATCGACAGATGAATGGATAAAGAAGATGTGGTATATATACACAATGGAATATTATGCAGCCATCAAAAGGAATGAGATCTTGCCATTTGCAACGACGTGGATGGAACTGGAGGGTGTTATGCTGAGTGAAATAAGTCAATCAGAGAAAGACATGTATCACATGACCTCACTGATATGAGGAATTCTTAATCTCAGGAAAGAAACTGAGTGTTACTGGAGTGGTTGGGGGTGGGAGGGATGGGGTGGCTGGGTGATAGACATTGGGGAGGGTATGTGCTACGGTGAGCGCTGTGAATTGTGCAAGACTGTTGAATCACAGTTCTGTACTTCTGAAACAAATAACGCAACATATTTTAAGAAAAAAGAAAAAGAAGAAGATAACAGGAGAGGAAGAAAAGGGGAGTATGTCAGAGGGGGAGACGAACCATGAGAGATGATGGACCCTGAAAAACAAACTGAGGGTTCTAGAGGGGAGGGAGGTAGGGGGATGGGTTAGCCTGGTGATGGGTATTGAGGAGGGCACGTTCTGCATGGAGCACTGGGTGTTATGAACAAACAATGAATCATGGAACACTGCACCAAAAACTAATGATGTAATATATGGTGATTAACATAACAATAAAAAAATAGAACTACGTTATGATCCAGCAATTACTAAGTACTTACCAAAAGGATACAAAAATATTGATTCAAAGGGATACATGCACCCCAATGTGTATAGCACCATTATCAACAATAACCAAATTATGGAAAGAGCCCAAATGTCCATCGACTGATGAATGGATAAAGATGTGGTATATATATTCAATGGGATATTACTCAGCCATAAAAAAGAATGAAATCTTGCCTTTTGCAGTGATGTGGATGGAGCTAGAGAGTATCATGCTAAGCAAAATAAGTCAATCAGAGAAAGACAAATACCGTATGATTTCACTTACATGTGGAATATAAGAAACAAAACAAATGAACATAGCAGGAAAAAAAAAGAGGCAAACCAAGAAACAGGCTCTTAACTACGGAGAACAAACTGATGGTTACTTCAGGGGAAGTGGACAAGGGGGATGGGTTAAGCAGGTGATGGGGTTTAAGGAGGGCACTTGTGATGAGCACTGGGTGTTGTATGTAAGTGATGAATCACTAAATTCTATACTTGAAATTAATATTACACTGTTAATTAACTGGAATTTAAATAAAAACCTGGAGAAGAAAAAAAAGAAAGAAGTAATAGCTTGTAAAGTGTTTAATTCAGAAATTCTAATCAAGAAATTTAGAAGGGGCATTCTTATTCCCTACCTTCACCATCCTCATGCTATTTTATTCTCTGTCTTCTACCTCTGGCTTTCCTTTTTATTCCCTCTGGCCGTGAGCCATCTTCCCCATTAGCATCATTTTTTCCTGCCCTACATGGTTGTAATTTATCATTACCAAACATTTCATTTTAATGCATCCTGCTTATTGGCAAAAAATGCCACTGCATGGTGACCAGTGAGACAAAATGTAATGTAAATGGGAACAATATTCTGTGTGTTAAAGTACTTCTTTCAGTTTGAGGGGTCTAGATGGTTTTTTTTAAAATATTATTTTCAGTATAAAGTCAACAGTAAAATATAACAAAAATTAAAGGAAGCAAGTTGTATATTAGTTATTGAGATCATTTATTATTTTTGTGAAGTGATAACTTCATACTGAATTTTTTAGGATTTATAATTTTGGATATCTGAATGTAAATTCATCTCTTTACAGAAATAAGGCAAGAAAATATTCAAAGCATATATTCTCTTAAGGTATACCCTTGTGGATAAAGAATTTTCTTTAAAGAAAGTTTTTTCTTTTTAAAGCCAAAATGTAGTTTATATAACAAGCAGAAGGAAGATAGAAATCTTATTTTTGTTAACAAGAAATGCTATACAGATACCACTCTCAGAGCCATGTATTTTGAACAATTTTTTCAACTGAGAAATGTCTGGCCAGAAGTATGCATGTGTTTGGGTATTCCCATGATAGCACCTCCATGAAATGTGTCATTTCTTTCTACCTCTGAGGAAGGGAAATGTCAGTGACTATGTTCTCCTGGCATAAGATAGATATCAGTGGTCTCACTGCCATTTTTTGTCTTTAAGTACAGCTATCAAACAGCATGAGAAAATAAAGAACATCGGGACCTGAGCCTTTACACCCTATCTCCACTCATAAGATCATACCCCCATTCCTGTTTCTGTCTTCCCTCGGAGTCTTCAATCCATAAAACACGGTTTCCTAGTCCTTATTTGGATAGCAAACAGTATGTCCAAGCTTGAAATGGAGTATTTTGGTTGTTCTATTGATGAGGAACTGTGAAAGCTACCTTAAATCAACAAGAGTATGGATTTAATGAAATCTGAGAGAGAGAGACAGTAAGAGAGGGAGAAGGAGGTAGAGCAAGACAGACAGAGAGAACATTAAATATAATATAAATAATGCCTTTGTCCTTCAGTTGTTTTTCTTTATAAAGCTGCAGCTTTTAGAGTTAAGTGATGTGATTTTTTTTTTTATTAACAGGAAACATTCCAGATGTATATTTATCTCCTCCATAGCAGTTTTTTATTTGTTTTTCATTCTGTCCTTCAGCCGAATTTCATTTTTTTATATTTTAAGATGCATCCATATTTCTGTTTCTGTAAGATAAGCCGTAAACTAAATGTGTATATTCAATCTCTTTCTGTTTTCAGACCAGGAACACAGAGTTTCCAGGTTGTAAATTTTGTTTTATATTAGAAGTGCTTCTTCAATAGCAAGAGAATACATCTAAGTCTACAAAAAATGTGAATTCATTTATAAGGCTTAAAAGTTTTCTAGACTCCTTTTCTATATATGGATTATATAAAGGATTTAACATTTACAGAATATAAGTTATACTTAAGTGCCAAATTCTCACACAGTGTAAATCTAAAGGAACTGTTGGATCCTGATATTTATTCAATAAACCTTGCGTGCCCACCAGGTACCAGGGACAGCTTTACATTGGGGCCATTACAGTAGACAAGATAATGCTGCCATACAGGAAAATTTTGCCTGTGGGTTATGATAAACATTAAACAGAATTTTTACTAATAACTTACAGCAATATGTGAAAAACTTATGTAGGGAATGTGTAAGGTGCTATGTAGGTGTATAAGAAGGGAATCGATCTTAATTGGGAATGGGATGGGAAGATGGTTGAAGATTTGGGAATGAATGATTTGAGGAAGTGACATTTGTGCAGAGATCTGAAGGAGGAGATGGGCTTGCAGTGTTTAAGGGACAGGGAATGGGAGATAAAGGTGTGCAGAAGGGGTATTTCCTAGCAGAGGGAATAGCATGTGTAAAAATCCTGAAGAGGGAGAAGGAGAAATTATAAAGTATGTGGAGACTAGAATTCAAGAAGAAGAGGGGCGTGAGACAGATGTATGAACAGAATCCCTCCCATACTTCCTTCACTAACAGTTCTTCCTCAATTTCTTTTAAGCCAGCTGTCGCCCTGGGCATGCTTCAGCTCTATTTCCGTGTGCTGAAAGAGTATAATTATTTAAGATCCATCTCAAATTTATCTTCCTGCAAGAAGCCTTCAGTTATAGCCTCAGCTGAAATTAAGCACTTTCTTTTTTAAGACTTAACAACCTCTTTGATTTCATTTGTTTTATTTTGGCTTGAGTGTTACTTAACTGTCTTGTTCAATACATATGAGGGCAACCAGATCCTGGTTTTGCACTGTGCTTGGTATGTAGTAAGTACCGTAAAAATAGTTGAATTAAATTGGAAATCAGGTTAATTGCAATGTAATGGTCTTCTATTTTTGTGCTATTAGCATTTTATTGAATTTATTCCAGTATCCAGTCTACTTCTTTTTATATCCAGAAAATTTAGGGCTATTTGAAGGGTACAGATGCTGACTCTGTTGGAGACCTCTCTCAAGAAAATCATCAGTGTAGCCAAGGTTCCTAAATTTCACATGGGACAAGATCCAATAAAGTTGAAATTATAATGACACTTTTAGAACAACATATCTCTTCTTTGTTTATTTTATTTTTATTTTATTGTTATTTTTTTAAAGATTTTATTTATTTATTTGAGAGAGAGAGAATGAGAGATAGAGAGCATGAGAGGGAAGAGGTTCAGAGGGAGAAGTAGACCCCCCGCTGAGCAAGGAGCCCAAAGTGGGACTCGATCCTGGGACTGCAGGATCATGACCTGAGCCGAAGGCAGTCGCTTAACCAGCTGAACCACCCAGGTGCCCTCTTCTTTATTTGAAAAATACTGAAATCCTATTAAACATTGCCAGCATTGCTTTCTGAGACTGCGATGTGGCTGTACATACATTATGCATGTAGTCTTTAATTTATCTGGACTGTAGTTATTCTTGTCTGCATTCAGACGAATTCATTTGTCTTGAGAAGCTGTAATTATGTCTAATATTTATTTTTATGTTACTTTAAGGGAATTTTTAATGCAGTTTTTAAATAAGGATAGCAAATGAGATTCGAATTAACTATGTGTTTTCACATTTTTGTGATAAATCCTTCATTGTGATAGTATTTACCAAGGATGAATAGATATTCTGGCTGACAAGGAGAAGCAGATCATCTTTAAAATCATCTTTAAAAAAAAAAAACAAACCTTTGAAGAGAATTGCCTCTATTTCAAAGTTAAAAAAAACTGTTGTTTTCAACAAAGCAAAGGGAAGATCAAAGTTCTTTTTTCTCAGAATTTCCTTTGGAAAAATTGAGAGCTAGAAATGTCACAAAGAAAATTAGCATACCCTGAAGAATCAGTTAGGGAAATATACTCTGTGAGGAAAAATTGTCAGTGCTTACAGAAGCAAGATTGATTTTTATTTTTAACTCTGCTGACGTTTCTAGCTCATCACAAGGACAGTCTTAAAAAATTATATTGAAGTCATCTTAGTCAAGCTCTTCCATGAATTGTTTCCTATTGCTTTTGTTCAGTGCCTTTTTGCTGACATTTCAAACTTCCTTTGTTTGGTGGATATACCATGGAAGCTTTGCCCCTACACCAGTCAGGAAATTTAGCTTGGGCCTAGAGCTTTTGATTCAGAAGACATAATCATGACTTAAAAGAAATTAATGTGGATTTACTAAAGATCATTATTTGTGTGAAGCACAGAACATTATGTCTATAAAATTAGCTGTCTAGTTACATGGACCACCCAACTTCAACTGAGGGCAAAGTTCTGTCTTCTATAGATTCAAGTTTGTGTCATTCTGTCAGTCATTCAGGAAGAAAATCAAATACATTTTTTCTTGGTTTTTGGTAATTTCAGCCAGAGTGACTCTAATTTGCTAAATTGCTTTGGCCATTTCCTATCCATCTTTCCTGGCACACCCCAAAATTCACACCCCAAGAGGTCTTCCCAGCTCCCCTAAGTTAGTCTTTTTCTTTATATTTCCTTGTACACCTCTATTATAACATTTATCACATCATGCATTATATTCTTTTTACATACTCTTTTTATGTTGTTCTAAAAGTGTCATTATAATTTCAACTTTATTGGATCTTGTCCCATGAGAAATTTATGAACCTTGGCTACACTGATGATTTTCTTGAGAGAGGTCTCCAACAGAGTCAGCATCTGTGGCCCTTCAAATAGCCCTAAATAGCCCTTTTTCCCTTGTCTTTTTCTTTTATCATTGCTGATAAGGTATCTATTAATAGATGACTAATAAATGTTTGTATGTGCCAAAAGTTGGGGCAACCCAACCAGGACACAGAAGATTATAAACAGCAGTGGGTTCCTGACTGACATCATGATGACTTCAACAGAATATTTGGAGAATGCTATGGACTGTAGTGTCAGTGCTGAACGGGTCTTCCTAGCCACTCCCATCCTGTTTTGAGAGTATTCTTCATGGTTCAACAGTATTTATCGCACACTTATATGCAAATGCAGGAATGTGATATAGCATTGAGAATACAGAGATGAATCAGGCAGTATGTCCTTGAGAATCTGAAAGGAGAGGAAGAGTGAATGTGGTAAATAGGCTATTTTGAAATACCTTACTAAAACCATGGTGGAGGTAACAGGATGCCCAGAAACACAGAAGAAGACACCTAGGGAAGACTGAGGAGCTCCGGATGGGATAGTTCTGACACATGATGGCTAGTGGGCCAAGTGAAGAAAGGGAGAGAAGCTCTCTCAGTGGGAGGGAACATTATAAGCAAAGACTTGGAGAACCATATGTTGGCAATAAAGGAGGCAGAGCAGAAAGGAAGCAGGAGTGGTGGGCAGGAGGGGGACTACACATGCCAGCCAAGGAGCTTAAGCTTAAGCATGTAAGTGAGTTCTAAGCAGTGCAGGGGGAACAGAGGGGAGTGGAGTTTGCATTTTAAACTGAGCACTTTGGTGATACCAGTGAGGACAAATTAGGGGTGAGAACAAGACTAGAGTCAGAGACATTGGTTAGGAAGCTACTGAAATCATTCTAGCAAGTGCTAATAACCCTAAGAAGATAAAAATGAAGATGGAGAGGAAGGCATAGATTTTAGAAATATCTGTGAAGAAAAAAGTCTCCCCCATTAAATACATATGGAGGGAAATGGAGACACACTGGATTGGCTACCTGGATCATTATCTGATCTAGTGAGGGAACAAGAGAAGAAACTCCTTCAAGTTTGGGAGTGGCAACATACTGAATTGAATTGGATTTCAGATGGAGCATTTACATTCAGGAGGCTTTATCCGGTAGGCTGGAGACACTCACAAGGAGGTAAATAGTTGAAACCAAAATAATGCATGAGATTTCCCAGGTGATAGTACTGCACATACAGAGAAGTGAAGTGAATTGCTCAAAGTCAGGCAACTGGCAATGAGGGGCAAAGGCTCAAACTAGTAATTTCCAGCTCTAAAGTGTATGCTTTTGTTACAGGGCTCCACTGCTTCTCCAAAGTAGCAAATGATCCCAGTATTAATGTGGGTGGCTTGGGGAAATGATTTAATGGAATTTTAATTACTTACAATGGACGAGTTAAGTACAACACAAACACGTGGAATCTTCTTTGGAAAAAAAGAATTTTGAAGTGTTTTAAAGGACAAGGAAGCATTCTGGTTTGTTTTCTCTGAAAAAGGATGTTTCCACAACTGTAGAACTAGAGAAGAAGATACGACAAAGACCAGAGCAGAAGAAAAGGCAAAAGGGACTAAAATAGTTGAAATCTTACTGTTACTTGAAAACAAAAGAAAGTATCTCTATAGAATTTGACTGTGAATCAAACTCACTAATATATTTTTGCCCTTGTAATGAATGCTCCTCATCGAATATTACACACTGTCAGAGAAGGAGAATTCATCTGCATACATTTTAAAAGCCATCAGAATGCATTATCAGCCATGTTCTTCACATCAAATTCCAAAATTAAGTATTGAAATATATACTGTGTAATATTATATATAATAATATATAGTTAAAATTATGTAATGATACATTATAATTACATATTAAATAGAATAATACCCAACATAGGATAGAATAGTACCCAACTTAGGATATTTTCATTTGTCTATTGAAATATTAAAATTTTAGTCATGTAAAATTAAAAGCCTATAGTTCTAGTCCATTCATAGCATATTTTATACAACTGTGGATACATTAATAAGTTAAGTCTCTTGATGTGCTTCAGTTCGTATAAGCTTTAAACTTCACCTACTTGAGATATCAGTGAACTCAGATGTAAAATTAGACACATTCAGAAAACACAATGGAGGATAATAGATGAACAAATCCCTTGGTAGTCTTATGGAGAAGCATTTTTAGTAGATCTAATGACATTCATTGCATTTCTTATGGGCCAAGTGAGAAAAAGCAGAAATATTCTTAGTAGACCAAGTGACATTTAGGTCATGGGAAAAAAATTCCATTAGCAATTATGGAATTTCAGTAATATGAATAAGAAGAAACAGAGGGCTACTGATCTGTAATTGCCTGCTTCATTAATATACCAGAGGATGGACAGTCAGTCAAACCTGGATTCCAGTCCCCACTCTTCCCTTGACTAGTTGTTATGACTTAAGCCAAATTCTTAATAACTCCGAGCCTTGATTTCCTTATTTGTCCATTGGAGCTAATGATGCTTCAAAAGCTCTTGTGGGTATTGGCTGAGAGGAGGTCCGTACTATCTTCAATATTTGCTTAATGTAAAGAGTAACAAATCAAAAAGACTTGTTCATGGAAGAAAACCTTGGTTTCTCCAAGGTCTTTGTGTGTTTGGACAACTGACCTCATTGCCCAGTGGAGGAGGAAGGGGACTCCCAGTGTCTCCCAGTGGGATTGAGAGGGAACTTGCCTAAAAAACTATGCAAAATGGAGCTAGAAGAGCCTTCTTTGTGCACAGAAATACTCCTGAGAATAAGCCAGATACTGCATTTGATTTCATACCAGAAAACTAATAGGATAAGAGGCGATGTGGAAAACTATCCGGAAGGATGTATAGCCCTACCTGTGCTTCTTCCAGTCCTGGATTTAGCCCCAAGGCAAAAAAGATGGCTGCCCAGCTCTGCTATGAACAAGATGGCAGAACACTTCCAAACACCTTCAGTGAGAGTACTAGAAGCAGGAACTTTTTATACACTGTGTAATTAGAAGCTAAATGGAACATAATGGCATTCAGCTCTGCTTTCCTGCATCATGAATGCTACCAGATTCTTTAGGCAATTAATACGATTGCCATTAAAGCCATTCATGTTATTCTGCACTCAAAAATAAAATTTATGAGGGGTGACTGGGTAACTCAGGCGGTTAAGCCTCCAACTCGATTTCAGCTCAGGTCATGATCCCAGGGTCATGAGATTGAGCCCCGCATCAAGCTCCATGCTCAGCGGTGAGTCCGCTTGAGATTCTCTCTCTCCCTCTCCCCCTCGCCCCACCACTCTCTATAAAATAAGTAAGTAAATCTTTTTATAAATAAAAATTATGAGTGAAATTGTGATTCCCCATATTCAATGTCTTTATGTATACTTTGAACAACACTGCATATGCCAATATTTAAAGCTTTTAATATGAGAAATGAGCTAGTTTCTTGCTTAGTAACTAATCTAGGTTAGGATGTCAATATAGTTTGCAGGGGGAGATGTACACCGAAACTCTTTCCATACCTCTTTTAATAACTCACATAACAGGGCGCCTGGGTGGCTCAGTTGGTTAAGCATCTGCCTTCGGCTCTGGTCATGATCCCAGGGTCCTGGGATGGAGCCCCGCATCGGGCTCTCTGCTCAGTGGGGAGCCTGCTTCTCCTTCTCCCTCTGCCTACCGCTCTGCCTACTTGCACTCTCTCTCTCTCTCTCTGTGTCAAATAAATAAATCCTTAAAAAAATAATTCACTTAATAGAAGAAAACCAATCTCACAGAGATATGTTGATGGGAAGGGAAGAAAAGATTTAAGAGTAATTTCTTAACAAAAATCCAATGAAATTGTATTGTCACCTATAAATTATGGATGAATATTACCAGTTTTATTTTTCTAATTTAGATGTTAAACCATCAATTTAAAAAAATTCTGATTAATAGTTAAAACAACTGTAGAGGTGATGAGTTTTATTTATTTTTTTTAAAGATTTTATTTATTTATTTGACAGAGAGACACAGCAAGAGAGGGAACATAAGCAGAGGGAACGGGAGAGGGAGAGGCAGACTTCCTGCCGAGCAGGGAGCCCGCTGCGGGGCTCGATCCCAGGACCCTGGGACCATGACCTGAGCTGAAGGCAGACACTTAATAACCGAACCACCCAGGCGCCCCAGGTGATGAGTTTTAAATAAAAACAAATTCTTATGTTTGTTTTCAATTTTTATACACTTTTGGTTCATAGCTGACAAACTAACCCTCAAATATCACTCACTGCTGTGGGGCCCTACTCTGCATAACTGTTCTGTGACTTACATCACATGTGACTTACTGCACTGGTCTGTACCCTGTTCAATAAAATAAATGCTTTTGAATGCTTTGGGTGTTGAGACAATGTAAACTGTTACACAATTTCTAAATTTTTGCAGACAAATTCTTTCCTTAAGTCTGCAGACCACATTTTGAGTGGCACTGAGCTAGAAGACATAAGCTGGGATTTAAAATAAATAATTACCAGTGCGAGATGTAGCTTTGGCCTTTCATATGTTTGTGTGTGCTCCCTAAACAAGGATGAGAACTGGAAAGTGAGCTGAGGGCAGATTGTGAAGGAAGGAGAGCAAGCTTGCCTTGTGTCTGGGTGAAGAAATGTCCTTGAAGACTACACTGGGGACAGGGCTGGACTATAGTAGAGAAGCAGATGTAGGAAGAGCCAGCGTTAAGAGTTTCGTTTTCCCATAAAGAAGGCCTGCTGCCGTCAGGTTCTTCAGACCCTTACCAGAGAAGGCAAGACAAGTTCACACCTCATGCATACCAGAAAGCAAGTTCCTTCAGGGAACTTGCTCATGGCTGTATCACTAAAACATAAACATTGCTTTATCCCCAAATAGATGTTCAAAAAATAATTGTCGAAGTAATTGAGTGAAAGTACTGACAACACATTCTTATGTACAGGAAACAGTGTAGGATTAGTTGCTTTGTTTTGTTGTTGTTTTACTTTCAAGACCCTTAATGCCATAAGGATTTCAGGAGGTTTAGGGAGATATACAGTAGTTTATCAACAATAAGGACAAGGGGGAAGTCTTTTAAGTTTCACATCATTTACCTCTTCTCTTCTATTTAATACAACATAGCAGATCCATGATAAATAAGGGATATGGCTCACTCGCTCTCTCACCCCCTCCCTCACGCCCATCCTCCCTCCCTTGTCTGTCTGCTTATCTGTCTCCTCCTTTCTTTACCCTCTTTCCTTTGTCTTTTCTATCTGTCCTTTTCATTTTTCTTTCTTTCATTTATTCACTCATTCAACTACTATTTATATCTGCTGAGTAATCTCCCCCCTGCCATTTCTCATGCCTTCCCCTCTCTCCAGGGGATTAAGTAGCTTTGTACCGACTTAAATTCTGTGATCTCAATGGACTATCCGTTTTTTCACTCTTAAGATTCTCCTTATGCCTTAAAGACCCTTCATTCCTTTTGCCAATGCTTGCTTGTCCTAATGCTTACTACTGTACTTTAGCACTCTGCTAAACCTTTTTAGATCACTTTCACACTGGGCTGTACTTACCTGTTTATTGTCCTCTCTCAAATGTACTTTCTTTGCAGGTAAATTGTCTTATTTTTATCCTTTTATCCATAGTACCTGCCACCAAGTCCAACTTACTATTTATTATTATTGTCTATTGAACAAGTGAACAAATACACAAATCTGGAGTTTAGAGATGTGCATATTTGGGTCTCCTGGAGAAAAAAATGACTAAGGAGAGTGTTCAGAGTGAGACTAGTGAGACGGGACAGAAAACAGTTGCTGGAGGAATAGGTAAGGGGGAGGAGCCCATGAAGGAGACAGAAGAGGCAAGCTTCAGTGCATGTGTGAAAACCAACAAAGCACCAGGCTAATGCTAAAAGACTTAGTGAATAGAGAATTGGAAAAGGTGAGGGTGACCAAGAGTTACCCTCATATATAAGAAGAGATTCAGAAAACAATGCCTGGGATTGTCCACTGGATTTGGCCAGTGTAAAGTCATTAGCATTGACATCCTTAGGCAGAATGGTTTGAGAAGGGTGGTGGGTGAAGTCTGGCTACAATCGTCTGATGGGAGTGGGTTGCAGGTTTGGAAGTGGGATTAACAAATTAGCCTTCTTTGGGAGAAATTTAAATGGAAGAGGAAGGAGGTTATCAGACAGTATCTAAAAGATTTAGAGCCAGTGAAAATTTATTTAGTTCTCATTAGTTCATCTAGTTAAGAATGAAGTTGATAGAACTTCTTGTTCTTTGTGGGAAGGACTCAGTAGTGCATGAGATTCCTCCTTGTTAATCAATACTGATTCTCATTTGCCCTTAAATTATTTACTTATTGCTTCATTTAACAAATATTTACTGAGCAACTGCTTTGGATCAGGTGTGTTTTAGGTGCAAGGCATAAATGAAATGATGTAGTCCCTGCCCTCGTGGAGATTATCTTCAATTCCAATTGTTCTTTAAAACTTACTTTTGATCAGTTTGCTCATCTGAGGAATGAAATTAGCCAAAGACAGTCCCAATGGAGCTTTAATTAGTTAATGCATTTTCACTTACCATGTTCTGCTAATGACATCTTTCTAATTTTTGTGTATCTGTATTTCTAGTTTTATTACATTTTCCCTGCCCTTCTGTCTGAAGCATATGTCTGCAGTTTATAAGATGAGACTCACTTCTGAGTAGTTGTCTCCCTTAATATCTTAGAAGACAGTGACAGTTCCACACTGCTTCAGCTGATTTTAATTAAGCACTTTGGAAGTTGAAGATAGGGCGGTGACCTTGCTGGTCTTTTTCATACAGTTGTCTCTTTCCTATTATAAGGTTCATAAGCAAAACAGTAAGACTGTATATATATTTTGTGAATAAATTTTGTGAGAAGACCCGTTCTCCTTGGAAATGGTTTAGAGCTGTCACTTACCAATTTAGGAAATTTAATTTAGGTAACTTAGGAAGTATATTTACTCCACCAAAACATGTCGAACACTCAGAGTTGTGGATGATGCTATGCAGAGTAATCAAGTAATAAAGATAAACTGTACATTGTCTCTATCTTCAAGGTGCTTATAGTTAGCGGGGAAAGAAACGTGTAAACAAATCCTTGCAGTACACAACCATAGATACCAACATTAGGGAATGTACTGGGTGCTGGGGAAATGGAAGAGCCTCTGACTCTAAAGATAGAGAGGAAGTTTGAGAGTGGAGGTGATGTTGAAGATGGGTCTTAAAGAATGAATATTAATGGGAAGTGATGCCAGCAAGATGATGGTATAGTAATTTCCAATGTCCCTCTGCCTACAGAAACATTAATTTGAACAACTCTCCATGAACAAAAATACTTTAACAGGAACAAAAGATTCTAGGTGAGGGATTATAGCACCTGAGTGGAGCATGGAAATAAGAAAATATGTGTTATATTACCCCCATAACCCCTCCCCTAAACCTGGCTAGCCCAGGATGAAGAGAAACACACTCCCCATGGGGAAAGAAGAGTGCAGTGAGCACCCAACTTCACCACAATCCCAAGAACCAGACCTACACCGGTGCCAGACCAACCCTCTTGACCCCAGGCTCCAGGTGGGTTCCTATGGAACCCTGTGGACCCAAGCACCAAGCCTACTTGCCTGCTGACCAAGGCATCAGACTTACTTACCAATACACCCTACCAGATGCCCCCTCTTACCCCAGAATCTCTGGAAGGTCTAGCTGATAAAAAGTTTTCCCTGCTGAAGGCAGTTTATAAAGACTGGAAGAGTTGCCTACTTCTTCAGATGCACAGACACCAACACAAGACCATAAGGATCTTGAATAATCAAGGAAGCATGGCACCACCAAAGTAAATTAATAAAGCTCCAGTAACTGATCCTAAATAATGGAGATCTATAAACTGTTAGAAAATTCAGAATAATTCTCTTAGGGAAATTCAGTGAACCACAGTGCAAGCAAACAGAGACAATTAAATTAGGAAACCAATGCATGAACAAAATAAAATGTTTAAAAAAGAAATAGAAACCATTTAAAAATAAAAGAAGAAACCCTAGAGTTCAAGAATACAATGACTTAACTGTGGAATTTAATAGAGAGCTTCAAAAGCAGATTCAACCAAGCAGAAGAAGAAAATCAGGGCACTCAAAGACAGGACATTTGAAATTATCTAGTTAGGGAAACAAAAAGGAAAAAGGATGAAAAAGAGTTAAGAGAGCCTCCGGGAATTAGGAGATACCACTAAAAGAAACAACCTTTACATTACTGGGGTACTAGAGGGAAAAGAGATGGAGAAAAGGTCAGAAAGCTTATCTAAAGACATGATTGCTGAGAACTTCAAGTCCGGGGAGAGATTTGGACATCCAAGTTTATGAAGCACACAGGCCCTCCAAAAGTTTCAACACACAAAAAAAGTCTTCTCCAAGACACATTATAATAAAATTGCCTAAAGTCAAAGACAAAGAGGAATTTTAAAGCAGCAGGAGAAATAATATTCCTCAGGTACAGGAGAACTCCCGTAAGGTGCACAGTGGATTTCTCAGTAGAGACCTTGCATGCCAGAATAGAATGGGGTGAACCAGAGAACGTTATGCAAAGAGAAATAGGTCAAAAAGAATTGTGATGTGTCTCACTTATATGTGGAATCTAGAAGAAGAAGGAGGAGAAAGGGAAGAGGAAGTAATGTACAGGCATGTGTCTACTTAATAATACTGTGTTGAACAATGATAATATGGGGGCACCTGGGTGGCTCAGTCATTAAGCATCTGCCTTCAGCTCAGGTCATGGTCCCAGGGTCCTGGGATCGAGCCCCGCAGCGGGCTCCCTACTCAGCGGGAAGCCTGCTTCTCCCTCTCCCACTCCCCCAGCTTGTGTTCCCTCTTTCACTGTCTCTCTCTGTGTCAGATAAATAAATAAAATCTTTAAAAAAAAAAGCAATGATAATATGCTTAGTAAAGAGTAAATTTTAGGTGCATTCATCACACATAAAAAAATGGTAACTGAGGAGATGATATGTTAATTAGCTTGACTGTAGTAATTATTTCACTATGTGTGTCTATATCAGATCATCATAGTGTATGCCTTAAATATAATTATAAAAATTTTGAAAAATGAATAACAATTATTATGATGTTAGCTAATATTGAGTGACTGGCTGTGTGTTAAGTACTGTACTAAGGGCCTTGAATTTTACAAAATAAAGGGAAGTACAGCCTTTTTTATAGATTCTAATATAAAAGTATAAAAGCTAAGAGTTAGACATTTAAAATCTCAATGCAATTGTGCTTACTCATGTTTATTTTCATCTTTTCTTATTTATAACTGAACGAGTATTTTGCTGGATCCTTTTTTGCTACAGTCATTTAGAGGTGAAACAACACTACTGTCAGTCTTGCAAGGGACCCTGTGAATATTTTTCTCTTGTTCATCGTTGTCTCTCACTGAAGAGGGATCGTTAAACACCCTTCCTCTCTAATTATAGGTTCTGATGATTGTTAAATACTTTCCTTTAAGTATTATACTTCAGTGTTAATTGAGATGTAGTCTAATATTCATAAGCTTAAAAAGAATCTTTCTCACAAAGAATCCTTCTTAAAATGTGCATAATAATCATTTTATCTATAAACGAAGACATTTAATATATTTCTTGGGGCACCTGGGTGGCTCAGTTGGTTAAGCATCCAATTTGTGATTTTACCTCATGTCATGATCTCATGAATCATGTGACCCAACCCCACGTCAGGCTCCACACTCAGCCAGCAGTCTGCTTGAGATTCTCTCTCTTCCTCTTCTTCTGCCCCTACCCCCCTAAAATAAATAAATCAGTCTTTAAAAAATATTTAATATATTTCTTTATCTCTTTTAAGTCAGATATATATTTGGTTGGTTGATAATACGCTAACTCCAGATCCTTTACAGCTCTAATGAAATAGAGTTCAATTTAGTTCAATACTATACCAAGTATTAGATGCACTGTCTTTGGTTATGGGAATACAAATTTTGTGTGTGTGTCAGGCACTATCTTTGGTTATGGTATTACAAATTTTTTTAAATATTTTATTTATTTATTTATTTGTTCATTTATTTGAGAGAGAGAGAGAACAGAAGCAGGGGGCAGGGGCAGAGGGAGAGGGTCAAGCAGATTCCCTGTTAAGTGGGGAGCTGGATGGGGGACTTGATCCCAGGACCCCAAGATTATGACCTGGGCCAAAGTCAGACGCTTAACGCACTGAGCGACCCAGTCACCCCAGGGTGACGCATTTTTACAAAAAAATGGTTCTCTGCCCCCCTGAGAGTATGCAGTTTAGCAAAGATGACAGAAGGAGTGCAACCCGCTGTCGTATAGTGGGATAAATGTGTTTCAGTTGGGAAGTTCTCAAGAAGATGTCATATTTGAGCAGAGTTTTGGAGGATCAACAGAATCTTGCCAAGCAGAGGAGGTGAGAGGAGATTCCAGGCAGATAGTATAATATGAGAGAAGGTGTGGCAATTTTCCTGTAGGTGGATGGTGTGCTGGGGGAATCCAGCGTGAACATGGCAGAGCAAAGAGGGAGATGGGAGATAAGAAGGGAAGTCTTATTGCTAGATTGCTAGGGCAGGCCTTGAAGGCCAGATGGTAGGCTTCGGGCACTGGGGAAATCTGAATAACTTTAGCAAGGTAATAAAATATTCATCTCTGTGCTTTAGGAAGGTAATTTTGAAGTCCAATTGGAGTCAAATAAGGAATACAGAGAAAGATGTGGAGGAGGAGAAGCTGATCTGTCAACCTCATGTCAGTTGAGCCTTTTATGGCTTTAAACCCAGAAAAACTTATGATTTTAAATCTAAAAATTACCCTTTAATATGAAGATGCCAAACTTTCTGGAGACATAATTGTCAAATTAAATAGACTTAGTCTAAAAATAGAAATATTACTTGACTCTACTGTTTTTCCTGGGTGCGATGAGATGTTTTGTTTTTAATATAGTTAAACTTTATTCTCGGAAAGGCTTTCTTTTTGGGGGTTTGACTTTGTCTCTCCATTTCCAGAGATTGTGCTCTGTAGTAGCAGAGTATGTTGTCACTATTGGAAGCATTTTAAGTCTGTGGTGATCTATGTATGTTGCAGATGTGAGAAAGAAATATCACGTGGCGCCCGGGTGGCTCAGTCGTTCAGCGTCTGCCTTCAGCTCAGGCCATGATCCCGGGGTCCTGGAATCGAGCCCCGCATGGGGCTCCCTGCTCCGCGGGAGGCCTGCATCTCCCTCCCCCACTCCCCCTCCTTGTGTTCCCTCTCTCGCTGTGTCTCTGTCAGATAAATAAATCTTAAAAAAAAAAAAAAAGAAAGAAAGAAATATCACCCTCACAGACTCTTGAAAGGAGGAGCAAAAATCAGAATGCAGTAAGAGGGTTTGGAAAGCAGACAGTTGGATTTTAATATGGTGAAGTCACTGATAGAAGATTGTCAAAGGAAAAGAATAATAGGAGGGTATCAACAGCAGTAAAGAGCAACGGGGCATGGCCCCACTACCTCTGACACCATAATTCTGTTTCCAGGGCATCAGAGAAGTCTCAGAGAAGTCCTTTTTTTATGTGGGAAAGTCTTGCCCTGTGTGGTCACGCAGATTGCTTCGTTAGCCTTCCAGGAATTTTTTTCCCAACACTCAAGTAGAAATGGAATTGTTCACTGATACAGACAGTTCTATAAGGACTATAACCTTGAGTGCTCCATTTTTGACAAGGCAGAAGACAGATTTATCCAAGCAAATCCAAGTTTATCTCATTATTCAGGACTTCTCTTCATGTAACTTTTAGTAAAACACATTCCGGAAAAGTCAGGGCTAATGCTTGTGGCCATGGAAGGTGGGTAGGGGTAGGATAGAGGTACAAATTAACATTTTCCCACCTACTTAATCATCATGTATTTTTTTTTACCCATATAGGGGTACAGGGTGAACCTGTCTGGTGATTTTCCTTTATACAAGAAATCAGTGTCTTTCAATAATATTTTCTGTAGAATTTTTTTTCTAATTTAAGTGCTATGGTAGGCCAATGCAGCTTAACAGTAATTCTCATCAGACACCCAGTCACAGCTTTAGTCAACTGCCATGCCATTGTGATAATGATATACCCAACCATACCAATGACTAATATCCATAACTGAACAAACACTGGTATAGTTCTTTTTTTGAAATGCAGAGTAACTGCTAAAATCCAAAAGCCACCTTATACAGTTTAGAATATTTTGGGATAGGACATGATGTTATGAGAAGTATAGAGGAGTCTGGCCAAGTAAGAAATTTTCATAAATTATTATTAACAGTGATCTCATAGGCAATGATCTGGAGAAAAAAACAAGGATATAGCAAGAGAGCTGAGCTGAATACTATAGTTGTTCCTCCTTATTTATAAAGCACTAGTGGCACTTATGCCTTAATCGATCTCTCTTGGATTGGGTATCCTCCAACATATCCAGAAAAGTCAGAAAAGTGCCAGATGAGAAGAATGTCACTTTTGTCACTGATTTAACCTCTGGGTATCCCTTATGACAAAATTAATAGGTTTAAATATTTTACATCAAGCTGTCACGTTGTCTCTGTGTGAAAACCTGACCCCTTGAAGTACCTGCCAGACCCTATAGAGCTATGATCCTAATTCTTTACCCAGTTGAGAAAGCACTTCCCTAATTTTTTAATTAGTAAATTAACCTGCATAACTACATAAACTAATCTCAGTGTTCCCCAAATTCATTTTCTTTCTCTCAGGGCAAACATCAATTCCCTATTTTCATTACCATGATCTTATTTTGAATGCCAAATAATTCTTTGTTTCTGGGATTTCTTGCAGCTCTGAATTCCCTAAATTTTCATATCTTATGTGTCATCTGTTTCTTTCCATTTATTTTTACTTTTTTACTGGTAGCTAAGTGTTTACTGTGTAGTGCTTCTCTCCAGTGTTTAACAAATGAATTATAATTCTTTAGCTTGGTATTTCATTTCCTCACAGTATGGATCCAGCCTACTTGCGCAACATTCTCTCTCCCTCCCTTACATGAACCTGCTCTTCAGCCAGATTGGCTCCATCCACTTCTGTATCTGTTCTGCTGTTCTTGGTGTTGCCTCCATTTGAAACGCTGCTTTCCTATTTTGACCTGTCCAGAATCCCATCCATCTGTCAGAGTCCAACTCTTATGCCATATTCTTATTTATATGGCCTTGCTTCTTCCTCATGTGAGTATATCCCAATAACTTTTTTCACCTGTAAACTTACCTGTCAGTTAGTTCTACCTTGTCTTATAAATACCTGTGTACCTGTCTCCACTACTGGATTATATGAGATAAATGCCCAAGATTAGTTTCACTGTAGTTATTTGATTTGGATATATTTATACCACTTAGTATTATAACTTTCGACATTATCACCCCTTTCATTGGTATTTTATTCTTCAGGGACTAAATGAAAAAATATTATCATAATGTATCAATTTTATATGGCAGAGTTAATTTACAAAGTTGACAACGAAGTCTAATGTATGCTAGCATGAAAGGAAACTTACTGTCCAGCCTATATAACATAGCAGCACTTTCAAAACGGTCTTAATAAGATTTGCTATGTGAGACAAAGGACCATGACTTCATTCTTACTAACCTCAGAAGCATAATAAACTATGGTCAGTTTGGGCATTAATCCAATTTTGCCATTAACTTGCTCATAAATTTTGATTAGGGGGCATTGTAAGACTTTCATAATTAAGGGAAGTGCATTAGAAATTTATTTCCTGTGAACAGTTTGTCATATTCTGAAAAATACTGAAGTTCTGTGAATACCTGTAAACCTTAAAGATGATAAAATAGGTGGCTGAACAGACTTTTTTCTGATGGGGAGTACCTAATACTAGTTGCAACTTCAAGTCTAAATTTCAATTCTAACAAATAATTGATTGAATTAAAATGTGTGTTGGTTATGTAAATTTCTTAAGAGTAACAAAGTGGCTGTATTCCATGGTTATTTCCTCAGACTTCACCAGCACATCGATATATTTTATAATGATTTCTTGCTTTCTTTAATCATGGATTGACAAATATTAACTATTTGTACAAGTCTGGATCAGTAAATACATTTAATTCTGTATTTGCAGGAGGCCTTTATCTTCTAAGAGTATTTTGAAGGGTGCAGTTATATCATTAGATGCTTTTTCTATTTTAGTTTTGCTATATAGCAATTTGGAAAAGACTAGATTGTTTCTGAATAAGGTTTTACTTGATGTGGGCATTTACACATTTTAAATTTACAAAAGTTATTTTTCTACTGGCTCCCTTCGTAAAATCTGTTGTTGTTTTTTTTTCCCCTTTAAGGATTTTAGCCCTTTGGAAATTTTAACACTCCTGCCAAATCCATTTTTATTTTTTTAGATTTTATTTATTTATTTGAGAGAGCACAAGTGGGTTGGGGGAGAAAGGAAGCCAGACACAGGGCTCCATCCCAGGACCCTGAGATCATGACCAGAGGTGAAGTCAGGTGCTTAACCAACTGAACCACCCAGGTTCCCCTCTGCCAGATTGTTTTAAATGAATTAAAATCCACATATTCCTGCTCTGAACTGGCTGAACAAGTGACAACTTTTTTTTTTTTTTTGGAAGGAACGTCTGTTTCTGAAAGTAGGAAGAGTGTTCATTGTGGCCAGCTGTAGTGGAGGTTTCTGTAGTGAAGCTTTCTGTAGGGGATACAAATGATCTACGGACTGCTACTCCAGGATATTTTCTTTCCCAAACAATTCAAGGTACAGAAGAGCTGAAGTGTGTACAACCAATGCACCTGATTACGCCATTTAAATGACAGTCTTTATTTTTTTTTTAAAGATTTTATTTGTTTATTTGAGAGAAAGAGAGGGCACAAGCGGGGTGAGGGGCAGAGGGACAAGCAGACTCCCCATTGAGCAGGGAGCCCAATGTGGGGCTCAATCGCAGGACCCTGGGATCATGACCTGAGCTGAAGGCAGATGCTTAACCGACTGAGCCACCCAACAGTCTTCTTTAACCTAAAGAAAGGTTCTTTTTTTTTTAGACCTGAACCACTATTTGTGCCCTGATCATGGAATTATGTAGCTTCCAAGTACCTACTTTAATTTTCACTTTTTGTATGTAACAGAAAATATTGTAGGTGGCCTTAGGGGAAAGGAGAAAGTTTAGGTCTTATGTTTATTCCTTGCTATGCCTTAAAAATGCTCCAGGGGATGCCTCCCACTGTGTGTCCTTGAATAGTAATTGCTATTGACTACTGAATGCGTCCTATTTGCTTACCACAATACTGAGTACTTATTTTGATTAATAGTCGACATTATGCTATATATATATATGTTAGGCAATTTTAATATACATTGTAAAAACGAGGTACTTGAGACCCTGGGAGGCTAAATAATTTGTCCCTGAACTTGCGCACTTCTTTTAATTGCTTTACTCTCTCCGCCAAGCACACTTGAGGAAAGGCATGAGGACCTTGATCAAGGTGTCTCTGCAGGTTCTGGCTTTGAAGCACCACCTTCGTTCCAAGCATCTAGCAAGCTAGGTAAAATACAAAGTCAGAAAATGTAAAAGTCACCGCTGAGCTCATGATTTATCATCTCAGAGGCCCACAAATCAAAAGAAAATGCAAGTGATGAGTTGTGAGCTATGCTGAGGCCTCTGGAGGTGGACAGAAGGGCCAGTATGACTTCTTCTAGGCTAATAAGAGATTGAAGTTGTTCTACACTAGATGGAGATCCAGAGCCAGCCTTATAGTTTGAAGCCAAGACATAGAGAAGGACTCGTCTGCTTCTGAGCAAGGATGAGAAACCTGCTTCCCACTACTTAAGACTATAGCTTTTGATGCTAGGAAAGCCTTATATGGCAGGAAGAAAGCAGCATCACCAGTAAACTGGGAATTGAACCAAGTCACTCACTGGCTCACCAAAGTGACTGGTAATAATTCAGATGTCAGCATAATTTAATACTCGAATTACCAGTATGAAACTGATTATGTATGAGTGGTTCTGGGCACCTAATGAGCACAAAATCATTTGTAAGAGAAGGATAATGAGAGATGGGGGTTGGAGGTGTATCAAAAAGCTAAATAAAACTAAATAAAAAAATCTTCTGACTTCAAATGAACCTGCAAAGCAAAATTCCAAAGCACATGAGAAAGCCTTACACTAGGAAAGAGCCAATGGATTTGACCATTGAGAATAAATTTTACTGGAAGAAATTAAAATATTGAAACAGCCTGGGAGAGCATATTTTGGATGCTCAAAATATAAACAAAGGATTGCCATCTGTAAAAAGGTAGAAAATCCTGAAATAAAAACAGTCAGTGATCTAATTATTTATTTATTTACAAATATTTATTAAGATTTTACTATGGTCCACACACTGTTATATGCCGGAGATGTAGGAATGAACCCAAGTAAATAAAAACCACATCCACATAGACAGTTTGCATTCTCATAAGGAGTTTACCTGTTAGTGGTAGAAATGAAGTAAGAATAGGCAGAAATCTTGGAAATTAAAGACATTGAAATAAAATTCCCAGTAGAAAGTATAAACTCTAGACTTGACAGTGACAGATCTTTTTTCATTTGGAAGCTATTACTTAGGAAATCACCTAAAATGCAGTCATGGGAAAATAAGATTTTTAGAAGTGTGTGTGAGTGGAAAGAAAGAGAGAATGAGAGAGAAAGAAAACATCAGATTATGTGAAGAAATAAT
The DNA here is from genome assembly GCF_009762305.2 of Zalophus californianus. NCBI lineage: Eukaryota > Metazoa > Chordata > Mammalia > Carnivora > Otariidae > Zalophus > Zalophus californianus. Next base: position 127,945,311 of record NC_045598.1, read on the forward strand.
AGTTGAGATTATTTTAGAATTGAAGACAAGACTCCTCACGTTGAAAGGACACTCTGAGAACCTATCTGGATAAACAACAATAAAATCAATGCCTAAACACTTTGAGGTAAAACTTCAGAACATTGAGGGTAAAATGAAAATCTTGACCTGTCGAAGAAAAAATACAGACTAGTACCAAAGCAAAGGCAACCTAATTGAGAGCAGACACCAAGAACAGTGTTGAGGGGGAAAATGTCCTGTAATTTGGTTTCTAGAATTTAATGCCAACATATACCACTGACATGCTGATCAAACATAGTAATAGAATACCCAACTTTTAAAACTGAATATTTTGAGGAAAGAATGTGTGGATTTAAAAAAAAAAAATCTAAGAGGAACAGCAGCTTCTCAATGTCACCAAATTTAACTCTTGCTATAAAAAGTAATAACTAATTTCTATGTAAAGAAAGTTAAGATGACACAAAAGAAAGAAATACAAACATGCAAGGAAAGAAGAAGAAATATAGCCAACAAATATATGCACATTGAAAATAAAAACACCAAAGGTTGAAATTCTTGTAACATCAATGTGAACAAGGATGTGGAAGAATGATCACAGCTATTCGGTTCTTTGGTCTGACAATCCACTTGGGCCAACTGTGTGGGTGATCTTGTAAACATGGAAGTGGTAAATGCCAGCTTCTGGGTGGTATTTACCTTGGGGAGGCAGAATTTGGAACAAGAGTGGGAGTGGAGAAGGGGCTCACCTGTATCTGTAATGTTTCGTTTCTTTAAAAGGCAATGCAGAGGTGCCAGGTGCCAGGCAGGATCTGTTAAAGCATGGTGGTGCATACCTGGATTTTCTTAGTAGTAGCCTACACGTGTACCTGTGTAATTGAAATGAAAGCCACTCAGAACTTTCAGAACATGAATGTTTATGCACAGCAACGAGGTTTATAAAACAGCCAGTCTTCTGGTAATGAGCCCAGTTAAAACCCAAAGTCTTTGTCAGGGTCTATAAGTCCCTACCTACAGACTCTGACCCTCTGACCTCTCTCGGGTGCTCATTCATTCTAACCTAACTCTAACTCCAGCCCCATTGCATGTTTTTGTACCTCACACAAGTCTGGCTCATTTCCTCTTCTCATACCAGCAGTCCTCTTAGATTATTGTTATCTCTTTCTGATACTGGGGACAATCTTGAAAATTTAAAAATGTCTCAGATACCTTTGATTTTGCTCTTGGTCCAGTGCCCTTAGTAGATATTGACTCCACCAGCTGAATGAAACTATGTTTTCTTGGTACTTGGTGGTGTTCCACTTTAGAGTGTTTTATGCCACCATAACCCAGAGTGAGCAGTGAGCAGAACACGCCTCGGGTGACTGGAGTCCTCATACTCCTGGCAGCTTTATGTGCTCAGGAGCAACAGGTAGCTGTGGGATTTAGGCTGAGGGAATAATTTTCCATGGACTTGTGTACTCTTTTCTACCCTATTGATTTTTCTACCAAGCACACTTGAGGAAAGGCATGGGAACATCTGGTCAAGGTATCTCTATGGGTTCCAGCTTTGAGGCACCACCTTTGTACCAGGATGGTACATGGAAATCTTTAGGAGTTCAAAATGAATTATAATGAATAATAACCAACTTTGGATGCAGAACTGTTTTTTAAATTTTTGTTGTTTGAATTTGTATTTGAGAGATGAATAAGCTAATTCTCAGTAAGAATGAGCCTAACTTTCATTTTGGAAGTGACTTAAAGTTTTCCTTATTTAAAGTGTAAAAATTGATTAAGCCATGCTACTTTATCTTAAAAAGACAAAAGCAAACATCATTATTAGGTACAGTGCTAATGGGAATAGCAGTGTACGTGTGCACGTACGCATGTGTGCATAGAGGGGGACTCTGGGCATAAAGTTCTGTCTCACTGATTTTGCCCACTGCTACTCATGCATTTGATAATAATCTGATGGTCCTTTGAGGTTCTAAATGGTGCTCCGAAACACTAGTCTAATCAGTTTTATTTCAATATCTTGTCTGACAATCATTCTAATATTATGGAACCTATTTTGGTACATTGATATTAAGTGTTCACATCTTGAAAATAATTTCACTTCATCAAAAATAGACAGTAGATTAAATATAACTTAAATGTATCCTGTCTTCATGGGTCATTCCCTTACAATGTCAGTTTAGTATTGAGCCTTGGCTAAATAATATACTGAAACTTTTGCTAAGCAAAACTCAGCAATATTCTTTGGATAATTGCATGTCACTAGGATTCAGCTTCATGTATTAAAATACTTAGTGCCACATTGCATCCTGGTGACAAAAAGAACAAGTGTATCCTTGAAGAGGGTCTAACTTCCAGTCTGAGCATAGCTTAGTGGGTGAAAGAATTCGACTCAGTACTCTGTTTAAAATTAGTTTTTTGAGTATTACTTTTATAATCTTGCACAATAAATGAAAACTAGGTAATTCTCCAGTAGTCACAAGAAAATATATTTCTCCAACTTTTGTAATAATATAAATTATTAAAAATATTAATGGCACCCACTCTGTGCTATGCACTGTTCTAAAGGTTTTATTTGCATTAACTCATTTAATCTTCTTAGCAGGCTTGTGAAGTAGAAGCTAACGTTATCCCCAAATTACGAAAGAGGAAATTGAGGCATACACAAATTAAGTAATGTCTCTGAGGCCACACAGTGTGTAATGGAGCTGGTGGTGGCTTTAGTCATTTTTAAAAAAATTTTTTTAAAGATTTATTTGAGAGAGAGAGTGTGTGTGTGCAGGGGTGGGGGTTAGGGGCAGAGAGAGAGGGAGAGAGAGGAAATCTCAAGCAGACTCCCCGCTGAGTGCAGAGCTAGAAGCCAAGGCTCCATCTCACAACCCTGAGATCATGACCTGAGCTGAAATCGAGCCAGACATTCAGCTGACTGAGCCACTCAGGTGCCTCATTAGTCATTTTTTCTTAATGTAAAACTGTTGACTTTTTTTTGCACTCCCACCCATCCAAGTGTCCAACTTGTTTATTCATTTGTCTTCAAAAGGAAGTCAGCAAAACTTGCATGTCTTCATGCCTTTTAATTTTTCTAACAATAAATGATCACTTATTCCTTGGATTCTTACAGGGCCTTCTACTTGGACAAGTCAAATTCACCACCAAACTCCACATCCAAGGCTGCCTATGTAGATAAGGTAAAAAGAGATGATTGCATTTATTGATGCTTTGCCCTTTACAGACCTCCCTTATTTACTTTTTCTGCTGCTGTACTCAGACAATGTGTAATTACAAATATCTGTAGTCTCCGATTCCGTTACCTCCACAATGAAAATATTTTACACTCTTCATTAAACGTTATAACAGCAGTGAATTGTATGCCATCTAAAAGCATTTCTTCTGACTAAACGTGTCGGACGTTACATTCATCACTTTTTTCTGCAGCTCATGAGGCCTCTCAATGCTTTGGATGAACTTTATCGGCTGGTAGCCTCGTTTATCAGATCCAAGCGCACGGCTGCCTGCGCAAACACAGCCTGCAGCGCCTCCGGGGTGGGGCTGCTGTCCGTGTCCTCGGAGCTGTGCAACCGGCTGGGGGCCTGCCACATCATCATGTGCAACAGCGGCGTGCACAGGTACGTGGCCTGCCCTGCCTGCCTCTCTTGTGCCCACTTGCGTCTGGAGGTTCTTCCTTACATTGTGGTTACGGGAAATGGTAACCAGAAGCGTTCAGAGGACTCGGATGTATTTGGAATAAGCTTTGGGAAATCAGATCATGGTGACACGGTATTTTCTGGCTTTAGTTTTAGGTTCGGTGGCTATTTGTTCATACAAATGAATGCCATCCCACATTTATATCACTGTAGCTTATCTGCCCAGAATCTTATCACCCTTGCATTTATATTACAAGATTTGTACGTTAGGCACAAACTTGTACATCGATTTTATTCACTGTAGGAACTTGTCTGGTAGGAGCTGTCAGGGAGCTAAACAAAACTTTTTTCACTGCACTTGATGGACATTCCACTTTCGGTGGTTTGGGTTTCTATATCCACTGGTTGTGAAGTAGGTGCTGCCTTGGGGTTACTACTGTCTTTCTGCTTTTGGCAAAATTAAGTCCAGGAGCCCACACAATATACGTTCTTGAAAATGGAAGGGGAGATCTTAGATGGGTCCAGTGCAGGTGGCTTGTCTTAGGCAGCTGTGCTTAGTCTGGGACACCCAAGGTAGGCTTGTGAACTCATACACCTGCATCAGCTGCAAAATAGGGGTGGAGGACCCCATGTCAAGTCCTTCCCCATAACCACGTGCTCCTCCTCTGTCACCTCACCATTTTCACAAGGAAGTGAAACCATGTAGTAAAAATAATAAAACAGAATTTGGTCCTCATTGTGATCTGAGTAGGCAAATAGTGTCCTGTCACCCATCATAGTCTCTTCTTGGAACTGGGCCAGTTAGATTTTACGGATGGTGGTATTATGTAGTCAGATTTACGTGGTACTTGACCTATGCAAAGGACTACAGTTTGACTGTTGGCCGTGTAACATCATAAAGCAATGATGCTCATGTTAGAGGCATAAATACAGCATGACACCATGAACAACAGATAACAAAATGTAAGAAGATATAATGAGATAACAGAATAAGAACAAATAGACCTCCACTGCAAGAAAATGTAAATGACCTCAGAAAGTTACAGCCGAAAACCAAGATTCAGAAGGAAAACAGATCTCTGAGATGGGTAGACCTTTCCCTAAAGAAGGTGATGTTTGAACTGGGTTTTGATGAGTCAGGGTGAAGAGGTAAAAAGTGAGAAAAATGATCCAAGGCAGCAGGTTCTCATCTGTAAAATTCCATTTCAATTTGGTATGCCCGAATTCTAGTTTTCAAGTCCTACGCAGTGTGTTCTTGCTTACAAAGTATGGCAAGACCTTATTTCTCTGAAAGGAGCATTATATTTTGTGGTTGACAAAATATACAAAATTTTCTCCTTTATTTGAATGGCTGTGTACTCTGTGCCCTATTGCAAGCTGTAATAAGCTTAATTGAAAATATCATCTGCAACCAAATGAATAAAATATTATTTCATAATTTGTTTACTAGCAGAGAAGTGATCTCTCCCTTCTGATCAGCTCATGTTCACTCCTTCTGTTCCCACTTATTCACTCACTCATTTATGTATTCATTATTCATTCACTCAGTAAATATGCATTGAGCACCAATTATGTGCCAGCTCTGCTCTAGTTGCTGGAGATACAGCATTGAAAAATTAAAGTCCCTCTTCTCAAACAGTGTGCATCATATTGAGGGTAACAGATGATAGTGTAAACAAATACATATGTAATGTGCTGGATGGAATAAATAGAAAAAAGAACAGAAGTCAGGGGGGTAGAAGGTGATAGGATTGGAAGAAGGGGTAGCACCATCCAACAAGGGATTTCATCAGAGACTTGTATGAAATGAAGGAGTGATTTATGCAGATATCTCAGAGAAAGAGCATTCGATCCTAGGGAGCAGCAATGCAAATGGAGGTCACATGGGAGCTCAACGAACTGCATCGAGGCCACTGTGGCCTCACCAAGTGCCATTTCCTTGATTATTGGTGTTCCTGTCTTACCCCGGTGCAAGATCATAGTTGTCTGAGGACTGGATACGCTGTGACCACAAAGGGGACACTTCTGGACTTTGAAACTAAAAGCATACCCTCTTACCTCCACATTAATTTACTGGAAGTTAATGCAGTTAAATCTGCATTTAATCCTAGAGCCATGACCAGGTGGTCCCAATCAGTCTCTCTGCTAGCCCATGAGCAATTTTAGAATCTGACTAATGTTACCTGGGAGAAATAGATTGATGTCTCACAGCTGTTTTATAATTACCATAGTCGTTGATTGGTGTGTTAGGACTGCAAGTAACATTGAAATTTCAAAGTAGTTTGACTTTTTCCATTTCTACTATTTAAAATAAATGTAGCTTTAGTTCATTTCAGAGACATTTACTGAGGTACAGGCACAAATACTCCATGGCAAATGCTGAATTTAAAGTTAATGCTATTTGAAAATGGTACAGATTTATTTTCCTATTACACAGAATAAAATGGGAGTTTAACATTATCTTTGGGCGCCTGAGTGGCTCAGTTGGTTGAGCGACTGCCTTTGGCTCAGGTCATGATCCTGGAGTCCCGGGATCGAGTCCCACATCGGGCTCCCTGCTCAGCAGGGAGTCTGCTTCTCCCTCTGACCCTCCCCCCTCTCATGCTCTCTCTCTCTATCTCATTCTCTCTCTCAAATAAATAAATAAATAAATCTTAAAAAAAATAACATTATCTTTTAATCTCTCAGTGAAGGCTATGCTTACATCTTTCATGACAACAAAATGTGCTAATTTATATTGGATTTAGAAATCTCACATAAAGACCGTTCTTAAAATAATTCTTCGTAATTATGATTCAGACAGCTAGGGAGAAACCCAAGTAGATCCATACCTGCTCTCAACATTAGAACATGGAGGCTTACCTTCAGGTTCTGACAAAGGGGAGAAGTTCACAACGTGAGTCAGAATAAATATTGCACAAACTATTTTTTACCATTTACTTTTAAAATCAAGATGAGAAATGGTCAGTAATATGGGATCCCCATTAGTCAGTTTCCTGCCTTTTCTGACTGTATTTGCAAAATAACAAGAGAATATAAAATATTTTTAGAGTATTGAATGATTCTGCATATGTTTGATATTAAAGAGAAGAATGTGGTTTTTCAGAATGAAAAGGCAGATTTAATTAGCATTAATGTCTAGATGTTTTAATGCCAACCTGAATTGGATGGCAGAGCTACATACAGCAGTGAATGCGAGATTAGCAGGAATAGAATTCAGGATGAATTATTAAAATCTTCTCATAACATTTAGCCTGGCTTTGTTTTTATTAAATTCTTTTCCCTAGGGCAATCCTTCGTGTGTATTACCATTCTGCTGATGAACTTCCCTACCCACACTCTCTTAACTATTCACTTATGTCAGGTGTCTTCATTGCTATTGGATGGTGCAAGAAGAATAGGACTGTCTCTTCTTAAAAACAGGTTTTTGCCTTTTAAACAATATAAACTTGATGTTAAAGGTAGTTTAACAAATGGCACGTTTTATAATTTCCCATCCTGACATGCCTTCTTTCATGTTCATTTTGTGTCATCTCTTGCAACTTCCATCAAACAACGCACAATTGAACATAGTTTTATTAGTAAATATAGTCCAACAATCTGCTTTATGCTCATAACAGCTCTATCTGTATTTTCCAGTTGTACACATAGCTTTTCTCATTATCACTTTTATTTGTTACAGAGTTAATCCAACCAGTTGCTATGCCACAGTTTACTAAATGATCACTTTCGTGGTTTATGTTCCTGGTCCATTGCCCATAATGCCTGCAGAGAGGCTGGTTTCATTGTGTAGCTGTTCAGATTTCAATTTTATTTTCCATTAAGTTAAAAGAAAAACAAAAGTATCCTCCAGGCAGAATTACTGTGTCAAGGAGTTTAAACCTCTGTGGTCAATAATATATATTGTTCAGGTTCTCGGAAGGCTCCTCCTCAGGTACAACACAACCAGAAGGTGACATAGTTGTGTAGCACTTTCCCCTTTTCTTGGTCTGCAGAGGCTGTTTGAATCCATTTATCTAGTGTGCTTCTCTCCTAGATGTACAATGATAAGTCACTAGTGCTTTAGTTTATACTTCTTTGATAAACAAATACAAATATTGGAATTGAATAGTTTTTTTTGAATTTCCTTTTCGACAAAGATTTATGCCAGAGACTCTGTGTATACCTGCTTTATAGACAGAATTTTTTTTTTGCCAAATTGAACATTTTTAAAGTAGTGAATCGGCCCGTGGCTTTTCAAGTTCTCTCTTGTACTCCTGCCAGCTATTTGTTGCAGGCAATCCAAAAGCATACAAACAGGGATTCTAAATTTCCCTTTTATTTCAGACTGCAACATCCTTCCATTCAATGTGGTATTTCATTTTGTTGTAGTTCTTTATTCCCACCCCAACTTAATAGCCAACTGTTTTTCTTTAACCAGTATAAATCAGTATACTGCAAATGTTATAAAACCTGAATCATGAGTCTTTCTGTCCAAAAACAAAGATGTCGTTTTCTTCCCACTACATTATCTTCTGCTTCCTTCGCCAGTAGGAACAAGTGGGTGGAATTTTCCAGAGGCTACCTGAAAGGATATGTCAAAGAAATTTCTAGGGAGGGCAGTAAATCTGGGATCACAGGTTTTGCCTCTAAGGACTTGTTCCAAAGAGTTTTTGTCCACATACTCTCGGTATCTTTTAATAATTGGTTTTCAGTGATGTCAGAACCTTTTACAGCCTCGCAGGAAGGTGTGTGATGCGCTCACAGGCCTCGTGTCTAACTCGCCCTGTGATGTCTTTGAACCCAAACCTTGGAGATCTATACGTTTTATCTTCATGCTTTGTTGTGAGGATAAATCTCTTCCAGGAAACAATGGCCTGCATTTGTAAGTAACATACCTCCCGTTCACTCCTCCTGTGGGGGTTGTGAGCAGTAGTACCAGGCAGGGCTCACTGAATCAGGGATTCACCAGCACCTAGCATTAGTCAGTGTCTTGTCTTCTGATGAGAACCCTGCCCAAGTGTGAGAAGGAAACAGTCGGTGGCAAGGCCTACCTGTTCTCGTTATTTAAAAACATATTGATAAACATCAAGCTAGCTACCATCGCTGTATTATGGTATTAGACTTCTTTTTTTTTTAATATATTGTAGAAATTAGTTTTAACATATATAAAGTTTTAGGAACTCAAAGGCCACATATATGTGAAGCTTCTAACTTAAGAGGGGTCTACTCCCAAGATGCATTCCTTCATTGGTTATGTGGAAATTGAGACATACTTTCACATTTGACAGTATTACCAATGGTCCTTGAATCTTCAAAGTCAGCCCTCTCTTCCCCTTCCCTGACACTTATATAATCCATCCTGTGACCATAGTATAGGACCCAAAGTATGATTATAAGCGTTTGTTAGAAAAATGAAATTCAGGAATTAAAATATAAAAACAACTGAAGAGAAATCTGTATTACTAGTTTGGTTCATCAGACAGTTTTTATTTCAGATGAAGATGAACATGTAAACAATTTAAAAAAAAAACGTTTTCAGATAACTATCAATTAGCAATTTTAGAAACCACTTTTTTTGAACTTTGAAGGACTTTCTTAGCAATATTTTATTCTGTTGTAACCATGACATCAAAGGACAAATTGACAAATAGGCCTAACTTAAGGAATGCAGAATCTTATAAAAGTGGGGCACTCAAGGTAACCTGACTTAGGTAATCAGAGTCCTAACAGGGCAGATGACAAAGCTGCATCTTTTTCCCTTGTGGGGTGAAAACATCAAGTAAGACAAGTAGATTTACTCTGGGGATTTCCATCTGTACGTTAGATTCTAGCTATGGGACAGAAAAAAAATTACCATAATAAGCAAGTGTAGGTTTCAAATATACCCATTTATCTTTTGTTCAGAAATGACTTGAGAGGGCGCCTGGGTGGCTCAGTTGGTTAAGCGACTGCCTTCGGCTCAGGTCATGATCCTGGAGTCCCCGGATCGAGTCCCACATCGGGCTCCCTGCTCAGCAGGGAGTCTGCTTCTCCCTCTGACCCTCCCCCCTCTCATGTGCTCTCTCTCTCTCATTCTCGCTCTCTCAAATAAATAAATAAAATCTTTAAAAAAAAATGACTTGAGAGATTCAATAACAAGATGAGTGGAAATACTTGAATTTTAAATCTCCAGAAAGAAACATTTCTGCTAGCTCATGATCTCAGGATCCTGTACATTCCCAACAAAAAGTTCTAAAATTATGCCCTGTAGGACTCTGAAGCACATTAGTCTAAAACACTACTTTTATATAAGGGTAGTTGTAGCAATAACAGAAATGACATTTAAAATTGCCATTAAATATAGCTGCAGTGATGATTATTTTTCTTTAACAGTTAAATTTTGATTATATCAATGCAACTGTTCTCATTTGTTTGAAATCTAATAAAATCATTAATGTATCAAAACAAACAAAAAAACAAATACAAAAAATATAAAATTGTTCTCTAATCTTTAGAAGAGAAAAAATAAAATTCTATTAGAATGGAGCTCTGGGAGAAAGACAAAATATATTCTACTCATGATAGGATGTAAGTATAAATCTTAATACCCTGCCAAAATCACAAGAGCGGAGGATAGAATGGTGGTTAGCATAGGCAGGTAGGAGGAGAAAATGAGGAGATTTTGGTCAAGGGATAAAAGTTTCAATTATGCAAGAAGAATAAGTTCTGGGGATCTAATATGTAACACTGTGACTGTAGGTGACCATACTGTTTTGTATACTTGGACATTTCCTAGGAGGGTAGATCTTAAGTGTTTTCACCACCGAAAAAAAAAGAAGAAGAAAAAGAAAATGGTAACTGTGTGGGGTGATGGATATGTTGATCAACTTGACTGGATGAATATTTCATAATGTATGTGCATATATATAAAACATCAAATTATATACCTTGAACATATACATTTTTTAATTGTCTATTAAACCTCAGTAAAACTGGGGAGAAAAAAAGAAAAGTAAAGCCAGAATTTCAAATTATGCTGAATTGTAAAATAGGCAAATAAAGTTCCACAATTTATCCTAATTTTAAAAACCAGATAAATAATATAGGTATTTTCTCTTAAAATTATAAGAAATCAAATATTTCAAATATGATGGAAGTTTCATTCTTTTTCTTTCTTTACTTTTATAAAAATTCTTTACCATAGAGGTGGGTCAAATTTGCATATAAGTTTTGTAGATTTTTCTTTGCAATTGATATGAACCTTAATAAATTAGTATATTAAATTATACTGTAATTTTAAAATGTCCATTGTTTTCTTCAAGTTAGATTACTGTGAAAGAAGAATAAGACAGTAATTATGAGAGTGACTTACTGCAGTGATTTCTAGTTCTGACCTCGTTACTACATGATATTGGCCTGACCAACCTTAATTTCGGTACATAAAAAACGAGTTTATACATGATTACCTTCCATCATTAAAATTGGGAAAGTCTCAGTAATCATAATACATTAAACATATCTTGGTAAAAATAATCTAGAAGAGTGGGTTTTTTTTTTTTTTCAATATAAGCTCTACGCCCAGTGCAGGGCTTGAACTCACAACCCTAAAATCCAGCGTCACATGCTCTACTGACTGAGCCAGCCAGGCACCCTGATAAAAATAATCTAAATACATAATTATTAGTTAAATTTCATCAGTATTTGCCAAACCCAATTTTACTCTTTGAGCATCATAGTAAAATTTAAATATTTGTGTTACTAAATTTTATTTGTATTTAGCTATTTAAAAGCGATAAATACAGAATCTACTATACAAATTGTTGAAGAGGGCATGATTCTTCAAAATTTATTTTAAATAAGCTGAAGTTATTGTTTTTCCTAAACCTGCAAAATTATATTTAAAGCAAAATAAAATGCCAGTCACTTTCTGGGATGTGTTCCTGAGGACTTCAAGGTTAGTGATTTTATAACCACTGTAATAAATGTCATAAGCCAAAATTTCTATCCTCCAGAGGAGGGAAGAAATATGGGTATCTCTTCCTCTATATGAACCTGGAGAAGGAGAGCAGGTGGCTTGGAGAAAGTTGACAGAAGGAAGTGCAATTTCTGCCTTTACAATGTTAATCTTAAATTGGTAGTAGGTCACCTAACATCGTCTGGAGGAATACAGAGGCTTGAGACTGAAATCCTGTTAAGCAGGAAGGTTTAAGGTAACACCTGTTGTAGGTTTTAAAGCATGGCTCATGATTAGCAGGTGAAGGAAATGAAGGATGGCTCAGTGGAAGGGAATGGGATGAAAATACAGCGCTGAGATGTGAAACAGCGTACTACGGGGGCGGTCACAGTAAAGAGTTTACTACTCTGGGCAGTGAAGTGCCAGAAGAATGTAAGGCCCTGACTGCTAGGTTAAGGATTTGGGACTCCCTCCTGGGGGCCCCAGGAAGCCAATGAAGGGTTTTCAGCAAAAGAATAATCTGATTAAATTTTTAAAAGGATTTTATCTATTCCACTTTGGGAGAGCACGTGAGCCGTGGGGGAGGGGCAGAGGGAGAAGCAGACTCCCCGCTGAGCAGGGAGCCCGATGCGGGACTCGATCCTGGGACTCCGGGATCATGACCTGAGCTGAAGACAGCTGCTTAACCGGCTGAGCCACCCAGGCGCCCTAGGTTTTTTTGTTGTTGTTGTTTTTTGTTTGTTTTAAGATGACTGTCATGATCTGTGATGGGATGAGGATGGAGGTAGGGAGACAGCTGGGATTTCACAGTAGTACAGGAAGGGATGAGGGGGTCCCAAACTGAGGCATTGGCAGAGGGTGGAAGGGAAAGGGAAGGTGTGAACGGTATGAGACGCAAGTAACAGAACTAGATGATCAGTGAGAAATAGAGAAAGCGGGGAGAGGGAGAGATTTTGATGATTCCTGCTGTCCAGCTTGGGAAGGTGGTGGGGAATGGGGCTGCCACAGGGAAAATATGCATTTCTGTTTGGGAGCATGGTGGAGAGGGATGTGTTGAGTTAAGATGTCCTTGGTGTCTTATATGGGGATGTCCTTTGGCAGATTCATAGTCAGCAAGGACTAAAGGTATATATGTGCATAACTGGGTATAATGTAAATGGGTATATACGTACACACAGACATAGCAAAGAGACTATGAAAAAAACAGGTAGGGTGATTCTTGAGTACAGGGAGTATGAGTACAGGGAGATTGAAGAAGGGGACCATGTCAGAGAAGGCTTCACAGAGATATATTTGAGCTGGTTTAAAACATTACTGAGAATTTTCTGGGAATACACTTCAGGTGTTAGGAACAGGGAAGAGATATTCCAGGAAAAGGCGCAGCGGTGTGAGAAAAGAATAATCAGCTGCCAACAATGGACATTGAGAAATGATCACCCGGGAACGCATGTGGCATGTTAATATTCCTTGGTTCTCCACCGCCCCATCCTCTGTGAGCCCTGATTAAGAGGAACAACCAAGGAGGAGTCTCAGAATAAAACACTGAAGGAAGGATCCCCTAGAAAGGTATGAAAATTACTGAAACAAAGCTCTATTCAGTGACATGGGTAAACAGGTCAAAGAGAAAGCAATTATGGTAGAGCATCGAAGAATTGGGGAGACAGATGAAAATCACATGCCGGACACCCTTAAGTGTTGGTGTCATCAAAAAACCTGAGGAGCAAGGACAAAAGGCAGGCAGCAATGTAGAGAAAAGGGGCAGAGAGAGGTGGTAGTGTTGAAGAACTTTGGGCAGCTGGGAAAGGTACCCAAGCTATGCAGTTAAATCCCCCAAAACAAAACAGAAATGAAATAATTTGGTGAAAGAGTCCAGGCTGAAAAATCTAAAATGCAGAAATGCAGATTTAAACCTGGTGGCTATGGTAATTAAGGTCCTAACTCACACGCAGATGTTTCATATTCATACACATTTTTAGCATAGCAAATACACTCTCATGTGCCTAAGTGCTCATTAGCCATCCCCGTGATCGCCTCTGCGCTAACCTCAGCAATGAAAAACCATGTCGGAGGAAAACACACCTTAATGGGCTTGACTGGAAAGGAATGAAGGATGTGGAATATTTTGCCTGGCAGTTGATTCTTAAGCCTAGGCTGAAAGATATATACTGAGGGCTTTGAGAGAATGTACTGAAAGTTGCAATAGAAAGTCCCATTATCTTTAATGGGACTTCCATGGCTAATTCCCTGTGCGGTGCTGAAAATGTGCCCCTTAAACTTGATTGCTTTTTTGCCTTAAGATATATGGAGTTAGTGGAGTATTCAATTTGGCTGTGCTTCTGCTGCCAGGATCTCGCTCCAACTGTTACCCATCACTTCTGCATTCTGTTCAGTTGTTTTGCACAGTGCCCCTCTCTGCCTGCCATCTCTCTGCCTTCTTTTCAAATGCCCATTAACCCCTTGGCTTTCAGCTCTCTTGGGCTGTGACACCTAGGAACCCAGAATGGTCGTGGGAAAATTTCATCAGTACTGTCTGTTTGACCAAACAATAATCTTGAAAGCATCAATAGACATCCAGAGGTTATTTCTGTAAAAGCTACTGGACACTTGCCTGAGCGATTACAGGCTTTTGGATTGCAACTGTTGTTAGACTGTCACTCACATTTTCTTATAGGGAGAATGTAAATATTTAATGTTTTATTAGACGTATGTATATCAGATGAATGAATTCTTTATTGCTGAAAACAAATACCCGTTTGTCCTTTTTCCACGTGAACGTATTTACGTGTTTCATTTGAAAAATTGCCTTCTCTGTTCCAGGGGAGCAAGGACATAGGCATTAGGTTTTAGAACCTAAAGCCTGTAGACTTGTGGCAATTTTCTCAAGCTTTCCATTTGTCACAAACACTTGGCTAAGGGTGACCAAGGTGGGAAAGATCAATAGGACAGCAGCAGGCCTTTCCATATTAATTTTGCAGAGACTCTGTGTGTGTCTGGGGATTGAGCAGTATTTAGCGCACTGCATTAGCCCTCAGGTGTACAATTCTTCCTCGGTCTAAGGTAATAAAAGGGAGCAGGGAAAAGAAACAACATTAAACAATTAGTTTCTTCATTCAGGTGCTTCATTCCAGTTGTCAATAGACTTTTCACATTGGTGCTCTGTGCTCAGTACTTAAAAGTAATTAGAAGCCGGAATAAATGAGATCACTGCGGGAATGAACATGCTTCACACAGAACAGTGCGTTTTATATAGAAAAATGCAAATCTGTAGTAGAGAAGGCATGCAGTCTCCCTTCAGTTTCTTTTTCCTACTTGATTGCTGTACAATCGATATCCTTACTTAGCATGCTTCAAATCTAAATCCTTTTTAATCATGAATGTATTTTTGTATGATGGGGTGTACACTCATAGTGAAGTGGTTTGGGCTGGCTGAATTAATCTCTACCAAAACAATGCATTTAAAGTATAAATGCTGAGACTGAGATTGTGATTGTTGAATTATGGATGTGGGGAGCTGGAATTTTCTAAATGCAGTAATCTACATGATATGATTTTGATGTGATGGAAAGAACCCTGGCTTTTGAATCAGAAAACTGGTTTTGAATCCTGTTACTTGCTCGCTGTGTGACCGTGATTACATCACCTGGTCTTCGGAGACTTTAAATTTAAAAAAACATTTTTTTAAATTTTATTTATTTATTTGACAGAGAGAGAGAGAGATAGCGAGAGCAGGAACACAAGCAGGGGGAGTGGGAGAGGGAGAAGCAGGCTTCCCTCCAAGCAGGGAGCCCAACGTGGGGCTCGATCCCAGGACCCCGGGATCACGACCTGGGCCGAAGGCAGATGCATAATGACTGAGCCACCACCCAGGCGCCCCTCTCTCGGAGACTTTATTGGTGAAGTGGAAATAATGATTTCTTTCTGGAAAAGATGGCATAAGGAATAAATGAGCAATATATGTGAAAGCATATACTGCAAGATCTGGCAATAGTGAACACAGTTTTTCTTACTCTGTGTTTCTGATAGTGAATCCAACTTCTCATTACAGAGTGAGAAATATGAAATGCATCTGTTTAAAATAATTAGATCATACCTACCAAAATAAGGAAGTTCTTGTAAGAACTATTTAAAAAATCACAGTAGTTGAAAAGTAGATCTTAGATATTCTCACCACAAAAAAGAAGTGGTTAATTTTGTGATGTGATGCAGGTGTTAGCAAACCCTACTGTGGTAATCATTTTAAACATATAAGTGTATCAAATGAACCTGTTATACACCTTGCAAAATCTTATGTCAATTATATCTCAACAGAGCTAGAAAAAAAGTCACAGTAATGAGTCACCATAGCGTGAAAGAGGAGTATGAAAAGTACAAGAGTAACTCCTCTGATCTGTAAGAAATAGAATACACAAAACACTGGGCCCTATTAGATAATGCTTATTTTTAGAATCCTCCTTAGGTAGCGTGTAGAAAGTCATTCAAGAGCAGTAGAACAGGATCCCCTTGAATTCAAGGACAGGAAGTTTTCTTTCCTGGTGTCAAAAACCAAGAATATGTATTAAAATAGAGACAAATATTTAGGACTTGAAAAGAATCAGGTGCTAGCACTTGTTTCTTTATTCATTCATTGAGGGGAACAGGAACCATGGAGCACCACTGTGTGGCATGTACTGTGCTATGCCAAACCAGGGACGTGAGAGAGTGCTTGGTGTCACTGCACTTACAGTCTGAGGTCTTGGGCACCTGGGTGGCTCAGTCGGTTAAGCGTCTGCCTTCGGCTCAGATCATGATCCCAGAGTCCTGGGATCAGGTCCCACATCGGGCTCCCTGCTCAGCAAGGTGTCTGTTTCTCTCTGTCTCTCTCTCTCTCTCAAATAAATAAATAAAATCTAAAAAAAAAAAAAAAAAGGTCTTGACAAAAGAACCACCTTGGAAACCAGACAGCCATACTATGGAGCACAGGTTCTCTTTAGTGATGACAATTGGAGAAAGATGGTCAGAGGATTGGCTTTCTGTATGAAATGACTCAAGGAATAGATTTATAAGTTTCAAAGTACAATAGAGAGAAAGAATATATAACATGTCATGTTCACAGTGTGAGAGAACTGATTCTGTTAGGGTTTCAAATGTTTTCTTCTGAACCCAGAAAATATTGATAAATGATAACTGGACGGTTTTGATGAGAGTGATTAATAATTAATGAATTCGGGACACCTGGGTGGCTCAGTCAGTTAAACGTCTGCCTTCGGCTCAGGTCATGATCCCAGGATCCTGGGATCGATTCCTGCATCAGGCTCCTTGCTCAGTGGGGAGTCTGCTTCTCCCTCTGCTTGCCACTACCCCTGCTTGTCTCTGACAAATAAATAAAATCTTTTTAAAAAATTTAAAAAACAATTAATATAAGAATAATGAATCGCATATACTATGTTATATATTTTCTAAGTACTACAAAACTCATCCAGAGTGGTTAATCAGAAGACATGGTACGAGCCGTGATTAAACCCAGAGAAAGGAAAGTGAAAGCCATTGCTCATGAAAGAAAAGCCATATGCTATGTATAAGCCATAAGGGAAATCTGTGATTATGTTTTTACTAATATTTATTGTCCCTATATAGCATTTATTACTTCATCAGGTTTATTTGAGCAGTGAACACTTCTTGAACAAATACATACAATGCATTCAACAAATGCAGAGTATAAAGAAATGACTCTTACCTTTGAGGAGTATACGTGTAATACCATTGCCACACATTAAAAATTCATGTAATTTTTTTTTTCAATAAGTGTATATGGAAGGCTTATGGAGTCCTGGGAAGTATGTCGGGTCTGAGAAGGCAACAGTCAGTTCAGATACTACCAGTCCAGCCTACCAATGGTGGTAGTGGTAGTAATATTAATGAACATTGCTAATATTTGTTAAGAATATACAACATGCTGGGCGCCTGGGTGGCTCAGTTGGTTAAGTGACTGCCTTCGGCTCAGGTCATGATCCTGGAGTCCCGGGATCGAGTCCCACATCGGGCTCCCTGCTCGGCAGGGAGTCTGCTTCTCCCTCTGACCCTCTTCCCTCTCGTGCTCTCTATCTCTCATTCTCTCTCTCTCAAATAAATAAATAAATAATCTAAAAAAAAAAAAGAATATACAACATGCTATACCCTGTGTTAAGTACTAGATATGGATTATTTCATGTAATCCTGGAAACAACACTCTGAGGGGCATATATCATGAAACTCAACTTAGAGACGAGGAAACAGAGGACAAGGGAAGAGAGTTTCAGGAGCTTAAGTAACTTGCCCAAGTTCACACAGTTTTAGCAAATCCAAGCTCCAACTCGGGAAGTTTACCTGCAATGCCTGTGCTCTTTAGTCCTACACCTTTCACACAAGTATGCTACGGCATGAGAAAAGGTGTGATGTGTAATGCAAACCAAGCATCCTGAGATCATGTCCATGAGGGAGCAGCACGTGAGAACAAGAGGTGATTTCAGAGAACTGTACATAGTAGAGTGGAAGAATGAAGGAGGAAAACCAGGCACCATATTGTGAACATTTTGTATTGCATGTTAAGAAGTGGGAAGCCATTTGAATGTTTGCATTTTTTTCAAGATTTTATTTATTTATTTATTTAGCAAGAGCGGGAGAGAGAGAGCAGGCAAGTGGGGGGAGGGCAAAGAGAGTCGGGGGAGAGAGAGATTTTCAAGCAGACTCTGAGCTAAGGGCAGAGCCCAATGCAGGGCTCGATTGCAGGACCCTGAGATCATGACCTGAGCTGAAATCAGGAGTCTGACGCTGAGGGGCACCTGGGTGGCTCAGTCGTTAAATGTCTGCCTTCGACTCAGGTCGTGATCCCAGGGTCTTGGGATCAAGCCCCACATCGGACTGCTTGCTCGGCAGGAAGCCTGCTTCTCCCTCTCCCATTCCCCCTGCTTGTGTTCCCTCTCTGGGAAGAGGCAAGACTAGGAGAGTCAGAGTGAGGTTGTACCAAAAGAGATATTAGCGGTGCACCTAGAGAGGAGAGATTTATGACATAGTAAGAAATAGGAAATTAGATTAGCATGAATGGTACTAGGCTTAGGTATGTTAACATGGGGAACTGCACAATATATTCGTCTGTTATAATGGATGAGTTTAGTTTGACGGCCTGGGGGCTTATAACATTTCTCAGTCTGGAGGTGAAACAGTGGGTAAATCATAAACAACTAGACACAGATTTTAGGAAAGCAGTGATTTTAATCTTGACCACACTCAATCTGGGAAGGTTTTGTAAAAATGGGAACATTGTAGATACTAAAAATACCATTTCACAAGAAAACTTTAAGGAATTAGATAATTTCTCCATCTTATTTCTTCTAAGTACTTTCTTATGAGGGCCACTATCAATGGAGAATCTGTAACTCAGTTATTTTCCCACAGCTGCTTGTTTTATTATAGCTGAATAAGGCAGGAGCATGAGAAAAGCACAAAGAAGTAAAGACAGTTGGAAACGGAGCAGAATCATTTATATTTTTCCAACAAGGAGAAATGTATCTTTAGTTCAAAGATTGTTGAAACTAATCTGCCTTAGGCTACTCAGGACAGAAGTTCAGATGATGCCATGGAGTGCATAAAATCAAGTGATCAGCAGAGCCTTCCATCTGTCATAAAAAGCTTCTGTGAGTGTGCAAAGAGCAGTAGTAGCTGCTATGTTTCAGTTTACTTCACCTGCTTCGTTCTCTGGAGATTGAAATAGTCATTATTTCTCTGCAAAACTCGAATGCAGCCCAGGTAATCGGCTTAGTAGAGTATCTCCGAGAACCACAGCTGATTAGAGTCCTAATAACTTGTTTGTGACAGTCACTTGCACAAGTTATAATGGGTCTGGCTTTTAATTAAAGGAGAAAAAAGAAGACTCCTATAGAAAAGGGGGAAATTATTTCATGTTTTAAAAATGTCAATCTGTAAGGCTCTAAATGTACACACCTGTAACCATAATGAGACATATAACTCGTGTAAAGAATATGATCAAAATAATAGGTTCCTCAGGATGTTCTTCTATAGAGACTCTGAGGGTTGCATTTGCCCTAGGGGAATGTTCTCCCTCTTGTTTCCATGACTAACAGCAGCATCAGAGCTATAAAGGGTGGTGAAAATGAGGCAGTACACTTGGAAGTCCAGAGGTAATAAAACAAAATCAGACTCCAATTATTATGTAGAATTCTACATCGGGACAAAACTCACTGATTTCAGAATGGTGAAATTTGCTATATTTGCTTCACTTTATCTCGTACAAAATCAAATTAACCTTCACATTGATGGAAATGATTCAGATGAGTTTCAATAGTTAGGCAGTTTATATAGACGGTTAAGGGGTCATGTCTAATGCCGCCATTTGCAGAACTGGTCAAAACTGTTGTTTGACATATGGTCCCTTAAACTCAGGAGACCCCCACGCATACTTTTAGTTGTGGGTATGTGCTTCCCATATATCCTATTTTTCTAAAAAGAAATTATACTGCAGGAGCACAAAAAAAGAGAATATATTTCTTCAAGTGCCTCAATTCTACTATTTTTGCACAAAATAGTTGAAATAGCTGCTCAAGAAGCTTTTGAAGTCTCAGCGTGTATCCCTAAATCCAGTGACTCCAGTGAGTTTTGTTTGGAGGATAGTTTTCTGTTGTAATTAAATATGTAGCATTATTGAGGAGTACAATAGAAATTTCCAAAGTAGTATTTAGCCTCAATTTTACAACTGTGGGGAAGTAAAAAACAAACCACCCCTTGCTAAAGATTGCATTTTCTATTTTAATGTTGCTCACTTAATCATCTACATCGTGTTAGTTGGTTTTTTCTTTTTTTAAATTTAATTTAATTTTATTATGTTATGTTAGTTTATAGCAAATTGTTGTGGCTACAAATTCAGAGCTTTTCATCACACTAGTGTTTCATGTGTTTTATTTGTGTCAGAATCTGAATGACCCTTCTCCATTAGTAATAGGAAAGTGTGGGATCACCCCCAAGAGAGAGTAATGTAATGATTAGCTACTAAGGAAAACAGCAGAGTCCTGACTGTGAGCTAAGAGTCAGCAAATAAATCCACTGTCAGAAAGCAGAGCTCAATGCTATAAACCTCATATGGTTCTGATTTCCCACATCAGTTTCCCTATGAGTTTCTGTGTCACCCTTGTGGCCCAAATGGGTTGATGTGATGCATGTCCCCAATGGTTCAATTTAATGCATTTCAACCCTTGAGAAATTTGCATCTTTGTTCAGTACAATTTGAATCAACATTAAATGAAGCATTAGAGCTCTGGAGGTTTTAAAAGGTAATTGGGAATTTAAAAAAACAAAAATTTTTTTTTTAAAAAGGTAATTGGGAGTAAAATTGATGTTTTTTGTCTAGAATCATGGTACATGACCAAATATGTAGAAGATCCTTGGGTGTTGAGAATCTTTAATGTAATTTATTATAGAAATTTTATAGCCCTGTCAAGTACATTTTCTCAGGAGTATGCCCTAAGCAGAGCTATTGCTTGGAATGTCTTACTTCTCAAATTATGGAACAACTTTCTTCAGTGTATATGTTTTATACACTGTTATGCCTTTTTATGAAGGACAAAGTCTACTCTGTGACATTTATTTTTTTTATTTTGTGACTCCCAGGGAAAGAGTTGTCTAAATTTTAAAAATGACATTGCAGCTAGAAGGAGCTGAAAACCAAGGCCCGTATTTTCCAGGATGGGGCCAAAATACAGATTTCTTTAACTTTTAATTTAACTGTCTAATACGAAAACAGAGATACTGCTAGCAAGGACATTGGTGGGTCAGATAAGAACTTTTGTACTGAATAGATTTGCCTAGGATTCCCAGCCTTCCTAATGCTCCTTCATTCTTTTGTCCAGAGTTAGCAGAGCTGTCTCTCTGGTAATCACCGAAGTACCTATAAAACCAAATGATCTCTTGTAGAACCTGATTCTGAGTATCCATTTATGCACCGTTGAAAAACCATGTGCCACTCTCTGGATCTGGAATCTTTCAGAGAATGCTAGAATCAGAATGTTTCTTGCAAATGCTAAATATTTCCACTTGACATTCTGATTGATATAGCTGAGAGAAGAGAAGAAGCTAGGAATCAAATAGTGATATATTAACAGTAAAGTTTTGTATTACTGCTGAGCTTTCTTCCACATGCTTAATTCATGAGAATGGGATCCTGTGATGCTGTGATGGAAAAAGTAGGCCTCCGTTGGACAAATAAACTGTGACTCAAACACAGGCAGTTATTTCCCACATTGACCTCATTTTATCTTTTTAAGACTTTATTTATTTATTTGAGAGAGAGAAAGCAGAGTCAGAGAGAGAGCGAGCACAAATGGGGTGGAGGGTCAGGCAGAGGGAGAGGGAGAAGCAGGCTCCCTGCCGAGCAAGGAGCCCAATGCGGGGCTCAATCCCAGGACCCTGGGATCATGACCTGAGCCAAAGGCAGATGCCCAACTGACTGAGCCACCCAAGCACCCCTAAATGTTTCACTTTTTTAAAAATTTCAAATTAATCTTGGGACCTAATTGGAACATACACAGTGGTTAGTATGGACAGGCAGATAATAGGTAGACAAAGCCATCTGTTTTGGAAATGGTAGTGAAAGAAAGCATATACATCCATTTTTAAGGTAGATTTTTCTATTAGGTGATGCGTGTGTGATTGGTTTAGAAAATTACACTTTGAGGTACATTCTCAGAGAGCATGGTACTGGCCATGCTGATCGATCGGGAGATTACAGTCTCTGATTTAAAGTCTCTGGCAGATAATTTGCTGCTGTACTGTTGTTTATTATAGCTCGAAGTAGGAAGAAATAAATCCGTTTAAAAAGATTTTAAAAATGGATAAAAATTATAGGCTGCTTTTTAAAAATTCTTCACAACAAGTGTTATAAGCAAAGGAGGGCAAGTCATGTTTTATCTAGAAGAACAGACATATTTCAGTTTGATTAGAAAAAGATAAAGATTTTTTTTCTGAGTGTCATTCAGCTAGTGTAATGAGTGTTATTGATTAAAATGTTAGAATCAATAAGGACCTAAAATTGGAGTAGAGGCCGTAAGGAGGAAAAAAAGGTTATGGTCTGTCAAGTAAGCTGACAATTAAATGCTTTGTGAAAAATTGATTTTTTAAGCATGAACTGTCAGCTGTACTCCTTGGCTTTCTAGGGCATGCAGGAGCGTGTAAAACGACAAGTATCTGTTGTTATCACCTCATATGCTAAATATTTGTAAATATCACATACTACCAAAAGCTAATTGTAACACTTCAGCCCATCAGACTATGTATTACTAATGCTTTGTAAAGAGTTCTGTGTCATGTTAATGCTTGTCAGGTCATTGAACAGCCAATGAAACTTAACAGGTTTCTCCTTAGAATCCAATGATGCGTAATAATACAATTACACGTTGTCAGGTTCTTTCTAAAATTTCAGCAGTAACGTTTAAAGCCCCTTACTCCTCTTTTTCTTAATTCGGCAGTATCAAAATATAGCAGACATGTTGGACTAATGTAGTACAGCCTCCTAACCAGGGGTAAGTGAATTAGATATTCCTCATGTAGAAGCAATTGCCTTGTAGACCTTTCATTTGCAAGGAAAAACTGAACAGACCTAGATATATACATGTGTAAAAAACCACCAAACTACAGGGAGGTAAATGCAAAAATAGAAAAAAAAATCAGAATAAATACCCATAAATTGAAAAGCAAAGTAAAACAGAATCTGCTCATATGAATTTTACACAAAACATCTAAAAGTAATGAACATTTTAGTGAAATGTATGCAAAAGGTGCCCCTAAAAAGCAATTCAGAGACTAGCACCTGAAAATGTTAACAAATAAGTAGGCTCTAAGAGCTGTCAAAGAGAAAAATGTTGAAGGACATAAAAGAAATGCCTTAAAAGGGAAGGCAAAGGACAAAGGCACACCAATCACTGAATTCAGGGGCTGAATTCTGAATTTCTCAGGGTTGCTCTGGGCATCACTTTCCTGTATAACTAATTAAAAGCTCCTTTTGAAATTTTTACAGTCTTTTAGATTGGGTCCAAGAAACATACTTTTTAAAATATCAATTCTGATCATAGTGAATATTAATTTCACTATTTTTCTAAGCTATTGGGCATAAATTAGTGTAAATCTATTAACTGTCATGTAGATATGTATGAAAAATATTAGGAAGTCTTTTCTTTTAAACTATGTGAAATACCGGTAAAGAATAATATCTGATAACAGATTTTATTATAATTCTGTTTATTTAATTGTATGTATATAAACTCTTTCATAAACATAGTTCATTATGAGTTTGTTAAATTTAAATACTTAATTTAGGACGCCAATCATGTAGTTCTGTAATCTATTTTTAAACAGATGTCCTAGGGACGCCTGGGTGGCTCAGTTGGTTGAGCATCTGACTCTTAATCTCAGCTCAGGTCTTGTTCTCAGGATCATGAGTTCAAGCCCCACACTGGGCTCCATGCTGGGTGTGGAGCCTACTAAAAACAAACGAAACAAAAAACAGGTGTTCTATACAGAAAAATCAATGGTTCATTGTCTGGCTGCTTCCATTTTGGCTGACGTTTTTTGATTCTGAAATTAGTGTGGGGAGGAAAAATAATTTTCCCTCTATCCTTCTGAGTTCTTAGCTGAAACCCCTATAGTAAAAGACAGATTAACAAGAGAAAAATAAACAGAAGTTTATTAACATGTATACCTCTCGAATACATGGGGGATACCCAAAGAAAAATGAGTAACTCTCTGAGGAGGGAGATTAGGTGTAATATATTCTGCTCTTCTTCATTAGTAACCCAAACTGTTTTTGAGGTGCTTAATGGGAGCCCGTGGCATTTGACTTGCTTTTGCTTTTGCACACAGGTGCACCCTGAGTGTGACACTGGAGCAGGCCATCATTCTGGCCCGAAGCCATGGGCTGCCTCCTCGCTACATCATGCAGGCCACAGATGTGATGCGGAAGCAGGTAAGTCTCACGCACCGTATAGGGACTGTTTCACAGGACCTGGATTTGAGGCTTCCTTTTAATCAGGATTTATCAGGTTTAATTGGAATAATCAGCATTTATCAGGTGTCTCACGGGTGCCTGGATGTGAGGGACAGTTTTCCGGGCTCAGAGGGTAAGTGTGGACAAGAAACACTCCCAGGGATGAAGGCAGTACAGACATCTATATGAGGGCTCTCCAAGAAATTTAGCCAAGCTACAAAAAGAGATGCCTAAAGAGGTAACCTGAAGGAGGAAAGGGGTTGGACAGGCATATCGGGCAGGAGTGGATTTGGGGCTTATGTAAAGGACAAGGTCAAGGGGTGCATGGCATTTTTGGGGCATTGCAGGTGATTTACTAAGGCTCTGGGAATACATTGAGGAAGGGGTTGGAGACAAGGAAGAGGAAAGAATTGAGGGCCCTGCTTGCTCCTGGAGCTCCCAAAGGGAATGCCAAGCCATGCTAAGAAACTTGTGCATTATTCTGAAGATAAAGCACATACCTCAGATTTTCCTTCAGAGGATGAATAGCAATCTTAGGAATGTCTTTAGGTCACTGAAGTATTTATAGGTGGGAATATACTTTTCTTATCAAGAGAATGAAGTTCTGGATATAATACCCAATGGTATTTTAAATGTCACAGTTTGGTTTTTAACTCTTAAAATTCTTTTAAAAAATAAGAAAAATGCACTAACCTCTAATTTGTTGATTATTAGGAAAATGTACTTAATCTAATAGAAAAGACACAACTCAGTAGAAACACAAAATAAGTTGGAAAAGATCAATTTTATATTTTCTTCCACATTTTCTCAGGGTTACCACAGAAAATTGATTTACATGCTCACTTGGTTTGAATTCCCCAGTGATAGTGAGTGACTTAGTTTTTTTGGTTTTTTTAAGATTTATTTATTTATTTTAGAGAAAGAGAGAGAAAGAGAGCACACGGGGGGAGGGGCCAAGGGGGAAGGAGAGAGAGTCTCAGGCAGACGCCCCGCTGAGCTCAAGCCCGATTCAGTTCAACTTGGGGCCCATTCCACAACCCTGAGATCAGGATCTGAGCAGAAACCAAGAGATGCTTAACCAGCTGTGCCACCCAGGCACCCCAAGTGACTTAGTTTTCAAGATATGCTTTTGTAGTTAAAACTGCTTTATTTACTCAAGACTTAGCATATAACTCTTACACAAACGTACAAATCCCTGAGGGTTTGCTCCCAAGATGATACTACAGAATGTCAAAAAAAAAAAAAAAATCCATGGAAGCAGTCATGAGGCCAGCACCAGTTTGGGGTCTGCGATTCGGAAATAAGGTACAACAAGTAGAGCTACATTGGAGCTTCAGGCTGGGAACCCTGGGGCTGGAGACTGAAAACCAAGATCTCACAAGGTCCAGGAGAGATTTGCTAAGTAAAGGTTAGATCCACAAGAAGCACGGGATGCACTGTGGGTCAGCTGGAAAAGGGCAAATACAGATGCAAATGCCAGCAGATTTTGGAAGGATTTTTTGGGTGGATATACAAATTTGGTTTTAAAAAATAGATCAAGGTAAACTTGTGATTATCCATATCAGGGTTGGGTTTGGGATGCCAAAAATACAGCAAGAGACTAAACATTCTGTTTCACTCTGTTGCTGTTAGAGTAGGTTTGCACTAAGACTTGAAGGAACCATCTCAAAATTATAGTTTATGGCAAGACTAAGAGACTGTTATTAGCCTGTGTTAGAATACTCTAGTACAGGAATAATGATGGATGGGCTAGATATACAGTCATATTATATGGACTTCAATAATCAAAACCTTTAAGTTCTCACAACTGAAAAAAGAGATAGATAAAATAGAGATGGAAAGTAAAAATCATATTATGTAAGCCCTAATGACTTGTTTAACCGGTGCAGACCTTTCTGAGATACAATGTACATAATGATATTTACATATATTATTAATATATATATAAAATATAACTTAAGTCAACTGAAAAGTTATGAAGTTTCTTATCAAATCACGGTTGATTTCTAAACTGCACTGTTTTTCCGTATTTATCACCTCTCCCTTCCGTATTTTTAAAATAAATAACATTTAGAATAGGTAGCTTCCCTCCTTTGTTACTTGTTTCTCTGGTCCAAATGGCTTGGAGACAAAGAGCTGATTTCTGACTTCATGAAAGATCAGAGAGCCTGGGACCCCTCTCTTTGGAGAAACTGGGCTAAACTGATGCACAGAGAGATTTTTGCAATACTCCCTCTGTTGCTCATCCTCTCCCCAGGGTTCAGCTGGTACAGGCAGTGAGATTATTGGCTGGGATCCACTCTACAAGCCAACTCTCCCCTGCCTGTGATCTGAGTAGTTAGAACACAGGTGGGAATCAAAGATCTAACTTTTCTGTTCCCTTTGCCTTTCAACTATTTAGATACAACTCTCCAGAGACTGAATGGTTGGGATATTTGCCAGGTTAATAAATAAGATTCTCTAAGATCTTTAGTTTCCTTTTTAGGAAGAAGAAGCTCTTCAGCAGGATTTATTCTTCTAACTGCACTATTGTTTTCATGTACAGATTTTGTGTATGTGCTTTTCATAGACTTGTTGAATGCCCTGGTTGAGTTGTTGGAAGGAAAGGTGAAAGATAGAAGGAAGGGTCCCATGGCGGTTCTAATTTTTTGATAACGATGATCATAATCCTAGGCAGCACTTTGACATAACCAACGGATCTCATTAATAAAAGGCTTGAGGGAGAAGCTCTCATTGACGTTAGAAACCAAGTTTTCTATCCTGCAAATTAATCATTCCAAGTATTATTTGGTTGAAGCTGATCTCAAAAATGTTTTGGCCTTTTTAATAAAACTGGAATTTCAAAGAATTCTGTCTCCTTACCTCCAATCTCAGGGCATAATACTGGGCACCAATATCAAAGACTAAGGAAGATGTGGTTCTTGCCCCTTCTCATGATGGCCACATGGGGGCAAATCATGGTGATACAGGCACCAACAGACAAGTGATATACAACCTCAGTGTTTTAGGATGGAAGACAGGGAGTAAATGAGTGATTAGACAGTGAGCCCCTCAATGGCTGGGACACTGAGTATATCTTATTTTGGTGGCACAGGTTTCCAGAATAGTACCTAGCAGAGAGTAAATGCTGAATGACGTGTGGGCAATGGATTAGTTTTAACTAGAATAACCAGGAAAAGGCTTCATGCTGCAAGTGATAATATGATAGTGGCTTAATAGCATAGATTCTTGAGCCAAACAACCTCAACTTGAATCCCAGGCCAGTGTCTACTGTCTGTATCATTTGGGACAAGATTGCAAGTCTCCCTGTTACTTAGTTTCCTCATTATTAAAACAAAGATAATAATAGCACTTGCCCCATAGTGGTGTGAGGATTAAATGAAGCAATATACTCAATGTACTTAAAACAGTATCTGATACAGTGAAGGACCAATTAATTATTGCCCAAGATGGTATTTGATTTGAGCCTGGGGGGATAAATGTGATGTGGACAGGTAGGAAAGATGAGAGAGAGAGTATTTAGGTAGAGGGAGCAACATGAGCAAGGTATAAAAGTGCAAGTATCGGGGCGCCTGGGTGGTGTAGTCAGTTAAGTGTCTGACTCTTGGTTTCAGCTCAGGTCATGATCTCAGGGTCATGAGATCGTGCCCCGCATCAGGCTCTGTGCTCAGCGTGGTGTCTGCTTAAGTTTCTCTCTCCCTCTCCCTCTGTCCCTCCATGTATGCACGCTCTCTCTCTCCCTCTCTCTCTTTTTCTCTCAAATAAAGAAATCTTTTATTAAAAAGTGCAAGTACCTGGCATGTTGAGTATATGAAGAATTATATAGTTGAATTCGCTGTGGAATATGCCAATAGTTGTGGTCAGCATGATAAGCATCAATTTTATTTGCAACCTTTTAAGAACGCAAAAGTCTTTCATTAGATTATTTAATAGAATATTATGAGACTAAAGACAAAAAGAATTATACGTAAATACTATAGTTTAGTAAATCTGTTTCCCACAGGGATATGATTCAGAAATTATAAAACTAGGCTTGTGTATACTAGGCTTGAATAGATAAGTAAATATATTGTAAATAATGAGAATAAAGTTTCTTACTGTGAGAAAAAGAAGTTAAAAATAGGGGAAGGGAAAAGGCTGTAATCCAGAACGAAACCTATGGCCTGGGATTGAATCAGAGGTAGCAGCTTGAACTGATGGACACACACAGAGATATGCATAGATGTAGAAATAACTATAGATGTTTGAGTCTGTTGGCATTAGTCAACTAGCCTGTCTACTGAGAAGACCTAGAAGCAGTTACATGCCCTTAGTAGCAATGAGCATACCCAGTGTCCAGACCTTGGGTTCTAAATATAAGTCTCCATTAAAAAGAACCAACGATCCTTGGAGGAGTGGTTAATTTCCAGCTGAGACAGAGAAGATGAGCCTAGAACATCTTGAGGTACCAAAAAATAAACAAGTATTCAAAAATGCTTGTGATTCTTTCAGGAGGACATGAGAAGCCACCTGAAGATGTTCCTAGCAGCCAATCTGGAACAATTTTAACAAAAAAAATTATTAATAATAGAAATATTGGATAATAACTCAGAATAAAATAAATATTCATAAATTCATACTAATTTCAATAAATACTTGAATAAATAGATAATGGATTTGGGGAGCAGGGATGACTCTTATTTATAGAAGCATTCCTTCCTAAATGCTACAGTATCATTTTTGCAGACAAGATACACCAATGGAGGCTAAAATCAGTGAGCAAAAGTTTGAAGAGAAACAATATATGTGCAGAGTCTCATAGTATCTTCCCCAACATAATTATTAACTACAAAAAGAAAAGTAGAAACTTTACAGTGGAAAAATCTGGCAGACATCACTTGAACCAAGTGATGGAAGTTAATGGCACCGATGATAAGACGTAGAGACATCATGTGACAGTCAATGTCAGTGATCTCATGCACCGAGAAGGCACAAAATGCATGTCCTCTATCTAATCATGAGGAAAGATCTGACAAACCCAAATTGAGGAACATTCTGCAAAATGATGACCAGTAGTCCTCAAAAATACTAAGGTCATGAAAGACAAAGAGAAACTGAGGAAGTGCTATGGATCAGAGGACCGAGGAGACAAGAAAACGAAATGCAGTAGGGGATCCTGGATTGGATCCTGGAATAGAAAGGGGACACAAGTGTGGGAAATGGTGAAATTTGAATAAGACTTGCAGCATTGTACTGACGTTTCCCTGGTTTTGGTCATCATACTATAGGGTAAGTGTTAGAGGGAGGTTACATAGCTGGGTATGTGAACTCTCTGTTCTGCTTTTATAACTTTTCTCTAAGTCGAAAAGTACTACAAAATAAAGAGTTATTTTTTAACTGTTTAATTGGGATTCCTAAATTCCTTCCCATCTGTCTTTCTGCCACCCCCACCCCTTTTCCCTATTTGCTTTCCTTTATTTGGTCCAACTTGAGAAAATAGGTTTTGTTTTCCTTTCTTCCTTTTCTCCTTTTCTTTCTCCCCTTCCCACAGCTCAGAAATTTGGTAGCAGGAGATCGAGTTTCGGAGTTGTTTTTTTTTAAACCACTCTCCTTCATCTATGCTCAGCCCCAAACCCTGGTGTTTGGTTCTATGTAGTAACTAATTACCATTAGGAACTGAGCAATGATTATAGCATCATTCATGAACTTGACAGGTTGTGAAGACTTTTTCATGGCTAAAGTACATTGTCTTTGGACTCTAAACTTCGAGACAGAATTCTTACATTTCAGAGATCCACGTGCCCATGCCTTGTCCAGAAATTGCTTTAGAACTATTTAAGAAAATATTTTCTTGATAAATACTATGAAGTTTAAAATAGCTAATTATTCAGATAAGGACAAAACAGGTGCATGAGTGCGATAGAATTGTGATTTCTGATCCCCGAAAGTGGGGACACAGCAGGTATTTGTAGCCTGCTTATTTCTTATTTTCAACATCTAAAGTATTGCTTGCTTCTAGGAATAAAGATGTAGCTGAGATAGTGAACAGGAAGCTGTGATTTAAATTTATTTTGAATGATTTGGATGGCTACTGAAATAAATATCAATCCTTTGGAATGATATATCAGCATATTTTGATTCTTAAAAGCATTAGTTATGAAAATGCTCAGATGATGATTTCCCTCTTCTGCTTCTTCTAGTCTCTCTTGACATTAAATACATTGAGGGAATAAATACTCTACTCTCAAATGTTAATGGTATGTTAAATAATTACTAATACAATGTAAAGCTAAAAAATGACTTTCCCTGATTCTTTCAGGGAGCAAGAGTTCAGAACACTGCAAAGAATTTGGGAATCAGAGACCGAACCCCACAGTCTGCTCCAAGGTAAGTGACTCCCCAGGTCTGCTCTTTCGCAAAGGGCTGGCCGCCATTTCCCAGGCAGGGTCACTCACAGCTTATGCACCTGCCCCAGCACATGCCTAGTGCAGTACTGATTGTAAGCATGCAAATTGGCCTTGTAAACACTCTGTGGCTAAATGTGACTAGGCATAAATGGTCTCTGAATTCAACGGAAGTTTAGGGGAAGCAAACTGAGAAGTAACAGGTAGAAGTCTTGACATTATTCTGTTTTGCAGTCTACATAGGTGCTACTAAAATTTGTATTCCAACTGTACTGAACCAACGCAATGCCATTTTCATTTCTATTTCTATGCCTGCACATGCCGTTACCTTGGGCATGATTGCTTTTCCCATCTGTGTCTGTTTGAAAAACCCCTACTTAACCACAAAACCCAACTTAGATGTCCTTTTCTCTTCAACGTCTTGGCTGAATTTTCTTCCTCTTTGTGCTCCCTTATCATCTTGTATTGGTCTAGTATAGCCCTTATCATATTGTGTTACAAAATATTATTCCATGACTCCTTGCCCAACCTGAATATGAATTCTTTGGAGGCAGCGAATATGGTTTTTTTGGGTTTTATTCCTTGCTCATCATAGTGCTATATACTAGACATTGAATATTGGCTTTCAAGAATGTATGAATAAATAAATGAATGAATGAGCTTTTTCTTTGTGATCAGGCCAGATATTCCCAGTTCACATATCATCAAAAGAAGGGACTCTAATTCACCTTTGGAATAAATGAACATGGGAACAGCCATCAAAGAAATGTTCATTTCCCTGGTGGCATTAGGGTAGGCAGCCATCTCTCTCGAAGTGGGGCAATATTAAGTGATTTCTTTTACATTTGATTGTTTTTATACAATTGGCATTTTAACAAAAAGTACCCTCCTCCAAGCACTGTCACAGACAAGACACTCTTTGTTTCTGTTTACAAAGCAGTTACCAGAGTGAGAATGATGACTGTAGCATTTATGAAGTTATATTTCATTCTACAAAAGTATGTGGGTAATGGAAGTACTTTCCAAAGGGGAAACATTTTTTCCCCCTGACAATGGATGGAGCCCTGTGTTCTAAGTGTGTTTATTTTTAGTGCTGACTTCTGACTCTATTTAATCTTCAAGTCTTATCAATGTTATCTTGCATAGTTCATTAGGTTAGAAAGACCTTCTATTGCTAAAGAATCATTTCACCTAAGCATTCTCTAACACCTTGAGCAGACATGGTATATTTGGATAACAGACCCAGTGAAGTGTTAAAATCCCAATGAGAAAACAAGATAATGGCTTAGCAAGGTCTTCTTAGCTAGAGCTTATAAACACTAATAAAGAGTGGGGTTAAGATAAGACTTCAGCGTCTTGATCAATAAACCAGTACGCAAGCTGAATACAAGAAAAGAATCCGATGAACTCACTTTTTTCTTTATTGGGTTGTGTTTTAAAACACTTGAACTGAAACATAATAAAATGTGCCAGCTGTAGAGTTGACATTTTTTACGAGAGAGTAATAATCCCAAGGGAGAAATTGCGAGTAATTTTTAAATTTAGTTCTATGTATTCTTTCACTCATTCTACAAATATTTATTGAGGACTTAAGAAATACACAGCACCCTGCTATGCCCCATGGAGAACATAAACATGAGATAGAAACAATTCCAGCCCTTAAGGACCTTTCAGGCAAAGAAATGGGATGACAAAACATAACTAGAAGGAAAGGCAGAATGCGAGAAGCACTCTATGAGGTGGTGTGGAGACAGTGCCGAGGGCCCAGAGGGCCGGAGATAGCTGAGAACCAGGATTCCTGCCCAAAGACAGCAAATTGAAGAACAAATTTTGGCTCTCAAGAACAGGCCACCCATAGACAAGTCTGGGGTGATGTTTCTGCAAATATCTTCATGGAGGAGATAGAGTTTGCTATCTCTGCCTGAGATAATATTTGGTTAAAATCCCTTACCTATCTCTCCCATAGTTTTCCTTTCCCCGTCACTGTCTTTCACTACTTAAAATTCACCTCAGCAGACAATATGTTGACTTTCTGCCATATGTTTGTAGATGTCAGACACTGTTAAAAGCTAGAAATAAAGACTTGGTCCCTTCCACTAGTCAATGGGGTGCAGTAGAGAGACAATTGAATAAAATGAGAACAGTATCCAAAATGTAAGTACTGTGGCAGACATAGGCACAGATTGCCATGAGAACAGAGAGAAGGGGCACAAAACTCAGCCTAAGGACAGAGAGGGGAGGTTGCAGAGTGTTCCTGGCCCAATCGGCATGGAATAGATGTCCTCCACAGCTGATGTGATCACACCCACGCCTGGAGAGCACATCTCACTCCGGGAACTACACCCAGATCTCTATGACTGGTGGGTTGAATGTGATTTAAGAATGATACAAGGTGAGGCTGGAGGCATAGGCAGGGGCTGGATCAGGAAGAGACGTGTATGGGATACTGAAGAGCTCTGATTTCACTTGAAGACACTAGGGAGGCATTAAAATGCAGTCTTCCTGTCTGGAAGATTTAAAATTTCAAATTTATCTCTGGCACCATTAAGAAGATCCATTTGAGGACAGCTAAGACTGAAGGCAGGAGCTTGAGAGGAGATTGTCATGGCACTGAGGATGAAAAGGAGAGGATGGTTCAAGGGATATTTAGGAGACAGAATTAATAGTCTTTGGACACTAGTTGGATGAAGGGAAAAGGAAGATTCTAGAATGACTACCAAATCTTTGGTTTGGGTGACAAGGGGCAAATGGTTCTAGTCACTGAGAAAAATAAGCATGTGAAGGGAAAAGAGGATGAGCTCATCTCAGTAATATTGGGGCTGAGGATCAATGGGACACCTACGTGGAGATGCCTTTGTGGGCGGTACAAACCACGTTCTTCCCCTCACGTTCACGTGCCACATCTTCAGAGGAATAAACCTAATCTTCATCAAGAACCAAATATTACATTTTAGATGTAATGACACACTGGTCTTATTTTCTATTATGTCCCAAAACCTGGAAACCACTGTGCTATGACAGCTTGATTTTCTTTATTTGCTTAATTGTGAAGCAGCATACGGTGGCAGTTACAAGTGAAAAACACGGTTTTGAGTTCCAGCTCCTGCTTGTGACCTTATTTAGCCAGGTTATTTATTTTCTCTGAGACAGTTTTCTCATCTGTAAGCTAGGGAGAATTGCCTTAGGACAGATTATTATTGACGCTCTAGCCTTCAAAAGAGGCATTTGCTTTGTGGTCTCCCTCAACACAACTTTTATTTATGCCATGTAGAAAGATGAAGGGCATGATCTATAGATTGAAGTTTGAAAGTTCTACTTCTGGCAGATGGGGATTGGGCTGGAAATACCAGTTCCAAGATGGCTGCCAGAGCCCCAACAGGCAAAGAAGAAAATGGAGCCAGGAACAAACCTTTTCACACAGGGGCATGGGTGTGCCTGAGTGGAATGAGAAGACAAGGGTCCTAAAATGTTGGGCAAAGCCAGGCCTCCCGTTACCTAGCAGTTTAGCTACCAGAGAAACAAATGCCTCAGTGCAGGGTAAAAGTCCAACTCTTAACTATTACATTTTGCTTCCCAACTTCATCTGCCTGTTCTAAATTCCCCAAGCCCCACAATCTCCATTACAAATGTGTCTGAACTGAAATAACCCTGAGTCACTTCCAAGAAGCCTCACAGAAGCTGAATCTGCCCAGCTCTGCAGTACCCAGAGCTATTATTTCATTAGGTGATCACAGGGAGTAGCCTTTTTGCCAATTTGCAAGGCAGACATTTCAAAGACTCACCTACCCAGTGGCATTAGCTCCATTATGTGGAAACGTGCAGTGCAAGGTAATGGAATGTCATGGCGCAGCCCAGATCTCACGGGGTAGGACATCGCCACTCAGCTTACTGTTTCTGTTCTACCTGAGTAAGGCCACTGCCTTTCTACCCATTAGGCAGTGCTATCAGGGAAATGAAAGGATAGAAATTAGGAAAAGAACTTTCTGATCATTCTATTATTCCAGCGCTGGGAATGCATTTTGAAGCAACACCATATTTTTCAACTGCAAAGGCAGCTTTGAACTATATCAGCTCAATTTAATGTATTCTTTTCTCCGGGAAGGATGAAATGAGCTCTTCTGATGTGAGATGTCCTTATTTCAGTATTCATTTTCTTCCATGGAGATGACTTGTAGAGCATTAAGCACCTTTCAGACTTGAAATACATTTTGCAAATCTCCAAAGGCAGTAACTTTTTCTGTGTGTTTCCAGACTAGGAGAGTTTATTTTGTTAACTAGGTTTCTAACTCAATATTCACCCTTTTTCAGTCTTTTCCCCCATTTGATTTAGAATTAGCATGGGATTAAATGTGGAAGGAAGAGGAAACAGAATTTGCTGAGTTTGTCAACAACTCATGTAAACTTTGCCCGATTTAATCTATAAAAGAAGTGAATCACCACAGCTACCCCTGAGTTTGGAGGACTTTTTAAAAGGAGCAAAGTTGACACCTGTACTTAAGATGTTTAGATCACAGACAAAGCTCTGAAGTAGGGTCAGCGTGGCCACGAACTATAGGACTGGGAGTGTCTGTAGTCCGACACCTGGTCAGCTTAGTCAGCTGATCTTCACTCAGCCTGTGCCTTCCATATAGGTTTGCCCTGTCTGGTCCCTGGCTGTCTTGCAGCTATTATGTTCTCCTTCATTTCATTCTGGAGCTAGGATATAACCAGTCAGGAGAATGTGGAGCCCTGGAGCTTATACAATCCTCCTTCAGTCCCCCACCCCTTGCCTTAATGCTAAATGACCTCAAACATCTAGATCTGGGATGCCAAGAGGGAGCACTTCCGGGCATCTCCACCAGCTCAAGGAGATGCCTGGACCCACTTGAATCTCCACCTGATTCTGCTGACAGGTGAGAGGAAAGATGGGCAGAGCTGGGCAGGTATTCCTCAGGAAACACCAGATAATTGTGTTTGGAGAGTCAGGCCTCAGGACTCTGCCACATCAGCCCTATTCTTAACTGACTGCACCGAAGAGATGGTACAAAATGAAGCAACTTTCAAAAATGGGTCAGAAAGCCAGCAGACCCCTCTGAGCAGGTGCTGTTTTGCTACAAATTCATCATGATAGACAAGATGGTAATTATCATAATAATATCATCTCCTAGAATTCAGAGAATCGATTTTGCTGCCAGCAAGGTGAGCAGTCGGGTTTGGCAGCCCAGAGCAGAAGCAGCTGGTGTGGAAAAGGCATCGCCAGTCCTCTAGAGCAGCAAAGAGACACTGGTGTTTTCTGAATAATAGAACCGAGGTTTTGGAGTTTGCTAA
This sequence comes from Zalophus californianus, assembly GCF_009762305.2. Classification (NCBI taxonomy): domain Eukaryota; kingdom Metazoa; phylum Chordata; class Mammalia; order Carnivora; family Otariidae; genus Zalophus; species Zalophus californianus. The sequence goes on from NC_045598.1 coordinate 127,981,554, forward strand.
TTCATATGTGATGTTTAGTAAAATCGGCAATATGATCATGACTCCTGAGCCAGGCAATCATTGTTGATATCCTTTTCCTACCGGTAACAACGTCTCAGGTGATGGCAATATGCCAGGCCCATGTCACACTCTTCCGTGCCTTTTCTAGGCTCTATAAGCTGTGCGAGCCGCCTCCCCCCGCAGGAGAAGAATGAAGAGAATTCCCAAGGAACCAGGCAAGCAGAAGCTTCTGCTCATCAGACAGAGGACATGCTGGCTACACATTCTTCATTCAAGAAATGAATTTTTTTTTTTCTCTAAATCCTTCACCATGGAGTAACTAACCAGTGTTCAACCTATACTTGGATATTTGTGCTGGCTACGGATTGGAGGTCATTCGGACAATTCGAAGCTTCACCAGCTCATCTCTGTATGTATTGACACTCACTGTTCATTCTTAGGGTAAAATTCATCCCTGGAATTTATAAAAAAAAAACAAAACAGAGATAAAAAAATGAACCGTTGTGCCTGCTCTCCCATTTATTCAAATTATTTTATTGTGTTTGTTTTCAACTTCTCTGAATGGGATCATGTAATCATGGCTGTTTCCACTTGAAGAAGCCTTTCACTGAGGACACGTGGACACACTTTCCAAACCCTCACACAGAAATGTTACAGACAGTAGAGGCTGGGTGCTGTGAAAGGGACTCAATCCCTCCCCTGTATCAGAGAAAGTAGCTCATGTGTGAAAGGTGAAGAGCATGCTCTACTCTTTCTCCTGAGGGTTTATTTCTCTGTAGGAGAGAAGAGAGCTGATGGAGGCTTCTACCAAGACTTTCTTCCATCCCCTTCTAGGTATCCTTTGTGCTTGTGGACAGTTCCAGCAGCCAGATGCTGTCACTGGCTTCCCTTGGGCCGTGTGCTTTGGGGCTGGGCCGCAGGTGGCCAGGGGTGGGGAGCGGTGGAGATCAGAGAGGTATAGGAGGGGAAAGAAGGGTACAGGAGGAAACGTAAGCCCATTTAAAAATTTAACCTCTGACTTAGAAAGACACCTAAAATTCTTACTTTTATGAAGGCTTTCATATGAGAACTGAGACTCGTAATAGAGTATACCGTGCTGAGTATTTCTCTATCAAGGTTTGTGTATAACATATGAAAATAAAGCTTTATTTGTTGACCTTTACAAGGACTATTAAAGACCTTGATAACATATGGAAGCACAAGGTGTATTCTATTTTCATTCTAAAGTATGTGTAATGCTTATCATCTCTATGTTGATAAAATAACATTGTTAGCATAATGAATATGGTCATATTGATTTTTGGGTCTATAATTTTCAAAGCAATTAAAATGCCCTTACTGTGATTGTGATAATTATATGGATTTAGGCTAATTTAGTATGTGAAATGCTTTTTATAACTGAAGTATATACAGACCGTTATTAAATTTTAATTTATGAAATTTGATAATGCTTTTCAAATGATTATTAAAAACCTTCACCACTTGCAGTTGTGTATTGAATAACAAAAAAAACCTGTGTTACGTATGTATGAGGTATTCATATACTGGTCAAGCTGATAAAAATTGTTCTTTGGCACAGAAACACGTAAGATTTTTGCCTTAAGTCCATATACATAATGAGAAGTAAAGAAACAAACTCCAAAGTTTTCAAAGAAAAAGTTGAACACTTTGAATTTAATGAAGATATGATCTTAACACAAATACCTATATTGACTTGTAGGGATTTAACGTTCTTGATATTATAAACAACTGACCCTGAAGGTCCATGACATTAGTCTTTTGTGATTTTCCCGTACTGAAAAATTGATGACATTCAATGCAGGCTAATGAGGGAGCAGAACTGATCAACTAGTAGCAAGGATTTTTCATAATGTCATTACTGTTTTCTAATCACCATTCTGGAAGCCTTATTTCTCATTAGAAGGATGAAGTGGTCACTTAAACACTTCAGTCATACTTTGCTATGTTTCATGGGGGAAATTATGTGCTATTATGGTATGTACAAATTATAGCGTATCTTTAAGGATCTAATCTCTATATAAGAGGATGTGGTTAATATTTTAAGGGTTAAATGTAGTGTAAGTGTACCATCTGTCAGAGTGCTTGGCACTTATTAAATGCTCAAAAGTTAGTAATGATTTATATTATCATCAGTCACTGTCATTTTTTTATTAAAATAAAAATTGTAGCTAACATTTAAGTAATTACTGTGAGCCAGGCAATACCTCCAAGGGCTTTACCCCTGTTTTGTTGTTATTGCTCTACAAATCCTCACAGCGATTTGAGATGGTACTCTCTTCATCACTCCCATTTCACAGTTGAGGAACTGAAGCAAAGAAGAGCCCGGTGATTCTCCAAGTCGGTCACATGACGACTTCTTCTTCATACATTATGCTGCTTCTCCTTATTAATAGAAGAACTGTTGTAATATTATTACCAATTATTTGTTAATAAAGCTGGAGTTATGGGACACATGTTGCCATTAAATTATGCACTTTATATTGAGGAAAACAATGAATGGAAACATGTAAAATGTCTTTAATATGTGAAAATCATAGGATTTCTTAGACATTTTACCATTCTGGATGCAGTTTTGAGGCAATGAAATGCTACTGCAATCTCAGAAAATAGATTCCTCATCATTGAAGATAAACAGTTTTAGATATGTTTTGAAATTCTGAAAAAGTATATCCTATAAAATTTGACTATGATTCCAAAACAGTGGCAACGATAAAAAATATCCAATGCATAACTGAATAAAGACAATTTTGAATACCATAACGTACCTCCATGTGACATTGGACATTTAACCGGCCTTGAGTTTTTAGAATGGGTTTACCTAAATGTTCACATACTCCTCTACCTAACTGCTCACATGCTCCTGTATAATTCCTTTAACCGTTGCTAAAGCCTACCAGCAGTTCTTCTGAGTTCCACATTTGGACATTTGCCTCTCTTCCCCTAAACAGGAAGGTCATGAGTAGAAATTTTGGCTCTCAACATGGGATCTACCCAAAAATAATTGCTAACTAGTAATCCATTGTCAGTACATCTTAAATATTCCATCATATCTTATAAAGTTATCTAATATTAAATATTACAAAGCTTAATATAGTATTAACAGAATGAGCAATCTGAAGAGACTAGAATTTTATATCTATTTCCGTTACTGTTTAACAAGAAAGAAAGAAACAAAGAATGTCTGTATGAGTTTTACTTATATTGGCTATATAAAGTTGAATTTAGAAGGTAGGTTTTATTTTGTGAACCAATATCCTAAAAATCTTAGAAGCTTCACACTATTTTCTGTCTCTTTAAATCACATTCTTTCAGTGGCTTAGATTCCCTATGCTTTCAGTGGTCACTCTTCTTGCAGCAACAATGTTTAATTTAAAAATGGGCTAATTTCATATGATATTATAATACATATGATATTGTAATGATACTGGTTCTGACTCTATTGATTTAAATTTTGTGATAGTTAACCTAAGTTCAGTATAAAATGAAATTATCCTTGATACTAACTATTAAAGCCAAGATAATGAATAGGTAAAAAAAAAAAAATCCTGAGGGGCATATTAACTAATGTAAGAAAATAAACTATTTTGGGGGCACCTGGCTGGCTCAGTTGGTAAAGTATGTGACTCTTGACCTCGGGATTGTGAGTTCAAACCCCATGTTGTGTGTAGAGATTACTTTAAAAATAAAATCTTTAAAAAAAGAAAGAAAAACTATTTTCAGCCCCCTGTGCACATACAGTTTTTAGGAAAAAAATAATATTTAGGGACGTGGAAGCATTTAGTTGAGAGTTAGCTACTCTACGTACTTGAAAATAATGTATTTGTATTTAGAATACTAAAGTATTCCTTGATTAGTTCATATAGATCTTTTCCTATGACTTAGGGGAGGTTACAAGGGCATATTTTTATTCACTTGTATTTTAAAAAAAACATAATATTGAAGTTTAAAATAAATAACCCTACTTTAAGTCATTTTACTTTACATTTTACTTTTAAGGTCATTTTTAGATTTTCTTCACTAGTGGTATTTACTAATATGGAAACTAATATTTTGTATGTGATTAAATTGCTTCTGAATTTTTAGAAACTATGTTTAATTCTTAAAGACTCATTTTTAAGTAAATAATATACTAAATTATAGTTTAATTACTTTCCTGAAGCCAGTGATAGTTATTTCATTAACGTGTGTGTGTATACCTACACAATTCTTTTGAATATATACCTACACATGCACATACACACACACAAATAAACATGCTTACCAATTAGCTGAATGAATTGTCAGTTGTTCTACTTAAGAATAAGGGCAAAAGCTTTTGAAATGGTTTAGAATGATCTGAAGTTTGATTAAGAAAAATATTCTGTACACTATCAGATTTTTGTAGTTTTAGTGATAAGCCTCAGAAAAGTTTCACCCTACATGAGGCAGAAGAGGTGGGGGGAAGTTATGAGCAGAGTCTGGGCCAAGAATGGGCTCAGGGTAATTCCTTTTACATATAGTGGTCGCAGTCTTCCTAGGTGCTATAATTATGTAATTGTTATCACAGTTAGTCTTTGATTTAAAAAAATTTTTTTTACTACTTCAAGCCTTTTGCTTTTAACAGTGATCTCAGCATTCATATTGCCACGTTGTGCACGCATGGGAGATTGTAAAAGTATGGCCTATGCATTCTCTAGCTGTTGTTCCATAGACATATGGCTTACTTTACTCAGGATAGCTTGCTTTTCTCACTGAGAAGAGACATCTGAAGTCTACTAAGAGAGATAGAGGTAGAGATACCTGTATCTCTGTATACATTTCTGTATACATATATTTGCTACTTTTTGTTTCTGTGATAATACATTATCAAAATTACTTAGATTCTCATGTTTCAGATGAAGAGATGAAATATGGGGTTGTTCAATATATGGAATGTTCATTCTATAGATATCAGATTTGTACACAGTAAGTATACCTGGTAGGCCTTCTTCTGATCACTGACAGTAGTGTCCTACTTAGTCTGGAGTCGATTTAGCTAACTTGGCCATCCAGAAGAAGTAGCTGGTGAAGAATAGTTATTGAATTTTCAAATGATATTTCTACTAGAAATAGAAAGATTTGGATAATTTTGTGTGCAAATAACAGAAGCAATGTCATCCATTCATGTATTCACTCCACAAATATGTTTGGGACTTCACTTTGTACAAGGCAGAGCCAGTGGGCCTCATTGATGTGTTGAGTGTGTTTGGTTCGAAAGCCTTCACAGTGTCTCTTTTGTGTTAATGGTCACTGTGTCTTTTACTTGAAATGACACGATGTGTAATGCAAACCTATTCTAATACCTTGTAGGTATATATACTGTATGAAATCAAGAATACTAAGTTGGTAAAATGCTTTAGAAAACACATTTAAATTTGAATATCTAATGCCTCAAGCAAATTTATTAGAGTTTCAGATGAATATATATTTTTGTAACTGCCAAGTAAATGAGTAGATCATAGCTTTTGCTTAAAAAATATTTTTATAAGTATTCAGTTGAGAGTTAGTTCCTTTATGTATTTGAATATAATTTACATTTCATTATTTTAAATAGTATTTTACTATCATTTTACTATTTTAAATAGTAAAATATCAATTTTGTTCTATAAATAGTAATTCTTTTGAATATATTCATATTTAACATTGTATAACACCCAAAATGTAATGATAAATTTCACCTCAGTGTGTTATCATAGGAGTCAATTTTTCCTTTGTAAAAGACACATGTAACATAGTTTCAATCATTCAGTATTTTGTGAATGGTTAAAATGATCAAAGTGTATTATGTACTTTATATCATTTAATTTTGTCTGCATTAAAGACTAGAATAGTAGCATTGTATCATTAATGTCAATAATAATAAAGCAAAGTGTAGTAAGACCATTCCAGCTACTTTCCATTTAAATTTATTTAACCAATTTCTATTATGTTCTCACCTGTTTGGGAGACAAAAATCCATGAAACACAGATTTTCCCCCTTTAAGCACTCGCAAGCCTCGATAGGTGAAACTTCATACACATATGAAACAAATCTACAAACATGAACCAAGGTAAGTTATAGAGACAGTAAGTGCTAGGAAGGGGACAGGAAAAGAAGTTTAATATGGGCCACAGCATAGGAAAGCTTCATGGAAGATACAAGACTTGGGCTGTTTCCAGAATTAACCAGCCAATCTTCCAAGATTTATTCAGTACATACTATGTATAAGCCCAAGTCCTAGTTGCTGAGGGTGTTATAAATGCACATAATTCCCAAACTCTTCAGTTAAAGAACTTGGTATATCTACTTGATAACAATGATAGAGCATTACAGGGCACCTGGCTGGCTCAGTCAGTGGAGCATGCAGTCATTGATCTCAGGATCCTGAGTTAGAGGAGTTAGAGCCCCACATTGGGGGTGGGACCTACTTAAAAAAAAAAAAAGAATTATGAAATCCCCGTGAGGAGTTTGAAAAATGTGTATGCTGTTGATTGTGGAGGCGACCTCAGAAAAGTCAAAAGAAATAATCATTGAAGGAAACAAAAATCAATAACTATATTTTACTTTTTGGAGATTGCTGGTATTCCCTGAAATTGCAGAACTTAATATGGTAAGAAAAAAATGGAATCAGCAAGCACAGGCGATTTGTTTTAGGACAGCATTCCAGACACCGGTATTCTAGAGATGCTATTGAGACATACACAAAGTACTTTGTGGTCAAAATACGCTTAAGAAACGTGGAGTTAAACAGGTGTTTTTATCACAGGATTTCTCTCACCTTTTAATACACTTACAAAAATCATGGCTTTGGTGGAGAGGGGTGCTATGCTATGTTTTCCAAACTTACTAGAGGGTAAGACATATTATATAAAAGACTTGTGGCACCTGGGTGGCACAGTCGGTTGAGATTCTGCCTCTTGATTTGGCTCAAGTCATGATCTCAGCGTCGTGGGATTGACTTGGCTCGGCGTGGAGTCTGCTTGTCCCCCATGCTTCCCCCCACCCCATAAATAAAATTTTTTTAAAAAGATTTGTTAGTATTTCCTTGGGATACAAACATTCAGCAAAGCACAATATAGGAAAACTATTGTAGAAATTTCATGATAACATAAAGGGGGAAAAAAGGTCACTATATTAATAGGAGATAATACAACCTTTACCTGATGGGAGTACTACCAAGGCTTAAAGGAAGAAATGGCAAATATTGACATAAATAAATAGTAACAGTGGATTGGGATTAAAAGCAGGTTGTGATGTTTTATTCTCTCACCATTCATCTATGTTCAGGATATCAGGAGGCAAAGAAGAGCTTATATTCATTCAGAAATGCAGATGTCTCCTCTCCTTTCTAACCATTTCAGCCCTGTAATATGATCAGATAAGACACTTTGTTATGTCAATCCTTGGCTCCAGTTTGCCATGTTTTCTGAAATAAATTTGTAAATTTCTAATGGCTATGTCCAGGGTGTCTTGAGTTAGATGACTTGAAAGTAAAAGATGAATTTTCTCTTCACAGAAAGTATTTTAAAATATGCTAGGGGCGCCTGGGTGGCTCAGTCGGTTAGGCGGCTGCCTTCGGCTCGGGTCGTGATCCCAGGGTCCTGGGATCGAGCCCCGCGTCGGGCTCCCCGCTCAGCGGGGAGCCTGCTTCTCCCTCTCCCTCTGCCTGCCTCTCTGCCTACTTGTGCTCTCTCTCTCTCTCTCTCTCTCTCTCTCTGTGTCAAATAAATAAATAAAATCTTAAAAAAAAATAAAATAAAATAAAATAAAATAAAATATGCTAAGTTTAGGGTTTCCCAGACTGACATTGATTGGTGATTTGAACGTGATCTGAATGCATTAATACAAATATCTCACTGATTGAAGGTAGGTCTTGGTGATATGAACGTCCACGTCATCTCCAAGATTCCTTAGGATCAAGAATTTTCCAGATGTAAGTGTGGGCCCCTTCACTATTCATTAAAGAGGATACATAGGAGGAAGTTTCCACATCAGACTATCTAGAATCTAGCAAGCCCTAGAGTTCTTAGACTCTCTGCCCTTGACTCACTATGTTGCGTTTATTTAGGAGAGACCTGTGAACTCTTTCCCAGGAAAGTGATAAAATATATTATTCCAGGGCTGTGCGCTCAGAGAAAAAAAGGCAGTGGTCACCACATGATATAATAGAGTGTTCTGTTTAGGGCACATTAGTTCGGAAGGATGAAGACAAGTGAGGGTATAAAAGATGGTCAAAGAATGAGTAAGGACGTGCGGGATTGATTGCCAGGAAATACTAGGTCCCCTGAGAACTGGTGCTGCTCTAATTGCCCACATGTTGACTCACTGTTGAAAATATTTCCCGCAGAGGGTAGACATTAGGATATTCCCTAACTTTAGCAATGAGGGATCTGGAAACTGTAACCAAACTTAGAGAAAATAGGTTCGATGATGATATGAAAAGAGGTTTTTCTATGCCCTTTGAAAAACATTTGAATTGCATAAAATGTTGGAAGGTTAGCTAGGATAAGCTTTATTTTTCCCACTTTTTAAAATTGAAGTGAAATTCACATAACATCCAATCAACCATTGTGAAGTACACAATTCACTGACATTTAGCACATTCACAGTGTTGTATATCGGTCCCCTCTAGCTAGTTCCAAAACATTTTCATCACCTACAAACAAGTTTTTTTTTTAATTAAACTTTTATTTTGAGATAATCATAGATTCACATTTTTGACAAAGTTGCAAAAATAGTTCAGTGGAGGAAGGATAGACTTTTCATCCAGTGGTGATAGGACAATTAGACATCATAGGCATAAAAATGATTCTTGAACCCAACATTACACCTCATACAAAAATTAACTCAAGATCATGGGCTCAAATGTAAAACATAAAATTACAAAGATTTTAGAAAAAATATAAAAGAAAATTCTCAAGATCTAGGCTAGAAAGAGTTCTTGGTCTTGACACAAAAAGCATGATCCATAAAAGGAAAAGTTGATAAATGAGACCTTACTGAAATTTAAAACTTTTTTCTATTTTAAGGTCTATGTGAAGACAAGAGAAAAGACAAGTTACAGACTGGAAGAAAATAGTTGCAAACTACGTATCTGGACAAATTAGAGTCTTAGAACATGTAAAAAACTCTGCAAATAGCTAGTTGCAAAAGGTTTCATACTGTCTGATTCCATTTACGTAGCATTCTTGAATGAAATGGCTTAATTATAGAATGGAGAAGAGATTAGAGAGAAGGAAGGAAGGAAGTGGGTATGTCTTTTCATAGGCAAAAAGAATGATCTTTGTGATGATGAAGCCTTCTCCCACTTGACAATATTAGTGTTGATATCCTAGTTGTAAAACTCTACTATTTTGTTTAAGATACCACTTTTCAAGGAAACTGGATAAATGTGAGATTTCTCTGAATTATTTCTCAGAACTGCATGGGAATCTACAATGATCTCAAAAATTTCTATTAAGAATATACTATGAGTTTTAGATGACTTTCAAATGGTAGTTTTAAAGGTAGCCTTATTGGGGCACCTGTGTGGCTCAGTTGGTTGAGCGTCCGACTCTTGATTTCAGCTCAGGGCACGATCTCAGGGTCATGAGATCCAGCCCTGCATCATGCTCCACACTGGGCATGGAGCCTGCTTAAGAGTCTCTCTTTTCCTCACCCTCTGTTCACTGGCCCCCACTTGAGCACATGCTCTCTCTCTCTCTCTAAAAAAAAATAAAAGAAAAAGGTAGCTTTATCACTAAGGAAAATGAAATCACATTTTGAGATAGAGCCTAATAAACATGATGATTCCCTTTTTTATTATTTTTCCCTCCCAGCATTCATTCATTCAGAGAGTCAACTGCTCAAATTGAGCACCCACTATGTGGAAGGCTTGGTATTGGGATTGAGTACCCTGTCCATACTTCAAGGTCCTTGAGGAGCTCATATTTTAGATATGTGGCAAACGCGTGGCCAGATATACAATCTAGCACTCTGATTTAGAGACTCACTCCAGCCCTTAATAGCTCTGTAACCATGGACAAGTGACTTCTTTGACAGACTCCCAGAGCTGTAAAATTGTAATAATAATACCATTTACTTCACAGGGCAGTAGCATGAATTAAATGAAATGACGGAGGTTAAGAATTTAACACTGAGCTTGGCACCTGGAAGCACTCTAATGTTCGCTAGGTAATAGAATATTAAGTATTTGTATGAGGTTGAACTAAGATAAAAGTGGGAGGAAAGACTCTGCAGAGATGTTTTCTTCAGACAGATGGCTTATTTGGGGAAGAGAGAGATGAGATTGGTGGGGTTAGCTGCAGTTGGAAAGCAGGCAAACTCCATATTAAGGAGTTCGTAGTTTATCTTGTGGGCAGTGGTGAATCTTTGGAAGTTTTCAAGCAAGTAAACAAATGGGATGATCAAAAGAGTTAACATATACAGCAGTGCAGTTAGAAGGCTGTTACAATGATAAAAAATAGTGTTTCTCAGAGTGGGATTCTCAGACCACGTTCATCAGAATCTCTGGAAGGATTATGCTCAGGGATTTCATTTTTTTATTATTATTATTATTTGAGAGAGAGAGAGAGCATGCAAGTGAGAGAGCACAAGCAGGGGGAGCAGCAGAGGGAGAAGAAGAAGCAGGCTCCCCAGTGAGCAGGCAGCTCGATATGGGGCTCGATATCAGGACCCTGCGATCATGACCTGAGCTGAAGGCAGACACTTAACTGACTGAGCCACCCAGGCGCCCCAGGGATTTCATTTTTAATAGACTTTACAGGTTCTTTTTGCACATTTGGGATTGAGAATTCTGGTCTAAAGAAGAAGTGATGGAATTCTTAACAAAATAGTATCAGCGATAATAGAGAAGAGGGGGAATTTTGAGAAATATTTAAGGGATAAATTAACAAGATTTGTTCATCCATAGGATGTGGGGAAGTAAATTAAAGGAAAAAATTAAGGATGTTGCCAAAGTTTTTAGCTTGGACAATTGACCTATGGAGAGCTGAGGATAAAATTCTGGAACACTAAAATTTAAGCAAAAGAAAAGATGCTGTGAATTAAATCCAAAAGAAATATTGAAGTGGTTGGGAGGAGATTCCAGAAATTGGGTGGTCATGGAAGTCAAGAAAATAAGAGTTCAAAGAGGGAATTGTCAAATGATTCAAGGATCATGAGTATGATGAGAAATGAAAAGGGCATTTGGCCCTTGAATTACTTTTTTTTTTCTTCTGCCTTTTCTTTGTCTTTAGTTGCAAACATCTTACAATCTTTTTTGTAAAATCAAAAAGTATATATATTTTTTAATTACAGCAACTAACAATGACACCAAGAGCACCTAGTGCCTGGCATCGTTACCAACACTAGATATCTGTATTAGTCCAGTTCCTTCAGTATAAGTAATAGAAACCAAAGTCTGACTGCTTTTAACACCAAAACAAAACATAAAAAGCATGAAGCAAAGCTGATAAATGCTGTAGGTGAATATGTGGGGCAGGACCAGTTCCCAGGGTTAAAATAATGTCGTCAGAAATTTCTCATGATCTCTCGACTTTGCTTTCCTTTGTTTTAGCCCCTTTCTCAGACCAGCTCTGCTTTCATGACAGCAAATTGGCCACCAACATCACTAAACTTTGATTTCACACTTTACCAATGCCAGTGGAAGAGAGCTTACCAAAAGTTGCAGCAAAACTCCTGCTTGCTTCTACTTGGTCTAGTCAGAGTCATGTGACCTCCCTTAAGCTAATCCCTAGAGCCAAGCAGATGCTATACTCTTATGGGCAAGGATTACATCGTCTGTCTCTTGATTGAGAGTAGGAGTTGTCAGAGGATTCCCAAAAGAAAATTGGAGTGATATTACCAGAAGCAGGAATGGATCCTGGGCAGGCATAAATAACAGATGGCCCCAGGAGTAGTACTAGAGTATTCACATGCCAATCTTAATTACATGCTTTATCTTGCATTGACATGTGTATCAGTGTATTTCCACTTAGGTGAATTTCCTGAAATTTTAAACCTAGAACAGGAAGGCAGTAGTAGTTATCTTTAAAAGAGATACTTGGTCTAAAAGCCAAGTTAGAGTAGGTTATATATGGAACAGATGAGGAAAACAGTGCAACTATAAATGATTTTTTTGTAAAATTGCTAGAAAAGAAGGGCACCTGGGTGGTGCAGTCAGTTGAGCGTGAGACTCTTGGTTTTGTTGGCTCAGGTCATGACTTCAGGGTGGAGAGATCCAGCCCCTCATAGGGCCCGGGTGCTGAGCTGGAGTCTGCTTGAATATCTCTCTCCCTCTCCTCCCAAAATAAATAAAATCTTAATAAAGATAAAAATAAAATTGGTTGAAAAGGGAAAGGAGAGAGCTGGAGCTATAGTTTGAATAAGGGGTTGTGTAGGGGCACTTGGGTCGCTCAGTCCGTTGAGCCTCTGATTCTTGGTTTCAGCTCAGGTCATGAACTCAGGGTCGCAGGATCCAGCCTCATGTCGGGCTCGGGCTCAGCGTGGAGTCTGCTTGTCTCTCTCTTTCTCTGCTCCTCCCCCAGCTTGTGCTCGTACTCTAAATAAATAAATAAAATCTTTTAAAAAAAGAGATTGTGCATAGTGAGTTTTTTGTTTTTTAGCTTATAGGCAAGGGATCAAGGGAGAATTACTTCTCTTAAGAAAGAAAATGCTTAGGTTTTTTTTCCCTATATATCTATTAGGTAAAATGCTTTTCACGATAAGGGTATGTAAATACACATGTCTTGGATTTCTTTTATTTGGCTTTGACCCTTAGAGATACATTACTCAACTGTAAATTTTCAATGCCATGTTAACCTTGGTAGAGACCATGTTTTATGGGAGAATGGGTTTAGGAGTCCCAGTACATATTTGGCAAATTGATGGTCTGAACATGAGCTCCATGTTTGTATCAGACATCCCTGAATGTTGAAAATGCCAATATGGCTATCTAAACAATGCATATTTTTATATTTAAATAACATACATCATTGTCCACAGAATGAAAGTATTCTTAAAAAGTAAACAGAGTAAAGGAGGTCTTTGGCACACTATTTTGAATTCAGATCTAAACAGTGGGTGGAGTGTATAATTCTGAACTTATCCCTGACATTGCTTTTGGGATAGAATAAAAAATCCGAAGTAGAAATACTAGATGATTATTACCAGGGTAGTAATCACCACGTAAGTTAATAAGTATCAGTGGCCTTGAATTTTAACTTTAACACTGAAATCCAGAAAGAAATGTATCTTGTGCGCTCTGAGTGAGAAAAGATGAAAAGCCATTACACAGTGTTTTCACATCTGACGTTATAAATCATGAAGACATGGAAGAGGCATTGCCCGCAGCTTTTCTCGAGCTTCTAGGATACAGTTCAAGCATCTTTTGGAGTGACTTTAACCCACTGTCACGTTATTCTTCAACCAGAGGAGAAAAGGGAAAAGACTTTTATTAAGTTTCATTTTTCCCAGGACCATTTCATCAAAGTCTATGAGATCACTGAACAGTTATCAGCCGCCTGAGCCCAGGGCGACAGACAGCAAATGATGCCAGATTCACCTGTAAGGAAGAGGCAGAGTGAAAAGTTATCTGAAGTATCTTATATTAGTATTTATATGGATATTAGTTAAGGGAATGGTTGAAAAAAGTCAGTTTGAGAAAACTGAAAACTTGGAAACTTGATCGCATGCAAACTCCTGCCAATGCTCATGGGAGTAATACCATTTGAAATGTTAAAGTTGAATCACATCTCCATTTCCAAAATCATCATTATTATTATGTTAAATGTAGAGAAAATGGAAAAGGTCAGAAAGGAGATGTGTAAGTAGATTTTCTGACTTAAGGCGGCACTAATTCTGTGATTGACAGCAGGAATGTTGCTGATCCTGGTTGAATGTGGCGGGGCCCAGCAGGTGGGAGTAACCTTGTCTTCTATTTTCTGTCTTCTGATGTTTTGACATCTGGGATGTCCAGATGGACTCCAGAAGGAACTGCCCTTCCCAGGATTACCCATTTCCTTGAGATAGTAACCCTTCACCAGCTAGCGTGCTTTTCAAATGTAAACCAACCAATCCAGAGCCCACATCCCCCGCCACCTCCTCGATCAGGCTCTCACACTCTGGGCTACTACTTCCCCACCCTCACCACTCCAGGGCCAGGTACCAGACTACTAGGGACAGCCCTGCACCGCCCCAGAGCTTACTGACATAATTTAAGCCAGCCAATCCTAAACCTGCTTACCTTACCTCGCCTGTTTCTTCCCAAGGTACCACAATAAAGCCTCCTGCCCCCATTTTTCCTCCTCTTCCTCTGCCTCCTTACCAGTCCTGGTCTTCCCCACGTGGCCCCCTGTGGCCCCTGGCATGCCCCCTCCTCTTGGAATTGTAACAAAGTATCTTTTCAGTGATAATCATCTCGAGATCTGTTGGCCTCACTATACCTGAATATTACTAAAACCTATTTTTAAACAAGGATGGGGATATGAGAGGGAGCCAGGAATAAATTCCTTTTTAGAATATCTGAAAAGGTGACAGTAAAACTGTTCTATTGAATGGTTAGATGGCCCCCAAAACCATTTTGTGATGGTCGTGGGTAAAGACTCATTTTCAACTGCTTAAAGTTTCCTCCTCAGGGGCCACCAAAGCTCACCAGCATCAGCTACTGTACTTCGGAGTCCATAGTGGGCTAAACTGGTTAGGTAGTTACTTTTAGTTGGTTGATTGGTTAGTTTGTTGATAATATGCTCACAGCTTTGGGCATAGAACTGGATGGATTTCCTTCCGGAGGGCAAGGACACATTCTCTCTTTAAATCGTGTCTAAGTTTGTCTATATCTGCAGAATAGGTGTTAAGTGGTGGTTCCTAAATCTGGCTCAGCATCAGAATTGCTCATACAGTCGGAAGACATAACTGCACCTTTTCTCAGGCCTCACCCCAGTTTTCCTAATTCTGGTGACCTGCCGAGTTTGGAAACTCTGAAAACATATAGTTTAAACCAGCACTTCTTAAACTCTAGTGTGCATATGAATCCCCCGGGAACATTGTTAAACACAGATTCTGATTCAGTGGGTCTGAGTGGGACCTGATACTGCGTTTCTAGCAAGCTCCCTAGAGCAATAACCACATTTTGAGTAGCAAATAAAGACTCTTGAGAATTTGCCTGGAGGTTCTGATTCAGCGGGGTGGGCTGGACCTATGAGTCATTTCAGATAATTGTATCGTCAGATTATTTTATCATTTAGGATATACCAGCCTAAGGAAAAATATCTGAGTGTCGCACAATAATGACAATACAATGACAGAAAGAATTTATTTATTCCAAGGGATGCCGATCAGCACCTTCTATGCACCAGCACTGTTCCAGGACCTGGGGCTACCGTGATCAATTAAAAGAGGTATTCCTGTTCCCATGAAGGAGATGGCAAATCAGAAAGTAGATGCCTCAGCAGGTAAAACAATTCCACAGTGGGAAGTGCTTGGAATACTCTAGAGCTAAGGAGACAGTGTCCCAGAGATTTGCTGCTGGTAGGAGACCAACAAGAGTCACAGCATCTGTGAGGCTAAGGACAGCCAGCGTGTGAGGAGCGGACTTTACAAGTCAGGGAGGGTTGAAGTATTTTACATGAATGATCCCGTTTCTTTCTCACATCAAATTTATGACAGATCGACTTGTCTCTTCATTTTACAGGTGAAGCAATGGAGGCTTACAGAGGTTTAAAAACTGGTCTTTTAAAAATGTTATTAAAATTGAATTTTAAGGGGCGCCTGGGTGACTCAGTCGGTTGGGCACCTGCCTTCAGCTCAGGTCATGATCCCAGGGCCCTGGGATGGAGCCCCGCATTGGGCTCCCTGCTCAGCAGGGAGTCTGCTTCTCCCTCCCTCTGCCTGTTTTCCCTGGCTTGTGTGCTCGCTCGCTCTCTCTCAATCACTCTCTCTCTCAAATAAATAAATAAAATCTTTAAAAAAATATTAAAAAAATAAAATAGAACTGTATTTTAAAATACACATATAGGACGCCTGAGTGGCACAGTGGGTTGAGCATCCAACTCTTGGTTTCCGCTCAGGTCCTGATATCAGGGTTGTGAGATCAAGCCCCGGTTCGGGCTCCACACTCAGCACGGAGTCTGCTTGGATTCTCTCCCTCTCCCTCTTCCCCTCCCCCAGCTCTCTCTCTCTCTCTTTCTACTCAAATAAATAAATAAATCTTTTAAAAATTTTTTAATAAAATAAAATACACATATAAATTTACCATCTTAACCATTTTCAAGTGTACAGTTCAAAAGAGTTGGGTACATTCATGTTGTGCAACCGATCCTCAGAACTTCTGAAAAACTGTAAGTCTGTACCTATTAAACACCAACCCCCCCCATTCCCGCTCCCCAGCCCCCGGCAGCCATTACCCTCCTGTTGCTATGAATTTGACTCATGAAGATACCTCATATAAGTGGAATCTTACAGGATTGTCTTTTTGTGACTGGCTTATTTCACCAAGTACAATGTCCTGAAGGTGTAGCATGTGACAGAATTTCCTTCCTTTTTAAGGCTGAAAACTATTCCATTGCATGTATATGCCACATTTTACTTATTTCCCTGTTAATGGGCACCTGAGTTGCTTCCACCTTTTGGCTGTTATGAATATGCTGCCATGACCGTGACTGTGATAATTAGTCCTCTTACCTGTTTTCAAATACACCAGACTCACCAAGACGCTTCTTGCCCCAGGGCCTTACTGCTCTTTCCTCTACTAGGAAAGCCCTTCCTCAGCTATTCTCCAGTTCTGTCTGACACTTGGCTCAAACCTCTGCTCAAATATTACGTCCTAGGAGAGGCCTTCCCTGATAACCCCCCTAAATTGTACCACCTAGGCCCCAGGATTCTGTGCCCTTACCTTGCTATATTGTTCTTCAGGGCACTTGTCAGTACCTGGCATTATATTGTGAATATATATATGTGAATTCATTTGTTTGTTGCATTTTTTCCCCATCCATCAATATTACCTCTAAGAAGACAGACTTTTCCTGTTCCTGTAATGCTCTATCTTCATTGCCTAGGACACTACCTGGCAATGAGTGGATGTAAATATGTATGAACAAATAAATGAATGATGTGAAGAAAGAAGGAAATGGTGAAATCTGTATTTGAATCCAGACCCTCTGTTTCCAAAACTCTTGTAGGGCTGCTGGCTTGCCCAACCCCAGGGGTGTGTAAGGGTCTGATTGGATGGATGGAGCATGGGAATGGAGTTTCTGGGTGGAAGAAAACTTGCTGGGGGGTGGGGGTGAAGATGGTTATCAGTGTGAAGTTCCAGAAGTCTTATCCAGATGCTGAAGGTGGAAGAAACAGGATCCAATCATAACTGAAACAAGATATTTTTTTTTAATTTTATTTTATTATGTTATGTTAGTCACCATACAGTACATCATTAGTTTTTGATGTAGTGTTCCATGATTCATTGTTTGCGTATAACACCCAGTGCTCCATGCAGAATGTGCCCTCTTTAATACCCATCACCAGGTTAACCCCTCCCCCTACCCCCTCCCCTCTAGAACCCTTAGTTTGTTTTTCAGAGTCCATCATCTCTCATGGTTTGTCTCCCCCTCTGATTCCCCCCCTTCATTCTTCCCTTCCTGCTATCTTTTTTTTTTCTTAACATATATTGCATTATTTGTTTCAGAGGTACAGGTCTGTGATTCAACAGTCTTGCACAATTCACAGCGCTCACCACAGCACATACCCTCCCCAATGGCTATCACCCAGCCACCCCATCCCTCCCACCCCCCACCACTCCAGCAACCCTCAGTTTGTTTCCTGAGATTAAGAATTCCTCATGTCAGTGAGGTCATATGATACATGTCTTTCTCTGATTGACTTATTTCACTCAGCATAACACCCTCCAGTTCCATCCACATCATTGCAAATGGCAAAATCTCATTCCTTTTGATGGCTGCATAATATGCCATTATATATATATATATATATATATATATATATATATATATATATATATACCACATCTTCTTTATCCATTCATCTGTTCATGGATATCTTGGCTCTTTCCACAGTTTGGCTATTGTGGACATTGCTGCTATAAACATCAGGGTGCATGTACCCCTTCGGATCCCTACATTTGTATCTTTGTGGTAAATACCCAGTAGTGCAATTGCTGGATCGTAGGGTAGCTCTATTTTCAACTTTCTGAGGAACCTCCATACTGTTTTCCAGAGTGGTTGCACCAGCTTGCATTCCCACCAACAGTGTCGGAGGGTTCCCCTTTCTCCGCATCCCTGCCAACATCTGTCGTTTCCTGACTTGTTAATTTTAGCCATTCTGACTGGTGTGAGGTGGTATCTCATTGAGGTGTTGATTTGGATTTCCCTGATGCCGAGCAATGTTGAACATTTTTTCATGTGTCTGTTGGCCATGAAAAGAATCTTTTAAGATGTAATTAAGTTAAGGATCTTAAGATGAGGGGTGCCTGGGTGGCTCAGTCGGTTAGGCATGTGCCTTCAGCTCAGGTCATGATCCCAGGGTCCTGGAATTGAGCCCCGCATCAGGCTCCCTGCTCCACTGGAAACCTGCTTCTCCTTCTCCCTCTGCCTGCCACTCCCCTGCTTGTGTGTGTGCTCTCTCTCTCTCTCTCTGTCTCTGTCTCTATCAAATAAATAAATAAAATTTTAAAAAAGGATCATGGGGCACCTGGGTGGCTCAGTTGGTGAAGCATCTGCCTTAGGCTCAGGTCATGATCCCAGGGTCCTGGGATGGAGCCCCGCATCAAGCTCCCTGTTCAGCGGGGAGTCTGCTTCTCCCTCTCACTCTGCCCTCCCCTCTACTTGTGCTCTCTCTCTCTAATAAATCAATAAAATCTTAAAAAATAAAAAATAAAAAAGGATCTTAAGATGAGATCATCCTGAATTCTGTGGGTAGACCCTAAATCCAATGACACATGTCCTTCGAAGATAAAGCCAGAAGGATATGTGAGACATGGGAGCAAGCCATCTGAAGACAAGGCAGACATTGCTGTTATACAATAACAGCCAGGGGACTCTTGCGGGCCACCGGAAGCTAAAAGTGGCAAGGAAGGACTCTCCCTTAGAGCCTTTGAAGGAAGCACGCCCCCGCCAATGCCTTAATTGCAGGCTGCTATCCTCCAGATCAGTGAGAGAATAAATTCCTGTTGCTTTAAGCCACCAATTTGTACAGTAGCCCCAGGAAACTAATACAATCCTAAACTTAGCAAACTGGAAGAGATAGGAGAGAAGGCTAGAGTTTGGTGTTCCTGCTAGATCTAGGACCCAGTTTAGACACCCTGTAGACACATCTTAGGGCAGCAATTCCCTGACTCCACATCTGCATCTGGATCGGCTCTGGCACGGGTCAAGGCTACATGCGGCAGCATCTTCACTTTGTGCTGCTGGGTGGGGTGGGGTGCGTAGAGCCAGCAAGGGCTGACTGCACAGTACAGTGGGCAAAGCAAACCAGACGGCAGAGAATTTAAAAGTGCTAAAGAAGCATCACAAGTAAGAAAATATTGTGGGTATTGACAATACCCCCCAAAGTCAATTCTTGTCTAAATGATAAAAAATTTTTCATTTCTGAGTCTTTATCAAATATACCCAACACTCTGCCAAAGGAAGATAAAGACTTTTCTTTCTTTCCCTCTTTCTAGAGACTTAAAGAGCCCAGAGAAAAAGCTGATTGGGATGAACTTAAATGAAGTCCTTTTCCAAAGCTGGAAGATGATTAATAACCTACTGCATGGTCCTTATAGCCTTATACTTATATTATGTGCTCAGTGCCCACTTGTCCTAAACCAATATTTTATATAAAAGTTATAATCACATCACATCACAATCACATCACACAGAGTTATAATCACATCAAATAAAGTTGTGTATCTTGTGCATAGTCTTACTTGGTATTTCATGCAATAACTTTTAATTCCCAAACTTTATATTTACTATTAGAATCAAACTTTAATTTCCTTTTATGCTTATACTAGTTTAGTAATAGTGTTGGGATTATAATTCAACAGCAAAAACTCACTGCAATTTTTATTTTCAACTTGTGAAATTCTCTCAACTCTCTCTTCTGAGGCCAGCTGACAGGCTTGTATTGGGGCAGTTTGCTATGTAACTGAATGTGTCTCTCCAAAATTCTTATGTCCAAACCTAATCCCTGATATGATGGTATTTGGAGGTGGGGGTCTTTGGGAGGTGACTAGGTCATGAGGGTGGAGCCTTCGTGAATGGGATTAGTGCCCTTATCAAAGAGACCCCAGAGAACTCTCTTGCTCCTTCCACCATATGAGGACACAGTAAGAAGACAGCCTCCCATGAACCAGGAAGCTGGCCCTTACCAGACACTGAATCTGTTGGCTCCTTGATCTTGGACTTCTCAGTCTCCAGAACTGTGAGAAATACATTTCTGCTGATTCTAAGCCACCCATTCTGTGGCATTTTGTTAAAGCTGCCTAAAAAGACTAAGACGTAGTTCTACTTGGTCAGGGCCAGCCACATAGGAACAGCCTTGCACATTGCCACAACAGTTCCTATATTGCCCATATTTGTTGGTTCTTTAAGAAAATAGTCTATTTTGCATCTTCATGCAGGCACTGTGGAATAGTGGAAAGAACAAACATACATAAATACATCTGATGAGAATTGTTGGCCAGCAGTCTGTACCACCAGCTAACAAGATACTTTGGCCAAGTCTCCCTCCTTCACAGTATGATTGTATAAGTTGAATAAAATACTTAAAGTAATTCCTGGCACATAGCAGCATTTAATACATGCTCCTTTTCTCTAATACAACCCTTTTCCTTTTTCTGTGATAATTTCATTTCACTGTCAGCTTCTGAAAGAGTAGCTCTTACCCTTACTTATTTGTAGATGAGGGGTGTTTTAAGGAAATCCAAACTTTAAGTCTTCTTAGTCTAAACTTTCATCTAATATCAGCTAGTTTCTAGCTGCCTGTTTATCAGAAATTTCCAGACTGTCAACCCTGCCCATCTTAGAACTCAAGTCATACAGCATTAAAAGTATTTCTTCTATTTTCTCCACATAGTTAAATCCCAGCACACGAGGTAGAAACAAAAGTAGGTTCCACCAATCTCAAAATATTTATGCTTATTCATGCCATTCCTAGTGCAAGGGTCCATCCATCTCCTAGGAGAGAGCAGAAGGAGCAATCACTGCTGACTGATTTGAGGAGGAATTCTTCTGAGTCATTCATGAACTTGGCTGGACCTTGAAAGATGAATATGATTTTGCTAGATGTAGTTAATAAGGAACAGCAGACAGGATTTATGCTGAGATGTTCAGAAAATATAAAAAAAATAGGGCGCTGGTAGAACAATGATGCATGGACTATTGTCATTATGTTCTCTTCTGTAAGGGGCCCTGAATCAATCTTTGCGAATAATAGCATATGAACAACAAGACATGTTAGCAAGTGAAACCTGAAAGAGAGCAGGCATCAAGGTGGTAAAGGGGCCTAGGAGAGCACTGTAAGGGTCATGGAGAAAATATACGGCTGCAGAAATGCCTCTTCAACCTTTGTTAAATGCTTCCACCATAAAAGCTGTAGTTTCGTTTAGAAGAAATCTTCTCTTTGGAGATTGATATCACAATGATGTAATCAGCTTTAAAGCACTCTTCTAAAAAAAATCTAGAATCAGGGTGAACATATCCAAGTTGCATGACGTTGAGCAATGCTCTTCAAATATTATAATCATTAATACAGATGCCTTTTGCAGTAAACATTTCTGATTCACAAATACCTTAATTTACAAAATGTATATATGTGTGTTTATATGTGTATATATGTAACATATATATATAGAAAGAAAGACAGAGACAGACACAGAGAAAGAAACAGGGAGAGAGAGAGAGAAAGCAGAAGTAATTTTTTATAGAAAGTTTGGCAGCATCGGGACGCCTGGGTGGCTTAGATGGTTAAGTGTCTGCCTTCAGCTCAGGTCATGGTCTCCAGGTCCTGGGATCAAGCCCCATGTTGGGCTCCCAGCTCAGCTGGGAGTCTGCTTCTCCCTCTCCCTCTGCCTCTCCCCCTGCATGTGCTCTCTTTGTCTCTCTCAAATAAATAAATTAAAACAAACTCTTTTTTTTTTAAAAAAAGAAATTTGGCAGCATTTTAAAAATTCTAAGTATCCTTACTGTGATCACTTATATTTACTAGCATATCCATACATCCATCAGGTGAGTTAGACTTCACAGCTGGTAATGGTGAAGTTGGCCATCAACCTTAGGAAGGCGGCATTGTCCAGGGCAAAGAACACAAGAGACTTGCCTTGTAGGCTCAGGTCCTCCACTGAGTAGAGTCACTCTGGGGAAGGCCCTACATGCTTTGGGGCCCTGTTTTCTCATATGTTGAATCAGAGAGTTGGATCAAATTAAATTTAAGGTAGCTTCTATATAGTTCTAAAACTATATAAAAGAAAGTGATCAATGTTCAGGAATCCCAAATGGGAAGAGAAGATGAAGAAATGCTTCCTAGAGAAAAGTATAATTGGGAATAGACGATGAAGGATACATAATGGAAATCAGTCACGTTTAGTTTGCATTCCCAGGGGAGCAATCCAATCCACGATAAGTCTATAGGTATGAAAGTTGGGAAATGTGGAGACTTTAGAGGAATAACCAGTGGTCTAGTCTGGTTAGAACAGGAAGAACAGGTAGAGAACAGGTGTGAACATGCAGATTGGAACCATACAGTTTATTTATTCAGCAAGTATTTATTAAGCACTTACTATGTGCCAGACACTATCCTAAGTGTAAGATATAATGGTGAGTATGGTAGGCCAGGTTTCTTTAGGGGAACTTAGAGTCTTTTGGGGAAGAGAGACTATTTAACAGCTATGTTAAGAAAGCATATGACAAGAACATCTAATCCAGTCTGGAATGGGACAGTCTTTGAAGATGTCCTATTTAATCTGAAACCTAAAGTTTGAGTCAATGGCAGCCAGGTACTACTTGGAAGACTGTTCTAGGCTGCAAAGTATCTGCCTTCCCTAACCCTTGATGTATGACTCCTGTTATCAGTTTATGTACCATGTGTTCAGGAGCCAATACAAATGAGTCATTGGCACTCCAAGCAATTGAAATCATCATGCAAAAGAAGTGTATTTACCATCCCTAGACTAGGAGATACTACATCAGATATAACATGGCATCTCTTCATTTTTAAATGCAAAAGTATACTTACAATTTAAAAGGCCTCACAAACAGTATTTGTAAAAATCAACAAATAGAACATCAATAACAATTTACTCATTCAAGCTTAGCCAAATTTTAATACAATTAGATAATTTTTTAAAATAATACATGGAATTTGTGTGGTAAGACAGCTTCTGATTCTATGTTCGATGCTTGATGAGAACCCAGAGGTAGGAGGCTATAAATTTTAAGTTGTGAGTTTCTTTATTAAGATTAACCAGTTGGAGTATATAATGAGAAAAGTCTAAGGGTTGGATTCACCGAAGGTTAAAATTTGATAGGAAAAATAGAATTAAGGATAATTGTAACAAGCAGTGTAGGTGAGATAGAAGAAGACAGAAAGCCAGAAGGTCGCTGACCAGTGGGGAGAAGGGAACTGAGTCTCAGTAAGGTTGAAGAATGCATCAGGAGTGAGGTGAGACAACCAGTGAAGGTGGCTAGGGAGTGGGATCCTGAAATGTAAAATGTCAGAAAGGGGGATGGATGGTTTAGGGTGTAGTCATGGGAGTGGGAGCTGAAGGAAATGGGAAAAAAACAAGTAACTGTGAGGCCATGATTTTGATTGAATGCTCACATGGATATTTAAGTCATCCAGGATGATAATGGGAATAAGAGTTGAGTCAAAACTTTAAGCCCTAATGCCAACGTTTTCAAAGAAGGTGGGTCATTTTTATCCATTTGGGAAACAAAAGGGAAGTAAATCCCAATAACAGCTGCAAAAATCCACCTAAAAGGCCTGGGAGAGAAGGCACAAGAAACGATTTAGAAGTGATAGTGTCGAGCGTGAGGAATACGGCCACCTGCTCGGGGATGACGATGTGTAGAGAGGAGAGGCAAGGTGAGGCAGTCGGAATGAAGTAGAGTTGGATTACACTTGTGGTGGGCTCTTGGTATGAGTCTAGGACAAGGGGAGTTGAGGGTGTAAGGTGGGCACAATGGAGAGAAATGGAAAGACATGGTCAGGGGATCAAAACAACAAAGATGGGTTTGGGAACCCAAGATCTAGGAGGACAATTCAGAACTGTGAAGGGGACGGAAAGACTTGGACCTATGACAGTGGTGAACAGTGGCAGGGATAAAGGTCTTGGTGTCATCAGCTCATCTCAAAACTGTTACTAGAACCTGGATGAAGAGATGTTTCCCTGTTGATGCAGGCAGGAGTGCTCATTTATGCCTGAGTCCAGACAACAATCTCTGCTGGGGCTGACTGCCTGACTTAAAAGCTCAGTGGCCTTAGGTGGAAAGGTAGCATTGCCTGGGCCGGACAGAGCCACCATCATCTCCCTCAGGGTTTTTCTATGACCGCACAATAGGTTTATGGGAAAAAGAGTGGCATCCTATTTGAAGATTACCGGGCAGGGGCAGGGTTGGCATTAGCTAAATCAGTTGGAGTTCATGGGTTTATTCCAGTTAGAATTCAGAGCGTGGAGCTGGAGTGGAAGCCAAATTGACCCTCTGTGACAGAAGGGGAACCCCGGAGTGTGGAAAGAAAGCTCAATTGTCCTTCAGTGCATTGGTCACACAGGCCACTAGGATTTCCTCTAGCCATGGAAAGCCATAACTGCAGGAACCAGAGCCCTGTCATTTTTGGCAAGAATTCCTTAAATAGTTCCAAGGGTAGCTCCTTGTGATAACATGACTGGATGTGATAAAGCAGGACAAGAGAGGCAGGGACCCATCCAATTATGCCTGTGAACATATCGAGAACCGAAGCCACTTGAATGTAGGCCCTTTGAAGATGATTTGTTAGACGGTATATGGATGTCAGTGACAGGTTATGGTACCCACCAAAAAGGAGCAAGTTCATCCCTCCTCTGGAAAGTGAAGCCTGAGGTAGACACATTTGACCTGTCCTCCTATCTGCTTTCAAGAGCAATCTGAGGAGGCCGGGGGTGGACAGCAAATGTGAGCCATGCCCTGAATTGGATGAGGACACATGTATGTTTTCTTCAACATATACCCCAGCAGGGTCATCAAGGCATGTCTCCTTGAAGCATCCTTAGGACAGGGTTCCCACTCCGTGGAATCCTTCAAAGCACAGCAAACTAAACAAACATTCTAACTGAATTCAAGAAAAGAGGGGTGAATCTGGAAAAACCCAAATCAAAATTGACTTTTGAAATCTAATAAAAGATGAATGTGCTCTATAAAGACTAAATAGTAAAGATGCAAATAGCAGCCAAATGTTACCCTCTCAAGGACAATGGCACCTGATTTTAATAATACACATATCAGACTGGGAAAACAGGTTAGGTTTTCTTTATGAGAAGTGATTTATTTTTTCTTGGCTTTTATAATGCTGTGAGTTTGTAATTCCGTTTCTCAGTGGTAGCTTTTCCTTCTGACTTGGTCATTTAAGGTAATCTACACAGGTACCAGTATGACTCCACCAATACTTTAAGTAGGAAAAGATCGGTGGGGAAAAAAATGTGATTGTGAAACTTCAATAATTGATGTCAGAAAAAAGTTCACTTTCCCCTGCCTGGGACTATCCATAGCTTTTAATTTCCATTTGTATTATAGCTGTGTGAAATGTATTTTCTCAAACAGAATAAATGTATGCAGAGAGCTTTATGTTCTCCTTTTTTTATGTGGAAAATGAAAGAGGAAAGGCTCAAGGAAAACACTGAAGGGAGAAGTCACCCCTTCCCTGTGCTCCTCCATCTTGGAAGTTAGCTGATACGCATCTCCCCACACCCACCCTTCACTGCCTTTAAGATGAGCTTTCACAAGAACAAACTAGAACATCTTAGTGAGCTGAAAACTAAGGATCTGGGTCAGGAAAGATCCTCAACCACCAAATAGGATGGATATCTGCCTTCCAAAGTTTCAATTGTATCCAAAAAAGTCATGGTAGCCAAAATTCTGACCTATTTAAAAATATTTCCATGCAAATGTCTTAAATATACTTTATGTATATAAAGTTAAACACCCTTTATCTCATACAGAAATTTTTCCTATATTTAATTTATATGCTTCCTTCCCCCTATTGTTAATCATTTTAACCTAATTCTTCCAGATGCAATTAAAACCTATTTCCTCTACTTTGGTAATTAGAGAAATTTCCTCCATGTAGGTAATTTGAAAAAAGAAAACACTGCCAATGTTTCCTTCCTAAAATGCACATCTTTAGTTACTGGGTTTTTTTATAGTGTGAATGAAAACTCAAATGGAAAATTCAGCAAACATGGAATATTCTTGAGTTAACTTCAGTTTACCTCTGAAGCATTACTCAGTCTCTGTTTTTATAATGTCAGTTAACTTAGGAACTTAACAAAAATCAATTCTAATTTCTATCAACTCTCAGCAAAGTTGGTGTGTTAAGGTCCATTGGAGCTAGCATTTTTATGACACAAATTCAAATGGCGTTGAATCAAACCATTTGATACGTGACATAAAACTTTATATAATACATTTTCCTTTTCTGACTCCCTCTTACAGTGCTACTTATTTTGAAGTCTTTGGGGGATCTCAGGCATGTGTTTTCCAGACCCCAAAGCTAAGATATGCACGAGAATTGATGTGCTTTTTGGAGACAATTCTTTTCTAAAATCTGGTTTTATCCAAGAATTATTTGCTCCATGAAGCTGTAATCATGAAATACTTTTTCCAGTAAAACTCCTACAGTAATACATCAGGAGCTTTACAACAGTTTATTACTACAGAAAGAGGTCATTTAAATCCAATAAAGCACCATCCTCATTTAACCTCTTTTATGAAAAGATGAGCTTAGCTACTATAAAATATCTTTCCAAGTTTGGCCTTAAAAACAATTATGCAAATAAATAAAGATTCAGCATTGGGTAAGAGCATGGGATTTGCATTTAGAAGGTTTGAATCTCTCTTCATTTATTTACTAAGCTGCCTAACTTGGGAAAATTAACTGTAACTTCTCCCATCTGAGAAATGGAGGCATATGGGGCACCCAATGGTGCTTGTAAGGAATAAATGCCAAATGTATATAAAACACCCAGTCCAGCAGCACGGCAAGCATCCACAGATGGTAACTCTTTGTATTAATTGAGTTATATTAATTTGTAGTTGCAACCTTTCTTCTTTTTTCCGTTTAATTTATAAAAATGCCCCATATAATAAGAACTTCAGCAAAGAAAATAGGAAAGGTTACTCTCTGAATTTATAAAAAATTCAAAAGATAGAATATTCATTAAATGAATTACTTTATTACATCTTTACATAATTATATTATAGTTATATATTTTACACATACATATTTATGTATGCAATATATTAATAAAATTCTGAATTTTATTATATATTTATATGTAAAATTATATGCTTTATTTAGCTTACAGCAATATATTAATATTTAATTAACTTCCAAGTGGTTTCTCATAAGTCAAATAACATCATAGTACTTCCAATTCATAACACATATTTTACATTAAAGATTTTCTGGACACAGAGTATCAAAATACAGTAATAATCATATGTGCCCAAGTTTGGCATAAATTGCAAACAGATAAATGTCCAATACATTAATAAAATCTCGTAGAACAATTGGAATTATTTGCATTCACCTCAAGACTCACCATTCCGATGATAACCTGTTTCCCACAACCACGAACATGGATTTAAGAGATCAGGAAGCAAACTGCAGTAGCTAAAAAGGCAGAACACTTGTGGTGGTCGCTCTAAAGTTCTACCACAAGCCCACACCAGTCTTTCTTGCTGAAATATCTGTGAGCTCTACAAGGAATTCTGGGGATCAAACCTGGAAGAAGGATCTGCAATCAAATCCAAAGGGTGAGGTGCAAGCCAAAAGGAGAGACAAAGTCTAGTGAGGGTTAGAATGTGAGCACCAAGAACGTGGCAATGAACAAGGTCAGTTTGAATCTAGCAAGTCCAATCTACCAAGTTTATTTATCACAAGTAGACTGAAAAGCATCTTGCTTTTTTATTTTTCATTTTTTCTGTATAAAAATTTTTAAATTAAAAAAAATTTTTTGAAGTATAATTAATAACACAATGTTACATTTGTTTCAGGTCTACGTCTAGTAGACCTGAACTTCTCTGTATGGTACACTGTACTCCCCACAGGTGTAGCTCCCACCTGTCACCATACAACAGGATTACAATACCATTGACTGTATTCTCTATGCTGTACCTTTCACCCCCCATGGCTTATTTATTTTATAATGGGAAGCTTGTATCTCTCTCTCCCCTTCACCTATTTTGCCCAACCCCCACCCCTCCCCTCTGGCACCATCAGTTTGTTCTCTGTATTTATGGGTCTGTTTCTGCTTTTTGTTTTATTGGATACGTTGCATGCTGTGTAGTGAAACTGGTCTGCTTTTAAGGTAGACATTTTCAGAAATACTCATGTGGCAGCAAGGCTCAGTTAAAAATAATAATTCTAGAGAGAATTTGTCAAAAGCTGACTTGGGGAAATAAATATAGAAATGGAAAAGAGGGAAAAACAAGGAAATTTATCTTGGTAGTAGAATTGGCATACACTGACAACAGGTTATTTATGAGAGATTTCTGATTAATCTATTTTTTCATAATTCTTAAAAACACATTCAATAATTGTGAAATATATGAGAGGAAATCTTTTGCCTTTTACATGTTTGACCAAATGCTCCCCTTCCTGTTTGGAACCAAGAGCCAAGATTCTAAATTTTATGATATTACACTATGACCAGGTGGTAAGTATGCCCCCCTACACAAGTATCGAATGCCATCGGCATAAAATGTAGAAAGAGTAATCAACATAATACACAATTTAATACTAACTCAGCAAAGTTTATATAGTATTTCCTCTATTTCCCTCGTCCCTTGCCATCTCATGTATGCTTTTGTGATTCATTTTCACCTTATTTGGGGTGCCCGAAGGTGAGGGCCAGCTTTCCATTCCCTTTTTTCAGCATTTCTGTTTACTGTCCATATCGTAATGGCTCCAATCCACACAACTCAGGCCCCCAGTTATGCAGTTTCTAACAGATTTCAACACTGTGTCTCCGATACTTTAAGACACCACGTGAAGCCCTTGCCAGTTTCTGATGTTGTGAGCAAAATGGCAGACTAGTTTTATTTTCTCATCATTGCCATCATTATCCCACCTCTCTGCGAAGCTTTTGTCCTTGAGGGATAAAGTATCTTCCATTCCCTTTTCATAAATTTTGCCCCCATTTAAACCCTGAAAGATTTCTGTGCCTATAAACTCCATTCCCACTTCTTAAAAAAAAAAAAAAAAAAAAAATTTGTTTATTTATTTATTTATTTATTTGAGCGAGCGAGAGAGAGAGAGAGAGAGAGAGAGAGCACGCGCACAGGTGTGGGGGCAGAAGGAGAGGGAGAGAGAGAATCCCAAGCAGACTCCCCACTGAGTGTGAGCCCAACACAGGGCTCGATCTCATGACCCTGAGATCATGACCTAAGCCAAAATCAAGAGTCCGATATTTAACTGACTGAGCCACTCAGGCCCCCCTCTGCTCCTTCTTCTTTCTAGCCTATATAATTCTTTACCACACTTAAATGTAACCATTCCTCCCCCCCCCACACTTCCCCCCATATATAATAGTTCATCAAGCATCATTTGGTTTTGGAATTGAAGTCAATGGAAAACATTTCCTGCTTCATAGGGAAATGGAAACTAAGTTCCAGGTTACTTAAGGGATGTCGTCCAGGGAGCTGGCTGTCCCCCAGGAAGACAGTGATGCGGGAGGCCAGAGGTAGCTGCCTGCAGTCAGATGGGCACATCTGTGGGTGGTTATGTTGTTCGCAGATGGTGCCTTGATAGATGCGTGTCCACTGTGGCGCTGAAAATGTTGTGGGCACTGAACCACAGGCAAGTTTTCATTCCCGTTATTTCTGAAGCAATGAGAAAATACTTCCTGTGCCTCAGAACTAGTTCTGAGGACAACTCTGGCCATTTCAGATTTCCACTCAGGAAGTGCAACTACAGGGTTCAAGAGACCACTTTCTCTCTCCACACTCCCCCCATTTATTTTGGGAAACCACCATCTAGTTCTATCTTTATTAGAACTTTTGACCTGTGGGATATTTTATGTTTCCGAGGTGAATGCAATAATGAGAACAAATGCATATATACTTCCATACATAAAGACATCATTAGTAGTAATTGGTTTGGATTGAACTGTAATTTCTTTGGCTAGGAGCAAATAACCACCTGTCTCGACCAAGTGACACCAAAGTCTGCTCTAGCAGAAGCCAGCCAGGGAAGCCTAAATAGGTAGAGTTTTAAAATAGAGTTTATTTTCTTTGTTCCTTCCCAAAGAGAGTGATTTGAAGGAAGGGTTGGGCAACAGAGCCCAGGTCTTTTTCATTTGAAATACTTTGTGGATGCTATTTTACATAAAATTTCTGTTTCTAGGGATTCTTTAAAAAAAAAAAAAAAAACTGGCAGCAGGTATTGTTTATTTTTGCCTTCAGAAACCTTGGACCAGAGTGGAGAAAGGATCAGCAACTACAGATTCTACCCCTTTGTCTGTAGCTTTATTGTTTATTTTAGAGAATGTGGACCACGCTAGCCCATAGATTTTCCAGTACTTTCTTCCCTCTCATGTGCATACAGAATGTTCAGTTTCTGCATCCATATTATTTTATTGCTTTATACACATAAGATCCATCACATCATGTCCCAGTTATCTGTTTATACAGAAGAGCCTAACTAACTGCTTCATGTAGCATGGAACTTATAAATGAGAGAATTCTCCATCCTTAATTACAGTATGCAAAATAACGACAGCAAAAAACAGTTTTTATTCAGGGTTCAAGTCTAATAATTGGCATCTGTCCATTCAAATCTGACTATAAAAAGACGTTACATAATTCACTATTAATAGATACCTATGACTTTAAGGGCATTT
This sequence comes from Zalophus californianus, assembly GCF_009762305.2. Taxonomy (NCBI): domain Eukaryota; kingdom Metazoa; phylum Chordata; class Mammalia; order Carnivora; family Otariidae; genus Zalophus; species Zalophus californianus. The sequence continues at coordinate 128,012,636 of NC_045598.1, forward strand.
CTGTCCATTTTGCAAAGTGAATCTTACAATTTGGAATTACCTCATAACAGAGACTTGAATTTATTAAAGAATCTCTATCACAAATAACACTAATTTTACCTGAAGAATACTAAAGTAGTGGAAAAACCTGAATCAAAATCTCAGTTCTTCTATTTTGTAGCTCTGTAAATGTGGGTGGAGTTTTTGAGGCTTTGTTTTCTCAGCTTTGGAAGGAACCACCCATAGGATTAAGATAGGGATTACGTGAAAGTTTACAGAAAGTGCTTAAAAACATAAAGCGTTTTGTAAATATTTGTTTTTAGAGTAGTTGAATAGGCATGGGTCTTTGGCATCATGCTTTGCAAAAAGTATCTAGTTCTTTTGTCTTCTATGATATGCACATAAAAGTTAATCTTCCAGGAGACTACACCTCCAAAAAATAATTATTTCTTTACTCAGACAAATAGATACAGTATTCAGAAATAGTTAAGGGAATGTCAACTTTATTAAAACTATTAAGGAATGCTATAATTCAATGATTTAAGTATTCTATAGGTAATTCTCTACTCAATTTCACATCCAGGTAGGTATTTAGAAAAATGGAGGATGTTTCTGTTTCGTTTTGTTTGTTGGTTTGTTCTTGATTTTTTTAGAAGGTGGTTTACTCTTTTTAAATATTACAAATCTGGTTAATTGATTCACAAAATAGTTTTCTTTTTAAAAAAATTGTAGTAATTATATTATGTATATAATTTGAATACTGAATTTATTTTTGAAATGTTTAAAGATACATTTGCCAAAGTTAAAAATCAAATGGTATCATAACTAAGAACCTTTCCATAGGCATTCTTGGCTGGAAAATGGACTTTATTATTGTATATATGCACATGTTAATTTGAGTATGAGTATCATTGTTAAACTCACACAATATCTTTGGCCCCTAAGTTATAACCAAAAGAAATGCTATTTGATTTTCATATAAAGATATAATCCAAGTGGAACTTAATTATTTTGAAATTCTGTTTAGTTTGGTTTTGTGTTATTCATAGCATTGGTGTGGAGGGTGTTCTTTCTGTTGGTTCAGCCTGATAGTATTGTCTTTCAGCCTGGTCGATTTGTGGTGATGGGCTGTCTTTCTGTCCTCAGCAAGAGAGTGAATACCAACCACAAATTGCTCTTATCCAGTTTATACAATGCTCGGTGTTGCTCTGAGCTGGGAATCAAATTACAAAGAATACCAAGACCTTCAGGACCTTCCACTTTTGCCCATGAAGAAAAATTCCAAATCAAGCCATGAGGTCCTGGAAAACAACTTCAGGGAGATAGTCTTAAGCTAAAGAGTCAGAAATCGATGTACTTAGTTCAGCACTGAGAAGTGGACATAGTACAAACAGTAATAGCTCTATAAATAGCCACAAATCAAAAGGATAGTCACCAAATACAAACAACCACAAATCAGAAGATGAATTCTATGTACAAACAGGGCTTATAACTATTATTTTGACTATGCTGTCAATAGCTGTTTTCCAACACAAGAAAGAAGCAATATTCTTTTTTTTCAGATTATTTTTTATTATGTTATGTTAATCACCATACATTACATCATTAGTTTTTGATGTAGTGTTCCATGATTCATTGTTTGCATATAACACCCAGTGCTCCATGCAGTACGTGCCCTCTTTAATACCCATCACCATAAGCTAACCCCATCCCCCCAACCCCTCCCCTCTAGAACCCTCAGTTTGTTTCTCAGAATCCATAGTCTCTCATGGTTCGTCTCCCTGTCTCATTTCCCCTCCTTCATTCTTCTCTTCCTGCTATCTTCTTCTTCTTCTTCTTCTTCTTTTTTAACATATAATATATTATTTGTTTCAGAGGTACAGGTCTGTGATTTGACAGTCTTGCACAATTCACAGCACTCACCATAGCACACACCCTCCGCAATGTCTATTACCCAGCCACCCATCACTCCCACCCCCCACCACTCCAGCAACCCTCAGTTTGTTTCCTGAGATTAAGAATTCCTCATATCAGTGACATCATATGATACATGTCTTTCTCTGATTGACTTATTTCGCTCAGCATAATACCCTCCAGTTCCATCCATGTCGTTGCAAATGGCAAGATTTCATTCCTTTTGATGGCTGCATAATATTCCATTGTATATTCTTAAATGCTTCGGAGTGGAGTGTTTTACATCTTTCTATCTGAGGTCAAAAGCCTAGGGTAAGGTCAACTTTTGATATTAAACCCATGCTTAATGGATGGTGGATCAGGGTGTCCAGCCAGTAATACACAGTGAATATCTGACATGTGCAGATTTGTAGTATGTTCTTTTTGTAATATGCTCCATGTGAAACATATCTGAGCTCACAGAAGAGAAATGATCCAGTTCTCTAATTTCTCACTTGAAGAAAGGAAACCTTTTAGAAAATGGATTATTCCCTCCAACCAACATAAAAATCCCTATAATTGTGGTAATTTAATTAATATATGCTATGTGCATAAATTATAGCAACTTATATATACAAGCTATGAAATTTTTAATGCCTTTAACTGAAACATTTTAAAATGCTGTTGGGACTGAAATATTTTCTGAAATATAATTCATGTAACTTTGATTGTTTATATAAGGAATGATGGGAAACTAATTGTGAACCCAGATAATGCTTTTATCTCTAAGAAAGCATCAATTCCTTATTATTAAACAACTGCAAAGTCCTTTTATGTATTTGATGATATGACTGTTATAAAACTAGATTAGAGTAAACTGCTCGTTGTATGTTTTCTTGTGAGGCGGTTTCATTAAGAACAGTTACAGCTGGATGTGTGACAATGTGATCAGAAATGGTTCTCTTTTAAATTAATTGTAAAATATTTGAGCAACATATTATCAGCGAACATATTACCTATCTTAGTTAGAAGCCCCAGTTTCCAGTCTTGGATTTTTAACAAAAATATTTTCATTATGTCTTGATATAACTTTGCATGCTTAACTTTTTCTTTATAGCCATATTTTTTTAACTGACTTGTTATTGGAGACATGAGTTCTGAAATTTTGTGAGCTGCAAGTTCAAACTGGCCTTCAAGGTTAAATGGAAAGCTCCTATTTTTTTTCTACCAAACTCCCTTTCTCATTCCTCAGAACTGTCTTCTTAGAACATCATCATTTCTTCAAGTTTCCTTTCTTGCCCATTCTTGGGCCAATAGTTTGGTGCTTACTTTTAACCCATTGGTGTCTTTATAATTAAGGTATATATTTGAAGTGAAAGTTGAATCTTGTTTTCATTTTTTTATCCACTATAATAATTTTTGTCTTTTGAGGGTTTAATATACTTACACTTTAAGTGTTGCTAGAGTTGGTTTAATTCTATTTTCTTGCTGTTTGTTTTCTACTAGTTCCATCTGTCCTTTCTTTGATGTCGTTTATTTCTCTTTTCCTGACTTCTTTTGGATTAATCAAATATTTTTTATTATTACCTTTTATTCTCTACTGTTAATTTTTAGTACTTTTTTTTGTGCTTTCAGTGGTTGAATATGCATTTCTAAATGCATCCTTGACTTATTGGACTGTACCTTAAGTAAATACTTGTACCAATTCCTGAATGATACAAGAACCTCAAAAGAGTTTATCTTCATTTGCTTTCTTCCCCACAAACTGGGGAAGAAAAGGTTCATGGTTACCCTTAGTAATTATGTTGCCTGAATTGGCATAAACTCATTGGACCAGTTCTGCACAGAGGAAGACTCTATTTATGTAGCCCCTCTCTTCCTGGATCATGCTTCTTTAGGAGCTACTGCTGTTTTGAACAAAAGCAGCTGTAGGTAATGACCAGGGAGAAGGCTCTGGGGGTCACAGATCATGGGCCCAATGCTTGATCTGCCACTTTCCAACTGCATAATTTTTGGCAAATTAATTAAACTGTGCTGTCTTAGTCTTTTCACCTGTAAAACAGAGGTAAAAATATGATCAAATGAGATCAAACTCATATGGATGTTATGAGGATTTAAAAACAAAATGTTGGGAGGGCACAAGATGCTGCCTGGCATACAGTAGTTACTTAACAAAGAGTAGCAATTATTGTTTTCCCAGAATTTTTTTTAAAGACACATGCTTGCCTTTGCTCAAGTTTATACTTTGCATTTTTTGAGAACCTTTGCTGATGGTTGCAATAGATTGAGAACATCGTCCCACCAAGCTTTGCAGGAATGGCCTCAGTCTGTTGCTACAGCTAATCTTTCCAAATGCACAGAGAGAATGTCTTTCTTCTGCTTGCAAGTCTTGATGGTTGGCTATCACCCAAGAATAAAGTCCAAACTTATTAGCATAGCAAAGAATTTCCCAAGTCCTTCCCTGCCACTCCCTCAATACAGTGCACATTCTAACAAATTCAATTCCTTGCTAGTCCTTGTTCAACAAAATCATGCCTTAGGGCCTTTGTTCAGGCTGCCTGGAGAATGTTCGCTATTCTTCATGACTCATCTCATCCTCATGCTTCAGGTTTCTCTGGTCTTTCACAATTGAGTTAATTTTTCCCCTTTTCTGTGCTCTGATATAGCTTGGTATGTGTCAGCAGCTCTGAGAGTAGTGTAAATGAGTTAAACTAATGAGTTAAACTAATACGTGACATCAGCATGACAAAAAGACTCTAGACATAATACTTCCCCAACCAGAATTATGAAGAAATCTAACAGCGGTTCTCATTCCCAGAGGGCCGTTGAAAAGGTTTGTGGGATGTTTTTTGTTATAGCAATGATTGAATGTGCAGTCACTTCTGCTATAATGCTTGTTTTGAACCTGTGAATTTGTTCCAAGGCAATTAATATATTAGGGAACAAGCTGAGCATAAGGCGAATTTTGAGTTTGCTTTTTGCAAAATTTCATCCATAGGAAACACTAAGGTGAATGCAGAGAACTGCACCCAGATGAACCCAACTGTGTGGGGAAACACAAAATACACACGCACTGGGGGGGAGCAGAATACACCACCCCAGAATGTGCCACTTCACACATGGATTATTTTGAGCTGAAGACTAGCAGGGCCCATCAGACTAAGGAAGAGCTTTTTGCCTCCCCACTAACTTCCTAAAAGAATCAAGATAGGTGGTCTGTTACAGGAAGAGAGTTATTAGCAGAGAGGACATTTTGTCTCCAGAAAGACTTATCTGCATGACAAGGCAAACATTTATCAGACATTAGCTGTTTTCCTTTTCCTGTAAATTATCTCCCTCCCTTTTGAAGCCCCAGACCCCTATATCCTTCTCCTTAACTCAGGAGGGTATATAAATCTCAATTACCTGACTGCCGGGGAGTCTCATGTTTTATTGGGGCTCATGTACATATGAAATTTGTTTTTCCCCTCTTCATCTGAATTATGTCAATTTATTTATCAGACCAGCCAAAGAACCTAAAAGGGAAGAAGAAAAAAGTTTTCCACCCCACAACACACACACACACACACACACACACAGACACACACACACACACTCTCTCTCTCTCTCTTTCTCTCTCTCTCTCTCCCCCCAAACATCTACCAGCTACCTCAGCTCACCATGTGTTATCCTATGAAGTTATGTTTTCTTATTTTTTTGTATTTGTGAAATTTCATATATAAAAGAAAACAAAAACACTTGTGCAACAACCTAAATCTGTTTAAGAATTCTAGTTCAAAACACCAAGTAGTGCTTACAAAAGAGAAAGCACTGGAGGACCCTGATGGAAATCATCAATACTTCTAAGGATCCTTTTGGTGCTAGTAGTGTCGGGTTTAGGAGTTCCCCACATCGCTACAATTTCCAAAGTCTTCAGCTGCCAGGTAAAGCTCTCAATGCAGATGGGAAAGCTGGAAAAAAATTTCCAGCAATGAGGTGGACATTAATTGACATTAATTGAAGACTAAGGTTATACATTGAATCAAATTTTCAATTTCGATGAGGTTGATATCTATTACAAGCACATGCTCCAAAAGATCTACATCTCGAAGGCAAAAAGACATGCCCCAGGAATGAAGGCGGAGAGAGATCACCAACAGGAGGACGATGAGTCATACCTGTCTACATTTGATATTACAATTCCCCCCACTCCTCACGCTTTCAGAAAACCTTTCTTTCATCACTTCACAATAATTGCAAGCTGAAGCCTTTCCAAGCCCCACTTCCCCAAGCAAACTCCAGGTCTTTTGCAAGGTAAAGTGCCATATTCACCCTAGAAGTTATACGTTTACTAACGTTGAACACATAAAATTTTGCTAACATTTTTATTAGGTTTCAGTGATTTGTTCTGTTTTTAACATGTTGCTGACCAAATGTTTGAGTGTTGTGCCTCTAACTCCATTTTCCCCTATCATAAGCCCTGTGGTTTTTTAATTGCACAGTTTTGCATGACAGGTGTTTTTAGAAGTCTGTCACATTCCTGGAGAACTGACTGTACCACTGTATCTAATGGACTGGTGCTAGGAATGCTAGTCAATGCCAAGCATGGGAAAAACCAAGAATTTTCTTACGTTGGACGTTACTTCCTGTGTCCCTATTGGCATAAACATAGAAGAAAAGCTATAATTATCTAAGCCTAGAACCTAACTCATTTTTATATATAGACTCAAAGTGGTTTTGAACAGTTTATTCTTTTTTTTTTAAGATTTTATCTATTTATTTGATAGACAAAGACACGAGAGAGGGAACACAAGCAGGGGGAGTGGGAGAGGGAGAAGCAGGCTTCCGGCTGAGCAGGAAGCCCGATATGGGACTCGATCCCAGGACCCTGGGATCGTGACCTGAGCTGAAAGCGGACGCTTAACGACTGAGCCACCCAGGCGCCCCTGAACAGTTTATTCTCAAATATATACTGAAATTTCAAGAAATGTCATTACCATACAAGTTGAAAGAGAATTGTATTTTTTTTTCCTAAGAATTGTTCACCATTTGGGGAAGGCAGTCCCCTGGTTACAATGCCAATTAGGATTTTAGGGTATAATGTCGTATAAATCATGTCTTTTCATTTCATTCAACGTATTATAACATCATGACATCTGGGGGACTTGCTGACCCTATTGAGATTGCCCCTTGCAGGGTTAGCTAATCTCTAGAGGTAGTAAACAGTTTTCCTGAAGTCATGCTTTTCAAAATACAAACCAGCGAATCCAGGGGCTACACCCCAATCATCTCCTTTATAGGTTCTCACACGTCAGGCCACTATCCACCTGCTCTAATCACCCCAGGGCCATTTACCACACAATGAGGGGCAGCCCCTATGCTCTGGAGTCTGTGGAAATTATGCAAACTAGCCAGGCCTAAATCTGCTTACCTTGCCTCACCTGTTCCTTCCTGTGAAAACTATAATAAAGACTCTGGCCCACCGTTCCCCACCTCCCACTTTGCTCTGCCTCCTGACCAACACCAGTGCTTCCCTGTGTGGCCCTCTATGACATTGTATGCCCCCTCCTCTCGGGAACTGTGAGTAACAAACTTTTCAGTCACAATTGTCTCTGGATCTGTTGGCCTTACCATACCTCAAATTTTCTATTAATATACTGTATATGAAAACAAGTCTTTGTTTTAAAATATGGATGAAGTTTGTCTTTATTTCTAAGCATTTCATGATCATATAGGGGGTATAACAACTAATTGTGATAAAATGGTAACATCACATCTGATGGGTTTGTAGACTACCTTATGAAGAGTATTAGCATAGTTTTAGAAAGACTATCTCAATTAGAGGTTGGTTAGTCGACTTCGAGGTGAAACAAATGGCACTTTTTGTCTGTGTGTCTCAGCATGATGAGGTATTTTGACAAGTTCATGCAAAGTCTGGCTTTCTTCTATGGAATATAGGATGCATGAGAGGAATATGATATCGCCGAAGACTCAAATCAGAGCAATGACTCTCTGCCCCAGCTCCATGATTAAACTTACAACATTCCATCAATTTAGCCTCAAATATAGAGTTTCAGCAGAGAGGGAAAAAAATGATAATCAGAAATGGAAATTCTTATGTTTTGGCAAATAAAATTTTCTATATAAATTAAAAACTACAATTGTGATTTAGACTTCCAGTCCTTGAGAGTTGGGTTAGCATAAATCAGCACCCCAAATTTGAATTCTGAGACAGTGCCAAGATCAAGCAACTAATCCTAGAAAGATTGGACAATCTTTTAGGAGAGCCTTGGATCTTCATAAATTTACCAGAAAACCAGAAATAAATTACAACTGATACTGGAATTGTAATTCAAGTTCACATGTCTCCTCTTACTCTAAATCATCATTTCCTTTTGTTGATATGTTTCTAATGCTCATTATATTTGCATAGCTACTGTCTGTTCTGTTCAACAGCAGATTCTTGAAATTGAATTATACCTTCTCTAGATTTAGAAAACATAACTGTCTACCGAGTGACTGGCACATAGGGAGTGTTGAATGAATAATGTAGATAAAGCTATAAGGTTATCAATCATTACAGCTTCATTACTGGGATGACAGAATAATGTACTCCAAGGCTAGATGGCTCTGAGGTCACGACCCAGCTTTGCCACCTAAAGCTCTATGTCCTTGAGTGTACTCTTTAAACTTTAGTTTCAACATCTCTGTAAACTGAGAATTAACATATCATTTATGTTATAAGGTTCATAATTATTTAAACATGTGAAGTATTTAATGCAAGTCAAGTCCCATAAGCTGTCAGTAAAATCTAATTTTCATTACCATTGTTATTTCTATTTTAATCTTTTTTTTGAGAGAAAGTGAGGTGGGGAGGGGCAGAGAAAGAAGGAGAGAATCTTAAGCAGGCCCCACGCTCAGCGCAGAGCCCGATGTGGGGCTCAATCTCACGACCCTGAGATCATGACCTGAGCCCAAATCAAGAGCCAGACACTTAACTGACTGAGCCACCCAGGTGCCTCTGCTTCGATAATTTTTAACCCTTTTATCCTTCCTCTCATCAGAACTGATAAGCTGAATTGCTTTTAGCCTCAATTTGGACTATGTGTAATGCAGAAAGTGAGACTCTGATCATTTGGATCTTGAATCTAGCATCTGAAATATTTAATAACTCCAAATTGCCTCACCTCCGCTCTATTTTCTCAAATCTGATCTTTGGGGAAAATGGCTTTTGCCTGACATGAGACCATTTTAACTAAAGGAATTTTGTTCATAACATCTTGATAGTTTTGGCTAAAAGGGTTAGCTGTATGGGTAACGAAGGATAATATTACATTATGACTTGATATTAACCTAACTAAATGGGAAAATATCAGGTATGACTTTCAGAGGAAACTAAATGAAGAGAGGACTCAAAGGTAAATCACTTAACTCATTTATGCATGTGTTTTCCACTAGACTCTAGCCATTTTTTTCTCTTCATTTATTTCTTCCCTTTGGTTTTAAGCATAAAAACAATCCATGGGAACAAAAAAGTCCATAAATTCCCAATTCTGGGATTACTTAGGTAAAACAGAAGCATACAATTTGTGTTATTACAGAAAAATTGTTAAAGACAGGGACAAGTATTTTAAAATTAACAGAAATTCACACACCAGCAATAAAATTTCAGAACATTTAGCTTCATATATCCACTGAAAGAGCACCTGTAAACTCACAAATTTTGATTCCTGCTATTGTCTTAAATCACAGGGCCAATTTCCCTCTATTATATTCATTAAAGTTTAATGTAGGCGCAACAAAAAATGTGGAGTTCTATGCCAGGATTTCCTAGTGGTGCTACAAATCAATTCCAAAAAATAATTATGTTGGAAACACAATAGTCAACACAAGCACAATCCAATATTTGCTGGCTATGTTGGCAGGTTTCCACATAGAAGTACCCTGAGAGAGTGGGGAGAACCTTCACTGCCAAGCAATCATTGGGCATTTCAGTCCTTAGCTTTTGAATACTATGACATATTGTAGAGATGTCCCCGAGTAAAGCCAGGATGAAAAAGACCTCAAAATAGGGAAACAAGTGGAATACTCATTTCTATAACCTCCAATCAAATCATGTAAATTTCTGATGTACAGTGAGAAGAATCATGGCTATGTGAGTTCAAAAACAAAACTCAGAATATCGCTGAGCTTTTTGGTTACTATTCCTGCAGCTGGGCATTTGTGATTTAAACCCTTTCCCTGGCCACTTAAATCAGCCAGGCTCTCAGTTTTTGTTTTTGGCTGGTGGTGGTGGGTGGGACTCCTCTTCAGTTCAGGAGAGAAACAAACCTACCTGAGCTGTTCCTTCTGTTGTGAGACCGGGTGTCAGAAAACACCAGACCTGGGTGACTTTCTTCTGTTAACTGTGGGAAGCGGCGGCTATGTTATTCCTCCAGCCATTGGGGTCACAAACCAGTTCTCCTTCCTCTTGCGGCCTTTCAGAGTTGTCTTTTGGTTGCCTATCGCATCCTTTCTGGGGTTTATAATCTTCCTAAGTCAGGAGGAGCAGAGAGAAATGAAGTAGATGCCATCATATCTGGGCTAGAAGTTCTACACTGACCAAAAGCATGCATTTTAAAATGTGTGAGGGTTATACTTCAAAATCAGATGGCTTTCTGTGTGTGTGTGTCTGTTTTTACACTCTATTTCACAACTATGTTTTGATTAATCAAGTTTGCCTCTGTTTTTCATCAGTGCAAGTTATGGCTCTGCTTACTGCCTTGTAAAAAAAACAGAAAAAAACAAAAAAAATACAAGTTATAGTTTATGTATTGCTGTTGCTTGTCTATAGTCAGCTGATATGTTCTTGAACAAATCAAACTGTCAAATTGTCTCCTGGCTCATTTTCCCATTTGTAAAAATAGAAAGATTCATTGAAAATATGTCTCTGAAAATCTGTTACCAAATAAACTACTGAGGACATGAAAAATGTAAACCAGCCAATGAGGGAGATGGTTTGACAAAGATTCTCATGAGAGTTTGAACCAGAGATTTCTTCAAGTTTATCAGATCAACCAGCACTTGCTTGGAATGTTTCACCATGTGACTTTAGGCTTGGCACTTTCTCTCCCTGTTAATTTTCTCTTCTGTAATTCAACTTTTTTTTTTTTGATCTCCAAAGATTCTTCCAGTTTCCTTTGACTATTTTTGTAAGCTCTATTCTGGACATTATGTTGGGCACAATGATTGAAACAATCCTAGAAGTGTTTGAAATATAGTTACAGTTATAAGATCTATACCTGTATAAATGTAATTACCGAGACATATTAGAATCAGAATGTTGTCCCATATGTGAACGAATGCTAGAGTATAAGCTCCATGAGGGGAAACACCGAGCTGATTTTTTTTTTATTTCTAACCGAGCTGATTTTTATGCACTATTTATTCCCAGTGTCTAGAGCAGAGACTCAATGAATATTCATTGAATTAATAATGGGCAGCAGAAGTAAGACTTTAAAAGTTAAAAATCAACATGGCATAATTTCCAGTGAATAAAGAGATAAAGCTAACCAATTAGAATGGATGTGCGGCACCAATGTGTACGCACTACTGAGTATGAGCCGCGGGTGTAGATCCAGGAGACAGAGAGACTGTCGGGTGGCTAGAGGATGTGCCACTGGAGCGAGGCTTCAGAGATTTGTACATGTCAGGGGGGCTGGTGGTGGGGGTAGATATTTAACCCAGGGAATGATTTGAGTAAAAGTGCCCAGGTTCTAGAGAATAATGAGCAGAACTATCTGGTTTAATTGGAGAAATAAGACAAGGAGTTTTAAAAGTTTAATTGGAGTCCAGATATCAGAGAGTCTAATACTTCATTTTTTTTCACTCTTGTCTAAATATCCAGGGTTTTTTCATTGCTTCAAAAGATAATAACAATAAAACAAATATCTGAGAATATTTGTCATCTTCCTTTTCATTATTATTAGATTAACTAGTTTTACTTAATTTTTAGCTTCATTTTAAAAACCAAATGAACCATTAATTTTCAATACAAAGCCTTAAAAATGTAATAATGACACAGAGTATAGAAATAACGTCATGCATTATAGCAATGTTTAAATGTTCTCATAAAATCAAATGAAACCTGTTACTGATACTGAAAAACTGAAAGAAAAAAAGGTATATCTTGACCGTATTATTCTTGGAGTCTGTGTGTTTGGGTAAATCTTTTCTATAGGGGGAAATAGAAACAACTGGGAAATTTTTCATGTGGCATGAGTAATCAGGAGAGTGGGAGGGTCACCTTATGTGTGCATGAATAAATCATATTAAGATTCCTGCATGTGTCCGACAGCCTTCCTCGACCCTGTCCTGATCTGGGAAGCATTGAAGAGAACAGAATGTCAGAGCCATTATTTAGTTACACAGAAGAAAAAGCTAACAAATACTAAGTCCACTACTTGCCTCTCTTCTGTCCTTGTATTTTCCCAGCTCTATTAACCGGGACGCAGACCGTCTTCTATCAGAATCTGGAAAAGTGAGAGAGATTTAATCACTGATTAAAAAACATATATCTGAAGGAAATAGTCTTATTATCACAGAGAAGCAGACAAAAGCACCCATTTTAAAATTTGATTTGAACTTTGAATCTCATCAGATACACTGCGTATCTACCGGCAAAGAATGCCTGTAATAATAAATGAGGTATCAGAATGCCATTCTGGCTTAAGCAAGGGACAGGAAGAGATTCCAAGACCAGACTGCACTATTGTGTTTGCTCAACCCAAAAGCAAAAAAAGTCTTCATTCTAGGAAAACAAAGAGATAAAGGGGTGCCTCCAAACAATGGAAAATGCATATATGAAGTTAAGTCTTAGAGCAACCTAAATTCCCTTCTCATAAATTGGCAAAATTTGACCCACATAACACAAAGCATTGACCTTGAGAATTGGTTTTACACCTTTAAACTGTTAATTCGTCACCTCCTAACTAATTCAACTTCTCCCTCTGAAGGAACATGGCAATTTATTGAAGGAGCGCACAGAAACATTTAGAAGCCTCCCCTTCATTAACTTTAAAAGATGCTAATCTCAATGATCTCCATAGACCAATTTATTAAAAGAAAAATTAGTTTAGTACTTGGTGAGTGGAACCTCAGAGCCTAAATTAATCAGTTCAGCACCAACGTCATTGTGGTGGGCTAATTGCAATCATCTTCCCTTTTAAATACTTCTCTTATCTCCTGTTATCTTCCCAAAGCCCTTTAGCACTCTGTGATTTTTCACTATTATTTCATTCTTTCATGCATCCTTATTATATTCACTGCATAATAACTTACACGGCTATTCATGTCATTATTATTTTTTTAATTTTAATAAGATTTTTATTTAACCAAATAAATCCAAAATCTTGTCATTTTAAAATGCAAGCCACATAAAAATGAGTAATGTATTTTATATTCTTGATTTAGAATGAGGGCTCAAAATCCAATTATAATTTTACATTTACAACACATCTTGATTTGAAATTTAAATTTTATCAAATGTATTTCATCTGTATTTAGATGTTATAAGATTCACAGTTGAAAAAGAATATTCATGTACCCAAGTTGTTCCAAACATACTTTAAAATTTTTCAATAACTGAATCAAATATCAGTTTTTAAAGTTAAAATTAACACTAATTAAACTTAAGCCAAATTTTAAAATCTCATTCTTCTTATTGCTGAGTAGTATCCCATTGTATGAGGGACAACAGTTTGTTTATTGATTCATCCAGTGAAGGATATTCAAGCTGTTTCCAGATTTTGGCAATTGTAGTAGTGCCGCTATAAATATTTGCATACAGGTTTGTGTGTGAGCACAATGTTTCATTCTTGTAGGGTAAATATCCAAGAGAGGGAATGTTGGCATCTGGTTAAGTCTATGTTTAACCTCATGGAAAAGAGTCAGTTTTCCAGAGTGCTTATATTATTTTGCGTTCTCACCAACACTATAGGAGTGTTCCAGTTGCTTTGTATTCTCACCAGCCTTTGGTTTGGTGAGTAACTTTATTTATTTATTTATTTGTTTGTTTGTTTTTAAGATTTTATTTATTTGTTTGAGAGGGAGAAAGAGCATGGGTCGGGGAGGAGGGGAGGGGTAGAGGGAGAGGGAGAAGCAGATTCCCCACTGAGCAGGGACCCACCCCTCCCCTCTACCCCACGGAGCTTGATCCCAGGACCCTAGGATCATAAACTGAGCTGAAGCAGATGCTTAACCCACTGAGCCACCCAGGCGCCCCTATTTATTTTTAAAGACTTATTTATTTTAGAGAGAGAGCACAAGAAGGAGGGGCAGAGGGAGAGGGGGAGAGATTCTGAAGCAGACTCGGGCTGAATGTGGGGCCCCATTCGGGGCGCAGTCTCACGACCCGGAGATTATCACCCGAGCTAAAACCCTGAGTCGGATGTTTAACCAACTGTGCCAACCAGGCCCCCCTGGTGAGTAACGTTGATTTGGGCCATTCTAATGTGTGTGCTGTGGTGCATTTCCCCTATAGCTAGTGACATTCAACATCACCTTATGTGTTGAATTGCCTCCCATATATCTTCTTTGGAGAAGTATCTGTTCAAGTATCTACTCAGGTTTCAGAATTGATTACCTGCATCCCTGTGTGAAATAACTTTATTAACTAGAGTACAGTGCTTTTGTCCCTTTGCCTTTGGGCCTACAGACCATTAATTTCCAAAGGTATTCAGGTCATCACCTTTCCCCCGTTTCGCTTGTTTCATACCTTTCATTCCCCCCAGTGAGGTTGTGTCATATATTTGCACAACTGTTAAACTGAGGCTTATTAAACATTTTAAGAGTTTCTTTGAGCAAAATCAATTGGAATTGGGTAGTGCCGAACCGGAAATGGTTGGAGGTGCTCCACCAACAGGAGCCAGGGGAAAGACTTGTCTAGAGATGAGGCTGAAGCAAAGCAAGGAAATTATTTGATTGACTGTCGCTTAAGCAGTTGCCTTATTTGGGAAAACCTAGTTGGCTATTTGTGATTGGTTGTCCTTAGGTTTTGATTCCTTAACCTTGAGGCATTTCAGGCTTCGATTTTGGTTTCCTTACATGGTCTGCTAAGGCATTAAAGCCACCTCAGTCTAATGGCCTCCTTGTTTGATTCATTTAACAATTCAGTCAGATTGTTTGTCAGCATCTGCATTTCATTCTGAGATCTCTGAACTAAATTATTTTCTAAAATCTGCATAAGTTAAGGTTTGTTCTTTGGGCTGTGAAGTTCTAATAGGTTTTGACAAACCCATAGTATCATATGCCCACCATTATATACCATAAAGAATAGCTTCACTGCCTTAAATAAATCTTCTGTGCTTCACTAATTCAACCCTCCCCATCCCCGATCCAAGCCCAACCCCTCATGTATTTACTGTCTCTATAGTTTTGACTTTTCCAGAATATCATATAATTGGGAAAGTATGTAACTTTTTTAGACTGGCCTTTTCACTGAGCAATATGTATTTAAGATTCATCCAAGTCTTTTCATGCTTGATAGCAGATTGCTTTTTATCATTAAATAGTATTCCATTGAATGGACTGAAGAACATTTTAATTCTAGTTTTTGGCAATTATGAATAAAGATGCTATAAACATTTGGAAAAGGTTTTTTTGTGGACATAAATTTTCAAATCAGTTGGGTACATACTTAGGGGTACAATTGTTGGATCCTATGGTAAAACTATGTTTAGCTTTGAAAGAAACTGCCAAATGGTCTTCAAAGTGGCTGCATCATTTTGCATTCTCAGCAGAAATTAATAAGAGCTCCTATTGCTCTGCACTCTTGCCAGCAATTGATATTGTCAGTTTTTTAGATTTTAGGTTGGAGCCCTACTCTAATGTGACTGTCATCTTTCTAAGAAGAGGAAGAGACACTAGGGATACATGCATACAGAGAGACAACCACAGGAAGTCACAGTGTGGAGACAACCATCTGCTACCCAAAGAGAGGCTTCAGGAGAATCCAAACCTACCAATACCTGTTCTGGGACTTCCAGCTTCCAGCACTGTGAGAAAATAAATTTCTGTCATTTAAGTCCCCCAGTCTGTGGTATTTTGCTTTGGCTACCCTAGCAAACTAATCCCCTAGGTTCTGTAGGTTTTCTCCTATGTTTTCTTCTAGAAGTTTTATATTTTTAAATTGATATTTAGGTCTATAATCCATTTTGAATAAGTTTCCATGACAGGTATAAGGTCTGTGTCAGGTTCATTTTTAATTTTTTTTCTTTTTGCATATGGATGTGGAATTGTACCAGTATCAATTATGAAAAGACTATTCTTCTTCCATTGAATTGTTCTTGCACCTTTGTCAGAGATCAATTGACTATTTTTGTGTGGGGGTTATTATTATTTTAATATTTAAATGAGTGAATTTGAATTAAAAGTTGAAACCAAATATCTGAAAATATGGTAATGATCTACTTAGCTCAATATTAACTACCAGGCTATAAACTGATCTGTATAACTTATTGAATCACCTATCTCACCTTGAATTCTCTCTCTCTTTTTTTTTCATAGATGTGGTCAGATGGAGCTATTCCTTACAAGAGAACATTTTAATTGAATACCAATTATTTAGATTGACATTTGGGGGAATCCAGCTTCAGGCCAAAATTTTATGAGATCTTTCAGGTCCCATGATAGGCTACTGCAAAGTCCTTACCTGTGGGACTTGATGGGAGAAAGCTACCCTCCCCACACCCGACTCAGCGGTGCACAGCCAGTGCATTCCAGTCTCAAGGGGGTTGCAGTCAAGGACACGGCCATGGTTAACCACCCCCAATCCGGCCTCCGGTTCACCAGTACAAAACTTCACCATGTTATAGTTGTTTTGATCACCTTTTATCTTTTTTTCCTGTTTCTTTGATTCTCCAGATTCCATCTGGCTAGGCAAATATTCTCATGGTTTTAAATATTCATTTTCTTCACATCTGGGGTGAGAAAATTTAAAAATTCTCAGGAAATTAGTGGCACACTTATTTTCAGAGAAGTATTTCATTTGAGTGTTGTGAAACTTATACTCGATACATTTAAAGTGAAGATAGATTCATTTATAATTTCTCTTGCATTTAATTCCAGGATGGCTGAAGTCGTGCTTAATGCAGACTTACTACATCTGTAAAAGCATTTGTTTTTTTATCATGTCACATTTCTTATAGCGATGAGGTATTGCATCTTCACAATCCTCAAAAAATTCTATAGAATTTTAAGCTAAATTTACTCAGAGAATATTTTTTCCTAATGCTTCATCAGATTCACACAACAGCTGCTGGGTTCTCCTGCAAACAGTTTAGTAACACAAAGATCTGGAAAAAGTACTGTTCAGGTCTCACTCTATATGCCAGGCCTGGGGTTTGTCACTTATAATTGAAAGATAAGCTTCCACAGATTATTTTATAAGTAGTGTTTCCATCTCTATTATTGTGTAAAATCTATAATACCTAAAAAGCTGTTCTAAATATTTATCCAGCTGACACCTGCACACATGAATACACAGTATTTCCAAATGGAAACATATTGCAAAGTCACTACAGAAACAACCATCACTCTCATATTAAATTTCGCAGCAAAAATCATAGTAGATAAAAGGAGAACAGACTCTGGGCTACCGGTAATGCATACATTTGAGTTTATAGGATGAGATTCTCTAAGTTATCATAACGTAGAATTTTAAATACTTGAATATAAAATACCTTTAGTTAATACTCTCCTAAAATACTGATAATGATACACTAATATGTACACACATGAACACACACGTGTGTGTGTATTTTTTTAACTAAAAGCTACTCCATAATAAAAGTATAAGTTCTCATCTGGGGCAATCTGATTCTTATAAGAGAGTACCAAATGTGATTGGTGTGGACCGCTTTGGTCAACGGTGGTGATGCTGTTAGTTGGTAAGATGTTTTCATAAAATCGTCTGAGTCCCTGACTACATAGAATTCACAAACTAGTAAGGGAGACATATAAACAAAGTTATGGAAACAGAAATCAGTAAGTATTTCAATAGAGGTAGATGCACTGCTTCTGTTAAGCATAAAAAGGGTGAAGAAGACAAGCGGAGCAAGATGGAGGAGGAGTAGGAGACCTGGATTTCGTCTGGTCTCAGGAATTCAGCTGAAAAGGGATCAAACCATTCTGAACACCTACGAACTCAACAGGAGATCGAAGAAGAGAGTAGCAACAACTCTCTGAATAGAGAAGCGACCACCTACTGGAAGGTAGGACGTGCGGAGAAGTGAATCCGAGGCGATATTTGGGAGGATAGACGGCAGGGGAGGGGGCCTCCATCTGCCGCTTCTAGCAAGTGATAGAGCCTCGGAGCACAAAATCGGAACTTTTTAGAGGTCGGCTCCACTGAGGGACGTCGCTCCAGTGGCTAAGCGGGAGGTGGAACCCTCGTGGGACAGTGTGGTCTCAGGACCCTCAGGGTCACAGAAAGACTTGGGGTGCCTGAGTGCAGCAGAGTTCCCAGGTATCGGAGCGGGGAAGCCAGCTGCAGAGACGGAGCCGAGGCGCGGGCTCTCAGCTCGGGGTTGCCATAAACTGTGATCTGCGGCCCAGTCAGGCCACTGCGCCTCCAGCAGGGACCCAACAAGCGGCAGAGCCGGGGAGACTCCCCTTCCTCCCCCGGGAGGAGCGGCGCGGAAGCGCAACGCAGGGATCTGCTGGGGTTGGAGACTCCACACGGGGTCGGGTGCCAGAGATAGAAACGCTCTGTCACAGGCCAGGTGAGCACGGAGTGCGGCCGGAGACAGGGGAGGTGGGAGTGACTGACTGCTTTTCTCTGGGGGCACACTGAGGAGCGGGGCCCCGAGATCTCGGCTCCTCCCGGCGGAGATGGGGAGGCCACCATTTTCGCCCTGGTCCTCCAAAGCTGTACCGAGAGCTTGCAGGGAACAAAAGCTCCTGAGAGCAAACCCCAGCAGCTTGCTTAGCCCGGACTCACAAGGGCGGGGCAATTCCGCCTCCGGCAAAGACATTTGGGAACCACGGCAACAGGCCCCTCCCCCAAAGATCAGCACGAACAGCCAGCAAGCCAAGAACAAGTTTACCGATCAAGGAGAACGGGAGAACTCCAGCGCCAGGGGAATACTGCACATAGAATTCATGGCTTTTTTACCATGATTCATTAGTTTTTCAAAGTTCATTTTTTTAACAGTTTTTTTTTTGAATTTTTCTTTTTCCCTTTTTCAACCAACATCTTATCAATCCGTTTTTTAAAAAAACATTTTTTTATTTTTCATTTTTAGAGTCATATTTTATCCCTTCATAGTAGTTACCCTTATTTTTGGCATATATGTATAAGTTGTTCTCTCCTTAAATTTTTGAGATACAGTTTCTTCTAACAGATCAAAATATACCCTAAATCACTAGTGTATGGCTTTGTTCTAGTCTCCTGCCTGATCACATTCTCTCCCTTTTTTTTCTTTTCTTTTTTTTTAATCTTCTTCTTTCTTTTTTCAAACAACTTCTTATCTTATCAATTCCTTTTATAAAATCTTTTATAATTTTCATCTTTACAGTCATCTTCCGTCCCTTCATTGTATCAACCCTTATTTGGTACATATATAAATCTTTCTTCCTTTAAAATTTTAGCAGGCACTTTCTTCTAACAAACCAAAATACGCCAAAATCTAGTGTGTGGCACTGATCTATTGACTAGCCTGATCATATTTGATCATATTCTGTTTTTTTTTGTTTTGTTCTGTTTTTGTTTGTTTTTATCTTTTTCTTCTTTTTTTTTCTCTTTTTACTTTCTTTCCCTTTCTTTTCCCATGGTTTCAGGGTCTTTTTAAATTGTATAGAGTATATTTGCTGGGGACGTTGTTAACCTGTTAGCATTTTGTTCTCTCATTCATCTATTCTCCTCTGGACAAAATGACAAGACGAAAAAAATCACCTCAGCAAAAAGAATAAGAGGTAGTACCGTCTGCCAGGGACCTACTCAATACGGACATTAGTACGATGTTGGACCTAGAGTTGAGAATCATGACTTTAAAGATACTAGCTGGGCTTGAAAAAAGCGTGGAAGTTATTAGAGAAACCCTTTCTGGAGCAATAAAAGAACTAAAATCTAACCAAATTGAAATCAAAAAGGCTATTAATGAGGTGCAATCAAAAATGGGGGCACTAACTGCTAGGATAAATTAGGCAGAAGAGAGAATCAGCGATATAGAAGACCAAATGATGGAAAATAAAGAGGCTGAGAAAAAGAGAGAGAAACAACTACAGGATCACGAGGGCAGAATTCGAGAGATAAGTGATACAATAAGATGAAACAACATTAGAATAATTGGGATCCCAGAAGAAGAAGAAAGAGAGAGAGGGGCAGAAGGTATATTGGAGCAAATTATAGCAGAAACTTCCCTAATGTGGGGAAGGAAACAGGCATCAAAATCCAGGAGGCACAGAGAACCCCTCTCAAAATCAATAAAAATAGGTCAACACCCCGACATCTAATAGTAAAACTTACGAGTCTCAGAGACAAAGAGAAAATCCTGAAAGCAGCTTGGGAGAAGAGATATGCAACCTACAATGGTAGAAACATTAGATTGGCAACAGACCTATCCACAGAGACCTGGCAGGCCAGAAAGGACTGGTATGATATCTTCAGAGCACTAAACGAGAAAAATATGCAGCCAAGAATACTATATCCAGCTAGGCTGCCATTGAAAATTGAAGGAGAGATAAAAAGCTTCCAGGACAAACAAAAACTAAAGGAATTTGCAAACACGAAACCAGCCCTCCAAGAAATATTGAAAGGGGCCCTCTAAGCAAAGAGAGAGCCTAAAAGCAGCATAGATCAGAAAGGAACACAGACAATATACAGTAACAGTCACCTTACAGGCAATACAATGGCACTAAATTCATACCTTTCACTAGTTACCCTGAATGTAAATGGGCTAAATTCCCCAATCAAAGACACAGGCTATCAGATTGGATTAAAAAACAAGACCCATCGATATGCTGTCTGCAAGAGACTCATTTTAGAGCCAAAGACACCACCAGATTGAAAGTGAGGGGGTGGAAAACCATTTACCATGCTAATGGACGCCAAAAGAAAGCTGGGGTGGCAATCCTTCTATCAGACAAATTAGATTTTAAAACAAAGACTGTAATATGAGATGAAGAAGGACACTATAGCCTACTTAAAGGGTCTATCCACCAAGAACATCTAACAATTGTAAATATCTCTGCCCCCAACATGGGAGCAGCCAATTATCTAAGGCAATTAATAACAAAAGCAAAGAAACACATTGACAACAATACAATAATAGTGGGGGACTTTAACACCACCCTCACTGAAATGGACAGATCATCTAAGCAAAAGATCAACAAGGAAATAAAGACTTTAAATGACACACTGGACCAAATGGACTTTACAGACATATTCAGAACATTCCATCCCAAAGCAACGGAATACACTTTCTTCTCTAGTGCCCATGGAACAGTCTCCAGAATTGATCACATCCTAGGTCACAAATCAGGTCTCAACCGGTACCAAAAGATTGGGATGATTCCCTGCATATTTTCAGACCACAGTGCTTTGAAACTGGAACTCAATCACAAGAGGAAAGTTGGAACGAACTCAAATACATGGAGGCTAAAGAGCATCCTACTAAAGAATGAATGGATCAACCAGGAAATTAAAGAAGAATTAAAAAAATTCATAGAAACCAATGAAAATGAAAACACAACTGTTCAAAATCTTTGGGATACAGCAAAGGCAGTCCTGAGAGGAAAGTATATAACAATACAAGCCTTTCTCAAGAAACAAGAAAGGTCTCAAATACACAACCTAACCCTACACCTAAAGGAACTAGAGAAAGAACAGCAAATAAAGCCTAAACCCAGCAGGAGAAGAGAAATAATAAAGATCAGAGCAGAAATCAATGAAATAGAAACCAAAAGAACAGTAGAACAGATCAACGAAACTAGGAGCTGGTTCTTTGAAAGAATTAACAAGATTGATAAACCCCTGGCCAGACTGATCCAAAAGAAAAGAGAAATGACCCAAATCAACAAAATCATGCATGAAAGAGGAGAGATCACAACCAACACCAAAGAATTACAAATAATTATAAGAACATATTATGAGCAACTCTATGCCAGCAAATTAGATAACCTGGAAGAAATGGGTGCATTCCTAGAGATGTATCAACTACCAAAATTGAACCAGGAAGAAATAGAAAACCTGAACAGACCTATAACCACTAAGGAAATTGAGGCAGTCATCAAAAATCCAGGGCCAGATGGCTTCCCAGGGGAATTCTACCGAACATTTAAAGAAGAATTAATACCTATTCTCCTGAAACTGTTCCAAAAAATAGAAATGGAAGGAAAACTTCCAAACTCATTTTATGAGGCCACCATTACCTTGATCCCCAAACCAGACAAAGACCCCATCAGAAAGGAGAATTACTGACCAATATCCTTGATGAACATGGATGCAAAAATTCTCACCAAAATACTAGCCAATAGGATCCAACAGTACATTAAAAGGATTATTCACCATGACCAAGTGGGATTTATCCCTGGGCTGCAAGGTTGGTTCAACATCCACAAATCAATCAACGTGATACAATACATTAGCAAAAGAAAGAACAAGAATCATATGATCCTCTTAATAGATGAAGTAAAAGCATTTGACAAAGTCCAGCATCCTTTCTTGATCAAAACTCTTCAGAGTATAGGGATAGAGGGTACATACCTCAGTATCATAAAAGCCATCTATGAAAAACCTACAGCCAATATCATTCTCAATGGGGAAAAACTGAGAGCTTTCCCCTAAGGTCAGGAACGCAGCAGGGATGTCCACTATCACCACCGCTATTCAACATAGTATTAGAAGTCCTAGCCACAGCAATCAGACAACAAACAGAAATCAAAGGCATCTGAATCGGCAAAGAGGAAGTCAAACTCTCACTCTTTGCAGATGATATGATACTGTATGTGGAAAACCCAAAAGACTCCACCCCAAAACTGCTAGAACTCATACAAGAATTCAGTAAAGTGGCAGGCTATAAAATCAATGCATAGAAAGCAGTGGCATTCCTATACACCAACAACAAGACAGAAGAGAGACAAATCAAGGAGTCGATCCCATTTACAATTGCACCCAAAACCATAAGATACCTAGGAATAAATTTAACCAAAGAGGCAAAGGATCTGTACTCAGAAACTTATAAAATACTCATGAAAGAAATTGAAGAAGACACAAAGAAATGGAAAAACGTTCCATGCTCATGGATTGAAAGAACAAACATTGTGAAGATGTCAATGCTACCTAGAGCAATCTACACATTCAATGCAATCCCCATCCAAATACCATCCACTTTTTTCAAAGAAATGGAACAAATAATCCTAAAATTTGTATGGAACCAGAAGAGACCCCGAATAGCCAGAGGAATCTTGAAAAAGAAAAGCAAAGCTGGCGGCATCACAATTCCGGACTTCCAGCTCTATTACAAAGCTGTCATCATCAAGACAGTATGGTACTGGCACAAAAACAGACACATAGATCAATGGAACAGAATAGAGAGCCCAGAAATGGACCCTCAACTCTATGGTCAACTCATCTTTGAGAAAGCAGGAAAGAATGTCCAATGGAAAAAAGACAGTCTCTTCAACAAATGGTGTTGGAAAATTTGGACAGCCCCATGCAGAAGAATGAAACTGGACCATTTCCTTACACCACACACAAAAATAGACTCCAAATGGTTGAAAGACCTCAACGTGAGACAGGAGTCCATCAAAATCCTAAAGGAGAACACAGGTAGCAACCTCTTCGACCTCAGCCGCAGCAACTTCTTCCTGGAAACATCGCCAAAGGCAAGGGAAGCAAGGGCGAAAATGAACTATTGGGCTTTCATCAAGATAAAAAGCTTTTGCACAGCAAAAGAAACAGTCCACAAAACCAAAAGACAACCCAATGGAAGAAAATATTTGCAAATAACATATCAGATAAAGGACTAGTATCAAAATCTATAAAGAACTTATCAAACTCAACACCCAAAGAACAAATGATCCAATCAAGAAATGGGCAGAAGACATGAACAGACATTTTTCCAAAGAGGACATCCAAGTGGCCAACAGACACATGAAAAATGCTCAACATCACTCGGCATCAGAGAAATCCAAATCAACACCTCAATGAGATTCCACCTCACATCAGTCAGAATGGCTAAAATTAACAAGTCAGGAAATGACAGATGTTGGCGAGGATGCGGAGAAAGGGGAATCCTCCTACGCTGTTGGTGGGAATGCAAGCTGGTGCAACCCCTCTGGAAAACAGTATGGAGGTTCCTCAAACAGTTGAAAATAGAGCTACCCTCCGACCCAGCAATTGCACTACTGGGTATTTACCCCAAAGATACAAATGTAGGGATCCGAAGGGGTACGTGCACCCCAATGTTTATAGAAGCACTGTCCACAATAGCCAAACTGTGGAAAGAGCCAAGATGTCCATCGACAGATGAATGGATAAAGAAGAAGTGGTATATATACACAATGGAATATTATGCAGCCATCAAAAGGAATGAAATCTTGCCATTTCCAATGACGTGGATGGAACTGGAGGGTGTTATGCTGAGTGAAATAAGTGAATCAGAGAAAGACATGTGTCATATGACCTTACTGATATGAGGACTTCTTAATCTCAGGAAACAAACTGAGGTTTGCTGGAGTGGTGGGGGGTGGGAGGGATGGAGTGGCTGGGTGATAGCCATTGGGGAGGGTATGTGCTATGGTGAGCGCTGTGAATTGTACAAGACTGTTGAATCACAGATCTGTACTTCTGAAACAAAAATGCAATATATGTTAAGAAAATAAAAAGAAGAAGAAGATAGTAGGACGTGAAGAATGAAGGGGAATAAGTCAGAGTGGGAGATGAACCAGGTGAGATGATGGACTCTGAAAAAGAAACTGAAGGTTCTAGAGCGGAGGGGGGTGGGGGGATGGGTTAGCGTGGTGATGGGTATTAAAGAGGGCACATTCTGCGTGGAACACTGGGTGTTATGCACAATGAATCATGGAACACTACATCAAAAACTAATGATGTAATATATGGTGATTAACATAACAATAAAAAATTAAAAAAAAAAGGGTGAAGAAGTCATACTGTGTATGTCTGGAGAAGTCAGAGGTGTTCACAGAAGAGATCACTATATTGGATATTGAGGGAAAGTAGAAGTTCTATAGCCAAACAGAGAAAGCAAAAGGGCATTTTAAGAAGAAAGTGTATTCCGTGTAAAGTCATGAAAGATCTGTTTGACAGAATATAAATAGTTTTGGATGTCTATAACATAGAATACATGTGACAAAGAAGCCTCTCTTACTGGGGATGAAATAAAGTCTAAGTGAAAATAAAGGGTGATTGAAATATGATGCCACCATCCAGCACTTAAACTTTTAATATTTGAGGGAGTTCTGCTTGTCTTTTTTTTTTACATTTAAGCTGAAATATTTAATTCAGTCAATAGGCAAGTGTTCACTGAGAAAAGCACAAGAGAGTACAAATAAAGCATATGCATTTTATTTGAAGAAGGAATTGTATTAAAGATGTATGTCTATATGATTGACAGCCACCCAATTGAAAGATTTTTGGTATAAAAATGATTTCTAAGATATTTGACAATATAACTGACCATCCCCAAAGAAAAGACATGTGGATATACACATTTGAGGGTCCACCATCAAAATAATGAAAACGTCTTGGCAAAGTTAGCTTTAGGGAAAGTCTACCACTCACTAAGTACAGCCACCAGTGTGGATCTTGTAATCTGCCTTTCGGTGTGTCACTATTAAGAAAGAAAGTGCAACCAAGGACTCCTTAAAAACAGTTTTAATGTGAAAGAAAGGGACATCTTCAGGAGAAAAGAGAGAATGTAGAAAACTTCAAAAACAAATTACTGGGGGCACCACTTCTTTTCCACTTACAAAATATGAGAAACAACTACTTCACTAACTAATAAGTGAATAAAAGCAGGCAGATTTGGGAGAGAAGATGGCATTTGGAAGAAGGGACCCTCCTTTTCAAAATGGTTTTAGCCTAAGAGCAGTCTGAAGTTGGCACCACTTTGAGTGGTTAAGATCATGAAAGAAAACATATACTTTTCCTGTCCTGAAGAAGTGAGAACAGAGCTACCAGACACACTAGAGAGTCTTGGAGGAAATCCTGAAAAGGTGAGAGAAAGGGAGGGAAATCCTCTAATTCTGTGTTTAAGCTTTCCAAAGCTTTATTTGATCCCTGGTCGAACCTTATTATCCATGCATATGTATAACAGACTCCAAGCAGCAGAGTTCAGTAAGAGACCAACCAAGTTAATCAAAACAAAATTAAACTATTTTGAAGGAATAAAGCAGAACTCAGAGTCTCTAAATTATAGAATTCATGATGTGAGGCTACAGTACTGAATTACTCAGCAAGGAAGAATAGGAAAATGTTACCCACTCTCAAAAGAAGAGAGGACAAGGAAAGACTGAGCCCCAAAATGACCCAGATGTTGGAAACAATGGGCAGGATTTAAAAATGAATCTTACAACTATGCTGAATAAAGTAAAGGAAAATGTACTCATAACAGATGAACAAATAGAAATTCTCAGCAAAGAAATAAGTTTAAATGGAAATTCTAGAATATGAAATATAATATTTGAAGTTAAAATTCAGTGAATGGATTTAGCAAAATGGAGGTGGCAGAAGAAAAGGCAAGTAAACTTGAAGACAAATCAGTAGAATTTGTCTAATCTGAAGAAGTAGGAGAAAAAGGGGGAAAAAGGATGAACACCTCAGGAACTTGTGAGACAATATAAAAAATGTCTAACGTATAAGTGTAATTGAGTCCCAGAAGGAAAACAGAAAAAGCAAAGGAGAGAAAAAAAATATGTGAAAAATAATGGTTGTACATGGCGCCTGGGTGGCTTAGTTGGATAAGCGTCCAACTCTTGATTTTGTCTCAGGTTATGATCTCAGGGTGGTGAGATCACAGTTGGGCTCCATACTCAGTGGGGAGTCTGCTTTTCTCCCCCTCCTTCTGCCCCTCCCCCCTCACATTCTCTCTCTCTAAAATAAATAAATAAATCTTTTAAAAAATACATATATAAAAAATAAAATAATGGTGGTGACTTCCACTTCTGGCCAATATGGAGTAACATGGGCCAGATTTACCCTCCTATGTGAAACAACAACAACAAAAAATAAATAAGATACGTGAAACAACAGTTTTCAAGACACTGGACATCAGACAATAAAGGACAGTGATGCCTAGAGATGGGAAATAAGGTTAGTACTATGATTGCTCCAGCTTACTGCCTTAAGAGAGTTTCCAGACTACACTGAATGGAAAACGAACCCAGTTGCACCATCTCCCTGAGTTGATGAGACAGAGCTGAGAGTCTGAGGAGGACAAAAGAGTTAGAGTTTGTAAGACAGAATATTAAAGAGGGAAGAGTTACAGAGAGAGATTCCTGGAGATTGCAGAGGATCCTCTTTAGGGTGAGCAGAGAACTGATAGGTGCATGTATGAGGCAAGGAGACCATGTGAGGCCATAGAAAAAATGATCAGAAAGGATTTGGAGTTAACAGTGCCTGGTACTCACACAGAGCTAGGAATAGTGCCTGACATTACCATTCTGAGTTATACTACTCTGAAAAGGAAAAAGATGTTGCTGTGAGAAATTAAGAAAGACCTAAACACATGGAAAGATACACTGTGTTCATGGTCAGAAGACTCCATACTGTTAAGATGTCAGTTCTCCCTGAATTCACTTACAGATTCAATGCGATCCCAATCAAAACCCCAGCAGATTATTTTGCATAAGTTGACACATTGACTCTCAAATCCATATGGAATGTAAGTAACTAAAACAGCAAAAATAAATTTGAAAAAGAATAAAGTTGGAGGACTAATGCTTTCTGATTTAATACTTATTATAAAGCTACAGTAATCAAGACAGTATGATACTGGCATAGAGACAAAGAGATCAAAGGAATAGATTGAAGAGTCCAGAAATATATCCATATATAAATGGATAACTTATTTCCACAAAAATGCAAAAGCAATTCAATGGACAAAAGATAATCTTTTAATATGGTAATGGAACAGGTAGATATCCACACATAAAAATGAAGTGTTATCCATATCTTTCTACCATATTGAAAAATTGGCTCAAAATAGATCATAGACCTAAATGTAAAATTGAACTCTACAAAACTTCAAGGAAAACTCTATGAGAAAATCTTTGTAAATCTTCAGTTAGGTAAATATTTTTAGGTATGACCCCAAAAACATGATTCAAAAAAAAAAAAAAATCAGCAAATAGTATGATGGTTGCCAGGGACTGGGAGAGGAGGAAATGGATAGTTGTTAATTAATAGGTATAGAGTTACAGTTTTGCAAGATGAAAAATTCTGGAGATTGATTCTACAACAATGTGAATGTACTTAGTTAACACTAAATTGTACAGTTAAAAGTGGTTAAAATAGAGTATATTATATGTTATATGTATTTTACCTTACCAGGTTTTATTTATTTATTTATTTATTTATTTAAAGATTTTATTTATTTATTTGAGAGAGAGAATGGGATAGAGAGAGCATGAGAGGGGGGAGGGTCAGAGGGAGAAGCAGACTCCCCGCTGAGCAGGGAGCCAAATGCGGGACTCGATCCAGGGACTCCAGGATCATGACCTGAGCCGAAGGCAGTCGCTTAACCAACTGAGCCACCCAGGTGCAGGTTTTTATTCAAAGTGAAAACCTAGAAAGAACCTAAGCATCCAACAATAGATAGCAGACATTAAATGAAGTACGGCATTGCATTTGATGAAAACTTTATAGTCACTAAAATTGATACATTGTAGAAGAATTTTAATGACTTCAAAAACTCATGATTCAGTATTAAGAAAAAAAAGTGGATTAGAGGGGGCGCCTGGGTGGCTCAGTCATTAAGCGTCTGCCTTCAGCTCAGGTCATGATCCCAGGATCCTGGGATTGAGCCCCACATTGGGCTCCCTGCTCAGCGGGAAGCCTGCTTCTCCCTCTCCCACTCCCCCTGCTTGTATTTCCTCTCTCACTGTGTCTCTCTGTCAAATAAATAAATAAAATCTTTAAAAAAAAATAGTGGATTAGAAAACAGTGTGTGTTGGGGCGCCTGGGTGGCTCAGTTGGTTAAGCGACTGCCTTCGGCTCAGGTCATGATCCCGGGGTCCTGGGATCGAGTCCCACATCGGGCTCCCTGCTCAGTGGGGAGCCTGCTTCTCCCTCTGACTCTCTCCCCTCTCATGCTGTTTCTCTCTTGCTCGCTCTCTAATAAATAAATAAAATCTTTAAAAAAAAAAAAAAGAAAAGAAAACAGTGTGTGAACCAGAATCCATTTTTTTAAAACAAGTGTATGAGGGGCGCCTGGGTGGCTCAGTCAGTTAAGCATCCAACTCTTGGTTTTGGCTCAGGTCATGATCTCAGGGTCACGAATTGAGCTCCACATCAGACTCTGTGCTGAGTGTGGAGCCTGCTTAAGATTATCTCTCTCCCTCTCCTTCTGCACCTTCTCCCTCTCACTTTCTCTGTCTCTCTCCCTCTCTAAAAAAAAATAAAAAGTAAAATAAAACAAGTGTATGTAAGTATTGAAAAAAATCTAGACTCAACGAGC
This sequence comes from Zalophus californianus, assembly GCF_009762305.2. Lineage (NCBI taxonomy): Eukaryota > Metazoa > Chordata > Mammalia > Carnivora > Otariidae > Zalophus > Zalophus californianus. The sequence continues at coordinate 128,042,164 of NC_045598.1, forward strand.
ATTATGACTAACTGACACAATAACAGGTGTTTTTATTTTATTTTTTGCATAGTTCCACATTTTAGAAATTTTCTACAAAACACTAATTTTGTAATCAGACAAGTTATTTAAATCAATTTTCATACACAAAATTACACTGGTGATAAACCCATTAAGCTCTATACTATTAGGCTCTTTTTTTTTTATTACTAAAATGAGGAAAGACCAACCAAATCAAATGTTGGTAAGGATGTGGAGTAAATGGACCTCTCAATCACTTCTGGCCAGAATGTGAGATCTAAAACCTGTTTGGAAAATACCAATAATTTAGTAGTTTCTTAAAAAGTTAAACACACACCTGCCATGTGACCCAGCCATTCTAGTCCTAAGTATTTACCCAAGAGAGATAAAAAGATTGTATATGAATGTTCATGGCAACTTGATTTGTAATGGCCCCCAAATGGAAACAATCTAAATGTCCATTAAGAGGTGAATGGATAGACATAATGTGCTTTATCATTATGGTATATTACTCCTCAGCAATGAAAAGGACTGAACTATTAATACACACAATAGCGTATGAATCTCAACATAGGTATGCTAACTGAAAGAGCTAGACAATACAGGGGCGCCTAGGTGGTTCAGTCAGTTAAGTGTCTGACTCTGGATTTCATCTCAGGTCATGATCTCAGGGTCATGAGATGGAGCCCCATGTTGGGCTCCGAGTTAAGCATGGAAGCTGCTTAGGATTCTCTCTCTCCCTCTCCCTCTGCCCTTCCCTCCATCCCCCCACTCATGTTCTCTCTCTCTCTGTCAAAAAAAAAAAAGTATACAAAATCCTGGGAAATACAAATAATGTATACCATCAGGAAGGAGATCACTGAGGCTGTGAATGGGATGAAAGGTGGGAGAAATTACAGAGGCAGAAGGAAACTTTCTGGGGTAACAGACATATTCATTATTTTTATTGTGTGATGGTTTCTGGAGTATGTATGTCAAAGAGTATCCAAATGTATACTTGAATATGCACTGATTTACTGTATGTCAATTATACTTCAATAGGCTGCTTTTGAAAAATAAAGGAACTCCAAATGGGAAAAATAAAAATAAAACCAAACTTCAGCTCATCAGATTAATATTACTGAATATCAAATATAAAGAGGGAAAAATGAAGGGGGAGAATCGGAAAAGAAAATAAAAAAAAATAAAGAGAAAATCTTGAAAGGATCCAGAGAAAACAATACATTCTATATAAGTTAACAAGATAGCAGAACACATATTTAGAGTTCTGAAAGAACAGAAAAAAAATCTGACAACTCAAAATCCTATATCCAGCAAAAATGAGGAAGGCTAGAGAAAGGCAACTGTAGCTAAGAAAAAGAGGATTCATCACCAGCAGAAATACCTTTTGAGAGATGTTAATGGGAATTCTTCAGGCTGAAGTGAAATGACACCACATTGAAATTCAATCTTCAAGAAGGAATTAAGAGCACTGGAAATAAAGAGAGACTTTTCAAAATGCCAAGAGAATCAGTTCATCAGGAAGACATAGTATTCATAAATGTTTTTTCTCTCTTATGAGAGCTTCAAAATTCATGAGATAATGACAGAATCAAGGGGAGAAATAAACAATTGTATAATCATAATGAAGATTTTTTAACACTATTTTTCAGCAATTGATAGAACTAAAGAAATTCAGTAAAGATGTAGATGTATCTGGGGTGGGTGGCTGGGTGGTTCAGTCTGTTAAGGAGCCAACTTTTGATTTAGGCTCAGGACAGGATCTCAGGGTCCTGGGACAGACCCCCGAGTCTGGCTTCATGCTCAGCTCAGAGTCTGCTTAAGGATTCTCTGTCTCCCTCTCCACCTGTCCCTCCCCCTGCCTCTAAAATAAATAAGTAAATATTTTAAAAAAATATATAGATGGATCTGAACAAACTATCAACATCTTGACCTAAATGATATTTATAGAACACTACACTCAATAACTAGTTGCATAATACATATTCTTTTCAAGTGTACCCGATATGTTCACTGAGACAGATCATATGTTGAATCTTCCAACAAGTCTGAAATATATTTAAAAGAACTGAAAGCATACAAGATAGGTTTTCTGAACATAACAAATTGGAAATCAATAACAATGTAACATCTCGGAAAATCACGGAAATTATAGAAAACCCTTCTCATTTCTTCAGTGAAGAAATCAACAAAGAAATTTCAAAATATTTTGAACTGAATAATTATGAAGGAGAAAACCATAAAGCTTTTAAAGGGAAACATAGGATAGTATCTTTGTGATTTGTGAAAAGCAAAGTTCTGAAATGTAAAGCAACGACCATAATAGAAAAATTGATTAGTTCAACGTGTCAATTAAAAACTACTTAACAAAAGACATTATTAATAAACTGAAGAGATGGGGTACCTGTGTGGCTTAGCTGGTTAAATGTCCCACTCTTGGTTTCGGCTCAGGTCATGATCTCAGGGTCATGATCTCAGGGTTGTGAGATTGAGCCCATGTCAGGCTCTGTGCTCAGCATCGAATCTGCTTAAGATTCTTTCTACCTTCCTCTCCCTCCCTCTCTGCTCCTCTCCCTTTGTTCCTCCCCCTGCTTGTGCTCTCTCTTTAAAGTAAATAAATAAATAAAATCTTTAAAAATAAATAAAAATAAGCTGAAGAGGCATGCCACAGATTTGAAGAAAATATGTATTATAAAACATGTATCTGACAAAGGACTGGGATGCAAGGTATATAAAGAACTCCCACAATTCAATAATAAAAACAAAATAGCTTGAATTGAATAGACACATGAACAGACACATAAAAATGTGGCCAATATTGTTAGTCATCTGGGTAATGCAAATTAAGACTACATAGACATACCACTACACATACATCAGAACAAATAAAATTAGAAAGATTATCAATACCAAATTTCAGTAAGGATGTTCAGCCACTGGAAATCTCATAAATTACTGTTGGGAATGTCAAACATGACAAGTATTATGGCAAAAGATCTAGCATTTCCTTGTAAAACTAAATATACATTAACCGATGGTCCAATAATCCCATCTCTAGGTATTTACTTAGGAGAAATAAAAGCACATATGCACATAAAAAGACTTGTACAAAAATATTCAAATCAGCTTTATTCATAATAGCCCAAAGTGGAATGTTTCCCAGATATCCTAAAATGGGAGAATGGATAAACAAGGTAGAGCATATTCATATAATGGAATACTACTCAGCAATAAAAAGAATCAACATTGTCAAGCAACAGTATGATTAAATCTCAAAAACATTATGTTGAGCAAAAGAAGCCAGACAAAAATTGTACATACTATATTATTTAATTTTTATGAAGTTTTAAAACAATCAAAATCAGTCAATGATGGAAGAAAATTTGAACAGTGGTTTTCTTGGGGTGGGATTAGTATCAGTAATTGGAAAGGGCATGAAAGATCTTTCTGGGATGATAGTGATGTTCTATAATGACAGGCTGTGGGTTATACAAGTATTTGCACTTTTCAGAACTCAGAAAAATTTGCGCATTACATTGTATGTAAATTTTACAACAAAAGAAAAAAAACAAATATTGAACTCTAGTTAATGACAGGAAGGCTGAAGTACCTAGGGGGACATACATTTGTCTGAAAGTTATTTTAAAATACAAAAAACATGTAATGTATTGATGTAGGAATAAATATGTGAAAAAGCAAGTATAGTAAAATGTTGATGCTAGAATCTAGGTGATGGGTATTTTGGCATTCACTCTAAAATTCTTTCAATTTTGCTCTGTTTCAATATTTTGCTAATAAATTTTTTGAAAAAGTTCTATACGCAACATCTTGAGAGAGAAGAGAAAACATAGCATTGGGGTGCATGGGCCTGTGGGGCTGGAACTGGAAGGGTCTGTGTTGGCAGGAAAGTTAGGGATCTTGGAAGAACTGCCAGCAGGTCTGATGTTCAAGAAACCACTGACCAACTCTTGGATGTGAACCTTCAAGACAGAAAGTAGTCTCAGAAGTGAGTCTGAGCACTTCCAGGTCACAAGTGGAGCCACACGACCTACTGGTTTTGCACAGACAGCTGCAGATGAAGTGAGAGAGAAACTGCTCATCGTGCAAACTGCAGAAATGAAGTGAGATGTTTTGGCGTTTTGGTGGAAAGCCTGGCTCAGGTCTATTGTCTGAAATCAGTTGATAGCTTATTTGTGGTTGTTCAGGAGTTTGAAGATTACCAGTTCAAAGAAACAGAAGTTCTAAAGGATTTTGAAGAATTGCCTGGAAACTCCCATGCTCAGAGCCTTAAAAGATATGGAAAATTAAAGCCAGTTTCAAGGAAAAAAATTACAAAAGGATAAATAAGAATTCGAGTAAAGGTAAAATTGATAATAAATGAGGAGACAAAACAGAAGACAAAGATGTTAAAAGAGTTTCCTAACACTGGCTTAGATTTACATGTCTTCGACTCTGATGAAAATCCAGCTATTGAAGAGATACCAACATTAGTAGATTCTGATTTGGCATCTTGCAAAGATGAGACTGATGAAAGTTCAAAAGGAGAAACTGATCCTTAAGTGTTAAAGTTTAGAGTCATATGCAGAAAGGAGAGAAACAGTGCTGTACCTCAAATCAGGCTGCAAGAAATTCTAGGGGTGCTGTTCAGGATTAATTAAAGTGGAAAATTGACATGACCAATTTTGATACGGAAACTCTTTTGAAAATCCATGATAATCAAATCATTGCAGGCATTGCATTGACAGGAGAGAGTCTCCACCAAAGAAACAAACATCTCACATTTTGGACCTACAACTCAGATCTGCTCTCACCTACGGGGTGCTCAGGCTCTGTGTTCCTCAACCTACTGATAGGATAGTTGATGGGATGTATGGAACAGGGGCAATACCAAGAGATGGGGTTACAGAAGCTGGTGATAATAATAGCTTGGCTGTTAATAGGGAGGGTGGCACATAATATCTCTTCTTGATTGACCAAGAGCCAAATTAAAGAAGGCAAACCATCCTGGGGCTTGTCCATAGATGCTGTTCAGTGGGATATCTATCTGCAATTCACCACTGAGACCTGGCTCTGTCGATATTACTGGAACAGATATGCCATTTGGAAAAATGATGGCCTCCGAGAAGAGAAACTGTAACCTTTATCCAGCTTGCTTACGGAGATGAACTGTATCTGTGGACCTGAGACAGGCCAGGTTCTACTACTTACTGGGACTGGAAATGCTCTACCAGGGCATTATCTTTAATGAGACACATCTGGCAAAAGGCACCTACTGTCTGCGCAACATAGAGGGTCTTCCTGCAGCAGTTTGTGTTCTGAAACACCCATCCCAAGCTGTTGATTATCCTTCAGAAGATGGAGAAAGAGGAACTCTCTGGTAATGCAAAGAATGCAGTATTAGTACTTCCCAACACTGGAAATGTCAGCACGAAGAACTGAGAAAACTAACATTAACCAAAGTGCAGTTTGCACTATTTAAACTGGTCTAAGGCTCTTCACCCTGGTTAGCAAAAGATATGAACGTCATGTGATGGGATTGAAAAATATCGTATGAGGAGGCAGAGCTTTTCTTTAGACCTGTTCTGAAGAGGTAGCTGGGCATTTAGTACTTTCCTTAAAATGCTTCAAAAATGCCCAGAGAAAAGCCTACTGAAATGCTCTGGGATTTGGGTTTAGAACAGTTTGTTTTCAGGTTTTAGAACAGTTCCTGTTTTCCACTGTGGCAGGTAGAAAGTTCCCCTGGCCTAAAGCGAAGGCAGAGGACAGGAGAGCATCTGAGACCGTGTCCCATTGCCTGGGGAGCTTCACTGTTTAGCTGCTCAATATTTCGTTACCTCAACCTTAAAAACCAAAGTTCAGGACGTGGTGAAATCTCACGAGACCTATAGGAAAGATTGCCATCTGCCTTGAAAATGAAAATAGGCATCTGTTATTCAGATTAGTACACAGAACTGAAATAGAGGACTGAATTCATCGAAGGAGGTGCAAAGATCCTTTACAATTAGTATAGGACATGTCTGTGTATAAACAGTAGCAAATACACTGACAGACAGAGCATGGGAGCAATAAGCCAGATTAAAAGCAAATTCATTTTTCTTTCAGTAAAGAAAAAAAGAAAGAAAATGGCCTTAAAATTTTTTTAAAAAGATGCTCTAAACAAGGAGTATTCAGACAGCAACAATCTCTTAAATAGTAGATCCTATCTCCTAAATATGCACAAAATCAATAGGAGGATGTGAAGTATAGGTTGAGGCAATCTCCCCAAAAGACAAAAAGATGGAGAAATAGAAGAACAAAGAAAATTAGAGAATTAGGCAACATTAACTAAATGGTATTCCAGGCAGCGAGAATTAAAAACATGTGACAAAGGAAATTATCAAAGAAGAAGGAGGAGGAGCAGAGGAGGAGGTGGGGGAGGAGGAGGAGAAGATAATAGAAAAATATTTCCAACAACTGGTTGAAAAGAACGTGCTTTCCTCAACTGAACTACTATGTGCCCCACACAGTGAATGAGGAAAAAAAATAACCACTACCAAGAAATTTCAGAATAATAGGGATAAAGATATGATTTGGAAAACTTCCAAGCATAGGGCAGGGGAGGGGCTGGGGTGTGGGGCGAGATGAGGAGGGCAGCAGAAGTTGTCAACAAGGCTGGGAACCACAATGGCATTTGACTCTTACTTGCAACACTATTGTCAGATGATGGAATTGTGCCTTTCAAATTCTGAGAGAATTATTTCCAGTCTAGGATTTTATGGTCAAATAGTCAAGTGGTGAGATTAGAATAAAACATTTTAAAAGATACAAAACATTGATCTTCATTCATCCTTTCTCAGGAAGCTACTAGATGATGCTCAAGTAAAATGAATTTTTAGAAAAGATATGGAATTTGGGAAACAGAAAACCCAACTAGAGACCCAGGTGAAGTTAATTCCTGACATGATGGTAAAGAGAAATCCTAGAATCATGGCAGGGAAGCGGGTCCAGGAAGCAAACTCACTCAGTTACAGCAAGAACATCCAGGGATTCTGGAAGGATTGTTCTAAGAAACAAAATAGCCACATTTACCTATTGTTTATGGACATGTTCTGGGGAGCTTTAGTCATACCATGGGAGGGAGTTTAGGCATGAATCAGTGGAAGGTACATAAGAAATGAATTAAACAAATCAGAGGCATTGATTGAAGCCAGGGAAATAAAGTTATACAAGGAAATGCTTCTTTCGTTAATGAGCGCATGGTTCAGCTGTGATTATTATATGACAATATTAATGTCAGATTGAATATTAACCTAACATGGTGTATAACTACATTAGGTGAATAGAGAAAGGGTATATTAGGAAACTAAATCCTCATCTTTCATAGTATGAAGTCAATAGATACTAGTATTGAAAGAGTCAAAAATCAATAATACATGGTATAATTTAGGAATATGATGGTAAATAACAGAAGAAAATGAGTTGAACATCTTTCCTCTGGAAAACATAGATCAGGGGTGGGGAAGAGACTAGAAGACAATTTTTTTCCATTGTAAACTATAAAGTGATTGGACTTTTCAGTAAATAAATAAGACAATAATATTTAATATACAGTGGTGTTAAATTGTATCATTCAGATAACACTATTTTTTTGAAAAAATTTATGCCTCTAGCTCAAAAAATATATATACAGGAATACTGTATTTCCACGTCCTTTCCCTCCCAGCTTTATTGAGGTATAGTTGGCAGATAAAATTATAAGATATTTAAAAATGTACACTGTGATGATTTGATATATGTATACAATTGAAAGGATTCCTGCCATCTAGTTCACTAACTAGAACATTAGTATCTCAAAAATTAAAAATAATTTAAATGCTTTTACTTTAGAAATCAACTGTCGGTTAACCTTACATCTCTTTCTGAATCATGAATGCTATTGCTATGTGGTAGACAAGCTATAGAATTAGTAATTGATGTGTCCACCATATAGATAACCCAGTTTTGGTAAGAGGTTTTTTTCTCTTAATGCTTGAAATAAAATAATACTCCTCTATTCCCCTGTAAAACCGTAAGTGAGATCGAAAAGTTTAGTCAAGAGGCACCTGGGTGGCTCCGTCAGTTAAGCATCTGCCTTCGGCTCATGTCATGATCCCGGGGTCCTGGGATCGAGCCCCACCTCCGGCTCCCTGCTCAGTGGGGAGTCTGCTTCTCCCTCTGCCTGCCATTCTGCCTAATTGTGCTCTCTCTCTGTCAAATAAAATCTTAAAAAAAAAAAAGAAAGAAAAGTTTAGTCAAGTAAAATGTGGGATTACAATTACAAACAAACTTTTTCAGTCAGTCTTCCAGTTATGGTATGAAAAAAAGGAAACAATGACTTTTATTAGCTGTGTAAGAAATTAACTATGTGTTTCTAACAGAATACATACCTTTCCAGGCAGGAGAAAGTCCACAATGGTCCTGAGGTAATCACCTCCCATCACTCCCCTCCAGAAGAGAACTGACTTTGGCCTGCCTTGTGGAGAATGGACGCTGTGTAGAGGAAGGTAGTTCACTGCTTGTCAAGTTATCATGGGGCATTATTGCCAGGTCTGTTGTAGGGGCTGTGTGGTGAGCCTCGATCCTTTATTTCAACTTAAAGTGTATTTTGTATCTATTAAGGACAAAATATTGTGGTGTGCGTATGGTGTGAAAGGACAGAAATAACAACACAGAGTCACATCCCTGAGATGCCATTTCTCACAGCCTGAACACCTTCAGACATGCAAATTGTCTAGACTAAGAGAAAGCTTTTTGCCCTGTTTGCTCAGATCTCCTCTTTGAACCTAAGCAAGTTGCAGGGCTCACATGGGGAGCAGGCAAGAAGCTGTGTGGCTGAAGCAGGGAGCGTGGCGGGTGGGGGGGGGGGACGGGGCAGGCAGCGGGGAGGGAAGAGGCTCCCTGAGGGAGCATCCTTTTTTTTTTTTTTTTCCCCTGAGGGAGCATCCTGCCAGCACTCTGGTCTGGTCCCAAGTTGGGAGGAAGAACGTGTCTGCATTTCTTTTCTCCTCCTGTTTATTTCCTTCTCCATCTAACCATCTTTTAACATCCTTGCTCCCAGTCCCGGTAACCCCTTGGTTGGGCAGGCAGTGTTTTTCCTGTGCCTGGGGCAAAACAGACCACAACGATTTTGCTTGTATTCTGGGGCACAGAGATCCTCTTAGGTAAAAGCCATTTAAGGGCGCCTGGGTGGCTCAGTTGGTTAAGCAACTGCCTTCGGCTCAGGTCATGGTCCTGGAGTCCTGGGATCGAGTCCCGCATCGGGCTCCCTGCTCAGCGGGGAGTCTGCTTCTCCCTCTGACCCTCCCCTCTCTCATGCTCTCTCTCTCTCTCTCTCATTCTCTCTCTCAAATAAATAAAATAAATAAATAAAATCTTTAAAAAAAAGCCATTTAATACTAGAATCATTAAATTTGAAAAGAAGAGCTATGATGTTGCCAGCATTAGATCGTCCTGCTGGGGATTGAAGGACAATTCATTATTCGAATATTCATAGGTAATACAAAAATGAATTTCTAATATTTATTATTCCATTTTTTATTTATCACATGATACATGCTGTGTGTCAGATATAGTTCTAAGCATTTTTATAAATATTAACTCATTGGATCCTTATATGAACCCTTCTGGGTAGGTTCTATGATTTACATCCTCACCTTACAGATGAAGAAACTGGGGCCCAGAAAGATGAAATACATTGCCCAAGGTCACACAGCTAGTGAACAACAGAGTTGGGAATCAAACCCAGATCATCTCTAGAGTCCCTAGTATTTATTGTCATTCTGCGCTGCAGTGTGGTGACTAATGAATACATGTAAAGAGAGTTTAATTGCTCATCATAGCTGCTAACTTGATTTCACTTTTCTTTATGATGTCCAACATCTGCGCAGCTTAAAGTTTAAAGATTGCTCATGTGCTGAAAATGTTGTCAGGCATATAAGGGTCTGGCAGTACAGATAACTTGAAAACCCTCCAGCTACAAACACCAAGAATTGCTCAATAAATTTTAACTAACATCCTTATAAATGCATGGCTGAACGGCTAAGAAAGGCAAGGAAGTTGCCTTGGGTCAGAAATGAAGAAGGGACTGAAAATCAGAAAGGTGAACTGCGGAGCTGACACAGTGTCTGCTGGGGGATGGGGGGCGGTGAGGTATTTATCACATTTAGTAATACAGGGTCTTGAATTTAATACCAGTACTTGGAGAGAGAGAGTTGGGACTGAGACCCCCATCTTTATAGTGCTACCCCTTCAGTATGAGTGAGGATTCAGGCAAAGGGAACTCTCAACAGTTATGGGAAGAACCATTTTTTTAATATTATTTTATTACATTATGTGAGTCACCATACATTACATCATTATTTGAAGAGCAATGTGACAATATCCCGTGAATTTAGAATATGTGCATCCTTATGACAAAGCAATTCTTTTGTTAGGTTTATATGTTGGAGAAGCTCTAGGCCATGGGAAAAATCAGACATGGCTGAGGATTTTATTGCAATGTTGTTTGCATTAGTAAAAAGCTGGAACAGGAGAGTGGATAAATGAATTGTGCTATATTCGTTTAATGGAATGCACAGAGCAGTGAAAATCAGCGTACTCTAGATATGTATCATCGGGGTAATTCTCAAAAGCTTCACTTTTGTGAAAAAGAAAGACAAGATGCAGAGTATTTGCAGCATTCAACCTTAGAGCTGAAATGTAGAGAATCAGAAAGAATAAAAAGAATTGTAATTCTTAACCTCAAGATGGAGACCAAAAAGGACTTCTCTCAAAAATGAAAGCCACACCGGCACTGCAGATGTAATTGGCTTCTGTTTGGCCCAGTATCTACCTGCAGACCAGACCATCAAAACAGATCCAGCAGCATGTCAAGAGAGATAGAATGGTGGCTTTACTAAATAGGAAATATTCTCATATTCTCATTTATTTCACCAAAACTCAAATCAACTCAATCTATCTGTAACTCTGCTTTCTCTCCACACTACATCATCACCTCTTTCTGGCCTCACCATGTGTCTCTTATTTCCTGAATCCACACATATACACATGGTTTCAAACTTATGCAAAGTCACTTAACTTCCTTTTGCTTTTAAACTTGCATCTTTAGCCCGTTATGCTGTTCATCAAAAAAAGGCTCCTTTTTTAGGATCTGTTTATATAACTGTGTATCTGTTTCATAGCAATATTTTTCTCTGCTACAAGCAATTAAAGAAACAAAAACACAACAGAAGTTGAGGACCTTGGAGTTGAGGACATTGGAGACAACAAAATTTAATAATTATTGCTATTTCTTAAAATAACATCTTTATTAGTTATAATTTACACACGAAACAATTCACCTATTTAAAGTGTACAATTGAATGGTCACAGAGCTGTACAATCATCAGCACAATAAATTTTAGAACATTTTCATCACCCCTAAGAGAAACCCCATACCCACTCCCCATTCCCCCACCCTATTTCTGCCCCCTACCTTCTCCTCCCTAATCCTACCTTCCCCCTTCTCTGCCTCCTATTCTCTCAGCCCTAGGAAAGCATGAATCTACTTTTTGTATGTTTTTTTTGTATGGATTTACTTATTCTAGATATTTCATGTGAGTAGAAGCTTATAATATATGGTGTTTTATGATTGATCTCTTTTCTGTAGAACAATGTTTTCAAGATTCATCTGTGCTGAAGCTTGTATCAGTACTACATTCATTTTTATCACATCATATTATATTGTATGGTCATACCACATTTAATTTAGTCTTTTATCAGGTAATGGATATTTGACTTATTTGGATTACTTTGGCTTTTGGCTATTATGAATATTGCTGCTATGAACATTCATGTGTAAGTTTTTGTGTAGTTATGTGTTTTCATTTCTCTTGAGTATACACCTAAAAGCAGGATTGCTGGGTAATATAGTTCAGTCTTTAACCCTTTAAGGAACTGCCAGACTGCTTTGTAAATTGGTAGCACCCTTTTAAGTACACGCCAACAGTGTATGAGGATTCCAATTTTTAGACATCTTGGCCAACACTTGTTATTATATTGATTTTAATATAGCCATGCTCTTGGGTGTAAGTGGTATCTCACTGCAGTTTTGATCGGTTTTTCTCAAATAGATAATCATGTTAGTTACCTCTTTATTTGCTTATTTCCCATTTGTATATCTTCTTTGGAGAAATGTCTGTTCAGTTCCTTTGATCATTTTTTGACAATTTGATAAATTGTCATTTATCATTTGTCATTTTTGTCATTGAGTTTGTGATTTTTGTTAAACTCATTTTTGTTTTTGTCTATTTGTCATTTTTACTGAGTTGTAAGAGTTCTTTATATAGTCTAGATACGTGTCCCTTATCAGCTATATGATTTGAAAATATTTTCTCCCATTCTGTGGGTTGTCTTTTAAATTTTTAGGTGGACTTTGCATCAAAAAAGTGTTTTTTTTTAATTTTTTAAAAAGATTTTCTTTATTTATTTGACAGAGAGAGACACAGCAAGAGAAGGAACACAAGCAGGGGGAGTGGGAGAGGAAGAAGCAGGCTTCCCGCGGAGCAGTGAGCCCAGTGTGGGGCTTGATCCCAGGACCCTGGGATCATGACCTGAGCTGAAGGCAGACGCTTAACAACTGAGCCACCCAGGTGCCCCAAAAATGTGTTTGTTTTTGATGACATACAATTTATCTATTTTTCTTTGTGCTTTTAGTGTCATATCAGAAAAAAACATTACTTAATCCAATGTCATCAAGATGAACACCTATGTTTTCTTATAAAGTATTTTTAAAGACTTTATTAATTTGAGAAAGAGAGAGTGAGTGCATGAGAGAGCACAAGTCAGGGGACGGGCAGAGGGAGAAGTCAATTCCCCTTTAAGCTGGGAGCCAGACCCGGAGCTCAATCCCAGGACTCCGAGACCATGACTTGAGCCTAAGGCAGACACTTAACTAACTGAGACACCCAGGTGCCCCTTCTTATAAATTTTTTTAAATGAATCTCTTTTTTTTTTATTAGAGAGAGAAAGCATGAGTGGAGGGGGAGGGGCAAAGGAAGAGGGAGAGAGAGAATCTTAAGCAGGCTCCATGTCTAGTGCAGAACCCAATCTCAATCTCCACCTCACGACCCTGAGATCATCACCTGAGCTGTGATCAAGACTTGGATGCTTAATGGACTGAGCCACGCAGGTGCCCCTTTCTTATAAATTTTTATAGGTTTTAGATCTTACCTTTAAGTCTTTGGTCCATTTTGAATTAATTTTTGTGTATAGTATGGTAGGAGTCCAACTTCATTCTTTTGCATGTGCTATCTGGTTGTACCAACACCATTTGATGAAAATCCTGTTCTTTCCCTTTTGAATTATCTTGACACTCTTGTCTAAATCAAGTCACCATAAATGCGAGGCTTTGCTTCTGGACTCTTAACTTGGTTCCATTGATATATGTCTGTCCTTATGCTAGTACCACACTGTTTTGATTACTGCAGAGCTTTATAGTAAGTTTTGAATTCAGAAAGTGTGTACCTTCCCATGTTGCTCTTTTTTTTTTTTTTTTTGAGATTGTTTTTGTTATTCTCAGTCTCTTGCATTTCCATTGAATTTTAGGATCAGCATGCCAATTTTTACAAAGAAGCTAGTTGGAATTCTGATGGGAATTGTACTGAATCTGTAGATCAGTTGGGGAGTATTACTATTTAACAATATTAAGTCTTCTGATTTATGAACACAAGATATCTTTCATTTTACTTAGGTCATCTTTAATCTCTTTCAACAATGTTTTATGGTTTTCAGGATATAAGTTTTAAGGATATAAGTAAAACTTATATCCTGAATCTTTTATTAAATATATTTTTAATCTTTTATTAAATATATTTATGTTTCATTATTTTTGATGGCTGTTGTAATTGTTGTGTTTATTCCATTTTGAGTTGTTTACTGAAATACAATTGATTTCTGTATATTGAGCTTCAATCTTGCAACCCAGCTAATAAATTCATTTATCAATTTCAATAGATTTTTTTTTAAGTGTATTCCTTAGGATTTTATACGTATAAGATCTGTCACCTGCAAATATAGTTTTACTCCTTGTTTTCTGATTAGGATAACTTTTATTTCATTTTCTTACCCAATTGTGCTGGCTAGAACTTCCAATGCAATGCTGAATAGAAGTGGTAAGATGTTATTATTATTTTTTAAGGCTGTGTTTCTGATTTTTTTACTTTCTTACAACTAGTGGTAAAGTAGTAAAATAAAAGAGCTTGTGTCTTTTCTTCTTAGAAGCAGTAAGGAAGGAGTGAGTTGGAGGAAATCAAACACTGTCCTATAACTACTGACTGAGAACAACTAAAAGGGAGAAAGAGAAGTTGTGACCATTAGCAATATGAAAGAAAGAGAGCAGATGGGCTCTCATGCCTCTTCCAGGAACCCAAAAGAGTATGGAAGACTGGTCTGGGCCTGAAACATGGTCTGGAAATTAACAGCCTGAAAGCTTGCGGAGGTTCCTTGTCAAAATATAAAGCTTATTCTTTTTAGAATATGCATCAATTTGTGTAGGATTATCACAGAACCAAGAATGCATTAATATAATTGGATCTCAAAGCTTTGGCTAGAGGTAAAACTTCATTTAAAAAACCCTGAAAAAGGGGCACCTGGGTGGCTCAGTCGTTAAGTGTCTGCCTTTGGCTCAGGTCGTGATCCCAGGGTCCTGGGATTGAGCACCGCATCAGACTCCCTGCTCCACGGGAAGCCTGCTTCTCCCTCTCCCACTCCCACTGCTGTGTTCTCTCTCTCACTGTCTCTCTCTCTCTCTGTCAAATAAATAAATAAAATCTTTAAAAAAAATAAAATAAAAAACCCTAAAAAAAAACCCCACCCTAAACTTCTGTCAGTTGTTTTTATATAATTCATGCACAACAAAAATCAAATTCATCAATATCGGGTATTAAATGATCTACATACTTCTTATAACACAAGGAAATATAATATATTGTTTTAAACTAGGTCTAGGCAGCTTATGTTAATTTTTGTTTGTGTTTGGTAATGAATATGTGTCATCTAATAAAAGTGTCAACAATAACTTCCAAGTTGGTTTTTTTTAATCTGTAATCCTTCCTTTTTTGTTTTTTTAATATTGACATTTGAAATCTGTTAAAATATTAAATTCTGACCAATAAACTCATATCACTTGAGTCTCTAATTTTTCATAAGGAGCAGAATGGTGAAATGGGAGCTATTTTAGACTAAGAGGTAAGATTAATGAGAAAAAAAGCAATTTAGTTTTTTTGGCTAGTCATTGCTTACCTTTAAAATGGGGAAAAGAGGAGGAAATATGGATTATCTCTGAAATATCTCCCAGTATAATCAACAACAATACAGTTAATATTTATTGAGTACTTACTCCTTGGCAGGCACTGTGCTAAATGCTTGACATATTCTCATGGAACCTCACAACCTTACAATACAGTTCTATTAGTAATGTTGATTGTAAGTCTAAGGCAGATGAGGCTTAAAATCTACATAGTTGGTATGTACTAGAACCAGAATTCAAATCCATGGAAGTCTGTTCTGGGTTCTTTTATGAGATGGTGGGTCAGATGTGGCCATAGGCACAGACACAGGAGAGGCTGAGGAAAACAAAGTTGATTATACTCACAAGCCCTCAAGACTGGAGGCAGGCACACCACACAGGGCTACATGGGAATGCCTCAGGGTGGTGAGGAGGCAGAAAGGAAGAGCAAATGGAAAACTGAGGCTAGAATATTTATTGAGGTTTCCAAGGAGAAGTCAAGGCAGGACAGGGTGAACAGTTTAGGATTGACTAGTTTAAATAATTTCCTTGGTCTCTGAGTTATATGGATGGTCTTTAGTTGCCTGGTAGCCGGCCTTTGGATGATTAAGGCAGAAGAATATTGCCTCCTGGCAGGGTATGTGCGGAATTGAGAAGGTCAGGCTCCCGGATTGGTTAGTTTGCATATCAAAGGAATGCTCCCAGTTGAGTGGCTGAGCTCTTTATCTGGAAATGAATGGGCTAGCCCCGAGTTGGGCAGCCTCTCCCCAACCTGCAAGGTTTTTAAGATGACAAAAGTACCATAATATAAAGAAAATTAAAAAAATATAAACAATGCAAAGTCTAACTCCAAGCCCATATTTTTAAACATTCTCCAATATGGCCTCTTTTATTTTAAAACAGGTAGTGAAAAATTACCAAAAAATTGTATTACAATGTTCAAACACATACTTCTTCCTATTTTTTTTTATTTATTTATGTATTTGACAGAGAGAGACACAAGCGAGAGAGGGTACACAGCATGGGGAGTGGGAGAGGGCGAAGCAGGCTTCCCGCCCAGCAGAGAGCCCGACGCCGGGCTCTATCTAGGACCCCGGGACCATGACCTGAGCCGAAGGCAGACGCTTAACGACTGAACCACCCAGGTGTCTCCAGACTTCTTCCTATTGCTGGAAAAATATGAGCTGATCAGTTGAATTACAGGTACATTAAAGGACATTTTCTTAAAGATATTATTTATTTATTTGAGATAGAGAGCGCATGAGAGAGTGAGCACCAGTGAGTGGAGGGCCAGAGGGAGAGGTAGAAGCAGACTCCCCGTTGAGCAGAGAGCCCAGTTCTATTCAGGGCTCCATCCCAGGACCCTGAAATCATGACCTGAGCCGAAAGAAGACACTTAACCAACTGAGCCACCCAGGTGCCCCAGACATTAATGAATATTCTTCCAGATAGAAATAGCTTTGAAAATGAAAACGTTACAAAAACAAGAGATAATTGAGGTGTTAATGGGTATTCAAAGCATTCAACTATAATTGAAACTGGTCCTGAGAAATAAAATGAAAGAACACATGCTGTGGAATAAGATAGACTTAAATCTATATTTTGACTTTTCAATCAACTAGTATATGTTATCAAACAGCTCTTGGCCTTGGTTTCCTCATATGTAAAATGCAGATGACAGGTGATCATGGTCACACAGTTGTCAGTAAGTAGCTGACCCATAGTTTAACCTCAGGTTTGACACTAAAGCCACTTTAACTACCTTTGAGAAATGCGTACTCTGAAGGAAACAAAAAATATCAAGACACTTAAACTTGTACATAGTAAAAAAAAAAAAACAAAAAAACAAAAAACCTCCAAAACTTATAGACAATAACTCAAATACTAAACAAATACAAAGAGAGACCATTTACTCTGGGGAGAGATGGACACATACTAGAAAAATTTAGCCTTGCATATTTCATTTCATAAGGTGCCAGTCTGTCACTACCTAACTGTAATTTTTTTTATTGGAGGGAGACCATTTTGAAGTGAAATATCAATGAAATGTAGGTTTGACATATATCTTTGTTGCCTGTTTGAATTCTGAAACATTTTTATTGTCATCACTTCATTAAGACTACAAGTTTTTGCTATAAAGCCATTTTATTAAAGATAATGAAATGAAAAAGAGAAAAATATTTTTCTTTTGATAATATTTTTTTGATCAAAACAGATTACATGAGTCAGTATATGCTGAGAGTAAGGAAAACCATCCCAAGGTATATGAAATCTTGGGTTCTCTGGCAGTGATTTGATAATAAAATATGTCTAGGGATATGACTTTCTCAAGCATTTACAGACAAAGGGATCTTAAAATACATTTTAGAAACAGATGTAGCAGAAAACATTTGTCATCAATTCTAGTCAATTGGTTTTCAACGATCACTGACAATTGTTTCAGGCCTAGACTGGAAGATGAACAACATGCTTTAAGAAAAAAAAAAAGTAAAAGACAAAAGTAAGAGACAAAGACAAGTGGCAAATTAAAGAGGAGAGGCTAAAGAAATACATAAAGGCAAATCAATGCTGCTATCTTACTGAAACACTGTATTGAATACTTAGAAAAGTAGATACTTAGAAAAATATTCTCTTGAACAAAATCAATTAGATGTTATTATGCATGTAAAAAGGTGATTTAAACATAAGGGATTGAGGACCTGGTTATTAGATATGCTTCATGGTTACCTAATGAATTACCATCATTTTATTCTTTTATTAATTGATTCATTCATTTGAAGCGGGGGGAGAGGGAAAGAGGGAGATAGAGAATCCACAAGTAGACTCCCTCTGAGGACAGAGCCTGAGTTGGGGCTCCATCCCAGGACCCTGAGATCATGACCTGAGCCGAAATCAAGAGTCGGACACTTAACTGAATGAGCCACCCAGGTGCCCCTATTCTTTCTTTTTAAAATTCATTTATTCTTTCATTTATTCATCTATTCATTCATTCAATTTTTGGTTTCCTAATCCTCCCAGGCAAAATTAGTAGGGTCAGCTGCTGTTCCTCCTGACCTCATCATAAATCTTTTGTGTTAGATGTCTAGTAAGTCAGTGTGATTCTGTTTGTGGAAGCTTAGCATATCCTTAGACATCACAAAATTCTCTCCCAGGACCAAAACCATTTGAGGACTGGCGGGAGGGTATTACCCAAAGGAAATAGGTCAACATTTGCTTTGGGAAGAGAGTGTTTTTGGAGAAAGCTGTCATCCTTTTTTTTTTTTTAATTTAAATTCACTCTAGGCTATGGTGGGTCTGTAACTGAAGCAATGTGAGTTCACTCTTCGGTGAATCACAGATAGACCAGGTGGAATTGTCACACAGGTAAACTTTATTAGCAGCAAGTGGAGATCACAGGGAATGACTTCCATAGCTGTGACTCCCTGAGCAAGGGTGAATAGGTTCCTTTTATTTAGGGTTAGGATGAATCCTTAGGAAGGGGAGCCTTAGGATGTATGTAGAGGTGGGCGGAAGGCCATGCATGTGCCTTAAGGAAACAGACCTACATTCTGTTATGTAAATGAGGCTGTGCTCTCGTCTTTGAGCAGAGATTTTAGTATTAGAATGAGGTAAAGGTAGTTGTCGGTCATTCTAGATGTTACTCCATGGTCCCTCTGAGCAGGTATGAGTCAGGGTTTAGGCTCAAACTCCTCTGGGTGGTCTGGGACAAGAGGTCTTGTCAGGGCAGTCGCTATCACTGAGTGGTGGTTTCGGTTCTCATTTGCCTGAGTTAAGAGATAAGCTGTAAAGAAGAACTTAAGGAAAAATGAGGGACAAAGGTTGGTAAGTATAAGCAAGTGGGCAGTAAAGGTCAGGTCTTAGGGTCTAGCTGGTGATAGTTCCACGAATTCTGCTAAAATGTACCTTTAACCTTTAGTGCTGGGGTTGTTGAGATGAGCTGCATGACTGAGCATTAGTTGCCATTTCCAGAGATGCATGTTTGAGAAATAGGTCCCACGTTACTTACTTACCTCCTGATAGCTAGGCTGGAACAATAGCACATTCTGTCCTGGCAGAGTGCCTGGTTCCCCAGGGTGCACAAGTAGAATTGTTTCTCCTTCCCAAGTAATCTTTTGTTTGCTTAGTTGCTCTTATTTTCTCCTTCTTTTCACTATAATTTACACTATCATGTAAATTATCAATAAATTCAGTATTCTGTAACATTTTTCCTAGTTTAAGTTTTTTTTTTTTTAAATTCCTAACAAAGACTCTCAGTAATTGGGATGAAAAATCAAGACAGCATCACTTTGGAAATTGTAAGCAAAAGGCATGTCAGAGTTAACAGTTTATTGATAATTGAGATGAAAGTTATCTACACAGTTTGATATCTGTAGATTTCCTTTAAGTGATTCATAATGTAATTCAAATAAACAAGTGATAAAAGATATTGACATAAAGTATTTTACATGATAATTGCTCATAAATATGCCACATATTAAAAATTAAATATTAAAACCCAATATTCAAATGTGGAGATTAAAGACAGAGAAATGTCACTTGAGAAAGCTGGATGGCAGGACTTTATAAGCTGGCAGCATCATTTGAATTCTGTAGGTCCAGTAAGTCAGTTATTAGTGCGGTTAGAATCAGTCCCAACGTGATTATCATTATTCAAAAGCACAAGGGACACATACAAGCCATTTGGTCACCATATTCATTTAGTCTGTGGCCAGAAAAGTACCATGGTATCTTTCCCTACTCTACCTCTTTTCCCATTAAAAACAAACTAGGGAAGTAAAATTAGTCACCAAAATACCTCTTGGTTGAGGACTGCCTGGGTGGCTCAGTCGGTTAAGTGTCTGACTCTTGATTTCAACTCAAAGGCTGAATCGAGGACCCTGAGATCAAGACCTGTCTGGGGCTCTGCGATCAGCCGGGAGTCTGCCTGAGGACACTTTCCCTCCCTCTCCCTCTGCTCCTCCCCCTGCTTGCGCGCGCGCGCACACACACACACACTCTCTCTAAAATAAATAAATAAAAATAAAAAAATAAATAAAAAAATACCTCTTGGTCAAAATGAAAAGGGAAGTGGTATGCCTGGGACTTTGGTAGTCAAGGCTTTGGGAGGCAGAAGAGTGGTATTTAAATATGGACTCTGCTACTTACTAGCTGTGACCTTGTACAAGTTTCTTACCCTCTGTGTGCCTCAGTCACCTCACCCGAAAAAAATGGGAGTAATAGTAGTACCTACTTTATGACATTGTTTTGAGAATTAAATGAGTCAGGGCAGTGGATAAAGTGCTTGAAACAGTACCTGGCCCAGTAGATGCTATATATGTGCTCATCATTTGCATTAGTTGTGAGAGGTATTTCAGGCAGCAACGAAGAAAACTCTTTGTGACCACTGTCAGCCCCTTAATGGCCAGATTACTCATATGTGCTGGGTGTTATAGCTTTTTGTCTTGGTAGAAAGGCCTGAATAATCACCCACAATTCCTCTTGCCTCCCATTTTCCAGGCTTTGGGTATAAAACTTTCTTCCCTTATTTTAATTTCTTTATGTAGAGTCTTACAATTGAGTAGATCATTTTATATTATAATCTATACTTATCTTACAGCTCTCTTTTTGCCTCTAGAACACCTTCTTTTAATTAAGGGGACTATAATACCCTCACTGCTTTGATTAGCAAGATATTCTTTGTACCTGGGACATCTTCAGGTAATTGGTTCAATACAGTTGATGTGAATTTTGCAAGTCTAAATCTCAGGGAATTGACAATGATGATGGAGATAATGATGATGATATGATGACAATAATAATATTAGCACTACCCTTTATTGAATCTTTACTCTGTGCCTGGATTTGTGCTGAGTACATCCTGCATTATCTCATGTAATCTTCAGGATAAACTGATGAACTAAGTACTATTTATCTCCAGTTTACAAATGAGGATACTGAGGATGGAAAGGTTAAGAAGCTTGTGAAGATTACATGGCCAGTAAGTGGCAAAGCCTAGATTCTATCCCATATTAGAACTCCAAGGTCAGTATTCTCAATGATCATGCTTGATAGGCTCTGGAATATGTCCCTCCCTTTCAGCTGAATTTGAACTACTAGCCAAGTAAAAAAGAAAACACGTCCTAAATTTTCTTGAGGAGCTACTGAATAGATAAAGTCAAGGGACAGTTACATGACCCTTCACACATACACAGATATGAAGCCTCATGCTAATCACAAAACCAACACTTTGTTGAAATTAGTATTTTCATAACAAAGTATACTATAATATATATAATGATAATATTCTTGCATTAGCATCAAAATGTACCCATGCATCTTCTGAATTGTTTCCTGAAACATATATATTGAAAGTTTCCGCATATAGAGTATCCCACTATGTAATAGTTCAATGTGGTTTAAACCATAATTATCATTTATTTTTGACAATTCAGACTTGGAAATCTAAATACATTTGGGAAGTCCGTCACTCAGGACAATTCCATGTCCCCATTTTTCTTCTTCATCTCTTCCAGAATCTCCTTTATTTCAGTCTCGGATACAATCTTCCCGCCTAATAGCTCAAAAATAAAAATCCCGGGTGGTTCATTGAATTCTCTGTGAAGATATTTGTCCCTGTTTGTTATAAAGTGGAAAAGTGGAAGAGATACAGGAAAGGGGCACATATGCAACCTGTATAAATTTCTCTGCTCTTTGATTTTAATATTTAATTAATTTCATGGAATTACATTGCTAATACTTCCTAATTAGGTCAACAGGTGAATTTCGCCATTGTTCTTCTTGTCTCATCAAAAATCATTTGTTTAAGGAGCTGTACAAGGTATCTTACAAACAGGGTTAGACAAGAGTTTTAGTACATTCTATAAACTGGATTCTGTATATTTGTAAATTATGCTGACAGGCACTCCTATAACACAATGAGGTCAAAACAATCTTACCGAAAATGGTCTTTTCATGCTATACTCAAGCCAACAAAAAAAAGAGGAAAATGATCATAAAAGCACCATATTATGTGTACAGAAGAAAGTTGTTAAATTCAATCCAAGACAATGGATGCTTTTCAGCTAATCTTAAAGGGACTAAATGAAATAGATTCTTTAAATGTATAGCAACAGGACAATAATTAAAGATGTATTTATGAAGAAACTACTGCATGAAAAAAATACTATGTTACATGCTATAAAGCATAACATAATTATTAAGATACAGTTAATGATTTAGAGGGTGTGCAACTGAAAAGAGGGGCCAGGATATGCATGCAATTAAATGGAACAAAACAGAACATAAATGACATGTGTTTGAGGCAAAGTTTAGCCTGAAAGAATATAGCTGGATGGAATAGATCTACTAAAATTTAACTCACTCATTCAGCTGCTATTGATTGAGTACCTACTAGGTGCTCTTCTCACTAAGGGACACTGATATCTGCAAACTAAATTCTTGACTACTTTTCAGGATACAGGGCAGAGAATGGAAATGTGTGGAATGTGGAAAAGTGTCAGCTTTGGAATTAGAAAAACCTGAATCAAAACCCTATCAACTATTCATTGGGTGACTGGGGCAAGTAATTTATAATCTCTTAGTTTCGTTGCAGAAATCAGATCATCTTTGATTGTCTCTTCCAACCTCATCCTATGTATAGTTCATCAACAAATTAGTCTTTAAGTATTTCTTGGATACATTCCATCGTCCCCATCCCCACATCCCTAATCCTAAGGTTGGCTCTCCTGATTGCTTATGGATTCTGTAAACCAAATTTGCTTTCTATCTCCATATCATTCTTTTTCAATCTATCATGCATGTTGTAACCAGAGCAATATTTCTAAGACTTTTACCTCACTACAACGCTCCTCTGCTCAGAATTCTTTAGTTACTTCTCATTGTCTAGAAGATGCAAGTCTACACGTCTTAATAAGGCATTTAAGACTTTTAATGAGCTGAACTCTGCTTCCATTTTTAACCCCACATGCCAATCTTCCTCCATATAGACCTTACGTTTCTCTGACCACCAGCCTGTTTTGTGCTCTGTGCCTTTGCATACACTACTTTTTAACACCAAAGCCTGAAACATTGCCCCCACACACACTCCAACAATCCCATCTGGAAAACTTAAAAATTTTAGCCTTCCTTTAAGACTTTGCTCAAATGCCATCTTCTTTGTGGAGAATTCCTTGAGAATCTTGGTACAGGTAATTTTTCCATCATCAGTATGTGCACAACATGTTTTATATACCTACATTAGCACAATGCATTCAAATGTCATATTTGTGTATATGCCAATTGCCTCAACAAGACTGAACACCTGAGAGCAAAGACAAGGCTTTTAACCTTTGAATCCTCAGCCCTAACGTAACGTCTACCATGGAGAGGCTGTGCAATAAATATTTATTGTAATAGTGAAGTCATATTTGGGGATCAGTGGAAAGAACCAAGAAATGCTTTGTGGAGGAGGTGGTATATGAGGTTGGCCTTGAGAAACTTCTGAAATAGTTTCTTAATTTTAAAAATGTAACTTTGGGATGTTCAGTGTTTTAACACACATAATGTATACATCTTCATGATTCTCCCTTTAATACATAAGTGTTTTGCCGGTAAGGCTTTGTTTTTTCTATTCAAGGCCCAAGGTGCAGTTGCTTTGAGTGCGATGAAGACTATGTATGTTAATTATCTGATTTAAAGAAGCATCTTCCTCATGTCTTTTGGAAGAAGATATCATTCTGATTCTCCAGCACAATGTGGTATCAAAAGTACTTGACTTTTTAGCTGGGTCATAGATACACCATACCTTCTAGCGAATAAAAATGTTGATATTCACTATGTACATTTAATTTCTCCTGAACATATTTAAAATATATAAGTAAGTATACCTTTGATCCATAATGGAAAATACATGAAAGCCCTATGCACCTTACTGCTATTCAATTAATTCCCTCTGGGCAGATCACCTAAGTCTGATTGTAAAAGTAACAACTGGGGCATCATTTCATCCCAAATCATGTGTAATTCAAGTTATCAGTGATGGTTAAACTCTTAGGTATTCCAGCAGATTACTCTGTTTTTGTGTTCAGTTAGCCACTGTATAGCACATAATTTGTCCTTGATGCAGTGTTCAGTGACTTGTTAGTTAAGTATAACACCCAGTGCTCATCCCAGCACGTGCCCTCCTCAATACCCATCACCCTGTTATCCCCTGCCCCCACCCACCTCCCCTCTGAAACCCCAGATTGTTTCTCAGGGTCCATAGTCTCTCATGGTTCATCTCCCTCTCTGATCTCTCCCCCTTTGGATTTCCCTCCCTTATCCTACGGTTATCCGTGCTATTACTTATGTTCCATATATAAGTGAAACCATATGATAATTGTCTTTGTCTGTTTGACTTACTTCACTTAACATAATCCCCTCCAGTTGCATCCATGTCAATGCAAATGGTGGGTATTCATCATTTCTGATGGCTGAATAATATTCTATTGTGTATATGTACCACATCTTTATCCATTCATCTGTTGAAGGGCATCTCGGCTCCTTCCACAGTTTGGCTATTGTGGACATTGCTACTATGAACATTGGGGTGCACATGCCCCTTCTTTTCACTACCTCTGTATCTTTGGGGTAAATACCCAGTAGTGCAATTGCTGGGTCATAGGGTAGCTCTATTCTTAACATCTTGAGGAACCTCCATACTGTTTTCCAAAGTGGCTGTACCAACTTGCATTCCCAGCAGCAGTGTAAGAGGGTTCCCCTTTCTCCACATCCTCACCAACATTTGTTGTTTCCTGTTTTGTTAATTTTTGCCATTCTAACTGGGGTAAGGTGGTATCTCATTGTGGTTTAGATTTGTAATTCCCTGATGGCTAGTGATGTTGAGCATTTTTTCATGTGTCTGTTAGCCATTTGTATGTCTTCTCTGGAGAAGTGGCTGTTCATGTCTTCTGCCCATTTTTTGACTGGGTTATTAGTTTTTTGAGTGTTGAGTTTGAGAAATTCTTTATAGATCTTGGATATCAGCCCCTTTATCTGTAATGTCATTTACAAATATCTTCTCCCATTCTGTGGGCTGCCAGTTTTGTTGACAGTTTCCTGTGCTGTGCAGAAGCTTTTTATCTTGTTGAAGTCCCAAAAGTTCATTTTTGCTTTTGTTTCACTCTCTGGCAGATTTCTTATATGAATTATTAAGTGAAATTAACAGAACTTTCTGAAATATTCCATTCTTAATTATTGACTGTTTCCACATAAGATCTGTTTAGTCCTACAGAAGGAAAAATAAAACATCAATACCAATAAAGAAATTATGAATTGCCGAAAGAATTGCAGATGAGAAAGAAAAATAAATCTACACTCTTGCAGTCTGCTTTAGGTACAACTATTCCCTTCATTCTAAACCTTCATATTTACCAACACAAATCTTAATTTTGGTAGCACAGCATGGTTAGAAGCCACGGAAATCGTCTTTGGAGACCTCAGTGGGTTTTTCAAGAGAGCTCTGTGAAGAAACCTCTGATGTCTGTCATCTTCAACTCGGGAAATCCCTGCATAGGAAGAAAGGTATTGGCTAAACTTGAGGATTTCCTGAAGTGTCTAGAGGAAACATTTTTAAGTGGGATAGAGTAGTAGCATCTCACGTATAAAGACATATAAGCACAATTACATGTGGATTATAACCCACATAGTTATATGTGAATCAGGAATTCAAATTTGGAAGGGAGGGCCGGCTCAATTTATTCCTTCTTCCTGTCAAAAGCTGAAGGGTGGCTCCCAACCTTTGGCTGTCTACACTTCGGGAGTCTTCAGCTGAGTTCTCAGCCTCTAGTTGAGCGTTGACTTGCTCCAGGCCAAGCCAGACATTCATTTTAGCGGCAAACCCTCAGACCCACGCACCTTCTCACAACTCTGCTTTTCTCGGATTCTGAGCTAGAGTGGGCAGAGCACGAGGTACCGAGGAATGGTTCACAAGGGGCGTTTGGGGACGACACTTTCGAACAGCATTTGTAGCTGCCAAGAGTAGCCAACAAGCACCAGATTTATGAGCACTTTGAAAGAAGCACCTTCACCATTGGCTTTTTGAGCGGCGCTGTCGCTAGGGAGCGGCGAGCAGGGCGAGCACAGCCCCAGGAGAAGCCCACGCTGTTTGTTCCTGTAACCCGGGAGAGGGGACGCACATAGTCGGGCGCGCGGACACACACGCACGCTCACGCACGCTCGCGGCGAGTTCTAGCCCCGCAGCCCCCGACTGCCCGAGGGCGCCCCCCGCGTCGCGACAAGCGGAGCAGCATCCGCCCTCTGGCTCCTGCTGCTGCCGCCCAGAGGAGAGAGGAACCTGGAACCTCTGCCTAGAATTTCCCCCGGCGCCGCGCGCTGCGGAGAGCGGCGGAGGTGGGCGCGAGGAGGAGAACGCGGTGAATGAGTTCTCCCCTCGTCTCGGAGTTGACTGAGTTGGCGGCGCCGCGCCCGGGCTTCCGGCTTTCGGCGCCCCACGCGCTCGCGGCTCGCGGGGCTGCAGCCCACGCCCGCGGCCCGGACTCTGCGCCGCGCCGGGGGAGCCGAGGCTCCAGAGCTCCTGTCCCGGCTCCAGTCCGGGAAAAAGGAGGGCTGTTCCCTGGCCGAGGCGCACGGCCGCGCGCTTTTCCCGCACTCTCCGCGGCCCGATCTGTCTCTCCATGGCGTCTCATCAGCAATCCCGGATCCAGGCTTACCTGGAGAAGAACAAGATCGGTCCCCTGTTTGAGGTAAGGCGCCGTGGGTGAGGGCGGTCCCGTTTGTGTTTGGGGGGGAAGGGGTTCAGAACACCCGGAGGAAGGAGGGATAGTGAAAAAATGCGCGGGAGGAGGCGGCCGTGCTGCCCCAGTTCATTGGCATTAGCTCTGGCCGGGCCAGGTGTCCTGGAACGCGGCCGGGCAGGCTCCTCGCGGGTTACCTGGGAGCGGACAGGTGAGCTGGAGAGGGCCCAGCCTCAGTCTGGCAGGGAAGTTTGAGCGGTCTGACCGTCCTGCATCTCGCAGCCTCATGCACAGGACCCGGACAGGCTGAGACGGATAGATGCACACACTTAGACTGTCTTACACATGCACACTTTCTTCCTGGAATTTACCCTATATTGCGTGTTGGATTTTTTTTTTTTTTTTTAATGTGGGCAATAGTAGAACCCAGAAAGGGGGAAGAGGTGCTTAGCAATGGAGAGGAATATGGTTAACTGGGAGAAAACTGAAGTGGTAAGGAGTAGGCTTCGGTAGGTGCTGGAGCGTTGAATGAAATTGTCAAACTGAGACCCTGACATTGATGTCTGGATGGACGGAGAGTCCTTTGCATTGCAGACCCTACATATGTTAGGGGGAGAAAGGGGCGGAGGAAGATTCAGGAAAAGCATACACGTATTTATGAGAAGAGACGTGTAGCTCTGAGCTGTTTTCTCTCGCCATCAAAGAACTGTGACAGAAATACAGTAGGAGAAAGGAAGAGCGGGAGGACATGAGAAAAAGAACGGGAGACTGAACCCGGCGCTGGCAAAGCGTCCCGCGGGTAGCCAAGGCGCTGGGCAGACGCCGGTGCCGGCGGGGAGGGACGCCCACGGTCCGTTCCCATCTCGGCTCAGCCGTCAGCTGGGCACTGATAGGAGTCGACCTGACGTGGAAGGGTCAAGATACCCCCACCCCCTCAAAAAGGCAGTTGTGGTCATTATTCGGGGTTTACGTGTCCGCGGCGTCGGAATAAGGCTGGAATGCGCTGGGGGGAGGGAGAACCGAGCTGGTTTCCTAGTACTGAAGAGAAGAGAATAACTGCAGAGAAAAAAAATAATGCGAAATAATGCCCTAGCAGAAAAAGGGAGAGAGAGGCAGACAGGAATATGATCAGATATGGGAAGGATGGGTTTCAGATAACTAGATCTCAAGTTTTTCTGCCCAACTTTAAGTTAACGTTGTACTGTCTAGAGAGAGATATGGCCATTGTTTCAGCTGAAACTTATTTTTTTGTATAGTCATAAAATCCTATAATGCACGTCTTGATTCTTTTTTCTGCCAAAAGTGTTAGCAAAGGAAGTCCATATGTAAAAGCAATGTAGAATTGCTGGAGCGACTAGATTGTTCTTCTTTAGTCTAACGGTTAGAGACTATAAATAATTCTATCAATCAAAAGCTAAAGCCTAACAAGCCTTTGTGACACAGTGTGTTGATTGTGTCAAAAGAAATATTAAAATAAATATTTTCAGAGTGTATTTACTCCCCTAAAATATAAAGTACCATTTACCAGGGAGAACAAGTGAATTGTTTTAATAGATTTATTAACTTATTTTAAAATTCCTGAGACTCTCTCCAAGTGATAATAATAGAGTTTGGGATATATGTAAACTTTCTACATAATTAGGAAATAAATCCAACTTGTTTTTTATCAAGTGCTCATTAAAAAAAAAAACTAGCTCACCAGATAGTTCTGCATTGATGAATTTTAAGTGATGGCAGAATTGTTTTCATAAAATCATAAAATCTGCTCACCGAAAACCAAACAATGACAAAATTATATGGTGTGTATTTTATTGATTTTTTGGGGGGGTTACACATTACCTACATCCCCATTAGCTTGGATTGCAGTGATGAGTAGGTAATTTTTGAGGATTGATATGCACTTTAAATAATTGAAGGGAGAAAATAGCTAACTTCTAAAAGCAGGTTCATATGCAAAAATTTTGATCATAACAGAGCTTGGTTTTGAGTAGAATTCTACATACTTCACAAAATTAGAAAATCTCACTAGCTTGTAGCCTCTCTCTCCTCATGCTAGGAAACCAGTGAAACTAGTGTAAAATGGATATTGTTGATCTTGCATTCTCCTCAAAGCTCCCAGGACTTTGGTCAATGGTTCTCATAAGAACTGCTTCAGGAGATCAATCAAGGAAGATCCCAGAAACCTGAACTTAGTAAGAAGTGGCACAAATGATTGTTACATATTTAATTCCTGGACCACATTGTAAGAAACAGTACATAAGTTAAAATCTCTTACCTATCACAGATTGAAATAGGTGACTCCCAAGTTTTATCTGTTCTATGTTGTGATTTTTTTTTTTTTTTTTTTTTGTGCTGAGGCACTGGAGTTGGTGACATAGGCTTACCTTAGTTTTGAAAATATACAAAACCCAACAATATGTTCCCTTTACAGATTTTGTAAGGTAGGAATATTTTGACAGAACTTACTGGAGTAAGGCACTTTAAAGAGAGCACATGAATATTGTTTAAAACAAAAAGCAAATTAACATATACTGGTTAAGAATACTTGTATCCTGCTGTTTTTACCTATACAGCTTAATTACTTAATTTAGTTACTTAGTTTATTTCTTAGCTTATTTGCTTATTTCTAACATTTTATCATGTGAGAAGCTTATAAAACTGTACACAGTATTGTATTTCAAAAACTAGATGAAAATTTATCTTGTTTCCAGGTGATTTAAGAGTATAAATTTATATTGCCTTTAAATGATTTAACATGCTTTGAGGCATTACAAAACCTGCTTAGAAATCAATGCATTAGAGTCTTGGGTAATGATATTTTAATTAAATAATATAAAGAAAGATGTAAGGTGGATAAGTAATAATGACTTATATTCTACAATCTCTTTGAAATTTTTGTGAGATGGAACACTATTAGTATTCTCATTGGCTTATTCAGGACAGGTTAGTAGTGAACAGCCTAGGCATCAATCTTTAAGGAATGCTGGACATCGCTTCAATAAATTAGAACTGTGGTCCTATTTAATATAGATTTCCACATGTAATAACTTACTTAATTAGCAAGATGTGAAGTGGTTTGGCTTCCACCAAAGTACATTTTTTTGCAGCATATATGGGCAAGATTCATGGTGCAAACACAAGACTTATCTCAACCAACCACTTAATACTTGAGGAACCTGACAGTCAAAAATTCTAAAACTGAATAATTAACTGGCATATATCTGCTTATTGGGATCAAGTGATCTATTTCGTCTATATTGTAAGCAGTTAAACTTCATTCCCAATAAATTATATGATGTGGAACATCACAATAAATTCCTTATTTTCAACATAGAGAAGTATATACTTATCAGCTTCTCCCATTTCCCATGAAATAAACAGAATAATTATTTGAATATTATTGGTTGGAAGGGTGCTTAGGGCAGTCGTATATCTTGGTTTAGGAATGATTACATTTATAAGAGAGTGAAATCCTAAACTATTAAAAGCAGGATAATGGAGCCCCCATTAACTCTCCATACAATATTTAAATCTCTGTGTATTGAAGATGTGGCAAACCCAATTCACTATATTTCTCCAAATGTGGTCTGAACCACTCCAAGTAGAATGGAACCACTTTATCACCTCCGTGTATTTCAAAGTACCTCTACTTACATGGGCTAAATTCATGCTAACCAATTTGACATATATGTTATGAGGTGGACTCATACCAAACAGGTGGTCAACCATCAGCTTGCATCATTCACACACCTATTACTGCACAACTTGTTTTTCTCTGGTACCCTAGCCCACACTTTCCAGCCATGTCTGCAACCTTGAACTCCAGTTGGCCTGGAGATTATCAGGCAATTGCCTGGCAGGATCAGGAGATTTGTTATATATGAGGTAGGGGGCTGTGGAGAGAATAAGTAAACATATTGAAAATAATGCAAGCCAGCTCTCTTGCTATTAGAGATGGGAGTCACAAATATAAAAAGGAAAAAATGTAGAACGAACCCTGTGGTGTTGGATTGAAATTGGAAGTATTGGTGTATCTCATGACTTCAAGAACAGAAATAGATATCAATGTAATAGAAGTAAGCATAGATTTGTATGTATTAACATATACATAAGTATATATGCCTGCATTTATTTCCTTACTCTGTCTACTGTGATGGCCTGGGAAAAGCAACACCTCAGTAGCAATGAGCACACCTAGTGACCAGATTTTGAATTCTAAATACCATTCTTCATCAAGTAGAACCAGGTATCCTCGGAGAAATGGTTGATTCTAGACTTGGGTCTGGGAAAGTATAAGACCTAGACCATCTTATACCAGGAAATGAGGAAGTGGTCAAAGAATTATAGGAACATGTCAAAAACTTGAAGAGGCTCCGTTAACTAAATCTGGGACAATTTGAGACTCAAAGTATGAGAGTAACAGATTGTCTTACTTATAAAATAGGAAACAGAAGTAAGTATAGATTTGTATGTATTAACATATACATAAGTATATATGCCTGCATTTATTTCCTTAACTCTGTCTACTGTGATGGCCTGGGAATAGCAGCACCTCAGGAGCAATGAGCACACCTAGTGACCAGATTTTGAGTTCTAAATACCATTCTTCATCAAGTAGAACCAGGTATCCTTGGAGAAATGGTTGATTCTAGACTTGAATCTGGGAAAATACAAGACCTAGACCATCTTATACCAGGAAATGAGGAAGTGGTCAAAGAATTATAGGAACATGTCAAAAGCCTGAGGAGGCTTTGTTAACTAAATCTGGGACAGTTTGAGACTCAAAATATGAGAGTAACAGATTGTCTTACTTATAAAATAGGAAACAGAAGTAAGTATAGATTTGTATGTATTAACATATACATAAGTATATATGCCTGCATTTATTTTCTTACTCTGTTTACTGTGATGGCCTGGGAATAGCAACACCTCAGGAGCAATGAGCACACCTAGTGACCAGATTTTACATTCTAAATACCATTCTCCATCAAGTAGAACCAGGTATCCTTGGAGAAATGGGTCTGGGAAAGTTCAAGATGAACCTAGATCATCTTATGCGAAATAAGGAAGTGGTCAAAGAATTATAGGAACATGTCAAAAGCTTGAAGAGGCTCTGTTAACTAAATCTGGGACAATTTGAGACTCGAAGTATGAGAGTAACAGATTTTCTTACTTATGGAATAGGACTATTTTATTATCCTGCAATATAATGGGATATTCAACTTATGGGGAGAAGAGAAAGCTTTACCTTATAGTAGAATGCCAATTAATAAGAGTAGAAGGGGTGATGGAATTAGAAAATCACTATTTGGCAAGCATTTAGCAATTATTCAGGCAAGAAACATTAATTGTTGCCAAAAATAATGGGTGAAAGTTGGAGGAGGAATGAGATGTTTACCTAATCTCTAGTATCGTTCCACAAAGTAGTTGTTAATTACAAAGAGAAAAGTAACTTTATAGTAAAGAAAGCTGGCCGATGCTGCTTTACTTAAGTGATGGGACAATCAATATTGTGTGCCTCCAATGGGATGCAATTAAAACAACATGATTTTGCTTCTTTAATA
The DNA here is from genome assembly GCF_009762305.2 of Zalophus californianus. Lineage (NCBI taxonomy): Eukaryota > Metazoa > Chordata > Mammalia > Carnivora > Otariidae > Zalophus > Zalophus californianus. The sequence continues at coordinate 128,074,722 of NC_045598.1, forward strand.
TTTCTGCCAATCATGCATGACCTGAACTGATTAATGAAAAAAATCTGATAAACCTGATAGGGAAATCCTGCTTTTCTGGTGTCTTCAAAGATGTTAAGGTCATGAAGGTCAAGGGAAGTTTCAGACTGATGGGACAGTACAACTAAGTGCAAAATATGGTCCTAGAACTGATACTTTCACTAAGAAGGACATTCTTGGGAAACTTTTGCAAAACGTGAATGGGGTCTTTAGGTGAAGGGGATATGGAGTTATTTGTGCTGTTCATATACCTTTTTTGTACGTTTAAAGTTATTTCAAAGTAGAAAAATATTAAAAATTAAAAATAAAGATGAGTATCTAGTAAATACGTACTTGCAAATAGTTCACCCATTGGGTTTTCTTTAAACATTAAATTATGTGAATTTAGTTAAGAATTGTATCAGTGGTTTATACATGGAAACCAATAAGTAACAAGCTATAATTCTGAGTAAAGAAAATTAACAATTCTGGTCAACTAAGCCTATTACATTTTCCTCTTCTTCCTCCAAAATTTTATTGAAATATCTACAAAAATCTTAAAAAAATAAATGCACAAGAGTACTGGAACACAAGGAAGGGTGCTGAGACAGAGAGATTGTTTCTCCTTCTTTATAATAGAACTTCTTTATTATGAATAGTGATATCTCCTTTGCACTATATATAGTGCATAATAAAATATATAAGTGGCATAGAGGCAATGATAAATATTGGAAATGTTATTTGGAATTCCCTGGAAGGTGCCTTAAAATACATGGACTTAGGACGTGCTCCTCATATGCCTTCTCTCCTTCCTGTTGTCTAGAATACCCCTTGTAATTCCTCCTTTGTACCTTTCCTTTACTCCCTCCACCTCCCTAGGCAACCACTGGTCTCCTTTCTGTCACTATAGAATAGTTTTCCTTTTCTAGAGTTTTATATAAATGAAATCATACACTATGTACTTTTTTGGGGGTATATCTTCTTTCACTCAACATAATTATTTTACAATTCATCCATTTATCATGTATTGATAGTTTATTTCTTTTAAATGCTGAGCAGTATTCTGTATGGATGTATGCTTTTGTTTTTCTTGGTTAAATGCCTGGAGTGGATTGGCTGGATCATATGGTAGGTGTAGGTTTAACTTTTTAGGACATTAGCCACTAGTTTTGAAAAGTGTATGTACAATTTTATGTTCCTATGAGCATTGTATGAGAGTTCCAGTTGTTCCATATTCTCACCAAAACTGGGTATCATCTGTATTTGTAATAGTAGTCATTCTAATAGAATGTGTGATCTCTCATTGTGGTTTTATTTTACATTTACATTGTGGCGCCACTGTTAACCCTACCATGTGAGACCAGTGTCAGTGGAGACCATCTGGGAAGCCTGGCTTCTCTTACCCCTGGCAATAATGAGATATTCCTCTCCCTCCCCACTGGGGTCATGTCAGAGGAAGCCTAGAAAAGAGTCAGGACTTTCTACATTGCTGAGTGGTAATGAGGCCACTCCTGCCATGAAATCCATGCCAAGATACATTATAATTAAACTTCTGGAAAAAAAAAAAGACAAGTTATATCTTGAAAGCAGCAAGAGAAATGAAATACCTTACCTATACAGGAAAAACAATTTGACAGCAGATTCTCATCAAACCTATGGATATGAGGAGGCGGTGGCAACTTTTTCAGGTGCTGAAAGGAAGAACCTAGAGTTCTGTACTCAGAGAAAATATCCTTTAGAAATGAAGGGGAAATCATAATTTGGCTATTGTGGACATTGCTGTACCATAAGAGACACTGAACTCTAGGAAACAAACTGAGGGTTGCTGGAGGGGAGGTGGGTGGGGGGATGGGGTAACTGGGTGACGGGCATTAAGGAGGGCATGTGAAGTAATGAGCACTGGGTGTAATATACAACTGATGAATCACTAAATTTTACCTCTGAAACTCAAAAAAAGAAATTGAAGGAGAAATTAAGAGAATTGGTCGCCAGCAGGTCTACCCTAAAAGTATGGCTAAAGGAAGTCCTTTAAACAAAGAGAAAATTATAAAAGAAAAAACTTTAGAACATTAGGAAGGAAGAAAGAACATGGAAAGAGCAAAGATATGACTAAATATAATACATTTTTCTTCTCAAGTTTTCTAAATTATGTTTGATGGTTGAAGCAAAAATTATAGCAGTGTCAGATGTGGTTCTGTAGAGGAGTATTTAAGACAGTTGTATTATAAGCAAGGAAGAGTAAAGAGGAACAAAGGAGGTAAGGTTTCTATAGTTCACTTATATTGGTCAAACAATGACTCCTCTGGATAAGTTGTGTATATATATAGAATGTCATACCTAGAGCAACCACATACAGATGCTCTCAAAAACTCTAGTAATTTAATAGATTTTTTAAAAAAGATTTTATTTATTTGAGAGAGAGAGAGCGAGAGTGAGAGCACAAGCAGGGGGCAGGAGCAGAGGAAGAGGGAGAAGCAGACTCCCTGCTGAGCAGGGAGCCTGACGTGGGGCTCCATCCCAGGACCCTGGGATCATGACCTGAGCTGAAGGCAGATGAGCCACAGGTGCCCCCAAAACTCTAGTAATTTAAAATGGAGTTCTAAAAAATGTTCAGATAACTCACAGGAATAGGAAAAAGAAAAACAAAACAAAGAACAGAAAACAAAAAATAACATGGCAGACTTTAGCCCTAATATGTCAATAATTAAATTAAATGAAAATGGTCTAAGGATACCAATTAAAAGACAGAGATTTTCAGAGTGGATTAAAAAACATGACCTAACCATATGCTGTGTCTAAGCAACTCATTTAAAATACAAAGATATAAACAGGCTAAAAGTAAAAGAATAGAAAAAAATATGCAAACATCAAAAGAAAGGAGAAGGGGCTATCTTAATATCAGATAAAGTAGACTTCAGAGGATAGAAAATTACCAGAGATAGGAACCATCATTATATAGTATTATGAGTCAACCCAAGAAAAATAGCAGTCGTAAGTGTTAGTAAACATTTGTAGACCATTCGATGTAGACTTAGTCAACTAGGTCCTAGTCAACATTTGTAGACCATCCTCTGCAACAACTACAGAATACATGTTTTTTCCAAGTGACATGGAATGTATACAAAGACAGACCATTCGCTTAACCACAAAACAAACCTCATTTGAAATCCTACGATGTATTTTCTCCATCGCAATGGAATAGAACTATAAGTCAGTACAGAAAGAAAACAGGAAAATTTCTAAAACACTGTGAAAATATACAGCATACTTCTAAATAATATGGGCAAAGAAGAAACCTCAGGGATGCCTGGTTGGCTCAGTTGGTTAAGCATCTACCTTCTACTCAGGTCATGATCCCAGGGTCCTGGGATCTAGCCATGCATCGGACTCCTTGCTCAGTGAAGAGCCTGCTTCTCCCTCTCCCTCTCCTGCTCCCCCTGCTTGTGCTCTCTCTCGTTCTCTCTCTCTGACAAATAAATAAAAAATCTTAAAAAGGAGAAATCTCAGGGGAATAAAAATCCATCAAACAAGGAAAAGGAAGATATATCAAAATTTGTGGGACACAGCTCAAGCAGTGCTGAGAGGGAATTTTATAGGCTAGCATGCATACATTTAAAAAGTGGACTGATGTGATTGGTTAGAATAGGGAGCCTGCTTTTCATGTCATTCCTCTGGGCCCTTCCATTCCCAGAGGACAATCTATCCAGCTAGACAGAGGGCTCTTCTACAGTGAAGGATGTATGAATATCAGTAACTGCTGACAGGAGGTGTTTGTTCGTATAATATATCTTGTTTGATATTGAAGGTAGATCTTTAGTTCCTGAAGGTGGGAAATGAGTATCTTCCCTCATTCTTTACTGTGCATCTACTATAGTGTCTAATGGAGCACAGACTATAACAAGGGCTTAATTGATATCTGTTGAATTAAACAAAACATTAACTTGTGTATTTTTTCCTTTATGGAAAAAGTACATTGAAGATATAACCAGCTAGCAAATAGCATCTTCATATTTATTCCCTTAAGACCCAGAGCAAAATATTCCTCATCACATTAATTACCCTTTATGTACAGTGAGTAACTTTTAATTATGTACTTAACTACCTAATTCACTTTCAGTCATATTTTTCCCTTTTTAATATCTGCTTTTAAGAGAGGACCTGATAAGTCACACCACTGTGCAAGACTTAATGCATACACCTCAGGTGCATTTGCATGAGGAAGTCTCATGACACAGTTATATGGGATGAAGCAGGTGATCTTTGGAAGTATCTCAAGCCTAGCAATCATTTACTCTCTGCGTGACCCTGAGCACTTTGCTTGATGATCTCTGTGAACATCAATGTCCTCATCTGCAAGATAATACCTAAGAGGGGCTTTATGAGGAATGTATGAGATGAAACAAAGTCTAAAGAACCCAGTCCAGTGCCTGGCACTTGGTGTACACCCAGTGAATTTTGGCTGCCATCACGTTAGATGCTGCTACTTCTCTTTCCTATTAATATTGATACCTCAGTGACAGACGATGTGGAGAGATGCTTTTGAAGGATGACCTTCTAGTATCCTGAAATTAGGACTAATTCAAAGTGTGCTCCTGCATTTTTATGTTGTAGCTCTGGATTCTCTGAAAAAGCATTTTGGCACAGGTAGAAAGGAGAGTAGCACTTGGCCAAACAGTGTGTGTGTGTGTGTGTTCTTTGTTCAGTGGTGGGGGCAAGTCTTGTTTGTTGGCTGTATCACAAAAGTATACTTTGGCTAAATTTGGAAACATTATATGTAATTAGAAAACAATCCCGAATGTGTCTTGTCTCAGAGAGGCAAGCTGGATCACCCTCAACTAAAATAGCACACACAGACCCAGCCTCCCTGTCAGTCTCTGTAGCATGATTTTTTAATATATATACCTTATTGTCATTTGATATTGTTTTATTGGATTTTTTCCTTTGATTTCAGTTTATATTGTTTATCGCACTAGTCCATAAGCTTCTTACAGGAAGATATTTGTCAGTCTTTTTAACTGCTTATATCTTCATGCCTAGAAAATGTCTGGTGCGTAATAGGTGTTCTATTAAATAGTTGTCAATACATTTATGAATAAAAAAAATCAGGACCAACTTATCAAATTTGAAAAGTGTGGTTTGCGTATGAATAATCATTTGCCACTAGGAGTCTGGGAATATCTCAGTAGTTTATGGGAGATTTCACTTTCTTGAAAATTCATTATGACTTTATTATCTTTTCAGCAGCTATTAAATTCTTTGGTGCATGATGTTTGGAACTTCATTTACATTTATTTGGTACATTTGTTGGGTGCTGTATTATGTACTGAGAAATATAAATTCAAATAAAACATTTCCTGTCCTCAAAAACTCCTGTGTATTTAGAAAAGACTGGCAATACTTGGCAGCACTCTCAACTATCATATTCCAGTAATTTTACAAAAGCCTACCTTGGTTTTCTGTTTATATGCTTGGTCCATTTTCATACTCATCAATACATTCCATCATTATACTAATAGAAGTAAGAAATTCATATTTGAAATTGACATTTAGAGATTGGTTTTCAAGAAATTTGCTGTAGAACCAAGTATGTAAATTAAAGAACATAAAAAGTAGGTATGTTAAATAGACTTAGTTTCTGTTGTCTTTGTTCCTGGAAATTCTTAGCAACAGTAAGACATCTAAACATGAATTATTAAAAATATCTAAATGATCTGATTTTTGGGTAATGTTCTACATGAAACACACTGATAGTTTTAGGTTGTAATTTGTTCCTTTAACATAAAAGAGAGAACTTTTTTTTTTGAAAGATAGCCTGGAGCGTAAAGGAGTGTTTAACTCCTGCTGTTTCTTCACTTTTTGAACATGATCTAAATTCAAAGTGACTAGCTATATTGAATTGAGAATACATTTTATTTGTCTGTACATTGAAGTAATATATCTATGTGTATGAAGTGAACTTTATTGTATAAGATTTATTGTAGCCGTATATTTTTGAGATACTATTTTTATTTTAATGCTATTTTACTTCTGTGAATTCTCTCCAGAGGACCTGGTATTGTTTGGTTATTTCATTTTTTCCTGTTGTACTTTTTTGTTTACAATGTATAATAATCAGCTTAGCATTATATAAAATGGTAATTAAAACCAGCTACAGTTTATTAAGTGCAGAATATTATTCTCTTCCAACTGAAAATTTATTGAAATGCTTCTTACTATCTTTCCTCTTAGTGGTATAACGATGATATGAAAAAACACTCTTAAAGTATACAGATGACAAATCCTCTACTCTGTGGAAGCTTAAAGTCCTAGTTTTCGCAGAATTGTTTTAAATCTAACCCTTTCTTAACTTTCATTTAAGACATTGAGGTCTAGGGGCGCCTGGGTGGCTCAGTTGTTAGGCGTCTGCCTTTGGCTCAGGTTATGATCCCAGGGTCCTGGGATCGAGCCCCACGTCGAGCTCTCTGTTCAGTGGGAAGCCTGCTTCTCCCTCTCCCACTCCCCCTGCTTGTGTTCCCTCTCTCGCTGTCTCTCTCTGTTTAAATAAATAAATAAAATCTTTAAAAAAAAAAGACATTGAGGTCTGTGCACAATTGTCAACATCCACTTCTACGGTGTATGGATTGATAGGGAATCTAAGACAGAGATCAGTGTCAATAGGTTTATCAATAGTTCAATTTTGAGAAATAATATTTAGTGAATAATTCATGAAGGTCATATACATTAAGTTCTCAAGTTATTAGCAAACATATTTTTGGATAAAATTAGTTGAACAGTGACTTGAGCACCCATTCAGCATTAGGGTGACCCACTGAAGAATTTCTTTCCCTGAGTTGTGCAGTGGAGTGATTTAAGAATCCTTTGGGAGTCATAAGAATCAAACCATGAAAATACAGTTTTGTCATCTGTTAAAGGATGTTGTGGAGGGGCATGTTCGTTGCATTAGGCAGCATCCTCTTAAGAAAGCTATTGTTCAATTTTATAATGTCAAAGATAGTGTATGAACCTCACACCTGTCAGAATGGCTAAAATCAAAGAAACAACAAGTGTTGGTGAGGATGCTGAGAAAAAGGAACCCTCGTGCACTGTTGGTGGGAATGCAAGCTGGTGCAGCTACTGTGGAAAACAGTCTAGAGATTCCTCAAAAAATTAAAAATAGAAATACCATATGATCCAGTAATTCCACTACTGGGTATTTACCAAAAGAATATGAAAACACTAATTCAAAAGGATAAATGTACTTCTCTGTTTGTTGCATAATTTATAGTAGGCAAATTATGGAATCAGCCCAACTGTCCATTAATAGATGAATGAATAAAAGAAGATGTGAAGATGTGGTGTATACACACACACACACACACACACACACACACACACACACACACACACAATGGAATATGACTTAGCCATAAAAAGAATGAAATCTTGCCATTTGCAACGATATGGATGGATCTAGAGGGTATTATGTTAAGTGAAATAAGTCAGAGAAAGACAAATACCATATGATTTCACTCATAGGTGGAATTTAAGAAACCAAACAAAGAAAAAAGAGACCAACTAAAAAGTAGACCCAACTACAGAGAACAAACTGATGGTCACCAGAGGGGAGGTCGGTGGGGGGATCGGTGAAATAGGTGAAGAGGGTCAAGAGTACACTTATCATGGTGAGCACTAACATACAGCATTGTTGAATCACTACATTATACACCTGAAATGAATATAACATTGTATGTTAATTATGCTGGAATTAAAAGATAAATAAAATAAAGAAGAAAAAAAACAATCATATGTAAATATTTTGAACTGTGTAATTCATAGTATTCCCTTCCTTTTTTTTGCATAGACTTCTGGAAAAGTCATACCTAGTGGTAGCCAGAATGTGGGCCATTATCATGAACCTTTTTTCCTTTTTTTTATTGAAGTATAATTAACATACAGTGTTATATTAGTTTCAGGTGTACATTATAATGGTTCAGCAATTCTATGCATTTCTCAGTGCTCATGAAGATAAGTGTATTCTTAATCTCTTCTATTTCACCCCTCCCCAATTTACATTCCCACCAATAGTATATGAGAATTCCTTTTTCATGAGCATTTATACCTTCGTTCTTTTCCCCACATTGTCTACGTTTTTTTACTTTATCTTTTTTCCGTCCACTTTTTATTTATGCTATTTGATCATAATTTATACTTCTTTGGAAAATACTTCTTTCTGAAATAAGGATGAATATAAATATGTTCTATAACTCATAAAATGACCTACTCTTGGTCCAAATAATTTAGGCACATCCTAGGATATATTTGAATCCTGTTTCCTGTTGTTACCCATGACAGCTGGCTTTCTTTCTAAAAATATTTGCTTGGCTCATTCTGGATTGTTTAGTGAGAATATATTTGCAGGATGATGTCTCCCAGGGTTAGCCTTATGAGTAGCAGAGACGAAGCTGCCTAAAAGGCAAGCTTTGAGACTCAGGGCTTTTGCATGGTCTGTTTCTTTGCTTTGGAGTTTCCCCTTGCATGCCCCACTCACATGGCTAGCTCCTCCTCCCGTTAAGATCTCAGGGTTAAACATGTCAGAGAGGTCCTCACAGGCAACCCAGTCTCAACAGCTTCCCATCAGACTCCACCATGCCACAGTGTTTTATCCCCTACAGCACTCATCAGGTGTGGCAGGTTCTCATTTATTTGTTTAGTGTCTGGCTCCCTGTCTTAAATAAAACCTCCACAAGGAAAGAGACTTGGTCAGCCTTGTTCTCTGACCTGTTTCCACAGTGCACGGGAGCCCATTTCCTACAATTAGCTATGTGTTCTTACTCTTCTTACTAAACATTATTTTAAAAGGTTAAATAACTTTTCTCTAGATGGGATATTATGGAACCATTAAAAATGTAGAAAAGATGAATTCAAGATTGTATGTGTGATATTATTATAACTCTGTCGCATGTGCAAAAAGATAAGAATGGATAAGAATGGGATCCAGCTTTTATACGAGGTACCAAGTTAAGGGACTGTTTTTGCTCCCACAACCATTCTGATTTTCCAAGCTCTCTGTGTTACTGAGCTATTGCTATTAGTATTAAGTCATTTGTTTTAGATGATTTTGACGTCTTGAGGCCCCTACTGACTCCCACATGCATACTGTATTGGCATATTAGTACTGAATTTCTTGTCAACTAAAACCTTGATGGGGCCTATTGGCAGAGGATGAGAGGAAAACTCTTCATTGAGTAGACAAATCAGAAGTGATGATTAGGAGAGGCTAAGAGCAGGTAGTGTGGAAATGAGCATCAGGTGGGGAGGAATGGGTGCTGGGGCAGGAGGAAGAAATGAGTCAACATTTTCAAACACAATCCGACTATCATTTTTATCCATCCCCCCTCATTTTTTTAGCCCTTTGAAGCCCTCTTTAAAGAGCTGAAAACCCTGAGAATTGTGAACACACACACACACACACACACACACACACACACACACACACACACACGCAAACACACACACACTGTTTCTCCGCTCATTGTGGCCATGCTTCTTAAACAAGAGTATGCATTCATTATGACAAATGCCGATAACTGTGGGCAAAATGCAAGATTCATGTAAATTTTAAAGATAATCAAACTTTAGAGAATTTTCATGCTTGCACTTTGTCACTTTTAGCTCTGTGTCTAGACATCCAGGAGGATGAATTCACAGTCCTGGGCCGTTGAAGATGCAAGAATTTTGGAACACTGAATTATGGGATGAATTCCAAATGAGGGTGGCATTCAGGGTCCTCCAAAATCTGTTTAACCATACTTTTCATTTTCTGCACACACTGCCTTCAGTGTGAACCAGGCTAGTTTGTCCAATTACCCCAAAACTTAGAATGTCAAGTCTTTTTTTTTCCTTTAAATTTTTATTGTTATGTTAATCACCATACATTACATCATTAGTTTTTGATGTAGTGTTCCATGATTCATTGTTTGCGTATAACACCCAGTGCTCCATTCAGTACGTGCCCTCTTTAATACCCATCACCAGGCTAACCCATCCCCCCACCCCCCTCCCCTCTAGAACCCTCAGTTTGTTTCTCAGAGTCCATAGTCTCTCATGGTTCATCTCCCCCTCCGATTTCCCCCCCTTCATTCTTCCCCTCCTGCTATCTTCTTCTTTTTTTTTTTTTCTTAATATATATTGCATTATTTCTTTCAGAATGTCAAGTCTTTGCTTGGTGTTCTGTCTGCATTGAGTATTTTCTCTGTTTTCTATAATGTCTTAGACTAGGTTCCTCGGGAGACAGACCCTGGGTGGAGATTTTCATGCAGAGGGTTAATTGCAGAATGCTCATGGGAGCTGCACCTTGAAGGGAGTGAAGGCAGTGGGTCTGAGTGGAGGAACAAAGTGAACCGTGAGGCTCTTATAAGAAAGCCTTTGGCTGATCATATAGGGACCCTCACTGGGAGAGCCCTGGAAGTGGGGAGGCCTTTAAAGGCTGTTCCAGTAGAAGCATGGGGCTGGGTTTTTGTACTTAGTGATTAGAAGCATGCTTCCTCAAGAGAGAGAATGTGACCTTGGATGAGGCAGCTGCCTTCCTGGAAGGACAATTCTGGAAAAGGCCTTAGGTGAGGGCCTCCAACAGCCAACACTCCTGGCATTTGGCAGAATGAGCTTTTGTTTCTGAAGGAAGGATCTGGGCACATACCCCAGAATCTACATTTTCCTATCTGAGTATCAACCGCTCATTAACGGATGGTTCATGTTTTGTCTTCTTAATTAAATATTTTGGACATCTCTGACTACCCTAGATATACTTTCTGTGAACTCCTATTGCACTTAGGGGCTGTGCCACTCACTTTAGGGGTTGATCACAGTGTTATTTAACTACTTTCTGGGTTATAGTTTGTCTTTCTAACTATACTCTTGGCTCCCCCTCAATATTCCTCCTAAGTATCTAATTTATAGTATATGCATCATAAGAATTTAATTAAATACTTGTTGAATGAATAAATGCAAAAAGCCATTGTGGCTTGCAGAAATACAAGATAATTTTTTCTTTATTACAAAGCAGGCTAAACCTTTCCACTAATTCTAAGTTTCACAAATGAAAAATATGCAAAGACCTCAAAGAAGGGTAAAAGATGATCCACAAAGTAAAAGGAATTAAAATCTCTATAGTCTAGTAGAGGAGTCCGTGGATCCCCCTTTTTTTGTGTGTGTGTAAGAAGGACTGAGTTGGATTTTCTGTTGTTTGTAAGAGTCTTAAGTTATCCATGTGGTTAAAAATATTGTGATTTATGTAAAGTAAAAGCATAACTATTTATGTGACTCCATTCAATCTAAGCAAGGCTAAGAAAGATGCAGCTGAAATAAATAGCATCCTTTTTTGTTTGTTTAATTGATTGCCTTCTCACTCACATAGGGTATACATCTGGGATTCTTTTTCTTTTTTTTTTTTCAAATATTTTATTTATTTATTTGTGAGAGAGAGACAGATAGTGACAGAGATAGCGAGAGAGAGCACAAGCAGGGAGGAGAGGGAGAAGCAGGCTCCCGCTGAGCAGGGAGCCTGACGCGGGGCTCCATCCCAGGACCCTCGGATCATAACCAGAGCCAAAGGCAGACACCTAACCAACTGAGCCACCCAGGCGCCCCGGGTATACATCTGGAGTTCTTAAATGGAGGGTTTTTTTTTTCTTTCTGGCTCATTTTGACCAAATAATGGTTATTCATAAAAATCATATAGTTTGCAGAAATTCTGAATTTGATGTTTTCTTTTCACTGATACTGAGATTTTATTTAATATCTAGCAGAGTTTTAATTTGTGAAAAGTAAATGCCTTGCTGAGATAAAGATAGACAAATTGGTCATTTTACTCTTCTCTGGGTTAGTGAAGGTGCTACAGAATCTATTAGTTTACTTTCTGCTGTATTTTAATATACTTAAAAGTGTGATTTTGGAGGATCATCCAGCTCATTGAATCCCTGCTTCAAAAGGGCTTCAATGCCAGCCTACTCTGAAAATGAGGAGGTTTTACCATGGATTATTCTCTGAGATTGGACGAGAAAGTGGATTTAATTATGATGAAAGAAGTTTATTATTTTGATTTTAAATGTGCATGGAGAAACATGCTAAATTATCTTATTTATTCTTACTTAGCCAGAAATTATTTCGAATTTTTCTATGTAAAGAGCCATATTGTTTGTGAAAATGACAGTGTTATTTCTTTCTTTCCAGTTATTATAGCTTTTATTTCTTTTTTTCTCATATGATTATATGATCGCTATCATTAGTGAAAAGTAGTAAAAATGACAGTTTTGTTTCTTTTCAGTCTCAATAGCTTTTATGTCCTTTTTTTTTAATTGGGCCTAAGGATTCAAATACAATGTTGAAAAGAAGTGGTAATACTTAATATTTTTTTGAGTGGGTCCTGATTTTAAGAGGAATGATCACTGAAACATTAGTAGGTTTTTGTTTTTGATAGATACTTTATAAAGTTAGGAAAGTTTCCTTCTTAGTAGTTTGCTAGGATTTTTGAATTAAAAATTGACAAAGTACAGCATCCTTTCTTGATCAAAACTCTTCAGAGTATAGGGATAGAGGGTACATATGTCAATATCATAAAAGCCATCTATGAAAAACCCACAGTGAATATCATTCTCAATGGGGAAAAACTGACAGCTTTCCCCCTAAGGTCAGGAACACGGCAGGGGTGTCCACTATCACCACTGCTATTCAACATAGTATTAGAAGTCCTAGCCACAGCAATCAGACAACAAAAAGAAATCAAAGGCATCCGAATCGGCAAAGAAGAAGTCAAACTCTCTTTGCAGATGATATGATACTTTATGTGGAAAACCCAAAAGACTGTACCCCAAAACTGCTAGAACTCCTACAGGAATTCAGTAAAGTGGCAGGATATAAAATCAATGCACAGAAATCAGTGTCATTTTCTATACACCAACAAGACAGAAGAAAGAGAAATGAAGGAGTCGATCCGTTTCAATTGCACCCAAAACCATAAACTACCTAGGAATAAATCTAACCAAAGAGGCAAAGAATCTGTACTCAGAAAACTATAAAATACTCATGAAAGAAATTGAGGAAGATACAAAGAAATGGAAAAATGTTCCATGCTCATGGATTGGAAGAACAAATATTGTGAAGATGTCAATGCTACCTAGAGCAATCTACACATTTAATGCAATCCCTATCAAAATACCATCCACTTTTTCAAAGAAATGGAACAAATAATCCTAAAATTTGTATGGAACCAGAAAAGACCCCGAATAGCCAGAGGAATGTTGAAAAAGCAAAGCAAAGCTGGTGGCATCACAATTCCGGACTTCAAGCTCTATTACAAAGCTGTCATCATCAAGACAGTATGGTACTGACACAAAAACAGACACATACATCAATGGAACAGAATAGAGAGCCCAGAAATGGACCCTCAACTCTATGGTCAACTCATCTTCGACAAAGCAGGAAAGAATGTCCAATGGAAAAAAAACAGTCTCTTCAACAAACGGTGTTGGGAAAATTGGACAGCTCCATGCAGAAGAATGAAACTGGACCATTTCCTTACACCACACACAAAAATAGACTCCAAATGGTTGAAAGACTGAAATGTGAGACAGGAGTCCATCAAAATCCTAAAGGAGAACACAGGCAGCAACCTCTTCAACCTCAGCCACAGCAACTTCTTCCTAGAAACATCACCAAAGGCAAGGGAAGCAAGGGCAAAAATGAACTATTGGGCTTTCATCAAGATAAAAAGCTTTTGCACAGCAAAAGAAACAGTCAACAAAACCAAAAGACAGGCAACAGAATGGGACAAGATATTTGCAAATGACATATCAGATAAAGGGCTAGTACCCAAAATCTATAAGGAACTTCTTAAACTCAACACCCAAAGAACAAATGATCCAATCAAGAAATGGGCAGAAGACATGAACGGACATTTTTCCAAAGAAAACATCCAAATGGCCAACAGACACATGAAAAAGTGCTCAACATCGCTCGGCATCAGGGAAATCCAAATCAACACCTCAATGAGATACCACCTCACACCAGTCAGAATGGCTAAAATGAACAAGTCAGGAAACGACAGATATTGACAAGGATGAGGAGAAAGGGGAACCCTCCCTCACTGTTGGTGGGAATGCAAGCTGGTGAAGCCACTCTGGAAAACAGTATGGAGGTTCCTCAAACAGTTGAAAATAGAGCTGCCCTCCGACCCAGCAATTGCACTCCTGGGTATTTACCCCAAAGATACAAATGTAGGGATCCAAAGGGGTATGTGCACCCCGATGTTTATAACGGCAGTGTCCACAATAGCCAAACTATGGAAAGATCCAAGATGTCCATCGACAGATGAATAGATAAAGAAGATGTGGTATATATATATATATATATATATATACACACACACACACACATATACACACAGTGGAATATTATGCAGCCATCAAAAGGAATGAAATCTTGCCATTTGCAACAATGTGGATGGAACTGGAGGTATTATGCTGAGTGAAATAAGTCAATCAGAGAAAGACATGTATCATATGATATGAGGAATTCTTAATCTCAGGAAACAAACAGGGTTGCTGGAGTGGTTGGGGGTGGGAGGGATGGGTGGCTGGGTGATAGACATTGGGGAGGGTATGTGCTATGGTGAGCGCTGTGAATTGTGTAAGACTGTTGAATCACAGACTGTACCTCTGAAACAAATAATACATTATATGTTAAAAAAAAAAAAGAAGATAACAGGAAGGGAAGAATGAAGGGGAGGAAATTGGAGGGGGAGACGAACCATGAGAGACTATGGACTCTGAGAAACAAACTGAGGATTCTAGAGGGGAGGGGTGTGGGGAGATGGGTTAGCCTGGTGATGGTATTAAAGAGGGCACATACTGCATGGAGCACTGGGTGTTATATGCAAACAATGAATCGTGAAACACTACATCAAAAACTAATGCTGTAATGTATGGTGATTAACATAACATAATAATAATAAAAAAAAGAAATTCATTGCAGTGGGAATTCTGTCTTATTTGTATAAAGGAAGAAACATAATGTTGTCTACAACAGGATTTGATTGACATTGAAATAAAATAAGTCATTCTTCTAATAGCTTCCCCGAGGCCCCTTTCTGGGAGAGACCTGACTATCTGACTCTAATTTCTGAAAGGTGATTTATGGTGTATTATGTGTAGCTAGCAAGAACAGGGCAACTCTAGAGAGATCTCTGAATATATTTTATAGCTATAAATTATGATTAATAATCACACATGTAAAATCCCAGATCCTTAATACATTAAAAGATTTGATTCATAAACACTTTTTCCTGAATGTAAAAAATTATATTACCTCAATAGGTTGCAAAACAATAAAATGATTATTTAAAAAATAAAAATAAAAAATAAAAAAATAAAAATTGAGTTCACCTGGGGCACCTGGCTGGCTCAGTTGGTAGAATGTGTGACTCTTGATCTTGGGGTCGTGAGTTCGAGCCTCATATTGGGCATGGAGATTACTTAAAAAAAATTGATGGGGCACCTGGGTGGCTCAGTCAGTTGAGCGTCTGACTCTTGATTTCTGCTCAGGTCATTATCTTAGTGCCCTGTGATTGAGCCCCATGTTGAGCTCTGTGCCCCGTGTGGAGTCTGCTTGTCCCCTGCTCCCCCACCCCCCAGCTCGTGTTTTCCTTCTCTCTCTAAAATAAATAAATAAATAAATAAATAAATCTTTAAAAAAAGACTTCATATAATATTTAAATGTCTTTCTTTGTATATTGAGATTATCATATGATTTTTCTCCTTTGTTCTGTTAATTGGAAGAATTGCATTATTGGATTTTTAAAATGTTAAACCAGTTTTGCATTTCTGGAAGAAATTGATTCTGATCAAAATGTATAATCTTTTTTTTACATTGCTGGGTTTGGATTGCTAATATGTTATTTAAAACTGTCCCCCTCTACTTTTGGAAGTATTAAACTTAGTTTTGTGTGTGTGTGGTTTTCCCAGAAATAGTAAGGTGCTTGTTGAGTGATATATTTACCTTCCTCCTGAATAATGCAGAGGACTTAGAGGGCGGTGCCTCTTGACACCACTTTTCCCAGCTTATATGCTGTTTTTCATTATTCTGTTTTTTTTTTTTTTTTTACTCCAACCCACTAAACAGACAGGTAACAAATACCTTAATCCTTTATTCACATTTTAAGATGTTCTTTCACATACTTCTTAGACATCCTTGAAACCAATCTTCCAATTCTGTTCTTTTCAGATCTTTGAGCCACACCATTATCCACTGTCCATAAATAAGTGAATCCCTACTTCTGGCAATAGATCCATTTTTTGGGCAAGTAAATATTCTTAAAGCTGGAGAGCCTTTCTCTCTATCTTTCCAGAAGACGTCTTAGTGCACATATAATGCTTTAACAGTCCACTTTGATTTTATGCCAGTATATCATGCAGGTCTAAACCAGTCTCAAGTTTTTGGTTTGGTTGGTTTGCTTTGCTTTGCTTTTCCTTCTTTCTCCTTCATCATAGCTCATAATGGACTCCCCATGAGGATGTACATACAGACTGAGGGAAGGGAGGCCATGTAACAGAAGTATGTATTTAAGGAGTCTGAGCCACATGCATATGTAACTTACTGTGCTCTGGATTTCTGCCATATATATCCAATGTTACAGTTTGGTAGTCAGAAATACCCAGTTCATAATGGACAGCTCAGGTCTCATGGCCAATTCATGTCCAATAGTCAGGTGTTCTTCTAGGGCTCAGTATAAACCTAGAGGTAAATTTCAAAAGGAAACCAGTTGTTTGGAGGAGCACATAGGACTTTACTAAAATCTCTTGGGGCCTGTGCTTATTCTCCTGTGCAGGCTTGCTCAACACTCAGCTCAGCATCCCACCTGGCCCAGGCACTTAGAGTATCCTTGGATCTCCTGGGACATAAGGATTTAGTGCTAGAACAGCATGTACTACAGCTGCATCTGCGGCAGAGTCTGGACCTTGCTCTGGACCCCACTCAGAAACAGCAACCTAATGGGTTATTCAATGTATTCAAGTATTCAGTATATCAAAGGCGTGCCCCTTTGTCGTGTTTGCTGGTGTGGGTGCAGCAACTTTGGAGGGGATAATCTTGCAGGATTAATGGGCCCTCAGAGGTTTCACTAACTTGGTACATCCCTAAATTTTCATGAGCCCGACTCTCCATTGTGGTAACTCAAGTCAGGTTTTAGCCTACCAGATTTACCAGGTTTTCTTTTTATATAGATTGAGTAATAGTCTGTAGGCTGCCCATCTGTTCCACTTCTAGGGACACCATGATTAATTACTAGGCAATATGAAAGAGTACTGCTGGTCAGAACATTTTGCTTATCATTTGGTTCTTGTTGCTCTTTGCAATAAATATGTCCATCCTGTCTGCGAAGTTAAGCAGTGGCACCTGACCTTCGTTACTCAGGAAGCCATCATCCCTGTTAAAAGCAGAGCCTGTCTTAGTAGCAGGGTTTTCCCTGTCATCCCTAGCCTCAGGAGACAGCCATCACAGGGCTTTTGAAGGATACCCTCTTTGTCTTCTCCCTAATGTATTTCCTAATGCTTTAGTGAAGAGAATGTCCTTGTCCTTGTGTAGATTCAAGAGTGAGTGAGAGTGCAGTTGTCACATGATACATTTGCTCCACTATTCTTATCTTTCCCAAGCATTTGGATTCTTTCCTTTGTATCATGATATACGGTGACATCTCAGCCTTATCGAATGCAGGACTCTGTTGAGGCCCAGTGTCAGCCAGCCGACCCAGCAAATTGTTAGAACATGAGAGCAAACGCTTTACATAAGGAATCTGTAGATTCTTCCATATCAATCAGTCCAGCCCAATCCAGTGTTTTTATTGCATTTGCTCTGATCGGACATCCTTAGAATTCATTTCTACACATATTTTTCTCAAAATAAATTAGGGACATCTTATGGAGTATGAGTTTTCTCCTACATGGTCAACCTTTTTACCTGTCTCCCAGGAAGAAATTGATACCTGATTGTAGTTATTAGTTTAAAGGAAAAAAAAAAAAAAGGGTGGTTGAGTGAGTCTTAACGAGAAAGGTATCCCATTGCAAGGCAGCTGCCCAGGTGAGGTTGTTCAGGGCCCCTGAACAAAGTAAGACTATCTCCTTAGCAAAGAAGGGCGTGATTCCCATGAAATCATATCTATAGCTATAAGAAATAAGAGATTGTTTTACAGCTGCTGGTGAAGCATTGTGGTTCTCTGACTGTGATTTGAGTTGAGAGTTTAAAGCTCTGAGCTTGCCATTATTTCTATAAGCTGTCAGTTTAGGCAGAATCCCCCTTATGATCATTTTGCAGTCCTTATGCTCACCATTATTACAATCGTGGTTAAGTGTAGCAGCCATTCAGTTCCCCAAGGCACAGGCTTCTCCAAATGATTTATCACAGTCAAACATAGGTGATAATATTTTAAAGTGCGATGTGTCTACATGTCACATATTATTAGTATCATAATTCTCATTGGCAAGGAGTTTAACATTGGGGTTCAAGCATATGACCAAGCTAATCATAAAGTTCCATCTCCGAGGGTCTCAATCCTAAGTACTGATTAGGAGCAAGTTGGAAAACAGAAACCATATTTAGTATTTCAACAGAGATAATTTATTATGGGGAACTGGCAGAATAGGGCAACATTGGAGGACTGAAAAAGCAAATAGGGAAAAGCTGAGGTAACGCCAATTTGGGGTAACTTCAGGAGGTAGCTACGCTGAGAGCCTTGGGAACAAAGGGAAGAAACTGTAGTTATCAGAATTTAGAAGCTCAGTGGAGGGGGGGGCCCCTCCTGCTCAGAAAGCATCTTAACCTAGATGGTGCTGGTACCTCTGCGGAGCTGTAATGAGAGTGGCTCCCCAAGTGCCAACAGAAGCTAGAGACAGGAACCCAGCGGGACAAGGGGTTATATTGACAGGAACAGCAAGAACTCAGGATGGAGTAACTGCCTTCTCCCCTCTTCCAGTTTTCCTCAAGTTCCCTCTGTTGGTATAAACTTAATAGGAAGCGAGCTGCCAAAGGAAATGAAGTTTTCAGAATCCCAGCTTCTAAATTATGAAGCAGACTATAGAAGTATGGAGGATGTGTACTATAGAAGTATGGAGGATGTGTTGAGAAATAAGGTTTCATAATTGGCACAAAGATTATAAATTTTCTCTTGGCTTGGGTTGGGGGAGTGCATCATGGAAGGAGAGTGAAACAACCCAGCTTTCTTTGCGTACAGGAATTTCCTTCAAAGAATTTTCCTCTCTAGCTTTTTTTTTCCTTTAATTTTTTTTAAATTTTATTTTATTATGTTATGTTAATCACCATACATTAAATCATTAGTTTTTGATGTAGTGTTCCATGATTCATTGTTTGCGTAAAACACCCAGTGCTCCATTCAATATGTGCCCTCTTTAATACCCATCACCAGGCTAACCCATTCTCCCCACCGCCCTCCCCTCTAGAACCCTCAGTTTGTTTTTCAGAGTCCATAGTCTCCCATGGTTTGTCTCCCCCTCCGATTTCCTCCCCTTCATTTTTCCCTTCCTACTATCTTCTTCTTCTTCTTCTTCTTCTTTTTAACATATAATGTATTATTTGTTTCAGAGGTACAGGTCTGTGATTCAACAGTCTTACACAATTCACAGCGCTCACCATAGCACCTACCCTCCCCCATGTCTATCACCCAGCCACCCCATCCCTCCCACTATTATAAAATAAGAGTCAATAAATAGTTTTCTCTTCTCCATATAGGAACAGATTTTATAGAATCAACATCATTAAAATTCTTTGAGATGTTTCTAACTCTATCAGAGATAGTTCTGTAATGACTCATCCACATAGAATTAATTGGACTTAATTTTATGCCTTATAGGAGAGAGACTTTATTTTTGTGCAATAAGGTCACATAGGAAATTGAATTTTTGACCTGAGCTTTGCCTATATCACGTTCTAACTCAGATGCTTTATTTGTGCAACCCTATCCATAAAAATTGTTTCTTTATGTACCCATAATATTTATGTGCATGTATAAATTATAGGCATATACAATTGTGTTAATAAACTTTGTATATAATAAAACATGTGAACAAAGACCTTTGCAAAAGATGAGATAAAAGTAAATCTAAGTAGAAGTTCTAATATTTTCTTCCCATTCCCTAATAGATGGTCATGTACACTCCATTAAGAAACCATTGCTCCAACCATTTAGTTGACATGCACAAGCATTGTTACAATAGAAACTCATTATATAGGATATTCCTATGTTCTTTTCTGGTTCTGTTGGTATTCCGGTGTCTTTCAAGCCCAGAAAACAAATGGGATGACCTGAGACAAGGTGATCTTTCAGTCATGAAAGACTGATTCATGAAGTATGTGTTATAGAGCGGGTCCCTAAGGGTATTATTTTGCTTAGAGAAACAAAGTACAAACTACTTAAAATATTCACATGTCTGGACCTATTGTAATCTAGGAATTAGCACCTATTTAGTGAGTTCTTATTATATACCAACATTGTGCTAGGTGTTAATTTGTTCCAAAAGTATGATTAGACTTGGTGACACTACGTATTATAAATAATATATACATGCGTTCAGCAAGATAGCCAAGTGTTTAAGAGGCTGGGCTTTAGAGTCAGGTACATCTAGTTTTGAATCAAGTCCTGAAATGTACTTATACTCCTAATCCCCTCCATCAATCCAACCATCATCTACTCTTCAAAGTTTATGGAGTGCCTGCAACATACCATTGACTGTGCTAGGTGCTGAGGTGTTGAGGACACATAATGTTGCATGAGGCAATGTCAAGGTCTCCATTCTTTTTCTGTTCACATTTGTATTCCCAAGACCTAGAACAATGTATATATTTGTTGTGGAAAGGAAGAAAGGAAGGGAGGGAGGGAGGGAGGGAGGAAGGGGAGGGAGTGGGGGAAGGAAGGAAGGAAGGAAGGAAAGAAGAAAAGAAGAGAGGGAAGATCATTTGGTATATCAGAAAAGGCAGACATTAAATACAAAAACTTAGATAAATAATTATTTAATTTTGATTGAATTGAGAAGAGGAAGGGAAAGTACAGCTGTTGTGAGAGCTTATAAATGAGTACCTCATGAAGCATAGGTAGGTCATGTGAGTATTTCTTCAGGTAGTGACGAGACAGAACATAGATTTAATAGGGTTAATAGATGTAAGTTGAAAGAAAGAGTGGGAACAAGATTTGGGCAGAGGAATTACATAATAAGGTGGAAGAATGCCCTGACGTAGTGAGATGCTTGGCCTATTTGACACTGGAATATATTGGCTGGTGTGCCTCAGAAGTAGAGAATGAAGGGAGGAATGGTGCAGAAAGTGGCTGCAACAGTGGTCAGGAGTTAGCTCCTTCAAAACCTGTAGGGTCGTTGCACTACCTACTTTTGGTTCCTCTACCTTTCCCTTTATGTTGTGTGTGTCTTTTTCTTTTACCCTCAGTCATTTTACTTCACTCTGACCATGCCTGTTTATTTGACTGTATTTTAACTAAACAGATAAAAACAAAACAAAAGACAAAAAATCTTGCCTAACATGTTACCCATCTTTTAAAGGAAAGCCATCCTGGGTTCCTTGTATGCACCATTACAACTGAGTCCATAGCACTCAGTGGATTGTAAGTGCTTCTGACTTAGAATCTGATTGAGCTAGCCTATGACATTTCTTTTTTATACAGATTTCTATTTCAGAATTTCTAGTGACGATATGTCAACGGGGGGACCATGCTCTTGGACACAAAGGCCGTAGTAGAAAGTTGTCTGTAACCTAAGGATTTGGATCTCAGTGGTCCAAAGTTCCAAAGGAACTTCTGTGGTCTTAATGTTTGTGTCTCCCTAAAATGCATATGTTGACGTCCAATGTCATGGTATTAGGAAGTGGGGCCTTTGCAAAGTGTTTAGGTCATGAGGGTGAATCATGAAGTGTTCTTTTAAAAGACATTCCACAGAGATCCCTCACCCCCTCCACCATGTGAGGACACAGTGAAAAGCCAGCCAGCTGTGAACCAGGAAGTGGGTCCTCACCAGACACCACATCTTCTAGTGCCATGTTCCTGGACTTCCCAGATTCTGAACTTTGAGAAATAAATGGTTTTATTTATAAGCTACCTACTCTGTGGTATTTTTTTTATAATAATCCAGACATTCTAAGACAGGAATGTGCTATTTTGTTTTGCCTTGTTTTAAATGTCAGCAATAAAAGCTGAGAAAAGGAACCTCATAGAGGTCCAATTATGAGAAAGGCAGAAGCAAGTTGGTAAGCCTGTCATTAGGAATAAAAGCAGATGGTGGAAGTACAGGTTTCAGTTACAATCTCAGTAAGAATCTTCTAAGATTCTGCTACTCACAATTGTATCTAATGTCTTTGAGTCTCATTGGACATTATGTTATATTAAGTGTGAATCCTTGGGAAACATTTACATGACTCCCCCCCCCCCCCATTTTGTAAAGTGATTTAGTGATTGGTGTTTTTTTATTTTTATTTTTATTTTTAAGGCCTGGCAAGGCAATTTTTTTTTAAAAAGCCATACGTGTGAATGTGCTAAGGCAGAGAGACCTGATAACATTGATTTGGAATCATACTATGTAATTTATTTCCTGGATAATTCATTTACTTGCTTTTTCAACAAATATTTATTGAAAACTCTATTTTTCAGATTCTATGCTTGAATGGTAATAGTCTTTAGAATAAATTCCTTGCCCCCTAAACTTCTCCATGCCTTGATTGTTTTGGGTAGGGTTAAGTTTAAGTTTCTCCCACATCAATGTAGAGCCTTCTTTAGGATGTAGCCCACAGTATGGATATCAAAGCAGAGAAGCAGAAATGACTAGATCCTTGCTGGTTCCTTACTGATGCTAGTGAACCCTTCAGTCAACCAACCTGGAGTCTATCAAGCTGAGGACTTTCTAGCTAAGTAAGTCAATACATCCTGTTTATTATTTAATATAGTTAGAATTGGGTTTTCTATTACTTGCAACCCCAAACATCTTAAGCAATACACATATAGGATGGGTAAGTTGAGGGATAAGCAATAAAAAGGCTGGGGTGTCTGTTGTAAGGAACATTTATTTTTAAAGTTTGAATCTGGATCAATATGTAAAGACTGATATTAAGAATGTCTAACTAAAAATAGAAATCTGATACTATAAATTTCAAAAAGCAAAGGATTATCTTTGAAATGAAAAGGGACAATGAGGCATTCAACACTTGTATGAATTTCTTATATATTATTAAATGTGTTTTAAAGTTGTTCTTCAGGGTTTTCAAAGAAAGAAGACTTGCTATGTGAACAAAGTAAGCATACTTTACATGCCCTAATTTATTTAAAAAACATGTATTTTTAGATAAATTAAACTGAACATTGTACTAATTTGTAAACAATAGCTTATAACTAATTGTTTGGAGAAGGAACAAGATGATAGAATGCTTTAGCAGTTCATGGATATTTGAAAATCAGACTTTGCATCTCTAGGACATTCCATCGTTACTTCAGCTTATCAATCCTATGTGCAGCCTATTCTTGGTGAGAAGAATCATACTTTTATGAACAATACTCCAGAAGGCATCTGTTCTCTTTCCCACAAAGGGGCAATGTCTACTATAGTTTTCACATTCCTACAGGTAGACTGAGCGTGAAGTTTATCTCCCTCCACCTCTATCTGCCCTACTCCATAGCAGCGTTGACTTAGATAAAACTTACTGGGATATCACTTTATTTTATTTTAAAGATTCATTTATTCACTTATTTGAGAGAGAGAGGGAGAGAAGGCACAAGCAGGGGGAGGGTCAGAGGGAGAGAATCCCCACTCAGACTCCCCACTGAGCAGGGAGCCCCACCCGGAGCTCCATCCAGTGTTTGATCTCATGACCCATGACATCATGACCTGAGCCAAAACCAAGAGTCAGATGCTTAACCGACTGAGCCAACCAAGCACCCCATATTGGGATATCATTTTAACCATTTTTGCTACTCTTGTTTTTCTTTCTCACTTTGGTCCCACTCTTGCTATTGTAACTTTATCTGTTCTCTTTCCTTCCATTGCTTGGACCTTCCTTTCATTTCTCTTTGCAGTGTTATCTGATTCCTTCCACAGGCTGTTGATGTTCAAAGAAAGAAACACATAAAATAAAACCTGAACAATGTAGGCCACTTTTTAGAAAACTCAAAAAAAAAAAAAAATCATATTATTATTTTGTAGACAAATGTGCCAGGACACCCTTCTGTTCCTCCTGGGCACATATATAAACCTTCCACCCTTTGTCTTGTTGTATGTTAATCCGAGGCTCCTCTAATGGTTAGAGAAAATATCTTCAGGGTCATTAGGATTTGTAATATGGCTCAACGTGCCTTTAAATTCACTTGATAAGTTAAAAAAATAGTAGCTACATTTTCTCTGACAGGAACAAGATGTGCTTGAAAGAGTAATTGAGTTCAGCCCAAAAAAATAAGTTGTAGAGAATGAAAGAAACTTGAAGAGAAATCCAGCATTTAATTATGTTTAATTGTCACTGTGGAAATTTCTGTTTACAGTATTGTCATTTTTAAAAGATATTTTTAGAAGTGACATTTTGATTAGGATAATTTCCTGCTTCCAACAAGTGCATTTTTATCAGTATTTGGCTCTGTGGCTGTCAAGCCAGCAAAACTGTTGATAGGTTTTTTAGATTGGATGAATGCAAGCCCTAGATTTCTTGGCTCTAATTGGGGTTTACTGAATGCGTTGATATTTTATTGACATAAAAAACCCACTTTATGTAACACTAACTTAATTCAGTTGTATCACTTGGTACATAGATATACATAAGACACTGATGAGGTCAGCAAATGTTTTATTTGCACAGACAGTTTGGAAAGAAACTCAGGTTGAACCCAAGCTTGGAAGAATATATATATTACTTAATCCAAGGCAATCAAGATTTACAACACAGGCACTTGCTTCAGAAGATTCTTTTGGGAAAACATTAACTTTTTTTATGTGTTGAATTGTGCCTTGAAGCTAAATTTCAACTGAGAGTACATATTAATAAATTAGATAATAAAATGTAAGCAGAAAGATGAAAGCTGCTAAGATGAGTTGTCTTAGGGAAAAGAAGGCTTTTAGGTGAAGGAATTACAATTAAGAATTCTAGAATAATTATCATGAACTAAAGTATGAAGGATTTTAGTTATTTAGTAGAAGAGCAGGTTAATGAAAGAATACTTAAATATTTTTTTCCTGAATATTTTGAGAATTACAACAAGAAACGACTATATGGGATTGGCTAGTTTGTCACATTATCTGAAAGAGGAGGATTAGGTTATGATTCTCTAACAAGAAGGGAAAACAACAAACTTCATGAGTCTTTATTCAGAAGCCCAGCTCTCAGTTTAAATCTTCCAAAGAGAAGAATTATAGGTTAACTAACCAGACTTTAATTAGTCCACTTAATCCCTGCATTTCATGTACAGTCAGTACCATATCTTCCAATTTGTAAATGTTGCTTTTTGAATATTCCATCATCATTGGAAGACCTTCACCATTTATAGCCTACGTTTAAAACACCAAAACATTTATAAGCTTTAATAGGCAATTAAAATAGGCAATTAAACGGGTTACAAGTTATGTGTCTTAAACATGGTGTGTGTTCTGTTCCATTTAAAAAAAATTTGAATAACCATTGCTTAAAAATAGACATTAAAAATAATCAAAATGAATTTGTTTTATAACCTCATCATCAGAAGTAACTGTTATTAAGATTTTAATACACATTTTCCATTCTTTCTTATTCATATATGTTGTTTATTTAACAAAAGTGATTCATACTACACAAACTGGCAACTTGAAAATTTCAATTAGAAATATATCTTGTACAAAAGTTCCCTTGATAACTTAAATTTAATACTATTTCATTGTATAAAGCATCATAACGTATTTAACCAGTTTCCTACTTTATTGGGCATTTGTTTTTCCATTTTTCCATCTTTGCAATTATAAACATTGCTGTTTATAATGATGAGGACTGCATTGTTTGCCTCCTGACTGTACTTTTTATGCTTCCATAGTTGACCATCATCCCTTCCAGTTGACAGATTTCTTTTTTTAGTTTGTTAAGTGCAGCCATGTAGGAAGGAAGCCTCTTTTTAGATGACTTTTTATATCTATGTTTTCACCTCTTGAGTGTTGCTATTTATAGATTTTTGCTTAGTGTTCCATTTATCTCATTTATTAAGTTTTTTAAGAAGTGCCAAGTCTATAACCCTTAACACTTAAAATACATGAGTTATTTAATACTTTTAACAATGCTATTATTTTTATTGTGTCCATTTTGCGTGTGAAGGATCTTAGCTTTATAGAGATGACACAACTTTCCCAAAATATACAGAGTACAATTAGAGGAGATGATATGAAGCTGGTATATGTCTGAATCCAAAGTCCATACTTAAATTTTTTTTTAATTTTTAGATTTCTTTCAGCTTTATGGAGATACGACTATTTATAACATTGTATAAGTTTAAGATGTACAAAGTGTTGATTTTGTGTACTTATATATTGCAACATGATTACCACCATAGTATTAGTTAACACTTCTATCAGGTCGCATAAGTACCTTTTTTCTTTTGTGTTACAAACATTTAAGATCTGCTCTCTTTTCAACTTTCAGGTAGATAGTACAGTATTATTAACTATAATCACCAAGCTGTACATTGGAACTTACTCCTCTTATAACTGAAGTTTGTACTCTTTCACCAGCATCTCCTCATTTCTCCCACTCTCCTATCCTGGTAGCCACCATTCTACTCTCTGTTTCTACGTGTTGGGATTTTTTAGATTCCAGGTATAAGTGAGATAATACAATACTTATCTGACTCATTTCACTTAGCATAATGCCCTCAAGTTTTATCCCTGTTGTTATAAATGTCCCTTTTCTCATGGCTAAATAATATTCCATTGTGTATATATATATACACATACACACTACATATTCTTCATTCATTCGTTGATGGATAGTTCGTTTCCACATCTTGGCTTTTGTGAGTAATGCTGCATGGATGCTCTATGTAATGAACATGGGAGTGCAGATATTTCTTTGAGATCCTGTTTTCATTTCTTTTGGATATGTACCTGGAAGTGGAATTACTACATCATTTGATAGTTTCTTTCTTTCTTTTTTTTTTTTTAAGATTTATTTATTTGAGAGAGGGAGAGCAGAGTGAGAGAGCACAAGGGGTGGGGGCAGAAGGAGAGGGAGAAGCAGGCTCTCCACAGAGCAGGGAGCCCGAGGCGGGGCTCAGTCCCTGGTCCCTGGGATCATGATCTGAGCTGAAGGCAGACGCTTAATGACCGAGCCACCCAGGTGCCCCTCAAAGCTCATACTTTTAACTACTAGGCTAGTTTGCCCTATATCTCCTTAGATTCTCTACTCTGCCCAGTACAGCAGCCACCAGCCACATGTGGCAAATTAATTAAATTAAATTAAAAATTCAGTCCTTAGTTTCATTAGCTGCATTTCAAGAGTTCAGTAGTAACATGTGGCTACTGTGTTGAACACAATAGAAATAGGTTATTGCCATCATTGCAGAATATTTTATTGGGTGGTGTTGCCTTAGATTTAGAGGTATTTCTATTTTCTATCCTTTTTAGCTTCCCAGCTATTTCACACAGTGAGATGCCCATCTTCCCTGGGCCCCTGTGACACCAGTTTTCCCCCTGCTTCTTTAGGCCATTTCTGCTCAGGCTTCTACTACCCACCAACCCTTTAAATGTCGTATATTCTCAGGGCTCAATCCTAGACTCATCCACCTCTTTGGATTGAAATGCTTTTTGTTTGCTGAAAATTTTGAGTTTTATACTTTCACTTCATATCATGTCTTCTGATATGTTTACTTTATATCCTTGTTGCTTAGATTTGTTGACAGCTCCATCTTCCTGGGAAAGAGGGGGCTCCTTAGACAAGAACTAGAAAATGAGAGGATGATTCTAGTGAGCAGAAAAAGAGTGGGCCAGAAACTGGATACCTGTGAGCTATTCAGTGTAGCAGAGGTGAATGATGGCATCAGGCCAAGAATTCAGAAATGCATGAGACAGGCAAGATGTAACTGTCATCTAGGTTGAGTACACAGTTGAAAATAAAGTTATCCAAGGCCATTATCATGACTGTGTTCATATAACTGTTTTCTTACTTTCTAATCTTAGTAAAATTTTATTGAAAATTCTGAACTTTTTTCAACTATACAGTATAGAACACATTAAGGAGAGAACCTTTTGCCTAAATTTGGGGAGGTTGTTGTACATGAAATTCTGTCCTCCATCCCTCCATCTCTTCATCTTCTACTTCAGACCCATATGATGGTGACTGTGGTCATTAATGAGCTGCTTCAGAGATCTGTGTCTTGCTTGTATGGTTTAGACATTTCTCCATCCTAAGATTTTCCTCCCAGTGTTAACATTGAAATTTATAGTATATAAACTATAGAGACACATTCTCTTCAGACTGTTTACTGAGAGGAAATATATTTGGGTCTGGGATGTTCCTTTAAGGTTTCAAGTCCAATATGTACATCTACACTTGCAGTGTGAAAATGATCAATAAGCTTCTCAGTTATCACATCCAGATTAATGCTTCAAGTTGTAGAATATACAACAGTGAACCTTTCAGAAAAAAAAATATAAGAAAAAACTTCCCCACTCAACACTGCAGCCCATCCTAATTCTTTAATGTGTGGTGAGAATTGCTCATATCCTCTCTATGGTCATTGGTATCTCCATAAATATTTTGCAGCCATGTGCCCAAGAGATTATCTTGGCAGTTACTAGGTACTGAGAGAATATTTGTTGGATGAAAGAATCCAGGTTTGTGTCATCAAGCAGTCTAAATGAACCTGTGCAATCTCTCTAGTCTGGGGTGGAAAGAGTATTTCGGTTCCACGAAAAGCAATACACTAGACATTGGGATAACTATGGATGTATTTTAAGTAGTCTGCCATTCCAATGTGTGTCCTGTTTATAAAAGTTTTATAAAAGTGTTTAACAACACTGCCCTTTCTCAGCAGATATATTAAGAAGGGGAGTTTCACCTTTTTAAAATAACTTGAACTAAAGCTATGCTTCAGAGATGGAAATTTGATTTGTTCCAATTATATTTTCTGAAACAAAAAAAAATTTGTTTGCATCTCAAGTCAATGTCAGTTTAGAGTTCTTAACCCTCTTCTTTGAAGTTTTAATAATCCTTAATTATAGAAGGAAAATATATCAATAGCAAAAACAATGGATCAAAAGAGCATGGATTCAAGGACTTTTGCCAGTTTAGTGTTCCAAATACAATATACTGCTGGTCACATCAAAAAAAGATGCTCAGTAGAAGCCAGTATGAAATTACTGTATAAAGGCACAATTTAGCCTCTGCTGTTGCTGATTACTATCAGATTAATAGGCTAAAGTTGGTTGTTTAAATACATAAAAATACTTTGACAAGGAAATTGATTCGGTCATTATGCATAGACATAACTGTTATTTCCACTCAGCTAAAGGCATTGTTCTCTCTCTTCATATATTTTGAAAGATTGGAAATGTAGGTTCTAATAATATGATGGAACAAAGCTCATGGTGGGAGCAGATGGTGAAATTTTAACAGATGACATGGAGAAAGAGTAATTCAACTTTTACTTTGTTAATATATTTTCTATCAAAGAGGATTATCTTTAAGCACCATAAAACAGGATGTTCTTGATTAAGAGGAAGCTGAAGACCAAGAAATGAGGAAAAAAAATAATGCAATATGCTTCTAATAAACTGAAAGTCTTTTGGCTCAGAGTTATATCCTTGTGAATTCAACAGTTGAGGTCATAGAACCACTGTGTACCTTCTTTTATTAATAAGCTGACATCTAACTACAATTATGATGTGCTAGTCACTGTTCTCAGTATTAGGGTATTATCTTATTTGATTCTCACAACAGCTCTATGTGGTAATTTTGTTAGCTTCTTTTTAGTGATAAAGATATTGAGCCATAGAGAAGTTAACTTTTTCTAGGGTCATGTATCAATCAAGTGGAGGGACTAGGATTCAAACCCAGGTACTTCAATATCAGTAGCCATGGGTTTGATCCCCATGCCATACTTGCCAAGCTGAAACACAGAAGTGCCAAAACACTGAAGGCAGGAAAGGAGTTTTTAATTTTCAAGATAGAAGAGTAGGTATATTCAAGAGTCACTGGAAAACAAGATTAATTGATCTAGAGTCAAATTATAGAATTTTTTTTTTGCAGAATAATGTTTTCTTTTTATAGTTCATACCAGTTACATTAGTTTCAGGGGTACAGCAGTATGATTCAACAAGTCTATATGTTATGCTACGCTCCCCACAAGTGTAGCTCCCGTCTGTCACCATACGATGCTATTACAATACCATTGACTATATTCCCTATGCTGTACCTTTCATCTCTGTGAATTACTCATGCCATAACTGGAAGCCTGTACCTCCCACTGCTCTTCAATCCTTTTCATCCATCTACAACCCTCTCCCCATCAGTTTGTTATCTGTATTTATGGATCTGTTTCTGCTTTTTGTTTGTTTCTTTGTTTTTTTCTTTTTTTAGATCCCACACATGTTTTGTTTTTTAGATTCCACAGAAGAGTGAAACCATATGGTATTTGTCTTTCTCTGACTTATTCCACCTAGCATACATAATACTCTCTAGGTCTATCCATGTTGTTGCAAAAGAATGAAGATCTCATTCTTTTTTTATGGCTCAGCAGTACTCCATTGTGTATACATTAGACACACAGACACAGACACACAGACACACACACATACACACACCACATCATCTTTGTTCATTTATCTGTTGATGGAGGCTTGGGCTGTTTCTATATCTTGGTTATTACAAATAATTGCTGCAACAAACATTAGGGTGCATTTCTGTTTTTGAATTGGTGTTTTTGTTTTATTTTGGGGTAAATACTCAGTAGTGGAATTACTGGATCATATGGTAGTTTTATTTTTAATTTTTTGAGGAACCGTCACACTGTTTTCCACAGTGGCTATACCAATTTACATTCCCACCCACAATGCACAAGGGTTCCATTTTCTCCACATCCTTGCCAACACTTGTTACTTTTTTTTTTTATTCTAGCCATTCTAACAGGTGTAAGATATTTCACTGTGGTTTTGATTTGCATTTCCTTGATGAGTAGTGCTACTGAGCATCCCTTCATGTGTCTGTTGGCCATCTGTATGTTTTCTTTGGAAAAGAGTCTATTCATGTGCTCTGTTCTTTTTCTAGCTCCGTTAGGTGTAAGATTATGTTGTTTATTTGACATTTTTCTTTCTTCTTGAGGTACAAGTTTTTTTTTTTTTTAGATTTTTTTTTAAAGATTTATTTATTTATTTGACAGAGAGAAACACAACAAGAGAGGGAACACAAGCAGAGAGAGTAGGAGAGGGAGAAGCAGGCTCCCTGCCAAGCAGGGAGCCCGATGTGGGGCTTGATCCCAGGATCCTGGGATCATGACCTGAGCCGAAGGCAGACACTTAACGACTGAGCCCCAGGTGCCCCAGTATTGCTATAAATTTTATTAGAATAGATTTTGCTGTATCCCAAAGGTTTTGAACCATTGTGTTTTCATTTTCATTTGTCTCCCTGTAGTTTCTTATTTCCTCTTTGATTTTTTGGTTGACCCATTCATTGTTTAGTAGCATGTTATTTAACCTCCATGTTTTTGTGTTCTTTCCAGATTTTTTGTTGTGCTTGATTTCTAGTTTTATAGCATTGTGGTTGGAAGAGTTATATGGTATGACTTCACTCTTTTTGAATTTGTTGAGCTTTGTTTTGTGGCCTTATATCTCATCTATTCTGGAGAACCTTCCATTTGCACTTGAGAAGAATATGTATTCTGCTGTTTTAGAATGAAATGTTCGGAATATATCTGTTAGATCTCTCTGGTCAAATGTGTCATTCAAAGTCACTGTTTCCTTTTTGATTGTTTGGATGATCTCTCCATTGATGTAAGTGGGATGTTAAAGTCCTCCATTATTATTGTATTACTACTGATTACTTCCTTTATGTTTGTTAATAGCTACTTTACATATTTGGGTGCTCCCATGTTGGGTGCCTAAATATTTACAATTGTTATCTTCTTGTTAGAGTGTTCTCTTTATGAATGTATAGTGTCCTTTTTTGACTGTAGTTACACTCTTTGTTTTAAAGTCTGTTTTTTCCAATGTAAGTATTGCTAACCCAGCTTTCTTTTTACTTCCTTTCCAAAGTTTTTCTGTTCCTTCACTTTTCAGTCTGCATGTGTCTTTAGTTCTGAAATGAGCCTCTTGTAGGCAGCATATATATTGGTCTTATGTTTTTACCTATTCTGTTACCCTGTATCTTTTGATTAGAGTGTTGAGTCCATTTACATTCAAAGTAATTATTGATTTGTATGCATTTATTGCCATTTTGTTACTTGTTTTATGTAATGTTTTTGTAGTTCTCTGTTCCATTCTTCTCTTGCTCTCTCATGGTTTGCTGACTTTCATTAGTAATATATTTGGATTCCTTTCTCTCTCCCTTTCCCTCTCTCTCTCTTTGCATATCTATTACTGTTTTTTGATTTGTGGTTACCATTAGGTTTATATATAACATCTTATGCATATAGTGGTCTATATTAAATTGATGGTTGCTTAAGTTTGAACCCATTCTAAAAGCACTACATTTTTACTCACCCCCCTCACATTTTAAGTCTATGGTGTCATACTTTACATCCTTTTATTTTGTGAATCCCTTCACTGATTTTTATAGATATACTTAGTTTTACTGCTTTTGAGCTTCCTACTTTTCTTACTTCTGGTTATGGTTTTTCCTTTCTACTCGGAGAGTCTCCTCTAACATTTTTTTGTGAGGCTGGTTTAGTGGTGATAAATGCCTTTAACTTTTGTTTGTCTGGGAAACTGTTTATCTCTCCTTCTATTCTGAATGATAGCCTTGCTGGATAGAGTGCTTGGTTGTAGTTTTTTTTTTTTTTTTTAATTTTATTTATTTATTTGAGAGAGCGAGAATGAAAGACGGAGAGAGAGCACATGAGAGGGGGGAGGGTCAGAGGGAGAAGCAGACTCCCCGCCGAGCAGGGAGCCCGATGCAGGACCCGATCCCAGGACTCCAGGATCATGACCTGAGCCAAAGGCAGCTGCCCAACCAGCCGAGCCACCCAGGCGCCCTCCAGCACTTTAAATATATCATGCTACTCTCTTCTGACCTGCAAAGTTTTTGCTGAAAAATCACCTAAAAGCCTTTTGGGGTTTCCCTTGTACATAACTGTTTTCTTTTTTTCTGCTGCTTTTAAAATTCTTTCTTAAATCTCTACAGTTTTGCCTTTTTAATTACTATGTGTCTTGGTGTGGACTTCCTTAAGCTGATTTTGTTGGGGACTATCTGTGCTTTCTGGATCTAGATTTCTGTTTTCTTCCTCAGATTTGGGAAGTTTCCAGCTATTATTTCTTTAACTAAATTTTCTGCTTCCTTTTCTCTGTCTTTTTCTGG
The DNA here is from genome assembly GCF_009762305.2 of Zalophus californianus. Lineage (NCBI taxonomy): Eukaryota > Metazoa > Chordata > Mammalia > Carnivora > Otariidae > Zalophus > Zalophus californianus. The sequence continues at coordinate 128,108,259 of NC_045598.1, forward strand.
GATCCATATAATGTAAATATTATTATGCTTTATGGTATTGCTGAGTTCCCTAAGTCTATTTTCATTTTTTTTTTCTCTCTCTTGTTTAGGTTGATTGCTTTCCATTACTCTTTCAGGGTGCTCGAGTCTACTATTCCATTGAGTCTATCTTTAATTTATATATTGAGTTCTTCATCTCTGATTGGTTCTTTTTCATGTTTTTTATCTCTTTGTTAAAGTTCTCACTGAGATCCTCCACTGTTTTCTCTAGTTCAGTGAATATCTTTATGACCATTACTTTAAATTCTCTATTAGCTGTATTATTTATTTCTATTTCATTTAGGTCTCTTGCTGTGATTTTGTCTCATTCCTTCATTTGGGATGTGTTCCTCTGTCTCCTCATTTTGTCTAACTCTCTGTGTCTGTTTCTATGTGTTAGTAAATTCAGCTACATCTGCTGATGAAAGTAGTGGCCTTATGAAGAAGTGGTCTTGTAGTACCCTGCTGTGGAATATCTCCTGTTCACCAGAACCTCACACTTCAGGGGTGTCTCCTATGTATGTTGCCTGCACCCTGCTATTGTGGTTGAGCTGTGTTTGCCTTCAGTGCAGTTGTCTGTAATGGCTCGCTTTGTCTATTATTGACAGGGTTTGTTTCCTGTGTGTTTAGTGGGCCAATCTGTGGTTGCATTGGGCTTAAGTTGAGTAAGATTAGGCATTTACCAGAGATGCAGTAGCATCACACGGCAGAAGAATGCAGGGGCAGAGCACATAGTACCAGCAAGGACCACACCAGGAGGGGACCTACAGCTGCTGGGACTGAGGCAGGGGAGGTTGTAGGAGTTGTAGAGGGTGGATCCATGGAGGTGCCCAGTGGTTGGGAGGTGTGGTGTTAGCACAGTTTGTTCAGTTAGCTGTTGGAGGAGACCTCCTCCAACAGCTAACTGAACAAACTGTGCTAACACCACAAGGCCTAACTTGAGGGGGAGTGTCTGTAGGAGAATGCAGGTTGGGACACACTGTTAACAAGTTAGATAGTGAATGTTGGGGCAGTGCTGGTTCCCCCAGGTGTCTCTGTGTGTATGCTGGGGCCTGGTGGAGGGAAATGGCACCTACCAGTAGGGAGCTACTTTTTTGATTAATACGAATTGTATATTTCCCATTTATGTGTCGCAGGGAATACTTGGTTGCTTCCTATTGTTGATAGTTATTTTCCGCTGATCATTTCTAATAATGAATTCCATGAAGACTGCTTCCGATTTTTGTCCCCAGGACTGATTTTGTTTTTTTCAGTAAACATTCAATTTACTGTTTTTTTTTTTTCTCTTTTACTCATTATTCCATTCAGAAAAATCTTTATAAAGCTTACATAAAGGATTTGGGGATTAAATGCAATTGCTTGTATTTTGTATTTAGCAACTTCATTTTTTAAGCTTGCTAGCCTCATTGTTTTTCATTTCAGAGAGCCAGTGGAGTCTAACATAGCTTTCTTCCTCTCCAGAGTGCATAAAATGTCTTATCTGATCACCTTAGCTACTCAGCTAGCTGGAACCACCCCTCCTCTGAGGTATGGATTACCTGTAACCACTTATCACCCATGTCATTATGGTATGCATTTTTATGTAACTATTTTTCCTCTTTTCTCAAATTTAAGCTTCTTGGGAATAGGGGCTTACTTCCTTTCCCTCCCATCTCCCTTGGCTACAGGCACTTTAGCAGACTGAAGTGCTATAGTGTTATCATACTGAATCTACTGAGCAATGAACAAATGGGTATTTACCAATTTTTTTTAGCTTATTCTTTCTCGACACAGGTCAGTAGCTTGATGCCAGAACACAATGCAGGCAAAGCAACGTTATAGAGGGCCAAAATAATGTGGCTTGTGGTATAGAGAAATAGAAAGACCTCATAGCCTTCAAACCATCTTCCATGGATGCTATTTCACTAGTCTAGTCTAGTCTTGTCTTTCTCAGAGTGTTAGCATATATATATAAATAATTTGGAGGGTTCGTCATAGCACACATTGGTAGGTCCCATTGTCAGAACTTTTGGTTCAGTAGATATGAAGTGAGACCCAAGAATTTGCCCTTCTAGTTCCCAAACATTCAGATGTGGCTGATCCAGGAATCCCACTTTGAGAACCAATGCTCTGTACTTCCTTTAGATGAGTGTTACAAGTTTATGTTAGCCTTTTCTGATTAGGATCTGTACTGCAACCCTTTTGTATTGTCAGTTGATAAAGAATACATGTAAAATACCAATTACAAGATGTGCTATCCAGCAGATGTTCAGTTAATTGAAGCTTTATCATTGCTAATAAGATCTGGCATCCAGATTTTAGTATACATTTATTGTATAGAGATTTATCAAATCCCACCCCCTCCTGTAGGTAGATTAATTAGTGAATTATTGCCCTCGTGGAACCTGTAATTTATTGAGGAAAAAGAATAATAAGTAGGCAATTATAAAATTTAAGACATAGTTTTCATCTCAGTGATCGAGCATGATCTATGATCTTGGGCATGCTCCTCAGTTTCTACATCTGTGATGTAGTGATGATGATAAAACTCACATAGCTGCCATGAATTAAGTGAGGTATTGTAAGTGCCTTGTATACTATTAAGTGCTACTTAGATGTGAGGTACAAACAAACAAACAAAAAAAGAGTGTGTATATAGGAGAGACCATGATAGAAAGAAAAAGATTCTTGTAAGGCATTGTAGTGATGACTTACAGGCACATTTTGAGCACATACAATACCTAAGTATACTTGTTACTCAAGTTGTTGTACAAAGCACATGAGCATCCCTCTTTAAAGGTAAGAATTTATTTTGTAATTATTGTATTATAAAGGGCATGGGTGACAGTCTCTTTTTTGATTGTAGCTTAGGAACTCAGAATTATCAGGCACTTCGAGACTTATTTATTCAAGGGTTTATATATTAAAAATCTGAAGGTGAGACTGAATAAAAGAAATAAGGTGATCTTTTGATATATGGAAGTGATGATTTGACAATTTCTTTTCTATTTATTTTCTAAAAGGCTTGGTGAACTCGTGTGGAGAGAAATATATTTACTTTTCACGTAAGAAGCAAAATGTGGTTCAAGGACAATTTCTTTAGATGGAAACTATTTTTAGGCTTATATAATCCTAATGCTGACCACTTTTCTTTTAACCTCTTCCTAAGGTACTTATGTATTAAGGCATATGAGTAAGCATTTTGAGCTACAGTTACTTTTGAAGTTATCACCATCACCATTACTATTAGTGAATAGGTGACTCCTTCATTACCCTGGATTTATATATCCTATTTCAAATTTGAATTTGTTTCGTCTTTTTCCTCATTGTTGTTATATTTTTTTCCCTGTTGGTGTGGCATCTTTTGCCATGGAAAGGACTAAAAAGAAGCAGGATGCAATGAGCATACACTTGGTCAGGGTTAAAGGATGGGAGTTCTGCTTCTGAGTCTGCCAGTCTGTCCCCTGGACCAGTGTTTGAAAAGTTTAGCACATTGGGCTCCATGTCCATGAATTTGGGACCATGAACTTAATTTATTCTCTTTGGAAAAGTTGGAGGGATAGCTGAATGTAACTAATTAAATTTATGAAATTTTTGGAACTAGAAGGTAATAGCTGCTTGCTTTGTACATAAGCTATAAATGGGTCAAAAAGAAATAGCTAGCAGTAAAATAATATATACAAAGACAAATGCTCTGGTGGTGGAAGTTAATACAAATCAGAGGGGATTTTGAATGGAAGCTGTATCTTATAGATTCTTTAAAACCAGAATAGGCTTTCTTTTCATCCCTGTCATGTTTTTCCTTTTTCTTTGGCTATGGGAAATTTATCAAGTTTAAAAATTTATCCTGTGCATCTCCCCCAGGCCATAAGCTTTGAAACCAGGGGATCTGAGTTTGAATTAAATTGTACCAGTTAATAGCTCAGTTTTGGAGATGGAGGTTTTTAACGTGTGAGTATATTTGTAGTGTGTATCATTCAGGGTACTCCAGAGAAACAGATCCAATAGAGATTTATTTTAAGGAATTGACTCATGCATTTGAAGAGGCTGGCAAGTCTAAGATCTGTAGAGTAGGCCAGCAGGCTGGGAACTCAGGCAGAAGTTGGTGTTGCAAGCTGGAGACAGAATTTATTTCTTGGAAACATGAGTTTTTGCTCTCAGGTTCAACTGATTAGACGAGGCCCACCCACATTATCAAGGGTAATATTTTTTACTTAAAGGCAACTGATTGTAGATATTAACCACATCTGCGAAGTATTTTTATAGTAATACCTAGATTAGTGTTAGACTAAATGACTGACTACTGTGACCTAGCCATATTGACTCATAAACTAATTATCACACAGTTTTCATATTAATAATAGCTAATATATACTTACTCTGAGCTAAATGTTCACGTGGATTACTTTACTTGATTCTGATAAACATCACAAGAGGAGATTTTACTATCTTAGAAAGGATAAAACTTGCCTCTGTCCCACTGAAATTTGCACAAGCATGGGAGTCATGTCTGGGTCAGCTAGAGTCTGTCACAAATGTTTTCCAATTCAAATGGGAAAAGAGAATATTTTCTCTACCATCTCAATGCTCAGGCTGTACTGACATGTTGGTGGCCATGTCGCACATGCCACATAACAGGCTGGTTGAAGAGCATGAGGCTGACATTCTCAGGGAAGCAATGATGACAGAGAAAATCAGAGAAATGATGATGGATGTTACAAGAGGTCTCTTCTGTCCTACAATTTGACGTTATTAACTAACTGTTGCTTTTCTTTCCTTAAGCAACAGTTAGGTGTTTGGCACTTGCTGTCAGAGTCCTGCATGATACTGCCACATTACTATCAAAGTGACACATAACAAACAACCATCACATCACAGCAGTTTAAGCCACAAGTTTTATTTCTTGCTCACATTCCATGCCCATTTGGGTCAGTGGGAAGTTCTGGGCTCTGTCATCTTCACTCAAAAACTTCTGCTTTCTGAAGTATGGCTGGCCACCACAGCAGAAGGACAGGAAGATGGCAGATTGTGTACTGGTTCTTAAAGGCCCAGAATAACATAAATCACTTCTGCTCATATTTCATTGTGCAAAGCAAATCACATAGCCACCCCAAAATGCAAGGACCTGGGAAAGTGTAATCCTATCACATCCAGAAGGGCAAAACCAGGAAAATTGATGAACATCCCTAATAAATACCAAATGGTTCACACAACTTTAAACTCATATAAAACACATTAGATAGTTTTGTTGGTAAAAGGTAACTGATCTGAACGGAATATAAATTCTGATTTCAAAACTACCATTTTTTCTTTTTTTTTTTTTTGCCATTTCTTATCTACAAAATATTTTTCTTCCATGAGGTCATGAAGATCTTCTTTTATATTTTCTTCTAATAGTTTTCTCTTTTTGTGTTTAGGCATTTAATAGATCTGGAGTTTGTTTTTGTATGGGGTTTGAATTAGGAATCTAGTTTTTATTTTATTTATGTATAGAAAGTACATTATCCCAATACCCTTAATAAAATAGTCCATTTTTTTCTCGGATATACAAGGCTACCTCTAAAATATATTAATTTCTCATATTTATTTGGGTGCCTAGGGGCTTTTGATTTTTCTTCACAATGTTAAATTTAATTAAATTAATTTTTTTTTAATTTTTTTATTGTTATGTTAATCACCATATATTACATCATTAGTTTTTGGTGCAGTGTTCCATGATTCATTGTTTGTTCATAACACCCAGTGCTCCATGCAGAACGTGCCCTCCTCAATGCCCATCACCAGGCTAACCCATCCCCCTACCCCCCTCCCCTCTAGAACCCTCAGTTTGTTTTTTAGAGTCCATCATCTCTCATGGTTCGTCTCCCCCTCTGACATACTCCCCTTTTCTTCCTCTCCTGTTATCTTCTTCTTTTTCTTTTTTCTTAAACTATGTTGCATTATTTGTTTCAGAAGTACAGATCTGTGATTCCACAGTCTTGCACAATTTACAGCGCTCACCGTAGCACATACCCTCCCCAATGTCTATCACCCAGCCACCCCATCCCTCCCACCCCCAACCACTCCAGTAACACTCAGTTTCTTTCCTGAGATTAAGAATTCCTCATATCAGTGAGGTCATGTGATACATGTCTTTCTCTGATTGACTTATTTCACTCAGCATAACACCCTCCAGTTCCATCCACGTCGTTGCAAATGGCAAGATCTCATTCCTTTTGATGGCTGCATAATATTCCATTGTGTATATATACCACAGCTTCTTTATCCATTCATCTGTCGATGGGCATCTTGGCTCTTTCCACAGTTTGGCTATGGTGGACATTGCTGCTATAAACATTGGGGTACACGTACCCCTTCGGGTCCCTACATTTGTATCTTTGTGGTAAATACCCAGTAGTGCAATTGCTGGATCGAACGGTAGCTCTAATTTCAACTGTTTGAGGAACCTCCATACTGTTTTCCAGAGGGGTTGCACCAGCTTGCATTCCCACCAACAGTGTAGGAGGGTTCCCCTTTCTCCACATCCCCGCCAACATCTGTCGTTCCCTGACTTGTTAATTTTAGCCATTCTGACGGGTGTGAGGTGGTATCTCATTGAGGTTTTGATTTGGATTTCCCTGATGCCAAGCGATGTTGAGCACTTTTTCATGTGCCTGTTGGCCATTTGGATGTCTTCTTTGGAGAAATGTCTGTTCATGTCTTCTGCCCATTTCTTGATTGGATTATTTGTTCTTTGGGTGTTGAGTTTGATAAGTTCTTTATAGATTTTGGATACTAGCCCTTTATCGGATATGTCATTTGCAAATATTTTCTCCCATTCTGTCGGTTGTCTTTTGGTTTTGTGGACTGTTTCTTTTGCTGTGCAGAAGCTTTTTATCTTGATGAAATCCCAATAGTTCATTTTTGCCCTGGCTTCCCGTGTCTTTGACGATGTTTCTAGGAAGAAGTTGCTGCGGCTAAGGTCGAAAAGGTTGCTACCTGTGTTCTCCTTTAGGATTTGGATGGACTCCTGTCTCACGTTTAGGTCTTTCAACCATTTGGAGTCTATTTTTGTGTGTGGTGTAAGGAAATGGTCCAGTTTCATTCTTCTGCATGTGGCTGTCCAATTTTCCCAACACCATTTGTTGAAGAGACTGTCTTTTTGCCATTGGACATTCTTTCCTGCTTTGTCAAAAATAAGTTGACCATAGAGTTGAGGGTCCATTTCTGGGCTCTCAATTCTGTTCCATTGATCTATGTGTCTGTTTTTGTGCCAGTACCATACTGTCTTGATGATGACAGCTTTGTAATAGAGCTGGAAGTCCGGAATTGTGATGCCGCCAGCTTTGCTTTTCTTTTTCAGTATTCCTCTGGCTATTCTGGGTCTCTTCTGGTTCCATACAAATTTTAGGATTATTTGTTCCATTTCTTTGAAAAAAGTGGATGGTATTTTGATGGGGATTGCATTGAATGTGTAGATTGCTCTAGGTAGCATTGACATCTTCACAATGTTGATTCTCCCAATCCATGAGCATGGAACGTTTTTCCATTTCTTTGTGTCTTCTTCAATTTCTTTCCTGAGTATTTTATAGTTTTCTGAGTACAGATCCTTTGCCTCTTTGGTTAGATTTATTCCTAGGTATCTAATGGTTTTGGGTGCAATTGTAAATGGGATCGACTCCTTGATTTGTCTCTCTTCTGTCTTGTTGTTGGTGTATAGGAATGCCACTGATTTCTGTGCATTGATTTTATATCCTGCTACTTTACTGAATTCCTGTATGAGTTCTAGCAGTTTTGGGGTGGAGTCTTTTGGGTTTTCCACATACAGTATCATATCATCTGCAAAGAGTGAGAGTTTGACTTCCTCTTTGCCGATTTGGATGCCTTTGATTTCTTTTTGTTGTCTGATTGCTGTGGCTAGGACTTCTAATACTATGTTGAATAGCAGTGGTGAGAGTGGACATCCCTGCCGCGTTCCTGACCTTAGGGGAAAAGCTCTCAGCCTTTCCCCATTGAGAATGATATTCGCTGTAGGTTTTTCGTAGATGGCTTTTATGATATTGAGGTATGTACCCTCTATCTCTATACTCTGAAGAGTTTTGATCAAGAAAGGATGTTGTACTTTGTCAAATGCTTTTTCTGCATCTATTGAGAGGATCATATGATTCTTGTTCTTTCTTTTGTTAATGTATTGTATCACGTTGATTGATTTGCGGATGTTGAACCAGCCTTGCAGCCCAGGAATAAATCCCACTTGGTCGTGGTGAATAATCCTTTTAATGTACTGTTGGATCCTATTGGCTAGTATTTTGGTGAGATTTTTTGCATCCATGTTCATCAAGGATATTGGTCTGTAATTCTCTTTTTTGATGGGGTCTTTGTCTGGTTTTGGGATCAAGGTAATGGTGGCCTCATAAAATGAGTTTGGAAGTTTCCCTTCCATTTCTATTTTTTGGAACAGTTTCAGGAGAATAGGTATTAATTCTTCTTGAAATGTCTGATAGAATTCCCCTGGGAAGCCATCTGGCCCTGGGCTTTTGTTTCTTGGGAGATTTTTGATGACTGTTTCAATTTCCTTAGTGGTTATAGGTCTGTTCAGGTTTTCTATTTCTTCCTGGTTCAATTTTGGTAGTTGATACATCTCTAGGAATGCACCCATTTCTTCCAGGTTATCTAATTTGCTGGCATAGAGTTGCTCATAATATGTTCTTATAATTGTTTGTATTTCTTTGGTGTTGCTTGTGATCTCTCCTCTTTCATTCATGATTTTGTTGATTTGGGTCATTTCTCTTTTCTTTTTGATCAGTCTGGCCAGGGGTTTATCAATCTTGTTAATTCTTTCAAAGAACCAGCTCCTAGTTTCGTTGATCTGTTCTACTGTTCTTTTGGTTTCTAGTTTATTGATTTCTGCTCTGATCTTTATGATTTCTCTTCTCCTGCTGGGTTTAGGCTTTCTTTGCTCTTCTTTCTCCAGCTCCTTTAGGTGTAGGGTTAGGTTGTGTATTTGAGACCTTTCTTGTTTCTTGAGAAAGGCTTGTATTGCTATATACTTTCCTCTCAGGACTGCCTTTGCTGTATCCCAAAGATTTTGAACAGTTGTGTTTTCATTTTCATTGGTTTCCATGAATTTTTTTAATTCTTCTTTAATTTCTTGGTTGACCCATTCATTCTTTAGTAGGATGCTCTTTAGCCTCCATGTATTTGAGTTCTTTCCGACTTTCCTCTTGTGGTTGAGTTCTAGTTTCAAAGCATTGTGGTCTGAAAGTATGCAGGGAATGATCCCAATCTTTTGGTACCGATTGAGACCTGATTTGTGACCTAGGATGTGATCAATTCTGGAGAATGTTCCATGGGCACTAGAGAAGAATGTGTATTCCGTTGCTTTGGGATGGAATGTTCTGAATATGTCTGTGAAGTCCATTTGGTCCAGTGTGTCATTTAAAGTCTTTATTTCCTTGTTGAACTTTTGCTTAGATGATCTGTCCATTTCAGTCAGGGGGGTGTTAAAGTCCCCCACTATTATTGTATTGTTGTCAATGTGTTTCTTTGCTTTTGTTATTAATTGCCTTATATAATTGGCTGCTCCCATGTTCGGGGCATAGATATTTACAATTGTTAGATCTTCTTGTTGGATAGACCCTTTAAGTAGGATATAGTGTCCTTCCTCATCTCTTATTACAGTCTTTGTTTTAAAATCTAGTTTGTCTGATATAAGGATTGCCACCCCAGCTTTCTTTTGGTGTCCATTAGCATGGTAAATGGTTTTCCACCCCCTCACTTTCAATCTGGGGGTGTCTTTGGGTCTAAAATGAGTCTCTTGCAGACAGCATATTGATGGGTCTTGTTTTTTAATCCAATCTGATAGCCTGTGTCTTTTGATTGGGGCATTTAGCCCATTTGCATTCAGGGTAACTATTGAAAGGTATGAATTTAGTGCCATTGTATTACCAGTAAGGTGACTGTTAACTGTCTGTTGTCTGTGTTCGTTTCTGCTCTTTGCTGCTTTTAGGTTCTCTCTTTGCTTAGAGGACCCCTCTCAATATTTCTTGGAGGGCTGGTTTCGTGTTTGCAAATTCCTTTAGTTTTTGTTTGTTCTGGAAGCTTTTGATCTCTCCTTCTATTTTCAATGATAGCCTAGCTGGATATAGTATTCTTGGCTGCATATTTTTCTCGTTTAGTGCTCTGAAGATATCTTGCCAGTCCTTTCTGGCCTGCCAGGTCTCTGTGGATAGGTCTGTTGCCAATCTAATGTTTCTACCATTGTAGGTTACATATCTCTTCTCCCGAGCTGCTTTCAGGATTTTCTCTTTGTCTCTGAGACTCGCAAGTTTTACTATTAGATGTCGGGGTGTTGACCTATTTTTATTGATTTTGAGAGGGGTTCTCTGTGCCTCCTGGATTTTAATGCCTGTTTCCTTCCTCACATTAGGGAAGTTCTCTGCTATAATTTGCTCCAATATACCTTCTGCCCCTCTCTCTCTCTCTTCTTCTTCTGGGATCCCAATTATTCTAATGTTGTTTCGTCTTATCGTATCACTTATCTCTCGAATTCTGCCCTTGTGATCCTGTAGTTGTTTCTCTCTCTTTTTCTCAGCCTCTTTATTTTCTATCATTTGGTCTTCTATATCGCTGATTCTCTCTTCTGCCTCATTTATCCTAGCATTTAGTGCCCCCATTTTTGATTGTACCTCATCAATAGCCTTTTTGATTTCGATTTGGTTAGATTTTAGTTCTTTTATTTCTCCAGAAAGGGTTTCTCTAATAACTTCCACGCTTTTTTCAAGCCCAGCTAGTATCTTTAAAGTCATGATTCTGAACTCTAGGTCCGACATCGTACTAATGTCCGTATTGAGTAGGTCCCTGGCTGACGGTACTACCTCTTGTTCTTTTTGCTGAGGTGATTTCTTTCGTCTTGTCATTTTGTCCAGAGGAGAATAGATGAATGAGAGAACAAAAGGCTAACAGGTTTACAACATCCCCAGCAAATATACTGTATACAAATCAGAAAAGACCTGAAACCAGGGGAAAAGAAAGGGAAAGAAAGAAAAAAGAAAGAGAAAAAGAAAAAAAAAAAAAAGAAAAAAAGATAAAAACAAAAACAAAACAATTCAAAAAAGGCAGAATATGATCAAATATGATCAGGCTAGTGCATAGATCAGTGCCACACACTAGATTTTGGGCGTATTTTGGTCTGTTAGAAAAAAGTGCCTCCTAAAATTTTAAAGGAAGAAAGACATATATGTACAAAATAAGGGTTGATACAATGAAGGGATGGAAGATGACTGTAAAGATGAAAATTATAAAAGATTTTATAAAAGGACTTGGTAAGATAAGTTGTTTGAAAAAAGAAAGGAGATTTAAGGAAAAAAAAAAAAAGGAAAAAGGGAGAGAATGTGATCAGGCAGGAGACTAGAACAAAGCCATACACTAGTGGTTTAGGGTATATTTTGATGTGTTAGAAGAAACTGTACCTCAAAATTTTAAAGAGAGAACAACTTATATATATATGCCAAAAACAAGGATAACTACTATGAAGGGATAAAATATGACTCTAAAAATGAAAAAAAAATAAATAAATGTTTTTTTTAAAAAAAGGATTTATAAGATGTTGGTTGAAAAAGGGAAAAAGAAAAATAAAAAAAAGTCAACAAAAATTAACTTTGATGAAATAATGAATCATGGTAAAAAAAAAGAAGCCATGAATCTATGCGCAGTATTCCCCTAGCGCTGGAGTTCTCCTATTCTCCTTGATCGATCAACTTGGTCTTGGCTTGCTGGCTGTTTGTGTTGATCTTCTGGGGGAGGGGCCTGTTGCTGTGGTTTCCAAATGTCTTTGCTGGAGGCGGAATTGCCCCACCCTTGTTGGTCCGGGCTAAGGAAGCTGCTCCAGTTTGCTCTCAGGAGCTTTTGTTCCCTTGCAAGCTCTCGGTACAGCTTTGGAGGACCAGGGCGAAAATGGCGGCCTCCCAGTCTCCGCCCGGAGGAGCCGAGAACTCGGGGCCCCACTCCTCAGTGCGCCCCCAGAGAAAAGCAGTCACTCCCGTGTCCCCGGTCTCTGGCCGCACTCCGTGCTCACCCGGCCTGTGATCGAGCGTTGCTATCTCTGGCACCCGACCCCGCTCGGAGTCTCCAAACCCAGCAGATCCCTGCAGTGCGTTCCCGCACCGCTCCTCCCCGGGAAGGAAGGGGAGTCTCCTCGGATCTGCTGCTTGTTGGGTCCTTGCTGGGGGAGCCGTGCCCCGACTGGGCCGCAGATCACAGTTTATGGCAACCCCGAGCTGAGAGCCCGCGACTCTGCTCCGTATCTGCAGCCAGCTTCCCCGCCCCGACACCTGGGAGCTCTGCCGCACTCAGGCACCCCCGGTCTCTCTGTGATCCCAAGGGTCCTGAGACCACACTGTCCCGGGAGGATTCCACCCCCCGCTTAGCCACTGCAGCGACGTCCCTCCGCCGAGCCAACTTTTAAAAGGTCCGATTTTGTGCTCCGCGGCTCTAGCACTTGCCAGAAGCGGCCGGCGGAGGCCCCTCCCCTGCCGTCTATCCTCCCGAATATCGCCTCGGATTCACTTCTCCGCACGTCCTACCTTCCAGTAAGTGGTCGCTTCTCTGTTCAGAGAGTTGTTGCTACTCTCCTGTTCGATCTCCTGTTGAGTTCGTAGGTGTTCAGAATGGTTTGATCCCTATTCAGCTGAATTCCTGAGACCAGACAAAATCTAGGTCTCCTACTCCTCCGCCATCTTGCTCCGCCCCAGACCAAATTAAATTTTTTATAGTAAAAGGAACATACAAACCTGGAAACAAAAGTAATGTATGTTAATTTTGAGTTTGAGTAAAAGAATGTTTGGTGGATGTCTTTGTAACTTTTTGTATATATTCCCAAATATAAAAAGGTAATGTTTAGCCAGAACTATTTTTTTCTTTGTAAAGTTTCTGAAGGTATTACAGATAAAATTTCATTACAAAATATCTTTGTTTATCAAATGCTTTTTATCCCCAATTATGCTTTACTTAAAAAAATACTTAATGCAAGAATATTCCATTTAAATATATAAAAATTGATAGCTTCTCAGAATCCACTTTAAAGGAGATAGACCCTAGTTCATCCTCAATCTATTCTTGGTTTGAAGAATATGCCTGTGTTAGGGACTGCAGTCCTGTTTTCTTTTATAGGTTATTATGATTTTGAAAAGTGATAACATCATGTTCTTGGCTTCAGGGAATAAAGACTAAGCTTTGGAAAAAGTCCAGGGATTGAATGTTGACCTTGGAAATGTTTTATAAGGGAATATGTTAGAGAAACACATTACTCTCTTAATTTTGTTTAATCCATTAGCCAGAATTTCATTTCATTTGTAAAACAGTGCTGTAATTCTCACTCATGCTTTAAACTAATTATTTGGGGCTGGTGAAAGGACAAAATGCTGAAGACTGAGGTGGATATATGTCTATGTATGCAGTAAATTTTCTACAACTAAATAGCTTTTTGTGAGTAACATGAGTCGAATTCGGGTATAAGTGGTGGTTGGTCAAGCCCAGTCCACCTAAAAATGAGGGATAATCTCAGTCTCATTCCATATATGACAAGCAATGTTGTCTATGTTATATGATGTGATGAAATAAAGAAGTATGGAGAATTGACACATTCAGCAGAGTTGTTCATTGTTTCAGGAAATAAATGGAGGATATCTTGAAACAAAAAAAAATTCATGAATATCTCACATGTTTTGGTAGCATACGTCATGGGAATGTTAGATCAGTGAAAAGTGGAGAATTTTGCATTGAACCTACTTTCCCACCATAACAGAACAGTACTAGGCTGCAGTGACAAATTGGAAGCTATATCCCAGCCTAAAAATCAGGTGAGTTTTTCTCTCATCTGGCTTCCTAAGATTGGCATGGGGAAAGAAAATGTAGAACATGGAAAAAGTAGAGAAAGGGGAACCTTTAGAAGATTTACAGGAAACAAAATATTTCAGAAATGTGTAGTGTTGGAGAAGAGAGAAGTGGAAAGAGATGATATTAGAGAATTCAGCAGAAGTGAGTTCATGCGGGTCCATATAACCATCTTTAGGAGCCTGGGCTTGTTTCTGAAGGTGATAGCAAGCCACTGAAGGGCTTTGAAACAGGTTAGTGAAATAATTAGATGAAAGCTTACAGCTTGCAGTATACTTCGGCTTCAAGATCTAGTCATCAGCCCGTGTGTTATCAGTGAAACTTGGTATTTCATTACCTGTGGGGGTGAGGGTGAAGGAGTATTTGAGAATAATTGCATAGGTAGTGAAATTGAGTGTGTAGACGTGCTATTTCTGAGGGAAGAAACACACATCCCTGGCAATTATTGCCTCATTTTTAAGTGCCAAGTATTATGCAAAATAATTTTGTTTCTAAATTTATGATATTTACTACAGCTTTAATGATGAATTCCATCTTGTTTTGGACTCAGGCTTTACAGTGAGCACACAATTTCTCATCTTAAGTGAAGGCAGTTATCTCAGTGCATGATTTAGTACTAAAAATGATGACATTTCTGCTGTTGCCATCTAGTGGCCATTATTAGTTATGGTACCTTTCATTTAATTTTGTGCTCAAGATTTCGTTTCTTGAATTATATCGCTCTGAGAGAGAAGGCTATACCACAGTAAATATTAGCTATTGGAGAATCAGCTTCTTTGAAAAATTCAGTAGGAATCCTTATAGTTGAATGAATCATATTATGTAGAAGGTTAGTGATGTGAAGATTCTGTTAAATTTTGTAGTATGTATTCTGGTTTTTCTAGAGTAGGACTTCAAACAACTTATTTTAAAATGCACTTTTAGGGAGAATTTAGCAAAACAGTCAGCAATAGTTCAAATTCCTTCCTATCATGTCAAGTGATAGAATGCCCCTCAATGGCAAATATGTGGAAAAGATACAAAGTGTTGGTTTTTGTTGTTGTTTGATTTGTTTTGTCTTTTTTTTTTTTTTTACAAAGGGGTTTTTATAACTATCAGTGTGTAGATGCCTACTGAGCAGTTTTTGTGTGCCCAAAGATTAATTTTTTCATATTCTGAAGGATGCAAATAAAGAGAGCACAGGATTTTCCCTGGAAATATAACTTCACTGGGGGAAGATAGCAAAATACGCTGTTTGCTTCCAGCCCTCTCTGAATCCAGCTATACACACACATGCACACATGCACACATATGCATGTATACACATGCTCCAACCAACACTTCAAGATTCTGAATATCTGGAATGGGACCTCCTGTTCCTATTGAATATCAATTGTCAAAGTACTAATGATGAACTCCTCCATGTCAAGGAACGTGTTGTTTTATATTTCCTATGTTTGCCTCACCATGTCAAACAAACAAACAAAAATTAAAAGTTAATAGTCTGACCTAATCAGTACAAATCATTGATATGTACTTTGAGAAATTTAGAAATAGATATGAGTGCAGATCTTTTTTATTTTTTTTTTAAGTGGGCTCCATGCCCAGTGCAGAGCCCAGTGAGGAGCCCAATGAGGAGACCAATGCAGGGCTTGAACTTAAGACTCTAGATCAAGATCTGAGCTGAGATCAAGAGTCGGACACTTAACCAACTGAGCTACCCAGGCACCCATATTAGAGCCCAGATTTTTGTGGTTTAGAAGTTTATAGTCTCTTAGGGGAGAGATATGTGGACACCTATTATATTAGAACTATGTTATTAAAGCAACTGTATAATGGCAGGCAAGGGATGTGGGAGAGGGCTTTTAGGAGGGCCAAGTGGGAAACTCATCGGCTTCATTCATTATCTGTGCTGGAGTTTGATGTTGTGGGGTAGAAGACTAACATCCATATTTTGTCTGAAGTGTTCAGGCATAAGGAAACGTACACATTCTGAAGGCAGGGAAATAGAAGTGTGCCTGCTACTTTTAATGGAAGTTTACATGTAATAAAACCATACACTTTACGTTTATATCTCTTCCTAAGGGGGCAGTACCTATAGAAGTCTAGCAACTTTTACACTAAATGGCAACTTCCGGGGCATAGTTTTGTCTCCACTCCTGCCCCCATCACCCCTGCCACGAAACAGTAAGAGACATGTCCTATTCATTATAATATCTCTAAGCCCTTAGCACAGAGTTTAGCATGTGACTTAAAAAAAAAAGAACTCAGTATCTATTTACTGAATATATCAACATGTTTCTATTTTTGTAATATTTATAAAAAATTAATGATGAATTAATCATTGTAAGAAATAAATGACTAATTCCATCTCGTACAGTATACAGTACAACTCTTAGGGGCTTTGTTAGCTTAGACAAGTAGACTGTGTTCTTCAGTTCCTTCATCTGTAAAGTGAGAAGGTTCTGCCAGATTATTCTGAAGGTCTCCTCAAGCTCTGGCCGTGTTAGACGGTCATTCTTGCTCCTCTCACCTGTACTGCTTCTTCTTTCATTTACATTGAGGCAGCCTCCTTTCTCCTAGCCCCCCAGATATTTCCCCATTCTCCTTTCAATCCCATTATTTTCTTAAATGCTATATTAATTAGGCTCCTAACTTCCATTATACTGGATCATTATCTTAATAATCATAAGCTAACTCCTTGTTTGATTTTTTTTCATTTAGCAGTTTAACTTGGAGGAAGATGGTATGTGTATATATAAACTGTTTTTTTCTGTTTAATAATTGTAAAATACTCTAAAGTGTGGTGTATAGTAATTTCTTTAGACAAAATCTTAGACTTTTAATTGTTTACAATCTTTGTTATTTTAAATAGTGCTTTAAATAAATGTTCTTCTTTATTTGTCCTTTTTGAATTGGCTAGATTAGGATGCACATTTTTACTTTTGAAATACCTTGCTGCACTGTTTAAGAGCCATTCCTTTTGTCCTGTGAACTGTTTTTTTATATTTTTTACTAGTTACTTTTAGTAAATTTTTTTCTTTTATTTATGACATGTACTGCCAATAATACAATTTATAAACCAGAAACACAGATTTTAGGAACACAAATATATAAAATATAACCTATGATTTTTCTGTAGCCACTTTAACTATTGGAAGTCTTTAGGGCCCCTTAATTAATTGAAAAGCCTAAAAGGTATGCTTAAACAAAGCTAATTAAAATTCCCTTGTAGTTGAACCAGTAATTAATATTTGTGAAGACTATCCCATTTATATTAAATGTGTAGTCACAGGTTGATGAACGTAAGCCTGAAAGGAATATGTAATCAAACAGTCATCAGGAGCAAAACACAGTATACTGAAATAGTATTTTGAAAATCTAGTAGTATCATCACAAAATAGAGTTATTGTTTTGGCACAGAAGAATTCACTTACATAATCCAACATCCCTAAGAAAGAAATGATTTCAAAGCAGTTTGAGAAAGTTTCAAGTACTCTTGAGATATTCATTCTATATTTGAATTGTTTTGCTAAATATGCAGTTTTAGCATTGGGGAAATTTACTGAAAAAGCAGTTTACATCCCAGCAGTATCTGACTCAGCAACTCTTAACTTTCCTTTAGACAGGGCTGGCTCTGTGGGTGTGCAACTTGTGCCATCACACAGGCCCCGGGCTCAGACGTCTCCACTCTTGGCTTAATGCTCTGCTATTGTTGTCTTGAAATTCTTAATCATTTTTTAACAAGGGGTCCCACATTTTCTTTTTCTACCCTCTGCAGTCACAGAGAACCCCTTGATGATGAGGTTTCCTACTATTTTTCAACTTACTTCTTGAAGACCCTGATTCCACCTGCAACAAACATCAGTAAGGAGCTTTATGATGTTATCGTTGCAGTAGTGGAGATGCTCCTCTTCCACAATGTACATTTGTGCCCATGGAGGAGGCCACTGGGAGGTAGGAGTGCTTGAAGACCAGCCATGACTCCTGTAGCTGTCGGGTCATGCTCCACCTCCTGGAGACTTGCTCATTCTCACCACTGGTCATCTTCTGCTTAGCCTTCTGTGCTTTCTCCCCCCATCTCTTGGAAGCCTCGGAGTTACTACGTATGAGTGAGTCAGTTTGTCTTTCGACTCTGTACGTTTTTGAGGTGATTCGATGATCATTTGTCCATCAGAGCCTGACATCAATGTTAGCTTACTAAGTCACTTATTTTGATACCAGGATTCTATATTGAATCTCACAGAAGATCCCTAGAGCCCTTGGGGTTACTTAAGACCTAAGAATTTGGTTTACTCTGGGATCACTGGGTTCACCCAGATCCTAAAATAAAATATTATAAGTCTGTTACCTAACCTGATCTTCCCTAAGATACTATAAAGTCAAAGGGGTGGGCCAGTCTGAGTCATTGCTTATTAGGACAGTTCTCACAGACCCACCACAATAACTTGGTGGAGGATTGAACTAGACTGGCAGAGAACACATAATAGATGGGTGATATGTTGAGTGATAGGTTAGAGTTCATATGTCATCTAAAGTCCATCCAGGGAGGGTCCTTTACCTCTGAGAGTATTGTAATCTGTATCTACCCATGTCGGACATATGAAAGAGCAGGCAAAAGAAACACCCAGACAAAATCTGGTTGCTTACTACTCTTGGCAACTATCTCAAAAGAAAATAAACATTTGATTTTTGTTTCCAATCTCACTTCTTCCCATAATTCCATGAGAAATTAAAGGCAAATCAACCTAATTTTTAAAAAATACCAAAGCAAATAAAATAAACTCTTCTATTTTCCTGCTATAATGAAACCGTTAGAGAGTTTTGTTGTTATATCCCAACTTTTAGATTTCCTGAGTTTCTCTGGTTTCTTTCGCCATGAAAAATATCAAAAGAGCACAAAAAAATTGGCTTTTGGGGGGAGGAATGAAAGGTATAGCAACATAAAAACCGTGTTACCGTAGGAAAGGCAAAAAGATTATTTACAGAAATATTTTAACTTACAGGGTAGAGAGTTGAGTATAAGAGGGAGGGGGGGATGTGGCCCTGAAACGTGAAGCAGGTTGGTCAGGGGACACAATCACGGGGCTAAGAGCCTTGTAGAAACCGAGGAAACAAAGGGGGGAGGGGTGCGGATAGCACGACAAGTCAATCTGCTGGTTCTCTGGTGGCTTTGGTCTTAGTAAATTTAAATGTGGCTTCTGTCCTCCCTGAAGCATATTATCATAGAACAGTGGAAGGATCCAGAATCATAGGGAGGAGTTGAAGATAGATTAGATTTGTGACTATACAGAAGACTATGGGTGTGACATTCTGGGTGGTAAACCGAGAGATGTGTGTTTCTGCTGATGACTCAGTTGGGAGAAATGTGAGGCGTGGTGTGTCCTGAGAGCCTTATGGGTGAAGGAGGGTCATCTGCCCACACGGGATCAGGAGCTTCTTGGGCAACACTGTTCCCCTCACAGATCCCAGTGGTGATGGTGTGTCAGAGGACTGCTTTGTTGGGTGGACTAGAGCACAGGGACCGTGAGGACATCTTCCTTCTGGTGGAGCTATGGTGTGGGTGGCTCAGGGAGAGGAAAGCTAGCCTGGAGCCAGAGACCGGGGCTGCCCCAGATGTAGGGTGTTGTGGAGGCTGAAGCGGGAGATGTGAAGGCGCTGCCTCTGCCCGTGGCTGCAGAGCCATGTAGGAGGACTGTGCCCATAAAAATTGAAAAGTAACCACATCTTATTAAAATACTATCACCTAAAGGCTTTACTAACGATCAAATTCTATATTTAAATGTTTTTTTTTCTTTCTAACATTTTACCACATTTCTGTATACCTGGCTGCCTCTGATTTTTATATTCATACTCTATTTTTTTCTTTTCCTTTTTCTTTATAGAATATCTCTTCTTATACTTGTTTCCCCTACATAGGGTGTGAAGGAGATAAACTCTGAATGTGATATCTGAAAATATCCTTATTTTCCCCCACACAGTTGATTATAACACAACACATTCATTTCCCCTCTTGCCCTAGCCAAGGATCTGAAAGGTACGACCCTTTTGTTTTGTTCTGTTTTTAAAGATTTTATTTTTGTTTGTTTGACAGAGAGAGAGCGAGAGAGCACAAGTAGGGGGAGCAGCAGAGGGAGAGGGAGAAGCAGGCTGTCCGCTGAGCAGGGAGCCTGATGCGAGGCTCCATCCCAGGACCCTGAGATCATGACCCGAACCGAAGGCAGTCACTTAACTGACTGAGCCACCCAGGTGCCCCAGCCCTTTTGTTTTTTAACATCAAATTCTACTGATGGGAAGTTGGTAATAGTCAGATTTTCTTTATAGGCAATATTTTTCCCCACTGACATCTTTTATTATTTTATTTTTATCTATGAGCTAATAACATTTCATCAGGATATTTTTAGTTGTGGGTCTTTTCATTAAATCTGATCTCTTTCAATCTGAAGCTTTGGGTATCTCTTCAGCTTAGAGAAATTTTATTATATTTTTTTTATTTTCTTATTTGCATTATCACTGTATCCTTCTGAAATGCTTCTTAAAAGACTGTTGGGACTTCCATATCTCACTTCCATAACTTTTCATTTATATTTCCCCATTCTTTTCATATTTTTATTTCATTCATCATTAGATCCATTTATCTTTATTTTTAGGTCACTAACATTGCCTTTAGTTTATTGAGTCCTTCCATTTATATTTTGATTTTAGCCATAATATTTTAATCTCCATGGACTCTGTATTTTTCTCAGATTTTTAACTTTTCATGGCAGTAAATTCCTGTTTTATAAATGCCACAGTCTTTCCAGCTGAATTTCTTGAAATAGCTCTATTTCTTCTTGGCTCAGTTGTGCTCTTTGTTTATACACTTGCACAATTTTTCCTAAAATTTCTGGTGATTTCTTGTTGTTGATTCATATATATGAATGAAAATGAGGTTGCTTATTATAGATAGCTTTCTCTGTATTTGACCAGATTCCCGCATCTGACCTCTTCCTTCACTGGGAAGGCTGGGTGAATTGTTTGAGAGATTAGCAATCAGGCTTCCTCATACAATGCGTAGGTGGAACACCCAGCTGCCCAAATGAGGAGTGTAGAATGCTTCTCTGTAGCTCAGTCACAGGCATCTCTCCTCACTTTTCATGAGATGTAGAGTCCAGTGTTATCTACTGCTCTGCTACCTCTTGGAGTCTAACACCATTCCTGGAGACTCTCTGAGACAGGTGCCATGGGAAAAGAGTTCTCCGACCTCACTGTGTGGGTAAAAGCCCCAGCTGTCATCAGCAGCCCTGAGAAGAGGGAGATGGGACCCCAACTAGCCCAGTTGCTCAGAACGCCATTCGTAAAAGAATGCACCAAAGGCTTTCCCTTGGCTTCTGGTTATATGCTTCAGCTTGAATGTTCTCTCTAACTTTCTTAGGAAGAAAAGAACTTTACTTCCCATGTCTTGGGCTGTAGTGTCTCTCTGGCTCTGATGGAACCCCTAGTCTTACCCCACCTGCTTCATTCTTCATGCTTCCAGAGTTTCTCAAACTTTCTGGTCCATTGATGGTACCTTTTTTTGCTTTCTCTTATGAAGTGTTTTCATTCTTTAAATAATATTTTTTCTGTTATTTTAATAGGACTTTGGGGCATGAGGGAAGGACTAGTCAGTGTGAAGATGTGTAAGATCATTCCACTATATTACATGAGAAACTGACATGTTTTTAACTTGTTGCACAAATGTCACACAACCACATGCTTCCAAATAGCATTTGTGGTCTGGATTTTCTGTTGAGGGAGAGCATTTTTGGTGAAATAAATGTATATAAGTGTACACAGCATATTTCATATGGAAAGCAGTCTTGAAAACAGCTGGCAAGATTATTCACTGCCTTAGCCGAAAATGGAGTTTACTGAATGGTTGTGAATCTTTCTGAATCACCTTGTGGTTTACCAGCTGCAGTGAGCTCGGTTGGACTCTGAATGTTTGTTGAAACCGATTGCTCTTTATTGTTCATTAAGGAATTTTAGTCTGAAACACATGGTATCTGTTTTTATCAAAACATGTGTAACTCAACAAAACCTTATATAAAGCAATATAAACAGCTCAATACCTACCTTGTGAATGGGAGTATTAGGTGTCTGTAAATTAGAAATGTGTTACCAGCAATTACTGATGACGTGAATTTGCTCTTTTACTTGTCACAAACCACAGGGAATATATGATTGTCAGCATGCCGCTAAATTAATTTATGTAAGCATGTCTGTCTATGCCTAATGCCGTGGCTTTTGCTTTAATGTAGATATAGTATTTAGTACTAAATGCCTTATCCATTAACTTTTTTCTGTATTGACTTTTCTACATTGCATATTAGGTAGAATATTTCTTCTAAAATGAATACATAAATTCAAATATTAATGTAATGTTTTATAATTTTGGATTTGAATAGTAATAGTATAGCTGAGAAAATATTTCTAGTAAAGAAGAAAGATTAGTACTTAACTGTTTTAGACTTGCTAGATTTAAGAGATATTTTAAATATAGTCTTGTCTTTCAACTCCATGTTATCCGATTATATTGCCCACCACCCCTCATTGTTACTTTTATCTACAGACCCTTGGGTGGTTCCCCATATTCCTCAATAGTCTTAACTCCTAATCATTACCACTCTTTCTAATACTACACATGTATTCATTCTTGACAATTTTCGTATATATGTAGATGACCTTTCCCTCCCCATCCTAGTATCTTTATTAAGCTTTTAACCAATAATTTTTACCTGATTTCCATCTTCCACCACCCCTATTGCCATCACCAATAACTGCAGACTCTCCATAGTCTCACCTTCAAGCATCCTTCTCTCTGACCATCTCCTCCTGTCCTTCTAGCTCACTACCTCTAGTATTCCAACCCCAGCATTTCTTTGACCTTACCTGGACATCCAGGCCATGGATCCTACCGTGTTTTCATTTTCCCTTACCTCCTTGATGTCCTGACTCTGCTTCCCACGCAGCTTAGATTCTGGAGTCCATGGCCCGTCATAATTGCTCCCCTGCATGTACCCTCAAGTGCCTTGCCCCCTCTCTCAGTTCATCCCATTCAATTAGCAAAACCATAACCCTGCCTAAATAGAAACATTTTCCTCTTTCATGCCTGTACCTGTGTAGCTGAACATGGCTGGGAGGGAAACATGTGGTGACACTAACTTGCCTTGCTTTAGATTTGTGACCACAAATATCAAGTGGCCAGGCAGTGATCCCATTCATAGTTCAATCACTCTCATGCACTCCTGGGTCACTATTTTACATGTTTCCCTCTCCCCAAAACTCCCAGTCCTCATCTCCCATGTTCTTTTTTTTTTTTAAAGATGTTATTTATTTGAGAGAGAGAGAGAATGAGAGAGAGGGAAAGCACATGAGAGGGGGAGGGTCAGAGGGAGAAGCAGACTCCCCGCCGAGCAGGGAGCCCAATGTGGGACTCGATCCGGGGACTCCAGGATCATGACCTGAGCCGAAGGCATTCGTTCAACCAACTGAGCCACCCATGTGCCCCTCCCATGTTCTGTTTCTGCTGTTGACCTTCTTTCCTACTTCCCTGAGATAACTGAAGCACTCTGATCTGAAGAGAAAATCTTCAGACCAACACCACCAGCTATAGAGCAGGGGTACTCTTCTCTTTTGTTCACTGACAATCTGCAACACACAGTGCCTGGTTTACAGTGGGTGCTTATTGAATATCTGCTGAACAAATAAATAGTATCATTGATATTCTAAAGGACACATTAAAATATTAACTTGAAAATTGCTGTGAGCACTATCTCATTTGTCTGGCTACTTCACAGCTCCTTTTATCAAATTGGAGCTCTTGGTCTTCTGCCCCTAAACCATCCCTTGCCCGTTGTTCCCTGTCATAGTGAGTGGCACTGACCACAGCTCAGTCATTCGAGCTCAACACCTAGGAGATTCATTCCTCAGCCTGCTTTTAGCAACTCCCTCCCCAGATCAGCTCTACTTTTGAAATTTGTGTAAAGTCAGGCCACAGCCCACTTATGCCACCACTCTAGTAGTCTAGTGGTCTCTGAACAGTTCTTCTGGATTCCCCTCTTGACCTTTACCCAGTGGCCAGAGATCACCTTTTAGAAGGGCAAATCCATGGCACTTCCTTCCTTAACAGCATTCCTTGGCTTTGCACTCCATTTAAAGTAATCTACAGACTCTGTGCTTTAGCTGACAAGACTCTGCAAGGTCTGGCATCTGCCTACCTCTTCAACTCACATACTGTTCAGTCTCTATTGGCATTCTGACAGCTCTTCGGAATGTATCAAGCTCTTCAATGCCCAGCGGACTTGGTATTTACTGTTCTCTCTGCCTGGAATGTCTGGTTCTAGTTTTACCCTCAAGTCTCAGATCAAATATCACCTCCTTAGAGAGGTTTTCTTTACCACCCTATGTAATATATCCCACCCCCATTTTTCTCTAATATATTATTCTGCCATTTTTTTCCATAGAGCTTTCCAGAATTTGTATTTATTTTATTTGTTGATATGAGTGTTTGTTATCTTACTCTTCCAAAGAATGTAAGCTCCCTAGACCATCTAATTTATTTTGAGACTAGAGACTACTATAAATATGTGATATGAAAGTGAAAGATTATCAAGGGAACCTTTGCTATCTGTAGAGTCTGGAGCGTATTATTGTAAGAGATGAAACTGCAGGTTGGGAACAGTTTTTATATATTTATGAATGCCATGATAGGAGGTATGTGTCGTTGTTTTTGCAGGTAATATGCAGCTACAGAAGATTTTTGGTAAAGCTGTTGACATAATTTATTCATTTACTCATTCTTTCTTGTAGCAAATGTGCCAAGAACTGTTCTTTGATCTTGGAAAACAAAGATGTCTAAGACATGTTTCCTGAACTCTGCAAAGAGCTGTGCTGGTAAACACATGATTCAATACAGTGGGATGAGTGTTGTCTAGAACTGTGTTCATAATGTTATTCAAATACTTCTTATGCCTAACCAACTGTGCTTGGGGGCTGATCAGAGCTGCTTTTTTTTTTTTTTTAAATTCCATGTGGTTCTTATTATGATAGTCACTTCTTTGAAGCTATATTTAGTAGTCATCTGTAATATCACTTTCGCACCGTTTCCTCTTCTTCTAATAAACTACCATTTCCACCATCCATATGGCTATTAAAAAGGCTATAATATTCTTCATGAGAACCTGATCAATATGTCCACTCCATCCCTTCTCTGGAAATTTTTATATTCAAAACCCAGAGAGTCAAAGTTCATTTATGTCTTGTTGACCTGACATGTAGGAGCTAAGTTAGGTTAGCTACGTATGGTCATGTAACACACTACAGCCGCAGAGGACAGTTGGTTTGGAAGCTGCAGGAATTGATTCCCAACATGTGGAGAAAGCCAGCTGCAAAGAAAGAGAAAGTAAATGGAGAGAGACATGTGATGAGCTTCAAGAGCCTGCCTCCAGTTTTTCCTGAAAGCCAGCATTCATCACTCCACTTCCTGTAGATTGGTTTATTCAACTCATTCTGGAATCTGTAAGCCAATAAATCTCCATTTTTGCCCAAGCTAGAGATTTGACTGAGCCATAAATTTTTGAGGCAATATCATTATTTTTTTCAGGTTTATTGAGATATAAATGACATACAGCACTATATAAGTTTAAGGTATACAACGTAATGACCTGACTTACATATATTGTGAAATGATTAACACAATAAATTCCTTTAACATCCATTACCTCACATAATTACAAAAATTTCTTTTTCTTGTTATGATAACTTTTAGGATCTATTCTTTTAGTAACTTTCAAATCTCTACAGCAGTGTTAAGTATAATCATCATGTTGTACATTATATCCCCAGGACATAGTTGTCTTATAAGTGGAGATTTGTACCTTTTGACCACTTTCACCCAATTCCTCCACCCCCGGCCTTTGCTAATCATCCTACGTGAATTAAGTCAGACAGAGAAAGATAATACTTTCTCTACTATATGATCAATACTTTCATAAATACTGTATGATCTCACATATGGAATGTAAAACAAAAACAAAAACAAAAACCTTACAGACCAAAGAGATCAGATTTGTGGTGACCAGAACCACACATTTTAAAATATTAACTACAGAAAATTCTCCATCTACTTTATACTTTACACAGAGGGATCATCAAGTACATGGCTTCATTTATCCTCTTAGCAGTGATATTAAGGGGAGTTGTTCTTTAGCATATGCTACAGCAAATGGTATCCACAACTACCAACTCTGCTCAAAAGGGCTTCTCTATTTGTGCTGTTACATACATATGGAGCCTGGATTATGTTCAAAAAGACTTCCTTTTTTAAAAATTCTTGTGGGATGGACTTAGCAATTAATTGATATCTCTTGGGAAAGTCACTTAAAATTTCTATATCTCAATTTCCTAATTCTAACATGAGCAAAAGAATACCTGCTTCATGGGTTATTGTTGTGAGCATGAAAAGAAAGCATGTCTTAAACACCTAGGACTGTGCCTTGCAGATAATTTTTTTCTTTCTTCATTCTTAACCAGGATGTATGATTGGAGGGTGGTATTTTAACTTTTGGGTTCTTAGTAGAAACAATAATGTTAAGGTCGCAAATAATCTTTAAACAACTCCCCTAGCTGGTTAAAAATGAATTAATTTATGACATTTTTCTGGGTAAAATTGTTAAACCATTCCCATTTATGGGATACCTGACCCCTCCCTTTCCCTGCTTTATTTCTGACCATAGTACTCATCACCTATCAATATGTTATATAATTTGTGTATTTATTTTATTCATTGTCTTCTCCCTACCACTATAATGTAAATTCCCTGAGAACAGAGATTTTGTTTGTTTTGTTCACTTCTGTATTCCAAGTATCTCAAAAAGAGACTGGCACATATCAGGTGATCAGTAAATATTTATTGAGTGAATGAATATTTTAGAATAATGTTATGACTGTTACTTGTGTTGTATTTGTTAACATCAATTTCAAAAACAGTTATTTATAAACTTTCTATTCTGTTCCTTAAGTATTATATTATTGCTTTCCTCAGAGCTGACGTCGTAAGACATGGGAGAAGGGAAGGATGGAGGAAAGATTTAGGTACCATATGGGAGTAGTTCCACTCTTGATAAAAATGGCTCATAGTTCTTAGCAACTGCTATTAAAACTACTGTTCATATAAAGACTTAGTATACATAGTAATTCTTGAGCTCCTGTTAGAGAATCCAACTGCCATTTTTTTAATTATTTCTAATTAGAATTTTCAAAGTTAATAAACTATTATTATTTTTATTTTTTAAAACATTTTTTTATTTATTTGATAGAACTAGCTTGGGGGGTACAGAGGGAGAAGCAGACTCCCCGCTAAGCAGGGAGCTTGAGGCGGATGTCCAGATCCCAGGACCCTGAGATCATGACCTGAGCCAAAGGCAGATGCTCAACTGACAGAGCCATGCAGGTATCCCAATAGACTATTATTTTTAAAGTAATAGATTTTATTTTATTAATAGACTAAAAAAGTGCCTGATTTCTTAGAACATGTACAGGTTTTTAGAAAATTTTAATAGTACAGAGAGTTTCCATATACTTTTTTTCAAATTAAATTTTAAGTTTACTTTTAAATCTCTTTGGAACTTATTCCATAGATATATTAGCACATGTACAAAATGGACCACATATTATTGCAGTTTGTCTTAGCAGAACATTGAAATTAACCCTGGTCTCTCAAGGCACTGATTAAATAAACTTTGTACACCCAGTGGAATATTATACAGATGATTTTTTCCGTGTGCTGATATGCTATTAAATGAAAGAGTGAGGTATGCAAAATATGTTACTTTTATGAGAGAGGAAGGAATAAGAACATATGTTGTTCTTGAACACATTTTTATAAATAACATTGAAAGAGCTTAGTATGGTGTACTAGATAATTTAGACCAAGCATTCAACTAAGGAAACCTGGAATAATTGGTCAAAATATAGAAAACATCTTTTTGAGAGCCTCAAAAAGCTAACAAATTAGTGAAAGATGACTGGGCCAAGATCAAGGAGAAGATGAAAATTCAGGGTGATAAGCCATGTGTTTGGGGTTACTTTTACCCTGAGAGCATTGGTCTTTTCTTAGAGGCCATTAAGAGGTTGACCAGGAACCCCCAACAGAAACCAGTGTACAACTGAGGCACCTCTGTGCAGTTTGATCTGTCAGCAGTGGCATCATCAAAGCTCTAGGCCATTCTAGTCCCTTGTACACAATTAGAGAGCTAGTGGATTGTCTGATGTTTCCACAGTGGCGGTGGCAAAGCTGTAGGCTGACCTAGTCCTGGCTCTACAAGTTGGCACACCAGCAGGCAGTTCCATTCATCTACAGTCCTGTTCACCTGCTTTCTAATGAATGGCGTAAGAACAACAAGGGCCAGAGGCTTCTTGCTTAGCCCCTGACCATGATCACCCATTGATACCAATCAGCTTAGGAAAGAATCTTAGCTTCTACTGATTGCAACACCAGGATTGAGCAGGAGTTCCTGCAGTGCTACAAGAACAAATCAGACTAAAATAAACATTGCAAGGGCTCCAAACATTAAGCTTTCCCCCCCGCTTTTTTTAAATACCCATCACTGGCTAACCCATCCCCCTACCCCCTCCCCTCTAGAACCCTCAGTTTGTTTCTCAGAATCCATAGTCTCTCATGGTTTGTCTCCCCCTCCGATTCCCCCCCCTTCATTTTTGCCTTCCTACTATCTTCTTTTTTTTTTTTTTAACATCATGTATTATTTGTTTCAGAGGTCAGGTCTGTGATTCATCAATCTTACACAATTCACAGTGCTCACCATAGCACATACCCTCCCCAATGTCTATCACCCAGCCACCCCATCCCTCCCACCCCCCACCACTCTAGCAACCCTTGGTTTGTTTCCTGAGATTAAGAATTCCTCATATCAGTGAGATCATATGATACTTGTCTTTCTCTGATTGACTTATTTCGCTTAGCATAATACCCTCTAGTTCCATCCGTGTTGTTGCAAATGGCAAGATTTTGATGTTTTTTTTGATGGCTGCATAATATTCCATGGTGTATATATGCGCCACATCTTTATCCATTCATCTGTCGATGGACATCTTGGCTTTTTCCATAGTTTGTCTATTGTGGACATTGCTGCTATAAACATTGGGGTGCACGTACCCCTGTGGATCACTACATTTATATCTTTGGGGTAAATACCCAGTAGTGCAATTGCTGGGTCGTAGGGTAGCTCTATTTTCAACTTTTTGAGGAACCTCCATACTGTTTTCCAGAGTGGCTATACCAGCTTGCATTCCCACCAACAGTGTAAGAGGGTTCCCCTTTCTCTGCATCCTCGCCAACATCTGTTGTTTCCTAACTTGTTCATTTTAGCCATTCTGACTGGTGTGAGGTGGTATCTCACTGAGGTTTTGATTTGGATTTCCCTGATGCCGAGCGATGTTGAGCACTTTTTCATGTGTCTGTTGGCTATTTGGATGTCTTCTTTGGAAGAATGTCTGTTCATATCTTCTGCCCATTTCTTGATTGGATTCTTTGTTCTTTGGGTGTTGAGTTTGATAAGTTCTTTATAGATTTTGGATACTAGCCCTTTATCTGATATGTCATTTGCAAATATCCTTATCCCATTCTGTTGGTTGTCTTTTGGTTTTGTTGACTGTTTCCTTTGCTGTGCAAAAGCTTTTTATCTTGATGAAGTCCCAGTAGTTCATTTTTGCCCTTGCTTCCCCTGCCTTTGGTGATATTTCTAGGAAGAAGTTGCTGCGGCTGAGGTCGAAGAGGTTGCTGCCTGTGTTCTCCTCTAGGATTTTGATGGATTCCTGTCTCACATTTAGGTCTTTCATCCATTTTGAGTATTTTTGTGTGTGGTATAAGGAAATGGTCCAGTTTCATTCTTCTGCATGTGTTAAGCTGTCTTTTAAACAAAAGCCCACAAAAGTAGGGCAGAACCCACCTGCTAAACCTAAACAGTATGACTGCATGTTAAATGATAGGATATTGGTAAATAGGATCAAGAGTCTCCTAATGTATTAAACAGAATGTCCTGGATTATATATAAATGTCGTTATATATAAAATCACTTGCCAAACCTAGTACCAGGAAAACCACAATTTGAATGAGGAAAGACTAATCAACTGAAGCTAATATCAAGAAGAACTGGATGTTGGAACTACCAGACGAGGATTGTTTTTTTTTTCCAGATTTATTGAGAAATAATTGACATATGTCGCTGTATAAGTTTAAGGCAGACAGCTTGATGGTTTGATTTATGTATGTTGTGAAATGGTTACCACAATAGATTCAGCTAACATCCATTTTCTCATATAGATATAATAAAATGAAAGGAAAAAACATTCTCCTTGTGATGAGAACTCATAGGATTTATTCTCCTAACAACTTCTGTATATATCATAAAGCAGTATTAGCTATAACCATTATGTTGTACATTACATCCCTAGTACTTATTTATCTTATAACTGGAAGTTTGTACCTTTTGACAGCCTTCTTACGATTTCCCTTTCCCCCACCCTCCACCTCTAGTAACCACAATCTGATCTTTTCTGTAATTTTTTTTCTTTTGTAAGATTCCACATATAAGTGAGGTCATACAGTATTTGTCTTTCTATGTCAGACTTACTTCACTTAGTATAATGTCTTCAAGGCCCATCCATGTTGTTGCAAATGGTAGGATTTCTGTATTCTTTATGACTGAATGCTACTCTATTCTGTATATATACGTACCACAACTTGTTTATCCATTCATCTATTGTTGGACACTTAGGTTGTTTCTGTTGTCTTGGCTATTGTAAATAATTGTAATATTGTAAATATTGTAAACAATGCTGCTGTGAACATAGTGTTTTCATATCCTTTGGATATATAGAAGTGGAATTGTTGGATCATATGGTAATTCCATTCTTAAGTTTTTGAGGATCCTCCATACTATTTCCCATAGCAGCTGTACCAATTTACATCCCACCAACAGTGCACAAGGGTTTGCTTTTCTTCACATCCATACCAGCATTTGTTATCTCTTTTTGTTGATGGCCATTCAAACAGGCATGAGATGATATGTCATTCTGATTTTAGTTTTCATTTCCCTAGTGACTGGTATTGATGAGCATCTTTTCGTGTATCTGTTGCCTTTTGTGTATCTTTTTTGGAGAAATGTCTATTCAAGCCTTTGCCCATTTTTAAATTGAGTTATTTGTTTTTTTGCTGTTGAGTTGTATAAGCTCTTTATATATTTTGGGTATTAACCCATTATCAGGTATATGGTTTGCAAATATTTTTTCCCCATTCATTAGGTTTTCTTTTTACTTTGTTAGTGGTTTCCTTTGCTGTGCAGAAGCTTTTTGTTTGATGTATTCCCATTTGTTTATTTTTGATTTTGTTACTAGTGGCTTAGGTGTCATATCCAAAATACTGTTTCCACAACCCATATCAAGGAGCTTTACTCCTATGTTTTCTTCTACGAGTTTTATGATCTCAGGTCTTACATATAAATTTTTGATCCATTTTGAGTTAATTTTTGTGAGTGGTATAAGTTATGGGTCCAGTTTCATTCATGTCAATATCCCAATTATCCTAGCACCATTTATTGAAAAGACTTTTTTTCCATTGAATATTTTTAGCTCCCTTGTCAACAGATAGGGATTTTAAAACAGCTGTCATAAAAATGATCTAACAACTACAGGAGTGGTATTAGGAAGATAGATAAATAAGATGTCCTCCATTCAGATCCCCTTCTCAGCAACAATAATTGGACATCCATCCACAGACAAAAGTGCCTTTGAGGTAGATTTGGGATCTGGTAGGAGACTGTGAAATTTTGATGTGGTCCAAGATGAAGAACCATTTTGTGAAGGCAGCCTTACACCCAGGTAGCTGACTCACCAATCCTGATCCTAGCTACAGCCCTACAAATAACTAGGTACCCTCTGAGTATTCACAACAACCCCATTTGGCCTTAATCCTGTCACCAGTACCATGGACCAAGGAACCCAGGAAGAGTCATGCTTACACATGCATTGGGTACTAGGCATACAGACCTCAGTCCTGGCTGTAGATGCTGAAGCCCATAAACCAGCTGCAGCTTCTCTCTGGTGTGGTCTGGGAGCTCCTGGAGATAAGCCTATTAAATTGAGTCAGACTCTAGATTTTAGAAGGGCCCTGTAACTGTCCATTTCACCTGCATGCTGTGAATAGTCCTCTGGCACAGGGACCCAGCAGGAGCTACTTCTGTCTGTGCCCTCCAAGATCCAGAAAGGGCCCTATATTTGGCTCTATCCCGTCATAGCCATAATTTTCCAGTAGTCTGGTTGGCAGAGGGATCAGGCAGGAGTCACTAATGTCTATGCTTCAGGAGATCCTGAAATGGCCCTATAATCAACTTCAGTCTCTCCAGCTGTGGTCAGGGAGCAATCAAGCATGTCCTGGGACCTGGCAGGAGACATACCTATCTGTGCCTTCAGAATTGGATACACAGACCTTAGTTTTAGCTGTGGAACCTGAAGCAGTCCTAGAGCTTGGTTCTTGTCCCTCACGGCCATGATCCAGGGCCATCCTTCTACCTAGGGACCCATCCAGTGACGAGGGAGGAGCTCTGCTATGAATCTGGTGGGACACAGCCATCTGCACACCCGGCAATAGGCCCACTACCTGAAGACCCAACTGAGGAACCTGATCCAGACCGTTTCCACAGCACCATCCTACTGAGAAAGGTATAGGAGGCAGTCCCACTCACGCAGAGACCAGAGAAGATCTATGCCTCCCTAAGCCCCTGATAACAAGACCACTGACACGGGCCCCACCATAGTCCCAGTGACAGCTTTAAACCAGCTGTAACCCTGAAATTCTGGAAGTAAACCTATCAGTCTGGGGAATTGACAGAAGAAGATCTATCTGCCAAAACCAGTCTTCAAAGACTGGAAGAGGTGTTTGCTCTTCAGATACACAGACACCAATGCAAGGCTATCGTTACATGGATCATGAAGAATTGGGCAGGTCTGACACAACCACAGAAAACCAATAAAGCTCTGATAACCTACCCCAGTGAAATGGAGATCTGTGATTTGCCTAAAAATTTCAAAATAATCATCTTAAACTCAATGAAATGTAAGAGAACACACATAAAAATCAGGAAAAGAATGTATGAACAATACAAGAAGTTTAATAAAAAGGAACCATAAAAAAAAAAAAAACAGACAGACATCCTGAAGATGAAAAATATAATGACAGGGTTGAAAACAAAAAAGAAAGAATGAAAAGGAGTTAAGAAAGCCTACATGAGGTATAGGACACCAAAATGGAATATTCACATGGAGAAAAGGGAAGAAAGCTTATTATAAGCAATAATAGTTAAAAACTTTCCAAATCATGGGAGAGATAAGGACACTCAGGCATAGGAAGCTCAAAGGACCTTAAGCAAAATCATTCCAACACAGATTACTCTAAGACATATTATAATCAAAATGTTAAAAATCAAACACAAAAGAACTTTGAAGTCTCAGGAGTTAAATGACTCATCACATACAAATGAACACCCATAAAGCTATCAGCAAATTTCTCTACAGAAATTTTGCAGGCCAAGAGAGAAGGGAATATGTATCTGAAGTGCTAAAAGGAAAAAAAAAAAAAAACTGCCAGCAAAGAATACTATGTCTGACAAAACTATCCTTCAGAAATGGGAAGATAAAGACATTTCCAGACAAAAGCTAAGGGAGTTCATTACCACTAGACCAGTGTTACAAGAAATGCTAAAGGGAGCTCCTCAAACTGAAATGAAAGGATGCTAAGTAACAACATGAAAACAAAAGTATAAAACTCATTGATAAAGTAAATAGTCAAATCCAGAATACCGTAAAACTATAATGGTGGTGTGAAAATCAGTTTTATCTCTAGCATAATTGTTAAAAACATCATTAAAAATAACTATAGCTATAATAATTTGTAAATGGTGCACAGTATAAAAAGGTGTGAAGTGTGACATCCACAACATAAAACGTGGGTGAGTAAAAGTGTAGACTTTTTAATTGTGAATGTAGAGTTTTTTAATGCAATTGAAGGTTGCTTGTTATCAGCTTAAAGTAGACTATTATATTTATCTATAGAGAAAGGAATTCAAGTATATTGCTACGGAAAATAAATCACAAAGGAAAACAACAAGAGAGAAGAAAGGAATAA
Source organism: Zalophus californianus (assembly GCF_009762305.2). Lineage (NCBI taxonomy): Eukaryota > Metazoa > Chordata > Mammalia > Carnivora > Otariidae > Zalophus > Zalophus californianus. The sequence continues at coordinate 128,142,325 of NC_045598.1, forward strand.
AGGAACAACAAAAAGACAATTAACAAAATGGTAATAATAAATCTTTACCTATCTATAATTACATCAAATTTAAATGGACTAAATACTCCAATAAAAAGACAAAGAGTGCCTGAATGGATTAAAAACAAGCTCCAACTATATGCTGCATACCAAAGAATCACTTTAGTTTTAGGAACACATATAGGCTGAAAATGAAGGGATGATAAATGAATACGTTAAGAAAATAGAAAAATGTCAAATAACCTAACTTTATACTACAAGAGTTAGGGGGGAAAAAGAAAAAACTAAACCCAAAGTTAGCAGAGAAAATAAAAAAAGATTAGAGCAGAAATAAAATAGAGACCAGAAAGACAATAGAAAAAAAATCAATGAAACTGAGAGCTGGTTTTTTGAAAAGATAAACACAATTGACAAACCTTTAGCTAGATTAACCAATGGGAAAAAAAGAGAGAGGACTCAATAAAAGAATTATAAATGAAAGAGATGCTGGTGATTTTTATCAAACATTTAAAGAATGTTTGCCAGTCCTTCTCAAACTTTTCCAAAAAACTAAAGAGGAGGGAATACCCCCGAACTCACTTTAGGAGGCTAGCTTACCCTGATACCAAAGCCAGATAAGAACACTATAAGAAAAGAAAATTACAGGCCAATATCCTTGATCAATATAGATGCAAAGATTATCAACAAATTACTAGCAAACTCAATTCAAAAGCACATTGAAAAGATTATAAACCATGATCAAGTTGGATTTATCCCTGAGTTGTAAGGATGTTTTAACATATGCAGATCAATAAACATGATATACCACATTAACAGAATTAAGGAAAAAATCGCATGATCCTCCCAGTAGAGGCAGGAAAAGCATTTGGCAAAATTTCAACACACTTTCATGATAAAAACTTTCAACAAATTGGGTATAGAAGGAACATAAAATAAAGGTCATATATGGCAAGTCCACAGCTAACATTATATTCAGTGGTGGAAAGCTAAATGCTTTTTCTCTAAAATCACAAACAAGACAAGGGTGCCTAGTCTTATCACTCTTATTCAACACAGTACTGAAAGTCCCAACTAGAACAGTTAGTCAAGAAAAAGAAAGAAAAGGCATCCAAATAAGAAAGAAAGAAGTAAAATTGTTTCTATTTGCAGATGACATGATGTTATGTATAGAAAATCCTAAAGACTCCACCAAAAAACTTTTGGAGTTAATAAATGAATTTAGTAAAGTTCCAGGATACAAATCAATATACAAAAAGCAGTTGCATTCCTATACACTAACAACGAACTGTCTGAAAAAGAAATAAAAATCTCCTTTACAATACATAAAAGTAAAATATATAGGAATAACTTAACTAAGCGGGTGAAAGATCTGTACACTGAAAACTATAAGATTTCAATGAAGGAAATTGAAGAAGACACCAATAAATGGAAATATATACTATGTTCATGGATTAGAAGAATTAATATTGTTAAAATGTCTACACTGCTAAAAGCCTCAATAGATTCAATACAGTTCCTATCAAAATTCTGATATCATTTTTCACAGAAATAGAAAAAAAATCCCACAATTTGTATAAAACCATAAGAAACCCCAAATAGATAAAGCAATCTTGAGTAAGAAGAATGAAGCTGTAGGTAGTACAATTCCTGATTGCATATTTTATACTACAAAGCTATAGAAATCAAAACAGTATCCTATCAGCATGGAAACAGACACATAAATCAATGGAATAGAATAGAGAACACAGAAATAAACCCGTGCATATATGGTTAACTAATATTTGATAAGGGAGTCAAGAATACTCAGTGGGGAAATGATAGTCTTTTCAATAAAGTGTTGGGAAAACTGGTTATTCATATGGAGAAGAATAAAATTGCATCCTTGTCTTCCACCACTCATAAAATTTAGCTTGAAACGGATTAAAGATTTAATTATAAGGTTTGAAGTTATAAAAGTCCTAGGAGAAAACAGGGAAAAGCTCCTTAACATCAGTCTTCGCAGCAGTTTTTGTTTATAAAATCAAAAGCACAAGCAATAAAAGCAAAACTAAAAAGGTTGGGTATACTTTAAACTAAAAAGCTCTGCATGGCAAGAGAAATAATCAAAGGCAACATATGGAATGGGGAAAATGTTCGCAAACCATATAACTGTTAAAGAGTTAATATCCAAAATATAAGGAACTCATACAACTCAATAGCAAAAACAAACATGATTAAAAATGGAGAGATCATCTGAACATTTTTGCAAAAAAAAAAAAAAAAAGACAAAGGGTACATGAAAAGACGATCAGTGTTACTAATCATCAGGGAACTGCAAATGAAAACCACAATGAGGTATTACCTCACACCTCCTAGAAGGGCTATTGTCAAAACACAAGAGAGATAATAAGTGTTGGTGAGAATGGGAAGAAAAGGGAGCCCTTTTACACTGTTGGTGGGAAGTAAACTGGTATAGCTACTATGCAATTATCACTATAAAATGAGATATCACTATAAAACTACAAGAATGATTAAAATTACTCATATATTGCTGTTGTGAAAGTAAAATTGAGTCTTTAAAAATGGCTTAGCAGTTCCTTTTAAAACTAAGAATGGCCTTAGCATTATAACCCAGCAATTACATTCTTAGGCATTTATCCCAGAGAGATGAAAATGTATGTTCACACAGAAGCCTATGCATGCATGTTTGTGGTAACATTATTCATAATAGTTAAAACCTGGACTAACGGGGCACCTGGGTGGCTCAGTCGTTAAGCATCTGCCTTTGACTCAGGTCATGATCCCGGGGTCCTGGGATCGAGCCCCACATCAGGCTCCCTGCCCAGTGGAAAGCTTGCTTCTCCCTCTCCCACTACTCCCCCTGCTTGTGTTCCTTCTCTCGTTGTCTCTCTCTGTCAAATAAATAAAATCTTAAAAAAAACAAACAAACCTGGGATTAACTAAATGTCCTTCAATGATTATTGATAGTTATAAATGAATGGTTAAACACATTATAGTACATCCATATCATGGAATAACACTCAGCAATAAAAAGGAATAAACTATTGTTCATTGTTTATTGTGCATATCAACACAACTTGAATGAATGTCAAGGAAATTATGCTGAGTGTAAAAGTAAATTTCAAAAGGAGATATATTTTATGATCCCTGTTATATAATAACATTGTGAAATAACATGATAATAGAAATGAAAAATAGAATAGTGGTTGCCAGGGCTTAGGTATGGAGCAGGGAGTGGGTGGGTATGACTATACAGTGATAGCAAGAGGAAGTCTTGTGATAATGGTGCAGTTAAGTATCTACACATGTGATACGATTGTGTAGAGCTACATGCACACACTGCATGTAAACTGGTGAATGTAACGTCAATTTCCTAGTTTTGATATTATGCTGTATAGTTTTGCATGAGGCAAGCTGGGTGAAGAGTACATGAGACCTTTTGTACATATCTTTGCAACTTCCTGTGAATTTATAGTTGTTTCAAAATAAAAAAGTCTCTTAAAAAACTGCAAATAAATAAAAAATAAAAAAAAGAGAAAATATTAAAAACATCCGTAGAAAAATTCAAATTTTCTTTAAAAAAGAAATGTGGCTGAATTCTCAAAAATAATAATGGAAACAAAAGAAAACAGGAAGAAAGTAATCCCAATATATAGTGAGATACAGTGAAAATATCTTCAGGTCTAAAAAAAAAAATTGCTGTACAAAACAAAACACAGAATTTGTCACTACTAAAATAAAAGGTATTCCTTATGCTGCTGAGAATGATCCCAGATGGATGGTTGGAGGTGAAGGAAGAAATAGAGCAATAAGAATAGTAAATATGTAGATACATATAAATGTATGCTAATGCCAGGTGTGACAAGTGGAATTAAAGTATTTTAAGTTTCTTGCAAAATCTGAGATGAGGGAAAAGGACCAATGAATACTTAATGTACATAAGTCAGTATTAATTTATAATCTCTGGATAAGCACTAAAAGAATATTAAAAGTGTGTATGACTTTCAGACTAACAGAGGGAAAAGTAGAAGAAATTTCAGTTAATGCAAAGAAGAAAAAAAATGAACAGTTTTGACAAAATAAGTAGAAAAGTGATTGATACAAGATAAGAAGAATTTTTCCTCAAGCTATCAGAATTTACTGTATGGCCATAGTCATTAAGATATTTTAACAATGGTCTTACATAAGATTGGCAAATAGATTAATGAAAGAGAATGTAGGTTCTAGAAATAGACCGTGTATATATGGCCACTTGATTTTATGACTTTTTGGGGTGCATGCAGTTAGAATATGTACTCACTATGTAGCAGTGTTTACCTATGATAGTCCAATATACCCATCACCAGTTTGAAGCTATACTTGCCATAGAGACAGAAATGTGTACATCCTTTCCTTAGATCATTAGTTCTAAGGGGAAGTGCTGGACATGCACTATGAAATTTCCTGATTATTCTGTCATGCTGAGCACTTTGTTTTAGTTACATATTCTTTACAAATGATAAAAGTCTAAAACAAATTAATTCATACTCAACTGAGAGACATCCTTCTTATGGTAATTTCTGTATACATCTGCTACTTCCATCATGGGTTGATTTAAATAATTTCTTTGAGTTTTGAAGTGTTTCACTAAGTATCACCCATATTTTAGTCCTACAGTGGTATTTTCAAGTAAGACTCTGGAAATTCCTAACACCAGATAAATTGTTTTGATAGACTTTTATGCTGAACAATATAATTCCCTAACTGAAAGTATTTTCATAGAGTATGTTAATATTTTTCACTGGGGACCTTGACATTTGCCTGGAAATTTAATTATAAGCTTGTACTTTTATATGAAGATTTTCTCAAAGTGAATATTAAATATACTAAAATACTAAATATTCTAAATAATTTAATCTGAAAAGACATTTCTGTATTAGAGGAAAGATTAGTAGGCATTAAATAAATATTTTATCACTGGTCATCATTCAGTAGTTCTACTGGTTAGATTTACTTATTATTTGCCTATATTATTAAAAGCAGGGAGGATTCAGTGTCAGTGACTTAGCTTTAGATTTAGAATTGTTCATTTTAATTGTGGTAATTTCATTATTCTTAATTTTTATTATAGAACAACTTAGTTTTTGCTTTCCCTAGATTATCTAGATTATATTCCATAATATACAGCAGGGCTAATTAGATGCCTTTTCTAATTATAAATGAGGATTATAATCCTAATTTTATATTAGATTATATTTGAAAAGGGCCAAGAGCCTTTCAGAAGAGGAGTGCAAATTTTCTTTTCCCTAGGCTTATATTGTTGTGGGTGGGTGTGTGACTGTGATGGTTTGCATTGATAGGTTGTTGGTGAGGGGCAGGTAACCAGAAATAAGCAAGGATTTAACAAGCACATACCAGTTGGATTGTGCATCTTGTATGCAAGCCTTTAATTTACAGTGAATGATTAAATCTATATAAAATACTTGATACTTGTGCATATTGAGTACAATAAATAACTGATATTTTACTTATTGCTATTCACTTTGCTTCCTTTTCTGTTGAGATCACTGTTCCAATGAAATCTCAGTTTTAATTGGGAATGAGGGAAGTGAGTTTAGGGCAGGTGTGGGCATGGTTCTGAGATGCAGGAAGGTTGAATAACCAGCAGATAATTTGAGTTCTCTGAATAGAGGACAGAAAAACATCCAAACAGATGTCTGTCCCCTTCTCACATGTGCATGGAAACCTAGATGATGCATTGGAACTCATTCCTGGCCAAAGCCGAAACTCAGAACAGAGCTTAAGGCAGAAAAAAAAAAAATCCCCCTTGTTCTACTTCCATTCAGAAAAGTGGAAGGAGAGAAAGGAAAGCATGGGTTCTGGTGTGGGTAGAAACCAAGTAAAATTCAACCAACTGGGATTGGTGACATCGATTTAAAATAATGTTGTTTCAGGGGCGCCTGGGTGGCTCAGTCGGTTAAGCATATGATTCCTGGTTTTGGCTCAGGTCATGATCTCAGGGTCATTAGATCGAGCCCCATGTGGGGCTCTGTGTTCAGCATGGAGTCTGCCTGAGATTCTTCTCCTCTCCCTCCCCCCTCTCCTGCTCTCTCTCAAATAAATAAATAAATAAATAAGTCTTAAAAAAATGTTTCAGAAAAAAGTGTTCCTGGGACAACTGAATTTTAAGTAGAGTTCTCTCATATATTTGTTGATAACCCAATGTCCATTACCTGCCTATTTATGACATATAGCTGGGTGGTGGGGGTGGGGTGGGCGTTCAGAAGGTTGAGATTTCAAATGCAAATTTTTAAGAGATCTAATTAAAAACAGAAAATTGAAACGTGCAGATTTAGAATTAATTCAGTGATCAGATCTTAATACAGTTTTGAACTAAAACAACATTCTACAAATGATAATGTGCCATATGCAATTAATATTTAAGATAATTATAGATGTTGAGTAAGAAATATATCTGATTGACACCACCTCCATTATTGACTGTAATTGTCCTGCATGTTTATTGCTTTAACAAAAAGACTAGAAAGTCCTGAGATTTTAGAACTGGCTTTAAATTTGTTTCTTGATAACTTTCTCCTGAGGTTAAGAGGAACAAAAGTAGTACTTACCTCTTAGGGTAATGAAGTACAAAGTAACTTACTCCTAAGGAAGTAATTAGGTAAGTAATTTTGGGGCAGAATCCCATGCTATCTGTACATTGTGGGACCCAGAACAAGGGTTCTTAACCTAGAACCTCGGAGGGTCAGCCTGTGGATGGGTAAACACCAGGAATGTTATGTAAAATTTGGTGTTTGTGTGTACATATGTGCTTTTTCTGTTTGTTTTTTAAACTAAGGAGTCCCTTAGCTTTCATTAAATGAAATGATCTTTTATTAAAATAATTTCTACTATTGACTGATTACTCTTCCAGTTTTAATAATGACTCTATGATGAGCTACATCCTCATTCATAGTTTTGCTTTTATCTAGTGGACATTAAAATGTATTTTGAGACACTCATCATTGTTATTTAATTAGTATCCATTCTCCAGCTCATTAATTGTGCTAATGTTACATATAGTACATGGTTGCCTATTATTAGCAATAATAGCCCTAAATTCTATTAGTCCTTACGTGTTATATAATATAAATCTTCATTCAGTAATTACTTAATGGTTCTTTAAATTGTTTTTCAAAATTTTTAAAAAGAATGTTATCTTCCTATGTGTATTTTTAAAATTAATATATTTGAATTGGTACCAGTAACAAAATTATAATTAACAAGGAAACAGATATTAATGCAGAGGACTGTCTAAATATATAGTATATTTATGAAGTTAAAGACTGTAGTTGGTAATAAACTATATTAAGAGGACATCTCTTATTTTTATAACCAGAAAAATAAAGCCAATAAAAAGATGCAGTATGCATTTATAGCATCAAAAAATTTATGCTATAAAATGTGATAAAAATGGTAATGTGATAGTAGTAATAATAAACATAAATATATAAAATATTATGTAAATATATAAAAGTAATAGTAAACATGAAAATATAAGGTAACACTTCTTTTGGGTGGATCATTACGGGTTCAGTCAGGAAAACAGATGTATCTGGGTCATATAGGGTTTAAAACAAACCAGTTTATGTGATGGTGAGTTAGAAGGTGGGACACAGAGGCCAGGGAAATGCTGCTGAAGGTTGTGGGGCTGTCGCCAAAGGCAGGAGGAGCTGACCCTGAAGGTCTCCGCCCGGAGCACAGAAGTAAGTGGCTCTCAAATGCTTGCCTGGAAGCTGCTGCAGTTCTCCAGTACCTTTGCAGATCTCCCACAGCTATCCCAGTCTGCAGCGGTTTTCACAAATTTGCTGGGAAACTGCTGTGACTTCTTCATCTACCCTCACATCTGCCTGCAGTTAACTCTGGAGAATTTCTTCTGCCTCTCTGTGCTCTTTCCAAGTCTCCTCTGAATTCCTCACAGTAGGAAACTGTAACCCAGATCATATAAAGGAGATTTTGGGAAACAGTTCCCAGCCTTAGAAGGAAATGTAGACAGCCTGTTATAGTAGGCCACATATATTCCAAGCACTTTATGAGTGCTTTGCAATCTTTTTATTTAATCCTCCTGGCCACTCTATGATGTAAGTAGTATCATTCACATTTAGTAGATGGTCCTATTGAATTTTAAAGTGATGGTCTTGCCCAGAGTCTTACAGCTAGTAAGTAGAAGATGATTTTAAAAAGTGTCCCTCTGATTTCAAAGCTTTGGTGTCTAATCACTACCTTATCCTGTCTTCTATCGCATTTCATTTACATTAGTAATATTATTAATATTAGTTAAGTATGAATTAAATCCTCCATTGGTGACAGTTAATATATTTTGTTTGCAACTTTAATGCCCCAAATTTAAGCTTGTAAGTGCAAATTGATCACATTAAAATTAATACCTACATTTTATCAATCCCCAAGTCCTTAGCCTAAAATTTCTGCAAATGTTTTTGTTCCAAGGCAGGAGTGCTATGACTTCCATTGTTGTTTCAATTTTTATGTTCCCACGGCCAACATCTCTCAGGGATCCTTGGCTGAAGGAAGACTTGAATGTCACTGAAGCAGCAGATGAAGAGGGCGCCCCACACTATAGGCCTGATTCCTGGCTGAAAAGGGGGCAGGCAAGGACATTAGTAGAAGAGGCCCAGGCGGGTCCTCCCCAAATCTTGCCTAAGTTCAGGGCAGCCACTGAGCTGTTGGCTTGAGCTCTGGGAGGGCTTTCGTCATTGAGCTGTAAGGCAGGGTCCGGTGCCTGGTCCTCAGACCTGGGGAGCAACTCCACACGGTGGTTCCAGCATCCCCTTTGGGTCTGAGGCTAGAGTCTTGCGCAAGTTGGGCGGGGCAGGAGGAGTGGGTTTACGGCAAGGGGCAGGACTCGGGAGACACAGGGATCCCCTGATACACTGCAGCCAGCCTCGGGGCCACAGGGTTAGGGGGCGTCTTGAGGGCGTGTCCTGGTTCCCGGACTCCGGGGAGGTCTACATCCCGGGACAGGCTTGGGGCGGAGTCCAACGAGTGGCGTCGGTGGCTCTCCTTTGGGGAAGTTGCGAAGGTGACTGCATCCCGGGGCAGTAAAGGCGTTGTTACTCAAGGACTCTGCTCTCTAGGCGCTCGGGCGCTGTTAGGGCTCCGGGGCAGGCGGGTGGGTATCTCCACGACGCCGGTCGGTCGGAGATCGCGCGCTGGCGCTTGTGTCTGCGCCTGCGCAGAGCCGCCGTCGCGGCAGAGCGGGAAGTCTCGAGCTTGGCCCCGGTGCCAGCGCTGTCGGCGCTCGTCTGCGGGCTCTGTTAGCTGACATCCAGCACGGTCCACATGTCGTGTGGACGGCCAGCCGCATTGTCTCCATCTTGGTTAGGTTCTAGCATCCAGGGAATTTCATGTCACAGCTCTTGCGCTGATGGTAAGAATTGTAGATAAGCCTCCTTTCCCTCCCCGGAAGTTCACCCTCCTTACCTGACACCCGTGGCTGTTCTGGAGTACTTTTTGCCGTATGTGAATGATCCCTGTGAAACTTTTCAGCAGTGGGGTTTCTGTGGCCAACCCAACATTCTAGCTGCACGACTTCCCTCTCATTTCCCCAGTCTATCTGCCCTAAAGTTGTGTCTGTGTGTATATAAATCTTTGGGGGGGGGGGGGGCGGTGTCGTGGTGGTGGAAATCAACCTTTTTATTACCAAGAGCATCTTTGCAAATCTGAGGATTTAAATTTTCACACCTGGAAAAGAGGTTTCTGTCCAGTTCAAATCCTCAAAATTATTCACGTTCAAATGCTGGTGGATACCTGGATTGAGTGAGAGTCAGGATAATTTCTCTTATAAACACAATAATCTAAAGCTATACTGTTGTACAGTCAAGGTACCCAACATACCCTATTGCAAACTATTTTCATTTTATTTATGACTGAATTTGTCCTGTGTCGTTAATATATATTCATTAATGGAATATAAGGATATCCAAAATTAGTTACTAATGATATTTTTAAAATTTAACAGTGATTACTTGGTTTATTATGACTATAGACATTGTCTAAAGACAATACAGGAACACTTCAGTTTATTTTAAAAGAAAGAAAATACCCACAGAAACTTTCCATCTAATTTGAAAGGTAAAAAGAAGTGCATGAGATCTTCAGAGGTTTCAGAATAGAAATTGCTATGGCTTTAAAGCCTTATTATTTGACCTGATTTTGCTTTATCTGAGTGCCCAGGCCTTCTGTGACAAGAGTAATCTAGTTGGTTCTTCTATTTATTTTTCTATTTTTTTGGTAACATACAGTGAATTTAAATAGAATAAAATACATCTTTTCTACAGAAGCAAAATCCAAAGTGTTTTAAATTGCATTCCACTGATGTATAATTGGGGTTTAATTGAACCCTGCATTGTTTTAACCACAGTATAGGAATGATTTCTTTAGTTAAAACTAATAGTTGAGATCTTAAAAAACAGAAATAAAGAAGACCTGTGCCAACTGGTTGTTTGCTTCTTTTTCAGAACATTAAAAAAAAATCACATTTGTCCAATAAATATTTTGCCACACAGTGTTTTTGTGTTAGAAATCCTTTGCTCTTTTTAGTTCCAACTCTGTGTTCAATGTGCACATTTGAGATACCTTGAATTGTTTTATCCATGTCTTTGAGATCACCTTGGAATCTTGTCATCTACAAAGTCCGTTTAACCTCTACTCAGATAAATCTGTGTATTTCTAGACTGTTAGAAATGTCAGCAAATATACCTGAGATATCATGACAGCAGTTTCTCGTATAGGAATTTTGAAGAGTGTATTTTGCTGGGCTAAGAAATCTATGAATGCTTTAATTGTTGTTTATTAGGGCATTAAGGGACTTTAATTACTAATATTTACCTGGGATCAGTAAACCAAGAATTAATTAATTAATCCATTCATTCAGTACCATCTATGAGCTATGAAGAGTTCCAGGCCCTAGGGAGAGAGTAGAGATCAAACCAGGCTAGCCCATGTTCTTAGTGCTGTAGTAGAGGATGAGCAGAGGCAGGTACAAAAAGATGAGCAAATATTTAATGAGATGATTCTGTAGAGTACTAAATGCTACGAAGAAAATAAGATAATAAAGTGATAAAGACTTACGAAGATTCATTAGGGTAAGCCTCTCTTAAGATATCATTAGAGACAAATGATGACAAGCCAGCCATGTGAACATCTGAGAGAAGAGCATTCAAGGCAAAGGAAATAGGCCACCAACAAAAATAGACAATGGAATGGGGGAATTGCCACTATTCCTTCTGTTAGCACTCCTAATACCTGATTTTCTGGCCCACTCATAAGACCATTGCCTCTCACAGAATCTAAACTTAAAATGATAATTGACAGGGCGCCTGGGTGGCTCAGTTGGTTAAGTGACTGCCTTCGGCTCAGGTCATGATCCTGGAGTCCTGGGATCGAGTCCCGCATCGGGCTCCCTGCTCAGCGGGGAGTCTGCTTCTCCCTCTGACCTTCCTCCCTCTCATGCTCTCTCTCTACCATTTTCTCTCTCTCATTAAATAAATAAAAATCTTTAAAAAAAATGATAATTGACAGACTAGAATTCTCGGCCAGAACTAGCAAAGTGAAACGTGATTGATATGAACGTACAATGGTGCTTACAAGTTCATAAACCTAGTTACACAGCACAAAATGATATCCACGTGGCTTGGCAGCTGTTCATCTGAGAACAATCTGGGGATTCTGACTGACCACAAATTGGAGCTTGCTCTTTGGTGTTCCTTCCTGGAAAAAAACAATGTATAGATATTACCCTCAGGCAGCTTTCCACTCAATTTAAGGCATCATTATAGCTGTCCAAAAATGGAACAGGCTGCTTCAGCAGGTGGAGAAATCTTCATTGCTTAACTCATTAAAAAAAAAAAAAAAAAGAATGAATACCCATCAGGGCTTTTGGAAAAAGTAAATTCTGTATTGTTTGGAGACTAGTTTAAGACACTTTTTGGTTTCTGTGAGTCTGTGGCTTGTTACTTGTTTCATTCCAACAAAATTTTCTTCATTTGGGGATATATATATAAATGGTTAAGAAGGAAAATAACATTGGTAAACCAAGGTTTACCAAAAGTTTAGTTTGTAATGGCATTTCTCAAGATAGTAATTTGAAGTTTAAAATTCTTGGGCTATAGTTTTTAAAAGAATTTAGATCAAAGTTCTAGTATTTCTTTGGCCAAGTAGAATAATAAAAATAAATATAAGTAAATATATTTTGGCTTTGCATGTGTTAGCTGTATAACATAGTTTACGTTTCTGCACCTTACTTTTCTCACAAAGAGGACACTAACTTGTACCTGCCTTAAAAGATTATTATTAGGATTAAATCATTTGCTGTATGTAAAGCAGTTAGAGCAGTGCCTGGCATAAGTGCTATGTAAGTGTTCACTATTATTATTAGGTATAAATGTTTGCTCTATTCTGCCTTCAGGAATTAATGACCAAATTAATAACTGAAACACCTGACCAGCCAATCCCATTTCTCATTGACCATCTTCAGTCTAAACAAGGAAACCGCGGACAACTTCAAAGAACTTTATCTGGATCTGCAGCTCTCTGGGCAGAAAGTGAAACGTCAGGTAAGTGCAAAAGTATATTTTACAGTTGATTTTTATATATTTAATGTAAAAATGTACAAAGGTCTTTTTGATTATAATAAGATAAATGTAGATGGTTACCAAGGGTTTCATGTATTCATTTGCAACTTCACTCATATGCTAAAATTTCACTCGTGTGGAATTTAAGAGAAAAAACTAATGAACAATTAAAAAAGGAGACAAACAAAAAAGACTCTTAAAAACAGAGAACACACTGTTGGTTGCCAGAAGGGAGGTGGGGGGAGTTGGGGGAATAGAGGTGATATAAATAAAAGAGATCAAGGGTATATTTAGCTTGATGACCACTAGTAATGTATAGAATTGTTGAATCATTATATTGTACACCTGAAATTAATATAACACTATATGTGAATTATATTCCAAAAAAGAAAAAAAAATTGTCATAAAATATTCTTGAATTTGAATATATGGTTATATATTATGCTATGTATTATGCTTCAAAATATGAGAATCTGTGTTCAATTTTAATAGAAGATTCAGATTTGCAGAAAAAGATTTCATTCTGTGTGAATTCAAACTAATTATTCTAAACTTGCTTCTTTTCTTTTCGTGAAGACTTTGAATTAAATTATAGCTTACCTATAGAAAGGTAAAAAAAGATTTTAAAAAAGTTACCTTTCACTTTGCCCAAACTGATGATTATTTTCTATTTCCTGTGGTGCCTATTTTTATCTTATGTAGTAAGTTTAACTTCAGGAAGATTCATTTACTCTGGACATTGGGGAACAAACCTTACCAAGTCTGCAATAGCCTTATCTCCCAAATAAGCACCGGTTAAGATAATTGGGTAGACCTGACTTTGATCTTTGCTTATGGTTTGTGTGTCTGACAGCTTTTTTATTCTACATAGTGGTTTGTTGGTTTGTCATTTACTTCTAAAACCAAATCTCCTATGCCTGTTATGTCAATAGCCAACTCCTTGCCTAATTCCCATGGGAATCTGACTGACAGGACTCCAAATGCATTCCTGACGTCTTCACTTTTCTTATCCTCTTCATGCTTTATGAAATCCCCTGAAAGGATTTTGGTCTTCTTTGGCTATATTCTCATATTGGTACCTTCTTGAGACCATGTCTCAAAGCCATACTAAAGTGGGTAGGGAATAGAGTATCCTCTGAAAGAATGTAGAGCTCTCTGCTGGCAGTTATCCATATAGAAGATATCTGCATTATACAGGAAACTAGGATTTTGGCATATAAAAGGGAACTCTTGCATTTTCCTGGCCTCACTTTCTTGGGTTTAGATTCTAAATAGCATGGGTATATAGGCATGAACTCTGGTTTGTAGGTACAAAGATGGCACCCATCATGTAAAGGCAGACCATATGAAATCGGTGAGCCTAGTGAAGCTCATATGAGCCCGTGTTTATAAATTATATTATCTGGAGAGATAGTAGTATGTTAAACTCTGTACTTTTAATCATCACATATTTAGTATCTCATACTTTCCGTGGGCCAGAAGTCTGTACCTACCACAACTAGATCCCCTGTCTAATCTCATAAGCTTGAAAATCAAGGTATCAGCTGGGTTGCAGTCTCATCTGGAGGCTGGAATAAGAAAGAACCTGCTTCCAAACTCATTCAGATTGTTAGCAGCATTAATTTCCTTGCAGCTGTATGACTGAGGTTCCTGTTTTCATGCTGGATTTTAGCCTGGGGTTGCTGTCAACTCCTAGATGCAATCCACAGTTCCTCGCCACATGGCTCTTTTATATCATGGCAGCTTACTTCTTTAAAATCAGCAAGGGAATTTCTGTCATTCAAGTCCACTTAGCATATATAAAATAACAATCATAGCATTGACATCCCATCACCTTTACCATCTTCTGTTGGTTTGAAGCAAGTCAAAGGTCCTATCTACTACACTTAAGGGGAGGGGAATTATATAAGACATAATGTCAGGGGCAGAGATCATGGGGATCATCTTAGAATTCTGAGTAGCACAAGTACTAATGACTTACTACTTGGAGAGGGTGAAGGAGGGGAGGAGATTATTATAACTTCCAATTTACTGACTTGGGTAATGGCATAAATGCTTATTTAACAAAGCAAGATGGGAACAGAGGACAATAATAAGTCTACTTCCTATTGATGACTGAGTTTTTGTGAGGCATCATAATAAATAATTCCAGCAGGCAGTTAGATATGAGTCTAAAACTCTGGGGCTGGGTCAAGGCAGGAGTCACAGAGTGGCATTTAGTATCATACATATAATCGTTAAAGTTATGAGAGTGAAAGAATGGAAGAAGTTGTAAAATTTGCCATTAGAGTGGGAGATGGACTGGGGCAAAGCAAGTGTGAGATTATATCTGATGCCTGAAATTTTGTCTTTTTATTAAGAATTGTGGTCGTTTGCTGAGAACAAGAGGATTGGGAATTGAAGAGGGGAGATTGTAGTGATGCCAATTGTGAAAAGTCACCAAGGAAAAGGAGAAAATAGTTGGCAAAAGGAAAAAAAAAAAAAAAGACTGTGAGGCAGTTCTTGGTCCTCTCTGAAGTTGAAGACATGAATGACTCTTAGAAACCGTGAGACAGTTGTGATTTTCTCTAACAGTGCCCGGAAGCAGTGGGAAGGGAGCAGAGCCAACAGTTTGAGGGACTGAGTGAGAACTGTGGTTGCGGCATGGCAAGGGTAGAGGGTGGAAGAACAGTTTTGCGAAGCAGTCGAGGACATATGTGAGGAATTTTATTCAAGTTGATCAAAGCACCTAGTCTGGTATGAGAGGGTAGCGAGCAAGGATAGGAAAAGAATTAGACAAAAAAGCAAATCAGAGAGCTGAAGATAAAGACCTTTAGAAGGCTGATGCAGGGGTAGGTGCAGTGAAAATATGAGAGAGATTAGAAGGAAGGAAATTGTGATATTTGAGATCAAGACTTCTGAGGTGGAGTGAGTCCAGATGATGAGAAGGTCCTGTTGGTAGCCTTAGTTGTGGGGTATTTTAATTATCAGGGAAGTGAAGCTTTTCAGAGTTAGGGAGGACAAGGAAGAATGAGACTTAATGCATGATTAGTCTGACTATTAAGAAGATGAAACCAGAGTTGCATTCAAGTTGTTGAAAAGTCAAGGGAGACTGTGCCGATGTCTTGAGTTGGGCTGTGGAGTAATAAGGAGCAGTGATGGCAACAGTGAGGAGCAGTGAGTAGTGTAGACAGGCAGCATTTACCACCAGAGTGGAGGGACTTCCAGCTTAACGGTGTTGGGCCAGGAAAACCCAGCCTGTGGCCAGTACCACGTAGGGGAATGAACCCTCCGTCCCAGGAAGCTGCAGAGGAGGGAGCGCTCTTGTGGGAAGAGTGAGGTCTCTTAAAACATGAAAGGTCTCTTAAAACATGAAACAAGAAAGGTTTCTTAAAACAAACACTCTTCTATCTTGAGGATAGAAGAGTGTTTGTTTACTGTGGAATGTATGTCCCAGAAGGTGAAGGGGCAAAATTTTAGAGAGAAAGAGTATGACAGGAGGGAGAAGGAAAGCATAGGATAATTCTTGGATATGAATATAAGTGATGAAGTTATAATTTGTGTGATAGTAAATAATGCCAGTTTACACCTTGACTGCAATTTTTAGTTGTTTTTTCTGGTGCATGTTCTGATTAGCTAGAAATTATCTCAGTATTCAAAGTGTTTTGGTGTAATATCTTTTGAAAATATCTTAAGTTGTCTTCTTATTCCCGTCAAATGTATCTAGCAACTCAGGACACAGCATCATCTAAAAGTCTGTCATTTAATATTACTGTGCAGAAACCTGAAGCCTTCCTTATTTTTATGTCTTTTTAGATATCTAATTATTTTTCTTAAATACTTACAGGATTTGTTTTTTCTTTCTGATATTGACGAGTTTTACTGGGAATATATCCCGATGATTATCTTTCTTCTTTAAATTTTTTTCTTATATTCAGTGAATCTTTTCAATCAGCAAATCCAGGTCTTCAGCCTAAAACTGTTTTCCTCTTGTGTACTTAGTTATTGCTTCTATTATATTTGTTTTCAATTTCTTCTTCGGGAAAATCAGCTATGTGTAAATTGACTTTGCCTTGCTGTTCTTCATTCCTCTCATTTCATTTCACATTATATTTGCCTTTCTTTATTGACTAACTTCTGGGGAGATTTGTCAAGTGTGCTCTCTGTGTCACTGATTCAATTTTCTGCAGTATCAGTTTTCTCTCTCTGTCTTTGAAAACAAATTTAAATGTTGGTATTGCATTTTGGTTTATTGTCAATATTTCCTTATCTTCTTTATTCATTTCTGTCTGCAGTTATATTTTATTGTAGGTTAGTTGGTTAACTTACCTCCTTTCACATTTCTTTTTGTTTCATAGAATCCATTTTCTTTATTTTTTTTAAGAAGGCAATTAGCCACATTCTAAAATTTAAAGGTTTTTCAGAGTAAATCTTCTCTAAAACTATGAATTTTCTTTGTATCTTGAATGCTGTGTTCTTGCTTTTCATATTGAAATTTTTTTAGAATGATATTTTTTCCATTTATTCAAATTTAAATGAGGAGTAGTCTATCTAGTTTTACGTTTGTCAGTTAATATTATAGGTGGACTCTTTGTCCCCTCAACGTGTAGCTCAGGACAATTTGGATCCCTTTCAAGAATTCTAGAGAGACAGAAGAAATCATGACTGCTACTAAAATTCCATTATCAGTTGAATCCTATGGATCTCTCCTATGTTCATGAGTAACTTTGTCTCATCTTGTTTTCAACCAACTAAATAAGAACAGTATCATTGCTAGATTATTTAAATTAATGTGGATTTTTCTCCTTACCTAGAGTGGAAAAGTTAAAAAGCCACAAAATCCAGTATGCTATTCCTCCCTTGTTCTTTCTAGTCTTTTTCTTTGCATCATGAAATGCTCTGTTTTATGATCAGGATTCTTTGTTCCTTTAGCCATGTTGCATTAGAAGATATTATGGTCCTAGGATGGATGTGGAAAGACAGATTCTCATAGAAGAACAGAAACATGACTTTGATATAGGGGCAAGTATCATGGATGCCTAGAAATCTTCCAGTCCTTTTCTGATTTGCCTATCTTTTGTCTTATTCCTATCTGTGGAAATATGTCCTGCATTCTGGCAGACCACAGACTGATATTTCTATTCCTAGAGTTTTAGAATATTTATGCCTCTTTTGGTATTGAATGGCGTGTTGGAGGTAGTACAATTAGGTAACAGCTAGTTTTGCACAACCTTCAAATATAAATTTGAGGGATCCATATAATGTTTCATGATGTCTATTTGGTATTTACAAGTGGGTGGCTAGAGAAAGATTGATAAGTCATTCATAAAGCTAGAATGATTCAACAACTTATAAATTTAAACAGGAAGGCAGAAGGAAACTCTAAGGAATGTCACATAGATGAAAGAGGAAGATGAGGAAGCAGTGAATGAGACAGAGAAGGAAGAGTCAAATAGGTGATATGGAGATGAGGAGAATGTAGGGCCCTGAGGATAAGAGAAGAAATTATTCCACAAACATAGGCCTGTCTAAAAATATGAAATGCTTGGCAAAGATGTCAAGAGGGGTGAACTCTTGGAAAGATCATTTAATTTGGGAATTAGTATGACTTTGACCACATTTGAAGGGGAGCTATAATTTTCAACAAAGTTGGTTGAATTACCCTTTTTCTTGGATAGAGAAGTGGAAAAAATGAGTGATCCTAGGGAAGGAATGTAGATGACCGTCAGTGGTTTAATGTGTCTTAGTGAATAATGGATAAGGTAAAATCAGATGAGTAAAATTTACAAAATGTTTAGTTGTTTTTATTTATTTTTATTTTTATTTTAAAGATTTATCTAGTTACCTTAGAGAAATTGAGAGAGAGAGAGTGGGGGGAGGGACAGAGGCAGAGAATCTTTAAGCAGACTCCCCGCTGAGCGCAGAGCCCAGCACTGGCCCAGTCCCACCACCCATGAGATCATGACCTGAGCTGAAATCAAGAGTCGATTCCCTGATGGACTGAGCCGCCCAGGAGCCCCAGTTGTTTTCATTTACATTAGAATACAGTGCTTTATTCCATAATACCCATTTAAAGAATGTTATTTTAAGTAATGGTAATCTATGCCTTAACGAGTCTTTCCAGAAGCCTTTCACAGTTTAAAATGATCTTAATCATATTAATATACAAATTGAATCATATCAAATCCAAAACTAAAATTTACATGGGAAATTAAGTAAGAAATACTTTTGAATATTTGCATTATTTTTGATGTGTGACCTATAGCTTTTGCCAGGCATATCTAATGACTTCATGGATTTAGTTTTTGGTCAATCTTGAAATCACTTATTGTTGAGTTTATATATATATTGTTTGTTTGTCTTAACAGAACATAAAGGAACAAGAAGGGATTTCAGAAGTTATGATAAGCCTTGGCAATTAAATGCAAAGAAGCCTAAAAAGTCAAAAAGTGACCTTGCTGTGTCTAACATTTCTCCACCATCACCAGAATCCAAATCATGTAAGGAACTTTGTCATTCAAATGTTACTTAATATATGTAAGTATGTGTTACTAACAAAATGAACAAAAGGTAAGAATTGGAGTCAAACTTTTTATCTGATATTTCTGACTATTGATCCTAATGAATGTTGTGTTCATTTCAGCAGTAACATTGAGCTTTATTTATATATATCTACTCACTCATATTCTCAAGCATGTTTAATTGATTTAGACCTTCTGGAGTATATTCTTTTAAGAACGTAAGCTGCCTGGAGCAGGTTCCTTGCCTGTCACGTTCAGTTGCAGCCTTGTATCACATTCAAAGCAAAACTAGCCCTGCATTTAATAAAGTACATAAAAGCAAATTAAATCTTTTAGAGGGGAATCAAAGGAGATTTATATTAAAAAAATTAACAAAATTTAAATTCTTAATCCTTCTCTCTTCTTTTAGCCCCCTCAAATTCTACTCCTCAGAAATAGTTTATAATTTTCACATCCTTTGAAATAGTTTTCATCTTTTTACATCCTTTTCTTTGTACAAACTAGCATATAAAATATGTGTGAGTTGATTCGCTTTATAAAATGGCTTTAGACTATACACATGCTTGAGCAATTTGTTTTTATTATTTTAGAATGTGCTGTGGATATATCTCCATGCTAAACTTAGATCTAAGTTACACTACTTAATAAGTACATACTGTAGCATGCTGTGAATGTGCCATAATTTATTTATTATCCTGTGGAAGAACAGTTGGATTGATTACAGAGTTTTGCCTCCATAAACTGTTAACTGAAATAAATGAATATCTTGCAATTTCTGATAAAATAAACAACTTTGTACATATCTACATAATTATATGGTTCTCATTTCTTTATGATAATTTACCAGACATAAGATTGTGGGGTCAGAGAATCAGCATATTTTTATTATAGTAAATATTTCCTATTACTTTTTTAAAAGGTGACAGAAAAAATATTTCAGTAGTCTGAGCTCGCCTTTGCTATAGCATTACCATATAAATATTTAAAAATTATTTTATTTTAATCAAAACAAAAAATATATGGTTTGAGAACTAAAGTAGTATTATAGGCTTCTAATGTGGAGTCACTTTTAATTCTTTTAGATGTTCCTTTTGGTACACAAGTTTACATGTCCAAACATACAAGTTATTTACATAGTTCCCTTTTACATTTTAAATTTGAGGCATCATCTCTTGACCTCCTTCTAAGACCTTGTGATTTCATACCTCAGGCCCATTTTGTTCTCACAATACAATCATACAAGTATTTCAAATGTTGAATATATATCCCACAACGTTGTTATGACTGCATTAATTAGCCATAATTTCACAGTAGAGCCATAGATGTCCAACTATTAATTTGTTTCTAGAACTAATAATTGTCTTGTTTTTCTATTTGCTTTGTTTTCTGTGTACCCCTCACTGTTTCACTAAACCTTTCCTTAAAGTATTGAACACTCAATATGATCAAATACATCAAGTAATTCTAACTTTGATCTTATTTTATTTTATATTTCATTTCATTAAAAAAATTATAGACCTCTCTTCTGTAGCCCTTTGTCTTCTTGCTCTAATCTTGGCTTCTTGGTTTCTAGCCTTTTTCTCAACTGTCTTCTGAGACCATCCTTCACTGCGATCCTGAGGATTCTCTTTTCCTTCTTCTTGTGGAGGACCATCTGTCTCCTGAATCCCAAGTCTTTCCGCTTTTAGGTTTATTTATTCATTTTGGTGGAGTATCTCCATTACAAGCTTTCTGAACAAGAATGATTGCAAGATAAATGTTTGAATCCTTATAAGTAACTTGATTGGTTCCTTAGTTGGGAATAAAATTCTAAGTTAGAACTAATTTTCAGTTGGAATTTTGAAGGAATTTCCCCTGTGTCTTCTGGGGCAAGTATGGCTATTAAAAAGTCTGACAAGAACTTGATTGCTGTTTCTGTCCCTGAAAGCTTTTAGGATCTTTTCTTTTTTGCCACTGTTGTAAAATTTTGTGATAATATGGTTTGCATTGTTTTGGACATTTAATGGATCATTCCAGTCTGAGAAATGGGTTTTTTAATATCCTTATTATTTTGACATTTGTCCTCCTTGACTGATGCTTGAGTGTTGAAATGTTATGAAATGTCCACCTTTTGGGGCATCTCTCTCTCCTCAGAGACTAGATTTCAGTATTCTCTACTTTGCTAGATACAGTTACCACTCCTTAATTTATACTGCATCTTCAAAAAAAAAAAAAGATTTGCTATTTCTTGCCTAATAATGTCTTCTCTTCTTGTTCGACTAACTATTTGACCCAAAAAATATTTAATATAATTTTAGTAGGAATTTGGGGGAAGTGAAGGTAGGTGTGTTCTGTCTTCTGTTTTATCAGAAGATAGCAAAATGTCTTAAAAATATATACTAATTGCTGATGAAGAAATTGGTAATTTTTAAGCTGCTAGAAGATGATATAAAATATAATTTGCTTGTATGTTTTCCCCTAAGTTATAGAAATCATTAATTGTAAATCAGTGCCTGAACTCTCTTTTTTCTATAAACAGTCACACTTCCCTTTACTAGTTCAGTTAAAACATTTCTTAAAACCCAGCTTCATAACTTCCCTCTGTTTGCTCATAAGAAAACTATTTCCAAAACAAACATTTTTATTCTGTACATTGATCTTGATACAATCTTTCACATAATGATGAATAGTAAATTTTTATCATTATGTAGCATGCTTATGAAGTAATCATTTTTTTTAAAACATAGTGCCAAAGTCAGTAGATCATCCTAAGTGGAACTGGCGAATTAAACCAGAAAGCCGTGATTTTGATGAATTGAACCACATCCTTCAAGAGAGCAAGAAGCTGGGAAAAGCCCTTGAGAATCTTTCTCGAAGTAAGTTCATTTACTTGATTATAATTGAAATTCCTAACCAATATTAAAGTAGAAACATTTATTACTATTGCCAGTAACCCATTTCCAACATCCTCATTATAATTACGTGAGAGGCTGTAAGAGTGTGTATGAGATTGGAAATGAGGATTGATCTTGCCTTTTCCACACGTTCCTGGGAAGACAGGTATAGAGAGTAGGAGGAATTGTAGACACCACCCCTGCCCCACCCTGTCCCTTGCCCTTGCTATTTGACTCCAGTCTTTCTACAAGGTCTCTGTCACCCAGGTCAGCTGCACACATATAATGGTATCTTACTCATTCTTCTCTTTTGAACCTGATGGTTTTGTCATCCTAAATAGTAAAGACACCTGTTGCCTCCATGAGTTTTTGATGTCTCTAAACTTTTTAAAAAAATTCTTTATTTAAATTCATTTAGTTATATATCATGTATTATTATTAGTTTCAGTGGTAGAGTTCAGTGATTCATCAGTTGCATTTAACACCCAGCGCTCATTACATCAAGTGCCCTCCTTAATGCCCATCTCCCAGTTACCCTATCCCCCCACCCACCTCCCCTCCAACAAACCTGTTTGTTTCTTTTTTTTAAAAAAAAAAGATTTATTTATTTATTTATTTGACAGAAAGAGAGAGAGCAAAAGCATGAGCAGGGGGAGGGGCAGAGGCAGAGGGAGAAGCAGATGACCTGTTGAGCAGGGAGCCCGATGTGGGACTCAATCCTAGGACCCTGGGATCATGACCTGAGCCGAAGGCAGACGCTTAACTGACTGAGTCACCCACGCGCCTCTCAGTTTGTTTCTTACAGTTAAAAGTCTCTTGTGGTTTCCCCCCCTCTCTGTTTTTATCGTATTTTATTTTTCTTTCCCTTCCCCATGTTCATCTGTTTTGTTTCTTAAATTCCACATATGAGTGAAGTCATATGGTATTTTTCTTTCTCTGATTGACTTATTTCACTTAGCATAATATCCTCTAGTTCCATCCATTTCTTTACAAGTGGCAAGATTTAATTCTTTTTTATGGCTGAGTAATAGTCCTGTGTGTGTGTGTGTGTGTGTGTGTGTGTGTGTGTGTGTGTGTGTTTACACCACACTGTGTTTATCCATTCATCTGTCAGTGGACATCTGGGCTCTTTCCATACTTTGGCTGTCGTGGACATTGCTGCTGTAAACATTGGGGTGCATGTGCCCCTTGGGATCACTATTTTTGTATCCTTTTGGATAAATATCTAATAATACAATTGAGGGGTCATAGGGTAGTTCTATTTTTAACTTTTTGAGAAACCTCCATACTGTTTTCCAGAGCGGCTGCCCCAGTTTGCATTCCCACCAACAGTGTAGGAGGGTTCCCCTTTCTCTGCATCCTCGCCAACATCTATCATTGGGTTCCCCTTTCTCTGCATCCTCACCAACATCTATCATTTCCTGACTTGTTAATTTTAGCCATTCTGACTGTTGTGAGGTGGTATCTCATTGTGGTTTTGATTTGTATTTCCCTGATGCCACTGATGTCTCTAAACTTCTAAGGGTAGCAACTGGGGCAGATTCTTCTTAAAATCCTTTCAGAACCTAGCAACATACTTTTTTTGTAAAAACAATGATTCTGTAATCCAAGGCCAAGGTTATAGGTTTTGCTCTGCCACTTATTAATAACCTCAAGTAAATCATTAAACTTCCAATGAACCTTGGTCCTCTCATCTCCAGAGAAGGAAGACATGATTCTGTCTCCTTTTTCTGGTAGGTATGAAAGTTTAAAATGATATATTTCAAGTAAAAACTTTTAAATATTACTGTCATGAGAGTAGACAATCAAATATTTGATAAATGCATTCTATATATTTAGACATACTTATATACCTTATGGTTTTAGTAGTGAGTTCAGAGTATTGCTATCTATTTCTGATTCTGAAGTAACTCTCTATTTTAAAATTAGATACCTTTAGAAGCACATTAATGCCATGACCTCACTAAAATTTTCTTTTGCTGTCATGAAATATTAAAAATTCTTAAATAGAATAAGATACTAGCACGTTCTAGTGGATTATATTTTAAGATCTATATGTTTCTTTAGATAGCACAGTTTTACTAGTTTCATGATGTATCAGAGATAAAATTGCCTTGGGGGGGATGAACACATTGGGTGAAGGGGAGTGGAAAATATAGGCTTCCAGTTATGGAATGAATAAGTCATGGGATTAAAAGGCACAGCATAGGGAACTGAAAAAAAAATTGCCCCTTTGTATATTTTGGGAGAAATAATGAGGTATCATATGTATATATAATATATGTGTATTTGCATATTGTATTATACTATAATTATATATATTTACACCTTACATTTTATTATATTATAATTTTATATATAGAAAGAGATTGAGTTTTTTCATAACTCTTAATGCATAACTCACTAGAACTTTTGTGTGGTGAACCCATGTCACAAGTTAATTTGCCTTATGATAGGATCATATAATTTTTCAATTAAGTTTTTAATTTTAATTCCAGTATAGTTAACATATAGTATTATATTAGTTTCAGGTGTACAATATAGTGATTCAACAGTTTTATACATTACTCAGTGCTCATCATGATACGTGTATTTTTTAATCCCCATCACCTATTTTACCTACCACCTCCCTGTGGTAACTGTCATCTTGTTCTCTGTAATAAAGAGTCTGTTTCTTGGTTTGCCTCTCTCTTTTATCCCTTTGTTCATTTGTTTCTTAAATTCTACATATGAATGAAATCATTTGGTATTTGTCTTTGTCTGACTTACTCATTTCACTTAGCCTTATACTCTTTAATTCCATCCATGTTGTTGCAAATGGCAAGATTTCATTCTTTTTTATGACTGAATAATATTCCATTGTATGTATACACCACATCTTCTTTATCCATTCATCTACCAGTGGATACTTGGGCTACTTCTATAATTTGGCTGTGGCAAATAATGCTGCAATAAACATAGGGATGTATGTATCTTTTTGAATAAGTGTTTTCATATTCTTTGGGTAAATACTCAGTAGTGGGATTGCTGGATCATATTGCAATTCTATTTTTAATTTTTTGAAGAACCTCCATATTGTTTTCCACAGTGGCTGAACCAGTTTGCATTCCCACCAACAGTGCACAAGGGTTCCTTTTTCTGCACACCCTCGCTGACACTTGTTTCTTGTGTTTTTGATGTTAGCCATTCTGACAGGCATGAGGTGATATTTCATTGTAGTTTTGACTTGCACTTTCCTGATGATGAGTGATGTTGAGCACCTTTCCATGTGTCTGTTTGGCCATCTGGATGTCTTCTTAGGAGAAATACCTGTTTCTCTCTTCTGCCCATTTTTAATTGGATTATTTGTTTTTAGGGGACTGAGTCCTATAAGTTCTTTGTAGATTTTGATTACTAACCTTTTGTCAGATAAGTCATTTGCAAATGCCTTCTCCCATTCTGTAGGTTGCCTTTTAGTTTTGATTGTTTCCTTTGCTGTGCAGAAGCTTTTAATTTTAGTGTAGTCCCAATAGTTTATTTTTGCTTTTGCTTCCCTTGCCTCAGGGGACCTATCTAGAAAAAGTTGCTACAGCTGATGTCACAGAAGTTACTGCCTGTGCTCTCTTCTAGGATTTTTATGGTTTCAGGTTTCATATTTAAGTCTTAATCCATTTTGAGTTTATTTTTGTGTATGGTGTAAAAAAGTGGTCCACTTTCATTCTTCTGCATGTAGCTGTCCAGTTTTCCCAGCACCATTTGTTGAAGAGACTTTTTCCTGGTGCATAGGATCTTATAATTTTGCCATTAGTAGACATCTTCTGGTTGGGATTCAAGAAGGCCCTACTTTTGGCTAGATTTACTTTTGGAAGAAATAATGATAAAATGAGTGCAGCTTATTACTATATTATGTTCATGAAATAAGTCTTATCCTATTAAATGTCAAAGGTTTATATTAATATGTATAAATCTTATCCCTTTGAGAAGAGCCTGTGGCTCCTTATAGCCTCTCAATTTATCTAAAAGCATGAGTTGAAAGAAAGATGATTGAAGAATATGCCCAATTATTACACAGATCTTCAAATAGAATATTAGTCAATTTTTGTTCTTTAAAAAATATGATAATTGCCTAACAGAGACTTGTTATACCATTGTTAGCTGGTAAGAAAGTATTTGGCCTGTACCTAAAACTTTTTAATAAAGGAGTTTGATTGCCTTTCACTTATGTATTTGCCAAAATGTGTAGCAGAAATGTCAAGGTTCAAGTGATGGTCTGTCCCAAGAAAACCTAGGTGTGGCTTTATAGGTGGGACCTAGCAACTGATTCCTATGATCAGAAGTTAGTTAGGGGCTGTAACACGGGCTCATTTAATTCTTGAAGGAAGTCTGGAGAAACAAAAATGGCCAGAGGGCAATCCTTGGTTGGGAGAGTAGAAGAGATGCAAATATGGGATATTATTCTTGGACAAAGTCAAGGCCTTTGGAGGAGGCTATCAGATGAGTCAGTAGCTTGACCAGAAATAAGGTGTAACATTCAGTTCTGTGTATATGATGGAGAGTTGCTTTTGGCTGCCCTTGATGGTTTTGAGGGGGCTCAATTTTTTTTGTGGCAGTAGTGGTGGGGTTTATGTGGGAATAAGGGAGCAGGTCTTCACATAGGGAGGGATTGCTTTTTTTCCCTTTAAGTTTTTTTGAGTCTCTTGGAACAAAATGCTGCTTTCTTGGAATGACTTGAGTTTCTGTGATTTTCGCTATCTGAGGTTTAATACTAACTTTTTGTCTTAGGCCCAATATGTGACTAACTACCAAGTTATCATTTTGCCTGAGATGGCCAGGGTAAATTAGTAGAAATGCAGCTTTACCATTTACTGATGTTTATTTAGCAGTCTAGCTGCCCACTGTTTAACTATAATCACAAACTCAGTTCTTTTGTTGTCCTGAAGCAGGATGTCATTAGTTCTTGTTTGATCTTATAATAGCTTCAAGTTGGTAACTCTTTCTCTAATCTGACCTTTATCTCTAATCTCTATTATGCATTGTTTTATTTACTAGCAAGACATTGGAAATGGACTTTTCCTTCAAGGTATGGTCGAAGGGAATATTCAGTGTCTTGTTATTGTGGACCTCTCTTTCCAGGGCCATAGCTGTTGATAGGAAAATTTCAAAGTTTTTAGTGATCTCTTAATTTTCATACTTTTTGATAGAATTCTCTCTCGCAAGGTTGGACTTTGCTTTATCTTTGTTGTATTGTCCAAAAGATGTGACATATTTTGGAAGTATTTTGTTATTTACCTGAGATTGACAGCAAAAAATTATTTATATCCTTCAAAATGATAGAATTATCTCAGTTCTTCAGCTGTCAGCCTATCCAGACTTAAATTCTCTCTCTCCCTCTCTCTCTCTCTCTCTCTCTCTCTCTTTCTCGACAGGATTCAAATAATAACAGGAAAGACTAGATATTCTCTCCAATTTGCAAACAGGATTTTTGTTTTAGTAACAACTGTACCATGCTTCTTTTTCCTGGATTTTTACAAACCTTTCAGTGTGATGTTTTATCTTAAAGTCAGTCAGGAGCTATGACACTTTCATGCTGTGATTCTCTTAAAAGGTAGATGTGCTAGAAAAACTTGCAGTGGCTAGTAATGCGGCATAGTCATGATGTGGTAGGCATGGTGGATTTTTGGTGCCTGGATCCCTCCCTTTGCAGCATTTCCGAACATTCTTCAAACATGACTTTCTCATTCCAGGAGCCTGGATTCATGCCCTTTCCTTCAAGTGTTTGTTTCCATCTGACTTTCAAGTAGTAAGAAAAACTGTTACTGAATAGGGAAATTGGGAAGATAAAAGACCTTCACATCCCCAAATAATGTATCTCTTCTAGTGGCTGTGATTGAAGGGCCTTAGGGCCGTATCCTTCTCAGTGCATTATATTAGGGCCCATCATCTTATTACTGGTGATGTTAACATCAATCTGTTGGTTAAGGTGGTGTCTGTCAGGTTTCACCACCGTTAATACTTTTCCTTTTTTTAGTTAATAAATATCTTAGGAGAGATACTTGAAGACTGAAAATATCATGTTTCTTTTTCACACTTTTACCCAGTAATCTTAGCATCCATTGGTAAATCTTGCCTAAAACAATTGTTACTAGGGTTTTCTAAAAGATGGTTTCTGTTTCTCTCATTCCTTTATTCATTGTAATTCTTCTTTAATGGAGAGAAGGAGAAATGGACTTATAACCACCCCCAGAGTAACAAGGTCTATTCACCTTTGTTCATGACTGGTCATATTTCTTTTTATCTAATATTCAGATATGCATATGGATATGAATATGGATATATGTATATGTAGATATGGATATAAATGTGAATATAGATATAAGCATTTATCTTTGGATATTGATATAAAAGAGAATAAAATACATATTCCAAAATTAATTCATACTGATTTTTCTTGGCTTTGAATATGCTAAATTTGTCAGGTTAAATTTATTTAAGAGCTTTTTCAAGAAACCACAATCTAAAAGGGACAGATTTGTTAAGAGGTCTTGGTATTTCTCTTCTACCTACATTTTCTATGCTTACTCTCTACATGGATCAAAGACATGTTCTAAAACCTAGCAAAGTATCTCCAGGGATTTGTGCTTCAGTAGAAGTATGAGACAGCACTATCAGTAATTATTGCTTTGGAATGGTTTAGTGTCCATCAAAATAAATAATATTTCTCCCTAGAATGCCTTGTGGGAATAAGGACATATGAATATATAATTAATAATTTTAGGAAACTTTTCCAGAGAATGAAAGAAAGAGTAGCACACTTGTATTAGACATTTATTATGTTATTCTGAATCCTTCTCTGTTGAATAACATCTTATTTAACTATACTCACATACACACACTCATGTGCATGTGTCTGAGGTTGTAATTAAACTGTAAAATCAGTCATTGTTAGGTACACATTTTTAAAGTGTTTTTTAATATATAATATTATATACTCTATGCTGTCTTAGTTCTATCCTTTTTTGAGACCATAATGTATATCATTTAGAATAGCTGCAGGGGCTACTGTGGGAAATGTCATGGGTCCTGTGCTGCCACTCACTTGCTTCTAGTTGTGAGTATACCATTTGACCTCCTTCCTCAAGTTTCCTCTTCATTGAAATGAAGTAATTTATCCCCAATTACCATCAAGAATCTCTCCAGTTTCCACAGGTCTTTATTTTGATGGTCTAGAATCTATATTCCAAAATAAAATTGTATTCATGGCTTACAGATTGTGGTTCAACCAGCTTGCATTCTTTTTTTTTTTTTAAGATTTTATTTATTTGAGAGAGAGAGAGAGAGAAGAGCACATAAGTTGGGAGGAGGGGCAGAGGGGGAGGGAAAAGCAGACTCCCCGCTGAGCAGGGAGCTGGACGTGAGCCTCCATCCCAGGACCCTGGGATCATGACTTGAACCGAAGGCAGCTTAGCTGACTGAGCCACACAGGCAGCACCCAACCTGCTTGCATTCTTTCTAGCTCTTTGTTATCCTCACTCTGTTCTTCCTGCATTGTGACTTTCAGTATATTGGAGTATCTCCGGTGTATTCTCCTTTCATTCTTTTTCATCTTTTTCTCTCACTTCTGATCTCTCTCTTCCCCTGCCCAGACTGAACTGTGGGCCACTTTTACCAATATCCTCGTTCCTTATTGTTTTCAGCCTTCTGTTGTGTCTCCTTGTGAAATGCCCATCTTTGAATAAGTGCTGCCATCTTCAGCTCTTCTTCACCAGTAAGGCTGAGAGCTCCAGAGAAAAATGGCAGGACCCAGCTAAACACGACCCTACAAATTCTTGGTTTTCAACACTGTTACTTATCTTGGTCAGCTCCTCCTTTTCTGCACTCTTCCTGCAACTATGAAAAACCCACACTATAATCTACACACCCCTATTTATTCCCTGCCTCACTGTGTTACCAATTAGCTTGCCTTCAACTTTATAGAAAAACTTAACTGTAGAATGTGTAGAACTTGTTCCTCTCTACCCATCTGCATATGTAAGTGCATCCACATCTGTCCTGCCCTTCTCCTTCCATTATCAAGAGAGAAGGTGTTTCTCTTGTTTAAGGCCAACCTTTCCACTCATGATATTGATCCCAGTTCCTGCCCAGTCCTCTGAGATCTGATTCCACTAATTACTTTGTCTTTTCTGTATGTGGAAATCTTTTTAATTCCAGTCCCCCTAATATTAGTTTTGTGACCTTAGGAAAATTTCTTAACCTCTCTGTGTCTCCAGTTACCTTTTTTGCAAAACTGCAGTAATAATGGCACCTATTTCTTAGGGTTTTTGTGAAGATGAAATGAGATGGTGTATATCTAAAGTGCTTCATAAGGTGCCTGGTATATAATAATTGCTAATTAAATGTTAGATATTATATTTCTATTACCGTGTAACAAATTACCACAAACTTGTGACTTTAAAAAATATAAATTAACTATCTTATAGTTTCTGCAGCTCAGGGGTACAGGTGTGGGTTAGCTGAATCCTCTACTCTGGGTCTAGGCAAGCTGAAATTAAGATGCTGGTTCATACTGTGATCTCACCTGAGGCTTCAGGGTCTCTTTCCATGCTCATTCAGGTCATTGGCCAAATGTAGTCCTTGCTCTTGTAACACTAAGATCCCTGTTTCCTCATTGGCTATTGGCCGGGGATTGCTCTTAAAAACTAGAGGCCATTCTCAGGTTCTTGCCTTGTGATCTTCTCGTAATGGTAGTTCAGTACTACTTCTTTGAGTCCACTGGGGAGCATCTCTCTGAAGCTTGGCCTTCTTTTGAAAGGCTCAAAGGCTCACCTGACTAGGTCAGGGCCATCCAGGATAATCTCTCTCTGATTTACTCAGTAAACCAGTTAGTAACCAAGTCAGGAGAGTGATATCCTTTCATATTTGATGGTCCCATCATGCAGACTCAAAGAGAAAGGATTACACAGATGTGTACCTTGGGGACCATCTTAGAATTCTGCCTACCACATATATTAACTATCTTATAGTTTCTGCAGCTCAGATAATACTATTGTTTATCTTAATAGCCTGTAACATGCTTCAGCTAAGCATGGCCCAACAGAAATGTAATGTGAGCCACATGTGTGATTTTATATTTTCAAACAGGCACATTACAAAAAAGCAAAAGAAGCCTGTGAAGTGAATTTTAATAAAATTTTATTTAACCCACTATATCCAAGTTACCAGTTTAACTTGTACTCCATATAAAATTATTATTGGGACTTTTTTTCATACTGAGTCTTCAAAATCAGATGTGAATTTTAATTTACATCACATCTCAATTTGAGCTAGCCACATTTCAAATGTTCAATAGCCACATGATGAGTGGCTACCATATTGGATACCACAGCTCTTATTAATGTTAAAAACAAACACACATGAAAACTCTTCTCTTGAATTTGAGTTACCTCATAAAAGTATCAGATTTATTCTTCTTTCATACAAATTTTCAAAAGAAATTGGGGCGCCTGGGTGGCTCAGTCAGTTAAGCGTCTGCCTTTGGCTCAGGTCATGATCCCAGGGTCCTGGGATCGAGCCCCGCATCGAGCTCCCTGCTCAGCGGGAAGCCTGCTTTTCCCTCTCCCCCTCCCCCTGCTTATGTTCCCTCTCTCGCTGTTGTCTCTCTCTGTCAAATAAATAAAATCTTTAAAAAAGAAAATTTCAAAAGAAATAATGAACACTTATTATTTCCACTTGTTCATCTTCCTTTCTCCCTTCAGTGTGGCTATGTGATTGTACCTATCATTCTATTGAAACTTTTCTCACTGTGGTCACCAGTTGAATCCACATTGTCAAACTGAATGAACACTTTTCAAATCCTCATCTTACAAAATTGCTCTGATAGTTTTAACACCATTGATTATTCTGTCTTTCTTCAGATGCTCATCTTCTACTTTCTGGGACCTGGCCCTTATTTATTTGATCCTCTGAGATGCCCTTCATACCATTTCTTATAGGCTTCATTCCGGGCTCTTCTTTCTTCCTGACCACTTTAAATACTATTCCCACAAGTCATTCTTTGTTCTTTCAAATGCTCTCTGTTTCCATTGTCATCCTCCCTCATAGTTTTAACTATCACCCCTACACAGCTAAGTCAGGTGAGTATATTGACCATCCAGACATTTACACTTTATACAAAATGTTTGAAGCGTATCTCCACTTGGATATCCCACTGCCATGCAAAACTCAGTATATCGAAGTAGATCATACATCTCTCTTCAAATATGACTTTTTTTCTGCATACTTTTCTTCAGGTGATGGCACCATCGCTTACCAGTTCACCCAAACCGGAACCCTTATAGACTCCTTTCTCTTCCTTGCTGTTCATAACTAACCAGTTACCAAATTTTGTTCATTTTTGTTCATTTTTGTTCATTTTCTCTCTGTCTTGGGTTTGGTTCTCTTCACCCCTGTTAGTACCCCCTTGTTCACACTCAACATCACCAACCACATCATTGGTTTATCCATTTGACATGTTATGTTTTGTTCCATTTCATTCCTGTCCTGGGACAAAGAAAAACAGATGCAGTCCCTGCCCTTACTGAGCTAGTGGCTGGCTGGATTGCAATAACCTTATGTAGGGGAGTCTCATGGCCAAAATCTCTGTGGCTTCATACAATATAAGTGTTTTCTTACTCAGGAGGTAGCCTGATGATGTGTGGTAGAGGTGCAGACTACTTCCATCCTGTTATTCTGCCATCTTCAGTACATGACCTCCAATGGTCCTGCTGAAGGGGGAGGTTTCTAATGCCTAGAGGTAAAAGTAATAGTGCATTACACCTGACCACATTGCACAACTAGGTGTAAATAAGGCTGGGAAATGTAATCTAGCTTGTGTGCTCGGGAGGAACATGAAAATGGCTTGAGGAATGAATAACTAGTCTTGCCCATGTTCTTGTTTCTTAGTTCCTCCAGTACCTCACTGTGATCATTATGATGGATCTAAAGCGAAAACCTGACACTTCTTGCAAATATTCAGTGTCTCCTTAAAACCTCATAGAAGGTGCTACATGATTTGACCCTTAATCCTGTCTCAGTGTCATCTCTCATGACTAGCCATTTATGCACTAGCAACATGGGAGTTTTTCACACTTACTGAAGTTCTTCCATTTCACATATTTGCTTATGCTGTCCCTGTTCCCTGAAATGTCACCGTCACTTCTCTCCAGGGCTTCTGTTTCTACCAAGTTACTCCTATTCCTCCTTTTAGCCTCAGCTCAAATGCCAGTTCTTTGAAAATGATTTCCTGTTGCTGTCCTTCTCTGGACTGGATTTGGTGCCCCCTTTTTGTGCTTCTGTTTTTTCTCTGAACACATTACCTTGCTGTTACCTGCTTTTCACTCATCTCCTTCCTGGTGCCAGGGCCACTCTGCACCTGGCCTTCCTCAGCATGTAGCACGTAACTCAGCTATGATTTGCTGAGTGAGTGCCAGCTGTGATTCCATTTCTTCCTGATCCCTCTTTTCTGAGACACCTCCCTTATTCTTTCTTCACTGCTGAGCTACTTCCTACTTCTCTACGTGTGGGCCTTTGATATCAGATGACATGGCTTTGGTATTTGTAGATTTGATTTGTTTGCTGAGATCTTTAGCTTTGACTGTGGCTTATCTATTGAAGGAGTTATGCTTAAAAATAAATAGGTAAGTGATTAAGTAAATAACAAACTAAAAGCAACAGAGTAGCAGTTCCATATTATATGACATTGGTCAACAGAATCTTTTCCTTAGCAGAGTTCTGTTTCTAGGGTAGCAGTGCTTCCAGCATTTTCCGAGCCTAAGGCTTTTGCTGCTTTTGGCAGTTTTCTCTGAAACGAGGCAGTGATAGGATTAGTATCTTTAGTCCATCAGATGTCGGTCTACAGATTGCAGTTCATGAGAAACACTGGCTGGAACTTTTCCAAGGAAAAGAGCCCAGCTGTTGAGAGGACAGAAGACAGATATTTATGCTTTGTGACTGATAATAGCAATCTGGACTCAGCCAAGAAAAAATAACAAATGACTTTTTTAGTTCGTCAATTGTGAACATACCAAGAAATTCTTGTCTGACAAACAGCCTGAGGAGTTAGAGGATGACAGCCTGTGAATGAGAATGGAAGCAGATAATGTGGAGCTGTCTATCCATTCATTGCCCCATAGATTTATCTAGTCTTCATACATTAAAAGATGGTTAACATGTGCACCCAGACCTCAAGTTTACCTTTTAGTAGGAGGGGTAAGTGTGAAAAGCAGGATTTCAAAGCCTTATATAAGGTGCCTTAGGAGGGGCTATGGGAGTGTAGAAGAAACTCTGACAAGGGGGTTTAGGGCCAACCTGATGGAAACTATATCTGAATGGAGTCTAGAAGGATGAAAAGATAAAGCTAAGGTAAAAGGAGAATGAAGATGTGTCATGGGGAGAGGGAGGTACCTGGCAGAGAGAGAAGCATGTGTGTAAGAGGAAAATTTTATACTGTTGATGCATAAAGGATGAAGTGAGTAAGAAAGGCTATGAAGAAGGAAGTCTAGGTGTCAGGGGAGCCAGGGGTGGGGGCTTCTGTGCTACAGGGATCTTCTAAGCAGGTCATCATCCCGTGTTTTTGAATAATCACTCTGGCACAATGATTATAGTCCATGCCTCAAGGCAAAGACGAGATGAAGAGAGCCTAAAAAAGCCATGGGATAGAAAACAGAGAATGGGGCTTAGTCCTTGGTTTATATGAAGGAAGGGTGCACATAAAGAGAAAAGGATGTGTTTGTTTTATTTATTTTTTTTTATAATCAAGGTGACTGGGTGCTCTCTCTACCTCAAATAAAAATTAAAAGGGTTTTGGGGTAAAGGAGGAGTATTGTTTCACACCAGTTTCAGATACTGTTGGCACATCCAAGTGGTTTGGACAGCTCTTCTCTGGTCCCAGCAGTCAAGTACATACATATAAAAGTCGCCTATTTGGAGAAATTGGGTTAGGGTTATAGATGTGGGAATCTTCAGTACATAGGGAGAGACAACACACACACACACACACACACACACACACACACACACACACACACACACACCATCAGCATTTGAGATACAGGTAGACAAGTGATCTAGCTGAGGAGACTGAAAAGGGTGGGATGAAAACCAAGGTAGAATTTTCATAAAAATCGAAGAGGGAAAATATTTCAGAAAACTGACGTGTCTGAAGTGGCAGATAAGTTTATAAAAAGAAGATGGAAACATATTCCACTGTGTGTGCAGCTATCTCCAAGCTCCACTTCCATTGTTTACTGCTGTGGGATTCATAATAGTGAAATGTTGGAAATTAAGGATCTTTTATTAGAGAAATGGATAAAGAAATCATGGTACATTCACACAATGGTACACTGTATAGCCATTAAAAATGATATAGAAAATAGTATATGAAAATATATTTAAGATATGCTCTAAGTAAAAAGCAGGTAACAAAAGTGTGTATATTTCATTTTGTCTTGTATGTATGCCTATATAGACCTACAGTATTTATATGCATGACTATATATGTGCACAAAATTATTTGAAAGAGTTCACAACCAGCTGTTATCATTATTTGTCTATGAATGGAGGCTTGTTTTCCTTTTTCCCCTTATGCTTTCTATTTTTTTGGTGATAAACAGGTATTGGCTTGATAAAGTGAAATAAAATAGGTATCTTTTTGTAGTAGAAAAGGTTCCATTTGATTACATGATCAGGATGTGTGTAGAGAACAGTTTCAAGAGGATAATGGGAGCAGAGGCTAGTAGGTAGGGGTTGGAAGAGTGAATAGACAGTAAGAAAGAGAGACAAGGAGTATGATACTTTGAAAAGTTTTGATGAGAAAAGGAAAGGTCTGAAAGAGAACATAATTAGTGGAGGAAGGTAAAGGATGTTAGGATTTTGAGTCATTTTGGTTTGGTTTTTCTTTAGTTTTGTGCATGTACACATGCATGTGCGTGTGTGTGTGTGGGGGTGTGTGTAACAGAGACAGGAGAGGCGATTACAGAGAATAGGTGTGTCTCTGTGTAAATGTGTAATGGGTTTTAGGATGATCAGAGGAAACCAAAATAAAGAACTTGCAGATTCAGGACAGAGAAGGAAGATAATAGATGGAGCAAATACCAGAGAAGGTAGATGGGGATGGAGTCAAGAAACAGGTGTGGAGATGGGTCTTCCTAGGGGAAAGAACATATCATCCCTGAGATTAGAGAGAACAGTGTAAATGGCTTGTTTAAGGGGGTAAGATGGGTCAGAACATCCAGGGAGTTTAAATCTGATAGTCCTTTAATAGTGAGCAAGTCTTTTATAGTGAAGAGATGTGTGGGGGTCTGATGAAAACCCTTAAGGTTTGGAAGTGTCCTTCAAAGACTGAAAGAGTCAATTAATCAAGGATAAAAATTGGTATGTGTTTCTAGAAAAAGACTCAGCAAACTCTGACCAGGGAGCCAAATCTAGCCTGTGGTCTGTCTTTGTGGCCCATGTGCTAATAAGCATATTTCTTACATTTTTAAAGGTTGTTTAAAAAAAGAGGAAGAAATGTATGGATATGACACAGACCATATGTGACTTGAAAATCCTGAAGTATTTACTATTTAACTCCTTACAGAAAATTTTTCCAACTTTGTTCTTTGGTAATCAGATTGAAGTAGAATCCCTCACTTTGTAGCAGGAATTCCCTTTGCTCTAAAAGCAGTCAGCAACCTATCTAAAGAGTGTTTTAATTGGCAAATGGTCAGGGATAGGTCTGAGGTATGGGCAGTGTTCAATTTGTTGATATGTGTGATGCTTACATAGGTATTTACTTTAACACTATGCATTACTCCATAGTGTGCTGGGACAGTGACTCAAAAAATAATCCTTGATTTGTAGCATTTGCCACTTTCCATGGTATAAGTACTCCCAACATGGCTAATTTCAGGCTACCAATTAGTACTGAATGAGAAGTTGGGAAGAAATGTGCAGAATTGGTTCTCACAAGCCAGTTTGGGCCAGTTTGGGATTTTTTTCCACAGGGAAACAAATTTTGGAGAAATAGCTCATTCCATTTCATACCATATGAATTTTCTGACCTACTCTTGTGAGTTAATTACACTGACTAAACTGTAAAGACTTTTGAAAAGTTTCTACTTCCATTTTTTGTAGCTACAGCTGAATTTGAATTCTAGGGTTAAGCTGATACCTGGGAAGATGCACATCTTGATGAAGCAGAAAAGCCGTTGTTTCCTTGATAGAGCACAGCTCAAATTTAGGAATGTGAGAACCGTGTTTTGGTATAAACTTCTGATACTTTGAGACCTCTTTGGAGATTAGAATAAATGGAAATGCCCATAAGCTGAAGGGCACAAATGGAATCCATCCAGATAGGGTTGCACTACAGCAGAACCAGGAAGCCACCTCTGACATGCCTGTGGTAGCCCTTGCTTCTTTATCTAGAAGAAAAGCTTAGTTTCTGAAGGCACTCATTTTCCCCAGTTTCTTATAGGCAGCCCACTTCTGTAAGTTGGACACCATTGCTACCCTAAACCAAGCCTCTTTGGCTACTCTGATAGGACAATGTTTCCTTTAAGGTTGACTTTTAGGAAGACCGTGTGTGCCAGTATGCATCAAGAGTTGCTCTCTGGGCCTTCTTTCCTTACAACATATTAGAGTAACCCACTATATTTCCTCTTGCATATTTTCCAGGGTATTTTATTTTCTGTTCCCCACATCTTCTCAGCTTCTATAAACTTAAAAAATATAACTTAAGATATGAAGGCTTGTTATGAGTTAATGAAATGGCCAAAAATTGTTAATCTCCTCAAAGGGAATAGCTGTGAATGCTCTGCTGGGCACTAGCAGAAAAAATCTCAGCTCCTCAATATGAATTGTTCTCATCACGGCTTCATGTTTCTGTAAAGGAGCATTTCTTTAGCATTCTTTCAACTGCTTTTAATCAGTTTAAGCTTTGATTAAAAATGAAATAAAAAGTGAAAAATTTCCTATACAATTTGATATAAATAATGAGGAGCTGATAGAATTATATATATAAGAGAGTGGGGATTTGTTTAAATAATTTATTAGGAAAAGTCATCAAAATATATAAATGTTAGGAAAATATAATAATAGATATTTGAACAAAATATGTAAGACCAAACACCTGGAATAATTAGAGGCATAATTCCCTTCCCAAACAACGTTTCCTGTTTAGCTAGTTTGAGGTTTATTCTGGGACCTGTCACTTCATCGTACTTCAATATCTCTTCATGGCAACCTTCTCTTTATCGCCAGTTTCCACTGGCAAATATTTCTTTTTCTTGCAAAAAACCTCCTGATGTGTGCTAAAATCAAGAGTAATGGACAGTAAACAGATGCTGAAAGGAGCTAGCTCATAAGTGATAGGTAAGTACTCTGTGCCATGTATTCTCATTATTCAAAGGCCTTTTGACTTACTTGCTAGATCTTGGCTACATTCTAGATAGGTGAAGTATTATTATCTTTATGAATAATGGATTTCATAAATATGAGGGGTAAAAAATTTAAGGATCAACTGAACAATTTCTAACAATCTAATGAGAAAACTCATTGCAGGGCCAAGGGCATTAATGCAGAAAGTTGAAAAAAATCAAGAGAGTTTAAAAGATCCCAGTCAATTGAATCATGGATTATTTAATTCTAAATAGCTAAGTTTTATGACTTTGGATGAGAAAGAGAGTTTTGTTTTGTATATCTTTTTTCTCTCTTTTTAAAAATAGATTAAGTCTTTTAAATATTTATTTTTAAACCATATGTTCAATTTTAATCTTGAACTCACTGGAAAGGAACACTTCTTCAGTACTATAATAAACGTAAATACCAAGCATTTAAAATGCATATTTGGCTTCTATAAACCAGAATAATGTATTTTAAATCTTCTATAGACTGTGACGTAAATCACTTGATACTCTGAAATTCCTACATTAGCTTGAAATCATAGTCATTCTAAGTGACATTCATATTTGTATATATTTTTTAAACCCAAACATTCATAAGTGTGTGACTTCTGTGAGGCCTTTAGACATGTTTATAATTGCGCAGAGCTTTGGGGTCCCTCATCCATCAGCATATGCTCCCCTACTGCAGTACCACTGTATCTCGGAGTTCACTGCACACCCCAGCTGTAGTGCTCCTTCATGAAGTCGTCTCTCCTTGAGCTGTCTTTATAATACCGCAAGTCCTTGAATAATTGTTAAGTTAGGTCCCCCAAAATCCCAATAGTGGTAGCTAGACTCTTTTTTAGCATAGTGACACATAAAAATTCTTAGTTACAATAACTTTTACCAAAAAAGAATTTCATAGAGTATTGCAATGAAGAATGTGTCTCAAATACACCTGTGTTTTAGTTTTATCTACAAGGGGAAGTGTTATGCTGCTTACTGAGAGGAAGTAGGGCATCTTTTTCTACTTTGTGTATAATTGATTTATTAGGTCAGTGGAGAGCAAAATAATATATAGCAATTGACAAAGGACAGAACTTCTATACAGACATTCTGTACCTGATCAGGTGAGGGGATTTTTACTCAGACTTATTTTCTTGCTACTCTTTTCAGGTTCTTTTTTCTAACCCAGCTCATTCTTTCTTGGGCTTTATTAATAGCCTGCTGAACATTGGCTTCAAGCTCTTTTTATTTTCTCTGTGTTTCCTTTGACTTCAAACCTTAGAACTTTCCTTGTCTCTTGGCCCATCCTACACTGGGGTTTGACACCAGCTTCCCCTTACCCTCTGCCTCAAACCTGAGGGCTGCCTGCACCTACTCCTGTGCCTGGCCACAGTGTGTTTAGCCATAGGCACACCATTTTTCAAAAGAAGAAGTGAGGAGATGGGAGGATGATGTCTTTAACCTGGCATGTCGAGATTGAAATGCCCACAGGGACTCAGCAACCAGCTCAGGAAGAAAGTCTATGCTGGTGATAAAGATTCGGCGGGTCATCACCGTATAGAGAAATAAAAATGTCATTGGTATGAGTTAGATTACCACGGGAAGCATATTAGTGAAAAGAAAAGACAGCTCAGCAAAGAACCCTAGGCATTTCAGGGAAGGACTCCCTACCCCCCAAAAAGAGGATTCCTGTGAAGACGACAAAGAGAA
Source organism: Zalophus californianus (assembly GCF_009762305.2). Lineage (NCBI taxonomy): Eukaryota > Metazoa > Chordata > Mammalia > Carnivora > Otariidae > Zalophus > Zalophus californianus. Next base: position 128,182,416 of record NC_045598.1, read on the forward strand.
TGAAGAGAGAGGGCAGCATTTCAAGGAGGAGAATGAGGTTAAAAGAGCGTGTTATCACAGATAAATAAATTAAGGACTAAAACTTTTTACATTGCTGACTTAGACCAATTTTGGAGGAATAGGAAAGACAGAAATTTGATATACAATAAGAAATGCGTGGATGGTTTGAAGGTGAACTTGTGAGGAGGAATCATTTATCCATTGGCTCAAGAAGCTGTCAGCCTAAGAGAATATGGGGCAAATCCCTTTAACTCTGGTCTCTGTTTTTTCAGTTGTAGAATAAGGGAATTAAAATAAATGTTCTCCAACCACTGTTCTGCTATAATATTTTATCACTCTAGGAGTCTAAATCAGTTCTTCAGAAGGAACAAAATTATAGCATGCTAAGCTATACTTGACTGTCATCTCTACACTTGTCTTTGCATGTTTGCTCTGTATTTAACAATCTGCAAGCAGTATGGTACTTGTTTTGTTTTTGTCACACATTTGCACTGTTTCAGCAGTTCATGCTGTTATAGTTGACTTAAATTCCTAATTTGTTTTGTTAGTAGAAAGGATATACCACATTATTTTGAAGCACTAAGAAAAGCCAAAAATAGAATGGAAAATGTACCATTTTACAAATAGAACTTTTGTTTTTGTTTCTAACATTGGGTTGTTAAAGACTTCTTCTAAAACTTTTTTATACATCTCTTTTGAATCCCAGGTATTGCAATTTCAGATGAACTCGATAAGGTAAGTTGAAAAGAAAATATAGAATTTACATTTTATTTTAATTCACTGTCTAAATGAAAAACTATCTGAAACATAAAGTCTTCAAATATAATTTATTTGGTGCTAACTTTTCAAAACTTCCAGTTATATGCTTTGATTCTTTTATGAAAGTTATTGCATGAAGTATATATATCACCTACTCTTCAGAGTCAGGAGTTTTAGAATTTGGTTAGAGAAAACTGAATCTCACTGAATCACTATACTTAAAAAAAAGAAAACTAATCATATTATATTACGTAAAATATTTTTTTCTGTACATGATGATGAAGATGAGGATATGGAAGACACTTGTACTTTTCTATAGCTATCCTTTGGAAAACTTAGTAAGTTTTTGTATTGTTTTATTTTTAAATTCCAAGATATGAAGAGAATATGATGGTACCTTTACTGGAGTGATAGTTGTGAAGGTGGTGAGAAGTGACATCATTAGGAATGTATTTTAACAGTGGTGTCAGTAGAACCTGTTAAGTGTACCCGATGTGGGGAGTTATAGAAGAAATCAGTCACAAATAAATAAATAAAATCTTTAAAAAAGGGGGGGGCGTGTGGGTGTCTCAGTCATTAAGCGTCTGCCTTTGGCTCAGGTCATGATCCCAGGGTCCTGGGATCCAGCCCCACATCGGACTCCCTGCTCTGCGGGAAGCCTGCTTCTCCCTCTCCCACTCCCCCTACTTGTGTTCCCTCTCTCACGGTCTCTTTCTCTGTGTCAAATAAATAAATAAAATCTTTAAAAAAAAGAGGAAGAAATCAGTCAATGATGATTTCTAGGTTTGGGAGATAAACAACTAAGTACACTGTAGTGCCATTTATCAAAATAGGAAAAACTGGAGAAAAGCAGATTAGGCAGATTGCAGTAACAGTAAGAGTTCCTTTTGGCTTATTTTTAGTTGTATATTAAGCATATTTATATGCACTATTACTCATGAGAGACTTGATTTAGTTTTACATTTAGGAGTCATTGGGATAGAAGTTGTCATTTTTGTTTGGTTTGGTTTGGTCTCAGGACCCCTCTACATTCTTATGACAGAGGGCCTCAAGAGGCTTTGGTTTGTGTAGATTATATCTATCGATATCTACCGTGTAAGAAATTAAGACTTCTAAAAAATGTACATGTTGTTCATTTTAAAAATAGCAGTGATAAAGCCATTATATTAACAAAGATAACATTTTTTATGAAAAATACTTTATTTGCCAAAACAAGGTATTTGTGAGAACATTACATTATTTACATTTTTAAAAGTCTCTTTAATGCCTGGCTTAATTGGAAATTTCTGCATTTTCATAACTATTTCTGCGCTCATTGTGTTATGTTGTTTCGGCTGAAAAAAAAAATCTGACATCAGATATGTGGTTGAAAAGGGCAAAACGCCTAGAAATAGCCATTAATATTTGGTGACTGTTGACCCCAAATCTCTCTAAATAGAAGACATATTGCAGCTGGCTTGGTGGCTAGATACACAGATAGAAAGAGAATGATAGAAAGTATCATACAAAAAATGGGATTCTGTGAATCATTACATTTTAAAATAATAAACTATAATGTAATAATTGTATTATTTTTACAAAAACAATAAAGTTAATACTCTTCTATTCCAAATAGGATTATACCTTCTGAATTTTGTACCATAAAAATACATTTCTGTTTGACTAAATAATAATTAAAATTTATCAACATACTTATAAGTATTAAGTAAGTTAACAAACCATCATAATATTTAAAAAATTAATTTATATCTATACTAACTCTGTGCAAAACTAGATCTTGACTACAAATAATAGCAAGTAGGAAAAGCGGCAGATGTGGTCTCTTGACTTTGTCCTGCTTTTCTAGTCTTCTTCCTCTTTGTGTCCATCATTGTCTTTGCCCCAGCTGGCCTCCTTCTTATACCATGACCTTCCTTACAACTTGCAGAAATTTCATAATCCCTACTCCTGCATTTTTATTCTGTGTTCACTTTAAGTACAAAGACCTCATCATCTCTATTTCTAGGTTCATTTGCTCCTTCCAATATATTTTGCAAAGCCCTGGCTGCCTGAGCCATATATGAACTTGTGTGATTTTGCTTGGCCCTTGTCCTTCCTTTCTTCTGGGTTCTAATTAGCAGTGGGGTTGGTGTCTACACCTTTTTTGTGAGCTAAAGAATATACTAATTGTTTTTTCAACTGAAAATAGATTTCACCCTCACCCTCAGTGGATGCCATGATCCTTGATTAGTATCATCCTCAGGACACATCCATACCCCAATACCCTCTCTCTTCCAAGTACTAGCTGAAAGGAGTTTCAATTTAACTAAATTGCTATTTTTCATTTACTTACCTGATATTCCTATTTTTGAGGACTTCATGGAAATTGCTGAAATTTATTGTACATTTAATATTCTTAATTTTTACTGGGAAGATGTCAATAATTGTCATAAATAAACTTTTATTTAAAAATACTTATGTAAATGTAAAGAAATTGTTCCCATTCTCATACCTAATTTTTTGAGAGTTCCCAGATAATAAAAGGCAAACACAGGCTGCCAGAGCCATAGCCACTATTCTTTGCCTGCCTGGAAAGCAGCTTTGGTTGGGGAGAGAGTTGGCCCCATGGCGCTCTCTGCTGACCACTAAGCTCACAGTCCTGCATTTCTCTCAGTAAGAAAATGTGACTCTCAGGCAGATACTAAAAAAACCCAAAAGGAATGATTTACAACTTGCGTTGACCTGACACCTATGTCTTTAATGTAATAATAAAAATCAATTAAGTTTCTTCCTTTTAATCTTCCATTAAAAATTTGGGGGGTTTGCTAAAGATCTATTTTTCTTAACCTTTATAAAGTACCATCATTTACTATCCTATTCCAATTATATTTAATTGTCATTTCTTTGAAATGATTTTTTTTTCCTGCGGATTTCAAAGTTAGTTTGTGAATTCTGATAAAGGTAGTAAGAATGATTAATCTTACTTAAAATGGAAACAATAAAACAAAACAGAGGCTAATGTTAGTTTTAAAGCTTTTATTTTTAGTTGTGGGAATTCTGTCAATTTCTTTTCATTAGTTTTGTCCTTCCTCTTTCCTTAGCCACTGTATTGGTTTTCTATTGCTGCTGTAACAAATTAAAATAATGCAAATTTATTATCTTATGTTTCTGTAGTTTAGAAGTTCAACATGAGTCTCTCTGGGCTTAAATCAAGGTATCATAGGGTGCATTCCTTCCTGAAGTTCTAGGGGAAATCTGTGTCTTTGCCTTTTCCAGCTCTTAGAGGCTGCTCTATTTCTTGGTGCATGACCCTTTTCCTCCATCTTGAAAACCAGAAACATCTCATCTCTGGCTAATTGTAATCAGGAAAAGCTTTCTGCTTTTGTGGGATCATGTGATTAGGTTGGGGCCACCTGGCTAATCCAGATAATCGAATCTTAACATTTTTAACTTTAATCATGCTAAGTCCCTTTTGCCATTTAATGTAACATATTCACAGGTTTGGGGGTTAGGATGTGGACATTCTGGAGAAGCTATCGTTTTGCCTCACAGCCACTATTCAGGTTCAGATAGTATTACCTTTCATATCTGTCTCTAATTCTTCAGGCTGCTACCATTCCAGTTCATCCTTTAAAATGCCATATAGGAGACATGACTGGTGCCTGCTCAGTTTCTGTTCGTTGGGGCAGTGTGACCAAGCCTTCAAGTGCTGTGAGGGTTGGGTGCTTCTGGGCTCACTGTTTTCCTAAGGATTGCTCAATCCATTGGGAGCCATCCTGCCCAGAGATGCCTGGGTTGGCCCTCAGTTAGTAACTGACTGAAATAAGACTCTGACTTGTCATTTACATTCCAGAGATCCTTATGAGATCAGGCTGTGAGTAGACTTTACCCGAACCCATATGTTTGCCTAGTTTCTTCCCCTGTCTTCTGCTTCCTTTACTCTCTTACAGGTTCACTTGAGAGACCCTATGAATATATCACATTTTTTAGCCTCTGGTTCTAGGGAAACTTACTTTGAGAATCCTGCTAATAATTTTCCATGACACCCTGCTACTTCAGATTAAGTCCAAATTTCTAATAGAATAAGCGGTCTCCATTTTGTCACTCAAATCTGTATTTTATGCTTTGCTTCCCTCTTTTTCTCTATTCAGAGTCTGTTTTGTGCTCAACAAGGAATAGTGTAAGGCAGCTAGACTACAGTACTTTTCATATTTTTTGTTTATTTTCACATTTTTGCTCATTGTCATTCCCTCTCTTCTCTCTAAGTTTTCCATTTTTCAAGCTCCAGCCTTCCCTGATCACTCTTGCAGAAAGTGATCTTACCTCCTCTGAGTTTTTAGAGGATATAGCAACCACATCACAAATGACACTTCTTGTCTCATATTATGGAAATTTTTGTTCACTGCTTGAAGAAATTGCCTGATATTTTGGAAAAATCCACAGAGGAAACCTTGGATTGAACTTGGCTCCTGCCATTTACTAATTATGTGGACTTTAGAAAGTTATTTATAGATGTTGGGCTTTAGTTTCCTTCTCTGTGAAATGTAATGGTTTTAGTAACTATTGAAAATAACATCAATTATTCTCCCACTCAAAAATAATTTTAGGCAGATTGCTAAAATGTAAAACATTTAAAAGGAATATTTGGGAAAATCATTTCAAAGGGAACAGAGCATAGGAAATATATGAGTCCCCTGTGCAAAATGCAGTCTTGGGGCTCAATATCATCACTCTGGTTGAGCCACAATTGAGCTTTTTGTCACTTGGTATCATCACCACTCACAGGATCATAGCAGACTAGTTGTTCACAGGGAAACTATTCCTACTACTGAATCTTAAGAAAAATATCCCTCATTAATCCTCATGAAGTGGATACATATAATGTATCAATAATATTCTTTTTTTTAAGATTTTATTTATTTGACAAAGAGAGAGACAGCAAGAGAGGGAACAAGCAGGGGGAGTGGGAGAGGGAGAAGCAGGCTTCCTGCCGAGCAGGGAGCCCGATGTGGGGCTCGATCCCAGGACCCTGGGATCATGACCTGAGCCGAAGGCAGACGCTTAATGACTGGGCCACCCAGGCACCCCTATCAATAATATTCTTAAAAAATTTTTATGCTTCTGTGCACCAAAAGATATAATCAACAGGGTGCAAAAATAACTTCCAGATTAGTAGGAATATTTGCAAATCATATATATATATATAATAAGAGGTTAATATCCAGTATATATAAAGAACTCCTACAATTCAACAACAAAACAACCAGATTTTCAAATGGGCAAAGAACTTGAAGAGACATTTCTCCAAAGATGATGTACAAATGGCCAGTGAATATATGAAAAGATTCCCATATCACTAATCATTAGAGAGATGTAAATCAAAACCACAACGAGATACCATCTCAAACCCTTAGGATGGCTACTATCAGAAAAACCCCAGAAAATAATAAATGTTGGCAAAGATGTAGAGAAATTGGAACTTTTGCACACTGTTGGTGGGAATATAAAAGGGTGCAGTCACTATGGAAGACAGTATGGCAGTTCTTAAAAACATTAAAGATAAAATTACCATATGATCCAGCAATCCTACTTCTAGGTATGTATCCAAAAGAATTGAAAGCAGGATCTTGAAGACATATTTGCACATGCAGCACACCCATGTTCATTGTAACCTTATTCACAATAGCCAAAAGGTGGGAGCAACCAAGTGTCCACTGATGGATGAATAGAGAAACAAAACGTGATACACACACACAATGGAATATTACTCGGCCTTAAACAGGAAGGAGATCTTGTCATATGCTCCTACATTGATGAACCTTGAGGACATTATGCTAAGTGAAAAAAAAAGTTACAGAAAGACACATACTGTCTGATTCCAGTTATACGCCATATCTAAGGTAGTCAAATTCATAGAAACAGAAAGCACAATGATAGTCACCAAGGCCCAAGGGGAGTGGGACGTGGGAGTCGTTCAGCGGGTATAGGGCTTCAGTTTCACAAGGTGGAAGAGGCCCACTCAACATTGGTTTGCACTGCATCGTGAAATTACTTATTAACAGCCCTGAATTGTATACTTAAAATGTATACTTAAAAATGGTTTAGGAGGTTCATTTGTTTTACCATAATTTTAAAACAATGTATTCTTACAGTAAATAAGATCATTAGTTTCATAGGAGTTCTTTGAATACTGTCTGCTGACTAGACAGATGTCATGATGCAAAAGCAAAGTTTAGCTGGAACAATTCCACAGGAAGTCTAAATAGTGAGTTATACGACAGGGCTCCCTGGTGTTCTGGTGCAAGTAAAAGATACATTTTAGAGTATTTAGGGTTATAGACGGCTTGCATCTCTTTTAGACAACTCATCATTTAGACAACTCATTTAACCAACTTGTTAACTATTGAATGACAGCTCGAGTTTCTAGTCCTTGAATCTTTAAATAGGTGTAATAATAATAAAAATGGATATAATAATAATGGACTATTTAGTGCATACTATATTCTATACCTTGGGCTAAGCATTTCTTATAGATTACACCATTTTACCCTAATGAAAAAATATCTTACATTTGTTGAGAACTTACTGCATGCCAGACAGTGTTCTAAATTATTTACCTGCAGGATCTTATTTAATATTTACCAATACCCTGTGAAATTAGGTACTATTATTCCTGTTTGATGAACAACAAAATTGGGAGGCATAGAGGTTAATAAGTTTATCAGAAGTTTTATTAATTGAAAATAGAAGTGGGACACAGACACATTAATCTCAGAGCCCATGCTCTTAACAATTATGTCATTTATGTGATATAGTTACTGTTAGTTATCAGTCTATTAGATGACAAAACAGGAGCTCTTAGAGTTTCATAAGTTCCTCTTGGTCCCACAGTAGATAGAAGAACTGGAACTCAAACCCAGACAGTTTATACTCCAGAATCTATACTTGTAGTCTCTCCAGTGGATTATACCAGTACAGTTCCTATTACAGGTGCCTGGTGCAGAAAAATCACTCAATTAATAATTCCTTTCTTTATTAGAAACTCTTTGTTCAGGGCGCCTGGGTGACTCAGTCGTTAAGCGTCTGCCTTCGGCTCATGTCATGATCCCAGCCTGGGATCGAGTCCCGCATCGGGCTCCCTGCTCAGTAGGAAGCCTGCTTTTCCCTCTCCCACTCCCCCTGCTTGTGTTCCCTCTCTCGCTATGTATCTCTCTCTGTCAAATAAATAAATAAAATCTTTTTTTTTTTTTTTTAGAAAAGAAAGAAACTCTTTGTTCACAGTGCCTACTAAGTCTGCGCTAAGCCTTGGGGAAATTATCGTGTAATAGCCAGAACTAAGTATGTTCCATTTCTCTAATCCAGTTTCACTTTTTGTGGCCTTTTACCTTATTACCTACTATCAAGACATTTTCTTTGAGTTATTTTATTATATTAAGAGCTCTAGTTCTAATATGATAGAAATCTAGAAAGGGAGGCCGACAGTGTAGTGTTCATTCTCACAAATTATGTTTCAACATGGCAGTTAAGTATATATGAGACCATGCAAAAGACTAAGTAGGTACATAATAATGGATTGTATTTATCAAGCATACAGTATGACAGGTACTGTGCCAGGTGTTGTAAGTACACTTTCTTACTAACATTTGCAAGAGCCCTATTTTGAGAAAGCTCTTATGTCCATTCTACACATAGGACAGTTGAAGCCCATGGAGTTTTGTAACTTGTGTGAATTTACAGACATAGATAATATACTGTAGAACTCAGATTTGAGTGCAAATTTAACTCCAAAACCCATTTTCTTAAATACTATGTTATGTTGCCTCACTAACAAGTAACAAGCTCAAAGAGAGACTTTTTTATTATTTCAGACTGGCTATCTGATGCGAGTAACATAATCTGGTACAGACATAATATGCCATGGGCTTTCTAGCCACCTGATGATTATCCCTACTAAGTATACCAGTGGAAGGACTGAAATCTTAACTGCTTCAAAGATAAGATATTTTTTCACCAGATAGATTTGTTTTGCTATTGACTTTCCATTTCTATTCATTTCTCCCCAAGCAAACAAATCTGGATTACATTCCTTGTGTGTGTGTGTGTGTGTGTGTGTGTGTGTGTGTGTGTGTGCATGCATGTCTGTGTAATTATTTAGAGAATGGTTTTTGGATTTAGGGCATACTTACACTGTTATGATCCTTTGTCTTGTTTCTGTGTTCCAGAATCTCTTGCCCACTCAGATGTGACCACTACATGTGTATCCTATATTTTTGGCAGTAGAGGAAAATCCATAAAACTGCTTAATATCTTGTGTTGGTCATATGTTTGATTTATAACAAGCAATAGTCCTTATATATTAAGGGAGACCACCAGTATAATTATTGTTCATGTTTTATCTTAAAAACCTATCTCTCAAAAATGAAACGTGGACAGTGACAATCAAGGAAAAATATTTGCAGCTTACATCACAGGCAAAGCTTAATGACCCTAATTATAGGACACTTGTAAAAATAGAGAATAAAAGGCCTAAATTCCACTAAAAATGAGCCATATGAATAGATTGTTCACAGAAAAAAAATGAAAATGTTCCTTAATCATATGAAAAGATGCTAGTCGCCTCATTCAGAATAAGAGAAATGAAAATTAAACACCACTGCTTACCTATCAGACTTTTAAAAATCCCCAAGTTAATTAAAATACTCTTTGAGGAAATAAGCACTTTCAGAGAATGCAAAATGGTACAAACACTATGCAGGGAAAATTTTCAACATTTAAAAAACTTTATGTGCAATACTTTTTGATTAGTTCCTTGAGTCTATTCCAAAGACACTGGCAAAAATATAAAAAGACTTATGCATGAGGTTACACCTTGTCATGCTATTTTAATAGCAAAAATTTAAAACAGCTAAATGTCCATTAAAAGAAAAATATTGGATACATTGTAGTACCTCCACACAATAGAATATTATATAGCTGTAAAAATGAAAGCATCTCTCTATAGAGACTTCAGAGTAATTCCCAGGATATATTGTTAAATGAAAGAGGCAAGAAGAGGAAATGTGTTTATAAGTGTGCTACCATTTATCTGAGTAAGTGTCATGAAAATATAGATACATATTTGTTTAGATGAAAGCCAAAATAACAAGAGCAAAATTTGTCATACTGTAAAACACACACACACACACACACACACACACACACACAATTGTTTTTTAAAAGTTACCTATAGAAAGGTGTAGAGAGGAGACGATAGGGATAGGGGCTTGATTTCTTAGAACTTTGAATATGTATACATTTGGGACCACTTAAATATATAATTTTAAAACAAAATAAAATCTTTAAAGAGTAATTTTTAATAATCAAAAGCAAAATGAAACAAATCAGCACAACTGTTTCAGGGTTGATGGTGTAAACACACAGATGAATTACTCCAAGTCATTATAAACACAGTGATTTGATTGTTCTCTGTTCCCTAAGGACAGAGGGAACAGCAGTGCAATCTAAAGCTGTTTTTGGCAATCGTGTCATTGATGGATAATGTTGGCATTATTATAAAGAGATTATTGTCTATGCTTTGTGTGACATAACAAAGAATTAATTATGTTAATATCCTTAAGAACCAGAATTTTTGGCATAAGGGAAAGGAAATGCAGGATGTAGGATGTAGGATGACTATTAAGTAAAAATCCAGTAATCCTGTTTTTAAGAGGAAGTATCATTAAGAACTCATATTTTTTGATGAATCACTAAATTCTACACCCAAAACTAATATTACACTGTATGCTAATTAACTGGAATTTAATAAAAACTTGAAAAAAAAACTTCCTGGTTTATTTATTTATTTTTAATTTTTTAAATTAATTATTTATTTATTAATTTATTATATTTTATTTGGGTGTTTTTTTATTGTGTTAATCACCATACATCATTAGTTTTTGATGTAGTGTTCCATGATTCATTGTTTGCGTATAACACCCAGTGCTCCATTCAGTACGTGCCCTCTTTAATACCCATCACCAGGCTACCCATCCCACCACCCCCCTCCACTCTAGAACCCGCAGTTTGTTTCTCAGAGTCCATCGTCTCTCATGGTTCATCTCCCCCTCCGATTCCCCCCCTTCATTTTTCCCTTCCTGCTATCTTCTTCTTTTTTTTTTTTAACATATAATGTATTGTTTCAGAGGTACAGGTCTGTGATTCAACAGTCTTGCACAATTCACAGCACTCACCATAGCACATACCCTCCCCAATGTCTATCACCCAGCCACCCCATCCCTCCCACCCCTGACCACTCCAGCAACCCTCAGTTTGTTTCCTGAGATTAAGAATTCCTCATATCAGTGAAATCATATGATACTTGTCTTTCTCTGATTGACTTATTTCACTTAGCATAATAACCTCCAGTTCCATCCACATCATTGCAAATGGCAAGATTTCATTCATTTTGATGGCTGCATAATATTCCATTGCATGTATATGTGTATATATGTATGTATGTGTGTGTGTGTGTGTGTGTGTGTGTGTGTGTGTGTGTGTGTGTGTGTATACCACATCTTTATCCATTCATCTGTCGATGGACATCTTGGCTTTTTCCATAGTTTGGCTATTGTGGACATTGCTGCTATAAACATTGGGGTGCACACGTACCTCTTCGGATCCCTACATTTGTATCTTTGGGGTAAATACCCAGTAGTGCAATTGCTGGGTCGTAGGGTAGCTCTATTTTCAACTTTTTGAGGAACCTTCATACTGTTTTCCAGGGTGGCTGCACCAGCTTGCATTCCCACCAACGGTGTAGGAGGGTTCCCCTTTCTCCGCATCCTCACCAACATCTGTCATTTCCTGACTTGTTCATTTTAGCCGTTCTGACTGGTGTGAGGTGGTATCTCATTTCAATTCAATTAGCTGAAGTATAGTACATCATTAGTTTTTGATATAATGTTCAGTGATTCATTAGTTCAGTATAACACACTCTCCACTGGCACTGAGCACAACTAGAGAGCAGATACTGTTTTCTAAATATCATTCTCTATTAAAAGGAACCAGGGCTCTTTGGAGAAATGGCTGAATCTAGGGCTGCAGCTAAGAAAGTATGTGTTGTGTCTGGATTGTCTTTTAGTGTGAAGAAGTAAGATGCAATCAAAGAATGATGGAACATTTCAAAAAAACACCAGAGCCTACTTGTAGGCGCTCCTTCTAGGGACTTTTTAAAACCTAAAAATAATGATACTAATATGTTATAGTCCATTGAATAAAAAAATTAATTCATAAGCCCATTCTGATATGCCTACATATGTACATGCATGCATACACACATGGAGATGAGAGGGAAGCTCTTTCTCATGATAGAGTACCAACAAATAAATTTGGAAGGAATGGTGAAATTAGAAAATCACAAATTGGTAGCCATCATAGTAATTGATGCAGGGAAGGGTCACCGAAGGATGTTAAAATTAGTAGGTGAAATTTTGATGAATTACGGTTATCTACATAGTTTCAGAGTTACTCCCCAGAAGATACTTAATAATTGACAAGAGAGAATTAGCAACTTTATGATGGAGAAACATGAAAGACATCACCTTAACCAAGTGGCCAATGTTATTATCCCTTGTGATGAGACAAATCAGTATCATGTGACTTTTGATATGAAAGGAATACATCACTTCTGTGTCATACTTGCCAAATATGCATGACTTCACTATAATCATAGGAAACATTGGAAAATGACAAATTGAGGGACCTCCTAAAAAAAACATAAAGATCATAAATGTGAAGTACTGAAAACTGTTCTACGTTAAAGGAAATTAGGCAACAACAACAAGAACATGACAATTGAATGCCATATATGATCTAGGATTCTCTATGGCCTTGAACAGCTTTTTTCAAATAATTGAGGAAATTTAAACAAGGTTATTTAATACAATATTAGTATTGTACTTATGTTAATTACTGGTTTTGATAATTATACTGTGACTACCTAAGAAAATGTCCTTCTTTTTAGGAAATAACACCCTGAAGTGTTTAGGAGTAAAGAGCAACTTACCTTCAAATGGTTCTGGGGAAATTTTATTATAAATATGAAAAAAAGAGAAGGAAAATGATAAAACAAAATATTAACCAACAATGTTGACATTATTACATTAGCAACATTTGGGCAATCTGAATGAAAGGTATACAGAAATTCTTTTTTTTCTTAACTTTTTTAAAAAAATTTTTATTGTTATGTTAATCACGATACATTACATCATTAGTTTTTGAGTTCATCCAAGTGTCCAGAATCTAGTCTTAAAATATATTTCCCACTAAAATGAATCGGAGTCTCTTGGAATAATGGTTGATTCTGAGTTGGAAGCAAAATGAGCCTAAATATCCTGTCATACCAGAAAGCAAGAACATGTAAAAGACCACTTGGTGTGTCAAAAGAGCTTAGGAGCCAACTTTAAATAGTCTCCCACTGGAAAGAGTTGAGAAAATTTGAACATGAATAATAATAATAACGGCAATGCAGTGAATTATATCTAACATTTTAAAATTTTTATGTTCATCCAAAAATTAACCTTAAAAATATGTGAGGAGACCAAAGTTACTACTTTCAAAAACTGGTAAAAGTAAAGGGAAAGAATCAAAAATTAATCTACCTTTCCTATACAAATTGTATTTCAGGGTAACCAAATATTTGAGGAAGTTTCTCTTTACAGAAGTTTTCCAGCAAATAAATGAATATGGTCTTATAAAATTAGACAATCACCATTTGGCAGTCTTTAGTGAATTAATGGATCTAAGCAATAATTATCAATCCTGCCAACATTAGTCAAGAAGAGTGAAGAGTCAACAGGACATTATGTGCCTCCAGAAGGAACTATCATCATCCTCCCTTATCTGTGGGGTGATACGTTCCAAAATCCCAGTGCAGTGGAGGCCTGAAACCATGAATAGTACCAAACCCTATATATATATACTATGTTTTTCCTATACATACATACATATGTATTATAAAGTTTAATTTATAAATTATGCAAAGAGATTAACAATAAGTAATACATAGAACAACTATAACTATATTATAATAAAAGTTTTGTGACTGTGGTCTCTCTCCTTCAAAATATCGCACTGTACTTCTTGTGATTCCGTGAGATGTTAAAATGCATACGTGATGAGAGAAGTGAGGTGAAAGATGGAGGCATTGTGACGTACTGTGAGGCTATTGACCTTCTGACGATATGTCGGAAGGATCAACGACTTTCTGGACCGTAGTTGACTGCAGGTAACTGAAAGCACAGAAAACGAAACCGCAGATAAGGGGTGGGGGGACTAATGTATAACCATTCTCTCTGAAGCAGTACTCAGAACAACAACAGAAACTTTATCCAAAACTAACTACTAATTTACAGAAATTACAAGGGGTAGAGGGACATTTCAAGCCACATCACAGGGATGTATAGGAAAAAATCCAGACTATGGAAAACTCACAGGACAGACAATTTGGGTTTTTTTGAAAAACAACAGCAACAACAAAATTACAGGGAAAAAAATGACAGAGGAGAACCTGTAGATTAGAAGAGACAAAAGTAAGTCATAACACATCAAGTCTTGCATAGAGTCTGACTTGTGCAAACAAACAGATAATTTCCCTGAGATAATCAAGGAAATTTGAAAACTGAGGTATTTGTTGATATTAAAGTATATTTTTACTTTATTGTTGAAAGTGATAATGGTATTTGTTTATAAAAGCACCCTTCTGAGAGATACATGATTGTCCATTTACAAGTGACATGGTACAGTGAATGGGATTTGCTTTGAAATGATCTTGGCAGGGAAGAGGGGATGTGGAAGGGACATGGATGGAGATAGGATGAAGTGAGTTTACCTGTGAGTTGATTATTGATGAAAATGTGTGTGACTACAAAGGGTTTATTTTGCTCTTCTGTCTACTTTTGTATTTGCAAGAAAATTCCCATAATGAAAAATAAAATGTTTTAGATCACAGGTAGGAGGGTACGGAAGATCGTGGGGGAAAGGAGGAGGGATAATTTGGGTCTCTGTTAGGGCTAGCAGATATCCTGAGGGGTTTTTGATGTGTTACTGAATTTAGTTTTTGGACTAGTCCAATGAAGTGGTTGTGTTTTTCTTGTTTTACAGATAAGGAAACTGAAGCCAGAATGATTAAGTGATTTGCTGAAGGTCTCAGAATTAGTACTTAGATCTAGACTAAATATGTCCCTCTGGCTTCTGATTGTTCATCTGACTCCAAATCCATGCTTTTCCCTTATACTATATACTGTACTCCACATTGAAAGGGGAGAAGCTAAAATGGGTTTAATGCATTATTATAACAACTTTATTGAGATAATAATTCATATAATAAAATCTAAACTGGTTTTTATTATATTCAAAGTATATTAGCACAACCTAAGTTTAGAACATTGTCATCATCCCAAAAGAAACCTTGTACCCATTCCCATCCCCCCAGCCCCTCAGCCCTAGATGACCACTAATTTGCCTTCTGTCTATATAGATTTGCCTCTTCTAGAAATTTCATATAAATGCAGTCAAACAAATGTGGTCTTTTGTGACTGTCTTCTTTGACTTAGCATAATGTTTTCAAGGTTCAGTGATGCTGTAGCTCGTATCAGTACTTCATCCTTTTTGTTGGTGAATAATATCCTACTGTATGGATAGGCCTGATTTTGTTTATTCATTCATCAATTTATGGACATTTGAGTTGTTTCTACTTTTCAGCTATTATGAATAGTGTTTCTCTGAATATTCACGTTTAAGTTTTTGTGTGGACCTTTGTTTTCATTTCTCTTGGGCATATCTGTAGGAAATGGGAATGCTGGCTCATATGTTACTCTGTTTAAACTCTTTGAGAAACTGCCAAACTATTTTTCACAGTGACAACACCATTTTACATTCCAATCAGCAAGTGTGAGGATTCCAGTTTCTCCATATCTTTGTTAGTACCTGTCTGTCTTTTCACTTATAGTCATCCTCATGGGTGTGAAGTAGTATTTCTTTGTGGTCTTGATTTACATTTACATATTCCAATGACTAGTAATGTTGATAAAGCATTATGAACCATTGAATCGTATGTTACTTAAGTTTTATTAATTTTTTTATTCACTGTACATATAGAGTACCTTATATATGCCAGAAAAGAAGAAATGACAGTTGATCTTTTGTCACTGTAGACAAGAATGCTAATAGCTGGGGAGCCTGAGTAGCTCAGCTGGTTAGGCATCTGCCTTCGGCTCAGGTCATGATCCCAGGACCCTAGGATCGAGCCCCGCATCGGGCTCTCTGCTCAGCGGAGAGCCTGCTTCTCCCTCTGCCTGCCACTCTGCCTATCTGTGCTCTCTGTCTATCTCTCTGTCAAATAAATAAATAAAATCTTAAAAAAAAAGATGCTAATAGCTGGTGGGTTTGTTGATGAAAAGATAAACAAATTCTCTTCTGATTGCTTTCATTTTCCCATTGAAATAAGAAGCAACATAATAAGCTGAGAACCAGGAGAGAGAGAGAGGGAATGTTGAAATTAACTGAGGAATGAAAATGTATCTGAACTGAAAGAGAAAAACACAACCAAATGAACTTCAATTAATCTACCAATGTGGAATGTGCATTTTTAACATTACTAGGTAATGCAGAATTTCTAAAGGTTGTATCATTTACACTTCCACCTACAGTTTGTAATAATATTTTTTGCTCCTGATCCTTGCTTACACTAGCTGTCATCAAACATTTTAATGAAAGATAGTTTCTTGTAGATTCAATTAGTGATTTTATAATTTTCAGTAAGATTGAATGCCTGCTTGTCTCTTTTGCCCGTTTTTATTGCCGGTATTTTTGTCTTTAGATTTGTGAGTTTATTCTATATTCTAGATGTCAACTCTTATTGGTTATATGTGTCTCAAATATATTCTCTAAGTTTGAGGCTTGTCATCTCTTTTTAAATAGTGCTTTCTATTAACAGACAT
The DNA here is from genome assembly GCF_009762305.2 of Zalophus californianus. Classification (NCBI taxonomy): domain Eukaryota; kingdom Metazoa; phylum Chordata; class Mammalia; order Carnivora; family Otariidae; genus Zalophus; species Zalophus californianus. The sequence continues at coordinate 128,199,131 of NC_045598.1, forward strand.
TTTTAACATAAACTTGTAATACTGTTTTAAGAAATCCTTTCCTACTTGATGTCATGAAAATAGTTTTTTTATTTTCTCCTAAAAGTTCTATTTTTCACGTTTAGGTCTTTCATCCACTTGAAATTTTTTTTTAATATGGTAAGAAGTTGGAACATATTTTCTCCATATGGATAATATATTTCCTATAACTGTTTATTGAAAAATTCATCATTTGTCCATCAGGATGCATGCTTCTGTTACTTGTCTTATTTCTGGGCCCTTTTTCTTCTATTGCCCTATTTGCTTATATCTGTTATTCCGTTTGGTTTGGAGTTGTATTGTATTTTAGATTGATACGAGAGAATTGACATTGTTACATTTCTGAGTCATTCTATTGTGAACTTGGCATATTTCAATTTAATTAAATATTATAATGTTACATGATAAAGTCATATAGTTATGTTCAATAAAACCATGCAAATTTTATTAAATTGATTCCTAGATAACGTGTACTTTTGGCTATAATTGTAAATGGAATCTGTTTTATAAATTACCATTTTAAAACTTGCTGGAATGTAGGAATGAAAATTTTTTCTAATTTTATCTTAAATTCCATAAACTTGCCAAACTCATATATAATAAATTGCCTCTGAATTCTCTTGATTTTTCTATATAGGGAAACATATGTGACTGATAGTTTTGTTTCTTCCTCTCCATTAAGTGATAAGACTGACATTAGGTAACCACATTAAATATTCCCACTAGAAAAGGGAAATAATGAGAGGTTTATAGAAATTATTGGTTCTTATGGGCACATATCATTAGGTATTCCTCTCCAAGGCATTGGAAATGTTCCTTAATTGGGCCCCAATTCTGTTCTGTGGGAGTAGAAAGTGGGTTCCCTGGGAGTCTCCATCTATCATTTTTCCATAGCTCGTGGCTTCTTCCTATAGGACTTTCTTTTTTGTTAATGTCTTTGGCCACTTCTGAAGAGGACTTTAGAAAAGATACCTTTGAGCAACTTTTTCAGGTTCTTTCTTTTAGAAAAATGGCGTCCCCAAGGGGCATTTACATTTTGTAGTCCATGTCCCTTTTACTTCAGGTGCTTTTTGCCAGTTCAGCTGTCTTAAATAATTTTTGGGTTTCCTTTGTATTTGATTCCTCTCTCCTTCTTGTGCCAAAAACCACATCCACAATTCTTTCAGGACATGCCTCTCTAGATTTAATTAATGGTATTTAAGTTGTTGTGAAACAACATCCTTAGTAAGACACTCTCTTAATTTTTTTCAGAAGTCTTAATGAAGGGCCTTACAACCACATTCTTAATTTCTTCTTTACCCTGAGGTTTTGTCTTTCTGGCAGGGCCATGGATTTAATATTTATACAAGGATTATCTTAATTTAAAAATCTTGAGCTGTTGAGAAAGGCTGGATATAAGAAATTCAGCCAGACTCTTAATATTTCCTCTAAATTTTGCTTGCAAATTGGCAAGTTATTTTTTGCACTCATCTATTTCTTGAAGAAACCGTATGTGGCTAAAAACAAGTAGGTAATGTTGACAGATTTTTTCTTGGACATCTCCTTGTACAATTTTGAAACTTTATTAGATCACTTTCTATCTTAACCAGAGATGATAGTTTTACTAAGCAGTTAACACCACATAACACAGGCCTCCATTTTTCCAGCCTCTTAACAATAATTTCCTCACTGTTCTTACAGCCAACGCCTGCCCCTATATTCCAAAGCCAATGACATATATTTTAAGTTTTTATTAAGCAGCTCTCTACTTCTAGGATCAGTTTGTTTCAGTTAGCTATAGCCATGTAATGTTTTAACCCCAAACTCAGAGGCTTGAAACAGTAAAATTTATTTTTCCTGCTTTTCTGGAATTCAGCTGACCTTGGCTGGATCTTGGTTAGATGGGCTCAACAGATCTCAATTGGAGTTTCTCATGTGACTGGAGGTTGGCTGCTGTCAGCTGACATAAGGTCGGCTTGTTTGGTGTCATTCAGGTCTGTTACAAGTGTTTCTTATCTTCATTTTGGGGCAAGTGGACTTGAATAGGCATATCTTTCTCATGGGGATGGCAGAAATACAAGAGAGTAAGTAGAAACATGTAAGGTGCCTTAAGGCCTAGGTTTATAACAGACGTACAATAATGTCCCTATTTTATTGGCTAAAACAGATCACGTGGAGGGTAAATTTGTCCCACTTTTAAAAGAGAAACTATAAACTCACATGATAAGGGGCATGGACACACTGAGGTTGAACAATTAGGACCATTAAGGCCATCATACCATACACTAAAGGCATGATCACTAAGCCAAGAGCACTGGGGATCTATCAAAATGCTCAGAACATATTTCAGTTTTTTCACAGAATGTGATATATAGTTTTTGAGAAAAACTTGTGCTAAGTAAATATATTAAAGACTAAAACAAAATACTTTGAATACTTCCAATTGCTGAGGTCCTGGCTTTCAGCAGTTTATATTGATTACTAAGGAAGAGTAAGGGCTACAAAGTTAGCAGAAGAAAGGAAATAATAAAGACCAGAGCAGAAATAAGTGAAATAGAAAATAGAACAGTAATAGAAAAGATTAATGAAACTAAGAGTTGGTTCTTTGAAAAAATAAATAAAACTGACAGATCTTTAGCTTGGCTAACCAAGAAAAGAGAGAGGATTCAAATAAATAAAATTACTAGTGAAAGAGGTGATATTAGAACTAATACTACAGAAGTACAAAGGATCATGAAACTACCATGAACAATTAGTGCCAAATTCTGGATGACATAGGAAAAAAAGGATAAATTCCTAGAAACATACAACCCACCAAGATGGAATCACAAAGAAACAGGAAATTTGAACAGACCAATAACAAGTAAGGAGATTAAAACAGGAATCAAAAACTTCCCAAAAAAGAAAAGCCCAGGACCAGATGGTTTCACTGATGAATTCTACTGAACATTTAAGGAACTAACACCAATCTTTCTCAAACTCTTCCAAAGATTGGAAGAGGAGGGAAGACTCTCAGACTCATTTTATGAGGCCAGCGTTATCTTGATACCAAAGCCAGGTAAGGACACTGCAAGAAAAGAAAACTATAGACTAATATCTCTGATGAATATAGATGTAAAACTTCTCAAAACAAAGTCCTGACAAACTGAATTCAACAGCACATTAAAAGAATCAGATACCAGGATTGCAATCACATGAGATTTATCTCTGGGATACAAGGATGGTTCAACATATGTAAATCAATAAATATACATCACATTAATAGAATGAAAGATAAAAATCACATGATCATCTCAATGCAAAAAACCCACATTTTACAAAATTTAACATTCTTTCATGGTAAGAACTTTTGACAAATTGGGTATAGAGGGAATGTAACTCAACATAATAAAAGACATATATGACAACCCTTAGCTAACATCATACTCAACAGTGAAAGGTTGAAAGATTTTTCTCTAAAATCAAGAATAAGACAAGAGTGCCCAATCTCACTACTCCTATTCAACAAAGTACCAGAAGTCCTAGCCAGAGCAACTGAGGAAGAATAAGAAATGAAAGGCATCCAGATTGGACAAGAAGAAGTAAACTTCTCTGTTTGCAGATGACATGTTTTTATGCATAGAAAACCCTTAAGACTCAACCAGTAAACTGTTAGAACTAATACATGAATTTAGTAAAGTTGCAGTATACAAAACCAACATAGAAAAATCTGTTACATTTCTGTATATTAACAGTGAACTATCCTAAAAAGAAAAAAGAATCCCATTTACAACAGCATAAAAAAACAATACAATAAATAGGAATACATTTAATCCAGCAGGTAAAAGGACAATCTTTTTAATAGAAGTTGTTGGGAAAACTAGATAATCACTTACAAAAAATGAAATTTTGTTTCTGTGACATCTGTTGTATTGTTTTCCTTTTCTCATTTTGCTTTTTGAATCTTATCTCTTTTTTCTTAGTTCATGTAGTTAAAACATTGCCAATTGCATTTATTTTTTTGGAAAAATTGGTTATTACTTTCAATATTATGTTATGGTTTACTCTAGTCTCTATTTTATTTCTGGTCTTTCTTATTTCCTTCTCTACTAAATTTCAGTTAAGTTTCTTCTTTTTCTAGTTCCTTGTGTAATGTTGTCTATTTGAACTTTTTTTTTTAAGATTTATTTATTTTGGAAAGAGAGTGAGTGAGCACAAGCTGTGGGGAGGGGCAGAGGGAGAGGGAGAAGCAGACTCCCTGCTGAGCAGGGAATCCAATGCGGGGCTCTATGTGGGGCTCCATTCCAGGACCCTGGGATCATGACCTGAGCCTAAGGCAGACGCTTAACTGACTGAACCACTGAGGTGCCCCATGAACTTTGTTTCTTAATACAAGCATTTATAGCATAAAAAAATTAAAATTAAAAATAGAATTATAAAAAAAGAATGAACCTTGACTCTTATTTCACACCAAGTACAAAATCAACTTAAAATGCATTAAAGACTTAAATGTAAGACTCAAACTATAAAACTCCTAGAAGAAAAATCTCATTTACATTGGTATTGACAGTGGTTTAAAATTTTTTTTTAACACCAAAAGCACAAGCAAGTGGGACTACATCAAACTAAAAAGCTTCTGCACAGAAAAGAAAAAATCAAACTGAAAAGGTAACCTGTAGAATGGGAGAAAATATTTGTAAATCATATATCTGATAAGGGTTTAATATCCAAAATACATAAGAAACTCAGATAGCTCAATAGTAGAAAAAAAAATCTGATTTTTCAAAATTAGGTGGAGGACCTGAACAGACATTTTTCCAAAGAAGATAGATAAACGGCCAAGTACATAAAAAGGTGCTCAACATCACTAATCATCAGGGAAATGCAAATCAAAACCATAATGAGGTATCACCTCACACCTGATAGAATGTCTCTTATCAAAAAGACAGGAAATAGCAAGTGTTGGCAAGAATATGGAGAAAAGGGGACCCCTGTATACTGTTGGTGGGAATGTAAATTCATATAGCTACTGTGGAAAGCAGCATGGGGGTGCTTCAAAAAACATAAAACTATGATTCAGCAATCCCACTTTTGAGTATATATCTAAAGGAAATGAAATCACTTTCTCAAAGGGATATCTGAACTTCCATGTTTACTGCAGTATTATTTACAATAGCCAAAACATGAAAACAATCTAAGTGCCTATCAATAGGTGAATAAAGAGAAAGTAATTATTTATATATATATAATAATATATATCATATATATAGTATAATGGAATTTTATTCAGCCATAAAAAGGAAGGAAATCCTGCCATTGTCATTATGACAATGTGGATGAACCTTGAGGACATTATGCTAAATGATATAAGTCATCCAGAGAAGGACAAATATTGTATGATCTCACTAATCTGTGAAATCTAAAAAAAACTAACCTATAATAAGAGAGAGTAGAGTGGTGGTTGCCAGAGGTGAGGGTGTGGAGGAAATGGGTGCAAGTGATCAGATGCAGACTTCCAGTTATAAGATGAACAAGATCTGGGGATCTAATGCACAGCATGGTGACTAAGGTTTACAACACTATATTGTATACTTGAAGGTTGCTAAGAAAGTGGATCTTAAAAAGTTCTCACCACACACACACACACACACACACACACACACACACACACACACACACAATGGTAATTATATGAAGTGATGAGTACGTTAATTATATCTCAAAGCTGGAAGAAAATAGAAGGAGCAGTAGGAAAAAAACTTTTAACTATCTGCTTACATTACTTTCTTTAAACTCTAATGCAAGTTCAATGTGTGGATTACCTTAACAATGATTATTAAATTAAACATTTAATGCAATTTTTTGTTAAACATTTAATGTGTGATTTGTGTTCCATAATTTTCCTTTTTTGAACTGGTAGTATTAAAATAATGTACTCAAAAGCTTAAGAGTTTGTAAGAAATATTTAATGATTTTAAATAGATCACATCTTGTAGACTTTCTTATGTTGCTTAAAAATGTAATCAGTGTTGTACATGAATCATTTATATAATTTTTAGTTAAACATAACCACATTTGCATTGGTTTTCATTATATGAATTATTTTTAGTTCATTTACACAAGTTTTATGCTTATTTTATGAAGTCATAATTATGCTAGTTAATATGGAGGAAACAAAGGCATTTAAGATGTGATCTCAGGCTTCGATAAACATCTTGATTTATTAAGAAGAGAAATCAGACTTCTGGGGAAGATGGCAGAGTAAGAGGATCCCAGGCACAACTCATCCCACAGATATACCTAGATAACCCACATCACTGTAAATAATGCAGAAAACAACCCAAGAACTGAAAGAATAGACTCTTCACAGTTGGACTTAGAGAAGAGGCCACATTGAAAGTGGTGGGAAGGGTGGAGACATGGTCAGGAAACAAGTTAACCCCTAAGACTGTCCATGATGGGGAGAGACAACATAGGCATAGGGAGGTGGAAGGAGCAGAGCCCATACTAGGCACCCCAGGCATGAGGGACCTGCACTGGGAGCCACAACATTTGGCTTTGGAAACCAGAGGGGCTTAACTTTGAATGTTCTTAGAGTCAGTGGGACTAAACACCTGGAACTTAAAAAAATCAGCGGGCTTGGCTCTGGGAGAGACAGAGAGTAATAGGAAACTGAGTCCCACCCTAAAACAGACAAGCAGCCCTATTGAGATACAGTATAGAAGCAGCAGTTTGGAAAGTACCTGAGATTTATTTGCTAATCTCAGAACATGTGGTGGAGGGGCAGAGACATTTAGGAGACCTGCAGAGCAAAGGGGCTGGTGGGAGTCATTCCAGACCTAGGAATAAACTTAACCAAGGAGGTGAAAGAACTGTACTCTGTAAACTATAAAACACTGATGAAAGTAATTGAAAATGACACAAACAAATGGAAAGATAGTCCATGCTCATGGATTGCAAGAACAAGTATTGTTAAAATGTTCATATTACCCAAAGTAATCTATAGACTTAATGCAATCCCTATCAAAATACAAATAGCATTTTTCATAGAACTATAACAAATAATCCTAAAATTTTCATGGGACCACAAAAGAACCCAAATAACCAAAGCAGTCTTGAAAAAGATTAACAAAGCTGGAGGTATCACAATCTCCAATTTCAAGATACACTACAATGCTGTAATAATTACAGCAGTATAGTAATGGCACAAAATAGGCACATAGATCAGTAGAACAGAATAGAGAGCCCAGAAATAAACCTACGATTATATGGTCAATGAATCTTTGACAGAGGAGACAAGAATATTAAATGGGAAAAAATCCTTTCAAGAAATGGTGTTGGGGGGCACCTAGGTGGCTCAGTCGGTTAAGCATCTGCCTTTGGCTCAGGTCATAATCCCAGGGTCCTGGGATCGAGCCCCGAGTCAGGCTCCCTGCTCAGTGGGGAGTCTACTTCTCCCTCTCCCTCTGCTGCTCCCCCTGCTTCTGCTCTCTCTCTCTCTGTCAAATAAATAAATAAAATCTTTTAAAAAAAATGGTGTTGGGAAAACTGGACAGCAACTTGCAACAGAATGAAACTGGACCACTTTTCTTACACCACACACAAAAATAAACTCAAAATGGATTAAGGACCTAAATGTGAGACCTGAAATCATAGAAATCCTAAAACACAGCATAGGCAGTAATGTCTCTGACATCATCTGTAGCAACATTTTTCTAGATATGTCTCATGAGGGAAGGGAAACAAAAGCAAAAATAAACTACCAGGACTACATCAAAATAAAAAGCTTCTGCACAGCAAAGGACACAGTCTTCAAAACTAGAAGAGAGCCTACTGAATAGGAGAAGATTTTTGCAAATGACATAGCTGCTAAGGGATTAGTATCTAAAATATATAAAGACTTATACAACTCAACACCAAAAAACAAATAATCCAATTAAAAATGGGCCAAAGATGTGAACAGACATTTCTCTAAAGAAGACATCAGATGGCCAACAGACACATGAAAAGATGCTCAACATCACTCATGATCAGGGAGATACAAGTCAAAATTACAATGAGATATCATCTCATGCCTGTCAGAATGGCTAAAAATAAAAATACAAGAAAGAAGTGGTGAGGATGTGGAGAAAAAGGAACGCTCGTGTACTGTTGGTGAGAATGCAAACTGGTGCAGCCACTGTGGAAAACAGTATGAAAGTTCTTCAAAAGATTCAAAATAGAACTACCATATGACCCAGCAATTCCACTACTGGGTATTTACCCAAAGAATACGAAAACACTATTCAAAAAGATATTGTAGCATTATTTACAATAGCAAAAATATGGAAGCAACCCAAGTGTCCGTCAGTAGATGAATGGATAGATAAGATGTAGTGTATATATACATATATACAATGTAATATTACTTAGCCATAAGAAAATGAAATCTTGCCATTTGCAAAAACATGGGTGGATCTAGGGGATATAATGCTAAGTGAAATAAGTCAATCAGAGAAAGACAAATACGATGTTTTCGCTCATATGTAGAATTTAAGAAACAAACCAAATAAAAAAAGAAAAAAAAAGACTCTTAAATATAGAGAACAAATTGGTAGCCACCAGAGGGATGGGGGGATGGGCAAAATAGTTGAAGGGGGTTAAGAGTACACTTATCATGATGAGCACTGAGTAATGTGTAGAATTGTTGAAACACTATATTATACCCTAGAACTAATATAACACTGTATGTTAATCATAGTGGAATTAAAAAATAAAAGAAAAAAGAAAAAAAACCACAGAGTGTGATCAAATGTGATAAAGTGGTCAGAGCAGTTGAACCCATTGTGAGTTAGCCAGTGAGAGTAAGCTACTTGGAGAAAGTAGGCTTGGTTTTCTGTAATTGCTTCTTGGATAGGTTAGCTTTCTGCTGATGGAAAATACTAAGCAAATCTGTAATCTTTGGTTGAATTTTTGACCAGAAATGCTTTTATTAAATTTCAACATACTTGTTTAAGAATCTCAACCTCTAGAGACTCTATCCTTAGGATGGCAAAGGAATATGTATTTATACATTTTTAAAGAGTAATTAGGATTTACATTGTTTAGATTGACACCTTAAATTATTTGTTTACCATGTACTTAAAATATTTTCAAGAAGTTACTGCTTTTGGGGTGTGTCAGTCATTAAGCGTCTGTCTTCAACTCAGGTCATGATCTCAGGGTCCTGGGATCAAGCCCCGCATTGGGCTCCCTGCTTCTCCCTCTCCCACTCCCCCTGCTTGTGTTCCCTCTCTCGCTGTGTCTCTCTCTGTCAAATAAATAAATCTTAAAAAAAAAAAAAAGTTACTGCTTTTGATACGCATTTTAAAATTTCTTTTGCTCTGTAATGACATTTGTGGTATGTTGTATATAGTGTTAAGAACTGCTTTTCTTCATTGAAATCCTTTCATAAAAATTTATGTTAACTTAATCAAATATAAGCAATATATCCAAGGAAATATTTGCTATTTTAATCTATTACAAGTAAATAGATTACATTCAATAATTTCTATAGCTATAACATTTTCAAAAAAGCATAGGTATCAAAAGAGGTTTAATCATTCTGAAAAATACAAAAAGTTAAGAGTCCCATTTTTTGACCTGTAAAATACTCACTTCCTAACTCCTCTGACCCTCTTTGCAGCTCTTTGTATTGTTTTGTTCATCAGCTATTTCTCACTGAAATTTCTGCTGCCATCCAGTGTTAAACAGGCTGCATATCAAACGAATTAGCCTCTCAGTGCTCTACTTTTCCAACAGCAATGGCATCTATCATTTTATTTAATTTCCCAGTAAGCAACCAGGGAGTTATTTCTGATTCTCTTCAGCTCTCAACTTTTGATCATATTCAACTCTAAATTCTGTTTCACATTTTTCATTTACAGTGTCCAAACCCACTCCTTTCTGTTGTTACAGTGGTCAGTCTCTTTGTCCCCATTCTTATCTGTTGAGCTTATAATAGGACAAATCTCTAAGCCCAATTCTGCTTTATTACATAAATGAGATTAATAATATTGAACTTAATTATCCAAACTTTTTATTTTTTTAAAATTTTTTAGATTATTTATTTGACAGAGACAGACACAGAGAGAGAGGGCACATAAGCAGGGGGAGAGGGAGAGGCAGAAGCAAGCCTCCTGCCGAGCGGGGAGCCCGATGCAGGGCTCGATCCCAGGACCCTGGGACCATGACCCGAGCCGAAGGCAGACGCTCAACTGCTGAGCCACCCAGGCGCCCCAATTATCCAACCTTTTTAATACTCTATCTATAAAATAAAACTTCAGAGGTTGAAAATTTGTCACATCAAGTCTCTGTTCTGTTACTCTGCCCATATTGACAACCAAGGATTTATTTTCACCCAACTTGGCCATTCTTGCAGTTCTGTTTACCATTTTTCCCCCAGTTATATCACACATGTAGAAGTGGTTTTAATATAGTCCACATCCTTAAATAATTGTATCTAGGAAATGTACATAATTCTGTGGTTTAACTGTGCTTACCTATGAACTCAGTTGATACAGTAGGTTTTATAGTTCCCATCATCACTGTTTTACATTTGGAGAAAGTGAAATTCACAAAATAAGTAGCACTTCAGACACAGGCAAGAATTGATTCTGAGGCTGTAAATATGTTTATAATTTTTTAAAACTCTAAAACATGACTTCAGTTTGCTTTTAAAAGCAAATACAGGTTTAAGATTTAACAATATTGATGTTAATTTTGTTATACTTCAAATGATATTAAATTGTGATAGGTGAATGTGCCTTTCTAGTAATTTCAAAACAATAATTTGATTGCATGATTTCACAGCTGAAAGCCATTATAGTGCTTTGATTTCCTGACGATGGGAACATAAATACAGAAAGAATTCAGATTATTTGCTGTGTTATAAAAATACCTATTACTAAAACTTATCTGGTACATTTTCATGTGGGCTAGGAAATCAGTATTAAGATATCCAACTACTTTCTATCCCTTGATATGACTTGGATAAATATTCATCAAATATGTCATCATATTTCATGTTTCCTTTGGTGTTATATTTGTATACTAATTAATATTACATTGTACATATTGTTATACCATATTTGCATTGTATTGTATTTGTATAATATTTTGGAGAATTGTAAAGACTCAGAAGACCAGGTCTGAATTTTTAAGGAATTATTCAGAACTCTTGTAATACTAAAAACTATAGGGAAACATAATTTAAGTCAAGCCTGTGTTTCTCAGATCAGGTTATTTTTAAAATGCATTTTTTCTCAGGGGAAATCGGAGGGAGAGATGAACCGTGAGAGACTATGGACACTGAGAAACAGGGCTTTGGGTGCGGGGGGTTGGTTAGCGTGGTGATGGGTATTAAGGAGGGCACGTATTGCATGGAGCACTGGGTGTTATACTAAAACAATGGATTGTGAATCATCACATCAAAAACTAATGATGTATTGTATGGTGACTAACATAACATTATAAAATTTTAAAAATTAAAACCACTTTTTCTCATTATAAGACAAATATATATTTATCATAATATTGCAAAGACATAGAAACACAAAAAGAAGAAACTAAAATTACCTGTAGTCCCTCTGTTCATATAAAACCACCAAATTTTGGTCTTACAATTGTTTTTCCCAACAAATAAAGCAGTGTCTGGCACACAGTGGGTCTTAATAAATATAAGAAAATTAATAAGTGAGTAATTACTGTATGAATGATGGATTGTAGTATAAGCCCTAACAATTGTTTTTTTTTTCTTTTTGTAATGCAAGTGCCCCACTTAAACTTGATTGTCAAAGTGTCTACTTCAAAGATGGCTATTTCTGACAGAAATATCAGAAATTTTTGATTTCTGATCAAAAAATCTACTATGGCTGACATTGTTAGCCATAGTAGACTAGATAAAGGTCCAGGCCACCTCCCCTGACTGAAGCTCTTTTGTTTTAGAGATCTTGGTTGATTTCAATTATTGACCATTTGGGCCACTTGTTTTTTCTCTCCCCATGCTTTTAATTCTTATTCTTATTTTTTAAATTGACCAATAAAGAGTGAGCCCACAAAACCTTAGGCTTCCATCCTCAACCCCAATAAAAGCAGAACCGCAGCATTTTGATTGCTAGCTCTCTTTCTTTCTCTCTCTCTACCTGTGACCTCAGTGTGTGGCCCCCAGGTGTGCTGTATAATTTGCAGGTCTTAGGAGCAATAAACTTTTAATTTTTCAAAGTCTCCTGATGGCTATTGCTGAAGGCCATCTTGTAATCATAACCACAACATTGGTTATTGAGAGGCTGAGACCAGCACAAAATCTTGATATACACCCATATGAATTTTTAAAACAAACCTAAGATCATAGAGTAGGCATTGCTTTTAACCTTTTTCCCCACTTACTGAGATACCTCCAGCAATTACACACATTCAGTATTCTAGTACCCTTCAAATTATTAAATGATTTAAATAGGTTAAGTATCATTTTAAGACCCACATCCTCTGAAAATCTATGAAAAGAGGTCACTTTAGCATTTTTTTCTTTAAATTTTTTATTGTTATGTTAATCCCCATACATTACATCATTAGTTTTTGATGTAGTGTTCCATGATTCATTGTTTGTGCATAACACCCAGTGCTCCATGCAGAACGTGCCCTCTTTAATACCCATCACCAGACTAACGCATTCCCCCACCACCCACTAGAACACTCAGTTTGTTTTTCAGAGTCCATCATCTCTCATGGTTCATCTCCCCCTCCAGTTTTCCCCCCCTTCATTCTTCCCCTCCTGCTATCTTCTTCTTTTTTTTTCTTAACATATATTGCTGAGCACTGTGATTTATGCAAGACTGTTGAATCACTTTAGCATTTTTTGAATTAGCACACCATACCTGTCATTGATATTGCCCTGCTTCCAACCTCTACTGGATCCCTACAAGTCCAGACTGTCCCACAATTGGAGGCAATCCACCCTTCCACCACTATTGACTTTATTCCCTGACCTCACACCAGTTTCCTCCTAAGAAATTATTTACCATTTCCCAGCAACGCTAAGCTCTTTCACTGTGGGAGCCTTGCCACACACTTTTCCTTCTGTCACAAATGCTAGTCTCCACTCCTCCTTCCTAAGAACACATATGCAGCCTTCCAAATGCAAATCAAAGGTTTCACTCCTGGATCCTTTGTCACAGTGACCTTCAGGAGTCAGCACAAATTACATAGAGTAAGTCACCTAATAGAAATGGAGAGACCTGAAATTTTAAGTCAACAGAAAGAAAAAAGGAACATTTTGATTTGCAGAGGCAATCAAAACTCTAGACGAAATTATTTCCCTGTTGTCCCATTAATAAGAATAAGTCATCTGAGGGATGCCTGGGTGGTTCAGTCGGTTAAGCGGCTGCCTTCGGCTCAGGTCATGATCTCAGGGTCCTGGGATCAAGTCCCTCATCGGGTTCCCTGCTCAGTCGGGAGCCTGCTTCTCCCTCTCCCTCTGCTTGTGCTCTCTCTGTCAAATAAATAAAATCTTTAAAAAAAAAAAAGAATAAGGCGTCTGAGTCAGTACATTCTTTTCTCTTTAGGAAACAGTGGCGTTTAATTCTTCTCTTCTGAGACCCCGTGTGATTGGAGAATGGATTGGTCGAGAAGAGAATGATGCTGACCCACTAGCCGCTGAAATGCTACAGCCCCCAGTTCCAAGAAGTAAAAATGAACAATGGGAAAATGAAGATAATAGCTCTAGCCCTGCAGGAAGGTGAGATGAGATGTCTTCTAAGATTCTGAATATTGTTGATCGTTAAAAGCTAACAGGGAAATAAATCCAAGGGTGTGATTTTGATGAAATAACTTAGCAATTTTATATAGAAGATTATACTGGGTTGAGATACAAATTAATTTCTCTTTTAAAATTAAAGTTTTACTAGATTGCTTTTAGATTTTGGTTTTAATTTTTTCTTTATATCTAAGAAAATCACCATCTCTTTGCTACTAAAACCAAATAGAGAAATAATTTCAAAGACATAGGTTGTCAGTCAAGACCCACTATAATGCTGGGCAGGGAATGGCTGACTATTAAGAACTGGAGATGAAGGAGCTTCTCATTTACCAGAGAGATGTAGTTGATCAACAAGAAGAAAACTATTTATAATAGACCACATGAAGCAGAGTTAATGTAGAATAAGAGAGAAAAACTTCCGTTTAGAACCATTTAAATTTAGAGTTGGTAACTATGATTGAACATAATTCATTTTCTTTGTTTAATTTTGGAAGCATTTATGATTTTTGAATTTGAAAGTTTCATATTTATTAGAAAAAAGTATATTCAGAACAACCTTTTTCTTGTTTTGCAACACCAACCACAGTGAGTAAAACCTCAAAATGAAAACTTCCACAAGGAAGTTGGAGTGAAAAAGCATTATGGAGGCACGGCTTACATGAGCCTGAGAAAATGGATTTAAATGCTCATGAATTGAATGTAAGAGAGCCACAACTTTCTTTGGGTGCTGCTAGATGACCACCACAGAAGAGATTTTCCTATGCATAGCATAGCCACAGTAACTTTGTATTTCCTACATTAAATTTGGCAGCAACCAATAACTGTTCTTTCTCAAGGAGAAAATTGTATTTTCTACAATGTAATAGCTTTTGGGGGGTTTTTACTTTGACTTATCACTTGGCTAGAAGGAAGGAAATTCAGAATACTCATTAATGTGCTTTAGGCATATAGAAAATTGATTCTGTTTCCATGAGAAATAACTTTTAAATTATTTAAATAGTTGAAGTGTGGTCCCATGTAAGGAGAAGAAAGCCATTTTAAAAAATCCATTTACCTTCTTTTGTGAAATGCCAGATCAATTTCACCTGTCAATGAAGGTAATTTTATTTTTAATACCAGACTTATGAAACCCACTAGACCTTCATCTTTAGTCATTGCCAGATCTATAATGTAAAGTAGAGAAATGTCAACTTTCATTTTGCTTTCATTTAGTCATAATAATAATCGGAGCTATTTATTGCAAATGTTAGTGCTTCTATTTTCTTCCTAGCTTCAGTGAGCTCTGATTCCCTCTTGAATACCCAATAAAGGGGAATCTTTCCTTCAATCCAAGTCAAATCCCTGTCCAAGAAAACTCAACCCATGAAGACCTCTCTCAAGTATTTGTTATGAAGTTTTTCTTAGTGTTACTGTTCTCTATCTTTAAATCATGAATTGAGGTATTCTGTATGAAATGAAGACAGGTGAAATCCCACCCCAATGCCCCATCAGAGCAGAAAGAATGCATGCATATCTGAACTTAGTTTAAAGAGTAGCAATAAACTATGGGTTAGAAACGGTATCTCTCACATCTTCTAATACCAAACAGGATTCCGAATTTATATCAGGAACTCACATAGCATTAGATTTGAATTGGATGAATAAAAATGGATTGGGAGAAATTTTTTAATGACTCTAGAGGCTATAACTAGAGCATTAGCTTTTGCCTTTAAAGAGTAATGAACTTGTAGTATAACGGTCTTAAACATTAACAGGCTAAGTGGTATTCTAGGCTTTGGAATGAGAAGATTTAATTTTCAAGGATGACTTCTTCCATTTTTCTCTCCCCTACTGGGCCTGGTGCATTGTCATTACCAATAGACATCTGTTGTGTGAGTGAAGGAGGCACATAGAAGGCTGTGAGTAGACATCTGCTAAATAAAGCTTATTTATAAGAAGGGTTGTTTATAGTCTATCCTAACTTTTTGCCCCTTCCTATCACAGTTTTTCCTGTTAATTGCTCAAGTCTAATTTGAATGGCTGTTATTACAACACTCCATCTTTAGTACATAGCCAACTTTTCTCCTTAGGTCCTGCATATGGGACATTGTATGAAGAGGGTCAGCAACTTTAGTACACAGAGCTGTCACCTGAAGGGTTAAGTGCTGGTTAAAATGAAACCAGTTATGAGGGCAATATGGAGAAACTAATAGTAGTTTAGTAGTTTAGTAAACTACTAGTTTATGGAGAAATTAGTTTATAGTTTCTCCATAAACTAGTAGTTGCCAGGGATTAGAGACAAGAGTGACTGACATGGGGTCCCTGACCCGTCCATGGTCTCTGGATGGACCCAAGAGATCTCTGAATCTCCTGAAATTAAATTCTGTGGACAAGGCTCTGTGGACATGGGCATTTTCCTGACACATCTTTCTTAGATTTTTCAAAAGGTTCTATTAAGTTTAAGAAAGAAATTAAAGCATCTAAGCAAGAAAACAGGAATTTATAAAAGAGAGAGGTGAATACATTGGGGAATAATTGAAGGCTTTCTCATACCACCAATGGGCATGAACTGCTATGGCTTCTCTAGCCATTTAGTGGGAAATCCTGTGTTTATTGCACATTTAGAAATATTAAAAATAATCACACGTTGATAATGTAAATGTAAATAAAAATTGAGTGTAATAGATCTATATAATTCTGTTTTAAGCTATCTTTTTTTTCTATTTTAAGCCATCTTAATTAAACTTTGCAATAGCTGGGTAATGGATTTCTTAAAATTACTAGCTAAATTGTAATGTGAATTTATAAATAGGCTTATCAAGCCTTGAAAACCTGATGAAGCTCCTCTAAGCTTAACCACTTCATGAAAGTAAGAATAATATCAATAAATATTATAGATCTGGTGAATTGGCTTTGTTAAGTGAGCATTGTTATTAGATGGTAAGTATGCCATAAAATGAATAGAAAATCTTATAATTTAGAAATATGTATTAAATATTAAAATAAAAGCTAACTTCACTTTCCATTAAGAAATGTTTCTTTTCATTAAAGCTCCTAATTTCTTCTGATGTATCTGTTAACAAAGCCTGGAAAAGTTCCCCTTCTTTTAGAGCTTCCTCAATTGGCAGCAAAAGACAAATAATAAACAAGCAAATATACAAATATATACCATAAATTCAAGTAGTGATAAGTGGCAAGATGGAAAATGAACCAGAATAAGAAGGAAGAAAATTAATAAAGGGCACTATTTTACATAAGAAGTCCAAGAAAAAAGAACCTTAATATTGTCAGATTTTGGCTATTTTGGACATGATAGAAAATATGTAATACATATGCCAGAAACTGAATTGAGTTTAGTAATTTAGGGATATTCTAAATGTAAATTTTAAGGAGAAAGAATATTGATTAATCAAAAATTAATCTGTCAAAGGAATCAAAGAACAGAGGCCTTAAAAATATCTAAAATATATATTAAAGAATGTACCTTATGATTCACACATTTCTTTTTTCAATCCAAAAGTATGTAACTAAGTCATGCATTTATTTCGGAATGTTGATGAGGTCATTTTGATATGTTCAAAATTTGTTCTTTCTCATTTATTCATTTATTTCTTTAGGAAATACATATCCTAACTCAAGTTATTATTTTATGAAACACATTGCTAGTTACCTATGGACTCATAGACTCACAGGTGGTCTCTTACGAGACAGGCAACATCTTGGACTTACTGTCTAGGACTCATAGCCTAGCATTATCTTCATGACCAAACCATGTATTTTCATGAGACTCAGGAAAACACTTGCTTCAACCTTCATGAAATGATCTTGGTCATTGTTGGCTGTTGAATAGGAGTTATGCATTTTTTTAATTTATTTTTTTTAAGATTTTATTTATTTTGACAGAGAGAGAGAGCACAAGCAGGGGGAGCAATAGAGGGAGAGAGAGAAGCAGGCTTCCCGCCGAGCAGGGAGCCTGACGCAGGGCTCAATCCCAGGACCCTGGGATTATGATCTGAGCCAAAGGCAGATGCTTAACCATCTGAGCCACCCAGGTGCCCGGGAGTTATGCATTTATAATCTGCCATTTGTTCCTTATCTTCGACATCCCAATCTACATAGTTTTCCTTTTTCTGTTTCACTGTCAATATATTTCCCTCGATTTTCATATCTGTCAAGTTGTAAGACTCATATACATCTTCTTAAATTCTTATTTTATTTAGAGTATTAAAAAATGGGGTTCAGGAAGAAAAAGTGAGTATGTGCTAGATACTAGGTGGGACCCATATGAAAAAGAACATCCCAGATTCAAAGTACTTACTTTCAAATGAGGAGAATGACAAGGAGATATGTCTTATTTCTCTAGTACAGTACCCACAATCCGTGGTATATAAAAAGCACTTAATAAATGTCTGCTAAATTAATTATAAAAACACCACATCTAGACATGTTAAAAAAAAAAGAGCTCTTATGCATAAACCAAAATGCAACAATTCAGTGTGAAACTTTTTATGATCTCTTCAACAACCTGGGCCTTATTGCAAAGAGAGTCCTTTGATTTCTGACTAGAGTCGAGAGGAAGGGCACAGATTCTGCCTGCTAGGCTGCAGTGGTGAACTAAACAAGCTTAGGAGATGGGTCAAGAGAGGAATAATCCAGTTTTCTACGAAAAAGAGCACCTGGGGTCAGATAAAACTAATACTTACCAACCTGTGTTCAGAAACAAGAATATGAAACAAAAAAAGCAGCGTCAGGCACCCAGGGAAGTGTGGGGTCAGGAGGAGGGGAACAATGGTCAGAATGTAGGCCATCAGGAGTGGGAGGAATGTTCCACCTAGATAGGTTAGCTGGCGGGGGCGGGGAGGGTAGCCTCGTTAAACCATCCTTTTCAATTTGATCTGGTTTAGAATTTATCTTTTTGAACCAAAGTAAAATGCAGTTCTAGAGTATATTCACCACATTGAAGTATTAACTGCTCTTCTTTTTTGTAAGGCCCCTTTCTGATTCCCTTTCTTTCTATGTGGGATATACCGCTCAAGGAAACACATGTAAATATCTAGGATGCTGCACATTGTGTTCATTGAGCACATAATGGTATTAACTGCCATTTAGTGGCTGCTGTCAGGGCTTTATATCTCTTACTTCATTTCATCCTCATGAAACATTATTATCTGTATTTTAGGAATAAGGAAACCAAGTCCTGAAGCAGTTGCATCAGTCCCAAGATTGTACAACTATTAAGTAGCTGAGCCAGTCTGTCTTGCTGCAAATTCTGTGCCCTTAAGTGCTTTGCTATGCCACCTTTCTTCAGAAAGGAGTTCTAAGAATCCCCTTATCATCAAAGTTTAGGTTCGAGGTTGGGATGAGAGGGGGTCCAGAGCCCTAAGTGCTCTTAGAAAGACCCTGCACCCCATCTCTCCCCATCCCACTCACCACTTGTCTGCAGTAAGAGTCCTGCTTCCCTGAGGCAGGGCGGTATTTTCTAATGTTGTAATTTTCACTTCTACAGTCTATAGGTTACGGAGCTGGAAGAGAGGAAGGTATCATCCTTGCTCCCCTTTCCTGCTTGTGGACCTTGCTGTCTCCTTTCCCCCTAAAAAAAGTCTCTGGTTCTGAATTCCATGTTTTTCACATGGTAATCTTCTACCACTTCTTGTAGCAATAATTCATCAATTCCCAGGTCATTCTCTTTTTCCTAAATATGCAAGCATCCGGCTCAACTGACACTCCCCAACACCCTTCCTATCTTGATGAAGTTAATATCCACATTGATGATTCTTCCCCAAACCTAGCCTCTCCTTCCTTTGCCTGCACTTCACCACTGATCCTGAATTCCACCCTACTTCAATCACTTATTCCCTCTGTTATATGTAGGTCTCATTATTATTAACTGCAAACTCTAATGTCAATTTCTGTATATTTCACTCTCTGACTACACCTCCTGTCTTTCTAGTTCATTCCCTCCGGTACCCAGCTTTAACTGGGACCCAAATACACTGGTTCCACTGAGTTTCCCTTGCCACTCAGCAAGTTTTTATTTTTGGCTCATTATTGTGATCTATTTATTGAATATATCCTAGTTCCCTTACCTCTCTTGTCCTTTGTTTTCCTTGTGTGGTAAAACTATCCTATTTAAATCTAACTCTTTGCCTATTTTGTGGCTGAACTGGCATAGACTGGAGAAGAACACATGGCCACACTGACGGGTGTCACTGTGAATTCGTGGCCACCAAACTCCAGAAAGTCATTGGTCCTGCCCAAAGATACTCTGCGTTCACCTAGTCTGTTCACATGTCCATGCTCCTCAGTGATGATTGCATGCCTTTTCTTGTCTCCTCAAACCTCCAGCACTTCTCCTCAGTCCTCATGTTCAACTGATGACCCTTCCAGGAATGTAAATGTCATAGTCGCTCTGGAAAATAGCCTGAGAGTTTTATATAAAACTAACCATGCAAATACCATATGACCCAGCTGTTGCACTCTTGGACACTTGTCTCAAATAAATGAAAACTTACGTTCACACAAAAGAATGTATACAAATGTTCATAGCAACTCCATCATAATAGCCAAAAAACTTAACCTAGATGTCCTTCAATGTTTGAATGGTTAGATAAACTGAAGTATATCCATGCCATGGGATACTACAGAGCAAAGAAAAGGAACGGACTATTGATACATGCAACAGCATGAATGAATCTCCGGGGATTTAGAATGCCTGAAAAAGCCAATCTTAAAATTATATGATCCCATGTATATAATATTCTAGAAATGACAAGATTAAAAGAATGGAGAACAGACTAGTAGTTAGTTGCCAGGGATTAGAGACAGGGAAGAAGGCAGATGGCAGAAAGCAAGAATGGCTAGAAAAGAGCCTTGTGGTGTTTGAAATGGTCTGTATCTTGGTTTTGGTGGTGGATATATGATACACAAACCTACACAAGTACTAAAATTACCTAGAACTAAATACATGCAGGCATACACACACAAATGAGTACAATTAAAATGGGAAATCTGAATAAGATTGGAAAATCGTATCATTGTCAGGATCCTGGTTATAATATTGTATTCTAGTTTTATAAGATAATGTTATTGAAGGAAACAGTGTAAAGAGTGCACAGGATCTCTTTGTATCATTTCTTAGAATTACATGTAAATCTGTAATTATTTCAAAGCCAAAAAAACAATTAAAAATGTTAGTGATCTGTTGAAAACACCTTGAGATTTTTTTTTTAAGATTTTATTTATTTATTTGACAGAGAGCGAGACAGCAAGAGAGGGAACACAAGCAGGGTGAGTGGGAGAGGGAGAAGCAGGCTTCCCGCTGAGCAGGGAGCCCGACGCGGGGCTCGATCCCAGGATCCCGGGATCATGACCTGAGCTGAAGGCAGACACTTAACGACTGAGCCACCCAGGCACCCCCACCTTGAGATTCTGGACAGTCCACCTCCCCCAACAATCTTTTAGCAAAGGGCATTAGTATCCACTGATGATTCTTACCCAAACAGTTACTATGTTGGTGGTTGCAAAATGGTGATTTTCTGATTCTGTCTTTCCTTCTACATTTATTAACTAGCATTAATGTGGAAAAATAAAAGCTTTTTCTCCATCCCTATTTCCCCTGGCCTTCTCTAACATATTCACCATAACTTGGAGGTGAACCAATGAGGTAGGGTTCATTGATCTTTGCCCACTGATGACATACAATGTCATTTTGCTGTTTTCCATTGTCTTCTTAGACAGTGTTAAACCTGGTACTTCTATTAAGACAGTTTGAAATGTTCTGGTCTGTGCCCTGAAATTTATCTGGTTGGTTCTATGTTTTTGTTTTTTACTAAGCTACCTCTGCATTTTGGCCTGGTGGCAGTGGGGACAATTCATTTAACCCATTTGCCTTATGGGCCCTCCTTCTGAATATAGAAAAGATTATCTTTCCATCCTGCTTGGGGAAGACTTCTTCTACATATCATGTCTTTTTCTTTCATGGGGTGACATTTGGCATTTCCTTCCTTTGGGCAATAACATGAAAAGAAATTGGATTACAGAGAAGAGAAAAACTTTGGGACAGTTTTTGAAACTATATATGATTGCTCTTTGGACTTGTAAGTTGTCTAGTCAGACACTGTCTTGAGAAGTTGGGGGAGAGAGAACCATGAAAGATAGCATTTACCCAAAGGAGCCCAGCTTTATCACAAAGAAACTCTTCCAAATTTACAGACTCTCTAGACTGGAAGAAACTGAGAAACATTTATTTACCAGTTCTGGATCCATCCTTTCTTTTACCTCATCCTACCCCAAGACATAGGCAGCATGATAGAACAATGAGGAAATTTATTTTAATCATAGAAATTAAAATTTTGGGGTCTGTGGGTGGCTCAGTTGGTTAAGCGGCAAACTCTTGATTTCAGCTCAGGTCATGATCTTAGGGTCCTGAATCAAGCCTCAGGTCACGCTCTGTACTCAGCAGGGAATGTGCTTGAGGATTCTCTCTCTGCCTCTCTCCCCACTCGTGCTGTCTCTCTCAAATAAATCTTTTTTTAAAAAAATTAAAATTTTCATTTAAAATAATCTTGTCAGGGGTGCCTGGGTGGCTCATTCAGTAAAGAATCTGACAATGAATCGTGTGGATCGCTATATCAAAAACTAATGATTTATTGTATGGTGACTAACATAACAAAAAAAAAAAAAGAGTCTGCCTTCGGCTCAGGTCATGATCTTGGTGTCCTGGGATCAACCCCCACGTTGGGCTCCCTGCTAAGTGGGGAGCCTGCTTCTCCCTCTCCCTCTGCCCCTCCACCCCACTTGTGCTCTGTCTCTCTCTTTCTGTCAAATTAATAAATAAAATCTTTAAAAAAATAATCTTGTCATAGTATGTTAAAATAGTTGTCCCATTACATTTGTTTTTCTTGACATGGATTTGTTTGTAAGTCAAGGAATTTCATATAATAATCTGGATTTGCTGCCTCATCTTTTAAAAAAATCAGAAAAATCCATTAACGGTGGGCTTTCATTATGACATAGCGACAATTGGTAGGAGCTGATTAGCACCTCCTCCCTTAAATGGGGCAGGAGTTTCCGTTTGCCATATTTCTCACCTATACCCCCTTGCGATATGGTTAGTGAGGTACCAAAGGATGTCTAGGAAAGAAGACAGTCTATATTTCCATTATCCTTAGGGAAAATATTACTAATATGCCTATAATTTTACATAGCAAGATAATCGAATGAAAAATTTGGTTGTAGGGGCGCCTGGTTGGCTCAGATGGGTAAGTGTCTGCCTTCGGCTCAGGTCGTGATCCCAGGGTCCTGGGATCAAGTCCCACAAACGGGCTCCTGGCTCAGCGGGGAGTCTGCTTCTCCCTCTCCCTCTGCCTCTCCCACTGCTCATGCTCTCTCTCTCTCTCTATCTCTGTGTCTCAAATGAATAAATAAAATATTTTTTGAAAAAAGAAAGAAAATTTGGTTGTAGATTTCTTTACCACAGCTAACTGATAGAGTTGTCATCGCTGAAAACTAACATTTAAATATTTCTTCAGCTTAAAGGTGGAGCCCAAGACTAAAGGATTAAAACAACAGCAACAACAACATAAGAAACTTCTGGCAGCAATGCTCTCTCAAGATTCTTTTGAGTCTCTCCACAGCCCTACCCCATCTGTAACAGAAGAAGATATTGATAATGAAGATGATGCAATGGAATTGCTGGGTAATTTTAAAAATTAATAATTTCTCCTTCTTCTCTGGCATTGTAAAAATGTATAGTGATTAAGAGATTTTAAAGTTTTTGAATAGTTTTGTCTTAGGGGAAAGAAATCGTTTAACACATACTTTAAACATTAGCCTTTCACGAAGTTGCATGTAAGAACTAAGTTGAAATCACCTAAGCATGTGAAGTATTTATTAGACTGTATTTTGTGCTTTGTATATGCAGCACTTTACCTTCTGACTCCTTGCTCAAGCTTTATTCCATGTGCAATTGTGATAAAAATTCAAGTCTGTCTGCTTTATTCTCTGATTATGATTGCCTTGATCACCTTTTGTCTATAAAATATATCCAAAATACATATTTCAGCCCTCATCCCAAGATATTCCCCTGTTGCTTCAAGGATGTTTTAGAAAAATACAGTAAAATTTAGAGAGACAGATAGTAAATTAGTGTTTTATGTCTTCCATAAGTTAGAGGAGAGTTTGCAAGATTTCGGTGTTTTTATAGGCTTGTTACTTTCATGAAAAACCTTATTAGTGTTGTATATATAGGGAACCCTTTATATCGTAAATGAAGTAAATGTATGTTTTTATTTCACCATAAATCTTTGGATAGTAGTTTTTTAAAACTGAACTTTTCTTTTATTCTAAGTCATTAAAGCAGTTTCCAAATACTTTGTAACCATGTACTGAAGTGAATAAATGATGTAATCATTTGAAAGCTGCAAATAAGTTTAACATAGAATAAGGAGTCCCAGAAATATACAGACATTAAAATTTTTTTTTCTAAACCAGCTTCCTGGGTTTTAAGTGTTTATGGCAGTAAAATATTATCATGTTAAAAAATGGTATAGGTCTTCTTGCATAGACCTACAAATGTGTTATTTACTCAGTGATGGCAAGGTCACTGATGTTTTCTGATTTTATAATACTGTGTTCATTCTAGCATTGAGGAGACTGTCATGGCATTTTCACTTCATGATGTTCATCTGGTTTTTTGTTTTCGTTTTTGTTTTTAAGAACAGTGAAGTCTGGGTGTTTTTTTAAGGAATCTCATCTCCCCACCTCCAAATCATTAATGTGGCAGATGTGCCAGATGTTGTAGTACCCTCATTCAGCTTCAATTCAGCCAATGTTTCTAAGTACTTACCATGTACTAAGCACTGAGCTCAGTCCTAGAGATGTAAAAATAAAGTAATCTTGGATCTTGTTTGCAGGAACTTTACATTTCTAGTGTTTGAAATAAAAACGTAAATACATCATTCTAGTAGTTTTTGCGACAGGTGCCAATTTGATTAAGCAGACAGTTTAATGTAGGAATAACACCTAATGCGGAGGTAGGGGATGGTAACCAGGGAATGCTTCGTAGAGAAACTGATTCCAGTGGTGAGGTGAGTCCTGGAGGACAAGTAGATGGAAGTTCAGCAGGCAGAGTGTGGTCATTAACCTTGTAGGTTTGTGCTTGTAGGAATGGACTCTTTTGCTCTTGTGCTCCATAACTGCGCCTGTAAATTGTTCCTTTGCTTTGGTCAGTAACAGTGAAGGGGGCAAGGCTTGAACCATGACTGTCAATGGAAGGGCCAGGAGGTTGTTCATATAACATCAATGTTGGCTTTTTGGTACATCGACATTGGGTTGTGCCGATAGTGTTCTTTCTCTCCCTTCCTTTACATGACAGCTCTTGGTCAGTTGATATCCACAGGAGGGCAGTTACACTTAACTTGCAAAGATAATCTTTTGAAGAAATCCAGGCATGCTCCGAATAACTTTGGATTTCCTGATAGCCTCAGGAGTATCTCATCAGAGTAGAGGAAATCATAACTTTCAGTGATGTTGAGGAGTTCTTTATGAAAACTTAGGTGTCACTCAGTGCTGGTACCCCTTAGATCTCAGCTCCTCTGAAGTTTCTAGTCTCCCAAGTTGAAGACCAGACTGTTAGGTTTTGGAGACTATCTAATATGAACAGTTAATAGCTAGTCCTCATTTTTTTTTTCATTTAGACATTTTAAATGTCTGAGCAAATTTAAGAATGAGAAATATTTGAAAGTTTGGACTTTATATCTCAGCATAGGCAGCTATAGTATACTAATGCTGGTCTCTAGATTATGAGATTTTTCTGCCATGACATCAGATGTTCCAAGTCCACTGGGCTATCCTCTAAAATAATGCCATATGCAACCCTGTCTCAGTGAATAAAGGTCATATAGCAGAAAATTGTATCCAAAAGATTGTTTTGCCCAGAAGTTCATTAATTATGTAAAATGGTATTTGGATGTGAAATATATTTGTCTTTAAGACCAAAGTATACCTATCCATTCAATTATTTAGAAAATACATATTTAAAATACAGGTTCAGTTTTCTTCAAAAGTAGTGTATATAAATTCATGACTTAAAATTTTACTTATGCTTTTATCTAAGATGATGGTTAATCTCTTACATGAAATCGAACAGATGTACGTGAAAAATTTCAGTTAATATAAAAGTTAAAACTTTTTTTCAGTCATGATATAGTAATGGATGAATGATTAATATGGATGAGTATGGTATAAAATACAATGATTATTAAGTTATTCAATTTTAAGACCTTATATCTTCAGTAGCCATGTATGTCTCTATTAGTATTTCAGTAGATTTCAATCCCTACACTAATCAGTTAATGTGATATTGCTAAATCAATTTAGAAACTATATAATGCCTACTTTTCCAACCCTTTTAATATTAGATTTCAATCATGTTGTTTATTATTAAAGAATTTTCAGACAGTATTTTTTGAAACCCTGATCCCAGAGAAACATATGTGATTGTACATATTTGAGGAAAATACAAATGCTAAGCTCCTGAAAAGTTATTTGAAATGAAATTTTAGTACATAGAATCATTGTAAAAGGCAAGAGACATCTGGTATTTAAAATATCTTTTGCAAATCTGCAACATTGTTTAGAATGAGTTTGCTATAACTTATGTGTTTTCAGTGTATAACTTGTCTATATCAGGTATAACTGGCTGAAAAATGTATTATGCCCAAGAGTAGTCTGTACTCTTTGTGAAGTGATAAATAAATGAGAAGTGTCATTATTAGTTAATGTCAATGTAACAAAGGATTGTTCTTCAGTAAAACTGAAGGGGGAAAATAAGCCTTTTAGTTGAATAAGTAGAAGTCAGTAAAACTTCTTATCTTAATTTGTTTGTTAAGGAATTTATCATCGATAACACATACTGGTTAAGATTTAATTCTTCACAGTTGTTTAATTGTATGTTTTTGGATTTCTATTCCAAGTCTATTGGGCATATGAAAATATAGTACATACAGCGTCTATAATTTTTAAGTAGATTAAACATTTACTGTAAGATTGCTTTAAATACTACTTTTAAATTCATAGCACAAAAGTAGTTTAAATGGAATTAATATATAACAGAGAATAAAATATCCAAATTTCTGGAATTTTAAGGTATAACAATTTTAAGCACCACTGAAATTGGTGCTCTATTTACAGAAGACATTGAATAAAGTATCTACCAACTCACCTCAAAGTAAGTAGTTCTCATCTTCAAAAATAAGATATTCCCTAATATTTTAGTAACTATGCTGGAAATTAAGGATCACCATGATTAAATTTGCATATTTTCAAAAGTTATTAAAATCAATAATTTTTCAAAAGTAGAAAAACAAATTACAGTGGTACAGCAAGGGATTTATAAAAAGCCTATAGGTATCTTTTACTTCATTAACTTTCACAGAGAATTTTAGGAACTTTACTAATTTAAGAAAGATATTTCAGCTTTTAAATATAAGCTCATTTTCATTACATGCATTTTTATTTTATTTTTGATGAAATGCTAATTGCAGTTATGTGTTTATCTTCTATATAATTTATACTCCCTTGAAAATATCAGAATTATTTGAAAGGCACAAGTATTATTCTTACACATTTTAGTATAAGATAATTACTTAAAAAATTTTTTTTGGCTTTCTCTCAGAATTGATGATGAGGCAAATATCTAAAAATCACATTCCAGAGATGCTTAAAAAAGGAAAGCAGCATTAGTCATGATTTATACTTTCTGGTCTTAGAAAGTATAATCATATAAATTTAATTAATCATATAAAAATTAAAACTAACATTGTATTACCAAAAGCAAAGTGATTACAAATCACCTTTTATATTTTATTTGTTTTAAATTTAGTAATTAAGAACAAGTGTAATTATACTGCTATTCTTTGCAGAATACAGTAATTTCTAAATTTCTAAAACCCCAGTATTTTACCAGATGATGTAAAATGTTTAATTTTCAAGAAGAACTCATTGCATTAAGGCAGTCTTTTGGCAAATTCTTTTGCATTGTGACCAATCTTTCTTTTATTTTTTTTCTTTAAATTTTTATTGTTATGTTAATCACCATACATTACATCATTAGTTTTTGATGTAGTGTTCCATGATTCATTGTTTGTGCATAACACCCAGTGCTCCACGCAGAATGTGCCCTCTTTAATACCCATCACCAGGCTAACCCATCCCCCCACCCCCCTCCCCTCTAGAACCCTCAGTTTGTTTTTCAGAGTCCATCCTCTCTCATGGTTCGTCTCCCCCTATGATTTACTCCCCTTCATTCTTCTGTGACCAATCTTTAAAATTAAACATTTACAAAAAATCAAAAAAATAAAATCTTTAAAAAAATAAGTAAATAAAATTAAACATTTACTTTCTATTCTGTTTTTTCCCCCCATTTGGAGGCTTCTTAAAGCAGAAAGCACCCATATTTACAGAATAAAAACATCTATTTCATTTAGTGAAAAATGCTGTCATTCAATGATGTTAGAAAAAGAGGGGAGAGGACCATAAATATTAAAAAAAAAATCTATCTGAGGCGCCTGGGTGGCTCAGATGGTTGAGCGTCTGCCTTCGGCTCGGGTCATGATCCCGGGATCCTGGGATCGAGTCCTGCATCGGGCTCCCTGCTCCTTGGGAGCCTGCTTCTCCCTCTGCCCCTCTCTCTCTCTCTCTCTCATGAATAAATAAATAAATCTTTCAAAAAAAAATCTACCTACCTATCAATATACTTATATTCTAATGATATTAAGTATGTGAACTAGTCTAAAGCACACGTAAACTTTGTTTCCTTTGAGTATTGATCATTGGGAATATCAGGACAATAGAAGAATTATCACTTTAAATTGAAGATTCTTTGTAGAAAAGATTCTTTTAAAAAGGGAAGGACTTTCCAAAATTAAATTTATGGATTCTTTAATATTATCTGTAAGGTTGCTTTAAATACTGCTTAGAAATTCATTCAGCATAGTACCAAAATAACTTAGTATTAGAGATTAAAATATTCCAAATTTGTGGGGTGTTAAGGTACAGCGAATTTGAGGACCACTGAAGTCAGTGAAATCTAGAACATACTGAATAAAATAACACCCAGATCACCTCAATCTAAGTAGCTCTCTTTTTTAAATACAAGATACTCTCAGAAATTCCAGGAATTACACTGGCAATTGATGACCACAGTTACCCAAACATTATAAAAAGTCTGCCCATATATTTTAAATGTTCACTAAATGAATTAATATAATTGAAAACCTAGGACTTCACACAGATATATGAAAATATCTTTCACATGCTAAATAATAAATATTAACTGCTGTTGAGCTGTGTGATATATTGTAACAGAAACTCTGTGAAATGCCCCTGCTATTGAGTTTGGTCCTATATTTTTGAATTTTAACTTCAGCTTGCTTTAGAGCCTCCATTGCCTGCACAAATGCCAAGTAAGTTCAGGCTGAAGTGTCTTTTAAGTGGAATTGAATAGCACTGTGTTTGTCTCTCCGGGATTACAGTGACAACATTTGAGTAAATCCACTCAGACATATTTTTTCATTCAGCAAATATCATGCACCTGCTATGTGAACAGTACTAATTCATATTAATATACAGCAGTAGACTATTACATCTTTTATTTTTCTAATTACTTGATCTCTTTGGGCTTTGAGAGAACGGTGAATCTAGTGAACACTGGCATCTATATAGAACCAAACAATTTGTAGATTTTTGCTTCAGCTCCCAGTTAGTCCGTTAATTCATTCATTTATAGTTTTATCAATTTCTCCACTTACAAAGTGACTCTGCACATTCCTGGGAGTTCAAATTTGCACAAATTTGAGCATGTTTCATGAAATATTAACTATTCTCTATTCTTGATGAGTCTTAAAATTTGGTTCACTTAAGAAGCTTATTGTAAATAAAAATTCCAGTCCCCTCTATCCCGAATTTTTGGTTCATTAGATTTGAATACAGCCCATGAAGTACCATTTTCCAACAGGAATGCCCTTCCTCCTGTCCTTTAAGAAATTCTGTTGCAGGTGATCTGTATAGCATACAATGAGAAACTCTTAATCTAGAAGGTATGGTCAATGAACTTTTTTGTTGTTTGATCTAATACATCCTGAAGCAAGGGGAATAAAGTTGTAGAAAGTGTGATTTTTATAATAAAAAGAGCATGGAATAGAGGTTTCTGAGTTAACCAAGCTCTTTTGAAATGTCTCCTGAAAACAAGGAAAAGTCTTGCTAAGAAGCTTTGGTTACTGTAGTTTGTATTAGTAATTATTTCTGTCTTCCCTCCCAATATCATATTTTATAGGAGCACTTGAAAGACAAATGCTAAAGTACAAAAATTACATAAGTTATGAAACGATTCTAGCATAGACCTGTGGACATGGTTTCATTGAGATTCTGTTTTATCATGTTATTATTCTAAACTTTATTTGGGATTCTGACTTTGCTTTTGTTAGATGTGACTTATAGCCCCCTTCACAGTCTTCTAGAAGTACTTGTTTTGTGTTTGGAATTGCATTTGTGATTCATTCTCTTCATTCTTCATTTGTGTTTCTTTTCAACAAAATATTCGAACATTTACAAATGATAACTGGCATTTACATGTAGAGATTGCCTTTTAAATAAATATAAACTTGCATGTCACCAAAAACATACATCATCCTACATGATTTACTTTTATGGCATTTAATAAGAAATGTTTTTTTTCTTTAAAAATTTTTTCTAGTGGTAAAAGTAGATCAACATAGCAGAATAAAGTCAAGAGTTTGAAAATAAAATCTAAACCCATAGACATATAATTGACAATTGTCCTTCATCTCAATTGTAGACCTCTATGAAAATTCCTTTATTTCAGAGATAGCTGTTTCACTATATTTGTAAGTAAGTTGTTTAGTACATATTTCTCACTTTGAAATAAGTTACAGATTGTTTGACATATAACAGTAATATAAGTTAATGTGCTTTTTCATATTTAGGTCATAGTTTTTCACTGAGTATCTTGCAAAGGTGTGAGCCACTTTGTGATGTGATTATGTGGTCTATGTCCAGAGCATTGAGCTACAAAACTCTAAGACCAGCTCCAGCCCTCATGCTGCCTTTTGCTAGTTTTGTCATCCGAGCTACAAGTACTAATTATAAAATGCTGGTAACAACTTCAATCTTCCTATCACATAGGGATGTTGCAGGAATAAAAATGAGATGTTCTCTGAAAACGCTTTTATTATTATTTTCTTTTTGTCATGCGTAACCGGAATGTTTGAAAAAAGACACTAGAATTTATAGATGGAACTTTCCTTCCAAGTAAATTTATATTCTCCGACCCCACATACATTTTGTTTAGTTATAAGCAAAGAAAAGAAATAGCTTTCTGTAGCTTTGGAAATACCTACTAATAGTAAAAATTGATAATTCCCACAAGATAATACAATCAAAGGCTTGAAGAGAAAGGAGGTGAAGCTACAAATGTATTTGCAAGCCAAAATAATTTATATATCAATACAATGCATTACATTTTTTATTTTTAACATGGGTATTTAAACAGGGGCAAACATTGATGTGATTTGGTTAAGGATATAGAGCAAATTACTCCATTGTCTTTAATTTTCTTCCACATAAGTGTGTAATTTCTAGGAGGAAAAGAAAAATGTTTTGTGCATACACAAGAATATTCACTAGCATAAGTTGAGCTGGGAGCAGGAATAGGCGAGAGAGACAAAGACGAGATATATAAGACTAGAAATTTGTACAATATGTTTACATGCTTTTGTGTAAATAAAACCATAAAAGTGTTGAAAAATCTACAAGCTTTAAAAACTCTTCAATTATATTGATAAATATGAAAATACTGATACAGCACAATTTTCTGGTTTTACATTAATTCATTGTATAATCAAATCACAAACAATTTAAAAATCAGTGTTAACTATTATTAGGGTTTTGTTGCTTTTGAAATAAACTTTCCCATTTCAAATACATAATAAAATGGTGATGTTATACTTCAAGATGATTTGTTTAGCTGTGGTATTGATTTTCATACAGTTTGAATTTAAATTAATTTTGTATTCTATGTAAGAACCATTTGAAAGTGGTGCCAAAATCACTATTTTATTGTATTTTTTTCTTGGTTGAAAATATGCAACAGAGTGTTACTAACTTAGCAATTATTTGCATTTTGACATAAAAAATGATAGACATTAAAGAGGTATTAAAACTGTTCTTCTGAATTGTTTAAAACTTCTTGTCTAACTACAGTAATCTGTTTAAATTTCTATATATTACAATATCACTGATATTTAATCATCTCTAAATAGAAAACTAAAATTATTGAAGTTGAAATATTGAATACACAGTGATAGAAGGGTCACAGAACTTGTCAATTGTTTTCAATATCTAAAAGCAATAGTTTTTGTAAAGTTTTATTCAAGATTTTTAAAGGTTTTAGAATATGTTTTTTAAAATCTGAAATATTTAAACTGGTTCTATATAGGAATTTCTTTTAAAATGAAAGTATTATGATTTTCTTTTTTTGATAGTCTTATATTGTGTAATTTCAGAAAATATTCTTAACAATCATGAAAATATTTTTTTAAGTTGCTCTAAAATGTTTAAATAGAAGGGCACTAAGGAACACAAAAGGAACACAATCGGAAAAAAAATATGACAGTGTTCTAATGGAGGTAAATTAAATTTATTGATTTTATTTTACTTTTCAACATTGTAGTTTCTTTCTGCAAAAGATGATTCAATGCCTGATATTAATGTAGAATGAATTTACTTATATCAGAATATAAATGTAAAATTTCATGTAAAATTTTAGTTTCTTTAAAATTTACTTTTTCAGGAATTGTCAGAAGGGAGTTTATTAGGCCAGCTGTTTTTCATCTTTTAAGTGCTGTCATATTTACTTTAATCACCAACATGTGTTTGAATAAAATCTATTTCAGAATTTAATGTAGAGTATTATAAATATGGTAAAAACAAAAGTTAATCTAAAGAGATTAAATTTATGGAGGATAGTATAGCATGATATTAGAAATAACAACAGCATACATGAGCCTTGTATTCGGGTAACCCTAGTTGCCTAGGGTTCACCAATGCCTAGTTTCACCATTGCCTCTTACTAATTCTGTGATTTGGGAACAGTAACTTTTTTCTTTCTACTATCAGATCCATCATCAGATAAATAGGAACTTTGGCAATACTTATAGGGTTTTGTGAAGATTAAATAAATCATTCAGATGAAGTATTCAGTGCATCTGATAAAGGATTAGAGCTAAGAAAAGGATTTGTTACTATACTTCATATCATTTTTATACCAATTCCTTTCCTATCTCCATCTAGCCCATGAGGTTTAGTACATGTGAAAAAGAAAGTAAGATCATGGGACTTTGGCCTTGGGTTTAAGTGTTTAGTCTTTTATCATAAATGTCTCATATAGGTATGTTCCAAATATTTAGAAATTATTTCAACAGGTATTCTTCACTTGATATTTAAGTCCTATTCTTAATTTTTTCCCTTACCTGAAAAAAATCACAAACAACTTACTCTTGAGAGAATGCCACATGAGCCTATATTTCCCCCAGTGTGTCAGAAATAATCTTGGCCTTTTGTTCCATTGAAAGATAATAGCCCCATTAGAAGAGGATATTATAATATTCATTTTTTTCTAATAATTTGACTGAAGAAATTATTTTCAGCAATTTGAAATATTAAAACTTTTTAAAAACAGTATCAAAAGCTAGGAACTTATATCTGATTTTCTTTTATATGTTTTTGTTTTGGTTTTTGTTACCAGGTTACTACCTTCCTGATTTACAGTCATTGACATTCATAGGGCCTTCAGTAGTCTAAAAAATACCTGGTTTGTAGAAACATGGAGACTTTTTGGCCCATGCATCCCAACTTATCATGGGAATAAGATTTGTTGCATTCCAAAACTAGCTCAAAGAAGTAAATATTTTCCAAAGCTTGTGCAGGCTATATGCATTTTCATATTATAATGCATTCTTCTCTTTTTTTTTTAAATAATGCTGTCTTTTATCCTCTCATGATTCAGAAAATCCACATCCAATAATATAAACAAAAATATCAGGAGAGGAAGAGGGAAGTTTTTTTCAGGCTACAATCTGGTGTTCTTAATCTTTTTGTGGACTTCTGATGTTCATAATCTAAAACTTTCTCGAATAGCCTTGTTAAGATTTTGATACCATTTAATTCCTAACATCTCGGTGGCTGAGTTAAGGACATCTTTTACTGAAAGTCGTAGTTTAAGATAAGAAATGTGTCTCTGCTCATATATAATCTAAACACAAAAGACCAAAGGCCAAGCAAACTCCTAGCCACTCTGATAAAGAAAATTAAGAATGTGAGAGAAGTGAGGTTCTTGGGTGGCTCAGTTGGTTAAGCATCTGACTTTTGATTTTGGTCTAAGTCATGATCTCAGGGTTGTGAAATCCAAGCCCTGCACCGGCCTGCATGCTGAGCATGGAGCCTGCTTAAGATTCTCTCTCTCCCCCTCACCTTTTGCCTCTCCCCCCACCACTCACACTCTTTTCTCTCTTTCTCTAAAAAAAGGATGTGAGAGGAGTTATTCTCCAATATAAAAGCTTTTAACTGGAAGAAAGAAAATTCTAAAACATACATTTAAAAAGATCAAAAAAGCAACATTTTTTGTGATAAAATTTAGATTATTTGCTCACTATTCCACTAATAAACAAACATGGTGGTTCCTTTAGAAATGTTATCTTTGTTTAAAATACACTTTCCAGCCATAAAGAGAAATGCATTTCACATTTTTATTTTCTAAATGGTATCATTTCTAAATTATATCATTGCTTTCTCTAGTAATCAGATGTTTCAATAATTCTGAGTTCAGGGGCAAGAAAAGGTATATGTGCTCATTACTGGTCTTATAATGGCTTCAGGATTTTGGCATTCTTAGTTCCCTCTTCCACTGACTGTTCAAATGTGCATACTATTAACTTATTTCATTGTTTATTACCTTCCTGATAGGCAAAAAAAAAAAAAGAAAAAGAAACAAAGAATAATTTTCTCTAGAAAAATACTGGCAGTTTTTGGCAATATAAGCTAATTTAGGAACTTTTAATATCAAATATTCTGGAAGTCAACTGTCCTTTAAAATAATATTTATTTTTGATTATTAAAAGGTATATATTCAATGTAAAGAGTGTGAGATTATAGAAGTCAAAGGAGATATGTGTTACCCAGAAATAATTACTGTTAAAATGTTTTGGTGATGTTTTAGATATTTTTATATATAATGTATGAAGAATAGTATTATCATGTGCATTTGTAATAAGCAATAAACTGTGTTAAGTGTTGCTATACATTACTTAATAATTACAAAATACCATGGAGTAGGCTGTATTATTATCCTCACACTATAGAAAAGGACACAAATCCTTGCAAAGCAAAATTTACCTAGATTATGTAGTTGATACCCAAGAATCAGATGCCTAAGCTTCTGAACTAAACATTAACTGTGCAACACATACACATTAAAATGCACATTTAAATTAACATGTATATATTTACTTGCCACATATATGCAGTTCTCACATAATAAACAAAATTTTAAAATGTAACATCAGGGGTTTCTGCTTCAGGTTATGATGGAATAACTGGTATTGGCCTTATCTCTTGCATTTAACAATTATAAAACTACACCAAGTATATGAGGTCAACTTTTCAGGCACTGGACAAAAAGTACAAGACCTTGATTCTTAAGAGAAGGGGAAAAAGTGAGGTGAGCCCTATGTTTCACACTGGCTTTTTTCATGATGACACTTCCCTGGCCAACTTGTGTGGACGAGGAGCTCAACTGGAGAGTGAAGAGTGGCAATCTCACTGATTTGAGGAGGAAGAGATTGGAGTTGGGGCTGTTGAGGTGGCTGAGATTGGTGAGACAGTATAGCAAGAGAAGGAAGCTGAGCAGAGGGTGTAGACATAAGTCAACAGGTATGTTCCCTTACATCCTTGGCTGAGGCTGTGCTGCTCTTGCACAGAGCAAAACCACCCATGACCTGATAGTGGTTGTTGTGTGTCTGAGAATTGAATGGAAGAAGAGGGCTCAGACAGAGCTGGGATACATCAGAGTTTCAGCCCAGCCAGAGAAAGGAAACCTTCCTGAGTTCCTTTAGCATTCAGAGGAGGACTTAGAAAAGTCAACCATTAGGAGTAATGATCACACACTGAATTGAGAGCCACTCCTAAGAATGAAGGAAAATTTGAAATAGACTAGCTTTACAAAGCATAAAACCATGCCTACAAAGGTGAAGTAGGTATGCCATTTAGTTCCTGACAGAAAACTCAATGTCATTTAGAGAAGACAACATAAACCAGACTTCCTAAATAGAATCAACTATAATGTCCATCATATAATAAAAATTATTAATCATTCAACAAAGTAAGACAATGTGACCCAAAATTAAGGCAAAAAAACACCTATAGAGCATTTTATTCAGATGCTGGAATTAGGGACAAATACTTTTAAAGCAATTATTACACATATTTTATGGACTTGAAGGAAAAGAACACAAGGAGTAAACGAGAAATTCAGTAGAAAAATTGAAACTAGAAAAAGAACCAAAGGAAAGTCTAGAATATAAAGGAAAGTCTAGAAATCTGAAATTTTAAAAATTACTAGATAAGATTAACAGCTGATTGAACAATGTAGAAGTAAGTTTCAGGGAAGTTGAATATAGGTTGACAGAAACTATCCAAATTGAAGATCAGAGATTTAAAAAGTAAAATAAAATGAAAAGGATTTCGATGACTGGTGGGACAGTTTAAAATGATAAAACATTTAATCAGAATTCAAGAGGAGAAAGAATAAGAAAGAAAAGAAAAAATATTTTAAGCAATATTGCCCATTTTCTCCCCAATTTGATGAAAAATATGAGCCTACAGTACAAGTTTAGAAAATATCAGGCTGACAAAGTAAAGCAATTTCAGGTAAACAAAAGCAGACTGAATATGTTACCAGTAGACCTTCACTATAAAAATGTTAGAGTCTCTCAGGCTGAAGGAAATTATATCAGATGGAAAATAAGATTTATAGGAAAAAATGAAGACACCAGATATGATAAATACGTGAATAAATATGTGAGACTATATTCCTTTTGTTAATTTTTGGAAAGACAACCGATTGCTTAAAGCAAAACTGCAAACAATGCAGTATAGAGTTTATAACATAGAAAGAAATAAAATCATATAAAAATAGCATAAGCAGATGATAGTAAATGGAGTTACAGTGCTGTAGTTTCTACATTTTCACAAAAAAATGATACAATATTAACAAGTAGACTGTATTTTAAATAGACTTTAATACATTAGGGATGCATTACTTTAATCCTAAGAGCAATCACTAAGAAAAACATTTTTTAAAATAGGAAACCAAAGAAGTTAAGCTGAAAAGCTAATAAAGAACATAAAAACAGAATACTAAAAATCATTTGGCTAAGGAGAAATGAATCAAAAGCGGTTGGGGTGAATACAAGACTAATAACATAATGATAAACTTTAAACCCAAACATGTTAATAATTACATTAAATATAAATGGACTACATATACCAATTAAAGGACAGAGATTGTCAGTGTGGAAAAGCAAGTAAGATTTATATAGGCTGAGTATAAGATTCACAGTGTTAAGAGCAGATAGACTGCAAATAAAAGGATAGGAAAATATATTACATGCAAAAAGTAAGCATAGAACATATAACACGATGATATAAAGCACATTCATCAGGAAGACATAACAATTGTAAATATGTATGCATTTGAGCTTAAAAATATAGAATGACAAAATTTAAAAAAACTAGACAAATGGGTATTCATAGTTGGATATTTTAATACATTTCTCTCAGTAATTGACAGGAAAGTGGAAAAAGTGTGTGTATATATATAGAGAAAATTTGAACATTGTCAAATTTATTGTAAATGGAAATTTGCAGTATACTTAACAATACAGGAAACACATTGTTTTCATATGCAGATGAAATGTTCATTGAGAAACACTATACTGGGTCAACTTTCTGTACTTAAGTCACAACAGAATTAAACTAGAAATCAATAACAATGTTAGGAAAATCCCAAAATTTGGAAATTAAATCCTCTTAATAACACATGGGCCAAAGAAGAATTAAAAGGGAACTCAGAAAATAATTTAAACTAAATGATAATAAAAATACAACATACACAGCATACAAATCAGTGCTTAAAGAGAAGTTCAGAGGTTTAAGCAAGGGTTATTAAATCATTGATACAAGTTTCTACCTTTAAATCTAAAAAAAAAAAAAGCAAATTGCATCTACATAAGAAAGGAGGAAATAATAAAAATAAGACAAACCAATGAAATAGAAAATAGGCTAACATAAAGAATATCAACAATGCCAAACTGATAAATTTCTAGTAACACTGACAAAAAGAGAAACAAAAATCACCAATATTAGAAATGAAAGACAGGACTAAACTTTACTACAGATCATATATACACAGTGGATAACAAAAGAATATTATGAACAACTTTATGCCAACGTATTAGACAAATTAGATATAATGAAAAAAAATTCTGGTGAAACTTCATACCAGACATAAAACAGGAAGTTGTACCTTTGAGTAGTCAAATATTTGTTAAAGAAATTGAATTTGTAAACAGAATCCTTCCCAAAAAGAAAACTTAAGGTGAAGATGGTTTTATTGGAGAATTCTATCAAATATTTAAGGAAGAGATAAATTCAAATGTAATAAACTCTTTTAGAAAATAGAGAAGAGGGAACACTTCTCAGATTGTTTTGAGAGCAATGTAGCTATAATATCAAAACCTGACAAAGACATTGAAAGAAAATTACAGATGAATATCTCTTATGAACATAGATGCATAAATTCTTAACCAAACATTATTAAATTACATCTCTATGATTAATACAGTGTTAATCAAATTCCTAATGGGCTTTTGTAAAAAAGAAATTGATGAGCTAATTCTAAAATTTACTTGGAAATAATAACCTTGAATGGCCGAAGTCATCTAGGAAGAGAATAGTATCAGTGGAATTACAGTATCTGATTTTTAAGCCTCAACATAAGGCTACAATAATCAAAACCATTTAGTATTAATGTAAGGATAGGCAAACAAATCAGTGGAGTGGATTAAAGTCCAGAAATATATGTGTTCAATTAGTTTTCAACAAAAGCACCAAAGCAATTTGATACAGAATGGATAATATTTTCAACTTCTGGTGTTGGGACAATTAGATAAACCTACAGAAAAAGAATGAATTTTGACCTTCTACGTCATACCACAACAAAAGTTATTTTGAAATGATTATATGTGCAAACATAAACACAAAGATTATAAACTTCTAGAAGAAAAAATGCTGAATATATTAGTAATCCTGGAGTGGGCAAAGACTTCTTAGAGATAACAAAAATTACTAAGGATAAAAAAATTTTAATAAACTGGGCCTCATTACAATTACAAGCTTCTCAGAAAATGAAAAGAAAGAAGAAAATAAAATATAAAGGCATACTACTGAGTGGTACAAAATATATGCAATATATTCAACAAAAGACTTGTATCTAGAATGTATACAGAGCTTCTATAAATCAATTTTTTAAAAGGGTCAGTAGCCTAATAAAAATAGATTTCAATATGCAGCTCACAAAAGAAGCTAAGCAAGTGGTAAATGAGCACATAATAAGGTATTCAACATCATTAGCTATAAGGGAAATGCAAATTAAAACAACATTGAGATATCACTTCACAACCAACTAGAATGGATAAAATTAAAGACTCTCAATACCAAATGTTACCAAGGATGTGGAGTAGCTGGAATTCTCAAACATTGCCCATGAAAAATTCTACACTTTGTAGAAAATGTCTGGCAGTTTCTTATAAAGTTCTATATGTACTTAACCCTATAACCTAGCAATTCTTAGGTATTTTCCCAAGGGCAGTAAAACATGGATCCACAAATATTTGTATATAAAAGTAGTTCTATTCAAAATAATCCAAACAGAAAACAATCAAAATTACAATCAGTAGGAGAATTTATAAACAATTTGTGGTATATTCACATAATGGAATACTCTTCAACAATAAAAATGAATTAAATACTGATACAGGTAACAACATGGATCAACATCATTACTATGAAATGAATTGTTTCCCTTGCCAAATTCATATGTTAATGCCATAATTCCTAATGTCATTGTATATGGAGATAGGGTTTGGGGGAGGTTAATTAAGGTTACATGAGGTCATAAAGTGGCCAAAAAGAAAGTCCTACCTAATCTAGTAGGACTGGTGGCCTTAGAAGAGGAAAAACATTCTCTCTCTCTCTCTCTCTCTCTCTCTCTCTCCCTCTCCCTCCCCTTCTCTGCTCCCTCTGTGTCACTCATGTGTAGGTACTAAGGGAAGATCATGTAGGATACGGTGAGAAGGTGGCCATCTGCAGCCCAAGGAGAGAGCTCTCACCAGTTATTGCCATGCTGGTATCTTGATCTTGGACTTGCCAGCCTCTGTGACTATGGGAAAATAAACTTCTGTTGTTTAAGACACCCAGTCTAAGATACTCGGTATGGCAGCCTAAGCCAACTAAGACACTCATAAACATTATGTTGATCTAAAGAAACCAGATGCAAATGATTACATACTACTAATTTAACCATAAGAAATTCAAGAACAGGTAAAACTAATCTATGGTGATAGAAATCTGAACGTGGTGGGCCAGGTGAGGGATTAGCATGAAGAAACTTTCTGGGGTGATAGAAATATTTTGTATATTGACTGGGTTGTTCATTACATGGGTGCACATATACATTTTGCAAAACTCATTACATGGTACATTTAATATCTATGCATTTTACTAAAAATTTGGATTGAAAGAGAAAACAGCAATTTTCACAAATAAAAATTGTGGCAGTATAATGTTACATCATGAGACTATTCCAGGAGTTAAAATTAAAATTGACATTTGTTATTGTTTCTGAAATGAAATGATGGTTGAATTTCATGTAAAAACACATGAGGTATGAAAAGTAGTTCAAGACAATCATATGGGTCCTTACTACAGTAATGTCTCATAACCGTGACCTCTGATAAGTTTTGCAAAAATGTGTGTCTTTTGTAAGTACGATGTTTGAATAATCCTAAGCAGAAACAGAAATTGTCATTTTAATTTCATAGGAGCACTTCAAAAAGCAGAATTTGATCTTTGTTGATAAATTTCCTAGTTTTGAATATATGTACTCCTCCAGTGTGGTCACTGTCATATATTTGATATACTGAAATAACCTTTCTCACTAGTGTGCCTGTGATATAAAGAGTGAAAGATGTGGAAATTTGACCTGAAAATGCCCTTATTATCAACTGAAAATGTATAGTACTATAATGTGAATCTGATTATATTCTTTTTTTAAGCATCTTTTTAAAGCATCTTTATTGAGATATACAACATGACATAAAATTCACTCATTTAATGTGTACGTTTCAGTGGTTTTTACAAAATTCACAGAATTTTGCAAGCATCTCGCTATCCAAGAATATTTTCCTTACCCCAAAAGAAATCCAATTTTAGCAGTCACTACTTGTCTCTCACACCACCCACTCCCTCACCTCTAGATAAT
The DNA here is from genome assembly GCF_009762305.2 of Zalophus californianus. NCBI lineage: Eukaryota > Metazoa > Chordata > Mammalia > Carnivora > Otariidae > Zalophus > Zalophus californianus. The sequence continues at coordinate 128,240,533 of NC_045598.1, forward strand.
CTTCAATCTATTTTCTGTACCTACTCTCAGCATTACATATAAATGGAATCATATACCATGTGGTCTTTTGTAAAGACCTTCTTTTGCTTAGCATAAAGTTTACAAGATTGATCAATGTAACATTAAAAAAAAACAAAGCAGACTTTACGTATTAGAGCATTTTTAGGTTCACAGATAACTGAACTGAAGGTACAAAGAGTTCCCACATACCACCCACTCTCATAGTTGCACAGCCTCCCCTACTATCAACATCCCACACCAGAGTAATATGTTTGTTATAATAAACCTGTATTGACACATTACTATCACCCAAAGTCTATATTTTACATCTGGGTTCATTTTTGGTGTTGTACATTCTATTGGTTATGAAAGTGTATAATACAGTATCCTCCATTATAACATCATACAGAGTAGTTTTATTACCCCCCAAATCCTCTATGCCATATTTGTGCCTCCTCTCCCATAACCCCTGGCAACCACTATTTCTTTTACTTTTCCCATAGTTTTGTCTCTTCCAGAACATCACACAGTTGGACTCATGCAGTTTATAGGCTTTTGAGACTGACTTTCACACAGTTCTGCACAGTTTATTTATCCATTCATCTACTTGAAAGACATCTTGGTTGCTTCCAAGTTTTGGCAGTTGTAAATAATGCTGCTGAAAATATCTGTGTGCAAGTTTTTGTGTGGACATGAGTTTTTCAACTAATTTGGGTAAATACCAAGGAACATGATTGCTGGATTGTATAGTAAAAGTATGTTTAGTTTTGTAAGAAACTGCCAAACTGTCTCCCAAGGTGGCTGAACCATTTTGTATCCCCATCACCAAGGAATGAGAGTTCCTTTTGCTGCATATCTTCACTAGCATTTTGTGTGTTAAGTTTTTTGGATTTTAGCCATTCTAATAGGTGTGAAGAATTATCTCATTGTTTTAATTTACATTCCCTAATGATATATGATGTTGAGCATCTTTTAATATGCTTATTTGCCATCTATATATCTGCCTATTCAGATTTTTGACCTATTTTTTATTGGTGTTTGTTTTCTTATTGTTAAGTTTTAAGAGCTCTTTGTATATTTTGGATAACAGGCCTTTATCAGATGTATCTTTTGTAAATATTTTCTCTGTCATTCTTTTGACATTGTCTTTCCCAGAGCAGAAGTTTTGAATTTAATCACGTCCAGCTTACTAATTCTTTTTAATTCATTCTCCATGGATCATGCCTTTGGTGTTATGTCCAAAAAGGCATTAATTTACCCAAGATCATTAAGGTTTTCTGTATGTTATCTTTTAGGAGTTTTATAGTTTTGCCTTTTACGTTTAGATCTGTGTTCCATTTCGAGTTAATTTTTGCGAAGGGTGAAAGGTCTTTGTCCAAATTAATTTTTCTACATGTGAATGTCCAGTTATTTCAGTACCATTTATTGAAAAGACAATATTTTCTCCATTTTATTACCTTTACTTCTTTGTCAAAGATCAGTTAACTGTAGTTATGTGGGTCTAGTTCTAAGCTCTCTATTCTGTTCCACTCATCTCTGTGTCTTTTTTTTTTTTTACCAGTGCCACACTTCCTTGATTATTTTAGGTTTATGGTAAGTCTTGAAGTTGGGTACTGTCAGTCCTCCAGTTTTGTTCTTCAGCTTCATCTTTGTGTTGGCCACTTTTGTCTTTCTATATAAACTTGTGAGTAACTTTGTAAGATATCCACAAAATAACTTTCTGGGATTTTGATTGGGACTGTTATTGAATGTATAGATCAAGTTGGGAAGAATTGACATCGGGATAATATTGAGTCTTCCCATTCCTGAATATGGAATACCTCTCCATTTATTTAGTTCTTTGATTTCATTCATCAGAGTTTTGCAATTTTCCTTTCTTTGTTAGACTTATACCTAAATATTTCACTTTGTAGGGTGCAAATGTAAATGGTATTGCATTTTCAATTTCAAATTTCACTTATCTACTGCTGTTTTTTAGGAAAGCAATTGACATTTGTGTACTAACCAGTATCCTACAACCTTGTTATGATTACTTGTTTGTTCCAGGAGCTTTTTTGTCAGTTGTTTCATTTATTTTACATAGACAATCATGTCATCCGTGAACAAAGAGTTTTATTTCTTCCTTCCCAATCTGTATACCTTTTATTTAGTTTTCTTATTACATTGGCTAGAGCTTGAAGTACAGTGTCAAGGATTGATAAAAGAGAACATTCCTTCCTTTCACGTAAAATCTTAGTGGGAAGGCTTTGAGTTTCTCACCATTAAGTAGTAGGATTTTAGCTGTAAGTTCTTGTAGATATTCTTTCTCAAGTTGATGAAGCTCCCCTTTATTCCTAGTTTATTGAAAGTTTTTATGAGGAATGGGTGTTGGATTTTGTCAAATGCTTTTCTGCATCCCTTGATTTGATCATGTGATTTTTCTTTTTTAGTCTGTTGATGTGATGAATTATGTTGATTGATTTTTGAAAGCTGAACCAGCCTTGCATACCCAGGATAGACCTCACCTGGTCATGGTTTATATCCTTTTGATACATTAATTGATTCAACTTGCTAATATTTTGTTGAGGATTTTTGCATCTGTGTCTATGAGAGGTATTGGACTGTAGTTTTCTTGTAATATCTTCATCTGTTTTTGGTATTAAGGTAATGCCATCCTCAAACAATGAGTTAGGAGGTATTCTTTCTGCTTGTATCTTCTGGAAGAGAATTAGTATCATTTCTATCTTACGTGTTTGGTAGAATTCACAATTAAGTCATCTGAGTCTGTTTTGGAAGATTATTTATTGATTCAATTTCTTTAATAGATATAGGCCTATTCAGATTGTCTATTTCTTATTTTTTTATGTGACTTTTGGCAGTTCTTGTCTTTCAAGCAATAGGTCCATTGAATTTAGGTTACCAAATTTGCACTCATAAAGCTGTTCATATTATTGCTTTATTATTGTTTTCATGTTCACAGTATCTGTAGTGATATTCCCTCTTTCATTTGTGATCTTAGTAATTTGTGTCTTCTCTGTTGTTTTCTTAGTTAGCTTGGTTAGAAGCTTATCAATTTTATTCAACAACCAGCTTTTGGTTTTGTTTATTTTTTTTCTATTGATTTCCTGTGTGAATTTCATTGTTTTCTGCTCTAATTTTTGTTAGTATTTTTTCTTCTCCTTGCTTTGGATTTATTTTGCTCTTCTTTTTCTAGTTTCTTAAAGTAGAAGCTTAGATTATTGATTTTAGAGCTTTCTTCTTTTCTAATATATGTATTCAGTGCTATAAATTTTCTTCTATGCACTGCTTTTGCTGCATCCACAAATTTTGATGTTTCTTTTCATTTTCATTTAGTTCAACATATTCTTAAATTTGATATCTTCTTTAACTATGTGTTATTTAGAAATATGTTGTTTAATCTCCAACTATTTTCTGACATTCCATTGTTTTTCTGTTACTCATTTCCAATTTAATCCCAGTGTGGTCTGAAAGGAGACATTTCATTATTTTTATTTGTAAAATTTGTTATGTTTTATGACCAAGAATGTGATCTGTGTTGGAGACTGTTTCATATGAGCTTAAGAAGAGTATGTATTCTGCTGTTGTTGATGAAGTAGTCAGTAGATATCAATTATATACAATTGATTGATGGCACTGTTGAGTTCAACTATGTCTTTACTGATTTTTTGCCTTCTGGATCTGTCCATTTCTGATAGAGGGATGGTGAAGTCGCCAGCTATAACAATGAGTCCATCTATTTTTCCTCGCCATTTTTCTGTTTTGCCTCATCTATTTTGATGCTCCATTGTTAGGCATATACATATTAGGGATTATTATGTCTTCTAGGGGAATTGGCCCTTTTATTATAGTGTAATGCTCCTCTTAATCCCTGATAACTTTCCTTGTTCTGAAGTTTGCTCTGGGTTGTTGAATGTTTTTCTCTCAACACCATTTCACTTCACTTTATTCTTGTTTGTATGGTTTTGAGAAGTTGGAAGTAATTCATATCTTTTCTCCTCTAGAGATAATGTGTTCCCCACCTCACCCCTGACTTCTTTCAAGATTTTTTCCTTATCTTTGATTTTTTTGCAGCTTGAATACAATATGTCTAAGTGTAGAGTTTTTGTTTTGTTTTTTTTTTTTTACATTTATCCTGCTTGACATTCTCTCAGCTTCCTGGGTCTGTGGTTTGGTGGCTGACACTGGTTTGGAGGAAATTCTTGGCCATTATTGCTTCAAATATTTCTTTTGGTCTTTTCTCCCTTTCTTCTGGTATTCTTGTTATCCATATGTTACACTTTTTGTGGTTATCCTGTAGTTCTTAGATAGTCTGGAGATTTTTTTTTCCAGTCTTTTTTCTCTTTGCTTTTCTGTTTTGGAAGTTCCTACTGACATATCCTCAAGCTTAGAGATTCTTTCCTCAGCCATGTCTAGTGTACTAATGAGCCCATTAAAGACAGTCTTCATTTCTGTTAGTTTTTAATCTCTAGCGTTCCATTTTCATTCTTTCTTAGAATTTCATCTCTGCTTAAATTGTCCCTCTGTTCTTACATGCTGTTTTCTTTATCCATTAAAGCCCTTAGCATTTTAATCATAGTAATTTTAAATTTCTGGTCTGATATTTCCAACATCCTTTCTATATCTGAGATTTATGGTAAGCCTTAAAGTTGGGTATTGCCAGTCCTCCAGCTTTGTTCTTCTCCTTTTATATTGTGTTGAGTCTGAATCTGATGCTTGCTCTGTCACTTGGATTATTTTTTGGTTTTTAGTATCTTGTAGTTTTTTCCTTGATAGCCAAGCATTATGTATTTGGTAAAAGCAACTGGGGTAAGTAAGCCTTTTGTAATGTAGTGGTAACTTTTGGGAGGAGGAGAAGTGTTCTATAGTCCTATGATTAGGTCTCAGCTTTTTAATGAGTTGGTGCCTCTGGACTGTGAAATTTATAAGTATTTTGCATTCTCCTTGCTCCCCCTAACCCCTTAGTTGGAGACAGGATGGCTACAGGGTGCTGGAGTTTAGTATTTCCCTTGTGTTAGGTATTTTACTTCCCCCAGGTCAATTAAAGTCTTAAAAACCATAATAGTTTGGGTTCTGGTAAAATAGTTTCTCTCAAAGGCAGGCCTTGTTAAAAACAGAATACTCTGGCATATTTTAAGATAGTTATTTACTTTTCCCCTCCCCCTGCCAGAAGCACAAGGGGATTTTTCCATGGTATTTACCATGAGAATGGGGTAAAGCTCCTGGAAGTAAAACTCACAAATGTATTGGTGCTCCTCCATGACTGGGCTCCCTGGAGTTTTTAACTTTCAGACTTGTCCAGCCTGAGCCCAAGCAATTCATCAATTACAGGTTAGGTATACCTACTGATGCACTGTTTCCCATGGAGGCTTCTACTCATGGGTTTCTTCTCCAGAAAATTGTGTTTATCTGTATCTGCCTGTCTGTCTATCCAGTTCTGTGGGCAGTGGTTTGCCATACACACACACATATAATCTTTTTATCATTTTAATTTAGTATTTCTGTGCCAGTATTTTTTTTTTTTTAGTTCTGTCCCTTGTTTTTAAAATTCAAGCTCAGAGACTTGTTGCCTAATTGGTGCGCTTATTCTATTTACATTTGTTAGGTCTGAAAGTATTTGAATTTATTTTGCTACCTTGTTCTGTGTTTTATATTTGCTATACTATTTTTTCTTCTTCTACCTCTTTTTTTCCCCTAGTTTTTGTTTGTTTCACTACTTTACTTCCCATCCACAGATTTCCATTGACTTGTCAGTTTTTATTAAACAACAAAAGAGGTAGCATGGTAAAGAGAATGGCCTTTGGAGTTAGCATGCCAAGGTTTAAGACTCCCAAGTTCCCTGTTAGTAATTGTACAACCTTAAGCCAGTTATTTCAACCTCTCTCTTTTGCAGTTTTCTCATTTGCAGAACGAGGATGACACTCAGAGAATTGCCATGAAGATTAAAAGAGTAAATATACGTAGAATAGTACTTGATGCATAGTTATAATAAGCATTATGTGAATGTTTGCTATTATCCACCTCTCCTTTTTTTCTTTCCTCCTTTATTCTGGTGAGATTCTTGCATTGTCTTTACATTCTTTAAAATTTTTAACATACATTTTTGACATAACAAAGTCTAAGTGGATTCAGCCTCTCTAGCTTTCTTCTTAGCAAAACTAAAATTTTAGAACATTTTCTATTAATTTTCCACCTCCATATTCCACTTTATTGTGCTCTAGGATTTTAGCTCTACCCTGTGTTTAAATTCCCCAGAGTTTGTCAGTATTTGCTTTTATAGTCAGTACTTCTTTAGATTTGCCAATGTATTTTTCATCATCTTTGCTGTTTTGTTTTTTCCTTCTGGATTCAATTTCTCTCTTTCTAAACAAGATTTTTTTTTATTTTATTATGTTATGTTAATCACCATACGTCTAAACAAGATTTTTTAATCGTTCTTTTCCTTAGAGTTCTTACAATTGCACACTCATTCTTCAATGATAGTTCAGCTGTTGTAGACTTCTAGGATGATGGTCGTTTCTTATCAGGATTTTGAAGACAATACTTTGAAGAAGTCAGTTTGTCTTTTCTGTATGCATATTATGTCCTTCCATTTCAGTGACTCTTGAGATCTTTCTCTTAGTCACATTCTATACTCCATGTATCTTAATCTCTGTGAAATATTTTTTAAAATAAAATGTAATCATGAGGTATTTCAAGCATACAAAAAATTATGGAAAGTAATCAAACAAATCTGTTGTATTCATCATTAGATTTAATAAATTTCATCATTTTGTCATATTTACTCCAAATATTTTTTAAGGATCAAAAATCACATAGATACAGCCAAGTTCCCTATTCCATCCCCATTGTTTCATTTCTTCCTTCTCCTTCTCCAGGGATGGTAAAGTTGGTTTGTATTCTTTCATTCCATGGTTTATATGGTAAAAGATGTGCCCATAATAATGTACAGTTTTAAACATTTACATATGTGGTATCATATTGTACATACATTTTGGATAGTTTCTCTTTTCAATTAATTTTATGTTTTGGAAATGTACCCATGTTGGTACATGTAGATATAATTCATTCAATTCAGCTCCTACATTCTATTGTATAAATTCACCAAAATTTTTTTATCCATTTTTCTATTCATCAGTTTCCCGATTTACATTATTACCTTCAGTGCTGCTATGAGTATTCCTATCCTGTCTCCATGGGTACCTGTTCTGGAGTATCTTTGGGGTACATAGCTGAGACTGGCACTTCTGGGTAATGGGTATTTGTGTATATGCAACAGTTTGGATTTTACTTAATTTCTCTCATTTATCTCTTTGTATGCCTGAGTTAGTTTCTCTAGAGTCTGGGTAATGGTTCTCAACCAGGGAGAGTGCTGCACCACTCAGGTGCATTTCTGAATATGTGAAGGAATTTTTACTTGGCATAGCATCTGGGGGCACTCCTGGCATTTATTGTGCAGGAACAAGAATGCTAAATATTCTGTATTGTGCAAGATTGTTCTGGGTACTGAATAATTTTCCTACTTAATTTGCCAGTAGTGCCCCTGTTAAGACACATTTCATTACTTGAGGGTATATACCTAGGAGTGATATTGCCGTTTTTGCCATAGCTATAAACATCTTCAAATATGGCTCAGATTGCCATATTGAACTCCAAAGTGATTGCACCAATTTATTGTCTTAACAGCAATGAATAAGTGTTTCTGCTTTTCTATAACTTTTGACTATACATGATATTGTCAATTAAAAAAATTTTTTTTGACCGTATGAGGTGATGGATGTGTTAATTTATTTGATTGTGGTAATCAAATTAATTCACAATGTATACCTATATTAAATCATTATGTTGTATACCCTATAAAGATCATGTTATGTACAACCTAAAAAAAAGTTGTCAGTTCGATTACCTCAAAAATTTTCATTTCTCTGATAACTAATGAAGTTGAGTTACCATATTTTCTATTTCCTTATTTATCTCTTTTGGGTTAGGGATGATTTCCTTAGCTATGTTGTCCCATTCTCTCTGTTTGATTGTAGTTATCTTGTCCTTTAACATATTTACTTTCAATTATTATATTTTTCATACCTACTAATTTTATTTTTTTAAATCAAATCTGTTTGTTTTTGTTGTCTTCCCCATATATACCAGTCTTTCATTATAGTTTCTGAGTGTTTTCTTTCTTTAACATTTTAAATAAACTTACATTTAGTCTTTGAAGTCAATCTATCATCTCCAGTTCTTGGGGTATCAGTTTGTTTCTTCCTTTGTTTTCATTTGTTTATGCTCCCTCCTGGTAGTTGTCTTTTTTAATGCTATTTGTGGCTTTGAATTGTGACCAAGTTCAGTGGAGAGTGCCACCCATTTAGCATGGGCTGTGGAAGCACTCATACAAAGTGTTATTTCATTTCTCTTATAGGAAAGGGGGAGGATTTCTCAGTCGAGTTTTCATGTTCATTTCTCAACTTGGGCTTTCCTCATCACTTGGACATTGTAAATGAGGACTTTACACCACCATGTAGTATATCTGTGTGTTTCCATTTCTAATGACTTCTCTTCCAACAAGAATCAGTGGATGACAAGCTTCCTCACCGCTTCCATGGTTGAGTAGGAGAATTTTTTTGGCCCAGTTTCTGGTCACAGTTTAATGTAACATACAGCATTTGGGGGTTCTTAACTTTATTCAGAAGACTCCATTCTAGCTCCACGATTTACGTGAGCTAAAGGCCTCATCTCTTTACTTCATAAATTCCTGCCACTAGCCTCACGGCCTACCTATCCAGTCCTAGAACTCTGTAGGCTATAGGCTTTAGACTAGATGTCTTTGTTCTAGATTTGTTCTTCCTTGTTTCTGCTACATAAAGACTTCATTTCTTTTAGAACTTATTTGAAGTAACTTTATTTTGTTATACGTTATTTAGCATTTCTGTGTTTGGGATGACAGAAAGTCTTTTGTGACATTCAATTAGTCACATTGGTGGAAACTTACATTGTTTAATTTGAATAAATCCAAATAATAGTTTTTAAATGCAAAAAATAGGGGTGCCTGGGTGGCTCAGTCTGTTAAGCATCTGCCTTCAGCTCAGGTCATGATCCCAGGGTCCAGGGATTGAGCCCTGTGTCTGGCTCCCTGCTCGGTGGGGAGCCTGCCTGCTTCTCTCTCTCCCTCTGCCACTCCCCCTACTTGTGCTCTCTCTCTCTCTGTCAAATAAATAAATAAAATCTTTAAAAAATTTAAAAATAAATGCAACAAATATATAAACACATAAAAATTAGTTTTTATAAATAAGTAGCAAACATTATGTCATTTAATTTTTGAAAAGCAAATTTGTCAAAAATTATATAAATTTATATGAGCTATAAATATATAAGTTAGCATACAGGTATCTATCTCTACTTCCATGCGTCAAACCAGACTACTATCCATGGTTAACTCAGAGGGACAGAACTGAGGAGGGAGGGAATCTTTCATGTTTCTACTTTATTTATTTCCTCATTGTTGATTTTGTATATAGGCATTTAAACAAGAAAAAGATGCTAAAACTACTAATAATTTTAAAACAAAGTAAAAACCTTGTAAAGCTAAAAAAAAAAAAAGACAGATCATGAACTTGTTTTGTTGACTGCTGTGTGATGGATAAGTCTGGAAATGCAGTCAGCCTCAGAGCAAACCCCAGGATCTGGGTGCAGGAGCAGGTTTGGGAGGTGACCAAGAGCAGAACATGTCTCGGAGGCCTGCTGGAGACAAAGGAACACGTGAATCAGATCAACTGTGGCCACTCATGGAGGAAGTCAGTATCGGTCTGTGTCCTCTCTGTTTGTGTCAGCCTTATGGAATTTTGTGCTTTTTATAGAGGGCCACAAAGTCCTCGTGGATTTTAAATCATTTATAATAATGCAGGTTGCAGCTATGATAGATACCATCCACAAATGCCATTTAAAGGTCAATTGAATTTCCCTTTCAGAGCGCACTGCCTTCAATTTTGGTAGCCACATACTCCCTTTTTAAATTTTTCATTCTTATTCAACCTTCCGCAAACCATATTTGATTTATCATAAAATAAGAAATAACAATGCTTACGACAGATTTTCCTAAACCTAAGTTTCTTAACTTATTTTGACTCTACCTTTAGATCACTTCTGCCATACATACAACCAACATTATTCACATCAACAGACAAAATGTGTGTTTTATTGAATTTCAGTGCATAGAACCAGGGGAAAAAAATCTTGCTTTCTCTACATACTAATTGAACAGTACTTCAGACTACATTATTTCCCTGCAGGATAAAATAAAGTTTGTTAGCTTCTGTGTTTTGTAATTAACTCGTTACCCATTTATATTTGGCATCTTACTCAGCACTTAGTTCTAGGCAAATAATTTTACACTGAAAACTCCATTAACCTTCTCTGTGGGGGAATCATTTTCTTGCAAATTAAATTGTCTAATTAGCTGATCCTTTGGAAACTGACTCTGAACTTGATCTGCAAAAGGTGAACCAAAATATTTCTACTTTTAAAATAAGCTATTTACAGATTACTTTGTGAAGATACCATATTCAAATTACTATTAGGCTAACAGTGAGTCTATTTATCCTGGGAATTAAGTGACCCATCAAAACAAAACTTAATATATTTAGTCAGTATGTATTTGCTACATGCCCACCTAGATCTTGCACATAAATAGAAACCCCCACCTTGCATGTGGATTCTCAGAGGTGCTTTGATTTCCTTATAAATGGCCTTGCCATAGAACAGCCCATAACAAAAAGTGTGACTTTATCATATCAGCTTTCCATACCAATAACGAATAAATACACTTCCAAAAGTGTGATTGAGAGGCATTGTTACTGAGGGAATATTGTGACTTTCATTATGGCTTCTACTTAATATTCAATTTGTTAACAACAAGGATATTTTCCTCTGTGCTATTTTATTCAGATGGATACGAGTGATGGTGCCTTTTCAGACCAGGTGCTCATAGCATAAACATCAGAATATGGGCAGCAGGGTTGTTGGCAGTCAGAGATGAGAGGCTAAGAATTAACAACAGATGTGAGTTAGTAATGAAATGTTTTAGAGTGTTCTCTGCCTTGATTTTTGGCCACTTGAATAAAATGCCCGTATAGTTGGAGAAAGAAGTGGAAATTTTCCACTTAAAATAAGAACAGATGCTGAAATGCCTGTGGTTCAGAAGGTGCTTCTTTATGAATCTGGTTCTCATCTACTGGTCCTCATTTCTGAGTTGTGAATTTTTTATAAATGAAAGTTGTAGGAAAATAGATGAGAATTATACACTAGCCCTCAGTATTTTTATTCTGAGTCAACACAGAACAGAATGAAATCGTCCGTTATTTAGCAACATAAGTTTGTGCAGACACCTAATTTAAGAGTGAAGTTAGAAACTAATTCTTCTTCACTTTATTTGGGCTTTGAGTCTAATTGTGATAACTAACCTGAAATGTAAAAATCAAAAAATTTGCTGTTTTTTAAATTTTGGAAAGCATATGTATGTTTTGTGCTATTAGTTTTTTAATTAATAAAATGTATCTGTTTTATAATAAATTGTTTTCACCAAGCTTAAAAGAAAACTCCTAACCATATAGTTTCTCTTTTTCCCTCCTCATAGAATGTAACAATGTGTGGAATTTAATTATTTGAAAAATTTTTTTCATAATTGTTAAGAATAGGGGAAGGATGAGAGAGAAGAGAGGAGGAAGAGAGATCACACAAGTAAAAGAAATTTTCAAAAAGGATTTTTCAAAAAGAAATTGTTAAACATAAAAAAAGCTAATTCTCTTTGTGATTATCGTTAGGTAACAGTGCCAGTCAAGGTTTATGATTGCATTCCCAATTAGCTGTTTAGGTCATTGACTATGCCGTGCTGTGTTAGGTGCTGAAAGTACAGAGCCAAATGAAATACAGTTCCTACTCAAATGTAACATTAGAGAAAAAGACCAAAAACATTTTTTAAAATAGGTAAACCCATGTGATATATACAATATCAGAAGTATGTACAAGATAAGATGTAATTCAGGGGAAGGGGTGATTGATTCTGTTAGAGGGAGAATCAGGGAAGGCTTCATAGAAGTGATAGATTGACAGGGTTTCGACTAGTAAAGATGGGTTTTATTGTAAGAAGATTGAGTGGCAGAGGTTATACCACTAAGAGTGAACGCTGAGTACTAATTTAAAAGTAGTAATGAATACAACAAGGTAAGTTAGGTTGGCATTTTTGAAGTAATTCTGATGGTTATGGGAATGATTTGATTAAAAGGAATTATCACTGCATTTGGAGACCGGAGGTAACTTTGCAAGAATCTGGATGAAACATGATGATTATACTCGAGAGGTGAAGAAGATGGAAGAATCTAAAATGATTTCCATACATCTGGCCTCTGTGAATGTTGGTGTCACCAACCTAGAAAAGGAATATAAGACAAAATAATTAATTTTCAGTTTTGGAATGAGAAATAATTTCATGTTAAAACAAGTTTTAAAATGTTCTTTTGACATCATCTGTAAAATAAAAGGCATATATGGGTGATCTATAAGTTGGCAGTGGGGTTGATGAAGAAAGTAGGATAGGAATTTTAGTTTTGCAAATTAAACCTGCTTAGAGAGAGATTTAAAGTAAAAACAGAAGGGATACTAATGCAAACTTGAGAAATGGCAACATTAATCACATGATAAATATTCATTTTTCCTTAGTTGTCACAAGTGACCTGCCTTAATACAGAAGAATCATGTACATGAAAAGATCATCTGGATTTGTTTTTGTTCTTACATGTCTACAAACATCTCAGCTTAAAAAATAAGCCCCAGTGTGATTTAGGTATGAAATTAAACGCATAGCCAGGAACTTCAAAGAGTTAAGAAGGTAGTAGGTTAGGTGAACAGTTAAAACATGCCGAGTGATCTGTGCTATCATGTAGCAAGAATGTGATACTGTGGGGAACGTATGGGTAAGCGCCCCATGAATAGAGGAGGGTGGAGTGTGAAGAGAAGGATTCATGGAGCTGATGATGGAACAGAGTCTCTGAAAATCAAATAGTTACAGAGCGGAAAATTAGGTTTTAAATGAGGACAACAGAGAGCATGAACAACCCATACTGGGTTGTTCACGAGGTGGGAGACAGATCGTTGAAAGTGATGAAGCAGACAGATTGGCTGAGGTCAGATAATGGAGGGTTTTGTGTTTCATTTTAAATGGTTTGGCTTTTCTCCTGCGCTCATTGGAAAGGTATAAGCAAGGGAATCACATGATCCTATGTATTTTTCATGAAAGTTTAGTAATGTATTGGAAAAACATTCTGACCAGAGGTGGGGAAAAATACACTCATATACATGCATATAGAGAAATACTTCACACACACTCAGTAGGGGAAAGGAACAGGAACTTTCACTTCTGACCTTGTGTTCATTTAGTTTCATATCAGAAAAACATGCGTGAAATTTTATAGTCATACTTTCCGACCATTTTAATTCTAAGTATTTGCCTTTCACTGTCCTATACTATTTCCCAGTTTGCCCTGAAACTGGGACCGAAATTAGTGACAACTTACCTTCATTTAACTATTTGGTAGGGTGAGAGCATGATACGAAAATGAAGTTGATACTTAGGAAACATTCTCTTTTATGACTTTTTATCATGTTTTAGCTGCTCTTTTAAGTCAATAAAGGGATTTATTTTCATTCAACGTTCAGTAAATCATTTCTGCAGTCTCACCCTTATTGCAGATATTGTATTAGGCACCATTTGTTATCTCTGAGCCTCTGATTATTTGGAAGTTGGAAGGAAAATGTGTAAAGTTCCAATACATACAGTTATTTGGAGTAGTGGTGGGGAAAACAGGAGAGACTGAAGAAGAATAGCCTGATTAATCTTAAATATACTGGGGATCCGTTGTGTGCCATTTCTTGTAAAATGCTTTATTGCATGGAAAGTGGAAGACACAGGGGCAGCATTTGGGGCAAAGTACCTTGATGCATTCCTATATTATGTAGTTTATTTGTTCATGTTTGTGTGTGTCTCCAATCAGACTGGGAGCTCCTTCAGAGTAAAGACTTGATCTTTGCTGTTGTTCTATCAAGTAATTTAACATGGCATCTGAAACACCACTGGTACTCTTAATCCCTGTCAAATGTTGACATGTTGAACTTTTCTTAAGGAATTTAAATTTCTGTTCATGCCCTAATCTTGATAATTATGCATAATTGCTGGACCTGTTTCCAAAACTGCATTTTATGGCATATCACTATGATTTTTTTTAAAAGATATGTTTCTTGATGACATAGTCCATTTTGGTTTCGGGTTATAGTACTAGCAAAGCAGATACCTTTCCAAGCTGTGTGAAACTGTTGTTTTGGGAGGCTGTTACACAATGGCCAGTATCCATCTCAGTCTCCCAAGACCGTTTGACCCATTCTATTTTTTTTTTAAGATTTTATTTATTTATTTGAGAGAGTGAGCAAGTGAGAGAGCATGAGCAGAGGGAGAAGGAGAAGCAGACTCCACGCTGAGCAGGGAGCCCGATGCGGGACTTGATCCCAGGACCCTGAGATCATGACCTAAGCCGAAAGCAGACACTTAACTGATGAGCTACCCAGGCACCCCTGTTTGACCCATTCTAACACCACTAATCCTCTATACTCCTACCACTGCCACACCCTCCATACTGCCATTAATACATAAAGCTTCAGATAAAGGATCTAGCCTGGTTTGATAGCCAGAGAAATGCTTTTATAAATAAGAAACTTAATTAAAATATTGGTTTCTTACCGAAAGAAGTACGTAGTTAAAAATGAAGTGATTTCTAGGGCCATAGCTCCCCTATATATGGAAAAGCCAGTCTTTTTCAGACTTTATAGTTGTGGCATCTCTAAATATTCACAGCTCTATTTAGAGGAGGGATTGAAATTGAGTCAGGAAAATCAAAGCATTAAAGAAATGCTATGTTTATTGGAGCCATAATAAGAAATGGTCACGTTAGTGACCTTAACAAAAGCCTGTGGAAGTTTAAAATAAAAACACAACTTTTTAAAGCATTTTTTAAAAAAGTGTTTTCTTTTTCCTTAATGGGGTGACCTGCAGATCCCAGTGCCACAAGGGGAGAAGGAAAGCTCAACTGAAAGCCGGCTAGGAGATTTAGAAGGCTCATGTTTCAGGTTTGAGATTATCCACTTGAGAGAGCTAAAATTAAGAAAAACTAAAAAGACATAGTAGCCCCATCAAAACTCAGTATGTGCCTGATGTTATATTATGCTGCATTGATACTTAAATAATAAAACAAAGTTTCTGTCCTTAAAACTTCTGAGGATTAGGGACGCCTGGGTGGCTCAGTCATTAAGCGTCTGCCTTCCACTCAGGTCATGATCCCAGGGTCCTGGGATCGAGCCCCGCATCGGGCTCCCTGCTCAGCGGGAAACCTGCTTCTCCCTCTCCCACTCCCCCTGCTTGTGTTCCCTCTCTCACTGTGTCTCTCTCTGTCAAATAAATAAATAAAATCTTTAAAAACAAAACAAAACAAAACTTCTAAGATTAGTGAGGAAATGGGTATGTAATTGAATAATTATATTACGTGGTGAGTGATATAACAGAAGCATGTGCAAATATCTAGGAGGAATTGAGGAAGGATAGAATAAATTGTCTAAAATAAAATCAAACAGATATATAGAAGAAAGGGGAATTTTTAAACACAATTTACCTTCAGAAAATCTGCTAGGAGCTTTCCACACAACATTTAGTATTGACTGGATAAGACAAAAGGATATCTGAAAAAGAAGTACCTATAATTCGTTTATTTGAATTTGAAAGTAAGGCTGTGTTACATAACTATGGAGACTGCATACACTTAACTAGATAAGTTGGCTAATAGTTTCTTAGTAAGGAAACAACTTTATGCCCTACATTTTGTTAGTGTGGTAAAAATGCCATGTATATATATTTTATTTCTGAAGTTTTTTATTTTACAAATGAACAAAAACTCCAGTTTTCATAAACTTTTGCAAAATGGCATTTGCAGACAATATCCTTCTTTTTAAAAAACGGACTGTGTTATTTTAAAAGAATAAAAATTAAAATATAATTGATTTAGTTATAACCTCACTCAATCGAAAAAATGATATTTGATTACATATATTGTCATCTTTTCTCTCTGGACTGCTACCTTTGAAGTTAGAAAAGATCCCAAAAGGCAAATGTAGGGAACCTGCTCACTCAGGATGCACCCTGGGACGGGTAACATGTTTACATGGTAGGAAACCTTCTGTTTTTACGGACTTTGCATGTTAGTCTGAAATGTGGAAGTGGGCCTAGACTAGAAATGGAAGAGGGGAGTCCTAAGTTTAGATCCAGTGGGATGATTGACAGCCCTGCCCTTGATTTGGGTCCCCTTGGCCTTAGGCAACTCATCTCATCCTGTGGGCTCTGGATTCTTTCTCTGTAGAGTGAGGGAACAGGACCAGGGATGCCAAAGGTTCTTTCCTAATAGAGGAGGATATTGTTATCCGAGAAAAAGTGGTACCAGGAAGAGATCACTTAAAATGAAATCATTTAAAATGCTGTGCACAATTTCATAGTTAATATTGGAGAAAAGTTTGACTAGAATATTTCCTAAAAAATTAAATGAATGATTCTCTTTAAAATTATGTTATATTTTGCTTATAAAATTTAGGTTGCTGTTCCACTAGGTACTCATTGTTAGAGTAATGAGTAAGTTGTGTGGACTTTTTTGGCATGGTCACTGTATCCTTCATTCACATTGAATTGTTGAGCACTTTCATAGAAATGGCCACTTTTGCAAAATGATCTGGAGGCTTCGATAATTTTTCCAAGGTTCTCTTTCAATCTTTTGATTTGCAAATACTCATCTTCTGAAGGGCCTGTGATCTCACCATTCCTATCTTGTTTTCTTTTTCAGTTGTTTAACTGGTCCAACTCAACCACATCCTCATTTCTCAATGGCTAAACACAGGACTCCGAGTGCTCTCTAGTCCACTTCCAGCACTTCACATTATCCTTTCTTTTTCAAGATTTTCAATTTGCAATTTTTCACTGCATTGCCAGCTTCCGGCCGGACTGACTGTGGGGTTGAAAAGACAAGAGAATAAGGCAGACAGGAATTTTCAAATGTGTATGTAGCCACTTAATCGGCAAGTGTTTCTGAGTTACTTACCTATCTTTCTTCAGTGCTGAAGTGTGTGGACTGATATAACGAAGAGATAGTGCATCTTTCTCCTATAAACTTCTTTGACCCTGGTTCTTGTGTGGCTAAGTGTAGGAATCTTATCCTGGATCAGACTGCAGCTTTTCGGAATACTTTTTTCTTTTCTTTCTTTTTTTTACCCCCTAAATCCAAACAAGGAACAGATTCAGGTGGCAGCTCCTTCCAACCACCTCGCTTGCTTTTCCTCCTGAAGCCTGTTTTTCTCATTGGTCCACCCTCTGGTCTCTGATCTGCAGCCACCAGGACAAAAGGCAGAGAAGGTGAGAGAGTCAATGTTGGATGGAGGCAAAGCAGAAGAAAACAGAGAGGTTTGTCGGTGGAAATAAATTCCATAGAAGTTATGAAATATAAGCTGAGTGTTTGGATTTAATGGACTCTGCAGGTTGTTCTAGAGAGAGAGGGAGAGCAAGTGGGAAAGAAGAAGGAGGTGGTGAAGGAGTGGGTGAGGAGGGAAGGAAGGAGACTTAGAGAAAGAGAGAGAGACGGAGGGAAACTGGGCTTCTAGATTTTAGTAAGTACACTGAAAAACAAACATGCAAAGGAACTAAAGAGTGTGTGGTTTCCCTACCCACCACTGGAGGAGGAAACTGACTGCCCTGGACATGCTCTTGGAGCTGAGGCAAGGGCAGACAGAGTGCCTGGCATTTCTAATCACAGAACCACTCGTCACAAAAACATCATCTTATGTATCTTTTTCTTCCATGTGGCCCAATGGGGGCAGGTAGGAACCACAGTGGATTGTTTCTTCATTTTCCTTTTCTTAATTTCTCTTCTTTGCACTTTCAGGTCTGTTTTTCTCTGCTTAATATTGCGTCTAATCCCTTTCTATTTTGCCTTTGTCTGTCCATGTTGGCCTCAGTGTTTCTGAATGGGTTTTTGTACAGGATAAGTCTCTCTTACATTCAACTCAGTTAACTGATACGCCCTACATTTTAGGAAGCAAATCAATTTCCAAAAGATAAAGCTGCTAGCCCAGTGGTTAGAGGTCAGGGTGAAGCCAGAATGAATCAGTGCCATCATTCCCTGAATAGCCTTCAAAGGTACCTTGCGAAATAGGAGTTTCTTCAACTCTCTTTCCAGGGGATAGAGGAAAGGAAAAAGCAGTGCACAGTGAGGGAAAGTAAGAGAAACAGGGAATGAGCATTTAAAGGAAAAAAAATAGAAACACAGGGTACATTTCAAAAGCTAAATAATGCTGATAGCAGAACGGGCCCATTATTTGTACCCCAAAGCCAAGAGTTTTCTAATCTCAATGAAGATCAGTGATGAACAGCAGAAAATATATCATAAAATTGCTTAAACTGTTATCTGTCAGCATGGACTAAGATTTACTCAGATTTTATCTTATCCTTTAAACAGAATGTTTGAAATAGGACTTAGTTTGTTATGAGACAGTTTTTAAAAAAATGAAATATAGCTATATAGTTACCAAGGATTTTTTGTAA
The DNA here is from genome assembly GCF_009762305.2 of Zalophus californianus. Taxonomy (NCBI): domain Eukaryota; kingdom Metazoa; phylum Chordata; class Mammalia; order Carnivora; family Otariidae; genus Zalophus; species Zalophus californianus. The sequence goes on from NC_045598.1 coordinate 128,259,200, forward strand.
GTGAAATCTTGGTGTATTCAAAATGGATAGTCATTGTAAGAAACAGGAATAGGTTGGAAGAAGGTACAAATTATACATAAACAGGTAAAGAGAAGTCAGCTAATAAGAGTCTTACTCAAGATGCTGTTATGAAACATTACAGCATTTTCATATGTATTTTAATTATATTTTTGTTTTATCTGTTAAGCATTTCAAAGATATAACGTCATATTATGGTTAGTTATTTGTAAAGTTACGTTTTTAATTTTACTTGTAATTCTATCAAATCCTTCTTATTTTTGTTTTTGTGAAGTATTAGTTTAGTGAGCTTTACACGGTACTAAGACTCCACTAAATATTTAACATAAATATTGCCAGGGGAGACTTTAAGATTAAAAATTAGAATAGAATTTGGGTTTTAATGTTGACCCCATCACTCTAGTTGTGTGATCCTAGGAAATTTAATAGGCTCTTTGAACTTTTGATTATTAGTCTGTAAAGTGTATTACAATATGGAGCAACTGTAATAATGTTTTTATATTTAACAGTGTCTAGCACAAAGTACCTGATTAATGTATGGTAATTTACATTATAACCACATCAGTATATTTTATAAAGACCCCAAGTTTTCATAATCCTTTGTTGAAAGACCTTTATATAAGAAATTCTAATAATATAAAGCTTTTAAAAATAGAAATTTATAATATTTTAATATTAAACCTGGTATAAAGGATTCCATCTTTAAGGTCAAGAACAGGGGTCAGAAAACTTTTTCTGTAAAAGGTCAAATAATAACTATTCTAGGTTTTGTAGACCATACCATCTCTCATTACACAGCTCTGCTGTTACATCACGAAATCTGTCATAAGTAATAAGTAAACAAATGGACATGGCTGTGTCTCAGTAAAACTACAAAAACAGGCAGTGGGTCAGATTTGGGCTATGGACTTTCATTTGTCAACCTGTGTTGCAGACTGTCTTCTTTTCCTTCCTTTCACTCACTTATCTTTCAAAAAAAAATAACCACCTGGTATATTGGCTCTGAGAAATAAGGTGCATGTTTCTATGCCAAGATCATCAATCTTTACACACTGACCCTTACTAAGAAAAGATAATTTGGATTTAAGCCTGCATGACTTAGAGTTTGCTCGGAGAAACAAAAATTCTAAGAGTGATGCAGAAGAAAGGATTTATTGTAGGATTTGACCACACACATGGAGGGAGCTGGTTAAAGTCTGGGTGAGGCTGTTGCTTCTATGTCTGGTGTTGGGCTGATGTCAGCTGCACAGCAAGTGAAGGAGGAAAGATGGGCATGAAGTGGGAGATAGCAAAGACAAACCAAAGCCACAGGGACCAACTGGAACACACATCAGCCCCTTCCCAACTTGACCTCCAACTTCCGCGATACATGTGACTCCCAGAGCGGGTGCTCTTCTCCACGGAGCTTGTTATACGCTCCTGGTGTAGGCGTCACAGACCCTCAAGGCAGACATCAGGCAGGAGCTGAAGTGGCTGCAGGCTCTTCTGATGCACCCGACACAACGTCACCTGAACCTGCACCTGCCTTCCTAGTTCAACATTGCTCCTGCCTCACTTCCTCTTTGCAAATCTCCCAGACAGTTCTTAACTGTTACTGAACTGTGCTACAAATCTCCCTGAATTCAAGTATTTTTTGCCAAGGAATTCAGAGGACAATGTCAGTCAGTGTCATTAAAATTTAAACATGCTTCCCTTACGTTCGTTGGCTTTTAAAATAGCCTTGCTGATAAATATTGCTAGCTTTAGTATTTTAGTTGCCTCTGTAGAGCACCGACATTCCCTCTGTACTTATAGCTTATCTCTATCAATAGTTGAATAACTTCAAGAAAAGATGAGATGCGATCATCAACTAGGTTATCAACACCAAAGCTTCTATTCAGGATGCAGTTTGAATTTCAGCCTTCCCGAGACTCAGTCTTTTCTCATTGCCAATTCCCTCCTGTCCCATTCTCTCATATTTTCTATTATCATCAAAATAATTGGCTGGAACCCCACATATTTCTATATCAAAGGCAATTTCCTCTCTTCAGTCTATCAGAACCACTACCACAGTCTATCAGAACCACTACCAGAGGGCAAACCTAAACATTACTTGAACATAATCACTAGTCAGTAAATACAGTTCTGAAGCTGAATCTGGCTTAATGACATTTAGTAAATTCTTTTTTTTTTTTTTTAGATTTTATTTATTTGAGAGAGAGAATGAGGTAGAGAGAGCCTGGGGGGGGGTGGGTCAGAGGGAGAGGCAGACTCCCTGCTGAGCAGGGAGCCCGATGCGGGACTCGATCCTGGGACTCCAGGATCATGACCTGAGCCGAAGGCAGTTGCCCAACCAACTGAACAACCCAGGCGCCCAGGACATTTAAACAAATTTGGGGAAGATCTTCCTTGTTATATTTTCTGTATTTACTGTCTCTGACTCATCCTTAGAAAGCTTCCTATCAAAAGCATTTCCTAACTCTGTCATCATGAAACTAGATAATGTCCAAAAACCCTCAACCACAGTAACAATAATAGGAGACTAATGCCCCACCTAGATAAAACAAGGCAGTGATGTTGGTATTCAGCAACGTAGCCTTAGAGCTCTCCTTTGGTGGTGGTGGCGGGGCGGGGTGGGGGAGCGGAATCCTCATGCTAATAAAAAAAAAAAACAAACCAACCTCACTGTGGATGTTTGCGGAGCATCCAATATTAGTTGCAGTTCCTCTACCTAACTTATACACATTTTGAAATATACCTTTAACTGCTGTCAATGGCACAGACTTTTCCTCTGTTAAGTTTAAGCCCTGTGAAATAAGTCATTAACCCCTTGCTGCTCACAGGGTGGGTACTTTTGAACAAGCAGATAGGCATCACCTGTGAGCTAGTCCCAAACCCAGAACTGCTGAATCATCATGTACATTTTAACAAAATCCCTTGTCATATATTTGCACATTAAGGTATGAGAAGTGCCAACTTAATTCTTGGGAGTCTTCTCATTAAATTGGAAATCATAATACATAAATGGTGAAAAGGATTAAATGAGATGGTATGTGCTGAGTGCCTGGCTCCGAAGCCTGGGGCAAAAGGACTTCACTCTTTACTTAAGAGAAGGGAATGTGTGCTTTTGTTCCTCTCTGCTTGATCATGAAGGCTGATGGAAGGAGTTTTGACTAGTCAAGGGAATCATTGGGAAATGGTCCTCTCCCTGAAAAAAGAGCAGGGGCCTACAGAAATGTGTCCACCTTTGGGATTCAAGCGTTGAGACCCATGCACGTGGTGGACCTCAGCAATCTCAAGAAAACCATTCCAGTGAGACCCCTCCTCTCTACAGAGGGAGTGCCTTGTATGTTTGGCTAGACCTAGATTCATTTAGCAACAGGGCCACATTTTTTTGTTGGTATGTCTGCTTCCTACATAATTAGGCTTTTAAAACTTTTTTTTTAACTGTGCTTAATTTGTTCATAAGTAAATCCCCAGGAGGAAATTACCCCTTGGGAACTTTGTAATCAGTCTTCTAGCCCTGAAGTTGAAGACAATTATAGCAATGGATGCAATGTCAAGCCCATCAGGAACTGTCCATCATTCCTTTCATTTAAAAATGGGTGTGGAGCACCCACAATCTGTAAAATGTTTTAAAAGTTACTCTTAATCTTATTGTGCTTATTGTGCCAGTGGTTGAGATTAATGTAGGCAGATAGCCCATGTGCCTGTGAATAGTGTGAAAAAGAGATAAGAAAAAATACTTTTTGTGTGCAACTTATTTATTATGACTGATAAATAGCCCTTATATCAAAGAAGGAAGAAGCATAGGGAAATTGCAAACTAGCTTTCTTTTTATCTTTTAATGCCAAAGATAGCTAGGTATGCATTTATGTTGCTTACATTGATTTCAGTATGTGAACATACTGATTGAGCCTTCTAACTGCTATGAAAAAGCAAATGTGTGGATTTTTAATACTAACAGTAATGATAAATATAAATATGTATATATGTAGTATTTCAAACAAATTGTTAAACAGTACTTTAATGAATTTGATCACTGTTTTTTCCCAGTGAGATTATTTGTCTGCTTTTAATGTTTTCTAACTGAAGACATCATTAGAACAGTATATAAGCTATGTATCTTACACTACCTATTTGACGCTTTCACACTATAAAAACATAAAATATTCTGGAACAGTGTTGTGATGTTATTGCAATCATTATTTCCAGATATGTGTGTGTGTTTCTGGAATATATATATTTGATATGATTTCCAATGTGTATATATGTATACATATATATATATAAGTTCGTACATATACATATGTGTGTATATATTTGACACTGATGATTCAGAAAAAAAATTCTATTTCATTTATCTATGTCTTTGATCAGTGTGTATTATGTTTTTATTTCTTATCAGGTTGTAGAAGTATTGCACCACTTTAAACTATTCTTAGGGGTTGTATTTTACTGATAGGCATTTTACTCTATTTGTCCAGATTTGATCACTACACTTTAGTGCACCATAAACAATATGTTTGGGTTTAATGACTGCTGTCTGGTTTCTGAAGGTGCTAAGCTTAGCAGGATTACACTGTGATGATCATTGATTTGGAATCTGACAGATTTTATGTGTTTCAAAACAACATGGGTAATGATACTGCATGACCTGTTTGTTTATAAAGGACTGGAATTTGCCTTTCTATTATTTCAATCTCCTGGGGCAACCCTGAATAATTCTGGGCACTCCTTCATATGTGGCCTTTAGTTGAGTTATCATGGGTGTGTATTATCATGGATGTGCCAAGTCTTCCCTTCTGCTAAACATTCTCATTTTCTTCGACTGCTCCATGATATCTTCATTTGTAGAGCTGTTTCTATCTCTGGCATCTTTTCATGATCTACTCTAATTGAATGTGTGTTAATGAGCACATATCTTGGATGTTGTTTAATATTGCATTTGGCTTTTTTTGTGTTCACATTACAAACGTATTCTTGGCTCCTCTAGAACAACTATGGTAGGTCTCCTTGTCTTTTACTCCTTTGGTTGACCTTTTGACTATAATCTAAACATGTAATTTTATGTTGATCCCTATTAAATTTCAATTTAGTTATTTGGCCATTTATATTAGGTCATCAAAAGTGCATATCATGACCTCTATTCTGGCCTACTGATCTGTGTGTTTTGTTTTTATGCCAATATCCGACTGTTTTAATTACTGTAGCTTCATAATATAGTTTGAAATCAGAGAGTGTGATGCCTCCAGCTTTGTTCTTTTTTCTCCTCAATATGGCTCTTTGGTTTTGGGTTGTTTTGTTTTGGGTTTTGGTTTTGGTTCCAGACAAATTTTAGGATTATTTCTTTTATTTCTCTGAAAAATACCATTAGAATTTTGTTAGAGATTGCATTGAATCTGTATATTGCTTTGGGTAGTATTAATGATTGGTTCTTTCTTTATCTTGACTGTATCAAAGTCAAATGCTGATTATTGGGGGAATCTAAAGGGTACAGGGTCGGGGGGCTAGTGCCTCTTATGACATACTAATCCTATGGAGTTTTCCTTAAGAAAAAATTCTTGTGGTCAAATAAATTTATAAAATTACTTACACTGTGTTTCCTGTCTTGCAGATTTTCAGTCATCATTATTAGATAATCAAAACTTCTGAGAAGTTCTACAGTTAGGAAACCAATTTAAACTTCATTTACTCAATATTTCCCAAATTTATTTGACTACTGAATTATTTTCAAGTCATGTTAGTGACATATCATTAAGCTGGTGTTCTGCTCGATACAATTTGTGAGTTGTTAATTTATTCTATTGGATCGATTTAATTTTGATTTGATTTTCCAATAATATCAGCTGCTATTCCAACATCTGTATAAAAATTTAAGTCTTTGATAGATGTGATATTTATCTTGATCTAAGATAATGAGAAAAATGGTGAAAAGTGAGTATTAGGACAAAGTACTGGAGCTCTTACCTCAGCTTATTATCTGTCCCATGATTATGTGATATTCTCTGATTATCATTGTTCAACCAGAAAGTATTCATCTATCTGACATAACATCCATCTTATGCTACTTCGTCTTGTTCACAAAATTAGAATAAGGATATATTATCTAGTGTCTTAAAATCAGAATATTTCTCTAATTCAAAAAAATCTAGTATATAGCAAAGGTCATCTCTGTTGTGTTGTGCTTTAAATTTTTGGAACTGCCGAGTAGAAAATACTTATTATAGATCACATAGAATTAATTAAGTAGTATGTGACCCACTGAGGAAATGAGAGTAAGAGAACCCCAGTTATCGTTTGTCTTATATGTAATAATGTAGTGCATACGTTTGTTTTCTATTTCATACAGACTCAAAACACACATATAAGGAGCTACTATTTTACTTGATGGAAGATCTTACTTGAAATTCTACTAGATTTTGTAATTTTATTTGTCAAAAATCCGACAGCAGTGGTGATTTCTTCAGATGTAGAAAATAGACCAAATAAGTCCATATTGGAAGATTTTCTGTGCTTGCTAGGACTTCCTCGGTGAAATATTTCTTCTTCTTTAAAAAAAAAAAAAAGAAAGAAAGAAATAGGGAGATCTGAATTCCTTACTTTGACATATATACAAATTTGAATAAAAACTCCACAGCTGGAAGCTGTTCTAAGTAAAATCATAAGTTTATGCAAAATCTAAACTCTAAATGACATCTCTATACTAATTATACTGTGTCTGCAAGGAAAGAAATATGAATATAAACCATTAAAAGTTGGAAATGTCATTAGGAGACAGGCACAGGGGTGCCATAAGTTCCTAATTTTTCACTTATAAATATGACTTGTATTTAGCTAATGTGATACATTCCTATTTTTGTGAATTAAAATGCCAATAAAATAGTATACACCTAAATCCGCATAAACTAAATATAGCTAAAAATATTTATCACACTTACTTCTTAATCACTTTTTTCGTCAAGCTGTTATTCTTCAGTTTATATTACTACTTTTGGCACAGTATAGTTTCTAATCCCTCATATGGTCATTTCCTGAAGTGTGTATATAACTGCCTACTCATATTTTTAATTCCGTATGTGTTACAGTGATACATTGAATGGAGTTTGCAATTGGCATTAGAGATGGATACTGTTCATTTTATGAAATAACTGAAGTAGGAGAAAAAGATATTTTGTCATTACAGAGGTGTGCAATCTCTAGAACTGTCCACAATGATGACATCCTAAATCTGTCTCAAGGCTACAAAGTGCTCAGCCCCTACCATGAGCACTGACCACCCAATAATGAATGATCTTTTAATGGGGTTCTATATTAAGAGTGAACAGAGATAATATGATGAGTCTTCCATATGCTGTATGTCCTAAAAGGTCTACATACATTAAAGAGCTGTAGTTCCTGTTCTTCAGGAGCATAGTGATTTTATTGGGACTTAAGTGTTATCATTGGCTCCAAGTGACAAGGTAAGTCATTTATCTCCTTTTAACTTTGGTTTCCTAATTTGGATAAGTTGGATGATAATACATGCTTACATTTTTTTATGATTGATATATAGGTTATGAGAATTTTCTCCCTTCTCTATTTATTTTTTAATAAAATTGTGTTATTTAGACATCAAAAATGACTGTCATTCCCAGCGTTTCCCAGGACCTGTGCAATAATCTTGCTTTTACTCCTATCCTAAGATTCGAACTGTTAGGGCATTTACTTATCTCTAGTTTAGTGTTCTTTTTACACACACACACATACACACGTACACACATATACATGCACAACCATCATTCTATATGTTATCTCTCTGCTTTTCTGGAAATACAAATTATTAAAATAATATTATAAGTATATGGAAATATTTTAGAAGAAACAGTAACCTTTCCCTGAGGATTTAAACCTTTCAGTACTCGGTGATAAAGTATAAAACACAAACAGTAAAATGAATTCAGCTAACATTCAAGTAGTTTTTTTCCTTCTTCTAAGCATGGTGCTAAATTAGGGATGGAAAGTTATTGAAACCAAGAGTCTTTAAAATAGCTGCTTAATGTCATAGGTAACAGGCTAAGTATCCTTAGCAGAAGGAATCATCACTACCTAGTTACTTTTGCTTAGTACAGTCCTTTCAGTGTAACTGTCTACAGAATCACTAATAAATGTATTATAATTGGAGACTTTGTTTGGATATTGTATTTGATGGAATGGTATAATAGTAGTTAAAATTTACAAAGTTCTCATTGTATGTTAAACACAGTGCTTAATGCATTGTTCCATGACATTTGGTGCCAAAAGAAGTTCTAGGGTCAAAATTCATTCTGCTAATTGATGTTTAATTCAAACACAGATTTCTTGAAAATCTGATAGAAACATTTAAAAGTAAAATATGTACCAAAATAGACTTTTGTTTCCACATTCGCAAATCAAAAAAGTGTAAAAGAAATCCACAAATACAATTTGGGAATTTTCTGGGGCGCCTGGGTAGCTCAGTCTGTTAAGCGTCTGCCTTCAGCTCTAGTCATGATACTGGAGTCCCAGGACTGAGCCCTACATCAAGCCCTGCATCACATTGGGCTCCCTGTTTAGTGGGGAGTCCTCCTCTCCCTCTCCCTCTCCCTCTGCTCCTCACCCCACTCGTGCTCTTCTCTCTCTCTCACTCTCTCTCTCAAATAAATAAAATCTTAAAAAAAAACAATTTGGGAATTTTCTGTGAACTTATTAATGTAAGCTGGTATAGTAAAATGCACACAAATCAATTAGTTTATAAATTGTTGCTCTTTTTAAAGTGCAATCATATTCTAAAGGACTGTATCTTTATATCTTTTATTTAGCTCGTTGTATAAAGTATTTCTAAAGATTTGTAAATTCTTTATACAAAAGCTTAAATATTTTCTCCACCTAATTACTTCTCAAAGTGTGCTGTTTGGACCAGCAACATCAGTGTCTGCAGGGAGATTAGAAAATGTCAGGCTCCATCCAAACCTATTGAATCAGAATTTGCATTTTAACCAAAGCCCAGCTGATTCATACACACATTGACAAGTTCTATCTACTTTTAAAAAATACATATAAGTGCTTTTAAATATGCTATTATTATCATAGGGTCATAAAGAAAAAATTCACATAAAGTGTTAATATAAGAATATAACAAAGTATTAAACTTTTCTTTAAATTAGTAATATTTCTTTTAACACTTTTTAAAATGATTTATATTGTGAATTTTCACTTTGAAATGAGTAGAATATATTTAGAATTACATGTTATGAGATTTTTAAATTATTTTATGCATTATTAAAAATGGAATGAAAGAAAAATTGCGGCAAGTTTAAGGAAAGCATTTCTTTGAGCTTAAAATTTTTTATACCACAAGGGGGTGCTAATGCTTTTGATTTGCAATTTGAAACTTTACATCTAGATAAAATTAAGTTTTCGAAAAAGAATGACTGTGTTATATGTAAGTAAACTCCACACAGAACAAAATGGTGTAAGTTATTAAAATAGAAATCTGGGTTATAAATCAAACTTATTTTACAAGTTTCTTTTATGTACAAAGATTAATTTAGAAAACTTCATATTTCCATTCTTTTTTCAACATTCTGCAAAATTTAGAGAAAATTTTAGCATAAAAACATTGAAGAGAATATTCTGAAATATGAACAGTGGCTACTGCATGAGACTGACATTATGGGAAACTGTTATACTCTTTATGTGTTTCTGTGTATTTTCCATTTCATATTCTTACCATGGTCATGGGAGATTACATTTAAACCCAGGAAAAAAAAAATTAAGAAGGAAAGGAAGGTAGGAAGGAAGGAAGAAAAGATTTAACAGTCATTTGCCAAGATATGTTGGGGCTAATACTCAAATTTTGCTTGACACTTACAAATGATTTAAATGTAAGAAAGACACAAGAAACAAAGAATTTGAAGTCTTGTGAATAGGTTTAAATAATATTTGCAGTGTTAAGATATGCCCTGAATTTTCCTCTTCGTTAGTATTTACCAAGGCTACAAGGAAAGTAACATAACTTGATTTTGGATTCCTGCTTAAATCAGTGCAACATTAGATATTCTCTCAATAGAAATTTCTTACTGAGTGAGACTATACCTAAACTAGTACAAATGTGTTCCTCTGTCAGGATATACTAATTCTTTTTAAATCAGGAAGGTAACTTCAATATGGTTGCCTTCCTAAATCTAGAACAAACTTGGTGGCCAACAGAAGTGGTTTCTTAGAGGCTTCATTAATGTGATAATAAGTAATTTAGCCCCAGGAGAGAAAAAACTATGGCAAAATTTTTTGTGAAAGATATGTATGGTTCATTGTAGATGAAATATGATATGTAAATATGTATCTGTTCTCCAGTACTTATTATCACAGTCTGAAGAACTTAGCAGGTTTTGCTTGGTTTGCCATCATTTTGCCATTAGTATATAAACTATACTTGAATATCACTAATATATTTGAATTTCCTACAGTTGCATGTCTAATCAAAATCTGATCTATTACTCTTCTACTTTTGGCAGAAGATCTTGCTTAAAGAAAAAAAATACCATATCATTTAAAAGTTAAAAGCAAACAACCGATCACAATTCCTAAACATGCTACTTTTACTTTCTTATTTGGAGTATTTGCCAGTACCAGCCCTCAGTAAATCAACATGTAAAATAATTAAATCTGTTTCTTTGTTAAGGGGTAGAGGTCTTTAGATGTTTATAAAGCACAAGCCTACCTCATTAAAAGAATACAGCACAGGTCTTCCAAAATTGTGCAGAAAATATATATGTTTTAATGTCCAAATGAGAATTAATGAGTAACACCTATTTAGGGGGCTGGTGTTCCAGATTCTGCCCCTCTGAATTCTTGTCCCTTTAAGGTTCTGAGATTTTATTTTTTATGATCATAACTGTCTTGCTGCTCTCAAGTGCAGAAACTTCTTTGCCTTGATTCTTGACATGAGAGAATTCCTAAATAATTTTTATCAAATTTTATGTGAACACAAAATGGAAATGTTTGATGAGAGCAGAATTTAATTTTTTTTTCACTTTTTCAAAGCATCTCCATTCTTAAAAATGCAATTAGAGGGGTGCCTGGATAGCTCAGTGGGTTAAGCGTCTGCCTTTGGCTCAGGTCATGATCCCAGGGTTCTGGGATCGAGCCCCACATCGGGCTCCCTGCTCAGCGGGAAGCCTGCTTCTCCCTCTGCCACTCCCCCTGCTTCTGTTCCCTCTCTCTCTGTGTCAAATAAATAAAATAAATAAAAAATCTTAAAAAAATGCAATTAGAAAGACTGAACCAGGTATACTTATACCTGACTTAGTATATAAATATAAGGACACATTAATATAAAGACACATTAGTTCCAAAGGACCTAGTAGTTCTTTAAATTCATTCTTCTTGGCTTTGTTCCTTCTCAGAAAATACCAGTCTCTTAGTCATATAAACTTTGATTACTGTCTTATCCTTTATTGCCCTCAAGAACTAGTCTGATGATGTATCTTATCCCTTAAAGAAAAGTTATAAACTTTTTGTTTTTCATGAAGCTTTCTCTACTTTGCCTTTCCAAGTGTGTTCTATAGATCATCAGCAGCAGCTCCAGCATCACCTGGGAACCTGTTAGAATTGCACATGTGCATCCCATTACCATTTGTGGTCTGAAGGCTATGCCTAACTGAGTGCTTATTCTAAGGGCAAGGATGACTGAATAAATGAATTTTAGATTAAGGATGGCAAATAGAGGGCACATGTGCTACTATTTTCCTCTATTCCGACTGGTGGTAATAACTATCATCACTAAATGAACATGTCACTCTTTTCCCTTGATCCCAGACTTTTCCTGAGACAGATTCTCAAACCAGCACTCTAAGTAGCCCTTAACATAGATTCACATTAAATCTATTCATTATAACTTACCTAAGCTTTCTGGACAAAGATTACCAACTTTGTTCACCCCTAGAGAAAAATAAGAGAAATTACTTTATAAATGGCTGCATATAAGAGCATTGCAATATAAATTCATAGTAAGTACAGAAACTAGAACAAATACATAATGAATGAGTGACAAGAGTTGACATGTAGGTAGTAAGTGAGAGAGGATTATTCATTCCCAGAACTGTAAAGATTATCTTGGACCAAGTCCCTGTAGACCAAGAACTTGTTTTTTCTTAAAAAGAGAAACAGTATCAGAGCACTAAAAGTTATGAGAAATAACCCAAGACCTGCCTTTTAAATTTATAAAAAGAAAAGAAGAGAAAGAAGAGGAGGAGAAAATGGGAGAAAGGAAGGAAGGGGATCTAAAGTGTGTATTTGACTTGTTAGTAGTTCTATTCATTTATATTATATTACATTAATGTATAATCATTAGAATTGGAATTTTTATTTCTTTAGTTGGAAGTACAAAAGAGAAAAAAATCCAGGTAATTTTATAATAAATGCTATCAGTGATAACATTATACTTAAGCCCCTGATCAGGTTAATTCAAATAAGGTGTGTTCTGGCTTTAACAATTAGGTTGCAGAAGAGAACAGAGGTCATGAGAATGTTACATGGTAAAAAACTTGAGTTACAGGCTGCCTGGGTGGCTCAGTAGGTTAAGTGTCTGCCTTCGGCTCAGGTCATGATCCCAGGGTCCTGGGATTGAGGCCCATGTCAGGCTCCCGGCTCAGTGGGGAATTTAGTTTACCCTCTGCCTGCCACTCTCCCTGCTTGTGCTCCCTCTTTCACAAATAAATAAATAAGTAAATAAATAAAATCTTAAAAAAAGAACATAAAACTTGAGTTACTAACTTATGTCTACCAGCATAATCAGTACCTAATACTAATAAATCATGAGAAGATATGCCTAATTACTTCTGAGAAAATGTGAAATTAAAGAATTTGTATCAAAATTATTAAATAATTCATAATATTTTCCAGAGATAGCTTTTAATGTAAATAATGAAAAGATATTGATTTTTCTGATGATGGAGTTGCCTACTCCTTAGGCTCACATTGTTGAAAACAGGAATAAAATCTTTTTCTACTCTAACCTTTCCCAGTGTCTAGAACGTGTTTAGAACCTAGTCAAGGTCCAGTGCAGAAAACCATTTAGCTATTTCAAGTGAAGAGTGATTTAATACAGGGATTAGGTACTATCAAAATTATTGGCAGGATGAAGGAGCAAAAGTCAGGGTTTTCGGTTTTCGGTCTTTAGCTTCTATTGCTGATCCAAAATTCCTGGAGCAGCTGCTTCTACCCAGAGATCAGGAAGCTTCACGAAACTGCCCTTAAGTCAGACCTGTCCTTCAGTGCCAAAGCTGGTAACTAGATGTGGAGACCAGTCATGGAAGCCCACCATGGAAAAAAAAAAAAAAATCACATTCCTGTAGTGTAGTAGTAGCATTACTACTGCCACACGGAAAATGTCCTCTATCACCTTTGTCTTCCAATTTGTCAGTGCATCTCATGACAGAACCAAATTGCATCCAGAATTCTAGCTGCAAGAGAATCTCAGGAAAGTAATCCTCAGTCTTCTAACTCTTATGGAACTTGGAGAAGCGCATAAAAGGATAGGAAGGGGTGCTGAGCAGAAATAGTGGTGAAAACATGTGGAGAGAAAGAATAATTTGCAGGAAGGAAAACAGTACATATATTAGATGCCTCCTATGTATGAGAAACTTTAAAGGGCTTTTAAGTTACTTGGTGTTCCAAACAACTTTTAAATTATTACCCTAATATTTCAAACAACTTTTAAATTATTACTCTATTTATACTGAAGCTTAGAGAATTTAAGTAACTTAGACAAGTTCACATAACTGGTAAATGATAGAGCAAATGTTTAATATTTGAACTCAGTTTTCTCTGAGTAAAAAATTATTTCCCTATTCATCATATAGTGCTAATCTCAATGAATTCTTCAGATAAATAATGACCCCAGTATGCTTAAATTATTACTCATTTCCAAATCTCCACAATGGTATTTTTCAGTGTATTGATCCAATTTCATTTTTTTAAGTCAATAGGACATATGTATAAATGGTTCTCAACGAAAGTGTAAATCTATACTCTCAGGCCATCAATAGCTGTGAAGAATTTTGTAATTTGTGTCTAATAATATTCAAAGAACCTAAGATTATAAATTATGCCCTTTTTCAAATTAGAACAAAATCAGAGTTTTTTTTCAAACAAGGTCATTATCTTACTTCCATTCCAATTTGCATTCTTAAGAGGTGGAGATGAAATGGACATCCAGGAAATGCTACATAACATTACCTATGTAACCAGTTCCACATTCATTGTGAGTGGCTTTTACTGATGGTTATGAATCCTAAAGTCTGTTAAGTAAAAAATATTAAGTACAGGAATTTTTTAAAAATTATGGATATAGGAGGGCGCCTGGGTGGCTCAGTTGGTTAAGCGACTGCCTTCGGCTCAGGTCATGATCCTGGAGTCCCGGGATCGAGTCCCACATCGGGCTCCCTGCTCAGCAGGGAGTCTGCTTCTCCCTCTGACCCTCTTCCCTCTCATGCTTCCTATCTCTCATTCTCTCTCTCTCTCAAATAAATAAATAAAATCTTTAAAAAAAAAAAAAAAAAAAAAAAATTATGGATATAGGAATAGGTCATCTGTGTGAATGTGATCTGTCATGTGAAGGCAACCATGGAAAAAATTCACATTGCTGAAGCCTGTTTGTCAGGCATTACTGACATGGGATTAACAGTGTTTGAAAATTGCTGATGTGGAATAATGAGGACAACTTTTCTTTAGCTGTGGATTCATAGGCAATCACTTAGTGCATTAATCTTTTTATATTTCAATAAATATTATATGCGTACTGTTTGTAATGTATTATTATATAGGTAGAATTAGAAAATCTGCCCCTGATTCTTAAATGGTACCTCCAGACAGATCAGATCTGCTTCATTTTGCCCCCAAAAGTCCCTGGAGATTGTTGCCAAAAGCCCTCCATCCTCAAAGAATTCTCTAGGAGAAAAAAGTCTGTGGAACCTGATTAAAGAGTGAATGCAAACAAGGAAGGATGAGCAAAACAGAGTACTCATAAGGGTATCTGTTTTCCTCAGTGGGGGAACTATTTTGTCCCACCAACTGAGATGTATATATCTTTCTGTGTAAATCCTACTTATATGCATATAAATACATATGTCCATATCTTCAGTGTCTAATCTCTTAGGCACCAAATGCACAGAAAGAGCAAATGCAACACAAAGAGAACAGCTGGGAATCATTAGTCATATAAGCATAGCCAGGATCAAGGTAAAAACCCTGCAGGTGGAGTGTTCTCTCTGACAAAGTAGTCCAGAAATCTGGAAAGAGAAACATTGTTTAAAACATAGATCTTAAAATAAATCATGACTGTAACTTCCTTTGGTCTTGGTTTTCTTTTCTATTTTTTTAAACCTGGTTCTTATTGCTTAAAAATGGAATATTTGGCATGATAAAAATAATAACCATGAATTGGGTTGTGATGGGTCTTAAAGGATCTCATAAAGAAAACAGAGTTAGATATAACCCTTTTTTCCTTTGCCTCTGCAGTTTATTAACTGTCATACCAACATCATTTTTTGTTTTAACATGGTGATGTGGAAATTGGACTAGATGGAGAAGTAGGATTCCTACAATTTAATGCAGACCTGTCATTATGTAGGTTGCTTACTCTCTGTAAACCTCAAATATTAAGATTTCTGAACTAAGATTCTTTTTAATTGACTACATTAACTAAAATCCTGTCTTTGAGCTTGATGCTCAGTGTTGGCTTGCAGGCAGAAAACTTAAAAGCCTGAGATGTGAATTTAGATTGCTCTTAGGGTGCTTATAATTCAATTTATTGAGCAAAATGTAGAGAAAATAGTGGTGTGTTGAGTACATCTGTAGAAGAGAGAGAGAAAGACAACTTTAATGTTTAATGTAGCTTCTTGGAAGTGCTGGAACCATGATAAAAGCTTTGAAAGGTAGGGAGGAATTTTGTGGGGATAATTTATGAATTTAGTTTGGTCAAGGATGGGATAAGACATTTTCAGTGTATGGTTAAACAAAAAACTAGATTCTCATATTGGATAAAAGGTGTATATTAGGTAAAATACTGAGCAGACAGTTATGCAGTAATTTGTATTTTGCTTTACCATGAGTTACAATACTATATTAGTTATCTATCACAGCCTAACAAATTGTCCTAAAACCTAGTGGCTTAAAACAGCAAACAATTATTATCTCACAGTCTTAATAGGTCAGGAATTTGGAATCAGATTAGCTGGGTGGTTTTGACTCAAGGTCTCAGGAGGTTACAGTCAGGATGTCAGCCAGGTTTGACATGGAGGGGGGCAGTGTAGGTTCACAATCCTCTCAGCAGCTTTCCTGGTATAATCTGAAACTGTCCCCTGTGGAAGAGGGCAGGAAAAGACTCAAGAGAAGAGGCTGGCAACTCCATATTGATAGGTGACAATTTTAATAATAGCAAAGGGAACTTGTATATGAGACTTGTTTTGGACAGCAACAAGACAAATAGATCCCTGCACCCGCCCTCCAAATCTTAAAAGTTTATAAAGAGGGGGCGCCTGGGTGGCTCAGTTGGTTAAGCATCTGACTCTTGATTTTGGCTCAGGTCATGATCTCAGGGTCCTGAGACTGAGCGCCACATCAACCTCCATGCTGGGTGTGGAGACTGCTTAAGATTTTCTCTCTCTACCCCTTTCCACCACCACCTCCCCACCCCCATGGATGCTTTCAATCTTTCTCTCTCTCTCTCAAAAAACAAAACAAAAAAAGATTTATAAAGATATAAAGAGGCTTTAGAAGGGCTCAGCCACATACCATGCAGGTGTTTTCAAGATCACATCACCATCTCAAGGCTATTTCCTTGGAGGGGCCTCTGGGAGTGGGAAAGGCAGTGGAAACTGCATTTCAAGGACAGGGGAGCAGGTGAGAAGTCTCTGAGGGCCTGGATGCAACTCACTTCAATTGGTTGGTCATGTCTTTTTTTTTTTTTTAAGATTTATTTATTTGAGAGAGAGAGTGTGTGTGAGGGGGTGGGAGGAAGAACAGAGAGAGAGGAAGAGAGAGTCTCAAACAGAATCTGCAGGAAGCACTGAGCCTTACTCTGGGCTGGATCTCATGATCCTGAGATCATGACCTGAGCCAGAAACAAAAGTCAGATGCTTAACTGACCATGCCATCCAGTCATGTCTTTTTTGATCACATTCCCCAGTGAGGGAGTGAGGGGCTGGGGAATCTGTTTCCAAAGAGGCTCACTCACGTGGCTGTTGGCAGGAGGCCTCGGTTCCTTGTCATATAAACTGCTCCATAAAGCTGCGAAGTGTTCCCATGACATGGCTGCTAACTAGCATTAGAGTGAGCAATCTAGGAAGGGAGAGAAAGAGTGAGAGAGGTAGACAGAAGCAGAAGCCAGATGTCTTTTATAAACTAGCCTCGAAAGTAACCCACCATCACCCCTGACGCATCCTAGGAGTCACCCAGTTCTCCCGTGACACAGTGTGAGAAAGAACAGAGCGTAAATACCAGGAGACAGGATCACTGGGGACCAGCTTGGAGGCTGACTACCACAAATACTAAAACAAAATACAACACTAAGAACTGAAAATGGATGAGATTTTGATTCTAAGTATAGATATAAAAAAGGAGAAGAAAGATTTTACAGAGCTAGATATTTAACATATCCTTCATTGTTGCATTTTACTATTTGCTGAGAACAATGCAAAATATTACCAAATCAAGCTAATCCGTAGTTAAAGAAGAAATCTTAAGTGAAATATCACTGAAATGGGCTACATTTTCAGATACGCTATACATTTGACGAGTTTAGGCATGTGTATGAAAATTAAGTGCTTTAAATGCTGAAAGATACAAAATACTTCTGAAATCCTACAGAAATCTTTCTAAACCGAGAAGCCTTAAAGTTTCTTTCTTTGCACTGTAGTACATTAATATTTGTTTATAGAATCTAGGGTGTTATAGCACATCTATTTTTTTTTAAAGGAGCTAGAAGTTTATTGAATACACTGCAAGGGACAGGTGGGCAGGACAGCAGAGGAGAGACTGTCTGCCTGGTATAGCACATCTGTTGCCCTAAAGATCTGGTATCTTTTCATTTCCAAAACTTTTAATGATCATTTATAGGGCTTAAATACAGTATCGTTTAAGTTTCCATATGAACAATAAATATAAGATGCCCCTATTCACCTTGAAGTCAGTGGACCCCCATGATTTTGCATAGTCGACTTGATATTCCCAGGAATAATTTCTTACTGTACAAGGAATCCTGTATTACTTTCCTCCTTGTCTTTAACTGAAGAGTTAGAGTACAGGAATGATCAGACCAAGGGTGTATTGTTGCATTAATTTCAGCATTCAGTATATATTTTGAAGTGCATACTCTTTTCCAGTACAGTGCAAGGCACTAGACTTATCACTATGGCCCCTGCCCTGAAGGTCCAGGCACAGTGGTCTCCAGCTGTGTTTGATTATGCTCCTCTCTAAATAAGAAGGTGGGGAGAGCATCAATGTATGTATATGTAATTATTTTCAAATTGTCTACATGTTCTCTATCATCAGTAATATTTCAATGAAAAATATGTACTTATGTAAAAAATTTTGTACTTATCAGACGTGGCTAGGTGATTTTTTTTTTTTTTTTTTTACTTCTGGTTGACACAGATATTGTATTATTTGAAAGAGAAGGGCCAGTTTTGCCATTTTCTTGTTAATTCCTTACTTTTCATTATTAGTGTTATCTTTAATCTGTAATTTCTATCCAAAAATCTGTTAAGCCATCTATTTTGTGAGGGCTACTTAAGTAAAACTGGATAATAAAATCTATTAATTCACTTAATCTGGCCAGATAGACTGTAATACCTTTTAACTCACTGAGAGCAGATGAAGAAAGACAAAATGTTGACTGCCAAGGTTAGGAGAATCCTACTGATCCTCCAGATACCTCATTTTCTTTCTCTAAAATGTGACCATAAGACATAGAAACAAAGGGCACCAGCATTAACTTATAAATAAAATAAAGATTAATTTCTTTTATTTTTGAAACAAAACAATATAGCATGTTTAATATTTTCTTCTGTACTTTATTTAACCTATTTCATAGCTAGTTTCTCAAAACCGATTTTACTTTAGGGAGTGAATAAAGAAACAGACACACGTCATCTAGATCAGAGGTCAGCAAACTGGCCCAAGGGCTAAATCTGACACTTTGCCTGTTTTTGTAAATAAATTTTTATTGTAACCCTTTATAAGAAAAGTTTACCAGCCCTTGTTCTGAGTGCTTTAAGTGAGTGTCCAGAATATATGAGTGTCAGGTAAATTTGAAGACAGTGTGGTCCGGTGTGGTCTAGAGATTAAAGACACAGACTTTGGTTACTTACCTATTCCTAAACCATCTCTTGCCCTCTCTGGTGTTATGATCTTGAACAAGTTACTTAATTTCTTGGAGTCACATTTCTCCTTTAGTCTATCATAAGATATTTTTTTTTTTTTTTGAGGCTGAGATGTTAAGTGTACCAAGTGCCTAGTACAACATAGTACATAGCTGTTGGACAATGGTAAAACTTTAGGACAAATTATTAAACAGATGACCTATAAGTAATAGAAATGAATGAAATGAGAAATTCAATGGGGATACCTTTGAACATAAGCATTTAACTTTTATATTATGTTATGTTATTATTTTATAGAATCTGTGTTGGTTAATTGACTTTAATCTAGATCTCACGTGGAATTCTGAGGAATTGCCTTTAGGGTTTTTTGACCATTTTGCCAAGACTTGAGTGGTGACAGACGACATACTTATAAGTGACCCAAAGATAGGAAAGATAGATAAGCATTGTATAAAAGTACAGATTTGGAAGGACTTAGAATAAACTAAGGCATGGCTGTTTGTAAAAGGAGAAAGAGAGAGGAGTGGTGGAAAGATTATGAGAAAGAGAGAATATGCAATCTCAGGTTCCATTGAAAGCATACAATGTACAAATCAAAGGATGCAAATCAGACCAATCATATTTAAGTAAGTATTTGTGTTCAGTTGTAGATGCCATATTTTATTCATTTATTTTTAATTTTTTTTTTAAGTAGGCTCCACATCCAATGAGGGGCTTGAACTCACAATTCTGAGATCAAGAGTCTCATGCTCTGCTGACCGAGAGCCAGCCAAGTGGCCCTAGATGCCATTTTTAAAGGGAACATTGATCCCCAATAGGAAAAGTTAAATTATATTTACACTGATTATTTTCATAGGTATAGTTATACTTCCATATGTTAGGAATTGTGCTAGAGCCTTTACATATGTTGACTATCTGCCCTTCCCCATCAAAAAGCTGAGGTGTTTTAAGTAGAAATCTAACCAGCTTCTAGCTTTGAGCCTGTGTATATCGAAGATAGCCATTATTATTTTTTTATTTACATAAAAAGACACTGAATTTCATGTGAGTTGGTAATAATAAAGACCATGATACAGTATTGTAGTAAAAATCAGCAAAAAAGCATACAGTATAGGGGCACCTGGGTGGCTCAGTCAAGCGTCTGCCTTCAGCTCAGGTCATGATGGGATCGAGTCCCGCATCGGGCTCCCTGCTCAGCAGGAAGCCTGCTTCTCCCTCTCCCACTCTCCCTGCTTGTGTTCCCTCTCTCGCTGTCTCTCTCTGTCAATTAAATGAATAGAATCTTAAAAAAAAAAAAAAGCATACAGTAGATATACAAAAAAATAAATCTAATGCAAAATAAAAACAATGGATATGCTCTAAAATATTAACGATTTTCCCCAAATTTTCTTATATTTAATCATTAAATATTTATTGAGCTTCCACTAGATACTGTTCAAGGTTAAGAGATATAGTGGTAAACAAGTACTGCGTGAATATTAGGGAAAACAAGTTGCCCTAGGAATTTATTGGAAAATGAGAATAAGACATTAAAAGGTCTAGAAACACAGTTGAATGGGGAAAAATGAGCTGTGGATATTAGTCAATGCAACAGAGGTTTAGGGGTGGTCATAGTGAGGTCTTCATGAATTTGAAGGACTATCATGTGGAAAAACGGACTGTCATTTTACGTGGCGCTCAAGGGTAGAGTCAGGACTAATGACAGAAAGTGGCTAATGACTGATTTCAGCTCTGCATTTGGAAGAACTTCTAAGAGTTGGGCTCGCTAACATAACAGGCCAGAAGTCAGCAACTTCTTCCTGTAAAGGACCAGATAATAAGTATTTTAGGCTTTGCAAGCCAGATGGTCTGTCAAACTCCTCAACCCTGCTGTTTAGTTAGTGCAGAGCAGCCTTGGATGGCATGCAAATGAATGACTGTAGCTGAGTTTCAAAAATACTTTATTTGTAATCTAAGCAAAGGGTTAAACTTGGCCTGTAGGCCAGTTTGCTGAGCCTATGACTAGGCTAATTTACAAGGCTGGGTACTACAAACGCAGACAAGTAGCCTCTCTATCAGTCACATTCTACACAGATTTTTGAGAATGACAGAGAATGTTACCTAAGTTTTCTTCAATATCAAGGACAGTGTAAGAACAGGGACCCACCTCTGCTCCGTATCTATCTATAAACCCATGCCTCTCTTTCACATTTCATTATATGTTACCTCTCTCCTATTTGACCAGACATATCTGTTATTATGATGGAGATTAAGATTGATATAGCAGGAATACAGAAAAAAAAAAAAAGGAAAGGGAGGGAGGACGAAAAAGAAAGGGGGGTGGAGGAGGGAGGGAGGGAGGGAAGGAGGAAGAAAGAGAGGGAAAGAAAGGGAAAGAAAGAGAAGGAAAGAAAGAAAAGAAGGAAAGAAAGAGGGAGGGAGGAAGAAATAGAAAGCGAAAGAGGTAGGAGAGAGGGAAGAAGGAAAAACCTTTAAAATACAGAGGATGACTTTTCAATTCCTCAGCAACAATTTTATTAAGAAAGAACATTTTCTTATTCTCTTTCATCCTCATTAACCTAAAGAGCCTGGGTTTTGAAGCAGATCATGGAGTTGTACTATAAAGTCAAGGTGTCAAGAACTCAGGATATTAATTAAAGGAAGTTCCTATTCACAGAAATAGGAGAAAAATCCAAACACATGTGGCAGAGGAGGATGGAGGAAATAACAGAGAACAAGTCGATGAAAGAGTTCTAATTCTCATTCCCTCTTGAAGCCAAATTCAAGGGATTGAAATCGTTAAATCAATAAAATTGGAACCAATGAAATCATTAAAACATACAACCACATAATGGAAGCCCCCCAAGGATTTGAGCCTGTGAATCTATAATCAGGATAAAATTCCAGAACCCCAGCCCTTAGCTCACAGTTTAACCCAGTATGATGTGGGAGCAAAGGGCTACACTGGCAGAAGGGAGTGTGTAGTGATGGATGTGAGGCAGCTGACTTCCCATAGCCAGCAGTACTTCCAGGCACCCAGCTGAGACAGCTGACTGGCAGAAGAAACCTGGAGTTAGAATGAGATGCTATAATGTGCAGGGCCTCTCACTGGAGTCAGGAGGCGCCAGCACAACCTTCTAAAAAACCCAGTTGAGACCTATCCTACTACCAAGGATACCAGAGACACAAGGCCAGTATCAGACAAGCCACAGTGCAGGAGAAACCCAGGGGAAAGTACTAGAGAGATTTGAGGCCCCTTCCTCTATTTCTGCCTCAAGATCGTGTGGTCATGTGAGTCCCCCTGGAGACCCTGTTACCATCTTGAAAGTATCAACAGGAGGGGAGCAAAATATGATAAGTTGAGATATGTGAAGTCTAAGTCATTCAAGAGAAAACTATTGAACTGAAAATTCTCCAGTTGCTTTATTTGACAAAATAATATTATTGATGATTTCTTTGCTTTTTCCATTATTATCCAGTAGGATAGAGACCTTAAGAGGACTAGTTAGAAGAGAAAATAAAGAAGCTACATTTCCTTTGCACATTTGGGCAATATCAGGTAAAAATTTTAACTGTCCCACAAGATTAGGATTCTGAAAAAAATCTGAAAACTGCTGCTTTTAGGATAATTGAGATTCACCTCACTGATGGTATGAATGGTATTAATTTCACCTCTATGGTGAGGCAGTGTGGAATACTTAAATATACCTAATATTTCATAATTAGCAGATCCTCCAAATTTGGTGGGGAATAACCTAAACTATAGGCTAACTTAACATATTTTCCCCTACACATCAGAATTTATTCCCACAGATCATCTAGAGTTTATCCCACCAGAGAATATAGATGGTACCTATCATACGTGAGGAAATATTAGTGCTAGGCAAAACCGTAACTGCTTTTACATGTATATATGCTCATGTACTTCCCACAAACTTATAAAGTACATGTTGTTATTTGCATTTCTCAGATGAATAAACTAGGATTTAGAAAACTGAATTTCAATGAATTGCCCATGATCAGGATGTCACTTGAGTCTGACTGACCCCAGGAGCTTTCTCATTTCATGATCCGAGTGCACTTTCCTGAGTAAGATTGTTCTTAAATTGAAATTCATAAAAATATGCACAGAGTAAGATTACTGTTAGAAAGAACCACTAAAACGGGGTGCCTGGGTGGCTCAGTTGGTTAAGTGTCTGCCTTCGGCTCAGTTCGGGATTCCAGGGTCCTGGGATCAAGTCCCTGTCCCTGCTCAGTGTAGAGCCTGCTTCTCCTGCGCCCTCTCCCTCTGCCCCTCCCTCCTTGTGTGCGCCCACTTGTTCTCTATCTCAAACAAATAAAATGTTAAAAAAAAGAACCCCTAAAAGAAAACAATCTCTTTAAGAGATAAATAATTCCCCTGATTTACTTGAAATTTTTGTTTTTTGTTTTATTTTATTTTTTAACTTGTAAGTGTATAAATTTAGGAGTGGATCATCTACCTCAGTTCACAACACATTCTCACATGGGCACCTACTATATCTTTCTCCATTTATTTTATAGTTATTTTTTCCTTTAGCCTTTATTAATATTTTCTTTCTTCCCACTCTCCACATGGGCATTCATAGTAATGCATTTAAACTAAAAAAATCATAATTAATTTTTCAGTTCCGCAAAAATTTCTTTTTGGGGTCTTGATTGGAATTGCATTTAATCTATAAACCAATTTAGTGTAGTAAACTATTCAACTCACATAACTTTTAATGAGTTTTTACATGTTTCTCCATAAAGATATTGAGAATTCTTCATAAGGTTACTTCCTGCATAAAGCGTTCAGTATCTTAGATAGATAAATCTTTGGCAAGATGAAAGAAGAAATAAATGAGAGAAATGTTTCAAAGGGACAAAATACAAAATGTAAATGGGTAATATAGAAAAATCAGAGTTTTTCTATCTTATTAGTATTTCCAAAGATGTATTTTTTTGTTTTATTAATATCTCTTTTTTGTTGTTTGTTTTCTGTTCTGTTGATTTCTGACCTAACATTTATCATTTTATTTCTTCTGGTATCCTCAGGTTTATTATCTTAAATCATTAAAGTTTCAGTTGTTTCTTGCTTTCTAGTAAACATGTTCCAGTCTAATATTCCTTAAGGTACTGAATTGTGTCCCACAAATTTGGACATATAGTGACTTCTTTTTGATTTAGTTTTAACTACTGTTTAAGTTTCCCAAATATTCTTTTTAAGCTAAAGGTTATTTAATAGTGGTTCATTTCTCTTATAGACATAGGAAAGTTTTTTTGTGTGATTTTGTTTTTGGTATCCTTTTTTAGGGTTTCAATGTTCATACATTGGTATTTATTGAATATCTTGTGGCCATGGAAGATTTTTTTGGAATGTTTGAAATGTGCCTATTCTCTGGGAGTGTTAAGTTTTCTATATCCATATGTCGAGTGTAGTAAATGTGCTCTCAAATACTATGCTTCTTTTTTGTCCTCTTGATTTATCAATATCTGCATATATCTCTCTTTCTACAATTCTGTCCGATATTGTTTTTCACTCAGGTCATGATCCCAGGGTCCTGGGATGAGCCCCACATCAGGCTCTCTGCTCAGTGGGGACACTGCTTCTCCTTCTCCCTCTGCCTTCTGCTCCCCCTGCTTGTCCTTTCTCCCAAATGAGTGAATAAAAAAAATCTTAAGAAAAAAAAGACTATGTTAGATCCATACATGGGGATGATAATTAAGATGTCTTGATCTATTGCTCCATTTATTTAAATATGATTCCCCTTTTCCTGTTGAGATGTCTTTCTACATTAAGTTCTTTTATCTTTTAGAATAAAATATTAATATTTTAATATTAAAATGAGTACTATAGAAGTCATTGTTTATAGCTTTATGGTTCATTATTTTCATATCTTTATGTTCTGCCTTTCTGTACTTTTTTGTTTTATATTTATAGTTTCTAGCCAATATATTTCCAGATCTTTTAAAAATTCAACCTGAATGTCTTGGACTTTTGAGCAATGGACTTAATCCATGTAACTTCATGGTAATTACTCTTTGATCAGGGAATAGTTTTGTTATCTTGTCTTAAATTTTCTGTTTTTTTTTTTTCTTCTTTCATACCTTCGATAGGGTAGATCAATTTTACTTTTGCTGGTTTAAAATTTATGCATTCTGTTTTTACCTTCTGGCATTTTCCCTGACTTTAAGATTAATGCATATTTGTGTCTTTCCTTAATGATTTTTGAGCCAACACAATTATGTTTGCTTACTCTCACTTCCTTCTGAGCTTTCAGCTCTCCACATTGGCTGCTTTTATCTATAGTTCTTTTTAGCTCTTGATTTTTACAGTTGCATTTTCTGTTTGTTCGTTTACAATAACAAACTCTTCTAAGTGATTAACTGATGCTCACCTCCCAGACACTTTTAGCATCCTCTTTGGTTCATTTCTCTCTTTATAGGATATCTTCTGTAACAGTTCTTTCAAAGAAGATCTTTGGTGAAAAATTGTAAGGACTTGTATATCTGAAACTATTATTTAAAATTTTTTTGCTCTTACATTAAATCAAGGATGATATAAAATTCTAGTTTGAAATGTTTTTCTTCAAAAATATGTGAATATTGTTCCTGTTGAGAAGTCTGAGGGTATTGTAATTGTTTCTTGTAATCTATTTTTGTCTCTCAAAGCTTTTAGAGTTTTCTTTTTCCTTGAGGTTTTTACATTTCTCTGTAATGTTTCTATGTGTGGGGGAGTTTCTTTCCCTTTACCTATTCTTTAGATATTCCCCTTATAAATCATTTGATTCAGAGGATTTTCATGTTCCAGGAAAATTTCAGGCAATATATCTTCAAATATTGACTCCTTTTTATATTGTTTTCTCTTCAACTAAGACTTCCATTCTATAGAAATTGATACTTTTGTTTATATTCTCCACATCTTTTAATTTTTCCTTTTTCTTTTCATTTCTTTGTCCTTTCCTGAAACATTCTGGCAGAGATCCCAAAAAGTATTTCCAGAACACTGATTCTTTGCTTGTATCTATGCCTGTATTGAACAAATTCAGCTGTTTATTGTCAATACTGCATGCTTTGATTTATATCCAATATATTCAAATGGTCTTTTTTTCTTATAACTACTTGTTTTTGCTATGTGTTTTTGAGATCTCCCTTTGTCTCTCTGTGAACCTCCATTGTGCTCCTTATGAATAGTGTTCTATTTTTGGTCTTTTAATTCTACTTACTTTGGTATAGATTATCTAGTTTGTGTGTTTCTTTTTATTGCACTTATGCCCCTTGAATGCCATAAGAGTTCTTTCTCTATGTGACTATATATTCCCTTTGACTAACTTGACTGAGACTTAAGAGAGAGTGGCAAAAGCCCGGTCCCCATCTCCAACTAAGTTTTAGGGAGCTGGGGATAGAGGTAGGATAAAGAACCTTGTTGTTGTACTATGAACTCAATTACCACCCTCATTAGATGATCATATTCCTTGGATACTTCATTTTCTAAAGCCTCTTTCATCTTTGAAGTATCATGGCCTTACTCTGAACACATTTATTTTTGCCCATTCATATATATGTTATTAAAATGCAGATGTCAAAAACTATGAAGATGGGGCACCTCAGTGGCTCAGTCGGTTGAGTGTCCAACTCTTGGTTTCAGCTCAGGTCATGATTTCATGGGTCGTGGGATTGAGCCCCAGGTTGGACTCTGTGCTCAGCGAGGAGTCTGCTTGAGAATTCTCTTCCTCTGCCTCTCCCCCCACTCATGTGCTCTCTCTGTGTGTGTCTCTCTCTCTAAAATAAATAAATCTTAAAAAACAACAACAGCAACAACAAAACTATGAAGGACTAGTGATTTTTGCCCTACTTTCTGGCCAATAAGATAGTCTGCTATGGTTTCATGGATGCTGGCAGAAGATACAAGACTCCTGTATTAGAGATAAAGGTTAGTTCAGTACCCACAGCAATAACAGTAGCCAGGGTATTAGCATTTCCTTTGGTGATTCCTCATATCCCAGTTCCCACAGGTGGCATCACCAGGCCAGGTGACACCTGCACATATGTGGATTGTATACAGGAAATTAACCCTAAGCCAGGGCAACTCTTGTCTTTTATAATGGGAATGCAAGCAAACCTGCCCAACTTTTTTCCGGGAGGGAGATATTAGTGATATACTTTCTATGCCCCAAGCCTGTTTACTATACAAATGCATTGAAAAGACAGTCCAGAACAAAAGGTGTCAAGGCATGCAGAAACAGTTATTTCTGAACATGGGTGGATAAACTATCTTAATAATCAATTCAAAGAATTTTCCAAGATATGTGTAGTTATGGATCCTCAATGTACATATAATTGCTATGAATCATTTAAACCTTTAAAATATTTTCTACATTGTAGCTGAGAATTGAAATTTGATTTCTTTATTTTTAATTAAAATAGTTATGTTTTGCAGTCATCTTGCTCCATGGAAACATTCACTCTTTCAAAGCCGCAATTCATGTGGAGGTGGAAAGTTTATGGTTTTGGTAGGAATTCTTAACGAGGCCACCATCCTCCTCAAAAACATACCATATGCCTATAGAGTAGAACTCTGAGAAACTTAGTCTTTGCTTAAAAAGCCAAAGATGAATGAAATCTGAATCATTTCAAAGAGGATTTTGCTTTTCAAAAAGTGCAAAAACACAAATGAAACTCAGAGGGAACCTCTCAAATTAGAATCCTGATGTCAAAACATCAGAGATGTCAGAAGATATCCCCTGACAGGATTTTAGGTGAACCCACTCTCATGAGTATGCTCCTGAGGTCAGACTACTCCCTATGGAACAAGAAGTGAGGGTCACACAAAGAGAAGCATTGTCAGTCTCAGTCAAGTGGCAGGTGTCTGGTGTCTCAAATGTGAGAGTGGGTCATGTGCACACTCTCTTATGGCCTACAGATTGGCTTTCTGACAGTATTCTAATGGCTGACTTTTTTTTTTATGTATGAAATAAGATGTTTATTTTAAAATGATTTATTAGGAATATCTTTATTCTTTAAACAAAGGACTTCATCCATGTGCTTTGGAAGAGTAGTTGAATTATAAGGGCGTAAACTTTACATTGAAAACTCATCTGTCTATTTTTCTAAGTACAAATCCTGGGAAATCAGAGGAACTTAAATAAATTCATCCTGCAGTTCAGATAATACATAAGCCAAATCAGTATGTGTATGTGTGTGCATGTGCAATGATAAGGGAAATTTAAATGGATTCTTTCCCTCATTATTTTGGCATCCAAGGAAGAACCCCAAAGGGAGTCTCTTTGCTAGAAAATTGATACTGTAAGAGCAATTTTTCTCATGTTTCAGATAATACCTTTAAACCCACTTTAAGCCTTAAAGTAATATAACTACTAGGAAAGAGTAACTTTATTCCTGTTTCTTGTCACGGTCTGACAGTCAGTAGCACATATGTCTTAGTTTTAAGTTTGTTTATACTGATAAAAAAATGAATATGGTGAATATTTTAAAACCAAGAAGTTTTTTTCTTCCCACAACTATTTAGATTTAAGAACTTTTTAATTATGACGGTCCTTTTTTTTTTCTTTACTATATTCAAGAAAATTAACATTTTGACAAAACTGTGCTAAGGTAATTTACAATTCAAACTAATGTTAATTGTTGCTTTTAAAAATTAAAAAGTAGTGTTAGGCTAAGGTGACTATTTTAACATATTTAAGCAAATTTCTCTTTCGTCAAACCCCCCATACCAATCAAAATAAACAGTACATTATAACTGACAACCTTGGAAGATGGCCACCAATTCCATAATCCTTGAAGCTAGAAGCTTGAAGCTAGAAATAATGCAGCAGAGATCAAACTAAAGACTCCACAGATCAGCTTCAACTCTGCTCCCTAGGCAGTATTATACTGTCCCATTAATATGCCCAAAATATTTAAAGGGAGCACAAGATGTACAATATTCTAGCAGCATACCATTTGGGATTACTTTTGCTACTGGAGATCAAAAGTAATGGGTACCAACGGTTCTTGGGGACTCAAGGTTTATAGGATATAAGAGTTAACCCTGGTGTGTATGAAGTTAATTACTCAAACAGCAAAAAACACCAATGGGAAGAATCCATGGCACAGCTAACTTTGCTGACATGGATAAAGAAATCTGGATCATAGCTTTAGGGTATCAACAAACAAAAAGAAGCTAGACTAGTAGAGGAAAAAGCCATACAGAAATACAGTAAAGTATTCACTTAGCAAGGAACACAAATGTCCAATCTCTATATTGTATACCAGAAACTAATATAATATTGTATATAAATTATACCTCAATTTAAAAAAAGAAATATAAAAAAAATGAAGCTAGAAACCACATGAAAGGATTTCTCTCCTAGATTACCTGTGACTCCAGCATCTCTCAAATTCTAAGACCGTTGGTTCATTGAATAGATTATAGAAATTTTCTTCTGTAAGACCTTCCTTTTCAGATGTGAAAAGAGGATTCTTATAGTAATTAAGTGAAGAATGAAGGAATCTAATGCGGACTTACCAATTCTCTTTCAGAGAAGATGTCAGATCTGAATAGAAATCTGCAAAACATTAACTTAAAGAAAAGTGAAAATGTTACAGATCATAAATAGGAGAGCATAAGATACAGAGGTGGACAATTTTCTCTTAATGAGCTGAGAGGGTTTTCTATAATATAAGAAACGTTTGCTTTGCACTCTCAATATTCAAAAAATAAGGTGTTTATGAAACAAGGGATTAAAAAGAATATAAAAAGATAACATGGTGAAATTTAAATGGAGCTTGAAAAGAGAAAGGAAAATTAAAATGGAAGTTAAACAAGATTAGGTCATTATACAAAGAACAATCTTAGTGCTATATGCTAGCAACAAAAAATAGAAAAAAGAAATAAGCAAAATACCCACTTAAGATAGCATTGAAGACATAAAATACTTAGAAATATATTTAGCAAAAGTTTACGAGTCTGCCCTAAATGCTAAACATACATTTCTGAGAGATAATAAAGTGAACTCAAATAAATGGAAAGATACCTTATGATCATGGACTGGGTAAATCAATCTTATTAAGATGTCAATATAGTTTTAGTACAACCCTAGTGAAAATCCCAGCAAGCTTCCTTATAGAAATTTGACAAAATATTTCTAAAATTTGTATGGAAACACAGCTGTCCTAGGTAGCCAAAAAACAATATTGTAAAAGAAGAACAAATGGGAGGACTCATACTATCTGATATTTGCAAGCTATAGTAAGAAATACAATATGGTACTAGGATAAGAATAGGAAAATAAGTCAATAGAAAACAACAGAGAATTTAGAAATGGACCTTTATGAATGTAGTCTGAAAGGCAAGTTTTTAAATGAATTATGCCTGATAAAAATGAAGTTGGACTCTTCCTTTCTATTATATAAAAATAAATTTAAGAATAAATGCAAAAGCTAAAACTATAAAACTTCTAGATGAAAACATAGGATAATATGGTTATGAATATAGATTATGAACATAGAAAACAGAGATTTCTTGGAGAGGACATGGAACATGCCAATCATTTAAAAAGTGATAAATTAAGCATCAACAAAATTAAAAATTTCTGCTTATCAAAAGTCACCTTTAAGAAAATTAAAAAGCAGAAGTAGCATCTATATGCACACAAAGATATATGTCAAGAGAATATCTAAATAACTTTAATAACAATAGTAAAAACATAACCATAAAATGGGGAAAAACAGACATTTTTCTTTCCTTTTTTTTAAAAGATGTATTTATTTTGGGGGGGCAGAGGGAGAGGGAGAGAGAGAATCCTCAAGCAGACTCCCCACTGAGCATGGAGCGCAGGGCTCGATCCCAGGACGCTGAGATCATGACCTGAGCCAAAATCAAGAGTCAGATACTCAACCAACTCAGCCACCCAGGTGCCCCAGACATTTTTCAAAAGAAGATACACTGATGGCCAATAAGGACATGAAAATATGGTAAATATAATTAGGTGATGTTACAATTTTTGGTTCAACCAACAAACATGATTTTTAAAACTTGTGGTAAAGATAACCTGCTATTTTGCCTATTCCAATGTTTATCTTTCCTTTTTCAAGTTTTAATTCTTCTGTTACTATTTTCTTTCTGTTTAGAGAACTTTCTTTAACCATTCTTTAAGAGTAGGTTTGCTACCAACACATTCTCTTAATTTCCTTCCATTGAGAATATCTATTTCTCCCTTATTCCTAAAGTGTTTTGACTTTTATAAAGTCAAGGAAATTTATTTCCTGAGGTCATGACACAGGAAGTAGATTCAGCCACAGCTGTGCAGCTCTCATAGTGGAGACCAGAGCCTTACTGACATGCTGGATGAGCCAGGACACTTATAGGGAAATGTCCAATTACCTCTGTTAGTGTTCACAACAGTGGAGAGGCATCCCAGGGCCTAAAGTATATTTTGACTGATATAAGTTGCAGTTGACAATTCTTTACTTTCATCCCTTGAAAATTGTTGTCACTTTCTTCTGACACCCATGGTTTCAGATAGGAAATCCACCATCATGTAATTTGGTGTTCTCTAAATAAAGTGTCATCTCTCTCTAGATGCTT
The DNA here is from genome assembly GCF_009762305.2 of Zalophus californianus. Classification (NCBI taxonomy): domain Eukaryota; kingdom Metazoa; phylum Chordata; class Mammalia; order Carnivora; family Otariidae; genus Zalophus; species Zalophus californianus. The sequence goes on from NC_045598.1 coordinate 128,291,147, forward strand.
TTTTAGATTTTTGTCTTTGTCTTTAGTTTTCAGAAGTTTAATTATGATGTATCTTTGTATAGATTTTTTTTGCGTTTATACTGTTTGGGATTTGCTCATATTCTGGTTTCTGTTGGTTTATTATTATTATTATTTTGCCAAATTTAGAATGTTTTCAACCATTATTTCTTCAAATACTTTTTCATTCTCTCTCCCCCCTACCCCCTTTCTCTCTCATTCTTCCTTCTGGGACTGCAATGGTACACATGCTATTTCTTTGTTAGTGTTCCATGGATTCATCCTGACACTCTGTTCACTCTTTTTCCCCCAATCTATTTTTTCTCTTTGTTGTTCGGATTAGATACATTCTACTGATCTGTCCTCACATTTACTGATTCTGTCCTCTGTAATCTCCACTCTGTTATTGGCCCATCCAGCAAGCTTTTTATTTGTTACTGTATTTTTTACTTTTATCATTTTTGCTTGATCTCTTTTAACTACTATTTCTTGGCTGAAGTTTTCTTTTTTTTTCATTTGATTCAGAGGAATTTATAAGTAAAAATAAAGTACAAACAAGTTCCAGATTAATGGAGTATAATCTAATACATTACATAATGTGAATTTATGTCAATAAAAGTAAATCTTTTTAATGACAACAATTTTCATGGGTTTCAAAATTTGGAATTCCTCATAAAGTCAGGAATAAGATAAGAGTATAATATTTTTTCTGTAACTATCAACCAATGCCATATGAAGCATAACTGATAGTGAAAAACAAAATCATAATTATTAGGAATTAATTCTATTATTTATTGAGAAAAAAACAAGAAACAGACTATTATAATTAATAAGTATTTGACAAAGTGACTTGTACTTGGTATAGTATTTGGTAAATTCTCCTATATTAGTATTATGAAGAAACATAGCTTTAGTAACTAAGTGCAGGAGTTATGCTTTATTCTATTTAATATCCCAGTTCCTGGAATAATGTATCCAACAAATATTTGTTGTGTGGAAAAAATAGTCTCTGATATATTCTGACCAGTTATTAACAAAATCATAAATAAACAAAATATTTGTGGATAAAAGATGGGCCTTTTAGGGAGAGGTAACAGAATAAAGGATTTTACCATCCACTAGCTAATTCTTTAATAATCAGGAGTTGACTGTATTTTAAGAAATTTGATATCATTCATTACCTCAGATTGCAGACTTCTGAAGGAAGATAAATTGTATTTATTGGTATTTAATTTGAATCTAGTGAGATTAATGTGGTATAGTAAATCGGCAACTAAGTCAGCACAGGCAACCTGATATTCTCCCTCCTAATCTTTACAATTTGTTGGAAAAATGTTGTAATGGAAAAGCAATGGTCATAGATTTTTTGTAGGATGAAGAGGGGGGCAGTGTGGGAATTGGATAAAGGATGGCATAGTTGAGGATCATGTATCACATCTATTAAACTAAAAATGCCTCGTACCACTGTGTTCAATTAATTCCTGGTATTAAGATAGATTTTTTTTTTGGTTGGATTTTACTTTTTTCTTGTATATTTTGAAATGAAAGTAAACTAGTGGAACTAATTTAAGATCTCCATGTGTCTACCTTCAAAGCACTGCTGGACAAAGGAGTAAAATTTTGCATAGTAGCATCTCTCAGGAAACATTCACACACAGAGTACACATCTCCAGATGTTTACCATTTATAAGTATTTGAAAAAATGAAAACTACCATCTGTGGTTTCTTACTTTCAATATCACCAACAGTTGAAGGTATTCCTAAGGCTCTCTTGGAGTGTTATCACCAACAGTTGAAGGTATTCCTAAGGCTCTCTTGATCAGAAAAAGCAAAACAGAAAGGCTAATTTTTTTTCTTCCCTGCTTCACTGGTAGCAAGATTTGTTTCCCTGTAATAAATACTCCTTATTATAATGAAATATTCAAGATTAATATTGTGGTCTATTGTATTAGTTTACTAGGATTGCCATAACAAAATATAGACTGGGTGGCTCAAACAATAGTTATGGAGGCTGAAAGTTCAAGGTCAAGATGCTACAGAGTTGGTTTCTTCTGAGTCCTCTCACCTTGCTTTGTAGTTGACCATCTTCTCTCTGTGTCTTCATGTCCTATTTTTTTGGCCCATATCTTTGTAAAATTTCCTGTTCTTATAAGGACAACAGTCTTATTGGATTAAGGCCTTCCCTATAGATCTCAGTTTCCCTTAATTACCTGTGTAAAGACCCTATTTCCAAAAATAGTCATGTTCCAAGCTCCTGGAAGTTAGAACTTCAAAGATAAGAATTTGGGCAGAGGAGCGCACAATTTAGCTCATAAGACCTACTTATTTACATTGAGGCTTGAAGATGCAGATTTATTGGAAAGTTAGAAATCATTCCTGGTGCAGTGTAAATGAATTACCAAGGCTGTTGAATACCAAAATCTGCAGAACCTCTGTTCTATTACTTCTCACTTAAAGTTTTTGGCATCAAAAACTTTCAATGAGTAGTGTCATTTGGAGGGTAGCACATACACTGAGTCTTGATCATGATTTGGCGAAGTTCACGGCTAAGATATGTTCAAAAGGATATGGTTGAGATGTTCAGTGAGACTCTAATGAATATGAATTGTAAAGCAACTTTGGAAGTCTGGGTGTGGTCAGAATGGTCAATGAAGTTCCTAATGGGGAAGTAAACAGAACTTTCTGGTCAAGAAAATAGACAGATGGTAGCAAGCAATATAATACTTTTTATTAATTTATTCATTCTCTCATTTATTCAACAAGCCTATTCTATTATGTGCTAGGCAGTGAAGTAGACATTGAGCACAGAAAGAACAATAAAACGTGGCCTCCCTACTCAAGTTTTTCATCGTGAGAAAGACATGCCAAGCAAAAATTATAATACCATGTGGTAAAAAGAGGAGTATAATAGGAACATAGAGGTAAGTGAGCCAGACCACACTAGAGCTGTGAGAACAGGGTTGAAGAGCCTTAAATTATGGATAGAATTCCTTTGGTGAAGAGGACGAAATGATGAGAAGGTGGAGAGAGGACAGCAAAGCTCAGGGAGCTATATGAGCAAAGGCACAGTGCTAGGAAATAGCATTGTATATGAAAGGAAACTAGAAGCAGCTATTTGGTGAAGCTAGATGATAATCAGAAGCAGGAAAATAAACTGATAAGAGGGCAGAGCCTCTCCTCACACATGCAGGGTCTCCTGTGACACTGAGAGAAGTCGAGATATGTTCTGTAGTCAGGGAAGGTCTGGGAATGACATGAGCTGATGTGCATATTCTCTAGATCATGTGGCAGCTGTGTGGAAGCTAGTCTGAGGGGACAGGGCAAGAAGTAAGGAGAAGAGTTGAAGGCCTTTGCAGTAGTCTAAGTGCTTTAACCCAAGGCATCAGTAGTAAGGATAGAGTGGATCAGGTGAATATAAGACATACTTGGGAAGTAAAACTAGCAGACCTTGACGGTAAGTTGGAAGATGGGAAGTGGGGAGTTGAGGGTAGAAAAGGAGTCAAGATGGATCCCTAATTTCTGTGTTACAAATTCAGGTGCCCTTTGACTATATGGGGCTCAGCAAACTGGAGATGTTCTTAGGAGTTATTAGCATGTCTGTGGTAGTTGAAACCCTTGGGAATTAAGGTTCTTTTGTAGGAGAGAACAGAGTAAGAAGAAACGAAAAATAAGCATGTAACTTGAGGAATCTCAAGATCTCAAAGTCCGCAAAAGGAAGAATTAACAGAGAACTACAAGGGAAACCAGAAATTGGCATGGTCACAGAAGCCAAGGGTGTGAAGAGTTTTAAAAATGTTGGTGATCACCGGTGTCTAAGATGGAAACTGAGTAGGCTCATTGGGTTGGATATCTGGGAAATCACTGGCTGTCTTGAAAACAGTGGTGTGGTGATGCCAGCATCCAGATTGCAATAAATAGAAAAAATAATGGTGGGTAAGAAAACGGAGAACACTCTCCTGTATAGTTTGAATGAATCTTTCAGGGAAAGTGTTACATTCTCTTTGCACCATTAATACCCTTCTTCAGCTTTGAAGGTCTGTGGGCCTCAAGGGAGAAGCAGGCCAGATAAATACCACGTATGGTCCAATCACTAGTTTCCTGGAAGGTGGAAAGTGTTGAGATCAAACAACAAAACTAGGGAAGTGGAGCCAGATGGAGATAAAGAATGATGATGTAAAGAAGGTGAACTAATGAACTAATCAACAGTATCTCCTATTTTACTGGGAATATATGCCATTTCCCAGATTCTTCCAAATGCAATGAGGAATAAAGAAGGGCTGAGAGGCTGAGCATGGAAACAAATCCACTGTGATCTACACATTAACTCAGGAAAAAGTACAAGAATATAGAATTTGAAGACCAATTTCAAGCATGAATTTCCAATGTCTGCACTCAGTTTGTTTCATATATATGCAACATAGGAGTTTTTAATGAACAGAAATAGGTCTCAACATAAATTTTTTCAGGAATTATTAATATGAAGTGCAGATGTTTTTAAGAGTTCTGGAAGAGTGGATACATGAGAGAGGGAGGTGGATAGGAAGATAGTAATTCATGAAACTAATTACATGAGGGCAATGCATTGAAGAATATTACTATTTGTGGCACTGCATGTACCAAGAGTTGGGTGTTGACACTTGTATGTAAACGGTGGTCATATTATTTATGTAGTGATTCTCTCTAATGAGGTACTGCCTAGAAGTTCTCTGAGTTATTCCTAGGGGATAATCAAATGTATGTTAGTGTTGTAAATCTATATTAGTTCTCAAACATATATGTGACATTTAGGTCTAATGTAATCATATTTGGACTTAGGTCATTAAAAATAACTAGGCAAACTTCCATGTATTCTTGCCTTGATTCACATATTCAGCAAGACCTGTTAGGTATCTACTAAGCTTTGGGAGATAACTGGCTATTAAGCCAGAGCTATAGGAGGAGGTAGAATATTATTATTGTCCCTTTCTCAATTGTTAACTTAGTTGAGTTAGTTTAACTTAGTTTGACTTATTAACTTAATTGGTGGATACCTGAAAACTATAAGAAAAAAGCTAAGTATTAAAAGTACCCAGTGAGGACATATTAGTGTCATGTACATTTTATTATGTATGCCAATGATGAATAAATAAGAAATTGATTTGAAAAACTTTGGATCAAAGTTTTATGGTAATAGTAAATCTTTAGTCATGTCTTCAAGGGAGAGATTTATACAGAGAGACATCAGGGAAATAGCATGAGCTAAGGTGTGGAGATGGAAACAAATGGCAATGTTTAGGAAGAAATGAGGAAACTGATGAGCTTTTTACAAGAAAGATAGAACCAACTACCTCTGTATTTGTTCTTGTTCTTAGTTGTCAATTCAGTTCAGCTGCATTTATTTTGGTAAAAAGAAATTGAAGAACTCCTAGGTCTAAGGTAAAGTACCTTGGGATCTCATGAGGTCTCTCATAGGATTGTTAGCTGAGACTGCAAGCAGTGGATGCATTTTATAAGTAAATATCTTTAAGCCTTTCAAGTCAATTACAGTTTTAAACAAAGTACTCACAAAGTCAATATACAGCATTATTTTAAGTCAGATTGGAAGAAAAGCTCCTAATTAAATTTCTTAGTCTTTAAAATTAAATTGAAATCTTTTCCTCATGTTTTACAAATTTTCACTTTGTAGTGACATGAATTTAAGTCAGTATCAACTAATTTATTGATATCTTCACTGTAGATTGCTATATTGCTTGGTACGCACTGTTTATAGATTTTGAGTCTGCTAACAATTTTGATTACCAGAGAGAACACAAAAATGCATGTTAGTTTTGTCTCTGACTTCAGTTGTCCATGTACTTATAAACAACAAACCGTAAACAAAGGCACCAAGAGTAAAATCACCAACAATGAATTCTTGTACTTCAGTGGGTCAGAAGGAAAAAGCTTTGTTTTTCACATTAATTTCAAATTAATGTGGCTTTGTTGTCAAATGACATGTGTTAAGTTTAATATTTTATATTTTCCTAGAAAAGTTCAGAAAAGTCAAACTTGTGAAGGGCAACTTTGGAAGTGAAATATACTAGTAAGTTGTACCTATTAAATGAATAGGAGGAATGATGGAATGATCTTCCCCATAGCTTTAGGGATATAGAATAATCATCTGGTACCATTCCCTGCCGTGTCTCCAGCTCAAATCCATTTTTATCATTTCTTGAAGTAATAACAATGAAAGTACTATTTATTGACTGTTATCTATGTGCCAGACACTGTTTTGCACTTCTCATGTGTTGACTCATTTAACCAACATAACAATTCTGAGTTAGCCACCGCTTTTCCTCATTTTATTTATGGGGGACCTGAGGCTCTGATTTGCCCCAAATCACACAGCTAGTAGCTAGATGGAAATGTAATCAGAATTTGAATTTTAGTAGTCTGACTCCAGAGATAACACTGAACCATTAAACCATTTCACCTCTCCAGTGTTCTGAAATACTACAGAAATCTTACCCTGACCTAGCTCAATAAACCTTTTGCTTGTCTGATCATTTCAACTTATATTGCCATTCAAGACCTTTCTTAATTATCACTTTACTCATCCAATTGTATTTCCCATAAGAAACTTTTATTTATGTATACGTTCAACAAACATTTATTAAATATATGCCAAGAACTGTGCATGGTACTAGAGAAACAAAGATGAATATGCTATGGTTTCTGATTTTCAGGAACTTAAAAATTAATAGGAGCACTGACAAATAAATCATTTATTATACTTTTTCTTTCCTTACTCCATTACTTCTGGCTAAGTTCTTTCTCTGCTGTGTGTCTGCACCTTTTGCTAACATGGTTCTTCCTGTGAGTCTTATAGATCTGTTTGAATTGATAAGTCAACATCCACAATAAAATGCCCATGTTTAGAAAAATCTCAAATTCCAGGTTACCTCATAAAATGTTGGCTACTCCACAATTGACTGAGTTTGTTTCAAGCACTATTTAATGTTTCATCCACTTGAATATGTCTTAGTGATTTTGCAAATGTAAAGTATGGTTATTTTTTCATATGGGAAAAATTAAAAATATTTGTATCTTCCAGAAAGTTGTACCTGTGAGCATATAGCCTACCTATTATAAATGGGATAAAAATCATTGGTTGGATAATTGACTTTGAACCCAGTGGATTTCAGTGAAACTGAAGGAAAGTAAGAATAGTGGATATTATTGGAGTTAAACTCAAAAGTGCAATGGGGAGAAAGCTGTAGGAATTCTTGTCCCATGGTCTGAACTTTTCTTGTGAAGAAAAAGATTTTTTATGAGTGTTTCCATTTTTATGCCTTTTTAAATGCTGTTTTTTCCTTTGGACCACCTACCCCTTCTTATGTACCAATTTAAAAATGAATCTTCAAAACTTACTGTAATCTTGTATCTGAATGTCTCAAACAGGTATTAACTTTCTTAAAATCATTGTGAGGGATGTTTAAACTCATGTTCTCTTTATTTTTTTTTAACAAAATAACAGGAGTGATGATCAAAATTACACTCCTGAAGCACATATCTAAGGTCCTTAATTCCACTAAAGGATGCAATTCATATACTTATTAGATTTTTAAAAATTTTTTTCTTTTCTTTATCTAGATATACTTCTTTACCTCTGCCAAAAGTTGAATATCTGTTACTTCATTTAAAAGGTCAAATTATATGGATGAAATTAAGAAATATAAAATCAGTTTGCAGCTTGGAGGCTTCCTGTCAAGCTGGTACTAGCTGAATGGACATGGTGGGGAAGGGGCAAAAGATGATCTACGTATGTGTCAGTTCTCAAGAACAGATGTGTAAGTCAATGAATGAGGAGACAAATATTAAAAATTAGATAAGGGTGCAAAGCAATATATTAAGTTTCAGACACCATGGGTAATATGTCATTGAAGTTCAATGGAAATAAATTGTGTCTGTGAGCTAAGGGGATGAGAAAGACGGCATGGAGCAAGTAACATTTGAGCTAAACTGGAAGGAGAGGTTGTTTTTTTACTGATAGAGAAACCATGAGAGGGCTTTACAGATGAGACAAAAATTTGAGTGAGGACACATAACCTATGATAATAAACAAGGCATGTGGGAAACAAGGTTTTCATGAAAAATAGGGATAATATTTTGCCATTGAATTAAATTTAAAAAAAATTTTTTTAGAGAGAGAGAGAAAGAGAGAGCATGAGTGAGGGGAGGGGTGGAGGGAGGGAGGGAATCTTAAGCAGGCTCCAAGCTCAGCACAGAGCCCCACACGGAGCTCAGTTTCACGACCCTGAGACCATGACCTGAGCTGAAATCAAGAGTCAGACACAACCAACTGAGCCACTCAGGTGCCCCCCAATTTTAAAAGTTTTTAAATTATTTTTTTAATTTTAAGTTGTTTCCCTGCTGCTTTTGACCACAGTGAAGCTATCACCTCATGGAAAAAGAAGTACTACCTTAAAAAAAGAAGTTATTTCTGATTAGCTTTATCTTTCAAAGCTAACTTCCTTGAGGGTAAAGGGATGTAGTCATCTTAAAGCAAGACCTGTGGGGAGAGGAAAGGTATTTTCTAAAGTCTAAAAGGGCTCCCTTTGCATCTCTAAAGCAAAACCCCTCAGAGGTTTAATCATGGATCATATTCATAATGGAAAATGAGATGTAGAGAAAGTAGCCAGCTGACAGAGTGAAAGAGGAAATCTCGTACAATCCTGGATAGTAGGAAAAGACAGAAAGACCAGCTTAGGAGATCAGAGACAAATGTCCTGGTTCACCTCTCAGGATACAAATCCCAGTCGTGTAGGGTATAGAAACATCCAGATGAATTAAGAATGGGGAGGAAGGTGACAAAATCTTTACTCAAAACCCTTAGACTGGTTGATATAAAATCTGAAAGCTCTTGGGCTATTGATTTCCCTTCCATGTTTATGTAACCAACAGTGAAGAACAGAAAGGAGCAGAGAGAAGAGGACTAGCAAGATGGCCTCAGAGGGCACTTCCAGTTCTCCCTGAGCTTCAGGTCAAGAGGAGGAGGCCCAGCAGCTCTTACATGCCCTGTGAGGGACATGGAGGAAAGCTGAGAATTTAGAGTTAGGGGGCTGCCACAGTGAGGGCAAGGGGACCCCACAGCAGAGATGTGATGTCCCAGCCTACGCTGAGTCCAGGAGCTTGGAGGTGGGACTCAGAGGATCCCAGAATGGAGGTGGAGCTTAATCAGTGGTGGAGGGATGATGGCCAGGCTCCTAACCATGTTGAGAACAAGCCATGCTCAGACCTCAGGCTGCATAAGCACAGTCTTCTCAGTGTCCAGCAAGGAACAGAGGAGGGCATCAGAGTCCACACACGTGGTAGCTGCCTGCTAGCCAGTGTCCTGAGGACACATACTCTTCCCTTTATATCCAGGTGCTACCTTAGTTGGCAAGGGAGAAAAGTGAAACTGGAAAGAAGGAAAAAAATGTCCTTTTTGGGAATTTGAACCTAAATTTGACTGTATCTAAGCTAAAAAGAGATTACGCTTATTGAAAAAGAAAGTTTAAGCCAGAGGAAATTAAGATACCTTTAAAAGGCAAATGTAAGTGTTTATTATCATTATTTGTTTAGTTTTATTTTATTTGCCCCTATGTGAAAGGATGGATCACTTATAGATCACTTATAAAAAATAAAGAATGCCGCAGTTTTTACCCGTCTGACTTGTAACTAGTTCTGGAGCAGTCTGCATGTGTTTTGGAGGCTGTGAATAAACCAAACCTCCTGGAGTGGAGTGTTTGTGTTAGGAAGTAGTGATCCATAGACTTAGAAATATATAAATATTTGTCTGAATGTGGGAACACCAATACATTGAAGTTGGATCTGGAAATATATTCAATGTGTTTTATATGAAAAAGTGCTTTAATTTCAAAAGTTCCAGAAGATGAAACACAGAAACGTTGGATGAGTTTTCCTCTGGCTCTGGCTTTATCTAAGCTATGGCAATAGTCCATCCTGGAGATTCTGAGCTAGGACAGTGTGGAACATAATGGGTCATGTGATGCTTTAGTCCTCCAGCAGTGTGTGTGTGTGTGTGTGTGTGGTTATGTGTGTGTGTCTGTGTATAAGTGTGTATGTGTGTATTTGTATGTGCATGTGTACATGAGTATGGGTATGTGTGTATGGGTATGGGTATAAATGTGTGTCTGTATGCATGTATATTTGTGTGTGTCTGTCTGCATATATATGAGCGTACCTTCTATGAAAAGCTGCTACAGGCTGACTCCATTTTTTTGTCAAAATGTAGTCATGGAAACCACATATTGGATCTGAGACTCACAGAGTAGATCATATTTTTTCCTATCCAAATGATGTTATAATTTTGGTTTAAATTTAAGATACAGCATCAAATCCTAGCTATCATAAGCACTACAACTACAAAGGGAAAACTCAGTTACTACAAAATTTTATAATAATTTAAAATAACAAAATTACATCATGATAGTATTAACTATGGATAAAAGTATTATATAAAATAATTATAGGTGGAACTCCAATATACTGTAAACTCTATGTAAAATACTCTACACACAACTTAGCTGTATGTATCATAGATTTCACCAAATGTTAAATTATGATAACTATTCATCTTTAATTCATAATTTTACTTGCCATTTTGAAACTGGGAAAATACTTTAAGGAATTATTTGAATGACCATGTGTCTTAAAATAAGGTCCTTTGAAATTTTAATTGTTTGTCTTTTATATATTTTGTAAATTCAACTAATCTGCAAGTCAGGTTATTTAATGTAAAACTACCCAGTAAAGTAGTTCTTTCAGACTTCACTAAGAATTTTATTTTTTTTGAAATGTTCTGTACTTAGCTTGTCTTTTTTTTTTTTTAAGATTTTATTTATTTATTTGAGAGAGAGAGAATGAGAGCTAGAGAGCATGAAAGGGAAGAGGGTCAGAGGGAGAAGCAGACTCCCTGCCGAGCAGGGAGCCTGATGCGGGACTTGATCCCGGGACTCCAGGATCATGACCTGAGCCGAAGGCAGTCGCTTAACCAACTGAGCCACCCAGGCGCCCAAGAATTTTATTCTTAATAATTTGGAGAAAAGAAAAAATGCTTGAATGTTGTATTTGTTATCGATAGCTTTATAACAGATTACCATACACTTACCATCTTAAAACAATACATATTTATTATCTCACAATCTCTTTGGGTCAAGTATCTAGGTCCAGCTCAGGTACGTCTTCCATTTTGGGGTTTCTTACAAGGTTGTAATCAAGGTGTTAGTCAGGGCTCCTGGGGTCTCTTCTGATGTTCAACTGGGGAGGTCTCCCTTCAAGTTCAAAGGGTTGTTGGTAGAATTCAGTTCCTCAAGGGTTTCAGACTGAGGATCTCAGTTCTTACCTAGGTGTTGGGCAGAAGCCACCCTCTGTTCCTTGTTCCTGTTGTGGGCCTCCACAACAGGGCAACTTATTTCATCAAAGTGCGCAAGCCAAAAAACCCCCCCAAAACAAACAAACAATAGAGAAATGTGCTAGAAAGATGAAAGTCATGTTTTTTAAAAACCTAATCACACAAGTGATATCCAATCAACTTGGCTTCATTCTACTCTTTAGAAGATAAGTCACTATATTCAGCCATACTTCAATGGGAGAAGATTATACAAGGGCATGAGTAACTAGAAAGCAGGGGTTATGGATCATCTTAGAGTCATCCTGACACAGATGTGTTCAGCATATTAACCTTTATGTAACTCTTCTTGTTTTCTTTCTCATATACAGTGCTCTTGAAGGACAAAGAAATCAGTGTTGTGAGTAGAGAAGGGACCAGAACATATGTGCTTTTTGCATTGTTCATACAGCAGAGTGATAGGGGATGAATGATACAGCCATAAGATGGGGGCTTTTGTAATACTAAAAGACATTGTAATAAATGGTCATGACAGAAATGATTTCATAAGGATGATGAATCTCAAGGTGAAATCTTTGTTTTATTAATCATGGTGTTGAGTGGGGATGCAAACTGAGAATGAGTTCAGTTGTGCTCCAGAAGGACTGTGAATAAGGCTATAGTTAGGAAAGATGGGAGAATCAAAAAAGATGGGATGCAAAATCTGGAGCAGCCTTAGGGAGCAAAAACTGGTGAAATACCCAAAATGTTTAAAGGTGGTTTGGGGGAAGTTTTGCTGTTCAAAATTCAACTTAGTGAAGATAGATAGTCAAGGGCACTTGGGTGGCTTAGTCGGTTAAGCATCTGCCTTTGGCTCAGGTCATGATCCCAGGGTCCTGGGATCGAGCCCTACTTTGGGCTGTCTGTTCAGCTGGGAATCTGCTTCTCCCTTTCTTTCTACCCCCTCCCCCCCCCCACCTTGTGGTCTCTCTCTCTCTCTCTTAAATAAATAAAATTTTTATTCCTTTAAAGCAAAAGATAGTCAAGAGACTATCTCTTCCACCGTCTTATGAACTTTTCAGGAAAAATATCCATTAGATGTCATTTGGAATGAGGGTATATGATGAGAGATGTTGGAGAGATTGGTGTTAAGGTAAAAGGAGAATAGCACCAGCAGACTAAGTCATCTTTGTGTAACATAGAGTTAATCAGTAATGTAGTATGAATAGAGTATCATGCTATGGTTGAGAAAACATTGCCTTAGTGTTCAAATCCAGGCTGCACAACATATCAGCTGTGTGACCTGATCAAACTGAAGACTAACTCGGGGCGCCTGGGTTGCTCAGTTGGTTAAGCAACTGCCTTCAGCTCAGGTCATGATCCCAGGGTCCTGGGATGGAGCCCAGAATCAGGCTCCCTGCTCGGCGGGGGGCCTGCTTCTCCCTCTGCGGCTCCCACTGCTTGTGCTCTCCTGCTCTCTCATTCTGTCAAAAAAAAAAAAACAAAAAAAACTTCAAACTAAAGACTAACTCAATTATTAGAATCCATAGGCTTAACTATTGTTTGGCCTATACTTTAAACTCCTAAAACTGCTTAATCTCCTGCCAATATTCAGTTTTCTTATCCTATCTGTTTTATTCATATAAGGTACCTGCCTGTAATGCGGCTAAGGGGATAATACAAGCCTTAGAGCAGGGGTTCTCAACCTCAGCACTATTGACATTTTGGACGTTATTAACAGTCTTTGTTGTGAGAGGCTGGCTTCTACCCACTAGATCCTGGTAGTATCTACCACCCCCTCTCCCTCAGTTATGACAAAAAAAAAAAATGTCTTCAGACATTTTTCTGATGTCTCTTTGTAGGGGAGGGGAGGAATAAATTACCCATGGTTGAGAACCATTGCCTTACAGGGTCATTGTTTGGGACAAAATAAGGTGTAACATCTGAAAGCATGTGAAAGAGTGATTAAAACATAATTGACACTGAACAAATGATAGTTTTCCTCTAAATATTTGACATTGGAGAGTAGCATCATACATGGAATTAACTTGATATAAGTTTACTGAAATATAGAAGGTAAATAATACTATGTTAATAATAATTTATATGAGCACTAATTTGGGAAATCATTAGTTGTAGGTGTTTATGTGTATATATAAAAGCTGGTCCTCACCTCTGACGTCAAACCAATCAAGCTTCAATTACTGTCTCTTCCAGTTAATATTATGTGCCTTGGGGAAGTGCTTCATATTTTCTAAGGGACCTTATCTATAATGTACCTTAGTTATCAATGAAATGGAAAAACAATGGCATGGATATGGTTTTGGGATGATTCATTCACTCATTCATTCATTATATACCTATTGAGCATCTATTATGTTCCAGGGACTGTATAGGAAATGTAAGACAGTCTCTACCCTCCTGGAAATTTATTAGTGGAGAATCAAATGATGAACAAATAAATATAAGATGTATTTACAGAATGTAACAAATGTTCTGGAGATAAGGAAGGATAAAAAGGATAAAGAATGATAGATGATGCTCTCTTGGATAGAATAGTCAAGAGAGTCTCCTATTAGAGGTCAGTATTTGAGCAGAGCAGTATGATCCTGTCTAGGGAAAGGGCACCCAGGAAGGGAGCATGTTAAGTCTAGGGACCTGAAAACATTAACATTCTTGGATTGCATAAGGCACAGAAATAGGCTAGGGTTGCTATAGAAGGAGTATATTGTACAGCCAATTTGTACATTTTTTGGTTTTTATATTTTTTCTTATCTTGAAACATCCATTTTTAGTAAACTCAAAACATTTATATAATATAGGATGTGAGATGAGTTCTTAGGTGATATCATGCCACATGACACGTTATTAAAGAATAGTTCCATAGAGGCAACTATCCAAGAAAATGGAACAAAGTTAAAAATGGTCTTGTAAAATTTCATTGGGGTAACAATGTTTTGTGGCTTGAAGTGTAAAGGATGAGAACAGCATGTGAATTCCAAGAAAGCAGCATAGGATGGAAAGAGAATTTACAGTGTGTCAGACAGGGTGGCAACATCTTGTGGCATGTGGCTCCCATCTCAGTGATGGGAAAGGTATGTCCTGTGCCTGCTTCTTGCCTGTGGCACACCACAAGGGAGAATGAGTTGGCAACCACAACCAAAATACATCAGTAGCAATTATAGTATATGGCCAGCCATGATTTTTTTTTTATTTTCCTAAAATTTGATTCTTTTAAAATTTATTCCAAAGGACTGAGTATAAAACAGAATTAAAGGGAGTTTGGAGGGGACAGGAAAAGGGGTAGCTATGTTACTTAATGCTATTTTTAGATTAACCATTTTGGATTTAGAATTCCAACAAATGTGATAAGCATGATGAAATACTTCTTTACCCAACTTTTAAAAATTTCTTAAATGTGCATTTAGTTGTTTAAAATTTGCCTAATTAAGAATAGCACATGATGAGGGCGCCTGGGTGGCTCAGTTGGTTAAGCGACTACCTTCGGCTCAGGTCATGATCCTGGAGTCCCGGGATCGAGTCCCGCATTGGGCTCCCTGCTCGGCGGAGAGTCTGCTTCTCTTTCTGACCCTCCCCCCCTCTCATGTGCTCTCTCTCTCTCTCTCTCATTCTTTCTCTCAAATAAATAAATAAATAAATCTTTAAAAAAAAAAGAATAGCACATGATGAGATGAAAAAAATCTCAATATCAGTAGCACAAAGTTGAGCGAGGGAGTGAAGCAAAGTACAAAGGATTTACAACGGAGGACTGTTGGAGCAAAAGAAGTCTGCAGTGTCAAGGATCTAGGGAAGGAAGAATACAATCAAAACTGAAAGTCTTAATCAAAAATAAAGATATAAGAAAAGAAAGAAGAAAGGAGGATAGCGGTGGAAGATGTCAATGACCTAAGACATGTTACAGTTGAAGTCCAAGAAAAAAGTAAACTAACAATGAATCCTGAGTTTAATCACGAATATCACAGTAATTTACTTTTGTGTATTTGCACCATGAATATAAAGTAAACTGGCTTTAGGTAGAGTCAACTCTACTAAAGATAAGTTTGGAGCATGGACACAGAAAATTTAACTGCTAGTCTTGGGGCTGTAGCAATTAGTGAATAAATTTATCATACTCTCTCAAAGGACTTACTTTATATAATCAATGCAGAAACACTCATCAAAATGAGCCTGATTAATAATTGTGGTCTGGATCAAAAATCAAAATACCGGACGCCTGGGTGGCTCAGTTGGTTAAGCGACTGCCTTCGGCTCAGGTCATGATCCTGGAGTCCCGGGATCGAGTCCCACATCGGGCTCTCTGCTCAGCGGGGAGTCTGCTTCTCCCTCTGACCCTCTTCCCTCTCGTGCTCTCTCTCATTCTCTCTCTCTCTCTCAAATAAATAAATAAATAATCTTAAAAAAATCAAAATATCATCAAATATGGTACAGGGTACAAACATTATTAGGTTGATGGTCAAAGTTCATTAGCAATCAACAAATTAATATAGTGCACATAGGGACTTTTCAACGTAGGACCTTATTTATTTAACATAGAGCCTGTAGAAACATAAAAATTATTTTAAATAGGGTTAACAATTAGTTTAAAAACAAAAAGAATAGGTGTTTTTATGTTGTGTCACCCCTAGTGGCTGAAATAATGTTTCCTATAACATAACGGTGGCTAATACGGCCAGCAGTCATTCTATAACTAAACCATTGGGATGAGAAATGCCTTCTCACTCTTTTTCTTTTTTAAAGATTTTATTTATTTATTTGACAGAGAGAGAGAGAGACAGAGAGAGAGAGGGAACACAAGCAGGGGGAGTGGGAGAGGGAGAAGCAGGCTTCCCGCTGAGAAGGGAGCCTGACGTGGGGCTCAATCCCAGGACCCCGGGATCATGACCTGAGCCAAAGGCAGACGCCCAACGACTGAGCCACCCAGGCACCTGCCTTCTCACTCTTGGGAGATAAAAATTACATGAGTGCTTTAGCCAGAGACACATGCCAAGGAAATTAAAATGGAATAAATACACTTTTAAACAGTAGTTAAAATGATAAGCTTTTGCAAGATTTTTGTGGTGATTTTTATATTTGAAAAAATTACACCTTTTTACTCATCACCTTATGAAAATTAATAATTGACTTAATCGCAGTCTCTTAGGGTAACCAACCTTTCCCTCTGACCTCCTAGATACCATCTCTGCCTTGCTCGTGTCTACACACTTTGCCTGGCTTGCCTCACATTCTGTTTTCCAGTTGTATTCCTGAACACCTCTACTTCTAAGCTCTTTGCTGATCTGTTGGAGCCTCTCCCTACTATCCTCCCATCTGGTCCCTGATGCTACTCCTCTGATACAGTCTCTAGTTCTCTGTTATCCACAGTGTGTCCTCACTTCAACTAGGGCTGTAGCTGGGCTTTCACTTATATCAGGCCACTGTGCTCATATAACTTTACCTGACATAAGTCCACATGCCTGGAATTTCAGTAAGTTTTATGGAAGAGAATTGTTCACAATCTCTATCTGTAAAATCTTCCAAGGGTAAAAAGTTTCGGGGAAAAGCCAATTTTTTGTTGTTGTTTACACAATATAATCTCTTGATTTGTGGTGGGTGAAAATTAAGAAAAATAAAGATACACTAATGCAGAAACCAGACTTTGGGTAGTGTCTGGATTTGAATTTGCTAGAAGCAGTAGTATTTTCTTGCAGACTGGAAAGAGAAAACCACTCCCAGATGTCTTAATTTTTCTGACTAACAGAAAAACCTTCACAATTTACATCATGATGGGTTCAATTAGCACAAGTCTTGTGATTCATTTGCAATCTAAGTGAACAAATTCTAGCCTCAATTTTTACAAATGTTTGTGGTCATGATGGGTTTGGCTCTTGAAGGTCAAAGAAATTAAACAGGAACTGGTAGCTAGCAAAGATATCTCAGGAAGTTTCTTGCTCCTTTCAGTTAATAGAAGATACAGAATATAGGTAAACTTAAATTTCTGTAAACATTTTCCCTAACTTACTGGTCTAATCACTTTCTTTGTTTATTGATCTCATGTGGTCAAGGAAAGTAAATATTCTGTAACCTGCTCTCTCTTATGTTATTAAAGAGGGAAACCAGCACAGCATATAAATTCCATAAGACTTTTTTTTTCAAATGCAATTCTAAGTTAAATTTTTTTAAATTAAGGTAATTCTAAAAAATTACAGCCCATAATTTTTTATATCTATGACTTTGTTCTTACTATTTAAAAATTTGGTTAACTTGTACTATTCTGATGTACTAAGAAAGAATGCTGAACTCATATTTCAGGCATGATTTTAGAAAAAGAACCAATAGAAGCATGGCCTTAACATTTTTCCTGTACCTTTCAACCAGAATTTGTCCCAGCAAAGTGAATTATGTTTTGCTCTCCATTTTTTCTTTCCTTCTTATAAAGAAATATAGCTGTTTCACATAACAAAAGTTTTCATAAATATTTTTATTTAAACTTGTCTAATTTCTTATGTATTTTCTTAACATTTGTTTTATTTTTAATAATTCACTCAGAATATATAACATCTGCTTAAAATATTTGACCAAATCATCACTATCAACGTAAATCAACAAACCAATTGCAATGCAGGAAAAAACTGCCATATAATTCTTATGTAACCCTTCACTGAATCACTGTGAAGGGACTTATGTTTGGAAAGCTTTTAATTTTTGTTATAAAATTCCCAGAAACAGATGTGAAAATTCACTCATATACCACATTGTCTAGTTCAAGCAGCTGTAAACTATTTCATGGATTACACTTGAATGAAATGAAAGTCCTGAAATTATTTCATCTAGGCAGCTGTTATTTCCTTAAATTAAATAAAAACAATTCTTTGCTTGATTAATTCTTGGTTATTTAGATTGTATAAAGTGTTCACAGTCTTTAGTCATAAATTGGTTCATTTTTCTCAATAGTGTCCCCGTGAGTCAAAGGATGCAGCACAATTTTATAGGCTACCTTTAAAAATAAATAACTGCTTGTATTTTCTACTATGAAAAAAATAAGTTCGGCACTCTCTTTTTATTTATTTATTTATTTATTTATTTATTTATTTATTTATTATCTATTTATTTATCTTTTGCTTTCAGCATTTCTTTTTTTAAAATTTTTTATTGTTATGTTAATCACCATACATTACATCATTAGTTTTGGATGTAGTGTTCCATGATTCATTGTTTGTGCATAACACCCAGTGCTCCACGCAGAGCAGAACGCAGCACTCTCTTTTTAAATATAATATTAATATAATGTATCATTTCACGGGTAGAGAAAGTTAACGTAAGAATTGACCCTGCTTGATTTTAACTGCTAGGCTAATAACTGTATCAGTTTTTCCCCCCTTATATGGTCTATCCCTTCACTCCACACTCCCTTCCTAGCCCTAGACTTGTCCTTCTGTTTACCAAACACCTGGTTGGATATCTTGAAGACAGTTAGCTCCATCTCAGCGTGTGCCAAACCAAAGGTGTTCTCTCTTTCTGTATTCCCCAAAAAGGTAATGTGGAGAAACCTGCTAGGATTTCACATTCAATCACGAACCCTACTGAGTCTTCCTCTGAAATGACCTTCTAACACATTTCTCTAGCTTCTTATTGTGACTTCCTTGCTCCAGGCCCTCAGAAGCTTATACATTCACTACTGATAGGCACTCCTTCCTGCCTCATCTCCCTGTTTTCAGTTTTTACCTTTCCAAAGGGCTATAGGCAAGGGCAACAAATGTATTCAGAAACCCATTTTCAAAAAGCCAATTCCAGGGCCTGGGTGGCTCAGATGGTTAAGTGTCTGCCTTTGGCTCAGATCATGATCCCAGTGTCCTGGGATCGAGTCTCACATCGGGCTCCCTGCTCCTTGGGAGCCTGCTTTTCCCTCTGCCTCTCTCTCTGTCTCTGTCTCTCATGAATAAATAAATTTAAAAAATCTTAAAAAAAAAACAAAAAGCCAATTCCACATAAAAGATCAGTTTGTCAAATCATTAACCGAATTTGTCAGATTATACCGAAGTCTTCCCTTGAGACTGGTGTCTGATAAGTGCTTTTAGTAAAGTCTCACAGGAACTCAGGGCTATCCTTTAAAAAAAAAGTCCTGTAGTCAGCAAATGTCAATGAATATCCTGTGGTAGACACACTTCTAAAACACTGAGATTATGATAGGAAACAAGAAAGACTTAGTTCCTATCTTGAGGTATCAGGAAAGAAACGATTTTTTCCAATATAAATGAATTGCAGGGATTTATGTATGTTGTCTTCTGTATATATGTGTGTGTGTATATATATATATGTGTGTGTGTGTGTGTGTGTGTGTGTGTAAATTCAGGTGCATATACGTATTCATTTAGTGATAAGGGCTATAAGAAAAAAATAAAGCCAGATAACAGGATAGCAAGTACTGAAAGTAAATAATCATTTGAATAGTCAATGAATATGATTATATTATTTGCAGAAATATTATTTTTTTAATTTTATTTTACTTGTTATGTTAATCACCATACAATACATCATTAGTTTTTGATGTAGTGTTCCACGATTCACTGTTTGCATATAACACCCAGTGTTCCATGCAAACGTGCCCTCTTTAATACCCATCACCAGGCTAACCCATCCCCGCACCGCCTCCCCTCTAGAACCCTCAGTTTGTTTCTCAGAGTCCATAGTCTCTCATGGTTCGTCTCCCCCTCCGATTTCCCCCCCTTCATTTTTCCCTTCCTGCTATCTTCTTTTTTTTTTTGCATATATTCAGTGAATGTGTTCTTATTTGCATCAATTTAAGGCATGTTAATTTAGTCTACAGCTATAAGATACAGCATAGTTTCATTTATTTAAAAATATAATTTTTATTAACATATTCATGAAATATATTCTAGAATAGCACTGTCCAATAGAAATACAATGTGAGCCACAAATTGGAGCACCATATGTAATTTTCAACTTTCCAGTAGTTACATTAAGAAAAAAGGAAAAAACAGGTAAAATTAATTTTCATAATAAAATTTATTTAATCCAGTTTACCCAAACTATTATTCTTTCTTTTTTTTTAAGATTATTTATTTATTTGTTTGACAGAGAGACACAGCTAGAGAGGGAACACAAGCAGGGGGAGTGGGAGAGGGAGAAGCAGGCTCTCTGCCCAGGCCTAATGCAGGGCTCTATCCCAGGACCCTGGGATCATGACCTGAGCCGAAAGGCAGACACTTAACGACTGAGCCACCCAGGCGCCCCAAACTATTATTAGTTCAACATGTAGTCAATATAAAAGTTATAAATTAGGTGTTTTATATTATTTTCTTTGAACTGAGTCTTCTAAATCCTGTGTTTACTCTTAACAGCATATTGTAATTCAAGCTAGCCATTTTAAGTGTTCCGTAGCACCATGTGGCTAATAACTAATGAATTGGGTAGTACAGTTCTATAATATATTGATTATATTAACTATATCAAATATATTCTTGATGTTTAGTTGCATGTACAATTGTAAGTCCTTATGTAAGAACATATCAATGAGAAATGCATTCATAGTTATGAGTAATATATTTATGAACTTATTCACTAAATATGATAGTTGAATGTATTCATTTCAATGGAGAGTATTTTATCATGATTATATATTGTATTGCATATAATATGTGTCTCTATATTATAGAGATTATAACTATGTTCAAAAAGAATATTTCTAAAAATTTTGTATAACTTTAGAAAATTGTTTAATAAATACACCTACGGTTATCTTTAAAACAGATTTGATCACTTTATCACCCTTCATTATCTGAAGCTATGCTCTTTTCCAGTGTTGCATCCTGATATCCCTATACGTTTCAGGTTATAGTCAAATAGCTGCATAACATTCCCCAAAATACTATGTACTTTTAAAATCTGTATACATTTTCATGTTCTTCCATCCTTCCAAAAAGTCCTTTACCACCTTTTCTGGCCTGTATTCTTTTACTCACATCTTACTTAATGTATTCAGCTTTCCAATAATTCCTTTATCATTCATATTTCAGTTAGAAAACTGAAAATATTCTACATAATTAGAATAGTGCCAAGTGCTAATAGACAGTATCTGGCAGTTTTGTCTTTTCTTTTTTTTTAAACCTCAGTTTGTTGCTTTCTTGTTTTCCATAACATTTAAAACATTTATATGTTTTGTTTCTGGGATAGGACTAATCACATTATATTAGAGTTGCCTACCTTCTTAAGTAGACATTAACATCTACTAGATTGTTAGATTTCAAAGTATCAAAATAGAGCAAGAATATTTTTTAAAATTCCCATCAGATGATTTCTACATAATCTTTCTCTACCACTGTTGTCTTAAGAATCATGAGATTCTCTGATGAAAACTGTATTCCTGATTGCTTTAAAGAAATTTCTAGTTGCCTGAAGTCTCTCCTTAGTAGACTGAATTTGTATCTACTTACCACAAAGATAGTATATGGTATATCGATTTTATCTACAACACTGGGCTGCCTATTGTGGGGGAATATCTTAGAGAATATTTTATTTAGAAAAAAGGCCCAAAGGGAAGAAAAGAAGGAAAGAAGGAAGGAAGTAAAGAAAGGAAGAAAGGAGGGAAGGAAGGACAAAAGAGAAGGAGGGAGGAAAAGAGTGAGCGAGGGAGAGAAGAAGGAGGGAAGGAAGAAAAGAAGAAGGAAACACAGATACCATTGATGTTCTCAGATTCTAAGTTTTCTGTATTTAGAAAATGTGCTCGGCATTTCTTCCCTTGACTTACCTGGTATTGAAAATTCCTTGGGGGCGCCTGGGTGGCTCAGTCGTTAAGCATCTGCCTTCAGCTCAGGTCATGATCCCAGGGTCCTGGGATCAAGCCACATGTCAGGAAGCCTGCTTCTCCCTCTCCCACTCCCCCTGCTTGTGTTCCCTCCCTCGCTGTCTCTCTCTGTGTCAAATAAATAAATAAAATCTCAAAAAAAAAAAAAAAGAAAGAAAGAAAATTCCTTGGACAGGATCTTTCTCAAATTCCTTAATTTGTTTTTTTCTCTCTCTTTCAATTTGTATAAACTTCCCCAAATTTTTAAAGTTTAGGCATTTCTGTTTCCTTCTTTTGATTTATTTAATCCTAGACACCTGCTCCCTATAATGAAGTTGTTAAGGAGATGGAGCTATGGAGACCTAGATTTGTATTTTTTTTTTCCTTTGCAAATTAAACACAGATTATTAGTATTCTTCCCTGACTAAATAGGATGCAGAATTCTTTGTAGCTGTATCACCCTTTAAAGCTTGGCAAGTACTCCGTAGTTTTTAGGAGCTTATTGACCTTCTGTGGCAGAACTAATATTGGTAAGGAATGAAAGGATGAGTACTTCTCAGAGTAACGCTTCTCCCAAGATTTTAAGAGCCAGTTGCACTACCATCATCACAACTTCACTGGACAGTTCACAGCCAGCATAGCTGCTCGGGTCCTTAGCTTACAGCACCCTAAAGTCTCCAAGGAACCAGCAAGTAAATTCTAGCAGGCTTCTCACTCTAGGGTTCTCTTTTTCTCCCACAGTGTGATAGTCATTCTGAGCTAAAAAAGAAAAAGGATGATACCCAGATGGGGATAGGGTGGTTGGGCTATCTTCAAAAGGCCTTATGAAATACCCCTCTTGAATTTGCAAGTACAAAGAGAATTCTGGCATGGAGAGTCTACTGTTTCTTGCGGGAGGGGATGGGGTGGACGGATGGCTTGAGGTATGTTTTGATTGGAAGCTGTTGGCATGGGGAACCTGGAGGCAAGCTAACTAGAAGCAGACTGCCTTATGCACTTGGTTTGGAGAGCATATTTGACTTTCTCTGATTGGTTCTGACTTAGAAATGGTGATAAAAGGAGGAAAGCTGGCCTTTATGAATCAAGTCCTGAATGTTTTGGGGCTAACTGCTGCTGAGGCTTCACTGGTTGATTCCAACAGAGGTTGTGGATAGTGTTCTAATGTCCTGTATGATCTTTACACTGTCTGTATGTTCAGTCCTTAAGTCTCCTCTTTTATTCAGGAAGTTGGCCAAAAGATCCACATCTTCAGATGATTGTTGATGATTGTTCACTTGTCTCCATAATCAATTGTATCACAAGGGCTTCTTAATCTTCTTGATGTTGTATCATTATGGTGATCATCTGGTAAGAAAGTGGCTAATAGAAGCATTTAAAACTTGCACTAAGTATTAAGTGATAAAGTTAAACGGACTGGTATCGTGACCACTGTGACATAAACAAGAATAATTGAAATTCCATTTAAGATTCTTCAGAACCAGAAACCTGAATGTCTAACCAAGGCCAAGAGAATAATCCCACAGGTCATAAAGATCAATCTTACAGAGCCAAATAGCTTTTTTCCTTAAGATGATATATTGCCTTCTCTAACTTATGTGTTTCATTGAGCCAAGTACAGCAAGAAGTATTAGAAATGGCACAGATACCATCATGACTAGTGAACAAGAAATCTAAATTGTCTATTACTACTCTTGCCAAGGAATTGAGATTGATCTATATTCCAACTAGATTATAAGTGGTATAATTTTATAACTTCTGCCAAAGTTATAATGCCACATGTCTTACAGTCTTTTGTTTGTATGATTCTTACTATTAGAAACACTGCTTTGATTGTATAAATTCTGAATTGGTAACCTGTAGATAATGTGCTTTAATAATCAAGGGTAGCCTCATTTTGGAGCTTTTGTCTCGATTGTAATTTCCAGATTTGATGATATATAGATTTAGAGTGTCTTTGTACAGATAAATTTTGTAATACTATTCTTAAAGTGCATGAGATATTAGTGAGACAAGCAAGACTAATTATCCCAGCTGCAAAGAAAGTAGTATCTGGTAGGAACACATGGATATCCAGGAAAAAAGGAATTATTTATGACATGAGGTTAGAACAAAAGCCTTACATTGGCTGGCTTACATATTTGTATTTCTTTTAGTCCAGATGACAAATAATTGGCCCATCAATTTAGGAAGGTCCCTCTCTTTTCCGGTAATAGATCAATTTGTGACTCTGCTAATGTCCCTCTCCTTTTCTGTAAGAGAGGGACTCTAGCAGAGTCACAAATTGATTTGTTTAAGGTCATTTGTCCCTGTAGGTACAAGTGAAAACACCATTGGTTATAATTCCCTTTGATCTCATTTCCATAGATTAGAATTTCCCTCAGATTTTCATCATTAGGGTGTAGTGAGGAATAGCATATCCAGCAATCAGTAAACTTGAAGGCTATTGCTGGGGTAATCTGAGATTGGTGTTATAATGATTATGCTCTGATCTAATTTTAGTAAGAGGGAAATAAAAGAAAAAGGGCCATTATGCATGGGCAGTAACCAGGGGTCTCTAGAAAATGAGGAATGATTATAAGTAAGCAGATAAAAACAAAATAGGCATTAGGCAAATGTTTTGATCCCGCATCTTATGCAGGAGCTGTCCACCATCTCGAGTGAATTATTCTAAAGTTGAGTCTTGGGTCATCTGTCTACTGGGAAGATCAACTGCTTCTAGAGAATCTCTGAGAATCTTCAGCTGATGTCCCCCTATTAGGTCAGGTTTCCAATTTGGTTGATTCTGGATTGCTTCTTTAGTCATGAAATGTGAACCCAAGGACTTATTCCAGGAAGTTTTACTTCTGTATCTGTTGCTAACAATATCTGATAGAATTCCTTCCAGTGAGGCTCAAGAGCAGTTTTTCCCCGATATATCTTCCAATAGATGAAACCTCATAGCTGAATATCATAAAGAGGCCATTTAAGAAGACTATTTGAATGTACCCTTAACCTGTAATATTTTGTGATGTCTGTGTGCATGAGTATAGTATCATAGGTAAAATCCTTAAACACGTGGGCCTTGCAGTTACCAGTTCACAGCAAAGCAAACAGTATGTCCCTGAGAGAGCAGACCTTACTGCTTTAAGGGTGAGTAGGAGTCCCCTTGACTAAAAGAGCTCAAGGGTTTCTGAAAGCTTTGTTAGTTTTATTTCAAGGACGTCACTGATTCTTTCCACCTTCTCAAAAGTTTGTAGGTGGTAAGAGCAACATGGTTTCTGAAAAAAGGGGTAATACCTTACAGATTTCTTTTAATAGTATTTCTTGTGAAAGGTGTGCTTTGGTCACTTGATATAAAAGTTTATATTCCCAAGGTTAGAAACACAGAATTGAGCAGATTTTTAGCAATTGTAAAGACCGTAGCTTTGCGACAAAGAAATGTTTCAACCTATCCTGAAATTCTATAGACATACAATAACTAAAACAGAGAAATCTCATGGAAAGTGGAAGCCATATAAAATCCATCAGAAGGTGTTCAAAGGACCCTTGAAACCTTGGGTCTGGCCATGTCCCACATTTACAGTTTTTCTAGAATTAATGCTGGTGACAAGTCCATGTGACTTAAAAAATACCTCAACTCTCTTTTTAAAGTGTACCCAGCCATGTAAATTTAAGATAATAGCCAGTTTATCTGTGCTATGATGAGTAGTTTCATGGAGAAATTTAGCTAATATACATTTGAAACCATCTAGTGACACAAAGCACTGTTTTGAGAGTACCAGAGATTATGCAAATGAAGCTAGAACCACATTTTTTCCATTTTATGTTTTTCCAAAATGAGGGACTAAATATTGATATTTTATAACGGTCTCTTTGAATTCCTTTAAGGATTTATCATTTGAGTTTAGATAGGATCAAAACCTTGGTTAAAGCCATTTGTTTGGCAAAGTGATCTGCTAGAGATTATTTCCTTTAGCTCCCATATTATTTCTTTTTTTAATGAGCCCCAACTTTTACAATCGCTACCTCCTTTTGAAGAAGGAATGCATGTAAAAGGATCTAAAACATCTTGTCCTTTTTGATGAGGATTCCAACAGGGTTGACCCCTTTGTTTCCAAAGCATCCCAAACTCATATATATGCATATATTTTAAAGTGTGTCTGTGTATATATTTACTCTGTGGTCTTTTGTCTAGTTGACAAGCTCAAGTAAGTGCAGTAGTTCTGCCATCTAGACTAATTTTACTTCACATAAAGGACTGTATTCTAAAGTCAAGCTTAAATTGGTAATAGCATATTCTGCTCCAGTTTGAAGTTTTGAGGTATGATCTATCAACAAATAATATTAGGTCAGATTTTTCAACAGGAGGCTTCAAAAAGACTGAATGGGGTATAGTAAGTTCCCTAACTGAGCTAAGAAAATCATGAGGTTCTCTTCTCCTGGTAGGGTCAGGAGAACAGCATATCAAGGTGTTGCAGTGGTAAATAGTAATGTGAGGATGAGACACTAACAGAGTCTCATGGAGGCTAAATAGCTCGCTGAAAAGTGCTGTGTTCTCAGATGGCAGTAATGTCTGTGTTGTATGAGGAACACAGATCCATAAGATCAAGAGACAAGGCTATATAACTAGCTCAGCAAAAGCACCAAGTTTTGAAGTGGTGGTTGCTGCCTTTAAAACAAGGGGAAGAAGCTTTTGCAACCAGGTCAAGGTGGTACGTTTTTACGACGCCCATGAAATTGAGTTAAGATTCCATAGGCTTGCCCAGATTGCTCATATGCAAGTAGAAGAAAAGATTTTAATTGGAAGGAGTCTGTTGACAAGTCTTCAGATGGCAGAAAGCCTGTTTATGACTTAAACTAAAAGTTGTCACAATCTCAGGAAAATTTGATACTTGTTGGTTACAATATCCAGTTAAACCAGAAATACTCTTGATTGTTTTGTGAGGGGTCTAAGATGTTTGGATAGTCTATAGCCTTATCAGGAAAGAGTGATTTCCCTCTTTATATAGGTTATAACCTCAAATAATGGATTATGTTTTGGCAAAATTGTAATTTATCTTTTAAAACTTTATGTCCCTCTTTTGCTAAAAATAAGAACAAATCAATGGAATCCTTTTTACCAGAGCCCTTGTCCTCTGAATAAAACAGGAGATCATGGACATATTATATCAGGACTGAATTGCAAGGGAAACTTAGATCTTTTAAGTCTTGATTGAGGACCTGGGAAGAATTGGAGGGGGGGATTCAGTGAACCTTGGTCATGACTATCCAAGTATATTGTCCTCCCCATGCGAAAACAAAAAGGAAAGGTTAAGAGTGAAAACAAAGAAGGCTTAATAGAGGTTGCTGCATGAGGAAGCTGTGAAGGCAAGCTAATTAGAAACAAATGACCTTGTATAATTAGTTTGGAAGACTATATGTCTTTCTTTGGTTGGCTCTGAGTTGGAAGCAAAGGCAAAAATAGGGAAGCTGGCAGTCATTGACCAAGTCCTGACCATTTGGGGCTAATTGCAGCAGAGATTTTGGTGTGGTTTCTTTGAACGGTTACAGAAAGGTGGTGGATCCATGTTCTGTGGTCCTAGATGATGATCTGCCCATTGTCTAAAAGGATTCAGCCTCTCACCATTTTTCTTCTGTAAATCTTTCCTTATATATGTCTCCAACTACATCTAGAAATGATTTGAAAAATAACTGATACATGAGGTAATATTTTTGCAAAGCAGAAATAATAATGTTTTACTCAACTACTGGCAGATACCTGAAAACATGGACTTTTCTTATTAATTCTATTAGGGCTAATTTTTTCTCTGCAATTGTTTATGTTGTTACAGAGGATCTTGATGATTTAAGAATGGAGGGAGTAACTACCCTTGTGCCTTCTGGGAGCAAATTTAACCAAGGTCGTGCTACTCACCCTGCTGAACCTCAGGCCAAGGTCACACTGAACATCTGTTCAAGGTGTGCCAGGTAAAACAAATAATAGGTATAGTATATGTAAACATAATCTTAATTTTTTTAAATCTAAGATTTTGATGCAAAGGGTGTAACTCCTCTGTGTTAAAAAAAAAAAAAAACCTTTCCTTCAAAAGATCCTTTGTGCTAACATTGACGAGGGAGTTAGTCCTGCAGTTTATCCTTGTGTCCAATGCCACTCAGACCAACAATGAATCAAAGAGTTTAGCTTGTCCTCACTACACAGTTTGAGAAATTTTAAGTCTTTCTGTCTCTGAATTTCATTTGCTGTCTGCCCTACTGGTTCCCTTTCAAAGGAAGAATCTAAGGGCTCTAAAGGTTCAAAGCCACTTTTAAAGCACCTGCGTAAAGACGAGTCTGCCCAGGTATAGTTTAAGATCTGATATTATTGGCCTCTTAACCTGCTCCTCATCTTGTTCACCTCCGGGAAAGAATTTAATCAGCTTGACACTTTTCAGTTTTGGCAGCTGGAAGCAATCTTTGCATGTACTGTATGTGGCCAAAGAAGTAGCTTAAGTTACTGCCAAGTCAGCTCCCAGTGCTTGTCTAGCAGAAACTCACCAAATAGCTAGAATTCATTGTTTTGTAGGAACTAAATCTCATTTGCAAAGAGGCTTTTAAGCCTGTTTAAATGATAAAACAAGCCTTCTAACCCTTATGTAAATGGTGCAGATTAGCAAGAACAGTGCACTGGCCGGCCAGTTTTATCTCCTATTCTTTATGTCTAGCTGTTCTATTGTATTGTTTGAGAGGGGATTAGCTGCTTGGAAATAGGGAGGGAGTGTAGGAAAATCAAATCAGATTCTTGTAGCTTTTCCTCTTTCCTTTACTCTTTTGAAATTTTTATTTTAATTGTCAGGGGCTTAGGAAAATAGAAAGGATACGTCTTAGAAAAGCAGGGACGTTATTTGAGACCATTAGAAATGCCACAGCACAGTGGAAACATTGCTTCAGACAAGTAATTTTTGGGTGACTTGACTTTGATTAAGGCTGCAAAGAAAACTTCTACTGTTTATGTAATGGTATTTAGGCATCTTGAGTGTACAGAGTTATCTGTGCGAAAGTTGTTTGGCAATTTTGAAAAACCTTTGTAGTACGGCTAAATAACAAAAGTCCAACTGAGTAAACTTTGAAGATCTAATTGGCTTTATCACATAATTCCTGAATCGGGCAACATCCCATGTAGCAAACAGAAAAGAATTCCACTGAGCAACAGGAAAGGAAAGGTTTTCAAAGGTATGGGGGGGGGGGATGTGGGGAGAATTGTTAGCAAAGAATCCATTGTTTTAGGCTAGGCTGCCCTCCTAGGTGGAACGGAAGGGGTCTATCAGTAAACTTCCTAGGGCTGACCAGGAAATTCCCATGTTG
The DNA here is from genome assembly GCF_009762305.2 of Zalophus californianus. Taxonomy (NCBI): domain Eukaryota; kingdom Metazoa; phylum Chordata; class Mammalia; order Carnivora; family Otariidae; genus Zalophus; species Zalophus californianus. Next base: position 128,320,615 of record NC_045598.1, read on the forward strand.
ACTGGTTAAAGGTTACACAGTCCTGGAGAGTTGAAACTGCAGTTAGGTTAAGTATTAAGTCTTGGTTTACTGACTTGGGGCCTTAACTTAAATGGCTCCATTATGGCCCTGTGGTTTCTTTTTAACAGTATATTTGTTCATTTACCGTTTGACTTGAGGGAGATTAGTATTTGGTCCGTCATATCATTTGTAGAAGATTGTTTTTTCAGAAGAGAGAACCTATGAAAATGATACGTTTCTAAACTGCTGAGGATTTGAATTGAGAAAGGACCAAGCACTACCTAACCCTGAATTATCCACCATTCAGCTTGTCAATAATAGAGTTAGACTGCAAGTCGCAAATAACCTGCATTTAAGGTCGAGACTTTAACTAATTTATTGAAGAGATATTCAGTTGAATAATTGATTACATTTATTGCTTTCTCACTACATATCACATACTATTCTAAGCACATTAAATATATAAATTTATTTAATTCTCAAATAACACTGGGAGTTAATTACTATTGTTATCCTCATTTCATATGATAAGGAAGCTGAGTCTTGAGATGATTAAATAACTTGTCCAAAGTAACACAGCAAGTAGGAGGCAAAACAGAGTTTCAAATCCAGGTAGTATAGCTTGACTGCCTTGCTTCGTCATTTTATTTTATTGCTAGCACCAAGCTGTTGTCTGAAGGTAAAGATGGAAGCCTCAAGGAATTAGAGACAATGGGATAGGAAGAGATTTGGGTTTTTGAAATGATGGGAGCTCATGACTGTTTTAATGGAGAATAGGCAATGCTGTACTTCCAAAAGCAAGATAGGGATATATTGATTCAGGGAAATGTGGTAAATAGTACGGAAGAAGACACTAGGCTGTGACTTTTATTATTTATTTATTTATTTAAGATTTTATTTATTCATTTGAAGGAGAAAGAGAGTGAGTGAGAGGGAGAGAGAGAGAGAGATCTGAAGCAGACTTCACACTGAGCACAGAGCCGGACGTGGGTTTTGATCCCACAACCCTGAGATCATGACCTGAGCTGAAACCAAGAGTTGGACATTTAACTGACTGAGTCACCCAGGAGCCCTTAGGCTGTGGATTTTAGAGACCTACCATACTCAGAATTCAGAGTGGAAGAAAAACTAGTATCAGTTGTCAAGAACTCTGAAGAACCTGAGATTTTACCCTGTTTGCAGCTGAATGTGTTAGTCTGCCACTGTTTTATGAACCCGGGCAGAGCCCAAGGACTTAGCACTCACAACAGTAACATTTGCCAGAGTGTTACCACTTCCACTGGTTCCCGATCCACACATTTCACAGGATGACACAAATAGGATAGTAGGTTATACTACTAGCGATGAACCCTGAGTTTAGGAAAACTGAATGTTTTATAATGGGAAGTTAGCATTGCTCTAGAGGGAGACTCTGTATGTCTCTTCCAAGGCTGTTAGCAATATAAACATCCCTGAACAGATTGTCTGAAACAAAGGCTGTCAGTGTCTTTGCTCACAAGATGTAGTAACATGAGAAACTCATGGAGAATTATCTCCCAATACTATTTAGAGTGGACTACTTTTGTATTGCATTGATGTGGTAATCAAATTTTTCCAAAATTAATGTTCAGACATCAATTTATATTGTCGGCTCACCTCTCCTAGTTGCAAGTAAGACTTTTAAGACTCTGAGCATTAAAAGAAGAAGAAGAAGACTGTGAGAATGAGAATTGTACTTTTTAAGCCAGGGCTGAGTAATTATCTGAGGCGGAAGTCATAAACTGGAGGACCTGTGGGCAGTTGTCTTGCGTCTCCATAACATTTAAAAATACCACTGAGGGGCGCCTGGGTGGCTCAGTCTGTTAAGCGTCAGGTCATAATCTTGGGGTCCTGGGCATCTGGCTCCCTGCTCAGCGGGGAGCCTGCTTCTCCCTCTGCCCCTCCCCCTGCTTGTGCTCTGTCTCTCTCTCTCTCTCTCTCTCAAATAAATAAATAAATAAAATCTTTAAAAAAAAACCTACTGGATTAGTTACCAATTTTACATAAAATATTGAGATTTCTGTCTTGTCTTAAAAATCCATACAGGCTATAGCACCGGGCCCACATTCTCAGATGATCACACAATAGCAGCTTCCTCCCCAGACCTTCAGACCCCAGAGCTGTGCACCAGTTTGCATTAGCTTGTCTGTCTAGCCTCACTCACTTACACTACCTGTCTAAAGTCTATAGGCCTTTGTAACCTCTGATTTGTAGAAATGTAGGAACTTTGATGATAAGCAATGCATCAGGACTGGAGGAATGCAGGCTGAGGTACCTAGCCAGGCCCCTGGGAGAAGATTTTGGTGCCCAGAAAAGGCAGAAGATACTGTCTCAGGGTACCAGGCTCTCCACAGGAGATTATGGCAGGCAGATGGTAGTTTTAGAGTGATGACTTGATCCCTCAGAACTCAGAGAGAGTGAGTCAGAATTCCAGTGCTGCAGACTAGACCAACATGGAGAAAACGGTTGCTTCATCTAGAGAACTGCATCCATTCTCATTGCTCTTCTTGAGTGGGCACTGGTACCCTGCCTGGAAGATAGTAAGAGATAATGTAGACTTTATAGAGGAAGACTGGACATTAGATTTTTTGGACACTTTGGGATGGGGATTTAATTCCAAATCTCACTGGACTGGAGACAGTGTGGTGCTAATGGATAAGGAAGTTTTGGATAATTAATGTTCAGTTGTAGCACATAATTACCAACACTTTTCAAGACTTTACAGTAAAGGTAAAATAGAAAGACAGCCTCCTTCGAAGTCTGACAAAGGGATCTTTACATACCCTGAATTACCTAGTGTATCATCGTGGGAAAAACTATGCATATATTCAGAAAATCTGGTCCCTCATCTGTGACATGGAGTTCTTGCAATCCTGGAGATCACCTCAAAGGAGGTGATTGAGAGGTCTGGACAGAATAATGTATGCAAAGGCAGCTAGCAAATTGTTCACAGTGCAAGGCTGTCAAGGAACAGGGGGTTTCCTCTTTTTCTCTCACTCACTGGGATAATTACCATGTAAATACTTAAACAGTTTAAAATGCTTCAGAGTCCCCCCCCCATCTTTTTGAAAGGGCTGCACTAAAGTGCTCAGGTATTGAAGGAAAAAAGAGCCTAATTTTTCTGACATTCTGGAATTTTCTCCTGCCTTAGGCTTCTAACTAGGGAAAAAAAAGATGTCCGTCTTCCAGGATTTCTGTATTTAATAAGACAGTATAAGATGACAATATTTTTGATGTTTATTTGTTTGTTGTTTCTTCAAGTTTTAAGGTCAAGAAATCACTTTTTTCCATAGAACTGGAGAGGTAAAATACGCAAGTGAGATTAATGGTTTTGTTGTGATCTTGAAATAAAACTATAAAACTGAGGGTTCTAGAGGGGAGGAGGGTAGGGGGATGGGTTAGCCTGGTGATGGGTATTAAAGAGGGCACATTCTGCGTGGAGCACTGGGTGTTATGCACAAACAATGAATCACGGAACGCCACATCAAAAACTAATGATGTAATATATGGTGATTAACATAACAATAAAAAATTAAAAAAAAAAACTATAGCTGTAAGCTCAGTGGAGCATCAGTGAAACATAAGTGATAATAGAGTTTCTGCAAAGAACCCATCAATGAACAAGTTAGTGTTAAGAGGTAGAACCTTCTCTATAGATTGCCATTTTTCTCAATCTTTTTTTCAGATACTGCACCACTTATGAGCTACTCACAGGGTCACAGTATCTGGAAGGGAGTTTGCATTTGATATGTCCAGAACATTATTGTTCTAATCAAGTTGAGCGCATTCAGCCAAAGGCCACAGAATCCTTCTCATTGAGAACCTGATGGGAAGACATAGTCTGTAATGAGACTGATACATTCTACTGGAACGTTTGAGGGATATAAGATACATGTGACCATTGGAGAGATTTCCACTTTCCAAGATATCAGGAAAAGAGGAATTCAGTTCACACTAAATTGCTCTGTAAAGTTTTACGTGAGACAAGGTGACTAAAACATCAAGAATGTCACAAAGTTCATTGATTAGCCTAGTTACAAGAAATAAAAAGATTACAGAATTTTTTTTTTCCATAAATACTTCACACATGGTTGGGAAAGAAACAGATGAAAGAAGGCTTGTGTTTTCAAGCTGGGAAATTATTCCAGGATAGTGTTATGCCTATAGCTCTTGATGGCCTTGGTCTGATGTGGGCACTGCTGCAATTTGTGTGATTTAAACAAAGAGATGACATCACCGGGAAAAGTAGGAAAATGTTGCCTCGTAGAGATCTGACCAACCAAGATATATCAAGATTCTAACCCAGAACATTTCACTTGCCCCCTTAGATCATAAAGTAGCCATTATAAAACAGCAATTTTAAGTAAATAAGAATTTTCTGTGTAGGGTGTAATGGTGTCCTTGTAACTGGTGATTTTACTCATTACAAAGTAGATTTTTAATATATTCATTGAGTATCTTGGTTTGACTTTTAGAAAATTCCACCATTATAGCTATAAATCCTTGAATATATGGGCAAAACAAGTTTCGTTTCTTGCCTAGGAATCACACTAAGTAGTATCAACTAAAAAGTGAAGTGTCAGTACGTCAGTAATGCAAGTTATCAATAATTATCAGCAACACTTCTGTGGTTTTAAAGAATAGTGGTTTGTAAAATTTTGAGTTTCAAATTACATTTTTTTATTAAATGTCCTAAATTTCTGTTGTAAGACAACAGTTAAGATACCAATAGCAAGCAGGCAAATGTGGATACGAAGACACCAAATTACTATTTCAGTGAAGTTTAAAAGACCACCCATTAATTCTGTCTACCCACTGCCATTCTGAGGAGTTAAATCTTGTTTTCTTGGACTCCTGCCAGGGCATTCCGGGTGGTAAAATGCTATTTGTTTTTGATGGTGCAAGTGTTTGTATTCATTCATGCCTAACATCAATAGTGCACACACAAAAAGAACTGAAAGCCATTTTAAAAGAAATTGGATTATAGAGAACATACAGTGACACCGGCTCAGAAACTCCAGCATGAGAATGCTAGGGGAAATGTGTTTCCAAATAGCCTGCTGAGTTTTAACTGATTTGCTTCGTGTCATTGTACCAACACTTGTTCATCATTTTTCCTAAACATCATGACATTAAAATACTGAGTTTGGTTGTGCGTTGACTGGATAAAGAAGAAGGAGATCGTCCTTCGTGATGACAGGCGGCAGTAAAGGTGCGTGAGAAATCCTGTTAAGTGTGAGCTAATTTCAAACTGTCTATGTTAGGATTTGCTAGCTGACCTGAGGAAATCTGCATAATTAATCATACGTTATATTCTGGTGTATCACGTTCCTAGGCATTTTTTCTTTGTTCCCCAACTATTTTTAGAAGGCTTAAATTCAGCAAGTTCCCATTGGAAGGAAAGGTGAGCAGCAGTGACATAAAGAAAAATGGGGAAGGACAAAATGGGATGCTATCACTTGTTTGAAGTCAAAACTTTTTCATGAAAATTGAAATCTCATAGTTTATACCATACCTACAAATAGCTTTAGCTCTACATTGAATTTAATGCAGAAATCTAAACCCACATGGAATCAAATGACATTCTCTGAATTCCCAGTATTACATGCAGCTGTAACTAGACCAGTTACTACAAAGTAAAACTCATAATTGCTTTCTTAAAATGAAAGCAACCAATAAATCACCTAATTTCATTACAAAATAATTTTTTCTTATTGTAAATTACAAGGCATTTAATACAAATTCCTTGATTTTGACTGGATGGAGGGAGGAAAAACACTCCACAACAATAGCAATAAGATTTAAAACTCAGCATTTATCTGATAACAAAGGAGAAAGGTATTCATTCTATTCCCATCTTCTGGCATTTGGGCTTTGACAGGTTAGACCCCCTAAGCTTTAGACCCAGACCACTTTCTCATTCTTTGCCTGTGACCTTTTTCTTGTTAACCTAAAGTTAAATCATTCTTTTGGAGCTTAAAACTGCTAAGAGGAGGATAGAATTTTTGGTTTGAAAAATTTAACTCAGACAGGACCATGTCAAAGGGTCCTGTGCCCAGTGTCTCCTAGCCAGTGTCTCCCAGCTTCCTGGGACCCCTCAAGCACTGCTGCTCGGGTGCTTCAGGCCCAGCCTGGGGAACCGCAGAGCTCCCCCTGTGTTAGCTACTAAATCCATCCCCACCTGCTGCGACTGCTGGTTTCTATACAACTTCAAAGGCTGTGACTTAGTGCTGAGGGCAGCCAGCCAACTGTGAGAGCAACTTAGAGAAATCCATGTTGGGCACACTCTATAAAGAAGTTCCTTCTCTAGAAATAGCACCCAACATAAGGGCACAAAAGCAAAACATGCTTGTGGACCTACTTCTTTCCACTCTAGACATCCTGATGCCTGACGTGTGTACAATTTAAAAACAGTATCAAGAACTGATGAGAGAAGATGGAAAGGATTCTAGTGACTTACAATCCCTTAGCATTGTCTCTGAAGAAGCGTGTCTAGAAACAATAATTGTAAGACTGTTAGCCTTTTGGCAAGAATAATTCCTCAAAATGTTGAGGACGTTGGGAGCAACACCAAGAGTCAATTGTATAAGAATTCAAATGATTTCACCTGGTTTCCCCAGCACTTGATGAGTTTACAGATGCCACTCTTGGTGTTCAGTTCTTTATTCATGGAGTCAACACCACATTTAAAGTGGCTGAAGAATTAGACTCTACGAATAGTCTGCTTGGAAACAGCTATAGGTACTTTGTGGGAAATATTTGAATCTCTCATATGTTCTTGAACTGGTAGCGTCATTGATGAATTTTCATTTGCTGTTGTGGGCTGAACCATCATCAGTTCCATGAATTTTTGTCAAAAAAGCTGAATATTTTGACTTACCCTACTGCACAATTGTTTGATGCCCTGTTAGTGGTCAGGTTTTCTTGCAATTTTTTGAGCTAAGGGCTGATATGAAACGTTTTCTGAATGAGAAGAATCACCCTCAACTGCTATTATTGGACACTGAATACTTTGGAAATTAGCTTTTGCTTCAGACTTGATAATGTTTTCTAACGAATCCAACCTAAAATTACAAGGTAAAACAGTGCTTATATGAAACCTTAAATTGTGTAAAGTCATTTTGATGGCAGCTAATGTAGTTTGAATTACATCATGTCAAGCTGTTTTTTATGCTTGTGTTTTATATGCTTATGAATTAATATTAGTATTTGGTAGTACCTATCTATGTGAAAAGACATTACAGATGTTATAAGATCTCATTACAGAATCAGCATTAGCAGATGAAAATTTGCTATCAATTTTAATGACAGGGGACCCCAATTTTGAAAAACGTTATCCTGTTCCCCCAAAATTTTCATTAATAGACCTGTATTACAAAAGATTGTAATTGGTTATTATATTTTGAATTTAATCATTAAAAACTTGTGGAAAAATTAATTAACATCATTTTTATTTACAGATATTACAGGTATTCACCCTGTGGCCCCCAAAATCAACATACTATATTCAAAAACACTGTTTAAATTCACTTATCAGATTTCATGGTTATTAACTTTTATATTTTAAATGCTTGTTGTGAGGGCACCTTTCCAAACAGATAATGCTTGAGACATTCAGATCTCTGTAATTGTTTTTAATAGGATAGCATTATAATTAATTTGTAATACAGGGATTAGTCCCTGTAAAGAGGGAGTGGTCTTTTACTCTTAGGGGCATTTTAGAGTTTCCTGAGAAGGATTCCTCTCCAAGATTTCTATTTCTTCCCCCTTGAAATCCTCTTTTTTTTTTTTTAAGATTTTATTTATTTGAGAGAGAGAGACAGAGATAGCGAGAGACAGCAGGAGCAGGGAGGAGAGGGAGAGCAGGATCCCCACTGAGACGTGGGGCTCCATCCCAGGACCCTGGGACCATGACCTGAGCCGAAGGCAGACGCTTAACTGACTGAGCCACACAGGCACCCCGCCCCCCACCACCTTGAAGTATTTAATGAGTTTCTGCAAACTTTACTGGGTATTTTTGAGAAAGACAATTAAAGAGCTTTGTTTTTCTTTTTACAGCTTTACAGATACATGATTCCATCTGTTTGAGATAGGAGTTGGATATTTCAGGGCATCTTGGTCCTGGATTTAACCAAGAAAATCAAATAAATTAAGACAAATAAAGGAAAAGAAAAGGCCTGGGATACCCTCCTGACCCTAGAATTGAGGAATCCATCTTAAAACCTGAGTAGCCAAGGGACAAGAATAGTAAATTCCTGTTTTAGGTTGCTTGTTTGCTTGTTTTTCCCTGGTGAGAAGAATAACACAGGTAATAGACAAAGAGGCACACAGGTTCAGTTTATGATTTCCATCTGAAACAAAAAAGTCATTCTTTATTTTTTAAATTTAAATTCAATTAATTAACATATAATGTATTATTTGTTTCAGAGGTAGAGGGCAGTGATTCATCAGTCTTCTATAATACTTAGCGCTCATTACATCACATGCCCTCCTTAATGTCCATCACCCAGTTACCCCATCCCCCCAGCCGCCTCCCTTCCAGCAACCCTCAGTTTGTTTCCTATGATTAAGAGTCTCTTATGGTTTGTCTCCCTTTCTGGTTTCGTCTTGTTTTATTTTTCCCTCTCTTCCCCTATGATCCTCTGTTTTGTTTCTTAAATTCCACATGATGGTGAGATCATATGATAATTGTCTTTCTCCGATTGACTTATTTCACTTAGTATAATACCCTCTAGTTCCATCCAAACAAAGTATTTTTGGTCTGGAAACTGCCCCGGTATGAATCATAGCCAACCCTTCCTAGAAGTGGAAGAAAATAAGGAAGAGAAGATGAAAATAAGAACTTGTCCATGTCCTATAGGCTGCCTGTTGTATTCCTAGGGTGTGCATTGCCCAAATCCTACCCAGAGTACCCAGAGTATGACACCTTTCTTGTATTAAAAAAAAAAAAAAGGAACATGGACTCAGTATCTTGAAATATGGCTTATGTCATTTCATCAAAATCTGCAGGCATGAATAACTGAGATGATGTATTCACCCAGCTTCTAGTATAAAAATCTTGAGAAAACAACAAGACATATGTCTAAATTTCCTAGTCTTAGGGTGGTAGCTGTAGAGATGGTGAGATATTGTCAGACTTAGAAATTTTTTGAAGCTAGAGCTGACAGGATTTGCCGTTAAATTTAAGTGATACATATGAGATAAAGGGAAGACTCACAGATGATTCCAAATATTTTCCAGAGTAACTGGAATATAGTTGAGATAGAGATAGATGGGAGGAGCTTGTTGAGGATGATGAGGCATTAGGAGTTTTTGCACATGTTAAATTTGAGATTCCTACTGGACATATGTGGTCAAAATCAGCAACAGAACTGACAGTTAATAGAGTGAAAGATTATATTCTCTTTTAGCAGTATGAAAGAAATGAAAGAGTTTGCCATGTCTTTCCAGAGCAGGCTTTGTGACTGACTGTCCCTGGCAGTGGGATTAATCAACTACACTGATCAAAAATCACCTCATGTCTCATAACTCTTCACCTCTCCCAGCATTATTGGTTCAAGATCTACCATAATCTGCTTAACTTGCATTTCCTTTTTAAAGCATTTATCATTCTTTCACTCTCATTAGAATATTAACTCTATGAAAGCAGGGACCGAATCTGTCTTGGATCATTGATACATCTCAGTACCTTAAATAATTCTTGACCTACATGAGATAGTCAATAAATACTTGGATGAACAGAAGATTAGAGGAATATCAACTGGAATCTCTTTTTCTCTATTCCTCTCTGTGTCTCTTTCCATGTGTATCTCCATCTCTATCTCTAGATTCATCTTTCTTTCTCTCTATCAACAACTCTATCTTTCCCCCAGATTTTACTTTCTGTTGGGCTACTCCATGTAGATGGTCCTGGTGCCTGGATGATCTATGTTTAAAATATCCTTAGAGCTTATGTCCTTTCTCTCCCAGGGTTTATATGATAATCTTTAAAAAGACACTGCTAACCTCTTCCCAAGTAATGTGCCTACCAGAGATTAGGCAGTGCGTGGGGGTGATGAGATCTCTAACTTCCAGTCATGGGCTCACCTGTGTATTAGGGAAGAGAAATCCCTTATTTGATAATTTCAACAGAATCATGAGAAGTTAGGGAGAAGCATTTACCAAAAGAAGGAGATTCAGCACAGACAAAATAATAGCATGACCATCATAATAAAATAAAATCAATAAAATGTTCTATTTATAGAGAGCTTTAAATTGTAGAAAGCATTTTGAATGATATTAATTCGTTTAAAACCAGTCTTCATAATTTTTATATCAACTGTACAAATGATGAAACTTGATCCAGAGAATTTAAATAACTTCTACACAGAGCTAATAAATGTGTTTGGTGGGCATGAACCCAGGGTATCATATGATCAAATCAATGGATGCAGAAAAGCATTTGACAAAATCCAACACCCATTCCTCATAAAAACTCTCAATAAAGTAGGAAGGAGGGGAACTTCCTCAACTTGAGAAAGAATATCTACAAAAGCTTAAAGCTAAAATCATGCTACTTAATGTTTAGAAACTCAAAGCCTTTCCATGAAGATCAGGTACAAGGCCTAAAATCATGCTACTTAATGGTGAGAAACTCAAAGCCTTCCCATTAAGATCAGGTACAAGGCAAAGATGTTCTCTGTCATCAATCCTTTTTAACACTGTACTTCAAGTTCTAGCTAATGCAATAAGAAAAGGAAATAAAATGTGTACAGATTGGGAAGGAAGAAATAAAACTGTCTTTGTTCACAGATGACATGATCATCTATGTAAAATATGTTAAACAATTGACAAAGTCTCCTGAAACTAATAAGCAGTTATAGCAAGGTTGCAGGATACTGGTTAGTATACAAATGTCAACAAGTGAAATTTGAAATTAAGTATACAGTACCATTTTAATGTTCACCCCCCAAAATGAAATACTTAGGTATAAATCTAACAAAATATGTACAAGATCTGTATGAGGAAAACTGCAAAACTCGGATGAATGAAATCAAAGAACTAAATAAATGGAGAGGTTTTCCATGTTCATGAATGGGAAGACTCAATATTATCAAGATGTCAGTTCTTCCCAACTTAATCTATAGATTCAATTGTAGTCCCAGTCAAAATCCCATCCACAAGAGTTTATTTTGTGGATATCTACAAACTGATTCTAAAGTTTATATGGAGAGGCAAAAGACACAGATTGGCCAACACAATATTGAAAAAGAAAAATAAAGTTGGAGGGCTGATAGTAATCTACTTTAAGACCTACCATAAATCTAAATGAATTACAATGGTGTGGTATTGGTAAGAGAACAAACAGACCAGTGGAACAGAATGAAGAACCTGAAAATAGGGAATAGACCCACAAGACTATAGTTAACTGATCTTTGACAAAGGAGTAAAAGTAATAAAATGGAGCAAAACCAATCTTTTACACAAATGGTACTGGGACAACTGGACATCCACATACAGAAAAACAAATTTAGACACAAATCTTACACCCTTCACAAAAATGAACTCAAAATGGATCACAGACTTAAATGTAAGGTGCAAAACTGTAAAACTCCTAGAAGGTAACAAAGAAGAAAACCTGAAAGACCTTGGGTAAAATGATGCCTTTTTAGGTACAACACCAAAATATGATCCATGAAAGAAATAATTGATAAGCAGGACTTCATTAAAATTAAAAACTTCTGCTCTGTGGAAGACAATGTCAAGAGACAGAGAAAACAAGCCACAGACTGAGAGCAAATGTTTGCCAAGACATATCTGATAAAGAACTATTACCCAAAATACACAAAGAACTATTAAATCTCAACAATAAGAACACAAACAACTGAATTAAAAAATGAACCAAAGACCTTAAGAGACCTCTCACCAAAGAAGATATACAGATGGCAAATAAGCATATGAAAAATGTTCCAGAACAGACGTTACTAAGGAAATGTAAATAGAAACAACAATAAATTAAAAAGGGCCAAAATCTGGAACACTGAGCACCAAATACTGACAAGGATGTGGAGCAATAGGAGCTCTCATTCTTTGCTGTTGAGAACGCAAAATTATACAGCCACTTTGAAAGATAGTTTGGTGCTTTCTTACAAAACTAAACAGTTTTATCATTTGATCCAGTAATTGTGCTCCTTGATATTTACTCAAATGAGTTGAAAAATTATGTTCACATATAAACTTGCTCATGGATGTTTATAAGAGCTTTTTTCATAATTGCCAAAATTTGGAAGCAACCAAGATGTTCTTTAGTAGGTGAATGGATAAATAAACTGTGGTACATCCAGACAATGGAATGTGATTTAGTGTTAAAAAGAAATGAGCTATCAAGCCATCAAAAGGCATGGACAAAACTTAAAGGAACAATTACAAAGTGAAGAGAGCCAATCTGAAAGACTAAACACTATATGATTCCAATTATGTGACTTTCTGGAGAAGGCAAAACTATGGAGACAATAAAAAGATCAGTGGTTGCCAGGGGTGGTGTGGACTGGAAGAGATGAATAGGCAAACCACAGAGGATGTGAACTCAATGCAAAGCTTTTGTATGATAACATAATGATGGCTACATGTCATTATACATTTGTTCAAACTCATGGACAATGCCAAGAGTGAACCCCAATGTAAACTATAGACTTTGGGTGAGTATGATGTGTCCATGCTGGTTCATCAGTTTTAACAAATGTACCACTTTTGTGGGGAATGCTGATCCTGGGGGAGGCTGCACACTTGCGGGGACAGGGATTTATGAGAAATAGCTGTATGTTTCCTTCAATTTAGCTGTGAACTTTAAACCTTTTATTTTTAAACTAAATTTTAATAAAATTTTAATGAAGAAAAGAGAAAATACATGTATTATTTATGATACAGGTTACTATATCACTATAATTTATATTGATTTATTGTTCATTTGTTTAAAGATTTATTTTTGCATGTAGAAAGGATAATTCTAACTGTGAAAGAAGAGATCTCACAAAACTCATAGTGATGAGCCATCACAAGATATAAAAAACCCTTTGAGAGGCAAAATATAATTAATTTTCCTTGCAAATAAATCAAACAAAAGGATACCCCCTATTTGTTTATTGGCTTAGCTAAGTAGTATATATATAATAACAAATTGAAAAGTTTATAATTCCTTTTGTTCATCAAAATATGTATATTCCTTCATGTTTACCAAATGATTTTATGCCTTAAAAGTTAAAAAAAGAACTTCATAGAGAGATTTTTTTTTTTTACTTTCTCTTTTTAGAATGAATCAAATCAGACAAGAACCAAAGCTGCCCAAATTAGATATCCTCTTCCCTGATTTCCAAATCCTTAATTTCAGTTTTAGGAAATACTTGTTAAACAGAAGATTAATGTCAACAGTTCAGTTATTATCTCAGTGGTTATAGACTTTTTTTTCTCTTCTGTACCAGATTTTCCTGCTGAGCTAAGTCCAGGCACAGCTGTTATTGTTACAGCAACTTGGTTAAATGTAATCAATATTTTTTGAATGCCTACCTTGTGCAAGGAACTGTGGCACTAACTAAAGAAAAAATGAAATTTCATCCAGGATGCAGTCTCATGAGCTGATTATAATAAAAACTTCAATGACAGTGATTCAAAAACTGGCCTAATAGTGTTCATTGTTCTGGATCCACTGTAACTCATTTTTATTATTAATGAAAAACATTTTACACCAATATTTTAGTCAATTCTCCCAATATGGGAATAGGCGTTTATCAATGAGCCAATTTTCTAGTCACTAGGTGACTGACAAGAACAGTGTCTAGGGTAAATGTTTCTCCTTTGGATGAAGGAACCTGAATTCTCTATCTGGTTCCGGTCAGTGAGCACACTTTGAAAGAGACTTCATAAAGATATGAAATCAAATCACTTTCCAACAGCTTTAACTCAATCAAGTAAACAACAGAAGAGAAAATGAATTGCCCTTGTAAAATATTTCACGATGTAAAGCAGAAATTTTAGGTCAGAGTTATCTAGTAATTTAGAAATAATTGAGAGTTCACAAGTTCTAGAAAATAATCTAGATATTTAATAGATAATCAAGGAAGGCCCTTTTATACCTTTATTTTCAAGTATAAATTTATATAAAAAACATTTTTTTCCACATGTCAATAAAAAGCTACTATAGTTAGTCTCAAAAATGCATGATTTTAGGGGCACCTGGGTGGCTCTGTCGTTTAAGTGTCTGCCTCTAGCTCCTTCATGATCCCAGGATCCTGGGATAGAGAGCCCTGCATCAGGCTCCCTCCTCTACGAGGAGCCTGCTTCTTCCTCTCCCTCTGCTTGCCATTCCCCCTGCTTGTGCTCTCTCTCTCTCTGTCAACTAACTAATCTTAAAAAATGCATGATTTTTTTTTTTTTAATTTTGAACCTCCATTAAAGATCTCCTTTGGCAGGGACGCCTGGGTGGCTCAGTCATTAAGGCTCAGGTCATGATCACAGGGTCCTAGGATCGAGCTCTGCATCGGGCTCCCTGCTCTGTGGGGAGCCTGCTTCTCCCTCTCCCACTCCTCCTGCTTGTGTTCCCTCTCTTGCTGTCTCTCTCTGTCAAATAAATAAAATCTTAAAAAAAAAAAAAGATCGCCTTTGGGTCTAAATACCAAGTTGTCCAGCACAGGAGAAATATAAAATTTTCCTCAGCTCAATGGTTCAAGAAAATAGGTGGATTTAGGGAGTTTATATTGGAAAAGAATAAATAGAGCTATGCATATTTGAAAGGCAGTCTTGTGGAAGAAAAAATATACTTATTTTTGTCACTCCAAAAATGCAGTACTGGCACTAAACTAAAGGACACAGATGCTTTTACTTCAACTTAACGACAGTTGGGACAACTGGAGTAGTAGAAAAATGGGAAGATCTGACTTCCAGCAAGTGTGACTGCTTGATTGCTTGAAGTGCAAGCAGATGCTAAATAACTCTCTGGTGGAGCATCTGTGTGGAGTAAGAGATTGGGCAAGATGACCTGGTAGGCAGAACCTCCAGAACCATGAGAAGTAAATTTCTGCTGTTTATAAGCCATCAGTTAGTGGTATTTTGTTATAGCAGCCTGAATGGACTAAGGCAATGTTCTATTCATCTTTCTCAGCTATGAATAGGACTCTGAACTGAGCTTGAAGTCACACATCTATCACTTGCTGAGCCAGTTCTTCCAGGCCAACCAGATGGGTGCCTTAGTGTATCGGTAGGGTGAAGAGATGTAAACCACTAACTTGAGTGATGGAGCTTGACTTTAAGGTGAATTATCATCTCAGGGGGGCACTGTCACTTCAGGTCCCCTTTACCCAACTTGGGGATGAGTTTCTGCTTCCCCAAAGAATTGAGAAAGATGCTTTTCATTGTTGAAGACGAGTAACATGAGCTTGATAACCTGCCTACCTCTGTTCACTAAGCAATCATGCTTCCCCAGTAGAGGGTTTGACTGCACTGGTGCCATTCATGACTGTGGAACTTCTGCATCGAGGGCATGTGGCTCTCCTCCCTGGTCAGCAGGTCTCTCTTCTGTCTTGTAGTCATAATTTCCTGCAAGGTTAAGTCACCCAGTTATATTAGGTGACTTAGCACTAGGACTTCTTATAGCACTTTAAAAAATTGTGACAAATCAATTGTTACTGATAATAATAGCCATTTAGTTACTGGGCTTTTCTCTTCTTTCTAGAAAGTGAGCTTCATGTAAAAATTAGACTGAGTCTGTCATGCTGTCTCATTTATTTTCCAAATATAGAGCAACATAACACACATACCATGTGCTCAATAATGTTTTCAAGAGCTAAATGGATAATTGGCACCAATACTTTCCAAAAGTGGAATTGCTGCGTCTAGAGTCACAGCTGGTGCCACCTCTAAAATCATGGGTGATAGTTAAAAGGGGAAATCTGACAGCCACTGAAGTTTCCTAGACGAATCTAGGGTTTTTCAAACTACATTTTATTTTTGGATCCCCATATTTTCTTTAAAAACTAAAAATTAATTCTGTATTTTCATTTTAAAGATGAATCAGAAACTATGAGCATTTTCTGGATCATATGGATGACCATCTGATCCCTAAGAACCATCACAGGATGTCAGTTCTCATAGGTGTTTAAGATTTACCGGTGCCCCTTAGTTGCAAGTATTTGGAAGAAGAACAGCTGAAGCTAGTATTTCCATGACATGTTAGAGCTAAGTAAAGGCCAAAATATGTTTTAGTTTACTCAAGGAACTAAATTTCTCAATAGTTCAAGCGGAGAAAAGTGGAGGGACATGCATAATAGCAGAGGCATGGTGTCAGCATCACATATACATTAATAGCTTAGTTTCAGCCAAACCTACATCTATAATTGTGTTAAATTATTGCTGACAATTTAAATGTTTATTATTTTATAATTTTGATTTTATTGAATTTGCAATTTAAAAATTTCATAATTAAGAATTGTCTAAGGAGTTTAAACTTAACAGTATGATTTATTTCTTATTGTGTTAACATTTTAAGTTAATTTAAATTGATTCTAGGCTTCCAGAGAATTCTTTCTCTTTAAACAGTTTACTGAGGTTTGAGATTCAACTAGTTAGACTAGTGCATTCAGTACATAGAATCACTGTACTAGAGGCAGTTTAAGTCAGAAATAAGCAGTGTTGAATTAAATCAATTTGCACTGGATGCTTGGGTGGCTCGGTTGGTTAGGTGACTGCCTTCGGCTCAGGTCATGATTCTGGAGTCCCAGGATCGGGTCCTGCATTGGGCTCCCTACTCAGTGGGGAGTCTGCTTTTCCCTCTGACCCTACCCCCCCCTTGTGCTCTCTCTCTCAAATAAATAAATAAAATCTTTAAAAATAAATAAATAAATTTGCACTGAAGTATTAATTTGGAAATTAAAAAAGCAAGTTTCAGAGCGTAGACATATTCACAGTATTTTCTGGGTGAAGGAGTTTTATAATCAATTCATGAAATTCTTTTTTCAAATCTTGTTTATTTTTTTACAAATTGAGAAGCAAACCATTATATTTCCATTGAGTTTTCAGGAGAAAAAATATTTTGTGCCACTCTGTGTGGAAAGATACTCCTAGAGATTCCACAGCTTACAAGACTCACTGTAACCAAGTGCCAGCAGGGTAGACTGAATGTCAAGGTGGCTATGGAGATTTAGCACTGATTTTGGACCCAAAGAATTTTTTTTTTTTTAGTACAATCACACTGAACAGAAAGAAATCAAGTGTCTTACAATTGAATTTGACCCTAGTGAGAACACTGACAGTTCTGGACTCTCAGATCCCTGGACTACAGGCTCACTTAGTTGACTGTTGTCAAACGATTTTGCATATGTCATTTGGAATATTGTTTGGGCAGGTTGGTTTTTGCTCTAGAGGATATTTATAAGACTTAGACAAAATTATGGCTTAAGGTTGATCTGTGAATACCGGTCCTCCTCACTGTTGAAATTTTAGAAATGGAACCAGTAGTCAGCTTCCATTAGATGGTAAGGAGCTTAAAATTGATTCCTATGAAGGGGAACAGAGACCCCATTGTAGCAGGGAGTATTGATCTATTTCTCTACAAACTATCCATTTCTCAAAGTGCTTGGGGAAAGGTTGATACAAAGGGGCGATTACACTGTTTTGCTTTGCCCCTCTTGATACTGAACAAAAAGAGAAATGAAGAAACAAAAAAACTGTGACATATACAAGTCTAAAACATGGGTAGAGATCAAAATGACAAATCTGATCAGTCTGGAAAGAGGTCTCAGTTTCAGAAGGAAAATGTATCTCCCAAAAGCGTTTAAATATTCATTGTAGTGCAAAATCAGAATCTATACATAATCTTTCCAACGATTAGAAGAAAAAAATAGGTGGTAGTTTGACAACAATAAAAAAGATGTTATGTATATTATCTTTTCATACTGGGCTTTGGGGAAACTTCACATTCAAATTATGAAAATAATTACAAACGTTAGAAGTGGGCAGAGCCGCTTGTACAAGCCCGGGAGCGCTGACTCTACCCACAGGCAGTGTTAACTCACAGAATGCAGGGGCAGACATGGAGCGGCACTCTGCCTACCTTCAGGACTATTTTAAAGGTTGGCTAACGTCTTTATTTTATTATGATTTTTAATATGTTTAATTTTATTTTTTTAAAGATTTTATTTATTTATTTGACAGCAGGAGCGAGAGCTAGAGAAAGCACAAGCAAGGGGAGCAGCAGAGGGAGAGGGAGAAGCAGGCTCCCCGCTGAGCAGGGCGCCCGATGCGGGGATGCGGGACTCAATCCCAGGATTCTGGGACCAGGACCTGAACCGAAGGCAGACGCTCAAACAAGTGAACCACCCAGGCAACCCTGGCTAATGACTTTAAATTGACTTTTAAAACAAACCAAATAATATCCCCATAAAAACAGTAACCATTATGTGTAACATCCAAAGGAGAGTAAGTTGGCTTATTTCTCTATTTCTTTCATCTGCCTTATTTTATTTGTTTCTACTTCCCTTTTCTTTCACCATCCGAATGAAGTCCCCTGGGACCAACCAAACCTTTGTTTATTTTCAAATGTTCAATGAGCTCATAAAAATAGAGTGCAACAGGGTTTTCTTCTGAGACGGTGTGTGTGAGTGTTGGCCCGGGATATGTCTGCTTCATGGCAAAAATAAAACACAAGATTACCACTTAAGAAGAAAAAGAAAATTGGAAAGGACATAGATACCTTCTCTATAAAATGGCTCCATATCATAGAAGGACAGTTTTTAACAGGCATAAAGTAGAAGGATCTAGGGGCCGGTTTGGGTAGATATTGGGATTGCAAAAGAATTCAAGTTGTGAGAAATATTCTTAAATTTTATAGAGGAGTATATTGCTCTGAATCAGAGACAGCCATTTAGATAGCTAGCCATTCTCCTTTCTCCAAAGTCATCAATCAATTGTCATTACATCTTTCTCTTATCTTTTAGACTTGAATAAGTGGTAAGAATTTAGAATAATTACTGTTTTGTTATATATTATTTACTATATTATATGACTATATATTCTATTAGTATGCAGTAACTAAAATGAGAATATGATTATTTATGTAAATGATTATATAAATTTCAAATATCCTATTTTGGTAAATCTCAAAAATTCAGAGATTTGCACCAGTGGTTTTATTATTATAACCCTTTGAAACTAAGGTACTACATAAGCAACATAATACACGCTTTTCTGGAAGAAAATGATCTATGATAATGGAAGTGGTGAAAGAGTCCATGGATGAATGCTATGTATATTTAATGTATAAACCTATTATTATCCCAAACTTTCCACTCTATCCTTTATTTTTCACAACCAGTGCTCCTCTTCACTATCACTTTCATTACAGTTAACACAAAGACTTCAGAGGCATAAAGAGTTCAGATTAAATTCAAGTAGCCTGTTAAATTTTCAAAGTGCAGTGATCAGGAAAAAAGTTGGGGAGGGCAAGGTAAAGATGTAGCAATTCAGAATCAGAACTGACATTTACCAAACAACTCAGACTCAACCATCCTATGTCTGTAAAGTGCTAAAACAGATAATCAGTCCATTCAAATTCCCAGTGGATGAATTCAGCCAAACTGACCAATGGCCTTATTTGTAATATTTAAACAAATACGCTCATTGTGGCATGGATTTGGAAATTGCTTCAAAAGCAATGCTCCACAGCATTTTGAAGCTATGGTTGATACGAAGCACCAGCTGTGTACCAAACCCCACTGGAGGTGGGTACACAGAGATGTTTGGGGACATCTCTGATCCCCACAGACAAGTCTTCCAAGTGGATGCTTTTTAGCCTTATTCTGCAGATGAGAAAGTTCAAAGGGACGAAGTAAATTGCTTGAGGTCAGAAGGCTAGTAAGTGGCACAGGTGGAATTTGAACCCTGCTCAATCAGACTTGAAAGCCCTCAATTCTTGGTTACTATATGGTGCTGCCTCCTAACTTTAAAGCAGTCAAATTGTTGGTCCTAATTTGGAATTAGACACATTTTTCAAATAATTTATTGTACTGCCTAATCCATTTTTAGAATAAAAGGCTAATGGAATGGAGTCAGGCATGTTATTTATAAGAAATTAAAAACTTAATTTTCAGGCTATGAAGTACAAATAAAGCAAACATAAATTTTTGTCCATGTTATTGAGATGAATTAATTATCCTGTTTTTATAGATTATGAGCTTTGTGATGTAGATACAAGAAATTTAGAATCAATGTAGTAATAACTTCCAACTGAGACGTCAGTTATTTAAATATCTTTTTTCTAGCTACGTTTTAAGATAAAAATATTTAGTTGCTACTGTGGAATGAAAACATGATGAACTATGAATTTTGTAGGTGTCTTGATTCTAGTTATTACTGTGCTTCGTATCAGGGGTCAGAAGCCTTCTTTCCACTTCTTAGTGGGTTTATTTAAAGTTCGAATTCTATTTAGGTTTCTTCTCATAAATATTAGCTTTTCAAAAGAATATATAGATGCTCTAATTAAATGTTTGTGTCTCCTCAAAATTCATATGTTGAATCCTAACCCTATAGGTGATAGTATTAGGAGGTGGTGATGAGGTCATGAGGTGGAACCCTTATTTTCAGATTGAATCGCTATGATTTGATAATTGATCCATCTCGCTGGGTGAGCCTGCAAAACAAGGAAAGCATGTAGTTAGGGCCTTGAACCTCAGACTCTAACAGTGCCCCAGATTTGCTACTTACTGGCTGAGCATCCATGAGCAAGCTGGATACACTGCAGCGCCCACACCATTGTCAATGACTTTTAACATTCATTTAGGAAGGAGGCAAGAATCGGGTGGGGCACCCCAAGAGTAGAGGAATGTTGCAATGTACAAGATGCTATTTTGTTGTTCAAATAAATAATCTCCCTCAACACAAGCAATATCCCCAAACATCTATTGATTTGTTACAGCGATGCCCCTGAAATTCCAGTTTTTACAAACCTTTTTTTTTTTTTTGTAAGTGCTTCTAACTAAGGTTTTATTTGTTTGTTTGGTTTGGTTTTGTTTTTTGGGGTTTTTTATTGGGTGTTTCCTAAGGGCTCCCCTCTTGGGCATAGGAGGGCAATTGTTTCATCAGCAAATTAGTTCCTAGGTAAAGCGGCTACCTTAAAAAAACCTTAGGAAAATAAGAATAGGCCTGAAGTGTATTTGGCATTTTTTCCTTTTGGAACATTAAAACAAGGTGTTTGATAGAATGACACAGGATAAAAACATGCTATTCAAGTGATCTGATAAATGATGACAGTTTGTTTGAGAAAGGATTTTTATTTAAATGCTATCTCTATGGATAAAATAATCATAGAAATTGCTTTGACAGAAAATCATGGGTTCCTCAGTTTTGTGCATATATATACAACCAAGAATACCAAACATGATGTGAAAAGAGTAATTTTTGAAAGTCTGCTAATATATAGTCTTGCTTAAATACCCTTTCTAATACTGCAATAGCAACAGCACTGTGGGCTTTATTTTGTTATCATAATATGGAAGATTGATTTAAACGACTCTTCCTATTTTTTCCCCCATTTTTGTTTCCCTACTGGCACAAGATGAGTTATCTTATGTAAGAAATAGGAACAAAAGTGAAAAATTATATTTCACATCATTATCTTTATCTGAAAACTTATTTATTCACTTGCTTGACATTCTGGACCTCCCTGGTACACTTTGTAGTAAAATTGAAATTGCAGTTACTTTCAATTATTTGTTATGCTAATTACCTTTATAATTGGGTCACAATTCCTGAATGGCCTGCATAAGTCATATCAAATGTGTAATTATAGTAATTTTATCTCTATTAGTGTCTTCTATTAACCAGTTCCAGAATTGTCAAATAGTTAATTAGCTTCATTAATATAAAAGAAATATTTTAGAATCAAACCAGACTGGAGATATTATTACTATTAAAACAAAGAATACCAAGTGTCAATAAATTCTGGATTTTCTGATAACATTTCAGAATAAAACCCAAAATTCTTAGAATATGTAATAGTTTCAGTTATAAACATTAGTGCTCAAAACAGAGTATGACATTGGGGAGGGTATGTACTATGGTGAGCGCTGTGAATTGTGTAAGACTGTTGAATCACAAACCTGTACCTCTGAAACAAATAATACATTATATGTTAAAAAGAAAAAAAGAAGAAGATAGTAGGAAGGGAAAAATGAAGGGGGGGAAATCGGAGGGGGAGATGAACCATGAGAGACTATGGACTCTGAAAAACAAACTGAGGGTTCTAGAGGGGAGGGGGGTGGGGGGATGGGTTAGCCTGGTGATGGGTATTAAAGAGGGCACGTTCTGCGTGGAGCACTGGGTGTTATACACAAACAATGAATCATGGAACACTACATCAAAAACTAATGATGTAATGTATGGAGATTAACATAACAATAAAAAATTTAAAGAAAAAAACCTAATGATGTAATGTATGGTGATTAACATAACATAATAAAATAAAAATAAATAAAAAAGAAAAAATAAAAAAAAAAGAAAAAAACAGAGTATGAAATTCCCAAAAAGAAAAGCCAATAGTTTTGATATCACTGCCCATGATGTATTATGTTTCAATATATCTGTGTTTTTAGGAAAAGTCGTTTGAGGTTTTTAATGAATTTTCTTCAGAGTTTTAAATATAATAATTTGTTTTCTCACTTGAAATCAGAAATTCTAGAGCATCTAAACCATGCCATATAAAAGTCAGAAAAATAAATAAAATCTGTGGAATACTAACATGATTTGAAATATGATAATTATACAATAATAAATTAAGAAATACTCAAAACCCCTTGGAAAAATCTTATGTACAAGCTAGGTCTTGGTACCAATACAAACCATTTTTGTTTTCCTAAAGCAGAAGGCACAGAGAAAAAAATCTCACCATAAACAAATACTGTGAATATTTTGAGAGATCAATCAATATGCACATCAGAAAAAATAAATTCTAGACTAAGGTAGCTAAAATTTAACAAAGCAGTATTTATATTCCCTAGTAAGTCACTGAATGTATTTCTTTTTTTAGAATGTTATGCCAAAAGATGAATCATCCTAATATCTTTATGGCTTATTGGCTTTTCCAATTATGCAGACATTTGTATTCAGTGTTGTCCTTCTTAAGAATTTTAAAAGCATTGTTAAAAGAATAAAAGAAATGCCTTTATCTTTTCTATTATAATCTCTTCAGGGGTCCCACATACTTAACGTTTTCTAAACCGATCTTGTTTGCCAGATCACCAACTTGCTTATCAGAAAATTTCATTATGTTGTCCAAATACTAATAAATATGGCAACTTAATATTGAGGAATTTAAAAAAATTTATTATCGAAGGTTGCATTTATTACACAGGGTCATTGCTAAAAACAAACTTAAACAAGCCAAGCTTCCTGTCCTACAACAAACTTACAACATAGAAAAGATCTCAAACTTAGAGATAATGCTAAAGACTGATTGACTCAATTAGCAACTGTTTATTGCCTGTTATGGGTACATCAGGCCTACATTAAAGCATGGAAAAAAGGGGAACCGTGTTTGTATGCTTAAATGTTTTGTATTCTACCGTCCTTTATTGGAATGTGAAGAGTTACCTTTATGGGGAAGTCAAGTCGTAAAATCCCACCGGAGCAGCCTTTCTGTATGATGTAGAAGCCAGCTAGCTCACTTTTCTTAGGCTATAACCTCAGTGCACAGTGGTTTCTAAGTGGATCTTCTCAGATTTTCCCTGTCCTCTATCCACCATCCCTCCTAAGTAGATGGAACTTGGTAGGATTTGGTGGGATTTCCTTTACTTAATCCTCCCCAAAATGTACAACTTTATCAAGAAGGATTTCCATGAGGCTGCCCGTGGTTCATTCTTTCATGCTAGTTCCATACCAAGTAAAAATTGCTCAGTTTGTAATACTGCATATCACTGGCAACATTTTCTCAATTGCCATCTGTGAGCAGATAGAACCCTGCTAAAACATTACCTCTCTCTGGTATAAAGTAATAGCACTCATAATTTGGGAATTTCAGTATACCTCATAATTCTACTAGTTACCACAGCTGAATTCCAATTATTCCAAATTTTGTGAAATGGAAAAAGCAAAGAAAGGAACATAAACCATCTGACTAAGGCAGCAAGACACATTGTCTCTACCGGTGCTATAGCATAAAAAAGCCTGACAGGGTTGAGTTTGTTTTTAACTACCAGAGAGTGGGAGAGAGAATGGCTCCTAAGCAATCTAACACATGCTTCCAGGAGATATAGGAAAGAGGGGGTGGTCTTCTGTCAGGTACATATGTGATGCAGCCTTCTGTTTTAGTACTGTGAATAAGGGGTCTCTGATTGAAGGAAGGAATGGCTAAGGAAGGAACAAAAGTTTTGGCATTTTTCCAAAAGGGTGTTTTGGCTGCCCCCATAATTCCATTTTTCAGCCTGTTAGAAATCAGCTCTTTAAAAAGACCTCTCACAGCTGCTGCTGAGCTAGATGCCTGCTGACCAGGCAATTCTCTGAGTTAGGCTAAGTATATAGCATCCTGAGCTCAAGAGGAATCTGACTTGGATTTTTAACCTCTATTATGGAAGAGATGGATATAAGATGGAATCATATACACCTGGGACTAAAATTTAGTGTTCAGCTAAAAAAGTCAATACTTGGCAAGTTAGAGAAAGAAAGATACTAACAACCCCTGGTAGATCCTTCTCTATTTTTGTTGTTCCAGGTATGGCACAATACTAGGACCACCCTGAGAATGGATGGGGGATGGGGGAAGCCATGTCCTTGCGTAGCTGTGAAGAAAGGAGGCACTACAGAGAGAGCAGTCCCCTGGCCATCAGTATTAGCATCACCTGGGAACTTCGTAGAAACAGAAATCCTTGGGCTGTATTCTAGACCTTCTGAATCAGAAACTCTATGGGTGGAGCCCAGCAATCTGGGCTTTAATGTCCTCTAGAAGAGTCTAATTCATACTACAAGTTAAGAACCACTGGTCTATAAAGTCAAATAAGTACATTAAGTGCCTGTTTCCTTTAGAGACATTTTAAAAAGAGTCCTCTCTAGGGATGATGGCAGACCGAAAGCATACCTCCACTTTGCCAGACGATAGACATGGAATCGGGTTAAAAACGTGCACGAATGCTGTGCCGGAGGAAACTTGAGAATTCCAATGCCCAGAGCTGCCTCTAGCTCAGACCTTCTGTGTTTGGCTGCTTTCTCTTGACGTTTCGTTAGCTCCAGAGCCATTTGGCAATTTGATTTTAATCCTTTCTCATGGCCGCCTCAGATTCGGGACGGTTGGAGTGCCTCCAGTAATGTCCTTCGTTCATGTAACAATCTGGCCAAGGTGTGGGAGTCAGTGGCCCACATTCCGGTCACATCTGCCTGGAAACTGCTCTAGTAGTCCCAAAGGGTCTGAGAATCAATCCTGCTCTATGCCTGATCTTCTCCACCTTACTTTGTGTTGACATTTTTACCTTTGAGTTGAGATAAAGCAGAGGAGAGTGAAAATGAAATGTGTATTTTCCACGTGTGCTTTCCTCAAATTTAGGTTTCAAATTCTTAAGCCTCTGCCAGGAGAGTAATTAGCAGCCCAGATAAGAGGCCACCTAAGGCAGCTACCTGTCTGCAACTGGCCCGGCAGGAGAGAGCTCTACACTTGATTGGAGAGTCACAGAGTTTACATACCCATAGTTCATTTTCAGAAGATAAGAAGTTAAAAGGAAAATTTAGCAGGAAAGAGCATGGTTTTTATCTCTGCGTTACCATCAGTCTTTCTATTTTAGAGGTTGATGTTCGGATGTTCTTGCGAATGAGGTAGGGAATTTAAAAAGCAATATTTAAGGGAAGCCCTCTGGTGAAGGAGGATGATGTTACTCTACCACCTTCTGCTTTCAGGAAAAAAGTGCTTCATTCTGTCGCATTGTTACTTATCCTCATGTGACCTAAACAGCCAGAGTCAAGAAACAGCAAGAGTTCCTCGGATGAATGCTGGAAGGAAGATTTTAAAACGACTATGCTAAAATAAGAAGGGAAATCGGGGGACTGCTGGAAGGAGTATTTGCTGGAGGCTCTGGGAGGTAGATCTCTGTCGGGGGTCTAGAGAAGGCTGCCAAGAAGTCGGAGAGATGGTGTCAAAGGGCCCGAGTCACAGTAAGCAGATCATTCACCAGAGGGTCAAACTGGAATGGCCAGGGGTAAGGGAGAATGCCGGGTGGTGTCCCTGGGTTTCAAAAAGAGTATGGGAGGAAGAATGTCCAGGTAATTCCCTGAAGAACTTAGGGAGGAGGGCAGCAAAGTTTCAGAGAACAGCAGCTGTAGGATAGAAAAGGAATTACGATAAGTGTTTAGTGAATTCAGAGAAATGCCATTCAAATTACATCATTATTCAAGGGGCACAAAGATAAGTGAATATACTAGGCCCCCGACAGTGTCAGAGTCTCAGGCCTGATCTCTAACTTCACAAAAACTTGCAAAGAAATTAGAAAGATCATGCAAATCCATGCAGGTCTCATGCCACATTGTGGGCTCAGGGCTTAGTGGAGAGCTTGGCCTTTGAAGGTCCCCAGTAAATTTTTGACGTTGATGACAACTGTGGCTTTTTTAAGACTTCAAAATTGAGTAAGTGACAATAAGTTAGAATTTTTCTCAAAAAATAATTCTGGAGACGCATACTGGAATCCTAAAATGGAATATTAACGTTTAGAAGGAGACTTAGAAATGACTCAATGACTGATTCTATAAAAGAGTCTTTGTGAATTAAAAGCAGACTTTGGAGGGAGAGATAAGTTAATTTCTAACCGTTTGAAGAAAATGGTTCAAAATTTCTGAAAACTAAAACTGTTTATTGTGGTTCACTTGCTGTAATTGTTATTTATTATGATATGCTATTTATTTTCCCATGGAACAATATCATATTCTTCAACAAAACAGCTGACCTAAATAGTAGTATATCATATTCTGAAGTCCTTTGTAGAGGTCGTAGAATCCAGAAAGGGCACGCCTCCTTCCACAGCCCCTTAAAGTCTTTTCAGCATCTCCACATGGATGTCCATCTGCCTCTCCACACCTCTACTTACATGTCTAAAATGCATTTTAAACTTACCATGTCCCCAACTAAATTCCACTTCATCCCCAACAAATCTGCTCTCCCCTCAGTGTTCCTTATCTCAGCAAATGGCAACATGGTGATTTCAGTTGCTAGGGACAGAAAAATGGCAACATTTTTTTTATTCCTCTCTCTCTCTCTCTTTCTCCTTCCCCACCCCCTGTCCCCCCAAATCTAATTTGTCAGGTGTGCTATTGGCTCCACCTACAGAATTTATCCACAATCAGTCCTCTTCTTACCACCTCCACCATTGACACCCTTAGGCAAGCCATGCTCGACTCTCAACAAGATTGGTGAAATAACCTCCTAAAGAATTTCCCTGCTTTCATCTTTGCTCCCCAGCAGTCTATGCTCAACACAGCACATCCTTCTCAAAGTGGAAGTCTGATCATGTCACTCTGCCTCAACCCTCCACTGGCTTCCGTTTTCATCAGGGAAGAAGACTAGGAATTTTAGCATCAAATTTCTAGATGACATTGTAGAAAGTCCTACTTGATCCAGACCCAGCTATACTCCTTTCTCACTCTCTCTTTTTTTCTAATCAAACTTTAGCTTTATCAAAGCTCAGTTCAAATACCACCTACTCTATTAACGTTTCTCCTATTAATCCAGATTTTGTTTATCATGTCCTCTGAACTATACAGGCTAGAAATGTTAGCTTGGCATTTAATTTCATGCATACCATAGTGTATGCAATTTGGTTCAAAGAAACATTTGATAAGTGTCCATTCTAGTTATAGTTAGATACTACTTTCTTCCAGAAAGTATTCGAGGAAAATTAAAATACATAATATATAGTGTAATAACATAAAAACAGAAAGATGATTGCTCATCTTTAGATGAGCCTAGAATGTCTTCTAGGCCAAAGTGAAAAAGTAAGAATTCACTTATTTGAATCTTCTCTCCTCACATCACATAGTTCAACTGGACTGACAATACCAGAGATTTAAAGAAAAGGGAAGTATGTCTCCTTTTTGAGTGTTTTGGATTTTTTTTTAAGTATAAAAGAAAAGTGGCACTAATCTTTTCAATTCTCCCACTGCTTACAATATTCAAAACTTCCTCCTCTGAGTGGATATGGAATAGTGTGTTTTTACTGACCATTTTGAACGAGAACTGGGCTGCTATTTGACCCTGTTTTTGGTTTCCCTGCTTCTTACAGGATGAGACATTGGGATCAACTGAATCTTAAAACATCTGCAAACACCAAAATTTGAGCCACTGCTATAGCTACCAATCTCCTAAATGAGCTTCAGCCTTCTTTCTCTTGACTGGTCCATCATCCTTAAATCGATTTTATAAGACCCAGGGAATTTTTGATAACATTTACTTAACAAATATTTATTGATCATATCTGTGCCTGGTACTATGATAGGCTCTGTGGTAGACATTCCAACAGTCTCTGAGGATGCTATCATTCATTGGTTTAGTCACTATTAAGACTGAGTCCATGGGGGGCGCCTGGGTGGCTCAGTTGCTTAAGCGACTGCCTTCGGCTCAGGTCATGATCCCGGGGTCCTGGGATCGAGTCCCACATCGGGCTCCCTGCTCAGTGGGGAGCCTGCTTCTCCCTCTGACTCGCTCCCCTCTCATGCTGTTTCTCTCTTGCTCGCTCTCTAATAAATAAATAAAATCTTTAAAAAAAAAAAAGACTGAGTCCATGGAAGATGATTTTTGATTCACAAACTCAGAGATAGAATTTACTAATAGGTATAGTAATAGCATTTCCTTTAGCCAGTTCTCACTGGTCAATATAAAATTAAATCTGATTGATTTACTTTAAAGCCAAATACATTTCCTGTCATTATCAGCCCCACCTGTATGTCATTTCAGATACTTCTTATTAGCAACTGTACCTGCACATATTCCTAACTGTAGCAACCAGCTTTGTGCTGGTGCAATCTTTAGCATCCCACTTTTGCTAGTATCTATTATATCTCATTTCCTGCCCTGGGATAACCAATGAGAATCACTCAATACCAATGTATATGCAATTTATAGGTTCAGAGTTATCAGTGCTCAAGGACAACCATTGACCAGGAGCCTATGGATAAATTCTTTACCCTTTCGTCCTTCAAGTGGACACATTTCATAAGGATCCTCAGAATTCTTTGGGATTGTGCTGCAACCATCTGTACAGAGGTTGGCTCAATGACACATCCTTGTATTGTGTTTCTCTCCTTTTGCATTTTACTCCCATGTCCTTCACTCCTGTTCCCCAGGTCATACAAGCACTGGCACATAAGCCTCTGTCTCATGTTCTGCATTAGGGCAAACCAGGTTAAGAACTGTCTAACCCTAAATATACGCCAGATAGCGTTACCTCTTTTCAAGGAAATGTAACTCTATTATAGTATTCTGTAGAAAATTCTTCATATATAGGGTGTGCCCTGTTTTCCTGTCCTTATCTCCAAGGTGAGCTAATCATTAAAAAATGCCTTAAGAAATCTCTTTTAGAGCTTACCAATGTATCAAGCTCAACCTAAGCTAGGTTTTAGGGACATAAAAATATGAAAAATAAAATTCCTGCCTTTAAGACACTTGGAGTGTATTGACAAACAGACATCTAAACAGACAATTAAAATATAGTAAAGCAAGAGCAATGGTAAAGTTTTGCATAGGTGCTAAGACTTCTGAAAGAAAAGGTTCTGAAAAGAAGAGACTCTAGAATGAAAAACCAGGATTAAACCAAATAATAAAAGAGGGGAAGTAAGACATGCCAGAGATAATTATATAATAGTTCAGAGCCTTAATAACAAAATACCTGCAAAAAAGTAAAAGCAGTGAGCTTTATGAAGTGTATAAAATCAAAGAAGATGAATTTGCAGAAACAGGTAGGTGTTGGGCAATAGAGAGACTCAAATGACTTGGTAAGGAAACCATAACTCATCTTGCAGGTGATGAGAAGCCAGTAAAAATGGTAGTTCTTAAACTTTTTGGAGTCAAGAATTATTTTGAAAATCTGGTTGAAGTTACTGTCTCCCTGTCCAAAAAGAGCACATCTGCCAAAAACTTTTCATTCCATTTACTGTGAATTATTGTGATTCCCCTAAAACCTGCCCACAGACCCTCTAAAAATACTCATGTTAAGATCTCTTGCACTAAAATATTTAAATCATAAGAGTAATATGTTTGGATTTGTTTTGAACATTCTGGTAGTCATATGGAAAATTGGTTTTTGAAGGGCAAGTTTCTAAGTATGACCATCAGTGAGGACATTATGTAATAATCCAGGTGAATAAAAATGAGCAGCAAACTTATAGTAGTGTATAAAGAAGAAGTGATGGATTCAGGAAATCTCCTTAGGAGGCATAATTAGCAACACTGGGATTGATTAGCAATACAAGGTGATGAAGAAAATGAGTCTGCTTTTGGACATGTTGCCTTTGTGATGTTTTTGGTGCATCCAAGTAAAACGTCCTACAAAAATTTGGCTTTATCAATCTTGAGCTGAGGACTCAAGATAAAGATTTGAAAAATGTCAATCTGTATGTAATTAAAACCATGAGTAGATGAGCTGATTCAGAGAGTTGGTATAAAAGAGATTGGGAAAAGAGTGTGCATACAAAGTACAGTTGAAAGTTAAATAAAAATAAGGTATTAGAAGTTTCTGTTTTATATGGCAATTAGGCCAGACAGTCATTTCAGAATGGGAGAGACACAGACCAATTAAAATAAGTTGAGGAATGAATGAAAACTATGGAAGCAAAGGTAATGAATGAAGAATATTTAGAGAGTTTTGTTCAAAGACGAATGAGCGAGAAAAAGCAACAGTTAGATGTTTGAGGTAATTATGGGAGGGATTTTGTTTTGTGTTTGTCTTTTTTTTTTTTACAGCTGAAAGAGAAATGAGCTTGCTTCTATGCTGTGGGAAATGAGCAATGGGGATGAACAGAATGAATGGTAATGGATAAAATAAATCAAGGTCCAAGAGAGAGATGAGATGAGGGGATCCAAATCATCAGCCTAAATGGATGGTCTGAGCCTTACATAGGACAGAGGGTCCCACCCTTTGTGAATTAGAAAGGTGGTGAATACTGGCTGGGCTGAAGATAATTCTGTAGGTGCTGTGTGAGGGGGAGTAGCAGATCTTTCTTCCTTAATATATCATTTTTCTAGGTGAGCTAAAAAAGAGATAATAGTTTTGTAAAGACTTTGAAAGGAACAGAAGAAAGACAACCAAGAAGCCAAGAAGCCCAAGTTTAAAGTTGGAGACCATTGACTTGTACTCACCAATCCTAGAGTGTCTGACTTTCTTCCGCATTGCTCCAGGTGCACATGTGTAGGAAAATGATGGATTAATGCAGAATTAGGGTCTGGTTGGTCAGTAATGACGGGAGGATGTAGGTGCACGGGAACTGAGGAGACCACAAGTCCCAGCTGAGTGGGGCAGAACTGGAACGAGGAGAGGCCAGGTACCTGGGAGAAAAAGAAATTGGGATCCATATTTGACTGAAGAGAAAGTGTTAAGAACAGTAAGTTTGTGAAAGAGCCTAAAGGAGGCAAGTTTATTGTCAGAGAACAGAACATTGGATTGAAAGATTGCTGACACGGAGCAATTCTGGGTTATCTGTCCTTGGGCGAGAGAAGGTAAAGTAGAAGGGAAGATTTCCAGATTAGAGATCAAGAGCCAAATTAGTGGGTAGATACACAAGAACACAGAAATCATTCAAGGTGATAATGATGCTTGAGTTGAAGAAGAAAACTTTGATTCTGAGCAAAGTCTTCACAGGCAGAAAGAAGGAAGGTTAATATTTCTAATCCTGTGTTATCTGAGGTCAAGGAATTACGCAGCTTCTTTTGGAGAGGATACACTCTCATATTCTTAGAGGAAAAAAGGGTGCAGTATTCTTGGAAAAGGGTTTCAGTGATGACAAGGCGGGACAGGAAACATTTTGTTTAGATATTGAGAATATAAGAGAGTGTTTAATATGGAAAAGGAGTTTTAGAAAGCAAAGAGTAAAGGTTCGGGAGTATAAGTAAAACTCTTGTAGTGTAAAGGAAAAAAAAGATTTAACTTTCATTAAGACTGAATTTCCCGGACTTGCCCACATAACCCTTGTTTGCATAGTGCCTATTAACCTCTTACAGAAGTGGTGCTGTGTGGATTACAGTTTGGGAAACACTGGCAGAGCACTCCAGGATAGCAGGGCTGTGAAGCATTCCTTAATGGAGTTGGTGCCAAGTCACGGTAACTCCAACTCTTAAGGTATCTGGAGGGCAGTGTTTGGACAGAGATGAGCCAGCTTCAAGGCCACCCAATCTGTTGAGTTGCTTTCATGGCCATTTGTCTTTTTGACTCAGCTAAATTGAGAAGTCTGAAATCAGGATCAGTTGTCACTTATTTACATCTCTACCACATTAGGCTTATTACTGAGCATATTAATAAATACAAAATAAATCTTTCTTATTGAAGCTTGCAGTGAGCAAAAAGAAATTTACAACTTAGTTTTTATTTCTTGCTTCTTTCTTTCTGCCTTTGTTGGAGATTTATTTTCCATTTAGGTTTTTAATCTAATTTGAAATACCCAAATATGTTGGATTTCGTTGTCAATTTTTAATAATAATGTTTACTTACACCTTGCAGTATTTCATGTTTCTACATACTTTATCTCTTTGAAAATTTGATGAAATGGTCCTAGACAAAGGAAATGCAAAAAGACTATTTGATACTGCAGTTTAGTGATTTATTCTAATGATTAGAAATAAACAAAATAAAAAATAGTTGGACAGATTTGAGAAGTATGTAGCTAAATCATTTAAAAGTGATGTTGTTCTTTCAAAGTAAAATTTTAAAAATTAATTCAAAGTATAAAATCAATAAAAAAGGTATAAAATGTATATATTTGACCAAAAAATGTCCTATCAGCAAATTACTCTTGAGAATTCTTTAGTTAGCTTATATAATACAGTAAATATGGTTTTGTGTACAGAAGGTAATATGTAACTATTAATATATAATGTGTGCAAAAATGTGCAGAATTTAATATTAATATTAACTTAATATTAAAATAATAAAGATGAGAATATAATTTATACTATTTATAGTTACACAAAAGGTAAAAAGTCATGCATATGTGCTTGAATATGCAAAAGCAAAATGCAAATTAGTATGTCATTCTACTGTGGCATATAAAAGCAAAGATGTAAGGCAGTTGAAAAGTTTAACTTTTGAGCCTTGTACAGTTATGGATTGTACTTGCGTTTGTATTTTTAAAAATATCAATGCTATTTGTTATGCATTTATTAATATTCTGCCATGAGGGCACTTGCCATCAGCTAAATACAAGAAAAAAATAAGGGCACCAATAGAAACTTCCAATCTCTGGATTATCTGATATACTGTCCTCCAATATTAGCAGAGCTTATTCTTAGGACAGAGTTCCAACAGTTATTAATAAGCTCTACCTCATTTGATAGGGTGATTTCACAGTATAAGGTAAATCCAGACTGTTTGAGTTAGATATCGCTAGTCTCACCATTGCAGGGTGGAGACAGAAGTTCAGAAATATATTGTCTTAAAAGTACCCATGTCTTCCCTTCCTGAAGACCCAGTGTCTATGAGAACCCTGGGGAGTCACACAGATTAGGAATCTTAACTTCCATTGTTGAGACTTACCTTGACCTGCAGGCCTTTAAGCTCAAGTTTGGTTGACTTGGAGAACTGTGTTTGATAAACCTCTGTGTAATCATGGAAACCCTCTCATGCCCCTGGATCCAGAAGTAAGGCGAGCCCACTGTGTTGGACTCCTGCTTTTCTTCCACTCACTTCCCCACTGTAGTTTTAGTGAAAATGTTTGCTTATAAACCTTCCTCCAGTCAGGCTGAGAAGAAAAGCAGATTCTGCCTAGACTTAATCTTCCCATTTATATAAGGAAAAAAGATGATGCAAGACTTGTCCTTAAAGGCTACAAAAACAAAAACACTATATGACAAAGGCTTTAGTAAACCTTTATTTCTACTTTGAGGAATGGCGTCTGATTTTAAGTTGGAAAAGTTCATAGTCATGTCCCCAGTAGTGTATGGTTCACATTTCACAATTCAACATTATTCAAGGTTTCAATGACCATTTTTAATTATTTAGGCTTCAAGGAGACAACCTGGCAGAAAGGACGGAGGAAACTTCACAAGCACTTCATTCTCCAGATGAAATACCAGATTCTTTGGGTAAGTTTTGAATCCAACAATATTTACTGTATTTGAATGGCACCTGAAGATTAAAAAACAAAGAAAGAAAGAAACAAAACCAAACATCTTGCCCTGCTCCAGATCATCCAGATCATGGTAACGGTCAGTCATATATCCACCACTCCCTCGTGTATGTGTATGTCAGAGGTTAAGGGAAAGGAGAAAAGCAAACAAGACATGTGGATTCTGAGGAACAGCCTCCTCATGTCTGTGCCTGATTTAGGGACAAACTGGTCAATTATATGTTGGCTCCGCCCCAAATTTTGTCACTCCTTTAAACTTGTTTTTGTAACTTACCTTGCCTACTCCCATTTTCACATTATAGATCCCTTCAGACTTTCCAGCAGAAATGTCAGCACCATGCTGGGTTTTCCTCCCTCTTTCTCAGCCTTATTAAATTGGTCTCAAATTGTGGCAGTGAATTTCCTCCCAAACCAGCCTCCTCTTCATCTTCCCTGACACTACCTCCTCTGTGCTTTCGTCCTTTTTCTCTGCCTACTGGAACAAGCCTATAAATGGGTACTCCTTGTACTGTCTTATCTCTTTTTAGTTTATTACCTTTCTAAAAGTAAAGCTGCTTCTTTTATCCCATTTTCTATAGGACACAATTCAAACTCCTTAACACAGCATATTAAGGGGTGCCTGGGTGGCTCAGTGGGTTAAGCGACTGCCTTCGGCTTGGGTCATGATCCTGGAGTCCCTGGATCGAGTCCCCCTGTAGGGCTTCCTGCTCAGTGGGGAGTCTGCTTCTCCCCCTTGCTCTCCTTCCCCTGCTTGTGCTTTCTCTCTCTCTCTAATAAACAAAACCTTAAAAAAAAGACACACAGCACATTAAGTTCATGTCAGGGGACTTCAAAATGTTTCCGGCATAAATAAAAAAGTACATATAGGGCCATGACAATGGCGTCTAAGATATATCACCACTTCATCATTCAGTGTTCTGGCTAGATGTGGTCAGTACATCCAGTTGGGATAATTAGAAAAGAAGCTATGGGAAAATATTTTCCTTACATTTAGATAGAGAAGGACATATTAAAGAAGGTGAAAAAAAAAATCCCAAAGCATAACAAAAAAATTTAACTCAAGTATAGAGTGTTAAAAACTCCTTCTCATCAAAAGATGCCAGAAATAGGTGAATCAATAAGCCACAAAATAGCAAAATACTTTTGCAATATATTTGTCACTGATTAAAGACGAATATTTAGAATACATAAACACCATACAATTTAATAAAGATCAACAAACCAATAGAAAAATAAGCAAGAGATATGAACAGATATTTCACAGAAGAGGAAACACAAATGGGCCAAATGAACATACAAAAAATGCTTAACTACTGTAGTAATCAAAGAAAAGCAAATTAAGACCCTAGGGGGATGTTGTTTTACAAGCTTTGGTTTGGTATTAATTAGGAAATCAAACAAAAGTGCTGGTGAAGACAGAGATGAAAAGAAACTCATACATCCTAGGTGGGGCTTAAACAATTTTGGAAACAGTTTTCCATTATTTTAAAGTCTTGAATAGTCACATAATTTAAAGCTTAGAAACTCCACGTCTGGGTAAATATCTTAGAGAAACAAGTCTCAGGTACCAAGAAACGTGAACAACCTTTGTTGATATGCTGGTGGATGGGAAAGTGGATACACTGTGGAATTGTCCCATTATAGAAAACTGCATTTCAAATACACACATAGGATGGTTGAAATCAGAGGTGTGCTGGTAAAATTAACAACTCTTTTTTTGAAAAGAAAGCCCTGATTTGTAGAGATTGATGTTTTCCATGATGTAAATACTTACCACTCTGGCTGATTTAAAGCAACTGATCTGAAAATGGCAGTGGGTCTCCCAATCTGTATGAGCAATTTACAGCTCACAACTGAATGAGTCTTAAAAGCCTAATACTGATTGAACAAAAGCAAGTCATAGAACACCATTTTTATAAAGCTCAAAACTAGCAAATCTAAATAATATATTCTTTAGGAAAACATACATAAATGATAAAATTATATTTAAAGAAGGGAATGAAAGACTCAAAATGGTGGTTATCCTCGGGGGATGGGGAAGCAAGGAGATAGGATAAGGCAGGTGCTCACAGGTGTATGCAGGTTATTGGAAATGGTCTAATCCTTAAGTTAGCAGGCCGTTTGAAGCTGTTTACCATTGTGCTTTGTAACTAAATATACTATATATATTTTTTACTATATATACATATATATATATACATATATGTATATATACGTTATATATATATTTTATACAGTTGACCCTTGACCAACATGGGAGTTAGGGGTGCCAACCCCTTGCACAGTTGAAAATCCAAGTATAATTTTTGACTCACCAAAAACTTAACTGTTAATAGCCTACTGTTGACCAGAAGCCTTACCAATAATATAGTTGATTAACACATATTTTATATATGTACTGTATACTGTATTCTTACAATAAAGTAAGTTAGAGAAAAGAAAATGTTATTAAGAAAATCATAAGGAGAATACATTTATAGTACTGCACTGTATTTATTGAAAGAAATCCATGTGTAAGAGGACCCATGCAGTTGAAACTCGTGTTGTTCAAGGGTCAACTATATATACTTTTTTACATGTCAAATGTTAACAACATTAAACATTAAAAAACAAAGTGTTGGGGCGCCTGGGTGGCTCAGTCGGTTAAGCGTCTGCCTTCTGCTCAGGTCATGATCTCCGGGTCCTAGGATCGAGCCCTGTGTCAGGATCCCTGCTCTGTGGGGAGTCTGCTTGTCCCTCTCCTCCCAGCTTGTGCTCTCTCTTGCTATTTCTGTCACTATCTCTGACTCTCTTAAATAAATAAAATCTTAACAAAACAAAACAATGTGTTGTGGGAACATAAGCCAATGCCAGTGTAGCACAAGACAAGAAATGATAGTAGTTTCTTTATACTGAAATCTTTTATAGTACTAACGAGATGATATACTCCCATGGTAGACCTTTTTTTTTAAATAATTTTTTATTGTTATGTTAATCACCATACATTACATCATTACTTTTTGATGTAGTGTTCCATGATTCATTGTGCATAACACCCAGTGCTCCACACAGAATGTGCCTTCTTTAATACCCATCACCAGGCTAACCCATCCCCCCACCCCCCTCCCCTCCAGAACCCTCAGTTTGTTTTTCAGAGTACATCATCTCTCATGGTTTCTCTCCCCCTCCAATTTACTCCCCTTCATTCTTCCCCTCCTGCAATCTTCTTCTTCTTTTTTATTTTTTAACATATATTGCATTATTTGTTTCAGAAGTACAGATCTGTGATTCATCAGTCTTGTACAATTCACAGCGCTCACCATAGCACATACCTTCCCCAATGTCTACCACCCAGCCACCCCACCCCTCCCACCCACCACCACTCCAGCAACCCTCAGTTTGTTTCCTGAGATTAAGAGTTCCTCATATCAGTGAGGTCATATGATACATGTCTTTCTCTGATTGACTTATTTCACTCAGCATAACACACTCCAGTTCCAGCCATGTCGTTGCAAATGGCAAGATCTCATTCCTTTTGATGGCTGCATAATATTCCATTGTGTATATATACCACATCTTCTTTATCCATTCATCTGTCGATGGACATCTTGGCTCTTTCCACAGTTTGGCTATGGTGGACATTGCTGCTATAAACATTGGGGTGCATGTACCCCTTCGGATCCCTACATTTGTATCTTTGTTGTAAATACCCAGTAGTGCAATTACTGGATCGTATGGTAGCTCTATTTTCAACTGTTTGAGGAACCTCCATACTATTTTCCAGAGGGGTTGCACCAGCTTGCATTCCCACCAACAGTGTAGGAGGGTTCCCCTTTCTCTGCATCCCTGCCAACACCTGTCATTTCCTGACTTGTTAATTTTAGCCATTCTGACTGGTGTAAGGTGGTATCTCATTGAGGTGTTGATTTGGATTTCCCTGATGCTGAGCGATGTTGAACACTTTTTCATGTGTCTGTTGGCCATTTGGATGTCTTCTTTGGAAAAATGCCTGTTCATGTCTTCTGCCCATTTCTTGATTGGATTATTTGTTCTTTGGGTGTTGAGTTTGATAAGTTCTTTATAGATTTTGGATACTAGCCATTTATTTGATATGTCATTTGAAAATATGTTCTCCCATTCTGTCGGTTGTCTTTTGGTTTTGTGGACTGTTTCTTTTGCTGTGCAAAAGCTTTTTATCTTGATGAAATCCCAATAGTGCATTTTTGCCCTTGCTTCCCTTGCCTTTGGCGATGTTTCTAGAAGAACTTGCTGCGGCTGAGATCGAAGAGGTTGCTGCCTGTGTTCTCCTTTAGGATTTTGATAGACTCCTGTCTCACGTTTAGGTCTTTCAACCATTTGGAGTCTATTTTTGTGTGTGGTGTAAGGAAATGGTCCAGTTTCTTTCTTCTGCATGTGGCTGTCCAATTTTCCCAACACCGTTTGTTGAAGAGACTGTCTTTTTTTCCACTGGACATTCTTTCATGCTTTGTCAAAGATTAGTTGACCATAGAGTTGAGAGTCCATTTCTGGGCTCTCTATTCTGTTCCATTGATCTATGTGCCTGTTTTTGTGCCAGTACCATACTGTCTTGATGATGACAGCTTTGTAATAGAGCTGGAAGTCCAGAATTGTGATGCCACCAGCTTTGCTTTTCTTTTTCAATATTCTTCTGGCAATTCGGGGTCTCTTCTGGTTCCATACAAATTTTAGGATTGTTTGTTCCATTTCTTTGAAAAAAGTGGATAGTATTTGGATGGGGATTGCATTGAATGTGTAGATTGCTCTAGGGAGCACTGACATCTTCACAATGTTTGTTCTTCCAATCCATGAGCATGGAACGTTTTTCCATTTCTTTGTGTCTTCTTCAATTTCTTTCATGAGTATTTTATAGTTTTCTATAAAACTATAGATCCTTTGTCTACAGATCTGTTTCTACAGATCCTTTGTCTCTTTGGTTAAATTTATTCCTAGGTATCTTATGGTTTTGGGTGCAATTGTAAATGGGATCGACTCCTTGATTCGTCTCTCTTCTGTCTTGTTGTTGGTGTATAGGAATGCCACTGATTTCTGTGCATTGATTTTATATCCTGCTACTTTACTGAATTCCTGTATGAGTTCTAGCAGTTTTGGGGTGGAGTCTTTTGGGTTTTCCACATAAAGTATCATATCATCTGCAAAGAGTGAGAGTTTGACTTCCTCCTTGCTGATTTGGATGCCTTTGATTTCTTTTTGTTGTCTGATTGCTGTGGCTAGGACTTCTAATACTATGTTGAATAGCAGTGGTGAGAATGGACATCCCTGCCGCGTTCCTGACCTTAGGGGAAAAGTTCTCAGCTTTTCCCCATTGAGAATGATATTCACTGTAGGTTTTTCATAGATGGCTTTTATGAGATTGAGGTATGTACCCTCTATCCCTATACTCTGAAGAGTTTTGATCAAGAAAGGATGCTGTACTTTGTCAAATGCTTTTTCTGCGTCTATTGAGAGGATCATTTGGTTCTTGTTCTTTCTTTTGTTAATGTATTGTATCACGTTGATTGATTTGCAGATGTTGAACCAACCTTGCAGCCCAGGGATAAATCCGACTTGGTCATGGTGAATAATCCTTTTAATGTACTGTTGGATCCTATTGGCTAGTATTTTGGTGAGAATTTTTGCATCCATGTTCATCAAGGATATTGGTCTGTAATTTTCCTTTTTGATGGGGTCTTTGTCTGGTTTTGGGTCAAGGTAATGCTGGCCTCATAAAATGAGTTTAGAAGTTTTCCTTCCATTTCTATTTTTTGGAATAGTTTCAGGAGAATAGGTATTAATTCTTCTTTAAATGTCTGATAGAATTCCCCTGGGAAGCCATCTGGCCCTGGGCTTTTGTTTTTTGGGAGATTTTTGATGACTGCTTCAATTTCCTTAGTGGTTATACGTCTGTTCAGGTTTTCTATTTCTTCCTGGTTCAATTTTGGTAGTTGATACATCTCTAGGAATGCACCCATTTCTTCCAGGTTATCTAATTTGCCGGCATAGAGTTGCTCATAATATGTTCTTATAATTGTTTGTATTTCTTTGGTGTTGGTTGTGATCTCTCCTCTTTCATTCCTGATTTTTTTGATTTGGGTCATTTCTCTTTTCTTTTTGATAAGCCTGGCCAGGGGTTTATCAATCTTATTAATTCTTTCAAAGAACCAGCTCCTAGTTTCGTTGATCTGTTCTACTGTTCTTTTGGTTTCTATTTCATTGATTTCTGCTCTCATCTTTATTATTTCTCTTCTCCTGCTGGGTTTAGGCTTTATTTGCTGTTTTTTCTCTAGCTCCTTTAGGTGTAGGGTTAGGTTGTATATTTGAAAACTTTCTTGTTTCTTGAGAAAGGCTTGTAGTGCTATATACTTTCCTCTCAGGACTGCCTTTGCTGCATCCCAAAGATTTTGAACAGTTGTGTTTTCATTTTCATTGGTTTCCATGAATTTTTTTAATTCTTCTTTAATTTCCTGGTTGACCCATTCATTCTTTAGTAGGATGCTCTTTAGCCTCCATGTATTTGAGTTCTTTCCGACTTTCCTCTTGTGATTGAGTTCTAGTTTCAAGGCATTGTGGTCTGAAAATATGCACGGAATAATCCCAACCATTTGGTATCAGTTGAGACCTGATATGTGACCTAGGATGTGATCAATTCTGGAGACTGTTCCATGGGCACTAGAGAAGAATGTGTATTCCGTTGCTTTGGGATAGAATGTTCTGAATATGTCTGTGAAGTCCATTTGGTCCAGTGTGTCGTTTAAAGTCTTTATTTCCTTGTTGATCTTTTGCTTAGATGATCTATCCATTTCAGTGAAGGGGGTGGTAAAGTCCCCCACTATTATTGTATTGTTGTCAATGTGTTTCTTTGCTTTTGTTATTAATTGCCTTATATAATTGGCTGCTCCCATGTTAGGGGCGTAGATATTTGCAATTATTAGATCTTCTTGTTGGATAGACCCTTTAAGTAGGATATAGTGTCCTTCTTCATCTCTTATTACAGTCTTTGTTTAAAATCTAATTTGTCTGATATAAGGATTGCCACCCCAGCTTTCTTTTGGTGTCCATTAGCATGGTAAATGGTTTTCCACCCCCTCACTTTCAATCTGTGGGTGTCTTTGGGTCTAAAATGAGTCTCTTGCAGACAGCATATCGATGGGTCTTGTTTTTTAATCCATTCTGATAGCCTGTGTCTTTTGATTGGGGCATTTACCCCATTTACATTCAGGGTAACTATTGAAAGGTATGAATTTAGTGCCATTGTATTGCCTGTAAGGTGACTGTTACTGTATATTGTCTGTGTTCCTTTCTGATCTATGCTGCTTTTAGGCTCTCTTTTTGCTTAGAGGACCCCTTTCAATATTTCTTGGAGGGCTGGTTTCGTCTTTGCAAATTCCTTTAGTTTTTGTTTGTCCTGGAAGCTTTTGATCTCTCCTTTTATTTTTAATGACAGCCTAGCTGGATATAGTATTCTTGGCTGCATATTTTTCCCATTTAGTGCTCTGAAGATATCATGCCAGTCCTTTCTGGCCTGCCAGGTCTCTGTGGATAGGTCTGTTGCCAATCTAATGTTTCTACCATTGTAGGTTACATATCTCTTCTCCCGAGCTGCTTTCAGGATTTTCTCTTTGTCTCTGAGACTTGTAAGTTTTACTATTAGATGTCGGGGTGTTGACCTGTTTTTATTGATTTTGAGAGGGGTTCTCTGTGCCTCCTGGATTTTGATGCCTGTTTCCTTCCCCACATTAGGGAAGTTCTCTGCTATAATTTGCTCCAATATACCTTCTGCCCCTCTCTCTCTTTCTTCTTCTGGGATCCCAATTATTCTAATGTTGTTTCGTCTTATCGTATCACTTATCTCTCGAATTCTGCCCTCGTGATCCTGTAGTTGTTTCTCTCTCTTTTTCTCAGCTTCTTTATTTTCCATCATTTGGTCTTCTATATCGCTGATTCTCTCTTCTGCCTCATTTATCCTAGCAGTTAGTGTCCCCATTTTTGATTGCATCTCATTCATAGCCTTTTTGATTTCGACTTGGTTAGATTTTAGTTCTTTTATTTCTCCAGAAATGGTTTCTCTCAATAACTTCCACACTTTTTTCAAGCCCAGCTAGAATATTTAAAGTCATGATTCTGAACTCTAGGTCCGACATCGTACTAATGTCTGTATTGAGTAGGTCCCTGGCAGACAGTACTCTCTCTTGTTCTTTTTTCCTGAGGTGATTTTTTTCGTCTTGTCATTTTGTCCAGAGGAGAAT
The DNA here is from genome assembly GCF_009762305.2 of Zalophus californianus. Taxonomy (NCBI): domain Eukaryota; kingdom Metazoa; phylum Chordata; class Mammalia; order Carnivora; family Otariidae; genus Zalophus; species Zalophus californianus. The sequence goes on from NC_045598.1 coordinate 128,363,196, forward strand.
AGATGAATGAGAGAACAGAATGCTAACAGGTTAACAACATTTCCAGCAAATATACTCTATACAAATCAGAAAAGACCTGAAACCAGGGGACAAGAAAGGGAAAGAAAGAAGAAAGAGAAAAAAAAAAAGGAAAAAGAAAAAGATAAAAACAAACAAAAACAGAGCGAAAAAAAACCAGAATATGATCAAATATGATCAGGCTAGTGCATAGATCAGTGCCACATAGTAGATTTTGGACGTATTTTGGTCTGTTAGAAGAAAGTGCCTGCTAAAATTTTAAAGTAAGAAAGACTTATAGATGTACAAAATAAGGGCTGATACAGTGAAGGGATGGAAGGTGACTGTAAAGATGAAAACTATAAAAGATTTTATAAAAGGATTTGATAAGATAAGAAGTTGTTTTTAAAAAGAAAGAAGAAGATTTAAAAAATAAAAAGAAAAAAGAAAAAAAAAAGGGAGAGAATGTGATCAGGCAGGAGACTAGAACAAAGCCATACACTAGTGATTTAGGGTATATTTTGATCTGTTAGAAGAAACTGTATCTCAAAATTTTAAAGAGAGAACAACTTATACATATATGCCAAAAATAAGGGTAACTACTATGAAGGGATAAAAATATGACTCTAAAAATGAAAAATAAAAAATATTTTTTTAAAAAAGGGATTGATAAGATGTTGGTTGAAAAAGGGAAAGAGAAAAATTAAAAAAAAAAGTTAAAAAATTAACTTTGAAAAACTAATGAATTATGGTAAAAAAGCCATGAATTCTATGTGCAGTATTCCCCTAGCGCTGGAGTTCTCCCTTTCTCCTTGATCGGTAAACTTGGTCTTGGCTTGCTGGCTGTTCGTGCTGATCTTCTGGGGGAGGGGCCTGTTGCCGTGGTTCCCAAATGTCTTTGCCGGAGGCTGAATTGCCCCGCCCTTGTGAGTCCGGGCTAAGCAAGCTGCTCGGGTTTGCTCTCAGGAGCTTTTTGTTCCCTGCAAGCTCTCGGTACAGCTTTGGAGGACCAGGGCGAAAATGGTGGCCTCCCAATCTCCACCCGGAGGAGCTGAGAACTCGGGGCCCCACTCCTCAGTGCGCCCCCAGAGAAAAGCAGTCACTCCCGTCTCCCCGGTCTCCAGCCGCACTCCATGCTCACCTGGCCTGTGACCAAGCGTTTCTATCTCTGGCACCCGACCCCGTGTGGAGTCTCCAACCCCAGCAGATCCCTGCGGTGCGCTTCCGCGCCGCTCCTCCCGGGGGAGGAAGGGGAGTCCCCCCGGCTCTGCCGCTTGTTGGGTCCCTGCTGGAGGAGCAGTGGCCCGACTGGGCTGCGGATCACAGTTTATGGCAACCCCGAGCTGAGAGCCCGCGCCTCGGCTCCGTCTCTGCAGCCGGCTTCCCTGCTCCGATACCTGGGAGCTCTGGCGCACTCAGTCACCCCTGGTCTTTCTGTGACCCCAAGGGTTCTGAGACCACACTGTCCCGCGAGGGTTCCACCTCCCGCTGAGCCACTGGAGCGACGTCCCTCAGCGGAGCCGACTTCTAAAAGTTCTGACTTTGTGCTCCGCGGCTGTAGCACTTGCCAGAAGCGGCCGAGGGAGGCCCCCACCCCCGCCGTCTATCCTCCCGAATATCGCCTCGGATTCACTTCTCTGCACGTCCTACCTTCCAGAAAGTGGTCGCTTTTCTGTTCAGAGTGTTGCTACTCTTCTTATCTTTGATCTCCTGTTGAGTTCATAGGTATTCAGAATGGTTTAATCCCTATCAGCTGAATTCCTGAGACCAGACAAAATCCAGGGCTCCTACTCCTCCGCCATCTTGCTCCCCCCCCCAAATAAAATCTCCCATGGTAGACCTTTAACATTGACAATGAAAGATGAACCATGTGGCACTAGCGAAACGGAGAACCCAGGTTGGCCATTCCTTGACATTCTAGGTTTGGAGTCAGCCTGGCTTCTCTTCATTGATAGTCTTGCATGTGTACCTTTACTTAAGCCATTCTTCCTTGATTCATAGTGAATTCTTTTCCTCCCCTCTGCCCATTCAGATTCTATGCTCTAAGATCATGTCACGTCTCCCTGGTGTCCACCCCACACCAGTTTTCTTTTTCCTTTTTCCCTAATAGTTTCTGAATTACTTCTTGTGTGTTGTTCTTGCTCCATTGGATTATATGCTTCTTGAGGCTTTCTTGTGTTCCCCATCATGCCTGGTATAAAACTAGACAAAAAGCAGATATTATTTAATTACTGGCCCATTATTATTTTTTAATTTTTTCAAAACCACTGGAATCCACTAATCCACCAAGGAGATATATATCCTTCAGCAATCACATTTACATAATAACTGAGTATTGTAGGTATTTAAAGTTTTTGGAAAATTTTCACAACGCATTGTCACTAATATGTGGTTGATTATACTTCATTGCATCCACGGGGGGGGGGGGGGACAATATTCATTAAGCTCCTTTCTTGAACTGCTTATATCCTGAATTCTTTACTTTCAAATTTTAGTAAACCAAATCAGCAAATTGCAAAATATAATTTTCTGATTCAATACACTCTTTTCCACTTAAGTTAGATTACTAGATTCAGTAATTAAATATCTTTTGGCATTATCTGAAGGTGTGGATGTGATTTTTTATGTCAACTGTGCATCCACATTGTTTGGCTCAATAAACATACATATTTCTATAAATAGGTGTAACTTTCTGCAAAAAAAAAAACTCTGTTGTGACATAAACAGCAAAAGTAAAACTAATGAGAGAAAAAAGGTGGATATAGTTAAACATTGTGGTAAACCTACAGATTTCTAGGTTCCTACCTGTGTGCCCAGTCAGTCGCATTGGCTAAGTTTCTCAGCCCAGTGCTGCCAGATACTGTTAGATTTTGACAAAATCACTTTGTTTTTCTGTGTTTTGGTTTCTTCTTCTCTAAAATGAAAAGACAAGATAAATTCTAATATTTGAGAAATTTAGATACTCATTTCCCCCTCCATGCGATTGAAAAAAGCTCAAAGAGTTCATTGCTTGAATTTTGAAAATCATTTATACTTTTTAAGTACAGTGAGTATACTGTCATAAAGAAATTGTTCTGGAATAGAGTAAAATAGCTTACACATATGCACCCACCAATTACTGCTAATAAGCAATGCACTCAGAACACTTAAAAAATGGAATGTACTCCTCCAAGCATTAAACATGAAGATTTTATTTTCATGATGTCTATTGTCCCTACTGGTATATTAGATTGATATTCTGGCACTAGATTTGGACTGTTTAGAAGGGTTCTTTCAACTTAACAACTTTTAATATGGATATGTAAATTTGCAAATATTCTGGCAGCACTTCACCATTGTCCTTCTACACTAAGTTGAATTGACCTCACTATATTGTAGATCTCACTGGATATGGCACCAATAGCCAGGAAGAATTCAACCAAGACAAGAACAGAACAGAATGTAAAACCATAAAAAGTTACTACTACCTTCCCTTTATAAATGTTCATTTTTCTTAAAAAATTCATATTGTAAAGGTGTTCAAGTATATTCCAAGAGAGAAAGAGTCATAGAAAATTATCTTGCTCAACTTGTTTTGAAAGCATCAAGTTGAATGCCTGGCATACAGTATTTATTGAATTAAATGATTATACAAATACACAAATAAATGGATGAATGAAGTGATTAGTACATACATGCATTAAAAATCAAACAGAGTGACAGGGGTGCCTGGGTGGCTCAGTCGTTTAAGCATCTGACTTCAGCTCAGGTCGTGATCTCTGGTTCTTGGGATAGCGTCCTGGAATTGAGCACCCCCCCACCCAGAGTCGGCTGGTTGCTCAGCGGGGAGCGGCCGCTGTCTGCTTCTCCCTCTCCCTCTCCTTCTGCCCCTCCCCCTGCTCATGCTCTCTCTCTCTCAAATAGATAAATAAAATCTATTTAAAAAAATCAAACAGAATAACAATACTTTTTTAAAGTCGTTAACTGGGGGTGCCTGAGTGGCTCAGTCGGTTAAGCAAGCATCTGACCAGCTCAGGTCCTGGGATCGAGCCCCTCATGGGGCTGCCCGATCATCAGGGAGTCTGCTTGACCCTCTCCTTCTGCCTCTGCCTCTCTCCCTGCTTGTGCTCTTTCTGTCTCTCTCAAATAAGTAAATAAAATCTTTAAAAATAAATAAAATCATTAACTCACTGAGAAAAACTTGAGAATAGTGAGCATTTCTAACTTAAGAAATCAACAAATCTACAAGAGGGTTGGTTTTCTTCTGTATATGTAATATGCTTTGTAATGTAGAATAGAACATTTTAATATTATTTATTAAGTCAATATTCTACTTAATTTTAATACATAAGTGAAACAAAAAATAGTGAGTGAATACTAAAATTACATTAATATTTGCTCACAGTTATATAGAATATAATTGAGCCTTGTAGGACTTAAATTATGCTAATTTATACATTCTAATTTAAAGAATCAATGTCTTCTCATCCTTACAACTGGGTGTTAGTAGGTAGGGGTTCAAGTATTCTTCATAAATGGATTAATATTTTTGAACTTGTGTAATTCTCATCATCTGTCCTGATTTTATCAACAAATTTTGCTTCTTTTGGATGTCATTGTTTTGTTTGGAAGGGTGGTAGGTAACATTTTAAAATTTATCTATGGCTCAAGAAAGTATGTCGTTCTTCCAAAGTTAGTTTTATGTTGGAAAGAATTCTGTGTTCTAAAAAAAAAAAAAAAAATCTACATTTACATCTAAATAAACTATGTGCCCTGGGATTTAGTAAGTTTTCTTCTTGAATGTAAAACTCTGAATTATTAGAGACAGAGCTCCACGGTTCAAAAGCTATGATTATGGATTTGTGCTAAACTTTCCACCGTCTCTCTGGTCTTAGGTGACCATTAAGCTTTTGAAGGATTTAATGCTTTGATTTTATTCCCAGAGTGCACATTTTATGCAGTGGAAAAAATCTACCTCCATATGTATGTGAATCTGAAGGAAGGTCTTCTTGAGGGATTCATATGTCTCTTTCAAATATTAATAAATATAAGAAACCAATTTTAAAAGTTTCCAGTGGTTTAAAATACTTTCCTCTTAACTGATTTTTGGAATTCAAATAGAAGGTTATTAAAACACAGACTTTTTCTAATGTTCCATATATCTATCCTATTGCAGAATTATTTATAACCCTTAGAAATCCTTGTTGTTGTAATTAATGTAACTCAGTAGATATAAGGAAAGGGTTGCCATCATTTTATTCACATATTAGAAAGTCAATATTCACCCACTCCTCAAATCTAGTCAAGCTAAGTAATCAGGACGTCTCACTTGATACTTAAAATGGAAAACCCACTACCATTTCATGGGATGTACCTTTCTCTAAACTTTTCAGAATTTGCCATTCCATTTAATAGAGAGAACACAAATTGGTGCTTAAATTGTGTAGCCAAAAAAAAAAGAAAGAAAGAAAAAGAAAAGGAGACAGTGGATGGAGAAATAAAACAAATATAAAATTACAAGCCAGAAAATGGACATTAATAAAAGTTCCAACAGTTAGCTAAATCATATGCCAAAAGCAGGCTTGCTCTGACAAACGTAACTGCAGCTGTCACACATTTTTTATCTCATCGAGTCCTTCTCAATTAGAAATACTTAACATTTTTCAAATGTTGTCCTTAAATAAACAGCATTCTACCGTTTATTTTAACTCACAAACACTATGATTTTTCAAGAACCAGTTTGGTCACTTTCATATCCTTCTCATAATAGGTTTACATATCACAGAGTTAGTAAGCAATATTTGACAACAATTTATTCATTCTTTTTGTAAAAATAGATTCTTTACCCGGGACTGAAGAAGCACTAATGGAAGAGGGTGAAGAATTTGAGAAAGCATCTAAATTAATAGGACCTGTAAGTACATTCATTTACTTAACTTTTTTCTTAATTCCTAAAACTGATGTATATTACCAGTAGGAAATTCTAAAAGGAATAGGAAATAATATTCTTTAAATTAAAAAATACTTTCAAATGTGCGTCCAGTATATCCCTACACCATCATGCTGAGTGCTTGATTACAGGTATACAGCAAAGCAGGACTAAGCTCATTCCGCAATTGGGGCAGAAGACTCTTTTTTAAAAGATTTTATTTATTTCAGACCCAGAGAGAGAGAGAGAGAGAGAGCACGAGGGGGGGGAGGGGCAGAGGAAGAAGCAGACTCCCCACTGAGCAAGGAGCCAGATGCTGGACTCAATCTCAGGACCCTGGGATCATGACCTGAGCTGAAGGCAGATGCTCAACCGACTGAGCGACCCAGGCGCCCCAGGGGCAGATGATTTGAATGAGTTGGAAAAAGCTATGTTCTGCTATTGTTAACTGCTGGCTTGTGCACATGAATATTCTAAAAGATTATGAGCTGCCATCCTAAACGTCATTAACTATACACATCTTGATAAAAATTAAATGTTTTGCATATCCTGGAAGTTTACATATAACTTAAGCTTGCTGTTAATTGGTTGTGAAGTCCTTGCGCTCTTTTTGTTAAACTAGATCTCTTCAATAGAGTAGATTGAGAAAAAAAAACCATTAGGTTTAAGATTTTCGATGAAATTTAATTTTAAAAGAATAAACAGAAAAAATAAAATCTACCTGTGAATTCTAAGTGTAAAGTTTGTAAAAGATTGAGTTGCTGTAAAAATGGCTACGCAGTCTTGCATCACCTTAAATTTAATATTTAAACTGGGTTTATATACAACAATAGTCTCTGTATAAGCTTGCTTGGGCTGCTGTAACAAAGCACCACAGACTGGGTGGCTTACACAAGAGAAATTTATTTCTCTCCGTTCTGGAGGCAAGTCTGAGATCCAAGTACTAGGGTTTGTTTCTTCTGAGGCCTCTCTCCTTCCTCTTAAGTGATCTTCAGATATTAAAAGCTGTTAGCATCTCTCATCTGAGACTCGTTTTCAGCCCAAACACAATTTGTTCTTTCAACAAATTCTTACATTGTATAGTTTTCAAAGACTTCAGTATCTCTGACACTTTCTCTGAGCATATTCTTGTTTGCCAAGGCCCCTGTAAAGTGTGGGTTCTGCCACAACCAAGCCCAGGGTTCCGGATAATGTTCCCACATCGGAGAGTATCATGGGGTAGGCACTTGATCAAATATTAATTATCTTTGGATTATAATCTGGGATTTTACTAACTTTTTTAAAGGAACTTTCTGATATTTATAAAATTCAGTATGTTTTGACAATCTCATAAGGATAAAAGCATGTCCTCATTCAGGTTGTGAGAATGTTTCATTCATTACTTTTTGCAAAATTTTTTTTTCTTCCTCTGTGAATTTCACCAAAATCCCTGTATATCCCTCATATATAAAAGAATCCTACTAGATTCTTTTCCTAATCACTTTCTAAAATCAAGATAGATCCTGTGCATAGTATTTTCCTTGCTTATAATACCTAATAACCCAAAAAGGGAAAGAACACTTCTCAGTGATTTCAAGCTGTGAAAGATTTTTACTTACTTTTCTCAGTGTTTACATAGTGCTTTCCTAACGCAAAAATTTGTTCTAAGCCAATTTTACTTGTTTTCACTTATCATTCATTAGGTTTTGAGTTCTTAAAAATTCTACAATTCTATTTAATGTCAAAATAACTATTTAATTCTTTTTGGAAGCCTGCAGAATATAAATAATACATGGAGAAATAAATTAATATCACTACCCTGAACATAATTTCTACACAACAGCTGCTTTTATTATGAAGAAAACATGGGTTAAAAAAAAGTCAGATAATATTTTAGATGCAAATTCCCTAAATAATATTTTTTAGGATTGTATTTTTGATTAATCAAAGAGAAAATTGTGGCTTTATCTAAATATTAATGGAGAATTGGAAGAAAACTGAATATTTTTCTTTATTACCGTAAGAAATGCAAAATACTTCAAAGCAAATTTTGAGTCACATCCTGTAAAAATATAAACATGCCACAAATGTTGAAATTCATCTAGAGCAGTTTCAACACATGCTGTCTTATTTGCTAACTTTCCTTATTGGGTATTAGATATTAATAAGTAGGTAACAGACTCTTGAAAACTGTTTTCCCCAGGGGCTTAACCCATGTTTAAAATATTTTATGACTATTTTGTGAATATTTGAAGGAGGTAAAGGGAACATTTAGATTTACATTTTTATCCTCCCCCAAATAAACAAGTCATTTTTTTGAAATTTCCCTTTCCTCCACCTCCTCCTTCTGCATCCTGGAATGTTTCTTAGCATATGTACATATTATGAAGATTAAAGGTAGACTTGTTAGAGACATCTATTTATTAGAAATGAACCGACAAAAAGAAAATCTTAGGAAGAAAATGCCAAGCAGCAGATACTGATTAATGAACTTTAGTTCATTATATATAGTTCATTATATATATAGTTCATAAATATAGTACACAACTTTTGTTTAGATCAATGATCCATAAAGATTCAATATTAATGATTTTTTTAAATTTCACAATTTCTATAGCTTTCTTAATCTTCACAATTCTATTTTGTTTTGAAAGTATGAAACACATATATGAGCATAATGGGAAGGTGAAAAAATAACTAAGAAAGACATTTAACGTTCAACATCTTACTTTTTTCTTTCTCCTTTGTAAATCTCTTATTTTATTCATTAGTCAATACCAATCAGCCTATCATAAGCAGAGTCCCATAGCATTTTATGTAACTAGTCATCATTCCTTAAAGTAGAAAAAAATTTTAAAAAGGACTCCAGTAGGGAAGGTTTTCCTAAAGTTTTCAGGAGTTACTAAAAGTGTGCTTTTAATACATTTTCCTTCTGAAAAGTTTTATCCCTTTGAAAAGTTATGTTAAATTAACTAGAATGAGAGTAGTGATAATAATGATATCATACATTTCTACAGCACTTTTTAATTGTTAAGCATTTTTACATACTTACTATCAATTGTCTCAGAATTTTGCAAGTCCTTATACACATAGGCTTGACTACCCTTGGGTGAAATCAGTAGTACTCTAAAGTTTAGGTGAGCATACTGAGCTTCCAAAGATCATTTGTCCATGTCACATAGACAGGGCAGAACTAAAACTCGTATTTCCCAGTGCCGCACACTCTCCCAGAACTTGTCGGGATTCCTACAATTACTAAGGTAGTAGGGCCACTATTAAATAGCATATGTAATATAGAAAAGATAAAAATTAGGCCATTATCAGTAGCCAGTATCAAAGGTAGAATTATTCATTAGATTAAGTAGATAGCGAAAAAGCAGAAGTTTGAGGTACTGGATCATGATAGATAATTTTTAAAAATTATTTTATTTAAATTAATTAATTAACATATAGTGTACTATTAGTTTCAGAGGTAGAGTTCAGTGATTCATGAGTTGCATATAACATCCAGTGCTCATTACACCATGTGCCCTCCTTAATGCCCATCACCCAGTTACCCCGTCTCCCCACCTCCCTCCCCGCCACCGGCAGCCCTCAGTTTGTTTCCTAGGGTTAAGAATCTCTTGTGGCTTTAGTGATACAGGGACAAGTGGATGGCAACCCTCAGTTTGTTTTGTAGAGTTAAGAATCTCTTGTGGCAGGTGCCTGGGTGCCTCAGTCGTTAAGCGTCTGAGTTCGGCTCAGGTCATGATCCCAGGGTCCTGGGATCGAGTCCCACATCGGGCTCCCTCCTCGGGGGGAAGCCTGCTTCTCCCTCTCCCATTCCCCCTGCTTATGTTCCCTCTCTCGCTATCTCTGTCTCTGTCAAATAAATAAATAAAATCTTAAAAAAAAAAAAGAGTCTCTTGTGGTTTGTCTCCCTCACTGGTTTGTCTCTTTTATTTTTCCCTCCCTTCCCCTATGATCCTCTGCTTTGTTTCTTAAATTTCACATATAAGTGAGATCATATGATAATTGTCTTTCTCTGATTGACTTACTTCGCTTAGTATAATACCCTCTAGTTCCATCCATGTCATTGCAAATGGTAAGATTTCATTTTTTTGATGGCTGAGTAATATTCTAGTGTGTGTGTGTGTGTGTGTGTGTGTGTGTGTGTGTGTGTGTGTGTGTACCACATCTTCTTTATCCATTCATCTATGACAGGTAATTTTTTTATGAGAGGAAAGGATGAATAAGTTTGGAACATAAAAGACTAATCTTTCTTGGGTCCTTAATTACTGAAGGAGTCTGAGAAACCAGTGCAGCATGACTAAGAAAGGGGATCTTAAAATTAGGGGGAAGGAAAGGGAAAAGGAAAATAATAACACATCTTGGAAAAAATTCCCCTGACAAACAATTCAAAAGTGAAACTCGGGATTCTGGAATTTTCGGGATTAGAGGTAAACTTCGATTACTTTTAAGCTTGCCTCTTATTGTGCTTTGTTGATTAGTAAATAAAGTTTTGTTTAGTGATACAGGGACAAGTGGATGGCTTCTCTCTCTCTCTCTCTCTCTCTCTCTCTCTCTTCTTCACTGATTCTTTCTACTTTCACTCACAAGTAGTAAGGTAGATACTTGATCTTCTGAAGTTGAAATTTCCCACACATACCACATTTTTCCAATATTCCATGAATATGAAGTTAAAAAAGAGTAAATTTGGGTTAGATATAAATATGATTCTCTTTTGATAACAACTCTAATTGGAAGAGACATAAAGATAAAGAAACATTTACATGCATACTTCCAGCAACACATGCAACTGATGTACAAATTCAGAAAAGAGTTTTGATAGGAAGGACATTGTTCCTAAATGAATTTCTTTTTACTGGAAAAAATTAGGTGAATTAGTCTTTGTTAACTTAAAAAAATTTTATTCAGCTAATAAAGTACGTAGGTCAGCAAAGAGTTCCACCTATATTTCTATTCCTGGTCTGATCGTTAATTAGTACTGTGGAATCTTCTTTTAAGCAATCCTGGGTACTTTTGGGAATTATGTTAAAAAAAGACTTCTGCTACACAAAGGGAGCACTGATTGCTGAGATTTAAGGGAAATTTTGCAATCTGCTGAAATCCTATGATTTTTCACAATATGTAGGTTGCACAAATGCCTTTTATTTTTCCCCTCTACAAACCTACACACTATTTTCAAGCCAAATAGCCTGTGTCCCCTTGGAGATCCATTCCTTTCATCCCATTTCTTCCTTCCCAGATATTTATTTCTTCTCTTATAAGGCATGCCAAAAAAGACATACACATTTAAAAGATATAAAATTACAAAATTATCACGTAAACTAAACAAGCATAGAAAGAGTTGTAACCATAGCTTTCCAGTAAAAACTACAGGTAAGGATAGTTAGTGGACCTTTAGACTATTTCTTTATGAATTTTGATACCCCTACTTTCCATCTTACTAATATTATTCCACCCTACACACAACACTCCCCTCAGGAAATTTTTGTCTTTTCATCCTTCTTTCAACTTGACGTCTTACATCTTTCCAATAAAACAAATTCTTTTTCATGCCCAAATATAATTTCACAGTAAATAAATAGTGTTACACATATTTCGGAAGGTTTATAATTCTGTGGGAATTGATTTAAAGAGCTGGTCAATGGAAGCAATGAACAGCAATTAGTTCATTTGTACACATTTTGCTCAACCCTAAAGGTTTTTACCATTTCTTTTTCTTTCTAGCCGGTGGAATTTTGCTTGGCTTTTATCACTCACAGGTCTAGGACACTAATAAAACTGCTTAAAATTAAGTACTATAGTAGGAAATTTATCTGACCAAGTTTTGGAATTTGTGAGATTTTTCCTTTTGACATTTCAGGTCTGTTGATTTCTAACACATTGAGGATGGAAATTTTTGCCCAAATCTACGCAAATATTATTTTTTAAAACTTCCATGAATTTTTAAAATGTAACTTCTAAATGGCACATTTGCATCAGAAAAAAATGGCCTAAGAGGATAAAGTATGACATGATAAATGTTAAAATATTGACTGTAACTTTTGTCATTAATCAGTTTCTTTACATAATTTCACTGTTTTTCCGTTAGTAAAATTAAGAAATTATTTCTTAAGGTCAATTAAATTCTTCATTTTCTTCTTAAGATAATTGGAAGGAAGAGTGGCCTAATATCCATCGATGTAGAACAAGTTGATTTCTAAACAAATAATACCCAAGAAGATGTCTGACAGCATGCTATTAATGTCCTGGGATCCTAACTCATCATGAGGCCACTCATTCTTATAAATATGGTGGGCAAAAGAGAAGATGCATTTTCACATTTTCAGTATTTTGACGTTATTGCTAACTCTTTATTAAAGCGATTGCCAGCTACTGAAAATTTCATTTGATTGGTATATAAATAGACCAAAGAGGAAAAAAAAACAATATAGGTTAAGTTTGTGTAGTGCGGTAAAAACCCTTGTATACTCTGATCAGGAACTGTGCAGGGTGTATGCTGGGATGGCCTGTTTTGTGTGAAACACATTAAATTAATATTCAGTCACTAACTGGAGATGAAAAAACATGAAGATCCCCACAAAAAGGTTTTCTTTTACGTGTTCATCTTCTTCTTCAGCTAAGGGAACGACATAGATTCCATAAAAATGATTAGATGCAAAGAGCTTTCCTACAGAAACTTAAACACTGGTGGGCTTCCTTTCCCTCTGAACCACAGTGATCTTACCAAGGTCATTTTTTTGCCTATTGTAGGAAGTGGTCACATATAAAGTCTGAGTCTCAGGAATGTGCTGACTCAAACTAAAAAAGATACTATATATTCCTGCTATTATGTTGACCTAACATTATGTATATTAAAAGAGCATTAGGGAAAAAAATTATTTTAGAAATTATATTTGAAAGATCTTGACTTTTGGGTCAGACTGAATGACCATCCTTTTTTAAGACAGTGAAGTCTTTTTGCTTCTTTTCCAAGCATCACAGATTTTTAAAGGGCACTAATTTCATTCAATGTGCAAAATATTTTTAAGCTACAATTTGTCTTAATATCACATTCAATGTGCAAAATATTTTTAAGCTACAATTTGTCTTAACTTTCTGGCATCTCTGTTGCAGGTTTCTGTACTTCAAATTTGTTTATTTTTATTATAAATATAAAACTATTTATTGTATAAATCTTGGAAAATCCAGTAAAGAATATAATTTAAAATCCCAAAACCATTAACATAAAAAGATGATTGTCACATTTTATTTTGCCGGTATTTTTAGCATGTATATCAGTAAACATGTCATATCATAATTTAAATTTTGGACTGTGGTCAACAAGCAACTTTACATTCTGCATTTCTTTATATAACATAATGACAACAGTCTCACATAAAATTCTTTGTAAAGCTAAATTTAATACCTGTATATTACTGCAGACTTAACCTGTTTCAGTATCAGACCAAATATCCTCTCTTTTTAAAGTTTAAGACTTTAATTTTTGTGTCAAACCATAACACAGAGTTATTATATTTGATTTAATGTTAGATTTTTAGGCTGGTTATGGCCAACTAATTTGTCCCAGGCTGATGATGGTCATGAATTGGTGACAGATATGCTAGGATCCAGACATTCCAGTCTTCCTGGTAACTGTTTTGAGTCCCATTCAGCTGCAAACAGCCTATTCCAGGCCCCACTGTTATGTTGCACAAATATTATTTTCCATGTTTGTTTTGAGGTGAAAAGGGCTGGGAATCACTTTGTGTTGCTTCTGAGATTTGGGGTTTGGACATAATGCTTTAGAGACCAACCATGCACAAAATCGTCAGTGTCTCAGTGTTCTCCTTGGGCTAGGTTCTAAAAAGGGTCAAATACTATGAACTATTTCAAGTTCTTGATACATAACCAGAAAAAGTTCATTTGCCATTTTAACCAGAAATCTCCCAAAGCCTTACCAGAATTAAGTATTCTCTTAAAATGTACAAATGAATAAACAAAAAATTCACAAAATTAACTTATCATACTGACAAATGTAAAATGGAACATTTTTGGTCCTTAAAGTTGGATTTCTTCATTTACTAGTAAATTTCTTTGATTTCTAATGAACAATTTTTACATTTATATGTTGGACTCATGTTATTTCTATTTTTTATGAATTATTTTTCTTTGCTGTTGGCCATATTTCTCTGGGGTATTTGTTTTTCCCATTGACTTGTCAGTATTTATTAGGCATTAAAAATAATGACTTTATGTTCCTGGTAAATATCTTTAGTAAACTTTTTTGCCTTTTAATGTTGTTTATGATAGTTTTTTTTTTAGATTATACTGAAGCTATACTTTTTCTGATTTCTTTCATTCTTTTTAGACATAGCTTTCCCTTCCCAGTATTTGATAAATATTTGCCTTAAAGTTCTTTACATTTTCCCCTGAAATTCTTTTATCAATTTTGAGTTCATTTTGGTGGTTATTGTGAAGCACAGATCTAAATATATTCTCAGAGAAAATTTGCTACTGCCATTTGCTTTTGAGAAACTTTCCTTTCTTATTAGTGTATATTTTTTTCTTTTCGCTTAATTTACTAGATATAACAATATCACAATTAATATTTATTTAATTTTAATTTTTGCCAAGTACTTTATAAACATTATCCCTTATCTTTGTCAACAGGTCTTAATTATTACCCAGCTTATAGATGGGGAGACTAAACTTTAAGATGTGATAACTTGCCTTGGGTTTCTGTTTGTAACCCAGCGACCCTGGATTGTACTTACCCCAGGTTGTCGGAATCAGGGCCTGCTCACTTAACCATTTTACCATCTAGGAAGTGGAGACTCAGCCTCAGTTGACTTGTATACTATTTTTGTTTTAGTTCTTGTAGCTTTATATGTTTTAATATAGAAAAGATAAAGCCGCTTGCTTTCATTCTTTTTTTCCCCAAAATCAAAGAATTTAACCATTATACAATAACTAGCTGTTTTTTATTATAGCTCTGAAGCATGCCTTCTTAAATATATACATTTTTTAAATATAGGTTTAGGAGTTTGATCTTTTAAGAGAAGCTTGGTATACCATTTGCCAGAATATAGGAACCTACCCATCAGTTTCTGCAGAATATTTAGTTTGTTTATATAACAAGCATTTCACCTAGTGATTTTTACTGTTTCTGAAACAAAGCTTCAAAAATATTTACAAGAATCTTACAAATTGGAGACAGAACTGATATCTTAACTTCCAGTTATTTTGTCCCATGTGTTGGGACATTTTGATTCAGAAATAACACAAGCTTTTTGAGAAAAAGGGAAGATGAGTAATTTTTTAAGTAAATATCTCTGTGATGTCAAAACTATAAAAAAAAAGTATTTGTATTTCTTAAGAATCATGAGTCAGATGCCTGTATTTGTTTTATTTAAATCTGAATTTCTGGAAATTTTTATTTCCTTTTTAAGTGTTTTGCTTTTTAGTATTTATTGGAAAAGTATTTGCACTTCAGTAGTAAAAAAGCAAGCATGTCATAAAAGAGATTTTCTAGAAAGATTGCTTAATCAAATTAGAAATATAAAGGTATTATGGTCTAAGAAGACAAACTCTAAATGAGGTCAAAAAAACATAAACAATAATTAACAGACATCTTTAGTTGGAGACCACAAAAGTTGAGAAATAGCCATGTAGAGTCTACTCTTCAAGAAGGGACAAAAGTATCCCAGCCTGGAGGACCTGCAGCCCAAGGACAATAAAATGAGAGTGGACAGTATTCAGATCTTAGACACACAAGCCATTTATCTCTGCCAGGAATGCCATTCCCTCACATTTGTCTTCTTCCTGTGGTTCCACCATTTGAGATCAACTTGGTGGAAATCAATAATTCTTTGGTGGATTTGCCTCACTAGATTGCATTTTTGGTGGAGCATAGGATGCATGAACACTTCCGGACTCCAATTTTGCTTGCAGTCTTTTCCATGCTCAACATACCTTCCACTTCCAAATCTTTTCTCCTTCCATTTTTGTCTTCTGGCCAACCACCCTCATCCTTAACAGAAACTGCTTCCTACAGAATGCCACCACTGTTTCTCCCAGTCAACTTATCTGGGAAGCTGGCAACCATCCTAGATCCCTCTGTCTGCTTCGATCCTGGGTCAGGGAACTTACACTCACCATCTTAACATCTCTGCACTACTCTGTTCCAGTTTATTTGTCCACATGGAAGTCCAACCTAGGAATTCTCCTCTGGCAGGTAGTGGACTACAAACCTTCTAGGAGGTCAGATCTTTCTGCTTGAGATTCACTGCTAGAGATATTAATAGATATGTAGGAGGATTCTATTTGAGAGAGGTTTTCAACTCTCTTAGAATATATTTCCCTTGAGAGCAGGGACCCTGGCTGCAACCATGTGAAGTACTTCAGCTTTGTTTACATTAGCTTATTTAAAATTGTATAACCACTCTGTGAGGTAAGTTTATCTTCATTTTTAAATGGAGACATTAAGTCTCAGGGAAGGTAAATAACTACCACTAATGGTGAAAGCATGATTAGAACCTGCTATAGACTAAATGTTAGTGTCTCCTCAAAATTTGTATGTTGAAACCTATTCCTTTAATCCGGAATGTGATGGTATTTGGAGGTGGGGCCTTTGGAAGGTGATCACGTCATAGGGTGGAGGCTTCATGAATAGGATTAGTGCCCTTATGAAGGAGACCCTAGAGAGTTCCCTTATCCCTTCTGCCCTATAAAGGCACAACAAGAAGACAGCCATCTGTGAGCCAGGAAATGGGCTCTCACCAGACAACACAACACACGGAATCTGCTGGTACCTTGATCTTGGACCTACCAGTCTCGAGAACTATGAGAAGTAAATTTCTGTTGTTTATAAGCCACCCAATCTATGATATTTTATTAAGATGGCCTGAACAGACTGAGACAGAACCCAAGTCTCTGTCATACTTGAGACAGAGTGGGTGACCGTGGGACTACGAGAATTCAAGTCATTTCTTTTCACCTGTGTTTGGAGACCAAGAAGCGTGGACTTCCGACCCCGTCTCCTCTTCAGTAGAGTAGTTCGAGTGTGGTCTGTTTTATGCATAAGGTTTGGGTGTAACATTTGTTTTGAAAATATGAACTGTTCTGCTATAAACTGACTTTGAAAATTACTGTTTAGATTATTGAGAAACATGAGTATTTATTTTCTTTTAGAGCACTAACTTAACATAGAGCTATTCCTTTTACATCATGTGAATGTTTTGTCTTTTTGTTAAACACTTTTAAGGGCTCAAGAATTGAGAGAATTATATAAGCTATTTCTTTACAAGGAAATTTATATTAGAGATTTTGAATGCCTTTAGGGTCCTGGAAAATCGTATGAGGTTTGGTCAAGTAACAATTAAATACATTCAATTATATGAAGCAAAAGGAATTAAACTTTATCAGCAAAAGGATATTAAAAGGATAAAATTAGAAATGAGACAGTTATAATTTCTTTTTCTTTAAATTATTTTCAAGTATGTATGATGAATTCAGTCCTTATAGATTTAATTAAATATCTGACTGCATCTTTGAATTACTCTTCAACTTGAGAGAAAGAAAAGAAATAAAACCACATAAATGTAGTAAGTCATGTATAAATGAAAATTGTCAGAAATTCATGAGGAAGTGTTTTATACTTAGAGACTGACCATAGCCAATCTTATCACTTTCACTTTTAATGGATATTAAATTTTAACTGTCTTGCTCCTGATCCAAATTCTTAAAACACCAAATTTTCACTTTCCTCTCTTTTTATAATACTGCTTAGTTGTTCAAATTCTGTCCCGGGGGGCTTTTTCTACAGAACGGAGTTAGTTCATGATCTTTGATTTAACAACAGCTCTGTAGCACTTAGGAAAACCTCCTTATTCTACTGTTGGCTGGTTTCCAGCTAGACAACAGAATACTGATGTTCTCCATTTCTTAGACGAGTAACTTTTTTTCACACAGTTGTTGACATAAAAGGAAAGCAAAGAAACTTACTAAATCATCTTTTATATATTGGAGATTCAAGCGTAACGTATTCATTTTATCTGTGGTTTTTCAGTCTTCACTCAGCCATGATGTGCAGATGTCAATAAATAGTGATTTTTGATGTGTTTTCACACAGTCGGTAAGAGAGACTGTAACAAGGCAAACTTTGTCTTTATGATTTGTGAAAAGAAGCTTAGAGAGAATAGTTGCCTCAAATAACATAGAACTAGAATTTCTTTAGGCTTATTCTGAATGTCTTTTAGAATTTTAGCAAATAGATGGCAGTGTAGCTTTGCAAAATCACCAATCAAATTATTTACCAGTGTTTGACATGAGTCCAGAGATTTCCATGATATGGATTCTGGGATTATCACCATTATGATATTTTTACCAATAATATAATAAAGTAGAAAGTAAAATTTCTATTATAATGAGTCATATTTATCTAAAGATATTCACTACCTAGCACAGTGCCAAGAGCAGGAGGTGCTCAATGAATGCTTGTTGCATTGCATTGAAGGAAGAAAAACCACTCTCCAAATATTTGGGTGTTCTTTTATTCATTAGCCATCTTTTCCAAAGGTCTGATGTCCTAAGTGGAACATAATGGTGTCCTTAAACATAGCATTACAACTCTTATAACTGCATGTAAAGCCACAGTTCTCCTGTCTTGGATACCTCCCAATTTGCCGGAGCATGTTGCTTAGGCTGAGGGTTATAGGATGATGTGGATCTGAATAATTTCCATTTTGTGGCCTTTAATCTCTTTTCAAATTTCTCCTTTTATCTAAGTAGGTAACAGTACCTACTAATCAGATGTTTGAATATGATGAAATATTGTTATTGTCATTGTGGTTATGATGTCAGCATAATTCTAAGAAATGGAGTTCTGCTCAGGTTGGCATTAGAAACCAGGAGGTCCCAGTACCTCCAAGACATGTCCTTTCTTCAAAAACAGACTTGGAAAGCACTCCCTAAGCAGAATATCCTTAAAACTGTCTTATTTTTGAACTCTTATCTTATGGAAAATCAAATGTCCAGTATCTTCAACCTCTTTACCTACAAAGGTACCTATAAGTACTTATGGTGCTTCCATTTTCTGTCCTTAGTGGAAACCTAAACTGATGATCCCTAACTTACAGTGGTTTGACCTACGGGTTTTTGTTTTTGTTTTTACTTTATGATGGTGCAAAAGCAATATGCATTCAGTAGAAACTGTACTTCAAATTTTCGATTTTGATCTTTTCCTGGACTAACAGTATATGGTATGATATGGTATGTATGATACAGCAGCCGCAGCTCCCAGTGAGCCATGTTATCACGAAGGCAATCAACCAATACACTTAAAACCATTTTGTACCCATACAACCGATCTGTTTTTCACTTTTGGTGTAGTATTCAATAAATTACATGAGATATTAAGTACTTTACTATAAAATAGGCTGTTTTTCGCTTTCGGTATAGTATTCAATAAATTACATGAGATATTCAGTACTTTACTATAAATTAGTACTTTACTATAAAATAGATGAATTTGCCCAACTGTAGGCTATAAGTGTTCTGGGCATGTTTAAGGTAGACTAAGCTAAGCTATGATGTTTGGTAGGTTAGGTATATTAAATGCATTTTTGACTTAGGATATTTTCAACTTATGATGGGCTTACTCGTTCATAACAATATTGTAAGTTGAAGAAGATCTGTACTTTCCCAGACATTTCTTCATTACTTGTGCTTTTATGCAAATACTCATTATTTAGTTATACCAGTTATAAGAGGCAGTATTGTGTTTATCCTAGTTCTTTATTGCAACTTACTGACCATTTGTTTTCAACTCTAAATAACAATTCTTCTTCCTCTGAGGTTTGTATTATCTGATACAATGTCAATATACTGCTCACGTTCTTCACTGAGGACTTTGATATTTGTCATTACCGATCTATCCAATATGCTATCTTCAAGAATATTTTACATTCTCTTCTTCAATAACTTCCATCCAATATCTGGATGGATCAGTCTTCATTTTATTTAGTCTTTTCATGCAAATTGGTACAGTTGACTAACGCATTTTTCTTCTTGAAGCTCCTGCTTCTTTTGTTTCCTAAGATACCAGTCTCTTCTGATTATCTAGGCTCTAACCATCTATCTTAGTCCTCTTTGCTAGGTTTATTCCTCTGTCTGCCCCCAAAATTTTGGTGTTTACCAATACTACTTCTTGTCTCTGTTGTTTTTTCTTTTCGTCTTGCATACTCTCTCCAAGTAATGTCATTCACACCCATGACTTCTGTTGGCTTTAAGTCTAGTTCTCTCTTCTGGATCCCTCCCTAAGGTTCAGAATTATACATATGAAACCAAACCAAACCAAAACACCACCACTACCACAAAAAGAAAACAACACAGAACCTATTCGCTAGAGGCCTTATTGGCATTTCAATCTTAAAACATCACAGCTGAAATCCTTAAACTTAACCTGTTTTTGCCTTAATCCAGAGAACTCACCATCTCTTACTCAAGTTATTTTGAAAAATTATCATAATGACTTCAGTCTTTTACTCCATCAGTCTATCTACTCAAAACTAAGGAGATTTTTCTAAAATAAAAATCTGATCACGTTATTGTTTCTGGTTGGGTAAAATTCAGACTAGTTGTTGGTTTGGCATACATGATTCTCGATAATAATAATAATAATACTCAGCATAAATACAGAAACTGTTTTTCCTTAAGTTTTTTTAAAAAATAGTCAATCAATAATTCAATCAACAAATAGTTGTCTAGTGCTATAGAGAACTAACAGACATATTGGATATAACTTATATTCTCAAATGTATCATCTTGTCATCTGAATTAAGGCATTCACTAGAAATTAGATTACAGTTTTATGTAGAAAATAATATAAATTGTAATAAGAACTGACATTTATTGATTTCTTTCAATGTTCCAATTGCTGTGCTAAGTGTTCTCACACATGACATACAATTTTTGTGACAAATTAGTGACAAATTATCTGTTTTATTAATGAGTAAATTAATTAAAGGTTAATTAGACTTGCTCAAGGACAGTGATGGTCAAGGGATAATTCAAACCAGGTGATCTGTTTCACGAACTTTGTATAGCTCAATAGCATCTCTGTTTAAGGGTACAAATCAAGAAGACAACTATTACTACAAAACACTAAAGTAGGCTTGAAAGTGAAAACTCTTGCATGATACAAAACTTGAGGGAAATCTTAAATCTTGGGAAGTTTTCCTATGCATTATGAGAAGGGGTAAAACACACTAGATGAGAAAGAGATGAAGAAGTCTTGGAGTTTAGAATAGGTGGTATTGTTGTGAGGGCCACGGAAGCCTGTGATGTTGTAGCGGATTATTTTTTATAGCTTTTTAAAAAAATATTTTATTTATTTATTTGACAGAGAGAGAGCAAGCACAAGCAAGGGGGAGCATCAGAGGGAGAGAGAGAAGCAGGCTTCCTTCCGAGCAGGGAGCCTGATGTGGGGCTTGATCCCAGGACCCTGGGATCATGACCTGAGTCGAAGGCAGATGCTTAATCGACTGAGCCACCCAGGCACACCAGATTATTTGTTTTTGAGTAGGAGAAATAATGGTGGATTGTGGGTCCTGAATGCTAGGTTGAGGGCAGTAAGTAGAGATCTTTGGATATCTCTGAGCTTGTTCTTTTTGTTTTGGAATAGTAGAAGGAGTTACCTGAGGGTTCCTTGATAGGGTTAAATTTGAATGGAGAACATTATAGAGATGACAAGGACACCAACTGGAGTCTTTGTAATCCTTGAGTATGATGACGAATTTCTGAACCAAGAATAGCAATGGATAATAAGGAGAAATAGTATGATTTTTACTGTGCGTTTTCCTCTATGGAAATGTTTTTACTTTAGGAGATACAATTTATGTACCATAAAAATTCAACCATTTCAAGGATACAATTCAGTGATTTTTGTTAAATATCATGAGTTTTACAACCGTCATCATCATTTGATTTTAGGGGGTGCCTGGGTGGCTCAGTCAGTTAAGCACCTGCCTTCGGCTCAGGGTCCTGGGATGGAGCTCCGCATTGGGCTCCCTGCTCAGCGGGGAGTCTGCTTCTCCCTCTCCCTCTGCCTGCCACTCTCCCTGCTTGTACTCTCTCTCTCTCTCTCTGTGTGTGTGTCAAATATGTAAATAAAATCTTTAAAAAAGTAATTTGGTTTTAGGGCATTATCATCACCCCAATATGATAACTCATCTTCCATTTACAGTTAATCTCCATTTCCACTCCTAGTCTTAGCCAACCACAAATCAGTTTACTTTCTGTCTCCATAGATTTGCCTGTTCTGAACATTTCATATAAATGGAAACATATAGCACGTGGTCTTATGTGTCTGGCGTCTTTCATTTAACATAATGTTTTCGAGGTTCATCCATATTGTAATATGATCAGTAGGTTCATTCTTTTTTATTAATGAATAGTAGTATTCCATTGCTGGATATACCATATTTGGATAAGTTCATGAGTTGATAGACATTTGAGGTGTTTCTGATACTGGACTATTATTAATATGCTATGAAGATTCACGTGCAGATACTTCTGTGAATATGTTTACATTTCCTGTGGGAGATTCACATGAGTGTAATTGCTGTGCTATATGGTAAGTTTATATATAACTTCTAAAATTTTGCCTTTGCAATTTTTAAAGGCACAAAATGAAAACTGTGAAACACAGAATTACCATATGGCCTAGCAGTTCCACTCCTAGGTATATACCCCCCAAATTGGAAACAGATGCTCCGAGAAAAACCTTTGTGACTGTTTATAGCAGCACTATTCACGATAACCAAAAAGTGGAAGCATCCCAATCTCTATCAACTAATGAACAGACAAATAAAATGTAGAATAGAATATTATCCAGCCATAAAAAAGTGAAATTCTGATACATGCTACAACATTGAAACTATTATGCTAAGTGAAAGAAAACGGACACAAAAGGTTACATATTGTATGACTCCATTTATCTGAAATATCCAGAATAGGCAAATTCATAGAAACAGAAAGCAGATTAGGGGTTGTCAGGGGCTGGAAGGAGAGGAGAAAGGGAAGTCATTGCTTAATGGGTTTGGGGTTTACTTTTGGGGAGATGAAAAACATCTGTAATTACATAGTGGTGATGGTTGCGCAGGCCTGTGAATATACTTAGTGTCACTGATTCATATACTTTAAAATGGTTAAAATAGTAAATGTTATGCATATTTTACCACAATAAAAAAGATTAAAGCTCTGTATGATCCACAAACTAAAAATTTTTAAATCCACATGAATAGAGTAAATTGATTTGCTTTGGTACACTGCTCTTGGAGAGTCAGGATGCCAAGGGAAACTCTTCTTCCTTAGAATCAATCAATCATCATCATTATCATCATAGCTCACTTATTCAGTGTCTACTATGTCCATACATTGGTCTCAGGGCTCTACAGACATTATCTCTTAATTTTCATAGCATTCCAAACAGGCAGGCATTATCCCTAATTTTCAAGATTAGGAAATAGAAGCTCTAAGAGATTAATATATCCACAGTCACAGAGTTAGCAAATGCTGGAAGTGTGAATCAAGAGATCTTCTCTTTTATTCTAAAGGCTTTGGATTTTATACTATATTTTGTTCTTTTAAAATTGTTTGAGCATGTACTAGCTGGAAGGCATCATGCACAAAAGAATAGTGAAACAAAGCATTATTATTGAAGAAGGCAGAAGAACCTGGAAAGGGACTCTATTATTGGAAACCTCAGTGTTTTAGGAAATTCACATTGTGTTTAATGCTAGTGGACCCCTGGGTAAACTGAAACAATGACCATAATTTATCCCACATTGTAACATGACAGTTCCTAGCTCAGTATATGTTTACTATAAGCTGATTTCAAATATTCTGGCTTACTTCCAAGAAGAACACAAGAGCTTATAATTTCAATTACATGGCATTTCAAGCAGAACCATGTCCTAATATTGGACTGAGGGATTAGAGTTGACTGCCAGGACAGCAACACAGTTCAGGAAAGAATTATTATTTTTAGATCACTTTGAGGGCCAAGTGGACCAGCTTACCCTTGTGCTGGAAAACATCACAAAGGTTAAAGGACTTAATACTTGGTGAGCCTTAATAGAAAAAGTAGGTATGTGAAGTTGTTGTATACAGGATCTCAATGGAAAGCTAAAAGTCTCGCACTCCACGTTTTATTGAGGGTTTAGAGGCTTGAATTACAATCAGCCTCTAAACTGTGGGTTAGGATTTATTTGACATTAAGATTTAACCATTAGTTATTAGAAAAATATGAAATTACTTTGAGAAATATTTGGTTATACTAAAGCTTGAATAGGTAAAATATAGAGATTAGAAAAGATATATGAATTATTTTATTATGACATTGCTTCCTGAAATTAGTAGAACTTATATTGCATTGAAGTCTTAAAAATATAAAATATTAATATCTGAATTTTTTAAAAAAATAAATTATATTACAAATAATTTGTCAACATCTCTTGTGTAAATTTAGATATATACCCACAATCCATGAACTTCCTTCACATCACAAAGTGAAAAGGTTAAGGTTCCTTATGTTTTAGTTTAATTGCAGTCACAGCTTCATCGGCTCGACATGTATGGAGAATCCTAAGAGCAATTCCATTCTCAAACATTGATGTTGAGGCTTTCCAATCTTACCTCAACTTTTCCAAGTTAAAGGAAACTAAGACTTCAGGATGAAAAACATATCTCCGTTAAACTTGTTGGAGAGCTCTTTGTTATTTAGTGATCAAAATTTGATCCCTGTGACCTCCGACAGATGGTTTGTATTGATGTCCCATTAAATTCAATTTCCCTCCCTTTGAATTCTATGAAAGAACAACTCCTTGAAACCTTTCTAACTATTTCTTTGACAAGGCTTATAACTGTAAGCTTGTTCCTTATCACCTAGGACATAACTCTTCCTTTGACCAGACTGTTAGCGTTTTGAGCAGTGTGCTGGAGCTGGCTCACAGTGGTTTCCCAACTCTGTGTTCAATGACATCTCATTGGTAGCCTGACATCAGTGCTCTGGGAATATTTACATCACAGAAATAAGCAAGTGCTGCCTAATGAGCCCTAGTTTTTCATCTGTAGAACTGGTTGTTAAACTTTGATTACCACATCACTGATGTGAAGAATCCAGGTGAAAATACAGAATGAGTGAACTAAGTCAGTCAGAAAAAGACAAATACCATGTGATTTCACTCATATGTGGAATTTAAGAAACAAAACAAATGAACAAAGAAGAAAAGAGACAAATAAAAAACAGACTCTTAAATACAGAGAACAAATTGTAGGGGAGGCGGGTGGGGGATGAGTGAAATAAAGGGGATTAAGAGTATACTTATCTTGATGAGCACTGAGTAATGCATAGAATTGTTGAGTCGCTACATTGTACATCTGAAACTAATATAACACTGCATGTTAATAATACTTGAATAAATATAAACAAACAAACAGGTTAATAAATAAATAAAGCTTGAGAACACACACATGCAAAAGGAAACCAAGTGAGAAACATAGAGAAGGATTCCGTAAAAACTCACAGGTCATGGCTCTGGGGTATCACTGGCAAACTTGATTGTGGATACACAGCTGGGGCTCCAGAGCTTGCTTCCCAGGAACTTATATCCTTATAGGGACTGCCACAGTTTTGTGTTTATAATTATGATTAGGATTTCAAATTTAAAAGTGGGGAAATGTTCTCCCATTCTTAAATAAAACAGCAGTGCGATGCCATACTTTATGGATCAAAGACTGAGTGTTTGAGTTAGAAAATGTTTCTTAATTTTAACATTATGTGGTGTATTTAGACCAGCATTTCTTTTTAGTTAGGTCTTAAATTGCAGTGGGTTTTTTTAATGTTTTGTTTTTTTGAATATCAGGAAAGTCCTCATAAATTTGTAGGTAGTTCTCTTTGAGAATAGCATGGATCCAATTTCCGACCAATCCACCAGAGAATGTTGATGTTTTAAAATGATAGGATCTTGTGAAGTTCTGTAGTGCTGCACATTATTTTGTTCTTGAAGTAATACTTAAAAGAAAATGACAAATAGCATATTTTATCGTTATAGCACCGGAATATTGAAAACATATTCTCTTAGAGCAAATTATTACTATTTTGTAAAAAAAAAATGAGCACCCTTGGATCATATAGATGTGTTTGTGAACATTAAGTATAAAATTTAATACACTATTAAATTGTGTATCCTGTTTTGTTAACCAACTGAGATTTATTTATTAAGATATTAATATGACCCCTTCCACTACACATGTTGCATAAAGCCTTGTAGAAGAAAAACGGAAACTGAAATAGTTTTAGCCCTAAAGATATTCTAGTTCTCTTAGGAAGATTATCTAAATGCACCAAGATGAAAACCATTAAGTAAATTGTATGATACAGACTGTATACATAATGTCAGTTTAGAGACAAGAGAACTTTCTTTAGGTTGGAAGAGTTAGATAAGATTTTAACAGAGATTTGAATTTGATCTTTATACCACATAAGTCATTTTTGACTACCTGTTTTACTATTTGACATAGTATCTCTTTCCATCTCTCCAAGTAAAGACATAAAGAAGATAGAAAACTAGAAGCCTCGGGGACATTTTGTATGACCCTCCTTTAGAAATTTGAGGATATAGTTTACATATGACTCACTAGGCCTTGTCCTACAAACTATACTTCCAAAAAATTTTTTCAGGAATATGGTTTGTAGTATGATAAAGAGGATTCTGATGTATGAATAACATGCTCCATATTATTGAAATTAACTAGTAACTGACCTGTCATACATGGCCTCTACATGACCTTTCTTTGTGTGTGTTCTGTTCCTGGCAAGGGACAGTCATGGTCAGTGGTACCAAGCCCTTTCTGTGGCTGCTGGAGGGGGTCAAGTCATGTTCTAGTCAGGAGCAGGAGGCTCTGAGAACACGCCTCCTACATTCTGTGCAAGTTCCCGTTTCTGTGGTTTTCTAGCATTTGGTTACCATGTACTTTCAAACAATTCTGTGCATGTATTAAGTTAAAAAAGAATCACTTTAAAAAATGCCAGGAATGATTTCATTAACCAAGCGGATTAAAAAATATGGTGCTACATACTAGGGGAAAAACCAAATTAATAAATCATACTATAAACTAATAATGCATACTGTTGACCTTAGAAATGGAAAAGTATATCCTGAAAGTATATCCTGGAAGTGTTACTTTTACATTTTTTTCTAAAGCTCTGTTAAATTGCTACCTTAGTTCAAAGTGGGGAAAAGAAGCCAAAACCTGCTACCAGGAGTTAAGTTGACAAGTATGTTCTTTCATGATTACTTTGTGTTAGGGCATAAAATTCCTTTTCGATGTAAACAGGGTTTTTAAGAATCTGGAAAGGAATGTTAAACAGCAGGTGAAGGGTGGAAACTTGAGGCCAAAGAAGACATTAAGTAAACTTAACCTATCCAATTCACCCTGGAACATGAATAAATCTAGAGCCTGGAAAAGAATACCCAAGGCTCTTCTGGTCACAGTGAATTAATGTCTGAGTTAACTGAAACTATACTATTTGCACAGAGAACTTCTGGAAGTTTTAAGAAAACAGAAATGCAAAGACAACTCCAATAAACTCTATGTTTGAAACTCTTAAGGGGATATGAACGTCATAATCTACCAATCATAGTAAAAGAGCACATTTAGAAATGTTTACATAAAATGTCTACTTTTACATAAAAACCAAGGTAAAGCAGATTTCTCAGAGCAACTACACTGCATATATCGCTAGCCATAGACTAGACACATCAAAACTTTTGTTAATGGTTACTTAACCTTTAGCTAATTAATAGTACATTAATATATTTTTCTGTATTCAGAAACTTCCTGGAAATATTTAACCTCATAGGAAATTCCTGAACCTACAAAAACTAAATATTCTGTAGCACAAGTGGAATACATTTTGGCGTTGCTTATTCTGATGAAATAGTGTGCTATGGCATTATAAATATTCTAGAAGATAACAGGATCACTCAAGGTCACTGGCTTCAAAATAGAGCCCAAGCTCAGCTCTGGAAGAACTGTCATGCTTTCACTGTCAAGGAAAGGTTTTATCCCAGATTAATGAGGTCTCCTGTTGAGAGTCTTCCTGACACTAAAACAATTGAATCTTCTCTAACTCCCTCTGGACTCTGACAGAAGGAACAGGTATAATGGCCGTGTCAGTAATAACAGTAATAGAATAATAATTCAGCATCAAGTTAAAAGCTGCCTTTATATTGAAAATATATTATTTGCTAGTGACTGTGCTGTCTTCCCAGATACTATCATATAAAATCTTCATATGTGACGGGCATTGTTATACCCGTTTCACAGCTGTAGAAAATGCTGTCAAGAGGCTCAACAATCGCTCAAGATTACAAAGCTAGGGAATAGCAGAGTCAGCTTTGACAGAGATCCTCGTGGTTCTGCAGCCAATACTCTTACTTCTGGTAGGTAGACTGCTGCCTCTCTCTAGATGTCCAACACCTACAATTGTCCAAGCCAATGCGGTACCCGTGGGGAAATAGAGCCCCAGCTTTGTAAGAAGTAACTGCATGCACACATGCATCTGCGGCTTAAAACGAAGAGGGTC
This sequence comes from Zalophus californianus, assembly GCF_009762305.2. Classification (NCBI taxonomy): domain Eukaryota; kingdom Metazoa; phylum Chordata; class Mammalia; order Carnivora; family Otariidae; genus Zalophus; species Zalophus californianus. The sequence continues at coordinate 128,391,719 of NC_045598.1, forward strand.
CCCACTGTAGATGGTGCATGTGAGAGTAACCGGCAGCCTTGTATTTTCCATTAGACCCTCCGATGTCCCCTGAATCAGGTACAGTACCTAACACAGAGTGTGTGCCTGCTTGAAGGCATGAGGTAGGTGGGGGGGACTCTATTTTCCCTACATTCGTGGCCTGCAAGAGATAGAAGTACTCAGATGCTATAGACCACTTATAGAGAATTAATTCAATGAGGAACTAATTTATTCTATTTTGAAAAGCATAATTCTAGCAAATTTCTGGCCTACTATTCATGCTAAGTGTAGAAAATGCAGTTTTTTTCTAAAAAATTATAATGAGGGGCGCCTGGGTGGCTCGGTTGGTTAAGTATCTGCCTTTGGCTCAGGTCATGACCCCAGGGTCCTGGGATCGAGCCCTACGTCGGACTCCCTGCTCGGCGGGGAGCCCGCTTCTCCCTCTCCTCCCCACTTGTGCTATCTCTGTCGCTCTCTTTATCTCTCTCTCTCAAATAAATTAAATCTTAAAAAAAATTATAATGAACACTAATTCCTTCATTATCATTCATATCAAAAATTGATATATTCATATCAATATTCAGATCAAAATCCCTAAATATTTGCTAAGCATCTATGCTGGCCGTTATGCCAGGTAGAAGGGAGCAGTGCTGAGGTGTGGGGTGGAGGTGGGAGGGCAGTTTTGCTTCTAAAATGAGTCCTTAAAAATGAAGAAAAATCATCTCCGCTTAATGGAAAAGAACTTTTAAAAAGTAAGAAAATTTAAATAACGTTTTAGTCAACTATCCTATACTTTTTTGGTTTTTGTTCATTTTTGCTGTTCAGTGATGTGTTAATTGGAAGGATAGTAAGGAATGTTAACCTAAACAGGACAAGTGTGGAAGTGAATCTGCACACCACAGCACTCCAAAAAATTCTATGTAAATAAATATCCTGATCAAAGTCTTGAATAACTTAAATGGTGTTGATTGATACGATTTTGAACAGGACTAGCTTATTTCTCTGAAAATCTAGAGTCTTCACATATGGATATTTCTTCCTATAGATGAAAGAGAATTCTTATTTAGTTAAACACAGTTGACAGAGGGCTTAATAAATGATTTACACACAGGGTGATCAGATGCATACCAAGTATACTATTCACAAACTGAAACAATTCCTCCTCCATAACATTAAAAAAAAAAGGCATCTTATCCTCACATTTGCAGTTCATTATCAAAATGTGATTGTCAGAGTGGAAATAAACTTGATTCCATTTTAAAGTCTTGCTATGCAACTGATAAAAGACAAAACTTTATTATTATTATTTTTGCATTTTTCTTACAACCAAGATCCTTTAAGCCAGCGTTTAAAATGAAAGTTAAACCCTGTACTGTCTGTAGGAAAGTTTTGTAAGATCTGTGTCCCTGTACATTTTCTACTATCAGGCTATGCAGACGGTGGGGCAGGGATGCTGAATAACCAGCTGACTTTAAGAAGTTTGCAGAGTTAAAAATGTTTCCTGCCTTGAGCATTATGCTGAATCTATGTAGAGTTTTTCCAAAATTTAAACCTAGGCCAAGCCAAATCTTATATGTGTTCTGAGAAGTAAAGACAATGCACAATGGATAGAACATGGATTCTGGAGTTCTAAAAAACCCGAGGTCAAATCTGGCATTAGTCGTTTTTCGCTCTAAGATACTGAGCAAGCGGTGTGGTTTCTCTGAACTTGGTATTTTCACTCATAAAACCAACTCTTTACGATTGCATGAAGGGTGAACTGAGATCATTTATAGGTAAAGTGCAAAAAAATGGTAGCTATTGAACTTGGTCACAGTTGTTCTGCATTGTCATGGGTTCTTGAATTGAAGTAGCCCAACAGGATAAGATTCAGTCAGTCAGCAGACATGGACAGCGTGCTTTCTGGGTGCCAAACATTCTGACAGCCCTGGGAACACAATGGTGACAAGGCCCTGCCTTTGTCCTCCAGGGGCTTCGTCTGTTCACAGAGATCAGGAAACACTGTGTACTTCAGCCAACCCAGGATGCGAGCTGCCATGACAAGAGGGAGAGTCACAGGGATAAGGTGGCTTGTTTTTTGTTTTTGCTTTTAGATTCTCTCTTTTTTGTACAAACAGTAAAACAGACTTGCTTTTTACCCCCCGTGTGGACGTATTTGTTTTTCTGTTGGCTCAGTGGTTTTGGGTCGGCCTACCCTTTGTATAATAACAACGGATTCTCAAGCTAAACTGGAGTCAGCTCGGGAACACAGGATGACTCCTTCATGAAGTTGAATTCAAGCCATACTTCTTGGCTGGAATTGTCAGGCTGGACTATCCTCTCCTAAAATGAGTGATGCATGAACATACTTACGTTAGTTCTGAGAAGTCAGGGAGCATAGTATCACTATTAAGAACTATCTATCTTTAACTGAGCTTTGCAGAGTCTGTTAACTTTATTCCAAATTGAGGCAGGAAGAGTTATAAGGGACTGTGGCGGCTCGCTGTCTGCGTGGGAACCTGGGGCCTTTCAGAACACTTCTTTTCACCCAAAGCAGAGATGACGTAGTGCACGCAAATGATTCTTAGACTTATTTTCTTGTACTGTTCTTAGGCTCACTTACTTAAATAGTACATCGTGTTTAATAGGTACGCTTCCTTTCCAAATGGTCATAACATTCCTCAAAGGTTGGAATTTGTTTTAAACTCAGCAGTAAAGACTACTGAACTTAGAGTTACTTTTCCTGTAACTATTCTTAGCAACGTTGGCACAGCTATGACAATAATGATAAAAATAAAAACTAGTTATTTTAGCCTTAACTATTTTGCATTTCTAAGAAGAGTGCCGGAGCTTTTGAAGAAAGCAATATTTTAAAATTTCTATATAGATGCACGTACACACACACACACACACACACACACACAGTCTATATTTCTTTAAACCATTCTAATATTTGCATATGTATAATCAAATTCACTTTTTTTTTCTTTTACCCATCATATACACATTGATTTTACTTAGGGAGGAAAAAACATTAAATTATCAGTCTGAAGTTAACATCTACTAAATTTGCAAGAGAATACTTCACCTTCATTCAGATGAAAACAACAGTGGAGAATCTGGCCTTCCTTTGTGTGGGAGGAGTGAAAATTAGAAAAATTTAAGTTACAATTTTCTTGGACACAAGTCCCCTTGTTCCAGTCACCCCCAACCCCCACCCCATGTGGAACTTCAATAACCAGTCTGCTGGAAGTGAGAGTTCTCCCAAGATTAAATTCTTAAAAGACTCCTTGGCTGTGAAATTACAAAAGTGTGGATAAGCACCTTGTTCATATGTATTGGGTCTATTGAATTTACACATACATGTAGAAATAAATCAGTGGTGTCTTTATTTGACTATCAGTGGAAAATGTAGAGAAACTTAACCTTTGATTTTTCTGAATGCTTTTCAGGTTATCTTCTTGCTATGGTCTGAGGTTTTATGTCCCTCCAAAATTCATATGTTGAAAGCCTCATACTCAAAGTGATAATATTAGGAGGTGAGGCCTTTGGGAGGTGGTACCTTTGGGAGATGACTGGGTTTCAACCCATGAGTGGGTTTAATGCTCTTATAAAAGACACCCAAGAGAGCTCCCTTGGTCTTTCCACCATGCAAAGATACAATTAGAAGTCTGCAACCCAAAAGAAGGCCCTCACTTGGCCACACTGGCACCCTTGGACTTCCAGCCTCCAGAACTATGAGAAATAAATATTTGTTGTTTATAAGCCACTCAGTTTATGTTTTTTTGTTATAGCAGCCCAAATGAACTAAAATGCTTGTAAATGCACATTTGTTTTAAGTCGGCTGAATTCTTACATAAGATTTTGAGAAGACTGACAGATAAAACTATTCTTAGAGAATAATTTAGTATAGCACTGAAATAATACGCTATCCTGACCTTCTGGGCTTAGTGCATCTGTTCTTTCAACAAACATTCTTTGACCATCTTCTACTGTAAAATATTCTGTGAAGTACTAGGCATCTAGAAATGAAAGATATACTTCTTGGCATTAAAGAGCTGACAGTATGATGGGAAAGGCAGTTGAATGAACAGACTTTGTGAGAGCACAGAAATGCTCTGATATGTATACACAGCATGCACATGGGAGGGGGAGCCACTTAATGGAGCCCACAGGGTGAAGAGTGATCAAAGACAGCTTCCAGGAGAAGGTAGCCTCTGGGTTGATGGCTAAGTCAGTTCTTGGGGAGGTTCACTACCACAGAGGGAGAGAAAAGTCTGCCTGGGAGCCCACATGCAGTTAAGCATAGCTGGAGAATTAGATGGTGGAAGGGCAGTGGGTAGAGTGAAGGCCATGGTGTTGGAGTGCTGGCTCATAATCAAAGTGGGAATGATTTATTGAGGACCTACCACCATACATTATGGATATTACCCCTAATCTTTCAATTGAAAGCATTCTTACTCTTTTTATTCTCTCTTTAGAACTAAAAACAGAGAGACTTGGGGAGTCTAAGGGACTTGACCCAAAGGTTACATGCCTAATGAATGATATGCAAAACAAAATTTAGACCCAATCTTGTCTCCAAAGCCAATACTCTTTCTACTGATTTGGGGGCTTGGCTTCCCAGGAGTATTGAATGGCATGTTTATATCCTGAAAGCCTTGAGGAGACACTTAATGATTCTAACACTTGCCCTTACTTCCTACTCCTGGCAGAAATGAAATAATTTATTTGGGCATGGAGTTTTTGCAGTACTACTTCATAAATTCTAATAAGAACCTAACACAAGCTTTGATGATTCACAGTAAGGTTTTTTTTTTTTTTTCTTTAAGTTACTTTACATGTACTTGAATGGGTTCATTGTCCAGAATAAGAATTTACATTCAGGTTTAGTGTAAATAATTTGTTGGGTTGACCCTAGACTAGCAAACCTAGGAAGTAGAAAATTACAGATAGTGGAATTGACAGAGAACTGGATTAGGAGTCCAGGTGTCCAGGTAGGGGCTTAATTCAACCTCGGTCACAGTCTAAACATTCAATTTGACTAATGCAATTGATTTCATTCTCTGTCTTCTAGAAAGATCATAGGCTTCAAGACCATAAGATTCAAAACCTGGCTTTGCTTTGGAATTTTCTTAGACTGTTTCTTTGTCTGTAAAATAGAGATAATTATTTGACACGAATATTGTGAGGATTGAGCATAGAGCCACATGTGTGGTCTATAGTAGCTACTAGATAAAGGCCATTTTCCTTTCTTCAGATAACACAGTCAAAAGCAAGGCTAACCATTGAAGGTTTTTCCACCTATTGTCCTGAATTAAATGCCACAGGGTTATAATTGTGGGAAACAAAAGTCAATCTGATTCTGTCCCCTCGCTGTCAATATGCCTCAGTGTAGACACCTAACTTGGGAACTCTAGGAAGAGATCAAGTTTCCTAAGAGAAGGAAACACAATGAAAGCTCAATATAAGACTCAGCTTCTCAAGAAGCTCAGCTTCTTCCTCAATGAAGAACTCCTGCTGTAGCTCACTGCTTCATCTTGCTCCTAAGATTTCAGGCAACAGTCATTCCTGAAACTTCTTGCTCCCGCCCATATTTTATTACTGCTCTACAACAATGCCTCCTCATTTTGAGAGAAAAATCTGCCTCCATGAAACACTCATCTATATGCCCTAATTCTGCTCTCTGAAACAAGAAAGAACTCTACTTTCCTCTCCATCTTTTAAATTTTCCGTTAGTTAAATATCTCACTCTTTCTTTATGTCTTCTGCCCTTATGATGAAAAGTGAACAACTTCTTCAAGCATTCCTTATGTGACATTCTTCCTAGACTTTTCTCCATTTTAATCATCTCTCCTTGCAACATACCAAGCCTAAGCACAATACTCTAACCAAGTCAGCTGTGTACGATTCAGCTGTTAACAACCTGAAGGAGTTGACTGTGCTTTTATGAACCACGCCTACTATTTAAATAGCTTTTCAGTAGTTTCCATTGCACTGCTATACACACTAGGGTTGTAGTTACCTAAAGGTTCCCTCTTTTTTTATATGAACTGCTACCTGGCTATGTTTTTATGATTCTATATGTGATCTTTTAAATAACATAGCTGACTATTTTACAATTAGTTTCACTGGGTTAGTTTCAGCTTCTTGAAAAACTTGAAAATGTATTGTTGTGTATTGCTTTCTCTCACCTGCCATTGAAGCTTTTCTCCTCCATAAAAGCGGCCACCATTTGTCTCCATCACCTCCTTGGTTGGAGTATGTGCTGCATGATTGTTTGTGGTGGTCAGTGCTGCATGATTGTTTGTGGAGGTTGGTGCTCAGCCAAGCGAGATTAAAGCCTCCCAATATTCTAAGGCAAAACTCTTTGTGACAAGAGCTTGATTTGTGTTGTCTCTGGGCTTCAAAGGGCATTCTGGAGGAGTAAAGAGAATGGTTTCCCAGGAGATTTGTGATCTTTAAAAATACTGAGGCTGCCTTCTCATGACTTAGCTTTATTAAACTGATATGTTTAACTAACTGGCAGTGATCATAAGATGAGTTACATTTAACTTCTAACTTGCAGTATTGCCCTGGATATGAGACAGGGCTAAGTAGTTTGGCTCTGAAGTTCATTGTCAAAAAGTATCCAGGATTTCAGGTGTTTATCTCAATTAACATTGAGAGTATGTAAAATTAGGCTACACATGTTATAAGAATTATTTTTTCTCTTGAAATTTCTGGCTTTTCGATTCTCAGACCTGGCAGCAAATCTTTTTGGCTTCTCTGCTTCTGATCCTAGCTGTTTTCACAAAATGCAAACACATGCAAAAATATTGCAAAAATATTGTAATAAACCTCAATGTTCAGTCATATTCAGTAAGACTTCAAAAGATGTTTGCTTTGAACTTGGTTCTAAAGATGGGCATACCTTCATGAGAATGGAAGATATCTTCTTACTCTCTATGATGTGGTTTGGCCCTTTTCAGGGCCCCAAAGTAAGCTTTGTTCTGTAAGGCACATTAAATTTACTTTTTGGACTAAGAATTAACACAGAAATTTCTTCTTATAGAACATCTTGGGGCTCTACTTCCCAAAGGGGCCAGGGTTTTAGACCACAAAGAAAAAACAGTACAGCATCAAAGAAACTTGGAGCATCATCATGAGCTCTACATTCTATGCCCTGCCTTAGATTTAATCAAGCATTCGAATTGTGGTTCTCAAGGTTGTTGGGTGTTGGGTGATCCACATAAACTCCTTTGGTATCACTTCATAGTTCACAGAAATGTGAGACAAGGCTGAAGAGGTGTGGTATAACCTGTAGTTAGCAGAATCTGATTGCAAGAGTACCTTCTGTAAACAGGTCCTTCCACATCCTTTTTCATTTTGTTTCCTTTCTGCTTTACGCACCTTCCCTGGTAATCATGCTGCAAAACACTCTGCTTGTCCTAGAGAGAATTGTGCCTTTGATCTTTCCTCAGACCATTTTAGCTGGTGAGACTGAAGGTCTCTTTTTTGATAGGGCAATTTCATTGGATCTCACTCATTTATTATTATTCTTATATTCTATCTTTAGTTTTGTTCATCTATGTTTTAGGGTCATTGTCCAATTAAAAAAAACAACGTATTTTTAAAATATCTTTCTCTAGTTCATATTTCAACCATACTTTCTGTGGATCCTAAATAGATTTAAATATGACCTTTCTCCCTATCTCTTGCTACTAGAATCTCCATGGATTCTGTCATTTCTAAAATATTCAAAACTTTTACACAGTCTTGTCTTCCTATGTTTGTAACCACATTTTCTAACTTTTTTTGATAATTTGGCACCTTAAATTAAGAATTTGTGCCTTTTGTAATAATCCTCATTCATTCAGTAAATACTTTGGAGTGACTCTCAGATGCGAAGCCCTGTGTTAAGTGCTGTAGACAGTAAAGAGATAGAAGTGTCTACCGTCAGAGAGCTTCCATGGTATCCTTAGTCCAGCCCCAGGCTGTGCCCTTCTGCATGGGATGAGGAGTCCCTTGGTCAAGGAAACATATCTACCTGGGGCCTGACCATGTGCCAAATATAGGATCTTGGAATCTTCTGCCCAAATGATTTGAAGCCTGCTTCCTGAACCTGCATGGTCTTTTTCTTTTGTCCATCCCTCCCTAAGAGCTCAGTTTCCAGGCCTGAGGTATGGACAAGCAGCAGCTATTTGGGAGGGTGTAAATGAGCTTGGAGATGCAGGCAGGGATATCCACACATATGCTCACAAAGCCCCTGGTGGTACAGCATGGGGTAGGGGAAAAGAGAGGCAAGAATATGGTGCTAGGGTCAGCACTGCCTTCCCGCTGTCCCTTTTCTGCCAAGTTATGGTGCAGAACTTGAAGGAACATAAGAATTCTGAATTTGAAGCTGGCCTGCCAAGTCTGTTTGAAAGTCAGAATATATTTTATGTCATAGCTTGTTGGCAATGTGGACCTCTGCTTGACCTCTTGCCTCGGGCCCACAAATGTTAAGGATGTGTCTATGGAGCTGACAATGTAGTGGACAGGCCAAAGCAGTCAGTGTGGCAAATTCTCTAATTTTAGGGAGTCACGGGAACACATGGGAAGGGCAACACAAGTGTGTGGGTCAGGGAAGTCCTCTTGGAATGAGGGGCACTGCACTTAGCCTTGCCGAGAATAGAATATTGCTAGGTGACATCAGGAAGAGGACATGGGGTGCACAAGGAATGGCTTGATGACGGAAGGACAGAAGGAAGGACAGAGAGACCAAGAGACAGAGGTGCTGACTGTAGGGGACCTGGAGTTGACTCAGTATGACTGGACTATTTGGGGATGGTCTTGAGTTGAAGGAGAGATGGTCAGGAACAAAGTCCTATTAAGGATGCTGTCTTCCTCCCTTTTCTCAACAATTTCTCTTCACTTGTGTCATTTGCTTCTTGCTAGTTCTGATGTCAATTCTTGTAAAAGTCCTCCTTCTCTCACCATCAGCCAACCTTAAGTTATTGCTGAAAATTTATTTGTAGGTGAAGTCATTCGATAATGACCTGTCGTTGAAAGTATAAGATCCTTGTGATGAAAGTGACACCGAAATAAGACTAGATACATGAAAAAGTAGCATCTGATTTCCTCACAGTTGGGTCCCCTTTCCAGCTATCTCCTTGAAGAATGAAGCGTATCTCTAATTTCCCTTCCTTGCGTAGTATCAGGTTGGTTTTCTCTGTCTTTCATTCACCGGAAACATATAAGTATATGTGGCAGAACTGGGGTATGAGCCCATGGTTGCTTGACTCCAAAGCCTGTTCTCTTGCCTCTTTAGGACATCATTTTTTGCCACCTTCTGATAGTACATCAAATCAAGGCCAAGTCTTAGTCTAGTGACCAACTCATATTAAACAAAAGAAATACTGTACATAAACACAGGTGGCGAGTTCAGACATAATAGTGGGAATGGTCTTTTCAAATTATCCTAGAGACTATAGGCAAAACTTCAGAGTCAGTAATTGGGATACCTTGAATAAATACTCCCTCTATCTTCCCCTCTAAGTCACTTTTCTTATTTATTTGGAGGTCACCTCTTTTTCTTGGAAAATTGATTATGCTCCAACATATTTCCTCCATGCAAGTCACAACTCTCCTTGTGACACTGTTTATGACATCAGCTGCCAAGTTTGTGACAGGCTAGATAATGTTACTTCATACATTCTATTTATTTGGTTTGAAACTTAATTCTACAGATAGCATTCTCCTTGGATCACTTAAGGAATCAATTAAAACATAAAAAATCAACCCCCTTTAAATAAATGTTTTAAGGATTAAAAATACACTTTTAATGCAGTACTTCTGCACTGTACTGCCTACATTTATTTACATTTACAAGTCAGTGAAAAAGAATTTTTCTTACTAAGTTTAAGTTATTCCATAGCCCTTTGATGTCTATTAAATAATGCACGGGTGTCTGAAATATGAAACTGATCTTTTTGTTGTTGAATTAAAAAATCAGAGATAATGTTGAAGAAAACACAAAATTATTTGAGTCCATGATCTGTTAGAGAAATATGTTTCTTTCAATGTAGAGAAATGCCTAGTATTGTTACTTATCTAAAAAATCAATCATTTTTTTAATTAAGGAAACATGGGCTGAGAACAGTAGAGACATAAAAGTCTTGGTATTTCATGAGCATTGGGTATCAGTTTTCCTGCATGCTCCCATTTGAGTTACAGTTCAGGAAGTTGGTCACCTTAGTCATTTAGCCATTTTGCAAAGACACAAGTTAATTTAATTTCAAAAGAATACATTGTATGTTTGGTTTAAATTATGACTTTGACATTCATATTTCACTGACCTTGGAGAATTTATACAGGTACTTTACAGATTCCAAAGTGACATCTATTGATTTTTTTAAAAGCTTAATGGAAGAGAATTTAAAGGCGTAATTATTTCAAATGGTAAAAATCAAAATTGCCAACTGATTTTTATGAGGTCAGTGTTATAATTAGATTAGCTTAAGATTGAATCAGAACAATAAGAGTGTTCTTTAACTACTTGTCTAGATATATAACCAATAATTCCTTCGTTACATACACGAAAAGATTTGGAGCAATGAGAGATTAGATATGTGACCATGGATTTGTAGCCAACGGTAAATAGAGCATTGTAACATTTCACTCTAATTTTTTAAATTTCCCTTGTACCTAACAATTATGCCTGTAACTTTATAGTTTAATATTAGAAATGGCCACTCTTTAATTTTAAATAACTTTTTGTTACAAAATAAAATACAAATATACAGAATCACCCAAATCAAATGTATGGCTTCATGACTTATTATAATGACAACACTACCCACGTTAAGAAATAGAATTTTGCTAGACAACTGAGAAGTCCCTCTACTGTGCCCTGTCCTGGTCACAACCTCTGTTTCTCCCCACAAATAACAGCTATTCTAACTTTTATAATCATCAGTTCCTTCCATTTTAAAAGTAGCTTTATCATTCAAAGATGCATCTATTGACATTATTATCAACTTTGCAAACTTTTTAAAAATCAGGTATGTCTTTAAGTCTCTTTTAACCTATAGGTTCCTCCACCATTTTTAGCATTTTCTTAGAGTTCATCTGTTAGAGAACCCTGGCCATTTGATCTGTGGTTTTCTGCAATCTGAATTTTACTAACTTCTTAATCCCGGTACAATTCAACATGTTCTTCAGTCCTCTGTATTTTCCTGCAGATTATCCAGAAACTGGATAAAGCTCCTCTTTGGCATAACTAGAGGAGACATGTAATATCTCTGGCTGTTTCTCATGTTACCTTCTTAACAGCCATTGATACATCATGACAAAATCTGTCAATTCATTGATAGTTGCAAAGTGGTGATATTTTACTTTAATGATTTCTTTTGTGTTTATTTGTTAGAATACTTTTGTTAAGAGACCCTTTCCCTCATGTACCATTTGATTAGCCAGTAATACAGTTCCCATAAGAAACACGGGATACATGCTTGATTTCTCTCCTTTGCTAGTTCTCTGAGATAATGAATATGTTCCCTATTATCTTCGGAAGATAACCAATTCTTTCTTTAAACTTATTTGGCATGTTTTAACCCATGGAAATTACTGTCATTGCCAAAGCTCAAATTGTTCCATCATTGGCTCTTGAGAGCTTCTTCACGTTTATTTTCGGGTCATTTTGTTATGACCCTGGTATTCTCTGGCAGCTTCCTTGGTATTGGGTAGCACAAGATGTTCCAAGTTTATGTTTTACATATCTTGCCCCAAACATGGAATAAAACAATGTTTTTTGAAAAAGCCCTTCTTTTAGTGAGAAATGGTATTTCCGGATCATAGTCTGGACACTAAGGATGCTCATTGCTACAGGGTTGTAGCTTTGAGTACTGCTTTGAGTGTACAGTTAGTCCATATTGACACTTTGAATTCAGATTAGAGAATACCAAGACTTTAATTTAACCTTTTGTTATTATATCTTTATCTCTTTTTTTTTCCATACCCACAATTTTGGTCTTCATTGATAAAAGTGATATTAGAATTAAAATATTACATAGTAACTTATTTGTTTTAAAGCATTACACCCAGCAGTCTCAGGATAAAAATGCCAATCCATCTACCAATATGAATACTGAAAACAAACAAACAAAAAAATGCACATACTTTCTCTATTCTCTCCCAAATTTTTAATAGTTGTACAAAATCCACATTGTCAGAGTATATACTTAATACATAATATATTCTCCCCTTTCATGTGGCCTCAGGACAGGTAACTCTGTAGTTAATTCTCACCATCCATTCTTATGTGTAGGCATTTTGGTTTTTTGAAGCTCATTCTCTACCAGATTCCTGGGCTCACTTTTTCTTTCCTTCAGTATCTTAAATACAATACTTCATTTTTCTACTGGCATAAATCGCTGTTGTTAAAATCTAATGATAATCTAAATTCCCCTTATAAGTCATGTGATCTGTTTTTCTAAATGCCCAAAGGACTTTTTTCTTTTTCTTTAAAATACAATAAATTTGCTAGAATTTATCTTTAGGTAGTCAGACTGTCTGGCTAACTATTGTCAGATATGCAGTTTAGTATATAATTTTTTATTATTATTTCAAGGAATTTTTCTGGAATTACAATTTTTTGCATCTATTCTGTTCCCTTGCTTTTGTTTTCTTCTTTAGGGTCTTCTATTATCCATAGACAGTTGACCCTTGGACAACATGGGTTTGAACTGTGTAGAGCCACTTAGATAGGGATTTTTTCCCCCATAAATACAATACAGTGCTGTGTGTTTTCTCTTCCTTACCATTTTCTTCATAACATTTTCTTTTCTTGAGCTTACTGAATTGTAAGAATACAGCACATAATACATATCACATATAAAATATATGTTAATTGGCTGTTTATATTATGGCAAGGCTTCTAGTCAACAGTAGACTATTAGTAGTTAAGTTATGGGTGAAACAAAAGTTATACATGTATTTTTGACTGGCACGGAGGTGGGGGGGAGTAGAGCTTAGCACCCTTAACCCCTGCATCATTCAAGAGTCAACTTTATTTCACCTTTTATCTATCTTCAGTATTTATCACTTTCCCTAAAATCCTGTTTTAAAAATCCCTTTCTTAATTTCTTTTTGATTAAAAAAATTTCCCTTTCTTTTCTTTTTACCTTCTGATTCTCTTAAGGCATTATCTGTTGTGTTTGTGTCTCTTCCATTTTAGCCTTTATTTCTCAAAGTTTTTTAAAAAAAAAACATGGACTCTGAGAAACAAACTGAGGGTTCTAGAGGGGAGGGGGTCGGGGCATGGGTTAGCCCGGTGATGGGTATTAAAGAGGGCACGTACTGCATGGAGCACTGGGTGTTATACAAAAACAATGAATCATGGAACACTGCATCAAAAACTAACGATGTAATGTATGGTGATTAACATGACATAATAAAATTAAATTTAAAAAAATAAATAAAAACATGTTTTTCCTTAATTCTGTATCTCATATTTTTTAAAAAGTCAATTTTGAACATTTCCATTTTTCAGGTTATGAAAATAATCATCCATAGCACTCAATTACCAAAAAAATAATAAAAATACACTTATTAATACATATTTTTCATATTTCAAGGTAAAAAATTCTATTCAGTAACTACTTACAAATCTTAATTGATCAGCAGCTTCTTCAGCGGGTTTGTTTTTTTTTAATTTTTTTTTAAAGATTTTATTTACTTATTTGTCAGAGAGAGAGAGGGCACAAGCAGGGGGAGCGGCAGGCAGAGGGAGAAGCAGGCTCCCCACTGAGCAAGGAGCCCAATATGGGGCTCAGTCCCAGGACCCTAGGATCATGACCGGAGCTGAAAGTCAGACGCTTAACTGACTGAGCCTCCCAGGCATCCCTTCAGTGGGTTTGCTGAACAAGCTTTCAGTAATAATTTCCTCATTGTTTTTAAAAGTGACTTACTTCTTTTATCCCAGTATTTATAAATTTTGAATTCTATAGGCTCTGTGTAGATCCAGAGCACATAAGATCTGCAGATTGTTTATTTATTCATTCATTGTTCAAACATTTTGCCTGGCCCTGTGCCAGGACATAGGAAGCAAAAATTAATAAAAACCACTTTTGCTCTCCAAGAACTTAAACAGGAAAGATTGAGCAAGTAACCAGTGATTATAATAGAACGTAATAGGTGTTTTGATAAAGCTGTCGTATCAAAGGAACACATAGAAATTTGAGTAATGGGGCCAGGGTAGGAAGTAGGAAAACCAATAGATGGAGGATCAATGGAGATACAGACAGTTGCAAAATAATAACACTGCACTTTACAGTGGAAATTTCCCATACTCTTACACATTCACTATGTCATATGAAACACAACCCTGTGGTTCTGTTGTCTACGCTGTATATATGTAGAAACTCTGCTTCGGAAGAAAAGTTGACTCTCCAAGATCTTATGCCTGATAGTTTGCTCTGTTGGCACATTAAACCATTTTATTTTTATTTTTTTAAAAGATTTTATTTGTTTATTTGAGAGCGAGAGAGTGTGCACAAGTTGGGGGAGGGGCAGAGGAAGAAAGGGAGGGACAAGCAGACTCCCCACTGAGTGCAGAGTCCTGTCAGGGACATGGGGCTCAATCAGCCGCTTAACTGACTGAGCCACCCAGGTGGCCCTAAACCGTTTTAGAAAGAATGGATGAACACTACTTTCTGCATATGATAATACTTAAAAAGTATTAATCATTGATATGATAAATTCATCAACGTATCAGAGAAGACATACATGACTAGTACAATAATAGTTCAAGGTCAAATGGATTTTTCTAAAATCAATTGACCAATAATATATATCTCTGTCTATTCTACAAGTCAATGCAATTAAATATCATTAACACTAGCTGCGCCCTCTCATCCTGTCCCTTCCCCTGTCCAACATCCGCTGATAAAAGTTACCACTCTCCCAAACAGGGAGCCTTTCATTACTGGCTTTGGATTCCCCCCCCCTTTTTTTTGTTTTACATGAGATTAAAGGAAAGAAAAGAATAAAATGTTTTTTTCCCCATTTTTGCAACTGCATGGTTACTTTTCAGAAAATAAGAAAGAACACTAAAATGCCTTAAATCATTTAAAATTTAACATTATTAGTAATAATCATTAATCCCATAATTGCTCCTGTCTTTTTCCACTTTTTTTTTAAGATAAGTCTCTAAGGCAAAGGCATTACCATAAGGGAATTATTTAGTTTAACATAAAAAAAAATTGGAAGAAAAACGTAAATTGTTTTCATTTTAGTTTAACAGTTAGGTGTGTGCTTAGGGATTGAGTATTATTTGTCCCTTCTGAGGGGACAAATTTGGCTTCTGATCATGCCTTAGATTGCTGATTTCAAGTACAGACCTAACCTGCAGCATCAGTGGGACTTAAAGACAGAGTGAATCATAACATCTTATCTTAAAATGTCACTATCTTTTAGCTCTTAACAATGCTAAAGCAGTCAGGTATCTCCTCTATTGGATAAAGGTGTTATTTTCAGAGAAAGAGGTATCTGCAATAGTGCAACATTTATTCATAAGATTGTGGGCACATTTTCAGAAAAAAATTAACTTAATATGAAAGACATCAGGGCCAATTAGAAACAGCACTTGTTAATATATGAGTCTGAAGACAAGTGTAACTATTAACTTACTGACTCCATCAATGATTTGAAAGACTTTTGAGCTTTCCAAAAATTTCTGAATTACAAACTACTGCACCCAGCTTTTTACTAATTGGAAAAAATCACTGCCTATTTTCTTGGACATCAGTGGTAATTGCTGCCTGTAGAATTTGCTGGGGTTTGCAAAGCTGAACTTCAATTTCTATAACATCTGCCACAAATTCAGTAATCCTGTGTAATAATGCAATGAGAAAACACAACATATGACCATCATATTAGCAGCTGTATTATAGGAAATTATAGCATAAAATTAGGAAATGATGTATGATGTTAATACCTCTATATCTAAAAATGGAGTATATTTCTGTGCATAGTCTAACTAGTGCTCTTCATTATAATACTTGTGGTTTCATGTATTTCCTGTATTGTGTCTGGGCCCCTGCACAAAATCTTCCTTCCTCGTAAAAGTTCTCCTCTTTATTCAGCTCCTTCATCTGGCTAATTGACTAAACCTTTAAGACTAGGATTAAAAATAATTTCCTCTTGGAAATTCCTAAATTCCTCTACTTTGTCCTTTTGATCACATGTATGCAGTGGCTACAAAAACTTCTAGCACATGAGAGTTCTCAATACAACCTTATTAAATAAATGAAAAGCTAGGTGCCCTTTCCCCCATAGCACCTTGGGCTCACCTATGTCAAGTAACATTTGCTCTATATTCGAATAACTTGTATATCTGTCTTCTTAAGGTAAACTTTTTATGGTAGGGATGAGTTCTTGTTCACCTTTTTGTCCCCACACCTAGTACAGTATGTGGCATGCAATAGGTGCTTAATACATACTTGTGGAATAAATAATGGGTGAAGTTTATGAGTCCCTGGGGTTTAGATATGCCTTGGCCATTCCTATCAAGCTCCCTTTCTCCTACATATTCTTAAGAGGGTGCTGTCTGTGTTAGGATTATTGTTTAATTTCATTTGAAAAGGTGGGAAGAAAGAGCATTCTGGTGAAAGTAGGGTTCTCATGAAAATTTCTTTGGAAGAAATTCATACCGTAGCCCTCAGACATAAAATGTTTGCAAATAAATGTATTCTATGTGAAAGTGCAAGTCTATATGCATTTTATCTAAGGATTTGTAAGAGGTGAAATAGAAAATACTGATTTAAGTAAGAGAAGCATGGGATTGTGAAAAACGGTGTTGGATTTCAGGAGAATGTGGGCCTAGTCCTAGCTCTGTCTCTAGTATATTCTGTCTCACTAAGAATATTTTCTTAAATGGAAAATAACTAGGGGAGCAACAACAGCCTTCATCTCTATCAGCCGTAATCCCATGCCAAATGGTAAGCCGTAATCATATCAGTTTTCTTTATTTTCTCTCTCTGCGTTTTTGCATTTGGATAATTTTGATTTACTTCTGGGTGATTATCAAAATATTATGTTGTTGAATGACTTGATATTTAAAATGCCCGTTCTTTAAAATTTAGAATAGGATGACGTAAATTGACAACTGTGTGCTTTGAAAGGGATTTTATTTCATTAGCGCCCCCAGCGGGGGAAGGAGGGAACGTCAGCATCAGCGTTTCAACAGTCCCGCGTCCGAAATAGGGAACCTGAGACCAACATATTGAATGGAGCCTCTTGTTGGGAGCCATCTATTCCCACTCTAAGAATTAGAAATCCCGCATCTTGTTCTTTGTTTTGTGCACTTGGCCCTGTGCCAAATTTGTAATCCTCTCTGCAAAGTGTTTGTTTCCTCTGTATGTTCTTCCCAGATTGTTTTTACTTCATGCTCCTCATTCATCAGTGCCACCCAGGTCATTGATTTCTGAATGGCAGTTAGAGCCCAACTCCAGTCTGTGTGGCCTTTGAAACAAATGGTGTTGTGTGGGTTTCTCCTTTTCTGTGGTGCAGATATTGAAAAGCAGCTGGCACTGTGGGAAGAAGCAAGCCTGTCAAGAAGCCATATAGCGTACACAGTGCTTTGGTTATATCTGACCATCAAGAAAACCCTCAGTCATTACCAGGTCTTAGCATAAGACTGTAAGTGTCCAGACAAATTGGGAAAACCCTTGCACTCTAGCTCCAAGGAAACAAATAGCCCCCTTCAGTGAATACCCAGGGGCTGCTCTGCAGGACCTCACCGTGAGCCCTCAGATGTTCAGAAGTCAGCCAGGCAGCCCTCCGACACTGGCCCTTCCAGAAAGCAGATCTGTACCAGCCAGCCATTTGCCACCTTGTCTTCTTACCCCTAGCAACTCAGATGAAGTGGGGGGCGAGGGAGGCCATTAGTACACAAAGGACTGGTTCTGTCACAGGGAAGAGCCAAACCAGAAGAGCCCACAGCATTCTTTCTAGACTAATTGTCCAAATAAAGGAAGATAGTAGAGCAAGTTCAACTAGAAAAAGCAGTTTATCTGAAGAAAATTTCCAGCCTTCTCCGTATGCTTTGAGTTAAATTCCTCCCGTTTTGGAAGTTTTATATGGATTTGATTTTTCCTAAGAGTTTATATTTTAGTTTAAGTAAATATAACTGTCCTATCTCTTTGACTGTCTTATCCATGGAAAGCCCACAAGTTTGGAAGCATTTGGAACTATTTAAACTATAGCATACGAATTTTTCACCAGTGGAAACCATAATTTGGAAAAAAATACTTTATATCTGTGATTTCTAAGTGTTTAGGGAAACCAGCACTTTATTTCTAGCTTAATTTTTGGTTGGAAATGAGCATGCTTTTTTTCAACCCTCTCAAAGTGCTTTGGAGTATACATCACAATTTTTAAAAAATAAAGTACATTTAATTTTTTTTAATGTTTTAAACTTCTCATTTTAGTGAGATAGAGGAGTGTCAGAGTTGAATCCGGTCCCAGCAGAGCTTTGCCTATACCTAGCCACTTGAAGTTAAGCACTTCCCTCAGCCGCTCTGGATTTAGGGTCTTTATATATCAGATTGGTTTGAGGATGTCTTGCCTTCAAGTTGTAGTGAAAAACCAATCAAATGAGATAATATATGGAGGGTTTTTGAAATGTAAAAAAGGAATGTCCTTGAAAAATTAGGAACAAATGCAAGCTTTATTCACACTTATTTAGTTATCTTTTAAACACACCTGTTCTCCTAGAATTTATCATTTCATGGTATCTCAGAATTTATTTCCAAATGTCTCTGACCACGTAGTATAAAAATATAACTTATTCAAACTGATGAGTTGTTTGACAATTTTGACCACCAATGTTTAGATGAATTTGGGATATATGTTTAATTTCATTTTAAATTTCTATGAATTAAATCTCAGTGATTATTAGCACACAGTGAAAGTCTAGTGAAAAACACAAATAATGGAGAATTTACTAATAACGTACAAGCAAGGTGAGAAAGCCTTCATATAAACATTAGGAAAAGGACAGGCTAATGATCTATACTCTCCCCATAAAATATTTTGAAGTCCGTATGTTAGATCTTCATACAGATTTATAGAATACAGAATGAGTGACTTTTTTCTTAATCTAACTTTAAGAACATATTTATAAACCCAGTAACAAAATTTTATGCATCTCCTTTAGCATTCTGTCCTAAGATTTAGTTAACTATTCTTTTTTTTAATTTTTTTTGAAAGATTCTATTTATTTTTGAGAGAGAGAGAGTGTCCAAGCAGGGAAAGCAGCGAGCAGAGGGAGAGTGAGTAGGCTCCCTGCTCAGCAGGGAGCCTGATGTGGGGCTCGATCCTAGGATCCTGGGGTCATGACCTGAGCTGAAGGTGACGCTTAACTGTCTGAGCCACCCAGGAGCCCCTTAGTTAACTATTCTAAGTGGTTATTCGTTTATGTGACTTAAAATCCACTTAAGAGAAATATTGTTGCCTTGAAAAAATTATTTTCTTCAGAGGAGAAAGTTGCCAAACTGACCATCCTATAAATATCAACTGTGATGGTGGGAGAACAGTAAGGATTTGGTGTTGTTTCCAGGTTTCACTACTCTCCATGATTCATCTTTCATCGTTCTTTCTTTCTCCTTCCTCTGACTTTTTCAACTTCTCTTCCTCTTTGCCTCTAGGGAGAAGCCTCCAGTGGAGGACAGTCACTGAAAAACTACATGGAAGAAGTGAGTTTTAAGGTAGCCTTGTAACATAGTCTGAAATCAGTCTGTCGTATAGGATGAATATTCACTTGGGCTTTCACCATCCACTGTAGGGTTTCCAGTCTATACCCATTCACTGGTTATGCCCACAAAAACAAGATAATAAATAATATGTTATCAAAATGTTTTTTGTTCCTCGTTGATAGAGGAATACCTTATAACAACTCAGTCATCCTGAAAATGAAGGTGAAATTGCACAAACCTAGGGCTATTTATTTTCACTCACAAACATTTGTTGATATCCCAATAAACGAGAAACATGTGCACAAAATAATAAGACATGATCATTGCTCTTATGGAAAGAACAATCTGTACTAAATTGGCTTTCATTCATGTGATAAATGCTCATCAAAGACATTACTTGTAAAGGCCATTAAGCAAAGTGCTGTCTTGACAAATAAAATATATGGTAGATTTTTGTTGGAAAACCGTTTAGACGTCTGGATTTATTTTGGAGATATTCAAGGGTGCTCTGTGTCACAGGATGTGTCTTTGGACTGTCTGCAAATGGTATTTGGGAACTTGCAGATAAATCTGTGGATAGATTCCATAAGACTTGATCTGAAGCCAAACCACAGTGGTCACTAAATTAGCTATCTGAATCTGTTTAGGTGAAGGGAGCTGGGAAGTAGTTTGGTGATGATGTCATGGAAGTACCAGATATTTGGTTTGAATATTGCTCCTCAGAAAGATAGAATCTTGTTCTCTAAATATTTTATTCTTGCATGCATGCATCCATTCAAAACCCAGTTTGAGTGGCCTACTGAATGTGCCACTGAAAATTTATTCGGAACGGTGTACCCGTACTTAAGCTCACACTTGTTGCCAAATACCACCTAGAAAGGAAAATCAGAGTGCCTAGTACCCAATTAAGTCTCTAACATCTTCAGTTTGCATGTTTGGAGGTGGCTGAAGTTTTGCCAAAGGCACATGGAGAAGAGAACGAAAGGAAATAACCAGGTTGATTGTCTGGGTTCCGGTTAGAAAAAACAAAATATATGGTGTAAAAAAATTGGAGGGTTAGAGCACCAACTTTAAAATTCAGTTTAATGAATTTTGATGCAGAGATTGAGTAGAATACATTAAAACAGTTAATGTTGCCAAAGGGAGGCAGACACTGTTTTCAATGTGTACGCCAGCAGAATTTCTCTTTAGGATTCTGTGGTTGCTGACGTGCTTGGCTCAGCATTCCTCTGCAGGAAGCCAGATGCAGGGCTCGAACTCAGGACCCTGGGATCATGACCTGAGCAGAAGGCAGACTCTTAACTGACTAAGCCACCCAGGCACCCCAGAACTTTTAAAATAAATCTTATTTTAAATTTGTAGTTCTTATCCAGGAAAAAGATCCTTATTTTCTCCATTATTATGAATGTGCAATCTAAACGTACCTGTTTTACACAATTGTGAATGCTTAATGTGAGAACAGGGGTGAGAATTTGTGCCTTTGCATTCGAGGTTCTGAAAGGGCACTCTCCTTCAATGTGGTCCTCTGATAAGCAACAGGGACAACACCTAGGGGCTTGGAAGAAATGCAAAATCACACCAGATCCAGAGAATCAAAATCTGTATTCTAACAAGATGCCTGTGTAATTCAAAGTACCCTGAAGTTCCAGAAACACTGCCCTAAAGTGTTCTTTCAATGTTATTTCTAGAGAGTAACTACATATATCATGAAAAACCCCCAATTTTTATAATACAGGTAAAGAGGAAAATTCTGTTAATAAATTTCTGAGTTTTATTTATTCATTTACTCTCAAGAACAAAATTTTTGGTTGATTAGGGGTATAAAATCTCTCTAGCTTGTGAGATTCATCACTGACTTTCAGTTTAAAATTATAAGTATGTGTGAACTGCCCATAAACATTTTTGGGGGATTTAGTATCACATAGGGTTTTTATCTAATATTGCTTGATATTTAGATTTTAGCTCTTTTTTTTTAAACCAACAAATGATCACTCTTTACAGTATGACCTTAATTAGTGAACTGTTAACTCATTACTAGTTGGATTCTTTTTGTAGACATTAATCCATTCGGTCTTTAGGAAATATATACTCAAATTCTTCTCCATTGAGAACATGTTGAGAGTGTGAGCCATAAAATGATAGTTGCTTTTTTCCCACTTGTGCTCTTATTTCACTTTTGCTCTCTTTCTGCATGTTAGTTAAATCAGCAAACAATAAGGAACAATATTTATAAATGTTAGAAGCATTGAAGTTAAAACTGTGCTAGCAAACATTTGCTTTTATTTAGTATACACTAAAATTCAAGTAAACCATAGTGTTTACATTTTTAATATATTTAACATTTCTTGTTAAAGTTTGGGCAACTCTTTGCAGATCAAAGTCTGGATTTTTTTTAATTCAGTCTTATAATTAGACAGAATTATAACCACATGACATTAGACAATATTGTTTAGACCTAAATCAAAACTAGAGACAATAGAGTCTCCTCTACAAAAGCTAAAATGGAATTTTCATTCTATATTTTCTGGTTTTTAATGTATTATTTTTCTAGAATAGGTTTTGTATTTTTTTAAAAGATTTTATTTATTTATTTGAGAGAAAGAGTGAGAGAGAGTACGAGTGGGGTGAGGGGCAAAGGGAGAAGCATACTCCCCGCTAATCAGGGAGCCCAATGCGGGGCTTGATCCCAGGATCCTGGGATCATGACCTGAGCCGAAGGCAGATGCTTTAACCGATTGAGCCACCCAGGCACCCCAGAATAGAATTTGTATTTTTGACCAAATAAAAGATGAGATATTTTATAATAGTCTACTTTTACTAATCTTCAAAATCATTTTTACAGTTAAATTATTTTATTTTATTTTTTTAAGATTTTACTTATTTGACAGGAGAGAGCACAAGCAGGGGGAACAGCAGAGGTAGAGGGAGAAGCAGGCTCTCCGCTGAGCAGGGAGCCCGATGCAGGGCTCGATCCCAGGACCCTGGGATCATGACCTGAGCTGAAGGCAGACGCTTAACAACTGAGCCACCCAGGCGCCCCTACAGTTAAGCTTTTTAAAAGAAAGTATGTGTTCTTCACTTGAAAGACATTTGATAACTCAGGTAGGCATAATAATTTCATATTGCAGTGATTTCTGTTTTGAAATAATGCTAACATTTATTCAAAAAATACATATAATTTGAAGGAACTTCTCAAAATCAAGTACCTCCAGAGCTTGATTGTCACACCTTTTGTAGAGAAGCTAATCCATTTAACATATCACATTTTCCAGATGAATAATTGGAAACCAGCACACCACACTGGCTAAAAATCCCCTCATCATGAGAAATTTATTAATTTAAATATGTATTTATCAGAAAAGTATCGTCAACTTCAATGGTTGAGAAGCTATAAAGAACTAAAGACTCAACTTAATGATTTTTTGAAACTTTCTAAAGAGCAGTTTAGAGCAGTTCCCCGAAACTTGAGGAAGTTAGCTGCTGAAGGCCGGAGGCAACATACATGGGAGTGTGAACTAACTCAAGGTGTCAAGAGGCAGCTTCGCAGTCTCTAAGGGTGTCAGACAGGAAGAAAAGCATGCTAAGTGCGCAGGCCTTTTCCAAATCTGTTGAGGTGGGTTTTGCCAGCTGTACCATCTGAACTAGAAAAGGGATCGATTCTATGCAACAAAATATCTTCAAATCACTTCTCATGCCAGTCTTGGCCCGTCTTGTTTCTCCTGTGTTGTATTATTTGTGTGATCACGACTGTCGTGAAGTTTCTCCCAACTCTACTTCTGTGGAAAGTGCGGGACATCATCCTATAATAAATAAGACATGATTAACTTTTTTTTATCATGCACAGGGATTTGCTCTTCAAAAATTGATGTTACTATTTAATTATATGGTTTTATTCACTTGAGAAACAAGGAAACAAGGAACTTTGTCAAGAAAACCCTGTTTTGTCTTTGACATTCCTCAAGAACTAGTATATGATGTTAAAGGATAACAGTGTTTTAAAAAGTTATAATCATGGCTCTTATACAGATATAAAATGAACATATATCAAAGATTTATTGAACTCACTAATTAGTAAGAGAACCAGTAAAGTATTACAACCAGTTCAAGGGAGAATTTAAACCCTCCTTTAAATAAGAGATGCTGAAATGAAGTTATAAAGAGAGGCAAAAATTGGTAAAGCTGACCAATATCCATAGGGTAATAATCAGTTACATTCAAATGGGTACAATATATGGACTGGAATCATTGGTACTACTATCAATGTCTATGAATTACATAGTTACTAAACAGCTCAAAGTCAATGAAAGACCCAGAGCCTCCACAGAATCAGGTAAGGAGAAGGACATACTAGAAAAATGTATTGTTTTTTATTGTCTATACCCATAATCTTTCATCCATTTCAAAGTCTTACAATTTTATCCCACAATTTCCTTGGAGAGAAAAGTCACCAAATGGAATGAATTAGGACATAAAATGGAGTGTAATCCCCTTGTGCAGTATAGTATAGCAAATTTGTCAGATAAATTTATTTTAGCACCTTGCATTTATTTTGTAATATTTTTCACAATCTACCATTTATTTCTAACTTTGTTATTGCTTTTTCTCTTTTCTTTTCCCAAATCCTGTTAGTTCAAACTTACAGCTTCCTAAACTTACTACT
The DNA here is from genome assembly GCF_009762305.2 of Zalophus californianus. Classification (NCBI taxonomy): domain Eukaryota; kingdom Metazoa; phylum Chordata; class Mammalia; order Carnivora; family Otariidae; genus Zalophus; species Zalophus californianus. Next base: position 128,416,076 of record NC_045598.1, read on the forward strand.
TCCCTCTTGTTATGATTTAATTGCCCTTTTACAATTCCCAAAAGAACTGGGCTGTAGAAGTATAATTTACTAAAAATTTATGGATTTTGGTCTGATAATACAAGGAATTTCATTAACAAATACAAAAAGGTATTTTCAAACTTTACAGCCATACCTCAGATATTGTGGCCTCGGTTCTAGACCACTACAATAAAGTGAATATTGCAATAAAGTGAGCCAATGAATTTTTTGGTTTCACAGTGCATATAAAAATTATGTTTATACTACATTGTAGTCTATTAAATGTGCCATAGCATTATGTCTAATAAATGTATATACTTTAATTTAAAAATACTTTATTGCTCTTAACACTGTGACCAAATATTGGAATTCTCCATAGGATGTAATAGTTACTCAATAGTGCTATGTTTTCCTGAGGAGATACAAAATAAAAAAAAAAATACTTTATTGCTAAAAAATGCTAACCATCATCTGAGCTTTCAGCAAGTCGTAGTCACTGACCACGGAGCTCCATAACAAATATAATAATCATGAAAAAGTTTGAAATATTGAGAGAATTAGCAAAATGTGACACAGAGACATGAAGTGAGCAAGGGCTGTTGGGAAAATGGTGTCGATAGACTTGCTAAAGGCAGGGCTGCCACAAACCTTCAATTTGTAAAAAAAAACAAAAAACAAAAAAAATACAGTATCTGAAGCATGATAAAATGAGGTATGCCCGTATTAATTTAAGTGTGTAAGTTATATATGGAGAAATTCATTTTAATGGAAATATAGGCTTAATTCTTTGTCAGTAGAAGCAGTCTATTAAATGTATGTGAAGAGGAGGGTAATTTTGTTTTGCTTTACATGCAACATGCTTCAGGGATTTTTATTTTGTAGGGATTCTATGGTTATAGAAGTAAAATGAAAGTGATTAATCTTTTTTGAAAGATAGAAGCTCATGTTTTGTGCATTATTTTCGTATTTAACCAAAGGGAGAGGATTATCTGTTGCCTCCAAATTGAAGTATCCAATGGTGAAAGTTTAAGCAGAGGAGGATTTTTTTTCTCTAAACATACTGAACTTCCATGACCACAGATGACATAAATCACTGATTGATTGCATTTAGAGAATCCAAAAATAGGCTATCCATGTGGAATAACAATACTGCTGAAGTTTATAAAGCACTTATTCTGTTGGCAGATAAAATGATATGTTGATTTAGGGCTAGCAACTGTTTTCCATGTGATGCATGTCGCTATTTCTCACCACTCCTAGTCCCTGGATGTTTACATACTTATGGTGAAAGTGTTTTAGAAAAAGGATGAATAGCATTTCTTCTAAAAGCAACCCAAGAGCTTGCTCTTGGCATATGAAACAGTTTGTACTAGGCTCAGACTTAGTTTAATATTCCTGTAGAAAAATTTTTTGATAAGTTGGCAAAGATGAACATGTTAGCTCTTTTTTTTTTAAGATTTTATTCATTTATTTGAAAGAGAGAGACACAGTGAGAGAGGGAACACAAGCAGGGGGAGTGGGAGGGAAGAGTAGGCTTCCCGAGAGCCCGATGCGGGGCTCAATCCCAGGACCCTGGGACCATGACCGGAGCCGAGGGCAGATGCCCAAAGACTGAGCCACCCAGGTGCCCCTGGCTCTTGTTTTTAAAAATGTTCAAGATTTCAGCCTCTTGACCCCATCAAAAAGTCTTATGGGCTCAAGTTTGAACATACGTTGTATTGCCTGTCAGCATCAATGAAGCAAACAGGTGCATTATATTACCAATTGCATTTAAGGGAAAACCAAATAAAGCATTTAAATGATCTATTAACAGTAATATTTGTACTATCTCTACAATTCCAACAACTCAGCATTTTAAAGTTCTTCCCAAACTACATGTTTTACTGAGCTAATGTTCCGTTTGTACTTTACATAATTTGCAATAAACAAAAGAATAACTGAATGCTTATTATCTGTTCAGGAGTAAAGCCATTAAAACCAGAAACCAGTCAGTAGGATTGCTTAGTATTCTGAACCATTGTGGGAAAAAGTAACACAAATGACTTATTAGCTATATCTTTTCTTATAAAAACAGGTTTTAGTGTTTGGGCCCAAAAGGTAAATAACCAAAATACTTTTTTAATTAAAAGGATTTTTTCAGGGTTACTTTAAAATTTTATGTTTTAAATGAGTAAGATTTAGCCATTTTGATTTTAACTTACAAAACCAAAAAAGCTATTTTTCATAGTTCTTTTTTAAACACTAGAGATCATGTGTTCTATTTTTAATAAATTGCAGGATGGCAATTTTCTTCTCTGTTATGCAAAAATTTTTGAAATTATATTTCTGCTGTCCTCTATACTGCTATGGAGTTTTACATCCAAGACTTTTTTTTTTTTTGCATTTATGCTGTTTCTTTAGTCATGGCCGTGCAAGACCAAATCCAATAATTGATAAATCTGAGAAAAAAATAAGTTAAATTCTAAAAATAAACACTGATTTATACGTAAAGTGTGTATTCCAAGATTGACTATATTTTTTCTTGGCTAACTTTCTCTACAATAACCCATCTAGTGGTTCTCACATTCTACCGGCTGTCTAAAGAATCTAGACCTAGAAATTGCCACTTGTGAAATACCTGACCCCTCAGGCAAGGACTTTTCACTGCAAAGCCCATCTCTCATGACAGCCATATAAGTTTTTGGTTTTGTTTTTATCTTTTCTTGTTTTATTGACAAGTAATTGACATACATCTCTGTATAAGTTTAAGATGGTTTGATTTACATATGTTATGAAATGATTACCACAACAGGTTTAGTTAACATCCATCGCCTCAGACAGATACAATTAAAAAATGTTCTCCTTGTGATGAGAACTCTTAGGATCTACTCTCTGGAATTTAAGTTTTAATCTGATTAACAGATTATTTTTGAGTTGCCGGTGCTAAAAAAAAAAAAAGATGAAAAAAGATGTGCTTTTATTTTAAAATTGCAAGTCACTTAAAAATACTGTTTTGATTATTTTAACTTTTTAAATAAACCTTTTTATTTTAGGACAGTTTTAGGTTTATGGAATTGTTGACAAGTAGTGCAGAGAGTTCCTATAGACCTTTTAATTGTCATTAACATATTATATTAGTATATTTGTCCCAATTAATAAACCAATATTGATACATTATTAGTAACTAAATCCGTATTTTATTCAAGTTTCCTCAGGTTTTTTTCTAATGTCCCTTTTCTATCTCAAGACCCCATCCAAGTCATCATATTATATTTTGTAGTTATATCTTTAGGTTTTTCTTCGTTGTGACAATTTCTCAGACTTCCATTGTGTTTGATAATGGTAAGAGTTTTGAAGAGTATTGGGCATATATTTTGTTGATTGTTCCTCAGGTGAGATTTGTGTGATATTTTTCCTGTGGTTTAGACTGGGATGATGTATTTTTGAGGAGGAAAACCATAGAGGTCAGATTCCATTTTCATCATATCCTACCAAGGGCACATAGGACCAACATGAATCATTGCTATTGATGTTGACCTTAATCCCTTGGCTTTTGGTGGTGTTTGTCAGGTTTCTGCATGGGAAAGTTACTCTTTTTGTCCTCCCTTTCCATATTGCGTTCTGGTAGAAAGTCACTATACACAGTGTGCATTTAAGGAATGGGAAATTATTCTCCACCTGCTTATGAGCAGAGTATCTATATAAATTATTTGAAATCCTTTTGCATGGCATATTTATCTGTTCTTACCTATTAATTTATTTAGTCAGTCATTTATTTTTATCAGAATGGACTCACAGATATTTATTTTTTATTGCATAGTAACCCAGTGCTACCTTATTTATTTTGTTGTATAAATTGTGCTAGCTTCGGCCATTGATAGATTTTCAGTTGGTTCCTTTAACCCTTTGATATATCCCTCATTATGTGTGTGTGTGTGTGTGTGAGAGAGAGAGAGAGAGAGTTTGTGTGTATGAGTGTGTGTGTGTGTGTGTGTGTGTGTGCATGCATATGTAAACACTTGCTTTCTGGCACTACAAGATGCTTCAGGCTTATCTTGTATCTTTCCTGCCTCAGTCCTAGAATCAGTCATTTCTTCAAGAGTTCTGATTCTTTCATTGGAGAATGGTATTAGGAATCAAGATCTGGGTGATAGTTGTGTTCATTGCTATTGCTATTGGGATGTCATTGCTTCTAAGCCCTCTCAGCTGCCAGAGCAGAGAGATATATGTGTATATAGTAATCCATGTATATACAAATATCCATAAATACTTCTTTATGTAGCCTTCTGCATATATAGTAAGCTAAACATGAGTTCATACTGATGGCTCCAATTCTAGTACATTATACGTGAATCAGTCTAGCTGTGCTTTCTATTAACTCCCACTTCAACAGTGAAATATTTGGCTCCTGGCATCTGTCATCCATTTACTTCATTGTTCAATTCCAGAATATATGTACAGTAGTTTCAGAATTATTAACATGTATGTACATAGGGAGCAACTTTATCAATTAGTACACAGTATTTGTGCACAGTTCCTTTTGGTTTTGGTTTTACAGACTCCACTCATTTTCAAAGTGACTTAGGTTAGAATCTTATTCCCCCACTGTCTTCAGTTACATTTCATACATTTGTAATGTATCTAGATGCTTTTTTAGTATTTTGCCTTCCATCTTGGGATCCCCCAATCTTCTAATCGATTTTTTTTCATTTGCATACACTAAGTTTTACCCTGTTGTGTGAAGTTCTATAGGTTTTGACAAATGCTAGTGTTTTGTATTTACCATTATAATACAAAATTGTTTCACTTCCCTAAAATATCCCCTCTGATTCACCTATTCAACCCCCTATTCCCCTCCCAAACTCCTGAAAAGTTGTAACTTTTTGAAACTCTAGATTGGGACTAAACATCTCCAGTGGTAACTGTCACAATCAAGAGGTCGCAAATAGGATGTTTCTCTCATACAGGAATCATTTTAAGCAAAGTGGACATTTAATACTTGGTGATATCATCTTTCTTAGAAATCAGGAGTTGTGGGTCCTTATTTTTATCTTGTCAGCATTTGTCTGAACGAAATACCTCAGGTTGGAGAAAAAGATTATTGAAAGAGGGGGAAGATGATGGATGAATTTGAAAAGTCAAGAGTAAATTGACAGGTCATAGTGATTTTGTTTGAAAATTTTGAAATATATTTGAAAAGATTTTCTTACATTATGGCTCAGTAAATTTGAAATTTAGAGGTGACAAAAGTTATCCACACCCTTAGGGACTTTCCACATTATTTTTGAAGCAGGAGAATATGAAAGGGCAATTACTATGCAGTAATTATTATGTTGGCACAATAGGCACATAAAGGAATAGAGGAGTAGTTCTATCTTCCCTGATAAAGGCTTTCAGTGGAGATGACATCTAAGCCTTGGGAGAAATGTTAATGTTTGAGACAGATAAATAAATGAAGGCAGGAAGTATAATATGTGAAAACATCTTGGCATATCAGACAGAATAACCAACTTGAGGAGGTACCAGTTAACTGTAGCTAGAGTGGAAGTGTTAGTTGAGATGGGATGGAGATATAAGTGGTGGTGTATTGGGGTAGACAAGTACAGATCATGAGGGGCCTTGAGTTAAGATTTTAGCCTGAGAATTATGAAGCCACTGGAAGATTATGAAAAGGTAATGAGTACATTATATGGCATCTTCAAAAGCCCACTCTGTCAGGAAACTGGTGGGGAGAATTAGGAAGGAACTTGACCCTAGAAAACATCATAGATGGCTATTACTGCAGTCAGGGTGGGAGATGATGAGGGTCTGCTTTAGGGCAATGACAGAAAGCATAGAGCAAGAAGGAAGTATGAGAAATATCTTAACAAAAATAAGGAAGTGAGAAGAGGAAGAAGTCAGTGAAGTAATACTGAAAGGTAAAGTTGGGAATGTTCTCTAAATCCTACTAATCTTTATTCTCATTAAAAGGAGTTTGAAACTTTGATGGCAAACAGGCACATTTTGTGCAATTTTATATTGAATATTTCATTGTTATATTTCTAAGCATGCTTGCCAAGATTTCCATAAAAATATTAATTCAGGAAGGAACAGAGTCTAGATATTTCCTCTTATTAAAACATTAAATCTTATTAAAAAGGGAATATAAAAAATGAGTTCACAGTTTATGGCATGACTTTGACTTGACAATGAATTTAAACTTAGAACTCTTCTCTTTTGTGAGGAAATTCTTCTTCTTCTTCTTCTTCTTCTTCTTCTTCTTCTTCTTCTTCTTCTTCTTCTTCTTCTTCTTCTTCTTCGACATATAATTCGTAGAGACGAAGTGTTCACCCATGTTGGTATTCATGATATCGATCTAGAGTTTAATCCAGAATGAACTTTTTCTTTGGCAGGATGAATCTTTAAAGCAATTGCAAGTAGTTCATCAGCCATGGATCTTGCCAAGTGACACAGAAAGTGAAGGAGTAGAAGCAGAACAAGATAAACGTGAGTAGACATTGCTATTTACTGATAAATTGCTTTTAGCCAAAGGAAATCTGCAACGAAGGTATTTCCCTTTCATAACATTAAATGCCTGCAAAAAATTTAGGCTTGTTTAGGGAGACTGTGTAAAGATACACTCTACTTCAGGTTAAATCTTGATTCAGTGATGTTTTTTCATTGTGGTGCAGAGGCTGCAAACTGACTTTGCAAAGAAGGGTAGATAACACCTCAAACAAAGGAATTATTTTTCCTAAAGACCAGCACAGAATGTCCATTTGGAATGTGAATCTTCTATAAATATTGTGGAATTAGATCAGTGATAATTTGTGATTATTAAAAAATTTTTAAGTATGTGAGAATCATCTCATAATTTATTATATGTGAGATTATCATTATTGGTTAAATGAATAAGTGCATGTATATAGAAACTCTTGTAAGCTCACAAAACAAATTAATATTATAGTATTTAAGACAAATAGAATATATAGGTCTTGATTTAAATCTCTATATTATAATCATAACAAAGGATGGATTACTCTACTTTAGCATGGCACCGTATGCATGTTTTCCAGGGGTTTACTGACATTGTCAGATATATGGGCTCAGCAATCGATGACAGGTTAGAGTCTGGACTATTTAGAAATATCATCATTAAAAAAATAACATATCAAAATTTACTTTTTTAAATCAATGGTAGCCTGCAGAGAGAAATAAAAATTGTAAATGGTAATGTAGCTCTCACAATAATTGGTGTGAAGTGATTAATTAAAAATTCCCCTAAGCCATGGCTACCAGAAATGCCTACTATGTTACACAGCCAACATTATGATTCCTTACCCAGGGGGATCAAAGAAATTACTCTTCTGGGTTAAAAAGGCATTTAAAAATATTCTTATCCCATTTCCATAACTGTAGGCTTATGTAGTCAGAGGGAGCATAGCCAGGAGAGGGACGTTAAGGCAGAGTGCTCAGGCAAGAGGATGCAGAGAGCTGAAGTGTCACGTGGCTGGCACATTCAGAAACAGAATAAAATGGTGATATTTTACAGATTGTCTGGAGGGAAACATCACCTTCTTCAGACAACATCTGATAAAGACTCAGAAAGTGGGCTGTACTTTAAGCAAGCACAAAAATAAAGGGAATATTTTGAAGATCTTCAATGTAAGGGATCCTGAGTAAAATGGTCTAAGAAAAGAGCAGCATGGTATAGAAAGAAGAGAATCCCCCAAGTAAGAAAGAATTAATAGTGGCCCAAAACTTCTATGAAAACAAATGCAAACACACTTATACTCCATCCCTACTCTCCACACATTTTAATATACATAAACACTCATTCTACACTTTGGATTTAATCATTTTCACCAAATTCTTTGAGGCCTTCATAAATCTTGTGTTTAAAAAAAAAACAAACTCTTCAAGGTAATGTGTATGTGTATTGTATAAATACAATATATATAATCTTGCTCTATCAGAATCAACACATAGTTGCCCAGAGTGAGTAAGTCCAGGTAAACAACATCCTTATAGGATGCACAGTGTGTTAATTCTATGTGTTATTACTTATAATGAACTAAAACTTAAAAGCAAAAACATTATTAATCAAATAGTGTATTTAATCCTTGTGCAAATTTAGCCTTATTTTTCCCCTTAAATCCAATGCCTCCAATCAGTATGAAGTCTAAAAAATAGCTTAATAATGCAAAGGAGATATATAAGAATCCCCAAAACTTTCTTTAACCCTTGTCACCTAATCATATTACCTTTCTGCATACACTTTCACAAGATTTTGATAAGTTGCAATAATTTCCTCTTCCACTAGGATGCAAAGTTTTTGAGAGAAGGAATCTATTTATATATTGACATACACAATAAGACCTCAATAAATATCAGAATAATGAATGAATGAATATATTTCTTTGATTCTTTCTAAATCATTTATCAGACAGTTGGAAATTTAAACAAATAAAATAAATAATAATTGTGACTAATTGTCATAAAAATTATTTATAGTTTTTAAAATTTTAATAATGGATTTATAGTTTAGCCATGGCTTCTGCCATATGGTCTATCAATCACTCTTAAAAAAGGCCATTCTTGAACTCTCCTAACCATAGACCTAGAACCAAAAATATTTTATTGCAGCAATGTTGTACTTGGAAGTGACCCTTGACAATGGTAAATTGTTTGAAATAAAATCAGCGTTTAAAAATAATTAGGTAGTAACAAGAGCCATCTGGAAATGGAATGCTAGCTAATGTTGCAGCCAAGTTCATAGCACAGAGATGCAAATACTTTTCAAGAACGGCATCCGACATTCCGGTGCTGGGAGAAGTGTAAGATGGAGCTACTGTGGCATCAGCATCTCCACTGATATTGTGCTCAGTGCATGTGGTGTGTGGAACAGCCGGCAAGATATGTAGAGATCATCTACCTCTTGATTTTCTCAGTGAAAGAGAATTAATGACATAAATACATGTGAACCCAACATCTGATTTAGAGTCTAGAGGCTCATATATTAGAAATTTATGAGTGAGGAAAAGGACAAGATTCATCATTCCAACAGTAACACCTGTGTCTTGAGTCAGCTTTCTATAAATTATCCCTAGGTAATTTTGTAGAATGTTCTCATTTCTCCTGAGACAAAATTATCATGGCAGAAAGTTTCCAAATAATGAGAGGATCTTTGTAGTAGTGCATATTTCTTATTGCATCATGTTAAAATAAGACAGCTCAAAGAAGTTTTTTAAAAGACACTTTTTAGGAAAAGATGTTTTGAATCATCAAATGGGAACTTTTAAAAACTTTTGTTCTAAATAAGATAAGCAGAACCCTTAATTCAATAGATTTTTTTTCTTTATTCTGCTTTTGTTTAAAAGTATAAATCACAATTTTAAAAAACTCATGTTAGGAGTGTGTTTGTTTTTAATCTCTCAGATTATAGTGTGAAGTCACTAAATAACACATATCACAGACCTTTGAATCTACTGGGATACTGTTTGATGCTCATATTCTTGGGCTTCATTCAGACCTATTGTATCAGAATCTCTGCATGGGACTCTGAATTCTGCACTTTTGATAAACCCCTCAGGTGAACCTTGATTATTCTAAAGCTTGAGAACTACTGGAATGAAAAGTCCAATGAATCAGAGGATTGTGTTTTCAGAATTGTCTCCATAGTGTTCAATTTGGGGCATTTCTCTAGGGTGCTTTTCCTATCTGTAAGTTAAGTTTGGATGTAAAATATGAGAATGGAGAAAGAAGGCTGAAATTTGAAGGAATAAATGTGGGATGAAATTGAGGTACAGGCTCTCCAATCAGTAGGTTCAACATATACATGGACACAAATAGCTATCATCAAACCAGCCAGCACCCTCTAATTATACTGTAGAGTTTTAAAACTTGAAAAACCAAGCTAAAACAACAACAACAAAAGAAAAATGTAAAGAAAAATATGACAAATTGCAGATGCAAAGTGTGATGACATAAATAAGTCCAAATACTTCATTAATCCCAAAGAGCTAGTGTATGGAGTCAAAAATAAGGCAAAGTGCTACCTAATTGTCACTGAATTCCTGGGATTTGAGTGAAGATCAAATAGAATGATAGGTGTGAGTGAATATACTTTGTTAATTGTTGTATGAGTATAATTTATTATTAATATAACAAAATTATATTCATGAGCTTTGAGAGTTTTAAGTGATCAAAGTCAGTTATTTTCAGTCTATTATTGTTTTTTCTTGTTGTTATTGCCCTCACTACTTTTTGTTTACTGACTTTCCTGAACTAATTTTTAAAGTCTATATTATTTTTTGTATACCTACTGAAGTCTCTGCTCAGTAGCTTAGTAGTCAGCTAATGCCTGGACAAAGTATTGAGGCATGCCATGGACACTCCAGAACTTTACAACTTTGCTTACACAGAGCTTCTAGGTCAACAAGAGGTGAGACATAGAGCCTTACTAGGTTTTTCCTGGGCAGATGCATAGTACCACACATATGGGTGGACTTCTAGATCCTCAGGAATATGTCAGATCTTTTGAAAGCTTCTTAAGGACATCTCATCCACGAGGTTTTCTTTTTCTTTTTCTTTCTTTCTTTCTTTCTTTCTTTCTTTCTTTCTTTCTTTCTTTCTTTCTTTCTTTCTTTCTTTCTTTTTTGGGGGGGTAAACCCCTTGTTTGCCTCAATTGGTATCACTGCCTCAGGCACCTGCTAGTAAAACTGTTGCCTCTAACTGTTTTTGACAAATGTCATAGGGATTGAGTTTGTCACTGAGTGAGCTTTAATCCAGGACTAAAGAAAAAACATTCAAGTGAGGATTTTGCAGGCAGCTTCTATATAGATCAAATAGTGACACTTCTCTAGATATGGGACATCTGGGGAAACTCCAAACCCAATTCTGTCCCCTCTTATGGATCAAAGGCTGCTTTTTTTCATAGCTACCATCATTGTGAGGCTGCTGGTTTTCAAGGCTACTGCAGAGTTAGAGAGAAGGTTATTGATACTGGGTAAATGAAAATCCTACACAGCTCACTGTTCTCATTGAGATTCAGCCGCTTTTCTTTAATAAATGTTCTATGGATTATTACAAGCCTTTGGTTAATTTCTAGAGTTGTGAAAAATTGATTTTGGTGATTTTTTGCTAATATTCTCACTGCTTTTTAGAGGAGCAGATTTTTGGAGATTCCTATACCCACATTCCAGAAATGCTTCTCCTCTCCTATTTTTCCTGATTTCATCAGCCTTAGTTTTCTCTTTGTTTGAATGGGAGTGGGATATCTTCATAATGGGCTGTAGAATCAGATAATATCTGTTTCTTTAGGTCCTCATTTCATGAGAAGCTATTAAAAACAATTTTGTAGTAAGATAAGTTTTGGGACTTTATACATATCATTATAGTTGAGAAACTCTCAGTTGTAAGATATACCAATGACATAACAACTTTTCAAGAGGAGCAAAAACAATTCTACACTTTTAAATGAACAGATCAAGGGTAATCAGCATCTTGGCTTAAAATGAGAGAAATTATTGTCCATTGTTGACTTGAAGACATGCTATACAGTCTTTTCTAAAACTCACCGGGTGGTTCTGCAGCAAGATCTGCTTGACTATGTATAGTGTGCAGTGTTTTTGCGTATTTACTTGAGTTCTTTGTGCAGAATGCTTATTATCTTCTGTTTTCAGAATCCTTATAATTTTCAGAATGCCTATTAACTGTGGGAAAAACAAATGTTCTAGGATTTTAGGAAGAGCTAATCTAATCTAATCCTCTCCATCTCAGTTCTCTTAATTTAATGAAGGAGAAGTTGATTCTCCAAGAGATTGTAGACTTGTTCATGTTACCTGGTTAGTAGTAGATGCCAGGAGTAGAATCAAGAGTTCTTGCTTGGGCCCAGTGATGTTTACTCTTATTGCTTCATCCTTTACTCATGACTTCACTTTGTTCCCCTTACCAGGGGGTGACACAGTTTATTCTGTCACTCTTGAGAGCCAAAGTGTTTGGGGCAATAAATGGGGCTACAGGATTCTACTGTCCACTCAAGATGTGGTGTGACCTTTGTTCTCCTTAATCTAACCTCACTTACTTCTTTCCACATAGCCTCCCAAGATTTGTATTTGAGCAATACTTGAGGCAGTTGTGTTATTGTACCACAGCTGATAATTTTACCAGGCCCAAGATAAGGTACTAACTTACTATCAAATGAAAGAGTAGAAAAGGATTTGTTAGGGGCAGGGGAATGTAGATAACATAAAGACCAAAATGAGTTAATAGCCAATTATAGATAGGTGACAGGGCTTCAGGAGACTTGGAACTCAGAGTTTAAATATTAGGGTTGTGGCATCAGAAATAGGGACTAGAAATATATACCTTAGGAGATAAATGAGACAGGACTTCAGTATTTTGTTCTGATTTAAAGGTCAACTGGATTATCCTACACAATACATGTGTTTGTAGAGAAAAGACATACACACATTGGAAACAACCAAGAATAAAAAATAATAATAACAATAATACGAAAAGACAGCACAAGAATAACTAGAAAGATGAGCTCTAAAAGTAAAAAAAGACAAAAACTTCTGGCAAACTTTTTTAGGTTATTTTTGAAGACCAAAAGAAATCGTGATGATTTTTAATCTCACTTTTCACATTAAATCTTCTGTGAGTGTTCAGAATATTCTAAAGCTTCTCCTAAAAAATTCAGGGCATCTGAACTCATACCAGGCAATAAATCCTATAAATTAGGCATTTGCATGTTTGGTATCTGTTATCATCATAAATATTTAAAAATTTATCTTTAACCAATAAATATAAAAGTAAGTTAATAATTACTGTTAATTATCTGTTGCAAGCAAAACATTCTAATGTCAAAATGTAATTTTCCATTATAATAGTGATTGTAGAGGATTATTTTGGCTATAAAGAAGTTTTTGCCATTTCTAGAGGCCAAATGCCTCTGAATTATTCATGTGACATTCTTACTTTGAAATGTTTCCCATGTTTGTGGTAAAACCTTGATATTATGAATGGTTCAATTGACTAACCTCCTAGAAAAAAATGTAAAGGGTAATATTTAATACAATATAAAAGTTAATCTCACCAAATAAACTATTATTAAGTGTAATGGAAAAATGTATCAAGTTGCTCTCCAATATATAAAGTTACATGCTTCAGAATAGATACAAAGCTTACCTGCTTTATTTATTGACATTTCCTTGTCATATGCAATAATAGTAGTCAGAACATTTCATAACAAGTATCAGAGAAGGCTGTATTTAAACAACAGAACAGTTCTTTTGCGATTCAGAATTCTTTGGATTAGAATATTGTATGGAGTTGAATTCTTTAAAACTGAAAATAGGAGATACATCGTCCAATTTTTGGTTATTTATAAAAATCAAAGTTATAAATGAGTAGCATATGTTTTTAATCCTTTTACCAAACACTTTTTGTTTGTCTTGGAATATTCTTACATTTGCTCTAGGTGTAGCCTGAAACTACAAAATATAATAATGAAAACAAAATGAAGTTCATAACTCTAACCTTGATGGATTTAGCTTATAGGCAGTCTTATATTAGACGGGATATAGCTTTCATAAATGAGAAGAATGTATTGATTGGCTGCAAGTAAAACCTATTTGTTCTCATGAATTTTATTCTGTATATTTTCAGTTGCTGTAAGAACTTCAGCGTGTTCACACCGGACAAACTGGTTGCATAATTTTCCCTGACTTGTTTTGTAACAGTGACCTGCTTCAACTTCACAAATTAAACAGACCTGGACATATTTGTCCCAAACTAGCATTTTTTTTAGTTAAGATTCTCCAATATGTCCTATATGCTCCAGAGACCAGATTACCTCCTTAGAATCTCCTTAGAATCATGTTTATGAATCTTAAAATTCAAAACACATTAATGAGAAGCTGCTATATATTGGGCGCTATGGCATAGGGTATACAAAAAACAAAACAAAACAAAAGGTTATGATCTCTTTTCTCTAGTAAGTTAAAGAGAAGTGCATAAGCATCTGTAGCATAAGATATACTATTTCCTAAGAGATAAACAGAAGGTTAAGGAAGTCAAAGGAAGGAAATATCACATGAAGTTGGCAGTAGGAACATGTAATTAGAGAGATCTTAATGAAGAAATGGTGCTTGAACTGAGATAGGTAAGATTTTGAAGTACAGGGATGGACAAGAATGTCACATGAGCAAGAATAAAACGTGGGCAAGGACACAAACATAGGAAGAGCATTGGTTATGTTTGGTGGCCCAGGGAACTAGCAATTCATACTTTTAGGGAAAAACACTAGACACAGGGGATCAGAGAGAAATAAGTCTGGAAATATAAGTCATGGAAAGAACACAGAGGGTGCAAATTATAAGGATAAAAAATGTGAATTGATAAACAGTGGAGAAATCTTTACATAGGGAGGAACATTGATGAGAACATTCATAGTCAGAGCTTTGGATAACATTAACACAAATGATAGGGAGGTCCAGGTGTTTGGCCCTTTACATATTTCTTAACTTGATGAGAAGAAAACACGTTTTTAAACTACCTGTGCTCTAGTGCTATTTCAAACAGAGATCATCATCTCCCTAAGACATGCCATTTTTAAAAGACTTATAAAATAAAGTGGTGGTATGTGCATACAATGGAATATTACTCAGCCATAAAAAAATGAACTCTTACCATTTGCAATAACGTGGATGGAGCTGGAGTATATGCTAAGTGAAATAAGTTGATCAAAGAAAGGCAAATGCCATCTGATTTCACTCATATGTGGAACTTAAGAAATGAAACAGATGAACACAGGAGAAAAAAGAAAAGAGAAGGAAGCAAACTAGAAAGCCAACTCTTAACTATAGAGATCAAACTGAAGGTTGTTGGAGGGGAGGTGGGCAGGGGGATAGCTTAAATGGATGATACGTATTAAGAAGGGCACTTGTGATGAACACTGGGTTTTTTATGTAAGTGATGAATCAATAAATTCTACTCCTGAAACTAATATTACACTGTATATTAACTAACTGGAATTTAAGTAAAAACTTGAAATAAAAAAATTTAAAAATGAAAATAAAATGAGTCTCTGTAGGCAGCAATAAATAAATAAATAAATAAATAAATAAATAAATAATAAGTTTTTCAGAAGTTATGTTCTTTACTAGGCAAAGAAGGCAAACATGGACCATAATACAACCCAACTTACAGGAGGAGAAATAAATCATTGTTGAAGTGCTTTTTAAAACTTTGTTGTTATTGAGTGTAGTCATTAACCTATCAATTACATATCACTAAATATACGTAGCTTGAGCTTATAATTCTTTAAAACATAATTAATTTTAGAGTAAACTCTTACCCAAAGTCTCAAAGTATGCATGATTTATGTATTTTTATATTTACATATTTTTATATTAAAATACATAATTATCAGAATGATGGTTTGTAAATGTTGTCTCCCAATCTTTAGGTTACTTTTTTTATTTTGTTGTTTCCTTTGCTGTGCAGACTTTTTATTTTGATGCGGTCCCACTTACTTATTTTTGCTTCTGTTGCCTGAGCTTTTGTCATGTCTAAAACATTATTGCCAAGACCAATGTCAAAGTTTTCCCCCTGTTTTCTTCTAAGAGTTTTATAGTTTCCAGTCTCATGTTTAAGTCTTTAAAACATTTTAGTTGATTTTTGTGTATATTGTGAGATGAGGATCCAATTTCTTTTTTTTGCATGTGGATACACAGTTTTCCCAAAACCATTTAATGAAGGGACTGTCCTTTCCCCATTGTGTATTCTTAGCACTCTTGTTAAAAACCAGTTCACCATATATGCTTGGGTTTATCTTCGGACCCCCTATTCTATTCCATTGATCCATTTGTCCATTTTTATGCCAGTACCATATTGTTGATTCCTATCACTTTGTAATATAATTTGAAATCAGGAAATGTGATGACTACAGGTCTATTCTTTCTCAAGATTGCTTCGGCTATTAGGAGTCTTTTGTGGTCCCACAAGAATTTTAGAATTGTTTTCTATTTCTGTGAAAAATGCCATTGGAATTTTTATAGAGATTGCATTGAATCTGTATACCACTTTGTATGGACATTTTAGCAATATGAACTCTTCCAATCCATCAGCATAGGATATCTTTCCATTTATTTATGCCTTCTTCAATTTCTTTTATCACTGTTTTATACTTTTCAGTGTACAGATCTTTCATCTTCTTGGTTAAATTTATTCCTATGTATTTTATTCTTTTGAAGCTATTGTAAATGGAATTTTTTTTTCAATTTCCTTTTCAGATAGATCATTTTTAGTATAAAGAAGTGCAAATGATTTTTGTATGTTGTTTTTGTATTCTGTAACTTTATGGAATTTATTTATTAGTTCGAACAGGTTTGTGTGTGTGTGTGTCTGTGTATTTGCATGGAGTCTTTAGGGTTTTCTATATATATGATTATGTCATCTACAAACAGTGATAATTTTACTCCTTTCTGATTTGGATGCCTTTTATTTCTTTTTCTTGTCTGATTGCTTTTGCTAGTACTTCCTGTACTCTTTTGAATAGAAGTGGCAAGAATGGACATCCTTGCCTTGTACTGTATCTTAGAGGAAAAACTTTCAATTTTTCTCCATTGATTATGATATTACCTGTGGGAGTTTCATAAATGACAATAATTGGGTGAGGAAATTTCCTTTTATATCTATTTTATTGAGAATTTTTATTAAACTATATATCCGATTAAGGGATTCATATCCAAAATGTATAAGGAACACATATAATTCAATAACAAAAACAACAAAAAACCTCAAATAATCCAATTAAAATATGGACAAAGAAACTTAATAGACATTTTCCACAGAAGAAATACAAATGGCCAATAGGTACATGAAAAGGTGCTCAACATCACTAATTATCAAGGAAGTGCAATCAAAAACACAATGAGATATAACCTCACACCTCTTAGAATGGCTTTAATCAAAAAGATAAGAGTTGGTGAAGATGTGGAAAAAAGAGAACCCTATACATTGTTG
Organism: Zalophus californianus; assembly: GCF_009762305.2. Taxonomy (NCBI): domain Eukaryota; kingdom Metazoa; phylum Chordata; class Mammalia; order Carnivora; family Otariidae; genus Zalophus; species Zalophus californianus. The sequence goes on from NC_045598.1 coordinate 128,433,066, forward strand.
GTGGAAATGTAAATTGGTGTACCCATTATGGAAAACAGTATGGATGATTTTCCTCAAAAAAGTAAAACTAAAACTTCCTTATGCTCCAACAAGCCCTCTTCTGGATATATGTTCTAAGGAAATGAAATCATTGGGTCTCATTCCTGATCTAAGAAGGAAAGCTTTCAATTTTGCATCATGAAGTACAATATTTGCTATAGGTTTGTGTGTGTGTGTATACACTTTTATTAGATTATGAACATTTTTTACATTCTGAATCCATTGAGTTTTTTTTATATGTGAATAAATGTCAAAATTTATCAAACTCTTTAGTCCATTTTTTAAATATTTTTCTCACTTATGTTATTGTGGTTAATTTCATGAGTTAGTTTTTGAGAATTAATCTGGTACTGCATTTTGCAATAAAACCTACCTTGATAAGGATGTTGGTAAAAGTTGTTTAGGATTTTTATATCTATAGTTATAATTCAATTGGCTTATTTGGGCAAAAAAGTTTCCCTTTAACACAATTCTTCTGTTATGCATTGCAATCAACATTAGCTAGCCTCATAAAATGTGTTGGGGAATATTTCCTGATGGATTCTCTGGAAGTGTTTGTGTAACCCTGAATTATTTTTTTAGTGATTAGAGGAATTCAGTGGTGGAGCTATATGGGCCTCAAAATTTCTTCATGTGAAGAATTTTTAACTATGAATTTAATTTCTTTAATAGCTATGTGACTACTCAGATTTTCTATTTCCTCTTGTGACAGTTTTGGTAGGCTTTATTTTTCCAGAGATTTGCTCGTTTCATTTGAATTTTCAAATTCATTTTTACAAAGTATTTATAATATTCTCTTATAGCTTTTAGAAAAATGTGTTCCAGTTCTGTGATGATGTCTCTTTTTTAATTAATTGATTGATTTTGTTGATAATGCAGTCATAGATTATAGATTCAAGGTCAATGGATGGGAAAAATGTAAAAGACTGGGGATTATGTTTTAAAATTACCACAGCCAGCAATTAACATATATTAGGCATTCTAACTGTATGAAAAATGTGCCCCACCTTCATTTTCCATTCATTTGTTTCTGTGTATCATTGTGGATGTTTTATTCTGATCTATATTCAAGTTTATTATTTCTCTGTTTAATGCTATCAAATCTGCTGCTTAACACATATCTTGACTTTCAAATTTGTTACTGTATTTATTTTAACATTTTCATTGGTTTATTTTTAATTTCTAGTTCTTTCCAAAAACTCTAAATATTGTCTTTCATTTCTTATTACCCATACTTATTTTGAAATTTGTGTTTAAGTCCATTATTTGATTCCTTGTGGGTCTTTCTATTCTCTGTCATTTTCTCTTGGTTTTTGATCACATGATCTTGTCACCATGTTTATTTATTTTAGATTAAGTGCAAAATTGTATATGAAAAATTGCAAAGATAATTTGAGGCCTAAAATGATGTTATCTTCTTCCAGATAGGATTTTACTTTGTTTCTGTGGTACTAGTAATCCTAGATTATTTGAATTCAACACAAAGTTGAGAAGATTTTAAGTAGGCTTTATTCATTGAGAGGGCTGGTTTATTTCTATTTTGCCCTTATTCTTATAGTGTGGCCCTTCAGAGTAGCAACCCCAAACCTAGGAAATTACTCTGGGTTATCTTCCTCAGTAAGCCTGGATCCCCAATTTTTGTCCTGCCTGCCTATGAACTTTTGCAAGTTGTCAGTCTCTCAGGACTTCTGCAACTGGTAGATACCTGTAGAGGAACCATGTCCCCAAATTCCATGCTCATTTCTGTTTATTTTCTTATTCTCCTAGATATTGACCATTTAATACCTTATTATTTTGATAGATCCCTGATGCTCTGTCTGAATAATTTACCCAACCAATCCTGGATATTAAATTTCTTACTTCAATATATTTCAGTAAATGTGGGCAAAATCAGGACATTTTCAGATAATTGCCTTTAGTTTCCAAAGATTAAGAAAACATTTCTTTTTCACTGCTTTAATTTGTGCCAAACAGTGCCAGACATATAGTATATGCTTGCTAAATATTAGTAAATCCTAAGTTTTTACTTTTAGGCTAGGCATATGTCATATAAAATGATTTCTATTTGTGCAAAAAAAAGGACAATTTATCTTCTAAACCACCAGGACTTGTCTCTTGCTTCATTAGGTTTTTTGCTTACCTTTAATGATGTTATTTTTAATGACATTGTGTTTTTACTCCTGTGTGGAATTTGTTCCCAGACACTTGCTGGGTTCTTACTGTGACTGACTAATGGGCTCACCTTTTTACTGTGAGTATACACATGTGTCATTTAATTATCTCAGTGGGAGGCTTCTTTTCTCTTTCTAGACATACGATGGAGTGGGAAAAAACTAAGAGTCAGAAGACAATAAGGTCCTCCTCCATCCTTGTGGTCCCCAGGCTGGTATATTGCAAAGAATGGGCTCATACTCAGGTGCATCTACAGTTGCTCGGTTCTCAGATTTTAACATCAGAGGTACATTAACTACATGGGAGTAAAAGAGAATGCTTTCCTTTAAGATTCTGTGCCAAATAATTTTTGCCTTTTACTTACTAACCAAGAATAATCTGTCTTTACTTATGAAGCTACAGTTCATTTTTTCTGATTTTCTTAATTATTCTATGGCTTTTGCATTCAGCTTGCTGCTTCCAATATGACTTGGCACTAGCAGAGGGAAGAATTTTATAGTCTTACTTTGGGACCAAAAGAGTGACCTCTCCCTTGGGTGGTTCATGGGTGGTATCTTTTGCAGTGTTCTTATGTATTTTCCCAGGCTGAAAGAGTTCATCTCATTTCTACTAATTGGGGTAACTGCAGCCATACCATCATTGATCTCAACCCACCTTATTATTTCACTCTCCTTTTTCCTCTTATTTCAAACTTAAGTGCTTATTTACCTCAAACTAAAAGGAAAAAAAATCAAAGAACAAACTATTTTCTCCAGAAGATGCTATATTTCCACTGTCTGAGCTCTAAAACTTGACTAGCATAGTCTCCTAAAAGGTGGAATAAAAGCTGAAATATATTTGTTATTAGGATATGATAAGAAATCCTAGCCTGAAGATAGGCATTGTGGCTGAAGAAACTACTTGTGTAGGCATAATGAAGAGGGTATATGAAGATAGAAGAGGAGTTCTAAGCACAGAACTTCAAAAATGTGGCATAATAAATCTTTTCACTGAGAAAGTGTCTATTCTATTAGATATATGATTTAATAATGAATTAGGAAAATTGTCACATAAGCTAACATAAAATAGAATTACAAAGTCTATTTGAGTACTTAGAGTTATATCATTCCATTTCTCCTTAAAGCCTATTATGAGTAATTGACATTTTAAGGCTTACATAGGAACACATGTATCTCCAAAAGAAGAGAAAATGGAAGAGAACTTACTAAATTTTTGCTGGTATGTGCTAGATAGTATTTCCTTTAATCCTTGGGACACCTTAATATGTAGGTGATATTATTCTGGTTTTATAAACTCAGATCTGTTAAATATCCTTTCCCAAGGATACACAATTAAAAGTGCAATCTACATTCTAGCTCACTCCAAGGCCATATGTTCTACTCCAAAAATGTCGTTCCATCTCTATAAGCTAAAAAAAGGAGGGGGGGGGCAATGTGTGTATAGATAGTATCAAGAGAGGAATTATTTCACTGAGTGCAGAATTGGTATCATAAAGAAAACACTACAGAGCATGAAAATGAGAAAAAGTGACATATAAAGAAACCAGCAGTAATACATTTGGGTAGAAAATCTGCTTTTAATATAAACTTCAACTTGATTTAGTTAAATTTACACTGTGTTCCAAATTGTTATCTACATGCAAAGTCATCCAGAAAATTAAGGGAGGCATACATGATAAACATAAAAATTAAAATTTTGACAGAACAAAATAAATAACATTTAGTAATTACATTAAACATATTTTAAATCCCATAGTTAGATATTAAAAATAGAACAACTGTCCAAACAGGCTTCCAAATTTCTTAAAAATGAGTTGTTTTGAAATGTTGACTAAATATCCCAAAACTATATATCAACTTCAGTATCATTAAACATTCTTCAAACCAAAAACATGGCTTTTCTTTATATTATTAAACATATGTTATATGTTACTTTCTCCTTCATATTAGGACACAAAGGATTATCCATTTGTTAACATTTAAAATAATTTTCAGAAAGTTTCTACTAGCTAATCAAGGCTTCATAATTTATAAGTTTCTTCCACATATTTAATCCCCAAAATTAACCTATTAGGGAAAATTTATTCTTAATGTTCCTATTTTACATTGTCAGTATTCAACACATATTTATTTAATAAATATTTATATATTCACTATTGATTTACTTAAAAAATATTTACTGAATGAATTGAACAAATGAAGGAATGAATAAATTTAGTTCATATTATTTAAGTGACCTTTGAAGATCACTTGAGAAATGGCCAAGCCTGAGTCTCTATCTTCTGATTATTCAGGGAGGCCACAATGTCTAGAAACATAGACATATATATGTAATAAGTGGTTTATCAGTCTACACAACAGAACATGAAATGTTCAATGACATTTCATATGTTCAGTGTGTTGTTCCTCTGTTGTAATGATAATTTAGTCAGAGTTGCAATGAACATAGAGCATTAATGCAGCATTTACATCAATCCCTTCATATGTATTTGTGATCACTGCCTCAGGTGATTTGTGTTGCTGTTTTTTACTATAGACCTGGACCTATAACATTCAAGAAGAAAGTAAGCAGGTTCTAATCTGTAAACAATAATATTACCTTTATTTCTAGAATTCATGGCTACTCTCTTGCTTGCCCTTTCTTCCCCCGACCAAAGGTGCTTCATTTCTTAATCCCCCTCAGTATGGGTAATAATGGGCCATCCCCTGTATAAGTAGTCCTGCTTCACAGAGGGAAGCAGTGTAAGGCTGGATACGTAAGTCAGTTGCCACACAAGACCAAGTGTTATGCTAAAGTTCAATTGAGAAACTTGAGATCAGTTAATTCTGTCTTTTATTTCTCTTATCCTTGGCCACTTTGCCTTGCCCCACTGTCCCTATCAAAATAAAATCTCCTCATATGTTTGTTTTCTTAAGCACTGTGGATCTATTTCCCAGATCTTTCCACTGGGCCCTATGGAACTGGAATTTTATTTGCAAACTGTCCATCAGTGCTAGTCAAAGAACACTCTTCATGCCCCACCCCCTTTCTTTTACCTTATTTGAAATGGTTTCTAGAAAAGCTGCTACCCTTACCTTTATCAGGAGAAGCTGCTCCTCTTTCAATTGCCAAGTGTCAAATACCATGAGGTAGCATTAACATTCTACCTGAAATTCTCCTTTTTGGGCTCACACCATTTGTCTGGCTGTCCTGTTTCTTTCCTTGTCACTATAATCTTACCAATCACTCCTATTTCATGTGGGGTGTTTATATTTGATTCATTGCTTTTCTCTCTGCCCCAATCTTATCATTAAGAAAATTTAACTCCAATTTGGGAGACTTATCCAATGTTTTACTATTATAATTCTTTGGCCCTCTCAAATGTAGTGATCTTCTGAAGTAATGCATTTTTTTTTTTTTTTGGTCAAATGTGAAATAGCATCCAACTCTAACATCTTATATTTCTATAATCCATTCTCTGTCCCAAACCTTCTGCCCTTAAGGCTATCTATTTTCTACTAAACCTACACTTCAGTCTAATTTTGTACCTAGAAACTTCACTACTTTTTCTTCAAGTATATCCAACCAGAGCTGGCTTCATCCTTCACCCAAAGTCCATGCTACATAGAATAGTGATACACAAAGTGTGGTCCACAAACCAGCCGCATCAGCATTAGCATCAGCATCACTTTGGAAATTGTAAGAAATGCAGTTCCTTGGACCCCACTCCACAACTGCTAAGTCAGAAACTCTAATAGTGAAGTCTGGCAACCTGTGTTTAAAAAAACCCTCCAGATGATTCTAATATGCTTAAAATTTGAGAACCACTAATACAAAGCATTAATTCAGTTGCTCTCTTGCAAGCACCTTTAATATCTTTGGGTGGTAAAGAACATTTAAATATGAATGCATCGTTATTTCATTCAAACCCTTCCCTGTTTAAGATTTCTAAAAGTTTATCAAGTTCTCCAGCTTTATTCAGCATCCACTTGCCACATACAATCATCGCTTTCAGTCCATATTTTTTTTTGTAGTTCCTATTTATCTAAATTTGAATACTGCAACACTGTCAAATATCCACTACTTAATGATACTTGCAAAGGTGTTTCCCTTATAGTCTTCCTCTGAGAGGGATGCTGAGCTAACTTGCTCAAAGTCACGTACATAGGAAGGGATGGAATCAGAATTTGAACTCAGGTTTGAGTACAAAACCCATGCTTTTTCAATTTTGTTGCTGAATTATTTGAAACAGCAGTTGCATTGATATAAGTCTTTGACTCTGGTTGAAACAGAACTTACCAATGGATGTCTACAGATTTCTAAAAAATGAGTTATATAAAAATCTAGTATCAAATAACTTTGATAAATATCATTACATAGTTTTATTTATTTAGTACCTAAATTTATTTACTTAATTTTGATAAATATCAAGTTACAGAAGACTTCTAAGAGCCTTTATTTAATATGCTGGTGTGTATTTTGATCCTCCAAAAAGCAGATATGGTATGTTGCTGTCCAAAATTCTTTTTTTTTTTTAAGATTTTTTTTATTTATTTCTCAGAGAGAGAGCACAAGCAGGGGGAGTGTTAGGCAGAGGGAGAAGCAGGCTCCCTGCTGAGCAAGGAACCCGATGCAGGACTTGATCCCAGGACCCTGGGATCATGACCTGAGCCGAAGGCAGTTGCTTAACCAGCTGAGCCCCCCAGGCGTCCCTGTCCAAAATTCTTTGACCAAAGAACCATATTTTGTGAATCATTCATATTAACACCATGCAGGACGAGCATTCCAAGATTTGCTTTGGAAAACTTGGGCTTACTCTATTTCCTTTCTCTTCAAGAATGTGGAATTGCTTATCTCCCTTTGGTCCTCTAGTTCATCTGCTTTTTATCCTCCATTCTATTTCCCCATTCTTTTAAAGTAGAATATTCCTGCCCCTTTGTCCCATTAAGTACTGCCCTCCTGCCAGGGATGCATTCAGAGGAATTACATTTAGCATGTAATGTTATGTGCCAGGCATTATGAATAGAGTGTATATGTATTTATATGCACTACTTTTATAAATCTGCTAATAACTTTGTGATGATGACATTAAATTGCAAATATGATAGCATCACCATTCTGTGATGCATATATATCTAATCCCGCCTAAGTTGTGTTAGGGTAGCCACCTGAACAGTGTTACTTTCTTGTCTAACCCATGCTGGACATAAGAATTACGAATATGATTTATGGGAGATCTTCTTAAAGTTTATATATATATATTCAAAACACTAGCTGGAGGGCATTTTGCCCTAGATTTTATTTAAAAATCAACAAAAGCTTGAATTGAAAATGGAATAAGAATATACACACCATTAGGCAGTTAACTTGTATGTAATTGCAGCTCATTATATACTCTAAGTGTAGTTTTTCATATTAATTTCAATTAATCTTCGCTAGAAATTGTTTAACCTGCTAGGGAATTATGTTTAATAGATTTTTTTTCCTGGTCCAGCATATTATCTCTTTTTCTTTCACTGTGCAGGTTCTGCTGATCTTCTCCTTTGTGTTCCATGCTCTTCTTGTCCTACCCTGGTCTACTCTGGTATGTTTGCTCAGGGCACTTAATACCAATGTCAGGTAATTATGGGTACTATCTACAACTGCTCCAAGTTCAGATTTTTTTAATGCATAGTTCTCATGACCTCTAATGAAAAAGACATTTCCTTCCTACTGGGCATAATGTTTCCTTTCTCTTTTTGTGGTGTTCTATGGATCTCAGGCTTCTCATTGAGTCTGTATTCTCCCATGCTGAGGAAGTAGGATGGGAATTTAAATCCCTTCTCCTTGGCAGGAAAATCACTTTTGGATAGAATTGAGATTAAAACATTTCCCCACTCTGTGAAGACCATGGACTTTATGACACCATTAAATATATCTTAGAGATACAGAATATCAGAACAATTTTACATCCATAGACTTGAGGCTACTATATGAACTGGGTATATAACATGAATAATTCATAGTTTCTTCTCTCAAGTGTGTCACAGAGATAAGCAAAAGGTTGAGTTTGTCCTTAGCACTCACAGAATCACAGAATATCAAAATTAGAATTTTGGAACCATCTACTTCTCTTCCAATCTGATGCTGGTATCTTCTCTGCAATGCCCCTACGAAATAGACATTCAGTCTTCAATATCTTGAGTAATGGGAAGCATTCTACCTCCTGTGACTTCTCATTCCATTTTATTCTGGTCTAATTGCTCATTAACCTAATAATTCTATATTAATAAGTCACCTAAAGAAATAATTTCTGCAATGCCTTGCTGTGTAGTTATCAGAATATTATGTTCATTGCACATATTTTATAATAAAACAAAAAAATGTTTTATATTAAAACATGGAAAACATGAAAAGATGTGAACAAGCCAATTACCAATAAAAGAGAATTGATTAAAAAAGTATAGCAATCTATATAATAGAATACTGTTGTACATCTTATGAAGGATGAGATATATATTCACTGGATAAATACATGTATTTATACTGATATTAACTGGATCTATATATCTCTCTATATATTCTGATGTGGAAATATTCTTGTAATAATGTTCCATTAAAAAGGGAGTTACCAAACAGTATATTAAATAAATTTTTTTTGTCATATACAATGCATAAGACACATACACAATCATATATGTACATCTTCGGAATACTGTCTGGATGGTTACAAACAAAAATGTCTTGAAAAGATATCTGCATCCCCATGTTCTGTGCACTATTTACAATAGCCAAGATATGGAAAAAAACCTGTGTCCATCGACAGATAAATGGATAAAGAAAATGCAATATACATATACAGCCATAAAGAATAAAATTTTGCCATTTGCAACAACATGGATGGAACTTGAGGAGATTTTGCTAATTGAAATAAGTCAGACACAGAAAAACAAATAACATCTGATCTCACTTATATGTGTAATCTAAACAACAAAAACCAAGCTCAAAAGTACAGAAAACAGATTGGTGGTTGCCAGAGGCAGGGATTGGGCAAAACAGATGAAGGTGGTCAAAAAAGCACAAACTTCCAATCATGAAATAAAGAAGCCATGGGGATGTAACATACAGTATGGTGACAAAAGCAGACAAGTAAGTAAACAGTTTGCTTAAGTTGTACAAAATGTTTAAAACCTACTTCAAATGAAATCATTCTCTTTTGCTCCAAAATCTGAATCCTTGTAGCTACCTTCTTTCTGGTTCTTTTTGTATCACAGACAAAAATTTTCTCTCTCTTCCACATCATAATTCTACCATCGTAGGAACACACAGATCGTGTTGTTCTCTTCTTTGGTCCTTCGCATGTTTTTTGTGTAACATGTAGGTATACAGCCCTTCTATCCAAGAGATCTAAATAAGTAAATCATTCATTTGATTCATATTCAATAAAGACCTAAAATAAAACAGGAACTATGCTAGAGAATAACATGTCACTATCACATGTGACATAAGCTTACTAAATGATGAAGTCACACATTGAACATGATTTACATAAAACACCGCAGATTATCCTCAGGTAAACATTAGGGTGAGATAAGTGCATGCCTCAGAGAATTCTACCTTGACTAGTAGTCAAAGGGCCTAGAGAAAGTGATATTGAAGACCAAGTCCTAAAGAAGTAGGAGTTAGTTAGATAAAGGAGTTAGCTGGGATTGTTTGGGGTAAGCAGAGTTTTCCAGATAAGGGAAAAGTTATGTGCAAAAAGAACTGGATTCCCTTCTTTCCTCTTTTTCTCCCTTTATCCTCTTCCTCTTTCCCATCAAACAAATACTTATTGAGCAAACAGCATGTGCAAAGTATTCTTTCAGGTCCTGTAAGTAAGTTGGAGATTTATATTTTTCTTTCAAAGTATTTATGGTCTAGTAGATGAATCGGAAATATTAAATATAATAAATTATATTAATATATTAATTAAATATTAAATATTTAATACAAATATTAAATATAACAAAGCAGGAAAAAAACAGATAAAATATTCTAGGAGCATGGATCTTTCCCCTTGCCATCATAATCAGATTCTCTAGGAAAAAAATAAAGGAATTCTTTTCAGTCAAGCAGTATGGGCACATAGTTCCAGTGCTGAAGTAAGGACTTGTATGGTCTGATCTAGCTTATGCCACTCTAGCTTCCTAAATTAAGCTTTCATAATTCCTTCCAAGACAGTAATTGTGTACATCCCTTGCAAGTATTCTCATTGGCTATATTTCTCCCTTGGCTCCCTCCTATAGGAAGGGAGGGAAGCCAGTCTTTTTCAACAGTCCAAGATATCTGTAGAATATCTAATTCTAATTAAATATACAAAAAGGGTTTATACAGATACCAGAAATTGACATCCTGGCAACAAAATACAGTTGATAGAAGTGGTATCCTAAGGTCAGTGCCATTGTAAAAGTTTATACAGGGTATAGGAAAGCATTAAGGTCCCAAACTTTCTTTTAATATACTAACTATAGAGGTATTATTGAGCACATTTTCTTTTGTTTTTTTCTCCCCTACAGGTCTGTGAAGCAGGCAGAAGTTGCAGGTGGTCCTTAAAGAAATTGCAGTTATTCAAATCCTTATGTATAGTTCTAATTTTATTTACTATGTGTCATCATTTAGAGAATGGTTATTTTTATAATATCAATAATAAACAAGTACTCTTGTAACCAGGGGGTGCCTAAATGTGTAATCAGAGAACACTAACCCTGGCAAAGGATTCTGGGGTGGTCAGGATGTCTGCTGCCTTTTGACATGGTTAGTGTCCTGGGTTTAGATTACTTTATACCTAGTTATTAGGATTACTATTTGATACATTAAATATTGCCTGATTCAAATAAATTTGCTTAAAATTTTTCTGTATTTTAACTTGTGTAGGGTTTTCTACTTCTTATATTTTTATAATATTTTCTCATTTTTTAGATTAATAAACATTATACTTACCCACATGTGCCAAGATGTGCCATTTAGGTCTCTCTGGGAGTTAGCTGTTTGGTATCATCACCTGCCATGTGTGTTTTGTACAGCAGCGAGAGACATATTCTCTACCACTGCTCCTTCCTATGATCATCTTCCGTGTTCCTATCAAAACAAATAATTGATATGTTAATTCAATAAAGCAGATCAATAAGGAATGAAATGCATGCCCCAAAGCATATGCAATGAATATTGTTTGACTATTTATCCAATTACTGAACTCAACGTTATCCATTTTGCATTTAATATATGCTCGCTTTTGGAATATATTATGCACTGATGCTAAGTGAATGGATCTAAGTAAATCTATTGAGTATCTCTATTGTCTGTTTTATCTTATTTGTCTTAATCTAAGTTTGCTTTCTGGACCTTTAAGGCATATGGTTAAATTATAAAATTGCCTGTATTACTGTCAAAGAAACAATATTAAAGGCCAGAACATGGCTAAAGAATAAACAAAGAAATTCTGATTGTATGAATGACATTATATTCTTAAATTAAATAATATAATACATTTTCTTCCCATAAAACTTTCATATGTACAGAAACTTGAGACTGATTTTCATACAATTTATTGGTTTTTATAGGTAGAAACAAATTAAAGGCTTAGAAAATAGTATATTTTGAGCAGAAAAGAGAGAAGTCAAGAGAAAGCTTATGGGACCAGCACCCTCCTCTACTTAAAAGTCCTTATGATAAAGAATATCTTCAAAAATGCTTTCGCTATTAGGAATAGTCTTTCTTTAAAACATGTCATCTCTGATGCCTTCATCTGAGCTGTATTTTCGTCCAACCTTCACTTGGTCAGTGTTTGTCTGCCTCTTGCCCACTGACATTTTCATGGAGACAGTCACTCTCCTAAGTGCCACACCAACCTCAGGAATCAGATTGACCAGGATATCAGAGTGTATGTTGCTGACAAGGCCACCAAAGACATACAAAGCTGGACACTACTTATTAAAGTAGTAAGGATAGATTTTAATCAGTGATAAACTATTGCAATAGAGAAGAGGGTCCAGCATGAACTGACCTCAACTTTGATTTGTGCAGAGGTGACTGCACGTTTCAAAGGAAGAGAGAGGCAGTAAGGATGGGAATTGCCAGAGCTTGAGGAGAGGAAGGGAAATGGAAATTTATAAAAAACAGATAGGGGCATTGACTCATGTGAAACTCATTTGGGTTTGCTTATTGAAGTTTGACTTCTGTCCTTCCAAAGAGACTGGAAGACAGGGGCTCTATCTTCACATGTTGGCAGGAGCAAACAGTAAATTCTTTGGCAGCCTTCCACTTTCTCAGGAAGGAACTTAAGGGAGCTGCAACCATCATCCTGGAAATTCTGCCTTGATTGTTAGAAAATATGTTTGTGTTTGTTCATATCTTCTAATGTGGGAGTGGGTTGGAGTGGATGAATCAATTTGGGCTCAGAGTCTGCAGTTTTTATAGGCTGAGGTTGAGGCCTGGTCAAGAAGAGAGCTTAGGGGAACCAGGCTAGAATTTGGTCAAGAAGAGAATCTTCATCAATGCTGGCCACATACACACACACACACACACACACCACGGTCTCTGCCCTGTCTTCTTTGTCAACCGCTATAATCACTTTTGGAGTCCAAGGACAGAGGGCAAGGCCAGTAAACAGCTAGAGCCCAAATCAGGAGATTTCTCCAGGTTGCTTTTCTATCTCCTCTTTCAAATGTCATACATGAACTCTGAATCTCCTGGCACTCACCTTGACTCCCATTACTCTTTTTGCTTTACCTTTCTTTCTTTCTTCTTTCTTTCTTTCTTTCTTTCTTTCTTTCTTTCTTTCTTTCTTTCTTTCTTTCTTTCTTTCTTTCTTTCTTTCTTTCTTTCTTTCTTTCTTTCTTTCTTCTTTCTTTCTCTTTCTTTCTTTCTTTCTTTCTTTCTTTCTTCTTTCTTTCTTTCTTTCTTCTTTCTTCCTTCCTTCCTTCCTTCCTTCCTCCCTTTCTTCCTTCCTTCTTCTTTTTCTTTCTTTCTCTTTCTTTCTTTCTTTTTCTTTCTTTCTTTCTTTCTTTCTTTCTTTCTTTCTTTCTTTCTTTCTTTCTTTCTTTCTCTTTTTCTTTCTTTCTTTCTTTCTTTCTTTTTTTCTTTCTTTCTTTCTTTTTTTCTTCTTTTCTTTCTTTCTTTTTCACTGTGGAAAATGGATCATAAAGGGATAAGACTGGAGGCCAGGAGAACAGTTAGGACACTGTTGCAGTAGTCAACAAGAAAGACAGTAAATGCATGGATAGAAGAAGAATCTAGATGGGTAATGATTAAAGAGGAGTGGGAAGTGTTACAGATAATGGTCAAGTTTCCAGCCCAAACACCTGGGAGTGAAATATGTTTGGATTGAGGGGAAGATGTTGAGTTCAGCTGGGGACATGTAGAGTTTAAAGAGACTGGGACACATCTGAGATTTTGAGCACCATCAACATAAAAATGGTTAAACAGCGCATCACAGAAATCAGGGCAGTAGATGGCATCATCCAATGAGAGTGGGTGCAGTGAAAACAGAAGAGAGCCTCAGGAACACACCAGCACTTAAAGGACTGGAAAAGTGACTTCAAGAGCAAAGATTTTATGTGCACCGGACAGAGTGGGTGGCCCACACAATGTTTCTAGGAAGTAGAAGGTCAAAATCAATGCACTTCAAGGTCCCTGGTTCCTGTAAGCACAGCTGGATTTCAGGGGAGGAGAAAAGCATGGGTTCATTTGTTGAACAACCTTTAGTAGTCTAGTTTAATGAGGCTATAGAAACTTACTGTGGGTGGATAGATGGAAAACCAGCTGTGTGTGTGTGTGTGTGTGTGTGTGTGTGTGTGTGTGTGTGTGTGTGTAAGGAACATAGAGTTTCCCTTATTTAGAAAGAAAAACTAAGGCATTACTAATTTGAGGTCTGTCTAGTCAGTGTGTGGAGGCATCTACTTTGTGTGAAAACTCCTTTTCCTTTGGTTAATAGTGGTGAAGAGACAACTAAAATCTTTAGAAAAAGCTTAAGAATTAGTCCAGCTGTAACATTTTTACCTTCCTTTTTTTCCCCCTCAAACTAATCACACATAAGTTTTTGGTTGATTTTAAGGAAAATAACCACTGCCGGCTGCTGAACTCAGAGTCTTAAAAGGCACTCCTTTGAGAGAGAGGAGGGAACATCTTTCCTCAGTCCTAGGGACAGAGCTGTACCCCTGCTGCAAATTGTGGCTTGCCCACACTGTAAATATTTTTGGTTTTACAACTTGCATTTGGCTCTCTTACCACTGTTCTATTTTTTTTTTTTTTTTTTTAATGTCTATGATGGCTTCTTGTCTCTTTCAAGTCCTCGATGTTTATAGAACCCATCTCTGGGAAGTCAACATAAGTGGCGTTGGATATGAGCAGAAGCCATGATTTGGCCACTCCCCTCAGTACTGGAATCATTTAAAATGTGCCTGAAAATCCCCGAGTGCTGCATGCACAACAGTGGTAAAATGACCCACTCTCTGAAAAATACTGTAGTCACACAGCAATTTTCTCTCAGAAGCTGCCTAGCTAAATGGCAAGGGGAGTGAATGGTTTTGTGGATGTGCAGTGTACATGGCTCAGGGAAAATGGCCCACCTATAGTTTAAAAAAGGAGTCATTGAAAGAACTTGCCACTCACTGGTTAGATTTGCATTTTCCAGTATAGTTCAGGTACAGCTGTGTCTGAAGGGCCCTTTATAAACCACAAGCATTTCACTGAGTGCGCAGCCCAAGATTTACCACCTGGATTCTGAGTCAGAGGGGGAACTGTTGTGCTGGTAGAAATTGTACTACTGTATTTTGCAAAACTTTTAGGTAAAGATAATGAGAAGAAACAGGAGATATTCCTTAGAGCATCATCAACATCATACTGTCAATGGCTTAAATTGAGCTGTGGAAATGTGTGCTTCACTGTGGAAAACAAATATGTATACATCTTACCTAAGTTATGAACCAAGGTTTTAGCATCTTTATGCACCTGTTGCTTGAATTCCTTGTGAAATATCTTTCTTGGGGTCTGTGAAAGAGGTTAATATTGTTCAACCTAATGTAATTCTCCTCCTCTTCCTGGGCATTTGGGGTGATTTCCCAGCCCCCTGCAGCTAGGCAGGGTTATAGGATCAATTCTGACCAATGGGCCTTCAGTGCAAGTGATTGTAGCTTCTAGTCCAGAGCATTTAGCACAGGTGTGAGTTCTCCACAGTCTTTGCTGCAGTGATCCTGCGTGTTATTAACTGAGGTGGATTGAGGTGACAGTGTCTAACAATAATTTCCCAAGGTTAGGAGTCTGTTATTACAGCATAGTTTGGCTTATTTTGAATAATGTTAGATCAAATTCTCTACTTGCAGAAGATGATGGCTCCAAAATTTGCAGTAGACATTGTAGACATTCCTGAGCTTAGAGCAGGTACAACTGATCCTGATCCTTTTAAAGAAACTACAAGTTGTACTTTGAGAAAAGGAGATTGCAACTAGGTGCATTCATAAAATAAAATGTCCATCTAAAATAAGTCTTACCTTAACTTATTCTTTTTGTTTGTTTATGGTATCACAGATTTAACTCATATACATTAACATATATGCAAGACAGTCATGTCATTTCATTTAGGATTATATCTCATCAATCTTTCCGGGATTTTGGATTTAAGTGACTCTAGAACCTCAAGACACAACCAAGTTTCAGATGGCAAATAAGGGAGTTAGCTTCCCAAGGCTCTGAAGTTTATCAAGTACAGTTTATCAAGTACAGAGGGGATATTACATTTCCATAGGCAGATCCTAGCCTCAGACACCAGGGTTTATGGAACGGATTATATAATTTTGTGTGCATTACTGTTCCTTTTTTACACCTTACTTTTTATCTTCAGTTTATTTTGTTCTCAAACTGGAATTTATGCCTTGGAAAACTCTTGTTACTGACAGTAATAAAAGTCGTTGGAAAATTAAGTTTACAGAGGGACTCTTTGCCATTGATAGTCAGATTTAAACATAGCCTTCATATTAGAAGAAGTATTATTGTGCCAAGCAGACATCTGTTGAAGGAGGAAGGCAAGGATAGTGTATTGTAGTGATAAGATCATGTGGTTTGCTGTTAGGTATGTGTTTCAACACCTCCCGCATTCTTCAGAAGCTGTGTAAATTTAGGAATCTAACCTCTCCCAGGGTCAGTACAATAATAATGTTGCTGTTGCTGTGGTTACAATGCTTCACAGGGTCTTCTTCCGTGCCTTGTATGCATTATCTCATTTAATCTTCCCCACAGTTCAATGAGGCTTAGAGGAGTTAAAGACCACACCTCTGCTCTTGCCATGAGTGTGGAGCAGCCCCTCCGTCCTAGTATCCCTTAGTCCAGTGCTCTTAATCACTTTGCCAAGGGGCTTACTTATCTACAGAATAGTAGTAGCCACATAGCCACACTTAGATGAGGCTGGGAATTCAAGGTTAATGTGCCAGCGTGGTCTGGTTCTGGTGAGAGCTCTTTTCCCGGTGGGCACATGACCACTTTTTCACCAAGTCCTGTGGAAGCAAGAAAGAGTTCTGGTGTCTTTTCTTCTTGTTGTAAGGCTACTAAGCCCATCATGGCGTTATTAAAACCTAATCACCTCCCAAATACCCCATCTCAAAATACTATCACTATCAAAAGATCAGGCTTCAACATATGAATTTGGGGGTTGGGGAACACAAACGTTCAGTCCATAACAGATAAAGTGCTAAATAATGGCAGTAATTACTATATTTTGATAGTCACAGTATTACTGCTACTGATGTAGACTGTAGAAATGTAGATGTCTGCTATGGAAATCTGGGTCTTCACAGTCTCTGAGGGTCTAGCAATTAGACATGATCAATGTAACACATCTGATATCAGAAAGCTGGAATTCAGTTTTAGTGCCATGTTTTGCAAAGTAACCTACTTGATCGTGACTCGCTTAGTCATTCATAGCAGTTGAACTACAGAAACAACGTAAGATTGGAGCATGCAGGTCCAACTTAACTCAATAAGGACCAACTTGTACTTGGCATTCTTCTAACCCAAGTCATTCTCAAAACTAACTGTGCCTACTGATTGCTCAGAGAGAGATTTTTAAATACTCAGGGCTGGGATCCAATCCCAGAGCAATTAATTGGAATACCTAGGGGTGAAGTCAAGGCATGAGGGTTTATAAATCTTCTCAGATGATTCTTATATGCAACCAAGGCTGAGAAATACCACAACCCGGAGGACTATGAACAGCAATGTAGCTTATTAAAGAGATTTGAAGGCTCCATTTCTCTTTTAAGCAAAAGTTAAGCATACTTATAATTTCTTCATGAGACAGATTTGTAGTTACACATTAAAAAACTTTTTTCTTTTTTTAAAAGTTTTTATTTATAAAAAAGATTTTTATAAAAATACTATTTATTTGTCAGTAATATATGTTGAGGCCTTCTCACATACCAGCTACTTCCCTAAGCATTCTGTGTATTATCTCATCTAATCTTTGCAGCAGCCCTAAGAGGTGAGCACTATGATTATCCTCATTTTATAGATGAGACAACTGAGATGAAGGGGAGATTTGAGTTAACTCATCTGAGATGATGCAGCAGGTTTCAGGGCGGGTCTGTGAACCTCAAGACTCCAAAGGCCAGGCCTTTGCACTCTGCGCCTCCAGGATGGGGGTGTACACTTTCCAGACCTTATTATGACTTTATGGTTTAGTCACGGAAAGATTGTTGACTTGATGATTCTGGAAAACAACTTCTGAGAGTGTGTCATGCTCCTATCTACACAGAGCACCCTTCTAGCACATTGCGCCTTGTCTGGAGTTATGTACAGAGATGAGCAGATGGTCTCAGCCACTTGGCTTTAAGAAACTTCTCTAATGATGGCATCTAACTCCTTTCCTAAGCTTGGCTCTTTCTTGAGGAAGCAATCAAGAGTTTCTTCTCCCTGGAAGAGCTGTTACCATATCTTATCACCTTAAATATCTAGCAGGCAATTGTGCTGATTTCTTCTGTTAGAAGGGCTGATGAGAAGAACAAATAAAAAGATATTAGTAGCAATATTAATAGTCTGGGTGTTAATTAAAAACAAATACAATTAAACCAAAGAGCCAAAGCTGCAAGGGATACTGCTGTTTGTCGACGGGGTGAGCCAGATTTTCTTGGGAGCACCAAGAAAAGAAACAGGTTGTAATGTTAAGAAAATTGCTCCAATGTCCATAAACAGTTGAGTCTAGCCTGGCATCCTGAAACACGGGCCTCCAGTGATTGTAAACATTGTAGCCTAGAGTCATTTTGTCTCCAAAATATGTTGGGAGAGGTCTCTTTGGATATGTTTAGCAAAAAAGAATAGTTACCCACCTTTAGTACTTACTGCAAGACAAACATTGTACTAAGTGTCTTACATGCACAACAAATCAGTTATTATCCTCCTCATCTGATGGATGAGGAGATTGAGATGTAATGCTCAGAGACTTGGTCCATGTCAAGAAGTGTTGGAGCCAAGATTTGAACCCCAGTTGGCTGGTGTCTGAAGCCAAGTATGTAACCATTATACTTTGTCTCCTCTTCATTAGTGTGTGTAAGTACATTGCTGTGGCTACACAGAATAAGTGATCAGATGAACAACAAACCAAGATGTGACCCCAGCTTTCCTGCCCCCTCCTGGAAGAGCCTACTTAGCACTTTTTCCTTTGACGAGGCTGAATAGCATGGAATTAAAAGTAAAGATTTATGATGGTTCTCTGGTCTTCAGAGAATCCCTGGTCCTCTCCATTTCTTTAATTCAGAGTTTTCAACAGACTTTGGATCATGTACAATTCAAGGCAGGCCAATGTTGTGCCAAGTTGTATTCAAAGGCAGGCTGTGGCTGAAAGGTATGGTAGGTACCTCCCTGGAGGCCAGGGGGCCAAATTCTTTGCCATGCAATGAAAGCAAAGGATTTCCCATGTGTAGCCACAGCCAGGTGGCTTTGAACTTTGATGGTTCTAAAGAAAGAGATTATGGTTAATCCTGGTACAACTCCCAACTCGGTACCTCATTCCCTGATGCTCCTGGCTGCCTCTATCCAGGCTTTTTTTTTTTCCTTGAAAATTGTGGTAAAATACTTAGGAGTTTTTGTTTCCCGTTGGAAGTTAATGCTGCACTAGAAGGAACTTTTAACTGAGGAGAGAGAATGACTTTCTGAGTTACTCCTATTATTCTGTTCTGTTGTATGTAACCTGCTCTGAGATGAACCTCTTTGGCAAAAGCAGAATGAGCTTATAGAATTTCCCCTTGATTATTTTTTAAGTCATATTTCAACAGAAGAGATAATCTTTAGGGGGAAAAAAATGTCTAGTATGTTCTGATCACAGATGTATGGGAAACACACCAAACTTGCTTTCACTACAAGTTGAAGGACTTCATCTGCCAAGTTGATTGGTTCCAAAAGCAGGTTCACTATTGCCTGCCAGTGCTCCTCATCTGAGCTGACAGAAGCCAAAGCAACACATTCATGGCATCAACTCTGTATCTCTGTGTTGAAATCTTGCTGAGTGGAATGTGAGGGGATGAAAAGGAACAGAGGGAGCTTGAGTTGGTCTACGCTACATGGGAACACTTGCCATGAAAATCAAACCAGATCCTTGTTGAGGGTTAAAGTCATTCGTCAAATTCCCTTCCTGTTTTCTTTTTCACATTCTTTGTTTTGTTTGCCTGATCCTTTGACTTCACGGCTCTTATGGAATCGGAAGTAAAGCAATACCACAGAAGAAAGTGAACCGAGCTTGTGGTGTCCCTCACTGAGCCAAACCCAAGAAACACTGGAAATATCCATTGCCAGTTCAAGTTTGTGAGATTTCCAGCCTGATAGCCAGACCAAAGAGGTTTGGAGTGATGTGTGGGCCTCCTCAGTATAAACCATTGCAGGGTTTGTGTTTATTATTTCACTCATCTGTCAGCGACATTGACTTTTTGGGTTAACCTTTCTTTCTTTCAGGGCCATTAAGTAAATATCCTTCCAGTAACCCAACATATATAGCTTTATAAGTTGTGAAATAGTATACTAATTCTTTCCCTTCTAAGCAGATATCAAAGTTCAATCATAACCAGTGTGCATGTGTGATCCTGTATTTGTTAAAGACCCTAAGGCTGGTATATGTGCAGGAGATAAAGATGTGTTAAGGTTGTACTTGGGTGGTGTGTTAGTAAATATTTCACAACCTGATCTCCCCTAATAAAAGGCCCTAATTTATAGTGTATGCCTTCCATATAGTATACCCTAACTACACTTGATTCCAAGCTTCAATGTCATCACTGACCACGCAGTAGGAAAGAGATGTTTATAACGGGCCCTTGCCAAGAGCAGTGAACTAGCTCCCAGAATACGACTCACACATCACACCTGGCTTTGTCTCTACAGCAGATGCGTGGAGATATTAGGTTCCTTGGTTCTTGTGGGCAAACTGGGTAGAGAACTAGGGATAGGAGGAGGGGGCATGATGACTCCACGCAACCTACATATTCATTGCCTGTGATATTATATACACACCCTGTGTTTCTGGGTTAACACGTGTAGTTTTATGGAAGCTTCAAGGAAAATTAAGATGTATGTTTCTATTTCTCTTTTTGCATGACTATTAAAAAGCTAAGGAATGGGTTTCTGGGGCACCTGGGTGGCTCAGTCATTAAGCGTCTGCCTTCGGCTCAGGTCATGATCCCAGGGTCCTGGGATCAAGTCCCACATCGGGCTCCTTGCTCAGCGGGAAGCCTGCTTCTCCCTCTCCCACTCCCCCTGCTTGTCTTCCCTCTCTTGCTGTCTCTCTCTCTGTCAAATAAATAAATAAAAATCTTAAAAAAAAAAAAAAAAGCTAAGGAATGGGTCTCTAATTTGGGGTAGTGAAAGTTGACCATTTGAAGTTAAACTGGGTCTGATTTCTGATGTGCTCCCTAGTCCTGAGGGCAGGGGGATCCTAGCTGACCTAGTATTTCAGTTCCATTCACCATGAGCCTGCAACCTTTCTCATTCCTATCTGAGGCTACTCAAAGCAGCAGAAAGAATCTCACAGCCCATCTCTGAGTGACAGCACTAGGAGGCAATATTCCAGTCTCTTAACGCACATTATTTCTAATCCTCTTTCAACCATGTAAGGCAAAGATTATCTGCATTTAAAAAGTAAACTGAACCCAGAGAAATTAAGTTGCCAAAGTTTACAGTGAAGGCCAGGGCTGGGATTCAGAACCAGTTCTCTCTGAAGTCAGTCTTTCCATCTCTTTCTAAGAAGGGGTTGCCTCTTGTGTATATTTATTTGTATAAAGCACTCCCTTAAGCCAAATTCTGGGCCAGGAATAAAGATGCCAGTTTTTGCCATGGGTCTGGCAGCCTTTCTCAAAATGATCAAATCCAGAGGAGAGGAATTCAAAGGAGTTCAGAGTGAGTGGCTACTGTTCGTTGAGGGGTTCTGGCCCCATGATGTTCTGAGCACTCACGGCCTCTCCCCTGGGGGTTCTGGAAGGGGATTCTTGCTACTAACATCCTTCCTGGCCTGAAGCCCATTGTCACAGTCAATGATATGAGAAGGATATGGCACAATCAATCAGGGTCAGGTTCTGTGTCTGAAAAGTATAGTAATACAGGCCTCAGAGATGATGAATGATCATTTATACTGAGGAGAGTGGAGGCCTTGAGTCCTCAGCTTGGGGGTAGGCACACAGGCTCTTAGAGTGGCTCTGAATCTCTATGAGCCCTTCCAGTACCAACATCGCATTAAGGGATGGCTCAATGGTATTATATAAAGGCAAGTGAGTATGACTTCTGCCACATCATGTATTCAACTACCCTTTATTAAAGATCAGTCTGCCTCTGGTGGGAGGATTGCTTTGTTTCTTGTGGTTGCATTATTTGAAGAACAGCTAAAGAAGCTTGTCCTACCAAACATAACTTAGTAAATGTGGTTGGAAAAAGATCTGTACAGAGAGTCAAATTTAGAGCTTAGACTTACTACTTTTGCTAACTTGTGTTATTTTGGACAAGTTACCTGGGTCCTCTGAGTTTTCATTTCATTTTTAAAATAGGATTATTATCCATCAACTAATGAGGCTATCAAGCAAATGTATCAATCAAATTATCTATAATCTAATGAGACTCAAATTGGTTATTATACATTATTATTGTGCTTTAAAAATTATTAATAGCTTTAAAAGTGCTTTAAAAATTATTAATAGCTATGAAATAAATGAAAGTTGATATATATGTAGTAAATACATGCTAGGTGCTTGTAGAATATGAAGGTATATGTCACAGTCTCTGAAATCAAGAACCTTACACTTTAGTTACAAAGAAATGGTATAAACACTTAAAAGGTTAAAGAGATAAATAATATCAAAACACCAGAAATCGCATGCAGTAGTCATGATTAATTTCCAAATAAATGCCTCTGACAGCTGTCATAGGAGTTCAAAGGAAGACAAAAAAAAATCAATAAGTGATATGTACACTGTTTTGGGGGAATACTTTGAGGAATAATTTTGCAAGCTCTAGAAAGAAAAAGACATTGATAAATCAAGGACAACCCAGAATGGATACAAAGGTGCTGTTGGACTGAACTATGTTCCCCCATAATTCATATATAGAAACCCTAGGGTAGGACCCTAATCCAATAGAACTGTCCCAGTTTTAAAAAAGATACCAAATCTCTCTCTCTCTCTCTCTCTCTCTCTCTCACACACACACACACACACACACACACACACACACACACACACACACAATGTGAAGGCAGCTGTCTACAAGTCAGAGTTCTCACCAGAAACTGAACCCTGTCAGAACCTTAACTTTGGACTTTCTAGCCTCCAGAACTGTGAGAAAATAGACATCTCTTGTTTAAGGAACCCAGTCCATGGTGTTTTGTTATGGCAACTTGAGCTAAGACAACAGGAATCATGTAAATAAAAGAGAGGAAGAAATGTAGAATACTCTTAAAAAGTTATTTTTAATTGACATTTGACCAGTAAGTAGATAACATTGGAGTTTAATATTTAGAAAACTATAGAGTGAAAAGGATGGACAATAAATCAGGGTCAGATTAAAAATGACTTTGAATGCCACTAAGAAGTTAAAACTTGATCTTGCAGCAAATGTGAATATATCTTAAGTTTTCGAATAGGAGACTATACTTGGTAGTAAAGTAGCACTTTATTTTTTTTTTAAAGATTTTATTTATTTATTTGAGAGAGAGAGAGAGAGAGAGAGAGAAACAGCATGAGAGGGGAGAAGGTCAGAGGGAGAAGCAGGCTCCCCGCCGAGCCGGGAGCCCGATGTGGGACTCGATCCCAGGACTCCGGGATCATGACCTGAGCCGAAGGCAGTCGCTTAACCAACTGAGCCACCCAGGCGCCCTAAAGTAGCACTTTAACAAGAATGATCCTCTAGGAATGAGAAAGATTAATTTTACAGAGCAGAGAGTAAATAAATTTATTTACTTCAAGGTAATAAATAAATTTATTTATTTGCGAGAGAATGAGCGTGTGTGAGCAACTGGGTTGGGGGGAGATGGAAAGGGAGAGAGAAACCCAAGCAGACTCCACTCCGAGCCTGAAGCCCAACACAGGGCTCGACCTCATGACCCTGAGATCACAACCTCAGGGGAAACCTAGAGCCAGAGGCTTAACTGACTGCACCACCCAAGTGCCCCTCAATTATGTGTTTCTCTTGCTCCATTACATCACTTACCTGTTTTTTAATAGTTCTACTTATTAATTCAACAAGCATGTCTTAAAACCTACTAATTGTCAAGCTCTGTTCTAGGTGAACAAAACAGCAATACAAAACAAAGTTTCCCTGTTCCTACAAGCTTACATTCTAACAAAGAGAGACAGACAAGAATCATAATAAAAAAAGGAAATTATGTCATATATCAGAGGTTACACAGTGTGGAGTATATATAGTATATAATTCTATTATATGCCTCTAGTCTATATTAGAGTGTTTTTCCATAAGTTCTCAGGGAAGAAAAAAAGAAAAATCAGAGCAAGATAAGGGAGATTAGGGAGTATCAGGAAAGTAGATGGCAGTTTGGTCATCAGGGCAGGCCTTATTGAAAAGGTGACATCTAGACTTGTACCTGTATCTCATATTGTAAATCAATATGAACATTCTTTTCAAAGAAGAAGAGTTCAAAATAATACATGAAAGAAAAACTTCAGTAGTCAAGCATGCAACAATAAAAGCCTACACAAGTGTTGGTGGTAAAAAGAGATCAATGTAAGGGAAATTGTTGAAAAAATATTGACAGCTAAATGACTAACTCACCCTTTGCTTTTGCTCTCCATATTTAGAAAGGTGGCTGAGGGGGGAGGAGCAAGATAGCGGAGGAATAGGAGACCTAAATTTTGTCTGGTCCCAGGAATTCAGCTAGATAGGGATCAAACCATTCTGAACACCTACGAACTCAACAGGAGATCAAAGAAAAGAATAGTAGCAACTCTCTGAAAAGAAAAGCAACCACTTTCTGGAAGGGACCCAACAAGCGGCAGATCTGGGGACACTCCCCTTCCTCCCCTGGGAGGAGCGGCGCGGGAGCGCACCGCAGGAATCTGCTGCGTTTGGAGACTCCACATGGGGTCAGGCACCAGAGACAGAAATGCTCGGTCACAGGCTGGGTGACCACGGAGGGTGGCCAGAGACCAGGGAGATGGAGCGATTGACTGCTTTTCTCTGGGGGCTCACTGAGGAGCGGGGCCACGAGTTCTCGGCTCCTCTGGGGCAGAGATTAGGAGGCTGCCATTTTCACTCTCATCCTCCAAAGCTGTACGGAAAGCTTGCAGGGAACAAAAGCTCCTGAGAGCAAACCCGAGCAGATTACTTAGCCCAGACCCAGCAAGGGCGGGGCAATTCTGCCTCCGGCAAAGACATTTGGGAACCACAGCAACAGACCCCTCCCCCAGAAGATCAGCAAGAACAGCCAGCCAAGACCAAGTTTACAGCAGAACTCCAGCGCTAGGGGAATACAGCACATAGAATTCATGGCTTTTTTCCCATCATTCTTTAGTCTTTCAAAGTTAATTCTTTTTTTTTAACTTTCTTTTTCTTTTTC
The DNA here is from genome assembly GCF_009762305.2 of Zalophus californianus. Taxonomy (NCBI): domain Eukaryota; kingdom Metazoa; phylum Chordata; class Mammalia; order Carnivora; family Otariidae; genus Zalophus; species Zalophus californianus. Next base: position 128,458,300 of record NC_045598.1, read on the forward strand.
TTTTTTTTTGAATTTTTCTTTTTCCTTTTTTCAACCAACATCTTATCAATCCCTTTTTTAAAAAATGTTTTTTATTTTTCATTTTTAGAGTTATATTCTATCCCTTCATAGTAGTTAACCTTATTTTTGGTATATATATATATAAGTTGTTCTCTCTTTAAAATTTGGGATACAGTTTCTTCTAACAGACCAAAATATACCCTAAATCTCTAGTGTATGGCTTTGTTCTATCTCCTGCCTGATCACATTCTCTCCTTTTTTTTTTTAATTCCTCTTTTTTCTTTTTTCAACCAACTTCTTATCTGATCAATTCTTTTTATAAAATCTTTTATAATTTTCATCTTTACAATCATATTCCATCCCTTCATCGTATTTACCCTTACTTTTGTACATATATGTTTTTCTTTCTTTAAAATTTTAGGAGGCACTTTCATCTAACAGACCAAAATACACCCAAAATCTAGTGTGTGGCACTGATCTATGCACCACTCTAATCATATTTGATCATATTCCGGTTTTTTTGTTTGTTTTTATCTTTTTCTCTTTTTTTTTCTTTTTTTTTCTTTTTTCTTTCTTTCCCTTTCTTTTCCCCCAGTTTCAGGTCTCTTCTGATTTCTTTAGTGTATATTTTTCTGGGGTCGTTTTTACCCTGTTAGCATTGTGTTCTCTCATTCATCTGTTCTCCTCTGGACAAAATGACAAGACAGAAAAACTCACCTCAAAAAAAAAGAAGAGGCAGTACTGACTGCCAGGGACCTAATCAATATGGACATTAGTAAGATGTCAGATGTAGAGTTCAGAATGATGATTATAAAGATACTAGTTGGGCTTGAAAAAAGCATGGAAGATACTAGAGAAACCCTTTCTGGAGAAATAAAAGAACTAAAATCTAACCAAGTTGAAATAAAAAAGGCTATTAATGAGGTGCAATAAAAAATGGACGCCCTAACTGCTCAGATAAATGAGGCAGAAGAGAGAATTAGTGATATAGAAGACCAAATTTTGGAGAATATGGAAGCTGAGAAAAAGAGAGATAAACAACTACCTGATCATGAGGGCAGAATTCAAGAGATAAGTGATAGCATAAGATGAAACAATATTAGAATAATTGGGATCCCAGAAGAAGAAGAAAGAGAGAGAGGGGCAGAAGGTATGTTGGTGCAAATTATAGCAGAGAACTTCCCTAATCCGGGGAAAGAAACAGGCATCAAAATCCAGGAGGCACAGAGAACCCCCCTCAAAATCAATAAAAATAGGTCAACACCCTGACATCTAATAGTAAAATTACGAGTCTCAGAGACAAAGAGAAAATCTTGAAACAGGTCAGGACAAGAGGTCTGACACCTACAATGGTAGAAACATTAGATTGGCAACACACCTATCCACAGAGACCTGGAAGGCCACAAAGGACTGGCATGATATCTTCAGAGCACTAAACGAGAAAAATATGCAGCCAAGAATACTATATCCAGCTAAGCTGTCATTGAAAATAGAAGGACAGATAAAAAACTTCCAGGACAAACAAAAACTAAAAGAATTTGCAAACACAAAACCAGCCCTACAAGAAATATTGAAAGGGGTCCTCTAAGCAAAGAGAGAGCCTAGAAGTAACATAGACCAGAAAGGAACACAGATAATATACAGTAACAGTCACCTTACAGGCAATACAATGGCACTAAATTCATATCTTTCAATAGTTACCCTGAAAGTAAATGGGCTAAATGCCCCAATCAAAGACACAGGCTATCAGATTGGATTAAAAAACAAGACCCATCGATATGCTGTCTGCAAGAGACTCATTTTAGACCCAAAGACACCCCTAGATTGAAAGTGAGGGGGTGGAAAACCACTTACCATGCTAATGGACACCAAAAGAAAGCTGGGGTAGCAATCCTTATACAAGACAAATTAGATTTTAAACCAAAGACTATAATAAGAGATGAAGAAAGACACTATATCATACTTAAAGGGTCTGTCCAACAAGAAGATCTAACAATTATAAATATCTAGGCCCCTAACATGGGAGCAGCCAATTATATAAGCCAGTTAATAACAAAATCAAAGAAACGCATCCACAACAATACAATAATAGTAGGGGACTTTAACACCCCCCTCACTGAAATGGATAGGTCATCTCAGCAAAAGATCAACAAGGAAATAAAGACTTTAAATGACACACTGGACCAAATGGACTTCACAGACATATTCAGAACATTCCATCCCAAAGCAACGGAATACACATTCTTCTCTAGTGCCCATGGAACATTCTCCAGAATAGTTCACATCCTAGGTCACAAATCAGGTCTCAACCAGTACCAAAAGTTTGGGATCATTCCCTGCATATTTTCAGACCATAGTGCTTTGAAACTAGAACTCATTCACAAGAGGAAAGTTGGAAAGAACAAAGAACTCAAATACGTGGAGGCTTAAGAGCATCCTACTAAAGAATGAATGGGTCAACCAGGAAATTACAGAAGAATTAAAAAAATTCATGGAAACAAATGAAAATGAAAACACAACTGTTCAAAATCTTTGGGATGCAGCAAAGACGGTCCTAAGAGGAAAGTAAATAGCAATACAAGCCTTTCTTAAGAAACAAGAAAGATCTCAAATACACAAACTAACCCTACACCTAAAGGAGCTGGAGAAAGAACAGCAAATAAAGCTTAAACCCAGCAGGAGAAGAGAACTAATAAAGATGAGAGCAGAAATCAATGAAATAGAAACCAAAAGAACAGTAGAACAGATCAACGAAACTAGGAGCTGTTTCTTTGAAAGAATTAATAAGATTGATAAGCCCCTGGCCAGACTTATCAAAAAGAAAAGAGAAATGACCCAAATAAATAAAATCATGAATGAAAGCGGAGAGATCACAAACAACACCAAAGAAATACAATTATAAGAACATATTATGAGCAACTATATGCCAGTAAATTAGATAACCTGGAAGAAATGGATGCATTCCTAGAGATGTATCAACTACCAAAACTGAACCAGTAGGAAATAGAAAACCTGAACGGACCTATAACCACTAAGGAAATTGAAGCAGTAGTCAAAAATCTCCCAACAAACAAGAGCCCAGGGCCAGATGGCTTCCCAGGGGAATTCTACCAAACATTTCAAGAAGAATTAGTACCTATTCTTCTGAAATTGTTTCAAAAAATAGAAATGGAAGGAAAACTTGCAAACTTATTTTATGAGGCCAGCATTACCTTGATCCCCAAATCAGACAAAGACCCCATCAAAAAGGAAAATTACAGACCAATATCCCTGATGAACATGGATGCAAAAATTCTCACCAAAATACTAGTCAATAGGATCCAACAGTACATTAAAAGGATTATTCACCACAACCACGTGGTCTGGGCTCTGAGGTTGGTTCAACATCCACAGATCAATCAATGTGATACAATACATTAATAAAAGAAAGAACAAGAACCATATAATCCTCTCAATAGATGCAAAAAAAGCATTTGACAAAGTACAGCATCCTTTCTTGATCAAAACTCTTCAGAGTGTAGGGATAGAGGGTACCTACCTCAATATCATAAAACCCATCTATGAAAAACCCACAGCAAATATCATTCTCCATTGGGAAAAACTGAGAGCTTTCCCCCTAAGGTCAGGAACACGGCAGGGATGTCCACTATCACCACTGCTATTCAACATAGTACTAGAAGTCCTAACTACAGCAATCAGACAACAAAAAGAAATAAAGGGCATCCAAATTGGCAAAGAAGTCAAACTCTCACTCTTTGCAGATGATATGATACTTTATGTGGAAAACCCAAAAGACTGCACCCCAAAACTGCTAGAACTCATACAGGAATTCAGTAAAGTGGCAGGCTATAAAATCAATGCACAGAAATCAGTGTCATTTTCTATACACCAACAACAAGACAGAAGAAAGAGAAATTAAGGAGTCGATCCCATTTACAATTGCACCCAAAACCATAAGATACCTAGGAATAAATCTAACCAAAGAGGCAAAGAATCTGTACTCAGAAAATTATAAAATACTCATGAAAGAAATTGAGGAAGAGACAAAGAAATGGAAAAACGTTCCATGCTCATGGATTAGAAGAACAAATATTGTGAAGATGTCAATGCTACCTAGAGCAATCTACACATTTAATGCAATTCTTATCAAAATACCATCAACTTTTTTTCAAAGAAATGGAACAAATAATCCTAAAATTTATATGGAACCAGAAAAGACCCCAACTAGCCAGAGGAATGTTGAAAAAGCAAAGCAAAGCTGGTGGCATCACAATTCCGGACTTCAAGCTCTATTACAAAGTTGTCATCATCAAGACAGTATGGTACTGGCACAAAAACAGACACATAGATCAATGGAACAGAATAGAGTGCCCAGAAATGGACCCTCAACTCTATGGTCAACTAATCTTTGACAAAGCAGGAAAGAATGTCCAATGGAAAAAAGACAGTCTCTTCAACAAATGGTGTTGGGAAAATTGGACAGCCACATGCAGAAGAATGAAACCTGACCATTTCCTTACACCACACACAAAAATAGACTCAAAATGGATGAAAGACCTAAATGTGAGACAGGAATCCATCAAAATCCTAAAGGACAACACAGGTAGCAACCTCTTTGACCTCAGCCGCAGCAACTTCTTCCTAGAAATATCACCAAAGGCAAGGAGAGCAAGTGCAAAAATGAACTATTGGGACTTCATCAAGATAAAAAGCTTTTGCCCAGCAAAGAAAACAGTCAACAAAACCAAAAGACAATCGACAGAATGGGAGAAGATAATTGCAAATGACATATCAGATAAAGGACTAGTATCCAAAATCTATAAAGAACTTATCAAACTCAACACCCAAATAACAAATAATCCAATAAAGAAATGGGCAAAAGACATGAACAGACATTTTCCAAAGAAGACATCCAAATGGCCAACAGACACATGAAAAAATGCTCAACATCACTTGGTATCAGGGAAATCCAAATCAAAACCTCAATGAGATATCACCTCACACCAGTCAGAATGGCTAAAATGAACAAGCCAGGAAACAACAGATGTTGGAGAGGATTCAGAGAAAGGGGAAGCCTCCTACACTGTTGGTGAAAATGCAAGCTGGTGCAGCTACTCTGCAAAACAGTATTGAGGTTCCTCAAAAAGTTGAAATTAGAGCTACCCTATGACCCAGCAATTGCACTACTGGGTATTTAACCCAAAGATACAAATGTAGTGATCCGAAGGGGTACGTGCACCCCAATGTTTATAGTAGCAATGTTTACAATAGCCAAACTATGGAAAGAGCCAAGATGTCCATTGACAGATGAATGGATAAAGAAGATGTGCTATATATATATATACAATGGAATATTAGGCAGCCATCAAAAAAATATTGCCATTTGCAACAATGTGGATGGTACTAGAGGGTATTATGCTGAGCAAAATAAGTCAATCAGAGAAAGACATGTATCATATGATCTCACTGATATGAGGAATTCTTAATCTCAGGAAACAAACTGAGGGTTGCTGGAGTGGGGGTGGGGTGGGAGGGATGGGGTGGCTGGGTGATAGACATTGGGGAGGGTATGTGCTATGGTGAGTGCTGTGAACTGTGTAAGACTGTTGAATCACAGATCTGTACTTCTGAAACAAATAATACATTATATGTTAAAAAAAAAAAAAAAGAAGAAGATAGTAGGAAGGGAAGAATGAAGGTCAAGGGGGGAGATGAACCAGGAGAAACTATGGACTCTGAGAAACACACTGAGGGTTCTAGAGGGGATGGGATGGGGGGATGGGTTAGCCTGGTGATGGGTATTAAAGAGGGCATGTATTGAATGGAGCACTGGGTGTCATATGCAAACAGTGAATCGTGGAACACTACAGCAAAAACTAATGATGTAAGGTATGGTGATTAACATAACAAAATAAAATGAAAAAAATAAAAAAATAGGTGGCTGAGGTTCTAGACTTGGAGGAATGAGAGATTTACAGCTTCATTAACAAAGGTAGGGCTTTCCGTGAATGTACTTGTGAAATCTATGACCCTCGTGGAAACCAACCCAAAAGAACAGAAATAGAGAGAGTGAAGGAGAAAAAGAAAAAAATTAAAAGAAAATTCTATTTGCAGTGAGGATGGAAAAATTCTACTTCCTTAAACTAAATTCTATGAAGAATATCTGCCAAACATTCTGAAATTTAGATGAATTGAGGAAGGCTGCTGAAAGCCAAAATAAATGAATATCTTCACATCTTGAATGAAGTATAAAATTCTCTAAAAATAAGTGAGAATCCTAAGGGAGTGTGGGTGGACTGAAGTAATAAACATCCCTCTGGGATGTAGGTTTCTTTGAAATCTGTGCTCCTATATGGGAGGAGTCTGGATATGAAGTAAAGTTAGGAAGAAATAGAAAATACTAGCTCCTGATCAAAGTCAATAGAGCATAAGTAAAATAAATTCAGTAATCTAGCAAACGATAAACGGGACGCTTAATTTTGAGCTGTATTAACCTGCTTGGATAATCTGTTCACTTTAGGGCTACTCTGTAAATTATTCCTGAACAAATAGTAGAAATAGAACTATACTCATTCAAAAATGAGTAATGGGACTTCCACTTCTAGGCAATGTAGGATAACAGGGACCAGATTTACCCTCCCAGCTGAAAAAAAAATAAAAATAAAACAGTGGACTAAGTATATGACATCAGGCAATAAAAGATAATGCTCACTTAGAGTCAGAAAACAAATAAAGAAAAATCTAAATTGTCCCAGTTTACTACCTGGAGAATGTTTCCAGTTCCTAGACAATGGCACAATAAGGAAGAACCGAGGCAGGATTTGCTCATTTCCCTGAACTGAGGAGACAGATCTGGGAGTATAAGGAGGCTGAGGAAGCTGAGTTCACAAGGAAGAAGACAGAGACAGAAATTTGGAAAGAGAAAATTCCAGAGACTTCCAGAGCATTTCCTCCAAATCATCAACTGAGTACTGATCAGCACATGCATGTGAAGAAACTATACAAAATTAAGAAACGAACTGCTCAAGAGGATTAGAGGGAACAATATTTGGAGCTCCCACATGGTTTAGAACATTTTCTTTTACTACCAGAGTACCAAACCTTATAATTCACTGTATTAGGTAGACAAAAGGATTTTGCCCATATCGTGGGGCAGAATTAACACAAAACTGACTGCACTATTGTCCTATTTACTAAAGCTTAAAAGCAAGACATGAAAGGATCAACCTATTTCCCAGTAACTTAACTATGTCCGAGGACAAAGTTTTGGAATATTTATAGGGGTACAAATCATATCCAAGTCACATTAAATGCAAATGTCAAAAGAACTGATTTAAAAGCACTAGATTGCAGATTGGACAAAAAGCATGCTCCAACTGTATGCTCCTTATAAGGGAGCATTTAAAATGTAAATAGGTTAAAGGTAAAAGTTGGAAAAAGATATGTCATGCTGATGTTAATTTGAAAAATGCTGGTGTGGTTATATTAGTATCAAAGTCGCTTCTAGAGGGAATAAAATTACCAGTAATAAAAAGGGACACTTCCTAATGACAAAGTGGTCAATTCATCCAGGGGACATAATGCTAAGTGTCAATGGACTTAATAGCTCCAAAATGCATCAAGTAAAAAAAAAAAAAAAGTGGGGGGTTTTCAGCCAATATTTTTGGACCACTTTTTCAGCCCTGCCCACTTTCTCTTCCTCTGGGACTCAGATGATCTGTTAGATTTTTTTTTTTAATCTTTTGGTACAATACTGTCGGTCCTAGAGGCACTGTTCAATAATTTTTCTTTCTATTTTTCTCTCTTTGTTCAGATTGGCTAATTTCTAGTCCATTTTTCAGTTCACAGATTCTTTCCTTTGTTGTCTCCATCCGACTTTTGAGCCCATTCACTGAATTTTTTATTTTGGCTATGGTATTTTCCAATTCAAAGCTGTCCATTGGATTGATCCTACAATTACAGAGAGAGGTTACACGTACTTTTGCTGTGCAGTCACACCATTATTGTAAATAGTTCTGACGTAGTGACTCTCAAAGCGTGATCCCGGACTGACAGAGACAGTCTCGGGGGCCTTGTTGGGCAGTCACACTGAGGCCCCACCCCAGACCTATGCGGTCAGGAGTTCTGAGGTTGGAGCCCAGCGATCTTGTTTTAACAAGCCCTCTAGGGATTCTGATCTAAGCTAAAGCTTGAGTCCATTCTTCCCAGAACTTGATTTCTAATATTTTATTCCTACTTCTTTCGACCCATGGGCACGCGCGCATACGCGCGCATGCATGCGCACACACATACACCATGGCGTCTGCTGGACTTTCAGTGACATCCACCTTATTGCCCGCCAGACTGCCAGGCCTAGCTCGAGGTAGGACACAGGATAGCCAGAGGAAGTTTTTAATGGGACCATTAAATATTTTATGGCAATAGACAAATAAGAGAGCTTTTATTCCTCACCGACACTATTAGTAGTGTTCATCGTTCACGCTATGAACGATCTGATCTGTTCGGGCTATGAACAATACAGAGATTTTTGAAGGGGCTGAATGAAAATCACCCTTCCTTCTCTGGCTGCTTCCTGCTCCCAAGTTCTGTGTGATTTGAGAAATCTGACAAAAAAGTATGAGCAGATGGAGCATCAAAGTCAACTGGACAAGAGACCTAGCGTATTGAGAACAGAAATGCATGTGTTCACACCTACCCTCCTGTACAGACCTTGGAAATCCCCACCCAAGTAAAAGTTCCAATGCACACAGTGTGTCCGCTACTCAGCTCTTTGCCTCCCACCAGACCTGATGAGGAAGGAGAAAAGAGTCCCAATGTCCGTGCTGAGGATTGTTGCTAGGTCAGCCCCTCCCATGTGAGAAGCATAAGCTATTGCTCGATTCAGCTCTTCACACCACAGACAGGAGTAAAGAGCGGGGTTGGGGGGCAAGGGGGATCCCAGAGTCTTTAGGAAACCAAAATAGCCTGCTGAGCAATAATAGTTGCTGACATTTACTAATAGCTTACTATGAATAAACTATTCTTCTTTGTGGTTTATATATATTTACCTTTGGGATACTTATTTTATTTTAAATATGCATTAGGTAAATATATTGTTAAACCCATTTTGCAGATGCGGAGACTGATACTAGGAAGTTAGAAATGGTTCCTGCATAGGGTTGGACGTAGAGCTATTAAGGAGAATCCAGTAGCCACTTCTTTTATAGCCAGCTGAATGTTATAAATCAGCTCACATCAACCATGGAAACCGAATGATGAAAATAAAAGTTTCTTATTAAGGGGAGGTGGCAGTTTGAAAAATCTGGGTGGCTCAGATGGTTAAGCGTCTGCCTTCCACTCAGGTCATGATCTCCAGGTCCTGGGATGGAGGCCCGCACTGGGCTCCGGGCTGGCTCAGCCGGGAGCCTGCTTCTCCCTCTCCCTGTTTGTGTGCTCTCTCTCACTCTCTCTCTCCCTCTGTCTCTCTCTCTCTCAAATGAATAAATAAAATCTTAAAAAAAAAATTGGTAGAGAAAACATTAGCAGCTAGAAATAAGAGTTGCATAAGCTTTTATTTTATTTAGAATATCTTATTTCTCTTGGATATTCTTTCATCCTTCTTCTCCCTGAAAAGTTACCTTAGTGGTTATGGGTATACATATTCTCTAGTTTTATCTCTGTTGTCAATCCATAAGAAATCCGTGGAAAGACTGGGAGCTCTATGAGAGAAAGGTCTGTGTCCTCGCTTTTGTATTTCCAGTGTCCAGAATATACTCATTAATGTTGTTTTGAGGTGTTAATATTTTATATGAAAATAAGAGCTTCTTCGTCTGTCTTTGGCTCACGTCATGATCCCAGGGTCCTGGGATCGAGTCCCGCCTCGGGCTCCCTGCTCAGCAGGAAGCCTGCTTCTCCCTCTGCCACTCCCCCTGCTTGTGTTCCCTCTCTCCAGCCACTATATACTTAAGATTTCAGCTAGAATCAGTGCTAAGGCCCTTCTGTTATAATTAATTGAACACAATGTCTGAGGCCTCAAACTTGCCTAACCTTCAATTCCCTTTATTGCCCTCGCTTTATTGCTTCTAGAACAACTATCTCTACATGCTCCCCCACTGGGAGTGCTCTCACATAATTTAGCTCTCCCTTCCCAGAACTCCAAGTGCTGAAAACTGGAAATGATCTTGTCTGGGGAATGTGAATATATGTGCTCATGAGAAATCAACCGAGCTGGGAATATCCACTCAGGCCATAACTTTAAATCCACTGTGTGCTAAGAAAAACAGGCTCCATGGTAGGGTGAAGCCTGTGTATGCTAACAGAGCCATTGTTTTTCCAAATTTCTGATTGTTATCCAAGCAAACCCACTCTGTTCTAATATATTATGTTGTCATAAGAAATGTGCAGCATTACAGTCTGGTTCGTGTCTTTAGGGTATTCTTTGTTTCTCTGTCAATTCCTTGGCTTTTTCCTAGAAGTCAGATGGTATAAATACCCAAAGCAGAGCTCCTTGGGAAATGCCTCCATGACCAGACTTGTGGGAAAGTTCAGGACCAGATGGTATTAAAGAAATTATGATAATTTCCCTCAGATGCCCTTTAAACCAGACCAGCCTCCTGGAATACAAGAGGGGTGGGATTTGTGTCCTAGCGCTCTTAAAGCCAGGTCTGTACCTCTCGGTCTAGAAACACTAGTGTGTGTGTGTGTGTGTGTGTGTGTGTGTGTGTGTGTGTGTGTTTCTGGTACTCAGAAAGCACAATTACTTCAGCACAGACTCTCTCCTCTTGGGTTCTACCTGCTGTCACCCAATGAAACATATATATATATATATATATATATATATATATATATATATATGTTTCTTATACTTATATATATATACATATATATCTAGTTTTCTTTGTAATTATATAACTTATCTCTGAAAGGTCCTATGTTGCATTTCTAAAAGCTCAGTTATGTAGGGACTTAAAAGAAGTTTTTTACAAGATCTCTTTGCTACAATGCCAGATTGGAGACTTATTTTATAGGCAGGTAAGTTTAAGTATTGCTTGGCTTTGTACACTCCCATTAACCCCTTCAACGACAATGGTAATATTACCATGAACTTTATTTTATCCCAGTAGGAACATGGAAATGTTTCCTTATTAGAACTTAATCATAGAAGACTTATTCACAGATGCACATGGAGCAGATGATGGAGCAGATGATGCCTTTTGATCATGCAAAGAAGTTCATCTCATGTCCCTTAGGGTCTCAAAAAGGCAACTAAGCTGTTACCCTGTTCAAGTGCAAAGCTTATATGAATCTCAGGTAAAAAGAAATTCTAAAGCAGCCTGGTCTTTTACAGATCTACCTAAACAGATCAAAGAAAAGATCTATGAATAGCCCAAGAAACCTAGGATTTGGTTCTCAGATGACTTGTGTCTGTAAATCCTTCACCAACTCTTGTTCAATAGCCAGCTCCGGTTCCACTAACAACATATCTATATATTTGCCCCTTCTGTCTTCTCCCCTGCAGCCAGTTGGTTAGAAAATTCTAATTAGCTCTTTAATATAGCTTTTTCCTTTGCACTTGAGCTGCCACCACCTTAGTCCCTGCCTTCCCAACCTATCTTCTGAGCTGCCTCTACAGTCTGCTTCCTATCAGTGCTGATCCAAGTTCTCTTTTCATGGAATTGCTAGGAACTTCCGTCAAGCAAAAAAATAAAACAAAACCAAAAACCCAACAAGCTAACCATGTTACTTCCATAAGAAACACTCTTAGCAGCCTGTTGTAAATATTTGTTATGCATCTCAAATGGAAAAGCCTGTGTATCCCCAGAAACAAAAGCATGTGCCCAGAAAGTCTGTGACTCAAAGCCTGAGATGCCTTCCTGGAATGTCCGTTCAGCCAAATTCAGCACCCATACGTTGTCTGCCTCTTGTGCCTCAGACACAATAAACGTTACTCAATAAATTATAATCTCAAGTTTTCAAATTAAAAACCATAACATAAAATTTTAAGATAAAACAAATGATTCTAGATAAGTTTGACTTTTTCATTGAGAAACCCCAGGGTACACACTCAGACTCCCTCAAGCATCGAAGTGCACTTCTTCTACTATCAGAAATACTTTAGAAAATCATAAAAACTCCAATTCCTTCCCTGGGACCTCAGAATCGTTCGTTCCAAACAAGACTCTAAATTACATTTTCATTGCCATCTAGCAGCTTCACACAGCTGTGCAGACGTCAGACAAACCCAATGACAATGTTCGTGCCATAGATGTTGTTAAATCTGCTTTATGGGCCCTTCACCTTCCCTTTTCCTATCTGACTCATTTTCATTCCTCAATTTTCATGTATTATTTGTGTGGAAACGTATTTTAATTCCTTCAGTCAAATCTTGCTTACTTTTTTTCTCACAGAAAAAAAATTTTATCATGATTTTTCTGCAAATTCATAGCAGGAAAAAACAAGACAGATCTAGAATGGGGGAAGGGGATGAACGCTGGTATCCTTTACAGTGTACCATTCTAGGTTATCTGTGCTTTTCACTGTCTCTGAACTATTTAAGACTAATCATAATGAGGGGTTCCTGGGTGGTGTAGTCAGTTAAGAGTCTGACTCTTGGTTGGGGCTCAGGTCATGATCTCAGGAACGTGATGATCTCAGGGTCGTGAGATTGAGCCCTACGCCAGGCTCCATATTCAACATGGAATCTGCTGGAGATTCTCTCTTCCTCTCCTGCTGCCCCTCCTGCTCTGCTCTCTCTCTTAACTAATTTTTTTTTTTTTAAAGACAAAATATAACATAAACGATTCTTTTTGGGAAATGCAAAAATATTGGGTCCTAGTAGAATGCAATTGACTATTGCCCCGTGGAAAAACCAGTTTGCATTGATTTATAGATTTGTTTTAGCATTCCTGATTGCCTACAGTTGTGTAGTATTTTTTGAAAATTCTGCTCTGAACTGGTTGTAACATCTTACTCATTCCCTCATTAATGAATTTAATAAAATCTTTTACATGTGTTCATGGTACATTTTTGAAAGCCATGCTTTTTTATCTTTTAAAAAGCATTATCCTTTAGCATTCATATAACCCTAATATTATAATTACCATCTGTTCCACTAAATTGCAGTTTCCTGAGGAGTGGGGTGGCATGATAAGAACTCAATAAATGTTAAATAAATACAAAGAATAAATGCACCATTTTTGTGCTTTTAGATGTGACCTGAAATAAGAAAAGTCAGTAACTCAGCTGTCACTTTTTTAAAAGTACAGATTTCTCTTGAGAAGCTGTTCAAAATGTGGGACTTCTTAACCAGAAAAGTACACATGTGTATAGACAAACATAATACAATGCCTGTCATTTTAGTGGTTTAATGGTATTTCCACCACCATTCTTCTTCCCAAAACCGCTTTAAATGCTGTGCTTTGCCAGCTTAGTAAAGTGAGCCATATTTTGAATCCCTCATCCTTAGTTTTATCTCTTCATCTAAGAAAAATAGTTCCACAAAAACAAAACAGCAGCTTCTGTCTCACTTTAAAATCATTGCATTACAATAGTCATGACGACAAACACTATTCATGAGTTTATAGCAGAGAAATTTTTTAAACATTCCTATCCTCACCCAGTTCCTCCACGATTGCTTAAGACCAAATGACTAAATATGATTCAAGAAGGTGGATAAACATGGTACGTGCAGAATATGGAGGTCATAAAAATACACGAAGAGCTACAGCTTTTGGAAAGGCATCAAATGACCCAGTGAGAAGAGACATTTGCCTTCTAAAGATGTCTCATTTTTTAAGAAGCGTGTACACTGTTGTGGGAAATTATATTATCTGTTAGAGAAGAAAACGAGAGCCCCATCTCCCAGCTAACTTAGAATACAGATTCTGTTCACTGTTACTGCCTCAACATGATATTCTTGTTTATAAAGATGAACATGTAACATTCTAGGGATAGTGTCAGCCAAAACAATGGAATAGTAACCAGGAGGTTTAGTTCCTCATTCTTCAGATTTTCAAAGAGAATGTTAGGTCTTTTGGTACAGTGGAACAGACAAGATTCATTTGTTTTGTTGGAAAGGAATTCTATACTGTTAACGATGGTATAGTGTTACCTTTTATTTCCTTTGATTAAAATAAAATGAACAAATATATATATTGAACTTCATCCTGAGCGTGGCACTGTGGCATCATTTTCTGTTTCTGAATTAACCTCGACTGTTTCTGTGGGCTGAATAGAAGCAGTTCAAGGGTAGGGTAAATGCAATAGTTTTGCTTGGGGAAAACACCCAGGAAACAAACACCATTGTAAAGCATTTTAGAAGAACATAATCTACTAAAAGTTGTTTCATGTACTCACTGCTATGATCCGACTACAGTTCTCTTTAGCAAAATCTATAGCTTTAGAGCTTATTAAATCATGCATTTTTCTTAACTGAGTTTGGATCTGTCCAATCACTTACTGAGTACTGATTTAAATTGCTGTGCTCCTGTCAATGACTATATTCAATGACAGAGTACGTAACTAGAGACTATTCACTTCTCAGTGTCTTTTAATACCTAGAGATCCAATGAAAGGATCGCTCCTTTCTAGATTATTTGCTACAGTTTTATAACTGAAATATAAAAGAGTTAGTAGTACTTCTATTTATACACATAAATGCTCAGCCTATTTGAAATTTTATTTCTATTTCCCCTTTTTCTTCTCAAGTGCTCTTGAGTTCAAGCAAAATCAAAGAGAAATTTTTTTTTTTTTGACCTTAGGAGGAAGGTGAGGAGGCTGTTGTATGTATATATGTAGGTAGGTAGCTATTTTTAGATGCCTAGGACACCAGAGATATTCAGATAGGCAGTTAGCTGACCCTCCAAGTTTGGATCAGAGGCCAGTTTTTAATAAAAGACTTCATGAAACAGATATTCTTATAGTCATTCATTTTGTATTCTTTTGTACCCACTATTCTTTGTTTCCATCCCTATTCACTTTTGGGGAGGCTGCCTTCCAAGTTAGCCTCCTTCCTCAACACTTAGGTAATTGTTGCAGTGGCCACAGTAATATGTTCTCACTAGCTGAGTAACCAACCAACCAATTGCATTCATGACTGGTATTTAATAGTGAAGCATTTTGTCGTCATTCCTGCCCTTTTGATCTTAAAGTATTCTTAGATTTCCAATTTCTGGCTTCATGTAATTTGTTACATGGGATTCCCAAGTATTTTATTAGCCTTTACCTATGTTCCCTTTTATATTTGTTCTCTAAGCAACTTCTTCCAATCTTCTGTTTTCAACAGAATACCTTATATTTAGGTATTTCAACGATACCTTATATTATGGATGATTCTCAAGACTACAGTGCTATAGACTGAATTGTGTCTCACACCCCCAGCCCCAACTTGAAGTCCCAACTCTCAGAACCTGAGAATATAATCATATTTAGAGATAAGGTCTTTAGGGAGGTGATTAAATTAAAATGACCCTGTTAGGTGGGTCTCTAATCCAATGGGACTCGTTCTTATAAATACAAGAAGAAACACCAGAATGCATGGGACAGAAAAGGCAAGCCATGTGAAGACACGGCAAGAAGGTGGTCATCTGCAAGCCAAGGCAAAGAGGAAGATCCCAATGCTATGCTGTGGTCCTAAAGTGCCCCCTATCCCAAATGCATATGTTGAGATCCTAACCCCCAAAGTGATGATATTAGGAGGTGGAGCTTCAGGGAGGAAATTTGGTCATGAAAGCCCTCATGAATTTCATTAGTGCCCTTAAAAAAGACACTCCAGAGAATTTGCTTCCTCCTTTCACCATGTGAGGACAGGGCAAGAAGTCAACAGTCTGCAGCCCAGAAGATGGTGTTTATCAGAACCCAAGTATGCTGACACCCTGATCTTCGACTTCCAGCATCCAGAGCTGTAACAAACAAATTTCTATTGTCTATAAGTCACTGAGTCTGTGACATTTAGTTATAGCAGCCTGAACAGACTAAGACACTGCTGACTAAGACATGGTTGACCTTAACACTTCTCTGACACCCTGACCTTAACACTTCTCGTCTCCAGGACTGTGAGAAAATAAATTCGTGTTGTTTAAGCCACCCAGTCTGGTATTTTGTTGAAGCAACTCCTAGAAAACCAATGCTAATAATAAGCTGTAGCTTTCCATTTCTAGAAATCTTCTAATTATCTTCAATACCTTGGAGTACAATTCCAGATGATCTCTCTATTTGTGCTATTATCTTTATTATTGTCTTCTTCTCAGTTAAGCTTAAGATTTCTGAGCAACCACTGTGTCACGACCACCTGGTATACTGCAGTACAATTCTGACACTAACCACTTGGTTTAACCTGTGTCAGACTCCACGGGTGAAACCACATGGTCTCCAACAAGAGTACCCTCACTTCAAACACCAGCTACGTTTTAGGGATCCCCAGGTTTCATACACTTCTTTCCAACTGCATACAAATTCAGGGGTTCTTAGGACCCCCCTCAGGTTCTATAATTTGCTAGAAAGATTCAGGGAACTCAGGAAAGTGCTATACTTATGATTATACTTTTATTGTAAATTATATAAATCAGGACCAGTAAGAAATGAAGAGACTCAAAGGACAAGGTCCAGGAGGGTTCTGAAAGCAGAACCTCTGTGCTGTCTTATGGAATAGGTTCATGTCACTTTCCTGCAATGTGTTCACCAGCTAGGAAGCCCCACTGAGCTTCAGCATCCAGACTTTTTTTGGAATTTCATTATGGAGGCATGATTGAATCACTGGCTGTGACAGAACTCAATCTCCAGTCCCAAGTCTCTGTTTACCTGGTTGATCTTTCTGGTGAGTAGTCCAAATGCTGAATCATCTCATCTCTTGCATAAATTCAAGTGTGATCCCAGAGGCTCACGAATCACAGAGATACTCCTATTACTTCGGAAATTCCAAGGATTTAGAGTTTCCCTTCCAGGAAATAGAGATAAATGCCAATCAAATTCTTTATTATACAACAGCAACCTTTGATTTATCCTTTTTTTCTTTTTAAACAATACTCAATTAGTTTCTATATCCAATAGTTTTTTAGATAATCCAGTAATTCTTAGATAATATTTCTTATTTCCAGGCTAGTTCCTCTAATTACAGCACTAGCTTCCGAAATAATTATTTATCTTTAATTTTTTCACTGTCCCTATTCTAAACAACACAGTCATATTAAAATTCAAGGCAAATTTTCACTTGTTTCATACTTTCAAGAGTTCTCCTCATTTTAAGAATAAATCTTATTTTTTCAACCAAAGCTTTCTTCTATCTGACCCTACCACATGGTTCCAGCCTTAACTTGGAAATGAACTACCACCTAATTTCTTCAGTATGTAGGTTGCCTGGAGATAAGCATGGTACATACCATACTTATCTCCAGGCTACCTAGTATGGTGTTCCTAGAGCGACTTTAGAATCAGATTGTAATTCAACAAGATTAAATTCATTTACTAGTTGTTTCACCTTAAGTAACTTACCCTCTCTATGCATTGGTTCTCTATTTTATTAAAAGGATATAATTACTTCACAGGAAGATTTTAGCAACTAAATGTTTAAAAATATTTATTAAAAATTCTGGCAGGTAGGAGAATGTCAACAACTGGCAGCTACATTTATTTTTATTTTATTCTCCCAGAATACCTTTTCTTTATCCCCACATGGAGGTTATCTTGCTAGATCCAATTCAAAGATCTCCTCCTTTCTGAAGTTCTTCCTAATTTTTCCCCCAACCAGATGTGGATTCTTTCATTAAAATTGCAAAGCACTCTTAATTCCTCTCAGGTAGTTTTCATGATGTTGTGTTTATAATGCCTTCATTCCTTGTACGGTCTCACAACATTGGAACATATGGCCATTGAGGGCAAGGCCCTTCCACTGCATCTTGAATTTCTCATGGCACCCAGCACAGTCCTCAGGCTTGAAGGTGACTGTTGCTTTGAGTTATCTATCATTCAAAATTTGTGAAAGACGTTTCTTATGAAATATATTAACTTAAATATTAGAACAAAAAATTCCAGGAGTATCTTATTCTCTTATGGTAATAACTATTTTTCCTTTCCTTTTTTTCCTTAATAGTATAGACAAGTGACAGTTTTGTGTGTGCGAGTCTTTTGCTTTAAATGTGTATGTACTCATAAAAAAAAGAACTAGTTATATTTTAAAATCTACTAGATAGACGGCTTTATTTCTAATTTTTGAAATAGTCATTTAATTTGGAGGGTAGTGTGTACACTTACAGATGCAAAAACAAGATTTTGAGAAGTGAAGTAAACTTTCCTCGGTTGCTCAGTGAGTGGTAGAGTCAGATCTCAAATGCAGCCGGTCCCTCTGACCCTAAAACCCGTCCCATTTTCAACATTCATTATATTGCCTCTCGGCAAAATTCCTACATGCTTTTGTAGAACACGTGTAAAGGAAACAGCCTTTAGGCTAAAGGCTCAGTTAAACCTCTAAAAACAAACCAGTCAGGGGAGTGAGTGACAAAACAAAAACAGAAATGTGGTAATGCTTCCCAGGGCTCGCAGTAGTATTGTGTGGACATGAGTGATTAAATACCTGCATCCTATAAGAAAGGCTGAATTCACTGAGGGAACACAGAATTAACGTCTTGGGCATAGCCTTGGCTGAGGGCCAAGTTGCAGGAACTCTAACACAGTGGGTATATTGATTGAAAACCATCTCCCCGTTGGAAGCACTGAGTTCAGTGAGCATGTAGGAAGGAGACTGGCTCACTTAGGATGGTGATTTGGTAAATATTATTAGTATTGATAACATTTCAAACAAGGTAGTTGAAGCTTGTGACTTGCTGGGCAGTTTATCACAACTGTGTCTACCTCTCTGGTTATGAGCATGTTGCCTCTGTAATGAAACATCTAGAATTCTTTTTGGGCAGTGTTAGAGAGCCAGTGGGATATTGCATGTCTACTTCATAATATAGTCAGTTGGAAATTTTATTTATGGTCACACATGCATGAATGAATAATAGACAGTGAAGTAAAGATAACCTTGTGATACGCATTCTCAGAGAGGTGGATGATGACCCTGCCTATGAACCTTAGGTACTCCAGGGGGGCACCAAGAAGTAGGCTGATCTGATT
Source organism: Zalophus californianus (assembly GCF_009762305.2). Classification (NCBI taxonomy): domain Eukaryota; kingdom Metazoa; phylum Chordata; class Mammalia; order Carnivora; family Otariidae; genus Zalophus; species Zalophus californianus. The sequence continues at coordinate 128,477,386 of NC_045598.1, forward strand.
AAATGCATATAAAAGTCCATCCTGGGACTGCCCATATGTGACTTCTTAAGCAACTGACACTGGATTCCTTCTGTGATAGCCACAGTCACCCCATAGACATTGAATTTTCCCTGACACAGCAAATAAAACTCACATCCAATTCTGGTGGTCCTAATTCCAATTCTAGTAACCCCAATGGTATTTTCTCCTGGGGTTATATGAGATATAAAGAGGTTCTCATGCAAAAGACAAGCCCATTAGAAACTGCCTCTTCTACTTAACTCAAGTTGAAAAGTTTGTATAGTTAGACAAGTAGTACAGACTGTACCCCTTGACTGTATGTCAAACTGTCCAGAGAATGTGTATTCAACTAATTCTTTTTAGTGAGCAAACAGAAATGTGTTTATATTAGGCACTATGCAGGTGAAGCTAAAACAAACCATTTTTATTCCACTTCACAAATATTATCTTTGCCTTGCAATATTTTCATGCGACATTATTTTATACATAATAACTACTTTAATGATGCAATTTAAATTTATGTACTGAAAATATTCTGTAAGAATTGAGTTATCTTATACCATTCAACTTATTCTTTTCTGTCCTGTACAGGACTGACTCTGTCTAAATTCCTTCTTAAAATTCTTGGTTAACTCTTTGGTGACTATAGGAAAATGTCTAAAATGAATTTGCTTTTAAAGAGATATCAAATTATTTTTGGATTTCCACTTTTGAAGATGTGATATATAAACAGTTCTGCCATTTGAATATCTCTTAAAGATTACTCCTAAAACCAAGAGAATGGAAATACACATACACGCAACAAGGACAAAATTAAAGAAGTGGGTGGAGGGTTAGGGAAGAGTATAATTCACTTTATAACCAAGAATCAATCCATCAATTTAAGAGCTGACAAACCAGGTAACCAAAGTGTGTCTTTTTCATGTCATAAACCTAAATACTATAAAAGAACCAAGAAAATAACATCAACTATTGTATTGGTAGCAGTGAGAAAAAAGGAAAGAAGACCTGAAAGGAAGTAGGTAAGATATGTTAATTTCTTGTGGCCTCACAGTGGAGTCAGTTGATACTACCCAAATAAATAAAATATTAAATATGTTATATTCAGTTATAATTACAGAAGTAACTGCTAAATGTTCTAAAAACAGAAAACAAACCTCCCAAATTATAAGGTCATCATCAAGCTCACAAAGCATAAATCAAGGACACACCCAGAACAAAGTGACTAAGAAGAACAGACAGTAAAAAAGATGAAAAAAGCATTTTAGGAAGCAAAGAGAAAAAAAAAAACAACAATAGTGGCCACCATTTCCGTATCAAGCAAGTAGAATTCGGAGTGAAAATACTGGACAAGACAAATAAAAACACTTTTTATGATAGCAATGGGCACAATCTATAAAGATTGTCTGACTTTCATCAATATCTATGCATCAATCATCTAAAATATAAATTCGTGGGGCACCTGGGTGGCTCAGTCGGTTAAGCGTCTGCCTTCAGCTCAGGTCATCATCCCAGGGTCCTGGGATCGAGCCCTCCATTGGGCTCCCTGCTCAGTGGAGGGCCCACTTTTTCTCTCCCTATGCTGGCTGCTCCCCCTATTTGTGCTCTCTCTCTGTCAAATAAATAAATACAATCTTAAAAAACAATAAAATAAAATATAAACTTGTAAACACACACATAGCACAGAAATAGACTGAACACATTAAGATATTAAGAGAAGTCTTGCTTCTTGTTTTATAAGCCAAATGAAAATGATAGAGATCTAAGTGACATAATAAAATTTATGTGTATACCTGTAATTCTATAATCTAAACAGAGAATGTACCTTCTTTTCACATTTTCAAGGAACATTAATACACATTGACCAAATATTAGGTCACAGAGGAGATCTCAGTAAATTGGAATGGTTTGGGATATAGACAACATTCTCTGCTTATACTTCAAACTGACTGAGATCTCATATTAATTAAAATGTAGGGAAAAAAACCCTACCAATTAAACAGCTCATATCAAAGATATAAACAAAACTGAAATTGAAAATACATAGAAAAAAACACAATGAAAACAAAGCAGAACTATGTGTGCTATATAAAGAAAAGCCTTAAATAATCACATTAATAAATAAGAAAGATGAAAAGTTAAAGGGTCAAGCATTTAATTAAAGTGGTTTGAAACATGATGAAAAATAAAAACCAAGGAGTATAAAGAAGACATTAAAGAAGTAAAGAACACCTTAATGAATAAGAAAACAGAAAAAAATGGTAGGACTAACTCAACTAAGAGTCAATTCTTTAAAAAATAATTAGCCATATAAAGGGAACATTATTAGTTAATCTAATCAAGGAAAAAGGAGACAAGTATAAAAATAAATGTAAGAAGAGAAAATAACCATAGATGCAGAAGAATTAAAGAAATTATGAATGAAAACTTGCTTAACTTGAAGAAAATAAATTTTGAAAAACCTTGATAAAATAGATCATTTTCTAAGAAAATGTAACAGATTAAAACTGACAAAATGACCAGTTTTCCAAAGAGGAAATTGATGTGGGAAACAAAGGCAAAAGTGAAAAAATAAATTTCCTTTCTGCTTACAGCCCATTGACAAAGCCATGAGACAGGCACAGTGACATTCCTCTAGGAGCTCAGCTGCCTCGATGCTAATACTTTGCTAAGGGCAAAAGGCAATCAGCTTAACATTATCTCCACTCCCCAGGATCCTGTAAGTCTACTTTAACATATAAAAATTCCTTTGGAAACTTCCTTTATCTCTATCCCTGAAGATATATGTCAGCAATCATTCTCTAAGCATATGGCGCACCGATATACATCTGAAGGGTCTCATGACTAGGGTTTTACTAGACAGTAATAAATGACCTTTTCCTAACAATAGCTAGCCCCCTCGAAGTTCTGGAAGCCTTGCTTCCAAAATTCCTTAGATTTGCGCTATCCCTAACCGCCTCCCACCTTGAACATATATAACCAGTCACCTGTCTCAACCCCAGTGCAACTCTTTCTGCCCATGGGTCCTGTCCCTGTGCTATAATAAAACCACCTTTTTGCACCAAAGACGTCTCCAGAATTCTTCCTTGGCCATTGGCTCTGAACCCCAACATTTTTACATCAGAAATAATGTTTGCAAAAAAGTCTTACTCATCTCCCTTAAAGCATCAGAATCATAATTTGCTAAGAGAACTATATAAAACCTATAAATGACAGAGGAGAAACAGCTATGTAAACTGTTGCAGAAGATGGACAAGCACAACTTTCAATCCTTTTTATGAAACCAGTGTAGTGTTGACCATAAAATTAAAAAATGTAGCACATGGAAAAGATTTGTGGATATTAACTTAATAATCTGAAATATCAGCCAAGAGTATAGCACCTGTCCAAGAGAGGTTCATATACACATTTTTACCACGGCTCAATATTAGGAAATCTATTAATATGACTGTCTCTGTAGATGCTGAAAAGGCATTTTTTTCCATTTTTGGAAAGTCTCTAAGTAAAACAGGAATAGAGACAAACTAATATCATGGAATGTGTACTTTATCTCAACCCAAAGACATCTTTCCATGATAATTAAGACTAAGACAAGAATTTCACTATCACCACTGTGATGTAACATTATTTTGGAAGTAGTATCTGATATAACTCACAAGAAAGAAAAGAGAAGAAAAACTGTAAAGGAGATAAGAACTTTCATTATTTGCAAATAATGCAGCATGATACCTTCGCAAACACGTATCTGAAACATTTTTCAAATTAAAGAATTCAATAAAGTTTCTGAGTACAAAATTAACATATAAATCAATAGTTTTCTTATGTATGAATAACAGACAGTAGAAAAGATAATGCAAGAAAAATCTTATTATTTTTTTAATCTTATTTTTAACAGCAACTCAATGTGTAAAATGCCTGGAAATAAGCTTAATAACAAATAAAGAATATCTGAATAAATTTAAACCTCCCCAAACTCTTTAAATGCATCCAATTTATACAAAGAAGATTAAATATATAAAGAGCTATACCATTTTCCAATAGGAAGAACCAAAATGACAAAGAAGCAAATTTTCTTTTCTAAATTGATCTATAAAAAAAAATGCAATATCAATGAAAACAAAAGGCATTGTGTGTGTATGTGTTTTAAATCCTACAAAGTGATGTTACAGTTCTGTGTATATGTTTATGTGAGTTTGTATAAATATATATGTATATATATATGTGTGTGTGTGTGTGTGTATTTTATACAGAGTGGGAAGACCTCTTCGCTTATGACTTAAAGAACAGAAAGCATAGTGGCGCTGGGTGGCTCAGTCAGTTAAGTGGCTGACTTTGTCTCAGGTCATGATCTCTCATCATCTTGGGGTCCTGGGATTGAGCCCCACATCTGGCTCCCTGCTCAGTGTCTGCTTGTTCTTCTGCTCCTTCCCATCTTGTTCTCTCTCTCTCTCAAATAAATAAACAAAACCTAAAACAAAAAAACAACAGAAGGCATAAGATCAATAAATTTTGCCCTGAAGTGAAAAATCAAAATACAAATGGCCAAGTCAGAAGAAATATCTGCTACACATAAAGCAATAAAATGACCACTTTTCATTTATAAAAATATTCTATGAATCAGTGCTTTAAAAACTAACAATTGAATGGAGGAAAATGATAAAGAGCAAGAAAAGGTAATAGGGAGACGAGTATGCAAACTTTACTACAATAGTAAGTAGCAAATTATATAGCATATACTAAATGACAGGATATTGTGAATAGTATATCATTTATAGTACAACCAATAAAAGAAAAAAAAGCCAGGTAGGGGGTGGTGATTGCGAGGCATAAGTGCCGGAGAGAAAACTGCAGTTTTACAGGTTATTTAGGGAGACTTTCACTGAAGAGGTAAAATCAGAGCAAAGATTTGCAGAGGGTGAGAATTAGCCAAGCAGATAGCTGGGAGAAGCCGACCAGCCAGAACAAACTTTCTAACGCATGAGCTCTCCTGGCCAGCATTGAAGATAGAAAAGGCCAGGGTGGTGCAAGGGAGAGAGCAAGGGAGGGAGTAGTAGCCAGACCTGAGGCTGAGGCCGGAAGTGGAGGGGCACCGCGGCATAACGGAGGAGGGGTCAGGGAGTCACCTCAGAGAGGGAGCTTTTCGCTGAGCGAACCAGATACTCAAGGGTAGGTTTGCTGAAGCAGAACGACATAATGGACTTAGGTTTTCATTGGTTTGCTTGGGCAGTGAGGTTTGAAATTGACTGTAGGGAGGGAAATGTCGAAGCAGAAAATACAAATGACTCTAAAACTCAAATTAAAATATAAATATAAATTAAACAATAGTCCTAAACCGTTGTCATTCATTAGATTGGCAAACATATATATATTTTTAAATGGTAAATGGCTATGGCCAAGGTGTAGAGAAACACATTCTTTTTTCTGGTGCAAGTTAGATTGGTTTGACAGCAAGTGTCAAGAAAAAAAAAACAACACTGCAATTCCACATCTATGAATTTATCCTATAGGTTTAGCAGAAAATGTCTGAAATTATATACAATGATGTTTTTATATGTTATATATTTATATATATTTATACACACACACCCCTACACAAAGATATTACCTGTGTTTAAAAACATTCAAAATGTCCATGATTGTAAGACTGGTTAAATAAATTACAAACATCTATCGAATGGGATATTTTACAGTTTTAAGAAATTATGATTACTGATATATTTGCACTTATTTCTACACGTTTTGTTTGTGTGCGTGTGCATCTTCTTTGCACACTTTTCCTTTGCTTCTTTTTTTTCTCTCTCTTCCTTTTCCTCTTCTGAGTTTGGAAGTTATCCATTCTCCTTCTGTCCTTTCAATGGTTTCCCTTAAAATCTCAATCAGTCTAATGATCTGTACCCCACCCCTACATACAAATATTTGAGAACACACGAGAGCAATCATTATGGCTTCCCATTCTTTTTGGTCATTACAATTTCAAAGATACAATAAATCATATTGTTCTTATGGCCATTTCTTGGGGCACTAATTTTCCTTTGTTGTGTATGTGAATTTGACCTCACGTTTTCTTGTGTGGTTGTGAATCTAGGTTGTGAGCTAATCTATCAGCATTGCTTTGTGCCCTGCGTGATGACTATGTTCTCATAGGCAGTGTTTTTTTTTTTTTTTTTGGATTCTGCCAGTGCCTCTGTGTTTCACTTGTCTCAGATAGATTTTATGTTCATATTTGGTCTTAAGGTTCTAGCACCACACAGGTTGAATGCATTTAAACCACTCTATTACGTACGGAACTGGCTCGGATTCAATTTCATGCTGGTGTCTTTCTCTTTCCTCACTCACAGTCCCAGCTGGATGGCAAGATTCCTTTGCTGCTGTACTAGGCTGGTGTATGAATTTTTTCTAGTTCCTTTTGAAATAAAACTAAGGAATCTTTTGAGTCTCCACCTATATGGAGAGTTCCCCACATCAATTCCCTGTCCAAGATTGGTCGGTCAGAGGAGACAAAACTGTAATGACAGGCCCATACGATGTATCTCCTTCCAATACAGCTCTAGACTATATCAGAATCTCACGTGCACACACACACATACACTCTGGATAGTAGTCCTTTGTCTTTGATTATGTTTAAAAACTTCAGTGTGCTGATACTTTGTCAAAAGTTCTTTTTTTAAACAGCTATAATATACCAATTGTTCCATTATTTTTCCCAACTTTGGGGTTCACATTTTCCTGTTTATTGCATATGTTGTCTCTTCCTGATGATGATACAATTCCTTCTATGGTGTGTATATATATATATATATATATATATATATATATATATATATACACACACATATATATATATTTTTTTTTAAGTAGGCTCCATGCCCAAAACAGGAGTTGAACTCATGACCCTGAGATTAAGACCTAAGATCAAGAGTCGGGTGCTCCACTTGCTGAGCCACTCCTGCACCCCTAATAATTTTTTTTTTAACATGAACTCATCTTTGGTGTAGTTAACTTAATGTGGGACTGCCACGTACTGAGTCGCTTTCTGCATTTTTTCTGGGCCCTAAGATCAAACTTGCTATTATGCTATTTCCCTCATTTTAGTCTCCAAGCCATAGCATAGTATAAATCCATACCTCACTCTTGCATATATTATTGACTAACGTCTTTAATTTCCTTCTGTTCTCCTCAGCAGTTCCTAAAAATATCAAATTTCTTGGGCAGGAGGCAGAATTTTCTAGTCTCGGTTTTGTGGAAGGTATGTTCCCTTAAGCCTGCCAATTTTCCTCAGGGCACCCTGTGATCTATCCTATCCCCTTTTGTACAGTCTTGAGACCTTCTCTCCTCTTCCAGCTTAGGTCCTAAAACTCTACTCCTCAAAGGACTTTACCCAGGTCCACTTCCTCTGTGGCTGTAGCCTTTGATTTGCATTCACTCTTCATTTCTGTCACAAAGAGATTTTTCTTTCCTTCTTTTGACCTTGACTATACATTTAAAATTATTTTCTTATTCTATTTTATCCAACATTTTTGTGTGTTTCGAAGGGGTCCCGTCTAGATGATGTCTATCTTCCACAGTATCTGGAAATCAATCACTGAGATAAAGATCTTTCAAGATCTGGAAGTGATAACATTTAGTCTTTCTTAAAACAGAAATGTGAGTATGTTTTCCTGAAATCTGATTTTTAACCACAAAACGAAAAGCAGGAAGAACATTTAAGAGTAAGGAACAAAGGAATAAATATCTTACAAACTGTAACAGCCAGTGACTTCTTGCCTAGATTATAATGCAAGATAGAATATGAAATCATTTGTGAATAGTAAAAATGCACTTAGCAAGATGGAAAAATTTATTTAGCACCTACTATGTGCCAGTCCCTGTATTAATCCCACTAAGCTCAGAATATTTAAATAACTTGATAAATGTCATGGAACCAAAAAATATTTGTGCTGAGATTCAACACCAGGCATATCTAGTTCTTTATTCTCAAGCTTGGGAGTCCACAGACATATTCTGAGAATTTAACAACATGTAAGTTATAAATACTGACTGAAACAATAATTCACAACTGAAAGCCATTTTCATGGACTCCACCTTTTTTTAAGCCAGTGTTTCTGTAATTGGGGTCTGAGGAGCCTTGATAGTAGAAGAAAATGTCTTCAGACATGCTCAGGGATAGGACAGAAATATCTTTTCCCTTCAAATGACTCTCTACTTCATTCAAGTTTTCCAAGATAAAGTCAGTTTGACAAGCTTTTATGGGCTTTTGTTTTATGTTCCCTGAGGTTTTTTTTTTTTTTTATCCTAATCTTGTTGCTGCTGCAGTAGGGTTGAAATGGATTTTCTCACATCTCTTTTTGGATAGGAAGGGAGATCAGTGCTCCCAGCGACTGACTGGCTTATTTACAGAAACTCTCAGGAAGATCCAGTGCTTGGTCCAACTCTGGGCCTGTGGGAACCGGGGAGGGCAGCCCGGAGCCTATCCCGCCTCAGTTGCCTCTTCATGGCAGACCTTCTTGCTCTGCAAAATGTGCCATCCTTGTGCTGTCTTCCCTCTCCCACTAAGATCCAGCACATAGATTTCTTGAGGCTCAGAGACAAGGCCAAATTTGTCGAGACTTAAGTATTTAATCTAATCTTTTATCTAAACTGAATTTTTCCTTTTCAGTCTTTCTTTCTGTCTGGTTTCCTTTTCGTGTGGTTGCCATTAGTAAGATAACTTGCCTCTCCACCCACTTTTTTTTTTTTTTTTTTTTTAACCATGAAGATATGGATAAGATTGGGGGGAGGTGTTTAGAAGGAAATAACTAAGATAACTGAGGGTGTGGACTTATTTGTGTGGGAAAACTGATCCAGGAAGGAGTCCTGTCACTTAATACTCTCACAACCCCTCTGCTCTGGGGTGGGGGTGGGAGGCTTTAGTAATCTGAAAAAGCAATTTTATTTTTGTAGCTGTTGTTTTCGAGGATTTGTAGATGTTTAGACAGAGATCAAATATCTGTGATTTTCAAAATGCTGCAACTTATATTTGCAATCCTTTTGTTCTGTGAGTTCTTTTTCAAAAACATGAGCTTTTCTGAAACATGGAAGAAATGGGCCTTTTTGTGAGCCCTGGGACATTTAGCCTGCCAGTAAGTTTATGATAATGAGCATCTGTATAGACTGTGGCCAGGAATGACAGACACACACAGGTTTGAAGACCTCCTAGCCCACAGTGTTAGTCTTTGGGCCAACTGGACTGCAGCCTCTCTAACTCTTTTGGAGTGAATAGGGAAAACATGGCACTAGACCCAGATCCCATTGGCTTATCCAAAAGATAATCCAAATGACTCTGCCACATAAGACTCGGAGCTTACAAAATGTCCAAATACAGTTTCACTTAATTACCACAACGATTATGTCATGCAGATTCTCCTATGTCACGTCGACTCTCATCTAAAAATAGAAAACCAAAACTACAGGAGATGGGTGCCTTAGGTCACTATCGAAGTATGTAGCAAAACTGAAACCCAGCACAGGTCTTCTAAATCCAAATTCAACTTTTAACTGCAAAGGAAAAGGAAAATGCTGAGTTTCCTCTCATTAGAAATTCAAGCTGCGGAAGCTGGTTGTGGAGTATATGGCACTGCACAAAGATTCCCGGTTGAGGAGACAAGTCTTGCTGAAAGTGTACTCCATCCTGTCCCGGCTGCACCGGGTGCCTGATACTGGAATAGAGGACTGCATCTATCCGAGAAAAGGGTGACTGTTTCTTCTCAGCATGTGCCCTCTGCTCTCCCAGCCGTGAGGCCAGAGACATCTTTTTCCCAAAGGGATTGTATTTTGTTTTCTCACCAGAGGGGCTGCATAAACTAGAATATACCCTGGTTAGAATGCTTTGAAAAAGTCCCACCTGAGTAGAAACTTGGAGCGTAGGTAGAGCAGTTGATACAGAGCATATGCCAACTTGTCAGTGATGTGATCATTCTACAGATTGAACTTAATGACACAAATTCAGTGCATTTGTTTTTTGTTTTAAGTGAAGGAATATTTCTTGAGGCTGAAGCTGTATCTAGACAAGGGCTCCCAGAAAATGGCTCTCCGATCACTCCATTTTGCCCTTCTCTTTTCTTTAGTCCATGAGGCTGCTTGGCTCTTTGAATTTTTCCACTGGTTAGGAATACGTAATTGGGAATTTTTACTCCCTTCTTGGTAATCCAAGATCCATATTGCCCTATGTACCAGAATCTACTTCCCTAATTACTAATTATATACCAAATCCATATAAAGGATCTGACATAATAACCAAGTAAGATGTTATCATTTCCATAGTTGAATCATTTTGGATAGTGCCAATTTTGAAGTGCCAATTCTTAAAAGTTAGGACTTAAGCTAAGAAAATGAATCTCTGATGTGGGAAATATAGGTATTGTTATATGTAGGTGGAGTAGGCAGCTTTCTAAAATAGCTCCCAGTGATCCATGTCTCTGGTGTTCTCACTATCGTGTAATCTCCCCTTGAGTGTGGATTGGACCTACAGAGTTACCTTATAGAAGACTATGGCTTTTTCTCTCTGGCTCAACTTAGGTGTTTGTCCTAATGGAAAGGGCCACTTGCCAAGGAACAGAGGGCTGCCTCTGGCCAATAGTCAGTGAAGAACTGAAACCCTCAGTCCAACATCCTACACAGAACTGAATCCAACCCACACCTCATGAGTGAACTTGGAAGCAGATCCTTTCCCCATCAAGCCTTGAGATCAACAACAGACCTGTCCAAGGCCTTGACTGCAGCTTTTTGAGGAACCCTAAAGCAGAGGACTCAGCTAAGCCATGCCTGGACTTTTGACCTAACAAATTGTGAGGTAGTAAATACATGTTGCTGCTAAGTTTCAGAGTAATTTGTTATGTAACAATAGATAACTAATCCAGTGGGTGCATAGGGAATATTTTGATAAATGGAGTTTTTCTGACATCTTATAATTTAGAAAGAAACTACCTGGGAGACAAACAACCAAATTCTTCATTCAAATTAGAAAATTTCAGATAGCTCTCCTGAGGTATATTTGAAATTAGAATTTAAACTATGGCAAATTCTCAGTGATTTTATCAATATTAGCTGGAATAAGACTGTTACTTTAGAATTCCATGTCAGAATTCAGATTATGCCTCAGAGAAGGAATATAAAATGTATAGAGAGAACAAAGAACTAACCACGTGTTAATGGAAAAATTACTTAACCTTTTAAAAGCTTCAGTTCTCTTATGTTACAAAAGGGAGCAATTGGACTAGAAGATCTCTAAGACCCCTTCTGGGTTTAAATTCTATGGGCAAATTTTGACTGTTTCTAGAATCACTACTCCCACCCTCCCCAAAAAAAAGAAAGAAAGAAAGAGAGAGAGAGAGAGAGAGAGAGAGAGAGAAGGAAGAAAGAAAGAAAAAGAAAGAAAGAAGAAAGAAAGAAAGAAAGAAAGAAAGAAAGAAAGAAAGAAAGAAAGAAAGAAAGAAAGAAAGAAAGAAAAAGAAAGAAAGAAAGAAAGAAAGAAAGAAAGAAAGAAAGAAAGAAAGAAAGAAAGGGAGGAAGGAAGGAAGGAAGGAAGAAAGAAAGGAAGGAAGGAAGGAAGGAAGAAAGGAAGAAAGGAAGAAAGAAAGGACGAAAGCAAAAAAGAAAACAAGCTTTACACCAAAGACCTAATTTTCTGTTCAATATTTCCCTATGGACCTTTTATTACCCTTGGGAATTCTGTGTCTTCCCTGGAATAACTGAAAACAAATATAAAAATCCATAAACTGGATAAATAAGATATTAGATGGCCAAAACCAGATCATTCTAGAGAAGGGGTTACTTCTAACAAGACCTGGAAAAAATTACATACACACAGGAGAAAATCCTTGTGCCCTTAGAGCCAAAAATGCTTTGATAGCATGAATGCTTAAGAAGGAGTACATAAGAAACATGAATCATAAAACATACATAAAATTGATAAATTAAACTTTAAAAAAAAACTGGTCTTTGAAAGATACTACTCGTAAGAGAAAAAGTAAGCTACAGAATGGGAAGGAGATAATATTCACAATATATATTTCTGATAAAGGACTGATAGCCAGTATATAGAAAGAATTCTTACAACTCAGTCATTAGGAGACTAACAACCCAATAAAAAGATTAGTAAAAGATTAGAACGCTTCTCAAAAGAAGATATATTAATGGCATATAAGCACATGAAAAGATGCTTAACAATGTGTAGTCATTGGGGAAATACATATGATAGCCAAATGAAATGTCATTTCACACTCATTAGAATGTCTAAAATTAAAAAGACTAAGGGGCGCCTGGGTGGCTCAGTCAGTTAAGCGGCCAACTCTTGGATTCAGCTCAGGTCATGATCTCTGGGTTGTGAGATTGAGCCTGGCCTCAGGGTCTCCGCTAGGCATGAAGGCTGCTTAAGATTCTCTCTCTCCCTCTCCCCCCTTGCCCCCTGCTTATGTTCTCTCTCTTTCTCTAAAATAAATAAATAACTCTTTAAAAATAATAATAAAATTAAATTAAAAAGACTAAGAATACACCAAATGATGATGAAGATTTGGAGCAGATGAAACTCCCACATTGATAGTGGGGATATAACATTATATGGGCACTTTGGGAATCTTTGGCAGATTTTCAAAAAGAAAAACATCTATTCACCCCATGAACCAGCAATCTCACTTTCGGGTAGTTAACCAAGAAATATAAAAATGCAATCTCATTTTTAGGTAGCTAACCAAGAAAAGTAAAATATAGCAACACAAACCTTTGTTTCCAAGAGTCAAAAGTTAGACATGACTCAAAAATGATCATCAACAAGTGAATGGATAAACAAAAGTAATATATCCACAGGATACAATACCACTCAGCCATAAAAAAAAAAAAAAGAGCAAAGTATGGACAGACACAAAATTAGGTGAATCTAAAAATCTTTAAGTTGAAAGAAGTCAGGAACAAAAATGCACATATTGCATAGTTCCATTAATATAAAATACTGAAAATGCAAGCTAAAGTGGCAAAAAGCAAATGAGTGGTTGCCCAGGTTCAGGGGCAGTAAAACGGATGGATGGCAAAGGAATGTGAGAAAACTTTTTGGGTAATGGATACAAATATTTTGTATTTTGATTGCGGTATATGTATCTGTCAAAGCTCTTTGAATTATACATTTTATTTATTTTTAATTTATTTTTTATTTTATTTATTTATTTATTTGCGAGTGAGAGAGAGAGCCCAAGAGGGGGTAGGGTCAGAAGAAGAAGCAGACTCCCTGCTGAGCAGGGAGCCCGATGTGGGACTCGATCCCGGGACTATGGGATCGTGACCTGAGCCAAAGGCAGTCGTTTAACCAACAGAGCCACCCAGGCGCCCTGAATTATACATTTTAAATGGATGTCATTTACTGCATGTAAATTATACTTCAACGAAGTTTATTAAAAAATGGCCTAGAGGTGGGACAAGAGGAGAAAACAATCATAAGCTGAAAGGTCAGTGATTGAGTGGGATTTCAAATGAAAGTCCTCGTTCAACAGGTAGTAAGTTTGAAATGGATTTGGTTTTGAGCTTTGGAAAATGCTACTCAACTTCCAAATTTAAGACAGAGGTTTTTCTTTACCTCTCAAATGTCTTTGCGTATAACTATATTCCACAGGTCTGGGTTACTTATTCTACTATTTTTTTTACTGAGAAACTTTCTACATAAGAGCCTACTCTTGAGGGGCTTCAGACTGTTCCAAATCTGTAAAGAGCTGTGGTCTTGGGTTTACTCTTTCTCACATTAAAAAGTGACAGACATAATAAAGCTGTCAGGAAAGATGGGTAATTTTCCAAGTACTTATGATCTTTATCTTTGAGACAGGAAGACAAATAGCCAACCTATCACAAAGGGGAGAGTAAGAGAAGCATGGTATTAATACCATCTCAGAGAAGAAGGCTTTTGAAACTTATCCAGAGGATTGAATCAGTAAGTGACTAAGTGTAAAAGCACTCACCATTGGCCAGGCAGAGAGTGTTGGGCTCTGAATCTCGAGATGATCCGGATGTAGATCATGAGCTAACAGAAGTCTTGTCTGCATCTTTATTACATGAGGAAACATCAGTTTGCCTTTCAATAATTCTATTTATTTGAACCACAACAATTGAATATTTTGAACAGAATCAACCCTCAAACCTTAGTGGGGTTGCTGGGGGATTTGGGGCTGGGAGAAACAGCCTTGTGTATATTTTAGTACCAGTTTCTGCTTCATCATTTCACTGCCCTTCTCTCATCTATCATGTGTGTCTTCTTGGAAAATCTACCTGATTTAAAACCTGGTTCAATGTGAATGGTATTTAGACAGGAACAGCCCATTTCAAAATAAGAGCTTTTGTACAAATAGAGCAATAGGGACAGGTAATATTTTATCACTGCTTCTAGTTCACACTCAGTTCATAAAACTACTTGCTGAGAGAGCCAGCTTCTTAAGTCATTGGGATTCAATAGTGCTACTCAGGGTGATCTTGAAAGAGTAGGGTTGAATTAATTAGGCAATGGAAAACCTTGCTGGGAATAATGGGGTTCCTATGTGCGTTTGGATAGCTTTGATAGGCAGTCCTTACCAGAGAACAGGAGCTCCAATGTAAGCCAGGAGGTGCTGGGAGTCCTGGCCATACAAAACAAGCATGATCATTGCTTTTCTAACTTGGAACTTTGTAAGTTTTAATCAGCCAGTGGTTTAATGAGTTCTGGGTATGTTTTTAGCCCTGAGTTAGATGCTGATGCAGATGACAAAAGAATTATAAGATATGGTTCTTGCTAGTAATGGTCTTACGTGATTGTAATAATGTGCAGGAAATATAAACATTTTAAACCATAAATATAAATATAAGGGCCTTCTTAGTTGCCCAGTGAGTGTTAAGGCTGTCAAAGTGTTCTGAAAGCTGAGTGACAGTTGAGATCATTTAGCTCTTCTTCCTAGGCTAGGAATACAATGATCAAACTCTACTGGAGGTTTGCAGGCCACTAGGAGGTATTTTTTTCACGCTCTTTCCTTTAAACAAAACAGGTCTCCCGCCGACCTATAACATATTTATCTCCAAGTCCCAAGTGTTCCCTGGCTAGTTATAAAAAGTGCTGTCAAAACTGATCGTTCCTCCAACTAAAAAGAATAAAAGGTGGAACACTTTGCATAAATAGACATGGTGTGAAGCTGATCTCTTGTCAAAGAAAATACTTAATGGGTAATTGGTGGATTTGTTAGAAGTGTTCATGACATTTGTAAATAATTTTGACTCATGACCCACATGACATTTGAAAGTATCAGGACTTTTATGATGATATTCTCTTCGGTATTCTTGCCACTATGTTATTCCTTGTTGTATCTCAGAAAAATCTAGATTTTGAAAATGTGAGAAGTGTTTTTTCTTCGGGAACCCCAGTATCACTTGCAGCCTTTGATGTGAGGCTTCTCTAGGAGTTTGAGCTCATACTGTTTCTCTCTTTTCCTCCCTTCCTGAGCCCAAGTGGCCATTCTTATTAAAGAAAAGATCCTCTGAACTGGCCTTTCCGGGGCCTTTAAAAAGCACCCACTATGCTTCTCCTGCCTCTTTGATCCTTTTCTAAGTGCAGTGAAATTTTGTCTCAGAATATTTCCTTGAAAATACAATTTATATACCCTACTGCCTTTTAAAAGCCATCCCTATGAAGCCCATGCCATTGGACTCTGTTTCCCCTGTCCAAGGGCATTTGTCCTTGTCTTTGTCTCCACACACTTTGGTCACCCTGCATGACTCAGTCTCCACATGGATGACCCACGCAGGACCCTCAGTCTTTGTCCCTTCCCTTCACCACTTTCACCAAACGTTCCCAGTCACACCTGGGCATGTAACTGCTCCACAGCAAAACCTTATGTAGCGCTCCTTTGTTTACCTGTCCCGTGACTAACTTTCTATGAGGATATTTAGGTCTTCCGCTGAAAAGCCCTCCTTTCTTCCAAATCCTTTAGCCTTCCCATTTCTCCACTTCTCTCTTTCTCCAGGAAAGAACCCATTGTCCATCATTTCAGCAAACTTTTTTCAATACAGTAGTCCCCCCCTTACCTGTGGTTTTGGTTACCTGGGGTCAACCGCTGTCTGGAAGCAGATGAGCCTCTTTCTGATGCTTTGTCGGGTCAGTGATAGCTTCACACCTGGTCTCAATGCCTTCGCTTCATCCCATCGGGCAGGCATTTCATTATCTTGCATCATCACAGGAAGGGGGAGTAGAGTACAATAAGACACTTTGATAGAGAGAGACCACATTCATACAACTTTTATTACGGTATATTTTTATAATTGTTCTATTTTATTATTTGTTGTTGTGGTATTGTTGTTACTCTCCTACTATGCATCATATCTAAGTTAAAGTTGGTCATAGGTATGTATGTATAGAAAAAAAAAGCATAGTATATCTAGGGTTTAGTATTGTCTGTTTCTGATATCCACTAGGGGTCTTGGAATGTAACCCCACAGATAAAGTGGGGCTACTGACTCCAATTTCCTTGGTCTTCAGGCTTTTGGTCACTCATGTTCAGTTGAAGGTTGGATTGTTGTGAGTATAACTTTGTGATTTCAGTCTGCTGTGCATGAAGGAAATGTCTGGTTGGTAGACTTCAATATACATTTGTTGACACTCTTCTTGACAGCAGAGAAATCCTCATGAGTCAGACTCCCCTATTTTTCTGTTAAATGACCCTCTAACTCAGGGGGCTTTACACTTTTATGCCGTGGACCTCTGACAGACTGGTGAAAACTATAAGTGTTTTCTCAGAATAAGTTGCTAAATTCCCCAAATAAAATATCTAGGACTACAAAATGAAACAAGTTACATTGAAATGCAATTATCAAAATATTCACAAGCACCTTTGCGATATGGTAATCTATGGGCTTTTTATTAGCATATTAAATCACAAGAGGTCGTGTGAGGTCAAATAATTCCTACGTGTATTTCAAAAGATCTGCAACACTATATTAATAACAACAATGGTGGCAATAATAATAATAACAGCAGCAACAACAACAACAAACCATTGCTAACAGTATGTACATTCAAGTTCATGAAACCTCCTACTCTTCTCCATGGACTTCCAGTCTCCTCCCCACCTCCCCCACACCCACCCCCAGCTACAAATGCTGAGGACTGAGTGACTAGGGCTAAGTTTGACCCTTCAAATAGGTATCAGATCAAAATGACCAAAGTGTAGAAATTAAGAGAGAAGAGGCAGAGGACTGCAAACTCAGCCAACTAACAGTCACATGGTGGCTGTGTCTAATGGATCAATGTTGAGCTCTTAATCAACGTTTCTTTTTTCCCCCCCAGCTAGAAAGCACAGGGTACATGAATGGTGAAAGGGGATAGCTGCTGCTGACATGTTCTGTAAGGAATTCAGAAGTCAGAACTGCAAGTCTTAATAATGTTCATAGCCCAGATACATCTTAGGCTCAGAAAATACTCCTTTGGAACTAATATGCCCTGTGTTTTGGATGATGACCACACTACCTAGAGCTTAGTTACAGCTTGACAAATGTTTATTCAATGCCAGAAATCTAATAATGAAACTTCTCAATAAGGCAAATGAAGAAGAAAAGTAGTGAATAAATAGTCTTAAGAGAAGAAGAAGAAAATCTGACTTCATCTGATTCCCTCCGGCCTTGAAAAGAAGCTTGAAAGAGCTAGGAAAGAATTGGAGTAGAAAGCAGTGTAGTTGTCCACTCGGCTACAAAACTTCCTACCATTATAATCACAGGAATTTTTAAAGATATCTAATGACAGTTATATTTTCAATACCCAAAGAACAAGCTGGAAAAGTATGTGCTCGTATGTAGAATTTGTCATAAAGGGACTATTTCAAAGTTGTGTTAAAAACTGGTTATGATATTTCAAATGACTGGAGACTATCCAGAGAACCTTTTAGCTAATCTTTTAGCTCACAAAAAGATTTTTGAAGTAAACCCACGTTAAGAAACTTCCAGCTGATTGGCAACAGGTAAAGTACTTTTATGTTTACTTCTATCTCAAGGAAAAAAGAATATTTCAAAGTCAGATATTTATTTCCATTGAAATCTGAAGGTGACATACAGTTGCCTGATTTCAAAATGATCTGCTACATAAAAGTGCTTCTGATATTTTATCCTCTGAAAGGAGACACCTGTGTAATGCGGCTGTCATTTGTAAGTGCCATAAAGATAGGGAACGTAAACACATTTCATTTCTTACATTAAAGATACTGCTTTAACGGGAATAAAATGAGATGACTTATCAGCAGCCACTTCGCATTTGGTAACAAGATACTAAAAGACCATTCCCCAGACTTCAAATCCAAACTCTTTCCCATGCAATACTCATATTTGGTCAAAATTTTTTAAAAAATTAAAAATCAATCAATCAAAAGAAAATTGTCCATTTCTTAGAATATCATACCTGTATCTATTAACTTATTAAAGAACTTTTTTTTACCACTCTAATAGAAAAATACCCATAGTTACAGCCGTTTCTCTTGCCTATTTCCTTTACAAATCAAGACAGAGTCACTTTACTTTTACTAGCATAGACCTTATCAAGAAAACTACAGTGTAAATAAGAGAGAAAGCAGCAGAGTAATATTTTGTTTATAAAACTGGTTCTATATTAGTCACCAGTAAAATGACAGGTTCAACAACAGTAAAAAAAAAAAAAAATTTGACGTATTTGTAGATGTAAGGTAAGTTGTCATTCTTTTCTCAAAGTAATGGTTTTATAATGTAATAAGAACTCTATGCTTTCACAATACCTTCTGTGATAATTAAATAAGAGCTCTAAGCTTTAATAACAGCCTCTGTGAAGGAAAGCATCGTGTAGGCGTGCTAGGCTGATGGGAATTCACAACTTAGAAGATCAAACTGCTTACTTTACTGATTAACTGTCACTAAGGTTAATGTGTTTCCATTTGAAAGCCTCCCAGTTAGAGAGCAATGCAAACCCTACACAACACAGAAATATCTTCGTTGCTTTCTGCTGTAGTGTCAGAGGCAATTTGTTGTGGGTTATTCTGGAGGATTTGGGAGCCGCATCACACATGTCCCCTCAGTTCTAGTCTCTAGATTAGACTAGACTAGACTGTTCTACAATACGATTTTGAGCACTAGAATAGATTTGGGAATATTGAATGGTTTGCCTTTCTTTCTGAAAGTGTGTGAAGCATTACAAAGAAAAAGACATATATGGACTACAAGTACAAAAAGAAATCTACGTGTCATGTAACACTACATCAAAAACTAATGATGTGATGTATGGTGATTAACATAACATAATTAAATAATTTAAAAAAGAGAAAGAAATCTACGTGTAGTGTTTCCAATGATTGTAAAGCATGTTAAAAACATTTTCTAGAATACAAAGAGGGGAAACATCGAAAAGATTTCAGTTTGTAATCTGTCTACAAATGCTATAAATCTTGACTGTTAGTGGCAGAAATTCCTGTCTATTTGACTTAAACTATTTGTTTTTCTTTGAAAACATGGTGTGTGCAAAAGTATCTGGCTTGGGTTTTGCAGAGTGGAAAAACATATATGAAACTAGAAAAAGAGCTTGTGGTGATGAATGTTGCAGTGTGTAAATTAAACTCCTAATGACATAACTTGGTGAGTTTTTCCTTTTTCGACAAGTAAGCCTGCATGAGGTAAGCTTGATTCCTGTGGAGACTTAGCACATTCAGCCGTTTGCTCATTTGATTTTACCTCCCAATATCTGAGTGGAGATGAGCATTTGGACGTGGGTTTCTCTCATGTGAATGTCTAGATTAAGTTAGCTCATGTCGGCTGCTAAGGAAACCTGGCTTCAGATGAGCAGATGTTGTTCTTTTAACAGAAACTTACCTTCATCTGGAGCTCTTTTTTTTTTTTAAGATTATTTATTTATTTATTTGACAGAGAGAGAGAGAGAGAGCACAAGCAGAGGAAACAGCAGAGGGAGAGGGAGAAGCAGGCTCCCCGCTGAGCAGGGAGCCCAATGTGGGACTCGATCCCAGGACCCTGGGATCATGACCTGAGCCAAAGGCAGGTGCTTGACCAACTGAGCCACTGAGGCGCCCCCTCATCTGGAGTTCTTGAGAGCAATTTCTCCTAATTTTATTGTGCACATAACTATGCCTCTTAGTTGTTTTTTGTTGTTGTTGTTGTTGTTTTTCACAAAGACATTCAACTCTTCTACTTTTCTCTTTTTGGATCATGTTCTGAGTAGTAATTCTCTGGGCATCAAGGATAAATGGAATAACTTATGCTGCAGTTTTCTTGGGAGGACAATGGCAGTCTCCATAATGTATTTAATAGACAATTGTGTTTTCAGGTCTAAAATAAATACAAATCATCAAAGGGTAAGATGACCTACCAAGTGATTTTACTCGTAAATCTTTGAAATTATTCTTAAGGATTTCGAAGTATCAAGTTTCAACTGCTCTGTAACTTAAAAAGAAAAAAAATGTCAAAACCCTTCTAGTTCTTCAAAATCCAGGTTGAGACATTTTATAAAAACTTTGTAAATGCCTATGGGCTGTGTTAACCAGGCCATTTTTATTTTATTTGGGGAAAATGAAATATCCAAACCCCTGTATTCTCTAGCACAAAATACAGATACTCTCCTTATTGTCATCAAACACTCACAGAGCCCCATTCCATTGATTTGTTGAGATCAGTCAATAATAGATTCTAGTTAAAAATTTGGTCACTCATAGACCTTATGATTCCTACTTTCTGTTGTGTGGTCTCAAACTGTCCCATAACTTCGGCAAGTTAACTTGGCAAATGTGTCAGGAAAGAGGGCTAACTATTTAGATCACCACTACCAGAAGAAATAAATGTAGTGCATATCCAGTGATAGGTCAGTGAATAACTTTTGTTTCACTTACATAGCCTGATATAGCACACACATATTTATTGATATACACTTTGCTATTCAAGAAATTACTTGAAGCAGTTTAGAGTAAACTTAGAGATATAATAAGCTCTAATATGTATAAAAAGAACAAAGCTTAATTAATTTTGCCTTCTTTGCACTAATAGAAAAAAATGTTAAGAAAACTATGGCAACTATCTATAAAATTTAATTGTAAGCTTTTTGCAATCTAAGACCCGACATAAAACTCACAATGTTGCATGCATTCCATTGTATAACAAAAGTACAAATGATTTTAATTAATGTTTCTTTAAACAGCATTATGAGCTCATTAACTGTTTAAATAAATTGGAGGCAGAAAAGCTTAAAATATATATGAATATATGTCCATAAGTGAAATAGCCTTCCTAGCCTTTTTTTTTTTAATAGCTTAAAAAACTCATTCCATATAGCCATTCCTAAGGATATCATTCTGAAAAGCACACGCCTTGCTTGGATGGAGTATCTACTTTTAGATACTATTTATATCACATTTATCCTGCATGTATCTATCTTAGAATGATCTTGCAATCTACTGCTGAAAACTTTACAAAAGTTGTAGTGATTTCAGAGGTCAGAGATAATTTAGTTGACTGGTTGTATTACATACAGCATGCTTTTAATTTTTTTTCCTCAAAAAATAAAGTAAAATAAAATAAAAATAAAAGTTTTTTCCTTTTTTTATGATGCCACTTGAATATTTCACTTGTTTCTGAGGTCATTTCAAAAGTTGCATAGATTTCTATAATAGATTATTATTCGTGCCAGCATTTATAAAATGTATCCAAATGTATGTATATGGCAACTTCATAAATAGATTCTCTCTGGACACTCCACAATCCTGACTAGGCTAAAAGCACACACCCCTTCAAAGCTGAGCCAGATGCTCTCGGGATGTCATAGACAAGATGTGTAGAGAACCTTTTCTCAGAAAACCTTTGGGCTAGATGGAATGCCAACATCCAATGATGTCTTGCCTAATTCTTATTCTTTGATATCTACTCTCTGATCAAGTAATATATTCTACAGTATTTCTTTTTTAATACCTAGATATCTTAATCTTATGTGAGCTTCCTAAATCAGCACACAATCAACTATGGGGAACTTACGTGGGCAGGACAGCATTAGTACTTAAGTTATTCTGCATCTGTTGTTTTCTTTGGAGTCCCAATGGGTGACATAGACCCCTTAGTTGTTCATGTACTCCAGACTCCACACTCACGAGTGATCAAAACAGTACCCGAAGTCAACTCAGCAATGAAATAAAACCCCATGGTCTCTATTGGGTTGTAATAAAATGCCACATATTAATTTGTATTCTATTTTATTATAATGATTTACTCTAACTACAAGCAATACTTGAATGAATGTATTATAAATAAAAGGTTTGATACCTCACACAGAACTTTGTTAATAGTTATTAATACTTCCTTCTATCAGGCTATTCCACATTATAATAAAAAAATAGATTATGCAGCCATCCTTTTTAGTCTTGGCATTTCTAAATATTTTCCATTATCACTAGAAATTGTGTCCAAGTCTACTTTTATCAGCCATGGATTCTAGGCAAGATCCCAATTATCTCTTAATGGTCTTTCCTATAAAAAGAAATATATGTATAAAAAGCTAATTTGACAGCTAACTTCAAGAGGATTATCTGCAGTCCTGAATAGATTTGGAATATAAAAATCCTGTTAAATGTTTCTGTTTCTAGTTAGTCTATATTATATATCAATGTAGTTTAATAGAACAGTCACTTTTTTTGTGTGTGGAATACAGACTTTGTTCTTTGTGAGTATTAGAGCTGAAGTGTTGGAAACATAAACCAGCATCCTCACTGGGCTGTTTTTGCTCAATTGTGACATTATTCTAAGATTTGCCAAAGAAAAAAGTGTAGTAATCATAGGAGAATTGAGAATTTTTGTCTAGTTTGCAGCTATCTAGGGTAAATCTCAGGATGTCTGTGAGACTACCTCTGTATCAAAACAATTTTTTTGCCTGGACAGTCCTTAACTTCCGGCCAGACTGTGCTCCTAATAGGAAAGAGAGACCCAATTATCCTGCGTGCCCATACAGCTATATTTAGGATTTGTCCCTGCCTCAAAGGCATCTGTCTAACTGTAAGATTGTTTTTGAGGAATTCTAAGTTCATTTTGAAAATCGAGATATCATTTGAATGGTCAGATAACTCGTACCTCCACCCACACTGGTAACCCTATAATGGCAGGACCACCATCCCCATCTCCTTACATCACCAACACATCATAACGTTTTCCATTTGTATGCACTCAGTAAACAATGCTGCACAAATGAGGAAAGTTATTTTGAGTGGAGAAAGAATCTAGTCAGTCTGCTCAATCTTTCATTCAAAAACATCTCTCTCTTTTTTTTAAAGATTTTATTTATTTATTTGACAGAGAGAGAAAAGGAACACAAGCGGGGGGGGCGGCAGGCAGAGAGAGAGAGAGAGAAGCAGCCTCCCTGCTGAGCAGGGACCCTGACGCAGGGCTCGATCCCAGGACCCAGGGATCACGACCTGAGCCAAAGGCAGGAACTTAACTGACTGAGCCACCCAGGCGCCCCTCAAAAACATTTCTTACGTACTTTCTATAGGACAGGCTCTATGCTAGGCACAGGGCAGAGAATGCTGGATAAAACAAATGTGATAATGTCCTTCATGTTGCTTTTCCAAAGAAACCTGAAGAGCCCTACTTAAAATCCAGAGTCTCCCTTTGATCTCCAAGGCCAGCCAGAAACAGTTATTCTTACTTTCAGTTTAGTTCTGGGTACTACACTGCCCATTGCTCAGACTGAAATATAATCCAGATGTTGTTTGGTGTTGTAAATTTTGAAGGGGAAAGGGGAAATAAAGCTTAACAGAGAATCCAGGAACATTTGTGCTATACTATAGAATGTTCTGGAAATTATTGTGGCAAAATAAGACCTCTGTAAGATGCGTTTAAAGTTGCATCATCCTAGCCTCAGTACCAAGGGCAGGGCATGGCCAGTTTAGCATGCTTTCAAGTTAAGGGTTCATAGAGCCAACTTTGCAGACACTCCAGCTCTGGCCAGTGTTTCCTTTGTGCTTGTTATTCGGTTCTGACCTAGTGACTTCAGAATATCCTGAAATCAAGCTTCATGTATCTTCATTCTCTGGAAAATTATTTATGACCCCCAATTCAATGGTCCCACCTGGTTTGTGGACAAAAATGAAAAAAAGGCCATGAGGAATTTGTTAAGATCTTTTTTTGCAACTGGAAATACTGTAAATGCTGTGGGCATTTTATCTGTTAGAAAAGTGTCAAGATTTGGTTGAGTTCATTCGTATTCTCCAGCCTTCATTTGCTTTCTGTAACTGCTGCTTTACTACAAGTGTGCACAATTTGACCAGACACTGCCAATTTCCCGACACCACTTTAATGGAAGTGAATACTGTGCTGGTTCAGTGTTCAGCCTAGACTATCTAAACAATACAAAATCACAGAAGTCAATAAGTTCCAATGGCACATTTTCAAACCTTTCAAAATGGCATTGTAAATATAAAAACACAAATGATAACAATATAGACTAAAGTAAGTATTTTTATGTAGAAATTTTAAATTATCAGAAGGAAAAGGTTAAACTAGGTCTTAAAATTAAGGGTTAAGTAAAAAAGATCGATAGGTACTAAATTCTTAAGGAAAAAATGTTTTTAAAGTGTGAATAAGAAAAATATAGGTGTAAAAGGGAGCAGCATTTATGAAATCCAACTAACATCCATAGTGAAACTCACTATTTAAGTAACTCACTAAGTAAGTCACATATGATCACAATCCATCATTGTGAGGAGCCTGGGAAAAAAGGAAAAGAACCAGAATGAAGACATTTGTTTTCTTTCTGAAGTGATCACCTGCTGATTACACCATCCTGGAAAAAATGAGTAAAAAAAAAAAAAAAAAATCAACTTTAAGAGAATGTGTTGAGGGTAGGGGAGGAGAAGTCACTAAGGCTAATTGAGAGCAAGAGCAGTGCTTCAGGAAGAAAATCTCCTCAAATTATCTCAAATTTTATTATTATCCAAGCCCAAATCAAGGGCTTTTTTTTTTTAATGCAAGAGGAAGTACATTTCAAATAGATTAGTTATCCCTCTGCCTCAGTTTAATTTACAATTTGCAATTATAAGGATTTCATTAATCAGGTAGCAAGGCATATTTATAAAGCACATTAATTCATAGGTTACAACAGTGAAATGACTTATTTTAAAGGCAACTTTGACATTTTAACAAGGAAAAACTAATGCTATTTATTCCAGGGTTCAGTTTAAAGAAAAAATCTTCCTGGGATACTATGAGATATTATGTTTTGTGATTACTACAGGTGAAACACAATGAAGATAGCACTTCTTTGAAACAATACTATAAGAAACAATGAAGAACGGGGGAAAAAAGCAATACATTGAGAACTAAAATCTTGTTCATATTCCTGTTGAGAGAAAAGCCATAGGTTCTGTGTTGACATTATTTGTCATTTAAGAATATGCAAACAGATCACATAAAAATGATCCATGCAATGAGAAGTTGCTAATACAGGCAAGGACTTTGAGGCAATGGTCCCAACACAGGACGCCAGACTACCTGGGGTTCTTGATGTCTAAAGGTCCTTGACTTTTCTGCCTCACACGTTTACCTCTTCCAAAACTGATGTTCCAGTTCGTTACTTCTTAACATATTGTCGTGTTTTCCAGTGATGGAGAATTGGGATTAAACAAGGTAGGTAGACAAGAAAGAAAAAAAAAAAAAGGCATCCTAAGAGGAAAAAAAAATTGGTATGAACAGTGGTAAAAGGTAATTTGAGAACTATCTGTAAGTAGGCACCAGTGGACAATTCACTATGTTTCTGTGACTCTTCTATCTATTCCAAACACTTTGGAAAAATTCTAACTTAAAGAATGTGGAAATAGAGAAGTCAGAAATAAGCCTTTAGATTTATTGATTTTTTTGACGTGTGCAGAGACAAATCAATAGCAAAAGAATAGTTTTTTCAAGAAATGGTGCTAAGACAACTGAATACCAATATGCAAAAAAAAAGGAAGAAAAGAAAAAGTTCATTTAGATTCTTACCTCATACCATATACAAATATTAATTCCAAATGTATTATAAACCTAAATGTAAGAGCTAAAACTATAAAACTAAAAAAAATGAGAAAATATGGTAACCTTAGATTTGGCAAAGATATCTCACTTATGACACCCAAAGCAAATTTCATAAAAGAAAAAAATGGATAAATTAGATTCCATCCAAATGAAAGATCTCATCTTTCAAAAGACATAATTAGGAAATGAAAAGAGAAGATATACACTTGGATAAGATATTTATAAATCATATATCTGATAAGGGACTTATAGCCAGAATGCAGAAGAACTCTTACAACTCAGTAAGAAGAAGAAAATTTAAAGATGGTCAAAATATGTTCATAGATATTCACCAAAGAAAATATAGGAAAGACTAATAATAACCACCTGAGAAAATGCTTAATATCATTAGTCACTAGGGAAATGTAAGTTAAAACTACAATAAGATGCCACTTTACACTCCCTAGAGTGGCTATAATCCATAACTCAAAATAACTGTTGGTGAGAATGTACAGAATCTAGGAACCTCATACATCATTTCTGGTGGGAATGCAAAATGGTAAAACCTGTTTGGAAAACACTTTGGCAGTTTCTTAAAAGTTATACATGTACATGCCATATGCCCAGTGATTTCTGTTCTAGTTACCTACCTGAGAGAAATGACAACATAGGGCCATACAAAGGCATATATGTGGATGTTCCTAGCAACATTATTTTTAATAGCCCCAATCTGAAACCAGTCTTGATGTTTATCAACCGGTGAATGAGTATACAAAGTGTGATATAGTCATACAATGGAATTTTATTTACTAATAAAGAAGAATGGATTACTTTTACACACAATAACACGGATTAACCTCAAAAACATTATGCTAAGTGAAGGAAGCCAGACACAAAGGAGAACAGTGTATATTTTGTTTGTATGAAATTTCTAAAAAAAGTAAATTTATAGAGACAGAAAAGAGATCAACAGTTGCCTTGTACTGGTACTAGGAGTAGGATTGACAGCAAATGGGCATGAAAGAACCCTTTTGGGTGGTGGAAATGTTCTAAAATTGTATTATGGTGGTGGTTGCATATTTATATAAATTTAATAAAAATCTCCAACGTTTATACTTACAATTGGTGAATTTTATGTTGCATAAATTATACCTTAATAAAGATATTAAATTTTTTAAAGGTATGTGAATGGTAAGTCTCCACGAACATAACTATTTTTTTCATACCCTTAAGAATAAGCAAACAGTAAGCCTACTAGGAGTATAATGTTTATAGAAAAGAGTGAGTGATTTACTTGTGCCTGTAAAAATTATTTCAAAGTTTAAGCTTGTCACTGTGTCCTCAATGGACTGTTTTCACATAAACTAAGTCCAAGAAACTTTGTCTTTACCCTTTTTTTTCTGTAAATACACACAGTAAATCCAGCAACTTATAAGACGAAGGAGGTTTTTTCCCTTCTTGCTGGGTACCAAGGGCTCCTTGCATCTGTCAATATTATTGAAGTGTTATGTGTAAATTACCTGCACATCAATTGCTAAAGAATCTTGAACAAAGACTAGAAAAGACCAAGGATCATCAATCTCTGTTTTAGAAATAAAATAATAAAATAAAATAAAATCTTAACAAAGTTTAAGCACAGAGAGAATCTTTTTTCCTTCTCAGATTTACCTTCTTTCTGATTCATTACAATAGAAGAGCTATCAAAGATGTGAAGAATTGAGGAAAGGAGAGATGCGGGCAACACTTTGGATAATGTTCAACAATAAGGAATGAAACTGATTTTAATATCCATTACTGATTTCTTGACTGTTGCTTTACTTAGTTGTCTTAATTTGGTAAAACAAACATACCCATTTTCAAATATCAGGTGATTGTTTTGTCATACCCATCATTAAATGATCAAAGGATCATTTTATTTGGTTTTAACTAGCCAAGATCCATTGAAATTCAGTTCAACTCTGTGTCAGTGGAGATTATAAGACAGTGTTTAGAGGGAGAAGGCAGGGCATGTTATTCTATGTTTAATGTAGATCCTGCTCCGATTAAGAAAAAAGTGTACTAGCACCAGGAAAGCTTTTGCGAGCATGGAATCCAGTTAAAAACAAAAACAAAAACAAAAACAAAAAACAAACAAGGAATACTTTTCTTATGAAAATGTTTCAGCTTTGAGATACAACCTGATGGAAGTTATAGGGATAAGAGAAATAAAGTAAGGGATTATCACTTCTGGAGTCTATGTCTAAAGGTTCAGAGTAGGGAATGTTTGCATTTGAAAGGTATGTCTTAAATTAGCAACAGTATTTGAAAGCTATGGAAAATACGGACTTTGCCACAGATTCAGTCCCCCAGTTGGAGGAAACTAGGTATTGCTTCCTTGGGAATGTACATAAGCTGAGGGTGAAAGCTAAGAAGTACAATCCTGTGGGGTTTTTAAAGATTTTATTTACTTATTTTTGAGACAGAGAGAATGCACGAGTAAGGTGAGGGGCAAAGGGAGAGGGAGAGAAGCAGACTCTGCGCTGAGTATGGAGCTGGACTCGATCCCACGACCCTGAGATCATGACTTGAGACAAAACCAAAAGTCAACACCTAACCAACTGAGATACCAGGCACCCCCCCCCCCCCGCCAACCTGCGGGGTTTTTAATATTATCAGCTTTAGTTTTTCCATGATCATGTTTAAAATAGACACAAGATTCTGTTTGTAAAGTTTCTCTAGAGGCTATTGGGGAAGTGATGATCACCTTGATCTCAGTCAGTTTCCTTTTGATTATCATTTTCAGTGAAAATTTATGTTGGAATATGAACTTATTGTTGAAGTTGCCATCACAATTACATTATTATCACATGGTTAGAAGTATATGTCTGTGATAAATTTATTGAGTAATTAAATCTCTTAACTGTTAATAATGACTTCGTCACTTAAATTCCATATTTATTTTTAGATTACTAAAATGAGTTTCCTACATCCTAATTTCTCATGTAGCTAAAGAGTATATCATGTGAACCTAAGAGTTTCCGAGTTTTCAAAGACATCTCTATGCCTCTCCTCTTCATTTTTTTACTTAACCAAATTAATTGACTTTTACTTTCAACATAGGAAGAATTATATTAAGCATAAAACTTGAGAGAAGCTTTGCCTGGTATTCATAATGTGAATTAATTTATTTGTTTTAGATTTTTGTCTATTGCATTCTTCTACTTAGTTCTTATAAATCAGCCTACAAAAGAACGTATTATTTATTTACTTGCACATTAACAAAGTCAAAGTTACAAATTACAGGTGGGTTGGTCCATGTTGTGCAAAAGCAATTTTAAATATAGTTAAGAAAATATTGTCATTCCAGCCAAAACTGCTCCCAAACATTGTCAGATTGAAACGTTGATCAGGGTTCATGACTTCTGAAGAGAAGGGAAGACTCAAAAGGAGCATGAACACACTCTGGGGGAAATTTATTTCTGAGAAAATATCGTTCCTTTTATTTTCTAAGGCATCTATTGTGCATTGTAGAGGATATTGTGACTCATTAGGTGAAGAAGCAATAATTAGGATCAAAGTATGTATTTTGTGTTGAAATTAGTTACATTTTAAAAACTGGCTTATGAACAATAATCATTTTCTCACATGAAACACAGAAAAGGGTCTGAAAGGTCCAAAACTGAATTTCACTCCACAGCAGTTGGGAAGTCATTTGGTAGAAGGGAAATGGCACGGTGATACAAGATATCATAGAGGTTTTCTGGTTCCATGTAAACTTTCTCTTGGGTCTTTAAAACATTAACCAACACAAAGTTGACTGTGGCTGAGCTGGGTGTTCCTCCTCAATGCTTTATTACCTTCTTTAAGCTGACAGCAAAACACTTTGGCAGTTTATTCAACATTAGATTCTAATGGTCTTAAGTCTAAGGGAAGCTGGTAACTGTTTTGCGAATACTAAAGATAGAAATGGCATTTTCAAAAATCTAGATTTTATCCTTTCTGGTTTGTTATGGATTTTGCCCAGAGGTAGGCTTTTTAAGAATTATGGAAGCTGGGGGCGCCTGGGTGGCTCAGTCGTTAACCATCTGCCTTCGGCTCAGGTCATGATTCAGGATCCTGGGATCGAGCCCCGCGAAGGGCTCCCTGCTTGGCAGGTAGCCTGCACTCCCCCTGCTTGTGTTCCCCTCTCTCTCCGTGTGTCTCTCTTTGTCAAATAAATAAATAAAATCTTTTTAAAAAATTAAAAAGAAGAATTATGGAAGCTGTATTTTGTAATTTTGCCAGGTATGTATTTGTGAACATAAATTGAAAGAGATGGGATGATAAGACTGTGTTTGCATTTTAAGAGAGAATAAATGAAAGTATGTGGAGTCTGTTTTCTTCAGGATGCAATACGTTGTCTGCTGAACAATTTTTAAATATGTTTTGCAACCTATCATCCTCATTCTCCTAGAAAATAAAATTATAGTTAGCTATATCTCGGTAATGCTTTAAACTCACAAATTCACGAGGGAGTCTGTCTTCTCGGACGTGACCTAGGCAGATGTTGTTCATGAAAAGGAATTAGAAATAGAAGAAAAGGATGGGAGAGATGGGTGTTAGAAGTGAAAGGAAGGTGTTTTCTTTGTATCAGGATGGACTAGATTACGTTTCAGTAACAAAAACACCACCCCCAAATTTTTAGCCCAACAGAAGTTTCTTTCTCATGCACATTACCCACCTAATGTGGGCCTAAGAGAGTTCTACTCATTTTGGTTACTCGGGGACCTAGAATGACAAAAGCTTCATCCTTACATAACTCCTCTTGACAGTGGAAAAAAGGATGTTGGCAAACCCCAACCTGACTCTTAAAATGTCTGCTTGGATTTCACTGGCCAAAGCAAGTTACTTGGCCAAGTCTAACTTCAAAGAAGATAGAGAGGCCCAGTTTTGCTCCATGCCCCAAAAAAGAGAGCCAGAAATATGTGATGAACAGCAATAAGGACTCAAACCACATTATAGGTGATATTCAAGGAATGATTTGTTGGAGACCTAATTGATCATATCTTAGACAATCAGTTTTACTCCTAACAACTTACTTCAGTTTCTTCAACTAGTCTATTTATTGGAAAAAGAAACACTGTTTTGAATTGAAGAGTCCCCTGTGGTATATACCATTTCCATTTAGTCTTGTCATCAGGAATTATTTTGATTTCTAATTGAAGAGAAGAAAGAGATTCTCAGAGATTGGTCTTGCTCTAAGTAATATTCTCATAGAATTCTCTGAAATAAGTCCAAAGCACCTATTTCAGTAAGCATGAGAAAGCTCTTGAACATTCTGCCTTGCACAGATAACTCTTACAGAGTATAAATTATTCTCACTATTTTAGGAGTGGTGACTTGTGGCCAGACCTTGATCCTTGAAACTAGAGTACAATCAACATAACAATTATACTCTTATCAGTTGTATCTGTTTATTAAATATCACATCATATCCTTATTATGGATCACTGAACACAGCCTATAGGAAATTATTGCTTCATAGCCACACACCTACACCGAGCTCCAAAACATGATCATAAGATGTCAAGGTGTTGACATATGAATATTTTGACACTAACTAAAATTACCATATTTTTCACCCCGATTGTTAGAATACTTCTTTTTTGGTACCACTTCCCTGCATAGGAGGTAGTCTATAAAATACAATTTGGATGCTAAGAACACAGTAGGTCCTCAATAGAGATTGGAAAATCAATGCAAGAAGGTTTCATTTTCTGAAACATTTTCTTTACCGGAGCAAGCTGTACTTGAAAGTATGTGGTTATCTCTAAAAGTCCATGACCAATACATATTGCAACATCCATTTTTCAGCATTGCTAACAAAGTAAAATGTAAAGAATGCATTTTTTTTTATTAATAGGTTAGTACTGGAAAGAAATCTGAGGTCAATTCTTCCATACCTTTTCACAGTAGTACTCTAGCATCAAGGTAGGATGCCCTAAGTTACCTCTGTTGCTTTACTGTAGGAAGTACTTAAAAAAAAAAACCTATGGAAATTGAAAAGGCCATTTGCTCAAATAAGTTTTTTTTTTTTTTAAATCCGAGATCTAGTCAGGAATAAATAAAACATCATTTAATGATATAGGATGGCAGGGTAATTCACTGTTTTTAGAGTAGATTTTTTAAAATCACAGAGCCCCCTATATTGGACTAGAAGCTGAACAGGAAACACAAATTTCTTTTGATTTGGATTGTCAAAGGAGTCCCAAGCCTGAGATTTTAAACTCCCCAGTAGATTTTTGGTTTTACAGTGGTTGGCAAAGTTATTTGCATATACTCCCTGAATTAGTAGTAGATGTTTCACTTGAAAAATAGAGAAAAATAAACATAATAGAAAGTATAAATCACTCACAGAATATTAAAATTTATGTAGGCTCTGAAGTAAAATTCCCTTTGTCCTCTTCAATCCACGTATTTTTTTCTCTGGACTTATGCATACATACCACACATAGATATGTAACTTTTAAATAGGGAAAAGGGCATATTACACACATTGACTTCTAAGGTTTTTTTTAATATAATATATCAGGTATACCTTTAGTCTGTACATCTAAGGTTACCTTATCAAGATAACTATTTAGTGTATCACTGTACTGTTGTTCCCTGATTTACCCAGTCATTCTCCTATTGATGGACACTTTTATGGTTTCTAATTTTATAGTATTCCAAATAAAGCTGGAATGAGTATTTTAAATATTGGGAATACTTTTAAAATGTCTTAATTAAGAATCAAAATATCTTAACTAAAAGAAAAGGTATTAATTACAAGAATCATGATAGCAATAGGAAGAAAACAAAAAGATAAGAGATGGATAACAAAGAATCTCTGTTGATTAGCAATCAGCTGGAGAACTCAGTACATATTGCTTTTCTAGGGAGTCATTTTCAGAATATTCTATATGTGGTATTATTGATGCTTTGTGATATTACTGAGGTAATATCTGGTTACTAATATCTAATACTGAGGTAGCATCATGCCACTGATCCTCTGGGTTCCTAAATATGTGGCTTAATTCAAGTTTAATTGAGCACTTTCAAGTACCACATGACTTGGGAATGACTCTAACAGTGGGAGATGTGGATTAGTTGAGTTTCCCTAATAACAGATAGTCAAGGCTACTTGCTAGTCCTACTATAAGATTTCTGTTTGGTTTTAAACCCAAAGAAGAAAAATGACTCATGTCCAGATGCTACTTGAGAAAACAGAAACTTTATATTTTAGCGTCCAACACATAAACCCAGATGATATGCACTTCACTGTTAATCAGCCAAGTTGGAGAGACTCAGTTAATTTACATGGTATAATTATTTTCTATATTTTCCATGAAGTTTTCTTTTCCAATAATTTGCAAAAGACCAAAACTCAGACTGAAACTGCTGCAGAATGGAGAAAACTCTTTATACATTTAGATGGATTTCATGATCAAATCTGGAAAAGATTGGAAGTTATTTTGAAAAATTATCCATAGAGTTAGATTTTGCCAAAATCCACATTTTATTTTAAGTGGATTCTGGAACATTTTAAATTATCTCAATTTCACCTAATCTTACTTGTGGTGACTGTGATGTGTAGGATACCTCTAATTTTACCATTGATGGCTTACTTTTACACGTTTCTTCTACTACTAATTTTATTGTTTAGATCAGATTTCAGGTGGCTGTGATTTTTCCCAAAATACTTAGCCACTTTACATTTGGAAATTGAGTAATTAGTTTATTTTTAGTGAGCTTTCAAGATCATAGTTGAATTCTTTGCATATGATTATCAGGTAGAAACCATAGGGTATAGAAAGGAGTTATTAACTTCTTAGGCATCAGCTTCATAACAAGGAATTCTACAAAAGCCTCCCTTGAGAATATTTGACTTTAGATCATAGAAATATATGCATTATATTAATCTTTTAATTTTCATTATTTTGACTTTAATTTCATGGCTCAGAGACTACCATTAGGCACACCCATAGCTCATTTATAGGCTTTCAAAAGTTCAATATTCTAGTTATATTTTTGTCTTCCAGAGGGAATCCAAATCCATAGGGGTCCAGCTGATCTAGGTCCTCCTAAATTAGGTGCATAAATGAACCAATGCAAAAAGTCAAAATAAATAACGTTGGCCCATATTCACAACCTTTCAACTTATTAGCGTACTAATTCAGACATGTTAACAAAAATTCAAAGTCTTAAGTGACCATGAGTCATGTGACTTAATTATTATGTATTATAGACTTACATATGAAATTCAATCTATGTTTCAAAGAGTCAGCTTACTTGGAGAAAATTACATAGTAATCTTGTGCAAAATAATTGCAATTGACGGTCTTTAGATTAATCTTATGCTCTCCTGTTTGCCACTGTCACTAGCAATCCCAATTTTTATTTTTAACCTAGTCTATCTCTTTCATTTATCTGTCTGACCCTTGTAAGTCTTTTGAATCTGTTATTCATACCGTAAATAATTCTATTATGTTTCATGTTGTATCATACAAGGAAAAATGTCTATTAATTGACTCAATGCTACAGTATTTCCAGGCAGTTTCAAGTGGGCATTATAGTTAAAGTTATGATTTTAGGCTACCCAATGTCTGAAGCCCCCTCTCATTTTTGGAGAATGCCCCATCTTCTGATCTTCATGGCAGAGAGATATTGAAAATGCCAGATACTAATTGTCCTAGGATCCTTTGCAGCTGAGGTACAAGCACATGAACTAAGTTTCCTTTAGTCAGACCCACTTGCCTCAGAGACTCTCTGGCAACAGCAATAATCACAGGTGGCCTGAGTACTGGGACATAAACAGCGATGTTAGGCTTGGGCTCCACTGGCCAGTGTTAATGACATTAGCAATGCAGACTGTAATATTTAATGCTAGTGGTGGTAATAGCAGTGGTATCCTAACTGGGTCAGTTCCAACAAGATTCTAGACATTATTCTTGAGGTGGGCAGCCAAGATCAGCTCTCCAACCCTCCTGATGAGTCTGTAAGCACTCAATAGCCATTAACAAGTTTCTTTTCTGTTTAAATCAGCAAGAAACTTGAGTAACTGGCCTTGACCTTTAGGAAACATTTGGAGTTGCTTTTCTCTACGTAACGGAGGTTGGCAAACTTTTTCTGTAAAGGGTCATAGAGTAAATATTCTTGGTTTTGTAGACTGTATGATCTCCATTACAACTATCCAACTCTTCCATTACAATGAGAACAATAATAAATGAACAAAGATAATGATATAATAAATGATAATAATAAATAATAATAAATGAACAATAATAAATGGATGATTGCGATAATGTTCCAATAAAACTTTATTTACAAAAATAAACAATGGACTAGATTTGGCCTGCAGATTGTAGTTTGTCCATATCTGCTTTACTACTTTAATGACAGATCTTATAATGGATTGGACTCATTGAATCTGTTGATTGAAACTATGCCATCCGATGCATCCATCTCTGTCTTCTTCTTCAACAAAATTGAATAACTCTAACAATTTTGTAACTTCTAATATCTTTCTGAGACTTAGTCCCAATTTGACATTACTAACTATGCATATTCTACTTCTGTTTCCCAAAATAAATGTTTAGTTCATGAGTTTATAAAAAGCAATTTCTGTCCTATGACAGACACAATTTCTAATATGCCTCTTAAAATGTGATTCATCTTTGTATAGTGAAGCATAAATGCCAATATATTCTTATTCAAAAAGGTTGTTTTGAATTTACTCAATAACACAGTAAAAAATAGGTGACAATTTTAATTTAATGGGGATAATATCTCTATATGTATATTGGAAGAATGATGTGTAAATGAGCACTGAAAACCATGAGGATATGGTATATGAATTTGAGACACAGACTGTTATGAATTTTAACAGATAGAATCAATTCTGAAACATGGATTAGAATTTCTATTAAAAGTCTATCATGCTTAAACAAATTATATGATTGTTGTAGCCTAAGACTTAAAATATTTATTAACATGTTTGCCCTACATACTGTTGAAAGGTCCTGATTATTGGCCAATGCATTTATAGTGATTTATCATCTAAGACACCTTGTTAGTGTTCTCTTATGTTTGGTAACTTAAATTACTTAGCAAGAGTGTGAAGAAGTACTTCAGAAAACACTCCTTAAAAGATTTTGTATTACTTTGGATGATATTCTTTTTTTTTTTTAAAGGGTGGACTTTGTTCTAACTTAAAAAGAAGACAAATGAGGATGACATTGCCGGAAATTCTCTTCTGATGTTCTTTTATGTACATCAGTATCCTTGTCAGCCTACCTTAAATAGCAACCTTTAAGTGAATAACAACCATATCAACAAAAGAAGTTATTTGCTATTGTTGGGAGATAGTTGTCCATGAGTCTTTCACATTTCTACACTTCTTACAACCACACTGGTGAACAGTACATGACTGCCTTTGTTCTCAGCGATATTTTCAAGGATGTTTATATAGCAAACAGCCTTGGAAGATTGAGGAAAGGACAGGTTTGTTTACTGTTCAATATAATAAAGAAAAGTCTTCCCTAAGGGCAAAGGTCAGACAAACTTACTGTCCATTATAAAAGATTCAGTTTCCCTAAGCTCAGGGTTCTCCTCCTATAATATGACCCTCTATAGACACAAGCATTACCTGGCCCTCTTAGCATCATCCTGGAAATTGGGACTCAAGGAAACAGCAAATTGTTGATACCTTGGATATTGAAATTGCTGTGAGTCATAAACTGTCTTTTGTATTTATCTCAGGAGTCTCATGTCTTTTTCCAGCATCCAAGAAACTGGCAGTCTATCTTTTCAGCTTGTAAGTAGAGTAAAAAATCTTTGAAACAACAAAACTAAGATACTTGATTTTTTTAACATATGATTCATGCTTTATTAAAAAATCCTTTAGTTCTTCAATGAAAGCATATTATGTTCAATGTTATGGGCTAGATGCTATAAATAGAAAGAAAATTGTTTCTACCCTCAGATAAGTGGATGTTGAGTGGAGAGATAGACATTGTAATACAAATTTTTTTTTAAGATTTTATTTATTTATTTGACAGAGAGATAGAGAGAGAGCACAAGTAGACAGAGTGGCAGACAGAGGGAGAGGGAGAGGGAGAAGCAGGCGCCCCGCTGAGCAGGGAGCCCGATGTGGGACTTGATCTCAGGACCTTGGGATCATGACCTGAGCCAAAGGCAGATGCTTAACCAACTGAGCCACCCAGGTGCCTGTGTAGTACAAATTTTTAAGTATAAAAAAGAGCTTTGAACCATTGAATGCCAAATTCTGCTTGGGTGAGAAAGTTTCACACAGAAGGCTTCTTAATGAAGGGAAGGCAAAGATAAGACATGGAATATGAAAATACATTTTTTAGAAAATGACAAGCAGGAAAAGTTTCCAGGCATTGAAAACAGAATAATGACAGAATTTATTTGAATGGCTGAAGCTAGCCACACAGAGAAGAAGCCAATGAGTTCTGCTTGCATTGTATGCCAAGGAAAAGAGTTTTGATTTTATCAGGAAGGCAATGGAGTCATTGAAGGATTTGATAAGCAGAATGACATGCTTAAATATCCATCTTTATTTTTTCATATACCACTTATCACAACTTGACAATTATATACTTATATTATTGTCTACTATCTTAAAATATACATTCCATTAGAGCAGGATCTTTTTGTTGTCACTGCTCACTAAGA
Organism: Zalophus californianus; assembly: GCF_009762305.2. NCBI lineage: Eukaryota > Metazoa > Chordata > Mammalia > Carnivora > Otariidae > Zalophus > Zalophus californianus. The sequence goes on from NC_045598.1 coordinate 128,515,102, forward strand.
TCCTCAATGCCTAAAATAATGCTAATAGTTTGTACTCTTTCAGTATTTCTTGAATGAATAAATAGGATCCACATGGAATATGGATTATAGACAAAGAAGCATGAGATAAGAGGCATGGTAGAGGTGGAGAAGTATGAGAAAATAATCAGGATTAATAAATAATTGTTTCTTTTTCAGGAATGTATACTTTATATAAGGTGGGGAATACCTAAATAGGTAACCTTTCAGTTCTGAAGGAAAACCTTCTGGAAAAATTTTTGTGACATGTTTTACCCTTTGAAAGTGAAAAAGAAGAAATCATTCTGTTTTGGATCTTGGGAGAACATGTGATCTGGTCATGTTAGATTAGCTATAAAGGAAACATATTTAGAAGACTCAGCTAGAATCCAGACAACCAAATTGTCGCTTGAGAAAACTCGTGTTCCTATGAGTCAAACTGACAGTGAAGCAATCACCTCATGAGTCTATTTAAAATTTGAAATATTCTCTTTCAATGTGTTAGTAAAATTCTATCCTAGCATTTACTAAGAAGTTCTTAAATACCAAAGTGTAACAACCATTATCTTAGCTTGATATTCAGAACAAATTACTCTTGAGAGGGTCAGCTCACTCAAGTTAGAAGGGCTAAGCAAATGAAAATAGAGGAAAGAAGGAGCAGAAATGTTTTGGGTCAGTTGGTCAAGCTCAGTTACTAGATCAAAGGATCTAACGAGTTTCATGGAGATGCCTTATCAAGGTGTGACTATATCAGGAGTTCTAGGCAAGACTCTTCTTGAAGACCCAGAGAAAAGTCACTCCTGTTGAGACTGATAACTGGATCCAGTCCTTTTAGAAATCCCTTGAAAACTTTCTGGTGAATGCATGAAATGTCTTACTCGCAAAATCCTTTCTTATCAAAGTTGACCCATTAATATTCCTGCTGGCTTTACTTTCAAATCCTTTCTTATCAAAGTTGACCCATCAATATTCCTGCTGGCTTTACTTTCATATTTGGTTAATATACCATTTACTGATTTGGGGCCTAAAAAGGTGGTGGGAGGTGGGAAGGAAGGGGTGGCTGGGTGATAGACATTGGGGAGGGTATGTGCTATGGTGAGCGCTGTGAATTGTGTAAGACTGTTGAATCACAGATCTGTACTTCTGAAACAAATAATACATTATATGTTAAAAAAAAAAAAAGAAGAAAAAGAAGCTAGCAGGAGGGGAAAAATGAAGGGGGGGAAATCGGAGGGGGAGACGAACCATGAGAGACTATGGACTCTGAGAAACAAACTGAGGGTTCTAGAGGGGAGGGCGGTGGGGGGATGGGTTAGCTGGTGATGGGTATTAAAGAGGGCACATACTGCATGGAGCACTGGGTGTTATACGCAAACAATGAATCATGGAACACTACATCAAAAACTAATGATGTAATGTATGGTGATTAACATAATAATAATAAAAAAGATTTATTTATTTAAAAAATTTTGTTAAAATCCAATTACTTTTGTTCTGTTTTTCTTAGTCTCTCCACCTCCCTTACATTTTGTCTATAGTATCTGTTCACTGGCAGTTATCTAAGATTAGACCTCCGTCGAGGTAATTTTGGCAAGTGTTTTTCAAAGACAGCTCTACATAAAAAGTGGTAGACATGTGAAATTATTGTTGGCTCTTCGCCATGAGAAAAATATACAGAGTTGTCCACAAATACCAACTCAGACCTCATAATATTTCTGTCAAATGAGGTGTGAAGCAGTCACAGATATACATCAACTAACAGAGAGTGACTTTGAGTATTTTGTTTTACCAGAAACATAAGAATACTTATGGTTTAAATCATGAAACCCTGAATGTTTGAGTCCTTGTGTTAATGATGTCCTTTTTACAAATTGCAAAAGAAGTTTCAAGGTTAATAGTGGATCTGTGTTACTAATAAAGTATTAACAGCACAGTAACATTTTTACAACTGGAGTATAATGCTTATAATTTTAGTGTTTTAGAAGACAGGAATTGAAAATTGTCCCATTCGTCCTATTCAAGCAAAATAGGCCATTTTTGAATATACAGTCTAAGTCATCTTTTTTAAAACTACACATGGCAATGTTTTTCTTTTCTTTTCTTTTTTCTTCCCAGCTTTATTGAAGTATAATTGGCCAATGAAATTGCATATATTTAAAGTATACAACATGATGGTTTGATACATGCATACATTGTGAGATGGTTACCACAATCAGGTTCATTAACACATCTATCCCCTCACATAGTTACCTTTTTTCTTTCTTTCTTTCTTTTTTTTTTCTGAGGTGAGAATGCTCAAGATCTTCTCTCAGCAAACTCCAATTATATAATACAGTATTATGAACAAAAGTCACCATGCTTTACATTAGATCTTAGGACTTATTCATATTATATGTAAAGGTTTGTTCCTTTTGACCAGCATCTCCTCATTTCCTCCACCTCCCAGCCCCTGGTAACCACCACTCTATTCCGTTTCTTATGAGTTTGACTTTTAAAAACATTTTTTTTTAAGATTCCATATACAAGTGAGATCCTCTGTCTCACTTATTTTGCCTAGCTTAATGCCCTCCAGGTTCATCCATGGTGCCTCAATGGCAGGATTTCCTTCTTTCTCGTGACTGAATAATATTCTACCTGTTCACTCATATCTTCTTTGTCCACTCATCTGTCAATAGAGACTTAAGTTGTTTCCATATATTAGGCTATTTTGAATTGGAAAATATTTAGTAATTTCAGAAGTATGTCACTGGATTTTTTTTATTGCTGTAGTACTCTGATTTTTCTCCCTAATATTTGTGCACTTGTCTATAAAAGATGATTGTTAATATTATTATTATTAATGGGTCTTTGTGTTTAAATGTTGTTTGTCTTTTTTTAGGTTGGAGATTCTTCAACATAAAATTTTAGTTTATACTGGCCTTGTGCCATAGATATAATATGGCACATATTATACATGTGGCATATATTGGCATATATTATACATGTGGCATAAATGGCATATATTATACAAATATAATATAATATAATTCATTTGTAATTACTATATCAATATCTGGCATTTACAAAATATGGGCTTGACATGTAATACTTTAAAATTGCTTATTTTTATGATCTGATGATGCTAATTTTTAATTATACTCTAAGATGTCCACTCTGGATGCCCTGGATTTTTCTCTTGTGTTAATTTAAGAGGGAAGGGAGCATGAAGATTCTTAGAAGATTCTCAGAGACTGGGCCAGCTCTAGAAATGAATCATTCTGGGTTGTTGAAGATTTTTTTAATGGCTTCTACATAAAGTTCAGGTAGGTAGGATAAAGCTCACAGTCTCTCAGCAGCCAGTATGATCCCTAGTTCCTTCAGAGGCTAACCAAGCCAATGGAGTGGAGACTTTCAGGGCCCTGTAGAGTGCCCTGAGGGGCCATGGCAACCGCTGGATCACCAAAAACTGACTCAGTAGTTGTCTCTGGACTTCACATAGGACCATGGTTCCTTATTTTGAATCTCTCAACTGCCTCCCTCTTCCTTACAGATTTCTACTTTTAGACCATTTTTAAAGTCCATTTCAAATGTTATTTTCCTAAGAAACATGGAGAAAATGATTTATCAACACTGCGAAGATTTTGACTTACACTTCACGTTCACCAAAGTTTCAGAATATCATTTGTGTAGTTTTCCAATGACACCATATAAATTAGAGAGATCTATTTGAAATATTTAGATAGGTGCAATGAATATAAATAGCTTCTGATTCTACTTGATATATTTCTGGACATCTGTCGTGTATTGGTTCTGGTTATATTTGTTGAAAGAATGTACTGTTGACAATTTAGTTGAATAATGCAATGAAACCGTTATTAAAATGTGATAGGAGGCAAAAATTTGAACTTTAATTTTAATTTTAATTTTTTTTGAACATTAATTTTTAAATGTAACAAATTTTGTACTATATGTAGGCAGGTGAAGTTGTAAGGAATATATTTAAGACTTCATCATTTCATACAAATCACTGAATCAGTTGTAAGAATGACCATGTCTGCTTCAAAACTAATGAAAATCACAGAAATTTTAAGAAATATTCTATTTTTATCTAAGTGTTGTTTTTTTTCCCAAAGGCTATAAAGCCTGAGAAATTGAGGAAAGACCACATGTAATATACCATGCTGTCTTTTTTCTATTCAAAGTTCTCAATAACAATAATTTGCATTATTTTTTACTATTTATGATTGAATAAATGATATCAAAGTTTATCTGGTCAAAACGAATCTGAATGCCAAGGAATGATACCAGGCTAATGTGAACAGTATGATCAACTCCATAAATGTTGACTGAATGGTGAATAGCTTCAGATTCTTATAAGTGCCAGCTACTTTAGGGCCTACATCCAACAAAAGTGTTATTCTTGTACTTCTGCTATGTTCTGAAAAGAGAAATGAATGGAATACAGATACCCAAGTTCTACAGAGCCTTTGATACTGAGCCCAGGGACAGCTACAGTTAAGAGTTCAGGCTACTGGCATTTGGGTAAAGATATATCAAAATTTAACAGAAAGACTTGGAGTCTTCGTGGATCTGAAACAAGTGACCCTAAAAATTCACACATGGACTAATTTAAGCAAAGGTTTGTTTGTTTTGTGTTGAGAGATAGGAATCTGAGAAGAAAGGAAGTTTCGGGTCAAATGGGAGAAGCACTTGGGAGTTTCAAAGCTCCAGGATATTGATAAATATATAGTACTTTTCTAAGGGGTCTTGTCGGGGCTCAGGAAGTAAATGTGCGTGTTGACGTGGTGGTGATAACAAACGCACAAATATACAAGGCAATCTGCTTGCTTTTCTGAAGTAGAGACTATTGGTTAGGAAGAAATGCAATCGAAAGTTGAATCTAAATTGCCTATTAGATATGATTGTAGAATTGCATCTAAAAGTGTTTTAAGAATTATATTTTCTAGAATGAATTAATATTTTGCAATGAACTTCAGTTGTGAGAGCGTGCGATACCATTACCCAGTATACATTTAGGGCACGAAATGCATTAAGCTAATTGCTAATGAAGATAAACACAACCTGCAGCTTTGTGTACGTGTGTACTGATGCAATGAGAATACACTTCAATAGATGGATGGTGAGAAAAGGGGCACTTGGTCTGCAATTCTAATTTGAGAATTCCTGAAAGTGATAGCTGAGATTTTCATCTCCCTATCGTGATGAGATTAACCCTTTAGAACTGTGAGACAAGGTGGACTGGGTGTCCTAACTGCCTACACGTGACCCATTGCAGTATCTTCTCAAGAACTCCAATGCAGACTCTCCTGCTGGGACTTGGAATAGAGGAAAAGATCCACTTTCATACGTGCAAACGGTATCTTTGGCTTTCTTCTTGTTCTCCAACCAACTTATTTAAAGAAAAGTGTTCTTAAATACATATTATGTGATGGAGGATAAAGGATGGTACCCCTCCAAACTCAGATGGAAAAGAAATAAATGTTGTGTAGAAAAGAAATCATTGATGACCACTGAACTTGCAGTAAAGAGTCTTCATTCAGCTAGTCATTCTAGCTTCAAAAGTTGACAGGGTACTTTAGAGCCTAAAAAATACGAAATAGAAGATGTTTTAAAATAATTAGAAAGTGATGAATTTTGTGTGTCTATTACTTTTGCTGCTGGTACATAATATATATTTACTTATAAGGGTTTTTTTTTAAGATTTATTTTTAGAGAGAGGGAGAGGGAGCACAAGTAGGAGGGGCAGAGGGAGAGAGAGACTCTCAAGCAGACTCTGCGCCTAGCATGGGGCCCAAAGTGGGGCTCATTCTCACAACCCTGAGGTCACGACCTGAGCCAGAACCAAGAGTCAGAGTCATATGCTTAAATGACTGCACCACCCAGGCACCCCTCTAAGGGGTTTTTGATATACAAAAAGATGCACATAATTAAGGGACAACAATTTGATGCATGTGGAGATAAACATGTGTCCGTGAAACCATCACCACAATCTATGCCATAAACCTATCTACTACCTCCAAAAATTTCCTCCCTCCTTCTTATTTTATTACTATTTGTTACTGTTATTTTATTCTGTGGTAAGAACAATTAACATATGCTCTATCCTCTTAGCAAATTTTCAATACCCGTAAACTCTTATAATTTAAACTTTGTAATGGCTGTGCTTAAGAACTAGCTTGCAAAATTCCTGAGGGTTGAGCAACCAGCTCTCTGAAGCCGGTAAGCGGCGGCTCCAGTACGTCCCTCCTCTTCCCTGCCCTCCTGTATAGGTAAGACAGACTCAAACTCTGACACTATGCGGAAAGAACCAACATTCTGTAAAACCTCCAAAGTGGGAACGTGTACGTTCAGTCCTGTGAGCCTCAATTTTAAGGGAGATGGAAATACTTTCATTGCTTCTGATTGCTATGACTTCTCCTAGGACCATGAGCAAATGGCGGATCATATGAACCACAGTGAAGGAAAAATGCTCTACAAAGTTATGTGAATTGTGGGAACGATACATACGGTTCTCTAAGTTGGTTTGAATTCACTCGAACAAATTATGGAAATGAATAAAAAGTACTTTTATTTGTGGTAGAAATTATGTTTGAAAATGACAAATCCCAGATCCTGCTCTTGAGTCTGAAAATGAACTCCTATAAATAGCTGAAATCCCAGAACAGAATCAATTTCAGAGTGTTTGTGTATCTGTTGTATTTATCTCTGTGTTTCCCTGTAATCGTTCAATGTCTAGAAATATTTACTTCAGTAAATTAGAATATAAGTTGACTTCTATTTGTGAAACATGAAATGATATGAATTAGATGAAAAACATGTTATCAATTAAAATTTCATTCCTGAAATCCTATACATGTTCATGACATAAATAACTGCTTGTTTTAATTTTCTCGAGCTAACTTAAATGAAAATGAATCCCAGGAAAACTGAAGCTGTAAAATATTTTATCACGTATTTTATGCCGATACTGGATGCGTTAAAATGAGCAGAATTCTAACTCTAAATATTTCTCAGGCAGCATCTGTTACACAGACATTTATAAAGATTCTGCATCGATACTGGGCACAGTATAACTTCAGAGGAAGTTCTTTGATGCTGTCACTGTTGATTTGTGTAATGCCATCTATCCTTCTCTGCCTTTGTTTATTTCTAGTTCACAGAGTTCTCTTTCCTCTTTTTCCTTCAGTTTATTTGCTGAATTCTCCATAACATCCGAGATACAGTCAGAGAATTTTTAAATATTACCAAATAAAAGTCAGTTTGTTCCAATATCATATCTGATTTTTTGCACTTGATTTCCATAAAAGTATACTTCCTTCTGGAAAAATTTTTGATTAATAGTGGCTGAGTCTTTGTCACAAATTGATAGAGATAAAGTGAGGCAGGTTATGTTTGCGTTTGAGTAATATCCCACCAAAAACTGTGGCCTCTCCAGGGGCATTCACAGCAGAAGGTGAACACTACTTCTGAAGGTGAACAGATCCTGAAGAGGCCAAAAGAATCAGCTATGGTGGTGAAGCGATAGGCAGTATTGAGGTGATAGGCTTCTCTTTTGCTATTGGAGCCATAGCGATAACCACTCTAATGAAACAACATTATAGTCACCCAGTCCTCCTACAGATGAGATTACCCTTGACTGAAACCCAATTCCATGACCACTGAGCTGAACTGGCTAGAATACAGTGAGGAGTGATGTAGGGGAGGGATGCAAAAGCCTATCAGCAGAGGTTGGTCTGTGTCTCCTTTTGCATTATGAAATTGCTCTTTCCTAGTCATGACATAAGTATTTCCAGATTATTGTTTATTAGTCATCAATATACTTTGAAATGGTCTATGCTGCAATGACTGTGATTAGAGTTGATTGTGATGTTCTCATGCCTGGGGTTAAAGTATATCTCTGGGAGGCTGGCTGGATACGGAGCACTGCTGAGGTCTGATTGAGTTCATATGTGGTCTCCTTCCTTCAGACAATAATCACTGATGTACATGAACAAGTATGCATGTCGTGGTCACTGCTCTGGTAATAAAGTTGTTTTTTTTTTTTTTGTATGAGTTGCTATATTTTATATAGGATGTGTTTATTTGTTCTAGGAAATCTCTGAGATGTCAAGTTCAAAGGACCCTGCAGATATCCTCCAAAATAACATTCCCCATGTAGACCAAATGGTGTGGAAGACAGAACATATTAATGTGTGACAGTTAACTATTTCATTTGCTGCCATGTCACTGTGGAAGATTTTTCCACCCAGTAATGAGCCCCTTGCAATAATGAGAAGCAGTTCATGGCCCCCAGAGTGAAGCCTGGATCATTGCTCTTCTGAAACAGGTGACATTGGGATGTTTGATTCAATTCCAAAGCGGTGAGGCAGCAGTTCTCAAAGTGCCTTCCCCTAACCAGTGGCATCATTATCACCTAACAGCATGTTGGGGATATAAATTTCCTGGGCCCCACCCGAAACCTACTGAATCAAAACCTCTGGGGCTGAGATCTTGCAATCTGCAATTTAATAAAGCCTCTAGGTGATTCTCATATAGATCAGTTTGAGAACATCTACCCTTAGAGCACCCCTTTCCATCAGGAAAATGCTAGAAGGCAGTTAATTGGCAGCTGAAGTTTGTGCAAGGTATGGAGGCTCATTGAGACCACAGTGATGCTGGTTTAGACTGTAACTTGAAAGCCACATTAGATTTGATGGCTCAGACCTGGTGTTTCTTCATTCTCTCCATGGTTGTCTCACACATTGAGAATTTACTATAGCTGAGGCCTCACCCTGGCCTTGAAGACTCCACACCTTGATTTGACCTCTGGTTCCCGCCATTTTGTCTAGTTTTGATCCTGGCTTGCAGACATTCTCACCTTGTACCAGCTCTGCTGAAATCCCAGTAAATAAAACTTTAGACTCAATCCCTCTGTAGCTTCCCCCTGCTCTGCTACCATGAGTGCACCATTATTGCTGGATACACGGTGTGCAAGGGGTAGCTAGTCAACACACGGCTGGAGGATATAGGAAGGCAGGAGCCTTATAAGCCTTTTACTTACCCCTTCATCCAGTGATATGCTAGCAAATGTTTAACAACTGACTGTGAAAAAACAAGCCCATGGTGTTGCTGATTGTGGGGGTGTCAATACTCCCACTCTAGCTAAGTTCAAGTTACCTGTATGACAATACTAAACACTAGGGTGGGAAGAGATGAGTGCAGTTGGATCTCACACATCTGTAGGAGCTTGCTCCCAGACACCTCAGCCTCTATTCCTAGTTCCTACCCAGGTCCCTGGTGCACAGTAGGTGGTCAATAAATAAATATTTAATAAATGAATGAAAATGGATAGATCGGTGTGACCCTTTCTTCACCACCACTGTAAAAGCAAGTCAACGTGCATGGACCATGGGTGAGGAAACACGAAATATATATACGGGGGTAGCATGTTTTTGGTTTTACATTCTTATCCAGCCTAGCAGAATAAACAGTTGACATCAAACTGCATGAACATTTGTCACAATAATCAAAACAGTTATGTTGTTGTAAATAGGTATAACTCGGTTATTCTAACTCATCCTCAAATAATCCAGACACACAAATTAATCGGAGTATATAACTTCAAAGCAGAAATGGTCTCCATTTTAACATGCTTCAGTGTTTGAACTCGTCATTAAAGTGGGATCATTAAATTGGTGAAACTGACATTTGTAGACATGACTTTTTTTTTTTCCTTTTTAGCTCTTATTAAGGATAGGTAATGTGATATGAAATTCACTGTGTAATAAAGCCCTAGTTTACTTTGTTCAACATTACCAAGTGCTTTGTGCAAAAAGTCGTATTTCAAATTTCAGTAATATCATTTGATAAGGATTTCCCCCCAGAGCTGTTTATTAAGACAGAGAGTATTTGTCAAACGTTTTCAGAATAAATGTCTCTTATTTAACACAAATGTATAACCCTATTTGAAGGAAAAGTTAGTGCCTTCCTTTCTGTAGGAGCAGAGCTGATTTTTGTGACTTCAAAACGTGCATTTTGACTACAAAGCTTTTGTTAACGTCTCTGCAATTAGATAATAGAAATCACTGCTGTTCTTCAGTTCCCCGTTCTGTTCTTCACTTTTTAAATGCTCCCTGTGGGTGTTCATGTTCACTGGTATTTTCTTTCAACAATTCCTGTAAGTTATCCTTTCTTTGTGGATAAGTAAGAGTTTGCAAAACTTTACACCCTTATTCTTCAATTAAATACTGACATGGAGTAGCAGTGTGGAGCATGCTAATCAGCAGGACCTCCCTGTGGGAATCTGTGCTAGAAGACTGGGTCACATTGAAGGCAGACAGCGCTGTTGACACTGGCTGTCAAAAAGGCCTCACGTCTTTGAAAGGAAATCTTAATCTTCTTTATTCATGTGTGAACAGGTCCAGGCCCCCAACCCGGGATTCAGATGCATTGGCTGTTTAAACTCCAGGTTGCTAGGTTTTGGGGTAGAGTCTGTTTGCTGTGTCTAGTTCCCCCGAATGGATGAGGACTGAAAATTAAAATCTGTCTGACACAGACCATGGTTTCCCGTCTCTGTTTGAAGAGACATGGCAACCTAGGGCAAAATGAAAAGGAATTTTATTGAGCGCAAAACCACTCAATGTTTAAATGTTGGACGGGGAGCCAAATGGTGATTTGGGGCAACCGGCAGATTGTTTATAGACAGTGGGATGGCTGTCAATCAAGGCACAATGGCAAAATTTGTGTCAGGAAAAGAAAGTTCTTTTCTAGCGGTTGAACTCCCATTTCCTGTTGAAATGCTCAGCTCCACGAATAAAAAGCTTTTTTCTTAAGTTTCCAAGCACAAAAATCCGAATAACAGAGATGCTATTACTGTTAAACGTCGTTTGATCTGGGTGGCACAGCACTTATTAACGGTTTGAAGCTAAATTATATCCCAAAGATCTCCCATACAGATTCTCTGCTTCATCTGAAGTTTCTTCCTCTCTGTTTTATCTCTTCTTGCCACATTTTTCACAAATAGGAACCAGAAGAAACAAAGATGTAACCACCAATTGGAAATCATCAAAGATATTTGGGGACAATATGTACTGTAACATTTTGAAAACCTAATACAAAAAAGATCTTAAGCATACGTTTGATTTTATTTTGAGAACCATTTCTTTCTAGCAATCTGAAATTTTCTTCAGTGTTTTTTCGATCATTTATGATACATCTTTATTGCAGATAGCATTTGGAAAAGCATATATAATAAAAAAAATCTACCAATTGGCAATGCAAACTCGATTTTCAAAATAAGTTTTGACTCTATGTTCCCAGAGAAATCTTAGGGCTTGCAAGTAATGTATGTTACATTTACCTAGCATGTTAGGCAAATGAGTTTTTTCATTTAATTTATTAGAAGGCAAGATTTGAGATCTTATTAGACAATAATAGATTCCAGTAGAGCCTCTAATCCTCTGAGTATTTCTTAGATTTCTATTTGTCTATAGCAGGCTTCTCCTACATATAATGGGGACAGTAGTGCTGAATCATTGGTAAGGAGACACATATCCCTTGGCGCTGTTCTGGGAGGGAAGATAGTAAATCTGCTGTGTTGGGTCGATGACCAGTTCCCCTTTGGATTCATGTCACGTATTTGTAAAATGACTACTCAGGGATATGGGTCCAGCTTTGACGAGGGAAAGGAGTAGACTTACAGGAAAGAAGACCAGCATAAACATCCTATTGTCATTTTTGGTTTGGGGGAGTGCTAATTCATCATACTTCTTACTCCCTGAGAGCTCTGACAGCTTTAGAAATAGTCACAGGACTATTTATTCCTGCAATTAAAAATTTGGCGAAGTCAAAATAGAGAACATGGTTTATTCCCAAGTCTGAATCAAGCTTGTCACTACTTCCCTTGAGAGCGCTTCCCTGAGTAGATTAAAATGTTGGTAAAAGTTTGTGCTTTATAGCTCTGAGTGGGCATCCCAGGCAAGTAAATTAGAGTTCCCTAATCACAAGAAATTTTATGAGGTGAAGCTGGGGGGTGAGGGCAACAGCACATCCTAGGAATATTTTGGTTGTCCTGACAGCCATCAGAATCACTGGAAAATTGAATGGCTTTATTTATCCAATATGGCCATTTTTGCTCATCATAAAAATAACAGCAGGAGAGTGGGAGCCATGGGGTGGTGGTGTCACAGTCCCCACTTGGAAAGGACTTAAAAGCCAGATTCCCTGAGGGCTGTCTGTCACCCTTCCCACCCCCTCAAACATCTCTGTCAGCTATCTGGTAAGGAGAGGTTAGAACACTACCCTTTCTCACCACAAAGCAGAGAATTATTGGCTTCACAACTCAGGCAGTTCACTGAGACTCTGAAAGTGAAAGTAGATTCCGATACATAATCTCAGTGTTGACAAGCGCGGCAAGATGTGGCCTATAAATATTGCTAGCACCAGAACGATAAAGGATTGAAAGATCCTTGCAATTTTCCGTAGTACCCCCATACTTCAAGAGTTAAGAAAATGTAAATGGCCTGTGGATACATATTCCCTCAGGCACTAGGAACAGCAGAGGTATCATGTCTTTATGTTAGCCTTCGGAATTATTAGCTTTGGCCAATTTAAATTTACTAAATCACCTGGAGCTTCAAGGAGAACAAAAAGAAAAAAAAATCATGAATGTAAATAATGTTAATACAGTAATAATAATGTGGACGCCCTGGGGATTAGGAGGAAATATTTGAAATTCCACAACACAAAAAGGTTTTTGAAACATATATTTCTCTTCAGGTGGGGAGGGGAGGGGGGTGTTTAACCAAACTGTCTTCTGCCATTTAATTTCCTTGTTCCAAGGTCATCACTATATCCTTCAGGTGTTTTAGCTGCTAGCACTCATTGGCCCCCTGAAATTAAAATTCACAATGTCATTACAAAGGACTTGGAGAGGCATACAGTCTTGGACAAGAAAAACACTCTTATCTATTTTCTGGAACTATTTTATCTGCCATTTCTGGGCATGTGTCACCTTCCCCTGCCCTAGTGGCATGGAAAATTTTTGAGCGATGCAATGACTATAATTTCCTGGGCTTTTCCAGATTTCAGCCTTTGATTATAAGTCAACTTTAAAAAAATTAACCAAGCATTTGACATTGTCTATGACATTCCTATTGATTCCATCCCGTTTTACAAAGGTTACATTTTCCCCATAGTAGATATTCCAAAGAACTTCTGAGTAGCCACATCAGGGACTGAAATGAAAATAAAAATAAAGTACCCTAAATTGCAAATGTTAGAAGGGAAAAATTATATTAAGTTTTCCATGTTACAAATCAAATACAATACATTTATCTTAAGAAACAAAAACTGGAAAGGAGCTTCTCTATATTTCAAAACTGTAGGATATAGTAGTAAAATAATGTAAACAAAATGATGGTTCAGAAGTAAATACATGCACGTAGGAGGAAATAATCTTGACCTCCCTTCCCACCTCTGTCCCCAACACACACACACCCAGCCAGACTCCCCTGAACAAGAAAGGGGGGGACAGAGCATTTTTTTTTTAATAATCTCTACACCCAACATGGGGCTCAAACTCACAACTCTGAGATCAAGAGTCCCATACTCTTCTGACTGAGCCAGCCAGGCATCCCAGCATTTTGTCTTTGACCAACCACCACATTTGTTTATTTAGCTAGTTACCTATTTTTTCTTGACCCTTGGTATCTTTTTTATCATGGCTTCCATCAATACTTTCCCCAGTACCTTGAGGCTTCTCTTGGCTTCTGTCTCTATTTTCTCACTAGGGAATTTCCTTAAAGTTTTAACCAATAATACACTGATTTTTATGCAGCCAAACAGCAGGTCCTGATATGGTCAAGTTTGGCTGGCTTTGGTGAGACAATGGCACCATTTCTTAGATTCTGCAGATGTCTAGTTAGTTCTTAAAGAAGTCTTTTGAATACTGAACTGAGGACAGACATCCTTCCTCTGTGTTCAGAGGAAAAAGAAATGAGTAAGTAACTCTGGCGTAAAGTCTAACTTCCTAGTGATCACACTCTCCCATAGATAAAATTTCAGACAGGTCCTTGGCTTTTCTCGCTCCTTTCGGTCTCAAGAACAGTGCTCACGTCAGTATTAAGGTCTCATCTTAATGTTGCATTTCAAGTTTTACCTTCCCCAATTTGTGGTCACTTTAAGCTTGAAGGCTTGAGGTAAGTGAGGGGGTGGTCAGTAGTCGGCATCCCTTTTCTTCCTGGTTCTGCACTCTCTACTCCTTGCAGCTGCTATTGGTTTGGAGTTGGTGGGCATGTGTGAGTGAGGGGTTAGTTGAAATTTAGGGTGCTGGCTCAAACTTCATGGACCATTCTCATGGGTGCATTGGCAATTCAGATGGGGACACTCTGACTCCAGTTCCCTTGTCCCAGCTGTGCTTCCTCAGGCTCTCATTTCCCTGGTCCTTTAGCATCTAGACTTCTAGATGCTCATGCTCACTCACACCCAAGGATTCACAGCCTCCTAGGGGGGGCCCGGGATTGGAGGGGTTTTAGAAACTCCCAGGTGATTTTAATCTGCTGTCATACTTGCTCTCTATGGATTTATACCCAGCAGACTTTTCTTATCTCTCCCCTCTACTGCTGCACCCCACAAAACAAAATCTCACCTCAATGAAATGGTTCCCTCTCAACTCCATACAATAATTTTCATTACCAAAGAGAACACTAAACATCATTCTAAAACATCGGTGTTCAGGTTAATGGTGATCCTCTGCCCTCCATAATAAAAGTGCTTTAAAAAATTTTTGTTATCTGAATATTTAACGTGCTGGGCTGGGTAACTTTCTCAAAACAAATGAACAGTCATTTTTAGGGAAAGCAAATTGCTCGCCAATATTAACCCCTCTTCCAACTTGCATTCCTCCAGTCTCTGTTGATAAAGTTTTAGAAAATTACAGGACCTGACCTCAGTGAGGGCACTTCAAAACAACTTATGGCTGGTGCTACACACACCAAAGTTCTTCTGTCAAGGACCAGAGATGACCCTGCCTCCATTTTGGCCTCTGTGAAGCTACAAAACAAAAGAAAAATCATCAGTTTGATTACTGGAATTCCCAGAAACTACATATTTGATCAAGAAGCAATACCTACATCATTTGCCTACTAAAAATGAGCATTGGATGAGCTGTGGCCCATTTAAACTAGATATTCTTAGAGATGATCTCCTTAACTGATAAAGGTAATTGAGATTAATTGATTAAGAATGCCAAGGGAAACTCACAAGCTCTAATAACCTTTCTGGAAATGCCAAATCAGTGAAAACCTTGATTCGTTTAATAGTGTCCTTTAAAAGATACTTTATTTTCTTTTTAAAGACCTATTTATCTAGGGGTGCCTGGGTGGCTCAGTCATTAAGCGTCTGCCTTCGGCTCAGGTCATGGTCCCAGGGTTCTGGCATTGAGCCCCGCATCAGACTCTCTGCTCAGCGGGGAGTCTGCTTCTCCCTCTCCCGCTCCCCCTGCTTGTGTTCCCTCTCTCACTGTGTCTCTCTCTGTCAAATAAATAAATAAAATCTTTAAAAAATAAAGACTTATTTATCTATTTGAGAGAGAGAGAGAGAGCATGAACGGGGTGAGGGGCAGAGGGAGAAGCAGACTCCCTGCTCAATGCGGGCCTTGATCCCAGGACCCAGGATCATGACCTGAGCCGAAGGTAGACGCTTAACCAACTGAGCCACCCAAGTGCCCCTAAAAGACAGCATCAATACTGTTTATTTTCCCATATGTGAGTTTGCAGTAAGCATTGAAAGTACCTTAAACAAAGGCAAAAGATAGAATATCCCCATATACACACATAGCTCTTTCCATATGGTCCTAGGCTAAACATGATTTTAAGAGCATATAAATTGCTGGCAGGCTTGAAAATGGATTGATCATAACTTTGTAGACAGCTGAACTGAACTGTTCAAATGCTCTCCCTTTGGTCAAAACTTCAAATGAGAATTCATGATTTGTCAAATTGGGATAATCCTGGAAAAGAAAATACAAGAAGAGATCCACCGAATTCAAACACGAAATGGAAACTGTGGTTGCTGGCAGGGACAGCTTGAGCCGGATACATTTTATAGAGCAAATCAAGATCTGGCTTCTGGGTAAGATGACATCAACATAAAAAGAATGAATGTAGGTCATGGGATGTCTGGGCAGGAGATGTCAAAGCAATGCAGGCCACGGAATCCTGCTCATTTGTTGCGTTCAAAGCAGCCAAGTCATATGCCATCTCTTTCCCAAACATTCCTTCCTCTTCTGTCTTCTCCTAACACCCCCTTCTTCGCCTGTGGACATCTGCTGTTGTGCAAAATGAAACTTGGGGTTTTTTCAGAATGGTTGGGTTTAAGTGAAAAGTCACGTGGAGCCTGATCCAGGATGCACTTCCTCCGCGCGAAGAGATACTTGCCCTGGGCAGCCCAGACTACTCCTTAATTCACAAAGGAGCCAACCCTCAAAGATTTCAAAACGTTTTTAAAAATGCTATACATTCTCAGGTGCTTTTCCAGGAACAAGGACCTAAATAACGAACTAATCTCTCTGAAACCATGAACCTTCACAGCCAACTTAATCCATGGTGGCAAACCTGTGCCTCTCAGACCAAGGCTAATTGCTCTTCTTTTGTGATCATTATGCATCTTGCTATTTGATATGGTGATGCTATCTGATGCTATCTGTTTTATTTCTCTAACTGTAAACACCAAAACTGCCCAATTCTGAAAATGAGAGTTGAATGGTCTCAGATCCCCAGCCCGAATTTCAAGAATGAGGAAAAATTTGGTGAAATTGTTTTCAATTAAAAGAGATGTAGATACTAAATAGAGAATACTCCCATGCATTGACACTTACTTTTTGCGAGTGTCAGGCACAATCTTATAAGTGTTTAAATGCCTTATTTCTTTTAATGACTGAAGTACTGGTGAGATTGGTACTTACTTTCCACATGTTAGAGGTGAAAGAGATGAGGTATATAAGAGAGTTAACTTGTCCAAGGTCAGACGTTAGGGAGGGACAGAGTCATGATTTGATTCCAGAGTTGACTTCCATATAAATGATGCCCAAATCTGGTTGTTAATTATGGAATAACTCATGCAGAGAGTTTTACAAGTGTAAGTTTTAGATAAGTCTTAAAACAAAGGGAAAAAGTACATCTGTCACATAGGTTGGTTGTGAGAATAAAAGAAGATAAAGCATAATTCCTGGTTTAATAAAGAGTAGCTACCAGCATTTTAGAAGAATTAGGACAATTATCCTCACAAAGGGTAAGAAGGACATTCTCTTCTAGATTATTGATATCAGAATGCTTCGATTCTTCATTTATTTAAAGATGCATAGCACTGTAGGGAGTTTTAGCTCTGCAAGGATGAATGAAACAGACATACTTTAAGGAAGAGTATAGAGAAGGGAAAACTAACAAAAGTGTGCATTTCATTAGAAACTACAAAGTGCTTGGAAAGACAAGAATTGGCAGAGGTGAGCATTCTAGTGTTTCTGAGAGTGACACAATGCCTTCCTGGAGCACAGGACATCCTCCTGTGTAAGCTGGCACCCATTATCTCTGTGGGTCCCCCTGCATGTGTTGGCCACATAAGAGAGTGGTTACAACAAAAGATAAATCATGTTATTATATTTTCCTCCTTACTTAACGAGGTTAGGGACCTTGTCACTTGATCTTTCTGGTACAAACTAGAACAAACTTGTGAACCCTGCTTAAACTTCTGATAGTCATACAGTTTAGGTTCTTTTTCCCCTCCAATTGTCATTGACATCCCAGAGATCTTTATCTCTATCAGAAGAAGCTGGAAATTTGCATTTTGAAGCCAAGGGCATATTCGGCTGCCCATTAAAATGTAAAGTTTTTTGAATCTATTACTTTTCCAATATTTCATAGACGATTTCTTTTAGGTCTTCTGATAATCTTTCCCGAACTGGATAACTAACCCTCTGTAGTGACATATACGCTGATCCTCTAGGTGCTTATATTCTTTTTCTCATTAAATTTAGAAATAAGCTGTAATAACGGATGGTTCATAGAATCTTATAGATGTAGGAAATATACATTAAACTCCTGCAATGGACTTTCTACTAAAAGAAAATAAATAGTAGCCTCTGAAAAATTACTTTCCTGGTTTGTTTTTGTTTTTCAAACACCTCTCATTAAGTTAGAACAAGTTGATTTTACACCATAGTAATACGTTTTAAACTAGCCAGCATCAGTGTCCAATAGAAGGTCCAATTGGTTCATGTGATACAGTTCACGTATCAGAATGTTTGACTCCCTAAGATACAGGCTCAATGCCAAATCAAGGATCAGTGATTGTTCCAGAAATGCTATGCTAGTTGAGAGCAGTTCCTTAGGGATTACAGCTGGATGGCAGAGTATCTTGGGACTTTTCCTGAAGCTGTGTTAATAATCACACCGTTTTTAAGTAAATATTTGTCAGGGTATGTCCATAATGGAGATTATGGACAATGGCTAATGGAGATTAATAGTAATAGAGTAATAAATATAGAAAATGGATATTGGAGATTATGATGACCAAGTTCACTGTCCAGCCCAAATCATTCCACAAAACTGCAACTCTCCAAGGTCCAATGTGTGGCAGAAACCATAGATGAGAGTTTGCAAAGGATGTGATCACACCCCTCCGATGCCGATATTCTCAGGCGATGTCTGCGTTAGCATGAAGTATGTCGGGGTTATGTGACAAAAAGTGCTGCCAGCTCTAGCAAGCTTGTCAAGACAAAATCAAGAAATCAGGACAGAGCTGAAATCTTGCCAGGAGCTCTGAAACTGATTTTCTCTGACTTTGCCAGACCTGCCACGTGTAGTAGGTTGCTTTTGTTCAGCAACAGATCTTTCTTTTTTAGATGAGTTATTCTGAGTTTTCTGTATTTGTTACATGGAAAAGCAAAGTGTACTTTACTAAGTGTACCCATGATCGGACGACTGTGTTTGTGGTGAACATAGTGTTGTTGAGAATGAGACCATGTGAGGCCCCAGCACCTGTTCTGAGTGTCCCAGACTGAGACTGAGTCTGTGATTTGGCAGGGCCTCTCTGTGCTGTCAGCAGGGTCTAGCAGCTCAGGGGCTGTCACCATGGACACCCTGATGCTCTTGGGCAAGTTGTTGGATCATGCCAAACTTAGTGCGCTGGTCAGTTAAGTAGGATTAATAATATCCAGGGTTGTGATGGAGCCAATTCACACTGACTCTTGAGACTCTTGTGAGTGTTACATTTTCAGGAATTTTGTGAGCTGGTTGATGTCACTATGGCAGTGGTGGGCTGTGGTGGGAACAGTTACATCATAGAAGTCGGCAATGCTCAAATCAGGGCATACTTCCCCCCCACTTCCACCCCGCACCCTGAGGGTCAGTGGTTAAGGTTTACTTGCACACCACTGATAAAATCAATCTCATGGGACCGCCATGAGAATTGAATGATATGATGTATGTAAAGCAGGGTCTGATCGTAGGAAGTTCTCTGACAATGACAGTCATTTAACTGGTATTAACATTATTATTCAACATAAGCTGCATGACAGACTATTTTTGTTTTCCCAGTTTCTTTTGTTTTCCCGGTTAACCATTCCTACTGTATTAGTTTCTTAGAGCTGCCATAACAAAGCATCACAAACCGGATGGCTTAAAACAACAGAAATTTATTGTCTGATAGTTATGGAGGCTAGAAGTCTGAAATCATGGTGTTAGCAGGGGCATTCTCTCTCTCTGAAACATGTAGAAGAATGTTACCTTTTCCTAGCTTTCTGTGATCTTTTTTTTAAAGATTTTATTTATTTATTGGAAAGAGAGAGAGTGAGCAGGAGAGAGAGAATCCAGAGCAGACTCCACACTGAGCACAGAGCCCCACACGGAGCTGGATCTCACCACCCTGAGATCATGACCTTAGCTGAAACAAGAGTCAGACACTTAACTGACTGAGTCACCCAGGTGCGCCCTAGATTTCTGTGATTTTGTTGGCAATTTTTGACATCCTTTTGCTTTCAGCTGTGTAGCTCCCAATTCTGCCACCATTGGCTCATGTCATTCTCCATGTGTGTCTCCATCTTCACATGGCTGTCTTCTGATAAGGGCACCAGTCATCTTGGATTAGAGGTTCACTCTACTCCATTACAACCCCATTTTAACTAATTACATCTGCAATGACCTGATTTCCAAATAAGGTCACATTCCGAAAACCTACGGGTAGGGCTTCAACATATCGTTTTTGAGAGGACACAATTAACACATAACTTCTTTCTCGAACCATTTGAAGTTGTTTTGCAGTCTGCTTTACAGCATTGCTCAGCTCAGCTCTGCTTGTAGTCAGTCTGTTTCAATTTGCCGAGTGTTTATCCGTAACCTGATAAAGTTGTAAGACGTATGTTAATGCTGAACAAAACATTGCTTTAGGTCACTACTGCAGTGGTTTACATTGAAGAAACAAAATATATTTATAAAGCATTAAATATTAGGCATTGTTCTGTATGTACAAATTATAGAGATGCATGAAAGATGGATTAGCCTTCAAGGAGTTGAGTAGGGGAAATGGATGTACAAAAAAACCACACAATATACTATGGTAGCCCCATGCATGCACATGGGGCCTGAGCCACATAAGACACAGGGCTATGGATCCCTGGGCAAGTGGGGAGGGAAGGCTGGAAAAGCTTCTCTGGGATGATTTAAACTGGGCAGGAAGAGGGAGGAGCAAAATTTAAGTATTTGCGTTCCTTAGCTTCCAACAAATAAACAGGTATTTTAAAAGCTATTTTTTACTGCTTGTTTACATCCACTTTTGGAAGTCATGATGCCCAAGTAGTAGACACAGGTGGTCATTACCTTTTAAACCAGTGAAAATCATAAATGATCAAGCTTCTTAATGCAGCCTGGCAGTCGGAGTCATGGACTCATTGAATTGTCCTCTAAAGAAGATTTTTAGGGCTTTCCATATATTTATCACATGCATAACCTGCAATGAGTGGCTTCTCTATGCCACCTCAAGATCGTTAGTAATTTTCTGAGTGTATTGAGTTAAATAGACAAGAATGTCAGAAAGGTTAACAACCAGCTTGTTGGAAGCCTGTATCCATGTCTATGAATGGGAAAAATAAATTGGATAGCACACATTTAATAGATAATCATGAAAAAGTCAGCAATAATATAATAAAGGAGAAGAGGCCTTAAAGTCAGAGAGATCAGAAGTTGAATTCTGGCCCTGTGTTTTATGAACTGTGTGACCTTTTAATAATGTTATGTCATATGGTTGTTGTAAAAATCAAATTAAATGACATAGAGAGAGAGATTGGGCACTAGAATCCAAGTAAAGCTCAGTTTTCATTTGCTAAGTTCAGTTTCTATATCAACAAAATGAAGATAAAGTAATACACATTATAGAGAATAAGGTGTGTGCTGATATAATCCATTCTCACATGACAACCTAGACTTGACCATGAGGTCTCCGTCACAACTCCTCAACTCTGCTGTTGTAGCAAGAAAACAATGTAGACAATATGTTAAAACATGTCGATGTGCACATGTCGATGTTCCACAAAAAACTTATGAGCATTAAAATTTAAATTTCATATAATTTCCATGTGTAATGAAATATTCTTGTTCTTTTTCTTCAACCATTTAAAAAATGTAAAAATCTTTCTTACCCATGATTTGCCAAGCTGTGTTCTATACCATTATGGAACAACCCTTGGATCTATGGATATGATTTTTGGTTGGTGTTGGTAATGGCTGTATGTTGCTGGATTTTTTGTTTACTTTTTAAGTAATGTTCCTGGAGTATTTGCCATGTTTCAGATTCTGTGATAATACCTACATTATCTTATTTAACATTCCTAAGAACACCAGGAAGTAGGCTGTATTTCTTCTTAGTTGATGAATAAATTAAGGTTGTAATGATTAAGTAAATATTCATTCACTACTTTACTGAAGGAAATTCTTAGTAGGGTGGAAAAGTTAGCCATATAGACAAGGTTACTGGCCTCAAAGAACTTACATTCTGGGGAGAGGAGAAATATAATGAACAAATGAAAAATCAAATTTTTTTTTTTTTTTAAAGGCTTTTTTTTTTTTTTTTAAAGATTTTATTTATTTATTTGACATAGAGAGAGAGAGAGACAGAGTGAGCACAAGCAGGGGGAGTGGCAGGCAGAGGCAGAGGGAGAAGCAGGCTCCCCACAGAGAAGGGGAAGCCCGATGTGGGACTCGATCCCAGGACGCCGGGATCATGACCTGAGCCGAAGGCAGTCGCTTAACCAACTGAGCCACCCAGGCGCCCGAAAAATCAAATTTTAAGATCCTTGCAGATTATAATAAATTTTATGTTGGAAATAGGAACTATTTCCAGACTAAAACATCCAGATAAATACTTTCAATAGAATATTCAAGAAAGGTCTCTGCAGTGGTGACATTGTTGCTGAGATCCAGAGACTAAGAATTAACCAGCCATGGGAAGAAGTCAGGGCAAGCCCCCCGAGGATGGTATAGTTTGAAAATAACAGGTCAGGGGCGCCTGGGTGGCTCAGGTGTTAAGCGTCTGCCTTCGGCTCAGATCATGATCTCAGGGTCCTGGGATCAAGCCCCACATGGAGCTCCCTGCTCAGCGGGAAGCCTGCTTCTCCCTCTCCCACTCCCCCTGCTTGTGTTCCCTCTTTCGCTGTGTCTCTCTCTGTCAAATAAATAAATAAAATCTTTAAAAAAAGAAAATAACAGGTCAATGTGTCAAGAATAAGATGCAGAAAAAGGGTAGGGAGAGGTGAGGTTAGAGAGGTAGACAAGGCAATTTATGTAGGGCCAATGAACCCTACAAATCACTTTGCTTTTTCTTACAAACACAATGGGAAGTTATCAATGTGGTTTACAAGGCAAGTGGCTGCTCTGCAGTGAATGGTTTACACAGGGTCAGATTTAGGAATTAGGACAGTGAGAAGGCTCTTGTAGTATTCCCAAAGGGGATAATGGTGGTTTCAACAAGGAGGTGAGAGCAGAAGCAGAGAAGTAAGTGGATATAAGATAGAGTTTGACATAGAACTGATAGGATTTGCTGACAGAGTGACTTTTAGGAAATGAGAAAAGGAAAAAATCAAGGATGAGCTATAGGCTTCTGGTTTACACACCTGGGTGGATTGTGCTATGATTTATTGATGTATCAATGGATCAGATTAGGGTGGAAAGTCAAGACTTTTATTTCAACGGTGGCATTAAAGATGCTAATTATATATTCGAGTGGCTATTCCAAAACAACAGGAGACTATATGATTCTGGAATTAAAAAGAGAAGTTAGAACTGGAGATATAAATCTGGGAGTCATCAGCTGACACGTAATGGTCGAAGCCCTTGGATCACATGGTATCATCCAGGGAAAACATAAATGGCAGCCCAGGGAAAAGGCTCAGGACATTTCAAATTAAGCTTTTGAGAATGAGGATTGGCCAATGTGGGAGAAGCACAGAGTGTCCCAGAATCCACATGCAGGAAGTGTTTCAAAGGGGAAGAATTAGTTATTTAGTTAGTTCTGGTGAGAAACATACTCAGTGTGGGTATTTGCAAGAGGCCAAGCTAGGGTTTGCAATCACACTCCCTCTCACTCTACATCCTTTGGCTTTCTACAGTGTCTTGTTTCTGGATTAACTAACAGATTTCCCAATTCACTGGTGTATGCAAGTTCTAGAATTCAAGTTCTAGTGTTCCTCTTAATGCCCATGGTTGCCTCTCAATAAAGTTAGTAATGTTTTATTTTTTAAAAATTAAAAAAAATTTACTTATTTATTTGAGAGAGAGAGAGAGCATGAGCAGGAGGAGGGGCAGAAGAGCCAAGATGTCCATCAACAGAGGAATGGATAAAGAAGAATATATACATACATACACACACACACACACACACACACACACACACACACACACACACACACACACACACACACTGGAATATTATGCAGCCGTCAAAAAATGAAATCTTGCCATTTGCAATGACACGGATGGAACTAGAGGGTATTATGCTAAGCGAAATAAGTCAATCAGAGAAAGACAAGTATCATATTATCTCACTGATATGAGGAATTCTTAATCTCAGGAAACAAACTGAGGGTTGCTGGAGTGGTTGGGGGGGTGGGAGGGATGGGGTGGCTGGGTGATAGACATTGGGGAGGGTATGTGCTATGGTAAGCACTGTGAATTGTGTTAAGACCGATGAATCACAGACCTGTACCTCTGAAACAAATAATACATTATATGTTAAAAAAAAAAAAAATAGTAGGAAGGGAAAAATGAAGGGGGCGGAAATCAGAGGGGGAGATGAACCATGAGAGACTATGGACTCTGAGAAATAAACTGAGGGTTTTAGAGGGGAAGTGTTGGGAGAATGGGTTAGCCTGGTGATGGGTATTAAGGAGGGCATGTATTGCATGGAGCACTGGGTGTTATACACAAACAATGAGTCATGGAACACTACATCAGAAACTAATGATGTGGGATGCCTGGGTGGCTCAGTTGGTTAAGCAGCTGCCTTCGGCTTGGGTCATGATCCCAGGGTCCTGGGATCGAGTCCCACATCAGGCTCCTTGCTCAGCAGGGAGCTTGCGTCTCCCTCTCTCTCACTCTGCTTGTGCTCTCCCTGTCAAATAAATAAAATCTTAAAAAAAAAACTAATGATGTAATGTATAGTGACTAACATAACATAATAAAATTAAATTAAAAAAAAAGGAGGAGGGGCAGAGAGTGAGGGTAAAGCAGACTCCTCCTGAGTGTGGAGCCTGATGTGGAGCTCAATCCAAGGATCCTGATATCATGACCTGAGTGCCCCAATAATGTTTTATTTTAATTAAACATTCTAAGTTATGCAAGATACTGTTGATTTTAGGTCACCTTTCTGCTTTTGCATTTGGGGCTGATTTATTTATACCCAAATATTAATGCATTATCTGAAATCATTCACTCAACTATTTCTCTAGTTTTTTAATTTCATGATAGAACAAAATATTTTTATATGCCTTTTCCAACTGCATAGTTTTATTGCATTTAGACATTTAAAACAAAAATATGGAATTGCTTCTTATTCCTTTGTTAAAAGGGATTAAAATCAAAAACAATTATAATTATTCTAGAAATACAAGAAAAAAAGAACTTTGATGTTGTCCTTTAAGACTAAGGTATATATTTTACAGTACTCATCTATAATTAAGAATTGTGTAACTTGGTTTTGTAATTAAACTGACACCGTGATTTTGTGATTTATGATTTGTGATTATATGAGTTATGCTGCAATTCAATATAAAGGTTATATACTTATAAAATAGATTCATAATTGGAAAGTAAGGTTAATTGTATATAAGACAAGAGAGAAAGAAGAAAATTATGAGATGCTGTAAGAATGATTTCATGGGCTATTGTAAATCTAGTAAGATAATGATGTAACACAACACTTCAGACTTAAAATACCATTAAGAGATTCTGGTGATCCAACTCGTGAGCAAAATAGATTTCAACTACCAGTAAATTACTATTTAGTTTAAAATGATCTAAAACATGTATTAAAATATTAACAGTTAAGAATTTAGAAAATTCACAAAAGCACATGAAATAACGGGGTTAAAAGTTTAATATATTTTTAAAAAGGATATGCAAAAAAAATCACACACACACACACACACACACACACACACACAGTACCCCCAAAACCCCCTAATACAAGTTTATTTGTTTAAATCACTAACACTGATCAACTAGGAAAAACACTTAAGATCTCACAGTCATCCCCCACCACTTAACGCGTGTGTGTATGTGTGTGTGTATATGTCTGCGTTGTGTATCTTTGCATGTAGCTTAAGAAATATTTTATTCCACTAAAAATTTAGATTGTCCTCTGCAAAGAAATAGTTTTCTAGTTCATCATTTATACGCCTATTCTTTATACCTCTATTTTCTATTTTTCCATTTGAGCTTCCATATGAGTTTTACTTTTTAAATACTGAGCCAGCTTTTCTTTTTTAAAGACCTATGTTTAAAAATTTTTTTCCAACATATGATTTTTCTTTCAGCCTTTCAAAATAATCTCAGGCACCAGTAGGGCTTTAAGGGCTAAATTCCAGTAGCAAATAGGATTTGCAGCATTTAATTCCTGCACTTTAAATATATTTGTAAGAGAGGTAAACTTAAGCCAGCCAAAATTTTTTAAGGTCAGTCAACATTTATTGACTCTCAACTGTGTATGTAGATATCTATCTCATCTTTTGGCATCAAGTTTACACAATCCCTGCATACCACGGAGACCCATGAAATGGGAACATTTTCCGAGCAATAAATTAAAAATATTACCTAATAACGTAGCTGAGAATTTGAGCCCATATATGCTGAGAAGCATCAAGCAGGAGAATAAGAGACCGCTGATGAAGGTGTCCAGGCCCCTTTGAAACTTTTTCCCCCATATTTCTATATCCATTAAATTACTAATAAATAACACTGGGGATTTTCTTTTCTTTGCATCTTTAACATTAGAATAATATGTCTTTGCTGTTAAAGGCACATTTACTATGAACTTTGCCATATCTTAATTTAGGTAGACTATTAATTAAATAGTGCATTTAGATTTTTTCCCCAAAGATTCCTTATAAATTTAACCTTTTGTCCAAAATTTTCTAAAAAGTGTATTTTTTTATTTTAGAAAAATTAAGAGAAATCAAGATCAGTAAGTAGTATTTTTTATTTTATTATGTTATGTTAATCACCATAATCATTACATCATTAGTTTTTCATGTAGTGTTCCATGATTCATTGTTTGTGTATAACACCCAGTGCTCCACTCAGTACGTGCCCTCTTTAATACCCATCACCATAAATAAATAGTATTTATGGATAAAGTATCAATATACATAAAGTAATATATCTAAGGAATATAATGCACTTAGTGGTTATGTCCTAGAGAAAGGAGCTAAGCAAGTATTGGTGTGTCGTGATACTACAGAATTACAGAGCTCAAGGAGAAACTTAGAGATTATAAAATGTGATCCTTATTTTATGGGTGAAAAAACTGAGGCACTCAGAAGTAAGTTGTGTGTCAGAATTGGGATTAAAACTGAGATCTCTGACCTCCAGTGAGTTTTCACCATGTCATGTGATCAGTAATAAAGCTCTGGTGAAAAACTGTTAATCAAAACAATGAATGTTTATATAGTTTTTTTGTTCTGTACAGGTTGTCAAGGAGAGATTTTTTTTCATTCTGTATTATTTTATTAAGTTCACAAAGTATATTTCTATTCCAAAATTTATTAATTTTTCTTTAAACTCTATAAGTGTATGACAGAATTTTGTGAATTTCAGTATTTAATGTTATGAATTAAAAAACTGTAAATGGGCACAGATCTGTATGTACAATAAAGATGGGGCAATGGGGCACCTGGGTGGCTCAGTCTGTTAAGTGTCTGCCTTCAGCTCAGGTCATGATCTTGGGGTCCAGGGATCAAGCCCCAAGTCAGGCTCCCTGCTCAGTGGGGAGTCTGCTTCTCCCTCTTCCTCTACCCTTCCCCCACCCCCTCCCTGCTGATGCTCTTTCTCTCTTTTTCAAATAAATAAAATCTTAAAAATAAATAAATAAATAAATAAAAAGATGGGGCATGGTCCCTCAGTTCAAGCAACAGTTCTTGGTAAATGTCATTACTTTATATAAAATAAACAGCTCTTCCTGTAAATCCTGTCAGTATTGGGCAGTTTAATTATCCTTTATGACCACAATATAGGATTAGTTAACGAAGAGCTCTCCCACATGTGGATTTCTATGAAGGCTCTAGGAAAACCCATATACAGGAAGAGCCCCAAGTTCTGCTTTATGAAAAACCTCACCAGGTAGGATAAAGAGGAGCACTGTCACAAAGTTTAGGGTCATTTTCTCAAACTATTTCGCCATCTTTGTAAGAAAAACATTTTTTTTATCAGAGTTCTGCTACAGTTTGATGTCATATTTTTATATCTTTGGTCTTCCTATGCTTGCCAGAGAGATTTAGGGAGGCATACCTCCAAATGTAATTTTCCAACACTAACACATTAACATATTTTACTGAACATCTCCTCAACCTTTACTTTTGAATGTCTATGGAGATGACATTTCTGTAGCTGAAGTTTCATTCTCCTTTAAAAATAATAAAATATCCAGGAGTAAATTCATTCATTTATGCCCATAATGAAATTGATAATGACTTATCATCTTATTTAAGAGTCACAGAGGAATTTTATGATGGTACACTTTTTACATGCTTAGAAGAAAAGAACAAAAACACATTAGAGGGACTCTAAATAGAAATATGATTTATATCTGATATGTTTGGATGGTCTCCAAACCACAATAGAATCTCTCTTCCTCTGATCAACTTCTGGTGCTGATCTTGCCAGCATTTAGTTATTCAATGACTCAAATTCTCTTGTCAAAGGCACATTGATCTATCTCAGAGCTGCTCTGTGTAACTCATGGCCATAATTTTAAGTATTTCTTAGACAGCATGTTGCAAAATCCTTTGTATGGGGAGTATATGATGAGTATTTCTAATTCTCGGTTGAAAAAAATAGGCATTTTAAAAGACCGAGAAATAACCGTGGGAATAAGACTGTGTTATTAAGTATTGCATAACTTAAAGAAGAATTTAAACGTTGTGTATAATATACAAGTGGTGTACCACTAGGGTCAGTAGGATATAGTTTGGCATTCACTTAATTAGACAATACGGAAATAGTAAGTTCTAGTGTTTAGAGCTTAGACTCTGGGCCAGATGGTCAATAGCTCTATTATCTCAAGTATTTATCTTAAACTCTTTAAGCCTCAATTTATTTAGCTGTAAAATGGGGAAAATATTACCCAATTCTTAGGGTTATTGTGAAGCTAAATGAGAATTTATCTGTCAATTGATTAGCACAATGCCTGAGACAGAGTAAGTGCTCAATAAAAAGTCAGTTGTTTTATTATTATTATTAATTTGTAGATATCAGCTAAATATTCCCAGATGTTAGAGGGCATGTTGCAAATTAAACAGGAGAAAATCCATTTAAGGGAAATTTTTTTTTAATCTGAAAAATGTGGTTGGAAATGGTTCTATCATGTAGCTCTGGTAAAATCAGTTTATTGATATAAGTTCTAGAATTGCACACTGTTCAGAAAGCTCAGGACAAGATGCTAATTTTTGGAATACTGCAGTATAGGCAAGAGCACTCTGGAAAGATTTTGAATATAAGAGGGTTTTGATTATAGGACGGAATTGACTCTGTCATATCAATAATCAGAAAATATTCCTCTGATAATAATTTCTCCACAGTTGTGGAGGCCATAATTAGCATTCCAGATTATGAGGGAAATAGTTGGTGCCACTTCATCCCAGTGTTAACTGGACAGACACTCATATATATCTTAATGAACTGCCTGAGTGTTCCTCCTGAAAGGAAACACCTCTGCTAAAATCATATCTCCTGGATGGGGTCCAGCCTCACAAAAGAGGGAAAGAGCCTTTTCTCTGCAGAACACATTAAATGCCTGATATTTCTGTACAGTTTGTGTGGGAGTTTGGAGATGTCTCTCCCACCATCACCCAACCCTTCTGGGTCTCCAACCCTCTGAGGAGGGAACTGGAGGGTCAGCCTTTCTTCATCCCATCCTCCTAGGAACTAAAGCCACAAACCCCCTCTCTCTACCCTCCCACCCCTAACTTCTACTCCACTACCGGTTCCCTGAGGCAAAAGCTGCTTGCAGTTGGTTAACTGACAGCCTAAGGATGAGTCTGAAAAAAGGAGAAAGGAGCAGGACTTGTGGGGAAGGTAAAGTGGTAGAAAGACTTCTCTTCTTTAGAAGAGAAGAAAAAAAGATGATGATACACTGGCGAGGAAGCACTTTCTGCTACCAACTGAGACAGGGCACAGCTTGAAAGGTGGGTTGAGGGTAAACATAAGAAAATTTACACCATTGGGAGCATGTCTTTCCAATTATTAAGAACATAACTAAGAACATTCCCTTGTATTACTATGTTCTTCAGCTCGGCTGCTATAACATTTATTTCTCAAGGTTCTAGGGGCTGAGAATTACAAGATCAAGGTGGCAGGATATCTGGTCCTTCATGGGGGCCATCTTCCTGGCTTGTAGACGGCCAGTGTTCACATTATGTCCACACACACACAGTACCGAGGAAGAGAGAGGGGCTCTGGTCCCTCCCTCCCTTTATAACGGCACCAGCCCCAACCAGGGAGCTCCACTCCCATGACCATACAAACACAAAGGCTCCACTTCCAAACATCATCATATTGGGGATCAGTGCTTGGACATGGGAATTTGGGTGGTGGTGGGTGGGGGACATATTCAGCCCATAGCAATAACGCTGTGACTGGCTCAGGAAAAATGGTGCTAAAGGGTAGAGGCAGGACTGGCCACAGGGTGCTGTGTGTTGATATCAGAGGATTGACTTTCCACTTCACATCCTTGGCTTCCAGTTTTCCTATTGTCTTTCTATAGTGATGTCACGTACTGTACACAAATAATACATTTAATTGTAAAACATTAAACATTATTTCTTCAATAGAGAAATAACAGAGAGGAATATTTTATTAGTGTCTCGGCTTTCTTTTCTGGTTTCTTTCTAGAATGTAATACTTGTTTTTTTTTTTTTCACATTTTCAAAGATCATTAGTGTACTTTTTCTTCTCTCTCCATTTCAGAAATACAGTGACCCCAGAAGCATTGTGTAGACTGGGTGATAGAGTGTTCAAAAGCATTGGACAGACCCAGCTTTGCATCCTAGCTCTCTCTCTTACTAGTTGGCTTGACCTCATTCAAGTTGGGAAAATTGAGTAAGAGAATTTAACACCAAATATGTATGCATTAAATGGCATACAATAAACACTTACTGGCAGTTTTGGTAGCATTTTCTGCTTTCCCATATCTGGAAAGATCTGTATTAAAAATTATAACAAAATTATAGATTTGTTCTACTGAGATTAAAATAGTTTAAGTTGAGTAAATTTATAGTCTCCCTGAAAAAGCATCCAAATTCATATAAACTCACAAGAGCATAGCAACCGTGATCCAAGTGTAAATATTACCTCTGCACAATCAAGATGATTTATTCCTACTCTTAGAATCTACTTTTGAATTATTTCCCGTCTTATTGGATGTTACCATGTTTTCTAGAAATTGTTATCTCTTTCTCTCGTTCCCTCACCCTCTAGCAATCAGTCATCAGATCCTTTTAATTCTATCCTCTGATTATTTTGGAAACCCATCGTCTCTTCTCTATACCCACCGCCATTGTGCATTTCTTAACTGGGTCACAGTGACCTCTCAATCGGTTGGTTGGTTTGTTTTTGTCACTTGCCTCTCTAATCCAGCTTCCCTCGTGGTTCACTGTGACCACCTGCCTCAGTTCTGGTCAATGGAATGGAAGAAAGAGTGTCGTGTACCATTTCTGCTAAGCATCGTGAAAGTGAGGCAACATGCATGTCCTACTTCATCTCTTTCTCTTTCCTGATAAATAGATTGTAGTATCACAGTTGGAGCCAGATCAGCTCTTTGAACTTGTGAGGTGGGATGCTAAAGATAGTGGGCTAGCAAGAGAGAACTGAAATTTATAAGGATCAGACCTTCCAAACGTGCTTTAGACTGGCTTCCTCAGGTAATAACTTATGTATGAGAGAAATCAACTTCTGTCCTGTGTGTGTCAATATTATTTTGAATTACTGACACATTTAGGCAAGCTAAATCCTAAAATATGTAACATCCACTATCTTTCAGAGTCTTTTCTACTTTTCATATTTCATATTCCATCTCTTTACTACTGGACATGTCTCTACAAAATACTGATCTTAGAATGGTTTCAGTCCTACTGTTTTTTTTTTTCATATTGTTCCTTGGAACTTGCAGTTCTAGTCTTCCTTATTTGGATTTTAGAATTCTTGCTTGATTTTAAATACCCTGTCCAAAAATCATCTCCCATAAGCAATCACTGACAATCTCCCTTATGCCCTCAAAAATAATTTTGCTTTTTCTCTGTGCCTTACACTTTCCTCAGCTGTACAAGATTACATTATTTCACCATTCACACACATTGACAATTCTTATTTCTATGTGTCCTTCCCCCCCTACTCCTTGAGGGCAGTGATTCTATTGTACACATTTGCTGGGTCTAGCAGTAACTGGCAATTAGTAAGTACTCAATAAAAATTTGTTCAAGTATGGTTTTGATTGTATAGGGCATAATTACATTTCTGGAGTTTTTAGATAAAAATAATGTTGCATAGTCACTGTTTCTCAAATCAAAGGGAAAAAAGCACATTTACTTGTTCCATTAAGGGCTGTTAAAATTTTTCAAGTTTTCTGTTGCATGTTATTAAAAAGACTGCATGACCTTATTTCAGATACCACATTCTGTTTTGAAATGCTTCATAATAAAGAATGTGGCCTCAGATCAATGTTAGAATATTAAAGTAACATTAAAGTCAGTGTAATAAAATTGACTAGAATTGTTGAAGCAGAATTTTAGACACATCTATTATCTTTTTAAAACATAACTTTCTAACAGTGTTTCTTTCTTGTATAAAGTTTTGTACCCAACTTTTCTTCCCCTAAATGTTTCAGAGCAGTTTCCCATGTTTTTAAGTTGTCCTCAAAACCATTAAAAAAATACCTGCATAATATTCACTCTATGGCTTCTATACTTTATTTAACTACTCTGCTTTCTGTCCTCATGGATTTGCCTGTGCTGGACATTTCATAAAACTGGCATCAGGCAATATGTGGTCTTTTGTGACTGGCTTTTTTCACTTTGCATAATGCTTTCAAGGTTCATTGGTATTGTATCAGCATATTATCAGTACTTCATTCCTTTTATTGCTTAATAATATGCCATCAGATGTGTATACCGCATTGTGTTTATCCATTCATCACCTGATGGATATTTGGAGTGTTTCCATTTTTTGGTTATTATGAATAATAATGTTGGGAACATTCATGGGCAAGTTTTTGTGTAGACATATGTTTTCTTTCTCTTGGATATATAGCTACAAATGGGATTGCAGAACCGTATAGTGACACCATCTCTAGCATTTTGATGATCTATTAAACTGTTTTCCAAAATGGCTGCACCATCTGACATTGCCACTAGCCATGTATTAGGGTTCCAATTCCCCCACATTCTCACCAGTGCTTGTTGTTTTTATCAGTATTTTGATTACAGCCATTCAAGTGGGTGTGAAGTGATATCTCATTGTAGTTTAATTTCTTTTCCCCTGTGACTATGGATGTTGGGCACCTCATCATGTGCTGATTGGCCATTTTTATATTTTCTAAAACTCTTATTTATTCCTATAACAAATCTCACCACTCTGTTTTTGTTCATAGAATGTAGTGGGCAATGCTCCAGTGTTAGCACATTCTGGAGACATTCAATGTCACATAGCAAAATGGAGTAGGAAGGGACCTTAAGAGTTTTCAAGTGAAATACTCTTAATTTACAGTTAAAAGAATTAATAGCTAGAGAGGTTAAGGGATTGCCAATTGAGGTGAAGCAACCTAGAACTTGAAAGCAATGATTACTTTCAAACCACTGTGGTCTCCTTGCAAATCAGAGAAGAAGAGTACTTTGTCAATGATATAAACTCTCATTTTATACTTGAATGTTTTGGTAGCAAGAGAATTGAATATAATAGTAGAAAAGTATTCTGCTTTACTTTTAGCTACTGAAAGAAACTGATAATAGTTTGGATCTGTACAATTTATCTCAGCTGATGACCTAGACTTAACAATTCTGTCCATACTAAAGCACAATATTAATAGGTTTCAAACATATCACTCAAGGAAAGATATCTAGCTTATCCGTTGCTGGATTAGGACCAGGATATTAAATTCTTAGATTTCTGACTCACTGGGTTGGTAATCTTTTAGCTAAACACTACACTGCACCCTCTTTATTGGATCTTTCCAGGAAGCAGAGTTGTCTGCAGTTCCTGATGCAATTACTCTTGAAGTTGTTCATTCTAATAAAATTACACTCAGGATATATTAAAATACTTTTTTAAAAAGGCAGGCTCTGTATGATTTGCTGTTTGCACAGATGAAGTTATATAGACTACACAGAATATTGAGATGCAACCCATTAGAATGTATTACTGACTTGTTCTTTCCCAAATGTCAGTGTTCAGAATTTCTAAACCTAAGACATGTCTGAGATGCACAGGAGCAATGTCATTGATACTCAGGGTTGTGTTTACCAAAGCCATTTCACATTACAGAGGCAGTCATATGATGAAAAAATGCAAAGTATAAATAATTTTTCAAATTACAATAATTAGTCATAAGTCACATTTATCTAAGGGGGCTAATTTAATTTTTTTAAAGTTTTAACTTAAATTCCAGTTAATTAACATACAGTATAATATTAGTTTCAGGTGTACAGTATAGTGATTCAACACTTCCATACATCACCTGGTGCTCATCTCAGCCAAATGCACTCCTTAATCCCCATCACCTGTTTAACCTCCCCTCCACCTCCCCTCTGGAAACCATGAATTTGTTCTCTGTACTTAAAAGTCTGTTTCTTGGTTTGCCTCTCTCTCTTTTTTTCCTCTGCTCATTTGTTCTGTTTCTTAAATGGGGTAACTTTATTTTTAACTTTTTTTTTATTTTTAACTTTTTCAAGAAATTCCGTACCATTTTCCACAGTGGCTGCACCAGTTTGCATTCCCACCAACAATGCAAGAAGATTTCTCTTTCTCCACATCCTTACTAGCACCCATTGTTTCTTGTATTGTTAATTTTAGCCATTCTGACAGGTGTGAGGTGATATCTCTGCAGTTTTGATTTGTATTTCTCTGATAATCAGTGATGCTGAGAGATCTTTTCATGTGTCTGTTAGGCATCTGTATGTCTTCTTTGGAAAAATGTTTATTCATGTCTTCTGCTCATTTTTAATTGGATTATTAATTTTGGGGGTGTTAAGTTTTATAAGTTTTTTATATGTTTTGGATATTAGCCCTTTATCAGATATGTCATTTGCAAATATATTCTCCCATTCCATAGGTTGCTTTTAGTTTTGTTGATTGCTTTCTTTGCTGTGCAAAAGCTTTTATTTTGATGAAATCCCAATAGTTTATTTTTGCTGTTGTTTCCCTTGCCTCAGGAAGCATACCTAGAAAGAAGTTGCTATGGCCGATGTCAAAGAGGTTACTTCCTATGTTCTCCTCTGGGATTTTGATGGTTTCCTGTCTTACATGTAGGTCTTTTATCCATTTTGATTTTGGTTTTTTTGTATGGTGTAAAAAAGTGGTCCAGTTTCATTCTTTTGCATGTTGCTGTCCAGTTTTCCCAACACCATTTGTTGAAGAGACTGTCTTTTTCCCATAGTACATTCTTTCCTGCTTTGTTTAAGATTAATTGACCCTGGGGCGCCTGGGTGGCTCAGTTGGTTAAGCGACTGCCTTCGGCTCAGGTCATGATCCTGGAGTCCCGGGATCGAGTCCCACATCGGGCTCCCTGCTCAGCAGGAAACCTGCTTCTCCCTCTGACCCTCTTCCCTCTCGTGCTCTCTATCTCTCATTCTCTCTCTCTCTCAAATAAATAAATAAAATCTTAAAAAAAAAAGATTAATTGACCCTGTAGTTGTGGGTTCCTTTCTGGGTTTTCTATTCTGTTCCATTTATCTATGTATCTATTTTTGTTTCAGTACCATACTGTTTTGATCACTACAGCTTTGTAAAATAACTTGAAGCCTGGAAGGGTGATGCCTCCAGCTTTGTTTTTCTTTTTCAAGGTTGTTTTGGCGATTTGGGGTCTTTTGTGGTTCCATACAAATTTTAGGATTATTTGTTTTAGCTCTGTAAAAATGCCATTGGAATTTTGATGGGGATTGCTTTAAATGTATAGATTGCTTTGGGTAGTATAGACATTTTAACAAAATTTGTTCTTCCAATCCATGAGCTACCTTTAATGTTAATGGTAGATAACATCTCATAGTTCAGTGAGTGAAACTGGACCTGGAGTCTTGTTATTACCCATGGCAAAGCCACCTAAGAACTACATATTTTAAAAGGGCAGGTAACTAGGAATTTTTGCCTTTGAATAGAAATAGCTACTGATGTATAATATGTCTCAATGATTATACTTGATATTGGAAAAACTAGTATATTTCCAATATTCTATGTCACTTTATATATATATATATATATATATATATATATATATATATATTAAATATAATCTAGAGATCAACCATAAAATACCAGTCTGCAATGAATATAAATTTTGTTATGGAAGAGATGTTCAGGATTTAGTTATATTAGTATCCCATTTCTTCTTTTCTGTATTTTTGCATTACTTTATCATTTTGTTTTTCTCAACATAGAATAATTTGAGTATAAAGCAAAGAACTACAGTTGTCAAAGACATTTGAAACAATTTCATTATTTTTTGTGTGTTTCTCTGAAATCTCTTAAATATTACTTATTCTAGATGTTTAATGTTATTGAAATCAAATTAGTCACACAAGAAAGTCTTCTAAATAAATATGTTGAAAAATTTCTGAGCTTGATTCTTTTTGTAGGCCTGCTTTCTCTTTTGTGACCAGTGAGAATTTACACAGGAGATTTTATTTCATCTTCTATGCTATCTTTTATGAACACTTTTTATATTAAAGTCCATGAAATACAGAAATTATTGCTTTTATAAAAAATTTTTGTATATTCTGAATCTAATACTGAAAGATGAAAAAAATTCCAAGCTTGCATGTGCTATTCATAATTACAAGAGAAATACTGATACTGATTACATATAAAATCCATCATGATCTAAAAATACTCTTCAAAAGTTAGATTAATTGGTACCTCTCAGCCACTTTGAGATCATGCCAAAACCATTTCCCTTCTCAAGGAAAATTTCATTTCCAAAATTCCATCATAAATTGAAATCTAAGTAATAATTATTTTAAAATATTTAAGGATTTCTATCTCAGAATTATTATTTCTTATTCTTTTCTATGCTTAATTTTACTTAAGTATATTGGAAGGTAAGTACCAGTTTGAATTTTTTTGTTTCTTTGTTCAGTTTTTGTTCTTTTATTCATTAACATTTATTGACCATTTACAATAACAAACAAGAAACTGTACTGGGGCACCTGGATGGTTCAGTTGGTTAAGCGTCTGCCTTCAGTTCAGGTCATGATCCTGGGACCCTGGGATTGAGCTCGGCAGGGAGCCTGCTTCTCCCTCTCCCTCTGCTTGTGCTCTCTCTCTCTCTCTCTCAAATAAATAAATAAAATCTTTAAAAAAAAAAAAAGAAAGAAACTGTACTGAAATCTATGCAAGACAAAATTAAATGCCAAATTGACCCTGCTCACAATCTACTTGGATAACTAATTCATGCATAAGTTGAATACAAGGAAAATAAATATTTTTCTCTTCTTTCTACTCATCTTCTGTGGCCGTGACATAGGCAAATCATAAATGAGAAAGATATTAATGTTATTAGCTAAAATGAAAATTTAATTCTAATTTATTTTGATGCTAAATATTGTGCTATTGATTTAGGGGTGTAACAATTTGTAGAATGTATTCCTTCTTTTAAGTATTTACAGGTCTGTTGTGGAATCAGATATATGAACAGGTGCTTACTACACAATTTGACAAGTATCATAATAGTGGAAAGTCCAGAGTAATTAGAGAACACATAGGAAGAGACTACAGTGGCCCAGACATGTTCACCAGTGGACAGAACTTTAAGTGTGGCTCTGAAGTTCTGAAGGTAAACATGATTATATATCCAGGTGAACTGAGAATGATTGAGGGTGGAAAGAACAAGTCAGAAGCATAGACACGGTATTTTTATGTAACTATATGGATGGAAATGACCCCCCAAAAACTTGATAAAATGTAAAAGCGATGAGGGGTTTTTTTGTTGTCTAGAAATTAACATAATAGACACTCCAGAATAAGCCCATGGAGTAGTTTTCATCTTCAATTTTATTTCTTTGTGGATTGCATGAACTTGTAAGTATATATTTCTTTCATGTTAAGGAAATAATTTCTTTTTCCCTCTAATGTAGTAGAAGTGTTAACCTTTAAGGGAGTACCATCTCCTAAGAGAGATCCTGACTCAATCATTGCATATCTGGGAAGGCTGGGAGAACTGTAGAAAACTGAGGGGTTTGGACAGAGAAAGAAGGAATAAATGATGATAACAATATCATTGATATATGCCTAATCAAAGAGAGTTGTAAATTAGGAATCCTACAAAAGTAGAAGTGCTATCAGTTCAACATGCTCGACATCTGCAGTCATCAGGGAAATTCAGAT
This sequence comes from Zalophus californianus, assembly GCF_009762305.2. Taxonomy (NCBI): domain Eukaryota; kingdom Metazoa; phylum Chordata; class Mammalia; order Carnivora; family Otariidae; genus Zalophus; species Zalophus californianus. The sequence continues at coordinate 128,553,420 of NC_045598.1, forward strand.
TCAAACTACAATTTCTCACTATATGCCACCAGAATATCTAAAATAAAAAAAATCTGACAATATCAAGAGGTGGCGAGGGTATGCAGGAACTGGAATAACCTCATATTACTGGTAGAATTTAAAATGGTACAACCACTTCGGAAAACAATTTGGTAGATATTCTACAATTAAACATACCATATGATCCAGCAATCCCCCCCCCTAGGTAATTACCCAAGCTAAATTAAAACATATGCCCACACAAAGATTTGTACATGAACATTCACACTAGTGTTATTTATAATGGCCCCAAATTATAAACAATCAATATGTCCATAAATAGGTGAATGAATAAGCAAACGGTAGTTTATCCGTATGATGAATACTGTTCAGCTAAAAGGAATAAGCTACTGTTACATACAACATAGATACCTCTTAAAATCATTATTCCAAGCAGAAAAAGAAAAGGAAGAAGAAGAAGAAGGAAAAAAAAAGACAAAAATGTGTCTGATTTCCTTTATATGAAATTTTAAATCTGTATAAATTTATAGTGACAACAGATTAGTGGTTGCCTGGGACAGGGGCTGGGAAGATTGCAGAGGCACAAGGAAACATTTTGTGTTGATGGAGATATTTTATATCATGACTGAGGTGGTGGTTATCTAAATGTATATATAAGTTAAAATTCACTAAACTGTATACTTTTATTTATTTATTTATTTATTTATTTATTTATTTATTTATACATACATTTATTGTATATAAAATCAACCTCAGTAAAGTTGATTAACAATGGGATAAAAAATCCATAGGAGAGAAAACTAAATACTGAGATTGAGATCTTTCATGATATAAAGTGAATTTTCATTAAATGAGCAGATAATTTGTTTTGAATAATTGATGACACAATAGCCATGAGCAAGTGTGGTGTTTTTGGTTATACCCTTTATCTGCTAGATTATTCTAGACTCTGCATCAGCTCTTAAGCCAAACCTGATTCTAGCTTTCTCATCTTAGACTGTTCAATACATGGGGGGCCGGCAGTAACAAGATCAGACAGAAAGATGATTTGAGAATTAGGAGTGATGTTACTATGCATTATTTACATTGTTCTTATAAAGGCACAACTCTGCATACTGATTTAGGCATATTTCATTCTCAGGGATCTCATTCACAATCAATACCCAGGCTTAAGGCTTTATTTCAAATAATTTATTATTGATACCTCACTCAAATATAAAATTAGCACAATTCCAGCAGAGTTCCAGGAAATTGCATGAAAAGGGCAATAGAACATATTTTATGTGATCCAAGTGGAGATACATAAATGAAAGCTTTTAAAGGTTAATACTTTCTCTATATGTTTGGTAATTCCAAACATCCAACCTACCCCAATTCTCACCCGGCACACTTAAATCTGACATTTGAAATTACTCACCATACTGCCTTTGATAGATGTATGAAAGACGAAATGCTGATGATAAGTAAGGGATGCACACCTTCACTCCTCATTTTGGCTTTGTGGTCCCCCTTCTTGTCACTTACCAGGACTATCCAATTACATCACAAATGTTTAGTAACGATGATGGTAGTGAAGCATTGCACAAATTATTAGGAGATTAAATGTGATGAACAAAGCAGTTTTAAAAATATTGATATAAGAGAAAACTGAATGTGAATTAATAGAGAAGTAAATTTATATGTATTTCCAGGATAAAAAAAAACAGGAGAACCAATATTATACAGAGAAATATTCAGAATTAATTTAGTCTGTAAACCTAGCTTTTGCCTAGTTTGATCTTGAAGCATAGTTATAAAACATAAAGTAATTATGGTAGACAAGGATAAAAGCCATTATCTCCATTTTTATGGTGTCCAGTGATTTCTCCAAGGAGATGCTGAACAAAGTACATTTAAATTTTATCCATATAAGTATTGATTTTGACATTTCACTAAATTTCTGGGCTTTAATAACTAATTTATGAATCAGATATGAGAATTCAGATGTTTTAATTCAATGAGTTTCATATTAGGAATGAATTCCAATGGAAATCCTTTTAAGTTTCTTTAGGCTATAGAATAGAACATGTGCCCTTGGTTACCCCTGAGATCTTTTTCTTTTAAAGAGGAACATGAACACCTTCTGATAAACATCAATTTATGGCATTAAATGTCTTTTACAATATTGGAGCTGATAGACAACTTTAGGATACATGAACCCCATTCATGAATGTCTATATTAAGGAACCATGGTTTATAAAGAAGAGTCTGTAATACAGAAAAATAGTCTTCAGAAGTAAAAGGTCTTCCTCTAAAGCCAAAAGATAAATGTGTTTGGTGGTGAGAAGGAGGAAGTCTTGAGATTTTTGAGTCACCCAAACATTCTTTGTTTCATAAATTGGGAACAATCGATTTTTAAGTGACTTTAACAATATCTACTAAACAATAAACTTCTGCTAACAATCATCATTGGCCCTCCCGTCAGGAAGGAATCCATTTTCGCCTCATTTTAGTCTCAATTATGCTGTCAGGGCAAATGCTATGCTTCGTTGCTTAGCTTTAATAGTCAAATGAGTATATTTGGAAACAGTTAATATGCTAGATTTGAAATAAAAATAGAAATGTTATGTTTTGGCAACAGATACACCTGGACTAAACCTATGTGTAATATTTGTGTAATTAGTGAATACTTTCTCAAAAATCAGTTTTGTGTACGATATTCCAAATGGTTTGTATTAAAATGTTAATTAAAAAAAAATCTGTCAAATGACTCTAGTATACTGCTATGATGAGGTATTTCCAAAAGCTCTTGTAACTAAAATATAGCGCTTATAACTGATCCCTTTAAAATGAATTGTACATGTGTGTGTATTTGCATTAAACATAATTAACTAACCACAGCCCACAGCTTATGTCTGTACGGTGTGTGTAATCTGTTTATAGAACAGAGCAGATGACATAATGTAGATTTTGGCAAGTAATCACATTCTCCTTCCACAAACAACATCTGAAATGATAAAAACAAAACAAAACAAAACAAAACACATACAGATGAATGGCTCCTAATAGGTAAAATCATTATAACCCATATTTGCCAACACAATTTTAATCCTGTTTTGTTGGTCAAATATTTTGAGAGGAAAGTATATGATTCAAGCACATGGCTCAATATTTCACTTTAACAGGAGAGTAACTCTCGGGCATCAGGGATGTGGGGCCAGGAAACACTGCAGTTGGAAAGCTGAGCTGGGGGCTGAGTCACGTGCCTCAGGTTAGCCTTGCTGAATATGCCAGTGCTGTGATCCTACACATAGTCTTAAATCTCATTGTGCCCACTTCCTTATCCTTTGAAACGGAGTCCCAATTGCATATACTCCCTCTCTGTCCCCTGCAAAAAAGGAAAAGAAAAAAGAATGTCATCTAAAGACGTAGAGTTCTCCCTTCTGCTCTCCTTCCTACCACGTAAGTATGGAAATCCCTCATCACATGCCAGGCATGGAAGGACAGGTCTCTCCCCTAACTTTATGCAAAGTGATGAAGATGTCGCCATTAATCACTAATTTTTCAGTATGTTCTTCCAGCATCCCGACTATTCTTAACTGGATTCCTAGTTACTTTCTCATAAAGTTTTCAGTTTCCTGAAGAGTTTCTTTAAAGATACACACGTTTTCCTGATTATAAAAGAGTTGCTATTCACTGTATGTTATTTAGAACATTTAGAAAGATAACGAGAAACAAATTTTAAGTTATCTAAAATTAAGAGATAAGAATTGCATTTTTATATTTATCTCCGTTTTAACATACATTTAAATATATATGTATATTTAAAAATTCAGGTCCTATCCTCTATAATCAACTCAGAATTGAGAAAATATTATAATTTTAATTCTAATAATATTATAGTATTATTTTCTAATGCCATTAAATATTGTTGGGACTACCCGTGGTGATTTTAGGGTCCATGTCATGCCATAATTACTAATGCTATTTCCATCTTTGGTATTATAATCAACATGGCAATCTTTGTATAAAAATCATATCTGTATAATCTGTTTCTGATTATTCCCTTAAGCTTGATATATCAGTTGAGATATTTTCAGTGCACAGTAAAAGAAGACCAAACTCTGAGTAGATTTTTTTTTTTAAAGAATTTTACTATCTCACTTAACAAAAGGTCTTATTACTACTGGCTAGCATGTAAAATATAAAATTGTTTAAATCCTGACTTCAAGCAAGTTTCCTTTACAGAAAGAATGTGCAGGGAGATGTGCTCTTAAATCTGGCAAGTAGACAGGATTCCATTTCTTTTTAACTGTTTGTTAAGAGGACCCCAGAAAACAGCTGTAAGGCCAGAAGGTCACTTCCCACAGATGCTTGTCGGTTTTTCCAAGCTCCAGCAGCCCCCATCAAAGAAACATTGAGATCCTACCTTGAACCATCAATTCATTGTGCATTGTATTTCCTATCCTAATCATTTCAAATTTCCTGGCATCCCTTGGTCTTGGTAATGATTTTATATGTCTCTCAGACATTCTAAGATCTTTGTAGTTAAAACATTTAACCTGATTTGAGCTCTCACTATATACCAGGTGATGACCTAGCTAATAACGATGTAAGGTATTTAGACTTAATCCCCCTTTTTAAATAAAAGGCAAACTAATACATGCAAACTGCTTACACAATCAACTTCCCCCCCCCCCCCCGACCCAAACTTTATGGCTCCTGGTTCCCATGGGGTCACATTTTGTGCTTTTATTTTCATGAGGCTTCAGTGAATTTAGGGTGAGACCCAGATATAGGCAGTTTTAACCTCTCAGATGATTCCTACCTCTGGACCATTCATTGAGAAATACTACTTTTGAGTGATCTGGCTACTTTACTTCTGGCTAGTTTTATTCCCCTGTGATGGTAAAATAAATGTAGATGGAACAAAAGTATCTTTTAGAAAGCATGTTAATATCTTCAGTTTCCAAAATGGTCTATTCCACATATCTGATTAATTCCAGAGGCTACAGAAAGAATGTTTGTTTGTTTGAATGTTGTTTTGGGTTTGGGTCAGGTCTGTCCTTTATCATACAAAACAGAGTTTATGAGAAGTAAGATTTATCAATTTGGAAGAAAGGTGATAAACATAAATTAGTGTTTATGCCTAATTGGAAATAAATTTAAAGGCTTTCCTTTGTATCTGGTGAGAGTAACCAATCTAATAATTATCACCAAATTATTGCTCGAGTATATCCAGACTGTAACACTGGTTTTTAAGACAGGCTATTCATATGGGACATTTAAATAAATGTTTCTTTTTTTGTAAGTAATACCTTGGAACAGAGCAGCGTGATTTCCTTAACACACCATATGCTATTTAATTGGCCCTTGCTTGGTTTCTAGAGGTGGTTTTAAAAATATTACAACTTTGGAAACAGTGGTCATTTAGTGAGCAAATAATAATTGCATTCCAATTAATATATAAAGATTATAAAAATATCCCCTTTTGTACTCAGACAAGTAAAAATTTTGAATCAAGTCTTCAATTCATTTTATGTTAATGTGTTAATAAAATTTCAAAAGGACCTCGCTTTTTAAAAAGGACTTTCCAAAGCTTAAACTAAGAACTAATAAGTTATATAGCTTGCACTACTAGCCAACTTGTATCTGTTATCCTTAGATCCTGAAAATCTTATTGTAAGATTCATCATTACAAAATAAACTGCTACACTAGGAAGCATCTTTCACCTAGCATTCTTCTTTTGTTATTATTCCAGCCTAATTCTTGAACAGTAGCACATATCTCTAAAGAAACATCTATTATATTCTGGCTCCCAACATGGTCCTTTGGATTATGACAAGAAAATGACAATACACAACTATCCTCAAATAGTGAAACATTTTCCATTATTTTAAAAAGTGTGGTTATTTCTAACACATGCTTTTATAATATTTTTAAATGATACCAGTTATAAACACTCTCAATACCACTTCACTCATGTTATCTTGTAAAAACTGTAAGGCAAAAATGCTTTTCCACTTTGAAATGAGACCTGCGGTCCAATGCAGGGCAAGGGAAGAAGACCCTTAAGTCTTAAGCCCACATTTACTATAAGATAACCAACTGCTATTATTTCATATTACTTTGTTTTTAAGATGAGGAAAAGGAAATACAATTAGGTAAAAACTTTGCCTAACATTACAATGTAGGTAATTAGAGCATATCAGGAAGCAAAACAAGAGCAACTGAGCTATGCCCCACTCAGTAATCTCCTTGTCATGATTTTAGAGAAACACAATATGTGTAGATCTCAAAATCATGCCAAAATAATATCTCTTAGCACTGGAATGCATATTAGCAAGTGTGAGGGCTGTGCTGGGGGGTTACATGTTTGCCGCATTAACTCTGCTGGTGCTACTTGTATAGCTCAGTGGGTAGGGGCTTAGAGTAAAGTAGATTTGGTTCAAACCCCAGCTCTACACTTTCTTGCTGTATGATCTTGGACAAGTTAGTTAACTTTCTAAACCTCAGTTTGCTCCTATGTAAAATGGAGCAAGTATTAGAATTGACTCATAAAGTATTTGTAAAAATAAAATAACAATTGTATAATGTTCTAGACCCAGAGATCTGGCATAGAGTGAGAGTCTATTCTTCATTGTCACTTTAAATATGAATATTATTATTTTTAGTTCACAGGAGAAGAAACTGAGCAACATCAATTAAGGCACCAACTAACTATCTGAAACCATGTAACTAAAAAGTGGTAAATCTGAGATTGAAACCCAGGCCAAATGACTCCAGATAAACAGGATGCTTAATATTTAACCACTGTGCTGAACTGTCACCAGGCAACTGCATTCAGATTCCTCTATCTGAAACACATTTCCCACCCTATCCCTCCTTCAGGAAAGTCAGCTTTTTCTGGGCATTTAGGATGGCATGAAACATATTACCAAAGAACCTTCTACAACTAAATGGAAGGTTAATGGGAATGGCTCCTGCCAATTCACATATGGCACAGGCCTTGGGTTATTGTTGAACTGATACAGATCTTCTCCATTGCTTTCTGTTTGGTTCTTTGAGGTTCCAAAAAACAGATATATATTAGAAATGATAATAGCCATCTTACCTTGTTTCCAGGACTCTTCCTGCATCTGTTCTTGCTGATAACACAATACTGGGGAAGATGATACTCCCCAGAATACCCCAGTCTGCCATCAGCCTCTTCCATTCTTTCTGCCTTGAACATTTTCTGGGATTGCAGGCTCTGAATTAGTACAGAGAGAAAAGCTTAAGAAACTAAACAATAGCACTCTGACAACTCCAAAAGTAGCCCCTGGGTACAAATGAAATAACTGTCTGATTTTCTACAGCCCTCTGACTTGGGGAAAAGATGAAGTTTTCTGACACTCTTTCAGTGGATGAGATAACTCTTGCTTCATGAGGCAAAAACACGGGTGGCCACATTTTATTGCCTTCAGACGTGGTCTGTGGATGTGCGTGGGCCTTTGAACAATGCTGGGAAGTATTGAGGGGGCTTCCGGGGCACAAAGAACCCACAGTTAGGTGTTTGTCTTTTTCTCTAAGGGGGAACAGCAACTCCATGAATAATGAGAGTCCAGCGTGATGAGCGTTATGATAGAGATGATACATTGCACTAAGGGGACACAGAAGATAAGTAAATAACTCCACTGCTTAGATAGTCTTTGCTTGGGCAGGGGCATGAAGGGGGAAGTAAAAACAGGTCACCAGAAGGTGGCTGCTCTGCCCATATTGTGGGCATTGATGCAAGATCCAAGCTGGGCTTATAGGCATGAATATAATCCCAAGAAGGAAAACAAAAATGATACTCAACCATGAAATTTTTTGTGGAGAGTAAAAAAAAGAATAACCTTGGGCAATTAATATAGAAAGGAGATGGAAAAGTAAAATTTAACTACAGCACATAGAAATGTGAGGACCCAGGTAAGAGTCTTATGATTTGGGTTCTCATCCTGGTTCTCTCCCTACTCAGGATATAAAGCAAGTTAAATCCAACTTGTGGACCTCACTCCTCAGCCATAAGCGAGATGGGTAGCCAGGGAGGGACTCTGAAGACCATTCCAGCTCTTGTGTTCTCTGACTCCATGTCTTAGTCCTGGAAAGCAATAACAATATGCAACTCTAGTGAAACTGTCACAGTCAGAGATGGCAGAGTAGTGCTCACCTCTACAATTCAGAAGTAAGGTAGCAGCCCCGAACAAGGTCAGGCCCCAAAGGATGCATAGCCAGTGGGCACATTATAGATGTTGAAGATTTAGAAATAATATCTGTGGAGTATACTTAAGTATGAAGTCTCAGACTCATATCATACCAAAATAAATTATTCCTAAATTTAAAAGAAAAGGAAAAATCCCAGAAATGAAAAAAATGAATTTGCAAATAGAATGAGAGTAAAAAGAAGAAATGAGCAGGGATGATAGTTTTCAGTAGTCACATGTTTTCAAGTCAGCTGTTTATAATAAGCTTCAACTTTAACTTGATGAATTATTTATTGTTCTGTTTTTTTTGAAAATAGTTACATCAAATAGTTTGGAAAATGGGTCCAGATGTAGAACTTCTTTGGCATTATTGGGCATATATGTGCAAATGGGAGATTGATGATTTGATTAAAAATAACTAAAATCTCATCTTATGTTAGAAATATCTGAAAATAGTTTTAGTGTTAAAAGTATAATATGTAGGGGTGGCCTGGGTGGCTCAGTTGGTTAAGCATGTGACTCCTGATTTCGGCTCAGGTCATAATCTCAGGGTCATGAGATCCAGCCCTGCATTGGACTCCACGATGGGTGTGGAGCCTGCTTAAGATTCTCTCTCTCCCTCTCCCTCTGTCCCTCCCCATGAGCCCCACTTGTGCTCTCTCTCTCTCTCCAAAAAAGGTGTAATAAGTAAACTTAAAAAACGATTAACTTATTTGGTAATAGAGGAGGAATACATTGGCATTGTTACTAATTATTAAAGATTAGTGTATCTCTGTAGAAACTCAACTGCACAGAGTTAATTGGTATTTCCTCTTTCTATAAAAGAATGGGGGAAAGGAAAAAAATTTAAAGTAAAAGAGAGTGGAAATGTGTAAAATTGTCATGAATGGCTAACTCTCTAAGGATGTTACAATAGGTCTTTGTTTATAGAGGCCAAAAGATTATGAGACTTTTCAGTAAATTGGAGAGAGCATTTATTTAATTATAGATATTTCACTATAATTTTAGAGGAAATACCACACAATTACATAAACACTGAATATAATATCTTTTTAATTTGCTAGTGTGTGGTTAAATCTATACTCTAAGATAAAGAGAGCCATAATTATATGTACTTTTGAAGTTATGTCTAATCTTTTACCAAATACAACTCTCTATTATTTTATTTGTAAATATGTTAGCATATCAACACTTTTAGCACTAATATTTGGTGATTTCTTGACAATAATTGTTTATATTCCCTTTCTCTTGAAAATATCTGTATCATTTCACCTGGTTAATATTTTAGAAGAATACGGCTGGCAACATTTTTAAAATTCCATGTTTTGAAATTGTATTTAAAGTTCTTTGTAGAATATATTGCTTACTGTTTGCAATCGATAAGGCTTTGTTTCAAAAATTTTTTCTTTCCACTTGAACATAATTACTAGTTTATGCTATTTAACAATTTTATGCACACTGAAGTGGTTTTTTGGTTCAGTGTACCTTGCCTGGATAGTTTTACAATGTTTTCGACAGTGCACATTTTTATAACTGCTAGATGAAAGAATTGATCTATTTATCTGAATCTTCCACAATATACAGTGGATCTTTGGAAAAAAGAAATAGTTTTTAGCCTAAATAAAAGAGTTTCTGGTGATTACAGTGCATTTCATTAAAAAAATCTTAATTCTCTTAATAAATCTTCATTGCTCATCTGCTATGATCAAGGCATAAGAATTCACACAGGAACTGACATGAACATTGCCCTTAGAGACTTTACCAACTCTGAGGGAAGATCAGACACACGCACCATCAAATCGGATAGAAAACAGGTTAGAAACAAGATAGAAAATCAAAGTTTTAGGGGCACCTGGGTGGCTCAGTTAGCAGCATCCAACTCTTGATTTTGGCCAGGTCATGATCTCAGGGTCATGAGATGGAGCCCCAAGGCAGGTTCCACACTGGGCATGAAGCCTGCTTAAGATTCTCTCTCTCCCTCTGACTCTCCCCCCTTTCCCCACCCCCTACTCACTCTCTCTCTCTGTTAAAAAAAAAAAATCAAGGTTTTATAACAGACAAAAGAACAAATTTAGAAAAGATGAAACTGCAAAAATATTGAGAGATAGATAAGAGACAAAGAGGTATAGGCCCTCTTACTCCTTCCCATCAATCCTCGTTCTCAGCAAAATGCTACCTGGCTTCCTCTTCACTGAGAAAAACGAAGCAACCAGAAGAGAACAGCCATTAAGTACCACCACCACTTCTGTCCACATCCCTGCACCCCCCTTGGCCCCAGTCACTGTGGATGACCTGTACCTCTCTCTAGGCCAGTCCCTCCATTTTCTCTCTAGAACTCATTCATTCTTTCCTTACATGGACGTTTCTCCAGCCGTTCTCCCCTCTGCCTCCTGCATCATTTTTTCTTTCTCTTTGTATCATATTGATTAGCGCACAAACATTCTGATATTTCTTTTATAAAAAAAAAAAGTAAACCTCTTGACTTCATTTTCCTCTCCAGGAATGACGTATTCCTTTTCTTCACTTTATAAAACGCCTTGAAAGAATTGTCCCTATTCGCAGTCTCCAAAAGAAATCTGAACACAGGCTTAATCAGCACTTCCCATCTTCAATCCAGCAAGAACTTTTTTTGTCACTAAGGATGTCTTCCTTGATCAGCCCTTCTTGGTTCTCACCTTCATCGACCTTCACCTATCAACACCTACAGATTCAGGTGATCCTTCCTACTTGAAACCTTTGCTTTGTTTTGGTTTCCTGTCTACCCTCATCTGGTTTCCCTCCTAACTTTCTGTCCTCTCCTTGGCATTCTTTACTATTTCTCCTCATCACCTGACCTCTACCTGAGTGTCAGGACTCCAACCTTGGATCAGTTTCACTGCTGTGGGAGTTTACTCCTTTGATGATTTCATTCAATCACATTACTTCAAAGATGGTCTTTAGGTCGGTCACTCCAGCCTGTGACCTCTTCCTCACTATTCAACTGCCCACTTGATAGGATTGCCAGACTCATCAAGTAAAAATGGAGGACATCCGGTAAAATTAGAATTTTCGACTAGCGAAGCATAATTTTTTAGTAGAAGTATGTACCATGAAATTACTTGTTTTGTATTTATCTAAAACTAGTTTTGGGGTTTATTGAAAACTGTAATTTAACTGGGTGTCCTCTGCTTTATCTGACAATGCTACCACCCAATATCTCATGTCTCTACTTTGATGCCCAAGAGTCATCTCAAATATAAAGTATCCAAAACTGAGCTCCTGACACTCTCTCCCACACCAGTTCCAGAGTAGTCCTCATCTCAGAGCAAGGCAACTCCATTCTTCTAATTATCCAAACCCAAAACATGTAGTCATCTTGACGCATGTCCCTTCTCACATCCCAGCTGATTTATCATCATATATACTAGGTCTAAGCTCAAATTCAGTTATCCAGAATTTGACCTTTCACCTGGTCCCTGTGCCACCACCTTCTTTTGTCTCCCAATAGGTCTCTCTGCATCTACCTTTATCCCCCTTCAGCCTGCTCTCTGAACAGCAACCAGAATACAAATATGAATGCATAGCGTTGGTGTCTACATAAAGTAGGCAACTGTTTTAAAAGAAGCACCAACCTTGGATAAGAAAAAAAAACAACAACAATAACCTTAGAATTAAAAAAAGTATAGAATCGAATCTTGTCCAGATTATTTTAAATGATTTTTATAAGTAAAACTTTGCTGCTCACTAACGATTTTTCTTCCAAGGTTTATAGGAAAATAAGCTGCCATTATGTAGCCTGCATTTGCATCCCTGAGGTTAAGTCATACTGCAGGGAAAATGCCAGAAAGTCCTGGCAGCATAGTTAAGGCTGAAACTCCTTAAAAAGTTTTGAGAAATTTTAAAGATCAACAATTCAAATAGCTATGAAGTGTTGGTTTTTCTCCTTCTGTTTTCTACAAAAAAAATAATAGATGAGATTTATTGACGAATTACTGTATGTCAAAACCTGTTTTAAGTACTTTATATGAGCCTCTACTACTCTATCCTCAGGTACATATGAAGAGCAGAGAAGTTAAGTGATTTGTCTGGGGCCAGCACTGTGGCAATGGAGTTCAGCACACTGCACGTAGCTAAGTACATCAGGGGCTCCTCACCTGAGCTATTCGGAGTCTTTTTTTTTTTTTCCCCTTCTGGAAGCTAGAGTTACAGTGAACATATCCACATTTTATTTATTTGGAGTTCTTATTTCCTTTAAAAATTCCCTTTGCAATACCTTTACTTCCGACCTTATATCATCAGAGAAAAAGATGTCAATAACCCTGAAAATATAAACGGGTTGTTGAAATTCACACAGTCATACACACACACATTCCCAGAGTTTGAAAAGGCTATTATGTTTACATCTACAGTCCCAACATGCAGAGATATGTTTGAAAGATTAGAACTTAGTAATTATGCTTTTCAGTTGACTCCTTGAAATTATGTTGGTTAAACAATGCAACTGTATTTCTGATGCCCAACGATTATTACTGATGAGTTAAATACTATGGCTTAGTATTATTAGAGGGTCTCTCATGTGATGCTTAAGAGGATTGTGCAGCTGTCCTGTGTCTCTTTGGGAATCCCACAGACCCAAGAAGAAGGCTGGCAGAAACCCATAATGGGACCCATCTACCAAAGAGCACTACATTCCTCACAGCCTTTACTAACCACACAGGAGAAACTTTTCCAACACGAACAAAGACATTAAGTAAAAGTTCCAATCAGCAATGATGAATCAACAGTTTTGGAGTTTAATCTTGAATGTGCTCATCATCTGGCAATAGGAAGTTAATCTTCATATACAGCCCCCGGATTTCTCAAAGAGAGTAACTCACGGAATTATTTATGGAACACATCACATGCTGACAATAGAGTACGGTGGCAGGTGTCAGGGTGGGCATTTGGCCCCACTGTTAGACGGGCTTTATTTGCTTTTAATGAAAGAAACTAGATTAAATAGAACCATTTCGCTTGAATGTAATTTCACCCAAGAGAATAAGAGAGAAAGTGTTGTATATTTGATGTCAAAACATCACACTGATGGACTTAAAACACACAAAATGTCAAAATGATATTTTGTGTTTTATAATAGCAAAACAACTGATTGGTAAACTGATTTTTGCACACTTTTTAATTGATTGAGCAACATATATATTATTTTGGGAAAGAAACAGAGGGTAACTATCATATTGATTAGACTTAATTAACTATGATTTCTTAACTAAAATGAACACATATTCTTTTTTTCCATGTTAAAGTAAAACCAGTAATTGAGAAATGAAATCATAAAAAATTAAAGAGTTATTCTCAACATTTTTGTTTCTAGTAAAAGAGGTTTTGGCAGTATTCATGAGGATGTTAAAAAATCAAAATTAAACTAAACAAGTCAGCATATTTAGAAAGATATCACTGCCACACCATAACACAGCCTATAGTTACTTGCACTAGTCACTTGCTTACCATTCAGCACTGTTGGTGTTTAGAAAGAAATAACTGTTGCCTTGACCACACTCACAAAAGAACCCATAAGGCAAAGTTCTTGCTGAGGTTATTTGCAATATTTATTGAATATTTCCTGTAGCAAAATGAATCCTTCTCTAGACTGCAGCAAAGTTTTACTAAGTTCAGTGTTTATGATGATAGACATTGCTGTAAAAATTTATACTCAGTTAAAGCAAAATGTTTTATGTGTAATGTGATGAAAGATGCATTCTAGCATGAGAATTTCTTTTAAGAAGTATAATGGTATTAAAATATCTCTACAAATTCTTTTTTTCTTTCAAGACTTTATTCAGATTCAAGTTTGTTCACATATAGTGTATTATTAGTTTGAGGTAGAATTCAGTGATTTGCCAGTTGCATATAACATCCAGTGTTCATTACATCAAGTGCCCTCCTTAATGCCCATCATCCAATTACCCCATCCTCCCACCCACTTCCCTCCAGCAACCCTCAGTTTGTTCCCAAATTTAAAAGTCTCTTATGGTTTGCCTCCCTCTCTGTCTTTATCTTATTTTATTTTTCCTTCCCTTCCCCTATGTTCATTTGTTTTGTTTCTTAAATTCTACATATGAGTGAAATCATAGTTTTTGCCTTTCTCTGACAAATACTTAACATAATACACTCTAGTTCCAACCATCCCTACAAATTCTTTGATACTTCTCCTTCAAATCCCCATTCCCTGTGACTAGGCTGTACATAGTGACTTGCTTCTGACAAATAGAATATTGCAACATTGGGGCACCTGGGTGGCTCAGTCGGTTAAGTGTCTGCCTTCTGTTCAGGTCATGATTCTAGGGTCCTGTCTTGAGACATACCAGCTGAAACAAGGGTAATAGGGTTTGTCATAATATTTTAAAGTTTCTTTCTTTCTTCTTTTTTTTTTTTCTTTCTTTCTTTCTTTCTTTCTTTCTTTCTTTTTTCTTTCTTTCTTTCTTTCTTTCTTTCTTTCTTTCTTCTTCGTCTTTTTCTTCTTTCTTTCTTTCTTTCTTTCTTTTTTTTTCTTTCTTCTTTCTTTTTTAAATTCGGCTCCACACTCAGCATGGAGTTCAACACAGGGCTTGAACTCACGACCCTGAGAGCAAGACCTGAGCTGAGATCAAGAGTTAGACACAACCACCCAGTTACCCCAGTTTTTCTTAATGTCATTCCATGATGCCAGAGGAATAAAACCTAAACTGACAGGTCATTTGATTGGACTCAGTCTGTTATCTTCCTATTTACCTATCTCTTCTTTCATTCACTCTCTTTCTAACCCTTGTTATCTCTAAATAACTTTCTCCTCAAATGTCTATCCTGCATCTCATTGAGGTAGAGCACTGTGGTATTATTCTAAAAATACCATGGACTTTGGAGTCAGACTGTTCTGGGTTCAGATTCCAATTCACATTTTCACCTGAAAGCTGCAGTTATGGCATCCTACAGAATCTTCTTAACCCCTTTCAACCTCACTTTTCTTTCATGTGATATGGGATTTATAATACCTCCTAAGGTTCTTGTAAAGATTAAGTGAAATAATATACAGAAAAATTTTGCTCTGGGCTTAGTCAAAATTGGCAACTCGCATATTGGAAAGAATGGTTGTTCTTGTTATTATGATTATAACTTAAAACTTGTTCTTGGCTGTTTGCCCCTATTAAAATGCAAGCCCTTAAAGGGGTAAGTTCTACCTTTTTATGTTACACTTGAAGAGAAACAAGCACACTTGTCTGGTGAATTATTCTGGAATCTCAGGTTACCTGTCAATGAGCCCCTTGAGATCTGGGTTTTGCCTCCCTTAGGTGTAGGGAGAGAGCTTTTCACTCTCAGTAAAAGTGGCTGCCTCTGAACGCAACCACTGAGCTTAACTTCCCATGAGAATGGCAGAAAGAGGATTCCTTTCCCCTTCAGCCTGAAACTTCTTTTCATGAGACCATCAGGTACTAACACTTGGTGCTATCTGAAACTGCCCTTCCTTGGGCTTTTTGGTGCCAGAGCCCTGCTGACTAATAGGCATACACAAGGCTGTTCTCACTATAAAGGACATGACAAGGGACCAGACTTCATCTTATGGAGCACAGCCCTATGGTATGTCCAGAAGTATCTCAGATGCCTCTCTGGGACGCACTGAGAGAATGAGGTATGCCTCCCCTTAATGATCTTGGGCTTTCACATGTCCCCAATAAAGTCTGACTTTTACATCCATAGTGCATGACACTGTAATATTTGCTATCACACACCTTGCCTGTATTGAGCCAAACAGATAAAAATCCTTGCCCTGAGAGTGCATATTCCATTCAGAAAAAGAAAAACAGGAAAAGGAAATAAAGAAAATGGATCTGTAAAACATGTCACATGTATAGGTAAAAGATATATATGTATGTGAAAAATATGTAGTAGATGAAGATAAGTGCTTTGAAGAAAAAGTAAGCAGACAAGAGGGAATGTTGGGGAAATACACATATCTTATGACCTGGTCATTTACCAACAGTTGGATGTACCTATGCTCAATATATGTTCTAGGAGACATACACAGGGATGCTTATTATAGTAATGTTTAAAGTATTTTTAGAAGGAGGAAAGAGCTAAATGTCCCTCAAAGAGAGGTCACGTGTTAGTGAGCTTCTGAGAGAAAGTTCCCTGTAGGCAACTATAGCTGATGGAAGGGGGACAGGTAAGACTGGTGTCAGGAAAACTTGGTGGAAGATCACTGAGGTAGGTTGGAGGAAAATAATAATAACAAATAATATTTTTGGTTGCTTTCCATGTGCTGGGTGATATTCCAAGAAGTTAACGTAACCCATTTAATCCTCACAACAACTCTATGTCGTAGATATTATTATTATTAATGTCTCTTCGAGAAAGAGAGAGCTTAAGGGATCTTTGCAAGATCACACCTTAGCGGTGAAGACAGGCCTCAAACCAGACAGTCTGAGTTCAGAATTATCATTTCAACTGTGATTAACTATGCTACATGCCATATGTTCTCAGTAACCACAAGAGCAGAGAAAGCATGAAGAATTTCCACAGGAGAATTTTTCTAGGAAAAATTATATTTCCTTCTACAAAGTTACCATCATTTATGGTCTGTGATTCCTGGGGAAAGTGTTATATGGAGAATAATTTATATGAAAGGGATTCCAATAATAATGTTTGAGACTATTGTGTTTTACAGCCCCACATCCAGTTGACGGAACAAAGTTCCATCTTCATCAAAATCTGCTTAGAGCAATTTGTCTGCTCTCCTAATTAGGTTTAGAAATATTTGGAGGAAAAGTATAAGAGTTTTGTGTATATCATAAAAATATAATTGTCTCCCATCTGCTCTCTAAGAGAGAAATTTCATTAAGTGCTAACTTATGCAGCCTAAAATTATATCAGAGGTATTTTTTCCTTTGTATTGTCTCATGTATGTGTTTTTGTGTTATTATTAGCCTTTGATTTAATGCCAGATTATAATACTTTTTTTAGTTATTCCATTATCATTTGGAGTGTGAATCATAAATCTAACAATTTAATGGGATGGCAATAGCTTAAATCAGGCACCAAATGTTCCAAATTACAATGCGCCTGGATTTTTTTTATTGCAACCATCCTTTTCCCCTGAACTGTGAGATCAAGTGTGTGCTATACAGTAGGCTAAGACTTATAAAACTTCCTTTCTTATACCAAAAATATCAGAAATAATTTTGTACAACATCTACAGCAAGGACATTGATAATTTTGAACATGGAGAGCCTTTGCTTAGCTTCTTCTTTAAAAGGCTTATCTTCTTTTAATGCATTTATCTTTAGGTAGGGTTTATTTTATTGTTTAGCCATAAAAAGAAAATAAAGGAACATTTTAGATAGATTATTGGATTTATTGGCCTAAGCAAATCCACTTTGGAATAATAACCTTATTGAGTCATTAAAGACTGAAACATGCTATATTTGTTTCTATAACTTGAGCTCATGTACTTCATGGTACATTGAAATTTTTAGAATTTTGTAAACTTTTTTACCTTGAAATAACAATGCTGTTCTGCTATCAAATAGTCTTCCTTCTTTCCAGAAAGTCTCAAGGATGTCAATAATTTTAAAATCCTGTGACATTTTTCTTTTTTGAAAGCAGGAAATAACCATAACTCAGACATGTTCTCAATCCAACCTAGTCATTGGAAAAATTGAGAAACTTCCTCTCCTATGAAGAATAAATGTCAAAATCTCCATGGGCTATAGAAAATCACTAAGACTAATTTCTATTGTTTCTGTGCAGTCAGATTAAAGGAAGAACAGATCTTGGTAACAGAAAGACTTGGGTTCGAGCCTCACCTCTGCCCTATATTCTGTGACCTTGGAAAAGTCTTGTTTTTCTTTTTTAACTTTAGTTAGGCTCAATTTCCTTGCCCACATTTGTAAATATGAGATAAAAGTAGTACCTACCTTGGAGAGCTGTGATGCAGACTAAATAAAAAAAGGTTCAGTGTGGTGCTTAGAATATACTCAGAGTCCCATAAATGGCAGATCTTGTCATTATTTCTGCTTCATTATTTCATTACATCCTTCATGATATCCTGGAGTTCAGTTTGTCAGGCATGCATGATAAAATGGAGAGACTATGGTCTCTCCAAATGATAACACTTTACTTGAATGTCCCAGGAAGCCAGGTGCTGAGCAAAGAAGGTGTAAGTTTTTTATTTCTAGGCACTGTCACTTTAAGATAGCATGACCAACATACCAATATAACCCATGATTCAATAACGCAAACATTGCATAGAGTGGATTTAAGTGTGTGTCAAATCATAAATTAACCCTGCTTACAGAAATAAAAAGGATCATAAGAGAATACTATGAGAAAAATGTGTATGCCAACCAATTGGAGAATCTAAATAAAATAGGCAAATTTCTGGAAACATGAATTACCAAAACTGGCATAAGAAGAAATAGGAAATCAATCTAAATAGTTATATAACAAGTAATGAGATTGACTCAGTAATCAAAAACCACTAAACACAGGAAAGTCCAGTCCCAATTGGTTTCACTGTTGAATTCTACCAAACATGTGAAGAATTGACACCAACTTTTCTCAAGCAACTCCAAAATTAAAAGAAAAGGGAACAATTCTTAACTCAGTTTTCAAAGTCTGCATTACACTGATACCACAGCCAGAAAAAGACACCACAAGAAAAGAAAACTGCAGGCCAACAACCCTTATGAATATAGATGTAAAAATCCTTTGGAAAATACTGGTAAATTGAATCCAATGGCATAGTAAAAGGATTATACACCATGTCCAAGTGAGTTTTTTTTTTAAGTTTTATCCCAAGAATACAAGGGTGTTTAAAATACTAAAATCAACCAGTGTAATACATCACAGAATAATACATCAATAGAATAAGGGGAGAAACCACATGATCACCTCAACTGATGCAGAAAAGCATTTGGCAAATGTCATGATTAAAAGCACTCAGCAAACTAGGAATAGAAGGGCACTTCGTTAACCTGACAAAGAACATTTGTGAAAAACCTAACAGCTAACATCATACTTGCTATGGACTGAATTGTGTTCCCTCAAAATTCATATGTTGAAGCCCTAACCCCCAATGTGACTATATTTGGAGCCAGGGTCTATATTGAAATAATTAGGATTAAATTATGTCATCTGGAAAAAGGAGAACAAAGTTGGAGGGCTCACACCTCTTAAAACTTACTACCAGGCTATAGTAATCGAATCATTATGGTACCAGTATAAGAATAAAAATATAGACCAATAGAATAGCATTGAAAGTCCATAAATAAACCCATACTTCCATGGTCAACTGATTTTAGATGAGGATGCCAAGACCTATCAATGGGGAAAGAATGGTCTTTTCAACACATGGTGCTGAAACAACCAGATAGCCACATACAAAAGAATGAAGTTGGACCACTACTTCACACCATATACAAAAATTACTCAAAGGGAACCACCACCTAAATGTAAGAGTTAAAACTATGAAACTCTTAGAGAAAAAAATAAGGAAAAATATTCATGACCTTGGATTTGGCAAAAGATTCCTAGATATGACACTACCTGTACAATTACCAAAAGAAAAACAGAGAGATAAATTGGACTTCATCAAGATTTAAAACTTTTATGCAGCAGAGGACATTATCAACAAGTGAAAAGAGAACCCACAGTGTATGAGAAAATATTTGCAAATCATATATCTGATAAGGGTCCAGCATACGGAATATATAATGAACTCTTACAATGCAACAACAAAAGACACACAACCCAATTAAAAATAGGCAAAGGACTTGAGTGGGCAGTTCTTCAAAGAAGATATACTAATAGCCAACAAGCACAAAACATTAGAGAAATGCAAATCAAACCTGCAATGAGACTTCACAGCCATTAGGATAGATATCATTGCTAAAAAAGGAAAGGAAAAGAAAAGTAAGTCTTGGCAAGGAAGTAGAAAAATTAGAACCCTCAGACATTGCCAATAGGAACATAGGACGATGCACCACTGTGGAAAGGTTTGTTGATTCCTCAAAAAGTTGAACATAGAATTACCATATGACCCAGCAAGTCCACTCCTGGGCATAAACCTGACATAAGGAGAACAAGTGTTCAGACGAAAACTTATGCACAGATGTTCATAGCAGCACCATTCACAATAGCCAAAATATGGAAATCACCCAAATGCCCATCAGTGGATGAAAGGATAAACAAGTTGGTATATACATACAATGAAATATTATTCAGCAATAAAAAGGAATGAACTACTGATAGCATGCTACAAATACCTGACTCTTGAAAACATTATGCTAAATGAAAGAGGCTAGACATAAAAGGTTACATATTGTATTCTTCCATTTATATCAAATATCCAAAATAGGCAAATTCACAGAGACAGAAAGCAGATTTGTGGCTGCCAGGGGCAGAGGGAGAGGAGTCCAGAGTGACTTCTTCATGGGCATAGGAGTTTCCTTGGGGGTGATAAAAATGTTTTAGAATTAGATAGAGGCAGTGACTGTAGCACACTGTGAATGTACTAAACCCCGCTGAATTGTGCACTTTAAAGTGATTAATTTTATGTTATGTGAATCTCCCCTCAGTTTTTAGGAAGGAAGGAAGGAAGGAAGGAAGGAAGGAAGGAAGGAAGGAAGGAAGGAAGGAAGGAAGAAGAAGAAGAAGAAGAAAGAAGAAGAAGAAAGAGAAAGAAGAAGAAAGAAAGAAAGAAAAGAAAGAAAGAAAGAAAGAAGAAAGAAAGAAAGAAAGAAAAGAAAGAAAGAAAGAAAGAAAGAAAAAGAAAGAAAGAAAGAAAGAAAGAAGAAAGAAAGAAAGAAAGAAAGAAAGAAAGAAAGAAAGAAAGAAAGAAAAGAAAGAAAGAAAAAGAAAAAAGTTAAACCTGTCCCTAGAATACCACAACATCTAATGGCATTTTCTATAATCAAAAAACCTCTAAGAATCAGCTCCATATATACAAAGGCAAACTCCCATCACTACAACTAAGTGCAGGATTACTTCTTGAATATTCCTCAGGTTTCTGGGCTCCGGGCTCTACTCAGACAGGGTAGCCCTAAACTCCCTTCAGTTAGGTAACTTTCCCTGACTCCCCATTTCTTCTGTTGCATGTGTCTTCCTAATCCCCACCACCATCAATCCCCACCACAAAAGAGTTTAGTGATCTATCTATTTCATTCTGGCTCTCAGTGTAAGCCTCTAGTATTAAAACAGAATATACCAAAAAAAAAAAAAAAAAAAAGAATATACCATTCTGGATCACCCTTACCCATATCTACCTATCACATATCCCCCCCACTGCCCAGGATTCCCTCCACAGTCTAGCCAGATAAGCTTAAATATCCTTTTATTCCTAAAGCCAAACTTGCTCAACTAGATTACGTGGCTTTACAGCTCTACTCACAAGTATTAATTCTTTCCGAGACGAAATACATTTATTAGTATTACTTAAAGCCTGCTCGGCTTAAGTTAATTTCTGATCCTCTTTTATGAATTTCTGACCTTGGGCTTTAATTAATCTATGCTAAGAATGGTAAACCCCATCCTTGCCATCCATCCTCCCTTATTTTAAGAAGCTTAAAAATGTTAACACACATTTAGCCTCTCCAATCTATAGCATTATGTCTGTATGCAAATATTTGGTTTGTAGGATAGGACAAAGGGCTGAATAAAGTCAGGGCATGGGTTTTGAACTTCACGAAGGAAAGGAAGAAAATGTGGCTTTTGAAAGATGGAAAAATTTTGGTTCAGAAATGTTGGCCAATAGTTTGCAAAGTGAGTTGGCAGAAAGGTTTAAGAATCCCTCAGTCACCAAGGCCTTTAATTTACAGAGTCCTGCAGAACTAGAAAAGTGGATGAAGTCAAATCATCTAAGATCTCTTTCACCTTTCCAACTCCACTTTTCAAGGACTTTGTACTCGATCTTAGCCCATTTAAACATGCAACTCCTGGGACTCATAAACTTTCAAAAGATCGTTGCTTCTATAGTAATAACTAGCATTTATGTGAATACAAAGCAATTTTAAACACGCTGTCTCATGTGACAGAATAGAAAATATAACTGTTATCACCCTCATTTTAGAGATAAGCAGCCTTAAAATCGAAGCATTTAAATAACTGATAAGCCACAGAGCTAGAAGCCAAACCCAGATCTTTTGATATTCACACTCTCCAAACTCATTATGCTATTTCTCGAATCGCACGTCATGCCTGACTGTCCTGAATATCTTTTTGTCTCTATTAATTTGTGTCTAGTTTTTCTGGTAGGATTTTAGGTACATATGAAATGGATACCCCACATGTGATAATTTTGAATTCAAGCAGACAATTTTTTTTATTATTAACTAATCTGTAGAAACATTGCATAAGAAAGGTTGGAAGATTACAACCAAAATAAATGAATAAGACATTGAAATGAATCTTTTGAGGGATAAGATTTAGACAAATGGCTAAAATGCACAACAACAGTGTTTGCCCAGTTTCCCCGACAATATAACCCCTCTAGGTGCACTTAGTAAACCTACAGAGTCCCACAGGCCTCTCCTGAAGTTGCTGCTTTAGTGTCAGTATGTTACCAAGTATTCTGGTGATTGTTATGATAGGAAACACTGGATTATAGAAAGTTGGTGGTAGTAAAAGGAATAACTAAAGTCCTATGGCACCTCAAAGAACATACAGCTTACCTCCAGTTGTGGAAATCTACAAAGGCCACATGGAGGAAGTGATATTTAGGTCATTATAGCTGGGTAGGATTTCAATAGCAGAGGAAACTCACAAAGTATCATGAGTACATAGAATACATTTTGGAATGGAAATTTTTCAGCATAACTAATGCTTATAACAGGTATAAAGAAAGATAAGGCCCTATTGAAAGGAGTCTTTGAATATTTATGCTAGAGAATTTTAAATTAATTCGGTGTGTTATAAGGAACAATGATAAGCTTGGGGTTTTTAGAAACCAAACCAATTGATTGTCTAAAGTTCTCTGTTATTTTTCACTGATTCCGAAGTGAGCTAAAAGTGACCTCTTATTTTCATTACTTAAAGCAAAAATAAGATTTTTTTTAGAAAAAGAAAAAAGTGGTTTATGCACTTTGCTATGCAAGTGAATAAATCATTTATATAAGTGCAAGATTAGGTGTTTCAGTATAATAGATGATTATTATATTTTGTATATATCCATAGATTATTTATAAATCTTCCCTGGTAGACTTAAACTAAACGTATCACACTGATCTCTGTACAACCATTTTATTTATTATGTATCTATTTTATTTCCCTTTTGCATCCTAGTGTAATTATTTCTCTAGCATTCAGCTAAAAAGCTTTATTAAAGTACTTTGATTCGGGGAAGTATTTTGGATCCCAGGTTTATTTGTCCCATATGATTGCGAGAATCAGTCATGGGGCAAAAAAAAACCCTACCAAGCAATCATTGAATTATCCAGATATTTATCATTTGCCCATTCTAGACTAAGCACCAAGGTTAGCAAGGCACAATCCTACCAATAAGGAGCTTGCATTCCAATACAGGGAGACACAGGTACTAATAAATTAAAGTAATGATTCGCTACAGTGCTGTGATAAAGGGAAGAGATGGTAAAGGGGTAGAGAAGTGTGTTTAATTCTGGGGATGAAAATAAATGAGTGAAAAGAGCAGATTAGAGGTAAGAAAATCTTCTACTTACCCAGGGGCATTCAAACCAGATTCACCTAATTACACAAATCATGACCTGCAGCTACTCAGGAGAAATTTGGCTTGTCTTTTTGAAGTACTTACACTGACCCCCCCCAAAGTGAGTTTTTCATTTATAGTCATTTACATACAACACTCTCTAAACACAGTGAGATTTATTAAGCCATTTTTGCTCTGAGTGAGGTTATAGACAAAAGAGATGCTTTGTTACATATAATGGCAAAAATAGGAATAAATTATTAAAAATTTAATATGTTGGATGCCAATTAAATAGTAAAGAAGGACTGGAAAGTTAACATTTTTGATTTACGTGTACCAACAACAATAGGTTATAAAATTTCACAATGCGCTCCCTGTTTGAAGCAAAAAAAAAAAAAAAAAGTAGTTTGGCCAATGCTGTGCGTGGAAGCTTCATCTGGAATGGCATGGATGGAATGAAGAGAGAGGACCTGGGTGACTACCCAGGGGACTGTTGCCAGATTCTAGGCGAGTGCTAGAGAACTGGCGATGGTTAAGGAACAGGCTGCCAACCGATATGATGTGAGACAGGAAAGGAGAATTCAGTATGACTCTGAGGTCTGAGGTCTGAGCAAGTGAAAAATTAGGGGTGTCATTTACATAAGCCAAGAAAAAAGCTGGCTTCAAGGGAGGGGTGGATCAGTTCTATTTTGACTTCACAGTATGAACAGCAAGTGATTGTGGGTAATGTTTTGGTTCATTCAGCCATACGGACTGCTATCATTATAACACTAGCCTAACTGGCAAGATCAGTAACACATTCTGTTGGAAACAGGGAAATGTTATTATGGTATTTGATCAGCATATCTAAGTGAGGAATGAATTCTATTCCCAGATAGTCACCCTTCCCACAGATCCCTGTGAGAGGTATGTGGATAGAAATTGATATTAGGGAAAGAAACATCTACTGGGATTTTGGCTCCAAAGTGAAACTTTAAACCTATGCAGAGTGAGGCTAGATTGTGGAAAGCCCTCAAGATTCCTTTTGCCTAAGTGGCCTCTTTTCTCCTAGACTTCTCTCTGGTGGTTTCTCAGCTTAGAGCTAAGTGCTGGGGGAGGAGGTGTGAATGTGTACACGTTGGAGTATTGGTGTGGGTTTGTGTATCTGTCTAGGACATTTATCTCCAAACTGGAGGAATTTCTGAATCTTAATTGCCTCCAGTTTGGTGATAGATAGTAATAGCAGCATTTAGTATTACTTCAGTGATCTAAGTATAATGCAGGAATGAATTATTTAATTCTTGTAGAAACCATGTATTACGGCCTCGATTTTACAAAGGGGGAAAACTAAGGCAAAGAGAGGTTAAGTAAGTTAACTGAAGTTGTACAGTTAGTAAGTGGTGGAGAATCAGGATTCCAATTCAAGCAGACTGTCATACTGCTTCTTTTTTCTTATTTTATTATGTTATGTTAATCACCATATATTACATCATTAGTTTTTGCTGTAGTGTTCCATGACTCACTGTTTGCGTATAACACCCAGTGCTCCATTCAGCACGTGCCCTCTTTAATACCCATCACTAGGCTACCTCCTCCCCCACCCCCCTCCCCTCTAGAACCCTCAGTTTGTTTCTCAGAGTCCATAGTCTCTCATGGCTCATCTCCCCCTCCGATTTCCACCCCTTCATTTCTCCCTTCTACTATCTTCTCTTTTTTTTAACATATGATGTATTATTTGATTCAGAGGTACAGATCTGTGATTCAACAGTCTTACACAATTTATAGCACTCACCATAGCACATACCCTCCCCAATGTCTATCACCTGGCCACCCCATCCCTCCCACCCCCCCACCACTCCAGCAACCCTCAATTTATTTCCTGAAATTAAGAATTCCTCGTATCAGTGAGATCATATGATACATGTCTTTCTCTGATTGACTTATTTTGCTCAGCATAATACCCTCCAGTTCTATCCATGCCGTTGCAAATAGCAAGAGTTCATTCCTTTTGATGGCTGCATAATAATCCATTTATATATATAATATATATATATATATATATACCACATCTTCTTTATCCATTCATCTGTCGATGGACATCTTAGCTCTTTCCACAGTTTGGCTATTGTGGACATTGCTGCTATAAACATCGGGGTGCACATACCCCTTCGGGTCACTACGTTTGTATCTTTGGGGTAAATACCCAGTAGTGCAATTGCTGGGTTGTAAGGCAGCTTTATTTTCAACTTTTTGAGGAACCTCCACACTGTTTTCCAAAGTGGTTGCACCAGCTTGCATTCCCACCAACAGTGTCAGAGGGTTCCCCTTTCTCCACATCCCCGCCAACATCTCTCGTTTCCTGATTTGTTAATTCTAGCCATTCTGACAGGTGTGAGGTGGTATCTCATCGAGGTTTTGATTTGGATTTCCCTGATGCCAAGCGATGTTGAGCACTTTTTCATGTGTCTATTGGCCATTTGGATGTCTTCCTTGGAAAAATGTCTGTTCATGTCTTCTGCCCATTTCTTGATTGGATTACTTGTTCTTTGGGTGTTGAGTTTGACAAGTTCTTTATAGATTTTGGATACTAGCCCTTTATCTGATATGTCATTCGCAATTATCTTCTCCCATTCTGTCAGTTGTCTTTTGGTTTTGTGGACTGTTTCTTTTGCTGTGCAAAAGCTTTTTATCTTGATGAAGTCCCAATAGTTCATTTTTGCACTTGCTCTCCTTGCCTTTGGCGATGTTTCTAGGAAGAAGCTGCTGCGGCTGAGGTCGAAGAGGTTGCTGCCTGTGTTCTCCTTTAGGATTTTGATGAACTCCTGTCTCACATTTCGGTCTTTCAACCATTTGGAGTCTATTTTTGTGTGTGGTGTAAGGAAATGGTCCGGTTTCATTCTTCTGCATGTGGCTGTCCAA
Source organism: Zalophus californianus (assembly GCF_009762305.2). Taxonomy (NCBI): domain Eukaryota; kingdom Metazoa; phylum Chordata; class Mammalia; order Carnivora; family Otariidae; genus Zalophus; species Zalophus californianus. Next base: position 128,580,190 of record NC_045598.1, read on the forward strand.
TTTTCCCAACATCATTTGTTAAAGAGACTGTTTTTTTCCATTGGACGTTCTTTCCTGCTTTGTCAAAGTTTAGTTGACCATAGAGTTGAGGGTCCATTTCTGGGCTCTCTATTCTGTTCCATTGATCTATGTGTCTGTTTTTGTGCCAGTACCATACTGTCTTGATGATGACAGCTTTGTAATAGAGCTTGAAGTCCGGAATTAGGATGCCACCAGCTTTGCTTTTCTTTTTCAACATTCCTCTGGCTAGTCAGCGTCTTTTCTGGTTCCATACAAATTTTAGGATTATTTGTTCCATTTCTGTGAAAAAAGTTGATCGTATTTTGATAGGGATTGCACTGAATGTATAGATTGCTCTAGGTAGCATTGACATCTTCACAATATTTGTTCTTCCAATTCATGAGCATGGAACGTTTTTCCATTTCTTTGTGTCTTCCTCAATTTCTTTCATGAGTATTTTATAGTTTTCTGAGTACAGATTCTTTGCCTCTTTGGTTAGATTTATTCCTAGGTATCTTATGGTTTTGGGTGCAGTTGTCAATGGGATCGACTCCTTAATTTCTCTTTCTTCTGTCTTGTTGTTAGGGTATAGGAATGCCACTGATTTCTGTGCATTGATTTTATAGCCTGCCACTTGACTGAATTCCTGTATGAGTTCTAGCAGTTTTGGGGTTTTCCACATAAAGTATCATATCATCTGCATAGACTGAGAGTTTGACTTCTTCTTTGCCGATTCAGATGCCTTTGATTTCTTTTTGTTGTCTGATTGCTGTGGCTAGGACTTCTAATACTATGTTGAGTAGCAGTGGTGATAGTGGACATCCCTGCCGTGTTCCCGACCTTAGGGGGAAAGCTCTCAGTTTTTCCCCATTGAGAATGATATTCGCTGTGGGTTTTTCATAGATGGCTTTTATGATACTGACGTATGTACCCTCTATCCCTATACTCTGAAGAGCTTTGATCAAGAAAGGATGCTGGACTTTGTCAAATGCTTTTTCTGCATCTATTGAGAGGATCATTTGGTTCTTGTTCTTTCTTTTATTAATGTATTGTATCACATTGATTGATTTGTGGATGTTGAACTAACCTTGCAGCCCAGGGATAAATCCCACTTGGTCGTGGTAAAGAATCCTTTTGATGTACTGTTGGATCCTATTGCCTAGTATTTTGGTGAGAATTTTTGCATACATGTTCATCAAGGATATTGGTCTGTGTTCTCCTTTTTGATGGGATCTTTGTCTGGTTTTGGGATCAAGGTAGTGGTGGCCTCATAAAATGAGTTTAGAAGTTTTCCTTCCATTTCTATTTTTATGAACAGTTTCAGGAGAATAGGTATTAATTCTTCTTTAGATGTTTGGTAGAATTCCCCTGGGAAGCCATCTGGCCCTGGGCTCTTGTTTGTTGGGAGATTTTTGATGACTGCTTCAATTTCCTTAGTGGTTATAGGTCTGTTCAGGTTTTCTATTTCTTCCTGGTTCAGTTTTGGTAGTTGATACATCTCTAGGAATGCATCCGTTTCTTCCCAATTACCTAATTTGCTGGCATAGAGTTGCTCATAATATGTTCTTATAATTGTTTGTATTTCTTTGGTGTTGGTTGTGATCTCTCCTCTTTCACTCATGATTTTATTTATTTGGATCATTTCTCTTTTCTTTTTGATAAGTCTGGCCAGGGGTTTATCAATCTTGTTAATTCTTTCAAAGAACCACCTCCTAGTTTCGTTGATCTGTTCTACTGTTCTTTTGGTTTCTATTTCATTGATTTCTGCTCTCTTTATTAGTTCTCTTCTCCTGCTGGGTTTAGGCTTTATTTGCTGTTCTTTCTCCAGCTTCTTTAGGTGTAGGGTTAGGTTGTGTATTTGAGACCTTTCTTGTTTCTTGAGAAAGGCTTGTATTGCTATATACTTTCCTCTCAGGACTGCCTTTGCTGCATCACAAAGATTCTGAACAGTTGTCTTTTCATTTTCATTTGTTTCCATGAATTTTTTTAATTCTTCTTTAATTTCCTGGTTGACCCATTCATTCTTTAGTAGGATGCTCTTTAGCCTCCATGTATTTGAGTTCTTTCCGACTTTCCTCTTATGAATGAATTCTAGTTTCAAAGCACTGTGGTACGAAAATATGCAGGGAATAATCCCAATCTTTTGGTACGGTTGAGACCTGATTTGTGACCTAAGATGTGATCTATTCTGGAGAATGTTCCATGGGCACTAGAGAAGAATGTGTATTCTGTTGCTTTGGGATGGAATGTTCTGAATATGTCTGTGAAGTCCATTTGGTCCAGTGTGTCATTTAAAGTCTTTATTTCCTTGTTGATCTTTTGCTTAGATGATGTCCATTTCAGTGAGGGGGGGTGTTAAAGACTAGCATGATATCTTCAGAGCACTAAATGAGAAAAATATGCAGCCAAGAATACTATATCCAACTAGGCTGTCATTGAAAATTGAAGGAGAGATAAAAAACTTCCAGGACAAACAAAAACTAAAGGAATTTGCAAACATGAAACCAGCCCTACAAGAAATATTGAAAGGGGTCCTCTAAGCAAAGAGAGAGCCTAAAAGTAACATAGATCAGAAAGGAACACAGACAATATACACTAACAGCCACTTTACAGGCAATATAATGGCACTAAATTCATATCTTTCAGTAGTTACCCTGAATGTAAATGGGCTAAATGCCCCAATCAAAAGACCAGGTATCAAATTGGATAATAAAATAAGACCCATCAATATGCCATCTGCAAGAGACTCATTTTAGACCCAAAGATACCTCCAGATTGAAAGTGAGGGGGTGGAAAATCATTTACCATTCTAATGGACATCAAAAGAAAGCTGGGGTTGCAATCCTTATATCAGACAAATTAGATTTTAAACCAAAGACTGTAATAACAGATGAAGAAGGACACTATATCATACTTAAAGGGTCTATCCAACAAGAAGATCTAACAATTGTAAATATCTATGCCCCTGACATGGGAGCAGCCAATTATATAAGTCAATTAATAACAAAAGCAAAGAATCACATCGACAGCAATACAATAATAGCGGGGGACTTTGTCACACTGCTTCTTAGTAGAAGCTTTTTTAGTCGATTTCAAATTAAGTAACTAACCAGCTAGACCCATGTTCTCCATCAACTCCATAAGGTCTAATGATGGACCACTGCTGTCCATTCCTTCCATAAGCCAAGTGATGGATCAGTGCTCTCCATCCCCTCTGGAAGACATACTGACTGAAGATAGGAAACCATAATCTTCTGCTTGCAGCATAAATTTTTTGTTCACCAAGAATCACTTCTATTTGTCCTCCAATCTAATTTTGGCCAGTTGACTGTATTGTTGACATTATATAATATAATTAAATATTACATTAACTAGTGAAATATGGGTGCAGAAAGAAAGATAAATTAACAACAAGAAAGAACTACTGATTATATAAAATGTTAATTTTTAGTTAATAAAGAAAAGTCATTTAAAAAGTATCGCTGTTGAATTAAGTATGGGCAAGTCAATTATAAGAAAACTGTAAAAGATTAGAATCATTCTGCATTCAAACTGCTTTGAAAATATCTTTAAGTCATAGTTCTACTTCAAAAAGTTGGTACCAGAATTTTTAGATGATGTAATAAAAGTTTAGTTTCTATAAGAAAGACTACAAATTCTAGTCAGGAGACAGTCATCAAAATAAATAAATAAATAAATAACAACCTTTATTTTTACATCAAAATGTCCATACTACCCAGAGCCATCTACAGATTTAATGCAATCCCTATCAAAATTCCGATGGCATTCTCCACAGGAGAAAAAAGAATCTCCAAATTTGTATGGAAACGTAAAAGACTGAATAGCCAAAGCAATCTTGAGAAAGAAGAACAAACCTGGATGCATCACAATTTCTGATTTCAAACTAATACTAAGTTATAGTAACCAAAACTGTATGATATTGGCATAAAAACAGACACACGGAACAATGGAATAGAATAGAGAGCCCAGAAATAAAACCACACATATACGGTCAATTAATTTATAACAAAGAAGCCAAGAATATACAATGGGAAAGGATAGTTTAATAAATTGTGTTGGAAAAACTGAAGTCACATGCAAAAGAATGAAGCTGGACCACTATTTTACCTCATACACATACACACACAAAACCCCAAATCAAAATGGATTAAAGACTTGACTATAAGACATGAAACTGCAAAACTCCTGGAAGAAAACATAGGGGGTAAGTTCCTTGACATTAGTGTTGGCAATGATCTTTTTGAATTTAACAACAGAAGCAAAGGCAACAAAAGCAAGAATAAACAAGTGGGACTATATCAAACTAATAAGCCTCTGCCACAACAAAGGAAATAATCAACAACACGAAAAGGCACATCTAGAATGGGAGAAAATATTTGTGAACCACATACTTAACAAGGATTTCATATCCAAAATACATAAGGAACTCATGCAACTTAATAGCAAAAAACCCAAATAACCCAATTAAAAAATGCAGCCTAGAATTTGAATAGACACTTTGCAAAGAAGACATCCAAATGGCCAACAGGACATGAAAAAGTGCTCAACATCATTAATCATCAGGGAAATGCAAATCCAAACCCCAATGAGATATCACCTCACATCTGTTAAGATGCCTGTTATAAAAAAAAAAAAAGACAGGAGATAACAAATGCTAGCAAGGATGTGGCAAAAACGAAACACTTGTACACCATCTGGGGAATATAAACTGGTGCAACTACTATGAAAAACAGTATGGAGCTTACTCAAGAAATGAAAAAAGACTATATATGACCCGGCAATCCTACTTCCCGGTAATGAAATGATTATCTCAAAGAGATAACTGTACTCTCATGTTCATCACAGCATTATGCACAATAGCCAACGCCTGGAAACAATGTAAGTGCCTGTCAATGGCATGGATAAAGAAAATGTGGTGTATATATGCAATGGAATATTACTCAGCCTGAAACAAGAAGGAAATCTTTTGGGGCACCTGAGTGGCCCAGGTGGTTAGGCATCCAACTCTTGATCTTAGCTCAGGTCTTGGTCTCGGGGTCGTGAGTTCAGGCCTCACACCCTGTGTTGGACTCCACGATGGGCATGGAGCTTACTTAAAAAATAAAATAAAAGAGAAGCCACTGGAGGAGTGCCTGGAACCAAGAGCCCCCAGCTTCAGCATCCTCATGATGCCCCTCTGCAGTCACATCAAGGCTACACGCTCCTGGAACCCATGTCCAGCAGCTGGCTATGGCAGAGTGCTGGAGCCAGACCCTTCCTTTCCTGCCGGGGTGCCTCCCACAGGCAACCTGCTCTGCAGCCCACCACGGGCCTGGCTGAGACTCTCAGAGCTCGGCCATCTGCTTCTCAGAGGACCACACTGACATGTATGTATCCAATGAATTGATTCTTCAGTGCAAGAGAGATCTGGGCTGGCCATACACATTCGAGAATCATTAGCACACAGGGGATAGCTGAGATCTGAGAGTGGTTGACCTCGCTTCACAAGATTGTGTGAAATGAGAAAGGACAAGCACCTGGGACAGAAGCCTGAGGTGCACTTGAGGTAAGTGTGGGAGAAGAATTCCAAATGGAAATTGAGTAGTGGACAGGGAGGTGGGGGCAGGGAGGGGAAACTAGGAGGTTCAGTGTTCTGGAAGCTAATAGGAAAGCATATTTTAGGAAATGTCAAGAAATTGAATTCAGCAATAGAAAGATTGTGTATATGGCTGGCAGGAGCAGTTTTGTTGGCATAGCCCTGTGGGAAGCTCAATTTCAGAGGGTTGAGAAGGCAAGTTGGAGGGGGTGAAGGGACATGGTGAGGAGAATGATCACAAATTTCACTTTGAATGGAAAAAAGGGAAATAGGGACACCTGGGTGGCTTAGTTGGTTAAGCATCTGACTCTTGGTTTTGGCTCAGGTCATGATCTCAGGGTTTTGAGATCGAGCCCTACATCCGACTCCATTCTAAGGGGGGGAGACTGCTTCTCTCCCTCCCTCTGTGCTCCCCCCACCCATTCATGCTCTCTCTCTCTCTCTCTCTCTCTCAAATAAATAATTAAATAAATCTTTTTTAAAAAGAAAATAGGGAAATATTTGAAGGGTGACTCAGGTTGAAGAAGACTGAGTATGTGTGTATTCATTTAAGATGGGAAATTTGAATATTTCATGTTACAAAGTCCATTTGCCTAAATTATTAAAATATCCTATTTAATGGTATTTGTGCCTTGGTATTTTTCTCCTCCCCCCTTATTTGATTTCACTCATCCTGTGCTCTACTGTAGGACTAGTCTTCCTGAAACACAGGCAGCCTATTTCTTTGAAGTCTCTCAGTTACTTCCCTTTCCTATAGAACTAACTCTAAGCATCTTACCATGATCTTTGGGACCTTCCACATTTCTAAATGAGCTTGTTTTCTTTCATGAATTATGAAACCTTTTTTCCCATCAAATCATCTTACCCCCAATTCTTTCTTAGGCCTTATATGAGTCCTGTCTCTACAAATTTGTCCCTGCTGTGCCGTCCATCTGAAATATCATCTCCCATTCGCTAATCTCAAATATCAATCTAAAAATGCCACCTCCTCAATGACTCCATCTGGAAGTTGCCCTTTCTCCACGCTGTCCCTATAATACACTGAGCCTCTGTTACCAGTTACCATTCTTTACCCTACATTTGTTCTATAAATGTCTTCCCTCCCTTATTGGAGTCTAAACCCTGGGGAAAAAGGACAAACTCCCAATCTCTGTATGCTCATAGAACTCTGCATAATGCCTCAGCTAAAGCAGATGTTCAATAAAAGTTCATTGAATTGGACTGAGTTAAAATTAAAAAATCAAATATTTAGAGTCTGCTTACTAAGCAAAAGGCACTAGGTTAGGCTTGGATGAATAAACATATGAAATGCCTTTAAAATGTACTGGGTGAGAAAACCCAATAGGTATTAGGCAAGTGAATTCTTTTCATTATCAGTTTATTTCCAATGGGCCCAAGCCATAGATTTTTAAAGATCTAAAGAATAATATTGCAGTAAGAAATAAAACAATCATGGGAAAATTATATAAGAGCATTATGATATTTACATGGGAAAATAACTACTGATTTTTTTTAAATCCCAGCATTATTAATGTACAGTGTTTATTAGTTTCAGTTGTACAATTCTATACATTATTCAATGCTCATCATGATAAGTGTACTCTTAATCTGTTCATCTATTTTGCCTATCCCCCCACCTCCCTTCTGTTAACCATCTGTTCATTCTCTATATTTAAGAGTCTGGGTTTTTTTTTTTGTCTCTTTTTTTTCTTTGTTCATTTGTTTTGTTTCTTAAATTCCACATGAGTAAAATCATATGGTGTTTGTCTTTCTCTGACTGACTTATTTAGTATTATACCCTCTGCATCCATCTATGTTGTTGCAAATGGCAAGATTTCATTTTTTTATGGCTGAATAATGTTCCATTGTGTGTGTGTGTGTATACATATACATATACATATACATCATATACATATACCATACCACTTCTTCGTCCATTCATCTATCAATGGACACCTGGGTTGTTTCCATAATTTGGCTATTGTAAATAATGATGAAATGAAAATAAGGGTGTATATATTATTTTTAATTAGTATTTTCATATTCTTTGGGCAAATACTCAGTAGTGGGATTACTGGATCATATTGTAATTCTATTTTTAATTTTTCAAGGAAACTCCATACTGTTTTCCACAGTAGCTGTACCAGTTTGCATTTGCACCAACAATGCATGAGTGTTCCTTTTTCTCCACATCCTTGCCGATACTTTTTTCTTGTGTTTTTGATTTTAGCCATTCTGAACAAGTGTGAGTGATATTTCATGTGGTCTTGATTTGCATTTTTCTGATGATAAGTGATATCAAGAATCTTTTCATGTGTCTATTGACCATCTGTATGTTTTGGAGAAATGTCTGTTCATGTCTTCTGTCCACTTATTAATTGGATTTGGGGGGGTGGATGATGTTGAGTTGTATAAGTTTTTTATGTATTTTGGATACTAATCTCTTATTGGATATGCCATTTGCAAATATCATCTCCCATTCAGTACATTGACTTTTTGTTTTGTTGATTGTTTCCTTTGCTGTGCAGAAGCTTTTTATTTTGATGTAGTCCCAATAGTTTATTTATGCTTTTATTCCCCTCGCCTCAGGGGGCCTATCTAGAAAAAAGTTGCTGTGGCCGATGTCAGAGAAGTTACTGCTTGTGCTCTCTTCTAGGATTCTCATGGTTCCAGGTTTCACATTTAGGTCTTTAATCCATTTTGAATTTATTTTTGTGTATGATGTAAGAAAGTGATCCAGTTTAATCCATTTTCATGTAGCTGTCCAGTTTTCCCAACACCATTTGTTGAAGAGACTGTCTTTTTCCCATTACATATTCTGGCCTCCTTTATCAAAGAGTAATTGACCATATAATCGTGGATTTATTTCTGGGTTCTCTATTCTGTTCTATTGATTATGTGTCTATTATTGTGCCAGTAGCATACTGTATTTATTACTACAGTTTTATATTGTATCTTCAAATCTGGGATTGTGATACTTCAGGGTTGTTTTTTTTGTTCAAGATTGTTTTGGCTATTTGGGGTCTTTTGTGGTGTCATACAAATTTTAGGATTATTTGTTTTAGTTCTGTGAAAATTGTTGTTGGTATTTTAATAGAGATTGCATTAAACCTGTAGATTGTTTTGGGTAGTTTGGACGTTTTAACATTTGTTCTCCCAATCCATGAGCCTGGTATATCTTTCCATTTGTTTGTGTCATCTTCAGTTTCTTTCATCAATGTTTTACAGTTTTCAGAGTACAGATCCTTCACCTTCTTGGTTAAGTTTACTCCTAGGTATTTTATTACTTTTGTTGCAATTGTAAATGGGATTGTTTTGTTAATTTTTCTTTCTGCAGCTTCATTGTTAATGGATAGAAATGCAGTGGATTTCTATATATTGATTTTGTGTCCTGTGACTTTACTGAACTCATTTATCAGTTCTAGCAGTTTTTGGTGGAGTTTTTAGAAATTCCTACATTTAGTGTCATGTCATCTGCTAAGAGTAAAATTTTTACTTTTTTCTTACCAATTTTGATAGCTTTTCTTTTTCTTGTTTGATTGCTGCGGGTAGGACTTCTGATACTCCATTAAATAAAAGTGCTAAGAGAGGATATACTTATCTTGTTCCTGATCTTAGGGGAAAAACTCTGTTTTTTACCATTGAGTATGATGTTAGCTCTAGGTTTTTCATATCTGATCTTTATTACAGTGGGGTATGTTCCCTCTAAACCTACTTTATGGAGGGTTTTGTCATGAATGAATGTTGTACTTTGTCAAATGCTTTTTCTGCATCTATTCAAATGATCTTATGGTTTTTATCCTTTCTCTCATTGCTGCGATGTATCACATTGATTGATTTGCAAATATTGAATCACCTTTGCATCCCAGGAATAAATACCATTTCATTGTGGTGAATGTTTTTTAATGTATTATTGGATTTGGTTTGCTAATTTTTTGCTGAGAATTTTTGCATCTATGTTCATCAGGGTATTGGCCTGTAGTTCTTTTTATTTGTACTATCTTTATCTGGTTTTGGTATCAGGGAAATGCTGGACTCATAGAATGAATTTGGAAGTATTCCTTCATTTCTATTTTTCTGGAATAGTTGAGAACAATAGATATTAACTCTTATTTAAATATTTGGTAGAATTCCCCTCTGAAGCCATTTGGTCCTGGACTTTTTTGGGGGGAGTTCTTTGATTACTGATTCAATTTCATTGCTGGTAATTGTCTGTTCAGATTTTCTATTTCTACCTGATTAATCTCAGGAGGTTATATATTTCTAGAAATTTATTTATTTTTTTCTAGGTTGTCCAATTTGTTGCATATAATTTTTCATAATATTCCTTTATAATCCTTTGTATATCTGTTGTGTCAGTTGTTATTTCTCCTCATTCATTTCTGATTTTGTTTGAGTTCTCTCTTTTTTTTTTTATCATTGTGGCTAAAGGTTTATCAATTTTGTTGATCTTTTCAAAGAACAAGTTCCTGGTTTTATCAATCTGTTCTATTGTTTTTTAGCTTCTATTTTGTTTATTTCTGCTCTAATCTTTATTATTTCCTTCCTTTTACTGGATTTGGGTTTTGTTTGTTCTTTTTCTAGCTCCTTAGATATAAGATTAGATTGCTAATTTGAGATTTTCCTTGCTTCTTGAGATAGGCCTGTATTGCTATGAACTTCCCTCTTAGAATAACTTTGCTGCATCCCAATGATTTTGGACCATTGTGTTTTCATTTTCATTTGTCTCCATGAATTTTTTAATTTTCTCTTCAATTTCTTGATTGATCCATTCATTGTTTAATAGCATGTTGTTTAACATCTATGTATTTGTTTTCTTTCCAGATTTTTTCTTGTGGTTGATTTCTAGGGTTGTGGTCAAAAAAGATGTGTGGGTATGATTTCAATCTCTTTAAATTTGTTGCTACTTGTTTTGTGGCCTAAAACATGTGATCTATTCTGGAGAATGTTCCATGTGCACTTGAAACAATGTGTATTCTGCTCTTTTAAGATGGGATGTTCTGAATGTATCTGTTAGAGGCATCTGGTCCAATGTATCTTTCAAAGCCACTATTTTCTTATTGATTTTCTCTTTGGATGATGTCTCCATTGATGGAAGTAGGGTGTTAAAGTCCCCTATTATTATTGAACTATTATCAATTTCTTCCTTTATTTTTGCTAATAGCGACTTTATATGTTTGGGTGCTCCCGTGTTGGGTGTGTAAATATTTACAATTGTTATTTCTTCTTGTTGGATTGCTCCCTCTATGATTATGCATTGTCCTTCTTTGTCTCTTGTTACAGTCTTTGTTTTAAACTCTGTTTTGTTCAATATTAAGTATTGCTAGCCCAGCTTTCTTTTGACATCCATTTGCATGATAAATGCTTTTCCAACCCTTCACTTTCAATCTGCATGTGCCTTTAGGTCTGAAATGTGTCTCTTGTAGGCAGCATATAGATTGGTTTTGCTTTTTTATCCATTCCATCACCCAATGTCTTTTGACTGGAGTATTTAGTCCATTTACATGATATGTATGTAGTTATTGCCATTCCATTACTTGTTTTATGGTTGCTTTCACAGTTCTCTGTTTCTTTTTCTCCTGCTCTCTTCCCTCCAGGTTTGCTGGCTTTCTTTAGTGATGTACTTGGATTCCTTGCTCTTTATTTTTTGCATATCTATTACTGAGTTTTGATTTGTGGTTACTATTAGGTTTATATGTAACATCTTATGCATATAGCAGTCTACATAAAGTTGATGGTCACTTAAGTTGGAACTGTTCTAAAAGCACTAAACTTTTACTCCCACCCCCACATTTTAGGTATAAGGTATACTTCACATCCTTTTATTTTGTGAATCCCTTGACTGATTTTTTTCTAGATATATTTAATTTTAATGCTTTTGTGCTTCCTACTTTTCTTACTTCTGCTTATGATCTTCCCTTTCTACTAGAGAGTCCCCTTTAACATTTCTTGTAATGAAGGTTAAGTAGTGATGAGTTCCTTAACTTTCATCTGTCTGGGACATGTTTATCTCTCCTTTTATTCTGAATGATAGCCTTGCTGGATAGCATACTCTTGATTGCATGTTTTTTCCTTTCAGATACTTTGAATATATCATCGCACTTTCTTCTGGCCTGCAAAGTTTCTGCTGAAAAATCAGCCGATAGCCTTATGGGGTTTCTCTTGTATGTACCTGTTTTTTGTTGTTGTTGTTTTAAAATTCCTTCTCTATCACTACTTCTTGCCATTTTAATTACTATGTTTTTGTGTGGACCACCTTGGGTTGATTTTTTTAGGGACTCTCTGTGCCTCCTGGATCTGGATGTCTGTTTCTTTCCCAAGATTTGGGAAGTTATCAGCTATTATTTCTTCAAATAACTTTTTCTACCCCTTTTTCTCTCTCTTCTTCTGAAATCTCTATAATGTGAATGTTATTTTGCTTGATGGTTTTGCTGAGTTCCCTTAATCTAGTCTCATTTTTTTATTATTCTATTTTCTTCTTTTGCTCAGTTTGATTGCTTTGCATTCCTCCCATCTCCAGGTTACTGTTTCATTCTTCTGCTACCTCTGGTCCACTGTTTATTTCCTCTAGTGTACTCTTAATTTCAGTAATTATTGAGTTTTTCATATCTGACTAGATCTTTTTTTTTCTATCCCTTTGTTGGTCTCTCTGAGGTCCTCCACTCTTTCCTTGAGTCCAGTGAGTATCTCCATGACCATTACTTTAAATTCTCTATCAGAGATATTACTTATCTCCATTTCATTTAGTTCTCTTTGTGTGATTTTCCCTGTTCTTTCATTTGTGACATATTCCTCTGTCCTCTCATTTTGTCTAATTCTCTGTGTCTCTTTCTGTGTTAAGAAAGTCAGCTACGTCTTCTGGTTTTGAAACTAGTAACCTTATGAAGAAGAGTTCCTATAGTGCCCTGCAGTGCAAAGTCCCATGTTTACTAGAAGCTGGGGCTTTGGGGTGACTCCTATGTGTATTGCATACACCCTGCCATTTTGGCTAAGCTGCATTTGCCTTCAGTCCAGTTGTCTGCAACGGTTTTCTCTGCCCGTTATGGGCAGAGTTTGGTCCCTGTGTTGTTAATGGGCTGGTCTAGGGCTGCTTTGGGCTTGAGTTGGTTCAGAACAGGCATTTGCCAGAGCTTCAGTTGCACCACACTATTAGGTTTCCCTGTGTTGTCCCTGAGACCTTCATTGGTGGGTGGGGCCTGCAGTCAGACCAGATGTCCACCTCCAACCCACTGCTGAGGCTGCAGTTGAATTGTGTGTGTGTGGTTTTCCTCCCCTCTCCTCAGGAAAACAGTCACTTTGAGTGATGCTGGCCCCTGTTGGGGCTGTTTGCATACTGCCACACTTGTTGCCCTGCTTTGGATGGAGTTCTGATGAGGGTGTGTTGGATGGGTAGGTCCACAGAAGGCAGTGGTGGGACATGAGCTGTTAGCAAGCTATGTGGAGAGTGTTCCTGCTACACTCGTTCCTGTAGGTGTCCATGTGTCTAGGCTGGGGGACGAGGGAGGGAAATGGTGCCTGCCTGCTATTTTATCTTGGGGAAGTCTCCTAAAGATTCCTGCACCTCCAGCATACTCTCTGAGATTAGTAAATAAGTCTCCTTCCTTATTTTCCAGGCATTTTTTAAACTGCTGCTCCTACAATGTATCTCAGTGGGGCTTTTTGTTATACTGTGTCTTTAAGAGCAGAGACTCAGTTTCCTATCACCCTCCAGCTCTCCCAGAACCCAGCCTGCTGATTTTTAAAGTTCCAGGTGTTAATCCCCACTGATTGTAAAAAATCACAAGGCTAAGTCCCCCCAGTTTTTAAAGTCAAATATTATGGAAATTCATCTTCCTAGTGTGGGTCCCCCATGCCTGGGGTGTCTGGTGTGGGGTCTGTTCCTCTCCTCTCTCCATACCTGCAGTGTTGCTCCTGCCCTGTGATAGTTTTGTGGTTCAGTTTCACTCCCCACTGGGTTTCTACCCTTCCTACCATTTATGATGTGGCCTCTTCTCTATGATTAGCTGTGGAGAGTCTGTTCTGCCAGTCTTCAGGTTGTTTTCTGGGTTATTTACACATATGGATATTATCTAGATGGATACATGGAACAAAGCAAACCTATAATCCTCCCATTCTGCCATCTTCCCCATAAATCCAATAACTACTGATTTTATCATTTTTCTCCAATCTAAGAGAATTTTAAGTCTATTTAACATATGCTTAAAGATTTATTTTTTATTTTTTTATTTAAGTGCAGTTGACACACAATGTTACATTAGTTTCAGGTGTAGCAACATAGTGATTCAACATCTCTATACATTATTCTATGCTCACCACAAGAGTAACTGCCATCTGTCACCATACAACTCTATTACAATATCATTGACTATATTCCCTGTGCTGTGACTTTTATTTGTATGCCTTATTCATCCCATAACTGGTAACCTTTACTTCCCACTCTCCTTCACCCATTTTGCCCATTCCCTTACTTCCTTCCCTTCTGGCATTCATCAGTCTGTTCTCTGAATTTTATAGGACTGATTCTGCTTTTTCATGTTTATTCATTTGTTTTGTTTTTTGGATACCACATATAAGTAAAATCATATGGTATTTGTCTTTCTCTGTCTGACTTATTTCACTTAGCATAATACCTGTTAGGTCCATCCATGTTTTGCAAATGGCATGATCAAAGGCTTAATTCTGGGAAAAGATGTACAGAAGAGTCCCCAAACTCTACTATCTTTTTGGAGCCAGTCTAAATAAGTATTAAAAGAAGACATTTGTTGCAGAACTCGGAGTTTTACTTTTGTCATGCTACTATGCTGTTGGGGTATCCATTTTCCCTTATTTGTTCATAAATATGAATTATTTTTTATTCACAGAAATGATGGAATCATAGAAGGCTTAAAATGAAAGATGTTGAAGGTAAAAGGTTGAAGTGCTTTGTCATTGCCTGTGCTGTCTCTATCAACAATGTAAAGAATGTTTAGAATGTTTCTCTGTGTGGCCTAGACACTCTGGCTCTGTTGTGATGTTTCTGTAAAAAACAAAGAATCACCAAACTACAATAACCCACAACAAAAAGTAAAGACTGAAAGTCAAGGTTCAGGTTTTACCCTTCCAAAGAATTTATTCTCAAATGGATATCACATTTGAATTTAGCACACACAAGTAGGTGCAAAAACTTTGGAAGAGATCCTATAGATTTTTTCTGGTTGCTTTGTAGCTGCCATTCATGGGCAAAGAGGTTTATTCTCTTCTAAGTAGTGATCTTGCATTTTAGATATCAAAATTATAAACCTTTCATAGTCACACTGAGCTGATGCTGCCTCGGTTGGAAATAGGCTCAGGAAACATCAGATCTTTTCATGAGAATCAGATATAATAAAAATATTAAAGTAGTTACAATTTAAGATTCTAAAAAAGAAATCCTCACAGCGTAGGGTAAATAAGATTAAAATGCACTTACTCTTCACATCAATGTACATTCATTCTGTAGAAATACTCTAGAGACTCACAATTGAATGTTTATTTAAAATTGGAGTGATAGAATTTTCAACAAAGGTTAGTCTGAACTGTGGAAGAGAATGAGAAAATATCTTTTTGTAGGGAATAAGAGAAACTCATAGATATTCTAATCCCATGATTTGTCTCAGAATAGCAGCTTCTTGGTCAGCCACACTACATTTATAAAAATGTGTTGTCTTCTTATTCCAAGTTTCCAAATGGTGGACTGAATCACACTTTGAAATGTTGCTCTCCTTACCAAACATACTGAAGAAATCTTAATAGGTTCCCAATGAAGGAGTCAAAAGAATGCTTCTGTGGTAGAGGGAATAAAGGTAGTTATTTTAAAGAGTTACAAAATAGGACACATAAAGTTCTCAGTGATTTTTGGATGGGAAATACTTTTCCACCCATTCTGTCACATAAAAATATCTATACCACTAGTATTATAATACACCAAGGAGGAGAGAAAATCATGCATATTCTTTTAGAATATATTCATGTGCTCTCAGGATATAATTTTCCACTTTTTTGAAGTCAAATAAGGGAAAAATAGATTATTACTGGATACTTCTTTTCTAAATGATGGTCAAATAATGAATGAGCTTGACAAGCACTGGGATTATCACCATAGTCTTTCCCCATCTTTCCAAACCAGATCTGACACATCAGAATGGAATTTCCCCTAATGATTTCATGATTTCTTTTTCTTTCTTTCTTTCTTTCTTTCTTTTCTTTTCTTTCTTTCTTTTCTTTCTTTCTTTCTTTTCTTTTCTTGTCTTTCTTTCTTCTTTCTTTCTTTCTTTTCTTTCTTTTCTTTCCTTTTCTTTCTTTCTTTCTTTCTTTCTTTCTTCTTTCTTCTTCCTTCCTTCCTTCCTTCCTTCCTTCCTTCCTTCCTTCCTTACTTTCTTTTTTTTCTTTCTTTCAGGTCCAGGTGATTTGTTTTCTTATTTTTCATTTTTTATTAACATATAAAAAAATGCCTCTAAGAATTCGGTTTTAAGGGGTCCCATATTCTAAAATGGTATTCACAGGACTCTGTTATCTTGCTAAAATTCTTTGCTTTATGCACCTTCTTTGCATTTGTCCAGAAGTGGAATATTTAAAGACAAAATTAAAAGAAAGACCATCATTGAGGTATAATAGAATAAGAACTTGGTATTTGGTAAATTGAAGACAAAGGAAGAAGTAAGCATAGAGGACAGGATTTTCTTTAAATGAATGCATAAGGGGAACTGAAGGTGGATTTTTAAGAACTGGTTGCTGTATTTTGTTTTAGTAATGGGATATTTTGAAATGTCATCGCCACAAGTACAAAGGAATTTTTTCTATTTCATTGGAAAGAGAGAGAGCTAGAGAGCACATGCTATTTCTCTAAGTTGCAAAGCTCTCTTTTAAAGGATAGAGTTCTGATGGATAATCCTTATCTTTGTACAACAAAAAGATGGAGGCAAAGTGAGGTGTCAAACATGCACTATCAATATGAAAGTCAACAAATTTTTAAAAGACATTAAGTCGGTAGGCACTTTAGAATAATCTGGTAAAAGAAATGTTTTAGAAATTCAGCTTCATGTGGAATATAATATATATGCCTAAAAGAAATTTTTTGAGACCCTGGATAGCTCAGTTAGTTAAGTGTCTGACTCTTGGTTTTGGCTCAGGTCATTATCTGAGGGTCCTGGGGCTGAACTCTATGCTCAGCACAGAATCTGCTTATCCCTCTCCACCTGCTCCTCCCCCTGCTCTCTCTGTTTCTCTCTCGAATAAATAAATAAATAAAATCTTTTAAAAAAAAGAAATTTTTCTGGAAGGTCAGGGGGCTTTTTAAAATCAAATAAGGGAGGACTGACTGCAAAATTGTATTTTATGTACTATGGACTGTCTACTACATTGAATACAACTGTGGCATTTCTATCTCTGGAGTCCTACTATCTAGTGTCACTTCACAACATCAGCAATACAATGGAGCCTCCTCTTTTTGTAGTTGATTATAAGAATTGCAGATCTGATTCCAGAAGTACATGTGATTCTTATAGAATGAAGTTGTGTAAACCAAAAAGAGTCCACAAAATCTACAGCATTTAAAAACTTACCTCACTTTAGCTAATCAACCACCACTTAACAGCAGATGAAGTTTTTATCTTTTTTGTTGGAGAGAGGCAAGAAATGAATATCCCTGGCTAATAAGCTGTTATGGTTTATCAACCCATTATCCTTCTATGGCCCTAGCTATACACCAGGAGCTGTGGAGCAATGGTCTTCCTCCCTCCCTCCTTTTCTCCTTCCCTCCTTCTTTCTCTCTCCATCCCTTCTTTCCTTCTTTTCTCCTTCCTTCCTCCTTTCCCTTAAATGTTTTTTACTGGTGTGCCTGGGTGGCACAGCCTGTTGAGCATCTGACTCTTGGTTTCAGCTCAGGTCATGATCTCAGGGTCCTGGGATTGAGCCCCACATTGGGATCTGCTTTTGGCCTGGAGTTGGCTTGGGATTCTCTCTCCCCTTTCCCTCTGCCCCTCCCCTCCAAGCTCTCTCTCTTGCTCTCTGAAATGGAGAGATAAATCTTAAAAAAAAAAAAAAAAGAAAGAAACTCATTATTAAAAAAAATGTGTTTTTTACCAATAGACTATATTTTTAAAAATCATATTCTGACAAGGGAAACATACAACAGTGGAGGCAGGTTAGGCTGAAGTTTAGGTAAATACCCAGAGCCCAGACCTTCATTTCCCCTACAAACAACCTTATGAGATATACCGGAAAAAAAAAAAAATAAAGTCCTAGCACTAAGAAAACATACAGTGTAGTCAAAGAAGTACAATGAACACACGTGCCACAATTACATGATGTACAACACGTAAAATGTGCTAAATTAGGCCATCCAGACTGGGCCGTTTGCACAGGAGTGTGTTGGAACCTCTCACCTGTGTTGATATTTTGCCTCATCCTCCATGGTGAAGTTGTTTGTGTTACCTATAAACTTAAGGGTGTAAATTTCCAGTAGAACCTTTTGAAATATTAGAGAACTCAGAGGAGGCAGCAACAGGGCCTTCCTGGTGATTGAAGAGAAAAAACCACCAATTTCACTGGGCAAAAAAATAAACGACAGAACAGTCTAGCCAAGCAGACACCTCTGAGGTTGGATTTCCCAGGGATAAAGTGGGAAGAAAGATATTTGATGCTTTGAAAGAGTTATTTCATGTGTACTAAGGTCTCTTTTACCTTATTTCTGGGAATGCTCCATTCCATAAGACTTATTCAACAAAGAAAATATGATTTGACATTTATTTGATAGTTGAGTTGCTCTTAGATTTCTGGCAGAAAATGTTTGTCAATTCATTATAACTTTTATCTAAATTTATCTGCAAAAGATCTGAATATCTACATGATTTTGAGAGCCAAATAATAAAAATGATTATTTCCAAGTGGTTTGTGCCCTTTCACTTAACGAGAATTTATTGTATTGCTAACATATGCATATTTTCTATCACCGTCTTTGACCACATGACCAGGAAAGCAGATAGAGATGTAGAAATTTCATGAAGTTAATAGAAACATTTCTTTATATATCTCAATATTGAGTCTGATCATATTACAGTAATATGACAAATAATCTATTTCTCCAACAGTTTGTTCTTAGGCTGAACATGTAAGATTATTTAAAAGGGTCTGTTCATTATACTCATGGATACTATAGATACAGATAATTTCCACCTCCCTCTATTATTAACTGAAATAAAAATAATAAAGGTGTTTCTTCCTCTTCTTCTTCTATGGTAACAGATGTAAATTTACAATTTTTAATGCAAAGTTGAAACTAACTGGTACCGTTGTAAAGTTTGGTATTCTAGGATAGTTTTAAACATATCTCAGATTCCTGGGTTGACTAGTCTTAAGAGAATACTTGCTGAGTGATGTCAACTGGTTCTTTCAATGCAGCATTGTAAATATTCTGTCTCCAAAGGAAGAAACTTAGATTTTAAAAAGTTTCTTTTGTTCTAAATGAACTATCAGTGCACATGAACAACTGAAATATTTTTTGAATAATATAAAACTGTTTTTCAGATGTCCAAGCCTCATTTTTAAATGATGTATCTGAGACTGAGAGGTTAGTTTGCCCAAACAGCTGATAAATCGTGGGGCTGGGATTCAAATTCAGACCTGCCTCCACTATTAATACATGATTTAAACCCTATCTGCCCAAGGGGCTGGGTCTATTTTCTAAACTGGTTTTGTATCATGAAACTTCTTGAGTCAGATTTGGAAATCGTGTTTTGGGGAATATATTTTACTTAAACTTCCAAAATTATTAGCATAAAATTATTCAAAATATTGACTTATTATCCTTTGAAGGTCTTTAGGATTTTAGGTTATATCTACTTTGCCCCTAATATTCGTTGTTGTGCTTTCTCTTTTTTTTCTTGGACTGTTTCACCATGAGATTGGCAGTTTGTTTGTTTTTGTAAGGAAACCACTTTTGGCTTTGTTCATTCTCTCTCTTATGTCTTTTCTCTCTATTTCATTAATGTCTTTTCTACCTATTATTATTTTCTTCCTTCTCTATTCTCTGGGTATGTTTTGCTATTCTTTTTGTTTGTTTACCTGCTTGAATTTTCTTATTTTCTCCCATATGCATTTAAGACTGAGCATTTCTTTCATATTACTTTAGCTGTACCTTACAGTTATAAACTATTATTTTGTTCAAAATATTTTATCATGTTATTATGATTTCTTATTTGAGCATGAGTTCTTAAGAAGTGTCCTGATTTTTAAATCTGTTTTTCTGATTTTGTGGTTAATGATTTTTGGCTTAACTGCATTATAATCAGAGGACATGCTTAACTTGTTTTCATTTTTTCTTTTAATTGTTGTAACTTATTTTATGACCAAGTATATAGTCAATTTTCTAGTAATGTTGTGATTTGCTTGAAAAGAAAGTCAATCGGCATAATGGCATATGCTCATTAGATCTGGTTTGCTCAGCACTGTTCAAATCTTTCTTGCTAATTTTTAGCCTTTTTTTTCAATTACTGGAAGATGCATGTTAGATTTCTCCACTTTGAGGGTTTGTCTATTCCTCTAAATAGTTCTGTTAATTTTTCCTACATAGGTTTGGAAACCATGTTATTAGAGCATTAAAATAGAAATAACTCTTACTGGTATATTTAACTTTTTCTTATGAAGTGATCACTTTTTCTTTAGTAATGACTTTCACCTTAATGTTTTCTTGGTCTAATATGCATATTATTCCACTCGTGCCCTTCCAAATCATATTTTTGTGGTACATTTTGCAACAATCTTTAGACCTCTGCATATGGCTGTGAGATATATCTCTTATGAACAGCATATAGTCAGATTTTTAAAATATTAGGTCTCTGTTCTTTTACCTTGATTATTTAGCTCATTCACAGGTATTATATAACAATCTTCCGTTAATATAATTCTTGTACTTAATTTTACATATTAATTTTTTTCCACTAAAGAACCCATTTATTAGAGTTTCCCAATGGTCAAAATGAACACAATTTTCAGAAGTAGAATTTCATGTGTTTCTATTAATATGATAATAAGTAAATATGGTCTCTTCCCTGCTCCTAGTGTGATGCGATGAGGATGAGCATAACATAAATGGTAACAACATGATGTCATAATACCACAGAGCAATGTAACCACTTCTAAGTTGCATGTTGTTGAGGAATAGTTAAAAGCAGAGGAAATGGAGCCTGCAGTCCAGGACTACATTTTCAAGAATGGCAGTGGGAAAATGGGAAATGACAGGTAGTGGGAAAATGACAGGACAATAGGGCAAATGTTTGGGAAGGAGGCCTGGCTATGAGAGAGACTTTTATAGGTTGAGAAGGAGTAGAGAGGCTGAGATCAGGGCATTATTAATGATGCAGTTAGGTGCTGGTGGGTTCGAAGGCTGGTGAATCAAGTACATAGGTGGAGGGACTTACCAGGGAAAGAAGAGTCATTAACATAGTGACCACATTATGGACAGAGAAAGGGGTAATAGACAAAATTTGCAATATTATTGGATTTGTTATTAGGGGCGCCTAAGTGGTACAGTTGATTAAGCCTCCAACACTTGCTTTTGGCTCAGGCTGTGATCCCAGGGTCATGAATCGAGGCCCTTGTTGGCTCCGTGCTCAGTGCAGAGTCGGCTTGTGATCCTCTCCCTCCATCTGCCCTTCCTGCTGTACTCTCTCTCAAATAAATGAATAAAACTTTTTTTAAAAAAGTAAAATATATTATCGGATGTGATGGGATATTTGTCAGTAGCTATATATTCTAGTTTTCTTGAATGACAGATAGTAATTTTTCTCTTGCTTCAGTCCTTTATTTGACTGATTTTTCCAGGCCACCAAAAGTACCTCTTTCACACCATTACTGCAAACTGGAGTAGAAGTCCAGGTTCTCCATATAACCTCCTCTGACATCTGAAGTGGGTATGTGGGTACCGTCCTCATTCCTGCTTGGGTGGCGAGTATACCAGCTCCCCAAGTAGTTTCCATTCACACCACAGTGGGGATGACCATCTTACCATTGGGCAATATAAAAAGCCTGACTTCTCCACTAGACTTCCTCGGATGCCACTCCAGCAATGAGAGGGAAGGGCACCTTGTTACTGTCTTTGGGAATCCAGGCTCCTCTTGTGGTCTTCACTGACACTGCAGGGTAGGGGGACCTGTGTTACAAGCCAGCAGAGATCAAAATCCCAGCTCTTTGTAAGTAGTAGGGTGCCTCATTACAGCCTTTCAAGGATGGAGTCTAGATGATCCACTTTTTGCTAATGGGGGTGGAGGTGGACCACTTTTCTTTCACATTTCATTGGGGAAACAAGATTATTGTCTATAATGTTTTGTCTTGTTAGGCTTCTAATTTCCTCTTTTTCTTCATCCTTTGGGTGGAGAGAGCAGATTTTTTTTTTCTTTTTCTTTTTTGGTCTGCACCTGCTGGTATTTAAGGGAGGCCAGTTTCATCATCATCAAGTCTGGGATATATAAGGCAAACAAACCAACCAACCACAAAAAAAACACTCAGAAATCATCTGTCATTTCTTGGGTCCTGAGGTTCCTAGCTGATCTGCCTTCTCTCCACCTTTTAGAGTCTTATAATGCTTGTTTTATGTATAATGTGCATGATTTTTAGTCATATTAGCAAAATAAAGGAAAGTGATTTAATCCATTTTCCCAGAAGCATAAGTTTCTAATGTTAGGTATTAATATTTTAATTTTAAAAATTTTCTTTCATTCTCGTTCATAATCTACTCTCTCCCTCTTTCCTTCTTCTTTCCCTGCCTCCTTCCCTCTTTTCTTTCTTTCTTTCTTTCTTTCTTTCTTTCTTTCTTTCTTTCTTTCTTTCTTTCTTTCTTTCTTTCTTTCTTTCTCTCTCTCTCTTTCTCTTTCTTTCTTTCTTTCTTTCTTTCTTTCTTTCTTTCTTTCTCTTTCTTTCTTTTTCTTCTCTTTCAATATAATGCCTTGATCCATAATTTCCAGTTTTTCTTTTCTCTCTTAAACATAGCAAGCATCTTTGTTTTATATTCTGTATTTGATAATTCCAATATTTGAAATTTTTGTGGATTTAGTTTTTCAATTTCTCAATAATGTATCATTCCATTTAGTTGTTAGCTATCATTCACTGTCAGCCAATCATTCTTGGGGGAAATTATTTGTGGAACACATTTAGGCCTGATATAAAAAATGTTTTCCTTTAGGGGCGCCTGGGTGGCTCAGTCGGTTAAGCGTCTGCCTTCGGCTCAGGTCATGATCCCAGGGTCCTGGGATCGAGCCCCGCATCGGGCTCCCCGCTCCGCGGGAAGCCAGCTTCTCCCTCTCCCACTCCTCCTGCTTGTGTTCCCTCTCTCGCTGTGTCTCTCTCTGTCAAATAAATAAAATCTTAAAAAAAAATGTTTTCCTTTAAAGAGAATTCACATTTGTTTCTGCCAGGTGCTTTGGGAACACTACCAGTCTAGGTCCACTTTATAAACTATTCACAGCTTGAGGCTTATTGGACCCCTCAGTGATGTGACTTTAAGACACCGACCCACTCGAGAACTGAGACTAGTGGTGCCCCTGCCCCAAAGATGCCCTCTTCCCCTCATTCCCTTTCTGCTTTGTACAGACAGTTTGCCTCGCAGTCCTCCAGGAGAGGGAGTCCGAGTGGACTACCTCTGGGTCACTTCACCCTACTACTGTTGTGTTTTGGGGGTTGGAATTTTGTGGATAGGATGATTGCCTGAGATTTGTCCTCAGTCCCCCACGTCCTGTGAGTGAATGAAACAACAGCTTCATTTTTCATAGGCAGCAATGCCCTGAGAGCAAAAGGGAACTTAGATACTCATATTACCCCTCTGGGTCCAAACCTTCATTTAGATTTTGGACTGATAATCCTTACAATTTTTTGTCAGGGCTTCCATGATTTTAAGAAGAGGTGAAAAAACTGTTTTAATAGTTTTTAGCAGCATTCAGTAGGTCTGAAAAACCTGCATTTTTCTCAGACATGGAAATAGAAGATTAGCAAATTTATTCCAACACTAAAATAGTAATATAACCTATCTAATAAGCTATATTTCAGGATGCAAGATTTGTTTAATAATTAGAACTCTAATGATACATTTAAGCCATTAATAGACTAATATAAAAAGATTGAATTATCTGCATAGATAACAAAATGAAATTTAATAAAACTCAGTAACAATTTCTGTTAAAATAAAATATACTAAAACCCTCTAAGTAAACCAGGAATGGAAGAGTGATTTCCTAATAAGATAAAAAATATATTTCTAAAATCCATAGTTAAAATCATAACTTAATATAATAACACTAAAGTCATCTCTCAATTTCAAAAATAAAACAAAAATTCCTCTGGGCCATTATTATGCAATATTTTTTTCTAGCAATTTTAAGCAAATCAATCACATAAGAAGCATTTACTATTAAAAAAGAAGGAAAACTTTCATATTTATAAGTTTAAGACATTAGATATAATAAAATAAGAAATACCTACTTATAATGAATATGTAAGCGTCAGTTTTAATACATGCAGCAGAATCCAGTTAGAAAATACATTAGAAAGAAAAAAATGCCATTCAGAAAAATAATAAATATATAAAGTATGTAAGAATAAATGTAAGAAAAATTGTAAGGGACCTATGTGATGAAAAAAATCAAAGTTTTATTAAGGAATATAAATAAAGCATGAATAAATTGGAAGATATACCAAGTTTCCAAATAGGAAGACTTAAAATGGTAAAAATAACATTACCCTCCAAATGACATATATATTTTAGTCAGTCCCAAACAAAATTCTATTCTGGTTAACTTAAAACTGTGGCAATATTATTAAATTTTCATCTAAAAAAACCTCATAAAAATAACAAAAACAAGTTGTGTGCAGGTATCACTGGCAAGTGGAAGAGACTTTTTTCCTCCCCTTGGAGTCATGATGTCTGTGATATTTCAAGGGCCACAGAAAGTGACTGTGATGCTAACATCAACACAGGTCAATGGACACAGTCTATAAAGTGTGTAAAATAATTTAGTATGTACAAGAAATGAGCACTTCAGGTTAGTAACAAGAAGATGAGTTATTTCATTAATAGTGTTGGAATAATTGATTCATTTTAAGGAAAGAAATAAAGCTATCTTCTTGTATCATGCAGCAAAATAAATTATAAATGCATGAAGATTTAAATCTAACCTCCACTTCAATGGTCAAGATCAAATCACAAAAGTGTTAGAAAAAAACTAAATGAATATCAGTATTATCTTAAACTTAAGAAATCTAAGTATAAATCCAAAAGTAAAAACCTTGAAGAAATATGGATAGATTTGAGTACTTAAAAAAAAAAAAAAACCTTTAAGGAATTATCATAAAAAAATTGTAACACCCTGAAGAAAGCAGAAAAACAAGGGTTTGTAATACAGTACTAGATAATTTATTAGTTACTGTATTAGTTACTCTTCAGGCTACTGTAACAAAATAGCACAAAGTGTACTGCTTAAACAACAGATCTTTATTTTCTCACAGTTCTTGAGACTGGAAGTCCAAGGTCAAGATGGAGGCAGTTTTGGTTTCTCCCTCTTTTGCTTATGGACGCCACCTTCTCACTGTCCTCCTATGGCCTGTTCTCTGGGCAATTCATTCCTAGTGTCTTTCCTTCCTGGAAGGATACCAGTCCTACCAGATTAGGGCCCCAGCGTTCTGACCTCATTTAACCTTAGTTACTTCTTTAAGGCCCTCTCTCCAAAAACAGTCACATTCGGGGCTAGGCCTTCAATATATAATTTGGGGAGACAAAATTCATTCCATAACAGTTGCCATCAGTATAAATGATAAGTTCCTCAAATCAATATATGAACACCACAATACAAGTGGACAAAGAGGAAAAAAACGCAGAATCTACTGGAAGAAGTACGGGTGTTCAATTAACTGAGGAAAATGATTCAACTCACCTGTAACCAAAGCATGGCTTACTAAACTGCCAACACAGAACATGTTATTTGCCTGTAAAAATCGGTGAAGATTATATTAAAATATAAATAGTTATCAATTAGTAAAGCCAGAGGGAAAATGACTTCTTAGGTTTCATGACTGAACATAATAATCTGTTAACTCAGAGCTAAAACTGTCTCTATATTTTGGAATAAGTGTCCAAATAATTGACAGAAATTTTCATTTTATAGCTAAATATTAAGTATTGAATAGATGGTACATTATATAGGTTACAACCAAATTTGGAATTCAAAATGTCAAACTTGGGACACCTGGGTGGCTCAGTCAGTTAAGCGTCTGCCTTCGGCTCAGGTCATGATCCTAGGGTCCTGGGATCGAGTCCCGCATCGGCCTCCCTGCTCGGCGGGGAGCCTGCTTCTCCCTCTGCCTCTGCCTCTCTCTCTCTCTCTCTCTGTCTCTCATGAATAAATAAATAAAATCTTAAAAAACAAAACAAAACAAACTGTCAAACTTGGCTTTTATAAACTTAAAAAAAATCCTTATATGAATTAAATAAGACTAAAAAAATCCAAGATAATTTCTTTTTATTATTTTTTAAGATTTTATTTGTTTATTTGAGAGAGAGAGAGAGCACAAGCAAGGGGGGGGGCAGAGGAAGAGGGAGAAACAGGCTCCCCACTGAGCAGGGGAGCCTGGGATCATGACCTGAGCCAAAGGCAGATGCTAACCCACTGAGCCTCCCAGGCGCCCTGATAATTTATTTTTAAAAAAGTCTGCTTGGAAAGCTGTAATCTCCTCAGTACTGACAAGGCCATTATGCTTAGTTAAAGTGCAAGACACTGAAAATGTAGGAGTGCCTTCATCCTATTGTATGAAGGAATTTCATTAGGCTTACTTGTAAGTAAGTGGAGAAAATACATGAGTTGTTATCTAAAACATGTTCATAATTCTGATTGTGGTAAAAAGGATGAGACATTTAAAATATTAGTAGGATATTTTAAGATTTATAAGCACTCAAAGTATATTATAAACTGACTGACACTCAGAAAAATACTCAAGGATGTGTAATAGTCAGTGGAAAACTGAATCAGCATAGGGGAATAGCGAAGGTAGAGAAATGACAGGTAACAAATGGTTATGGTGATTTAAATCTAAAAAAAAATAGGAATTTTTAAGACCCATAACAAAAAAGCCTGCCATATTTCTAATTTAAGGAATATAATGAACCCATGAATATTGTGCTGAATTAAGAGTTACTGAGTTGAGAGTCAGTAGAACTGCAAAAGATTGTGGCCTGCATTCTCCTGGCAAGCTGCTGATCTAATCTGACAACCCTGGACTCCATTAGGATGGTTAATTGCTAGGGAATGGAACAATAGTTTCCAATTGTAAATATCTGTATAGAAAATGTTTATGGAGTATCATTCCAGTTCTTATCATGCTTTGAGATTAGTTTATTGGCACCATACACTGTGAGTGATACATTCATATTTATGTCATGAAAACCAAAGAATCTGCAAATTTAAGATAAACTGTTGCTTTAAAAAATAAACTTTTGAGATTACATATTTGATTAATGATATAGTTATTTTTTAAATGGCCTAAAAAATTATAAAGTGGGTGACTCAGGTTAATCTTTTAGAAATACTCACCCAAACAGAAACAAAATACAGTAATTGATAGATATTATTTTATGTTTTTAATCAATTGAAAATATTGAGAATAAATTAGACTATCATCAGACTGGACATATGGAGGGTCCATGGAATTCCCAAATAATAACATCTAAGTTGTAAGAGCTTTACTTGGAATAATGGCTCTTTTTTATGTCAAGTTTTTTAGATGATAAATTATCCAGAAATGCACCTATGATATTTATTGTAAGCCTATCATATATATTCAAATACTTAAACTCTAAAAATGGATTAATGTCCATGAGAGTAATTGCTCCTAACCAAGTCCTTAATTGGGATAATACTTGCCATTTGTCAGCTATAAATCATCTTTTAACTCTAAGCAGCAGGCTCCTTAGTTGATGATAGTCATTACGTAAAAAATAATGTTTTGGAATTTCACAATTGTATGCAAAATTCAGACATTTTCCTTTTTCCACAGGATTACCTTAGTTAATATCTTTAGGGAAACAGAGTTCTGAGACAGACAGAATGCTTAATTTAAGGAAGTAAGTGATCAATTTTCACAATAGAACAACAAATAGAATCCTAATTAATGAATTTGATAATGCATGGCAATTTGCTATTGAGGACATGACTAGCCACGTTTATAAAATAACTGTGTAACAGAGAGTTAGCAGTCAAGGACAGAAGACAACCACTAACACTCATTCCCCCAGAAGTCATTTATACTCTTTTTATAGAGGAAAGGTAGTGGTGGCCTTCAGATCCTCTGTCTTAATTCAACTGCATTATGTAAATCAGTGTGTGAAGCTGGGTCCCTGCCAAGAAATATACCATGTGAAATGTGCACATCCTTGCAGAAACTCAAGCGCATATGCCTAATTTATGAATGTGTATAATTGAATGAACTAAAGTCTACTAGTTCAAAGGAAAAAAAATGTTTACAATTGACACTAGACATTATCACATGGATTAATTATTTTTCTAAAATTACATTGCTTTAAGTATATATATTTGTATTATATCCACTCTTGGTTTGTCTTACAGACCTTACTAGCACCTGCATAAATGACCCGGGTAGAGATTTTATCAAGTCTTCAACCTAAAAAATATTCCATTCCCCCCCTCACCATTAGGCATTCATTACTTTGAATTGAGTTTGTGATCCTCATTGAAATGCACACATCTCTGAAGGGAGTGACATATATATGATGCTAAAATCTCAGTTAGTAATATTTCATTATTTATATTTTATCAGAGTATTTCAAGTTCACTGAAAAAAGGTTTTAGTGTGTCTGAGGGAAGAAGGAAAAATCTGGAGTTTGGAACTAAAATCAGTTCTGGTTGGAGAGGCATAGTTAGCTGGAAGACATTCAAAACATTGAGTAGGGGAAGAGAGGAAGAGCATCAACACAGAGAATAATAGAATGACATTGAATTTCAGTAACAATCATGTCTAATTCATACTCTTAACTTTTCTCCTGGTGAGCTCTGTGCACCAAAATCAAGTATTCTACCAAGTCCTGGACAAATTTTGATATGTGTGGTTCCAATCTTACAAATACATTATCTGAAACTGATTGATGTGTCAGTTATTTAGAATCTAGAAAACACTTTCCCAGAGAAACAGTACTTTAAATTATAGATAAGATCCTGGTCCAGCCCTGAAATTCTGTTTAAACAATGTAGACACATAGTAACTATTAGCTGTCTATTGCTACAGAAGTGACCACCCCAAAATTTAGTAAGAAAAAAACCTTTTTTATTATTTGTCACAATTCTATGAGTTGACTGGTTTTTCTGTTTCGTGTGATATTGGGCTGCAGGTATCTGGGGGCTGGACTGGTGGAAATGTCCAAAATGGACACTCACATAATTGGCAATTGATGCTGGCTCTTGGCTGGGAGCTCAGCTGGCTAACAACCAAAGCACTTACACATGGCTTCTCATTAGACTTGGCCTTCTTATTACATGGCTCTTAGTTCAAAGACGAGCATCCCAAGAGCAAGAGTGCCAAGAGACAAAAAGGAAAAGCTGCCAGGCCATTATGGGTTACACCCAGAACTGACAAAGCATCCCTTCAGCCATATTCTATCAGGCAAAACAGCCACAGAGCCCACTAAGATTCAAGGAGATAGAGAAATAAACTCTATCTTTTGGGAGAAGGGTAAAGTCCCATTTCAAAAGAGGATATAGGATTGAAGTCATTTGTGTGGCCATCTTTGGAAAGTACAATCTATTCCCTTTCTACTAATACAACAAAAGTGAATTTATCACTGTGTAAGGAGACAGCCATGATGTGTTGTGCTAAGATTGAAGATTTTAAGCCTTCACACCCGGCTCTACTTCATCTCTGTGAGTTTTAGTAGCCCCCTTCTAAAACGTGGGATCTTATAATAATACAAAAACTGCTTATTGAAGTGATTTATACTTCTTTATTTAATACAAATGATTGCTCTATGAGGTAAGGCCTTTTATTATTCCTATTTTAGGGTTAGGAAACTGAAATTAAAAGGGATTAAAGAACTTTTCCAAGGTTACAAGATTAATCAGTGACAAAACTGTGATTCTTCAGTATTCTCACAAGGATTAAATAAGGTAATATATGTAATTGTAGAAAGTTCATATCTTCAACATTACAAATAACTAATTCATAATGTTGTTTTAAAATGAAACACATTTTCATTGTGAAGTACTTCAAACATGCAGAAGACTTTAGGAAGCAATATAACAGATGCAAAAAGAACTGCCATGTATGTATTGTTTAGTAATCGTCTGACACATTACAGGCTCAGTAAGCTATAGCCGTCATTGTTATTATTATAAACAGTCTCCCATTTACATGAAAATTATGCTCCTTAATACACCATGAAGTTTGAATTAGTCATTTTTGAATTACAAAAGAAAATTTCCTCGCAATTTTAGCACCTTTCTCCACCACATTCTCTGATACTTCACAGTGTGGCAAGAACTACTTGATTTTACTCTTTGACTGAGAGTTGTGCTTTCTCCATAATTATAAAATGTCCCACCTTGTAAGTGATCAATACTAGAACTAATTTGGAGGGGCGCCTGGGTGGCTTAGCTGGTTGAGCGTCTGATTCTTGATTTCAGCTCAGGTCATGATGTCAAATTGATGAGATCAAGCCCTGTGTCGGGCTCTGTGCTGGACGTCGAGTCTACTTAAGATTCCCTCTCTCTCTCTTTCCCTCTGCCACTCCCCTCCATGCTCGCGCTCTCTCTCTCAAAACACACAAACAAAAAACCTAATTTGGAGAATAAAGTGAAGACAATAGTTCTTTGGGAAGGCCCAAAAAACAAGAAATTAAAGAGAAACCCTGTTCTAAGTGGGATACATGGGGGACAGAGGAATTAGTGAAGAAATACATTATAGGTTTCCTCACTCTCTGAAAGGAGAGCATTTCTATTAAAACTTTTATAAACTGAAATGGTGTAGAAAGAAGCAATTACCATTAACTTATATAGAAAAAGCTTTGAGCATTCCCAGACCCCCAAATCACTATTCTTAGGCTTTTCTGATACCTTAGAACACATCTTGCTAATGGGTCCCAGAGTAAACCCAGATAGAGCCCAGATGCTCACAGACACAGTTCAAAGTTATGGTGGCTGGATTCTGAGGCACTGAGTGTAGTTCCCGGGGAAGGAGCTTGGTGGCGCCACTCTCACTGCACAGGGTGCACACTGCCTCCATAACCGTTTTGCTTGCTGAACACTATTTTTGCTTTTTGCCTTTTTCCATAAAAGTGAAAATCTTCCTCAGATTTCTTTCTGTTAGCAAAAAGGGATACTAATGTAGGCAGACCTTTTGTAAAAAGGAAGTGATGGAGGCGTACTTTTGAAAGGTGGGGGATACATGTATCCTCAACATCAACACAAGTGTTTTTAAAACTAGTGCCTTGCTAAATTAAAGGAGATAAACTTTTGTACCATAATAGAGCTTTTTGTAGTCTCTCTATATTCAGGAGAAGCTAGAATGTACATCCCAGTTCACCAAGAACAGTCTAATTTATCCTTGAGTGTTATTGCACATATTTTCACTCAAAAATGCCCCAATTTGGACACAAAATTACATGGTCATCCCATCAAGATTTAGTCAATGGAATTACCATTCTTCCATCATCCAATCAGAAACATGAGTTTTATCTTATGTTTTCTTAACTTTCATTCATTCATTCATTCACCAAGAAAGCAAACAAGCAAGCAAGCATCTACTCACTGCTTAGGATGTGGTATTCATTGTGCTTGGGACTAAGGATACAGAGATAAATAGAACATAGTTTCTCTTCCCAGGGAGTTTACACACTTGCAGGAGAAACAAGCATATTTATAGTAAATAAATATATTAGTAAAAGTAGTATATTATTAAAAATAATGTATCATCAAGGAAACAATAGAGATGTACATATCCTACTGTAAAAGAATAGATGAGAATATATCAAGGAAATCTTAGAAGAGGTAACTCTTGAATTAAGTCTTAAAAGATCACTGAGCCCGGTGAGCAGAGAAAGGCCTAGGGAGATCAGTGGAAAGAGCATCCTTAACAGTGGAAAGAACATCCTGGACACTGTATTAATTTTCTATAGCTTCATAACAAATTACCACAAACTTAGTGGCCTTCAACAATGTACATTAATTCTGTCACAGTTTTATGTAGATCTCAAGTCTGGGCACAGCATAGCTGCATTCTTTGCTCGGGGGCTGAAATCAAGGTGTTAATCAACAATACAGTTCTGTCTGAGGCTTGGGCTCTTCTTTCAAGTTCACTGGTTGTTGGCAGAATTCATCTCCTTTCAGCTGTAAGGCTGAGAGTCCCCATTTTCCTCCCAGCTATTGGCCAGAGACCACTCTCAGCAAGTAGCGGCCATCCTCAGTTTCTTGCCATGTGGCTGTTCATAGCCACAGTGTGGCTTGCTTCCAGGAAAGAAAGTCTATGTCTCTGATTTCCTGGTCTGTGATCCACCGCATAAAATCTTCTGCTTGTAAAGGACTCATGTGATTGGATCAACCTACCACATCATCTCCCTATTTTAAGGTCAACTGATTTGAGATCCCTTAATTACAGCCACAAAATCCCTCACAGCAGGAGCTACATTAGTTAGTGTTTGATTGGTCACATAGAAGATGTGTGTACACCAGGGGTCAGGAATCCAAGTGGATTGGGGGAATTAGAACTCTGGCTACCACAGACGAGACAAGGGACAGGACCTATAGAAATCACCAAGAATGGGTTGTGGGACCTTAGCATTTCAGACTTTCTCAGTGTTTGTCAAAGTGTGGCCTACAGCACTCTTGCATGAGAATCACCTGCTGTTATTTACACCTAAGACACAGAGGTAGTGAATAGAAGGGCCACAAGTACCCCAGTGTTCATAGCAGCAATGTCCGCAATAGCCAAACTGTGGAAAGAGCCGAGATGCCCTTCAACAGATGAATGGATAAAGAAGATGTGGTCCATATATACAATGGAATATTATCAGCCATCAGAAAGGATGAATACCCAACTTTTACATCAACATGGGCAGGACTGGAGGAGATGATGCTAAGTGAAATAAGTCAAGCGGAGAAAGTCAATTATCGTATGGTTTCACTTATTTGTGGAACATAAGGAATAGCATGGAGGATATTAGGAGAAGGAAGGGAAAAATGAAGGGGGGGGGAATCGGAGGGGGAGACGAACCACGAGAGACTATGGACTCCGAGAAACAAACTGAGGGTTCTAGAGGGGAGGGGGGGTGGGGGGATGTGTTAGCCCGGTGACGGGTATTAAAGAGGGCACGTACTGCATGGAGCACTGGGTGTTATACGAAAAGAATCATGGAACATTACATCAAAAGCTAATGATGTACTGTATGGTGACTAACATAATAAGATAAAATAAAATTTAAAAAAATGAATCACCTGCTATGCTTGTTAAAAATACAGACTACAATTTTAAATGAATCTGAAGAAGATGGCAGGAGGATCCTGAACTCACCTGGTCCTGGGTATATACCTAGATAGCATATAGAGTGACACCCATATAGAGTGACTATAGTTTATTTAGTATTGTTACTAATCCACCTTCTCTATGTCAATATATAAATGCGCATCCTTGATAAATACACAGTGTTGTTTTGTGGGTGTGTGCTTTATTAGATCGGTCATATAGGACACTGTGCTGTAAATCTCATTCAAGTTCTCTTACTTTTTTCATCACTTTTACTCGCTGACTGTTGTAACAGGTTCTGTCGTATTCAGAATCACAATTTGCTCATCCACTCCTCTGGGAATGGAAACTGGATTGCCTCCAACTTTTTGTAGTCACATCCTTTGTTCTCTTATGGAGCTGTGTGAGAGTTTCTCAAGGCTACATATCCAGGAATGGAATTGCTGTGTTATAAGGCATACACATACTTGATTGCATTAAGTGCTATCAGATTTGTCTGTAGAAATCTTGCGCTAGTTCGACCTTCCATTGGAAGTGCTTGAAGGCTTTTGTTTCTCTGTATATCTCCCTACAGTAGGTATTTTTTTAAATCCTATTTTCGGCATTCTAGTGGGATTAAAAGGGTCTCTTGTTAATTGAAGTGCGTGTATCTGATTACCAGTGAGGCTGAATATTTCTTCATGTTCTTTGTTCAGTATTCTTTTGGATATTTTGTCTTCTTCTTGCTGTTTTACAGGAAGTTGTTTTATTTATATTCTCGCTTTTAGATAATGGTAAGTTTTAGAAATTGCAAATACCTTATACTGTTACCTATCTGTTAATTTTGGCTTTGATACCTGTAGTTGAATAGAATCTAAAATTGTGATATTTTCAAATTCCTTCTTGTATATATGATGTTTACTAAAATTCAAAGAGTTATTATACACTTTATCTTTCTTTGGAGTTATATATGGTATGAAATAGGGATCTAACTTAATCATCTCTTCTCCACATTGTGAGCTAATTATTCCATATCCTTTATTGAATCATTTATTTCTAAAACTTACATAATATCATCTCTATCAGATTATTATCTATAAAACGGCCTGATACTGAGCTTTCTGTGTTCAATGGGCTTATTGGACAGTTCCTGTGCCAGGACTATAGTGTTTTAAGTGTGGTAGTTTTATAGTATGTCAATAGATAATAGGGAAAGCCACTTTCTTTGTTTTTTGTTTTTGTTTTTGTTTTGTTTTTCTAAAATTGCCTTTGACGTTCATTCAAATACATTTTAGAATCAGTGTGCAAATTTTAGAAACAAACATAGACATTGTTATATCCTTTATTAGACTCTAGACATTTTTTGTTGTTCTTGCTGGTTTTAGTTTCTTGCTCTTGTGACTTGTATCTTGTTTTCTGTTATAACTTCTTGTTTCTTATGTAGACAAAGGCTAATGGCTTTTCTTTGGTGATCTAGTAACATTGCTGAACATTCTTATATTCTCACTGTAACAATTCACGTGTTCATAAGCACAATTAAGGACAATTCCAAAAAAAATTAATACCTAAAGAGAGAAAATTTATTAAACTTGTTATACTATGACTAGATAAAAGATACCCTTGATAGGAAAAAGAGAAAATGTATCACAGATTACAAAACCTCTTGCCAAAACTTACTATACAAATATCATGTCTTTAATATCATTAAAGTGTAATTATAAAATTAAAATAATATACTTCTGTAACACAAGATTCTATAACATACTGCATGTTTACTTTTTATATTGTTACTTTTTCAAAAGCTGTGCAATACTGTATATACTGCTTTTTTACTTATTCAATGAAGATTTTTACTTTATTGATTTTTTTAAAATATGGCTTTAAGTCTTTAACCATTTTCTTTTTACTGTTACATTTTATTGCATATAATACATTATATATGTGTGTGTATATATATATATATATATATATACACACATACACAGAACAGTGAACAAATCATTATTCTACAGCTTGATAAATGTTCATGAAGTGAAAACACTGGTATAACCAGCAGCCAGACTAAGAAACACACACAAAAAGCATAATTTTGAATGTTTAGGTTGTTTCCAATTTCCCAACACATAAAACTTTATTTACAATTCTGATTTTATTTCCTTTGGAAAGATTCCTAGAAATTGAGTTACTAGTTAAATAACAGGAGAATTTTTAAAGTTCTCTCTGTATATTGGCAAATGCCTTTTGGGAAAGATTGAGTCATTTCATAGATCCAATAAAGGAGCTCGTGGAGGAGTGTTTGTGCCGGTAGAGTACTATTGCTTTGTTAATATTTTCCAATTTGTTTGGTAAAAAAAAAAAACTCATTATTTTTCCAATTTTTACTATTAAAAAAATGGTACTCTGCCGCATCTCTTTTCTTGCAATTATCTCTCCTTCACTTATTTTCATTTTCATTTATTTTTTCCACTGGAGTGTTACTGATTTTTTAAATTAATTGAAAAACAGTTTGTATTTTAAGGATATTAATGTGGGGTAATACTTTCTACAAATGGTCTTCTACTTCTGACTATTGTTTTTCAATTTCGAGATGGTTTAAATTTAGTTTTAATTTTTCAAATATATACATGTAATTCAGTTAGGGATAAGTAATTCTAGAAAGCTTAATCATTCTATCATCTATCTATCTATCTATCATCTTCCCAGTCTAGTTTTCAGTCTCCGATGACAAAATTTTCCTTCTAAAGGGACTAACATTTTCTTTAGTTCTTTCTTTCGGCATTCATATTTGCATTTCTAAATAGCATACTTCTATTTCCACTTCTTTTTTTTTAAGATTTTACTTATTTATTCATGAGAGAAAGAGACAGAGGGAGAAGCAGGCTTCCCGTGGAGCAGGGAGCCCGATGCGGGACTCGATCCCAGGAACCTGGGATCATGACCTGAGCCGAAGGCAGACGCTTAACCATCTGAGCCACCCAGGCGCCCTCCACTTCTTCTTTTTTTTTTTTTTAATGTCAGTCATTACCTTTTGACTTCCTCTTGTGAAAAATGAAGATTTATCCCTCTTTCACTGTCTCACTACCACCCACTATCCACAAACACCTTACCCATCCACCCAATACCAATACAATAATACTGTTTCTTGGGTCAGCATTGGGTGTCTACATCATCTGACTGTGCAATCATGTTCACAGCTATACCATGTACAAATGATAAGATTACTTTTAGTCTTCATTACAACTTTTTGTTTCCCCTGGAGTTAATATTTCTTGTTTTCTAAATTGTTGTGTCTTGTTCTTCCCCCAAACACTCTACATTGCATAAATTTCTTCCTAATATGTTAAAAATGATGATAGGTATTCTATCCATTTAATCTACCAGGAGCTATTTCTTTCTCCCAGAGCCTCTGAGCAGCTGCAGTTCGTACATGCTATTCCCTGGACCTGCTCTGCAGATGACATCCTAACAGGTCTTTCTGCCACCTCCCTCATATACTCGAACTTTGGTTTTCTGGATTTTATGATTCATTCCTTCTCTGTTTAGTCACTTGCTTTGATTTAAAACTGCCTTAAAATATTGCCTATCTGAGATTATTTTCATCCTTCTCTCACACTTTATTGATAGTCTTGCTATAGGAAGGTTTTTCGTACTCAATGATGAGATATCACCACACACCTTCATTTTCTGGACTCAGCCTACAGAATTCTGGCTACCAGGTTGTACCCTCCAGGCAGGAGATTAGACAATTCTTTTCCATGAAATCTTGACGAGTCTAAAAGGAAAGCTAAAGATAATGACATCCTGGACTCCCTAATGAAATAAAAGAAAATTCCCAGATAATAATCCCACAACCAGCAAATTGTAGTTAGAATTTTCCCCAGGATTTTGAAAGCATTGTTCCTTTCTCTTCTCGCTACGAGGGTTACTGTTGAGAGTCTCTTTTCATTCCAAGTCTTTTATCCTTTGAATAGAATCTGAATTTTCGGGTTTTTTTCTGGAAGCTTTTAGGATTTTCTCTCATGCTTCAGTGCTTCTGAAATTCCATGATGTTGTACCTTGATATGTTTCCATGTTCACCATTTATAATGAACATTCAGTGTACCCTGTCAATATGGATACTTTTGTCCTTTGGTTAGAGAAATTTTCTTGAAATGTTTTTATTTACCCTTCTCTGTTTGTTCTTTTTACTTTTTTCTTTAATACCTACTATTTAGATATCAAACTTTCTGGACTAATCCATTGATTTTCTTACATTCTCCTTCTTATGTTCCATCTTTTTATCTTTCTTCTCTACCTTCTGTAAGATTTTCTCATGTATAAACTTCTTCCTTTTAAAAAAATGCTATTATATTTATAATTTCTTTTTTTGTTTGTTTCTGGACTGGTCCTCTTTTAAAAGTTGAATTTTAAAATATAATCCCATTGATGTGTCTTGACTGCCACATGTCTTTTATCCCTCTGAGAATTATGTATTTTTTTAAGTTTCTATGTTCTTGCATTTTCTCTGTTGGTTTTGAGTAGGTTTTTTTCTGGTTATACTTCATGTTAGAGTTTTCTCGACATGTCTAGTTTTTATTGGTTGTCCATTAATGTAAGAGGAAGACCAAAGCACTGACAACAATCCTTCTGTGCCTCGTGGGCTATCACCTGTAGGCTTCACTACAGGGTACTGCGCTGGGCAGTTTTTGTAGCTGTTGATGTTGTTTCAGTGGGGAAGACATGATCTAAGTATTTGAGGTTTCTTTGCGGCCGTGCAATATACCACAGAAAAGAATCTTCTACTCTTCTGCCCGGAAGGTTAGGCTGTCAAAACTCTATGGGCTGACTCCAAACAAGGGGCAAGGGAATGGTTTCTTAGCTTTCAATCTGTATACTTTCCTTAATCTGCCTGTTTGTAGCATAATAATCTTGCCTACTATTGTACTTGGTGTCCTCCAACCTAGAAAACATGTTTTGCTCTCTTCAGAGAGTATGCCTCTGGTTTTCTGCCAGGTAGAAAAGGAAAAATTCCCCAAGCTGCTTTTTATAGTGGCGTTGATTAGGGTTGGGGATAACCGCTTTTTAAACAGAACCTCACCCCATCCTTTTTTTTTTTTTTTTCAGCTCCAATCTCACTCTCACTTCCCGAGGTAACTGGTACCAATACCTGAGCTTTGGGGGAGTCTGCAACGCAAATCAAGTTGCTTCTCAGCTTTCTTTGCTGTTGACAGAATTCTCTCTCCTTTTGCTAAATCAGTTATCAACAATCCTTTTGCTCCATACTTTCGAGTTACGTTTCTGTGATCTTCACTCCTCCTTGTTCTTGTGAGTTCACTGGTTTCTTTTTTCTTTAGCATTTACGTCATTTTGGTGGATATTGGAAAGAAATGGAGGCAATTTTTCAGTTCACTCTCAACAACTTAATGTTGGCTTTGAATATAGAAATGTTTCATTTTTATAAAGTGGCATTAATTAACCTTTTCCTTGACAATTGTTTTATCTGTTTTTATGTTCAGAAGTCTTTCTATATTCCAAAATTAAACATGTTCGCTCATGTTTTCTTCTACATTTTATGGTTTCATTTATATTCAATTTTTAAATTCACTAGGACTCATTTGTATGTATATGTTCTTTAAATACTCAATTCTCCCTTGCCATTTGTGGAATAATTTATTATTTTGCCATTGTTTGATTAGGGTGTGTTTATTATCATTCAATTCTTATAATATCTAGGAATGCTTTTTGTATTTTATGGATCTGTTGGCTTATTATCATGGCTAGTCCATAAAACCACATCATAGAGAGATCTGAGGACTATCTTTTCTCAAAGAAACAAAAAGAAAACTTGGTGAATATTCTTCCTGGGAAATAAGTAAGATAATTAGGTGCCAAGTGTGTATAATTCTGTTTTTAGAATACAAAAGTAACCTTTTACTTTATAATCTAGCTAATCTAGAACTAAGTTAATTTTTTAAATGTAATTTTTAAATTTAAATTCAGTAAACACATTTTATCCAATAGAAGAATTCAGAGAGTTCGAAAACAATCAAAAGAAAACTTGCTGTTTAATTATCTTAAAATTTATTTAACCTGCATTGTTACATTTTATCTCGTTAATTCAGGTTCACTGCTTTTAATTCTACTGACACTTTTTGTCTAATTTCTTTCTGTGTTAACCTTGAGTCAAATATTTTTCTGTTTCATAGCAGGAGATACCTGTGGTACTGACATTCACATTAAAAAAACGGTGGTGGGAGTTTAGACAAAGAACAAGTAGGATTATGTTATGGACTAAATTGCCCATATATATTGAATTTATATAAATTGAAGTTCTAAATTTATATATTTAAGTTTATGTTCAATTTATATATTGAAGTTCTAAACCCCTATGTGATTGCTTTTGGAGATAAGATCGTTTAAGAGGCAATTGAGGTTAAATGAAGTCATAAGGCAAAGACCCTAATCCAATAGGACCAGTGATCCTATAAAAAGAAGATGAGACCCAAAGATGAATGCACACAGACAAAAAGAAGGCCATGTGGAGACAGAGTGAGAAGGCATCTGCCTGCAAGCTCCAGAAAGAGGCCTCAGGAGAAACCAATCCTGCCGGGACCTTTATCTTAGACTCTAGCCTCCAGGACTATGAGAAAATAGATTTCTGTTATTTAAATGACCCAATGTGTGATATTTTGTTATGGCAGCCTCGGCTGATTAATACAGGTAGATAATTGTAAAAGATCTTTATGTGTGTCCCTTCAAGTTCACTGGACATATTTAGGAAAACTGATGCCATTGTATTTGTCTTCTTTAAAAAAATAATTCTTATTTCAGTCTACAAAACTGATTTCATTATCCATTAATGGATAATTTGAATTTTAAAATGCAGATTTGTCCTACTGCATCAACATCAGGTCATAGGACAGACAGGAGGGATAGCATACCCACTTGTGTGATCATGAGGTATGCTTCCAGAGAGGGCAGAGTGCTTAGCTGGGTCACTCACATAGACGGGAGAGGCACTTAGACAGATTTCCTGTTGCTTACGACAAGAATGCTACTTCATCACCATGCCAAAATTTTTGTGTTTGGTTGTTATTTATTTATTTATTCATTCATTCATTTCTTTTAAGACTTTATTTATTTATTTGAGAGTGAGAGAGATCGAGAGGGAACATGAACTGGGGAGAGGGGCAGGTGGAGAGGGACAAGCAGACTCCCTGCTGAGAACAGAGCCAGACAAGGGGCTCCAGGAGGGGGCTCAACCCGAGGACCCTGAGATCATGACCTGAGCTGAAGTCAAACACTTAACCAACTGAGTTATCCAGGCGCCCCTGGTCATACCTTTAAATAAAGCAAGTCACTCAGTTGTTCTCTATCCCAATGTATCAAAAAGTAAAATGGAAATAGCTCCCAGCTTAATATCAGACATTGTTTGGGTTAAGTTACATGTGAAAAATATCTGAAGAGTAAAAATTATGATATTTAATGGTTTATAATTTATTTCCTCTTTGTATTTTCCCTTGTCAAAATATGTACAAGGAAGAAATCACAGCAATAAAAACAAATGATCATAAAATAAAACAAATGTGTGAGTTGGTAAATTTGAAAAATTCTTAAAAATGAAGCATTACATTCTTTGATCTTAACTTTTTTATCAAAGGAAGATCAGTTGGATGTATCATGTTATTTTTTTAAAAACTGAACATCATTTGGTTATGGTCTGTTAGGTTGACTACATCAAATTAATTGCATTTCTTTTTCAGTATGATGGCTTACTGTTTTGATTTTTTTTCTATTTATGAAATAATACAAACAGCATATGAATTCAGAGACTATAGTAAATTTTTGTAGGTTTCTAAAATTACTAAAATTCCACCTCTCAGAGATAAAGACTGCTATCATCAGTTTTGTCCCAAGATAAAATGGGAAAATATGAAGGAAAGACAAGTGGGAATGGAGCCAGAAAGATGGCAGGCACCATCAATTCTGAGCCTTGGCTTCTAATGCACAACCATTTAGATCTTTAGTAGAGCTCCCACCTGATGTCCTACCAGCTGTGTGTGGATTTGGGGGAACACTAGTGAATGGGTTGTGTTTCTCACAGGAGCTGGGACAGGAGGTAGAGGATTTGCGGATGAAGACTGCTAGTCATGGGCTGCAAGGCTATGTCCCCCCCACATATTGCAAATATTGTGCGTGGCTAGTCACTTCTATGTATATTTTAAGATAAATCCATTGATTTTGCATTTGCCCTCGACGTGACATCACTTGCCCCTTGGGTCTCTTCCTCTGGAGGCCCCATTGTCAGTTCTAAGCCAGTCGCTTCTTCCCTTGGGGCCTGTGCATCTTCAACCCTGAAAGGAAGAGTTTGGAAAAGAGTCTTTAAAATCTCTGTCTCTAGAAATCTCTGCTTTCTCTGTGTAAGATCTCTAAATATATGTTTCATTCCTTGAGAGTAGACTTTTTATTTAATCTCTTTATAGTTTCCATAATGCCTAATATTTCAGTTCAGTTCCATACACATCTGTTACATTATTAAGTGCCTACCATGATGTTGGCACAGTATATCAGCTGAATAATATCCACTAAATAAATAACAAGTCAAATTCTTCTGATAAAATAATAACTTTAACAAGAGTCTACATGTTGTAACTGGTTTTACCAAGTTTCTGTTTGTGTATTTGTTCATTTTTGTTTGCATGACAGAAATGTTACAAATTAAAATGCTCCCAGGGACAGAATAGATAATACCATAAATAGTCTTAGGAATTATTTTTTTTATTAGAACGTAGCTGACTTGGTTATTATAACACATGAATAATCTCAGTCAGAAAAAAGCCTTTGCAAAACCATCTCTATACATATCTAACCTGTTTTTCAGCAAAATCAATATCGTTGCTTAAAATAACATAATGTCATAACATAATGACCAATGAAAGCTGAATACACCTGTGCTTAGGGCCTATAAAAAGAGCAAACTTAACTAAAAGTTAAGCATGTGTTAAACCTTGACTATATTTTTTCAGAATTAATGGAAATGCAAACTTCATATGGAGCCAAATCTCCGGGTGTGACTGCCAAGAAAAATAGATCTTTGAAGGGTAAAAGCAGGTGGGAAACAAATGTCTTTCTAAAAATCATTCAATCATAACCTACTTAATGAAAGTACTAGTGACATTCAATTGCTCAAAACCAGCATATCCTTTTATACCAAGGATATGGCCTACTCTAACGCAGGAGGTTTTATTTCTGACATTCCCCATAATAATCCAACTCAGCTTATTCACACGTGTTTTAGTCATCTAACCAGTGTTTATGTGATAAATGCTTTGTCGTAAGTGCTAAGCCAGGGTGGCTTCGAAGAAGAGTTGATTTTTCACTAGAATCTTGAAATATATACTAGCACTTCACCAGTGAAGACATTAAGAGGCGCTCATTCTAGCCAGAGAATAGGGTCAGGACTGATGGATCTGCACATGACAAGGCCACTCATAATGTGGCCTTACTTCTTTGCCTATCTTGAGCCATCTCTTGCTCTCCTCTATTTATATCATAATATCATGCTCAACTCTAAGCTCTTTCCTTCCATGATTTGAACATACCACTTACTCTGATTTTTGCTTGAAAACCACGCTCAGCTTTTAAAAATAAATTCAAGCATTATTTCTTCATTGAATCTTATCTTATTCCTGCCCCCATCCTGAATATAAAACCTCTCCTTCTGGGACACCTGGGTGGCTCAGTTGTTGAGCATCTGCCTTCGGCTCAGGTCATGATTTCAGGGTCCTGGAATCGAGTCCCGCATCGGGCTCCTTGCTCGGTGGGGAGTTTGCTTCTCCCTCCCCTTCTGCTGCCTGCCCCCGCTTGTGCTCTCTCTCTGCCAAATAAATAAATTTAAAAAAAGAAAACCTCTCCTTCCTTTGTGTCCCCAAATATTTCACGGCATCTATTTGTTTATGTGTGAGTCTCCCCTCCTAGCCCCTTTAACGTAGAGCCTTACTTTTTAGTAGTCATGGAACCCTGAAGCATAAAACAGTGCCTGGCACAGTGGAAAATCAATAAATACGTATTTAAAAAGTAGAATTATTTATTTGTGGAAAAACTATATCAGATGTTTGAAGGAGCCCATTCTTTCCTACAATTTGGAAGATTTTTAAAGGATTAAAATTAAAACATGCTGTTAAAACATTTATGTAAAGTTAGACTAGGAGAAAAGGATTTTAGTCATCAGTAATTGGGTTCTGTGTCCTCCTTGATATATAACTTACATTTTTCTTAAGTAAAATTTAAAAAGGAATTTTTAAAAAGGAATGGTGTGCTGAAATTGAGAGTGGAGAGCCCACTGTCTATTCTTTATTTTATATTTAATCTAATATTAAAGACAGTCAGTATCTATTAAAGTAAGTAAAAATTAAGTAATTTTTACTGCCCTGGAATTTTGGAATGACTCAAAAGACTTTGAGCATAAGTTATGTGATGCCAGATACCTATATTATATCATATCATATTTTGTGGCCAGGGTAATTTGACTTTAAATCCAGGTCATTATCGATGTTATATTGTTCCACTCTGACAGATCTTTAAAGAATAATTGCTTTTTCTAAGCAAGTTTTAAAATTAAAAATGACATATTTATTGTAAAATAAGATTTAAGTAATATTCAGTAAAGTATAAAGAAAAAAGTCAATTTTTTTTCTGAAATATCCCTTCAGATATACCAGAAATAATCACTGTTAATGTGTTGATGAACATTCTTCCTAATCTATTTATCTGTGTATTCTCTCATGCATTCATACATGAACACACACACACACACACACACACACACGGGTACACACATGTACACACACTCCCAATCAGTTAAAGATATAATGAAAAAGAAGATGATATTTAAAATAGTAACTCAAAAGATGTACCTTTAGGGTTACTATTTTAAATACCATTTTCTTTCTGATTGCATTGTTTCATATTTCCAATGTAATATAAGTTTCCTTGTTTTATCCCTGTCTTTAGCAGGAATGGGTCCTGTGTTTCCAAATTATGTAAAATGCTAGCTTGGGGACTGAGGTATATATATTATAATGTCAAGGAAGGAATATCCTTGAATACTTTCCCAGTATCTATAGATTTGATAAGTGGTTTTCCTCAATAGAACTATTTTTTTTTTTAAGATTTTATTTATTTGACAGAGAGAGACACAGCGAGAGAGGGAACACAAGCAGGGGGATTGGGAAAGGGAGAAGCAGGCTTCCCATGGAGCAGGGAGCCTGATGCAGGGCTTGATCCCAGGGCCCTGGGAGCATGACCTGAGTCAAAGGCAGACGCTTAACGACTGAGCCACCCAGGCGCCCTCGATAGAACTATTAATATGGTGAATCAAACCAATGGATTTCCTAATATTGAACCATACTTGCAATCTTGAAGTAAACCCAACCCTTTTTTTTTAATGTGCTATTGGATTCTGCTTGCTACTTTTATCCTAAAATTTTTGCATTGCTATTCATAAGATCAATCTGTAGTCATTCATTTTGTGTACTTTTAATGCAATTTTAGTACCAATAAATAAAAAATTATTGGTTTAAATGGAAAACTGCTTGATATGTGAAAATAAATGAATGACCAACATTAATGATATTTAATACTGGCAAAGATAAGATTGAAATTGAGAATATTTTTCTGAGATTCCTTCAAAATAAGATGTTCATCTATCAAAAATAATATGTAAACTTTTTTTCCAAAAGATTGGACCCTCAAAAAAATTAAAAATAAATAAAATAAATTTCAGAAAGATTGGACCCTTACTGGGAATTCTTTCCATGGATTTTTTTATCAGCCTTTTGCATATGACATGTTTTACATTCAT
Organism: Zalophus californianus; assembly: GCF_009762305.2. NCBI lineage: Eukaryota > Metazoa > Chordata > Mammalia > Carnivora > Otariidae > Zalophus > Zalophus californianus. Next base: position 128,625,126 of record NC_045598.1, read on the forward strand.
TATCTGCTAAATTAAGTTGTATCATTGGCTATTTAATGTAAAAAAAAAAAGCTAAGCCTAGTGAGGATATAAGTACATTCACAGACCACAGAATTAGTAAAGCAATCAAAACACTTAAGCACTTTATGATTCTCCTTGTTACTCCTGAAACTCAACATAAAAGTTGAGTTCTCATTTTACTTGGCTCTAATATTAACATTATCATTGTATTGAATTCCATCGTGTTTTGCAAAGCTGAACCTCAAGATGTAGGATTATATGGCCATAAATTAGAATTATTTGACATGTGTCAATAAAATAACATTGCCAAGCACTAAAACATGTTGGCTTTGTGTCAAGTCTGAGGTCAGGATTTGTAAGAATGACATAGTCCTTTTTCTTGCCTGCTTATTGCTATCGCCCTCAGGCTGTAGTAACCAGATGTCTGGCACTTTGCATTTAAAGATCTCACAGTTTTAGCAGATAAAGTCTCAATTTTTCTTTCTTTAACTCAAGTTATACTGTTTCCATTAAATACACTTCTTTTTATTAATCTTATTTTTTTCTATAATCTGTCATCAACAATGAAAAATAAGAAAATTGTAACTTATTGTGCACTTGAATTACCCTCTCGACTAAGAATCAAAGAATAAATACATTTAAATTTTCCCTTATGCTGCTTAAATTGTGTTGTGTAAATCTTAGATACTGTTTGAAATTTAATCTCCCCATGCAGTATAAGCAATTTGATGGCAGTTTCTTATCTTCTTCTTCATCTCTGAATCTCCAGTCCCTTATATACTTAAGCAGTGTGCAATAAATATGTTGAGAGGATAAATAAATGAATGAGTCTGGAACTAACGTCATTTGAAACCATGACCTTCTAAGACTACCTCCATATTGTGATTCAAGAACAAAACAATAACAAAAAGAAAAAAAAAGAAACCACCAACAACAAAATTGGGCTGAACTAGTTTTTTGAAAGGTTGTTGGCTAAATCCCTGTAGGGGAATTTATAGTTGGACCTACTGTCATAGCTAAAGATAATTGAATCTCATAGGTATTCAGCTTTATTTTTAGTGGTCTATATGGGGAGATGAGGATCCAAAATGTATTCTTAGGGATGATAGCAACTTTATCATTACGTTCCTTTTATTAAATTTTAAAATTAAATTTTATTATGGTAATTATGACCAACCATCTGGGTTTTATCTGAGTAACTCAAAGACCATAAGTGCTCTGTTCCATCCACAATAAGCTTTATTTCAGGGAAGAAAAAAAAAAAGCCTTTTGTAAAATATAGGAAAAGATTGTAAACACTATCTAATGAACATTTGAATCCCAGAATAGTCCTACAAAAATAGTCAAGAGGTGCCTGGGTGGCGCAGTTGGTTGAGCGTCCGACTTTTGGTTTTGGCTCAGGTCATGATCTCAGGGTTGTGAGTTTGAGCCCTGTGTCGGGCTCCGCAATGAGCATGGAGCCTGCTTAAGATTCTCTCTCTCCCTCCCCGTCCACCTTTCCCCCCCAATCTCTTTTGCTCTCTCTCCAAAATAACTAAATAAATCTTAAAAAGAAAAAGAGAGAGAGAGTCAAAAAACAGAGGCCATGAAAGCACCAAGACTGATTTCACGTCAGTCACAACAAATACACCAATGAACCTGGGACACTGAGTCCCATGAGAAATCAAGGAATGTATTATTTAAGGGGATGTCAAAATCAAGTCAAAGAGGCTCCCACTGGCCAAAGATGGAATAGTTCGAGCATCCATAGCAATAAGTGCAGTGCATTGAAAACACATGTTTAAAATCCATAATTTACCATACATGTGCACACATACACATCCATTATTGCCTTCATAGATCACTTTTAGAGGATATTGAGTAAAGCACCTCAGTATTTTTAGAACTGGTAATAAAGGGAAATAAGCAAAGATTTATCCTGCCTTTCCTATATGAACTATATCTCAAAGTAACCCTGTAACTGGATAAAAAGAAGTTTCTCAATATAGAACCATCCCAATTAATATATGAAGAAGGAAAGATAGAATAAGACTATTATTTTGCCATTACTTGTGAACTAATAAATCTAAGAAATAATTATTAAATGCAGTTAACACCACAAATACTGAGATAACCAGACATTCATGTCTGCTGGTGGAAATATACACCACCACCTAGGAAGCTCTCCTGCCAAAAAATTAATTCTCCATCTGATGGAGGCATTAGATGGCCTACCAGTCTACATGAAATAGGGAACACAAGGGAATATGCTACATGACATTCTGAAGATTCAAAAAACAGCACAAAGACAGTGATATACTCTAAAACAGTGCTTCTCAAAATGCAGTCTCCAGAGTGAAAGGTTTGGGAATTGTTGCCAGTCCATAATGAGATAAGGAGCTTGTGTCAGATTGTAAATCAATTACATCACTAAGCACGCTCTTCAGTTCAGCTGAAGGAAGCTGTGTGTCATTGCCATTCTGAGTCAATCTCCTTATCTCATACAGACCAGCACTATTGCAAAAATGACCTGGTGTCTTTTAAAATTTATATAAAACAGAGGAAATAAAACTCACAGATTAAAAGAGATTTAATAGAAATAGCAACTAATTACAATGTTAAGTGTATTTTTACACCAATGTAAGCAAATTATAATTAAAATGTATAAGAAAATCAAGAAAATTTGAGCATAGGCCAATAATATTAATGAATAGGGACAATGTGGCTATAGTTAATGTTTGGAGACACATTTTGGAATATTATGGATAAAATGATACCATGTCTAGCATTTCTTCAAAATAATACGGATGGATGTGTGAAGTGGGTGAGAGGGGTCAAAGTAACAGGATCAGACATGTGTTGAAGTTAAGTTGGATGGTAGATATATGTACTTTCTTCACATTATTTTCTCTACTTTTGTGTATGTTCAAATTTTCCAAAATAAAAGGTTAAGATCTAAAAAAAAGAAGAAAGCCTGAATTTCATCTCTGCAAAAATAAATAAATAATAAAGATTGAATTTGTAGAAAGTGAGAGCTAGAATTAGGACCAAATATCACTGAATAATTTTTAAATAGGCAGCGATAGCTTATAAACACATAACATGCATGCTGAATGCATACTTATAGTTTTCTTTGTCAAAAAATTCCTTTTTCTAATATTGAAATTTAGCCATTGTATAAGGACATATATGGGATGCTCCTAGAACCCACTGTTACGAACTGAATTGGGCCCTTCAAAAGCATATGTAAAAGCCCTACCCTGGTACTTCTGAATATGACCTTATTTGGAAAGAGTTTTGAAGATGTCATCAAGTGAAGATGAAGTCATTAGGGTGGGCCATAATCCAATATGGCTGGTGTCCTCATAAGAAGAGGGAAATTTCGATACAGAGAATAACAGGTAGAACACCAAATGAAGAGGGAGGCAGAGATTGGAGTGACGCATCTATTAGCCAGGAAGGAACCAAGGACCACTGGCAATCACCGTGAGCTGGGAGACAGAGATGGAACAGACTCTCCCACAGAGCCCTCAGAAGGAACCAATCCTGTTATCACCTTGCTTTCAGACTTCTGCCCTCCAGAACTGTGAGACAATAATCTTTTATTGTTTTAAGCCACTCAGTTTCAAGTACTTTGTTACAGCAGCCCTAAGAAGCTAATACGGCCAGTGAGCCTGATAAAAATGGTGCCTACGTACCTGTGTTTGTATTTTTGAGGGGAGGGAGGCAGGGAGAGGGTGGTTCCCTGTGTTTTTACAAAGGCCTTTTTATCAAAAATAATGTCATCGTTTAACAGTTGACTGAGTTGTTGACTTTTTATTTCCAGATTTGCGACTCTGTGTTCTCTTTTTAATCACAAAGCTTAAGAAGAGACAGCTACAGCAGGAAGGAAAAAACATCTGAAACTTTTACAAAGCAAATAGGCATTTTTCCTGCAAAATAAACCATAACTATCCAAAACACAACAATACAACTGGTCATTATAAATGAAAATCTGATTTCTTGGTGAACTTTTGAGAATGTGGTCTGCTAATTCTATGGGTATCATCTGGGCCAATGGTTTCTAGTCTTGTGCTCTACTAGGCACTTCTAGATGGCCAACTTTTGAAAAACATTGTAATGAAATTTGGTTTGTTTGTGCATACAGTTCCATGGAACAGGAGACGGTTTTAAAACTGCATTCCTTACTACATTCGGGAGGACAAAAGAAGAAAAGGAAGAGAAAGTGGGGCAGGGGTGCAGAAAAGAGAAAAAAAAGACCAAAGAGAAAAGCTTATAATGGGTGACGAACACATGACCCTTTTTTCTGCTTGTCTTCATGTACAGTTAATACTGGTTTGCTTTGGGATGAATAGATTTGATGTCCTACTTCTGCAGTACACTCTCTGGAGTGACTAGCGAGTGACTGCTGTGATCGAGCAAGGACCTAAGTAAAACAGATCCCGTTCCTTTACAAAATGGTAGTACGAGCAAAACAAAATCAGTCCTAAGAAAATGAGGACTCAAGTTTTCCTAGAAGAGGATCCCAGGGAATGAAACTCAGCCCAAAAGAAGTTTATCTGCTGTTCACAGCCATAAGTTTTGTTGGCAGTTCTTCACTCCTGGCATCATTCGAAGTTTCGTCAGTGGTGAGACAACTCATTGTTATCCTTTCAACACCTTCTCTGAGTGCAACGTATGGTACTTTTCTGCTGCCTTCTAGCAGCTGCTGTCATGCTCCACAGGAAGTCTTCCAAGTTCTTCAGAGCTGCCCCAGGGAAATAAACCTACAAATGGAAAAACACTGTCACCCCCCTAGGTGCTCCTTAAGCTCTTTAATATCAGAGACCTGATGTTCAATCCAACAGTATTCTGAAGTATCCTAAGGATAGAGAGTATCCACCATCACTCATTGCAGGGCAGGTTGGGAATGAGAGGTGAGTATTTTTAAGAAAACATGTGAAAAAGCATCTTGATTTAGATGATGTTATTTCTTAAGGAAGCATAAAATATTTCAGCCCAAACAATTTCCAAAATTTCCAGCTCAGGGACAAAATTTGACCCAACAATATGATACATGTTTATGACTCCAGTTTCATGTTTTTTCAAGTCAACATTAGAGAAGAGATCAGATGGTATGAGAAAGAAGGGAATTGAATGACCAAGAAAGATAAAGCGGACTGGCAAGAAAGAAATCAAGGGAGGATACAGAAAGAGAGGGAAGTGGAGAACGAAGGGAAAATGATCAGTTCAGTGAGCTTTGAGGTTAAACGTCACTTATTTATTTGGGTTACCTAGAGTTATCTGATCTTTGGAAATGCTAATTAGCTTATTAGTCATTGCTCACAACTTTTACTTCTTAAACTTAAACCTACGGTTCTCAGTTCTGAGTACAGAGTGTAACCACATGGAAGCTCAAAAAATACGATGTCTGGATCCTTCTTCTTCTTCTTCTTCTTCTTTTTATTATTATTTTATCTGGGTACAGCCTGCAATTGTGCTTTTTAAAAGTTCCTTAGATATATGTAATGTGTGGCCAAGGTTGAAGTCACTTCCATGAAGCTCCCCATAACTGACCAAACCAGAGCACCCTCCTCCTAAACAAGGAGTGAACAGCAGTCCCAGAACTGTGGAATCTACCCATATTTTAGACCAGCGGCTCTCAAAACAAGGAATGCATCAATAGCTCTATGGAACTTTTTATGAGTATCAATTTCTGAGCCCAAAATTAGTGATTCTGATTCAGTAGGTTTTGAGGTTTTCCCTGAGCATCTGTGTTTTGAAAAATCTTCATGGATAGCTCTGAAGTAAAACAAGTATATAAAATCACTGACTTAGATGTTTAAACTTCAATTCACTCAGACATTGAGAGTCAGGAAAGTATCCAAAAAACAGATGACCTTTAGCAAGCATAGAAGTTGCTCATGCTGCCCTAAAAAAGTAACACAACTTAAACAAGAGAGACTGTATTGTCTCACAGTTCTGGAGGCTAGAAGTCCAAGATCAAGATGTCAGCCTGATTGGTTTCTCTCGAGGGTGGTGAGGGACAATCAATTCAATGCTTCTCCCCTGGTTCTGGTGGTTTGCTGCCAATTTTTGGCATTCCTTGGCCTATAGATCTCTGCCTTCATGTTCTCTTGGCATTCTCCCTGTGTTCATGTCTGTGTCCAAATTTTCTCTTTCTGTAAGGATACCAATTATATTGGATTAGGGTCCATCTCAGTGGTCTTATTTTATTTAATCACCTCCATAAAGACCCTGTCCCCACATAAGGTCACATTCTGTGATACTGGTGGTTAGGACTTCAACATGGATTTTGGGAGGGCACAATTCAACCGGTAACATCAGACGTCTCCGTTTTTTTCTCCAAAAGTACTTTGGAGTTGGTAATATCTGCATTGTCAATTCTCAAGGAATTAGAATTCAGTAAAATATAAGTAATGTTAATTGCCCTGAACCTAACCTAGCTCTTATTTGTAATCTTAAAAACTTTAGAAATTGGATTCTGTGGTTCATCTATCGATTATTCTAATCAGACAAAACTGTAGTGAAGACATTTTACAACTGCCTCTCTGTTTGCAAAACATCAACGAGGACTTTATAACATGCTAGATTTTAAGAATGCATTGGCTTAGAGACATTTTTAAACTAAAATGGCGGTAAGAAGGGGCCCCTGGGTGGCTCAGTCATTAAGCGTCCGCCTTGGGCTCAGGTCATGATCCCAGGGTCTTGGGATCGAGCCCCGCATCGGGCTCCCTGCTCGGCGGGAAGCCTGCTTCTCTCTCTCCCGCTCCCCCTGCTTGTGTTCCTTCTCTTGCTGTGTCGCTCTCTGTCAAATAAATAAATAAAATCTTTTAAAAAAATAAAAAATAATAAATAGATAGATAAATAAATAAAATGGTCATGAGAAAACAGTGGTGTCTTATGCTAAAACTATGATGCTTTTCCCTAATAAAAATGTTTCTACTGCCCATGAGTTATTTTCCCGGCTTGAGATAAATTTTGTAGGGAAAGCTGTAACCCTGCGGGTAAGTCTTTGTGATTCTTCATTTATCAAGCTCATTTTGGCTCATATTCTTTTTTTCCCTCCCCCCCCCCACTTTTTTTCTGACCGCTGAGGATATATACGGTCATCTGACCATATATATGGATATATACGGTCATCTGACCATATATATGGATATATATGGTCATCTGAGATAGCGAGATTTGACCTAAGGTCAGCAAACCACCTAGCTAATTAAATTGATCCTTTAAAATAAAATATAGAACATTCTCTTTTCCACCCTACAATTTCTAACTAGAATTTTTATTTTTTGTGAAGAAACAAAACAAAACAAAACCTGAGAACTTTTTCAAATGGTCTATTTAGCATAAAATCTGAGTAAGGTTTTTTTAAAAACTGTTTCAACATACTAATGTTTCATGATTTTTCAAAGGAAAAATTGGAAAATAACATCACCTCAGCACAGAGGAGGATCTAGTTCTTGCATGTTCAAATGTGGACAAATCAGTTAAATTTCAGAATTCAACTCATGAAGAAACACTGAAAGCATTTCTATTTTATTTTGGATCTGGGAGAGAAGAGCTAGGGAGAAATAATGGACAAAATTAAGATAAGAATTAGTTTCATCAAGAACTGTCATCATCTGCTCACGTGAAAAAGGATGTCAAAGTGAGAGACCTTAAAAAAGAAGAAATAAACAGACTGGAGCCAAAACACTAAGCTGAGGATTTGGGTTTGTTCTGGGTTTTCACAATTTCTTTTTGGGGACTTTGCTTGAAGATGGAGATCTGTCTTAAGCTTTCTGCCTCTCTGAAGTGATTCCATATTTTATGATGGGGAACAAGGAGTGTGTGTGCGTGTGTGTGCATGCCTGTGTGTGTGTGTGCATGTGTATGTGTGTGTGATTTTTGGATTGTGTGAATGTTGCCTTTTCTCTGATATACAAAAGCAGCATAGTTTATATGCACATACTTTCTACCTAGAGAGAAATGAACCCAGAATGGAGGGGACGTTTTGGCTGAGAGCCTCAGTTGGGATGTGGAAAGCAAACAGAATAAGGTGAGTTGAAGGTTAAGCTGTGTTGTATTGATGTAGTAATGTTGTCTTTAGAACAAATTAGCTCACTGGGACTTGGTGACACAGTGGAGTATTAAACCCTTCTTTACGAAAAGAACATGTGCAGATTGTTTCTAGCTTGAAAAAGGCCAGTGAAAAATGACACAACGATCAAGCTTGAAAAATGTTTACTTTGCAGAAAATCATTTAAAAATGGAATCTCAATTTTGTTGGCAGCTCGGTTTTTTAAAAGGGCTATTTATTCTAGACTCCTGCAGCATATGGTTTATTGCAATTTATATGGTGTATTGGAACTCATGAGCTCGAGCACCTTAGGGAATGTTTGTTTTTATTTTTTTAAAGGTGGTTGGACTGAAATTCAGTATGAATCATATAAGAGAGATTTAGAAGCACGTGAAGATAAATGTTTCCCATGTGACACCGAACAGCACATCTGGAGGGTGATCCTATATAAACACTTGAAAAGACCATAGTTTTAACAGATACCAATAAGGAATAGGATTGTGTCTTTCCTTAATTTGAGAAGGAAATACAGTTTTTTATACTAACAAGAATACTATCATCTCATGCAAATTTCTGGAAGCTCCATTAGTGTGGAACTAGTCCTATTGCTCATTCTTTCATATTGATTCACTGCTTCATTTGCTCGTTATGCAGTATCTGCCTATTATAGCTGCTATTCTGCTCGGCTCAACAGATTTAAAACTTAGTAAAACACATTTCTCTCTCTAAAATAATTCTTAGGTTAGTCATCAATATGTTTTTTAAAACATGTGACTTCCATGCATGCCAACTGATGCCCCCCACCATAATTATATGTATTAAGAACCTACTATAATTATTCCTAACCTCTATCCAGTCTTGTGAAGAATTTCTCTTTTTTCTTTCACAGTATTTTTCAAATTTTATATTTACTACACCTCCCTCAACGCCATTGCTAGGAACATACTAGTATTACTTGGTAATCCTTAAAATGTGCTTTTTACTTTGTTAAAAATAGAAAATATTTGTCAAGTAAAATACAGGTTTCATTTCAGGTATGAATCAAAGAATCTTCCAGTTGTGTTCCTTCTTAATCTTTTTTTCTTTTCAAGATGACTTAAAAAAAAAAAAAAAACAGTCTTAGTTCACAAAAAAATTGAAAGGAATATACAGAGACTTCACACATGCATATTGTTACATCCATAGTCTCCCCCATTATCAGTACCATTTGCCAGGATGGTGCAGTTGTTACCATAGATGAACCAATATTGACACAGCATAATTAACAAAAGTCCATAGTTTACTGTACATTTCACTCTTGGTATCATACACTTTAGTGTTTGGACAAATGTATCATGACCTTCTTTCACAGACAGTATTTTCACTGCCCCCCAAATCCTCTGTGCTCTGCCTACTTATCACTCCCCTCAGTCTCACCCCTGGCAACCACCAATCTTTTTATTGTATCCATAGTTTTAGCTTTTCCAGAATGTCATATAGTTGGAATCATACAGTATGTACCCTTTTCAGATTGGCTTTTTCAGATAATAATGTACACTTATATTGTTAGTCATTGAACACTAGTAAATAATGTTTCTTTTTTTTAAGATTTCATTTATTTATTTGAGAGAGAGAGAGCAGAAGCGGGAGGGGAGGAGCAGAGGAAGAAGGGGAAGCAGACTCTCCAGTGAGCAGGGAGCCCGACGCAAGACTTGATCCTAAGATCCTGGATTATGACCTGGGCTGAAGGCAGATGCTTAACCGACTGAACCACCCAGGTGCCCAAATAATCTGTTTCTAGACACCTCCCTGACTCATTATATCAGTGACCAGACAATATCTAGCACCTAGTAGTGGGTATTAAATAACATTTTTTTTGAATGAATAGATGGGTGAGTGAATAAATTACTATAAAACACGTATGTTTTGCAATTGGAAGTTATTCAATATTTATTACTGATACACTGAAAATTTATAAAAATAAAAACTCTTTTAAAATGCTTGACAGAATAAATTTATTGATCTAGAACTTACAGACAAATATTTAGAAAAAAACTGAATCGCCTGACTTTCTATGGCCTCTTTTCAATATCCTTACTTTTTTAAAAAAATAACAAGAGGGGAAGAAAAGAAAAAAACAGCCTTTTAACAGCTCCCAAGAATAGCATTAACATAATTAGCATAGTATATGTCTTTAAACAAATAAAATTCAAATGAAAGCCTGTTATAGGTTCTTTTCTAATTGTGTTTATGCTTGAGAATACTGCAGAGTGAAGCCTTTTACTGTAACTTATTGTTTTTCATATTTTTAAAAAAATTAAAATTAATAGGGGCACCTGGGTGGCGCAGTTAAGTGTCCCACTCTGGTTTCGGCTCAGGTCGCGATCTCAGGGTCACGAGATCAAGCTTCGTGTGGGACTCCATCCTCGGGGGGGGAGTCTGCTTGAAACTCTCTCTCCCTCTCCTTCTACCCCTCCCTCTGATCTCTCTCTCCCTCAAATAAATAAATCTTTAAAAAAATTAAAATTAATAAAGTTGGACCTATTATTCTTGTCATTTGATAAATAAGCTTGTTAAAGGGGAGTTTCTTTTCTAACAAGCAGTATCATTCCTGATAGTACCTCATTTTCGTAAGAGACTTCACAAGAAAGAATTCAAATTTTACAACTCCGTTAGTGAGGAGAAACTAGGTTGATTCCTAAAGTATATTTTGCTGATTTCATTACCTACTTCCCAATAAAAGCGCTTTCAAAATAGTATCTCACTTGATACATTTCTAATTTTTTTTTATATTTATTGACATGGTATTTAATGTTTTCCCCAAGTTTGGCCATTAAGGAAATGAACTACTTTTTCATTATAATTACACATTAGAAACTAATTTACTGTGACTTTTAGGTCTAAAGACTGATTTGAGTTGATTCATTTCAGAGAAGCATTTCTCTAACTAGTTGGGTAATATATATTGTTCTAATAAATTATAATCATATTTTTGTTTGTCTTCAGTGGTGTTTATTTTAATAACTATTGCATGTACTGTTTCTTATAGTATATGTCCCATTTCTTCATTAATAAAAAGGAGAGGATGACAGTTATCTTTTCATGATGTTAGAGAAGTAACCGTCCATTCGTGCTTGGTACATTGTCTGGCACAGAGTAAATAATGCTATTTATTATAATAAATAAAAATTGTCCAATGTACTTCAGATTTACAGATGCTGTCACTAAGATACAGCAGAAAGAAAAGAACTTTCTTTTCTTTTACAGAAAAGAAAGTAAAGGGAATTTTTGGATATAGTATTTTCACTACGTGAGCCCCTGTGCTGGTGCATTAAATATTATCTTTTTTTTACTCTTAACCTCAACCCTTTGAGGTAACTGTATGACCCAAGATAGAATGGATGTAGCATCCAGCCCAACCAATATCCCAGTGGTTTATTATGATGAATGTTTCTTTCTCATTCATCTCACAGGTCACCGCGGATCCCCCAGGAAACACTACTCTGCTCAGACATCCTAAGAACCGGGCAATTTTTGTAGAGCGGTTCTATCCTCTTCTAAGGCTGCAGAGTCCTCAAATTGGGTTTCTGTTTCCAGGGAGAGAATAGGGAAGAGAAGGCCAGATTAAAGAAAAGATCAACCTTAGGGTCAAGGTTAAAACAGTAATTGTATGATGTTATAACCTTGCTCTTTCTTAAATTATACTATTTATTTCTCTCTGTGTCCCTACCATTTCACATTAAGCATTTGTTTACTGAATTATTCATTCAACAAATTACCCCCATGGGTTCACACAATATGTTAGCTGAATGAATTAAATATTTCATTTACTAACATAAGTAGTCACTGCTTACCTATAGATATTATCCAGAAAAATAAGAATCTAAGACAGAATCTCTGTCTATTGACAACTTCCTCCATATTAGTTTTGCTCTACGGTTCTATAAATTTAGTGTCATAATATAATTTAATTGTGCTAGGATTTATTTGTTATTTGAAATTAGGATTACTTTATTTCCAACGAAAGTGAAAATACAAAAAATATTGGGTTATTCTCTATTTTGTGCTTTTCTAACTAAACAAAAAAGAGAACTAGAAGACTAACTAGTCTTCATTTAGACTTAAACCTTAAAAACAAATTATTTCTGATCAAATGTCTCTTCTGCCACCTAGGAAAGATTTAAATGGCAAGATTTCTGATTCTTAGTGGTAATTATGAAATCCAAAAAACTTCTTCCTTATAAAGAGTGGAACTGATAGAGTAGGGTATTAGATACAAAGCACAGAAGAGAACTGAACTGAAAGTGAAAAATTGAGATTATAAATTTATGAATTATTTATAAAACCAAGAAATCAGGCTCTGTTAGCCTATAAGTATGTTTAGAATAAGAATAACCAAAGGGGAGCCTGGGTGGCTCAGTCAGTTAAGCGTCTGCCTTCGGCTCAGGTCATGATCCCAGGGTCCTGGGACCGAGCCCCACATCGGGCTCTCTGCTCAGCAAGGAGTCTGCTTCTACCTCTCACTCTCCCTCTGTGCTCTCTCTCTCAAATAAATAAATAAAATCTTCTAAAAAAAAAAAAGAATAACCAGAACCCTAGAGAACATCAATGTTTATTGTGCCGATAAATGTCTTCTGAATTAACCCTATTTTAAATGAATGCCAACATTTTAAGAATATTTGGAGCCCCTGGTTCTCCTATCTATTGGGCTTAATGCCCTAAAATTTCTATTAAAAAAAAAACTTGCCTGGACTCTTATTCTGCTGTATTTTTCAATTATCAAAGCAAAGTTGTGAGATGTCCAAAATTTCTTTCTTGTTGACTCATTGAGAATGAGCTTGTTTTTCACTGCAGGTAGTTTGATTTTTCATTACTAATAGCCTGCTTTTAAAACTGTTGGTATTTTGTTGGTTTTGAATTGTTCTAAGTGATCTGTGAAACAAAAGCAAAACTTGGACAGATGCATACCCTCATAGGACAAAACTGGATATAAGAAAGAATGGCTTTCCAATAGATACTTCGGGCCAGTTCTGCTTTTGAGAATGCATTCTCATACAGAATGTGTGTCACTGAAACCAGTTAACAAAGGAGGGACTTATACAAAGTAGTAGGCAAGAAAGTTTAATTATTAACCTTAACCTGAGAATTATAAAATCACTGAAGGAAAGCCGAGAACAATAAACAAAATAGCAAGTTTTGTACTTCATTTCTTTAGTTTTTAGTTACAGTTGGTCATGCTGGCTCTGGCAGAACATAAACTAAAATTGGAACAGTACAGAGAAGGTTCACATGGCCCCTGCGTGAGGATGACACGTAAATTCATGAAACATTCCATATTTAGTTAGTCATATACTTTTCAAATTATGTATGTAATATATGTAGACATTACACATTTAATTATTTCTTTTATTTATATATTGTTTTGCAAAATGCATAGCACATTCAGAAAGGACTTGGCAGAGTATTTGTCACAGAGGAAGAACAGATCAATCTTAGTTGTTTTTCGTTAAGCTCTTGGCATTCATTGTCTCATTTTGTACTCACCACCCTATGAGTACATGCTACTAGGTGCTGTTATTTTAAGGGAGGAAATGAAAGATTAAAAACCTAAATAATTTTTTTATTGAAGTATAATTGAAATAAAATTCTCTATTAGTTACAGGTGTACATCATATTTATTCGGCATTTTTACACATTACAAAATTATCCCCACGATAAGTCTAGTTACCATCTGTCACCATATAAAATTATTATAATATTGTTGACTATATTCCCTATGCTGTACGTTACAGCCCCATGACTCATTTATTTTATAACCTGAAGTTTGTTCTTTGGTCACGCACTCCTACAGACCTGAGAATTCCTTTAATGTCTTATGATGCCAGGTGTCTCTTCATTAGCTTCTCTCAATCACTATTGTCTTTATTTGACTCTTTTTCCTTCTGTGTGGGCACGGTCCAGTTTGAAGCAAACTTTATTCCTGGGTAAAAATATACATAACCTAAAGAATAGGTAGGCGTGACTGTTTATGGACCATATATGTGTCTGTTTCAGACATGATTATGTCTCAGTAGGAAATTAGAAATGTGCGAGTAATAGGTGAAATAATTAAAGTATAGGGTTTTTATTAACATCCAATAAGTAGAAGGCTCAAAATGTAAATAGAGGTTGGTTGGATTCTAATCAACTCTTCTTGAGAAATAGTATGTACCAAGTTTTAATGATCATTCAGATTAAAGTTAGACATTCCCATAATCTTATTTCAGCTAATGATATATGAAATCACTTCCTGTTATAGCAGCCATTTCCATAAATGCCAATATTTATGTTTCCAGTATTTAAAAAAAAATCACAACCTTCTTAGTCTCAGTGTGCTCAAATTTAGTCCCAGATTGCCAACTGAAACCCTGAAATAATACCTGGCCACCTACCTTTATTCGTAGACCAATAAAATCTAGAGCCTTAAAAATGCCATCACCTTGTTTGACTGCACTGAACTGTGAAACCTGGAAGGATGTAGAAACCAGAACAGGCTGCTAAAATGAAGTCATCTTGCTAAAGGGACAATTTGTAATGGGGCATTGTGCTGACAGGTCTGCAAGCCTATAGTCTAAAGTCAGTGTGTACATTTGAGTTTAAAATAGACCTTGTATGTGACAAAAACAGCATTATTCTCAACAGTTGAAGGAACTTGATGGATACTGCTTCTCCAAACTCTGGAAAATTAAAATTGAGGCCCTATGGGAAGGTCTATTCATGTATAATGCTCTGGTTTCTTAAAGAAATGATGATGTATATAGAAAGAATGGTCTACACATGCTCACTGAACATGAAGAATTATCTCTGTCTTTATTTTCCAAATTAAAAAAAGACTATATATCTATATATATAGTCTGACATCATTTTTTTGTGTCCTACTCATTAAAAGGTTTATCTCAGTTTAAACTCTAAACTATAGTTCATAATGCATTGCTTAGAGTGAAAAAAATTAAAATGATATTAAATAGCATTGTTCCAAAAGTCTGGGTGGCATTGTTTATCTAGAAGCTGATACTTCGTTGACAGAAGTAGCATAGTATATGGAGTAGTTTCAGGAGACATAAAAGTTTCTTCTTTTTGCAATGCATACTTTGTGCTCTCATGTGTAATCTATATGATCAACATAAGCAGATTTTCACTTTGACTTTTTTAATTGTCAAACAGAAATATGTATGTGTAAAAAAAATCTTTCATTTTCAAATATTTGTCTATTGTAGATTTCCAGATGCCTCCAAATTAGACATGCTCTATGTTACTTTATAGATCAGACAATTCTCTCCTAGTAAAATCAGACTTTATTTTCTTCAGTGGAAAGGATTTGTCCTAACACTCTTTAGCAACCTTCTTGGGTGGATGAAAATCAGAGAATGAGAACTGTAGTCCTAGCTTTGCCAAATTTGTTCATCCCTCTAGATCAGTTTCCTCATCTGAAAGATGAGGGCTTGAAGTCCACAGCAATAGTGAATATTCACTGAGAACTTGCTTTGGGTCAGGCACAGGAGCTCTACAAGGTCACTCCTAATATTAACTTCAATATGTGAATAAGGAAAATTGATACACAGAAAGAGGACATAACTCTCATAAATAATAAGAGAGGAAGCCTGAACTTGCACCAAGCCACTGGCTCCACAGCCCATGCAAAACTACAACTCATTCTGCCTTCCCCAGGTGTTTTCTAGCTGTGAACAAAATGGATGATTCTATATCTTGCCTTGTCATAGTTTGCTGTTTAAGTCTTCGTGCTTGAGTAAGGATTACGTTTTCCCACTTTTTTTTTATAGCAAACAGTCTATTAAAGAGTGAGCATGCAAGTAGGACCATATTAAGCACTGTGATGTCAAATTAAAGACAGCTTCTTTTTCTTTTCTTTAGTCCTTTTGAAAATGAAGCACTGACCTACTTCCTATACTCACAACTAAGCAAAGAGAAAGAACCTAATAGTCATAAAAAAGAAAATAATGTCTGGAAAAATTGAAAAAATAAGATGGCCTATTTCCACGTCCAAGTAATAGGCCTATAGAAAATAAATCACTTTCTTTCAGCTTGCCTAGTCCAGCACTGGAAGATACAGAAGCCAAACAAACTTTCTGATCATTTTCAACGTTGTATCTAATAGAGGCAAATTCTAGCTGAGTATGTATGTATGTGGATAGATATAATTAGTTTTATAGAATCAAGTCATGTGGAATAGATGAATAGTTAGTAATTTAGATGGCTCCAAGAGCTCTGAAGTACCCCAAATCACACACTAAATTAAAAACACTTGTTCGGTTGAAATGGAAACACTGGCTGGACCAAACTACACCCTAATAAAACCAAACAATTATTCTGAACTCTAGTTCTGAAAAGCAAAATTATCAGCTGTTATTTGGTTTAAAGAAAAGTTTTAAATTTTACCAAATTAGCATACATTTTTTTCCTGTCTTTTGCCATCTCCTAATGGAGAACCCCAGCCCATTTCATAAGATGTCCAATGTGTTCCCAAATACATCCCATCAGAAAAGAAAATTACAGGACAGTATCCCAAAGGAACACAGATGCAAAAATCTTCAACAAAATGTTAGCAAACTGAATTCAACAATACATTAAAAGAATCTTACAGCAGGATCAAGTGGAATTTATCCCTAGGATTCAAGGATGGTTCAACATCTGCTATTCAATCGATGTCATAGATCACATTAACAAAATGAAGGATAAAAGTCATGATCGTTTCAATAGACGCAGAAAAAGCATTTGACAAAATTCAACATCCATTCATAATAACTCTCTGCAAACTAGGAATAGAGGGAATGTACCTCAACACAATAAAGGCCATACATGACAAACGCACAGCTAACATTATACTCAACAGTGAAAAGCTAAGAGCTTTCCTTTTAAGATCAGGAAAGATACAAGAATGCTCATTCTTATCACTTTTATACACTACTAGAAGTTCTAGCCAGAGCAATTAGACAGAAAAAGTAAATAAAAGGCATACAAATTAGAAAGGAAGAAGAAAATTGTCACTATTTGCAGATGACATGGTATTACATGTAGAAAACCTTAAAGACTCTACAAAAAAAATCTATTAGAACTAGTTAATGAATTCAGAAAGGTCACAGGATTTAAAATCAATATACAAAAATCAGTTGTATTTCTATGAGTCAACAATGAGAAATTAAGAGAGCAATATCATCTACATGCATCAAAAAGAATTAAATACTTAGGAATAAGTTTAACCAAGGAGGTAAAATATCTGTATCTTAAAAACTGCAAGATAGTGATAAAAGAAATTGAAGAAAACATAAATAGAAAACAAAAGACATTTCACACTCATGGATTAGAATTAATATTGTTAAAATGTCCATACTACCCAAAGCAATCTACAGATTCATTGCAATCTCTACTAAAATTCCAATGGCATTTTTCATAGAAATAGACTAAACAATCCTAAATTTGGTATGGAGCCACAAAGGACCCTGAAATATCCAAAGCAATCTTGAGAAAGAACAAAGCTGTAGGCATCACACCTCCTGATTTCAAACTATACTATAAAGCTATATCAAAACAGTATGGTACTGCCATACAAACAGACACAGAGATCAAAGGAACAGAATAGAGATCCCAGAAATAAACCCACGCAAACATGGTCAATTAATTTATAACAAGGGAGTCAAGAATATATAATGGGGAAAGAATTGTGTCTTCAACAAATGGTGTTGGGGAAACTGGACAGGCACACGTCAAAGAATGAAACTGCGCAAAAATCAACTCAAAATGGATTAAAGATTTGAATATAAAATCTGAAGCCATAAAACTTCTAGAAGAAAACATGGGGGTTAAGCTCCTTGACTTTGGTCTTAGCAATGGGCTTTTGGATTTGTCACCAAAGGCAAAGACATCAAAACCAAAAATTAACAAGTAAGACTACTTCAAATTAAAATGCTTCTACACAGCAAAGGAAACCATCAACAAAATCAAAAGGCAACCTATGGAATGGGAGATGATATTTGCAAATCATATATCTGATAAGGAGTTAATATCCAAAATATGTATAGAACTCATATAACTCAATAGTGCAAAAAAATATTTTTAAATGGGCAGAGCTGATAGACATTTTTGCAAAGAAGATATACAAATACACACACACACACACACACACACACACACACACATATACACATATATAAATCAGAGAAAAACAAATACTGTATAATCTCACCTATATATGGAATCTAAAAAAACTGAACTCAAAAACAGAGAAGAGTTTGGTGGTTGCTAGAGGCAGGCGATGGGAGCTGGGGGTCAAAACGTACAAACTGCCACTTATAAGATAAATAAGTTCTGGGCATGTAATGTGCAGCATAGTGACTGTAGTTAACAATATTGCATTTTATATCTGAAAGTTGCTTAAAGAGTAGATCTTAAAAGTTCTCGTTGCAAGAAGAAATAATTGTAAATATATGATGTGGTGGATGCTAACAAAACTGAGATAATCTTTTCACAATATACACATATATCAAGTGATTACATTGTAGTTTAATTTTATACCTTGTTACATTCACTTGTCTCAATAAAACTAGAAAAAATAAAATTCCAAAACTATTAATCTAGAAAAAGAGAGTATGAGTACATTGACAAAATAGATTAGAATAAATCGTCCAGACTCCAGTTTATAGAGGAAAAGAAAAGATTAAAGAGCAAAGCAGGTAAGAGACAAGCAGGATATATGATAGAGTCTAACAGTATGTGCAGTTGCAGTCCTAACAGAAGAGCAAGAATGAAATACAAAAAATATTCAGTGAGAAGAACAAGAATTTCTACACCAATGGGGAAATCAAGTCTGAAATTCTAAAGCATATTCTAATAAGAATTTTTTTTGTTTAATGAGGAAGGAGCACACCAAATCATAATGGAGTAAACAAAAAGGAAAACAGAAGACAGAGGGACGCGTGGGTGGCTCAGTTGTTAAGCATCTGCCTTTGGCTCAGGTCATGATCCCAGGGTCCTGGGATGTAGCCCAGCGTTGGGCTCCTTGCTCAGCAGGGAGTCTGCTTGTCCCCCAGCCCCTCCCCCTGTTCGGGCTCCCTCACTCTTTCTTTCATAAATAAATAAAATCTTAAAAAGAAAAAGAAAAAAAAGAAAGAAAAATTCTGAAAGCAGCCTGCGACAAATAGCACAGTACTCACAAAAGAGGAAGGATTAATTATAAACTGCTGAAAATCGGTGGTACAGTCATCATTAGAGTTATAAGCCACTACACTGTGGTTTTGTGAATTTCTTCTTACATCTAACAGTTTTGCTTTACAAATTTTATTTATTTTTATTTATTTATTTATTTCGAGAGAGAGAGAGCACAAATGTGCATGGGGTGGGGGGGGGAGGGGCAGAGGGGGAAAGAGAATCTTAAGCAGGCTCGGCGCTGGATCTCACGACCCGGAGATCATGACCTGAGCTGAAAGCGAGAGTCCGGCGCTTAACTAATTGAGCCACACAGGCACTCTTACAAATTTTAATTTCATATCATTTAGAGCATAAACACACATCGCTGTTATAACTTCTTGATAAATTTCATCTTTTAACACTGAGTTATCATGCTCAGTCCAGCTGAATGCTTTTCATTCAGAAACCTATTTAATGAGTTATTACTATCACCACTGCAGGTACTAATAGGTTTATTTTGTCCATTCATTTTGGGTAATTCGTCTGTTATGTGTATCTAGTAATGAAAGAAATGAACTGATTTTTTAAATTGGATTTTTAAAATGCATGCCTTTTTATATGAGGATTTAATTCATTCAATTTATTGTGTTTATTGATATGTTTGACTCTTCCTGGACATTTCTCTGCTTGTTTTATATTTACTATATATAAATTTCATTTTCCTATTGGTAGTTTTTGATTATTTAATTTATTTTATTCCTTTTGTCATCTCATGGGTTTAAAACTATGTGTATATGTACATTTTTCTCCAGAAGGTACCCATAATTTTTTATAAATGATTTTTAATTTGTCTTTCGATATCAAGGATTGAACTATATTTGTGCTGCCTCTATTGAAACAAGTGGGTCATCTTATTACCTATCCTCTTCAACATATTTAATTGAAATCAAGTTGAAATTTAGTCCCAGATCGGTTTGGTTTGTTTGTATTTGCATAATGTCTCGACCAGTTTGGAAATCTTTTCTTACATTGCATTAAATTTCAGATTTATATTGGCAGAGATTGGGTAGATATCCCTACAGGTTCTCTTTCTCTTTGCTCATCACTTCTTCTTATATTGCATGTCCCACGCTTTCTTCTTTCACTTTTCCTTTCACCAGATTCTATTGTGGAATAATTTTGTGCAGAGACAGTAGGTATATACTTTCTAAGTACCAGTACATCTGAAATAGTATTTTATGCATAGGTACTGTTTTCCCTTAGCACTTTGAAGACTTTCTTTGTCTTTCTCTTCCTGCATTGTGAGTTTCATAGAAATCTGATGAGAGCTTCAGTCTCACTCCACAGTAGGGGGCTTGCTTTTTGGTTATTCCTTTTATTCTCATTGCTCAGAAATTACAGGAGGTCTGCCTAGCACTCCATGGGAAGATAGCAGTTTCTTAATCTCAATGTAATTTTTACATCTTGCCTTTGATCGCCTTTCCCCTAATCTCTTTCCATCTTGTTCTGAAACTCTTGTTGAGTGATACTAGCTATGAGATATTACCTTTTCTCTAGTACTTCGATGTTTTGCCTCCTTCCACCTTTGAAAGATAGGCTTTTCTATTGATGTCCAATTCAGTCTTTGTCCAGCTCAAGCTGCCATAACAAAATATCATAAATGGGTGTCAAAACAACAGAAATTTATTTCTCACAACTCTTGAGGCTGGGTGTTTGCAATCGGGGTGCCAGCACAGTGAGGAGAGGGCCCTCTTCCAGGGTGCAGACCGCTGACTTCTCCCTGATTCTTAAATGGCAGAGAGAGCTCTTGTGACCCTTGTTAAAAAAAAAAAAAAAAAAAAGGCACTCCTCTCATCAGAAGGGCTTCACCCTCATGATCTGATTTAAACTAAATTACTTGATTACTTTCCCAAAGGCCCTACCTTCTAATACCTTCTAATAGCATTTCATTGAGGGATAGTGTTTCAACGTATAAATTTGGGAGGGACACAAACATTCAGTTTATAATAGTCTTCAACAACAGACTGTTATTATTTAGCCCTTCTATTAAACTTTTAATTTTGGCCATCATATTTCAATATCTAAGAAATAGTTGCCAATCATTCTTTGTCATAGCAGTCTGCTTGTATTTGATGTATGTACACTCCTCTGGTTTTCCCTAAAAGTACAAATTAGAATTTTCTTTTTTTTTTTACTTCTTGAAATTTTTGTTTTTTGTTTCACCATTATATCTATTTCTTGTGGGGTCATTGTTCTAATTTCACCTCTCTTTTCTTCTTCATATTATTGGCTTTGCAGAGACCCTTCTGGCTCTTTTATTTTTGTGCTCCCTACTCCTCTTTTCCTTGACCCTCGGCCAATAGCCTCATATGTAATTACTCTGATAGAGGCATCTTTGAAATTGTTATCTCCAAGTTCAGCATTTTTCCTGGAGTTTTGATAGAAAACACTAATCGTACCTCTATAGTGATCCTCTCTCTTCCTCTTACCCTCTCTCTCATAGTTTTTATGTTCATCTGCCTTAATCTCCCAGAGGTATCTCAATATTTCAGATACAGTCATGATAGTCTTATTTTTTCCCATCATGTCATGATTGTGGATAAATTCCTTTAATTAATACATATTTTCTCTTAACTTTTTCATAGAATTTTGGCAGTGAGAGATGAGAGATACAAACAACATGAATCTACTTGGCCAAATTGAACCAGAAGACTTGAATTGCTTTTTCTTAGAAAAGCCTTACCTACATCTTGTTGTTAGAATAATATATGCAAAACTAAAATACAGTTGCTTCACTTCCTGGGAAAGAAAGTGTTCCTTCTACTGGCAGTCTTGATATCCTAAGAAACAAAGCTAGAGATGTAGGATATACATCCTCATGTTTATTTCAGGGTGGTGACAACTTTTACAAGAAAACATTAGAGGATTAAAAACTTGCTACCTCTGAGCTTTTAGGAGCAGAAATCATTTTGTTTGTTTGTTTTCCTTTATGTGAGCAGATCTTAGTAGAGTACAACTTGATGTGTCCTTTTAGAAAAACTATATCTTTATACTCAATAAATTTTATTTTGAAAAAATAGTCTGGAACTTGAATAGAAAACGTTCCTACCAGAAATAAACAAAAATATGGGGGGGGTTGTTTTGTTTTTATAAGTAGGCTCCATGCATAGCCTGGAGCTTAGTGGGGGGCTTGAACTCACGACCCTGAGATAAAGAACTGAGCTAAGATCAAGAGTCTCATGCTTAACTAACTGAGCCACACAGGCGCCCCATAATATGGGTTTTTTTTTTCTCTTTGTCTGTATTACTCTATTTTTGGTGCAATAAACTCCATTAAAATTTGTTTTTTCAAAGGTTGAATCTTTCTGGAGATACCAAATAAAATTAATGGTTCTCCACACTGCTGGTGGAGATCCTGAGTATCAGGGCTGTGGATTTCACTGCCATTCACATCACAGCTTTAAGCAGGAAGACCCCCTCAAGATTCATCAATACAGACGATTTGGAAGCCTGGTCGAATTATTTATCATTAGGTTTTGTGCAAGTTGATCAATGAGTGGCAGGAAGTCTAGATTTAATAGAAAGTATTGGCAAGGAATCACTGTCATTGACATCCATCTCGTGACCACCTCATGCACCCCCCTCGTTAAGTCCCCTAATAGCCCTTCCTTCCGTGAGAAAGATTACATTATGTGAATGATGCTGCTGCAAGCGCTCGCTGGTCGGGCAGGCAGCACTGTTTTGTAATTTGTAGCCTTCCTGGAAGGAAGCTATGGGACCAGGTTTCAGGTACGAGGCCCTGAAAGAAACTACCAGTGGCACTCGGATTGTTCCCCATTCAAGCCTGCAGCCTTTCAGTTTCTCATTGTTTGTGCCTTGTTAGCATTGTCACCTAGAGGAGACAAAAGCATGGTTTTTCTTAAAGAAATGTAAGGCTACATCCCTGGTTTAACATGCTATAAGACTAATAATCATGAACTAATATTTTTCAAATGAAATGTAGTAGTCTCTATGTCCCCAGTGTGATATCTAACTATTTCCAATGGAGCATTGGTCATTTGTCCTGGGATTTTCCACAGTATTTTCCATGAACTTCCATATGCTCTTCTAATTATTTAGCTTCTTGTTTTTTCCCCTAGTATTCTGTGTAAGGAAAATTTCTCACAATAGACAATATGCACTCTAGTTTTGCAAGGTACCTGTCGTGAGCACGTGTGTAACTGAATACCTAAATGCATATTTGCAGGGCTTTGTTTTAGTTTTGGTTTTGGTCCTAATGAAGAGATAACATGATTTAAGGATTTATATTTGGAAAGTGTACCTGGAAATTTACAATAACCCAGCAACTAGAAAAATTTCACATCATAGAAAACTTGTCTTCATTGTTTCAGTTTTTCACTGTATTTCACTACTTGTCTGTTTAAAGAGAACAGACCAAAAAAGAATCACCACATTATTATTTGCTTTTAACATTTCTTTGAGCTTTATTAAGAAGCAAAATGTTTGCCCATACTGACCACTGGCCTTTTTATGCTGGCAAAAATACAAACTATATTACAAAAACAAATTTAGATTGAATGACACGTAGAGACATAAAAGGCCCTAATGATTTTATCATTCAGCATCAGTGTTGCAAGTGATTAAAAACAGAGAGAGACTGATTGGTTCATGGCCCTCATTTTTCTTTTAGCTGAGAAGTCTACAAAACCTCATCCTTTCAATTAAATATTTGGCTAGAACTTTTGAAACTGATTTGAAACGTAGGATTTCTGTCCTGTGTTTAATGCTTTTCTTCTTTGCATTTCCTGGAAAGCTTCGTAGGTCATAGTTTCTTATTTCATAGTTTCATAAAGAAACTCCTCTCTTTATGTGTTGCTTGTGCTTTTCATTTCCATCTGCTAAAAAGAACTCTCCAGGAGAGTAACAGCAAAAAATAAGCACCACTAATGAAATAGCACTTATGTAACAAAATGCATCTAATTTCATATTTATCCAAGCCCAGAGAGCACATTTTGGTTTGCTGTGTCTCCAAGTTAAATGACTGGAAATCTGGATTTATCAGAGGTGCAGATGTATTGTCTGCTTTCAGCATTTCTGCCCTGAAAATATGACTTTAAAAATTACTGGCAATGATGCTTCATTCAGTACAACAACAGGAGAGCTTTGCTCTGAACAGGGAAAACTTTATAACAATTAGTGCTGCAAAATAACGAGATGGACTACCTCCATGATTCATAAATTCTATGTCTCCAGGGGTGTTCAACAACCCCTTATTGGGAAAATTGTAGAGTTAAACAAGGTAATCATTAAGTGTCTTCTAACTGATTTCTATTACACACTCACTCACCATGCCTACGGTGGAAGATAGAGAAGATAAAAATATGATATATATGCTGAACCATCTCACTTCATGAACTCAAGGAATTTACTCTCCCACCTGCTAGACAAGACAAATGAACAAGAGGTGCTAATATCACCAGTAGTGACCAGTGTTCTAGGATTTCAGAGGTAGCCAGAACTAATGAGAAGTGAAGTAATCTGGTTAGTATTTAAGTAGAAGCTAGAACATTGCCTGGTGCAATAAAAATGGTACAGATTAGTTGGGCAATAATGAAGAAACCATCTTCCAGGTACAATAACACAAAGAGGAAAGAAGAGGGAATGAACACTATATTCAAGAAAACCTGTTGGGATAAGTTGGGAAGACAGATCCCATGAATTATTTTGCTCTTCATCTCATTCTAATGTTAGCAGCAATAGAATTGCCTGAAACAATTTCTGAAACATTCAGATTTGGGGACTTTCCCAAAGTATTACATTAGGGCTAACCACCCTCTATATTCTACACTTTAACCTCACCGCCCCCCCCCACCCCCTAGGCCCATGTCATAAAGGACAGAACTACCACCATTCATACCAGTTCATTGATCCCTACATAGAATTTAATAAGAAGATTCCAATACCAATGTGCCTTGTTATTTTTATTGTGTAGTCATGTACAAAATTGTTGACAGCGTGATGGAACACAAACCAAGCGAAAACAATAAATAATTGCTGAATGGGTGAGTACAAGGTGTGATTTTACTGTGTTTAGAAAAAGAAGTCTTTGTCCCCAAACCTTCAAATTACCCTAATTCAATATGATCAAAACACAATAGCAATCATCCCCTATGATTCTTTGTTATTTGAAGGATTAATTGGCTATAAAATGGTACACTGTTATTTTAAATACAGGAAAAATGCTCCACATCCGATTATGGTTTGTGGTGCTCTTTTTCAGCTTGAAAAAATAGCTTGTTTTTCTTAAAGTAACTGGCCTTTGAAATCATATTTTGCTGGCCACAAATTGGTGTTAGTTTACATATAAGCCAGACTTCCAATGCTGACTTCAGAGGTTAACTATTGAAGGGTGAGTCAACAGAAGCCTGCGTATAAGAACGTTATAATAAAAAGCAAGTCACAGAGATCAGATTCTCATTAGGAAAACCTCCGTCTCTTTATAATTTCTGTGAAACATTGTTTTGAGTAACCTTTGAAATCCTGATGGGGAAAAAACAAACCAGGCTTTGGCTGACATTTACAGTAAAATCGGATCCTTCATCACAACTGGAGGGTGTATAATGAGTGGGTGTTTTAGCATAGACAATGGAGGGAGTTCTTCAAGTCTGTTTTACATCAGCTAATGTTGGCAGGTAATGCCCTTATTGCTGCCACTGTTTTGTTAAGAAGGAAGAATGTGGTGTAAATCCCCTTAAAATTAAAAATAAGGCACCACCTCTCCCACCCCACAACATGAGTTCATTCCACTAAAATGACTTCTTTAGAATGGTTAAGGAAGGTCTCAGACCCACACCTTGCTCCACCCAATTACTGGAAGTCTTTTATTTTTTTTTTCCTCTGTGGGCTTCATGGTGACAGCCTTAGAGTGGAATGTGAATGACTTTTCTATAACCTGAATAATGAATCATACCAGATTTGTGAATAATGCCTAGGTTCAATTTGAGACAGAGGCAAACAAGCCAGAAAAACCAGTGTCAAGAGAACTTGAACTGAATCAGACAAGGTTATTTACTGTCAACATTTGAATCAAAGGCAGTCAAAAATCCAAGGGGTGAAAGCATGCCATCCCTAAAGATTACAGTTAGAGGCTGAATCAAAACCAATTCCTTGTATTTCTAAATCAATGTAGTTGTTATGCTATTTGATTTTTACAAATGTTTGGCCAGCTCCTATCAGGAGAGCATAAGTTTGCACTGAAAATACAAAAGATAATAATCAATAGCGTTTGGACTGAGGAAAGAAATACTCCATACAGCAAGCCACCGCCATTCTAAAACCACCTCTGAAGAATTCCAAGGACACAACAAGAAAAGAAATTGCCTTTCAAAACAAATGCAATAAATGCCACCCCACCGAAAGAGCTAAGAAAGTTTAATAATGATCTCTAAGTAATTCAAATTTTACCAACTTCACGCAAGAATATTTTGATGCTAAAGTAAGTGGTTTCTTGTTTTTAGAAATGTATACAACAAAACCAGGGATAGGTGCATCCTTGTCTTCATTTGCAACGTAGCCTTCAAAAGACAATTCCAGCTTTAGACATTTAGCACATAAAAATTTTTATAATGATCATAAAATTAAAAAGCAAATGTGTGGAGGTAACCACTAATTTATTTCTGGTTTCTAGTTTTTTTTTTCAGACTTTGATGAATTAATAAATTATTGAGTTCTCATTATTGCAGGTACCATACAGAACATGCAAAGTGCTCAAGAAGCCAAAGGAAGGAACATTAACCATGCCTTCTGTTTTGCTCTCTGCCTCACCGACTGTCCTTCTGGTCATTTTTATTATCCTAAAGGGGGTTTTTGTGAGTTAATTTGTCTCAGAGATCCTTAGCTCATGCCACTTAATAGGATGGAAAAGTCCTTTAGAACAACCATCTCTAACCTAATAGTGACTACCGTTTACCAGGCCCTTCATATGTTTAAAAGAAAATATGAGCAATTTGCATACATGGTTGCATCTATCTCTCAGAAGATAAATTTTTTTTTATCTGAAGAAGTAGATCTTATTATTACCCTCAGTTGATGAGGAGGAAACAAAATTAAGTAAATTACACAAAAACAGAAAACAAGATGATGAAATAAGAGACAAAGTTAGGATCCAAACCCAGGCCTGTCTACTTGAGGGCCCACAGTTTTAACGATTACACTATTGACTGTATATTGCTATAGTATTTCATTGTTTGGGGTGAGCACAAAAATGGTATATATGAAAGGTATATACTCTAGACACAAGTACATTTGAGACCGTAAGGATAAATCCAATTTGATGAGACAGAAGTAATATGTAGGATATATAGAAGAAAGAGGAAAAAAAGAAAAATAAAGGGTTTTGATATCTAAGGTAAAGAAAGATTAAAGTAATGCATAAGACTATGAAGAGTTGACCATAAATCATCGATCCAATTTTTTTTCCAACCACAATAACTGAGCATTTATTAACTACTGTGTGCTGTATGTCACCACAGAAGATATAAGGATGAGTCTAACAGGGTCACCGCCTAACCTGCAAGCACCAGGGTACAGGAGATAATTCACTAATGCCTTCCGAGGGTAGTAAGCACGTTGAGAGCAAGAAATCACTTCTGAATGTGAAATGTGATATATGTGGCCTCCACTAAACAGACATTAGGTAAGAAAGAAGAGACTACAAGCAAAGAGAATCAGTACAAATAAGACTGAGTGAATCCAAGCATGGATGGAATGGAGGACCGAGAACCAGTTGCTGGAAAGAGGGTTATTTAACATGGAAACATGTGCCCAGTATTCAAGTGGTGGGTCTCGGACATGCTAGAAAAAGATGAGGAAGCAATTGTCATTTAGTCATTCCTATACAGGCTGAAGGGCAGCAATCAGAACAGAATAATTTCTATGCTGTTTTATCTAATTTCCTATTCATGAGAACCAAAGTAAGTAAGGCAGTGGATTGGAATTAATTGTTCCAACAAACACTTCTTGACTGAGCACATTTCAAGGCACTGTGGGCCACACTAAAATGAATGCATCACACGACATAAAATCAAAAAAACAACCTGATTAAAAAATGAGCAGAGGACTTGAATAGATCCAGTCTATATCTTCAGGAAGTTCCCATTCCTATAAGAAAGATATGACCAAATACACAAATCCTTCTTCAGGGCATGATGTAGAAAGTGCCACAGGCAGGTAGGAAGTGTAATGGATGCTCAGAATTATTTGCCAAGACAACCAGAAGATAACATAAAAGGGCTGATATTTGAGCTGTGCTTGAAAGAAAGGGCAAGATTAAAGAGATGTAGATGATAGGAGAGTTTCCAGGTAGAAGAAATCAGTAAAGTCAGAAACACCAAAAAGAACAGATATTTTGAGGGAAACACAACTCTGAGAACATAAAATACATGTTGGGAAAAAGCAGTCCAAGTTGGAAGAGTATGGTAGAAATTGATCTGGAAGTGCCCTAAATGCTGCTGAATTTCCTTTGGTAAATAATTGCCTAAAGTCCTTCCTTAACCTGATGTAGAAGAGGCAAGTTTAGCAGAGAGTAGCAAAATGCAATTTATGCTTGCAAATAATGAACAGAGACATGCCTTTCAACTAAAGGTGCAGTTTTGAGTATTTTGATCTGTGTAAATATAGGAATTTTATGTGGATCCTAGTTTGTGACAAATAGGTAGTGCTAGGCAACAACTAGATTAGGCTTTTAAGAAATTTAAGTGTGAAAAATGCAGTTCTGAAACCTGAAGTGTGTTAATTAATACATACAATGTAGTGTCATGTGTAGATTCAGAGAATGATGAAAAAATATTTAGTAATAGATGGAGCCCCCCCCCACTCCCCAAAAAAGGTGAAGAAATTCATTTTCAGTCCAGTTCCAGGAAACTAGAAAAGCAGGAATCTCAAAGTAAACATAAGTAAAATTGTAGTCCAAATAGGATTTTCATTATATAGTGAAGAAAAAGCAGGCAGCTCTGTTTTAGAAGTATATGTGAGTCTATAGAGGTGTTTCTAAATGTATGTGAATATACCCTCACAGAGCAGTATTTCTCCATATGCTGATATTGTTTTATTTTGTAATAACCATTTGACTGTGGATAAATAGCAAGTGGAGAATGGAAGCCAGATGTTTACACAAAGTCCAGCCAAGGAAAGATGTCCATAACCAATTCTTTTGACCGCTTATATACAAGAAAATATGAATTGTCTTCTGTAGATAAGACTTGAAGTTAATTGATTTTCAAAAATTATGTAGCCATAGAGGGGATGGGAGCAAGATGGCGGAGAAGTAGGAGACCTAAATTTCGTTTGGTCCCAGGAATTCAGCTGGATAGGGATCAAACTATTCTGAACACCTACAAACTCAACAGGAGATCGAAGAAAAGAATAGCAACTCTGAACAGAAAAGCGACCACTTTCTGGAAGATAGGACAAGCTGAGAAGTGAATCCACGGCAATATTCGGGAGGATAGATGCGGGGGAGGGGGCCTCCATCGGCCGCTTCTGGAAAATGATAGAGCAGCGGAGAACAAAATCGGAACTTTTAGAAGTCTGCTCCGCTGAGGGACGTCGCTCCAGTGGCTAGGCGGGGTGGTGGAAACCTCGCTGGGACAGTGTGGTCTCAGGACCCTCGGGGTCACAGAGAGACCGGGGGTGCCTGAGTGCAACAGAGCTCCCAGGTATCAGAGCAGGGAAACCAGCTGCAGAGACGGAGCCAAGGAGTGGGCTCTCAGCTCAGGGTTGCCATAAACTGTGAACCGCAGCATAATCGGGCCAGTGCTCCTCCAGCAGGGACCCAACAAGTGGCAGATCTGGGGAGACTCCCCTTCCTCCCCCGGGAGGAGTGGCATGGGAGCTCACCGCAGGGACCACTGGGTTTGGAGACTACAAACGGGGTCATGTGCCAGAGATAGAAATGCTCAGTCACAGGCTGGGTGAACAGGGAGTGCGGCCGGAGACCAGGGAGACGGGGGTGACTGACTGCTTTCCTCTGGGGGCTCACTGAAGAGCAGGGACCTGAGTTTTCGGCTCCTCCAGGGCAGATATTGGGAGGCTGCCATTTTCACTCTCGGCCTCCAAAGCTGTATGGAAAGCTTGCAGGGAACAAAAGCTCCCACGAGCAAACCCGAGCAGATTACTTAGCCCTGCCCCGGCAAGGGTGGGGCAATTCCGCCTCAGGCAAAGACGTTTGGGAACCATGGCAACAGGCCCTTCCCCCAGATCAGCAAGAACAGCCAGCCAAGACCAAGTTTACCCATCAATGAGAACGGCAGAACTCTAGCACAAGGGGAATACTGCACACAGAATTCATGGTTTTTTCCCCCATGATTCTTTAGTCTTTCAAAGTTAATTTTTTTAACTTTCTTTTTCTTTTTCTTTTTGAATTTTTCTTTTTCCCTTTTTCAACCAACATCTTATCAATCTCTTTTTTAAAAAATCTTTTTTCTTTTTCATTTTTAGAGTCATATTCTATCCCTTCATAGTAGTTAACCTTATTTTTGGTATATACATATATAAATTGTTCTCTCTTTAAAATTTTGGGATACAGTTTCTTCTAACAGACCAAAATATATGGAAAATCTCTAGTGTATGGTTTTGTTCTAGTCTCCTGCCTGATCACATTCTCTCCCCACCTTTTTTTTAAATCTTCTTCTTTCTTTTTTCAACCAACTTCTTAATTATCAATTCCTTTAATAAAATCTTTTATAATTTCACCTTTACAGTCATATTCCATCCCTTCATCATATTTACCCTTACTTTTGTATATATATGTTTTTCTTTCTTTAAAAATATTGGGAGTCACATTCTTCTAACAAACCAAAATACACCCAAAATCTAGTGTGTGGCACTGATCTATGCACCAGCCTGATCATATTCTGTTTCTTTTTGTTTGTTCATTTGGTTTTATTTTTTTCTTTTTCTTTTTTTTCTTTTTTCTTTCTTTCCCTTTCTCTTCCCCTGGTTTCAGGTCTCTTCTGATTTGTTTAGTGTATATTTTTCTGGGGTCGTTGTTATCCTGTTAGCATTTTGTTCTCTCATTCATCTATTCTCCTCTGGACAAAATGACAAGATGAAAAAAATCACCTCAAAAAAAAAAGAACAAGAGGCAGGACCAACTGCCAAGGACCTAATCAATACGGACATTAGTAAGATATCAGAACTAGAGTTCAGAATGATGATTTTAAAGATACTAGCTGGGCTTGAAAAAGCATGGAAGATATTAGAGAAACCCTTTCTGGAGAAATAAAAGAACTAAAATCTAACCAAGGTGAAATCAAAAAGGCTATTATGAGGCACAGTAAAAAATGGAGGCTCTAACTGTTAGGATAAATGAGGCAGAAGAGGGAATTAGTGATATAGAAGACCAAATGATGGAAAATAAAGAAGCTGGGAAAAAGAGAGATAAACAACTACTGGATCACGAGGGCAGAATTTGAGAGATAAGTGATACCATAAGACAAAAAAATATTAGAATAATTGGGATCCCAGAAGAAGAAGAAAGAGAGAGAGAATAACAGAAGGTATATCAGAGCAAGTTATAGCAGAGAACTTCCCTAATTTGAGGAAGGAAACAGGCATCAAAATCCAGGAGGCACAGAGAACCCCCCTCAAAATCAATAAAAATAGGTCAACACCCTGACATCTAATAGTAAAACTTATAAGTCTCAGAAATGAAGAGAAAATCCTGAAAGCAGCTCGGGAGAAGAGTTCTGTATAATGGTAGAAACATTAGATTGGCAACAGACCTATCCACAGAGACCTAGCAGGCCAGAAAGGACTGGCATGATATCTTCAGAGCACTAAATGAGAAAAATATGCAGCCAAGAATACTATATCCAGTTAGGCTTTCATTGAAAATTGAAGGAGAGATAAAAAGCTTCCAAGACAAACAAAAACTAAAGGAATTTGCAAAGACGAAACCAGCCCTACAAGAAATATTGAAAGGGGTCCTCTAAGCAAAGAGAGAGCCTAAAAGTAACATAGACCAGAAAGGAACACAGACAATATACAGTAACAGTCACCTTACAGGCAATACAATGGCACTAAATTCATATCTTTCAGTAGTTACCCTGAATATAAATGGGCTAAATGCCCCAATCAAAAGAAACAGGGTATCAGATTGGATAAAAGAACAAGACCCATTGATATGCTGTCTGCAAGAGACTCATTTTAGACCCAAAGACACCACCAG
Source organism: Zalophus californianus (assembly GCF_009762305.2). Classification (NCBI taxonomy): domain Eukaryota; kingdom Metazoa; phylum Chordata; class Mammalia; order Carnivora; family Otariidae; genus Zalophus; species Zalophus californianus. The sequence goes on from NC_045598.1 coordinate 128,657,558, forward strand.
ATTGAAAGTGAGGGGGTGGAAAACCATTTACCATGCTAATGGACACCAAAAAAAGCTGGGGTGGCAATCCTTATATCAGATAAATTAGATTTTAAATCAAAGACTATAATAAGAGATGAGTAAGGACACTCTATCATACTTAAAGGGTCTATCCAACAAGAAGAGCTAACAATTGTAAATATCTATGCCTTTAACATGGGAGCAGCCAATTATATAAGCCAATTAATAGCAAAAGCAAAAAAAAAATCAACAACAATACAATAATAGTGGGGGACTTTAACATCCCCCTCACTGAAATGGACAGATCATCTAAGCAAAAGATCAACAAGGAAATAAAGACTTTAAATGACACACTGGACCAAATGGACTTCACAGATATATTCAGAACATTCCATCCCAAAGTAACAGAATACACATTCTTCTCTAGTGCCCATGGAACATTCTCCAGAATAGACCACATCCTAGGTCACAAATCAGGTCCCAACCAGTACCAAAAGATTGGGATCATTCACTGCATATTTTCAGACCACAATGCTTTGAAACTAGAACTCAATCACAAGAGGAAAGTCAGAAAGAACTCAAATACATGGAGGCTAAAGAGCATCCTACTAAAGAACGAATGGGTCAACCAGGAAATTAAAGAAGAATTAAAAAAATTCATTGAAACAAATGAAAATGAAAAGACAATCATTCAAAATCTTTGGGATGCAGCAAACGCAGTCCTAAGAGGACAATATATAGCAATACAAGCCTTTCTCAAGAAATAAGAAAGGTCTCAAATACACAACCTAACGATACACCTAAAGAAGCTGAAGAAAGAACAGCAAATAAAGCCTAAACCCAGCAGGAGAAGAGAACTAATAAAGATGAGAGCAGAAATCAATGAAATAGAAACCAAAAGAACAGTAGAACAGATCAACGAAACTAGGAGGTGGTTCTTTGAAAGAATTAACGAGATTGATAAACCCCTGGCCAGACTTATCAAAAAGAAAAGAGAAATGACTCAAATAAATAAAATGATGAATGAAAGAGGAGAGATCACAACCAAAACCAAAGAAATACAAACAATTATAAGAACATATTGTGAGCAACTCTATGCCAGTAAATTAGATAACCGGGAACAAATGGATGCATTCCTAGAGATGTATCAACTACCAAAACTGAACCAGGAAGAAATAGAAAACCTGAACAGACTATAACCACTAAGAAAATTGAGGAGTCATCAAAAATCTCCCAACAAACAAGAGCCCAGGGCCAGATGGCTTCCCAGGGGAATTCTACCAAAGATTTAAAGAAGAATTATACCTATTCTCCTGAAACTGTTTCAAAAAATAGAAATGGAAGGAAAACTTCCAAACTCGTTTTATGAGGCCACCATTACCTTGATCCCAAAACCATACAAGGACCCCATCAAAAAGAAGAACTACAGACCAATATCCTTGATGAACATGGATGCAAAAATTCTCACCAAAATACTAGCCAATAGATTCCAACAGTACATTAAAAGGATTCTTCACCACGACCAAGTGGGATTTATCCCTGGGCTGCAAGGTTGGTTCAACATCCACAAATCAATGTGATACAATACATTAATAAAAGAAAGAACAAGAACCATATGATCCTCTCAATAGATGCAGAAAAAGCATTTGACAAAGTCCAGCATCCTTTCTTGATCAAAACTCTTCAGAGTATAGGGATAGAGGGTACATACGTCAATATCATAAAAGCCATCTATGAAAAACCCACGGCAAATATCATTCTCAATGGGGAAAAACTGAGAACTTTTCCCCTAAGGTCAGGAACGCGGCAGGGATGTCCACTATCACCACTGCTATTCAACATAGTATTAGAAGTCCTAGCCGCACCAATCAGACAACAAAAAGAAACCAAAGGCATCCGAATTGGCAGAGAAGAAGTCAAACTCAGTCTTTGCAGATGATATGATACTTTATATGGAAAACCCCAAAGACTGCACCCCAAAACTGCTAGAACTCATACAGGAATTCAGTAAAGTGGCAGGATATAAAATCATTGCACAGAAATCAGTGGCATTTTCTATACACCAACAACAAGACAAAGAAAGAGAATTTAGGAGTTGATCCCATTTACAACTGCACCCAAAACCGTAAGATACCTAGGAATAAATCTAACCAAAGAGGCAAAGAATCTGTACTCAGAAAACTATAAAATACTCATGAAAGAAATTGAGGAAGACACAAAGAAATGGAAAAACGTTCCATGCTCATGGATTGAAAGAACAAATATTGTGAAGATGTCAATGCTACCTAGAGCAATCTATACATTCAGTGCAATCCCTATCAAAATACGATCAACTTTTTTCACAGAAATGGAACAAATAATCCTAAAATTTGTATGGAACCAGAAAAGACCCGAATAGGCCGAGGAATGTTGAAAAAGAAAAGCAAAGCTGGTGACATCACAATTCCGGATTTCAAGCTATATTACAAAGCTGTCATCATCAAGACAGTATAGTACTGGCACAAAAACAGACACATAGATCAATGGAACAGAATAGAGAGCCCAGAAATGGACCCCAACTCTATGGTCAACTAATCTTTGACAAAGCAGGAAAGAATGTCCAATGGAAAAAAGACAGTCTCTTTAACAAATGATGTTGGGAAAATTGGACAGCCACATGCAGAAGAATGAAACTGGACCGTTTCCTTACACCACACACAAAAATAGACTCAAAATGGTTGAAAGACCTAAACGTGAGACAGGAGTCCATCAAAATCCTAAAGGAGAACACAGGTAGCAACCTCTTCGACCTCAGCCGCAGCAGCTTCTTCCTAGAAACATCGCCAAAGGCAAGGGAAGCCAGGGCAAAAATGAACTATTGGGACTTCATCAAGATAAAAAGCTTTTGCGCAGCAAAGGAAACAGTCGACAAAAGCAAAAGACAACCGACAGAATGGGAGAAGATATTTGCAAATGACATACCAGATAAAGGGCTAGTATCCAAAATCTATAAAGAACTTCTTAAACTCAACACCCAAAGAACAAATGATCTAATTAAGAAATGGGCAGAAAACATGAACAGACATTTTTCCAAAGAAGACATCCAAATGGCCAACAGACACATGAAAAAGTGGTCAACATCGCTCGGCATCAGGGAAATCCAAATCAAAACCTCAATGAGATACCACTCACACCAGTCAGAATGGCTAAAATTAACAAGTCAGGTAACGACAGATGTTGGTGGGGATGCTGAGAAAGGGGAACCCTCCTACACTGTCAGTGGGAATGCAAGCTGGTGCAACCACTCTGGAAAACATATGGACATTCCTCAAAAAGTTGAAAATAGATCTACCATACGACCCAGCAATTGCACTCCTGGGTATTTACCCCAAAGATACAAATGTAGGGATCCGAAGGGGTACGTGCACCCCGATGTTTATAGCAGCCATGTCCACAATAGCCAGACTGTGGAAAGAACCAAGATGTCCATTGACAGATGAATGGATAAAGAAGATTTGGTACATATACACAATGGAATATTATGCAGCCATCAAAAGGAATGAAATCTTGCCATTTACAACAACATAGATAGAACTGGAGGGTAATATGCTGAGTGAAATAAGTGAATCAGAGAAAGACATGTATCATATGATCTCACTGATATGAGGAATTCTTAATCTCAGGAAACAAACTGAGGGTTGCTGGAGTGGTGGGGGGTGGGAGGGATGGGGTGGCTGGGTGATAGACATTGGGGAGGGTATGTGCTATGGTGAGAGCTGTGAATTGTGTAAGACTGTTGAATCACAGACCTGTACCTCTGAAACAAATAATACATTATATGTTAAAAAAAAAAAAACAAAGAAGAAGATAGAAGGAAGGGAAAAATGAAGGGGGAAAATCGGAGGGGAAGTTGAACCATGAGACACTATTGACTCTGAGAAACAAACTGAGGGGTTCTCTAGAGGGAAGGGGGGTCGGGGGATGGGTTAGCCTGGTGATGGGTATTAACGAGGGCACGTATTGCATGGAGCACTGGGTGTTATACGCAAACAATAAATCATGGAACACTACATCAAAAACTAAGGATGGAATGTATAGTGATTAACATAACAATAAAAAAATTAAAAAAAAAACATAATAAAAATAAATTAAATTAAAAAAAATTATATCGCCATATAATCCAAAAATCTAAACTGACAGTTCCCTTTGTAATTGCCTTAATTAAATCATCAATATTATAATTTTAAATTTTATGCAAAAGCAATTGTTACTAAACATTTTAAATTTATATTCTAGTTGGAATATGGTCTTTTGGTAACCATTCTGTAACTTAAGCCTGGTGGTCCTATAATTGAAATTAAACCTGAATTTACCAAACTTCAAATTAAAGTCTAAATCTTACAAACGGTAATTGAAAATTAGCTCAATTTTATTTTTCAGGTTTATTTTGGAAAGCAAAAGATGACAGTGTGGGTAAATTGGCATCAGTAATACTTTTTCTCTGTAGAGATGTATATATTATCTTCACCATTTTTCTGTCTCTTAAAAGATGTCATATTCAGCCAAAGAGAATAACCATTGCATTAGTGTGGGCACACCACAGCAACAAACACAGGTTATTGTATCGTTGCTTTCATTGCTCTATGATGCTGAATAACATCTGCTGATTCAGAAATTGCAATAAAATATCTTATGGGCAAAAAAAGGGAATATTTTGATAACAATGTGGTGGCCCTTAGTATTGCACATACCCTGTCAGATCTTATTTTTGAAAATCATGATTTGTACAGTATACCAAGTGATGTGTTAGATCACAACAACAGCAACAACAAAATTTTTTTAGTTCTTTGGTACTCTGAACAATGAACTTAACAATATGGGTGAAAATGGAGGACATTGTACTAAGTGAAATAAGACATTCACGGAGTCAAACACTGAATGATTCTACTTATACAAAGTATCTAACATAGTCAAACTTAGAAGAGAAGAGAATAGAATGGTGGTTGCCAGGACCTGGCAGGGAGGGAAATATAGGGAATTAAGTTTCAATGGGTATAAAGTTTCAGTTACACAAGATGAATACATTCTAAAGATCTGCTGTACAACAGAGTAGTTATAGTTAATAATATGGTATTGTGTACTTTAAAACATGTTAAGAGGATTGATTTCATGTTAAGTGTTCTTACCACACACAAATAAAAGGACCCAAGAAAATTTTGGAAGGTGATTGATATGCTTAGTACCTGGATTATAGTGATGACATCATGGGTGTTGCAATGTCCAAACTCATCGAAATATTAAATATGTGCAATTTTTGTATATCAGTTATATTTCAATAAAACTTTTAAAAAACAAATTATCTTCTGGACTTCTGAGAAGATTTTAGTGAAATTACAGAAAACATAAAACAAAAAAATTTTTCTTGTCCAAATACAAACTAAACTTTGCTAATTTATCTGCATATTTGATGGACGGTATAAATGTAAATTTTGGCCATTTCCATTTAGTCTATAAACTTCTTACAAAAGAGAAGAAAAAGATCTTACTTGCAATTCCTGCATACCTAGCACACAACATTGCTAGAAAGAGATGTGATTTGCTTACTGGTCATATTTAGGTTTACATAATGAAAGTTTTGGGTCACTTTTCAGTTTCTTCAAAATGTGCAGAAGAAATCTTTTTAAAGATTTTATTTATTTATTTGATAGAGAGAGAGAGAGAGAGAGAGAGCATGAGAGGGGGAGGGGCAGGGAGACAAATAGACTTCCCACAGAGCTCAGATCCCAATGCAGGGCTTGATCCCAGGACCCTGAGATCATGACCTGAGCCAAAGGCAGATGCTTAACTGACCAAGCACCCAGGAACCCCTTTGCAAAAGCAATTAATAAAATTTTGACTTTACAGAAGTGAAAGGAGATACCTTCCTTAGACATATGCCTACAAGATGGTTCTCAATGCTAGACATAAAAAAGATGTTTAAATGTGTGCCTGCTGTAATATATTTTCAAAATATGGGACAAAAGATGTCCTCCCAATTTGGAAACATTGAGACGAGAATATGGAAAAAGATAATAGTAAAAAATTTATATGCTGAATCTCCAAAAATTGTTTGTTGATCTTTGAAGAGGGCATAAGGAACCTAGAAAAGTATGAACTGATTGCACTTGAGTTGTTCAATATTATCTGTAGGTTGTTAAATTCACACAGCAAAAAGTTACTTGTTTTGAGGAAAAAAGACTGCTTCACAATTCAAAAAAAATGTAAGCGGTGAAGGGCAGTCAAAATAAGCAGGAGTTTTTCAACTTCTTCGTTAAAACTCTAACTTCATTTCACAAGTTTAAATTATGAATGTAATAAAAATAATAATTTGCCCTGAGAAAGTTATAACTTGGGATGATATTCTTTGTGCCTCCCAGGATTAAAAATGATGGACATTTTAGACTATGGGGGCCTACATGATGTATTTGCAGACCCAAAGGCCCCAGTTGACAAATTACTGGTCTACCAAAACAGGATATAGATACAAAGTGGATAGACATTTTTTGAGATCTGAAAACTAATTTTATACAAGTCTCAACTTACCTGTTGTTGCTATGAAGTCAAATGCTAGTATTCCATGCTCAAGTGCTCTTTGTTGAGAGGTGATTTAGCTTGACATTATCACATTGCAAGGACACCAGGAATCAGTGTAATCTGGGCTTGATTAAAATAGAAGTGCAAGTCAACATGCATTTTTTTTTTACTGTGTTCAATTTACCACTACATAAAAGAGAAGAAGAGAAGAAGAATGTCCTAAAGGTTTCAGGCAATTCAGAGAGTATTTTTGGCAGAAGAAATAGAAATAATAGAAATATCCTAAGGTACCATAGGTATGAAAAAAATTATTAAAAATATTGTTATATTTTTCACACACATATCACTTTTAATAAGTCCAATACTTGTTGATTTTAGCCATTCTGACTGGTGTGAGGTGGTATCTCACTGAGGTTTTGATTTGGATTTCCCTGATGCCGAGCAATGTTGAGCACTTTTTCATGTGTCTTTTGGCCATTTGGATGTCTTCTTTGGGAAAATGTCTGTTCATGTTTCTGCCCATTTCTTGATTGGATCATTTGTTCTTTGGGTGTTGAGTTAAGAAGTTCTTTATAGATTTTGGATACTAGCCCTTTATCTGGTATGTCATTTGCAAATATCTTCTCCCATTCTGTTGGTTGTCTTTGATTTTTTGACTGTTTCTTTTGCTGTGCAAAAGCTTTTTATCTTGATGAAATCCCAGTAGTTCATTTTGCCCTGGCTTCCCTTGCCTTTGGTGATGTTCTAGGAAGAAGTTGTTGCGGCTGAGGTCGAAGAGGTTGCTGCCTATGTTCTCCTTTAGGATTCTGATGGACTCCTGTCTCACATTTTGGTCTTTCAACCATTTTGAGTCTAGCGAAATAAGTCAATCAGAGAAAGACATGTATCATGTGATCTCACTGATTTGAGGAATTCTTAATCTCAGGAAACAAACTCAGTGTTGCTGGAATGGTAGGGTTGGGAGGGATGGGGTGGCTGGGTGATAGACATTGGGGAAGATATGTGCTATAGTGAGCACTGTGAATTGTGTAAGACTGATGAATCACAGACCTGTACCTCTGAAACAAATAATACATTATATGTTTAAAAAAAAAAAGATAGGAAGGGAGAAATGAAGGGGGGGGGAAGTCGATGGGGGAGATGAACCATGAGAGACTATGGACTCTGAGAAACAAACTAAGGGTTCTAGAGGGGAGGGGGGTGGGGGGAGGGGTTAGCCTGGTGATGGGTATTAAAGAGGGCATGTACTGGAATGGAGCACTGGGTGTTATACGCAAACAATGAATCATGGAACACTACATCAAAAACTAATGATATGGTGAGCACTGTGAATTGTGCAAGACTGTTGAATAACAGATCTGTACCTCTTAAACAAATAATACAATATATGTTAAAAAAATAAAAAATAAAAAAATTATTAAGAGAGAATCGAAAAAAAAAAACCTAATGATATAATGTATGGTGATTAACATAACATAAAAAAAAGAAAAGTCTTAATACTAATTACTCCTAAGTGCCACTATTTACTAGTTCTCACTATAGCTTTGTTTAAATAATAGCACTTACATAATACAAGAATAAATAAGAAATAATACTTAATTTCAAATAAATGCCAATTTTAATCACACATATGTGCTTGATTATTTATTACATATCATATTGTTATGTTCTTTTTTGTTTGATATGACTGTGTCCCAGATAGGCTAACAAGTTGGTTTCCCTAATGCAAATCTGAATTCTGTTTCAGCCGTTTACTAGCAACGTAGCCATGGGCAAACCATGTAACTTTCCTCAGCCAAATACTCCTCATCTTACAAAATAATTATAAACAGTAATAGCCCTTTAGAGGTTGTCAAGGTGGTTAGAGATGGTAGACTGTCCTATAGTAAAGTGATCAATAAATATTAGCTCTTTTTTCAGTATAATTGTCCCATCTGAAACTACAAATCCATGGGGAGATCTGCAATGGGGGTTTTGTTTTCCATTATAAAGTTCATCTCTCTTGGCTCTGTGGCCTCAATGGACCTCAGTTGGCTTGTTGTTCAAGTCCTTCTCCTCTGAGGTCTTATAGTGTTCTGTGTGCAGATCTAAATTTGGACTAAGTCATTTCTGACTTTTTCTCTGATCCATTTTTGAGTCCATTTGCACAATTTAATTGTCCAAATTGATGTACTTCTTTTTTTATATTTCTGAGTACCTTCCATTCACATCAGTTCCTTTCAGGGGGGAAAAAAATATCATCTACTTCTAATTCTATGACTTTGGCTACTCAGTTTGCTCTATATTGTCAACCAAAGTTGGATACAAAGGATATCCGTACATCATGGGCAGAAAAGTACTGAAGGCTGGGAATTACCAAATGGTTTCCCTCTTCAGGAAAAGTAGTGATTTGGAGGAAGATTTTTTTTTTTTTTTTGAAGCATGCCTTTTGTTTCTTAAGTGTGCGAGCAAGAAAACATTTCTAAGTGGAGAAACAGGAAAACACCAGAGAGAGATTGTCAGTTTGTTTCCCAAAGGATAATTTTCTAGTGGCATTGTGCCAGGAACTGGTTTTTTCCCATAGTCCTTTCCCACCCCTTAAACACAGTTGCAGGCTTGTGTGTAGGGTCAGTGCAGACTGTGTCATCAGTCAGAGAAGCCAAACTGGAGAGAATGTGAGGTTCAGCTTGTGGTTAGTGTGACCATGAGGCCAGACTGATTGGAGGAGCCAGGAGTTTCCATGTGGTGTAATCAGAGGAAGACAAGGATGTGACCAATGCAATCATTTGCTTTATGACTCTCAGGCCAACACGGGGTCTTTAGAAAATGAGACAGCCTGAAACCTCTCTTAAGGGAGGATGTGGATAACATTTTTTAAAAAGTAAACTTTGGAGAGATCAAGTAGAGTACACTGCACAATAACAGAATCTCAGGAAGAAGAAAGAAAGAAAGAAAGAAAGAAAGAAAGAAAGAAAGAAAGAAAGAAAGAAAGAAAGAAAAGAAAGAAAGAAAGAAAGAAAGAAAGAAAGAAAGAAAGAAAGAAAGAAAGAAAGAAAAGAAAGAAAGAAAGAAAGAAAGAAAGAAAGAAAGAAACCTGAAACAAAATAAATATAATGCAAAAATTAGCTAGTAATAAAAAAGTATCATATGAATTACTAACCCATGTCCTCTTCCAAATTTAAGTATGTACAAGTCAATGGAAAAACCCCATTACACAGGGAAAACCTTTAGAATGTTAAGTCACTTCATTAAGAGAAGGAAGAACACCTCTTCCAGAGGTGTTGTTGGCTTAAGAATTTATGGGGTCATGGGGAGTACCCTCTTCTAGGGATGGTGGCAGGGGGCAGTGGTTAAGTCTCATTGACCAAAGAATGAATATATATTAGGTTCTATGTTTTTGAGGACTTAAACTCCCAGGCCTTAAAATTTGAATTTTGGGGGGGTAGCAAATAAGATAGAGAATCCCATTCCATGACAGACTACAGACTTATTGCTTCTGGAGCCAGCTGCTTCCTTGGGTATTTGGTTGGTAGTGGTATAGAAGAGGGTGAATATAAAGAGGTATGTATGTAATCTAAAGGAGTTTGACATCGACAGTTGAGATTTAAAGAATCCAAGCATGGGACACCTTCATTAGAAGTTAGTCTAGAGAGAAAGGGATTATACTTGATTTTGCAGAAAGAAAGAGAGAACAAATGAGATCTTGCCTTAGGAGTATCAAACCACAGAAGGCCACCATTGTTGCATCATGCAGGGACAGTTTCTAAAAATGACACCATGTGACAAGAAGAGGTATGTGCATAGACTGACTGATAGACTGTAACACTAACCTGATTTTGATACAGAAGCCAATTACTACCCCATTTTCCATTTTGCAATGTGTAATACCCTTTGGTTCATGGAAAATCCAGGGAGAGTAGAAGGAACTAGAATTCTTGCTATCAAAGTAGGTATTGAATCCATTGATTACATTGAAAATTAATAGAGAAGGACTATATTCTCATGCCAAGTAGTAGAGCATATATTCAGTCTGCAAAAAGTACAAATTGTTTATTTTTAGAGAAATCTACATTTTTAATTAACTCACTTTTGAAGATATCACTAGATTCCCTAGTGTTTCACTGGAATATGAGTTTTATGAACATAAGGAATCCAGTGCTATATTTTCAGAACTTAGAAATATAGTAAGCTGCCAATAAGTACTTATCTTATAAATGAATAAAAGTTCTGTTCATTATAATATTTGAGCTTCATAAATACTAATTAAATATATAGGTCACTAAAATGAACAGAGAAAAAATACAAACACATTTGTTGATTTTTTTGCATATCAGAGATAATTAAATATTTTAAATTTATTTAGGCTTAAGAAATAAAACATAATTCAATTAAATATATACAAACATTTACTGGATATTTAATATTATGCCAGATACTGTTCTAAAATTTAATGGAAAGAGCAAGTTCCTGTTTTTAAGCAATTTACTGAAGGAGATGTACAACACAAAGAGACACTGCAAGTCACTTTAAGAGTGGTATATGGACAGTATTCTGGAAGACTACAGGGATTGATCTAAAGCAAACTGAAATGAGGGGGCCTATGACAGGCTCTGTGGAAGTGGTGACTGAGCTAACCTTTAGACAATAGGACAAAGAATAATCAGCAAAGAACAGGAAAAGATCCAGGTACAAAATGTGCTCAAACCATGGATAGACAGAGCACCCAGTGTTTTAGGAGAGCTGAGGGTAGTTTGATATAGCATGAGAAAAGTATGCAAATGAGGGTGTATCATTCAGAAGCGGAACCACTAGGAGGTAGACAGATGATAGATAGATGATGATAGATGGATTGATGACAGATAGATGATAGAGATGGTAGATAGATAGATGGTAGATAGATAGATGATAGATAGATAGATAGATAGATAATAGATAGATGATATAGATAGATAGATAGATGATAGATAGATAGATAATAGATAGATGATATAGATAGATAGATAGAGAGATAGATAGATAGATAGATAGAGAGATAGATGATAGATGGTAGATAGATAATAGATAAATGTAAAATTTAATAGTTACTTGACCTGATGCAAGTGTAGGAACTGATTAAGCAGTTTCTGTAGTGCTGAGGTCTTTACTGACAAATGTTTCCTACTGCTTCTGCCACTGGTGTCCCACTGTACTAGTCCATCATATCTGCTGACTTTGGTCTGCAGCTGGTTTTGCCTCATTCAGCCACAGCCACTCATTCCTTTCTCTGTTGTTCATGTCATTCATCCCAGCTCCATGCCTTCCTTCCCCTCCTCCTACTGTTCTACATTTTCAGCCTAAGATGTCACTGCTTTGAGTTTGCTGCTGTTGGGGAGGATTCTCATCATTCCAGCTCTTTATTAAGAGCTAAAAAAGAGAGAGAGAGAGAGAGGAGAGAGAGAGAGAGAGATTGAGCTACAATGGTTCCTAAAAATTTGGAATATATTCTGCATGGAGTGAAATTTGAAGGAAGACAGCTGAGTGCCTCAAAAGCATTTATTCCTGCCAATAATCACTAGTGGATTGATACAGGCATATGTGTTTCTGGTTTGTCATACAATAGAGGAAATACCCTTTTTTGTTAGGATACTTGTCTCCCTACCTAACACCCAATCTCCACCCCTCTCCTGCCCAGCTCGCCTAGCATTGTAGCAACCACATATCCCTTTGCTGAGGATGCTACTCCCAATACCAAAGGTCTATGATTTATACCCCCTATCCCTTAACACCTTTTCAGTGAGTCCTTCTGGGGATGGTTTGGTTCCTGAGGTAAGTAGGTGTGCAGGATTAACCCAGGTCTTACCACTCACCACCTACTACCACCAGACATTGAACACACAGATATTTACATTAGCCCCCTAAATCTTTATTCTTTAAACCAGATCTACAATATTAAAATAAAAATTACTCTTTTATATATAAAAACCCTAATTTTGAAATTTTGTTTTGTACTTTTAGAAGTCCCTTTTCGAATTTCAATAAAATAACTCGATTTACCTCCTTCCGCCATATAGCGTGTTTGTCTTTAAAGGAACAACTATTCAAGATTAATTTTAAAAAACAAATTAATTGTCCTACTATTACTCTGTTGGTCTGTGTTTTTTCTTTTTTATTATATTATTATATTGTGTCATTATAATAAATACCATTTTTCAGTATTTGTGGCAAATATAATCTAGTCAGGAAACATAATCTGGTATGAGAAATCTCTGGGAAGTATATTTCAATATCTAGACAACTCTAACAAATTTTGTTCCAATCTTTTTGTAATGTGACTATTTTCTGCAGTCTTTAGAAGACTATATAAACTAAACACCTGAAAAACTCTTAAAATGTTAATACACACTGAGATTTTCTTACTATCAGATAAAAAAATGGTGGCATTTTAAGAGTGGAGTCAAAATTTGAGGACTAATTAAAACAAGAATAAAGAGTTTTATAAAAGATAGTATTGTCATGGAATTTTGGATTGAAGGAAATTTCCATGTAGTTCAACCATTTACTATGTGAAAAATTCCCTCTTCAGCATAGGAGATGCTCAATTAATGTTTTGGATGAAAAGACTGTGTTGAAACGGATGAATAACTGAACTCTACCTCTGAAAACTAATGATACACTGTATGTTAATTAACTGAATTTAAATATAATAAAATTTTAAAAGAGGACCATGTTGAAGGTGACCTGAATTAATTGATTGATGTTTATTAATCTCAGGTATGTATACCCATAAACTCTATTATATTTATTCCCCGAAGAATTTTGTTGAGTCTTATATGAAGATAACTCAATATGGCCAAATACACGCACAAACGTATGCATATACTTCTAGATTTACGTGTCATAGAGAAAATGTGCCTCTTTTTTATGCAGTAAGTAATCTGTTTAAAGATAAAATTCTTAAATCTCCCTGACTAAAATTAAATAAATCTAGACTGATTTTTCATAAAAGCAAACATAACTCTAATGTAAAAATATTTTAGATTATAGGAATAAACGATTTCTATTTTAAAAAAGAGCTAGAGCCTTTTAATTGCTTTAATCATAGCATTTCAACTATGATCAAATCCAAGTTTTTACCACAAAGAAAAGATGTCCAATGTATAAAAACAAATAAGTTTTTATATATTCATAGCCATTTTCACAATTTTCCTTTCAACTTTTCAATATACGATTCTTCTGGAATGTACAGTCAGGAACTCCAAGCCATTTTGACATAGATCCCGGAGGTATTGTATATTCTAGATTAAAATGGAGTCGAAAGCCTTTGAAACATCATCAAAGCATTTCAGAACCATACACTTCTTCTGTGATCATTTATGTCAAACTTAAAAGTAGCATGAAAATAGCTCTTTTTCTCAGTACTACCTCAAAGTCAACTGCTAACAGCACACATATTAAAGAAAATTTGAGAACTAATTTCATTTTTGTTTTTGGATTTGCATCATTTTTAGTTCACTTTTCTTTTTTTTTTTTTTTAAAGATTTATTTATTTATTTTGAGAGAGTGAGAATGAGAGAGAGAGAGAGTACATGAGAGGGGGGAGGGTTAGAGGGAGAAGCAGGCCCCTTGCTGAGCAGGGAGCCCGATGCGGGACTCGATCCCGGGACTCCAGGATCATGACCTGAGCCGAAGGCAGTTGCTTAACCGACTGAGCCACCCAGGCGCTCTTTAGTTCACTTTTCTAAGTGTAGTTCTTATATTCCTGCCAGATATCAGTTTCAGCAGACACTCTAGAATGGTGAGAACCTTAAAAAATTAGCCACAACTACTTCTCATTCTCAATAATTAACAGGATCTTAGGTACGCCTGACAGTTTCTCAGGAAGATCTGAAATAACAGGCTTAATTTACTTACTTCCTTTTTTTTTTTTTTTACTTCCTATTTTTTGACAGCTGGAGCCAAAAACGTTGGATGCTTCTTTTCAGCTGCTTTTCAAACTGTACAAGTGGAAAAATAAAAGACAAGGAAGGTTTAGCCCCATAAAACAGCTTCATTTCAACTTGCTCTTTTAAATCCATTTAGTGGATGTAGGCTCACCAACTGGGCCTTCAAGGGTGTATAATTTATTTTATGAGTGCTGACTTGTTTTTTAGATATTTTTAACTTTTGCTCCTGGCAGGACATACCATGCCAACTGTGTGCAAAGGAAGTTTGGATCCTAGTACATTGCCAGACAACATTTGGGGAGTTTATTTTCTTTCCGTTGGGAAACTTTCTGGACAATATCATCACAGTGAGAACTTGGTGAAGTTTGATTTTATATTGGATCATAATATGGTATAAATCTAATCTCCTCTTAGTTGTGCTTACCTATATGGAGATGGATAAAGGTAAACAAAATGTTCTTTAAAGCATGAATACTTAACTCCACTTCTAATAATTTATCTTAAGGACAAAAATATGAATAAGAATTTTTTCAAGTTACGTTTATCATAACATCATTAATTGTAAAGAAAGTTCTTAGTAATCCAAATATCCAGCAATGGATCACATAGCTGTACTAATGTTTGGGGAGCATGACTCAGGATTCTTAGGAAATCAGGAGGCCCATAAGCTACTGCAACTCCATTAGTTCCCAGCATCTTAGCATTCCATCAGGGAAAAACAGGAAAATTTAGCTCAGTCAAGTTGGCACATAAAATTAACCACTATACCATCGTTCTTTTTTATTTTATCTATTCTCCCTCCTCTGGATTTTTACTTTTTCAAATCATGATATCTATTTACATCAATCTCAACTCTTCTCTATCTTCGACATCAAGATAAAGGAAGAAAATTTTGCTTTCTGTAGTCTGCATAACTCAACAACCAAAGGAATTGTTGATGTTGTTTGTTGTTTTACCCAAAAGTCATCAAACAATGCATACAGGCATGAACTCTCTTTTGCTGCAACTTTCTGTCCCAGGAACATTCTGCTATCATGAATCTCTTGGTGGGGCCAACATGGCTGCACAAAAGGCCATTCATGAAGGTTTCAGAGACACAAACACAAAACTCTGAAAGAGTCATAGTTTAAGGATTTCTGATGTGGGCGGTTTTACTTGTCTAAACAAGTGATTTTTACCTAAATTGCTTGCATTCTTCCTCCTCTGTCAAAGTCTTATTAGCCCGATGAGAAGAGTGACTTTGCGTTG
This sequence comes from Zalophus californianus, assembly GCF_009762305.2. Classification (NCBI taxonomy): domain Eukaryota; kingdom Metazoa; phylum Chordata; class Mammalia; order Carnivora; family Otariidae; genus Zalophus; species Zalophus californianus. Next base: position 128,673,259 of record NC_045598.1, read on the forward strand.
TGAAAGGAGAGAAGAAAAACAACTCTGAGCTCAACTTGAAGCAACCCTACCTTCTGGAACTAAAAAAGATTTACTCGAGATGCAAAGTCAGCTGAAAGATTAATTATTGAATAAATTATCAGAGGAAGGGATTCTGCATTTTTTGTTTTTGTACTTAGGCAGGAACTTTTGTCATTTAAAGATTGCTCATATCAAAGACACTGAGCTCTGCAAGGAACCAGTACTGGTGGACCAGGCATAAATTGCCAGCATCTATTTTGATTGGTTGGTGTTTGAGTCACTGTGAAATGTTTCAAATGTCACTTTTGCATATAAACCAAATTCAGGTCATATTTAAGGATACGGTTTAGGTAAGTCCTTTATGGGATTTCTCTGAAGCAATGTTACACATTTTTTTCATCCTGAAATATTGCTACTTAAATTTATTAGATGTCTATTTTGCTAGCCATGTGACAACTTGATAGTTGTAAATCTATTTGGCTTATACTGCTTCACAATTTAGAAATGGCCCTGCTTAGAAACCCTTATTTTAATTGTGTATTACTTGACAGAGTGGAAAAATAAGAGTTTAAATACCAATTCAAAGGGTAAGGACTCAGTTTGCTTTTCTAAATGGCATTTAAGTTTGTCTCCCCCATTATGAGGTCAACAGCAATCATTCCTTTATTTTGAGAAACATCCCAATCTATTTGACCTTCTTACCTCATAATACTGTGGTTGCTATGAAGACATAAATTTGATGCCTAATCTAATTTTTAAAGGGCTTTTATAAATTATAGTACAATCTGTGCATGTTGTAAAACCATCACACACACACACACCAGTATTTAATTGTATAAAGTATAAAGTAAAATCTCCCATTCATTTTTCTGTCCATTATATATTCCCCAGAGGAAGCCACTGCACTGAAGGGAAAATTCAGTAATGCAATGCTTATCAAAGAACATCTTGCTTTACCTGTATTTGTAGGTAACCACACAGGCCATGCAGGAGCCAGTCTTGGCAGGAAGCCTTGTGGTTCTCCTGGAACACAAGAATACAGAAGGCTTGTGAGGAGTTACTAGGAGGCTGTGTCCCACCCTTTCCCCTCTCTCCCCTAGGAGGTTGTTATGAAATTTCTCATCCCCTCCCAGGTTTTGAAGGTGTGAGCTGTTCTTGTCCACTCCCACCCCCTCAGAGCATAGCTGCAGGATATAAAACTGCTTGGCTACAGTCTAGGATTGGCTCCTCAACAGCAGACTATCTCAACAATTTGTATGGCACTCACCTGGCCCTTTTTGTTTTGGTGTCATCCATTTTGGTTTCTGGGACAAGGGCTGGGTTACTGGCACCTTTGGCTATTCTTCCTTTTGTTGTTTACGTATGTAATAAATGGTCTAAATTTCAAGGTGCCTCACTATATCTTTACCAGGGAATCTGTCTGGTCTTGGACTTCACCTTCGTCTTGCCTTTATTTTTTGTGCTTGGCATATTAACCCATTTAATCCTCAAAATAATTTTATGATTTTTATAAGGATGGGTAAACTGAGGGCTGTAGACTGAATGTTTGTGTCCTCCCACCCCAAAATTCATATGTTGAAACCATAACTCTCAATGTGATGACATTAGAAAGTGGGGCCTATAGTAATTAGGTTTCGATGATGTCATGAGGGTGGAACCTCCATGATGGCATTTAGTGTCCTTTAAGAACTGGAAGGAAAACTAAGTTTCTCTCTCTCTCTCTCTCCTCTCTCTCTCTCTCTCTCTCTCTCTCTCCTCCAAGCAAAAAAATAAGATGGTGGCTGTCTGCAAGCCAGGAAGAGAGCCCTCAACTAGGAAGCAAATCTGCCAGCACCTTGATCTTGGACTTCCCAGGCTCCAGGCCTGGGAGAAATAAATGTCTGTTGTTTAAACCACCCAATCTGTGGTATTTTGTTATAGCAGCCTGAGTGGTCTAAGACGCTGAGATATAGACATAACATAGGTCATCTTGGCAAGTGGTAGGAGCCCATTTTAAACCAAGATGATTTTGTCATAGAGACTGTACTCTTAACCACTGCACTAAGCTGATTTTTATATCTATCCAAAACTATATTTTTTTAAAAAAAGGAAAGAAAGAAAGGAAGGAAGCAAGCAAGCCAATCAACCAGGATGGCTTTAATCAAAGACACAGATAGTAAATATTTATGGGGATATGGAGGATTTGGAACCCTCATGCACTGATGATAGGAATTTAAAATGGCACAAGCCATTGGGGCATCTGGGTGGCTTAGTCTCTTGAGCATCCGACTCTTGATTTTGCTCAGGTCATGATCTCAGGGTCCCTGGGATTGAGCCCTGCATCAGGTTCCATGCTCAGCGAGGAGTCTGTTTGGGGGATTCTCTCCCTCTTCCTCCCCTCTCCTCTCTCTCAAATTAATAAATAAATCCTAAAATAATAAAATAAAATTGTGCAGCCACTTTGTAAAATAGTTAGACACATCCTCAAAAGGACTTAGCAATTCCACTCATAGGTATACACCTAAGAGAAATGAAAATATATGTCTACACAAAAACTTCCACATGAACATTCATAGCAACACATTATCTTTATCCATTCATCCATTGACAAGACTCTTAGGTTGCTTCCATAGCTTGGCTATTGTGAATAATGCTGCAATAAACATGGGAATACAGATAATCTCTTCAAGATAATGATTTATTTTAGTTTTTGTTTTGGACACCAATCTATCTGTTATTAATTATTGTCATGGTCCTCAGATAGTTGCTTTATGTATTCTGCCTTGGCTGTTGAGTTGTAATCAGTGGTATAGGTAAAAAAAAAATTGTATATACTCCAGTTTAGCCAAAATGGGAACTGTTCCTGGACAATGCCCACACCCCAAGGAGGGAGTTGAGGTATCCAGCCCCAACCTTTATAATATATAAAATAACCTTTAAAACAACTTCTTATATAACTTCTTATTGTAAAGGTTATTTTATAACAAGAATTTTGCAATTTTTTTTTCAGTATACCTGGTAGAGTGCTACACACAAAAGGCTACTTGGTAACTACATTTTTAACAAGAATTAAGTAATGGTCTTATCACTGGTTTGAGCTTCCTTCCATTTTTGTGTGGCCATGCAGGAAATCTTTTCTAGTGTTTATTTTCTCTGTAAGTCAACAAAGAAATGGCAATGTGGTAAAGGATGAGTAATTTCAAATAAAGGAGAAAACAATAATATCGACTCAATTTAAACTTTTTTTTTAATTTAGAGTACAAATATATTACCTGTAGATAAGTTGGAAATGTTTAATGGTAGCCATATTTTCAAAGGCAAAACCAAAATATATGAGTATCGTGGAGAAGAGTGAAAAATCACTTCCACTGTAATCCATCTATCATGTCTTTATAAACAGGATATCGTTTTTTAGTATGTCTATTTTGAGTGAATGTGTTTATGCATTAATTAATGCCAGAGTTTCAGCTTTTGAACCTGGAAACAAGAAAAAGATCTCAGATAAACCATAAAAATGAATAACCCTAACTTTGGTGCGGAAAGCAAAGAAGAGTGAATGAATATAAGAGGAGAGAGAGAGAAATCATTTTTCTTTAGAGACTGAAAAAAAACTTAGTAAGATTTCGGGGATTTAAGGGCAGTGCAGCCATCTACAAGAGCCAGAGATGGGAAATGAGAAATCAGGCTTAGTGACTGTTCTCTTGAGATCCAGTAGAATGAATCAAGATTCACCATTTTATCTCAGGCAGAATTGGAGTGGCTTTAGGGATTAGAAGCTTCCTGGAAATCTTTGGAGAGAAGGACCAAGGGCAAGAAAAGAGTAGATTTAGGAAAATAAGCTGGCAATCTGAACCAAGTAAACTCTTGTATGTTCCTCTAAATTCTGCCTACCTACTGTACAATAATGTTTTCTGCTTTAAAGGTAAGTGACTGAGATGGTATGTGTGACATGCCATGGTATGTGTGAGGGGCCAAATTGGGGGAGGGAGTTAGGCTACAAGTTCCAGCAAGCAAGTACTCAAAGAGTGGTGATTGCAGAAGGAACCGAAAAGGTGGGACCCTGGATTTCTTATACCTGCACACCTTCCTTCAAATGCTTATGAAGAATAAAGCAATAGTGGGAGATTCTATAAACACATTCTACTTTCATCTTGCTTTCAATGTGTTGCTTCTTGTTTTGGAATTAAAATTCTCTCACATTATCTGAAAGATGATGATTGGAGAACTGTGTAATTTTGGTTATGGCTATGTTCAGACCACTATGTTTTCCAAATCATATGTTACAAGAAAATAAATGACTGCAAATGGGCTATAGGTAATCTTCTTTATAAAACACTTTATTGACCCTTAGAGCTTTCCACTTTGCAATAATGTCAGTCAATATTAAGAATTTGAGGTCTTATTAAAAGATTTTCTAAAAATGAAAGCTTTGAGAGATAAATCTGTAGCCACAAAGTAAAGCAAAGCATGTGATATGACAGCCATATAATGGGAAATTCACTATAAATTAGCCACATGAAAAAGCACAACTAGGAGGATACATTATCTTTTACTATCAAAAATGTGCTTTGTTCGGCATTGCAACATAGAGTATCTTATTGGCAGGAAAATAAAAGGCTGTTGGGTTTGTCCCAGCTGTGTACTTAACAAGGCCCCACAGCTGTTTTGTTTTTTTTTTTTTAGATCTTTTGTGGTAAACCATTTAAGAAGAAAAGGAGTGTGTTTTATCATAAACATCCTTAACCATGTTCTCCCCAATTCTTTCTCCACCTCAGACTTCTTTCAAAGTGCAGATCTTGGCCTATTATCAGAAAGTAAAGAAACCAAAGTTTTGCAACTAGAATATATAATAAATTTTTTGGACTTTTAAGTGTATCAGTGAACCAGAGAGTGAACCAGCAGCCAGTGACCAGGGGAACAGAAGGAAGTAGTTCTCTTCCTGGACACACCCCACACCCTCTAATCAGAAGCTTGGCTGGCAGTGCTGATAACTGTTGGAGTAGTCACAAGAACTCACCTTCCTAGCCCTGGCATCTGCTCTAACCATAGTATGGCTACCCAGATGGATCAAAAGAGCTCAATCACATGCACTGAGAATTGACCAAGTGGCCCCTGCCACATTCCTACACTCCTGGCGAGCAGAGATACATCAGCCTTTCTGGGCTACTCAAGAGTTTTGACCACATAATATCCAAGGAAAGGAGCACAATATACTAAAAGCTTCAAAACTTTGTTGGGGAAATCCATAGAACTTTTGGACAATTGCTTTTCACTGAAACTAGGCTGACTCTATAGCTTTTAGTACAAATCAAAAGCAAGTACTCTCCCAGGGTATTCAAAATGGCGCCACCAGCTTTTCTCTATTGCCCTTACAAGAGACTCTTGAAGCAGGCTTCCTGTTGCTGCTCTTCTTTGTTCCTTGATTAAACTGCAAAATATGAGCTCCGTGATTTCTGGGTCATGTTTCTCATTTCATGCTTTTAAATTGAGAATAAAAATTTCCTGACCCACTCTTCTTTCATTACCACTCGTTTTTCTCAAACCAGGCAGTAGAGTGAGAATGAATAAAATGAAGCCTGTGGCAAGCCTGGATCTTAGTCTACCCCCCGAAGACTACACTATCGGCTTTGGGGAAGGATGCAGGATTTTGGCCTCTGCTTTTTATGAACAATTTTGCTAATTATTTCCTGGTTTTCAATCTGTTCTATGGGAAATGTGAGAGAATCTATTGCCTTAAATTTAGGCTGGCAGCATATATTTCCAAGGACTTAGGAACATAGATAGCCAGATTGTGGGGATTGCAAAGAAACTTAACTGTTTTTCCCTACAGTTTGGTGATTTCTTCTGGCTTCCGTGGAATCTTGTGTTACCTCCAGTAGGAGATATCCAAGATCTTGGAGAGAGATGCAACAAATCACCCAATCTCCCTCTTTTTACTGTGGCAGGCAGTCCTGTTTGGTCAGTGGTTTTGTGGCAATGGCAGAGCAGTGAGAGTGGAGAAAGAGAATGGGAGGTAACAGCTGAAATATGTTAAGAGTTATTGATGCACTTCTGTTCCTCACACCATTTGACAATCAAGATCTGGTTCTACAATATCTCTCACAAATCCCAACAGCAACTGTAGAATGACTCAAACCAGATTTAAAACCTTTCCTTATATGGAACAGAAACTAGCTAATTCAGATATCTTACTCTCAGAGATACCAACGGATTAATACCTTTCCAAATACTCAGCATGTATATATGGGGATGTTATCCATGAAATGACATTATAGCAAATGACAGAGATCAATGACTTAAAAATCATTTTTTGGCTGAATTTTCTGAAGATGAGACTTACAAAAATAGAACATCACTTACTTTTTTATTTAGTTTAATTTTTTTTCCTAGTATATGCCTTTAGAGGGAAGGTTGAAGTGTGTTGCCTAATTATCCTTAAAATTATTCCTTAATTATTCCTTAAAATTATGGAAACTAAATAAATTGTAAAATAAAGTTATTTAACAATCTCTTACATATTTTTTTATCTTCCCAAATATTTCTGTTTTACAGTTTTTTACTTCCTTTGGAAAACTATCTAACCTTTACAGAGTCTTTAAATTGCAGATCTAGTAACATGGAAGGTGACAATAATGACTTGTACAATTGATTGATTTAATTGCTTTACTCATAGTTTATGCAATATTAAGTATCCAGAATTTTAGGAAATCATGGATAAATCAGGTACACATCCTCACTTCAAGAATCTAAGTGACTAGTAAGGGAGAAGACATTTGTATAAATAACTATGGTTTAAAGAATAAATGGTTTACATGTACTGAAAAATGATACATGTACTATTATACTTATGTAAGGGTTTTTGCTAATTTATACATATGAGTTGTTGGAAAAAGGCTACTTTAACATAGAATTATATAACTGGGAAAGGGGAACTAATTATGATCACTCTGTAGGGAGGTAATTTGAAAGACTACACTTTTTAGTCCACATTAAAAATCTCAATAATATACGGGTCCACCCAAAATTTTTTAAACTCATATCTCTATTTCATAAATTATTCTAAAATTCATAAATAAAACTCCACAAAAAAGAGTTCCAATAAAGGATATCTTTTAGATATCTGTAAGAAAAATTCTTACTAATTTTGATAAATAAGTATTATAAGAGGGAAAGATTCTTTGCAAAACTCTGAGTATAAAGAAAGATCTCATTCAGGAGGTATAATGTGAGTAGGTGGTAGGAAAGGTAGATTCTAATCATAAAAAGATAGAGAACAGGTAGGCTGGAGGAGACTGCATAGAGACCAAAGACATGGAGAGGGGAAGAGTGGGTGTATCTGGGAATGCTGGGTAGGCTTGCTGGTCTCTGAGGGGAGTTCTGATAGATTCAGTAGGAAGGTTGGGATCACGATGTAGAAGGATTGCATTCTGGGCTATATAACATGGCTATTCCTGGATGACAGTGGGAAGACATCGAAGTGAATGAACACATGATATTCAAATTGTTCTTTCAGAAAACTAACTAACTGCAGTGTTGTGAATGCACTAGAGTGAAGAGACTTATTAAAATGTTGCTCTAACCGTCCAGGTGAAGACTGATGATGAAATACTGACTGACTGAGGGAGTGTGGGAATGAAAGTTGTAACAGAAAGAAGGGGATGGCTGCAGATGACCTCGTGACAGAATTAATCATACATTAAACGATGTGAAAAACTCAGTTGCTCTTGAAATATAAAAATGACCCTTGCTTTGGGAGACTATTGAGCAAACACTGAACAATTTCAAATAATGGACCAGGTGAATCTTGAAAACAGCTATGGTTAGCATACCACATCAGTCTGAGTTTCTCCTTGTTCTTGCATAAAAGGTTCAGAGTCATGTACTCAGAGTACTTTTCACAGTACCATGCAAGTGTCAAGTTGACTAAAAGTATGTATTTCCATCTGATGTCAAACACACTGCCAACCTTTAATTTTGCAATGAAGCTGCAATATGCCAAATAGAAAATCAGAGAACTGTGTTCCCCTGACTTTCGGTGTACCAGCTGACCTGCGGATGCATATTGTCCTGGTTTGGGAATTAAAGAGGAGTCTCACCAAGGTCATTTGGCTCACAGGGTAAATAAGCCTGTGTATGTGATCTGATATTTTTATGTCAGTGATTTACTTGACTGTCTCCTCAAATTAAGCTTCAACTACCCTACCTTTCTTTATGTCAGTTGCTCTTGCTGAAGTCTAAATAAAGGAAATTTAATCCAGTCAAACTATAGACTGAAAATAAACACTGTAGGGGAAAAGTAAGCAGCCTATGTTATTGGAATTCCAAGAGCTCTTTGAGTTCGGCCAACACTACTCTTATTGGTGACCCTCCGGTGGGACCCTTGGTAAGTGCATAAACAAAAAGCCAAGTACTATCAAGTAATTGTCTGGCAATATCAGAAAATTTCCATCTTATTTAAGAAAAAAGCACCCTTTGGTGTCAGGGAGCATAACATAACAGTGAGGAAATCCACATTGGCATGCAATGGCTTTTCCCCATTAAGCCATAAAGGGCAGGCTGAGTTATGTTCATGCCCTGCCAAATAAGTTTTAGCTGAAGGCAGGAAAATGGAAAATGCCTGGGTATTTCATTGTGCAATGGAGAACACCAGATACATTAAGAGACAAGCAAGAAGCAGCAATTTATTGACTGACAAACATGCTCAAATGGAAATAGGGAGTCAAAGGACTGGCCATTGAATAGATTTTCCTGTAACAGTTTGCAACTGAAATTTCCTGGAAAAGACCACCCTCCCAGAGAATGGGGAACAGCTCACATGTGCATGGCACTGGCCATCTGAATGGTTCACACGTTCAAGCCAGACAATTTAGGAAATTATACGACTGGAATTTTAAAACCTGCATTTCTACTTCATAGATCACAAAGTACCACCATATTTCTTATCCTGTAATCTTTTAGGCTTGAAATTCCACCAGAGAAAAGTTTAATGAAAATTGTTCTTTTCCAACCTTTGAAATCCTTTCTTATTAATTTGAAGTAACTGGGCAAATTGTAATTATTGAATAGTCTGAATCATAGAGTGTTTCTAAAGTGGTTTTTATATTGAAAGAGGGAGTAGAGAGAATCAGACATGAAGAGGAGAGAGAAAAGAGAGAAAGAGATGAATAGGAGAGGGGAGAGAGAGAGACAGAACACGAGCAAGAGAATATCCCTCAGTTGAGGGAAGGAAAGAGAACTAATTTACCTGACTTTTGCACAAGTAATTAATTTACTTCTCAGAATAGTCCACTGTGGTTATTTTGAACCCCATTCTATAATTGAAAGAGAGACTAAGAGAAGTTAAATAAGTTTTCCATGGTCATACAGATAGGAGAAACTCAAAAGACAGATTTTTCACTGGAAACCTGACGCATAAATGATGTACCCCTGGTGTTCCTCAGAGCATCCTGAGCACACCAAGAGTTGATAAAGAAAGCTCCTTGAGAATTACTTTAATCACTAACTAAAATTTATTTCTATTGTATCAGTGGTTTTTATTTAAGTGAATGAGTTTAAAATGCTTTAAAAAAGTGTTTCACAATTCACCATATCATTCTGGGATAAAGACATCTCTCCCAGTTCTGCCACAGCTTGGCTGTGTGACTTTAGGCAAGTTACTTAAACTCCATGAGACTCATTCTTTTCATATGTGAAACAGAACAATAAAATCACCTTCATGGGTTATTATATTATACAAGATAATCCATGTAAACACTTAGCACAGTGTCTGCCATAGAGTGATGATCTCTTAAGGCTAGTGACAGTAACCAGGTAGATTATGCCACTTTAACAAACTACATCAAAATATCAGTGGTTTTAAAGGATAAAGTTAACTTGTCATTCACTTAAGTGTCAGTCATGGGGCAGCTGAGCTCTAAATTAGGCTCACTTGAGGTCCCAGAATGAGGGGAGTTTCATTTCAGTGTGGCACATGCTTCATTGGTCACTCAGTAAGAGAAGTGACAATAGTGACTTGAGCCACGGGTCCTCAAGAGCTATCATCTGTAAGTGAAACATGACACTTCTGCTTATATTTCATTAGTCAGAGTTTCATGACCCAACCAAATTCACTGGGTTGGGGTAGGGTTGGGGGTAGGGTGGGATGTAGAACCCTATTATGTGTCCAGAGCCAATCACAACAATTATTTAAAATAACTTCTACTACTCATTTACAAAAAGGAATATAAGCTGAAATCCTCTTTATCAAACAGAAGTTAGTCAAGTCATTGCTAATGAAATTTTATTATATTAGCAAATACAAATTCCCCTCCCTACCCAAATTTATTCATTCCCAAATTTAACAACCGAGGGATTAGAACTGAGGAACATTGGTACTTGGGAACCAAGTGAGACTCTTCACTAAATGAAGACCTTTTCCTCTTACATATTTTTCACACAGATAACCCAGTATCATAACTATATTTTTCTACATTTACTTTATCATTCTTTGTCCTTCCTCTCTCATTCTATCTCTCTCTCAATTTCCCTCTCTCTTTCCCTCTCTCTCCCCCCATCTCCCCACTCTGTGTGTGCGTGTGTGTGTGTGTGTAACCATTTGAGAGAAAGCCACAGACATGATGTTCTATTACTTCTAAGTATCTTAATATGCATTTACAACAAAAGGCATGCTCCTATATAATTATAGCACAATCATAAAAATGAGGAAATTAACATTGATATAATACTATCATTCAATCCATATGCCCCATTCAGATTTTGTCAATTGCCCCAATGATATCATTTATGAACTCTTGCCCTTACTCTTTCCCTTGTAGTTCAGAATCCATTCATTTAGTTAAAATGTCTCTTGAGCCTCCTAAATTAGAGTATTCCTTCGGAGTTTTATTTTTCCCTTGTATTTCATGATCCTGACATTTTTTGAGGCATGCAGATCAGTTACTTTGTAGAACAGGCCTCATTGTGGGTTTGCTTGATATTTCCTGGATTTAGAGTATGCATTTTTTGGCAGGAGTACCACAGGAGATGCTATATTCTGCTCAATGTATCATATCAATAGGCATATAATGTTGACTTACCACTTGTTTAACCAAATGTCTGTCAGATTTCTCCACTATAAGAATACTTAATAAAGGTTTTGTATTTGAAATTTTTTAATAAGTCATTTAATGGAAAAATATTTTGTAACAATTGAATTATCATGCTCCTCATTTGCACTCTAGTTTCAGTATTTATTGATCATTTTTGTCTGAATCAGTTAGTACCATGAGGTTGCCAAATGCTCACTTTTAAAGTCCATTATTTCTTCATAGTTAACAAGTTGCTCTAAGACAGAGACTTCGTTTCTCTCTTATTTATTCGTTCATCACTTAGATTGGCATGCACTCATAAGTCCCTATTCTATCCAGTGGGTCATCATACATTACTATCATCCTTTTTTCAATGCTCAAATTTCCCTAGACTTCAGTATTAGAAGTACCGTAAAACTGACTTCTGTATTCTCTTGACATTTCCCCCATCATTCTTTGAGCAATTCCTATTTTCTCATGCAAAAAGATATTCAAGACTCATCCATATTTTTCCTGCCCTAGTCTTGAAATCAGTCATTTCTCTAAAGACCTCCAGTTCTTTTTAGTGGAAACTGATATTTAGTGAACAAGATCTTGCTACTCATTGTTTCTGGGATGTCATTGCTTTATAGGCCCTTTCAGAGACTAGAACTAGGAAATACACACACTCACAACTTCACTTATATGTGTATCTATTTCTAAATCCACTTCTCTACATATATTAACAATTATGAGTTCATATCAATACCTCCAATTCCAATTCAACTTCATAGAGTTTATTGTGTATCCTTCTGATATGTTAGACCCACTGCCCTTGCCCCAGATTCTTGAGGTGTCTGAAGACTCTATTTTTTATCATGAAACTATTTGGAAATTACAGTAAGAATTGAAAAGAAAATATTCCTTTTTGTGTGTGGTCTCATTTTATTCACAACAGAAGTATTTCTGAAATACCCACAGTAAAGGTTGGAGAAAGGAGAGTACTTTCAGGTTGAAACAGTGCTTTGTGTGCCCACAAATTTACAAAGTAGGACAAGAAATGGTTTTTGTGGTGTATTTTTTTAATCATTTTTGTTCCCAAATCATATACAAGAAGATCTATATAAAAAATGTAGGAGACATATGAAGTTTTTCATTAATATTGAACTGATATGATTGATCTTTTTTTAGTATATGTACATATGCATATAAGAGACAGAAAACAATCTACAGTGGGACTTTGATTCTAGCCAAGATGGAGTAGTCTTGTTCCTCCCAGTTTCTCTCTAAAAAATTATGGAAAACACTGGACATAACAAACAGAAAAAAGAAGCCTAGGAAGACTATAAAAAGTGGAAGGAAGACAGACTGGCTTGGGACCTCAGGACTTAAGGAACAACACAGCAGTGAATCCTCTGGCTTTCCCTGATTGCTTCCTATATATCCCAGAGAAAGCACTTCAGGAGCCTTCAACCCTCAACTGCCAACAAGCACAGGAAAAGACAAACAAACAAACAAACACTTTCAAGAATATCCTATTTCCCCTAGCCAAAGGATGAAGGAAGGGTAGCCTGTCAACAGAAAGCATTTTGCCTACTACAGCTAAATATGAAGAAGGAGGAGGAGGAGGAGGAGGAGGAGGAGGAGGAGGAGGAGGAGGAAAGCCCACACTCCCCATGGTTTCAGTTAGGCCAAGCAACAAAATGTTCTTCCACCCTACACCTCCACCCTGCGGACTCAAGCATTGTGTTCTATTTTCTCACTCAGTAGTGTCAGTATTTCCAAGCAGGGAGTTGAGCCTCCCCCACCACCCAGCATCAACAAGACTAGAAGAGGTAATGAAAGGCAGGGCTAGCCAACGCCACTGGTGGAGCTAGTGCCTATACCCATCCAGCAGCAATGAGACTGACTGAAGAGGTGCAATGCTGGCCTAAAGCTAGTCAGCACTTCATTTTCCCTACTCTCGTGTCAGTAGGGCACAGTATGGAGTTGAGCTTCCACCCTCATCTAGCATCAATAAAACAGGAAAAGATGATGGGAGGCCAGGCTAGTTGGCATGCCACATAACTTCTCTACACCCCCAATGTCACCAGGGTTCAGTGGGGAACTGAACTTCTAACCCAGCTCTGCAGTAGCAAAGCAGTGACACTGAACATGAACACCTACTTGACTCTCATACTACACATCAACAGGTAACTGCCTCAAAAAAACAAAACAAAACAAACAAACAAACAAAAAACTAAGTAGGTTTCAGAGTCTCATAATATAATATCCAGCAGACAACTGTAAAATCACAGGAAAATCCCAACCTGAATGAGAAAAGATAATCAACAAAAACCAACATCCAGATGCATCAGATGTTAGATTTAAGTGACAAGGATTTTAAAGCAATCATCATCAAAATATTTGATTAAACAATTATGAACCCTCTTGACACAATTAAAAGAGAAAATCTTAGCAGAGAAATAAGTTATACTAAAAGACCCAAATGGATGACACTGTATTGTATGCTTGAAATATTTCAAGAGAACAGAACTTAAATGTTCTCATCAAAAAAAAAAAAAGTTAAAAATGTAAATATGTGAGGTTGATGGATGTGTTAATTAACTGAGTAGGGGAATCCTTCCCAATGTATACATATGTCAAATCATCATGTTGTACACTTTAAATATCTTATAATTTTATTTGTATTTAAACCTCAGTAAAGTTGGGATAAAAGAACCAAATGGAAATTTTAGAACTGAGAAATATAAAAACTGATAACAAGAACTTGCTGGATGGACTTAGTCATAGAACAGAGATAACAGAGACGAGCATCAAGGAACTGGAAGACAGATATATAGAATTGACCCAGTCTGAACAACAGAGAGAAAGTAAATTGGTAAAAAGAAAATGAACATTGTATCAAGAATCTGTGAGACAGTAATGAAAGCTCTAATATTCACACCAGTGGAGTCACAGAAGAAAAGGAAAGAAAGACTGGGATTGGAAACTCTCCAAATTTGATGGAAAACATAAACATACACATTCAAAAAGCTGAGCAAGCCTCAAAGCAGATAAATCCAAAGAAATCTAAGCCAAGACTTATTATAATTAAATTTGTGAGAACAAAAGGCAAAGAGAAAATTTTGAAAGCAGCCAGAAAGAAATAACCCATTACTTATAGAGCAACAACAATTTGAACCTAACAAATTTCCCTTCTGAAACCACTGAGGCCAAAAGGATACATTGTTTTTCAAGTCCTACAAGAAAAGCACTATCAACTGAGAATTCTGTATCAGGAGAACATATCCTTCAAGAATGAGGAGGAAGTCAAGACATTCTCAGAAGGAAAACTAAAACAATTTATCACTAGCATACCTAACCCTAAAAAAATAGCTATGGAAGTTTTTTAAACAGACCAGTAATCATTATAACTCTTGTGGACAACTTCTTCTTTGTTACCCCTATAGTCAGTTTCACTGGAGGAGTGATCCTGCCCAAGATCTTGGTACATAGAGCAATGCCATCTGTTACAAGCTGGAAAATATGAGCTGTAGGTGTGACCCTGGTTTTCTGTTGCTGGTTTGTGACAGAAATGTGAGCCTCCTATGGAGCCTTAGCACATCTGTTCAAAGATGGAGAGCCAAAGACAAATGACAAAGTCTTTCAGTATCTGAGACCAGCCTTGAGCTGACATGGCACCAAGAATGCAACTTTTCCAAACCCCCGCAATGAGAGAAGGGACATTGCTTAGAAATACAACTGGGAGTGCTCTTGCAGAAAAAAATGCCAGTGATTGAGACCTGAAACTAAGCCTAGGACTATTCTCCTGGCAAGAAAAGAAGAGTTGGATTCTTCAATTTTGTTCAAAAATGTTAGGGGCAAGAGTGGAGGAATAGTAGTCTGAGGTATGAAGGTGTGGTTTAAGGTAAAAAAAAAAAAAAACCACAACAAAACAAAAAAAAAACTTTTCCATTATTCCTCTGCCTGAATACTCAAAGTTTGGAACACATCAAAAGCAGTTAAAAATAAAGTGGATTGTTTTGCTTATCTGTCATCCTGGTGCGGTTTCCATATTATTTAAAATAGCAAGCTATCTTTGGGTGACATTTGCCTTAGTGATGTGATTTGCAATTTTCTTTATGATGTCAGAACTGAGTTATTTAGTAAGTGGGAGGAAAGCTATCTAACAGAATGTACCTTAATAGGAAGAAACTCAGTTGAACTGAATAAACTGGAGTTTACATTCCCTCAGTCTCTATTTTTCATCTAATATTACCCCATGCTACCGGAGCCTCAGCCAAGAATTGAATTTTGTTCTTTCCGGCCCTGTGATTTCCTTTCAGTAAGAAATGTTCAGGCTTAGACACATTAATAAATGCAAATAAATTTAACTAGAATTTGCTTGGCTGATTCTCAAAGAAGATCAAGAAAGGAAATAGAGAACACAAATGATAAACCTATTTATAGGAGCACTTTGAAATTGGCAAGGTGGAAGGAATGGTGTTTTATGGTGGTTCAGATATGTGATATGTTTTATAGAATGTTCAGAAAAAAAGAAAATGATCAAACCATAATATTTTAGACATAGATGGCATGGCAAGGGGTTTATTTGATACCTAGTCGATATTTGAAAATGACTTCAATTCATTTCAAGTATAATACTGGATAAGATTTGTTGAAGAAAACATCCTTATAAGGCCCCCGGAGGTATTTGGAGTAGATTAGATTTCATTTGCGTTGTACAAGGGGAAAATACTCAATGTTTTATATGTGAAGGAGTTATTTAGTTACCAGCAGGTAGCCTCTCGCTCTAGTCTCTCACAACTGCCAGGCTTGCATTAAGCAGAGCAATTACATGTGCTTTATTAAATGACTTGTTAGTATTGGTCTTCCCCAAAAAAGGATTTGTAGGTGAGAAATGAGTGGACTTAAAGACACTGGTCCTGAAACTCTGCCGCTCATGGGTACTGTATGGGATTGCTTCACAACAAGCACATTGAGAAAAAAGGAACACGTTCTAACTCAATATTTCCTATTAGTGTGCAAAAAATAAAATACAAGCCTGAATATAAAATGCATTTAGTGGAGGGAAATTTCAGAATGACCAGAATTTTTATTATTTCATTTATTAATTCGATATGGCTTTTTCATTTTCTTTTGCTTGGTTTTAATTCCTTAGGTCTTCTGCCAGTCACAATAGTGAAGTCCTAAAGAAGCTAATTGGCATGATTTCCAGGTTGCCCAAATAGGAAAATGTGGGGTGCTTACTGAATTTGACTAGAGTAGTTTATTTTCCATATCAAGTAACTTCAGTCAAGGAAACGTCACAAACATGAACTACTAGAATCTTAGAGGAAGTGTGTGCAGTGAACCACTAAATCTCCAGCGTTTGCTTTAACCTCAGAGGTAATTCTATCTTTATAGTTAATCAGTGACATAGCTAAGAATTCAAGAGAAAATATCCTATTTTGCCAGGATTGTCTGTGGATGTTTAAATTCAAATAAGCAAGAAAAGCAAATGACCCAAAGATCAGTAGTCTTCAAAATTCATTGGAACTCATAAAAATCTTTTCTTTAAATAGTGCTACTTTGGACTATCTCTATTGCCTTGGACATTGACTTGGTAGGGAAATGGTTATTTTAAGTGTTCTCCTGGTTTACTGGAGTCCTTGGGAGGTTATGAACTAGAGGGAAACAGTAGGAGATGATGCTGGACCAGAAAGTTTTCTCTTTTCTCTGATTGATGTGATACAACAGGTTTTCAGGGAGAGGACCTTGAATTTAGATGGCCTAACCTCAGGTCAGGTGTTCCCATCTACTGGCATCATGACCCTGCATGTTCTTGCACCTCTCAGAGCTCATCAACAAAAGGAGGCCTGTTTACTTCATGTTTGTCAGAAAACCACGATGAATGAACAGATAGGAAACCATATTATATAAAGTAAATCATTATACAAGAAAAATATGTTTTATTTTCATAACATCAAAGTGACTAAATTAAAACCATCTTACTTACCCAAATTGGTTAAATATGGCCAAGCAGTGATATCTGGTCATGTTTCACACTTACAAATGAAAAACTCATCATTAATATATCATTATCATCATCGAATCAATGGCTTTGAGGTCTCAGAAGCAAATTACAGATGACAAATTGACTTGCCCTTGGGATTTAAATAATGTATTCTGTGGAATTCATAATTGTATAAGAAATATTTGCTGAATGAAGTAACGAATGAACAAGGCTTGCCCACAGAAATAAATCCAACACTATGGATGGATGCCATAGATGCAGGAAAGTTCTTTGCCCTTTTTACAGAAGGTGCCATTTAAAAGAGCCTTGAGGGGTACCTGGGTGGCTCAGTCAGTTGAGCGTCTGCCTTTGGCTCAGATCATGATCCCAGGGTCCAGGGATCCAGCCCACATCGGGCTCCCTGCTCAGCGGGGAGCCTGCTTCTCCCTCTGCTCCTCCTCCCTGCTCGTGCTCTCTCTCTCCCTCAAATAAATAAATAAAGTCTTTTAAAAAAAAAAGAGGCTTGAGGGGCGCCTGGGTGGCTCAGTCGTTAAGCATCTGCCTTTGGCTCAGGTCATGATCCCAGGGTTCTGGGATCGAGCCCTGTATCAGGTTCCCTGCTCCGCGGGAATCCTGCTTCTCCCTCTCCCACTCCTCCTGCTTGTGTTCCTTCTCTCGCTGTGTCTCTCCCTGTCAAATAAATAAATAAAATCTTAAAAAAAAAAGCCCTGAATTTCCATTATTAGACAACTTTATGTAAGTTACGGTATTACCTCCTTAAAAGTCTGTAAAAATACGTGTTTGATATAAAGGCTTAGTTTATTCCTGATGTTTGCTTACTATTTTTAACGTTGCAAACAGGAAACACTAAATGAAATGTTGAAAGAGATCAATCATTCCGATGTCTGAATTTTGATAACTTAGACAGATTGTATGTCCAAGTTGTATTTCTGATTGTCATGCAGGAAGGACTACCTTAAAACCACAGTTTTTTCTTAAAAACCACTATTTTTTTCATAGAAATGAATGGTTTTAAATACTTATTCATATACCAGTCAAGACTTGGCGTACAAAGAATTCAAAATGAGTGTAATTATGCTCTGATCTTATCACTCTTACTAATGGGATACTAAGGAAATCTGTTAAGTAGGAAGATTTAGTAAAAGATTTCACAGTACAATAGTTACAGTAAAGTTGGCTTTTTAAATGTGAGTAAACTATTCTAGTAGATGTCTAAAAAAAAGAGAAAACTCTTAGCTGGCACTCTATTCTGCCAGCTCTGCAGAATATCACAGCATTCTGGCTTGGAATCGAAAGAAAGAAAGAGAGAGAGAGAAAGAAAGAAAGAAGAAGAAGAAAGAAAGAAAGAAAGAAAAGAAAGAAAGAAAGAAAGAAAGAAAGAAAGAAAGAAAGAAAGAAAGAAAGAAAGAAAGAAAGAAAGAAAGAAAGAAAGAAAGAAAGGAAGGAAGGAAGGAAGGAAGGAAGGAAGGAAGGAAGGAAGGGAAGAAGAAAGAAAGGAAGGAAGAAAGAGAGAGAGGAAGGAAGGAAGGAAGGAAGGAAGGAAGGATGGAAGGAAGAGAGAAAGGAAGAGAGAAAGAAAAGGAAGAAAGAAAGAAGAAAGAAAGAAAGAAAGAAAGCAAGCAAGCAAGCAAGCAAGCAAGCAAGCAAGAAAGAAAGAAAGAAAGAAAGAAAGAAAGAAAGAAAGAAAGAAAGAAAGAAAGAAAAGAAAAGAAAAAGAAAGAAAAAGAAAAAACTGGGTCATTTGTAAAGAATATAAACTTGGGAAAAGTTTCTAAAAGTAAAAATTCAGTAAAATTTAGTTCAAAATATTTAGTTGCTTACTACATTTATCTATATCTAGGCTCAAAGCTCAGTCTTAAAGTTTATTGTGAACGTGACAGTCATAAGTTTGGAGAAGTCTTGAGAAAATTTTTGCTGCTGACTTACTTTTTCCTCAATGTATGTCACAAGATCAATTATTCAGTGCCCTTTAATCAGCAATATTCTGGGCAGCCCATATTTCTCATAATACAGGCTCAGTAACTAAGGTAAGCAGCATTCTGGTGATGGTTACTACGTTCCAGGAACAAGAACTCTTGGCTGGAAAGAATTCCTATTTCCTCTCTCTTTGTGACTCAAGATTTTACTTTTCTATTGGTCCCCATTCTATGGGGTTTCTCTTCACCAGCTCCATTTGGGGCCCTCTCAACCACCATGAATGACCTCTGCTGGTATTTGATATGACTCACAATCTTGGTTGAGAATTGAACACTTTTCTCAGAGTGGTTGGAATTATTGAGAGGTTCTTTACAAACAAAGCAAAATGTGACATCTCTCCTTGTATTAGCCATTATCCTTGTCTGCCCCAAAAGTACCCCTTCTTTATTATTAGATCTTGGCCTAATTTTAAAGGCAGACATGTAACTGAGGATGAAAAAACCATCTCTGTGGCCTCAGCAGTTAGTTCAGATAGAGGCCCAGCTAGACTACATAAATGCTTCCTGGAATTTTGTATCTAAAGCTTGTGAGAACACTTTTCATCTCTGAGGGTGGAAATCTTGAAGTGTGAAGCCTGTACTGCAATATGGTTATGATCTCCATTCACGGAGAAGAAGGGAAGAAAACCCATCTGTAGAAGGAGAGTATGAAGCCAAAAAGAAAATGCATAAAGAGAGAGAAAGAGAGAATTCTAATTTTGTTTGGGGCCCCAGGCCAGCAATTCCACCACCCTTTTGTGAGCCAATAAATTCCTCCTTTTAACTTAAGTTTGTTAGAGATGATTTCTGTCACTTGTAACCAAGGGTATTGACCATTAACCACACACTCCCCAAAGATTTAGAAAACCAGTGAAATAAAAAAGACACTTTTTTTTAACATGAGAATAACAAAAGTTTGCCTATATATTAACTTGAAAACTATATTCACCGGGTTTACAAGTTTTGTTTTGTTTGTTTTTGTTTTTTAACTTTTCTAAATCACTCAGACTTGGGTATTTAATTGGACCACTCAGTATTTGGTCCAAAACTAATTTAGGTTGCCAATTTTAGTAAGTGTACAAAGAGATTCCAGGTACTTTGCAGATCTTTCCATTCATTCATACCTTCACTTATTTGTCAAGATCAATGTTCTAGGCACTATAGTTGCAAATAAGAAGCAGAAGAACAGCCCACTCTAGGAGCTCATAGTGTAGTGAGGGCCTAACACCCATGGATGTTTATGGGAACTCAGAGGAAGATCCAGCTAGTACTCTGGATCGGTGGGGAAGTCCAGAAAAGCTTTACATAGGAGGTGACATCTGAGCAACGTCCCAGAGAATGAGTGGATGTTTTCCTGCAGTGCCTTTCCCTAGTTGTCAATTTCTCACCTTTTTCATTTCTGCATTTAAAAATGGAGACACTTAGAGCATTAAAAACGGCCTCAAGTTAAGAAAACTTTGGCTTGACGCATGCACAAACAGGTGAGAAAGACCACAAGGCTCAAAAATAGATTTTATGCTATAAAAATTGGAATCAGATGAAACAACATGAAAAGTAAGAGGAATAGAAGAAAGATCTGTTTTGTATTTCTGGGTAGAATTTGAATTTTTTGTTCCAGGTCCATTTTTTAAACATTATTAATAATTCTGAAGGCCCTGCATAGGTCCAGGAACGTTGCCAGCATTTCAGGGCATGAAGCTATGAATCTCTTCACCATGGTTTTTTAATCATTTCAGTTCTGAAATTAACTTTCCACAGGTTGTTCATATTAGTCACCAGTAATTCATACTAGTTGATCAGAAAAGACAAATTTTTGATGATGGTATTGTTTTGAAGTTTTTGCTCTTCCCAAGGAAATAATCGTTCACATGCTATCAAAATTGAACCAACTGTCAAAATAATAATCTTAACTGTTAGGAGCTTCAGGGCTTGTATTTTGCTTGTTTCTTTTAAGCCCAGAAAATATATCTACATTTTAAATGAATGGTCTTGCCTTCAATTTTGTTATCAGATTCCACTTTAGAGCTGAATTTAAATAATTCTTTTGAGTTCATATACTATCTCTTAGGACTGCATCTTTATAAAATGAAGGTCGAGTTTCAAAAGTGACTTGGGTGTCTATTAATTATTAAGAGTGTTCATATACTTCAAGATTTTCCTAAATTGTCAAAGATAGGAGAATTACTGTGGCTTGTTGCATGAGCTCCAGGAGAAACTCCTCATGCATTTTTATGACATCATTCACATTAAGAATGGGAAGGAAGTGATTCAAATGGAACTGAATACTATTCAGACACACCAAAGAGGTGGAGGGAACATTGCAGAAGGCTGACCAAAAAAATAACAGTAGACAAAACAAATAACAGAAAGAAAGGAACATACATTTGCATTTATATTCAAAAACCTAGGAGCAGGTGTGTTTTTTCGGAGAAAGGTAGTAAAAGAGGTCGGGAGATTATGATTGACTACTTCTAAAATAGAAACACTTTCCAATACTACCACCAATTTATCAACTTATTTTGTGACACAAGCATGTATTTTAGAAAAGCATTCTGGCATAGTACTGATTTTGTCTGAATTCATTAGAGTCATCTTTTCCTAGGCTGTAAATCACTTAGATATCCCAAAGGAACTGGTGCTAGTGGAATAGATTCCTTTCACAATCATTTCCCACCCAGTCCCATATTATCTCTCTTCTCTATGCTAACTGCTTATTTTCTGGAACACTCAGTTCATTGCACAAGGTCAAGAGCTCTGCCAGTGAGGGGTTAAAGCCAGAGTGACCTTGCCCTTTTTCTTCTATCATAGGATTACATGACATGTTTGGCAGATTGCTAAGCTAAATAATGTGACATATGCATATTTTTCAAATTGTCAACTGTCTGTAGACAAATTACTAAAAATTTGATTTATTGGGTAACTTTCCATCAAGATTAAGCTGAAACACTCTTAATGAAGTATTATACCCAGCTGTAGTTCTGGTAAATCTACCAGTGTTTGTCTCTGCTTGATGATTAGTAGGATCATGATATTTTTTTCTTTAGGTTAACTTTTTTTTTTAATTTAACAGTCTCAAGGCCTAATCTCTTCATATTTTTCAGAGTAAAAACAGCTTTATATATTTCAATATAGACTACTCTTACAGTTTCTAATATGAATAAAAATAATAATTTGGTATATATTTGAACCTCCATTTTCTACCTTTATTTATTGTCTAGGTTTAAATATTTAAGTGTAGCCACATGAAATTCAAGCTTAATTAAAACTTCTCATAGTGTTAGTAAATAAGTGGTAGCTTACTCTCAACTTTCAATATAGCCTTGTGTGGATTAAAAACAATCACTATCCCTCAAGAATACTCATTTTTTCCAAAGAACATGAAAATATAATTATGAAAATAAATTGGCCAGGAGAAGGGACAGGAGCAAATGAATTTCTAAAAGTTCTGTTTACTTTGGAGATTCTGAAGATAGCTGAGAAATTTAATTTGGGATTTTTCAGTTTCAACAGGATGTCTTAAGTTATCACAACGTTATCCCTTCCACATGTATAGCTAGTATTTCTGAACTAATATTTTAGGGTGCTTGAAAGAGATTCATTTCAGAAAACAATAGGGATTCTGGGTTAATGAAAGGCTTCAAGGGTCAGAAGTTAAGAAATTATTACTCTTCTCTCCAACACTACTATTGACCTGATAAGCAACCTCCAGGAAATTATTTTGTCCTTTTCTCTCTGTTACTGGTAAAATCAATTGCTTTAAAGATACTGTAAGACCAAATATTGGTTTGATACTACTAAATAAAAACAAAATCACATTGGCTGTTCAAAATATCATGTTCTTATAAGCAGTTCCCCATTTGTCCCATGAGAACAGTTCACATATTGTTACTGGCAATATTACTGGTAAAGTCATTTTCCCATTTCTTCAAACCTTATCTGGAAATGTTGGAATATCAGTTCTTCAGAAAGTAGATAAATCTTGTCATCGTGCCAACCCAAATAATGTTATGTGAGAGAAGCATGGCAATTTCCATACTTCTTTCTTTAAAAGGCACTTTAGCTTATCCTGGTACCTGACATGTTCTGCACAATGAAAATGAATGTCTGATAACTGGACTCACACCTCTTTGCTCTCAAGAGCTGTAATGTCATTGCTCTTGGCTGCCACAAAGTGGCAGTGTGCCCACTAACTTCTCCATTACCGAAGCCAACATTGGCCTTCAGAATGAACCAGGGTAGGAGAACTACATCTCAAGTTTAGGGTTGCCAGACAAAATACAGGAAACCTGGTTAAATTTAAATTTAGATAAACAACAACATACTTATACTAAAAAAATTATTCAGTGTTTATCTGAAATTCAAATTTAACTGAGGTCCTGTATTTTGATTTGCTAAGTCTGGCAACTCTACTGGATAGATTTGACTCTTGTAATCATGTAAACTTTTTAAGTTGAAATATATTTATCTTTAATGCTTTATTTAGTTTTCTGGATCTATTGAATTATAGAAACTCTTTAGTTAGGGCTATCTATATTTCCCCTCTTCTATTTGACTTTTCGTTTATCACATAGTACTAGACTCACATTTTTACTCTCATGAAAATGAATCTGTGCAAAGGCATATTTGTAGTATATTCTGAATGCTGGCTACATCATTGATACCACATTAACAAGCATTTATTGATCCGACAATACATACATTAGAAAAATGTGCACCAAAGAAGTTAGAAAAGACTATAAAAAAGGGGGCAGAAATTGACCTGAATCTTGGGGGTGGGAGGGCGGGAAAAAATTAAATGGGGAGAACGGATATGAGAACTTTTCAGATGGGTGGGCAAGTATTTTTCATAGTCAAATAAGTGTTTATGAAAATCTCTAAGATTTGGTCCAAGGAACTAGTTAGAATATTGGACAATTAACATGATTTGTTCATTCATTCTGGTGTCCGAACAATCTTTTCATATATCATAGGCACTCAATAATAAATTAATTGAATTATTTCAAAAAATAAGAGTGGGCTTGTTTGCATTAATTTTTCCATCTTGAATTCACTTAAATTTTCTCCACTTTTAATGAAATCACTTCAAGCTTTATCAAGTTTCAGCAAAACTCAATCTGGCTTTTATTACATCAGTCTTATGTCATTTTTTATGTATAAAATTATGTGTAGTAGTTATTTACTCCAGTAACCTAGGTTTAAAATAGAATTTCTCTTTCTTTATCTAATGTATTCAAAAGTCAGTTTAAATTTAAAACTTTCTAATTTAATACAGAATGTCCCATAAAACCCTGCCTTCAAACTCACTCTACCAGAACTTTTGCATCAAAGATATGGTTTGTGAGTTTAACCTTCCATTTTTCAAAGAGCTGAAATCTGTATTCTAGATCTGAACTCCAGTAAGACTGTGTTCATCTATGCTTCCAAATCTCATCAAGTATGATCTATGTAGAAGGGCTCCATGTTTTCCTATAAATTTACAAGATAAGTAAATCACCTATTTCTTATTACAAGGAGGAGATCGTGAGTGAAAATCTATAAATGCTATATTTTGCATAGTGAATCAGTAACTAAATCCACCTCAAACTGCGCATACTATCTAACACAACTACAAACAAACACTTTCTGTTATCTATTTATGTTTCAGCTGGAAAGTATGTACTGTAGCTATTCAATGATTTTGTTATTTTTTTGGAAATTTATGCTATATCTCACCATTTCAACAATCTATACTTAGGTAAGACTTTCCAACCTTGAGCAAAGTAGTATAGAGAGTTTATTATCAGCATCTCGTTTTTTGAGTGTACGTGCCAGATACTCTGCTGGGTGCTATACCAAAAAGAGAAAGGAAAAAAAAAAGCATTTTTTTTATATGCCACTTCTTTCTAAAAGATTTTTAAGTGACTTATAAAGTCAAAAGAGGTTATGATTATTAATATAGTTCAGTTATAATGAGCTGAAGTTCTTCAACAGCTGCTAAAGGGGATTAGCTCGTATAGTTCAAAGCCCTCTAGTGAAGAAAGCAAACAGGAAACCTGAGTGGTTTTAAGAATGGCAGAGAGGTAGAATTATGTTCTCTAACATGGAACCTAATTTATCAATATTCCAAATTGCCAACTGATGGCAAATTCAGACATTTTGATAATATATAAAACAGAAAAGAAGATTAACATTTTCTTATGGAAATCAAGTATTCTTAGGAGTAACTGAGTAAATGACAACCCATTTTGGCGTGAAGGAGGATGAGGGCGGAAGACCTAGGACAATGATGCTTATATCTCATTCATGAACACTGTAATAGAAAGGCAGGATATTTCAATAGTACAGTAAATGGAGAGAGCTTGATAAGAACCAAATAATATTTAAATCCAAATTAGAATGGCCGAGTTATGAAGTCAAAGACTACTGTAAGGTGGTTAAGAGCATGTCAGAAAAAAAAGAACTAATTTTCCTAATATATGAAAGTTTCTATAAATAATAGAATAAAACCAAAACTTAATTGAAAAATAATCAAAAAATATGTACAGATAGTACACTAAAGCAGAAATAAAATAACTCTTAAACATCTAAAAAGATGCTCAACCTCACTCATATTAAAAGAAGTGCGAATTAAAACTGCAATGAGATACCATTTTTCATCATCGAATCGCTAGGAGTATAACGGTTACTAGGGACACTAGAAATGAGATACACAGAAATCAGGATAAGATGACAGTGGCAGGAGGTGAGGCAGGAGACAGCTATTTTTTTTTTTAAAGATTTTATTTATTTACTTGTTTGTTAGAGAGGGAGAAGGAGAGAAGGCAGAGTAGGCGGAGCGGCAGGCAGAGGGAGAGGCCGGCTTCCCGCCGAGCAGGGAGCCCGAAGCGGGGCTCGATCCCAGGACCCGGGGATCATGACCCGAGCCGAAGGCAGACGCCCAACCGACTAAGCCACCCAGGCGCCCCAGGAGACGGCTGTTTTAGGTGGTGTTGACCATCCCAACTGAGGTGGAGTCTGAAGGGAGGAGGCTGGAAGAAGTGACTAAAAGCAAGCAATGAGGATCGATGCCCCATTCACGCACATGTGCGCTCTCTCTCAAATAAATAAAAAAAATCTTTTAAAAAGAAAACTACAATCGGAGGAAGATTTCATTAATCTTCAAATTGTGTATGGACTTGATTCGCTAATAAGTATTTCCCTTGTCATAATCTATCAGCATGAATAAAAATATATTTTCACAATTGTTGTGGGGTGAATTGTGTCCCACAAAAAGATATGTTCAAATCCTACCCCCAGTATGTGTGAATATGACCTTACTTGCCGATATAATCAAATTAAGATGAGATCATAGTAAATTAGGGTGGGCCCAAATCTAGTGACTGGTGTCCGTATAAGACAAGGGAAATTTGGAGACAGAGATACACAGAGACAATGCCATGTAACAATGGAAACCAAGAATGAAACAATGCAGCTGCAAGCCAAGGAATGCCAAGGATTGCAGGCAACCACCAGAAGAGAGGCAAGGAAGGGTTTTTCCCAAGAGACTTCAATGGGACAGTGGTCCTGCCAACACCTTGATTTTGGACTTCCAGCCTCAAAAACTGTGAGAGAATGAGTAACTTTCTGTTATTTTAAACCCAGTTCGTGTTATTTTGCTACAGCAGCCTCAAAACTAATACAATAACGTGATTTTTCATGAATGATATAGGAAAATGTGTCTTAGAAAAGTAGTTGAGATTTCAGAAATATGGGACTATGTGCAGTCATAGAAAACAGAGATTAGAGTAACACAGAATATCTTTTCAAGGAACAAAATAAATTGTTCCAAATCTAACTAAACTATTTGAATACGAAAGATAAAACGAGGTAATTGATACAGGCCAGCTCTCTACATACAAATGAAATAGATATAAACGTGAATAATTCGTTTTTCACATGGCAAAGGTGGCAAGTAGGTAAGAAGAAAAGACTGATTCATAGACATAGGACTTTGTGACTCAGACTGACTCTTCTGAGAGTTTGTCTATTAAACTATCTGACTCAAAGAAAGCACAAATATCTTTATTCATGTAGGAGTGTACTAATGCTAGGAAAGGTGTTGCAAACAAAATACTGAATACTTCAGAATTTTAAAAAATTATTCAATGGCAATGGTTCAGTGTTTTACACAGGGCAATGAGTAATTGCTGCTCTTTGTTTATTTTTAGATAAAAGATCTGCAGCTACAGAACCCTTCTCCATGACATTTTCACAGAACACACTATTTAAGATTTACATCATTTCATCACTCAAGGTAATTTATTTCTTAAGAATACCATAAAATCTATTTAAGTCATTTCCTGTCTCCCAGTGAAATGAAAGCATCTCTAAAGGGATTTCAGTGTATCCTTTGGAGTGTGTGTGTTTTATATTTTTGCATTTTCCCAGGAAGGAATGGAGACAGTGCCTCAATTAATACCTTATGTTTATTCTCTCATTATTCCATTCTTGGTTTCAGTAATCATTTGAAATAGATGGAGGTTGTTTGCTCAACTCAGCTTAAGAGCTGGTGCTTCTTCAATAATAGCCCTGGTCTGCCCTGTGTTGTTTTTGTAGTCCAGTCATGAATAAATAGGACGCCAGCTCTCATTCAAAGTAAACTTGGGAAATTACTTCTATTTCTAATAGTAAAAAGAGAGAAAGAAATTCTTGACAATGATAAAAAGGTAAAGTCTATGCAATCTTAATATATTGATGAAGATCCTCGAGTATTTATCCGAAGATGAGGGACTGTCAACTCATCAGAGGCAATGGATTGAGCCTGAGGATTAAGACTCCCTGACTAAATTGTTAAGCATTCTTGACTATGATATGCAAACAATCTAGGAATTAACACTCATTTTTTTGTTGTTGTTAAGGTAATTATGGGTTCACATCCAGTTGTAAAAAAATAATAAAAAGAGATCATTTATATCCTTTATCCAGTTTCCTCCAATGGTATCATTGTACAATGTTGCAGTATATCACAACCACTATATTGATATAATCCATTGATCTTATTCACATTTCTCCTTTTTTATTGGTACTTGTGTGTGTGCATGTGTGTGTGCATGTATGTGTGTAAGTAGTTCTATATGATTTTATCACATGTTTAAGTTCATGTATCTACCATCAGTCAAGATGCTGGAAATTTTTATCACCAGAAGGATTCTTCATATTGCTCTTTTATAAACAAACCCGTCTCTCTCCTGCCACACTCCCAGCTACTCCTTGATCCCCATCCCTAATCCCTAACAACCACAGATCTGTTCTCCATTTTGACAATTTTGTTATCTTAAAATATCATGTTAATAGACTCACAGATTATGTAAACTTTAGAGATTAGGGTTTTTTTGTCCCTGGAGATTCAAGCAAGTTGTTGCACCTATCAATAGCTTGTTCTTTTTCTTTGCTGTGGTTCGGCTGTACCATAGGTCCTTTAACCATTCACCCGTTGAAGACCAACAGCACTGTTTCCAGTTTGGGGCAGTTATGAATAAAGTTGCTATGAACAATTGTGCACCAGTTTTTACGTACACATGTCTTTGTTTCTCTGGGATAAATGCCCTGGAGTGCAATTGTTTGATAAGGGATACTGGCATGTGTAATTTCATAAGAATTTTCTGAACTTTTTTCCATAGTTATCTACCATTTTACATTCCCATCAGCAATATCTGAGTGATCTAGTATATTCCAGTGATTGCCAGCATTTGATATTGTCACTATTTTTTATTTTAGTTAACCTGCTAGGTTTATAGTGATGTATCTTTGTAGTTTAAATTTGCATTTACCTGATGGCTAATGAGACTGGCATCTTTTCATGTATTTATTTGCCATCTGTATATCCTCCTTGATGAAATGTCTGTTCATGTCTCTTGACAATTTTCTAATTGGATCTCTTGCTCTCTTACTGTTGATTTTTTTTAAATTACCATATAAATTAACATATGGTATTGTATTTGTTTCAGATATACAATATAGTGATTGAACAGTTCTATACATTACTCAGAGCTCATCAAGTGACTGTACTCTTAATCCCTTTCACCTGTATCGCCCATTGTTCCACTCACCTCCCTTCTGGTAACCATCAGTTTGTTCTAGATCATTTTTTGTCTCTTTTTTTTCATTGTTTACTTGTTTTGTTTCTTAAATTCCATAGGAATAAAATCATATGGTAGTTGTCTCTCTCTGAATGACTTATTTCACTTGCCATTATACCCTCTATATCCAACCATGTTGTTGCAAATGGCAAGGTCTCATTTTTTTTATGGCTGAGTAATATTCCATGGTGTATATATACCACATCTTTATCCATTCATCTATCAATGGACACTTGGGCTGCTTCCATATTGAGACTATCATAAATAATGCTGCAATAAACATAAAGGTGCATATAACCTTTTGAAAAAGTGTTTTATATTCTCTGGGTAAATAATCAGTAGTAGAATTACTGGATCATATAGTAATTCTATTTTTAATTTTTCAAGGAATCTCCATACTGTTTTCCACAGTGGCTGCACCAGTTTGCATTCCCACCAATAGCACACAAGGATTCCTTTTTCTCCATGTCCTCCTCAACACTTGTTTCTTGTGTTTTTGGTCTTAGCCATTCTGACAGGTGTGAGGTGATATGCCATGTGGTTTCGATTTGCATTTCCTTGATGATTAGTTATGCTGAGCATCTTTTCATATGTCTGTTGGCCATCTGTAAGTCTTTGTTGGAGAAATATTCGTTCATGTTTTCTGCCTATTTTTTGACTGGATTATTGTTTTTTTGGTGTTGAGCTGTATAAGGTTTTTATATATTTTGGATACTAACCCTTTAATGTATAAGTCATTTGCAAATATCTTCTCCCATTCAGTAGATTGTCTTCTGGTTTTGTTGATTGTTTCCTTTGCTGTGAAGAAGCTTTTTATTTTGATGTAGTCCCAGTAGTTTATTTTTTAATTTTATTTTATTATGTTATGTTAATCACCATACATTCCATCATTAGTTTTAGATGTAGTGTTCCATGATTCATTGTTTGCATATAACACCCAGTGCTCCATTCAGTATGTGCCCTCTTTAATACCCATCACCAGGCTAACCCATCCCCCTACCCCCCTCTAGAACCCTCAGTTTGTTTCTCAGAGTCCATAGTCTCTCATGGTTCATCTTCCCCTCCGATTCCCCCCTCTTTATTTTCCCTTCCTACTATCTTTTTTTTTTTTTTAACATATAATGTATTATTTGTTTCAGAGGTACAGGTCTGTGATTCAGCAGTCTTACACAATTCACAGCGCTCACCATAGCACATACCCTCCCCAATGTCTATCACCCAGCCACCCCATCCCTCCCACCCCCACCACTCCAGCAACCCTCAGTTTGTTTCCTGAGATTAAGAATTCTTCATATCAGTGAGATCATATGATACATGTTTTTCTCTGATTGACTTATTTTGCTTAGCATAATACCCTCTAGTTCCATCCACGTTGTTGCAAACGGCAAGATTTCGGTTTTTTTGATGGCTGCATAATATTCCAGTGTGTGTGTGTGTGTGTGTGTGTGTGTGTGTGTTGTGTGTGTGTGTGTGTGTGTATCTTCTTTTATTTTTTTGTATATATATATATATATATATATATATATATATATATATCTTCTTTTATTTTTTGTTTCCCTTGCCTCAGGAGACTAACCTAGAACAATGTTGCTATGGCTGATGTCAGAGAAATTACTACCTCTATTCTCATCTAGGATTTTTATGGTTTCAGGTCTCATATTTAGGTCTTTAATCCATTTGGAGTATATTTTTGTATATGGTATGAGAGAGGGTCCACTTTCATACTTTTGCATGTAGTTATCCAGTTTTCCCAACACAATTTGGTAAAGAGACTATCTTTTCCTTTTTGCATATTCTTGCCTCCCTTGTCAAAAATTAATTGACTATATAATCATAGGTTTATTTCTAGACTCTCAATTCTGTTCCAATGATCCAAGTGTCTATTTTGTGCCAGTATCATATTGTTTTGATAACTACAGCTTTGTCGTAGATCCTGAAATCCGGGATTATAATACTCCAGTTTTGTTCTTCTTTTTCAGGATTGCTTTGACTGTTGGGGTGTTTTGTGGTTCCACACAAATTTTAGGATTGTTACTTCTAGAGATATGAAAAATACTGTTGGTATTTTAATGGGGATTGCATTAAATGTGTGGATTGCTTTGGGTAGTATGGGCATTTTAACAATACTTGTTCTTCCAATCTATGAGCATGACTATCTTTCCATTTGTTTATGTCACCTTCAATTTTCTTTCATCAATGTTTTATAGTTTTCAGAGTATATGTCTTTCACCTCCTTGGTTAAGTTTATTCCTAGGAATTTTATTATTGTTGATGCAATTGTAAATGAGATTGTTAATTTCTCTTTCTGCTGCTTCATTATTAGTGTGTAGAAATGCAACAGATTTCTGTATGTTGATTTTGTATCCTGCAAATGTACTGAATTTATTTACCAGTTCTAGTTGTTTGTTTGTTTGTTTGTTTTGGTGGAGTCTTTCAGGTTTTCTATATATAGTATCATGTCATCTGCAAATAGTGAAAATTTTACTTCTTCTTTACCAATTTAGATGCCTTTATTCTTTTGTTGTTGTCTGATTGCTGTGTCTAGGACTTTCAGTACTATTTTGAATAAACATGGTGATAGAGAACATCCTTATCTTGTTCCTGATTCAATTTCATTGCTGGTAATTGGTCTGTTCAGATTTTCTATTTCTTCCTAATTCAGTTTTAGTAGGCTATATGTTTCTGGAATTTATCCATGTTTTCTAGGTTGTCCAATTTTTTGGCATATAGGTTTTCATAATATTCTCTTATAATACATTGTATTTCTATGGTGTCAGTTGTTATTTCTCCTTTTTCATTTCTGATTTTGTATATTTGAGTCCTTTCTCAATTTGTTTTTTTGATGAATCTGGTTAAAGGTTATCAATTTTGTTGATCTCTTCAAAGAACCACCTCCTGGTTTCATTGATTTGTTCTATTTTTTTCTTTTTTTCATTTCTATTTTGTTTGTTGCTTTATTATTTCCTTCCTTCTACTGGTTTTGGGTTTTGTTTGTTTTTCTCTAACTCCTTTAGGTGTAAAGTTAGGTTGTTTATTTGAGATATTTCTTGGCTTCTTTTTTTTTTAAGACTTATTTATTTATTTGAGAGAGAGAGAGAGTAGGGGGAAAGAGGCAGAGGGAGAGAATCTTTCAAGCAGACTCCCCGCTGAGTTCAGGGCCTGACATGGGGCTCAATCGCATGACCCATGAGATCACGATCTGAGCTGAAACTGAGAGTCCGATGCTTAACTGAGCCACACAGATGCCTCAGAGATTTTTCTTGCTTCTGAAGGTAGGCCTGTATTGCTATGAACTTCCCTCTTAGAACAGCTTTTGCTGTTTCCCAAAGATGTTGGTCCAGTAGGTTTTCATTTACAATTGTCTGTATGTATTTTTTTATTTTCCTTTTTGGTTACTTGTTTAACCCATCCATTGTTTAGTAGTATGTTATTTAACATCAACATATTTTGGTCTTTCCAGATTTTTCTTGTGTTTGATTTCTAGAGTTGTGGTAAAAAAAATGCATGGTAATGCTTCAATTTTTTAAATGTATTGATACTTGCTTTGTGGCCTAACATGTGATCTATTCTGGAGAACATTCCATGTGCACTTGAAACAATGTGTTTTACTATTAACAATATGTTCTGTTGTATTAAGATGGAATGTTCTCAATATATCTGTTAGACCCATCTGGTCCAATGTATCATTCAAAGCTACTCTTTCCTTGTTGATTTTCTGTTAGGATGATCTCTCCATTGATGGAAGTAGGGTGCTAAAAACCCCTACTATTACTGTACTACTATCAATTTCTTCTTTTATGTTTGCTAATAGCTGTTTTATATGTTTGGGTCCTCCCATGTTGGGTGTGTAAATATTTACAATTGTTATTTCTTCTTGTTGCGTTTTTCCTTTTATGATTATGCAGTGTCTTTCTTTGTCTCTTGTTACAGTCTTTGTTTTAAACTCTGTTTTGTTCAGTATTAAGTACTGATACCCCAGCTTTCTTTTGATATGCATTTGCATGATAAATGCTTTTCCATCCCTTCACTTTCAATCTGCATGTGCCTTAGGTCTGAAATGTGTCTCTTGTAGTCAGCATATGGAATGGTCTTCCTTTTTTACCCATTCTATCATCCAATGTCTTTTGATTGGAGTATTTAGTCCATTTACATTCAAAGTAATTATTGATAGATACGTAGTTATTGCCACTTTGTTACTTGTTTTATGGTTGCTTTCATAGTTCTTCTCTGTTCCTTTTTCTCCTCCTCTTTTCCCTCCAGGTTTACTGGCTTTCTTTAATGATGTATGTGGATTCCTTGTTCTTTCTTTCTTTCTTTTTTTGCATATCTATTACTGGGTTTTGATTTGTGGTTACTATTGGGTTTATATATAACATCTTATGCATATAGCATTCTATAGAAAGTTGATGGTTGCTTAAGTTTGAACCATTCTAAAAGCACTACATTTTTACTCCTCCCCCCCATATTTTAGTTATATGGTGTCGTATTTTACATCCTTTTATTTTGTGAATCCCTTGACTGATTTTTATAGGTAAACTTAATTTTTTACTTTTATGCTTCCTAATTTTCTTACTCTGTTTATGCTCTTTCCTTTCCAATCACAGAGCTCCCCTTAACTTATCTTGTAAGATTGGTTTAGTGGTGGTGATTCCTTTAACTTTTGCTTGTCTGAGAAACTGTATCTGTACTTCTATTCTGAATGATAGCCTTGCTGGATAGAGTATTCTTGGCTGTAGATTTTTTTCCTTTTAGCACTGTGAATTTACCATGGCCCTCCCTTCTGGCCTGCAAAGTTTTGGCTGAAAAATCAGCTGATAGCTTTGTAGGTTTTCCCTTATATGTAACTTTTTTCTTTTCTCTTGCTGCTTTAAAAAGTCTTTCTATATCCCTACATTTTAACATTTTAATTATTATGTGTGTTGGTGTGAACCTCCTTGGGTTGATTTTGTTGGGGGCTCTCTGTGCCTCCTGGATTGACATGTTTTTTTTTCCCTTCCCGAGACTCAGGAAATTTTCAGCTATTATTCCTTCACATAGATTTTCTGTCCCCTTTACTCTCTCTCTTCTCCTTCTGGGATCCCTATCATGCAAATGTTATTACACTTGATGGCGTTCCTGAGTTTCCTTAAAATATTCTCACTCTTTTTTTTTTTAGAGTTGTAAATCCATTTTCATTTAATTGTTTTTTATACCTCTAACATGTTATATTGATTATTTTTCTTGAAATATGATCATTTTTTCAGATTATCATAAAATGTACAAAAGCATGCAACCTTGATTTAATTAAGTCTAAGCTATTTTAAATTTTGGAATCAACTGATTTTAAATGCTACACAAAGAAAAGCACTTAAAAAGTATAATAATTGGTCTTTATTTAACATCTGTGGAAATTTGACTTTTTATTTTTTTTAATTTTATTATGTTATGTTAATCACCATACCTTACATCATTAGTTTTTGATGTAGTGTTCCATGATTCATTGTTTACATATAACACCCAGTGCTCCATTCAATTCGTGCCCTCTTTAATACCCACCACCAGGCTAACCCATCCCCCCGCCCCCTCCCCTCTAGAACCCTCAGTTTGTTTCTCAGAGTCCATAGTCTCTCATAGTTCGTCTCCCCCTCTGATTTCCCCCCTTCATTTTACCCTTTCTAATATCTTCTTTTTTTTTTTTAACATATAATGTATTATTTGTTTCAGAGGTACAGGTCTGTGATTCGTCAGTCTTACACAATTCACAGCACTCACCATAGCACACTTTTTATTATTTGTTTTGCTCTCTCCTGTTCAACTTGATTGATTTTTTTTATTTTTTATTGTTATGTTAATCACCATACATTACATCATTAGTTTTGGATGTAGTGTTCCATGATTCATTGTTTGTGCATAACACCCAGTGCTCCACGCAGAACGTGCCCTCTTTATTACCCATCACCAGGCTAACCCATCCCCCCACCAGCCTCCCCTCTACAACCCTCAGTTTGTTTTTCAGAGTCCATCATCTCTCATCGTTGGTCTCCCCCTCCGATTTCCCCCCCTTCATTTTTCCCCTCCTCCTATCTTCTTTTTTTTTTTCTTAACATATATTGCATTATTTGCTTCGGAGGTACAGATCTGTGATTCAACGGTCTTGCACAATTCACAGCACTCGCCATAGCACATACCCTCCCCAATGTCTATAACCCAGCCACCCCATCCCTGCCACCACCCCACCACTCCAGCAACCCTCAGTTTGTTTCCTGAGATTAAGAATTCCTCATATCAGTGAGGTCATATGATACATGTCTTTTTCTGATTGACTTATTTCACTCAGCATAACACCCTCCAGTTCCATCCATGTCGTTGCAAATGGCAAGATCTCATTCCTTTTGATGGCTGCATAATATTCCATTGTGTATATATACCACATCCTCCTTTATCCATTCATCTGTCAATGGACACCTTGGCCCTTTACACAGTTTGGCTATTGTGGACATTGCTGCTATAAACATTGGGGTACACGTACCCCTTCAGATCCCTACATTTGTATCTTTGTGGTAAATACCCACTAGTGCAATTGCTGAATCATATGGTAGTTCTATTTTCAACTTTTTGAGGAACCTCCGTACTGTTTTCCGGAGTGGCTGCACCAGCTTCATTCCCACCAACAGTGTAGGAGGGTTCCCCTTTCTCCGCATCCCCACCAACATCTGTCGTTACCTGACTTGTTAATTTTAGCCATTCTGACTGGTGTGAGGTGGTATCTCATTGAGGTTTTGATTTGGATTTCTCTGATGCCGAGCGATGTTGAGCACTTTTTCACGTGTCTGTTGGCCATTTGGATGTCTTCTTTGGGAAAATGTCCATTCGTGTCTTCTGCCCATTTCTTGATTGGATTATTTGTTCCTTGGGTGTTGAGTTTGATAAGTTCTTTATAGATTTTGGATACTAGCCCTTTATCTGGTATGTCATTTGCAAATATCTTCTCCCATTCTGTCAGTTGTCTTTTGGTTTTGTGGACTGTTTCTTTTCCTGTGCAAAAGCTTTTTATCTTGATGAAATCCCAATAGTTCATTTTTGCCCTTGCTTCCCTTGCCTTTGGCGATGTTTCTAGGAAGAAGCTGCTGCGGCTGAGGTCAAAGAGGTTGCTGCCTGTCTTCTCCTTTAGGATTTTGATGGACTCCCGTCTCACGTTTAGGTCTTTCAACCATTTGGAGTCTATTTTTGTGTGTGGTGTAAGGACACGGTCCAGTTTCATTCTTCTGCATGTGGTTGCCCAATTTTCCCAACACCATTTGTTGAAAAGACTGTCTTTTTTCCATTGGACATTCTTTCCTGCTTTGTCAAAGATGAGTTGACCATAGAGTTGAGGGTCCATTTCTGGGCGCTCTATTCTGTTCCACTGATCTATGTGTCTGTTTTTGTGCCAGTACCATACTGTCTTGATGATGACAGCATTGTAATAGAGCTGGAAGTCTGGAATTGTGATGCTGCCAGCTTTGCTTTTCTTTTTCAACATTCCTCTGGCTATTCGGGGTCTCTTCTGGTTCCATACAAATTTTAGGATTATTTGTTCCATTTCTTTGAAAAAAGTGGATGGTATTTTGATGGGGATTGCATTGAATGTGTAGATTGCTCTAGGTAGCATTGACATCTTCACAATGTTTGTTCTGCCAATACATGAGCATGGAACGTTTTTCCATTTCTTTGTGTCTTCCTCAATTTCTTTCATGAGTATTTTATAGTTTTCTGAGTACAGATCCTTTGCCTCTTTGGTTAGATTTCTTCCTAGGTATCTTATGGTTTTGGGTGCAATTGTAAATGGGATCGACTCCTTGATTTGTCTCTCTTCTGTCTTGTTGTTGATGCATAGGAATGCCACTGATTTCTGTGCATTGATTTTATATCCTGCCACTTTACTGAATTCCTGTATGAGTTCTAGCAGTTTTGGGGTGCAGTCTTTGGGGTTTTCCACATAAAGTATCATATCATCTGCAAAGAGTGAGAGTTTGACTTCCTCTTTGCCGATTTGGATGCCTTTGGTTTCTTTTTGTTGTCTGATTGCTGTGGCTAGGACTTCTAATACTATGTTGAATAGCAGTGGTGATAGTGGACATCCCTGCCACATTCCTGACCTTAGGGGAAAAGCTCTCAGCTTTTCCCCATTGAGAATGATATTTGCTGTAGGTTTTTCATAGATGGTTTTATGATATTGAGGTATGTACCCTCTATCCCTACACTCTGAAGAGTTTTGATCAAGAAAGGATGCTGGACTTTGTCAAATGCTTTTTCTGCATCTATTGAGAGGATCATATGGTTCTTGTTCTTTCTTTTGTTAATGTATTGTATCACGTTGATTAATTTGCGGATGTTGAACCAACTTGCAGCCCAGGGATAAATCCCACTTGGTCATGGTGAAGAATCCTTTTAATGTACTGTTGGATCCTATTGGCTAGTATTTTGGTGAGAATTTTTGCATCCATCTTCATCAAGGATATGGGTCTGTAATTCTCCTTTTTGATGGAGTCTTTGTCTGGTTTTGGGATCAAGGTAATGGTGGCCTCATAAAATGAGTTTGGAAGTTTTCCTTCCATTTCTATTTTGGAACAGTTTCAGGAGAATAGGTATTAATTCTTCTTTAAGTGTTTGGTAGAATTCCCCTGGGAAGACATCTGGCCCTGGGCTTTTGTTTGTTGGGAGATTTTTGATGACTGTTTCAATTTCCTTAGTGGTTATAGGTCTGTTTAGGTTTTCTATTTCTTCCTGGTTCAATTTTGGTAGTTGATACATCTCTAGGAATGCATCCATTTCTTCCAGGCTATCTAATTTGCTGGCATAGAGTTGCTCATAATATGTTCTTATAATTGTTTGTATGTCTTTGGTGTTGGTTGTGATCTCTCCTCTTTCATTCATGATTTTGTTGATTTGGGTCATTTCTCTTTTCTTTTTGATAAGTCTGGCCAGGGGTTTATCAATCTTGGTTAATTCTTTCAAAGAACCACGTCCTAGTTTCGTTGATCTGTTCTACTGTTCTTTTGGTTTCTATTTCATTGATTTCTGCTCTCATCTTTATTAGTTCTCTTCTCCTGCTGGGTTTAGGCTTCATTTGCTGTTTTTTCTCTAGCTCCTTTAGGTGTAGGGTAAGGTTGTTATTTGAGACTTTCTTGTTTCTTGAGAAAGGCTTGTATTGCTATATACTTTCCTCTCAGGACTGCCTTTGCTGTATCCCAAAGATTTTGAACAGTTGTGTTTTCATTTTCATTTGGTTTCCATGAATTTTTTTAATTCTTCTTTAATTTCCTGGTTGACCCATTCATTCTTTAGTAGGATGCTCTTTAGCCTCCATGTATTTGAGTTCTTTCTGACTTTCCTTTTGTGATTGAGTTCTAGTTTCAAAGCATTGTGGTCTAAAAATATGCAGGGAATGATCCCAACCATTTGGTACCGGTTGAGACCTGATTTGTGACCTAGGATGTGATCTATTGTGGAGAGTGTTCCATGGGCACTAGAGAAGAATGTGTATTCCGTTGCTTTGGGATGGAATGTTCTGAATATGTCTGTGAAGTCCATTTGGTCCAGTGTGTCATTTAAAGTCTTTATTTCCTTGTTGATCTTTTGCTTAGATGATCTGTCCATTTCAGTGAAGGGGGTGTTAAAGTCCCCCACGATTATTGTATTGTTGTCAATGTGTTTCTTTACTTTTGTTATTAATTGCCTTATATAATTGGCTGCTCCCATGTTAGGGGCATAGATATTTACAATTGTTACATCTTCTTGTTGGTTAGACCCTTTAAGTAGGATATAGTGTCCTTCCTCATCTCTTATTACAGTCTTTGTTTTAAAATCTAATTTGTCTGACATAAGGATTGCCACCCCAGCTTTCTTTTGGTGTCCATTAGCATGGTAAATGGTTTTCCACCCCTTCACTTTCAATCTGGGGGTGTCTTTGGGTCTAAAATGAGTCTCTTGCAGACAGCATATCGATGGGTCTTGTTTTTTAATCCATCCTGATAGCCTGTGTCTTGATTGGGGCATTTAGCCCATTTACATTCAGGGTAACTATTGAAAGATAGTTACTGTATATTGTCTGTGTTCCTTTCTGGTCTATGCTGCTTTTAGGCTCTCTCTTTGCTTAGAGGACCCCTTTCAATATTTTTTGGAGGGCTGGTTTCGTGTTGCAAATTCCTTTAGTTTTTGTTTGTCCTGGACAATTTTTATCTCTCTTTCAATTTTCAATGACAGCCTAGCTGGATATAGTATTCTTTGCTGCATATTTTTCTCGTTTAGTGCTCTGAAGATATCATACCAGTCCTTTCTGGCCTGCCAGGTCTCTGTGGATAGGTCTGTTGCCAATCTAATGTTTCTACCATTATAGGTTACATATCTCTTCTCCCAAGCTGCTTTCAAGATTTTCTCTTTGTCTCTGAGACTCGTAAGTTTTACTATTAGATGTCGGGGTGTTGACCTATTTTTATTGATTTTGAGAGGGGTTCTCTGTGCCTCCTGGATTTTGATGCCTGTTTCCTTCCCCACATTAGGGGGGGAAGGAAAGTTCTCTGCTATAATTTGCTCCAATATACCTTCTGCCCCTCTCTCTCTTTCTTCTTCTTCTGGGATCCCAATTATTCTAATGTTGTTTCGTTTTATCATATCACTTATCTCTCGAATTCTGCCCTCGTGATCCAGTAGTTGTTTATCTCTCTTTTTCTCAGCTTCTTTATTTTCCATCATTTGGTCTCCTATATCGCTGATTCTCTCTTCTGCCTCATTTATCCTAGCAGTTGGTGTCCCCATTTTTTATTGCATTTCATTAATACCCTATTTGATTTCGATTTGGTTAGATTTTTGTTCTTTTATTTCTCCAGGAAGGGTTTCTCTAATAACTTCCACGCTTTTTTCAAGCCCAGCTAGTATCTTTAAGATCATGATTCTGAACTCTATGTCCAACATCGTACTAATGTCCGTATTGAGTAGGTCCCTGGCAGACGGTACTACCTCTTGTTCTTTTTGCTGAGGTGATTTTTTTCATCTTATCATTTTGTCCAGAGGAGAATAGATGAATGAGAGAACAAAATGCTAACAGGTTAACAATGTCCCCAGCAAATATACTCTAAACAAATCAGAAAAGACTTGAAACCAGGGGAAAAGAAAGGGAAATAAAGAGAAAAAAAAGAAAAAGAGAAAAACAAACAAAAACAGAACAAAACAAAACAAAAAAAAACAGAATATGATCAAATATGATCAGGCTAGTGCATAGATCAGTGCCACACACTAGATTTTGGGTGTATTTTGGTCTGTTGGAAGAAAGTGCCTCCCAAAATTTTAAAGAAAGAAAGACTTATATATGTACAAAATAAGGGTTGATACTATGAAGGGATGGAAGATGACTGTAAAGATGAAAATTATAAAAGATTTTATAAAAGGAATTGATAAGATAAGAAGTTGTTTGAAAAAAGAAAGAAGATTTTCAAAAAAAAAAAAGAAAAGAAAAAAAAAGGGAGAGAATGTGATCAGGCAGGAGACTAGAACAAAGCCATACACTAGTGATTTAGGGTATATTTTGATCTGTTAGAAGAAACTGTATCTCAAAATTTTAAAGAGAGAACAACTTTTGTATATGCGAAAAATAAGGGTATCTACTATGAAGGGATAGAATATGACTCTAAAAATGAAAAATAAATTTTTTTTCAAAAAGGGGTTGATAAGATGTTTGTTGAAAAAGGGAGAAAGAAAAATTCAAGAAAAAGAACAGTTAAAAAAATTAACTTTGAAAAACTAATGAATCATGGTAAAAAAGCCATGAATTCTATGTGCAGTATTCCCCTAGCACTGGAGTTCTCCCGTTCTCCTTGATGGGTGAACTTGGTCTTGGCTGGCTGTTCGTACTGATCTTCTGGGGGAGGGGGCTGTTGCCGTGGTTCCCAAATGTCTTTGCTGGAGGCAGAATTGCCCCGCCGTTGCCGGTCAGGGCTAAGCAATCTGCTCGGGTTTGCTCTCGGGAGCTTTTGTTCCCTGCAAGCTCTCCATACAGCTTTGGAAGATGAGAGTGAAAATGGTGGCCTCCCAATCTCCACCCGGAGGACCCGAGAACTTGGGGCCCCACTCCTCAGTGCACCCCCAGAGAAAAGCAGTCAGTCACTCCCGTCTCCCCGGTCTCCAGCCATGCTCCATGCTCACCCGGCCTGTGACTGAGCGTTTCTATCTCTGGCACCCAACCCTGTGTGGAGTCTCCAAACCCAGCAGATCCCTGTGGTGCGCTTCCGCGCCGCTCCTCCCAGGGGAGGAAAGGGAGTCTCCTCGGATCTGCCGCTTGTTGGGTCCCTGCTGGAGGAGCAGTGGCCCCACTGTGCCGCGGATCACAGTTTATGGCCACCCCGAGCTGAGAGCCCGCGCCTCGGCTCCGTCTCTGCAGCCAGCCTCCCTGCTCCGATACCTGGGAGCTCTGCCGCACTCAGGCACCCCTGGTCTTTCTGTGACCCTGAGGGTCCTGAGACCACACACTGTCCCACAAGGGTTCCACGCCCTGCTTAGCCACTGGAGCGACGTCCCTCAGCGGAGCTGACTTCTAAAAGTTCCGATTTTGTGCTCCGCGGCTCTATCACTTGCCAGAAGCGGCCGACAGAGGCCCCCTCCCCCGCCATCTATCCTCCCGAATATCACCTCGGATTCACTTCTCCGCATGTCCTACCTTCCAGTAAGTGGTCGCTTTTCTGTTCAGCGAGTTGTTGCTATTCTTCTCTTTGATCTCCTGTTGAGTTTGTAGGTATTCAGAATGGTTTGATCCCTATTCAGGTGAATTCCTGAGACCAGACGAAATCCAGGTCTCCTACTCCTCCGCCATCTTGCTCTGCCCCCCTCAACTTGATTGCTTTTTATTCATTTGTCCTCCAGGTCACTGATCCATTCTTCTGCTATCTCTAGTGCATTTTTCATTTCATTTATTGAGTTCTTTATCTCTAATTGGTTCTTTTTTATGTTTTCTATCTCTTTGTTGAGGGTCTCACTGAGGTCCTCCACTCTTTTCTCAAGTCCAGTGAGCATCTTTATGATCATTACTTTAAATTCTCTCTATCAGGCATATTACTTATCTCCTTTCTGTTCAGCAATATTGTTGTGATTTTTATCTTGTTCTTTCACTTGGGAAATATTCTGTCTTCTCATTTTCTCTAACTCTCTGTGTCTTTTTCTATGTGTTAGAAAAGTCATCTATATCTCCTGCTCTTGAAAGTAGTGGCCTTATGAAGAAGAGGTTCTGTAGTGCCCTGTAGTGCAATGTCCTATGTTCAGTAGAACCTGGCCCATCACGGGTGTCTCCTATGTGTGTTGCATGTGCCCTGCTGTTGTGACTAGGGCACCTTTTCCTTCAGTCCAGTTGTCTGCAATGGCTCTCTTTGCCTGTTGTGGGCAGGGTTTGGTCTCTGTGTTGTTAATGGGCCAGTTTGGGGCTGCCTAGTGTTCGAGTTGAGATGAGACCAGGTGTTTGCTAGAGATGCAGTCGCACCAAACTGCAGGGTGCTTTCCCTGCATTGTCTCTTGAAAAACTTTTGTCAGTGCACAGGGCCTGTAGTCTGACCCTGTGCCTGCTCCCAGCCCACTGCTAGGGTTGCAGGTAGACTAATATGTGGTGTTATCATCCCCTCTCCTTGGGGCAGGAGTCATTTTGGAGTGGTCCTGGCCCCTGTTGAGGCTACTTGCACACTGCTAGGTTGATGATACCACTTTGGATGGATTCCTGTCAAGGGCATGTTGGAGGGTATGTCTGCAAGAGAACACAGGGATAGGTCATGGGGTGATAGCAAAGTCCACACTGGCTCACTCTTGGAGGGAACCTGCAGCCAGCCTGGAAAACTCCTGCCCCGGCCAGGATGGTTGGGGTAGGTGCACAAAATAGCCCAGGGGCAGGGCACACTTTAGCAAGCTAAGTGGAGAGTGTGTTAGTACTGTGCTCATTCCTGCATGTATCAGTTTATCTAAGCTGGGGGTCAGAGAAGGGAAATGCCCGCCACCTCCTTTGCTCTTCAAGAAGTCTCTCACAGATCCCTGTCCCTCCAGCACACACTCTGAGATTCTTAAATAAATCTTCTTCTTGTATACCCTAGACATTTTTCCAACTGCTGCTTCTATGCTGTATCTCAGTAGGACTATTTGTTGAGCTGCCTCTTTAAGGACAAGGACTCAGTTTCCTATCACCCTTTGGCTCCCAGAGCTTAACCTGCTGATTTTTAAAGATCCAGGTGTTAAACCCCACTGATTATAAAAACTCTCGAAGCCAGGCCTCTCTGGTTTTCAAAGCCAAATGTTATGGGAATTCATTTTCCCAGTGTGGGTCCCTTGTGCCTGGGGTGCCTAGTTTGGGGTCTGCTCCTCTCCCCTCTCTGAGCTCACAGTGTCCCTCCCTTGCACAGAGAGTTCCATAGGTCCGTTTGACTCTGAGCCATGTCTCTGCCTTTCTTATCCTCTTTTATGTGGCCTCTTCTCTACATTTAGCTGTGGAAAGTCTGCTCAGCTAGTCTTCAGGTCGTTTTCTGGGTTATTTACACTGATGTAGGTGTTATCTAGTTGTATCCATGGGATGAGGTAAGCCTAGGGTCCTCCTACTCTGCCACCTTCCCTGGAAGCACCTCTTACTGTTGAGTTCTGAGGGTTCTTTGTATTCTCTGGATACTAGTCCTTAGTTGGATATGTAGTTTTAGAATATTTTCTCCAGTCTGTAGTTTGTCTGTTCACCTGATTTACTAGGTCCAATTTA
Organism: Zalophus californianus; assembly: GCF_009762305.2. Classification (NCBI taxonomy): domain Eukaryota; kingdom Metazoa; phylum Chordata; class Mammalia; order Carnivora; family Otariidae; genus Zalophus; species Zalophus californianus. The sequence continues at coordinate 128,717,085 of NC_045598.1, forward strand.
TTATTTGATCTTGGATCAAGTCTAGGAACTCTGTACCTAGGTCATAGTCCCAAATATTTTTCACCATTTATTTCTCTAAAAGTTTTCTCATTTTACATTTTACATTTAAGCCCATGGTCCGTTTTAAGTTAATTTTTGTAAAAATGTGAGTTTATTCAATGAAAAGGCTATACAACCTCATTGAATTGTTTTTGCACTCTTGTCAAAATCAGTTGAGCATATTTGTGTGGGTTGATTGCTGGTCCTAGATTCTGTTTCATGGTTCTATGTATTTCTCTCATAATACCACACTGTCTTGATTCCTGTAACTACATAGTAAGCCTTCATATCAGGTAGAGTGATACCTCAAATATTAGTCTTATTTGTCAAGATTTTTTTTAATCTATGCTAGGACCTGTGCCCTTTCATATAAATTTTAGAGTAAGAATATCTATATCACCACCAACAACAAAAACCCCACAGAGATATTGATAAGAAAGACATTAGAACTATAAATAAATGTGGGCCAAATTGACATCTTTATAGTATCTTCTAGTCCATGAACATGGATGTCTCTCTTTTTATTTAGATCTTTTTGATTTATTTCATCAGCATTTAGTAATTTTCAGCACAAAGATCCTATATATGTTTATTAGATTTAAATCCAAGTATTTCCTTTTCTTTGGAGCAATTGAAAGTGATACCATGTTTTTAATTTCAGACTCTGTATGTTCATTGTTAGTGTTCAGAAATGCAACTGATTTTGTTATTTTGAGCTTGTACAATCCTTTGACCTTGCTGAGCTTACCTATTAGTTCTAGGAAAGTTTTTTGGTAGATTCCTGGGGATTTTCTATGTAAACAATCAGGTCATATGCAAAGAGAAACAGTTTTATTTCCTCTTAGCCTATCTGTATGCCTTTTATTTCTTTTTTTGCTTATTACTAGAACTTCCAAGACCATGTTGAGTAAGTTTTTATTTGTTGCCTAAATCCTCCCATTAGAACAAAAGCGCCATGAAACCAGACACCACCTGTTTTGTTCATTTGCTATACCTTGTGTCTACTGGAGTACCTGGTACATGGAGACCCACAAAAAGTATTTGTTAAATAAGCAGTTGGTGAATGACTAAAGGAATAAATGACCAAATGCATACATGAATGGTGTATTAGAAAAAAAAATCATAGAATATATGATAGATTCTACTATTCACTCTCACAAAAGTACTAATGACAAAACTTGACCTTCCTGCTGACAGTTTGGTCTCTCCCACCTACTCTGTCCTCTATTTTGTTCCAATCATTATCATCCTCCCATTGGGCACTGTTGGAAATCCATGTTTCTTTTCAGAACGTTTACTGCTAATCACAAAGAGTCTTGACAAATTAATATGCTGAAAGCCATAAACAATTTATTTCCTGCCCAAATTTTCTTTCCTTTTAATCTACATGGTTCATTCTGGGCTACCTGCTTGATTTCTTAACAGAAATGCATTGATTCATTTATTAGACAAATACTATTGAGAATCTATTATGTGCAATGTTTTATGCATTTCTCTCTCTCTCTTCAGTTGAGTGCTCTGTACTGTTCTTCCTTGCAAATGTGCTCTCTCTATGGCATCAGTATTCCCTGAAAGATCAGTATTTTCCATATGCTAAATGTATGGAAGGCCTTTCCAGAGGGGGGGAAAATCACTTCCAGCCCTGAGTATATAATGAAAAGAGATACTTCATTTTCTGAAACATTAACAGCCTAACACTTCCTGTGTACACCATTAAATAAACTTCTGGAAACATCAAGTGATGTACTTTATTGTTTCCTCATATGCAAGAAGACATCGGTTATAGTATCATTAGGTTTGTTTAAGAACAAAAATAAGGGGCGCCTGGGTGGCTCAGTTGGTTAAGCGACTGCCTTCGGCTCAGGTCTTGATCCTGGAGTCCCGGGATCGAGTCCCACATCAGGCTTACTGCTCAGCGGGGAGTCTGCTTCTCCCTCTGACCCTCTTCCCTCTCGTGCTTTCTATCTCTCATTCTCTTTCTGAAATAAATAAATAAAATCTTTAAAAAAAAGAACAAAAATAAGATTATTAAATAAGCCAAATATTACGAATGACAGGTTTGGAAATAATGAGAATTAAGTAGTGAAGAAAACATTGTTTATGTGGAAATAAATTTGGAAGAGAGACAAAAATAAAGACAGGAGCCTTTTCACAATGGCTGTCTTGTTCTTCAGTCAGACATCTTAGATCATCAGAGTTCTGTTTTCCTGGTGAGGTAGCCTTCAGGTTACCAGGATACCACTGGTTTCCTGATGCTGTAAAATTTAACTGTGCCTACAAAGCAACTTCTGAAGATAAATAGAAATTTTCACTTACAGGATAAACAGGGACTATAAATTGGAACTGGTATTCAACTCCACCAACTTGTTGGTCGATAACTAATACATTGCAATTAATTTAACTTTATATGATCAAGATGTATTATGCAAAGCTCTCTCCAAGTCATCTGTAGCAGTAAAAGCTTTTCCTTCTGTTATCCATATGCTTGAGTTCAGGTGTAAGTCTGTGGATGGATGCGTTATAGGATGCTGGAATGGTTCCTTATATTCTTAGCATATGCAACATTGGTTTTTATTCTGCCTTCCCTGATTCTGGGCAAGTTTATTTCCCATCTGAAATATAAACAGATTATATACTTTATGAATAAACCATAATGATGGAATATCCCCCTACATTTCATGTAAATAGCATAAGGCTTAGAGAAAAAAATGAATTCATTCATTCATTTATCAAAAAAAATATTACTTGATAGACTGCTATATACAATCTAGAGGGCAGAGATGAGATAAAGCCCCAGCTTCATGCAGCATACATTCCAGAGAGTTACCAGGTCATAAAAAAGCAATAAATAAATGAGATACTCATAGACTGTGATGAGTGCCATGAATGAAATAAGAAGGCAAATATACAGAGTGACCAGAGGAGCGTATTTTTGCTTGAATGATCGGAGACCTCTCCAGTGGCCTTTATACAGCATCCCAACAAATAGAGTCCTCCAACATCTGCAAGAATAAGTCCAGACCTTGAGGAATCTATCTGTCACAAAGCAACTCCCCACTTCTAACAGCTCTGTCATTTAACTTTAATTTATCTGGCCTTTAATTTAGGGAGAAAAGTGTGATAAGTATCAAAAATTATCTTTTAAATGCTAATGGCCAGATTTCTCTGTGCCATTTAAAAATGACATATCCCCTCCTTAATGATTTGTGATCCTTCCTTCATCATGATATTACATACTCTAGTTTTTTTTAATGGCAATAATATTTAACTCTTTACTTAGAATATTATTTTTGTGTAATGTAGAGTGTATAATTATCCCCTCTCTGTTATGCACCTTTCTCTCATACTGTTTGGTGATGCCACTTTTGTTACATCTCAAACTTATGAATAATATCCTAAGTTCTATTTCAAGAATTTTAATTTTTTTTAAAGATTTTATTTATTTATTTATTTGACAGAGAGGGAGAGCAAGAGAGACAAGCAGGAGGAGCAAGAGGGAGAGGGAGAAGCAGGCTCCCCACCGAGGAGGGAGTCCAATGTGGGGCTTAATCCCAGGACCCTGAGATCATGACTAAGCCACCCATGCACCCCAAGAATTTTAATTTTTATACTTATGAATAAAGTTGTCTACTTTACTGTTCTGGATTGTCTTACTCAGTTTTGATGCCAAGGTTCTAACAACTTCATAAAATACTCTGAGTAGAACAGATTTCTTTATTTTTCTAAATCTTGGAATAATTTACACAATAGAGAAATCTTTTCCTTGACATTTAAAATATAAGTTCACCAAAGACTAACAAGACACTGCCCTGAATGAAATTATTTTATATACATTTGTCTATTTCTTCTGGCATTATCACTTAATTCCGGCTTCTATTTCTAAGTCAGCTGTGCTAATTTATATTTCCTAATGTAATGTCCTATTTCTTCAAGATTTTCAAATATATTACCATAGAATTTTATTCACTACAGTCATGTTTCATCTCTTGCAATCTCATTAAAATGTTATTTATTATTGAGTTTTTGTCCGTCTTTAAAATCAGAAGTTTAGCTTATCTGATTGTTTCTACTACATGACAAGTTCCTGAATATATCTGTAGTTGCTTTCTGTGGCTGCTGTAATAAATTGCACAAATTAGGGGCTTAAAAACAACACAAATTTATGATTTCATTGTTGTGTAGGTCAGAACTGGTGTAGGTCTCCCTGGACTAAAATCGAGGTGCAGGAAGGACTGTACTCCTATCTAAAGGTGCCAGGGGTGATTCCATTTCCTTGCTTTTCCAGCTTCAAGAGGCAGCCTCCATTCCTTGTCTTCCAGTTCCATTTCTCCACCTGAAAAGCTAGACACAGGAGGCCCAGCTCTTCTGCGTTGTATCAATAGACCCTCTGTAGTCACATCTGCTTCTGATGCTGTCACTTCTTCTGCTTCTCTTTTCCACTTTAAGGACCCTTGTGATTCCATTGAGTCCATCCAGATTAGCCTGGGTAAGCTTCCTATTTTAAAAACAGCTAATTGGTCACCTTAATTCTCTCACAACCCTAACTCCCCTTTGCCATGTAACCTAACATATTTACAAGTTCTGGGGATCAAGGCATGGTCATCTGGGAGGGATGGGAAAACACATTATTCTGCTTACCAAAATATCACTTACAATTTTGATGTTTAACATCTGCTTTCATTTTTATTGTTTCTTCTTGCTTCCTTGATGTAATTTTACTGCCATTTAAAATGCTTTCGTAGAGGAGTTAGCTTATTTATTTTCACTTTCTAACAAAAGGTTTTAAATCAATGAATTTTCCTTTAAGTACAGCTTTGGCTGTATCCCTGGGGTTTTAATAATTATGTCTAGATAGTTTCTAAGTATTAGAAATGGTAGATTTAAATTTACGTGTGTTTGCATTATCTTTAGATAAACTTTTATTATTTCTTTTTATTTTTATTAGAAATTGGTTCATTCAGTTTTTCTTTTGAAGCTTTCTTTGTCACATAATATGAGAGCTATGTTTAGGAACATTCCACCCAAAGGCAGAATAAATGAGTAGTTTCTGTTCATAGCAGACAAGATTTTTCTTACTTATAACAATAATGATAATAGCATTTTTAAGAGTTTACCTGGTACTATGCTATGCAATTAAAGATATTATCTCATTTAATCTACCGAATCACACTGTGACTTGACATTGTTAACATCTTCCATTTACGGAGGGAGAAAGGAAGTCACATAGCTAGTAGACAAAAAAAACAACACTTGAATTTAAATTGTTACATCTATTATTCAATTTTAAAGAAATACATTCCTACAATGTTTTATTCTCTATTTTTTTATTTTAATCTGTTTTAATTTTTTAAATCTCAGGGCTGAGTAAGGTAGTAAAATTTCTCACAATTCTGTTTTTATTTATTTCTTTGGACTTATGTAATTTTTGTTTCATATAGTTTGATGTTAGCTGGATCAGCATATGCTATTTCCAAATTACATTTGTAATTGTAAAGATAACCTATTTTTTTTTTGTAAGCTTTTTCCTTTAATTACAAATGACCCCCCTTGAGACGAACCATGAGAGAGGATGGACTCTGAAAAACAAACTGAGGGTTCTAGAGGGGACGGGGGTGGGGGGATGGGTTAGCCTGGTGATGGGTATTAAAGAGGGCACGTTCTGCGTGGAGCACTGGGTGTTATGCACAAGCAATGAGTCATGGAACACTACATCAAAAACTAATGATGTAATGTATGGTGATTAACATAACAATAAAAACACAAATGACCCCCCTCATTTTATACTTTTTCTACTTTGCCTACAGCTAACATTATACCCATACTTCCCTCACATTCTTTCTTTGTTTTTCCCTGATAGTTCTGCCCATTTGTTTTTAATATTTTGCTTTGTTTTGTTAGATTTATAACGTATGCATAAGTTTTAGCTGGATTTTGTTTAGTAATGCAATCTGAGGGTCTTCATTTTTAAATAGAGTTTTAAAATGATTTATGTTTACTTCTATAACTGATTATCTCAGCTTCACTTTTATCAACTTATTTTATACATCTGTCTTATTCGTTTTATATTTTCTGCTATGTGAAATACTACAGATTATATTTTCTTAGCTTTTTTCTTCTTTAGTGTTTTTAAAAGTACACAATATATTTTTAATAGTACTAGTGGTTATCACAGTCTTTCAAAGACATTCTTGAGGCATAATTCTTTAATTATCCAAGTTTTATACAAATATGATATCTTTAGACTGTTCCATATGTGAGCTGAGGGTTTTATAGGCTTTTACTTACTATATTCTCTATTCTATTTACCAGTCTTATTTTAGACATCTAAGTAGATTTAATTTCAAATTATTATTAATCATTTTCTATTCTTGCATTTATATATATTATTCTGGGCTAAATGTGAAAATATGGAAAATCCTCATGCAGGGCTTTCCTTTTTACCATTTCTCCCTCTTAGCTAAAGAAAGAATCAGCATTCTGAGAAAACTGAAAAGAAGTTTAAAAAAAGAAAGAAAAAATAATCTTCTGTAGAATTCCCACTTCTTTTTCGTTTTTCTTTAATTTTATTTTATTATGTTATGTTAATCACCATACATTACATCATTAGTTTTTGATGTAGTGTTCCATGATTCATTGTTTGCATATAACACCCAGTGCTCCATTCAATACGTGTCCTCTTTAATACCCATCACCAGGCTAACATATCCCCCCACCTCCCCCTCCTCTAAAACCCTCAGTTTGTTTCTCAGAGTCCATAGTCTCCTATGGTTCGTGTCCCCTCCGATTTCCCCCTCTTCATTTTTCCCTTCCTACAATCTTCTCTCTCTCTCTCTTTCTTTTTTTTTTTTTGTTAACATATAATGTATTATGTGTTTCAGAAGTACAGGTCTGTGATTCATCCGTCTTACACAATTCACAGCACTCACCATAGCACATACCCTCCCCAATGTCTATCACCCAGCCACCCCATCCCTCCCACCCCCCACCACTCCAGCAACCCTTAGTTTGTCAGGAAATGACAGATGTTGGCGAGAATGCAGAGAAAGGGGAACCCTCCTACACTGTTGATGGGAATGCAAACTGGTGCAGCCACTCTGGAAAACAGTATGGAGGTTCCTCAAAAAGTTGAAAATAGAATTCCTACTTTTTGATTTTCAACTGGATTTCAGTCACTAGAGCCTCTTCCCTGGATATTCCCAAAGGAACTGGCAAAAGGCTGAGCACCCAGTGGGCCACATCATTATCTCTCTATGGTTCCACTATCCTCTATCCTGCACCATTTCAGGGCCAGCACATTCTGTGTGGAATTCCTTTTCCACCCATCCTTGTCACCCAGATAACTTTTATTCACTTCTTCATATCTCAGGTCATGAATAGCTCAAATATAGTATCCTCAAGGACACTTTCCCTATCTCCTAAATAAGTCAGGTTCAGATTCACCTGTGGTTTATAATTATACATTTATTTGTCTATTTGTTCTATATATGTTCCATTAAATTGTAAATTCTGAAAGGGAGCAGAATATGCTACCCAAAATACGCTTCTTTGGAATAAGATTAGTTTGAACTGGTTATTAAAAAAAATAAAAGCAGATATAGGAGAAGTTCTGCAAACCCAGTAGAAATTACCCCTTTATATTTATAAGGGAAATCTCTGTAAAGGTGTCTCCCTCCCCCTAGAGAAAGAGGAAATAATCAAATCTCTAGAAACTCTTATCAATGGAGAAAGCCAAGACTAATATCTGCCTAACAACTATACCCTCCTTTACGGTGCTTTGCCTGAAAACCTCCCATAACTGGCTCCTCACCCCTCTATACACCTTTTGTCTTTAGCTGGAGATGGTATTCAAGGTGATGGCTTGGGCCATTTGGGGGAGTTACTCAGTTTTCCTGGGTATCTCCCATGTATACAGAAGGTATATGTATTATTCAAGTTCTCCTTGTTCTTTTTTTTTTCCCGTTAATCTTTTTATTACAAGGAGGTCTCAACAAAGAACCCAGAAGAGCAAATTGCTTTTCCTCCCCTGCAGTTCCAGACATATATGGAGGATGTCTATGTTTCTGACCACCATATTCTTAATTCCCAAGAGTATAGCACAGAGTAGAGGCTCAATAAATTTATTCATTTATTCAACACATTATTTTAACATTGACCTCATGTCATACACTATTTTAGATGCTGGAGTTGCAGAAATGGTCTCATAGAGCTCATATTCCAGTAGAAAGGGACAGAAAATAAATACAAAAATCAATGTAAGTTAATGAGAAGCACTATGAGGACAATAAAATAGGGCAATGCCAGCAGATGGAAAGCTGAAGGCTACTGCTGTTGTTCAGGAAAAGTCTAGTCGAGGATGTGATATGAAAATGAGACCAAACCAATGAAGAAAATTGCTCCATGAAGATCAGAGGAAAACCTGCCCAGGTAGCAGAAAAAGCAAAAGAAAATGTCCTAAGACACATGTAAGCTTTCCTTCTTAAAGACCAGGAAGGACAGGAAAGTGACTATGTAATCCTGGTCAAGTTTGACAACAGATAAAGGATCAGAGTAGGAAATGAGAATGAGCCTGGGGAGTCAAGGAGAGAAAGAAGGGGAGTAGAAATGACCTCAGCACAGTGGCACAGAGGGTAGGTAGTAGGAGATCAGAGTCTCCTCCAAGTATTGATTTTTCTTCTAATAAGTGATAGGTATTCTGGTAAGCATTTTACCTGCATTGACTCATTTAACTCTCACCTATGGGGATTCTCATCCAACTTATGGATAAAGGAACTGGAAATTCCAAGAGCTTAACAATTTGCCAAACATTCAACAGATCACATGTGGCAAAGCTGAGATAGGACCTCATGCCTGCTTGACTGAAATCTGTGCCCTTAACCACTATCCCAACTCGAGCAGCACTCAGGCAGATAGACCAGTTTACATCAGCTGGAATAAAATACATGACAAGGGAAGGGCCATAAGATTCAAACTCTTTTTTTGCCTCCTTAGAAAAATGTCTCAGTGTTCCCTTCCTGACTTCACTCTTAGTTCTTCATCCTCTCTAACAGGTGCCTCGTATAAAAGGTATTGCTATCGTCCTTTCACCCTGCATTCAAGCAAGCAAATGAACCATATTTAGCTGGTGAGTGGATGCAGGAAGCCATACATGGTACAACTCCACAAGCCTAAACTCAATCTCTAGTGACCGTCTCTACAGCTGCCCGTAGTAAATCACGGTTTGCTGTGTCTGTCCATATCATTCATTTCCAAACATGCCCTATCTAGTGGGAATGCCACCTGATAGCCTTGGTTATCTTCTCAAGTTTTAGCAAGAAGTATTAGTTGGTTCACAGGTGTTAGCAAAATCTTCTAAACCACTCAACCTATAAAACCAGAATACATACAAAGAGAATGACAGTGATCCAAATTTCCTTTTACTTCTTTCTGCTTCTTTTGTTTTATTTGTTTGTCACAAGAATGCCTCCCATTCTATAGTGTAAACACTATTTCCTTTGTGAGTGGTTTGCCTTGTGGTAACTAAGGGAAATGGATAATTATACTGAGGAGTGATGAGAGACAATGTGTCTCTACTCACTCAGGCTTCAGTTGTAAAGTTATGTTATTTGTTTATAAAAAAAATATGCTGAATAAGGCTAATCACTCCTTATGTAAGTGAAAATAATCTTAGATATCAGTGAATTATTTATTACATCCTCAACACTATCTTTTTATATTGTCCATTGGGACATTGCATATTTTGAGCATTGTTATTAAAGAGGAAAGACCAGATTTCTCAAGGCCCATTGTTTATTTTAAAATGAAATAGATTACTAATCATTTTGTTGCAGAATACAAGAAAAGAAATCCATTTAATTGGTTGTGAAAAATTCCATCTCCAAAACAAAGACATAAATCAGTCCAGTTTGTGCTCTGTCAATGAAATATCACACAAACTCGTTTTGGCTTTAACATACTCCCATATAAATTTCACGTGGGAGAATATTGTTAGTATCGGTGAGTTTTTACCAGTGATGTTGTTTCTCCTGAATCCCACTGAACCTGGAAATAGCCCAAAAATGATGGAGTAATGAGAAAGAGTGGAAAAGGAGAAAAACAGTTCTCCTTAGGGCTCTAAAGATACTCGTTTGTAATGTCATTCTTATAATCCCTCGCCTTAGCATTTATTGTCCACACCCGTATTCCAGCAGACCATGTGTTCCCACTTAAAGTGGCATGTTAGCACTTTTATTTCCAGTTGCCTGCTTGCTCTTCATTTTTAATACCTTATATATTTCACTCAGTATATCATTTTTGGGAGAATTTGAAAGAAACTATAGGGATGTTTTAATCAGTACCATTCGTTTCAGCAGACTGATTAGGTACAGGGTCTCTCTGACTCACATTTTTTATGTGGTCCCTGTTTTTGATGATACTTCACTGAAACATCTCTTTCGGGTCATGATGACAGCATCAAGGGAGACAGAGCTCTGTTCCTTGCAATATATTCTGATCAATTATTCTACTGTGACAAGAATGTATAAAAGCAGAACATGTATGTGTATTTCCCTTACTTAAACAATGTTAACCATTCTATTTAAAGATGAAGTTGCTCTGTTTTATCTGTAAAAACCTGATGAAGGGCACCGGGGTGGCTAAGTTGGTTAACTCAGGTCATGATCCCAGGGTCCTGGGATCAAGTCCCACATCAGGCTCCCTGCTCGGCAGGGAGTCTGCTTCTACCTCTGCCCCTCCCCCCCGTTCATGCTCTCCCTCTCTCTCTCTTCCCCCCCTAAAAAATAAATAAATACAATCTTAAAAAAAAAAAAGACCTGAATGAAGTCAGTGAGGTGCTTTTTTCCCCAAGGAAATTGTAAAGATAAATCCTGATCAAATCAGGATTTTTAGGGTTTGGATAGGATCAGGGACTCTGAAATCCACCTCATCAGCTTCTCTCTCACCATGTCACCTTAAGTTAGGAACCCAGAAAACTAGAGACCTACACTGACTTAGCAATAAGTATGTCTGTGAGTAGGTCTGTTTGAGAATATCAGGTAGAACTGAAAGGTAAATTGATTTGAGTCACAAGCTGCATCACTCCGAGCCTGGCAGGAGACTCCAAAGTGTGTCTTCTGCTACTCTGAAATAATTAGCATGAGTTTGGGTGGATAACCCACAACTTTCTGGCCCATAGCACTACAATGCATTCATAAGGATCACATCAAAATGCGAACTTTCATTTCTTTGTCTAGACTGGACTCGAGGTTAGTACTTGGAGGCAGTAGTTTCAAAGCAGAAAATCAAGGACAGGAAATAAAACCACTTGTTGCTCTGATGTAGGAAAATCATGGCGGCCCCTTATTCCTTGGTGCTCTCCTCTCCATCTCTTCACCCATTGCCCTCCACAGGTACTGTTTGGTTGGAATGGCCAGTAGAATCTAATTAGTCACGCTAACAGACTGGCAAGTGTTAAAAACTATTTATAAATAATGGCATCTTTCTTATGCAAATACTGAGAATTGAAGAAGAGGTAGAAATTTTGAAGAGACAGAGAACAAAAGTTTGAAACATTTATAACTGTCAGAATTGCTTCCCCAGGATCCCTAGAGCCTATCCCATGAATGAAGGTCTATAAAAGTTCTGTGGGTTAGGGAGAAAAGGATTTTGCTTTGGGTTGGTCTTTGAAACATGCAGATAGTAAGTCATCAGGAATGTCCTCCTCAATTACAAGAGGCAGCAATGCATGTGTAAGCAAGTGAAAACAGACACCAGCCTCGCCCTCAAGGGATTTTAGATTTCCCTCAGTACATTTATAAGATGGATTCAATGTAATTTTCCCATAAAATGAATATATGGGAAGTGATTTTTTCCAAGAACACACAGTGAGACAGTAGACAAGGAGTCTAAGAACCGGACCAGATGTCATAAGACATGAAATCTGTTCTCAACCCTTTCACTAACTCACTGATGTGGCTTAGATTAATTTACTCAGTTTCTAATCCTTTTATAAAAACAGTACTTCCTGTTTATTTTTAGAATGATCCACTCAAAAACTTTAGCTGTTCTTCTTGTCCATTTTAAATTATAGCGTAAGAAGAGTTAGAACTTCATTTCAAACTATCATGATATTTACTTAACACAGAGGGAAGAAAAATAATCAGACTGAAGTTACTATTGTACCAGAACAAATGTTAGCACAGAGAAAGGGTGTTCAACATATGCTATCCTACCTGATCCATCAGAGGGCAGCTGTCTATAATAGACATCTACATGAACCAAGGCAGATTTCAGATTTGTACCTTTAGATATGTTTGCTAATGGCTCTGAGTCTACAGCAGCCTAAGTCTGGGTGCAGACCCCGGAAAACCACAATTCACGAAGAAGCCAGAACTCTCTGCTTATAGATACCTATAGTGGAGGTAGCTTCCGATACATTAAGAAGTCACTGACTTTCGATCTAGTGACAAGGGAAGGCGCTGTCAACTTTAGATCAGTTGATAGCCTGAGTTAATAAAGGGAGGAAATGTTAACATCTCTGAGACATCTTCATCATGATTTCCCTAATCATCAATGCTGACATTAATAGAGTCTTTTGATAATGTTGATACTTAACCTAACTGAGCTGTGCCACGGGTGTGATGGGGCCTGGACACTTCAGGCTGAAGTCATCAGAACAGTTCTGAAGGCAGAATAATGTCCCAAGATTAAGCCAGAGTTAAATTTAAAAGTAGTGAGCTCTAAGATATGGTGGTAAATAAGACAGGAAAACTAGAAACCCAGGACACCTAATTTTAAGGTCAAAGCCATGTTTGTTAAGAAGGAAATAAAGATGAAGAAAGGCAGTCACGACATCTAACTACAAAATTCCCTTCTTGTGACAATATGGCAACCTCAAGCAGGGCCCAGACCAGGGTCATAAAGAATCAGTTGCCTTGATTATATATATCTACTTCTTGCTAACATTAATAGGCACACTATCATAAAAATCTTCCCCTGTTTCTCATGACCAATATGTTTACAAATGCAAAACAACAACAGCAATACCCCCACATGTTTTTACTGCTGGCTTATCAGAGTCAGATTCAAAGATGCATTAGGGTTCATTGTGGTCTTTCTTGGGAATTCTCTAGACCGGGGAAAGGGAATTTAAGATCCAAAAGGAGTGAAAAGATGAAAATTGCAGTGACTGAAAGCAATATTCAAAAGTTGCTCACGAAGGGGGAAAAAAACAAGCATACATGGGTATGGGAAGGCAAGGGATTTGTAACCACCAGTCTTTAAAGTAAGAGAAGCATCAATATGATAAAACAAACAGCAAATCACACAAACCCTCCAAACTTTAGTTAGAACCAAATGTGATTCTGACTAAATAAATATACCAAATAAAAATATTTGAGAACTTGTAACCAGATGTCTATATTTTAGAACCATTCAGATTGATTTTCATTTTTGTTGTTTCCATTTTGGGGAGCTGCTCTTCCTATCCAAAACAAAAAACAAAAACCTACCTGAATTGAGTAAAAGGAATTGTCCAGATGTATTTGTTGGAAATTAGATTCATCAGCAAAGAGGAATGATTTGTAATGTCCTTCATTTTCACCTCATTTTCAGACTGTTAGAATTCAACATTAATGACTAGCTACCAAATATTTAGTCATATTTTATATTCATTATTTGGAATATTTTTCTCACTGAATTGGCACATTTTGGTGGCTAAATATAATAAACATGTGTTTACTGAGTTGAGAGTAAATAATGAACATCTGTAACAGATGGATAATTCTTTTAATTGCTAGAAGATTGACATTTTCCCCTGGTAGCTATGGGATAGACAAAGAAGCAATGTGAAATCTGAATTTCGTTTATCATAACAGATATGATAGGGAGATATTTACCATTATATAATATAGAATATTATTTAGATTAAATTTTCCTTTTTCATGTACACTTGAAAATAAATTCATGTAGATTTCAAACATAAAAGAACTTTATTCTGAATAAATGTCATTTTCCACAAAATTTTCATTAATTATTCCATTTCCTAAAGATGGTGTAAAGAAAAGATTTCAGAAGGCTGGCTGTATAGTGTAGTCTAGTACTCATTCTGATAAATACATTATGGAATACAAAGCCAAAGGATGTTTTTCCCAAGTGATTTTTTTACCCTCCATCTTTTGATCCTTCTTTGTCATTTAAATGTTCAGCAGCATTTAGAACATTTTCTGAGTTTTTTTCTTCCTTACTTAATGAAACATAGGTATTTCCTCTTTGTTAATTTAAACCTAACACATCTCCCATTTGCAAGACCTGTTTTCATCGATAGGTCCTGAAAAGAAGATTAGGGCCAGGCAGGAAATATTTTTTTTGCTTAGAAGTCTATTCTATAGACTGAATCATTCAGGTAGAACTTGGGAAATGCAGTAGCATGATAAGAATACTATCACATAAGGGCGCCTGGGTGACTCAGTTGGTAAGCATCTGCCTTCAGCTCAGGTCATGGTCCCAGGGTCCTGGGATCAAGCCCCGCATCAGGCTCCCTGCTCTGTGGGAAGCCTGCTTCTCCCTCTCCCACTCCCCCTGCTTGTGTTCCCTCTCTCGCTGTGTCTCTCTCTGTCAAATAAATAAATAAAATCTTTAAAAAAATACTATCACATATTAATCTTTTAAAATCAGGATGATGTCTACCTTTGTCTATCTACAAAATAACTCTCTTTGTTTTCTTCTTCAGGTGTTCATGCATCACATATAACTTTCAAATAAAAGTAGGGCTCACTAAAAATAAAAAAAAATTAAAATAAAATTAAATAAAAGTAGGGCTCACTAGGAACAGGGACATGCTCAAATTACCCTAGGATATAGGGTAACTTATCATCCCCCGTCTACCCCAAATCTGTTCTTTTCTTCCTAGGCATATGGCTGCCCTGCTAAAGACAAAATTTCCCAGCCTCCCTTGTGAATAGATGTGATCATGTGACTAAGTTCTCACCATTGGTTACTCACTCACCAAGGTGAGTAACATTGATTGGGCAACTTCCAGGTCCTTTAAAAAAATGCTTTTCTGGAACTTGCTTTTCTTTCCTTTCCTTTCTCCTGGCTGGAATGGATCTTTTAAGAAAGATCCAGAATGGGAAAGTCAATTGTAATATAATGGCTCTAGAAACCAGAATATCTTGTTTTTCCTCACTGTAAGATTTCCAATACTCCTTTCTCTAGTTTTGTGCTAATGATGATTGAACAAATCCTGGTCTTGCTGGTACTAACTTTGCTCTCTAGTCTTATTTCATGACTTCTGCTTAGGCACACCCTCTCCTATCTTGTGGTTTTTGCTGATTGCCTTCTCTTTGTGTGCTTTTCAGCTTACAGAACCCCAAGTAAACTCTTCTCTCCGTATGAATCACATTTTAACTTTTTAAGAGAAAATGTCTGATTGGTTTCCATTTTAATTGTTATCCCTGTTGGGCACAACACTCATTCCAGACCACTTTATGGGCTTCTAGGGATCCTAGTGTTGGGCAGCCCTTAGGCCAAGTATTGTAGGAGATTTTGCCAACTTTGGCTGCCCTGCATCCAACCTCCTTCCTATTTGTTTAGACTTTCCATTGCACATGTTTTTAGAAGCAGCCACAAGAAGCCAGGAATTTCTCCTTGTTCCTTGGCTAAAAAAAATGGTCACATGACCTAGGCTCAGAAAACCAGGTGCTTCCATCTGGTATTCAAATCCAGACAAAGTGACATAAATTCCCAGGGCCAGTTAAAGACCATATGCAATGGTGGCAGTATGGTCAAGAGTTCAATAGCCTTGAGCAGTGTTATTTTAAGTAGATTGTATATGGGACATTCTCTTGGCAATGTCCCTTGCTGCTCCTACACTCCTGAAAGATTTTTCAAACTTTATGAATTCTATGAGTTTCTCAGTATCTGTCTTCCCCAAAAAAACCTTGTATGGTAAGGTAGCAATTTATCTTGCCTGCACCGCAGGTCTCAATGGTTGGTATTGGCACCCATCTGTGATCCAGTCAATTGTGACCGACTTGGCACATGATTGGCTTTCCTCAGAAATGGTTGCATAAGTAAGGCAGGTAACCTGGGGATATTAGGCTACACAAATTTAAAATTATTAAAAGATAAAAAAATAAGGTAGAAAGAGAAGCCTTTTTGCATGTACTAGTTTACTCCCTATAAACAGAGAGCAAAGATGCAATAACTTTGAAAAGATAATGAATTCATTGTGTTACCAAAGGCTTTCTCTTAGCAGAGCCTGAATCCAGGACTGAAAGAAAAGCCAGCCTCTCTTCTGCTTATATTCAGCAAGGCTTCCCTCTGCTCACCAGTGACTACTGGTTGCAAGCACAGTGGAAGCTAAACTCTAGCCATGGCTTTAATTCTAAAACAGTGTTCACAAATCCACTGTTTGGAAAAGCCACATTAATGTCCTTCAGTATTATTCTTTGCAAATTCTGTAGTCTACATCAAGTCATATATATTGTCTCAATTAGAAGCACTAAGACTCTTCTCTGGAAAACAAACATAGGTACTAAAATAAAATGTTCTGCTTTTAAAAATAAGACAATGGCCATTTAAAAACACCCTTCTTCCTGAAATTCCTGAGAATCATTGCTATAAAATCGTGGGGCTCTTATTAGACAAGTGATGGATATAGCTCTTTTTAAAAGCTTTTAAATGAATGACATGGTATTTGTAAAGAATTTTAATGACTGCCCTTCCTAAGTCTTACTATTATACAAGGTGATGGAACTAATATCCCACTGATCAATCAAGAGTTTCCTTTCTTTTTTCTTTATAGATCCTTTTGTTTTTCATTTTTAAAGTTAACAACAGTATTCACTAAGCAATGAAAAATAGACACCCATTCAAGATAACGTAAGTCCTGTTGATTTTCCGTTTTCAGAATCAACCTACCCATAAAGCATATACGAGATTTGCTTATGGTTACCAAATGGAATTTAAAAGTCCTGCCGATCATGAGGCAAAAGTACCCCTGGCAGAATGTGAGAGATGAATGTGGGAGTGAGACACTGAAGGAAGTTGATGGAACAGAAGTAGAGGTTTAAGTTGATCCAAGTTAGAAAGTTTACCAAAGGTGGAACAAAACAGTAACGGAGGAAGAGAGAGTCAAATATTGCAAGTGAACGAAATTCTCATATTTTATAGACGAATAAGTAAGAAGCGGTATCCAGAGTAGATATATCTGAATTTGCTTTTACTCTTTATTTCAACATGGCTCGGCAATCGATACTGATACGTGGATGTCGCACTAATTGTCCAGAAGATCCCACAAGAAGATAGGATCTAGAGTATGTTGTGCTCTGCTAGACCAGGCCTATGTTGAAATAACGCAAGCTAGTATTCGACTATTGACAGTACTTTCTTTCACACGGTTTATAATTTCTCCTTGCTTGTTTCTCTCTCTCTCTCTCTGTTTTACTGTCTATTGTGCCTGCAGCAAGCATGTTGGTAAGAAATGGCTTACACTTCTCCTGGGGTTGAGGATGGCTCAGAGCAGGCCCTGAGGACCTGAGGGGACCTGCTCCTCAGTAGCTGGTCCTCAAACCAGCTACTGAGGACCCAGTGAGCTGCTTTAGGTCTGTGTCTTTGTCTTCTTGCCCATCTCATTGCCACCTCTTTTCCATTCCTATGATAGTGCTCTCACGGGTGTCTTCATTTCCAAATAAAGAGAGCATTTCTCTCTTGCCTTGTTGTGGGTGTCTTCATTTCCAAATGCAGAGAGCATTTCTCTCTTCCCTTGTTGTCACAGGCCATTTTCTCTGTGAATCCTGTGACTTCTCATTCTCCCTTGGCCATTTCTAAAAGCTGTCACTGCTGTATCTTGAAACTTTGTCTTTGTCTTCTTTTCTCCTCTCTCTCCTAAGTCTCCCCTTGTTTTTCCCAGTTTTCCTGTAAGAAGGCTGATGGTGATATGTGTGTGTGTGTGTGTGTGCACGCACGTGTGTATAAGTAGATATACATGTGTGTATGCACACATTCACATATTGCCCATACTCCTTTAAATACAGCAAATTCAGTATGCATCTCCAAAACATACTCCCATTCTTGTCAGTTTCAGCCAGCTTGTCATTTTCAGTATTGTTGGGTAATCAGAGTGAGTTTTCTTACAGTCAGAGACTTTGAGTTTTAGAAACTGTTCCCAGTTTTTGAACTTCTGTGAATGTTTCATAGTGCTCTGATGCAGGTTCATGAAAGTAGTAGTTGATCCTTAAGGTGAGAGTCACCTTTTTTCTTCCAAAGAGAAAATTGAGTGTGTTACCCATGTAATGCACACATTCTTACATAAGGAACATGTGTTTACATGTTTATTTTCCACCTGTATATCTTCTTTGGTGAGGTGTCTGTTCAGCCCTATTATCAATAGGGCCTTTTCATGCTTATTAGTTAAAGATTTGTTATATTTCAACAAAGGTAGAGACATTGCAAAAAAACACAAAAAATAGGATTGTAGATATATATTTTTTGTAGATATATTTTTTTAAGATTTTATTTATTTGAGAGAGAGAGAGAGTGAGAGAGAGCACAAGGGAGAGGGAGAATCAGTCTCCCTGATGAGCAGGGACCCCCGACAATGTAGGGCTCCATCCCAGGGTCCTGGGATCATGACCTGAGCCAAAGGCAGACACTTAATCAACTGAGCCACCCAGGCACGCAGTAGATGTATGTTAAAGTGAGATCAGGACAGAAAAATGTAAGCTGATTCATCTGGCAAAGAAAAGCTGTGAATATAGATATTTCATGAAAGGGAGAAACTTGGAAAAATATTCAAAATAGGCTTTAAACGTAATCACTTGATGAAATATATTGAGTGATTCTGATGTCAGCTTTCAATGAAGAATGTTGAAACCCAGATATAGAGTGTATGGCTCTGGATACCACATTGCAAAATAATGCTTTTTCTGATAATGTGTATTAGTTAAAATTATACAGTAAAATTATAGAGATGAGCTTAATGGTCGCCTAAATGATTTCAGCAATGGTTTTAAGTTGTACACCACTCCTGGAAGGCAAAGTTTGTTTAACTCACTCTGGGATACTTAGCATTGCAAAGTGTGTGTCTTAGGTCCTTTGCCAATTCTTTTAAGTAAGGATTATATCCAGTATTAGAAATGTAGCCTTTATTATGCTGGCAGGAAGATCCACCAGAATGTTTCCTTAAGGAAGGATCATTTCTCACCGTGGCTTTAAGGGTCTTCAAAGTCAGAGAGTGCTGCCATAATAAATTTGAAGAAAGTTAACAAGTGCAGGCAAGGAAATGACTGGAGGAAATATTTTGAGAGAAAAAGAGCAAATGTGGCAATTATTTACTTGAAAGCAAATGCTGCATGTTTAATCAGCATGAGAAGAAAGGAAAAAAACAAAACAAAACAAAACATTTTTTTTAAGTCTCTTTTTTTAGAATCTGCTATGTGAGAAGAGAGTCCTTGGCCCACCAGGGATGGGGACAGTGGCAGAGCAGTCCCCCAGTCCCCACCCCACTCCAAAGGCAATAACTTTTGCACATTGCAAACTTGACAAATGTATTCGAAGTTTTCACACCATCGCTTCCTGCTTCCTCATTTAAATACAGAAAAACACCGCTTTATCTTCCTCTGCAGGAGCTTTGATTGTTAGTTCATTTTTACAGAATGGTTTTATTTAGGGTTTGCAGCTTCTTCTCTAACCACCATGTAGCAGCCCTTCAAAGCCATCTTCTCCAAGCCTACAAAAAAAGAGCAAACCAGGAATGTTCTTCCTTACTTTACACATTACCTACATTCTCCCCTTCTCTCAAGCAGTAGCTCACAATTTGTTTATTTTCTGAAGATTTTCCTACCAATCTACATCACAAAATGAGCATCGAATGCCATCAAAATGTGAGAACTATGAATTCTACCAGATTTTCACATGTTTGCTTATATGCTGTCTTGGATCAGTGTATCATTTTTCATATGCATGCATCCTGCCTCCCCAGCTAGACCTTTATGTCTATTCCCTTTGTCAGCTCTCACTACTGTGGCCCGGGTCTAGTTTTTTTAGCGGAAATACGCTACATTTTATATATTCTTGAGCTACTACAGAAAAAAAAATGCTGGGCATTCCATAGGCACTATTATAATAGAGTCCCCAATAAATGAATAGAATCTCATAGATTTATTCAGTTCATTTTATGGGTCTCTCAGCATATCCAACACCTAGAGCAGGTCCCAACACCTAGAACAGTCCCTGGAACTTTAAGAGTGTTCAATACATAGTTGCTGAAAGAAAGAATGATATATATATTTTTTCAAATATTTCTCTTGTCTTAAGAAAGATGCATTTTTAACATGGAAAATCTCCTTTTCCTTTGCCTGGTCACCTTCTCCTTTCCAGACAGATGGTAAGGATCTCTCTCAGAAAGAATTCATTCTACATTTTATATCTTAGAGTCTGATTTTTTTTCTCTCAATTCAGATTTAATTTTATGGTGGGATTTGGACATGATTCTTTTGGCACTTGCCCTAAATACTTTAGCACTCTGGATTCAAGTGCATAGTGATAAGAGGTAGGGTTTCACTTTATAGATCTCTTTTTTCTGTTGAAAGTATCAAAAACTATTTCTTTGGAGGCTGTAGCTCAAAAGCCTTTGCTATGAAACACATAGCATTCCATCTTTACAATAAGATTTTTTTTCAGAACCCCTCATGAGAGTTTAAAAAGCATGTAATACCAAATCAGAGTTGACATAACCTGTGGTAGTTTCCCTACGCTAGATTTTAAAACTTTAATGAACTTAAAAAATATCTGATTTCTCAAAACTCCTTCTCACTGGAAGTGAGAAAAAAATTACTTCATACTAAAAACACAATTAAGTTCATTATCCTTTACCTTTTATTGTAACACTTAACTGGCCTTAGATAATATATAAAGGTGTGGTTTGGTGGGGTAACCCCTTTACATCTTACTGGTAATTAGACTCTGGGATATCCATTTACCCCTCTGGACCCTATGTAAATATTTTGGTTGCATACCAGAGACTGCTTACCGTGTGTTTAGCCTAACTACCTATTGTGAGGACATAAAATAAACCCAATTTGCACAAGTTATGAAATTTCAGTGATTAATTTCTGCTGTTGGGTTGGAAAGATTTGTTCGACCAAGTTATAACTTGTCCAGAACTAACAGTCTTCAGGCTGTTTACGTGGCGATCTGATAGTCTGGAGGAGAAAATAAATAAATTAGACACTGTCGTATTCACTAAGCCTTTGATTCACACACCCATTCAGTGTGGGCCAAATGTATCAGAGGATTTTAAGGCGATAGGAGAAGAGTTCATTCCAACAGCACCTGAGACCCGGGACACACGAGTGGTTTGCTCAAGGTCACACTGCAGGAACGGCCATGTCCACGAAGACCAACATGCTGATTTCTGGGGCAGTGTTCTTGCACCTTGCACCATGCTGCCTCCTACTGAGGAAAGCCAATGTGCTAAGTCCCATGCTCCTGAGAGCCTCAGGATCAGCCCTCATCTGTGTCCTCACCTCCTCCCCCAAGAGTGTGGTTTGTTTTCATCCCCTGGCTGTACCACCAGACACTCTCTCACACAAATCTACCACAAGACCAGGGCCAGGAGAATTCAGCCACCGGCCATCAGCCTTTTGGTCCTGCATGACTTTAACAGGATTTCCACACAAAGGCTTAAGGTTGATGACCTTCAGGAAGCCACTGTTAAAACATCCCCAAGCGGGAGGAAAGGGAATTAGGATACGGGACTTTGCTTGTTCTTCTCAGCAGAAACAAGGTAACCCTTGATATTTTTAATTCAGTAAACACCCATTGAATATGTAATATATGCCCAATCTCATCCTAGTGAAACCCAAATATTCTAGCCCCCTCACCCCACCAAGCCTGTGGCCACAACTGAAGGCATGCTACTGTGGTCGCTCAAACAGCACCCTCCTGGCAACATTAGGGTGTCAGTGCCGATGCCTGGCTTCCTAGGCCCTTTGCTCTGCATGGGGATCTGCAGGAGCTACAACCTCATGCCTGCCCAGCACCCCCTAACATTGCTGTCTCCCTTTGTTGTAAAGCCCAGTTTAATGCTACCCCATTCAGAGACCCTCCAGTAATTTCCTACCACATTTACAAGAGGATTCTCAATTCTCTCCTGGCTGACAAGTCCTACATAATCTGGCCCCTGCTTTCCCATCTGACATCTGTCATGACCCCCGTGCCTGCTAGGCTCTAAGGCCCACCTGCTTGCTTTCACTCACAGGTGAAGCACTAACCCTGGTTACTGCCTTAGGCTCCCACAGTAATGGTCCCCTCTGCCTACTACGTTCACCCATCATCCAAATAAATTCCTCTTATCTCAGCCCAGTATCACAATCTCAATCAGCACCCTGGGGCCCTAGCAGTTAGGATTCTGTGCTCTCACCACTGTGACCTGGGTTCAATTCCTGATCAGGAAATACCTTTCAATGAGTAGAATGGGATTAATCAATGAGTAGAGTTAAGCAACCAGGAGAAAGAGCTAATCAATGAGTAGAAAGTGTCTGTTATGCAAGACGAGTGAGTCCTAGAAATCCCCTGTGCAACATAGACAGTCAATACTGTATCGTGCACTTAAAAAATCTGTTAAGGGAGTAGGTCTCATGTTAAGTGTTCTTAGCATGATAAAATAAAATAAAAATTAAATTAGCTACTCAACATTATATAATCCATCATTCTATTTTATTTTCTATCACACCTACCCCTCTCTAATGGAATAAGCTCTACAAAAAATAGAATGCAGCCCACAGGGATAATTTTAAAGTTTCTGGTAGTCACCTTTTTTAAGTCAAAAGTCAAAAGAAGCAGAAATTAAGAAATTAATTTTAAGAATCTATTTTATTTAATCCAATACATTCAAAATGTTATCACTGCAACATATAATCAATATAAAAATTATTAATGAGATGTTTTACATTCTTTTTTTTAAAGATTTCACTTATTTATTTGAGAGAGAGAATGAGATAGAGAGAGCATGAGAAGGGGGAGGGTCAGAGGGAGAAGCAGACTCCCTGCTGAGCAGGGATTCCCGATGCCGGACTCAATCCCATGACTCGAGGATCATGACCTAAGCCGAAGGCAATGTCTTAACCAACTGAGCCACCCGGGCGCCCCAAGATGTTTTACATTCTTTACTTCTGACTCCATCTTTGAGATCTGCGGCATATTTTACACTGACAGCTCATCTCCATATAAACACTATCTTTTCATAGGAAATGGTGGCTCTGTATTCAGATTTCATAAAATTTAAATTTGAAAAACTAGATTCACAAACCCAGGTTATTCCAGAGGTACTTAAAAGTTCCCCCAATAGGGAAATCGGAGAGGGAGACGAACCATGAGAGATGATGGACTCTGAAAAACAAACTGAGGGTTCTAGAGGGGAGGGGGGTGGGGGGATGGGTTAGCCTGGTGATGGGTATTAAAGAGGGCACGTTCTGCATGGAGCACTGGGTATTATGAATCATGGAACACTACTTTAAAAACTAATGATGTAATGTATGGTGATTAACATAACAATAAAAAATTTTTTTAAAAAAGTTCCCCCAATAACTGCATTGAGTAAATGTTCTAAATTTTCAATTTAAATTAATTTAAATTTAAAAATCAGTTCTCTGGTCACACATGTCTCTAGTGGCTGTCATATCAGATAGCACAGCTCTAGCATTTTTTTATTGCTTATTTGCTGTTTTTTCTTTCCAATTTTTGTCCCCACTTTTATTTACACATAGATCTCATTTATCTGTCCACTACTGTATTCCTGGCACTAAGCACAGCCATTAGTACAGAGTTTAATAGATACTTATTAAATGACTACACAAACCTGCGGGCCAGAGATTCCTATTTCTCAGATGACATAGCACTGTGGCTCAAAGCAGTCTCAAGCCAGATACCTGGCTTTGAATGTGACCTTGCTACCTACCAGCAACCGAACTTTGTGCATCTAAGGCTTTCTGTGGCTCAGTCTCCTCATCTGCTGTCAAAGGGAATAGCAGCAGCTGGTGCCCCAAAGTTGGTGTGAGGAGGAAATGAGTTGACATTTCTAAAATGCTTACAACAGGACCTGGCCTCAGAAATGCAATGTGGTTGCTACATAAATTCTACTGTGTCCAGTCCCACTCCTTGTTTAAGACGTGCTCTGAATCATGCCCCCATCATCTCCAGGTCCCCACCCTATCTGACCCTTGCCAATATGAGGAATTGGCTCACAGAATTATAGAGCCTAAAAAGTCCCTTGATCTGCTATGTGGAAACCCAATAAAGCCAGTGGTGTCGTTCAGGTCTGAATCTGAAGGCCTAAGAACCAGGAACACCAATGGTATAAGTTCCATTGTAAGGGTAGGATAAGACTGATATTCCAGCTCTAACAATCAGGTAGACAACTCCACCTTCCTCCTCAGTTTTATCCTAGTCAGGCCCTCACCGGATTGGATGATGCCCACCCACATCCCAGAGAGACATCTGTTTTATTCAGTCCATCAATTCAAATGCTAATCTCTTCCAGAAACACCTTCACAGACACACCCAGGAAATAATGTTTAAACAAATATCTGAGTATCCTGTGGGACAGTCAATCTGACACATAAAATTAACTATCACACGCCCATGTTTGTTTATGTCTGAATTTTCATTGTTGACAGTGTCTAAATTCTTTTTATGGGAAGAGGGTTCTTGGCAGTTGGGACAAGGTTAAGGGATCATTGTGAAGAATTCAGCACACTACCTGACATATAGTAGGCACTCAGATATTTGTGGATTGAAGGAATTGATAAATAGATGATGTTCCTTAGGCCCTCTATAAATCAACTGGGAGAGGAGATGAGGAGTGGCCATATTCTGTCATCTTAGGTTCAGCTTCATCCTGATACATACACTATTATGAACATTACAAAATAAGCATCATAAAGTCCTTGCCTTCAGTTAGATTCTAGTTGGTAGAGGTGACAAGCAAAGATTCCTATCATGTATAAGGGCTCAGAGGGAGGAACAACATGGCCCAGTTAAGCCCTGGGAGTGTGGTGACGCAGGAAGGACACAGAGGTTGGAGTTATATAGAGCGGGGTTCAAATCCTTTCTCCATGGCTGGGTAACTCAGAGACGAAGGGCAAGTTATCTTCAACCTCTCTTCATCTGCAAAAATGAACTTTCCTGTTGGGATAAGTTCCCTCTGTCTCCCAACTGTCTGGTCATTCTCAGCACTCCCATATTGGAATGTGCAGCCTGATTCTCAAGCACTAAACCACAGAACTACTCTTTCCCCTGTACCCTCAAAAACAGTTCAGAGAAGGATGTTTTTACAGGTGTTGCCTTTAAATATCTCACCATAAAGGAAAACTATTTTAGTGAGGTTTCTATGGGGATTTCTTTGTTTATAAGCTGAAATAGTTCTGAAAAAGAAACCATCTATCTGGTTTGAGAATGATTTACTCTGCAGCTGATCTAATAGCAGAAAAAGTATATTTGCATTATACAATAAAAATGACTATGTTTGCAAGAATATGAAATTTTAAAATAAACCATTTTTTTAATATTTTATTCGTTTGCTCTATTAGCAAAAAGCAATTTCAGCAGGAAGAAGTATATGCTGTTTGGCTAGGCCATGCTTTCCCTTGGAAGAGTGATATTTTTGTCCTCCAACAGGAAAGTGAAGTTATTAAAATTGACTTAAAATAAAAACGAAACCAATAAAAACAAAAACCAACACAAAAGCTAAAACAACAAACACACCTCTATCTGTCATATCATAATCTGTGGTGACCAAATTGAGAGAGAGCTCTTAAACTCTGTGAATGCAACCATTAGGTGGACCCTCAGAGCTGCCAGGCAATCCTACTTCTTGACTCACGCTCCTCTCCAAGCCAACTATTTCACATTTTCCTATTATGGGTTGAATTGTATCCCCATAAAAATTATGCTCCCCCCCACTTACTCAGAATGTGACCTTATTCAGAAATAGGATCATGGTAGATGTAATTGGTGGAGATGAGATCATACTGGAAAACGATGGACCTCTAATCCACATGATATGACTGATGTCCTTACAATACAAGGGGAGAGACACACAGAGGGAAGATACCATGTGATGACTTGGATTGGAGGAAGAATCTACAAGCCAAAGAATGCCAAGCATTGCCAGAAAACCACCAGAAGCTAGAAGGAGACAAGGAAGTATTCCCCTCCAGGTTTCAGAAGGAGCATGGCTCTGCTGACCGCTTGATTTGAGACTTCTAGCCTCCAGAACTGTGAGACAATACATTTTTATTGTTTTCCATCTTGTCAATGGCATTATATTAAACCGGTTGCTCAGACTAAATGCTTGAACTTAGCATTGGCTCTTTTCTTTCTCTCTCATCTCACATTCAATTTAAAAAGAAAAATCTTGTTGGTTTGACCATCAAAATGTATGCTAAGTCTGTCACCTCTCAGCATCTCTGCTACTTACACCACCAGGCCATCATCTTTTCCCTGGTTTGTTGTGATAGTCTTCTACCTGGCTTCCCCACTTCCCTTGTAGTATCTTTTCTCTGAGGAGTTACTTTTTTTTTTTTTTAACTTCTATCTCATCTCTCTCCTGGTCTCAATGGCCTTCTATCACATTGCAAAGAAAACCCAAATTTCTTTCCATGGCGCACAAGGCCCAACATGATTGACTACTGCTCACCTCTGATAAGATCTCCTATCATTTTTCTCTTTACTGACTGGACTCTAGCTGCACTTGAATACACTAAATTCATTCTTGCTTAGGACTTTTGAACTTGCCAATCACTGAGACTGGAGAATGCTTCATCCAGACATTCATCTATATCATTACCTCACTTAATTGAGGTTTCTTGTCTTATACCACCCCTTCAAAAGAGAACTTTCCTGGTCATCTGATTAGAAAACACTACTTCTTTGCCACTCTATCCCTGATGCTGCTTTATTTACCTTTCTAGCACTTGTCACCAACTGGCATTATACATTTGTTGATTCATTTATTATTATTGGTCTCTCTACTAGAACTTAAGCTCTGTGAGAATAGGAACTTTGCCTTCACACTGTCTTATCCCTGATAACTAATACCATAGTAACATAGTAACAAAAGGACTGAAGTTCTAATCATTTCATAAAGGACTCTTGGAAAAGATTGGGTAAACGCTATATGCACTTGAGATTTTTTTTCATCTGTCATGGAAAAATATGAATAAATACTCCTAAAACACTGGAGGCTTAATATATTGAAAAAAATTAAAGAAATTTTAATTTATTTATAAAACTTATAACCAGAAGTGTAGTGCTGAAGAGAGTCACATAGCTCAAGCATACCTATCCCTTTAGGGCAAGGCACAATAGTTACATTCAGTTTAAATGGAAATTTTTATTCTTAATTAATACCTAATATCTCCTGACATGGTAAGAGACAACCAACTCAACTGCCCAATAGGGATTTTTCAGATACCAACTTCTTTTTGGTCTTAGATTTGGTCCATATTTAGCATTGAGTAAGAACTTTAGTCAGGAAAAGTTTTTACTGATACAAAATGTATAATATCCAGCATTCACTTTATCAGTGGCTTCTCTTACAGTTTCTAGACATCTACTGGTGGGATTTTGAAGTCACCACTATTCTTTTATTAGGCCTATGTGACTGCATCACTCCATCGGAAGACATCCATAGAAATTGCCCAATACACTGTAATTGAACCTAGTCTATCAAGTTGATGTGAGCTTTGAAAAACAGCATCATTTAGTAGAAACTGTTTTGACTTTAGAACCAGACAGAACTATCTTTTCAGCCATTTACAGCTAAAGCTCTGTCATTTCATCTGGAAATAGAGATAAAAGTCCTAACTTACATATTGAAACTATTTGAAAGATTATATATAAAGTCTCCAGAATGATATGTCCTCAATAAAGGAAAATTGTTACTTATTTTTGTCATCGTTTTCCAACTGCACAAGTGGATGCAAGTGCATTTCTACTCCATCTGGGCTTGTTTCTGAGGTGACTGGAACAGACAGATGAATTGGGCACTTGAAGTTTGTGGATATATTCATAGAGCACCTGAGCCTTCATTTTCAAAGTATCCATCATCAGTTATTGACGATGATGATTCAAAATGTAATAGATTGTCTGGTTAAATGTCAAATCACTTCGTCTGGTTATTGTGGAATTTTCTAAGCCAGATTTCTCGGTCATATTTTTCCAGAAGTGCACTGAGGAGGGAAGATGTCTACCATGCCTTCATAGAAATATTGGGAATAATGCTTAATTCCACAAGGACACCTATGCAACTCCAAATCCTTCTGTCCTATCCAAGAAGACAAATCTCAGTGCCATTGAGACAGTAGATGATATTGTAAGGATAGTGTTTAACTTTGTGAGAAGTACACAATCTGAGAATCTTACTATCATATTATTCATAAAAAAATTCACCTTTGTCATATCATTGCTAATCTTGACACATTAGATTTTGGCCACATCCCCACAAAGAATTGCTGCTATAAATGACCAGAGAACCTACTAGCAGGAGAACTGGAAACTTGAAGGTGAATGTATAAGCAATGATCTTCGAAATATATTAAAATAAAAGAGATAGACCAAGAGTGTTTAGGCATCAATGATCTGATTTGGGGGCTATGTGAAGATGTGCAAATTAATGGATCCATAAACTGGCATCCAGTGACAGGACTCATGAAAATAATCTGTGCCAAGAGAAAAAGAATCACCATTTACTCTTAAATTCATCATAACTATCATGCTGATAGTCATAACCATCGCAACACACACACACGTGCACACACACACACACACACACACACAGACCAGAGTTTAGAGGCTACTAAACCCAGATAACTGGACTCAGATGTTTTTCCCTGTTTCCTTTAGACACTGTATAAGTTTCTTGGATGACTTGGACAGTTCAAGACATGATTAGCTCCTTGATTATACAATAACCCTCATATTGGTGGAAAAAGATACAAACGTAATAGTATTTATGTGATCGTCAAAGATATATGCTTTGTTGTTAGAGAAAGACAAGAATTAAAAACAATTTTTTCGGGGGCACCTGGGTGGCTCAGTCGTTACGAGTCTGCCTTTGGTTCAGGTCATATTCCCAGGGTCCTGGGATCGAGCCCCGCATCGGGCTCCCTGCTCCGTGAGAAGCCTGCTTCTCCCTCTCCCACTCCCCCTGCTTGTGTTCCCTCTCTCACTGTGTCTCTCTCTGTCAAATAAATAAATAAATTTAAAAAAACACAATTTTTTCTTTGTTTCTATGGTCATTTTCTACATTAAATTGTCATAAAACATGGAAATATGACGTTTGAATACATTGAAAATCCTCACTTTAAGCTGTTTACTGGTTTGTATCTTTGCCTGCTTTCAGTTCTAACCTAGTCAAACCCTAACGGATCCATTTTCATCTCATAAGGGTGACTGTTTAGCGTATCATTCATCACCACCCTCTACACACATAAAGTCCCTATTTCATTTAGGGGCACCTGAGTGGCACAGTCAGTTAAGCACTTGACTCTTGGTTTTTAGCTCAAGTCCTGATCACAGGGTGGTGAGATCAAGTCCTTCAGGGTGGGGTCTGCTTAACATTTTCTCTCCCTCTCCCTCTGCCCCTCCCCCATGCTCTCTCACACACACTCTTTCTCTCTAAAATAAAATAAATAAATCTTAAAAAAAAAAGTTCTTATTTCATTTAAAGATACCAGGTGTGGGTACCTGAGTGGCTTAGTCAGTTAAGCCTCCGACTCTTGATTTCATCTCAGGTCATGATCTCAGGGTCGTGGGATGGAACCCTGGGTCAGGCTCCATGCTCAACGCAGAGTCTGCTTGTCCCTTTTCCTCTACTCCTCCCCACTGCTCTCTCTCTCTCTCTAATTAATTAATTAATTAATTAAATATTTTAGAATTTAAAATTAAAAATAATAAATAAAAATACCGGGTCCTATATTACCATGGATCCAAACTAGAAATCAGACTCCAAATGGGATATGTTTTCATTACTGCTTGTGCAAGGTTCTGTTACTGCTAATGGTAAATCTTTCATTACTGCTTGTGCAAGATTCTGTTACTGCTAATGTTAAAAGAGAATACAGCCCTACGTGTTCATTTATGAAAGATTTCTTTTCTGAAAAAAAAAGACACTTTTTTAATGAATGCATTTTTAGTACATAGACAACATTAAACATTACCATCATTGGTAATTATCTCATCATTTTCACAAAATAGTTAAATCACATTTGCTTCTGGAAGTCTGGATTAAATAAAACGGTCATTATTCTGATGGCACTGCACTATCAACTACATATTGTTTCTGTGCTCATTCATTAGGTATTTGTAAAGAATCTCTGATATATTTAAACATTTGGGATGCATAGTACTTTTAAAAAAATTTGTTTTAACTTCATGTCTTGCTCTTTTTCTTGTGTCAGCTCATGTCTTTTTAAAAATCAGAGATGCATTTATTTAATGAAATAAACCATAAGCATGTTTTAATAATTTTCGATAACTCCATAAGGGTAACATCTGGGTGTTTACATCAAAAGGCAAAATCTGGTATTCATAAGAGTTTATAAATAATATATATATTTTAGATCACATGAGTTTTCTGTCTGTGAAGTTTTCACTCTGCCACCTACAGTGAACACATAAACTTGAAAGGTTAATTGAATATTCTCTAACCATGAATAAGTAAATTCTTATTAGAGCCATAAAATAAGTTTCCAAATTAATTTTCATTCTGCACTGCAGTTCTGTGGAATTTCGTCTCTATTATACTAATGAGTATACCTTTATATTGAATGGGGTCTCTTCATGATCAAAACTACTTCCAGGGTAAAGTAGGAATATAAACACACTAAAACAGTCACTAAATGATTGGTTAGTGGGCAAAAGCAATTACTTCGTATTTTAAAACATAATTACCTTACTTCTGGGAGTGTTCTATCCGTCTGGGAGGAGAAATCCAATAAGTTGTGATTAAAGTCATTTGAATCAATGTTTTTTAATCTTCTTTCCTCTTATTCTATTTGTGTTGAAGATCTATTACGGGTATGCCATTGTGTGGGTAAATTTATTAAAACCAAGTAGTAAATTGGTATAGATTCATCTCTTTTTTGGTAATTACTGAAGTTAAAATCTGACTCAAATATTTCTAACTGAAACTACTGAACACTTCCTACAATTATTGATTCCACATGAGTTGCCTAAAACCCCTGCCATGACACTCTGCCCAGGCCTGCTCCCCATCGCCATCCTCTCCCCTCTTACTCATGGAACCTGCTTTACTTTAGTTGGGCCCCTCTCACTCAGGTGGAAGGAAGACAATCCATGAATAAATCATACAATTCATAGAAATGTAAGCACAGGGTAGCCCTCCACTGAAACCTGGCCCAGATATAGAATGTGATTAACAAATACTAATACTTGTTGAATGTACAAACTCCCTGTGATTTTTTTTCTTTTTAATCAAAATGAATAACTCAGTGGACTCTTGGGACACACACACACACACACACACACACACACGCACGCACGCACGCACTCCTTACTAACGTTTGTCAGGGGTCCATTTTAGGAACTCCTCTGACACTGTGGATCTGACTCAGTTTTTCTGTCATAAATGGGGTAATAATACCAACCTCACAAGTATTTGTAAGTATTAAATACAGTACTACATTTAAAGCACTTAGACTATTGCCTGGCATACCTTAAGCACTTTATGTATGATTAATAGTTGTTATGACTATTCTGGTCAGTTAGCCCCTTTGAGGGTAAAGTATTCAGTGAGTGCATATATCTCACTTACCAGAGATACAAACTCTGGAAAAGAGTGAATTGTTCTCCAAAGCTGAACTACTTGCTCCCCTGCAAAGCTTCCCTTTCTCCGTTTGGTCTTCGACGGATACCAGACCACATGTCTGGAGAAAAGATGCTCTCCCAAGCAGGAGGTAGGAAGAGAGGAAAGACCAGAGGATAGGAACAGCAACAAGCAGCAACACATTCCCACGTGTTCTCTGACATCCCAGCTTCTATTTCTCAGTAGCCGTGGATGCTTCCTTCTTCTTTTCTAGAACTCCAAGTGCTGGAGAACCTCGGGGATCAGCCTCATGCCTCTTCTACTCATCTCCCAGATGTCAATAGTAACCATGGATTTAAATGTCATTGTAATGCTCACAATTTCCAAATTTATTTATTACCTGAGTTTCGAACAGGCATATCCAGTTACCTGTTTTATATCTGTTCTTGATTCTGTCACCAAAATTTCAAAAATTAATGTGTCTGAGTGGAGTTGTTAACTTTTTCCCCAAATGAGTCTTGCCTATAAGTCTTTCCCACTACAGAATGTGAAACTTTCATCCACCCAAGTCCTCAAGCCTGAAACTTGGACACTATCATTGATGCTTCTGTAATCGTTACCCCCATACCTAAACTTTCAGCAAATCCTGTCGACTCTATAACCAAAACATCTCCTGAATAAGCTTACTTCTTTTGATTCCCGCTGTAATCATCTGAGTTCTGATGACTGTCACCTCTCAGCTGGGTCACGACAATGGTCTAGCACCCTCTAATCCATTTTCCAAAAAGCAGCAAAATTCATCTTCTTCCTAGTAAATTTAAGAAATTTGGTCTCACAAATCTATGGTTTATTGAGCAAAATTAACAACCAAGGAATAAGATTATTCTATACCACATGGTCTCTTATTTTGGGTAGTGAGGACCCATCTTTCTGCAAACGGTCCAGGCTAGCAGTGGTAGCAGTTTGGAGTCCAGAGTCAAAGATTTTCAGTAAGCTATGGCAGCTCCGTCAAATATCTCAATTTGTGACCCGCATAGACATGTGCCCATTACAACATTCAAGGGGTAATGATGTAATGTCTAGACTATTTACTGAAAGAGGCACAATTTAATCCCATCCAAGTGCTGGACTTTCCCTCGGGTCAAATATGTTCAGCAAGCAAGAACATTATTGTGTTGGATGGTTGTGTGCTCTAAGTAACTCCAAGCTTGGCAGCCATGCTTTAAGTGTCTCTGTGTACAACCCAGGTGGACAGAATTGATTTCGATGTCACAGCACGGACACGCAAAGCCAAGTTGAAGTGTGTAGTCCCTCCTTTAATTTCCTTCATACGCACAGCAATACCTGGTCCTGAGAAATCCTGTGTACCGTAGGGCCCCAGTGACAATCTTGACCCTCTGACATAACCACACATTTGCTTCTGTTCACAGATATGTTTGCCTGTGGAATTCACCTTTGGGCTTTTTTATTCCCATAGGTAATGCAAAAGAACTTTAATTGCAACCTCATGTCAAACCTTCTGGACATGTCCTAAATGAAATGATGGAGACATAAAAAAAAAAAAAAATCCTTTTCATTGGCTTTTAAAAGCAGTATGCAAAGTGACAGCAACATGTTTATTTATATGTCAGCTTTCACAGTGCAAACTTAATG
This sequence comes from Zalophus californianus, assembly GCF_009762305.2. Classification (NCBI taxonomy): domain Eukaryota; kingdom Metazoa; phylum Chordata; class Mammalia; order Carnivora; family Otariidae; genus Zalophus; species Zalophus californianus. Next base: position 128,750,581 of record NC_045598.1, read on the forward strand.
CGAACTAAGCTGCCAATTTTAGGGAAAATTTCTGACCCTATTTTTGAATGGTGGTCAAGCCAATGTGTAGAGTAGTATAGACATTGAGCACTTGGCTTCTTCCACATCTGGTGACAAAGGACAGGGCAGTTTTGAATGGGAATTAGGCCAGTGCCTGGAGGAGGAGACCATGCATGTCTTACCTATGGAGACATTCCCTTATTTTTGGATGCCCCATTTCATGGAAAAGCCCTTCCCTATTACCTTACTCCTCCCCGACAAAGCTTTGTAAGTTCTACCTTTACTTCACTCCAGAGAAACTCAAGGGACCTCTTACCTATTGCCTTAAGCATTAAGAGACCCAGAGACTGAGGTCTCAGCTCCTTGCTAGGGGATGGAACGCCAGATGCTTGAGCACCAAAGAACTGGGGAAAAGGAGGTATGGCAGAACAGTGCAGTCCATCTGTTTTACATATTTATTTCTTGCTTCTATTTATTCAGCATAGTACAAACATTTTCACTGTTAGGGATATGGACTGAATGCTTGTGTCCCTCCCAAATTCATGTTGAAACCCTAAGCCCCAGTGTGATGGTATTTGAAGGTGGGGCCCTTGGGGGGTAATTAGGTTTCCATGAGGTCATGAGGGTAGAGCCCCCATATTGGGTTTAGTGTCCTTATAAGAAGAAGAAGACACACTGGAGCCCTCTCAATCTCTTTCTCTCTTTCTCTCTCTCTCCCCCTCCCTCTCTCTCTCTCTCTACCATGTGAGAACACAGCAAGAAAGAGTTTATCTGTAAGCTCTCACCAGGAATCAAATCTGTCAGCACCTTGATCTTGGATTTCAGCCTCCAGAACTGTAAGAAATATCTGTGTTTTAAACAATTCAGTCTATGATATTTTGTTATAGCAGGCCAAACTAAGACAGTTATATTGCAGTAGTTATCAAAGTTATTATTTAAAGCATCCTAAAATTCTGCTGAGAATAGAACTACGTAGTACTTTTCACTTAATCATTTTATTTTGGGGGACATGTATGTTGTTTCTAATTTTTCACAAGTATAACCGTGATGAACACTCTTGTACATAAAACTCTTCCCATATTTAGTGATATTTCCTTTGAGTTCTTCCCAGAATCAGAATTTCTAGATCGAAATGTGAGACCCTTAAGTTATAGTGCCAAATCACTTCCCTAAAAGTTACAATAAAGTGTCCTTCTGTTAACAATGTAACAAGAGGCCTTCCCACCACCGTTATTATTATTGTCTTCAATTTTTTTTTAAATAATGTGATAGGTGAAAAGCATTACTAAATTTTAATGACGTTATTTCTTAATGATCAACAAATATGAACATTCTTCAGAGTCTTATCTTACAATAGACTAATTGTATTTTTATGAGCATTTATTTGAATCAGTGTCAAATCATTGAACACCGGTTTCAATGAACACACTATTCCAGGTACCTGGGACATGTAAATAGAGGGTTATGCACAGCCCGATCACCATGATGAAAGTGTAGTCACTCGGAATGATGCAAGTACAGAGTACAGAGGAGCCTTTTGGGAAGAGGGAATACTTGAGGGATTGCTCAGATGAAGGACAGTTGGGCAAATGAAGAGGGTAAGGGGTAGCAGGAGGCTTTGGGCCATACAGGGTGCAGGGGAAGGGATAGGCTATGGCATAGACTGCTGGGTTTTTTAAAGTTCTTATTTGAATTCCAGTTAGTTAACATACAGTGTAATATTAGTTTCAGGTGTACAGTATAGTGATTCAACACTTCCATACATCACCCGGTGCTCATCGCAAAAAAGCACAGGCATTTTTGGGTTTTTTTTAAAGATTTTATTTATTTATTTGAGATAGAGAGTAGGAGCAGGGGAGCAGAGGGAGAGGGAGAAGGAGGCTCCCACTAAGCAGGGAGCCCCATGTGGGGCTCGATCCCAGGACCCTGAGATCATGACCTGAGCCGAAGGCAGACCTTAACTGACTGAGCCACCCAGGTGCCCTGGCACGGACATTTTAAATAGTGTAGTGAAGGGTGAAAAACTGCAAGCAGTCAACATTGCTGGAGCAAAAGAGAGAAAAAGAAGTCTGTAGAGACTGGCAAAGGCCAGATTAGGAAAGGCCAGGTCAAACATTTTTAACTTTACATGTTTCTCTTTCCAGTTATCACTCTGTTTTTCCCTCTGCCTGGCCTGTGCTTCCAAGCTTTATTCTCTGGCAAATTCCTCTGCATCTCCTCAAACCCAGCTCACATCTCCACCTCCTCCTGGGTTAAGAGAATTAAGACCTTTTGGTTTCTGCCCACCTCATTCTACCAGCGAATTAGTTGATTCTTCTTCTGGACCCTTGGACACACATGGCATATTATAGGCATTGAAATTACTTCAAATTTCCGGAATATACACCTCATAAAAATCAGTACATTTAAAAGAAATCTGGGGATGCCTGGGTGGGTGTCTCAGTCAGTTAGGCATCTGCCTTCTGCTCAGGTCATGGTCTCATGGTCCTGAGTTGGTTTGGGATCCCTGCTAAGCAGGGAGTCTGCTTCTCCTTCTCCCTCTGCCCCTCCCCTCTGCTTGTGCTCTCTCTCTCTCTCAAATAAATAAAAATCTTTTTAAAAAATTAAAAGAAAATAAAATAAATCTGAAATACAGTGCACTGAAAGACATTTTCTGTCTTAGGGACAGTGCCGTCAGGGGAAACTAAACCAAAACATTATTTTAAAGAACGTAGTTGTCTTTGGCTTCCTCTAAGAAATCATTAATAACCAGTAACAGAATCATTTTGTTTGAGCATTCTCTGAAAGACTATTGCATTAGTCATTCCATTGACTTTGTATAAAATTTTTTGTTTTTCAGGAGACAGAAATTTTATTAGGGAACTTTATTTAGGTTTAGAATATAATTGAGGGAAAAAAATACCTGTATATACATTACAGGTATTTTATCCTAAAGTTCTTCTATCGAAAATTGTTGCTAAAGTTAAAGCAGCTCTGTGCAATAGAACTTTCTGCCACGGGGAAAATGTTCTGTATCTGTGTTGTCTAGTATAGTAGTTAGTAGCTACATATGCCTACTGAGCACTTGAAATGTGGAATTAAATTTTGAAATGTGGACTTGAACACTTGAAGTATCCTTGAAATCGGTTAATTTTTCATTCATTAAATGAGTATGTTTTGAGTGACTACTATGTATAAGCTGTGTGCTAGATTGCAAAGATAAACAGGTTATTGTTAATAAGAACCTAACAAATTTCACTGGAGATTTAAAACATATCTAAATAACTGTATACAGTTAGCCCATGTAGCATTAGTTGGAAAGAGAGAATATACAACTCCCCCTGGAATGATCTGTGAAGGCTGCCTGGAAGAGGTGACAACAGAGCTGGCCCTGTAAAGAGGAGTAGGATTTCAGGTGAGACTGAGAGGTGCATCATATTCAGATTCATGAGCATAAATAGGCCAAAAGGCGGCTTGTTCAGAGATCACACATGTTGTGGATGAGTAGCGGGAAAAAAGTGTTAACAGAAGTGTGTTAGGGACAGATGAGTAGCTATCAAAGGGCAACTTAGTGTTAGGTCCTCATTTGGGCAGAAAATGAGGAAACCTGATAGCACTGGATGGGAATATTGACATTACCAAACTTGGTCTTTGGAGTGATTCACTTTGGCAGTGTTGTGAGGTTGGACTTAAGAGAGGGAGGAGAGGTGCCTGCATGGCTCCATTGGTTGAAGAACTTTTGGTTTCAGCTCAGGTCACAATCTCAGGATCCTGGGATGGAGCCCTACGTGGGCTCCGCATTCAGCAGGGAGTCTACTGGAGGATTTTTCTCTCCCTCCCCCTGCTCATATGCTCTCTCTCTCTCTCTCTCTCTCTCTCTCTCTCTAAAATAAATAAATCTTTAAAACAAAACTAATAAAATAGTCTAGGCACAAAATAAGCAGGCTAAAATAGTGACAACAGGATTGAAAAATAATTCACAGGGGCTCAGTCTGTAAGCGTATGCCTTTGGCTCAGGTCATGATCCCGGGGTGCTGAAATCGAGCCCCACATCAGTCTCCCTACTCAGCGGGAGCCCTGCTTCTCCTCTCCCACTGTCCCTGCTTGTGTTCCCTCTTTTGCTGTCTCTCTCTGTCAAATAAATAAATAAAATCTTAAAAAAGAGAAGAAAAGAAAAACAATTCACAGATAAAAGCAACGATTCCGAAAAAGTCATCAAGAACTCTAAAAGTCTTTTATTATATCACTAGTAATTTGTATTCTTGTTCTTCCGTGTGATAGTTTTTCTATCTAAATGTTCTAATCGTATGATCGTACAGCCCCAGATGATGCCGGAAGTACCCACCTAGTGCCAGAAAACGACCCATTCCTCATTAAAATCCTAGGAGAACTACGAGACCAATGTGTTTCTTTTAAAGAGGCTTGTTCTCATTCCTAAAGTTGTCATGAGGTCCCCATGGAAGAGTAGTCTCAGAAAAAAATAGGACATCAAAACACATTTGGTTTTTTTATTACATTTTCAGGCTACTGCACTTTAAAAGTGTAGGTTAGATTATAATAAGAAAAATCTTGCATATGCCAAAAAAAAGTCTTCATCAAACTGCTACCTTATGAGACTAGATCTTTCTAGCTGACTGTGCTTCCACCTGAAACTATGTGAATGAATTTCAGTCAAACAGTCAAACCACTTGTTAAAAAAAATGTATTCCCCACAGTATACAACAAAGGACTTCTTTTGGAATTATAATACATATCCATGAAAGTGCATATAACATAACTATACAGTCAGCCGGAGTTTCCTAAGCTGAACACACCTGCATAATAACACCCAGACCAAGAAATAGAGCTTTACCACGCTGCCAAGCCCTCCTCACACTGTCATGCATCACTATCTCCCCTCCAAAGGAAACCACATTCCTGACTTCTAACACCATAAGTTAGTTTTACCCATCTTTGCTCTGTGATATCAATAAAATAAAACATATGTACTCCTTAATATGGCTTCTTTCACTCTATAGTTTGTGAGATACATCCACTTTGCTACATATGGTTGTAGGCCACTTATTCTCTTTTTCATATAGTATCTCACTGTGCAAATATATAATAATTTTATTTAGGCATTGATGTATAGCCGGGGTCAGCAAACTATGGTCCATTAGACCAGCTGCCTATTTTTGTAAATAAAGTTTTTTTGGAACACAGTCATGTTCATTCATCTACATATTGTCTATAGCTGCTTTCATGCTACAGTGGCAGAGTTCAACAGTTGCAACAGAGTCTATATGGCCTATACACTTAAAATATTTACCATCTGACTCTAAAGAAAAAGTCTACCAGCCCCTGCTTATACTATTCTATTGTGTGAATATGCCATTGTATTTGGGTATTTTCTATTTGGAACTATTACAAATATTGCATCAATGACCATTCTAGCTCATGGCTTTGCTGGGCATATGTGGAGTAGAATTACTGTGTCACAGGGTATGATGTATCTGGCTTTAGTAAATACTGCCAAACAATTTCCCAAAGTGGTTTTTTAACCAATTTATCCACCCACTAGCAATGTATCAGTTCCAATAGCCTTGCCTGTACTTGGCATCTTCCATCTTTCTAATTTTATCCATCCTGGTGGGCGTATAGTGATATCTCATGGTGGATTTAATTTTTATTTCACTGGTTACTAATGAAGTTCCGCTTCTTTTCATATGTCTAGGGGCCATTTGGCTATCCTCTTTTGTAAAATTTCTATTAAGTTGTGACCTTTTTGAATGAGTTGACTGCCTTTTTTCTCATTTATTTGGAGTCACTCTTTTTACATTCCAGATATGATTCCTTTGTGGAACACATGCATTGTGAAGACCTCTCCCACTATATGGTTTGCCTTTCACTCTTTTAATTGGTGTCTTAGTGTTTCTTATATTTAAGAAGTCTTTTCCTATTTCAGAGACAGGAAGTGTTTTCCTTTAAAGGGTCTGATTGTTTACTCTCCACATTTATGTCTTTAATCTATCTGAAATTTATTTTGTGTGTACGATGTGAGGTAGAAGTCCAGATACATTTTTCCCCATATGAGTATCCAGTTGAATCAGCACAAAATAGAATCTACTCATCAATTTGTGTGCACAGGTGCACACACATACATAAACCTACTGAGATTTCCATTAAGGATGCATTGACTGTAGGGGAGCCTGAATGGTTCAGTCGGTTAATCGTCTGCCTTCAGCTCAGGTCATGATCCCAGGGTCCTGGGATTGAACCCTGTGTCTCCCTGCTTGGCAGGGAGCCTGCCTCTCCCTCTCCACACCCACCCCCTGCTCATGCTCTCTCTCACTATCTCTCTCTCTCTCAAATAAATAAATAAAATCTTTTTTTAAAAAAAGAATGCATTGAATGTGTAAGTAAAATTGAAGAAAATAGACATTCTTTACAATTACAGAGAGTATTTTAGGCTACTTTGACAGAAACCAAGGAAACCTGTATTTATTCAATCTTTATTTATTCATTCAAAAGTGCTTATGTGGATATTATTGTGGCAATTATTGCACAATATATGTAAGTCAAATTATTATGCTGCACAGTTTAAACTTATACAGTGTTATATATCAATTAGATCTCAATAAAACCAGAAAATTAATTAAATATATGTTATTTTTTAAACTATACAGTATCTCTTAGTTAAGTGGCAATTGGTAGTTTCAGAGATTTGAGAAAAATTAAGAAAATGGAAAATAGTCACAAAAGATCACTTATGAGAAATTAGTAGGAAAGCCAGAATTTTCTTAGGGAAGTTTTGTAGGACTGATAGAAATAGAGACCATAAGATTACTGTGGTAAAATCCTAAATAAATTGCCAATAAATTAAGAAGAAAGTAGAGGTGCCTGGGCAGGTAGGTCAGTTAAGCGGCCAACTCTTGATTTCAGCTCAGGTCATGATCTCAGGGTTGTGGGATTGAGACCCGCATCAGTCTACTTGAGATTCTCTCTCTCCCTTTCCCTCCGTCCCTCTCCCCACTCATGCTTCCTCATGCTCTCTCTCTAAAATAAATAAATAAAACCTAAGAAGAAGGAGGAGGAGGAGGAGGAGGAGGAGGAGGAGGAGGAGGAGGAGAAGAAGAAGAAGAAGAAGAAGAAGAAGAAGAAGAAGAAGAAGAAGAAGGAGGAGGAGGAGGAGGAGGAGGAGGAGGAGGAGGAGGAGGAGGAGGAGGAGAGAGAGGAGGTTGATAGGTTTCATCTGGGTAGGGGTTTTGCCAGCAAAATGCTACAGTAAACAATGCAGTGAGGGATTGTTTGATGCTGGGTAAAAAATGGTTGAAATACAGGTTATAAAATCTAACCTGGATAGTAAATGAAAGCACAAGTGATACATGGAGACAAGAGGAGGTCTTGAAGCCCAAGACAGGTACAGTGAGGGGGTGTAGCCAAATGAAATAGCTGGAGTGGTCTGAAAGTGGGATGCTGGAATTTGATTTCCATGGTGGGCTGTTCCAGGAAATGGCACCTTCCAAAATGGAAACGGAGTTGAAATAAAGGATATTAATGATGAGCAGTCCAAGGAAATAAGAAACTAGGAAACTGAAGAAACTAGGAAATTGTAACCCAACATGATGGAAAGAGCTGCGCAGGAAGGAAGACAGGTACATGAACATTCAATAAATGGAGGGAGTGGCCTAAAGATGGATAGGTGGTGGTAATGAGGGAGGGAATGAATGAATGGCATGTCCTCTCATGAATGGCATGATCCGAAAGAGCAGTGGTTTGCAGGAGTGTTGGAGAATAACGGTTTGCTGGAAGACCCTCTGGTGAGGAGCATCTGACACTCCCTTGACCCTGCTGCAAAACAGACAAGCTGCTTTTACTGAAAAGAGATGGAGTGCTTCTTCCAGGAGGGAGCCAAGGCTCAGCCACAGAGAAAAAAAGAAAGCAAAAGCATAAAGGGAAGAGTTTCAGGGTGTAAGAGCTGGTGATAACCATGGGGGAAAAGTGCCAGGGGGACACAGTGAGGAGACTGTTGAGGGACACAATTTAGATAGGGAAGAGGTCATAGCGGCTTGATCAGAACCATCTAAATGTGCAAATAGATGTAGGCACTCATCGATTTTCCTCAGTGTTACAGTTAGAATTGCTTCAGAAGCCGCTCTGCTGCCATTTACATGGTGTTTCACAGTCTACAAAGGGAACCCTGTTTACTTTACTTTATATGAATCTCTAAACAGGAGAAGAATAAACCCCAGGCAGATGATTTTTTGAAATACCTAAATGGCATTTTTCAGTATTTGCATCTTGTGGAAATGCACCAGTTTGCATGGGATATTTATAAAATGCACATAGACAGAAATCATCATCCGCTTCTGAATGTCTTAATGCTCGGGTACCTGCTTTCTTCCACCATGTATAAGCCATTTGTGCCTTCTGTTTCCTCAAGTACACCTTTAAGGAAATACACAAATTGATGTGTCTACTTACAAGTAGTTCTGTCAGTAATAATCTTAATCATTGGGTTTTATCTGACATCTTTAAGGAGTTCTAAGTCTCTAACGAGTCCTTTTGAGACTTGTTGTTACTTTGAACCATGTATTTAAAATAACTGAAGAAGGGGCACCTGGGTGGCTCAGTTGGTTAAGTGACTGCCTTCGGCTCAGGTCATGATCCTGGAGTCTCAGGATCGAGTCCCATATCGGGCTCCCTGCTTGGCGGGGAGACTGCCTCTCCCTCTGACCCTCCCCCTTCTCATGTGCTCTCTCTCTCTCTCTCATTCTCTCTCTCAAATAAATAAATAAAATCTTTAAAAAAATAAAAAAATAAAAAAATAAAATAACTGAAGAAGTAGGAATGAGGACTTTCAAAGTCTTTCCTATATTAAGGATTAGCATTTCCCTGACAAAATTCAAAGAATCTATACTATTTCCACAGAAGAGCACTTTCAACAGTGACTCAGAAAGGAAGTAGAGTTGTACAAATCAAATTTCATCAACAAGGAGAAGGCCTGTAACAAACAGGCCTTGGTGCTTGCTTTTTACTTGTTATAGGGCTGGCCTTTCCCTTTTCCTTAATGCACCATAGGAATAATAATAGTGGTCAGAAAGTTTTCTTCCTTCCGAAAAATAAGTCACAATTGGAGACTCTCAGGATTCTCATTGTTTTCTTCATTAAAAATCAACCAATCCATATATGTTTAACACACCTTATCTGGTATGGTCCTGGGCTTTCTGTGTTATGAAACATAATGAGTACAGAAAGTTTTTATTTTCTTTTGGTTTTTTAACTTTTGCTATAAAATTAGGAAAAGCAACACAAGTATCTACTATGTGAAGCACAATTATCTTTGCCACATATTACCTTTGTGTTTTTTTCTTCCCTCACTGAAAAAAATAACAAACTATGTGTGCTGGTGGGCATGCTCACCACGCAGGAGGGGGCCAGGGGCAGCGGCTGGGAGAATGAGCTTTTGTTAGCTATCCCTTTTTTGTTTTCTTATAGGCTGGTCTTGACTATTACTTCCTTCTTTGTGCCTTATCTGTGGGCAAAATAATCCTCTGGAAAAATGAAGGGTAGCTTGACCCCTCATTTATCTCTGTCCAGAGTCCACTGTTACCAGACTGATGAAAAGTTGGGAAAAGGGTTCCGTCAGCAGAGCCTGCTAATTCGAAGTTCTCTGTCTGACTGGGTTTGTTTTGGGAGTATAGACTTTCTTTCTCTTAAGTGAACAAATTATTTTCTTTCTGCCCAACTCCGGCTATAGAATGATTAGGGCCCCTGAAGAGTAAATTAGACTCTGACAACTGTGGTAACGGAGAAGTTGGAAAGTCAACAGGGTTGTTAAAATAAGACTTTCTTTCCACAAGTGTCATTTTGTGTGCCAGAGCCAAGTGTTCATGACAGCACTGAGAAACAACTGGATTGATAAGTCTCCCATTAGATTTATCCAAGTCAAGGGGGAGAGGCTAGCTGAGATATGGACAAACCAGATGGCAGAGGTCCAGGGAGACAATCAAAGTTGGCTTTCGAATGGAATGCATAAAGCATACTTTTGCCAGTAATTTTAATTTCTTTCTGAAGTCTTCTTTGCCTTTCTCCAGAGGTATTCCATGTGTTGATAACTTACACCATTTCCCAACATTCTTCTTTTCCCTTAGACTGCAAACTGAACATTTATGCACTCACACAGATAATAGAGGAAATTAAACATGTAGAAGTAGTTGTTATCTTAGAATATGTTCCTAGAAATCTTTTTTAGGCCACATGTGATAACAGTGGAGATTGTGTCAAAGTCGTTGAGGGAAGACTCTAGCAGTCGGTGTTCATCTTACCTTGAGAGTTTAGGTGATGTATGGGGTGGGAGAAGGATGAAAAATATGAGCACAGTCCAAAATGACAATAAAGAACTCGAATAACTGAAATGAGAAAGAAGACATACAATATGTTATTCTTTGGGGGAGGAGGGGTGTCTTAAAATAGATATGATCTCAATTTGGAATTCACATTATATTACCACACTGAATGACAGCAGTGGTGATTTTTCTGAGTGTCAGGATTTAGTAGATTTTTAATGTGTTTATGTTTAAATTTTACAACACAGTTAACAATATAACTGGCATCAATTACTTGTAGGTTATGATTCTGGGAGGCAAGTCACCACACACTTTCCCACCTGCAAATAGGGAAAGACATAGTTGATTGAATTGTTGTGAAGACTAAATGGGGTGAACATAGATAATTATTCACCAGGATTCTAGAGAGTCTGGGGACAGCAGATGGACATGGCAAAAGGACTAGCTGAGAAAGAAGGAGAAAATGCCAGAGAGTAAATGAAGAAAGCTTGAATCTGACAATAGTTTGGGGGGGATATGGGCAAATTAGATGGGAGAAGAGCCTGAGATTTGTTACCACAGTTCCTCAGGACCGCAGAACCCTTCTAATCGCTCGTTACAGGGGCAAATGAGTTCAGTGGCTGCTTGTGGCACGCTCTCTGGTCCCTGAGGTTTACCCATGCATTACCCATCTTGTGACAAACTCTGGAGAGTCAGAGAGCACCAACCACCTCAGCCCTTGCTCTGTGCCTACTCTCATTCTCCCATCATCCCTAGACTTCTACATTTGTGTCTTCAAATTCAATCTGCATGTCCATGAACTTGAGAATGCCTCCCCTCACCTGTCCTCTTGTGTAAAGATGCTCCAGTGCTGGCTCATGGCCTGTCACCCTGGGCCAGGCCATCACTCACACACCCCCACCAGCCCCGAGCACAATTTGTGCAAAACTGGATTAAACAATACTCAGCACTTGAAACAGATTAAAAGTCCAGTGTGTCTGTCACTGTAAAATACGAAAACTTTTTCTCTACATTACATGTCCTTATTTTGATACTTGGATACAAACAGAGTTGTTATTAAAAGTCTTATAGAAGTAGTTTAATAATTACTATTTTTGGTAGCATGTGAAAGAAAAGTAAAATGAGACATGAAAGATAAAAGCCACATAGATATGTTTGCTCTATAATTTACTTTCCCTGAAGTATTAATAGCTAGAATGTCCCTTACATAACTATTTTCACAAACATACATATAAATAATAAGAACAGAAAATTTCATTATAATATTCTCAGTACATGTTTGTTCATGCCTTCATCTTCTTGAAGGTATATTTTGAAACTTCGGTTTTGGTATGCATTTATGACAAGGACATTATTCCGAAGTTTAAGGTTTACAATAATTCTCAGTTTTAAAATATTTTAAAAGTATATTCATGATTTTCAAATGTTCAAAGACATTTTTACATTTACTTGATGAAAACAAATTTAGTTTTTTTAAACTTTAAAATGAGAATAAAAACAAAAATCAGTAGCAGTTTATGTCTTTTAAACATAGCTCTAGGAGTCTATTTCCAAGAAACAATTTTCTCTTTTGTGACCAACTGTGAAAGAATATAAAGTTCTGTCATAAAAATATTGTACTTTGTGAGTCCCTTGGGCGATTAGTTGAGTCATCGCCTTAAGAAAGAGAAGACCAGGATTCTCTTAAAAGTACAGGGTTGGCTCCCTAAGTGTTTATGGGCCCTTTGCATATGTACTTTTCTTAAGAAAAAGAGAAACTCTCATACTCATCTCATTCATTTCTAATTGACAGAAAATAGGCCATTTCAGTATCTTTAAATCTGAAAAAAAAAAATGCCCCTTCAAAACTATAGTGATGTAATATCCATTTTGAAATACAGGGTTTTAGTGTAAATCTTCGGTTTTGTCTATGTTTTCCAAGGCATAGTTCTAGATAGTTTGTCCAGTTTTCATACCCAAAACAATCATTTTCCACAGAAGTATTTGTAGGAATCACCTAATGAATTTCTGTCTTTTTTATTTTAGTATCTGTCTTTTTATCACAAACTAACAAAATTAAACTTCAAAGAAACTGTATCTTTGTTGAATTACATATATTCCACAGATTCTCAAACAAAAATAAATATTTCCTTCAGAAATTAGCAATCGCCTGAGTGCCTGTGGTGTTATCATGTATTGTGTTAAACACCAGAGTAGTGCAGAAGAATATTTGATGTAGTTTCTGAACTCAAGGAAGTTCAAAGTTAATTGGGAGAATTAATTAAATTAATTAAAGGACATTGCAGTAAACTATATGTAACCTCTGAGAAACTCTCCAGGCATTCAGTAGAAGGAACAGTCTATATAATTTGGAGCTGTATTCTCCAAAGCATGTTCTAGCATGGCCCAGTAATTTCAGAAAAATGTTTTACTTTATCTAACATGTTAATATGCCTTATGAATCCAAGAACATGTGATATTATATTAATCCATTTATTCAAAAAATATTTATTGGGTGCCCATTATGTGTCATGCCATGGGAATTCAGCAGTAAGAAAAATAAAGCTGTCCTTCAAATGCAGCCTTAATGTAGGGCCAGCAGGGTGGCCTTCACCAATAATGTCACATCTGAGCAGAAGCCTGAGCAAAGTGAGAGAACAAGCAGAGTGGTTATGTGGGGGAAAGGTTTTCAGGGCAGAGGAAACCAAAAAGCCAAGGCAGAATCACATGAGGCATGTTGTAGGAATGGGAAGGAAGTTCTGGGGCTAGAGAAAAGGGAGGAACAGGAATCACTAACCTATCAAAAGGATGTTGGTTCTCCATATGGATTTCACCATTGAACCCTTACCTCTTTCTTGGAGAGAATCTTATGGGGCTAAGATGAAGAAGAATGATATGCCCATATGGCCAAGAATAATTAGGGGAGTTTGGATGTATTCTAGGCATGGGAACATGGCTTGGAGTTTCTGACTGACCATGTTGAAAAAGGACATTCCAGGAAGCTGGAACAGCATGAACAAAGACCGAGAAGAAGGAGGCAAAGAAAAGCAGGCATGGGACTTGAGACCAGGTAGTTATTTGGTCTAGTTTATTTATTCAGACTAAATGTCTGGAACACTGAGGGAATTACTTGTATATTTCAAGCCGAAAATATATTTTGCTAAAGTTAATGTGCAGCTTGAGTTGGCCAGAAACTTGTTTCATTTCTGACTTTGAACGAGTATGCGTCATTTTCATTGAGTAGGACAATTTTAAGTCATGATGTCTGTTCCTTGGGCAAGAAATGCCAGGCATTGTTCACAATGATTTATATGGAATTATTTAATGAATTCAACAAATCTCTCCTTAATTCATTCAATCATTTAGTCAGTGAGTCAGTCAGCTAAGATTTATTAAACACCTACTGTTGAAAATGTATTTTGTCAAGGGCTGTGTGGGTTACAAAACAGTTGGAGACCGGGTTGCTGCCCTCAAAGAGCATATGACTTTCCATGGAGTCCAGTAAGACTGACATTTGCTTTGGGGAACACATGATGTATGACTACAGAAGCTAATACCAGGCTGGCTATCATTCTAGAATTCTCAAGGAAATGTGTCCAAATGAAAAATCCAGAATTGTCAAGCAATTCATAATACATATTAAATTACTGCCCTGGGATGAATGTAAGATGAGCCTGAAGAAACTAAAGACTGGATCGTGAGCTGAGGTTTGTCTACCAAGGTCTTGTAATAACATTTGATTTGATGAAAAGGGAAAAAAAAGTAGAAATTATGAGCGTTTGATGTTGACAAAAGTTGGAAAATAAACTTATTTATGCACTTGGCAACATGTACTCTGCAATTCTGCTGTCAGGTCTTGCTCGTTCAGGAAGGCTTGTTTTTAGGCATACAAATTGCTAAAATCAAAGCCGCTGATGAGGCAGCTTCAATTCATTTCTTCCACATTTTCCACAATTAAAAACATAGAAACACATGAGACTCGCTCATTTCACTTTGTGTGGGCTGTTCATCGGTCCTTTTTAACTTCTTTGCTCCATTTCCAGACAATATCTTTCACTTGCCTTGTACTTTTGGAACATAGTCTCTGATGTGAACAACCTCCTGCCATTTCCCTTGACATAACATTCTCTGCATAAACAAAACAAACCCAGGGAGAGGAGTAAATGGATCTTGTCGGGAAGAAGGACTGTAAGCCCCGCTTCCCATTAAGGTACACAGAGAAAGGAAGACCTGATAATAGCCAACCAACTGAATATTTTCTCTGCCCTCCTGCCCTATCAGAGTTCTGGTTTCTTCAAGCACTGATACATGTGGGAACACCACAGAGTTAATTTTTTAGGAAGAGGATTTAGTAATACAATTCTTGCATAAACTACGCCTTTCTGCTAATATTGTCAATATTGCTTATTTAACATGAACTATTTGCTGCCTGATGGTTTTAAAATTTTAGTTCTCAGCTCCTATGTCTCCTCAATTACACTGTGATCATTAAGAAGGGCTCTGGTGACAAACATGGACATGGGCATGGACAGAGGGAAAGCTACGTCTTTTCTGAGTGTAGCACAGGGCTTTGAATGCACTGGATGCTCGTTTCCTATCTAGGGATCGGTTGCTGATTGCAGCGAAGCAACATGCTACTGAGATTGTGCCTGTGACATTGGCAAAGAATCCAGGCTCTTTTCCCAGCTCTGCATTTAATTAAATGCCAGCTCGGGGGGAAGTGACTTGACAGCACTTGCCTTGGTTTCCTCATTTGTAAAATTAAAAAAAAAAAGACTAAATCAACTTTAATATTGCTTCCATAATTGTTGAAGTTCTATAATTCCATAGTCATTCTGTAATTCCACAATAGTTCAAAATAAGAGCCATTAGCACATTCATTTGGCTTTAGGCCGGCAAACAAAGTGCTCAGCACTGTGACTAATTTTTCTGTTGAGCTGATTGGGTCTTTTCTTTTTAACTTTTTATTTTGAAGTAATTTTAGGCTTACAAAAGAGTTACAAAGATAATAGAGAGAGTTCCCTTACACTCGTCCATCTAGCTTTCCCTAATGTTAACATCGCGCGGGATCATGGTAGAATTATCAACATCAAGAAATAACATCGTACAAGACTATTAACCAAATGAAGAATTTATTCCGCTTTCACCAGTTTTTCCACCAGTGTCCTTTTTCTGTTCAAGGATCCAGTCTAGGATTCCACATTCCATCTGGTTGTCATTTTCCCTTGGTCTTCTCCCTAATTAGGGCTTTTGGCTGTTTGGAAGGGATACTAGTGGATGGTGCTAGTTCTGAAACCGTGCCACGGCTGCATATGGAGAAGGCCCTCATCTGGTTCTTTCCCCCTCCACGAGGTTGTTATTTTTACCTTTTCACAATTCATCTTCTCACACAGTCGCTCTTTAATCTCCTCCAGCTTTCTCAAGATTTCAGAAGGTGAGCCTGAATCTGCAAAATGGAAGTTTCTTCTTCTCTCCCTACAGTCGTCCCCACCTGGGAAAACTTCCACGTGGTCACCAAAGTAAGCCCTGGTAGAGAACTGTTTTGTGTATTCTGATTTTTAGTAGGGTTCAGAAGCGTAATGAACTGAAGTGGGCCCGGAGAAAGCGATCCTTACCTGTAGGAAACATTGATCTGTGTCATTATATGATTTTCATTCTTCTGTTATCAGTAGAAATGTGTTTGACTCATTACTAAACACTGACTCATTTCACAGTGGATTTTCCACCTTGAACTTGAAGCAAGATTATCATCTCAGAAGTATATGTGTGTAAGGTTAGGTCTGGGGACCCATACCAGCTCACCACCAAGGCTTGCCAAACTGTCCACCTGAAGCTCGGGCGTTGGCTCCTATTCTAACAGTCGGCTACTCCACAGCCAGCAATAATTGTGAGGCACACCTCTGGTCTCCTCTGTGCCAGGTTTTCATGGGTAACTGCTGAGCAGATGTCTCAAGTGAGACAGTCAGCCTGGAGAGTAATTGGGAACTGCTGAAAACCTCCTCCTTCGGGGGAAATTTTGGAAGACATGCTTTTCCCTCCTACTGTGTAGGCATTACAGATTGTCAAATTATACATGGCAGATGGATTATGGTTTGTCCTTTTAGTGACAGGAAAAACTGTTTCTATACCCTGGCAGAGGCATCCACTTACATCAAGAGATGATTCCACTGCTCCTCAGCTATATTTGGGAAAATGTTTTTTGGTCCGTTTTAACAAATGACTATAAAAGCTTTTCATTTTATTATGCCATAATTAAATAACCAGCTTTCATTAATATATTGTACTAGAAACCCTATAGGCATCCTATAATTACATGTAAGACTTGGCTAGTATTAGCTCAACTGCGTTGTCTTTGCAGTGTATAGGAAAATTACAAGATGCATCAAATGTGCGTTCTGAGTCATCTTGGCATTATTGGGAAAATGTTCTATTTATTTAAAAGCAAAAGGCAAATGTAGCTTTTCTTTCCCTGTTGGAGCCATTAGAGGAACTTGGTGTCTATTTTCCTTTTCCATGCCTCATTTCTTATTTTTCTTTTTTTTGCCCTCATGTCTTTCTTGCTTCTTGCCCCTTGCCTTTCATATTTTCTGTCTCTTTGTTCTTTCTGTAGATGTCATTGATATCTTCCCCAGAAGTCACTCTTAGGGAGTCGTTTTGACCTGGCTCCAGCTTGGATAGAAAAACTTCAAAGAATGACTGCCATTAAACTTTGTCATCTGTTGAATGAATAAATGGAAGAGAGTGGTGGTATCCAATAGAAAAATCATGTTTTAAAATTTTGAAAGAAGCACCTGAATGTTCTCATCTCCTGGTTAATTTGTCCTTTATAATCTATTCTATCCTGGAAAAAAATTATTTCCAGGGTGAGAAAGAAATACTTTAAATCCACCTGTTCTTCCTTCCATGTCCCACTGTTTAATCTCCTACTATCCTTCGGGTATATCCTATTACATTTCTGCTGTTTTCCTCAAATGCAGAACATCCAAGCCCCAAGCAATTTTTCTGCCCCACACCCCAGTCATTCATCTTGCTTAGCCTCAGGGCTCCAAGGTCCCAACTTCAGAATAACCCATACTCCTCCATCACCTTTGTGTCATGGGAAAGAGAGCTACTGAGTCCTGCCAGTCTTCCACCGAATGAGCTCTGGAGTCCATCCCCTTCTTCTCCTTCATTTCCATCTTTAGTTCAATTCATGCTCATCCCCAGACAGCTAGATCCTGGCAACACTGATTAACGGTTCTACCAGTCCCTGATACTTTCCTTATGCCTGCAGCCCTCCACCTAAATTATGATCTTAAGTTCCTGCTTTTATCATGGTACTTGCCACCTCAAAAGCTTTTATGACTCTCCAGAAACCTTAGTTCAACCTCTGTTTTTTGTTTTTATCTTTATTTATTAAGGAATACAGGAAATCTCCTGCCGATTAAACAAGAGGCCCATTTCTCTGATCTATACTACCTCCCAGTGTCCTTCTCAAATTTAGTCTGTTTTCCACTGTATGTCATAGCTCCTACTATTTATTCATGCCCCTTGTCCCATCCTATCATCCATCAGGTATTACCTAATTGTCGTGTCTTTAGAGCTCTACTCCTTAAACTTGTTGTCCCCCAGTGCAAGCTGGTGCAGCCACTCTGGAAAACAGTATGGAGGTTCCTCAAAAAGTTGAAAATAGAGCTACCGTACAATCCAGCAATTGCACTACTGAGTATTTACCCCAAAGATAACAAATGTAGTGATCCGAAGGGGCACCTGCACCCCAATGTTAATAGTAGCATTCTCCACAATAGCCAAACTATGGAAAGAGCCCAGATGTCCATCGACAGAATGGAGAAAGAAGATGTGGTGTGTATATATATATATATATATATATATATATATATATGATATATATGAAATACACACACACACACACTGAAATACTACTCAGCCATCAAAAAACCAAAATCTTGCCATTTGCAACGACATGAATTGAACTAGAGGGTATTATGCTAAGCAAAATAAGTCAATCAGAGAAAGATAATTATCATATGATCTCACTCATATGTGGAATTTAAGAAACAAAAGAGAGAACTATAGGGGAAGAGAGGAAAAAATAAAACAAGACAAAATCAGAGAGGGAGACAAACCATAAGAGACTCTTAATCATAGGAAACAAACTGAGGGATGCTGGAGGGGAGAAAGTTGGGGTGATGGGGTAACTGGGTGATGGACATTAAGGAGGGGAAAAAAGAGCGAATTTTACTCTATGTAAATTATACCCCAATTAACCTGACTTTTATTTATTTATTTTTTAAGATTTTATTTATTTATTTGAGAGAGAGAGAATGAGAGATAGAGAGCACGAGAGGGAAGAGGGTCAGAGGGGGAAGCAGACCCCCGCTGAGCAGGGAGCCCGATGTGGGACTCAATCCCGGGACTCCAGGATCATGACCCGAGCCGAAGGCAGTCGCTTAACCAACTGAGCCACCCAGGCACCCTAAACCTGACTTTTAAAAAATAAATAAATAAAATAAACTTGTTGTCCCCCAAAGTTGAATAAAGACCATTTTTTTCAAAGTTGAACTTAGCACCCTCGTGGAAAAATACTGAGTAATAAAATCAGAATTAGGTATAAGAATATCTAGCATTATTTTAGAGAGTTCTTAATATTTCTCCTCATATCTCACGGCCCTCACCCCCACCAGGATGCAGACACTGTAGATTTTCCACTATGGTATAGCATGGTCATGACCTAGGAAACTTTAAGAGCTGCATACATTGGAGTGTCACATCTTGGGGAAATTCCAGATAAGAGTCCACTTTTAATGTCATCCCTTTCTTCCTGGCTATTTTGCATAGCAAAGTCACTTTTGGTTACTCACTAAGTATACTCTGATTTAAATTACCTCTTCCAGCATGCCTGCCAATAATGCAAATGCAATCCTTAAAGATGCACTTTCTTTCTAGCTCTGCTAGTCTCCTCATAGTCCCACCACCTACATTTTTGCTTCTTATTAGCAATGGCTTCTTGCCTCCTCTTTGCCTACCTAATCTTTATTCATTTTTCAAGCCACAGTGCCTATCTCAATCTCCTCTGCAAAATGTTTTTACCCACGCTAATTCATGGTAAATCCTACCACCTTTATTGTTTATTGTGCCACTCATTTGCTGCCTATGTCACTATACCATACTTTAATTGATGTATATCATTAAGTTTTTCATAACTACATCTTATTTCCCTAAAACACTGTAAAATCCTAAAGGACTGATCATCGAAGCCAATGTTTTTCAACCTGTTGATCTTAGTCACAGACACCTTGGAGGTGGAATAGGGTTGGGAATCCCAAGGTTTTGCAGAGTCCAAGAATCCCTAAAAACATCAAGAATCCCCTAAAGACTAAATAGATAGTATATGGCTTACAAATATGCACACTGGTATTTTATGCACATATGGATGATGTGATATTTATGCATATGTGGATGGCATGATTAATATAAAAATAATTTATTTAAAATCTTGTTGAATTCATCCTACTTGTTAGTCATTTTTTCAACTAATATATGCTAAATATAAAGCTGCCATGAAGGACTCTTCAAATCTTTTTTACATTAAACTATGACATATCATACTTGAAAAAGTTTGTCATCAGTCAACCACATATACATATGAACCAACATAAAATACTTTTTCTCTGATTACTTCAACGTTAGCTTATTCTCTACAACTTGGTGGGGAGCTTTCTTTTGCAGCTAAAATGTTTTACCAACTTTGGCTATTTCCATACTATCAACCACCTGACAGGTAGGACCAACTAATTGTTGAATAAATACCTCGCACTAACTGCTCACAGCATGAGGTGAACCCCTGAAGAGGTTACAGATTGAAGTGGATGTGCCTATGGGGGAAATCTGTTTGTTCCCCTTCTGTAAGGGCAAGGAAGAAATGGCACCAGAATCCTTCTTCACAACTTCATTTTAGCAACCAACACTTGGAATTTTCCTGATCTTCCTTTCAAATCTCTTCTCATAGAATTGGTGTCTTCAAAAAACAGAAACTTGGTCACATTTGTAAAATATCCTAGATAGTGGAGCATTATTGCCAAACAGTTTGTTCAGTTTGCCAGAGGCCCATGAACTCTTAAGAAATAGCATAGACACACTTTAAGGATTACAAAGTTAGCAAATGAAGAATGAACCATGTTAAAATTGCAAGACAGGAAGATGTCAAGGGTTTACAGTTCGAAGTGCTCCCTTATCTACATGTCTGTTAATAAAACATTTTTTCTGCTCTTAGGCTTATGTTGTGTGACATTAGAGTGCCCAGCTTCCTCTAAGAATGATTTTGTACGTGTCGTAAAGCAGAGATATTAGCCATTAGAGATCAGTGTTTCTCCATTAAGCACCTAAATGTGTTAGAACTATGACTGCATTAACTATCATTGAATTAACAAAACATTTCTGTTGTTGACACCTTAATTAGCTCATTAATTATGTTTTAATTATCCACTGTCCATAATCTACAACTGTCAGCAAGCAAATTTTCAGTCATTGACGTTAACTGTGTATTCTGTAATGACTCTGGAATCAGGCTGGAGGAGTTGTACAAATCAGCCAGTGTAACAAGACAGTGCTTTACAACGAATTCACGCTCATAAGGATGAAAATAGTGACTGCAACTTACATGCTTATGGAAATTATTCCAGTGAGTAATTTAGAAGGTGGATTTCCGTTAAACTTAGCATTTATTCTTTTTTCAAAAAAAGCCTCAGTTTTTAATTATGGAGACCTGATACCAAACATCAGAAACTTTGAGGGGCGCCTGGGTGGCTCAGTCGATTAAATGTCTGACTCTTGATTTTGGCTCAGGTCATGATCTCAGTGTCGTGGGATCGAGCCCTGCATCAGGCTCAGTGCGAAGTCGGCTTGAGATGTTCTCTCTCCCTCGGGCCACTACCCCCTCCTACAATACATAAATAAATCTTTTTTTTTTTTTTCAAGAAAGAAACTTTGACTATGGGTAGCTCATTACTAAAATAAAAAAAAAGACACCTTTAAAAAGTAATGTATCTCCCACTCTAAGTGGAATCTTTGACAACCAAAAAATAATTGGATACTCTACTGGCAATTGTCCAGAGGGCTAAACCTGTCCTGGACCCCGATGCGTGTGATTTGAGAAGGTCCAGGAACCCTCTTTCCAAAAATATCTATAAAAGTAGCTGTCTGTTCCAATTACCTGCACCTTATTTCTAAGCCAACCCAGAAGAGTCCGACAATGGATTTTTTGATTTGCTTATTTATATATGACAAGACTTGCAAATGCAGTAAAATTAAATTACATTTGGAAGAGTTTTAATGAGTCCTTTTTATTGAAAAGGATAAAACCCTCATAATATTTGGACTAAGCTAGAAAACATAAGACATGTGGTTTTTAGACAGAATGTTTTCAATTTCTGCATTAGAGTTTTATTTCTTAGACCTTTGAAGGCTTTGAGATCCTTAAGAGGCCCCCATTAAGATGCAAATCCTCTCAGGAGCAGGCATCTTTAGCATTTATCGGTGAACACCTTAGTGAAAAACAGGCCAAAACCAGTGAGAATTGGTGGGATTTTACAGATTGTCAGCATGGGGATGCACCAAAGCTACAATTTCATTCCTTTTTTCTGGACCTAAGAAGAAGGTGAAGTAAAGAAATCAGAAAGAAGAGCCTGTCACCCATTAAATTGACCACTGTTTTGTGTCATCTTCATGTTTGAGAAATACATACGTTCTTTTCGTTCTGAGACCCTAAAACAAGTTGCCTCAGGGGAGGATCAAGGGTAGAGCTCTGTGAAATGCCAGCAGAAGCCCTTCCTCACTGTTTAGTTGATAAAAATCCATCTGAGGAGGTCCTCATCTCTCCAACTTGTCCAGAAGGAAGAAATAAGAGACTTAATCCACTGTCTCCTTGCCTGGACAAAACACACTTGGTTAATCCTGGAGCCCAGTCATAATATAAGCAGATCAGTGGGGGCCCCAGACTGGGGACAGGTAGTGAACCTGGGTCATACTCTACTGGGCTCAAGCTGCCAACTTAGAAAGAAGGTGTTCTTGCTTAAGGAGGTCTTCTAAACTGCTAGAATGTAAATAAACATCTCTAAATATTTTTTTAAAAAAAGAACTCAGAAAGAAAAATAATACCTAATTCTTTTTTTAAAGATTTAATTTATTTATCAGAGAGAGAGTATGCACTAGTAGAGGGACTGGCAGAAGGAAGAGGAAGAAGCAGACTGCCCGCTGAGCAGGGAGCTCGATGCAGGGCTCAATTCCAGGACCCCAGGGTCATAACCTGAGCGGAAGGCAGACGCTTAACCGACTGAGCCACACAGGCATCCCAATAATACCTAGTTCTTAAATGTTGCCGTATAAAACACACACACACACATACACACACACACATAAAGGAACATATATATGACTACAAATGCTTTTTCTTAATTAAATAAAAACCTGCTGGCTGTCCATGGTCTCTAACCTGCCTTTGTGTTGCCTGCCAAAACAAAGGTAAGATTATGTTGTACAGAAATGATTCAGATCCATTACATCCCCCAATTATTTTAAGCCCCATCTTCTGTTGGTATGGTTCTATATCTGGAAATGTTCAGACCAAATCATGAAATATATTTATCAATGAAAGCAAGAAGAGAAAATGTTAACAATCAGGGCACGTACACATAATGTAGAGAAGGCAACCTATCAAAGGCAAGTGGCTGATAGTGACCTCTCAGAAATGGGCTGAATACAAAGCATCCTATAAAAAAAAAAAAAAGTGCACTCAATACATTTGGGACATAAATTCTTTTTTTCCTACCAATTCTTTTATTAAAATGGATGCTTTCTATTTCCTTTTGGTAGGCAGTTCTGAGGGCTGAAAGCATGTTTCAATATTTCTAGTTTCTTTCATTCTCGAATTTTGTTCTGCTTTTTATAAACTTCTAACCTCTAATGTTTGATAACCCCTGCTTTTCCGCAGTCTGTAGCCACTGATGAAGAGATTAGATGGTGGGATGCCAGAACTGTGTGAAGCACCATTCGCCCGAGAATATTTCACATGTTTGGAGGGCCCTGGTCCAAAAGGGCCATATAGAGTTGAGAGCGGAAACCGGCATCAAAACCTCCTGGGATACAGTCCTTTACAGGTCAGATCACACACCTGAGCCCTCCCAGCGTGCAGTTTTCTAATGTTCCCTAGGCGATACACGTTGGAGCTTGGGCTTGAACAGAAGTCTCTGGCTTCCTAGGAAAATGTTTCATGCACTCCTGATGCCCCCTTTCAGTTGTAAAGGATCACTACTTTTTCAAGCTTTAGACATTTGTTTTTGCTTTTCCTGTTGCTGCAGCTGTTTTGTTTTACCCACTGGGCTTCCTGTATTAGTACACCCACAATTGAGTCATCTTATAATGAGCCTTGAGCGGGTGCAGATTTAGTTACCAACGAATCAGAGCTTTAAGGTTTGGGGATCAAGTCCCCTTCTAAAATGCCCATGCTTGGGGGCGGGGTATAACAAAAAATATACTCATGACTTCTTGGGTGAAAACAGAATTATAAGCCATTTTATTTCATTATATTAGTCTCTAAATAAAGTTATACGAACCCTGATTATTTGGCGACTTGACAATTGTCTGCTGGAAGCAAGAAATTTAGGAAGGAAAATTAAATCTCAGAAAGGGTACCGTGTGACTATCCTATTGTTTTCTCATGGACAAAACTCATTTTATTATTTTATTATATCATAGTCTGTCTAAAAGCGATGGGGGAGACAACTGCATCTGCGGTCCCCCTTTTCCAACAGCCCATGAGAAAGCAAACAGCAAAGCAGACACACTCAATAATCAGTTCGTGCTGAACTATCACTGGTGGATTTCGGTTTCTCATTTCACGCTCCCAAGTCTGCTCCATCATCTGGCCATGCCCATTCTGCTCTTTTCCTCTTCCTTCTCCTTTATCAAGTTAGCACACACAAAGTAAGTAGGTGACGCTTGTTAGACTCTAGGACTATTGAAATATATACACTTCAGTCATTCAAGCTTGCCTCATCACCTTTTCCTGGACAGTAAATAGTAGAAGAGATATTCCAGAGGTTTTGCTCTCCCCTTGCTCAGTGTTCCCCCTGAACAGCATATTATGCCAGTTGGGTTAGATAATGCTTGGATACTCAATCAGTAAAAGCTCTCTGTGCCTGAAGACACTTCTCCAAAAATCATTTGATGACTGTTAGTGTAGGGGCTGGCTGCCCCAAGATGGGCCACTTTGGCATAAGGATTATTTTGAGTTACCAGGAATCAAAATCCAGCAGGTGCAGAAAGCTTCATTTGCACAATAAGGCAACATTTGTTTTTCTCCCAACATCTCTCACCTTCTTGCTAAGGTCTTTCTCCCGTTTGTAGCCTCAGATCCTACCCTTGTCCTTAGCTCATATAAGCTTCACGTTGCCTCATTGTCATTGGAATCCCACGTCTGTGTGGAATTCCTTGTCTGTATGTACCCCTCTTAAATTTGATTGCCTCCTAATAATCTGTCTCATGTCAAGCTGATTCTAAGTTCACCTAGAAAGACCACAGGGCAGAGGAAGGTCTCCCTCCCCAACATTAGAAAGATACTAATACCTGATATATTTAAGTTTTTCAGCTTGGCCAGCTGTGGTCTTCTGCAAAAAACTATTCACAAAAGCAAGTATGAACTAGGGCTGCTGGGCGGATCAGTCGGTTAAGTGTCTGACTTCGGCTCAGGTCATGATCCCAGGGTCCTGGCATCGAGCCCCTCATCGTCGAGCTCCCGGGTCAGTGGGGAGTCTGCCTCTCCCTCTCCCCCTGCCCTTCCCCCTGCTCCTTCTCGCTCTCTCTCTTTCTCTCAAATAAATAAATGAAATCTTAAAAAAAAAAAAGGCAAGTAAACTAATCCCAAAATCCTGATAAGATGTGTCTCTGTTACTACAACCTGCCTATATTCATTTCAACCTGACATCTTCTCAAATTTAGTATTTTCATTTTGCTTTCTTTTTTTCTTTAATTTTTTATTGTTATGTTAATCACCATATATTACATCATTTGTTTTGGTGTAGTGTTCCATGATTCATTGTTTGTTCATAACACCCAGTGCTCCACGCAGAATGTGCCCTCTTTAATACCCATCACCAGGCTAACCCATCTCCCCACCCCCCTCCCCTCTGGAAGCCTCAGTTTGTTTTTCAGAGTCCATCGTCTCTCCTGGTTCATCTCCCCCTCTGACTTACTCCCCTTCATTCTTCCTCTCCTGCTATCTTCTTCTTTTTCTTTTTTCTTAAAATATGTTGCGTTATTTGTTTCAGAAGTACAGATCTGTGATTCAACAGTCTTACACAATTCACAGTGCTCACCGCTAGGAGAGTGAGATAAACAACACAAACTGCAACTGCAAAGATAATGAATTTTTAAAGCAGAGGTCGTTTTTTGCGTTTCCTTATATCCCCACCTCACGTTTGAAAGAGAATAAAGCGTACTAGTGCCTTTTCAAAATCTGTTAAGAATTAATTAGCTGCAAACATCAGAAGTCTAATACTAAAGTTACTTCCATGGCCTTAATTTGATACATTTTTATAGAACACACAAAATTTCATTCAGATCCTAGCTTTACATATGGAAATACTAACCCTGGCAGTGCTCTGTAATCTTGGATTAGAGTTAGACACTTCATTCTCCTAAATCTTTCCTTTAAAGGAAGATTTTTTTTTTAATTGGTTAAAAACTCCTGGTATATTAGATGAACTCTGAAACACTGAAGATTTGGCCGGAGTGCTATTGCTGAGCTGATGAATGGAAATCGCTTATTCACCACCTGTTGGAAAATGTTAGTGTTCATGTTCAATCATGTGCCTAATTTAGTGTGTAATTGGAAATGTAGTGCTCGCAAGGCAGGCAAATCTTTTTGAAGATTTAGCTATGTATATTGAGCGTATTAATTACATTGAAATAGAGGAGAACACAAAGCTATCAAGAGAACAGAGACTACTTTCAAAGTAACTGCTCAACAGGACACACACTGGCTACTTAGAGAGATAAAAGCACTGTGTTGTCTGAGGAAGTGTGAAATACTTCAGGGCTGCCGTATTATCACCATCACAAATTGTCAACAGATGTTTCTCCTATACAACTCAAATGGGCACTGGTTCTTACCACTATAAAAAATATATATACCAGTGGCTTTCAAAGTCCTTATGTGGTTTTCTGCCCTATGTTAACCTTAACGTTTTCCTGCTGAGTTTATTTATAAACATAATTTGAAATGCTGTATATACCAGGTACATTGCAACTTTCCCGGTGTTCTTCGGTTTTCTGCCTAAGTCCATTCAATGGGATAATCCTGAGAACTTTTCTGAGTGGAACTGCTACTTAATGCGGTCTGCTTGCCAACACAACCGTGAGGATGGGTCTCCTCACACCTCGGCTTGAATGGTTCTGTCCATGGCAAGAAGAGTTTGATCCTTAATGTTAAGTCACATTTAAGGGCCTGCCAAGCAGCCAGTCGAGCTCTGATGTAGTGAGGGGAGAAATTCACCATCAAGAAGAAACTGGGGCTAAGAGGATTCCCTAGTGGTTGGGATATGGCAAAGGGAAAGGGGTGTGGGAGAGAAGGAGATCGGGGAAGGCAGCAAAAATGCTAACTGATACCCTGAATAATGTATACAAGAAGAGATTGGGGGCTGGTTATTTTACAAGACGTTCTGGCACTATAGCCAAAGCATAGAAACCCATGGTAAACCCAGACCTCCCCAGGAAAACCAAATATTCTTTTTTTTTTTATTATGTTATGTTAGTCACCATACATTACATCATTAGTTTTGGATGTAGTGTTCCATGGTTCATTGTTCGCATATAACACCCAGTGCTCCGTGGAATACATGCCCTCCTTAATACCTATCACAGGGCTAACTCATCCCCCCAGCCCCCGCTCCCCTCTAAAACCCTCAGTTTGTTTCTAAAGAGTCCATAGTCTCTCATGGAAAACCGAATATTCTTGCTGACACATCAGCTCATCGCTCAGACCCACTCAACCAACCCCGACCACGACTCCAAAATGTTTGAAGAGTAATGAAATGTCCGTCTTTCATGAGAAAAGATGCCCTTGATCTTCACAGAGAAGAGGAGGTAAAACTTAAAAAAAAAAAAAAAAAAAATTATCTTCCCCAATTCTCTTTACTGTCCCAAATTTCTCTGATTTTTTTCTAGCCACACCAGCCTGTAATAAGTCTCCTCCTCCCCCTGGTCTCATCTGTCTTAACTCCTTGTCCTTTAGAATACTCTCTTGGGGGAGGGGTAAACTCCATGTCCCATCCCACACAAAATTGGCTTCCTTCAGCAACTTCTAGGCCTCTTCTCTGCCCAGCATCCCCAGTCAGCCCCTGAGACACAAGAACCAAGAAGGATGAGAGTAGGGAAGACCATGAATACTTACCTGAACTGTGTTTTGTTGGTGGCACTTATATTTGATGTAATTATCTTGTTTATAATTTTTATGCTTTAGTTATCTCAATATTCTCACATTTTCTTTGAACATAAATAGATTAAAATTGTCTCGAGAAAATTAGTCAGAGGAGAAAAAATATATACATATATATGATGTGGGAAGCAAAGGCAAAAGAAAAGTTAAATTTCCTTTCTGCTTACAAGCCCATTGACAAGTTCTTGAAACAGGCAGAGTGACATTCCTCTAGGAGCTCAGCTGCCTCGATGCTAATACTTTGCTAAGGGCAAAAGGCAATCAGCTTAACATTATCCCGACTCCCTAGGATCCTGTCAGTCTACTTAAACATATAAAAATTCCTTTGGAAACTTCCTTTATCTCTACCCCCTCATGGTATATGTTGGGAATCATCCCCCAAGCATATGGCCCACCGATATACATCTGAAGGGTCTCATGACTAAAGTTTTATTAGACAGTAAGAGATGACCTTTTCCTAACTAGCTAGCCCCCTCAAGGTCCTGCAAACCTTGCTTCCAAAACTCCTTAGAGACTTAGGCTATCCCGAACCCCCTCCCAACTTGAAAGACTATAATCGGGGATACCTGGGTGGCTCTGTCGGTTAAGCGTCTGCCTTTGGCTCGGGTCATGATCCCAGGGTCCTGGGATTGAGTCCCACATCGGGCTCCCTGCTCAGCAGGGGAGTCTGCTCCTTCCTCTGCCTCTCCCCTCTCCAGCTGTGCTCTCTCTCTCCCTCTCTGTCAAATAAATAAAATCTTTAAAAAAATAAAGTGGTCCCTGAAGTTAAAAAAAAAAAAAAAAAAAATATATATATATATATATATATATATATATATATATAACCAGCTACTCCTCATATAATCTAGCTCCCCAGTGTAGCAATTTGTGCCCACGGGTCCTGTCTTTAATAATACCATCTTTTCGCACTTGAAGACGTCTCAAGAATTCTTTCCTGGCCGTCGGCTCCAAACCCCAATATTTCCTACATCATATATATATGGAGAAGGCTGGCTAGACTCCAAAGAATAACAATGGAAAATGGAAGAAAACATATCAGATAAGGTTCACCTCATTTCACCACTGTATGTTGGTGATGGTGATATGTGCTAAGCACTCTGCAGTACTAATTTGATTCATACTACCTTAATGAAGAGAGTGGGACTTGGAGACTGACAATGTTATAAAGCAAGGAAATTGAAAAATTTAATTTATAATGAGTTCCCTCTCCAAAAGAATTATTATGTTTTAAAATTGCTAAAAAATAACACCCTACACTACATTAGCTAATTAGAAAAAAATAAACTATATATACACATATATATAAACTTTATATTGTTTATGTATAGCTTAATTTTTTCTAGCTAGCTAATATTTATTAACAGCATCCTTCTTACGTGGAAATCTTACTTCTGGACTTTCTGTCCTCTGCATATGGTTACCAGAAACATCTTCCACAACACAGTTACAAATCATGCCATGCTGCATCTCAAACAGTCAACAATTCCCCATCTCTTTCAGAATAAAATCCAAACTCCTCAGCCTGGCCTTCGCATTGTTCTGTGATCTGATGACAGTAGGCAGTCCTAATCTATCTCCCACCAGTTCTGCTCCTGTGCCCTATGTTCCCAGCAATCCAGACTTGCTCGCCTTTACCCAAATAAGCCATACACCTCAAGATGCTTGTGACTTTGCTGAGAGTCACTTTTTTCTAGAATGCGACCCTCAGGTGCAATCTGTGCAGGCTGAAATTCTACTACACGTTCAGGCCCAGATCCAGTGTTGCCCGCTCTGAGAGTATTTCCTGAGACTCTGGAACTGGACACCCACCACTCTCCTTGTTTCTCTCATACAGTATGTCTTCTCTCTTATATAGCAGGTTTTGTCTGATGATAATTTGAGTACTAGCCTTAGGTCTGCTCCTTGTTCCAGGTTAGGCTGGAGCTTGCTGCTCCTGGCATCCTCCACAACTAAAAGAGTGATTTACACATAGAAGATAATAAATATGTGTTCAAATAATTAGCCTCGACAACCTAGTTGCTCAAATAAGATAATTCGATCAAGTCCTGTCATCCTCCATAAATTTTCTTTTTTTTTTTTTAAGATTTTGTTTATTTGAGAGAGAGAATGCTAGAGAGAGAGAGAGAGAGAGCACAAGCAGGGGGAGCAGCAGGCGGAGGGAGAAGCAGGCTCCCCCCTAGGCAGGGAGCCTGATGTCGAACTCGATCCCAGGACCCTGGGATCATGACCTGAGCCGAAGGCAGACGCTTAACTGACTGAGCCACCCAGGCACCCCCACCCATAAATTTTCTATAGCAACAGTAATGAATTATAGTTTCTTCGTTAATAAATTACAAGAAATCTGACACCTGAAAAGTGCTGTAATTGATAAATTCCAATTAAATAAAATATAATAAGATGTCTTTGGAGATTTAAACTGAAAAGCATATGACATAATTTGACCAAATACATTAAGACGGGGCTGTGTAATTGCTCATATTTAGAACGGGTTTTTGCTATTTGTCTCCCCTTTGTGGGGAGACGTAAGAAGCACAGAATTTTTACAAAACACGACAAGGTGACTACACTGATAACTTCTAAGCAAATAAGTATTCCAGGGTTCTTTATTCTATACAGCTGTTTCCATTCAGGAAAACATTAAGTTAATGGGATTCTCTGCAGCTGACAGCTAGTCCAACAAACAAAATTAAGGATAATAACCAAATTACACAGATACAAAATTTAGTTATTAAATTGAATGTTTTTTCCCTAATGGTATACAAACAATCTTCCGTTCAAAGAAATATATCCTATAATGTACTTCTTAGAATCATTAGTGTTAGACTGTGCTGGCTATGAAACAGAAGGCAGCGTTCAGGTTCTCAGTGAATTAACAGAAGAGTGAAATAGGAAAATCCACAACTACTACCAGGACTTGGCCTTCTCTGGAGTAATGTTCTATTTTTTTCTGATTGATTAATAGTCCTTATTCATTCTCTCTTGTTTAGATGTGATGCTTTGAAAGCGGTTATCCACCCTAATGAAAAAATTTACAATCATAACCATTTTGAAAATACATCATGGATGTTAATCATTCAAAGGATATTTTTTCCTTAATGTAATGCTCTTCAGAGAGGTATGTGTATTTGTGAATGCCTAGCCTAATGTCTTAAGTAAAATAGGAGCTGAAGAGACATTTATTGAAGATAGAGTGAATGAGAGGATAAAAATGGAATCTCTATTACCTTGAACTGAAACACTGGCTGGATAACTATTTGCTTCTATGATAAAAGGCTGACTAACTTAGAAAAACGGAAGAAAGTTCCTAAGTGTGAATTTTCCAAGGATCGGTGTTCTCAGTGACATTATTTATAGTCCTTAATACTTTTTTATAATTTTAGGAAATGCCTTCAATCAGATGAAATGGTAAAGGTTAGAGTCAGACATGGCAAGGATATGCATCATTTTAAAAAATCCATTTAGGGCCCCTGGGTGGCTCAGTTGGTTAAGCGACTGCCTTTGGCTCAGGTCACGATCCCAGAGTCCTGGGATAGAGTCCCACATCGGGCTCCTGGCTCAGCGGGGAGCCTTCTTCTCCCTCTGACCCTCTACCTTCTCATTCTGTTTCTCTCTCTCTCTCTCTCTCTCTCTAATAAATAAATAAATAAAATCTTTAAAAAAATCTATTTAAATGTAAACGGATGGGCTTTGGCTACTGGTTTTTGTTTTGTTTTGTTTTGTTTTTGGCAAACAATTCCCTTAAATATTTCTGATTTGTTTGCTTCAAGGAAGTTCTATGTGCCAATAATCACAGTTAAAATGATTTTTTAAGAGTAATTCTCAAGCTTCATCTATTCATTGCCTCTGTGTACCTATCCTTTCTTCTTTCAACTTAAAGC
Source organism: Zalophus californianus (assembly GCF_009762305.2). Classification (NCBI taxonomy): domain Eukaryota; kingdom Metazoa; phylum Chordata; class Mammalia; order Carnivora; family Otariidae; genus Zalophus; species Zalophus californianus. The sequence continues at coordinate 128,782,236 of NC_045598.1, forward strand.
CTGATACTTTGAGGTTCTCAAACTTCTAAACTGGGGTGGACAGGCCACACCCTTAAACCGATCTTTGCCACAGGGCTGGATATTAGTGAAACTTCATTGAAATCTTTCTCTGGCTTTTCCCTTCTTGTTCCAGATCCATAAGCAGCTGATTTTTCTAAACTTGCAAGGCCACAAACTTCTGAACTCCCAATTTCTATTATTTTTATATGCAAACCAGATAGCTATTTCATGAACTGGATTCTCTTTCTTAAAAGAGTACCTAAAAAAAAATAACCACAAAAGCTACACTACTGTTCTGGCACTTGGTAACCATTTATCTTAAAACTATACACTCAGGAGGCACATGATATGGCTTCCAGATTATTCTAGATGACAGGTTTGCCAAGGTTTAGTTATTGGGTAACATGGGTCTCCTACTTTCCAGTTTGGTTTCCAATCTAATCATGCCTACTAGATGACATGCAAGAGATGACATGCAAGAGATGTATCAGGGAATAGAACAGGCAAAATTATCTCTGCCCCCACGGAATTTACATTCTGGCAGTTTCTAGAATTAAGTGAAATAACAAATACAAAGCATTTAATGAACTTTTTAATACAAAATGAGAGTTCAATAAATATATTGTTATTATTCTTTTGTTAGTGTTCTCTTAAACTATTTGTAGTTCATTCTAATATAATACGAACAAAGAGTAATATAGAAAAAAATCAGAACTTTTCAACCTACTAGATTGTATCTCCTACTCTTTTTAAATTATAAAATTCACTTCAATATTGTTTCTGAATTGCCCTTTGAGTTCATGGAAATCTAACAATTAAATAAATCTAAAGAATATGTAGGTTTCGTTGTCAAATAGTATTCCTCTCCTTTGCTTGATTAAAATTTAACAATATGGGGCGTCCAGGTGGCTCAGTCGTTAAGCATCTGCCCTCAGCTCGGGTCATGATCCCAGGGTCCTGGGATCCGGCCCCGCAGCGGGCTCCCTGCTCAGCGGGAAGCCTGCTTCTCCCTCTCCCACTCCCCCTGCTTGTGTTCCCTCTCTCGCTGTGTCTCTCTCTGTCAAATAAATAAATAAAAGCTTTAAAAAAATCATCAGTGAACAACACTAAGCCCAGAATTACACAGTTATATACTAATAAAGTATATTAAAAGGGTTTTAGACTATGTTTGACTGACTGCTAAAAATTCATATTTTTGGAAGTTATCAAACTTTTCCATTTTTTTTTAATCTCTGAAGTCCTTTCACTTTATGTGGATATGGATGAGGATATATCCCCCAGAAGAGCAGATCAATCAAAAGGCAAAAATGTTTTTCAGGTACAGAAGGGCCCTGTCTATAATCTAGAGGACTGATGGATTTCAAAAACTCCACAGAGGTTAGGGGGAATTACCTGTCATCTTAAACTATATATATTTTATGTAAAGTCACTACCTCCAAAAGATGTTTTATCCTGTCACAAGCTTCTTTGTTTTTTTTTTTCTTTTTAGTTGAATATCTCCCCCCTAATTTATTGTGTCTGAGAGATGCTGTTACTTGTTGAATGTAGATATAGAATCAGAAACAAGTAAATGTCCTTTCTTTGGCATCTAACAGTTGGGCATGCTGGGGTCAAAATGACTTAGGTGATTTGGGAGCATTTCAGAACACTCCAGAGGAGACTTTGATTTCCCTCCCGCTTCCACTTAAAGGAATCCCAGGAGTCCAGGATGATTAGGTAATTAACTCTACCTCAGTAGGTGGTTTCTAACACACTAAGTATATTCTTAATAATTAGCTTAGTTTTGGGAAATTGAAGTGATAAGTCTTTTATGATTACCTCAGGAGACATTTTCTTTATTGCTCATATCAAGAACGAATAAACAATCATAGAAACAAGACACATACAGATAGATGTTAAAGAAATTTAAAAGGTAATATTAGATATACTCCTGCATTTTCCTATAGGCTTGAAGGAGGGAGAATTCTAAGGACCTAGAGTTGATTTTTTATTTACAAATATGAAATTAAAAATTGGCTAAAAGGGCACCTGGGTGGCTCAGTCAGTTAAGCATCTGACTTTTGATTTCAGCTCAGGTCATGATCTCAGGATCATGGGATCGAGCCCCATGCTCAGGCTCCATGCTCAGTGCAGAGTCTGCTTGAGATTTGCTCCCTCTGTCCCTCCCCCTGCTCAAGCAGTCTCTCTCTCTCTCTCACTCTCTGTCTCTCTCTCTAAAAATAAGTAAAATAAAATAAAAATTGGTTGAAATGAAAAAAATAATAATTCTGATTCAACCTCCACAATTGCAACCTCAGAGACATAGTAATAAGACGGACTATGTTTTTTTTAAACTCAATAGTTCTGGAAACATCAACTTCTTTCTATCCTCCATCAACTCTTTCCATATTACTTCAGCAACCCCTGAACTGTCCTCCATGCCTTGCTCATGGTCTTAGCCACCTCAAGTCTGCTCTCTACTATTCTTTTAAAGATTTATTTTTTTGCGAGATGGCAAAAGAGAACATGAGTGGGGCGGAGACGGAGAATCAGGCTCCCTGCTGAGCAGGCAGCCCAATGGGGGACTCGATCCCAGGACCCTGGGATCATGACCTGACCAGAAGGCAGATGCTTAACTCACTGAGCCAACAAGGCACCCCGAGTCCGCTCTCTACTATTAAAGAACAAATCAAATTCATTCATTTACTCATTACTCAGGCACAAATCTGATTATTGCATTCTCCTGCCATGGCTTTCTGTTACGCTATAAAGTTTGGAAGCCCTTTGCTACAGCCTTTCATGATGTGGTACCTGCTTACTTTTCATCTCATCTCTCATCCATTGCTTCATCTCCTTTTCCAGTTTAGGAGACATGCAATCTCTTATCTCCAGACTCTTGCATACACCGTTCTTTTTCCCTGGAATGTCTTTGCCAAGCTAACTCCTATTCTCCATGAGGAATCAGCTAAAAAGAAAATCTCCTCTAAGAAACCACTCGTGGTGGCCCACCTCCCCCACTTTAATACTTGGGTCAAAAGTCTTCTCACTCTGCTAAAACTGCAATACCCAACTACCCCTTCACAATGTTCACTGAAAGCACTATTTTGAAAAATTACCTGTACATTTTCCTTCCTCATCAGGATCTGAATGCTGCTTGTGAGCTTTGCTACCTACAGTGAAATAGTGTAGTAATAACTTCAAAGAGCAATTTTGACCTGAATTCGGATTAGAGGGATAGGAGATTTCTTCCTGTGGTGGTGAATTTTATGTGTCCGTTTGATCGGGATGTGGGGTGTCCAGATATTCGGTTAAATGCAATTCTGAATCTGTCTGGAGGGGGTTTCCAGGGGAGACTAGCATTTGAATTGGTGAACAGGGTGAAGCAGATTGCCCTCCTCAAGGCGAGTGGGCTCCATCCAATCTGCTGGAGACCTGACTAGAACGAAAGGTGAGGTAAAGGAAAAGGCACTCTGCTAGTTTCCAAGCAGCGATCCGGTCTTGTCCTCAATTCAGCCTGGAACCCATACCCCTGCTCTCCTGGGCTCAGGCCTTTAGGCTCAGACTGGAACCACATCACCGTATGCCCCTGGGTCACCAGCTGGCAAACAGCAGATCATGGGACTTCTCAGTCTCCATAATCACACAAGCCAGTTTCTTATAATAAATCCCTTTTCTCTATAGATCTCCTATGGGTTCTGTTTCTCTGGAGGACCCCTGACTCATACACTTCCTCTATAAAAGTTAAATTTGTTTCTAACTAGAATTAGGCAGGGCAGAACTTTTTCTCCCCTAAATGATGTAATGACTCAAAGGAGAAAAGAGGCTCACTACACTTTCCTAAACTCACCAATATAAAGACTTCTCACCAAGACTTCTCAACTTTTTCCCTTCAGGTGCCTTCACTCAGTGAAACAGGTAAGTTGTTTCAGTGGAGAGAGACAAAGATGTTACTACGAGGTCAAGCTCAAATTCAGTTACCAGAAAGCAACTGTACACTGAGTGTCATACAGGAATCTGCTAACTTTTTGCTGCCAAGGGCCTATTAGTGAATATGTTTGGCTTTGCAGGCCCCGCCAGCTCTGTCACCACTACCCAACTAGAAAGCCACCACTGACAATATGGAAAGAAAATAGGCATGGCTCTATTCGCGTAAGACTCTATTTGCAGAAACAAGTGGCAGGCCAGTTTCTGCCTACAGGCCATAGCTTGCTGACCCTTGGGGTAGTGGTTTAGACAGAGCATAAAGTCATACAACCTGGGTGAGTTCTGACTTCACCAATTTTCTGCCCTATAACCATGTCCAGGTCACTTAAACTCTATTAAAAAAAAAAAAAAACACTTCCTGAGTTTGTCATGAAAATGCCATAAATAATGTGACTTAATTGCTTCAGAAAGCATCTGAATATAGAGTTAGTGCTCTAGAAGGTTAGTTATTATTCTTTTCAGCTCATTTTCTCTGGCACTCGAAGGTTTGGGGTTTTATATACACCACCAATTTTCATAAAAGAACAAAAGAGGCCCAAAAGGAAGTTTTGGTAAGTTCTGTGGAGGAGAGTTTTTGGTACAATTGTTGATGCAGTCTGGAGCCTTGGAACATGTTACTACAAATATTATTTAGTTATCCCACTCTCAGTAACATATCCTCTTTAGCAACAAAGAACATCTTACTGCAGTGAAGGCTGAGCAGTTGTCTTGAGGAAAAAAAAAACAGTTTAGATAAGACTTGGGGGAAGAGAAATTTTTAACTGTTTCAGCTGCTACACTTTTTTGCGTAACTTCTCAAGGTTTTGACGTTCTTTTTTCCTCAATTACCCAATTTTGGCTTTTCAAGTTGTTTAAACAGTTAGGAAATAACCCAGTAAAAACACAGCCGTGCTCATTTCTCCTTCGGGTTGGTCATAAATATTCCACCAAAAATTATCTCTTTTTTCTACCACTTTGATCATTTACACTCATCCTGGGCAAAGAAAAAAAAAAAAAAGACCCAAAGCAGCTTTTAATTCTCCTATATACATCATGACTAAGTGCTTCGTCTTGGAGTTCACAGCTTTGTTTCTCAAGACCCTCCCTCACTACCCCTCACTCCCCCACCTAGCTGATCTTCTTCGCCCAGATAGGGAAGCCCGTTAGCGCTTTCATCTGTGCATTCCCAGGACCTGAGTTATGTCTGGAATGCTTTGGCCCTCTGGTCTTGATGGGTTCCCTCCCTTTTATCATTTATGGAGCTTATCAGATCACACTTTCTTCTCAACCTTACCCAAATGGAAATGCAAAAGTAATTCCCTGCCCCCACAACTATGTCTTTGGAAAACAGGAAATTTTGCCTACAGGTCCAAGATCGCATGCACTGCACAACATTTTACACTTTTTCTTATCGTGGTGCTCTAATGTGTGCATTTTATATGATTTAAATGTCATTCTTCCAAGTAGTAATCTCCATTATCGATTGCTAATTCCAATAAGATGGGTTAGGAATCTTGCTGTGTCCCCTGGCGGAGGTGTTTGCCCTCTGGGAATAGGTCCTATAGACTCACAGAGATGAAGGACAGGACACACCGATTCCCCAGGAAGGTCACTGAGAATAAAAATAAGTGTGTGTGTGGTAAGCAGAATGGCCCCAAAGACGTCCACGTTCCTAATCCCTCGAAGTTTTGAATATGTCACATAGCAAAAGAGACTTTGCAAATGTCATTCAAGTTACACTTTTAAGATTAGGGAGATTACCCTGGATTATTTGTGTGCCTCCAATCTGTGATTACATGTAATCATATCATTACATGAGCCCTTAAAAACAGAGAATTTTCTCTGACTTGAGTAAGAAAGATACAGCAGAAGGAGAAGTCAGAGAGATTCAAAGTATGAAAGGGACTCAACCTGCCATTGCTGGAGAAAAGCCACAGGAAAACTTGAGAAAAAAAATGTAGGTATCTTCTAGGAGCAAAGACCAGCCCCAATTAACAGCCAGCAAAGAAACAGGGACTTCAGTCCCAGGTCTGCAGATTTCAATCCTCAAGGAACTGAATTTAGCCAACAACCTACATGAACTTGGAATGGATTCATTCCCGGAGCTTCCAGAAATTTGTATGGGCTTGCCAATACCTTGATTTTGTCCTTGGGAGACCCTACAGAGACCAAGTCTGTGGAACTGTGAGATAATAAATGTATTTTGCTATAAGCCACTAAATTCTTGATAATTTGCCGTGGAAGTAATAGAAAACTTATACAGCCACTCCTACTTTAAAGCTTTGGTTTCCCAACTTGCGTGTTATACCCATTATAAACAAAGCACCATAAAATGGTTGATGATTGAAGGTATATATTGTGATCTAGAGGATGGCTCTCAAGTCTCACAGAATATTATCACTAAACTAGTTCTCACTGTGCCTTCAGCAGGCCATTCCAGTACTTTCTCAGTTTAGCAGTTTCTGGGAATGTAGCATGTGATAGAACCAATGGATCTGATGTTCATATGGTCATGGTTTCATCATAAGCCTTCAGATAGTATTGATGGCTAAGATCCTATGAGAAGGAAAGGAAAACATATTTATCAATATAATTAAGATAATTTACAGCTCCTTCTAGAGTACAAGAGGCCCAATGTAATAAACTTGCCACAATGTGACTGATTGGTTTCCTTAAGGGGTGAGCTTTAGGGGCTCAGTGTTTTTCTTATGTTGTTAGGTATGACATCAGCAGCCTAAGTAGCTACATCAGTCTTGGTGATGGAAGCCCGTGCTGGTGGGCCCATGTGTAACACTCACCTCTGCCACCATAGCTATAATTCATTGATTAACTCACTGTACCAGTCCTAAGGTGGCTAATGACAAAGGTTACCTAAGTCAAATGGCAGGTTATTATATCTACTTGGTTACTTAGTCCCCTCCCTCGGTAGATAATCTTTTGTGGGTATTAATATTCCCACTTTGCAGATGGCATGGATCTTTCTAGAACCTAGAGGTCTAATTATCTTAATTATCCTACTGGGGCTTGCCATAAAGTTTACCTGGCATTTTTTCTCACCACAGATACTCTAAAAGCTTAGGGTCTGCTGGTCATTTAGCTACTTGTCTCACTGCCTGTATGTGCTATGGATACTTTTCTGCCCAGGTCCCCACCCAAGGCTGGCTGCCTTTCTTGTCACATGATAAATGTACTAAAGTAGTGTTCACAAGTGTGGAATACGCTGCTTCAAAAACCCAGAAAGGCCCTCTAAGGCATTGTGCTTCCTTCTTATTTGTGGAAATGTAAGATGTAGTTTTTGTCCTCTATTTTGATGAAGATGTCTTGGCATGCCCCTGATCTTTGAACTCCTAAAAACCTTACTCCTATAGTTGATTCCATAATATTCATTGAGTTTATCTCCCATCTTCTGGAGCATGTGTCTCACCAAATCCTCACTATTCGTGCTTTTCTATTGTTATTAACACAATGTCATCATTATAGTGGACAACTGTGATGTTCTGAAGAATTCCCAGGCAGTGCATGTCCCTTTGAACTATATATGACAAAGGAGAGAGTTAATATAGCCCTGGGGTAAGACTACAAATACATGCTGTGGTAGGTACTAAGAGATTCACTAAATAGGGATTATAGTTGTCTTGAACACTACAAGCCATTGGAAACTTCTAGCACCTTTCCTTTCATCTATTACTGCCTTTTGTGTGCCCTACATGAAAACATCAGCCCTCAGTCGTGAGTGTAGCAAAAGATAATGTCTGAGACTGGTTTCCTATGCAGATTTCTGCTAATGGTGGATTCTTCCTACCTTCCATTGTGAAATAGACACTTTTGGAGATGCCCTCTAAATTTGTGGGTGTAGGATTGCTTTCAGAGGAGGACCTTTATACCTTGAGCCTTATTCTTTAGCTGTCTTCTTCTTTAACATGTAATGAATATAAGGAGAAGGGTTCTACTGCTACACCAGCACCCTAGGACATTCCCTGGGATGTAGTCTGCATAGGAGGATGGGAAGCAAGGAGATGGTTTCTTCTTCAAATAGAAATGGAGGACTGCACCTCAAGGCTGAAAGGAAGTAGCAGAAGAACCTAAACTGGAATGGATACTCACAGGAGATGTTAGAGCTCCGTTTTCAGTTTGGGTATATGATTTATTACAGGGGATTTCGTAGCTATTGTGTTAATGTAAAAACAAAAATGAATTGATTTATAGGTGAAAGCAAAGCAATGTATTTTAGGAGGAAAATATTAAAAAAAGAATAATAATAGTTAACACCTAGTGAGTACTGTCTAATTGCCAAGGACTTAAAAAGTGTTTTCCCTGCATTATCTCATTGAATATCACAACCCTATAAGATAAATTCTAGAATTTCCACTTTAACAAACAAAGAAACCAAGGCAAGAGGTGTGACAAATTTGCATGGTGCAAGGTAACACAGCTAGTAAGTGTTAGCGACAGGATTCAACAAAGGCTGACTATGATTATAGTCTGTATTAGACTAACACATACATAGCTAAAGGCCCTGCACTCTCAAAAATATTCAGAGAAGTTGTTGCTCCTCCTAATCAAAGAAGACATTAAAAAGAAAAACAAATTATTTCATCTAAACCTAAGGCAATAGTATACCTACACTTAGAAAGTATGCGCAGATCTGCCCCTGGTCTGCCCCTTTATTTCCTTAATTAAATATACTCCTCAATCTGGCCTTCAAGTCCCTGTACAATGTGTCTCCAACCTGCCTGTATAACCATGTTTTTTATTTTGTGTATTTTGATGCTTTGACATCTGGGGCCTTGCTGACCCTGGGGAAACTACCCTTCCCAGGATTACCCAATTCCTAGAGAAAGTAAACAACTCAACTCCAAGTGCAATTTTCAAATACAAACCAACCAATCCAGAGCCCACACCTCCAGCCACCTCCTTTATCAGGCCACGCCCCTGGCCGCTATTCCACCCTAATCACCCCAGTGTCAGGTGCCAGACAACTAGAAACAACCTGTATGGCCCAGAGCCCACTGAAATTATTCAAACTAGTCAATCCTAAACCTACTTACCCTGCCTCCTCTCTTCCTTTCTCCAGAAATCACAATGAAGACTTCTTACCCACATTTCCCTCCCACTCCCTCCCCCTGCCTCCTGATGGGCTCTAATGGCCCCCCTGTGCTCTCTTCTGCATGGCATGCCAAGCCTCCTGTTTCTAATTGCCTTTTCTGACTTAACTTTCCCCCTTATTTAGAGAAACATCCTTTCTGGCTCCTGTCATCTGTTCCATTGTTCATGTTACTCATCTGTGTCAATCGCATATGTTCTGTCCTCACCACAACCCCACCACCTTTTCCAATATATACACTCATCTCTCTTTCACACCTGTCTCTTTTTTTACACCTGTCTTTTTTTTTTACACCTGTCTTTTTTTTTTTACACCTGTCTTAAGGAAATGGAAATTAAACATGAACATGGAAGTAAAATTTTGTGGTATATCTTATACTCTGCCTTATAATACACAATAGTTTCCTACTATTGACAAGGCAAGGATTATAGCTTATCAATTCTGTGATCTACTGAAACACTTAGCACAACGTCATCACTCATTCATCATGTAGTATTTACTGATGACCTTCTCAGTGTCAGACTTTATAGAGAATGACTAAATAAGACAAGATTCCAAATTCCAAGATGTCAAAGGAACTGTATGGATAGAGTCCTTAAGGAGGAGTGGGAGTCCCCAGGGAAAGAAGTGAAAGGTATATCATGAGGTTAGGCAATATAAACAGCGTGAATGATACATGCAGCAGCATAGCGATCATGAATGTTTGGGAACTATAGTGAGTCTAGTATGCCTGGATCAGTGATTCATAGTCGGGAATGCTCATTAGATTCATCTATGAAATTTTTCAAAACATGTATGTCCAGATTCCAATACTAGGAATACTAAATTAGTAGGCATATCAATCAGGATCCCAACAGAAAAGGATTGGCAAAATAAAATGGTGTCATTTGAAGAGAAATTAATATAGGTACTCTTTCCCGAGGTGTGGGCAAGATTACACCAACAAGGAAGAAATAATACAGTACACTAGCATCTTAGGACTACAAGAGAGGAAAGAGGACACTAAAGGAGAAAGGGGAGAGTTTTTTACCAGAACACAGATTGGTTAGCTTTATGGAATGGGCTGCCTAATCTTCAGCAAATGGCTTTAGTCAATGCAGAGTAACAACGCAGGGAGAGAGAGACTGAAGAATAATGACCTAATCTCACTCTCTTCTTGGTCTTTTCCAGTCATCCACTGAGAAAATCCAGCCAGAAGCTAAAGGTCCAGGAAATCTGCTTTTACAATCCATTAAATATCAACTCCCCAGGGTGCAGATCATGGTGGAGAAAGGTGGACAGTGGACCTGCATGAGGATAAAGAAGTTTTTGGTTTTTGGTTTTTTAAGAAAGAGAGGGAGAGCGAGAGCACATGTGCATGCACGTGTGTGAGAGAATGGTGGGGAGGGCAGAGGAAGAGGAGAGAATCTTAAGCAGGCTCCATGCCCTGCGATCTCACAACCCTGAGATCATGATCTGAGCTGAAATCGAGTCCAGCGCTTAAGCGACTGAGCCACCCAGACACCCCCAACAAAGAAGGCAGACGCTTAACGACTGAGCCACTCAGGAGCCCCGCGTCGGGCTCCCTGCTCCGTGGGAAGCCTGCTTCTCCCTCTCCCACTCCCTCTGCTTGTGTTCCCTCTCTCGCTGTGTCTCTCTCTGTCAAATAAATAAGTAAAATCTTTAAAAAAATAAATAAATAAATAAATAAATAAAGTCTAGAGAGGGTGGCCTTTGGGAGAAAATCTCTGAAACAAGCATTATCAAGCAACAGGTTTGAGATGCAAGTAGTAGGTTTGAACAATAGGATGAACAATGGTAAGTTAAAATGATGAAGTCTTTTGAATATACTGAGATGACCTTGCTTCAAGTTTGAGTTTATAAATTCTTACCAAAACCTGTTGTTCCATGCCATTGGATAGGCCTTCAGTTTTCACCTAGCATGTCAATCCTAAGGCACCACTATGGCAATCCCTTCCAATTGTGATCACACAGCCCTCTCTCAATCTTCAATTATACATTTTCTTCATGTATATCTGATGCTCACACCCTTTTATCCACTCAAGGCCTGGTTTGTCTTTTAAAAATTCTATTGCCTGTACATTTTCTTATGCATTTTTACATGCAAAATTCTCCCAGAAAGCAGAGTCTCCATGTGCTGTATCTCATTTATTGACAATAGTCATTAGGAGTTTAATAAATGAATGGTGATGGAAGATGAACACAGAGCCCCCAAGGCCATCCATTTGCCTATTTTGGAGATTCCATCTTGTCTAAGACCTGCAGCAGAATAGGCTCTTTGTCTACCTCGACTCATTTGTATCTAGTCTGTTCTAGATGTCCCCGTGGTATCACAATCAGTACTTTTTTCTGTTAGTTTTCAGATTACTTTAACACATATTCCAGTCCCCAAAATATTGATGCATAAAATCCTGATAAGCATTTTATGATCCTGAGGTTTTTGGAGTCGTTTTATTTCCTTCAATAATATTGGTCTAACATTAATGTCTAAAGTCACAAGTTTTTATCTTTTGCAATTCGGTCATTCTCAGAGTCCATGATCGAAGGCGATGAGATTAGAATATTTTTCTAATGAAGTATCAAGGAAATAAATCAAGATTCTTTTTTTCTCCTGTTAAAATGACAGCCAGCACCATTCCCAAGGAGTTTAATCCTTTTGGTTGAAATGAAAAGCTAAATGAAAAATACCTGATCATTGTATTTTAGGTTGCAAGTGTAGGGGCCCAGGGCAGGCTGCCCCCAAATGTGCCACTTTGGCATAAAGATTATTTTGTGTTAAAAGTAATAAAAACCCAGCAAATGCAGGAAAGGTGGTCGGCCTGCCCCATAACTGCGTAAATTTACAAAGGAAAGGAGAGCCTGCAACAGGAAGAGAAGTATTAACGGAGCCCCCCCTTTACCAAAGGAACTCATTTGCATAATAGAACAATCTTGTTTTCCCAAACATCTCTGTTCACCTTTCTTTTGTATCTTCAGACCCTACCCCTCTCCTTAGCTCATATAAGCTTCATGTTGCCTGCCTGCCTTTGGAATTTCCATGTCTGAGTGGATTCCCTGTTCATACGCCTCTTAAATTTGATTTTCTCCTGTTCATCTGTCTCATGTCAAGTTGATCCTAAGTCCAACTAGAAGGACCATGGGGCAGAGGAAGGTCTCCCTCCCTGACACAAGGATTATAAACTTTTCACCGACACATTTATTTATCAGCCTGAAAAGTATTTTGCAATTGAAATTTTATCAAAGAAGTTTAACAGCAAAGGCAAAAAAGATATAACAACTGAGCTTTCATTTACTTAAAGGCCAAGCATAAAGTTGCTCCTGAGTTCTGTTTTCCATTCTTGCTTCTCCCCCCATCCCTTTTTAAAAAAATTTTATTTTCTTCCTCGCCAATGGCTCATAATCACAGCTTTGTCTGGCCTCTGAATTCTTCCTTGTCATTTAATGCCAGCTGGAGTCTTGAGAGTCCTGGCTTCTCTTGTAGCTTTTAACTTCTCTAGACTGTAGGTCATTAATTGTTCAGCAGAAGGAGCTGAAGATCAGATAAAGTTGCTTAACCCTTCCCAGGCCAATGGCCCTTGTAGCCGACAATCTGGTCTTTGCAAGTCATTCTGCTTCCCTCAGAGCTATTATAGGGTCCACTCTGCAGGGTTTCCAACAGTACCTTTTGGTGAACTCGATCTTCCTTCTCTAGGGTATTAAAATGGTTAAAAAACATAAAAATCACAATTTATTTGGCCTTTACCCTTTCCATCAGTTGTGCTCTCGTTTGGATGGATATGGTCTCTTTCTTTGCTTTCCCTCTCTGAGCTTCACTTGTATGGTTAATGGATCTATTAAAGAGGAGGGCATTACATATTTAGGCTGTAATTTAATATAGTTCTTTTGTTTAGTTAATTAATTAACTCATTAACTGCCTCTTTCCCCCAAATTGTTCATTGTGGCTTATAAGAATATATGCTATGGAAAATAGAGGTAGAGTGTGTGTGTGTGTGTGTGTGTGTGTGTGTGGGTGTAATACACACTACAGGAGAAAAATGCTATACTATAGAAAGTAGTAGAAATATATATATTTTTATATGGAACTATGTATAACTAAATAATAATGTGAATAGATAATACAATATTAATCATATAATTGATTATATAAAATATTTATATATGTAATTCAGAACATGTTAAATAGAAAAAGCATAAGAAAGTATAATAAAACTTGTACAAAACTGATTTTCATATGAGAAATTAAAAATCAAGGATCTGTTCTATCTCAAGTAGATTTTGATAGTGCCTTAGTGTTACTTTTTGAACAAAATATTCAGGAAAACCTATCCTGGGCAGTGCAAACTGATAGACACACGAAGCTATCAGATCCTTTGCCCCAGTTTCCCGTCACCTACTCACATTTAATTTCCTTAATGGTTCTACTTTTTTAACAAAGTTAAAGGACTTTGCAAAGATAAGGGTACATTAGAGCCCATTAACACCATTAGGGCAAGTGTCTTAAAGAAAATCTGTTAAATATAACAAAAATGCTGAATTTCTACTCTCTCAGGCATATTTTTTTTTTCATTTAGCCCTTAGGTCTACAGCCAGGTAGGGTATGTTTCAAAGTACCTCAATACCATTTATATTTTACTTGTAGGATATCATGACCACAGATAAACCTCGGGAAGACAGAACCATTTAGCTAGACCTTGCATCAGGCCATGTGACATAAACTGCACGCAGACAGTTTCCAGCTGGGAAAACACTTAACTTCCATTTACAGCTGTAAACTGTGATACTGTCTCTGAAAGGCTTCACTAGACCCTCAGACCAGTTCTTGGTGGGTTACCTACCTGAAGACTACAGGAGATGATACATTTCCTTTTCTTCCTAGAAAATGTCATGGAGTCTTAACAATTTTGTTGTAGAGTCGCAAGACTATTGTCACAAGGTCTTAAATTTAATATAATCAAAAAAGGAAAATACAGTGACACAAAGGGAACTATTGTAGTGGAACTCTTACTTCTATTTACTGCCACTTCCCTACTTGTTAAAAACCCAGACAGAAAAGTTTTATTTTAACCTCTAAGAAGAGGCCTCTAAAATGACTATCTCATATCTGTGAGAATAAGAGGCTAAGGAGCAAGAAAGACAATTTTAAGAAGAGAAAGGAGAATTTTGTTCTCCAGTGCCAGAAAAAAAAAAAAAAGCTCATGTGATATTTAAGTACCTCCCTGAATAAATAAGAACCTGCCGAGATTTTTTTGAACCTCAACACCTGACATTGTGTCTTTTGTTGTTTGCTTAGGTTGCTCTTGTATTCTTACTTTTTTTATTGGTTATTCCCTCTGCTATAAATTTCTTATTAATCATTCATAACACAGTTTATAATAGTTGCTTATGACCATTTTCCTGAGGTCACTCATGAAAGATGAGGTTTATGGGCAGAAGAAATTTCCATGTGACTGTCATTGACTTTTAGATATAACATTACTCCTTGTATGCCCCTCAAAAAAATATCAAATACAAATTAAGGAAAGTAAGAGAGGGATAGCCTTGAATATAACCTGCTGTCTTTAGTGTAAATCATTTACAAATTTTATTTCTTTCACTTCTAAGACATGCCCAAGGCAGTAAGACAAACACACTATATCATGACAGGATGGATTCGGACCGTAGACTAGTATCAGGGAGGGCTGGGCCTGAGAGCCACCTGTGCCATTTATTAGCTGTGGGACGTTGGGGATTTTTAACTTCTCCTGGTTTTTTAGTCTATAAAATGGGAAAAAGAATAAGTGTGTATATGAAAAGATCCTTGAGAAAACCAAAAGACATAACACATATAACATGTTAAGCACAGTCTCTGATACATCTGAAATAAATGCTCTATTAAGATCCTTTGGTTTATGTAAGAGACTCTTAAGCTCAGGAAACAAACTGAGGGTTGTTGGAGTGGAGGGGGTGGGAGGGAATGGGGTGGCTGGGTGATGGACATTGGGGAAAGTATGTGCTATGGTGAACGCTGTGAATTGTGTAAGACTGATGAATCACAGACCTGTACCCCTGAAACAAATAATACATTATTTGTTAATAAAATATGTTAACCAAAAAAATAAATAAAATAAATGTTGTTATTATGTTAATAAATGTTAATAAAAATATGTTAATAC
The DNA here is from genome assembly GCF_009762305.2 of Zalophus californianus. Lineage (NCBI taxonomy): Eukaryota > Metazoa > Chordata > Mammalia > Carnivora > Otariidae > Zalophus > Zalophus californianus. The sequence continues at coordinate 128,797,434 of NC_045598.1, forward strand.
TATATATTAATGTTCCTAAAAATGTTATATAAAACATTTGTTAATAAAATGTTAATTTAAAAAATTAAATTAAATTTAAAAAGACCCTTTGGTTTAGACAAGTTCTAGCATTAAAAATTTTAGTTCAAAAACATCAGTTCAAGCATTGACAACCTTTTGCTCCCATCGATGTGAGAGAAAAGCTTCTGCTTCCATCCATAGACACACCCTTCTACCATAACCAATTTAAAAACACATTAAACACCTATTTTCAGATATTGGATGATAGGTGGCACAGGACTGTGATCTTTGAGAGAGTGGGAACAAATGAGATGAATCTTATGATTGTCCCAGATTTTTACTTAAAGCTATTTTCCAGACTGCAGCAGAAGGAGGGAAGCTGAGCAAAGGATGATGAGTTAAGAAAACAGAGTTTGGAGTTAAGTGTCACAGTGGCTGAAATTTGTGGATCCTCTTACTCTAGAGGAGGTGGTTAGTCAAAGAAAGAGCTCCACAGTTCTGCATGATGTTCACCTGACTCTGACTGATTGCCAGTCTGCATATGTTTAGAGTAAAATTGCACAATTCTGGACAGAGAGCAACAACTGGTGAAAGGCTATTACCCCAAAATGTGTAATCCAAACAATTCTCAAAGCTCACACAAGCCCAGGAACCAATCATGTTTTCACTATCCAGAGTGGAGAGACCTGATGGAATATGTAGGACATTCTGTAGACTCCTCAAAAAACCAATCCATAGTAGTGGGACAGAATTAGACCTAGAGTAACAAAAACTCTAGAACTGCTCTAGCCTCAAAATCAGCAAACTGATCTTCAAGTAACTTAACTGTCTGCTCCAACACATTAAAAGATTTCTTAAAATATTCAACAAAATCTAGTACTCAAAAGTTTACAATTATAATGTTCAGCATGCAGTCAAATATTAGTAGCCATCTAAAGAAGCAACAAAATGTGATTCATAACTAGGAGAAAAATAAGAAAATAGAAATAGATATAGAAATGCTAGAGATTATAGAATGAGCAGACAGATGTTACAAATGCCACTATAAATATTCCCAAAGATTTTTTGAAAAATGATCTAAATGAAAACAGAACCTGGTGGAACAAATGAAACCTCAAAAAATGAAAAATAAATATTAACTTTATCAAAAATTAATAATAAAAATTTTATTGGATGAAATTCATAGCAAATTGGGCACTTCAAAACAAAAAATCACTGTACTTATAAATACAGCAATAAAACTATTCAAAATGAACCACAGTGAGAAAAAAAATAAGACTGACCCTCCTCCCCCAAAAGAAACCCAGGATCTTAGTGACTTTTGGGGCAATATCAAGCAATTTAACATTTGTGCAATTGGAGTACTAATAGAGGAGATTGGAGGGATGGAAAAAAAATGTATGAAATCATGGGTGAAAATGTTAATAATTTGATAAAAGTTATAATCCTACAGTTGAAATAAGCTCAATAAGCCCCAAGTTGTATAAACCAAACAACAAACAAACAAACAAAAACACATGAAGGTATATCATCATCAAATTACCTAAAACCATTCATAAAGAGAAACTTTTCAATGCAATATGGGGAGGCAGAGGCATATGATATAGGAAATCTACAGGAGATTTCCCATTACAAATGATAAAATCCAAGGGCACCTGGGTGGCTCAGTCGTTAAGCATCTGCCTTCGGCTCAGGTCGTGATCCCAGGGTCCTGGGATCGAGCCACGCATCGGGCTCCCTGCTCTGTGGGAAGCCTGCTTCTCCCTCTCCCACTCCCCCTGCTTCTGTTCCCTCTCTCGCTGTGTCTCTCTCTGTCAAATAAATAGTTAAAATCTTAAAAAATATATACAAAATCCACACGATAATGCAACAATACATTGAAAGTGTTGAAAGAAAAAAATTGTTAACCTAGAAATCTTTCAACTATGAAGCCAAACTGAAAGATTATTTTTCAGAGAAACTAAAGAAAGAATTTGTCACTAGCAGACCCACATTATAAGAAATGTGAAAAGATGTTCTTTAGGCAGAAAGAAAATGATACCAAGGGGATACTTGTATCTACACAAAGGAATGTAGAGTGACAGAAATGGTAAATATAAAAGAATTGTTCCTATTTTTAACTCACTGAAAAACAATTTCTTAAAAATAAAATCAATGTATATTGGGCTTTATAGTATATGTAGAAGTAACGTGTTGGATAACCATAGCACAAAGGATGGTACGGGTGAAATGGAAGTATCTTGTTGTAGGATTCTCATGCTGTAGTTGAAGTGGTACAATGTAACTTGAAAAATGATTGTGATAAGATGAAATTGTATATTACAAACCCTGGCAAAAGCCAGGAGTTAAAGCAATAAAACAGAGTAATAGCTAATAAGTCATCAGTGAAAATACAATGGAAACTCTAAAATATACTCAATCAAAAAAGGAAAAAATAAAAAGAAATATGAAAAGAGAACAGATAGTACAAATAGAAAAAAATAGTAATTTAAATCAAACTATATGGTAGTAATTTTAACTGTAAATAGTTTAAACTGCAATTAAAAGAAAAAGACGTCAAATTGGATGAAAGAGCAAAATCAGCATAAAATATCTATGAGAAATTCATTTTAAATGTAAAGATACAACTAGATTAAAAAAATTAAAAGATGGAAAAATATATCATGCCATAAACAATTATCATTAGAAAGCTAGATGGTGGTGCACCTGGGGTGGCTCAGTTGGTTAAGCATCCGACACTTGATTTCAGCTCAGGTCATGATCTCAGGGTTGTGAGATCAAGCCCCTCATCAGGCTCTGCACTGAGCATAGAGCTTGCTTGGGATTCTCTCTCTCTCTTCCCTTGCCCCTCCCCCTGCTTGCTCTCTCTAAATAAATAAATAAATAAATAAATAAAATCTCTAAAAAAAAAAAAAGAGTGGTGATATTAATATCTGACAAAGTAAACTTTAGAACAAGTTACCAATGACAAAGGTGAACATTTCATAAAAATAAAGGGTCAATTCATCCAGAAGAAAAAGCAGTCCTTAATGTGTGTATACCTAATAATGGAGCTTCGAATTGTTACAGCAAGAACTGGACAGAACTGATACAAATAGAGTTAGAAATGTCAACATTCTTTTCCTCAGAAGTTGAAAGAAAGAAACTAGATGGGAAATCAAAATGGCTCAAGAAAGCATAACCAACACTGTCAACCAACTTGACCTAGGTGACATTTAACAGAACACTATATCCCAAAACTGAATTATACAAAATGTAGAATATTCACTGTGACTGAACATACACTGGGCCATAAATATAACATACTTACATTAGAAAAGAAAAGATTCAGTAGCAATGATCTGTAGTTCAGCTCTAGGAATCTAGGGCATTATGCAGAATAAAGGCAATAATAAGTGGGAAACAAAGAAACAGAGAACAAATATATAATACAGAAAATCAATAAAACCAAAAGCTGATCATTTGAAACAAGAACAGTCAAAAATTATCAATGTGAGGAATAGGTATCACTACAGAACCTAGAGACATTATAGGACAATAAGAATATATTATGAACCACTTTATGTCAATAAATGTGACAAACTAGATGAAATAAACAAGTATCTTGAAAGAGACAAATTACCAAACTTATTTCATAAGAATTATAAAATCTAAAAAATTTCATATGTATTGGAGAAAATTAATTTGGGTTAAAACCTTCCCCCCAAATAAAGTTCAATACCTATATGGATTCATGAATAAATAATAAGAAGTTCTTAAAGGAAAAATAAAAATGCTATGAGAATTAATATCTGAGTTATTAAGTTCACAGAATAAAAAAAATCCACTTATAAAAGTCAATTGCATTTCTACACACAAGCAACTAACAACTGAATATTTCAAAATAAGTACCATTCACAATAATGTCCGAAGACCCCAAAAATTTAAGAATAAACTTAACAACAAAAAAAAAATATGTGTAGGGGCTTGTACACTGAAAACTATAAAACACTGCTGAGAAACATTAAAGAAGACTATATAAATGGTGAGATATACCATGTTTATGAATTTGAACACTGAATTTTGCTAACATCTCAATTCTTCCCAAATGGATATGTAGATTTGACATAATTCCAATCAAAAAACCAGGCAGCATTTTTGGGGTAAAATTGACAAGCTTATTCTAAAATTTCTGTTTAATGAAAAAGAACTTCAAGAATAGTCAATATGTATCTTGAAAGAGAAAAATGCAGTCAGAGAACTTAGAACACTTGATTTGAAGATTTACCATAGAGTTATAGTAACAAGGACAATGGTGCATTGTCATAAGGATATGTAGATAAGTGGAACAAAATAAGAAAATCCATGCATATAAGGTCAATTGATTTTTTGCCAAAAGAGCCAAGATGATTAAAAGAGAAATCAGTAGACTTGTAAAAAAAAAAAAATGTTGAAACAACTAGATATTTATATGGAAAAAAATAAAATCCACTCTTACTTTACTTCTTACACATAAATTAATTTGAAATTGATTACATATACCAAACATAAAAGATAGAATTTTATTTAAATCCTGTAGAAGAAAACTTAGGAGAAATTTTTGTGAGCTTGAGGTAGGCAAAAGTTAGTTAGATAGAATACAAAAAGCTCAGAATATAAAAGAAAAAATGATAAAATAGATTTCAAAATTAAAACCTTGTGCTTTTTGAAAACAACAGACTGAAAGAAAATATTCATAGTATATTTTTCTGACATATGGCTTATATCAAGAATATGTAAATGCAAACAACCCAATAAAAATAAGGCCAAAGATTTGAATAGACTCGCATAAAAGGAGTATCTTAATAGACAATAAGTACATTAGAAAATGCTCAACATTATTAGTTATTAAGGAAATGCAAAGTAAAACCCAAATGAGATCCCACTGTACACCCACTGGATGGCTAAGAATAAAGGGACTGACATTACCAGATGTTGGTAAGAATGCAGAATAATCTTCTACGCTTTAGTAGGAATTTAATATGGTACAACTACTCTCAAAAATAGCTTGGCAGTTTATTAAAAAGTTAAATATACTCACCACATATCCCAGCATTTCCACTCTTGGGTATTTATCCAAAGCAAACAAAAACATATGTTCACCCAAAATCTTATACACAAACATTCATAGCAAGTGTATCCACAATAGCCATGTGGAGGATGGACTTTACAGTGTCCCTCGTGATCCCCATTCCCTGGTGTTATGCACCAGAGTAATTCCTTCCTTTGAGTGTAGGTGGTACATGTAACTTGCTTCTAAACAAAGGAGCATGGCAAAGTAATGCAATATCACTCCTGTGATTACATTATGTTATATAAGACTCCCTCTTGACAGCAGCCTCACCCTGCAAAAAGCATTGTTCTCCATTTCTGGCTTCCAAGAAGCAATATACTAGGTCTTCTACAGCCTCTAGGAAAAACCTGAGTTTGGAAGATAATCCTTCCCCAGTCAAGCTTTCAGATGAGAACCCAGTCCTGGCTGACACCTTGATTGCAGGCTTACAGAAGACTGTGCTGAGCTGTGCCCAGATTCCTGACCCAGGATTCCATGAGACAACAAATGTGTGTTGTTTTAAGCTGCTAAGTTTGGGACAATGTGCCACACAGTCATAAAAAACTAATAATGAGCCAAAACCTGGAAACAATCTAAATATCCAGCAAGTACATAGGTATGTGATTATCCATACTATATAAAGGAAAATTTCACTAATATACATAACAACAAGGATGAATCTCAAAAATAGTATGCTGAGCAAAGAAGCAAGAAACTAAAGAGTACACACTGCATGATTGTATTTACATGACATTATTCAAAGAAGACAAATCTTATCTATAATAACAGACGGCAGATCAAAGTTCATCAAACTGTACCCATAAACCACACCACAACAAATGTGATTTTTAAAACTTTATGACCTCAGTAATTGCACATCTATTTCTAAATATTTAAATTAATAAAAAGATAAACAGTTTATGTTTCTGTATGATATAGTATATCTGGCTGCAGATAACATATTTAAGACTAGATACCTTCCTCTTGATAGAGTACTTAATAAATAATCACTATAAAGGAATTTTTAGAATCGTAGATAAAATTCTATGTTGACTCCAGCTACACAATTGCAAATACCTAGAAATCTCAGGCTAAATAAGGGCTTTCACTTAATTTCACTGACTAAAGTATTTAGATATGATTTTTCCCCCGATTGTTGATTATGTGCAAGGCACACAAGATCATTTGGACCACGAAAAAATATAGAACCTGTACTCAAAAAGCAAAGACTATTCGGAATATTGAAGGAGTATTGAGAGTATTAGGATTAAATACAGTACTATAAGTCACTCAAGGCCAAGTAGAAAATGAGGGTACAGATAAAGTCCTAGATTCATTCACAGGAAGTAGTGCTTGTTTTGGGGATTGTGAACTCAAGCCAAACTAACATAAAAGTGGGTGGGTGTTTGAGCTAGAATTTGAAGGATATATAGAATTTGGATGTTTAGACAAGGAAAGAAACCAAATGGAAGGATATTTTTGTTTAAATGCAAGAGTACTGAAAATGAAAGTTTCATTTTAAGAAATATAGTATAAATAGTGGGAAATAACAATGCAGATTATAGAGAGATTTGAATGATTCTACTATAAATACACTATCTGTAGGTGTTTTCATCTAATCTCATGGCATGAGATAGATATCTATGCCGATGATTCTAAATTATATCTTTATTTGGCCTCTCCATTGATATCCAAATTCAATATCTAACTGCCTCCTTGATGCTCGCTTGAATGGCTAATAGTAATCACAGCCTTAATACGGTGAAAAAGAGATTTGGTTCCATCCCCCAAACCTATACTCTCAATATTCTCCTTCTGAGTAAATGACACAATTGTCCATCTATTCGTCAGATCAAAGAACCCAGGAGTTCTCTTTGATTCTTTTCTTTCCTCATCTTCATTGCAAATAAATTGAAAATTCCTGCTCACTTTTCCTTGAAAACATATCCGGAGTATTTGTCTCCAATGCTAGTAGCCTGGTCCAAGCAGACCCACGCTCTTGTCTGCTGCCTTGGCCTGCCAACCAGTCTCCCTGCTTCCATCTCCTTCGTAGAAGCCAGAGTCAGCTTTTTTAAAGTTAAATTATATTGTGTGACACCCATTAAAAGCTTTCATCAGCCTCACATTGCGGTTGGAATACAATCCAACTTCCTTCGAATGTCTGCAAAGCCCAGTGTGGCTGGGCCATTGGCTTCCTCCCTATCTCATTTCTCACAATTTTGCACCTCACTTACTCAGCTTCAGATACACTAGTTCCAGCTCAGTTCCACACAGGGCTTTTGCCTTGCAATTTCTTCTGCCTGAAAACTCTAGCCCCATTTCATTAAATAGCTACTCTGTCTTGTCACGGCATTCTCCTTCAGCAAGGCTCCTTTTGATGAACACATCTAATTAGTCCCCTATATAGGGTTGACTCCAAAACATAAATGTTTTTGGGGACCCTTTTTAGAATCAGAGTGGAATGAGACAGGATAAAATATCTTACTTTGGTAAGATATGAACATGTGAACACACTTGTAGAGCTCTCCAAGCTTTGGGAAAGGGTCTTTGTAATGGAGGGACCCTTCAGCTTTAGCTTTTTTAGCTTCACAATAAACCTTCCTTTAGTCCCACCTTGTCAATCTTTGTCACATCACTGTGTTTCATTTTCTTCATGGCACTTAGTACTTTTCAAAATCAACTTTCCATTCAGTGGTCTATTTTTTAAAGATCTGTTCTCCCTTTCCCCAGTGGAAATTAAACTCCATGGAAGCCAGGACCTTGATGAAAATGTACAACTGTAAATTCTGGAAAAGTACCTATTGCATATTGGACCTTGTTCAACCTCCAACCAGAAGGAGGAGGAGGCATTTGCATAGACATAAAACAGATGATTCTGGTTCAATAAAGCAAAATTATATGTCGATAAGATGTAAGAGATAAAGAACCTGGGATGGAGTTTCAATAGGTCCTCATACAATTCACAGATTACCAATAAAATGTGAAGCACCGATTTTTCCCTTCTCAACCTCTAAATTCACCTGTACAATCATGAATCTATATAGAGACTCTAGGAAACAGTCACTGAGACCTGTCTCTGCTTTAGAGACACCACTTCCGCAGCACACCTTTCAAATAAAAGTGATTTCTTTTTCCGTCGTATCTCAAGCCCTTGGAGCTATGAAGCCAGGTACTTTGTGCCTTCTCGTAGGGCTCCATTTTCCTGTCCAAGCCATGATGCTTCCACCTTAATGCAAGCCTCTCCCCCACTGAGATGCATTTCATCCTGCCAAACTCTCTGCCTCTCATCCCCCCTAACTTACCACCTATGAATCTAACCAAGACTTTGGCACTCGTCTTACAAACTCTGTTCCAACACAATCCAAGTTTCATCATAAATGACCTCTGAATTCATATGTACAACTCACGCAACTCCTTGGTCACAAAACTTCTTGCTCTTCAAGAGGTCAGTGAATTTCATCTCCATTCCCCTCCATACCATTTCCTTGAGGCTGAGATTTAGATTCTCTGACCGTAATTCTCATCTCTTCCACCTTCTCACTCTGTAATTCACAAGACAGGAATATTCCCAAGACAAATAACAAAGGGTTAATACTCCACAAATCAATAAGATAAAGTCAAATCACCAGGAGAAAATGAGCAATCAGAGGAGGCAATTTAGAGAAAAGGGCCTCGAAAGACCTCTAGTTACTAGATTCTCTTCTTCTTCCAGTTCATTACCACCCTGTAATTTAGATCCTTCCCATTCTGTTATTTGCATCCTCAAAACCCTCCCTCCACCACCTGCTCTATCAACCCCCACATCTTTTACTAACCCACCTATCATTTTTCCCAGTACATCACTCCTTGCTGATAATATCATTATAATACCTTACGGTTTGGTGCCCTACATACTTAAGGCTTTTAACCTCAGATGGGGCCCTGAGCCCCACAGAAGCCGTTCTAAGCTTTTATCACCTTACTAGTATTAATCTGTAGTCAACAGATTATATTTCATGTTGTTTCACAGGGGGAAGTGCAATTATCAGATAGGAATGCCTTTTATTTCCTTACCATAAATCAGCATTGTATATCCATTCAACAGTGCAAAGCACAGTTTTTCTTGAAGAATCCCACACATTCATATTTCCTGCCTCAAAGAAAACCACTTTTTTTGTTGTTGTTTTGGCTTGTGTCTTTAGACCCTTTTTGTGCATTTCAAATATACGTATTTGAAGTCTACTTTATGTGTTTATTTTTCTACATAATTAGTATTTGTCTTAGTCCACTTGGACTGCCATAACGAAATACCACAGACTGGTGGCTTATAACCAACAGAAATTTATTTCTCACAGTCCCAGGGCCTGGAAATCCAAGGTCAGAGGGCCAGCACGTTCATGTTAGAGTGAGATCCCTCTTCCAGATTGTGAATTTCTCCTTGTATTGTCACATGGTAGAAGGGGGTGAGGGATCTTTCTAGAGCACTCATGACCTAATTACTTCCCAAGGGCCCCCTCCTCCTTCCAACACCATCATCCTGCCAGTTAGGTTTCAACATATGAAGGCGAGGGGCACAAACATTCTGACCATAGCAGTGTTCTATAGCTGTTACTGTGATATTTCCTTTTTTCTGCTCACCAATATAGTATGAAGATTTTGCTACTTCAGTGTTTTATAGCTTCTGCCTTATGTATCGCCATAGAAATATATCACAGGTAATTTAGCTATCATGCTATCTATGGACATGTAGGTTGTTTCCAATTTCTTACCTTTGCGAACGATGCTGTCATACTAGAATGTTCTTTTACATACCTCTCTATGCACATATGAAATTGTTTCTCTCTGGTAAGTATCTGGAAGTGAAAAATGCTAGATATGGGTTATGTGATCTTTAAAAAAATTTATTTGCTAGTGCCAAGTTGTCCTCTAAAGGGCACTTTCATTCCTATAATCAATGAATGAGAGTAACTATTTTCCCACACCTTCCACAATGCTTAGTATTTTGTACTTTTTGCTAGTCTGATGGGCAAAAAGTGGTATTTCAGCATTTTCATTTGCATTTTCTTGAGAAGTAGCACACTAACTTCAATTGTTAAATGGATATTTATATTTTCTCTCCTGTAAAAAATTTATATCCTTTGCCCATTTTTTAGAATGTTCTTTTTCTTATTGATGTGTTATATAATAGATTCATATCCTGTATTTTAAATATTATAAAGTATTTCTTCCAGTTTTTAAATTTTCTTCCACTCTGTCCAGTGACCGATCTTTAACTTCATTTATTATGTTGATGGTTGTATGAAATTTAACATTTTTTATTTTGATTTGGAAAACTATACCAATCTTTTTTGGGGCCCTTTTCCCTCTTGAAAGACACATTTTTTTAGTGTAAGAAACAGAAACCTATATATTTTCTTCTAATTATATATGTATACGCACACACACACATACGCATATTGGTCTTTACCTCAGTTGAAATTTAATTAATAATACATGGCAGATATCAGACTTTGTTATTTTTACCAATTGTCAAAATACTATTTCTTGAAGAATCCACCCATCCCACAGTGACTGACCACATTCTAAGTTCTATTTATACAAAAGCTTATTGCTAAATTCCCTGTGCATATTCCACTGATTTATTTATTTTATACAACTGCCATAAAGTTTTAATACGATATCTTTATTGCAATTTTTGTAATATTATGTTTCAAAATTTTCCCAGTAATTTTTCTCATTTTTTTCTTCAAATAAATTTTGAAGCTTTCTTATCACATTCCTTTCAGAAATCCTGTAGAATTTTCAGCTGGACTGCATTGAATTTATAGATTGTTGTGGTGAACAGTGAAATATTTAAATATTGTGTTTTCCTATCCAGGCACAAAAATATCTCTTTCCATTCTTCAGTTTAATACTTTTGTGCATCTTTTTTTTTCTCCCCAAGACAGTTCGTAGTTGTGCTGGCTTGTGAATGGATTTACCAGCTACTGTAAGTTCATAAGAATACATTTCTAGCCATCCCTAAGGAGATCATCCCCCTGAGTCTGAGTTCTTCCCTGGGCACATTGCTTTCCCACTGTCTTTTCTCTTCCTCTGGGTGTGGAGGCCTACTGCTGTGTTGCTGGGCACGGGACTCTCCACACTCCCCTCTGAGCAATCTCAGAAAAGCAGTCTGGTTACAGAACTCCCCTGTTTGGATTCCTCCAGTGACATCTCATCACCTAAAGGATTATGTCAGAAATATTTGTAAGGCACATACACAAAAGCTTCCACATTCTGGCTACTGTTTTATCTCAATCTTTTTCCCTGGCCATGTTCTGTGTCAGGCACCTCGCAGGGCACTGGGCCCAGCAAGCTCTTTGCAGACCCCTACTGACACCATACTCTTCGACCTCTTTTTATCTTAGCACATGTTTTTCATTCTCTTTGAAATGCTCTTGTCAGCGTAGGTCATCTACCTGACTCTTGCTCCTCTGGACCCTTCTCCGCCGAGAAGCTTCCCCTGCTCCTCCAGGGATCCCCCCCACTTCCCCCCCCCAGTCCTGTCCCACTTGTACTGGGTCCCTAGTGCTCCTTCAGCACCTATCTCAATACTTCCAACATCTGTCCACACATCCCACCCAGACGAGACTATGCCTCTGTGTCTAGTGCAATGTCTGAAAAATACAGAAAAATGTATCTACCTAAATAACATTATGAGTTTGCCTTTTTTATAGTATCTTATTGTTTGCAAGATGCCCTTGTATAAAAAAAAAAATGATACGGCCAAGCTCTTTCTAGCACTTAATGAAAACAGATCACAGTTATAATGATAACCCAAAATTTTAACATTTCAAAATCACTCACTCACAAGTTACATTTTTTTTCTTGAAATCTTTCTTTTTCAGTCCGTATGAAAATCTTCCAGGGGTGCAAATGTCCCTGGACCATAGCAGGTTATTGGTTCTTCGGGTGGACTCTTGCTCTAGCAGAGTTTCTCAGGAGGGTGGGGAGAAAAGGTACATTGTCTCACACGTTCACAGAGTCCCTGCCTGTGATTTCCAGATCCTTCTGTTCAGTAGACTACACTGCTCTGCTCCACAAGTGGGTCAGAACCATTCCACTGCAGGAGGCTCCAGACTCCAAGCTCTGCTCCTTCTCTTCCCACTGACTCAAGAAGAGATTGCCAGCTTGTGAGCAGCTGTTTCATAGTTTCCTCAATAGGACTATTTGCCCCACAAGTGGCATTGTCCCTTTCTTTATCATATCGCCATTTTTCTCCCAGACCACACATGCATTCTGGGGACAGGGTAGGGTGGGAGAGAGGGAGGGAGACTGCTGTCGTGATTGAGCACAGACACCTTCCTATGCCTCACTTCTCACACATAGCGTCTGGCCCACCCACCTGTATCACTTCTTCATTCTTGGTGGTTTTCTCCTAAGGGCCTATCTTTCCTTCCAAGGAACCTTTCCAGTGTGTCCAGCACATCTGCATATATTTGAATCCTTCTTATGAACAAAGCTCAAAGTCTTTGTCCCAGAGTTCCTGGGCCCCATGATAGCCTTTCTTAAATGAACTGAACATCCCTGAACACATTAAGTTCCCTAACCATAATATAATAGAGAGATGACCTACACAGAACATAAGGGACCTATACATTTTGTAGAGAGTGTTCCCCACCTCCACAACCCACCAAACTGACCTAGCTAATATACACTACTACAGATGGACATCTAGGTTTTGACCCTCACTACAGTCATGACAGATATAATTGATATCCATAGAGTTTAAATGATTTGCTCTAAGACAGACAGTGAGAGAAAAATCAGGATTGAGAACCAGATAATTAAGCCTTATGAAGCCTTTTAAGTTAAAAGTCTGGGTTTTGAAATCAGATTGGCAAAATACAAATACAATTTAAAACTTTCTAGCATTCATGTTAAAAAATTATTTTAATTTGTGAATTTAGTTTAAATCATGTATTTTATTTAACCCACTCTATTCAAGATGTTATTACTTCACCATGTAATTATAAAAGTTATTGAGATGGTTTACATTCTTTCACTTATAGGCGTTCATTTTACACTTACAGAACATCTCAGTTCAGACTAGCCACATTTCAATTCCTCAACAGCCCCATGTAGCCAATGGCTCTATTTGTATAGAATGACACAGTTAGAACTTACTGATAAGATGAACAATTTTATGTAGACAGGAATGAGATTTCCTCATAAAATAAAGCAACAATCAGACGGAGATTAAAAATTACTTACTTCTGATTGCAAAAAGACACCCACGGTGATTCACACTGAAAGGAAAACATAGAATGTGGCTTTTTCTCTTTCCACCTTTTGCCACATAGTTTGAGTAAGAAAAGGCCTCTAAAGAGATCAGCACAGAAACATCTCTAAAGAATTAATTCCAAAGTTAAATGAGAACCTGACACTGCAGTTTGAGACATAGTGAATACAGTTGACCCTTGAACAGCACAGGTTTGAACTACACGTCTACTTACACACGAATTTTGTACAGTACAGTAATTTATTTTATTAATTTTTAAAAGATTTTTTATTTATTTTTGAGAGAGAGAGCATGAGCGGGGGGAGGGGCGTAGGGAGAAGCAGACTCTCCCCGGGAGCAGGGAGTCCAATGTGGGACTTGATCCCAGGACCCCGGGACCCCAACCTGAGCGAAAGGCAGACGCCCAACCGACTGAGCCAACCAGGAGCCCTTGTACGGTACAGTATTTTAAATGTATTTTCTGTTCCTTTTGATTTTCTTTTTTTTTTAAGATTTTATTTATTTATTTGAGAGAGAGAGAGAATGAGAGAGAGAGAGCACGAGAGGGGGGGAGGGTCAGAGGGAGAAGCAAACTCTCCGCTGAGCAGGGAGCCTGATGCGGGACTCAATTCTGGGACTCCAGGATCATGACTTGAGCCGAAGGCAGTCGCTGAACCAACTGAGCCACCCAAGTGCCCCAAACTTTTGATTTTCTTGATAATGTTTTATTTTCTCCAGCTTACTTTATTGTGAGAATACAGTATATAATACGTATACAAAATATGTGTTAGCCAACTGTTTATGTTTTTAGTGGGGTTTCTGGCCCGCAGTAGGCTATCAGTAGTTAGGTTTGGGGGGAGTCAAAAGTTATACTTGGATTTTCAGCTGCATGGGGGGGGTTGGCATCCCTAATCCCCACCTTGTTCAAGAGTCAACTGTACTGGGGCGCCTGCGTGGCTCAGTCAGTTAAGCGCCGGCCTTCAGCTCAGGTCATGGTCCCGGGGTCCTGGAATCAAGCCCCGCATCAGTCTCTCTGCTCGGCAGGAAGCCTGCTTCTCCCTCTCCCACTCCCCCTGCTTGTGCTCCCTCTCTCTCTGTGTCTCTCTCTGTCAAATAAATAAATAAAATATTTTTTTAAAAAAAAAGTCAGCTGTACTGTGAAGATTCTAATCACCTTGATGAATTGATTAGTAATCAGGAAGAGAGAGACCTTCATGTCTTTATCAAAAAGATATAGAGACTCCAGTGCCTATGCTGTTCCACTTAGGCAAAGTAGAAAAATCAAGGATAACTTCAAGTTTGCTGGATCACAGTTATGTTATTGAGTATGTTATTGAGACTGTGAATAATCCACAGTAACTAGGGTTTTGTTTTGTTTTGTTTTTTTTTTTGAACTCTGAAAAATAAGGTTGTAGACTGTTGGGAATTTGTGCCATATATGTCATAAATAAAATTGATAGAATCAAAGCCCTCGTTTCCTTGAAAAATTATTAACCCTCAATCCACAGGTAGCTATCTTTTGAATAAACAGAATAAAAATTGGCATAAAGACCTCACCATCTCTGAAGTAAACGATGCTATGAGAAAATGCTTCAAAGTTACACCTCCCCAGTGAGTTTTTCAGACATTTCAAAACCACCCAATGATTATAAAATGTGTCTCTAATTTGAGAGCCAGCACCAAGGTAAATTTGTTAATTTTCTCAAAACACGTTAGTCTACAACTGCTTTCTCTGAAAGTGCTTGAATTGGTTTAAAAATTCGAAGAGTCTTTGCTTGGCTTTGCTTGGCTTCTAGCAATGTGATTTTTCCTGTAAGATATGGTTTCTCTTACACTGGTTTCCATTGCCGTGAAGGTCAGTTTGTTAGCTGGTGACAGCCTGCCCCTGGTGCCACATGCTCAGTAAATGTTATACGTGAACAAAGAGAAGAGATACTGGAACACTTAGCCTTAATAGACTGAGAAGGTAGTAGTGAACCGAAAGCTAAATTCATTCAGAATAAAGAGGCCTTTAGAGTCAGGTTTTCTGGTTGAGAGATCAGAGCAAATGAATCTAAAACCTAAAATAGAAGTTGTTTTATTCTCACAGGTTCTGACATTTTAGTGGTGAGCTGCAAGTTATAAAAACTGCTACTAAAAGCCAAATTGCTCTCACCATATGGAAAAAAAATCTGCAATATGTCTTTTATCATTATAATATATATATATATGCAGAAAGCCTTTGCACTTGAATTATTTCAGAACTTTTTTTTTTTTAAATAAGCACAAGGGCAGGAGGGTTGAAATATTGGGAGGCCATACGGACTATTACAAATAAAGGGATAGCCTCAGGCCTCAGGCTTGTGTTGAATTTAAGTTTAAGCAGGCCGCCTTCACCTGAAACATAGTGAACTTGGTGAGTTTTAAGAGACTACTTATTACATCTTAGTCAAATATCTCATGGTTGGCTTATGTCAGGTTACCTAGGGAGAATGTAAGGAATTTGAGCCTTTATGGAAACTATCATCAGCTGGAACTGCAGTTAAATAAATGGCTAATGCCCAAATGAGCTTAGTATTTTCTCACCAAATAGAAAATATTTGGAAAACTGGATATATTTTCTCCTTGCCTTGTCTTAGTAATGCAATAAATAAAGAATAAAAATTGGAGACCCTGAAATTCAACCACACTTTGAGATAATCAGGAAAATGATGCACAGAGTACAATTCCAGAAAGCAGATACAGGCAGCAGGAGTGAGTGTGTACTTCCAGAAATCCCATTTGATGCCTTTTCTCTTTTAAAAGTGATAGCATCTCATGGCTGTACAGCTGTAAGGTACAGGTCTTTAACACTTTGGGGGAGATCTTCTCCTACCTTACTATAGACTTTGGGCTAGATTCCAAGTCTTCATTTCTTTTAATGTAACAATATCTGTAAGTTATTGAGATGTTGTTAGATGTAATAGTAGCTGATGAGAGAATAGGTTCAGAGCTTCTAGAGAATCTCTACCTTTGCTGCACACTGGAATCATCTGGGGAGCTTTTAAAATACCAATATCTGAGTCTCAACTCAGAACTAAATCATTCTGGAAGTGGAACTTAGGAAACAATGTTTTTTAAAACCTCTCAAGGTGACTCCAAATTGCAGCTTAGATTGGAGACACACTAGGTTAAACTAATTCCTCAAGCTAGTAAACTTGGTGATACCAAGATTGTAAGCTGGGAATAAAATGTAGGTTTATATCACTGCAAAGCCCTAGGTTTGGCCCCAAGGATTTCCCACAAAACCTCTTTGGGTATTTTTAGGATGAGGGCCAACATCCCTAGCAAACCTATAGGACCAGTATACATTAGTCTGCTACTGGCTCTGGGGACAACGAGAATGTCTTGTTGCACCCGCCATCAATTTCATCATCCCCATGACAGTAAAGCAATTTCTGGGACAATCTAGGGCAACGTAACACCATATTTCCCAGAGTTGTTTTCATAAGGTATAAGGTTATCAGAAAATGCTTTGTATACCAAGATTCTACCATCTCATGCACTTGATTCTTTCCTGCCAAAACATTTGTTTATCATCGGACAGATATGGCCAGAGGGATTCTGTGGGGTGGCTAAGTGTTCCTAACTTAAAAGTTGATTATTTAGGAGTGGCATATAGCTACCATGGGACAATGCTGGGAATGGAAAAGCTCTGGAGTTTTTACGTAACTACCATAAAACTTTCCATATGATGGAAATTCAAAATCGGGCAGTCAAATCACTAACGGCTGAAAACAATAAATCGAATTAACTTTATTTTCTTTAAAAAAAAATAAGCTATACCATTCCTAACCATAGTTTGGTTTTGAAATATTTACTCTAAAGATACATTATGGTAATTTAACAAAAAATTCTCAATATCAAAAATTTTACTATAACATAAAAATTAGCAGTCATAGAAGAGTTATTACATTCCAATACTAACCAAGAATACTTAGGAAAAGCAAATTTTTCATGTATAGGATCTGTACAAAGGAAATTACAAAAGTCTGCTAAAAGATAAAGATGAAAATAAAGAATGAAAAAGAATAAATGAGTGAAAAGAATAAATATTGAGAAGGTACGAATGCTTCTTACAGTAATTTTTAGGTCTCATGCAATTCTAATCAAAATTCTATTTTGATGTTTTTAGAACCCAAGAAAACTGTTTCTGAAAAAAAAACAAACCGCCGTAGGTGAGTATTTTTTAAAAATCCTCAAAAAGAACACCATTGAGAGAAGATTAATTCTGAGAAATTAAACATATTATAAATCTTTTATTAAGAGAGTACTGTGCAGATATAAAGAAAAGATATAAATTGGCAAAAAAAATGAGGAGCACAGATTTGAATTAGAATTTAAAGCACAATAAGTTGAGAGAGAAAGAATAGAATTATTTAATGACTGATTGGAAAAGTTAATTAATTTTTAAGACAGTTTAGACCTTTGCCTTGCAAAGGTCATGCAAATGAGAAAACTAAATACAAAAAAAAAAAATTAGAAATGTCTAAAAGAAACATAGATGAATATTTATCGTATTTCTAGATGGGAAAAGACTCTTGAGGCATAAAAATTCTAATAGATTTCAGAAAGAAAAAGAGTAATACATTTTAAACTTTTACATATCAAAAATTCAATAAACAAAATCCAAAGAAAAAAAGTTAGGGGAAATAGTTGCCAAAAATACAACAAAAAGTTAATGTATAAAGTACTCAATGCCAGCCATAAAAAACATTAATTACTATCATAGTAGAAAATTAGGCAATGGATAAAGACAAATAATTCACAGAAGAGGAGGAAATACAAGGGAATCATAATCGAAGATAAAAGGCACAACCTCATAGTAATCTAAGAAGTATAAATTAAGGGACTCAGATGATCCTTCAATTCCACGAACAAATCAATGTTTTTATAAATCATAATATTCCGTGATGATGAGGGTATTCTGAGATTACTACTTCCTCAGCCTGCTAATTTAGATGTAATTTATCTAGAAAACAATTTAGCAATCAGAAGACAAGCAGAAAGGGAGACCAATGTTTATGTACTATGATGATGATCACATTATTATTTGCAGCAATAATAAATTACAAGCCTGAGAAATATTCAATAATTGAAGAGTGGGTTAAAAATGTGCAACCAAAGAATGAAATCATCCAGTTGGTATGGACTGAACGGTTGTGTCCCCCCCACCCCACATTTCCTATGCTGAGCTCTAATCCCCAGTATGATGGTATCAGGAGCCGGGACCTCTGGGAGGTGACTATCTCATGACGGAGAAGCCCTCAGGAATGAGATCTGTGCTCTTATAAGAGGGCCAAAAGCTAACACCAGGTGAGGACATAACCAGAATTCTGCTGTCCACACCCCAGAAGAAGAATCTCACCAGAACTGACCATGCCAGCACCACGATCTCAGACTTCCAACCTCCAGAACTATGAGAAATACATTTCTGTTGTCAATAAGCCACCTGGTTTATAGTATTTTGTTAGAGCAGCCCAAGCTAAGATAGCAGTTAATAAAAATCGAGTTTTGGGGAAAAAAAGAACGTTTTACAAAAACACAAGGATATAAAGTATAATAAAAGAAAAGGTATAATAAAAGCCATATACATAAATTGGAGCCAAATATTTTTTAAGTGTGTTGGGTCCTACAGTGTACAGATGCTCATGAAATGTCTCCAAAAGGAGGTACACTGAGGTGGGGTTCCCTGGGAGTTAGAATTGGAGATTTTAATTTTCTTTCTGATACTTTAGTGCAATTAACAAGTTTGGTTTTTTTTCCTGTGAGAGTAATTAGATTCATTGTAAGATCTAATAAAAACAAAAGTATTTGTAAGCCACAGATACTGTGAGAGATTTTTCTCAGGGTATCACCCTAATTAAAGAGTCAGGATGAAAATGACCAATTACATCAAGATTAGTTAAATCATGCCTTGAGAGCAACCATTTTTGGCGTCTATTGCCACATAATTCATACCTGATATGAAACTGAAAGAAAGTACCACTTAGCACTCTTACAAAATTCAACCACTGAGAATTCCCCAAACAGGCCAACATAACTAGATTGTTAAACATGTCCACGTGGTGGATTCTCCAACAGAACATCTCATCATTAGATGACTAGGACCCGAGGAGCCCCCAGTGTCGGCAGAGGGGTCATGTCATCACTCCTGGGACCAGCACCGGATGCCAACTGCCGTGGCACCATCTGACCAGCTCTCCCACCAAACAAGAGCTCTCTGCATTTGAGGAGAGTGGAGAATTATCTAGGGCCAACTTGACTTGCTAGTTATTTTCAGAAACGCACCAAGTGAAAGGTAAAAACCAGACTTCTTCCACCTTCCTTAATTGTAAGTTTATTGACTGATGGGTTGATTGAATTTTTGCCTTGCAAAAATTACAACTCTATGCACATGTAGATTTCAATAAACTATTTCTGAAAATAAAACACCTTGGGACTGGCTTAATAACAGCTCAGAAATATGAGCTATTTCCACATGCTGTTCCAAGTGAAAATAAGATGGTTCACCTTTTAAAGATCTATTTTCTTAATGCTTTGTAAGCATGCAGAGTAGTTGCCCTCAAATTTAAACTCGTTGAAGTGTTCTAGCGTATCTATACTAATTTCCTAAATAGATTTCAGACTTCTCAAAAGCAGACAGGAATTCTTTGGTGTCTGCCATCCTCCCACTTCCTGCGTTGTGATTGGAGCCCCAGCAGGTGTTACCTTCCCCGGAATATTTTCCTCAGATGAACGCCACCTGTCAGGAAATTTCTGCAACTATTTATTTATTCATTGAGTCAGTCATTCATGAAACATTTATTGAACAGCAAGTATGTGTCACGGACTATTGAACGAACTGGTGATACCAAGATGAACAGGACATGATTAAGCCTTGGTCTCCTTCCCCATAGTGTTCACAGCTAACTCACTGCTGTTTGGAAGGGCCAAAAGACACTATCAGAACACATATGCTCATTCATTCAGCATATGTTATTGGATACCTACCATGAGCAAAGTTGACGTAAAAAGCAATTTTGTCATGCAAAAGGAATTCAGAAAATGACCTGACTCTGAGATAAGAAACATAATTTCATTTCTCTTAGAGCCACGTTTTAAAATCACATCCTACCAATCACTGGCCCATCCTACCATTTATACTTTTGGCTGGATGGACACCACTTCTGTGACACTATAAGCAAGGCTTGCCTCACAGAAACACTGATCCACATACTAGTTACTCTAGAATGAGACAGAATGCTTACGAATCAGTGTCCCTTATTTGTACATTTACTATAGTAATAAGATTGAAATAAAACCACACGTCTTTTTTTTTAAGATTTTATTTATTTGTTTGAGAGAGAGAGAATGAGAGATAGAGAGCACGAGCGGGAAGAGGGTCAGAGGGAGAAGCAGGGAGCCCGATGTGGGACTCGATCCCGGGACTCCAGGATCATGACCTGAGCCGAAAGCAGTCGCCCAACCAACTGAGCCACCCAGGCGCCCACCACACGTCTTTGATACTCACGAAACTACAATTAACTCTTTAATCATCTTTAAGATAACAGCTTTCTCTTAACTTTTCTTCTGTAACAATTTAAATTTCGAATGATCACTCCGTTGGGATGGCAAAACATAAACAATTTTGTCCGTCCTCCCCTTTCGTAATCCAGGATTCTGTCTAAATGCTGAATTTTATCTTTGATGTACCTATGAAAACAGTTTTCTAAAAAAATCAGCAGATGAAACTTATCCCACTGCAGACTCGATGTGCTAATCTAACTTCATTTCTATTTATCCACGAAGATGATTTCTGAAAAAGCAGAGTCTCCTTGTTAATTCTTTGATAAATCGAATTTTTTTTTTTGCAATTCTAACATCTACATTTTCTCAGAGGAAATAAAATACCAGCTATATTCATTTATTTAATATTTCAATGTTGCAATCAAGGATTTTAGGAATTTTCAACTACCGTATTTTGAACCGGGGGTTTTGTTGTAACACCCACCATCGTTATTGTGCCATAGAGCGGTGATAACCCCATAAATGAGCTCCCGAGAAGCACACTTCCAAATCAAAATTTTATGTTGTTGTTGTTGTTTCAAAGACCCACCAAAGTCCTCACAGATTCTAACAAGTTTCCCGTCACGTCAAGTACATATAAAGACTACTTACAAATCAATAAGAAAAAGAAGAACATGCCCTATATTTAAAAAAATGGGCCAATTGACATAGAAAATAAATGTCCAGCTTCCCAAGTAATGAGAGGAATGCAAATTAAATAAAAATGTAATACTTTTTTGCATAAGAAAAACACATTTTTCAAATGATTACAGGCAGTGTTTATGAGGATGCAGGAGAAAAGAAAACCTCTGACATTTGTGGAGGGCAGGGTTATGAATAGATACAGACCGACTTGGGAGAAGTTAGGAAAAGATATCAAAAAGTTTAATGTCTTTCAGTCTATAAAATCCACTCCTTGGAATTTATCCCTTAAGACAGGCTGTTAAGTGTAGGGAAACAGATGTTAGGTCAAAATGATGGTAGCATTAATTATAATAATATAAACTTGAAAATGAGTTGAGTACCCAATAAAAGAAAATTGATTAGTTTCATCTAATCAATCGGTAAATTGTGCCAGGAGCAATTTTTTAGTCATTCTCTCGGCCACTCCCTCCAATGTTGTCCCTTGCAGGGATCGGTTCCCATATGACAGTATGCTTGGCCTAAACTGTGTGAAGTCCATCTTAATTCCCACTCTGCATTTTAAAATCCAGAACTTCTGCACTGACTCTATGATGAGAGAAGGAGGAGCAGGCTAGATGGTAGCGTTTACGAACCATTTCTTAATTATAAAATTGTCCTCCTGATGGAAGGCTTGAACCCCAATCATGTAAAGATAACCAAGATGTTCAGATGACTCCACCTCCGCTGCTACAGTTAATTCGCGAGTTTTGCTTTCCTTCTGAAAATGGCCCCTTACTTCGCCTTTCTCCTCCTGGGACTAACTTGTACATCTTGTGTTTAAAATAGTTTATTGAAGCATTTGAGGCATGTGGCTGGATTGATGGGAAGTAAGGAAGGTTTCCTGGGCCTGATCTGTGATCCTTTCTTGCTCTTGGTTCTCCCTTATTTAGCAGGCTTTACTGTTTGATTTGTACCAGGCTTCTGGCTATTCCTCTGTTTTTCCATGTGCACTGACAAATTTTACAGGGTACTAGCTACATAATTGCCCGCTGCTTTTATAAGCTCACTCATAGCATTGTTGGGGCCAGGTGCTTTTCCCCAGCTAGCTGCTTTTTTTTTTCTTCTTCTTCTTCTTCCTTTTTTTTTTTTTTTTTTTTTTTTTGCTGTGGGTTGTAGATGTGGTTTCAATTTCTTCCCTAAGGCTTCAGAGGCAGTGTTTCTTTCAGTGTATTTAACTGCCTCATTATTGATCATTTTGTCTGGAATATTTAATATCCTTTTCTAATGTTTATGAGTTTGAACTATTCTTTCAGGTGTTTTCTTTTCTTAAATATAAATACCCTTTGCTTTCAGATGCAGAATTAAAATTTATAGAGTCTGAAACTCTGCATGTCTCCGAAATGATGGCCATCCACTGCTAGATGCCCTTTGAGTCTCATCTATGATTAGAGAAGCAAATTTAACAAGGATATTTGGAAGAGCCTGGAAATGTCTTTTTACTGCACCTCTGATTACTTTTTTTGTAATTGGTATATATAAATATACAGACTTGCCTTGAAGAAAGGGAAAGAAGATTTGCTTAAACAATTATTCCTTTTGAGGATGAAATATTACAGACCACTTTAATCTCTTTTGAGCCAACCATTTAAAAATTTTTTTAAAAATTTCTACATCCAACGTAGTGCTCAAACTCATGATCCTGAGATCAAGAGTTAAAGGCTCTCCTGACTAAGCCAGCCAACCAGGTGTCACTTGAGCCAACAATTTTTAAAATCTCCCTCGTTGGACTTTAAAGAAGAACAGAAGCTGTACTGAAAACTGGAAATTTGCTAAGAATAGATTTCAGGTGCTCTCATCACACACACGCGTGAACACACACACCCCCACACACACACACAATGGACAAGATATATACTAATTAGCTTGACTATAGTCATCATTTCACAGAGCATATGTATATCAAATCATCATGTGTACACCTTAGATATATGTACAATTATTATTTTCAAAATGAAGTTAAATAAATAAGAAGGACAGGAAAATGTTTCTATGGATTTCAGAGTTGAGAACTCATTGTTGGGCTCGATATGCAATAGAACAAACACAAAGACACAGAGTAGGTGTTCAAAAATATGTCAATTTTATCTTAAGAATTAAAACACAAAGTGAGAGGGGCCTGGGTGCCTCAGTCGATTAAGTGGTGGACTCTTGGTTTGGGCTTAGGTCATGATCTCAGGGTCATGGGATCAAACCCTGCTTCAAACTCCATGCTGGGTGTGAAGCCTGCTTAAGATTCTCCCTCTCCCTCTGCCTCACATCTCTTCCGTCTCTAAAACAAACAAACACACGGGCACACACAAAGTGAATTTTTAAAGTTTAGTCCTACAAACCAAAATTGATTTTATAACGTTATAAAAATAGAAAATTAAAAAAAAAACTTAGGACATTATAGGTTGTCACACCTTAGCAAATAGCCCTCTGGAATTTTATAAAAGCATGTATTGGGCTTAACACTTGATATTTTAGAATGTGTAGGACGTTCTGTTAAGTAAATAAATAAGAAGTTATCAGGTATTAAGAAGTGCTGGTCAGAGAATACAAACCTGGTGACATGGCAGAGAGTCACTGTAAGGCTACATTGAATTGAGCAAGATTATATGCAGAGAACTGAATGACAGCCACCCAGATGAAGGTCCAGAAGACCCAGTATAAATGTTCAGAGGCAGAAAGAAGCTTAGTGTTCAATTAATAAAAATACAGGGACTACAGAATAGTAGACAAGAAAAATATGGTAGAAATGAGGTCAAAGATGTAGGTAGAGAGAGTCCAGATTCGGTAGGATTTTATAGGCAAATGTAAGAAATCCGAATTCTAGCGTAAGTGAGATAGAGAACCATTCATTGGAGGGTTTACTCAAGGGAAGAACATCATCAATTTACTTTTTTCAGAGACCCCACTAGCTGTTGAGGGAGAAATGGACTGAAGAGGACCATTACTAGAAGCAGGAAACCAGTGAGGAGGTTACTGCTGCCACCTGGGTAAAAACAGGTGTGCCATTTCTGAGTTGGGAAAACTGGAAGAAGAAACCATGTGGGAAGAGGTGAAAATCAAGAATGCTGCTTTGATTTAGGTTGAAATGCCTGTTAAACAAACAAGCGGAAACACCAAGAAGAGAGCTTCATATAGCAATCTGGTGACCAGAGAGAACTCAAGGCTGAAGAGAAAGAGTTTGGAGAAATTGGCACCTATGGAGTATCTGATCCCAGGGGGCTGGGTGTCTGCACTCAGTGTAGACAGAGAGCGTAGCGAGAAGAGAAGGGATTCCAGTACCGAGCCTGCTGCGATAACGTATTGGGCAGAAACAGGAAGGCCATCAAAGGATGAAGAGTAACTTAGGAGAGTGGAGTTTTCTGGGTTTTTTTAAAGATTTTATTTATTATTTGAGAGAGAGAGAGAGCATGAGAGGAGGGAGGGTCAGAGGGAGAAGCAGACTCCCCACTCAGCAGGGAGCCCAATGTGGGACTCGATCCCTGGGACCCCAGGATCACGACCTGAGCCCAAGGCAGTCACCCAACCGACTGAGCCATCCAGGCGCCCGAGAGTGGAGTTTTGTTAAATACAAAAATTCATGAAAATACTAGAGAAGGCACACAGAGCACTGGAGAGTTTGGAGCATTTTTCTAGATTAAAAGTTTTTCTTATATGCTCATCGCATGATAGTGTTCTTTTGTTCCTCATTCAAGGTGGTTGTTCATTTATACATAGCTGACATTTTCAATTTTGTGAAAAACATTTTCATTTTTGACACCCATGGCCTCAAATTTTTCTAGGCTTAGAAATAACTCATGTACTTAAATATGAGGAAAGACGAAACTGTTATAAGAAGAAAAGTGGGTATTTTCCTCCATTTCTTCACATGTATACTACGGCACCAAGCTTAAGGCAGTAATTATTCTCAGGGTGAGAGGATGGGTCTGACAGGGTGGGCTTTCCCTTAGGGAGGCAATTCAAGATCACTCAGGGGGTAAACTTCTCCTCAATATACTTCCTTCACAGAGACTTGGACACTTCCCATCTCCCGTCCCCTTGTCAGTTGCTGTTTTAGTGAGCTGCCATTACTCATTTTGTAGTATGCCACACCATCAGGTGGGCTAAGGTGACGAACAGTTGATAACCACCACCCCTAGGCATTAAAAAATAACAAAGTATACTTTGGTACCTATTTTTAAGTGTACAGAGAAGCACTAGGGAAAAATGGATTTAAATTTTTCATAAGAATAACAAAGTAAGAATAGAGTCACTCTATTCTTAATTTGTATTTCATATAAGGAGAAAATATATTTTAAAAAATTCTTATCCACCTAAACTGTTTTCAGAACACAACATGCATGACAAAGCTTCATAAAGAATAACTGAAATGGAAAACTGTCATCACAGAAAGAGACATAGCATAGCGCAATATTAAAAAGCAAACAAATGAGCATAGATTTGGGGAGTGTTGTGCATTGAACTGCATACCCAAAAAGATGTGTTGATGTCCTAACCCCCAGTCACCTCAGAATGTGAACTTATTTGGAAGTCAAGCTGTTGCAAATGTAATTAGTTAAAAAGAGGTCATACTAGAGCTGGGTGAAGCCCTTAATCCAATATGACTAGCGTTGTTGTAAGATGGGGGAGGGACACAACAGGAGGAGACCACCATGTGAATATGGAGGCAGAGATTGCAGAGTTGCCTCTATAAGCCAGGGGACAATGAAGATCACAGGCAGACATCAGAAGCTAGACAAGACAAAGAAGGATTCTCTTGGGCAGGTTTCAAAGAGAGTACAGGCCGACCAACATCTTGATCTTGAATTTCTAGCCTCCAAACTGTAAGCCTTAGGTTTCTGTTGTTTTAAGTCACTCCGTTTGTGTTACTATGTTACAGCGGCCCTCGGTAATTGATACAACCTCAGCTCTCTCACTTACGATCTCTGTGACCCTGGGAAGTTCTTTTGCTTCTCTTTGCCTCAGTCTTTTCTAACGTGAAATAGGGATGATAAAAATGAGCCTTAATAGAATTGCGGTAAAGATTCAAGGAGTGAATATATGTAAAGCAGTTAGAAATTGTTAGTTCCTTAGTAAGGTTTATATAAACTTTTATTATTATGAATATACAAAGGACCATCGTACTTGACCCATAAATGGCATTCAATGAACATTTGTTCCCTTTCTACAGTTAAAAATTACTAATCATGATCGATTTTAAGACACAGCAGCCTTTATAAAATAATAGGAAGTTTTTTTACTATCTCAGATAAGTCTTTTGTCTTTTGTCTCAGGTCTTTTGAGGCTGAGGGGATTATGTTTTGTTTTGCGTTCACATTATGAATCCTGAACTTATCTGTGAAGACTGTGATTGCAGACCTGACTACCCAATTCCTCAGTAGAGGCACATGAAATTTCAACTTACTTGACTACTAGACAAAGAAAGCTTTAATTACCTAGCTAAATTTTCAGCCCCACCACCACCTCCAAATGATATTCAAAGTCCATAGAAACCTAAGAATTTGTGTTTTAAACTTTCAAGTTCCTATTCCTTTGATGCAGACATTTGAAAGTTGATGGAATTCTTAATTTGCATGAACACTAACCTGTTTTTGGCCTCTCCACATTAATATTTATCGAGAGCTCTATGATCTCTTGAAAAATTAAGTGCCTTTTGATAAATTTCAGCAAGTAACTTCTTGTTCAATATAATATCAACAATTTACGTGTTAACTTTACATATATGCATCCATTCATTCTTGCCACTTAAATTCATTCAACATATGTTATTAAGAAAACATTTACTGGATTATTTTGTACAGATTACTGTAGAGGAAAAAAAGAATAAAGGAATGTAAGTGACAAAGTAAGTGACAAATAATACATAAAATAACAAAACATACAATGGGAGCAAACATATGAGCCATCAATCGCTCTTGGGGCAATCAATAAAGGCTTTATTATGGATGCTTAATAGAACTCTTGGAGAATATGGATATTAAAATCTAAATTTTTCTTTTAACTTTTATGTTTTCATAATAGTACCACTAGCTTGCAAGAACTGCAATAGAAAATTAAAACACTGATAATCCAAAGTAGATGAAAATTTGTCCACGGCAAATCTAAAACATTTGTCAAAATCCTATTGAGAGCATTTGACTTTGGAGCCCAAAAGCAAAATCTGGTCCTATCCTATTGAGAGCATTTGACTTTAGATCTCAAAAGCAAAATCTGGTCCTTAAAAGACAGAGTTCCTGAGAGTAACAAATGGTGGGGCGAGGGTGATGAAGGAGAGGGATGTGTCTGTATGTGCCTGTGAAATTGAGGTGGCCACGGGAGAGTCTCTGACATGGCTTCACATACCACCTGAAGGAGTTACAAGATCCAAAAACAATGGGAAAGTTTAGTATTGCTTTAATTCTAGTGGTATTTGAAAACTTAATGTAAAAGACACCATCTTAATACAGTCGTCTTTATGGAGCTTGGCAAAACAACCCCATAAGAGAGATACTGGATTTATTTACTTTGGCAGAGAGGTGCAGTCTGAACTGCTTTCATCTGAAACTCTTTACCATCTTTGGAGGGAGAGCAGGTGAGATCATGGTCAACTTGTACATTCTCCAAGGGACCCGAAAGGAAGCTGGAACAATCCCTGAA
The DNA here is from genome assembly GCF_009762305.2 of Zalophus californianus. NCBI lineage: Eukaryota > Metazoa > Chordata > Mammalia > Carnivora > Otariidae > Zalophus > Zalophus californianus. Next base: position 128,825,618 of record NC_045598.1, read on the forward strand.
AATATTATGTCCAGCAGGAAGTTTCAAGAGCCATTTCAAAAAGGAAGAAAGAAAGAAGAAAGAGAGAGAAGAGAGAGAGAGAGAGAGAGAGAGAGAGAGAGAGAGAGAGAGAGAGAGAGAGAGAGAGAAAGAAAGAAAGAAAGAAAGAAAGAAAGAGAAGAAAGAAAGAAAGAAAAGAAAGAAAAAGAAAGAAAGAAAGAAAGAAAGAAAGAAAGAAAGAAAAAGAAAGAAAAGAAAGAAAGAGAAAGAAAGAAAGTGGAAGGAAGGAAGGAAGAAAAGAAAAATAAAAGGGAAATTAAATATATACACTCCGATGTATTGGTATATTGATAAAAAGCTTTTGGTTTGCAATATTAGTTATCTGAAAATATCCAATAGAGAGTATAAACGGAGACACAGAAGTCCCTAACCAATACCAATTAGTTGCTTAAATTATGAATTCATAGCTAACCACAATATCCCTAAGGAGAGCAGATAATGCTTTCTTGGTGCCTAAATTTTACACAGGCAGAATTGAGTAATAAATTAAGACAATCAGAGAGATAATTAAACAAACAAGAACCTGGCTAAAGAGTCTTGTAATTTGAAAATCCCATTTTGTTTACTTATATTTATCAAGATATATTGATTTTTTTTGTTGTTCAATTTTCAATTTCAATTTGAGTTAGGGTCAAATAAGAGGCCCTAGAGCCACGAGGTCCTAAGAGAACCCAAGCTCTTGTGGTGTCCAATGCGGGCTCAGCTGTTTACTAACCATGGAACTCCAGTTGATTTACTTGACCTCTCTGAGCCTCCATGTTCTTGTCCATAAAATGGAGTAAACAACACTTAATTCTTGACTGCTGCTGTGGGGTAAAGCACACTGCAGTGCTTAATAAGTAAGAGCTATTATTATCACTGCATGCTCAAGTAGCTTTTTCAACTTCTTGATTTAAGTACTGCTCACCGAAGAGTTGGAATCAATGTCATTTTTTTTTTTTTTGTCTGCACTGACTTAACTAAGAAACAAAAGAACATGTTTCAGCTACTTTAATAACAAGCACCTAAAGTCCTTGGAAAGGCCTCTCAATTTTAGGCTTGAGAACTGGCACGGAAAAGGACTTTTTTTTTTTTTAATAATAGAAATTACATGAAAAGCAATCCCCTTCGTGCAGTCTCCCAGGTTTGGCAGCCACTAATGATCCTGGGAATGAACAAAGCTAGCACCTGCGCTTTTTGCATTTCGATCCAGCCACCTTCCACCACAAGCCACAAAGGATGGGAAGAAATGCGTAAGGTCACAGTAAGCCATACATGAATGCCTCTCAGACACGGTATTTCCTTTGGATGGGACATTAAAAAGTTAGAGTTTAGCATTCTACTCACTGGAGACATTGGAAGGCTTCCACAGGTGAAGATTTTAAATAACCTTCTGTACAGATTTTTGATGAGAAAGCTAGGCAGAGCTCCTTTTAGACTGGTTTGAAGAAAGTCCCCTGAAAAATATAGTAAGGACTGGGTTACTCCGGGTTGGCTCTTCCAGTATTACCCCATCAATGTTATTCATATCTTTCTTGGGTGTATGGTGTTGCCCGAGACCCCATGCAATGTCCTCATCCCAGGCCTTAATGGTGGACGGCTGGGTGAACATGGGAGTCCACTCTTTTGCGGTGCCTTTCAACTTAAAAGAGCGATAGGACAGAAGGGAGCAGAGTAGGCTAGAATGCTGTCAACCACTTTGCAGCCATTGTAAATATTGGGGTATGACATCTTCTCACCCATTTTGCAGAAAGCATCAGTTGCCTTTAAAATTCTACATAATCAAGGCATTGTAGTAAGTTGTAGGGTCATCATGGTGAGCAAAATCTGACCAGCAGACCCGGTTCGCGCACTCAGAGATCAGTGAACCATGCTTGTCTGCATAAGACTAAAGCATACTCTTTGCTGTAATTGGTACAATGCTTGGTTTTCATGATGCAATTCTTCATGATTGTGATGAATCAGGGAAAATGGGAAAATGACAACCTTCACTTCCTCACCACTATGAAAGTCAGGCCAAATGATTCAGAGTATTCATATTTCAGTGGGAAAATATTTTTAAAATTGGACAATTTCTAATCACCATGGATTCTGATTGACATAATTAGACAACTCTAGATTTGGTTAAGGATAGTAGAATTTTCCATTCTACTATTAAAAAAGGAACTTTTGCTAGAAAAAACTAACATTTATCAAAAGTCTTTAATAATTGTTTGCATTCTTATCTCCAAAACCTCTCCGTAAACAAAACGAATAGAAAACAGAATTAATGATTGCATTGGCTTTCTTCCCAGTCTGAGTACTCAAGGCAAATGAGATTTTTATATTTTTAAACATCTGCATTTCATTCACATCTTCTCCCCAGTAGAGAATTTGAGACTGAATAAAAGAACAGCTCTTCACCTACAGAACAAGGGTGCCCTGGCTTGAATGGGCCAAATGTCTTAAAAAGTACATCCACTGAGAGAAAAACCGTAAACCACACCTCACACTAGTGTGTAGTCTTGTGTTTCCTCCTCCTCGGTGGACTGTCCTGGGTAACTGCTTAAATTCTTTAGATTTGGTCATAAACAGTTGCCATTTTGACCATTTCCTTTTGTAGACCCACAAACTACAGAATAAATGAATAGCTCCTTTCCTTTGATGGCCTTGCCCAAGGGCTGTTTTAGCACCCCATAAATCCTGTAATTGTATAGGATCATTTGGCAGCGTGTGGATTTTTCTGCTAAATCACAGTGAGAAGATCAGGAGGAAACCTGAAAAATAAAGCATTATGGTGGCATTAGAAGATTTATAGTGGGAGCGAACAGCACTGGCAAAACCCCAGCAAGGCCTTTATTCCTGGTAAGGAGAAGGCATGGCTAAGCATTAAGTACTTTCTGTGTCAGCCGGGAGTAAAATTTAGACATAGATCCAGTCCTTTTTTCTCCCACACATTGCCAGTTTCAGTGAGAGTGTGATGAAATTCCAAAGTAGGCTTAGCTGTCAAGGATATTGACTGAGTCAGTTTATGTTCTTTTATATAGCTATCCTGTAAATGGACTTATTACACGGTAGTGGGAGAAAACAGGCAGAGGAAACAGAGAGCACTTAACCATTTGTGCATGTGTTGTAGTGTGTGTGTGTGTGTGTGTGTGTGTGTGTGTGTGTGTGTGTGTGTTTCCATGGAGGGCTCTGTCAAATGTGTATAAGAGCATTGTAGTATTCGGCCAATTGTTTATAAACTCCATTTCTCATGTCTCAAAAAGAAGTCAGTGTGGGGTTGAGAAGGTTCGGTTTACCATGCCCCACCATGCCAGCTCTTAGGGGGATGTTGAGAGTGGGTTGAAAATCCAAATCATGCCTTATTTTATTAAATTTGTCTTAATCTCTGAATAAGAAACTTTGGTTACTGTTTATAAACGCTTCGAGAACAGGGAAGTGTAAAAAGACATATAACACATTTCCAGTAATGGCATCAAATTTAAATGTTTTTTTAGCAAGTTGAAACCAGTATAAAGCTTCAGTAATTAACAGATTAAGATCTATTGACAGACTCCTCACATCAGAAATTAAAAGGAAAATTACAGGTGTCTTAAGAAGTTAAGGCCTCTCATAAAGCAATGGCAAGGAATAACTGCACATCTTAACGGAAATTTTTTTTTTGGCAAAATAAGCTGTACTAAATTATATGGAATGTGTGATTCTTTTGAACTCTCTGAGATTGGGAATCCTATAAAATAGAAGTTTCAGGTATTTGAAAGTGATTACTAATACAAAAGAAATGTGTTAGAAAAAAACTGATAATAAATGTCACAGGCTTTGGAACTTATCCAGGGCTTAGCCCAGGGACTGCCTCCTCTCTGTCCACTTTCCTTTCCCAGGTGATCTCAAACATGCCTAGACCGAAGACCATGTATGTGCTAGTAATCCCAAACTCAGTATTTCACCTCTGAGATTGTACCTGAGATACAAACTGGTGTCTTCCTTTGCCAACCTGACATCTCTAATGTCTAATGTATTAGGCATTCCAAAGTTAACTTGTCCAAAATGGAACTTTTGATTTTCAACCTCATAACACACACATGCACACAGGCATGCGCAAACACACACACACACACACACACGCACACATTAAAATAATTTTTAAAAACTCTCTTTGTCTTCCCCAGCTCATTAAATAGCATCACCTTCCTCCCAGTTGCCCACACCAAAACCTAGGAATTTCCCATGTTTATTTTCTTTCTTTCATACCTAATCCTTCGGCAAGATCTCCCAGCCCTACCCCTACAATATATAACAAAGAGTTCCGCTTCTTTTCCTTTCCACTGCCACTGCCTATTCCAAAACACTATTATCTTTCCTTGGCTCCTTAGAAGTTCTCCTGCTTCTATTCTTGTACTCAGTACAAAGAGATGGATTTGGACAATATTCTAGAAGAATAAGGAATCAGTTGAAGGTGCTTGAACAGGGATATAGAAATTTAATAGTCGGTAATTATCAGAATCAGAGGATCCCATGTCACACAACAATTGAAAAGGTTCAAGAAGAATATGAGCTCTTGGTAATCCAAACAGTGCTAACAAAGCAGAACAATTTCACTAAAGTAAGAGGAGTCCACCAAACTAAGACAGTCACAGAAATGAAGACATCTCCCTAACTCCAATCCAATGTGTCATAGGGCAATTGATCAATGGGCAGGCCTTGCAAACCCCATTTGAACACTGCACATCTATGCATTCACTGATGTAATCAAATTGCCAATCAATAAACACTGAGCAAGTCTACACCCACGCACTATGGTCTATCCTAGTAGAACAGAGATGAAAATGGCAGAGTACCCTCTAGAAGAATGCAACTAGAAGACAGAAGTGCAAAGGATTACAGTTCCACATGACAAGTGCCATAATAATGGTGGGGACAAGAATCAGTAGTAGAAACATCCAAGAAGACTTTATTGAGGAAGTGACCTTTGATTTGGGACATGAAGGTTGAATGGGGGTTTCCCAAGTGGCCAAGGAGGAGAGGAACATTGTAAGCAGAGGGAAGATGTGAATAAGTAAAATCAGTGTCTCGCAGGATTGGTGGTGACTTAAGTGGTCAGTAGATAAGTTTTTTTTAAGCTTTGTTTATTTGGGGTGTGTGTGTGTGTGTGTGTGTGTGTGTGTGTGTGTGTGTGTGTGTTTAGTGATAAGGGTACTTTCTGTTTCGGGTTCCAGGAAACGAAATCAGTCTCTTTTTGAGTGCTCTGGAAATTTTTATGCCTTTCAGCTCAGAAGCATTACAATTTAATAGCTCTATAGCCAGTCGTATATTGCATATTGATTGTACCCACCATGTGCAAGGCATAGAACAGGGTGTACAAAGACGCATGATACACCCACTGACTTCAATCAAGTCACAATTTAAACAAGCCATCCAGACAGCAAGACAAATTAGAAAGAAACCACCCTTTTCCATCAGAAGCAAAAATATTACCGAGTTTTAGAGGGAACTGGCTACTTTGTTGTTTTTTTTAATATTTTACTTATTTGTTTGTTTATTATTTATTTATTTAAGTATTTATTGAGGTGAGGGGGGAGAGTGGAGAGGGGCAGAGGGAGAGAAAGAATCTCCAGCAGATTGCTCTGAGCGCAGACCCCGACACAGGGCTCAATCTCATGACCCTGAGATCATGACCTGAGCCGAAATCAAAAGTCAGATGCTCAAGGGACTGAGCCACCCAGTCGCCTCTGGCTACTTTGTTATTTAAAAAGGTATACTATGGTCAGTTGGTAAGAAAACACTGATGGATGTTAACATTTTTGCCCCAGGAAAGAAAGATAAGCATTATGCTGTTACAGCATATAAGGGAACATGATGTCAATTTTGTAGCTTCAACCTGCTACTTGCTCTCTCACATTACCCTAGATGATCCCACCTATTCAGATGAGGAGGGCTGTAGGGAGCACCTAGGGAGGGTGGGTTCAGGGTGATAGAGCCCTGCAGCCCACCAACCACCTTTTCCTTGAGTTTTGCACGGAAGAAGCAGACAAGCAGGTCCTCAAAAGTCCATGTGGCCTTGGAAAACGAGCTTATCATTAGTGATCAGTGCGGACTAACACAAGACTGAATGCTTACTGGGCTCTTACTATTCCGGGACTTAGTTATCCTCCTAACAACATATAGGGTAAGTACTAATACTATATCTCATAACAAACGTGAGGAAACTGACACAGAGAAGGTACTTGACTTACCCACAATTACCCCCGTGTTAGTTTTCTGTGGCTGCTGTAACAAATTACAACAAATATGGAGGCTTCAAACAACATAAATTAATTCTGTCACAGCACAACTACGGAAGTATGAAATCAAGGCATCAGCAGGGCTATGCTCCCTCCAAAGTCTCTATGGCAGAATGCTGCCTTTCCTCTTCCAGCTTCTGGTGGCTCCAGGACTACTTGGCTTGTGGCCTCATCATTCCAGTCTCTGTCTCTGCCTTTACAAAGCCTTCTCCTCAGTCTGTGTCTTCTCTTCCAAGGACACTTGCCACTGGATTTAGGTCAGGGTGATCTCATCTCAAGATCTTTAACTTAATGATATCTGCAAAGACTTTTCTTCTAAATAAGGTCACATTCACAGGGTTGGGGTATTAGGACATAGACATATCCTTTTGGAGGCCATCAATTAACCCATTAAAACTGCTGTTAAGATGTGAGCTGAGGGGCGCCTGGGTGGAGTGACAGTTAAGCGTCTGACTCTTGGTTTCAGCTCAGGTCATGATCTCAGGGTCATGAGATCGAGCCCCACATCGGGCTTCATGCTCAGCATGGAGTCTGCTTAGAGCTTCTCTCTCCTTCTCCTTCTGTCCCTGCCCCCCCACCCCATGCACATGCATGCTCTCTCTCTTTCAAATAAATAAAGAAGTAAATCTTAAAAAAAAAAAAAAGATGTGAGCTGAAATTCAAAGTCTAGCAACCTGGCTCTAGGATATTTGCTCTCTAAACCACCTTGGTATACTGCTTCTCAAGGACCAAGAAAGGGGTGGAAGGTTGAAATCAAGGGAACTTCCAGGAATGTTCCACATTTCTTAAGATGCTTCAAACCTTCACTCGACTCTCACCAATGGGGAAGAATATCCTAGTAATGACTGATATTTAATTTCTTGTCAGCCCAAGAGGAGGGGGCTTGAAACAAATCAAATTTTATTTTATCAAAAGCTAAGATGACATATCTTTTACCCCATATTGTGGAGTTAAATTCATACCCACAACTACAGAGGACTAACACATAAGGCTAAGTCATCTTTTCCCCTTTCCCAGGGAAACCAAGTAAATGTTTAAAGATCAAAATTCACACTGTGTTTCCCAGGCAGTCCAAGTAGCTAAATGATTCTGCCAATTTCAGTAAAAGAGCTTTTCTAAGATGATGGAAAAATGGTGCTTTTCAAGCTGGGAAGAATTCCCAATCTCCCGAGGAACATGGAGGTTTAAATTAATTAACTGCAAGACCTCTAGCTTGGGAGTTGAGGTATCTAGTTTTCTAGGCACTTTGCTACATGACCCAAGATAACGTTCTTAGCTTTGGGGCCTCCGGTTCCTCAACTGTAAGGTAAGATGGTTAGAATAAATAATTCTAAGAGTTTACAATATGTTCAAACATTTTTCCTCAGAAGGGTTTTTATGAACTGCCAATTTCACTAAGCAATAACATCTTGAAGAAAAACCGTTACAGTTGAATTTTCACTTGTCCATACGATTATATCAGATTCCACTTCATCTTTAGGAATAAACTTCAAAAGAAATTCTCTCTAGAAATTCTTCGCAAACTTGAAATGGATTTTGGTTACATCTCTTTTACTCTGCATTGAAAGTTCACCAAAGAATTTCCTTGTCAATTAATGATTTTAATATCTCCTAAGAAACTTCAACCTAATCCATCTCCTAAAATCACAGAATAATTGGTAATGGTAACAATTCATATGAATAAATGGTTTCAGGGATAAGAACTCCCACTTCCAGGAAATCATTAGTGATTCAGTTAAAAGTTGCTAAAGTATTTGCATAAGAAATTGCAGAAGATTTCTGAAACTTTAATGCATTCAAATCCCTTCATTTTTGACCAAGTCACTATAAATATCTTGAGGTGAGAATACACCTTGAATGGATCAGTATGTGTGAATATCAACTTCTCATATTTGCATCTATAAATAGTGATTTTACTGAAGCCGGGTCACTGGCTTTAGGAAAGGACTCCCATTCCTTTCCAGCACTTACTGGGAAGAACTGTTTAAGGGAATGATCATGTTTCACTCTACAAACACCACCACATTGTAGGCACTCCCAGTATAAGGATTCAGTAAAAATGGTCATTAAGCAGAAAATACTAAACACATTTAATCGGTAACATACCGAGACTGAAACTTCCCTTTCCCCGTTTTCTCTGGATGCATTCAGAACTTCAAAACTCAGCCTGCAAGAAATGAGAAAGAATAGGTCAGCAACAACAGGGATTATCTTGAATCCTAGGAACCACTTCTGAGCAAGAGCCTTCATTACTAGTGTGAGAAGCTTCACCAACTCGGTCTGCAAACACTCACGGTTCCCAGCAATAAACAAAATTAACTAGAAAAAATAACTTTTTATTTCCCAGGAACCAATTTCCCTGCTTATCTCGCAGGCAACATTTATAACTTCACCACCGCCTTTTATTATTTTAAGCTGCTTGTTTTTCCAATGTCCCACCTTGACCATTCAGTGAACCTTCTCACATTAACCTCCTGTAAACCCCTCCCACTCCCCCACCGCTGACTACCTCCTCCAGAGGAAAGAGGTGAGCTTTTAACTCTCTGTTCACTTCCTTACCACTTTGCTGTCTAGCTCTATCATTCCCACTCATGTCTGGAAGAAGAAAAAAAATGTTATAATCCATGGATTGGATCTGTAGTAAAACCCCTATAGACTGATGCTTTTTTTCCTTTCCTATATTTACTATATATACAGTCCTTAGAATATAAATCCCCTGGGATGGATTTCCTTTTTTTATATCTAAAGCAACATTGCTAGAATAGGGAGTTCAAAATTCTGTCACAACTCATAGCCTGGTATAGCTACACTTTGAAATATAATTCTCTGCCTTCAAGAACTTAAAAATCTCCTTTGGAGAGCTAGCAAACCTCCTTACAAAGTAACTGTGTAGCAGTAAGTGTGCTACAGAAAGTGGTTAGAGAAGGCTGCATGCAGAAAGGAGGACTGGAGTGACACCTGGTAAGTGAGACTCAGATCTAGTCTGCAGAGAGGTCTGTGTCTCGTTATGGGACTGGACAGTAGCAGAAGTAGGTGGGAACAGCATGGACTGTCACCCAGTCCTAAATTTAAATCTACCCTCTGCCACTCTCTGCCTTTGCCAAGCTATCATAAAACTTGGAGCCTCTGTTGGTTCATCCATGAAGAGGAGATGGTGGTATCAACGCTGCCATTTTATTTTTTTTATTTTTTTTTGTTTTTTTAATTTTTTATTGTTATGTTAATCACCATATATTACATCATTTGTTTTGGTGTAGTGTTCCATGATTCATTGTTTGTTCATAACACCCAGTGCTCCATGCAGAATGTGCCCTCTTTAATACCCATCACCAGGCTAACCCATCCCCCTACCCTCCTCCCCTCTAGAACCCTCAGTTTGTTTTTCAGAGTCCATCATCTCTCCTGGTTCGTCTCCCCCTCTGACTTACTTCCCTTCATTCTTCCTCTTCTGCTATCTTCTTCTTTTTCTTTTTTCTTAAAATATGTTGCATTATTTGGATAAAGAAGATGTGGTATATATACACAATGGCATATTATGCAGCCATCAAAAGGAATGAGATCTTGCCATTTGCAACGACGTGGATGGAACTGGAGGGTGTTATGCTGAGTGAAATAAGTCAATCAGAGAAAGACATGTATCATATGACCTCACTGATATGAGGAATTCTTAATCTCAGGAACAAACTGAGGGTTGCTGGAGTGGTCGGGGTGGGGGGGGGGGTGGCTGGGTGATAGACATTGGGGAAGATATGTGCTACGGTGAGCGCTGTGAATTGTGTAAGACTGTTGAATCACAGATCTGAAACAAACGCTGCCATTTTAAAACCCAGGTAATGTTCTTCGCTCCTGGTATTACTCAATCTTCCTGTGACTTTTGATATTGTCAGACAATAGCTCCTGTTTGGAACATTCCTTCCCCTTGGCTTTTGAGATACCTCCGAGTTCTTGATTTCTTCTCGGTTCTAAGATGGTGTCTTCTCTTTCCATTAAAGATCAGGGCTTCCCAAAATTCTCTCTTTAGCTCTTTTCTCATTCCCAGAGTAATCTTATATCTTACCCATAGATTTAAATAACATCTCTATAGTTATGGTTCCCAGATTCTGAGCTCAGATTTAGTCCTGTCTCCTCCATTTCATGTTTTTTCCCAGTTTTATTGAGAAATAATTGACTTATGTCACTGTATAAGTTTAAGGCGTACAGCCTGATGGTTTAATTTGCATATGTTGGTGATTACCACAATAGATGCAGCTAACATCCGCCTCCTCATATAGATACAATAAAAAGAAAAAAAGGAACGAATTTCCTTGTGATGAGAATTCTTAGGATTTGCCCTTTTTTTTAAAGATCATTTATTTATTATTTGGAGGGGGGTCGTGGAGGTGGGGGAGGAAGAGAGAGAATCTCCTGCAGACTCCCCTCTGAGTGCAGATCTTGGCACAGGGCTGGATCTCATGACCCTGAGATCATGACCTGAGCTGAAACCAAGAGTTGGACCCTTAACTGACTGAGATACCCAGGCGCCCCTAGGATTTACTCTCTTAACAACTTTTCTATATATCCTACAGCAGTGTTAACTGTGGCCTACATTATATCCCTAGTGCCTGTTTATCTTCTAACTGGAAGTTTGCGCCTTTTGACCACCTTCCCCCATCCCCCTCTCTCACCCTCTCCCTCTGGTAACCATGAATCCGATCTCTTTTTCCATGAGTTTGTTTGTTTTTTTTTTTCAGATTCCGCTTATCTCATATAAGTGAGATTATACAGTATTTGTTTTTCTCTGTCTGACTTATTTCACTTAGCATAATGCTTTCAAGGTCAATCCATGTTGTCACAAAGGGTAAGATTTCCTCATTTTATTGCTGAGTAACATTTCATTGTATATATATATATACACCACATATCTTTATCCATTCATCCATTGGTGGACACTTAGGTTGTTTCCATGTCCTGGCATTTGTAAATAATGCTGCTATAAACATGGTGCAGAAATCTTTTTGAGTTAGTGTTTTTGTTTCCTTTGCTTATATTCTCAGAAGTGAAATTGCTGGATCATATGATAGTTCTATTTCTAATTTCTTGAGGACTAACTACGGTTTTCCATATCGGCTGTACCAGTTTACTATACAATCCCACCAACAGTGCACAAGGGTTCCCTCTTCTCCACATCCAAGAGATATTTCTTATCTCTTCTCTTTTGTATGATGGCCATTCTAACAGGTGTGAGGTGATATCTTATTGTGGTTTCAATTTGCATTTCCCTAATGACTAGTGATGTGCATCTTTTCATGTACTTTTTGGCATTTCATCTATCTTCTTTGGAGAAATGTCTATTCAGGTCCGTTGCCCATTTTTTAATTGAGTTATTTGGGTTTTGGGGGTTTTTTGTTTGTTTTTGGGGTGTAGGAGTTCTTAACATTTTAGATGTTAACAGCCTCTTATTAAATATATGGTTTGCAAATATTTTTCCCATTCCATAGATTTTCTTTTCGCTTTGTTGATGTTTTCTTTTGCTGTGCAGAAGCTTTTTAGTTTGATGTAGTCCCACTTGTTTATTTTGCTGTTTGTTCTTTAGATGTCATATTCATGTCAAGGAGCTCTGTTTCTGTTTTCTTTTGGGGGGTTCATGGTTTCAGTTCTTATTTTAACTCTTTAATCTATTTTGAGTTAGCTTTTGTGAGTGGTATAAGATATGGAACCACTTTCATTCTTTTACAGCTTAACATCCAATTATCCCAGCAGCATTTATGGAAGAGATTGTCTTTTGTCTATTGAGTATTCTTGGATCCCTTGTCAAATACTAGTTGACCCTATATGCTTGGTTTTATTTCTGGACTTTTAAATTCTATTTCACTTGTCTATATGTCTTTTTTTTAATGCCAGTAACACACTGTTTTGATGACTATAGCTTTAGAGTTTGGCTTGAAATCAGGAAGTATGGGGCCTTCCTGTTTTGTTCTTCTATCTCAGCATTTCTGATTGGAGTCATATGGTTTTATATAAATTTTAGGAGTGTTTTTTCTACCTCTATAAAGATGTCATTGGAACCTTGAGAGGAATTGTGTTAAATCTATAATGGCTTTGGTAGTAATGACACTTTAACAATATTAATTACCCTAATCCATGAACAAAGGAATCTTTCCATTTATTTGGCAATAGAAATCTTCAATTTCCTTCATCAATGTCTCGTAGTTTTCAGAGTAGAGATCTTTCACTTCCTTAATTAAAGTTATTCCTAAGTACTTTATTGTTTTTGATGTTATTGTAAATGGAATCAATTTCTTTTTCAGAAAATTCGTTTTTAGTGTATAGCAACGCTACTGATTTTTGTGTGTTAATTTTGTACCTTGCAACTTTAATGAGTTCATTGGTTAGATCTTACAGTTTTTTGAGTCTTTTTTGAGTATATATTTTATATATAAAATTATGTCATCTGCAAATAAAGACAATTTTACTTCTTACTTTTCAATTCTGATGCATTTTATTTCTTTTTTCTTGCCTGATTGCTCTAGTTAGGACTTCTAGTTCTATGTTGAATAGGAGTGATGAAGGGTGGGCACTCTTGTCTTGTTCTTGATGCTGATATTGCATGTCCCTAGGCCCTCACCATAAATCACATTGTTAGCATAAACTATCTAGCATGACCCAAGGCCTCAGCTAAACAAAGGCATTCTTAACAGGCAAGATATTCCAAGGACTTAGAGCTTATCTTTCAGAAGATGGACAAGAGCTAAATTTTCTTTGAAATATACAGGGTTTAGGCAAGTCGGATCTGCAGAGTTAATCCTTTGCTGCACACTACTCCAGGCAAAAACTTACTGACTACAGTGAATTCCTCTCTCTGCCTTCAGCACACATATCCGGTTGGTATCTCAGTTCTCCTTATTCTACATCTACATATTCTACATCTCCTTATTTATTCTACATATCCATACATTCATCATCATCCCCAGCACTTCCTTCCTCCACATTAATCTATTACCAAAACTTACTCATTTTTTTGCATAAAGGTAACCTAATTTAATCCTGTTTTTCTTTCCCACTTCTATTGCCTCCATTTTGGACTTCATCATGTTTTATATTACCTTTGCTCTGAATCCTCCCAATCATCTTCCATATTGCCTTTAGAATAATAGAAATTTGGCTCTGTTTTTCTGCTATTAAAGTCTGTGAATTAAGTATTAATATCTTTATTTTATTCACATTCCTTAGCACAGCCCTGAATAATATGGCTGCCAATTATCTCTCTAGCCTTGTTACACATTGTGTTACAAACTGACCAAAAGGCTTCTGTGTCTCCACGGCTTTGAATATCTTATTCTCTCTGTCTGAATTTGTTGTTCCTTCCACAGTCTACTCAACATCTAATCAACAATTTTTCAAGCTAAATTCCACTCCTGTATATGAATCAACTCAGGTGCCAGTTGCTTTAGGATGACTCTTCTGCCTTTAAAGTTAGGTCAGGTATCCTTTCTCTGTACTTTGGAAACAGTCTGTGCATGCCTCAGTCATTTCATATTTTACCTTATTCAGCCCATCTATGTACTTCTCCATCTCCCTCACTGGACTGGGAGAACCTCACTGGGCATAACTGTGTTTCAAGTAGGTAGCCCCCAAACCCAATGGATACAGTCACAATACAATGCCCGAAGGAGACATATTTCTGAAGACTTGGCATAATTCAAATTTGTCACAGTAACAAACTTAATCTTAACAAAGGAAGGCATGTATTTTTGTTTCCAGACAGCATGTCAATAGCAAAAACAGATTTTACCAACCTCTTAACCTTTGTAGATATACAATATTTTGAATAATTTTTAATTTGGGAAGATTTATACCATTTCAATTTTGCAAAAAATGAAAATTTAATATGCATATCATTTCAAATCTACAGAACTTAACTTCACAATAAATGTCGTGTCCAGTACCTCATTCACAGTAATGTTTAAAGCTTATTTCCTGCCCAACCAACCCTCCTCCTGTCCATCATTGTATTTTGTTTACTTAATTAATCATTTTCTTATTCATCACCATGGTCATCACCAGTGTTATTTTCTGAGATCTTAAGAAAATAAAATATATATCTTTTCTATCCTCTCTTCCAAGCTATTACAGTTTTTCAAAAAAACAAAAATATGAGTGCAGAAATGAAAACAAAAACATTCTATATTTCACATTTTTTTAAAATACAAGCTATTTTTCTCTTATTTATTCTGTGTGGCTTAGTTTATAATAATCATCAGAGACCATGCTTTTAAATTCCATAATAACCCTGACATATCTGATACCAGATAGCATATGAAATATAATTTGTTAGTGAGATCACATAATTAATTAATCTAATCCAGATAAAGCCATATCTAAACAGTGCATTTAAAGAGACTTTGGATTCCTACTACTATTTGCATTATTTTTATTATTTGGTGGGTCTAGAGTTGTTGCAATGTATTGTGGAGACGTTAGTAATTTAAAAAATAGTAATGGGGGCACCTGAGTGGCTCAGTTGTTTAAGTGTCTGACTTCAACTCAGGTCATGATCTCTGTGTTCAACGAGGAGTTGGCTTGTCCCTCTCCCTGTGCCCCTCCCCCCACTCGTGCTTTCTTTCTCTCTCTCTCTCTCAGATGAATAAATAAAATCGATAAAAAATAACAAATTTTTAATCAAGATCTTAAAAATGTATAGATCTCTTTAGCCTACACGTGAAATTTTTAATTTGCCTTATAGCCTCTTAAAAAAACACACACACACACAAAGGATTCTGCTTTAGCTTTATTGGCTGTCTGGCAGAACAGCAATATAAAAATTGGAACAAAGAAAAAAACGTTATTTTTTTATACTCTTTTGGCATATAGACTAGTATTAATTACCATGTAATGAGCTGAAAATTCCTGCCAAAAAGCTGAGGTTTGTGGTTCCATTAATGAGTATTTTCTTTCCACTGGGTGAAGTAAAAATTTTAAAGTGTTAGGGATTTGCACTTGGAAAACATCTCTAAGCTATTTATACAAGCAAGTCAATAGGAAAAGCACATTTTCCATTTATAGCCTTTGTAGTGCATTCATGGACCTGACATTTTGGGCAATGTGTTGCTTTTAGTGGTAGTTCTGAATTGTGGCCTTGGGCGGACTTCGATGTAGCAGGAGTGAGACCAGCATTCTCCACCATCCAGCCTTGGACTGGCTGTGGCTGAATCTATGTTAAGAGTTCCCATTTACTTTCCAAACTGGGAGAAACCACAGAAGTGTGCTTTCTTACTCTCACCTCTAAAATGAATTCAGCCTACAACAGGTACTCCAACCATTGAGGAATACTAGGAACAAGATGCCACCAAGACATAGTTTCTAGGTTTGTCCCAATTAAAATATTTTGGGGCAGTTCTCCACCACTCCCATCTCTACGAATATTTTTGAGGAAGAGGAGTCTACACATAAACAGACATCAAGACTGAACCATTTTGGTGGCCATGAAAATGAACCTCAACCAGTTCTGTGGAAAGTGTGATGCAAATGCCTGGTTTCTTTGCTCTGAATCCACCACTGAACTCACTGCTCCAAGCCAAATACTGGGATATACCGCAGGCCCATGCCTGGGAGGAATCCTTGGGAAGGCCCGTGCTTAAGGGAAGCAGGGCTTCCCAGATGGACCACTTTGGTCTGGCCAAAACCTTTGTAGAACTGCCCTGCAGAGTGAGACTGCTTGCCCCTGCTCTTTCCCTCGCTCTTTCCAGGGCTTCCTCCCCCACCCCTTTTTTTTCTTCACACACCTTGACTTTTACCACAATAAATCTCTTACATGTCCAATCCTGTCTGCTTTTACGAGGACTCAGATTCATGCAGCTATTGTCTTCATCTGGGATTAGATTATCTTGACTTTTTTAGCACTGTGTCAATGATCATCAAATCAATTTCTCTCAAATCCAGGGGTAGAAAGCCCAGTACTGGTGTAACCAAGGAGTCACCTAGTCTTTTGCTCCAACATCCTAATTCTGGCTTTCATTCTCAAGGTCACCTCATGGTACAAAATAGCTGCTAGAGCTCCAGTCAACCTGCCTGCTCCAGGCAGCAGGAAAAAGTAATGGAAGAAGGACCAATGTGGTATTCCTTCCAATGTTCTAGCTCCCTCTAAGACCCTCCTTAGAAGTTCCACACAAATTTCCTCTTTGTTTGTCTCAAGCATAATCACATAAATCACATAAACCTAGCAGCAAGGAAGGCTACAAAAGCTAAAATGCTACAAATATTGACATCCAGATTAACATTGGATGTTCTATTGCTAAAGACAAATGAAAGACTGGATATTTGTGGCAACTCTTGGTCTCCTCTGCCCTGCTTTTCTCTCCACTTTATGTAGACATTGAAAAACATGATGTCTGGATTTCCAAGTGAAATCTGAGAGGAGTCCGACCATGAGCCTTATCCATCTTTGTCCAGTGTAGTAAGAGCATGACCTTATGCTCCCTTTCTTCTTGAGTTCTTCAAGGGCCTAGACTCAGGATTTTAGGACATAAATAAAAGTCTTTTAATCATCATGACCAGACAAAAGGATACATTCTACATGTGTTCAAAAATGTAGTGTAATGGCTAAAAACAAATGGACTTGAATATCAGGAAGAATTAAAACCAAATCCCAGTTGTTTTGCTCACTAAGGGTGTCAACTAATAGATAATTAAGGCTATCTGCTAGTAAATGCTCAATAAATGTTAGTTAGCTTTTGCATCAAGTAAGGACTGAATGTTTTAATAATGGGGTGGGGCATAAAAAACTACCCTAAAATCTCTTTGGTTTTTAACTGAACTCATCCTAACCTGAATACCCTAAGACTCCAAACTTGTTTTTAAAAAAAATTTTTTAAGTTACAGATACCTTTCCTGACACCTCTATTTTAAATATTTCCAGTTTTTTTTCTATCTTTGTTCTAGAAATGTTCTACCATTCTGTGTTTATGTGTGTGTGTTTCTATGAGCCTTTTTTCTATCTTTTGTCTTTTCCTTTAGCACTTTCCCTGATTTCTAGGATGTTCACCAGGTCCCCTTTCAAAGCTCCATTAACACTGCCTGCATTCTGGGGTTCCAACTGGCACCTCACACCTGGTGCCCTAATGTGGTAGCACAGACTCACGCAGCCTCCAGGCCTTCCTGCAATCTACAGATTTAGAATATATCAGCAAATGGTATTTAGTAAGCATCTATTCCCTGCATATTTTTAATCATTTCAATACTCTGAGACCAGAATACATATTTTCAGCCAATTAATTCAGAGGATGTAAACACATAACAGTGCTTAGCTAATTTGAACTTAATACTAGATCGATTAATGAAGAGAACTGAAAATCTCTGCATCTAAGCAGGAAAAGCTTCTTGCAAAATCACATAAGATAATCTTAATAATCTCTAGGCTTGTAGATGGAATGTTTACTACATCATATACTCTGATGCCATAGGATCACTCAAAATACTATATTCGTTTGCATATCTATGGCTAAACCATTTTTCAAATTTCTTGTCTGTAAATACACACTTAATCTTTCTCTACTGCTATACCCTGCTGACAATCACTTGCCCGCACCTGACTTTATCTATTTAAAAGATTTTTTTTTAGTTTTTTTCCCTCATAAGGAAATTATATCAGAAATAAATAATACATTATTATCACTTTTGCCCACCTACGAAGTTGAAATAATTTCTCACTCAGAGCTAGCTCTCTAGGATCCTATACTTATCTTTGTGGCCTATGACAAATTGCTTGACTCAGTCACCTCATTTGTCAAGAAGAGTTCATAATGTCTACCTACTAGGATTGTTGTAAAGATCAGAGACAATGAATTTGAAACACTAAGCCCAGGGCCTCCTATTTAAGGGGTACTCAACAAAAGGGGGCAACAGTGGTAATGATGACAATTGATAATGGTAATGATGACTGTAAGAAGATTGTGGAAATGAAGAAGATGAAGGGAAGGGGAAAGAACGTATTATTTTCCTATTACTATTGTAACAAATTGCCACAAAGTTGGTGGCCAGAAGTTTGTGGGCTTGGTTGGTTCCTTTGCTTCATGTCTCACAGGCTGAAAGATGTT
Organism: Zalophus californianus; assembly: GCF_009762305.2. Taxonomy (NCBI): domain Eukaryota; kingdom Metazoa; phylum Chordata; class Mammalia; order Carnivora; family Otariidae; genus Zalophus; species Zalophus californianus. Next base: position 128,843,970 of record NC_045598.1, read on the forward strand.
AGCAGGGCTGTGTTCTTTCTGGAGGCTTGCAGAAGAACGTATTTCCTTGCCTTTAAAAACTTCTAGAGACCACCTGCATACCTTAGCTCATGGCTTTCTCCCTTCATCTTCAAAGCCAGCAATGGTACCCTTCTGGGGCTTCAAATGTCTCCTTTCTCTTCTAACTCATCTCTGCCCTCCTCTTATACTTTTAAAGGCCCATGTAATAACATTGGGTCTACCCAATGAGCTCTGTATCTTAAGGTCTATAACTTTAATTCCATTTGCAAAGATCCTTTGGCCTTGTAAGGTAAAAATTGCAGATTCTAAGGATTAGAGTATGGACATCTTCGGGTGGTATTGTTCTGCCTACGTAGGGGGAAAGTAAAATGTTGACCCTAATAGGAATAATTAATAAATTCAGACACTAGCTTTTGAAGAATATAGCCTTTCTTGATGTTTAAAGGGGAATAAAAGCTTACCTGATATAGTCAACTTGGTATAGTGGAAAGAGCACTGAACTTGGTTCCATCTCTACAATTCTGTGTCAGTCATTAAACAGTTTTAGATTTCTGGTTACTCATTTATCAAACAAGAAAGTCAGTTTAATGATATAAACATTGTTTCCAGTTACAAAATTCTATCATTCAGTGTGAATACATTTAACAGCCAAGCAAGGGTCCCTTGAATCTTGCCATGAAACACATGACACTGTCTCATCAAAACTAAAGAGGGATGTAAGATTGCACCTTGTGGCCCATGGCTCATGTGGAGAATTATCGTAAGGATGAAGCCCAGGTTTATTTTTTAAGGGATTAGAGTCCCATTGGAAGACAAGCATGTGTTGTCAGTTTCTTAGCTTCTAACTCCCCTGCTGCAACCCATCCTCCTTTTGAAAGAGCAGGAAAGCCATGGTACATAGTTAAACCTGAGCAGACAAAAGCCATTATATGCACAAATCTACTACTTCTAGGTACAGGAATGCATTAACATCTGTAAAAATATAAATGCAATTCCTCTTAGGCAATTCCTGAGCATAAAAGTGTCCTTTGTCATGTCTCTCAGGTGAGCCTGAGAAGCTGGCATGTACCACGCTCTGTCTTCTTGGCCTCCCGCCACTATGGAGTACCTCACCTGGGGCCCCGACGGAGGTCTTCTCACCTCCAGCCAAGTGGCCACTAACAGCGTTGTCCGAAGGACGATCATGACAAGATGCTTAAGAGGAGAGAAGAAATCTTATTCCTCTGTGTTGGAGAGGCTGGAGACACAGTACACTTTGCAGAATATATTCAGCAAAATGAGCCACTTTATAAGATGCACAATCATTATGAATGGACTCCCATAGCAGCAGCTAATTTCACATGCCAAAACGTGACTGACTGTCTTCAGAGTCGGACCCCATACCATGTCCACCTCCTCCTGGCCGGCTATGATGGGCATGAGGTTCCAGCACTCTCCTACATGGACTACCTGGCAGTATTGGCCAAGGCTCCTTTTGCAGCCTGCCCATGGCTATGGGGCCTTCCTGATTCTCAGTATTCTGGACCAATACTACACACGAACCATCTCTTGTGAGAGGGCAGTGGAACTTCTTGAGAAATATCTAGAGGAGCTCCAGAAATGTTTCATCCTGAATCTACCAAACTTCCGTGTTCCAATCATTGACCAAAATGGCATCTAGGACCAGGACATTTCCTTCCCTAATAGGGCTCCTAACCTCATGCCCTCCCTCCCACTTGCCAGGGAACTTTTTTTGATGGGCTCCTTTATCTTTTTCTATTCCTTTGACTTCCATCCTTCATAGATGATTAATTCACAACAAAGCTGAATCTGGATAAACTGGGGGGGAGAAAGTGTCCCACGTGGGGGATGGGTTTTTAGATTTTATCCCATTCAGTAATTTGCCATTTTTCTTTTAGCAGCCTTTCCAAAATTAATGTTTTCTATAGATAGATTTTTTTTTTGGATAGGGGTTTGCAACAACAAAAGCTGTACAAAGATGTTGGTTTATATTAATAAACCAGTGCAACTATTATTTTTCAATCAGCTGGGTTATTCTGAGCAGTATTTTTTTAAACTAAGAGTATTTATCATCAACTAACTCAGAATGACTTCTTCCCATTTATGTGCCCCCTTTGTTATCATGAGAAAATAACCCATCTTGAAAAATTGCGAGGTAATAGGAAATAGACTCATTCACCATCTTAATTAGACCTTTATTCAAGAGTTCACCAGCATTCACTGAACATCTTATTTATACTCTGCACTGGGCTACACATTGGAAATACATGGATAACTAGTACATAGATTTTTATTTCAAGAATCCCAGAGTCAAGTAAAATACCAAAGACAAGTAAAAATAAATAAGTAATGTAAGAGGTAGCTGCGATCATAATAACATCTACACAATGCAGAGATGGTTCATGAAGAGAGCCAAGGAAATAGAGGCTGTGAGGAAAGCTTCAAAAAAAAGTAGTCATATATAAGCAGGTTTTTATTTTGTCAGGTAGACAGAATAGGAAAGAGTATTTCACACAAAATTAACAATATGCACATAAAGCAGAGAAAGAACATGTATGTGTTTAAAAATTCCTTCTTTTTGAAACACCAGTGGACATTCATTTATTTCTTTGCTTTTACTTTGACATCCACAAGAAGTTATGTTCCAGTATAGGCAAGTTGCTAGAATTTCAAGTTTCTTCTGCTGGTTAAAATTCCAAAAAGAGAGAACCAAAAGTTTGAAAAATGATAAATTATGTGGTAGAAGAACAGAGATTTTACATTAAAACTTTAGAATATATAAAAGAAAATATGAAAAAGTCTTGTACTTAAGTCCAGTGGTTTATATGGGATTAGGAGGTAGCTGTTTAAGCAAGCTGACAGAGGCAAAGCCCAGGGAGATTAGAAGTGGTGCAAGGAATGAAAGATGAGGGATGGGGAGAGTGAGATGAACACTTCAGAATCACAAAATCTGAAAACTATTAAACATTTATATAGAGGACTAGACTCAGGGAAAAAAAGAATATGTCTTAATATGTGTATTGTTTGCAAAAGAAAAATTTATAAGCATCTCATTAAAGCTGTTAAGGAAAGATTTTTTAAATCTCTAATGAATAAAGAATAAGTGAAGCAATTCCCATCATTAATAATTTAAATTTTATCATTAATACTACTTTTATTTAGCCTTTTGTCTCTATAGCAATAAATGTTATCAGAAAGGAGAGCTTATATCCTATTTTTATTTATTTTATTTTATTTTATTTTTTGTGAAGGATGCTGCGAGCTTGTTCTTTGCTTAGGTGGATGAGCAAAAACCTACCTCGGAGCAGATTTTCTTTGTTTCTTCCCCAACTCTTGAATGTTCCCTCTTGGTTATGATGATTTGAATAGAGTGTATCAGGATCATTTGTGGCTTAGTGGAGACCCCTTTTCCAATACCTTTGAATTTATAGGCTTGATAATGGGGGACGGGAATTAGGCAAATCTTAATAATACCCAAAGAACATTCCAGAAGAAAAAGATTAAGACCTGGAACACCTATTCTTTGGTGGTTCCATATTACCCAAACCTTCCCCAACAGTGGATTCTCATGGTCTGATCTAAGGTTTGCTGGTAAGAAAGAAAATCAAAAGCTCCAAAGTGAAATTCACCATAAGGTTGAGTAAATACAGTTGAATATATGTACCTAAAAATTGAAGAAGAACTAGTTTTGCCACAGCCTGTGACAAAGCCCCTCTAATATAACAGCCTCACTTTGGGAGCAGTGATTATATATGAGTGTATATTTTTTAAAAAAGCTGTGATGAAGACTGATGAATCACAGACCTGTACCTCTGAAATGAATAATGTATTATATGTTAAAGAAGAAGAAGAAGAAGAAGAAGAAGAAGAAGAAGAAGAAGAGAGTAGGAAGGGGAAAATGAAGGGGGGGAAATCTGAGGGGGAGATGAACCATGAGAGACCATGGACTCTGAGAAACAAACTGAGGGTTCTAGAGGGGAGGGGGGTGAGGGGATGGGTTAGCCTGGTGATGGGTATTAAAGAGGGCACGTATTGAATGGAGCACTGTGTGTTATATGCAAATAATGAATCATGGAACGCTACATCAAAAACTAATGGTGTAATGTATGGTGATTAACATAATAAAATAAAATTTAAAAAAAAAAACTGTGATGTTAGGAGCTCACAGATTGAGCCCCACTGCAGCCATACAGGTGCACAGACCGGTAAGGTCAGCCCCAGTGAGGAACAACACATCAAACCGTGTAAGACCAAATTTTCACCCGGGATATGTCAAGAGAATCAGACCAAATCAGAGATTTGGGTGTGGGTGGTTTTCTAGGATTGCCATGTCCTGGGGCAGTGAAGGAAATGAGATCAGGCAGAGAGGGGAAGTGAAATGTGATAGAATCTCAACAAAGGCCTGGACCAAATCTACATGGAGCTCTGGAGCTGTGGCCCTTCAGTGTTGTCCCATGGAGTCAAAGAGACTGGACCTTCATTGGATATGGGCTCCTTGGGGAAGAGGCAAGGAACACTAGGAGGAAGGCAAGGAGTTGGTGTGAATCCTCCAGTGAGGTGCCTCTTGTTTGCCTGGGGCCATTCCCACAGAATGACTTAGGTGACAGCCATCAGCCTCCCTTGCTCCCCGCAGCTGGGGGAATGAAGTGTCGGTCAGGAAGAGCTGATCTGGACAGTGCCCTTACAACAGCCACTACAAACAGCTACCAAGACCTGGGCCTCGTGAGCAGGTGATCCAGTCCTCTCTTATCTGGAAGATGTCAGGGGATAAAATCAATAAATGGTATAATCAGGATAGACGCATTTTCTTATTGTATTACTGACAAACATGTCTGATATATAAAAAGTAGTGTTCTATGAGATGACCCACCAATCTGTTTTCTGTAGTTCTAATAAGGCCTAAAATTCAAAAGAACTTTTTGTAATTTTGTTTGTTTTAAAGATTTTATTTATTTATTTATTATTTTTTATTTGAGAGAGAAAACGAGAGCACACTCAGGTGGAGATAGGAGCAGAGCGAGAGGGACAAGCAGACTCCACGCTTAGTGTGGAGCCCGGATCCCAATACTGGGGCTCGATCTCAAGACCCTGAGATCATGACCTGAGCCAAAATCAAGAGTCGGATGCTCAACTGACTAAACCACCCAAGTACCCCAACTTTCTGTAACCTTAAATGATACCTCTTCAGTCCTGAAACATTGACTATAAACCATGATTTTTTTGTAAAATTCTATTTTAATGATTCTTTTCTCTGTTCGCTGGCCCTGTGCCCCTTCTTCACTACCTCTTTTCTTTTTATTCCACTTGAAGCAGCTGCACCTTGCCCCTTCTCTGTCTCAGTCTGATCATACACTTGGGTCTATAGAATAGGCTTACAATGACATTTTACAAATCATCACTCACTTCCCACACCACTCTTTACTCTAGTGTCTCCTTTTTGAAAAAGGTGAAGGTATGAGCCCTGCACAGTGATCATCTCAAGTGTCAGATAGAGATTTACCCAAGGCCACATGGCACTGTCACGCAAAGGACAAAGCAGGTAGACAAGTGGAAATGGTACTAGTGAGTGGAAGGGATGCCATACGGGGAGCTCTGATTGGAACTGGATGCCATGAAGCCTGCAGTAAAGTGCTTCCTGAAGTCCCTTGTCACTAAACCAAGTAATTTACCACAAAAATGACCAAGCTGATAGACAGAAATTTGAGTAGATAGACATTGGAAAGTAAGGCTGGGTAAATAAGGCATTATAAACTTTTATAAACTTACAACTACATAGCTCCTTGCATTCTCCTATGCTGGAAACCAAGGAACAAATGCATATTCTATTCTATTTCCTAGCATCTCTACTCCTCATAAGTTGCCCTGCTTCTCACAGAATGGTACTAGCTTCCTGCTCAACTATGAAAACAAATCCCCAATTCAAAACTGAAAATACACTCATTTCATATCCAATGTTTAAACACAGAGCATAATTTTATACAAGCTTATTTTTATAAACAAAAATATGCACAGAAAAGCATTTTGAACTAAATTCATTTATAATGTAAACTCTATAGTATATTTAGCACACTTAATCAACTGAGTTGAATTCATTCTAGGAGGAAAAGATACAGTACTTAGCTTTGATAGTCAACATATGTCAGGATATTTTTCATGATAGTATTTTCATGAAGTCCAAGTATGAATTACTAATCTATTTGCCTTGAAGGGAAATGTATGAATAGTTGAGAATGTTATAAGAGGTGACAGGGCTCTGGTCTAAGCATACTTATCATATAAAGAACAAGATGGAAATAATTCTACATTGGAAGATCTGCTTTGTGTTAGGTAGTTACACAAATTCCTTCTATGCTTTATATATCAGTCCTTAATTACCATGCTGGATTCCTGGCAACCAACCTATTTTGTCTTTTTTATATTATCTAAAACAAGAGTTATATGGTGAACTTTCTCATTTTTTAACATACTACATAAGTGTAATTTAACAAAGCTAATCTGACCAGTCCTATTTTTCCTACAATGTTCTATCTTTTTATCAGTATCTTTCTTTCTACTAATCAAGAATCTTTTCAAGTTTAAAATCCATCTTTCTAAGAGTTAAACAATTAATACCATTTTAGTAACACACACACACACACGCACGCACGCACGCACACTTCCTTAGGTATTTTTATCCAGAAATACTTCATTTTCTAATTGCATCAATGCTCAGGAACATGAAATTTCTCTAGTAACCATGAAAAAGAAGAAACACTTAAGAACATTATATCAATTTAGACTAAGAAAGGATATTTATTTCACAGTGTGGTGCCTAACACATAACTTTATTTTGTCATAGGATGAGTATGGGTAAAATGTATAGTCTCTTTGGAGGGGAAAACTCATAATCTCCCTAAAATTATTTTTTTGGTTTAGAGAATTACAGGAAATGACAGCTTTAAAGAGAAGAACAACCTAATGAAATCAGAGTTGCCCTTAGACCCAGGCAAGAGAGGCAAGAGTGTTTCAGAGGTCTCTGAATATCACAAACCCAAGCACAAAATAGTTATTAAAGGGCACGCACTCGCCTCTGTCACTCACAAACCAATACTCAGAGCAACCTGTAACCAGCGCTATTCAGATGTTTAACAACAAGCTCAAAGGTATAGTGGGAACCTGGTTTGCATCACGTGCTGATTCCCAAAGTATAAATACTCCCACCGTGGCAGGTTTCAGACCGCCCAAGTGATGTCACTGACCACGGAATTGGGAAAGGTACCGTGAAATGGATTTTCTCAGGCTCATATGAGCTGGTTCCCGTACACCACTGACTGCAGCTCTGATGTGTTAGAGAGAGACCTCGATTTGGAGTGTGGGCAAGATTTAAAAGGTCGAAACTTCTAGGTGTGAGAAAGGACAAATTAATTAGCCTGTCAAATCCTTCCTCTCTGATACCTTGAATTCAATAGATTCTTGCATAAGAAAATTTCAGAATTTGAGCAAAAATAACAATTTCAAAATGTTCCAGTAAAAAAACATAAATTAATGATTTTTCTAAAAGAAAAAATAAATTTTATGCATTAAGTTTATAATAATTTATAACTTGTGTATGTTTGAATGTGATCACTCATCCAAATATTACTAGCCCCTCATCAGAACATTTAAACAAGCACAAGAATAAATCAGTCATCTTTGATATTTGCCAATTTTAAGTTATATTAATAATGTAACTTCACACATACATTTTATTTGTTATATTAAGTCTTATTTGTCAAGATAGAAGGCTAGAATATGTTTTACTTAACAGGCTAATAGTTTGATTTATAGCTTTAAATGTTTGGACATTTCTAATTAATTGACTGTTACTTAGGAAATTGCTTTTCAGTGTTGTCACATTCAATATTATATTTGCTATGCAAAAGGACCACAAGTTAATCCTTTGGAAAAACAATTTTTTAAATTTGTCAAGTATTTAGAAGTATGGATGGAATGTTGTTATGAACAATATGTTCATATTGTTAGGAATATGGAATATTTTTCAAAATTCAGAATTCAATTTCTAAAGCAGGTTTTCTTTTTCCCCACAATATTTAAGCATGGTTTTTGACAATAAATGTCGCCATTTAAGCATTTACATACAGAACATTTTGATATCTGGAAATAGATTAAAGACTTTGAAGACTGCAAGCAATATTTTCATTTCCTTCAAAGATTTTCTGAAAGCCCAACTCTTCTCTTCTGAAAATTTTTTTGCCCAAAGACTATGGATTTCCTTAATTAACCCAAGTCATTCATCATTGTACTATAAAACTTGAAACAAGTAATTGAACCTCCCCGAGTCTTAAATACCTTATCTGAATACAGGAATTAAGGATAGTACATGTGTATTATACCTACATCGTGATTTTTGGTGTTTTGTGAGACGACATATTGCAGAACCCCGCACAAGCTAGACCTTCACTAAATGTCACCTTCCCCTCTCTGGTTACTATTTAATTAGATTTTGATCCATGAAAGACAGAGACTATGCCTCATTCATTTTTAAATCTCCAACTCCAAGCTTGGGGCCTGATACATTTCCCAGTGTTGGACAATGTCAACACCTTAAACATAAATTTGTTATGTTATATGTATGGGTTGTGGAACCTGAGACATCAGCTTACATGTAGGCAGAGTAAGTGTTTACCTAAGTGATGTGAAGTGATTTGAAGCAATCCAGTTATTTAAAAATCCCCATTCCACAATGTGTCACATTCTATCATTAGAATTTAATTACTTTGAGGGGCGCCTGGGTGGCTCAGTACGTTAAGCATTCAATTCTTGATTTTGGCTCAGGTCATTATCTCAGGGTTGTGAGATCAAGCCCCCCCATCGGTGTTCCCGCTCAGCAGGGAGTCTGCTTCTCTCCCTCTCCCTCTGCCTCTCCACTCTCACCATGAACGCACTCACACACGCTCTTTCTCTCCCTCTCTAAAATAAATAAATAAATCTTTTGAGAAAAAGAATTTAATTACTTTGAGATTTCTTTTTTCTGGCCTCCTTTGGATATACAAATAATCCTAAGAACTTAAAAAAAAATGCATTGTCTGTAGGGATATAGGGACAGTACCCCGAGGCTGGTAGAGAACTAAAGCTGAGGTAAAAAAGAGATTTTTCTAACATTCTGCAAGAACTAGCTCTAAGTATGTAATAGGATGATTGAAAAATCTATCATTCAGAACTTTCACAGAGGGTAACAATGAAACTTAAAAGAAAAAAAAAAACAGACATTACACTTTGGAAGTCTCAGTATTTACCAGCATCTCAAATCAAAGCTATTCTTTTGTGCCCTTTATTTTTGTTCCCATGCTGCAGTGACTATACGCTGTTCCCTCCTTCCAAAGTCATGAAAAGAGTTCAAGGAAATAACTCTCCATCTTCACTCATCACTCACCCTCATCCTGGATAGAAATACAAAATCAAACAGGAAGGCAAAAAATACAAAATATAGAATATCTGCCAGGATCTGGAAAATCGCAAAAGTGAAGTGGAAAATGATAGAATAAGTGAAGTAAATGCAAAGTTTCTTTGTCTTGGTGAGGAAGAGGTAGACGGAGTGGAGAGCAAGGAAGTGGTGGAGTGGGATAGTTATGTCCATTAGACACACATGGTACAGAAAAGGGAAAACATGTTTAAAATTGGTTAATTTAAACTCAAAGTGTCCTAGGTTCTTCGTTTTTTAAGCTATTGTTGATGTTGTTTATCAAGCTGTTTAAAGCAAAGTCATTAAAGAGAGTCCTTGGTTTACTCTGAAGAACAAGCAACAAGGTTTTGACAAGGAATGAGCCTGTTAATGTTGTCTGAAGGATAAGTGTCTTGAAATGGGACCATGCTGAGTCCTCTGAATGGAGCCACCCTCTGGTATGAAAGCATGGCGTCAGCCATCTACCTTGTGACTGTTGCATACACACAGCCCATTTATCAGTTGAGTGTCTGCCCAGAGAACTATTCTTTTTGTTTTGCTTCCCTGTTACAGCCTAGTTTAAAGAAATTGTTTCATGCCCCCAGGTACAGAAAACTTCTAAAAAATCTCTCTCTGGGAGTGAGTAGGAACAGAAATGTAGAACTTGGTGAGATACTTAGTCTGGATTTCCTTGTTGCCTCACAAAAGCAGAAAATCTAGAAAGGCAGTTAGGAAATTTTCAGAGGTGGTGTTGTAATTACTTAGTGTAAAATATTAGACAAAATTACAAGTACTGAGTAGTGCCTTTAGGATTCTCAATGCATTTCCATACACACTACCTCATTCAGTCCTCACAACAACCCTGTGAGGTATCATGAAATGTTTTATTTTGCAAAGAAGAAGACAGAGATTTAAAGAAATGATTTGTCTAAAGCTGCACAACTAATAGGATTCAAAGCTAGCTTCTAAGTTCATCAGCCTGTACTCATGATCCCTCAGGTGCAAAACTCAAGTAATCCTGTAACTTGGGAGCTCCTGGGAACTTTGTTTCCTGGCTTTCTTTTCCATTTTAGTTATCTATCTATCTATCTATCTATCTATCTATCTATCTATCTATCTAGAGATAGAGAGAGAGAGAGAGAGAGAGTGCTTGCACAGGAGATTGGGGATGGGGAGGCAGAGAGAAAGTCTTAAGCAGGCTCCACGCCCAGCATGGGGATCAATTTCATGACCCTGAGATTATGACCTGAGCCGAAATCTAGAATCTGAACACTTAACCACCTGAGCCACCCAGGCGTCCCTTCTTTTCCCTTTTAAAATTCCCTTAAAAACCTCTGTTTATTATTTCATTAGTCATTCATCTTTTCACTCTCCTGTTTTCATGCTTATGATATTCTCCATCTAAAAGAGTTGTCACTATTATCAAGGAATCTTCTGTGGATACTATAAACTAGTCAGCTGAGAAGGGGCATGCAATTGCAAATGCTCTTTTCACAGTTTAATCTTTGATTTTTTTCATTATTAAATTTATGGAATTCAACAACAAGCTCACTTTTGACCCTCTTAATCACCTGAGTGGGGCAGGAAAGCAGTGGTCTGTAGCGAGAACAAGGTGGCCAAGCTTGCATAGGGCAGCCCTGGATCTATGTAATTCGTCATGGTGCCCTCCTCACTCTCAAAACTGTCCTAATTTGAACTGTAAATTACTCTCTTAGGAGCAAGCAAAACAAACCACCTTCTGCATAGGCCAAAGAAAAGAGAAGGCATTCTTTCTCTTTTACAAAATCTCTCAAAGAACTTGCCTTTACAGGGTTCTACCAACCTCCTGGTAATAAAGATACCACTCCTTGATCGGAAGCTGCAGTACCAATACACTGGAATATGCTTGTTTTATTTTCATTAATTGTAACCATGAAGGGAGGGGGTGCCTATATTATAGGATGGCATGTTTTCCAAAGGTCCTTTATATTTGACTTTGGAGTCCAGCAACAGTTATTCTCACACTGTTTTTATTTGGCAAGAGTATCCAGATTCTATTCCACAAAAGTCCAGAGTCCAATAACAGGTTCATAGGTGTTCTTTAAAAGCTGTTTCATTATTAAGCCTGGGAAACCCCATGTTAAACAAGTTTTTTAAATAAATATTTATAAAAGCGTTTAATATTCTAATGCGTATTCTGCCTCTCTGGGGGTAGAGAGATAGTTTATATGGAATGTTTACCAACAGACTTGACCATGGATGATAGTTTGGAAAACAGTGGTGTAGGCTTAGATTTCGGACAGTGTTAAAATGGTTTTAATAGTGCTTGATATATTAATTAATTAATAATTCAATTGATCTTAACTTCCCGATCACACACCAGCTTAATGATGAGGAATAACAACAAATTCGGTCAAGAAACAGTATTTTCTACTGAAGCAGGAAATCTGCCGTATGAAATCCATATAGAAAATCTTAGGAAATCTTACCAGGAAGAGATGTCATCTGCAGTCATCCCATGAAGAATTAATTGCTTACCTTTGTATTAAAAAAGTTGTTCCTCACAAATTATTCTGCTAACATTAGCTGCTGTATGTAGGACAGTAATTGGCTGGAAGTATGAGAGGTGAAATCCCATTGCCTTACTTTCAAATTCGCAAATGAAACAAGATTCAGAACGAATATAATTCATCTGTACATATATGCACTTGTGTGTGTGTGTATATGTGTGGGTGACAACACTCTGCAACCTACTTCAGTTCTGTAGCACAGTTTTGTACCACACTTTCCTAATTGCTTGTTGCTATTTTGTTGTTTCCAACAAGTCTGGAATGGAGTATAACTTTTTTCTCTTGGCATTCCCCCAAATCTATAACAGTATGTTCCACAAAAGCACATACATTACGAGGCTATGCCAAGAATCTAACAAACATTTTTAGGGCAAATAAGATCGCCAATTCTTGTTTGTTTCTCTTTTTAAAATAGTACCCTCTACTGTGGAAGATCACATGAATCTTTAATCTGTGTACAACTAAGTTCTCCTGATTAGATTCCGTTACTAATTTGGTAAAGAAAGCTTGTCTTTCACAAGTGCTTATCACATTGATACCTCACCTCTCTGAGCATCTTTGCTGTCATACATTTTATAGTGAGGCATTTCAGTGCAATGCTGAATTTCCTGGGTGCCTAGGAAAATTGTGTCCTGTCTCCAAATTAAACTTTACAGCTACAAAGCTAAAAGAACTTTGTCAAGATGGATACTTCTTCAGTTTATGCTAAGTTTTATTTTTCCATGGAGTAATTCAATGTATCTTATCCTAAGTGAATTAGAACTCTTCATTTTTTTTTATTTTTGGTTATATTTTCCCTATCCCATTCTTTTTTTGTCCCAACATCTTATTCCTATTTCCATCAGTTATTAAGTTTAACTAGTCAAATTTTAATCACCTAATTACTACCACACATTATTTTTAGAATGAGGCTAAACATAAATAGATACACAAATAAACAGAACAGGTAAATATTCTTAAATATTTTTCTTATTAAAACATTTTTCCAACCAATTATGCAACTGCCCATGCTCTCTCTCCCAGATATATGATAGAATCTTTTGAAATTTCCTCTAGAAATTTATAAAAGTATAATGACAAATATAACAAGTAATCTAAATGTGAAACATTTTTCACCATCCCAAATATTTGATCAGGAAAAGAAAAACTCTTCCGTCCAGGGTATATTCAGTTTGGCTTGAAGAGGTTATTTTGAGCTTTGACTTTCAGAGTTTTATAATTTTCCTAATTAAGTTTCTGCTTACTTAAGACAATAACAATAGTCATGAGAATAGCATTAGAGTTGTAGTGCTTTTTATGTGCCAATTTCATATGTGTATTCTTGAATCCTCCAAACAAGCTGATGAAATAGATGTCGTTATCATCTTTATTTTATATATGAGGAAAACAAGGCCAGAAGAATTTAAGTGGCTTTTCCAATGTCACCCAACTTGAAAGTTATGGCGCCAGGATTTGACTCTCCGACTCCAAGGCATATATTCATAACCCTAACGAATAATATTTTCATATAGATCCCAATACCTATGATTATACCTTTAAAACAATCTTTTAAAGAAGGATTTGTTTAGTTTAATTTTTACGATCTCAAAAAAAATTCTTGTCTCCTAAAAAAATAAATAAAACCATTTAATATCTATAAATCTGAGGGAAATGTTTGTTTTAATCAGCAAGACCCTTTTACTAAACAGAGAAACTGAAGTCAATTTTTTTCTTTTCCAATAAAAAAGTAAATTGAAAAATTATCCTTCCATAAAAGATTAAGAAAAAATAACTTGTAAAAACTGTATTAATACATTGTTAAACTGGTTGCTAACAAGATTTTTTTTTTCCATTCAGCTGAGAAAAACTGTATTTTTCCATCAAACACTAATGCTAGCCAGGTTTGAATTTCTTTCCTTTGGTGAGGGAATTGAATTAATGTGTTAGAGCCCTAGGGTTTGGCAGTAGGTAGATTCAATATCATGTTTACACACTAAGCCCTTCAATTTCATTTTGAAAAGGTTGGCGGGGGGGGAACCAAAGCACCAGGATCTAGAAACCTCCTGCAAATAGAGATAGCCCAGCAAAATCAAATCCATTCATATGAAAACAAAATCCTTTATAACCAAAAGATATTATTTTAAGTCCTCAAAGTTGCTATTTTATCAAAGTGCCTAACACCTATGACTTTCTGCTACAACCCCCAGGGGACAGTCACCTGTGTATAAAAAGCATGGTTTCCCTACTTATTTTTGCATTTGGAATATCGTGTCTGCCAATCTGTGACTTACCTGTTCTAAACTTGGGAAGGAAATGACAGAAGTAAAATTTGTCAGACCATAAAATTTAACAGTGCTTTCGTCAAATTCTGATGGGGTATCAGGATTCATTATGATTATGATTTATTATTTATTATGCAGTTACTTATACTGACATGGTCATCAATGTTTCTTTTGTGGTGCTAGAATTTTGAAGTGGGGAGGCAAAGGCACAAGTGGGGGCAGGGGATGGGTAGAATGTCACGGCATTTGACAGTTTTTTAACCAATATTTTACTCTTGAAACTTTCCCACACTTTCTCCCTGGGAACATCAAATTTTTGCCCTCTAAAAGAACTTAAGAGTTTGCTGTGCCCAACGCCCTTGTACTTGGGAGGAAACTTCCTACTGATAGCCTAAGAGAGATGTCCAAAGTCAAACAGGAAATTGCAGAATCAGGATTGACTCAAAATCCAATCTTCTTTCACTAAGCTGTCTTTTTCTGCCTCTTTTTCCATTACTGGCTTCTCTTCATCTGTATATCACCTAACTGAGGCTGACCTGGATATTCAGTTTCCAAACAATCTTTCCTTCAAAGATGATTAGATAGGTTTGGGTGTCTGTGTTCACTCCAAATCTATACTCTGCATGTCTTTTTGCACCTGAGTGCTGTGTACCAATATATGGAACCTAGCATGTGGAAAACACAAAATATTATCTTCATCCTCCCAAGTGAGCGTTCCTTCCCACCACCTTTTACTGCTAATTTTACCAGTATTTCCACAGTCTCTTAAATTCATAACATGGAGCTTTTAAAAAGTGATGCTCTTTGGGGTGCCTGGATGACTCAGCCTGTTAAGCATCCGACTCTTGCTTTTGGCTCAGGTCATGACCTCAGGGTCGTGAGATCAAGCCCCACGTCAGGCTCCACGCTCAGCCTGGAGTCTGCTTGAGATTCTCTCTCTCTGTCTCCCTCTGCCCCTCCCCCTGTTCACACACTCTCTCTCAATAAATAAAATCTTTTTTAAAAAAAGTGATGCTCTTTGGGGTATTACAGCATAAGTTAAGTTTGCAAAGAGTAGCAAGAGTCTTCAAGAAGTTATGTTACAGATAATTGTGTCACAATAAAATTGAAAATGGTTTCCCACAAAAATAATTCCATAATGAAGTTTTCCCAGATATTTTTCATAAGGTCTCTCAGGTTCAACCAAAAGGGTGAATTTCTTTTTCCATTCTCACAGTCATTAACCTTGAGTTCTCAGACTTCCATGCCTAGCTTATGACAAGTTAGCTCTTCTAATTTTCCTTCAGACCGGTATCAAACTGGTAAGATGCTTATCCCTAAAATCTCTTTCATTTCATCACTTCTTCATTCAAGAACGTCCCCGGGCTACATTTTGCCCATCAGATAAAACCTAAATTTTCAAGCTTCTAACTTAACAACTGCTCCTTCCTTGCTTTTCCAATCAGTTCTCTCATTTATCTCCAACGTGATCTCTCTTGGATAGAAATAATTAGAAAGGAAGGACTTCTAGGTGGGAGTTAACTGAGAAGGTGAAATTAATGGCAGAGTGAAGACAAAGTGTCCTACTAGAAAGAGCATATCGTTTACAGCCAGACAGAGCTGGGTCTGAATGTGTGTGTGTGTGTGTGTGTGTGTGTGTGTGTGTGTGTGTGTGTGTGTGTGTGTGAAGCCTCTGTAAAATCAGGATAATAATGTTAGCTGTACAAGGTTGTTCTGAGCATTGATATAAATGCTAGGAACATAATAGTCACTCAATAAAAATAACAACTATTAGATTAACACAAGCATTGAAAACATTCACTTTACACCAGCCACTACTTTAAGTACTTTAAATATAGTAGCTTAATTAATCCTTAAAACAACCTTCTAAATTAGCATAGGAAATACTGCTCATTGTTCTCTAGTAGCCACTCTTCCCTCTTTCACTGAGTAAGAACTTCCCCACCCCAAGTACTATCTAGGCACATGGATGTCCAGCTTCAAAAAATACTTCCCAGTCCCCCTTACTGCTAGGTCTGGACATGTGACTAAATTTCAGCCAATGGGCTATAAGAGGAAGTAATAGGAACAACTTCCTGGTCACGTCCTTCATAAAGAATGCTCTCTACTTCTCCTACCACCTCCAGTGGGCTGGCTCATGACATAGTTATAGTTGATTAAATGAGGACAATATTCGTGATGACGGTAAAGCAGCAAGAGAGCAGAAACCTGCTCCCCTGGAATGATCTTGTGGAGCAGAGCTCCCACCTAACCTGGACTGCTTGCTACATCTAGCCTGCTCAATGAGAAAGAAGGAAACATTATCATCTTAAAGCCACTGTATTTTAGGAGTCTCTGTTGTAGCAGTTTAACCCATGACTCACTAATAAAAGTAGGTATTGTTATTTATCATTATTTTACAAATAAGAAATCTGAAACCAATACAAAAAAATTTGCTAAAGAAAAAGATAAAGCAGAGTAAATCTGGGTCTCAGAAGAGCACTTCTGAATCTGTAAGCACTTAGAATACTGGCTGGGACTTACCCAAACAGGGAAGACAGAGTCCAGCCTGGCCGTTCAGATACTGAAAAGCTACCTCATGAAGTCAGTACATGGACAGCTCGGTGGGAAAGAATGGAGAACCACCCCTGAGCAGAAGTTTCCCTCAGTGCATTGCCCACTGAGTGGAGCGATGAGCATTTTGACATGTTCATGTTTAGCTTCCAGGTTATTTTGAGTATCTGCTGCTGCAACGGTGAGATTCAGTGGGAGGATTTAACGGTATTGTATATCTAGTAGCCAAATTCAGTCCTTACCTATACTTTGTTTTTGCCAATTTCTCTTACGTTCCCCTGTCTTCCCTCTGCCAACCTCAGTCTATCAGTTCTCCAGACTCACCTTTCTCAACCAGCCTGATTTGCTTATATTCAATCCACCAGCAGATTTACTTCCTTGGTACATGCATCAACAAGGACTGTAGTAGAATTCTAGAAGATTCTCACTCAGAGCTGTCTAATACAAAATGGACTTCATTAGGCCCAAGGAGGCCTACAGGGACTCTGCAGTAACACTGCATCCTTTAGTTATGTCATCTGGGGCAGTTACTTGCTATTTTGTGACTCAGTTTCCCTACCTGTAATAGAATCACATGGGGCTTTTGTGAAGAATAAATGAATTAAGTTAAAAAAAACTTAGAACAGTGTATAGCACACATGAAGTTCTCAATAAATTTTAGCTACTGCTATGATTTATTTATTGGGCCAAAACCTAAAGAAATATAGACATATCCTGTATGGAGTGCATAGTCTGATCAGAAGAGACAGATACATGCACAACTTTATGCAGTAATGTGTTATGAGTGTGGGGATTCCATCATAAAGAGCCTGGGGCACTATGTATGGCAAGGTCAGTTTTCTTACAGAAAGGTCATGAAGGACATCATGGAAGACAGGCGTTCCTTTCTTCTAAGTAGACATCATTGTGCACTTGGGGTTTTCTCCCCTGCTTTATCTGTATAAATAAATTATATTTATGAGGGCAGGGATATAGTAGATAGAACACTCAGGTCAGAGTTTATAAAACTGGTTTCTACACCAAATTGTGAAATATACAACAACCAACTTGAAAAGGTCACTCTTCGGGGGCCTGGGCAGCTCAGTCGGTTCAGCGTCTGCCTTTGGCTCAGGTCCTGATCCCAGGGTCCTGGGATCGAGTGGCACATCAGGCTTCTTGCTCAGCGAGGAGCCTGCTTCTCCCTCAGCCTGCCACTCCCCGTGCTTGTGCTCTCTCTCTCTGACAAATAAATAAATAAAATCTTTAAAAAAAAAAAAAGAAAAAGACACTTTTTGAGCTTCTCTTTCCACCAGTAAAATAGAGATCGTAATAACTATTCTGCCTAGTTCACAGTTTCCGTGATATCCAAATAAAGTAAACATGAAAGCAGTTGCTTAGCTGTAAGGTACTATTCCAGTAAAAGATGTTAATTATTACTTATTTTTAGAGTCCATTATACTTTCTCTTCCAAAGAGCACCAATACCAGCTGTCTGGCAAAGGCTGCCCACAGTGCTGGGTGATAGGAAGCCACATTGGTTCCCTACTGGGAGGGGGACCCTGATCAATGGCAATGACCCTAGCGGTACAGCCTGGATAAGAGGAGCATACGTTGTCTCGTATTTACAGACTTTGCTTCATGCAATATCAAGGTCAAGGCTGCTAAATGCTTCTGCATGAATGTAACCTAGAAAGGGAGCCTAGTGTCACTACAGCTTAAAGTAGCTAATGTTGTATGTGTGTGAAAAATAACTGCTTTCAAACTGTGGTTTGCTCGAAGCCTGTCCAAATTTCCAGGACCCAAGTAAATTTTATTGATTTTAAGAGGCTGAAGCCTTTCTAAAATCTTTCACTATGTGACAAAGTACTGAGAACCCTGCTACTATTGATAGGCTGGTGGAATGTAAGACATTCCGTACCAGGGCATTCTTCAGTTGTGGCATTGTCGTTCTAGTACCTGGGTGGCTGTGGAGGCGGGCAACCGGGCAGGAATCAGTACCACAAGCCCCAGGCGGCCGTCAAGTCTGCAAGAGATAAGGCTGCTGGATCTCTCCAGAACGTCAGAAGGAGACAAAGTTATCTCTAGTGGTCAGGAAACAGGGATTAGGTCAGCAGGCCCAAGCAGTGAGAGTAGGGCCAGGTGTGGGGGGACAGGGGGACTCTGTGTGGGGGAGCCGAGCCCCAGCCAGAGTGATGGGAACCTGGAGCTAAGGCACGTGCTGTTTTCCCACAGTGTTCTCCGCTGGCTATCCAGGCACGAACAGGTACATGGGAGAAAAGAGGAACCTGAATCCTGGGTGAACCTGGGGGAACGTGACCATGACCATGACCGGGCTTTGAGAACAGTGTCTGCCGGTAAAACCAGATGTTTCCAGAGGAGTAGAGAGGAACGTTGAGACCAGGGAGAGATAGGTTCTAATGGCTAATTTGAAGTTCTGAAAGTAGAGGCAGTGTCATTATATATACATTTTGCTTGTTTGTAAAAAAAAAATTGCAAGTGAATTATCTTATTTCTTGTTTTTCCAGTGGACCATGACTAATAGCAAGTCTGCCACTGTAATTAAGCCTGAGTTTTTATTGATAGAAGGCCCTTGGGGGGCACATGATGATAGCCAGGAGCAAGTTGAACATAATTACTCCACACACCTTGGGACAGGAGACACGTATTAGGATAGAATCCCCTCAGTTACCAGGAGGAGCTAGGAGACCTTCTTCTGTGGAGCTCTTCAGATACAGTTACATTTGGTCCAAAAGGCAGGTGCGGCCCCCATGGGGATGGGTTTTCCAGTTGCCTTTCCTGCTCCTAAAATGACATGCACGTAATATGCTCTGTTGAAACAATTTGTATAATATTTACTCCCTCCACTTTTTTTTTCTATCCTTCAGGAGACTAGCTGCCAAGAAAGATAAGATATAGAATTAGAGCTATAGTGTCTATGCTAACCATGAAGCCCCAGCCCCCGCCTCCAGAAGTAATCTCTTTCTTAATTTTCAAGCGACTCCAGCTGAAAATGGAAACCTATGGATAACTACCTCCACTTAACACTTCCCCTTGTACATATTATCAGAGCATAAGAAATCAAAAGGTGCAAAAGGAAGCATTCCACAAAATCATGTTTCCTTACAGGAAGGTAGCATCAGTCCTTGGAAAATGATTGCCTATTTATTACATGCATGCAAAAACGAAATGGTCCTTTTTATTGTGAAAAGTTAAGCATTGAGTCTGGGAATGTTTCCTAATGAAAATGGGCGTTCTCATTGTCTTGTTCTAGGTTGTATCAGTTTCCTGTTACTACAGTAACAAATCACTACCACATTAGTCACTTGAAAACATAAAGTACTATTTAGCAGTTCGGTAGGTGAGAGGTCAAGCACAGCTTGCACTGAGCTAAAATCCATGTGTTGGCTGGACTGCTATACTTTCTGAAGGCTCTAGGGCAGAACCCTTTTCTTTGCCTTTTCCAGATTCTGAAGGCTCTTGTGGCCCCTTCCTCCATCTTCAAAGCCAGCAACTGCGTGTTCCGTTCTGATAATGGCACCACTCAGAACTTCTGTTGTCACTTCTCTGGACTCTGTTTCCATTTTCCCTCCATCTTCTGCTTATTAGGCTCACCCAGATAATCCAAAATAATCTCCCTATTTAAGATCGGCCAAATAGCAACCATAATTCCCTCTGCAACCGTACGTCCCTTATGCCATGTAACCTAACATATTTGCAGCCTCCAGGATTGGGACATGGACATCTTTGAAGAAGGGGGGAAGTGGGCATTACCTTCCTATCACTCTTCCCAAAATGGCAACTAAGAAACCCTTCTTTCCCTTTGAGTGTGTCCTTACGCAGAGAACCAATCCAAAGTAAAAGAAATATAAGATCAATGCCACCTTCTAACCACAGACCTGGTCGTGGAGAAGACTAGAATCCCTAATCCAGGGGATAGCAAAGGGTCCCAGATCCCATTAGTCTAGAAAGGGGATAAGTGACAGAGGCAGTCTAGCCCCTGAAAGATTCCTGGGTCTACTTGTTGTTTAAGGGATTGGTGGAACCATTCCCTGTGAGTACAAGCAGGACTAACACAACAGAACCAGAGGGCTAATCCTGTTTCTCAGGGTTCTCACCTGAGCCACAGGCTTGATGCTGATGGCAGGTTCGTCAGGGCTACCTGAGAGTGGCCAGAGAAGAGAGATGGGCTGCCCTGTTCAGTGACCTTTGAAATTACTCACCTGAATATCAGTCACATCCTTGCATGTCAAAAATATATTTCTGCCCGAATACATGATTAATATAACCCATCCTTCTTATAGCCTAGTGGCTGCGAATATTTTAAGAAACACTTTGGTAGCAAACAAAGATAATTCTGTTATAACATATTTATCTGGAGGGCATAACTGCAAAGGGGAATTGTCCTGTGACCATTTTCAAAACACCTATGAAGTGAAAAATCTAAAATCTGAATAAAAGGAGGTAGTCACACATGTCATTTAGTTTGATATATATTTCTGATCATCAAAATATAATGAATTATATTCTGAGTCTTAACTTTCACTTAGGTAATTTAACCCACGTATGCTCATTGTGATGACTAATATGTTTAGCTACAGATATGTGATATTTTTTATGCTTTTTAATTCTCATTTTCCATACCTTTATTTCCTGTATTTTACTATAACTGTTTCTTTTTTAAAAATTTCCTCTAGTGAAATAGCATGCAGTTGTAAATGTTGCTAGCTATCAACATTTTGATCTTAGAACCCACATATTACCTTTGTATCCCTATTTTGTATTTAGTACTAGGCTGAAGGTACATGAGAGAACAAGACAAGGTCCTACCCTATGGAACTTGGCTTTAAGGATGGAATATACATGTACATGTACGAAATAGGGGAAAAAGTAGACAAAATTCTCCCGAAGTAAGTGCTGTGGGAACTAAGCAAAGTAATAAAATAGAGTAAGAAGAAGCAGGGGCACCCAGGTGGCTCAGTCAGTTAAGCGACCAACTCTTGATTTTGGCTCAGGTCATGATCTCAGGGTTGTGGGATGGAGTTCCCAGTCGGGCTCCATGCTCAGTGGAGAGTCTGCTTGAGATTCTGTCTCTCCCTCTCCCTCTGCCCCTCTCCCCGTGCTCCCAATTGTGCTCTCTCTCTCTCTCTCTCTCAAATAATAAATAAATGCTTTTGAGAGTGAAAAGGGGGAGCTATTGATAATGACACTGGGATGACAATCATAAACCAGGATTAAATTAGGCAAGTGGGATACATGGTCACCCTACTCACATGTAGGTAGTTTGGATCATTCTGTGTGATAAGAAGACACAGAAGTGTTTTAAGTAAAGATGACATGATGTAATTTACATTTCAAAAGGTTATTTTTGCTGTTCTGGAATAGGGAGGGGCAAGAGTGAAAGAGGAGAACCCGATCTGAGACTTAGAATTTATCAGTCAAGCGATAATATTGGCTTTGATTGAAATGGTCACAGTGGAAATGGAAAGAAAAGGAAGGATTTTCTTTTCTTTTCCTCTCTTTTCTATTTTTTTTTTTTTTTTTTGAGAGGGAGAGCCTGCACAAATGTGTGTGCGAGTGGGGCGGGGGGCAGAGACAAAGGGAGAGGGAGAGAAAGACTCTTAAGCGGACTCCATGCCCAGCCCGAACCCCTTGCAGGACTTGGTCTCATGACCCTGAGATCATGACCTGACCCAAAACCAAGAGTCAGCCACTTAACTGACTGAGCCACCCAGGTGCCCTATGGGAAGGATTTTCAATATGACAAATGAGAGGGGAAATGCAGAGAGATGAAACCTAGTTTTGTGGCCTGCGCAATGGGATGCATTATGGTGTCATAATTACAGAGATCACTGGGAGAGGAAGAGATAGAAGTAGGGATGAAACTGCAGCACTCTGCTTTGAACATATCATTCTTGATGTGCCCATGGGACGTTCAAGTAGAATTACCCGTTATTAGTCAGATATCAGGCCTGTAGCTCAGGGGAGAAGCCCACACTGTTAGATATAGAACTTGGGAAGCATCGACTTTTTCACACCATTTAGAGCCCTGTACCACCTGAAGTCATCTACAGGGAGGACACAGAAAAGAGAGAGGAGGAGAGAAGGGAGAAAGGAGGAACAGGCTTAGGACGGGGCATCCGGGTGTCTCGAACTTTAAATGTTGGTAGAGGTGCAGGAGCCATTAAAAGAAACTGAAAAGAGTGTTGGATCAATAGAGGGCTTGCTTTGTTTGTTGTGGATTTGTGTCTGCTTTTTAGGAAGGGGCACTAGAATGCACAGGCATGCTGATGGAAATAATGCCATAGAAAGAGCACAGAAGGTGACGAAAGAGAGAGGGAAATAAAGGAACATGTTTAGAAAGGCAAGAGGGTATAGATCCAGAGCATAAGAGATCAAATTCTCTCTGCATCTGAGTCTGCAAAAGTATCTTTGATTGTCCTAATGCAAGAAGAGAAATGTTAGACCTTTTCCTTAAGCTACCTCTTCCTTTAACTGCCAAACCTTTGTTAATATGAACTATGACTTGAAACCTAATATTGCATCACTTAATATATGTGCTGGCCTTTAAGGGAGAATTTTTCTATTTTCATTCGTTTTTATTATTTAGACTCAACCCTAAAAGTTTCAGTCATCATCAATTTTGTATAGATACTGAGGGAAGTGTTTTACATTTATTGCATCATCAAATGCTTAATATTAACAAAACAATACATGCATATATATTCTGTCCTTATCAGAACAATGGAAATGCTGGAAAAAAAAAGGATTAACTCAGCTGTTTTTATTTCACTGTCTGATTCATGCACATGCAACCAGTCCCCTCTACCTTCAGCTTCCTGATGAGTAAAAAGAACATAGAGGAAAAGAGACTATGGGCTGCCCTGTCTTTCCCCTTCCTCTATGTCATTTTCAGCATAAGTGATGGGCTAATACATGATAGGTGTCTTAGTTTGCTAGGGCTGCCATCACAAAGTTCCATAGACTGGGTGGCTTCAACAACAGCTCGAGAGGCAGAATGCTAAGATCAAGACATCATCCAAGATGATGTCTTCTCAGCCCTTTCTCTTTGGCTAGCAGGTGGCTGTCCTCTCCATATGTCTTCAGATGGTCTTCCATATGTGTGTGTCTGTGTCCATATTTTCTCTTCTTACGTGGTTATTGAATTAGGGCCCACACTGAGGACCTCATTACCTCTTTAAAGACCCTAGCTCCAATCTGTAGTACTGGGGGGTAGGACATCAACATATGAACTGGGGAGGGGTACTGACTCAGCCCATAGTAGTAAGAAAGGATTTGATAGTGTTCTCTGGTTGTTCTTACTTCTTAGAATGGCATTGCCTTCTTTCTGCATCAAAGCAAGTTCTGGTTTATCATGAGGCATGACTTCTTGGAGCTGTCACCCTCTACACTTACTCAACAGGACACACTTATTTGTCCTCTCTCTGAGTCTCACTGAACTCTTGCACACTGTGGGCTCACTGGAGTTCTGTGTTCCTGGAGCCTTGAGAAGGCTGTAGAGAGTGGTGTGACAATAAATAGCAGACGCCCTGCATGTATTTTCTCTATTCACATACATGCTCTGTTGTTTCTTTAAAAATACAAATTACTGGCAAAGAGGAGGTCAAACTCTCACTCTTTGCAGATGATATGATACTTTATGTGGAAAACCCAAAAGACTCCACCCCAAAACTGCTAGAACTCATACAGGATTCAGTAAAGTGGCAGGATATAAAATCAATGCACAGAAATCAGTGGCATTCCTATACACCAACAACAAGACAGAAGAGAGACAAATTAAGGAGTCGATCCCATTTACAACTGCACCCAAAACCATAAGATACCTAGGAATAAATCTAACCAAAGAGGCAAAGTATCTGTACTCAGAAAACTATAAAATACTCATGAAAGAAATTGAGGAAGACACAAAGAAATGGAAAAACATTCCATGCTCATGGATTGGCAGAACAAACATTGTGAAGATGTCAATGCTACCTAGAGCAATCTACACATTCAATGCAATCCCCATCAAAATACCATCCACTTTTTTTCAAAGAAATGGAACAAATAATCCTAAAATTTGTATGGAACCAGAAGAGACCCCCAAAGAGCCAGAGGAATGTTGAAAAAGAAAAGCAAAGCTGGCGGCATCACAATTCCGGACTTCCAGCTTTGTAAAGCTGTCATCATCAAGACAGTATGGTACTGGCACAAAAACAGACACATAGATCAGTGGAACAGAATAGAGCGCCCAGAAATGGACCCTCAACTCTATGGTCAACTAATCTTTGACAAAGCAGGAAAGAATGTCCAATGGAAAAAAGACAGTCTCTTCAACAAAGGGTGTTAAGAAAATTGGACAGCCACATGCAGAAGAATGAAACTGGACCATTTCCTTACACCACACACAAAAATAGACTCCAAATGGTTGAAAGACTTAAATGTGAGACAGGAGTCCATCAACATCCTAAAGGAGAAGACAGGCAGCAACCTCTTCGACCTCAGCCGCAGCAACTTCTTCCTAGAAACATCGCCAAAGGCAAGGGAAGCAAGGGCAAAAATGAACTATTGGGATTTCATCAAGATAAAAAGCTTTTGCACAGCAAAAGAAACAGTCCACAAAACCAAAAGACAACCGACAGAATGGGAGAAGATATTTGCAAATGACATATCAGATAAAGGGCTAGTAACCAAAATCTATAAGGAACTTATCAAACTCAACACCCAAAGAACAAATAATCCAATCAAGAAATGGGCAGAAGATATGAACAGACATTTTTCCAAAGAAGACATTCAAATGGCCAACAACACATGAAAAAGTGTTCAACATCACTCAGCATCAGGGAAATCCAAATCAACACCTCAATGAGATACCACCTCACACCAGTCAGAATGGCTAAAATTAACAAGTCAGGAAACGACAGATGTTGGCGGGGATGCGGAGAAAGGGGAACCCTCCTACACTCTTGGTGGGAATGCAAGCTGGTGCAGCCCCTCTGGAAAACAGTATGGAGGTTCCTCAAAAAGTTGAAAATAGAACTACCATATGATCCAGCAATTGCACTACTGGGTATTTACCCTAAAGATACAAATGTAGGGATCTGAAGGGGTACGTGCACCCCAATATTTATAGCAGCAATGTCCACAATAGCCAAACTGTGGAAAGAGCCAAGATGTCCATTTACAGATGAATGGATAGAGAAGATGTGGTACATATACACAATGGAATATTATGCAGCCATCAAAAGGAATGAGATCTTGCCATTTGCAACGACGTGGATAGAACTGGACGGTGTTATGCTGAGTGAAATAAGTCAATCAGAGAAAGACATGTATCATATGACCTCACTGATATGAGGAATTCTTAATCTCAGGAAACAAACTGAGGGTTGCTGGAGTGGTGGGGAGTGGGAGGGATGGGGTGGCTGGGTGATAGACATTGGGGAGGGTATGTGCTATGGTGAGCGCTGTGAATTGTGCAAGACTGTTGAATCACAAATCTGTACCTCTGAAACAAATAATGCAATATATGTTAAGAAAAAAAAGAAGAAGAAGAAGAAGATAGCAGGAGGGTAAGAATGAAGGGGAGTAAATCGGAGGGGGAGAGGAACCATGAGAGATGATGGACTCTGGAAAACAAACTGAGGGTTCTAGAAGGGAGGGGGTGGGGGGATGGGTTAGCCTGGTGATGGGTATTAAAGAGGGCACATTCTGCGTGGAGCACTGGGTGTTATGCACAAACAATGAATCATGGAACACCACATCAAAAACTAATGATGTAATGTATGGTGATTAACATAACAATAAAAAATTTAAAGAAAAAAAATACAAATTACTGAGAATTTCAAGATGGCAACCACAAAGCACCAAAACAAGGGCTTCTAAGCATGAGGCCCCAAGTAATCGCACAGGTTCCATGCCCATGAAGCCGGTCTTGAAACAGATGTGGCCACCCACGGAAAGTATTGGTCATGTGGTACAGTAAAGGCTTCTCTGAGTAGCCTCACCCTTGAATTGGCATAGACATGGTATGCTTAGAAATCTTTTCTCTTCTTAGGGTTGCCATGTGGTTTCAGCGAAAATATCAGACACACCTGATAAAAATGTGTAGACTGAAATGCATCCATAAAATGTATAGATCAAAAATATACAGTCTACAAACTATGTTAATAGCAGCCCACATTATAGTTTCTGCATAAAACACTACATATTACGTGTTATAAATATATCTTATGTACTTATAAATATTAAATAAAATACAATATGCTACATGGTGCTGAATGTAAGTCATGTTATAATAAAGTGCTCTTAATTTTTTAAATGGGCATTTTTATATCTCATCTTCATTTCATCAGCAGAAAGCACATACAGACTGTCAGCTTCTAAGCTGGACACCTGGGTGCCCTAACCTTTTCCTGTCTGACCTTGCTGTTCTGTTTCAGCAATTTCAAAGTATGTGTCAGCCCCTAATGGTTTGTCAATCCAGCTCCATCTGTGTGTGGTTACTGAAATTCTTCCCAGTGTCTGGCAATCTATTATTTGATATTCCTGGTTTCTAGTGTTGTTGGAACTCAACATCAGTTTTTATGCTTCCAAGAGTATTCAATGAGAGTGTCAGGAAGAGTCAATCAGCTAGTTGCCTTCAGAGCCAATAAATCCACCTGCTATATTGTCATTTAAAAACAAAGAGTTGTGGGTTTTCTGGGGTCAACTAAAGCACAAGCTGTGTACTACCTTATAATATTGGTTTGGAACACACACACACACACACACACACACACACACATACACACACATATTAGATGATATTGATGTGGAAGACACTGGCTCAAGAATACAACCAGAGTTATACTCAAGAATCCCTGTTCTTATAGGACAAGACATAAATGCATAAAAAAGTAACATGTCAGGAGTTGGAAGTGTTATTAAAAATTAAACAAGGTTGGTGTCCCTGGCTGGCTCAGTCGGTAGAGCATGCAACTTTTGATATCAGGGTCATGAGTTCAAGCCCCACAATGGACATAGAGCTTATTGAAAAAAAAAAATTAAACAGGGAGCCTGGGTGGCTCTGTCGGTTAAGTGTCTGCCTTCGGCTCAGGTCACGATCCCAGGGTGCTGGGATCGAGTCCCGCATCGGGCTCCCTGCTCCTTGGGAGCCTGCTTCTCCCTCTGCTTCTCTCTCTCTCTCCCTCTCTCTCTCCGTCTCTCATGAATAAATAAATAAAATCTTTAAAAAAAATTAAACAAGTTTGGGGGTTATGGGGAGAGGCCATGGGAAGTGGGATGCTATTTTAGGTAGAGTCACTATAAACATCCTTTCTGACATGGTGACATTTGAGAAGAGACCAGAAAGAAGCAGCCACACAGAGATATCTGGGGGAAGGAATTCAGAAGGAACAAGAGCAAAGACCCTGAGGCAGGTTTGTCATGTGTTTGAGAAAGATCAAGGAAGCTAACATCCCTGGAGGACAGTAGGAGAAGATATTTGAGATTTCTTTTCATTGTAAGATGAGAATCCATTGGCATGTTTGTAGCAAGGAGTGCTGTGATCTATCTACTCGGGAAAAATAGATGTACGAGGCCAAAAGCTGAGGCAGGGAGGCCACTGGAAGGCAAAGGTACTAGTGCAGGAGAAAGACGGCGGCCGCTTGCACCAGGGCGGCAGCGGCGGCGACAGGAAGGTGTGCTCAGATTTGGGAAGAATCTGATAGATTTTCTAATGAATTAGATGTGAGGTATGAGTGGAAGAAAACTATCCAAGTTTTTAGCTCAAAGAGCTGAAGAACACAATCACCAACTATAATTTCACACTCTTTCTTCCTTTCTCAAGGGAGTACATGGTAATGCAAGTATGCATTTGATATGATGATAATGGACAACCTGTAATTTATTCGAATTTAGAAAATAAAATAACTTTTTAAAATTTGGGTTTTCTTCACTATTAAATAATAAAGTACATATAATATACCTCAAAATTGGTAGTTGCAATCCCTGTGTACGTTTAGATGTTTCTGCACATCCTTTATTTGGAGACCGAAAGAATAAACGAGCACTCCATGTTTCCCAGTTGGAAGCTTTTTTTAGGCTGTCTGAAATGGAAACTCCTTTGGAGAACACTGAGTATTTCTTTGTAAAGAGGCATAATCAGATAATGGCTTATGAATAGAGCGATCAAATAATTCATCATCCAAATGAAGATATGTTGAAGTATGAAGGGGAGTAATAATAATTATGCTGTAAAAGGGACATAAACAAACATGGTCCCAGGCTGCCTGGCTAGAGGGTACGATAATAATAGACACGGGAACAAACAGGGTGATACATAGGTTCCAATAGGCTGATCTGCTGCAGAGAGCTAAGATGTGTGACACATCAGCTTTGACCTTGGCTGTTTTTCAGTAAGGGCTGGTCTACCTCAATGGTGAGGCGTGGCAAGGGTTTCTAAGCGGAGGCGATTTTGAAGATGGGATGTAGGAGAGCCATCCGGTTTGGTTCGGTACAGTGTGGAGTACAGGGAACAGAAACTGGAATATCAGAATCTGGCCATGAAAGCTAAACTCAGGACAAGACTGTCATCCCAGCACCAGTGAGGGAACCAGAGTGGAAGTGCAGTCCCAGCCAGGGTACAGCCAAATGTCACAGTCCCATGAAGAGCCTTCAAGCATCCTCATGCATCCTAGGACAGTTCAATTGTCCCAAACCTCACCTAGCGATGGGGGCTTGGGCTGGGGGTGGGGGTGGGGGTTGCTGAGATTCTTTGGGCTCTACGTGCCATAGCTAAATGAGCCTTGAGAAAGCCAGAGGCTCAAAAAGGAATAATGCCTGAAAGACACTCACAATCTACAACATTTTAGACAAATAGAAAAAAACAGGATATGGGATACATCCTATAAAATACATCAAAGGGGCGCCTGGGTGGCTTAGCTGTTAAGCGTCTGCCTTCGGCTTAGGTCATGGTCCCAGGGTCCTGGGATCGAGCCCCGCTCCGCAGGAAGCCTGCTTCTCCCTCTCCCACTCCCCC
This sequence comes from Zalophus californianus, assembly GCF_009762305.2. Taxonomy (NCBI): domain Eukaryota; kingdom Metazoa; phylum Chordata; class Mammalia; order Carnivora; family Otariidae; genus Zalophus; species Zalophus californianus. The sequence continues at coordinate 128,873,750 of NC_045598.1, forward strand.
TACTTGTGTTCCCTCTCTCGCTGTGTCTTTCTCTGTCAAATAAATAAATTAAATCTTTGAAAGTAAAATAAAATAAAATACATCAAAGGCTATCAGAGGGCAGTTAAAATTGGTATTATGAAATATTTTTAAACAAAAGAGAGTGGAGGAAAAATAACAACCGTTTACTTGCCAATCAGATTTGCTGAATATATTTAAGATATACTTTGCAATATTTGCTTCAAATCTTCTGTTTTTAAGAAGTAAAACAGTACAGGGGTGCCTGGGTGGTTCAGTCCGTTAAGCATCTCTCTTCGGCTCAGGTGGTGATCCCAGAGTCCTGGAATTGAGCCCCAGTCAGGCTCCTTGCTCAGCCAGGAGCCTGCTTCTCCCTCTTCCTCTGCCACTCTCCCTGCTTGTGCTCTCTCATACACGCATGTTCTCTCTCTCTCTCTCTCTCTCTCTCAAATAAATAAATAAAATCTTAAAAAAAGAAATAAAACATTACAGAATGCAGCAAAATTCAGCTGTTGACCCTCCCCTAACCCATCACATTTTTCTTTCTCCCTTCCCAGATGTCACCACTACCCAGAATTGGATGCTTCCCATTCCCATGCACATTTTTTTATGTTTTTTGCTAAATATGGATTATGCATTAAAGTACCCTATTGTTATGCATGCTTTAAAATTCTTTTTAAATGGCATCATACTCTTTGTAGTACTCTGTGATTTGTTTTTTTCTTACCACATTATATTTTTAAGTTATATCCATTTTGATAATGTAACTCTAATTTATCATTTCAGCATCTAAAATTTCATTATTTAAATATACCAAAACTACACACACACACGAAAAATCATAGATAGAGGAGAGATAGATGATAGATAGGTAGACAGATGATAGAATTAGAAAGAAACTATCTTTCTGCTAATAGATGTTCAGATTATTTCCAATTATTTGTTATTACAAGGAATGTAACAATGAAAACACCTTCACATTTCTCTCTGTGCCCTCATGAGAGTTTTTCTTCAGCTGTGGCTCCCAATAGGGCAGGATGCAGGAAACAGTCTGGCATTTTGTGGGGGGAGATTTTGTTTTTCCTGATGATTGGGTAGCACTTCTAGCATTTCCTCCGCAGAAGCCGAGGGAACACAAAGAATTGTCTTTTAAACTACAGTAGGAGGTTCATATAAATGAATGTACCCTGATGTCCAAGGAATATAACTACTATGCAAATTGAAGAAAGATTGTATTTAATTTACAACTTCATTAATAGTTGCACGCCACTTTGAAAAATCACATCTTCAACAGTAACATTACATTTCAGTTGCCCAAACAACGGTCTGCATTTTTAAAAGTCCCATTCACATGATATAAGCAGGCGCATTTGCTCGTTATTTCTTCTAGTTCAACATACACAAGCACGTATGTATTGAAAAACCTATTTCATGATGTTGCTTTATTTCTCTTTTGTGTTTATGTGATGGCATTATACTGATTTCTGCTTGTAATCAAAAAGGAAGCTATGTTGGGAGGGCCACAAAATATTTGTTATAAAAAGGGAGCGTTGGATCTGATAGGCAAAGAACCGCTTACCATAGCAAATATGCCGTGCAGTAACTACCGCGTGCATCCCCTCAAATTTAATGTATTTTACCAATTTTCCTTCTAGGGTGCTTGTGCTAGTTTGTAATCCCACCAACCGTGGTTGCGAACTTTAATTGTTCCACATACTTGCCAACTCCTGAATTGTCACTTCTTAAAAATGACTATCTAATGGGTATGACATAAAATATGATTGTTGTTTAATTTCCATTTCCCTGATACTAGTGAGGCTGAGAATCAGTTTCACATGTTTGTGGGCCTCTCTGAATTCTTCTGAGAATTTCTGGTTCACATCATTCACCCACTTTTCTGCAATTGTTTTTATATATTCCAGACCTAAACATTTTTTTCATTATATGCTTTACTAATGTCCACCACTCCCTGGAATGTCTTTTCACTTTGATTCTGATGTCTTTTATTCTATGAAAGTTTTTCATTTTAATGAAAACATACTCATATATATATATATATGCTTATGCTTTTTGTTCCTTTTTAAAAACTCTTTTCCTATTTCAAGTTTAAAATTCTGTGGAAAGTATTCACATTTTGCTTTTTACATGCATGCCTTTGACTCACTGGGGTTTATTTTTGTGATTTGGATGAAGTAGGAATCTAATTTTTTCCAATGAAATAGCTATTTTTTCCCAGCATTATGTATTGAATCATTCATCTTTACCCCATTTGAAATGCCTCCTCTGTCAAATATGCACAGATCTGTTCCCGAATCTTCTCTTCCATTGATTAGTTGATTTTTCTGGTCCAGAAAAAAATATCACTATCTCAATTAGTTCAGCTTTGTAACAAGTATCAATATCTAGTAGGACAAATTCCCCTACTATTTCTACTACCCATCTTCAAAACTGTCTAGGTTATTCTCAATCCTTTGTTTTTCCACATGACTTTTAAGGTCAGCTGCTCACATTCCATGAAAAATCTACAGGAATTTTTATTGAACTTGAAATTGCATGAAATTGATGTGTAAATCTAGAGAAAAGTGATGTCTTTACAATATAAAGTCATTTCATCTATGCATTTGCATCCCTTGTTTTTTAATCAAGACTTCGTTTATGTTGTGCCAGATTCTGTTACTTGCCTTCCCAACAAACTCCTTCTTTTTCTTCCTTGATAATAAAATACAAATATTTTTTAGAGATGGCAACCGGCCACAGATGTTGAACACATAGTAGGCATTCAATAAATGGCAACTACATCTTATCATCACCCCATGACCCACCTTTTAGTAACCAAAGCATAAACTCTATGCAGGGGTCCATGAAACTATGGCCCACAGGTCAGATCTGTCCCACTTCCTATATGTGTAAAGAAACATTTACTGAAACACAGCTATGCTCATTTATTTACATGTCTATATTTTCTTTCACACTACAGTGGCATAGTTGACTAGTTACAACAGAGTCTGACTAGCCAGCCACGGAAGCCTACCTACCTGGTCTTCTACAGAAAATGTTTGCCAACCCCCTAGCTTAGCCAGTTATGGGCTTGGATGGTTCTATCCTATTTTCCAGATGCTTACTGTTTCATTCTTTTTTGCCACTGAAAGTGTCCATGGGGCTCAGAGTTAGGTGAACACCTCTGGGAAGATTTTTAAATTCCTGATAAAGACAATGACTATGAAAAAAGAGCTTGCTGTCACCAACTCCTCCGCCTCTTTCCTGCCTCAAGCATGCGCTGACTCCTGGAGCTTTGAGAGCGATCTTGCGATCATGCGGCAACTGTTATGGGGGCAGTGGTGGAAGGCAGGCAAGAAGCTGAGGATGGAAAACAGACCCAACTACGGAATTTGCAGGAACCAATACTAAAATAAAAATGCAGGACCTCCTGTTCAAAATGCAGGAAAAAAAAATCTGTTAAAGGTAGTTAAAATATAAAGCTTTTTTCTTTCTTCCGTGGTTGCTTCTTTGACCTGCCATAGTGCCCTTTATTTGCTATTTAATGGTGTTCTCAGTAAAGAAAAACTAAAATCACAAATTACTAGCATGAATTTTCTCATGTTCTTTATATTTATATACAAATATATATAAATTATAAATATATATTAATTCTCATGTTGTTTATATATTTTTTTAATTTTTATTTATTTGTCAGAGAGAGACAGCACAAGCAGGGGGAGCAGCAGAGAGAGAGGGAGAAGCAGACTCCCTGCAGAGCAGGGAGCCCGATGTGGGACTCGATCCCAGGACCATGGGATCATGACCTGAGCCCAAGGCAGATGTTTAACTGACTGAGCCACCCAGGCGTCCCTGTTTATATTTCATATAAATATCTTTATATTGGGCAATGCCAGTTTTAAATGCAGATATAAGAGCATTTGACTCATGTGCAGAATCCCAAGTTACACAATTTGTATTTCACAGCTTATACATGCTTATGTATTTCATTCCTACCAGAAGAGTGGAAATGCTGCACCAGACTAACTCAATTGTCTTTTTCAAGTCTTGATTTGCACACATTCTACCAACACTCTCTACCTTGGACTTACTGATAAATAAGGACTGAAAGGAAAAGATACAACGGGTTGCCTTATCTTTTTCCCTTTCCTTATATTTCATCATTCTTAGTATAAACAAACTGGCCAGTATAGGGAAGTGACATAAGTAAGAAAGGATACGGTAGGGTTCCCTGGTTGCTCACGTTTCTTAGAATATGATTGCCTCCCTTCTATACTCAAAGCAAGTTCTGATTCAAATGGAAAATATTTCCATTCTTTCTGGGCTGTCCTTGTCCCAGCTTAGTCATAGATGTAACATGTCTAACTAGGACTTTGAGTCTCACTGAACTCCCACACACTGTGGGTCAAGCAGAGTCCCATACTCATGAGCTATCACAGAGGCTATATGTAAATGAGATGACAAGGAATGACAGACATATATATTTCACATATCTCCTCTGCTCACACACGTGTCCCATTGTCCTGTTAGACATCATTCACTAAACACAAGTTCAAAGATAAAATTACCAACACTTTCAGAACAGCAACACAGAGCACTAACCCAAGCTCAGAGCCCTTCCACACGTGGAGCTTCATGTGACCTTATGGATCACACACCCATGAAGCTGGCCAGCCCTGATGAGACCCCTAAAGGAGCCAGCCCAATGAGCCTAGCTCATTGCTCACATGTTCCAGCTGCCAAATCAAAATAGCTTTTGACATTTTCTTAACTAAACAGTAAGTGTTCTTATGACTGAAGTCTGTTTTTCATTTTCTGACAGGTGAAACTACTCCATGTCTTTCCTCTTTCCCAGGCACATTAGAATTTTTATCACTATTGTAATATATAACCTCTTCAGTTATATTTTCTAATTATTCATTACTGTAGTATCTTAACACAATTGATTTTTGTATATTGGTATTTTATTCAGAACCTTTGTTGACTTCTCTTACTAGTTCTAAAAAGATTCTCCTAGATTCTCTTGGGTTTTAGTCGCAAAACATAACATATAAATATTGAGTGTGTTGCTTTGCTTTTGTCAATCTCGATGCCTTTTTTTCTGGTCTGGCTACAACTAGCTTGTTCCTCCAGCACAATGATGAGTAGGGCTCCTGCTCTTGTTCTAGACTTCAAAGGGAATTCTCTGTTCATCATTAAATACACTATTTGCTACAGAATTTTGATGAATTCTTTTTATCAAGCAAAAGAAATTTACTGCTATTTTTATTTTGCTGGGAGTTTTTGTAATGAAAGAAAGCAGTTTTATCAGATGATTTTTTTGCACCTATTGAGACAGCCAGATATTTTGTCATTTTTACTTTATTGTCACTTTATTTAGAGAATTATATTAAAAATGATTAATTTTAAGCGTTCTTTATATTCCAGAGCTAAACTCAATATGACCATGATGCATTATAATGCATTATAATGTTATATACACGTTTGCACACATACTCATACACAAATATATATGGGAATTTAATATAAACACCTATTTCATAAATGCTCTTAGATCATAATTTACTTTCAAATTATACTTCTGCGCTTTTTTTGAAGATTTTATTTATTTATTTATTTATTTATTTATTTATTTAGAGACAGCAAGAGAGGGAACACAAGCAGAGGGAGTGGGAGAGGGAGAAGCAGGCTTCCCGTAGAGCGGGGAGCCCGATGTGGGGCTTGATCCCAGAACCCTGGGATCATGACCTGAGCTGAAGGCAGACCCTTAATGACTGAGCCACCCAGGCACCCCCAAATTATACTGTTCTTGTCTGGCTTTATTATCAAAGTTATATTAGCCTAATAAAACTAGATAAGAAGCTTTCCGTCTTATTCTCTTGACTTGTTCAGTAATGCATATATATAACAAATATTTATTTAGGAACATGTTATAAAATACAAGAATTATCTGTTCCTTAAATGTTTGAGAGAATGTGACACAATATCTTTACTGATTTATTTCTTCTTGCTTCGATATTAGTAAGTTATATTTTTCCTGGAAATTTTCCACTTCGCTTAATTTTTAAAATGTCTTCATAACTTTATGACATCAATGATTATATTTCATGCATTTTTAAGTTTGTAAATATATATTCCTACTAGATTATAAACTCCTTCAGGCCAAGCATTATATCTATTCTTTTGTATATTCCTGGAATCTAATAATAGTAGGTGTTCACTACTATATATTGAGTGAGCAGATGAATGAATGAATGAGTGAATAACTATTGAAAGAAAACCTTTTAAATCTCCATTTCACACACTGTTTTGGTAAACTTGTCTATTCCTATTATTTAATATCTTTTATTACAATGTAGAAATTAATGCACCTAATTTGAGTAGCAGATTTAGGAAGATTTTGCTGCATTTAAGGAATAATCCAAACTCATTTTAAGCAACCATTTTATCACTTTATGTAACTGTTAATATTTTTAATAACTTGACTCAATACTCTAAAACCAAATTTCGCTGCAACATGTTCAGAAAGTTTTCTTTCTTCCATGAAAATTGAACCTTTCTAACCAAGTAACAGTTGCTAAGGGATTTGGAATGGAGATTAGCATAGATTTGGGTAGCACAAATGATCCTTTGTGCATGGTAAACAGTCTACTTTTCATTTAAAAAATTAATATCCGTGTCTGTGATGCTCACTAAGACTAGTTTGAAAATAAGCTAAATATAATCCTCTTCTCTTTAATTTCCATGAGAGCAACACCACTTGATTTGATTATGTAATGTCAAAAACCTCAAATTTACTGTCTAGATGCATAGCGCCTCTATGTCCCATCGCTGAGAGTCTTAGGCAAAATTAAACTTCTATCTCATGAACAAGGTTCTGAAAATACACTCAGGGGCAGGCAGTCCAAGGAATCTTAACGGAGAAACAGTTTAATTTTTTTGCCTCAGAATTTTGGAAATTATTCAGATTTTTTTTAAATCTATCGTTTTTTAAATAGACTCCCACACGTGCTACCAATTTCCTTCCCTTTAGATCCTTGTCACCTCTTCCAAGGGACGCATCTCCACTATCCTTATTCTCACTGGCTACAAATCTACTGAACTGAGTCCAGGCCCAGCTGCAGCAGGATGGAGTTCAACCTGGCTGCTTCCATCCTAGGATGTCAAACGAAGAAGTCCACTTTGGGACAAGGTCACCTGTGGCTCACAGCCCATGACTTCTCTCTAGGACAACATTCTTAGCATTCATTGTATACCTCTGACTTTTCCTCGTGTTCTGGAGATTTCTAAACTCATCACAAATCTTCAGATAGACAACTCAATTTTAAAACTGCTCCTCAAAGACTACCTTACCGTAGCCACAAAGGACAATCGTGTGAGCCACGAAACTTTCTCGTGTCAACCAAGAGATAACAAAACTATTCCAAGAGGCAGAAAAGGAACTAAGAACTGACAGGAAAATCACTAGTCAAGATGAATTCATTAGACAGTGGCTAATGCATCACTTGAATGCACCTATGAGTGAGAGGACTAACCCCAAATGTTCAAATACCGTATCTTTAAAAACTTTGTGATTAACAAATTCAGCATTATTGATGAAGCAGCTGCTATACAGTCGCCATTCTAGTGGTTCTTCAGAGGCATATAAAAATCATGCCTCTGTGGATTCATAATCCATTGAAAGTAAGGCAGTATCTCCTATAATCATACCGAAAATTATCTGAATTACTTTGGATCCCAAAATGTGTCCGTGTATCAGAACAGCAGTTGAACACAGGCCTCTATGTTTTTCACAGCTCCCAGATTTCTAGCCTTCTTCTGGTGGGGGGGATGGGGGTTGGGGGGGGAGGGTTACTTTCTTCTCACATAAACCTGAGTCTCTGAAGTACAATGAAACAGGTAACACTGGAAACCAGGTGGAAGCAGGCGAGACCTTTAAACAATGCAAGGTAAGGGTTAGACCAGTGATTCTCAAACTTGACTATACACTGGCGGAGGTGGCTACATAATTCGGGAGGCCCAGTGCAAAATAAAATGTGAGACCCCTTATTCAAAGAGGAAAAAAGGTACGAAAGCTTAAAGTCTTCTTTTTTCCACATTCTCTCTCTTGACTATTAGTGGTGTTTATTTGCCATTTAATAATGTTCCAAATAAAGAACACTTAAAATCTCAAATTATTAGCAAAAATTTTGTCATTTTCTTTATATCGTGCAATGCCGGTTGTAAGTGCAAATTTAAAAGCATTTAACTCATACACAGAATCACTAAAATTATATAATTTGTATTTTATAGCTCTACAAACATGTATTTTGCTCTTACTACAGCAGTGGAAATGTGGCACAAAACTAACTTAGACAGGGCACCTGGGTGATTCAGTCGGTTAAGTGTGTGCCTTCCGCTCAGGTCATGATCTCAGAGTCCTGGGATCGAGTCCCACCTCCAGCTCCCTGCTCAGCGGGGAGCCTGCTTCTCCCTCTGCCCGACGCTCCCCCTGCTTGTGCTCTCACTCTCTGTCTCTCTCTCTCTGTGTCAAATAAATAAATAAAATCTTTAAAAAAAATTAACTCAATCATCTTTATTTCACTTTTTTGATTTATACACATTCTGCTAACACTATCTTTGGCTTACTGATGAATGAGGAAGTTCTAAAAGTCAAAGTTTTGCCCTATCTTTCCTTTTCCTTCCATGTAAAAGAAATTCTGAGTGTAAATGAAATGATTAAAAAGGGAAGTGACATAAGTAAGGAAGGACATGATAGGCTTCCTTGATCATCTGTAGTGCTCAAAACATCATTGTCTTCTGTGTTCGAAACAAGTGCCGGTTTGAATGGAAAGTGTAGCTTCTCTGGGCTGTCATCCTCCCATTTACCCAGTCATAGTGTAATATGCGTAACTTACATTCACTTTGAGTCCCAGTGAACTCCCATGGATCATGGGTCCACTGGAACGCAGTGCTAATCGGGCACCATAGAGGCTATATGTGAATGGCATGCTCCACTGTCCCATCTAACTTTACATTAGAGCACAGTTTCCAGGACAAAATTATGATACATTTCAAGATAGTTATGACAGCAGAGCTTTAAACCAAGCATAGGGTCCTTCTGAGCACAGGCCCATGAAGCCATCCATGCACACTGGAGTCATCTGAGGAGCTTTAAGAAGTATTGATGCCTAGGGATGCCTGGGTGGCTTAGTCGGTTAACCGTCTGCCTTCAGCTCAGGTCATGATCCCGGAATCCTCGGATCTAATCCTGCATCAGGCTCCTTGCTCAGCAGGGAGCTTGCTTCTCCCTCTACCTGCCACTACCCCCTGCTCGTGCTCTCTCTCTCTCTCTCTCTCTCTCTCTGACAAATAAATAAATAAAATCTTTAGAAAAAAAATTTTTTTTATTTGATGCCTATGGGCACCTGGGTGGCTCAGTCAGTTGGGGAGTGGACTCTTGGTTTGGCTCAAATCATGATCTTGGGATTGAGTTCTTCATCATGCTCTGTGCTCAGTGGGGAGTGTGCTTCAGGATTCTCTCTCTCCTTTTGCCCTCTCCTCTGCTCAAGTGCTCTCTCTCTCTAAAATAAATAAATCTTAAAAAAAAAAGTATTGATGCCTGGGAGTTGCCTTCAGAGGTTATAATTTCATTGTAGCCTTGACCTGAGTATCAGGTTTACAAATCCTCTAAGAAATTCTATGTGCAAGCAAGGTTAAGAGCCGCTGGGGTTTAAAGGTTTTGCATTATTGTTCAAGGTGAATGGAAGAAGTAACTAATATTCAAAGAAGTACATATTGGGACCATGAGTTTCTACTTTTCACTATACCATTAGAAGGACTATTTTTATTTTTATTATTAAAACCATCCAGTATACATTGCCATGTTGAGAATGCACCTTCTCAGAAGTCTTGCTGCAAAGGAAAACCAGTTCCTATTTAAAGGACATATTGATAGCTTTTATCCAACTTCTAACTGGTAATTAAAGCAGCACTGTTTGTAAGAAAAAATAAAAATAAAATGGAGGAAGACGAGAAGGTGGGAAGAAGAAGAAGAAGAAGAAGAAGAAGAAGAAGAAGAAGAAGAAGAAGAAGAAAGCAAAAAAAAAAAAAAAAAAAACAAAGAGAAAACAATTTAAATGTCCAAAATAAGAAAATGATTAAATAAACGATGGTACCTCCATGTAACTAATTACTATGCAACCATTAAAAAAAATGACATAGACATGTTACCTAGGGAAGAAAAAGGTGCATGATATATTGCCAAGAAAAATATTTTCGGAGCTAAATAACTTATAGGCATTCACTTATATAAAATATAAGTAGATAAGTTATCCATATATATCTCTGTGTGTATGTATAGGTTGAGAAAAAAGATCTGGAAGGATATCAATTAAAGAGATAATAGTTGTTAGCTCTGGATAGTGGAATCTGTGTAACTTTTACTGTTTGCTTTATCCATTTCTAGGTAATTCAACTGTGTTACAGTCATGTGTTAGCAAAGAATAAGAAAAGAAAAAATACTAACAGGAATACAAAAAGTCATTAAATTCGAATTCCAAGAACATTGTATGCATTCACACATTTGTTTTCCACAAATGATGAAAAACAGCACTTAAGTTGTTTATGCTTTAGTTTCTCCATCTGAAAACTGAATACTGGTTTGTTTCTCTTACTTCTCAGATATCAGTGAAAGTTTCTGTATTGTTCAGAGACTATGAATTCAGGCTATCATTACAAATAGTATACGTCTTAACTTTAAAATAGCATAATTATATATAAAATATTATAAACATAAAGTAATATGGGTTTCTTGACTTTGTTCTCTGACAAAAATCAGTCATCCCTCTTAGGCCAAGGCCACCATCAAAGATCTTATGATTTACATTGAAAGAAATGGGAGTGGGGGTGATATTCTAGGATATTTAACATGGACCGGTCTCACTCAAGTCCTTGCTATTGTTCCCAGAGATGTCCTTATTCTTTCAGAGAAAGATAAATGGTTGCAATTGTCCCTATTAGGGTGGAGGATAATCAAAAGGAAAGCACTTCCTCACTAATTCCCATCTCCATAGAAACCGCTCCTCTCCTCAAGCCTCTTGTCTACAGACATCAGTCCACAGTTTCTGATATTAGGCAGTCTGAGCCCAGAGCCTGCGTTCTCTCACATTGTGATACCTTGAAAGGTGAGTTGAAAGAACACAAAGACTTGTGCCAAATTTTTAAAGACCCCACTGCATCAAATTTAAATCCTTCCTGTATTTTTTTTCAAGTTTCTAAGAAACTTTCCCAAACACAAGTCAAACAGACCCACGTAAAATGTGCCTGTTATCAAAGCACCCTTAATCCTGCAGATCCCTTTCTGTTATTTACACTCAAATGGTGCATTGATAAGAATTTCCTCTCTCCCTTAACTCTTTTTTAAATATGTATATCCTCAGAAGAGTGAGACCGGGCTGTGGGAATTTTTACCTGCTGTGTGAAGAAGTCGCTTTAATGTGGAAGTGATAAGAATGAATAGTATTCAAGTCCCCATGTGCCTTTGTTCCCATTCAGATCACAGGTTGGGGGACGTTATAGTAAATAGCTTAAGGTTGATTGGAAATAATTTAACTCAGTGGCTAATTGGATTTAATAATTACACCAGAGCCTTAAGTGCATTGAAGTCCGTTGACCTGAAAAAGAACGATCAAACTAGAATTCTGGGGTTAGTTGGGTTGATAGAATGTTAGAGCTAGAATTTTAGAGATAATTTTAAGTCAAGATTCTAACCCTTGCTTGGGTCAGTTGAGGAACTTGAAAAACAAAAAAACAAACAAGCATCAGAGACCCTACCATGCCCACTGAGTCAGAGTCCACAGGAGTGGGGGCCGCCAAATTTGCATTTTTATTGATATGCCAAGTTATTTTTATGATCAACCAAGTTTGGAAACTGCTTTTCTAGTATCACCCGTCATTCTCCCCCCTGCCCATTTTACAGATGATAATATTGGCACACCATGTCTAGCTCAGAGATTCCAAACTCAGTGCTTTCTGGATAGAGATGATGGAAAGGGAAGGCCAGGATTAAACAGAGTGGTGAGGACAGGGGCCACCAAGACAGCCCAAGCTCCAGCTCAAGGGGATGGTACTACTCAGCTCTGATCAAGAGTCAGAAAATGCAGACCCAACATCAATGGACCATCCTTTTTTTTTTTTTTCCCCAAGAGAAACTGTATATCCAGGTTTTTAGATGGAATTTTCTAAATTTTCTAAATGCTGTAAGAAAAACAAAACAGATGTTTTGGACTGAATCATGGCCTTTAGCTACCAGCTTGTCGCTCCCTTATAAAAATAAAAAAGTGACTCGTCAGACTTTGCAAATGGGAATGCAACACTAGGAGAGAATAATTGAGGTTTTTTTGGATCCCAATCCAAAATTATTTCCTCTACACTGGGAGAGAATAATTGAGGTTTTTTTGGATCCCAGTCCAAAATTATTTCCTCTACCCTGTGCTTCCGTTTCTTCAAGTGATAACAACTTGTAAAAGTCACAGGGAGGATGACCTTTACATTTCCTCCCAATACGAAATTCTATGATTTTATCCTAGGCAACAGCTAGAGGTCTTTTTTTATAGTGATTTTACAGCCCTCTTTTAAGAGACTCTCTGGGCATTTAAAAAGGCCTAGTTTGCACACTGGTTAAAGAAAAAGCTAATGGCTTAATGAACACCTAGGACCATTCCTCTAATGATGTCCTCAGCTCCAGACCAACAATCAGAAGCTGACGCCTTGGTAGCTTTGTTTTCATCATACCTGTCCAAAGTTTAGATTAACAACCTTCAAAATGGACTTCAGGGGATATTCACGACAACTCTGGGTGAAAAGCTTAGCTGCAGACCCTGAACAGGTTCAACACAGCCGCCCTTGCCCACATGCTGCCACTGGATATGACCATCGGCGACCAGCTCCTGTCTCACCAGCCCCGGGAGCAGCCTTTCCTCCAGCCCCCTCCGCTTCCCTGAGTGACAGTAAACCCAACGGACAACCATCCGGGTTGCAAAGTGCCTGGGTCCCGAGGCACTGAGAAGACTCCCAAGGATAAATCGGTCTTCCTGCAAAGGCACGAAATTCCACACTTCACTTTCTCACACGCCTTGATATGCTATCCCTTAGAAATGCATTTTGGTTAAATGGCTGACCTCTGTTCAGATGAGAACCCCACCCCCAGGAAGGCTGTACCCTAAGGTGGATTTGTTTAGCAGTTGGCTTTAGTGGAGGGCTCCTGAAAACCACAGGGTTGGGATGCAGAGGAAAGGGAACTCAGGGGTCCCGGTCACTTCAGAGGGTCACAGACCAGTTGAGACCTGGTGGGGACAGCAAACAGCAAAAAGATCTCCCCAGTCGGCTGTGAAGGAAAAGATAAGAAAAGGACCCGGAAATAAACTCAAAGCAAACTTACTTACCTCAAAACTTGGGGATGTCTGGTGAAGAAGTCAGGAAGTCCAACCTGGTCGGCCACCGTTGCTTCCATGCTGGGGAAACTTCAAAGCCCCCAAATCTTGTTTTTTTCTCACGGTACCTACCTCTTTTCCTCCCCTCCCACCAGTTTGTTTGTTTTTTTTTTTCCACATCTTGAATTGGTAATTACTTGTTAGTCATTTATGTTGAAATTTTATGACAACTGACCAGGATTTGTTTTTAATTCATACAAAGACCAATTAGGATTTTTCTATTAAGACCCAAACCAAGAAAAAAAAAATCCTTACATTGATTACACAGGCACATTGCATTCATTTTTTAATTAGCTAATGATTTTTCCTTTGGAACATCTCTGCATTATTGATATGTACAGAAGAAAGAAAAGGTTCACCCTTTTGTTGTTGTAAATCCAACAAATGTTGCAATTATAGTTGTTAAAAGTAGTTGACTTTAGAGAGCTTCTTCTTGCCTGGGGCGCAGGCTGGGCTCCAAATGACTCTGGAGCAATGTGTTCCAAGTGCCTGGAAACTTTTCCGGTTTTCTTTAACTTAAAAACTATGGGTTTGTCAGGATACAATAAAAATGAATTCAACAATAATAATAACTTCCTTCCTTCCTTCCTTCCTTTCCTCCTTCCTTCCTTCCTTTCTCTCTCTCTCTCTCTCTCTCTCTCTCTCTCTCTCTCTCTCTCTCTCTCTCTCTTCTGTTTAGAAATAATTTGTTGAATGCCAAAGAATTGATCTAGCCTCTTGGGATGCAAAGATGAATAAAGTACAATACCTGTGTCTAAGGAAATACTATCTATGTTGACAAAACTCACAAGGTCATTTGTTCATTCCAGAATGAAGACATCAACAAATTGCTGCATCAAAGAGGAGAGAGTGATGAGCTCACTCTCCAATGAAGTAGTCTGGAAGGTCTGCAGAGAATGCAAGAGCCACGCTAAATGACGAGAGGGGTTGGTTAAGTACAAAAGGGGAGGGGAATTTTAAACAGGAGGAATAGGCTGTGCAAAGGCGACGTGTGATCAAGGAAATGTGTGTTGATTCCCTGTGACTGGTAATTAGTTGAAGACAATGGACAGGTGGACTGAAATAGCCTCGGAAAGACTTTGGAGTATAAGCTCAGTATGACATGCTAATAAATTTGGACTTAATTCTGGAGAAAATTGGGATTTGTTGACAAATGTTAAGTGAGACCAAAATTGTATTTTATGACATTCCTTCTAGATGCTGGGGGTAGAGGAGGAGGGTTCACATAGACTAAAGGTGGTATTTTCACATGTGTCTATTTTAATCCACTAAAGAACCCGAGGAAGGCAAGATTTCCTTGTTTTTCTCTGTACCGATATAGATTCTGGCTGAAAAAGGTTAAGTTACCTGCCCAAGGGCAAGTGGTAGACTGAGGACTCAAACCAGATCTGATTCTCATTCCAGTGAGAATCCACTGGCCTTGCTGGCTTCTTCTCAATATGATAAGGATAGCTACTTGTTAGAGGGCACTTGCAGTTGGCCCTGCACTGTTCTAGGCACATTGTCTTCATTGTCTCTGCTAAATCCCAATGCAACCTGTGAAGTCTAGATGACTGCATAGTATAAATAAGGAACTGAGGTCTGGAGAGAGTAAACAAGTGCACAGGGACGCATCAGTCACGAAGCTGGGACTCCAAACGGCTCGATCCGAGTCTGAAGACCAGCTCTTCGTTACTATGCTATCGTTCTTCCCAACATTTAAGAAGAAAAACAAAACCAGACCACGTCTGCCATGTAAGAGGCATTCACAGAGGTTGGATAAATGTTGAATAAAAGTTTGAGTCATGTAGCAAATTAGGGGCAGAGCCAGACCGAGAGAGAAACCAGGTCTCTCCACCAGCATTCTTCCCACAACCACACTTGACAGCAATCTACTTCGGACTTAATTTAGACAGACGAAGTTGTCAAACCCGCATGGAGAAACGTTACAGAATGTCTGACGTTGGCTTGAAATCTCTGGCCTCCAAGATAAATCTTTCAAAACCTCATCTCCTTTCCGGTATGCTGCCAGCCCAGTGGGGTGGCTCAGGCAGGAACGGACCCTTACAGTGACCTAATAATCAGACCTTGAGAAGTCCAGCAATAGCCTCAGAAAGCTAGAGGAGATGGAAATTGAGATTTGTGAGGTTAATATACAGAGCCTTAAACAATTTTTTAATTTTTAGTTCATACAAAATGAGCTCAGCGAAATAATAGACAATGAAAACACTTCACAAAGAGAGCTCTCACTTCATACCATACTTTGAACATTACCTAAAACACAAGTTCTCATCAAAACAATCTAGGAAACTGTGATTACAGCAGAAAGAAAATGAAGGTATATACTAAGGAGACATTTGTCTGCTAGGACTTTAACTACAAAATAATTAAATTCAATGGAGTGTGTAATTATACAAAAACGAAACCTGATCTCCCTAGAAATTTCCCTCCCACTACCTCAGGGGAATGAGCCAGATCCTGGGTTTTTTCTTGTTTGCATTTTCTGTATTAATCTTGTCATGATTTGTAGAAAAGAATCCCAGTATATATTTCAGATGGGTTTCCCATCTTCTGGAGTCTCACATAGGGCAAGGGCCTGTTCTGCCATTCTGCGTGGTGCTTTCGGGTCCCTCCTGGCAAGCAGAAGCGTCCGAGGGCATAGTGGCCCTTGGCTGCCGCCCATCTGTGTGCCTGAGACTGTGGTCTTAGGGGAACAGAAGCCTTCCTCATTACAGGTGCAGAACTAAGACGAATGACTTTTTTTTTAACTATAAAATTCAGGTAAATCTCTTCATGGGCTGAACTCTGACACAGAATATATCTTTTGAAAAGTATATTTTGTAGTAACCTTATTTTATTAACATTTAGTGGCTCATTAAAATTGTAAGAAGGTAAAGAGGGATGCGTTTTTCAGATTCCAATCGGATTTTCTTTACCCTTCTGTTAACTATGTGATCCACATACTCTGTTTCAAAGTGTAACTCGACCTGACTTTTCCTTCATATTTTCTTCAGTACTTTGAGAGAGAGCTTTGGTCAGCCCATGATATATAAAAATTGATAACACAGTTCCTGAATCCGGTGGCTCTGAGTCAGTTTACCACTGAGCAATTAATATTTAGGCTATTTTTCTCCCAGCTAAGTTTTCAGTCATCATGTGAGAATGCTTAGAGTCACCAGGAAGTAAGTATTTCCCTTCAAGCCATTCTTGCTTATGTGGCGGCAGCAGGTTTAAAAAGAAGAGACAGACCTATCTATGCTCTTTTCTCTGCCAATTTCTCTCCTTATTCCTTTTCCATGCCCCGTAAGGGGGCTCTGAACAAAAAGAAGTCTGAATTACACCCTTAGCTGCAGGAAGAGGAAAATCGCAGATACCATTACTCTTGCCTTGTGTCCACACGCATGTCTTCTGTCAGATTAGAGGATGAATTAGTGATGGAGTAAAAGAGGCATCGAGATAACTTGCCATGCCTATCTTCCTGGTTCTCTTGCTGAAAGCATGACTGCAATTTTGGGATTCTAGAGGACTCTTCAATGCCAAGTCCCCACACAGTTCCTTCCCTTCTTCTCCAGAACTTCCCCCTGCTGTCTCTGTGCCATTTGCTTTTTAGGACCCTCACTTGGCCATGATGACCCTGAATCAGAGGTTATAAATTCAGAAAAGCCTGACAAGCTTCCCATCTTCTCTCTTTTCCTAAGATAAAGCACCACTGTGGAGCAAGGCTAGAATCCCCACGCTAGCTGCTTCCCAGGGCTTATCAGTTCCAGAAGAAACTGATTTTTTTTAAGTCCTTTGATACATACTTTACAGCGAGAATTGGAAGTTCTCTGGAGTGCATTTTCACGTGGCTGTTTTAAACCCAATACAAACATTATTGACCTATAACATTTGTGAATATTGTACTACAGTCAAACACCCAAATCAAATCACTGCCTCTCTCCAGGAATCCCGTGGAGTACAGATGAATTCAGTTGCAGAGTTAGGATCTTCACTGTGATCCTCTTCAGGGCGGCAGTAAAAAGAGCAGAGGACTTTGGGGATAGACTAGGTCTTAATGAAGTTTTGCTTTGTTTTGTTTTGTTTTTTGAATGACTCCCTTTTATTTCGGTGCAGGAAGGTCTCACGGAAGATAAGGGAAAAAAAGATTCCTTGTTCTGTTTGTGTACAAGCACGTGTATTTAATGATTGCAGGTCAAAATATAGCACAAAAGCTTGGTCTTTGAGGAAAGGGCTGAATTTGCATCTAAAGAGGATATCTAAGGGACGGAGAGGTGGCCCAACTGTATCATACTACTTGGTTTTCCATTTTTGTTTGACCCTTTCCCTCTTCTGAAGAGAAGACACACCAACAAACCGTCCTCACAGCCTGGGAGCATGAACTGTTCTCTGAGCTTGCCGGGAGGAAAGAAGCCTGGCTTGTTTTCTTCTTTCCCTTTTCACTTGTCTTTTATATATATAAAAAGTGAAAATAATTAAGTCAAGCTTCAAGTATCCAGTGATAGCTGCATAGATATCAACCGACTTTTTTCTGACTACAGAATGTCTGTGGGCTCCAAGCAATTTCAATTTCAGTGACCCACTGCATGCTCTCTGCATTACAATGTCTACATTTACCAGACCCAAACAGAGAATTCCTTATACTGGTTTATGGTTTTCATACTTATAAATGTATCTACTATTTTTCATGCATAACCGTCTCCGGCTAGAAACAAATTTTTCACATAGAGT
Source organism: Zalophus californianus (assembly GCF_009762305.2). NCBI lineage: Eukaryota > Metazoa > Chordata > Mammalia > Carnivora > Otariidae > Zalophus > Zalophus californianus. Next base: position 128,891,923 of record NC_045598.1, read on the forward strand.
TTGACAAAGCTAAACATTAAATTTAAGTGATTATAAGCTAGATGACCAAAATCAGTCATAAAATAGCTTTAAAATATTTCAATCCTGTGCACTCTTCTACATGTAATAATTTTGTGTCTCAATGTTTTCAGAATCTTAAACTACTCCATTTTATTTTTTTTCATAATTACATTTGTAAATGGTAAAACTTAGAAAATGAGCATCTGATTCATTTCACCTTGAAAAAAATCCGTTGTAGGTTATCAGTAGGAAGTATCACCTAATCTCCATAATATAGCACATGATATCACACAATATCCACATTTTTTTTCTTTTCACTTGTTTGATTTAAACCACTAAGAACAGGAATTTGGTAAGGCTGACTTAGGCCTCACACGTTTGGTTTAACTTTCAAATTTTTGTTGATGTTGATTAAACTGAAAGGAGGGAAAAAAAAAATAAGATACTGATTTTTAGGAACTAAGAGTGTGCCCTACAGGTAATGACTTTTGGTTGCCATCATGATGAAGCTCCTATCGTCCCTCACAGAGCCTGCTTCTCTCCCCTTCCCCTCACACACATTCTGACCTTCCCCTCTCTAAGCTTCTGCTCATATCAGAGGACGGAAATAAAACATTTTCCAAGTCCTGTGCATGCGTTATGCTGCTATATGAATTAGTCTGTACACACCATTCGATTAACTTCCAAAACAATCCTCTGAGGTAGGAGTCTCTACTTTACAAATAAAGAAACTGAGGCTCAGAAAGGTGTGCTTACTTGCCTAAGGTCACAGATCAAGTCAGTGCCAGAATGACAAGTTTTTAAAAATGCTATGAAGTGTTGTGGCTCATGTATATAATGTATATAGAGTATATAGAGTGGGACTGAAATGCGAGTGGTCCATTCTGTCGGGTAAGAGAAGGGAATGAGGAGTAAAGACTTCGGAGAAGAGATGCCTGGAGCTAAGCTGTAAAGGTGAGGAAAAACCCAGCGTTTTCTGATTCCAAAGTCAAAGCTGTTCACGCTATTCACTTTCATTATCTCCTCTTCCTCTTTGTCTGTCCAAATAGACAAAACCTGTCAGCACCAAGCTCAGATCCCACTACCTTCATAAAAACTTGCTGATCAGGAGCAATGTCCACAATAGCCAAACTGTGGAAAGAGCCAAGATGTCCATCGACAGATGAATGGATAAAGAAGATGTGGTATATATACACAATGGAATATTATGCAGCCATCAAAAGGAATGAGATCTTGCCATTTGCAATGACATGGATGGAACTGGAGGGTATTATGCTGAGCTGTAGGGTATTAAGTCAATCAGAGAAAGACATGTATCATATGACCTCACTGACATGAGGAATTCTTAATCTCAGGAAACAAACTGAGGGTTGCTGGAGTGGTGGGGGTGGGAGGGAGGGGGTGGCTGGGTGATAGACATTGGGGAGGGTATGTGCTATGGTGAGCGCTGTGAATTGTGCAAGACTGTTGAAGCACAGATCTGTACTTCTGAAACTAATAATGCAATACATGTTAAGAAAAAAAAAAGAAAAGAAGAAGAAGATAGCAGGAGGGGAAGAATGAAGGGGGGGAAATCGGAGGGGGAGACGAACCATGAGGGACTATGGACTGAGAAACAAACTGAGGGTTCTAGAGGGGAGGGCGGTGGGGAGATGGGTGAGCCCAGTGATGGGTATTAAGGAGGGCACGTACTGCATGGAGCACTGGGTGTTATATGTGAACAATGAATCATGGAACACTACATCCAAAACTAATGATGTAATGTATGGTGATTAACATAACAATAAAAAAATTTAAAGGAAGAAAAAAACTTGCTAATCAGGGCACCTGGGTGGCCCAGTTAGTTAAGCATCCAACTCTTGGCTTTGGCTCAGGTCACCATCTCAGGGTCCTGGGATCGAGCCCCGTGCTGGGCTCCATGCTCAGTGGGTTGTCTCCTTGTCCCTCTCCCTCTGTTCCTTCCCCTGCTTGCTCTCTTCTCTCTCTCTTTCTATCTCTAAAATAAACAAATAAAAAATCTTTAAAAAAAAAACTTGCTGACCACCTTCATTCTCTGGATTCCTTGAACAATTATTTATTAGACAATTTAATTGATGAATAAGAATATGTTGCCTAATGAGATCCCTTTGTCATTGAAATATTTGTGTTATAAATTCTTAGATGTTTGTCCATATCTGAGGCTTATCACATCAAGTATAGAGCAAATTTTTTTATCAGACTTTTTTTACTGTTTTTCTTATAGTGCCTTGAAAATTGCCTCACAAATATTAGGTGCTTGGGGTGCCTAGGTAGCTCAGTCGTTAACCGTCTGCCGTCGGCTCAGGTCATGATCCCAGGGTCCTGGGATCGAGCCTCACATTGGGCTCCCTGCTCTGCGGGGAGCCTGCCTCTCCCTCTCCCACTCCCCCTGCTTGTGTTCCTTCTCTCGCTGTGTCTCTCTGTCAAATAAATAAATAACATCTTAAAAAAAAAATTAGGTGCTTAATAGAGCTTTCATATAATTTTAAGACATGTTCCATGGTCTTAATTAAAACTGACAGTTACTGAAGTCCTAACCGTGTACTTCATACTACTATACAAGTATGGTAAAAACATTAACAATTAAGAACATGAAGGAAGAAGAGGCAGTCAATCTAATTTTATATATTTTTTTGTTTGGGGTTTTTTAAATTTTTTATTTATTTTTATTTTTTTAAGTAAACTCTACCCTCAACAGAGGGCTCGAACTCAAAGAGATTAAAATCACATGCCCTACCAACTGAGCCAGCCCGGTGCCCCACTATTTTATTTTACTGTTTTTAATTTTTTTAATTTGAGCATAGTTGACACACACCATTACATTACTTTCAGGTGTACAACGTAGTGATTCAACAAGTTTATATGTTATGCTATGCTCACCACAAACGTAGCTACCATCTGTCACCATACAACGCTGTTACAATATCATTGACTATATTCATTATGCTGTGCCTTTTAGTACCTTGATTATTCATTCCACAACTGGAAGCCTGTATCTCCCACTCCAGTTCACCCATTTTTCTCCACCTCCCACCCCCCTTCCCTCTGACAGCCATCAGTTTGTTTTCTGTATTTATAGGTCTGATTCTGCTTAAATTATAAAATATTTTAAATAAATAAAATTTTATACAGTAATCCAAATTAAGCAAGCATAAAGACCTGTCCCCTTGGTAAAAAGTTCTTTCAGAAGTCAGTGTGTGGCTTCCTTCCCATCCTTCCCTTCTTTTACCAGAATTGTACCCTATAGCCTCGATCTGTTGCATAAAGCATATTTGTCTATATGGCAGGTTTCCTCTATCAGACACCACTGCCCTGGAAGCACAGACTGTGACTTATTCATTTTTATGTCTCCCGCACCCACACAGGACCTGACAGGTATATAGCAGATGCTTATAATGCTGAGTGAATAATGAAGGAATGGGCACATACATTTAAATTGAATCCCAGAACTGAGCTGCTCTACAAAGGAGCTCCACAGAGAGCTGTGGGGGCCCCTGGGAAGTCATCTGGGACAGGTAGAGAAGATTCTACTTAGAATGATGCTTGAATTCACTCATGGAATATCAGTAGGAGTTTAACAACTAGGTATGCAGGAGAAGACATTGTAAGAAGAAAGCCCATGTGCAAAGGCATAGAATATGAGAAAGTCAGATACATTCAGGGAATGTCAGTCAGAGAGGCCCCTGGGGCTCTTCAGGAAAGATTTGCCCCACCCCCACTGAGGCCTTGGTACTGGGACACCACCAGTAATACTTTTTCCTTCCCAGAAGAAGTGATAGGATTTCAACAGACTGTAGCTTTTGTTCTGAAGCAAGTTATTGCAAGATCTCTGTCTCCCTTTTCAGAGATAACCTGCTTATCTACCAGAGGAAGCATCAACGGTCTATAGGTGCCCTGCATAAAAGTCCTTCTTAATTTACAAAGTATGCTCTTATTTATGTTTTATTAAAAAAAATTAAAAAACTGGAAGTAGCCCAAACCATTTTTTAAAAGAACAAAGTTGAAGAGTTTACAATACCTGATTTCAAGACTTACTATAAAACTACAATAATCAAGACAATATGGTAATGGCAAAATTAGCAAACAAAGATATAAAAATTAATGGAACAGAATGGAGTTTGTATACAGATCCACATGCATATGGGCAATTGAGGTTTTGACAAAAGCCAGGATAATTCAATAGAGAAAATCTAGTCATGCCAACAAATAGTGCTGGATCACTAGACATACACATTAAAAACAAACAAACTGGGGTGCCTGGCTGGCTCAGTCAGTGTAGCGTGCAACTCTTGATCATGGGGTTGTGAGTTTGAGCCCCATTTTAGGAGTAGAGATTATTTAAAAACAAAATCTTTTAAAAAAAGAAAAAACAATTTTTCCTATCATCATATGCAATAATTAATTCAAAGTTAATCATAGACCTAACAGTTAAACCAAAAACTATAATATTTCTAGAGAAAGATATAGGAGAACATACTTGTGACTGAGGTTAGAAAGGACATGAAAAGCATAATTCATAAAATCATGAAAGAAAAAATTTGACAAATTAGAGCTCATCAAAATTTATAACTTCTGTTCATCAAAATACACTGTTAAGAAAATGAAAAGGCAGGAGTACCTGGGTGGCTCAGTCGTTAAGCATCTGCCTTCGGCTCAGGTCACGATCCCAGGGTCCTGGGATCAAGCCCCGCATCGGGCTCCCTGCTCGGCGGGATGCTTGCTTCTCCCTCTCCCTCTGCTGCGCTCCCTGCTTGTGCTCTCTTGTTCCGTCAAATAAATAAATAAAATCTTAAAAAAAAAAAAGACTGTGAAATATGTAGTATAAACACAATTGTAATTCAGTACATTGGAGTGTTACCAGACCAAATCATTACTACTTGTGTGTTTCCAGTGGAACTGCCCTCTTATCCCTGTGATTGTCATTTATTATCTGCACCATTTGTCTATGCTCTGTTAACAAAACAAAATTGGCATTACCATCAGTCCACTTGCAGCCAGGCCAATCAGATCACATCATCACCACATGGTCAAGTGTCCTTTGTTCATTAAAAAGGTGTGATCAAAAAGTGAAAATCATTAAACAATTCTTTTAGGACAGTGCCCCTGTTTGGATGCCTCTGGTGTTTAGATTCTGGAATAAATCACTTTTTTATTTTATTTTATTTTTTTTAAAGATTTTATTTATTTATTTGAGAGAGAGAGAATGAGAGATAGAGAACACGAGAGGGGAGAGGGTCAGAGGGAGAAGCAGACTCCCCGCTGAGCAGGGAGCCCGATGCGGGACTCGATCCCGGGACTCCAGGATCATGGCCTGAGCCGAAGGCAGTCGCTTAACCAACTGAGCCACCCAGGCGCCCAATAAATCACTTTTTTAAAGATTTTATCTATTTGAAAGAGAGAAAGACAGAGATAGCAAGAAAGCACAAGTGGGGAGGAGAGTGACCCAGAGATTCCCTGCTGAGCAGGGACAACCCCCCCCCCGACACAGGGCTTGATCCCAAGACCCCGGGATCATGACCTGAGCCAAAGGTAGATGCTTAACTGACTGAGCCACCCAGGCGCCCCTGAAATAAATCATTCTGTACCATGAATCACATCATGAGAGTGAATCAGATTGTCCAAAAAGAACATGTGGAGAAGCAAGAGTAGCAGTCCCAGAACAAAATCCTCGGAAGCATCCATAAATGGAGCTATGCACAAGCCCAAAAATGAATGACCTGAGAGATGATAAAAGAACCAGGTCCGGTCACTGAAGCCAGTGGAATAGAGATTCAAGAGCTCAGTGGTCCATTGTGTCAAAATCCATCAATAAGGTAAAGATTGAAAAGTGTCCATTAAATTTGGCAATGTCATGGTCAAGGTAATATACTCTGAAGCCATATTTTGTTGCATGATAGAATCAGAAGCAGGACTACTGATAAAAAAGAAAGGGGGGGTTTGGAGATGGTTCTTGAAAGAAATATGCCTAGAAAGGAGAAGAAGGGAGACTAGACTCTAACTCAAGTCAATGCAGAAAAGAAAGTCTCTTTTTAGATGGTTAAGACTTAAGCAAGATGACAGAGTTGGAGTAAAGTGCTAGTAGAGAGTGAGAGGTTAAGGTCAGGAAGTGGGAGGATTGACTTATGCAGCAAAGTCCTTGGAGGAAATAGATGATTTGGGATTGGATCCAAAGTAGAAGTTGCACGTTTTCATAAGCATTCCCCCCACCCTCATTAGATTTTAAACTCCTTTATGTCAGATTCTTACATAAACTATATTTTTGCAGTTCCTCAGAACTTAACTCATAGTAGAAATATAATGAACAAATGGTGGGTCATTAAACGAATCCTCCTTACCTAACCAAAACGATAACGTCTTCTTTCTTTTGGCTCAAAGTCAACAAGTTTAAAATGAATTCCAGCCTAAATGGTCCTTATTTCTCTCATTTTTTATAATGTTGGACAGGATGTTCACCTTAATGATAAGCTAAAATCAAACATGGATTAGTGCACAAAGTCTTATCTTCCAATGAAGCTTTCAAATGGGCCATGTACGGGGAGAATGTTTTATTTATTATGGAAATCTACATACTTGCTTGAATTTCCACAGCATTTATAAAAACCAAGACTCTTTTCTAAGACTTGGAGCAACATTACAACATGCCTGAAATAAGAACAGTGTTTGTAAAATTAATAGCTATAATAGGCTATTTATCATAAGTGCTTCATCTTAGAGCAGCATGTTGAAGAGTAGCACATCAGTGCCCCCTGAACCCAGAGCTGCTGCTGGCTGCACTCTGTAACCAGTAGGGGGCTTTCTGGCCATTGTGGTCTGTGTCTACACTGGCTTCACTTTATTCAAACTTAACTTTTTATTTTTATTTTATTTTTTTCTTAAGATTTTATTTATTTATTTGACAGAGAGAGACACAGCGAGAGAGGGAACACAAGCAGGGGGAGTAGGAGAGGGAGAAGCAGGCTTCCCACTGAGCAGGAGCCCAATGCGGGGCACGATCCCAGGACCCTAGGATCATGACCTGAGCTGAAGGCAGATCCTTAACGACTGAGCCACCAGGCGCCCCATTAATTTTTATTTTTTAAACAGGGCTCTCCCAAAGCAGATGGGTCTTCTTCCCATGAAACCTCCCTTACTACTATTTTCTTCTTAGAAAAATATCATGAATCATCAAAATAATGAAATTTTCTGACAAGAAATAATAAGTGTTGGTGAGAATGTGGAGAAAAAAACCCTTGTGCAATGTGGATAGGAACGTAAATTGGTGTAGCCATCACGAAAACAGTATGGAGGTCCCTCAAAAAATTAAAACTAGAACTACCATTTCACTCAGCAATTCCACTTCTGGGCATTTAAGGAAAATGAAAACACTAACTCGAAAAGATATCTGCACCCCCATGTTCATTGCAGCATTATTTATGATAACCAAGATATGGAAATAACCTAAATGCTCATCAATGGATGAATGAATTAAAAAAGAGTATAGATAAAGAAATTGTAAATATACGTATAATATTCATTCATTCATTTTGGAATGGAATATTATTCAGCAATAAAAAGGAATGAAATCTTGCTCTTTCCCACAACACGAATGGACTTGGAGGACATTATAGTAATGAAATAAATCAGACAGAGAAAGACAAACACAGTATGATGTTACTTATTTGTGGAATCTAAAAGCAAAGTTAAAGAAAACAACACAAAAACCAAAGCTCATAGATAGAGAAAATGGGTTGGTGGTTGCAGGAAGTGGGGGTACAGTTGGGGAAAATGGACAAAGGAGGGTCAAAAGGTACAAACTTTCAGTTACAAAATAAATAAACCATGAGATGTAATTAGGATACATAAAATAATTTGCATTTACATCTCATTGTATGGGACTTAGTCACTTATCCACGCCTAGTTTCAAGGGAGGCCAAGAAATATGGGCCACATTTTTATGTGAAAATAAGTCAGGTTTCTTTTACTTTGGAGCAGAATAGGCCCTTGGAGTCAACTCCATCACAGATTCTAAAGGTTAATGCGTAGGTTGATATTTTTTAGAAAACTAGCACAAGTTTTCTGAACGACAGGTATTCCTGTGATAATATTATTGTATATCCAGGACACTGTAAGACACTAATTTCCCTACCCTGGCCAGCCAAACTCCTTACCTTCCCTCAGTCAGGGATCTGTTTCAGAGAACAGAATCTATCTAGTTTACTAAAAGATTTATTGAAAGACTGATTAACGTTTATTAAATGGCTTATGGAATTGTTGGAAAGGCCAAAGACACATGGGTCTAGGTAGATAGACATTCCTCAGAATCACATAACAAAGGGAAAAGCTGCCCTGTACGATCCAGAAGCCACTAGCAAGATTAGAAAACTCTAGAACCACACCATTACTTCTTTCCGGATGGAAGCTGCCAAGAAAACGCCAGTCAGTGCCACACAGGGTCAGCTAAAAGAAAATAGAAGAAAGGGTAGAAATATAAGTGACACCTTGCTTCTAACTTAACAAGAGCATCTGAGCAGCTGATGGACAAACTTCAGTGACATCCAGAATCCCTAGTTGAAGAAAGTCTGGAAGAAGGTTGGAGTGGATGAAATGAGAAACCATATGGAAAAGATACGATTTGCAAATCTATTACAAGATAATCCTCTTTTTTTAAAGATTTTATTTATTTGAGAGAGTATGAGAGAGAGCATGAGGTGGAGAGGGGGAGGAGGGGGAGGGGCACAGGGAGCGGGGAAGCCGGCTCCCTGCTGAGCACGGAGAGGAGGTGGGGCTAGATCCCAAGATACGGGGATCATGACCTGAGCGAGCCACCCAGGTACCCCAGGATAGTCCTATTTTTGTCAAGAGCTAGAACAAGGTAACATGGATAACTGAAGTCCAGAGGTAATTGGGGAAAAGTCATTTCAAATAGCACTTAAAATGTCTTCCTTCCTTGGAGTGGAAATTGTAATTAATAAGTGGCACAGTAAGTATTTTGAGTTTCATTTTTGCTTCTGCATGCTTCTTCCCACAGCGCACTAATAAGTAGTAAAAGAGCTGAAAGGAAGACAGCTATCAGGAAGAAAAACAAAATGCTTAGATCACTCATTTATTGGATAATCAGCCAAGGGAAAATCTGAGCGTTGGAGGAATGTTTCAGTACTGTGATGTTCACACCCACAATGAAATATCTAAGAATATATAAAAAGACATGCAAAGAATAAAAAAATGTTGAGGTTTTTGAGTAAAACAATTCAAAATAAAATTTTAAATAGACATTTTAAAACGTAGAAGGAAAAGCAAGGGACAAATGACCACGAAGCGGCATACTAATATGAGTCATAGCACTTGATTGACAATGTTTGCAGTGAAACTAATTTGAGTTCCGGCACAAAGAGCATAAGCCAAGTGGAATGTAGCCGTTCTTTGCTCTTCTGTGGGCCTGCCTGGGTCATTTAGGCCAGATTATAAATAAGTTGGGTGATGGGCCTCGTGCTAGTTGAAACCCAAAGTTCTTTCCTTATGCGAGGCTTGGCTCTCCTTCCGTCCACTCTTCTCCCAGATTCAGCTGTTTTTCTCCAGCTGAAAAGTTCGGCCACCAGTTATACTTTTTCTGAGATTCTCCCCTTCCCCAGACTGGCACATTGTTGCAATTGAATGTTCGCTGGATTGATTAATTAATGATTGAGTAGAATAGTCTCTCCAGCCTCCCATTTATTTGCTGTCCCCTAAATTAGACACACTAACCTTTAAAAGATGAGTGCCTCTTATCCTTATAACAAAAAAAGATAAAATGATGTTTGCTCCATCTTTGTCCCTATTCCCTAATTCCTGAAACTTTACTTGTTAGCCAAATACCCAGTAACACCTCTCAGTTAGAAACTTCTTTTAAGATTTTTTTTTTAATTTTTAAGTAATCTCTACATCCAACATGGGGCTCAAACTCACAATCCCGAGAGCAAGAATCACACGCTCCAGAGACTGAGCCAGGCAGGCTCCCCAGAAACTTTCTTCTTCTTGATCCTGGACTTGGGGCTAAGCTGCTGAGATTCATTGCCAACCCAGCACATACCGGGACTGGTGTCAGTGTTAAGACTGGCAACGATCACCTGGATGAAGAAGTTACTTTTTTTCTTCACTCCAAAGATTTTTTTTTCCCCTGTGCTTTGGACTGCTCCAAACCAAGTTTAGAGACTCCTCTCTCACTCCTCCCTAGCACCTGGACTAGTACCATTAAGGTAGATGAGTTTACAACAGTGGCTGCAACAGTATTTACCAGTCTATGTGCTCTTCTTGGGATATGATTCTGATTCTTCTCCCAGGTAGAGTCTAGGTTCCCTCCCCCTAGAATCTGTGATTATGGTGGAAGTTATGTCATGTGCCTTCTGGGGCTGGGTCACAAAGGCGATAAAGCTTCTGCTGGGGTCTCCTGGGTGTGGCTTACTCTTGGAAGTCATACTACGAGACAGCCCAGAGTGCTCCCATGGAGAGGCCAGGGAGAGTGTTCTAGTGGACAGCCCCAAGTGAGGTCACCAGGTGGACAGTCATTTCTAGATATGTAAGTGAAGACACTACCAGACGATTCCAGGCTCTCCTGTTGGAGCCATCCAGACTTTGACAAGCCATTCCCACTGTGTCCTGTGCAAATTCCTAATCCTCACAATCCATGAACATAATAAAATGACTACTTTATGCTACTAAGTCTTAGAAGCATTTATAATATAGCAATAGTTACTAGAACAATGATTCATCTAAAAGAACTTACTGTGTTCCTAATATGTGTTAAATGTACGTTTTCAGTCCCTACCCAGGACTACTGGTCTATTCCTATGGCGATCTGAAAGATTCTTTTCCTGGTCTTCAGAGGATTCTCAGCTGCCTCTTCCACTTCTCTTCTAAGTCTATTTTGCTTCCGTCCTCAGAAACTCTTTCCCTTGGCCCAGTTCTCTCCATATTATATGTTTTTGTCTGAAACACAATAGCTGTGTGGTTCTTAAGGCTGATCCACCCTTCAGCAACGCTCAGATTCTTCACCTATTATTCTAAGTCAATTCTAAGTCAATGTCTAAGCCAAAGCTTCCTGGTTGCCACTTGGTTCAGATGAGGAACCACCCAAGAGTTTATTTGTCCAGCACGTTGCCTCTGCAGAGGGTTGCATCTCACTGCCCTTTCTGGCTACATTTGGGGCATGATTACTGCCATATTAGAGAATGACTTTGGAGGTGGGGTCATTAGGACACATACACCAACTGTCACATTGCCCAGCACACTGTAGGATTCAACGTATAAAAATGTTTTGATCTCTTCCTCTCTCGTGCAAAAGTTCTTGAATTCCCACAGGATATCCCAGCATACTCTTGTTTCTAATCGGAGAAATATTCGAAGGTCAAAGTCCATTTTCAAAGCCAAAATGATTGTCATGCTCTGTGATTAGTATTCAATCTGAATTTTTTTTACCCTGACAAAATGTTTATCAACATTTTAAATATTGTGTTTTCAGCATCATGACAATTTCATAAATAAAATTCTTCTGCAGTGTTAATGCAAAGTTGAGAGAAATTTTCATACGGTTCATCTTAATTTCTTCAGTGGATTTTAATTTAATGCTATTTCTCCTGTAGAGGCCCAGAGGTTCACAGACATGCTCCCAGAGCCCTGAAGGAAATATTGTTGTCGTGTTGTTGTAAAACGGACCATGTCTATTTAAACATAATTTTTAAACAACGGTTTCAAATCTGTGTTCACTGGCTCTTGACGGGGTCAAGTCAGGGGAGTTGTTGAATCTATATAGGTCCATCGTATTTGTGGACTGAATAAATGATACCGAGCACACAGCTTTTCTATTATTCCTCAAATGTATGTAGATACTATTATAATTATTAAAGTGCTACTGAAAAGTCATTCATATTAGTTTTAGCAAAATTTATTTTTTCAAGCAATGGCCAATAGAAGTATAATAACTATGATAGAGGAATACAGAAAATACTTTCCGTGTGAAAAGGGTCCTTCTGCTCAGGAAAGGTCAAGTGTCATTTCTACTCATCTCCTCGTTCTGTTGTTGAAGATGATGGATTCAGGCGACCACCTTAGGGAACCAAGGGAGATTTCAGAATTACAGCTTCTAATATGAAGATTACTTAACCATACATTATATTCATAATTGTCACCAAGGGAAAACAAGAGTTATTTCATAACATAGGCCACATTATAATGCAGGGATCCAGCCTGGGCGTAAGTGCGCACATGCGCTTGTGTTTCATAGAGGGCAATGGCTGTGTTTTTATACAGATCTCTGACATAACAGTACATACTGTGATGGCAGAATGGCTGGCAAATTAGTCCATAAACACCCCACCCCAACCCTGAATTGATTAAGATATTCTTCATTTCAAAAAAAAAAAAAAGATTACTGTTCGAATAAGCCCTTGTTTCAGATAGTTTTTATTTTCCCACACTTACATGACAAAGAATAATTTAGCTAATCTCTTTCTATGGTATTTCTGGCTTATTTCTTAAACAGAAGGATTCCTGTTTTGAGAAAATTCATAAATGTCCACTTTTCTTTCAAAAACCTGGGTGACCTCTAATATGATTTCAATTTTACAGGGGGTGGGGGGAGGAGTGGCCAATGGGAATCACGTAAAAGTTATTGGTTCACTGCCATTATAATGAAAACCATGTGTATGGGGAAATTTACAGCCATAAATCTCTCAGTGCACATAACTTCTAATTAAAACCTCATAACAATCTTTTCCAAATAATGAACACAATTTTGAGATCGAGCTTAATTTCATTATTTCAGAAATGGACATGAGAACTGTGTGTCTGGGAATGTGCTGCTCCGGGATGGTGACGAGGACACCAAAAGAGAACATCACAGCCACCATATCTCAAAAAAAATGCAGAAGGAGGGAGGCTGTTGGTCTTAAAAAACAGCATTTAAGGGGCAGAATTAACATCCAGTGGGTTTCAGATATACGATTCGGGTAGGGAGCACCGAATTTCGAATTTCGAGAACTAGTCTCTCCAGGAAGTGTGTCATCCTCTAGACAGAATTCATACTGTATTGCATAGAAATTATCTGAGCTATGCCGAGAACACAGCTCATGGTACACACTGTTTTGTGGGTCCAGGGGATGGAGTGTGTGCACTGTTGAATCCTGACAGCTACTCTGTTTCTTGGCAACTCCTTCTGGCCAATCCAAATAGTGTTAACAAATTCCAGAGAGGACAAGTGTCTTTCCAGAGGAAGACAGATTGCATAAAGGGCATACAATAAAGTCTCAACGATTCCAGTTTAGGCCAAATTTCAAAAACATTCCATGAACAATGAAGAAAATATTTCCTTTCAGTTAGATTCATAAAGAGAGAATGGTAATTTGGCCCTTAAGAGAATATGTTAACTGCCTTCTTTATTGACAATTGTTTCTTATCTCAGTTGGACAATATTGATAATGGTAATAAACATGTTTAATCTATTAGTTTAAAAAGAACACTTACTCTGCCCTAAGGAGCCCTCTTTGAACTCCTTTTCCTTCTCCTGAAAGTCATAGTTAATCAACAAGCATAAATCACTATTAAAATACAGTAAAACTAATGGGTGTATAACTTGCCTCTTAACATCAAGTTAGCTCATCAGCTGTGAATATACTCGAATGATATTTGATAGAAATAACAAACGGTACTTTTATTGAAGCAAAACAACATTCAAGCACAGGCAATACAGGTGATAAACTTCCAGCACCCGCTCAGCGAGACCACATATCCAACCTCCTCAGTGCCAATGGAAATAGAGTTTTATTGAATGCACCTGATTTTAAGCCCCTTCCAGTATTCCCTTTCAATAGCTTCATAAGGACCAGTTACAGGCTAGCCAGCTTGTGTAAATGTGCTTAAAATTTGGAAGCTACGTCAGACAAGTTTATCAACGTATAGAAACTCATCAGAAGCAACCTAACATGGATTTAATGTTTGGCAGAGTGTGCGGGGGCGGGAGGGAGACCTATTTTTTAAATTAACCTGGCCCATTGTTGTAAATTATTTTCACAATCTGCTTAGAACATCTAAGGCCCGGCCTATCAAAGGGCTCCCAAGACCCTTAATTCAGGCCGGGCCTTTTTGTGAAAGAGCTCAAGCTGCTGGCTGCAACAAGGACTCTGGGGTTACAACTACAGGAGGGTACCTAAGAGTGATCATTCTTCGCAGACATCTGCAGCCATTGAGAGGCGACCTGCTCTGAGGGCTGGGAAGCAGGCCATTATGGTCTGGCCCTCTGTGTCCTCTCAGCTGCGAGCACACACAAGTGCCAGGTGCAAAAGCCTCGCTCAAGAGGAGACTATAGACCAGGGTAATGGTCACAGCGATTACGAACTGATCATTATTCCCTCCCTGTTTCCTTGTTTCAACCAACCGGTTGCTCCACTGATTATTTTCTCTTTATTGCTGAAAATGGTATCCTATGGCTCGGGGCTGATTATATCTTTCTTTCTGGCAAGACTTTTATTTCAAAATTATGTAGCACGTCGTCTGTTAGATTGGACCGATTAGCCACAAATCTTAAGAAATCACCCTATTGAATATTTCACAGTGGAGAGTTGGAGGATTAATGCAAAATATTATACCCTTTTTTTTTCCAACTATAGCTTCATATGTGGTCCACCTGATTTCTTTTTTTTCTTTTTTTTAGTCTGTACCGGTTGAGCATGCTCTCAGTTTATCTTTAGAGGGCTTCCCGCATTTCACTGAAATAGACTGAAGAAGCTATACGAGAATGCACTCTGCTTGCATTCACAAATGTGGCACAAATTTTATCCGATACGATAAAATAAGCATTTTTAGGGTCGTGTACTCTATGGCCAAACACTAATTAAAAACAGGATGGAGCTTTTATTTCCCCTATTAGAGATATGAGAGCCAAAGTGTTTCAGGAGAACAATGGTTTTCAGTCCTGGGCAACATAGTTGTCAAAGGCTGTTGGAACAGAAGTTTCAAATGAATATTGTACAAGTAACAGGGGTCTCCGTGATGCTACCTTCAGTGATTATCTGCCCAAACTGAGAGCTGGGAAAGAAAGAAATTTGGAATTCGATGTTTAAAAATTAAATAACTGAAACAATTGGAAAATGGGCACAGTGCTCTCACACAAGTGAATATATTTTTTCATCCAGAATCTCAAAACTTACCAGTTTGCCAAGTTTTCATTAGTATAAGAACATTTCAAGTCCTATAAATAATTGCAACCAACATCAGTGACATCTTAAAAAGGGGTTTAACATTTCTGGACATTTTGAAGCCATGAGAGGAAAAATAGTTTTCCATCTTTTTGTTCTTTTCCTCAAAGGGGGAAGAAAAAAAGAGAGAGAGAGAAAGAAACCTGGTTTGGGAATATTAAGATCATGAAATAGTGAAGCATATTTTCAAGATCTAAAAAAAAAAACTCTGCTACCTTCTGAATATTACCTATATCATGTAGAAATGGGTTTGTTCACCAAATTATTACATGTATATTAAATTTTAAAATAAACCTTATCAGGCAGTGTAAAAGTTACTACTTGAATTCCCTTTTTTAAAAAAACAAATAGAAAGTCGTGTTGTCGAACTTCATGGAATCCCACACTTCTTAATTTTTTCTAGAATATGAGAAGCAAACCAAGACTGTAAAGAAAAAGAATATTTTTAAATGTACTGTGTCAAATGGATTCAGAAAGCACTTTTTTTTTCAAGGAAATGGATTTGAGAAGAAAAGAGAAATACGAACTTCATTGACTATTACTTTTGCTCTATGAAATATTATCTAGTACTCTCCCTTGGAATTGTATATTCCATATGACATTAGTTTCTTTGTCTCTTACGGTGTGGAAATGTTTCCATATGTCAGAAGTTGGTCTCACCATTTAGCTGAGGGAAATAAATAAAACAAGCCGAATTTTGTGGCCAACTTGAACATAAACACCAAGTCACAAACATCAGGTACAGATCCAGCACTCCCAGCCGCTCAGAGCTAGCTGCCCCCAGTTCTTCAATCCCCCGGGTTCCGGCTAAGACTGGCTAGTCAATTTTCCATACAACACCAGATTGTTAGTGATTCCACTAGGATTTATATGTGAGTTGTAAAAACACCTATTATTGAGCCTAATATATATATGTGTGTGTAGAGAGAGATAGAGAGAGAGCTTAATATATATATTGAGCCTAATATCTATGCAATATAGATATAAGTATATATCTATACTGCAAGTGTCTAATTCATATAATGTATCTACTATAATTCAGATATTTGGGTGTTCGCACACACCTATTAATCTAAGGTAGAGAGTGATTAAAAAATTTACCAAAGACAAGCTTTCTTTCTAGTTTTCTAGTTTTTCAAATTAAAAACATAGTACATTTTGGAAATATGATGTAGGTCACCAGGCCAGGAGTAGCAAGTTCCTCTTTTTTTAATATTTGCTCATATTCTTCTGCCCTGGTCATTTTCAGCAAACAAAGCAATATGGTTTTTAAATTCTGATTTCTACAAGAAGATATATGATTGCCCTATTTCTGGGTGTAGATCCAAGATCACAGCGTCTACAAGTGCACTGAATTCTTGCAGCTTCTTCCCACAAAGCAATGTGGGTGTCACCGTGAGGCAGAAATGCTTTGGCTCTGACACTCTAGGCCTCTGCTCTGGTGTTGACATTCATTGCATATAATATTTAATAATCCAAAACCATTGGTCATTTTATGAAAGTGGCTTCCTAACGTAAGCCTTTTGGACAATTCCCCCCCGCCTCACTTTTTTACCTCCTTATTATCTCATGATGAACCAATCTGGAGATAATGACATCGAATTCACTTCATGGAGAGTTGTTTAAAACAGCGCAAAAAGTCATCCCAGCGCACCCGAGTGCCTGGCATGATATTCTGTTACTGGACAAACTGCAACACACCATGCCAGCTGAATCTTATACCTAACAAATTTGGCTCCTTTTGCTACCCACAGCTCTTCTACCTCATAACTGGACAATTACTCTTAACTTCTTTTTGAAAGTAGTATATGCCATCTGGCCCATCGTGAGGCATGATTTTTGCTTCTTGCTATTGTCAGGGGATGCCAGAGGTGGGGGATGCTAAACATCTCAAAGTATGGAAAAGTTTCAGAGGGAAGCTCGATTTTCACTTGTTTGTTGTGAACGCACTCACTGGTTAAGAATGCTAATTATATGGAAAGAATTCCCAGAACTTTTTGGGAAAATTCCACATATATAGGAGTTAAAAAGACTCAGTTATAGGAGTCCAGTCCAGTCCAAAAACAAACATTGTGGCTGTGGATTTGAGTTATCTAGTCTTTAAAGCGACAGTGTGAAGCGGTAAGTCTTTAACCTCTCTTAACCTCTTTGCTATGTGCGACTTGTAATTTTCTCAGTCATGAGGATGTCACTAGTGTACTTTTACGGTAAATTTTCAAACCCCGGGGGCGCCTGGGTGGCTCAGTCAGTTAAGCGTTTGCCTACGGCTCAGGTCATGATCCCAGGGTCCTGGGATGAGTCCCATGTCAGACGCCCAGCTCAGCAGGGAGTCTGCTTCTCATTCTACCTCTGCCTGCCGCTCTGCCTACTTGTGCTCTCTCTATCTCTGTCAAATAAAGAAATAAAATCTTAAAAAAAAAAATTTCAAACCTGGATGCATAATTTTCAAACCTACACTACCTTCACTCCACTCTAGAACTACCCATACAACACCTCACTTATGAAAAACAATTATTTTGGTTCCTTTTTTATGTTAACTTGAGATCCTAGGTGTTTACGTTTCCTCTGGAAATTCAATGAGTTCTTCAGATGCCCCAGATTTTCACCTTCCTGAAAAAAAAAGATGTGTCAACGAAGTAGCGATTTTATAAAGATTTCAGTTTTATCCTGTAGTTTTGATTGATCACAATTAGAATAAACTTACAACTTGAGATTTGGGTGTTGCAGACACCAGACACCACCACATCACTGTCTGGCCAGCACTCCACTTCCAGAACTGCTCCTTCCCCAACTCCAACGGTGTGGGCCCAAGAAAGAGCAGCGGTGATTTTAGAGGCCTCGGTCACCCACCCCTCAAACACAGGGCCACCGTTGATTGGTCCAGAAGTGGGCACCTGACTCAAAAGGACCAGTCAGATTCCTTCCCTGAGCCTTTTGAACTGAATCCAGTGTAGGGAGTTGGCCTTTCTCCAGTGGAAACAACACAATGAGAAACGCAGCAGTTTTTAATGATCATGTTCCCTTATATCTTTCCCCTCCACCTCAATATTTTATTTTGACAAATATTCAACCTAAAGAAAAACTGAAAGAATAGGACAATGAAAAATCTGTACACCCTTTATCTAGATTCACCAACTGTGGTACATTTGCTCATTCTCATGGTAATCAAGTAGGTAAGTGGATAGATAGATGCTAAGCCATTTGTAAGTAACTTCCAGTTATCATGACACTTCACCCCTAAATACTTCAGTGTGTATCTCTGAAGAATCTAGGCTGAACAGATTTCCTCCACCTGTTTCACCTTGCTTAGCATTAACATTTTTGAAAGGTCCAGGACGGTTGTCTTGTAAAGTGTCCTACAGTCTGGATTTGTCTGATCATTTCCTCATGGTTAGACTCAGATTAAACATTTTTGGCAAGAATAGAGCATCCCATCAGGAGGCATATAAATCCATCTGTTTGATAGTGATGCTGCTAAATTTGATCACTTAGTTAATATAGTTTCTATCAGCTCTCCCACTTAAAGGTGCACTTATTTCTTTGTAATTGTTAAGTAATTTTGCCATCAATTGCTAATCCTTGCCCTAATCAATTATTATGCTGAGGATTATAAAAACAATAATTTTCTAATTACATTCCACATTTTATTAGGATATTTCTGTAGAGAAGAGCTTTTTGTCATTGATTCCTCACCTGTTTTTTAATATCATGATAAAATCGTGGCTTAATTTTTATTGAATGTGTTATGTCCCTTACTACTATTACTCATTTTGATGCTTGAATTATTCCAAATGTGGCCAGTGGAAGCCCCCAGGAAGCTAGTTTCTGTGTCCTTCTGACATGTTCCCATTACTCTTTGAGCATTTTCTTCCTTTTTTAGCATGAAATGTCCTAGGCCTACCTTGTACTTCCCTATTCCACACCTGAAATCAGCTATTTTTCCTTGGAGGCTTGGTCCTTCTACTAGGGAATGGTATTAGAGACTGAGATATGGATGCTAGAGACGCACATTGCTTCTAGAGTGTTGTTGCTTTAGGCTCTGTCAAGGGACTGAGCTGCGAGCTGAATTTTTAAAAATGACTTGATCCTTATGCTTCCAATTCAAATCTCATACCATGAATTTTTGCTCTTGTCATGGCATATTTGTATATCCTCCAGAACCCTAATTCCCAGTGATATCAACATTATTTACACATTTGCCCTATTCTGCAATACATATAAAATCAGTTAACTTCAATGCCACCAACAAAGCTGCCAAGTTCAGGTTTTCCTTGCAGTTTTCATCTTAGTATGCACTACTAACGGTACAGAACAAGAAGACTGATATCCTGGATGGTCATAGGCTTGTTGTGAGATGTAATTGGGTTCATGCGTCTGTCACAGTCCTTTCACATCGTGACCCCTTCATTCCTGAATTCTGAACTATCATCTATCTTTATTTTAGCTCAATTACGTTTCTAAGTAGCTTTTATGGGGTGATGTATATTTTCTGAGACCTTGCCATATCTCTGAATTCTTTCTGCCGTCTTTATGCATGAGTGGAAATTTGTATCTCCTTGTCCATTTATTAAGTTTATTCCGAATATGTTATAAATTTGATGCTATTACTGGAATTTTATTTAAAAGTGGAATTTTATCTTGTTTTTCTGATTACAGTAATAGATATCAGTATCTTTGTTTTGAACAAGACCACATTATTAAAATCCTCTTGTAGTTCAAATGGTTTTAATTGATTTTTTTGTGGCTTTTCTGAAAGATAAATATATTACTTGAAAATACAGAAGCTCTTCTACTTAACTAGTATAGGTAAGCGAATCAAAAAGTTGTTCACTGGCCGCAATATTTGTTAGTATATATTGACAGCATCTGAACAATTGTTAACAACATCCAACATGATCAGAAGAGTTGATGTACTTTTGCTCAGGTGCATTAAAATCAGTTAACATATATAGCACTAGGTTTATTTTTTTAATTAATTTATTTATTTTGAGAGAGAAAGAGAGAGAGAACATGAGCAGGAGGGGCAGAGGGAGAGGGAATCTCAAGCAGACTCCCCACTGAGTGCAGAGCCCAACACAGGGCTCCACGCGGGACTCAATCCCATGACCCTGAGATCACGACCTGAGCCAAAACCAAGAGTCAGGGGCTTAACCAAATGCACCACCCAGGCATCCCTAAGTACATGTTATACCTGCAGAAACAAAATCAAATGCAAGTGCTGGTAATAAACCTTGAAAGGAACATAAGATAAAATTAGACTAAGTGAATTATTTAGTAGCAATTGTTAATGTTGTTAATAAATTAAACACTGATAAACTACCAGAGTTAGGGAGAAGGATACCAAAATAAAAGCAAGCTCAGTAATTTTCCCATTAAAGTATATTCCTAATTTTGGTTATTAAAGAAATCTAGGTTAAAGCCTCCTCAACTTGTTGATCATTGCCAAATGCTAATGTAATGTGTGTTTTGTTACCTTGTTTGAGAATATTCAACTCTGCTATTGAAAACAAGCAAAATAAATGAGATGCATGAAACCCACAAGAAGGGTTAAGCATAATCATTAAGCAAGTAGTTTATGAGATATAAAGGAAACTCACAGGATGTATTAATTGTAGATAACGAGTAAGCAGGAAGCTTGAGAGAAATAGGCAGCATATAAGATTTATGCTAGTAACCTCTAAGACATGTTAAAGATACATAAAATAAATGGAACATGTGACAGAAAAAACAAGAATGATACTTACAGATAGAAAGGGATGGAAATAATACAGTATAGATCATGTCACCTCCATGTTGACAGCTGTGTCATCTATAAATTGGCCTCCCATTGGCAATACCCATCATAGTCTCATTCTGGCCCTATGTGTACTTTGCTCAAGAAATTCAGATAAACCCAGTCACAGCAAGGGTCAGACATATTTACTTGCTTCTCTGGGATACAGCAAGTGAGTGTGCTGACCCTGGTAAAGTTCCACCTTCTAGGCTTCTTCAGAATCCCATTATCAGCTGGGAGGATTCAGAGGTCCAAAAGGATCATGAATCAGGCAGGTGGCTCTTCCACCCCTCCTGTACCCTGTCCTAAGCATGTCAACCTCTCCCTTCTCTTTCCCCTTGCTTCTTGCTGTGTGTTTTTAGATGATTGAAGAAACCACGCAATTTGTGCATTTTAATTTGGTCTGTGAGCTTCTCTGTTCCGTGTCTGCTTGGATCATTTGTCCAGCTAATTTATTTGGAATTTTTGTTGCACAAGGGTTATTTCCCGTGTGACAGCAAAATTAAGGACAAATATATTAATTCCTATGATTTTTTAAAATATTTTATTTATTTGTCAGAGAGAGAGAGAGCACAAGAAGGGCGAGTGGCAGGCAGAGGGAGAAGCAGGCTCCCTGCTGAGCAGGGACCCCCCCCCGCCCCAACATACGACTCAATCCCAGGACTCTGGGATCATGACCTGAGCCGAAGGCAGACACTTAACCGACTGAGCCATCCAGGCATCCCAATTCCTACAATAGTTGGAAATCACTTAAAAGGCAAAATCTCCACTAAGTTGTATTTTAAAAATCTCATCATTCCCTTCATAAGACAAACAAATTACCATAGAAAATCAAAAGTAAGTGCTCGGCCAAACATAAATCAAGCAAATATCCACCAAATATCCACATTTGTAACACGGATGTACTAATAACAAGTTGACTCGAAGAGTTCCCCAATTCTCAAAGCCTGCATCGTGTGTCCCAAAACTGAGGAGAAAGCAATGGAGTTGCACTGAATGTGTCAGGGATCACACGTAATCTGCTACCTGTCTTAGCCAGGCAGGGGTATGTAGCATGCAACTCTTTACAATGGAAGGAATGCCTGTCTTCAAAATGTCATCTCTTTTGCACTGATCCAACTGAACATCAAAAGAACTTGAGAAATATAAGAATTGATTAATATCAGAAAGCTTAATAACATTATAAATCATCCGTCAAAATAAATAGATAAATAGGGGCACCTGCGTGGTGCAGTTGGTTGAGCGATGGACTCTTGATTTCAGCTCAGGTTGTGATCTCAGGGTCCTGAGATTGAGCCCCCAAGTCGGGCTCCACGGTCAGCCCAGAGTCTACTTGAGATTCTTTCTCCCTCTCCCTCTGTCCCTCCCACTCGTGCGCTCTCTCTCTCTCTCTCAATAAAATAAATCCTTAAAAATAGATAAACTAGATGAAAAGTTTAATAGAAACAACGAGAAGTTACTTGATAAAAGTATACAGCACATATACCTGATTTAAAAAAAAATCTTTAAAAATATAAGATCAAAACTTCTGCAAGGTATATTGCCTAGAACTTTTATCACTCCAGGATTAGTGATCATTAAGTCTCAGCTGAAAATAAACAACATGAAGTACCCACATTTGAATGAGCACCACCATAGTTGGGTCCAGACAAGCCCACCACCACCACCCTTACTAGGTGGAGAAATCACACACACAACCCTACATTGCCCTCCCCCCACTACATGGTCTAGGGAAAGAACTGGGACACAGAGAAGGGTCATGTGGGTCATCAGACTTACAGAGCTGCAGGGTTCATGAAATGAGATTGTCTTTCCCCAGAGGGGGCGGGGCACTGAGAGGAACCCTGGTACAGACCGGAGAGCCTCTAAAAAGGGAGGCTGGTATCTGCCTCCACCTGGATGCTCTGTAAGCCACAGAACCTGACCTTTGGTCTGCTTCTCATCTTGACATTTTTGGAAACAAGAGGTCTGCTGGACAACTCACTGCTGTGGGGCAAGAAAAAATTGTGTAGGGTGTCTAGGAAGAATACCGTCTGACCTCCTGCCTCCTTTGTGCTTTGGGTCTTTGTGCTCTCAGAAGTTGAGCGCCATGGCTCCATAAGGGGAGCACAGGTGGAGAGATGTGGCATGTTAGCAGAGGTCTCTAGCAACAGAGAGACCCTGACTTAGCCATCGTGACGCCTGGGAATTCTCCTGACCACTAACATAGTACCCTGCTCAGAGCAAGTGCTCTATTCTTTCTTTTTTTTTTTAATTTTATTTTATTATGTTATGTTAATCACCATACAGTACATCATTTGTTTTTGATGTAGTGTTCCATGATTCATTGTTTGCGTATAACACCCAGTGCTTCATGCAGTACGTGCCCTCTTTAATACCCATCACCAGGCTAACCCATCCCCCACCCCCCTCTCCTCTAGAACCCTCAGTTTGTTTCTCACAGTCCATAGTCTCCATGGTTCGTCTCTTTCCCTCCGATTCCCCCCCTCTTCATTTTTCCCTTCCTGCTATCTTCTTTTTTTTAACATATAATGTATTATTTGTTTCAGAGGTACAGGTCTATGATTCAACAGTCTTACACAATTCACAGCGCTCACCATAGCACACACCCTCCCCAATGTCTATCACCCAGCCACCCCATCCCTCCCAACCCCCACCACTCCAGCAACCCTCAGTGTGTTTCCATAGATTAAGAATTCCTCATATCAGTGAGGTCATATGATACATGTCTCTCTCTGATTGACTTATTTCGCTTAGCATAATACCCTCTAGTTCCACTATTATTTCTTAAATAATAAATAAATGATAAAACTATCATATCACTTTTTGGTATGTTTTTATGGGACTTGTATTTCAAGATGCATTTTAATTTGTGTTTATTTCATATTTCTCCTCCTACTTTATAACCTTTTCGAGACCAAAGACCAGGTTCTAACCTATTACTGTATCCCTGATACGCACCTTTTTTTTAAAAGATCATATTTATTTATTTGACAGAGACACGGTGAGAGAGGAAACACAAGCAGGGGGAGTGGGAGAGGGAGAAACAGGCTTCCCATTGAGGGATCGAGCCTGATGCAGGGCTCGATCCCAGGACCCGGGGATCATGACCTGAGCCAAAGGCAGACACTTAACGACTGAGCCACCCAGGCGCCCCCCTCATACACATCTTAAGTTAGTGCTTTGGACAGAGATATTAAAGAAGTGTTTCTGAATGAGTAAATAGATGAATAAATAAATGTATCAAATAGCCAACACACTGGACTGAATAAACTTCTACTAATCACTGGTCCCACATTCCAAGCTCAGAACTTGATACTGCAATTACCCCAGGCTAATGGGTTAGCCTGGTGATGGGTATTAAAAAGGGCACATTCTGCATGGAGCACTGGGTGTTATGCACAAACAATGAATCATGGAACACTACATCAAAAACTAATGATGTAATGTATGGTGATTAATATAACAATAAAAAATTATTTAAAAAAAAGATACTGCCCTATTTCTCACTATCCTTGTCATGCAATTTCTTTTTCTTCTTTTTTTTCCCCCTTTAGACATTTATTTATTTATTTTAGAGAGAGAGAGAGAGAGAGAGAGAGAGCACATGAGCTGGGGGAGGGCCAGACGGAGACACTTTCAAGCAGACTCCGCCCTGATCGCCGAGCCCGAGTACGGGCTTGATCTCATGACCCTGAGATCATGACTTGAGCCAAAGGCAAGAGTTGGATGATTAACCAACTGCACAATCCAGGAGTCCCTTGTATCTTTGATTTCTTAAAAAAGAGTTGTCTGTGCTTGAATGAAGTGGTGATATTTACTGTGAGAGAAAAAAATAAACACAAAAATAAGTGGAATGGGAGGGTAGGGGGCAGAGATCAGATCATACACTCATTTTGACCTATGTTGGGTTTGAGATACCTGTGAGACATCCAGGTGGCAATGCCAAGTGCACTGTTGTGTGGTCAGCTTATTCTCCACCCCTTCACTTACTCTTCTCGCTACGCCCACAAATGTGGGCCCGTCCCTAGCCAATCCCCATTTCCACCTGCACTTTTACCTAATAGACATCAAATACATGTTTGCTGAATCAGATAAATCCATTCAACATTTGTCTTATTACCCCCTCTTCTGATAGCTCATGATTTTCTTCCTTTTGTTATTTTCTCCTTTCTTTCCTTCTTGTCTTTCCCCTTTCCTCCTGCTACAACGTATATTTATCTGAGCACCTATTATATGCCAAAGTCCATGCTGAGCCTCAAGAATACAGTTTTTAGCATAAAAAGGTAATTTCTCTGTCAGAATTTACAATTATGGCACTGATATAAAATAAGCCCAAGAATAAAATTAGTAATGAACAATGCTGGTATGTTCTGTGGAGCAAAAGCCCATGGCATGTTGTATTGAGTGTGGCTGCTATAGTATGGCCGGGGTTGGGGGGAAAGGGAAAGTTCCGTAAAGGCGGGGTCTGAGAGCGGGAGGAATATTGATATGAACTCGGGTCATAAGGGCAAGAGCCCAGAGGAGCCTGGGCAGAGGACCAGTGTTTGGAGGGGGAGCACACGGAGTTCAAGGTACTGAAAGGTGGGTGCGTGGGTGGCTGAGAACAGAGGGTAAGGGAAGGGTCCTGCAAAATGAGCTGTGCATGCTGTCCATTTTATTTAATTTTTTGACTTTTTCTTCTCCTTTTTCTCTTTTGGTTTTTCTTTTTCTTGTCTATTCTTTTGCCTTTGTTATTTGATTTTATTTTTATTTTTTAACAGCCTAGATATTGGATAACCAAGATAAGATTTAATTTGCATTTAATTGTCTTCCCGATATCTGGATGTATACTCTAAATGCAGGATTTGAAAAACATTAGAACTTGGAAACGAGTTCAAGGGGATTTATATTCTTAAAAGCTGAAATGACATTTAAAATATTTAAATTATACCTTAAAAAGGAAGAATTTAAGAGTACCCAGTACATATTGAGTGAGGATGCATGATGCATTCGTGTAGGGAAATGTTAAAACCTACTTATGTATGTCTGTTTCTTTTTTTTGATTTGCTGCCCACCTGTATGCAGTTGGTTAGTTACCATGGAGCTTTTGATGATTATTCAGGTTTTAATTGTTTTGATTCAGAGCATATATTGTTCAATGTATACCCATAATAGACTACTGAATAAAAATAAGAGCTGTAAAGAACACATGTTCCAGAAATAGAACATTAATGAAAACCATAAAAATAATAAAAATTCTGCACAATCACCCCGATATACAATTCAATAGACCTGTGCAATGCGTTCATCTAATCGAATTTTTTACACCAAATTACCTCTCGTACTTTAGAAATAGAATTAAAAAGAGTAAATATGGTGATTAGTATATCTAAATTGACTTTACATTTATTACAAATAAAAATGATAAATATGCACAATATATAATTTGTGGATAAGTGCTTGCAAATACCACACTCATATAGATTAATCTTTTTAAAACTTTTGAAAGTGTTTTAAGGGCACCTGGGTGACTCAGCCAGTTAAGCGTCTGCCTTGGGCTCCGGTCATGATCCCGGGGCCCTGGGATGGAGCCCTGCATTGGGTTTGCTGCTCAGCGGGGAGTCTGCTTCTCCCTCTGCTTCCGCCCCTCCCCCTGCTCGTTTTCGCTCTCTCTCTTTCTCTCTCTCTTTTAAATAAATAGATAAAATCTTTTTTTAAGTGTTTTAAATGTATAAAAAATGATAATTTAAAAAAATTTTTAGGCGCACCTGGGTGGCTCAGTCAGTTGAGCCGCCAAGTTTTGATTTGGACTCCAGTTGTTTTCTCAGTGTCCTAAGATTGAGCCCCGGGCAATGGGCTCCACACTCAGTGCTTATGATTCTCTCTCTCTCCCTTTTCCTCTGCGCCCATCCGCCTCCACTCGTGTTCTCTCTCTAAAAAAAATTTTTTTCAGAAATTTCTGTAAGTTTCTTAATGTATGAGAATAAATCAATTGATAATTAAAGTTTACAACAGAAATTTCAAAAATGTCTTAAGGAGTTTTCATCAATTTTGGATGCTAGAATATGTCAATTATATTTCAGTCTACTTTTTAGTATGTATTAAATCACTAAATTTACATTTTTGTCATATTATGTTGTTGACACATCATTTTCCTTCATACTTAAATTAAATTAAATAACATAGGTCACTTGATAAGTGGAGAAATTTTGAAATTCATCTCTGTCTCATAAATATTGTTAAATATTATATTAAATGAACTTCATAAATATAATTGTATTAGCATTATGACATAATTTTTTATCTAAAGTCATTTCTTTATAAATCACTTCCTAAAAATTCTAAAATGATTATAAAAATCATAAGGGAGGTCTGTGAGATTATATATTACAGTAAAAGAAATTCATCAATCAAAAAAGTTGGGGAACCCACTACATCAAAAAAATAAATAAATTTAAAAAAAAAAGTTGGGAAGCCATTCAAATGTATTGTAATTATTTTCCAAAGAGTTCAAATACACATAGTAGATATATCATTGAAGAAAAAAGCACACCTGCTGGACACATAACATCCTTTTGTTTTCTTAGCACAATTTGTTTTATCTTCTATAATATTTTACAGTTAAAGTCTTAATATATGCATGCATATACACTTGGACAATCGGTGAAAATGACATTTACAAGTCTTCCCAATTAACTGCATAGTCCCCTGAGTAAATGAGAATAACGTCTTAGAATTTTTTAAGGGAAGAAGCTTCCAAGAGATCTTCAAAAACCTAAGACAATAACCGTCAAATGAATTTATGCTCCAAGTATTCAAGCCAGCATTTAGAATTTCATGTATTTCAAAATGTGTATAATTTTAATTAAGTCCTAAATCACTTTAGATGAAAGTATGCAAAGAAAACTATTTTCCAATTACAAAATCACAGGGATTTAGCTTGGCTCCCTGAGGTCCCTACAAATCACTTAATCCCTTTTCCTCAGTTTCTGATTGGGAGTTAGATCCCCACCATATAGACACAGGATGACCAAATACTCTAACATCTATAACGAGCTTTGATGTTTGGTAATACGGAAGTACTGGTTTGGGGAGCAGCACTATTGTTTTCATTGTGTTTCATTACTTTCCCGACCCAGGGTCTCTGTTGATGTGAGCCCACAACAAAGGATTCATGGTGCGTGTGCTTCAAACTGCCACATTAGCCTCTGCTCATGTTTACACACAAAACATCCACTTACTGGTAAATTAGTATGAAGTATTATTATTTGATATTTTTCAAATTTTCCATTTTTTACCTTCAGAGTCACCAAAATTATTTCATGAATACTATTTGGTCAGAGATGCTCTTAATGTACACACTCTACACTGGATAACAATACCTATTTCACAGATATAATTTGAACGTAAAAAGAAAGTGTGTTTTATAGACTGCCAGATGAGTAAGTCATCAAAAAAGGCTGATACTTAAAATATGTGTATACGATGAGATCAAATATTGCCAAATCAATGTGACTTTCTGAAATCCCAGTAAAAATGAGAGCAGAAAGACTATTTCATTGACATCCATTAGAAGTCCCTTAATAAAATGAAACATATTTTTCTTTTCCTTTTTTTATCAATTTCCATTTCAGAATGATATGAAGGTTTATGTTCCAAACTGGAGCCAAGAACCACCTATTATTTCTCTTGAGGTTTTAAAGAATTTTGCCAGATTTTCCATAGAACTCATGAAGTTGGCAATAAATAAATAAACAAATAAATAGTAAATTTCATAAAATGAGTTTGTCATACAAGGCCTCATTTAAAATATTAATCGATTTTTTTAAGATTTTTTTATTTGACAGAGAGAGACACAGTGAGAGAGGGAACACAAGCAGGGGCAGTGGGAGAGGGAGAAGCAGACTCCCCGCCGAGCAGGGAGCCCAGGGACTCGATCCCAGGACCCTGGGACCATGACCTGAGCTGAAGGCAGACGCTTAATGACTGAGCCACCCAGGCACCCAAAGTATTAATCTATTTAAACTAATACTACTTTATTCTTCCTACATACATTTATTCTGAAAAATTTAAACTAACAATAATTAAAATTGTTTTTAGTTAGACTATGATACATATTTATGAGATACAATACATTAATATGAATGATATAGAATACATTCTATATAGAGAAAAAAATGAGTCTAGTCACACGAGGGTAATTTTATTAAGAAACTACACATGTATTCAAATGGTATAGTTTGAAATAGTTTTGTAGCTCTTGTTTTGTGCATATTAGGTATTCATTATTTGCTAAAGGCCTAAAACATGAAATGAATGAATAAATGAACATATGAAAGAATTGCCATCAGAGAAGATGTAACTTTTTGCTGTAAAAAATGATAATAAATGTTGATTCTCCAAGAGTAGTTTCAGAAAAGACAAGACCATTAGACACACACTCTGGTGAGTCATTAGGATTTGGTGAACAATGGAGAACGTGTGATTGTTTGCTGAGCACCTACTATGTGCCTGCCACATAGTAAAACTGCTGGTTTCCAACACCCTTTTTCTGCCTGTATCTCCCAATTTTGTTCTTTTACCTCTTTCCCTGCTGATGAAAACAAAATCAAGGCAATCCCTCTCCCAGATTCCAGGGCAGATCTTCATGAATCTAAGGTAGTTCATACCCACGGAATTACTCTAATAACTAGTAGTGGGAGAAGGGTAGCCCAGTTAGACTAACAAAAAGGATTTTTTTGGTTTTTTCTTCCTCTCTCTGAATGTAAAAGAAAAGGAGGCCTGTTTTTGCCTGTGCTCCCAGTGGCTCTGAAGTCGTGAGGAAAACCAGCCTGAGGTCGAAGGAATAAACACAGCAAAAAGTGTGATCAAGAGAATAGTAAGCGCATAGGTGAGATCCTGATATGCCATGACTGGTGTCCACCTAATCTCTGGAATTCTTGATGTGAAGGATAATACCTTCCCTATTTGTAAGCTAGTTTGAATAGGGGTTTTCTCTTATCTCAAGCAAAAAGCATCCTAACCAAAAGAATACTACTACTACTAGTAAGAGTAATAATTTCAAGTGCTTAACATTTGTGAAAGAAATCAACAATGTTAGTCATTATATTTGAGATCTTCAAGTTCATTACCATTCCTGTGTCAGTTACCATTCACAGTTGATAATAAATATAATTTACCATCAATTTGTTAAACACTTAGTATATGCAGTATGCTTCCTAATGACTAACTTAACATTTGTAAAATGAGAATAACTGTCTTAGGGCAAAATACAAAGCATAGAGACTTGCCAAAATTAGCAAGTGGTGAGAACAAAATGCAAAGTGCTCCCTGTAAATATTATGCTCTCTGTGCCTCAAATACAGACCCAGAACTATTTGGCAGTCTGGGTAGACCTAAGCATTCAGACATTTAGCAAAACTAACAAAAACTATGGTTTAAAAGGTTAAAGACTGTAAGGACCATTGTTCTTCAATTTCCCTCAATTGTGGCAATCTGAAACACACCATTGGTCAGGCCCTTGGGCAATAAATGCCTCCAAAGGAAGCCATAGAAAAATAAAACAAAACAAAACACAAAGAAACAGCAACACAAATTTTATACCTGAGTTAAAGGCACACTTTCATTGTGAGCTAGGGTTCATATTCCAATTCAATGAAAGTACAGCTTTGCAAATACTCATTGTCTACTAACAACCATGGACTTGAAATTGATTTCAAAATGAAAAAAAAAAAAACCCACATAGGAGTATACAGAAAATGTCTAGTTACACAGTTGTCCACAGAACCTACCTAAAAAAAAGATATATGAACTATTCACATTTTGCTTCCATGAACTGAATTGCTTAATTTATCTTTTTCAGCTTTATGAGAGAACAACTTGTTCTTTAAGGAAAATTTTAAAAGATTAAAGCTGAACATAAAAAAAAGAACTTTCTTCCAAATCTCCACTCACTTCCATTCTATTCCTGTCATTCTATCCCATCTTGATGCCCTGGAAACAGTAATTACCAAGTAAACTAGCTCACATTCACCCCACATAATGTAGAAAGGAAAATGAGAGAGAAACACACACACACACACTCTCTCACACACACACACTCACACACAAATATACCAAACCAAGGAAGAAAATGTGACATTGTACCTCCATTTCTTCAAATAGTCATGAGGACATAGAGGATATTTTATAATTTTATAAATCTCTTTCTTCACTACTCATCCCATGTTCATTTTCTGTAAAATATATGTTAAGTGATTCATCAGTGTGTCTTATTCGCTTGCTGTCTTATTCACCAAGATAATGTAGAAGACAAGCAGTGATTTTAAAGTCAGAAGTTCAGCAAGCAGGGAAAACAAGTGCATAAAAAATGTATAAGTATTTATTCCAGTGAATACAGTGCCTCCAAACAGAAGTATCCAACATAATCTTTCTTCTGCCAGAATATGGTGCTCAGCTAGCTGGGGGGGCTCAGTTTGATTATTTGCAACTGTCAGATTGTGCATTCATTAATGGCAGTAGCACAATTAGCCTTCACCAGGAGGAACCCAGATTCTTAAGTCTAGAGATTTAAGATAGGATAGATCCCTGCTACCACTCCACCTTGGGCAGGAGCCCTGAGGTAGCTGGAAAAGAGGTTAGCACCCACAGAACTGGTCATTTTGTGCACCAGATTATTGAAAATGTCTTCTACAGGGAACCCTTATGAGGAATATTCATTTGGGACACAAATATCCAACTATTCAAACTTTCTTTTCACCAGTCTTCCAGTTGTGTTCCCCCCAAGTCCCTGGCCATCTGATCAAATCATTAATCACTACCCAAGAATCAGTGAGTGTCAAACCAAAAGCAAAATCTCCTTCCAGATAAATGGAGAAGCAGAAGAAACTCTCAGTATTTTTTACTTGGAGAATTTTGCTTCCCCAATATCCCTCAGAGCCAGGATGGGTACTCTAATATATAATACATGGTATATGGGATAAGATATGTGGTACGTGGTATGTAATATCATCTACTATAAATATCATGTTGCCACAGTCTGGTCCTCGCTAGTGTCGGCACACCATGCCCTACTCGTCAGCGGGCCTTAGGGAACGCCCCATGAAGAATGAGTATAGGCTGAAAGATGGTAAAGGAGGGGGTGCCCGGGCACTGTGAGTCACCTGTTCTTAGCATCTGTGTCCTCAGAACCTGCACTAGCCCTCTGCTGATGGGATGCTACCATGCAGACCCAGGTATCAGCAAGTTCACAATGTCTTTTCTACCCAAATCAAAAGACTTCATGGACTTTTCTGTCACTTTTAACCAGATGATTCATACAAGCACCTAAAAAGGACTGGACTTTGGATAGGCCACATAGCTTTGCCGATTATGTGGTCAGAACTCAGTATTCTACTAAAATTAATAGTTTTTCACCTAATAAGATAAAGTTTAGTCTACTAGTTGTAATTGCCTTTGTTTAATTATAACATTCACCATCAAATACATTATCCTTTTAAGATAGTTCTCAGATCTAGATTTTTTTATTGTTGATCTAAACAGATTACTTTCTGTCATATGCTATGCCTTCATTTAAATTTATGTAGAAAGAAAGATAGAGAGAAAGAAAGAGAGAGAGAAAGGGAGAAAGGGAAAGGGAAGGAAGGAAGGAAGGAAGGAAGGAAGGAAGGAAGGAAGGAAGGAAGGAAGGAAGGAAGGAAGGAAGGAAGGAAGTTAGTTTATGTTTTTCTGTTCCAGCCATGTGTTCTCCTCTTTACCATTTTTGTATTCTGATCAGATGCTATTGAGCATCTGCCAAGAGTTGTTTTTTGTGTTAAGTATTCTCATCGATATTGATTTGATTTTGGCAATTCAGCTACTTAACCAGCACTGTCGGATTGTGTGAAATAGCACTTTATTTTTTACAGAGTACTTCACATGCATGATCTCAGTTTAGATTCACAATAAATCTAGGAGGTGAGGTAAGCAGAGAAGGTATTCATTCTTTCATTCACTAATTTTCTTTATTTTTTGACTTCTTTTATTAATAGACTATTTTTAGAGCAATTTTCGGTTTACAGAAAAATTAAGCAAATAGTTCCCAGGCCTCCCATAGCCTCGCTCTTTCACGTACAGTGTCCCCTATTACATCTTGCGTTAATGTGGTACACTTGTTATAATCGATGACTCAATATTAATAGATTATTATTAGCTAAAGTCCATAGTTGTCATGAAGACTCACTCTGTGTTATTCAGTTCGATGGGTTTTGACAAACGCATCACATCTTGTGTCTCAGTCTGCATGGGCTACCATGCATAGCCTCTGTGGCTTAAACAACAGAAATTAATTATCTCCCAATCTGAAGGCTGGAAGTCTGAGATCAGGATTCTAGCACGGTCAGTTCCTAGTAAGATTCTTTTCCAGGTTGCAGATAGCTGCCTTCTCGCAGTGTCCTCACATAGTGGAGAGAAAGAAAGAGAGCTCTCAGAATTCTCTGGTGTCTTTCTTCTAAGGGCACTAATCTTATCAGATCAGAGCCCCGCCTTTATGGCCTTGTTTAACCTTAATTATTTCCTTAAAAGCCTTATCTCCAAATACGGTCATATCAGGCACTAGGACTTTAACCTAATGAATTTTGGGGTGGACACAGACTTTCAGTCCATAACATCAAGTAGCCATAATTACAGAATCATACAGAATAGTCTCATCACCATAAAAGTCCTCTGTGCTCTGTCTATGCATCCCTCCCCCTCTACTAACCCTTGGCAAGCACTGATATTACTGCCTCCATAGTTTTTCTTTTCCAGAATGTCATATAGTTGGAATCATACAATATGTAGCCTTCTCAGACTTGCTTCTTTCATTTAGAAATATACATTCAAGTTTCCTCCGTGTCTTTTGGTGGCTTGGTGGATCATCTCTTTTTAGCATGGAATAATATTCATTGCCTGGATGTTATCTTGTGGTGGACCAAGAGTCCTAGAAAGATGAACTTGTTGGGGCACCTGGGTGGCTCAGTTGGTTAAGCAACTGCCTTCGGCTCAGGTCATGATCCCAGGGTCCTGGGATCGAGCCCCGCATCAGGCTCCCTGCTCAGCCAGAAGCCTGCTTCTCCCTCTCCCACTCCCACTGCTTGTGTTCCCTCTCACGCTATCTCTCTCTCTCTCTCTGTCATTAAATAAAAAAAAAAAAAATCTTAAAAAAAAAAAGAAAGATGAACTTGTTATAGAGAGGAGTGATACGGTCGGGTTCGTGATCATGTAAAAAACAGGATTGTCAAAACTGAAGTAACAGAGGGGCCATTTAAGCCTTAGGGATGGTGAGGGGGAGTATATGTTTTTAAATAAGTAGGAGATAAAATTGACAATACTTGTCAGTTGAATGTAAAGGTAAACAAGAATGAACATTTGAACCTGTATTCAAGGTTTTAAGTTGGAATGAGTGATGGATCGTGTTGCAACTAACAAAGAAAAGAAACACTCTTGAGTTGAATTGAAATAATAATCTCAATTTTCTAAATATTGAACATGGGATGCCTTTAGAAATTTGTCGAGAGTTGTTTCAGTCAAGGTCCCAACACAAAGTATATGGTGTACTCAAAAAAAAAAAAAAAAGGCTCGAAGAGACTTAAATAAACTATTCAAAAAGTTGTGAGTAGTGTTAGAGGAAACTAGTAAGAAATGATGGGACATTCCAAGTCTAGAAATCAGAGGTAAGGCTCTGCCACTGCCACGCTGGAAGAGATAAGGGAAGAGTGTCATTTTCAACCCAATAAGAACTTTAGCTATAGGCATAGACAAGATCAGTGGCCATCAGTACCGGAACACAATCACTAACAACCTGCTGACTGAGAGAAAGGGTACCAAGAGATGAGTATGCCCAACTTTCTTCTGCTCCCCCACCATCTCCTGCCACTAGCTTTCATTGTTCAAACACAAATGGACATCAGAGGACAAGTGAGACTGTCCATGTAGCCACAAAGGTAGGCCTTCTGGGCCCCATAACAGAGTAAGGAAGGGGAAGGTGACAAATTTCAGAGATCCGGAGAATATCCTCCAAAGAGAATATTCTAGAATATTCTAGATCAGAGGGATATCTAATCTAGAGATTACATTTAGGGATTTATCACCACGAAGGTAGCAATTGAAGCAATAAAACAGATTATAAAACTTAATTCACAAACAATTCATAAAGTTATAAATTATAATTATTTATAGTATATAATGTAATTGTTATAATTTATCATTATAATTTATATTATGTAAATTACATATATAATTTATAAAGTTATTTGCCTAAAGTCTATCAAGTAGTAAGCCCTCTGATCTTCTCGATCCTAATCCACTTTCTCTCTCTCCTTTTTTACACTAGTTATCTGACCCTAGCAATGATAATAGGCATTGACCATCAAACTTAGTGATACAGTCTTTTGTATTATGCTTTAGAATTTTTTTTCTCCTCTCTCCCAGTCTTCAGGGTTCAGATGGAGCTGAGCCTCTGTCCTAGCTTCAGAGTGGAGCACATGTTCCAGACTTGGCTAATTAGAATATTCCATTTCTCTGGACATGATGATTGATTCAGGGCTTGCCATATGTCCCAAATTATCCCAATCAGAATAAATAGCTGGAAATGTTGGCAAAGAGGCTTTCTCCTGAGATTGCTAAGGTTTTAAGAAATGAGCCAAGTGTTGCTGATGGCCTTTTCTGCCACCACTGGGAAAAGTCTAAGATTAGAACCAATACACATATCAAAAAAGAAGAAAAAAGTGGAGGAAAGTTTCTACAGCCTGCAATCCGTGAAGCCACTTTAACCTCTGGACTTTGCAGTTATGAAAAGAAAAGAATGTTAATGTCAGTTAAGATTTCATGCTAATGCCAGTTTTCGTTTGTTTCTGTCATTTGCAGCTGAACGAATGCAAGCTAATATATTTATGTTGACTTTCATAAATATATAGAATTGGTTTCAAAGTTTAAATTGAACTGGACCATTGAAGATCTTCTGTCAATCCAGAAATATGTTAAGTTGCTATTTTTTAAGAGCTTGACATTAACAAGTGAGTACTATAATTATGACCCTCAAGGAGAAATCCACATAGAAGTTTGAACCTAAAGGAGTTATTCCTAAACTTCTGGGCCCTTTATTCAGGCCAATTTCATAATAAAAAAGAAAACAAAGGAAAATAAACGTATCTTTATAGGAAACATACACTTTAAAATTTGGATAACTCTCTCCATTTTATTTTCATGCTTTTATTTTGGCAAGTCGTGACTAGGAACCTCAAAGCCAAAATAACATAAAGCAAAAAATGGGGTAATAAAAATTCTATATCATTAAATATTACTTATAGAGAATTTAAAAATTCAAACAAACGAATGGCTCTCAGTTTTCCATTTGCTCTTATTTATGTTTATCAAAATGCAAATGGGGCCGAGTTGTATGATTTATTAATTTATATGTAGAAATAATTCACGATGTTTGAAATTGAAATAGAATGCCTGATATAGCCATTTCTCATGACAGCAAAATTACTCTGGGTTACAGAAATGTCTTTTCAATTTGCAGTGCAAGGTTATTTCAACATTATAAAAATAGAATTTAATGAATTTGGGTAGAATTATTTCCAACATATGCATGAGATGATTTCAAGATTTGAGGGAAAGGGGATAAAACAAATATTTCTTCAAAGATGTTTTCCTTCCAGCCCTAATAGTGACAACATTAAGTTTGCCCTCTGCAAATTGTGTCATCTGGTCCTCACCAGAAGCGGCCTCTTACTATGTGGCTGCCATTGGTCCAAGGCAGGGCTGGCCTCCTCCCTTTCACACCAATTTTCTGGTTTGAGTGCACGTGCTCTGAGGCGTATAAACTGCTTTACTTCCCTTATTAAGACATTGGCATAAGTGTCCCTGGAGGAGTGAAGAAAGACTTCAAAATTGAAATGAACCACCCTTGGGATTTAATGTTCTTGTCATGTAGGGTTTCTTCTTTTCTTTCTTGTGTTCTTTTCTCCTTTCTTTTTATTTTGATAAAGACTATAACAGCAGGGAATATACAGACCCTGAAATCGCCAGAAAATGAAATGTTTCCGCCGCACTGAGACGCATTTAGTGCTAAGACAGAAATTTAGGTCCTTCTATTGTTCTTTTGTAAGGAGGAGTTTAAAAAAAAAAAAAACACAGATGGAATAGAAATAATTTCAGAGTGATGGGAGAGCCCCATGCTTCAGGATACACTGCTCTCTTATCATTTTCAGGGTGTTTGGTGATAAAAGAAAGTGAAGAAAAAGGGAAATTTCCTAATCAGAATTCCAACAGCCAGAGTGGATCAACCAGAGAAAATGAAGGTCAGGCTTGTACTCATTAAAGTAACTTTTCAAAAGGAGAGATTTCAGAATCAGCAACGCGGAGTGACTATTGCTAAATTCATTGTTGATTGTTCTTGCAACTTCTTGTTTTATGTACTCTTCTCTATTTTCTTCTTCCGTGGAATAGCTTCATAATATGTACATACATATACATACATATATGCACACGCCCATAGTTGTGTCTTTCTTTTTACTTCAATGTCTAAATTTAGATTGCTGATATTTCATTGTTCTGGAAAAATCACATTCAAAAGAAATTTAGAGGTTGTTTAATTCAAAAAAAATGCAGTGAACAGTTCAATGCACATATATTTTTAATCCAAAAAATAAGAAAGAATAAACTATGCTTTTTATACATGTTCTTTTTATTGTTAAAAAGTTCTTTATCTGATATTTTTCAGATGATAGCAGTATTATGTGACTGTTGTAAACAAGTAAAATAATAGAATAGAATAGAAATATGTAGAAATGCATACCCTCCACCTCCCACCATCTCACCCCACTCAGTTAACCAATGCAATGCCTTTGGATAAACCCTTTCATGCTGCTAAATTCATTGATCCTATATGAGCATATATATGGAGGTTCCATGGTGATTTTAGTGAAAAATAACCATTACATTTTTGACAAATTGCTCTTTTTATTTTGAAGATAGAGATTAAAGTAAGATTTAAGTTATAAATTTTTTAAACTTTTTAAATATAAAATTGGCAACATATACAAAAGCAGACAGATTAGTACAATGAATACCCATGAACCCATCACACACCTGGAACAGTAATCAGCTGATGAATAGTATTTTTTAACCTCAACCTCCCCAGTCAATTATACTGAAGCAAATTTAGACACCATATGATTTCATCCATAAATGTTTAAGACGTATCCCTAAATGATGATTTTTTTTTTAACAGGAACATAATATTTCTAAACAATCTAAAAAAATATGCAGTTTCCAAATTCCCAGTTTTCTCAAGATGCATTTTTCTTGTTTATTAGTTTCTTTGTTGTTGTTTTTTTTTTAAGATTTATTTATTTATTTGAGAGAGCGAGAATGAGAGAGAGAGAGTACATGAGGCGGGGGAGGGTCAGAGGGAGAAGCAGGCTCCTCGCTGAGCAGGGAGCCCGATGCGGGACTCGATCCCGGAACTCCGGGATCATGACCTGAGCCGAAGGCAGTCGCTTAACCAACTGAGCCACCCAGGCGCCCTAGTTTCTTTGTTTGAATTAGGATCCAAATAAGACCTGAATATTGCAATAGATCAATATGTCCCTTATATCTTCCTTAATCTATAAGTTTCCCCTCTCTCTCCCTTCCTTTCTATCTCTGCAGTTTATGGGGGTGGCGGGGAGGTGGCAGGGAGGCAGATTGTTAAGTCTCACAGAGTTTCTCACTATCTGGATTTTTTGCAAGGATACCTCATAGGTAAGATTGTATATTTCCCTAAGAGGCACACATCTGGGAATCTCTTTTTGTGATAGTAGCAGCCATTAATGACTATTGCCTATTTCCATTGATTTATTAATGGTTACTAAATTGTTACCGTCTGATGATATCATTTCTTCTTGATTTATGACCTGAAATATTTCTATATAAAAAGGAAAAGCCTCTCATCAATAACTTGGTTACTCTGAGGAATAAATTGTACAGGAAAGAGAGGACAAATTGTTCACATTTATCCTTTACTTCCTTTCTTTCAAAATAATAAGTAATTCCAGTATCCTCCAGAGATGACCAATCATTTCTAAATATCAATATGAATTTATGGATTCAAGCATATTTGGCATGTCTTAATCCATCCTGTGTTTACTATCCTTCACAATGTTTAAATTGTCACATCTTTTGTGACTTCGTAGCTCCTTGGGCCCAACTCTGGTAGTCTCTGATAACTATTTTCCCCTCAAAGGACAAGGTACATCAGGTTTGGGTTATGCGTTACCTACAACAGATCGGGAATTATCCATTTTGCCAAGCATCCCTGGTTCACCTTCATGAGAAATGGTAGTTAAAATGACATATTTCTAGGGAATAGATTACCACCTGTGCATTACTGAGTCAAATGACCTGTATGTCTTTATTTTTAATGATAATCAGAACCCCATAAAGAATAATAAGTTACTCATTGTTACTATGTTTGTCATTGCCCCTAAGCTTTCTTCTAGCCTACTGTAATAAGTCTAGGAAATTTAATTTTGTACATGAGTAATCTCATATATAGAAAACCGTAAAGACTTTACCAAAAACTGTACGATTCTCATGTCAATTCTATTGCGTTTTTTTCCACACCACCAAGCAATTAACTCAATTCTGACACTATCTATCTGGAGAGAGCCTCAGATCATACAGTTTATGGTCTACAAGATGCACCCACTTCGGAGACCAAAAAAAAGTCCAGGTTGTCACTTATGCTTCTCACTAACCGGCTTTAGATCAAACTGGCTCACTTCTTGGATTCAATTTACTTGGGTAGAGCAGCTCACAGACTTCAGAGAAACATTTTACTTACTAGATTATTATTATTTATTATAAAAATATATTACGAACAAATTGTCAGATGGAAGAGACACATAGAGCAAGGTATGTGGGAAGGGGTGCAGAACTTCCCTGCTTTCCGAGCATACCACACTCCCCAAATCTCCATGGATTCACCAACTCAGAAACTCTCTGAACCCTGTCATTTTGGGTTTTTATGAAGGCTTCCATACATGGGCATGATTGATTAAATCATTGGCCTTTTGGCAATTGATTCCACCTCCAGCTGCTCTCCCCTCTCTGGAGACAGAGGGAGGGGAAAACTGAAAGTTCCAACTCTGCAATTAAATGGTTGGTTCCCTGGGCAACCTGCCCCCTTGCTTAGAAACTTCAAAAGGTCACCTCATTAACATAAACTCAGGTGTGGTTGAAATGGGTTTGTTATGAATATCAAGACACACCTTTACCTCTCTCATCACTTAAGATATTCCAAAGGTTTTAGGAGCTCTGTGAAAGTCAAGGGGATAAAGGCCAAATACATATTTCTTATTACAAATCAAAACATCACAACTGTTAAAACTAATAAATGAATTCAGGAAAGTTGTAAGTTGCAAAATCAATAGACAAAAACCAGTTGTATTTTTATACATTAACAAGAAACTATCAGAAAGAAATTAAGAAAACAATCTCATTTACAATAGCATCAAAAACAATAAAATACCTAGGAATAAATTTAACCAAGGAGATGAAAAATATGTACACCGAAAAGTATAAAGAAATTGAAGAAGACACAAATAAATGGAAAGATATTCCATGTTCACTGATTGAAAGAATTAATATTGCCAAAATGTTAATACTATCCAAAACAATCTACGGATTCAATGTAACATCTATCAGAATTCTAAAGGCATTTTTCACAGAAATAGAAAAAACAATTCTAAAATGTTTATGGAACCACAAAAGTATCCAAATGCCCAAAGCCATCTTGAGAAAGAAGAACAAAGCAGGAAGCATCATACTTCCTGATTACAAAGCTATGGTAAACAGAACAGTATGGTTTTGGCATAAAAACATACACAGAGTTCAATGGAACAGAATAAAGAGCCCAGAAATAAATCCATGCATGTATGGTCAAATCATTTTTGACAAAGGAGCCAAGAATATACAATAAAGGGTAAAGGATCATCTCTTCAATAAATGGTGTTGGGAAAACTGGACATCCATGTGAAAAGAATGAAACTGGGCCCCTTTTTTACACCATACATAAAAGTCAACTCAAAATCGATTAAAGAGGGGCACCTGGGTGGCTCAGTTAAGTATCTGTCTGACTCTTAATTTCAGCTCAGGTCATGATCTCAGGGTCATGAGACCAAGCCCCACACTGGGCTCTGTGCTCAATGGAGAGCCTGCTTGAGATTCTTTCCCACTGTCCCTCCCTCTCCTTGTGAGTGCATATGCACACTTGCTCTCTCTCTCTTTAAAATAAATAAATAAATCTTTTAAAAAACAATTAAAAATAGAACAACCATATAATCCAGCAATGCCACTTCTGAGTATATATCCAAAGGAAACAAAATCACTCTGTCAAAAGGTGTCTGTACTTTCCTGTCCAACACAACATTATTTATAATAGCCAAGTTATAGAAACAACTTAAGTGTCCATCAGCCGATGAATGAATAAAGAAAATATGGTGTATATATATACACACAATGGAATATTATTCAGCTTTTAAAAAGAAGGAAATCCTGCTATTTGCAACAACATGGATGAAACTGAAGGGCATTTTGCTAAGGGAAATAAGCCAGACAAAGACAATTACTGCATTGTATCACTTACATGTAGAAT
Organism: Zalophus californianus; assembly: GCF_009762305.2. Classification (NCBI taxonomy): domain Eukaryota; kingdom Metazoa; phylum Chordata; class Mammalia; order Carnivora; family Otariidae; genus Zalophus; species Zalophus californianus. The sequence goes on from NC_045598.1 coordinate 128,933,558, forward strand.
CTTTAAAAAAAAAAAAAAAAAAAGAACAAAAACAAAAAAGTGATCTCATAAAAACAGAGACCAGAATGGTGGTTGCCAGGGGCTGAGAGATAGGAAAATAGGGAGAGACTAGTAAAAGGATATAGACTTTCAACTGTAAAATGAATAAGGTCTGAGGATCTACTGTATAACATAGTGACTAAAACTGATAATACTGTATTTTTTCTCCCAATTTTATTAAGACATAATTGACATATAACATGTATCCATTTAAGGTGTACAACATAATGATTTGATATATGTATATATTGAGAAATGATTACTACCATAAGTTTAGTTAACATCCAATACTTCATAGAGTTACAAATTTTTCCTTGTAATGAGAACTTTTAAGATCTACTCTCAGCAAAATTTCAAATATACAATACAGCCTTGTTAACTATAATCACCATGCTGTATACTACATCCTCAGAACATACTTATAATTGGAACTTTGTTCTTTTCGCTCCCCCTTCACATCTGGCAACCACCAATCTAGTCTCTGTATCTACAAGTTCAGATTTTTTGGATTCCACATATGAGTGTGATCATGTAGCATTTGTCTTAATACTGTATTCTATAATAGAAATTTGCTAAAATATTAAAACTTAAGTGTTATTACCCACAAAAAGGTATATATGTGAGGTGATAAATGTGTTAATTAACTCAATGATGGGAGTTGTTTCACAGTGTATGTATATATCAAATCATCACACTGTATACTTTATTATAACTTTTATTTGTCAATTATACATCAATAAGGCTGAAAAATAAAGTAGAATGCAGTTCTTTGGGCAGCAAAAAAAAGAAAATTATAATGGAACAATTCCTTCAAACTTCTAAATAAAAGGATTTCCTAACTAGAACACCACCCCCAGCCAAGCTACAGATCAAGCCAGAGAGCTAATAAAGACTTTTTCAGACAAATGAGGTCTCAAAAATTTTACCTTCTTTGCACCCTTTCTCTGAAATCTACTGGAGGATACACTCCAGAAAAATGAGGGTGTAAACTAAGAAAAAGGAAGAAATGGAATACAGGAAAAAGGAGACCCCACACTGAAGAGAGGGGCAGGAATCCCAAGAGATGAAGAGGGATACTCAGGATGTAAGCTCTGACCTGCACACAAGTCAAGCAGGCCACATATACTCAGCTCAGAAGGTTCTGGCAGGGATTTCATCAAGAAGATAAAAATGAGAGAACTGCTGACCAGCTCGAAGGTCTTCAGGACTAACTTCATACCCTCGTGCCTTTCCTGTGTCACTGAGTCTTCTAGATATTCAGGTTATTAATTCCACATATCATGAAATTTAGACAAATGACTGGCATTGGGGGGCGTCTGGGTGGCTCAGTCATTAAGCGTCTGCCTTCGGCTCAGGTCATGATCTCAGGGTCCTGGGATCAAGCCCCGCATCGGGCTCCCTGCTCCGCGGGAAGCCTGCTTCTCCCTCTGCCACTCCCCCTGCTTGTGTTCCCTCTCTCACTGTATGCCTCTCTGTCAAATAAATCAATAAAAAATCTTTAAAAAAAATGGCACTGGAGTAAAATTATTGACAAGGACCCCCCCAAAAATGAAGCAAATGAAAACAAGATTATTATCTTCAGAGAAAACAAAACCATGCTGACAAGAAAAGCAAGAATTACTTACTACATGGCTCAGCTATGATTAGCATTTACCTTGATATCACCAAGATACTATAAACACCGAATATTGATGTAATCAAAATTTTGATCCCACCATGTCGGGAGGATGAAACAATGTAAAGAATCTATGTGTGTTGGGTTAGTGGAGGTAGATAAAGGAGAGCTACATCTTCATCTTCTATAGGGAGAGGCAGATAACACCTAAGCTGAAAGTTAGAACTAGCAAGAATATCATGGACTTTAGAGATGTGGGGATCAATTTTAAAACCAGCTAAAAGAAAGAGAAGAGAAATCTGGGGGAGGACAGAGAGAATTGCTAATTCTTAGAAGATAACTCATACAACTATCTAGGTCTTTATATGTATACACCATTGTGATAAAAATAAGAGAAAATAAAAATCACTTTTATGAAAATAGGCTTAGTAAACTACATTTTAAAATTGTGATTTCCCAAATGAGATAAAGAACACTTCTTCAGAGCTTACTTCCATAATTTATTTCATCATGAAATCTTTTTATCATTGATAGAGGCTCTCCTACCTTCATTAAAGAAAAATTTTCTTCATCAAAGTTTATTAAAGAATTAGTACAATTCGCCCATTTATTTATTCAGTCAATAAATATCTATTGAAGCATCTTTGTCTTAAAGGTCTTCACAATACCTCAGGGGAACACGAAACCAAAAATCTTTGGCTTCTATAGAAAAGAGCAGAGAAAGTGGTATTAGAGTACAGGACAGCGATTCACCTGCCTGAGAGTGTCTCACAAAGCTTCACAGAGTTACTTTATCTAGTCTGAAAGAGAGATGATGTAGGGTTTTATTTAAATTAAATCTAAATTTAAATCTACAAGATATGTAGATTTGTAACGTAATTCAGTATAGTGTGTGTTATGGAGTGCATCTTTGTTCGGATCATTCTATTTACGTGTGAATCACACTATTCACGTGTGAATAAGGATAAGGTCGTTACACTCATAAGGAACAAAATAAGGAGGAGAAAGGTAAGCACGGATGTAAAAATTCAGAGAGTCATCGCAGCTTAGGAATCTGGAGTTTGGAGAAAGTGACTTTCAGGAGGTGAGACCTGCTTCAATGTTTGTCCGTTCCATTGATTTATAGGAGGACACTGGCATTACCCGTTCACTCAGTCTTTCATTCACTCAACTGCGATTACTGAGTGCCAACTATAAAGACACTGGCTAGGTACTGGGTACACAAGGTGTACGTAAGCATAGGTGAGGGAACAGGTCACAAAACAGGTTCAGAGAAATGAGAAGAGCCCAGGAGGGTAGGTGTATAGGAGGGAGTTGGGTGGGGAATGGGCAGGGAGGAGAGGAGAGGTAGAACAGGAAAGTGAGTCATAAAAATGAAGGAAGGAAGGGTAAGCTGTTTGATAATTCCGCCCTTCCCGACTTATTTTTCCCAATGCCCTCTAATCTCTAAATTATTCATTGTCTGCTTTTAGGCATCTTTAAAACATTTTAAAAGAACAATTCCATTTCTTAAACTGAACCCCCGCAGAAGCAAGGTTTTACAACTAGAGCATTTGCCATCCTTCTTGGTGTTACATGGATTACCTCACTGGCGCCTTAGAGTGAAGAAGAAACCCTTCCTAGAGCCCAGCTCTGTGAACCCTTGTGTAATATTCTGCCACTCCCCTGCCGGTGGTGCCTTCATTCCTTCGAAGGACAGAAATGGAAAGTTCAATGTTTCAAGGTTCATCCTCACATATCAGCACTCTGTTCCTTTTTATGGCCAAATAATATTCCATTGTATGGATTTACTACATATTGTCTATCCATTCATCTGTTCATGGACATTTGGGCTGCTTTTAGCTTACATTCATGTACAAGCTTCCCTAGAGCCAGAAATCAGATGGGTGTTGCAGGGCCTGGGGAAGGGGGGGTGGGGAGTGACTGCTGAATGCATTCAGGTTTTCCTTTAGAGGTAATGAAATTTTTCTAAGATTAACAATGGGATTGCCTAACATTATGAATATACTTCATGCCACTGAATTGTGCACGTGGTCAATGTTACATTAGGTGTACTTTAAAATGAAAAATGAAGGAGCAGCTCACTTTGTCATCTCTGTCAGAAGTGCCATTTCCCTTCTCGCTCCTACCACCTGTCACCTGCCTGGCAACTTCCTCCTCCCCGCCCTTACGGAAGTAAAGCTTGGGCTCTGGACGGCACTGGAGCTGTGTTTAAATAAATAAAAAAATAAATAAATAAATAAATAAATAAATAAATAAATAAATAAATAAAATTTTAAAAAACTAAAAGAAAATTAAAAAAAAAAAAGAAACTGTAGGCAGAAAATGTGCAAGCAACCAACTTGACAGCAGAGCTTACCTGGCCTGGATAGTCCACAGGAAATCATCTGTTTTTGTTGATCTTTCTTCACTTTGCTGAAATCTTCCACAGTTTCTCTTAAAACTGTTCTTCAGGGTGCCTGGGTGGTTAAGCATCCCACTCTTGATTTCACCCAGGTCCTGGGATGGAGCCCCGCCACAGGCTCCCCACCCAGCGGGAGTCTGCGTCTCTCCCTCTCCCTCTGCCCTTCCCCCTGCTCGCGCTCTCTCTCTCTCTCTCTCTTCCTCTCTCAAATAAATAAGTAAATCTTTAAAAACAAAACAAAACAAAACAAAACTGTTCCTCAAATACAGCTAACTGCAATCTCATTCCAGCTCATTCCCAACCTTTGACGTCAGGAACACACACATCCCGCACTTGGAGCCCCTCATGCCTCCTTTCTCCTTGCTTTGGGAATAGGAAGTTATCTACGCAGCTCTGTGAGCCACTACACGCACAGACCTTCATCTGGGGGAGAAGCTAGGCGGAAAGTCCAGCAGCAAGATTCTTAAGGCTGAATGATTTCACACATGTTGCCCTCAGAAGTAGAAGCCAGAGATCCGCTTTCCTTGGTTATCAGGAGTTAATAGCACACCAGACGTGGCAACCAGGCGTGGAGCTCCTCCCCACCTTACCCCCACCTCTAGTTTTCTTGAGAAAAGTGACAGTAAAACTAGGCTGTTAGCTCTGTGTTTCTCAATGTTTGCATTCATCTGCTGATTGGGAGAAACTTAGTTTGTTTCTGAGGAGGTATGGTGTGTTTTTTTAATTCAACCACCACGGGTAAGATGTTTCACTGTGCCTAATAATTAGAACAAAACCAGTGATAAGAGGGGCGCCTGGGTGGCTCCACCGTTAAGCGTCTGCCTTTGGCTCAGGTCATGATTCAGGGGTCCTGGGATCGAGCCCCGCCTCGGGCTCCCTGCTCGGTGGGAACCCTGCTTCTCCCTCTCCCCCTGCTTGTGTTCCCCTTCTCACTGTGTCTCTCTCTGTCAAATAAATAAATAAAATCTTTAAAGAAGAAAAAAAAACTAGTGATAAGAATTATAAAAGAATCTTTAGGAACTTCACATTGCTGAATAGATAGATGATTTGCAGTTATCTGCTACACACACTAGATGATTTGCAGTTATCTGCTACACACACATCGATAAAATCAGGTTAAAATGAATCTCTAGGGTAGGTTTGCAAGACAAAGATACATTCTAAAACAGAAGTAGGAGGCCCCAACATTAGGTTTTGTTAGATATTTGTGTGTCGCAAGGGAGAGGGGAGGTGACCATTGCTTCTTTATAAGCTCGTAAATTACTTGGGTTCGTCCTTTTGGTAGAAAATTTTGTCATTAGAAATTACAATAAAGTATTTAGAAAATTTAAATTTAGTGAAGCACAAATGTAAACGGTCAGAGTCCTCAAACCAGGTTTATTTTCATTTATCTCTAGGGAAAAACCTAAAAACACTTGGTACAGATTTGTTTGACTATCCCCCCCCCTTTTTTTAACCACACTCCACGGCCAGTGTGGAGCCCAGCACAGGGCTTGAACTCATGACCCTGAGATCAAGACCTGAGCTGAGTTCAAGAGTCAGATGCTCAACTGACTGAGCCACCCAGGCGCCCCTCCCCTTAATTACTTAGAGTGAAAGTTTTGATTTGCCACCTACCCTATTACAAAATTCAATTGTTGATACTCTTTTTCTTTGTCTCTATTCTCTCTGAAATGATCTTTTTTTGTCCTTACAGAAGACACCAAAGATATATTCCTGACTAAAGTTGACTTACAGACATTTTTAGACAAGTTTGTTTTTGTCATAGGAAGCTCCTTAGAAACCTACCTAGAAGGTAGGTCACCTTCAAAATGAGTCACCATTTTGCTCTCTGCATCATTTTTTCAAACAGAATTTTTTAAAATAACAATATATTTATTGAAATATAATCCACATACTGTACACTTCACCCTCTTAAAATGTACACCTTAAAGATATTCGATATATTCACAGAGTCACAGAGCCCTCATCACAATAATTTTAGAACACTTTCATCACCCACAAAGGAAACCACATACCCATTAACAGTCACCCCTCTCCCCTTTCCCCAGCTCCTGGCAACCACTAATCTACTTTCTATCTCTATGGATTTAAGTGTTTCAGATATTTTTTATAAATGGAATCATGCAATATGCAGTCTTTTGTGACTGGCTTATTTCACTTAGCATAATGGTTTCAAGGTTCAACCATATTGCAGCACATGTCAGTACTCCATTCCTTTTTAGAGCCAATTAATATTCTAGGATTGTATGGATATACCACATTTTATTTGTCCATTCATTGGTTGATGGGATTTGGATTGTTTCTACCTTGGGTTCTTATGCATAAGGCTGCTCTGAACATTTGTATACAAGTTTTTGTACAGACATATGTTTTCATTTCTTTGGGACTCATATATAAATGTTAACTTAATATAGACTGGATTTAACTCTGAATTACCTGGGTAGATAGATACTCTAAGTGCGTGAATAGGTGGTAAAACATACTCTGCCTACTTTCCTCCTTTCCTAGTCTTCCCACACCCAACTATTGTTTTCATAGGTTATCAGTTTTAAACAACCTACAAATGGAACATTTGTAAATTAAGGATGTCTTCTCTGTATGTTTTTAATTGCGCTTAAACAAAAATATGAACTCATTCCATTTCTAAATAAAATCACACTAGCACCTGGGTGGCTCGGTTGGTAACATGTGGGACTCTGGATTTTGGCTCAGGTCATGATCTTAGGGTCCTGGGAGGGAGCCTCCCATTGGGCTCCGTGCTCAGCAGGGAGTCTGTTTGAGATTCTCTCTCCCTCTGCCTCTGCCCGCCCCCCCCTCTAAAATAAATAGATAAATACATCTTTAAATAAAATCACATATACCCTTCCCCAAAACTCAACAGAAGTGAGATGTTCTTCATCTAAAGCCAGATAGGCAAATGCTTTTTTCACTCAAGTGCAAACTCCAATCAGTTGTTAGTGGTTCCTGGAATAGTCTATTAAGAAGGATTCTGAAGCCTTTGTCAGGTTCAAAAGAAGATTGCAGTGATCTGCTTATGAACTTTTGTTGGTGTGGGAATGTGGCACCGAAGACATTTATTTGTCTTTCCTGGTGTTTAAAATATTCTCCCATTAAATTAAGGACAGCAGAATGTGGTTTTATGTATGTTCCTTCTAAACAGTTTTTCCATAGGTAAGACCACTTGTATTTTTACTTAAAAAGACAAGATTCTATTGGTGCTTCATTTGGAGAACAGTCTAGTTAAATAAGGAAGAGTAAGAAGAAAATCAAGGGTTGGAAATAAATATATTAGATAAGAATGCCTTCAATATAATATTTGAATAACTTCTATGGTGACCAGAGTAACAACAACCAATTTAGAGGAAAATCTCTTTGGGCAAAGCTTGGTGCCCAAAGGGAGTTTAGTACAGCAGCCATATTTTCCAAGCCTAAATTGGAACATACAATCCCATTAATGATTTTTTTTAAGGAATGACTAAATTTATTGATATAAAGATATTTTACAAAGATATTAAATAGATAAAAAATTAAATAGCATTCAGGGATGTTTTAAATAAATCACCTTTGTGTTCAATGTGATATTAAAAATATATGCAAATACAATGTATTGGGGAATGGTCCTGGAAAATGCAGGACTATTGATTTAAATAGCAGAAAAAGAATTTTAGAGCTGCTGCTCACTGATTTCTCTAACGAACAACCCTTACATCCCATCCTGCCAGACCCATCACCTCCCTGACATTCATCACCTCCTTTAGCTTCTGACTGAAATCTGTATACAGGATATCAACTGTTCTGGTCAGCCAGAAACATACATTTCTCTCCAGAATGAGCTAATATTCTTAAGAGCAAACTGTCACTCAGGTTCTGAGAGCTCGATTTCTAGAGACTTTCTAGGTTAGCATTAATTTCAGGGTCATTCACATTAGATTCTAGATTCCACCCTTCCGGAATCCTTAATCTCCCCTTCTAATCATTTGCTTACTCTGTAGGGGTTGCTTAGTTTTAGTTTTAGTTTTAGTTTTAGTTTTAGTTTTAGTTTTAGTTTTAGTTTTTGTTTTTGTTTTCTTTTTCGTTTTAGTTTTAGTTTAGTTTTAGTTTTAGTTTTAATTTTAGTTTTAGTTTTAGTTTTCTCTGGTGACTGGTCAATCTAGGAATTCTTCAGTAGAATATGAATTCCTCCAAATTCCAGGTCTATTGTCCTTGCTTATGACCTTTAGCCCCAGTTTAAGATTTTTCTGTAGTTGTCTGAATTTAGCTTCAAGACACTCTGCCAAGCCCAAGGCTACAAAGTCTTTTTAACTGTGGCGTCACTTGTCAGACTTACTGGGGATGATTGTTTTTTTCTCTTTTTGCCACAATAAATATAAAAAGGGGTGCCAGTATATTAACTAAGTTGAACCTGAGGTAAACCAAGTGCACTTACTTTAATGCCCATCAATAATCCTTTCATTTTATCATGTTTTCTTGCCTCTTTCTACCCTGTTAGATATTCATGCTTAAAGGTTAAATCAAGCTTCTCCATTCCTCGATTTTTTTTCTTCCTATTCTTTGATCCTATATTGAAATCATAATGCTGGATTTGTGACGTCACTCTCAATTGTTTCCAGATGGTTTCTCAGGCTGATCAAAAAGAAGGTGAAGCCAATATATGTTAGTAAAAAAGTAGATCTTCAAACAGGGAGATGGTTCAGAAAAAAAACAAAGGGAGTATAATAATAATGTTGAGAATACAAAACAACTATAAGTAAATTGCCTTTTCTCTCTGTCTTAAAATAAAGTCTTTGATCAATTGTGCCAATGTATGAAAATTTGAACTCTACAGAGGCTAGGCAGCTTTCTAAACCCAAACATCAAAAGCTTTGCTTCCATTAGAAAAATTTAAACCCATGATACTTTGAATGGATTTGAAATTCTCTAAAATAAGCTCTAATAATAACCTTTACAAACAGAAAGGAAAAGAACAGTAGGTTATGTGGCTTCGTGCTACCATTTTCTCTGGTACATTAGTTTTCCAAAGATGGCATTTTGGCTTGTACCAAATAAAAGGGCAAAGGTTACCAAATGCAAGCCTGGGGAAACCAGAAGAGAGAACAGCTATTACAATGGAGGGGAAAATCTAAGCTGTCAGCTCTGAATGGATAGAAATAGCATGTGTGAAATTGACAACCAGCAACAGCATGGTACCTTAAGAAGGGCTAGGAAATGAATTCTTCCAGCATTCCTATTTACTGTATGAGAGCTACAGCGCTGAAGAGGTTTGTTCAAGATTCATGGAGAGAAATGTTCCAGTCTTTGATAACTTGAATAATATGCAGTTGTTGTTTAGAAAGCAATTTAAACAAATAAAATATCATAGTGAGAATGGTAGAAAATGATAGAGAAAAATGTAAATAAAGAATAAAAATCACCCATCATCCAACCTCCAGAGAGGCACTGTTAACAACTGGGTACATTTGCCTTCTCTTACACATGTTGAAACCAACTTGCAAATATAATTTTGATTTCTGCCTTTTTATTTAGTATTATATCACAAAAAATTTCCCACGTCAGGAATATGTCTTCATAAACATTGTTGTTAACGTTTATAGAACATTCTGTCATATGAATATACAGACCTTATTTACCTCACCATTATTAATTCAACTATTACCTCTTTCCCTGTTCTAATATATATTCCACTGAACAACTAAGGTGATCTTTCAAACACACCGTTTATCTCACTACTCTCCTTTTTTAAAACAATTCAATAACTTAGCAGGCTCTTTGGGGCCTTACCCCTTTGTTGCTCTATCAGTATCACCTGGGAACTTAGAAATGCCGAATCTCTACCTCTTCCTAGACCTACTGAATCAAAATCGGCATTTTTACAAGATCCCGGGTGATTCCTAGGCACATTAAGATTAAGAAGTGTTGGTCTTCACGATCTGGCTCTCTAGCTGCTGCACCACCCTCACAGGCCCAGCCTCTTCAGGTTTTCCAGGGATCCCGTAGCAGACATGTACCATCAGTGCCTCACTTACCATGCCCCTTTCCCCAACAGAGCCTTCACAGGGCTAGGAATGGAATGTTTGTGTGTCCCCAAATTCATGTGTTGAAGCTCTAAGCTCTAATGCGATGGTATTTGGAGATGGGGCCTTTGGGAGATAATTAGGTTTAGATGAAGGCTCAGAAAGATTATAACCCTCATGATAGCATTAGTGCCCTTATAAGAAAAGGATACCAGAACTCTCTTTCTTGCATGCTCATTATCTCTTTCTCTCTGCCAAGGGAAGACACAGAGAGAAGGTGGCCATCTAGAAACCAGGAAGAAAGCTCTCATCAGAACTTGACCATGTTGGCACTGTGTGCTCAAACTTCCAGCCCCCCTAAACCATAAGAAAATGAATTTCTGTTATTTAAGCTACTCAGTCTACAGTATTTTGTTATGGTGGTCTGAGCAGACTAAAACAGCAGGTCTGTGCACTGCACACTGCCCAGAAAGATCTTCTCTGACTCTTCACCAAGTGAAATTTCACTTTTCCTTCAGAGCCCAGTTTGAGGTTGGGGCGGGGTGGGGGAGAGTCTACTATCCTGAATATATAAAGAACTCTTATAACTCAACAACAAAAAATCAAACAACCTTATTTAAAAATGGGCAAAAGACATGAATAGACATTTCTCCATGTCTACGTCTCCATTGTCTATGTCTCTAATTGTCCAACAAACATATGAAAAGATGCTCAATGTCATTAGGTATCACAGAAATGCAAATCAAAACCACATTGACACAACACTTCACACCCACTAGAGTAGCTGGAATCAAAAAACAAAACAAAACAGAAATAACAAGCATTGGTAAGGATACAGAAAAACTGGAACCCTCATACACTGCTGGCAAGAATCCCAAGTAGTGCAGCCACTACGGAAGGCAGTTTGATTGTTCTTTAATAAATTACATATAGGACTAGCATACAACCCAGCAATTCCACTCCTAGGTAAATACCAAGAGACATGGGTACAAAAACTTGTATACAGATATTCAGAGCAGCATTATGCATAACAGCCAAAAGGTGGAAACAACCCAAATGTCCACCAATTTATTGACTGGACAAATGAAATATGATATATCCATACAACACAATATGAATTGGCCCTGAAAAGGAATGAGGTATTAATATATACTACATCATGGATCAATCTTGAAAACATTGTGCTAAGTAAAATAAGCTAGAAAAGACCACGTAGTGTATGATTCCAAGGACATAAGATATCCAGAATAGGCAAATCCATTGAGACAGAAAGCAGATTAGTAATTGCCAGGGGCTGTGGAGGTGGGGGAAATGGAGAGTGACTCCTTCTGGTTTTTGCTTCATGGAGGTGGGGTTACTTTTGGAGGTGATAAAAATATTCTGACATGCCATGGTGATGATAGTTGCCCATTATGAATGTAGCTACTGCCACTAAGTTGTGCAATTTAAAATAGTTAAAATGGTGAATTTTGTTATGTTTATTACACCAAAATAAAAAACATTTTAAAGAAGAGGGAGAAAAGTGGAAATGGAAAAAAAAAAAAAAAACAGGCCAGGAGACAAATAGAAACAAACAGGTAGGGCACCTGGTTGGCTCAGTTGGTTAAGTGGCTGCCTCCAGCTCAGGTCATGATCCTGGAGTCCCAGACTCTCAGGGAGTCTGCTTCTCCCTCTGACCCTCTCCCCCGCCCCCCACCATGTGCTCTCTCTCTCTCTCATTCTCTCTCAAATAAATAAATAAATAAATAAGAAAAGAAAAAAAAACAGATTAAGACAAAGAGACCAAGATAAAAGATGCTTCAAGGGGCACCTGGGGGGCTTAGCCTGTTAGGCGTCTGCCTTCAGCTCAGGTCATGATCCTGGAGTCCTAGGATCGAGCCCCATATCAGGCTCCCCACTCAACGGGGAGTCTGCTTCTCCCTCTGACCCTTCCCCCTGCTCATGCTCTCTCTCCTTCCCTCAAAAATAAAATAAAATCTTAAAAAAAAAAAGATGATTGTAAAAACATCACTTATTTCCTGTGAAACCCAACCATCCTCATTTTTTAAAACAATTCTTCATATTTGATGCTACTGATAATCAGATCTTTTTAAAGTTGTCCTGGATTTTCCCATATCAAAAAAAAAGTGCTTTTTCCACACTTCACCACTGGGCACAGACCTGCTGTCTCTGTCCTTCCTTTCTTGGAAGCTGGCCATCATCTAGCTTGTGTTTATAGTCCTCACTTCCCTCCTGACCTCAGAGATAGGTGTTTCCAACTCTCCCACCATCCATCATCAACATATTCATAATTCCTCTCTGAAAACATCCCTCATCTGCCACTTTTCTCTCAGACCCTGTTGGCTGGTCACCCGAGTGTAGGGAATCCCGAATCCAGGGGATAGGAGTGGGCAGCAAAGCCCCATGGCAGGCCAGTACAACTCTGAAAGGTGGCAGGCATCTTATACGCAGCACTTCCCTTCATCCAGGCTCTCCAGTGAGTCAGTAAATGTCTTGGTCTTTCCTTCAAACGGTCTCTGTATACACCTGCATGCTTCTAACCCCACTGCCAACCCCCAGATTTAGGTTTTCAACACTTCCTGTTCAGGGCCTGTGGAGGTTTCCAGGCATGTCTCTGTGGATCCCCCCTGAGTTGTGTGGGCAGGTAGCATGCCTGAAACCATAGCAAGCTTGCCGAGAAAGGTTTTAGGAGATCATCGTGTGAGAGCCAGCATGAACCTCTACGTCCTAAGATTTTGCTGATTCCCAGACTATTAAGAGATGGGGAAAGAAGCACTGAAAGATGAATTTAAAGATAATCATGCCCCCACCTCCCCTCACAGGCGGCCAGCAGGGCCAGTCTCATGCTTGAAGGGACCAAATGGTAGAGTTTCATAGAATCCCATGACCAGGAGCTCAGGCAGGACCTTGTGTGCCATTTGAAGAGCTCCACAATCCAGGCATTATCTGTCCTCCTCCCGCATTTGGGTCTGCAAAGTCAAAACAAAGGAAATAAGGTATTTGACCCAAAGTGAAGGTTCCCCAAGATTATTTCTGGGGAACTTGGTAGCTGCACTTTGATAGTATGTGGCTGCCTAGTGGAGGGTCCTTGAGGGCTATGGGGAAAGCAGAAGATGTTATTTTTTTTTAAAGATTTTATTTATTTATTTGACAGAGAGCGCACAAGCAGGGGGAGCTGCAGGTAGAGGGAGAGGGAGAAGCAGACTCCGAGCTGAGCAGGGATCCTGATGAGGGACTCGATCCCAGTACCCTGGGATCACGACCGGAGCAGAAGACAGATGCTTAACCAGCTGAGCCACGCAGGGCGCCCCGCAGAAGACTTTAACATATACCTGGAAGCCTTGAAACATTCTCATTTCACGGATGGCAAAACCAAATCCCAGGCATGTGCAGTAACTCGCCCAGCATAGCTCAAACTACAGGTAGCAGAGCCGAAATAGAACTAAGATTACTTGCTTCCCATATTAGTGCTCACTTTTCTTTTTCATTGTGCCTAACATCAATCTTTCTTAAATAGGATAGTACTCCTAGTAGGGCAACATTTGAGAGATATCAAAACAGTAACATCGGGGCGGCTGGGTGGCTCAGATGGTTGGGCATATGCCTTCGGCTCACGTCAGGATCTCCAGGTCCTGGGATCACGCCCCGCGTCAGGCTCCCAGCTCAGGAAGGGGTTTGCTTCTCCCTCTCCCTCTGCCGCTCCCCGCTGCTCCTGTTCTCTCTCCCTCTCTCTCTGTATATCTCTGTCTCAAATGAATAAACAAAATCTTTTTTTTAAAAATAGTAGCATTACTCTCAGTGATCTTCCTTGGGAGAAGACCACCCCTGCCAATCCCAGGAGTGAGACAACTGGCAAGGGGCTGCCACATTTTTAACATCAGAGAGCCTTCAGGAGATAGGTATCACGGATATTCATTGCCATGAACACTGAAGAGTGGGGAAATCTTAGATATGTCCTGAGTTTACTGGCTTTTTTTTTTTTTTTAAGATCTTATTTATTTATTTGAGAGAAAGAGAGAACAGGAGCAGGGGGAGGGGCAGAGGGAAGGAGCAAAGCAGACTCCCCGCTGAGCGCGGAGCTGGACCCAGTGTTCCATCTCAGGACTCTGAGATCATGACCTGAGCCAAAGGCAGATGCTCAGCCCACTGAGCCACCCAGGCGCCCCCGAGCTTACTGTGTTAATAAAGGAGGCAGCAACGCCCACAGATTGTTATGCTGCTGCCTCATTAAGTGCAATAACAGAGATATGAATGAAGTGGGCAAGTAATAAAAAGAAAGGCATGATTATCTCTGTCCATGAGGTTAGAAAATATTCTCAGAAGTGACACCTGAGCCCAACTTTTCAGGGTAAAGGAAGCTCTATAGAGTGACAACAGGAGAGCGTGTATGTTCTGGATATGTGCCTGCATTTTAACGTTTAGACCTCACTCCCAGCTCTTGCAGTCATGCTTATTGGAGAACAGTGTTTGCTGTTCTCATGACAAGCTCCTGTTCGGGAACTTGATTTCAGTCCCTGCAAAAATTCCCGGTCCTCTTTGTCCTCATCGGCTATTTCCAGGAAAGCATTTAATATCAGGGCAGAACGAAGAAAGCCTCTCTGGCTTGGCAACCATCTTCTACTAATTAGGTGAACACACACACTTCTTCCAGACTCTGCAGTGATCTTCTGCTCTCCTGGCCTGGAATGTTCTTTTCTCTCCAATCATCAAGAACGCCCAAATCCAATCCAAATTTCTATACTACAACTGCGTTCCCTCCCACCTAGTTTAGACCTCTAAATCGCCATGACATTTGACCCCTTGCCAATCCACTTGAATTCTGAACCTTCTCCAATTAGTGAGACTTCCAACTATGATGTCTCCCTCTCTGACTCTGTTTCCCTTTTCCCTGCCAGGTCCTGCCTCATGAACCTACTTCATAAGCCTTCCTCCCATCTTGACTCTTGCTCTTGCCATGCGTCCCTTTCCTTGACTGCCTATGGCCTTGTTCTGCATTGGACGTCTCCAAAGAGACTGAAATTCATATTCTTGATAGTATCTCCAAATCTGACTACATTTACAGACCCAGAAATATTCTAAAAGAATTGGGAAAAAAATGTTTGTCATTCAACTTAAATGTGTGTCCTCTTCCTAGCCTTTGCTCTCTTTTGTGTACTAGGAATTACTACTTTTGATAAGTCTTATAATCATAGTATGAGTGGCACAATTATATTGTGGCACATTTTATATTTGTGGGTGACAAGCATGAAGTTTCATATGTAGATATACACCACGCTTAGTGTATACCCCAAGGATGTGTGAAGTGGTGGTCATTTCATTTTTTCCTAATATGCCGGAAACTTTCCTTCAACTTTATATTCTTCTTCACAGTATGATCACCAAGAGGGGTCTGCAGAATGGCAGAGGTGAGGGTGAAAGAAGGAGGGAAAGATGGGAGAAAACACTTTTTCCCAATGATACGATGTTATAAATGCGGTTAACTTCGGGACAGGTGTCAGAAGCCTAATGCATGTGTAGCATAACTAAATTATGCAGTACTGTGGAATGTCGCTCCCTAGCTTGGTGAAAGGTCAGTTCTAGGCACGCTTTGGAACAGGCAGAGATTTTATTTGATGTCTTCCCTGCCAACCCTCCCACACCACCCTCCCTGCAGCACCCTCCCATGCAAACTCCAATATCCTGATCGTGAGTTGGCAAATTTCTTTTCTGAAGATTAAAGGGCAGGAGGCTTTTATTTTTAAAACTACACCTATTAAACTAAATAAACCTCCATCAGAGGAATTTCAGATATGAGAGAGGTCAAGAGGGCGAACAGTTTCTGTTAGGATCGGTTCCTCTACATTTCCACCTTATAACTCTCAGATTATACCTACAATTCCAAGATTTTGCAGTGATTCTCAGGGCTAACCAAGGAAGGAGATTTACCGTGCATGGTACTGGGTGAGGGGAAGTGTTAGGTCAATTTTAGACACCAAATGTTGTTAGGCTGAAGATTCTCTAAAGAATCTTCTTCCTCTCTCCTAGAAGACTGGGCTTCTATTTTTAGTTTGATATTATATTTAGTTCATTCTAATAGACTCAAACAGCATAGATAGAGCCCTGATGAGTTTTTAATTTTTTTTCCAGACCCATTGCCTGCCTTGCAGCCATGGCAAACTTTGTGTTTAGTATCTGATATTTATGATTACACATAATACCATAAATATCAGATAACAGTAGCATTTAAAGCAACAATAAAACACTTTAAGAAGTCCCTGCTTTCCAGAGTTACAAAACGCAAATGCTTGGTTGACATTTTTGTTCTAAAAGATGATCAGAAGACAGGGATTTGGAACCCTACTCTTTGTTAGCTCTGTGTTTGACATGTGGAACTTTCCACCAGTAGATGCACTGTAGGGGGCATTTCACTAAAAACAAATTTCCCTTGAATTAAGGTCTTTCAAATTTATTTAATTTTAGATTACCACTTCAAAAAAGTACACTAAAAAAAAGTACTCTAAATTTATTCAAGTGACTCTAGAAAATATCTTATTAATGACTCTATAGTCAAATGCTAAAATATACAGTGCCAACCCCATTGAAGTACTTTGTTTCTTTAGGAAAACCTTAAAAAATTTTTTTTTTTTTAGTCAGTAATGGAGCCTGTGATAAATGAAGTATTTCACTTAGGAGATATTTAAAACAAAAAAGCAAGTTGAATCAATTTCCTAGGTGACTCAGACAGCCAGGTAATAAAAGTAAAGGATCCCAATCCATACCAAGTTTTCTTTTTTAACATCTTAGCAAACCATTTTAAAAACATTTCTGGGGGGAAAAATGAAAACCTTATATAGTTCTTTTGAAAAATGCTAGAACCCTTTACATTTACCCTTTGGCTACTTTTAAATCTAATTTCTAATCCCATAATTGAGTTCACAGTGACTTAAACTATTATCAAACATCTTTTGGGGATTAGAACTCACTTCTGGTTCAAATGAAGCATCAGAAAATCATGCATGGTGTTGTCGTGAAAAAGCAATACACACCAATTAAAATTCCCCTGGGAGTAATTAAAAGAATTGGACGTGATTGATTAAAAATGTTATTTAATGACTGCCATGAGGATTATGTACCATATTTTTTTAAAAGATCAAATGTATATGGCTATTAGGCCCTGCAGAAGATACAGAGACTTAAAACCATGAAAGCTGACCAAGGATCTGCTATGGGGAATGCAGTTGTAAACAGGTGGATGGAACCACCTCAACATTATTTAATACAACCTGAGCACCTTCTGGATCCTAAGCGCTCCCGTGTCCTCAGGTTGGAGGAGTGGGACAACAAGAGGCCCTCCCAGTAAATTTAAGAGAACATTCATTGCAGGAATATTCTTCTTTCTGGTTCACTTGTGTCTCTCCTTTCAGAGCAAAAATGGGGAGTTCTTTCTATAATTTATAGGGAATCTCTCCTTGTAGAAGGCATCCTTAGACTTTACGGACACACACAGAGACATGATGTTGGGGAGACCAGCAAAGTGATAGGAGACGTTTGATGCAGGACTTACCACCTTAAAATTCTCATAAATAGGAACTAGAGAGTTGAAACAAGGACAAATTCATTAGTGATACAAATTCTGAAGGTGGGAGTTCAAATCCAGAATCTGCTTCCTGCTAGATGTTTGACTTTGAACAGAGCACTTTATATTTCTAAACTTCCGTCCTCTTGTCTGTAAAATACAGATAATAATAGCTTCCTTACTGGGGTCTTGTGATGGTTAATGAAATTAGCCTAGGTGAATATATTAAAAAGTCTCCCTAACAGTGAGTGTTCTAACACTATTAGCTATTATTATTTTTATGATGGTAAGAATTTAGAAGAAGGAACGGCCTTTTTATTCGATAGTTTGGGGGTAAAGGGAAGGCAAGACTCAAGAGCATTATCTTTATATTAAAAGATATGTTTCTGCTTGCAAGGTTTACCTTGCCAGGAGAACACTAAATAAATTTTTTATTTTTTTTAAAAGATTATTTATTTGAGAGAGAGAGAGCACACAAGTGGGGGGAGGGGCAGAGGGGGAGGGAGAAGCAGGCTTCCCACAGAGCAGAGAGCCCCACGCGGGACTGTATCCCAGGACCCTGAGATCATGACCTGAGTCGAAGGCAGATACTTAACCGACTGAGCTCAAACAGCATAGATAGAGCCCTGATGAGTTTTTAAATTTTTTTCCAGACCCATTGCCTGCCTTGCAGCCATGGCAAACTTTGTGTTTAGTATCTGATATTTATGATTACATGATACCATAAATATCAGATAACAGTAGCATTTAAAGCAACAATAAAACACTTCAAGTAGTCCCTGCTTTCCAGAGTTACAAAATGCAATTTTTTAACTAAATGAATTTTTTAACTAAAATACAAAAAAAAAAAATCCTCCTCTGAGAATAGATTTTTTTTAATTAATTGTTTTCAAAATAGATAAGAACTATGGTAATAAACTTCTAAAGTGTTAGAGGCAATTAAACCATTAATTAGAAATCTGCATCAAAGTGGAGAAGAAATAAAAAACTTCAACTTTAGTTTCTGGCATGCATACATTCAAAAATCAAAGCTTTCGTTTCATTAAAGCAGAAAGAGCTATTTAGCCTAAGAAAGAGTTAATGCTGACTTAGAGGTGTCCTATTTAAAAAAAAAAAAGAGAGAGAGAGAGAGAAAGAGAGATTTGTTGGAAGATGCTTGACAAATCTGCCTCTAAAATCAACTGCAAAAATATTGTGACTGCTCTTTCGACAGTTTTCCTAGGAAACTTAGCTGATGCAAAAGAAATTGTGGTTGTCAAAATAATAAGCAAACCACATTTTACAGCCATCAGGAGAAAAAGAAGCAGAGTTTTCTATTTTATACAGTTGTGTTTCTTGCATATCCTAGTGTGTGATGCCTAAGAAAGACTAGCATAAGGATAGATTAATAATGTCGATTTGTTGACTGTCTTTCTAAAGCAATCTAACAAAATCCAAGCTTGTATTTCGCTTGCAGAAATTACATTGGCCCATTGAGTAAGCAACTGACAAGTGCCGCACATTAAAAGAGCTATATATTCATGGAAATGAACATTTTTTTACTAACATCTGTAAGCTCTAGTTTCTTGGTAAAGACTATAATAGTAATGAGTGTGCAGCTGTTTTCCATCTGTTACTCAGAAGCTTTTACCCAAGTACTTACTTCCCAGTGAGTACTAGAACTGTACTACCTTCCTTACAAGGAAAAAAGAAAGTACGTCAAGGGACTATATTCTGCTTTTGAACAGCTATGGACTTAGCAGGTCAGCTATGTAGTCAGAAGTAAGGTCCTTCAAGCTAACTACTTAATCCCCTCAGACCAGCTGAGCTACGTTGTTCAAGAAGCTGCACTTGTAAATTCTAGCAAGACAAGCAACCCACTAGCATTAGAAATAGATCGGAGGATCTATTATGTAAAAGCACTGTGCTAAGTTCTAGAAAGAAAGGATGCAAAGATGAATATGACAGTTTTTGTCCCCAAAGAGTTGGTGATTTTAAAATGGATTAGCTTGGGCGCCTGGGTGGCTCAGTCGGTTGAGCGACCGCCTTCAGCTCAGGTCATGATCCTGGAGTCCCAGGATCGAGTCCCGCATCGGGCTCCCTGCTCAGCGGGGAGTCTGCTTCTCCTCTGACCCTCTTCCCTCTCGTGCTCTCTATCTCTCATTCTCTCTCTCTCAAATAAATAAATAAAATCTTAAAAAAAAAATAAAAATAAAATGGATTAGCTTGGGGTCCTGAAAGAAGGAAACACTCCTGTGGGTGGTTGTTGTTGTTGTTGTTGTTTTGGTAACAACATTTTTTAATGAAATTACTTTCGTGCTATGTATCCAAGTTTCTATTGTCTTCTGTTGTGTTGGTTCAGTAACTATTGTTTTGCCACTGTTTTTTTTTTCTTCTTTTAACTTAACTATGACTTAGCTTCACATTTTAAATTTTTAAGTAGATGTCAGGAAAACACTGAACTCTGCTTTTTAAAAACAGGATCCTGGTTGAGAGCCAGTATATCTTCATTAATTTCCCAGGCATTAGGCAAATAACAGGGACACATTCCTGCCCTATGTCCCAACTGTCGGATGGCCCTAGTAAGGAAAATTTTCAGTTCAAGGTCTGATGTCCATTTCTTTCAAAATTAGTATAACATTAATCTCGCTGAGATATTCCTAAATTTCTAATCCTGTATATTGAAAAAAACTATATATGGAAATAAGAAAGGGAGATGATGTGTCCCCTGGATCTAGCCCACTTTTTACAATAAAGCATGACTACAAGAAAAATCTTATTATCCAATAATTATTAAGTAAAGCTGTGTTGCATTTATGATTACATTTGCCTGACAATGCCAAGCCACTTTGGTGGCTTAAAGAAGAAATACTGCATGACCAAAGATATTTTGTGCATCTGAATTCACAGTAACTTCCCAAATTATGTAATGCAACACCAATAAAACATAATTACTCCAGTTTAAGAGAATCTTTGCAGTTCTTAATGTTGTTCCTAATAAAAGTGCATGTTGCCATCGAGAGAAAAATATGTGAGTTAATAGATTGAATCCTGGGGTTCATTCCCCATTCCACTGATGACTTAGACATTAGCCTGATCTTCCCTGAGCCTCACTATTCTCATCTCTTGTAAAATAAGGGGCTTGGATTTTGTCTATTGTTCCTCCCCAAAGCAAAATTCTATGGTTTCTCTGAACACAAGTGATATTCATCCCTGCTTCTAGTTTTCTACCTTTTTTCACACTATTTACCTTAATTGGGGAATGTACATATTACAAATTAAAGATGATTATTTGACTCATTGGGTTTAGGATACACTCCATCTCAAATATCCTCAACCCTTACTTTCAGACTTTTATTGCTAAAATTCACATTTTCCTCTCACTTGATATCCATACTTCCTAATATTCTGTCTCCTAAACTTATTAATCTGCTCAAACGAGAACTGATTTCTACCAGCATGGGTTTCTACCAACATGGATTTAAAATAGATTTTGAAAAAATTTTTTTGCATCCTATTTGCATTTTCTATTGAATCCACTCCATTTCGATAAATTAGCCCATTTGAGGGTCATTGTTTTGTCCTAAATGGTTTAGCACCTCATTTCACCCTCCCCAGAATTATTTACAGTGTAGCTACACACCCCTTTACAGCATACTTAGGCTTGTGCCTCCCAGAAAGAGCTTCACTTCCATGATAAAACCATTTGTCCGGTATGAAAGCTACTGCTGGTTCCAGTGTCAATTCCCATATAGCTGTGCACTCATTGAAAACATGAGCAAGTCTGATGCTTGTTGCATCACATGTGACTTCACTGAACAAGCAATAATTTCTTCTCTCTTTCTGAGACTAGTTTAGTTCAGTGTGAATAAAGGCAGTAAAGTTTAGTTGAAGAAGATTAAGTAGATGTCTGGAAGCTGGGTAGATCTGAGTAATTTAGAAGTGCAGGATGTTCCAAATTATAAGATTTATTGTGCATCTATAGACACTTCATACGATTTGAATATTAATGGGCTAATCCTTATACATATTGCTAGCATTGTGGGACTTCAGATGGCATTTGTCATTTGCTTTAAAGGAAAAAAACCTAAGGGAATGTTACTACCAAAGAAAAGGGGCTTCACAGATTCCCATATCCCATCAGATTAAACTTTGGTGATCAGAACTTTTTTCCTTTTAACACTTGAGTTACAGAGGGCCTGAGAAGCCAACCTCAGAAACCATTTTAAGAATAAAACACGTCACCAGCACTGGGGAATCTTATTCCCTCAGTCATTATTCATGCACCAAAACAGGGCCTGGAAAGACGGTGGTCGCAGAGGTAACATGAAAAGGAGAAATCTAATGCTACCATTTTGGCTTACCCTTACGAAGATTACACATGGGGGTCCCAGAAGACTGGCTTCTCAGCTGGCTTAGAAGTAAGGGATGGTTTGCCTCAAAGTAACACTGAATTCAAGTTGACTTATGTCCAAGGAAGTAAAAGGAGCACACATGATGAGAGCTTATGGCTTTATGAGTTCTCACAATTTCAAGCCTTTGCTGAAGGCCCTACCCCACTCTCTATCAGATTCTACCAGGGACTTCAGAGACAGCACCTGCTCCCGGCCCCGTGACACAGGGCACCCTGGGACTGCCAAGAGCTGCAGGTCCGGGTGACCTTTCTTCCCACCAAGTTACTGGAGTAGCCGCCCCCCCTCGGCCTCACTGATCATTTATTTACCGTGCTCATGTTGGGATTCTTGGCCAATTGGCAGCACAAGGCAGGGGAAAGGAACCACAGTGTCTTAAGTGCATTAAATCTTCATATTAGCCCCCTGGCTTGGTAAACCTTTATGTTGGCTTTGTTTTCTTTTTTTCAAGCATGACAAACAAGTGGTTTTTCTTTTTCACTTTAATGATTCTTTAAACAAAAAGGGGTAGTTTAGGGCTTTCTCCGAAGCTGATAGGTGTTTCTGTTTAATGAGGTTTTTATTATACTGTATTGGCTTCCCTGAAAAGAAATTACAAGCAGCAAACAGCTGATAATAGAACAAGACTGGAAGAAACAATAACCAAGAGGGGGAAAAATTAGTGTGGCGGTGGATGCACACGTTGTAGCTCGGGGACTAAACGCCACTGCCCCTCCCTTGGCCACCATTGCACCAGTAATTAAGTGATGTGGGCACTCATGGGCCGGTTCTGTGTGCATGAGGGATATGGTTATAGATATAGACCCAGCTAAACTGCCATTTGTGGAGGAAGAAGGGTGGGTGAGCTCAGTCTAGACAAAGATGAGTGTAGCTCAGAGTGCAGGTTTACAAGGGCTGGCCGGTTACCATGGAAACTAATTGGAGCTAATAAGTAAAGGGACATTTTAACTGTGGGAACAGAATAGGAGGGGCCATTTTTCAATATCACCGTTACCTACAATTAATCTTTCATTTTAGGAGTGTCCTTACTTAATTCTTATGATGGAGCCATTCCCTCTACACACAACCTCACCCTGAGCCACATTACATTCAATTGCTGAATGTCATCTTGCAGAATGCACCGTATTTTAGGTTTAGATCTTTCAAGACAGAATCAATTTCACTTTTTTTTTTCCTTAAAAAATAAACTGTTTGCAGATGGCAAGGAGAAAGGAAGGGAGGTAATGGAAAATTCTTAACTTCTAAGCGGACACTCTGCTGAGCACCGAAACTGTGGCTACTGGGAGAGGGAAGCTGGGACCTTATCCTGCAGCACCAGCTTCAGGTTTTTGTTTGAGTTGATTTTCCTTAACAAAAACATTTCAGAACATCAACAACAAAAAAATGTTGTCACTGTGGACTCATCTTACAATACTCTTGAAAGGTAATGTTTGCAGACACCGCACAGGGCAAGAATTAAGTTCATGGCAAATGAGCAGGATCTATTGCCCAACTTGTATTTTTTTTAATTTTAAAACAAGTTTGAAGCAGTATAAATAGCTGAAGTTATCAATAAAAGGGAAATGGTAACTGGGATTTAATGAAAAGATTTACAGTCAAGAATAGAATAAAAATGTTTGTGTTAAGAGGCACTTTCTACAATAATGTGGGTCAGAGCCAGGATCACTTGGGAAATGTCTTATGGAAGGTGTGTTACAAGCACAGGGTTGATAAAACACGATTCAACACCTTTATAGTTTCTGAGGTTTTACTTTTGTAACTCAATTTACAGTTTAAGAGAATGCAAACCACCTTAATAATGTCTCGAGGGCCTTCAAAATCTATGCAGTTGAGGTAATCCAGATTTTCAGACATGAGTCTGGCTGGATTAACAAAAAAAAAAAATTAATGAAAAAAATTGCCTCGCAATAATTGGCACTATTAAAATTTTTATGGTGCCTGAGGGAAGTTTTAGCCCTGTGGTGCCACTTGCCATTGTTGAAGGTTTCTGTGTCGATTATGTATCTGGATTTAGCTGATTAGGAGTAGTGATTTAGTACATATAGTATATATTGTGAAACACACACCTCATAATCACTTCTGGGAAGAAATTAAGCAAATGAATCAGAACTCCAACCTCTAATTCTTTTTTTTTTTCCTTATCTTCCCTGTAGCCCAGGTATAGAAAAAAAAAAATCACTGTCTGAAAATTAGAGTTCTTAATTCTGTACTTCAAAAAATTGCACCAAGAGTAACTTTTTAAGTATCTTAATATAATAGCACATAAAAATTCCTAAAAAAAAAAAAAAAAAAAAAAAAACAAGCTAGTCAACTCAATTTTGCTAGGTACTGAAATAATTCTCTTTGTGATACTGGCCCTCCAAACACGAGATACCCATTTGTAGTCTAGATTTTAATGTTTGGGACAAATTTAAAGTTTTTTTGGGTTTTTCTGCCAGCGCTCCCCATCCCAGTTCAAAGAAATTCGAAAGGTGCAATATTTAAAATGTTGGCTCCCCACAGACGCAGTCAGGGAGTTGATAATATTTCAAATTCCTATTTTCCTTTTCAGATTATCGAAATTCCTTAGAAGTCCAATGGCATTTTTGAAGTGCTGAGATTTGTAGCAATTAATTTATTTCCAGATATCTCCTTAAAACATTGTAACAAGTATAGCCATTTTCTGGTTCAGACTGCTCTCAAAGTAATTAGTTCTGGAAAACAGTTCAGAGAACTCAAAAAAGAAAGAAAAAAAGGAAAGAAAGAAAAAGAAAGAAATGCACATAAGAAGGAGGTATTAAAATGATGAAAAATTGAAAACATTTCAAAGCAAAATTGTTAATGAGCTGTTTGAGCTATATGGACATTATAAGTGCAATTAACTAGAAGCCAATAAAAATAATCAATGACAGAGTGCAGCCCTCTGGTACCAAGTGCTTTTACAAAGAGATGTCTGTGAAAGCAGCAAGTGATTAAAAAAGCCACCTTTATCTGTGGAAGTGTGTGCTATTTTACATGAGTAGAAACTAAAATGATTTTCATTGACTATTTCTGAAGTTCAGCCTGTGGCAAACAGTGAAGAGCTGTATGTGGGAATAGACAAGTTTCTGCTCTTAGCTGTGCCCCCACCGCCTTTCTTCCTGGAATGTTGGAGGCAGCCATGATCTAATCAAAGGAAGGTAGGAGTTTAGATCTCCAAATGTAGATGTCACATTTCAGTGCAAACTACTCCTACATTAACACGTTATCAGTATGTCAGGATGAATCTTTTATCTCCCGGGGGTGGTGGTGGTGTATGTGTATGTGTGTGTGTGGGGGGGGGGGGTGCCTCGCTGGGAAGATTGCCCACCCCCCCCCCAGGTTGGCAGGAAAAGATTTTTAGTGTTTCTGTGCATCCCTCAGAGGGTCCCAGTCGTCCCCGGGGAGCACAAGGAGTTGTGAAAAGTAACGCACAACTGGCCACCAGAATAATTCATTCCCTCCACCTTCTCTTTAGCACCTCCCACTTCTCCTCTCTTTATAGCCGTCCTTTCTCTCTGAAATCTCAGGTTACTTGACTGGGAGTTCTCAGACCTCCAGTTTCAGTCCTGCCCTCAGCCTCCAGTCGGTGAGAGACACCCAGCCCCAGCAATTGGATTGGGCAGCCCGTCTTGACACACCACTGTGCTGAGTGCTTGAGGACGTGTTTCACCAGATGGTTGGGGTTAGTGTGTGTCATCACATTCGAGTGGGGATTAGGAGCAGGAAGGCTGCCTTGCTGGAGCTGTGTGGTCTTCTCCAAGTGAGAGCTGCAGGCAAGGAAACTACTTTGCTTTTGGAAGAAGAGGAGGAATTCATTTTCTGCAGCCACAAGAAAGGCAGTTTTTTCAGGTAAAGTAAAAGACACTGAACGCTTCTCTCTCTCTCTCTCTCCCTCTCTCTCTTAACATAATTTTGAATGGAATGCTAGCGCAGCACACTTGTCAAAGCCAGTTGTTGCAATCCTATCAATGCTGCTATTGTACGGTGGACAGATAACAGTGAACATAGCTTGGTGCTTGGCTGTCTTTATAGAACTAACACTCCTCATGCCTTGCTCTTCTTGAAGGTGTAGCTAAGAAAATGTCTTTTGGAGCGGTATTTCTATGCTTTAATAGTCTCGTTACCTACCCAAAACAGGAGCTATAAATTGTTCAAAAAGGACGGATCAGGCTAAGAAAGCCTTTATTTTAGCTTTCAGAATTAAAATTCACTTTCCAAACTGTTGCATTTTACCACTCTGTTTATAAAGATCCTTTTAGGAGTCCATTTCTGAGTTGCTGGCAGAAATGGAAATGCTTTCTTAACCGATTTTTTAAATGTGCATTATGTCTGATTTATGATGGACCCAAGGGTTTCTAGCAAAATTTGGAGATTGAAAACTCCTTAAGAGAAGAAGCTGCCCTCTGAGTAGCGGATAGATCGGCTTTAAAACAAAAATGCTTAAAGCTAGAAGAAAAGCAGAAAAGGAGGAAGTAGGAAAATGCTCTTTAACGGAGTTTATCCTCTTGCAGCTGCAGGGGAGCTGATGGAGGTAATTCATTTGCAGATCTGTTTGTGAAAGTTTTACAAGTCATTGAAAACTAAAGTAGCATCTCTGTAATGGATCATTAAAGTCACTACGTTTATAGGTTTTAAACAGGCTATCTGAAGTGTTAATTAAATGGAAATAGATTTTCTGGCTGGGTTATAAACAAACATTTTTAAAAAAAAAAGGTTTTAATTATAAATTAGTCATTGGAAATTAATGGTCATCCGGTGCCTGAGCAACATAAAATGAGTTGTCATCATATATGCGAGTAGCTCGTAACGTAACCACTCTGCCAAAAGCACCCATCAAAATTACATTGAACTGAATGTAACAATGGGGCGCATATACTACATTTAATCTGTGATACAAAGAAGGCCTTTCAAACTGATGCCTTGTTTTTACAGGGATCAAAAACCAAAATCTTCATTTTTCAAATTTTTGGTCGAGCTGGGTGAGTCAGTGAGTTACTTCTTTGGCCCCCTGACAGACTTGCCTCCTATACCCATGTTCCTATACCTGTGGTGCTCGGGATTTCTTGCTCCTACTGGACTCTCACATTTGGTAGAGAAACCCAACACTGTCCTTACCCTTTGCAGGTGAGAAATTCAATGAATAAAGCTGTGTAGAAGCTATTCTGAAATAGGAGCTGTTTAATAGGCTGAACAACAGGATTTATGGCTAGAGCTTTGTGTATTTTGTATTCAACTGCCTAACGATGCCTGTAAAATTATGTTTCCACTTGTAGTATACATTTTTTCTTGCAGCCAGACAGTTGAAATTTTTTCATCTTCTCTTTAAAAAGTTATGATTAAAACAATATTTCAGTATGGTGTTTAGCTGCAATTCACAGTGTTCTCTGGTTATAGTCTCAAAGCCTTCGATGAGAAAGTCTCCTCATAAATAACCAGGCAGTTATTATGTGCGAGTATTATCCGATTCCCAATATTACATAACCCAAATAGGACTAAGTTCGTAAGCTGAAGTCTTCTGGAATTCCAGTCATTCCATTATGGCTTTACAATGGAACTGGGGCTTAAAAAATAAAGACAGAAAGGCAAACTCATATCCCGGGTTTTGTTAGGATTGGGACTCCAAGCACAGCAGGTAGCAGGTACAGTGCTGACAACCCATGCCATGTTTCACTCTCACAGAAGTATTTTGGAAGAAAGTAAAGTTTCTCCTCACAGGACGGAGATGCGGTGTGATGGCATCTAACAAAGCAAGCCCCGTTTAGCAGTGGGAGCCCCACAGCAGATGTCATTCATGTTGCAGACTGACCACCAGGCTGCCTGCCCAGGGTTTTGACAATCTGGGAGAATTCCAGCCCCCTCCCAACACCCCCCCAACCCCCACAAAATCCACTGTATGCAGGATTAGGCAGGATGGAGCCAAAAAAGGAAGGGTTGAGAAATAATAAATTCACACCTTGAGAAGGCAAAGGGGTGTGTCATCCCTCCCCCGCAAGGCTAAAGTAATATGAAGTTACTTAGCACAACTAAAAGGCTCTGCTTAAAAGACAGTGCCCACAGGGCAATCCCAGTTGCTTGTCAAAATCTAAATCCACGGTTCCAGATGGTAAACATTCAGAGACGTATTTATGGTGACTTCTACATACCTCCGTTTGACATTTGGTTTCTTCCTGACAGCACTTGAGCTGGTAACACACATGAAGTTCCCATCAGTATCCCAACAGCTGGAAAAGTGTTTGAGCGCCGAGGCTGGTCCTCCGGGTGAAGGGCAAAATAACCAGGAGTGCAGATCTCCATTTGCACTGTGGATGCGTCCTGCTATCTGGGCACGCAGTGAGCTATCTCAGAGGCGAAAAGCCATCTGAAAGCTCGATTCAGTAAGTTGCAAAATCCACTTTTATGGCGGAGTGGAAAACTAAAATACACAAATCCAAATATTCATTGAACTCGTGCTAGCTTATGAGTGGGAACCTTCATCAAAGAATTAAGGGGGCTCTTCTCTGTTTCCTTCTAAGGAAATTTATATGGCTTCGGGCAGACTGTTGTGGTCCTTTCCATTGTGGTAGTTAATAGTAGAGACAAGTGTCAAGGGTGACACTTTGCATTTCCTTTCCTGACTGTATAACCATGTGGGAATGCATAGGGGGTTGCAGTCTTTTGTATTTTAGATTTAAAATGGTTTACTCTTTACGAATCCATAAAGCAAGATTTGTGACACTCAGTATTGAGCTTTCTCCAACTGTTGCCATGTGGATGAGGCCAACCAGTGGGTCAGGTCAGGACATCTGGTTCTTTTTTCCTTGTACAATATTTTTGTGTAGAGAGCGTGGAGTATGTTTAAGGGGATTAAAATGTTTAAGGCGCGGACTCTAAATAGATTATTATTTTTATCATAATTATTGACTTTGAGGGAAAAGAAGCTTATGTATGAAATTAATTCTATGGTCATATGGTAAATTTACCTTTACTTTAGGTTAGATCCTTGGGAGGGGGGGGAGCATTTGAAAGAAGATATTTTTGGAAAAAGTTTGTTCTGAAATGTGTTTCCTATTTAAAGTATTTTCAATTCTATCTCAATATGTTGGGAAGGAGGAAAATAAGCCTGTTAGCTTTTTTTTTCCTCTCTAATATCCTCCTCACCCCCATAGCTAATGTGTCATCAAATTCTGTGAGTCCTTCCTTTAGAACATCTCTCACATCTAGCCTGCAGCCACTACTCCAGAAGGATCGCGTCACATGTGGGTCATTACGACAGCCTCCTAGCAGGTCCACTTGCCTCCATTTCCCCCTTCTGTCCACCCCTGCAGACTGAGCTTCCTAGAACTCTGCTTCCATCAAAGCATTTCTGACCTGAGAATTCCTACTACGTGGGCCCTCATTACCCACGGAGTGCAGTTCACATGACATCCTGGACATCTGTTATTTGGTCCCAACTCTCCAACCGTGTCTTCCACCAAATCAACACAACAGCCCAAGTCTCCTGTTTCCTGAAGCCCAGGTGGCCTCTCCGGCTCCCACCCCCTCCTGGTCTCTTCTCTTAACCCAACCACTCCAGTTTTCTAGCTTGTCTACAAAACAAGAGTCTGTCCTCATGGGCACCCTTCCTTCTGGTTCTACGTTTGTGAGACTGTGTGTGGAACATTTCTCACCTCCCTAAACTCATCCTTCAAAATGTCCGCTTAAGTCCCATCTCCTCCAGGAAGCCTCCCAACCACCACATCTCACAAAAATGTTTTCCTTCCCTTGAAGCTGACCATTAGTGATCCATGGGTTGCACTTGGCGCATTCGCCTTCTTCTTATCATGTTTTCTACTTTGCCATTTTATCCCTTGAGTCTTCAGGTAGGGTGAAGTCTCCTAAGACAGGGAGTGGCTTGGTCCACTTTTCTTTCCCATGGAAGATACTAATAAGTGTGTGTTGACTAGCTCACAGGGACATTCAAACATGCAAGGCACTTTACTCTCTGGTTATCCCACTTTAGACCTATTTGCCAGCTCTAAGAGCCCTCTCCACCCATGAGAAAAAAGAAGAAAAGAAGATGACCCCTGATTGGTTGTATTTTGGGGTAGCTTAGAAAAAATTCCACTTAAACGGACCGTGGAATTATTGCCCCAAATTAAGTTTGAGTATTATAATGACAGATCTCCATCTATTTCAGCTTTCTATAACGATGGTAGAAATTACATCTATTGGTTGTCCCTTATGGTATAAAATTTCAACCATGATTTTGGAAGCAGAAGAGTACAGTCTTTGGGTTCAGACAGAGTTGTGTTCTAATCCAGGGACCACCTCTCTGTAGCTGAGTGGCCTGGACAGGTGACTTACCTTTCAGCCCCCTGACAGAGACAGAATTATTTACCTTGAGGACGTTGTGAAGAAAACACATAAAGCACCTAGCTTGGCGCATGTGCAATAAATGGGAGAGAAGAAAGGTTGGTAGGTATAGATATAGATCCAGGATGCATGACTGTGTTCACCTCAGTTATGTAAGTCACTAATTTCATGTATTTATGGTGTGTCTTTCCTTTTCTGCCACCAAAGGCAGGGGTAGGGGAAGGGAGCTCAAGAGAGTGAGATTGGTGGACTTGGGGGGGAGATGGGGAAGGGGGGGAGAGGGAGGGAAGAGGAAGTGGGAAAGGGAGACGGAGAAGGTGGCCGCTTTTGGCATTAGGAGTTTGGAGCAACTGAGTTAGTGGATCTGTGGGGACAATGGTGACAGTTGAATACACTTCGCAGGGAGGAGCAGAGTCCTGGGTCCTGCACTAAAGGATCATAAAGAGCAGGCACTGGGCTGCAGCACTGGGGGAAACAAAGGGCTGGAGCAGTGGACCCCAGCAAGGAGCTGAAGTCACCACAGGGTTATGTGTTCCTCTTCCTTCCTTCGGGCCCACTATTTAGAAAGAAATAATAACTTGGCAAAACATTGTAGGAGTCAGGTCAGGCTTCCAGAAGTAGTTGGTAAAGCAAGATACCATTTAGACAAAACAAGGGGCTTGGACCTTCGCCGTCCTTCACCTCCAAACCAAATTTCACAAAGAAGCTGAAAGCAATCAGCCTGAGCTCTGTTCTGTTCCCAAACTCTGCGCCCACCATCACACACTGAGCCTTCTCTCTGTGCCCTTTCCCCAGAAGGGCAACCAACTGAGAAATGATCTCACAAAGCACTGAGTGCCACCTCACAAACACGTCCGTGGACACTGGTCATTCAATTGCAGTCTTCAGGATCTTGGAACAGATCAAAGGATATTCTTTCCAATCCTGGTCATCTGGTCTGCACCTGCCCCAGGCCAGGGAGAGGAAAGAAACTGGAACTCCTCTAGGATAAAGGGCAGTATTTCTGGAGATCCCTCCTCCCCCCAGCAAACATGTCTAGAGAACCTTCATCGACAGTTATGTTGCCTGACCTCCCCTCAGCTGCAGCAACTAACCGCGCTCTCTTTGCCCTCAGAACATGTGATCCTTGTACTACTGCACAATCATCTGTTAAACCTGGTTAATTAAAAAATAAATAAATAAAATGTAGCTCTCCACTTCACCCTCAAAGGTAAAACTTTTCCTTATACTCCAATTTTCTTTTTCACTGCAGAGCTACAAATCTGTGAGACACTATTTCTGCATTTTTTGAAAATGTGAATCCAAGGGACTCAGACATGCCACTATTAAGTGTAGTGGGGGAGATGGATATTAAAATGCTATACTGAATAAATGAACACCATATTTCTGGGTGAAAAAAAAAAAGACTCATTGTAAGAGGTAAAGTGTCCCAAAATTAATCTCCACATTATGTGTAATACTAATGACATTTTCACACAAGGTGAGGTGACTGGCAGTGGGAGCAGAGTTGGGAGACTGGTAAGAGCCCACATGACTCTGCTTGAATGTAAAACAAGGATTCTAAGGTTCATCTGGGTAATAAACTCATGAGCAAGCCTCGACATTTTTGTAAGAGAAGAGGACCATAGAAAGATGGGGAGGGGACTTGTTTTATCACACACCCCAGCATGTTATAAAACTACAATAATTGAATTTTCTGTTCTTAAGCCATTGGCTCTGATATAGATTTTTATAGACCTTCATGTATTTCTGCTGCTGCTGCTGCTGCTTCTTTTTTTTTTTTTTTTTTTTTTGCTGGCATTGCCCAGATCTTCAGTTCAGCCACAGATTGCTCTTCCTAGATACTAGTGTTGTTGCTACAATTAACTGAAACCCTGAGCTAGTACAACTTTGTGTTACAGTTTTTCCCATCTGCAAATAGAGCTAATACTCTATGAACTTTTTCCCTTCATAAAAAACTGAAAATCACTTTGTCTCAAAAACTCAGGAGAATCCTTCTGAATCACTTGATGAAAGAAGCCTAAACCATACCAGCCTAAGAGTTGTCCCACTTTTCTGAGCAATAATAGAACACTCCTAATGGATAAAATAGAAATCAGAATTGCAGAGAGCTTTGTCTGTTGTCCAATTTCGTTATGTGTTGTTATGGCTCAGGCATGTTGTTGTAAGACCTGCTATATTAATTTAAAATAAAACT
The DNA here is from genome assembly GCF_009762305.2 of Zalophus californianus. Classification (NCBI taxonomy): domain Eukaryota; kingdom Metazoa; phylum Chordata; class Mammalia; order Carnivora; family Otariidae; genus Zalophus; species Zalophus californianus. Next base: position 128,966,104 of record NC_045598.1, read on the forward strand.
GAAAGTTAGACTCTTATAAGATATTAGCTATACCAGAGTCATGGTGAGAAAAGATTAACTGCATGCCAAGTGTGCATTTATTAAATTAATTTAGAAGTGTGCACCTGTGGGTGTTATCTTCAAACTCGTATCACTAATACGGCTTAGCACAAAAATCACCTTTCTATAATATAACACGTCCTCTGAATAGACTTCCTGCCAGTTTAAAGCTTCCCTCTTAACCTTCACCTGCCAATAATCAATCTTCCCCTGAATAGAAGTCCTGAGCAAACAGATGTGCTTGGCATTGCATCCAGATATTCTTGAAACTTTGGCTTTTAACTTTCATGTATAAGAAGTACATCCCAGCAAAGCGGCCCCTGCAAGTCACGTGCTCTTTTTTTTCTCTTGAGAGCTTCATGCTGCTAAGAGAAAGAAAAGGTTCTGAATATAGCAGATGAATAAAAGCATAGGTGATGCAATATTTGTTATTTGAGACCCCTAGACGCCTCACATGTGTTGTCACCATCTTTTTCATATATAATATCTATATTTAGTAAAAAAAGATTTGGGGGATATACTCAATACCAAGCAGTTGAAATGACTTTTTAGCAGTTGAGCTGATGCCCTAAGGAATAGCCACGATGTGCCTTCTAAACAAAATCGGAGCCAAAAGGAACAAGCTTAAGAAAGCTCCATCGATTGTTATTTTTATTCCATATGCATTTGAGAGCTTCCCGTGTATTTCTATCCCAGTGTGCAGAGGAATACAAAATAACATAGGACACCATCCGTGCCCTGAAGGAATATCTAGCCTAGCTGTGAGGAGAAGACATGCACACAAACAATTGTTTAGTAGTAATGCAAAGAATGTGGTGGTTAAGTATCAATTATGTGTTCTAATTAAATATAAAGGACTTCAACAGAGCCCCCTGTTGGAGGAGCAGGAACCTGAGCTGGGCCAGACTTTGTCATCTCCATCTTTACAAACTGTGTGGAGCCAATTTATTTACCCTCACTTTCACTCAACTTCCTTCTCTATAAAATGGAGATATGGTTACCAAAAAGGGTTGTTATAAAGGTTAAGTGAGATAATCAAAGTAAGATGCTTAACACAGGGTGTAGACCACAGTAAGCGCTCCCACAGCTATATCTTTTTCCAAGATGGCGGAAAGCTCCCCTTGGGTGAGGACTTGAACTTAAGCCAGGTCTGTCAATTTCACATTAAGACACAGCATTTTTGAATCAGCGCACTTGCATAGATGCACTTTGGGAATACAATGAAGGCGGGCACTAGGCAAAGAGGAGAAGGAAGAAAGGAAGGGAGAAAAGGAGGAAAGAGGGGTGATAGAAGAAGAGAAGAGCAAAGAGGAGGAGAAAGAGTGTGGTCCTCTAATGCCCCTACTCTGCACCCTTTTCTGTGTTAAGCATGTCATGTGAGAGCTACATTAGGCTAAACTCTAGAGTGTTCTGACACATCAAGCAGACAGGCTGGACTTTAAACAGATGCTTTAGGAAGTTTAAGCAGTAGGTTTTTCAGGAATGGGGAGAGAGAGATTAAGAGAGAGAGAGAGAGAACAAGACAATGGGGAGGGTGCCAAAAGTCCAAAAAAAAAAAAGTCTGCCCAGTCCCAATGACAATGCTGAGAATGAGGAAAGGATGGGTGTAAGAAATGTTATGAAGAAATAAATAACAGTATCAACAACTTGGTGATTGGTCAAATAGAGGACAAAAGGAAGACAAGTCACAAGAATGACACTGAAGTATCAAACCCAGCAAACAGGGGGATGGTGACACCACCTAAGGAGAATGGGAGTGCTGGAAGTAGAATTTCATTTTGTATACCATAAATTTCCAACGTGACAATGGTCATTATGGAACAAATGTTTATCTGGTATCTGTAAATTAATAACTATGCCTGGGATAACTTTATAATACAAACATGGCAAATATATGTGTGTATATAAATGCTCAATAATATAAACATGAAATTGAATTTTCTGATCACTGATGATACATAAGATAGAATGCATAATTATCTTTTTTAAAAAGATTTTATGTATTTCTCTGAGAGAGAGAGAAAGAGAGTGAGCATGAGGGGGGGAGAGGCAGAGTGAGAAGCAGGCTCCCCGCTGAGCAGAGAACCCGATGTGGGACTCGATCCCAGGACCCTGAGATTATGACCTGAGCTGAAGGCAGACACTTAACCAACTGAGTCACCCAGGCATCCCTTAACTGTTTGTTTGTCTTTTTTAATGACATCTTCCTTAGATAAAAAAGATCTTCTCTCAGATTAAGAAAATGGTTGGCCAAATAACTATTTTAGTGTTTTTAAACTCTGGAGGAAGTAATGAATTTTCAACTCAGAATAACAAACTACCTCTGTAGAATACCTATAATTCTCTTCTTGCAACTAAGAAAATGCTGGTGGAGAGGGACATATAATTTAAAGAGAGTCTCGAGGCAAGGCGAAATGAAATATTTAAGTTGCTTCTGTTCATGAAACTTCAGATTCTACCTTAGAAGAGATGAGTGGGACATCCTTTTGCAGAATGTATGAATGATTTTTTTTACAAATGATACAGACACTCCCTTCTGCATTCACTATAAAGACAAATCATTCTTAATTTTAAGGTTTGGGAAAGGTTTCCCCACCCCCCTACTTTTCTTTCTATCCCCTCTCACTTCACCCTTTTATTTTATTTGTTCAGCCACACTCCATGTTAAGATCCTCTTCAAAATAGGAGAGTAATGCTTTAGTCACTTCCTTTTACTAAATCAATGAATAGTTTTCAGGATTAGGTATAATTTTATTACAAGTAGAAGATTGTATTTGCCATTTCAAACTCTGGCACTCGATGTTGGGAGCAGCATGATTGAAAGAATGCACTACTCGAGTCAGCAAGAATTGGAATTAAAATGTAGTCTTATTACTAGAAATTTGTGGGAATAGCATTGACCTGTGGAGACTTGACAGCATTCTGGTTCCTCAAAAGAGACTTGGGTGCTATTCAAGTTTTTAATGAAGACTTTGGCCTGTTTTATTTTACTCAACTGAGTTTTCTGAACCATGTTCCCTGGTTCCTATGGGAGAAATGCCAGCCTAAGTAACAGCACCTGTAATCCATTTCTCATTCAGGGTTGCCATGCATGATGGTCTAATTGGCATGAGCCAGTTTATATTTGAAAGCTATTAATGGCTAATGATTTAATTAGTACTCCATGAGACATCCAGTTTAATGAACCAAGGGGAAAAGATATAATACACAAGTGCCATAGTTAGATCAATAAATGTCATCTGCAGCAAGCACAAAAGTTGGGCTTTGCTGCCAAGCTTATGACCAGGTCAGATCTCTTCATCCCATACCCCCTTAGGTCAGTGGGCTAGTGTGCTTGCATGGAGATTGGGGTATGGAACATGAGCTGATATTCGTGAATTTCTTAATTTTAGACCATCTAAATTCTGATTTCAATTCAGGATTCTACCCCTACATGTTCAACTTCTAGACCCACCTCGGAGGGACAAAGATGTCTTGAATAGAAGTGTGGTCCTTGTAAAAAAAAAAAAGAAAAAAAAAGATTAAGTGGTGAGGAAGAGGGGAAAATATCAATGAAGTCAAAATATGTTCTGTAAGAGAGTCACTTTTTTGACACCAAAATAAAGACAAAAAACAGAAAGAAAATATCCTATATGTTTCGTATATAACAATCATTATTTTCATTAGCTATTTTGCTCCAAAAATAGCTATCCGTTGTTGATCTACCATTCTGATCAACCATTATAGTAGTCTCAGAAGTGGAATTGGAGGTGTTCCTACGATTGCTTCTGCCACTGTCATAACCCCTGTGGAAGCTTAGAATAAACCACTGGACTGCCTCAGTGGCTTCAGGTAAATCATATTTCATGCTGAGCAAGGAATAAGTTAAAATGTTACTCGCAATGAAATAAAATTCACTGAATGATGCAGTAGTATTATAGTTAGGGTGGTACAGTGGAAAAAACATCAAAAACCTGGATTCTAGAACTTGGCTACCATTAGTATTGTTATGCTGAACACATCAGCTAATCTTTCGGGAGCATGCCCCCCACCACCTCTTTACCTTTATTTTGCCCTCCGCCACCCCCACACCCCCTACCCCCCCCATCTAGATTACAATATTCTTTACTGGCAAACTCTGCTCTTCCCTTAAAAATGGCCTAAATAAAGAAAACATTCTCCTTGAAACCAAAAGGTGTGGTGGGGGGAGGAGGGGAAGGGGAAGGACTTTAATCCAGTTTTGTATCACCTCATGCTAAATCGAGTTCTGTTCTTTATCTTTTTCTTATTCCCGCTTTTCTTACACACCGCCGTTAAGCTGACTGTCCTCTAGCGCTCTTTCCCCATGTCCTGCTATTGCCATAAAGCAGCCATCTGTCCATTTTCTACAGCATCCAGTCTAAAGAAGATATCAGCATTTAGGGGCCTGCATAATCTTCTCCACTATAACCACCCCACTTTACATCTACACTTTCTGCTCTTCACTAAAGCTGATGCAGCTGCTCTAGAATTTATGCCACTTACTTCTACTACTAAGCATTTGCTCATACTGCTTTCTGGGCTGGGGCTGTCCTCCCGTCATGCTTCTGAATGTCCAAATTTCACCTCATTCTTGAAGAAAAATCACCCCCATTCCCGCCCTGGAACTTTCTTTTCCTAACTATTCCAATAATAGAACTATTCCTTTTCATAGGTGCTCACCACTTAAAATCTTGTCATATAATTTTAGCTCTTAATTAGGTAAAATTTTGCATTTATCATTATTCTTCATAGATTTTTAAGGACAATTGGGATAAAAAAATTGCATTTTGGTTATGGAGAAATTTTAGCAAACTAATCAGCAGCAAATCCACAGCTACACCAGGCAATTCTTTGGATAATGTGGAAGGTACTATCTTATGTGCTGGTTCTCTGGTTTAATTTTTTTGTTTTTCCATCTTCTGCCCACATCACTTTCCAGGACTGCATTTGAGCCAGCTGGATTCCATCCAGAAACAGATTCAAATAGACAATAAGCCAACTAGAATTCCCATCTTCCTTGATTAGATGTGAAATTGTATAGCTGGGTGTCACTCACATGCCAACCACTCAGGATTCTATGTTATCAATTAATTTCTGTTGAGACCTGAACTGAGGAGCTTGTGACAATTCTGTTTCTAAGGACCTGTAAAATTAGGGCTAGACAAGAATTTCAGAGATGGTGACAGATATATAGACTTGTGCCATCTGAATGAATGTATTCACTACCTGTAGCATAGCATCAATTAAAATGCCCTATAAACTCCATAATAAATCATCCTGGTTTTTTCTCTCTCTCTCTTTTTTTATTTTGTAGTAGGATTTGATTGTAAAAATTCTTTGACTAGGCGCTGAATTCTCAGTTGTAGGACAATTAGCCAGTCAGATGACAGGCTTTAAATTACGCAGAAGAAAAAGGAAGTTAACACACATTCTGTCAAAGCTACTGGATCTTTTTTCTTGTAGCTGTTAAAAATACTTTAGAATTAGGGATAGATTTTCTAGGAAATATATATAAATTACTATAGAAACACAGAATGTTAGCGGTATACCTTAGAGATTATCTAAGTAAAATCCAAGAAACTGAGGCCTGGAGGCTATTCAGAGACCCACCCAAAATCACAAAACTCATACTTACCAGAGAAACTTTTACAAGCTAGGCTTCACCAAGAAATGCAAGTCAGTGAAATTCTACCAGGACCAAAGGGAGTTCATGTGTCAATTGTACATTAGGACCTAACAAGAGTGTGAAGATATGAGCCCAGCTCTGTTCGTCACCATGGACCCTCTTGCTGAGTGCTATGATGAATAATCAGGTACTGTAGAGAATTCTTGAGACTGGAACAAATACCAAAAAAAAGCATTTATTTTTCAGGTATACTCCTTGCAGAAAATCCATTCTCACACAAATACCCAAGCACTGTTGCTACAGATGAAAGTTATGTAGCTTTAGTATAGAGAACCTTCTTTGTGGAAGCATGTTCTAATCTATGCTGAAAGGATGCTACCCAAATGATGATGACAATAGTAATCATTATTCCTTCAAAACATTGGAGGAAAACGTTACTTGAACTAAATCATTGGAATATTGGGGAAGCAAAGCATATACGTTATTTCTGCACTGCATAAAACTGAATCTGATAGAGGACAAGCCTGACTGTAAAGAGGCAGTAAGTGAAATAATCAGCATTAGAATTCATGTCTTCTAACTTCTATTTCACTGCTCCGTGCTTCAAGCGATTCAAAATATATCATATTTTCTCAGTATTAAGGAAACCTTGTTGCATTAGTTGAGCTGTTTCTCAGAAACATCACCTCATTGAGAAATAAACATTTGAAATCCTTACTCAGGTACTGGAATTTTCCCAAGAGAAGTTTAAGAGCAATATTCTTCATAGTTTAATAAATTACATGAGTGTATATACCATTATATATCTGTATAATTTATGTTTAAAACTGATTTATCTATAAGGGAAGTAAAATCAATCATTATTGGATTATAAATGTATTTCTTAGTCATTCACTTATATTTTTTCATGTTGTATTATAAAAAATAACAATTTAATAATGCAAAATAAAAGATTAATTTAGAATACTTAAGTGTGGTTTTGACTTTTTGAAAAACAGTTTTGTTTCTAAAACGTGTTCTAGATTTCCGTTTTTTGTTGTTGTTGTAAGTATCCAAAGGAAGCCAATATGATTTTCAGGGCAATGAAAGAAATATGTGAGTGGAAAAGCAGTATTTTTACAAATATTTTTAAGTTCTTGGTCGTATTTCACTCCACTGGGGAATGTGATCACAAATCTGGTTGGAATTATAAAGAAATCAAACTTACCAGTATTACAACTTCTGATGAAAGGGAGAATTCTGCTGAGAATGTAAAGATAAATGTGGCAGAATAATTACCTGTTTGTCACAGAGCTAAACCTTATGACAGCGAACGCTGAAAAGGGTTTCTAGGAAAATGATTTCTTTGGTTCATGAGAAAACTTAGTTCATACTATCTTCAACTAAGCCTCCACGTTGAGCTTTCCTTTTTCCTATTTGTATTTCAAGCTGTTGTCTATAATGAAAATAAAACAGGTCCCGTTCACCACTTAAAGGGAGGACCGAAGAAGTAAAGCTGAGCTCTAACTAAACTCCTTACAGCACTCTAGTTCTGCCTTCTCGAACGTGCTCAAAATCTCCACCAAAAAATACCACCCCAGAATGGCAAAGGGTTAAAGTAAAAAAAAAAAAAAAAAAAAAACAGCATAAAGATTCAAGCCCTTGCAGGAGGAATATAACTCAAGTTCTGTCGCCAAGTGTGAGAACATCTTTATTGTTTCTCTCACTCACCACAGAGACTCAAAAGTTCGCTCTCATCTTCAGCTTGTTGCAGACACACACAATGCACTTTCTCAGTCTGTACTCCACCACAACCTGTAAATCCTCTGAAGTTCTATGTAATTGGATTTTTCCCAATATAGGAAATAAACATTCTTTGATTTTATCTAGCAATTTATACTTTCCACAGTGCTATCAAACATTTAGCTGATTTCGACAACCCTGTGGAGCACATCACACAACTAAGTATGGGTGTTCCTTTTGAAGAATTAGAAATAGAGCAACATTCTTAGGTAATATACACTGAGAAATACTTAGGGGTATAAGACCATGATGTATGTAACTTACTCTCATCAAGTTCAAGGGAAAATATATATTTCAGTGAGGAGGGAAGAGAGAGCAAGTGAGCAACTGATAAAGGAACTGGGGCAAATTGTTAACAACAGATGAACCTGAGTAAATTATTCTTGCAAGTTTTCTATAAGTTAGCTCAACTCCACAGACCTCAGTGGGGTTTTTTGGTAATTATTTTCAAATACAAATTTTTCTTAGAGAGACAGGGGAGTTAAATAATTCACATAGGCAAATAGAGCTGATCTGAAGCACTGTGAAGAACTAGAATCCAGATCTTCTATTTCTCCACACTTCCTCCAAACTTATCATTTATTTCTGTATAAACTGAAAAGTAATTTCCACTTCAAGTACTTACAAACCACAATCACATCTTTCTCCAGTCAGTCACCAATAATCAGTACCCTAGCCCAGGAAAACTCATTATTTAACTGTAACTTATCATATTACCCACTGCAAATCATTTTTACAATCCTACTTTATCTGATCCTCATAACTCCTTGAACGAAGTAGGTAACACAGGCAGAATTGGACCCATTTTACAGATTAAGAAACAGGCTATGAAGGTAGCATATCATCATTATTCATAGCCACTAAACAGCAGTCCTATTCCAGAGACAGATACTCAAGTCCTAAAATTCCAGAACCGGTACTCTTTCCAATACATCCTCTTGATGTTCCAATGCCTTTTTATACCCTGAATGATCATATCTAAATCTTCTTGGGCTTATGTTGTGTTTAGCCATAGAAAGAAAGAACATTCTTTTAAAGAACAAAATGACTGAGAAAGATGCCTATGTTTTATTTACTAATATTACAAATAACAGCTAAAATTTATTAAGTACCTACCTGCCATGTACAAGTAAGTGCTTTATATATATATCATCTAATTTAATTTTTTTCAACAACTCTATGACCTGGGGAGTCCCCATCATGCAAACAAGGAAAAGGGATCTGAGAGCTTGACTCACGTGATTGATATGGTTGACCTACAGGGACCAAGTCAGCACCCGGACTACTCCAGAGCCCCTATCATGAATGAAATCATCCTTATTCCACATTTCTATTTTTTTTTCTTTAAGTTTGGTTGATAGTTTAACCAATTCTTGTATCATATATCCAGTAATTTTTTAAATTCTGTGAGTGATACCATTCATTCCGAGAACATAGTTTGTATGGAAAAGCGTATGGATGAAAAAGCAGGACCACATCTTAGTTACATCAACAGCGGCCCCTGACACATGTGAAGCATTCAATAAATGTTTGCTGAGTGAACGAATGATGTTCGGAGTGCTCTAAAAAGCTTTTAAGATGTCATGATCTAAATACTTAAACACAAAGTATTTAAATTAAATTGGTTCAATTCACCAAACCTCAGGTTTATAGCAAAGCATACCTTTTCAAAGCCAGAGAGAAAAAAATAATAAAAGAAACAAATTTCACATTTTTAAAAAAGGCTTTTCCCTGGAACGTTGAACTGTTCTATCGATAATTGGACAGATGTGGCTTTTGACTGGATAACCTCTTAGATGATCATCTCTTGTTTATATGACAAAAAGATATGCTCAGTCTTACTGCTAATTGGACTTTATGACTTTTCTCTTTGCTCTAACCAATCGGGATAAAAAGTGAACACAGCTGACTTTGTAAGGTGCCTTCACAGGTGGCGCCTGGGTGGCTCAGTTGGTTAAGCGTCTGCCTTCGGCTCAGGTCATGATCCCGGGGTCCTGGGATCGAGCCCCGCATCGGGCTCCCTGCTCAGTGAGGGGTCTGCTTTTCCCCCTCTCCATCTGCCTGATGCTCCCCCTGCTTGTTCTTTCTCTCTCTCTCAAATAAATAAAAACAAAATAAAATAAATAAAATAAATAAGGTGCCCTCACAGGCACCCACTGAGCAATGTGTAGGAAGGGACCAGTCAGGAAAGAGGTGAGCTTAGGATAAGCGGCAGGATATACAATATACATTTTTCCCTCTCTTCTTCCAGCCCACACTTTCAGCCCTCCCTTTTGTGGTTTCTTCCCACTCCAAAGTTTTCAATAATACTCATCTGTATACGTTTTTCCTCAAATAAGAATGGTTGGGTGAGCTGAGAAGTGAGAAGACCACATTTACCTTCTTCCTTCCTCCATTAGTAATATGACTCCTGTCCTGGCCCCCTCATACGAGCACAGCAGACAGACACCTTACGTGCACAACTTAACCTTACTGCAATGTAAGGAAATTTCAGGGTAAAAACTGCATTCATGGAAGTCAGTCACATATCAGGTCTCAGGTTACTCAGCTTGGCACCAGTTTAAAGCATAGAGCAGTTCCTTTCAGAAAAGGCCCATTATCACTCCCTTCACTGTCCATCATCCTTGCCTCAGGCTCTGGCTCTTAGCCTCTCTTTCTTTTTACTAATGCACCTCCCAGGCCCAGACACAGGTACTTGCAGATTCTGCAGAATGAGGCTTTTTCCTGTCTCAGTCTCCGCACATCCTCCACCAGCATCCCTCGAAGAGTGCATGCTCTGCAGTTGGCTATGTCCGGGTCTCTGTCCCACAGAGCTCCTGCTTCCTCTTCATCTTCTCAGCCCGATCTGCGCACCTGCGCTTTGCCCCAGCTCCTCTCTCTGGTGTATATGTCTTTGTATGTGCAGTTTATTCCTTTGCCTGCTCACCAAAACACTGGAGGGGACAATCTGAATTTGGCACATACTGAATTTCCTGGATGACGTTCCCTCTGTTCATATTTTCTACGTCTCTCTAACCCACTGTTTTGTACCAAAAGCTTTGTTGGGATTTCTAACACAAACCCCAACACCCTGAGTTTACCTGATTCCCTGAATAACCGTCCCCCAGGCTGAAGTCACAACAGTAACATTCGTGTTACTGCTAATGATTATCAATCACTGCCTTTTTAAAGAGATCCCCATTGTTTTCCTTTATATAATTAAATATTCATATTTAAACACAGAAACCTAGGCAGCTGTTGATAGGATCGCTCCTCGGCTTACGCTTACTGAAAAAAAGGAATGTACTTTTTACTCAGCCGGGGCAAATAATACCAAACTCATGCTTAAGACATGAACTCCCTAAAAGACTCTGAGGAAAGGAGAAGAAACCGAACGATACTGAGTACTTAGTGCATGATAGACACTGCTATTCACATGAAGGCTTTCTTAGTCATTCTAGTTGTAAGTAAAGGAACTAGATGAAAATACCACACACCTGTAGAGCTAAGAATTGGACCCAAGTCAGTTTGTCTCCCAAAATCAATGCTGTCTCTCCAAAGAAAGTTCCATATAAATGCTAAACAGTAAAACCCCGTCATTAATTACGTGAAAGCAGTTTACATTTTCCTGCAATTTACACCCTTTTTTTCCAGATTAATTAAATCTCCAACGCTGGTAAAGTGCTTCTTCCCACATTTTACTAGGTTTTTTGGTAAAAAGCTAAATGAAGTTTGGCTGTGAAGCTGGCGAGGAAGAGAAGACTGAGCTTCCAATAAAAACTTGTTAACTGGTGTGCAACACTGTGCCCATTAAGGGTGGAAAACTCCTACAGAATACAGACTGGTCTGTACGTTGCTTGTTAAGGGCCAGCCTAAGTGTTCATCTCTTAGATCTGTCTGGCGGGCTTATGCCCAAGCCAGCCTTGAGAGGGCGGGAAGCACCCGCCGCCCCCACAGGAAAACACTATTGGTGATTTTGAATCTAGGGCATTGCGATGCACGTGCTGCTGCATGTTTTCTGTAAGGCATTATCACCGTTCCAAATAAGCAAGACATACACATGCTTACTTAATGCGTTTTCCTTTGATTTACATGCCCTTGCTTCTTAAATCATTTCCAGAAATCCTTAGGAAATGTGAAATAAATGTGTTATCTTTTCCTCCAACAGAATGTCAGATCAATTCTCGAAAGATCCTTTCCAAATGCTTTAGTTCAAACCAGCTTTAACAAACTTGAATATATACACCATAATTAGGAAGCCAATTTATTCAGTTAATTTGCATCAGTCTAAATAATTTTTCCTGACAGATAACTTCCGTTCTAAGTACCAAGTACTTCTTAATCCCAGTCAGGTTATTGCTAAGGATAAATGATTTCACATTTCTCATAAAGATGCCAGTCATTAAGAATATTAACGCAAATTCCTTCCCCTTGAATAGAAATGAGCTGTTATGTTAGCAATGTTGCTGCGTCAGCTTTTCTATTGTCAAATACAACAAATGATGAGAAAATCAATTTACTCTTTAGAATTAGTCAAGTGAGGAATCCTTTGAAGTGGGGGTGCAGGGTTTTGCCTGGGTTCTATAATCACATAAAAGCGGGTACTGCGGGTACTGTATATATGTTGGTAAAATGTTGTGAAGTTTAATGAGGACTATTTGCTGCCATAGACCTTCCAGACAGAATCTATCTCTGAAAAAGAATTCCCCACTCCTAAAATAGAGGTTTGATGAGCAGCAGATGTGGTTTAAATGAACCCTTGTTCAACTGAACTAAGAATATATTTTGATTCGTATGAGGCACAGGCCAGAAAAGGGGGTGTTGGGGGTGATTTTAGCACAGCCTCAGCATTGGGTTTGGTTGTGGAGTTTGAATATATTTATTTGCCCCATAAAGTTTCTCTTGTAAGGCAGAATGCAAATGAGCTTTTAGTGAATACTTCCTAATAGTCAGAGGATGCTATACTTGCTGCTTACAAAACAATTTACAGTTTTACTTTGTGGTCTAAAAATGTGTGGAGGAAAGAAATTCAATGGGTAGCCATAACCTTTAGAGTAATCTATGCCCTGGCAATGATTTGCAAGTTCCATAACTTTGTTTCTCCACCCATAAAGGGAAGATTAGATGGTTGTTCAAGAATGACAAGCATTTAATATTTGGAAATGACTAAATAATGAAGTGCCTGGATTCTATAGAAATGCTGGGGAGAAAAGAAGATTAATTTCAAACCAAAATCTAGTACAAACATGACCTTCCTATTGTAAATCTCATGAATAGGAAAAGAAATTACATCTAAAGCTTTGTTTCTAGGGCTCAGAATTTGGAAATATATTAATATTGGAATGTTTCCGATGGGGGGGTGGAAAGATCTGTTTATTATAATCTCTTGTCTGTGGAGATGAGAAAAATTCTTTCTGCTACATCTTACCGAAAGAATGCAGTTAGTAAAGATTTAAATGACAGGAATGGAAGGGTCATCTTTTGATTCTTTTGCCTTTAGGCAGGGCTAACCTTAAGTCATCTCAGGAAGGAGAACAGTGTGTTGCTCCCAAAAATCTCCAGGTGAGAATGATAAAGATGAAAACGAGCAGATGGGAAAGCTCTAGGGCCTTGAAATTAATAAAGGTCAGCTCTGGCTGACATAATTTCAGTTAAAATTCATTCCTATTTGCAAATAGCCTGACACTTAGCAACACTCCAAAGGAAGTGATGTTTGGCACCAGTTCTCTGAAAATTCCATTTAGTATTAGTATTCATGTCTGGTCATTGTTTTGTTCACCTCCTCTTCACCCTGACGGTGTGGAAAGTCCTGACCTAAGGTTCTAGAATGACCAAACACAGGACATCTGACACTGCACACATGGGATCAACAGTGGATTGTTAGTCTCATATACTCACAGCCCAGGGGAGGAAGACACTACAGGCCCGTAGAGCCACACAGCGGTTGCATTCAGAAACAGAGTGAACAAGAAAAGGCTGTGGGGGACAGGCTTTGTAGTTACAAGAGGGTGAGGTGTAGCTTGATTCCCAGGGCGGGATCTGGTTGGCTTGTTTCAGGTACGGCGTGGTCTGACAGGGAAATGAAACTTCCCTGGTTTGAGGACCACGTGGATACAGCTGCTCCAGCTGCAAGGAAGCTCGCCAGGTGGGGAGCCTTTCCCACTCGGAAGGACAGGGAGTTCACTTTCCCTTGGCTATATTTGGCCCCTCTAAGAGTAAAATCTTTGCCACACATACTGTGTCTCATATGAAGAGAGCTGCTTCTGACTGGATTAATAAACGTGGAGACATGAACACTTTCCTAGTGAGAGTATTCTCAGGCCAAGCCTATATATATAATTAGCTAGGTGATTCATGGTATCCTCTGCTACTCACTTGGATTTGAATGAAAAGAGGAAGAGAACCCGATATCATCCAAAGTATGTATTTAATTCCTCACTTGATTTTAATTTGTCACAAGATGAATGTTGACTAACTTGAGACTTAGAGCCAAAGGGCCGAAGATGGTCTAGCTCGCTGAAGTGAAGGTGTTTCTGCCTTCCATTTGTCATGAAGAATTCTGTCAGGAAATGAAGTCAGGTCAAACTATCTCTCCCTTTCCCTGCTATTTAACAAGTGAAAAGATAAAGCATATGGGGAGACCAGTGGTTTCAGGTGGAGCTTGGACTTCTGATGTTAATGCCAGGCCTGTTTATAAAATCTTGGGCAAGGCATTTAATCCCTCTGGCCCCCAAGTTCTGTACTTTTTCATGAGGAAGTTGAACTAGACCAAGAGTTTTAAAATACTTCTTTAGCAGCAAAACCCTTGTTTCGAACAAAACTTAAGGTCACTCTACAAAAGAGAAATGAAGCTTTTAGTTTGAGTCCAATGAGTGGAGCCCAAGCCCAATTGACCTGGCCTCTCCCTTACATTTCCTCCTTCCCAGTTCTTCCCCAAAGATTCCTAGGGCACTTCCTCAAGATCCTAGGGTTCCTGAGAACCCAGATGAGCCACTCTCTCAAGTTCCTGCCAGCTTTCAGCAGAATGGAAAAATTGTAGGCTGGGTGTTCAGATAGACGTGGGTTCAAATTCTCATCCTGTCACTTCCTTAGCTGTGTTACCAGTTTCTCCATCTGAAAAGTGAAGATAAAAATTGCTCTGTTTTAGGACAAGTGCTACGTTAAGAATGCATGTAAAGCATCTAGCCAGTGCCTGGAACCTCGGAGGGCCTCATAAATGGTAGCTATAATAAACATTATGGCTCTGAACTGAGCAGGACAAAGTGAGGAAAGATCCTATCCATGAACTACTAAATTGCAATGAGACCTCTGTCATTCCTGCAGCCAACACCCCAAGAACTTGAGGCTAACATTTCTCTTTAGAACCTGAATTGGCTTTTATTGTTCCAAATTAGTGGAGGCGGGAACATTCTTCTAATTGACTGAACATTTTGTATGTACTGGAGAACATGTACTGTGTAGACACATCCCAAGTCTCTTAAATGACACCAAGGTCAATCCAACCACCACAGATGGAATTTAAAGCACAGTGCTTTCACCAAAGAATAACAGGGGAAACGTCATTAAGAACACTTTCGGACAAAGCCACAAGAAATGCAGTACCTGACAGCTCACGGTCTATGTTTCACCCTGTATCATAAAACAATTCACCAGAGAGCTATGGTTATTTCGCGGACCTGCTGTCGTGATAGCCTGCGTTCTTTCAGTAGTGCAGGAGTTTCCCCCATAAAATGCATCCCAGAAGTCTGCTTTCTGAAAAATCTCACCTTTGGGGAATTTTCCTGGCATCCTATTAAGTAAGCGCCACTTTATAGGTCCTCTAAATGTGCAGTAACAGAGGCTCAAGTAGACGCCAGCCATCCTGTTCCCCTCACGAACTTACATCCTAGAGGAAGCTGACTCAAGTTAAGTTGGGATGCTCCCCTCCCTGTTTTATGAAGTTTTCCTTTTCTTTTTAAAATTTATGAAAATTTCCAAACATACACAAAAGTAAAGGATATCACACACCCCCATAAGCCTATGGCCGGGTCCGGGATCAGTACTCCACCACCACGTGGCAGCGTTCACCTGAGCCTGCCGCAGTTAGACCCGGCCCCTCTCACTGCAAGGGGACCCTTGCACTCCAAGGCTGACGGCCCAGGCACGATCAGGTCCAAGGGCTGGCAGTTAAATCCAGTCCACACTCGTACACAATCATTAAGCTCCTTGTGTCCTAGGCCATCCTGGGGAACCACATAAGGCACCCCGAACCTATGAAGGCACTCAGCACAGGAGGGACGAGAGCAGAAAAGCAGAGAGAAAAGAGGGGAAGCATTTTGTGGGGAAGTTGGGATCCAACGAAGCTTTGAAGGAAACGGGAGTGCAGATATTCCAGGCTGAGGTGGAGGATTGAGTAAGGCTAGGAAGCCAAAGAACTGGAAGGCCATCTTTAGAGTATGATTCATATTCTAAGGTACTGGGGTAGGTGAGGCCGAGGGCTGCCTGGGAAGTTGGTAAGGAGTGTGGAGACACATGGAAGTTTCCAATACCAGGATGAGAAAGTTCCTTAGGAGTTGGGGGGAGCTGGGGAGCAGTGCCAGGAAGGGGCAGAATAACAACCATCGAAGAAAAGAAGAGGTAGCAAAATTGGGGAGGGAGGGAAGCAGGGAGGACTGATGATCAGAGTGAATCAGAACTTTCTCAGACCCGAGCTCTGGCCTCTGGCGGGGGGGGGGGGGGGGGGGGGGGGGGGGGCGGGCGGGGGGGCGGAGAGAACCCTCTGGATCGGTCTAGCGCTCCCACAGAGAAAAGCGTGAGACCCCACGGAGACCACAACTCGAGGATGAAAATAGAGGGTTCAGCCCTGGCTCGGGGAGCTCCCTGCAAACCATCGCTGGGAAAACAAGAGCCCGGGAACCAAGAGAAGCAGCAGAAGCACCTGGTCTGAGTCTCAGAAACATCAGTGTTTACGAAGCACTTGGTCTCTGGAACGCCTGCCTTTCCAAATACCACATCTTCCTCAGGCACTCCATCCCGCCACAGGCGGCTACTGTGCCGGCGCGCGGGGAGCTGGTAGGGGGGGCGGGGGGGGGGGGGCCGGAACCGCACGCCCGGCAGCCTGGCCCGCCCGCCCTCCGAGGAGCCTGCCCCCGCGGCCGGCCAGCTGCAGCTCACTGTTTGTTTGCCGAGCTTTGCATACACATATTGGGTTGCCTTTTTTTTTTTTTTCCAGTCAGTTCTGCAGTGTCCCGAAATTCACCCCCAGTGTAACTTCTGCCTCTGCTCCTCCTCTTCTTGGAACTGCCTTTTGTTTGTCTGGCAGCCTTGGTTCTATGGGGGTGTGTGATGATAATAATACGCGGGCTTATATAACCCTCTTCATCTTGCAAGCACTTCGCAGACAGTCCCTAATGAATCTTCAGGCCGCTATCAGGCCGGGCGGCTGTAGCGGCGGCGAGCAAACCCCCAGCCCGGGCGCGGAGGCCAGAGGGGAGGGCGGTGCGGGTCAGAGGCCAGGCCTCCCTGGCTCCCCGCGCGCCTCGGAGGCCAGGGCAGATAAGGAACAATGACTCGCGGCCTGGGGAGGAGGAAGGAAGTCCCGCTGCCACCTTATCTCTGCTCCTCTGCAGGCTCCCAGTTCCCAGAGCTTGTTCTCTAGAGAAGATTTGGAAGGCGGCTTTCGTAAGTATGATGCTCTGCTTTTTCTTTAAAAAGGAAGGAAACAAACTTTCCTTACTGCCCTTGTCCATTTCATAGTATCTCTTCGTTGGAAGCATTTCCCTCGCTCGGATTCTTAGGTGACGGAAAGTGTGTTTCTGGCCAAAGCCCTCCACCCAGTTGGGTCCCTCCTGAAAGTTACAGGAGGGGAAAGAGGTTTGGGTGGATAATTCACTTCACAAAAGAGCACCCAGGCCAGGTGCTGAAATTGGCCACTGCGACCGGGTCCTGGTCATGTCTGACTGGTCTACACACATCTCCTCACCCTAAAGAGGAATTCTGGTTATTCACCTGGTTTGTTAGGCAACCAGAGCAGATGGCAGGACTTTAATCTTCAGTTTCTCCGCTTGCCGTGCTCACAGTTTCAGACAAATAGAATTGTTGGAAGTTTCTCTTCACACTATGAAATAAGTCCCATCTTTTGGTGTAGGCTTGAAACTTGCTCGGGCTTGTGTGAACTCTACAAAACACTGTAACTGCAGTGGACATGTGAATTGTTATTAGGTTGTTCCCTGCCTCGCTGAAGGGTCTGAATATTAAAGGAACATGGACACTAACTTCTGAAGCCCTGGCAAAAACCAAAACTCTGTCATTAAACTGCATTTTTGTGAAGAATGCTGAATTCACAGAGTAGTTTTCGCAGGGATGATGCTCATTGCGTTGAGAAAGTGTTTTTCAACAAAAAGTGAATTTAAAACCTGAGAATAACACTAAGAAAGATACCATTTCTGAACTTATTTCAGTTCTATTTTGGGTAGTTGTACAATTTGCACTTACAAAACCATGATGATAACTTGGTGCACTATGGCATATAGAAAATTAATGTCTTTACTCAGGTAAGAAAACTAAGATATATAAATTGACAAGACCTCTCACTTTTAGTGCTATAACACTGGGCTTGATTGTCTTTATCTTTAGATAAGCAGATGTGAAAACCACATATAATGAGTATGTATAAATGTGTGTGTTTGCATGTATGTTTATATGTTCAAATGTATGTAAACGTTCAGGATAATTAAATATATATTTACACATACATATACTCTTACATTTCTTGTGTCTATCTGGAGCTCAGAATTTTACATGATATAATATCCAAAATGGGCCAAGTGGAAAGATTTCATATCAAAGTTCAGAATGCAATAGAACTCTTTATTCAGCAAACATAGGAAACATTATAAAATTATGTCTATTTTAAAGAATCTCTTTAAATGACATCTCCACTTAGAATTTTCTGTGGCTTCCAAGAAATTCTGAGGCATAATTAAAGTTGAAAATGAGACTGGATTCTAGTTGCTTTTACCCCTGAATTTAAAAGTGATCTGTCAACACTAAATTCTATATGCTAGCTAATTTAATTACAAAGATCAGCCACATAATCTCAACATTATCTTCAAAGGCATACTCAGTCATAGTAGAAAGAATACAAACCATGATGGGGTCCAGATTTGAGGCTTGCTTTTGCCATTACCTGGTTATATGATCAGCAACAAGATCTTTAGGATTTGCAGCCTCAGGTTTCGCGTTTATAAAATATGACCAATACTACTTACCTCAAAGACAGGATTATTGAAAGGACTGAAAGGAGATAATATATATGAACTACTTAGCACGGTGTCTGAAAATAGCAGTGTTTCAGTCCATTTTAGGGCTTTTCCATTTACTCTATTTTTTCATCTTTGATTCAATTCATTCATTTATTGAGCATCTACTATGTATTACATGCTACACTAACACTGGTGATGCAAAGGTGAATAAGATTAATATCCTGCCCTGGAAGAGTTTATAATCTGAGGGGACAGTTGGAAACAACAGATAATTTTCTTAACAGTGCACTACCTATAAAAACAGAAGTGTGTTTAAGGTTAAGTGACAGAATTGAAGCCAGAGTGATTATTTCTGCCTAGTGTCAGTCAAAGGAACTTGCATAAAGATGACAGTGATTGCATGAGTCTTAAAGGAGCAGCAAGAGGTGTGGAAGGACCTAGCAGAAGAGGAGAGTTGGAGAGAAGGTGCAAGAAAGCCTGGGGTTAGAAGCTGGTTTCAGTTCGTGCTAGAGTGTTGAACCTACAAGGGGCTGGAGACTTAGTCAGGGGCCCAATCATGAATATTCCGGTGCCTCATGCTGAGGTGTTTAGATCTGTTACTCTAGTAAAACTCAAAGTCATGCATGAATCAGCTTATGATCTTCAAAAAGTCTGTTTTGTAGGTTCATATCGATAAAAAAAAAAAAAAAGCTTGGGCTGAAATGTAAACCAACGGCATCATTAGGACACTAATGATAGTTTAATAGATGATGTATTTGTTTGTAGCAAAGCTGTCCCGATGACGGAAGCATGGCAGCACCAGCTCCTTAAACTCACCAGTGTTGGCACTGTCAGAATCAACAGCAACATTGAGTAAAAAAATCAAAAAAGTGTTTTAAAAAGTATAAAATTGCCAGATTTGGCGGGGGGGAGGATTTTAGGCACTCTCTGTTATGCTTGATGCCCCCAAGAAATGTCAATATCTGGGCTTACTGGGCTCTGAGCTTTCATCTTGCATCCCTGCTGTTGAGCGGATTGTTTTTCCATTAACTTTTCAACAGGAAGGCCATGTCTAGGGCAGCCTTGCCAATAGCCATGCATACCCTTAAAAATACTAATTTGTACTTCCTCTGAGCCTTCAGCAATTAGGAGAGACTAGGAAAAAAGATCTGAGGGCTAGTAGAATACTTATTGAGGAAGAATACATATTCACAAAGAATATTTAGTCATGAAGAAGCAGCCCTTCCTTAGCAGACTTTTCCACTCACTTGCCCATGAATTAGGGGGCGCACTCGGAGATTGGAGGAAAGGAGGTCATTTCTCACCTGGCCATTACTTCGCCTACAACCATCTCCTCCTTCCGTGTGACGGGCAAGTTCTTCCCCTATGCTTGAACGGTGCGTCATTGGAAAGGAGTGGGGGCGGGGGGCGCCTGGGTGGCTCAGATGGTTAAGCGTCTGCCTTCAGCTCAGGTCATGATCCCAGGGTCCTGGGATGGAGCCCAACATCGGCCTCCTGACTCAGCAAGGAGCCTGCTTCTCCCTCTCCCTCTGCCTCTCTCCTGGCTCATGCTCTCTCTCTCTCTGTATCTCTGTGTCTCAAATGAATAAATAAAATCTTTAAAAAAAAAAAAAAAGAAAGGAGCGGGGGCTGGATAGCATTTGCGAATTTTTTAAAAGATGACAACTGGAAGAATTTTAACAGAATGAAGAGAAAACAATCTGATTAGCAGACAGGAAGCTGTGACTTTTTAAATCTTTGAGGTCTGATTACTTGATAACCTTAGTTTTCTTATACCTTTCACCCTTTCTGCACTCAACACTTAATCTTCCATGGCAAAGCCTCGATTGGATTTCCTGCATTTCATAGTGCCTTCCCCACCTGAACACTCTAGAGCAAATACCATTTATTAGGAAAGGGGCTTAGCCCCGGACTGCATGACTCGTCTCACAAAGTCATATAATATTTCTTTCTGGTAGGCAAACTGTATCAACATATTTTAAAACAGATTTAAGAAGCTATTCCCACTTGTAAATAGAAAGGTTTTCTCGCTCATCAGAAAGATATTTGGTTATAGCTGAATTCCATCTGGCTTCTGATGGTTCACTTCAAAATTCCCCAAACTTCAGAAATTATTTTGGGCTTTTGAAATCATGAAAAAGGTTTCTATTTTTACAAAATATTTCCGCCATGAAAAAAAAAAAAGAAAAAAGAAAAGTTCCAAAAAGGAACAATTACTGTATCAGTTATACAAAATAATCATCATATGTGTATTTTAGAAGAAGATGGACTGGCATCATGGGAAAGTTTATTATTTAAAGAAGGAGTGAGATATATTGGGGGGAATTCCCATTAGCACGATAGAAAGTATGAAGAATATACTGAGCTTCCATATATGGTGCTGGCCATTCCGCATGTAGGTTACTCAGGCCATTTAAAGTCTTGGCTCCATAAGTGAGTGTTACACTCTTCGGAGTCTTTTTGGGGTTGCTGACATAATGATCTACTCCAGGCTGGGTGCTGCCTGAGCCACCATGCTCTCCTGCACGATGTTTGAAGAGTGGGACGGGGTGCAGCTGTGCGGGCCCCCAGACACCTGAGTGCAGAAGATT
The DNA here is from genome assembly GCF_009762305.2 of Zalophus californianus. Lineage (NCBI taxonomy): Eukaryota > Metazoa > Chordata > Mammalia > Carnivora > Otariidae > Zalophus > Zalophus californianus. Next base: position 128,987,364 of record NC_045598.1, read on the forward strand.
GCTGAATCTTGCTTCATTTCTGTGCTGTTTGGAAAGCTGGACGCTCCCCAACTCTCTCTTGGGTTTGGCTTCCTGTTCACATGTTTTCTCGTCTCATGTCATTGTGCATGAAGTAATAGTCCCACATGCGAGCACCATCCACAATGGCAAGATTTGTGTGGTTCAGTGCAAGTTTTCTAATGAGGACATTTTGGACCTTCCAACAACTCCTTAGGGAAAGCAGTTTGGAACTGTTATTACTTTCCAAGGCATTACGAGCACAGACAGAATGCACTTCTGCAACAAGGTGAAAAGCCACTTTTAGGAGAAATTAAAGGACTGCCGAAGAAAATGACACGTTTACCTTACACATCTATCTCCATGTGTGTATATGTGTGTACAGTGTAGAAAAATACCTCCAATTCAGTTTAAAAACATCAGGTACTGTTTCAGCGTTTCACTATGAATGGTGCTAGTGTTTTCCACCGAGGACTGTTATTTTAATGACATTTCTCTGCAGCAAAATCTGATGAGTTTACGAAGTTTGAGAGCCAGGAAATGCAGCTCAGTTTCTGAACAACTGAAAGCCAAGAGAGTTAATTTCAATCATCTACTTACTTTATAGCATGGATTCATAAGTGCTATGTACAACAGCGCTAATACAGACAGAGAAGCCAAACCAAACTTTTAAAGTACAGCTCTTAAACCATCAAACTCAGCTTCCCAGTATATTATCAGCAGGTGAAATTGTACTGCACAGCTGCGTTTATCTGTGGATGTTAATGTCAAATTAATAGGCATATGTGCCAATGTTTTATAGAATTTTAGAGCAGAAAGGGGTTTTGGATGTCTCCTAATCTTATCTGTGCATTTTATGAACAGAGAAACTGAGATTCATACGAGTGCTCGCTTTCTTGCTCTCTCATTCCCTCCCCCCACACACACACGTGTTTGTGCAAGACACATCTGAGTCTTGTGCTGAGTCGTTGCTTACAGAAAATATCATAAATCTGGCTTAAGAAAAAGAAAGGGCAAAATGACCCAGAGCCAGGCCAGTGATGGCCTGCTTCATTCAAGTTTGTGTGGCCCAGCTTCAGCGCCGTGTGGACCAACAATTTATCCTTGCTTCAGGAACCATTCAAGGTCTTAGATTAGGTGTTTTTGACCAAAACTTGAATAAACTCCAGAACAAACCCGGAATCAAGAGGTAGCTCAGATCCTGATGATGAAGGGGTGCTTCATTGGTGCATCATACTTACTGGCGGCCACATTATGATTAGAGTATGAGATGTAGACGAAGCCCCAGGTATAACCCTCACAATTTAACAATCCTAAAATCTGATCGAGAGATGAGCCCTTCACCCATGTAGGCAAGCAGTGACAACAGTGGGGACTGGATAACTAAATGCTACATTGCATGGCATGGGTTTTTAAGTATTGGAGTGCTGGTGAGAGGAATGAAAATAGAGGTTGTTAGGAAATGTCAGGATTTCAGCTGATCCCAGAGGGGTGCTTAGAATTTGAATAGGTGGGGGGGGAATAATGGTGGATTTTTCTAGGTAAAGAACAGCAGAAATGAAAGTATAAAGAGGTGGGGGAAGGGGGAGAGGGGGGACCCTGAGGAAGCCAGGCTGGTGGGTACTCTCTTATAGCCTTTCCCAGCCTGATCAATGGACCACCTACCGAGCCCCCAGTAATGCCTTATGTTATTATCTACTAAAATGTTACCGAAATATGTACCCTAAAAAACATAGGTATTAATTACTTGAATTATGTTTATATAACTATACACCTGCAATAATAACATTATATTTATATCACTGAAAATCCAAGAGAAATTGCTGATTAAATATGAACAAAACCATAAACGAATAATATTCTCTTTAATGTTAATTTTCTGTGCCAGATGATGCCGTTTTGCTGAAATTAAAGAATAAATTTGTTTTAACCGTGTTCATTCATGAAATTATTAAAAAAGAAACATTTTAATAAAAAATTTCTATTGCACACTTAGTACTATGCCTATTTTTAACAAATTGTTCCAAGAGGTGCGTGTGAAGGAGGACAGGATCCAGGCAGTACCTCTGCTGGCGTCCAAGTTATGGAGTGGAGAACCGTGATGGCTCAGCCATCCTATCACCTTGCTCTGATCTGGCCAATACAACATTACACAGCACCGCCAGAAGCATTTGCCTCTCGTGGGCACATACTTATCAGCCAGGTATTCAGGCTGCCTCTGTTCTCCCTCTAATAGCCTACAGCAATTAAATTGTTACATTATAATCCCACACGTTACCAATTTAATGATGACAAATCAGAGCCCTCATTTATAAAATTTATGGAAACTCTGCTCCCGTTCCATGAAAATACCTTTTGATTGCAAATTACCACTGCAAGGGCAGTTGTATCTTTATTACAGGCTAAAAAAAAAAAAAAAATTAACGTAATAACAATGGCCAACGTTTACAGTGTGCTTACAATGAGCCAAAAATCCTTCTAAATTTTTTACTTGGTTGCTAACATGTCATCTTCCCATCAACCCTATGGGTTAGATACTATCTTCAATCCCCTTTTTTCAGAGGCTTCTGAGGCATAGAGAAATTCAGTAACTCGCTCAAGGTCACATAGCCAGTGAATGCTGTAGCTTGGAATTCAGGCATCCAATTCCAGGGTCTGCTACCCCCAGGAATATATTCAGAATGATTGCAAAAAGAGTGTTCTTTGGCATTAGGCTATGCCAGCACGACCACAGCCAGATACTTAGAGCTTCACGCTCCCGGGTAAACATTTACTTGGGGAGATCACAGGGTGTCATGCATAATTATAAACATAAACATTTCCATGTCCTCCAGGAACATATTTAAAAAGTAGACCTCTGTGTGATGCTTACAATAATTTGTAATATTATCAGAGACATGGGAACAGAGAAGGTAAAAGTTGTCCGAGAGCTCAGCACCTCCCAGGATCGGAAGCACAGGGGAGGAGTCAAAAGGCCAACTGGGTTGGGCGTGCCAGATGACAGAGGGTGGTGTAGATGGGTGGTGGAGCTGAGCTTCTGTCAGGAATGGAAAGAGACATGATAAGGGTGGCGTGGGAGGAAGGGTCCTGCAGCCAACAGGCCAGCACCAGGGAGGTCCTGCTGTGGCAGTCTTGCTATAAGAATGAAGCTTCCAGAGCAGAGCAAAAAGGACTCGGTACTGCCCACATTTAACCTAAATCAGCAGGGCCAGTTCAGACCCAGAAGAGATTCCAGGTCTATTGTATGGAGGGAAATAATCTATACACACTACCTCTCAGATTCCCCTCCGTGCATACCAATAGACACTGGTTTTCACCAGTGAAGGGGTAAGAAGGCTCCACAAATGAAATGTTCTAATATTTACATGGGCAAGAAAAATAGTTTTTAAAGGTAAAGGAAATGTGGGGTTGTTAAAGTGTGTGTATTGCTTTCCTATTCTTTTATATTTCTGATAGCTTATATTTTCTCATAAGATATATATGTTATATATTTTGTTTCCTCTTCTATACTATGTATCATATGATGTGTACATGTTAAAATGTGCTCTTCACTGAGGCAAGATTACATCATCATACACTGCATTAATCTGGGTGTTTCCTCTTATTCAAAAGATCTAAGTTGATTTTAGTTACTTACAGTTTTCACCTGCCATGAATGCAAAATAGAAACAAACTTAACCACTTGTAAATGCTTACTTTGCTACTCATCAAATAATAGCTTGCAGCAGCTTTAGGAGATTTTATGAATCAGCACATTTTCCTTCCAAACAGGTTCCATAACCTGAAATTCGAGGTCACCCAACTTTTAAACTTGGAACGCTTTGTAAACTTTTAAAAAAGAAATTCTTCTATATTAGTTTTAGGAAATCTAGTCAGAGAATAATATGAAATGAATCCAAGGGAAAGTCTTTCCCTTGATGAAGAGAGAGACGAATGGGAACTCCTACAAAAGCACTGAATTACCCACCGTATTTCAAAGTCTCTTGCAAGTGATTGTAAGAAAAGCAGTGTGGATAAAATTTGGAGACTATTATTCCTAATGATGTTCCCCTTTGAAGTTTGTGAAAGGGCGCCATCTGAGAGATGAGAGAAGCCACTGATAAAATGCAACTGAGGGCACATTTGCTGTCCTCCATTGTAGGTGCTGACGGCCACCCACCACCGTCTGAAGAAGGTGATTTTGGCGGATGACATGCATGTTCTCCACGACAGAGTAATTGCAGAAAATCTTCAAAGGTACTCGTAGCAAACATTTATCTCTTGCTTAATTAAGCCAAGGCGCTAATTAAAGCTGAGCACCCCATGTCACTTGAAGAGGGACTGTTCCATGGGGAATTGTAAGAAACGGAGGAACCCTGCACCTTCCTGTAACATTTTCCTCCTTCCTGGATGAGAGAGCTAAAAGGGGCCTTAAATGGGGTAGAGCCATTGCATGAAATTAGTCTTCAGGAATGGCAAAAGAACTGTCTGAATAATGAGTATCTAAAGAATCAGGGGCGCCCAGCTGGCTCAGTCAGGAGAGCCTGTGACTCTTGATCTTGGGGTTGTGGGTTTGAGCCCCATGTTGGGTGTAAAGCACTTTATGAACATGTCATGGCTGCTCAGGAAGCTCAGGGGAATTTAGAGCCACAGTGAATGGCAGGCCAGCTCCACCCAGTCACCCACACAGATGTCACCTGTCTTGTTCATAGCTTTGCCTTCACAGTTTCTTACCTTGGCCAAGTGAATATTAGTGCCAGGGTGTTGTGGGGCCAGGAAGAGTTACAGAGACCCACCTAAGCGATACAACCTTAGTTGCAAAAACATTCTTAGGGGTGTTGATTCATATGAGTTTACAGCCCCATGTGTCTCTTCTTATATGTCAACATTGAAATTTGTTCCCTTCTTCCCCAACCAAACTAATGCAATGGAAACTGTTGAATTCCTGTTGATTTCAAATTGGGGCTCTTCAGAATCATACCCTTCACTTGCTTTTCATTCTAAGCCTTGTGTTGGCCCAGGTTGTCTTGGTTAAAGTCCTCTAATCACCAAAAAGTTTGTGAACCTCACCCAAAACAAAATGAAATCTTTAGCAGGTCTGGCCTGAATTTCAGGTTTGTCTTTTGAGGACTGATTTATCGAGCTTTTCTTTCTAATACTTATGGAAGTAAGCATTTTGTGTCCACACTACAAATGGCAAGTTTAGCAGGGCAATACCTAGAAGTGTACAGAAGTCTGGGGTTAGTTCCTTGACAGAAAATCATGAGCGTTGCCATTTTTTTTTCTGTAATTCTCAGTGCTTTGTGTGCAGATGATCTGGGGTATCACCAGATACATATTGAAGCTGGTTGTCCACAAGGTAAATCAAAAATAAGAGAAAACAAGTTGAAGTTTAGGTCTCCTTCCTTCAAAACTCCAAACAGGAAAGGAAATATTCCAAAACAGAAACTAAAAAAGGTATCTGTTTAGAAATTAGTTCAATAAACAGTAGAACTGTGACTTCTTAAGAATTCTTCATCTTCTTGAGTCAGTTCTCCATTTTTTTTTTAAGATTTTATTTATTTATTCGACAGAGAGAGACACAGCAAGAGAGGGAACACAAGCAGGGGGAGTGGGAGAGGGAGAAGCAGGCTTCCCGCGGAGCAGGGAGCCCGATGTGGGGCTCGATCCCAGGACCCCGGGATCATGACGTGAGCCGAAAACAGACGCTTAACGACTGAGCCACCCAGGCGCCCCATAGTCAGTTCTCCATTTAATGGGTAATTTTACTTTAAGCATTATGTCCTTTTCATTTTTCAGCATATTCTTATTACGAGAAAACAGAAATGTGTTTAATATTGGATCAAGTTAGAATCACTTGCTCACATTTAACACACAAGATGCCTACTTCTTAAAAATCTGTAGGCCCCCTCTGAGAAAAGTCTCCAGCATGTTTTTTCTGTCTTTGGACTGGAAAATTCAGATTCAAAGTCCCACCAAGTGCCAGCTTCAAACTCTCTGCCCTTCCTCATCCATCCCTTGAGCTGGATTAGATAGGCAGTTGAGTCACTTTTCACCACATCTGTATTCCTAGATCTACAGTCCTCTCATCTGGTAAATTTTGTAGAAAGAAATGAGTCCTTTCTGTGTGTGCTCAGACAGTCAGGTTTATAAAATAAGGACCACTTTAATGAGCCTTGGAGCTTCAAAATGCTGCCTTGTGCATTTTTGATTGCCTCTCTGCTCCTGTCATCTAGATATAAAGTTCATTCACTTAATATTTTTCCAGCTTTAAGAACTGCTTACCTGCAGTTCATTGAACTTGGCATCACCTCCAAGGTACATAACACGAGAAACAGAACCAGGAGATGTTATAAGCAAAACACAGAAGCTGCCTAAGCATCTCTTGATGCTTAGGCCAATTGCCTCATCCAATTGCCAGAAGATTCTCTCTTGGTCCAAGGAAAGATAGATTGTGTTCACATACAATAAGACAACAAAAGGACAATTAAATTTCACAGCTTGGGGGAGATTGTGGGAGTTCTTGGCAAAAATGTTCACACCTGTGAAACAGACTGTTATTTTTTGTGGAGCCTGGTTTTCAGCTTGAAATACACCTGCCAAAATCTGAATGGCTGCTATTGTACATTCTGGACTCAAAAACCGCGCTGTCAGACAAGGTTTGGGGCACACAGATGGGATAACTTAGAACAGCGGCTATGTTGTTTGTAAGGAAATTAAGACCTTTCCTAGCCCTGTTGATGCCTATTTAGGATGGAAAATTTTATCATAACCATGTCTTGGCTGTGCCTCCCTGGCACTTTATTTTTTTTTATGTTACCTTAATAATTTAAGTGATACTCAATGCCTTAATTTAAATTTAAGAGATTTTTTTAATTGTCCATGGACTGTAATAGTAAACTACATCTTTTCAAGGGATCAACTCCAGACTTAGACCCAAAAAACTGCTAAAATTATCTCTGTCTGGGTATCCACCGGGCATTTAAAGCTTGCTGCGGAATATAAATAGCTGAATTTGGGGGTGCTAAGAAGCCGACTCTTTTCCCTTCTGATCATTCTCGCCCTTAACATTTCTCATTACACATCCTAGTGTCAGTTAAAATACTGTATTTGTTGTAAAACAATATAATAGTGATCCAATATGAAATTTTTTTGAGGTAAAGCATACACACACTTAACTCCAGCCCATTAAGTTTTTTGTATATGAATATATGCAGTGAGGAATCATAGAAAATTGCCACTGTTTGACTATTTTGACCTACAAAAGCAGCAATTTCATATGATACTACCTAATATTTTATATAATTGGAAACTCAAAGAATATGCAATTTTATTCTGATTCTTTTCACTGTTGTATCAAAACAATCTACAGTTTCTGCAGTGTCTTCATAGTTCATTAGTTTGAATTGGGGCATCCTTCTCTATTACACGGATGTGGGGCATATTAAGTGGATTTTACTTTTTTCCTATAAGAGATAACGCTCAAAAAAACCTAACCTGCACCTTCCTTCACACAGCCGTTTCATTTAGTTGCCTTCTAATGCCAGTTTTGAAACTAATGTCTTCTCCTGCGTCCCGTCCTTTCATGCCTCCGAAACTAAATACTTTCACATGTGGGTCATCGATACAAATCTAAGTGATAAAGCAAGTGCTAGTATGCGCAAGCGTACCAGTGTGCACACATGCATACACATCGTTAAATGGATCTGTTTAGACAGTACATCCTCAAATTTGTGCTGAAAGAAAACACCAAGCTTCAGTAGGGTGAGAAACATTGCGCCCATCAGCCTGTGCCACCTTTCGCTGGCTTTTCTCCATTTTCATCAGACTGAATGAGACCTGTCCCAGCAGATGGTCCTCTCAGTATGCTTTGGCTGCCCAGAGAATAGAGCTTTGTCTAATATGGCGAGGAAACACACTCCCGGGATATTAACCGACCAGAGCAAAACCCTTTGCTCTCGCCATAATGATACATTCAGGCAGGAAGTTAAGAGGAAAATAGCTACTCCCCTGGGAATGAGGAGGGGGAAGGAGGGGAGCAGTTTAATTATGATGAGGGTGGGGGCGGGGAGATGGGGACAGTCACAAGTGGAGATCAAGAAAAAAGAATGGGATGATGTCATTCTTTACTGGGACAGTCACTGAAATGAAATCAGGTCACACACAATGGTCTTGTTCTATGCCTGCAACCATAAGTGTTACAAGAGATTACTTTGTGGCAATCCTTGTTAGGAAGGGTCTCAGGGCCGTGCTCACATTAAGATATCCCCCAAGACATCTTTAAGATGTGTAAGAAGGACAGAATCATCCCATCCAGTGCCGAAATGACCCACACGAAGTGCACAACATTTGTTTTAAGATCACTAAGCCACAGTTTAGGAGAGAAAAAGTGTGGATCCTTATAACAGTGAATTTTAAGAAGCAGAATGCAACTCCACAGCTTGGTTTCAGGCAAGATGTTTTAAATTGATTCCCTTTCTCATAGGATAATTTTGAATGGCATTTTAAAGTTAAGGCAGAATATACTTCTCAGTATCAAGTTGCATTTTCTGAAAAGAAATACTGCCTTGTACTATGTTAGGGCATTTTTAGGACTGATTAACTCTGCTTACATAGGAAGCATTTGATTTGTGTCGATGTTGAATCCCTAGAGCACTGGTGGCAGATGCATTCAAATTTAGGTTCCTTCTCTCAATGATGTCCTAATTTAACCTCATTCATCTGCTTCGATTTCACAAGAGGGCATCACAATTACAAATGAAGGTTAGATTTTTTAAGAAGTCATCCCTGGAATAATTAGGTGATAGGGTCAAATCCTGTTATTAAGATTCAGTTGTGATTGCATTATAGGGCTTAAAACAAATAAGTCATTGACTGAGGCTTTTTTTTTTCTAGGACATCTTTGCTGTGCGAGTATTTACCATAGTGGAACTGAAACACTGTAGGCTTTTTACATTCATATCTGCAGGGTACAGAATTTACAAAATGTAATGTTCAATTTTGGTAAACCACTGGTCTTCAGGCGTATGTGTATATTCAGGGACAAGGTCCTTCTCTCTTTTGTAGACTTTACAAAAATGTAAAAGCAAAACTAGATTGCAGTGAGAATTCATATTTGCTTTATGATTTTGCCTTCAGATTACTAGGGAATCTTGCATGGTCATCTCGGGTGTAGGAGAAGTGGTGATAATATACGTGACAAATGTGTTTGAAAGTTGCTGCGGATTGTGGCTATTACAGGGCAAAGAGGCACATTTTGAAGGAATCATTTTGGGGGGCAGATTCTAACACAAACTTCAGTGATTTCTGCTGCCCTTATTTTTAGATGGAAGGTAATGAGGCTACAGGACCTTTGAGAGAGGATAATTATTTAAAAATAAAAAGTAACCAAAATATTTCCAAACAAATGATCAGCATCATTAGAAACTCTCAAGTTCTCAAGACAGTGTTTAATTTCCTTTTCTGTTTATTTTCTAGCAGGCTTTAAAGAAATCTAAGTCTATTAACCGGAGCCATTTGATAGTAGCATCTAAAATGCAGGTGTTACTTTAAGCAAATCCGTTATTAACAAAGCAGGTAAATCAAGCATGGCTTCTTACAATGGGATTCACCATAAAATTAATTTAAAAATTACTTACTTTTATAGTTTTACCAAAAAAAAAAAAAAGATTTGTGCATTCTCTGCATTGAAACGTATTTATGTATTACGTGAAGTAAGAATGACCCAGCAGATTAAATCTATTCTATAATATTCATACGAGCCAAGACATCTGGGTGGCTCAGTCAGTTAAGCGCCTGCCTTCGGCTCAGGTCATGGTACCAGCTGGGGTCCTGGGATTGAGCCCCGCACTGGGCTCCTTGCTCAGCGGGGAGCCTGCGTCTCCCTCTGCCTGCCACACCCCGCTGCTTGTGCTCTCTCTCTTTCTTTCTATCTCTGACAAATAAGTAAATAAAATCTCAAAAAAAAATATTAATGGGAGGGCTAGCCAGACTAGCCAGACATGATGATGCTCAATAATGCACAGTGGCCACAGGAGAGGGACAGCAAACATCCAGAGCCATCAGTTGCCCATGCTGTAAGGGATGTAGATATATTGAGTATGTCTGATGATGATAAGTTCGCCAGAGTATTTCTAGTCACAAAATTCTGCTGTTCGAAGAATACTGCACTAAGAGTTGGTTCCAATTTTAGGCATTTTGTTGACTGTGTAACTTTCTACAAAATGAGAGTATACTTATCCCACTTCCCTCACTAGGCTGTTGTAAATATAAGATGAAGACCGGAAAAGTACATTTGGGGGGAGGAGCAGACGTATGGAGCCCTTCAAGCCCACTCTTGTGCTCCTGTTGTAATATTAAAAGGCTAAGGTATGGCATGGCAATCATTAGCTCCCATTATACTGTTCTATTCCCAGCACCTTTCTTCTCCCTCATTATTCTTTTAGTTTTATGTCTCTGCCAGTAAACTAATCCCCAATGTGTATTTTTGATGGTTGGCAAAAATTCAAAAATGCTTTGCAAAGAAGGAAGGCTATAGAATCACTTGGATTCTAACTATGCATTCAGTGCATTTTTCAGAAAAGCTTCAGAATGAAATATCTTTTCTGGCAAAGGCATTAAAAATAAGAGTGAAAAAATAGCTTGTATTATATACACTTGTAGTTGTTGGAATTCAACTAAGGGTTGACTCTCAATAATCTTTATTAGGGGGAAAAAAGATGTGTAAGATTAACTCCCTGGGGACAGGTGCTATTGCTTTTCAAATCTTGCTGATTGGCTCCTGTCGTGCTCTAAAGTGGATCGAGAAATTACCATCATCTGCATCCCCGCAGACAGAGGCCGGAGACAAAAGGTGACATCCCTCTGCTCTCTGTCACATGACTGCCTCTTAGAGAAATATTTCATTTTCTGGTTGCTTTTTCCACCAGGAATTTCTTTTATTTTTATTTTTTGAAGATTTTATTTATTTATTTGACAGAGAAAGCACAAGCAGAGGGACCAGTAGGCAGAGAGAGAGGGAGAGGGACAGCAAACATCCAGAGCCATCAGTTGCCCATGCTGTAAGGGATGTAGATATATAAAGATTTTTATATATCTACACCGAGCAGGGAGCCTGACGTGGGGCTCCATCCCAGGACCCTGAGATCATGACCTGAGCCGAAGGCAGACGCTTAACCGACTGAGCCACCCAGGCGCCCCAGGACTTTCTTTTAAATGGCCGATACAGTATCAGCTTAGTACTCTGCACTTACTGAAATATCCCTTCTGGGAGAAGGGACAGGAATGTAAGTTACATTTCACATTTGGAAGTCCATCTTAGTTTGAAGAACTTTCTCTCTGGTTGTAGAAATATTAAGACGGAGTTTGTATGGTATGACTTGTGTATATGTGTATGAGTCACTGTTTCAGTGACAAGCAACTCCTAAACACGACAGACGATGATTCTGACTATCAAAACACTGATTTTTTTTGTCCCTCCCGGACTCATGTAGATAGTAAGAACATGCATCTACATGGTAATAACTAGGCTGAGCTATTGGCCTTCATGGATGTCTAAAAACATACACAGTGGTGTGTTGAAGAGATGTAAAAAGAGCCTTTCCTACCTTACAGAGTCTTTGGGAATTCAAGAGTTATCACCAGCCAAGGTGATCCTGTCTTCTTAAAATGAAAAGCTCCCTCTCTGTTTCTAATTTATAGTGATACATGGAAGAAGTGTAGCATACTGATTAGGAACACAGATTTGGGAGACAGACTGCCTGGGTTTGAATGTTTTGCCATGTCCTTGGTTAACCGTGTAACTTCATTTCTTTGCGTCTCAGTGTCCTCATCTGAAAAATCGGGGCCAGTCAGTAATAATACTGACTTTGTCTCACTCTTTGGAGGATTAGATGTTTCTTTATGTATAAAGGGCCCCGAACAATGCCTAGCACTTAATATAGTGCTTTATGCGTGTTAAGAATTATTATTATTTGTGGAAATGTTAAAAATCTAGAACTGCACCAGGTAGACACTATGTTCCCATGACGTTAGTGTGCCCGTAATTCCACACCCTTACGTACACACACACTCTCACTATGGGAGAGAGCAGTCACGGGCCCCAGCACCACCCTGTGGGAACTGGTGTCAGACAGGAATAGGGTGAGTGCCTCACAAATAATAGCAATCATAACACCTTCTGTATACACACTTGCGATGTACATTCGTGCATTGCAACAGTTGTGGAAAGCCAAATAACGTGATACATGGAAAAGTAATTTGGGAGTATATTATCAGCATAGTGATAAAACCAGCTTTTAACTTTCTAATTTCTGATTTCCCTTTAGATTTGCTTAGACCTGGGTTCAGCTTTTCCCCCCATCCAGTCGTGATTTAGCAAATCCTAACCGATAAAAACTGATAGTCACTAAAAGACAGAAATTCTCCTTGTAGAAACCCAGATGATTCAACAGACCCAGATTCTGACCCCAAAGAGCTGGATATTTATTCTGTAGTCTACATTCTGAGATCCACAGAAGTGTAAAAGGAGCTTGCCTCACGAAAACTTTTTTTAATCCTTTGTTTATAAATAATATACATTTGATGGGGGTTTTTTGTTTGTTTGTTTGTTTGTTTTTTACAGCTCTCACGGTTTAAATGAAATCATTTCAAAGCTCCAGGTTGAAGCTGTGAGGCACCTGTTCTTCTAATTGTGCCATTATTAGGAGTCCCTTGTTGAAAGGAGAGGAAAACATATATATGTCCTCAGAGAATGATAAAAGAGGTCTCTTGAAGAGAGCTTTCCTGAGTATTTTGGAGATTTTTCACACAGTGGAGAGCACTAATTCTGCCTGTATTTGAGACTTCTGAAAATGACATTTCATACATAAAATTCAAAACTCTAATTGTGTATCCAGTGTTGCCACAGGGTCTTAAAATAGAAATTTGGGGTTTGATTTTCCACTTCTCTTTCTTTATGGTTAAGTCGGTATGCCTGGAGCTGACACGTCCCTACTGCACCAAAGATATTATAGAAAAAGTGAGTGTTGTTCACCCCGTCGTCCCCCTCAGTATCTCCCAAGTGAAAATTCAAGGTTATCATTGCGTGACATTCGGTGACCAACAGAGCCGTGGCCATCCATCGTGTTGAGAACCAAGTGCAAAACTTTTAGGCCTTCCAAGGACTGCCAGTATGAGAGAAAGATGATATAGTGAAAACATAGTAAAGAGTCTCTGCCTTTTACTAGCTGTGGAATCGGGCAAGGTGCATGGCCTTTTGAGCCTCAGGTGGCCTTTTGGTAAAATTTGGGTAACAACGTTTACCTCATAATATTACTGTGAGGGGCTCAGAGAGAAAGTGTGTGCAAAGCACCAAGTGCAGAGATGAGCCTATAGCATGCATCCAGGAACATTCATCTCTCTCCTCAACTTGTCTTAGCTCAGAACTTTCCTCCTCCTCCGCCTTCTCTCTGGTGCTGTGGCCCTACCTAACTTCCCAGCCTGTCCCTGCGAGGATCCCCATGCCCCTGACATTCTGATCCAGACTGCTCACACTCCTTACACACCCTTCCTCAGCAGATGTCTGGAAAGTCACAGGGCCAGAATATTCTTTTAGCACTTAATAGCAAAAGCTAAATGCCATAACCCATGTACAATAGTCCTTGATTTCCTCACAGCCAGAATTTGATTATTTCTTCTTTTGCACTCCCGTGGACTTTATACTTAATTATGGTTCACATTTATTTAAGTCTTGTTTGTACCACACTGTCATTTACATTCCTGTGCCTCGCGTTAGGCTGTGTGCTTTCTGAAACTGGAGTATCGTCCTTTCATTTCTTACTGCATTTAGCACAGTACTTTGGGAGTAGTTAAGTGCACAAGAAGTGCTCCTTTTTAATTTAAAAAACAAAGTTGCAACTTCTGGTTTAAAAATATTGAACTTTGTTAACTGCCAGAAAGAGGCATCCATGCTTTGGCTTGGGCCAATTCCCTAGTGGCAAATTTTATTTTATTTTATTTTATTTTTTAAAGATTTTATTTATTTATTTGAGAGAGAGAGAGCATGAGCAGGGGAAGGGGCAACGGGAGAAGCAGGCCCCCCTCTGAGCAGGGAGCTCCATCCCAGGACCCCCGGGATCATGACCTGAGCTGAAGGCAGACACTTAACCCACTAAGCCACCCAGGTGCCCCACTCATGGCAAATTTTAAAACTCACACAATCTTTCTTCTATCTGCCTAAGTATTTGAGTATTTAAAGGCGCTATTGTGCAAAGAGACCCAGAATTAAATGTCGAGGAGGAGCCCATGGCCTAGCATCTGTCTTGTAGAGTTTGGTGAGAGATACCCAGTGCCTATAGAGCTGTTACAAAAGACAAGGATCCTATGGAATAATGAATGAATGATCCCCAAAGCTCTTCGCTATACATCAATGTCTCTTAAAAGTAGCTTGTTACAAGAGATCACTCTGAAAGACCATAACACTTTGGACATGGGAACTGCGGAGACAACAGCAAGCCTCGTGGTGTGACAATTCAGGGCCGAGAAATAACAGGATGGAGGAAGCGGGAAAACCCCCTCGGTGGTTGGGGGCCTGAAGTGAGGTCATTGGATATGAACAAAGCCCTTGTGGAATCCATGAGACAAAAGGCAGAGCCACCACACCTCATGACGTTCTGTCATCCCCAGGGGCTGGACCAGAGGACAATCTACCCACACACTTGGTGCAGGCAGGGCTTCCTGGCAGACTTTTGGCATGTCAGCCAGCAGGACAAAAAGAGAGGGAAAGGATTTCAGCAAATGCTAACATCTGAAAGACGAGTGGGAACACACGCCCTTAATAAGTTTTCTAGGAAGGGGTTCAAGAATGTATTTTTGTTGTTGGCTATAAAGATAATAAGAGGGTGGTGGTATAAGCGAAAGTTTCAGGAAAGCTGAGCTTTGCCCCAACTGTATATTTAAGTGGCTTTGTGACCTTGGGCAAGTTACTTAACCCTTCTGGGCCTCCATTGTCTTATCTGTAATATGATGTAAGTGTTCACTTGCAGCTCTAAGATTCCACAACCAGATTCTACCAGTTACGCCTACTATATCCTCCCGAGAATTGCATCACTCCTCAGCCGAGGATTATACTTCGCACCTGAGTTTTGTCGGAAAATAATGCAATGAGAATAAAGAATGAAAATTATATTTATAATCACTGAAAATATAAGTGATTTTCATTTTATTTTCCCTTACTCAAAATGACTCGAGATTTTCTCAACAACTGAAATGAAATGTTTGTTGAGATGGATATTTATAAATGTGGGCAGACTCCTAGTTGCAAATGGACAATGTTGAAAAGGATCATTTATAAACTTGTCTACCAGTGGCTCAATCTATATTATCTAGTAATATTATTGATGTTATTTTTTTTACAGGTCCATTAAGGGACAGATACCCTTAGCAGGCCTGCCTAGAAATCTAAGCTTGAAGTTTAAAATTTTGGTGGGAGGGGTGCCTGGGTGGCTCAGTCAGACCGTGCCTTTGGCTCCAGTCATGATCCCAGGGTCCTGGAATCGAGCCCCACATCGGGCTCCTTGCTCAGCGGGAAGCCTGCTTCTCCCTCTGCCTGCCACTCCCCCTACTTGCTCTCGCACTGTCTCCCTCTCTCTGTCAAATAAATAAAATCTTTTAAAAAAATAAAGCTTTAGTGGGAAACAAGGTACTTCATGTGACAGTCTGTAAGCCTAAAAATCTATCCTCATATCTATGCTCTTCATTCCCTGGCCTACTTCCCCAGCCCTTGTAAGAAAAGTTAGAGTTTCTCCTTCCTCCTAAGCCAATGCCGATGATCTGTTCAGGTCTGAGATTCTAATGAGAAATAAATTGAGGAACCAGGAAGTGGGGGTTTTAGGAGAGATGAAAAGAATTTCAGTTAGGAAAGGAGGTGGGGTCTTACCCTGAGGTACTTAAAAGACAGGGGAGAGATGGGGTAAAATGAGCATAAATTTCATTGGACCCAAGGGCTTTAAACAGTAAGTATGGGGTAAGTTCATTGTAAGACATGAATGAAAAGTAAGAGAAACAGCGTCTCGAGAATAAGAAGCCAGTGGACAACAAGGAAGGAATAGGGAAGTCTCTCTATATTTCCTCATTCTGGATTTTCATCATCTGCTTCTGCCTCCTTCTACTCCTCCTCACCACAGATCCCGGTCATCTTGTATTTTTTTTTCTTTCTATGACCAGTGTTTCTCCCTGTTAGGAGTAATGTTTTCTGGCTTTTTCACATATCCAGTAATAATTGATTGGCTGCTGGATATTGTGAATATTAAGTGCCTCGTGGTAAAACCCAACCTCCTTTCCCAACCAAAATTCTTGACACTCAGTAAGACAGGAAGCTGGGGGGGGGGGGGGTGGGCAGTGTTGACGATTACTCCAAGTGGATGTGCAGAAGGAAGGAGAAATTAATGCACACATTGATCAAGGAAAATGATGTATTTTATTTAAATTTATCATAGACTTACGTTTGTGTGTTTCTGGTATAGCATTCTTTGCCTTGTATTCATCAGCTTGCAGTTAGCTGAGCTTTTTTGGATCTGGGGGCTTACATTTTTTAAGCACATTTGGAATTTTTTTCAGTCATTATTTCTTCACATGTTTTCCCATTACCACTATCCCTCCTAGGACTCCAATTACATGCATGTTAGACTACTTGATATTAAAATTATTCCACAGGCCACGGGGAGTGCATTCACTTTTGAAAAGCCTTTCCTTTCAGATATTGTACTTTTCAGCTCTAAAAATTCCACTGGGTTCTTTTTAATAGTTTACATGTAGCTCATCATTATGTTCACGTTTTCCTTCAAATCCTTGTGCATACTTAGAATAGATGTTTAAATTCCTCATCTGCTCATTCAATCATCTCTGTCATTTCCGAGTCTCTGTCCCTCGTTATTAAAGTATAATTAACATAACATTATATTAGTTTTGGATGTATGATGTAATGATTGGATATTTGTATATATTGCAAAATGATCATCATAGTAAGTCCAGTTAACATCTGTCACCACGCAGTCACAAATTTATTTTTTTCTTGTGATTTTTTTTCTTTCTTTCTATGACCAGTGTTTCTCCCTGTCACATTTTCTGGCTTTTTCACATATCCAGTAATAATTGGTTGGCTGCTAGATATTGTGAATATTACATTGTTGAATGTCTGGATTTAGGTGTCTTCTTTTAAAGACTATTGCATTTTGTTCTGGCAAGACAGTTAATTTACTTGAGGATCAGCTGGGGATCTTTTAAAGTATGTAAGTTGCTTTAGGTTGGATCTAGGGTGATCTACACTCTAGGGCTAGTGAGCCCTACTCTCAAGGCTTGAGCTTTCTGAGGTCTCTACTGGATGCCCCATGTGTGTTCAGTGAGCTCTTTCCACCATGGCTGGTCAGAACTTAAGTATCCCAACCATATGTAGTACAAGTTGTTAATCTTACAGCTCCCCAGTAATTCTTTGCCTGGTGGTTATCCTTTGTCCAACTTTGTGGATTCTCACCCCACAAATCCATAGCTTAGTTTTCAGTCAACCACTGAAAACCCCATACAGATTTCTAGAGCTCTTTCTCTGTGTTCCTCTCTCCTCTCATATTCTATCCCACAAATTCCACTTCCCTCTCCAAATTACACTCTCTCTTCAGCTTTGCTTGGGTATCCCTCTTGGTGCCATTTTCGAAAAGTGTCTAGTGGGACATACCTCCCTTACGTTTCTTCTCTCAGGGATCACAGCTTATTGTCCATTGTCTGAGATAGTTGCTCCATATACATTGTCCAGTTTTCTGACTATTTATAGCAAGAGGACTAGTGTAGTACCAGTTACTCCATCTTGATTAGAAATAGGAGAACCACAACATTTGTATTCAAACCTTGTTTCTTTTTCTTTTCTCCCCACTAATCACGAAGACCTTTCAAGGTAGTGACAAGATCTCATTCATCGCTGTATTCCCAAGGCCTAACCTAGAATTTAGCACATAGCAGGCATAATAAATATTGTTGAATGAAAGAATGAATGACTATTGTTACACTGATCCACAATATTTAGGTTATCTACATTTAGTTGAGATGTTGATGTAAATATCTAATCATTTCTTTAATATGTGCTTTTTTAAGCAACAATGAAAAATCTATTAAACTGCTGAATTCACATTAGCTAAAGATCAGTGCTAGGGTAGACAAGTTCTATGTTAAGCCTACTTAATATTCCTACTAGCTGTAATATGCCAGTGTCCAGAAACAGAGATCACATGTTTTCAAGTACCTATAGAACAGTAATGACAAATTATTGTAGAATCAAAAAGTAGCGGTGGCTGTTTTTAACATTCAGTCCATGAAGTTGGCAAATGCAATATTTACTTCGGGGATTTCTGCCTCTAAGCATATGCCAGGATTATAAATGTCCAGACTGTAGTTGCATTTACCTTCATCTTTTGAAGGAACTATGATGGCTTTTTATTTAAATAGCAAAATGCATTGAGTTGGTCTTTCAAAAGGCTATCTAGCTTTCTTTCTATGATCAAAAAGTCGACTTATAAACTAAGAATGATGGTCAGACTTTTGTAAACTACACAAATTGAGTGGGAAAGGAGTCCTGCATTTTCATGTTAAAGATTTCTCTCTGAAATCTTAATACAATATCTGTACAAGTTTCATATAAGAATTATCTATATCTGGAAGAATGTAAGATTTGCAAAAATATCTTTAAAATCTCTGATACTTAAAAGTCTCTGGATATGGGTACATTTCCTATAATTAGAATATCTTTCCCTAATTATTTAAAGGTTTCCTAAAATTCAGACGTTTTCTTGTCCTATACACACATACACACACACACACACACACACACACACACACACACACACACGCAAACCACATGACTGATAATTATTCCTACTCCATAGGTCAAGTCAGGGTTCGCACAATACTGTCATTATCAAAAGCATGGTCTTTTAATACTTAATCTCATTTGATCCACAGAATTCTTAAAGTTTCCTTTCATTTCTTTTTGACTCTATTTCTGCTTTCCTTCGATGGAAGGCAGCAGTTTTTTAAGTTGAGGAACTGAGCCGTGAACAAGATCTCCGTTGGCTCATTCTTCCAGGTACCTTTGGCAAGTCACCTCTTCATCTTTGTTCTTTGATGACACACCCTACCAGATGGAAAGAATAATTTGATCTCCACATGAGTGTGAAGGACCCCTGAAATTCTAATATAGGTTAACAAAAAAACGGTTCGTTAGTTTCAAAATAATGATTGTACTTGTTTAAAGCCTGAGTGAGATGAAGTTTGAGAGCAATGATTTAAGTTTGTGGTTCCAGAACTGTTCAAAACTAAAGGTTTTATTTCACTTTGTTTTTCTCCAACGTTTACCCCCCTCGTTTTCTATTTCCCAGTTAAGAATCTAAAGTGAACCTTGGCCAAAGCCTTGGGTTCCACCTGGTTTGGGGTTGAAACCACATGAAGCCACTGAATTTTGCATAGTTTCCTTTTGAAAAGATATATCAGCTTAGGTTCTCTTTCAGTGTGAGCCAGGTTTACATAAAATTTGGCCAAGCTGTAGATGAACCTGCCCTGAGTTGTGATTTTATATCAGACCCTAAAATGAAGCCACTTACCTGGTTCTGTCTTTTAAAAACCGCATATGTAATGTCCCCAGAGTGGATGGCTGAGGTGGGGTAGCACCTTGTTTTAGTATAATGTGGGGGAGGATTTCTCAGCTACTTGGAACTCATTCTAATTGAGAAACCAAACAGACTCAGTAATAGAGGCTCTGGTGTCAGGAATAACGTTTTGGGAAAATTTCTTTTGAAGTCTGACAAGAAGGTTTCCAAGTAAATAGCTCAGAGACACCAGGTTAATTCACCTTTCCTTTGTCCCGTCCTTTATTTTCTGCATTCATTAATTGAACAAATCCTCATTGAGCACCTATCCCACGACATGCCAAGCCCTGTTCTAGGTATTCAAGACATATTTGTGCACAAAATATTTACAGATCCTGACTTTTGTGGTCCTTACGTTCTAGTAGCAGAAGACAGAAAATAAAACTAAATATGCCAGATGAGTCAAATATATATAGTATATTCGAAAGTGGCATGTACTATGAAATAAGAGAAAGTAAAGCAAAATTAGAAATCGGGGTGGGTTGCCGTGTTGAGGAGGTTTCACAAGGAAATCATGGAGATGGTAAGATTTGAACAAAGTCTTGAAAGAAGTGAGGAAATAGCAAGCAGGTATCTTGAGGAAGAGCTTTCCAGAAAGAGAGAACAGCTAGAGCAGAAGCCCCAAGATACCTACATATTAGAGGAACCATAGTGACACCATTTTGACAAATATGAAGTGAAAAAACAGAAGAGTGGTGGAAAATTAGGTCAAACAAGTAACAATAGGCCAGCACGTGACCTGTAGGCCATGAGAAGGACTTTGTCTATTTCTCCAGATGAAAAGGAAGCCATCGCAGGGTTTCATACAAAGGAGGAGGACATTCTGATTTCTATGGTCAAAGGCTCTATCTGTCTTGTGGAGAACAGACTGTAGATGTGCAAAGGTAAGAAAAGAAACATTATTATAAGGTTACTGAAAGGGATAAGAGTGCTTCGGATTTGGAGAAAGCCGTGGAAGTAGCAAACAGTGGTCAGATGCTAGCTAATTTTGAAGATAGAGCCAACGGTATTGCCTGATTGATTGAAAGTGGTATGGGGGCAGGGGTAGAAAAGAATCAAAGATGCAAAAAAAGAATCAAAGATGCTTTGAATGTTTTGGCTCAAGCAACTGGAAGGATAGAGTCGTCATCAATTGAGATTGGAAAGGTTGCGTTGGAAGCATTCTGGGAAGGAAGATCAAGAATTCAGTTTTGGGGGCGCCTGGGTGGCTCAGTTGGTTAAGTGACTGCCTTCGGCTCAGGTCATGATCCTGGAGTCCCGGGATCGAGTCCCACATCGGGCTCCCTGCTCGGCAGGGAGTCTGCTTCTCCCTCTGACCTGCTTCCCTCTCGTGCTCTCTATCTCTCATTCTCTCTCTCTCACATAAATAAAATCTTTAAAAAAAAAAAAAAGAATTCAGTTTTGGGAAGCAAGTTTGAGGTGTCTTTTAGACCTCCAGGGGGAAGAGCTATCACTGTATAGGTAGTTGGATTTATTTGCAGATTGTGTGGACATTTGCATTTGGAAGTCAGAAGCATAATATCAACAAGGATGTGAGTATACACAGAGAAAAGAAGTGAAGACCAGCCTCTGCGTTTCTCCAACATTAAGAGGTCAAAGAGAAGAGGAAAGGTCAGCACAAGATATTGAGAAGGAGCCCAGCAAAGTAGGGGGAAGACCAAGGGGTGAGGGAGTTCCTGGTTTCCTGAAAGCTGACTGAAAACAGTGTTTCAGGAAGGAAAGAATGACCAACTACACCTGGCAGGTCCAGTATGATGAGGATTGAGAACTGACCATTGGATTTATATCCTTAGCAGTTACTGGTTTTGTGCGTGAGAGCAACTTTGGTGAAATAGGGGGAGAGAAAGCCTGAATGTAGTAGATCTAAGAGAGAACGAAGGAGAGAGACTCAGACAGCAATATGGCAAATCTTCCAAGGCACCTGTTCCAAGGGGAGCAAAGAAAAGGGGCGATAGCTTGTGAGAGACGTAAGGTCATGAATGTTTTTTACAGGATGGAAGAAATGACAACATGTTTACACGCTGATGGGAGTGATGTAACTGGGGGAGGAAAAATGATCTGAGCAAGCGAGGGGAGCATTGCTGGAGCTCTGATTTTTTTGAATAGGTGAGAAGAAATAGAACCTTGTACAGAGTTGGAAGAATTGGCTCCGGACTGAGAGAACACGGAGAATTCATCTACTCAAGTAGATGAGAAGGCAGAACACAGGGGAGCAGATGCTGGTGGGTGAGCAGACGGGGGTTGGGGGAGCCTGTGGAAGTTCTCTTCCAATTGCTTCTGTGTCTTCAGTGAAGCATAAACGAGGTCATCTGCTTAGAACGAGGGTTAAGAAGGAGTGCTGAGGGTGTGAGCAGGTAGGAGGGGATGAGAAACCGACATCTGAGGGAACGGAAGAGTAGCCGGGCTAAGGAAATAAAGTGTGGTTGCCTGGCAGCATTTGGGGCCTCCTTGAGGGTTGTGGCACGGGTAAAGCATGAGCCCCCATGGGGTGACGTGCCTTTCTCCAGTCACGGGGCAGTGGAATAGGAAGCGAGTTGGATTTAACTAGGGCTCTGGTGTCGCAGGCCAGGGTGGTGGACTGATGGGGGAGGTGGGGATCCAGCCTATTCACAAAGGACTGTGTGAAATGACCTTAACCTGATAAGGAGGGGAGTGAGGGCCAGTAATGAGCGGAAGGATCAAAGGACTGAAGAGCTCTGCCATGTCAAGGAATTGTTGGGTTTGGCCAACTGGAGGACTGAGTAGTGGCAGAGGGCAGGATGCAGGAATCTGAGATGACAAGACAAGAGGCAATTTCCAGTACTGCTCAGGGCCATGGATGGACTAGCTGGCCTCGGGAGTAACTAGGGTAGAAGAGAGGTGACCAGAAAGGAAGAAGCAGTGGTGCTGGGAAGCTCACATCCATGAGCTTGGAAATCTCCAAGAATTCAGGCAGGCATAATATTGGAGAGATTGAGAATGAAAAAGAAGCTAAAATCACTTTGAAATGTGGAGGAATGTCCCGGGGTTAGTTGATAACTATGGAAGTAGTAGGCTATGTAATCTAATAACATGAGCTAATCTTTTTTTTTTTTTTTAATAAGAAAGCATATGGATTTAAGGAGGAGAGGAGAGAGAGAGAGAGAGATGGAGGGAGGGAGGATGGGAGGAAGAAAGGAAGGAAGGAAGGCAGGCAAGAAGACAGGCTGGAGGGCTTTAAGAAAGAGTTTGGCATAACTGATTCAGTGGATCTACCCAAATTTACATTCAATTTTCTAGAACTATAGTATTCAAAGATAACGTATTTATACACAAACCTGGATAAATCATTACATTTTGTGTAAAGTAACATTTTGCCAAAATGAGATTTTTTTTTCCAGAAACTATCAAGGTGCACAATAACTTGCTGCTTCTTATTTTACAGTGAAATAAACAAGAAAGTCCTTAGGAAGATGTCAACAACAGCCCAGAAGAAGGAATCCAATTTAAGCATAGATGGTCTGGGCTTGCTTTATGGCAATAATAAACCAAGTATCTTCTCTGGGAAAAAGAGCCAAAAATCTCTGAAGGATGGTGGATAGTGCTTTATATGTAGAGTGGTGGCTTTATTACCCCTTTTTATGGCTTTGCGTCTTCTCCTTATTGTGACAAAAGATCACTCAGATGTGAATTTATTTTAACGATACCTATACAGGCTTTATGCCTGCAAAAGTAATTCATAGTATTTGTCCTGATGAAAGCTCAGAGGATATGATCGAATTTTAATACTTCCATAGTTAAGCCATATTCCATCCTTGATGCCATAAGAACATTTGGGAAAAAAAATTCCTGGAAGTCAATAACAGCACCTTGGTCAGATTCTATACAGTGTGAGCCCACAGATACTCAGAAAGTGCTCAATGGGACTAAGTTACTTGACTGTTAATCCTGTTGTAAATTCAGTTTTGTGGTGGAAAGGAATTCTATTTTCGTTGGAGTGAAATTGAGAAGGATGGCCAGGTAGAATTTCCCTGGTGTAATTCCCCCTTTCATGTTTATGAGTCATGTCTTTTGCCCTGGTGAGCAATGACAAGGATGACACCAGTTGACTTGTTTGAAAACTCAGTAAACCAGAAGAAACCTTTTCCTTGTACTTTTCTAGGAAATCGGGTAGGGAGAAAGAAACAGTCCAGTGGAAAAAAAGACCATTAAGTCAAAGGATTTTTGATTAATTCGCACCTTGTTTAGACTTTACTGTAAATGACAATAATGTTATAAATTGCAATAAGCTTTCCAGGCAGCCGGTACTGTGTGAAGTGGATTTTGTGGACTTTATCTGAAATGGCAAATCTCAGTCATCCATTCATTCAGCAAATGTCAACGCACGATTGCGTGTGCGGGATATTATCTCGGTACTGAGATACTGAGTCTCTAATGTCAGATGTGACCCACAGGCTCTGCTTTCAGAGAGCTTATATTCTTTTTATTTTTATTCTTATTTATTTATTTATCTTTTTTAATTTTTAAAAAATTTTGTTTAAATTCAATTATCAGAGAGCTTACATCCTAAAAGGACCACACGTGTGAGCTGAAGTAACACGCACTGAAGCTTTCTGTCAGTGTGATTACTAGAAACTGTGTCTTTATAGGGGTAACAACAGTCTTTAGCACTGACTCCAGTCTGAGGTAGGGGTTGGAAAGGACAAAGCGCTCAGCAGAGAGGACAGAAGACATCATTCCAAATGCTCCAAGACAGAGGATGTATTTCTTAAAGCTCTTCAGTGGATAATTCCCACTCTACTGTTTGTTAGAATGTATTTCAGAGAAAAATGGTTAGAGGATAATAATGTAAATTCACTAGAACCTCCCCGGAACTGTAAAGTTTTTAAGGACAAACTGCTATATAACCAAATGCCAGGCCAGCTTAGGGATGCTTAGGACAGCGGCGGAAAGTACTCCCCAGTAACCTTCTCACCAGCCAGGGCTTTGAACGCAACAAAATCCCTTTCCTCACGTGGCCATGTTAGAAGGGCAGTTAATATCCAAGCAGAGACCTCTCCTGAATACTCTCAACAGTCTAAATGACTTCCTCACAAGGCTCTTCTTTAGTGCAAAGGAGAATTTAAGTTTCTGGACTTTTGTTCCCAAAGATCAACCTATCTTTTCTTAAGTTTTATTTTATTAGTCATTCTGTTAAAATGATGGACTTTTGTTATTAGTCAATTTTTTTTTAACGCTATGTCAGGGGCACCTGGGTGGCTCCGTCGGCTAAGCGTCCGACTCTTGATTTCGGCTCAGGTCATGATCTCAGGGTCGTGAGATCGAGCCTACATTGGGCTCCGAGCTAGGCAGGAAGTCTGCTTGGGATCCTCTCTGTCCCTCTCCCTCTGCCGCAATCCCTGCTCACGCGTGCACGCGCTCTCTCTTCCTCTCTCTAAATAAAATCGTTTAAAAAAATAAAAAATGCTTCTGTTTCACAGTACTCATTTCCCAAAGTTTACAGTGAGAGGCTACTTGAGTTCCACTCAAAATAGAGGATTCGCTTCATGAGAAAGATAGCAATAATAATGATGATACTAATAACGGTTTCTTGTGTCTGAAAGATAGAACTAATCCGAAAGTAAGTTAGACACTTCAGAAATAAAAATAATAAAATGTCAGTGTGCACAGCTCTTGTCTGGCTTCAGCTGGTATCTTGATGATGTTCTCGAGAACTCCCCTCCAGTTTGCTGACACCCCATCTGCTTCCCTGAGGATGACATCACAGGCAGGCAGAGATTATGAGCACACTTCAGGACAGGCCCTGCAAATGCAAAAGTAGCTTATATTCAGAGCCTCGTTTCTAACCGTTTGTGACCATATTCCCAATCGGTACGTTGTCTATGCACAGAAAAGATGTAAAGAGAAAATAACAGGGGGGAAAACACTCCAGCTAGCAGATTGTTGCATAGGAGAAACCAAAATAATACAAAAACCGTACAATAGCCATGTCATTGGGGGCAAGTGAAAAGACAAGGCGAATGACCAGTAGAGCAAGAGGAAAGAGCCAGAGGTCAGAAAGGACAAAGGGCTCAGCAGAGGGGACGAAAGACTTCATTCCAGATGCTCCAAGACAGGATGGCGGGTGTCAGCGGGGGATTCCTGGGCAGCTTAGGGTCTAAGCAGGTACAGGGTTTTGGTTTACTTAAAATACCAGCTACGCAAAAAAAAAAAAAAAAACGATTGCAGGTGTCTCGAAAGGATGGATTTCTCCACATGTTCCTAAGTAAGCAGAGAGTAGACAGAAGGATGGATGGATCAATTAAATGAAAAACAAACAACCATTGTCCGTACAGATTTGAAGGCTTAAAACTGAATGAGATGCTCATCCTGTGGCTCCCACCCGCATAGCATGGGCACACATGTGTTTCCTTTCCTTTAAAATTGCAGGAAAAGGGCGCCTGGGTGGCTCAGTCGGTTAAGCGTCTGCCTTCGGCTCAGGTCCTGATCCCGGGGTCCTGGGATCGAGTCCCGCATCGGGCTCCCGGCTCCGCGGGAAGCCTGCTTCTCCCTCTCCCTCTGCCTCTCTCCCGGCTCATGCTCTCTCTCTCTCTCTCTCTGTATCTCTGCATCTCAGATGAATGAATAAAATCTTAAAAAAAAAAATTGCAGGAAAAATGCGTGATGAAAAATTATGCTTGGGTAGCAGAATCTGTGTGTGTTTCTCTGGGGTGGGCAGAGAGAGACGAGGATGAAGGAACTGAGAAAGAGGGAATTTGTAAATAGTTTGATTAAACACCCTTCCCCCCCCCAGGATAATGCGGTAAACTAAAGGGAGGGTAGTCTTGCTTATTTCAGCGAAATAATGTAAATGAGTAAAGCTAAATAATAAAAATGTGGTGTATCCAGCCAGTTTCCTGCTTTCCAGGAACTCTTTTATGTCCAACTGCACGGTCTCTATCTTCCTCTAATCCTTTTCAGTCTTCTTGCCCTTTGCCCCCACATGACCTTTGGCACATTGCCTCCTAACCTTAAAAATGAGGAGTGTAGAGTTTCAGGGAGATTTTGATGAAACCACCTGCTGTTCTACTCTACTCTGCTCCCCCTCCCCCCACTGAATTCAAATAGAATGGCTGAGCGCACAAATATGCTAATATTCTGAACCACACTAAATCCCCAGCTCAACAATCCCTATAAGATAGGACCGTCATGATTGGCTGGGATTCCATAATTCTCCCACCACCACCCAAACAGGAATGGGAATGAAAGATCTTACAGACAGAAGTGGATTCTGATTTCCTTTGTCACACTGAAAAAGACAGTGGAAAAAGTCAGACCAAATTGTCAAAAGTTAGTCAATTTAGTATTGGGCTTTGAAACTGAGGCGACTCTTCATTTTCTTCTAACAATACTCGGCTTTCCTTAATTATATCCTGGTAAACTCTGACTTGAACCCTGGAATGCTTGCTCTCTAAGGTTTTCCTTTAAAAATCCAACTTTCAGATCTACAACTCTTAGAAGACAGAGTCATATCCACGTACCCTGACACTGGGTGCCTTTTAGGTCTGGGAGTGGGTAGGGCATAGGACAACATGGCATGGCCTTTGAGCTGTCAGTACTGAGAGGTGCCCGCTGGAGAGGGCAGGGAGGAAGCCAGGCAGGACAGCCGATGAGCCACAGTGGCTCTCTCAGATAGTCCTTCCTTGTTTGTCTCAGGTTCCAGATTCAATTAGGAAAATATCTTAGTTGACTAAGTGAACGGCATAAATGAATTCATGGATCATGAAAAAAGAAGAAACTATGACACGGTTAAAATACTAAGTCGTGAAAATAAATTGGTAATAAAAATGATAATATGGGGAGTTTTCTATGTGTTGGCTCTTCTCCAAAATCTTCACATATATTAGGTTATTTAACCCTCACAATACCCATGAGGTGTGTACTATGGCATCAGTTTATTCTTGGGGAAGCTGAGGTCCAGAAAGTTTAACTTGTGCAATTTCTAAGAGCTAGCATGCCATAGAGCCCACATTGGAGCCCAGCTTGGGAGATTTCCCAAAGCCATGCTTTTATAAGCCACTGTGCTGGATCTAAAAGTGCGCTTACATATATGAAAGGGAGAAAGAAGGGAGGATCTTCTGAAAAAGCCATCAGAAAATGCCTTTGAACTGTCACTGGTATAGCTACAAAACTTCAGGACCCCTCTACTCTCTATTCTCATAAATGATTAGCAGTTAACACTGTCACAACCAAACTGAAAGGTCACTTCAGTCACTCATAGAATCAATCTTTTAGGAGCGTCCTGTATTACTTATCTATCATTGCACTAAAAATGACTCTAGATGAAATGGCTTAAAAGAATAATAAACATCGATTGTCTTGTATAGTTTCTGTGGGTCGGGAATTTGAGAGCAGTTTAGCTGAGAAGTTCTGGTTCAGGTTGTTCATGACATTGCAGTCCAAGACGATGACCAGGACTGCAGTCGTCTGAGGGATTGACTGGGGTTGGAGGGTCCTCTTCCAAGATGGCTCACTCACATGGCTGGCACATTGGTCCTGGCTGTTGATGAGAAGCTTCCGTTCCTTGCCATGGGGTCTCACCATGGAGCTACTCCAGTGTCCTCACAACATGGCAGCTACTCTCTCCAGAGCAGGTGATCTAAGACGTCAAGGCAGAGCAACAATTATTGTTAGGGCCTAGCCTCAGAAGTGACACCATCATTTCCACCATATGCCATTGGTTGCTGGGTCTGCCCTATTTAGTGTGGGAGGGAATGATATGAAAGTGTAAATACCAGGAGGTGAGAATCACGGGACTGTGTTGGGGGCTGGTTGCCACACATTATCAGTTCATTAACAGTACTGTCTGGTGATTTGGGTTCATTTTTCTACTTCAGGGAAAGACCAAAAGAGAGATGAAATAAGGGCAGTAAATACATTCAGTTTATGATTGCAGCAGGCACTCTGCTTTTCCCTCCAACCCAGGAGAGCTAGAGTTTGAGGAGTCTTGCTAGACTCTCAACCCCATTCATTCTGCCCTACTGCTGACACCAAGTGTAGGACTTGTGTCTGAGCATAAGGCTCGTCAAGACACTTGCCCAATGGGGCACCTGGGTGGCTCAGTTGTTAAGCATCTGCCTTCAACTCAGGTCATGGTCCCAGGGCCCTGGGATCGAGCCCCGTGTCGGGCTCCCTGCTCCGCGGGAGGCCTGCTTTTCCCTCTCCCACTCCCCCTGCTTGTGTTCCCTCTCTCGCTGTGTCTCTCTCTGTCAAATAAATAAATAAAATCTTAAAAAAAAAAGACACTTGACCATCAAGCACTCTGAGCAGACAGAAAAAGCAGACATGTCTAAGACTGACTCTCCATATACATTCATTCTACTTGACACACATTTATTGGTGGTCAGAACCACAGTCTGTATAGAATCTGAGACATAATGGACCGTTGGGAAGGCTCAGTCTGCTGCTCTTAGAGACTCATTGCTAAAATGAATCTTAGAGACAGTTAAATATAACCACCACCCCTTATTACAAAGGAGAAAATTGAAGTCTCCAGAAAACTAAAATTTTGTTATTATTACATGGGCTATGCCTATTCTGCCTTAACTTGTTGTTGATGAAATCACAATCAGAATAACTGCTTAAAACTGTTTTTAGAGGTTCTCTACAGATTTCATTGTTTGTCCCCTACTCAAGTAACCAGATGAACCATTTGAATGAATTGTACCTCTTTCTAGAGTTCATAGGTCATGACTCTAGAGAGTCACAGGTCGCTTATGGACACCTAATCTGGTTCCTTTATCTTCTAGAGAGATATCTAACTAAACCTCAATAGTGACATTAACCCATACCTAAATTAACACTTTCTATCCCCTTGGACCAATGTATCAGATTAGACAACTGTATTTTCCAAAGAGGTTGAAGCTGTTGGTATCCCACATAAGTAGCTGCTCAGAAGGAGTGGAACAGAGCGAGAAAAGGACAAGGCACTTGTTGAGGGTCTCCTGGGTGCCACGCAGAATATGAGCACTTTGACACCTGTACCAATTCTGTAATCCCCACAAGAATGGTATGAGGTGATCAGCATGATTATTATCCCATTTTGCAGAAGAGAAAACTGACAAGGGAATGAAGAAGAATGCTCAGGACGCAAGAAACAGATTTGAAAATTAAATCCAGGTCTTCTTGAGCTTGTGTTCTTACCCATTAAGCTGCCCAAATACCCCTCGAAACTGACTTCTCAATCAACAAGCCTACCTCATGTCTATGCTCTCTCCTCAGGTTATCCCATGGAGCTTTGTAAGTGTTGATTTTAAAAAGCTATTTTATCTTCATATGTGTGTAAAGGAAGAGCTTCCAAATATATCGGTCCCTCCTTAATAACAGTATTCCTTTTTAACTTCCCTTTCCCCACCAATAAGGCACTCTGCCCACAATAAGCTCGGAAGATAGCTTTGTCCTCATGACAAATGCTCACCCAAGCCACCATCAGCCTCTCCTCCCTTTCCAACCCAACCCATTGAGTGTTGGCTCCTACTGGTGGGGGGAAAAAATGATTTCTCATTTTTTAAGATCATATTATTTCCCCCCAAAACTTGTTCATATTATATTTCCCCCAAAAATCCTTCTTAGTCAATACATGTGTTTGCCTCAAAGTTGTGATTACAGTAATTAATATGGAAGCTGAAAAGTCCATTGCACTGTGACTAAGAGAGAGCCCAATGGGGACCCTATATCTTAATGTCATCTTAGACATATTTTTTATTCTGGAATCAATTTTTAAACACAGGCACATTATAACCCACACCTTTTCTTTCTCTTTCCCTGTAATTACCAAGAAGGCCTTTTGTTTTGTTTCTGCTGGGTGGTGGTTCCACAGCTCGGTGTCACCACAGGAAAAAGAAGCAGTTCTAAGCTGATTAAACACACCACCATTCCTCTACCAAGGGAACGCTTTGCTGCCAAGCACGGGAATTCACATCCTTAATGGCAGTGGCACTCTTTAGCTGAAGAGCTGAGACTCACTTGCCAGCAAATAACCTACGACAGGATAATTTCTAGCTTGCTGGGCCTCCAAGGTGAACAAGTTAGGGGTTAGGAAGCAAGAGTATTCACGAAGTCACTGCTACTCCACTCAAGAACATTGAGAAAGGAGCCTTTAGATGAAGCAAATATCCATTTAGATTACAGAATTATTCTTCAGTCACCATATAACCTCAAACTTTATATCTTTTTATTAAAAAGTCTTTTTTTGCCCCAGGGTCTTTTAAGGAAACAAGTCATTCTGTCTTAAAATAAATGTTTCAAAATAGACATATGAGAAAACTTTAAGCTTCATTGAACCTTAAAAGAATTTTCAATATTTAGAGGGGAAAAAAACCACAACCTTCAATTCTTTGAGAAAAGGAAAAATGGACAGCAATATGAATAGAATAGATTCATTAGCATTATGAAAAACAGGTCACTAACTCCTTTTTCTTTTTCAAGATAACAACAAATACTTTACTGTTATTAATAACTGTTAGAAAAGTCTGCTCATAAACAGAAAGAAGTTTGTGCTTTCACTACCCTCGGAAAAAGAGTGCATCGTGTGATCTTTAAATGCGTTCTACAATAAGAAAATGGAAAAAAAAATATGCAAGAAGAAAGTGGATGACTAGATATCATAGATTTACTACTGTTTCGAATATTTGTGAGTACAACCAAGATTTAGATATGGAAACGGATTAATCTGGAAGTACTAATACTAAGAAAATCACTGATTAGAATCCCGATTGGTCAAGTGATTAAGAACACTCTCCTGGCTCTTACTGTTTCTACCACAGTCTTCTCCATGCTTGGTTTTGTGCAGAAGCTGTTGAAAAACCTGATCACTGATACCCATAATCCCAGTGAGTTCAGGATTGTACTGGGCTGTGGAGAGTGGTACAACCTAACTCTGAGGGCCCTTGGGCCATTTGTTCCAAAACCAAACCGAGTTGAAAAGAATGTGGTTATTTTTACCCCCAGTCTGGAATGCTAAAATCAAAGGCTGGTTGTGTATAGCTTAAAACTCCATAGATAAAGTTAAAAGGCAAAAACAGACCAGGAGAAAATATTTGCAAGGTTCCGTTGTGAAGTTGACTATTTTTCCCCCACTTAAGGGAGTTTTACACTCAGCAGTTACAATGATGACAAAAACTGTGACATGGAAAGGGAATGAGAAGGAAGCTATTGATGGGTTAGTAAAATCTTCTGTTAATGACTTTAGTGAGAGCTACGTGATCGACGTTCATCTGGAGGCTGAGTATACTTGATAATGTACCTTTCACATTATCGAACACTTACGTTTGCTTACTTGCAGCTCTTCCAGGAAGTAGCTCCTAATTAAATAGGCAATCTCCAAGGACCAGATGAAAATTGAAAAATTCAGGAAGCATTTACAAATGATTTGTTTAAATGTCTGTCATACAATATTACATCTTTAGAGCCAAATGACTCTTTGAGAAACTCCTTAATTAAGAGATACACAATAGCTATTTTCACTAAATCATGCATGGTCAACTTCTGGGTGACTTACTATTAACTCGGTCTTTATGGGAATTACTTGTATGCCATAAGAAACAAGAATCTAGTGCACTTGAAGATGCCAACTCTGAAGAATAGGAATATATTTCTAGAAGCATCACCAGTCATTGAAGTTTTATAATACATAGAAACAATTGCCAGAAAAGCAGGACTATTGCATTCCTTTTTGCTCGTATCAATTTTATTACCAGTTCAAACTTCAACCTTGGTGAGCTCGGCTTGGTCTTCCATATGTCATGAACTGCATTTCCTCGACAAATGAGTGAATTATAAGATTTTATTTCACCACTTTTTTGAAGACTTAAGAGAATTGAGACAGGATAACAGTATCCAAAGGCAATCTGTCAAGGTTAGCAAGATTACGAACTTTGCAGGCCTATGAAATGAATGTGTTACAATTATACAATTGATGTCATACCTATTTAACAGGAACTATATTTTTAAGTTGTCCTAAACACAAAGTCACCATTCATAATTAATTAAGACTTAAGTGAAAAAAATTTTAAATAATTCAGATAGAAATGTGCTGATTGGAAGTGAAATAATAGTAGACTTTGTAAGGATTATTTTAAACAAAAGCAAGCTGTTTTTTAAATTAAAGTTTGACATATACATATATATGATATATAGTATATGATAATATACATGTGTGTTATTATATAATCATACATATCCATTAAAAAGTTTTGGGTTGAAATGGAAAAAAAAAAAACCAATCGGCCCAAATTGCATTAGACAACAAGGGAATAATTGGTCTTACAAATAATACTTCTAGGGTCTACTGCTCACTAAGGGCTTATCCTGGAGCTCAGTTAAAATCACCTGCTGTGTTTCTTGCCTCCTTCTCTTGGCTCTGCCTGCTGTGGAGAGTGCTATGTTTAGGCATGTTTATGCTCTCATGTTTACAATGTGGCTGCTAGAGCTCCAGCGTCTCATCCTCACAGTCTTAAGTCAATGGACGACAGAGCACTGGCTTTCTCTAAGCTCTAACAACAAAGCCTCTGAAGGATGTTTCTGAATGATCTGGCTTCATTCAATGGTCAGTCTTCAAAATGATCACTCTTGTTGAGGAGAAGGGAAAAAGCATGTGCTCCAGAGAGGGCACCCTATGGGGGAGGTGAGAGAAGTATGAATATCCCTGGAAGTTCATGGCATATACCAAAGGGAGAGAAATGATTCTTCCAAAGCCAAAATTCAGAGCCATTTACAAAAATAGGGAACAGTTCCTGGATCAGAAAAAGGCAAATAGCCCCTCGAATACCACAATACACGAAGTATGACTCTAGCCTTATGTATCTATTAATTTAAAATCCATGAAACTGGCTTAGCTAGGATGAAGGTTCCAATTAAATAAAGCCAATTGGAAAAACACATGCAACCTGTCAGGGAACAACACGACCACCCTTTTCCAAGAAGAACTGGTGCGAGCCCCGCATGCTGTTGCTAGTACCTCACTCTCCTTGAGGGGGAAAACGACTTAGCTAATAGAACCCTCCATCAATTTGACTCCATCATGATTTTTTATAGTATTTATGCCCAGGTATTTTGTATATATCATCTCCCTAGACCTCCTGGTTTTCTGGTTGGCACGGCACCCATTTTCTGTTTGGTGTAAAGACTGTAAGCAACTGTCCATGTAGGTATCAGTGAAGGCTCCTGCATAAATTCATCTTGTAGCTCATAAGGAAGGCATCATCTAAGGACTTATTCAAATGGTGTAGAGGATCAGAAAGTAAACGCTGTTACCTTTCATCAGACATGCTACCAGAACTCATTTTGTTTATACTTTATATAAACTCCATGATCCTGAGTATCATTTGCAATTTAAATTAAAAATAGCTGATTACCATTAATACCGCACATCAGAGGACATTCAAACTCTCTTTGCAGCCTGCTATTCATGTTTATTAATAGCCGTGATGAGCAGGACACCCTGTGCTTTAGTACATTTGGCCGAGGAAGGTGGCAGGATATAATCCATTAGCCACATTCTCCAGGCTAAAGTGGGTTGCATTTTAAGGTAATCCTTTGACAAACATAAAATCACTGAGGTTGGAGCCCCAGAATGCGGATACTTGAGGATATTTCCTTTTTCTAGGGATGTTTGATATGTGATTCACTAGTATTCACTAATTCCTATTCATTTAGAGCAGTGAGGTGGAGGTATTTTCCGATTTTGATACCAGTGTCTCAGAGGAATCAACCACAGAAGCAAGACATAGAATGGTAACTGCCAGGAAATCTGGTGAGATGGTAGAAGACCTGTCCAATGTGGCCATCCCAGGGAGGCATTGTGATGTCCTACTTCATGATTACCTGAGTTGACCTTGCAGTAACTGGTCACGTAACCTTGGAAAAGCTATTTGACCTCTCCTCCTCAGTTCTTCAGCTGAAAATGGGGAAAATAGTCCTACCTCCTCTGTTCCGTGGGGCGTTCCTGCACTCTTCCCGGCACACACTGTGGGCTCAATAAATGTAAGTTTATATTATCAGCATCTCTGACTTGCATTGTGCACATCTTTAAGAGCACCTGTGCCCTTGGGAGAGAGTGAAGCCCTTGAGTTGGGCCTTTCTGGGCGTTCCCTCAGTTTCTTTTCTTTTTTTCTTTCTTTCTTCCTTTCTTTTCTTTCTTTCTTTCTTTCTTTCTTTCTTTCTTTCTTTTCTTTCTTTCTTTCTTTCTTTCTTTCTTTCTTTTCTTTCTTTCTTTCTTTTTCTTTCTTTCTTTGACAGAGAGAGAGAGACAGCGAGAGTGGGAACACAAGCAGGGGGAATGGGAGAGGGAAAAGCAGGCTTCCCGTGGAGCAGGGAGCCCAATGCAGGACTCGATCCCAGGACCCTGGGACCATGACCTGAGCCGAAGCCAGACGCTTAACTACTGAGCCACCCAGGCGCCCCGTTCCCTTGGTTTCTGTCTGCAGGTGGAAAGAGATCAGTTAGCAAACCAGGTACAAATACCTGGATTTCTGGGCATCCCTGACAGCCCATGGTACACAGTGGGGTTCCTTAGAGGTTTGTTGGGTAAAGGCTGGTACCCTACCTGAAAACTGCTTATTCCCTAAGGTAGCGATCGCTTGGAGGTTTCATACATTTCTTCTTAACAACCTCAACCTCATGTCCTATGAATGGATTTCTACTGCCAGAAACTGTCATTAAATATGCATAATTCTGTTAAGAGACTTTCTTGATCCAGTTTCTGATCTCCAAGAGTATGTCATTTTAAATAGACAGAAAAAGTCTCAGCTCTACTCTCAGCGTGGGGGTGGGCATCTTAGGTGTACTTCAAGACCATTCAAGAAGATTCTCCCTCATGACTAAGCCATTCCCTGATTTTAAAGTTATGTGCTTCCCATTTTTACCACAAAGGACAGAGTGGCCTGCAGAAGCACTTAATACCCTGCCAGAATGTCAGGGATATCAAGGCAAATTCGGCACATTTGAAATGAGAATCCGTTACCTGTCATGCTTTGTGCAATATAAGACGGCAACTTTGACTTTCAACTTCTTGCTCCCTTTGCTCATGTTCAGATTCCTCTGAGGCTATATTATCTCAGAACTCTTATTTCATACCAGATGCATGGAATTAAAATATTATACAACCTGAGAAAACGATTTGGGCGGGGGGAGAAGTAATCAACCTGCTTTTGTTTTGCTTTGTCTGGTCGTTTATGTGTTTTTTGGCTTGCCTTGCCTTTTTTGAGCCATTGGGTTCTTTTTTTCAGTCCTGCATCTCCCCCCTGGCCTGCTGCATGACACCATAGAAGCTAAACACTAAAAGCCACGGCCATCTGTCTGAAGTCGGTGACTAGAAATCTGGTTTGAGATGTCTAGGTTAAGTTTGCCAATGCACGAGGGCCAAAAAACCTTTCTAGAATATGTCAGCATGGAGGAGTCCACCCCATAGAGTCAGACAGTTCAGTGAGTTTTGAAAGCACTTGTCTAGAAGATGAGGGATGGATGCTTGGTATAGGTTTCTGCAGAGCGGGGCTCAGAAACAAAATCCTGAGCAAAAGTGGGACAATGAGAGAAAACAGAAAATCCTGTCAGGTCTGAACCTTCCCACACTCCAGTCTTCTTTCTTTTTGCAAGCTTTAATTTATTTCCAAAACACAGTGAGGTAAGCCAGGATTGAGACCTGCAGCTGGATACCTGTTAGTGTCCGGGGTTGGCTTTGAAAAGCACGGGGCACATCTGTTGGGGAATTTTCCCCACGCTGCAAGGCTGAGGGGCTGCTTCTGAATCCAAATACCTGAGCCTCTGTGCTCAGAAAGGCCAACTTGGGAGCTACAAAACGGCTTTCAAATGGGTTGGGAATAAAGTCAGACTGTCACAACTTTCATTCCTTTTTTTTTTTAATCTACTGAATGAAAACGACCTCTTAGAGACATTGAGGCTCATTGAAAAAGGAAAGGCTTTAAAAGATGAAAGATCACATGTTATTTGACAAAGGCGTTTAAATGTCCTAATTTTTCTCTTATGATACGATGACATGCAAATATGAAAACATCTTGCCCTAGGCAATTACTAACTGGATGTTTAGATATGGCTGACAAGACCAGAGTGTGACATAGCCTATATATTTTTAAAAATATTTTACATCTAGGTTCCGGGAATACCCATAAGGGGGTAAGTGCATTACCATCTTGACATCCATTCTCTTATTCCACATTTCCCAAGCCCATATGCTGTGCCAGAGTCCAGTGGGCTCTAGAGGGGGAAATGATATTTCAAAGGTGGAGATAATGCACAGGATATTACTAGAGTCTAGAGGAGGAACACAAAATTTCTGGGGAAGGAAAATAAGTTCAAGTGGCAGGGGGAGATTAAGAAAGGCTTCACTGATGTCTGTATTTCTCAACAAACAAAAGAGCGTTCCACCATTTCTGTGGGAGTGGGGTTGGTTGGGCAATACTACATTGGACAATCAGCAAGTGATTGAATCTAGAAGGAGTTTTCAACACGAGGGCCGTGACTGGGAACGCACTGGACTTTGAGTAGGGAAGAGACATGGTTAGGCAGGCTAGTAGCATCTAAGAAGATTGCTGTGGTACCTGAGTGAATTGAAAATGAATTTAAGAGGAAGCAGACAGGAGACAGAAAGACCATTAGAAGCTGTTACAATGATCTGGAAAAGGGATGAAGGCATGATCTATGGAAGCGAAGAAAGAAATAGAGGAAAGGAAACAGAATTGATAAACATTTAGATGACAAAAGTAGCACGATAAGTGATTGATCAGATCTGATGGGTGAGGAAGATGCCGCCATAGAAGGAGAAAAGAGATACACACAGCCTCCAGATCCTTCTGGCCTACAGACAGTGATAATCCCCTAAAAGTGGGATAAATCTCACTTTTCCCCCTGACATAATGACATGGATTCTTTTCTGTAAATAGAGACCAAGGTATTAGAGTGCCTCATTTTTATAAGACATTTTCATGTTTATCAAGTAGTGCACCAATTTAAATCATGTGATAGTAAGAACACTCTGGAAGACAGGTAGGGCTGTTACATGGTAGAGATGAGGAACTACTGATCCCGAGAGGGTGTCGCCTTCGAAATCACACGAGTTAGTGGGAGAGCAGATACTCCGGTTCAGAACTTCTTTCCAAACCCACCTCCCCCTCCTTCTCCAGCAGCAGGCCCTGTTCTTTTGCAAGGAGCTGTCTCTGCGCCAGGACAGCGGCGCAAGTTGTTTCTCTTGAGGTGATGGCGTTTCTTGACTTCTTGCCCAGGTTTCTGTGCCTGGTCCTGTGCGGTGCTGACCACGGTGAGGAGTGTACATTCTTTCCCCGCCCCACCCCACTGCTATGTAACTGACAAAGAACACTGTATTAGCTTTAGCTGTACAACATAATAATTTGATATTTGTATATAATGCAGAATGGTCACCACGGTAAGTTTAGTGAGCATCCATCAGCACACACAGTTACACATTTCTTTCTTTTGGGGCGCCCGGGTGGCTCAGTTGGTTGAGCATTGGACTCTTGGTTTCAGCTCAGTTCATGATCCTCGGGGTCGTGGGATCGAACCCCGCGTCGGGCTCTGTGCTCTGTGCCTAAAGATTCTGTCCCTCTGCCCTTCCCACCGTTCATGCTCTTTCTCTCCAATAAATAAATCTTTAAAACAAAACAAATTTCTTTCTTTTTTTCTTGGGATAAGAACTTCCAAACATACAATACGGCATTATTAACTATGGCCACTATACTATGCATTACGTCCCCATGATTTATTTGTTCTATAACTGGAAGTTTGTTCCTTTTGACCTTCTGCACCCATTTCTCCCACCACTCACCTCCCCTCTGGCAACCACCAATTTGTTATCTGTATCTGTGAGCTTGTTTTATTTTTTTGAGGTGGGGGGAATGTTTGTTTGTTTTGGTTTGGTTTGGTTTAGATTCCACACGTAAGTGAGGATATAATGGTATTTGTCTTTCTGTCTGACTTACTTCAATTAGCATAACGCCCTCAAGTTCCATCCATGTTGTCACAAATGGCAAGATTTCGTTCTTTTTTGTGTCTGAATAGTATTCCATTGTGTGTGTGTGTGTGTGTGTGTGTGTGTGTGTATGTACACACACGTATATATATAACATTTTCTTTATCCATTCATCCATCAATGGACGGTTAGGTTGTTTTCGTATCTTGGCTATTGTAAATAATGCTGCAATAAGCGTAGGGATGCATATGTCTTTTCAAATTAGTGTTTTCAGGTTTTTTGGGTAAATATCCATGATATTTGCAACAACTTGGGACACCTGTGTGACTCAGTCGGTTAAGCATCTGTCTTTGGCTCAGGTCACCATCCCGGGGTGCTGTCATTGAGACCCGCAGCGGACTTCCTGCTCAGTGGGGAGTCTGCCTCTCCCTCTCTCTCTGCTGCTCACCCTGCTTGTGTTGTGTCTCTCTGTCAAATAAATAAATAAAGTCTTTAAAAAAAGAGGTGGAGTTGCTGGATCACAAGGTAGCTTTATTTCTGAATTTTTGAGGAACTTCTATGCTGTTTTCCATAGTGGCTGCACCAATTTACATTCCCAGCAACAGTGCACAATGTTTCCATTTTCTCCATATCCTCACCAACACTTATTTCTTGTTTTTTTGATGCTAGCAATTCTGACTGGTGTGAGGGGATATCTCCTTGTGGTTTTAATTTGCATTTCCCCCATGATTAATGTTATTGAGCATCTTTTCATGTGTCTGTTGGCCATCTGCATGTCTTCTTTTTAAAAATGTCTATTTAGATCCTCTGCCCATTTTTTAATTGAATTATGTGGTGTTTTCCTATTGACTTGTATGAGTTCTTTATATTTTTTGGATATTAGCCCCTTATCAGATACATGATTTGCAAACATTTTCTCCCATTTGGTAGGTTGCCTTCTCATTTTATTGGTGATTTCCTTAGGAGTGTACATTCTTGCTATAGGATGCCATTTGAGAGTTCCACTCTAGGTAGGTATTTGTTACGCCTTCTTTCTCCTTTTGCCAGTTACAACCCACAAATGAAAGACCAATGATAAGTTCCTGGAGGAAATATGCTCTTTGTAACTTTCACAGGACCTGTCACATAGGTGATGGCAAGCATTTCATTAATGAAATCAGTAGAGGCTTATTAATACCTCTCTTAGGGTCACTCTAAACTAACCCAAATGAACCTGGACTAAAAAAAACAATCCACGATTCAATATGAATCTATAACCTAAAAAGCTCATACCCTTTCCTATATGGCACAGCTAAAGGATTCCTGAAAAGGAGAATTCAGGAAAAGAGAAGGGGAAGAAACAGAATAGAAGTGCGTGCTTGGGGGAAGGGAGACAGAGAATGATGGGCCGGGAGTGGGAAGGACCGGACGGGATTTACAGGAAAGACAGAATGACATCTCCAGCTCCATGTGTAATTTCCTACCGAACTCAATCCAATGTCGAAGAAATGGCATCCACATTTTACAGAAATATGACGGTAAAGCATATTAACTTGAGATGACTGCCATTTGTGAGACCAGAGCAAACCCCAACTAGTCTTAACCTAGGTAAAGGCGATTTGGCATTTCCTCTGAGAAGCACGATGCCAGTTACACTTGCCCAGAGTGGTCAGGGCAGTGTGAAAGATCACCGAAACTTTATCTGTGTCTTTCCTCAGAAAAACGGAAGCAGTGGAACTAGGGAAAATGCATTCTCACTTTTCACACCACTTGTTTACCTTAACATGTTATTTGCAAATTCGCTATTATACACTTACCTCATAAGGAAGGAGAGATTGGGCTCTAAAAAGAGAATTATAGGACATTTTTTATTCAAATGAATGAAGAGAAGGAAGAGAAAGTAAAAAGAAAAGATACCCACTTAACATTTTTTAAGTAAGCATAGAGATCCCTGAACAGGTATTTGAAAGCACAGATGTCTGGTCTAACCAGGATGTCATGGGATCCCAAAGTTCTCAAAGGGAGGAGAATCTATGAAGAGAGTTTTTCCTTCTAAATATTTTTTGGAGAGGAGAGCAAGCCATTTGATAAAATGTGAATATTGTGAGTAGATGCATGTATGGCTAAATAGTGATGTTTGATTTCCAGAGTAGAGGATACAAGACTTACTTTAAAAGAAAGAAAGAAAGAGAGAGAGAGAGAGAGAGAGAGAGAGAGAGAGAGAGAAAGAAAGAAAGAAAGAAAGAAAGAAAGAAAGAAAGAAAGAAAGAAAGAAAGAAAGAAAGAAAGAAAGAAAGAGAAAGAAAGAAAGAAAAAAAGGAAGGAAGGAAGGAAGAAAGAAAGAAAGGAAGGAAGGAAGGAAGGAAGGAAGGAAGGAAGGAAGGAAGGAAGAAAGAAAGAAAGAAAGAAAGAAAGAAAGAAAGAAAGAAAGAAAGAAAGAAAGAAAGAAAGAAAGAAAGAAAGAAAGAAAGAAAGAAAGAAAAGAGATGGAAATGTTTTAAGATCAAAACTATGGATCCACCAACTTGTAGATCACAGAAAACATTTAATTTTTCATTCTTCATTCTGGGACTTACTGCTTTCAATCCTCAGGAGTTCCACACACTCTAAAGAATATTGGATAGGATTTCACAAATTTTAGGTGTGTGGGTGTGGTGAGGCAGAAGACATTTCTTCATCACACAAATGTAGTTCATCATTTCAGCGAGTCCCTTAACCTGAGACAGAATTGATTTAGACAAAAATACTTGTGGAACTAGAAGGAAACTGCCTGAAGTTAGTTTTGCATCAGATGCAATAGAGAGCTCAAATGTGATCACGCTGGAGTAGGAAGGTACAAGGTGCGGGTTTCCTTCTCCACTTTGAGAGAGAGCAATTTGGGGTGAGCCATTTAGCCTCTCGGATTCTGGCTCCACCTGTGAAAAAATAGGGATAACAGCAGTGCCACCAGGGACTACTGGAAGATTTGAATTAGAAAAGGTATGTGAAATCCTCGTACAGTATAATTTGATACAAATGGTACTATCAGTCACTCAAGGCCTCAGTTTCCTCAACTTTAAAAGAAGTCACATAAGATGATTTCTAAAGTCGGGCGCCTGGGTGGCTCAGTTGGTGAAGGTCTGACTTGATTTCGGCTTAGGTCATGATCTCAGGTCATGTCTGGCTCTGCACTGGGCATGGAGTCTGCTTAAGATTCTCTCTCTCCCTCTCCCCCTTCCCCATCTCTCTTTAAGGGAAAAAAAAAAAGATTTCTAAAGTCTATTCCTGATTGATGAATCTATGAGTTTGAGTTTATGAGTCTATGACCTCTATGATTTTGTGGTTCTGTGAGGTGGAGATTTAAGTGATCATCCAATTAATTCTTCTTACATGTCAAATCAAGTTACTTGCCTTTTTTTTTAATTGCTCTAAGAAACACCACTATATACAATACATACTTACAAGTATAGAAATTAAGCCTTTGATTTTTTTTAATCTTCTATTTTCAATATCTTTACATAACATTTTTGAGCAGACAGCCACATCGATATAAAAATCCTGATAGCCCAATTTGGCTCTCTAGCGGTCACTCTGCATTGACAATGGGTCACAGATCTATATAATAGGTGTGTCAAGGTCTCTACCTCATCAATCTCAGGATGGCTGGGACGTCTGGCATCATGAGAGCCCCTCAGAGCCGTGAGCAGACTTGTGTGCTGTTCATAACTGGTATTATTATTTTCTTTGTGTGCCATGACATGAAACAGTTTGGGGAAACATAAGCTAGACTAATTGAA
This sequence comes from Zalophus californianus, assembly GCF_009762305.2. NCBI lineage: Eukaryota > Metazoa > Chordata > Mammalia > Carnivora > Otariidae > Zalophus > Zalophus californianus. Next base: position 129,029,699 of record NC_045598.1, read on the forward strand.
TTTACCAAATAATTTCCATTTCATGGTAGTTAAACATAAATCAAATTGAATAAGGTCTTTTGGTTTGTGGATTTCATATTCTTTTCCTTCTCATCTTTGCTAGTTATCAATGATAACTTTGAATTAGCCTTTAGTAATTGCTATGGAATCAGTCTCACCGTCTAAGAGTAGTATGTCAGTTACTACTAATATGAGCTTACAAAATCCTAATTTGAGGTATAACTGACACATAATCGACACCAATGCAAAAAAAAATTTTTAAATTCTTTTAACACATAGGGACCTTGAGTTTTAGGAGTTTGAATTTTTCAGGAAAACTTTGCTACCCAAGTAAAGGCAGAATTCCTATTTTCAACTAAAAACAAAGGTCATATTTGCAGGAGTGAGGACGGAAAAGAGGAAAAGATCTGCAGGTGAAGAGAGATAATTAAGTTTTTCTTATAAATAAATAGGCCCCAACATTCCTGCAGAGGAGTTGGTTTTGTTATCATTGAGTTTTGCACAGTCTGATCTGGAAATACAGCCTCAGTATGTACTGCCAGGGATTCCTTCAGGACACGAAGGATAGAGGCTGCCTGGGTGAACTTCCCTGAGTGGGTCACCAGCCATATCTACCTAAATGCAGAAACAACGCTAGCTCTTTTTATGTACGAAAAAAAATTTTTTTAAGATTTTATTTATTCAGGGGGCACCTGGGTGGCTCAGTTGGTTAAACGACTGCCTTCGGCTCAGATCATGATCCCGGAGTCCTGGGATCGAGTCCCGCATCGGGCTTCCTGCTCGGCGAGGAGCCTGCTTCACCCTCTGACCCTCTCCCCTCTCATGTACTCTCTCTCTCTCATTCTCGCTCTCTCAAATAAATAAATCTAAAAAAAAAAAGATTTTATTTATTCAGGAGAGAGAGAGAGAGCACAAGGGAGCACAAGCAGAGGGAGGGGCAGAGGGAGAGGGAGGAGCAGACTCCCCGCTGAGCAGGGAGCCCGATAAGGGTCTTGATCCCAGAACCCTGGGGTCATGACCTGAGCTGAAGGCAGACGATTAACCGACTGAGCTACCAGGCACCCCTACATAAAAAAAAAAATTTTAAAGTCTTCAATTATCAGTGTTTTAATGTGGATGGAATAGTCAATTGATTATAGAAATCTCCTTTTAAAATTCACGATTATCTTCTCAATGGATTCATTTTCAAAATATGTAGCTTAGTTTCCTTCAGTTACATAAAAGTACTCATACTAGAAAAAAAAAGACTCAGGTACAGTACTGGTATATTGCCCACGTAAAAGACTTAAGGCTTTTTTTTTTTTTTAAGGAGCTAAAGAGCAATTTGTACCATAATAAAATCCACTTGAATCCTGGGAAATTACAAAAAAATAGAGGAATCCATTTCTGTTTTTCATTTTCATAGCTAATGAGAGATTTCTAACATTCTTTAATTGACCCAGAAACCTTACACTGCCTTAAATATTAGTTTGGAACTTAATGCCTGCTGAGAGAATATCATGTTCTCACTTGCCCCTATGGATTTCATAGCACTGACCATACTTTGTAATTACACATTTATTTGTGTAGTTCTTTGTGTCTTTAAATCGCTCATTAACCACAGGTTTGTTTGTTTGTTTGTTTTCCTATTCTGAATATAAACCAAATTCTTCTGGTTTGATTTAAAAGGCCATGTTTTCCTAACATTTCAAATCTAGGATGGTGATAGAATAGGAAAAACAATAGTGTTCGTTCAATGTAATTGGAAATTTGACTACACATAGCAGATATCAAAGTAGTGCCTTAGCTACAAAAGGTTTTTTTCCCTCAAGTAAAAGAAATTCAAAGTCAGGCTGGCAGGGCTGGGACAGTGGTCACTAGGGACCCAGGCTTCTTTTCTCTCTCTGCTCCACCTTGGAGCATTCCATCAGTGAGAGCATCTTGTGGTCCAAGAATGACTGATGACGCTCTGACCATGTTATATGACAGAAGGCCACTCACACTCTTGTACAGAAACTCCCAGAAGTCTCATACAACCCTTTTCATTACATCTCATTGGAAAAGATTCAGTCATGTGGGCACAGAGAGCTACAAGGGAAGCTAAGTGATGTCACCTGAAGCTGGGCACGTTGCCACTCAAATAAATCAGGATCTTGTTATAAATGAAAAAGCTAATGAATGATGAGGTAGACAATGAGAAGTCCTTGCCCAATAAGTTAGGAGTCTTTGCATCAGTCAAAAATGAAAATGTATTTTTTCCTTTCAACACATAGAAACAGAAATTATAGGAGCTCAGAATGTGTCTGGAGGAAAACAGATCGTTGCCATCAGAGACAAAATAAAGCAACGTTGTACCTTGTCATCATTGTACGGAATGTTTTTTTGGCCTCTTCCTTCATCTGCGTGGTCAGGCAAACCCATGACTCAAGGTGAGGTGAACTTCCAGGAATAACTGTCCCACCCAGTTGCCTTCTCTCCCATGACTCCTACCTGGAAAATTACAGTTTTCTGGCCGCCATCCCCTGAGAAGGGGCTCACTCCCTACCATGCAGTCCTTTCTTATTTCATCAAGTTTCACGTCATCTACAAATGCATTTTCAGCAGTGCAATCAATCCAGCTTTCTAGTGTGTGTTTGTAAAAAGACCATGAAAATGTTAAAATGAACTTATCTTTAGGACTCTCCTCAAGTTATTAGTACTTAAGGGGCACCTGGGTGGGTCAGTCGATAAAGTATCTGCCTTTGGCTCAGGTCATGATCTCAGGGTCCTGGGATCGAGCCCCGCGTCAGGCTCCCTGCTCAGTGGGGAGTCTGCTTCTCCCTCTCCCTCTGCCTCTCCCCCTTACTTGTCCTCTCTCTCTCTCTCAAATAAATAAATAAAATCTTGAAAAAAAAAGATATTCAATCCAAATTATCTCATAGACATATTTTTACCAAAAAGTTGTTTTCCCATATTTTTAAGCCTATGATTCTATTATGAATACTCTGATCAACATAATAGTATTGCTAAAATTATTAGAAAACAACATTAACACATTAGCTCACCCTATTCCTATTACTAAGGATGTTCTTCTTTGTATTTTCACAGGTCAGTGGGTTTATGCAGAAAGAATAAACAAACAATACAAACAGTCTGTTCGCCTAAGTTGTAGAAAAAAGTAGCAATGAAAAGTTTACAACTCATGCAAATGCATTTTTTCTTTGCCTGTTTGCACATTACCTTAGTCTTTCATTTTTTAACATATATGTCCATGGATAATCAAGCTGGAAATTACTCACAAAATAACGAGGCAAAGTGAAAAAGAACTGATTTATTAGGGGAAAACCCACCAGCTGCAGAATCAGAAGACCTAAGTGTGCAGTGAGTTTTAGCTTCAGCCTTATGAACCTCCTGTGGGGGGTAGCGTTGCATTAGAGAAGGAGTAGAAACACTGGCTCTTCTTTCCTATTAAGTTATGGTGAAGAGCAATTTTGATAATTTATGACAGTCTTTCCTGAACTGGGATGCATTGTGAACACAGGAGTTATTTTATTTACGAAAGAACAAATGTATCTTCTCATGGGATTTGAGATACAAGAAAACACCTAAACATATGAAAAATCTTATTCCCAGTTCAATTATTATCAACGTAAGGTCAGGCTTTCAGAGAATAACTATGTTTAGCTAAGAAATAGTCATCCGCTAACCAGGTTGGAAACATTTGACTTCATCTATCTTGACCAGCAAATAATGGCTTGTAAGGGTTTGTTTTCATCCAAAAAAGATGAACATCAGACTCCACCGTGATGTTCAAGGTAGTATATACCCAAAGTGAATATCGTGCACGTTCTAGGGAGTCCTTGAGCCTTTCAAAGTGTCCCGTCTGCCCCACCTTTAGAAAGAGGACAGTTGCCCACATTCTGGAACTGAATTATATCTAGCATCCATCGAAAGCCAGGCTCTTTTCTCATTCATTCATTCATTATCTCCGGTAGTGCCTAACTAAGTCCCTTACTCAGCGGCTCTAAAAAGATTGCTGAATATAATGTGTATGGCAATTAAAATAAATTGGGGGGGCAGAGGAACCTGGGTGGCTCTTTTTGTTGAGCATCCGACTCTTGGTTTCAGCTCAGGTAGTGATCTCATGGGTTATGGGATCAAGCCTCACAGTGGGTTCCTCGCTTGGCGGGGAGTCTGCTTGAGATTCTTTCCCTCTGCCCCTCCCCCATCGTGCTTTTGTGCTCACTCTCTCCCTCTCAAATAAATAAATAAATCTTTTTTAAAAAGTAAAAGGAAATGGAATTGATCAAGAAGTGTCAGGTAGTCGTAATGCTTAGTCAACTATCTAGAAAATAATTCTTGTTACATGTGGAAAATGGCAAAGCAGGGGCTCTCCCTGTGGAACTTTACCCAAAGCCAGTTCTTTCCTAACTTCATTTATCCCACACCCTCAACCAACCAGACAAAAACAAAGAGGAATCTAATAACCCCGTGAAGCATCTACACACAAACGTTTGTCACAGCGTCCATGCACAAAAGCCAACATACTGCACTTGAGAGAGACCCCCATGTCTTCGCTCTTACTTTAAACACAGATCTAACAAGGTTCAACAAGCCATCTTTCTGGCAGATTAGAGGAAAGAAAGTGGAGCTGTGAGAGGCAAATGCACTTAGTAACTAGAAGTGATATTTGCAAAGGAGGTAAAAACCATACTGTGAAAAGCATCCATAAGGAATTCCGAGCACTATCAGGCCAGTGTCATTTATGTATTGGTCAAACAGCTTTTCACATCCTCATATCCCTTAGGGAAAGTCTGAATTGTTAACAACGATGACCCAGAGCCATAAAAACAAAACAAAACAGTGATCTCATTCCCAGTATTCTTTGAAGGCTAGAAAATATGTAATTAATTTTTGAAAGTGTATGTGGTAGATTAACTCGTAATCCCCAATTATTGCCACCCGTCCCCCACCAGAGAAGTGACCAGAGTTCAACATCCCTGCCCACTGCATGGGACTTCCCCAGAGAGCAGAACATATCCCCACCCAGCCTGGGCGCCAGCACATGGCTTGCACTGGCCAAGGGTGCATAAGCAGGTGTGCAGATGCCAAGGGCGAGCAGATGCTTTGAGCGGCATTCCAAATTTCTACCAGCTCTCCAGCTCCTGGGGTGGGTCATGAGAATGGTGTGTCTCACACAGGGGCTGCTGTCTCAGCCTGAGTCCTAAAAAGAAGACTCAAAGAGCCACACCGTGGAGCAGGGCTGAGCCACCGCCCTCTACAGGCGCCACGTAACTCACACGGGGAGAAATAACCCTTTTTCTGTGATAAGCCACAGAGTTTGGGGAGTTCTTTGTGCAAAGGCAGTATGCCTTAGAATGGTTCCATTGCAATTGTTTGTTTGAAGTTTCTGCCTCGAAAAAGTTAAAGTAAGGTATCATGACAATTCACGTATTTGGAGACCCGCCTTCCCCCTACTGTGATAGATAACGGAGGTATTACTGCGAACAGCCTCAGTTAAAACTGCACTAGGGGAAATAGTCACCAGCGGCCCCGTGCAATATATGGACCAGACTGTGCCTCTTCCACCCAGCGAGCCAGGAAGCCGAGCTTCAGGGAGGGCTCCTGTGGCCTCCTTGGGGCTAAGGCACAGGCCCACTGGGGGTGTGGGATCTCAGTGGGTGGAATTTCCAGGGACTGGAGATATTGAGGATGATGTCATGAGGGTGTAGATTAAGGCCAGCTGGCAGCCACCTGCCCTCCTTTTAGAAAATTTCAGGGATTGGCGGGGGGGCGGGGGGCGTTGGCTCTCTTGGATCACAGGCACAAAAGCAGAAAGTCAAGTCCAATCTTCTTTCTGTCTCTGGAAAACGAAGCACTCCAGTACTCACTCACCGCCTGAGAATGACCAACTGCGTGACTGTGCACAAATTATTTCACCTTCTGCCTCGGCACCAAGGATTAATTAATCATTGCAAGTTGTCTCACAACTACACAATGCTAAATACAAATAGAGGAGACCCTCAAATTCATGGAGTTGTGACTCGTGGTCTTGAATATTCATGTTCAGCCACGCCAGTCCACTGTCTCGCCCAGCAACGGCTTTTTGTTTTACTGAGTGCTGAGGGGTCCCCTTCTGTTTGTCAGGTGAAAGGGGGCCTGTACATAGTATGTGGCTGCAATGCTGATGTCCCGTTGTGTTCTCCTGGGGTCGATACAGTCAGGAACACTGGCAGGTGTCTGGAAACACCAGCAACACCTGACACCCAGTTTTTTACCCAAAAAAAGTCCCCCCGTTAATTTTGCCAGTTCAAAATTCTTCAGGCATACAAGATCTTTTTAAAGTGAAAAGACACTTCAGAAACAAAATCCACACACAGAACAGTTAACAAAGACTCTAACGTGGGGTAGCCCCATTTCTGCCCCTTGCTGAGCCATCTTGGATAGATTCCTTAACTAGCCCGAAACTCAGTTTCCTTATTAAAAAAAAAAGAGAGAGAGAGTAGTTGTACCTACTTCCTAGAGATGTGGTGGGGATAAAGTGAAGTAAGGACTATGAAAGGTCTAATACGTGGTAACTGCTTGGCCGATATTAGCACAAATTGTTACTTCTTGATAAAAGGGAAAGTCTGATCCACAAGTAGGAAATGGAAGAAATTTGGAGACTCGGGAGAGCAAAAGGAAAGAAGAAAGTGAAGAAAGTAGTCAGGGCCGGGCACGGGCGATCATGGGGCAGTAGTATTTGAGGAATGAAGAAGCAGCAGGCAATCACATGAAGGGGTGGGCGGGGGGGGGGGGGGAGGAAAGAAGGGGAAAAGGCCCCCAGTTCAAGATGCGCCACTTCTCAGTCGTGTTCCGAGCCCAACAGCAGTGCACATAGGGGTGGAATATTCTCCCTAAAGTCAGACCACTGGAAGACTCAGACTCCAAAATTCTTGCCCTTTCTCGGCTGGAACTAGACTCCTTCTGAGTTTCCTTCTGAGAAGTGGCTGCTACGAGAATGAAGACACACAAAGTCATTTGGAAGTTTGCTCCCTTGCCCTTTGCTCTGCTCTCCCAGTTAGGTCTGGCCAATCTTCCCAATTCCCTTTTGTCGGGAGGAGAATTCAGCTTGGGGTCCCCAGAGCACCTGATGTGCCTTGCACATCACAGTGGGTTGGTCTGTTTGGGGGATCATATTGTGTAATTCAGAGTTCATTTTTTTGCTGCATCTCTATCTGTCGGCCAGTGCTTCAAAGAAGAGGTGATAGATGCGGGGAGAGGCCCAGGCTGCATGACTGGCAAGAGAGCTGGACAGAATCAGAAAACTGGGTTGGGGAGGGGGGGGTGGTTCATTAAAACAAAAGCAAGTAACTCTCTCCGCCTTCTTAATTGCTAGTAATAACTATGTAAAGATCTAAAATAAAAGGTAGTGGTCGTAAACCTATCTTTGTGCATAACGATTGTTTAATAAATATAACAAAACTTCAACATTGTGCTGGGCCACTGTCAGACTCCAGTAGTTCCCATATGCCCAGGATTTGTGGGATCTACCTTCTTCAGACATTGAAAGGGAATGTACAGAAAGGGATATCAGAGGGTCATTTGAAAGCCACTTCCGGTTATTTGCTGAGGGAAGTTTAATGCTTTCCAATGGAAAACTCTTTCTGTTGTCCATGCCTACTGAAGTCTGAGTGCGTGGAATGTTTGCCTTCTCCACAACTCCACAAAAGGTGATCTTACAAGAGTCCTATCGGTGGAGCCTGGGTGGCTCAGGTAGTGGAGCATCCGACTCTTGGTTTCAGCTCAGGCCATGATCTCAGGGTTGTGGGATCGAGCCCCACGTTGGGCTCCACCCTGGTGCAGAGTCCGCTTGAGATTCTCTCCCTCTCCTTCCCAAGGATCCTCCCCTCTAAAATAATTAATTAATTAATTAAATCTTTTTTTTCTTTTTTTAAGAGTCCTGGGGCGCCTGGGTGTCTCAGTCGTTAAGCGTCTGCCTTCAGCTCAGGTCATGATCCCAGGGTCCTGGGATGGAGCCCCGCATCGGGCTGCCTGCCCCTCAGGAACCCTGCTTCTCACTCTCCCACTCCCCCTGCTTGTGTTCCCTCTCTCACTGTGTCTCTCTCTGTCAAATAAATAAATGAAATCTTTAAAAAAATAAAAATAAAAAAGGAGTCCTATTAGCTGTGAAATGATTGGCAGTATCAGTAGCCCTGGGTGGCTGGTGAATGGTCAGCTGCCTTAGCCAATGCAAAAGCTGGAGAGGTCAACCTTCATGAAAAGACTTGAAAGACCTTCCCCAGACTTGGCTCCATGCACCTTTCCTTTTGCTAGTTGTAATGGGTTACAGTACTAGACCAGTACTATCCATATCAGCATCACTAGGAACTTCTTAAAAATGCAACTTTGTAGGCCCCATCCCTTGTACTGGGAATGCTGGAGCAATTAGCAAGCCCTCCAGGTGATTATGATGAACCTCTGCTCTACCTTGTGATTTAAGTACTTGAGCTTGGGGCCCTTGTGTGATGGTAGAATAATTGTTCTTCTGTTGCATGGCTCTTTTAAAGTATCCAGCTATTCTGAAATTGGGAGCCAAGTGTGGTAAAGAAGATTTTTTTTTTCCTTCCAGATTTTTATTTAAATTCTAGTTAGTTAACATATAGTGTAATGTTGGTTTCAGAAGTAGAAGTTAGTGATTCATCACTTACATATAACACCCAGTGCCCATCATACCAAGTGCCCTGCTTAATACCCATCACCCATTTAGCCTATCCCCAACCCACCTCCCTCCATCAATCCTCAGTTTGTTCTTTATCATTAAGAGGCTCTTATGGTTTGCTTCCTTCTCTCTTTTTTCCCCCTTTCCTTATGTTCATCTGGTTTGTTTCCTAAATTCCACATAAGAGTGAAATCATATAGTATTTGTCTTTCTCTGACTTATTTTGCTTAACATAATACTCTGTAGCTCTATCCATGTTGTTGCAAATGGCAAGATTTTGTTCTTTTAGATGGCTGAGTAATATTCCATTGTATATACATATACCACGTCTTCTTTATCCATTCATCAGTCGATGGACACTTGGACTCTTTCCATAGTTTGGCTATTGTTAATAAAGCTGCTATAAGCATCAGGGAGCATGTACTCTTTCAAATCTGTATTTCTGTATCCTTTAGGTAAATACCTAGTAGTGCAATTGCTGGATTGTAGAGTGGTTCTATTTTTAACTTTTTCAGGAACCTCCATACTGTTTTCCAGAGTGGCTGCACCAGTTTGCATTCCCACCAACAGTGTAGGAGGGTTCCCCTAAGAAGATGTTTCTTAGAAGGAATGCTTCGTCAAAATCTGGAGAGAAATCAAGGACTAAATTGTCAAGGAATGAAAAAAAATCCAGTACTTGGATTATAACTCTTAGCCTGGATCTTCATCTTTCTTGTCTGACTTTATTCTCCAATAAAACTGATTAACAAGTTAATTATGCAAATTTTGGAAGATTTCCGAATTGAATTTAGTCCAAGCACGAAAGTAGTAGTACATACGGAAAATTTCCTTAGTGAATTTGGAAAGCATTGATCAGTAGTCTAGCAGTCAAAATTTCTTTGAGCCAGAAAGGCATTAAATATGCTGGCTTCTTATTTGTACAACTCCAGCTTTATAGGATCTCTTGATTCAGTACTTAACCAAGAAATGGCCAAATTCAAAAATAACGCTTTCCACTGCTCTCCCATCTCTCTCCACCACACAAATATGTTTTTTAAGAGGAGAAGATGTAGACGTCAGATGGAAACCCATCTCCAAATATTAAAACATTTGTTATAAAGAAGAATATAGAATTAGTTTGTGTGGCTCTGTAGACTAGACCATGAATAAACATTTAAGAGGGAGGAGGACGGGATTTTGTTCAATAAAAGGGAGAATTTTCTAAGCTTAGATGCTGCCCTAAACTACACAGATGGCCTAGTGAGTTCTGTGTTACCCAGATGGGCATGTTTTCATTGATGCTCTAGTGAAGTCTTATTCATTAGTTAAAAGTTAACGTAGGTGAGCTTTAAGAGCCCTTTTGTCTTAGTCTATCTGAGCTGCTTTAACAAAAATACCATACCCTGGGGGGGTTTAAATAACAAACATTTATTTTTCACAATTCTGGAAGCTAGAAGTTCAAGATCAGGGTGCTTGGCAGATTTGGTGTCTGGTGAGAGCCTACATCCTGGTTCACAGATAGTCGTCTCCTCAGTGTCCTCACATGGAAGGGGGTGGGAGAGCTCTCTGGGATCCCTTTTATGAGGATACTAATCCCATTGGAGGGTTCCCTCATGACCTAAATACTTCCCAAAGGCCCCACCTCCTGATATCACCACATTAGGGGTTAGGATTTCAACGTATGAATTTGAGGAGCGTACACAAACATCCAGTCTATAACCTTCAAGCAAAGAGATTTTTACAATGTATTTTCTAGATTTCGTCCTGCACATTAACCCCATTAAGTACAGCTGCTAATCTCCTTTCTCATATACGATCGGGTGTGTGAAGCAGTGTTCCAAAGAGGAACAGCACATTTTCTGTGTCAGGGTGCTGGGTTTTGCTAACTTCATAAACCAGTTCTTGATCATTTGCATGTTTTCTTTTATGTGCTTTGCAAGAATCTAGAGCTGTATGCAGAAGATCCTGAAATGGAGGGATTAGAAACATATCAAATCTAATCCTTTATATTTCCATCCATGATTGAAACTAAATACAGTTGACCCTTGAGCAACACAGGAGTTAGAGCCGCCAACCTCCTGCGCAGTCAAAAATCTGAGTATAACTGCTAATAGCTTACTTTTGACCAGAAGTCTTACTGATAACATAGTTGATTAATGCATACGTTTTATGTTATAGTATTATACACTGTATTCTTGCAATAAAGTAGGTTAGAGAAAAGAAAATGCTATTAAGAAAATCATAAGGAAAAGAAAATACATTTACAGTACCATATTTATTTTTTAAAAATCCATGTATAAGTGGACCCATGCAGTTCATACCCGTGTTCTTCAAGAGTCAACTGCACAACTAGAAAATAGAAAAAGGATCAGGAAAAACAAACAAATAAAATCCCCAGAGATCCTCCAGGTCTGGAGGTGTTGGTAAACCATAGGCAATTACTCAGTAATTGTAAGAATCCAATTCTACTAACGATGATAGCTAATATTTTTAAGGTGTCAAATGCTGTTCTAGGACACATTTTGATCATGTTTCACCATGGTGAGCCAGAAGAATGATATACTAGAGATTCGCAACTTTTTAATGAATTTTCTAAATAATCCAAGCTCCTCACTATGCATAGTCGCAAATGTTTGCTGTGCTTTGCCTATTTGTCCGTCAGTGAAAACTTTTAGTTTCTCCTCCACTTTTTTTAAAATTTTATTTTATTTTATTTACATTCAACTAACATATAGTGTATTATTAGTTTCAGAGGTAGAGTTCAGTGATTCAACAGTTGTATATAACACCCAGTGCTCATCACATCACGTGCCCTCCTTAATGCCCATCCCCCAGTTACCCCATCCCTCCTCCCCTCCAGGAACCCTCAGTTTGTTTCCTATGATTAAGAATCTCTTTTGGTTTGTCTCCCACTTTGATTTCACCTTCTTTTATTTTTCCTTCCCTTCCCCTATGCTCCTCTATGTTGTTTCTTAATTTCCACATTTCCTCCACTTTTATATGCCAATTGTATATATAAATATAAATGCCATTCAGATAACAGGGACCATCCTTTATTTTTTTTCTTAATTAATAACTAAACACCATCTACCTTTGTATGCAGAATGTTTTTAGTAAGCTTACACATAAAATTGAAAATTGCTTTCTTTTTGAAGAGTCCGTTATTAAAATCAGCCCAACCCTGTTGCATTATAATCCCTAATATCACATCAGGTTTTAATAAGCCTCCTTTTCGCAGCACACATGTGCTTAAGACTTCATGGAAACCAAATCAGTAGAGAGAAGGGATTACTTTAGATTACTTTGAAATATGCATTGTTTGAAATGGCCTCTGGTGACCAGCTTTCATGAATGGCTGATTTTACTTGTGGAGCACATCATCTGGTTTAATTATATCAGCTCCTTTGTGTGACAAGTACTGTTCTTGTGTGTGCTGAGAAATGAAGGTTTAAGACAAAGTAGAGCAGTTAGTGAGAGAATAAATTCTGGAAGTGGAACACCATTGAGTATTTGTGATCTAGATGAAATCTAGGACTTGTCCAACTGTAAGCATCTGTTTATAGAGAACCTCTAGTGAAAATAACATAAATTTGCTCCAAACATCCACAGAGATCCTAATCTCAGCTTTTTCAGGATGATTACCTTACAAATATGACAAATAATGGTTTAAGGTGATACTATGACTCAAAATTTTCATTCTATAAATTCTTCAGCTTAAAAATGTCATAAAGTTTATTTACTCTTTTGTAAGAATAAAGCCAAACATTCGTTTTTATTAGCTACAATTTTTTCTCAGCTTCTGTCCAGACAACAAACTAAGACAGAAGGCCTATTTTAAGTTTCAAGTTACTTACAGGCCTTTGATGCAAGCAGCGTCATTTGAATCAGTAAATGTTAGTCAATTTATGGTCTTAAAAATCTCCTGTATCTCTTCACATGCTGATCAACCTGAAGACATTGATAAATATCTCTATGTCCAGATAATGAGTTGAGGGTAGGGAGATGAATCTGATTGGACAAGAATGCCATATATCTGAAGGATGTCAACAAGAATTGACAATTTGCATTCATCATATGCTTTATGCGTGCATTATGGCTAAGATTACTAAATTAATTTTCTTAGATGGGCCTATTAGTTACTCAGTGTGCTCTCCTGTAATAATATTTTCCATGATAACAGGCCTGAATTCCACTTGAAACTTAAGTAGAGTTGCTTTTTTTTTAACTGAGAAATACACAGCTGTGCTTGTTAGTGTTCGGAGGTAAGTGTACCACTAAAGGACAACTTAAGGATCGCGTAAGGATTTAGGTACACATAAAGCACATGTTGAAGATAATTTTGTCATTAAAAGTCTTGGAATTACATCGTTAGCCAGTAATACAAAGAAAGCTCAAAATAGTATTTCCCAGTACAACTTGTGAAGGAGTATTTTTGAAATATCAATACACGAACTAATCTGAATTTATAGATTCCTTGAAAATGTGAGCAAAGGAATTGACTTAAATATGAATGTCTGACTTTTTAAGAGGTTCTCCTGTAAGTAATATATTTGGTGGGGAAGGGGGAGGGCGGGGGAAGGAGAGTTACTCTCCATATTTGCCCCTAAGTCTTTAGGAACTAGCACTGTTTTGAAATGCGAATTCATCTTTCACACTCTGTTTCCCAGACTCCCTTTCTTGGTCATCACTCTATGTGAGGCCAGCAGGATCCCTCAGAAGGAACTTGTAACTCTACTCTGCTATATTGAAACCCTTAGAAAATGTTAGAGAGCATTATATTGGTGGTGAGCTAGATGGCATAGAAAGTAGGCCAGTGGAACTCTTTTGACTGTGGCTTAATTAATATTGTAAAATCAGGTGTTCCTCTTTCCTCACATAGATTTTAACTACAAGAAAATATTTGAAGAAACACTTTTGAAGTATAAATATAGCATCTAATTTTTTTTTTAATATTTTCTTCACGGGCGCCTGGGTGACTAGATCTCTTAAGCATCCGCCTTCAGCTCATGTCATGATCCTGGGGCCCTGGGTTCGAGTCCCACATCTGGCTCCCTCAGTGAGGGAGCCTGCTTCTTCCTCTCCCTCTGCCCGACCCCGTGCTTGTGCTGTCTCTCTCTCTCTCTCTCTCTCTCTCTCTCTCTCTCTCTCTGTCAAATACATAAATAAATAAATAAAATCTTTAAAAATATATATTTTCGGGCGCCTGGGTGGCTCAGTTGGTTGAGCGACTGCCTTCGGCTCAGGTCATGATCCTGGAGTCCCGGGATCGAGTCCCGCATCGGGCTCCCTGCTCAGCAGGGAGTCTGCTTCTCCCTCTGACCTTCCTCCCTCTCATGCTCTCTCTCTACCATTCTCTCTCTCTCTCAATAAATAAATAAAAATCTTAAAAATATATATATATATATATATTCTTCAACTTAAATGTATTACAAGAATTGTGGAACTTTAAAATAAATTCATATTATGGCAGATTATGTACACCAGGGAAACAAACTAAAACGAAACATGTACCCCCAGAAATCTATAAATCTGTTAAAAGGTACATTTTTAGCACCTAGGAATGGCTGAACTTTAAGTTACAAAGACTATGTTTCTTCATTACTTGAAATACGTGTCTAAATATATTTAGACACGCATCTTAAGTACGCACATGCACACACTTCTGTGTGTGTCTGGAGAGAGAAAACAAAATAAATACATAAGGTGCTGATGGAACCTGATGCTTGGGGCGTAGACAGTGGTGCTCAGCAAACACTTCATCTACTCCACCAAATTTTCAGCCCTCTTGCAGCTGGATGGAGATGTGTGACAATGACAGCCAATGAAATGTTAGGTATGATCCGAGTCACTTCCAAGTTGGAGCCATGAAAAGCTCTCCTGCAAGATTCTCCAGTTTTGTTTTCTGCCTCTCTTGGTCCAGGGCAGCAACAGGACAACAGTGCCCTGCCAGCCCATGTCCATGCATGACTGGGCAGAGCAAAGCTCCCTGCCACCACCCTGTGCGTGACTTGTAGTATGAGTGACAAATATACTTTTATTGTGTTAAGCCATTGATAGTTGGTGTTTATTTCTTATTGCAACAAACTGCTTCTGCTGTCTAATGCAATACCTTAAGACACTTAAATATAAATAAGCTATAGGGGCGCCTGGGTGCTCAGTCGGTTAAGCACCCGGCTCTTGGTTTTGGCTCAGGTCATGATCTCGGGGTCTTGGGATCGAGCCCCAAGTTGGGCTCTGCGTTCAGAGCAGAGTCTGCTGGGGATGATCTCCCTCTCCCTCTGCTCCTCCCCCTGCTCTTTCTTTCTCTTTCTCTCTCTCAAATATAAATAAAATCTTTAAAAAGAAAGCAATAAATAAGCTATAAATACATAAAACTGGAGGCAAATTTAGTAGAATTTCGTGTAATAAACCATATACTTTAAGACCTAGCTAAGCTGTCTAAGACCACATTTGTAATTCTTTTTACTGATATTGCTGTCTTTCACCAGGCCCATTTGAACTGAAATTTCCAATGCTCCTTTTTTTCTAAAACTCCAATAATCTCTTTGTTCTCACTACCACCACTGCAACTAGTGACCATTATTAGACCCTTCAGACACTTCACAGCATCTGCTTCAAGAATATCAGATCCTTTTGGTTCTTTTTTAGACCACTTTGTTTTCCTTTGTTTTGCTAATTCCTATTTGAAAGAAGATGGACAAATCTTCATCTTGAACTTTTGGCATTCTCTAAAATGCCCTTGGTAAGCTCACTTTTATGTGGTTTTAGTTCCTATCTTTCTGGGGCAGAGTCTCAAAAGTACATTTCTTGCTATCACCTCTCACTTCATGCTCATCACTGCTCCTTCTATCTATTCTCTTCCTCCCTGAGAAAACAGAGGGAAAAATGCAGAAAACTTACATTTATTTATCTCTATTTTTATAATGCAACAGACCATTGAAAAAAATCCAATATAGACATGAATGAAATAAAAACAAAATCTGTTCCTCTACCTCACCCTACCCCAGGGACAACGAACGCTAACAATTTTGTGAATAGATGACTTCTCAAGGTTCCCTTCAATTTCAGGATTCATATGTTGGAGGGAAAAACAGTAGAAAGGAAGAAAGGCAAGGAAAGCAAATGTTGTGGGAGGAGGATTTCATCATTTAGCCTAGTATTTTCCCAAAGGTGCTCCAGGTCAGAGATGCACGCTTTTCAGCTGTCATTGGTTGTTGGAAGAGATTTATTATTACAAGGGTATAAAAATGTTACTGCACCAGAAGGAGACTGTTGTCTATCTCCTCTCCTTGGAGTTGTAATAAATTAGATCAGGAAATATGCTTTCTGGGGATTAACGGTAGATGAACTTTGCCAGCTATGGGGTTTTTAAAAGAAATTAGCTCCTTCATGATTTCCATATATTATAAAGAAGATAACATGTCCTGAAGACTTCTCCTAAAGAAAAGAAGTAATGTATGGGAAACTTGAAAGCCAAAATTAAGGGAAAGGGGCCATGTAAACTGACCCTTAGAAATGTGAGTATGTAGATTGGCCGTGGGTGGAGGGGGCCAGATGTGGATATCAGCTTCTCACTGCTATAATCCTATTTTACTTCACTCTTAGGATAAACTAAGTGTGTTCTAGCTGAATTCAGCTTTGAATAATTGCATAATGCTGGCCTAATCTCTCCTGCTGTTTTGATTGGTTATGGTGTCCCTTTTTTGTCTCTGCCTTAACTACAGGGTGGCATTGCTTTGTACTAGAAATAATTCTTTTGCCCCATCCCTGAGAGGTTTATTTCTGTGCTGAATGGGTTGTTCTGATCCTGTCTCTAACATACTTTAGATGTGTGGGCATGCATTTGTAAAATTCTGTGTTATCCTCAGATTAAAAAGCAAACAAACAAAACACAAGGTGTCATCACTCATCAACAACCTCTATGTATACTAGGCATTTAGAACTTAGGACCGTTTCAGGGCTTTAAGGGACAAAAAAGTGAGTAAGTTTGTGAATGGGGCCAGATCTACAGCCTTAAAGGTGAAAATCTGGGCTTAACTATGGTGCCGGGTATACGCTAGGCCAGCAATTCTCAAACCTCTGGGGCTCAGGATCCTTTTATATTATTAAAATTTTTGAAGACTCTCAAGAGCTTTTGTTTATGTAGATTGTAGCTACTGATAATTAGAAATTACAATGGGGGGGGCGCCTGGGTGGCTCAATGGGTCAAGCTTTTGACTTCAGCTCAGGTCCTGGTCTTGGGGCCCTGGGATTGAGCCCCGCTTGGGACTCCCTGCTCAGTGGGGCATCTGCTTGTCTTTCTGCCCTTCTCCCCTCTAGGACTCTCTCTCAAATAAATAAAATCTTTAAAAAAAAAAACAGGATATTACAACTGAGGGATTTTTTAAATATTTTTAAATTATTTTGAAAATAACAATAATCTATTACATGTTAAATTATATATTTTGTGAAAAATAACTATATTTTCGAAACCAAAAAAGTATTGGTAACTAAAGTGGCATTGTTTTACATTTTTTAAAAAGATTTTAGGGGCTCCTGTGTGGCTCAGTTGTTAAGCATCTGCTTTGGCTCAGGTCATGATCCCGGGGTCCTGGGATCAAGCTCTGCGTCATGCTCCCTGCTCGGCAGGAAGCCTGCTTCTCCCTCGCCCACTCCCTCTGCTTGTGTTCCTCTCTCGGTGTGTCTCTCTCTATCAAATAAATAAATAATAATAAAATCTTTTAAAAAAAGATTTCATTTATTTATTTGACAGAGAGAGAGAGTGAGAGAGAGCACGCAAGTGGGGGGAGGGGGTGGAGGGACAGAGGGAGAAGCAAGCTCCCAGCTGAGCAAGGTGCCCGATGCAGGGCTCCATCCCAGGACCCCAGGATCATGACCCGAGCTGAAGGTAGATACTTAACCAACTAAAGCCACCCAGGTGCCCCAACATCGTTTTACATTTTTACGCATATTTATCTGAATAGAAGAGAGCTGCATTCTTCTATTTCTGCATTTAATCTGTTGAAGTATATTGTTTGGTTGAAATAAAGTAATCAAATTCAGCCTCATATGGATAAGTAGTTGGAAAAGGAAAAGTATTTTGATGGCTTTTTCAGACACTGGTAGATTTCCTTTGATACTATGCCAAAACTTGACAAGTGGTGACTTCTTAAAGATTAGTTGTCATAAGTAATCTGAAACCCCATCAATGAGCTTTCATACTCTGTTAAAATCCAATGGTCATCTTGCACTGGGAAATTTTTTTTGCTGATGTATGATTCTGTAGCATTTTATTTGGTCATTTGAGAAATATTGGTTCACTGAATTATGCAAATATGCTAAATGTGGACACATTTCATTTTTCAGTATAAAGAATAACATTTGTTAATATCAACATCAATGTCGTTGAAAGGTTTTACATATTGGGAAGCTGTCAAGTTCGTGGTGGCGATATAAGTTTTCCAAAATTCTGAGTTTAGCTTGGAAGCTAGATTTCTATCATTGGCAACAAATACAACAAATATTGTCAGCTGTTTTCCTTGAAATGACAATCTCATTTCATTTATCCCTTAAGAAATGTCTGCCAAATACCCAAGTCCAAATAATTCGTTCAAGTAAAACTAGTGTCCCATGAGCCAAAAGCAGTGTCTAGTGGAGCTTGCGACTCAGTCACACAAGTGCTATTTCTCGACTATCATCCAACCTCCGTGGGCAACTAAGAGCTCTACATGTACCTCCTCTCTCATATAACAAAATTAGAAAGAAAAGATGTGTGTTCAAGGGTCAGGATTTAATACAATTAGTCATCTTACTGTTTCATCTTGAATGAAACTGGCTTTTTTTTGTTTTGAACTGTATGTGATGCTCCCTTTATTCCAACAAAAGTGATTTTACCCACCAGTGCAAATATCAACAAAGTGAAAAAAGCGAATGTGTCCGTATTCTTATCAAAGCAGTGCTGACCTCATGGACTCTCCCCAGAAAGGATCTCAGGGACTCCCCAGAGTCCTGGGTTACACCTTGAGAACCACTGCAGTGGACAAAGCATCTTGATTTCATGTGGGGTGTTGCTCACTGAGCAAATGTGAGCTAGACGTTTCCATCCAGTTGGCTTGAAGTCTCCCTGGTCTGTTTTTTTCCTTTTATATGTGACTTGAAACTTTTAATGTCACATTTATAGTTTGGCTTGACTGACCTAAACAAAGCCCTAAAAACTTTTTTATAGTTTGGCTTGACTGCCCTAAACAAAGCCCTAAAAACTTTCCACATCAACTGGCCATAGCTACAATTGGTGTTTTCATTTTAAGACTTGAAGAAAAGGCAACTTGTATTCTGGTCCTGATTCATGAATACAACCCCGTTCCTCGAGCTCACTTTCCGTGT
Organism: Zalophus californianus; assembly: GCF_009762305.2. Taxonomy (NCBI): domain Eukaryota; kingdom Metazoa; phylum Chordata; class Mammalia; order Carnivora; family Otariidae; genus Zalophus; species Zalophus californianus. The sequence continues at coordinate 129,048,699 of NC_045598.1, forward strand.
GTGAGAAAAAAACCCCTTTTACCATTTCTCCCATTTTCTGCTGTTTCTCAAGACAAATTGTTAGTCTCTAAGGACACTTGTCGTCCACCACAAAGTATCCAATTCAAACATTGCATCCTTGTCTCCTTTGTCAAGTTCTGTATTTGTCTGTCAATTTTTTTTTTTCTTCTTCTTCTTCTTTACTTCTTTTCCTTCTGGAGCTGGAAACCAGGCAGTGAGAGGATGACAGGTTTTAAAAGGTCATTTTTGAATAAGGAATTGTCTCGGTGCAGGTTTTTCGGAGTGGTGTGTTTTGTGTCTTAGTGAAGGGAGATGGGGTAAAGATAGCGCGCTCCTGCCGGTCAGACCTGTCTGAAAGTCCGGTTTTCTACACCATCCCATATCTCCGCGTTTACATATGCACTCCCTGAATCGATAATAAACTGTGGCAGGAAAAAAAAATGTAGGCTTTTTCTGCACCTTTAACTCTCTAAGGAAGGTCACATTAGAGGAAAAAAGAAAAATGCATCTACTTGGCTCTCCCTTTTCTTCATTAGGAAATGCTTTTCAATGTAATTCAATGTAGTTTACTCAAGGTACCATTAGGGCTAATTTTCTTTTTCCTAAAGGAAGAGACGAAGTAAATAAGATAAAGAAAAGAATAACCAGTAATGTTGATTGGGTTCCAGGGAATGTTATCAGCATCTTAACTCTGAAGACTTTTTTCAGTTTCGTGTGGGGCTGATTATTTAAACTGCCAGGGCTACTGTTTGCACGACACCAGGAGTTTGAACTTTCCGGGTCGCTACTGTCAGCAGAGAAGCTGGCTCATGACTAGAGAGACTCCTGTTCCCTCCCTCTTCACACACCCTTGCAGGCTTTGAGAGGTGAGCAAACTGCTGCTACTTAAAGCACCAAGCTTCTGAGAAATGTCTGCGTGTCACTGTTGAGCCTGATGCCGCTCTGCGGGAGACAGCCATTGTTTGACCTCTTTCTTTCCTTCTCCTGTCTTTCTTGCTCGTATCAGTTTTCTCACGATTTGAAACAAATGCACAGAAACCAAACAGTCAGCGCAGAACAATTGCTGGCTTTCAGTGTTCAACATGCACAGCAATCACCGAAATAACCCTGGGTTATTACCAAATAAACCCAAAAAACAACCTGCCCCCCAAACCTTGCATATTGACCTTCGCAGAACCACAGGATCCATCAGAAGTGGTTGGTTTAATGCTCTGCCTTCCTACGGCATTAGATTTTTGTTTAAAATCTATTTCTTACAGAGTGCGTCTCCCTTCCTCTCCATCCCTCCCTCCCTCCCTCCCTCCCTCTCTCTCTCTCTCTCTCTCAAAGTAATTACAGGCTGCAGAGTGAAAAGCATTAGAACTGTTTACAAAACAGCTCATAAAGTTTAAAATAATAGGGGTGTGTGTGTTTGTGTAAGACAAAATAATGTGTGCGGCTGGAGTAAACAGTCCACAGTCTTTCTTCTTTCTTCTCCCACTGCCCCATGTCACCCTCCAGAATTTAAGGCATGGAAATGAGCGATGGAGTCCCTTTTCTTCTGACTTGCAGTTCTCCCACTTGATTCGTTCTGCTTATTTATCTGATGCCAGTTTATTGTTGCAATTCAAAATACAGACCCTCAGGTGTGTGGGGACAGAGTGGCTGACGAAGCGGGCCGCTATCTAATTTTAGGGTGGCCTAAATTCCCATACAGACATTCCCTCATGACATCCAAGAGAAAGATTTTTCCTTTTTTTTAATGAGCCCTTTGGGATCAGAAGTCCAAGAGAAATGCTTTCAGCAGGTTAGTGCTCTAAAGTAGAAGGGGCATTCTTCCAACCCTTTCAGAAGTCTCCTCTTGGGCACATTTGCAAAGATTTTGCAGCACTCCCCTCCAGATCTGATTTATTTATTTATTTTTAATGTGGAAAGGGAGGCTCTACCCTCCAGCTTCAGAGCCAATCAATCATTTCGCTTTGCAGGTTTAGATGTGCTGCGGCAAAACCTCTCGCTGGCGGCACCGCGCCAGGTCTCGGCGAGAGTGAGGCTGGTGCTGACAGTTGAAGGAGCGCTCTGTCCCCTTAGGCGCTGGGGTGCTGAGGACACAGGCGGGATGGAGGGACAAGCCTCGCCCGGAGGAAGCACTCCTTCCCCTGGTGATTGATGGAGGACAGTTAGGAGCTTTTCAGGGGCTGGGAAAGGTTGCCCTCCCAGTTGCTTACTATGAAGTCTTTGTCAGCAGAAAGAACTCTCCAGGGTAGTGAGTGACATAATGCAGATGACAAATGACAGCCTTGCATTTTTATTCTGCTTGATAAGTACTCAGTATCTACGCAGGTGAGTCAACGCTCCCCCAGCACGCCCCCTCGCGCCAGCTGCTTCCCAGATGCAAGTACTCTCCAAACCCACTGTGGTTTTGCAGGTGCTACGGGTGCCTCCTGGTCAGGCATGAGTTTTCTTGGGGAAGTACTGGCAGAGTGTGAACAAGGATGGTACCTGTGTCACCACTTTAAGGAGCTGATCATGAAATGAAGATATTTTCTGAGTCATTTGTTAGCAGCTTTGAATATTGTTTTCTCCTGTTTCTCCCTTTTGGAGTACGGATTTTGTGTGATACACACACATATTCATATAGATATAGATGATACAGATATAGATGCTGTTTTGAGAGACTACTTCAGACCAAAATCTGTATCAAAACCCTTGACTGACGTTTCCTTTGTATTTCTTCTCCCCCTCTAGGACCCCATCTGCCGATGTTCTGAATACCTCTGAGTACAGAAATTGATTCTTCAACCAGGATACCTAATTCAAGGTATTAGCTCTTGTCAGGCTTTTACATTTGAGCTCTGTGTTGGAAATTCTATTTTGGCAATGAATTTTGAAATAGGAAAAGTTGGAATGAGAAGAAAGGGCAAAAGTGAATTTGCAAAATAATCAAGTGCTTAAAAACCTCCCCAGCGCCTGGGAGGGCTTGGCCACGTCTGACTCACGGGCAGCCCTCTCTCTAACAGTTCATGTGCCAGATCTCACTTTGTTGTAGCCCTTTTTCTACAACTGTGTTTGGGGTTTGGATGTCATTTTCATCTCTCCCCCTCTCTCTTTTTCTCCGACTGCCCAGACCTGCAGAAACCAGGAGGCTGAGACATTCTGTCAGTCTCGCGACATTGGACCAAACACAATGAAGTATTCTTGCTGTGCTCTGGTTCTGGCTGTCCTGGGCACAGAGCTGCTGGGGAGCCTCTGTTCGACTGTCAGATCCCAGAGGTTCAGAGGACGGATACAGCAGGAGCGAAAAAACATCCGACCCAACATTATTCTTGTGCTTACCGATGATCAAGATGTGGAGCTGGGTGAGACACTGGGTTTTTCACTTGTTAGTCTCTTTTGCTCAAATGATTTGCTGACCCTCCACACGATCAGTAACACTGAGTGAACATTTGGGGGGTTGGTCCTTAAGTGGAGGATCTTAACCAGCAACCTGAGTTTATAAAATGAACTTGTATTGATTACAAGGCATTCGGTTTTCGTTTCAACATTACTTTTCTGGTCTTAGGTGTTTGAAACAGTCTGGGGGAGGTCCTAGAATAACAGCAGGAGAGAGGAAAAAGAGCAAGCACGAATACTATAGAAGTCAAGGATTCGATTGTGCACCTTGGACGCTCTTGATCAAGAAATGTTTTAAATATTTGGGGAAAATTGTTTCCAAGAGTATGAGCTTATAGCTGTAATTCTATGCAGTGTATATGAATACAGATACTATTACTCTCTTTTAACAGTTATTATCATTAAAGTGAATGAAATATTCACAGCTTGTGATAATGTTAGGTGATTGAAAGTTACAGTATTCTATGTATCTTCTGGTGATAATTCATTACTACCACTTTGGACATGATGCTTTTTTGAAGAATTAGCTAACGTGGGTTCATTCCAGAACACTTGGAAAGCCTGCCAAATTCTGGTGGTTCTAGCAGAGCTGCTGTACCATCTGATTCCGTTTCTTATCTTCTCACTTTCTTTAATGGCCCAGCTCTTATGGTCTTGGCTGTTAAGCCTAGGTATGATCTTCCCCGGGACCTTAGGGCAGATAGAAAAGCTCGTCCTTACAAATTGTCGCCAGCACGCATTTTCATTCCTAGAATCAAATTCCTGGCTCTCAGGAATTGCTCAGCTGGGCTTACCCATTGCACTCAACCTGGTATCTTTTAGACTTAGTGCTGGCAGAGCAAGCTGGGCTTCCTTATAGAGGAACCCTCCATGCTGGAACCTGGTCTCCATGGAACGGGACTTTAATTTCCAGTTTGAAAGCAAGTCATGGAATCCCAACAAAGTTAACCCCTTGGGTTTAGCTGGAAGCACATGCACTAAAAACCAACAGCGTGTAATAATTGTTGAAGTTGATTTGCAGAGTCTGCTGTCTCTCCCTTTACTTTTTAAAGAAGAGTATTGATTTTCAGGCAACATGCCCGGATGAAGTCTTGGAGGTACGACTTTAGTATGCACGCAGCTCCTACTTTAGTTTGCACTTACCTATAGAGCAAGTAAAATGAGGTGAACACATTTGAATTCACCTTCCTTAACATCTCTCATATCCATCCCTTTCATTACAGCCAGGATCTCCAGACCATTCTCTTGCCTCTAGTTTTTCCCTAACTGATTAGTCAACTGACCCACCGGTCCCCCATAGTCTCAGCGCCTCTTGCCTATTCTTCACTCCATGACTGGAGTTATCATGCAAGTATCTGATCAGGTCTGTTCTGCTTAAAACACTCTATGGTTAAAACACTCTTCCCCTTGGCAAGAGGATTAAGCAACTCTCTTCCATAGGCAAATGAGCTCTGGGCCATCTGGCCCCTGCCTATTTCTTGAGGTTATTCCCTTTTCCCCCATCATAGAAATGACTCACGCTTCCCTGAAGGTGTCTGGTGGTTTCATCTCCCTCACCTATATTTCATGCCTTTGTACATTTTGTCTCCTCTGTCTTTCGCCTCCCCCTTTCTCCACCTGGAGAAGCCCTACCTATTCTTCTTGGCCCAGCTCAAATGCCTTGTCCTCGGATTGGGTGGGGGGTGTCTTTCTTCACCAAAACCATTCTCCCCTCCAGCAGAGTAGATAGAACTTTCCTTTGTACCACCTTGGACATGCCTCCAGCATGGCCCTTAATCCATCATGTACTTCCATACTTGTCTCTTCCACTGGCCTGAGAGCAAGGTAGTGTTTTGTTTATGTTGCATTCCTGATACTGGGACCATGTGGGGACTATAGTAGGTGCTAAATAAATTCGAAGCGGACCTATGGGGGCCTGAAAAAGCTAGCAAAATTCTCAGAAGTGAATACAGGTATCTGTGGTAATCTACCTCTTCAATATATAGCCCTTGTCTTTAAAATAAATTAAGGAGTCATTTGACAAATTTTTTAACAGAATTCAAAATTTCATCTTTTAGTTTCACCCTATAATTACTTCCTTTATCCAGTAAATATTTCCTGAGCAATCACTAAGTGGAAGCACATGGATGTAATGGATACAGCTCATAGACCAGGTTCAATCAACCCAGTTGTTTCCTATGTATTTGTCTCTACCTCCTTCCTTGATTTTCTAGCCAGACACGATGCTAAGCATTTATTCATTTAACCTTCCCAATAGCTCTATGAAGTAGATGCTCTTACTCTCTTTAATTTCTACATAAGTAAAATGAGCCTTAGAGAAGTCACGTAGATGGTGATGAGCTAGTCAATGGTGAAACTAGGACCCGTGTTTGGACTAGGTCTCCACAGCTAACATTTAACCATGATGCTTTCCATCAGTCCTTCAACAAATATTTACTGAGGCCTTCCTAAAAGCAAACCGTAAGTGCATAGTAATGTTCTAGGTTCTGAAAGAGAGAGAACAGAAGCATAAGATGGCAGAACACAGTGATGAACCACAGTGAACCGTGGGGTAAAGACTTTAGAAAAGACCTCCTTCCTCTGCCCTAACAATTGTGCTCTTGGTAGTGGACACTGTCTGATGGAGACTTTTACCTAGCCTTCTGTAATGTTCTCAGAATCCTTCTTGAGCCGAACTGCTCTAGACTTTAGTTGGGTTTTTTTGTTTCTTTATTTTAACCATCTTTAAACCATTTTTAAGTGTGCAGGTCAATAGTATTAAGTACATTCACATTGTTTTGCAGCCGTTTTCCAGAACACTTCATCTTACAAATTAAAACTCTGTATTCATTAAACAATAACTCTCCATAACCCCAGTCCCTGGTAACCATCATTCTACTGCCTCTATGAATTTGACTGTTGTAGGGACATCATATAAGTGGAATTATACCAATTATGGCAAAGACAAAGTATTTACCTTTTTGTGACTGACTTGTTTCACTTAGCCTAATACCCGTCCTCAGGGCTCATTCATGTATCAGATACATGCTGTAGCATGTATCAGAATTTCCTTCCTTTTGAAGGCTGAATAATAATCATTGCATGTATATACCACATTTTGTTTATCCATTCATCTGTTAATAGAAGTTTGGGTTGCTTCCACTTTTTGATTATTGTAAATCTATGTAAATAATGCTACTATGACCATAGGTATTTAAATACTTCCTTAAGACCCTGCTTTCGATGCTTTGGAATAAATACCCAGAAATGGATTTGCTGGATCATTTGATAACTCTATTTTTAATTTTTTGAGGCTCTTCCATCTTGTTTTCCATAACAACTGCACCATTTTACATTGCCCCCAACAGTGCACAAGGGCTCCAATTTCTCCACATCTTTTGCCAACACGTGTTATTTTCCTGGTGTTTTGTTTTTGTTTTTGTTTTTATAATACCCATCCTAATGGGTATGAGCTCGGAGCTCATTGTGGTTTTGATATGGTTGAGTTTTGCTTTGTTTTGTTTTGTTTTTTTACTTGCATGTTATTATGCTTGCCAAATGCTTGAATAGAATAGAATCGCAAAACTATTTGCACCTGTCATACTGCAGGCAGTTTTGGCTACCTTACCACCAGAAAGATATAACAGACTTAGAAAAGGCTTAGAAGAACAATGACAAAAATTGTAATAGAATGCTTTTCTTTGGGGGAAAGAAGAAAACTATTCTACTTCTTTGTCTGGGAAGACAAAGGCTGAGAAGGGTTGTAATGGAAGTTTATGAAATCAAGCTAGGAAAGAAAGCTCTTACTCAGTAGGAATGGGGCCACTCCCTCAACTTTGTCTGAGGACAAATAAAATAAACTAGTACTTTGTGAAGGGAGTGAGACACATAAGGAATTCATTAATAGAAGTGCTAGAACCTTGCATGTTATCTTTTTCCAAAGAACACTCGTTCTCATTATTACCCTGTTTTCATCCCACCCAAGTTGGGTGGATAGGACAAAGGTCATTATCCCAGGAGAAAAGTTAATCTGTGGAAAGATGAAATAATTTAACCACTGGTCCCCTTATGTCTGGATTTACTTTTTGCACAACTTAAGAAGTAGCTTAGGTCGTGTCTGTCCTGTAAGTAGTTCAGGTTTTTAGACTATATTAATAGGTGGAAGATTTACACTTTCTTTTAAGCTAGAAAAACACACATGGACATGATCAGCATGAAGTTTGGGATGATGGTTTCCTCTGGAGGAGCAGTAACCAAGAATATCAATGATATTTCCACATTTTGCCTTAAAGTTTGAAAACGACATCTGAAGCAATTATCATCAAATATTAAATTTTTTAAAAGCTTAAATTTAAGAGTTTAACATTTAAAAATATTAAAGCTAGGACTGCCTTTGCTGCCTCCCAAAGGTTTTGAACAGTTGTGTTTTCATTTTCACTTGTTTCCATGAATTTTTTAAATTCTTCTTTAGTTTTCTGGTTGACCCATTCATTCTTTAGTAGGATGCTCTTTAGCCTCTATGTATTTGAGTTATGTCCAAATTTCCTCTTGTGATTCAGTTCAAGTTTCAAAGCACTGTGGTCTGAAAATATGCAAGGGATGATCCCAGTCTTTTGGTACCGGTTGAGACCTGATTTGTGACCTAGTATGTGATATATATATATATATATATATACAATGGAATACTACTCAGCCATCAAAAAAAAAAATGAAATCTTACCATTTGCAATGACGTGGATGGAACCAGAGGGTCTTATGCTAAAAGAAATAAGTCAATCAGAGAAAGACAATTATCATATGATCTCACTCATATGTGGAATTTAAGAAACAAAACAGAGGATCATAGGGGAAGAGAAGAAAAAATAAAATGAAATCAGAGAGGGAGACAAACCATAGGACTCTCATATAAGATTAAGAGACTCAATCATAGGAAACAAACTGAGGGCTGCTGGGGGGGTGGAATGGAGTAACTGGGGGATGGACATTAAGGAGGGCATGGGATGTAATGAGCACTAAGTGTTGTTATATAAGACTGATGAATCACTGACCTCTACCTCTGAAACTAATAATACATTATATGTTAATTAATTGAATTTAAATAAATTTTTAAAAAGTAAAAAGTAAAAAAAAGAAAAAAAGAGAAAGATTCAGTAAAAAAAATAAACCTTTTAAAGAAAAAAATATATATATATAATAAAAATATTAAAGCTAGGAGACACATTATTCTAGTATTTTCCTGTACTTAAGGCATTTTATAAATCAAAAAGAACGAAATAAAGAATGCCTGTGGAACTCCCCGAACTTTCTGAAACTAGAGTCAAAGAAATTAAGCTCTAAATCGTTCCAAAAGAGTCCCTTGGTGCCACTCTGAGGAACAAACTGAGGAGCTGATCTGACTCAATGTGGCATTTGTTAAATTCTTAGGAAACTGGGCTGATGCTAACATCTCAGTAACGCTGGCCCATTGCTTCTTTCAGATCATATGTGGAATTAAGAAACCATAAATACAGGGAAATACTTTGTTTTTTTAAATCAGGGGTCACAATTGGGATCTATAGTCCTCAGCTAGTCCACAGATGTGGTTTGCTTGACCAGTGTATTTTTTTTAATTAAGGTAACATTTTAAAAATCAGATGATTTCATGTTAAAAAAAAAAAAAAATCCAGATTCTGACCTTTCTGGAAAATCCAGAGGCATGAGAGCTTGCGTTCCCATGAGACAGCAATCAGGTAGATGTTTGAAGAGGAGTCAGAGTTGCCCCACTAGGTGGAGCATGTCCTCAGGTCATCATGGCCCCCACCACTCTCCATTGCTCCCCAACATTTAGGTCATGGAGCCATTTACCATCATGTCCATACTGCTGTTTTTCTCATAGTCGGAGAAAGCTCTCTACACCCACATCTCTACCAAATGTGAAAAGCAGAAAAGGTGAAAGCTCCCTGGTTTTTCTTATACCTGGCTACCCTCACTTGCCTACCTCTCTATCCGACCCTGTAGACATTTTCAGTCCATTTCTCTAAGAAATTAGTCTCCTCTTTTAATGGCCTTTTGCTCTTTGGCGGGAGGAGGTGGGTGAGTAATGAGGCTTAGTGACCTGGAGACACTCCAGACAGATTTATTATCTGCTTCTTAGTCATTTCTTCCCCAATCTTGTTTCTTCCCTTTGGTTTTCACCGAAATATCTGGGGTTTTTTCCACTCATCCCATGGTTTTGGTAGAAAAAGGTATACTCTTTTATCATGTTACTTTTTTCTTATGCTTTCAGAATCAAAATATTCAACCGATCAATATAGCCTTTTTTAATATTGAAAATATCACTGTTTAAGGTTTCATACTTTACTATAAAAATAACTGTTGGTGTGAGAAAATAGCAATGGAATCTGGAGGTATTTAGTACAGACCATTTATATATTTAAAGCGTTAACCATAGCTCATCATAAAATGATGACATCTAGAAACAACACTGCACAATTAATAAGAGTTGTGCTTGCTTGTCATTATTGTTCATCAAAGCATGAACCATTGCAGTCCACAATGAGGTGTGCCTGTCTAGGAAGCCAGGTGTATTTGAGCCCCACATGCCTGGAGTTTCCATAAGGGATGACGATGGCAATATTTATTATTGAAGTTCTGGGTTTGTGAGTTTTCCAGACCGTGATAAACAGGCTTGATGAAAACTTTAATGTTTCATAGTACAAAACATTGAATAAATTAAACACTAAGATGCTTGAATCAAGAAAGATAAAGTTTTATTGTAAAGTTTGACATGTAAATGAAGTAATTCAAGCTCTCTGTGTAATTTTGGAAAAGTCATTCAGAGAAGTTGGACATCTTCTCTCTGCTGACCTTTTTCACATAGATGATGTGAGAATAAATGAGTTGGAGTGTGTAGAATGATTTAAATTCCTGGCCATGGTCCCATCCGGTCCCAGTAACCTATCCCATACTCCAACCAAAGAACTGTCCCTAGAGCCTGGAATTTTTTTTTTTTTTTTTAATTCCACTGAAATTGCAAACGTGGTGGATCTTGCGGGACTCCTGAAGAGTGCCATTTCTCCCCTCCCAGTCACTGCTGGCTGACCGAGCAGTAGCCTTGTCTATAGCTGATTGCTGTTAAAACATCCCCACCCCTGCAGGAACAATGCAGACATCCCTAGTCCCCACCTGGAGCTCTGGCGCTGGGACAGCTTTTCTTGGCAGACCTGGGACTCAGCTGTGGCCTGGACCTTCTCTGTCCTCAAGCCAGGCCAGTCAGCAGTGCCCCCACACCAGCTCCTGGACCCAGTGACAGTCACTTCATAGCAACCTCATCAGGCTTCCACCTCCAAGGACAATTTTAAGTGATAATGAAGTCAGGCTTCTTGCACAAGGGGAGGTAGGGGGACAGTGTATGTGGGGAGAATTGATATTTTTAACTATAAACCAGCATTAACATTTTAAGTCTCAAAGCATAGAAATGATCGCTGACCTCTGTCTTAGTCGTGAACAGACTATCACAAAATGGAAGGTTTAGTGGCTTATAAACACCAGCCATTTATTTCCCACAGTTCTGTAGGCTGGGAAGTCCACGATCAAGGAGACAGCAGATTCGGTGTCTGGTGCGAGCCCGCTTTCTAGCTTACATATGGCTGTCTTATTATGTATCCTCACATGGCAGAAGGGGCAAGGAAGCCTAGTGGGGTCTCTTATATAAGGGCATTAAGCCCATTCATGAGGGCCCCACCTTCATGAGCTACTCGCCTCCCAAAGGCCCCACTTCCTAATACCATCGTCCTGGTCCTTAGGTTTCAACATATGCATTTGTCGGGGGAGGGGGCGGGGGACACGAGTATTCAGTCTATGGCAACCTGTTTACTCTTATCCCCACTTTTGGAATTCAGATGTAACTTATGGACACGGGGATGAAAAAGACAGGAGGAAATTAACACGGTGGGTTGAGGTGAGCGCACAGTGAAACCCCAGTGCCCCTGACAACACTCCTTGTGTGAAGTGCTCTAACAGCGAGCATCAGGCCATTTGCTCCTCAACAACCCTGTGATCTAGTTGGAGAACAATTCTTAGCTCCGTTTTACAGATGAGACATTCAGACCAAAAGAGAGTAGGTGACTTGATCAAGCTGATCTGTGGCCAAATCCAGATGTTTTCCCACCAGTTCAAGTTCAAGGCTCTCTCTTCTCCTTCTTACCCTCCTAAGCCCTGCCTTGTGAATCTTGTTACGAGTCTTCGGCCTTAAGCTTCTTCTCATTCCTATGAAATACTTGTTCTAATAACTGAGAATCGGCACGAGTAGCGTTTTAGGCACCGAAGGCCTGAACCTCAGAGACATGAGCAGTTGCAGCTTAAAACAAAACTGAGCTCTTCCAACAGCGAGGCAGGACATCGTCCCATTCATTCATCTCAACAGCTCTAAGTGTGGAACGATGAGTTTCATTACAGACGAGCTTTTGGGAGAGTTTCCCAAGGAAAAGTCAGTGGTGCAGTCTCCCTCAGTGAGGGAGGCGGTGTTACTGCCTGACATTCGTCATTGCACAGCCATGAAAAAGAAGGTGCTTCGTGCTTTCCTTCCTGTTGCATACTAACTCAGAGTGAAGAGGGAGGGTTCCTGGGCTCCATCATCTGCGGAGAACCCACCAAGATCAGAGGTGGCATTTCACGCCGGTGACGAAGTCAGACACGTCTACGGCCCTCTCAGCCCTCACCAGGCCTGAGCTCCTGAGATCCTTCAGCCCTTGGGGGGAAGGTGGGTGGGAGGCAGGCATTCGTGTGTGTCAGTGTCTCCTCTAAAGAGGCTAGATGAAATATCAGTCTGGGGAAAGTGAGACATATCTTGACTATGAGCAGACACCTTTTCTGTTTCTCAGTCTTGAAAACGTCAATGTCACAGCTGGTACTCAGCCTAGATGGAGCTTAAGAGCTCGGTCTCTGGAGCAGATTGCCTGCATTTGCTTCTGGGCTTGGCGACCTAGGCTATGTGTGGCCCTCGGAATGTTATTTAGCCCTTCTGCCCCTCAGTTTTATCATCTGTGATACTCATATGGGAATAATAGATAAGAGCACCTGCTATTAAGGCTTACCATCAGGATTAAATGAGTTGATGAGTGTGAGGGCTCAGAAGAGAACCTGGCTGACAGTAAGCATGACATGGATGTTTCTGATTCCGGTCTGCCGTATCTTACAGCCTTGGGGAGTGGGCTGAGCCACCTAGAGGCACGTGCTAAAGTCTCGCCCAGCTCTCGGCTTCCCTGCTTCTGTGTCCAACCCGGACTACTTCTCTGAGCGTGAGTGTGGTCCATGGACAGGGAGCAGCGGCCTCACCAGGGAGCTTGTTGGAAGTGCAAATTCTCTGGTGCTTTCCCAAGTCTTCTGAAATCAGCATCACAGGGCGGGCCCAGAATTCTGACGTAACATGCTCTCCAAGTGATGTTTAAAGTTGAAGGAACATTGTCTCAGAATCTATTCTTTACTGAGAACACTTCAGGCCAGATACCCACCTTTACAAATCCTAATGTTGGGGCTGCAGTGGTCACGGTGACTCCGGGGACCAAATGTCCTCATCAATCCCTTTGACTTAGGGACTGGTTGGAATTTGGACAGATTGTTTAGGATCTCAACATAATCTGCCTAGTTCATTAAAAGAGTGACATTTAGAATGGGAGGGGAGCCCTTGCTGGAGCAAGTCCAGATTATGAATTGGGCTAAGTTTTGGTACCACTTTGTATATTATTTGACCTTAGGTCCGATTTCTACCTACCATCCTATATTTGCAGTCTGAATGAGTCTGTAAACAGGAGATTGCAGGTGATTCAGGACCTTGGAGGATGGTTTCCAGTGCCTTTTTTTTAAATTTTTTTATTATGTTATGTTAATCACCATAGATTACATCATTAGTTTTTGATGTAGTGTTCCATGATTCATTGTTTGCGTATAACACCCAGTGCTCCATGCAGTACATGCCCTCTTTAATACCCATCACCAGGCTAACCCATCCCCCACCCCCTCCCCTCTAGAACCCTCAGTTTGTTTCTCAGAGTCCATACTCTGTTCGTCCAGTGCTTTTTTAAATATGAGTTCAGCTAGGACTCATAAAGGAAATTGATAGCCCATCCTTTGTAATAAAGAGCATAGTAGGCAATGAAAATCCATCAGTAGTGTTTGCTCAGTTTTCCCAAAATTCAAGATACTACACTAAGTAAGCACTGCAGAGGTGTAAAGAGGAGAGTGGAGTAAGTGAATAGACGCAACCATCTACCTTTCACTCTCTCCCCACCCCCATGTCTCTATCCATCTATTTATCTCCATCTCCAGGACGTTTCCCCCACCTGATCAATAAATATAAAACACATTTCTGAAATGGACTTCCTTGATCTTCTACAGGGCATCTGTCTTTTTAGTTACTTCTTGAGTGACAGTGAAACCATTACTTTTCCAGTTTTCTTCCTGTGCTGAAAACGTTAGTCAACTCATTATCTTCTGATGCATGACAACATCTCTTGGATCTGTTTCTTCGAGGCTCCCTCCATTTTAGAGGCACAGTCCAGATCAAGTCTATATCACCTCATGGCCTAATGGCTTTAGCGACCTCTCGGCTCTAACCTTGGTGGACCAGCCTATTTCCTCCTCCATGCACATACCTCCATCCCCCGTTGCCACAACAACACCCCTCAAAGACGTTTTCCATATCACGTCGTTCATTCCTTTGACAGAGAAACCATTCTGCCTTCATTTTCGCTATTCTATCAAATCCAAATATCTCTGCCCAGCCTCGAAGCCATTCACTAACTCTACCTTCTGTGTTTCATCAAGAGAATTCCCCATGTTCTTTTTCATCCTAGGAAATCAACGTGCTGTACTCATCCCTCGACTTCCTCCCACCTCCAGAGCACACACACCATCCTCCCCTTGCTGCCACGAACATACTTCACCTGTCTTGTGTTTTTCTTCCTGCTCTCCTTCCATTTGTCCTCGTCTCTTGTTTCGGAACTCTCATCAGACATCCCCTTCGGTCCTCCCTAACCTTATTTGTACCACTACCGCTGTCCCCACACTCTTATGTGGCTTTGCAAATAGCCCCAAGTGGTTTCTATATGTCGGTTCTCGTCTAGATAGTTTACCTCTAAAGACCGAGGCAGCAGAGAATTTTCCATTTCTTTTGTTAATGCTACACTTGGGGGAGCAACCCAGAGTGCTGAGGTTGATAGAATGTTGAGCATGAAGTGGGCACTCACTCCACGTTATTCACCAGTTACAAAAAGGTTGCTTGATCCGCCGAAGACAACCAGAGGAGAAAAAGCAGTTAGGAATCCTCCTAACTGAAGCCTGTTTTAGGGAGCTCTAATGAGACCCAATTAGAAACCTTCCTCCTGTTTTCATATGTTTCATGCGAACAGTAAGAGCTAATACATGAAAAAAAATCAGGCTAACTGTGGCTTTTTGGACCATTGCACACTTTTCTGCTCTGAATGCTTGCCTGGTTTGCATTACGATTTCCTTCCTTGCTGGAAAACTACATAGACTTTCTCCCTTTCTTTGGAAGAAGTGGGACCTGTTGGAAATGTGAGGCTCCAGGATTCAAATGCAATGGGCTTGGCTGTGGTGCTCTGTAGTGCATTTCTTGACAAGTCCTGAAAAGACTATTGAATTCTAGCCTGTGCTTTTTTTTCTGCAGTATTTGGATGTGTTTCAGCGACAGTATTTGGCTGGATAGAGTAATCGAAGTCGTTTTTTTCTTCCTCGGCAATCTTATGTTACAATTTCATCCTTTGCAGTCAAAATGGAATACTTTACTCTATGCAAATACTTTTGAGTGCAATAGAATCATTGCTCTTTCATAAGCAGACAATCTATCTTTTAATATTACACATAAACAGGTGAAAGTATAAACTGGCAGTGCTATCCTGATGGAAAAACTGGAGGGTATTTGGTGACTTTGCTAGAGGATACCAAGTTACAATAAAGATTTTTTTTTTAATTAAAGACAGGCATTTTGGAGGGACTTTTACTTAAGAGGAAAAAAAATGGTTTTCCTCTTTAGTTTCCTATGATTAAAACACTGTAAGTAGTAACCTCAACAATGTCACAAGCGTTGTGCATATGCTGTGGGTTGGGGGTTTGATGCCCTGTGTAACAGGCTCTTGTTCTCTTGCAATCTTCAAAAGGCTGCTGGCCTTTGAATTTGCTCCATATCTAAAATTCTAGCTTTAATTATCAGATTAGCCTGCACTTTTTTTTCTTTGTGAGTAAGGAGAGGAGAAGCTGAAATGAGTTTTATTATTCTGCAAAATGCTTGAGATGGTAGGATCCCAAATGTTTAATTTTGTTCTGGAAATGAGAGCTGTCAAATTATCGACTCCTTCAAGCCAATGGAGGGAAATTAATAAATCAGGGGAACAGAGTCACTGAGTGACATGACATCAATGGGCATTCGTGGTGTGGTGCGCTCTGCTAAACAATGCTGGAATTGTGCCTTCCAGGGTCCCTGCAAGTCATGAACAAAACAAGAAAGATTATGGAGCACGGGGGGGCCACCTTCACCAACGCTTTTGTGACCACCCCTATGTGCTGCCCCTCCCGGTCCTCCATGCTCACCGGAAAGTATGTGCACAACCACAACGTCTACACCAACAATGAGAACTGCTCCTCACCTTCATGGCAGGCGATGCACGAACCTCGGACTTTTGCTGTATATCTTAACAACACTGGCTACAGAACAGGTAAAGGTGGACTTGCTAGCCAATGAACCTCTGATGGTACTTCTTAGATACAGGAAAATGCCTCATGTAATGCAATATATAAAGTTACAATAACTGGAGGTAGTGTAGGTTTTTCTCTTCGCTATCAGGATCCTCCCCATCCCATCCTTTTTTACTCTGAAGAATGTACCGATGCGAGATCCCTTAGAAAAAAGTGATTCTCAGTGGGCACATTATGAAAATGTTATATTCATCAGAGCACCCAGTGGTTGGAATTTCCTAAGAGGATCCGCAACAGAAGAGCTTTCACCCCCATTTACCTGCTTACCTCAACCTCCCAGATCTCAAGGGATCATGGTACAGCTTGAGGCTTGTCTTAAGGTGTCAGTACATTTCTGCTGATTTTTTCAATGAGAAATCATCAAATATTTTGAAACTGCTTAGCATCTACTCCAAGATCTGGGACATAAGAGGTGATCAAAATGATTTTTTGAATTAATAAATAACCGAATGAGGAAACCAATGGGGTGTACCTTATTGATTCATTTATTCGTTCATTCCTAATTGATAGAATTTGGAGTTTCTTTAGCTCAGTTTGTGGTTATTTTTAGGTCCCAGATGTTCATGCCCATCTTCCAAGAAGGGAAGACATCCCCAATCCTAAGCAGGCAAGAAGAGGTTTCTGGTTAGTTGGTCTTTTGAAAATCAGGGATCTCTTTCAAGAGAAGTCATAAACGTCATGCCAATCTTTCTAAGAAAGAATCAAGGCTCCTTCTGGTAAGGTTAGCCCCCAAAGCCTTTGAATAAAGGCTAAGAAAATTCTCAGCACGTCGATGCTCTCCTTGGGTTTTCTGAATGCTTCTTCATGAAAGGCAACCAAGATGTTTATAGAAGAACTGCAGAGCAAAAATGGTTTTTTTCAGAGCCACCTAGACTTATAAGATTTAAGGATATCATCACTAAAGCTCACTGGAAATGATTTTTAGGTCTACATATTCTCTATTCTGAAGATTTAAAAGTAAAGGATTTCAGAAAAATATATTCTCTTAAGTACCTTTAAAAAGTGAAATGAATTTTTCCCACTGTACTTGAAAAATATGAGGCCATCTGTTTATTTGCAGAACATTCTGTGGGCACTTAATACTTGTTGTTTATGGATAAAAATATTGATTTTGACTATGATAGCATTGTCATTCACAAGCATCTCAAGATCTCCATTCAGAGAGGAAACTCTTCCCATGACTCTCAAGGGTGTTTGCTTATGCTTTGGAAAGAAACTAGGTTACTCAGAGTGCCTTATCCTAAGTGTGTTTTCTCACGTAAGTGATTTAAATTTATGGCACCTTTCATCTGAGAGCTCAAAGGCACTTTGCAAATCCATCAAACATCCCTGTAGGGTTTAGAGACAGCAAATGTACTTGGCTCTGTTTTATAACTGAGGTGGGGATTTCAAATATTGTGTGACCAACTCAGAGAAATGTTCCCTTAATGCCTGGTTCCTGATTTTAACCACCAAATTATGTTTTGTTCATGAGAAGCATCATGTGACATCGATGCCTTTCAATTTCCAGGCTCTCTATAATTTAAAACCTAGTAGCAGATATAGAGCTTGAAGGGTCGGGACTCTCCCCATATCCAGAGTGATATGGATGATGTCTGTCATAAGAAATAGAGATGCAGGATGACACAGAGAACCTTGCCAGGACTTAGAGTGGTCCACTAGGTTTTGCTAATTTGTTTCAGGGCAGATCAAGAAAAAGCAAGAAGATGAATGAGTTCTGAAGAAATTGTGTACAGCAATGGGACCCGAGTTGACAATATTGTATTGTACACTTGAAATTTGCTAAGAGGGTTGGTGCTGTCACCATAAAAGAAAAAAGAAGGAACATAGTATAGATATGAGGTGATGGATGTATTGGTTGGCTTGGAGGTGGTGAATATTTCACAATGTTTATGTATTTCAGGCCATCAGATTGTACACCTTAAATATATTACAATTTTTTAAAGATTTTATTTATTTATTTGAGAGAGAGACAGAGAGAGCATGCGCAAACACAGGGAGAGAGAGAGAGAGGGACAAGTAGACTCCACACTGAGCATGGAGCCCGACCCAGGGCTTGATCCTATGACCCCAAATCATTACCTGAGCTGAAACCAAGAGCTGGTCGCTTAACAGACTGAGCCATCCAGGTGCCCCAAGTATATTACAATTTTTGATTATAAATAATATCTCAATAAAACTAGAGAGAAAAAAGGAAGAGGGAAAAGAAGGAAATTAGTATTTTTTGCTTACCTACCGTGCAGCACGCACTTTAGCTAAATTGTCTCACTTAATTCTTCGGGCAACTTTGAAAGAAAGGATTTGCCTGTGTTACCAAAGACGAAACAGAGACTAAGGAGAGTTGTCACAGGCTAATCAGCGATAGGATGGGTCCATCACATCTGACTCCAGAGTCTTTCCTTTTTCCATCATCTCATTTCTTTACGTACGTTTCTGTCGTGCCTCATTCCAAAGTGCCTTCAGAGACACATAAAACATAGCAAGATACAGAACAGTAAGGACCTTGGCAAATGGAAATGAAGAGTCGTACCAGTAAAAGTCAAGGCAAAGCTTGGTATACAAAGTGTGTGCCATGGAGCTGTGGAGAAAGGGTGCCTATGTGGGGGAACTAAGCTTCCAGATGGCAAGAGCAAAAATCGAAATGCCATCCATTGCAAAGTTTACCGAGTCACCAAGATAGAAATAAATCGGTTGCTTCTAAGAAGTGTAGTGTATTCTGGCACTTGTTTCAATTAGACTATGCTGTATCTACCCTACAATAGATCATAAGAGCTTGGATAAAACAGAGAGAATTTAGTTCGAGTCTCTTATTTTCAGGTGAGCAAATTTCTGCCAACAAGATCAAAAGTGACACATCTGATGTTCTAATGGGGAGAGCAGGTGTCAGGATGTTGGTCTTCAGGGTTCTTGCCAGTGTGCTACCCTACCTGTATGGGTTGGGTCTTGAATGACACTGTGCACCATAAGGCTATCCCGATGACGCGGGGCGCCTGGGTGGCTCAGTCGTTAAGCGTCTGCCTTCGGCTCAGGTCATGATCCCAGGGTCCTGGGATCGAGCCCCGCATCGGGCTCCCTTCTCAGCAGGAAACCTGCTTCTCCCTCTCCCACTCCCCCTGCTTGTGTTCCCTCTCTCACTGTCTCTCTGTCAAATAAATAAATAAAATCTTAAAAAAAAAAAAAAAAGGCTGCCCCGATGACAACTGTCAGGCTCTTTGTATAGCCCAGCTGTCTTCTCCGGGGATAGAAGACTTGCTCCTGGAAGCGAAGTCTGATTCCAAGGCCAACCTTCTTTCTGCTCAGGGGTCTAGACACTTAGGTAATAATTGAATTTATAGTGAGTCATTGTACAGAGGAAAAGGAATTCTTTAAAGGGAACAAGAACTTTTCCGAATAGTTAGAAATAGAAGGATGATCTGCACAGAAGAAAATAAATGTTGATGTGCCCCTTAGTGAATCAGACAAAAGTACAAATTGGAAGACGAAAATGGCAGCGATAGAGACCTATACAATTTAAATTTATCTTTGATGTGAAAATATTGAAATGTGTCAGGCGATTAGGAAGCAAAGATGCCTTTGTGACAATAGTTTATTGATCTAACCAGGGACAGAGACCCATTTGAAAATGGATGATAGGCATTTTAGGAAGTTAAGAGAATTAGGGAAGAGTTATTAAACCAACATAATTATTTATAAGCCACTAAACTAGAGGAGGGAAAGCCGATATATAAAGATATTATCATTTTTCTAATAATGAATACATTATTTGGAACGTTTAGCTGAGAACCTAAGAAAAATAATGCAAGAGGCTAAAATATGTATCATACATATAAATATTCATCGCGAGAAAAGCACAACGCAGTAATCAGTTTTATGAAGAATAACTCCAAGAAGACAAATTACTAAGAGGCTAATTTTGGGAGGCATCCAGAATACGTGGATTTCAATGGATTGAATTGATCCAATATTATATTTACCATCGTATGACATGATTTTTCTTTCTCAGAACTGAGGCATATTTTTGGACTGGCTATAGCCGGAATTTTTTCTAACTTTACTCATGGAAAATATGACTCTCCAACAGCTTAAATTTTCAAAAGGGGAAAATACAGCAACATGTCTATTGCATTTTATGTTCTGACAAGTGAAGTGGGAATGATATTGGATTATCTATCATAAAAATGAATATCCTGCCTGACTATCCGCTCAAAAAAATAATTTGGTGTGAATTTCTTGTGAGAGTATAGACTTGAATGTAAAACCTGGCATAAGTTTTAAGGTAAAAGTAAGAGTCTCTCCCTATAATTTTTATACTGATTCATTTAAAGATTGTAGTGTTCAAGTTACAATCAGAATACATGATACATAAAATCACATGTGAATTAAATTTTAGTCATAACTCATTTTACTTCATATCATTTGGGTAGAAGAGGCAATATTTAAAGGAGAGCTGCAATAAATTCTTTTGTAAAAAATTCTTTTGTAACAAAATAATTTGGACAAAGGAATCAATTTTCTGCTTTCATGTCTTTTTATTTTACAAAATCTATTTATGTTACCATACATTCGTTGAACTACATATACCTAGAATTACACTAAATGCTGGGATATGAAGAGATATAAAGAAAGATCCTTGTCTTCATTAGACTTACAGACTAGTTGGGGAATTATAGTTTTAACTTGGTTCAAAATTATGTATATTGTTAGTTTGTCAGTTACTACCAGTAAAATCCTGTGACCCCAAACCTATCAATGACGATTGAGTAAAAGCTCAATTAGTGTATCATTTGTTACATTAAATAAGATTTAACTTCTCCACAGCATCAGAAATCTTTTGTATAGTTCCTATTGCTGACTAAAAGGCCTTTGCTTCAAAAGATTTGAAGAGAAATTTTTAAAGTATTATGTAACAGATAGTCCTGGACAGAAGTAGCATGGCCTAAAGTCAACAGTAATTATAATCAGGTCTTTCTGATCTTTCTCCCTGTCACCTGACCCCCCCCACCACCACCTTTCTTAAGTAGCCATAAAGGGAAGTATTTAATGGTGTCTCAGGAAAGAGAATGATACGAAAGGGCAGGTAGATAGTGTGCTCGAGATATATTCCCATAGTAGTAAATTGACTGAATTGCCAATGCCAAAGGATAAGAAAAACTTCATACGACACATAACAGAATGACATTATGGGCAAGAAAACAAAATTCACCTTAGGGAGGGAGAAAGAGATTTAATACATCTGGAGGAAAATAATTAGAAGCCCAGATAATCAATTGCAGAGCGCTGCCAGGAAGCATAATGTTGAAAGAGGCCAGGGGTGATTACAAATGAGTCTCAATGTTACGAGGCAACAAGAAAGGCCAGAGGAACTTGAAGCCAGCAGCACCGGGGGTGCCGCGTGTGGTGACGCATGAGGTCCTGGTCTCTCTTGGAACGAGTGCAATGGGTGAGGGCACATCTGGAATCCTGAGTACATATTTTACACTCCATTAGCACAAAGACACCGAAAACCTGGAGGGAGTTCTGAAGCCAGTAACAAGGACTATTAAGAGACTCAAAGGAAGAGTTTATAAGGGGAGGATTAAGGGAGGGGCGATGGCCATGGCAATGGGTAGAAAGCAGCGCTAACCAACCAAACAAGGACAACAATGAGGGAAAGGCAGGAAAATCCTGTCTTGGCTGCCCTCGGAGGAAAAAAAACAGAGAACAAAACTGAACATGGCAGAAAAAGAAAAAAAATCTAAAAACTAATTAAGCAGGAAAATGTAAGCCAAATGGGAATTGGTTGCCACAAAATAAGTCTGATTGGGGAGGAAAAAGATGTAACCTCTCGAAAAATTTTTTCAGACTCCCAAGTACAGAACTCAGACAAGACGTCCTCCTACTGCAGAATGGTAAAGTACTTAAAATCAGGACACAGGGTTGGGAGGTTGATGGTAATGGTGCTGCTAATAATAATACAGGCAGCAGCGGTCTTTAATAAGCTCTTGTTAGGTGCCAGGCACTGTTTGAAGTGCTTTACATATGTTTTAATTCACTGGATTCTCACAACAACCCTACCACTGTTCTTATCATCATCCTCATGGTTTTACAGATGGGAGAACTGGAGGTGAAGAGAGGCCAAGTGACTTGCCTGTGGATGGATAGCTAGCAAATAGCACGGCCAGGTTTTAAACCCAGGCAGGCCGGCTTCCGGGTCTATATTCCAAACCACTGTACTCGTCTGCTTCTTTTAAGACCAAAGGAGAGAAAAGGGGCGGGGGAGCCCTGGGGATGAGGAGCAGGCCAGAAGAAAGAGCAAAAGAGCAGGGCCTGAGGTTATTAAGTGAAAAGTTCCTGGAAATAGTCCCCTTCTGAAGTCATGTTGGCGGGGTGTGGCCCTGGTCTGCCATCTCTGACTCAAAGTCATTATTGCCTTTTGTCAGAAAGGAAAATCATCTTGTGGTTCTCTGTGAAAAGGGGGTTGGTCTCTGAAGACGAGAACCCCTCATTAGAATTCCTACTGCACGTAGTTTGCTCAGAGGGAAATCCTGAGTTCTATCTGACCTGAGATCCTCTGACACTTTGTCCCACACACATCAGTCTGCTCTGGGGCCTGGCAGAGTAATCAAGCAGTGGGCGTTTGGCCAACTGACCATTTGATGGATTTACTCATTTGCAGACTCAACATATAAACGCTCATTCAACAAATAAACAGTGCTATGTTTCTCGGACTTGAGTTAACTCTTCAAAGAAAATAAATCTCGTCAGAAATAGCAACTTCAGCCACTTATAATTCCAGTGAAAACATCAGTCTAGAACTTGTAGAATCCCCAGAATACATGGAGGTCCATGAACCCCAGTGCAGGAAACAAAAACTATGAAGCCCCGAGGCTATGTGCAAGGATGGGGAGCCGGGGGAGTATAGAGATGAGGCAAAGGCGAAATTCACCCTCAAAGCCTTACAGGCTAAGGGGGATTACCTTACATACGAGCAGAACCATAGCACAAGGAAGGAAGGGAAGATGGCATTCGAGCCACAGAGACAAATTGCTGGGGGACTGGGCAAAGACTGGGATTGGAAGGGCACCTGGTCTAGCCTTGATACGCATCAGGGAGATGCGGGAACTAGCACGGGCAAAGGCTATAAGAGCTGAAAACCAGAGCAAATGGAGAAAACACATTCTCCAGAGAGAGGCACAAATAACAGAAATGCAGGCTGGGATCGGAAAGAGAGGGATTTTATCCAGATCCAAAGGTGGCCTTGCATGATATGCTATCAAGTGAAACTTGATTCTCTCAAATGAAACTTGAGGGGGCTCCATCCACGACTGTGACAACGAGGTGAGGTCACCAGAGCCGGTCTTCAAGAAGGTGGCACTAAGAGTGGACAGACCCGGGAGGCTGGTTAGGGGCTCTGGAAGGAGACTGTGAGCATTCATGAGGGGCATCGAGTAATCGGAGAAAGAGGGGCAGGTTCGAGAGCTGTTATCCACGTAGAATCTTCAGGTGGTGGCGCCTGCTTAGCAAGGCGACCAAAGGAGCAGGTGAACCGGGCAAGGCTCTGGAGTGCTGAGCCTGGTCAACCAGGAAGATGACTATGACACTCGGAGAAGAAAAGGGTATCTGAGGAGAGAAGTGCCCTTGGAAGGGAAAACGATTCATTCCGTTCTGGACGAGCCTATTAAGAGGGAGGAAAACATTCCTCTGGAGGTATCCTACATGTAGCTGTGTATCAGGATGAAAGCGAGCTAGCTAGCCCATCAAGACACAGAAATAACGTACCGTGGACAGTGCTGAGATTCAGAAATGTGTGCTTCAAGAGCGATACTGATAAAGTGCCTGATTCTGGGATCTGTTTTCATCTTACCGGGCCTGTCCAGGAGCGATCTTTCTTCGTGTGTGTAAGTGGAGACACCTGTGAAACCAGCTTAGTGAAGATACACAGTGGCTTTGACATGGAAGGCATCTGATTAGCCATAGTTTCTCCCTAAAATGAAAGATGGCAGCCTTTTGAAAATCAGAAAAATTAAAGCTTGCGTGCATGTGTCTATTACATATGCATAGATACGTAGGTAGAAGTGTGTGTGTACGCAACACACACACGTAAACACATACACCTACAAATACATACATAAAAATTTCTTTGCTCCCTTCTACTTAAGGGGAAGGCTAGGTACATGGCTACTAGGGTGACCAAACATCTAGGTTACCCAGAATAGTGCTTGTTTATGCCTGCCTTCCTGGTGAAGTTACAACTATTAGAAATAGTACCCTCCTTGTCTTGCAGACTGATTGAATCCTGCAGTTCTGAGGGCTGGTTGGCTCTTAAAAAACCCATTCAGAACAGTGCATGGAACACCACATTCTCCACTTTCCCCACAAATGAAAATGTGTGTGTCTTTAAACCAAACCTAAAAAATTGGTAACAGCCTCTTAGAAGTAGGATTTGTCTCAGAATCATGCATGTAAACATGAGAATACCTTCACTATGGATCCCAGTTTGGCTTTTCTGTAATTGCAGAGAGTTATGCCGCTGTGGTATTAGAATAATTTTTGCATGTCATCTTGAAATAGAAGCATGGATTTTAAGTACTAATGCAAAGGTAAAGGAGAAACACTTCTTAAATGTATGCAGTTTGTTTATTTTCTCTGTCAGAATCATAAATGCTGACACATTACCTGTAATTGAAGTGGTTAATGATTTATCAGCAAGGTGATTTGGTCAGCCATTACACACAAACTTTGGTATACTCCAGAATGCTTTATTGCACTTGTGAAGCTGTCTTGTCTAACCTGAATTTACATTCCGTGGTGATAACGTGGTGTATGCAGTGTGATTAAAGTAAGTGAATGTATCAAAAAAAAAGGAAAGAAAATTAATCGTACCCTCTTTCTCAAAAGTGTGCCGACAATACATTTTTGGCTACCCTTCTGAGAGTTACAAGGATTTGACTTCAAGATCTAACCCATTTTGTTCCCGAAACCCCAACCTGCCCTACTCTCTCCTCTTTGCCCATCTCTTCTCATCCTCTTTGGCAGAGGACCAAATCCAAATCCCAAGTTTCCCTCTGAAAGGATTGGTAGGCTCTGTTGCCCAGTGGCCTTCCTTAGGTGAGACATGCCAAAGTTACAAATGTGAAGTCCCTCCAGGGGCCTCATCGATGAGCAGTAGAGTGTCTGTGTCCCATGTACTTCTCTTAGACTATGATTCTATGAAAGTTAGTCATCTGCGTAGTAATTCTGTGTCACCGGAATTTTTTATTATCAAGAATAGACATACACATTCATAAAATACAGATAACATGAACACCGACACCATAAAATGTGTGTGACATAAAAACCCTTACCATGTGCTGAAGAAACGGAGTTTACCATGGTTCCTTGACTTGGAAAATTTGTATTCTGGATATGCAAACATAAAGACAAGCTTTTCTATAGGGTTTTTATAATTTATAACTCTCAAATAGTAGGTTAAAAACTTATTTTCTCACCAAGACTGAACTTTCAGTTCCCCCCAACTATTTGCCCAGAGACAGCATTCCACATTTCCACTGGCTACTTCTCTGACTGTTACATCAACTTAACAAAAGGGTACATTCTGCTTTTATTCTAGCAGGACGGCAAGAAACAGATGCACCCCAAGTACCATGATCATTATGGTGATTTTATTGCGCTATAATCCATGTACATGGGTACTACGCTTATTTATTCAAAAGGAAAATGTCTGTGTGTCACTTTGCCAAAGGATCAGGGTATTACACTATATTTTGGCGTTACCAAGGTTTACTTTTGTTTTACTGCCCCTTTTTCAAATCCTAATTTCATACTTACGCATTTATGCATTTATTTGTGATTAATCATTTCATATGAGAAAATAATCCTTTTTTTCCCTTTGCAGCCTTTTTTGGAAAATACCTCAATGAATATAATGGCAGCTACATCCCTCCTGGATGGCGAGAATGGCTTGGATTAATCAAGAATTCTCGTTTCTATAATTACACTGTTTGTCGTAATGGCATCAAAGAAAAGCATGGATTTGATTATGCAAAGGTAATTTTCAGGCACTTTTACGCTGCATCAATTTACTTTGTGCATAATGGGGAAAAGCCATTTTCAGTGAGTTAACTTATCCACGAGATTGGCTTTCTATGTTCTCACAATGTTAGAATGAGAAATTTGAAGGTAATTTTAAACTCCAGGCAAGAAAAAGATTTTCAAGGAACACCGACTTTGAATAGTGATTCTTTTTTCCCTCATTAGGATGAAAGGCAATCAGCCTTTGATGAAGTATCATCAAGAAAATCATAGATGCCTCCACTCGGTCTTGTGATTTTTTTTTTTAATTTTTTACTCCCTAGAGGATTTGTCCACATAATGAAATGTTCATCTTGTACCATTTCGCTTTTCACTGGTGTAAAAGTGCATTTCGTCTGTGGCTTCAGGTTTTGAGCAGACAAGCGCAATAATCAAAGGTCGGGGAAACCACATTCTTCGCTTTTCCTCCTGTCTGACCAAGCATTGATATGTGACAAGGACACCTGCCCCACAGCAGCGAGAGTCCACAAAAGTCCCTGGGGCCATCAATCCCCGGATTTCCAAATCAGTTCATAGAAACTGAAATCCACACGTCCCTCCGTGTCTCTAACAAATCCATCCCAGATTAGACTTTCTAAAATTCACAAAGGTTTTGTGATTGCCAACCGAAAATAAAACAAGTTTCAGATGACAAGAGTGAAGGGGAAAATACCTTCGAATTTAGCCTGCTAATTAGCCTAAAATACCTCTTCCCTTCTAGCCATGCCCAGCTCTTCCTCACTTATCTATAAGAAGCCGACAATCTGCTCTATCTAGCGTAGATCACTACGAAAGAGCCATTGGTAGAAATCAGAGAGAGGGAACTTGATTTAATTTTGGCACAGTGCTGCCTTTATGCTTGGCCCGATTTGAGCTCAAGGAACTTGGGAGATAAGGTGTTGTAGTCTCGCTCTTTTGTCCCCTTCAGAAAACAATGAATGCAAATGAATTCACAAACATTGCTAATAGGATTCCAGATTCATCAAAGTTGAGAGCTGGCGGGGACCTTGGAGGCAGATTTGAGCAATGTCCTACAAAGTGCGCTAATTGTCACCGCTATCATTTTTTATCTGTGGGGATGCTTTCATGCTCCTTGTTCAAGCTATTAACCTTTCTTTCCCTGTTGTCCTAAGGAGAGCAAAGTAATCAAGATTCCCTCCAAAGACTAAAATTAGCGTAACTTGCCCATTATCACAGCTGATTAAGTGTCAAAGACAACTGTGTCCGGAAAGAATATATGGCTTTTTTTTTTAGTGAGAAAAGGAATGAAACAGACACTCCCATGGAAGAAGGTGATGGCCTGTGGAGTTGTCCTCACAATGACATGTGACACAGATTTCCTCCCTTGGGCACTGCTTTTGCAGCTGTGCTGGTCCCTGAATCTACATGTGATTAGTCATGCCTGAGAGCCTCTGACACTGTGAATGCTGTCTGGGCACTTTCTGAATAAACTTTGTACTGGAGCTCCAGGCCAACGATACCCACTTAGAGGAAGCAGGTGGTTTAATTTAAGTTTTCATCGTTCCTTTTCATTCCATTTCTTCCTTCCCCCTTACAGAGTTGCATCAGGTCCTCAGACTGCAGCTTGGGTCATTTTATTAACAAGTCAGGCTCCAATCCCAGCAGCTGTATCATTTTAGTTGTGCAATTAACAGTATAATCTGCAGGAAATCAAATGCTCCCCATATTTAGTGTTTCGAGTGAATTAATTGATAAAATATTGCAGCTTTTCCATGTGCACCCAGATTTTGGCTATGGCTTTCATTAGCAATTAATGTGTAATTCCCACAGGTGAATTTTGAATTTAAAAAAAAGACCTTTTCTTTTGTTTGTGCATGTGTGTGCGTGTGCCTGTGTGTGTGTGTATGTGTTCTGCAACTGTGAATTTGTAGTGGGCGTGGGTGTTTCCTGCCCTTGAAGTAATTAAATTTTTTGTCAACGACGAATTACATCAATGAAACCTGAGAATGAAATATGTATCCGGTGTTTCAATGGGCTCTAGCATTTGGATTGCCAGATCTGATCATTATCTTGGTCACACAGGACTGGACTTTTTTTCTTTCCTAATTGCTAAGTTGTGCCTAACTCAAAATACAATTTTTGCATGTTACCAAGCTAGCCACCCTAGAAAGTAACCGGCAACTGATTTTGTCTGTTACGGAAGATGTTTTGCTGCTTTGGGAAGCATCATCTTCCTTCCTGCTTTAGACCTTATCCCTTCATTCAGTGAGATGCTTCTGAGGAAAGCAGTATTCAAATGTGATCTGATGAATGTCACCTTTTGTAATTTTTGTTTTGTGTCAAATGTATGTTTCAGGACTACTTCACAGACTTAATCACTAACGAGAGCATTAATTACTTCAAAATGTCTAAGAGAATGTATCCCCATAGGCCCATTATGATGGTGATCAGCCACGCTGCGCCCCACGGCCCCGAGGACTCGGCCCCACAGTTTTCAAAACTGTACCCCAATGCTTCCCAACACATGTGAGTAATAACGTAGGTTCTGGGACCTGCTGAACACGGGTCTTTCCTTTGCTCCCCACCTCCCTCCTTTCCCTCACCCCGTTTCCTTCCACGCCGTCTCTCCAGAGGCAGGTACACCAACGAGCTCTTGCCATGAGCCCACGGGGCAGGCTGGCCACGGGGCCTGGCATAAAGGACCTGGTCTAGTGTTGTGATTAGGAATCACATTTCCAACTTTTGTAAGTAGCTAAGTGGAAAGGAAGAGAAGCACGTAGGGTGAATGGGGGAAATTTGTATCAGGCGTTCCCTTCGGTTGTCTTACATGATATTCCTGAGCATGATCTCATAAAAATAACGATCAAACGGTGTACTCCTCAGAGCAGCAGAGTGGTGCCCCCTGGTCTGGTTGTAGAAACATGGGTCTGTCTTCTAGGCGGATACTGGGGGCAGCTTTGCTGCAGATGTGCAATTAGGATTGCTGCAGAAAGCAGCTTGCATGGGCTTGTCTGAGAGGCCTTCTCAGGTCACGGTTTTAAAATAACCTGATGTTTCTTTTTGAGAGGCGGGAGCCTTGGTAAGGAGGGGAGGGGAGGCCCAGGGGAGGGGGCTGTTGGTGTGGGGAGACCAAGGCAGAGAGCAGAGAGCCCTGTTACGCCAATAACTCTCACTAGCCAAGAGTGGAAACGTCCGGATGCTTTGGCAGCAAAGAACAGGATTTTGTTTTTTACTCCATTGACTCGCTTCCTTCCCATCCTTTGCAATAACATCCAGCCTTCCCTACAGAGCAGTTGGCTCTGTGTCTGCGGAAGGATCGGCCATCAGACAGGTAGGGACCAGGGAATTGGTATGTTTCCTTCATCAGTAAACCTCCAAAATTAGTTCTTAATCTGTTTATGCTTAAGTATCATCTCTTCTCACCCACACTGATTTCCCAGCCACAATCCCAGACAGAAAGAAAATAGAGTAAATGTATTTACGAGAAGAGAGACATACCAAAGGCACTGTAGTTGCTGGTCATTACAAATCTTATAAGGAAAGAATCTTTCCTTATATTCTTATTTTTTTATCTTATAACTAGTAAGCTGATGGTTTTGGGCCAGTGGTATTCAGGTCATCTCTATCATATCGAGTGACTTAGAAGGAAGGAGGTCAGAGCCGACTGAGGACAAGAACTAACAGTAAATATAAAACCAGGACAGATACCCTACTGAACACGCCCAGTAGGATGGAAGGATGGAAGTGTCTCAATACATAAACTATCGTCACCAAAGAAAGCAGGTTGCCCCAGCGCCTGGGGAATGTGGTCTGGGTGAGCCGCTGTGTTTTGGAAAGAACTCTGTGGATGGATATACAGGCCTCTGAAGGTCCACCTACATATAACCATGAACCACAGTCATGAGCGAAGCCCATGAGTGGCGAGGGGCTCTCCATGACAGATCACTTACAGATTTACCAACCCGCTGGCTCAGTGAAAGAGAAAGGTCTTTGCAGGCTTCTTCCCCTGCCCTGGGGCCCAACGTTCTCTTCCCTTCTGAATCAGAAAAATCCCTCTGTGTCGGTTCTCTTGTTGCATTGGCAGATGCTCCGCCCAAGGTGGCTTGCTACAACTGTAAACCTTGCTGGTGTTTTCCCGAGGTTGAGGAGAGGGGACTGACAAAATGTGGTGTTTTATGGCTCCTTAGAAATCAGCCTGCCTTTGAAGCTTCTGGGCAAGGTCCTGAGCCGACAGAAAAATCAGCCGCAGGTCAAGAGGTTCTGACAGCTCAGTGGCATGCACAGACAATTGTAGGAGGAGAGGAATCTGCAGACTTCTCAGGGCCTTCATGATAACTAAACAACAGTATCTCTGAGCCCAGCAATTAAAAATTCTATTTGATTGCACAAACATTTATGAGTGGCGCTATCCGGTACAGCCGGGTCGAAAGGCATGAGGAAGACACAACGGCTCACAATCGGGAACCAGTGAGCAAAGACGGATGCGCATGCTGGGGCCAAATTCAGCTTGCCGCCAACTTTTGTTAATAAAATTTTACTGAAATACAGCCATATTCATTTCTTTATGTATAGTTATCTGTGGCTGCTTTCGCAATTCAACCGGAGAGTAGTTGTGGCAGATACAATATGGCCTGCAATGCCCCAAATATTTGCTCTCTGATCCTTTACAGGATGAGTTTGCCCCCAACCCCTACTCTAGGGAGAGGATGGGCGAGTGTCCAAATAGCCATAGCACCAGTGGGAACAGAAGGCCTAAGTACTAGGGCAGGCCTTCAAGGGGCTATGGAAGTTTGGAGAAAGAGGCATTCACATCTTTTCGGGGAACACGGAAAAGTCATGGACCAGCAGACATTCAGAGTGGGCCTCAAAGAATGGGTACCATTTCTGCAGCTGATTCTACAGATTGGGTGGATGGTTTCAGGAAGAAAATGCAGCATGGACAAGTGGCCGCCACATTAAGTGAGGCGATCTGAGATGTGACCTAGGAGAATGGAGCGCGAGGAAGGCAATAAGGGATAAAGCTAGAAAGGGAAAGTAGCAGAATTGTGAGGACTTGAATGAATTTGTATATCACTGTAAGCAGAGAGTCACCAGAGGTCATTTGGTGGGGTAGTAACATAATATATAACTCGGTCATTTTCACATGTGAATTGTTTCAGTTATTCCTTTTGAGCTCACGTAAACCACGTGTGTGCCTTACTAGTGACTCTATAAAACAAAACCTATGCATGGCAGAGTGAAAAGTATTTAGGCCTTTGAGACAAACAAGTATGGGTTCCTTTTTCATCTGTTCCACTAAGCCTCTGGGCAATTTTTTTTTAACCTCTAGGGACCTCCATTGTCTCATCTGTTAAATGGGGATAATGCTAGCACTTTGACATGGTGTCGTGAACAAAAATTAAGGGAGGAAGCATCGTTCAAGTCCCCACATAGGGCCTGGGACAGAGAAGCCACTTCATAGATGCTGATTCCTAGTGATCTTTTCTATTGAGATGAACCATATGAAGCTGCTCTTTCTTGATTCCGTCTTTCTTGACCCACAAAACGTGCAGTTTCATTTGGCTCAACTTCATGTTGAGGGGAAGCAGCTGAAGAAATGACAAGTGGATACGTGTCCTTTGTGATGTGACAAAGCTCTTGACAAGCTAAGACTCACACTGAGACAAGCCTGTCACGGCTGGCCACTCTAAAAACCCAGGCAGGATAAGCACCAATCTGGGCTGTGGTATCTTTTCTAGGTGCAAAATGTGTGCTGCGAGCAAGTGCCAGTGAGGAGAACACCCTCAGCTCTAGAAAATGAAAATCCATGCGGTTGGTCCGGCGCTTCAGCTTCTATTCGCTGCTAAGCCTTGGGCTTTGGTGCCCCCAGCATGGAGAGAGCCGCTGTGTCTCCTGCGGGCCTTAGAAGGCCTGAGTCATCTGCATCTTAGTTGTCCAGGACTCCCTGGCTGTCGCTCGCTGTAGAAGGGGGCTGGCGAGAGCCCGTGTGCGGTTCTTGTCACTGTGAGTGACTGCACAGGTCCACAGTTCAGTCTGTGGACAAAAGGAGAGAGACGGATGAAGACAGGCGGCTAATTGTGGTGCACGGAGCTCCTGAATGGCCGGGTTCCTTAGTGAAAACATTAGCCACACATTCGAGCAAAGGGATATAGGAAGTTAAGTACTTTGCAGAAATGTTTGGCAAGCCCTCTGCAAACAGTGAGAGGCTATAGACTCTCCCTGTTCGGAGAAGCAAGCAATGTGAACACGTTCCTTGAGGTCGCCTTCTTTGGTAGTCACGCAGTATCCGGATGTCTTTCGTGTGGCCTCAGGTGGTAGTCATCTAGCCCTCTCCAACTGGAGTGAACACATCGTGTTTCCACGGCGCTTTTCATTCCCAACAAAGGAAGAAAGCCAGGCCAACATTGGCTTGCTGGCTTTACACACGAGGCTGGAGGTTTTGCCAAGCAACTAAGAATGGGGACGGATGTGGACCCCTCGTGACTATTTGGCACTGTTTAATCAGAAGCAGCTCGGCTGTTCTCGGCCTCGGCAATATCTGAGGGAGCCTCCATCATAACATCACACATAATAATCCTTATCATAAAGCTCTTCCTTATGGTGAAGACCCTACTGTGCTTTTCAGTAAATTACCTCCCAGGATCCTCATGGTACTCCTGTAACCCTCGCTCCCACAATGACATAGCTTTTCTCTCCTGGCCACCACGATGTGATAACATGCAGTAGTGACAGGAAAGGAGATTCCATTTACCTACCCGATGATTCTGGGGGAAGCTAAGAGACTCCCCCATCACCTTCCTACCAACCGTCCCCCTATCAACTGAGAATTTTGTTGTTGTTCCAGTTCATCAGTTCTTTCTCCCCATCCCTGGAAATGTGTGTGAACATACAAACACGGTTCAAGTGAAATCTAAAATCCTGGTAGAACAATCCAGGTCCACTAACTTGCGAGAATCCATCTAAAAGTGCAGTTTGGGGATGAGGTAGTACGTTAAAGGGACAACTACCTCTGCGTAAACCTCAGAACAAAGTTTTTAAAACACGTTTGTTGTCCGAAGTTGGAAAGAAATGTTTTTCCTTAGAAGAATTTGCACATTCTCACTTCATTTCTTCCACAGATCCATAAAAGAAAGTGCTTTTGAAAATGAGAGAATTTTAAATTCTCCATAAAAATCTTTAATTTGGGCAGAACTCATTGCTCCTTTCCTGTGTTCCCACTTTGTTCTTCTATCATTGACCTGCATATCCCATGGCAGTGGCTGTTTACCCAGACCCTTGAAGTCAAACTGCACACCTCCAGGGGGCAGCATTCACACAAGATACTGTGTGAATGGGACCCTGGAGTTAGGCAAGATAGCCCTTTCCAGAAGGCAGGGCCAAGTGTTACATCTCTGCCTCCGGTGCCTGGGGAGCATGGCTCCTGCCCTATCCCTTGCCAGATACTTTTTTGTTTAGCAAATGAATAAGCATGTTAACCCCACCTCCCAGGTGACATTAAAACATATTTTAATGGCATAAAAATATTTAAGCCGTCGGTTTTACGAATTAGAGGACACCTAGAGATCATCTAATACCATAAATTTTTAGATTGAAAAATGAAGGCCCAAACTCTATTTAAAAAAAAAAATTAAAAACTCAAATGGCTTTACCCAGGTTGTGTAAGTAGATAGGGACAAAGCTGGAGTCAAAACTCTGTTCTCTTGGCCCTAGGTGATCTTTGCATTGCCCCCTGGCTTGCTCAGTACTCTTCACAGTTAAAGTTAATATTACAAGTGGCTTCTGTGTGTGTGTTTGCACAATTCTGCTGGAGTTTGCAGCATCTTAGAAGACTTTTTTAATTTAGTTTCCTGCGGTATCTATAATCAAGATCATTTGATATTATTCTGCGTGTGTTCAAATGTTACCTACCTAAAGACATTTGAACTCAGGTGGGGAATATCTCTACAAAGTCAATTAAATAAGTTCAATTTGAGTGAAAGCTGAGATGGTGTGGCTTGGGAGATTAAGTATAGAATTTCCAATTTAATGCTTTGAGTGTGTGTCTTAAATCTCTATAACTGGCTTATTCTGGGAATTGAAACCTATTTCATTTCTTACAGAATGACGGTCCTGCTACTAATACCCTTTAAGAGTTAGATCATTAGAGTTTTTGTTGTTGTCCGACACTAAATAACAAATGAAGAAAACACATGTTCAGATATAAAACACTAGAAAACACTAGAAATGTCTTTCTTTTCACTGGGTGACAGCAAAGGCCATCAGCAGTAAAAATGAACTGCTAAGTTCTTTGCAATTCCCTGAATATGGATTTAATATACAACACATTGCTTTTCTTAAAACCACTTCTCTTCCAGTGAGAATTATTCTCCCCAAATACCCACCCATCAAAAAGAAAGATGACATTATTGATTTTCAGGATTCGTATTCTCCTTATGCCAATAAGCAGTAGAGGAGAGAGAATCAAAGACCAAAGAGCATCGGCATTGATGGCAAAGGTTGAAGTCACAAATGTGTGGTCGAAAGGATCTGTGATCTAGTGCTGAGCAATAAATCCAAACATGGAGAAAAAGCAACATGCAGAGAAGAGAAGCCTCACCGGGGAAAAGTTAACATTTTTAACTATGAGAATAGTTATGTTTTGGGGAGAGTGTAAGGCCTGGAATGCACAGTTACTGGGTAAAATCCTTCTCGGAACGGACAACAAGGATTCTTACCAGATCAGGCACATGCAACTGTAACCCCAACGTGGATTTTTTTTTTTAAAGCAACAGAAACTTAAAAACGACAATTTAGTCATCTGTCCTCTCAGTTTTCAAGCAAAGAGCCAGTGTTACCTGTCTTTTCGCTGATGCATCCAGTTTGCCTTGGAGGGTCCGACTTTATCTTGTGTTGTCAGCAAAAGCAGACTTCGGGCAGCTGGTGGGAGGCACTTGAATGGGAAGCAGAAAAGGCTAATATTTTCAATCAAGACGAAGGCTGAGGATTTTAGGACTTAGTTTTGGGAGAAAGGAATGTATGTATCAGATCTTTGAATGACTGGGATTTTGAGGCACTTCTTGGGGACTGAGGTGCAGGACTCTGGTGGTTGTGATGCCATGGAAGGCACTCCGGCCCCAGGACAGAATTTCTGAGCCACCTCTGTACACTTTACTTTCTCATTTGTAAAATGGGAATAAGGTGTCCTCAGGGTTGCCACCGCAATCCAAAGAGCTATTAAATGATAAGATCTTTCCCAGCTCCCTGTGCGGATGGGTATGAATATGTGGATTTGTTCTCTGGAGTCACTGAAATCTCCTTAAACCTTCCCAAAGCTCTGAAGTCATTATTCCCATTATACAGATGAAGAAACAGAGGCTTAGAGAAAAAAAAAAAGTTGCCCTAGATCACACACTAGTAACGGGGCTGGGATGAGATTTCAGTTCTAATCCCCAAACATTCTGGAACAATGGGACGTGTGATTTTCTACTTTTCCCCAAAATAGTTAGCTGCTCCTCTCAGTGGCTGTTCTTGTAGGGGAGGGCTCCAGGCCCTGTTTGAGTCATTGTGAGTCAATTCTTAGGGAAGCAAGCCTTAATTATCGCTGGGAGACAGAAGGCTGCATCTTCCAGGAATTTGGCAGACCCCAGCAGGAGGCAACCACAGGTCTTTGGCAAAAGATCACTTTTCAACAACATTGTCAATTCCAGCGACCCCCAACCTTCCACCTGCAGGTCCCCGAACAGCTGCTGTTCTGTGGGAAGCAGGGGCAGTCTGTCTTCCTTTAAAAGGCAAATGCATACCGCCCTCCTTGCCCCCTGCTGAGATCCCACCTGGGATTTTGGCCCCAGAGCTGGGGGTCAGCTCCCACTTGAAGAAATTAAGGGTGGGGGGAGGCGGTTGGGGGTGGGGAAGGACAGCTTTGACAACAGACCTGAACTCTCCCTTTTAATATAAGCCAGATTTCACATATGTCATTCTGTAAATCCGGGAGTCCAATTTTGAGGCTTGTAATTTGCTGCAACCTTCCCTGTTCCTCAAAGTGAGGTGGAGCTATGCCAAGCTCATCAAGGTATCTGGTAGAAGATATCATTTGCCCACTGTGAGCCTTCGTTTCGGTTCCCTATTGTTAATTTTTATTTGTGTTAAGGTTTTGTGGCTTTAAAAAAGTCAACTCGATTTATTTTAAAATTAAGGCAAACCAACATCAAAGGCAGTTAGAGGAAGATGTTTAGGTATTACAAAGAAACCCTGTGTAATCTTTTATAGCCATATTCTTTTTCAGGGCACATATCAGTAAATGGTTAGGGGACCTTTCATGACCCACTTGCTATATTTTTTTGACCTCTAGCCACCCCCACGGGTGAAAATCCCTCTCCGATGGGGTTTAGAAGCCCCCTTCTCTCATCCTCCGCAGCCTCTCAATCTAATCCTGTTTGTACCACGACATGCTGCGTGAAGAATAAGAAACAGGGCTTACATTCTTTCCTACCGCACGAGCTCCTGAGATTGAAGAGGCTGATGCCGCCCGTGTTCACTCTTAGATATGAGGAACACTTTCAGGCCAAAAACATGGGACCAAGTGGTTCATGACTCATTTACTGGGTAAGCAGAAGAAAGTTTATGTTGAAAGTTTCTCTTAAAAAGAATGGCAGGTGATACCTGAAGAGCTTGTTTGGTTTTTAATGCGACAGGGTTTTTCAACCCAGACACTTATATAGAATGTATTTGTTTATTGGCTTATGTAGGAAACTCATGTGCCTCTGTTCTAGGCACTTTTAAGTGATATAGAGATAGATAATAAATATGATAGATGGAGAGATAGATGATAGAGATTTGTTTTTCCTCAAAAGAGCTTTTTAAGAAAGATACTATTATCCCCATCTACAGATGAGCAAAGTGAACCACACCTGCTTTTCCTACTCTGCAAATCTGCCCCTTCATACAGTTTTAGGTAGTGTCTTCTGTGCTCAATATTATATTGGTATTTATGCTGTTGTATTTCTGCTAGTTAACCAGCATCCAACCTAATGATCCATTTTGATCATTAGGATATGATGTGACCTTCTTTTGTGCCTAGAAGCTCGATGGTACCAAGACAGCATTTTCAACTATCAAAAGAGAAGTTCTGCAAATGCACTGGCAGAAGAAAAAATATAACAACAGGCAGCATTTATATAGTTCAGCATGCATGGAAATAGCCCAGTATACAATCATGTAGCTCAGAAACTCCAGGTTTACCCCAAGGGAAATTTGCTCTAGAGCAAACCAGAGGAGTACACGGTCAATGCCCCTGAATTCACTGGGCTCACAGTGACTATTTCTCTAGGGTGTTTTTGTTTTTGTTTTTTTAAGGTTTTATTTATTTTTAATTTATTTTTATTTTAGAGAGAGAGCAAGCTGGGGGGTGGGGGGAGGGAGAATCCCAAGCAAAAGGACCCTGAAATCATGACATGAGCCAAAATCAAGAGTTGGATGCTTAACCAACTGAGCCACCCAGGCACCCCTATTTCTCTAGTTTTATAATATAAAAGATGGCACAAGGTCACCTACCCTTGTCATTATCCACCATTTTTCACTGATAAGACCCTCCCCCCAGAGCAGACACTGGCTATCCGATTTCTCAACCAACATAGATTGTTGCTTATTCTGTGAGACCAGTTATTTGTAAAGTTGTGGTTCCTATGAAAAGTAGTCTGAGACATAGGAAGCACCCCCACACT
This sequence comes from Zalophus californianus, assembly GCF_009762305.2. NCBI lineage: Eukaryota > Metazoa > Chordata > Mammalia > Carnivora > Otariidae > Zalophus > Zalophus californianus. The sequence goes on from NC_045598.1 coordinate 129,086,507, forward strand.
TCCCTCTTCTTTCATTTTGTTAGAACAAATGGGCTTTGGAATTGAGTCCTGGTTGTTAATCTGAGGAAGTTACTTAACTTTGCTAAGCCTCAGTTTTCTCAGTTCTAAAATGGGAATGAGGGGCGCCTGGGTGGCTCAGTCGTTAAGCATCTGCCTTCGGCTCAGGTCATGATCCTGGGGTCCTGGGATCGAGTCCCGCATCAGGCTCTCTGCTCAGCGGGAAGCCTGCTTCTCCCTCTCCCACTCCCCCTGCTTGTGTTCCCTCTCTCGCTGTGTCTCTGTGTCAAATAAATAAATAAATAAATAAATAAATAAATAAATAAATAAAATCTTTAAAATGGGAATGATAAACTGATTTCCAAGAACAGCAGAGATAATTAAATGAGTTAATGTATACAAAACAACACAATACCCAACACATGGTAAATACTAAGTTTTTACTATTAAACAACTTCTACATGCTTAATAACATCTAAGGAGAAGGGTCAAGTACATTGTAGTCTGGAGGAGATGTCAAATATAAATAGATAATTCTCAGTGTGAGAATTACTCTAGCATAGACATGTACTAGGAGTATGAAGTGGCAGCATCTAATGGTCAAGGGATTTGGGTTAGATTTCAAAAAGAAGGCAACATATTTTGTGGGCCCCCAATGGAATGTATGAGACACCACTTGAGTTTCTGTGATAAATTAAATATAGGCTTGAACCCACATGTTCAAGAGGAATAGGACCCACCTCGCTGTAGTTCACAAAAATTGTGCTCTGCACCTGTATTGAATTGTCTATAAAAAGAATAGCTTTATTGATATTGCAGAAGTAGACTTGGTTTTAATTCTAGCATATCCTATTAAATTAATGGCATCTATATACAAAGTTAGGAATCAGAAAAACTCATAGACTAGAGATTAGAGAAAAAAATGTTGAAATTATGATTCATTATTCCACATATTTGTGACTATATCTAATAGCCTAATTAACTACAAAATTTTATGAGTTAACATCACCATGAAAACATTCCCTTCTGTACTACTGAGTTTTATCTGTAGGTGTTACAATACCATGATCATCTTGATGTCTTTTTACACATTTTCTTCAATGAATCTAAATGAACTTGTACTAATTACCTTTTTAGCTGTCTGTCTTGGTTTTATAAATCTGAATCCATATGCCTTTAGGGGATGAGTGATATTTGGGGTAGTGAAGATTTTAGCTCTTCTTATAAAGACAGAAGACACATGGGAGAAAAAAATAGCAATGTCTAAATTACCTTTCCTACATGATTATTTCACAACCTTCAACTTGAGATATTTCTCTAACTGACTAAAAATACATACAGTAAGAATCTTTTCTGGATATTTTCAGAACCCCTAGTTATAACTATGCACCAAATATGGATAAGCACTGGATTATGCAGTACACGGGACCCATGCTGCCCATCCACATGGAATTTACAAACGTTCTACATCGCAAAAGGCTTCAGACTTTGATGTCAGTGGACGATTCTGTGGAAAGGGTAAGCACACGAACTTGCCTCAGTGACAGGTTTTGGTCCAGCTTCCTTGGCGTAGATCCATTCTTGCTAATTCTGTCTTTGTTTTGTTGTTGCTGTTTTTAAGAGAGGGAGAGAGTCCATGTGTGTGAATATGTGTACGGGAGTGTGTGTGGAGTGACTTTATCTTCCTTCCCTTATCTCCACCCCTTCTATTACCTCTCCAGACTTGGTTCTTTGGAGCCAGAGGCAAAGAGGAGATAAAAATCAAAACACCATAAGTCAAGGGCTACACTCACAATACCTTCAAGAATCAGGCAAATAATGTAAATACCTAAAGCTGGTCTCATATAAAGTGACAGGGCATGGTGGGGATTATGGTGAACTTTAAACGCCCACATCTATAACAAGGAGCAACTACTTGGCTCCAGCTAATTTTTGCCATGTAGGAAAATAGATCCAATATCATGAGATCTTCTGACTTTTCAAAGGAAACCAGAAATACAAGCATTTTATTTGAAATATCCTGAATTTTAAAAAAAGCCACAGAAGCCAAACAAAACATGCCTAAAGGCTGGATTCAGTTGGATCAGGCTCCAAAGCAGCCTGTTCTTAACCCTTGATAACTATATAAAAGTGGTGATAAAATTTGCTTTAACAATGGATTTTTCAAAGTAAAACCTGTAAGTTAGGTGGTAGAGGCTGTTTTGTGGAGTTTGTTTTGTTTTTGTTTTTGTTTTTAAATAGGTGCCCAAAACCTTTAAGAGCAATGTGCCAGACTCAAATGAGTTACATTACTCCATTATTAGACTTTTCCCCTCCAGGATTGTAAGCAACTAGAAAACGTAGGTAGTGACCATGTTTCTTAGCCTTGTTAAAGTGACTCTTGCCTTTAAAAAATAATGGGGAAGAATTTCGGGGGAAATCGCTGCAACACTATTGTCAACTTGCCCATTTTGTGTCCGTTGTATTTCAGCTGTTTAATATGCTTGTGGAGACGGGGGAGCTGGAGAACACTTACATCATTTATACCGCCGACCATGGTTACCATATTGGGCAGTTTGGACTGGTCAAGGGGAAATCCATGCCATATGACTTTGATATCCGTGTGCCCTTCTTTATTCGTGGTCCAAGTGTAGAACCAGGATCCATGTACGTATTTCTCTGCTTGCAACATTCGGTTGCCGTGGCTCATGTATATCTGAGATAATTAGATTACCAATCTCAGGGTCTGGTTTCTTTTCATCCAAAACAGAAAAGGGTGTAGGTAGGTGGAGGTTGGTAATTTAGGAAATGAAAACCTTGTTTTTTTTCCCCTTACCACATGCTACATTAACTAAAGTATACTATTTAAAGAGAAAGGAAAATTAACTATCAATGACTAATTCTGCCAAACGGACCAGAATCCCCGTCCCATGGCCTGTGCACACAGATAGAATGTGATCATTAGGGACACATCATCTGTACTTCTTTGAATCAGACAAACACTGTTTTTAAAAAAAAAAAAAAAAAAAAAACACAGTGCCTGCCTTTAGTTGTTTTTTTTAATTATTACTAAAGTAATTTTTTTAAAGAAAATAAAATTTTAAAAAGCATGATTTTCTTTTAGAAGAAAAAAGGCCTAAAGGCCTGGTGTTCTATTTCTGCCACCTTAGACAAGTCACTACCTCCCTCTGCAGCTCTTTTCCTGTTATAAAATGAGTTTTACATGCCCTGCCGGCCACATCACAATATTCTGTGTAAAATAAGGTTGTGTACATGAAACAGTTATGGAAAGAGTTGAAGAAAAGAATGCAAGTGGAATTCCAAATCTGGGAATGGCCCTTAAAGAGCATCCAGCCGAGACGTCTTCTTTTTTTTTTTTTTTAAGATTTTATTTATTTATTGGGAGGGGGGGACATGCCAGCATGAACAGGAAGAGGGACAGAGGGAGAAACAGACTCCCCCCTGAGCAGGGAGCCCCACACGGGCCCAGTCCCAGAACCCTGAGGTCACAACCTGAGCCGAAGGCAGACGCTTAACCCACCGAGCCACCCAGGCGCCCCCAGCCCGGACTCCTGATCTAACACAGAAGAAGCTTGGCACAGCACACGTGCCTCTCTCAGAGTCCCCGAATCTGGAAGTGGCCGAGTTGGGGCCCAGAACCCGGATGTTCTGAACCTCGTCCAGGCGCCTCCTCTGCTGTTCCATTGCACTACATCCTGGAAGAAGGAAGAAGGTGATGTTAGTAGAAGGGTTTCCTGGAAGAAGGTTATTATGTCTCTTCAGCTCATTGGAAACACTGTGGGAATTGTCTGATGTAGGTTAGACGGTTTTATGCGTGAAGGACTAAGATAGAGGGGGAGAAGGTTGAAGGCCGTGGAGTCTCGGTGCGGAGAAAGTGGCCCTCCATGCCACCCCCACTGGTGTTAGATCCGGGGCCTAACCACCTGTCCCTTTGCAGAGTCCCACAGATCGTTCTCAACATCGACCTGGCCCCGACGATCCTGGACATTGCTGGGCTCGACACGCCTCCCGATGTGGACGGCAAGTCCGTCCTCAAACTTCTGGACCTGGAAAAGCCAGGTAACAGGTGTGTCAATTTGCTTTCCCTCAGCCAGCCCCAAGCACCCCGGTAGCCAGAGCCAGCCAGCAGCTGAAAGTATGCCTTGCCCAGGAGAATCACGGCAAGCTGAGACTGTCTTGGCTGTTTGTGAACAGTGTATTGATGGAGATGCAGTCTTGGTCTGCGGGAAGTGAGAGGTGTTTCTTTAAATAAACTGTGAGCACAGATCCATGTGGAAAAACGTCCAGATGCCAACAGTAAATATTATTATTTTGCTTTCAGGTTTCGAACAAACAAGAAAGCCAGAATTTGGCGTGATACATTCCTCGTGGAAAGAGGGTAATTACTGGTTCCTGGGGCGCTTCTGGGAACCAGGCCTAGTGGGCAGCTCTCCCTGCTGGGTATTTTTCCCCCTTATTCCGGTTTACTAAGCACGCAGATTTCATAAGCCTAGTCACAAGATTGAATGGTTTGCTACTCATTCTCCACTGATGAACACAGTAATAATTGTTGCATCAGAATTGTTAAACATAAGTTCTCATACGGTGGGACCAAAGCCCTTACTGTTGCTTTTTCGACCTCGGGGTCTGAATCGGACCAGTTGACTTTCTCAGCCTTCCTTCCGAAGTCCTGCCTGGCCCTCTCCTTTCTCCTTCCTTTCCTTAAGTGCCTTTCCTAGTTTTAAACACAAATATATGAGACTGTCATTTCCAGAATCCCTTCTGGGTTTCCCCTTTTGATTCATAATCCTCATTGTCTTGTTTTTTTCTGTACACACATTGAGAAAAAAGCATTTATATGACTGTAAAGCTAAACATTTATGCCCAAAGTTTTGAAATTAATGCTTTAAGGGAGATAATCATTCTTCATAGTGCCCAGGTTATAATTTTCACAAAGGACTCAGCAAATGTTGAGCTCCTGTGGATAAGATCTTACTATCTATTTCATGCCATTTGAAGAATGTGGAGTCATGCTACAGGGGAGAAAAAGAGAAAAGGCAAAAGATGCTGGGTGGGTAAATCAAGTCATTTCTCACATCAAAAACTTCTTCTTTTCTGTCAAAGGAAGTTTTTACGTAAGAAAGAAGAATCCAGCAAGAATATCCAACAGTCAAATCACTTGCCCAAATATGAGAGGGTCAAAGAATTGTGTCAGCAGGCCAGGTACCAGACAGCCTGTGAACAGCCTGGGCAGGTGAGTGACATGGCTTGTCTTCACCACAAGTCACATGCATCTGCATTTCTAATTTTAACAATTTCAACATAAAAAGTAATGTACATTTATGTGTAAATAAACTTTTCATAACGGTCATGGAGCCCTCACTGTGAGAGCTCTCCTCTGACTGAGAACTATCCAACTGGTCTAAGCTGGGCCAATGGCTCCTCATCACTGCTTGGGCTCCCTTCAGTGAAAAAAAGATGGTGTCCTCAGAGAGTGCTAGATATCCACCCAACTAGCCAACACCAGTTCAACATATTGGACATGTGAAATGGGTAGTCAGGTTAGAAAGATCAGAAACTTGGTTCCATCTGAAGAGTAGCCACCACCCCTCAGATTCTTGTTAACTGGTTATCAAGAAGGGTCAAGAGGCTACTTAGTCAAGAGCAGGGGAAGATGCTGAGCTTCTGGGCAGTGAACCACCCAAAAGACATGCTGGAGTCTTCCCATCCTGTACTAAAGTCAGATGTTATCTAACCCACAGAGGAGGATAGAATCTATGACCAAGATTGGGAAGTGAAAAGGGAAGCCATATTGTGTTTGTTTATTGTTTCTACTTCTGCTCACAAAATTTCTGACATCAACTATTTCATTAGAATGAATTCTTTTTATTAATAGAAATATTACTACAGATGGGGTGCCTGGGTGTCTCAGTGGGTTGAGTGTCTGACTCTTGACTTCAGGGGAGGTCATGATCTTGGGGTTGTGGGATGGAGCCCCATGTCGGGCTCCGCACTTGATGGGGAGTCTGCTTGAGTTTCTCCCTCTGTCCTCCTGCCCCTACCCACTCCTTTCTCAAGTAAATAAATACATCAAAAAAAAAAAGAGGGGTGCCTGGGTGGCTCAGTCATTCAGCGTCTGCCTTCAGCTCAGGTCATGATCCCAGGGTCCTGGGATCGAACCCCGCATCAGGCTCCCTGCTTGGCAGGAAGCCTGCTTCTCCCTCTTCCACTCCCCCTGCTTGTGTTCCCTCTCTCGCTGTGTCTCTCTCTGTCAAATAAATAAATAAAATATTTTTTAAAAAAAGGAAAAGAAATATTACTATAGAATTAAGGACTACCCAGAACACCAACTATTATTATTAAGAACTAAAGAAATACCATGTGATGAATTAACACAGTCCTGTTTCTAAGGAAAGTGAGAACATATGAACACTAAGTACTTTAAACACTCTTGATTGATATCTATGCGAGCTGAAAGAAGTATTGTATCATCATGAGAGAGGAACTGCCTAAGTCATTGAAACAAAACTGAAGGAAAGTGAAAAATAATAGTTATTACGCATTTGTCTTATATAAAGCACTGTACATGGAGTTTGATATGTGTTAGCTCAGTTTAAGCCTCACATCCATCCAGTGAGGTAGGCACTGCTGTCCCATTTATAAATGGGCAGCTGGTGAGTGCAGAACTGGGATCCAAATGAGTTATAGGATCATAGGATTCAAAAACTCAGGCCACTTGCTGCCTTCCAAGGTAAGTTACGTTAACGAGGCAAAGAGAAGTTCACATCTTTGTGAGTCCTTTTTTCTCTTTAATTTATCTGACCTCAAGATATCCATGCAATTAGCCAATAGCAGTACAGGGTATCAGGCACATGAAATGGATAGTGCAGTTATTAAAATGGCCTCATAAATGTAGGGCGTCACACATTTATACTCATGATACATTCACAATAAACAACTTGATCCTCATACTTTCTGCATTTCCTCATGACTTCTTGTGCTCAGGGATTCCTTTGAAATACAAAAAGGTGGGGAGGGAGGTTGTTGAAGGAAGGGATAAAACCAGGCCCTCGTGGCATACTAGTAGTCTTAATTTTCAAGTGTTTAGTGGAGAAGCTTAGACTTATGCACTATATTTTAATATGATGTCTTCAAATCCTTCTTAAAGAAGCTCTAAGTATTATTATAACTAAAACCTCAGAATTGTTTTGTAGTTCTAAAATGATTTTTACAAGCCAGCCTCAATAGACTAATTTACTTTTATTCAAGAGTTGGAAATGTTTGGCGTTAAATATATCTCATGCCAATTGGTGATTTTGTTACTATTTTAGCCTTCTAAGTAGCAAGCATTATAGCCATTTGAGAATAAGGTACACTGCCTACCTTTCAGTATACAACTTTGCAAACCACTCCATATGGCTTGCCCTGAAATTTCAATATATGTTCTAAAGGGCAAATGTAGTATAAACTAGATTATGGCATTTTGGCACAAGCTCTTCACTCTTGTGCTAAATGCTGTAACTATGTTAAGAACTTCACTTTGCTTTTTCATATTTTTCTAAACTTGTTTTGACCCCACAAAATGCTTTAGTATCTAGTTCCCTGGAATTCTCCTCTGCTGCTTTATTTCGATATGAATCTGTCTGAATTTAGATTATATCACATGGTTATATGAAAATATTAGCAACAATTTCTTTTAGAAGTGCCTGAATTATTAGAACAGAGAATCACACTGTACCCCAGATGGCAATCTCTTTCTATAGGTGATGCTCAAACCATAGCTTAAAAATCCAAGAACTTCCAGAAAATTTTGAGGCTCTTCAAGTCAATTATACAATCTGTGGGTCAAACCTGATAGCTCTGTTGTGTTCTACAGAATCTTTATGTTTTGGCCTTTTGCTTTTTCTGTCTGGCTACTTTGAAGATTATCTTTTTAGTTACAATATCAGTGACTTTAAAAAAGGAAGAGAAAAGTCCAGAATAATAAGATTGTTTTTTCTGGATCAAGACATCAGTTAAGGCTAGAATTAACTCTAATCTAATCTCTTCCCTTGACACTGATTTCACACCTGGCCTGTGCCCTGCGTCTCTTCCTCTGACCAAGGTTAACTGCCGGCATTCAAAGACAACACAGTCTTCTCTTTGGTTTGACTCTGTATGGGATATAGAAGAAAAACCCACACTATCAGCGACATTCTCGTCACTTTTAACCCCCAAAGGGGTCATGTATTTCCCCCATCCAACCATACCCCCATACCTGGTCACCTAAGGATTGTTTGGCAGGGTCAGTGTGGATGCATGAAGGAGGTAAATGAAAGAAAGAGAAATACGACATCACAAAGTTTGGATTAGAATATTGGCATCCGCTACTGTTTAGTTGTGTGTTTAGGGACTGCATTCTTAAGAGTCTCAGGTTTCTATCCCTAAAGCTAAGAAAATTAATCTCAGTCTTGTAAGGATTCTGTGATAGCATATATGTAAAGTGCTAGATGAATTATAAGGCAATGTGTGAATGTTGGGTGCTATTTCTGTTCCGGGCCATCGTACCTGCTTTTTCATTCCTATGAAGGCAACAGGGAATTAAAATGGGCTGGAATCCCAGACGTTTGGCAATACTTCTTCACTTTGTGAACAGAGCAACCAGCAGGGACTAATTAAGACAGCGTGGACATATGTGTTTGCATTACTTCTGTGTTCCTGAATTAATATGAGGCTGAGTATGAATTCCCGCCACTCTCTCTGCTGGCGTTACACCCCCAAGCACATCACGTACAGATTTATATATGACACACTACACACATACTACACACACACACACACACACACACACACACACACACGCACGCAAATCTCAACGTCTATCTGAAAAGACTTTGGCTCAACAAAGAACACACATCAGTGATGCTCCATTCTGGCTGCACCCTAGAATCACCTGGGCAGCTTTGGAAAATATCAATGTTGGGACGCCTGGGTGGCTCAGTCATTAAGCGTCCAACTTTTGGTTTCGGCTCAGGTCATGATCTCAGGGTTGTGAGACTGAGCCCCACATTGGGCTTCGCACTGGGCGTGGAGCCTGCTTAAGGTTCTCCCTCTCCCTGTGCCCCTCTCCTCTCTAAAGAACAATAAAAAAGAAAATATCAACGTATAGCCTCCCCCCAAACCAATCAGATGAATAGGTCTAAAGGTGAGACCAAGGCATCTGTATTTGTTAACAAAGTTAAGAACCACAGGTCTAGAGCCAGAGAATGTCGAAACTGGAAGGAGTCTTAGAAATCTTCCAGTTGAGGGACGCCTGGGTGGCCCAGATGGTTAAGCATCTGCCTTCAGCTCAGGTCATGATCCCAGGGTCCTGGGAGTGAGCCCCACATCAGGCTCCTGGCTCAGCGGGGAACCTGCTTCTCCCTCTCCCTCTGCCTCTCTCCCTCCTCATGCTCTCTCTCTCTCTCTCTCTCTGTATTTCTGTGTCTCAAATGAATAAATAAAATCTTAAAAAAAAAAACAAAAAACTTCCAGTTGAATGGTATCCTTTTCCTAATAAGGAAATACAGATCCAGAAAACTTAAGCTACAACCCAAAAGTCAGAACCTGCAACTCTTCACTCCATGCTTAATCCTTTCTTTCCCAGAACATGCTGCCTCTATAAAAATGTTACATAGTAGATTTTCTCTTTGAAATTATAAATGGCATTTGTCTGGCTGGAACCATGGAGCTTAGGACCCACTCACAGCATCTAGGGAAGTGTGGTTCCCAAACAAGACTGCACATCAGAATCACAGAGGCAGCTTCACAAATGTTGATGTTCAAGCTTCACTCCAGACAAAGGAAAACAGAACCTCTGGGGATGAGACCCAGACATCAGGGATTTTTTTCAAGCTCCTGCATGATTCTTTTAAGCAGCCAGGACTGAGAATCATTCATGCCAGGAAAGCGTTACTATATTTTTCGTTTCCTAGGTATAGATATTGACTCCTTAACTAGGAGTTACATAAAAGAGAAATTCCCTAGGCATTCAGTTTTGGAGTACATTTTATATATTCTCTGTCATTTGAAAAAAAACAGCTTGTTTTTTTCTTTGATAAAGCAAATTTCACGTCCTTTGTGAGTTAAGTTCCAGCAACGTTGCAATTTTGTTTGCCTTTCTACTATTTGTATCAATATGAGATCAAAGATTTGTTTAAAGAACCCCAGATCAAGCAAACGGATACTACTTGTGAAATTAGAATGTAGCTTGTTCAATGTACTGGTTTAGCTCCAGGATTTATGTTCTCATCCCAAAATTATCCCTCTGACCATAGATCCCTTGACCTTTTGTGACCAGCTGCAGAGCAGGAATAAAAGGCATTTACCAGTAAGACCTGGCAAGTTTGCCAGGAACTGACAGCCTGTTTCCAGAAACTCACTGAGCCCTGGTTAAAATTTCAGCATGGCTCATAGACACTTCCCCACGGCGCTCCTTATTCCAGAGGGCGGGCCAAAAGGGCCGAGCCCCAGTGCCACCCTCTGGCTGAATACTTGTCTGCATGGAGCTCAGCATGGATGGCCCAGCCTCAAAGCCTCCCCGCTTCAACCTGCACTGAAGGACATTTCCGAGTAGTTGTGCATCTCAGTGGTTTGGCTTCTGTGCGTTTTTCAGAATACAAACCGCAGGCTTAAATGCCAAACCATATTTAATGATGTCCCAAACAAGTCAGAAAAAGACAAACATAAGGCCATTTTACTTATAAACTACCTAATGTGGCCACACCCGATTTAATTTATGCTCTTGTTTCCCACTGCTCCGGGACACAGCCTGCTCAGGGCAGGATCCCCTCCTCCCTGCTCATTAACAGAGCATTCGCTCTCTCTGCGTGTAAGCTGTTGCCTCTGCCTTCCCAAATTCTAGTCCCTCCGCCAAGGCAAACTGGAAGCCTCATCTTCTACCCCAAACCGTTCTTTTTTATTGGGGTTCTAGTCAATTGGGATTTCATCCTGGGTCCACTGCTTGCTTGCTACGTGACCATGGGCAAGTTACTTAATCTAACTCTGCCTCAGTTTCTTCATCTTGAAAATGGGCATAATAATAGCATCTGCCTCAGAGGGTTGCAGTAAAGATTATAAGAGGTAAGTGTATTACACATCTGAACCAGTACCTGGCACGTAATAAGCACTCGACAGATACTGGCTATCACTTGTTGGCCAAGGTCAGTGTACCAATTTTGCTTTCCCCAAACTGCAAGAACAATACTTCTTTCAACCTTCCATTATTGACTTTTACGAAGGATTATCCAGATGAAAATCTAAAGGAGGAAACATTTTCTTCTATTTCTCTTTCCTTTCCACTTTCCCTCCCCTCTCTCCCATCTCACCTCATCTCAAAGAAGACAGGAGATAAATCTCCTCAGCACAAGTAACGCTACTTATATTGGTGAGAAAATTTGACAATGGCTTCAGCTAAGTGGCAATATGAACGAGGATATTTATATGGTATTTTTATATTCCCAGTGTTGAGGAAAATTCTAAATACACGTCCACAGGCAGGCAACTGTTTCATGATGTTGGTACTGGCCCGAGGGATAATCAGGTTATCTGAAAATTACTGTATAGTTGTTATATTTCAGAGAACATGATTTGACCTGCATTACGACCAAATCCACATAATAAGACATATAATAATGAAGAAATAATCCCTGTGTGTTGTAACCAAATTTTTTGTTTCTTGCTCATGAATATGGGCATAAGTAGGCATAAATAAGAACATAGAACATTCTTGATCAATCTGAGAAATATATGCAATTGACAATGTAGAAACTATCACAATTATCTAGTAGTTACTTCAGGAAAGGGAAGTAACCAGTCTATCTGCATCTAATATTGTCCTAGACATTTAACACAGAACATTTTATACTTGCTCAAGGACATATAGAGATGTGAGAAAGCTGATATTCAAATCCAGATTTTTCTAGCTTGTAAGTCCAGACTTTTGCCACTGAGCCACATCCATATGGATATAAAATGCCATCCTCAAGTCCCAGGAGGAATATAGGTGATATTCACCGCTACAAAATCCTACTCCAATAAATGAATTATGGTAGCACTGTAGGTTGTAGTGATAATTATATAAAGTGCTCTAGACCAGTATCTGGCATCAGGTAAGAATTCCATAGATGATGATAATAATGGTGATAAAGATGGTGTTTAAGGAAATTGTTTGAATGGCATTTGTCCTATTTCTCATTAGGTTTGATTCCACCAAACGAGCTGCACACATGAATCCTTGTGTGCAGGATGAATCTTCTTCATCACGTGTTTTTTACATAGAAACACATACAACCAATCAAAGCTACTAAGACATGATTACTAAACAGAGTGATCTGATGCTGAGCTAACTTCAGGGAACAATTCAGGAGTATGAGACATGGTCCTTGCCTTTAATTCCAAATTCCAGTGTGGTTGGAAAGGCTAAAATGAAATCATAATAACTTAAAAAATTATTTAAATAGTTTTATCGAGCCCCTCGCTCGCCGAACGCATGCAGAAATCGCTGTGGAATGAATGTGCGTGAAGTGATTGGCACAGACAGAGTCAGAGAGGCAGGAGAAAAAATTGAGATGATGTCCCACAAAGTGGCAAGGGAATTTACAGATGGGGCGAGTGGTCGGGGAAGATGGAGACGGTCGGATCTGGCAGTTAACCGATTTGCTGATAAACTTCAAGAGCGTAGATAAGAGGGGACCAGTAGATAGCTGTATCTCGGCGTGGGTTCTTGCTTAACAAAGCACGTCTCGGAGGCTGAGCCCGTGTCCCATGAGCAGATGCCTCGCTGGGTCCGGGCTCCCATTTGATCGCTGCAGCTTTTCTGCAATGCCAAGTCATCTCCTCTCTTTTGAGCATTTAAGTGGCTTGAGGCAAGAGTTTCAGAACAATTCCCTGAAAGCTCTCTTCCTTCGCCTCCCTCTGTCAACTCTCGAAGTCAGGCGACCATGGTAGTTGCAGTAATTTCAAGGGTTTATTGCTCAGCCATAAAAATTGTCATGATATCAAACCCCAAAATGACTGTGGCAAATGTGCAGTAATTACATTTCATTAAAATTCCTAGTATGCTTGCCACTAAGAAGATTTCAAAGCTGCTCGCTAATTACTCTATCTAATAGGGTCTACGGCTTGTTCAGAGGGTCCACGGTATAGAAAATCATTGGCATTTTTCTCAGTTGCTCTTGTTTTATTTAAGAATGTGTATCGGGGTATGTATATAACCAGTATATGTGGGTCTATGCGTGTGTGTACATACGCATGCATTCACATATGTATGCATATTTAGTTTGTGAGATACATCATCAGTGCCCGGGATGGTGCCAGATCTCAGGTTTGGTTTAATTCATCTCTTCAGGAAAGAACACCACTTCCCTCATCTCTGCCCCATAGGACATTAGTGAGGAATTTGGCTAATGGGGAAATGCAGGTTGGATTCCAGATAGACCAAATCACTAAAAATTCTGCCTACACTTTCTGTTCTAGAGGAATCTACGTGTCACCTCAGGTCTTCCAGGCCAAAAAAAAAAAAAAAAAATGTAGAGGTTTTTTGTCCTTTTTTTTAATGCATCATGGTTATAAAACTAAGAAAGGTTTTCACTGTAGTTATGTGTTTTAAAAATTAATGTTTGTACTAAAATTGAAATAAATTCAAGCCACAAAAGACAGAAGGCCATTATTTTTTAAGAATAAAGTTAACCGTATTTTTCTCTTATAGAAAATAGGGCACTTCCTAAGCTGCTACTAGGCTGTAAGTAAACTCTGGGCCCACTGGCCATTTCTTTTGCTACCATAGGCATTAAGTAGTGAACTCTTAGTTTTTGAACACTGGAGTTAGAGATTACCTAGATAGATGGACAAGTCTTAAAGCATCTGGATGTAGCCAAATTCAAATCTGGAATGACACTCAAGCACCACGGATTCCCAAACTTTTCAGAGCTGTAAAAGCTTATGAATTATTTTGCTGACACTTCTTGTCAGCAGGAATTCCGTAGGGCATATAGTTATTCCCCAATGGAGTTGTAGATCAGTTTCTGAGAGGTTTTATTTGAGAATCTCATGGCACCTCCTTGAGCTAATGGGACGTGTCTGGAAGTGCTACAAACCCAGGCTTAAAAACCACTGGTCTCCACAGTGAATGGCAGAACCATGGAGCAGGCCACACACGACTTTCTGCTCAACCTTTACAAAGACTAAGTTCTCTCACTTGTCAGCTGACTGTGGGGAGAAAGGAAGGAAAACTAGTTACTCTTACAGGAAGCACATGGTCCTGCCTGTAGAGACAAGCTGGTAGTGTTCCTCTGTTCAGCTGGAGTCATCTTCTGACCTGATTACATCAGTACATTTCTAGACACTGCATCCTTTGCCTACCTACACCCCAACATGTGTACATCCCTCTCAAAGATTCATCCACCTGAGCTACTTAGACCTAAATATATCTCTTTTGCCTCTGCCATGGGTTCCAGCTGCAAAAAGGTCCAGTAACCAGTTGCAAATTGAAAGCAATTGTTCTTAACCCCAACTGCACATTAAAATCACCAGGAGAGCTTTTGAAACTCCCAGTGCTCAGCCGTGTGTGAGAACCACTGAGCTCCCATAACTCCCCAGTGCCTAATCAAGTTGACTTTACTTGTTTTTTTAGTTCAGTCATCTCTAACTTAGTGAGTCTTCGACTGTTCTTGTCTGTGTTGCTTTTTCATGGCTTCGCAAATAGAATTAGTTGCCTTGTCTCTTGAGTCTGCTTGGAATGGAAATGATGGACATTCAAGATATGCTGGTCAAGTCAAAAAAGAAGATTGTAACCTGACATGGCTCGAAATAACCAAATGCAATAGCACCAAGAGTGTGTGGGGGCTAAAGCAAGATCAAAGCACAAGCGCTAGAAACCAGGGATTCAGGAACTCTATGGTAGAGGTGCCAGGCAGCTCTGATAATTCAACATTGACTGAGGGCATATGGCTCCAGTAAGAGAAAGTAAGCCAAGACTCTGCACCTCGGTCCACTGTGAATAGTCGCACCCCATTCTGTACACGAGGGTCATTTGTCTGCTGACCAACATATCTGGGATCCTTGACTAAACTTTACCTTGCATTAGGTCACTTTGAGATGAAAATGTAACCCAAGGGATGGTGCAGGTACAAGGAGAGGGGCTGTTGAGATCATTTTGTGTGGTGCAGGGAAAACCATCTTTTATTCGACAATTTTTTATTTATTAAAAATATGTAACTGGCACAACAAATACATAATTTTATAGGTACTCTTGCTTTGGCCACTGTTTAGAAATGTGTCCATTTAAAGAAAAATATGAGTAATTGTATACAGGTGATAGTCACATATGGAACGAAAACCGGAGACAAAAGTTTGCTAACACCACAGGATAGATAGCATGTTGTAACAACCGTGGTCAGCTTCAAATCGAGGTCAGTGTTCTTCCCAAACTACCATTTGAGGGGGCGAGCGAGGGGAAGAGAAAAAGGAAGAGGAAGGTTATTAGGTCTTTAAGTAAGACATGGAGGATCCCGCGTGGAGCACTGGGTGTTATGCACAAACAATGAATCATGGAACACTACATAAAGAACTAATGATGTAATGTATGGTGATTAACATAACAATAAAAAAGTTTTTAAAAAAAGACATGGAGGATCCCATGAAATGCCCTCAAATTCGTGAAGTGCTCTTATTTCAGCCAGATTGATACTCAAGGAGCATGGGCAAGGGGGGTGCGGGGGACACTGAAGCCAATGCTGGGTCCTATTGATCTAGAATTGAGCCTGCAGTGTCTGCAGAGGGCATGGTAGAAGGCTCAAAGGAGAAAACCCAGGGCCAGCTCCCCCCATGCTTGGTCCCTTGGGGAGGTGAACAATGTCTCCTCCTGGGCAGCTCGCTCTGCTGGGCATGCAGGATCTGTAGAAGGCTATAGAAGAGGCATAGAGAAAACCTGACACGTTGGCTAACGCCTGGGGCATGTGAAAGCTGGCCCGCTCCATGGCAGACTCTAATTAAACTCATCTCTTGTCTTCTTCATGTGCCACTCTTCCCCAGTTCGAGGCCGGAACTCGGGGCCCGAGACCAAAGCAGCCAAGTGTGTTTTTCCAGAGAAGAGGGGTCTGGCGAAAACAGCCCCAACAGCTGTGCTCTGTGGCTTGGCTTTTATGTGTTTCGTTCAAGACTCTGTTTAGTCTGGATACTGGGGATTTATATATCAATTTTGGGCTCTAGTGTCATGGAGGTGGTTCTGATTTCCAGTGATTTCGTTGTCATCTGCAGTTGCCTACAATGAAAGAAGGAGCTAAGGGAACCAGGGGGCAACTTATGGCAGGCTCACTTAAAAGCCTGCCTTTCTTCCTCGGCTCTCCTTAAGGGGTTTCCCGTGCTTCCAAAACCTAAGACAGCAGTCCTTAATAAAAAACACCTGGAGCGGGATGGGTAACCGGCTTTCACGTTGGCTTTTGCAGAAGTGGCAGTGCATCGAGGACACCTCTGGCAAGCTTCGAATTCACAAGTGTAAAGGATCCGGGGACCTGCTCACGGTCCGGCAGAGCACGCGGAACCTCTACTCTCGCGGCTTCCCTGACAAAGACAAAGAATGCAGTTGCGGAGAGTCGGGTTATCGTGCAGGCAGAAACCAGAGGAAGAGTCAAAGGCAGTTCCTGAGAAACCAGGGGACCCCGAGTAAGCTGCAAGCAGGGACTCTCGCAGTGGAAGGCACAGTGCTTTGCAAATGGACAACAGGGAGACAAAAGGCTTGCTCCTTCTACATTTGAGATCTCATCGATGCATAGTTTTAGCGCAAAAAGCAAGGATTGTTCTGTTTAAAAGAGCAAAGCTAAGTTGAAATTTGGGGTTTGTGGACATTTTTAAATTAAGTATAAAATGAACATATATTCAGTAAAAGCACCAGACACAAACTATACACATACACACACACACACACACACACACACACACACACACACACACACGAAAGAACTATAAAAGGGTAACAGGTGTGGCTAGGGGCAGAGGGTATAGTTTAGGTTAGTTTTATTTTACATGAATGCTAATGTCCTGATTTGTCTGCCTTGAGCTGCTTTAAAAAAAAAAAGGAGGAAAATAAAAATTCAAAGTTTCATTGCTTATGCATTTAATAAGAAAAGCATAAACACTTTTTTAAAGGTACATCTGTTGTAAGACAGTTATTTTTTTTAGTTATGGTTGAATGGCAAGGTCAAACCAGTCAAATTCAATATGAAAACACTGCCTAGCATTTTCTTTATTAAAATTCTATCAGGCAACTATGAAATTCCTAGGATTATACAGATGGGAAAACCGTCTGGCACCTTCCATAAAAGAATGAGAGTCTAGTGCCATCTAGTGGCAGAATAGGAAAAGTGACTCATTTCTGTGGCAATTCTTTTCTATACTGGTTTGGAAATGAGTAAGATATATTTTCTGTGTCACTTTTTTTTTAAGTAGGCTGTACACACAACATGGGGTTTGAACTCACAACCCCAAGATCAAGAGTCACGTGCTTTACGGATTGAACCAGCCAGGTGCCCCCCACGTTGTAAATTAGGAAATCAAATCAATCACTAGAACAATAGAAGCTCTCAGCACTGGCTTTTTTATCCTGGACCCCGCAGATGGATTTTAGGGGATCGTGAGCCTTCTAACACTTTATCCAAAATGATAAGTCTATTCTGTGTGCATGTGCACATTTTTTCTGGATGTCCCTAACTTTCAACACACTCTTAAGGGAATCCGTGTGAATCCATAACCCAAAGGCTGAGAATGATTGATTTGGGAGATTTTTTTTTTTCCTCCCAGAGAGAAAGTGCCAGGTTTAATAAGTCACACAAAGATATCAAATGGAAAGCCAAAAAGGGACAAAGATTCCTGACACTCTCCCTTAACGGAAGCTGATTACCAGTGTTGGGCTTGGAGGAAGGGGCAGCCTCTTCTCTCCCCAGAGGTTAGATGTCACTCCACAGCAGTGACCATAAACACTGATTTTGTTCAACATTGAGCACAAACTGGAGATGTCTGGGGCCGCTTTTTCAAAGCACGTGGAACCTCACATATTTGAAGGCAGAAGTTGCTTGTGAGCACACTCAGGGGCCTGGTGACTGTCACAGAGGCCTTTCCTCTTCTGGAAACTGCCATCACAGCGGGATCCCGTGGCGAGCGCGATTCTGATTCCACACCCTGGGTGCTCCCCTTCTTCCTATTTTAGCAGCAGGCTGGAGAAAAAAGGCCCCGTGAGTATGCCCCCTCGGAGCCAAAATGCTTCTGATAAGGAGGGGCCAAGGTTTGCACTCTTGTCTAACACACTATGAGCCTTGAGCACGGTCTACGGTGACCAGAAAACATGCTGGCCTCCCCCTGGCATTGCCCTCCATCTGCCAGATATTAAAAGTCAGATGGCTGATAAAAAGCATTTGCAAAATTTAATTTTTCTCTATTCTTTGTACAAATAGAAGGTATCGAGAGCATTTACCCTTTTAAAAAAACAGCCCAGTGTTGTGGAAAGACTGCAGCCTTTAGAATCTGGTAGATTAGAGTCCTAGTTCCCACAGCTGTTGGCTCCATAACCTTGCAAAATGTAGGTAGCACTCAGAGCTTCAGTTTTCCCATCCTTAAGAATCATCACACCAAATTTATGAGCCTGTTCTATCTAATAAGTCTTTTTAATATGAGGATTTATTATAATAAAACAGGTCTTCCAAGATCATGGATCAGAGATAAGTATGAGGTGAATAATACATAGCAAAAGCCCAATCAATGATAGTCACTATTATGATTAGTACCATAATTGGGAATATAGTTTTATCCAAACAAACTGCCTTGGCAGTTCACGTTGAAAATGCAGTATGGAAGTTCACAGCCTGCTGTGAGTGGAAAGGAACTTAGACATCCCCCAGACGTACCCCCCACTGGGGACAAAGGACTGAGGCCCAGGGGAGCATGCCATCCACCATGCTGCTATGCAGCACCCAAGCTCAAAGAAGAGCCCAGCCCTCCCAACGTGAATCCCAGTGGGCTGCCCGCAGCTCCCCAGTGCCCCTCCACAATGTAGTTTAAACTGCTTGCCCTTCCCAGAATGCTCACTGAGCCAGGTGGTGCCTTTCCTCCCTCCTAAACTACACCTGGACGTCCATATTAATGTGTCTTCCCTTATTTCCAGAGTACAAGCCCAGATTTGTCCATACCCGGCAAACACGTTCCTTGTCAGTCGAATTTGAAGGCGAAATATATGACATAAACCTGGAAGAAGAGGAATTGCAAGCGTTGCGACCGAGAAACATTGCCAAGCGCCATGATGAAGGCCACAGGAGGCCCGGAGGTGCCCAGGCTGCCGGCGACGGGGACGTGATGCTGGCAGACAGAGACAATGCCCTGGGCCTGCCCACCTCCGTCCGAGTGACTCACAAGTAGGAAGGCTTTAGGTGTTCACGGCGGCTGAATTCCCAGTCATGCCCCCCTCCCCATTGTCCCTGTTTGGCTTCTTTATCAAGAGTGTTATCACTCAGCCGTACAGGGTCCGGAGGCTGGCCTACAGAACAACTGGGATTTTTAAAGAAGCAAGGGGGAGTCCAAACAGTCGTACATTTGGACACATGCTTTGGGTTGGGTTTCACATGAAGGCTGATCAGCTGGGAATTTAGCTAGAGTGGTTCTGTCACATGTTTGTGGGTTTTTTTTAAGATTTTATTTATTTATTTGACAGAGAGAGACACAGCGAGAGAGAACACAAGCAGGGGGAGTGGGAGAGGGAGAAGCAGGCTTCCCATGAGCAGGGAGCC
The DNA here is from genome assembly GCF_009762305.2 of Zalophus californianus. Lineage (NCBI taxonomy): Eukaryota > Metazoa > Chordata > Mammalia > Carnivora > Otariidae > Zalophus > Zalophus californianus. The sequence continues at coordinate 129,106,273 of NC_045598.1, forward strand.
CAATGCAGGCTCGATCCCAGGACCCCGGGATCATGACCTGAGCCGAAGGCAGATGCTTAATGACTGAGCCACCCAGGCGCCCCGGTTCTGTCACATCTTAACTTAGCAGGCATGGAGCTCTGCCCTTGAACAGTTACCTTTGTGGGAGTCTAGGGAACAGATGGAAACCATGACTGTCACTGTAGAGGCTCAGAGCAGTTGTATACTCGTAGCCCAAGGAAAGACTGCGGGTCCTAGAGAAGCTTCCAGAGAGGTGGGATGTGTTGGAAATGGACATAAGATGCAGAAACACCTAACTAACCTGGGCAGATCCCAGAGAGCACAGAGGGTCTCGGGAGTCGTGGAGACAGGGAAGGAGGCGATTATCCCACAGCTGTAATGAACCACCTTCGTTCTCCATTTCCTTCCAAAATCCAGCTACTCTCTTGATAGAGAAAAATTTTCTTTCTGAATTTATTAGCAAAGTTTTTTCCTCTCTCTCATTCCATCACTTTGGGGAGGCCTGGTATCATGACCTCTGGCAGGATTTTTATCTTTGGGACTGGTCTTCCCGTGCCTGTACAGTTGATCTTGAACAAGGCAGGGGTTGGGGACACAGACCCTCCCCCCACCCCCACGGTTGAAAATCCACGTATAGTGTTTGACTCCCCAGAAACTTAACTGCTAGTGGCCTAGAGCTGACCAGAAGCCTTAGTGATAACATAAACAGTCGATTGACCCATATTTTATATATATCATATACTTATTCTTACGATAAAGTAAGTCAGAGAAACAGTGTTATTAAGAAAACCATAAGGAAGAGAAAATATGTATACAGTACTGGCTGTGTTTATCCAAAAAAAAAAAAAATCTACCTATATGTGACCCCATGCAGTTCCAGCCTGTCGTTCCAAGGTCAACTATAGTTGTTAGAGTTATACACTAGGAGACTTAGATCAGGATTTGTGTCTCTTTCAGTATTGATCGACCCTTTATCCCAACTTTTCTCTATCCCTAGGGCTGTTTCTTTGCTTCAAACTGAATGGGATACTTGAGGCAGGCTCTTTGTAACAAAACGAATGGGATCAATAACCCCCTTCTAACTGCATGGCTCTAATCAGACAACTTACTTCCATTATAACTGTGGAAACTTCCACTTCCCCTACAGTAGTTGATGAGACTCTCAACACTAGCGTTTTCTGGTGGTAGCTGCTCCTGGGGACGTGAATATTGAACGTTGCTATGAAATGGGATCTTAGTAAGGGTCTCTCTCTGACACCATCCTTACCCCAGCCGCTGGCCAAGAGACATTCCCACGTATCCTTCCTTGTCTATGGCTCAACTTCAAACTACTGCTTGCTTCCAAATTAAGAGTTTAGAAGACAATTATTTTCCCTTTGCTATTTCTAATGGGTTTAAACAAATATTCGCATATAAACCTATTTCTAATGTTTTGGGTTTGTTTGTGTTTGCAGATGCTTTATTCTTCCGAATGATACAATCCACTGTGAGAGAGAACTATATCAATCGGCCAGAGCCTGGAAGGACCACAAGGCATACATTGATAAAGAGGTTAGCCACGGCTGCACGATTGGAAGGTGTATTCCAAATGCGAACTCGGCTCACCAGCCCCCCTGTGACTGGTGGGGCTCGCTGTGTGTCCACTTCATTTTTTTTTTACAATGACAATTATGTGAAAAATAGGGTAGCAAGGTATTTATCTTTCCCTGGGGATGTAGTGATCGACCTGCCTGAAAACAAAATAGGGTGTGAGAAAAAGTAGTGGGGATTGGCTCGATGACCTGTTGAAATCTCCATGAGGAAATGATCCAGTCGTAAGTGAGGCATCTGTTAATGTTTATGTACAGCACATCAGCAGGAACATCGTGATAGACATACTCTGTGCTCAGTTTCTTTCCAAGTTAATTATCATCTCAGCAGAATAGCTGAAATTACGGAACACAGAAAACAAGGTGAAAAGAGGGGCACCCGGCATAGGAAATCCTGATCTTCAAATGTCATTGTTCAAATATGTGTCTTCCAGATTGAAGCCTTGCAAGACAAAATTAAGAATTTAAGAGAAGTGAGAGGACACCTAAAAAGGAGAAAGCCAGAGGAATGTGCCTGTAGCAAACAGAGGTGAGTGTGCAGCTACCTCATGGTCTTACTTCCAAACTTGTGTTTCCACAAGCTCCAGGGATAAGCACTGGACTTGTTTCTCTCTCATACCAATACAAAGTTTGGTAAACTGAATTTGTTATCATATACTGTAATGACCTAAACTCTTGGTCAAATGAAATATGTCCTAAACCTAAGGTGAAGGTTAAAAATCCCCATTAAGCTAAGATAGTTAAAGTAATCACTTGCCTTCTATTGTTCTTTCTGTTTAAAAAGTGAATTGTCGGGGCGCCTGGGTGACTCAGTTGGTTAAGCATCTGCCTTCAGCTCAGGTCATGATCCCAGGGTCCAGGGATTGAGCCTCACATCGGGCTCCCTGCTCAGTGGGGAGTCTGCTCCTCTCTCTGCCCCTCCCTCCTGCTCTGCTCTCTCTCACTCTCTCTCAAATAAATAAATAAAATCTTTAAAAACAAAATAAAATAAAGTGAACTGTCTGATCCAATGTGAGACTACGAAGACTCACTTTTTAATCTTCTTGCCCGTAGCTATTATAATAAAGAAAAAGGTGTAAAAAAGCAAGAGAAGGTGAAGAGTCATCTCCACCCATTCAAGTAAGTGAGTCTCTGTTTTCCGCATTTGCTGGGAGTGGAGGACTGTCCACTGGGCACTTCTGAAATGTAGTAGGGACCCCTGTCTTCCAAGCGGTGCTGCTTCCAAGCAAGCAGATTTAGCCAGGAGGACACAGAGCTCAAGAAGTTGAAAACAAAGCCCACACCTTGCCAAGAGACTATGGGGATGCTTTTGGAATCCTTGAGGGGGAGACATGAGGAGTTCTGCTCTAATTCTATGTGTGTTTTCTGTCGATGTATGGGATGGTAACTGGATTTTATTCTATGCACTGCTTTTTATGAACAGTGATTGGGAAATGGGACCGTCTTGATTAGGTTGGTGTGTTCCATAGAGTAGTCTGCAATCGTGCTGAATACTGAACGTTGGGAGAAATATACATATTTTTAAAATAACAGTAAAATTTGCATGTGAAGGGGATTTAGTTTTGAGCCTCAACAAAAATTGAGCCCTTTATGGAAAAAACAAAATAATAACAAAAGGAAATTCTTTCCAAGTCATCTAACCCTGCTAACTATTGACTTTATGGCTGATGAGTACCGAGTCCCCACGGAGTTAAGCCATTTGTCCAAATGCTGTGGCTAGCGGGATCCATGGATTCATGTTGACATTTATTTCCACCAGTGTTTCCATGTAAATAAGGAAGAAAATGTTGATCCTTCCAGGCTCAGTAAAATCCTAAGAGAGTTGTCACTTCATGAGTTTGTCTTCACTCTTGCCAATTATAGTTCAAGGCCCTCTGTGAAAAATAAGTCATCTATTATTGTGTGTCTGCCTATTTGTGTGAGATTCGTAACAATGATAGTATTTTTCATTGGGAAAGTGCTTTCTGACCATGAACACATCCCTTCTGTTGGAACAGGGAAGCTGCTCAAGAAGTAGACAGCAAGCTGCAGCTTTTCAAGGAGAACCGTAGGAGGAAGAAGGAGAGGAAGGAGAAGAAACGCCAGAGGAAGGGAGAGGAATGCAGTCTCCCTGGCCTCACCTGCTTCACCCACGACAACAACCACTGGCAGACGGCCCCATTCTGGAACTGTAAGTATTGTGTGGTTTTTGGTTTGCGGGTGTTTTGCTTTAAAAATATTTTTCTCAGTTTTGGGGTGCCTGGGTGGCTTAGTGGGTTAAGCATCGAATCTTGGTTTCGGCTCAGGTCACGATCTCAGGGTTGTGAGATCCAGCCCCACATGGAGCTCCTCACTCAGCGCGGAGACTCTCCCTCTGCTTCTGCCCCTCCCCCCACTCGTGCTCTCTAAATAAATAAATAAAATCTTTAAAAAAAAATAAATATTTTTCCCAGTTTTATTGAGATATAATTGACACACAGCACTGTATAAGTTCAAGGTGTACCACATAATGACCTGACTTCTGTGTATTGTGACATGATGACCACAGTAAGTTCAGTTAACATCCGTCACCTCATCTGAGTTGCCAGTAACTGCCGCCATGCAGAGAGACAGCACCTCACACTACAGTTACTAAGACTAGGGCTTCAGCAGCATGAAACCAGGGATCTGGAATGATTCAAGAGGAGAGCATCATATTATTTTCTGTACTGGCAACTAGAATGATCTTGCCAAAAATTACAGTTTTCTTTGGAAATTTGTTTTTGTATTTTATTTGGAAATGCCAAGTTCACCCTGGGTGTTTCTCCTGATGGTGTTATTTCACATACTGCCCAGCTCCTGGCAGAGTCCCTACCCAATAAGACTGGGTTTACTTAGGGCGCCTGGGTGGCTCAGTTGGTTAAGCGACTGCCTTCAGCTCAGGTCATGATCCCGGAGTCCCGGGATCGAGTCCCACATCGGGCTCCCTGCTTGACGGGGAGTCTGCTTCTCCCTCTGAGCCTCTTCCCTCTCGTGCTCTCTATCTCTCATTCTCTCTCTCTCAAATAAATAAATTTAAAAAAAATTAAAAAAAAAAGACTGGGTTTACTTATATCTATTACTAAATAACTAAATAAATGGACGAACACTCTTACCTCGAATAGATTTTGTTTCTGCTTTATTTCATATCATGCTCTAAGTGTAATAAAAGGAAGTGAAAACCCCTTCAATGCAGGGGCTGTAGTCTAATTCTCAGTCCTTTTTGGAACCTAGCACCATGCTCACAAAAGAATAGGGACTCTACAAAATACACGGTTTTACATGGAATTGCTGATGATATGGAATAATAACAATTGTGCGCTTTTTTTTTTTTTTTTTTTTTTTGGAGAGAGCGCAAGCGCCCGTTTGGCAGGAAGGCAGAGGGAGAGGGAGAGAGAGAATCTTAAGCAGGCTCCACACCCAGCGCAGAGCCCAATGCAGGGCTCGATCTCAGGACCTTGAAATCATGACCTGAGTCAAAATCAAGAGCTGGACACTTAGCCAACTGAGTCACCCAGGTGCCCCAACGATTGTACGTTTTTAAAATTCACACTTACATGTGCTTTAGTGGCCTATGCACAGTATTAACTGAGGTTATCTAGGAATAGTGCCCTAAATTTTTGTGACACATCATCTGATTGAAGGCTTACCATCCCAAGGAGTAGCTAAAACTACAAATCTTCTCATTGAAAAGATCCCAGGATACCACCTGGGGCAGTGTTTCTCAAAGTGGGATTTGGAGACTCCAGGAACCCAAGACCATTCTTGGGGTTTTGGGACCTATCTCTGAAGATTTTTGTTTTATCTGTCCATTCTGATGCTTTTTGATTTCAGTGCCAAGTTTGCATTTTCATTTCCAGCCACTTCAAGGCCAAGTGAACTCTTAAACTCATAGCATTTCACTTTTAATCTTGTTCCCTAAACTGGGGCGTGAGGATCCCTGAGGATCATTCAGGTTGCGGGGGTCCATTCCCCACCAAGTTCTGGGCTGGGGCACAGGAAACACAACAATCTGAAATATCATTTCTGTGGGGCAAGGATGAATAGATGGAGCAAAGTGGATCTTTAGGGCAGTGAAACTACTTTGTATGACACTATACTGGTGGATACATGGCATTATACATTTGGCAAAGCCCATAGAACATACAACACCCAGAGCAAACCCTAATGTAGGCTATGGACTTTGGGTGATGATGTGTCAATGTAGGTTCATCAACTGTCGCAGATGCATTACTGTTGTGAGGGATGTTGATAGTGGGGAAGGTTGGGCATCTGTGGAGATGGGGTAGTCTCTAGAAAGTCTCTGTGTCTTCTGCTCAGTTTTGTTGTGAACCGTTTTATGCTCTAAAAACTCTATTAAAACAAAATTTGAAAAAATTTCTCATTCATTGTTTAAAACATTTTTTCAGCTTAAGGGGATAGTGTATTTAATATTAGATGGGGGGGGAACCTGGGTGGCTCAGTCAGTCAAGCGTCTGCAGCTCAGGTCGTGATCCCAGGGTCCTGGGATCAAGCCTGAGTCAGGCTCCCTACTCAGCAGAAAGTCTGCTTCTCCTTCTTTCCCTCTCTCTTTTTCTCACTCTCTCTGTCTCTCAAATAGATAAATAAAATCTTAAAAAAAAAGATACTGGATAGGGGGTTAAGCCGCATGTAATGGTTAAGAGTATACCCTCTAGGGGCACATTGGTGGCTCAGTTGGTTAAGCATCTGCCTTCAGCTCAGGTCATGATCCCAGGGTCCTGGGATCAAGTCTGTCATCAGGATCCCTGCTCATCAGGGAGTCTGCTTCTCCTCTCCCTTTGCCCTTCCCTGCTTGTGTTCTCGCTCTCTCGCTCATTCTCTCTCTCAAATAAATAAATAAATAAATAAAATCTTTAAAAAAAAGAGAGAGAGAGTATACCCTCTAGCCAGATCCCTAATGCTGCCACTCGTCAACTGTGTGACCTTGGATAAATTACTTAACTTCTCTGTGCCTCATTTTTCCCATCTGTAAAATGGAATAATATAATTTCTGTCTCTAAGGTTCTTTTAAGGATGAAATGGGTTAATACATGCAAAGTACATAATGAACATTGAATGCTCATTAAGTGTGCCTATCCCAATTGTTTTAAAAATATTTGCTAGACAGCACATTTTTAAAATTCAATTGCCATTGCAAGAAAGGTCAACAAATTTGGAAACTGCCTTTCTGTAAAAGATCAGGTAGTTTGTTTTGTTTTGTTTTAATTTGACATCTGTTTTATATACTTTCCACCAGTTAACCAGTGAACCTCTGCATGGTACAAAACATGTTCATGGTCATAGCCCATTTCATGTTAAAACACTGTTGGGGCACCAGGGTGGTGCAGTCAGTTAAGTGTGCAACTCTTGGTTTCAGCTCAGGTCGTGATCTCAGGGTCGTGAGATTGAGCCCTGAGTTGGGGTCTGCGCTCAGCGTGGCATCTGCTTGAGATTCTCTCTCCCTCTCCCTCTGCCCCTCCCTGCAACATGCGCGCGCATGCATGTGCTCTCTCTCTCGCAAATAAATAAATCTTTTAAAAAAAAAAGTTGCTACAAAGATCACAAATAATCCCCTCTTTCTGTGCACCATTTTTGAGGTGTGGCCATGACACAGAGAACAAGCAAGGGCACCAGGTCCATCTCTGTACTATGCAACTATTTTTTTTCCTTTTTTAAGAAAAGGTAAGAATAACCAGAAATAAAAGTTCTGATCATTTCCTTCCCATTCTCCACTCACTCGCCCTGTTTCAGAGACCACTGCCTGACGATAGGGGGCAAACTAATGTGCCTAAAACTTCACCTTGGCCTTCAGTCTGTATTCACGATCATAGATTGCCACTGTTTTTCCCATTTTCCACCTCTTCCCACAGCAAATTCTTTAGATGGGGGAAAATATAATTTTTTTAACATCCAACCACACAGTAGTTACAAGACAGAAAACGTGCCCCTTTCAGTATAAAGATAAGGAAATGGTAGAATGGCTAGCCTGCCTCCATTTTTTGTTTTTTCATTCTTTTCATTTTGTTGTTCTGTTTTTACCAACAGTGGGATCTTTCTGTGCCTGCACGAGTTCTAACAACAACACCTACTGGTGCTTGCGCACGGTTAACGAGACACATAATTTTCTCTTCTGTGAGTTCGCCACTGGCTTTTTGGAGTATTTTGATATGAATACAGATCCTTATCAGGTAGGTCGATACGTTTTCATGTAATGAAGTTTGTTGACAATAAACTAGCCAGAACCTGAGCTTACCTTTCCTGTCCTGGCATCTTGGTCCGCAGCTCACAAACACAGTGCACACGGTGGAACGGGGCATTTTGAATCAGCTACACGTACAACTCATGGAGCTCAGGAGCTGTCAAGGATACAAGCAGTGCAACCCAAGACCAAAGGGCCTGGAAGTTGGTAAGGGGGGGCGGGTTCCTGTATTTTCTGGGAAATTCTTTGTGTCGAGTTTTCTGCCTGTGAAACGTCTCTAGGCATAGACGCACAGAGTTTGGGATACTTACGGGGGAGACTTCCCAGGCAGTTCTGAATATAATGTGTTCTCAAAGTTTACCTCTGGGAGCATTAATGAAAAAGCTAACGCGCCCAAAGATTTGGTGAGCGTTTCATTTCAGTTTCTCCCACACGTTGGTTCTACTAGTAAAGCTTCCTGAATGAAGCATCCACTGGCAGATGGGACGAAAGCATGGGGGATTTATTTGTCATTGCTGCCAACAGGCATAATACAGACTCTAGGTAAACCAGGATATCCTCAAATTTTTAGGTGAATTTGGACGGAAACACCCAATGCCCTGTTTCTGCTTATCACACAGTTGGGAGCTGCCCCGGGGGAGATCCCTGCCCAGGACACAGGCAATTAGATTTCTTTTACCAGGATTTCCCCTCTGAAACTAGAGATACTTGAGTAATGCACTGTCTTGGGCTCTAACAAGCGTTAGAGGGCCCATACGGAGTCAGCCAAATGGTCCCTCCCCGGGCTGCCGCGTTAAACTAACCTATCTCTCCTTTGGTTCATAGGGCCGCAGTTCTTTTCAGTCTGTCCCTGCCCTTTCCTAGTTGATGAGAATACTGATTTTCTCCTAATTCCGGTAGAACTGTAAATTCCAGCAGTCCACAGAAGGAAGGAGAAAGAGCTAGCTCTGGCAAGGGCATGGGCATCAGCAGAGCCTGCCAACCCCAAAAGGGCGAAGAGCGGGACTCCCCGGCAGTGGGGAGCGCTCTGCAGGAACCCCTTGTGTGCAGCTGGGTTTTCTAAGCATCCTTAAAGCCGGTGTCTCGGGGTCCCTGGCAGAGCCAGCATCACCAGCACTAGGTCTTGTGACTGAAAGGGGGGGGCCCATTCTCAAAGGATCAACATCCGCCACCTGTCATTTCCACCATTGTAGGGTCCTGAGGCTTTTGAGCGGCAAAGGTCCCATAAGAAATTATAAACCCTGTGAGATGGGTCACCTCACAGCTATCAGCCAAATTTCTCAGTTAATACCTTACTCAGATGAATGGCCCGCAGAAAAGTCCAGTCCTGACTTCCAGAAGAAGTCTTTTGATCACAACCCCACTCAGCTCAAATCTTTTCAGATATCTTGCTTCTCTGTTTGAGCTTTTCCTCAAATCTTAGCCCTCCACACACCAAAAAGGGGGAGGGGAGCCCAACAAGGCCTAGAAATTAAACCAGTTATTAGAAACACTAGAAATATTACACCCAGACATTTCTCCCCCAAAAGACCTCGCTCTCTTACAGGTGATGACATAACTGCCCAGAGAAGTCTGACAGTCTCTAGGGATGACACACCAGGGGGAACTCATGATTGCCGTTCGGCCCAAAGTAGTCCTCTCCACCTTCTAGACGATTTCTCAGGGAGATGATCATTGGCCCTTTTTTTTTTTTTTCCAAGTGTCTTGTCTCAAAATAAGCAACATTGTACTGAGACTGACTGGAAGGACTTCTCTTCCTGCTCTTAAATGGGCTCTCCTCCTTTCCCATTGCACTCATGTTTCAAATGAACTCCTCTGTGTTTTATCTCAGACCTTTTTATTTATAGCTTTCAATCCTCATTTTGAACCTGTCTACTAGAAAAGCTCTGTGGGACTCCGGCACTGTCTGTATTTAACACAATCTATTTCTTTCTAGGATTTAGATGTTGTGCATGGAAAACCACGTAGTGAATGGTTTTATGAGTTCTAAAGCTAACATAAATTACTCTTGTATTTTCCTATATCAGGAAATAAAGATGGAGGAAGCTATGACCTACACAGGTATTCACACTTTTTTATTCTCCCCCCGCAGCTTCTTTTCCCAATAATTGCATGATCCAGCCATTTCAACTAATTTCCGTTTCTCACCATGTTGCACAGAGCATAGTGTGGGGTGCATGCATGTGCTAACAGCATTCTCCACCAGATTGTGTCATTGGTTGCAGATCTGTCATTTTGCTTTAAATCAGCTGACTGTCACCGCAGGATGTCTCTCAGGGCATTACTCCATGTGTGTTTGCTCATTAGATGATGCTTTTAAGCATGGAATGTTGTGAAAGGGGGAAAAAACAACCAGAATGACCTTTGGGAGCCCTGGGGAGAGGTTGGGAGAATGATTTCCCTTGTGGTCCTTACACGTTGATTTGCTGGAGAGGCTTCATGGAAACTAGTTCGAGATTTTTATGAAATATAATGTCAAAGGCCCAAAAGGAGTAATGGGAATTTCAAGAGCATTCTGAAGCTGAAGTTGGAGGAAATAGGCGCTTCCTTGTGAAGAGCCCTTAATTAACTTGGGTGGGGAAAAGCAGCAGTGATATGATTCAGAAGGCTCTGCAGGGTGGTGGTTGGTGAGCAGAAGGCGCTGGGGTCGGGGACAGAGAGGTCCTTGCATTAGCACAGAGACGATACCGCCTGACACACCCAAACTTCATAAACGGGCCTCAGCCCAACCATCTTGTTCCCTCCGACCCCCACCCATCCCTCCTCTCTCGTCGTGTTCTGGAGGTGGGCACCCGCACACCTGGCATCGTCGGCCCTTGATAATTTTCCACTCTTAGCGTAGACCTCAGGTGGGCTTGTCAGAAATGTGCAGTGTGGGACAGGAGGGGACTGACCTTACCACCTCTACGGTGGGGAAACTGAGGCACGACATGTCGGCACCCTTGCTGATGAATCCATCAAAAGAACATGGACTTCCTTGGTGCCATGCCAGGGCACCCTGTCTACCCCGCCGCCTCCCCTCAAGCCTCCTGAGCTTTAGTCTCAGATTCCCCCTTTACCAGGGCAGCTCACTGGTCTGACCGGAAGCTAAACAACCAGAAAGGTGAGGGGTGGGGGAAGGGGAGATGTCAACAACTAACAAAACAAAGAAAGCTGGGCTTTTGAGGATCCTTAATAACCATGTATGTATCTCTTCTTTTTCTCTTCTCTCCTGTGTTCTTTCCTTTCCTGGCTCTGCCCCACCCCGACCCCACATCACCCCCAGCACACATAGGACAGAGCAGAAGAACCCACTCTTAAGCTGGTCTCAGCCGGGATATGGGCTGACGAGGTAATGTCCCACACACCGGCACTCCTTCGCCTGCCCCCCAGGGGTCACATTAAGACGTTTCCAAAGTGTGACACTTTAAACGGACCAAACACTAAATATTGACTTTACAGTTATTTTATGATGCACTCAATTTTACAGCGAAGGGATTTCCAGTCGAGCTTTCTTTTATTCCCTGTCCTGAAGGAGGTAAAAGGCTATGAACGGGTGACTGAAGCCAGACGCCGGGTCGGAGCTGAGTCAGAGAGCTCTTCTCCATCCAGTCATCCCCGGACAACTTTGAGATGAGGGATGTGGAACCGCAATCCGGTCATAATTAAGTGGCAAACATCTGGGACCCCTCCCTCTCCCTTCCCTGCCACCACCACTAAATCCATCACCCGTGAGGTCCTTTGTCACAGCCTCAGTGACTCGTTATTGTTGGGTCGCCTGTCTGAGAATGTAGCTGTGCGTGAAGGTGACAGAGTGTTACCTATCGCCTTCCTCCCCACCCCCCCCCGCCAGAATTCCTTACCAAAGGACAAATCTAAGGATACTCTATAACTCAGAATGACTGGCATTTTGGGGTCCCACGGTTTCATAAGAGGGCAAGCTGGCTTTCAGTGGGTAGCCACGCTGCAGGCGGGAAATCATGAAACATGGTTACTGAGAGAGCGTCTGCCTGCCTGTCACGCCCAGGGACTCTCGGGATACCCAAAAGCAGTGTTTGATGTGGCCTCACCTGCTGGCGGTGTCCCAGTGGACTGAAGGGAGACAGATGTCAAACAAGCCACTGTCTGCGTGGAACTGCTGAAAAACCCGTCTCCAGATGGTGTCTGTGGGTATGCGGCCCTCCAGTAACAGCACTCCTGACAGCCTTCCTCAGAAGCCCGCATTCTTCAAGAAGATTCTGATTTTTTATTTTTATTTTTATGTTTTGGAAAACTAATCAAATGCATTTTTAATCATAAAATTCAATTATAAAGGACTTTGAGAAAACTGGTTGGCGACCAAACCTGAGGAATTTGAAATTTGAGAATTCAACTGAGTGTTTCAGAAGCATTCACCTTGCACAAGATTGACTACATAATAGCTTTAAAAACTGCCTTCCATTTTGTGGGTTTTGAAAAATTCATCTTTAGATTTGTTTAAATGGCCTTCGAAAAGCAAGTCTGTTCCTTGTTCAACTTCGTTATTTATTTTATTTCTTGATGGCTGTGGCCAGTGCCTGGGGCGAGGCCCCCTGAGAGACTCGGTGGACTCAGCCCGGTCATTTTCCAGTTAGGACAAGCACAGAGTAAGGGCACCGTTGAGGAAGTAACTCCCATGACTCAGGAGATCATTTTTGGCTCAAGTTGAAAGCAGTCATTTCTGTGTTGCAAAATAGAATGGGATCAACAGGTTGAGGGGGTGTTTATTTTTCCCATTGCTTAGGAAAGCTAACGCTGCTTCCTTTTGATGTCCCGGAAATGCTCCTGGCAGGCATGGGGTGCATCTGGCGGCTGTGTGAGGCAGACCGGGGGGGGGTTCTGGGTGGCCTCGCCCTGGCTGCTCCCTGGCCCCTGCAGTGCCACACCCTGGAGACCAGCAGGCCACACTGTGCTTCACCCTCAGCAGCCATGCTTCTGCGCACCTTGCTTTTGCATGTTTTGATTCATCTCCCATGGGGCAACAGCTCATGCCTTGCAGATGGCTGTAGGTGAGCTAGCTGTGTGTTAGGACCTGATTAGTAGCCAGTCTGCCTTGGGTTCAAGTCCTGCCTTGCTTAGTAAGAAGATGAGAATGGAAGGCCCAGTAACAATGAGTCTTATTAGTAAGGTGTACATGGGATGCAAAACATTAACATGAAGGAAAGAGTTCCATTCCAAAGAATGTTCCTATATTTTGTAAGAGACACAAACAGAGATACTCATCAGCACCACTGCCATCTTGTTCATCACTCTTTGGTAATCCAGAGTTCAGTCTTTTTTCTGAACTGCCTGGACTTCGTGAAGGACAGAATCCAACCTCCACTGCCCTGCTCTGTGTTACTTTAATGAAGCTTCACCTGGTTCTCTTCTGTCACATCTCAGAATTCCATTTTATTGATTTTTTCTCTCCATATTTCTTTCCAGTTCTATTGAAAAAAAATTGACACGCATCGCTGTCTAAGCACATTTTATTTGTAAGCTGCCTTGCTAGTCCCGTTGGACTTTTCTGTTTAAGATGCTTGACCAGGGGTTGGGTCAAGTCAGGGATTGGGGTTAAAGGGACCAGCGTCCTCAAGTAACAGAGGACTGAGGGTCAGAGTTGTTAGGGTGTGGGTCAGAGGCAGGGCCACTGTGTGGGATGCAGGCACTGAAATCCAGCCAAAGCTCTGCTAGACAGGCCATGCCAACTGGTGGATAAGTTTTTTTTTTCACACACCAGTGGCCACCCTGGTCAGAATCAGGGGCAGGGACAAGTCAGGATTCATCTAAGCTCCCAAAGAATTCTCAGAATTTGGTCTTACTTTTCCAATAGTGATTCTACTCCCAGTGCCTTGTTTCTTGTACCGTAGAAGAAGAAACAAACATGTTGCAGGACTCGAAGACCCTTCCCTCCAAACTGAGGAGTGAAATTTACCTGTAATCGGCTTCAAAATTGAGAGGAAGATGAGAGGGGGCGCAATTAATCCTCTTTCATCCATTCAATAACTAAAGAAGGAAAGAATCTACATGGCCACCTCTATGCAAGCCACTGCCTTCTAGGAGAACATAGCAAGTATTATCATTACAACACAGAAAACAAAGTGCTCTGACAGGAGAAGACATGACGCTATAAGAGCCTTGTGGGGCCCCTAAACCCACCCCAGGGAATCCTAGGAAGCTTCCCAGGGAGGCGGCGTTCAGTGCTACATGTGGAAGGCAACCCTAGCATGATCTAGAATAGGATATGGAAGGAAGAAAACCAGTCCACCTAGAAGAGAGTGTTCTTTCAAAGGCAAGATTCATTTGGGGGGGATTGTGATCAGTTCAAAGTAAGGACAAGGAAGGGTGTTGAGGGATAAGCAGAAGGGGTCAACAGCGCTGTTTTCACGAAGAGTGTTGTATATAGCCTGACCCACAGAATCTGTCTTCCAAACAAGGATATTTCCACCTGGAGGGAGAAGTAAAAATAATTAAAATTATCTGAATTTGATATCTGTATTTGCGGACCAATGACTTGATCAGTGGATTTATAAAATAATTGTATTTAAAAATGATTTTCTAAACTAAAATTCCAAAAATTCTGGACAAATCCTAAATGGAGGAGGATGCCAGTCCAACAGACATAAACTGGGACCATCCCAGCAATCTAGACAATTTGGTCACCCTGGTTGCAGACTCTGTCAGAAGATTGGATCTTTATCTTGAATGCAATAGGGGGATCTTCAAGAGTGTTGTAAACTGTGAGAAATAATATGAGAGGATTTGGGTTGATCAGATTAGGTAACATACATAGTTGTGAGGACAGTTTTGTGGGTCGGGTTAGTCACAAGGTCTGGCTCCACTGCCTCCCAATTTGGGGACAATTTCTAGCAGTATTACCTGACTTACATTGTTCCTACACTCTCCTAAGTACTTTATGTATGTTAAATCACTTAACCATCACAATAACTTTATGAGGGCAGCACTGTGAGCCCCATTTAATTGATGAGAAAATTGAGTCACCGATAGACCAGGTAACTTTCCCAAGATCATGTAGCTGATAAATGATAGAGTAGCTACCCAAGGAGTCTGAAGCTAGCATGTGCTTTTAATCTCCATACTGTGCTGATTCTCTCGAACAATTTAACCTTTTAACTTCATTTTCTCATCTGTAAAAAGGTGATCATATACATACGCATAATAATACATAAGGATTACATGAACTGATATCTGAAAAGTGCTTAGCACATGTAAGCCCTGAATGTATATTATTCTATGAACGATGTTTGGTAATAAAGTTGAATAGTGAGAGAAATATCAAAGAGCCCCAGAATTTTGAAGGACATTTACCTTCACATTAATGGGTAATAAAATTAGTGGGCTTTTTAAAATAATGAAATATCAAGAAAGAGGGAAAATTATGTGCATTTGCCCCAGTAAGCAGGTATGCGCTTTTAATCAGCCATCAACTATACAAAGTTATTCATCTATAGATAAATGACATAACTTACTATTTATAGTTCTACACTGCCTTCTTAGCTGAACGTTCATAGTCTTGTATTTGTGAAATAAATAGGTGTTCTTGCAATTCATCAATAAAATTAGTCCGCTAGAAATCTTCTATGCATAACAAATAAAAAGGTATTTACGATTGATTGGCTTTTAGTTATTTTGCAGGACACTGAATTCAGAGTCTCTGAAATTTCAAAACTCAAAGCAAATTCCATTTCAGTCTAAAACATGCTGTGTTTCAAGCAGCCTGGATATCACGCACAAGGCACACCGCTTTAGTCCCAAATGTTGGAAACCCTGTGCCTTCAGAAAAACATTCAAAGAGGACACAGAAAAACAGGGAAGGGGTTCGGAGAAAGGAATGGATATGTTAGTGCAGATATTCTGCTGAGGCTCTCTCAATTTTGAAAATCAAATGATTGCCCTCAGAACTGAAACCTGGGAGGGAAGTACAGCCATGTGAATGAAAACATCCCTCCAGTGAGCAGCAATCAACGGAATTACAAGGCTTCTGACTGACCTATTGTTTGCCCCTTGAAATGAGAGACACCTAGCCCGGTGAAAGTCAAAGTTTGCTGTTGAGCACAAGTACCCAGAATCATCTAGAGGTGGGGGCTGTAATGGAGGGGCTCCCACCGTGCTGAGGAAACCCGAGGACAGGAAGAAGAGGGCCAGGAAATTGTGGAGGGAGTGATGCTCAAATTTCATTTTGAAGGCTGAGCGCCGACTCAGATGCTGGGGCAGGGAAGAACATTCTAGGAATAAATGCCAGTGCCGAGGAGGGAGAGAGCCTGGTGTTTTCAGGAAACGCCACTGTTTTGGTGACGCTACGTCAGAGGCCATGTGCGGAGTAGGAACAGAACAGGCCGCTGGAGTCGGTAGGCATCAGGCAGTCTCTCCGTAGAAACTACTCTTTCTGCTTCGTAGGACACCAGTAGTCCTTGTGGATTAGAACACTGCTCCAGAAGAGTTACAGTTCCACGCATACGTGGTCTCTGCTACCCACGCGCAGAGGGGGACATAATTACTGGTCATGTTTTTAAAGATGTATTCATTTTTTTCAAGGAGAGGAAGCAGGGGGAGAGGCAGAGGGAGAGAGAGAATCTCAAGCAGATTCCTTGCTGAGCGCAGAGCCTGACACAGGGTTTGATCTCATGACCCTGAGATCACAACCTGAGGCCAAAGCAAGAGTCTGAAGCTTAACGGACTAAGCTACCCCTGGTGCCCCTAATTATGTGGTCATGCTTTTAAAAGTAAATAAGTGCCACCCAGAAAGAAATGCGACTGAGCTTGAGACCGGCGTGTGCTTTTGAATTTCTCTTAGGGGTTTTACAACCTTTCTGTTTCCCAGGTTGGGTGAGAATTACCTGGAACTTGAAATCATCTACATTTATTCCAAAAATTCATTTTTTCAGAACAAACCTATTCATATGTTTGCTCCCTGAATAAAGAACTTCAGAATGGCCCAAGCAAGAGGGGTCCTTTTGTGAGATGAGGATTGGCAGAAACCAGGACGGAAATGTGGACAATTCAGTTCTAATGTCTAACAAGGATTTCGACTTACTGTTTTGATACAACGGTGCATGTACAGAAAACTTGCAAGAACACTTCCAAGAAATTTTACCCCATTTGCCTTACTGTTCCCCCTTGTTCTCTGGCTCTTTTTCCACATACACACACATCCTTTTTTTTTCCCCTGAATCATTTATAATTTGCCGATATCATGTATCTTTATATATAAGAGCTTTAGTACGTATTTCCCAAGGACAAAAACATTCTTACATAACTGTTGTACAGTTACCAAAGTCAGGCAATTTGACACTGATACAAGTCTATTAGCTGGTCCACAGTCCTTATTCAAATATTGCCAATTGTCCCATAATGTCATATGTATGGTTTGGGGAGGATTTTGTTTTTCTGGTCGGGGATCCAATCCGGAATCACACATTGTAGTAAATTGTCATGTCTTTTAGGTCTCTTTCCATCTGGAATAGTTCCTCGACTTTTCATTACCATTCATGACATTCTAAAGTATACAGGCCAGTTATTTTGTAAAATGTCCCCCAGTTGGGGGTTTTCTGATATTTCCTCATGATTGGACTAAAATTATGCATTTCTGAAGGAATACCATAAACGTGGAAGTGTGCACTCCGGGATATCTTTTTTTTTAAAGATGTATTTATTTTTTTATTTGAGAGAGAGTGGGGGAAGGGGCAGAGGGAGGGGGAGAGAGAGAATCTCAAGCAGATTTTGTGCTGAGCGTGGAGCCCGCCGGCAGGGCTCGATCTCACGACCCTGAGATCCTGACCTGAGCCAAAATCAAGAGTCATACACCCAGCCCACTGAGCCACCCAGGCATCCCTCAAGAGATCTTATAAGGAGATCCGTGACATCCGTTTGGTGGTCTTACCTCTGATTACTTGGTTCACATGTGGTTTGCTAGGTTAATCCACTATAAAATTACTATTTGTCCTTCTTTAATTAGTAATTCATCCACTAGCTTTTGAGGAATTCGTAATTCTTGCCTTAATCATTTTGATGACTGCAAAATGATGATTTTTTTTCCAACTTCATTATTCTTGCTATGTTTCTTTTTTTTTTAAGGTTTTATTTATTTATTTGATAGAGAGAGAATGAGAGATAGAGAGCACAAGAGGGAAGAGGGTCAGAGGGAGAAGCAGACTCCCCGCCGAGCAGGGAGCCTGATGCGGGACTCGATCTCGGGACTCCAGGATCATGACCTGAGCCGAAGGCAGTCGCTTAACCAACTGAGCCACCCAGGCGCCCCTCTTGCTACATTTCTTAAGTGGTACTCTGCCATAGAGGAAAAAAATGCCCTTTTCTCATGTATATGTATATATGTATATATAGCAATAAGGATTCATAGATCCTTATTTTATCCCACCGGAAAACCTTTTGCTACCATTATTTATTTTGATGATCGAAATATCCCAGTGGATATCAGGTGGCTTCCATGTCCTTTTGGGGTGTCCCCATCATCTTTTGAGCACTCTATTGCTTTCAAGCCTAACTATGTTCCAAGTTCACCTTGTAGTTTCACTCCCCCACATCTGAAATCAGCCATTTCCCCAAAGATCCCCAGTTCCTTTCAAGTGGGGAGTGGCATTTGGACCCAAGATCTGGGTTTGAGGTGCATAGAATTGTTACGGAGGCATCTTGGTATGTAGACCCTCTGGGTAGACAGAGCTAAAATACACACGCACGGGTATTGACAGCCATTCCTCTTTCTACAGATATGGAGAATGTGTGGACATAGCTACCTAGATATATTAAAAGCCATATGTTCATACTGATACCTCTAATTCTAACTCAACAGCTCAAGATTCATTCTAGTCTTCTAGTTTCTATGTGGTAACTTCCTTTTCCAACTTTAAGAAGTCTAGTTCCCATTATCCTCAAAGGATCGACTCATCTGTTAAATGCTATAGCACACAGAAAGCAAGTTCAGAATTGCAAGATCCTACAACTGTAAACACAAACCTGCTAACTAGCGTTCAGGATATTTTGCAGGTCCTTCTGTCTTTAGAAGGAGAAAAAAATAGCACTGTGTTTGGAGTTACTGGGGCTAGCTCCCTGCTACCTCCTCCTTTATTGTGGTTATGTTACTCATTTGAAATAGACCAACGTTTGTTTATTTCCATCTGTATTCCATTTTGGGGTCTATTTTTTCTCATCACTGGTAGTGTAATTTCCTCTTTCAGTGTGTAATACTTTAACACAGTTCCAAAAGTCGAAACTGCCAAAAGCATATGGAGAGAAATGTTAGTCCTTCCCACCAGCTCTTCCCACACGTGCGCCGTAGGTAACCAGACTCATCAGTTTCTGTTTTACCTTCCTGTGTTTTTGTTGCAGTAGTAAGCAGATGGTGATATTTGATTTCTCTTACTTTCTTACTTCGAGGGTAGCATACTATATATACAATATCACACTTGGTTTCTTTTTCACTTAAATTACTATTGTCACTTTAAAATCTAACCTCTCCATCAGTTCACAGAGATCTTCCCATTCTCTTTTTCACTTCTTCATAGTAATCTACTGTGGCTGTACCATAATTTATTCAGCCACTCTTTTATGTATGAGATTTCAGTTCTTCTCATATTTTGCAATTACAAATTGTGCTGCAGTAAAGAACCTTGGGCAAATATGTTTCATGTTCTTGAAGATACCTTCAGAGTAAAGTCCTAGTTGTGGGATTACTGGGTCAAAAGTAAATGCCTATATGGACACATTAAATACCGCCAAATTCCCCTCCATATGGTTTGCACCATTTTGCATTCCGGTCATCAGTATATGAGTGTCTGCTTTCAACAGCTGTCAAGCTTTTAAATTTTTTTCCAATTGAATGAGAAAGAAAGGGTATCTCAGTATTGTTTGGATTTGTATTGCTTTTATTATGAGTAAAGTTGAACATGTTTTTGAAAGTTTAAAGGCCATGTTACTTTCCTTTTGTAGATTATCTGGTTATGTTGTGTGCCCACTTTTTTATCTGGTTTTTGAAAGGATTATCAGGAAGGACTTGTATCTTTACGATGCTGAGTCTTCTATACAAGAACAAAAGCTATCTTTCCACCTGGTTAAGTAAATTTTTAGGTCTTTCAGGAGCTTTCTAAACTCATTTCTCAGAGGTTCTGCACATTTCTTGGTAAGTTTATTCATAAGCATTTTATCTTCTCTCTTACTGTTGTGAATAGGGTTTTCCTCCATCATTAAAACCTCTTTGTATTCTCATTTGTGTATATGAGGGCTATCGATTTCTGCATATTAATTTTATATCCTGCTACTTTAAAAAATATTTCTACTTTTGAGTTAATTTTGTCATCGATTCTCTTGGGTTTTCCAGGTGTACTTGTACATTTGTGAATAGAGATAGTTTTGCTTCTTTTCTAATTTGTTGGCTCTGATCCCTCCTGTCGGACTGAATGAACTAATACTTCCAGTACAATGTTACCTGGCTCCTGATCTTTGTGAAAATGCTTTTCAGATTTCCCCACTAAGTGAGAGGGAGGTTTAGGACTAAGTTGTATACATCTTCATCATGTTAAGGAACTAGCCATTGATTTTTTTTTTTAGTGTTTTTATTACTAATGAATGTTGAATTTGTCAAAGGCCTTTTCAGCATCTATGGAGATGCTCAAATAATTTTTCTCTTTCAATTTTCCAATATGATGTTATATTCCAATATGATATATTATATTCCAATTCAATTCAATTCTATTCTATTCTATTACATAGATCTTCCAAGATGATATATTACATTCCAATTATATTATATTATATATTATATTATATTATATTATATTATATTATATTATATTATATTATATTATATTATATTATTATATAGGTTTTCCAGTATGATATATTATATTAACAGATTTGCTAAGAATGAGCCAAACTTTCATTCCTGGAATACATTCCACTAGGTCATCATGTGTTATTTTCTTAATATAATACTGAATTCTCTTCAGTAATATTTTATTTAGGATTTTTATATTATATTAATAAATAATACCAGTCCATAATTTTCTTTGTTTGTACTAGTGTTACCTTTTTAAGTATTGTATTAGTTTTCTATTGCTGCTGTAACAAATCACCATACTGTCTTAAACAACACAAATTTATTCTTTTATTTTTAGTGGTCGGAAGTCCAAAAATGGGTGTTACTGGGCTAAAATCATGGGGTAAGCAGGTCTGTGTTCCTTCCGAGAGCTCTAACAAAGGATCCCTTTCCTTGTCTTTTCCAGCTTCTAGAGGCTCCCTACATTCCTTGCCCAGGGCCCTTTCCCCCATTTTCAGAGCTGGTAGTGTAGGATCTTCAGATCTCCATCTGTATGTCTGTGTGCGCATGTGCACGCACGCACACGTGTGTCTCAGACCTAGGCTTCTGGGCTCGCATCTTCTCACTCCCCTGCCTCCCTTTCCCAACTAAGGACTTTTGTGGTTACATTGGCCCCATCTGGATCCTTCAGAATAATCTCCACATATCAGCGTAATTTAAATGACATCTGCCAAGTCCTTTGTGCCATGGAAAGTAACATATCCACAGTTTCTAGGATTAGGATGTGGACGTCTTTCTCCCTACCACAACTAACAATGTTATAGTTGCTTCATAAAAAGAGTTTGAAATTTTTCTTTGATTTTCTATGCTTTAAAACAGTTTGTCCAGCATTCAGATGCTCTTCTCTTTGAAGGTTTGGTAAAATTCTCCTGTGAAACCAGGGGACCTGG
The DNA here is from genome assembly GCF_009762305.2 of Zalophus californianus. Taxonomy (NCBI): domain Eukaryota; kingdom Metazoa; phylum Chordata; class Mammalia; order Carnivora; family Otariidae; genus Zalophus; species Zalophus californianus. Next base: position 129,127,774 of record NC_045598.1, read on the forward strand.
TGTATCTTCGTACTTTCTTAATAACCTTTCTTTCCCTTCTTTGGAAATGGCTTATATCTAAACTTTCAATTGGGCCAATTTCTTTTTTAAGATTTTATTTATTTATTTGACAGAGAGAGACACAGCAAGAGAGGGAACACAAGCAGGGCGAGTGGGAGTGGGAGGAGCAGGCTTCCCCCTGTGCAGGGAGCCCGATGCAGGGCTCGATCCCAGGACCCTGGGACCATGACCTGAACTGAAGGCAGACACCTAACGACTGAGCCACCCAGGCACCGCGAGTCAGTTTCAATGAACTATTTTTCTGGTCAATTATCTGTTTCATCCAGGTTTTCTAATTCATTTGCTTTGAGGTCTACAAAGTGGTCTCTCATGTTTTAAATTTTGTAGATTTCAATGATTATTTCTCCCTTGTCATTTTTTATTTCGTGTGTGTGAACTTTCTCCCCTTTTTCTCAAGTAGCTGAACTAGTGATTGATTGCCTGTTTTGATACTTTCTTAAAGAACCAGGATTTTGATTTATTAGTTAGATATGTCATTCTTCTTTTTTTTTAAATTTTTTATTGTTATGTTAATCACCGTACATTACATCATTAGCTTTTGATGTAGTGTTCCATGATTCATTGTTTGTGCATAACACCCAGTGCTCCACGCAGAATGTGCCCTCTTTAATACCCATCACCAGGCTAACCCATCCCCCCACCCCCCTAGATATGTCATTCTTCTGTTCTTTACCGCATTAATTTTTGCTTTCACCTTTATTATATCCTTCCTGGTGCTTTCTTTTGATTTACATTGTTCTTTCTGCAGCTCTTTTGAGTTTGGGGTTTAATTCATTTATTTTTTTCAGGGCGCCTGGGTGGCTCAGATGGTTAAGCGTCTGCCTTCGGCTCAGCTCATGATCCCAGGGTCCTGGGATCGAGCCCCACATCGGGCTCCTGGCTCAGCAGGGAGCGGGCTTCTCCCTCTCCCTCTACCTCTCCCCCTGCTCATGCTCTCTCTCTCTCTGTATCTCTGTGTCTCGAATAAATAAATTCTTTAAAAAAATTCATTTATTTTTCATGATAAAAGTGTTTAAGGCTAAGGATGCTTAAAATGATGCATAAGTATCATGCCTTATGTGTCATAGGTTCTAATGCATAGCATTTGCATTATCATTTTTTTAAATTCTGCACTTCTAGGTTTGTATTTTCCTTTTCACCCAGATGATGTTTGTCAGCTTCCAGGTGAAAGGGCTTTGTTGTTGTTTTAATGTTATTAATTTCTTGTTTCATTGTATTGTGTCAGAGTGTTTGTAATATTTCTATTTTATGCAACTTACTGATATTTTGTGTGTGTGTGACCTAACACAATCAAGTAATGTGAATTTCTATGTGTGTTTGAGAAGATGTGACTTCTACCCTGGGAGTATACTATTGGACACATTTAAATGAGAACTACCTGACTGATTATATATTTAGGTCTTCTAGGTTCATATTTATTTTTAGTCCACTTGGCCTGTCTTAGATTGAGTATCACTTATTATTATGTTTCCATGTATTTCACTTGGCATCTTTTACAGATAGTTTCTTCTTTATAAAGATGGTTTCCTCCCGCCTCCCCCTTTGGAACTTTGTAGGATTTGTCTTTTTGTCCTATTGGTTGCTTTTGAACTTAAACGTTTTAATGCCCCTAGTCCCCTGTTTCTTATTTAATCTTGTATTATCTCATTGATCAGTTTTTAATGATGTTCTTTGACTCCCACCTATTATTTCAAATCAACTCTCAATGAGCTTCTTCTCTTTCGGCTTTTCTATCTTCCCTCCCATTTCTGGTTACATTATTTTTGCTTTGTCATATAAAATGTATATATTATCTTTCGACCCTTCTCCTACCTTTATCAAGTACTCCTAAATCTGATAAGTACATTAAATGCTCAGCATCAGTGTTTTTGCTGGTTTCTGCAGTGATTTCTTGGTTGGATGGAGACTGTTCAAGAAAAATTGATGTGGACAGTATTCCCTGCATTCTTACATTTTAATTTTTAGACCTGTTTTTTCTGTAGCCTTGATATTTGAAAAAGAGCTTGGATGGTTTTAAGATCCTTGGTTTGTACTTTAATTTCTGATTTAAGATGGTTTTCACACCCTGGGGTGCTTGATTGAAAACACTTAATTTACTTGGTAATGTTGTATTGTGGTTTTCTTCACTTTATGGTTTATTTTGGCAGGGCATTTGGCATTTTCATAAGATGACAGATTTTGTTATTCTTATTTTCTATTTTCTTTTCTAACAATTTTGTCTAGATTCAGGCTTCTTTTCTTAATTTCATGGATTTCAAGTATTTACAAGATTTCTAGTTTAAGAGGATCCTTTCTAGTGGGTGTAACCAAGTCTACTATCTTTTTACTATTTTATTTTATTATGATTTGGGGATGGGAGTAGGGGAGGTTGTATGGCGTTTTTTCTCTCTCTTTTTTCCTTACAGGATCTGACATTTCCCCCCCGCTTTTGCTGCCCTTTTCCTTTATCTCCCAGTTTCCAAAGGATGTTGCTTCTTGCTTTGTGTCCTTTCCTTCCTCCCTTTCTGACTGCCACCTCGATTCATGCCCACTTCCGAGTCTCTTCCTCGTCTCCACCACGGTTTACCAGGATTCGTACAGTCTTCTCTACATCAGGTTGACATGCTTTCCAGTGATGGCTTCAACTCAGTTCTTGGCTGCAACCTCATTTCCTGCTTCTCTGGTCCGTACTGTTTTCCCAGGGCTCGTGCCCAGAGTGCGACATACAGCTCTGTTGAGATTCGGTATTAACTTTTTTTTTATTTTAACTTACAGGTTGTTTGAAGATTACATAATTTTCTATCTTCTAGTTTACTAAGAATGTGGTTTTGTGTAGTTTTACTTATTCTTCCTGCTGGTCCATATTGCTTTGTGCGTAGTTGATCACATTAATCCAGGCTGCCTCTTTCTAAATGGTACTTGAACATAATAAGAGAAAAGATGCTATTTCCCACAGGACTGTAGTCACCTTGGTGACATAGAAAGATCTGAAGAGAGAGAAAGCTGGTGTGTTCTTTGTACACTGTGGAAACCATTCAAAGTTTGACTTATCTGGAGCATAGAACTTTTAGGGCAAAAACAAAATCAAAGAAACAGATTCAAGCATTGGATTTGAAGAGTTTAATTGCACTGACATTTGTTTTTATACGGAGTGCCACGGAGCATAAAAATGTGTGACTAAGCATTGCCTCTTACATTAAAACGCTTTCAAATTCATCATTCGCCCAGCGACACTGTAGATGGTAAATGTTCCATCACACAACTATGCTCGCATCTGACAGATGAGGGACCAAGACTCAGAGAGCCTCACTCATGTGATGTCCTGGTTGCAAAGTTGCCTTGAGTAGAGCCAGGAGTAAAACACCAGCCCCCTGACCGATGATGCCATGCATTTCCATCACCAACTGTGCTTCATCAGAGAGGTTTGCACTCGTTTGTGCCTCTTTCCAATGTTTTGTTAATGTTCGATCGCTTCTGTAACCTAAGTCCCCTCCCTGACAACAAATGACTAGGGGAAAATATTTTTTAGCATTGTATTTCAAATGGATTTGCTCTGCTAAAAACGACGTAAGTTGCTTGTCCGATAAGTAAGAAATACTTTCTCCCCTAATGATCCACCTCCCTCTCTCTTTTCACAGAGGACAGTTATGGGATGGATGGGAAGGTTAATCCGCCCAGCCTCGCTGCAGATGTCAACTGGCAAGGTCTGGAGGATTTATACAGAGTGAACGAAAGTGTCTATGAGGACAGACAAAACTATACACTTAGTCTGGTTGACTGGACTAATTACTTGAAGGATGTAGATAGAGTATTTGCACTGCTGAACAGCCACCAGGAGCAAGACAAAACAAATAAGACTGCAACTGCTCAAAGTGATGGGTCCCTGGCTGGATCTGCTGAGCTCTCTGCGCCAGTAGAGAGAGCCTCCGCGGAGTCAGATGAGGACCCGAGTCCTACGGTTGGGGAAGCGCCTTATTGGACCTGGCCGGCTGACCTTCGAACCCTGCCTTTGAACCAACCAACATTCAGTCCAGAGACAAAACTTGAATGGAACAACGACATTCCCGAAGTGAGTCGTTTGAATTCTGAACACTGGAGAAATCATAAAACTGACACGTGGACGGAGCACGAAGAGAGAAATCATCTTGCAAGCGATTTTAGTGGCAACGGCCTCACAGAGCTGGTGCTGCCACCCAGGCCCCGGCTGCAGCAAGAATTTCCCCGGGGGGCTGGTCCAGGGGAGGATGTTTTTGATCTTCTTCCCCGGGGGGGCAGTCCAGGCGAGGATGTTTTTGAAGATCAGCTGCATCTTCCTGCGCATGCTGATGTGGATTCCATTCATCAGCCGATCAATACGTCTGCCAGGGAGCAGCCGACCAACTCCAGCAGCGAGAAGAGGTTGAACAAGGCGAAGAGTCACAAGACGGGGAGCTTACAGAGTCTCGAAGGCAGTGCCTCCTTTCCACTCTCCTCCGATTAGCTGAAATTGTGACCTTACCCTAAACACAGTATTTTTTTTTAACTTTTTGTTAGTAAACTAATAAAGGCAATCACGACAGCCAACATTCTAAGCTACCCTAGGCACATAGGCGCAGAAGTTAGGGCGCAGGTCAGCAGGAGGCACACAGGGACTCAGTGTTGTAATTCACGATTGGTCCAGAATAGAAAGAAAGGTTGACTCGTGTTTGTTTGTGGGGAGACTAAAACAGTATTATCTTTTGAAAATGATAGGGATATACCTATCCAAATATTATCCAATCAAGATGGCTAGAAGTGTAACTTTCTGGGTTTCTAAAACTTGACCTCCTCCATGAATTTTTCAGCACATTTTCCACTGCCCGCCTAATGTGGTTTTGATTCCTTTTTTAACCACTGGAACTTTTCAGTGCCATCACCTTCAATGATTTTGCACTCTGAGATCAGAATACCATGTCTCTTTGGTTAGTCTTTTTTTTTCTTCCCATAGGCTTTTCATAGTCTCACTCCTTGCTCTCAGTGTGACCACGGGAAGTAGACCCCAAGAATGACACACAGTATGGATGACATATTGTTCAGCATACGCTTTTGCCAGAAGACATTGCATGCGTTTTCCTCGACTTGCTAAACTTGATTAGCAGAAAGGCATGGCTAACGATGTTGGCAGTAAAAATAAATAAATCAACAAAACCAAGATTGTCTGCTCTTTCTGTGCCTAGCCTCAAAGTGTTCATCATATGCTTCAGATTGCGAAATTTTTATTATTTTATTAACATGATAAAAGGACTGAAGACTTTTTTTGCTCATCTTCGTTTTCTTGACCTGCCTAGTAAGGTCAAGTTTTGAGAATATATGCTTAGTTTTGAATTTATATAAGAAATCTTTTTCAATAAAACAAACTCACAAATGTTTCATATTTTAAACACACCATATGTGTTATATGATTATTTTTAAGGCCTTTACCAAGTTCTGATTTTTTAAAGACATAATACAAGACTGCTTTTGAAATTCTGTATTCTTGAAAATATTCTTGTTATGTATTAGATTTTTAAATACCAGCAAAAGGATTACCTCAGTGAGAATTATCAGTACCCTAGCCAACTTCCCAAGAAGGTTTTTTTTAGCTTAACAGTGATTTTCTTTTTATTTTTAGATCATTCAAATGCATAGGTAAATTATGTTTTCTTTAAGTGTTTAAGGTAAACTCTTTTAAAGAAAATTTAATATGTTGTAGTTGAATCTTTGATAACTTTAAGTCTTTATCATAGACTCTGTACATATGTTAAAATTAACTAGCTCTTTATCAGATGTGTGTGTCACCAGCTGAATGACAGAAGAAACATATTTATGGTCATGAATGATGTGCTTTGTAAAAAGGTTTCAAGTTATTAGGACGCATACTGTGTTTTTTAATCTTGTGTAATATTCTGTGATACTTTTATAGAACAATTCTGGCTTCGGGAAAGTCTAGAAGCAATATTTCTTGAAATAAAAGGTGTTTAAACTTTACCTGTTCCAGAGAAATGAGCTTATTACCAAGTTTTAGTGCCACACCCATTCTTTGCAGGTAAAATCAAGTCCTGATCTCAGTTGGACATGGCTGAATATTCGCCACATTTGTAAAACTGCCCCAAAGTCCATGTATTCTAGAACATCAGACTGATGATTTCAGTGTAGATTTGCCTCCTTGCTTCAGGGAGGCCGTGGCAGAGACAGCACAAGACTGGCTCCCCACCATGGCCCCCGAGCAGTTACGTAGGGCCAGTGTTTGGCTGAATCCTCTCCTGTCACCATCTTGACATCTTTCAAGATATTTGAACAAGGAATCCCACCTTCCCTCACTTCACCAAACCAACAAATTATATAGCCGGCTCTGGGCAGCGCAGACGGAGTTTTCCAAAAGCAAGAGGACCGATCCACTGAAGGAAGCCCCAGTTCACCGGGGACGGGGCCATGGACTTTGATCAAGACCCAACCACCCTCCAATACCTCGTTTCTCCCAGCTGACAAATGCCATATACTGCTTTCCTGCTCCAGATTTCCTGAGGAGCTTCCTCTTCTGCAGGTCGAGGGGCTGACAATCTGCGAAGGTTAATAGTAAGGGGCGAAGAAACAAAAGCAAAGGGCTTTTTGAGATGTGCTAACCCAGTCCTGAGATAATTGAGGGAACCATCTGTATTGGTTTGCGAGGGCTGCCATAACAAAATACCACAGACTGGGGGGCTTAAACAACAGACAGTTATTTTCTCACTGTTCTGGAGGCTGAAAGTCCAAGACCAAGAGGCTTTGATTTCTTCTAAGGCCTCTCTTCTTGGCTTTCAGATGGCCACCTTCCCTGTTGTCTGTGCATGTGCAGCCCGGGCATCTTTTCTTACAAAGACACTAGTCATTTCAGATTAGGGCCCACCCTTATGACCTCATTTAACCTTAATTACCTCTGTAAAGGCCCTCTCTCCAAATACAGTCACACTGCGGGCTTAGGGCTTCAATATCTGAATTTTGAGGGGACACAATTCAGGCCATAACACCACAGATTCATCAAGAGAAGAGTTTTAGATAATAGTGTTGACCAAAGCAACATCATTTTGCTCCCTTCTTGCTCCTTTCCTACAAAATGTGACTAAGCCAAATATTGCTATCCTGAAGAAAATTCCATTTTAGTTCAATTCAGTAACTATATATGGAGTACTTACTATGTGCAAAGGGCATGAAAGAGACTCGGATTTTGAAGAGTACTTAGAAATTGGCTAGCCGACTGACCTTGTTTGATCTCTGAGGAGCTGATGCCCAGAGGGCTGAGCTGATTCCCCAACTGCCCATTTCCCACCGATTTAGAAGAAGAAGAGGTTTGCCAGAGGCAGGGCTAGCCCCTCTCCACTTTCTCCATTTACACACACACACCACACCACACCACACCACACCACACCAGATCAGGGAAGGGAGAAACCATAGTGAAACCCCATGTGGAAAAGAGTAGTGGAAAAAACAATGGACATGAATTCTAAATTTTACTACCTATGAGCTGGGGAAAGTCACATAACCTCTCCTTGACGGTGAAATAAGAGGTGTGACTCGAGGATGGCAAATACATCACATCTGTGCTTTCTTTTCCTAAAACGTGCCCAGGGGAGACATTGCTAGTGCACGAGGACACTGCTGCGTGAAGCCAGAGCACTTGCACCCTTAGAATCCTTCTCAATGCAGCCAGCTACACTGTTGAGTTGGTATTGGAGAATAAGACACAAACCTACTTACCATATCCAAACTAGATAATATCTGAGGCTCCTCCGAGCCTTCTTTAAAAAAAATAAAATAACCCTATCTGCAGGGGTCTTGGTTGAGAGAAGGAATGAAGACTTAACACTCCCACCCCATGCCAAATGTACCTAAACATGTTGCTCTTCTAAAAAAAGATTTTTAAATGCCTATTGTTCAGAACTTGCTTTAGAGCTACTATGATCTCAGCTATAAGAAGGTCCTCAATTCCCCCAATTAATCCAATTCTGCTTGATATTTTCAAATTTTATTTGCTTGATATTTCCAAATGTATTTGGAAAATATTTTCAATATTTTCAAAATTTATTTTAATAGAAAACAAAAGATCTTAGAGCAATTAACACCTCAGTGTGGTCCACCACCTGGTTCATTTAAGCCCTCATGACCTCTCCTCGAAGCTGCTGGAAAAGCTGTAATAGCACCCTAAGCCCCTTCCCCTCCAGCCCCACTCCATCTCATCCTGCACTTGCTGTCTTTCATTACCTGGCTCAGACCTCAGCCTCCTGCTCAGAAATCTTCGGTGATTTTTAACAACCACCCCCCCCCCCACACACACACACACACTGGAAGCTCTAGCCTTCCATCTACCCATCTGCTCCCCTTCCCCCTTGCCTTTAACTACCAGCTTCCCCTGGATTAGTGCCACCTTCCCAAGTCTGAATTCCCCATCCCAACCTGTAAAAATCTCATCCATTCTTCAATTCCCGTACTTTGTTTTCCCTTTTACCTTATCAAACTTTATCTTTTCTTTCCATGTAAACTTCCCTCAACTCCCCCACCCCTTGGACACAGTTATCTCAGCCATTTTTACTTTACTTTCCCCCAAGGAAGAGAACACTGGTGTTGTACCAAGTCTGAGGCCAATGGAGTGAAAGCGACCGGCCACATTCATGACCTTGCCATTTGTCCCATTTCTGACAAGAGACCTACCTAATGCAACTATTGTCCATACTGGTCTAATTAACTCAGCTTCCTCTGGTTGTGTCATTGATGCTGAGGACTTCAGCAACACAGTACCTGGGGCCTTATAGTGCGCCCACTATTGTATAAAATAAGCAGAGAAAATGGCTTCCAAAAAGCAGATATTTCCTGTTGAGACTAGGGAGTACCCTGCTCCCCGATATCGGGGAAAGCACTGCAGAGGGTTGGGGGACAAAGGGAGCTACAAATGTTGAGGTCTTTTGTGCTGAGCGTTGCCTCACTTTTCTGCTAGCAAATGCACTTAAGTGGTGGACAAAGGTATCTACCCTCTATTCTGAATTTCTAGCCCCTACACCCGTGTGCCTCCCAGGACTCAGGAATTCAGAATCTATGTCTTCTACCCCCAGTCCTCCTCTTCGTTACCCTACCTCCAGCGCCAACGGCACAGGAGACCCAGAGCCATTGTGGAACCAATCCAATTACTAATGGGTTTCAGCAGAAGAGGAGATGTCATTGCCACCCTAATACGAATCTGGTCACAAAAAGCCCCATTACAACTCAAGCCCAGAAACCGGAAGGGATGAGAGGTTAGTAAAGCATGTGATTCCCATCATTACCATTAGGTGTCACTCTAGCGCAACTCATGACATCTTTCCTTCCAGCCAGGCTCCGCCCTTCGCAAAGCTGCCACTTCATTGATCTCTAAAGTAGCGGCACTAGGTTTAGACAAGAACACAGCTAGAACAGCTTGATCCATGGCAGGCTTGCTCTTTCTTTGATACTTAGGATCTTAGCCAATCCAGAAGACCAAAAAAGGGTTTAGCTTTCTACTGATGTATATTGGTATTATGAGTTGGAACTGCATCAGACTTTGACGTTTAAATACAAAAGTGAGTACCAAATATTGATCTCCTTGCTTTCCAAAGACTTTTTGCAATTAAAAACGGTTTTTTGCGCACCCCCCCCCCCCCCCCCCCCCCGCCGCCCACGCCAAAGCTACAGAGGCCATCTTCGCTCAGCTGGCAATTTTTAAAAGAAGAAAAGAACTGGATGCTTTTTAACAGCTCTTAAAATGCTGAGATTGAACCAAGTTTGGGGCTAATACAAGGAAGATGAGTGGCCACATTCATAACCTTTCCTCTCTCCTCATTTCTTAAAAAGAAACTTTCTAGTGTGTCTCTTTCAAAAAGCCCAATATCTGAAATGATTCTGCCTCTCCCTTGAGTGTGTGGGATATTTAAGAGAGTCGAGTGAAATCTCTAAATTGCCTAAATTGCACCCATTGATGAAGAGAAGGTAGACTGGGGATGAGGGTACTATCTGCCCTTTGTGTAAACGGCTTCCACAATGAATGAACAAGGCCCTGGAGGAAAATAAGTGTTTATCCAGAAACCAGCAAAGACACACACACACACGTAACTCCTGTATCTTGGGCCATTGTGACCCTTTAGTTGAGCTGTGCCAGAGGGGTGACTGAGTGAGAAATGGAAATCAATTGCCTTGCTTTACACCTATGGAGTGCTCCAGGCAAGGTTCTAAAAATAACCACTTTGTGCTCCAGTCGTGAGTCATGCTGTTATTTCCGGAGCTCCTTTGCCTCCCTCCTCCTCTCACCCAAAGGTTTTGGATGCCTTAGCAAACTCTGCTGTCCATCAGAAGAGATCTCAGAGACAAACTAATTTCAAGCCAACACACTTTATTCTTTTTTTTTACTTTTTTCTTAATTTTCAATGATCAAGTATTCAAGATGTTGTAAACCAAAGTTTATTAGTACATTGACAAGAGATTTCATTAAACACAAGGAAATTGAACATCTTTTAAATTACCCTAAGAGGTCTCCAAATAAATACTCATTGTAAAAATCACAAAATCAAACTCCTTTATGTAACAATTCAAAATGGCCTTTCATCACCAACACTTTCACACAACACACACACACCGAACACACACTCCACCAGGATCCTAATGCCAATTTATTTGACGCAGTATTACATCTCCTTTAACTGAAAAGCTAGAGGTGGACTTGCCTATTTCGTGCTTCTAAATTAACATTTGGGGCTTTGGGTAGAGGTATGTATTTTAAGAAAAATGCCCACTATAAAGCCTTATTGTTCTGATTTTTAATTTCTAGATACAAAGTTTAAACTCTATTTGTTCACCCCTTTGGTTTAATAGGTCCCTGCAATGACTTTAGTTTTGGATATTTTCTCCTCTGATTTTAACATGTAATAGAATACCAGAAAAAGACATCTTCTAAACCCCAATTATTAAAAACACCTCACAAGGGTGTCAGTTTTTTGGAGAAGAAATAAGAAGAAATAAGTGAACTCATTTTCCCCTCTCTCTGAAATTATTTGTAGCATCTGATTATTCTTGCTAAAAGAAATATCAAAAGCACTGAGTTTTCCATAGAAAAGGTACTCTTCCTTACAGTCCTCATGTTTGCAGTGCAAAGTACATGGATTAACTGCAGTAATGAGAATAATGAGTGCTTGTTTTCTGGGAAGCTCTCTAGATTTCCAAAAGCAAAGCACATGCAGTCCCTTGCCAGTGAAACACTGTAAATTCAGTGTTACATTTTGTGTGGTGAGCATGCATCATCAAATACTTTTAGCACCGAGGCATTTTTTTTTTAATGTTGCAAAAGCAAATACCCAAGGAGGGTTTTCATCATATTTGACCCTTCTTAGGGCTGAGTAAAAATGAAGTGCTTAAAAGAACCTATTCAAACATAACACAGATCTGATTCCAATGTAGCAAGAAGCCTGGGACAGACACAGCCAGCAGCATCCTGGAAGATGAGGAAAGGAGAGAAAACGGAAAAGATAAAGTGCACAAGACTACTACCTTCGCCTGCCCGCCACGGCACGCCCTTCTATGCCAGGAAAGAGGAATTACAAATAACGTGGAGAGGCTACCTATGGTCTGGAGAACAGAACTAGCAAACCTGCAGTCTAGGCAATTCTGGGATTGTACAGTATTTTGATATCTATCTGCTACTTAGAAGACTCCAGATGCACCTCTATAGCAATAGTTAGACTCGTGTTTCTGCACCATCGAGGATGTTTGAAGTCCACACATGCTAAAAGTATAATTGGCTTGGCCAATTGACTTGCGCTCTCCTACTGCTCCTGGGCACACCAGAGAATTTCCAGAAATGCTTCAGGTCCATTCAAAAACCATGCAGCTGCTCTTTGGTTGATGCAAAACAGGCTCCAAAAAGAAACTTTCTGGTTCCACGTCCACCAAAGAATGCAAGCTGGAATTGCAGATGGAGGAAGAATTTTCTTGGTAGTTTGGTGAAAATGCAGGACGGTCATTATGACTTCCTCCTTCTTTGATGGCTGCATTTCCAAGTGCATGCTCCCGTTTGTGACCACAGCACAGGGACTGACAGCAACAATCGCACCAGTTGTTTGGTACATAACATGTAACGTTTTGTCTATGTTCATTTAACATGTAGCACTTTGTATATGTTCATTTAAAACTTTTATTTAGGAAACTTAAAACCCATATTCACTAAAAATTAATGGAAATGTTAACATTCTGAAAGAGGAAAACACAAAAAAGAAAGCATACACTGAAAATCCCCAGAGCTCAGATTCAATAAATCTGAACCACATTTCCTCATGATTCATTTCAGAAATTCTACTGAGACTCAATGCTAACATCAAAATTGGATTTGTTCTATATTAAATATGAACTATAAATAAATACTTGAGGTATGTTATGACAACTTTGAATATAACGCTTAGCTAAATAAATGTAAATTTACCTTGAAAATCTAAACATTAAATTTTGATGTTTCCTACAGATTTTTTTTTCTACACAAAGGAATAATAACTTCTCTACTCTTCAGAAAGCAAAAAATGAAATGCTTTACCTCACTAAATTATAGTCACACTTGTCTTTGTTAACCAAAACCATTGTAGGCATCATATAGTGTAAGAAGCAAGTGATGGAGACAGAAACCTGCTTCTGAACCCTAACTTGGCCACTCTGTACAATCCTAAACAAATCTCTTTACCTCTCTGAGCCTCAGTTTTCATGATGTTTAAAAAAAAACAGAATAAAAATAGTTATCTTGCAAAGTTATTAACAGTATTAAAATAAATGATGTATATTAAGTCCTTGACAAAATTCTCTGAAATAGTCAACACTCCACAAAAGATAATTTGTTTCTTCTCTGCTCCTCCTTCCCCCCCCCCGCAACTTAGTTCTAATGACTTTTGAATGTTTTCAAGAATGAAATCTACCTACAAAGGATAAGGACTTCATACTAATGAAGATAACAAAAAATGTGCTCCAACCACCCACCTTCCCCCTGGGTGTTTCTAAATTAATAGGCTAGACTCATAGATATTATACTTGCATATTAAAGCCAAATAATACATTATAATCTACAGAGTTGATAAAAGAACAAGGTGACCTTTTTTCCAAAACAAGTAATTAGAAGCCTAAGTTCATGGAAAGTGGGAATTAAACTTACAATAGTTATACATTATTAATACATTAATCTACAGAGATGATAAAAGAACAAGGTGACCTTTTTTTCAAAACAAATAATTAGAAGCCTAAGTTCATGGAAAGTGGGAATTAAACTTATAATGGGAGCTATGACCATGAAGTAACAAACATATAAGAACCTCATATCTACAATTAAATGGTGCCATTTATAAAATAGTCACTTTAGTTGAGTATGCAATATTCCAAGGATACTACCAGGACCCAAAGCATTCTTAATTGGTACGTATTCTAAAACTTCAGTCTTCTGTGATTTTTCATTACTTATTCTACATGAACCAACAACACATTAATGATACACCCACTGTTTATAAGTATCACATACTTGAGGAAGTACAATATTAACAATTGTGGTGTACAATTCAGGCCAATTTCTTTGAATTTTGGCAGGTCAACCTAAAGAATTTCATAGAGCAGCAGATGGGTAATTGGCTAAAATAGTGCCTGATAAAGAACTGGTCAATGGTTGCTGAACTGGATGGACGACTGTTCAGGGTAGAGAAAGGGGACCGTCTAATTATATGTGAAGAGTCTGTCACTTCCTACCCTGGAGTTCTGAGAGCAGCTCCTTTTTAAAATATACTACCAAGAAGAGAGAGATTCTAAGAGTGTTGGAACATACAATCTTAGCTTTAAAAAAAAAAAAAAAAAGGTGCTAATCCCACCCAAATTCTCTCAATGCAGTTCTTTAGCAATTAGAGGAGAATTAAGAAAATACCACCTCTCCCCATCCTGTATATCTTTAGCTCCAACACAAAAGGAAACTTTCTAAAGGATCTAAAGGATCAAAGATCTCCCATAGAGAGTAAAAGAGAACCCTGAGGGAGCAGAGTAGACACTAAGTTAATCAGCAACATTCTCTGAAGACCTTCAATATATACCACATGGAGGGAAGTTGGACAGACACCAGAGTAACTACAGGCAACAGCAGACTTATGACTCAGCCAAATGAGACCGCTCCAAAGGAAGTCCTTGTTACCTGTCCACTGGCTCAACCCCTTACAGACATTATTCGGTCTAATAATGATAACCCTCTCCAAAAACTGCATGCCACCAAAAGAACCATTTGACAACACCGTTCTCAGGTGGAGAGGAAAACAACCTTGAACTGTTCACGCAACTCCACCAGTGTCTCCAAGGGTGAAGGGCAAAAAGCCTGAATCATGGGACAGTTCTGTCCCTCATGTATCCCCCTGTGGAAGAGTGTAAGCCAGCTAAGGAAATCAGTTCCCAAATTAGCCCCTACATAAGCATAGGCTCCTTGGCAGAAACTGTTCACAATTATATTGGTATTTGGACCTTACAGTACCTCCTAAGTCCGGGTTGTCAAGGATTCTTTTTCTGAGCAGACAAGATCCCAGGAGTTAACTTGCTATCAGTCCAGAGTGCAGCTGGGAAGCATCTACCTTCAGAATCATGTAGAAAGCATTCTGTGTGGCACCTAAGTCAAAGGGATGTGCTGGCAGGAACTGAAAAGGATGATGGATAATGAACCCAAAGTGCATTTAGGAACAGAAAAATCCTCTCGCAGAATTGCTTCGGGAAGGTTAACAGGAGGAAGGAATCAAAGAGAGATGCAAAACTGTTCTAACTCTGATAAAGTGGAATTCAGTATGACAGGCAAGTTGATTTTAAATAATTTTCAATCATGACTTAGGATCATACTCTCATAGCTCACAGATCTCCCTCCTCCTGTATTCAGAGTGATTTTCACATCACAGGTATAGGTTTCCTGATTTAATTACTCAGCTTCAGGGGCCAACCACGGCAATTTTCTGTACATAAGAAAGAAAGTGATACAGATTTGCTAGGGTTTCCAGGCGTATAACTAAAGCAATCAGATGGGACTCAATCTTACCTCTGTGGAATTTCTTTCTCCAACTATTTTGAGTGTCAAGGTTACAATTCTTAGCTACCCTTGTGTGGGCCCATGAGAGCTAAAAGAATTTATGCAGCATTTTTCTCTGGATGAGAAAGCTATCAGTTTCTCTCCTTATGATGCATCTCAAATTAGGTTCTAGCCATATTGTTTAGCACTCTAGTTTTAAAGCCCCTGGCAAAAGAATACTGGAGTTTATATTCAAGCTATCAGATTTTATGATTCGGCAGACTCTTTACCTTATGATGGGGCAGACAGACTAAAAGAGAATATGTCTTATGAAATAAAGTAGCTGTTCCTTTTGTCACACTATGCATATGATTCCTTTGAAGCATCTGAAAGATTCTACCTGATTTATAACTCTGCTATGGCTTAAAATGCTATTAACAGTACTTCAGGGAAAGTTTATTGTCCTCTTTTCAAAACGTTATCTGCTTTAGTCTCTTGAAAGAAAAAGTTAACATGCTGCACTTACATGTTCCCAATCAAAATTGCATAGTTGAGGCAAATTCATTTGTGCTTTGTAGCGGAACTCACAGTAGGTGTTCATATCTAAAAACTCTTGATTTGTAAATGCAAAGTCATGGTCAAGCTCACCTTTGTTTGGAGTGTATGGTAATGATATGTACAGCCAGGACACTTCCCGGGGTTTTGTTAACCAGGCACCTCTCAGCCTTATACCACATTGGAGCACGAGCATGAAATTAACATAGCGGAAATGGTAACAAATCTATCTAAACTCCTCCTTCTTGGAGAGAAGGGGGGAAAGGCTCTCAGTCTTGTTGAGGTATCCAGCCCTCAATCAATAGTGGCTGTGTATACTGAGTTTTGTTGGTTTGAGGATTGTGTCTTTAGAGGTTAAAAAAAGAAAGAAAGAAAAGAAGGCACGGGTGTTTCTCAAGTTGCCATATTCAACTCAACCAACAAAACTAAAGTCTTCCATTTTCAAGCTTCAGGAGGGAGGCTACATGGCAGTAGGGCTTTCTTCCAGCCCCGGGTCTGGGGAGGAGCTTATTGCTTCGGGGAAGGGCCCCGGATAGGTCTGTGCTGTGTACTGGATCCCTTTCTGCAGACCAGTCTCTTCGGGGAAATCCCCCTGGCTGCTGAAAGCTGGACAAGATCTAGTCCGGGCACCCTTATTGGCGTTGTCGGTGTGGCCCACCATCTCGCTCACTGTGTTCAGAGGAAATTCTCTCCACCTCTGCCTCTGCAGCTCGTCCTCCTTGTATTTAATGGAGTACCAGGCCAGAAAAATAAAAATGAAGCCAACAAATTTGAGGCCGGCCGCCAAACCAAAATAGACAAAACGAAATGATGTCACGTTGTACTCCCAGCAAGAGCCTTGCACTCCACATTCCTGTTGCCAGAGCATGCAGGTGGTGTCAATAACTGCTCCAAAGTAAATTGGAGTAGGAATGTATGCTAGCAGTGTAGAGAAAAAGAAAAAGAACAATATTTAGCCCATCTTATCAGAGAAAACAGATTTGTAAATTAGAACCCTCTAGAACCAGTGGAGGGCAGTGGTTTTCTTGTGTTACTTGACTGTTTTAAATATGTCACATCCTATCATAATATATTTATTATAAAAACGTTCACTAAGTTATAAATACTTTAAATCTTCCAGTTTGCAACTCGGTCAGAATACGCTATTGATTTTGAGATTGTAAAAATGTCGATTGCTTAAAATCTCAATTAGGCAATCCTTTTAAACTTAAAAATCAAATTTTGCCATTAAATACTCAAGAGACTATACGACCCTTTATAAACCACTAAAATTCAGTATACTTAGTTCTTATGGGTTGGGTTCTAGTCCTCAGGTGCAGGAAGAGTATGAGGAAAACACTGTCCTCTCTAAGCCAGAAACGACATCAAATGGAAAACTGTATAAAGACATTTGGAGCATAGAAATAACTAAGGCAGGAAATTCATCTTTGAAGCTTGTGAAACATCTGTGATGAGTAGTAGCTTCACTGTTTGGGCTGTGAGATAGATATTTCTTTACTCCCATAAGAAAGAAAGTCTACCCAAGTAGACTTCCTTCACCATACGTTACTCCCTTTGCTGAAATGTGTCCCCATCCCCAGAATTGTTCACCTTGCTATTATCTACCCCTCCTTTAAATTCCTCACTCACTCGGATGCCACTGTATTGCCACTGCATTTTGTATACACCTTCATTGTATCAACTATCACGTAGCATGAAAGTGTCTGCAGATTTGTCACCCGTAAGCTCCTTGATGGCAGAGGCCATGCCTTTTATTCCTTGCATCCCAAGGACCCCTCAGGACAGCCCATGGAACCTCAATAAGAGTTTATAAAAGGAAGTGATGGGAAGGAACAAGGGAGAAAAGGAAGAAGAAAAGAAGAGAGGAAGGAAAGGTAGACAGTGGACTAAGCGATGTATTTTTAAATGTTATATTCGTTTCAAATGAGGTGTGTTCACTACAATTAAAAGTTGACATTACTAAAACACTTAAAACTCTCTTTTTGCTTTGGAATTTGGGGAAATGGAAATTGGTTTGTTCGCCCAACTCTAGTTTTTCATAATCAACAGAACTTAAGTCAAGGTTGAATTAAATAATAGATGACTGAAATGTCCTCCTTCCACTTACTCCTGACACTGTGACATCCCTCTTGTTGACTTGCCTTCACCTCCAATTCCATATGAAACCATCCCAACTCCATGGCATCAAAGACAAGCAAAGCAAAAAGGAGGACCTATTTTTTTCTTTTCTTTTCCTATTCAACCACCCCTTTGCTAAACAAATTTCCTTCTTTGAAAACAACTTTTTAGTTTTCAACAGGAAGTATAAGGCAAGCTTCTTAACAAAATCAAAGCATGCCAGAATTTCCTTTCACCAGCTGCCTTTGAAAAATGGGACCTTCGAAGTTTTATCAGTACCAAAAACAAAACAAAACAAAACAAAACAAAACAAGCCCCCCTTTCAATGCAACTAGAAGCCTCTGAGGATGACCAGACAGTTCCTACTCCCAGACTGGGCCACCAACTGCAACGTAATGACAAATTGAGAATTCCAGGAATCCATAATCTCTCATGGTTCATCCAAGAATCAAACTGAGGGTTTTAGAGGGGAGTGGGGTGGGGATGGGTGAGCCCAGTGATGGGTATTAAAGAGGGCACATATTGCATGGAGCACTGGGTGTTATATGCAAACAATGAATCATGGAACACTACATCAAAAACTAATGATGTAATGTATGGTGATTAACATAACATAATAAAAAAAGTTATAAAAAATAAATTGATAATTCCAGGGAAGATTAATGTTTCAGAGGGTCAGATGATACCATTTTAAAGTGTTTCACCCTTCAAAATGGAAATTAAAAATTTAAATCAAAAAACCTATTTTTTTTTTTTTTTTGTCCTGTGGACAATGATACTGATTACTGGAAGAAACGACAGCTCAAGAAAATGACAGACTTCTACTTGCGAAAGAAAAAATATGCTTGATGATGGGGAAGTCAATTACAAATACAGTGAAATTGATCAAGGCAATGGGCTACTTCACATGATATTTCCCATGCATTGTCCCAAAACACGACAGAGTGATACAGTGTTTACCAAAATCAGAACGACGTTCTCCATGCCCTAATGAACTCTGCAATATATTGACAGTGCTAATGAGCTTCTCTTGTTAATCAGTAAAGGGGACTCCTCATGTATCCTCATGTATCATTTGAGGATCTTTCTTTTTTCTTTTCAGAAAACTTGATAGGTATACTTTTGCCCGGCTCAATAAAATTACTGTAAAGAGGTAAGGAATTAAAATTTTCGCAAATAATACGAGTGCTGATTTCCATCACTTTCATGTTAAAAAGACATAAAGGGAAAAAAATGCCAGGATCTTAAGCCCATTACAATTGCTTGGTTCAATATTTCTTACCGCACCAAAAACGCTCTGGGGAATTTAGCCCACTTTCACTTTAGGTTCAGAGTCAAAAAGAAACTGTTCTAAAGTCAGGTGTGTTCTGTTTCATCAAAGCACAGAACTGGGTAGCTTCCAGTTCAAATCAGAAAATAAGGAAGTTGTGTCCTTCCGTTAACCCATAAAATCCTAGCTACTACTAATGGTAACAAGTGATTGACTTGCCATTTTTAAAGAACAGTGAGAATCTGCCATCTGTAAAGAGGAACTAAGAGGCACACGTGGAAATTCAGGAACGTACCAAGTGTTCGCAATAAAACAAACTGCATTCCCAGCGCAAAAGGTCTCTCCTCATCTTCTACCGATCTATGATGAAGGGAAAGAAAGAAATGTTTTAAAACACTGGCCTCAAGAAAATGAACAGCAAATCAAGCCTGCTTAGCACAGAGACGGGCACCAAAGAGCTGCTGTGCCAAAATATGTATATTAACCACAGCCAAACAAGACTGCTGATGTAGCTGAATTGGTCAATGAGTTCTCCCCAGTGAAGACTCCAAAGAAGCTCTGATTAACTCTGTTTCTGGGCAGATACTGGTGGAGGGCCAAAGGTTCATGGTTGAAGGTACAGAAGTAGCTCTGAGCTTCTAAAATCAGTTCTGTGAAAATAGATGTAATAATTTATCCTAACTACCGCATTCTTTTTTTTTCTATCTGCTTACACTTTCCAGAGGGCAGGTGTGTCGACTGAAAGTTATTCCCATAGTTTTTCAAGGAAAAGTATGAGGAAAGAAATTACAGAAAGAAGTAGAGGGGTGCCTGGATGGCTCAGTCATTAAGCGTCTGCCTTTGGCTCAGGTCATGATCTCAGGGTCCTGGGATCGAGCCCCGCATCAGGCTCCCTGCTCGGCGGGAAGCCTGCTTCTCCCTCTCCCACTCCCCCTGCTTGTGTTCCCTCTCTCGCTGTGTCTCTCTCTGTCAAATAAATAAATAAAATCTTCAAAAAAAAAAAAGAAGTAGAGTCCAAGAAAAGTATAAAAAACAAGTCAAACGTTAGAAAAAGAGTGAATCCCTCCCCACTACCTCATGTTGTTCTTCTTTTCCCAAAACATATGTTCCAAGTAATTCCTACACGGCAGGAAGATTGGAATCTATTGATTTGTAATTAGAAAAGATTAAAGGGCTCCTTTTCTGAAATTTTGGGTTAGAAGCCAGCTGGTGATTTGCCATGTTGGAGCGCAATGACATGGGCAGCCCTGATCTGGGTTATTTAACATCTCTTGCAGAATTAAAGTTTAAAGAGTGAGATTATTAAGGATTCATTTTTTAAAATGATGAAGTACCTGTTCTTTTCTGTCTCATACACATTGAGTTCTAGGTATAGCATGTTGACCTCCCCAGGACCCGCGCACCTGCCATCTTTTCCCCACCTCCCTTATCTTTTCCTAGCAATTTGCCCAAAGCTGTACACACCATTGTTACTCCATAAGTATCTGTTGATGGAGGAATTGAGTGAAATCAACCAATGGACCTTCCCACCGGGTACTCTTATCGTACGTCTAATTCAGCATCCCATAAAGAAGAGAAGCCAAAATGTGCAGAATAAGCAGCAAGCAGCCTAACTGCCCTGCTAAGAATGACGTCCCAGGAGGTGTGACCAACAGGTGCCCAGCAGTGTGGGGCACAGTGTGGGGTACCCAGGGGGCAGGGTGGAGGTAAAGGAAGAATGAGGACTGATTCCCTTTCCTCCCCACTCCTTCACTGCCTCCCTGGTCCTCCTGAAGCTGCTATGGGCAAGCTTTTTCTTCACCACGCCGTGCCCCCTTCCCTCCTTTGCCCATTGCAGTCTTTACTGCACATGCAACACACTGATCTGATTGGGTCCGTGTCAACATTTTTTAACAGGACTTCCGTTAAAATAACGTCCGTGTTCTCTTATAAGCAAAAAACCACTAACAGGATGTACAACAAAACACAGCACGAACAACTGAAAAATGACATTTCCCAGTCCGTCCTTTCCTTGGTTCAACTCCAAAATTTTATATGATAGTAACATTCATGAAATCCGCATTTTGAACTGCAGCCCCAGCGGGAAACGTCACTGATCCTGGAGGTACTAACTACCTACAAGGTTGGAGATAATAGTCTTTGCTATACTTGAGACTTAGCAATGTCACCAAATGACTTCCTGTCCCCTCTGGAGTCAGGCTCCTTGTGGCTAACATGGTGACAGCTTTCAGCTCCTGATCTTGAACCTTATAGGACCCAGACTTAAGAAGGCAAAGGCAGCGCCAAGAAGTTTCACTAAACTACAGGACTAGAACCCATCTGAATAAAGAAAGTTCTGGGGTATGAAACGTTGCAACCTTCCTTTCTCTTCCTGACATGGGAAAACACTTCTCTTAAATTCAATAAGCAAATGCCTGAGCGCCTCCCTGCACCATCTGACTTTGCTTTCCCCTCCACACTACCACATCAGTCCCAGCTTGGAATGTGTACTCTGGCAATTCTGAGTGTACAACCCACCTGGAAGTTGAGTGCGGTTCTCACCTGAGTGTTACTATGATGGCTGATGGTTGGGCACATGCTGTGATGAAGGTGACAATGAAGAGAAAAATTAAGAATGGGATAAGGGTATTGCAGGCCCGTTTGCACTTCCCAGACACAGCATAGCCGTTCTCATTGAGATAGGTTTTGACAATAACCACACGGAGCTGACTGCGCTGCCCGACTGTAGGTGGAGTGATCACTTGCCGGCTTTGGACACACGTGCATTCTGTGTAATTCCTTATCTAAGGGATAACAAAGATCGGTTGTGAGCCAAGCCAAAGCATAGGAAAATTAAGACAAAGTTAAAAGCCCTAACATAGCTCTAGTATTTAAATATGCATAATATTTTGCTGAGCGAAATAAGTCAATCAGAGAAAGCCAGTTATCATATGGCTTCACTCATATGTGGAATATGAGAAACAAACCAGAGGATCATAGGGGAAGGGAGGGAAAGCTGAACGGGAAGAAATTAGAGAGGGAGACAAACCATGAGAGACTCTTAAGTCTAGGAAACAAACTGAGGGTTGCTGGAGGGGAGGTGGGTGGGTGGATGGGGTAACTGGGTGATGGGCATTAAGGAGGGCACGTGATGTGATGAGCACTGGGTGTTATATGCAACTGATGAATCACTGAACTCTATACATCGAAAACTAATGATGTGTTGGCTAATTGAATTTAAATTTAAAAATATATACATAATATTTAACTGAAAATACAGCCTCATTGCTAACAGTAAGGATCCAAAGTGTGCATTCAACAGTGTCTGCTTAGCCAAATCGTTTAAACCTAAACTTTTATAAGGAGCTTTCAACACTGTTCTAGAGCGTTCACATTCCATATGCTCATTTTGGTCACAACTATGCTGTTATAATTCTTGGGCTCTCTGATTAGAGAAGCCCCTCAAAAACAGGAACTAAGGGCACCTGGGTGGCTCAGTCGGTTAAGTGTCTGCCTTTGGCTCAGGTCATGATCCCAGGGTCCTGGGATCAAGTCCCACATCAGGCTCCTTGCTCAGCAGGGAGTCTGCTTCTCCCTCTCCTACTCCCTCTGCCCTCCCCCTGCTCATGCTCTCTCTCTCACGCTTTCTCAAATAAATAAATAAAATCTTAAAAAAAAAAAAACACAGGAACTAAGCTTTCTGTTTATTTGTGCCTACTAGAGCACCTAGCATCAGCCTGACTGGATGCAGTGTAGGACCTAAAGTAAATATTTGTTAAATAGATGCAGAGAATTCATGATGCAGCCATGATGACTCCAGGGCCAGGACCAGGGAACATATCATTGGCTGTTTCGTTTGAAAAAAGCTAATTCAAGGAACTAAAAAGGTATTTCAAACAAAAGCAACCAATTAATCTTTCTGCCTGTTATGTTGTCAGACATCAGCTGAACTCACTTTGCCATTGTGCGCTCTCAGCCACTTAGAGAAGCAGTAGCAACAAATATGAGGATGGGGTGCCATTTGTCCATCTGTCCTCCAGGGACTGCTGGCCTCTTTTTAGGAAAGAGGGCTGTGCATTAGAGGACTCTGTCGATCACTTCCGGGGAAGGACTTAGCCACTGAAAACAGATCTTGTTGTCTCTTCCAACTTGGTCACACACTGGTGTGTGTGGTGACCCCAATTATATAATGGGTAGCCAGCAACAGGATTTCTCCATTTATCAGTATAGCTTAAAACTCAGAAATCAAATGACAATCCCAAAACATACAGTCAACGGGTCTAATCCCTTAACACCTACACATACAAGTCAACGCACCTTAACCTTTTTAATTAAAGCAGCCTCCTACAATCTGTTCTTATGCAAAGAATGAAACCAGGCTCAGTAAAGAACTGAGTAGAATATGAAAACCTCCCACAGTATTACAGCCTATTTATAATTCACAGAGAAGGGAATTCTCAAAATAGCCTATTCTTGAACCGACAGAAATATCTTTACTCTGAAAGTTGAAAGATAGAAAGAAAGAAAGACAGAGAGAGGGAGGGAAGGAGGGAGGGAAGAAGGAAGGAAGAAAGGAAGGAAGGAAGGGAGCTTGAACTGACAGTCTATGAAAAATGGCCATTGCCCATCTTCACAGACTCTGATCAGGGAAGGTGCTCTCCTATTCTCTTCTATCAGCACCGAAATGTGGTCATCTTGACCTTCAAATGCATCGCAAGGGCCCTGGCAGAGCAAGAAATGGGAGGCCTAGCCCTCAACCTTATCATGTTTCACTGAGTTGGCATAGAATGTAAAGTGGGAGAGGACTGATGTGGAACTAAGTCACTGCACCCACATTCTGCAATCGTCCCTAGGGGGAAAAAAAAAATTATAGCATTGCATAATTCTCTATCCTCTGGCTCTTTGTCAGGACGTATTTTGTAGGTTATTTGAAGTTTCTTGAAAAGAGGGACTGAAGTCACATGTTAGCATATGAATCCTAACATGTCCTTGTCACAGGATGTTGGATCAACAACAGTACAGGAACTTGTGATATGTACTCACCCCAGTGCTAAGATTACCACTGTTAACACAGCCAGCCAGACAAGGGTTAAAGTATGTAATTCCATCTGATCCACAGACTGGCTCATACTCATGTATTTTACAACCACAATTAACATTGCAGCTTCCTGTCAGGTTCCTGTGGGGCATGGTAAGAGAAGGTCTAGAGAGAAAAAAGCAGGTCATGAGCAACATTTACTAAAATAAAACTCTAAAGAAAGTTCTCGATGTTAAGTAATTTGTCCAGTTTAGAGAAGCTAGTCCCATTAAATCAAAGCTTTGGTACTGTAAAGTAACCACCTTGGATAATTATCATGACTTTTAAACAAAGCATAAAGAAACATGTTTCAATCTTCCGGTACTATAAATTCAAGACTTCTGTATCAAATTATCTATCACGCCTTGAATCTACCTTCCATCTTGGTGCTACAGATCTGGGCTCAGCAGTTCTAACCCCCATATAACTACTCACTTATTATAGACATTAAGCTCTCTGTCTTAACAAATCCAGGCCTCGATTTCTTTAACTAGAAAAGAGAGGAACTACTTTTCTCTGCCAGATCAATAACACCATTAGGAGAGCACAAACAAAATCCATCCATCACAGTTGTCGACACAGAGCCCTCTGACCAAAAACTTTAATTGTTCTGGAATAAATTATCAAAAAAGATATGGGACTCTAGAAATTGAGTCAGAAGTGATTTTCAAAGAAGATCAGGAATCATATCACTAGTTTGATTCAAACAACCAGAGAGGAACGATTCAGTCCTTCTTTCAGAATGCCCAGATGTGGCTTCACAGTCAACGCGGTGGGTTTTGTTTTCTTGTAAGATCATGATGTCTGATTTAAAGAAATGATACAATATAAAAAGCTCTAATACAATCAATTCAGGCAACAAATATAAAAGGGTGGGGGAGTAGAAGGAAATGCTGTGGAAGAACAGAGGCAGGCAGGGACCCAGGAGGGACCCATGGAAGCCATGGAAGAATGAAAGGGGCTCCATAGTGACCTCTTTCCTTGGCTTCCATGACCACCATTTTTGTCACTGATGAAATACTGTTCCCAAAGTCACATGAGTTAGTAACAGATCCATCATTCATTTATCCATCTATTCATCATCCATCCATTTGACAATATTCTGGAATGTCTGTGCATGCCAGAACTTATCTTTAATGGTTAGGTTGAGTAACTACCCCTCCAATAGCATAGCCCATCCCAACTCTATGTGTTAATCTATACACATAAAGCATTTTTCACTCAAAGATCTCTCTCCTGTGTCTTCTTTCACACTTTGATAACTGAGTCCTCAAATTTTAATGAAAGGAGCAAATTTATAGCAGTATTTAAACCTTATCAAGGAAGGCTTCTAAAGAAGTAAAAGTGAAATAAATTTTGTTCTTCACTTATGTCACTCTACAGAAGAAATTTTGTCATAAGACTTTGATAATTATGTGCACAAACTCTTGGATTCATATCATTTTGTTGTATACTTTCAAAAATGTGATTCTAGACCAGTAATTCTCCACAGGGGCAATTTTGTTCCCTAGGGGACATTTTTGGTTGTCACAACTAAGGGAGTGCTACTGATCTGGTGGGTAGGGGGCAGGGATGCTTCTAGACATCCTCCAATACACAGAACAACCCCACACCACCCCACGCACAACAACCCTGATGACTACATTTGTGCCCCCATGCACAATTTAAACCCCCACATGACCCCTGCATGACTCCCATTGCCCAAGTCTTAGTGGTCTTGAGGGTGAGGGTGAGAAAGCCTACTCTAGACCTACTACTTCATTCCACAAATGATGAAATGGAGGTCCAGAGAGGCCAAATGATTCAGTATAATGCTAATTAGTGCTGTTTTAACTGGTACCAGATGAAAAGTGTTCTGTGTCCATTACTGTTCTCTTCACTAGTTCTTCGAGAGCTACATTGCAAGCCATGACCAAATAAAAGGGGTTTTATATGTCTGCATGTTTAGTCACTAAAAATGACAGGCTCTAAATCCATACAATATAGTTCTTACTATTGCTATTAAGAAGTTACAAAGAATTTCTTATTCAGAGCATGATTCATATTCATTTATGACCACCTCAAGCTTCCAAACACCTCTCTTTTATGGGTCTGTCTACTCAAGAGAAAGGAATCTAGGAGAATATAAACAGATGCTCCAAAACCCACTGATGACAGGAAGCAAAAGCTTTCCTGAGTTCCAGAAACAGAGGCACAGTCCCAGGTCACCACTGGGTATGTTTGCTTTTCTCATGAGAACATGACATCTGAAACAAAGAAATGATACAATAAAACTCTAAGAAAATCAAAACAGTCAACAAATATAAATAGCAGTGAAAAGAAGTGGGCATTCACGAGAAAGTCTTTAGGGGAAAAGGCCAGAGTGGCACAAAAAAGGAAAGACACAACATGGTCAAGGCTTTACACTGTGCTGATTTTAAAAAAGAAATAAATTTTAAAGAATAATTATGTCTTGTTCGACTATCACTCACTTTTCAGAAAACAGGCTGGGCTATAATAAGGGTATAAGTGTTTAAATCTGAATAACACCAAGCAACCACTCATTAGCATGAAGGGAACCTACCATGGGAGTACAAATGCACAAGGGCTGTGAGGCACCACACTTACACTGTGCAAAGTGACTGTGCATCATGCTTCCAATAAACTAAAGCATTTCGGACAAGTTAGCTTTATAAGTTAGAGGCTCCTGTTAGCTCAGAGGCAAGGTAAGTGTTAATTTCCAAGTGAAGAAAAAGTCCTCACTGGGACACCTGGGTGGCTCAGACGGTTAAGCGTCTGCCTTCGGCTCAGATCATGATCCCAGGGTCCGGGGAACAAGCCCCGCATCAGGCTCCCTACTCAGTGAGGAGCCTGCTTCTCTCTCTGCCTGCCACTCCCCCTGCTTGTGTGCCTTCTCTCTCTCTCTCTCTCTGACAAATAAATAAATAGAATCTTAAAAAAAGAAAGAAAAAAAAAAGGCCTCACTAACAAGTGGACGGACAAACAACTGCAGGGTACAAGTTGCAAGCCTGAGAGTCACACTTGAGATATTACCGTAAAAATCGCAGAATTACAGAACTAGAAAGATGTGAGCGGTCTCTGAGATTATCTAGTACCACTTGCTGGTTTTAAAGAAAAAGAAACTATGAGAGATGTGATGACATGCCCCACAATCATTGAGGCTTCAAGAAAACCAGCCACAGGGAGACCAAATGAACAAAAAAGGGAAAAGGAGCAAGCTTGCCACCCAATCTTTATTAAATCAATTGCTTAAGGATCAACGTTTATTTAAAGTAATATATAATAATCAAACAGACCATGGTTTAACAAAGTTATAATGTCCACCATGGGGCCATAACAGCTGGGTAAGTAAGGACACAGTTGCTCTCAAATGTCTCAGGACACAATTGTTCTCAAACGTCTCTCTCTGTCTCTGTCTCTCTGTCTCTGCCTCTGTCTCGCTCTGTCTTGTGCACGTGTGCATGGGCATGTGTGTGCATGCATGCGCGCGCACACACACACACACACACACACACACACACGCACACCAAGTATGTCAAATCACGCCACTCAAAGACCTAAAGAATACTTGGACGTCCCCATCTGACATACTTCTAAAGGTCACTGTAAATCAAAGAGGAGACTCCTAACCATCTTTCTGCCTTCCCTTAAGTGTCTCCCTATTAAGAAACATGACAAGTGGGCATCCATGCATCTTATGTTCAAGTCACATGGATTAAAAGAATATGATTCATGTAGCAAATACCTTTTTAGCAAAATATACTAATCAACTAGAAAAAATTGATATCTTTCTCATAATATCTTAATCACTATCAATTTATCTCAACCTTCAAGAAGACTTCAATTAGAATGTTTCTTTTTGATTCCACTTAAAAATTCTTGGCTTCATATTAAACTGTTTCCCTGGCTATATATAGCTGTTCAATTTCAGGTTTATAATTATTATTATTATCATCATAATCATCGTTATCATTTAAAACTAACATTTACAGAGCCCTATTTTTACTCCAGGAATTGTGCACTGAGATCTCTATATAAATTACCTCATCTATTCCTCATGAGAATTAAAATTATTATGACTGTGCTTTCATCTTTTAGATGAGGAAACTGAATATTGGAAAGGATAGATACTGTCAAATTTCAAAAAGCTAGTAAGAGCCAAAAATAGATCAAATCATATCCATATATCTAGAAATGAACTGTAAGCCTATTAATAAAAGTAGCTAGGATAATCCAGAGATGCACATACCTAACATCTCTTATAAACTGTCCTCTACTTTTTAGGAATTTCTTTTAAAATTAGTAACATCTATAATAAATAAAAGATCCTGAAGGGAACCAAAAGCTTTAAACAACGGGAGAAAATTTCAGTAGGTTAAGCTGTCTGTGAGACACAGAAGAAGAGATGAATGGTTTAATTAAAGAATTTAGAGGGGCGCCTGGGTGGCTCAGTCGTTAAGGGTCTGCCTTTGGCTCAGGTCATGATCCCGGGGTCCTGGGATCAAGCCCCGCATTGGGCTCCTTGCTCGGCAGGAAGCCTGCTTCTCCCTCTCCCTCTGCCTCTCTTTCCGCTGGTGCGCTTTCTCTCTTTCTCTCTCTCTCTCTCTCTCTCATGCTCTCAAATAAATAAATAAAATCTTAAAAAAAAGAATTTAGAGGGGCGCCTGGGTGGCTCAGTTGGTTAAGCGACTGCCTTTGGCTCAGGTCATGATCCTGGAGTCCCTGGGATCGAGTTTCACATCGGGCTCCCTGCTCAGCAGGGAGTCTGCTTCTCCCTCTGACCCTCTTCCCTCTTGTGCTCTCTATCTCCCATTCTCTCTCTCTCAAATAAATAAATAAATAAATAAATAAATCTTAAAAAAAAAAAAAGAGGGTGCCTGGGTGGCTCAGTCGTTAAGCGTCTGCCTTTGGCTCAGGTCATGATTCCAGGGTCCTGGGATCGAGTCCCACATCGGGCTCCTTGCTCAGCGGGAAGCCTGCTTCTCCCTCTCCCACTCCCCCTGCTTGTGTTCCTGCTCTCGCTATGTCTCTCTCTGTCAAATAAATAAATAAAATCTTTAAAAAAAAAAAATTTAGAAATGATGTGGCCAGAAATGCCAGGTACCAGGAGAGCTGGTAGTTGAGTATATCTAAATACACCATGTGGCAGGAGCAGGAGTATTGACAAAGAGGATGAAATGCATTTTGGGAAAGTTGCAGCAAAGGTCTGAATTAACAGGCTACATTCAATTTCTGTAGCGTTAGCACTTTGGGTCAATAAAACCATACTGAGACAAGTAACTTCAGGGAAAAATCCCAACCTCTGAGATTGTGGACTTGGTTGAAATTGGTGGATCACTCCATCCAACAGTCCCTGCCAAACACAGAAAACTGAGAAAATGCTTCCTCGTCACTTCACAGCTCAAGAAATCATCTCTGGAAAAGTTCTGGCCCAGTAATTCAAGTCAGAAGTAATTTCAACCAGAAGATGATATAATAGATCTTAGTTTTAAGTTCAAAGAGATGACACTTGATAAATGAAAGATAATAAAGCTAGCATTATTAAATGATTAATCAAGACTCAGTACCATTGAACAATTCTGTACATGGACATCAGATTTAACCCCATTTTTAAAAATTACTTGAAGAAAAGGTAAAAAGGTAAAGGGCAAAGAACTCACATTATGCAATGTGTTTATATAAAATCTTATTTAAGCCTCAGTGTTCCCAGTAAATCCTGACTCTTACAGCTATGAGATGGTTCTGACATGCCTGTGTGAAATACAGACACACAGGGGAAGCAATACACACTTCCTAATTACAACTGCAGGGAGGGGCGCCTGGATGGCTCAGTTGGTTAAGCGTCCGACTCTTGATTTGGCTCAGGCCATGACCTAAGGGTTGTGAGATTGAGCCCCACATCAGACTCTGTGCTGGGTGTGGAACCTGTTTGAGATTCTCTCTCTCCCTCTGCCCTTCAAGCTCCCCTCCCCTTCTTTAAAAAAAAAAGAAAAGACAAAATACAAAACAAAACAAACAAACAAAAAGCTGCAGGGTAATAGTGGGTGCTGGGAATATAATTACTTGAGTTGGGAATGAGCCAGGATATTAACCAGAGTGCGTAGGATCTTTCATTATGAAAAATCATCAAATTCTTAAATCTGAATTTTTTTCAATTTCATTGTATTGTGGTTAGAACACCTAACATGAGATCTACCCTCGTACAAAATTTTAAGTGTACAATACAGTGGTATACAGCAGATCCCTAGAGCTTATTCATCTTGGTTGACTAAAACTTGATGACCATTGATTAGTAACTCCCCATTTCCCACTTCTTCAAGCCACCATTCCACCTTAACTATTTTAGATACCTCATATAAATGAATCATCCTGTATCTGTCATTCTGTAACTGGCTTATTTCACCTAGCATGATGTCCTCAGCGTTCATCCATTCATCCCATATTGCAAAATTTCTTTCTTTTTTAAGGCCAAATTGTATTCCATTGTATGTATACACTACATTCTCTTTATCCATTCATCTGTCGATGGACGCATAGATTGTTTCCACATCTTGGCTGTAAGATCTGAACTTGCTAGGGGAACCACTAACAACATATCAGGTTCATTCTGCAAAAAGACTATGACTCCATTTTAGCTCAAAAGGAAAAGTTCATCTTTCTAAAACATCTCAACCCCATATCAGGTATTCGGGTGCCTCTTGAGCACTTGATACTAATTCAGTGATGGATCGTCATGAAGATTCACCCTGCTGGTGAACCTGGAGCCTCTCAGACAAGCTTTAATAAATGGAGGTGACTTATTTACTGTGCTTGCTTCTTTGTGTTTTTTTTCTTCTTTCAGAATATTTTAAAAATGAAAAACATTGCATTCAGAATCAGAGAAACCTGGGTTCAAATTCTAGTTCTACCATTTTCTGACTGTGTGACTCAGCAAGTTATTTAATCTTTCTGAGTTTCTTTCTCTTATTTCAATTGAGGAAAAAAAATACCATTTTAAATAGTTATTTATCAATTACTTATTATGTATGGGTTTTATCCTATTTTATCCTTTCTATATTTCTGAGAGATTGGTACTGTTATTAACCCATCTTAATGATGAGGGAATAGAGGCACAGAGGGTAAGGAATGTGCTGAGTACTTTGTTCAATTCTCACAGCAGTTCAACAAGATAGTATCTATCAGTATCTTCACCTTAAAGATGTGGAAACCAAGCACAAAAAGGTTAACTAATGAGCCCATACTCACACAGCTAGCATGTAGCAAGGCCTTGGTGAAAATCCATGGCGACCTGAGAGCCACTGAGCAAAAGCAGTGGGTGTTCAGAACACAGCACTATGCCCATAACTCAGCTGCACCAAATATGAGGAAATGGGCACCACTGCCAGAAACAGAGGCAGTCTCTGTGGCTCTCTTGGTCAGGAGGTGGTGTGTGACTTAGGGCTGTGTCCATATGAAATACAAAATGTAAGACGGCACCTGAGTTTTGTTTTCAGGAAGAACATAAACTCTGAAATAGATAATCTGGGTTTCCTTCGGTTCTACTCCTTATTAACTGATGATGTTGGGCCAATCACTTCATCTCTAAGCCCAGTTTCTTTAATTAAAACATGTGGGTAATAATACACGCAGTAATGTTGTAAGCATTATATATAAAAGATATACATAAACAAGTGCCAACTACCATACCTGAGCCAAACAGATGCCTCACAAAGACTCCCTTTTTCACTGCCACTCCCTTTATCTCTCTTTATTGGCTTTAAAGAAGAAAAAAAAATCCCACATGCAAGCCTCAAAATCATACAGAACAGAAAACAGTTTTTCCTTAACAGCCAGCTCATACTGATGAGCAGGTTGTACAGTGCACAAGAGCACCAGCCAAAAGAACAAGGAGAGGCTGAAATGGAGCCCACACCCTGCTTGGAGAAAGGGTCCCCTTATTCTTCACACAAACAGAACTGCTACTCTAAAAGTGCCAAGCCTGTGCCTGTGCATCTACACCACCCAAAAGTGTTTATACAAATTCAATTTTAGTATACTATCTAATATTAGTATACTATCTTCCTAGAAGTATTTTGGAAGCCAGAGGAATTCTCCAAGGAAACTGGGTTTTTTTATTTTGCTAATTTATTAACTTTGATGAAGTCAGGTTGCAAATACTGGAATGAATGGATCCTTGAAGCAGCCTAAGGCACACCTAATCAAGTTCTGCTTTATTGAATACAGTTAAATGAGAAGTATACCATAAATCATGGATTTAGATAAGTAAGACATTTATTTTCACCAAGTTCTTACAAGTTCAGCACTAGATGAATAACATTCCTGCACAGAGGTAGATGTCAGACATTCATTCATCTTTTAAAGAAGAAAAGGGAGTTTAAAGAAGAAAAGCTTTGTATGATCTAGAAGAGAAGGGAGAAGAGACAAGAAACTAACTTTTTCAGCACATACTACATGCTGGACACTATGCTAGGAAATATCAGAAAACTTCCCTAATACAATCCTCAGAATCAAAACTACAAACATTTATTTAAAATGTTAGAATGCTTCAAACTGGAGGTTGAGAATGGAGGAAAGAGACGCTGACTTCTCATTTTTTACCCTTCTGCAGTATTTTAATTTTTCAACTACATGTGTTTTACTTTAATTAGGCTTGTAACCAGGTGTGACTGACATTATCACCAATTTAACAATGAGGAAACCAATACTCAACAATATTCAGCGATTTTCCTGCAAGGTCACACAGCTAAAAAATTAATGGCTCTGGTACTTTTCTTTGAAAATAAAACCATCTTTGACAAAGGAGTTTGGGGGGAGAGGGGAGAGGAGGTCAAGAAGTTCTTTCTTGGGACCTCTGTTTTCTCACTAACACAGAATCTGGGATGCCCAACAAGAAAAACAAGGCTAAGATAAAATACTTGAAGAAAAGAATTTTTAAAAATGCAACCATCATGGGGCATAGGAAAGGAAGCTGAGCAGGGCCAAGAAATGGATTGCTCAGCAAAGATGAGGGCCTGCTAAGATTGGAACTCATAAATTTGTAATGGAGCCAATCAGCACAATTATATAATTTTTGCCCATAATGCTGGAGAGTCCAGAATCAGTTGATTCAGGATTGGCAAGACAGATATGGTGCTAAGCAAGTCTTGAGGAGACTTGCAGTTTAAAAGCAGGTAAGACAATGAGTCTGCCTTCCCTCCCTGCTGAGTATGCACTTAAAATTAAAGCAAGTAAGATTAAAAGGAATAAAGCTAGCAAAGACGAATGGAAAGAGTGACACCAAACTTCACAAAAATAGCAAGTGGATAGGCATAGGTTTATGTGATGAGCAGATCCCACCTTGGAGAAGAGCCAACCTGCCCCATGCACCCTCCACAAGGCTCCACAAGGTTCTGAGCTTAAAGTTATCAGATGTGGCAGAAGCCAAAGGTGAGGATGAAGCTGAGGTTTGAGGGAGAGAAAATTGTATCGGTGGGCCCTTCCTTTCTCATATTCACTCACCTCCAGCCCCACGTCAGAGCCCAGACATTCTCTGGAAAGCTCTTCCCTAAAGAGACTGGAAGAAATTTAAAAAGCAAGCTTCTACTCTAGATGTTGACAAATGAAAATAAAACTCTCTCATTTTTGTATGGGGGTGAGGGTGGGGCACATAACCTGAAAGGTGCTAGACTGAGTCTTGTCAACCTGTAAAGCCCAGAATAAACAAACAGAAAAACTGACCCTTAACATCAAATGGCAAAACGTGAGGCACAAAAACAAGGTAAAGAAAACAAAATCTAATTATATACACAGATCTGAGAAGATATTATTCCTTAAAAAGACATCAGAATGTTATGAAAAGGGAATACTCAGAATACAACAAAGAAAAAAGCTATTCTTGAAATAAAAAAAAAATTACATAAAGAATGGAAAACAAAGTATGGAGGAATCTCTCATAGCAAAGGACATAGGAAATATGAGAGAACAAACTACACGTACAGGCAACCAGTCTGTAAGTTCCAACATTGGATTAGCAGGAGTCCTGATGAGCTCATGGAAAATAGAGAGAGTGAGCAAAGCTGTAGCAGAAGAAAACTTCTCTGGGAACCAGAAGATTAAGATGGATCAGAGGGCACCTAACATAATGAATGAACAAAGCCCTGGGCCAAGACATTCATTCACCCATTCCTTCCTTCATACAACAAACATCCTGAATTGCTTCAGATGATGGGGATGCAACTATTATGGAGACCGCTATAGTAATTGTTCTTGAGGAGCTCATATTTTAGAAACAGGAGGCATGAGCAGAGGAAATAATTAAATGAGGTAATTTCAGCTAATGGTAAGTGCTATGAGGAGACTAAGGAGGAGTGATGAGATAAAGAATGAGGGGAGAGGGCACCTGGGTGGCTCAGTCGTTTAAGTGTCTTCCTTCGGCTCAAGTCACGATCCCAGGGTCCTGGGATCGAGTCCTGCATCGGGCTCCCTGTTCAGCAAGGAGCCTGCTTCTCCCTCTGCCCCTCCCCCTCCCCCGTGCTTCCTCTCTCTCCCTTCCTCCTTCTCCCTCCCTCCCTCTCTCCCTCACAAAAATAAATAAATAAAATCTTTAAAAAAAAAAGAATGAGGGCAGAGCTGGCTCCCTTCAGTTGGGCAGGGAGGGGCAGCCTCTCTGAGAAAGTGACATTGGAAGGGCCCAGCTAAGACAAAATCAGAGGGGAAAGCATTCCTTATGAAAACTCCTTGAATAAAAAATTTCCTAAAAACTTCCAAATAAAGTTGGCCAAAGACAAATGAGAGCTAGGACTGGAGTTAAATTTCTTATCAGCAACATTAGATATGGCTTCAAAGTTCTCAGAAAGGTAACTTTTAACCTATAATTCTATGCCCACTCAAACTATCCTTAAACGTGAGAGAAGAATAACGACACTAATACACTGACAGGCTCAGAAAGTTTTACTCCCAAGTACTCTTTCCTCTGGATGGTATTTGGGTATTTTTCTCTAGCAAAACAAGGAGTTAACAAATAAATAAGCAAACAAAAATTAGTGGATACAATTGAGATCTATGAAAGGAAGTTCCAGGATATAAATTATGCCTAGAGAGCCACTAGTCCAACTGAAGCAAGATTATGGAAAAAGAAGAATTCAATAAAACAAAGTACATGTTGAAAACTTTAAAAATATACATGAGCATGGGAAAGGCCAGTAGTCAGGGAAAGAATAAGCCGTCTGAACTCAGGGACAGACAACACAAGAAATAGGGTGGTCCAAATGTGATACAGTTTTAGGCAGATGCCCATCCCCACCCTAGATAATGGATGACCACTCTTTCCTCCACCTCTTTATTTTCTGGAGAAAATGAACCAAAGGCTCTGGACTTAAGAGCATCACACATAAAGGAGCCCTTTGGTGAGATGCTAGAATGGTGGCAGGGGAATTAGGTAAAACTCTACAGAATGAACAGAAGGACCCAGGCCCTTTCCCATCACCAGCCCACACTCCCAACTCTAGAATGACAGCAGGTAGGCTTACAACCCTGAACCCACCCCAATACAGCCACAGCCAAGAGACAGGAGAACCCTGCTCCTGAGGAGCCAAAGCACCTCAGAGGTAAGACCTCAGGTTCTGACACCTAGCACCCCAATGAAAATGCCAGTTCCAGCCCTCCCGTTACCCAACAGGGAGATCCACCAAATGACAAGCTCTGCCATCAGACACAGAACACCTACTCAGCTTTTTAAATTCGTGTTCTTCAACACTAAGAGAAGGCTAAGGATCACCAAAATGTAAGGGAAACTTCCAATATAATTGAGACAGCAAAATAGACAGCAGGTATTCAGAGGACACAGACAATTCAGGAAGGAAAAGAAACTCTCAATCATGCTGGAGAAGTAACTGAAGATATTCCACCCACGAAGCAAGAGGACTAGAAGCAAGAAACCATCAAAAATCAAAGAAAACAAAGATAATGGAAATAAGACATTTATGAATTCCAGGAAAATCAATGCTGTACAAAAGAGGAAATCTCATGACACACTACTTGTGTCTCAGCAGTTAATAACACTGTCGTAATCAAACACGAGAAATATCAAAGAAGGATTTGACCACAATATCTGAAAGGAAAGCTGCACTCCTCATTTACTAAGAGAGGGAGTCATAAATAATGTCCCAGTTCGGTTAATTTATACATTATGTCTTAAAAATATAGAGGTGAATACCAGAAGAGACAGCTAAGAAGAATTTAAAACTATTGGCCTAGGAAGCAGGATTGGTCAGGAGACTGTTGGTTTTTTGCTTCTAACTTCTTAATTCTATTTGTTTTTCAACTGTAATAAAAATAATTCGATAGAAGTGGAAATTATTCTTAATTTATTAGTGATGACTGATAACAAGAGCTATCTTTCAGTGAGCACTTACTGTTGGCCAGGCATCGAGCTGAGAGCTTTACACATGTTACTCATACTATCCTTGCCTGTAGCTTCTCAAGTGATTCTTGTTGCTACCGACTAAATATTTGGGTCCCTGCAACATCCATAGGTTGAAAACGAACCCCCAGTGTGATGGTATTTGGAGGTTGGGCCTTTGGGAAGTGATTAGGTCATGAGGGGGGAGCCCTCATGAATGGGATCGGTGCCCTTATAAGAGGGACTCTAGAGAGATGCCTCACCCCTGCCACCACATGAGGACACAGGGAAAAAGACGGCCACTTATGAACCAGGAAGTGGAGCCTCACAAGACACCAAATCTGCAGGTACCTTGATCCTCAACTGCCGAACTGTAAGCAATAAACTTCTGTTGCTTCTAAGCCACCCAGTCTACACTATTCTATTTCAGTAGCCCGAAGGGACTAAGACACTATTATCATCACCCTATCTTACAGATGAGGATACTGAGCCTTACAGTTAAGCAAGTGGCCAAGCAGAATGAAGATGCAAATTCAGATTTAACTCAGGAATCCGGGCTCCTAGTCTATATTGCCCTTAAATTTTTAAAACACATTATTCCCTATGCCATTCTAAAAGAAGGCACTAAAAGAAGCTATGTATCAGTACATGCATCACCCAGACACACATCTACTGATGAGAAAAAGATTCTTGAGACAAGTGACCATATTCTGTCATCTACATAAGCTCTGATTGGCATTCATCTTTTTTTTTTTTCCTGATGTTCTAGGTTGGCTAAGTGAAATTAAAGCTTTTCTTTTTCAAATTTCAAGTGGAACATTTTATAAGATGAAACTCCACTAAAAACCAAAAGGAAATAGTGCTTGTTGACAGCAAACACAAAAATCTAGGCACTGGAGTTCTGTCCAATGAGTAGATCCTAACAAACCCAAATGTATAAAAGTTATGATTTTCTTAACACTTCAAGAAGAATTTTCCACCTTCTTTTAGAAAGCATGTAGGAAATCAATCCTCAGATCCACTGCTGGTGAAGGGGCAAATTAATACAACACCTGGGGAGTAAATTTGGCAATATTCATTGCAATTTCACTTCTGGGAATTTATTCTCCAAATACATGGCACACAGGAGAAGTGACATATGCATGAAGTTATTTATTGCAGCATGATTTTTAACAACTAAAGATGGGAAACTGCCTTTCAAATGGGGACTGGTTAACTTACAAATAGAATTAAATGGAATGTTATAGGCAAATAAAAGTGTTTAAAGGAATGTCTACAATAGCCAAACTATGGAAAGAGCCATCAACAGATGAATGGATAAAGAAGATGTGGTATACACACACACACACACACACACACACACACACACACACACACACACACACAATGGAATATTACTCAGCCATCAAAAAAATGAAATCTTACCATTTGCAATGACATGAATGGAGCCAGAGGGTATTATACTAAGCGAAATAAGTCAATCAGAGAAAGACAAATACCATATGATTTCACTCATATGTGGAATTTAAGAAACAAAACAGAGGATCATAGGGGAAGGGAGCGAAAAATAAAATAGGACAAAATCAGAGAGGGAGACAAACCATGACAGACTCTTAACCATAGGAAACAAACAGGGTTGCTAGATGGGGGGAGGGGGGGAGGGATAGGTGGGTGATGGGCATTAAAAAGGGCATGTAATGTAATGAGCACTGGGTGTTATATGCAACTGATGAATCATTGAACTCTACCTCTGAAACTAATATTACACTATATGTTAATTAATTGAATTTAAATAAAATAAAAAAAAATTTTTTTAAAGGAGTGCTTAGGGCACCTGAGTGGCTCAGTTGGTTGAACAACTGCCTTCGGTTCAGGTCATGATCCCAGAGTTCCAGGATCAAGTCCCGAAGCCCGCTTCTCTCTCTGACCTGACCCGACCCCCTCTCATGCTCTCTCTCTCTCTCAAATAAATAAATAAACTTTTTTTTTTTTTTTTAAGGCATGCTTAAAGGCATGGACTCTGAATTGTTTGGGGTTAAGTCTGGATTAAGTTCTATGTAACACGCAGCATAGTCACCCTGGGTCACAAAATCCTCAATTTTCAAGGATTTTGTCAACTGTTTGTTTAGCACAGCAATTATTAAAAATTAAATTATATAAACTTATGATTAAATAACTATTACAAAGATAATAAATACTCAATTCATCACCTCCTAGTTATTTTACTATACTGTTATCTATGTCTTGACTAGGCTATTTAGGTCTAAACACCTGTATGAGAGAAGTATTACATAATGGTACGTGACTGGGCATCTCCTCCCAGCTTGGTGTTCAGTATCTTCACGTTGTTAGCTGGAAATCAGCCATGGTGGGGATATTTACACCTCCGAAATTGGCAAATGCTACAGATGGGAACTTTTTTCTTAGCCATGTGTTACATATTATCAGCATACCACTGGTATGTGTGTTCTGTACCTCAGTTTTGCCATCTGTAAAATCAAGATAATAACAGAACCTACCTGATAGGGTTGTCATGAGGATTAATGAGTTAATATATGTAAAGCATTAGAAGAGTATCAAGATAAGGGTTAGCTATGCTTTGTATTATTATTATTATTGGCACAGAAAGATCTCCAAGCTATATTGTTACATTTTTTTTAAGCTGGGAAAAGTATGTATGAATGCTACCTTTTGGATATAAAACAGAGATTTTAAATATATACTCATAGTTTCTTATAGAAAGAAGCATTGGCAGAATGCACAAGAAATGAACCCAAGTGGTTACCTGGTTCGTCTTTCATTGGAGAAATGAGGTGGAGGACTTGGGTAAGAGCAAGACTTTTCAGTGTACATTGTATTTTCATTGAATTTTATGTTTTTGGACTACGTGGGTATATTGTCTATTCAAAATGTTACATTAAAAAAAGAACAATTTTGGGGCACCTGGGTGGCTCAGTCGTTAGGCATCTGCCTTCGGCTGGAGTCATGATCCCAGGGTCCTGGGATGGAGCCCCACATCGGGCTCCCTGCTCCGTGGGAGGCCTGCTTCTCCCTCTCCCACTCCCCCTGCTTGTGTTCCCTCTCTCGCTGTGTCTCTCTCTGTCAAATAAATAAATAAAATCTTTAAAAAGAAAGAAAGAAAGAAAGAGAGAGAGAGAGAGAGAAAGAAAGAAAGAAAGAAAGAAAGAAAGAAAGAAAGAAAGAAAGAAAGAAACAATTTTCATTAACCCAACAAGCATTTCCTCATCTGCTGTAACCAAAATACTATGGAAAACACTCTGTGAGGCTTGAAAGGAACATTGGCAAAGGAGAGACCATGGTCCCTGCCCTCCATGCGTGCGTGCTCCAGCTTGGGGAGATGAAACGTGCACGGGAGACCTCCCTGGTTGGGGGAACACTAGTTCGACCCTAGGGTACCAACACTATAGGGCTTTGCACTTCATTCATGATTAGAATGACATGAAATGGCTCTTTCGAGATACTTACCCTGTTGTATAAGGGATGTTTATGCCTCCTAGATTAATACTTTCACATCCAACAATAAATAGGGTTGAAAAACACAGTAAAGACACACCACTGCAGATCATGGCTAGTTTGGCAGATTCTCTTGCACCAAGTTTCAATTTCTTTATAATGTAGCCTCCCAGGACAATGCCAACACCAGCACTGGGGACAATAATCACACCTAGAGAGAAGAAGGGAATGACAGGATTAAGTGAAGTTACACATACTATAATTTGTTTTCTAATTATTCTGTTTCTACTTACTAGTATTAAAGTAAAAAAATAAAAAATACTGTAATCAATAAATCTTCAATGTGTAGGATTTTATAGTATAATTTCTTTTCAAAGGACTCACATCCAAAATGTAAAATAACTTTTACAAAGCAATAAAATAAAGACAAGCAACCCACTAAAAAAGTGAACAAAACTTGAATGGCCCCTCACTAAAGAGGAAATCCAGCTGGCCAATAAACACATGAAGGTGTTCACCCTCACTGCTAAGAGAGAAATACAGATTAAAACCATAGTAAAATACTACTCTACACCATTTGTGTTGATAAAAATTTAGAAGTCCGATACTACCACATGTTGGCAAAGCTGTAGAGCAATGGGCACTCTACACAGCTGGTGGGATGTAAAATGTGAAACCTTCTTTGAGAAACAGTTTGCCATCATATGCATCCTGTAGATGTTGAAGATATACGCATCCCATAACAGGTAATTTTATTCCTGGATCTACACCCTGAAGAAACTCAAGCACGCGGGGACCAAAAGAAGTGTACAAGACATTTGAAGCATCATAATAGCCAAAAACTGGAAATAAACCAAATGTCCATTACTAGATGCATTGCATGTTGTAAGTTCATGGAACAAAATGTCACTATACAGCAATAAATATGAAGGAATATAATTAACACACAACCATGAGGATGGATCATACAAATACAATATTCAATGAGAGAAGCAAAACAGAACAGAACACATGACATAATGGCATTTGTAAAAAGTTCAAGTGCAGTTAAAACTAAACGATTTGTTCAGGAATGCATATCCAGGCAGTGCAACTCTGAAGGAAACCCAGGAAGTAAGTGTCATAAACC
Source organism: Zalophus californianus (assembly GCF_009762305.2). Lineage (NCBI taxonomy): Eukaryota > Metazoa > Chordata > Mammalia > Carnivora > Otariidae > Zalophus > Zalophus californianus. The sequence continues at coordinate 129,168,819 of NC_045598.1, forward strand.
CAAGATAGTAGGGGAATAGGTGCGCTTCTGGACTACAGAAAATACTCCACGCCACAACCTGGGTAATAGTTATACAAGTGTTCACTTTATGATTATTCATTAGCTCTAAATTTTGATTAATGTATTTCTGTGCGCATTATATTTCACAGCCTTTAAAAAAATAAAAATAAAAAACAGTTGTATTGCCTGCCCCAAGAGCCTTATAATCTAAAATAGAAATATACAAATCAGAGTACAATAAAACAATTATACAAAAGACCAGGAGAATACAGGGGAAAAAACAAAAGCATCTGAGCCTTCCCTGGGAGAAATCAAGGAGGACTTCACAGAAGTAGCAGTACTTGAACAAAGTATGAAGAGAAAAATAAGGTTAAGACTGAAATGAGACAACTATATCACTAGAGATCTTGGCAAGAGCAATGTTAAGGATGTTGTGAAGGAAGAAGCCAGACTGCAGTGGGTTGAGATGAGGATTTAGAAATTAGAATTCAGATTCTTTCTAGAATTTAAGCTATAAAAGGAAAAACAGGTTTGGGTCTAGAGTAAGAGTGGAGTCAAGGTAGAGTTGGAGCTTGGGGAGCTCGTTTGCTAAGACAGGAGGGGACTATGCATATTTATATACGGACAAAAAGATTAAAAGGAATGGGAGGTTGAATGTGGAGGGAAAGGTTATCTAATAATGCCAATGCAAGATCCTTGAGAAGTCAAGAGAATATGGAATTAATAGCACAGATAATCAGATTAGCACTGGATGGGGAGAGAATAGGATGGGGGATAAATCAACAGGTGGGTGGTAGCTCTTCAAATTGTAGCTTTTCTGTTTCATTATTTTTCCATTATTTTGCAAACATCATGTAATACATGTTGCAACAGAACACTGGAAAAGCACAGAGAAGTATGAAGGAACAAAAATCCACTGCTTACATTCTGGCATATTTCACTCCAGTCTTTTTTCCATGCTTTTTTACTTCAAAGAATTGATAACATGCTATAGATTCATTTTTTATATGGCTTTGGTTTTTATTTCTGGGTGGGTTTTTTTTTTTCTGTGTAACTGAAAACAAAACTAACTCTTAGAGGAAAGGGATATGGAGAACTTTAAATATAGCCAAGGATTAGAATAATCATTGTAGGAAAGAAAGTGAGCACTACATGAGAATATGTAATAGGCTTTGCAAATGGAGAGTCCAGTGGGTCCAGATGATATTAGATTTCAGAAGTCTGCAGCTGCACCAGTGCACACGGTTGAATGGTTTGCTCCAGCGTGTTCAGCAACCCACGTAAAGGAGCAGAGGATTAGATTAATCTAAAATCTGAGCTTTGCCTGGCAACCAGTGTTCATTTTATAATCCTCACCCGAGTCCTGATTTTATAAAATCAGTAATGGCCCTTTTACAGATGAGGAAATTGACAGCTCAGAGAAGTGACCAGCCCAGTAGTGCACACAAAGAAGAGAGAGTCTAAGAGAAACTGAGATCTCTGATTCCCAGCCCAGCACTCTGTCCACATCACCACAGATGTCTCTTAGAACTGACAGATCCCTGGCATCTTTTAGGTAAATTGACCAGAGCTCTAGGCTCAAATGAGCTGGTTAATAAAGTATCATCATTAAGGAAAAGGACACGTTATCTATCTATACAAATCAATAGGCAAAGCTTTACCTTTAAAGTGAAAGTGATACATCCATGAAATTCTTATTTCAGTTGAACAATTTACATGGTTCTAGACCTGGGGGTAACAAACAAAACAAATCTCCATGCTCATAGCTCAAGTCCTAATTTAAAAGCAATAAACCTTACTTGACTATGCATCCTACTTGGTATTCAACTCTTAAAAACAGGAAATTTGTCATCAGTAAATATGAGGTTATATCAAACAGAGGGAAGACCCCTTAAAATTTTCTCCTGATGTCCCCTGCCATCTAAATCTCACTGCACTATCCAAACAGAAATTCTGACCATTCATGATGCTAATCTGTGCATCGCTCAGATCTCCAGCTTAAGTAAGAGACCCAAATGTTCCGTTGTTAGAATATTAGGCATACGGGATGGTGTTGGGAAGGGGAATGGGGGACAACAGTAAAACCTTCTCACTGTCCCTTCTGAAAGCCCCCGGCTCTGGGGAAACCAGACTGTATAGAGCATGGAGGGGCTGGAAGTTGGTTTCCTGCCCACCACCACACTGTCCTCTAGTCCTTCCCAACTTCCCCACTCCCTTGTGGGGAGAGGGAAATACAGGCATCCCCTGCTTTTCCAAGTTCACATCACACCACTTCGCATTTATGGAAAACCTAAGTACTTGTGTTCGCTAATTAAAAGAAACCCAAAGAAGATTTTCACTTTTATGGGGTGAAAAAAACCCCACAAAGGTGACCAGTGAAAATAGCATTCAGCATTTGTTTTGCAGCGAGGGGTTACAGAGGCAGTGAGAGTGGCCCTGCCAAGCCCCTTCCCTGCCAACTACGCCCAGCATCTCAGCATCAGGCCCCACAGCTCTGAACTGTACTTTATCTTGATTTAGTCTGTGCATCGTTAAGAAGATGTTCCAAAGGTATCAGAAAAGCCTAAGAGAGGTTGTTTCTTGAGTCTGGGAATGCTCAAAAAATGTTTCCATATAAATTATTTGTAATTGCTTCTCCACTTTATGCCATTTCAGCTTATGAAAGATTTCACTGGAACACTCAACTTTCAGATAGCAAGGGAAACCTGTAAATATATAAGATGGGCTCTCCCAGCAGAAGCTGCCCACCTGCCACTCGCCATGTCTGAGTTCAAATTCACCTCACTGGCCCGTGATCACCCCTTCCCTCAGTCCCCAGAGAGCACCCCGCCTACTGCCTCCATTCCTCTGAGTTTCTGCTCCCTATCAAGCCCTTTCGCAGCCCTGGCAGGATGGCTCTGCAGTCCCTGAGTTTCTGTTCCTCGCACCCTCTAGTGGCCAAGACATGGATGGGACCCGTCGGGTACAAAAGGATGGGTGGGGAAGAAGCATCAAGGGCTTGTGTATGAAGGGACAGGGAAAGGACTGAACGTGGAAAGATGGAAATACCTGGACCAAGCCCAGGGACCCAGCCTAAGGTACAGGTGGTAGAGGATAGAAGCCAAAGCAATTGCCAAAGCAATAGAAGCCAAAGCAATGTCTAAGAGACAAATGCAGGTGACAGTGCAGGCCACATGGACAAATTTCCTGAGTTCAAATCTCAGCTCTGTCACCTACAAACTGTGTGTCCTTGGACAAATTTCTAAATATTCCCAGGCCTCGGATTTTTCTCATCTGTAAAATGTGGATACAGGGGCGCCTGGTGGCTCAGTTGCTTAAGCGTCTGCCTTTGGTTCAGGTCATGATCCCAGGGTCCTGCGACTGAGCCCTACTTGGGCTCCCTACTCGGCAGAGAGCCTGCTTCTCCCTCTCCTTCTGCCCCCTACTTGGGCTTCCTCAGTCTCTATAGTGCTCTCTCTCTCAAATAAACAAATAAAATCTTAAAGAAAAAATAGTATCTTCCTCATAGGTTGTTAGGTTTAAATGAATTAAGACATATAAAGTGCTTAAAACAGGGGTACCTGCCTGGTTCAGTCAGAGGAACTACGACTCTTGATTTTGGGGGTCGTGAGTTCAATCCCCATGTTGGGTGTAGGGATTATTTAAATAAATAAATAAAAACTTTAAAAAAATAAAAATAAAAAAATAAAGTGCTTAAAACAGTGTCTGACCCCTTAGTATATACTTAATAAATGTTGGTGATCATCATCAGAAGTATGAACATCATTATTATCTGCCTAATATGAATGAGTTTAACATTTGTGCAAATAAATATATTGGAATTAGGCAAAATTTCTATATGCTATTTTATCTATAGGATTGAATTTAAACTACTCCTAATGGCCCAACTAAACCTCTATGTGTTTTTTTATATAAACCTTTGTTTGATGTTTAGCTACTATGTGTTCTTAAACACATAAACCTCTGTTAGCTATTTAGTTACTGTGTGTATATATCTGAATCTAAAGAACTCATGGCTGTATTGGTTAGCTGTTGACAAGGCAGAGGATCCTGCTTTACTTCATAAATGGTCTGCGAACACCCTACTGTTTTCCAGTTGGAAATCTTTTTATCTACTTATTTATCCAAGCAAATTGACATGTTAATTGTCCTACTTCCTCTCTTTCTCTTACAACAAACATTGTTCCATAACATACAATTCTGAAGTTTTTACTCTGAGTTGCAATACTGCTTGCCCTTATACTGTATAGCTTCATGAAGCCAAAAGGTCTTTACGAAAAAATGATATTCACTGAGTTACCAAATATTAAAGCTACTGGTGGAATTTTTGCTCTCTACTCTAGTTTTTGTCAATATGTAGAAATTATCTGTATTGAAAATAGATACATAAAATATACATCTGCTTAATGCATGATTTGGGACACACAAAAAAAAACCTCGAACTAAAAAAGAGGAGGATGAAATGAGGTAACCCGCTCATCATCAAGAACGTTCTAGGCTCAGGGAAGGGGACTTCCATTGTGCCGCTATTGCTTTTGTTAAGAACAATAATTTGCTTTTGTGGTCAGGGATGACCCCTATCATGAGACCTGCCACTGTCTGTTATGTTTACCTCTTTCTTTCCTGCTAGACTGTAAAGTTGTTGTACATGGGGGGGTCTACATCTTTATTATTTTCATACCTTTCTAGCTCTTACCAGGACCTGGAAATGTATGGATGAAAGAACAAACTTTGTTATTTGGAATTTATTATATAAAAACTTCAAATGACTTATTCATTTCAGTTTTCAATTATTCCGGAACTAGGCTGTATCTTATTTTACAAAGAGGAAATCTAAAATCTAACCTGGGACCCAAATAAGCTGCTAATATCCATTTAAAACTGGCAGGCCCTAAATGATGCCTGCAAAATTTCACTGTTATCAAAATTCCGAATTGAACATTATTAGCAAAAGTTTAACTGCCAAACCACTAAAGGTGACCAAGCATGTTATGTCAGTAGCCCTCTGAGAACTCATTTCTGTTGTGAAATCACAATGGCGCAGAATATGGTGAACTAAGAACTCAGAAACTTAGATGTCCTCAGTGCTCTTTTCTCTAAATTCACTGATCCTTTCTACACATTTCACACCCAAAGTTTTCTTTCATTAAATTGAAAAAGAAATGGCTTGCAAACGTAAGACTATGAATCAGTCAGTAAAAATATGATTGTAAGCTATTATGACTTTGAGGTTCTGCTGCTACCCTAGGGAAGGGCAGCTGGGCACGGGGGAGGGAGGGAAGCAGGATGGGCATCTGGAAAAGAAGGAAGTCTGGCTCATTCTCGTTCATTCATTCTCTCTTTCTCCCTCTCTCCCTCTCTTTTTGCACGCGCGCGCACACACACACACACACACACACACACACAGGTGTAGACTATAGGCCACATACTGTGACATATAGTATCCCAATTCATTCTCAGAATTGTATGGATTTTGAGTGGCTTTGAAACAGAAAGCGTCTTACAAACAAAAGTATCTTAGCCTAATTAAAAGCATTTTCCCTTCATAATAACTCAAAATCATGGTGCATCTTACAATTTATGGTGTCTTCGATTGGAAGGAATATAGCTTCAGGCACCTGGGTGGCTCAGTCGCTTAAGCGACTGCCTTCAGCTCAGGTCATGATCCCAGGGTCCTGGGATCTAGCCCCGCATTGGGCTCCCTGCTCAGCGGGGAGCCTGCTTCTCCCTCTCCCTCTGCCTGCCACTCCCCCTGCTTGTGCTCTCTCTCTCTCTCTCTGTCAAATAAATATATAAAATCTCTAAAAAAAAAAAAAGAAAGAAAGAAAGGAAGGAAGGAAGAAAGGAATATAGCTTCTTTCCACATCACAGATGAGGAAATATCTCATGAGTGATAGAGCAGGGGAACAAACTCAAATTCATTTAACTTTTCCAAAGACTATGCTTCTAATCTTATGATACAAAATAAATGCTTTTCCTATCTCCTAGGGTAAATTATTTTACCCTTCTAAGCTTCTACTTTTCCTTGCAAACACTTTCTTACAGGAAATAAATATCAAGGAATAAAAGAATTTTATTTTTTTTTAAGATTTTATTTATTTATTTGAGAGAGAGAATGAGAGAGAGAGAGAGCATGAGAGGGGAGAGGGTCAGAGGGAGAAGCAGACTCCCCGCCGAGCAGGGAGCCCGATGCGGGACTCGATCCCAGGACTCCAGGATCATGACCTGAGCCAAAGGCAGTCGCTTAACCAACTGAGCCAGCCAGGCGCCCAATAAAAGAATTTTAAAAGGAGAATAAAAGAAGGTTTTAAAAATGCAAACCTTGAGGCTAGCAAATTTTAAATGCTCTGAGAATATAAGCATGCCTTTTCACAAACTATACATAAATCCACAAAGTATCACAAAAGCACAATACATCTCTTTCTCTTTCATATCTTAATATCACCCTTGTGAAAAATGTCAGAAATCCCTTCACAAACTATGATTAGGTGTATCATTACAATGAATGTATATATATATATATATATACACACACACACACACATTGATCTAATTCAGTGGCCTTTTTAAGGCAGAGAACAGACTGTTTTTCATTAAATCCATAATATTTCATAGCATAACAGTGAGTCAAATTATAAATTAGGGGTAGCAAAGCGTAGAACCATGTCCTGTTTGGCTGGATTGGGAAAAGCAGCCCACGTGTATTGAACTGAACAGCCACCAGTTCCTGAAGAGAAGCCTCTGGGCCGGATGGTTAGAGGACAAGGTGCCAGAAGCTGACCTCTCCGACCACAGCTTCCTCTTCAAGTACCCGGTAGCAGGCACACAGTGTGGCTCAGATGGGACCGCCTGCAGCCAACCAATAGAGAATGCTCCGAAATTTCTAGCACGGCCTTGCTGAAATTACCAATAAAGGGTTTCAATGGGATACAAGCTTCTAAAAGCCTCCGCCTCCATGACTTCATCATGGAGGTATCAATATAAAGCTCCTATTTAATTCCTACTAAGGCAAAGGGGGCTCATTCACCCAGAATAACACTTTCTTCAACTCTGCCAACACAGGGAGATTCTATATAGTAACCAGAGGGAAATATGAGATTCCCAATCTCAGGGATTCAGGGTCTCGGGTGCACTGACTGAAGGAAAGGTAATAAAAAGGTACATTCAGCAGAGGAAACAACCACACTTTTCATTTCAGGTTTTTGCAAAGCTCCGGCTACAATAATACATAAAAGCAAATGCCAAGCTGCGTCATGAAAGGGATTCGAAAATCAAATCAAATTAATATTTCATCTTTTATGGCTTAGAAATGTAAGTGTTTGCTGCATCTAGGCAATAAAACCCACAGAAGGCAAAAACAACTTGAAATGATGAAATGCACAAATCAGATGTTTACTTCCATTTTTCACTGGCTCTGGGCAACTTACGGCAAAACAGCGAAAGCTTGAACCAAATTACTGCAAAGGAGGAAAAAGCTTCTAATAGAGGAAATTTTACAGGAGAATAATAAAGTCTTGGTAACTTTTTCAGTTATCAAAATAAGCCCCAAGCAAAGACCTTGGTGTTAAGTTACTGCACTTAGTTTCTGTTCACAGAGGCAAAGCCTACAGACGTGGGCTGGTGCCAAATGCAAACCCTCTTCCGAGGCCCTGCGGGCAAGATCCATTTTCTGTCAGCAGTTTTCAACTTCTCCCCTTTCCATTGTTGTCCAAATCCAGCAGCTCTCGGAGCTTTCCCATTGAGATGGCTGATCGTCATTACGCCCACTAAGAGCTGAGCCACAAAAACCTGACAAAGCTATCCCTCCCCTGGGAGAGGCAAGCAGATTTTTAAAACTCTATTTATCTGAAATTTTGAGAAAAACTTCTAAACACATAACCAGACTTGTTAAAGTGCCCTTGCTCCCCAGGGGCCAAGTGGAGATTTGCTCCTTAGAAACCATTTTAATTCTACCGATTTCTTGAGAAGAATCAGAACAGCCATTTATTTTATTTTTTTTAAGATTTTATTTATTTATTTGAGAGAGAGAATGAGATAGAGAGAGCACGAGAAGGGGGGGTGGTCAGAGGGAGAAGCAGACTCCCTGCCGAGCAGGGAGCCCCATGCAGGACTCGATCCCGGGACTCCAGGATCATGACCGGAGCCGAAGGCAGTCTCTTAACCATCTGAGCCACCCAGGCGCCCCAGAACAACCATTTAATAAACACAGTCAACTCACTAATCTGAATATTCTGTTCCTCTTTTTCTTTTTTATTTACAGCTTCATTAAGCTATAATTAACAAAGCATGCAATTCATCTAAAGTGTACAATTCAGGGGCGCCTGGGTGGCTCAGTTGTTAAGCATCTGCCTTCGGCTCAGGTCATGATCCCAGGGTCCTGGGATCGAGCCCCACGTCTGGCTCCCGGCTCAGCGGGAAGCCTGCTTCTCCCTCTCCCACTCCCCCTGCTTGTGTTCCCTCTCTTGCTGTGTCTTTCTCTGTCAAATAAATAAATACAATCTTTAAAAAAAAATAAAGTGTACAATAATTTTCAGAGATATACAACCAATCTCACAATCATTGTTAGAACATTTTCATCACCCCCCGCAAAAGAAATTCTGTATGCATTAGCCATCACACCCATTTTCTCCCTCAGCCCTAGACAACCACTAGTCTACTTTCAGTCTCTACGGATTTGCCTATCCTAGCCGTTTCATATAAATGAAGTCATACAATACATCTGTCTGGCTTCTGTCACTTAGCATAATGTTTTCAAGGTTCATCCGTATTATAGCAGGTATCAGTACTTCATTCCTATTTATGGCCAAATAATCCATTGTACTGATATATCACCATCTGATTTACTCATTCATTAATCGATGGGCATTTTAATGGGTTGTTCCTATTTTGGGCTATTACGAATAATGTTGCTATGAATATTCATGTTCAAGTTTTTATGCAGACATATGTTTCACTTCTCCTGGATATATGCCTAGAAATGGAATTTCTGGATCATATGGTGACTCTAGTTTGAGGAAGTGCCAAACTGTTTTCCAAAGTGGGTACACCATTTGACATTTCTGCCGAGTGCCAATTTCTTCTGATCTTCAATTGTTAATATCACAGATAATATTTGATTGTAGTCATCGGACTGGGTTTAAAGTCGTATTTCATTGTGGTTTTGACTTGCATTTCCCTGATAATTAATGAGGTTGAGCATCTTTTCATGTGGCCATTTTATATCTTCTTTGGAGGAATATCTATTCAGATCCTTCACCCATTTTTCAATTAGCTTATTTTTCTTTTATTATTGAGTTGTCGAATTCTTTATATATTCTAGATACAAGTTCCTTATCAGATATATATTTTGCAAATATTTTCCCCCATTCTGTGGATTGTCTTTTACTTTTTTGAGGGTTTCCTTTGATGTACAGAGTTTTAAATTTTGATGAAATCCAATTTACCTATTTTTTCTTTTGGTTGTATTGTCTAATCCAAGGTTACAAAGATTTATGCCTATATTTATTTCTAAGAGTATTATAATTTTAGCTTCTACATTAAAGCCTTTGATCCATTTTGAGTTAATTTTTTATATATGGTGTGAGGTAGGGGTCCAACTTCATTCTTTTGCATGTGACCAGTGGTCCCAGTAACATTTTTTGAAAAGACTATTCATTGAATGGTCTTGGCATCCTTGTCAAAAACCAGTTGATCACGGATGTATGGGTTTGCTTCTGGACTCTCAATTCTATTCGATTGATATTTATGTTTGCTTTAAGTCAGTACCATACTGTCTTGATTATTGTCGCTTTTAATTAAGTTTTGGAATCAAGAAGTCTAGGTCCTCCAACTTGTCTTTATCAAAATTGTTTTGACTGTTCTGAGTTACTTACATTCCAAATGAATTTGTCAAATTCTATAAAGAAGCCAGCTGGATTTTTTATGGGAATTAAGTTGAATCTATCTAGGGTGCCTGGGTGGCTCAGTCATTAAGCATCTGCCTTTGGCTCAGGTCATGATCCCAGAGTCCTGGGATCGAGTCCCGCATTGGGCTCCCTGCTCGGCAGGAAGCCTGCTTCTCCCTCTCCCACTCCCCCTGCTTGTGTTCCTGCTCTCACTATCTCTCTCTCTGTCAAATAAATAAATTAAATCTTAAAAAAAAAAAAAAGCTGAATCTATCTAGGGAGTACAGCCACCTTAAATAACATTAAGTGCTCTGATTCATGAACATGAGATGTCTTTCTGTTTTTTTTAGGTTTTCTTTACATTTTAAACAATATTTTATGGTTTTTCAGAATATAAGTTTTGTACTTCCTAAGTATTAAATTCTTTCATGCTAGTGTAAATAGAATTGTTTCCTTAGTTCCATTTTTTAATTGTTATTGCTAGTGTATAGAAATACTATTGATTTTTGCATGTTAATCTCATATCTTCCAACTTCACTGAATTCATTTACTAGTTCTAATACTTTTTTAGTGGATTCCTTTGGATCCTCTCTATACAAGATCACATAATCTGTGAATAGAGATAGCTTTACATCTTTCTTTTTAATCTGAATGCCTTTTATTTCATGGTCTTACTTAATTGCCCTGGATAGAATCTCCAGTGCAAAGATGAATAGAAGTGACAAAAACAGACATCTTTGTCTTGTTCCTGATCTTAGGGGGAAAGCATACAGTTTTTCATAAGTATGATGTTAGTTGTGGGTTTCTTGCAGATGCCTTTTAATTCATCATTTCTTAACTTTCAATCATTTAAATAGTAGTTGAGCTAAACTTCAATTTTGTGTTATTTAAAAATGTGTTATTGGGGGACCTCGGTTAAGCATCTGCTTCTTGGTTTTGGCTCAGGTTGTGACCTCAGGTTTGTGAGATCAAGCCCCACCTCGAGCTAATGCACTTAGTGTGGAGTCAGCTTAAGATTCTCTCTCTCCTTCTGCCCCTCCCCCTGCTCTCTCTCAAATAATAAAATCTTTAAAATATATATAAAATAAAAAGTTAAGTATAACTTCCAGAAAACTTACAAAATATACAATTTTTAAGATATAACTAACTTAACAGAAAACACTTATTGAGCATCTACTGTATGTGGGGCTCTGTACTAGACTCTAGAGATAAATAGTTCATAAAGCTGACAAAAATTACTGCTCACATTGAGTTTACAATATACTGTGGGAAAAACAGATAATAAAAAAATAAACCAATAACTAAGCAAATCTTACTGAATGTTAGTAGGTGAAAGCATTACAGAGAAAAAGGTTGAGCCTAGCAAGGAAAATCAAGAGTTCTGGGAGAGGAGCTATTTTTAAATGGGGTATACTGGGTAAGGTCTCACTGACAAGAGGCCATTTGAGCAAAAACTTGGAGGACAGGGAATGCAGCATGTACAGAGAATACATGACACCCTAATTACACACTGTTTTCTACTATCCTACTAAACTACGTTTACTGAGAGTCAAAATTATTAAAGGTCACAACATTTTATAACTAGAAGAAATTTAAAAATTAATCAACCTACCTTGTTTTCTGAATGAAATAGTTTAAACTAAAAAACTAAGAACTTTGAGCAAGGCAGTGACAGGTGAAATGGAAAACTTAATCAGTACGATATATTCTGTACTTTTTACCTAGAGATGTTTTGTTTCAAAAGACATGCATAATTCCACCAGGTAATAATGTCCGCAAAATAAGTTCTACGAATAGAAACATACTCTAGTAATCTAATGGTCTGAGCAGCTTTGGAGGACACCAAACCTACCATCTATCAGAACTTAGGTTTCAGAAATCCATAAATTAATCAACTTTTTTAAAAGAGGCATTGTGGGGGTACCTGGGTGGCTCAGTCATTAAGCGTCTGCCTTCGGCTCAGGTCATGATCCCAGGTTTCTGGGATCGAGCCCTGCATCAGGCTCCCTGTTCAGCAGGAAGCCTGCTTCTCCCTCTCCCACTCCCCCTGCTTGTGTTCCCTCTCTCGCTGTGTCTCTCTCTGTCAAATAAATAAATAAAATCTTAAAAAAAATAAAAGAGGCATGGGGTAGAAAGCACTAGAAAACAAACAGATGACATGGTTCTCATGCGCCTTCCTAAAGCAATGACAAGCACCACCAACTGATCCATCTTTAAATCTCAGCAAAACACCAATAGTCTCTCTCCTTTATTGTTCAGACCTTATCCACTCTTGGTTTTGAATAATAAAATCACACATTTGCAAATAAAACTTCTTTTAGGAAGACACTAATATACCTTGAAGAGCTAAAAGAGGGGCACCTGGGTGGCTCAGCCGGTTAAGCATCCAAGTCTTGGTTTCGGCTCAGGTCATAATCTCAGGGTCACAAGATCAAGCCTTGCAGCGGGCTCCACGCTCAACGCAGAATCTGCTTGAGATTCTCTTCCTCTCCCTCTGCCCCTCCCCTTGCTCACTCTCTCTCTCTAAAGTAAATAAATAAAATCTTTAAAAAAAAGAAAAGCTAAAAGAATAAGAAAATGCAATAAACATTTTAAATTTCACCCCAAACGACATGTGAACGAGCAAAAGAAAAAATGAATGTAACAACAGTCAATGCAATGTACCTCCCAACTAATAGCTATGGGCCCCTCTCACAGTGATGGTCACTGGTTCACTAACAAATCCAGATATTACACTGGGGGGAGTGGGGGTTTCACCAGGATCAAAGGTAGCCCTTTATTTTTTCACATTTTTATTTTCACCAAAATGAAGGCTATGCAAGACACCTGCCTAATAAAGTAGATTTTTACTCAGAGCTGGAGAGGAGTAGTTAGCTGACATCTTAGACAACTGGGCTGGAACTGAAAGCAACCATTATAAGATGGGGAAGTGGACAGAATAAAAAAGAAGGTAATTTAACTGGTGTAACTCAAGTTTCAACTTGTTAGAGCAAGAAAGAACTTTGTGTTTTAAAATTTACTAACATGTTTTAGCAACTAACATGTTTACTAACATTTTCAAAATTATTCCTACATTATATGAAATTAACTGTTTGGGTTTCTTATTTGTTTGTTATCATAGAATCATAGAATTTGCGAGCTATGACACAGATTGCTACTTATTCCCTGATGACTACCCTTCCCTCTTCTAGAAACATCAGTCTCCTATTGGTGGCAAGTTTTATTTACTTATTTATTTTTATAAAAGACCAGATCGTAAATATTTTCCATTCTATGGGCCAGACATTACCTGTTACAATTACTGTTGTGGTGCTAAAGTAGTCACAGTCTTGTGTAAACAAATAAGCACCGCTATGTTTCAGTAAAATTTTATTCACAAACAAACAAACAAAAAGAAAAACAAGTAGCAGGCTGCATTTGACCCAAGACTCCTATTCTAAAGTAATAGCATGGCTTATGGCTGTCTGGAATACAGACTACATTTCCCAGACTCCCTTGCAACTGGATGTAACCATGTGATAAGGTCTGGCCACTGTGAGGTAAACAAAAGTAGTATATCCATTCATGCCTTTCTTCCCCTCTCCTACCACCCTGCTGTTATGAATGTAGAGTTGATAGCTAGATCTCTCCTTTGGGCCAGGAGGACAAGAATCCAGATGGAGCAGAAACTGGAAACGGTCCCGGTGACTGCAGTCACTATACCAACCCTGAGCTGCCTATGTCCAGATTTTTTGTGTGAGAGTGAAATAAAAATCTATTTTGCTTAAACTTCTTATTTTGAGTCTCTGATATTCTCTGAAAAGTTTAATCCTAACTTAATACAGGAGCTCAGGGATCATCTCTTCAACTCCCTCATTTTATAGATCACAAAAGAGAGACAAAAAGAGAGAGAAGATGCATGACTTGTTAATGCCGAAGCAAGGCCTAAGCTTGTTTGATTCTAAATCCAATGCCTTTTCTAAATTTATATGAGGCTAACACTCCCATAAATACACATTTAAATTACAAAGCTTTGGGCGCCTGGGGGGCTCAGTCATTAAGCGTCTGCCTTCAGCTCACGTCATGATCCCAGGCTCCTGGGATGGAGTCTCACATCAGGCTCCTTGCTCATCGGGGAGCCCGCTTCTCCCTCTGCCTGCCACTCCCCCTGCTTGTGCTCTCTCTCTCTCTCTCTTACAAATAAATAAATTTTTTTAAAAAATTAGTTCCCATATTTTCTAATTACCTGTTGCTCTAAAAATTCCTCTACCAGAGACTCAAAGGTCTCTATAATACAAAACCACTGCACACTATTTCTTCTATTTTATTTCCTCTATTAATTATATTATTTCCTCTTTTATTCATCTTCATATGCATCATAATGCCCATCAGAGTAGTTTGCTAAATGGTAGGCACTCAAAAACTACTCAGTGAATTCAGGGAATGGATTACTCTCCCTAGGTCATGATCCTAAGACAGACTGGGAGCACATACCATAAAGCAAAATCCTCCCCAGGGCAGATATTTTATCTGAACACAAAATTTCTACTGGCACCTTTTTCTGAGATTCTTGGGAATCTGATCTAAAGACAAATAATATTTATCTATTACTAGCTGTCAGCACTGAAAATGCACCTGATGCTTCTATGGTACTTGGGAAAACTTGTAAAGTTGTCTTTCTTAAACATTTTAAACATTCTCCCTAAAAATCTTCAATTAACATGCAGAATGTTTTGCTTAGCAAAGTTAAGGCTGATGACTCTGTTCAAATAAGCAAAAGTTTTTCGTACAAATTGATATATATATATATATATATATATATATATATATATATATACACATATACACACACACACAAATATATGTATATAAAACCAAACTGTCAATTTGTACATATATATACATATATACATATATATATATAGTGTGTGTGTGTGTGTAAAATCTTGTAACTATAACTACCAACACATTGATTACAGGAGTAACTATTTTCGGAAAGCAAGGCTGCAGTAGGAACAAAGAACAACTTGTAATGTCATGAATACAAATGTTCTACTGAAAAATCTTTGGATATTTATTTATACAACTGTCCTACTCTGCTTCATTACTGGGTAATTCCACCAAGCTCAATTGCATTTCCACAAGAGGTGTATTTACATAGAATATATTTCAAACAAATTGAAGGAAGATGTTACAAAACAACATTGAACTACTCAATACGAAACAATGATACACAAATTGTTCCTTGCATAGGTAAGAGAAGTATGCACCTATAATGTTTCTAAATACCCACTTTAGTCAAGATGCCAACACAAATCACACTCATCTTCATTGTAAATAGAAATATAAAAAATGTTTAATACGATGACTTGAAAACATCAACTATTGGTAACAAACCCAAATAACCCCACGTTTTGCCTTCTAACCAATGAAAAGACCACAAGGGGAAGTTGAGCCTGACAGCAAAGCAAATTTTCTGTGGTCCATCGTGAGATGGTTCAGGTTACAAAAAGACGTTACTTCAACTTCTAATAACGTTTAAGCCCCTGTTTTACTGTTTAGTTGAAAAGAGTAAGGTATTTCCTTGTCTGTGTGGTAATAATCATATCCTGGCCATGCTCAAGGGCTAAGATCTCCTTTGACTCTGGATGTGATTTTTAGGACAGAAAGCATCTCTGAGTAAATGAGAGACGGTGGCATGAGCTGGGAGTCAGAACAGTTCGTCTCTAGCCCCAGGATGTCACTACTCTTGGGGCCAAGAATCCTTCAATTAGAGCTTCTACCTCTACTTATCTATCTACAAAACTGGGATAATATACTCTGTACTCTCTCTTCCTCATCTCTTTCCATAATAGTCCTGAGTCTCCTGTCCTATTATAGAGGATGGAATATTTAATGAGGAGAGAGGAAAGCCAAGGTCATTCTCATTAATATCTATATTGTTCTTTACACTTCAGTATTTTTTTAAATTTTTACTTAAGTATAGTTGACACATAATGTAACATTAGTTTTAAGCATACAGCTTAGTGAATTGGCAAGTTTATACATCATGCTATGTTCACAAGTGTGGCTACCATCTGTCCCATTACAATGCTATTACAGTATCATTAACTGTATTCCTTAGGCTGTGCCCTTTATTTAATAAGTAATTTTTAAACTTTTTAAAACTTCAAACAGCCCTATAAAATGGATATGATTACATCATTTCACAACTAGTAAAACTGAGGCCAAAGAAATTAGTTAACTCACGCAAAGTTACACAGCTAATAAGTGGCAGAGGCAGATCTTGAACCCAGACCCTCTGACTCCAAAACTCATATCCTTTCTCTTATAACATATTGGCCCACTACAAAGCATTTGGGGATGACCTCACTTTAGCAGGGTATGGACCTGCAAAAATGGGATCATGCCTGGTAAAAAGTTCCTGAGTTCTCAAAAGGAGAATAATTAATCATCAAGCTACCTTACTTCTTGATAGTCCTTCCAAAAAAAAGCAAAAAGTGCAGCAATTCAACTTCAGTTCGATCACACACAACAAAGAGAAAAAGAAAGAGAAAATATATATATATATATATAATATATGTATGATTTTAACTGCCAGGAAATACATCTTACATATACCAAAGCAAAACAGTAAGACATTGACTAACTTGAATGTCTAGAAAAAGAAGTTGCTCACAAAAATCAGAGGATTTTGCAGGGTTGGCAAGAGGGGGTAGATGCAGAGAGATGGTGGGATGTTTGCTAGTTGGCCTTTGAAGAAAGGTTGTCTAATTCAATCTTTCATTCAAAGAGAGGACTGAGGGCCAGAGAAATTAATATTTACAGTCATTCATTCATCAAATCTACTGGGCGTAACAGCAGAAAGGCTCTTACATCTGCTCCAGACATTTCACTCTCTCCTCTGGGTTTTCAGTACTTTTCAAAAGCTCCCTAATCTTTCTCAACTTTTATACATAAATAAATCCTGCTCTGTGAACGAAATATGTTATTTTTGATGCTAAGACTCTCAAGGGGCCTCTGGACCATTCTGAATATCAGCGATCATCAAGGGGAGACGGATGTAGATATAGAAATGTGGAGAAAACTGGACTGAATATCCTCCGAGCCCAGAAAAGCCCTTATATGTGATGTCTGTCCTCATTTTTCTCTGTGTACACACACACGTGAGTGGGCATGGGAAACAAATCCCAGACATAAGGACTAGTAATCATCAAAGATAAGTGAACTAAACATCTCATTTAATTCAAAGATTTGGTCTGAAATTTCACTGCACCGTGCTCAAATATATGAAATTAAAATACTTAAAATGTCTTTTCCCCCACTAAGGGTTGTGAAAAATAGACATATTTGAGGTTGAACAATAAATGGAGAATAAATCAGAGATATCAAGATTTACCCCTAGCTCCACATTGATTCAGCTGAAATCGGTTTCATGTTTCATGCATTACACTTGGAAAGCAATTGTACTTTATAACTTACATTGCATCTCTAAGCCTCCCTCAGTTCAGATGAAATAATCCCTCAATCAATCACATTAGCATCAAATCTCTTGCCTTCTCTTTCATTCCCCCCCCCACCTGTTAGTCACACTTTGTATCTCTCTTTTTACTCTGTGAATCCATTTCCCCCACATAACCTCTGCTATTAATGTTTCCACCTGCCCTAAGTCCTGCCTTCACTCTTCTGCCTTAGATGCCCCTTCCTGAAAGTATCTCATAAAGTGGGTATTGGAGTTATCCCTAATGGCTACTTCCCAAACACTGCACCAAGCACACAATCTACATTCCCTCCCTTAAACCTCACAATCTCTAACACTCACAGAATTTAATGAAACTTGTCCAGGGACATGGGCAGCCTTACAGGGTCACTAAACTGCAAGGTCCTTGAGGGTAGGATCCCTCTGTGCTCTCATCATGACTCTTCTACACCTTGCACAGTGCCAGGTCCATAGCAGAAGCTTTATAAATGTCTGTGCCTGGACGGATGAATGCATGGGTGGATGGATAAAAAGGATGAGCAAGAATTTCGACAAGATCTGTCTCCTTCCAAAACTGATCCTCTCAACTACCATACTGTACACTTTACCCAATGCATAAAAAGTTGGAGGAGAGAGAATTTGTACAATTAAAATTCTAAAATGTAAGCAGCTTCTCTGAGGACGAGCTCAATCTATAGACTATGGACTTGTATTATGGACAGCTGGGTGTACAGCTTACAAAAACTGGTCTATACCCCTGTTTTATCCACTGCAAACTGGAAGGAGCAGGCCCTCCACTGCAGTAGTGCAGCAAGAGCAGCCTACAATGCATCGAAAGGCCCCTTTGTATCACTGCACCTAGCTAAGAGTGGAAGCCGAACAGAGGTCACCTGCTTTTACTATCATAGCACAGAGTCATACTGAAGGAAAGACGCCCAATTTCATTTGGATTCCCAAAAGCTACATGAATTTTTCAAAGAACTTCAGCAAGATTCCCTCTTTTGATCATTACAGCGATCTGAGGGAAAATGCTAAGGCTTGTTGGGGGGCGAGGTGGGGTAAGGACTGACAAACATATTCACGAGCTCTCTGTTTCCCTCCCCTGTCTGGAATTGGCTTCTCCACCAGCATAAAGGCTAATTGAAAGATGGAGAATTAAATTAAATAGTTAAAAAGAAATAAGTATATTAGACAAATGGGTTATTAGTATGAAATTATTTATACGGATCACGATACGTGTCATTATAGCAAAAGAATGGAAAAAACCCAATGTCCTTCCATACAGTAGCGTACTATACTGTGTGGCTATAAAAGAAATGAGCAAGGTCTCTGAGGCTGCTATAGTACAGTATACTTACCCCGGGGGAAGAAAGGGGAAAGATACTAAAATAACATACTGATGTGTATATTACGTATATTGCATACATACTACATTCATTCACTCATTCATTCATTCATTTTTAAAGATTTTATTTATTTATCTGAAAGAGAGAGAGACACAGCAGGAGCGGGGAGAGGGGCAGAAGAGGGAGACAGACTTCCGCTGAGCGTGGAGACAGAATTCCGCTGAGCGTGGAGCCAGACACAGGGCTCAATTCCACAATCCCAAGATCACAACCTCACAACCGGAGCCCAAGTTAGATGCTTAACTGACTGAGCCACCCAGATGCCCTCACATATTTACTTACCTATTCAAAAAGAAATAAGAGGGATAAACTAATAAAATGATACCTATAGAGAGAACTGGATGGAAGCAAGTCCTCTTTGATGCATTACATAATTTTTAAATTCACTTAAAAATATAAAAATAAAATAATCCCTAAAAACTGAAAACAAATTAAAGCAAATAAACTCCACTGTTTATCAGGTTGCTGGCATAACCAGAGAAGAATCATTTCAGATAACTTCAGGTCATGGTATTTTTTTGCACAGACTGTGGACAAAAGAACCACAAAGAAGTCTAAAACTGAATTTCATATTTCATGGTTGGCAATAATACTGATACTTGATTTGAAACTATAATACACACACTCATACATAAACACTTGGATAAATTATTTTATAGTCATTAGGAAAAAAGATTTGCAGAATTAGAGCAAAGAGATACAATATAATAACAAAGAAGTTAATCAATAACCTGCAATCTTAAGTTTGAAGCAAAAATATCAGTATAACTTCATGATCTGTTTTTCTCTTTTTATTTAAAAAAAAAAAAGCCCTAGCATCAATGACAAGCTTATAGCAATGAGGCGACCCTACTGTCTGGATGGTGATCTCCAAATACCATTTTCCTCTAAAGGGAACCACAGCTGCTTGCAGAAATGAATGATCCCAAGTCTAGGGCAGGAAACATAAGATAAGTGAGTCATCTTTTGTCATGCAAGAAACCAAAGACTACTGGGGAGGCTGTGCCAAAGGATACAGGTGCTAACTTGAAAGGGCTCCCAGTGACCAGACACTGGACAACTACAGCATCAAACAGAATAATGACTACTAAGGATTAAAGCACATTAAACATAAGTAGCCACGAGTTCATTGTAATATATTTTTAAGTTTATTGGTGACTCTACAGATTTGCTAGAATATAAATTTTTACTCTGAAAATTGGTAAATAAAGGAAAGAATCAAAAGAAATAATGGGCATTTGGAGAACTGGCCAAACAGGAGGCTGATCACTTGGTGAATTGATTTAGAGCAACTGAGAGAGAGAGAGATTCAGAGAGAGAGAGAGACAGAGAGAGACAGGGGTCCATGATGCATTGTGATATGAACATCCCTCCCAGCACCTTCTCGCTGTCTCCCTGCTCCAGAAAGTTTATGCTATTTTACTCTTATGATCAAGACTAAAAAAGTCCCTCCTTATAATTTCATTTGAATGTGTTACTTCTTCTAACAGGTGGAATTGAACAAAACACCCTTGAGTTACCACTCTAAATTAGATTAATACAAAGTTTGTTTTAAATCAGAAAACCTAACAAAACTGTTTAACAGGAATTTAAATTTAACACTGTTTCACAACATATAAAGGAAGAAAACTAATTTTTATTGAGCATCTACCAGATACCAAATGCTTTAAAATAGAATTATCTCATTTCACGTTTTTTCTGTAGCCCTGGGATATGATCACTCACATTTTACAAATGAGAAACAGAGTGGTAAAGTGACTTCGCTAAAATTACGCATTTAGTTAAACGACAGACCTGAGATCCAAAGACAGGTCTGTCTGTGGATTACATCAGGTCACCCACAGAAAGAAAAACAGATCATGTTGATGCTAGACATGGCCAAAGTTGGTGGTGATACAACATTACCAAAAATACCACAGAAATGGATTGGTTAATAACTAATCCTCTTGTAAGAAAATAATACAACTCTATGGGGAATGTAAGAATAAGTTCATTTCGTGCATGTGGCTTTAGAAAAAAATGATTTAATCTAAGATTTTAGAAAAGGAAGAAATCATAGAGTGCCTTCCACTCCAAATTATTGTTTTCCAGATTAGAAAAACTATTCTCTAGAAAGAAAGACTGATGAACCTACAGTCACACAATGGATTAGTGGTGTGAGGGCCAACATGCTGCTCACCTCATGCACTAACGTAGCCCTGGGGTAGCTCTGGGGGGTAACTTCACAGACCTGAGATCATCCTGAGCCGAATTAAGAGAGCGCATGTATGCAGCACTGACTCCTAGCCAAGGTGTGAAACACATGGATTAATATATTGATTTGCAACCTGATCTGAGGAGTTTGGGGACGATTTGTACCAGCTTTTAGCATTGTTTATTGATGAAAGTGAACATGAAGATTTGTACCTGGTCTCCCTAAGACCACCTGGAGAGTTCTGATGTTGAGGCTGGTTACAGAGCAGGAACCCATGTGGCCAGCAAAATACAGAAAATAAAAAATATTAAAAGTTATATTGCCACTGAGCCATGGTCAAGATTAAAATATTAAGCATCTGCCTTTGGCTCAGGTCATGATCTCAGGGTCCCAGGATCGAGTCCTGCATCAGCCTCCCTGCTCAGCGTGGAGCCTGATTCTCCCTCTGCCCCCTCCCTGCTCATGCTCTTGCTCTCTCTCTCAGATAAATAAATAAAATCTTTAAAAATATATTTTAAAATATAAAAAATATTATAAAAATACTTTGTGGGTGCCTGGGTGGCTCAGATGGTTAAGCGTCTGCCTTCGGCTAGGTCATGATCCCAGCGTTCTGGGATCGAGTCCTGCATCGGGCTCCCTGCTCCTTGGGAGCCTGCTTCTCCCTCTGCCTCTCTCTCTCTCTCTGTCTCTCATGAGTAAATAAATAAAATCTTTAAAAAAAATACTTTGTAACACCCACTGAGACTCCATTTTGAGCTCTGCTTCCTGGGTGTTCCAAGTACATGTCAATGGTGCCAGATATAAGAGAGGACATGGGTCCTGCCATGCACTTCAGAGATGGTCTGTGACTGGGAAGTACATTCTCACTTCAGTGCTATTGTCATAGAGTACTCATGGGTAAGTGTTGTCACTCTGGGGCCTCTGAGACTTCTTGAGCAATTAAACCCTGTTTAACCATCACCATCAGTGCACTGGCTTAGAACCTGCCACATGGTAGGCACTCAAACATGCCTTAAATTAACTAGCTAATCAACAAATAAAAAGAATCTGAGTATCTTGACTTAATGTCCACTATAACCTTCTACAACAGTTCTAATTAGCCCCGAAGAAAAACACATGTAATTTACTATAATAAATACCTTTCTGCCCAAAAGACAAAGAGCCTATAATTGTCACTCTTAGGTCCTAATAGCCTCTATTTATCTCAAGATTGTTTAAAAGGATAGAAGGGAGAAAATGCTAGCAGTGGCTGCAGGATGTTGGGTTCTTAAGGACCTTCCTCTCCTCTCCCTGAGCATATCGTGTTCAGTGCCTGCCCACGTCTTGTGGAGTCCAAGGTCACTGTCTGACCTTGGAAATGGGCAGTGACGCCAAGTGTAGCCATACTTAATATGGTCCATTTGCACTTAAAAGTTTAATGTTAATGTTAAAAATCTATGTGTACGTTTATAAAATTAGTACAAAAATGTATTTTTAAAAACTATTCTTATAAAATTAAAGAACTGGTATAGAAAAGCAGAAGAATGAAGCAAATCAAAGCATGTGCATGTCTCTCTGGCTTCCAAGCATGCAGTGACTCCCAGAGGTTGCAGTCTGAATTCAGTGGCACTGCTTTGAATCTCATCAAAAACAACCCCCAAATCAGTAGCTGAAGACAGATGGCAAATATTTGGTTAATTAGACAACAATAAAAATGACAGTCATTTAAAAAAAAAAAAATCACACCCCAACCTAATCCCCTTACCAAAGAAATAAGTATTTTGATTATTCTCCAATGAAAAGCAAAACAGAGTTCTCCAAGACCGTTTCTCTTGCAAAGACAAACTGCCGTCTAACCCCTTATAATTCTGCACACACAAGGGCAGGACCCCAGGAAAGCAAAGGTGATGCTGAAAGATGCTGGTGTTCTGAAAATGAATGTTCTTGACCATGGCTCAGTGGCAAAGGCTGCCCTAGACAGGGTGGAAGTTGAATCTTAGAATACTGTTTCTCTAAAATAGTTTAAAAAAAATTAAACTGCCTGGAAATGATAAAATAGCATAGACCTATTATAGTATTTCAATAAAAATTACATATGGATCTTTATATACTCCAAGATACTATCTCCTGGCTCTAACTATTTGCATGTCTGTAGGGCAAGTTGTTAAAAACTCCCTAGACCTTTGTTTCCTCATCTGGAAAATGGGCGTAATCAAGAACATCTACTACATAGCCATTGGTTACATTGCATAATGTCCACATGAAAAAGCTTAGATAGTGTCTTCTACTTAATAAACACTCAGTAAAGTCAGCAGCTGTTTTATTATCATCATTACTATTATAGAGGTTTTATTCTCAGACCTGTTCAAGCAGCATGACTTCAAATGTAAAAAGCTACCATCAACATCATCAATAATAATTCCCTTTCCTATAATATATGATTAAGTTGTGTTTTTCAATTTATATTGCTGTGCCCATTTGAACTTCGGGAAGATTCAAAACAAATCGCTATTCGCTACTTCATCGGATCCTCACAACAACACTGAACATAGAGACAGAGGAGCTCTTGCCCTCAAGACACAGGTAAGCTTCAGTTTTAGCTCAAGTAGAGGAAGTAAAATGACTTGCCAAAAGTCACACAGCTAGTAACCAGCAGTGGCAGGATTCAAGGCTGTTCTGCCTCCTCCTTCAGGGCTCTTGCCATCATTTCAGACTTTTCCAAAGCATCAACCTTCATATAGTTCATTTCAGTCAACAAATGTGACCCTAAATGGGTTAGCAGAAAGACCACAAATGGGAAGGGTGTAACGTGAACTTGGATTCGTGGTTGCATAAATACAAACACAGCCAGATCTGTAAACAACTTACGGTTCTGGTTTGAGTCTGACACACACACACACACACACACACACACACACACACACACATGCACATGCACCCTGGTCATACACAAATAGGGTACAGCTCTATGAGAGCCGGTACTCAAGGGCTATGGGAGAGAAAGTGAGCAAAGGCCTGTGTTCTGATACATGTATGGAGCTTCATCCCTACCATATAACACAATACAAGCAAATGGCTATGGAGGATTAAAGTATTTATTCAAATAATCCTTTTAAATTAAAATAAAAAGAACTTTAACTCAAAAATTTCGTCAGATGAGAAATTAAAACTATGTTAAAATTCTGGGGCACCTGGGTGCCTCAGTCAGTTAAGTGTCTGACTCTTGATTTCAGCTCAGGTCATGATCTCAGGGTCCTGGGATCCAGCCAGTGTCAGCAGGCAGTCTGATTGTCTCCCTCTCCCTCTGCCCCTCCCCTGCTTGCACTCTCTCTCTCTTAAATAAATAAATCTTTAAAAAAAAACTATATTAAAATTCTTGTTCAGATACATTTCTTAATTCTACATGTGACTTACATGCATAGAAAGGAACAAAAGACTCAATTAAACTAAGTAAGTCCTTTAAAAATACAAATCTCTGCTCAGAGGGGAAGAAGGATTCAATTAATAAAAATTCAAAAATCAAAGTAAGCTTTAAAAGAGATTATCATCCTTGTTCATCTTACTGTAATATGACAGGCAACCTTCTACTCTTAATCTGAATATCTTTGACCATTATTATTTATTATCTATCTGGAAAGAAAGGAAAAGGTATGAGCTAGGAGTAAAAAAGTGTTTTATCAGAACACAGGAGACTATCAAACATAGTATAAATTGCATTGACAATGTTTAAAAAAAAAAAAAAACTACCGATGACAAAACCAGAATGGAATTGGCACTCTGTGATGTTGCTTTTTTAATCCTGATGTTGGAACACGGGATGAACAAATTCCGTGAGCTAGTTTTATTTAATCTTGCACCCTCCTTCACCAAGGGGCCATATTCAGTGACGACTCTGCAGCCAAACACCCCAGGTCCAGCTGAACCCTTTACTCTATTTTTCTACAAGGAGTCTTATGTCTAGCCCTCTGCCTCTACCAGTAATTAAATGATGGCCTTGGTCAATATGATTCAATATGCATCAATTCCTACCTAGCTCTGTACCGTACCACTGCCCCGGCAACTGCTGGTTGGTTAAAATGGCACATCTGGAGGGGAATGGGATGACCCGGACAGCTCTGCTCGCTAGACTGGCTGGGACAGGGACACACAGGAGAAAACAGCAGTGTTTCTCAATGTGTATCCTGAAGAAAACTGCTCATGGGAGAGATGCCATTCAAAAGTTCAATTTCATGGTCAAATCAATTTGGGAAAGACAGTACCTTGAGCCTGTGTCTGGGAGTTTCACAATGCACATTGGCATAGTAAGGGTTGTGAAGAGTCCTATAGAAAACAACTCTGTAATACTTTAACTCAGCAAGTCCCAAATTTATTTGACTATGACTCTTGCCAGTAACACTTACTAATACTGAAACTTAGTTAGGGAAATGCTTGAGACTACATTTATCAGATGTGTGGCTTCAGATCTAGCTACAAGACAACTCTCGGTTTCCCTGACCAAGAATTGTCACTCAATCAAAGGGTTAGTGTAAGAATTAAACTAGAAATGTGTCTTTCAGATTTTCTGGCAAACTGTTAAGTAATCTGTAAATTTTACCTTAATACAAGGAAAACATATATTTCTGAAACACAAATAGAGAAAAACATATTTTTGGGTGACCATTACAATGATCCAAAGCAGTATACTCTTTATAAAAATATTTGCGATCATGGACCCACAACCCAAATGTATGTCTTTTCATGTGCAAAGTGAAAGAAGAGAACAAAGTGATTACCCGAATATTTCAAGTCAACTTCTCTTTCTATAAAAATATAACTTTGCTTGTTAATTTTCAGATAATTCAAGCTTGCTAAGCTTGAACGTGGATGTGGAGGATAAAGCGGTAGTCAGCGTCATCAGAAAAGTTATAATAAATCTCCACTTAACTATTTAAATAATATTTTATTAATAGATTAAGCCTTAGGCAGATACAGTCATTTGACCGTCTTTGAAATCACTAAAGATATATCCAAAATATTATGATATAATACACTGAAAATTCCCCCAATATCTGAGAATTAGTGTTTCCACATTTCTAAACACCCAATTTTTTTTTTATGGTCATAGTGAGTTTTATTTTTTTTAATTTTATTATATTATGTTATGTTAGTCACCATACAAAACATCATTAGCGTTTGATGTAGTGTTCCATGATTCATTGTTTGCATATAACACCCAGTGCTCCATTCAATACATGCCCTCTTTAATACCCCATCACCAGGCTAACCCATGCCCCCACCCCCCTCCCCTCTAGAACCCTCAGTTTGCTTCTCAGAGTCCATAGTCTCTCATGGTTCGTCTCCCCCTCAATTTACTATGAAAAAAGATTTGAGTCCTACATACAATAGGTACCCATATCATAGTCTCCAAAAATCATTTTCCCAGACATAAAACACCTTCTAAAACAAAATTCATAGATTTCCTTATAAAGTCAAGCATCTCTTGTTATTCAATCAAAATCTGTTTATATTCATGAAGGGGAAATCCTGATACCATGCACCTGATCATCTCTATTTCAGATTATCCATTTAAAATTTTTTCAATCACTTTTTTAATTTGACTCACGCCACCCATAAAAAGATATATTCAGATTTAAATTTGAATGCAATTGCCTATTTCATTCTTTTTAACTGAGAACCATAAAAGCATAATTATGCAAAGTTCTCCCTTCCCAAAAGACAGTTGGTAAAAAATGGCACACAGTAACACCATCTGAGTCAACAAGAAAACATTCAAAGACCTTCTCCTCCTAAAATGGGGGTGGAGGGTGAGGGGAGGCAGGTAGCTGTTAATGAATTTATTCAACACTTTGATGTTAGAATGAACTTTCTCCTCACTCATTGCATTTTAGGTTAGTGGTCAAAAATGATCATGTTTTCAAGGAGCTCTAACGGCAGTGCCTTACCAGTGTAGATGCTGGCATTGGAAGCTGGGATACCAAACTGTGACTCGATGAACTTGGGAATGAAGGTAATGAAAGCAGTTACAATGGCACTCTCAGCTGTGTATGACAAACTCACAAAAAGGAATGTCATGTTGCTTAAGATCCTGACAGCTGCTCTTGGTAGGTCTACAAAATGACAAAAATGACAAATGAATGTTATAAATAAGGGATGGAAAATAAAATAAGATTGAATTGTTTTTGAAATGAACTGGAAATAGCCATTCAGCAATATTCGAGACTACTGAATAGAGAATAAAAACAGAAAAACCTGATGACTGATTAGAAATCACCCCCTTTATTAAACAGATTTGGGGTTGCTGAAAATTTTTCAAGTAGGATGAGGAAATTTAATAAAGTAGCAGAAAACATATCCAGACACAAATAACCTTACAAGAAAAACCAAACCTATGACTCCTGTTCTAAAAACTGCTTAAGATAAATTGTTTACATTTTTTAAATTAAAATAATGTTATTTTTTGCTAAAACCCAAGAATCTACTAAATGCGCAAAGTATCTGCAGTACAGTGCTACATTATGGTTTCTACTTCATTCAACCAGCACTTCCCTGAGAAACCCACTTCTGAGTTGTCACATCCCTGACGCCGCATTGCAGATACCCACAGCAGGGGAACTGGTACATGATTCTGGACATTTAATCTTCCAGCCTCATTATGAAACAGAAAATGATGCAGCTAAAAGGGCTTAGCGGTCAGGTCACCAGGTCAGATACTCCCAGGGACTTTGGACTGGTGAAGAAAGACAAATGATCTCCAAAGGAGGAGAGCCCAGAGGTGGGGGCTCAGGACCGGCCCAGCTGCCTCTCAAGGAAGAGAGAAAAGTCTCATCTTTAAGTCTTTGCAGTTACTTTACAGAACTTGCCATATATATATATATATATATATATATATATATATATATATATATATATATGCTTCAAGATGTATGTCCAGGTATCTTCATTTCAGCATTATTTATAATAGCAAAAATTTAAGGAAAAAGACTAAATGGAAAATGTTTAAATAAATTATGGCACAGCCCTATAATGAAATACTATGCAGTAGCTAAAAATGATACAGAGCTATATGTGCTGGCATAAAAGGAACTCCAAGAAATATTTTTATAAATGAATAAAGCAAGCTGCTGCAGAAATATACATATACATGAGTATGTAAATACATATACATATATGTAATATCAAAGTAAAAATCAAACAAACCAAAACAACATATTTATATGTGGTTGAATATATATACTTCCTAACATATACAACACCAATAAATTCTGTAATTGGAATAAGATTGGGAAAGAGGAATAAAAGAAGATTCTCGTGCATATTCTTTTGCATTTTTGCATGTTTATAATGTTAATTAACCCACATTTATGTGATCTGTACATATCTTGGAATGTATCATGGAAAAGATAAGCTGCATTAGTTCTGACAGGTACAGTCATCTCAGTTATCAGAATGGTTATGCCCTGGGGCGCCTGGGTGGCTCAGTCAGTTAAGCATTCGCCTCTTGATTTTGACTCGGGTCATGACCTCAGGGTTGTGAGATTGAGCCCCACATTGAGCTCCATGCTCAGTGGGGAGTCTGCTTGAGATTCTCCTCCCTCTCCTCTGCCCCTCCCCCTGCTTAACTGTGTGCTCTTTCTCTTGCTCTCTAAAATAAATAAATAAATCTTAAAAAGAAAAGAACAGTTATCCTCTTATGCTACAACATAATAAAATCATTTCATAAAAATTAAGCAAAACTTGTTATTAAAGCTATAATTTATGACCTATACACCAGAATTTAAAACTTAGGAAGTCAAGACTATTTGCTAATCATTTTAAAATGTAAATTAATTTTAATGTTCTATATCTTAATTTGATCATTTAAAGTTTAAATGAACATTTAAAAAAATTAAGATGCATACTTCATTTTTTAACATGGACATACACACCAGAAAAAAAAAAATAAACTACTTCATAAAATTACCCAATATTCTCTTATAAATATGCAAATCAATAGATCTAAAATTTAAAAATTAGAGGAATGCCTGGCTGGCTCAGTCAGTAAAGCATGGGACTCTTAATCTTGGGGTCATGAGTTCAAGCCCCACATTGGGTGTGGAGCCTACTTAAAAAAATATATAAAACATAAAAAAAATTAAAATAATAAATAAAATTTAAAAATCAGAAGATTTTCTATCAACATTTGAAGATTCAAATTAAGTTTACTTGGTATATTAAATTTAAATGTTGTTGAATCTAAAACATCTGGTGAAATTATACAATAAATTTTTTTAATCCAAGAAAATAACATATGTCTCACATGAATGTTTTAAAAGATACTAGTTAGGGTGCCTGGGTGGCTCAGTTGGTTAAGCAACTGCCTTCGGCTCAGGTCATGATCCTGGAGTCCAGGGATCGAGTCCCACATCGGGCTCCCTGCTCAGCGGGGGGTCTGCTTCTCCCTCTGACCCTCTTCCCTCTCATGCTCTCTCTCATTCTCTCTCTCGCAAATAAATAAAATCTTTAAAATAAATAAATAAATAAAAGATACTAGTTATAGGGGCGCCTGGCTGGCTCAGTCAGAAGAGCGGAAGAGCATGTAACTTTTGATCTCAGGGTCGTGAGTTCCAGTCCCACGTTGGGTGTAGAGATTACTTAAATAAATAAACTTTAAAAAAAAAGATACTAGTTATAGAAAACTTGATTTTTCCTTTATACGCATTTGGTGTGCTAAATAGCCCTTTAATTTCAAAGCTAACTAAAAATATATGTAATATTTGTCTTCTCTTTCATAAATAAATAAAAAAAAACTGGTGTTATTTAAGAAGAATTTAGCAAAAGTTGAAAGTCAACAACTTTAAGTTAGCTTCCTCCTTTCTTCCACCTTCCTCCTTCCCTTTGTTGGAGCTAAACCTTCAGCATACATGCCCTGCAGGAACAAAGGGCCAGATATCCAGGCTTGTGTCTTTGGCAGGTGGGGCTGGGAGCTGGTTTAAATACAAGAGTTAAGTGAGTCCATTGAAACTAATGGCAGTCAGGTTTCTAATGGCCAGAGAAGGGAGTTACAAATATGGACAAAGGATAGTTAGATATCAGATTGCAACTGAAGGTAATGGTATGAAGTTATGGGATAGATGGGCAGGATAGACAGACAGACTGACAGAATATGATTGATAGATCAGATTGACAGATCAGACAGACTGACAGATAGAATATGATTGATAGATCAGATTGACAGATCAGACTGACAGAATATGATTGATAGATCAGATTGACAGATCAGACAGACTGACAGATAGAATGATTGATAGATCAGATTGACAGATCAGACAGACTGACAGAATATGATTGATAGATCAGATTGACAGATCAGACAGACTGACAGATAGAATATGATTGATAGATCAGATTGACAGATCAGACAGACTGACAGAATGATTGATAGATCAGATTGACAGATCAGACAGACTGACAGAATATGATTGATAGATCAGATTGACAGATCAGACAGACTGACAGAATATGATTGATAGATCAGATTGACAGATCAGACTGACAGATAGAATACGATTGATAGATCAGATTGACAGATCAGACAGACTGACAATATGATTGATAGATCAGATTGACAGATCAGACAGACTGACAGAATATGATTGATAGATCAGATTGACAGATCAGACAGACTGACAGAATATGATTGATAGATCAGATTGACAGATCAGACAGACTGACAGATAGAATATGATTGATAGATCAGATTGATAGATCAGACAGACTGACAGATAGAATGTGATTGATAGATATGATGATAGACAATAGATGGATAAAGATGACATGATAGATATGTGTGAGTGTGTGTACATGCATATATTTCCTAATTCTGTCTACTACACAGTTTAGAAGTTATAACACCCTAATAACAATGAGCACACCTAGCACCCGGTGCTTGGTATCTAAAGGCCATTTTCCACTCAAAGGAACCAGAGCTCCTTGGAGAAATGTCTAACTTCAGAGCTGAGGCAGAGAAAATACAAGATGAGCCCGGGAAATCTTGTTAAACAAGAAAGTAAAATGCTCAGAGAATGATGGGGACATGTCAGAAGGACACACCAAAGACAGTTTGAAGAATCCCAAATAGTTAAATATGAAGCAATTTAAGGTCAACAGATGCTAAAAGTGGTAAGTGAAAGTTTAATAGAAACAAGATACAGTCAATCCTCATTATTTACAGATTTAGTATTTTCAAATTTGCCCACTTGCTACAATTTATGTGTAACCCCCAAATCAATACTCACAGGGGGTAGCCATTCAAGGACTTGCACCAAGTGACAAAAAAATTTAAGTTGTAGGACACACACTTTCTTGGCTAAGATTTCATGAGGCATCTCACACTGTCTTCCTTTGTCAGCTTTCATGCTGCAAGCAAGTGTCCTTTTCACAAGACACTGTCATATTTTTAGCATTTTTGTGTTTTCAGTGATTTCCCTGTTTCAAATGGCCCTCAGATATAGTGCTGAAATGCTGTCTAGCTTTCCTAAGAGGCTGTGATGTGCCATGTAGAGAAAATACATGTGTTAGATACACTTCCTTCAGGCATGAGCCATACTGCTAGTTGGCCGTAGGTTCAATGTTAATGAACAAACAATATATATTGAATAAAGAGTCTTAAAACAGAAACATACATAAAACAAGGTTATGTGTTGATTGGTTGATGATTATGTTGTGACAGGAATCCAATCCTGTGTCTTCCCTAGAGCAATGCTTCTGTATTCGCTAACTCAATGTTCATGTGACTTTATAGAACACAACTACCCACAAATGAGAATCAACTGGATTTGCATGGCTTCAAAGTACTTCCCCATAAAACACTTATAAATTACTTATGGATTTAGAACTGCAATATATTTATTAACTTTAGAGTACAAAAACCTGGTAGATACAATCTTCAAGAGATAAAAGTTCACAGGGATATTAGCATTATATAGCTTCTGTTACAAGGCACTGGACTATAGCCTCATTTCAGTGGTATGCCCACCAAGTGCATAAATCAGGAGGCGACATCATCAAACCCAAACTGAGGGACACTCTATAAAGTTATCACCTTATACTTTTTAAAAAGGTCAAGATCATAAAAATAAGGAAATATGAGAAACTGATCCAGATTGAAGAAGACTAAAATACACCCCAACGAAATACAACATGTGGTCTGTGAATTGAATTTGGACATAAAGGGCATTGTTGAAATCACTGATGAAGTTTGAATTGGGCTTGTGGTCTAGAAGGTTGCACTGGATCAATGTTAATTTCCGGGTTTGGATGGCTGCCCTGTGGTCACGTAGGACAATGTCCTTGTACCTAGGAAACCACACTGAAGGAGGATAGGGCAGCAGAGCATCATGTCTGTGACTTCTCAGGAGGGTCAGAAACATTAACAACTGGAGAACTGAAGTACAGGGTACACAGGAGCTCTGTGTGCTGTCTGTGGCTTTTACGTAAATTCAAAATAATTCCAAAAACACAAAGTTTTAAAAATCTAAGCTAAATCCATACAGTGGCAGTCAAATATCTAAATTTATGCTGCAGAATATATTTTAGATAAGTTTCTTCGTGTCATTTATAACTGTCATTGTAAAATAAAAAATGCGGTAAAAAGCCTGGTGAAGGAGAGATAAAATAATGATAATGACTGTCATTTTTTTATCATTTAATGCTACAAAATCTTACAAATTCAAAAGGGCAAACTGACACTAAAACCAGAAATGCCTTAAACATTAGTAAAGTAGGAAAAGAACGCAATACAAAGCACCAAATTTCAGTAGAATGTAATAGAAGATAGGCAACACATAGAAATCACTTTTAAAAGAAGTGTTACTTAAGGAGAGCACTTGTGATGAGCACGGGGTGTTGCATCACTGGGTTGTACACGTGGAATTAGCATCGCACTGTATGTTGGCTAGTTGGAATTTAACTAAAAATTAAAAAAAAAAAGTGTTGCTGTCACTGGCAGATCCCTTGCTCGTTCCCATGTGCACATCCACAGCAGTGCAGGTGACCCCAGACCGCACCAGACCAGATGTTGAGTTGCACGCCCATCATAACAGGGATACACTATAATAAATTTGATGTAGTCCCCCTGCCCCCTCCGCTTGACCTTGCAAACCTTTAGTCAATGCTTCAGAAAATCTGAGATGTGCAGTGTGACTGAGTTCCTGTGGAAGCTGATCAAGGATGGTCTCAGCAAGGGCAGAGACCATAGTTTCTCGTTCTCCAAAGCCTCGTGGCTCATAGCTTAAGAGGAGACAACAGGGATGATAGGTGGGTAAGTTTCTGCCCATCAGGCAAGCGTGCTCCAGCATGTGGGAATGTTTTATGCTCATTCATAAAATAAGTCTACAACTTGAAGGATCAATTTAAAATAAAGTTTTTGTTTGGAAGAGTAAAGCTTTAAGTAAGCCTGGGTTTCATAAAAACTGAAAGGTGGCAGTCAGCTTTTAAAGTGGGCAAAGGGAGAAAATCATTGGTAATACATTTAGTCTGGTGTAAAATGAATCCTATTCTGGAGAGAGGTCTGTGTGGCACTGCCACCCTGAAAGTCACCTTTCAGTGGCTCCTTATGCTGACATAGCAAGGTTTGTAGCGTGTGACCGGATTTCTCAAAACGAGCTGATTGCACCAGGAAAGGAGGCTGGACTCAGAGGTGCTTCCAGAAAGCAGCCCTGCAGACATGAGAGGCCTGGGACACCCTACATGAACACAGACTGGCCAAGCCCTTTACTTCGTGTCCCTTACTGTTGACACGTGACACACAGTGAATTAGGCTGTGCATATGAAGATTTGAGTGAGAACTTAAGTAAGGAAAAGGAACTGAGCATCAGCCTGCAATTGAGTATCCAGGGTGGCTGTGGGTCCCGAAGCAAGGAACACATTCCCAGAGCTGCCAGGGGCTCGCGAGAGAGCCTTACGCTAGAACCCCAGTATCTCAGGGGGCTTCAACTTGCTTCTGTCCTTTACAAACTGAAAGCAACTGTCATGCCTTTTTGTCGTCTTAAACTACGGAAACAGACTTTTTTACATAATGATATATTTGAAAAAGATATGCTGACAGAGAGAATGACCAAGAAAATGGGAAGAAGGTCCAGCTGCCCAGAACTTGGCTTCATTTGCAAGGCCCGCAAGACAGGGTTGCTGTCCACCCTTGCGGTTCTGAAGTTCTGTGATTCCCACCATAAGCTCCCTACATGGCCATGGTCTTTCTTGTCTCTACTATTTACTGTATTCCCCCACAAGTCTGCTTAGCAAATGTCAAGCTCATCCATCGAATCTGTAGGAGACAGCCCCTTCAGCCAGGTGCTTCTCCTCTGTGCTCCCATGGCATGCAGTTCATACTGTTACTCATGAAGTCTTCAATAGCTGCGTGTGTTTACCTGTTTGTTTCTTTCAAGAGAGTGTAAATGCTATAAAAGCAGGACTTTGGTAAATCTGTATATCTTCAGCTCCCAGCATGCATCTGGTATTTTGTAGGAACACTTTGGAATGTATTTATTTATTTATTAACGTTCATTGTAACACCACAGCAACAATTTGTACTAAAACAATATCCATATACTTGTGAGAAAATGAAATCTATTCCAAAGATGCCTAATTTCTTCCTCCTAAGATAAAGGGCGGTCCATGGTTTTCTGGAGCTAAAGAATCCTACAAGGATTTAGATCGGATTATAAACCAAAAATTCCATTAAAGAAACAATAAAATGCTAACCAGAGACAGAGGAAATATACAATATTTCATTCATCCAGTATATCTGGGGAAAAGAGGTGTTTGGAATGCTTGAATTTTTCAGATAACTGGGCAATTGCCTCTTAAAGCAACAAAACTTTAAATATTTTGTATGTATTAACTGGTATTACTGGAAAATCCATAGCATAATTTGACATTCTCTTCAAGATTCAAAGTCACAATTATGAATGATAATATCTATCTGTGAATTTGTTTTGGTATATTTTTAGGCCTTCTATTTATTTTCTGATCTTTTTTTGGTTGCAGGAACATTCCTTCCCTATGATGTGTTGTGGTGTTTGTTTTTGCTGACATTATCCTTCCACACCAGCTTTTCTCTGTTATGTTCTTCTGAAGGACCTTTACGAAGTAGACATAGATTTCAATTTTGTTCTTTTGCCACCTATTTTTTTATTTAAATTGGGAGTGGGATGAGGAATAGTGGTTTTATTACTATAAAAAATAGATGAATTGTTCTATCAAGTTGTTGACTAAATTTTATTACCTGGAAACTAACATTACTTCCAAATATAAATGATAAACATTAAAAACCAAACAAACATACTAACCACTGTTAATACTTTTCTTTTTTTTTTTAAAGATTTTATTTATTTATTAGAGAGAGAGAGAATGAGAGACAGAGAGCACAAGAGGGGGGAGGGTCAGAGGGAGAAGCAGACTCCCCGCTGAGCAGGGAGCCCGATGCGGGACTCGATCCCGGGACTCCAGGATCATGACCTGAGCCGAAGGCAGTCGCTTAACCAACTGAGCCACCCAGGCGCTGACATAGCTATTTTTGGACATAATACTTCTTCTTGTGGAAAAAAAAAGATTTATCTGAAGATTATAGCCTATTCAGTTTATTTTCCTTATGTCTAAATTCAAGTAAAATAAATACCTTTTCAAAAATAATTTACTGAGGTAAAATTCACATAACATAAAGTTATTTTAAAGCAAAAAATTCAGGGGCATTCAGTACATTCACAATGTGCAACCACCACATCTATCTAGTTTCAAAATATACTTTTTGTTATAAAAATAATTTAAGCATTTATGTTGAGGAATGATACTGGAATGCATTTTTATTTTATTCTTTATATCTTTATGTACTTTCTAAGTTTTCTACGATGAACATGTATTACTTTTATATTTTAAAAAACCAAACCGAACACTCCACAATTTTAAAAGAAAGCAACAATATGTCATCTTCCAAGACAAGTCTTCCCTGATTCAGTCAGCTAACTTAGAAATTCCTTCCTCCTGTTCCTTCAGCCTTTCTTAGAATATACATACCTCCATTTTAAAACTTATATTTTATTATGTCAATTTTCCTTTCTACCTCCCAGGTCCTTGTCCTGTAGCTGTTGCTCAAAAAAGATATTTGTGAAAGAGAAAAAGAAACAAAGAAAGAAAGAGAGACGTTTTCTTAAGGTAGATATTGTCAGCGATCTATCTCAATAATTAGAAGGATTTGTGGGGGGGGCCTGGGGGGCACAGTCGGTTAAGCATCAGACTCTTGGTTTTTCCTCAGGTCATGATCTCAGGGTCGTGAGATCGAGCCCCGCGGCAGGCTCCACACTCAGAGTGGAGTAGGCTTAAAGATTCTCTCTTTAATCTTTAATCTACAGTCCCTCTACCCACTCCCTCTCTCAAATAAATAATCTTTGAGGGGAAAGAAAAGGAAGGATTTGGGGAGAACAGTCTAGTCCTTTCCTAAACATCTTAGATGATGCTGATTTCTTAAATGAAAGTAAAATTTGAGGGAAGTATCAATTGAAGAATCAGATCTAGACAGCTTAAACGGACTAAGTCAAACAAGGCATAGAATTTACAGTAGGCACAGAGAAAGCGACCAAGAGTAAAAATGGAAACACCAGCGTGGGGGTCATTGTTATATAAAAGGTTGGGATATTTATTAAGTTATAAAATAGAACAATATGTGCCAAAATACAGAGTGCTTTTCAAAGTACATGGGCGGGACCCAAAGCCCCAGCCTCAAGAGCTCCAGAAAGGCCCCTGGAAGGTGAGGAGAAGGAACATGGTAAAGAAAGGTGGAGAAAACACCATATGATAATAATAGTGGAGTCAGGCCAGGTGAGTGTATGCTTTGGCTGTAACATATAAGCTTTTATATTAATCATATTTTTTAATTTTTCAGTATTTTATAATGCTTTGACATCTTAAAAATCTTGCTGGCTGGGAAGAGACTAGACTACCAAGACGTAGAGATAGCAAGGGTCAGCTGAGAGCGCAAGTTTTACATGCAAACTATCCAGTCCTGAGTATATAGTCTCAACCACCTCCTTACCGTGCTCTCACACACCCAGCCAGTATTGTCCCCATCCTACATCACCCAGGGCCGGGTACCACACAACCAGACCACCTCCACAGCCGAAAGCCCACTGAAATGACACAGACCAGCCAGTTGTAAGCTGTTGACTCTGCCCTGCCTTTTCTTTCCTATGGAAACCCCCACAGGCGTCTGACCTTGGCTTTCCCCTCACTCGTCTTCTGTTTCCTGACCAAAGCCTGGTGCTTCCCTTGCAGCCCAATGTGCCCTCTTCTCTTGGGAAATGCAAGTAATAAATCCTTCTTTCAATGGCATTGACCTCTGCATGTCATGATTCAGTCACCTCCATAAACTAAAATCTGTGGGTAAAAATTATAGAGCCACTTCTCTTACCACCTTTCCACAAAATTCCTTGATTCCCTTCTTTTGCAACTACTTTCTAAAAGTATTTAATATGTCCTTCCACCCCTAATATTTTTGTTCTTATTTGTATACTTTAAAGCCTTCTGGTACATCAAAAAACTGATGGAAACATACCATCCCCATGCAGTGAAAATTCCAATAACTTCCTGTATGGCCTGGAAGTCTTGCACCATCCTGTATATTTCATGGGCACAAAGTAAATGCAATTTTTTGACCCCTGTTATCCAGGAGCATCAAATAATTTTTAGTCACAACTTTCTGTAAAAGCAAAACCAACGTTGTGCTCATATGTAACATGGCCAACAAACAGCCCAAGTGTCCCCATTATCTGTTCATTCTCTTAGAAACTAATGACCACCCCTGTGTTCCCTGCTCACAAGTCTCCATAAAAGTGTTGCAATTTTTCTCTCCCCTCCAGAACACACTGGCAAATGGCATTCCCTGCTTGCCAATAAAAGAGCAGAAGGAACTAGGTGATCTTGCACATCAGTCACCTCTGGGCCAGCACATGAAGCTCCTCAGCCACTTACCTACAGGCAGGGGACAGAAACAGCAGTTGTCAAAGCCCAAAGTACATCATTCGTGGTCGCTGGCCAAGTACTATTCTGCTTGTTTAAATCTAGCACCAATGAGTATTTTCCTACATAGCTTTCTAAGTAGATACTATGCTGATGAGTTGATGAGTAACCCCACAGTTTGCACGGAATATAAAGAAAGTGCTTTCTTTTTCAGGAATTCTTTGCTAGGCATGTTAGCATTTACCTCCTAAGCTGCAGGTCCAAATCTAAAGGTTCAGCTTCCCACAAGATATCATACATACAACAAAATAAATGTAATAGAAGAATGAAATGAAGAACCAGAGCCAGAAAAGATGTAAACACAGCACGACATCAAACCAGAAACAAAGAATGAAGTATGACTGTAAGAATCCTTGCTGGGCTTCAAATTTGACTCAGTTTCCTGGCCACCAAAGCAAAAAGTTATATAATCATCATTAGCAGAAACAATCAAATTGCTTTTCCTCTCTATGTTCTAGAGCAGTGGTTCTCATAATGTGGTCCCTGAATTGCCAGCATCAGTATCACCTGAGTAGTTTTTAAAAATGCAAATACAAAAAAAAATTTTTTAATAAATAAAATTAATTAATTAAAATTTCAATTTAAAAAGGGCACCTGGGTGGCTCAGTCAGTTAAGTATCCAACTCTTGATTTCGGTTCAGGTCATGATCCCAGGGTAGTGAGATTGAGTCCCGCTTCGGGCCCCGCCCCGGGCCTGGAGCCTGCTTAGGATTCTCTCTTGCCCTCTGCCCCTCCCCCCTCCCTCACTAAAATTAAATAAATAGATAAATAAAATTAAAAATAAAAATGCAAATACTCAGGCCACACCCCAGGCCTCCTGACTTGAATACTGTGGGCCAGGGCCCAGCGCTCTGAGTTTTAAGAAGCCCTTGGGGTGCTTCCTAGGTGGCCAAAGTTTGAGAACCACTGTTCTCAAAAAATAGGATTTTATATAAAGGGCAGTGAGCATGTTCCTACGGCAAATATGGGGAATTCAAGCAACAGCTCAATAAAAGCTGCAAACATAAAACCAAACTGTAATTCAGCAAGGGAGCAAAGACAATATCAAGAGAGCTAAGACACCATAGACTAGGCACCTGGCTTTGGTGATCCCTCTTTGCTGAGTCAAGGATTGACCACAACATATTCCATACTATACCAGTTTTAAAACACTTAGCAAAAAGCCACATGCAATAGTTCTGGATGTTC
Organism: Zalophus californianus; assembly: GCF_009762305.2. Classification (NCBI taxonomy): domain Eukaryota; kingdom Metazoa; phylum Chordata; class Mammalia; order Carnivora; family Otariidae; genus Zalophus; species Zalophus californianus. Next base: position 129,207,975 of record NC_045598.1, read on the forward strand.
TTGGGCAACTCAAATCTGGAATTTATTCCTTCTGTCCCACTCAACTAGTTCCTTTCCCCATTATCTGAGGTTGAAATCCTGAAACCACCTTTGATACCTACCCTCCCCATTATCCCCATATCAGTTGCCACATCCTATAGACACAACCCCTCCTTCTTCAATAATTCATTCATCAAATATTGATTATCTATAAGGTGGTATAAATTCATCAGGGAATATGGTGCATAAAATATCCTTGCCTTCATGGGGCTTACTTTCTCACTGTGGAGACAACAATAAGATAAGTAAAATATATGGTATGTTAGATAGTGATATACTAAGGAGAAAAACAGAGGAAGGCAGGAGATACGATGCTTTGGAGAGGGGCACCTGGGTGGCTCAGTTGGTTAAGCGTCTGCCTTCGGCTCAAGTTACGATCCCGGGGTCCTGGGATCGAGCCCTGCATCGGGCTCCCTGCTCATCTCAGAGTTAACTATTTTATTCAGTTAGGATTATAAACATATTGCAGTCTAACACAGACAAAAGTCTAACAGAGGGGCACCTGGGTGGCTCAGTCGTTAAGCGTCTGCCTTCAGCTCAGGTCATGATCCCAGGGTCCTGGGATCGAGCCCCGCATTGGGCTCCCTGCTCCGCGGGAAGCCTGCTTCTCCCTCTCCCACTCCCCCTGCTTGTGTTCCCTCCCTCGCTGTGTCGCTCTCTGTCAAATAAATAAATAAAATCTTAAAAAAAAAAAAGTCTAACAGAGAAAAATCTGTTATATTTTATGCTAACTAATAATGCTAAGCAGCTAAAAGATTAAAAGTGGATACAAAAATAAAATGTTTCTTATGATTAATGGCCACCAAAAGTTTTCTATTTAGGAAGATATCCAGCTAAATTTGGAAGACTTTTAAAATGCTGGACCTCAAACCTCAGGAAAATTGATCCAGTTAAATATTTTAAGTGTTTATTTTTATTGGTAAGATTTGATGCGATCAATGCTAATCTCTTTATGGAAAGGTGATTCAGACACACTAAAAATTCTATCTCTCCTTTGTGGTGTTTTAAAACAGTCTTATTCCTGCATAATTTATAATAAGAATCTAGAAACACTGAGTCAGATTTTCCCAATGTCTATCATTAAAATGTGGAGGCAGAGAGTGGATTTGTATGGCCCAAATCATTTTTTTAAGGAAGTATGAGTTATTAACTTAGATATCCTGCCACCTCCTCTCTGAAGAAGCTAATACTGGTATCCAAATTTCAAATATGAAAAAAAGAGGAAAAAAGAATCTGAGAATCAAACTCAGATTTAATTCAAAATGAAACCTTAGCAACCATTCTTCATTTCAAGGCCTTAATGATGAATCTCAATTTTATAATAAAAAATTATGTCAACAGTTGAATGACTCCCAGAGATTTAATTTGTCCTCTTGAAAACCAGATTAAATATTAGACTGTCATTTCCTATAGGTGATAGGTATTACATAATCTGGAGGAAATCAGTAAGTGCAAGATAAATATGAATTTATTTTAAATATTCTAACTGAATATTATTTCTATATCATCAACATCATTTGAATCATTTTTAGTGAAACATTTGCACTATATACTCTCATTAAAACAGGATTCTTTTCTAACAGGAGAAAGTGGCTCTTGAAAGTCCAGTCTAGATACATTAGAGAATTCAGTGCAAGTGAAAGTAAAAAATGAACAGCTCTGTTCCTAATCAGGAGATTTAGAGGCAGAAGTGAGATCAGTCATCATAATGAAGGCATAGGATGATAAAGCTGAGAATACATCAGAAACACTGACAGGAAAATCAGAAAGGAAACACTTTATAGACCAACTACCCATCACTGCTAAAAGACTCTTCTTATTCTTTCCTTTAAGAGAAAATATCCTAATCTATCATATTGAGCATAGAAAAGATGGAGAAGAGAAATCCCTAGCAGTACAAGATGATATACAATAAAACAGTATATAGATTCAATTTGGAAAAACAATCTTAAAATTCCATGATGGCTTTTGAACCCACATGCCTAAGTGTGCTTCCCTCCAGAAGTAGGTCCTGAGTCAAAGATTCAAGTCCACGCAGTTTATTTGGGAGGCTCAGAAAACGCTGTTCAGGGAGTGCGAACGTGATGCACAGGAAGCAAAAGCAGCCTACAAGGGATGTAGAAATAGAACTCAAACTGTCTCACCCATCAAATGGGGAAGCTGGGGTGTTCATCAGCCAGTGGTTAAGACTGCTGTGTGTGGGGGTGGGAGAGTGTTAATTCCTTGGCACTCGATGCCAGCCTTGAGCAGGAGCCAAGAGGCTTCCCAGCCCAGAAAGAAAACCTTTGGGCAAAAGGAGACCTTCAGGCAAGGAAGACCTATAGTCCTTCAGGCAGGTACCAGCGGTCAGCAGGCCTCCGCCCTGAAGACAGTCAGGTCCCAGAGGTAGACGGGGCATTAACATCATTGTCTACACTTTATCCTCCAAAGGAACGCCATTCCCATCTATAGTCACATCTGTGGTTGGTGTTTGATATCAGCCTTCTCTTCCTTTTCTCAACTATCCAACAGGGCATATATTTCACATTCAAGCCATTTACCCTCAAGCTATAAAGTATACAATTTTAGCTTACCTAGGTCTGTATTTCTCTCCTTGAGTCTACTTTATATTCTTCATAAATTAAAACTATAAGTCTACTCCTGTATTGTAAATTCTTTAATATCAATCTTGCTCTTAATCGAGTTGTAAAAAAAAAAAAAATTACTCCTTTGGTAATAGACTTTATGATCCATAAGACATCCAAGAAAGATGGTGGTCCAGGTGGTAGGAGCTCAGGTCACACTAGCATCCAAGGAATCCTTGATGGTATTAGAGCAGAAGTAATTTTTGCAGTTCCAAAAGTACACATTGTCACAAAACAATGGGTAGGGGAGGGCGAGTAGGGGAAACAGATCTAAAACTTAATTGGGAAGGAACAATTTCAAAGAAAAGTAACTTCACTTGCTCTAAACAAATACAGTCTTAAAAATAGTCCAATCTAACCATTATTTTTCTTTGGCTGCAGGGACAGTTCCATAATATATTAGTAACTTCCTTCTAGGCCTGAAAGGTTCCTCTTTGGCCTCAGTGTTTATATAGTCAAAGTGAGATGATAATGTGCCTGGGTAAATTTTACCTAAAACAACCTTGAGTGGTGCAAGCACTTGATAAATATTATGCTTCATAATTTCAAAAAAAAAATCAATTCAGGGAATTTAGGAAATAGGCTGAAATTAATGGGAGTGTGGCATTATAGGTTTCTTGGATTTAGACAGACTTATTGTGTCACTCAACAGATATAATGAACACTGAACAAATATTGCCTGGTTAAAATTAAATTGTTTAGGTTTGAGAATGCCTAACCTAGTTTTAATAAAGTTCTTGTTTTTACGACAAATAAAAATGAAAAAATAGACAAGTACACATCACTGAAACTTTCTGGACGTTTAGAGGCCCATTTCTTGGCTAGTCTTCTCTATGAACACTTACAAGCATCTGACAGAGCCACTGTTGAATGAGATTGCTGTCTAGTGGTAGGTTTTATATTTAGGTAAGGATCTGGCCACACTACCAAACCCACCATGCCCTTGAAACAAACCATTCATCATAGAATGCAGTATTTTAAAACTCAGACATCTCTCATTACAGTAAATGACATATTTAAAATCTGTATCTTTAGGATCTCAATCAGTGCTTCTCAAACAATCTGTGATGAAGAACCATTTTTAAATTAATATTTCCAGTCTATCATGTACTGATACTTCTGCAAAATATATTAAAAATGAATTATAAGAAAATGAGTTTTTTTAAGTGCACAAAATGGAAGCCCAGTTTATTATTATTATTATTAGATTCAATAGGCATAAAATTACTGTCAAATTTCTTTAAAAGTTTCTCAAGGCTTACTCAAAATTTCAGTACTTATCTTGTCACAGGCCAGTAACAGTTGCTGGGGCAGAACTGACCTGGGTCCACACTTTGAGTAGCACTGATCTAAAATAACTGTGTGCAAAAAAAAAATAAAAACAAAACAAAATAAAATAAAATGTCGTGCACGTATTTACTCAAAAGATATACTTTACCTTTGACATTCTTTCCAAATCCCAAAGAAGAAACTTTTTTGTCCACTTGTTCACTATTGTTTGACTTCTCCTTCATAACATCATCATCACTAACAATATCAGCAGAAAATTTTTTATTTTTCTTTTTGTGTCGAGGAGGAAGCTTTTTTGGAAAAGTAAACATTGGGAATATCACAAGAAACATTGCAACAGCACAAAGGAGGAATCCACTCCACCTAAAAAATTGGGAAATGTGAATAGCATTTATGGCTCTTGCATTATGAATGAGAACAAATTAGCAAAGTAGAAGTTCATGGTAATAAAATTCTCCAGGGAAAACTTCTGTAAAGCAAAACAATTGTAAAGCAGTAGGAAGTTGGACAAACTAAGAAAACATAGGACTCCTCCCTATGTTATAAATGAGAAATCCGCCTGATAATTATACTAGTATTATAATGAATATTATAATTAGCAACCGGACTAGAATTTTATTGAAATATTTGTTAGCTCTGCTATAATGTGCATTTCATAACAAATCAATAAATAAATAACTCATAAATATAATAGAAAAATAATATAGACTCTATAGCATGTTTTATGGACCAAAATAGACACATCTTTCTTAAAAGAAAACCATTCATATCTCATGTGGAATGTATTTTAAATTGCTAATGGCGGGCGCCTGGGTGGCTCAGATGGTTGGGCATCTGCCTTCGGCTCAGGTCGTGATCCCAGGGTCCTGGGATCGAGTCCCGCATCGGGCTCCCTGCTCCTTGGGAGCCTGCTTCTCCCTCTGCCTCTCTCTCTCTCTCTGTCTCTCATGAATAAATAAATAAAATCTTTAAAAAATAAAATAAAATAAATTGCTAATGGCATTCAAATATTTTTTCTGCAAGCACTTAAGAATATATTGACCCTTGGGGCGCCTGGGTGGCTCAGTTGTTAAGCGTCTGCCTTCGGCTCAGGTCATGATCCCAGGGTCCTGGGATGGAGCCCCACATCAGGCTCCTTGCTTGGCGGGGAGCTTGCTTCTCCCTCTCCCGCTCCCCCTGCTTGTGTTCCCTCTCTCACTGTGTCTCTCTCCGTCAAATAAATAAATAAAATCTTTAAAAAAAAGAATATATTGACCCTCTTAGCTAGCCCTTACAACACTTAACCGTGAGGGCCACCAAAGACATTTATATTTGATTGTTGCCTTCAAGAACTTACAATCTACTGGTAAGGGAGCTAAAAATATAAGAAACAATCTCCAAGAAATGCAAGCATGTATACAATTAAGTGTCAGATCATGTGGTACAGACTATGAATGCTATAAAAGCTCAGATAAAGGAAATGTGTGTCAGAAAGCTTCCTAGGAGAAGTAGACCGTGAGCTATGTCTTTGAACTCATCTGAGGTTGCCAAGCTGCAGAGACTAAGAAGCAAATATAGAACGTAGTACTCAAATTCTAGTCTGGCATTAGAGCCATGTGTTAAGGCCTTGGGCTTCTTGTCTGCATAATTCCTCAAGGGCAATCTCTCATCAGTCCCCTTTCAATCCTTTCTTAGCAAGTAGAGGCCCCTGATCCTACAGAACAGGGTTGCCACTTTCTTACTAGGACTCCTCAGCTCTAATCTCTGTCCTTCAAGCTTGCAAATTCTTGATGCTCAGACTCTGTCCTCTGTCTCAGCACATTCCCATCAGTTGTAACCTGAACGCAAGCAGCATTCTAAGCATCGATGTTGAATTCAACCCATTAGGAATACAGATCAATTGCAAAGTGAAAATTCATTTTTAAAAAGATAGTGCTTCTACTAAAGTACTGTTATCAGCTGTTAAAAGTCACAGTTTCACTGACAGAATAATTCCATGAACCAGTTATTAATAATCCAGTGTGCTATCTTCAAAGATACTTAGAGTTATATCAAATAAAGATTTTTAAACAATTGGGGAAAAAAGGCTTTATTTTGAGAAGATTGCTCAGGGCAGACTTCTAGCAATTTCAATTATTCAGTATAACCAAGAACCCAGTGACTGACATACTCAAAAAATTTCCTGAATAAATAAACTGAATGAGAAAGATTTAAAAAAAAAAAAAATTCTTTAAATGTCTCCAGAGAACATAGCTATGATTGTATCTGGCCCCTGTAGTACCTGGCTGCTTATGAGGCCTTTACTAATAAACTGCCCCTGCTTATCTGCCACCTTTGAATCTCTTTCTACAATTCTGCATTCAAGGCCCTTGGACTCCTTCAGTTCCAAAAGCAGAACAGGACAAACAGCGCAATATAAGGGACAGTTCTTGAGCTGTGGCTTCAGACAAATGTGGGTTTTTTTTTTGTCTTGTCTTTATGACCTACTGGCTCTAAGATCCTGGGGAAATTATTTCACTTTCCCAAACCAACTTTCTCATCTGAAAGGGGAATAATGCTAACTGCTTTTTGGAGTCATCAAAATTAATAAGACAATGTATATAATGGACCTGAAAAAATGCCTGCCCCCAAATCAACAATCACTTCATGGTAGCTAGTCTTGTTTTTGTTTTTCTGTAGATCTGTACTCAGGCCCTCCCCACACCTCCACTCAGAGCCATCGACTTAAAATTATATGCAAACATTAAAGATACACTTATAGTAGTCCAGAGTAAGAGCAAATAACAGAAGGAGGGGAAGAATTATAGCAAATAAACAAAAATAAAATAAAAATAGTATAAAAGTTTGGGGGTTTTTCAAAGCTGAGCAAACTGGCCCAATTCTCCAATGGTCTTCAGTAGCATTGACAAAATGCATGATATAATGATGAGGCCAAAAAAGACCCCGCGAGAAGCTGATGAAGACAGAAAAGTGCATATTAGGGGTGCCTGGGTGGCTCAGTTGGTTAAGCATCTGCCTTCAGCTCAGGTCATGGTCCCCGGGTCCTGGGATCAAGTTCTGTGTTGGGCTCCCCAGTCAGCAGGGAGTCTGCTTCTCCCTCTGCCCTGCCCCCACCCCCACTCTTGTGAGGTCTCTTGCTCTCTCTCAAACGAATAAATAAATTCTTTAAAAAAAAAAGTGTGAGTTATATGTTAGGAAAAGACCCATCAGTAAGAACTAAAATTGAAAAACCAGGGTCCCTAAGTCCCTTTTATAAACCACCCCTCAGAGATTATTCATAAAGTAGGGCCAGTTAAGTGTATTGACTAAGAGCTTTGCCCTGTACTCAGTTTTTTATCCCAGCTCTCACTGCCTCTGAGGCTTTGGGCAAGTTATTCAAATCACAGGGCATTAATTTCCTCATCTGTAAAATGGGCATAATATTAGTGAGTACATACAGTTGTTATATATGTAGGCTTAAACATATGAAGTTCAAACAAAAATGTTTGTGAAGCTCTTAGTAGAATGCTTGACACACAGTAAGCACCCAATAAACATTAGCATTATTCATTCCTTCATTCCTTTCTTCAATCTTTCAGCACATGTTTATTGAAAAATCCATCATTACTGCTAGGCATTGGATTAAATAGCATTGTATCAAATAACTGTCTTTGGTCAAGGTAGAAGTCTGTTACAAACAGAGCTACTCAATAAATAAAATTCAATTTTTAATATTGGACCATTAAAACAGATAAAAGTTCCTGAACATAGATTAAATTCAAAGGACTTAATAATAGCTAACATATCCTAGATAGCAAGAACTATTTAAAGCCCCACATATATAGACTCATTTATTCCTCCTAACAACCTATGAAGTAGATACTGTAATTACTTCCATTTTATAGATTCTTTTAAAACCAACAACTGAGGCACAGAGAAGTTAAGTAACTTCCCCCAGGGTCACACAGCTATTAGGTGGCAGACAGAGATTTAAACCCTGGACAGTATGGCTTTGGGGTCTGTACTCTTAATTACTCTACTTTGCTACCAATTAGATCGATGTCTAGAAAACTTTTAAAAGTCAGCATAAAGTACTTGTAAGCCTAAAGCTCCTGTCTCCTTCCTTCTCCCTGCCCCCAAGTTGGCCCTCCTCCCCTTTCTCCCTCCCTCTAGATGTTCCCTTATTGCCATGCTCTTTTCATGGACACCTATATAGAACACAGAATGTACATTGAATGTTCATATACATACTGTCTTTTCTATGGTCTTGTCTAATCTCCTTTTCTGAGAATAAAAAAATCCTTACTCTGATTTACTTCAGAACTGCAAAGAAAACAGTGGTTGAGGCCAAAAATTTCACTAGTGGTCAAGAACTTAAAATTCCTGTGTTATTCCCCTAATGCTAACAAGGGAACTTCCTTTTGTACGATCTGAAAATTCTATGAGCCCAGGTTCATCTAAATCTTAGCACATCCATCTTCAAAGAGCATTACTTATGAAAATAAGAAGTGTTATGTAACTTAATTAATATTTCTTAACTGCTTTGAAAATAGACAGCGTTAAGCATTATTCCCATGTACTTCAGAGTTATGAGATTATCTTATAATGAAATGCAGAGATAACACAAGTTATCTAAGAAACTCTTAGAAACTCTTTTTAAAGTAATTAGTGGAAACTAATTTCTAATACTGAACTATTCTCTTTGTTATAAAATGAACATGTCTTATCAATGTATACCTATTACTAATCCATGTTAAATGAATTCAGGAAGCCAATACTTTTCAGTTAGTGCTTGCTATCATTAGAAATAACTCATGTTCAAGTTGAGGATTATGAAGAACTGAAACACAGCCCTGGCTATACGGATAAATAACCTAACATCCAAAGTTGGAGTTCTCATTCTAAGTCCGAAAAATCACTTATTTAGCAAGACAATTAAGAGCTAGCAAGTGAGAGAATAGCTAGATCTCCAGCACCTGTTGGAAAAACAATTACCAAGGGAAAAGATTCACTAAAAGTGTGACAATGGAAAAAAGGGGGGCAGGGGCTGGAGTTTTGGGCAGTCAGAGAGGGTTGACAAAGCAGAAATGCTAATCTAATAAGGAAGTGGGAAGAAAATATTTTCTAAAAGGCCCAGAAAAGATAATGAAAGCTAGGACTCGAGAACACAGGAAAGCCCCAACACAGCCACTCTCTCCTCTCCCACTCTGCTATTTATAGCTAAAAGTGCCTCAACCCTAAAGAAGGTGGATTAAGCCAATGCTCCCAAGCCCTCAGCATTAGTCCCCCATTGCTGCTATAACAAACTACCCCACACTTAGTGGCTTAAAACAACACCAATGTGTTATCTTATAGCTCTGGAGGTCAGAAGTCTCAAGTGGGTTGGCAAGGCTGCACTCCTCCCGGAGGCTCTAGAGAAGAACCTATTTTCTTGGGTTTCCTAGATTCTAGAGTCCCAAGTGTGTTCCTTGGTTCATGATACCTTCCCTCCATCCCCAAAGTACGTCACTTCAACCTCTGCTTCAATCACCATATCTCTTTCTTACTCCAACCATCCAGCCTCCCTCTTTCCCTAATAGGGACCCTTGTGATTATACAGGGCCCATTCCTGTCCGACCTCAGGAAAACCTTCCTATCTCAAGATCCTTAACTTAATCACATCGGCAGTCTCCTTTGCCATGTAAACCAACACATCCATAGGTTCTGGAGATTAGGACATGGATATCTCTGGGGGATTACTATTCTGCCTTCCACTCCCTTCTAGGCAACTTTTAGCTGTTTTTCATATTCCCATGGGGAAATTTTTATTTTAACTACAAGGGTACTATGACTTGAACTATCATTAATAACAAATGAAATGAAAAATGTAGTAAACAATTCTTACCAGTTTCCAATGAAACGAGGGTCATTCTGGTCAAGGTTAACAGGATTTCTGGGATCGACATAAAAACCAATAAGAAGTCCACCTAATAAATATCCCACTGCAGGACCAAGTGCTCCCATGACATACATGATGGCTGAGAAGACACAAGGGGAAACGTGAAATACAGAAACATGGTCCTTAAGTTTCAAGTATGGTCTAATTTCAGTCATACCATGTATGTATGTCACAGTTAAACCCAGGGAACAGCATCCAAAACCAAAGAACTTTAGAGATGTGTCTATACTTATATTTGGGTTTCAAATCATGCCCTTTATTCAGCTGCTGCCTATTGTCCTTTTAGAACATTAGAATCATGTCTGGACAGCTTTTCAGTTGTTGTTGTTGTTTTAAAGATTTTTATTTATTTATTTGACAGAGAGAGACACAGCCAGAGAGGCAACACAAGCAGGGGGAGTGGGAGAGGGAGAAGCAGGCTTCCCGCGGAGCAGGGAGACTGATGCGGGGCTCAATCCCAGGACCCTGGGAGCATGACCTGAGCCGAAGGCAGACGCTTAACGACTGAGCCACCCAGGCGCCCCAACTTCTGTTTTGTTTTTTAATAGAAGTGCTCAGGCCCCACCCCAGACCCACTAATTTAAATTTCTGAAAGTGCTAGTTAATGAGCAGTCACTGGATAACCCAGAGAAGATAAAAGGTCGTTTCAAAGATTAAAAAAATAAATAAATAAAAGGTCATCTCAAGATAAGAAGAAAAAGAAAAAAGTGGATGTCACTTGTCACAACTGGAAGATTCCAACAGAATGAGGAAACTCAAGGCCACATTCTACCATGAAGCTGGATTTAATTGAGTTGGCAAAGATGCTTAAGCACCTCAAATCATGAATATTTTTCAAATCACCACACTTTAGAGTCAAAGAAGAGCTCACAATGCATTTGGTTTATTGCTAATTGAGGAATCTTACTTAAAGATTAATAAATCTCCTTAAATGGCATCAGTGAAAAGATCAAACAGATAGCACCAACCCACAGCTGAATTAGAAAATAATTTTTTTAAGCACATGACCAAAGCGGGAGGGGAAGGGGTTGTATCAATAGATCAGAAAGTGTGTCATTCTATCAAAAAAAAAAAAAAAAATTGTCCATCAAAATGGGCTTATAGCAAAAAATAACAATAAATTCATTGTCATTCCTTTATACTATTTTCACTGCTGTGATTTCAAATAAAAAAATAATTTGTCAAATCTTAAATTTTGAGGTAGGATATGAAATTCCTTGAAAGTCATAGAAAAATCTGGAGTGGGCTAACACTCCAAATCCACTTTTTTTTTTCCTGTTATTTGGAGAAAAATCTATAAACACTGTTAAGATGCTCCTGTGTTCAAGGCATGATAAACTCAGGTATAACATATTTCTCATTTCTGCTGCCATCATGCACTTAAACCACTGAATAAATAACTGGTTTGCCATACCCTTTAAATAGTACTATATTTACCAAAAAGCAAATTGAATAATCGGAATAACTTCACCTTACTTTATCTTCTGCACCTAAATAAACTTTGCATAAACTTGTACTTCCTGTTACTTATAACTATAGACAGTAATTTAACACTTGCTCTCACTTTTCATACTATTTCAAAAGAGAAAGCACACGATTTATTTTACAGAATCATCTGCTTGAAACAATAAGACATTAGCTGCTTCGACTTCTCCATCTGTTTGGAAATGGAGAATGGGAGGAAGCATAGCCACAAGTAATTGTTCTTATTCTTTTGGAAGCACGCTTTCTGGCGTTCTTTCGGAAGCATGCTCTTAATAAAATAAAATCAGAATTTTGATAACTATCTCGTTAACCTCTCTGTTTGTAGCCTGAAACAGAACTCAAGAAGAGAAAGTGCTTTTTCAGTTCCAGGTTTTCCCATATGCATATGGAGATAAAATTTATGTTTACACCTCCAGGCAAACCAGCACCATTTACAACTTAAAACTGTAATGAGGCCAAAATGTGACATGAATCATCTTCCCAAAATAGTTCTGGCATGAAAGAGACTGTCTTACAAACACAGACAGGGAAAAGGGTATTTCCGCCATACTGTTTATGCCTGGGGTACTTGAGGGCAGCATCTCGGAAGGCCCAGCAGCACAGCGTGCAGCATGGGTGCTGGCAAGACCTCGCAATTACACAGTGAATGGAAAACCAATTAAGTCACATTCACCCAAAAACCTTAACTACTTTATAAAATACAGAGAGAGCTTTTTAAAATGCAGCTATGCAATCAGAAGAAAAATATTTCTAATATATAGCAAACACTGAGGCCAACTGAATCATTCTCATAAATAGGTACGTACATACGTTTATACAATTGTACTATATTTATACTATGTACCGTGTCATAACTATACTACACATGCTGTATCTACAAATCAGTAAGTATATAACAGTAGAGATAGAGATAGAGAATAACTCGTGGACATGGTCCTATTTAGTAAATAAATCATTCTGGCCACTGAGCTAACATTGATTAATTGATTAACCAATGGCACTCATTCAGAGCTTAATAGAGGGGCAAACTATTGATGCAAATTCATATCACTCACTCTCCCAGTCCAAAACTCCCAGTCACACACACACACACACACACACACACACACACACACACACACTGCCTAAAGAAAGTCTAAACTACTCTGTCTGGAGTTCAAGGCTGGGACAAGTTGGCCTCCTGCCACCATTTTGTTTTTTTTCCATTTTAATCTTAAAACCTACCGCCTGCACTCAGGGGTCCACACAGACTGACTCTCAAAACAGGCCTGGGCTGAGCCACCTCCCTTCCCTTGAAGACCCACAGTGCCCCCAGGCCTTCCTATCTGTGTAAATCCTGCCCCTTCTTCAAGGCCCAGCAAAGTCCAGCACTGCCCGTCCTCCCCTGAGGGGTCTCTGTCTCCTCAGAATCCCTGTAGACGACATATTATCTATTCCAGGGGCCTCCACACCTTTTCATCATGCATCCCTATCAGTAAAAGGATTTAAACATTTACCCACAGTGTCCTTTTCTGTATAAATAGTGTGTATTTCCCACCAGCCTCATTCTCAGAGCTCACACCTAACATGTCAGTAAACCCTGCTGGTTCTACCATCAGATCATAACTAATATGCCCCTCCTTCTCCATGCCTCTACCTTGGCCCAAGCCACCAAGGTCAATCAACTGGAAAATTCCTCCAGGCCTTCCAACCGATATCCCTGCTTCTGCCCTTCCTTCCCTACAATGCATTTTCAACACGGCATCCCTAACAATCTCTAGAAACGTGAGCCACGTCATGTCACTTCTCGGCTCACACCTTCCAGTGGCTTCCCACCTCCCTCAGAATAAAAGCCCAAATCCTTTTATGTGGCTACAAGGACCTGCCCCCACACCGGCCCCACCCCCTAGGATCTCTCGGCTCTGTCTCCTAACCTTCTCCTTGTTCACCCAGCTCCCGTCAAACTGACCTTCTCCCTCTTCTGCACCCTGCCAGGCACATTCCCACCTGATGGTGTTAGCACTTGCTCTGTCTGGGTCTGGGTGTGGTTGTGTAATGCTTCTCCCCCCGGATTGCCTCATGGTGCACTCCCTTACTTCCTCCAGGTAGTTAATCAAACAGCCCCTTCTCACTGAGGCCCTACTTGGCCATCCTATCTAAAAATTTAAAACTTTTTCCCCAATTCTTCCCCCTCTTTCTCTGCTTTCTTTTTTTCTCCTGAGCATATGTTGGCACCCAACATACTCTATATTTCCTTTGTTCATCTTGTGTATCGCCTGTCCTCCTCAACGAGAACATGAGCTCCAGGAGGGCAGGGATCTTGCCAGTGGTGTTCACCGACGAAGTAGTGTAGAAGGCACTCGACCCACTTCGCTCCCATTATCCATTACCTTCAGCACTCCCAGTCAGTCCGTGAACGTGCCGCTGTTACTAACCACAGATATCAGTGATAAAAGTCGTCTTCAGGGTATATCAGCTCTTGAGATATTAGCTATTCACTATCGAGTGGACAGTTTCATGTTTTTTGTCCGTGTGCCATCAGAACGGAGTACACTGGCATTGGTTTTCTGTCATGATGAGGAGCTTATACGGGGAAGTCCAGACTATCCAATGAACTAGCAATAGAAATAGAACTAGAAGTTCCAAGTTTCAAGAGTGGTCTAATTCCAGTCATACCACATATACATGTCACAGTTAAACCCAGTTAACAGCATCCAAAAACAAAGAACTTTAGAGATTGTGTCTGTATTTATATTTGGGATTCGAATCATGCCCTTTATTTAGCCACTGCTGCTGTCTTTTAGAACATCAGACTCACCTGGAGAATTTTCCTCTTGCACCCCAAAGGACCGTACTACATCTCCCCTGGATTGTACACAATGCAACTTCATACCCCTTTCAGAGAACCCTAGACCATTCCATTCATTTGAAATTGAGTATGCCTTGCTCTTCACTTGTACTTCTTCTTCAAATGTTTATATCTTATCTTTTGAAGTAGCTCTTTATCCTGGATAGCAGGAGCCATATCATATCCAGTACTATGCAGTGGTTAAATCCCAGACTACAAACTCCTGGGTTCGAATCCCTGCTTCCATTATGCGTATAAAGTGCTTAGCATATAACAAACATGAAGAAATATTAACTTGCATTTTTATATGTTGAATGATCACCTATTCATTCTCTAACAAGTATTATTAAATATTAATTTTGTATAGGCCAAATACATGCATTATTTAACAGAAGGCATACTTATCTTTATATTACCTTAATGAATTATCTTTTCTGGAGTCACTATTTTTGATCCAGGAGTTAGTTTTGATAATGGCCTGGGCAGATGGGAGTGGGAAAAGAGAATACCCAGGCCTTTCTTTCCTCACACAAAGGTCAGTATGGACTATCTTCCCGAAGCTGAGAATGTGCCTGTGGCTATTATTCTTTTTTTTAACCTTTAGGTTTTTTCCTAATGATTACAAAATATAATATGAATTCCTTGTAGAGATAACTCTCAAGAGCACAAAAACTTAAAAAAAAAATCACCAACAATCCCTACCATCCAGATAATGATGGTAACAATAGTAATAAATACTTTTTACTATTCATATACTGTATAAGTTTTTTAAGTAGCTGGAATTATACAGTAGTTATTGTTCTGTAATATGTTTTCCCATAATACCTCAAACATTTCTTATGTCAATAAATACTTCTGGAACATTTGTTATGGCTAAATGGTGTGTCACCATGTGGCTATGACCTACTTCCTTTAATAATACCTTACTGGTACCAGCTATCCTATCACCAATATCTGATTGGGGCTATTCTTCTGAAGATTATATCAACCCTTTGTTATTACATATGATGCACGGAACTAGACCCCAACCTGAGGATTACAACCGCCCACCCCAAACCAACCTCAGCTGGGTGAGCTTTTGTAGAGCTAAGAAGCCACTACTGAATGAAGGGGGCTGAGGGGCACCTGGGTGGCTCAGTCAGGTAAGTGTCTGCCTTTGGCTCAGGTCATAATCCCAGGGTCCTGGGATGGAGCCCTCATTGGGCTCCCTGCTCAGTGGGGGGTCTGCTTCTTTCCCTCTGTCCCTCCCCCCCGTATGCATGCTCTCTCAAATAAATAAATGAAATCTTTAAAAAATAAAAAATAAATAAATGAAGGGGTCTAAAAGGCCCCTTCAGTGGGAGAGGGGGCGGACATCACGACTGGTTTGACAAAGAAACAACCTTTGAGGAAGGCTGACCCACCAACAACTTAGTAACTATTCTTCACCTGCTTCTAGCATGTGAATCCTGCACTTACCTTCCCCCAAGTTGTTTTACCTTTAGACCTTCCATTTCAATTTTCTTCTTAAATTATTTTTCACCCGACTTTGTGATCATTTATGCTTCTTTACATTAAAGTACATTAACTTCTATTTTTAATCCCATTTCCCTTCACATTTTTAACTTTTCTCCTCCTGTAGATTTAACTTTTATTCTAATCTAATACCTCTTTTTACTTTTACATCATAAACTGTTTTAGCTGCTGCTCTCTTACTTTACTTTGTAATGCATTTTATCTTTTCAAAAACACTTTTCGTAAGAATTTCGATCTAAAATTAACTATCAAGTTTTTCTTTCAAATTATTTGCTACCTTCTATTCTCATACCTTAAGGAAGTTTGCTTACATTTTTAGCCCTAATTATATTAGGTTAATTTTTTTGAAGATTTTATTTATTTATTTATCTACCTGAGAGAGAGAGAGGAGAGAGCATGCACGCACATGTGCATGCACAAGCAGGGGGAGGGGCAGGGGAAGAGGGAGAAGCAGACTCTCCACTGAGCAGGGAGCCCCACTCAGGGCGCCATCCCAGGACCCCAGGATCATGACCTGAGCCAAAGGCAGACACTTACTCAACTGAGCCACCTAGGCACCCCTAGGCTAATATTTTATTTTTATAAACTCTTTTTATTTTAAACTTTGAATCTTTGTTATATTCCTGAATTTTACGTTATTTTTCATGTTCGGGGCTTTCTCTTTCCTTTTGTATCCTTCTCTTAACAGTCTTTGTTTATCTTAGTCTTCTCTTATATTTTGCTTGTTTTGTGATCAGTTTTGGTAATAGCTCACTAGAAGCTGTGCCTGACCTCCCAGCTCATCTGGGCCCATCTCTTCCACCGTCTCTGTAGTCCTGCTCAGCTGCCCTGCATGGCTTTTCCAGCCAGTTAAGGATGGTAGTTTGAGAAACTGAGGGTTAATTCTCCCCTGGGCTCACGGCTCACTTTGCACATGGCATATCTGATTAGCCGGATGCCATGACTACTGTCTCACATGAGCCAATCATGACAAAATGTGAGTTCTAAACCCCAGGTCTCTGATATATAAGCACTGACTCTAAAACAAGCCAGGCCCACAGAGTGAAATAAACATGCCAGAGAGCTCTTCCTCGTTCAGCTGCAGCCTGGCCTGGGGGGGTCCTTGTGGGTTGACCTTCCCAATGGCTACTCGAGAGAGGAGGCATAACAGCACCCTGCAGAGCTCGCCTGCACGTTCCATCCCTTCTTGAAGCTGACACCTCCATTTCTGGCAGAGTTAAAAGACACTCCTCCTTCCTTATCACAAAAGCCCAACTTGATTGCATTGGTACCATCTCAAAAAGGGCTGTTTTGTGTGGTCAGCAGCAACCAGGGGAGCAGCTCTCGGAACTCCACCGAGTCCATGTTGAGTAACTTAACCTGCTCCTGAATCACAAGAAATGATTCCAGAAATCCTAATAGTGACCAACAAGCCACGAGGCTTGCTGGACTTGGGAAACCAGGGGCCAAATCAAAATCAGCAAAGATCTTGGTATCACAGATCACTAGAGTCACCTCCTTCCTAGCCTCAACACCAAATGATGAGTAGGGCTCCACATTGCCAGATCAGAGGTCACTCACTCGTCCCGGGTGCTCTGTGATGTCAGGTCCTAGGACAAGGAGGGGGCATTGCAAAGATCCATAAGATGGATGCACAGTCCTCCAGAAAAGGAAAGGTAAAACCAACTATGATTCAAGACTCCATGAATAAGTGCAACAAGCACCAGCAGTATGCCATGGACCATGGGAGAGGAATGATTCATAGTAACTAGCTGAGGAGGGAGGACAGAGAAACCTTCCTGGAAAAGATGACTTTTGACATAAGCCTGCAAAAATGGGGAATAAAGGACACTAGAGGCTGAAGGGCCCATGTGGGCAAAAGTATGCAAGTGCGGAAGTGCATGGCCTGTTCAGGGAATTGCAAGTGATCTTGACCTGGAGGTGCAACTGCCTCAGAGAAGAGTGACCACCACTGACTCTGTCCTAGTCCCATGCAGGGCTCTAGGTACCCAGCCTTGTGCAGGCGGCCCAGCTGCTCTTCTCTGAGGACAGTGAGGATGGATGGCAGCATTGCACCCGCTTCCCCTACCATTCAGTGGCATTTAGAAATGCTTTTTGCTGTTGTTTTTTACATGGCAGTAGAGGAATAAGTCACTTCCACTGTGTGAATAAGGGCAGGCCCTGACATCGAAGAGAGTGGGAAGTCAGAGCTCTGGTCCTTGGGCTCACCTGAGCACTTGACTGTCTCCCTCCACTCTCCTTTCCTCCCTCTCTCCTTCTGTATCAGTCACTGGAATGTAATCAGAAGTCCCAGCTACCATGTTACTGCCAATGGCTTCTCCTTCCACCTCATTCCTGCTGTTCCTAGCTCTTGGGAGAATTAAAAACTCCCCTTCTCATTCATTCTCTTCATTTATGGGCAGAATTCAACTGGGTGGACATCTTTTCTTTCTATCTGTTTGGTTTCTATGTTCAGTTTCTATGCCCCCTTCTCTTGGCAAAAGCAATTCCATTTTCCATTAGGAACGACCCACCCTTCATTGCACAGCCTCAGTGGCCTGTCATCCATGGGGCCCTGTCCTCCATGATTCATGGTAGACAGGTGACCAACCCAGGCCAATCAGCTGTTCTTCTCCCACATACCATGTGGCTCACTCCCTTACCTCTTTGGATTTATATTCAAATATCATTCCTAAGAGAAGCCGTAGCTCACCACATATCTAAACATGGCACCCCCCCATCTCCCCCACCCCATCACTCTCTGTCACCTTGCCCTGCTGGGGTTTTCATTACGGTAAATACTGCCAAATACCAACAATTACATTTGTTTGTTTGCTTATTCTCTGTCCCTCCCACTGGAATGTCAGTTCCATGAGAACCAGGGCCATTTTCTCACCGATGCCTTATCAATGCCTGAACAGTGCTGACCATAAGGACTAACAAATCTTGTTGAACAGAGAAGGGATGAACACATGGACTTCCAATTTGAGTGAAGTAACAAAAGCAATAGAATGAAGTGGATTCGTCCTTGCAACATGACCTTGAAGAATCATCCACTGGTTCCTGTTCCCTAGACCCCTGGGGCTGTGGGATCCTTACCCACCTTCCCCATAACATCCTTGGTTTGACAGAACTGGCTCCTGTGGTTTACAGCCACAGAGCCTTGATTCTTACTCCCAGAACACCTCCAGGCCCAACCCTTACTTCTGCCAGGCTCTCTAAGGTTAACACCCGCCCCAGCTGGGTTTCCCCAGTTCCCAGAGCCTCATTGCAGTCGGCCTGGATTTGCTGTGCCCTCATTTGAACTTGGTGTCTAATTAATCAGCCCCTGCTCCATGTTGCTCCCCACTTCCCACTTTTCACCACTCGCTGTCCACCACTTCCCCCACATTCCCTCTGGCACAGGACCCACTTTCTCAGCTGCCCTGCATGGCCAGTAAATGCTGCCAAGAACTGATGATGACAGGGTTCTGGGTTACAAGTATAATTTAGGCTCAGTCCCAGGACCTGGGATTCACCCAGGATGGTCCCACGGAGAAACGTATCGCATGCATGCCCATTAAACCCAGTTGAGGACACACTGATAGGAGGTCACCATTTTGAATATAGTTTGGTGGTTCAGCTGCTGTAGATAAGAAGAGGGGATGAAAAGCAATCCACACTTCACTGTGGTATCACAGCAACGACACCAACTTACATTCAACTTGCACAATGTCTTGAAAATTAGCCAAAGTACTTCACAGCACCGGTGCACCACATTTAAAGAAAATATTCCCTCACTCGTTCCTTCCACTCCCAAGCACAGGCAGATGAGAGACCTCTGATCTTGGTTATTTAGAACAGCAATTTTTTTTTCTCCTTTAAATGATTCAGTTAGTTTGACACAGGCCTGACAGTAAAAAAAAAAAAAAAAAAAAAACCAGCTGCAACAGCAGTCGGGGAACAGTCTATCACTTCACTAAAACATCCAGAGAGCATCTTAGGTCACAAACGAGAAGGGAAAAGGGTTTATCTAGGTAGGTTCCGAGTGGTTTTTCCACATGACCATAGCAAGCAATAGTTGGTTTAAATTCACTATCTCCCTTTAGAAATATTTTCAAAGTAGTTCATTTCTAAAAGGAAACACAGAATGTGTATATGTATAGAAGGAGCCATTTACACGGAATTAATACCTGGGACATGGGGAGGGGCGGGGGGGAGGTTAATGTGCTGCACTTTAAAACATCAAATTAGCCACCTGTGAGGGGCCACTGTCACCTCAATCCAGTCCTTAGAAAGGACCACAAGGACAACTGCCACAAAAGCATTAAAAAAAATGTCAATTTCTTAAAGTTATATTTTGGGGCAATAAAAAAGTTTTATTAAAAGGTAAGAATGGATTCTCAGAACACAAACAGAAAATGTGTAACAGAATAATCAAAATATTAATGAGCCCATGAGAAACTAATTTGACTAGTTATCAAAGAAATAGAAGGTGCAAACAATGAAATGCCATTCCACTAAAATAAACTAGCAAAGACTGAATTGTGAGAGTACTCAGTGCAGATATAAATCAGTGAATTCGTTATTCTCATCCATCACTGGTACCGAGTTACAACTAGATAGCAATTCACCAATACGTCATGATGACATTTATCACTGCATTTTGTATATAGAAAAACAGAAATGACATTAAGATAGTAACTAATTGGGGCACCTGGGTGGCTCAGCTGGTTAAGCCTCTGACTCTTGCTTTCAGCTCAGGTCATGATCTCAGAGTCGTGAGATCGAGCCCCGAGTCAGGCTCCGCACTGGGCATAGAGCCTGCTTAAGATCCTCTCTCTCCCTCTCCGTCTGCCCCTCCCCACCTCACTCTTTTTTTTTTTTAAGATTTTATTTATATATTTGAGAGAGAGAATGAGAGAGAGAGAGAGCACATGAGAGGAGGGAGGGTTAGAGGGAGAAGCAGACTCCCCGCTGAGCAGGGAGCCCAATGCGGGACTCGATCTCGGGACTCCAGGATCATGACCTGAGCTGAAGGCAGTCGCTTAACCAACTGAGCCACCCAGGCGCCCCCCACCTCACTCTTTAAAAAAATAAAAATAGTAACTAACTACATTTTGATTCATAATGCAACTATTAATTTCAATGTTTACAAAGAATTTTTATACCTTGAGGAAATATTTATTTTAAAAATTTTAAAATTTAAGTGAAATTCTGTTTACAGTGTGATTGTGTCAAAAAACACACTTTTTAAAAAAGACTGTTTACAGAAAATCTACTAGAACCAATAAGTGGATTTAACAGTTGCATGATACAAGATCAATATTTTAAAAATCATACTTCTATATGCAAGTAAGTAAGAAATAAACACCATTTACAATAGATTCATAAAATATAAAGTACTTAGAAATAAACCTGACAAAAGATAGGAAACACATATACACTTAAAATTACAAATACTGCTAAAAGAAATTAAAGACAATCTAAATTAATAGAGAGATATGCCTTATTTGTGGGTTAAAGGACCCAATATTGTTAAGATATCAATTTTCCCAAAATGGATTGATAAATTCTACCCAATTCCAATCAAAATCCCAGCAGACTTTTTTGGAGAATTGACAAACTAATTCTAAAAGTGAAAGAACATATGGAAATGCAAAGGACATAGATTAGCCAAATAATTTTGAAAAAGAGCAAAGGTAGGGGGCCTGGGTGGCTCAGTCAGTTAAGCGTCTGCCTTCAGCACAGGTCATGATCCCAGGGTCCTGGGATTGAGTACCGCATCGGGCTCTCTGCTTATCGGGAGTCTGGTTCTCTCTCTCACTCTGCCCCTCCCCCTGCTTCTCTCACTTCTCTCTCTCTCTCACTCTCTCTCAAATAAATAAAATCCTTAAAAAAAAAAAAAAAAAAAAGAAGGGCGCCTGGGTGGCTCAGTTGGTTAAGCGACTGCCTTTCACTCAGGTCATGATCCCGGAGTCCTGGGATCAAGTCCTGCATCGGGCTCCCAGCTCAGCAGGGAGCCTACTTCTCCCTCTGACCTTCTCCCCTCTCATGCTGTTTCTCTCTCTCTCTCTCTCTCAAATAAATAAATAAAATCTTTAAAAAGAAGAAAGAAAGAAAGAAAGAAAGAAAGAAAGAAAGAAAGAAAGGAAGAAAGAAAGAGCAAGAAAGAAAGAAAGAAAGGAAAAGAAAGAAAGAAAGAAAGAAAGAAAGAAAGAAAGAAAGAAAGAAAGAAAGAAAGAAAGAAAGAAAGAAAGAAAGAAAGAAAGAAAGAAAGAAAGAAAGAAAGAAAGAAAGAAAGAAAGAAAAAGAAAGAAAGAAAGAAAGAAAGAAAGAAAGGAGCGCCTGGGTGGCTCAGTCGTTAAGCGTCTGCCTTTGGCTCAGGTCATGGTCCCAGGGTCCTGGGATGGAGCCCTGCATCGGGCTTCCTGCTCAGCAGGAGGCCTGCTTCTCCCTCTCCCTCTCCCCCTGCTTGTGTTCCCTCTCTCACTGTGTCTCTCTCTGTCAAATAAATAAATAAAATCTTTAAATAAATAAGAAAAGGAGCAAAGTTAGAACACTAGAACTACCTGATTTCAAGACTTAAAAAGATACTGTAATCAAGACAATGTAGTACTGGCTTAAAGATAGACAAGTATATCAGTGAAATAAAAAAGGAAGTCCAAAAATTAATTAGTTAATTAATTTAATTAAATAAAAAGGGAAATCCAGAAACAAACCCACACAGTTATAAGGACAAGTGACTTGTGACAAAGGTATAAAGATAATTCAGCGCAAAAAGTAGTCTTTTCAACAAATGGTGCTGAAATCCATTAGATATCCATATATAAATTAACTCAAAATGAAGACCTAAATGTAAAACCTAAAACTATAAAACTTCTAGGAGAAAACAACTGAGGAAAATATTTTTCAACAGATACTTTACCAAGGAAGATATATGAATAGCAAATAAGCACATGAAAGATGGTTAGCATCATGAATCATTGGGGAAGTGCAAATTAAAACCGCAAGGAGATACCACTAAAACCCCTATTCAAATGGTTAAAATAAAAAAAAAAAAAAAAACAAATTACACCAGGTATTGGTAAGGTTGTGAAGCAGCTAGAACTCCCCTACACTGCTGATGTGGAATGGAATGTTACAGTCACTTTGGAAAACAGTTTGATAATGTCTGAAGGAGTTAAACATATGCCTATCATATAATTCAACCATTTCACTCCGAGTACTTTCACAAGAGAAATGAAAGTATATGTGTCCATACAAAGGGTTATGTACAAATATTCCTAGCAGCTTTATTTGGAATAGCAAAAAAAAAAAAGGAAACAACCAAAATGTCCATCAAGAGGTGAATGAAAAAAAAAAAGAGAGAGAGAGAAGTGAATGGATTAACAAATTGTGGTATATTCATACAATGGAATACTATTTAGGATTATAACGTAATGAAATATTGATACATGTTAAAACATGGATAAATCTCAAAACAATTATACTAAGTGAGAGAAGGCAGACAAAAAAGAGTATATACTGCGTGGTTCAATTTATAAGATTCTAAAAAATGCAAACTAATCCAAAGTAATAAAAAAGCAGTCTGTGGTGACCTGGGGGTGGGAGAAGGCCAATCAGAAGGGAGGGATTACAAAGAGGCTCAAGAAAGATTTGGCAATGTTGGATACGTTCATAGTCTCAATTGTGATGATGAGTTCATGGGTCTGTGTGTGTGTGTGTGTGTGTGTGTGTGTGTGTGTGTGTGTGTGTGAGAAACCTTATCAAATAATCTACTTTAATTATGTGCAATTTGTTTTATGTCCATTTTACCTCACAATAAAAAAAAAAGGACAACTGTTCTAAAAGTGGGTTCTGTGGACGCCCGGGTGGCTCAGTCAGTTAAGCGTCTGCCTTTGGCTCAGGTGGGATCGAGTCCTGCATCAGGATCCTCGCTCAGCAGGGAGCCTGCTTCTCCCTCTGTCTGCTGTTCCCCCCACTTGTGTGCTCTCTCTCTTTCTCTCTGACAAATAAATAAAATCATAAAAAAATAAAAGTGGGTTCTGGTGATGGTTGCATATTCTGTAAAATTACTAAAAATCATTGAATTATACACTTCAAGTGGGTGAATTTTATGTATAAATTCTAGTTATTTATTTTTATTCTATTCTAGTCTAAAAAATCTAATTATCTAATTATTCTAGTCTAAAAAAAGACTAGAATGGAACACATTCTACTGTACTGAAAGTTGTTAATCTGGGGTAGTGAAATTACAAGGAGTTTTTTGGTGTTTTCCTTATAACTTTCCAAAAGTTTAGTCAGAAAAAAAAAATTTAACATATCTTCTGGATTAGTACTTTTATCTCTTTCAGCTACTGATACTTAGCCATCAAATATATCATCTTTTTGTCAACTTATGATGAATATGTTTTTTAAAACTTGAAAGAAGTCTTTACAGGGTAATGGGCTTGTTTTATTCTTATATCTACAGCACCTCCTACGGAGGCAGCAAACACATACTGGGCTTTCAGTAAACCTCCAGTGAGTGAGTACACAGTATTTGTAAAGCAATACTCCAATTTTTCTTAAGATTGATCTGCCCAGGGCGCCTGGGTGGCTCAGTCGGTCGGGCATCTGCCTTCGGCTCTGGTCGTGATTTCAGGGTCCTGGGATCAAGTCCTGGTTGGGCTCCCTGCTCCCCAGGAAGTCTGCTTCTCCCTCTGCCCCTCCCCACACTCATTCTCTCAATCTCTCTCTCTCTCTCGTTCTCTCAAATAAATAAATAAAATCTTAAAAAAAAAAAAAGATTGATCTGCCCAATACTTCATGATGACTCTTCCCAGCCTAAATTTAAATTAGGGGTTGACAAATGACTTGCCAAACTCCGTAAAATTGTATTGGAGCACAGTGACATGCATTCATGGACATATTTGTGTGACTACGTTCATTACAGCAGCAGAGTTGAGTAGTTGCTACAAAGACAACATGGTCCTCACACTAAAATATTTACCAGATCAAGTCCTTTATATAAGAACAAGTTTGCCAACCCTTGTAATAAATAATGAGTAGTACAGTTAGGTACTACATATTTACTGTTTCAAGTATCAGCTAAATGTCTGCACACGTTACTGCTTTTAATTTTCACCTCTTATAGGTAGTCATAATTATCTAAGCTATGGCTATAATTCACAGAGGTATGGGTGGGTTTTTGTTTAAATGAATATCTGGAAAAACCACTCTTTTATAAATGTTTTATTTCTAACAACTTATGTAGATTAAAAATTTTAAATGTAGAAGTAATATTTGTATAAAAATTCATTTGTAAAGTCAATTTTTCTAGAATTGTCAGTTTTTCAAAGATTCCATTTATAAGAGTATATACCCAAGTAATATTTTATTTATTTATTTATTTATTAATGTGTACATGGGTGTTTATTTAATTTTTTTAAAAGATTTTATTTATTTATTTATTTATTTATTTATTTGACAGAGAGAGACACAGCGACAGAAGGAACACAAGCAGGGGGCATGGGAGAGGGGGAAGCAGGCTTCCCTCTAAGCAGGGAGCCTGACGCAGGGCTCGATCCCAGGACCCTGGGACCATGACCTGAGCTGAAGGCAGACGCTTAACGACTGAGCCACCCAGGTGCCCCCCCAAGTAATATTTTAGTTGAACTATAATCCACTGTGAAGTAAAATGATATCATAACTATTATTTATTGACAATCTTCTGTAAACTACACTAGGTACTTTATGCTTTTGTAACTCTTGTTTGCCATTCAACACTAACAGCTTTCTGGGAAAAGAATATTTTCATTCCCAATTTACAGATGAGAAAGCTGAGTCCCTGAGAAGTTAAGATCAGCAATTACTAAGTGGTAGAGCCAAAATTAGAATTTGGCTCTATCTAAAACAACAGCCTACCCTTTTTCCATTTATGGACACATGTCTCTAAAATACAAAAAAAAAAAAGAAAGAAAAAAAAGAAAAAGAAGTTTAATTGTAAGAAATATATAGTTCTCTACTACCGAAGAAATTAATCCTTTAAGAGCTGAAAATCTCAAAATATTTTTGGAACTGTTGGTAGCAGCAGTCTTAAAAGCATTCTAAATGAAAGAGTTCATTATTTAGATTTCCAACTCGAGTCTCATCACTAATTGGCTGCCATAAGGATGGCAGAGAAATGTACATTATATGAAAAACACATTCCAAATATGTTATATGACATCTACTTCAATAATTACACTGAAGACTCAGAAGAAGTTACCAGCTGTTAAGAGCAGATTAAATTTACCTCCTGGGAAGAGTACGTCTCTGCCGGGAAGCACCTTCCAGGTAAACAGAGGTATGACACACTTCCAGTTTGCTTTCTAGGCACTGGAAGAAGCATGATTCCCACAGGAAAGAATCAAGTCTAAAGTAACGCTCAGGCACAGGTGGAATAATGTCAGGTGCAAATGTTCCTCCAGTCATTGGCATCTATTGGATTTTACAGGCATTCAAGTGATATAAATGTTTTATGACACCTTTAATATTATCTTCCTTTTCTCCCATCAATATACAGGAATTAGTTATAGTACAGTAAGACTGCTTCCACTAGGGCTCATTGCAAAGCTTATTCATGTATTTGAAGAAGTGTTAGCAGTCAAAGTCTACAGCCACTGACAGCAGAACTATTACTAAAAGATAACACTGGGCATTTATTTATGGGAGATACTGTGCTAAATGCCTTTAGATGTATCTCGCACTTCATATTCACAGCAACTTTATGAGGCAGGTACTACTGTCCTAATTTAGGGCATTTTCCTTTGTAGTCACCTCACTGATGAAATAATACAATCAATTCATCTGAATTAAAAATAGATAATCCCTGCTCTTTGTTATCTAACAATAACAAAGATAATTTATAAATACAAGATTTACCAAGTTAATACACTTAAACATTTTATGTTTCTTCTATCACACAACATTTAGAGTAGTAGAATAAATTCTCATTTGGAAAGCTAGTCTATAGTCTACTTTTATAAGAAAGAAATATGGCAGGGGCGCCTGGGTGGCTCAGTCGGTTAAAGGTCCGATTCCTGACTTCAGCTCAGGTCATGATCTCAGGGTCATGAGATCAAGCCTCGCCTTTGGCTCTAAGCTGAGTATGGAGACTACTTAAGAATCTCTCTCTGTCTCCTTCTCCCTCTACCCCTCTCCCTCCCACCCCCCAACTCACTCTCACTCACTCTCTCTCTCTAAGAAAAAAAGAAAGAAAGAGAGAGGAAGGAAGGAAGGAAGGAAGGAAGATGGAACTGACCTAATAGCAGGCATTTTGTTTTAAAATAAACAGTATTGCTCAATGTCCTGGGGGCAATTATGATTCAACTCAATATTTGAGTGGTTCATAAGAGCACTGGCTTTAGCATCAGATGTCTGTGTAGGTCTCAATCAGGGACTGGCTCCATGAACCTAGACAAGATACTTAATCCTGATAGACATGCCTCCTCATCTATAAATAGGGGATCATAATTTATCTACTTCTGAGAGTTATTGAGGGGATAAATGAGATAATGCACATAAAACCCTTAACACTTACTAAGTGCTCAGTCAATGTCAGCTATAACAATTATCATTATTACTTCTATTATTATATCTAACTTCATAGTTAAAATTATGATTCTGAGACAATACAGGATTTTAAAGTATCTTCAGAGCCACCAAAGGATGACAATGTTCTACTCAGTATTATTTTAGTGTTAAGTGTATTTTATTGTTTCCAAAGTCTTCCCATATAGAATTCACAAGTCTGGTGATCAGATCATCAGAATATTCAATTACTCAAAACACCTTACTCCCTAATCATTGATCAATCATTACTCGGTAAAATTATGTTGTATAAAATAACTGTTGCTAAAATTATGAGTGATAAAAGGGCCATGCCCCTTCCCAAAAAAAGTTTATGGGGAATTCTTTCTTTTTTTTTTTTTAAGATTTTTTTTATTTATTTATTTGAGAGAGAGAGAATGAGAGATGGAGAGCACGAGAGGGAAGAGGGTCAGAGGGAGAGGCAGACTCCCTGCTGAGCAGGGAGCCCGATGCGGGACTCGATCCCGGGACTCCAGGATCATGACCTGAGCCGAAGGCAGTCACTCAACCGACTGAGCCACCCAGGCGCCCTGGGGAACTCTTTCTTAAGGAACAAAACAAGAAAAGATAATTGCCAACATAAGACATTCTATGACAAGTGCTAAATTGTGGTTCCAATAAGAATTATGAGAAAAGGAGAGAGAAATGGAAGAAGAAAACTAATACTTTTAAGTGCCTCCTCTGTGCTTTTTGTTTTTTTAAAGATTTTATTTATTTATTTGAGAGAGAGAATGAGATAGAGAGAGCATGAGAGGGGGGAGGGTCAGAGGGAGATGCAGACTCCCCGCTGAGCAGGGAGCCTGATGTTGGGACTCAATCCCAGGACTCCAGGATCATGACCTGAGCCAAAGGCAGTGAATCAACTGAGCCACCCAGGCGCCCGGCCTCCTCTGTGCTTTTTAAACACAATAGCTAATTTTCCCAAGAAAATACCTGAAAGATGAATTTAATTAGTTCCCACCTCACAGAAGGAATCTGAGCTTGGAAGTGTTAAGGAATATAACCAAGTCACAAAACTAGTAAAGAGAAGATTCAAGCCCGAGTCTGTCTGACTCCAGAGTCCAAACCCTCACACTATAGCACGTGGCCTTCCATGTGATTTAAATGAGGCCACAAATTTTTTTTTTAAAGATTTTTTATTTATTTGACACAGAGAGAGACAGTGAGAGAGGGAACACAAGCAGGGGGAGTGGGAGAGGGAGAAGCAGGCTTTCTGCTGAGCAGGGAGCCCAATGAAGGGCTCAATCCCAGGACCCTTGGATCATGACCTGAGCTGAAGGCAGACACTTAACCACTGAGCCACCCAGGGGCCCCTAAATGAGGCCACAAATTAAATCCTACTCTATACTCAACAAATACCAAAATCAAACCATTTTTTAAAAAATCAAATTGTCATTAATGTTCTCCCAGAAGAAAAATATTAATTTAATACATCAGCCAAATAATACATAAGAAATCTCAATAGTAAGTCCTAATCTTTAAAAAGAAAATCCTGAATTGTCATTGGAGCTATTATGATTTTCAGAACAAAGTTACCTTAGAGATGCTTTCATGAATTTACTATGTTAAATTTTCAAATTTACTCACACACTTTGTCAAGTTCTCAAGGACATTTCTAGAGTAATCTCATCACTTATAGAGCCTTAATTCTGAGACCTGACTAGAGATAATATAGCTATTTTGTAATATTTAATAGTTCAAAATGAGAAGTTAATATACTTCTAAAAATACCAAAGAAACTAGTACATAAAAATGTCAACTGTGATCATCAAAAATTGCTTTGAGTTCTAATTCTCTCATACTCTTTTTTTTTTTTTAAGATTTTTTTTTTTTTTTATTTGCGAGAGAGAGAATGAGAGAGAGCACATTGTGGGGAGGGGGGGTGAGAGGGAGAAGCAGACTCCCTGCCTAGCAGGGAGCCCGATGCAGGACTCGATCCTGGGACTCCAGGAGCATGACCTGAGCTGAAGGCAGTCGCCCAACCAACTGAGCCACCCAGGCGCCCTCATACTCTTTTTAAGGCTTCTGCATTTTTTATCAGGGATGGTTTGAATAAATAACATCATTTGATATGTGGCAACTCTTTTTTATATTTTAGCCCATTCTCAATGATACTGATTTATGACTATCTTTTAAATCCCATGAACCCATCCAATCTGTCAATTTTCAGTTAGTCTCAGGAAATTTCAACAATAGGCAAATATGGTGAAGGAAAAACCAGATACTTCCTAAAAGCATTTTTAAAAATAAGATTTCTAAGTTGTTCCTCATTAGCTTCAGTGTTTAAAGTACATTTAAGGGTGCCTGGGTGGCTCAGTTGGTTAAGCGACTGCCTTCGGCTCAGGTCATGATCCTGGAGTCCCGGGATCGAGTCCCACATCGGGCTCCCTGCTCAGCGGGGATCTGCTTCTCCCTCTGACCCTCTTCCCTCTCGTGCTCTCTATCTCTTATCTCTCTTTCTCTGAAATAAATAAATAAAATCTTTAAAAAAAATAAAGTACATTTAATTAATATTATGTACCAAGTTTTCATAAGTGTCATGCATCTTTGCAGCTTAGTTAATGGAGTTTTGGTAATGCTATTAATTATAAGAAAATTTAGAGACAATCAGTTATTGATTCCCCTCAAGACAGTAAACTTTTCATGATTTAGCAAACATACACACACATGTATGCAAAACAAAGAAATGGAGAGGTAAGCCACATATCTGGTCATCTGGAACCCCTCAAACAATCAACTTACCTAGAAGTATCTAGATAATTGAAGGAAAATGATGTTTATGTCAAATATTTGGGGAAAGTTAAGAATCCGTTTCCTTGACTATCTATGATTTTGGAAGTAAGAGTAAATATTCCTTTAAAAATGTTAGTGGAGGGGCACCTGGGTGGTTCAGTCAGTTAAGTATCCAACTCTTGATTTTGGCTCAGGTCATGATCTCATGCTTATGAGATGGAGCCCCGAATCGGGCTCCTAGCTTAGTGGAGAGTCTGCTTGAGATTCTCAATCTCTCTCTCCCTCTGCCCCTTCCCCTGTTCACATGTGCTCTCACTCTCTCTCTAAAATATATAAATCTTTAAAATGTTAGTGGACTGGGGAAAGTCTGGCTGGCTCAGTCAGTAGAGCATGCAACTCTTGATCTCAGGGTAGTGAGTTCAAGCCCCACATCAAGCGGAGAGCTTTAAAAAAAGTTATTAGATTGAGGGGTGCCTGGGTGGCTCAGTCGTTAAGCGTCTGCCTTCAGCTCAGGTCATGGTCCCAAGGTCCTGGGATTGAGCCCTGCGTCGGGCTCCCTGCTCCGCGGGAAGCCTGCTTCTCCCTCTCCCACTCCCCCTGCTTGTGTTCCCTCTCTCGCTGTGTCTCTCTCTGTCAAATAAATAAATAAAATCTTTAAAAAAAGAAAAAAGTTATTAGATTGAATTTGCAAAGCTTCCTCCATGGGAGGAGGCATGGGAACTCCTTCATGACATAGGGCTGAGCAGTTCTCCACCACGGATATGTCCTCATCTCTTCCCCACTAATGTGGCCGACTCCCACACCAACACCCAAAGAATGAAATCAAAAAGAGCCTTATGTCATTTCAATATATGGCGTCTAGCACTAGACACATCAACCTCTTCTTATGAAAAGTAACATTATTCTTTCTAACCTCTGATACAATGCTGATAAATCAAAATTCAGACCTACACATGCCCTAAACTGACATATCATTTCCCCCAGTGGAAGTTGCTATGGTTATTTTTATGTGTCAGTTTAACTAGGCTAAGGGATGCCCAGATAGCTGGTAAAACATTATTTCTGGGTGTGTCTGTGAGGGCGTTTTCACAATATTAACATTTGAGTCAGTAGACTGAGTAAACAGGTCCACCCTCAGTGGAGGGGATAGGCATCATCCAATCCTATGAGGGAAAAAAGAGAATGAAAAGGTATAGGGAGGACAAATTCTCTCTCTCTCTCTTCTTAGGCTGGAATGTCCATCTTTCCCTGCCCTTATACGTCAGAGCTCCTGGATCTCAGGCCTTTGGACTTTAGGACTTTTACCAGCAACCCCCAACGTGCCAGGCTCTCAGACTTGAACTGAATTATACCACCAGCTTGCCTGGCTTCTAGCTTACAGACAGCAGACTGAGGGACTTCTTGGCCCCCATAACCACATGGGCTAATTCCTATAATAAATCTATCTACCTACCTACCTAGCTACTTACCTATCTGCCTACCTATCTATCCCCCATTGGTTCTGTTTCTCTGAAAGAGCGCTAACAGATTTGCTTCAAATCTCTAACTTTTTCTTTATGTCTCATGGTTATTGCGATTGAGTCATATCCAGTCACTGACCTGAAAAAACCTATTAACTTCACAGACAGCCCTAGTCATCAGCATCTGCATCTGCTTATGTACCACCATAATTAATCAAGAGAGTTCGTGTTGGATAATAACATGAGCTCAGGCCCACAATCCCTCAGCCAAACGCTTGAGGCTGAATGTAATGTGGAATTAAGAATTTTTCACATTTTTCCAAAAGTAAAAAGGTAAGTGATGCTGTCTATCACGTAACTCCGTCCTGTTGAGTCCAGAATGGTGCTCCAAAATCAAGCACACTAACGTTTTGGCAACCAAATGAATGAATATTCACACTAAATGCAATTTAAAAACTAGTCCCTTATCCGATCAGGCCTGCCATGCCATCATGCCTTTTGCCATGAAATGGGTTGCAAAACTAACTTTTGGATTCCAAAGTTTTGTTTTGTTTTGTTTTAAGATTTTATTTATTTATTTATTTGACAGAGAGAGAGTGCACAAGCAGAGGGAGCGGCAGAGAGAGAGAGGGAGAAGCAGGCTCTGCGCTAAGCAGGGAGCCCGATGCAGGGCTTGATCCCAGGACCCTGGGATCATGACCTGAGCTGAAGGCAGACACTTAACTGACTGAGCCACCCAGGAGCCCCTGGATTTCAAAGTTTTTAATAGAATGAAGTAATAGTAGAGTAGCAGTAGAAAATGTTTGCAATTGTTGTTATAAGTACTGGCACATGAGAACAGACATCAGGCACCAGCTATGCATCCTCTCACTTACTCTCCCCAACAACTTCTATTATCTATTATCAGAACTATTATCTAGAGTGTGTTTTACTCAAACTGATTAAAATATACCCTCCTAAATCCTGTATTAAGCCTAATATTGTTATTAGCCCTTTATTTGATCAGCCTTTTCTCTTTGAACATTACTTCTACCTCTCTTTGATTATAGGATTTTAATATCTATAGATGCCTACCTACATAGCAAGTCCAGAGGTAGATTTTTTTTAATCACATAATTTCAAATTATTTCAGTGCCTTCAGACAGCCACAGGACCAACCCTTAGGTTATTCATTAGTTCTGCTCCTTTTTTTTTTTTTTAAGATTTTATTTATTTATTTGAGAGAGAGAGAGAACGAGAGATAGAGAGCACGAGAGGGAAGAGGGTCAGAGGGAGAAGCAGACTCCCTGCTGAGCAGGGAGCCTGATGCGGGACTCGATCCCGGGACTCCAGGATCATGACCTGAGCCGAAGGCAGTCGCTTAACCAACTGAGCCACCCAGGCGCCCTAGTTCTGCTCCTTTGACCAAAATTGTACAGTTAACAATCATCCCTTTAAGGCAACTTCGCTTCCTTTAATGAATTTCTGTATGCTCATCTCATAATTCTGAAATTTGTGTTTATTCTGACTACCACTACAAGGAAAAACTTGATTTAAAAATAATAACAATAGAAGGCTATGAAAGCGCTCAAAGTGTTCCTATTCAATTGGACAGTAATTTGCTGAGTCCAAAACTAGCATATAGAAACCTGTGCAAATCTCATTACCTGTCCTCAGCCATGGTCACCCTAAGCAGCTTAAGTGATCCAGTCTTCCTCTCTGTTCACTCCACATTCACCCTAGTAATTTGGATTAGTTCTCATCCAGACCCTGTCAGCTCAGCCTCAGAATTGCCGGCCTATATTATATCTTGTGGGATCATCATAAACATGAGACTCCAAGAGTCAGAAACCTTGTAATATCTAAGACCAGAGTGATGGTGATAATAATCCCTTTTACCTCCGGTGAACAGTTCATCTAATAAGCCTGGTATAAACTGATTACATATGTAATTATAATTTTTAATATTCATTTAGCTCAATGAATCAGATACTGTAACAATACGATGTATGATCATTTTATTCTTTAAATAAAATGCTTCCCTACCATGCTTCTTAATTACAGAACAAGAAATGCATTCCAACTAAAATCACAGTCTTAGTAGAATCAAAAACTTTCTTCTCACAAATATGAAAGTCTTCATTGTAGCAAGTGTCTTAGTTTGGGCTCCCCCAGAGGCAGACCTTAAGACAAGGATTTGAGTACAAGTAGTTTAGTATGATTCTGGAATACATACATATGGAGTTTAGGGATAGCATGCCAAGGGATGACTCATCTAAATTCTCTGAAGTATTGTCAAATATATATATTTATTTGCATACATATAATAATCTATTTCAGTTGTGTGTGTGTGTCCATCCCCAAGAAATATGTTTTGTTTTTCAGCAGTAGAAACTGTTACGGGAAATAACACGGCCTCTTGTCCAATGGGCCTTAGGCACCATATAGAATATGCAAAAAAATAGCACTGGTCACGCGACAAAAAAAAGTCTAGAAGGAGAATCAACTTAGATGTTAAAAGGCAAGTAAGTTTCATGTCTCTCTCTCTCTTTTAAGTTTTATGTCTCTTGAGGGTCATCAAGGAAATGGTCAAGGACAGTGAGAGTGAAGATCAGCAGACAAGTGGGTTGGGTGAAGGATGCCCTTTGATATTCTGAGGGTGTCACAAACATAACTGCAGCTCAGAAAGACTCATCAATGACTAGGAAAGTGGGAACCAGAGAGAACTAAGGCCAGAGGCAGTCATGACTTTAGGGGATTTGAAGGGAACAGAGAGCTTTTGACAAAACTGCCATTATATGACAGTGTGTTCCCTTCAAATGTTACTAACATCATTTAAAAAAAAAAATAGGAAAGCAAAAAGAGCAAAGGGCTGGATTTTCCTGTTCTGCAGGCCATAGAATGGTCCAAAGCTGAGGCTGCTCCTCAATTCCCACTCCCCAGAGATTCTCCGATCACACCACTTGCTCTTTCATCCCTTGCTTGCTGTGTCTCCATCACCACCAACCACCTGGGAAGTTTGGGGGTGTTTGGGGGTAAGTTTCAAAGACGCAGAAACTAGAGGTGAGGACATGCACACAGCCAGCCAGCATTATCACTCTGTAGAAAGGGAGAAATGGAATTTGAGAATCTCTTGCAAAGCCAGGACGGCAGCAGTCACAGTAAAATGAGTAGGCGCTATCAATCCAATACATGAAACGCACGGAGTCAGGGGATGTGTTAGGTAAGGCTACCGTAACAGAATGCCACAGACTGACCAGCTTAAACAACACACATGCATTTTCCCATAGTTCTGGGGACTAGAAGTCCAAGATGAAGGTGCCAGCAGGATTGGATTCTGGTGAGACCTCTCTCCCTGGCTTCTCACTGTGTCTTCACGTGGCCTTTCCTCTATGCCCACATGGGGGGAAAGAGAGACAAACCTCTGGTGTTGCTTCCTCTTATAAGCTCACCAGTCCTATTGGATTAGGGCTTTACTCTTTTGACCTCACTTAGCCTTAATTATCTCCATTAAGGGCCTATCTCCAGATATAATCACATTAGGGGTTAGAGCTTCAACATGAAGGGGGGGGGGGGGCAACAGACACAATTTAGTTCATAACACCCAGGCATTCCAAGTGAGAGCTTTTAAAAAATCATTATATTATTAAGTTCTGGTCATTAAAAATTGTGCTTTGTTCATTAGAAGAAAAATTAAAATTCATGATAAATATTAAATGTTAAAAATACCTGAGATGGGGGCGCCTGGGTTGGCTCAGTCGGTTAAGCATCTGCCTTTGGCTCACATCATAATCCCAGGGTCCTGGGATGAAGTCCCGTATTGGGCTCCCTGCTCAGTGGGGAGACTGCTTCTCCTCTTCCTCTGCCCCTCCCCCTGCTGCTCGCTCTCTCACGCGCTCTCTCTCTCTCTCTCAAGTAAATAAAATCTTTAAAAAAAATACCTGAGATGTAATTTTTCCCTCCTTTCAAATCTGCAGCGCTGCTCTGTGGTTTCATCATTTGACACACACAGCATTCACTGTGGGCCAGACACTGTCAGGTACTTTGAATCATGCAGATGACTGAAAAGTAGTAACTCCCCTCCAGGAGCTCAGAGTTCAGTGGAATAGCATCCAGCTCATAAATAACAGAGGCATTTGCTCCCTGTCACTGAGATTTTACCAGCTGGACTTTATTGCATTTTAAAAAATCCTACACTCAACAATGTAATGGCTTTCTCTAATAACTGAATTACAAAAGGCCTGCTTTGAGATATATTCAAGCAAATATTGATCTGACCATTAAAAGGAGCTCAGACTCTCAGGATAAACAACATTATAAATAGTAAAAGTCAAAAACAAAGTTAATGAAAAAGCTAAGTTGAAATTCTGTCTTTTCTTTCAAAAAAAAAAGAAGCTTTTTATTCCAGCATCTATTTTTATCAAATATTAAAGATATATGAATTCATCAATCAATATCCCATATATCACCCATCTTCTGCAGAACACTGGGTGTTAGAAATGTAGGCACCCTCAGAAACATTTCAATTTAGTTGGAGAGAGGAGATAAGCACATGAAATGTTAAAAGACACAGAGATTAATACCATTTCAATACGAGAAATTCACAAGCCAGTGTGTGATTAGCTGACAAATGAACAGAACAACGCTACTGCAACTTACAAAAGCAAAAATGTGAACATTTTGGACAAGGATGTATTTAAGCAAGATCTTCCAGGATGAGTAGAATTTGGACACAAACAGGGCAGGAGGGCAAGGAAATATGAAAGGAAACAACTATAAATAAGGTAAAGAGTAGAATATTTGGGAAAGCAGAGAAAGAGCAAACGTGGAGATCCTTCAATGTCAAGCTAAGAAATTGGATTTTATCCTCAATAATGAAGTGTTTGAGCAAAGGAATGATAAGAAGAAAAGTGAAATTTTAGGACATTAGTCGAGCATCACTATGTAAGGATTCAAATAAACTAATAGACAAGAAAACCTGATAATCCAGGTGTGAAGTGGTAAAGAACTGAACTAGGTTGGGGCAATGGACAGTAGTGTGAGAAATTTAGGAGAAAGAATTTCTAAGACTTGGTAAATTATAAGAGACTAAGAAGTTCACTGGTCTCAACAACGTGTGGCCAAGAGAAGGAAAGAATCACTAACAAAATTAAAGTCAAGGAGGAAAGCTGGTTTCAGAGCAGAAGAAAACTCAATAGAAACAGGATCACAAAATGGTGAGGCAGAAACAGCAATCATAGGATTTAGCGTGGATATGCCATATATTTTCTTGGAAAATAATCATGTAAATATGTTATTTTTAAATAGCTTTTTTTTTCTAATTATAAAGCAATCAAGTTCAGTGCAAACAAATTCAGGACCAAAAAGAGAACCAAGAAAATGAAAAAGCACTCAGAATCCTGCTACCCAGAGATGAGTACTTTAACATTGTGTCAATCCTTTCAGTCTTTTTTCTATGTCAATAATAATAAGAGGGAAAAGGGGGAGATATGCTCTTTAGATTAATTATTGTCCTGGGGCATCTGGGTGGCTCAGTCGTTAAGCGACTGCCTTCAGCTCAGGTCATGATCCCAGGGTCCTGGGATGGAGCCCCACATCGGGCTCCCTGCTCAGCGGAGAGTCTGCTTCTCCCTCTCCCGCTCCCCCTGCTTGCGTTCCCTCTTTTGCTGTGTCTCTGTCAAATAAATAAGTAAAATCTTTAAAAAAAAATAAATAAATAAAAAATAGTAATAAATTAATTATTGTCCAAAAAAGGGGCACCTGGGTGGCTCAGTCAGTTAAGCATCTGCCGTTGGCTCCCATCATGATCCTGGGGTCCTGGGATCAAGCCCCGCATCGGGCTCCCTCTCCTTCTCCCTCCGCCCCTCCCCCTTCCCATGCTCGCTCTCTCACTCACTCTCAAATAAATAAATAAAATCTTGAAAGAAAGATAGAAAAGAAAATCATTTTATGTTGTTGAGACCAGTGTTTCCCAAACTTACTTGGTAACAGAACATTTCTGCATGTGATGCTCATCAGCGTCCTCCCCTGCTCTCAGATGGCTCTCCCCGCATTTTGCTCCTTCTACTCCCAGAAAACCAGCTTCAAACACGCCAACCCCTTACTGCCTCGGACCGTTGAACCTGCTGTAGCCTCTGCCTGGAGGCCTCAGCTCCCCAAAGAGATCTTCCCTGACACCACTCTCCTACAGTGTCCTACGTGGTGCTCTTTTCCTTCACAGCCCTTATCCCTGCCCAAAGTGACATGATGTACCATCTACCTCTGGCACTAGAATAGAGGCTTCCAGATACCAGGACTTGGTCTGTGCACCACTGTAACCCCCAGCACCTGAAACACTGTGTGAGGAGGGAAGGCAGGCAGTACATATTTCTTGAATGGATAAACTAATGAACCAATTAGCAAAGCCTATGAAACCCGGTTCTAACAAATACAGGAAATTGTGGCATCAGCAATCACCTGGACACTTGATAGAAATGCAAATTCTCAGGCCCTGCCCTGGATTTACTGAACCTTATCCACTAAGGGATCAAACCCAGCAATTCAGGTTTGAACAAGGCCTCCAGGCAATTCTGCAGCTAGCTAAAGTTTGAGAACCAAAGGTCTAGATTATCTTTAAGATAAAATCAACCCATGAAATTCTTAATCTCCGGAAACAAACTGAGGGTTGCTGGAGTGATGGGGGGGGTGGGAGGGACGGGGTGGCTGGGTGATAGACACTGGGTAGGGTATGTGCTATGGTGAACGCTGTGAAGTGTGCAAGACTGTTGAATCAAAGATCTGTAACCTCTGAAGCAAATAATACATTATATGTTAAAAAAAAAAAAAGATAGCAGGAGGGGAAGAATGACGGGGGGGGGGAATCGGAGGGGGAGACAAACCATGAGAGACCATGGACTCTGAGAAACAAACTGAGGATTCTAGAGGGGAGGGGGGTGGGGGGATGGGTTAGCCCGGTGATGGGTATTAAAGAGGGCACGTATTAAACGGAGCACTGGGTGTTATATGCAAACAGTGAATCATGGAACACTACATCAAAAACTAATGATGTAATATATGGTGATTAACACAACATAAAAAAAATCAACCCATGAAATTCTGGAATTCTGTTACCTGTGAGCAATTCTTTTAAGGTGCTTTGACCATTTTGCGGAGAAATGGACTAAATTCTCAAGTATCCTTAGGGTCTTAGAATTATCGTATATGGCAACATACTGCTTTTCCCTCCAATAGAACGAAAACTCTAATTAACACGAAATGTCCCACTGAGAATTAATCAGTTTAAGAGCTACCCCAGCACACTTGAGGGCCATTTTACTGTCTGTTATAACTTAGAAAAATCAGTTACCGTAGAACAATTAAAGCTCTCTCCAATAAAGGTTAAGTTCTTCCAAAATAACACACACACTTTCTCATCATGAATTAATCCCTTGATTATATTCTCAATGATAATACAGAAAACCCAATTAATTTTAATATTGAGAAACATTCCAAAGGATAATTTATATGCTCTCATTTTTATCTATTTTCACTTTCTGTTAAGTGAAAATGGACAATGGCGCAATTTTAATAAAAGTTTTTCTAGAAGATGCCAAGTCAAGCAAGCATTACTGAATGCAAAAAGCCTGGAGTATATATATCATTTACAAGTCACAACACCTCTGGGCCGTCCACAGTCTGGCCCAAATACACTGTCACGCTCACCTCAGAAGACGCTCTATTCCTGCCAAACTGATAGACTTGCAGGCTCCACATTGTGCTTTTCACACTTCCCTGTCTTCCCTGTTTGTATTATACCCCCTCACCCTTTTGGCCCAGCCCGAGCTTGTCCCTCAGTCAAGCTGACCCCTGTGCAAACCGTGCCTACCATCCCAGGGCAAAAAGCACCTCCCCGGGGTGGCTCAGTCGTTAAGCATCTGCCTTCGGCTCAGGTCGTGATCCCAGAGTCCTGGGATCAAGCCCCACATCAGGCTCTCCGCTTGGCGAGAAGCCTGCTTCTCCCTCTCCCACTCCCCCTGCTTGTGTTCCCTCTCTCGCTGTGTCTCTCTCTGTCAAGTAAATAAATAAAATCTTTAAAAAAAAAAAAAAAACCGCCTCCCCTCTTGGGAGCTTAACAGCATCCAATGACAGGACTGGCCACGAGTCCTGGAGCCACACTGGATGGCATTGCTGTCTTCTGATGTGTGTGAGCTTCATCTCCTCTTATAATTAGTTTCAATGAAAGAAAAGATTGGCACTTACACATTTCTGCACCCTCCCTCACCAGTTCCCCTTCTGAACCTGCCCTCTTGAATCTTTGGCTCACACCTCAGTTTCAGCCACACCCAAAGCTCTAGCTAAAAGGCCATCCCATGGGGCACCTGGATGGCACAGTCGGTTAAGCATCCGACTCTTGGTTTTGGCTCAGGTCGTGTACTCAGGGTCCTGGGATAGAGCCTGCCCGGTGTGGAATCTGCTTGGGATTCTCTCTCCCCTCTCCCCAGACCCCTCCCCTCTCTCTCTAAAATAAATAAATAAATAAATAAATAGCCATCCCAATGGCTCTCAAGAGATTCACTGATGAGGTGAGTCCCACCATCACCTCCTTACCTCCCTGTCAGGGAAAAGAATAAGAGAGGGAGGAATCTGAATGACTAGCCATGAAGAAATCCTGTCATCTAGGAATCTTGACTATAGGAAAAGGGAACAGCACCTTCCTTGTAAAACTGGTCAGAGACCAGGATAGATATTACATCTGACCAGGTATATGTGAGTTTTTCACTGTCCTCTGGAAGTAAATATCAGAATTCCCAAGAGAAGGTGTAGGATAAAACCAGGCCTGGAACTAAAGCATTTTTGTAAGGATCTAAAATCTGTATCTTTAAACTCAAAGAGGCTTTAGCCTTCTTACAGTTTCTGACTTTATTTTCCTGTTGTTCTCAGGATTTGTGGATGCCTTTTTTGAGCTGCAGCCTATTTCAAAATGCCAAAGAAAACCAAAGGAAGGGGATCATCTGTTCCATAGTTATTAGAACATCAAGCCGGAGGCTACCCACCCCATCCCTACACCAGAGGGTGAGTATGGAAATGATGTAAAACAAAAGAGAGACATCCCCAGGGGAAGATGAGCAGGCATGTCAGAGTCCTACTCCATCTGAAGGTACTCCTGCCAGAGAAACCTGGAGGTGTCTGCGTTCCCCTTCACTAAAGGAGAGGGTAAGCCCTCACAGTCACATGCTGCTTCATAAAGATAAATTTGTTCAGAAACCACATGTTAACTCCTCCTCACCAGAGAATGACCATCATCATTCAGACCTTCATGATGATAAAGGCAGCAATCACTGGCCATGAAAGATGACTTTGAGTTCATACCCTGGGACTACAGAGAACCACTCTTCAG
This sequence comes from Zalophus californianus, assembly GCF_009762305.2. Classification (NCBI taxonomy): domain Eukaryota; kingdom Metazoa; phylum Chordata; class Mammalia; order Carnivora; family Otariidae; genus Zalophus; species Zalophus californianus. The sequence continues at coordinate 129,248,773 of NC_045598.1, forward strand.
AATATCTTACACTTAAGGACAAGTTGTATTCCAAAAGATTATATGTCACTAGCCACATCCTACCAGCCACTAAACTTTACTGATCTGCTAGCAATCAATCTTTTTTAAAAATACAGCTTGGAGCACAGGAAGATTTCTAAAATAAACAATTTTTGAAAAAGCCTCTCACTGGTAAGTCCTGGCCAGTGGCTACTTTATGTTCTCAAATATACTGCTCCTGGCTTCCCTGAAAAACCCCGGGAAGGAGAGAGAAAAGAGGAAGAGCCTCCCATTTCCTTTGCCTCAAGACTCAAATTGAGTTGTGCCTGGCCTTAGGATCCCAACATAAGAGCAATTCTAGGTCCCTATTTAAAACCACTCAGTTATATGAAATATATATATATAAATATATTAAAAGTATATTAAAACTAGGCAGAGGGATAAAGTATAACGAATCCTTCTGTAAGGAATCTATGCTTACTTTCACAGAATTCCAAGTATGTTTCCTATGTGCATAAAGTTACAAAAACTTTCAGATTTCCAAAACAACACACAACAATCTATTTAACATACAATATTACACACCAGAATTCCAAAATATGAACTAGGAACAGACCTCCCTCCCCCCACTTAACTAGTATCCAGAAGCTCTCCCATTAAACACACCTGCTAGAAATGGGGACCAGCTCCACAATAGGTAGAAAGCAAGATATGAGAAGACTAAGCCACAGTTACTGCTTTGAAAGGCAACTGTTGTTTCTGAGTAGGATTTCTCTAGGACAAGTTTCCAAATCTGACAGATCAACAGGATCATCTGGGAAGTTTTTTAGAAATACAGACTCTGACCACAGTAGGACCACAGTCCTACTAAATTAGGCACCCTTGGAGGTAGGTCCAGAGTCTGCATTTTTAAGGAGGCTCCTTACGTAATTATGATGTTCAGACATGTTTAAGAATTCCATTCTAGAATTTTTGATATCAGGATTATGGATTCTGATTACAGAATCATTTTACATTACCTTTTGTCACAGTTTTCATTTATCCTTTAAGCCCTAGATTACACGTGGCTTCCTCTTAAAGATCTTCCTATTTAAGTACTTCCTCTCCAAATGTAATGCCATGTGATTTCTTGTATTTATAACACTTACGATGATTTGTAATTACTCATCGTTTACTTTTTTATTGTCTCCCTCACTAAACTAAGCTCCATGAAAGCAGTCCTGCTCTGCGTCATACCCCAGCATCTAGCACAGAGTATGTGTCTATAAACCTTTAATGAATGAAAGGACATTTTACTCATCTCATTTCATCTTATTGCCAGCTGTAGAATATAGGTGCAGTCGAAGGTAATATTCCCAAGTTAATGAGATGAACCAGAACAGCTGGGTGGCTCAAGATCACATGGTGAGTAAGTGCTGAGACCACATCTAAAACCCAGGCTCAGTTTTCAGGTTTCTCCTCCACTCTTTCCACCCTCCCATGCTGCCTCCCTTCAGTGAATATAAAAACATGGTCCCAATTTATTAATATCAAACTTACTAAAGGGATGGGGCCTGTGTCTCAAAGTCTTTATTTTATGTATGACCGGCAATTGTGCAACTCAGAAACCTTGAACACATTCCGTTCATTTAACAGAGAAACAATATACATGATGTAATGGGAAAATATAAGTTCATTGGAAAACTCTGGCATAATAAATTCTAGTTTTAGTCAAAAGAAAAATGAATGTTATAAAAGGAAAATTATTCAGCTATAAAAAAAAAAACTTTCCAAAAAACTGATAGTAAAAGAACATTTTGCCTGAAAGAGAGAAAAGCACATTTAATGGAAACTTAGAATACAGAGGAAAGGTTAATGAATTAAATATAATGAGTTTATTCTAACCTAAATAATTTATAGGAAACTAAAAGGAGTATCTAGGAAGAAGAAATTCTGGAAATTAAATGCATAAAAACATAATAATAATGTTCAAATGACTAAACTGGTCATTAAATGTCTGATTTAACAATAATGAAATTAGAACCTGATCCATTAGGGACTAGTAATACTTTGTTAACACAGACTGTGACATATTTGTACTATTTCTGAAGAACTGGTATTTAATCACAGCAGGTTTAGATTGTACAAAGTCACAAGGGGAATCAGTTACTAAGCCTATTATCACACTGGCAATTAAAAAAAAGAAAGAAAGAAAAGAAACCAGTGAATTTTTCAAATTATGCTGACACAAAGTCTATCTAACAAAAATCTCTAATGAAAGAATAATACAAAAGAGAGAATGAATCATAACAAATTAGGTAACAAAATATCTAGCCATTTTAGAAAAAAACAGTTTTTACTAAGTAAATGAGCAGATACAGTAACCTTAGTAAGCATTTGACTGCAGGCCTCTTAGGATCTTCTCTGAAACATTAATTCAAATTGACTCACATTAGAGCAGTCATAAGACTTTAAATCAGTAGAAGTAAATTAAAGCAAAGGGTAATAATCAACTAATAATGTTTTAAGAGAAAGGGAAGATCCCAATAGGAACCCACAGGTTTGGTAGTAAGCTCGAACTGTGACATCAATGAATGGGTTAATAGCTCTCAAATTAAAATCCCAGATGATGCCAAATAAAAATGGAGAAGAAAACTCAAAAGGGAGAGAACCATTTATTAGCCAGATTCTGTGACCAATGAGAAATAAATATCTGGAATTAGAATCCACATGTGCGGGATTTTCATGGATGAATATGCTCCTAAAAGCTACAAAATACATTTTTGCTAATCATAGCTAAAGGATTCATAAGAAAGCGAAAACCTTGTTATAATGTAAGAAATTCATCTTCCCACCAGGGAAAAAAATATGTATTCTAGGTTTTTATTTTTATATAGCACTTTTTCTTAAAGCAAGACAAACCACAGGTTTAAAACTGAGCCAGCATTTAAAAAAAAAAAAAAAAAAGAGCATGGTAGTCCGAAATCAACTCATTAAAGAAAATGTACAATAATCAACATGTACTTTTTAGCCAAATAACTCAGCTAGAGTAACAATTTATCTTTTAAGTATCTGAAAGAATATCAACACTAAAGAGGAAAAGGAATATTTCTTTTTTAACCTAAATACAATTGCCAATGACATGTGTAAATATTTTGTTTGGCATATACATTTTCTTTAAAAATTTACAAGCAACCTATTAGAAACAGAATCAAATATGCCAAAAGAAAATTTGTAAAGACCTAAAATCATTTGAGTCATTTAAAACCAGCTTGGTCAGAACATTTAAACACCCTGCGTCCCAGGGCTACTTATAAGATGATGATTATAATTACTATGTCATCATTATTATGCTAAGTTTAATTATTATTATTATACATTTTCCATGTATTGAAATACAGTACATGGGTTTTGTTTTTGTTTTTGTTCTTGCAATAAAGGTGGGTGAGCACTACTCCTATTCCTTGTTTCCTGGAGGTCAATAAGTAACCTCATTTGTAAGGTGACAGGACAAGGGAAGAGCAGAGCATTATGGGACAGAGAAATGGGGACTGACTCACAGTAACTCATGATCACAGGCCTCGTTAACATTGGGCTCTGCCTAACCCAGTGAGTTCACCAGCTACAGACACAAAATAATCCCTACTGAGAATTATAGCTGTATACAGCAAAGCACCTGTGTGTGGTTTCAATGTCAGAATTCCAGGCCAGAACAGGCCAGTGCCCCAGAGACCCAAATGGAGGTTCTGAGAGCTTAAGTAGGCCCTCTATATACAGTGAAATGGGCCAAACTGCAGGAAAGAGTCCATAGAGAGCAAAGCTCAGCATCCTGGAAAAGTCATAATTAAGAGCCAGAGAGTCCACTAGAATCCACAGGGACTGAGAAGAGAGAGGGTCCCTGCAGTGAGTATGAATGGGAGGTATTAGGGCAAAGGCAAGTTGGTTGAGAATTTACGGTAGGAAGTGGAGTCTGCAGAGATTTTCTAAGACACCTGACAGGCTATTATAAGTAACCAAAACCTTAAAAGTGGTTTGGGAAGGAGGTTGTGCAGTCAAGCCAAAAGAAAGCCAAATAATAACACTGATAAACCAACCATTATCTGTTATAGCATGGCCCAAATCACATGGTTCATTGATATGAATCCAAACTTTATTTTAGACATGAATTTCCACTTTTTAAGCAAAAATGTTTGGGGCGCCTGGGTGGCTCAGTTGGTTAAACGACTGCCTTCGGCTCAGGTCATGATCCTGGAGTCCCGGGATCGAGTCCCACATCAGGCTCCCTGCTCAGCAGGGAGTCTGCTTCTCCCTCTGACCCTTTTCCCTCTCGTGCTCTCTATCTCTCATTCTCTCTCTCTCTAATAAATAAATTTAAAAAATTTTAAAAAAATAAATGTGCCTTAAGCAAAAATGTTTATGAGTAATTAAATATAGAACAAAAATCAATTAATTCAGCCTTTACTTCCTTTCTTTGCCCATGCAAACTCTGAATGGAGCACCAGTAGACAATAAACTCACTACAGTCAAAGAGAGAAGGAAAAACAAAAGGCTTTCGTAATAATCTATAAACTATCATTTGACCCTGGAAAAATAAGAATTAGAAGAAATGCAAAAATTCCTATTCCAGCAATAGCAAGGTAAGGTCATATTTCTGGGACACAGTATAGGGAACTCCTGAAAATATACCCATTTCTTCCACTTGTTTTGGTTTTTTTTCTCCTACACCCCCAACCCTCTCTCTCCCTCTCTCTCTCTCGACCTCTCTCTCTCTCTCTCTGTCTCACACATACACACAAACACATAGATTGTGTGCCCTCTATGAAAGAAGATAAGCAAGAAGGCCCATTTCTGTATTTCTGGAGCATTGGCTTTCTTATATAATCCACCCAAACTTCCCATCCATAATAAACCACATGAGCCATGATATCAGTAAATGGGCCCAGGAAGGTCACAGGCCCACTCCAAGAACCACAAAAGGCTCTAGAATTACCCTCATACACAAGAACTTGCTGGTTGGAGAGGTGATCAGAGATTTTTAAGTCTAGAATAGGACAGAAAAAGCATAACGATAGCCCATGAGCATATGTGTTTAGGGCTACCTCCCCATGCTTCTCAGTAATTAAACTTGATTATAGCCAACAGCTCCCATCATAATTATCACAAGCCCATAGCAAGAGCATCTCATCAGGAAGCTATTTATAACCTGGAAGCTTTGTCTTCTTTCTCCCCATGGTCGCTCTTCACTTTGTAGGGCAGATAACAGACACTCCAGACCCAAGGAAGCACAGAGTCCACATATCATTGTGGAGGGGAGGGAGATGGAGTGGACACCTCCCGAAAAGGTGCTGGCCAGTCAAGAACAGCAGTGGTGTGATGGAAGCCACATGTCTCATCCCACCTGGCTCAGGGCTAGCCTAACACACAATGACCCGAATAGGGGCAGTCAATGCAGACACACTGAACATGGCCTGCGAGGCAGGGAATCTGTTCAGAAAAGCCACAAGAGATCTACAGCCGATGAAAGCTAACACCACTCTCTTCCTGAACAGGATTAATTTTTTAAAAAAGTAATAACAGCCCACTTTTTTTTTTTTTTTTGAGTGTTTAACTATGTACCAGGCCAGGCCCCATTTTAAATGCATCCCACACCTTAATTCATAACTAGCCCACAGTGATCCCAGTGTTAACAGAGGTGGGATGGGGCACAGAAAGGTCATAGAACCTGCCACAGTTTCCCCACTGGCCCTGACAGTACTGGGATTCGAACCCTGCTCTAGCAGCCACTCTTTTAACCGTAAGATTCAACTGCCCTGAATATGCTAGCTTCTGGATCTATGCCACAGTTGGTCCAGGAGAAATCAGAGAGTGTAGAGACTCTCTGTCTCAGACATACATCTCTCTGTATCTCTAATCAGAGAGTATTTGAGACTCTCTAATTCCAACCCATCAATTTACAAACTTAAAAACTGAAGACCCTGAGATGTTGAGGGACTTGCCAGAGGTCACAAAGCTCACAGACCACCTTAAACCATCCAAAACAGATGGTGCTAAATAAATAGTCAAACTAGATTGTAAGTTCTTAGGGGGTCAGGACCCACTTCTTAGGGTTAGTTTTAGAAATACAGTATACAGTATGGTGATTAAGATAACATAATAAAATAAAATTTAAAAACACAAAACAAAAAAAGATTAAAAAAAAATACAGTATACAGTATATTAGCCACTCCCCTGTGCCACTGCTCCAATCCCTAGTCAAGCTTTCGAAAATCACAGATTAGATTAGAAGTTTTCTGGTGTGATCACATTACATCATTTTACAGAAAAGGGAGCTGAGGTCCTGAAAGATTACATGATTTGGTCAAAGTCATGTCAGTAATTACAGTGGAGTTTGTGTCAAATTACAAATTAGCTCTCTGTATATGATTTAGCATTCCTACAAAACAAGATGACCCAGAAGGTCCAAGTCCTAAATTAGTCATCCCCAAAGTGATATGAAATGTCACATAAGTGAATAAATGAGTGTCCCATGAGAATCCACATAAGGGTCTCTCCCTGACAACAATGGCTCTAGAAACTAAAAGCAAAGAAAGGGTGAATAAAAGAGAACAATGCACATCCAAAAAACTGAACCCAGAGATTAGGAGGAAGACTACCCATCACCATTCCTTTCTTGCATTAGCCACCATTGCCCTCCATCAATCCTAAGTAAAGAAATTAAAACTAATTTCTTTGAGAGTTTCACAAGATTGAAGTACCTAGAGAAATTTTTGAGACCAGTAAAACCGAATTTCAAAATAACTATTCTAAGATTTATATTTGTATTTTTTTAAAGGTTTATTTATTTAAGGGTGCCTGGGTGGCTCAGTCAGTTAAGCATCTGCCTTCAGCTCAGGTCATGATCCCAGGGTCCTGGGATTGAGCCCCACATCGGGCTCCCACTCAGCGGGGAGCCTGCTTCTCCCTCTCCCTCTGCCTGCCGCTCCCTCTGCTTGTGCTCTCTCTCTCCCTCACACATAAATATTATAAATAAATAAATAATATTTACCTGAGAGAGAGAATGCACACGAGTGGGGGAAGGGCAGAGGGAGAAAATCCTCAAGCGGACTCCCCATGAACACAGAGCCCCTAGCGGGGCTCAATCCCACAACCCATGAGATCATAACCTGAGCCAAACCAAGAGTCGGATGCCTAACCAACTGAGCCACCCAGGTGCCCCTAAGATTTATATTTGTATTTTTAAGTAAGTCTTTCCCATGGGAAAATTTTCAGATTTATCTCAGGAAAATATTTGCATCTTGTTAAAAGTTGCTGCTGCCCTTCACCTAAAAGGAAAGTCATCAAAATTCAGTTCAAATCAGCAAAGTTTCCCCTTCCAGCTGAACTCCAACAGCATATTTTAAGACAAAATACTGGCAAATAGCTTTCACCCAATAATACAAAGATACTTTGCAAATGAGGATTGTTGGTCCATCTTTATACACTGATCAGAAGATTTATTCAGATTTATATACATATGAGATTTATGGTCAGAAAGCCTAAGGTCTCAAATTCACTACACACGATCTTGCTCACTTAAATTTCTCCCCTCTTCTTACAAAAAAAAAGGAAAAAAATGCTTAAAACTTCTATTTCCTTCATAAGAATTCAAGACCAAAAAAATAAGAAAACACCTGACAAAACCAAATCCCATTATTATTACTATTATTAAAGTATTATAGCTAAGAAGTCCCACATGCTAGACAGTCAAGAACTGTACAATTCAATTTCAAACAGTTGCAAATTATGTAATTTCATCATGCTGAAAATATTAATTACATAAATACGCTCTTTTGAGAAAGAGTAACCTTCACCTGCCTTTCTAGCTTATATTAGGTAACAGGGATTAGCATTTCTGCAGGGTGACAGTTTCACAAGCAATCATAAATCCCAGGAGGGGAAGTAGACTCTGAATTTACCATCAGGTAACACACAGCTGCCTGAAAAGGAGCAAAAGGAATGCCTGACTTTGACTCAGTCACATGGAGCATGTGACTATTGATCTCGGGGTCTTCATTTCGAACCCCACATTGGGGGTAGAGTTTGCTCTAAAAAAAATTTTTTTAGGGGTGCCTGGATGGCTCAGTCAGTTGAGCGTCTGATTCTTGGTTTCGGTTCAGGTCATAATCTCAGGTCCTGGGATTGAGCCCCCAGGTGGGCTCCCCACTCAGCGGGGAGTCTGCTTCCCCTCTCTCCTCCCTCTGCCCTTCCCCCCACACTTGTGTGCACACGCGCTCTCTCTCTCAAATAAATAAAATCTAAAAAATAAATAAATAATTTTTTTTTTTTAAGGCTTGCCTGATTTCCCACAGGATGGCTGTCACATGGTGGTATCAGTCAAGCCACAGGGGGTGGAGGAAGGGCTCAAGAAACTAGCTTCTATGGCTCAAGGAAAAGCAGAACAAACTACAACTTCCCTCCGGACCTGAGTACAAAGTTCCAGAACAAGACCATATCAAGCCAGGCTGAGAAGACACAGAACTGGAGAACTTAAGAGGTGATAAGATCCAAAGAAACTGGGCTCCTAGGTGGCTCAGTCAGTTAAATGTCTGCCTTCTTCTCAGGTCATGATCTCACAGTCATGGGATCTCAGAGTTGGGGGATCTCCGAGTCGTGGGATAGAGTCCCAAATCAGGCTCCCTGTTCAGAGGAATCTGCTCCTCCCTCTCCCTCTGTGTGCTCTCTTGGGTAAATAAATAAAATCTTAAAAAAAAAAAAAAAGAATCTAAGAAACCACTAGCCTTACCTCCTCACCTCCTTTAGAGATAATAAAATTAAGACACTCAGCCAAAATCACAATAGAAGTTTATAAACTTTTCTGTCCCCTCCTCTCTCCATAATGTTGATGCTTAGAGTTCAGGCTTTGGATGATGACCTTGGGTGCTGGTTTTGTCACTTCTGAGATGACCTTGAGTGTCCTGTTTAATCCAAATTTCCTCATCTATAAAATGTATATAAATATATATATATAATATATAAATATATAAAATATAAAAGTAGCTACCTATTTTTGACAAGGTAACCAAGACCACACAATAGGGAAAGGAGACCATGTTCAACAAATGATACTGGGAAACTGGATAGACCCAGACTTTACACCATATGCAAAAATTAACCCAAATCAAAGACCTACACGTAAGGCCTGAAATTATTAAATGCCTAAAAGAAAACATAGGCCCTGAAACTAATAATACACCATATGTTAACTAAATTGAATTTAAATAAAAAATTTTTAAAAAAAGAAGAAGAAAGAAGAAAATATAGGGAAAAAGATTCCAACACTGGATTTGGTAATGATTTCTTGGATACGACACCAAAAGCACAGGCAATAAAAAACAGACAAATGAAACTATACCAAACCTTAAAACTTCTGCACATGAAAGGAAACAATCAACAGAGTGAAAAACTAACCCATAGAACAGTACAAAATAATTGTAAATCATATATCTGATAAGGGGTAATATCCAGAATATATAAGAAAATTCTGCAAATCAACAGTAAAAAATAATCCAATTAAAAAATGGCAAAATATTTAGATATTCTCCAAAGAAGGTATATAAATGGCCAATAACATATAAAAAGTTCAGTATCACTAACCATTAAGGAAATGCAAACCAAAACTACAATGCGATTATCAACTCACACCCATCAAAATGGCCACTAATCAAAAGAACAGAAGAAAACAAGTGAAAGTGAGTATATACAGAAGTTGAAACCCTCATGCACTCTTGGTGGGAGCATCACATGGTTCAGTCATTATGGAAAACAGAGTGGAGGAACCTCAAAAAATGAAAAATAGAGTTATATGATCCAGCAATCTCATTTCTGGGTATATATCCAAAAGAATTGAAAGCAGAATCTCAAAGAGATATATTCACAGCAGCATTATCCACAATAGCCAAGAAGTGGAAGCAACCCAATGTCCATCAACAGATGAATGGATTAAAAAAAAAAAAAGCACATGTATACAATGGAATATTATTCAGCCATAAAAAAAGAACGGGATCTTGCCATTTGCAACAACATGAATGGACCTCAAGGACATTATGCTAAGCAAAACAAGCAAGTCACAAAACAACAAATACTGTGTGATTCTATTCATATGAAGTATCTAAAGTAACCAAAACAGTTGAAACAGAAAGTAGGAAGGTAGTTGCCAAGAATAGGGGAGAATTTTTAATGGATATAGAGATCATTTGCACAACAATGTGAATATACTTGACACTACTAACTTGTACACTTAAAAATGGTTGATGGTGGGCTTTTTTTTTTCCCAGTGGCCTCTGCTCCGGCGGGAACGCCCCGGCAGAGCTCCAGACACATGCAGAGGGGACAGCCGTGGGCTTTGGACAGAGGCAGCCCCAGGATGACTTGAAAGTGGGGCATCCTGGGTCCTCCTAAAGAGAGAAAATTAGTGGCTGGTGAACAGTCTGTATGGCATTCTCAGATGCCTTTACCCGAGTGAGAAACCTGCCTCCATCAGGACCTCCGATGTCTGACAGCCCTATGTGACATCAGGATAGGATATTCCTGTAAATATACTGCAGGATGTGTGGCACTCTACAACACTGACATTTACTGATGTTGATGTGCCAGAATTGGTAAACTCATTCTACATATCTTAATCCTCTCAACAGGCCTACAAGAGAAAGAGAATGCAGGGCGGAGAGGGAGAGAATCTCAAGCAGGCTCTAGGCCCCTACAGAGCCCGATGCTGGGTCCCATCTCACAACTCTGAGATCTTAACTTCAGTGAAAATCAAGAGTCGGATGCTCAACCGACTGATCCAACCAGGTGCCCCAAAGATTTACTTTATTAAAGGATGGAGTAGAGTAGGGGTTCCCATTTTAGTTTTACATATATAGTAGTACAAGTGCTAAATTAGGGACATAAAGATGTTATAGATACATGTAATAAACAGTTACATAAAAATACAACACAGAAAAGTCATTCCGAGATTATTTCAACAATATATCAAGAATAATCTCCCTAGGGGTGCCTGGGTGGCTCAGTTGTTAAGCCTCTGCCTTCAGCTCAGGTCATGACCCCAGGGTCCTGGGATCTAGCCGTGCATTGGGCTCCTGCTCGGCAGGAGGCTTGCTTCTCCCTCTCCCACTTCCCCCCACCCCCCCCAGCTTGTGTTCCCTCTCTCGCTGTCTCTCTCCCTGTCAGGTGAATGGATAAAATCTTTTAAAAAGAGAAAAGAGAATAATCTCCCTACATGCTAAAACAGCATTTGCTAAAACTGCTGAGGGTCAACATTCCTAACCTGTTAAAAGTGTCTTACTCCAAAAGGCTGTGTGATGCTTAATGAGGAAACTCTAGAAATGACGCTATTTTTTTTTTAAAAAGAGCTTTTTTTCAAGGTTACTATCAAACATAATTAGGAAAAAAATGGGGAAAGAAGTAAAAATCACTCATAGATGGTAAGTTTACTTGGAAATATGTCTATGGGTGTCCATTGAAGTAACAAGTAATAGGTTTGAAGATAAACTGGAAGGAAAATAAATATGGGAATAATTAGATAGATGTACAGAAGTTACAGATGAGGAAAACATTAAAATACTGACAGACACAAATGAGACCTTAAATGGTAAATCATACCATGTCTAAGAAATTTTAACATAAAGATGAATCTCTCTTTTTTTTTTAATATTTTATTTATTTGTTTGACAGAGGGGAGGCGAGAAAGGGAACACAAGCAGGGGGAGTGGGAGAGGGAGAGGCGGGCTTCCTGCCACGCAGGGAGCCCGATGCGGAGCTCGATCCTAGGACCCCAGGATCATGACCTGAGCCACCCAGGGGCCCCAAAGATAAATCTCCTAAAGAAAAATGTAAGTTTATAAAAATTCCAATAAAAATAACAGGATTGTTTTTGTAACTACACAAGTTGATTGTAACATTCATATGGAAAAATGAGAATAACCATAATATTGTGAAAAAGTAGAATCATACAGGATAACTAGACCTACCAGATATTAAAATGTTACAAAAAGAGTAAAATGTTGATACTGGCACCTGACTAGCTTACTCAATGAATAGAACAGATAAAAGGAAGTCCAGAAATAGACTCTGCATTAAATTTAGAAAGTACAATAAGAAAGCATGGTTTTTCCTTTAATCGTGTAGTATCCCTTTGCCTTCTGAGTTAAAAAAACAAAATGAAGAGTACTTAAAAGGAATGAATTATGTGACTAGATTTTTAAAATTCTGTATGGAGGGGCACTTGGCTGGCTCCATCAGTAGAGCATGCAACTCGATTTCAGGCTCATGAGTTCAGGCCCCATACTGGGCATAGAGACTACTATTAAAGTATTAAAAAAAGTAAATAGTGCCTGGTGGCTCAGTCATTAAGCGTCTGCCTTTGGCTCAGGTCTTGATCCCAAGGTTCTCCCTCTCTCACTCCCCCTGCTTGTGTTCCCTCTCTCGCTGTCTCTCTCTCTGTCAAATAAATAAAATCTTTAAAATAAATAAATAAATAGATAGATAAATAAATAATTTAAAAAGTAAAAAAAAAAAAAAAAAGGTTGATGGTGGGGCACCTGGGTAGCTCAGTCAGTTAAGCATCTGCCTTCGGCTCAGGTCCTGATCCCAGGGTCCTGGGATCGAGCCCCGTGTCAGGCTCCCTGCTCAGCAAGGCAGTCTGCTTCTCCCTCTCCCTCTGCCCCTCCCCCTGCTTGTGCCTTCTCTCTCTCTCTCAAATAAATAAATAAAATCTTAAAAAAAAAATTTTTAAATGTTGATGGTAAATTTAGTCTTATGTGTTTTTTATCACAATAGAAAAGAAGAAAAGTAGCTGCTCCATAAAGTTGTTCTGAGAATAAAATAAGATGATAAAGCATTTAGCACAGTGCCTGGTATATCTTAAACACTCACATTTCACTTAGCACAGTGCCTGGTGTATATTAAACGCTCACTTTTCACTTAGCACAAGATTCATCCATATTGTAGATGAACGTGTCAGGATTTCCCTTCCTTTTAAAGCCAAATAATATCCCACTGTATGCATATACCACTTTTTGTTTATCGATTCATGTGTTGATAGACACTTGGATTGCTCCCTCTTCCTGGCCATAGTGAATGATGCTGCTATGAACATGGGTGTGCAAACATCTCTTTGAGACCCAGCTTTCAATTCTTTTGGATATATATACACACCTGGATGTGGGGCTGTTGGGTTATCCAGTAGTTCTATTTTTAATTTCTGGAGGAGTTGCCATATTGTTTCACATAGAACAAATCCTTTAATCCTAAAGTCCAGGCTTCCTCACCTGTCAAATGATTATCTTTACAAATGGGGTTAAATGAGAGGATCTCCAGGACACATATTGACTTGACTATAGAGAGAACTTGGCCAGCCAGTCCAGCTTGTGCCCTTTTCTGTCTGATCACCCTTTGCAGTGGAAAAACTTCTGATCCTCATTCTTCAAAACCATTTCCAATATACTCAGATCTTACATTTATCTATTATCAAACTCCCAATTCGCTACCAAGTTTTCTAGATTGTTTAGAAAGAAAAAAGCAGAGCCAAGTACATGTTTGCTTTTCCCCCACCTAGGGGGTCTCATAAGGTGAGCTCACCTGAGCTTGCACAGCTCATAGACATACCTCTGACATGCAGAGTTCCACCAACAGAGAGGAATCCATCAGCACAGAGCCTTCAGGGTGGAGAAGAGAGTAAAGAAAGTGGTGCTTCCTTTGGTTAATATCAAAATGAACACCATTTGTCTAAGGTCACTTTCTCTTACTAAACTCAGCAGTGATCACAATGTCACACGACTGTGGAATTCAAAACAGTAGCCACAGCTTATGAAATACCCAAAACTGACATCGTGCTTTCACAAATGAGTAAGAGATGGTAGGGTTCTTCTTGATGAAGTAGAACTTCAGCCAGCAGCTGGTCTGGACCCCAGGGGTTCCACACCCAAGCCCAGACAGCAACTTCCCACCTGTGAAAAGAATCACAGATCTGTGGTCTTCAGACCCCTGCTGCTCCAAACACGGTCCTCAGACCTCAGACCTCACCTGGGAGCGTATTAGAAATGCAGAATTCCAGGCCCCACTCCAGACTTACAGAAGCAAAATCTGCATTTGGAAAAAAAAACCCTGGTGATTCACACAGTATTAAAGTTTCAGAAGGGCTGTTTCAGACTGCATGCATAACAGACTTCATTGCACTGGGAGGGGAGAGATCGATAAAATCATGTTTCAAAACTGTAGCATAAATATGACTAAAAAGGCTGTTCTCTTTGCAGGTGGGCTGAATCGATCAAGGTGCGCTCAACTGTCTTTTTCATAGCGATGCAGTAAACCCTTTTGCTTGCCAGTTAGAATCTTTGAAGTTTGTTTCTCAACATCTTAGACTGACTAGTTTGTCTTAGAGGCCACAAGTTACCACCACGCAGCTGGTACAAATTCAGTAATTGCTGAGGGTAGAGAAGACATACCTGTTCTGACACAGATTAACTGCCCCGGGTATATGCTGAGACTCACTGACATCCCAACATGACACAGCCACAGGCCATAGATGCCACGTGGTTCTCACTCTCTGCCCTGCATCCATTCTGCTTATTTCTCCAGGTGTCTTGGATCATTTCGTCAAATCCCTCAATCATCATTCTCCCTCCTATTAGCTTTCAGGGGAGATAATTATTTTTTTTTATTTATTCATGATTTGTACACAGTCTACTTCCCAGAAGGATTTTATGAGGCTTACAAAGATGAACACATTGTAAACAAGACAAGTAAAATTAAAGGAGAATAAAAAATCAGTTAAAAGTCTTAGAATATATATTCCATATGATGTGACTTTTCCTGGCTCCCACCAGGCCCCAGAACTGTTCCTCCCCAGGAAAGCAGAGGAAGATTAATGTGATGGATGACTTTTACAATAAACTGGGATGTTCAGCTCAACTCCTCCCCTTTGCCTCTTGGGACGGAGTATGCACACAGGGAGTAAAAATTCTGCCCTGCTCCCTCTCGGCATAAAGTCTTAACCCAAGCTGCTCCCAGCCCTGGCCCCAACCACGTGGGGAGAACCAGGGCTGCTGCACTGTTGAGGTCCAGCATTGCCTGTGGCTGGACGAGTGGGTCTGTTTAATAGTGGGATACTTACAAAGTCCATCTGCACAAAGATATGAGCTACATTCTTCAATCTCACTTCTATCAGTTTATTTTTTTTTAAGATTTTATTTATTTATTCGAGAGAGAGAGAATGAGAGATAGCACGAGAGGGAAGAGGGTCAGAGGGAGAAGCAGACTCCCCGCTGAGCAGGGAGCCCGATGTGGGACTCGATCCCGGGACTCCAGGATCATGACCTGAGCCGAAGGCAGTTGCTTAACCAACTGAGCCACCCAGGCGCCCTCACTTCTATCAGTTTAAAGAAGTGATACTTTAGCCCCCAGTTTATGCCTTTGACTTCTTTCTCCACAAACTCAGAGCTCAAGTGAGGGAAAGAGTACTATTTATTGGGCCCTTTCAAAATCCCAACCAAAAGGTCAGGAAAATTAATGCTATAAGCCGCTAAGGGTAGGTTTTAATACTGGTCAGGGGAAAAAAAGTCCTGAATTTTCTGGCTATTCAGACAGAAAGAAAAACACGACCGGTGGGTGGGCTCCTACAACCAAAAGTCACTCAGCATTCACTCCACCTTCATCTTCCTTGCCTTCCTCTTCCATACAGACCGGAAAACCTAACACCTGCCTCCCCAAAATCATGTTAGCTAGAAGAGGCCAGGAGACTCCATCTGGCCAAGGGGATGTCCTGGAGAGTAAGCAAAGGCTGCCTCCTCCAATTTCTCCCTGTGAGGATCAGGCATGCAGTGCCTCAGCCATAGGAACCATTGCTAAGAAGAGCCGGGCAGGAACAGAGGAAGCTGGCTTGTTGCTCAAGATAAATGAACACCTAACTTGTCAAAGCCACACATACACTTGGTTACACAGTTTGGGGAACACTGAACTGAAAGATACATACATGTATCTTTCATTATTTTTATTATTATAAATATACTTACATATACAGATGTAGACTGTTCTATAGAACACTGCTAAAAACTGGTCGAGATTTTTCTATACAATAAAAAAAGATGTTGAAGGAGATATGTACCAATGTCTGTGTGGAAACAGAGGCTGGGAGACGTTAAGGGATTTGTCTAAAGTCTCACCCCTAGTCACTGGTAGAGCCAGACAAGATAGGTTGAAGGGCTTTCATACTCAAAAAGAGCAATACATCTCAGAAAGAGCACAAATATATATAGTATATTCATATACTATGAATTCTTGATGAAATAGAACTCAACTGATTTCAAGCTCACTGTACTTTCAAAAGACTGAGGAAATGTCAAAGAAAGAAAAAAGGAGAAGCCACCAGCTATTTATTTTAAGATAACATGACTTCTGAGGATGTCCTTGGACCAGTCCTCGCTCACCAAACGTCCTGCCAGTCTGTGTGGGCAAATGAAGACCCACAGTGGAGAAACTGGGACACCACAGAGCCCCCTCAAACTTCAAAGGAGCTCTTGCTATGTTACACCAGACACAAATATACACTGCATAAATGTTCACATACCAAAGAAAGATTGCCATCAAAGGCTGACATGCAGAAACCGCTGGCAATAAAAGCTTGGATTCTCAGAAAACTCAATTAATCAAAATATAACATCGCTGAAACGCTGATCAAATTTACCCATACAATGTTTCTAAGGAGTGATTTCCTATACAATGCCTTAATTTCCTACACACTGTCTCTTTCCTTTTTCCAACTATAAAAAGATCTGGTTAAGGGTTTTCATACGCAGAAAGAGTAAAATATCTCCCTCCTCACTCTGCCCACTCTTGTAGGATGAGTTTGAATTCCTCTTGAACAGAGCAGAGTGCTGCCTCTTACAGTTGGCAGAATGCTTGCACACATGTAATCCCATTTGGTCCTCAAAATATTACAGTGAGGGAAACAAATGTCCTAATCTCCATGTGGAAACAGAGGCTGGGAGACAGTAAGGGATTTGTCTAAAGTCTCACCCCCAGTCACTGGTAGAGCCAGACTAAAATATAGATCTTCTGCCTCCTCATCTTGTGCTCTTTCTAAAGCCCTGTGCCAATCCCGCCCCCTATCTGTGGCGTGAAGTCAGGGTGCACACGCCAGGAAGGTGGAATGGTTGCACCCACACTCCCTGGCCCATCGCCAGCCCATGCCAATTATTACTTCTCCTGAATATCCCTCAATCGGAGTTGTGGTTTTCTATTTTGGAAATGCATCCTTTGTGTTCCCTTTTCCCACCTGGTTAGCCATTCTTTCTCATTTCACTGTTGGTTCATTAATTTCTTGCCCTCAAAGGACCACATTTTCTCTCTCCCCTTGAGATACAATTACAAATCATGGTCTAGTCACTAACCTTGCTTCTGAGTAGCTACAAAGCTTTCTCTACCCTCCAGGTCAACACAAAACCTCTCTCCTTGCAGAAGGAGTTAGGGCATTTAGTGGGTATAAAAGCTGCCGTATCTCATCTATGACCACAGCTCTTCTACGGTTAAAGCTGCCAGAATGTTAACATCAAACATTCAAAAGATTAAGACATACATTTACATTCCATTTCAATGACTTTAATGTTAATTCAGATATTTGTTTGTACCTACAATTATGAACCTGCTACCTGCTTTTATCTTTTCTTCTATGGTGATAACACGAAACTAGGAAGACTGACAGATGAAGAAAGGAGTGGAGAGTGAAAAAAGGTAATATAGAACACTTTCGTGGAAAATAACAAAGAGCCTGAACCAGTTATTTATTAGAAAAAATGCCCCACCATAATAGGTTAACAACTCTCACGTTCTAAGAATAACTTAGTAGTCTCTCTCATTTGAATTTATACGGAGGCTACCTATAAAAGCTCCTTGAAAAGGTTTAAGAAGGATCTTGTTTTGATCGTGTTTGATAACTGTCGGCCAGTTCTGCATCCTTCTGTACCATTCTCAGAACTGTGCTGAACACGGCACAGCCCGTGATTTCAGTTGGCTCTCAGAGCCTCTTGCCAAAAAAGCATGCAGTGGGGAGGGAAGCTCAAGGGCTCTGGAGTCAGAGATGTGTGGGTTTGAAGCCCTTAAGCAAGTCACTCAAACTCACTGACCTTCAGTTTCCTCATCCTTGAAATAGGGAAAACAATCCCATCTCATGAGGTCATTGAGAACATGAAATAAAGTAGTACAGGCAAGATTTCTGGTACTCAAACCACTGTAGCTTTTACTGAGGTCCATTTAATATAAAGGAGAATTCTCTAGAGTTTCCCAAAGAATGTGTCCTAAGGCCTTCATCAAAGATTTTTTCAAAAGAGGAGGAGAAGGAAAAAGCAAATACCATTTGTATAAACTTCTCCCACTTCACACTCCTCCCTTAAATTGCCAGTAGTTTCTTTACTACACCGAAAGCTCTTCAGGCGCTGGGACTCGGTCTCATTTTCAGTCTTCCCAAAAGTAGCACAGTACCCAGGACCTGCTGTGTTTCTTCTCAGTGGGCAACCCCGACTAGAAAAGTTAAATCTCAGGGCTCTCACTAGTGGATGCTCTCCCTTTGTGTATGGCCCTACCTGTGTTTTTGATGAAGCAAATTTGTGTGAATGGTATCCAAGAAATGGGGTGGAAGGGAGATCTAAGTTTTCAAAGTAAATGGAGGCAGAGATCAGCAAAAATAAGAATAACAATGAGGATATTTACAGTCAAGTTATCATTCTAAAGATCACTTATTATTTTCAAAGGGAGAAATGCATGTTTACAATGGGAAGACCTAGCAATCACCCACTCAACCAAGTGATTAAACTTAACATCACTAACAAATGGCCAGATGTGTGTAACGTAAAACACAGAGCATTACCTTGAAGTAGTCTGACCAAAAATGTTTGTCTGAATCTATTCAAACCTTTAGACTGAACTAGCAGGATACAAGAAATATAGGGGATGGAGGACAAGGTGAGTGACACCACAAGGAAATAATCAGATAAATCCAGAATGTAGAACATTCTGCAAATCAACTAGCCTTGTCCCTTCAAAAAGTCTGTATGATGAAAAAAGAAAAAAAAAGTTGAGGTACTTTTCTAGATGATAAAACCCCTAAAAAGGTTAGTGGCCAAATGCAATGTCTGAGAATCTTGATTGCCTCCTTCCTGGTTTGAAAAATATATAGTTATCAAAGACGTTGAGGGGACAATCGAAGAAATTTGAATACGGACTGGATGTTTGATGATATTAGGGAATGATTATGAACTTAGCATGTTAAAGTTCCTGTACGTATGTAAAAAATCTTATTTTTGTAAGATACATGCTGAAACCTAGGGATGTCTAGAATTACTTTCAAAGGGCTTAGCCCCCCCCACCCAAAACAATATATTACATACATACATACACACACACAGGTTGATAAAGCAAATATGACAAAATGAACAGTTACTGAGTCTAGGTGGTGGAAATATTGGTGTTCATTGACTGTTTCAAATTTTCTGTATGTTTGAAAATTTCTTGTAATAAATGTTAGAAAACAAGCAGGCTAAGTAACAAGCAAACTAGTGCTCTCTGCCCTGAATGAAAATTTCTTTCTCTTGCATTTAATAATAAAAATAAATTATAAAACTCTTGTCCTGATGCATTTGGGCCAGTAACTGGGGACTATACATGGCTCAGATACCCTCTACAATGGATTCTGGGGACAGCAGTTGTGCTGAGGAAAGAGCAGAGCCCTCTTAGCAGGGTATCATTTTCACTGTCCTTTGAAACCTCGCCACACCAAAGATGTGAGTGTGTCCTTTCCCACACCAAAGATCCTATCAGCGCATGGCTAATAAAATGATAAGTATAACTGGTATTTGCTTATTTACTATTTTTTATAAAGTACAATCCTTTCTCTTCTTTTAGTTGGACTCCAGTATAGAAAGATAGAAAACCAAAGATCTCATCTAGCATGACTACTATTCACCCTTTTCAACGGTTCAAATACATACTTTAAAGGCTCAATTTTGAAGGGGCAGCTAGTACAGGGAGGTGCTGACAACCACACAGATTTCTAGGAACTACATTTTCTTACCTGCCACAATGACTGCCTGGCCTCATATTAGCACCCTCTATTCAACCCAAACACCCCCTGTTCACAGGAGCTGATTCATGCAAGTCAAATCACCAAATCCAAGAGCCACTTGCTACCAAGTTCATGTACTTAAGGGTCTTCAATCAGCAATAAAAATAGCTTTGGGTTAACTTTACAACTTCTGATCTTGCTTCTGCATAAAGATAACCTAGTCATTTGATATCACTCAAGGTTTGTTTTTTGTTTTATTTTGTTTTGTTTAATGGTGATGCAGGTGATATGAAGAAATACAGGTATGAAGACAGCAAAGCATCTTGTATGTAGCCTGGGTACTCCATTAGCCCTGCTGTAGGGGACAAGAATGAGAAGCAGCAGGAGATGAAAGCAGTAAATAATCCAAGACTTCACTCTACACACCAGGTACTTCTATTCCTTCCTGAACTTTCTAGAAGAACAGCCATTAGAAGATAAACTTGCTAAAGTTTTTACAAAGGCAGGCAGCAAGAGGAAGAAGCATGACCCCATGGTTAAAAGTTTGTATTACTTGGGAAAAGAGTGTGAAGTGTGAGTCTGACGGTTAGCCCACAGACCTCTCTGCTGTTTGGATTCTCTTCAAACTAAAACATACCACACTAAGATTAAAACATAAAAACATAAAATAAACTGAAGCTTAATGCTTAAAATATACATGCAATATATATATAATAACATATATGCTATATATATGTATAGTGAGATATATATGAGATCCTACAGTGTGTGTGTGTGTGTGTGTGTGTGTGTGTGTGTGTGTGTGTGTGTGTGTGTAATCTCCTGGGAAATGTGGAAGTGTTTCCTTTTCACTGGTGAGTTCAAGCTTATTTGAGAAGACAGGAAAGTCTTACCTAGGTACAAGGATGCATTTTCTTTCTTGACATTGTCATCTAAGTAGGTTGGTCCCAAGGTATAAATAGGTGTGGAACCCATTCCAATGAGAATCTGTGCGCAAATGAATAAAGCCACATAGACCCAATGATTATTTCCTCCTGAATCCTTCAGGCAGGTGGGAGGTTCGGAAGGCGCCGTGGAGTTCCCATTCTGACACAGGCCATCGTTGGAGGCCGAGGCATTCAACTCTTGGATCTGGTAGGGAGGCGAGATGAAGTGAGGTAAAGCAAAGAGGGCAGCCCCAACGGCAATGAAAAGTCCACCCACCGCTAGCCACAGGGGCCTCCGACCCCGGCCGCCAAAGTAGCTGACGAACACCACCACCACCAGGCTCCCAATGTCAAAGCAGCTGACCAGCAGCCCCGACTCGGAACTCTTCAGACTGTAGCGCCTTTCGATGGTGGTGATGACACTGCTTAGGTACCCAGAGACCATTAACGCCTGGATGAAGGTCAGAAAGCACATGCAAACCAGGAAGCAACGGGAATCAGTGAGGACCACATAGAGGCACCTTCTCCCCTGGAGCGTGGCCAAAGTGGAGGACACCGACACAGCTTTGCTGACTTCCACCCTGTGGTTACATTCCATGAGCCCTGCCATCTCCGCCGAAGTGGAAGGAGCGGAGGGACTGGGGGCCAACCCGCTTGGGCCTGGTTTCAACTCCTGACGGCCCAAAGAGCCGATGGCGGGCTTGGCTCCTGCACGCGCAGGACTCAGGTCTGGCCGGCAGGAGGCGCTGTTCAGGACCGGTAAACTCTTGGACCGAAAGGTCTCTGGTTCGCACTTCTCTTGGACAGCTCCTACTGTGGCTTGTGCTTCCAGCTGCTCTCCCGCCTGGGGCTGCAGCCCGGTGCCTTCGTCCATGGCTCTTAGAACTCAGATTCGATCGCTGATCGCACTCAGGGACTCCGGCGCTTTTCATCGACCAGCACGAGGGGCCGAAGTCGGGCCCACTCAGTCGTGCCCACCAGGGACCGGGGCTGGGGACGCTGAGCCGCGCAGCAGGGCATCCTCACCAGCAGAGAGGCACCCAGGGCATCCTGACCGCAGATGCGGCCCCGAGGCTCCGGAGCCGCGTGCCCCGGGGGACAGGGGTCCGCGCGGTCCTGCGATGAGCCCTGCTTGGGGTCCACCTCGGGGCGGTAGCTCGCAGCAGGAGCCTTGCGCGTCCTGGGCGCATCCCCTCCGCCGCCGCCGCTCGGCCCGCCGCCTGGAGCGAGTACGCCCCGTGCCCAGCGTGGGGGCGCTTAGCGCTGTTGCCCGCGCCGCATACCGCCCGGCTGGCTGGGCCAGAGGCGCCCTGTCCTCGCCGCCTCGGCTTGCGACACCCTCGCGCGCAAAGATGCCAACCTGCAAAGCAGAGAGAGGGCGGTCAGCGAAGGGCGGCTGCGGCTGGGGCTGGCGTCCCGGCGCCCCGGGGGCCAGCGGGGGGTGACTCGGACGGTCCCAAATGGGACCGAGGGACGAGCGAGGAGCGAAGCCCCGGAGGAGGAGGCGGCTGCGGGCTGCAGCCTCTAGTGCCCGAACAATAAGCAGCAGGCGGTCGGCAGAGACCCTCCCTCATTGTCTACCGTGGACCTGCCCTCGCCCCGCCCCTTTTGCCTTAAACAGAGCATGTGCTTTTATATGTTAATAATTATCAACTTGGCAGCGCTGACTCAGAGGCAGTGTCTTTTATTCGAGTGAACTAATTGCAACCTTTTGGTACTCCTACTCCATTACTCAAAATAGAAAATGCCCAAAAGAACAAAGGAAAGTTTTTTTGTTTTTGTTTTTGTTTTGGGGTTTGGGGGTTGTTTTTTTGTTGTTTTTCTTTTTTTACAAACACAGTACATTCCTAGTACCGATTTAAAAAAGAAAAAAGAAAAGAAGGGGGTAAAGCTACGTGTGTAGAAATGTGTGTACACACTTGTGCGCAAGCACGTGTGTGCGACTGGATGCGAATCCGTCTGCTTCATCAATTAGAGACACGTATGCAAAGCCCAAAGCAGCCGCAAAAAGGTCAACGTGCTAGCCTCTTTATTCACAACACTAAAAATAACCCCCCAGCCCGAAAGAACTATTCAATTTCAAATACCAGGGGCATTTGAGGCTGCGGCCCACACTAAGTCCCAGCGCGCAGTGTCACGCGAAACCGAAAATCAGTTTGCTTTGCGGAGGGGTGGGGAAGCAACAACCAAACAAAGAGATGCCGGCACGCTGTCACAGAGCTCGCTAGGCGCCCACCGAGTAGTCTTGGCCCGAGCGGGCCGCGGGAGAGGTGTGCAACCGAGCGCACCCCGCGAGCGTGGGCCCGGGGTGCGTGCGCGCGCGCGCACACATACGCACGCACACACATACACACCCGGGAGTATGTGTCAGAACCCCTCGCGCGATCCTGCATCCAGATCGTATTCAGCGAGAGGCGAAAACAGGTGTGTCCCCGGGGTAAGCCCCCGCCCCTAATCTCGCGCACTCCCACTCCTCCCGCCCGGGGTGATGTGCACCAGGTGGGAGACGAGAGCCGGACTTCGCTGCACTGGGTTTCATTTCGCGCTTTTGTGATGCTGCTGAGGGAAGAAAGGAGGAAGGGTAAGGGAGAAAGACGGAGAGGCTGGGCGGCCAGGGCGGTCGCTCCGGCGGCTCCCTCGGCTCTGCGGGGCCAGACCTGCTCCCAGATTCCCGGCCTGCCAGCCGCTCACAGCCCGGGCTTCCCCGCCGCCTCCCTGCCCAGGCGCCTTCCCGGGGAACCCCACGGGCGGCCGCGCGGCGAGCCGGGGAATCCCGGCAAACTCCCTCCGCGCTCCGGGGGCCGCCGAACCGCTGCCTGCGCGGGCACCCACACCGCAGCGCCGGCTCGGAGAGACACACGGTTCCTGGCAGGGAGCTCTCCGGCCCGGCGTGGAGTCCCAGGGACACCCCTGCGCGCGCGCACACACACACTCACACACACAAGCACACGCACGCACACACAACCCGCGGGAGGACACCTCGCCGTGCAGCCCGGGCGCTCAAGCCGCCGCTACTCACTCGTGAGTCTGTCGGTCAGAATGTCTGGCTGAGAGTGGAGCGGCGGGAAGTGAGAACTGTGGAGGTGCAGGAGTAGTTGGGAGCCGCCTGGGGTGGCAGCTTCTGTCCAGCGGCGGAGAAATCAGTGAATGAGACTGTGAGTCAGGCTGAACTCTTACCCCCACCCCGCGCTTGTCACCCAAGCCTCTCCTCTCTAGACACACGCACACAGAGAACGCGCCCGGAGCGGAGCAGCAGAGGGCGCAGGCGCGCGGGCGCCCGCCCAGCCTGGCCCGGAGGCAGCGAGCCGCCCTGCTGCCCTTCACCTGCGCGGTGGGGGAGACGGAGGATCACTGAGGCCCCGAGGGGGCAGGTCTCGGAAAAAGTCAGCTGCTGAGTCAGAGAGCCCACTCGGAATTAAAAAAAAAAAAAAAAAGGTTATTTCTGTTCGTTTTTCCGTGCCGTGGGCACTCACAATGTCTAGGTACCAGAGTAGGTTCTGGGGACCAAAGATGAACGGGATAGGGTCCCTGGACAGAGGAAACGTCTGTCTTGTGGAAGAAATACCCCGTAAGTAGCCTAAAACAACAAGATAAGTTCGATACAGGATGCCCCCGGAAAAACCTAATATCCATTAACCTATTCCATCTTCATTTCCAGGCAGAAGGAAAGGCAAGTGCAAGAGCACGGGGCATGGTGCTCCAAGTTAGTAGGTAGAGGAGCCGCAGGGAGATCGCAGGGATGGAGCAGAGGACTGGAGGGCAAGGGTGGCAGAGTGGAAAAGGTCAGCAAGGGCTTCACAGGTTGTGTGCTGTCAGAACTGAAGGGCCAGTGACATTCTGACTTGCTCACCACAAAGCTGTTCTGGCAGTGGTGGGTGAATGGAGGCCCCACTGCAGGCACAGAGGGGAGTTTGGAAGCAATCTCTAGACAGAATGTGATGAGCAGTGGCAAGAACATGGAGAGGAGGCAATCGCTTAAATATACAATGAGAAGGGGGCACCTGGGTGGCTCAGTCGGTTAAGCGTCTGCCTTCGGCTCAGGTCATGATCCCAGGGTCCTGGGATCGAGCCCCACGTTGGGCTCCCTGCTCGGCGGGAAGCCTGCTTCTCCTTCTCCCACTCCCCCTGCTTGTGTTCCCTCTCTCTCTGTGTCTCTCTCTGTCAAATACATAAATAAAATCTTAAAACATATATATATATATATACACACACACACACAATGAGAAGGTAGAAGTGGCCAGACCTGGAGGCCAATATAATCTGGAAGATGAGAAAACGGTCCATCGTAAGATGTCTCTCAAGTTTCATTGCTGAGTGACTGGGTGGATGATGCCCAACAAAAGCACAGGAGGAGAAGCATGCTCTTGGGAGAAAAATGGTTCTCCTCTCAGATGGTGTTGATTTTGACAGCCAAGTATACGTGTCCCATAACCTATTCTGATAGATGACATACAGGAAGTTTGGACTAGGGATGTGAATTAAGAGTGATCAGCCCAAAGGTGGCAGCAGGTAGAATAAGGAAGACCAGGCAGACTGAGCAGAGGAAGGCTAATAAGGACAGGGCCCCGGGGGACACCACAGTCAAAGAAAAGGAGGGGGGGGGAGCTAAGAAGGGCGATTAGAAGCAATGGTCAGAGAGGTATGTGAAGAACCAGAGGTCACAGAAACCATAGCAGCAGAAAACTTTAAGGAGTTCTCAGATGCGTGAACAGCTGTGGAGAAGTCAGAAAGGATAACTAAAAAGAGCCCATTAGCTGTAGCAGGTAGGAGGACACTGCTGAACTTTGAGAGAGGGAGATGGTGACCTAATGAAGGAAGGGGATTGCCTTCTACAACTGCCATATCTATGCAGGCCACTGCTGTCATGACAAAGCCACTTAACTGAGCCTTGACCTTATCCAATGAGAGCACTGGCTGCACTTTACAGACATGACAAGCAGAGTGTAGAGACATTAAGTAAGTTGGGGAGGGTGCACAGCTAGTCTGTGGAACCCGTGTGCTCCTTAAGCTCATGCTCTTGACTCTGACTCTATACTCGCTCTCATAATCATACAGCAGCTTCACTTTTCAGTGCACCTTGTATCTGTTAATCATCTCACTTTAGTCCAACAACTACCACTCACAGTTAATCCTTAGAGAACAAAATCGCCAGCTGACACCAAAGGACGGTTAGTGTGTGTTTGACGTTCGTGTTGAGACAGCAATGATCTCCTGGCAGCTTCCAGATGACCAAACAAACGGGGCAAATATAGCAAATATATTCATTTCCTCATCCCTTGCTACTATCCACTCCTCCTGAGATCTCCATCAAGCCCACTGCTACTTTTCCACAAACAGGCCAGATGACTCCAGCTACCACCCCTGCCTGGATTTTAGTCCCCTACTGTTGGTAAGGTGGGCAAAAATATGCATCACTTCTTGTACCTAAATACTCCTCTGAGCGTATTTTGGAGCCAAACAGATTCGATCTGCCTCCTGTGACATCCTTCTAAGGTCTTTGGCCCATTCTCTCATTTCGGCCCCAGCCCCAGACATCAGTTGTCCTTCAGCAAATTCAGTCTGTTGCACTTGGTGCCAGCAGAGGGTTTCCCTGCTGAAAAGTCAAAGAATCATGTCCCTGGTACATGCTGAGTTTATTCATGGTCAATTACCATAGTTAAACTAGAAACAACTCTAAGAACCTATAGATTTTTTTATTGCCCCAATAGAAAGATCATGATTTATAGACAGAATTTAAAAGGTCCAATTAGCTCTCCATATAGGAAACAAGAAGAAAACATTTAGCAAGAGACATTCCTTTCGCTTTCCCTTCCATAGTTAAGTATGACTTTGGAAAAGGCCAGTTGTGTCTCCATCAGCCCTCATCTTCAGATTCACTGAAAGAAATGGATTCAGATCACGGGATTCTGGTATACCCATGGCTCTTTCACACAATATGAATGGGTACAATTGCCTGAACTAGGATGCCTCCCTTGTTAGGTGTATGGGGATAGACGCTGTTCCAATTTCCAGCTTGCTGATGCTTCTTCTAAGTCATTAATCAGTCGAATTTACACATAAGTTGCTCTTTTCCCAACCTTCATATAATAAGAAGGTAGCGTTTGGAATTACCTGTGGCATTCCATGGGCTTAAAATCTGGCTGCACTGGAGAATGGAACAGGGAAAGGAGAAGGGAGCCTTTTATTCACTCCCTTCCCTTCCTCCTTAAAAAAGGCGCACTTTGGAATTCTCCCAGACACAAGAACTGGAATTTGGTCCAGAATACTTTCTGGGCTAATAAACAGTTGCCAGTTGCTTAAGAGGGGACAAATTTTTTTTAATATTGAAATACAGCTTTATTCACAGACCCTGAAGAGGTATCCAGAATATTAGCCTTTGTGACATATTTAAATTACATCTCTCTTCTTAGGTCAAAAAAGTAATTTATGATATAACTGTTTTCTTTCTATTTTTTTAATTTTTTAACTTAATTTTATTTTTAGTGAGATAGAATTGATATAACATTTTTAAGATGTACAACATAATGGTTTGACATATGTATATATTGTGAAATAATTGCAATAAGACCAGTTAACATCCATCACCACACGTGGTTATAAATTTTTTTTCTCATAATGAGAACTTTTAAGATGTACTCTCTTAGCAACTTTCAGATACACAATACAGTATTGTTAACTGTAAGGTTAAAAGGTAAACTCTTAACACAACTTGACATTTATACCCTTCCTTAGAAGTAAATTTCAAGCTGGGTGAAACAGAAGAGGAAACAGATTTGGCCCTGGGATCCAGTGAATGGAGGCAGTCACTCCAGCCCTATGGTTTGCAAGTGCTAAAGGAGTGTCTGACGGGCACTTGGGTGGCTCAGTTGGTAGAGTGTCTGCCTTCGGCTCCGGTCGTGGTCCCAGGGTCCTGGGATTGAGTCCGGAGTCGGGCTCCCTCCTCAGCAGGTAGTCTGCTTCTCCCTTGACCCCTCCCCACTTCTCATGGTCTCTCTCTCTCTCTGTATCTTGGATAAATAAATAAAATCAAAGGAGTATCTGACCAACTGTGTCAGCTTTCACACTGCAAGTCCCACAACTCAAGAGACCACAGTCCCATGAACACCTGGACATATTGTCACCCTCTAAAGGAGCCAAGCAATTTCCAGATATTAGCTTCCCTTACAATCTGTAGACAAGTTGGGTCAAGGTCTGAACTAAAGACTAATAAAGGAAAATAAATACAAGGGATAAAATGAAATGAAACTGTGTTAGATATGCTTAACACTCAATGTGCAGTCCCTATATTCTGTTTTTCTTGAATGACAGAGTCTAGAAAGCTAAAAAAACAAACAAAAAACAAAACAAAACACACATTTCCCAGACTCCCTTGCTGATCGGGTTCTGGATAAGAACTGAAGCATTCCTGTGAGTTTTGGAAGGCAGAATGAGTCACGGGCCACATCCTTTTTGGCTGTCTTATGCCAGCAAGCAGGTCATAGAGACATGTTATTTTTCTGCTTCAGTATTCAGTTGTCCAAACTCCAGCTTATGGGTGTTGAAAGGGAGTTGCAGCATTGGATCTCCGAATCCAGCCACAGGAGGGTCTCCTGAAGAGAATACACCTAGGAAGGCCTTTGATTTCCACACCCACCTGTTCCTCCCCCACATTGTGGCAGCTGTACGAGTTTGCCTGGTAGGACAGATATATAATGTTCTAAGAGTCATTCCTGGTCACCCAATCTACAGATCATTTATCCAACCCTTCCAGAGATTTTCTAAGCACGTATCTTTCTGTAGTGAATCCCTTTCTGCCAAAAGCCCAGAGTGATTTCCCTGTCCTACATTGGGCCAAGATTAATACAATAGATAGTTGGCTTTTAAATTATGGCTCACTCATCCACAGTTTGAGGTCCCTCTGCCTCGCTCTCAACTTGCCTCTCTAAAGCAGAAGTCTCTTGGGGATCCTAGGTGGTACAGTCCATTAAGTGTCCAACTCTTAGTTCCCACTCAGATTGTGGGCTCAGGTTGTGATCTCTGGGTCATGGGATAGAGCCCCGCATTGGTCGCTGCACTCAGGGGGGAGTCTGCTTGAGATTCTTTCACTCTACTTCTGCCCCTCCCACTTGTGCACACATGCTCTCTCTCTCTCTCCCTCCCTCTCAAAAATAAACAAATCTTAAAGCAGAAAGAAGTCTCTTTAGGACCTACATTAGGGATGACCTTGAACTATCTGTAAACTTGTCAAAGTCTAGATCCAAAGAGCAATGCCAAGAAAAACCTGGAATTCCTCTTTCCCTCCTCCCTTCTCGATTTCCATTCCCAATCTAAGGACATTTTTTTTTCCCCTAGATGATTGGAAAGATTCATATTTCAGGTTAACCTGAAAGAGGTGATCTTATCCCAGAGCATAGAAGAATAATTAACACAAGATAATATAAACCAACACACTCACGGCAATGACATACTGTCGAGGCTCTCCTTCAAAGTAGATAGGATGGCAGCAGGTTCTCATTCCTTTACATTTATCTAAAAGACCTGGAGAGCTGTTGGGCGCCTGGGTGGCTCAGTTGGTTAAGCGACTGCCTTCGGCTCAGGTCATGATCCTGGAGTCCCAGAATCGAGTCCCGCATCGGGCTCCCTGCTCAGCAGGGAGTCTGCTTCTCCCTCTGACCCTCTTCCCTCTTGTGCTCTCTATCTCTCATTCTCTCTCAAATAAATAAATAAAATCTTTAAAAAAAAAAAAAAAAAAGACCTGGAGAGCTGTTGTTCAACATTGTACTTATTGTCAATAATAATGTATTGTGGGGCACCTGGGTGGCTCAGTCGGTTAAGCTTCTGCCTTCGGCTTAGGTCATGATCCCAGGGTCCTGGGATCAAGTCCCGCATCGGGCTCTTCCCTCAGCGGGAGGCCTGCTTCTCCTTCTCCCACCCCCCCTGCTTGTGTTCCCTCTCTCACTGTGTATCTCTCTGTCAAATAAATAAATTAAATCTTTAAAAAATAATAATAATAATGTATTGTGCACTTAAAATTTTGTTGAGGGTAAAAAAAAAATCTTATTGAGGCTAGGTCTCACTGTAAAAGTGTTCTTACCACAATAAAATAAAATCAAAGAAAAATAAATGAAAGACCTGAAACACTGACAGTTATAAACCATCTGTGGTGTAGTCCTGCTGGTAGCAAAAAGCAAGCTAGCCTCTGGACAACAGCATCCTTCCCCCCTCCCCCACCCCTCTTCAGAAGGTCTGTGTCATCGGTGGCAAATGAACCCTATTTCATCTTTGTGGTGAGTGCATGGATGTCACTTATCCATATTTCATCACAAGAAGATGCCCTAATTCTAAGAGGTGCCGTTATTTTATGTGCCACTAAGAAGGAAAAAATGTTTCCAATTAGACTATGACACATGCCTTAATGATGAAAGAGAGGAAAAGAGGGCCCTGTTGTCACACTGCCTAAATTTAATTGTGGCTCTGCCATTTAGAGCCGTGTGGCCTTGGACAATTTACCAAGCCTCTCTGCCTCAGTTGTCAAGCCGGGGTTCATCACAGTATCTATCTCACAGGGTTGCTGTAAATAGTAAATGAGATAACATCGGCAAAATGCTTACAAGGGCTGGGACCAAGGTTGGTGCTCCTAAATGTCAGCCATTGCTACAGATCTGCATTGCTGTGTTTTCATTCATCTTACACAGTTTTTCCTCTCTGGTTGTTGGAGCGCAGGGGATCCAGAATCTTTTATTTCATGCGGGCCACACATTTCTCTAGGATTAGTTCCTATCTGGGAAATTATGGTCAGACTGATAAAACATCATATACCCTGTAGGGTCCACTATTTGGTTGTTTCTGTTTGTTTTGTTTCATTTTTCATTTTTCAACCATGGGAATCCCTTCCATGCTGGTACCCCCACCATTACTCAAATATTTATGAAAACTAAACAATAATGATGCCTTTCATTTATCATATTAGGACTGACTACATATTTTCCAGATATTATTTCATCTTCACTTTTCAGTATATATTATCAATTCTGTTGATAGAAGAGAGAGCTGAGGTTCAAAATGATCATCAACTTGCCCTAAATCATTTGGCATAGAAAGTGTGGAGATCCAAATCCAGATCAACCACGTTCCAAGACCTGTGCTTCTGGCAACCTACCTGTATTTTCTCGCAATTGTGTTTTACATAATTTTTAGGAAACCATCTGTTGATTAAGATAAGCATGTCTCTATAGTGCAATATTTAAGTAAACTAAAGGATGAAGCAGTCTAAACACAAACAATGCATGCCATCGCTTTTGAGTAAAAATACAAAACAAACTGCCCAGAGATCCGTAATCTCTATAATGACTAGGATTCACGTTTTTACAGGGCTGCCCAACTGTCTAGTCACTAGCTGTGGTTTCATTCCCAACTCATGACTCCTCCCAACCTTCTCTGCATTCCTCCCCTTTGACTAGGAAACATCAAGGAACAAGTTTGCCATAAAGCCCATCCTTCAGAATGCTGCTGCCCACCCCCACTACCCCCACCTTCACTGCATTCCATTATAAGGCTGAGAAATAACTGGCCAGTAGGTAAACCCAGGCTCCTTCTCTCACAGCCAGTCTTGCAAAAGAGAGGTGAAATCAAACATGGCTTCCTGAGATCCCAAATCACAAATGCCCATAGCAGAATTCTTTTAATAAAAACACAGAAAGGTAGGGGGCTGTGTGGGATGATCAGGAGCTCAGAGCTCAAACATCCTTTCCTTAATGGAAAGACACTCTGAAAGAGCTTTTCACAGAGTTCACTCAAATTCCCTCTCCCTTCTCTACCTTCTTTTTGTCGTGAATGGCATTTTTGATAATTATCTGACTCCAAAAACACTCCACAAGTCCAGGTTGAAGTGCCATACTATTTTTAATTATTACCAGTATTGGCTTTGGCACATGTGTGGAGGAGCTTGGTTTTGGCTGACTTTTAGGCTCCATTCTCTTTGGCTGTCTGTCATACACTGACAATTGTTCCATTTGTCTTATTGTAACTAATGAATACAAAATGACCCAATACGAGTAAAATGTACCACTCAGGCCACCAGGGAAGTGATTTTAAAGGATTTAGTGTTCCATTTGGGGGCTACAAAACCTGCCATCAAGGAATGGGAATTAAATGATAAATGAATTGTCTTCTATCTTTCCCTTTGAGAAAATTAGAGCTGTTAGAGTCTTAGTTTGCCTAAACTGGGGAATGACCTGACAAATGCACATGTAGACAGTGGAAATACAACATCTAAACATGGTGGTCCTTCTTCCTCCTTCCAGTTGGCTTTGTTTGTAAAATTTCATGCCAGAAGAAAAATGTGATTTTTTTCAAACAGAAAAGAATTATTGTGAGAGTTAGCTCATGTTGGACCCAGGATGGATTTTAAACCCCAGGGAAGGAACTGAAACATGCTCTAAGGAGAAATAAGAGATTTACAGGTAAATGAAAATACGCATTTTTCTTTCCATACTACGTTCATCCTTCTTCAGTCTTCCCTAAAGAAAAATACCTTTAGGAAGAAAAGTCTGAAGCCCCAGAAACAATTTTTACTAGTCTTAGAAAATGTCTTTTTATCAATATCTTTCACACCTAACAAAAAAGCAAAACTAAGAATAAGCAAAGTAATCCAACCTGTCAAAAAATTAACAAAATGGGGCATCTGGGTGGCTCAGTCAGTTAAGCATCTGCCTTCAGTTCGGGTCATGATCCCAGGGTCCTGGGATCAAGTCCTGCATGGGGCTCCCTGCTTGATGGGGGGCCTGCTTCTCCCTCTACCTCCTGTTTGTACTCTCTCTCCCTGTTTGTGCTCTCTCTCTCTCTCACACACACACAAGTAAATAAATAAAATCTTTAAAAAAAAAAACTTCATGAAGATTAATTTCTCAGGAAGTGGTGGGTAGGATTAGAGTGGGAGAGAGACTATAGGTAGAAAGACCACTCCCAAAACAATTAGGATAGTACAGGCAAAACCATGACTTCAGGTTCCGATTAGTAAGGACTAGGTATTAGACCCCTGTTGTTTTATGACATGGAATTGATGAATTTAGATCGGAAGGTGTTTAGGGATTGTGTAGCCAAAAATCTACAAACCTATGGCCACATTGGGCTGATGATAAAGCCTGTGTGTGTGTGTGTGTGTGTGTGTGTGTGTGTATGTTCTCAGTTTTCAGAATTTGCTGCTAAAACTTAAACTTGAGAGATTTCAAATGAAAGATCCAGATTTCTACATTCTTGATATTTGGCATCTGCCACATTGGGTTCCAGGCCCTCAGTTACCTGCCTGGCCACAATAAAGCCTCTTAGTTTGAGATCTCTTGATTTAGGCCAATTTTTGTCCTGCCATTCCCTACCCCGGTCTTGAAGATGAAGGAACTGAAACGCAAGGAAGGTGATTTTCTTAAAGTTGCACTGGCAGATGGTGGCAAAATCAATGAGGAATGACATGATACAATGATCATTTTACTTTGTACAGCAGCTTGAAATATATTGTCCCTTCCTCACAGCTCTACAAGGTAGACATCATTACACCCACAACTAATGTAACATTCTGTGTCAACTATACCTCAATAAAGAAAAGAAGTAGACACTGTTATCCCTGTTTCAGAGGAGGGAAAGGGTTGAGAGAGAAACTAGGTAACTTGACCTAAGCCACACAGCTGGTCAGCAGTGGAGACAATGTTTAAACCCAGATCCACCCTAGTCCTTTTATTACACAATACTGTAAGATCCTGGGGCCTGACAAACCCACTTCAAATTTGGGCTGGCCATTGACTGGCTGTTTGACAGCAGGGATGTTACTCAGCCTCCCTGAGTTTAGCGTTTTAGTCTCTAAACTGACATGAACAGGGGCGCCTGGGTGGCTCAGTCAGTTGGGCGTCTGCCTTCGGCTCAGGTCACAATCCCAGGGTCCTGGGATCAAGCCCCACATCGGGCTCCCTGCTCCGCGGGAAGCCTGCTTCTCCCTCTCCCGTTCCCCCCCCTGCTTGTGTTCCCTCTCTTGCTGTGTCTCTCTCTGTTAAATAAATAAAATCTTAAAAAAAAAAAAAAAGAAATACAAAACTGAGGGGCTCCTGGATGGCTCAGTCATTAAGCGTCTGCCTTCGGCTCAGGTCACGGTCCCAGGGTCCTGGGATCGAGCCCCACATCGGGCTCCCTGCTCGGCGGGAAGACTGCTTCTCCCTCTCCCCCTCCCCCTGCTTGTGTTCCCTCTCTCGCTGTGTCTCTCTCTGTTAAATAAACAAAATCTTAAAAAAAAAAAAAAAGAAATACAAAACTGAGGGGTGCCTGGATGGCTCAGTCGTTGGGCGTCTGCCTTCGGCTCAGGTCATGATCCCAGGGTCCTGGGATCGAGCCCCGCATCGGGCTCCTTCTGCTTCTCCCCCTCCTTCTGCCCCTCCACTCTCCCCACTTGTGCTCTCTTTCTCTCTCTAATAAATAAAAAACTTTAAAAATAAATAAATAAAAATTAAAAATAAATAAACTGACATGAATGTGTATCCAACAACAGTTAACACACAGTAGGAAGTACAGTTCCTATGTACTGGGGTGCTCACTTATGCCAGATGTTGTGCTAAGCTCCACACTCCATCATAAAATGGGTGCTGTTGGGCGCCTGGGTGGCTCAGTCGGTTGAGCGACTGCCTTAGGCTCAGGTCATGATCCTGGAGTCCCAGGACCGAGTCCCACATCGGGCTCCCTGCTCAGCAGTGAGTCTGCTTCTCCCTTGGACCCTCCCCCCCTCATGCTCTCTCTCTCTCTATCTCATTCTCTCTCTCAAATAAATAAATAAAATCTTTAAAAAAAAAATGGGTGCTGTTATCAACGTTTTGATGAGATTTAGAAAAAATGCAACACTCTTCAGTAGTGAAGAACAGTCTAGATTTGCCGTCTGGTCCAGTCTCATTTGTATGTCTCAACCGCACCCTCCACTAACCTAATGGGGCACAACATGCTTTTCTCCTCTGCTCTCAGTAATTTAGATGTTTCTTTTTTTTTTTTAATGTAGACATGTTTTTCAAATCAAAACTGTTACACAAGCCAATGGTTTTTAAACTTCTATCTAAACACTATTATGGGCTGAATTGTGTCCCCTTCAAAATGTGTATGTTGAAGTCCTAACTCCCACTACCTCAGAATGTGACTGTACTTGGTAATAGGATCTGTAAAGAGGTAATTAAGTTGAAATGAGGTCTTTATGGTGGGCTCTAATCCAATATGACTGGTGTCCTTATAAGAAGAGGAAATTTGGACATAGACAAGTACCAAGGGAAAACCTTGTGAGGACTCAGGGGGAAGACGGATGGCAACCTACAAGCTGAGGAGAGAGGCCTCAGAAGAAACCAATGCCCTGACAGCCTTGATCTCTGACTTCCAGACTCCAGGACTATGAGAAAATTCCTGTTGTTTAAGTCACACAGTCTGTACTACTTTGTATGGCAGCCCTAGAAAATTAATACAAGTATTGATTTTTTTTTTAAAGTCAAATATTTTGGGGTGCCTGGGTGGCTCAGTCGTTAGGCGTCTGTCTGCCTTCGGCTCAGGTCATGGTCTCAGGGTCCTGGGATCGAGCCCCGCATCTGGCTCCCTGCTCCGCAGGAAGCCTGCTTCTTCCTCTCCCACTCCCCCTGCTTGTATTCCCTCTCTTGCTGTGTCTCTCTCTCTGTCAAATAAATAAATAAAATCTTTAAAAAAAATAATAAAGTCAAATATTTTAAAATTATAATAGCTAATAACCTATTTTAAAGTTCATTCTTGAAGAAGTTTCAGGATTTTAAACATTTCTGACAATAAGGAAAAGTAGTTTAAAACTTTCACGATTCACTTCTCAGAACAAATTAGAAGAAAATGACTTGAGAGAAAACCCCATGGCACCTGTCAGTCAGAGGATATGGTCTCATACAGTGTGGGGTGGTTTTTTTTTTTTTTTTTAGATTTTATGTATTTATTTGAGAGAGAAAGAGGGAGAACACAGAGAGGGAGAGGGAGAAACAGACTCCCCGCTGAGCAGAGACCTGGACACAGGGCTGGATCCCAGGACCCTGGGACCCTATAGACGCTCAACCAACTGAGCCACCCAGGTGCCCCTACAGGGTGTTTTAATACATGATAAATGTTACAAAGAATGGTAGAAAAAAAATACTGTGATTTAGGACATATTAAAGAATAAAAGCAAGTTACATCAAAGTAATATAATCCATAAATAATTTAAAAGAAGAAAGTCAAATAGATGTGCCCAATTGAAAAAGAAATGAAATATAGTATACCTGTGTCTAAAATAGAAAAGTTTATCACAGATCTTAGAACTTCCCTAGGAATGTCCACGATAGCCAAACTATGGAAAGAGCCCAGATGTCCATCGACAGATAAATGGATAAAGATGTGGTATGTATATGTACAATGGAATATTACACAGCCATAAAAAATGAAATCTTGTCATTTACAATGATGTGGATGGAACTAGAGGGTATTATGTTAAGTGAAATAAGTCAATCAGAGAAAGACATATGATCATATGATCTCAACTGATATGTGGAATTTAAGAAAAAAGGCAGTGAATCATAGGGGAAGACAGAAAAAATGAAACAAGACAAAACCAGAGAGGGAGAGAAACCATAAGAGACTCTTAATCTTAGGAAACAAACTGAGGTTTGCTAGAGGGGAGGGGGCGAGGGGTGGGGTAACTGGGTCATCGACATTGGGGAGGGCATGTGATGTAATGAGCACTAGGTATTATATAAGACTGATGAATCACAGACCTGTACCCCTGAAACAAATAATACATTATGTGTTAATTAATTGAATTTAAATTTTAAAAAAAGAAAATTAGGATCATGACACAGATAAAAAAAAAAAAGGAACTTCCCTAGGATCTGCAAGTATATAAGAAAATATAGATCTGGAAAAAAGTGACAAACCCCTAATAATCAAATGGTAACATTATCAATGTAACCAGGTTCTCCCCACTTCAGGCTTCTCAAACTGGGGCTATGTGTCCCCAACAAAAGCAAAATGAAAAACATACATGTCTTCCTAGAAACTCATCTTTATTAAACTTTGGAAGTAATATGATAAACAGAGATACATTATGGTATAGAAAGAAAAACTCATATATTATTTAAATAAAACAGAACCTTTTTTAATAAATGTGATACTTGCTTAAGGTTACTTAGGACTACTGGCATCCTAGACTCCCTGGGGTATGCGGCCACTTCCCTTCAGCCAGGCCACTTTTGTTGGAAAGTTTAAGAAGTGCCTTTATCTGAGGCCAGTTTTATTTTCAGGAGGTGTGCCTTTGATTTAGAGGGCTCCAGGAAAAAAAAAAAAAAAACTTCAATCGTACAGTTTGAAATTCTCTTAAGTTTGTCTAAACAACTCTTGTTTCAAACAAAATGTGCCAGATTATG
Organism: Zalophus californianus; assembly: GCF_009762305.2. Classification (NCBI taxonomy): domain Eukaryota; kingdom Metazoa; phylum Chordata; class Mammalia; order Carnivora; family Otariidae; genus Zalophus; species Zalophus californianus. The sequence continues at coordinate 129,286,155 of NC_045598.1, forward strand.
CTATTAAGCATTCACACTTTAGAATGGATTTTATCATTCATACATTTTCTCAATACCTGAAACTACCTTTAGAAATTGGAGGTAGAGGGCACATGGGTGGCTCAGATGATTGGGCGTCTGCCTTCGGCTCAGGTCATGATCCCAGCGTCCTGGGATCGAGTCCCGCATCGGGCTCCCTGCTCCTTAGGAGCCTGCTTCTCCCCCTGCCTCTCTCTCTCTCTCTGTCTCTCATGAATAAATAAATAAATAAAATCTTTAAAAAAAAATTGGAGGTAGAGAGGAAGACATCTAACAGTCAGCGTTCCCGGGGAAAAGAAGTTGCCAACTTTATGGTCTGGTTTGATGGGACTATTTACCAAAATTGGCAAAGTATGGGGAAACCATGAGGGATATGCAGTACTATGGAGGTAACTAACAGTAGGATGCCACACTATTCCCACACCAGGCCTGAAGAAGGGGGGAACAGAGCAGCTTTCAAAAGTTGGGAGTACAAATTTCCTCAAAAACTTAAAAATTAAAGACGCCTGGGTGGCTCAGTCGGTTAAGCGTCTGCCTTCGGCTCAGGTCATGATCCCAGGGTCCTGGGATCGAGTCCCACATTGGGCTCTCTGCTCAGTGGGGAGCCTGCTTCTCCCTCTCCCCACTCTCTCTCTCTCAAATAAATAAATAAAATCTTTAAAAAAAATTTTTTTAAGTTACCATATGATCCAGTAATTCTACTACTGGGTATTTACCCAAAAAACAAACACTAATTCAAAAAGATATATGTACCCCTATGTTTATTGCAGCATTATTTACAATAGCCAAGATATAGAAGCATCCCAAATGTCATCAATAGATGAATGGATAAAGACATGAGATAGATATAGGCAGGTAGATAGATAGATAGATAGATAGATAGATAGATAGATAGATAGATAGATAATGGAATATTAATCAGTCATAAAAAAGAATGAGATTGGCGGGCGGGAGGCGGCGGGAATAGCCGGCGGGCTGTGGTACCGGCAGCGGGAGGCGGCAGGATGGTGAAACTGACGGCAGAATTGATCGAGCAGGCGGCTCAGTACACCAACGCCGTGCGGGACCGCGAGCTGGACCTCCGGGGGTATAAAATTCCTGTCATTGAAAATCTAGGTGCTACCTTAGACCAGTTTGATGCTATTGATTTTTCTGACAATGAAATCAGGAAACTGGATGGTTTTCCTTTGTTGAGAAGACTGAAAACATTATTAGTGAACAACAATAGAATATGCCGTATAGGTGAGGGACTTGATCAGGCTCTACCCTGTCTGACAGAACTCATTCTCACCAATAGTCTTGTGGAACTGGGTGATCTGGACCCTTTGGCATCTCTGAAATCACTGACTTACTTAAGTATTCTGAGAAATCCTGTAACAAATAAGAAGCATTACAGACTGTACGTAATTTATAAAGTTCCGCAAGTCAGAGTACTGGATTTCCAGAAGGTGAAACTAAAAGAGCGTCAGGAAGCAGAGAAAATGTTCAAGGGCAAACGGGGTGCACAACTTGCAAAGGATATTGCCAGGAGAAGCAAAACTTTCAACCCAGGTGCTGGTTTGCCAACTGACAAAAAGAAAGGTGGGCCATCTCCAGGGGATGTAGAAGCAATCAAGAATGCTATAGCAAATGCATCCACCCTGGCTGAAGTGGAGCGGCTGAAGGGCTTGCTGCAGTCTGGCCAGATACCTGGCAGGGAGCGCAGATCAGGCCCCAATGATGATGGTGAAGAGGAGATGGAAGAAGACACAGTCACAAATGGGTCCTGAGCAATGTGGCCTGAGTATCTGCAGGATGTATGATACGCCTCCTTGGGACAAGTCCTGCTTTTTGAACTTGGAATAATAGCCTTGTTTGGGTCAGCGAAGTGGAGTTCATAAGCATTGTTGAAAGGCTTAAGACTGCTGCTGGTAATTTTGTAATATTACTAATTTTGAAACCTAAATGCCAGTTTTCTACAAATAGTAAAAACACGACATTCACTGTGCTGCCACGTTGTCTGTCATGGGGCGGGGTGGGGGGTGCGCAGCGCAGTGAGGTATACGGACATGTGGAAGTTGGAAATGCCCGAGGGCAGTGTTTCTAGGTAGGCTTCCCAGGCCTCTATAAAATGTTTAGATTTTTAAATTCTTAATAAAACTCAAGATTATCTGTGGAAAAAAAAAAAAGAATGAGATTGTGCCATTTGTAACAACATGGATGGATCATGGATCATGGGTCTAGAGGGTATAATGCTAAGTGAAATAAGTCAGTCAGACGGGCGCCCAGGTGGCTCCATCAGTTAAGCCTCTGACTCTTGATTTCCATTCAGGTCATGATCTCAGGGTCGTGAGATCAAGCCCCACACTGGGCTCCGCGCTCAGCGCACTCTGCTTGGGATTCTCTCTCTCTCTCTCCTTCTGCCCCTCCCCCTGCTTGCACTCTAAATAAATAGATAAATATCATTTAAAAAAAGAAGTCAGAGAAAGAAAAATGCCATATTTCACTCATATGTGGCATTTAAGAAACAAAACAAAGGAAAAAAAAAAAGACTCTTCCCCTGAAACAAATAATAAAGTATATGTTAAAAAAAAAAAAAAAAGACTCTTAAATACAGAGAACAAGCTAGAGGTTGCCAGAGAGGAGGCGGCTGGGGGGGTGAGTGAAATACGTAAAGGGGATTAAGAGCACACTAATCATGATGAGCACTGAGTAATGTAGAGAATTGTTGAATCATTACATTTTCTGTATACAATACACACACACACACAACCTGAAACTAAATAACACTGCACTGGAAACTATTAATTATACTTCAATTTAAATATGTGTGTGTGTGTGTGTGTGTGTGTGTGATTTCTTTTTTTATTTTTTTAAAGATTTTATTTATTCGAGAGAGAGAGAGCGTGAATGAGAGAGTGAGAGCGAGCACAAGCAGGGGGAGCGATAGAGGCAGAGGGAGAAGCAGGCTCCCAGTTGAGCAGGGAGCCCGATACCGGGCTCGATCCCAGGACCCCCAGACCATGACCTGAGCAGAAGGCAGACGCTTTAACCAACTGAGCCATCCAGGTGCCCCTATATTCTTTTCCTAAATTGAAATATATATATATATGTGTGTATATCTATATATATTATATAGATATACACACACACATATGAAGTGTATATATATATATATATATATTCAGTATAAATATTTGATATATATATATATTAAAAAAAACAGGTTAGAGGAAACAGTACAAAGAAAGTCACAAGATGGGATGGGCACGTGGGTGGCTCAGTTGGTTAAGCAACTGCCTTCGGCTCAGGTCATGATCCTGGAGTCCCAGGATCGAGTCCCGCATCGGGCTCCCTGCGCGGCAGGGAGTCTGCTTCTCCCTCTGACCTCCCCCCGCCATGTACTCTCTCTCTCTCTCAAATAAATAAATAAAAATTTTTTAAAAAGTCACAAGATGGGAGCTATTGCTTCAGTAGACGGACAAGGTCAGTCCACAGGGACCCTGCAGAGAAAAAACTGGGGGAATAAACCCAGTCTCAGGTCCTCCCTCCCCTGCCAGCTTCTGATCTCCTCCTGGTTGGAAGCCATTGGAAGCAGAGGGCCAAGGAGCTCACGGAAGCTATGGGTACAAGTCAGCCTCCAGGGCACAGAACAGACTGCAGGAAAGTGGAAAGTTGATCTGGAAGGAAAAACAGAAGGTGTCCAGTGTGCAAGGACTAAACGGGGAGGACTAAGTGGACCAGAAGGCACTGGCAGCGGGGTAGAAGGGCTAAAGATTGAAAGGACTGAAAATCTTTAAAAAATGAAAGATCTTGGGTTCTGTTTTCAAAAACTTAAAGCTTTGGGGCACCCGGGTGGCTCAGTCAATTGAGGACCTGACTCTTGATTTCAGCTCAGGTCATGATCTCAGGGCTGTGAGATGGAGCCCCCACGTTGGGCTCCATGCTCACTGCAGAGTCTGCTTGAGACTCCATCTCTCCCTCCCCCGCCACCCTCACTCTCTCTCTCTCTTAAAAATCTTTTTTCAAAAAGCCTTAAAGCTTTAATATTAAAAAAAAGATTTAGGGGGCACCTGGGTGGCTCAGTGGTTAAGCATCTGCCTTCGGCTCAGGTCATGATCCCAGGGTCCTGGGATTGAGCCCCGCATCGGGCTCCCCGCTCGGTGGGAGGCTTGCTTCTGCCTCTCCCTCTCCCCCTGCTTGTGTTCCTTCTCTCGCTGTGTCTCTCTCTCTATCAAATAAATAAATAAAATCTTAAAAAAAAAAGATTTAGAAAATATGGATGGTAGGTTTCTGTGGAAAGTGCAGAAGAATGCTACAGTTGCTAGAGGAGAATAAAATGGAACCGTGCAGGATGATGAGGAATAGTCACATATGATGAATAATCAATCTTCTGGACGCAGTGACTGCTCCAAGCACAGGCATGGGACCAGTGAGGCAACCAGAATCCTTCCCTGGACTTGTACAAACTGAGGCTGAGGAGAAAACCATCTTTCCTTTTGCATCAGCAAGATGGAATGTGGAAAGTCTGGCACTGCCTGAAGCCATGCCCCATGCCACATGGAAAATTCCAACCTGCAGTGGTAGAGAATGAGGCCACGCACAGTGCGGAATGATGGAGAGAGAAAAAAATCCCGACAGTAGAAACTGCGTTCTCTCTGAGGTTAGTGCATTCTGTCCTTCCCTTTTGTGTGAGGCAATAAATTGCCCCCTTTACTAGACTGGTTTGAAGTGGGTTTCTGTTACTTGCCCAAAGAAAGAATCCTAATATATTTGCTATGTTATGGGTTGCATTGTGCCCCTCCCCCCAAGAAAAAGATATGTTGAAGGCCTAGCACCCAGTATCTCCAAATATGACTTTATTTGGATACAGGGTCTTTACAGAGGCAATCAAGTTAAAATGAGGTCATTAAGGTGGGCAGCAATCCAGTACAGTTGGTGTCCTTATAGAAAGGTGAAATTTGGAGACGGATACATACAGAGAAAGCACCATGTGAAAAGCAAGAGTCAGGCTGCCACGAGCCAAGAACCACTAGAAGCAAGGAGAGAGGCCTCAGAAGAGACTTCCCTCACAGCCCTCAGAAGGAACCAACAGTGCCAACGCCTTAATTCAGACTTCTAGGCAATATATTTCTACCGTTTAAGCCACTCAATTTGAGGTACTTTGTTCACAGCAGCCCTAGGAAAACTGATACTCCCCATAACTAGGATGTGGTAGAAAGGCTTTGTACGTAGAACTGGACAAGATGATTTCCAAATTCTTCTAGCTCAGAGATGTGATCACTTCAGATATGGGTGATTAGCCCAAAGGAACTGAAAGTTGAGCCTCTTTCACTGTGAATGGCATACCTAGAGCTGTTAGTTCAGAGACTACCTCATAGCCCTCCACAAGGCCCTACCCCTCACTGCCCATCAGCCATGCAGCCTTTACTGAAGGTTTGTTATTTATATTCATTAAGTACAAACACTAAATAAGAAAACAAAAATAGTAGAAAGCTTCAGGGGTCCTTGTGAATTACCTGGAGAAAATATAATAGATATGCATAAAGCAACTTAGATAAACCAAACTTATCAAAGAGTACAAATATCCACGATTCATCATTTCTAGTGAAGCGTCATTAGAGAACCCCCTCTGCCCTCACGCACTCAAAGACAGAATCTATAGAAGCCCCACTTCCAAGCATTTTAAGTAGAATAAAAATGAACTCTCCTCAAGTAGGGCAAAATCTTGGTTGAAGTTATTCCTGAGACCTACATAGTTCCCCAAATATGAAATCTACCTATAAAAAAACAGGGAAAAATTAAATCAATACTAAATTTATTTTTTCAAATGAGTTTTTTTAATTTTCAAGTTGCTGACCTGGGAGACTCCACACTTATTCCAATGATGCATTTATTGCTCATTTGGAAATTGTACTTAGTCAGACAACCAAATCCACTGTTGCTAGTTTAAGTAGTAAGGAATTTATTAGAGAGTATTAGCCATCTTATGGAATCTCCAGGAGAGTCAAGGAAGCAGACTTGGGCATTATGCAGCGAGAAACAATATCTGGAAGTAGGCTGCAGGAATGTTCTGGCCAGAATTCTAGTGCTGCCACCTCAAGTTACTTTGCATCTCGGATTTTGTGGATCAGAACCTTGAACCTCCACCAGAACAGCCCAAAAGAGTCAAATGCTTCCACTTGTATCCCTTGCAAGAACTCACTGCCCCGCCTGACCACTGCCCCCAGTGGCCCTCTCTTCCTTCCACAGCCCTTGTTCAATGGCGCTGTTTGGCAAAAACAACCACATGTGGGCCCCCAAATGCAAAGTGTTCAGGAAATGTATCTCATAGCCCCCCAGCCCTTTCCCTATGGGAAAGCATACAAGAAGAGTGAACCAATCCACTGTATCTGCCACAAAATTACCTTCAGAACTAGTTTGTCAATCATAGGAGAAAACTATATACTGTATCGTATAGTCACATACAGCTTTCACACACACACACACACACACACACACACACACACACACACACACACACAACACCTTAGTGAGTTTGAGTAGACACCTTATTTTTATCATTGGCTCTGAAAATCTTTTTCGGCTCCAAAGAATATAATCCAATGCCAAATAGGATTAGTTTCCACCATTGATGGCATTCAAAATATTGTGCCATAAGAACTAAACTTTTGGGTCGCCTGGGTGGCTCAGTTGGTTAAGCATCTGCCTTCAGCTCAGGTCATGATCCCGGGGTCCTGGGATGGAGCCCCACATCGGGCTCCCTGTTCAGTGGGGAGCCCGCTTCTCCCTTTCCCTCTGCCCTCCACCTGCTTGTCCTCTGTCTCTCTCTCAAATAAATAAATAAAATCTTTAAAAAAAAGGGAACTAAACTTTTTTCCAAAAGATTCCACGAAAAGTTTGTGCAATAGTGTCAATATTGAAAGCCATGCTTAGTATCCCAGAGTTCCTACTTTGCAAGGGATGGCACTCATGCGGACAGAGACATTCTGAAATTTTGCTTTTTAATCAAACTTATTTAGTGATAGACATTCCTCATTAGAGCTACTCTCCAGCTTTCTCCAAGGCAGACTGCCAGAATACCTGATGGTGAGCAAAGCCTATCATTTGACTTCCTGCCAGAATTCTTACAACTGTCAGCCTTGTAAAAGAAGCCTCTGGTTAATTGGTCTTCCAAGCAACAGCTCTGCAAGGACTCAGTACTTAGACGGAAGGTCTCTCCTAAAACAAACATGCTTCAAAAAATCACATTGCTGTTTTCCCCTTGGTTGAACTGGCCTCTTTTTAAGACTCCAATGACCTAAAATCATTTTAATTTATATATTCCACTGTATATTCTTAGACAGTATTTAGAGTTTGTTCACTTTTGCTCTGCCAATATAAAATTCTGGGCCAGATCCAAAACCTTACTCAGAATTCAGACTTAGTTCTCCTTTTAGACAAGAAACCTCTTCACAGATGCATTAGTAGGTGATTTCAGTTTTATTTGTAGTGTGCACATATTCATTTTTGTAGGTACCCATAAGACTTGGTTTTGGGGGAAAATGAGAAGAAATGAGGATTATTTAAATCATACTACTTTAAATTATTTAGAAACCATTTGGCAGAGGTGGTCTTATTCGCAAATGACACTACATGACCACCACCAGGACCAAGATGGAGGCAAATCAAGGAGCCACAAGTCATGACTGCCTACTGTATAAACTCATTCCAGCCATTCCACTCACCTCCCAGTACCACAATGCCATTTCCTCTTGTAAACTTTTCAGATTCCACTCAGCACATCATGGCAGTGTTACTCTGTACCCACTATGCCCCAACCCATTGTAGATTCCCAGTAAGTACCAGCACACAAGAACGCTAAAGAAATGACAAGCCTCAGAGTCAGGTGAACTGTGAATCTAATGAAGTCAAGCCTCAGAAGCCTCTCACCTGCATGACTCCTAATGCTACCTGGAGGGTCTCTACACATGTGTCCACATGTTCATAGATTTTTACAAAATTTATAAAGGTAAGATGTTTTCACTGTAATCCATGAAGACCCTGGTCTCTTTCCAATCGAACTTCCTCTTTTATCTATTGGCATTGGCATTTGTGGGATCCAACTAAGGGGAAATAGGACTGGGGAATCATTTATTTTACATAGTTTTCTGATTCACAGTTGCATCCATGCACACTTACATTGAGACTAGCTATCCCAGAACAGGGATGGTATCCAGGAATACACATAGAGCACCCTATACCCACTCACTCAAAATCAGGACCCAAATTATAGTGGGTATCATGCCCATCAGCTTACAGGGACTGAATAAGAAATAAGGTATGAAATATTCTATATTTGTTGGGGTTCTCCAGAAAAAAAATAAGAGATTAGGTAAGAGAGATATAGCTATGGAGATATAGAGAAAGAGAGATTTATTATAAGGAATTAGCTCATGCAACTATGGAGACAGAGAGTTCCATAATCAGCAAGCTGCAGAACCAGGATAGCCAATATGGATAAGTTCCAGTCTGAAAGCCAGCAGGCTCAAGGCCCAAGAAGAGACCATTTTTCAGTTCAATCCAAAGGCAAAAACAAAAAAAAAAAAACAAACAAAACAAAACAACAACAACAAAAAAAACATGTCTCAGCTCAAACAGTCAAGTGGAAAAATATCCCTCAGGTCTTCAATTGATTGGGTAAGGCCTACCCACATTGAAGAAAGCAGCCTGCATTTGATACAAATCTTTTTTATTTTTTTTAAGATTTTATTTATTTATTTGACAGAGAGAGACACAGTGAGAGAGGGAACACAAGCAGGGGGAGTGGGAGAGGGAAAAGCAGGCCTCCCGCTGAGCAGGGAGCCCGATGCAGGGCTCGATCCCAGGACCCGGGGATCATGACCTGAGCCAAAGGCAGACACTTAACGACTGAGCCACCCAGGCACCCCTACGGATACAAATCTTAATCTCACCCAGAAACACCCTCACAGAGACACCCAGAATAACGTTTGGCCAAATGTCTGGGTGCCCAACAGCCCAGTCAAGTTGAAACATAAAATTAAACATCACACATACCAACAACCCAGAAAATCCTGCCAAACCTTACAGCTCACATATGATGGAATCTTAGTAGAGATTTTCCCAAATTGGACAACAATCCTAAAACTTAAATAACATTACTCATAATGAATTTTGAAACCGAAACAAGCTTTTCTAAATTATCCATAAGCAAAATAAGTATCAAAGATGTATGTCTGGTAGTTAATAAAAATATTATCTTATTTTTCTGGATTAATTTTTACATCTTGTGATATTTGTCAGCCTCTTAAAACTTATCATTTGTTGTGATTTTTTTTCACTCTAAATAAATATCCTTTTTCGTATCTACCTTTGTGTTTGTAATTTTGTGTTCTTTTTATTAAAGATGGTCTCTGACATTGCTTAAGACCCACAAAGCCTGTCACTTAGCAGGTCTACAGCATCCCATAGAGTTGTCTCAACCCTGGCTACACATTATAATCCACTGGGGAGCTTTTCAAAAAATTAGTACCTGGGTCCCAAACAGACCAATTAAATGGGGATCTCTGAAAATAGGGCCTGCCACGGTATTTTCTAAAAGTTCCCCAGTTGACTCTATGGTATGGCCACGTTGAAAACCACTGTTCTACCATAATCTCTTCATGTCACAGATAATGAAATAGAGAGCCAAGCTGAGGCTGAAGTCATGAGTCACTCAGCTAGTAAGTGGTCGTAAGCCCAGACCAGAACACAACATTGGCACATTCCTTATTTAATCACAGGAATGATCACAAATACGATTATTGTAGATTACCGGTAATGCACACACAGGAGGTTGCTGGCCAGGAAGACCAAGAGATGAATGTTTTAAAACCTTAGGTAGAGACGTACTGTTTACATTTGATTTTTATTCTGCTCTGGTGAAGCTCTTAAGCCCATTGAATGGTTTGGAGAGAGGGGAGAGGATTGGCTTATAATCAGTCTTCAAACTCCTGTGTTGACTTAAATGTCAAGGTCATGCCAGACTAAAAGCTCCTAAATATAGGTGTTCTATTCTAAGCAAAATAGTTCATTCGGTTTCCATAGCTTCATGTAAAGTTTGTCCTATATTTTTATTTTTTAAGGCCTTATTTAGGTCTTATTATTTAGATAACAAAAGCCATTAACACATCCTAGGACTTTCATTTCCATTTAAATGCTTAGTGAGAAATCATAACCACCTCTCCTTCCCTGGATTTTCATGGTTGGGAATCACTGGACCTGAAATGATCGTTAATATCCTTTCCGGCATAAAAATTGTTTTATTCTATAAAATAATACAAGCCTATTATTTCCTTGGTGTTATTATTATGACTTAGAATTTACTAGGAGTTTACAATAGGCAGGCACAGTGTTTTGTTGGGGTTTTTGTTTACAGTTGGTATTTTTTTAACAGTTTTAAATGGTTCCTTTACTGTATGTGACAATAATTTTAAATATTTTAATATACATTGAATTTTGATAATTAATCTCATAGTGTCTCACTTTACAATCTGTCTTTGAATCTTATGTATGTCTATCTTACCTCCACAATGAGCCTGCAAACCTTCCACTTTGCATCTACCTAAGTAGCAAGCACCTGAAATAAAAGGTCTATACATGTTTCTTGGATTGAATACATAAAAGCCCAAATTTTCAAAAATTCTATTTTTATACTTTAGAATTCTCTCTGAAGGCAACTTTTTAAGACATTTCTACAAAGTGAACAGCAGTCTACAATTAATGGAAACATCACCACCATCTTAGTCCATTTCAGCTGCTATAATTGAATCCCATAAACCAGGAGGCTTATAAACAACAGAAACTTATTTCTCGCTGGAAGCTAAAAAGTCCAAGATCAAGGCACCAACAAATTCAGTATCTGGTGAACGCTCAATTCCATTCCTGGTTCATAGGAGGCTGTCTTCTTACTGTGTCCTCAATGGTGGAAGGAGCAAGAGAGCTCTCTGGGGTCTCTTTGATAAGGGCACTATTCTCACTCATGAAGGCTCCACCCCTCATGATCTAATCACTCCCCCAAAGCCCCCCCTCTTCACATCATCACATGGGACATCCGCTTTCAACATATGAAATTGGGGGGTGGGAGATTCACATTCATTCTAGAGCACCACTGAACTAGTCACCTGAGAGTTATGGTTGATTGTTACTCTTCCTTAGCCCCTACCCTCACCCAAACATCATTACCCCCACACTACACTGCATTCTCACTATCTTGTATTTGTCCCTAAATTTCCTTTCCTCCTACTGCTGCCTCCGTCTAGGCTCTCATCATGTCCTCTGTGCTGTTGCAGTAACTACCTAAACTTTCTCTTCTCCTGCTGTACCCTTCAATCTTTTTCCATACTACTAGATACTTCTTTCATAAAAGCCCCTTCTTGGGGCACCTGGCTGGCTCAGTCTATGGAGCATGCAACTCTTGATCTCCAGGCTGTGAGTTCGAGCCCCATGGTGGGTATAAAGATTACCTAAAAATAAAATCTTAAAATAAAATAAAATAAAAGCCTCTTCTTGTCACACTCTCGCCTTCAGCCTCCCCAAGGACTCCAGTTGGCTGACAGTGGGGAATAAAGTTGTCCACCATGTAGTCTCCTCCTTCTGTTTCAACAGCAACTCTGAATATTCCACACACTAATACCTCTTATGTCACAGCCATATTAAAGTACTTGCAGTTCTTTAAACTCTTGTGTGAGGTTTGTTGGGGTTTTTTTTTTTTAGATTATTTATTTATTTATTTGACATTTGACACACACACAGAGAGAGCACAAACAGGGGAAGTAGCAGGCAGAGGGAGAAGCAGACTCCCCGCTGAGCAGGGAGCCCAATGCACGACTCGATCCCAGGACCCCGGGATCATGACCCGAGCTGAAGGCAGACGCTCAACTGACTGAGGCACCCAGATGCCCTCTTGTCTGAGTTTTGTCCTGCCTAGACTGTTCTCCCCCCACTGTCTGCTTAACTAATCCATTAACATCCTTCAAGATGCAGCTTAGCCTCATTTCCTCACTGAAGCTTTTCTGACTACAACTCTCCCAGCAACCACAAAGGGTTGGCCACACCCTCCTTATTCCACTGACGTATATTATACATACTTTGCATGATGCCTTAATTTTCTCATGTATTTGCAGTCCATTTCCTCTTCCTAGGATGAAAGCTCCTTGAGGACAAAGATTGCCTTTAATTATCTTTGTGTCCACAGTGCCTCACCCAAGTTGGCACATGGCAGATGTGTAATATTTATTGAATGAATAAATAAAGCACAGTAGAGAGAGCTTAGATTCTAAAGACAGCATTAGACAAAAATCTCATGTAGTCAGGGGCACCTGGCTGGCTCATTTGGGACAGCATGTGACTCTTGATCTCAGGGTTGTGAGTTAGAGCCCCACATTGAGTGTAGAGATTACTTAAAAATAAAATCTTGGGGTGGGGAGTCTGCTTGGCAGGGAGTCTGCATCTCCCTTTCCCTCTGCCCCTCCCCCTCGCTCATGCTCACGCTCTCTCTCTCTCTCTCTGTCTCTCAAATAAATAAATAAAATTTTTTAAAAATAAAATCTTTTTTTTGAAGATTTTATTTATTTGTCTGAGAGAGAAAGAGAGGGCACACGAGCAGGGAAGCGGCAGGCAGAGGGAGAAGCAGGCTCCCAATGCGGGACTCGATCCCAGGACCCTGGGATCATGACCCGAGCCAAAGGCAGATGCTTAATGACTGAGCCACCCAGGTGCCCCAAGAACAGTAAAAATATTGGTGGCTGCTGTGCCATCTTGGTATAAGCCATGACACATGACTCTTACACCTGAGCAGGGAAGAAGCTGAGGCGGAGGAGGAGATGTGGGATGGCTCTAAACTAATTTCTCAGATTAACATCAAAAACTTCCCAAATCAGGGGTGCCTGGCTGGTTCAGTCGGTGGAGCATGCAACTCTTGATCTCAGGGTCATGAGTTCAAGCCCCATGTTGGGCATGGAGCCTACTTAAAAACAAACAAACAGAACTTCCCAAGTCAGGACAGACTCAGCTATTCACAGCTAAGAATAGCAGTGAATAGGAAACAACATCTGCTAGAACCAGGATGGTTCCTCCTAATTAGTAGCCGAAGGAAGCTGGTTGATAAGGAAGTCCTGGAGACCCAGGAGAGCCAAAGTGAAATCAGTATATATAATCTGTCAGTATATATAATCTGTCGCTTGCTGAGTCTAAGTTAGCAAAAAAGAACTAAATTGGTTTTGGGAGAAGCAAGATGAGAGAAAGAGGCCAGGGACCAGGTGGACAGAGGAAGGACCGGCCAGTGAACATCTAAAGAGTATGGCTACTCTGGAGGAACAGACATACGGAGGCTACCTGCCTGCATGATGAGGAATTGCCTTGGCCCTTGACAGAGTAAGGCCCTGAGGAAATGAGGGTCAAGGATAGGAAAGACCCTAATTTGAGAAGGGAAAGGCTAAGTGCATAGAATAGAACCAGAAAAATCTGAAAGGGGTTCCGCAGTCTACAGTGTAGAGAACCAAGAGACAGCATGGAGGTCCTGGGTGAGGCAAAAGCAAGCACTGCCTAAACCACGGAGGCACACAAATGCAGGCAAGCAGAGGTGACTGTTACAGATAATCTAAAATCTATGGCAATCCCATTGTCCAAACTCCTGCAGGATAGCAAGGAGATGAAGGGGTCCCTGGGATTTTCAATCATTAGAAGGTACCGATCGAGGTGACATTGATAAAGCAGATGCTATAGCAGCCAGAAGGATAAAACGGAAGTTAGTTAATTCACAAGTCCTAAAAGACCAGTGCAGAAAGGAGAAGGCTTTTGGGGGGAAAAAAAAAACTCACCATTTTTTAAACGTGGAGGGAGGAGGGAATCATGAAAACCTGGGAAAATATCCTTTGAATTTGGCAGTTAGGAGTGAGGGCGGCGGAAATGAAAGAAATTGAACTCAACTCCATTCATTGCGCCCATTCTGTGTGAGCTGTGCTCATAGCAGAACTGATGAAGGAAAAGGCTGAAGCTCGAGGCTAAAATGGATCCCCAGGGATTATCAGCTAACATTCATTAGCATGGGACAGCGAGAGCTGGTTACGCTGCACAATAAGCAGGGGCGTCATGCACAGTCTCAAAATAATTTTTTCTGTGGTAGGAGGACTGCCCCGGCAGCTGGAAGGATCAGTTTCTGAATTGTGTGAGGAGAAAATGTCACGATCCCATAGTCATGACAGAGCAACAAAGGAAAATGATCCCTCTCAGCTGTTTTTAAAGGGCTAACGGTTGGATGCCTGGGTGGCTCAGTCGTTAAGCGTCTGCCTTCGGCTCAGGTCATGATCCCAGGGTCCTGGGATCGAGCCCCGCATCGGGCTCCCTGCTCAACAGAGAGCCTGCTTCTCCCTCTCCCACTCCCCCTGCTTGTGTTCCCTCTCTCGCTGTGTCTCTGTCAAATAAATAAATACAATCTTTAAAAAAAAAGGGGGGGGGCTAACGGTGCCCTTTGGCTCTGTCTAGTTCCAGAAATTATACACTCATGATAACTCCTAAGCAGCCCCAAACAAAGGAGCCCTATTTTCCATTCTTCATCTACTTTTACTCCAAACTGCAGGGGCAAAAATAGAATGCTGTTATAATACTGGTCATAACAGGGAACAGAACGCCTCAAGCAAGAACATCTATGGAAGAAGTACATTATATTTAGATTACAAAAATCACACTTAGTGGTTTATACAGCACAGATAGAAATAAAGCCATATTCTAACAAAGGCGAGTGAAACTAACCATTCTTAAAACAAAGCTTTTAATGATACAAAGGAATGAATGCTCATTAAGAAAGAGATGTCCCACATGATTCCGTCTTCATGATTCTTAATGAAGAACACTGTCAGCAGGTTAAAAATTTTCACTGATTTTTCAGAATAATGATTACGATTACTGGATTATCATAGTACTCTCCCAGTTAACACTTTAAACAGCAAAAAGCAAAATTGTGAAAAGATTTTATTTATTTATTTGACAGAGAGAGACACAGTGAGAGAGGGAACACAAGCAGGGGGAGTGGGAGAGAGAAGTAGGCTTCCCGAGGAGCAGGGAGCCTGACACGGGACTCGATCCCAGGACCCTGGGATCATGACCTGAGCCGAAGGCAGACGCTTAATGACTGAGCCACCCAGGTGCCCCTTGTGAAAAGATTTTTACAAACTCAGGTCCCTGTGTAAAATGGTTCCTAGACATGTAGACATATGGATAAATGGTAACAATTGCAAGACCCAACACACATTGTTATGCTATTATCTTTAGTACCTGCAACCATAGAAATAAGTCAAGAAGACTTGAAGTGAAGGTTTAAATTTAAAGGTTCCCTACTGATTGGGGCGCCTGACTCAGTCAGGAGAACATGCGACTCTTGATCTCAGTGTTGTGAGTTTAAGCCCCACGTCGGGTAGGGAGCCTATATACATACATACATAAACAAACAAAGTTTTCATATTGGTCAACTAATATTTGACAATGGAGCCAAGAATACACAATGGGAAAAAGACAGTCTCTTCAACAAATGGTGATGGGAAAATTGGATATTCACATGCAAAAGAATGAAACTAAACCCCTACCTTACACCATTCACAAAAATTAACTTTAAAATGGATTACAGGGGCGCCTGGGTAGCTTAGTCGTTAAGCGTCTGCCTTAGGCTCAGGTTATCGTCCCAGGGTCCTGGGATCAAGCCCCACATCGGGCTCCCTGTTCAGCAGGAAGCCTGCTTCTCTCCCTTCCCCACTCCCCCTGCTTGTGTTTCCTCTCTCACTATGTCTCCATCTGTCAAATAAATAAATAAAATCTTTAAAAAAAATAAAATGGATTACAGACTGGGGCGCCTAGGTGGCTCAGTCAGTTAAGCCTCTGCCTTCGGCTCGGGTCATGGTCTTGGAGTCCCCGGGTCAAGCCCCAGGTCAGCTCCCTGCTCAGTGGGGAGTCCACTTCTCCTTCCCGCTAGTGCTCTCTCTCTCAAATAAATAAATAAAACCTTAAAAAAAAAAAGATTACATACTTAAATGTAAGACCTGAAGCCATAAAACTCCCAGAAAAAACAAACAAACAAACATAAGAAAAAGCTCTTTGATGTTGATCTTGGCAATGATATTTTGGATATGACACCAAAAGCATAAGCAACAAAAGCAAAAAGAAGTGGGACTGCCACAAATGAAAAAGCTTCTGCACAACAAAAGAAACAATCAGCAAAATGAAAAGGCAACCTATGAAATGGGAGAAAATGTTTGCAAACCACATATCGGATAAGGGGATAATATCCAAAATATATAAGGAACTCACACAATCAAATCTGATTTAAAAATGGGCAAAAAACTTGAATAAACATTTTTGCAAAGAAGACATACAAATGGCCAACAAATACATGAAAAGTGCCCAACATTACTACTCATCAGAAAATGCAGATTAAAAATACAGTAAGACATCACCTTATACCATTTAAAATGGCTATCCTTAAAGACAAGAGATGTGGTGATGGATGCTAACCAGACTTATTGTGATGATCACTTCACAGTATATACGTATATCCAATCATTATATTGTACATCTGAAGTTAATATGTTATATATCACTTATATCTCAGTTAAAATAAAAAAATAAAAAAGAGATGAAAAGTGCTAGCAAGGATATGGAGAAAAAAACCACTATTAGTGGGAATGTAAATTGGTACATTTTTTGCACTATTAGTGGGAATGTAAATTGGTAGAGCCACCATGGAAAACGGTATGGAGGTTCCTCAAAAAATTAAGAATAGAGGGGCGCCTGGGTGGCTCAGTCATTAGGCGTCTGCCTTCGGCTCAGGTCATGATCCCAGGGTCGTGGGATCGAGCCCTGCTTCGGGCTCCCTGCTCCGTGGGAGGCCTGCTTCTCCCTCTCCCACTCCCCCTGCTCATGTTCCCTCTCTCGCTGTGTCTCTCTCCATCAAATAAATAAGTAAAATCTTAAAAAAAAAAATTAAGAATAGAACTACATCATGACCCATACATCCTGCTTCTGTGTCTATTTTAAAGGAAATGAAATCAGGGTGCCTGGGTGGCTTAGTCATTAAGCGTCTGCCTTCAGCTCAGGTCATGATCCCAGGGTCCTGGGGTCGAGCCCCGCGTCAAGCCCCACATCGAGCTCCCCGCTCGGTGGGAAGCCTGCTTCTCCCTCTCCCACTCCACCTGCTTGTGTTCCCTCTCTCACTGTGTCTCTCTCTGTCAAATAAATAAATAAAAATCTTAAAAAAAAAATAAAAATAAAGGAAATGAAATCACTATCTTAAATAGATATCTGCACCCCCATGTTCATTGCAGCATTATTTACGATAACCAAGACACAGAAACAACCCAAGTGTTCACTGACAGATGAATGAATAATATATATATCACATTTGCTATATATACATATACCAAAATGTATATGTTGTACATATACCAAAATGTATATGGAATATTGTTCAGCCACACAAATGAAGGAAATCCTGTCATTTGCAACAACAGAAATGGACCCTGATGGTATTATGTTAAGTGAAAAAAGTCAGACAGAGTAAGACAAATATCATATGGTCTCACTTATATGTGGAATCTAAAAAAACTGAGCGTAAATTGGTGGTTTCTAGGGGCAGGGGAATGAGGAAAATGGGTGAAAGTGGTCAAAGGGTATAAACCTCAGTTATAAAAGTTCTAGGGATCTAATGCACGGTTAACTACACAGTACTGTGTACTTGAAAGTTGCTAAGAGTAGATCTTTAACGTTCTCACCACACACACACAGACACACACGACTATGTGAGGTGACATGAGCTAACTAATCTTATCGTGGTATTCATTTTGCAATATATGCATATATCAAATCATCATATTGTACACCTTAAACATACACAATGTTATATGTGAATTTTATCTCAATACTGGAAAACATTTTTTGAATAAAGCTTCACAAAGACCTTAGACAATTTCTTTAGGGTTCTAGAGAATTTAATACATCTGTTAACTAAACGACTGTCGGAGACATAACTGGCCAGAGTCCAATGAGCGAATACATACAAAAGGTTTGTGAACAGTAGCATGCCGTATGGATGGAAGGCCCCACTCTCGGTTGGCTGGTTGGTTGGTCAATATATATTTTATTCATTTTTAAAGTTTTTCCCAGCTTTACTGAGTTATAAGTAACAAATAAAAATTGTATATATTTAAGGTGTAAAACATGATGGTTTGATACAAGGCCCCACGTTACTAGTATCACAGCTTTGAAAGTTCTTCTGGAGTATAAGGATTAAAGAAGAAACAGAGATCCGAGGAAAAGAGGTATAAACCATATTGTCATCGTTAAGTAACCCCCCCCCCCCGGACGTATAAACAATATACTATATTTACTATGTATATTATTCTCCTATTTAACAAGGAGGAAAAATAGGACAATGAGAAACGCACTCACCCTAAGATGTGTCTAGACTCATTATGTAACTGGCTTTCTAAAAATAAGAAGTAAAAAGAAGCTCAGTGTATTTTCTGCAGATTATTTAGATGTCCAAGATGTTTATATCAAAAAGAGCTTTAAGCTTTTAGAAAAACACACACACTTACAAAATTTTGCTTTTTATTTATTTGGAATTGTGAATCTAGTCACTTGGCATTTGCCAAAGAAAAAATATTTAAAGCAAGATTGAGGCTGGGCGGGAGGTCGGGGGCGGGTTGCGGGGAGAACTACCCTCCTCCACCCCCCACAGAAAAATTCTATTAGACGCTTTTAGACATTGAGTAAATTATCTCCACACTGCTAACTAAAAGTGTGATGTTGAGTATAAGAGGCCATGACTCGGAGGGGAGAGGAGGAGGGAGAAAGAGGGAGAGCAAGAGAGAGAGAGGGAGAGAGAGAGATCACCACGTGCTTGTCTGAAGCGCTAGCCATGTTGAAATGAGAGCACAGGAGAGGGCAGACCATTTTCCAAGCGCTGGCCCTGTGGGTGGGGGCCGAGGACAGGCATAAAAGCCAAGGACTTAATTAGTCTCAAGACTCCAAACGGAACTCGAGCGTACAGTTGTTGTTGGCCCCAGAACTGACTCAGTCTTCCAGGTGCCAGGCAGGATTTGATTCTCGCCTGCAAACAACTTCCAGTGACCTTGGGAGGTCCGGAAGTGAATCAGAACTCCAGATGCCCAGCCCTGCTGATTCCTTTTTAAGAAATTACCATATGTCCACAAATTAATTGGGGGACTCCTGGGGGGCTCAGTCGTTAAGCGTCTGCCTTCAGCTCAGGTCATGATCCTAGGGTCCTGGGATGGAGCCCCGCATCGGGCTCCCTGCTCGGCGGGAAGCCTGCTTCTCCCTCTCCCACTCCCCCTGCTTGTGTTCCTGCTCTCACTGTGTCTCTCTCTGTCAAATAAATAAATAAAATATTTTTTAAAAAAGGAAAAACAAATTAATTGGTTAGAATGTGACCCATCCAAGCGGTGTATCCCCTAATTTTAAGTGACAAAAGCAGAAGACAAAAGATGTGACCAGTAAGTAGAACTGGCTAGATTTGAACAAAGATATTCATGAATATCTTGAATATGAACGTATCTAGGAGGGAATTTTGCAAAATAAAAAGTTATATTGAAACCATAGAATAACAAGAATTCTTTTCTTTGACTTTGTTGTCATTTTATTTTTGCCATTTCAAAAATGATTACAAGAAAAAGTCAGACAAATGATAACCTAGGAGAAAATATCTGCAACTTACATCACAAAAAACCTAATATATAAAAAATTTTAAATTTCAGAATAAGACCAAAATCCCTACAGAAAAAAAGTTTAAAAAACAAACATTTCTCAGAAAAAAGAAAGGCCCATTTGCTTGTTAACATGTGAGAAAGATGCTTAACCTCAACTCATAATAAGAGATGTAAATTAAAACTGTACTGAGATATAATTTCTCACATATAAAATTGGCCAAAATCCAAAGGCTTGGCAATACACTCACCTGATGATGCTGTGAGGAACCTGATACTCTCAAACACTGCTGGTGGGAGTAAATGAGAGATGCATTTACGGTTAGCCCCAGCATTCTCGCTTCTAGGAACTTACCCGAAGTTAAATAAATACTCAACAGTATATTCGCAAGGTGAGTCACTGCAGAGTTGTTTGTAAAAGCAAAACACTGGAAACAACCCAAATGTTCACCAATGAGGAACTGCTTGAATAAACCCACACAATGAAGTATACATAGTCTTAGAAAAGAATAAGTAAGATTTCTATGGACTGAGAAGGAGTGGTTTGAGGGGTTTCCAGTATACAGTAAGTGAAAAAAAAACGCACAACAGTATATATAAAATGCTATCTTTTTTATAAGAAAGGAAATCAAATAAGAAAAAAAATATATACAAATACATATACATATATGTGTGTGTGTTTGTTTATTTTGCTTATTTTTCCAGAAACTTTAGAAAGATAAACCAGAAATAAATACTAAGAGAGCAAGCACAGGGAGGTAGAGTGAAGAATAGGAAGAGAAATGATACGGATAGAAGCAAGACTTCCCCCTTTTTTTTTTTAATTTAAATTCAATTAGCCAACTTATAGTACATCATTAGTTTCAGATGTAATGTTCAGTAATTCATCAGTTGTGTATAACACCCAGTGCTCATCACATCATGTGACTCCTTAATGCCCATCACTCAATTACTCCATTCCCCCACCCACCTCCCCTCCAGCAACCCTCAGTTTGTTTCCTAGAGTTAAGAGTCTCTCAAGGTTTTTCTCCCTCTCTGATGACATCCCATTATGTTTTCCCTCCCTTCCCCTAAGAACATCTCTGCTGTTTCTTATGTGTCACAAATGAGTGTAACTATATGATAACTGTCTTTCTCTGATTAACTTATTTCACTCAGCATAATACCCTCCACTTGCATCCACATCTGTGTAAATGGTAAGTACTCATCCTTTCTGATGGCTGAGTAATATTCCATCGTATATATGTACCACAGCTTCTTTATCCATTCATCTGCTGATGGACAGAAGCAAGCCTTTCCTAAGCAAGACTTTTTCTTTTAAGATTTTATTTATTTGTCAGAGCAAGAGCGCACAAGCAGGAGGAGTGGCAGGCAGAGGGAGAAGCAGGCTCCCCGCTGAGCAAGGAGCCCGATGAGGGACTCAACCCCAGGATCCTGGGATCCTGACCTGAGCGGAAGGCAGATGCTTAACCGACTGAGCCACCCAGGTGCCCCCAAACAAGCTTTTTTATATAGTTTTGATTTTTGACTCATATAAATGTCTCAAACATTCAAAAAATAGATTAAATTAAATCATAAAGGGAAAGCAACCCTAAAATTGAGGACAAATTTAATTCTATATCAAATGAGTACCACACTGACATACAGCAGAAATTTATTTCAAGTGATCTTTTTTTTTTAAAGATTTTATTTATTTCTTTGACAGAGAGAGACACAGCGAGAGAGGGAACACAAGCAGGGGAAGTGGGAGAGGGAGAAGCAGGCTTCCCATGGAGCAGGGAGCCCAATGCGGGGCTCGATCCCAGGACCCTGGGATCATGACCTGAGCTGAGGGCAGACGCTTAAGGACTGAGCCACCCAGGCGCCCCTCAAGTGACCTTTTAAACACACATTTGAACTATACATTTCTTAATGGTATATAGTCTAGGGACTAAAAGAACTACCAAAAAAGCCTCAAAATTCGTTTTTTTGATGTAATGATGTGCTAATACAAATATTGTAATTATGAATCCTTTTTATGTATCTATGAGGATAAAGCAAATAAGTATGCTAGTTTTATTTGAAAAGAAATTTCCAGTGAAAGGGAAAAAAATATAAAATCGATAAGTTAAGAAAACTTCATAATTTTTTTTACAATAGTTTTATTGAAATATAATTTATCTACCATAAAATTAACCTCTTTAAAGTGTAAAATTCAGGGCGCCTGGGTGGCTCAGTTGGTTAAGCGACTGCCTTCGGCTCAGGTCATGATCCCGGAGTCCCGGGATCGGGTCCCACATCGGGCTCCCTGCTCAGCAGGGAGTCTGCTTCTCCCTCTGACCCTCTTCCCTCTCGTGCTCTCTCTCATTCTCTCTCTCTCAAATAAATAAATAAAATCTTTAAAAAAAAAATAAAGTGTAAAATTCAGGGGCACCTTGGCGGCTCAGTCAGTTAAGCGTCTGCCTTCGGCTGGGGTCATGATCTCAGCGTTCTAGGACTGGCCCTGTGTTAGGCTCCCTGCTGGGGAGTGGGGGGTGGAGTCTGCTTCTCCCTCTCCCTCTGACCCTCACCCCCTCACGCATGCATGCTCTCTCTCTCTCTCTCTCTCTCTCAAATAAATAAAATCTTTAAAAATAAATCAAGTATAAAATTCAGTAGCTTTTAGTATATTCACAGAATTGTACAACCATCACCACTGTCTCATTTTCACCACCTCAAAAGGAAACCCCCTATCCATGACCAGTCACTACCATTTGCCCTCACCCAAAACCCTGGCAACCACTAATCTACTTTCTGTCTCCATAGATTTGTCTATTCTGGACGTGTCGTATCGACAGAATCGTATAACATATGGTCCTTTACAACTGGCCACTTTGTCTTCGAAAAACGTACCAAAATCTGTATTATTTCCTGTGGCTGCTATTATAAACAACCACAAATTAAAACAACAGAAATTTATTATCTCACAGTTCTCAGGGCCAGAAGTCCACAAGAAATATATCAGTAGAGACATGCTCCCTCCAAAGGGTCAAGAGAACTATTGGCTCCTTCTCTTTTCCAACTTCTGGCGGCTGCAGGCATTCCTTGGCTGGTGGCCACACCACTCCAGTCTCTGTCACCACAGTCACATTGCCTCCCTTTGCCCTGTCCTCTTTGTGTCTCTCATCAGAACACTCGTCTTTGGCTTAGGGCCCCTTGGATAATCCAGGATGATCTCATTTCAAGATCCTAACTTAATTACATAGGCAAAGACCTCTTTGCCAAATCCAGTACCATCCACAGGTTCCAGGGACTAGCACATGGACATATATTTACTGGGCTCGTTCACCACACTACAGACTGTCTTCAGACCCCTCCCCAAAATTCACATCCATCCTATAAGCAAAATGCTCACCCCATCTTATCATCCCCCGAAGTCTCAACCCGTTACAGCAACAACTCCGTCCAGAATCTCATCTAAATGTCATCAAAAGTCCCAAGTCTTATCATCTAAATCATCTAAACCAGTTCATGGATGAGACTCTGAGGATGAGCAATCCTAGGGGAAAATTCTTCTCTATCTGCGGGCCTGTGAAATGAGAAAACAAAGTATATACTTCCAAAAACCAATGATGAGACGGCCATAGGATAACAGGAGAGAAGGAAGAAATATAAGGGTCACTGGTCCCCAGCAAGTTTGAAATCCAGCAGGGTAAATTCCATTGGGTTTCAAAACCTGGGAGCTATCCTCTGTGCCCCACACCATCACAGTCCCCTGTACCCATGGCTCCACCCACCTCTGCCTCTGCAACTGTGCTCCATTCTCCGGGCCCAAGGTTCTGTCCTTGGACTCATTCTTCCTTTTTCTTGAAGGTAGCACATGTTTGCAGCTGAGTAGCTTCTATCAGCCTATTTTCAGCCGGTAGAATGTTGGAAGTCCAACAGCCTTCTTTCCTTTAATCCAGTCTCTGTCCCTTCAGTTCAAGTTGGCATGTTCCTGCTGATATAACATTCTCAAAACCTTGTCAGTCTCCTGTGTCTGTCATGAAGCACCACACCATCAGACAAAAGAGTCCTCACAGATCTTTCCTGAATAACTCCACCTCTATTCCTGACTTTTACTGAGATGGTGGTTTGGGCCCCTGAGTCATACACTTAATCTTTATAGCAAAAGTCTGTCTGGCCACTTACACTCTTGTCTTCTCTCCAGAGCATACTTCCCTAGTGGTTAATTTCCTTAATTTAGCATCCTTTGCAATCTGGGTAATTTCCCAAATCATCAAGTGTTAGTTCTTTTTGCTTAACAGTTGCTTCCTCAGTGTATTGCTTTTCATTCAAATTTTACTATAAGCAGCAAGAAAAAAAACAGACCACACCTTCAATTCTTTGCTTGGAAATCCCCTCAGTTAAATACCGAAGTTCATCACTTAAAAGTTATATTTTCCACAAAACTACAGAACACACTTTAGCCAAGTTTTCTGCCACTATATGACAAAGATCGCCGTTCTCCAATTTCCAATAATGTGTTCTTTACTTCCTTTTAAGCCCTCACCAGAAATGCTTTTAATATCCATACTTGTACCAATATTGTGTTGATGATGATATATATATTCTCAAAGGTGACAGAAACTTTCTCTGCCAGGTTCTTCACTTCTTCCTAAGCCCACACCGGAAGCACGTTTCACCTCCGTATTTGTACCAACAACCTCTTCAAGGTGAGCTAGACTTTTCTTATCGGGCTTCTCAAAATTCTTCTGACCTCTACCCAATATCAAATTCCAAGTCACTTTTACATTTTTAGATATTTATCAGGACTTCATTTCTTTTTATTGCCCAACAATATTCCATTCCATGAATTATACCACAATTTTAATCCATTCATCAATTGATGAACGTTTGAATTGCTTTTACTTTTTGGCTATTATGAATAATGCTACTATAAATATTCAGGTACAAATCTATTTGTGAATATATGTTTTCATTTCTCTTGCGAATGTAACTAGGAGTGGAATTGCTTGGTCCTAAGAACTATTATAATATTTTGAGAAACTGCCAAACTGTTTTCCAAAGTGGCTGTACCATTTTACAATTCTACCAACAATATATGAGGGTTCCAATTTTTCCACATCTTTGTAAACACTTGTTATTGTCTGTCTTTTTTACTTTAGCCATCCTAGTGGGGGCTAGGTGGTATCACAGTGTGGTTCTCATTTGCATTTCCCTAATGACTAATAATGTTGATCATCTATCTTTTCATGTGCTTATTGGCCACTTAAATGTCTTGTATGGAGAAAGGTCTATTCAGATTCTTTACCCATTTTCTTAATTGAGTTTTTTGTCTTTTTATTGTCGAATTCTAAGAATTATTTATACACTGTGGATACCAGTTCCTTATCAGATATAGTATTTTGTAAATTTAAGTTGGAAGTGAAAGTCAATATAAATGATTGACTTCTTTTTCTTGACATATTTCCTACCCCGCCTGTTTATAAATAGAACCTAAAGGCAGTGAATCTTAAGTAACAATAAATCCACCTATCCCCAGATCATAATTTCCAAAAACTTTCCCCCACTAAAATGAACCAAGACTCCTTGAAAAATTAGTGATCCAAGGGCGCCTGCGTGGCTCAGTTGGTTAAGCAGCTGCCTTCAGCTCAGGTCATGATCCCAGGGTCCTGGGATCGAGTCCCTCATTGGGTTCCCTGCTCAGCTGGGAGCCTGCTTCTCCCTCTCCCTCTGCCTGCTGCTCTCCCTGCTTGTGCTCTGTCTCTCTGTCTCTCTCTGTCAAATAAATAAATAAAATCTTTAAAAAAAAGAAAGAAAGAAAAATTAGTGATCCCAAGTCTGAATCAGGAACAAACAAAATGAGCATATAATACCAGAAGCTATTAAAGACTAATGGGGTAAGAGTTGGGGACTTGTCCCCAAAGGATCAGGAACTGGGAGGAATCTCCACTGGCCAAATTTGGGATGATATGAGCATTTAAAAGAATTATAACTATAGATGATTATAAATATTAGATAAATAGAATCCAAGAGTCCAGAGTGATATTAAAAGCAGAGGGCTAGAGAAAAAGAAGAAAACTCATTCATCATCACTGGAGGTAACTATTAAACAAACTCCCCTCTCTAAGAAATTGGCAATTAAAGAGAAAAAAATAAGTATTGATCACTACCTTCTAAGGAGAAACAATACTGCATCCCCATTTGATGAGGAAAACCTCACTTTTATGGAAGAACGCCAGATAATAAACAGAGGAGGAGAAATACAACTGAAAATTCACTATTCTCCAAACCCTAATAAAGAAATAGATTCAGGCAAGAATCATCAATGCATGCTAAAACAAAAAAGCGAAAACAAAAACACCAGGTGAAGATGTTTGTGCAACAGGATAGTCACAAAGTACAAAAGTATCAACCAACATAGTCCTTGCTAATGGTAAAGGCGAAAGAACTGGTGATTACGTTAAATGCTATGGACTGAATGTTTGCGTCCCCTCATAATTCATATATTAAAGTCCTAACCCGCAGTGAGACTGTATTAGGAGATGGGGTCCTTAAGGAATTAATTAAGATTAAAAGAGGTCATAAAGGTGGGGGCCCTGATCTGATAGGATAGTGTCCTTATAAGAAGAGATCCCAGAGAGTTCATTTTCTACACACACACACCCCTCAAGGAAGAGCCACATGAGGACACAATGAGAAGGCACCTATCTATAAGCCAGGATGAGAGCCTTCACCAAGAACCGACCCTGCTGGAGGTCCTTGATCACAGACTTCTAGCCTCCAGAACTGGGAGAAAGTAAATTTCTGTTGTTTAAGCATCTGGTCTGTGGTATTTTGTTATAGAAGCCTGAGCAGATTAATATACCAACTAATCAAAGTTAGCATTGCTAAGAGCAGAATAATCAGCTATGACACAGTATGAGGTACATGGCATGACCTATAAAAGGAATTTTCTTGCCAAAAATGTTTAACCTGAATCTAAATAAGCCATTCAACCTAACTGCCAGTTTATAGGAAATACAAGTGCCTCAGTCAGGGTTCTAGAAGATAACAGATGGTATGCTCAAATCACTACTCAAAATGCAGTAAAGGGGGCTACTTTTGCTTCTGGCCAAGATAGAACAGCAGAAACCAGATTTGCCCTTCTGTCTGAAACAACCAAACAATGGACAAAATATATGGAAAAAAAAAAAACAGTTTTCAAGATATTGGACATCAGGCACTGAAGAACAGTAATCCATGAAAGACAACAGGTCAATTAAGAATTTATTGCCAAACTCACCTTGAATTGCCTAATTTGCAAAAATGAAGACAGGCCCTTTAAATATTTTCCTTTTGCCAACTGGCACAATGTTAAGTGTTGTCAGTGAAGGGTGCAGGGGTGATATTGCAGGAGAAAGGAGTTTTGCTCCCTGGCTCAAGTGTGCTTGCCGGGCAGACCTCCTAACACATATGCAGTTTCCCCAGTACCAGGCTCCCGGAGCCAGGCAATTGTATCTACGAGAAACCTACAGCTAACACTGTACAGCACAGTGAAAGACTGAGATCAGGAATACTGCAAGGATGTCTATTCTTTTTTTTTTTTTTTTTTAGACAGAAAGCAGTTTTTCTTTATTAGGGTTTTTAGAAGCACTCCTGCACTGTTGATAGAGGCCCCGACTGGGGCATGCGACAAGCAGTCAGCTGAGGAGGGAGGGCTGTCTCCTGCCCAGGCTCCGTAAGGTACCTGTCTGACCCTGCTCCGGGCTTCAGTTTACCCAGCTGTGAAAGGGTACAGTGTCTGTCTATAATCACTGACATGCTTACCTCTGCCTCTGAAAACTCCCACACACTGTGGCCCCATCAGAGGACACCCTGGAGCGGGGCCACCCCCACAGGTCACGCTAGGTCACACCAGGGTCAGGCCATCGTCCTGGGAGGACAAGGTGACACCCACAGCCCTGCCAGGGTTTACTCTGAGCTTCCCCCCGGGGGGGGGGGGGGTCTCAGCCACCTGGGCTGGTGTCCCCGGACGCTGGACACACACCTGCCTGTCCTCCCCCCCTCCTTTGCACACCTGCCGCCTTCCCCTGTTGTCCGCCCCCACTCTTCAGTTAGCGTTCTTTTCTCCTCTACAGAAACTTTCTAGAACACGGACCCCATCATGGAATTTCCTTGACCGAAGGCATTAGGTGGTGCCGGGGCCTGTGGAACGCTGTCCAGATCCGCGGGGAGGACGAGGGTCCCGCCCAGGACGAGCCCCCAGGTGCCACCCACTAAGGGGCTCCCCGCGGTTTACGGGTTCAAGAACAATGTAGGAAAAACCAGCGTCTTCACCCCGGAGAAGCCAGCAGTCCAGGAACCGAGCGTTTTCGGGCCGCGGTGGAGACGCGCAGTTCGGCCGTGTCAGTCTGTTCGCGGGCGTTTCATTGTCTTGTTTCTTAAGGACGATGTTAAGCAGGAATCATTGCCCAGTGTGGGTAACTGATGGCTGTTGGTGCATAAGGAGCTGCTGATTTTGTATGTTTGTTTCGGGCGTTTCTTTCTGTAACTGCGCATCTTTCCAGACAGTCCTATCATTCTCTGTTTGGGGCTGCTTCCCTGACTTCCCGTCGTTGACTCGCGGGTGGCGCAGGAATTAGCCCCTGCGGGTGCTGGTGGCCAAGACTGTGTTCAGCCGGCGGTGGGAGAGTCTGCGGGTGGCTGGATGGTGGACCGTGGGCTGCAAGCCCTTCTGAGCCCATGTGCATGCGGCTGGATCAGGGGCTGAAGCCGCCGGCTCCGATCTAAGGATGTCTATTCTAACCATGGCTATTCCACATCGTACTAGAGATTCTAGCCTATGAAATAGGGCAAGAAAATAAATAAAAATGCATCCAGATTGGAAAGACAGAACTACAACTGTCTTTTTTTTTTTTTTTAAGATTTTATTTATTCATTTGACAGAGCGGGAGAGAGAGCACAAGCAGGGGGAGCGGCAGGCAGAGGGAGAGGGAGAAGCAGGCTTCCCACCGACCAGGGAGCCCGATGTGGGGCCCCATCCCAGGACCCTGGGATCATGACCTGAGCCGAAGGTAGACACTTAACCGACTGAGCCACCCAGGCGCCCCGAAGTAAAACGGTCTTATTTTCAGGTGAAATTATCATCTATCTAGAAAATCCAAAGAAATTTACAAAAAAGCTATGAGGACTAGTATGAGTTTATCAAGCCTGCAGAATACAAGATCAATTTACAAAATCAACTATATTTACACTAGCAATGAATAAAAGAAAATTAAAATTTAAAAATAGCATCTATAATAACATCAAAATAGATATTTAAGGATAAATTTGGCAAAAGGTTTATCTGTACAGTGACAGTGATAAAATATTGCAGAGAGAAATTAAAGAAGATCTAGGGATGCCTGGCTGGCTCAGTCAGTAGAGGATACAATACTTGATCTTGGGGTTGTGGGGCTCAAACTCACAATGGGGCCAGAGTTTACTTAAAAAAAAAAAAAAGATCTAAAATAAATGGAGAGCTATAGCATAGGGCCAAAGATGTTGACTCTCCCCAAACTGATCTATAGCTTCAATGTAATCGCAATCAAAATCCTAGTAGGATCTTGTGTAGAAACTGACAAACTTATTCTAAATTCATATAGACATGCAAAGGACATAGAACATCCACATAACTTTGAAAAAGAACATACACTACATACTGTAGTATACTACCTGATTTCAAGACTAATCAAGACAGTGTGGTATTAGCATAACAAAGAGATCAATGAGACAGAATAGAGGGTCCAAAAATAGACTTACATTTATATGGAAAACTGATTTTCAACAAAGATGCAAAAGTAATTCAGTGGAGAAAGGATGATCTTTTATTTTACCAAAATATTTTAGAAATTTAAAGAATACTGGGGCACCTGGGTGGCTCAGTCATTAAGCATCTGCCTTTGGCTCAGGTCATGATCCCAGAGTCCTGGGATCGAGCCCTCCTCGAGCTCCCTGCTCAGCAGGGAGTCTTCTCCCTCTCCTTCTGCTCCTCTCCCTGCTCATGCTCTCTCTCTATGTCTCTCTCCTCTCTCTCAAATAAATAAATAAAATCTTTTTAAAAAATGTAAAGAATACTTTTAAAAAAGCTTAGGAGCGGTTAAGCAGCCAACTCTTGATTTTGGCTCAGGTCATGATCTCAGGGACCTGGGATCAAGAGCCCCCCATGGGGCTCCTTGCTCAGTGGGGAGTGTGCTGGACATTCTCCCTCTCCCTCTGCCCCTCCCCCAACTCATTCTCTTTCTCTCTCATAAATAAATCTTTTTAAAAAAATAAAATTTTAAAAGCTTAAAATAGTAAATTTTACATTACATCTATTTTACCACAAATAAATTTTTAATTGAAATAGAGGAATATAAAGCAAATATGACAAATGTTAACAATTATTAAAATTAGTTGGTGGATATATATGAGTCCTTATTTATACTCTTTCAACTTTTCTATATTAGAAAATTCCCATAATAAGTCGGTTTTGAATTTTTAAGGAAAGCAACAGTACTGACTGTGAGGGAAGAAGAAAGGAGGAAAAACAGTTAAAGCAAGAAAGAGGAGAAAAGGGGCGCCTGGGTGGCCCAGTCGGTTAAGTGTCAGCCTTCAGCTCAGGTCATGATCCCACGGTCCTGGGATCAAGCCCCACATCAAGCCCCACATCGGTCTCCTTGCTCAGCAGGAGCCTACTTCTCCCTCTTCCACTGCCTGCCGCTCCCCCTGTTTGTACTTTCTTTCTCTCTCTCTCTCTCTCTGTATCAAATAAATAAATAAAATGTTTAAAGAAGAAAAAGAAAGAGGAGAAAAGAGAGAAAGAGAAGGGAAAAGAAAGTTCCTTCTGTCTGTGACACTAATCATTGCAAGACGGAGATTCCCACTACATAGACTCCCATATGCACACAGGAGAGCAGATGCTCTTCAGCTCACACCTGTAGAAGTTACACAAACATCCAGGAAAGCACATTTCTCGGTAGGACTACAGCAGGAGGGAAGCTGTGCAGGTTTTGCCCTGCACCAAGGCACCACAAAGCAGACACTGTAGATCTACATATTTGTTATTACAACCTTCCAAAAAAGAGAATCTATAAGCTCAGGCGGGCCCTGTAAGCTCGGTTGACATTGAGAGGGGGGAAAAAGAACAAATATTCGGGTCCTAAAGGGTTAAAGCTTGGGCTAGAACATTACATAGTACTGTTTTAGTTAACAAAACCATTTTGTGCTTAATCATAGTAAAATGATATTTCATATGGAAATATTTGAGGTAATTTCATATTACTTTTATTCTTGTTCCTCAAAAAAGAAAATAAATAGCATTTCTAAAGAGCTGTGTTTAATAGCTATATGCAAAAAAACAAAACTAAACCACTTTCTTGAAAATAAACTCAAAATGGATTAAAGACCTAAATGTAACACCTGAAACCATAAAACTCTTAAAAGAAAACAAAGGCAGTAAACTCTTAACATCAGTCAGCAAATTTTTTTTGGATTTGTCTTCTCAGGCAAGGGCAACAAAAGCAAAAATAGACAATTGGGACTATATCAAACTAAAAAGCTTTTGTACAGGGAAGGAACCCATCAACAAACCAAAAAGGCAATCTACTGAAGGGGAGAAGATATTTGCAAATGATATATCCAATGAGGGGTTAATAACCAAAATACACAAAGAACTCACACAACTCAACCAAAAACAAACAATCTGATTAAAAAATGGGCAGAGGACCTGAATATACATTTTTCCAAAGAAGCCATACAGATGGGGCGCCTGGGTGGCTCAGTTGGTTAAGCGACTGCCTTCGGCTCAGATCATGATCCTGGAGTCCCAGGATCGAGTCCCACATCGGGCTCCCTGCTCAGCAGGGAGTCTGCTTCTCCCTCTGACCCTCTTCCCTCTCGTGCTCTCTATCTCTCATTCTCTCTCTCTCAAATAAATAAATAAAATCTTTAAAAAAAAAAAAGAAGCCATACAGATGGCCAACAGACACATGAAAAGATGCTCAACGTCGCTCATAATCAGGCAAATGCACATCAAAATCACAGGGAAATATCACCTTACACCAGTCAGAACGGCTAGTATCAAAAAGACAAAATAATAATATAAGCAAAAGCACAGAGGACTACAGGGGAAGGGAGGGAAATCTGAAGGGTGAGAAATCAGAGAGGGAGACAAACCATGAGAGACTCTGGACTCCGGGAAACAAACTGAGGGCCTCAGAAGGGAGGGGAGTGGGGGGATGGGGTAACCAGGTGATGGGTACTAAGGAGGGCATGTGTTGTGATGAGCACCGGGTGTTATACATAACTAGTGAATCACTGAACACTACATCAAAAACTAATGATGTACTATACGTTGGCTAACTGAACATACTAAAAAAAATTTTTTAAAAAGCAAAAAAAAAAAAAAAAAGACAAGAAATAACAAGTATTGGTGAAGATGCTGAGAAAAGGGAACCCTCATGCTCCGTTGGTGGAAAAGTAAATTGGTGCAGCCACCGTGAAAAAACAGTATGGAGGTTCTTCAAAAAACTAAAAATAGACATACATATAATCCAGTAATTCCATTTCTGGGTATTTCCCCAAAGAAAAGAAAAACACTAATTCGAAAGGATATATGCACCTCTTTGCGCATTGCAGCATTTATTTATATTAGACAAGGGGCACCTGGCTAACTCAGTTGGTGGAGCATGTGACTCTTGATCTCAGGGTTGTGAATTTGAGCATAGAGTTGGGCATAGAGATGACTTAGAAAAGTGGGGGGGGCGCCTGGGTGGCAAAGTCGGTTGCATCCTACTCTTGGCTTCTGCTCTGGTCATGATCTCAGGGCCGTGGAATCGAGCCCCACATCCAGCTCCATGCTCAGTGAGGAGTCTGTTTGGGAATCTCTCTCTCTACCTCTCCCTCTGCCCTTCCCCACTGTTCTCTCTCTCCCTCTCAAAATAAATATGTAAATCTTAAAAAAAAAAAAGAATAGTACAATAGCCAAGATATGAAAGCCATCTAAGTGTCCATCGATAGATGAATGGATAAAGAAGGTGTCAGAGATGTTTAAAAAAAAAAAGGGATGTGAGAGATGTAGATTTAGATATAGATACCTAATGGAATAGTATTCAGCCATAAGAAAAAAGAAATCTTGCCATTGGCTACAACATTGATGGACCAAGATGCTGAGTGAAATAATTCAGACAGAGAAAGACAAATACTACATGATTTCACTTACCCGTGGAATCTAAACAAACAAACAAAACAAAACAGACTCATAAATACAGAAAACAAACTGGTGGTTGCTGGCGGGGGCGAAGGCGGGTGGGAAGATGGACGAAATAGGTGAAGGTGATTAAGAGGTACAAACTTCTAGTTATAAAATAAATAGGTCACAGGGATAGAAAGCACAGCATAGGGAATATAGTCAGTAATACTGTAATAACTTTATATGGTGACAAATAGTAACCAGAGTCGTCCTGGTGATCATTTTTTAATATATATAAATGTCTAATCATTATGTGGTACACCTGAAACTAATATAATATTGTATGTCAACTATACTCCAAATTTATAAATAAATAATTGATGTTCTTCACGTCACCACTGATGTTTAAAATTACAGGTCTAGACTAATCATGTTTAAAATGTTTTTAAATGCATGGATATACCTGCTTTCCAAAAAGCATTAGCCACTTTGAAGAACTCATGATCTTTCTGGGATTAAATGTATCAGCTATAAAAGTGACGCCCACTCAGCACTGGTTTCCAGGAGTTGATCGCATTTTTTTCTTCCCAGCTCCCACATCTCTAATGTGGGAGCTGATGTGATGGACCATAGAAACACTTCAGAAGGCAATGTAAAAAAAAAAAAAGCAGTGGGAAAATCCCTAAAAGCCCGCATTACTGATAAAACAACAGCGGGAGCTGTAAAGTGATTTGGGAACACAAAGTGCCTGAAAGTACCATATGCATTTAATCAAAATAAGCCTCAGAAACAAGAAATAATATCCCAAAATATTTCACTGGCTTAAGGGATTTTTAATGAGAAAAAACATCCTAGTCTGATTAAACCTATGAATAAACCATATATTAGACAAAAATTCTTGTTCACGTTAAGCAGTCTCCCCTCTATTAGCAATAATCGCGCCTCGGATAAACCTCATTGGCCACGATAATGCCACTGCACAAATACTACCCTCGAATACTCTTCACTGCTATCAGAGCTTGGAATCAACCTAGAAAAGGATAAAAGCTCCCACTGGCTCACCATACCTTTAAGCCTGAGGACTTTTGGCAAAAGATTCCCAGAAAATTGCTCAGCTGACCCAGAGATTAACCCATTTGTAAATGCATCCAGTAGTCACTGAGCATGCTGGGGTTTTATTCATTTAATGAATGAATACTGTTCTAATGCAAATCTGTAGGTGGTTAAAAATAAAGGACCCCATTTAATCCTACTCCGGACTTCTTGTTTTGCTTCTCAATACAGGACTGCTGTGGATATGTCAATGCTACTTCCAGAATTACAGATTCCTACAGAATAATTCAAGGATACTAATGTTGAGGCAGCTCTTTCTGCCCACTGGTCCCATCCCCATGCTATAATAAAACCACAACAAACAAACAAACAACGATACTGATGCTAAAAGCAGGAGGACAAAGAACTCCATGCACTTTGCTCAGACACTATTCATTCAGACTCTTAGGTGTAAGGACGCCTGGGAAGCTCAGTTGGTTAAGTGTCTGCCTTCCGCCTGGGTCATGATCCCAGCGTCCTGGGATGGAGCCCCACATCCGGCTCCCTGCTTAGCGGGGAGCCCGCTTCTCCCTCTACCTGCAGCTCCCCCCGTTTGTGCTCTCTCTCTCTGACAAATAAATAAAATATTAAAAAAAAAAAGAATTCTTACGTGTAAAAAACAAACAAAAAAGCAAATGATGCATTCTACATGCATGATCGACAGTGGTCAAAAACATGGCTCTATGCAAGACCAAAAAAAAGAAAGAAAGAAAAAGAAATAAGCTAACATTAAATTGCAATAATTTGGGCGCCTGGGTGGCTCAGTCATTAAGCGTCTGCCTTTGGCTTAGGTCATGATCCCAGGGTCCTGGGATCAAGTCCCATATTGGGCTCCCTGTTCAGCAGGAAGCCTGCTTCTCCCTCTTCCACTCCCCCTGCTTGTGTTCCTGCTCTCGTGCTCTCTCTCTGTCAAATAAATAAATAAAATCTTAAAAAAAAATTAATTGCAATAATTCAAAGACCATAAGACTGGAAGAGCCATTAGAAGCCATCAAAAATATAATAAGATTCCAGACTATGAGTTCTATCCAATTTATATTTTCAATGATTAGCAAGTTACCTGCCACATGATAGGAGGGTGAACAAATAAATAAATGAGTTGATGTCCTCTGCTGTGATAGAGAACTGTAATATCTAGTCTCTGCTTCTTCTATAATAATAGAATACCAAATTTTCAGCTGGGTACAGGACTGCCCCGAATCAAAACTACATTTCCCAGTCTCCATTGCAGCTAGATGCACATATAATTAAGTTCTAACCAATGAGATAAACGTAGATGTGGAATGCTCTATTTTCTTTGCTTCTTCCTTCCTGCTGGCTGGAATGCAAGGATAAAGGCTAGAGTTCCAACAATCATCTTGTAGACCAAGAGGTGACCCTGGGAATTAAACTAACCCAGGGTGGAGCCACACAAGACGGATGTGGCCTGAGTTTCTGACCCAGGGAGTTTCAGAATATTCCAGTACTGATAACCCTTCACATTCTCAAATGTGAAATAAACTTGTATCTTCCTTCAGTCACTGATATTTGCAGGTTTCCTTTATTTGCAGCTAAACCAATCTTAAATAATACACATGCTTTACTTAATCATTTCCCTACTGCCTGTTTAGCTAGTTTTCCATTTTTAGCCTCTTCAAATAGTGCCACCACCACGAAAGGGGCTAAAAAACTTTTCCTGTAAAGAGACAGACAATAAATATTTTAGGGTTTGCAGGGCACATATGGTCTCTCACATATTCTTCTTCTTCCTTTTTTTTTTTTTTTTAACATCTCCTTAAGAATGTAAAAGCCATCCCTCGCTCATAGGCTGTACAAAAACAAACTCTACAGCCCAGATTTGACCTGCGGGCTGCAGTTCACAGACCCATGTTTTAAGGCAATCACTCCAAACTTTTTTCCAGCCTCAGAACTCACTATACGGACAAAATTTTATTGGTGTGCAAATATGTAAAAGAGACTAAGAGTTGGCCTGGTTGGGTTGAGCTGTTTGCTTTTCTCCTCTTTATTCTCACCTCTGACCCCCACTGCCCAAAAGGACTTCCCCAAGCCACAAGGTTCCTTAGAAGGCACTTTGAAAACCATTGATCTTTGACTTAACACTTTGCAGCCTCTGTCATCTATTTGTTCAAGTGCTACAGTAAGTCTAGGAGCTTTTTTTTTTTCTTAAGAAAATCTCAATCATAACAGCAGGTCATCCTTTAGAGTCTCTACTCTATATGTAGTAATGTTGTAGGTACGCAAATATATATACACACACACATACATACATACACTCATGCACACATACCTATGTATTTATGAGGAAATAGGTTATTTTCAACATAAAATCTGATGGTCGATAATTCTTCCTATACAGGAAGGTAAGTGATGCCACTATTCACATAAATAGGGACATAAATTGTATATTGCTCCCTCCTGTTTACAAAGACTGGCAAGGAAGGGAAGGCACACTTATGGCTATAATTGCCTTAAAGAGATTGCAGACTATACTTTTAAACTTCAGCCATGCTTCAGAGGTAAAGGTGAAGGCCCAAAGATTACTCTTTATTCAACAGAACATCTTAGTTTTTAGAACATCTTGGACATTTGAGGGTAGCAATGGAAGTCTAATGAATGAGTCCTAGAGGCCTAACACTGTGCAGTGTGGAAAATGAACATGAATTTTAAGGGTTTGGGGAGCTCTTTGAGTAAAAGGAGAAAAAAAAAGAGACATGGGAGAAGTGAGACCTAGGACAAAACACAACTAGGGAGAAGTTATCAGTTGCTAGGTAATAGAGATATATTACCTAACATATGTAATAGGTAATGGAAATAATAGGAATAGAGATACGATACTAAGTTTTGTACTGCTTACTGACCTCTGTTGATATATAGCTCCTCTTTAATACCCCCAACTTTCAGTAAAATCAGTCACATATAGACCTATCCTAAAGATAGAGTAAGGGGAATTATATGGAAAAGGAGATGCATTACATCTCTTTTGGTGTAATATTTAAATAATATAGAAACAAAAGAGAGAGAACACTTAAGATTGCAAGATGAGAAGCAGGGAACACGCATTTAATGAGAGCAGGACACTGGAGCTTGGGCTGTCTATGATTTCTTTAAAGATATTCTGGGTGGAGGGGACCACCTGGGTGGCTCAATCGGTGAAGCCTCTGACTTTGGCTCAGGTCATAATCTTGGGGTCTTGGGTTGGAGCCCTGTGTCAGGCTCCCTACTCAGCGGGAAGTCAGCCTCTACCTCTCCCTCTCCCTTTGCCACCCTCTCCACCGGCTCGTGCTCTCTCTCTCTCAAATAAATAAATAAAATCTTTTTTAAAAAAATTTTTAGGGGCACCTGGGTGGCTTAGTCAGTTAAGTGTCTGCCTTCAGCTCAGGTCATGATCCCAGGGTCCTGGGATCGAGCCCCACATAGGGCTCCCTGCTCAGCGGGGAGCCTGCTTCTCCCTTTCCCTCTGTTGCTTGCCCTGCTTGTGCTTTCTCTCACTCTCCTGCTTTGTCAAATAAATAAAATTTTTTAAAAAAATTTTTAAAGATATTCTTGGAAGATGTTGAGAGGATATTAAATATTAAGAGGAATGGTAACCCCAGAGCCCTAGAGCACTGGAGGGCATCTACACTGGTACTGCTTCAGTTGCATACACATGCATTCTATTTAATTTATTTCACAAAAAAGGGAATCACAATTTTTATGTATTTCTCTAAGACATCTTTTTAATCAATACATATAGACATTCTTTTTAATATCTGATACAGTAATTATTTATTTATTTGAGAAAGAGAGAGAGAGCACATGAGTGGGGGGAGGGGCTGAGGGGGAGGGAGAGGGAGAAAGAATCTCAAGCAGACTCTAAGCTGAGGGTGGAGCCCAACTCGGGGCTCAATCCCACAACCCTGAGATCATGACTTGAGCCAGAACCAACAGTCAGATGCCCAATCAACTGAGCCACCCAGGCACCCCCTATTTTTTTAATTAATTTATTTATTTGAGAGAGAGAGAGAGAGAGAGAGTGCATGTGCACAGGCACATGAGTAGGGGGAGGGGCAGAAGGAGAGGAAGAGAGGCAGACTCCCCACTGACCGTGGAGCCCCACACAGGGCTTAATCTCACTACCCTGAGATCGGACACTTTACCAAATGAGCAACCCAGGTGCCCCTAGCTGATACAATATTTAATATTTTGGTATAATATTATATGAATGCACCAAAATTAATTTGACTATTTCCATGTTGATCACCAAAGGTAATTCCAATTTTTACTATTTTGCATAATGTTATAATGAGTAAGTACTCATACATACACACACACTCACACATGCTCCTATATGTAGAGCAGATACCTAGACATGTTCCCTCCACCTCACACACCAAAACCAACAATTGGTTCTGCAAGACTTACTGAGCTCAGACTTCCAAAATAAACTATCCTTCAAGTCTTGATTCTCCAGTTTCCATTATGGTCAATGAAGGAGATAAAAACTAGGTAAGACATGAATCAGATTTTTCCCCTCCAACCCAATCAGTAGCCAGATTTCACTTATGAAATAATCTCTCCCTTTTCTATTGTTTATTTCCCATCATTTCCTACCTATGATCAAGTCTATTACTCAGGCTTCCTCTATCCCATTAATAGTTATTTCTCTTGTGGCACCAGTCCAAGTTGTTATAATCGTTATACCTAAATATTCAGTAAGACTAGTTTCCTTTCAGTGGCTTTTTTCCTAGAATATTTCACCTTTGTTGTATCTATTTATTCTTTAAACTGAATGTTAGAATCATTTGGTCAGATATTTTTAAAATTAGGGGGTTGCATTAAATCTGTTAATGAAATTTAAGAAAACTGGGGGCAACTGGCTGGCTCAGTCGGTAGAGCATATGACCCTTGATCTCAGGGATGTAAATACAAGTCCCATGTAGGGTGTAGAGATTACTTAAAAATAAAATCTTTAGGGGCCCCTGGTGGCTCAGTCAGTTAAGCATCCAACTCATGATCTCGGTTCAGGTGTTGATCTCAGGGTGGTGAGTTCAAGCCCCTCGTTGGGCTCCATGCTGGGCGTAAAGCCTACTTAAAAAAATAAATAAAATCTTTAAAAATAAGTTAACTTAAGAGAACTATCATTTTACAGTTCACATTTGGCATAGAAAAATAAATGAACACTACATAGTCAAAAATAACAAGCACAGGGGTACCTGGCTGGCTCAGTCAGTAGAGCATATGACTCTTGATTTCAGGGTTGTAAGTTAGAGCCCCACAGTGGGTACAAAGATTACTTAAAAATAAAAAAATTGGGGGGGGCGCTTTGGTGGCTCAGTTGGCTAAGCAACCGACTGTTGGTTTCGGCTCAGGTCATGATCTCAGCGTCCTGGGATGGAGCCCCACATCGGGCTCCCTGCTCAGTGGAGAGTCTGCTCCCTCCCCCTCTGCCCCCCCAAATAAATATATAAATCTTTTTTAAAAACAACAAAATAAAATCTAAAAAATAAATAAATAATAAAACATCTTTTAAAAAATTTAATAAATAACAAGCACATGGGGAAACAAGGTATCAAGAGTGAGATCAGCAGGAGAAAAATACTCAGCAGAAACAGACCCACAAAGACTACAAATATTGAATTTACTGACAGGTTTTTTTTAAACTATGCTTACTATGTGTGTCAGCTTTTTCTAAATGACAAACCACCTGAACTCAATGGCTTAGAACAACAAACTTTTTTTTTAAGATTTTATTTGTTAATTTGATACAGAGAAAGAGAGAGAGCACAAGCAGAGGGAGCGGCAGGCAGAAGAGAGAGGGAGAAGCAAACTCCCCGCTGAGCAGGGAACCTGACACGGGGCTCGATCCCAGGACCCTGGGATCATGACCTGAGCCGAAGGCAGATGCTTAACTGACTGAGCCACCCAGGCGCCCTTAACAACAAACATTTCTATTACTCATGAATTTGGGTTAGTTGGGAGCATTTTCTGATCTGGGCAGACTCAGCTAGGGCTGGATGGTCTAGGATGGCCTCATCCGTATCTGGGACTGCGGGAATGCCTGGAATGGTTGGAAATGCTGCGGTCTCCTTCTACATGTCCCGCCATCTTCCAAGAGGCTAGCCCAGGACCGTTCACATACTAACAAAGCATAGCCAGTAGGATGAGAAGACAAGCCCTAATGCACTAGCCCTTTTGATGCCTTTTCTTAGGAATTTGCTACTTCCCCACTAACCCAAGTGTGTCACATAGCCAAACGGAGAGACAGCATGGATATCCATATCCAAGAGTATGGTAATTCTGGCGGCCATTTTGTAAAAAATCTCCCTCACTGTATTTAAAGAAATGAAATACAAGCTTGAACTGTGTGAAGAAAATAGGAAACAACAAAAAGAGATCTAGCAGAGAGTATCACTCTAGGATCCAGGCAAGAAGGCAAGCAGGGCCACATACTTTAGAGTCCTTATTATCACAAACACGCATAAAAAGAAAGAATGCATGAGGACCACTGTCACTCAGGATCATGCACGCTCCTTTCTTATAGCTAACACCCTGCGGAATCTTTCTGTCATCAAAAACTGCATCTAAAAGCTGTGAAGCTGTTTGTGTTCTGCCTCTGCCACCATCAGAGACAGACACTCCTTCAGCGATTTAAGGGACAGGAATATGCTAAAGTCAGAATAAAGAAAACTTGTCAAATCCTTTCTCTCAGTTAACATAAATTCAATGAGTCCTTGCAAAACTGTACTGTTTCCCAGAAATGCCACACATCCATTTATTTTTGTTAGGGATAAGCCCGCTAAACGATTTAAAACAAACAATGAAACAAAGAAAAAAACTGATTTCTTTTTAAATAAAAGACATAATAACAGTATTCGAAACTCACTGGACATGTTTCAAAGGAAATTAAAGATAGAACTAATAAACTAGAAAGTAAATCAGAAGCCAGAATGCAGCTAAGAGAAACAAAAGTTGCAAAATGTAACAGGGGAAAAGGTCTGCATTTTTTTTTTTAAAGATTTTATTTATTTATTTGACAGAGAGATAGAGAGAGAGCACAAGTAGGCAGAGTGGCAGGCAGAAGGAGAGGGAGAAGCAGGCTTCCCGCGGAGCAGGGAGCCCGATGCAGGGCTCGATCCCAGGACCCTGGGATCATGATCTGAGCCGAAGGCAGACGCTTAACCGACTGAGCCATCCAGGCGCCCCTAACCTGCATTTAATCAGCGTTCCAGTAGGAGAGGAGATAAATGGAGCAGAAGTGATAAGTGTAGAGAGAATGACTGATAATTTTCCAAAATAATGGAAAACACCAATACACAGATTCAAGGAACCTAATGTACTCCAAGAATAGATAAAAACAACAAATATACAACTAAATGCATCATAATAAAACAGCAGAAGAACGAAGACAAAAAATCTTAAAAGCATCTAAGAGTAGGGGCGCCTGAGTGGCTCAGTCAGTTAAGCAACAGACTCTGGATTTCAGCTCAAGTCATGTTCTCAGGGCCGTGAGATCGAGCCCTGCATTGGGCTCTGCACTAAGCGTAGAACCTACTTGGGATTCTTTCCCTATGCCCCTCTCCCTGTTCATGTGCACATGCATTCTCACTCTCTCTCAAATAAATAAATCAATCTTTAAAAAAAAAAAAAGCATCTAAGGGGCGCCTGGTGACTCAGTCGGTTAAGCATCTGCCTTTGGCTCAGATCATGATCCCGGGATCCTGGGATCGAGTCCCACATCGGGCTCCTTGCTCAGCGGGGAGCCTGCTTCTCCTTCTCCCTCTGCCCCTGCTCATGTATGCACTTTCTCTCCCTCTCTCCCTCTCCCTCTGTCAAATAAATTAACAAAATCTTTAAAAAGTATAATAAAATCAAATATAAAAAGCATCTAAGAATAAAGACAAATTAACTTGAGAAGAGCTAGACTGACAGTCAACAGCAATAAGGGAAACAAGAAAGCAGCAGAATGATATCCTCAATGTTCTATAAAAAAGTAATTGCCAATGGGGGCACCTGGGCGGCTCAGTCGTTAAGCGTCCACCTTCGGCTCAGGTCGTGACCCCAGGGTCCTGGGATCGAGCCCCACATCGGGCTCCCTGCTCATGGGAAGCCTGCTTCTCCCTCTCTCTCTCTCCCTGCTTGTGTTCCTTCTCTCTCTGTGTCTCTCTCTGTCAAATAAATAAATAAAATCTTAAAAAAAAAGTAATTGCCAATGTAGAGTCCTGTACAGACCAAAAATAGCCTTAAGAAGGACAAATAAAGGCCTTTCCAGACAAACAAAAACAGAGTTGGTCACCAGCAAATCTTCACTAAGGGAAACTCTCATAGTTGTAATTTCAGGCATGTAGAATGTGACACCACAGAGAAAGTCTGAGATACAAGAAGGAAAGAAGAACAAAGAACAAGGAGAATACATCTGCCTATCTGAACAACTAGAACTGAATAAAATGATCATCAAGGAATGCATCATGCAGGTTTTCCCCCAGATGCTGCAGCCCTGGCCCCAAGAAGCTTTATACCCAAAAGAGGTGGCTGGCTACGTTTTAAGGGCCTAGAAAAATGATGGAATTATTGATTATAGGACAAAGATTCCCTTCAATCCCACCAACCGCAAGAAACATGGTAAAAACACAAGACCAGAAAAGAAAGGGCTCCAGTGGACACAGAAGGGAAGAGCTGTGAACGGCCACATCTGAAGCTGCAAATTCTAAGCAAGGCATCAACACCCAAAGGGAGAAGGGAAGAAGCTAGAGGGAAAAACACAGGAAGAGGCTGGGAGTTCTATACATCACTACAAGTGTTCCCACCAGATTTGATGAGTCCCAAGAATAGTGCAAGCTGAGGAAGTAAGGGCTTCAGTAACAGCTTCTTTATGTAGCTATGAAGCTAAAGAAAGGAAACCTCTTTTAAAATGGGTTAAAACGGGGCGCCTGAGTGGCTCAGTCGTTAAGCGTCTGCCTTCGGCTCAGGTCATGATCCCAGAGTCCTAGGATCGAGCCCCGCATCGGGCTCCCTGCTCCACGGGAAGCCTGCTTCTCCCTCTCCCACTCCCCCTGCTTGTGTTCCTTCTCTCGCTATCTCTCTCTGTCAAATAAATAAATAAAATATTAAAAAATAAATAAATAAAATAAAATGGGTTAAAA
Source organism: Zalophus californianus (assembly GCF_009762305.2). Classification (NCBI taxonomy): domain Eukaryota; kingdom Metazoa; phylum Chordata; class Mammalia; order Carnivora; family Otariidae; genus Zalophus; species Zalophus californianus. The sequence goes on from NC_045598.1 coordinate 129,329,267, forward strand.
TGGGTGGGGAGAGGGGCGCCTGGGTGGCCTGGGTGGCTCAGTCAGTTAAGCGTCTACCCTCGGCTCAGGTTATGATCCCAAGGTGCTGGGATTGAGTCCCATATTGGGTTCCCCGCTCAGAGGGGAGTGTGCTTCTCCCTCTCCCTCTGGGCTCCCCCTGCTTGTGCTCTCTCTCTCTCTCTCTCTCTCTGACAAATAAACAAAAGAAATATTTAAAAAATAATAAAAATTTTAAAAATAAAATACAATGGGTGGCTCAGTTAAGTGGCTGGCTGTTGATTTAGGCTCAGGTCATGATCTCAGGGTGGTAAGATCAAGCCCAGATTCGGGCTCCCCGCTCAGAGGGGAGTCTGCTAGAGATTCTGTCTCTCTCTCTGCCCCTCCCTGCATTTGCAATTGCTCACATGCCCTCTCTCTCTCTCTCTCAAATAAATAAATAAACAAATCTTTAAAAAAATAAAAATAAAAAAATTTAATGTGTGGGGAGACCAGTAGGGGGAGGTCTTGCACCCTACCACTTATTCATTGCAGATCCCAAAAGAGGATTCCCAACCAGAAGAAGCCTACTTTACTACTCCAGGAGAAAGAATGTCTCCTTGCCCAACACCAAGCTCAGCCAGTAAGAAAAATACCACAACTCAGCCAATGAGGAACTGTCATCACCCTAAACACTCTATTTCCTCCAATGGACTTTCATACGAAGCAGCCCCTCCCAACTTCCTCCTTCTCTCTATAAAGTGACATTCCTCCCCAGACTTGCCTATGCTTTGCCATCGCTGGAATGTCCCTAATTTGCAATTCCTCTGCTATTCCCAAATAAACCCATTTAGCTGGTAAAACAAAACAAACAAAAAAACACCTGGCTGTTTTACTTTTAACCTTGACACAACTAAGAAAGCAGGATCTAAAGGCACCTACCCAGTGTCGCCTCACCAACTTGAAGCTCAAATCCCAGCTCTGCCATTTACTAACCCCCTATGTGTAAAGTGGGGGTAACTCTACCACCTACTTCATAACATATGAGATTTAATGGTAGTTATAAGAGTAGTTTCACATGACAGGCATTGTGCTAATGCCCTTGGAGCATTAGCTCATTTAACTGAGTAAATAGTGGCAACGTTTGGCAGATTCCAGCCCTGGATTCTCTCCACAATAGCCAGCCCTGTTGGAGCAAATCTGCGCAGTATTGCACACACACTTTCCAGTGGCTTCTCTTTAACAGAATGAAGCCTTGAGTTTTATGTAAATAAACATATATTTTTGCTACGTAAGATACCTGGAAACAAAACATTCCTGAAAGCAAAATTTTCGAATACACGGGATGAGTGGCTTCACAGAAGAAGGAAATCTCTTTCAGCTTAATTTCCTAGCTCCCATTGAACTAAATTTGCTGCAGTCCTGCTTTTTGAATGAAGGTTTTTGCATGTAAAATTTCAAGACTAAAGCAGTACGTAAAGACAAGGGCCCTCTTCTGAGGGACCATTTCCTCCACACTCTGCTGCTGGTGACAGTGAACTCTAGAGGTGCTTCAGCTAACATCACATTGCTTTTGCTATTTTCTCATTTAGATACATTGTATGATGTCGGCAGTTTGAAGTCGTATTTAGTTCTTTTTTGTTTTGTTTTGTTTTTTATTTGACAGATTGAGAGAGAGGGAGAGAGCAAGCACAAGCAGGGGGAAAGGAGGCAGGGGAGAAGCCAGCTCCCCCCCCCCCCCCCGCCCCCGAGCACGGAGCCTGATGCAGGACTCGACCCCAGGACCCCGGGATCATGACCTGAGCCGAAGGCAGATGCTTAACTGACTGAGCCACCCAGGTGCCCCTAAAGTTGTATTTAGTTCTCTTCCTAGAATTCAATATACACAGAATATATTACTTCCTAGGTCCTTACCTGCCTATTTAAACTTGGAAAAACTCGAAGCTTAGCCACAATGACTAAAAAGTTTGAAAAAAAATTATTTAGAAAGATACTTAAAAAGACTAAGATTATTTAGACAAAAGTAGGAATAATTAAAACCCTTTCCAACAGTACGAAGTGTTCTTTCCTGGAAGCTCCTGGCAAGCTGTTCTCATAAAATGGGTACACTTCTAACTCTGAGCCTTTGGACAATCGGACAAAAATTTTTTTTCCAATTTATTAAGAAATAATACACCACTGTGTATAAGTTTAAGATGTACAGCATGACGGTTTGATTTACACATATTGCAAAATGATAACCACAATAGGTTTGGCTAACATGCATCATCTCACAGAGATACAATGAAAAGGAAAGAAAGAAGAAAAGAGAAAATTTTCCCTGGGACGAGAACTCTTAGGATCTACTCTCTTTACAACTTTCCTATCTATCACACTGCAGTGTTTGCTGTAGTCATCATGTTGTACATTAGATCCTTAGTACTTATAACTAGAAACTTGTACCTTGTGACCACCTTCCTCTAATTCCCTCCTCCCCCACCCTCTGGCTTTTTGTAGACTCAACCTATCAGTGAGATCATACAGCATTTGCCTGTCTCTGACTTATTTCATTCAGCATAATGCCCTTGAGATCCATGTACATTGTCACAAATAGCAGGATTTCCTCATTTTTTTAATTACTGAATATATTCCATGGTATATATACACCACGACTTCATTATCCATTCATCCATCGATGGACACAGGTTGTTTCCACGTCTTGGCTATTGTAAATAAGGCTGCTATGAACATGGGGGTGCAGATATTTTGTTTCCTTCGGATACATTCCCAGAAGTGGAATTGCAGGATCATATGGTATTTCTATTTTTAATTTTTTGAGGATCCTTCATACAGTTTTCCATGGTGGCTACACCAATTTACATTCTCACCCACAGTGTGCAAGGGCTCTCTTTTCTCCACATCCTTGCCAGCACTTATTTCTTGTCTTTTTGATGATGGCCATTCTAACAGACATGAGGTGATATCTCATTGTGGTTTTAATTTACATTTCCCTAATCACTAGTAATGTTGAGCATCTTTCTATCGTTTCTGTTGGCCTTTTGTGTATCCTCTTTGGGAAAAATGTCTATTCATGTCCTTTATCCATTTTGTAATTGGGTTATTTGTTTTTTGCTTTTGAGTTGTATGAGTTCTTTATGTAGTTTGGATATTAACTTTTCATCAGATATATGGTTTGCAAATAATTCTCCCATTCCACAGGTCTTTTCACTTTGTTGATGGTTTCCTTTGCTGTACAGAAGCTTTTCTTTTTCTTTCACTGTACAGAAGACTTGATGTAGTCTCACTTGTTTATTTTATTTTTTATTTTTGGAGGAGGGGCAGAAAGAGAGAGAGAGACAAAGAGAGAATCTTAAGCAGGCTCCACACTGGCTGTGGAGCCCAACGTGAGGCTTGATCTCACAACCCTGAGATCATGACCTGAGCCAAAATCAAGAGTTGGAGGCTTAACCAACTGAGCCACCTAGGAACCCCATCACTTATTTTTCACTGTGTTGTTTGTGGGCAAACTTTTTAGAACCAGACCCTAGAGGAGCATTTAAAATGTGCCACAGTTGGGGCGCCTGGGTGGCTCAGTTGTTTAAGCGACTGCCTTCGGCTCGGGTCATGGTCCTGGAGTCCCGGGATCGAGTCCCGCATCGGGCTCCCTGCTCAGCGGGGAGTCTGCTTCTCCTTCTCACCCTCCTCCCTCTCATGCTCTCTGTCTCTCATTCTCTCTCTCAAATAAATAAATAAAAAAATAAATAAATAAAAAAAAAAAAATAAAATGTGCCACAGTCAGACATCCAGAAAGACACTAATGGTTGCCTATATTCACAATCATGCCTCTATCATATTCCTAGCTAATAGAAGCTTGATTTTATTCAGGTGATACATGGCTATTGGCTTCAGAGAAGCCTAGACCCTTCCCCAATCATGAATGACTTATTCATATTCTTATTTCCCTCACAATAATTAGTTTAGACATAAGCCTGTTACATGATGATAACCAATAAGACATGAAAGGAAGACTGCCAAAAAAGAAAGGAGGATTTCTGGGAGCTTTTCCACTGGTAGAAAGAGACAGCCCCTCTTCATCCAGTTAGAGTTAACATCTGCTTGTGAGGATGAGGAATATGAAGCTAAAGCAGCCATCATGGACTGTGAAGAAAACAACCAAAGCCATACTCAGGCCAGCCAACTCACTGAGTATAGAAGAAAATGAGTCTTTGATATCACATTTGACTCTGAGCCACTGAATTAACCAACCTCAGAACCACAGTAGACTTATTTTTGTTTGAGAGGATATATATTTCGTATTGTTTAACTCAGTTGAGGCAGAATTTCTTATTAATATCCCAAAATAGAGACCCAGTTTAAAACCAGAGTCACTGGGTGCCTGGGTGGCTCAGTCAGTTAAGCATCTGCCTTTGGCTCAGGTCATGATTCCCGGGTCCTGGGATCGAGCCCCACCTCTGGCTCCCTGCTCAGTGGGGAGTCTGCTTCTCCCTCTGCCTGCCACTCCCCCTGCTTGTGCTCTCTCTCTCTCTGACAAATAAATAAAATCTTAAAAAATACATTAAAAAAAGAAACAGAGTCATCAGTGACTCTTTCTTATGACCTAATCCATTACTACATATTGTCAAGCCTTTTCAGATTCTCTCACCCATCTCTCGCTCCCCTTATACATCTCACTGCCAATCCAGACTTGTAGAACATTTCACTTCTGGATTATTCACTAATGTAGCTTCTTAGCTCATCTCCAGTATCCAGTTCCCTTGGTTTAATATTTCATATATGATGGCCTCCCGTGGCAAACATTTGGAGGTTCCCAATTTTGCCCAGTGAATGTTGGCTCAATTCTTCACTTAGTTTTCAAAAGTCTTAGTTGGAATTTTTGAGCACATGGTTAACTAGCCCAACTTCATTTCAGGCAGACTCATGCCCTCCTGAGCAGCACGTGTGGTACATTTCCAAATGCCACTGCTGGACATGGCCTCCGCATAGCTGGCCAGCCCCACAGTGTCTCCAAAGCTCATGCACTATAGGCGGTTCACCCCAGAAGGAGAAGTCCAGCCCCCCTCACATTTCAGCTGCTGTCAGTGGTCTGTTTCCTTCTAGAATGTCTTCACCATTTAGACTTCTTGCACTTACTTTCTCTCTCATTTCTTTCACCTTAACTTCTTCTTTTTTCTCTTTTAAGGACTTCTTAAAAGTTTTTTTTCTTTATTTTGACACTTAAAAAAAGGAAACTATTTTCATTCTCAAATCCCTAACTTTATTTTTAACATATTTTATAGCCTTCTCATTTTCATACTTATCTTTTTATTTCAGTAGTTGTAGCTTTTCACATCTTTTATTTTAAATCTTTTATTTCACCTCTCATTTTCAATCTCTTTTACCTGTTTTAAACTTTCAGCTTTTAGTCGTACGATTTTTTTCAATTTTTTCTTAGATGACTTTTTTTTTTTTAAGATTTTATTTATTTATTTGACAGAGAGACACAGCAAGAGAGGGAACACAAGCAGGGGGGTTGGAGAGGGAGAAGCAGGCTTCCCGCCGAGCAGGGAGCCCAATGTGGGGCTCGATCCCAGGACCCTGGGACCATGACCCAAGCCAAAGGCAAACACTTATCAACTGAGCCACCCAGGTGCCCCAGATGACTCTTTTTTTAATTACATTTTTTTATTCTCAGTTCTCTACATAGTCTTTTCACTTACAATAAATCTCAGAAGTAAGGTTACACTTGGATGGGTGCTATCATTTTTTTTTAAGTAACTCTGTACCCAACATGGGGCTTGAACTCATGACCCCAAGATCAAGAGCTGCATGCCTCTACTGACTGAGCCAGCCCGGTGTCCCTAGATGGTTCTTCATTTTAATTCCTTGAACCTTTTTTTTTTTAAAGATTTTATTTATTTATTAGAGAGAGAGAATGAGAGAGAGACAGCACAAGAGGGAAGAGGGTCAGAGGGAGAAGCAGGCTCCCCACCGAGCAGGGAGCCCGATGTGGGACTCAATCCCGGGACTCCAGGATCATGACCTGAGCTGAAGGCAGTCGCTTAACCAACTGAGCCACCCAGGCACCCATTCCTTGAACCTTTTACCTCTACCTATTTTTACTTTTTTCTCCCCTTTCCCTTTTCTTATTTTTCTTACATATAGTTGGTTTTTCTTATGTCTACCCAGACACATGACTAGAGCAATGTGATTAGAAAAGGTCCACATGAGGGGCACCTGGGTGGCTCAGTCAGCTAAGTATCTGACTTCAGCTCAGGTCATGATAACGGGATCCTGGGATTGAGCCCCATGTTGAGCCCCACATCAGGCTCCACGCTCTGTGGGGAGTCTGCTTCTCCCTCTCCCTCACCCTCTGCCCCTCCCCCTGCTCATGCTCTCTCTCAAATAATAAAAGCTTAAAAAAAAAAAAAAGAAAAAGATGGGGCACCTGGGTGGCTCAGTCCTTAAGTGTCTGCCTTCGGCTCAGGTCATGGTCCCAGGGTCCTGGGATCGAGTCCCGCTTTGGGCTCCCTGCTCCGCGGGAAGACTGCTTCTCCCTCTCCCACTCCCCCTGCTTGTGTTCCCTCTCCCACTGTCTCTCTCTCTGTCAAATAAATAAATAAAATCTTAAAAAAAAAGGAAAGAAAGAAAAAGCATTATTTAAAAAAAGGGGGGGCGCCTGGGTAGCTCAGATGGTTAATCGTCTGCCTTCGGCTCAGGTCATGATCTCTGAGTCCTGGGATCGAGCCCCATATCAGGCTCCCAGCTCAGCGGAGAGTCTGCTTCTCCCTCTCTCCCTGCTTGTGCTCTCTCTCTCTCTCTCCCTCTCAAATGAATAAGTAAAATCTTAAAAAAAAAAAAAAAGGAGAAGAAGAAGAAGAAGAAAAGAAAAGGTGCCCACCACAAAAAGGGGAGATGAGAGTCCTCTGCTCCTCAACTCCTCAACCCATAGTTTCTACACATCTTGTGCACCAGCCTACCTTGTATTTCCACATTGGTTCACCTTCCTTCCCTAGCAGGCCCTTGTGATTTTCTTTTTTTCTTTAAATACTTTATTTATTTATTTATTTGACAGAGTGTCCATTTCCCAAAACAGACACTATCATCCAACTGTCCAACAAAATTTGTTGAGGATCTTTTATGTTCTAGGCACTGGGGATACAGAATTAACTAAACAGATGTGGTTTCTGCTCTTCTGATATCTTTATCTTGGCAGAGAAAGAGACAGTAAACAACACATGAATAAAATAAGTGCTTTGAAGAAAAGAAAACAAGATATTGTGCCTTTAAAGGGGATGATGAGAGAGGTCAAAGTAGATTCTCTCAGAAAGTGACATCGGAGGTAAGACATGAGTTAAACGACTCAACCAAGCATGTGAATATCTAAAAGGGGGCAGAAAGTAGCAGCAAAAGCAAGTGCAAGGAGCCTAAGGTGAGAACAAGCTTGTCTTGTTGGAAGAACAAAAATACCAGTATGACTAGAACCTAGTGAGCAAGGCGGAGAGTGGAGAAGGATGAGACTAGGCTCAATCCCCCCAAAAGGCTGTAAGAACAAGACCCGCAGGGTGATGAGATCCTCTCCCATCAGAACAAGTCTGGGCCCCTTGTAGGCCCCTACAAGGAGGAGCTCTCTCCACAGAGCTGAACCTGCCCCATTTTGTTCAGCCTGACATTACCCAGGGATTCTCACTCATGTGGGATTGCTAGTCCCACAAATGAGCACAAACTGGCATTATCCTTAGATCTGGTCATTTAGGATGCCTGAAAGATAAATCCCTAAAACTGGCCTTTTAAAGACGCTGGATATAAATGTTTAGTAACATTTAGCATGATACTAAATTTCATGGAAATTTTTTTTTCTCAGAGCTCTTAACGTATTTGGAGAAGTAAAACCTGGAATATTGGAAAAGATTGTTTTGAAATTTGAGAGTTTGATCAGTACACAGTATTCAAACTGAATAATATTTGAAAGCTGACATTGCCACTTTTGTGTTCGGGGTCTTAACCACCCTTGTCCCAGTAAAGGAACCTTAGTAATCAAGAACCACATTATACACAGTGAACAAATGTAAACACATGCAGTCATTGGCCTTATTACATACCTCAGGACAGACAGAAGCCACTGTTCCCTGCCAGCAGGTGGCTTCCTCCAGACTGGGCCAGCCAAGCCAAGTCCCTCACAGGGTGTGAGATGGAGCAGGATGTGCAGGCATTCATGGCCAGGCTACCTCCACTGGAATGTACCCACTGGTAACTCAGCGAAAGAAAGATTCCCAGCCTTGTCTTGGGAAGGGTAAGTTGGGCAAAAATGAGAGTAGCCTGAGGATCTGGTCCTTCCATTAGGAAATGGCTGGCACAGATGCTCCTCTCTGATTCTGGGTGACAGGATAAACACAGGAGAAAAGCTTTTTGACCCAGGTCTAAGCAATAATTTTTTTGAATATGTTACTAAAAGCACAAGCAACAAAATAAAAAATAAACAAGTGGGACTACATCAAACTAAAAACCTTCTGCCCAGCAAAAGAAACAGTCAACAAAATGAGAAGACAACCTACAGAATGGGAAAAAATACTTGCAAATCGTATATCTGATAAGGGGATTAATATCATGAAACCCAATAGCAAAAAAAAAATCCAATTAAAAATGGGCAAAGGACATGAACAGACATTTTTCCAAGGAAGATATGTGAATGGTTGATAGATACATGAAAAGGTACTTGACATCACTAATTATTAGGGAAATGCAAATCATAATCACAGTAAGAATTCACCTTACACCTGTCAGAATGGCCATTACTAAAAAGACAAGAGGTAACAACGTTGGTGAGGATGTAGCGAAAAGGAACCCCCTGTGCACTGTTGTTGGGATTGTAAATTGAAAGAAGCTCTATGGAAAACAGTATGAAGGATCCTCAAAAAACTAAGAAGTAGAACTACCTTCTGATCCAGGACTTCCACTTTTCCATTTGCTTATGTCAAAGAGATATCTGCGCTCCCATGTCCACTGCAGCATTCTTTACAATATCCAAGACATGGAAACAACTTCTGTCTGTCAACTGATGAATGGATAAAGAAAATGTTGTGTCCATATACAATGGGATATTATTCAGCCATACAAATGAGGGAAATCCTGCCATTTGTAACAACATGGATGGACGTTGAGGGCACTATGCTAAGTGAAATAACTCAGACAGCGAAAGACAAATACTGTATGATCTCACTTATAAATCAAACTCATAAAAAAAAGAGATCAGATGTGTGGTTACCAGACGGAGAAGGGAGAGGGAGGGGATGTTATAGGAAGGTAGTCTTCCAGTGATAAGATAAATAAATACTGGGTATGGGGGCACCTGGGTGGCTCAAGTCGGTTAAGCCTCTGCCTTAAGCTCAGGTCATGATCCCAGGGTCCTGGGGTCGAGCCCCACCTAGGGCTCCCTGCCCACTGCCCCTACCCCTGCTCATGCTCTCTCTCTCTCAAATGCATACATACATACATACATACACACATACATACTGGTATTATCATACAACATGATGACTATAGTTAATATAGCCATACAATATATTTGAAAGTTGTTAAGAGAGTAAATCTTAAGAGTTCTCATCACAAGGAAAAAAAACTTTTTCTTCCTTTTTGTTTTGTATCCATTGGAGTTGATGGATGTTAACTAAACTCACTGTGGTCATCACTTCACAATATATGGAAGTCGGGTCATTGTGACGTACACCTTAAACTTACACAATGCTGTATGTCAACTATACATCAATAAAACAAAATAAAAAATACTTACATACAAGAAAAAAGAAGATGAGGAAGGAAGGAGGGAGAGAAGAAAGGAAAGAAGTCAGGAAGGGAATAAAGGAAAGAAAAGAAATAAACCTTTACCAACCTTTACCAAATAGCCAGTACTGTGCTAGGTGCTTTCACAAACATTAGTTCTAAATTACCTGCCTGTAAAGTCAGAAATAGTCTCCCTGACATTAATCAGAAGCATGGCCAGATTTTTTAAGCCCTAAAGCTTTGAACATGAATTAATTTGTCCTCTAAATCCAGGTCTCTCTCAAACAAATGATGTTAATGCCCAAGGGGGTTATGAAATCAAGATCTGTGTGTGCATTTAAATTTCTCATCCTGCCTCAATTTCAAAATAGATGTCCAAATATCTAGCCTAAATCCGCTTAAAGAGAGATAGATGCTTTTTCTCTAACTTTCTCTTTCCTGTGCATGGGACTGGGCAGGAGGACAGATACCAAAGCCCCAGTGAATGCCTGCTGTGTGACATAAAGAGCTGCAATCTTAGGAGCTTCCATGCCTATGTTGTTTATGCACTCCGCGTTTGTATCCAGTGAGAATTAGTCAAAGGAACTAGACGTGTTTGCCTTTTGAAAAAGGTGGACATGACTGATGTCTTCAGATGTTTGAAAGACTGAGTTCTGCAGAGAGATCGGCTTTACTCTGTACATCAGGCAGACAGGGCTAGGATCTAGAGGTGGCAGGGAAGCCGTCCATCAGTTAGAACTCTTCCACAATGGGATGGGCTGCCTGCTGAGACAGTGTGTGCCATCCACGGGAAGTATTCATGTAGAAGCTAGAAGAACATCTGTCAGGGATGCCATAATTAGGATTTCCACCTAAATTGGAAAGATGAACTAAACCAGCGGTTCCCAAATATCTATCCAGCTATAACAGTTTCTACTGATCTGAGACAAAACGATTTAAAAAAAAAAAAAGCAAAGTCATGAATTTTCTAGAGCTCACTTTATTGAATTTAAAGGATTGCCCTTCGGGGTGCCTGGCTGGCTCAATCTTTGGAGCATGTGACTCTTAATCTCAGGGTTGTAAATTTGAGCCCCATGTTGGGTATACAGATTATTTAAAAATAAAAATCTTTTGGGGTACCTGGATGGCTCAGTCAGTTGAGTGTCTGAGTCTTGACCTAGGCTCAGTTCTTGATCTCAGGGTTGTGGGTTCAAGCCCTGCATTGGGCTCCACATTAAAAAAATAATAATAAGAAGAAATAAGAAATAAAAATCTTTTAGGGGTGCCTGAGTGGCTCAGTCGTTAAGCGTCTGCCTTCAGCTTAGGTCATGATCCCAGGGTCCTGGGACCCAGCCCTGCGTCGGGCTCCCTGCTCCGCAGGAAGCCTGTTTCTCCCTCTCCCACTTTCCCTGCTAGTGTTCCCTCTCTCGCCGTCTCTCTCTGTCAAATAAATAAAATCTTAAAAAAAAAAAAAAAGAAAGAAAGAACAGTCATAGGAGATGATAGCTGCTGCTTTGTTTTTTAGTGACATGGCAAAAGTGAAAATAGCATCACTATGCTGCCTACCCTCCAATCTTTCATCTGTGTTAATAGCTCATAGAATTCAAAAGTCAGAAGACTATTAGACTACATGAACTCAAAGGTCACCTAGTTGTTCAAACCAAAACCTTGGGGTATGGTCATCTCAAAACCTCGAGTCTTCTTCCTTCTACCCCCACATCCATGACATATGAGTCTGTCACATCGACTCTGTGTTCACAACCTATCCCCGAAGTGTCCCTTCTATCCTGCAAGATGCCCCTCGCCCAAGCCCCCCAGCATCCCTCCCACCAGCACCGCTGCAGCAGGGTCCTAACCAGCCTCCCTAGTCCCACTCTTTGCTATCACTTCAATTCATTCTCCACTCAGCAACCAGAACAATTAAAACTGTCTGTAGGTCATGACCTCCTCCTTAAAGCCCTCAAGAGGTTTCACATTCCACCTGGAATAAAATCCAAATTCCTTACCATGAGAGAAGACCCTAGAAGATCTTGCCCTGCCTCTCCAGCCTCAATTTGTCCCTTTGTCCATACAGACAGCCTTTCAGCCCTTCCCACAAACCCATCTGGCTTCGGCTTTAGGACTTTAGGCAACTTTAGGCACTTGCTGTTGCTGCTGGTTTGAATACTCTTCCCCAGGATCTTGCAGGGCTCATTCCTCCTCCTCACCATCCAGCCCTCAAATGTCACCCCCTTTAAAAGTCTTCCAGGACCACCCGATACAGCAACCCTTCTCCTGGCCCAGCACCTCTTTAGCAAATGCCTGTTTTGCTTTCTTGTGACATATATTTATAGTTTAAATTGCTCTGTCCACTCATTCATAGGTTTATTGCCTGTTTGCAATTCTAGAAAGAAAGCTTCCCTAGGGCACAAGCCACATCTGCGTCTTCATTTCTGTATTCCCAGCGAAGGGAGCAATCCCTGGCAGTTGAATGAATGAATGAAAACCTTCCAAGTCTAAGATTCCAGGACCTGTTTTCTCTTCCAGAATGTCCTTCTATGAACAAATACACTTAAAGAAAGCATCATTTATTTAAAAAAAAAAAAAAAGCAATGTGATCTCTAGCTCTGGTCCAAAACAAAATATATTATTTGAAATAATATTGTTTCTATTTTGGTTTGTTTTGTTTCATAGAGAAATAGGGATCATGGTAGCTTTTGCCTCTTGAGAGCAAGTCGAAGCAAATGCTCAAACAGAAGGCAAATGTAAAAGAGAGGTTCTCAAAAATGCTGATGTCTTGGAGTATACTCAGAGATGGCCTGAGAAATGTAGTAATGATGAGAATACTTACAACACTAGCTAGCACCTAGATTATTTAGTACAAAGCACTCATCTGAGCACCGTGTGTCTGTTAACTGGCTTAATGTTCCCCACAACCCTACAAGGAAAATACTATTATTAGTCTTCAAGTCAGCTACAGAAAAAAAAAAAAAAACTCAAGGCTCTGATATTGTTTCTCACACTCACTAACTTTCATTGGTTGATTCGGAGCGCTTTCAGATTTTTTTTCTTTCCAGCTTCTCTCCACATGATTTTTAGAAAGTGCAGAGAGGGGGCATCTTTATTCCTTTCTCATGCAAAGATTAATTCCTATAATTTTCCATAACAGGATGTGAATCTTTAACTTTTGGGAGATAAGTTATGCAAATAAGCACACCAAAAAGAATGTACAAGATAGGGCGCAATAATAGCCACTGGAAAATGGACCAAAGATTCCCTTTAGGTTTTCTATTAGGGCAGCAATCTGCCAGGAAGCAGCCTCTTCGATGTGCGGAGGGTCAGGGCTTTGTCAGGAAGAGTTGCACAGCTGCTCCTGATCCGGCTCCAAGAGCTTCCTCTAATTGCCTCTCTCCTGCCCCCATTCATTAACATATGTCCCTCCACATGACAGAGGGAAAAAAACACTCCCTTTGGAAATGGGCCACTCCACTCACAAGGACGGCCTTTAGAATCCTGCCTGGATAACACTTCTGTGGTAGTAAGCAACAATATGGCTGGCTAGCACCTTTTCATTCACAGCACCACTGACATATGTCTACATGGAAAAAAAAGAACAAAAAACAATATTCCGAGATCCAGTGGCTCATTTGATAGGAGCGACACCTGAAGCAAGATGAGAAGGGGGCAGGGGACATGTACTCAGGGGGCACAAAAGAGGCATTTCTTCATTTACTTAGGTAACATTAACCTTAGGAGAACCTCATCCAAAACCTAAAAAGCTCTGGGTTGGCCTGGGACACTTCCACCCAGAGGGCCACAGCTACTGAGTGGAGGGTGCTGACATGTCCTGTTGTCCTAAAAGTAATGAGGACAGAAGCCACAGCTTGGTCTCTGAGTCCAGGCTGAGTATGAGAGTTTAAGAACCAGGTTTCAAATCAATTTCTAAATGGCCAGATTTAATGTATTGGCACTTAGAGCCAAGAAACACATTCCTTTTTATAGAACCCATTTGTGTTCCAGAAAGACTCTACACATCAGTTTCAAATTACTGACTGGCTTTTGCTTCTCAGGATTCAACGTATCATTTTTAAGCTGAGCTCTGTCTTCTTTCAAGGCAAGCTGTACATTTATTTTAAAAAGTAAATGATTGGGTGCCTGGGTGGCTCAGTTGGTTAAGCAACTGCCTTCAGCTCAGGTCATGATCCTGGAGTCCCAGGATCAAGTCCCACATCGGGCTCCCTGCTCAGCGGGGAGTCGGCTTCTCCCTCTGACCCTCCCCCCCTCTCATGCTCTCTCTCTCCCTCATTCTCTCTCTCAAATAAATAAATAAAATCTTTAAAAAAAATAAAAATAAAAAAGTAAATGATTAATGGTTGTACAAGAATGCAAATGTACTTAGTGCCATTGAACTACATACACTTGGAAATGGGTAACAAACAGGTCAGTTTTATGTTACCACAATTTTTAAAAATGCACAAGAAGAAAAAGTAAGTGGAGATATATTTGAAAGTTTCATCTTTAAAAAAAAGAAAAGGAAGTTTCATCTTTAATGATATAGTGGACAACAATGATATTGCCAAAAGCAGTTTTCTTATATTTCAATATTAAAAGTGAACAAAACAACAAAGAAGAGAGTTAGTAAAACTAATGTGAAATATTTTGTTTTCATGCCTAATGTTGGCATGAGAACCCACAATTTTTAGTAGCACAAAGTGAAGGCATTTTTCAGTGAAGGCGGGGCTGAAATACTGAATAAATCTAAAGGTCTTTTAACAAATCAAAGATCAGAGCACCTGGGTAGCTCAGTCCTTAAGCGTCTGCCTTCGGCTCAGGTCATGCTGGGATGGAGCCCTGCATCGAGCCCCACATCAGGCTCCCTGCTCTGCGGGAAGCCTGCTTCTCCCCCTCCCACTCCCCCTGCTTGTGTTCCGTCTCTCTCTGTGTTTCTCTCTGTTAAATAAATAAATAAAATCTTAAAAAAAAATCAAAGCTCAAATAAAAAATCAAATCTCTTAGAATACTGGCGATTTTAGTTGTCTAAAATGATAGGAAATACTGTTTCAATTAAATTCTGAATCATTTTGCAAAAATCCCTTTGAAAGTTGTCAGATTTGCTTGGTATCGTCAATGGAACAAAACATTGTCTAGAAATAAATCCAAATTTACTCAGGAATTTAGTATACAATAAAGGTGGATTTCAAATAAGCAAGAAAAGATAAATTAGTTAATAAATAATATTGTGTCAGCTGAGTAGCCACCTGAAAAAAATTAAAAATAAGAAATAAGAGATCCCTACCTTATTTACACACCAAAATGAATGCTAACTGAATCAAAGATTTCATGTAAACACACACACACATACAAAAGTATGAGAAGAAAACATGGAGGAATTTTTTAAATAATCTCAGAGTTGGGGAAGGTTTAGTAGGAGACAACATACAAAAGCCGTAAAAGAATATATCAATGAAATTAAGAAATGAGAAAATATGAGGAAATATTTGCAACAAACATCACAGACAGTAAACTAATAAATCATTAACATATAAAGAATACCTAAAATCATTAAGAAAAAGACCAATCACCAAAAATAGGTAAAAGGGTAGAGCACTTGGCTGGCTCACTCCAAGGAGAATGCAACTCTTTTTTTTTTTTCTAAAGCTTTTTATTTATTTATTTGACAGAGAGAGACACAGCGAGAGAACAGGAACACAAGCAGGGGGAGAGGGAGAGGGAGAAGCAGGCTCTCTGTTGAGCAGGGAGCCTGATGCGGGGCTCGATCCCAGGACCCTGGGATCATGACCTGAGCCGAAGGCAGACGCTTAATGACTGAGCCACCCAGGCACCCCGAGCATGCAACTCTTGATCTCAGGGTTGTTTGGGCCCCATGTTGGGTGTAGAGACTGCTTAGAAATAAAATCTTTTTTTAAAATAGTTATTATTATTATTATTATTATTATTATTTATGTATTTGACAGAGAGAGAGAAAGAGCACAAGCAGGCAGAGCGGCAGGCAGAGGGAGAGGGAGAAGCAGGCTCCCTGCTGAGGACAGAACCCGATGTGGGGACTCGATCCCAGGACCCTGAGATCATGACCTGAGCCGAAGGCACATGCTTAACCGACTGAGTCACCCAGGCACCCTAGAAATAAAATCTTAAAAAAAAAAAAATAGGTAAAAGGGTAAGCAGTTCATATAAAAGAAGTACAAAAGTTTTTTATACATATTTAAAAATGTTCAGTTTACTTATAATAATTAAAACTATGAGATAGCATTATCACTTTCATATTAGCAAGTACCAATAATCTGATGACACAGTGTTGGTGAGAAAATGAGCCAACTAGCACTTGTATATACTGTTGGTGGCAATAAAGTTTATACAGTGGGTTTTTTTTAAAGATTTTATTTATTTATTCATGAGAGAGAGAGAGAGAAGCAGAGGCAGAGGGAGAAGGAGGCTCCCCACTGAGCAGGAAGCCCAATGCAGGACTCGATCCCAGGATGCCGGGATCGTGACCTGAGCCAAAGGCAGATGCTTAACCATCTGAGCCACCCAGGCACCCTATACAGCGTTTTTGGAGGAGCTATTTGGAAATATATAGGAGGGGCGCCTGGGTGGTTCAGTTGGTTAAGTGACTGCCTTTGGCTCAGGTCGTGATCCCATGGTCCTGGGATTGAGCCCTGCATTGGGCTCCCTGCTCTAGGGGAAGCCTGCTTCTCCCTCTCCCACTCCTCCTGCTTGTGTTCCTGTTCTCTTGCTGTGTCTCTCTCTGTCAGATAAATGAAATCTTTTAAAAAAAAGGAAATATATATGAAAAACATTTAATGTATAGTCTGTTGGGCCTACCAATTCCATATTTAGAAATTTATCCTACACGAGCGCCTGGGTGGCTCAGATGGTTAAGCGTCTGCCTTCGGCTCAGGTCATGACCCCAGGGTCCTGGGATCGAGTCCCGCATCGGGCTCCCTGCTCCTTGGGAGACTGTTTCTCCCTCTGCTTCTCTCTCTCTGTCTCTCATGAATAAATAAATAAAATCTTTAAAAAAAAAATGTATCCTACACTTATGCTCACACTTATAACAAATGCTGCTTGTACAAGAATTTTCACTGGAACCAACAGAATCTCTAGCTGGAGAACTGCTTGGGTAAATGGAATATTATGTAGCTACTGAAAGGAATTACTAGGCTCTATATGTAATATATCCAGTATACATAATGCAAAAAGCAAGGTGCAGAACAGTATGTATACGTCGCCACTTGTGTGTGTGTGTGTGTGTGTGTGTGTGTGAACTTTTTTAAAGAGATACACACACAAGCTTAAATGTGCTATAGAATTCTCTGAAATGATACACAAGAAAACAGTGGTTGATTCTGGGAAGAGGAAATAAATAGCAAGGGAAATAAGAGAAAAACTTCCTTTTGAACATCAATTCTTAAGATCTTTTGAATTTTGTACAGTCATCATTACCCAGATGAAAGAAAAAAAAATTTAAGGGACAAGGCAATCAACATAAATGTCTTACCCACCAACACTGATTAATCAGCTCTAAGTTTAAGTGGTTGAAGTGGCATTTTTAGAAAGAAATGAAACACAACTCCCACCCCCAACAATATAGGATAAAAGGAATGAAAACAGTTTCATTCAAAGTCATGAAAAAAAAAAAATTAAGATTTATTTATTTTTATTTTAGGGAGAGAGAGCAGGAGAGAGTGAGCAAGTGGGAAGAGGGACAGAGGGAGAGGTGGGAGAGATTTCATGCAGACGCACGCTGAGCGCAGAGCCAGAGGTGGGCCTCAATCCCATGACCCTGAGATCATGATCTGAGCTGAAACCAAGAGTCAGACGCTTAACTGACTGAACCACCCAGGCTCCCCATGAAAAAAAATTTTAAGAGCAAAGACAAATGACCAGAATAATTTTTTTTTTTTTGGCCAGTTGTGTCAAATATTCCAAGATTTAGAAAGTCTTTGGGGGCACTTGGGTGGCTCAGTCGGTTAAGTATCTGCCTTTGGCTCGGGTCATGATCCTAGAGTCCCAGGATCGAGCCCCGCATTGGGCTCCCTGCTCAACAAGCAGTCTGCTTCTCCCTCTCCTACTGCCCCTGCTCATGCTCTCTCTCTCTCTCTCTCTCTCAAATAAATAAATAAAATCTTTTTTTAAAAAAAGAAAGTCTTTCAAGCAGGTGGACAAAACAGTAATAATCCTTGTTTTTAGGAAATGAAAAAATTTTTAAGCATTTTCACATATCTGTGGGTTCTATTTAGATTTAAAACACAGCTTTCAGGTTCTCCCCCACATCAGGCCCTGAGCTGTCACCCCAATATGCATACGTACAGACTGTATTCTAATCCCAGGCACACAGACTTATCAATAATCACAACTTATCAGGAGAGACAGGCAGGGTACAGAGTTGCTGACGACACTTTCAATTTGGCCATTAAGGATATTAGTTTTCCCTTATTGTTTATAGGAAATGTTTCCTGCTAAGGCCAGCCTGACGGCTCTAACCAAAGTATCATAAAGCTGGAGCCCAGACCTCTGTGTTGTCTCCAAGGAAAGCGTGGGAGACCGGTACAGACCCACGCCCAGCGCTGCCAGGCAGACCCGCGTCCCTTTCATCTCTCTGCCATAGAACAGCAGGGGCGAACATGAAAGACGTGGGAAGGCATTTTGTCCTTAAGAGAGCAACAGAAAACACATGACGTGGTTCAGACCCAAAGAGAAAAACTATCTGAGAAATGAATTTTAATTCTCCAGAACCCTTCTGAGAGATTAGCTATAATTATTGGTAAGTCACTGCTGTGAAGTCTATGTGGTCTGTTTTAGCTAAACCTTTTATTGCTGCACATGAGATACTGATATGCGCACGTGGAAAGAAGGCAACAAATTGGTTACAAGGCCTGTCCCCAACCTATGTTTCCAATCTTAGGTCTCATTTGTCCCCAGCATGAACTCCCATTTCCCTGCCTCCTCACCCTTGTTTACCCCGTCCACCTCACAAGATACTGTGAAATGCTTCCTGTTCTTTAAACCCCCGTTCAACTCCAGGCCCCTGCCCAAACCTCCTCGGAGCATCCAAGTCTCATCAGGTGTCTCTGAATACTAAGACAGCTCATACTTTATGTTAAATATATATGGGGCGCCTGGGTGGCTCAGTCGGTTAAGCATCTGCCTTCGGCTCGGGTCATGGTCCCAGGGTCCCGGGATGGAGCGCCACATCGGGCTCCGCACTTAGCGGGAAGCCTGCTTCTCCCTCCCCGACTCCCCCTGCTTGTGTTCCCCCTCTCGCTGTGTCTCTCCCTGTCAAATAAATAAATAAAAATCTTTAAAAAAATAAAATAAAATAAAAACAATTAACCCTGACAGGCGATCGAACATAACGGTCCTAAAATAAATAAATAAATCTTAAAAAGAAGAAGAAATACAAAAATGAGAAACTGAAGGTATACCCAAATCAAGATATCCTTAAAATTGTTTGTTAACCTCTCTAAGCCCTCATTAGAAGGTCCAAATTTAGGAACTACTACTCATCAGTTCATTCACTTTGTTCATCAAGTATTTACTAAGAGTCAGTTATGTGCCAAGCCCTGGAGAAAAAATGAACAAGATCCCACCTCCAGGGCGCCTGGGTGGCTCAGTCGTTGGGCGTCTGCCTTCCGCTCAGGTCATGATCCCAGGGTCCTGGGATCGAGTCCCGCATCGGGCTCCACGCTCAGCGGGAAGCCTGCTTCTCCCTCCCCCACTCCCCCTGCTTGTGTTCCTGCTCTCGCTGTCTCTGTCAAGTAAATAAAAAAATCTTTAAAAAAAAAAAGACCCCACCTCCATAAGGATCTAAAGTATGAACAGGATCCGTGAAATCTAGGTGGAGCCTAAGTAGAGTCTAAATTGTAAAAAGAACCCACAATTAACTAATAAATAATTCTAGTGGCAGAAGACTTTAGTGGACGGTTTTCCAGAACATTTTTGTGATGATGTTTTCTAGCATATGGTAAAACTATGATTATGAAGAATATTTTGTGAATGCAATTGTTTAAATTTCTGGTGACATGAGTACACATCCTAGATTCCTAGGTTTTTTTGTTTTTTTGTTTTTTACTTTTTTAAGTAAAGCAAGTAATTTATTTTTAATATAAACACTTCCCCGGGACACCTGGGTGGCTCAGTCAGTTAAGCATCTGCCTTTGGCTCAGGTCACGATCCCAGGGTCCTGGGCCTGAGTCCTGCATCGGGCTCCCTGCTCAATGGGGAGCCTGCTTCTCCCTCTGCCTGCCACTCCCCCTCTTTGTGCTCTCTCTCTCTCTGACAAAAAAATAAATAAAATCTTTAATATATATATATATAAACATTTCCCCTTGACTGAGTTCCATATAGTGCTTTTATATAAATTATACATATGTTTTTATATGTATACACAAATATAAATATTTTATATATATGTAGCAATTCATCTTTCTTCAATGACTAAGGATTTTGCCAGGCCTCAGTCACAGTTCTAGACATAAGTCTCACTATACACTCTGCCCACGATGCTACATCTGAAATAAGAAATACAAAACTGAGGGGCACCTGGGTGGCTCAGTCATTAGACGTCTGCCTTCAGCTCAGGTCACGATCCCAGGGTCCTGGGATTGAGCCCCGCATCGGGCTCCCTGCTCCACGGGAAGCCTGCTTCTCCCTCTCCCGCTCCCCCTGCTTGTGTTCCCTCTCTCGCTGTGTCTCTCTCTGTTAAATAAATAAAATCTTAAAAAAAAAAAAAATACAAAACTGAGGGGTGACTGGATGGCTCAGTCATTGGGCGTCTGCCTTTGGCTCAGGTCATGATCCCCGGCTCCTGCGGTCGAACCCCAGGTCAGGCTCCCGGCTCCACAAGAAGCCTGCTTCTCCCTCTCCCACTCCCCCTGCTTGTGTTCCCTCTCTCACTGTGTCTCTCTCTGTCAAATAAATAAAATAAAATAAAAAAGATTCTCTCCCTCCCTCTCCCTCTGCCCCTCCCCCTCTCCTTCTAAAATAAATAAATAAATCTTAAAAAGAAGAAGAAATACAAAAAATGAGAAACTGAACTGAATGCATACCCAAATCAAGATATCCTTAAAATTATGTTAATGTATTTATTTTTAATGAACTTAAAATGTGAAGTTTTCTTAAGAGTGACCTGTTTTGGGTGCCTGGGTGGCTCAGTTGGTTAAGCAACTGCTTTCGGCTCAGGTCATGATCCTGGAGTCCCTGGATCGAGTCCCGCATTGGGCTCCCTGCTCGGCAGGAAGTCTGCTTCTCCCTCTGACCCCAACCCCTCTCATGTGCTCTCTCTCTCATTCTCTCTCTCTCAAATAAATAAATAAAATCTTTAAAAAAAAAAAAAAAGAGTGACCTGTTTTACTAAATTAATACTCAGCAAATATTTGAGTATTTGCTCAACAATGCTCTCAGTGCTAAAAGGTAGACTTGGAGGTGGGGCAAATCTGCAGACCAACTGGTTCCTAATTAATAGAAGTTTTGCTCTAATTAAGTCACTGACAATACAAGCAATAAAAATGTGATTGTCTCTTCTATCTTCACAGGAATGATGTAAAAATTACTTTCTTATTCATCGATGAGCTCTCTCGCTCTCACTTCTGAGGAAATATGCCAGGTTGCAGCTATGCAGGATCCTTTTCTACCTAGCAACTGATAAACAACAACAAAAAAAGCCCTTTGTCATTGGCCAGATCTCCATTTGGAAACAGGCCTGAATTCACTAGTCTTAATTTTAGCTACTAAAACTGCATCTTAGCAAAGAGAGGAGGAAAAGAATGTAATTTTTTAAAGCACATTAGCCTTCAACTTATGTGAACTCCACTGAAGAAGACAGAGTCACAGCCAATAAACAAAGAGGAAGAAAAAGCAGGACTTAATGACACATTTCACTATTTAACAGAAAAGTCTGCTCTTTTCCTCACTCCTGTAGCTCATGGTGGGACAGAGGATGATAGACTCTAAAAAGTCACAGCACCTTGGTGTCCTATTTTGCTGAAAAACAGGGGGCGCCTGGGTGGCTCAGTCAGTTAAGCACCGACTCTTGATTTCGGCTCATGATCTCAGGATTGTGAGATCGAGCCTCATGCCAGGCCCTGTGCTAGGTGTGGAGCCTGCTTAAGATTCTCTCTCTCTCCCTCTCCCTTTGCCCCTCCACCTTCCCTCTCGCTCATCCCTAAAACAAGGATGTGATCCCATGATTGAAAAGCCTGTAGAGAAAGCCCCTCGGGTGTACCTCTCACTGTCCTGAGCTCACCAGGCTCAGGGTAAGGGAACTTGCACTGACCCTTAAATCTTCCTTTCTAGAGATGTTGGTAAGGTTTTCAAAGCAATTTTCCTCCTCTCACATCCAACCTCCCAACACCCCTATGTTGGGTTAGTATGATTCACACAACACACTTGGCCCTCAGAGGGATTTAGTGACTTGTCCAAGGTCGTGGGGAGTTTTCAACAAGTCCAGGAATCCAGTCCAGGTTTCCGGCCTCTACTGGCTGATCCCTCTCACATGTTGAAGACATTCTTTCCCTCACCCCATCTCTCCCCCTGTTCTATTCTCAGAGGGTGCTGATGCCCACACTGAAAATAGAATCTCTACTACTGCCGAAAGCTCTTCCGTTCATTGCTGAGCACAGGGAGAGTCAAGAGAATGTGGCAATGACCCATTCCGGCTTATCTCCAGATGTCCCCCCAATTATGGCTGCCAGATTTAGCAAACAGTAATACAGAATGCCCAGTGGAATTTAAATTTCACATAAGCAATGAATAATTGTTTAGTATAAGTACGGTCCATACGATAATTGGGAGCATGCTTATACTAAACACTTATTTTTCTGAAATTCAAATGTCACTGGGCACCCGATATTGTATCTGGCAACCCTAGCCCCAACTCACCTCCACTTCTACCCTCGTGCCCACACACAGGAACACATCAAGGGCAGGGAACTCAACCAAGACACAGGGAACAACACACAGATCCTTGGGAAGGTTGTTCTCAACTCAATCATGCAAAATGCTTCTCCAATCCAAACCTCACAGAATTAGGCTCTTAGGTATTTTATAATAAGCTTTAATAAAAAATACAATGACATTATTGGAGTTTTTTTTATTAATTACAAGAGTAATAGGTGTGTATTTTCCAAAGACGACTGTAACAATATCTCTCATCTCACTGTTCTACAATGTGACCAAGAAGTGGTGTTTATGCCCCTTCTCCCTTGAATATGGATGAACCTGTAATGTGTACCCAGGAGAAGCAGAAGTGATGCCACACAACTTCCAAGGCCAACTCAGAAAAGGCAATGCAGCGTCTGGCTTGCTCACTGTACCATCTCATACCTGAAGCCCTGAGCCATCATGTCAGGAGTCCAACTATACCGAGGCCAACAGGCTGGGATGGAGCCACACCACATGGAGAGTCCACAAGGAGGCGCTCCAGCGGGTAAATCCGTTCTTCAAATCCTCCTAGCCCACGAGCGAGTGAAGTGGCCTTCCGATAATTCCAGCCCCCGCTGTTGAGTCACCCCCAGACTTTAGTTTCTTCCCAGCCGAGGTCAGACACATAGTGAAAGAGATACAAGCTGTCCCTGCTCTGACCTTTCCAAATTCTAGAACTTGTCAACATAGGAAAATGATTGATGTTCTACACCCCTAAATTTACAATGTCGATAAGCGTGTGCCTTCGGCTCAGGTCATGGTCCCAGGGTCCTGGGATCGAGCCCCGCATCGGGCTCCCTGCTCGGTGAGGAGCCTGCTTCTCTCTCTGCCACTCCCCCTGCTTGTGTTCCCTCTCTCGCTGTGTCTTTCTCTGTCAAATAAATAAATAAAATCTTTAAAAAAAAAAAATTGCAATGGTCTGTTATGCAGCAACTAACTAAAGTGTAATACATTCTCAACCCAGAACAATTTTGAAAAGAGAAAATAATCACCTAACAATCATTCTACACGCAAAGGCAATTGCTTTCAAAATTTGGAGGGGTGCCTGGCTGGCTCAGTCAGTAAAGCATGCAACTCTTAATGTTGGGATTATAAATTTGAGCCCCATGTTGGGTGTAGAGATTACTTTTATTTTTTTTTTCAAGATTTTATTTATGGGGCGCCTGGGTGGCTCAGATGGTTGGGCGTCTGCCTTCGTCTCGGGTCATGATCCCGGGGTCCTGGGGTCGAGTCCCATGTCAAGATCCCTGCTCCTTGGGAGCCTGCTTTTCCCTCTGCCTCTGCCTCTCTCTCTTTCTCTCTCTCTCTCTCTCTCTCTCTGTCTTTCATGAATAAATAAATGAATGGAATCTTTAAGGAAGAAAAAAAAGATTTTATTTATTTATTTGTCAGAGAAAGAGAGAGTGAGCATGAGTGGGGGAGAGGGGGAGCAGAGGGAGAGGCAGGCTTTCCGCTGAGCAAAGAGCCCAATGGAGGATTCGATCCCAGGACCCTGGGATCATGACCTGAGCCGAAAGCAGGCACTTACCTGACTGAACCACCCAGGTGTCCCAGGATTACTTTTAAAAAATCCAAAATATTAAAAAAAATTAAAAATCCAAAATTTTGAAATATGTGCTTCCCATATTTTTCTGTGGCTATATGCATACTTTTTCCTTCTAAAAAAAACATGGTATCATAGCACTGGTCTGAGTTTTTACTTCAACAATATTACTTGAAAAGAAAATTTCCACCTCACTGAACAAATTTCATCTTTGATAATAACAACCATAATAGCTAATACTGAACATTTAGGCTGCTTCTAATTTTTTACTGTTACAAATACAGATGCATTAAATATCTCTATACATACATCTCTCCACTCATCTGATTTTGCCTTAGTTAAATTCCTAGAATTGGAATTGTTAAGTT
The DNA here is from genome assembly GCF_009762305.2 of Zalophus californianus. Lineage (NCBI taxonomy): Eukaryota > Metazoa > Chordata > Mammalia > Carnivora > Otariidae > Zalophus > Zalophus californianus. Next base: position 129,353,810 of record NC_045598.1, read on the forward strand.
AAAAGGTTTGCATACTTTTTTAAAAAAAATATTTTATTTATTTATTTGACAGAGAGAGACAGCGAGAGAGGGAACACAAGCAGGGGCAGTGGGAGAGGGAGAAGCAGGCTTCCCATGAGCAGGGAGCCCGATGTGGGACTCGATCCCAGGACCCTGGGATCATGATCTGAGCCGAAAACAGGCACTTAACTGACTGAGTCACCCAGGCGCCCCAGTTTGCATGCTTTTTAAGCCTTTGGATTCATATAAACTTTGGTCTAGAAATATCTGTCCTTTTTAATAATGGGTCAAATCATTTTATGCTGTCAACAATGGTGTATGATTGCTCACTTTTTCACATTCTTACCAGCAACAGGTACTCTGATTTAAATTTTGCCAATTTTAGGAGCAAAGATGATAATTCGTTGTTGTAATACTACAAAGTATATACTTTTTCATGTTTATTAGCCATTTGTATTTTGTTTTGGCATAAATTGCCTCATGTCCGAGGCTCCTGGCTGGCTTAGACAGAACAGCATGTGACTCTTGATCTTGGGGTTGTGAGTTCAAACCCCACGTCGGGTGTAGAGATTACTAAAAAAAAACTTTTTTTTTTTAAAGATTTTACTTATTTATTTGACAGAGAGAGACACAGCGAGAGAGGGAACACAAGCAGGGGGGTGTGGGAGAGGGAGAAGCAGGCCTCCCACGGAGCAGGGAGCCCGATGCAGGGCTCGATCCCAGGAAGCTGGGATCATGACCCGAGCCGAAGGCAGATGCTTAACAACTGAGCCACCCAGGCGCCCCTAAAAAAAGAAACTTTTAAAAAAATATAAATAAATTGCCTCATGTCCTTTGCTCATTTTTCTATTGGAATATTTGTTGTCTCTTAATGATTTATAAAAGCTCTTTGGAGACTAATTATACTAATCCTCTGTGGTATATGTACAAAACATGTTCTAGTTAGACACTTGCCTTTTATTGAATAGGCATCTATCAAACACGTTTGAAAGATAAAATAGCATCTATGAAATTAAATGTTGTTATATGCTTGGTTATACCATAAAATGCCAGCTTATTATCCTTAGAAGCATATTTATGGATGTTTATCAAGTTCAGGGAAAGAAACTAAACCCAAGAAGCATACGTAAGCAAAAAAAAAAGAAAAAAAGCATGAATACCAAAGCCAGTATGTAGCACTCCAGTTGAAACCACAAGGGAAGTGACTGAGACCAAAGCTGTACTAATAAAAATTATTACCATGACAACAATAACCAAGATTTACTCAGACAGTTTGCTAAGCATGTAAATGCATTTTCTCATATTAATTCTTAACGATAACCCTTTAGAGAGGTACAGTTAGTATTTCCAATTTATAATTGAGGAAACAAGGCCTCACAGAGTTCAAATGACTAGCAAATGCTATCCTTTGACGCCTGGCCTCATGCCTGAGTTCTCAAAAACTAAACACTACCGCCTCCCCTGCACAACTTGCCTAACCTCTCCAAGCCTCAACTTTCATACTTGGTCTTCTGAAGACTAACTGACATCATGCATACATGGTGCTTAGCACAGTCACTAGCACATACTACGTGCTTAATAAATGGCATGTCACAAAAGACAAGTGTTGGCGAGGATGTACAGAAAGTGGAACCCTTGTGCACTGTTGGTGGGAATGCATAATGGTGCAGTCGTTATGGAAAACTATGGAAAATCCTCAAAAAATGAAAAATAGAGATACCATATCCAGCAATCCCCCTTCCAAGTATTTATCTATAAGAATTGAAATCAGGATCTCAAAGAGAGTAAGCACTCCCATCTTCACTGCAACACTATTCCCAATAGCCAAGTTATGGAAGGAAACTCAACGTCCATTAATGGATGAATGGATAAAGAATGTGGTATATACATACAATGGGATATTATTCAGCCTCTAAAAAGGTAAATCCTGGGCTGCCCAGCTGGCTCAGTTGGAAGAGCATGCGACTCTTGATCTCAGGGTCGTGAGTTCGAGCCCCATGTTGGGTGTAGAGATTATTAAAAAAAAAATCAACTTTAAAAAATAAATAAAAAGACAAACCCTTCCTATGCTATATCATGGATGAACTTTGAGGACAGGGTGCTAAATAATTCTGCTAAATATGCTAACATGTCACAGAAAAACAAAGACTGCATGATTCCACGTACATGAGATTTCTAAGGTGGTCAAATTCATAGAATAAAGAGTGGAGCGGTGATTGCCAAGGGCTGGGAGTAGGGACAAATGAGGTAGTCCTAATAAGCAGGCATCGTTTCAGTTAAGCAAGACGAAAAAGTTTTAAAATCTGCTTTCTCTACAGAAAAAAAGTGTATGCTATCATCCTCATCATCCCCACATGACATCCAGCAGAATTGCAGCATCATATAAATATACCTTTCTACACCAATAGACATTTTTTTCTCCTAATCATGCCCACCATTAAATTTTAACACTACAAATATGCTGTTTATATACCATGTCCCTTTGGAGGGCCACAAATCAATGTACTATTGAAATAGCTGAGATATTTTTGTCCCTGCCCTCCCTCCCCAGGAATAAGTTATCACTCCCTTGGGAGTGATTTTGCCCCACCACACCTCCAACCTCCCTCCTTGAGAATGCTTGATCTGTGTTGACCAGAAAAACTTCTGATGGGCAGGCCTTGTGGGACCTGTGATACCCACATACATCTTAACATGGTTCCTTGACACAATAGTGCCTCCGCAAATCACAGCAGATGCAGGACAGTCCACTTAAAACCCAGCCCCAATTCTGACTTTTTTTTTTTTTTTTTAGGTAGGCCCCCTGTTCAGCTTGGAGCCCAATGCAGGGCTCAAACTCACCACCCTGAGATCAGGACCTGAACTGAGATCAAGAGTCAGACGCTTAACCCACTGAGCCACCCAGGCACCCCCCAGTTCTGACATGTAGAAGCTCTGTAAGCAGAAACAGACAAGATAAGGCAAAAATATTGATCATGTATTTTTTTTTCTTCTACTTTCAAAGAGGAAAGAATTATCATTGATAATTTTTGAAAAGATGACACTGGACAAATTATCTTGTCTGGGCTAAATCAGTATGGCTTTCCACGGGTTTTACCCACTGTTGTAGGATATATAATTGACCAAATGATGAAAACCAACAGAGAAGAGATGCTACACATCTCTTTAATAACAAGAGTGATTGAATCATTGGCTAACAAGCCTCCTGCGTTGCAAGATCACCAGTTCTCTGTCTTCTACATTTCAATTTAAATAATCTAACGTTCGGGGTGCCTGGGTGGCTCAGTTGGTTAAGCGACTGCCTTTGGCTCAGGTCATGAGCCTGGAGTCCTGGGACTGAGTCCCGCATCGGGCTGCCGGCTCAGCGGGGAGTCTGCTTCTCCCTCTGACCCTCTCCCCTCTCATGCTGTTTCTCTCTCTCTCTCAAATAAATAAATAAAATCTTTAAAAATAATAATAATAATCTAACATTCTGCTCAAGGTCAGAAAGAGCCTGTCTTCATTCATTGTGATGAGGTGAGCTTTTTGCTGAGTATTAAGAAATAAAAATGATCATTTAACAAGTAGAACAGAAGATAATCCACTGCTGAAAATAGCATCCACAACCAGCTTGGAAGGTTGAGTATGGAAGAAAATGTACTCAGACAAATACCAGTGACTTGACGCTTTGCCAGAATATTCTTCCTGGTGTGTGTTTTGGACCAAATTCTTCTTATACACCAAACACAACCCCACCTCACCCTCAAATTATGTCTAATGAATTGTGCTCTGGGAGCACATGTCCTCAGACTACAGTGAGGCAATATTAACAAAAATAACCTAGCCATATGAAATTCATACTTACTGTAAGAATCTTGTTGAGGATATGGTTCACTACATGACATGATGTGTTCTATAAGCAGAAATTTATCTTTGCTTTCAGTCCCAGGAATAATTGTACTTCTCCTAAGCAGCCTATTTTTAGCTACAAACCATGAACAGTAGACCCTTGGCATTTTTGCAGATTTGATAGTTGCAATTTCAACGTTCAAAAGAGACAAGTCAGATGGGTCTCAAGTTTAACTCACAACCACCGTAAACTGGAATGTGGTCTGAAACCCTGGCTAGTAAGTGCATCTGATGCCGCAGTGTGCAAATGTCAGTACAGCGTTGCTCGTTAGGTATCAGAGAGCCTCACTATTCTTCACCACCTGCCATGTCTGATCATGCTTTACTCTTCATGCTGGCTGCTAGAAAACCCCACAGTGAATTTCATATTTCCCCTCTGAAGTGAATAGATGTCACTGCATCAATTCTGGGCGCGAATCCCCTTCTTCTCAAGGATTCCATCTTAATGCAGATAAGCTTAGACTTTCCAGGTGCCCTTCCGAAAGGCCCAGTGGTCTGCACACCCTGAACAAGGTCAGAGGGCTCAGTTCTGGGGAACCCCTGAGCTGGGCTCTGCAACAGGGCCAAACTGAGCAAAAGAGAACAGTTCCCCCTGGCTTAGTGCCACCCACAACCAGAAATGCTCACTTCAAGGAAAACATTCCATCTTGGCTCAAGAGAGGAATGAGGAAAAATAAAGAGGTGGAAATATTCATCTTTCACCCACACTGAGAAAAAAGAGGGGCTCTTTCCCAGCAAATATGGGGGGAAATGCTGATTCCAGCACACTGAGTTTTTTTTTTTTAAGATTTTATTTATTTATTTGAGAGGGAGAGAATGAGAGATAGAGAGCACGAGAGGGAAGAGGGTCAGAGGGAGAAGCAGACTCCCTGCTGAGCAGGGAGCCCGATGCGGGACTCGATCCTGGGACTCCAGGATCATGACCTGAGCCGAAGGCAGTCGCTTAACCAACTGAGCCACCCAGGCGCCCCAGCACACTGAGTTTTGAGAATAACTTCTACGTATTTCCAGCAGAGGCGATCTGGTGTAAGCAGAAAGAACAGCAAAGTGATCCACCTCCTAGGGGAAAATCCAGAGAAAGCGTATGTTGGTTGCCGACCCAGCTCCAGAATGTCTTTTTTTTTTTTTTAAGATTTTATTTATTTATTTATTTATTTATTTGACAGGGAGAGAGAGAGAACAAGCAGGGGGAGCAGCAGAGGGAGAGGGAGAAGCAGACTCCACCACCAAGCAAGGAGCCTATCGCAGGGCTTGATCCCAGGACCCCGCAGTCATGACCCCAGCTGAAGACAGACACTCAACCGACTGAGCCACCCAGGTGCACCCTCAATATCTCTTTTCTGTACGGAAAGCACTAGGGTAACATCCTGGATGGAAGCCATGTGGAGAGGGGAGGTGGAGTGGAAATACTCAGGGAAACCTGTGGAACTTCAGCACCCTTCCCAACAAGTCACCCTTCAGAAGAGTCACCAAAAATAGGTCAAAGAGGGGTGCCCAGCTGGCTCAGTCGGTACAGCATGCAACTCTTGATCTTATAAGTTCAAGCCCCGTGATGGGTATAGAGATTACTTAAAAATAAAATCTTTTTTGAAAAAATAGGTCAAATATTTCCAGCAATCAAGACCTATTTTATTAATAATTTCCCCCAATATGTCCTATTTATAGATTCTGCCTGTATTTCAGACATTCACTCAATAAGTTCATTTTCAGTTCCTTTCCTGGGCAAGCAAGATGCCAGATGCTGGGGAGACTTGAAATGTGTAAATCTAGTTTCTGTCCACAGTGAATTTATAATCTAAAAGCATATTTAGACAAACTCACAAATTACCATATTCTGCAAGTCAGAACATTGCCAACACTATCAGAAAGACACAAATAGGTTACAGCAGAAGAGGAAAGTTCACATGTTGCTGAGGAGAATAACGAAGAAACCATTTGTGGTTAGGGGCTCACCATACCGCTCCCAGCTTGGCCAACCATTATTCTATGGCAGTCTCCAGAGACCTACAAAAGTCCTATAACCATAGACATCAAAATGCCCTCTGAGGTGAGAACTGATAAAATTCATTACAGGGCGCCTGGGTGGCTCAGTTGGTTAAGCGACTGCCTTCGGCTCAGGTCATGATCCTGGAGTCCCTGGATCGAGTCCCGCATCGGGCTCCCTGCTCGGCAGGGAGTCTGCTTCTCCCTCTGACCCTCCCCCCATCTCATGTGCTTTCTCTCTCATTCTCTCTCTCTCTCAAATAAATAAATAAAATCTTTTAAAAAAATAAATAAATAAAAATAAAATTCATTACAATTAGCCTTGTAGAACTTCCAGACTTGAAGCTAGGACCTTGTGTATCTTTAATCCTCATGACAACTGCACAAGGTAAACATTCTTATTCTCACAGGTGAAGAAACTGAGCACAGTGGTCACCCATTAAATGTCATCATAGTCAGGATTTGAACACAAGTCTGTTGAAGTCAAAAGCCTGTGTCGTTCTCATTACTCCATTCTGCCTCTCCCAAGTGTAACACTTCCTAGTAATTATATTTTACCAAAAGACAATGTTTTGAAGGGAAAAGTATTTAAGAGCCAAAGGAGCAAAGCCTCGGTAAACACTGGGCCTTTCTTGAGAGAAGGGAGGGATTTGTGTTAAGATGGTCCTGATGATATATCCCAAAGGCACACAGACTTCTCCATTACTTCTAGGTCTCTCATTTACCTGGGTATAATTTTTCCCTCAGCAAAACCACTAGTTTTGAGTATTAAAAAAATAAGAATTTTTAGATGGCGTTAAATGAGTAACTAGGACCTTTGTACTGAAAGCTAAGGGTCCTAATAGGAAAATGCTGTGTGTCTCTTTTCCAAAAATCCTGTAGGTGGCGCCCATGCACTGGTTTTAACTAAAGGAACCGCATTGCCCTTTCTGGAATCACAATAGGCATAGAGCATACATCAAATGTAGCAACTACTGTTAATCTAAGTGAGAAAGAAAGAAGTATAACCTAGGTAACTTCATCTAAAGATTCTCTCTTTTAACAAGGCTTATGTTCACCGGCAGAGGATATAACCTGTGCACCGAAGGAAAAGTGCCAGATTCCAGATACCTCTAAGCCTCAACAGATCACCATATGACCTTGAGCAGGCACCAAACTTCTAAGAGTTCCTATCTAGAAGACAATGAGGGTGATCTAGACAGCCTCTAATGTCCCTTCTAACTCATAAATTTTATTTTGTTCCCCCACAAAAAGAATCCTGAGTGATCCCTAAGGAAAAAATAAATAAATAAAAGGAATTTGTAAAGTCAGAGTTGAAAGGGACTACGAAAATGATCCGGGGGTGCCTGGGTGGCTCAGTCGTTAAGCGTCTGCCTTCAGCTTAGGTTATGATCCCAGGGTCCTGGGATCCAGCCCCGCATCAGGCTCTCCACTCAGTGGGAAGCCTGCTTCTCCCTCTCCCACTCCTGCTCCCCCTGCTTGTGTTCCCTCTCTCACTGTGTCTCTCTCTGTCAAATAAATAATAAAATCTTTAAAAAAAAAAAAAAAAAAGAAAGAAAGAAAGAAAGAAAGAAAATGATCCGCTCAAAAAGTCATTCAGTTCTTGGAAGCCTTCTTCCATATCTCTCCAGGAGTCCACAGTTCAGGAATTCACAGGACAGCCCGTATGACTGTTGGAAAGTTCTTTTTTTTTTTTTTAAAGATTTTATTTATTTGACAGAGAGAGACACAGTGAGAGAGGGAACACAAGCAGAGGGAGAGGGAGAAGCAGGCTTCTCACTGAGCAGGGAGCCCGATGCGGGGCTCGATCCCAGGACCCTGGGATCATGACCTGAGCCAAAGGCAGATGCTTAATGACTGAGCCACCCAGGCGCCCCACTGTTGGAAAGTTCTTAATGCTGTGTTGCCATGCTGGCCCTAACCCTACATTCTGTGGTAAGGCTCACCCTACAGGCCCACTCTCCATTTATTAGGAAGCAGAGATCATGCCCCTGAATTCATATACTCATATACATATGCAAATCCCCAGAGCCTGTCTATATCCCCTTTCACTCTTTTTAAATTTTTATCTTTATTTTAAGTAATCTCTACACCCAGCATGGGACCCAATTCATGACTCAAGAGTCACATGCTCTACCAACTGAGCCAGCCAGGTGCCCCTGTCTATTTCCCTTTTAATCCTGCTACCTAGAAGTGAATGAAATGCTCCAGATACATCTAACTAAAGTGAAGTAGAACAAAACTATCCACTTCCTCGTTCCAAATACTGTACCTTTATTATTTCACATTTCATGTTATTAATAGCACATTGCACTACAGTTTCCTAAACAGCTCTAGCCAATTAAAACTTCTAAAGCCACATGCTCTGAGACAGCAGCCACCAGCTACATGTGACTCTTGAGCACTTGATATGTGGCCAGTACAACTGAGGAACTGAATTATTTTAATTTTATATAATTTATTTTTTTAAAGATTTTATTTATCCATTTGAGAAAGAGCGAAAGAGAGAGAGAGCACAAGCAGGAGGGAGGGGCAGAGGGAGAGGGAGAAACAGGCTCCTTGCTGGCAGGGAGCCTGACGCAGGGCTCAATCCCAGGACCCTGAGATCATGACCTGAGCCAAAGGCAGCTGCTTAACCAACTGAACCACCCAGGTGCCCCTATATAGTTTAACTTAAACTGAAAAACAGATACTCAGTTCAATTATTGGAAACCTTTTAAGTAAGTTGGAAACAATGGGTATAGATGAATCTACTTTTTCACCTGTAAATTTGAAATCTAAGTACAGATCAAGTATTTCCAGTGAAAATTTAGCTCTGGATTGAGATGTGCTCTAAGTGTAAGATACACACTGGATTTCAAAGATTTCATATAAGTAGTAGAAATCTCTCAATCATTTTTATATTGATTATATGTTGAAATGATAATATTTTGGACAAGTTGAGTTTGATAAAATATATTATTAAAACTAATTTTTTCTAACTGTTTTTATTCTTATTAAGAGACCAACTAGAGGGGCGCCTGGGTGGCTCAGTCGTTAAGCGTCTGCCTTTGGCTCAGGTCATGATTCCAGGGTCCTGGGATTGAGCCCTGCGTCAGGCTCCCTGCTCCGCGGGAAGCCTGCTTCTCCCTCTCCCACTCCCCCTGCTTGTGTTCTCTCTCTGTCTCTCTCTGTGAAATAAATAAAATAAAAATCTTAAAAAAAAAAAAAGGAGACCACTAGAAAATGCAAAATTACATATATAGCTTGTATTACTCTATTAGACCATGCTGCTTCAAGTTATTCAAAGTGACTGACAATCTCTATTTCCCCTACAAATCTGTCCAGTTGGGTCTTCAGATTCTAATGTAGAACTTTATATTAATGCCCTTTACATTTCTATTTCTTGGGTCTGATTTATTATTTAACCATGCAACATAGTCTTTTGGAATTCTGATCCCATATATTTGTAATCCCCTTCAACTTCATGTTATCCACAAATGTGGTAAGTAAACTTCATTTATATTCATCTAAGCCTTTGATTAAAATATGGACAAAGTTGGGGCGCCTGGGTGACTCGGTTAGGCATCCGACTCTTGGTTTTGGCTCAGGTCATAATCTTGGGGTTGTGGGATCGAACCCCGAGTCGGGCTCCAAGCTCAGCATGGAGTCTGCGTGAGGTTCTCTCTCTCCCTCCGCCTCTGCCCCTCCCCCAATCTCTAATCTCTCACTGTCTCTCTCAAATAAATAAATAAACCTTTTTAAAAAATGACCCATTAACTAAGCATCACCTTGGCTGTGTTTGTTTGTTTTTTTTTAAGATTTTATTTATTTATTTATTTGACAGAGAGAGACACAGCGAGAGAGGGAACACAAGCAGGGGGAGTGGGAGAGGGAGAAGCAGGCTTCCTGCCGAGCAGGGAGCCCGATGCGGGGCTCTATCCCAGGACCCTGGGATCATGACCTGAGCCGAAGGCAGACGCTTGATGACTGAGTCCCGACTGTGTTTTTTTTTTTTTTTTTTAAGCTAAATAATAATTCAGGTAATTGTAATAGCATACACAGCCTGTAGTTTTCCATGGTCTACCGTATTGCTCTGATCTGCCCATCTCCTGCCAAAGACATGATGGGCGGAAAGCTCGGGGCAATCGGTAAAGCTCCCAGTCAGGGTCAGGGTAGGCCTGGGGCTGGGAATGAGGCATCTAAGGAGACAAAAAACGGGGCAGTGGCTGAGATAAGCAAGGCAGCAGCTTGAGAGAACAGACCATCCCAAACTGGGTTGGGCTTTCAGATAATCCAGTGAAAAGTAAAGGGGCCTCTGGGGCGTGACTGATAGAACGGAGACCTTGAAGTAAGCTTGCCAGGGGGGAGGCAGGCACACTGGGTAGAAGTCCAGGGTGAGCCAGCTTTTCCCTTTGCCTCTCAGTTCCCTTTGGCTCCCTTGTCTTAGGGTCAGGGAATCTTAGAGGAATCTGAGACATCCTTTCACTCAAACTTCTAGTCTGTTCTGCAGCGTCCCTGCAAAATTGGCCATCTAGTCACTGCGGAACACCTCCACCAGCAGGGGGCTCAGGATTTCACTGGGAGATGTTCCATTTGCCAAAAAAAAAAAAAAATTAAGTGTTAAGGAATCCTTCCTTAAAATAAGTGGAAATCTGACTCCTTAAAACTTCAACTCACGGTCTTATTTCTGCCTTTTGAATAAACTTAATTCTTCTTCAACATAATGGGTACAATTATATACCAAGGTAGTAAGCGACCCTATTAATTCTGTTCATATCCAGGCGATCCTGGTACTTTCAGTCATTCTTCATTTGAAATGATTTTGGATTTCTTCACGATCTTGGGTGCCCTCCTCCACCACACAACAGACTAAGCCTATCAACATCTCTCATAAAGTACAGCACCCAGTACTGAACGCAGTACTCCTGCAACGTATTAGCTCCCGTCCGGACACTATCCTTCCCGTAAAAGTCTAATGATGTGAGGCAGTCACATTATACTGTTGACACATTCAGAACTTGCAATTTATTCAAGCACATAGATGATTTTATGCAATGCTATTTATTGCATGTGTACCCCATGCAGCTATGTCAGACAATGCTATTCGATGTGGCACATTGGGGCGCCTAGGTGGCTCAGTTGGTTAAGCGTCTGCCTTCGGTTCAGGTCATGATCCCAGGGTCCTGGGCTCGAGCCCCACACTGGGCTCCTTGCTCCACGGGGAGCCTGCTTCTCCCTCTCCCTCTGCTGCTCCCCCTGCTTGTGCGCCCTTCTCCCCCACCCTCTCTCTCTCTGTGTCTCTGTAAAATAAATAAATAAAATCTTAAAAACAAAAAAATGTGGTGCACTGTTCCCTGGAATCCAGAAGTGTCCTCAGATCCCTTCGCAACACAATCCCCAGGAGACCACCGACAGCTGATAGACAGATGCAGCCTATTTGCCACCTAGTACCAAGTTAAATCTTCCCCACCCCGTACCTTTGCAGCTGATTTCTATCCGACAAATCAAGGTTTTTACATTAAACTTTGAATTTATTGATAGTGGATTTAACCCAACAAGTCCAGTTTCGTTATCTGCATAACATAGTGCTTAACAGAAGATCGACAACACCATCCAAATATTTCCCTTTGTCTTAGTTTTCTTCTAGTGTGGCTCCTGATGGTTCCTGGAAATTATCTATTTTATTATCCAGTGTATTTATTGAATGGACTCTTATGTTCTCTTTTTAGTCTAAAAGTATTTCCATTTCATATTAAATAAGCTGTTTTTTAAAATTCCTGTGCACTATTTTTCTATGTCCATTTCAACTATAAACTTGTATTGAGATTCTATGGGCTACAAGTAGTAGCCGTCAATATGATCCAGAATGTGCAGTGCTCACCACTCTTAAACTAGCCTGACCCTCAATTCATGTCACTAATTTCTTATGGGGGTCAGTAGGCCTCATGATCAACAACTAACATTCTCTTGTTTCATTTTCCTTGTCAAGGAAGCAGTTAGGGCCAGGGCAGAAGACCTGAATCCGTTAAGAGCATAAACGGGTACCAAGTTTTTGTTTTCAGCTGCTGGGTCTCCCATGGGACTATGCAGCTAAGCTAGCAGAGCATGGAAATGGATTCTGACTTGGAACTTTTACACTATGTGCAACACACACACTCAGCAAGGAGGACAAAGAATCATAACACCTTATTCTCTGGTTCCCACAAAATTGACAGTTGAGGTTCAGTATTCAGTAATATAAGTTCTTAAGAGCAAAGATCATAAAGATCGTTTGGAAAGTTGTATCTCAGTTCACTGGCAAGGAACAATTCTTTGGTCCCTGAAGCAGTATTTTAGTCATGTGATGTCCGGATGGCTAAGAATGTGGATTTTTACATGCTCAGCTTAATCACACTATTACAGAACTCTGTGTCGCAAAAGGTCAGAATACATTAAATTGATATTGAGCTGCTGATCAGCCTCCTTTAGCCCTACACATGCAAACCAGATATTCTAGGTAACAGAATATGATTCACAACCTCTCCCTATCCTTTATCCAGCCACGGTATTATTGGGGAGGTGATACCCTGCTAGACAGTCCATACTCTAATTGAAATTACCCAAAGACAACAGTGTGATGAAGTAGTCTGCGCATAGAAGCTGCAAAGAGAGATCCATTTTCCAATCCAACTAGGAGGTTAATGATTATATGCCACTTTGGAAAATCATCACCTCTTTGTTGAAATGAAAACTAAATCCAAATGCATGTTGCTTTGTGTTGGGTCAGACCCTCTAACCTTTAGAGGGGAGAGGTCAAGGCTTCATTCCCGCCCCACACTTCTACCCCTATAAAGGAGCTCTGAGAAAGGACAAAATAGTGTCTTGCAAGAGGCAAATTTCAGAAGTAGTACTATACAGCAGAACTTTCTGTGGGAGGAGAAACAGAGCTTAAAAGGCCCTGAACCCTTGGGGCACCTGGGTGGCTCAGCCTTAAGCGTCTGCCTTGGGCTCAGGTCATGATCCCAGGGTCCTGGAATCGAGCCCCGCATCGGGCTCCCTGCTCAGCGGGAAGCCTGCTTCTCCCTCTCCCACTCCCCCTGCTTGTGTTTCCTCTCTCGCTGTGTCTCTCTCTGTCAAATAAATAAATAAAATCTTAAAAAAAAGATTAAAAAATAAAATAAAATAAATAAAAGGCCCTGAACCCAAAAACAACTATAGGAAAGATGGACTTTGGGACCCTCCAGCTGGTGGAGTATTTCCCCCCTAACAGGCCCAGCAGAACCCCCGTGGCACCCAGGTGAAAGGAAGCAAGCCGAGAGCAGGTAGATTCCAGCAGGCTCTTCCCTGGGCCCTAGAACAGGAGAAAGAAAAAATCTAAGGTTCCCAGACTATCCTCCTCAGCTTAGCAGCAGGAAAGACATGATAAGGGTTTTGGGCAACCTTGCAGCAGGAATAAAAAAGAGTATTTGTGGGACACCTGGGGGGGCTCAGTCGGTTAAGCGTCTGCCTTCAGCTCAGGTCCTGATCCCAGGGTCCTGGGCTCCAGTCCCGCATTGGGCTCCTTGCTCAGCGGGGACCCTGCTTCTCCCTCTGCCTGCCGCTCCCCTGCCCCCCCACCCCCGCTTGTGCTTTCTCTCTCTCTCTCTCTGGCAAATAAATAAATAAAATCTTAAAAAAAAAAAAAAAAGAGTATTTGCCTGCATCCCCTACCCTCTACCCTGGGAACCAAGCATCCTCTAGGGGCTAGGAAGGAACTTGGATGATGGGAATGTGGAAACGTGTCTTCCAAAATGACAGACCTTCTGGAACCAGGCAGCGCTACATTATAGTGAAGAGTAGAATCCTGGTGAGCTGCTCTTCCATTTTGGCTTAGGCTTGTACCGACTGTGTGACCTTGAGCCTCAGCCAATTCATCGACAGAATGGAGATAATAATACTGTCCACCTCAGAGGAGTGAGAATGAAAGGTCTGAAGCTCTCATAAAGAGATTATCAGGAAGTGAGTGCAAAATCTGAGCTCCATAAATATGAACCATTGTGATTATAATGGAGCTTTTCAAGCTGAGGTTAGAACACACCGATTTGGTGTCAGCATAATCAGGGCCCTTAATTCATATTATAAATACCCACATGGAGCTTTAGAAAGGTGACATTCCACAACAAATACCCTGGGGCAGCCCCCAGAGAGAATATTTAATAACCGGAGGAAGCTTCTGGGTAAAGTCACAGGGATTTCTAGTTCCACCCTCAGCAGCCCCGGAGCTGCCGCAGCTCAGAACCTGAAACCAAGGAAATGCTAGGGGCTGTTGGTAGAAAAGTGGAAAAACTGCAGAGGACTCCTGAGCTTAGGGCACCTGGGTGCCTCAGTTGTTAAGCGTCTGCCTTCGGCTCAGGTCATGATCCCAGGGTCCTGGCATCGAGCCCCACATCGGGCTCCCTGCCTGGCAGAAGCCTGCTTCTCCCTCTCCCACTCCCCCTGCTTGTGTTCCCTCTCTCGCTGTCTCTCTCTCTGTCAAATAAATAAATAAAATCTTTAAAAAAAAAAAAATTCCTGACCTTGCGGTGCTTATGTTCTCATGCAGGGAGAGAAACAACAAATAAATAAACCAACGCAAGTATTACGTACAAGGGCATAAGTATCGTGAAGGAAAACAGCAAGGTAAGAGAAAACAGGCTGCTGGGGTGCTTGGGTCAGGTGGACTAGGCGTCTCAGAGGACAGACTGAAGCAAGGAACAAATATGGGGTGTATGGGAGATGAGCTCCAGAGAAGCAACAAGTGCAAGGTCCTGAGGCAGAGCACTTGGCTGTCAGTGCATGGGGAAGTCCCGAGGGTAGGAGAGACACAGTTAGGGGCACCTCACGACCCCACACACCAGCACCGCATGCTTTTTCATTCTTCATAGTGCTTGTCACCTTTTTTTTTTTTAAGGTTTTATTTATTTATTTGACACAGAGAGATTGAGAGCACAAGCAGGGGGAGTGGCAGAGGGAGAGGGAGAAGCAGGTTCCCCGCTGAGCAGGGAGCCTGAGGCGGGACTCGATCCCAGGACCCTGGGATCATGACCTGAGCCAAAGGCAGACACATAACCGACTGAGCCACCAAGGCGCCCCTGCTTGTCACCTTCTAACAAACTTTCGCTTTTACTTAGGTACCGTATTTATTTTGTACTGTCTCCCTTTGCCAGAACACAAGCTCCCGCAGCACTGGGATCTGTGGGCTGGTGTGGGCTTCACAGGTCTGTCCCAGTCATCGAAAACTGGTCCTACACAGAGCATAGCACACACAATAAATACTTGGTGAACGCAGGGATGGCATGAAGGCCAACATAAAGACTTGGGGGTTGTTCTAAAGGCAATGGGACTTTGGGGAGATTTTGACCAGCAGAATGGCACACTCAAATTCACATCTGTGATTGCTTTCACAACTGTGAGAAAAAAAAAGACCAAGATGGAAGGAAAGAATGGATGATTGAATGAATTTCAGAGTCGGTAACTCCTGCTGTTGACAGGGAGGGTTGTCCAGGTGTAGTTCAAACTGGAAGCTGCTCTACTCATATTAGAGAGTAGAACAGTATCCTCACTCCATCCCACCCTTAGCCGGTAGCTCAGAGTGACCCAAAAGGAAAGAGCTGCAGGGCAGTGAGGCAGGAGCCCCTCCCAGGAAAAGTCAGGGGACCTCCCAATGCTAGCGGACCCCGCTCTGCAGAACTCTGAGCAACCACAGAGGCTGTTCCTGGGGTTGCTGTCTGGAGCAGATCCTGAGAACGTGTAGAAAAGGAGCCAGAAAAGAACCAGGGTAGTCAAGGGGACCTGGGCTCAACCAACAGAGATGTTTCCTGAGGCATGCCCAGCTGAAGATCCCACCAGCTTCCTCGTGAGCAAGTGGAAGTCAATGCCAGAGCCATTCTGTAAGGTAGTTGTCATAGAGAAACTCGTGTTTAAGGCAATGGTTTCAGAAAGCAGAGGTCTCACTCAATCATGTAGGCCAGGCATGCTCAGTTAAACTTTTTTTTTTTTCAAGTAAGCTCTAAGCCCAACATGGGGCTTGAATTCAGACCCCAAGATCAAGAGTCGCATGCTCCACCAACTGAGCCATCCAGGTGCCCTTCAATTAAACTTTTTTTTAGGATTTTATTTTCAAGTAATCTCTACACCCAACACGGGACTTGAACTTACAACCCTGAGATCGAGTCCCATGTTCTATCGACTGAGTCAGCCAGGTGCCCTTCAATTAAACTTTTTTTTTTTAAAGATTTTATTTATTTATTTGAGAGAGAGAATGAAAGAGAGCACGAGAGGGAAGAGGGTCAGAGGGAGAAGCAGACTCCCTGCCGAGCAGGGAGCCCGATGCGGGACTCGATCCCAGGACTCCGGGATCATGACCCGAGCCGAAGGCAGTCGCTTAACCAACTGAGCCACCCAGGCGCCCCAATTAAACTTTTTGATGTTATTATATAAGGTCCTGAATTAAAGAATCTCTTCAGGTATTGATAAAGTGAACAGTCTCATGGAGTGGAGACTAATGAAAATGCTTGTCAAGATTCTCATGGCCGGGGATGCCCGGGTGGCTCAGTTGGTTAAGCATCTGCCTTCAGCTCAGGTCATGAACCCCGCATCCTGGGATCGAGTCCCACATCGGGCTTCCTGCTCAGCGGGGAGCCTGCTTCTCCCTCTGCCTGCCACACCACCTGCTTGTGCTCTCTCTTTTTCCCTGACAAATAAATAAAATCTTCAAAAAAAAAAAAAAAAGATTCTGATGGCCAGAGTACAACACCCCCTTAATAGCATCTGGGAGTGCCACCGTGTTCTGCACACTTCCATTTCTATGTCAGGTTATTTTTATTAAACAATTTTACTGGCTTACAGTGTGTGTGATAAAGACCAAATACTCGGTGTATATTCCATGAGAGGCCACATTCACTGTTTTTCTACATTTATTTTTTACTTACATAGAATGACTGTTCATCTTGTTTCCTATCAACATTTGCTCCCATCAAATGAGCAACTCATCTGCATAGTTGTTCACACATACAGAGAGGAACGGGTGAGGTTCTTCCTCTTCAAAATGTACCTATAGTCTTTCTTGGCCTCTCAGCTTCTGGTTTCCTCTTGTGGATTCTATAATTCTAGGCAAGTGATATTTTACATTTCCTAAAGCCTCTTAAAAGCTTGAAGTTTGGTAAATTAGTATCATCTTTCTCCTTCGGAAGAAGAAACTGCAGTCTTGTCTTTTCCCTAAATCATTTTAGGGGCCATTAATTGAATAGATAATGTTTCCCAGCAAAGACTGAAGGGCCATTTACCATTTTCAACCTGACAACTAGCCGTGATCACAAGACACCGATATGCAGAGAGAGGACACCAAACTTTTATGAAGAGCTCAGGCCTGGCTGGGATTAGAAGGCTACATATTTTATAGCCTCTTACTCGGCCCTTACACACAACGTAAGTGAGGCGACTATCAATCTTTTCACTAGAACGAATCTTTGTTTTAACTGGAAATTCTGAATATCAAGAAATCTACTGGCATGATGGTTTGGTTTTAGAAGAGCAGAGGATGGGGGCGCCTGGGTGGCTCAGTCGTTAAGCATCTGCCTTCGGCTCAGGTCATGATCCCGGAGTCCTGGGATGGAGCCCCACATTGGGCTCCCTGCTTGGCAGGGAGCCTGCTTCTCCCTCTCCCACTCCCCCTGCTTGTGTTCCCTCTCTCGCTGTCTCTCTCTCTGTCAAATAAATAAATAAAATCTTAAAAAGAAAAAAAAGAAAAAAGAAAAGCAGAGGATATGCTTTGCTCTTTGAGATTCAAGAATGAGCAAGATGAAAGGCCAAAGATTTCATCCCAAATACCCATCCCTTGTGCCCTTGACTGTGTCCATGTTTTTTAGTAAAGGCACCAGGGGCATTTAACCGCCTTTCTAGCCAGGAATAGGGAACTCGGGTCTCTCGGAGAACTCTGCAAGTGACTAGATCAGTATAATCAGAGGAGAGAAAGCCACTCTCCTTTGAAAAGATGTCAAATGAACAGAAAAAAAGAGTTTCAGTCAGTTCCGGATGCTGAGCCCTTGGAATAAAATACGGCTCCATATCAAATCACGCTGCAGCATCCCTTCCCTTACTGCCCCTTCAATAACCTTTGATTGTCTGATGAGACTATATGCTTCCCTGCATCAAAAGAGTCACCATGGGCCGGGAGGCTGCAACCACCACTGGAACAGTCAGTTTCTCCCATCACAGGGGAGTAGCATATCCTTTAAAAAAAAAAAAAAAGTCATGGTAGGGTTGCCTGGGTGGCTCAGTCGGCTGGGCGTGTGCCTTCAACTCAGGTCACGATCCCAGGTCCTGGGATGGAGCCCCTCCTCGGGCTCCCTGCTCAGTCAGAGCCTGCTTGAGATTCTCTCCCTCTCCTTCTGCCCCTCCCCCTGCTTTTGTGCACACTCACTCTTTCTAAAATAAATATTTTTTTTAAGTTTTTTTTTTAAGATTTTTATTTATTTATTGAGAGAGAGAGAGAATGGTAGAGAGAGAGCATGAGAGGGAGGAAGGTCAGAGGGAGAAGCAGACTACCTGCTGAGCAGGGAGCCCAATACAGGACTCGATCCCAGGACTCCAGGATCATGACCTGAGCCGAAGGCAGTCGCTCAACCAACTGAGGCACCCAGGCACCCTCTAAAATAAATATTTTAAAAAAAGAAAGAAAGAAACTTGGGTAGTTTCTGCCTTTGGCTATTGTGAATAATTCTGCTAGGAACATGGATGTACAAATACTTGTTTGAGTCCCTATATTCATTTCTTTTGGCTGTATACCCAAAAGTGAAATTACTGGATCATATGATAATTCTGTGTTTAATTTTTTGAGGAGCCACCATACTGTTTTCCACAGTGACTACACCATTTTACCTTCCCACCAGCAATAGCACATCCTCTTCATGTTATCAATATATTAACAGTGCTTTCCTCCAAACATCACCATTTTTAAATTCTACCTGTTATCTGTCACATTAGAGTACAAGACACAGAGGCAAGCAATGGACTTCAGTGAAGTTTTCCCCTTAGGAGGATAGTCCCCAATTGGCACATTGTTGGCTTGGGCGAAAAGAAGATTTTGACCTAGTGTTATAAAAGCACAAAACAAGAAAGAGAAATCCTTCAGGTTGCAGCAGAAAGCCTGTTGGACACACATATTCCCTAACCTCCCTCATCTTCTTCAAGATAGATTCAAGGGCTCTGATATTAAGTCATGAACAGAGCTCCCCAGTATAAAGGGGGGGCTTTACTAGAGAGAGGATGAGACGATGCAGAGTTCTAAACTAGCTCCCCCCAAGACTCTTCACTTCCCACCAGGGAGGTGAGCACTTCCCATCACAGCCAGGGTGGATTCCTCGGGAAAGTTCCTATCTATGCCTAAAGAATGAGGATTAAAGGCAGTTCTTGGAGGTTAACTAACTATCAAGGGCAAAAGCCAAAGTCAGATTTTAAGAACTTAAACTTGTTTCAACAGGTTTGTTTTTTCTTGGGAATTGTTAACACAAAAGTAGAGATGGAAGGATACAGAAAACCCATCAGAGAGGGGAGAAGATTAGAGCCTGTTATGGGTTGGATTGTGCCCTCCAAAAAGACAGAGTAAAGCACCGCCCTTCCCTCACCTGTGAATTTGGTCTTTATTTGGAAATAGTCTTTGCAGATCTCATCAGGTTAACATGAGATCATTAGAAGAGATCCCTGGTTCCATAAGGGCGGAGACAGCCATGTGAAGACAGAAGCAGAGATGGAAGTTATGTCAAGGAATGGCTGGGGCCACCAGAAGCTGGAAGGTCCCTCCCCTGGAGGTTTTGGAGTGAACCTGTCCATGCCAACATCTTGATTTTGGATTTGTAGCCTCCAGAACTGTGAGAAGATCAATTTCTGTTGTTTGAAGCCACCTAATTTGTGAGAGTTGGTTACAACAGCCCTAGGAAACTAACCTAGAGTCTAATACCTAGAAATCACAGCCAACAACACATGTCCCTGCTACCATCATTTCCATATTGATTATGAGGATTGTGAGCAGAGAAGGTTTTCTTAAGGAAATGATTGCCTGTCATATCAGATTCCCCTAAGTGTTTACGGACTTTTAAGTCACAACCTTAGTTAATGAAAATGTCTCTGGCTGGAAAGTTTTTTTTTTTTTGTACATAGACACTTTAAAAAAAAAAAAAAAGATTTTATTTATTTATGGGGCACCTGGGAGGCTCAGTCGGTTAAGCATCTGCCTTCGGCTCAGGTCCTGATCAGGCCCGGAGCCCCATCCTTAGACTCCCTGCTCAGCCGGAGTCGGCTTCTTCCTCTCCCTCTGCCCCTCCCCCCTGCATGCTTGCATGTGCGCACGTGCGAGCGCTCTCTCTCTCTCTCTAAAATAAATAGATACACCTTTTAGAGAGAGAGAGAGAGAGTGCATGTGTGCATGCAAGAGCAGGGGGAGGGGCAAAGGGAGAGAGGGAGAGAATCTCAAGCAGACTCCCCCGCTGAGCACAGAGCCCAACACCAGCTTGATCCCAGCACTCTGAGATCATGACCTGAGCTGAAATCAAGAGTCAATGCTTAACCCACAAGCCACCCAAGCACCCTGGTACATAGACACTTCTAATCCCTATGCTTGATTCATTTTCATATGAAAATTATAAGCCCAATATTGTACAGATGTTCCTGAGTCAGACCGACAAAAAGTTGGGAGTGATTTAGTATGAAAAAAGGAAAGTGAATGGATTCACATTCACTTTCTTTCTCCTAATGGTACAGCTTTGCTGGGGGATCTTACACAGATGGTTTCAGAAGCTCATTAGGCTTTCCATAATCTCCCTGTGCTTCCTAAAAGGTCATTAAAATTTTTCAAGCATTCCTTTCCGTAGTCAGGAGGATCTGAAAACCTGTCCATTGCCTATCAGCTCTTTGAAATTCAAGAAAATGCAGCCCCCCATTTCCCACATGTGAAAAAAAGTGTCATAGGTGTTATTGCCTATTTATCTCCTCCATGTTGTCTGCTTCTTGAATGCAGTGAAGACACCAGTGCAAAAAGCACGAAACATCCACCAAACGAAAGTTCTGATGTACTCATTGCTAGGAATGACTGAAATTAATTGACTAATAGTCTTTGTATTCCGTGAGGTTGGTGAGAAGAAAACTGGAATGGCAGTACAAAACCTAACAAAATCAGAAGGCAGAGAGAGGTACAGCGCCAGAGACGTTTTTATTATTCTTCACACTCTTGCATAGGATACACACACACCATGAGGAAAGTGCCACACTTAACTGTGATGTTAACAAAGAATGGCCATGAAGAGACAGTTCACAGAAAAGTAAACATAAAAGGCCTCCATCATGGAAAGAGATGCTCAACTACATAATGTGAGAAAGTGTATGTGTGTTAAACCACCACAGAGGCCATTTCTTTTCTATCAGATGGGCACAAGTTCAAAATTATGACAACATACTCTGGGGGTGAGAATATAGGGAGAGTACACCCTTTGGATATTAATTTGGCAATATATATTTAAATGACAAATGAGGGGCACAAATGAATAAATAAAATGTTTTTTTTAAAGATTTTATAAAAGGGCGCCTGGGTGGCTCAGGTGGTTGGGCGACTGCCTTCGGCTCAGGTCATGATTCTGGAGTCCCGGGATCGAGTCCTGCATCGGGCTCCCTGCTCGGCGGGGAGTCTGCTTCTCCCTCTGACCCTCTTCCCTCTCATGCTCTCTATCTCTCATTCTCTCTCTCTAATAAATAAATAAAATCTTAAAAAAAAAAAGATTTTATAAAAAAGATTTTATTTATTTGTCAGAGACAGAGCACAAGCAGGGGGAGCGGCAGGTTGAGGGAGAAGCAGGCCTCCCACTGAGCAGGGAGCCCAATGCGGGGCTCGATCCCAGACCCTGAGATCATGACCTGAGCTGAAGGCAGACACCTAACCAACTGAGCCACCCAGGTGCCCCAAATAAAATCTTTTTTTTTTTTTAAGATTTTATTTATTTATTTGAGAGAAAGAATGAGAGAGAGAGAGAGCACATGAGAGGGGAGAGGGTCAGAGGGAGAAGCAGACTCCCTGCCGAGCAGGGAGCCCGATGCGGGACTCGATCCCAGGACTCCAGGATCATGACCTGAGCCGAAGGCAGTGGCTTAACCAACTGAGCCACCCAGGCGCCCTTAAGTTTTTTTTTTTAAGATTTTATTTATTTGACAGAGAGAGACACAGTGAGAGAGGGAACACAAGCAGGGGGAGTGAGAGAGGGAGAAGCAGGCTTCCCACAGAGCAAGGATCCGGATGCGGGGCTCGATCCCAGGATCCTGGGATCATGACCTGAGCTGAAGGCAGATGCTTAACGACTGAGCCACCCAGACGCCCCAACTTTTAAGATTTTATTTATTTATTTGAGAGAGAGAATGAGAGATAGAGAGCACGAGAGGGAAGAGGGTCAGAGGGAGAAGCAGACTCCCTGCCGAGCAGGGAGCCCAATGCGGGACTCGATCCCGGGACTCCAGGATCCTGGCCTGAGCCGAAGGCAGTCGCTTAACCAACTGAGCCACACAGGCGCCCCACTTTTAAGTATTCTTAATAAAAGTGCTATACTATCGCACAGTGGACCCTTCTTGTACTGTCTGCCAAGTGGCTCCCTGTTTTATGAGGGTGAGATGAGTGCCCTCTGTCCATACTCTTGGTTATAGGAACGGCTCCCTCCAGGTCTAAGGAAGGACCCAACCTTAAGGTGGTCTTGGCTGAATCGTCCCATCAGGAGCCTGGCTCAAACTGTGGCAATTATCCTTTCTTCCTTGGAAACCCTTGTGCACCATTGGTGGGACTGCAAATTGGTGCAGCTACTATGGAAAACAGTATGGAGTCCCCTCAAAAAATTAAGAATGCAACTACCATATGATCCAGCAATTTCACTTCTGGGTATATATCTGAAGGAAATGAAGTCACTATGTTGAAGAGATATCTGTACCCCCATGTTTACTGCAGTATTATTTACTTACAATAGCCAAGACATGGAAACAACCTAAGTGTCCATCAACAGATAAATGGACAAAGAAAATGTGTCACGCACATGCACACAGACAGACACACACACACACACACACACACACACACACACACACAGAGGAATACTATTCGGCCATTAAAAAGAAGGAAATCCTGCCATTTGTGACAACATGGATGGATCTTGAGGGCATTATACTAAGTGAAATAAGTCAGAGAAAGAGAAATACTATATGATATCACTTTTATGTGGAATCTAAAAACAACAACAACAAGAAGAACTCATAGAAAAAGAGATAAAATTTGCAGTTACCAGAGGCAGAGGGAGGAGAAGGGGAGATTGGATGAAGGTAAGCAAAAGGTACAACTTTCGGTTACAAGATAAATAAGTACTGGGATGTAATGTACAATATGATGACCATAGCTAACAGTGCTATATGGTATATTTGAAAGTTTCTAAGGGAATTAATCCTAAGAGTTTTCATCACAAGGAAAAAAATTTTTATTTTAAATGAATACAAGATGATGGATGTTAACTTATCATAGTAATCACTTCACAACATATGTCAGGTCATTTGCTGTAAACCTGAAATTTATACAGTGCTGTGTGTTAATGATATCTCAGTAAAACAGAATAAAATTAATCAAATTAAAATTTAAAATAATAAATAATAAAATTTAAAAAAATAAAAGAAAGAATCCTCCCTCCTTTATACATGCTTGGGACCCAGAGGGAGAGTTCATCTCTCTAGATAGCTGGACCAGTAGCAACTAAATTCAGACCTGAGGTAGCCCTGTCATACCCTGACATGTGGACAGAGAGTCAAGGAGAGAGACAGACTGCAGAGAGATCAATCTAGGGAAATATGGATAAGCTCTAGTTTCTGGTCTAGGTTCCCATGAGGCTTACCTCTATCTTTACAGTGAATTCTAGTTTGAGCCAGTTTCTGCACTTGCCATCCTAAAAATTTTAGCCAATACTCTGTGTAAATTCTTAAATAGAGCTGATAGAGCCAAAAGCCATAGAAGCAGTTCTTTCTGTTAATTCTTCCCTTCCTATGATTTATGCCTTTTATGAATTTAGGAAACTTATTTGAGAAATGTTTATTGAATACCTACATGTACAACACCTCCATACTGTGATTAGAAACTAATGATGCCGGTATGCTGGGTGGCTCGGTTGGTTAAGCATCTGCCTTGTCTGCCTTGGGCTCAGGTCAGGATCCCAGGGTCCTGGGATTGAACCCTGCCTTTGGTTCCCTGCTGAGCCTGCTTCTCCCTCTCCCCCTGCCCCTCCCCACCACTCATACTTTCTCTCTGTCTCTTGCTCTTCTCTCTCTCAAATAAATAAATAAATAAATCTTTAAAAAGAAAGAAACAGGGGCACCTGAGTGGCTCAGTCGTTAAGCATCTGCCTTTGGCTCAGGTCATGATCCCGGGGTTCTGGGATCGAGCCCTGCGTCGGGCTCCCTGCTCCACGGGAAGCCTGCTTCTCCCTCTCCCACTCCCCCTGCTTGTGTTCCCTCTCTCACTGTGTCTCTCTCTGTCAAATAAATAAATTAAAAAAAATTTTTTTAAATAAAAAAAGAAACCAATGATGTCATTAATATTTGGCAATAAAATATGAGAATTTTAACAAAGCATTGCCACCCACTTGAAGGAAAAGAATTTCAAAGGTTTAAAAATCATAATATAAGGGGGCGCCTGGGTGGCTCAGACGTTAGGCGTCTGCCTTCGGCTCAGGTCATGATCCCAGGGTCCTGGGATCGAGCCCCGCATCGAGCCCTGCATCAAGCCCCACATTGAGCCCCACATCTGGCTCCCTGCTCAGCAGGAAGCCTGCTTCTCCTTCTCCCGCTCCCCCTGCTTATATTTCCTCTCTGGCTGTGTCTCTCTGTCAAATAAACAAATAAAATCTTAAAAAAAAAAACCTATTGGAAGCTCTTTTAAAAAAAAAGATATATAATAAGAATGCCATCATTATTTCATTTAATTTTCATAGCAATCCCATGAGGCAAATGTTATACATATTTATACATATATATACATACATATGTATACATATATACATGTACATATGTTATAAAATATACAAATGTTATACAGAAGAGGAAATTGAGCCAACTTTTGCTTAAGGTCACAGTTAATAAGCCCAGTGTGTCTCTGTCCAAGACCATGTGTTTTCTACTTTGCTCCAATGGCTTCTTGGTTTTCAAAAGTTTAAACTAATAGAAAACTAAGAAAACTATGAATAAAAATACATGGGGTGAGTATATAGCAAAGGAGTCGTAGTGTTTGCAGTATTACAGAGAAAGGTCAAATTGTTACCCTGGGGAAGATGATAGTGAAGAGAAGCTAGGCAGGATGTATGAGCTCAGTCTTCAGGGAAAAGGAGGTACCCAATTCACTGGGGCCAGGAGCAAGGAGTTTGTATTTCAACCCACAAAAATGACATGAGCACATACACAGCCCAGATCATTCCACAAACCTCAAGTCAGTGGATTCATCTGGAATGATGGACATTTGCCATTGAAGATGGTCAGGGGTAGGGGCCAGATCATAAAGTGACCTGCTCACTAAAAAGTGTGAAATGTGTTCTGAAGGCAGTGGGGGAATGCCAAAGGAAAACTGAAAGCGGAGACTTGATCTGGGTATGCTTTGGAAAGTCCTTCATGAGGCTCTGAGTTAGAGGTGATCTGAAGTTGGAACAGGGCAGGACCTGGTGACCAACTGGATGCAGAGGACAAAGGAAAGAGGGGTCCAGGGTCCCGAGTAACTCCCAAGTTTCTAGTGATGCCATTAAGTGACAGCAGAGAATTCAGGAGGGACGGTTAGTTGGGAAAGGAATTCAACTTGAGATACAGAGAGTATGCATTTGGAAATAATAGGTTTCGATCTTAGGAGAAAGATCTGGCTGGAACCATAGAATCACCAGTGATAGAGAAAACACAGAAGGGTGAATTCACTCAAAAAATAAGAGAAAAAAAGGCTAAGGACCAAGCCAACAGTGACCTCACACAATGAGCATGTGCCCGGCGCTAGATCCTGATACGCTGGGCACTCTATCCCGGCTCTGCCACAAGGACATAACTGTGAAAATCAAATGAGAAACAACTTGCCTGTCCCCAAGCAAATATACTCAGTAAATGTTGGTTGTTATTCTCTCTACGGGGAAACACCTCAATGTTTTCACAAGTTCATGAATGTGTAAGTGTAACTTTCATATCTAATAATATATATCCTATTATACTATATAGTAATAATAATAATAAGCAGTTTGCTTCTATTAAGCACTTGCTAGATTTCAAAGACTGTGCTGGGCATTTTGCATTTGTCTCTTCAATTTGCATAGCATTTCACTCATATAGTATTATGTTTATTATTCCCACTTTACAGATGAAAAAACTGAAGCATTGAGAGGTTAATTTACTTGCTCAAGGTCGTACATTCATTATAAGCACAAAGCCAAGGATGGGAGAAGGAAGAAGGCCTTGGCCCAGCACAAAAGCTAGGAAAGGAATAACAAAGCCTGCTCTGTGTGTTCCTTATCTACCACCCTCCCCCCTACACCATTAGGAAATTTCTATACATGTAAAATGTCATTGAGACTTGCCCTATGTAGAAGTACTAGGTAAAATCATAGCCCCATAGTCCTAACCAAGAGGATAAAGGATCACCAAACGTAACAAAGTAGAAAGTACTCTTCTTGAAACTTTCTCTTAAGACATGATTTCATGTTTATCTTGCCCCTTTAAATAAAGTAACAAAAGATAAATTGTGAATGTTTAGACTATATCTGGCACACTGTAATTATATTCGGGAGACAGAACATGATTGGAATACATCAATATTATAAGAATAAATTTCAAAATGTTTCACTTAACTCCATTTATCTGCTCCCCATCAGGTCTACAAATGGTACAATTCTGTGTTTCACAGTGCTATCTTAACTACAGAATCTACTGCAACTCTTAAGTAAGCATTTACAAACCCTACATAATTTCTTCTTTTTCCCCCATTGCCTTATGACTTGAGTGACTATTGATGTAAGTTAAAGATTTTTTAATTACTTCTTTTTCTTGCATATTTATTTGCATTCCTAAATTTACTTAACAAAAGATTTTCTTATTTGCATAGATCAATCTTAAATGCAAAGCCTATAGAATATACTTGCAAGTAGACAATAGCTCCATGGGGTTAAGGTATTAGAGCATGACTACCTTGCATTGTTTAAATGATGAGCTAAGTGCTTCGTTTTAACCTAAATAGAGACCCCACTAGCACAAAGAACCAGAGTCAGTCGTGGGTCCCTGCAACATCTTTACATGATCACAATGAGATGAAAAACTCTGAAACTCCCTAAAGGTTTTAAAAACTCCCCCCCACACACAAAAATCATCTGTGTCCCTCATTCCTAACCACACTGCAGCAACTGCAATTATTTTAACACATACTAATTAGACTTATTAGGTAATAGTGTTTGGGGCCGGGTTTTTCCTAAAGGAGCAGACAAGTCCACTCTGTAGATTATTAACTAAGTGGGTCTATATGCTGTAAAGTCCATTCTTACCTTTTTATTTTTTCATGAGACATTCATCAATGAATGGATTAATAGGACCACAAAGGAAAAGTGAAGCATTTATGTGCAATAATTTATCCTGTAAAAGAATGATTAACTGACAGATTCTACTGAATGCCAAAATCTAACCTTCAATTTTATTCTTAAACTGCAGCAGCTTAGTAAAGACGTTATAAATAATTTTAGAAGTCCACAGAGAGAAAGCCTAGGAAAGCATGCCTTGAACTTAAGATTCATTGGTTAGGATTTCCAATTCTTTTTTTTTTTAATGTTTTTATTTATTTGAGAGAAAGAGAGTGACAGCATAAGCAGGGAGGAGAGGGAGAAGCAGGCTTCCTGCTGAGCAGGGAGCCCAAAGCGGGGCTCGATTGGATCCCAGGATCCCAGGATCATGACCTGAGCCAAGGCAGACACTTAAACCAACTGAGCCACCCAGGTGCCCCCCCCCTTTTTTTTTTTAAGTAATCTCTACACCCACCATGTAGAGCTCAAACCCACAACCCCAAGATCAGAAGTCGCATGCTCTACCAACTGAGCCAGCCAGGCACCCCTCCAATTAATTCTTTAGGAAACTTGGTGAACTTATTCATTTATTCATAATCTACCCTAGTTTTCTGATTAAAATGGAAACGCTTGTGCTAATCCTACTCAAAAAATATTGGGGTAAGGAGTTATGTCACACACACTTCTGTAATATTTGAGTTTTGTATGATGAGCACATAGTACTTCGCAATCATACAAAACAACAATTTTCAAAATTAAAAAAAAATATCTTGATAAGCGTACCTGACTGGCTCAGTCAGTAGAACTGGCACTCTTGATCTTGGGGTCGTGAGTTCAAGCCCCACATTGGGTATAGAGCTTACTTAAAAATAATAACAATAAAAAATATTTTGACAAAATCTGGACTTTCACTACTTTTTTCAAGAAAGAAAGAGGAATGTATGCAGGATGCAGGCTATCTTTCAGTTCATCTATTCTACGAAATGTGTGGTTACTATTTGCCCTTTACAAGATTTCTCTGAGGCACACCTTCCCAGATATCTGATTTTTCATTTAATTACCACACATCTTACCTCCATGCTCTTCCAAAATGTGCTAGACAGAAACATCGTGTCTGAGTTCTTTTCCTGCACCATGTACAAAACTGAATCTGAGCGTCTCCTCTCTCCTCGGCGGACAAAAACTAATCTGTAAATCTTGGGAAAGGAGGCATGAAGAAGTCGTTTTGAAAACAGAACTTTGATTTGATTACATGTTTTTCTTTAACTAATTGCCTTTGCCTAGTGGCTTGTACGTTTGATTTATATCTAATTTCCTGTTTGACTCTTCACTGTATTTGCCCAATATTAACACAAAGACTTTAGGAAGTATTGAAAACTTTGTAAAGCCAATTTGTGCCGTCAATTAAAACGAATTTCCAATACTTATTTGTCTCCCTCTGTCATGAATTTGAACTTCTCCGCCTAAAGATCCTGCAAAGAACATGTGTCCTTTTCCTTTTGTGAAATTATTTTCTTCACGTTACCTGTGCGCAGTGGTACACCGTAAAACAATAATTAACATTTTCACGCATGCTCCTTCTCTCGCCCGCCAACATGAGTTGTGCATTCTAAACTTTTTCCTAGGTCTGTGGCAACGAATGGAAATGTTTATCTCTACATGCATACCAGGTTACCCTAAATTCTCTGGCCGATGTTTATATGCCAAGAAGCCAAACACAAAAAGTAGAATCATGACAACACACTGAAGCTGTAGGCTTTCACAAATACATTGCTGATAAATGTCAGTAACCCAGTTTTCACACTCCGCATTTCTCTCCACGAAAGTTACTATAATTGCACGCGAACACACGCACAGGACTATGCCTTGAGTAAATTAGCGTTTTGTCCCTTGAACGAAGGAAGCTAAGAAGCTAAGAGGTAATGAGTTTTATTAATTCTCATAATGTCTGCAAAGTAGCGCAGCATCAAAGTATCGGATCCCCTTTTAGTCTCTCCCCGAAGACCTACTTACAGAAGCAAGCGCATCAATGCCTCATTGATCAGCAGAATGCCGGCGGATGCATTCCGCTTCCAGGCAGAAGCTCGGGTCCTGAACCTTTTCCGCCTCCGGTAATGAACCCACGCAAACACGCCAGGCGCCTCGCAAGAACTAGCGAGACCCGTTTCCAACGTGTGTTCAGCGCTGGTTTGCAACTGGAGCTCCTTTCCCTGTCAACACTATGTTACCACAGTTGTGAGGTTCCCTGGCTAGGACAGATAAACTTCCTAAGTCCTCCTGATAATTTGCAATGAAAAGAACTGAAAGATAATGCAAAGCAAAAATGAAATTAAAGCTTTGAAAACAACGAGTAAGAAATTGGTTTATTTATCAGTAATTCTTGTGCGGGAGAAAAACACAAATGACTTCGGCGGATTTGTTTGTTTTAGTAAGCGTTCTCTAGTTAGCGTATTTAATTAAGAAGTAGGGCTCGCCTTTTCTTTGGCACAGATGAAGCGTATCAGTCACGATGAGCAAGTACCTTCACCGGTAGTTAACTAATTCAGTTTCAAAATGAAGCCATGGGACTGGACTCCGTGGTTGTCAGGGTGGGGTTCCCAGATCAGCGGCACCTGCCGCTGGGATCTGGTTAGAGATGCAAATACTCGGCCCCACCCCAGACTTACTGAAACTGGGACTCTGGGGGGCGGGGCACAGCAATCCGTGTTTTTACAACCCCACCAAGGGATTCTGTCTGAGACAAGCTAAAGTTTGAGAAGCACTGAAATAGTTGTTTCCCAAACTATTCCAGTGATAAAAACATAAATGAATGAATAACCTGGAGCCCTGATTAAAACGAAGTATTTTCAGAATCCTCGCCTGGAAATGTACTCAGTCGAGCCAGAGAGAGAATCCGTATTTTAACCAGCAGCCAGGGTGACTCTTCTTGGGCAAGGTTGGGAAGACCTGGATTGATTTATCTCTGGAAGGCTATTTTCTTTCTAAGTCCGGCTTTTCCTTTGTTGCTGGAGTAGAACAGTATTTTGAAATGGGAAAGAGAACGAACAGGAGGTTGAGGTGAAGCGGTGAGGATTCCAGCATGAACCAGACCAAGGAAGCCTGAGGGAGGTAAATGGTCTGTTTCCACCAGTTAAGGAAACCCTTGCCACTGAAAGACAAAGGCCACAAGAAAGATGTCCCTGTGTGCAGAGACAAAGGAAATATGGAAAGTAGACTTTGGTTAGGTTTCGGTTACTCACTGAAATGTCTTCCAGGCAAGGAGATAAGGAAAGTAGTGTGTCATTGACCACTTAACTTGGCCGGGTATTCTCTCTCTTTTTTTTAAAGATTTTATTTATTTATTTGAGAGAGAGAGAATGAGAGATAGAGAGCATGAGAGGGAAGAGGGTCAGAGGGAGAAGCAGACTCCCTGCCGAGCAGGGAGCCCGATGCGGGACTCGATCCCAGGACTCCAAGATCATGACCGGAGCCAAAGGCAGTCGCTTAACCAACTGAGCCACCCAGGCGTCCTTGGTGGGGTATTCTCAAATCAGTGTCCATAATTTAAGGGATTGGTTGCATGCAGCGTTATAATTTCGGTTGTACACACAACTCCAGCAGTCTACATGACCTTACCTTCCAGGTTGACACTGAAAACAGTGCCAATAAGCAGGGCTACCCCTGATGCTCAGGCAAAGGAGCACGCCCTGGAGAACTTCAGGCCTCTGCTGACAAATGCCCTAAATGGTAACCCTCAGATTTCAGTCAGTAGCTCTTTAGTCTTGGATCCCTTTCAAAATGCAAGAATTGGGGCGCCTGGTTGGCTCAGTCATTAACCGTCTGCCTTAGGCTTAGGTCATGATCCCAGGGTCCTGGGATCGAGCCCCACATCAGGCTCCCTGCTCCGGGGGAGGCCTGCATCTCCCTCTCCCTTCTCCCCCTCCCCCCGGCTTGTGTTCCCTCTCTCGCTGTGTCTCTCTCTGTCAAATAAATAAATAAAATCTTTAAAAAAAAATAATAAAAATGCAAGAATTAAGTCTTATTTATCTCAAGAATTCTGATCCTGCATACATCAGTCATGTTTTGCAGAGAGGACCTAAGCACCTATGTGCAATGGAAGAATGCTTATATTTTAGGTGGTGTAAGAGAGCCCTTAGAACTGCCTTGTTTGTTTAAAATGGATAGAGATCTGGGTTAGAGGGTATGAAGATAAATAATAAATGAGTGACAGCTCCAGACCACAATGAGGCCAAGGTTAGTAAGCCTCAATCCCAGTGGGTAATGAATCTCTCCTCCGAAGGAGATACTGTATAAATGTTATCTCATGGGTGTATCTGTTGGTATTTCTTTCATTTAAAAAATAATTCTAAATCAAAATGAATTCAAAAGGGTATAAATCTTAATGAAATTCAAGAGTCTATTTGCTTCAGGGTGATTGATTCAGTTGGGAAAAAGAGGTGAGCTTTTTTTGTCACCTCTATGACTAATTACCAGCATTAGATTTGCAGTTGCTTTAACAGTTAAACTTACTCTAATTTATATTCCATACAACAAACCAGTCTAACGTAAATTAGTACACCAGTGTGTGATTGACTGATTTTACCAGTGTGTGAATTTTTTAATCCAACTTTGTCACACAGGTATTATTGTGAAACATTCATCTGGAGTAACCCTCACCGATCCTCATCCAGAACACCTATCTTCATCCATAACACTCTATAGCTGAAATGGAGTGAGAAAGGCGCACCTGGGTGGCCCAGTTGTTTGGTTGGGTGTCTGACTCTTGATTTCAGCTCAGAGTCCTAGGATGGAGCCCTTCAGCTCCACACTTAGCGCCAAGCTGGCTTGGGATTCTCTCTTTCTCTCCCTTTCCCTCAACCCTGCTCTCGCTCTCTCAAATGAATAAATAAAATCTCTTTTAAGAATGGAGTGAGAGGGGCTCCCGGGTGGCAGAGTCGGTTAAGCATCCGCCTTTGGCTCAGGTCATGATCCTGGGGTCCTGGGATCAAGCCCCATGTCCAGCTCCTTGCTCAGCGGGGAGCCTGCTTCTCCCTCTGCCTGCCGCTCCCCACTGCTTGTGCTCTCTCTCTCACTATTTCTCTCTCTGTGTCAAATAAATAAAAATCTTAAAAAAAAAAAAAAGGAGTGAGAAACACTATTTAAAAGCAGATGCTTTGGGGTGCCTGGCTGGCTCAGCTGGTGGAGCATGTGACTCTTGATCTCAGGGTTTTGAGTTCAAGCCCCACCTTGGGTGTAGAGATTACTTAAAGGTTAAAAAAAAAATTTAAGATTTTATTTATTTATTTGACAGAGAGAGACACAGCAAGAGAGGGAACACAAGCAGGGGAAGTGGGAGAGGGAGAAGCAGGCTTCCCGCGGGGCAGGGAGCCCGATGCGGGGCTCGATCCCAGGACCCTGGGACCATGACCTGAGTGGAAGTCAGACGCTTAACGACTGAGCCACCCAGGTGCCCCAAGGTAAAAATTTTTTTTAAGATTTTTTTTCGGGGCACCTGGGTGGCTCAGTTGTTAGGAGTCTGCCTTTGGCTCGGGTACTGATCCCAGGGTCCTCGGATCGAGCCCCGCATCGGGCTCCCTGCTCAGCGTTCCCTCTCTCGCTGCTTCTCCCTCTCCCACTCCCCCTGCTTGTGTTCCCTCTCTCGCTGTGTGTCTGTCAAATAAATAAAAATCTTAAAAAAAAAATTTTTTTTTAAATTTATTTGAGAGAAAGACGAGTGGTAGGGAGGGGGAGAGGGAGAGAGAAGGGGCATATGTGTGTGTGTGTGTGTATATATATATATATGTATATATATATATATACCTATAACTTTACCAAGTTGGCTACAGAACAATTTTCTGCTCCTTCCCTAAACACAGAGGGAAAAGGACATTGATGAGAAATAACCATTTTCTTTTTTTTTAATTTTTTTATTATGTTAATCACCATATATTACATAATTTGTTTTGGTGTAGTGTTCCATGATTCATTGTTTGTTCATAACACCCAGTGCTCCATGCAGAATGTGCCCTCCTCAATACCCATCACCAGGCTAACCCATCCCCCCACCCTCCTCCCCGAGAAATAACCATTTTCTATTCTCTTCTAAAGGACACAGAATATAAGTTTTTCTAAATCGACAAATGCCATATTCTCATCTATACAATTTAAGCATAGAAATCTAAACAGAACTTTCAGGAGTTTAAAATATAGCACAAAATAATTCTTCCATTATACAGACCAAGATCTCCAAAAAACCACATATGTGTTCAGCCAAGTAATAAGGGAATGAAGTATTAAAAAACAACAAGTATTCCATAAAATAGTAGACAGATCTAAAAGCACCATATGGCTTCCTTCTAATACCCATTTTTACTTCATTTCTAGAGATTTAGCTAAAATAAAGGATTCTAGGACTGCATTTCTTAGTCTAAAATGCAATCATTTTATATCTGGTCATTTGGCTAGATTAAGGAACAGTGGCCTGTAGAGTTGGAAATAAAGGCAATGATAGTTGTCTTTGTTTCTTGCCCAAAAAAACTCATTGTTTGTGGGGGGGGTAATTTTTTTTTTAAGATTTTATTTATTTATTTGACAGAGAGAGACACAGCGAGAGAGGAAACACAAGCAGGGGGAGTGGGAGAGGGAGAAGCAAGCAGGCTTCCCTCTGAGCAGGGAGTCTGATGCGGGGCTTGATCCCAGGACCCTGGGATCATGACCTGAGCCGAAGGCAGACGCTTAACTGACTGAGCCACCCAGGTGCCCCTGTTTGTGGTTTTAATTGACTACAGAGTAGGTGATAACCAATGATCACCAAAGCCAGGAGGTTCAAAGTATCATTAACATTTAAGCATAAAATGCATGATTCAGAATAAAAAGAATTTCTACTTTGTTGTGCTTTCTCCTTTGGGCTCAACCCCATTATTCCTTACACCTTTCCTAAAGGCCAATATGACTCTTTACTTGATCTGCTAATATGTCTGCTAGGAATAGAATATATAACCAATAACAAGAGCACGACTTTGAAAATTTGGCCATCAAAGTCAATATTTTCTTGGTCAAGCACTTAATAATAACCCACCATCAGAAAAGATATCTTTTTTTGTAACGACATGGATGGAACCAGAGGGTATTATGCTAAGTGAAATAAGTCAATCGGGGAAAGACAATTATCATATTATCTCACTCATATGTGGAATTTAAGAAACAAAACAGAGGATCATAGGGGAAGAGAGGAAAAAATAAAACAAGATGAAACCAGAGAGGGAGACAAACCATAAGAGACTTTTAATCATAGGAAACAAACTGAGAGTTGCTGGAGGGGGGGTGGGAGAATGGGGTAACTGGGTGATGGACATTAAGGAAGGCACGTGATGTAATGAGCACTGGGTGTTATATAAGACTGATGAATCACTGACCTCTACCTCTGAAATCAATAATACATTATATGTTAATTAATTGAATTTAAATTTTAAAGTCCGCTATAAGCCAGACCCGTAGGAAGCTAGATTGCTATCTCTAATAATAATCCAGGAAACTAATAACTTCTGTAACAATTGTCCCCAAATGGCGAGGACTTGATTAATAACTACCAGCTTCCCTGACTTTTGTCTGAACTTCCAACTTAGGACCAACCAGAGAAGACCATACATGCTCCCCTAACCAATCACATAGAATGCCCACCTCCAGTCTCCCATCTCCAGCTTCCCCAGGTCAACAGCCTCCAACCAGGGCACACCTACAGCCTTCCTTTTTTCAGAATAAAGCTTCCCCACTTTCCTGTCTGCTTGTGAGTTTCTGCCAACATGCAAGTGATGGAGGCTGACTCCTTTGTCCGGCAAATTCTGAATCAATAACCTTTGCTTTTCCCATTTGTTCGGCCATCGTTTACTCCACAGGTTTTAA
Organism: Zalophus californianus; assembly: GCF_009762305.2. Taxonomy (NCBI): domain Eukaryota; kingdom Metazoa; phylum Chordata; class Mammalia; order Carnivora; family Otariidae; genus Zalophus; species Zalophus californianus. The sequence goes on from NC_045598.1 coordinate 129,389,116, forward strand.
ACAGAAGAGTGACATACGTGATCTGTCTCAGGTTTTGAAAGGATTGGTGTCACTGTTGTGTTGAGAACAGACAGTGCTTGGGAAGAGGAGGGCAAGGGTAGAGAAGGGGCCCACTTAAGAAACAACTGGACAGGGCACCTGGGTGGCTCAGTTGGTTAAGCGGCTGCCTTCGGCTCAGGTCATGATCCTGGAGTCCCGGGATTGAGTCCCACATCGGGCTCCCTGCTCAGCGGGGAGTCTGTTTCTCCCTCTGACACTCCCCCCTCTCGTGTTCTCTATCTCTCATTCTCTCTCTCTCAAATGAATAAATAAAATCTCTAAAAAAAAAAAAAAAAGAAGAAACAACTGGACAGTCACAGAGAGAAGACAGAAGTTTGGATCTACAGAGGAGCCACAGAGGTGATGGGGACTGCTCGGACTCCAGACATTTGTGTAAGGTTGAGACCGCGGCATCTGCTGAAGGACGTAATGCAGGGTAGAAGACAGGGTGAAGGAAGACACCCAGACTTTTTGTCTTTGTCTGAGCAACTAGAGATTGCAGTGGCCCTAACTGAGACAGGGAGGTCGTTCGGTGGAGCATGTGAGGCAGGAGGATCACGAGTTTCCTTTTGCACGAGTTAAGTTTGACATGTCTCTTTGACCTCCCAGTGACCTCCCAAGGGAGATGTTGGGTAGGGTCTAGGTTTGGGAAAAAGGTCCAAGCTGAAGATGTAAGATTTGTCCACATAAAGATAATTCTTAAAGCTATGAGGCTAGAAGACAATAAGTCCAAGGACTAAATAACCATTAATCTGAAATATGCTTTTTCGGAGTGCCTGGGTGGCTCAGTGGGTTAAGCATCTGACTCTTGATTTCAGCCCTGGTCATGTTCTCAGGGTCGTGAGATCTAAGCCCCATGTTGGGCTCTGAGCTGAGCATGGAGCCTGGTTAAGATTCTCCCTCTCCCTCTCCTTCTGCCCCTCCTTACCTGCTCACTCTCACTCTGCCTCTAATAAATAAATAAACAAACAGGTAAATAAATAAATAAATAGGGGCACCTGGGTGGCTCAGTCATTAGGCATCTGCCTTCGGCTCAGGTCATGATCCCAGGGTCCTGAGATCGAGCCCTGCACTGAGCTCCCCGCTCGGCGGGGAGCCTGCTTCTCCCTCTCCCACTTCATGCGGAGAGAGGGAATACAAGCAGGGGGAGTGGGAGAGGGAGAAGCAGGCTTCCCGCTGAGCAGGGAGCCCGATGCGGGGCTCGATCCCAGGACCCTGGGATCATGAACTGAGCCGAAGGCAGACGCCTAACGACTGAGACACCCAGGCGCCCCAATAAATAAAATCTTAAAAATAAATAAATGAATAAATAAATAAAATACGCTTTTTTGTTTTTCAATCGGTACATATAGATCTTCATCATTCTTCTTAACTGCTGCCTTGTACATTGGGATGGACATACCAGTTTATTTGTCCATTTACTTACTAGGAATATGCAGTTTTTTCCAATGTCTCACCAAAAATGCTCTCTTTGTGCACATGCATGAGTGTTTATATAAGGGCAATAATAAGAGAATTAAATATTCTTTGAAGGTATGATTTTTAAAAAAATTTTTAAAGATTTTATTTATTTATTTTTAAACAAATTGCTTTTATTTTTTTTTTATTTTTTTAAAGATTTTATTTATTTATTTGAGAGAGAGAAAGCACATGAGAGGAGGGAGGGTCAGAGGGAGAAGCAGACTCCCCGCTGAGCAGGGAGCCTGATGTGGGACTCTATCCCAGGACTCCAGGATCATGACCTGAGCCGAAGGCAGTCACCTAACCAACTGAGCCACCCAGGCACCCTAAAGATTTTATTTATGAGAGAGAGAGAGAGAACAAGGTGGAGGAGGGGACAGAGGGCGAAGCAGACTCCCCAAAGAGCAGGGAGCCCAATGCAGACTCAGTCCCAGGACCCTGAGATCATGACCTGAGCTAAAAGCAAACGCTTAACTGACTGAGCCATCCAAGCGCCCTGAAGGTATGATTTTAACGGGCTTGGTGACATCCAGACTGTTATGGGTTAAATTGTGTCCCTCCCCCAAAAAGATATGTTAAAGTCCTAACTCCCAAGACCTCAGAATGTGAACTTATTTAGAAATAGGGTCATTGCAAATGTAATTACTTAAGATGAGGCTAACTGAAGGGTGGGCCCTTAATCTAGTGTGACTGGTGTCAGAAAAGAAGAAAGGGGCACCTGGGTGGCTCAGTTGTTAAGCGACTGCCTTCGGCTCTGCTCAGGTCATGATCCTGGGGTCCTGGGATCGAGCCCCACGTCGGGCTCCCTGCTCTGCGGGAAGCCTGCTTCTCCCTCTCCCACTCCCCCTGCTTGTGTTCCATCTCTCTCTGTCAAATAAAGTCTTTTTTTTAAAAAAAAGATTTTATTTATAAAGTCTTTTTTTAAAGATATTATTTATAAAGCCTTTTTTTAAGATTTTATTTATTTATTTGACAGAGAGACACAGCGAGAGAGGTTCTTCTAAAAGTGTAGGAGGGTGTTCTGAAACAGGTTTTGAACTGTTGTGTTAGTTTGGAAGCTATCCTTTCTTTTAATCCTGATCCATTACACTGCTGAGAATGAGAAATATCTATGTGTATTTAACAGGAAACAAGTTGGAAAAAAGGGCTACGGATCACTTAACCATGAAGCCATGGGAGCAAATTTTAAGCCATTAAACATGTTATGCAAGAGTTTCCTAAAGCTATCAAGGGACTTGTGAATTCACCGACAGTTGAAAAGTGGTTTGTTAAAGGAGTATTCCATTGGTATAACCAGAGAAGGTAGCTACTTATCTTTTTTTTTTAAGACTTTATTTATTTATTTGACAGACAGAGAGTACAAGCAGAGGGAGGGCAGGCAGAGAGAGAAGCAGGGAGTCCAACATGGGGCTTGGCCCCAGGACCCTGGGATCATGACCTGAGCTGAAAGCAGAAGCTTAACTGACTGAGCCACCCAGGAGCCCCAATTTTGTGCATTTAAAAACCTTCTGAGCAGGGGGGCATCCCTCTCTCTCTCTCTCTCTCTCTTTCTCATACACATACATAACTTTTTTTTTTAAGATTTTTATTTATTTATTTGAGAGAGAGAAATGAGAGATAGAGAGCACGAGAGGGAAGAGGGTCAGAGGGAGAAGCGGACTCCCCGCCGAGCAGGGAGCCCGATGCGGGACTCAATCCTGGGACTCCAGGATCATGATCTGAGCCACAAGCAGTCGCTTAACCAACTGAGCCACCCAGACGCCCCCCACACACACATAACTTAAGTCCTCTGTAGGAATATTTTTTTCACAGATTACTGGAACCAAAAGAATTCTTTTTCCCAGGTAGCCACAAAGATTTGAAGAAAATATCTATTCCTGTGCTAGAATCCAGACTGTTCTACTGTTAGTACTAAATAATTAGGACAGAAATTTGAAGTAAAATATTAAAATATTATGTTAGCACATCAAGCTGAACTACTTCAGGATAAGACAGGGTCCTTGATCCCTGAGGAGCTTCTAATCTAATAGATGTTTTGGTTGCCAACTAAATCAAAGAATATGTATTTTAATTTGGTGGTTTTACCAGACCTAAAGCATCAAACAACTTGACATGTACAAATCAAAACAATTTCTCTATTTTACTTCTAATCTATAGCATGTTTCAATTTTTAGAAGTTAAGTGATAAAATATTAATTTATAATATTTTCTTTTAAATGCCCATTTATAGGCACCTGGGTGGCTCAGTCGTTAGGCATCTGCCTTGGGCTCAGGTCGTGGTCCTGGGGTCCTGGGATCGACTCCACATTGGGCTCCCTGCTCAGCGGGGAGGCTGCTTCTCCCTCTTCCACTCCCCCTGCTTGTGTTCCCTCTCTTGCTGTGTCTCTCTCTGTCAAATAAATAAAATCTTAAAATAAAATAGAATAAAATAAATGCCCACTTATTTCTTTCCATGCCTATCAGGGAAAACCGGTGACAGAAAGGAGATGTCACACTCAACTGGGTGGTTGAAGAGCATTTAATAAAGGGACTAGGTACTAAGCCAAGGGAAGAGTAAGAGGAAAAGAAATATAATACAGAATCTTACTTCAAATGGTGGGAGGGGAAGGAAGGTAATGAAGGGCACAGCAAAGGAGCCATTTCCAGAATGGGTGGCTATATGGAGAGTGTGGAGGGTGGACAGACTCTAATATGGTCCCCATGGATCCCCACCTCCCAGAACTCCTGCCTTGTGTACTCCCCTCCCCCTTGAGGATAGCAGGACCCGCGACTTGCTTCTAACCAACAGAACATGGCAAACATGAGAAGATGTCATGTCCATAATTACATTAGCACACAAGAAAGAACCCAGCAATGGGGCGCCTGGGTGGCTCAGATGGTTAAGCGTCTGCCTTCAGCTCAGGTCATGATCCCAGGGTCCTGGGGTCAAGTCCCACATCGGGCTCCCTGCTCTGTGGGGAGCCTGCTTCTCCCTCTGCCTCTCTCTCTCTCTGACTATCATGGATAAATAAATAAATAAATAGATAGATAGATAGATAGATAGATAGATAGATAAATAAATAAAAGAAAGAAAGAACCCAGCAATTGCACTACTAGGTATTTATGCAAACATTGTGATTCGAAGGGGCACCTGCACCCCAATGTTTATAGCAGCAATGTCCACAATAATCAAACAATGGAAAGAGCCCAGATGGCTATTGAAAGATGAACGGAGGGCGCCTGGGTGGCTCAGTTGGTTAAGCGACTGCCTTCAGCTCAGGTCATGATCCTGGAGTCCCAGGATCGAGTCCCGCATCGGGCTCCCTGCTCAGCGGGGAGTCCGCTTCTCCCTCTGACCCTCTTCCCTCTCGTGCTCTCTATCTCTCATTCTCTCTCTAATAAATAAATAAAATCTATTAAAAAAAAGAAAGATGAATGGATAAAGATGTGGTGTATATATACAATGGAATATTACTCAGCAATCAAAAAATGAAATCTTGCCATTTGCAATGACGTGGATGGAACTAGAGAGTATTATGCTAAAAGAAATAAGTCAATCAGAGTAAGAATTATCATATGATTTCACTCATATATGGAATTTAAGAAAAAACAGGATCATAGGGGAAGGGAGGGAAAAATAAAACAAGACAAAGTCAGAGAGGGAGACAAGCCGTGAGAGACTCTCTCTCTCTTTTTTTTTTAAGATTTTATTTATTTATTTGACAGAGAGAGAGAGCACAAGTAGGCAGAACGGCAGGCAGAGGGAGAGGGGAGCCTGATGCAGGGCTCGATCCCAGGACCCTGGGATCATGACCAGAGCTGAAGGCAGCCGCTTAACCAACTGAGCCACCCAGGCGCCCCTATAAGAGACTCTTAATGATAGGAAACAAACAAGGTTGCTGGAGGGAAGGTGGGTTGGAGGATGGGGTAACTGGGTGATGGGCATTAAGGAAGGCACTTGATGTAATGAGCACTGGGTGTTAAATGCAACTGATGAATCACTGAACTCTACCTCTGAAACTAATGATAACTATGTTAATTAATTGATTTTAAATAAAATTTATTTCATTATTATTCTTTTTTTAAAGATTTTATTTCTTTGTTTGAGAGAGAGACAGAGATAGCAAAAGAGAACATGATCAGGGAGGACAGGGAGAAGCAGGCTCCCCGCAGAGCAGGGAGCCCGATGCGGGGCTCAATCCCAAGACCCTGGGATCATGACCTGAGCCGAAGGCAGATGCTTAACCAACAGGTCAGGATCCCAGGGTCCTAGGATTGAGCCCCACATTGGGCTCCCTGCTCAGCGGGGAGCCTGCTTCTCTCCCTCCCTCTGCCTGCCTTCCCCCTGCTTGTGTTCTCTCTCTGTGTGTGCCAAGTAAATAAAATATATTTAAAAATAACTTAAAAAGAAAATACAATAACTATTCTTTTTTTTTAAATAAAGATTTCATTTACCCATTTGTGCAAGAAAGAGAAAGAGCACAAGCAGGGGGAGAAGCGGACTCCCCACCGAGCAAAGAGCCCGATGGGGGACTAGATCCCAGGACCCTGGGATTATGACCCCAGCAGAAGACAGACACACAACCAACTGAGCTACCCTGGGATCCCTACAATAACTATTCTTAAAAAAAAAATAAAATAAAATCAAGTAATCCTATTAGTTAGCAATTTCAAAGCTAAGGGCTTTTTAAAAAGATTTTATTTATTTGAGAGAGAGAGCGAGAGCTCGTGCGCACGTGTGCACACCAGTGCGGGGAGGGGCAGGCTGAGAAGCTGAGCAGTGAGCCTGATGCGGGGCTTGATCCCAGCACCCAGAGATCATGACCTGAGCCGAAGTCAGATGCTTAACCAACTGAGCCACTCAAGCACTCTGAAGATAACTTCTTTAATACAAATGTAGATTTTAGGGCGCCTGGGTGGCTCAGTTGTTAAGCGTCTGCCTTAGGCTCAGGTCATGATCGACCCTGGGATCGAGCCCCGCATCGGGCTCCCTGCTCAGCAGGAAGCCTGCTTCTCCCTCTCCCACTCCCCCTGCTTGTGTTCCCTCTCTCTGTCAAATAAATAAATAAAATCTTTGAAACAAAAAACAAATGTAGGGCGCCTGGGTGGCTCAGTTGGTTAAGCGACTGCCTTCGGCTCAGGTCATGATCCTGGAGTCCCGGGATCGAGTGCCGCATCGGGCTCCCTGCTCAGCAGGGAGTCTGCTTCTCCCTCTGACCCTCTTCCCTCTTGTGCTCTCTATCTCTCATTCTCTCCCTCTCAAATAAATAAATAAAATCTTTAAAAAAAATGTAGATTTTAGAATTATTTGCAGTATAAAACCCATGTTTTTTAAAAATCTAATAGTCATGCTACTAGCTGGGTTGTTTTAGAATATAATTATTTTTGATAAAACTGAAATGACGTTTTACTCCTGGCAATGTCTTAAACGTCATTTAGCTGAAAATATATCACTATCCACTTTGATGAGGTGAGTCCAGACTCTAAGCTTCAAAATCCATTATTAGAGTGTTTCTATAGCATTTCTCAGTATCCCACATTAATATATAAACTGAATTAGGGAAAAAAATGCAATGAGAGGATTTTTGAAATTCATCTATCAAGTGTAAATAGGGTAAATTGCATTTGATTTCAAACTGCTTTCCCATCTGTCTGAAAAGTAAATGAGGAATACAACTTAAAGATACAGTTGAATCTATAACTTACTTAAAAGTAGCTGTTTTTTGTTTTTTTTAATTAAAACAATTATTTGAAAATGTCTTAATAAGCCAATCAGAGTAGATCCCCTAGCTATTTCATGGAAATAATCAAAACTGTTTCCTTTAAATCAAGGAGAAATCATCTTGTTAGATGAAGGTAACATGAGGACAAGGAGACGTGATCAGAAAGAGAACTCTCTGTAAGAGACTGTGCAGTTGCCTCCAGGATTCTTTTTTTTTTTACATTTTTTAAATTTTATTATGTTATGTTAATCACCATATATTACATTACATCATTAGTTTTTGATGTAGTGTTCCATGATTCATTGTTTGCATATAACACCCAGTGCTCCATGCAATACGTGCCCTGCTTAATACCCATCACCAGGCTAACCCATCCCCCCACCCCCTCCCCTCTAGAACCCTCAGTTTGTTTCTCAGAGTCCATAGTCTCTCATGGTTCATCTCCCCCTCCGATCTCCCCCCCTTCATTTTTCTCTTCCTACTATCTTCTTTTTTTTATTAACATGTAATGTATTGTTTCAGAGGTACAGGTCTGCGATTCCACAGTCTCACACAATTCACAGCGCTCACCATAGCACATACCCTCCCCAGTGTCTATCACCCAGCCACCTCATCCCTCCCACCCCCCACCACTCCAGCAACCCTCAGTTTGTTTCCTGAGATTAAGAATTCCTCCTATCAGTGAGATCATATGATACACCGACAGCTGTTTTTAAAGAGAGGAGAGTACATGTTTGATGCACGAGCTGGGGTGGGGGTGCTGCAGAGGGAGAGGGAGAAGCAGGCCCCCCGCTGAGCAGGGAGCCCAATGTGGGGATCCATCCCAGGACCCCAGGATCATGACCTGAGCCACCCAGGCCCCCCTCTTGATATGCTTTATTGCAATGTCCACGTGTGCGCCTTTGTTTGTAGTAATTTACTGACAAAGTTTCCAGGCCCGAGTCGAACTGCAGGTTTCGGTTCCTGGGATCAGATGTGTGGATGCCCACCTTCCTCCTGCCTTTGCAGGTGCAGCAACCCCGGACACCGCTAATCTGGGCTCAGGGCCCCGCCCCACTGCCTGGGACCGGCCGAGGCCCGCGCATGCGCACTAAGCGCCAGGCAGTGGGTCAGGCGCCCACCTGGTCAAGCCCGGAGGCCGGAGTGCGGGCCCTGCAGCCTGTTGATTTATCGCTTCTCGGTACCGTCTGCCTTTACCTTCAAAACACAAGCTCCCAGGTAAAATTATTAAGAATTTCAAGACCGCAACAGCAGCAGAGCATTAATCAACGTGCGAGGGCCCTCCTGAGAGGCGGGGCTCTCACATGCCCTTAAGGCGTCTCGCATCCCTGAAGTCTGCAGGACAATAAGATGCTTGCCCCCAGCCGTCACTCTAGAAACACATTTTAATGTAAAGTGGATTTCAGATGAAACAAAGGAACCTGGATACTCCATCCTTATAGTGGGTTTCCGCCACTTACTGGCTGTGCGCCCTTGGGCAAGTTGCCTAACCTCTCTAGGCCTCAGTTTCTTCATTTGTAAAAGAATATAGCATTGTAGCAATGTTAATTTCTTGGCTTTGATCGTTGTGCCTGGGCTATGGAAGAGGTTAACATTAGGGAAAGCTGGGTGGGTGGTTGATGGGAATTATCTACATATTTTTGCAGCTTCTCTGGAAGTCAAAAATTTCAGGAACAGATGCTTTGGAAAATAAGGAGCACCTCCCACCCCGTATTAGGACTAGAATGCACAGGTACTGACAAGTCCTGGCTTGTACTCAAGGTTTTGTTGTGAACTAGTTGTATGCCCTTGGACAAACTGCTTGACTTCTAATCCCTTATCTTACTGGGAAAAATGTGGATATTGAATTGGATTCTTAATGTCATTTCTAGAACAATGGAAAGGCCTCCCGGTTCTCATTTGCCTTTTAGCTCTTCCTTATTTTATTATTATATTGTTTTCAAAAATTCATGCTTCCAGCCCTTTCTAGCTGTGCTTTCCTCGTATTTTTGGTCCACTGGGTATGTCCTGAGCTCATCCAAAATTAGTAAAGTATCCCTGAGTACATTTACATATAAGCAAAGCAGTTTCTACTATAGATAGAAGTCCATCTCTAGCATATCCAAGTGAAAGAAGGTGATTGTAACCCAGCCATTTTCAGCTAACCTAGTGTCCCTCACTTACTGGCTCATTGAAATCACCTGGGAAACTATTTTTAGCGAGGTGGGGGGGAGAGAGGCTGCACAGTGGGGAAGGGGCAGAGAGAGGGGGAGGAGCAGAGTGAGAGCGAGAGAAAGAATCTTGTTTTATTTTATTTATTTGTCAGAGAGAGAGAGAGAGATTGGTAACACAAGCAGGGGGAGTGGGAGAGGGAGAAGCAGGCTTCCCGCGGAGCAGGGAGCCGGATGCGGGTCTCAATCCCAGGACCCCGGGATCATGACCTGAGCTGAAGGCAGATGCTCAACAGACTGAGCCACCCAGGCATCTTGGAGAGAAAGAATCTTAAGCAGACTCCCTGCTGAGCGGGGAGCCCCTCATGGGGCTTGATCTCTCAACCCTGAGATCAGAACCTAAGCCAAAATCAAGTCAGATCCTTAACTTATTGAGCCACCCACGCGCCCCCACCTGGGAAGTTTTAAAGCTACTGATGCTTCAATCCCACACGCAGAGATTCTGCCTTGATAGGTCTGGGTGTGACTAGGCTAGATTCCACTTTTTATATTTGCTGCGTTTGTGTTTATCAAATTGTGTTTATCATTGCTCAGTTTACATTAAAATCAATCCTACTGAAGCATATTTCAGTCTTTTTATAGAACATACGATGCCCGTTTTTTCTTTGCCTATATTATATAAATCCTCTCTCAAGTAAAATTATGGTACAAAAACATGCAATAGTTTACAAATTGCACCAGATGGAAATTGGTGTAGTTATATATATTTTTTGTTTATACAATGTGTGCATCAATACATTTTTTTTGAGATTATAAACTCCAGTGGCACAGGGATCTACATTTTTTAAATAACAGCTTTATTGTGATATAATTCCCATACCATGCAATTTACCCATTTAAAGTGTACAATTCAGGGGCGCCTGGGTGGCTCAGTTATTAAGTGTCTGCCTTCAGCTCAGGTCATGATCCCGGGGTCCTGGGATGGAGCCCCACATCCGGCTCCCTGCTCGGCGGGAAGCCAGTTTCTCCCTCCCCCACTCCCCTTGCTTGTGTTCCCTCTTGGCTGTGTCTCTCTCTGTCAAATAAATAAATAAAAATCTTTAAAAACATAAATAAAGTGTACAATTCAATGGTTTTTACTGTATTCACAGAGTTGTCAGGGACCTAAAATCTAACCTTTGTTATACAGGAGAGCAAATGTAAAAGGACCAACAATTACCATTTGATTATGGTAAATTTTTTAGTATTTTTTTCTCTAGCCATGTTATTCTCTACAAGCCTACTTAAAGGAAAGAAGGTAATTACCAGTGATAAACTCATCTTTAATGAAATGAAGTGTCATTAATGAGAAAAAAAAAATGTCAGTTTTCTCTCAGTGCTCATTCATCGTCCCTGAAAGGACACAACACTTCCAAACAGTGATGATTAGATCTAAAATTTATATGCTCTGCTTTATATATTCTTTGATTAATCCATAACAACCAATTACCATTGCCTACCTTTATTATTAGATTTTCCCAGCACCATTACACTCCTGACTGATGAAAATGCTGAGAGTCTATTAACAGCATGCACGATATCATTTAGCTGATACCAAACAGTTAATTGTCTTCAAAATTTGAAGGCACGGTCTTATGATCTATGAGACTGTGACTATATGTAAATGAATCCATATAAAGTTTAGAAAAGCACATAGCACAAAGTCAGTGCTCATGAGTATGGTGATCATATCACAGAAACCAGGCCACTTTTCATAATGGCACTCAGTGTATTGGCTGTTATTATCAGCACACAGCGCCTATCTATTCTGCATAATTAAAATGAAAATACAAATGGCCATTCTTAACATTCTTAATTTCTAATTAAATCTTGGGAATGGGGTGTCAGACTGACTCAGGCAGAAAAGCATGTGACTCTTGATCTCCAGGTCAGTTGTGAGTTCAAGCCCCACATTTGGGTGTACAGATAGATTACTAACAATAAATAAATAAATAAACTTTTTCAAAAATCTTGGGGGGAAAATGCACATAGATTCTTCAAGATTTTCCCTTAGAATTAAAGTATATGTAAATAAATAAAACAAACGTTATCTTCATTGGCTGCCACTTTTGAATCACCCTATACCCCCAACCAAACCTAGATGAGCAACCATACCTATTAGTTATTAAACAGCCAAAATAATACATGTGTATGAGCCTAGTCAGTTCTTCTTGAGTCAAACATGCAAGCGTCAGTTGTTCTGCAGATGCCAGCCCCTTACTCATTTGGATTTCTGGGGCAATTAATCTGTCCCTTTTCGACATGTGATCAATTTTCTAATAATTGAACTTTTAAGAGGAATCGGTAGACAGTGGGTCTTTGTACTTAAGCTATAAAGAAGTAAAACAAATGAATTTTCCAGGTCAATCTTAAAAAAAAGATAATGTATTAAATAGATAACTTGTAAGTAATTAGATATTATTGTATATCATACGCTCCCTAGCAAGCACCACTTCTTTTTTTTTTTTTTAAGATGTTATTTATTTATTTGCCAGAGAGAGACATAGTGAGAGGGAGCACAAGCAGGGGGAGTGGGAGAGGGAGAAGCAGGCTTCCCACTGAGCAGGGAGCCTGATGTGGGGCTCCATCCCAGGACCCTGGGATCATGACCTGAGCCAAAAGCAGACGCTTAACAGCTGAGCCACCCAGGCACCCCTAGCAAGCACCAGTTCTAATAAAAATGTGTGGAAAAAAATTTTCGGTGATTAGTGCTTTTTAAATATTAATCAATTAATTAATTAAGTGATTTTTTTAAAATAAATTGGTGAATCTTATTGGTCAAGAGAATATGGGAGTTCTTTGTACTTTTCTTTAAAGATTCTGTCTATTCATTTGAGACAGAGAGATACAGAGAGAGCGAGAGCATGAGCAGGGGAGAGACAGAGGGAGAGGGAGAAGCAGGTTCCCCACTGAGCCAGGAGCCAGACATGGGGCTCGATCCCAGGACCCTGGGATCATGACCTGAGCCGAAGGCAGACGCTTAACCATCTGAGCCACCCAGGCGCCCCTTTGTACTTTTCTCGAAATTTTTCTTCAGGTTTGAAATTTGCAAAGAAAAAAATAATAATAATCAGCATATAATTTTATTGTTTTTTGATTATTAATTCAAAGTAAACTTATATGTGGTTGAATCTAGGGAGACTCCCTTTTCTTTTTAATATTTTATTTATTTATTTGACACAGAGAGAATTAGGGGGTGAAGGCAGAGGGAGAAACAGACTCCCTGTGGAGCAGGGACCCCGATGCAGGACTCAATCCCAGGCCCCTGGGATCATGACCTGAGCCAAAGGCAGATGTTTATTTTTTATTTATTTATTTATTTTTAAAGATTTTATTTATTTATTTGAGAGAGAGAATGAGAGATAGAGAGCACGAGAGGGAAGAGGGTCAGAGGGAGAAGCAGACTCCCTGCCGAGCAGGGAGCCCGATATGGGACTCGATCCCGGGACTCCAGGATCATGACCTGAGCCGAAGGCAGTCGCTTAACCAACTGAGCCACCCAGGTGCCCCAAAGGCAGATGTTTAGCCAACTGAGCCACCCAGGCATCCCCAAATGTGGTTGAATCTAAATGGAAACTCTACTATATCCCTAAGACTTAGAAATTATGAACGGGGTGCCTGGGTGGCTTAGTCAGTTAAGCATCTGCCTTTGGCCCAGGTTGTGATCCGGGGGTCCTGGGATCGAGCTCTGCATGGGGCTTCCTGCTTAGTGAGGAGCCTGCTTCTCCCTCTCCCTCTGCCTGCCTGTCTGCGCTCTCTCTCTCTCTGTCAAATAAATAAATAAAATATTTAAAAAAAGAAAAAAGAAATTATGAATGCCTTTTATGAGGCAAGAGACCAGAATGAAAAAGAAAGATTTTTATTTAATATTTTCAACCCAATCTCCAACAGAACCACTTCCTCTGTATATAAGAGCTTTCTCCATTGTTGACTCTTCATTGAATGTTTGGCTGCACAACCGATCCAGCCCAACCAACTCAATAGGACAGAGAATTGTGGGAGAAATTGGAGCCATGAAATGTAGGATACAATGCTGACTAGTTTTTATTCTTATCCTAGAAGACTAGCCCAAGTTGGGGGCAGTAAGATATAAGAAGCTTGCTGAGGAAACTCCTACAGAAATTCAACCAGCCAGTCAGTCGATAAATATTGATTTGTGGTACCCTCTACACAGTAGAATGTAGTGGTTTGGAAAGACAGGATAAAATCCTGTCTCTGCCATATTAAGTCTGTGGCCATTATGAGAAAACTACTTCACTTTTTGTACCATAGTTTCCTCACGTATAAAATGAGACCATAATAGCAGCTACCTTGTGATGAAAATGTGTATTCTATGTAAATATGTATTATATACATTAATTATATACATTAATATGTGTTCAGTGCTTAGAAGCCCGTTCAATTAATGCTGTATTCACTGAACTAAGTAGTAGAGATAACAGTAGTGAACAAGATTGACGTGGTCCCAGCTCTGAAGAAGCCTATGCCCTCATAGTGGGGGATGCAGACTTGCAAAGTAGCAATTAACAAGAACGTGTTTTGTTTAAGATTTTATTTATATTTATATATATATGTTTTATTTTTTTAAAGATTTATTTATTTGAGAGAGCGAGAATGAGAGAGAGAGAGTACACGAGAGTGGGGAGGGTCAAAGGGAGAAGCAGGCTCCCTGCTCAGCAAGGAGCCTGATGTGGGACTTGATCCCAGGACTCCGGGATCATGACCTGAGCCGAAGGCAGTCGCTTAACCAACTGAGCCACCCAGGCACCCTATATATATATATATACACACATATATATATGTTTTAAAGATTTTATTTATTTGACAGAGAGAGACAGCGAGGGAGGGAACACAAGCAGGGGAGTGGGAGAGGGAGAAGCAGGCTTCCCGCCGAGCAGGGAGCCCAATGCGGGGCTCGATCCCAGGACCCTGGGATCATGACCTGAGCCGAAGGCAGGCGTTTAACGACTGAGCCACCCAGGCGCCCCAAGATTTTATTTATATATTTGAGACAGAGAAAGAGACCAGCAGGGAGGAGGATCAGAGGGAGAGGGAGAAGCTGAGTCCCTGCTAAGCAGAAACCCAGTGTGGGGCAAGAGGTGATGTGGCCCGTATTATGGAAGTGACAGGAAAATATAAAGAAATAGAAAGTTTCAGAACTCAAGGGCTATTTAAAAGAGAGAGAGAAAGATTCAAGAGGTAAAAATAGACAAAGGTTGGTGATTGGTTAGTTTAGGAAGGAGGTAGATGAAGAGTCACACATATACCAAGACTTCGGTTTGGATATATTTGAATAGGTGGTTTTGCACATTGGTGATGACCAAATAGAGATCACAGAAGAAAAATGAGACTTAAATGGAAATATTATTAAATTTTTGAACATACACTTGAAGGAAACAACAGTAGAGTTAAACCTTGTTTGCCTTTTTATGTTCCCAAGCACCTAGTAACTGCTCAGTGAACAAATCATCTAATGAATGAGTGACCAGAAGTAGGTATGGTTCTATCCTAGAGAGATTTGGGCTGAAGGTAGAGAAGAGAGAATCATTAGCAAATAGCGTTTGAAGCCACAGAGCTGGATGAGATTGTCCTTGATGAGTGCGTACAGTAGGAACAGGGGTAGGAGATAAGATAGAGTTCCGTGAAATGCCAACATTCAAGGGAAAGACCAAGGAAGTGAGGCTAATAAGGAGAAAGCCTTGTCAGAGTGATATGAAGAAAATGAGAAGGGGCTTCTCCAGTCAAGGAAGGAACATATAAGTGTTCAATCTATAGATACAAACACTACTGACAGGACAATGAAGATGAGAGAAGAGTCCCTGAATGCACCCAATCTCATCCCTTTTTTTTTTTTTTAAGATTTATTTATTTTAGAGAGAGCAAGAGCGCGCGAGAGTGAGCGGAGAGAGGGGCAGAGGGAGAGAGAGAATCTCAAGTGGACTCCCAGCTGAGCATGGAGCCCCACATGGGGCTGGATCTCACGACCCTGAGATCATGACCTGAGCCAAAATCAAGAGTCGGGCGCTCAACCAACTGAGCCCCCCAGGCGCCCCAAGAAGAGTCCATTTTAACAACCGGAACAACCTTGCATCCTTGTCAAGAACTTGCGAGAGGAGAGGAGGGAGCAGAAGCCAGAGGGCAGGGAGGGAGGTGGGAGGTGTGGAGGTAGAGACAGTGAGTGTGCAAAATTCTTGCAGAACATTTGGTTGTAAAAGGGAAGGGAGAGGTGGCGGTGATAACTGGAGATATTCTAGGGAGAGCTTTTGTCTATTTTTTGTTGTGTTTTAGAGAAAGGATTTAGAGTTGGTGCTGGTGAGGAGGTTATAGATAATAATGGTGATAATGTTATTGTCCTTGTTGTTGCTTGAGATAGGGACACTGGAGTACATTTTGAATGAAGGGAAAGAGGGAGAAGTCCTTGATTCTGAGGAGGGAGGAACGCCTGGAGAGATCTAATCCAGAGTTTGGGATTAGTTTTTGATGGAATAAAGGACACATTTTCCCTTTTGTCCTGAGGGAAGGACAGCAGAGTGAGTGCAGGATGTAAGTTAAGCATGGAACGGGCCAGAATGTGAAGGCATTCTCTTCTGATGGCTCCCATTTTCTCTGTGAAATTAGAGACTGGGCACATTTGTTGATGGCATTAGAAGGCCTGGAAGTTTTAGGAGAGCAGAGGTTTGAAATAAAAATTGTGATGAGTGGGAAAGCAAGCTCACTAGGGCAAAGAAATACTTGCCAGGCAGTGTTGAGAGTTAACCTGAAGTTGGAGATGGAGGCTTTTGGAAGGCAGCACTGAAATGGCCCAGTGTTTGGGTTTTGCGTGGTGAACACGACAAAAGGATAAAGGGCATGAGAAAAAGTAACTGGGCCACCAAGGTCTAGAGATGCCAATATTTTTATTTTCTGATTTCAGAAGCTAAAGTTCACAGCCACGTCAGACAGAAATCTCTGAAGTGGGGTAGAGAGGAAGGTAGTTCCCTGACATAAGGACTTATTTAATGGGGGGAATTTAGGGGCGCCTGGTTGGCTCAGTCCTTAAGCATCTGCCTTCGGCTCAGGTCATGGTCCCAAGGTCCTGGGATCCAGCCCCACGTCAGGCTCCCTGCTCGTTGGAGCCTGCTCCCTCTCCCACTCCTCCTGCTTGTGTTCCCTCTCTCACTGTGTCTCTCTCTGTCAAATAAATAAAGTCTTTTAAAAAAATAATAAATAAAAAATAAAATAAAATGGAGGGAATTTGGGGTGCCTAGGAGGCTCAGTCGGTTGGGCATTCAACTCTTGGTTTTGGCTGGGGTTGTGATCTCATGGGTTGTGGGATCTGCCCCGGGGTGGGAGCGTGGGGTGGGGTGGCTCCAAGCTCAGTGGGGTGTCTGCTTGAGGATTTTATCCCTCTGCACAACCCCCCCGCTATCTCTCTCTCTCTCTCTCTGAAGTAAATAAATAAATCTTAAAAATAAATACATACATACATATATAATAAAATGGAGGGTATAGGCACTTCATCACTGCATATGAAGAGTCAGGCATTATGCTATGAATTGTATACATGGATTAATTCATTTGACCTTCAAAATAAACCTAAAAGTCAGCAATTATTATTCCTGTTAAAGAAAGGTTGTGCTCAGGAAGGATATTTGCCAGTAAGCTGCACAGCTTGTCAAGGATTTAGCTGGGACCCAAACTCTGGTGTTATCCTCACCCCCAAATCCTTTTATTTTTTTAAGTAAGCTCTACTCCCAACATGGAACTTGACCTCAATGACCCAGAGATCAAGAGTGTTTCGTTCTACCAACTGAGCCAGCCAGGCACCACCATTCTCACCCCCAAATCTTACCATTAGTCACTAGAAAGAGTGACTAGAAATCACTAGAAAGAATTAAGCCTCTTCTGCATCTTTTTAAATTTATTTTTACTTTTTCGTTTTTATTATTATTTTTAAAGTTTTATTTATTTAAGTGATCTCTACACCCGACGTGGGGCTCAAATTCACGGCCCTGACATCAAGAGTCCCATGCTCTGCCAACTGAGCCAGCCAGGTGCCCCCCAATCAATTAATTTTTAAAAACTAGTTTAAAAAAGATGTGAAAGAGGGGTGCCTGGCTGGCTCAGTGGGAAGAGCTTCAACTCTTGATCTTGGGGTCATGAGTTCAAGCCCCACGTTGGGCATACAGCTTACTGAATTAAAACAAGTCCCGGGGGCGCCTGGGTGGCTCAGTTGGTTAAGTGACTGCCTTCGGCTCAGGTCATGATCCTGGAGTCCCAGGATCGAGTCCCACATCGGGCTCCCTGCTCAGCGGGGAGTCTGCTTCTCCCTCTGACCCTCTTCCCTCTCCTGCTCTCTCTCTCATTCTCTCTCAAATGAATAAATAAAATCTTTAAAAAAAATAAAAATAAAAATAAAAATAAAATAAAACAAGTCCTGGGATCGAGTCCTGCATCGGGCTCCCCGCTCAGCGGGGAGTCTGCTTCTCCCTCCGACCCTCCCCCCCTCATGTGTTCTGTCTCTCTCTCTCATTCTCGCTCTCTCAAATAAATAAATAAAAATCTTAAAAAAAAACAAATAATAAAAATTAATTTATTAAATTTAATTAATTTAAAGATTATTTAAAAATTCAAGCCATAAAGATGGGTATGCATAAGGAAAGCCTTCAGGTGAGGCTGGTGGGGTAGAATTTATCTCCACCATTTTTAGTTTCTTCAGTATTCTACTAGAATATTTCCTTGCACACACAGGCAGGTGTGTATCTGTGTATATATACACAGTTACACGTGGTTTTGCACCCTCCTTTCCATATACCGCAATAGATATTGGAATTATTTGCTATAACACACCTTTTTCCTTTTTAGACAGCCCAGTATTCCTGAGTGACCAGAAATTACTTAACCCTACAACAGATTTTAGGTTATTTCCCATTGTTTTCTATTACAAATAAATTAGTAATTACCACCCTTGCATATGTTTGTCTCCATCTGGAATTTCATTTTGAGATGAGAAACCTAGTTACCTCTACGTCATTTATTGACTAAATTGTATTTTACTTCAGCGACTTGAAATGTCACCTTTATCCTATACCATACTAAAGTCTCAAGCGAATTTTCCTGTATTGCCGTACTCCCTGTCATGTTTCACTGATCTATATATTCCTGATCCGTAAATTCATGTGGCAATAGTAAATTGTTTCACTTATTGACGCTTCATAAAACAGTTTGAATTCTGTTAAGAACTCCCTCGTTCCTTTTATTTGTTGATTTTCCGAATTTTCGCAGCTAATATGAAGATATTGCATTATGTGGAAGAGGGGAATTAATTTAGAGATACTTCTCATTTCCACTTTAATAAAGTATGTACTAGAGAAACTCAAAGAATCAGAGATTTAACTGGGGCAGGAAAAAGAGGGAACATTCAGATGTTAATTAGCTCAGCTGGCCCACACAGACACCTCTTTCCAGAAAGAAAGAGGAGGGGGAAGAGAGAATTTCAAGAGAGGAATGGAAGAGGAAAGATGAAGCCGGCACTCCCTCCCCCTTCAATCTGGCTTCTACTCTCTCTACTCCACTGTGGGGCTCTGGACAAGGACACTCGGTTTTCTGGTTCCTAAATACAGTGGATTCTTCTTTTAGGGTCCTGTGGCTAGCCTCCAAAATATAGCGGTGTTTTGCTGTTACCTTCAGGAAGCTGTAAGGGCAGATGCAGTTTGAATGGCTGCAAACCTCAGCTCCTTTAGAATTTGTCTTTCCAGTCCAAGACAGTCCAGCCCCCACACAGAGTCATCCGGCTCCCACACAATAACCTCTGCCTTACTTCCAGGCCTCCACCTCCCCTCCACTTCGTCTTCCACCTTGCAGCCTCCCCCACAACACTGTCCGTATTCTTTTCCCACTTGAGTTCCTAAGCATTTTGAGGGAGGAGGTGTGTGGGGACAGACTGAGGGAGACCCAGGGATTAGAAAAGATTTCCCAAGAATCTCCACCATTTGCCATACAACATAATTTACCTGAATAAATAGCTCTCTACGGTTTACAGAGTCCACAGTAGTATCTAGGACAGTGTTTGGAAGCAGAGGGACTCAGTATCTGTTGAATAATCAACTGCAGAATTATTTGTTGCTTATAAATCAAAATGGCTGCAGTCTTAGTGACAACTGCAGGTTATCCTAAAGAACTCATTCCTGTGGAACTTAACAAAGATAATATTTGTTATAAATAAGCATAGTTTCATTGACAGTTGGTCTAGGGCAAGTAAATTACCCAATGAGGTGATTTATAAATTCATTCAAGTTAATTCTCTGATAGGAAGCTGAGCAACGTGCTCTGGTCTTTGGGTCTGATTTATATCAGGAAAATGTACAAAAGAAAATGGAGGTTCTCTATCTTGCTCTTGTCCTCTCCTGGTCTCCTGTTACTATATAACAGGCATCTTTTTCCTTTAATTACCTTCTTCATGGCTTGAGAGGTTTGATGACTTGATTAAGCCTTGCAGTGCAGTTCCAGTCCCTACCCATCTGATTAATTAGCCCAAACCTTATTAACTTCCTAATTCTGATCAATAAGGCACTGATGCTAAACTGTGCAAGGGCAAACTAAGGAGGCAATTTTATTTCAAGACAGAGAACTCTTACTGTTTTTTAACAATCTTTTTTTTTTTTAATCTTACTTTTTAATGCAGCCATGTTGGAACACGGTAATACACTGATAGTCCCATGAAGATCGCACATCCTCCAATCATAACCATTTTACTTGCTGCAACAGTCCTATTTGATTGCACTATTTGGGGACCTTGCATTAGCAACGTAGGACCTCCGTTATTCTGGAAATCAGGTAGGTGTTGCCCATGGCCAGAGAAAGAATGTGATGATGGTGATGATGATGATGACCTTCTCTGCAGGAAACTGACAAAATAGGTAACAGGAAACTCCTCTCCCCTAAACCCAAACTCTGAAGGGAGTTCCCCACCACTGAGGGAATATTTCAATATTCTTAACCAGCATTATCCAATGGAAATATTTTATTTTATTTTATTTTATTTTATTTTATATTTTTTAAGATTTTATTTATTTGACAGTGAGAGACACAGCGAGAGAGGGAACACAAGCAGGGGGGTTGGAAGAGGGAGAAGCAGGCCTCCCGCGGAGCTGGGAGCCCGATGCGGGGCTCGATCCCAGGACCCTGGGACCATGACCCGAGCCGAAGGCAGACGCCCAACAACTGAGCCACCCAGGTGCCCCTCAATGGAAATATTTTAAATTTTCTAGTAGCCACTTTCAAAAAATTAAAAATTAACAAATGAAATTAATTTTGATAGCACATACTTTATAATCCAAAACATCAAAAATATTGCAACATGTAACCTATATAAAATTATTAATGAGAGGGGCACCTGGGTGGCTCAGTTGGTTAAGTGTCTGACTCTTGATTTCAGCTCAGGTCATGATCTCAGGTTGTGAGATGGAGCCCCACATAGGGCTCTGTGCTGAGTTGGAGCCTGCTCTTTCCCTCTCCCCCTCCTCTCTCTCTCTTCTTATCCAAAAAAAAAAAAAAAAAAAAATTGAGATATTGTGCTTTGCAGCCCCCAGCTTTATTGAAATATAATAGACATGTAACATTATGTAAGTTTAAGGTGTATAGTGTGATGATTTGATACATGTATTATTGTGAAATGATTATCACAATGGTAGTTAATATCTCCATCACCTCATCTTTGTGTGCGTGCATGTGTGTGTGTTGAGAACAAGTAAGATCTATTTTCTTAGCAACTCTCAAAAATATAATACAATAGTGCCAACGACTCATCATGCTGTACATTAGACCACCAGAACTTATTCATGTTGTAAGTGAAAGTTGTTTTTTTTTTTAAGATTTTATTTATTCATTTGAGACACAGAGAGAGACAGAGAGAGAGAAAGCATGAGCAGGGAGAGAGGCAGAGGGAGAAGCAGGCTCCTCGCTGAGCCAGGAGCCCGATGTGGGGCTCGATCCGAGGACCCTGGGATCATGACCTGAGCCGAAGGCAGACGCTTAACCATCTGAGCCACCCAAGCGCCCCGTAAGTGAAAGTTTGTATCCTTGACCGACATCTTCCCATTTCCACCCCCCTCCAGGTCCTGACATCCACTGTTCTCCTCTGTTTCTATGAGTTCAGCTTGATTAGACTTCGCATATACGTGAGATCATACAGTATTTGCCTTTCTATATTTGACTAATTTTACTCAGTGTAATGCCCTCAAGATCCTTCCATAGTGTCACAAATGACAAGACTTTCTTCTCTTTATGTCTGAATATATTCTATTGTGTGTAGGGGGGGCTATATATATTCCCCCACATTTTCTTTATCCATTCATCCACCAGTGGACAAGATATTGTACTTTTTTTTTAAGATTTTATTTGTTTTTCAGATCTTATTTATTTATTTGAGAGAGGGAGAAGAAGGAGCAGGGGGAGAGGCAGAGGGAAGGGGAGAGGCAGAGGGAAAGGGAGAAGCAGACTTCCCACTGAGCACAGAGCCTACTGGGGCTCCATCCAGGGATCCTGTGATCATGACCTGAGCCAAAGGCAGATGCTTAACCCACTGAGCCACCCAGGCATCCCTAAGATTTTATTTTTTTAAGTAAACTCTGTACCCATTGTGGGGCTCGAACTTACAACGCGGAGATCAAGAGTCACATGCTCTATTGACTGAGCCAGACTTGTGCCCCTTGTGCTTTCTTTTTCCACACTAAACCTTTGAAATCTGGTGTGTATTTTATACTTAAAGTACATTAAAATGCAGACTAGCTACATTTCAAGTGCTCATTAGCTACATGTAGCTAATGACCATCATACTGGAGAGAATAGTTCTAGATCTCAGAATCACCTGAAGAGCTTACTAAAACACACATTATTGGCCCCACCCCCAGTGTCTGATTCAGTAGGCTGGGTGTGGCTAGAGAATTTATATATATTTTTTTAAGATTTTATTTATTTATTTGAGAGAGGTGGGGGTAGGGACAGAGGGAGAGGGAGAAGGGGGCTCCCCACTGAGCACTATTGGAATGGAGAGCACAAAATGGAGCCGGCTAAGGCTGGATCCCAGGACACTGGGATCATGACCTGAGCGGAAGGCAGACGCTTAACCGCGTGAGCCACCCAGGCGCCCCGAGAATTTACATTTCTTTTTTTTTTTTTTTAAGATTTTATTTATTTATTTGACAGAAAGAGACACAGCGAGAGAGGGAACACAAGCAGGGGGAGTGGGAGAGGGAGAAGCAGGCTTCCCGCTGAGCAGGGAGCCTGATGCGGGGCTTGATCCCAGGACCCTGGGATCCTGACCCGAGCTGAAGGCAAACACTTAATGACTGAGCCACCCGGGTGCCCCGAGAATTTACATTTCTAATAAATTCCCAGGTGATGCTGATAGTGCTGGTCCGGGAACCCTACTTTGAAAACCACTGCTTTAGAGATAGGACTGATTTCAACCCATCTTCTTCAGATTACAGGGATCTGTACATCTTCCACCCAGCTAGGTTCATCACTCGGTGTCAGTTCTGTTTCCCTCCATCACTTTTCTCTTTCTTTTTTTTCTCCTCCATTACTTTCAAAATCTGGTCTAGCTTCAACCCTCCAATTTCCCCCCAAATCACATGAAATTCTAAAGTTTAAGGAATCGACTAGATTTTGTTTTGAACTCTGAAATCACGTCAGCACTAAGCATGTGCTGAACTACTTTGTGTCTTCATGATCTGTGTCTCAGACACCTGTTCCATTGCCAAGGGCTCCACCTTGCTGAAGCCTTTGAGCAAGGCTTTACTTGCCAGACAGCATGGCTCTGAGCAGCAGGGGCGGGGCCGGCACCCAGAGCTTCTGGCTCATTCTCTCACCCAGTCCCTACCCTACCATCTCACGCTGCTTTTCCCTTTACTGTCAGCTTGAGAAAATCGCCACCAAGTAAGTACAGTTTCTTAGTTTTGTCTCCAGTTCTTTTCTCTAATAAATTAACGCATGCACAAAGGAACCAGTTCAGACACTACAAAAGGGCAGACAGTGAGAAAGTAGTGTCTCCTTCCCCCTTGTCCTGGTTTTCTCCATCTAATTGCCCTCCCAGAACTTAAGGTGTTCTGGGTGTTCTGTGTGCCTTTTCAGAGATAATCTACCCATAAATGTATATATATGCTTTTACACACACATGTATACATGCACTTTTTTTTTAATTGAAAGAAAACAGGCAGCTAGTCTACGGTTTCAGCCCTACTCCATCTCAAAGATGTCAAACAATCATAATAAATCATAGCATAAGCACAATTCCAGAACCAATAAATACAGTACACGGCTTCCACAAAATTGGATATAACAGACTGATCTTTTCATGTGAAAATGGGGAAATAGAGAAAGGTGAACTGCAACCAGCTAATAGCCCTGAGGTTTAGGCAGGATAAGGTGATGACTGAGCAATCTTTAACATTTTCATTCCAGAAAGCTTTAAAAAAAAAAAATCCGCTTTAATACCCAACAAAAAATTGACATCGAAGGTTAAGAAAACACAAAGCAACCAAAATAAACTCCGATATTAAGAATCACAGACGTTCTAAAAGAAAAGAAGAAGAAAGAAAGTAAAAGAAAAAGAATCACAACCGGGGCACCTGGCTGGCTCAGTCTGTAGAGCGTGCAACCCTTGACCTTAAGGTCTTGAGTTCAAGCCCCATGCTGGGGGGTGGAGCCTACCTAATTAAAAATAAACAAATAAAAAAGGGCGCCTGGGTGGCTGCTCAGGTCCTGATCCTGGGGTCCTGGGATCAAGCCCCACATTGGGCTCCCTGCTTGGCAGGGAGTCTGCTTCTCCCTCTGCCTCTCCTCCCCACTCGCTTGTGCGCTCTTTCTCTCTCTCAAATAATAAAGTCTTAAAAAAAAATTAAAGAATCAAATAACATTCAAAAAAGAGAACAAAATCAAAGAACATTCAACTTTTAAAAAAGAATATAAGAGGGCGCCTGGGTGGCTCAGTTGGTTAAGCGACTGCCTTCGGCTCAGGTCATGATCCTGGAGTCCGGGGATCGAGTCCCTCATCGGGCTCCCTGCTCAGCAGGGAGTCTGCTTCTCCCTCTAACCCTCCCCCCTCTCATGTACTCTCTCTCTCATTCTCGCTCTCTCAAATAAACAAATCTTTAAAAAATATACATATAAGATTAATAGCAAAGAAGCATTTAGATTATCATTGAATTCCTAGCAAAGAAACATGCACGTAAGCATGCTTCATAAATACTTCATCAATGACCGGACTGTGGCTTCTCCAGATAGCCAATAAACCATGCTTCCTCTCATTCTCAAAAGGAAATTTCAAAAGCTTAAGCTCTTCCTTCATATTCTGAAGATTGCTGAAAAAATATTGGGTTTCATAAAACAATCTTTTAACTTTGAAAAAGCAGCAGAAAAGATGTTCGTAAAGGATTGGGGAATCACAGAGGGGTAATTAGGTTTCAACCAACAGCTCTGTATTGCTCTCTCTTCAGCATTGTGACCACTGCTTTCGGTGAAGATGGCCACTGTTAGAGTAATTCATAAATATGATCTGCCCATTCATACACTCACACTGCCTCCAAATGTTCTTCCCACTCTCCAGCCTTCTGGCCACCTCTGCCCATTGTCCACAGTGCCATCAGAAGAGTTAAAGCACCAGTCTGGGGTCATTCTCTAAACTCTTCAGTTAACGCCCACTCTGACATTTGCAGCTTACATGTCCCCTACCTGATTCTGATTGTCACGTCTTTTCCATTCCCAGCCTCCCACTTCACCCTCCATCCATGGGACTGCTTCTACCTCCTTGCCTTCATCAGGATGTCTTCATTTTTGCTTTGCCTTCCACGGTATTGTTCCCTCCACCTGGAAAGTTCCCCCCTTCTCCTTTGCTTGGCTAACTCTTGCTTTCCTTTTAAGACTTTTAAGACTGCACCTAATTAGCTTATTTTTAAATGGATAATGGTTAAGTATTTTTTTTTAAAGATTTTATTTATTTATTTGACAGAGAGAGACACAGCAAGAGAGGGAACACAAGCAGGGGGAGTGGGAGAGGGAGAAGCAGGCTTCCCGCTGAGCAGAGAGCCTGATGTGGGACTCCATCCCAGGACTCCGGGATCACGACCCGAGCCGAAGGCAGACACTTAACGACTGAGCCACCCAGGCGCCCGGATAATGGTTAAGTATTAAGTCATTAATATACTGAGAATCCACCAGATACTTTTTAAAAAAATATTTTATTTATTTATTTGACAGAGAGAGACACAGCGAGAGCAGGAACACAAGCAGGGGGAGTAGGAGAGGGAGAAGCAAGCTTTCCTTGGAGCAAGGAGCCTGATGAGGGGCTTGATTCCAGGACCCCGGGATCACGACCTGAGCCCAAGGCAGATGCCCAATGACTGAGCCACCCAGTCGCCCCCCACTGGATGCTTTTTAAAGAAGGTACAACCTTGGGGCACCTGGGTGGCTTAGTCAGTTAAGCGCCTACCTTCGGCTCAGATCATGATCCCCTGGTCCTGGGATGGAGCCCCACGATGGGCATCCTGCTTGGCGCGGACTCTGCTTGTTCCTTTCCCTCTGCCCTTTCCCCATTCATGCGTTCTTTCTTTCTCTCTCTCTCTCTCGCAAATGAATACATAAAATCTTTTTTTAAAAATGTACAACCTTTTTATTTATTTATTTTTGTAAAAGTAGGCTCCATGCCCATTGTGGGGCTTGAACGCACGACTCCGAGATTACGAGTAGTGTGCTTTACTGGCTGAGCCAGCCAGGTGTCCCACAACCTTTTAATTTTTTTAAAAGTCACCCTCTATAATTATTTAAACTTATAATAAACACATTTAGATGTCAAGTTTAAAATGTGGAGAGAGTATCCATGGTGTTCCAAGATTACCTTAGGGAGTAGGTGAGCAAAACCAGTGGTAGTTAGTATTGGGTCTCCCTGTGAGCTGGGTTTTATCCTTGCAGGCTCATGGTGGGGGGTGGGGGAAAGGTCAGCTTGAAACTGGGGAAGCTGCACAAGCTCAGCTGGGTGTTGTGACTTCTTTGTGATGAGTGGTGTGCATTCAGACCACTGGGGCAGGTGTCTGCTCACTCAGCAACTCAATCAAGGCTGAGCACAGCAGACACCCGGGGGACCCCCAAGTTCTTCACCAGGACCATGGTCACCAGAGTTATAGAGGTTCTCGCAAAGTCTATCAAGGCCAGGATGGCCTGAATCATATTTTAAAATATAAGAAACAGGGGTGCCTGGGTGGCTCAGTTGGTTGAGCATCCGACTCTTGATTTCAGCTCTGGTCATGATCTCAGGGTCATGAAATCGCCCCATGTTGGGCTCCGTGCTCAGCGTGGTCTACTTGAGATGCTCTCTCTCTCTCCCTCTGCCCTACCCCGCCCCGCTCACACATGCTCTCTAAATAAGTAAATGAAATCTTTAAAAAAATATACAAGAAACAAGTGAAAACCGTGCTCTCCCTTTTTCTTTGTAATGGAAATCATAAAATGACATGCCTGTCACCAACACTCGGCTTGAGGACTACTGAACTCAAGCAAGGGCCTGGCGTTCTCCACCTGGCTCCGTCAGGAGTTACAGCCTGAGGTACCCACTCCCAGTGGAATGACAGAAGCAAAGCTAGATATCTGAGCTCTCCCCCTACTCCTCCTGCCCCTGGCTAGGATTCCATCCATAGATAAGCTATCAGTCCAGAGAATCACTGACTGCTTCAAGAAAGACCGAGTCCCGGGGCGCCTGGGTGGCTCAGTCGGTTAAGAAAGACCCATCCGCTGGGCTCCTGGGAAATGTTTTCTTTTGCCAAAAGGCCAGAATTGGGGGAAAGAAGTGAAAAGGACTAAGATTCCATGAGAAGAAACCAGCCATTGAGCCCACAGGTCTACATATGGAGTGTATTGGGTGACTCCTGTGGGCCCCGTGGGGCTGGGGGCCCACTGTGTAGGTGCTTAGGCTCCCCAGGGGCCGGCCCCAACCTCTCTTACACACACCTCTCCACATCTCCTTGGCAATCTCAGCTTTCTTCTGATTTTAACTTTCACCCACATGCTGAGAGCTCCCAAATCTACACAGCCAGTCTCAAGCCAGACCCTGAGCCCCCAAAAGGCCTGAGAGGTCGACCAACATGTCCTAATACCCTACTTCCTTTCCAAACCATTACGTCATTTAAGCCTCACATTAAACCTTTGATGTCTTTATTAACCCATTAGGAAGGAAAAGACTAGGGCCACCTGGGTGGCTTAGTCAGTTGAGCGGCTGCCTTCAGCTCAGGTTATGATCCCAGGGTCCTCGGATCGAGCCCCACACCAGGCTCCCTGCTCGGCAGGAGGCCTGCTTCTCCCCCTCCCACTCCCCCTGCTTGTGTTCCCTTTCTCGCTGTCTCTCTCTCTGTCAAATAAGTAAATAAATCTTAAAAAAATAGGAGGAAAAGACTAAAGTTTAGAGAAATTGAGTAACTTCCCTAAAATTACTTTCCAAAAAAAATTTTTTTTAAATAAATAAAAATAAAATCACTTTCCTAATGAGAGTGGCTAAGTCACCATCCTAACTGCTATCCATCTCTTCCCAAAGCCCACGGCCTTCACTCTTGCACCTTCTCAGGTCCGCCCAGGGCAACTGGTATAGGTCCTTCGGCTCCTACTGCCACCTTGCCCTTGAGGACATTATGCAAAGTGAAATAAGCCAGTTACAAAACAATAAATACCGTATGATTCCATTTATATGAGAGTAGTCAAACTCATAGAGACCGAAAGTAGAATGGTGGTTGCCAGGGGCTGGGAGGGAGGGTTGAATAGGAGGTTATCGCTTAATGAATACAAAGTTACAGTTTTGCAAGATGAAGCAAGTTCTGGAGATGAATCCTAGTGTTAGATGCACCAGAATAATGTACTTAATGCCACTGAACTGTACACGTAAATGGAGTTGAGATGCTAAATTTTATGTTATGCATATTTTGCCACAATTAAAATAATAATAAAAATGATTTCAATAATAAGTCTTATGTGGGGGCACCTGGGTGGCTCAGTCGTTAAGCGTCTGCCTTCGGCTCAGGTCATGATCTCAGGGTCCTGGGATTGAACGGGACGCCTGCTTCTCCCTCTCCCATTCCCCCTGCTTGTGTTCCCTCTCTCGCTGTCTCTCTCTGTCAAATAAATAAAATCTTAAAATAATAATAATAATGTCATGTGTATTTTACCACAAAAAAAAAAATTCATGCTGCTGCAGCGAGTACAAACTACATAGTTTCTGAAATTAGAGCCCGAAATGAAGACCTTCTTTGATCAAGAAAAGTGAATCTTAAACATGCTGATAGATATTTTGTTTAATAATGAAAGGAGTATAACTTTTAAAACAAAGTGTGAAAATCAAATTAAGTTAAATTAAAAAGTGTGTTCTATGAGTTCTAAAAAAATGTGAGTGAAGAAAGATCGAAAGCAAGAGGGAAGAAAGAAATTATACCACTTCATCTTATTAATTTGAGGATTTAAGCTCAAGGGTGTAGTCCTTCCCCCTACTCTTTGCAAAAAAGGAAGTTCTTGCACGTACATGATCCAGGAAGGGAAGCAGAGCCCCCGTGACAGGGGAGGTCAGCTTCATCACCTGCCACATCTTGTGCTAAGGACTGCTTTTTAAAAACAATTTTTTTTTAGATTAGAGAAAGAGAGCACAAGCGGGGGTGGGAGGGGCAGAGGGAGAGGAAGAAGCAGACTCCCCGTTGAGCAGGGAGCCTGACACGAAGCTCCATCCCAGGACCCTGAGATCATGACCTGAGCCAAAGGCAGACGCTTAACCAACTGAGACACCCAGGCGCCCCTAAGGACTGCTTTTCACGTGTGTAGTGCAAACTGAGCTCTCTGCCACATTTTTGCTCAAGCCAGCTATGTTCCTCAGGAAACTCAGTGATGTAGATAGATAATGCTATTATTTTCTAACCAGATCTGGACAAATATCAACTTCTAGACTACCATTTATGTCTTTTCCCTCAGGACTTTGGGAACTTTTCCAACCTTTTTTATAATGTGGAACCATTTAAATGACAGGAATCAGCTATTTCTTAAAGGTTGCACAGATTCACATAACGTATAAAACCATTGGGTCCTCATACCCTTTTAAGAAATAGATCATTGGGGGATTAAGTCGGAGGGGGAGACGAACCATGAGAGACTGTGGACTCTGAGAAACAAACTGAGGGTTCTAGAGGGGAGGGGGTGGGGGGATGGGTAGCCTGGTGATGGGTATTAAAGAGGGCACGTACTGAATGGAGCACTGGGTGTTATATGCGAATAATGAATCATGGAACACTACATCAAAAACTAATGATGTAATGTATGGTGATTAACATAACAATAAAAATTTAAAAAAAAAGAAATAGATCATTGGGGGCGCCTGAAGAAATAGATCATTGGCAACATGTTCAGTTCTTTCTAAGGTTATTGACCTATTCAATTTTTCAACCTCTTCTTAAAACAACTTTGGTAATTTCTATATTCATAGAATATACTCAAAGAATATTTTTATATTCAATGATACATATTTTCAAATTTATTAATATTTTATGTAATAATACTGTCCTATTTTTTCATCTTCTCGGGGTTTGTGGGAAAAAAATCCTTTCAGGATTTATTTCTTACTCCTAATGTTTTTCTGTTGGTATTTTCTTTTTATTTTTATCTTGGTCAGATTTCTCTATTTGCTGTTTTTTCCCCCAAATAACCAGATCTTGATTTTATTTATGTATTAGCTTTTCTTTCATTTTCTCCATTAACTTCTGCTTTCCCCCAATTTATAACACCTTCATAATGTATAATCTGTCACTCCAGTTACATTAATGTAAATTTTACCAGTCTTAAGGATGCATGAAGAACTATTTTTAAGGGCGCCTGGGTGGCTCAGTTGGTTAAGCGACTGCCTTCGGCTCAGGTCATGATCCTGGAGTCCCGGGATCGAGTCCCTCATCGGGATCGAGTCCCTCATCGGGATCGAGTCCCTCATCGGGCTCCCTGCTCAGCGGGGAGTCTGCTTCTCCTTCTGACCCTCCCCCCTCTCATGCTCTCATTCTCTCTCTCAAATAAATAAATAAATAAAATCTTTTTTTTAAAAAAAAGAACTAATTTTAAGAAGGCACAGAAAGATGTATTGGTCAATACTAGAAGTCTTACAGATATTCAGATATCTATATAGCTAAGTTTAATCTTTGTTTATATCTGGTTTTAAATTTTCTAGGCCATACGAGAATTATTATAGTCATGATTTTCTAGAGTTGTAGACCTCAGGGCTTCAAGTGTCCTTTTATCTGTAAGTTAAGTGTGGATCTAAAATTATTTTGAAAGAGAATTCTGGTCCTATGAGCTGCTGCTACCTTAGCCCACCTCTGCAGAGCTGGGACGGTGCTTTACGGAAGCACTGGTGATCACTAGGCTCCCCAGTTTCACAGGTGCAAATGAAATTTCGTCTTTGTTCAGAAGGGGAATATGAAGTTGGTTCCTCAATCTCTCTGGATTTGTTTGCCCATCTGCAGAATGGGTATAATGATAAGCCATTCACAATAATCTTTTGAAGACCTTGAAGATGAGAAAAATAAATCTCGAAAATATTTACTAATTTGCCTAATGCCACACAGTTAATACAAAGTTTGAAGGAGCTATATCTGGGGTCAAGAACGTTGCTTTGATCTGCAAAGTCTCCACCTATGCAATGTTTCCTCAGTTTGACTCTCATCACACATTTAAACATTTTCAACACAGGAATGCAGCTTATTATCAATTTGCATTTAAGATATCATATATAGCATCTTAAATGTAAAGAAATATGCTGGAGCACCTGGGTGGCTCAGCCGTTAAGTGTCTGCCTTCAGCTCAGGTCATGATCCCGGGGTCCTGGGATCGAGCCCCATGTCAGACGCCCTGCTCCCCAGGAAGCCTGCTTCTCCCTCTCCCACTCCCCCTGCTTGTGTTCCCTCTCTCACTGAAATAAATAAATAAAATATTTAAAAATAAATAAATAAATATATTTTGTCTAAATATCAAGTAGAAGCCAAATGTAATGGAGAGCTGCTAAGATTTTAAAAGTGTACATGCATTTCCCAGTTAGGAGTTCATTAATGATCTTAGCAAGAGTAGATTCGGTGCTGTACTGAGGACAGAGGACAATGAAAAGATTGCAACTGTCATAAATGCTTTGATGTAATAAGTGCTCTTACATTATATGGCATCATAGTATGCCATGCATTACTCAGAATGCAAGCTAAACCCTTCCGAAGGCTTCCAAGATCCTCCAAGACTGTGTGGTCTGTAGCCTCCCACCTCTCAACTCCCACTCCTCTGTTCTATCATTCTCCCTGCCTCTGCTCCAGCCAGCCTGCTCCCCTTGCTCTCCCTTTGTCACAGACACATTTTACCCTTAAGACTAATGTGCCGGGGGCGCCTGGGTGGCTCAGTCGTTAAGCGTCTGCCTTCGGCTCGGGTCATGATCCCAGGGTCCTGGGATCGAGCCCCGCATCAGGCTCCCTGCTCCACGGGAAGTATGCTTCTCCCTCTTCCACTCCCCCTGCTTGTGTTCCCTCTCTCGCTGTGTCTCTCTCTGTCAAATAAATAAAATCTTTAAAAAAAAAAGGGGGGGGGGGGGCGCCTGGGTGGCTCAGTTGGTTGGGCGACTGCCTTCGGCTCAGGTCATGATCCTGGAGTCCCAGGATCGAGTCCCGCATCGGGCTCCCTGCTCGGCAGGGAGTCTGCTTCTCCCTCTGACCCTCTTCCCTCTCGTGCTCTCTGGCTCTCATTCTCTCTCTCTCAAATAAATAAATAAAATCTTAAAAAAAAAAAAAAAAAGACTAATGGGCTGGCTCCTCGGGCTGGGAGGATCCTCCCCAGATACCCACCCACGACTCCCTTACCTTGGTGTTGAGGCCTATCCTGACTGCCCTTGGTCAAATTACTACCTTTCTGCACCCCCAGTCTCCCAGACCTGGCTTGATCTCCAAAGCACTTGCTTTCGGACATACTACATGTCCTTTTTCATAGCATCTGCTCTCTAGTGAACGTCTCCTCCACTCCCCACCACTAGAATTTAAGCTCCCTGAGGGCAGGGGTTTGGGTTTTGACATCCATGTGTCCCACCCACCTGGAACATACCTGATACAGCATAGGTTCTCAAAAATATTTGGTGAAAGAATGAATGAATGAATTAACAAATGAAAAAAGCGTACTAATTACACATTTACACCAATAGTCACCCTTAGAATTCACATCTGGGCTCTGCTGCTCACTAGCTGTGTAACCTTTTTTAACCTTTGTTTCCTCATCTGTTGATGAAAAAAAAGATATTGCCTCACAGGATTATTGTTTAGATTATATAAGGCAATTAACGTACAGTGCTTAGCACAATGCCCAGAGCATACACAGTATTTGATCAGGAAATGTTAGATGTTATATATCATTTATAATTAATATAATCATTGTTTTATTTAATTTCTACACTAATCCTAAAAGGCTGTTATTATCCCTATTTTACTCTTTATTTTTTTCAAGATTGATTTATTTGAGAGAGAGCGCGTGAATGAAGGGGGGTGGGATGAGGGGCAGAGGGAGACGGAGAGGGAGAAGGAGAGAAGCAAACTCCCCACTGAGTGCAGAGCCTGATGTGGGGGATCAGTCTCATGACCCTGAGATTATGACCTGAGCCGAAATCAAGAGTTGGACGTTTAACCAACTGAGCCACCCAGGTGCCCCTTATCCCTATTTTAAAGATAAGGAGGGGCCCTTGGCTGACTCAGTTGGTAGAGCAAGCAACTCTTGACCTTAGGGTTGTGAGTTTGAGCCCCATGTTGGGGAAAGATTACTTAAAAATAAAATCTTAAAAAATTTTAAAAACAAAGATAAGGAAAGTGAACAAAAAGAGGTTAAATAACTTCTTCACCACAGAGAGGCTAAGTCTCCCAGCTGGTCTACCGAACACCTCTTTTCATGCCACCTCGGTTCACCTGGTTCCTGTCTGACCCTGGAGTCCTTGGCCACCAAACTCACTGGCTCCTCCCATAATTTCCAGACTCATCTGAATCATCAGACAGCAGAGCTTCTCCAGTGGCTGCCCAAGGGGTGCAGAAGTTAACTCCCCATGGGCAGCAGATTAAGTCCCTCTCCATTTCGCCTTCTGAAATATTTTCTAAAACATATTATTGCTGTAAAGTCTTTCTAGAAAACTGCCTGTGGCTGAGCCTGTGTGCCTTCATAAAGCAGGGATTGCGAGACACACTACCTTTTATTTTCTCTTTTATTTTCTTTCTCCCTTTCTTTTTTGAGGGGGGAAGGGCAGAGGGAGAAAGGAGAGAGAATCTTAAGCTGACTCCCTGTTGAGGGCCAAGCCCCACCCTGAGATCATGACCTGAGCCAAAATCAAGAGTCAGAGTCAGACACAACTGACTGAGCCATCTAGGTGCTGCCTGCCCCTCCCTCTCCTCCTTCCTTCCTTCCTTCCCTCTCTCCCTCCTTCTTTCTTCTTCTTCTTCTTTTTAAGATTTTATTTATGTATTTGACAGAGAGAGAGACAGTGAGAGAGGGAACACAAGCAGGGGGAGTGTGAGAGGGAGAAACAGGCCAATGTGGGGCTCCATCCCAGGACCCTAGGATCATGACCTGAGCCAAAGGCAGACGCTTAATGACTGAGCCACCCAGGCACCCTTTTTCTTTTCTTTTCTTTCCTTTCTTTCTTTCTTTCTTTTTCTTTCTTTTCTTTCTTTCTTTCTTTCTCTTTTCTTTTCTTTTCTTTTCTTTCTTTTTCTCTCTCTCTTTCTCTCTCTCTCTTTCTTTCTTCTTAAGTAATCTCAACATCCAACATGGGGCTCGAACTCACAACCCTGAGATCAAGAGTCACACACTCTACCAGGTGCCCCACCTTATATTTTCTTCCCATCCTTTCCTGTCTCATTTTCCTTCACTCTTGTTGCCTGGGGTCCCACCTCCCAATAAAGGACCAGCATGTAAGCCTTGCTTCAGGCTCTATTTTCTAGGAAACCTAGAATAGATATGGGCTTACATTCCAGACCCAATTCCAACGCCTGTGCTCTTTCCATCATTCAACACCTACTTTATTGACCATCTACAGCACTGCCAGTGCTGCCTCTCACTACACCTAATGTAAGGTGTACAGGAAGTGTGATGGTGGAAACTGGTGACTCCTTTTTCCACGGGTAGAAAGGAGGTGAAGTTCTCTGTCCCAGGAGATGAGACTAGAAATGCGGTATGGAACCTGAGAAAAGTGGTAAGGGTTCAGAACAGCCACTGTGGGGAACAGGAGAGAGGCTAACTGCCCTCTAGGTGTGATTGGGACCCTGATGTCAAGCTTCAATGCTGACCTTTATTTCTAGAGGACTGATTTATAGTTGTCTAATCAATGGAAAGAGAGACCACATTCACATAACATTTATTACAACATATTGTTATAATTGTTCTTTTTTATTATGTTGTTAATTGCTTACTATGCCTAATTTATAAATTAAACTTTATTATAGGTATGTATTTATTGGGAAAACATAAAATATATAGGGTTTGGGGCGCCTGGGTGGTTCAGTCAGTTAACTGTCTGACTTTAGTTCGGGTCATGAGCTCAGGGTCCTGGAATCAAGCCCTGCGTTGGGCTCTGCACTCAGCGGGGAGTCTGCTTGTCCCTCTTCTCCTTCTGCCTCTCCCCTGGCTCCTGCTCTCTCTCAAATAAAATAAAATCTTAAAAAAATAAAAAATAAATAAATAAAAAAACACAACAGTTTAAAAATCTCCAAGCTAGGGATGTCTGGGTGGCTCGGTCGGTTAAGCATCTGCCTTCAGCTCTGGTCATGATCCCAGCGTCCTGGGATCGAGTCCCACATAGGGCTCCTTGCTCAACGGGAAGTCTGCTTCTCCCTCTGTCTGCTGCACTCTCTCTCTCTCCGACAAATAAATAAATAAAATATTTAAAAAAAAAATCTCCAAGTTAATTATCATACTTGGCAGTATTGTAAGGCTAATACTCTGCTTTCAAAGCACTTACGACTGAGTGGGGGTAGGGAAAGTAGGAAATAGAATAAAAATGTGGGCTTTGCTTCCAATATAGTGTATATTGTGTTTAAAAATATCAGGGCAGGGGCTCCTGGCTGGCTCAGTCAGAAGAGCATTCGACTCTTGATCTCACTCCTGGTTGTGAGTTCGAGCCCCACAGTGGGTGTAGAAACTACTAAAAAATAAATAAATAAATAAACAAAACTTAAAAAAAAATCAGGGCAGCTGCAAATAGCAGAAAGAAAGCTTTGCATGGAAAATAACAGAATAGGGACGCCTGGGTGGCTCAGTCGTTAAGTGTCTGCCTTCGGCTCAGGTCATGATCCCAGGGTCCTGGGACTGAGCCCCTCATCGGGCTCCTTGCTCAGTGAGGAGCCTGCTTCTCCCTCTCCCTGTACTGCTCCCCCTGCTTGTGCTCTCTCTCTCTCTCTGACAAATAAATAAATAAAAATCTTTAAAAAAAAAAAAAACAGAATAACCATTACTAACTTAAAGAGAATCTCATCTAGAGAAATACCCTGAAATTTCAACAAAATTAACCCCTAGTAATAAATATAATACAAAAATGTTATCTTGTTCCAGCTTTGATAATCAAGTAACCCAAATGGAAGACAGAAAATTCCAATCCTTCTGTTTTAAAACTTCAACTACAAGAACTCATGAGAATATGAATAGCTTTTCCACTTACAGGATGCTCTTAGCGATGGGGTACTGTCCTCTTTTCTTCTACTACTCTGCATGAAGTACAACCTGAAATTAAAGATTTCACAATGAGAGCTTCCTAGACACCAAAGCAGAGCTGTGAGATGATGCTTCTCTTTATTGCTGTACATGGGCCTTGTCAAATAGACCACAAATATGTGTGACATTATCTGAAAAGATGCAGTTATTCTTCCGTCTGAAGAATATGTGGTCTCCCTCCTATCCAGTTACTCAGTCTTTCACCTCGTTTGGTCTGACCCAGAAATTAACTTCATTTTACAGCTCATCACACTCAGCATATGCTCCGAGAAATGGATTCCTTTGTCCGGAGACCAGTAAAATCTCTGTCTCCCTTGGGGATTCTGCTATAGCATTTGTTCGAGGACAGTAATGGATGTCCTAACCAGTCCGTGTTTTCCAAAGCAATGACAACTCAAGGTCATATCTTCAAAATGAGGCATGTTCAATATAATGACTGCAAAAAAGTGTACACATGCAGCACACAGACATTCCTGGTGATGTCCGTCATGCATATTGCTTCTTTTTCCAATATGACATTTAATGGGGATTCTTATTCTAAGAGGCATTTTAAAAATCAACAAATCAATTTCTAGTAAGAAGCCTTTTGCATGAGTTAGAGCAAATGTTCAATGAGTCCCCAGTGTTTGCTGAGAGATGTGTCCACAACCAAAAATGTATACCACATGATTGATGAAAAAAATGGTCAAGATTACATGTTCTCTCAAAATTCATGCCCCAAGCCAAAAAAAAAGATTTAATTATGATCTCCACCAAACAACTTCAACAGATAGATCAGCAATTCTCTGTGTGAAATTCTTAGACAAAATATTTTCAATGACTTGGAGTTTCTTGTTCAGGAAGATAAATTGCTCAGTAAGACTGAAGACTGAATACATTTCAGTAAAGAGGCTATGACTTTACAAAGGAGAAAGAAAAAAAGAAAATGTCTAGAACGACAGGACATTTCCCCAAACAAATGGGAAAGAAAAATTTGGAATTTCAGGGAATGTGCCAAAAATGCTGCAGGACAAATCATAGAAAGTTATTCAAAGTCATATCATAGGGGCGCCTGAGTGGCTTAGTTGGTTGAGCAACTGCTTCCAACTCAGGTCATGATCCCAGGGTCCTGGGATTGAGCCCCGCATCAGGCTCCCTGCTTGACAGGGGGCCTGTTTCTCCCTCACCCTCTGCCGCTCCCACTGCTTGTGCTCTCCTCCTCTTTTTCTGCCAAAGAAATAAATTAAATAAATAAATAAAATCTTTCAAAGTCATATCATAAAACCAGAATACCAAATCTCTCTTGCAGGCAAGTAGATCAGGCAGTGCTTTCTGAGTATGAAAACTCAGCTAACAGAAATAGATCAATTATCAGCTCTTCTAATAACACAATAAAATAAATTCCCTTTGACTGAACTAGAAGGAGGAAGGTGATTTTACTTTATGTATAACTTGAACTAATAGATGTGAATAGAATTTTTTACCCTGTTTATACACACACTTCCAACCAATTTAATTACTATAGTCTAGATTTTACTTGATGTCCATATTGCATATTATAAAACCATAAAAACCACCTGAGTATGGATTTTTCATGTATAGTCTTTACTTGAGACACTCAAACCAGTATGGGATTCAAAACTAAAAATGGTAACAAACATAAAAGTGAGCTTATCAAAATGAGCATGGCTCAGTCTAGTTAAGCTATTATAGAATTATGGGTGCAGGAACTCCTGGTCCTCCTGAAAGTATATTAGCCACCAGTGCACTGCCCAGCCTCTGAGACCCCCTCATTGCTCCTCCCTTGGTGGATGAAAGTTTTTAGTGAAATCCAGAACAGAGCTATCTGAACAGAAAGAAAAAAAGAACAAAACTATATTGACACAATTTGGAAAATGATCACAAAAATGGTAGAAATCACTATTAGACTCAGTGTTTTCTCTCTTTCACTGAGTGTAATAAGAGACAAAAGCAAAATAATAGAAGACCAAAAAAAAAGGAAAGAAAGGAATTGAAAAAAAAAATCGGTCTATGAAAATAATATCAGACAAATTTGAAATTAAGGCTGAGAGTCTTAAAGGGGACAAGAAGAATATTTTATATTCATAAAAGTTATGATCCACCAAAAATATAAAAGTCAGGAAACTTTATGTACCTAATAACAGATTCAAAATATATACAGCAAAACCTGATAACAGAACAAAAAGCTATTGACAAACCCAAAAGAAAGTGGGAGATATTAACCTATCACTCAAAAATCAACATCAAATTTATACAAAGATGTAGATAGAGGGATTAAAAAATACATCACACAGGTACAGATTTTCTTACCTAACAACAACAAATACATATCCTTTTCAAACACTCACTGAATATTTGCAAGTATTAGCCACATATTAATGAGGCCAGTAAAAAAGTTAAATGAATTCCTCAAATTAGAAATTATAGAAGCTTGGGCGCCTGGGTGGCTCAGTTGGTTAAGCAACTGCCTTCGGTTCAGGTCATGATCCTGGAGTCCCGGAATTGAGTCCCACATCGGGCTCCCCGCGCGGCGGGGAGTCTGCTTCTCCCTCTGACCCTCTTCCCTCTTGTGCTCTCTATCTCTCATTCTCTCTCTCTCTCAAATAAATAAATAAAATCTTAAAAAAAAATTATAGAAGCCACATTCATTGGCCATAATGTACTAAAATTAGAAGTTAACCAAAAGGTATATCCCTTCTCTCCTTAGAATTTTAACCTTACTGTTCCAAAAAATTATTGGTTTAAGGAGGAAATCTCAAACTAGTCAGAAATCAAGAATGTGGCCAAAGTAATACTCAGAGGAATTATAGCCTTAAATGACTTTATTAGGAAAAAGTGGGGGCGCCTGGGTGGCTCAGACGGTTAAGCGTCTGCCTTCGGCCCAGGTCATGATCCCGGGGGCCTGGGATCAAGCCCCACATCAGGCTCCTGGCTCAGTGGGGAGCCTGCTTCTCCCTCTCCCTCTGTCTTTCTCCCTGCTCATGCTCTCTCTCTCTCTCTCTCTCTCTCTCTGTATCTCTGTCTCAAATGAATAAATAAAATCTTTAAAAAAAAAAAAAAAGAGCTCCCTACCCTCTGGAGTCTTCAGCACTGGCAGGTGTCAGAGAAGTGCGTAAGGTCAGGTGTCTACTCCTCCAGACTCCCACGGTGGGGTCACTGAAGCTCTTCCCCCTTAGTGTACAGAAGATAGAGGTGTGCACACCTTTATAAGTAGTTCCTTTATTCAACTTTCTTCAAGCAACCCTCTTTCCTGCTAGAAGTTTGCCTGATATAAGACTGAAAACAAATAGTGTTTCAACTCAAGAAACTAGGAAGAAACACACACTATACCTCTAAAAAAGTAGGAACAGTAATGGATAAAGATAAAAATGGGCGCCTGGGTGGCTCAGTCAGTTAAGCCTCAGCCTCTTGATTTTGGCTCAGGTCATGATCTCAAGGTGGTAGGATCCAGCCCTGTACTGGGCACGAGCTGGGCATGGAGCCTGCTTAAGATTCTCTCTCTTTCCCTTTCCCTCTGCCCCTCCCCTCCTTTGCTTGCACGTGCATGCTCTCTCTCTCTTAAAAAAAAAAAAAAGAAAGATGGGCGCCTGGGTGGCTCAGTTGGTTAAGCGACTGCCTTCGGCTCAGGTCATGATCCTGGAGTCCCAGGATCGAGTCCCACATCGGGCTCCCCGCTCAGCGGGGAGTCTGCTTCTCCCTCTGACCCTCTTCCCTCTCGTGCTCTCTATCTCTCATTCTCTCTCTCAAATAAATAAATAAAATCTTAAAAAAAAAAAGAAAGAAAAAGAAAAAGATAAAAACAAAAATCATTTATATAGAAAGCTTAAAAGCTACTAGAGTAGGGACGCCTGGCTGGCTCAGCCGGTTAAGCATCTGCCTTCAGCTCGGGTCATGACCCTGGGGTCCTGGGATGGAGTCCCGCATCGGGCTCCCTGCTCCTCTGGGAGCCTGCTTCTCCCTCCACCTGCCACTCCCCCTGCTTGTGCTCGCTCTCTCTCTCTGACAAATAAATAAATACAATCTTAAAAAAAAAAAAGCTACTAGAGTTGATCAACAAAACAAATGACCAATAAAAGAGAAAACTTTGTGTGGTATTAAAAAAAAAAAAGGACAAGAGAATAAGAATGAGGGAGAAACATGAATAACATTAGGAACAGAAAATAGACATAATCCAGACACCAAGGAACTTTTTAAATTATAAGAGAATGGTTTATACAACACTATACCAATACATTTAAGGACGAAGTAGGCCGTAAACCTTTTTAAATGCTTATCCAAAACAAAATAATACCTGAACACAATTGTGAAAGTTATATAGAAAAAAATAATAAAAAATAAAAGTTACGTAGAGTTAATAGTATTATGTAAATCCCCCGGTTCTGATAATGTTTTATGGTTACAATAGGATGTTATCAGTGGGGAAATGGGATGAAAGTACATGGGAACTCTCTGTAGTATTTTTGCAACTTCCTGTTAGGCTAAAATATTTCAAAATAAAAACTTTTGAGACTCACACAGCTTTACAAAGTTATAGCAGGTCCTCACTCTAGCCCTCTAGGCTGTGATACCTATTCTCCCAAATAAAACTATAAACAGTAGCTATCCTCAAATTTCTTTTTTTTAATTTTTATTTATTTATTTGACAGAGACACAGTGAGAGAGGGAACACAAGCAGGGGGAGCGCGAGAGGGAGAAGCAGGCTTCCCGCCGAGCAGGGAGCCCGATGCGGGGCTCGATCCCAGGACCTTGGGACCATGACCTGAGCCGAAGGCGGACGCTTAACGACTGAGCCACCCAGGCGCCCCCATTTATTTGTCTCTTTTTTCTACTTTCTAGGTAATATCCTCAACTTCATCTTCTGATTTTCCAGCTCTTCTATTTTTTTGCTAACATATTTTTTAATTCCCAAGAGGTTCTTGTCTTCTGGGTTCCTGCTTAGAGCCCCTGCTTTTGGTCCATGAATGCAAGATCGTCTAGTACATCTCTGTACTAGAGGTATGAGTTTTTTTTTTTAAAGAAGTTTTCTCCTGCATGAGAGGCAGCCTACTTCATGTACATGGTTGCTGTTTTACACCAAGCTTTAGCTCTTGCCCAAAGAGTAGTATACAGATAGGTGGGTTATATATTAAAAATATACATTCAGTATATGAAAGTACATATTATATGCGTATTCATCTATCAAGGAACAACTTAAGAAGTGTAAGAGGTAGTCCCTTGCATTCAAGAAGTATACACAGTGAAGGGTATACAGAGCGTCAGACTTAGGGAAAATGAATAATGGAAACACTTCACAAAATGTTAGGTGAGTGGTCTGCACCAAGCTTGCACTCAGGCCTTCACCACTCCACTCTCTGACCAGCTCTCAAAACGGGAAGATAAGGATGGAAGAAAAAGGCTTCCCGCCTTTTGAGGCCTTGCTTCAGCCCTGCCCCACCGAGAAGCTCTCTCTGAGGTCCGGGACGCGTTCCAGCAAAAAGAAAAAAGATCACCAAGAGACACCGGTCGCCCCATTTCAGCGCGCAGGTAGACAGCCCCGAGTTAGATCCTTTCCTCAATTGGACGGTCTCTAGCAGCAACCCGGGCGGCTTCGAAAAGTCAGATGAGACTGGGCCCAGCCTCCAGGCTTAGGGCGGTGAGCCGGGCGGGCCGGGCTTCAGCCTGGAGCGGGTCAAGGAGCTCCAGCTGCAGGAAGCCCGACGCAGACAGGCGGGCGGGGGCGGGGGGGGGAGTGTTGGGAGGGAGCGAGTTCGTACCTCAGTTCGCTCTCTCCTCTCTCTCTCTCTGCAGGACGCGCGCCGTCTGCGGCTGCGCTCGCCCGCCCCTTCTCTAGCCAGAGGCCAGACTTGTTGGCGGTGGGGCTTCCCACTCACTCCGGCGTGGGGGCTCCGGCAGGCAGCCGGGGGTGGAGGGGAGGAGGAGGTCCGAAGGTGCGGGGTTAGGGAGGGAGAGGAAGAAGGAGGAAGGGGAAGACTGGGGGGGAGTCCCACGGCCAGCGGCTCAGAGGAAAGCCACCAGTCGTCATGGCCATTGTCACGGACCCCCCCTGCCACGCCCACGCACGGGGGGATGGGCCGGGCCCTGGATGTCACCTGGGAGGGACATCCATCCACAAACTGGATCTGGACCCTGTGTGTGCCTCTTCCCCTCCAGCACTCCCACCCCCACTCCCGATGCTGAGCCTCTGGGCTGGGTCACTCCTCCCCACCTGGGAAACTTCTGGCAGTCCCGGTGAAATCAGGGCCCTGCTTTCTCCAAGAAAGCTCTGAATAATAATTAAGGGGGGAGGGGAGAAAGCCAGAGGGTAAATCAGGAAAGTAATAACAATAGCCACTGTAGAGGTCTCAGCCACTGTCGAAGTCTCTGCCATGGTGCTGTCGCTGAGCTACGTCAGCACACCTGGGCCCACCTAAATCTTTCCATTCCTTCCCTACGTTTGGTCCCATTAGTTTGCGTCTAGACATCGATTCCAGTGAAAAACTATCCGGGATGTAGGCCAGTATTTGTCTACACAGATATTTAGCACGGCTCTTGGTAATATTGAAAAATTGGAAGCTACCTAGTCAACAAATA
The DNA here is from genome assembly GCF_009762305.2 of Zalophus californianus. Taxonomy (NCBI): domain Eukaryota; kingdom Metazoa; phylum Chordata; class Mammalia; order Carnivora; family Otariidae; genus Zalophus; species Zalophus californianus. Next base: position 129,431,831 of record NC_045598.1, read on the forward strand.
CGCCATTGATTCTAAATCATGGTACATCCTTTTAGTGGAATTTAATGCGCACGTTTAAAGTCATTTTTGGAAGAATACTTAACGATAAACAGAAAGCGTTCACTACGAAGTAAGGGGGGGCAGTTTACAAAGCAATTTCTGTTTAATAAAGAAAACATATAGACATAATTTGGACAAAGACTGGAAAATAGTTTTCTCTAGGTGGCTGGATGCTAAGCATCAATTTTCCCTAAGGGTAAGAAGGAAAGAAGTTATTTTAGAATTCTCGACTCCGCTCCCCGTGGAATCCCCTCTCCCTCTTGCCTTGGGCTGTCACTCGGGGAGAAGGGTACTCGCTTGCCTACCCTCCGCGTCCCCCTCCCCCGGCTCGCCACGTGCGGAGGAACCCATGCTTCCAAGGTGCGAGACAAGCCGGGGCCCAGAGAGCCGGGTGGGGGCGCGCTGTGTGTGGCTGGCGGGACTCCGCCTTCTGCTGGGGGGGGGCGGGGTAGGGCGCGGGCCAGGGTCGTGGCGTCTCCACCCTTCTCACCCCGAGTGTTGATTTCGGGAATCGATCGGAAATTACAGGGCCAATTAAATGCCCTCGGATTTAGAGTTCTGGTTAGGCCCGAGAGGCTTCAAACAGCCCCTCAGCCCCTTGGAGGTCTCCTCCGCGGTGACCTTTGGCATCCCCTCACCCCGAAATCGCCGAGGGCAATCACTGTCGGTGGGAGGGTTTGTGCCGCGCCTCCCCCGCCGCGGCCCCCACCCCCGCCCCTGAGGCTGGCGGGGAAGGAAGATCTTAGCAGCTCAGAACACTCACCAGATCAACGCCCACTCGAGACCACAAAGCAAGGGGGGGGTGGAATCCGGGGTGGTCGCTGGGTCCCTCGGAGACGCAGTCAGGAGAGGGTGTCCTGGCCGTCTGCTGGCCCCGAGGCATCTGCTTGCGGGTCCCTAGGAGCCGTGAACGTATTCTTCACAGCCTGTCATGTTTTCCACCCCATCCCCCAACAAACTGGCCGCCCTATTCTGTGCTTTTCTCTTTCTGCCTTAATTCCCCGGTTGGAGGCTGCTAGCTGTTTCTGTTGTTTTCCAATTCAAATGTTTATTAGCTTTGCACCCCAATGGAGCCTTTCCAAGTGGGGCCAAAAAAGAGGAAGACCTGACAATGGCGAATGTTAACCGAGATAGCGTCTACCTTGCATATTTGTTTGTTCACAGAAGACTTAGTGATAATAATAGAGTCCCACCTCCTCATTTGACAGATAAACAAACTGAAGCCAGTGGAGTGACAGGCCAGGCCTGGATGGTATGACACCTTCATTGCTTAGAGACAGTCTTGAAAGAATTCAAATAAGACCTGGCGAACCTTGTTAGGAGGGTTTTCCTAACTAATTTCCCTCTGCCTAGTGACTAATGCCTGGAAAATTGTAGTTTTTATCTGTTTTAAATGAAGAGCTGTATGTACCAATCTCTGCATAGACATACACCTGCTGGTGAGAGTTTGGATTCTCTTTGGCCTAGCATTATATTGTGAGCTCTTCCCAATGTCAGGCTGGTTTGTAGAAAGAATGCCAAACATTCTTTGAAAAACTTCAACAGCCACCTAGTACCCCATTGTATGGATGTGCTACAAGCCCTGTTGCTGAACATTTATGTTGTTACCAGTTTTCGTTACCAACAACAGTGCAGTGCAGGCAAGAACGTTTGTTCACAAACCTCTGCCCTTCTGACCCAGAAGAATGGATTCCTTGAACTGGAGTTACCAGGTTACAGACTAGACTTTCTTAAGGCTTTGGATGCACAGTGCTTAACTGCTTCCTAAAAGGATTGTGCCAGTTTTATACTGTTCCTGGTAGAATGAGTGTGCCCACCTCCTTTGACTACTGGTGATGTTGAGAACTTACTGAGTGCATGAAAGTAACAAGGTCTAGAAGCAGCTAGATGGTGGCCATATGGGATCTTCCAGAAGCATTGCAGGGTAGTGTACTTTTTTTTTTTTTGAGAGAGAGAGGGTGCACAAGTGGGGGTGGAGGGGCAGAAGGAGAGGGAGAGAGAGAGAGAGAGAGAAAATCCTTTATTTTTTTTTAAGATTTTATTTTTTTAAGATTTTATTTATTTATTTGACAGAGAAAGACACAGCAAGAGAGGGAACACAAGCAGGGGGAGTGGGAGAGGGAGAAGCAGGCTTTCCCACGGAGCAGGGAGCCTGATGTGGGGCTTGATCACAGGACCCTGGGATCACGACCTGAGCTGAAGGCAGACGCTTAACGACTGAGCCACCCAGGCACCCCGAGAGAGAAAATCTTAAGTAGGCTCCAAGCCTAGCACCGAGCCCGATCTCACGATCCTGAGATCGTGACCTGAGCTGAAATCAAGAGTCAGATGCTTAACCGACTGAACCACCCAGGTGCCCCTGTGGTGAACCTTCTTTACTGCATCTTGAACCCACGGTGCTTGGCATCTCTAGCACCCAGAACCTTGCATGTTGTTGACTGAGTAAATGCATTCCCTCCTTGCCTCTCACCTCTCATCCCCAATCCTACAGGTCATACCGAGTAGATCTCTGGGCTGTCACCCCTGTCTGCTAGCACAAGGCATAATAAACTCATCACTGTGCTGTCTTTTCCTTCCTTGTCCTCACACATGCTGTGTTTTCCTATTTGTTCCTTTGCTTTGTGTCCTTGTCTTCCCTCTCCGGGCTGTCAGATATCCTGGGTAGCTGCTGTCACTCTTACATAGGGACATTTTGGTTCCACAGTAGTGACAAAGGGAAGGCCAGATCTTGTCTTTCTTTCATGCACTTGTCCATTCGTTTATATTATATCCAGGGCACTATGCTTGCTGGAAACATAGAAGGAAATAATACCGACTTTAATATCCAACATTTATTGAACATGTCCTAAATGCCATACACTGTGTAGGAACATGGTTTTACTTAATCCTTATCATAGCCCAATTAGGTAAGTACTATTACTTCCCCCATCTTATAGATAAGGGAACTGATGCTTACAGAAGTTGAAGGTCACACAGCTGGTGAAATGGTGCAACCTAGACCCAAATCCAAGCAGGTGGCACTTAAAGCTAGATTCCAGAAGAGTGGGGAATGTTCCAGGCTGAAGGGATAGAATTAGTAAAGGCCCTGGGGCAGAGAACAGTTTGGCTCATTGGCCAGAGCACAGAGTTCCAAGAGGAGTGTGTCTCACAATGAAACCGGAGGCCTTGTGGTTAGGGTGAAAGGTGTTTTTTTCTTTTTTAAAGATTTTATTTATTTATTTATTTGAGAAAGAGAATATGAGTGGGGGGAGGGGCAGAGGGTGAGGGAGAAGCTGGCTTCCCACTGAGCAGGGAGCCCCACGCGGGACTCGATTCCAGGACCCCGAGATCATGACCTGAGCCGAAGGCAGACACATATGTTGCGCCACCCAGGCGCCCCAGGGTGAAAGGTTTTGAATTATAAATGTGAAATTAATTAAAGGTGCTCAAGCAAAGAAGTGATAACAGATTTGGGATTTGAAAAGATGCCTCTGGCCTGGCTGGGAAGCAAATGATTTGGGGAGGGGCGAGAACAGATGCAGTAGCTATCCCGTGGGTCCAGGTTGAGACGATGGGGCCTTGGTTCAGAAATGAACTGTATGGATGTGAGGTGTGACAACCAGGTTCCTAGGACAGTAGGTGACGGGACCATTCCTAAGACAGGGATATCTGGTGGGCAGTGAGGTTTGTAGGAAAGATCTTAAGTTTGGTTTCAGATGTGTCAAAATCAGTTCCTTCCAATGCACACAGATTCCAAGTAAGAAGTCAGATCACGGGACGCCTGAGTGGCTCAGTCGGTTAAGCGTCTGCCTTCAGCTCAGGTCATTATCCCAGGGTCCTGGGATCAAACCCCACATTGGGCTCCTTGCTCAGGGGGGAGTCTGCTTCTCCCTCTGCCTGCCGCTCCCCCTGCTTGTGTGCGCGCGCGCTCTCTCTCTCTCTCACTTGCTCTTTCTGACAAATAAATAAATAAAAACTTAAAAAAAAAAGTCACGTCAAAATGTAGGAATTATCAGGGTAGAGATGACCACTGGAGCTAGGGAGGGCAAGGCAGGAGACCGGAGTGACAGTGTGCAGTGAGGAGACAATGCAGGATGCTGGCATTTACAGATGAAGTCAGGAAGGGACTCTGTGAAGGCTCCAGAGGAAACAGGAGTGGCCAGAACATCGGGAGGATTGATGTGTTTCAGATGCAGACTCAACCTCTCCAACGCCAGGTGGACATTAGAATATCCATGGGGTCCGGCTGGAAGGCAGGACCGGAAGTACCTTGTACCTCTTTCTGGGCTCACACACTGTGAGGCTGCCTCTGCCCCCATGTGTTTCGGCAGGACAGGATTTTGAAGTGATTTTGAGGGCCTTTCTTTGTCATTTCTTTCAGATTTTTACATTTATAGTCTCACCTAACAACAACAGAAAAGGGGCGTAATTTCACGAAAGAACACTTTTTTTCACTGTATACACTTTCATTACTCATAGTTCCATTATGTGCACTATTAGCCATTAACAAATAAATACAATTGAACATTTAAAAAATATCTTTAGAGGGACGCCTGGGTGGCTCAGTCGGTTAAGCGACTGCCTTCGGCCCGGGTCATGATCCCAGGGTCCTGGGATCGAGTCCCACATCGGGCTCCTTGCTCAGCAGGGAGCCTGCTTCTCCCTCTCTCTCCTGCTTGTGCTCTGTCAAATAAATAAAATCTTAAAAAAAAAAATCTTTAGAACTGCACTAACAGAAATAGTGAATCAAATTCTGAACCCTAACCTTTAGCAAACACCATTGTACAAGTCCCAATTTTTTTCCTATATCCCTCAATGACCAGCCTCATTTAGGCACTATTTTTTCCTCAACAAAACTGATTCTGTCCACAGTCATTGAGTCCCAGCCGTGCAAGACACCCAGCTGCTGAGATGCTCCAGATTAGGTGCTCGGTACGTATTTATGAGTGTGAGACGTTGGGGAGGTAGGGAAGAAGAGAAGAATGGGAAGATATTCTTGCCAAAGAGAGCCCATAATTTGGTGGTAATGACTTTTTTTTTTTAAAGATTTTCTTTAAATTACAGCACTATGCTTATTTCCTTTGAAATTGGTGGAAAATAAGTTTTTGTGAGCTCTGAATCAAATAGGCATGCGAATATCAAATGCTCTATGGGAGACGAATAGTTTTACATAGTGTATAAAGACCAGTGGATTTGTGTTTGAAATGAAAAAATTGACTTAAATCACCCTGCGTGATGATGGTATGCAGTGCACCCTGCATGGGAGCCAATTTCAGCATATTTGCTTTTTAGCAGTTTATCAAGCAATCATTAAGTGAGTTAACTCCACATCCAGGGAATGCTGATGGCAGCATTAGCCATAAATAAATAAGCTAATATTTACCATAACTAAATGAATAGGCTTTTCCTTGGTGTTTTATGGCCTGAAAAGTACGCAGCTTTTCATTAAAGGAATCATTTGAAAATGTGGAAACTGATACCGCCACAGTTCAGTGCTCTCTGCCCATTGATAATGGGCTCTGTATTCGTTGTGGGGGTGGGAGACTGATGTCCATTTACTTTAGCAAAGATTGTTATTGAATGAAATCTTTAATGGGGGCGTTTATGATCCCACTCAGCTAAGAGCTCAGGGCTGCCTTAGAATAGTCTTTCCCTCCACCTTGACAGCTCTCAGACAATCAATACAGGTAATATGTCAGCTGGTGGTCAGCAGCCCTGTAAGTAGAAAGGTAGAGCTGAAATGGAAACTGACAGGTAGCCACTTAGAGAGGGGGTATGGGGTAAACACTCTGAAAGTGAAGCTTCTCTCGGGAGTGAGGGAGGGTCCAGCCCTCACATTACAGTCAGTGCTGGGATCCCATAGGAAGAGACTAGGAACAAAGACTAGCTAACAGGGGAAAAGCCATTCAGGGCTTAGGAAAGGCCTTCCATCTGGGTGAAACTTTTTTCTTTTTCTCGGCGGGGAGTGGTACTTTTAGCACCCCAGAATTCAAATGGTTTGTCCATTTGTAGTATCTGTCATTGTCTCATTTTGTAAAACAATATTTTTTAAGTAACCTCTACACCCACTGTGGGGCTTGAACTCACAACCCCGACATCAAGAGTTGCACGTGCCCCATTTTTTTTAATTTTTAAAAATTGTGGTGAAATAGGGGCACCTGGCTGGTTCACTTAGTAGAGCATGCCACTGTTGATCTCGGGGTTTTAAGTTTGAGCCCCACGCTGGGTGTAGAGGATACTTAAAAACAAAATCTTAAAAAAATACTGTGGTAAAATACACAAACAATTTACCATCTTAACCTTTTTTTAAAAGATATTTGTTTATTTGAGAGAGAGAGAGAGAGAGAGTGAGAGCATGAGAGGAGAGAGGGCCAGAGGGAGAAGCAGACTCCCCACTGAGCGGGGAGCCTGATGTGGGACTCGATCCTGGGACTCCAGGATCATGACCTGAGCCGAAGGCAGTCGCTCAACCAACTGAGCCACCCAGGCGCCCGCATCTTAACCGTTTTTAAGTGGCACTGAGTACATTCACATTGTTGTGCAGTGAGCACCACCATCCAGCTCTAAAATTCTTTTCATCTTGCAAACCTGAAACCCTGTCCCTACTAAACAATAACACGGCTTTTCCCATTCCCCAGCCCCCGGCAGCCAACACTCTACCTCCTGTCTCTATGAATCTGAGCACTCTAGGTACCTCATAGAAGTAGCCCAGTATTTGTTTTCTTGTGACTGGATTACTTCACTTGGCATAATGTCCTCAAGGTTCACCCATGGTGTGGCACCTATCAGAATTTCCCTTCCTTTTTTTTTTTTTTAAGATTTTATTTATTCATTTGAGAGAGAGAATGAGATAAGAGAGAGAGAGCATGAGAGGGGGGAGGGTCAGAGGGAGAAGCGGACTCCCTGCCGAGCAGGGAGCCCGATGCGGGACTCAATCCCGGGACTCTAGGATCATGACCCGAGCTGAAGGCAGTCGCTTAACCAACTGAGCCACCCAGGCCCCCAGAATTTCCTTCCTTTTTAACACTGAACAGTATCCTATTGTACGTATATATCACATTTTTATTTTATTTATTTTTTGACAGAGAGAGAGACAGCGAGAGAAGGAACACAAGCAGGGGGAGTGGGAGAGGGAGAAGCAGGCTTCCCGCTGAGCAGGGAGCCCGATGCGGGGCTCGATCCCAGGACCCTGGGATCATGACCTGAGCCGAAGGCAGAGGCTTAACGACTGAGCCACCCAGGTGCCCCCATTTATCACATTTTTAAGCCCATTCATTCACCCATGGACATTTGGGTTGTTTCTACCTTTTGGCTATTGTGTGGTCTTGTTTTGATTCCAAATTCACCTACTTATCTTCATTCCTAGGTGGCAGTTTTAAAAGCCTCTGAGACCCAAAAAGCTTTCCTGAGATATTTAGAAAAAAAAAACGCCTGGTTTGGAGCATCCTGAGCCTCCTGCCCTCCCCACCCTTGCCCTTCAGCATTTACCATTCACATTATATACTACAACAATGGCAAAGAATGCTATCTTTTAAAAATGACTGACATTTCCCAAACTTCTGGTGAGAACCATCTGGGTGTTCATAAAAACTCCAGATTCTTTGATCCTCACCTCACCCAGGACTGGGAGCCTGTGGTTTCGAGGAGGGTTCCGGGGACCTGAGGTTTAATAGGCAATCCCAGGCGATTCAGATCTTTAGGCAAGTTTGAGAAACTCAGGCTTTAGCTTGATACAGACCCCTTCACTTCCAACAAGCTCCTTCTATTTGGGAGTTAAAAACATCACAAACTTGATAAATGAATGGCTGGTTGTATTTCTTTCAAAATATGGATTCTTGGTCTTGGAGTTTGTTACCTATTATTAGAAAGCTAGGGGCCAAGCACTACCACAGGATGAATGAGGGAACATCTGTAACCACAAACCCACTCTTCTCATTTTACATCTGAAATTAGTCTTTAAGTCCGGACTGATAGACCCACAGATGACTGACCTTGATTGTGGGATTACCTTCCTCAGAATTCCCCTATTCTGCATTGAAGTATATCTGTAATTAATATCATTCACACAGACCCCCCATTTTTTAGTGTCTCTTGACATTTTGTCTTTGTTATTCAAATAATACAGATTATAAACACCCATTTCTTCATATGTATTTCCCTTCACTCAAATCCTGCCACTCCTTGAAAAAAAATTGCCTGTAAATACCCTGGCAACTAATGAACCCGGAGAGGCCTTTACAATTTGTTTTCTTTATTTTTTTTAAGTTTATTATTATTTTTTTTTAGTAATGTCTACACCCAACATGGGGCTTGAACTCACGACCCCAAGATCGAGTCCCATGCTCTACTGACTGAACCAGCTAGATGCCCCTAAGGCCTTTGCAATTTGAGATTTCATTTATTTATTTATTTGACAGAGAGAGACAGTGAGAGAGGGGACATGAGCAGAGGGGGGAGCTGGAGAGGGAGAAGCAGGCTCCCTGCCGAGCAGGGAGCCCAAAGTGGGGCTGGATCCCAGGACCCCGGGACCATGACCTGAGCCGAAGGCAGATGCTTTCCTGACTGAGCCACCCAGATGCCCCAAGGCCTTTGCAATTTGTATCAAAGTTCCTGGCACCCATGGTCAAGGGTCTTCTTCCTCCAAACTTCACTGGCAACCTGAGCTGGGGATAGCCAAAAGGGGCTTTGGTTTTTGTATTTGAGCACTATCTTCAGCATTCGCCCTTCCAGGCCATTCAGTCCTCCCATCTGGCAAGTGGAAGACTGGAATCCTACCTTAAGCCTGCTCTTGACTGCCCAGCCCTAGATCTCTAGTCACCTGGAAAGATTTCAGGCCCTCCTCCTAAGGGAATAAACCTGCCTTGGGCTTGCCCAGGGGCTTATTTGTGGCTGAAAGGGTTTCGTATTTAAGAATGGGAATGGCCATGAGGTGCCTGGGTGGCTGAGTCAGTTAAGCATCTGCCTTCGGCTGGGGTCATGATCCCAGGGTCCTGGGATCGAGCTCTGCATTGGGCTCCCTGCTCTGCGGGGAGCCTGCTTCTCCCTCCCCCTCTCCTTCAGCCTGCCACTCCCCCTGCTTGTACTCTCTGTGTCAAATAAATAAATAAAATCTTAAAAAAAAAAAGAATGGGAATGGCCGGAAGACATGAACAGATACTTCCCAAAGAAGACATACAAATGGCCATCAGACACATGAAAAAATGCTCCACATCATTTGGCATCAGGGAAATACAAATCAAAACTACAATGGGATACCACCTCACACCAGTCAGAATGGCTAAAATTAACAAGTCAGGAAATGACAGATGTTGGCGAGGGTGTGGAGAGAGGGGAACCCTCCTACACTGTTGGTGGGAATGCAAGCTGGTGCAGCCACTCTGGAAGAGTGTGGAGGTTCCTCAAAAAGTTGAAAACAGAGCTACCCTACGACCCAGCGATTGCACTACTGGGTATTTACCCCAAAGATACAAATGTAGTGATCCGAAGGGGCACGTGCACCCCGATGTTTATAGCAGCAATGTCCACAATAGCCAAACTGTGGAAAGAGCCCAGATGTCCATCAACAGATGAATGGAGAAAGATGTGGTACATATATATAATGGAATTCTACTCAGCCATCAAAAAAAAAAAAAAAAAAAGAAAAGAAATCTTACCATTTGCAAGGACCGTGGATGGAACTGGAGGGTATTATGCTAAGTGAAATAAGTCAATCAGAGAAAGACATAGGATCATATGTCTCACTCATATGTGGAATTTAAGAAACAAAACAGAATCATAGTAGAAGAGAGGGAAAAATAAAACAAGATGAAACCAGAGAGGGAGACAAACCGTAAGAGACTGTTAATCATAGGAAACAAACTGAGGGTTGCTGGAGGGGAGGGGGTTGGGGGGATGGGGTAACTGGGTGATGGACATTAAGAAGGGCACGTGATGTAATGAGCACTGGGTGTTATATAAGACTGATGAATCACTGACCTCTACCTCTGAAACTAATAATACATTATATGTTAATTAATTGACTTTAAATTTAAAAAATAAAATTAAAATTAAAAAAAAGAATGGGAAACAGAAATAGTAGCCATCCTCTAAAGGAGAAACTGGAACAACCTTGGAAGACACCTTGCCCATTTTTAGCGAAATAAAGTTTCAAAATCAAATTGAAGAATTTGGCCCTGGCACCTTTGAATCAGATAACCCACAAGAGTGGAAGTCACCAAGAGGACTCCTGCCCACCTTCCCGTTCGGGTACTCACAGTCTTGCAGCAGTCAGAGGTTGGGAAAACCTTTGCAAAGGAAAAAATCCTGCTGCTGTCAAAAACAAGCTCAAAGTGATGTGGGCGGGCTGTGTTTGCCTTCTTAGTTGTCTTCCTGTGTCTAACTGGTTAAAAATAAGGAAAGATCACATATTTGGTTCTAAAATCTTTTTTTTTTTAAAGATTTTATTTATTTATTTCAGAGAGAGAGAGAATGAGAGATAGAAAGCACGAGAGGGAAGAGGGTCAGAGGGAGAAGCAGACTCCCTGCTGAGCAGGGAGCCCGATGCGGGACTCGATCCCGGGACTCCAGGATCATGACCTGAGCCGAAGGCAGTCGCTTAACCAACTGAGCCACCCAGGCGCCCCTGGTTCTAAAATCTTACCTGTTATTTTCATTAGCATTTTAAAAATAATGGATGTAGATATATGTAGAATAGGACATACTGTGGGAGCAAGTGCAAGAACACGTAGCATTTTTGTAAAATGCCTGTTTGTAAAAATTAAGAATGGAATTTAAATCCCTTTGATATATTTAGTGTAGAAATTTATTCTTCTGAGCTTTGGATAGGGTTCAAGAAATCACAGTTCAGTGTAATTATGCCCCTGAGAAGTCATAAATAACTCTCAAAAGTACTTAAAAATCACCATGAATGAAATACTGTACAACCCGTAATGTCAAAATGAGGCTTACCAGTAATAGGTGGTCTAGGACAGTATTTGTGATCTTATCTCTATCATCTTGTGAAGGCAGCTCTTCCCAGCCCCACCCTGCCCTGCACCGCTTGGGTACCAAGGGAGCTATGACTTTATGGCTACAAAGCTGAGCCTAGTGCAGGCCTCACAGAGGTCCTGAGCATCTGTCTGCTTTGATAGCTTTGTTCATTGCAACGGGCAACTTCCCCCAGTCCTAGAAGGACGCCCTGAGGGCCCATTAAGAGCTCCATCAATATCAGGGAGACCACTTTACTTTGAGCCTAGTTATTTTTCCAGGGTTCAGATGTCCCTATTTATGCACTTTAAAAAAAAAAACTCTAATGAACGAATGGATGATATTTATCATCAGCCTTAGACTCAGATTGGGAAAATAACCAGAGGAATTAACTCATAGAAGGCTTTGAAATTCCATCAATCAACTCAGAGCTGCAGAAGGAGTTCTGTATTTCCAACAGTAAAATGATAAAACTGGGTTCTGTTGGTATCCATTATTCCAAGGAAGAGCACTGTTGTGCCTGCAATCTGCATTCTAATGGTTCCTCCTAATGAACAGCTTTTGTGATTTTGCCAAGTCACCCAGCTACTCAGTTTTACCCATTGCTATGCTGTAGGGACTAGGAAGAGAAATCAAATACAGCCACAGTTCTCAAACTTCATTATGGATTGCTGGGCCCCTACCGCAAGAGTCTCTGATTCGGGGAATACTGGGTAGGGCTAGAGAATTCGCCTTTCTTTTTTTTTTTCCACTAAGATTTTATTTATTTATTTGAGAGAGAGAGAATGAGACAGAGAGAACGAGAGGGGGAGGGTCAGAGGGAGAAGCAGACACCCTGCTGAGCAGGGAGCCCGATGCGGGACTCAATCCTGGGACTCCAGCATCATGACCTGAGCCAAAGGCAGTCGCCCAACCAACTGAGCCACCCAGGCGCCTGAAAATTTGCCTTTCTAATAAGTCCCCAGGTGACATTAACACTGCTGGTTCAGGAATCATACTTTTTGAGAACCACTGAAAGGATAGATATCAACAATAAAATCAGCATAATTCTGTCTCCCTTTTGCCTGACTGACAAGAGAAAGGAAATGGCTTTAGTAAGTATCATCCAGAATGAAAGTCATCTCATTTTATTTAATCCTCATCACCCTACATCATAATTATGACATTATTTTACAGATGAGAATGTTAAACCTCAGAAATGAAATGACTTGTCCAGCATTATGCAAATGAGGAAATGGCAGACAAAATAAGTTTGTCCAACCCCAAAATCTGTATTGTATGCGTTATGTTCCAACAATATCCAGCCAGTGTAATTGTATCAGCCCAGAGCTTTAATTTCATCCTACTTTTATGTAATGGTTAGTCTTCTAAATTGACTGCCTTAGTCTTTTTTAAGATCGTTATAAGTGACTCGAATTATCTTTAAAAATAGGTAAGATACACATTTAAGGGGCATCTGGCTGGCTCAGTCCATAGAGCATGTGATTCTTCATCTCAGGGTGGTGAGTTCAAGCCCCACATTGGGTGTAAAGCTTACTTAAAAAAAAAAAAATGAGATACGCGTTTTCAATAAACACAAGAGAGCTTAAGGTAATTACCAAAGAAGGATGTTGTAAATTGACTGCATTTTCCAAATCAAAAATTGAGATATGGAACCTGATCAGGATGATCCAAACTTCGTGGAAACAGGTCAGATTAAGCCTGCTTGGTCCATGTAAAGTATTATTTGGCATGCAGGCATTTTGGAGTGACTGTTAGAAAAGGGCAAAAAAAAAACATTATTCCCTTCCTTTGCTACTATGCTAGTTCAAAGAACAAAGTACTTAATTTGAATGATTCAACTAGTGAAAAAATGGGCATCACAGGAGTTCCTGATGTCTTGCTTTACTGTTTGATTGTAAAAATGAACTGGCAGTCAAAGAAAGGCTGCCTAATTACAGGATGAGCCCCGGATCTTTTCAAAAGACTATTGTTCTGACTTAATTAACATGAACTAAAACAGTCCTAAAACAACAGGGCACATTCCCATTAGGATAAATTACTCAGCCCTGGTCAACGCAGCAGAGGATTCCCCAGAGGAGAATCTGTCACTGCCTCTCCACCTGCACTATAGCTCTCTCCAAGGACTCTGCTACAGCTGGGGGCCTCCCTCTGGATGGGGCATCTGTTCCATATTGAGTTTGCTCCATTTTGAAAGCCATGGACCATGGATAAAGGGTGAAGAAAAATCCTAAGCAGTCAATAGCACCATGGCTAGGGATGTGACATAATAGCTTAGTAGCTACGGTCCCCAATGGAACACTCTTATTCTGGTCTCAAATGTCCCATGTGAATATTTAAAAGTGGGTTTGTTGTTTGCTTTGATATAGGGATAAATGACAGAAAAAGGCTATGTCCTTAGCAGGATTCATAGTTGAGCATATTGGTTCGTTCGTTAGGAAACTGGGTGGTGGAGTGGGCAGACCTGGCTTTGTCCCTTGGAGGCGAAGGCTGCATCACTTCCTTACTCTAAGCCTTGATTTCCTTCTCTGTAGATGGCGAGCTCAGTGGTACCATCTCTCAGGGTTCACGCTCCTTTACAAATATCGGCTAATATTACCCACATGAAATGAGTCTGTCTCTCTCGCATATTAGCAAAAATATTGCCCAAGGTTTGTTATCAGCCTCATGATAACTGATACGGCACATTTTTCTTTTCAGTGGGCCTCCTTTTTTTACATTCTATATACTAGTATGAACCGGCTAATTAGACCTGAAAAGAGTCCACTTGTCTCTCCATCAGGAATGAAATCGGGTTTGGGGCGCCTGGGTGGCTTAGTCGGTTAAGCGTCTGCCTTCGACTCAGGTCATCTCAGGGTCCTGGGATCGAGTCCCATCGGGCTCCTTGCTCAGCAGGAAGCCTGCTTCTCCCTCTCCTTCTGTCTGCCACTCCCCCTGCTTGTGCTCACTTGCTCTCTGACAAATAAATAAAATCTTAAAAAAAAAAAAATTAAAGAAATTGGGTTTAAAACTAGAGCAATACAAAAACATTTATTTTTTAAGTTCTTAAACCTTTCTTCATTTGGTAATAATTTTTCTTCCCCAGTCACAAAGCTCTCAGATGATGAGGTGAATAACTTCTGCGTCCTCTGAGTAATTCTGTATGGTGCTAAACAAATTAACAGGCATTTGCCATGTGATGGGGGAAGGAGTGGGAACTAGGGGTTGAAAATGAATCCAGGGCGCCTGGGTGGCTCAGTTGGTTAGGCGACTGCCTTCGGCTCAGGTCATGATCCCAGAGTCCCGGGATCGAGTCCCACATCGGGCTCCCTGCTCAGTAGGGGAGCCTGCTTCTCCCTCTGACCCTCCCCCCTCTCATGTACTCTCTCTCTCTCATTCTCTCTCTCTCAAATAAATAAATAAATCTTAAAAAAAAAAAAAAAAGAAAATGAATCCAAAAAAGATAGGAGATTAATTTTTGTCTGAACACTTAGTTATAATACTAATGAAGCTCAAGGTTGAATGAGTTTTAAAGACTTTATTCTATGAAGAATAGACCAGGTAACGGCCAGAGCCATAATACAATTGGGGACCCAAGGCAACTAGTAGAGAAAAGGTCTTTTTCATCACAAAATCAAACTCTATTCCCAGTCCCCAAAATAAAATATAGTCCCTCTCTCAGGGTTTGTGTTGAGTTTCCAGACCTGGAAGCTCAATATTAATAGCCAGCTCTCACTTATTTCTAGATAAATTCACCAAAACTCCATTCTTGTGAAACACATTTCTGTGAAAGCTGGTGAAATAAATCTGGTAAATTCAGCTTATTGGCCGGTTCCATTTTTCTGTTTCTCATCTCAGTATAACGATCAGTGTTCATACAACACACCCAAAAGCAAGAAAAACAAAGACTGAATCCTAGCCTTTGGTTTTACATTGTCCCCATAATTCTGAGGGCTAGTAGCCTTCATGAAGCTTCACGTGGGAGTAGAATGCTTCTTGATCTGGGAAGGTTTTTCCGCAGATGCTGCAAGAGCAGCCCTCATCCTCCTTGTGTGAACGTCGGACGTGACTGTCATGGGCAGCGTGGGATGCAAAAGATTTACCACAGTACTTGCATTTGAAGGGCTTTTCCCCGGAGTGCTGCCTGATATGTGTGCGGAGGATGCTGGAGGCAGTGAACCTCTGCAGAGAACAAAAAGCAGAAGAAAAGGTAAACTTCCTTCACCTGGACAGCCAACTAGACAAAGGGCTTAATTTCACCGTCACTGACCCTTAGTTCTCCAATGGATGAATCATGGATGAACCTGGGCTTTAAGGCTATAGAGCACGCTTGGTCAACAGTAGTAGCCTTAATAAAAAAGGGCTTGACTCACAGGAGGCTCAGGAACCTCCATTTAAACAAGCAATTCCAATGCCAGTGGACCTAGGACCACAGCCCAAGAGAACGTGCATTACAGGAGTAGCTACTATTGGCCAAGGTCTCTGCATCAATCAGCATCTTACTGATTTTTTCTTTTCTTTTTTAAGATTTTATTTTTAGGTAAATCTTTCCACCCTACACGAGGCTCGAACTTACAACTCCAAGATCAAGAGTTGCCTACTCCACTGACTGAGCCAGCCAGGTGCTCCGGTTTCTTTCTTTCTTTTTTAACTTAAACTTTCTGAGGGGCACCTGGGTGGCTCAGCTGATTAAGCAACTGACTCTTGATTTTTGGCTCAGGTCACGATCTCAGGATCGTGGGATCAAGCCCCATGTCAGGCTCTGCACTGGGCATGGAGCCTGCTTGGGATTCTCCTCCTCTTCAATCCACCCCTCCTCCCAGCTCACACATGCTGGCTCTCTAAAAAAAAAAAACAAACAAAAACTTAAAACTTTATATTAGAGATTCTGTGTACCCTTTACCGAGTTTCCCTCAGTGCTTACCTCTTACACAACTATACTGCCGTATCATTACCAGGATGCGGGTGTTGACTGTTCAGATACAGAACAATTTCGTCAAAGGATGCCTCATGTTGCCGTTTTAGAGCCATACTGATCTCCCCCACTCCCACCTTTTTCCTAAGCCGTGGCCATCACTAATCTGTTCTCCATTTCTATCATTTTATCACTTGAAGAATATTACTTTTGGGATTGGCTCTTCTCACTGAGCATAATTCTCTGGAGATCCATGGAAGCTGGTGTGTGTACAACAGTCCATGCCTTTTTAATTGCTGAGTAGTACTCCCTGGTGAGGATGTACCCCAGTCTGTTCAATCACTTACCCGTTGAAGGACATCTGGGTTGTTTCCGGTCTGGGTTCTCATGAATAAAGCTGCGACAAGCATTTGTGTACAGGTTAAGCCTTCATTTCGGAGATAAGTACCCAGGACAACTGCTGGGTTGTATGGCAGCTAACGAGTTTTGTTTTTAGTGAAACTGCTGAACTTTTCCAGAATGGCTGTCACACTAGTACTTTGCTGTTTTTACATCTTCTCTTGGCCACTTCTGTTCTTTTCCTGATTTATAACCTTTCTCCTCATTCATTTCAGTACTATGCTCTGACCTTTGTCACCTTCAAGTAGTACATGAGAGATGTAATGACTCTGTTCTGGGGTCCACTGACAGTGACAGAAAACACCAGGTGAAAACTGGTGGCTTCAGATTTGGGGTGCTGGGAGAGAAGCGCCACACACTGAGGGGGTGTCTGGAGTTGGGTCACACTACCTAGTAAGGTGCACAAGCTGTAATTGTTTGGAACATGGTCAGTCTTTATCAGCGTAAGTAACTGGGGTCTAAACCGGGATGCCAAATAACTCGTTCATGTCCTAAGTGGATTTAATTCCCCTTCAGCGCCTCTCTAAACCCCAGCTGAGCTGGAAGTCCACAGTGGGGATCGGAGTAAGAACTCCAGAAACAGGATGTGTTGTGGGGCTATTCTGACCTTGCTCCGGAAATCCTGCCGGACGGAATTTATCCCTCGGGACAGCCTGCCTTTTTCATACAAATGCACGGTCATCTCCGTCAGTCTCTGCTGGTTGCACCTGGTCTACTTGTATCTCAGCCTCATTTCTCTCTGTTGATAATTTCCATGCTGTTGACACACAATTTCTTTGGCAGTATTGTTTCCGTAAGCCTGGTACACTCAATGTTTTATGCTGCTGTGAGAGGCTTAGATGTCCCCCTAACATGGCCTACATTTCTTTTATGGCTTTATTATAAAAAATTTGAGTAACCTGATGATAGGAGCAGGCTATCCCAGTGCTATCCAATAGGACTTTCTGCAGGCCACATGGGGCTACTGAGCACTTGAAATGTGGATTGTGCCACCAAATTATGGAATTTTTCCATTTTATTCCATTCTTATTAAATAGCCACATATGGCTAATGGCTAACTAAGCACTGGACAGTATAAATGTTTATCATCAAAATAGGACATGAGGTGTTTTGGTATAAGTTCTAAAGCATGGTCAAACTATGGTTCTATTCTAGCAACCCCTAACCACATATTTGTCTCTTCATTTTTATTGTTCAATATTCCGTATAAGATACATTAGATTCCATTTCGGCAATGTTGGTCTAGAGTTGAGAGTCTGTGCTCTTCAAAACTATGTAATCATGTCTGCAATCATCAGGTCTCCCTGTAAACTAGGGGTGTATTTTTTTTTTTAATTTTGTTTGTTCATTTAAGTAATCTCTACATCCAATGTGGGGCTTGAACTGCCCGCCTCTGAGACCAAGAGTCTCATGCTCTAATGACCGAGCCATCCCAGCGCCCCCAGGGGTGTATTTCATTCCACGTGTCTTAAATGCCAATTTGGTCACAGGAGGTCCTATCTGACCATCTTAAGCAGACTGCAGCATCTTTTAGGGGCAGAAATGGGGACTGGACTGATAATGGACTAATCAAGAACTCCTTATAAGCCAGGCTTTATGCTTCAAGTTCTTATCCATGAACATCCAAACAGGGCTCAAGGCAGATCCCTTGGAAGGAGGTTCCATTTACCTTTGTACAATACACACACTGGTATGGTCTGTCTCCAGAGTGGACTCTTGTATGTTTGTTCAGGCTGGAAGACTGAGAGAAACATTTCCCACACGTAGAACACTAAGGTGTAAAAAAACCACACGGTTAAAATGAACGTCTTCATTTTACCATTATGTTTCTCTGGGAGTAAAGGTGAAATATTGTATTTATCCAGTATACGTCTATAGGCAGAGGTTACAGAACTCAGACTGAGGGGTCTTTAAGGTAGGGGAAAGACAACCTAGGGCTACACTGATGATTCTGGAAGTATGGGTCCTGGTCAGATGTTTGAGTTAATACTGCAAAAAGAACAGATCAAATATAAAGCCTAAATACATGATTTGGAAAATAAGATTAGGGCACTCTCTGCAAATGAGGACCAAAAAAAAATTAAAAGTTAAGCACAGGGAGGTAGGTTCAACCTAATATCTGGTCAAAAGGAGTTCCAGGAGAGAACAAAGATCTAGAAGACAGGAAATAACCAAAGAATGAACAAGAAAATTCCTGTCAGTTTAGGACTTGTGCCTTCAAATGGAAAGAGTACTTTGTACTTCACTGATTACAAAGCAGGAAAAAAAGAAAAAGACATCCAACCTGACATGTTCTGTTAAAATTTCAGAATTCCAAAGATAAAGAACAATTTCCACAAAGAAAACCAGTTACTTATAAACCGATAAGAAACAAATTGCCATCAAATGATAAGAGAAAACAGAAAGATGCCTTGAAGGTTTTTGAAAATCATTTCTATCTAAAACTCTGAATCTAGCCAAACTATCAAAAACACATGCAAGTAAAATATCCTCAAAGAAGGGGCATCTGGGCAGCTCAGTCGGTTAAGTGTGTGACTCTTGATCTCAGCTCAGGTCTTTTGATCTCAGGGTTTTGAGTTCAAACCCTGCACTGAGCTCCATGCTGTGCGTGGAGCCCATGTAAAAGAAAAAAAAGGACTCAAAAAATATTACACAATTAAAAAACTACATTTTCCACTTGTAATTAGAAATCCTAGCAAAAACAAAAAGCTTAGAAGTCAAAAACAAAATACAAAGAAAATTAAAAGTCTGGCATAATTTTGAGCAATTGATGTAATCTAAGAAACTGATTTTTGGAAAAACAGGCTTCTCTCCATTGGTCAGGAATTTCAGGAGGTTGGAGAGAAATGACATTCTAAATTCCTGGATAAACTTTTGGGACTCATTGTTATGAACTACAGGGACATCCTCTGACATTTTTGTGTTCTTCATTAATTTTGCTCAACAAATCATCTGAAAAGGAGGTACGTACATTTAGGTTTTAAATGCTGGAAATAGGGGTGATAATACAGGGCTTTCCACTGTTGGTTGTGCACCCAGCATCTTCTGACATTTTTGCCAGTCAATTTTTTTTGTTTCAGAAACTGAATTTTATTTATTTATTTATTTATAAAAAAGATTTTATTTATTTATTTGACAGAGAGAGACACAGCGAGAGAGGGAACACAAGCAGGGGGAGTGGGAGAGGGAGAAGCAGGGAGCTCTCCGCTGAGCAGGGAGCCCGATGCAGGACTCGATCCCAGGACCCTGGGTTCATGACCTGAGCCGAAAGCAGACGCTTAATGACTGAGCCACCCAGGCGCCCCCTGAATGTTTTTTGTTTTTTGTTTTTTTAATTTATCTTAGGTTCTGCATGTCTGCTTCATGGGAGATTTTTTTTTCTTTTTTTCAAGTTAAATGTTTTGTTTTGAGCTTCTGCAAATTAAATATATTTTATCACCTTAAAAGCTAAGTACTCAAAATTAAAAGTATGTAAAATAAAGAAAACTAAAAGAGCATAAAAAATGTTTAGCAGTAAAAATAAAAGTTCTGTGGGAAACTCCAGTTGAGATGCTCAGAAGGCAGCTACATATACACTCCATGAGCTTAGAACAGAATTCTTTTCTTTTTAAGATTTTATTTTATTTGACAGAGAGAGATCACAAGCAGGCAGAGAAGCAGGCAGGGAGGCAGGCAGAGAGAGAGGGGAAGCATGCTCCCCGCCAAGCAGAAAGCTCGAGGCAGGGCTTGATCTCAGGACCCAGAGATCACCACCCGAGCCAAAGGCAGACACTTACCCTACTAAGCCACCACCCAGTTGCCCCTCAGAACAGAATTCTTGGCTTAGAGATAAGATACCCATGGGAAATGCTATTTATGGTCATGATATATATTTTTTAAAAGGTTATTTATTTGAGAGAGAGAGAGAACATAGAGTGAGAGTGAAAGGGAGAAGCAGACTCCCCGCTGAGCGGAGAGCATGATATGAGGCTCGCAATGTGGGGCTCCATCCCAGGACCCCGAGATCATGACCCGAGCGGAAGGCAGACACTTAACTGACTGAGCAACTAAGCGACCCAGGTGCGCCCAGAGTCATGATAAAAGACAAGACCACTCAGGGAGAGTTTGCAAAGAGAAGATCACTAAAGAAGAACTCTCAGGGACACTGAGGACACGGGACTCATCCTCTTGTATTGCCAGTTTAAAATGATTATTCCCCCACTTTACCATAAAACCGGCTCCTCACTTCACTCTTCCCAGCTTCCACGCCTTCCTTGTCATCCTGGTCATCTCCGGGACAGCCTGGTCTACAGTCTCCCAGTTTCAAA
The DNA here is from genome assembly GCF_009762305.2 of Zalophus californianus. Classification (NCBI taxonomy): domain Eukaryota; kingdom Metazoa; phylum Chordata; class Mammalia; order Carnivora; family Otariidae; genus Zalophus; species Zalophus californianus. The sequence continues at coordinate 129,452,414 of NC_045598.1, forward strand.
GATGGCAGCACCTGAGTACAGCTTCTCCCCTCAAACCCTGACCCAAGACCACCACTGTCTTCAGAGTTTAGGCAAAGGACCCAGCCAGCATTTTAGTAGAAATATCTTGATGGAGTTCTGGTGACCTTTAATAAGTCCTGTAGCTTCTACTTTTTTCTTAACAAACACCCTTTGATCTAGCTGCAGCAAATCTGACAAATATCCTAAGTGGTGTATATCCCATCAGGTTAAGATCACTTGCTGTGCTAACTAGAAAAGAAAATGCTACCAATTAAAATTATGGCATACCATCGCTTATTAAACACATTCAGTTTCAGAAAACATGTTTCAGAAACATAAAAACCTACAATTGATAAAATATGGCTTGTAAAATATTACAAAAACATGTAGCAATAGAAATATTTTCCAAGGACATTCATGGACAGATCACAGGACAAACAGAGTGCCAATAAAATAGTTTAAACATTTAAACCACGTATTAATTAAGATGCAAATTAAGGCAAGATACCATTTTCATCTATCGCAATGGCAACAGGAAAGGACAGTGGTATTGTAGGAGACCCCGTGTTGCCTACTCCACTGCAACCCGCCCCCTGGCCGTGCTATAAATCGACACCTTCTCTGGAAAGCTGTTTAGTGCCCTAATTCAAGCTTTCAAATTGTATATACCCTTTGACCCAGTTTTTCTACTTCTAGGAATCTATCCCATCAAGCATGGGATCAAACATGGATAACAGAGATAACGATTTCTATATAATATTGTTCACTGTAGACACACTGGGAGAAAATTCACACAGCAGGAATTGGTTAAATAAACGAAGGCACGGGCGCCTGGGTGGCTCAGTTGGTTGAGCGACTGCCTTCGGCTCAGGTCGTGATCCTGGAGTCCCGGGATCGAGTCCCACATCGGGCTCCCTGCTCAGCTGGGAATCTGCTTCTCCCTCTGACCCTCTTCCCTCTCGTGCTCTCTGTCTCTCATTCTCTCTCTCAAACAAATAAATAAAAAAAAATCTTTAAAAAAATAAAAATAAAAAAAATAAACGAAGGCACATCCATCTCATACACTGATGCAGTCATTACTATGTTTATAAATTACTCGTGATGTAGTGTTAAAGTCAGAAAAGTAGCCTCGGGGCGCCTGGGTGGCTCAGTTGGTTGGGCAACTGCCTTCAGCTCAGGTCATGATCCTGGAGTCCCGGGATTGAGTCCCGCATTGGGTTCCTTGCTCAGCGGGGAGTCTGCTTCTCCCTCTGACCCTACCCCCTCTGTGCTCTCTCTCTCAAATAAATAAAATAAAATCTTTAAAAGAAAAGAAAAGAAAAGTAGTCTCATAATAACCCCAAGTATATTAAAAATACCTGCATGTTCACATACACACATAGAAAAAAATTACACCTTTAAATGTCTTAACGTGGGTCATGGCATATCAGGTGGCTTTTCTCCAAATTATATTTACCAAGCATAAGTTCTTTTCTCATGTTAAAAAATAAAAATTAGAAATAAAAAACTAAATGTTTTCCAAGTGAAACTATGAAAATTGCTCTTGGCTTTGTTCTTAATCATACTCCCAAAATGACAGCTAGCAGTTGGATGCGTTACTTTCTGTTTTTCCATTTGTGTGTGAACATCATGCATAGCATACATAATAAACCATTTCAGATGGCATCATTATATACAAATTCTGCAACTTGTTTTGGCTTATTAAGCAAAACATAATTTATACAACCAGTTCCGTGTTGATGAACATGCAGTATCTAACTTTCTTCAGAATACTGGAGTGTAACTTTTTCCTTTTTCCCTGTCAATGGGTTAGAAATAATTTCACTGTCTTAATACTTCAAATGTTCTTAGAATTCTGTAAGTATGTGCTTTTCTGTTGGAAGTGGGATTTGGAGGGGTCCAGGCTGGCATGGATATTTTTGTAGATCTGGACGACCAAGGGATTGTTGAAAACTAATTATATTAAATGTCTTTTGATGAGCAAAAAGGAGTTCTTAGATTATCGTAAAAATACACTTTACAGGAGTAAATAATACAGTGGTTGATTAGGATTCTTCTAGAAGCTTAGCTGTGAACAGGAGGTGGTGGGTAAGGGCAATTTTATGACAATTACTCCAGTTTTCAAAAGAACAAGACTGAGACTCTGGAGTCACTCGGGTGGTAGCCTCATCTGCTAGTCCTGACAGGGCCGAGAGTCAAACCCATGTCTGTCTGTACCCAAGTCCCATCCTTTCTTCTAGATAAGCCCAATGGTCGCCTGTACTGTTTTGCACCAAGCCTGGCAGAGCGACCACCTATCCGGAATGGCAGAAAATGCCATTGCCTATTGCCTATTGCCATTGTTGCTTTCCTTCCTGACAAAATCCTCAGCGTGCCACACAGGCCTTCCATTCCCTGGGCCATGCCCATGTTCATCTTCGTCTACAATTGTCAATATGCCCACATAAGATTATGGAACAAGGTGCAGTTACCACAAAGCACATGCCAGGCTCCTTCCCGCCTGGAATGTCTTAACCCTCTCCCCGTCCCCAACCAACCCTGCCTCGGATAAAAATCAGACATCCTACCGTCCCTCTGAACTCGGCTCAAGGCCACCTCCTCCGTGAGACCTCTCTCACAGCCCATGTGCCCAGGTAGAAGCGGACACCCTTCCTCCGTGCCCCTCTCTACCTGTGCATCTGTCCTAGCACTCTGTCACTGGGCTGGCTCATGTCTGCCCTTCCACGGCATTGTCCCCTCCTTCACAGACCCTGTCTCATCAGGCACTGTATCCCCGCAACTCATACCCAGAAGTGTGTACTCAGGGGTTGGAGGAAGGAGCATGAAAGCCACGTGAGTCATGGGTCGTCCATCATTCACCGCCCCCCTTCTTACCTTGTGAGGCCGGTGCTTCTCATGAACGTGAAGGACATGGATCCGGAGCCGGTCCCGCTTCTCAAAGGACCGTTTGCAGAGATTGCAGGGAAATTTCCTGTCACCCTTGTCCACACAGGGGGTGTACTTGAGATGCTTATCTCTGTAATATTTGTAGGTAAATACTTTTCCACATCTTTCACATCTGTAGCCTTCTGCAGACTCTGTCAAACACAGGGGAATAAGGGCCAATGGCTTTATCAGCTCCCATCCCTCATTCTTACTTCCTCCAAGAGGATTTTTTAAAAACGTTTCATTACAGAAATTTTAAACATATACTAAAGTCAAAACAATGGCATAATAAACCCTCATGTGCTCAACACCAAGCTTTCACAATGACCAATTCATAGCTAATTTTGTTTATTTCTTTTTTTAAAAAATATTTTATTTATTTATTTGAGAGAGAGAATGAGATAGAGAGCATTAGAGGGGGGAGGGTCCGAGGGAGAAAGAAGCAGGCTCCCCGCCGAGCAGGGAGCCCGATGTGGGACTCGATCCCGGGACTCCAGGATCATGACCCAAGCCGAAGGCAGTCGCTAAACCAACTGAGCCACCCAGGCGCCCTTTGTTTTCATTTCTATCATTTGCCTCCATGACTATTTCAATACTAATTATCATTTGGTTCATAAATACTTCAAACTGTAATCTTTTAAAGATAATACTTTTTAAAAAGTAGTAACCGTATTGCCATTATCATACCTAAACAATTAACTCTTATTCCTGGAAGAAATAAATGTGTATACACATACGTGTAATTATTTTCCAATCAGTTCAATTTTGGATTCAGTCTTCTTGTTGTCTATGGTTTGCTATGTCTGTTCAATCTCTTAATTTGTAGGCTCTCCTTCCCCTTTGTTCCCTGAAATGTATTTGTCGAAGCCCTGCCGCCAGCCCTATTTAAGAGCAGTTCAACCCTACAGTTTGTTTTTGTTTTTTGTTTTTAAGATTTATTTATTTGGGGCGCCTGGGTGGCTCAGTTGGTTAAGCAACTGCCTTCGGCTCAGGTCATGATCCCAGGGTCCTGGGATCGAGTCCCATATCAGGCTCCCTGCTCAGCAGGGAGTCTGCTTCTCCCTCTGACCCTCTTCCCTCTCATGCTCTCTATCTCTCATTCTCTCTCTCTCAAATAAATAAATAAAATCTTTAAAAAAATAAAAATAAATAAATCTATTTAAAAAAAAAAAAAAAGATTTATTTATTTGAGAGGAGAGAGCAACAGAGAGCATGAGCATGAGCAGGGGGAGAGGCAGAGGCAGAGGGAGAAGCAGATTCCCCTGCTGAGCAGGGAGCCCAACGAAGCTGGCTCAGTCCCAGGACCCTGAGATCATGACCTGAGCAGATGCTTAGAAGGCAGACACTTAACCCACTTAACTGACTGAAACACCCAGGTGCCGCCCCAGCCCTACAGTTCTTGAACACACTCTTGACTGGCACGTGTTAGGAGGTTAGGTTAATATACCAAACATACGTACTGTGTTCCTTTCAGATCAGCTTAAACTCTTAAGTTCAAAGCAGTTCACCTCGGTCACTGACGAACACAAGACAATGATGGACACCAATAGCTTACTTCCTAGGCTTCACAAGGGCTGTTCCATTTGACCCCATTTACAAAGTCTTAGGCACCTGTTTAGCTTGTGGTTTACTTCTCTGAACTTCTGGAAGAGATTCCAGAGTTAGAACCAAAATGTATGGAGTGAGGATGACAATTATCTTGCCTTCCCTTGTATTCATAGGGTTATCATGATGATTAATTTAATCCTGTCACTTATTGAGCTCTTACCAATATGAGTGATACTATCGCTGAGTGATAGACTTAAGACCCAGAAAGGTAAATCTGTTTTTATCAATGGAGGAGGGAGGGAGGGAGAGGTTAGAGAGGGTTCAGCCGACTCTAGCAAGGGAGGCCCCAGGTCCAAGGGTGTCTATTGTTGGGGGAGGGCACAGGACCAGGGCCACCTACAAAAACATGCTGAGGACACTCTGGATTCCAAAGGATCAAGTGGCTTTGACTGTGAATGCATCACTGAGACCCCATTGTCTAGCCCCAGGGAGGGGAGGGAGAGAAGAGCCAGCAGTAAGTATATGCAAGAGTCTGTAGATGGAAATCTTCTTAGCACCAGGACTGCAGGGAAGCTATCCATCGGGGGCTTTGTTAGTTGACAACTACATCCCAGGCACGTTTAACAGGTGGCTAAGGAAATAAACCATTCATTAAGTAAATAACCAGGAAGGCAACCGCCAACCCCAGGACTATCCATTGCCCGGGATGTCTATCACTTTCATTGAGGTGCTAATACTCTCAGAATTCCCTTGCTGGGATGGCTTTAGCTCAGAGCTAGCATTTTCATTGGTCAGAAATACCTGGCCTTCCTGCTCCAGCAGTGGGAAGAGAGGGTCTACAAGATAGGGATCGGTGATCTTTACAAATCAAAGCTCGAAAGCACACCAGAATTCAAAGTGATGGGTCAATAGTGAGTTTGCAGAAGAACTGCTTAGGCAAAAAGGTGGCACGACACTCTTACTAATTGGGGTTCAGCTGCCCACATTTTCTGCTCAGGTCTTTGGAAATTTAACTTAACCTAATGATTTTATCCTGCTCCCTTTCCTTCTTTCTTCTCCTCCCCCCACGCCCCCCCTCAGTCAACTACGCTTTTTTAGCCAAGGGGCTTCCCGATATTGACAATGATGCTTCCTGGCCCACCACACACAGTTCAGAGTTTGGTATCGATTAAGAGTCGTCTTCACGGGGCGCCTGGGGCTCAGTTGGTTAAGCAACTGCCTTCGGCTCAGGTCATGATCCCAGGGTCCTGGGATCGAGGCCCGCATCGGGCTCCCTGCTCGGCGGGAAGCCTGCTTCTCCCTCTCCCACTCCCCCTGCTTGTGTTCCCCCTCTCTCTGTCTCTCTCTTTCTCTGTCAATTAAATAAATAAAATCTTTAAAAAAAAAAAAAGAGTCGTCTTCACATTCCACACCTCCATCCCCCAAGACACACACTCTGCAGGCTTGCATACTCAAATAACCCGCCCACATAGGGTCCACACTCTTCACTCCCACTCAGGACCCGAAAGGGGGAAGTTCCCACCAATCCTCTCCAAAAGCCTTTGAGGAAAACAGTTCTTTTGAGGGGACAGAGGAATCTTCATTTTTCTTTCCTTTTTAATCCTATCCCAAACCACTCACAATAGAAAACAAATGAATTCATCCATAATTCTTTCCAACAAATAAAACTGTTTACCAATTTCCTTCCACACGTTGTCTCAAATATGTATTATTCAACCCCATTCACTATCATAAGCCCTCCCCCTTGCTCCTTGTTACCAAATGGGGATTTCTGATTTCTGCATATTATTCCATATGTTAATATATCATCATTTACGTAAGAATTATTCTACTACTGAGGGGCTGTCAGTCGTTAAGCGTCTGCCCTCAGCTCGGGTCAGGATCCCAGGGTCCTGAGATCGAGGCCGGCATCGGGAAGCCTGCTGCTCCCTCTCCCACTCCCCCTGCTTGTGTTCCCTCTCTCGCTGTCTGTCAAATAAATAAATAAAAACTCTTAAAAAAAATTATTCCACTGTTGAGCATTTTGGTTTGTTTGTGATTTTTCACTAATATGGATGGTGCTGTAGTAAAAATCCTTGAGGACAAAAAGCTTTCCCTTCTGGACTATTTTCTGAAGACAAATTTCCAGAAGAGTATTACTGAGAAATCAAACGTTATGATCATTGTAATAGCTCAATACATAATGCTAAGTACTTTTTCAAGAAGATATTTATATTTTGTGAGTTATCAAGCATGTGTTTTTCTCAATCTATTTTTCACTTTTTTTTTTTTTTAAAGATTTTATTTATTTATCTGACAGAGAGAGACACAGCGAGAGAGGGAACACAAGCAGGGGGAGCGGGAGAGGGAGAAGCAGGCTTCCCGCGGAGCAGGGAGCCCGATGCGGGGCCCGATCCCAGGACCCTGGGATCATGACCTGAGCCAAAAGCAGACGCTTAACAGCTGAGCCACCCAGGCGCCCCGTATTTTTCACTTTTGTTTCAAAAACAATCAGTACATTTTGGAAGTGACCAAAAAGACTTATTTGGTTTGGTGCTAAGTAAGAGACAACTGTGAGGTCCACGGACTTTAGAGAGTCCCACAATCTCACCGCTACCCCTGACTTAGCCCCACGCCATTCACGTTGGGGCAGCAGGAAGATAGTTTAGCAAAGCCATTCGGACCGGACCTCATTATTTGGACCCTAGGAACAAGAGGCTGTTCATCGTCCACTGTCTAATCCCTGTGAGCATGTCCTCCTTCCTTCGGCTTCGGGAAGCAGGCTCCTGATGCGGGCCTCGATCTCAGGACCCTGGGATCATGACCCAAGGTTTGGCTAAACCTGGATTGCCTTCCCTCTCCCAGCCCAACACATCTCACCCCTAAGCAGCTTCTCCCATGTTGATCCTAACGTCTTCTGCTTTCATTCAATATACATTGGGATCCAGGAGAAGGCGATATTAAGGTGTTTAGGATTATTTCCTGCCCTGAAGGTTCTCAGTTTGCAAGGGAGATACGCATGCAGACAATCACTGTAGTGTGTGATGAAAGCAATTCACTTTTCTTTAACCTGTTACTTATTACATTTATTATAACATAATAAGGTGGTCTTCCATCCTATTACACACATTATAGTAATTTGCATTTATCTCATACCACCTACTAGATCAAGGATTCCCAAGCTTTTGTGTATGTAAAAATCAGTAAGAGAGCATTTTAAAAATGCAAATTCCAGAGGCTCACTCCCAGGGAGTGGCTTGCTGGTCCTCTAGCTTCTTGCTGCTCGCATGTGGTCCAGGGGCCAGCAGCATCAGCTTCCCCTGGAAGCTTGATAGAAATGCAGAAATCTCAGATCCCAGCCCTGAATGGGAATCTGCATCTTTCCAAGATCCCCAGATATTCACATCCACATTAAAATTTAAGAGTGAGAGTCTAGCTCAATGCTTCTCAAAGGTGACTAAGATCCACAGTAAGAAAGACATTTTATTAAAATATTTGAGACTTAGCTAGCGCGCGCGCGCACACACACACACACACACACACACACACCCCTCCATCTGAAACAACTTCACGAAAACAATGCTTACTTTTACTTGAGATTCACGTCGACATTTTCTATTCTACCGTATTCTAATTCCTTTTTTTTCTTTTTAAAGATGGTCTAAACCACTGAATTGATTTTCCACCACATTAAGATACTGCAACCCCCATTTGAAAAGCCCTGCTCCAGAGCTTTGATGGAGTCACCGGCTGTGTTAGTCTGAGCACAGATGAATCAGAAACTGGCTCACCTAGGCAAGGGGTTGCATCCATTTATTTTGCTTGTATTTTTTTCTCTGGAAGGAGGTGAAGGGGAAAAAGAAAAGGTTTTCTTGTGAACAGAAGTAGCTTCAGCAGCTCTGGAAAAAGATAAGGGCATTTTCCTCCAGCTGAGTAGTGCCCCCTGGTTAGAGACACCCTCAGTTTAGTCTCCCGGGCATTAGCCTCTGGGGGGGAGGAGCTCCAGAGGTCAGCGGTGATGCCGCAGGAGGGGGGGGTTCATGTTCAGAAAAGAGCCAAGTCCTTCCACTGAAGAGCCTCACTGGGAAAGGCAAAGGTGTGCACTCACCTTCAGAGGGACCAGGCGCCTGCTTCCCCTGCTCTGTAACCTGAAGGCTCACAGGAATGTCCAAAAACTTTTCATAGCAGTCTCCATACCACACCAGGAGCTCTTGGTTCTGGCAGATCTCCTTGCAGCTTTCATAGAAGATCTGCCCTTGACACTGCACTGCGACTAGGTTCTGCTCCTTGGGGAAACGGGCACAGTTGACATAGGACATCCAGTTGCCTGAACCTCCTTTTCCATCTATAAAGTGACTCAAATGACCATCTTCAAAGATCTAAATAAAATAAAACAAAGTTTAAAATGCACTTTTTTTTGGCCTAACCTGTAAAGTAAAATTACTTATTAAAAATTTATAGTCCAGGGCGCCTGGGTGGCTCAGTTGCTTAGGCGACTGCCTTCGGCTCAGGTCATGATCCTGGAGTCCCGGGATCGAGTCCTGCATCGGGCTCCCTGCTCAGCAGGGAGTCTGCTTCTCCCTCTGACCCTCTTCCCTCTCGTGCTTTCTATCTCTCATTCTCTCTCTCTCTCAAATAAATAAATAAAATCTTTAAAAAAAAATAAAAATTTATAGTCCAAATCTCATGCCTGAATCCACTAAATATGTTTATTATTATTTAATATTATTAAAGCCCTAATAGATTTATCAAGCATCTCTCTATAGGTGCTGTGACATTTTTAAAAGATTCTTACTTTCATCGCTTGCTTAATTTCCAAATTTCTATAGTATGTTAATTCCATAAGCAGAGAAAAGGGGAACAAGAGAAGGTTGCATTTAATGCACAACGTAGTAAAGACAACCAATTAGTTCTGTGCTTTATCCCCACCTAGTTGTCATGCATATCAGCGGTGCCAAACTTTAATTCTTTCTCTGCAGTGTGCAATTCCACTGTCTCCAATGTTTTGTTATTATAAGCAACTTTGTGATTAACATCTTCCACACAGTCTGAATTTCAGACTACCTTCCTAAACTATACTCCTAGAAGTAGAAAATTCAGGGTCAAGGGGAGGGATCTGATATATTCTGACAAACTGGAGTCCGACCAGCATGCCCCAAACAGAAGAGTATCAGTTTTTCAAAATCCATAGCTAATTTCACAGGCAAATTATATCACAAATTTTAAAATATGTTTTTCTTCTCTTTGGCATATTCTCAGCACCACTGTATAACCTCTAAAGCATCTGGCGTTGCCTATAAATATAGACAAATATTCTTTAAATGTATAGTTCATTGCTACTCTTCACAGATGAAAACGATTTAAGGCAGCACAAAACACAAAGAATGCACGCAGAAGCGCTTTCTTGGGGGAATGAGTGTCTGCCTTTCCTTCTCTTTCTGTTGCAAAAACGGGCAGCCCTGACAGCAGAGTGTGCCCTCTCCCCGGCTAGGATTCATTCCCCCGGAGGGCCAGAAGCCAACATTGTTCCCCACCAGCATCATTTCCCACTATGTCGACCCACCAGAAACATTCATTTACCTCCCACATCAGAGAATTGTCTCCATAGGTCTTGACTTCACTGGCGTTGACCACTTTACCTTGAAAGGGCCCAAACCTGACTCCTTTGGCAATGAGACTACTGCAGAACACACCAAAATGTCGAACCTCACCGAACATCGTCTGCTTGAGGCACAGACCTAGGGCAAAGCCAAGGTGGGAAAGTCACTGAGGAAACTGTATTCGTTCAGGGACAGAAATCCAGGCAAGAAGCCCTGCCTACCTTCTGGTAGTTGAAGCGAGTCTTTATCCAGAGTTCGACAGAGAGAATCGGGTCCTAGGAAAAAAGGGTTAAAATTTTATTTTTCATAAGGTGTTTCCCTCCCCACTTCTTGGAGGTAACCATTATCCTGAGTTTGAGGTTTATCCTTTATATTTTTTCCTGCTCCTTTTACATATAAAATTTCTCATTTGAGACTCAGAACAACCCTTGCAAGGTTATGTAATTAACCCCATTTTGCAAATTTAAAGAACTTGAGAATCAGAGATAATGCTGACTTTGATTGACCAAGGTCAAGACAGATGGCGAGGCTGGGACTCCAAGTAGGAATTGCATGAGGCTCTCAAGGAGATACCTGGTACATCCTGGTAGAATCTGATCCCAGCTGACAAGTCCCCTGTGTGAACCATGTCTCTCTTGACCCTCAGCTCCCACTAAAACCAACCTTAGGAATCATGCATTTAGGTAAGTAGAGCCTCAGAAGTGAGCTTGGCCTCCCCAGGCTCCATACTCTGATGGGAAGTAGATATACTTCCCCACTGGACTTGGACAGTCTTGGATCCACCTTAATATCCTCCTTCCACACTCCTGCTCCCACCTCTATTCCCATTCAACCTGGCTCCCGCCCCATGTGACCGCCTTTACCAGAGCTGTCTGTGGGGACCAGGAAGCCGGAAATTGCATGGTGCAGAGGGGCTGAGTGCTCCACGCTGGGAATGACCCCGAACAGAACTAAGTGCAGGTCTTCCTGGGTGAAGTGGTAACGGCGAGACGACTTCCCTGGTTGGTTCGGGAGTTTGGAGCCCTCCTCAGACCGCTTGCTGGGGGAGCAAGGTAATAACTGGGGCGTCTTCAGCCCCTCAGGTAGCAGGGAAGCATTCACAGCCGACGGCGGAATGAAAACCTCAGGTCCATAGCACTGGCCACTGTCGCTTCGGCCACCAATGTGGCCCAGGTCTTCACTGGTGGCGCCTGTATACTCGTGGTTGCTGTTGAAGCGTGGCACCTCTCTGGGGAGGTGGGGAACTGGGTACCACGGCGGCAGCTTGCTGTACCAGGGCAGATCGTAGAGCGGCTCCCTCTGCAGGGCCAGGCTGGAGCTCAGCAAGGGAGGCGCGGGCCGGAAGGCGAAGGAGGACAAAGCGTGGGATGCAGACACGGCGGCCTCCAGCTGTGGAAAAGTTTGGAAATCTCCCTCCGCAGCGCTTAGCATGTTCCCATAGTGGCCATAGGGCGGGAAAGGCATGTAGTAGGCGTCCAGGTTTTGGGGGCTGCGCTGGAGCCTCTCAGGCGCGTAGCCCGTCTTGTCCTGGGGTCCCGCCTCACCTGACGGCCGCAGAGCCATCCCCGGCAACAGCGCGCGGCGCGTCTGCGGGGAAAGCAAGCGCAACTGAGGGGCGCGGGGCGCTGCGGCCCTGCTCCCACCTGCCTACCCTCCACCAGGCAAGCTAGCCCCGGGTCCAAGGGAATCGCAGAAAGCTCCCAATTCGATCCCGCCAGCCCTACCCCACAAACAAGGCAAAACAAAACAACACATTAACAAAACGGCAATGCAAACAAACACGCAAAACCCCGAACGAAAACCTCCCGGGATCTTACTCGACTCTAAGTTCCCGGTTAAGTGTCACTTTTGCCTTCCCTCTGCAAGCACGCCTCGACCAAGCACAGTTGGTTTCCAACAACCCATTCTCTACACCCTGCCCCAAACCCGGCTCCTGCAAAATCCTTTTCAAGTTCCCTCTTCCGCCCTCTTCTCTGTCCAACTAAACTTTTATAGGGTCGGTCGGAGCCCCCTGGCCCTCCCACTCTAGCGGCCGGGAGCCGAGCGCAAGGCCTTACTGGGCTTTGGGGCAGGCGGCGGCTCCAGGCGCTCCCGGGTACCCAGAAGCGAAGGAAGGGCCAAGGGCCCCCGGCCACCTCGCTCAGAAAGAGACGCGCTCCCCGAGCCCTGCGGCAGGTCCGGAAAGCCGCCCCTCCTCGAGCTCCGGGTCTGACCCCGCGGACCCAGGGGCCCGGCTGCAGCGACGAGGAGGGCGCCACCTTCGGCTCGGCTCAGAGCTCCGCAGCCCGCGCCGGGTTTGCCACGTGGGCCGAGTCCCGCCACATTCCCCAGGTCCCTCAGGGAACTCTGATCTCCCCACCTGGGGCTTTAGGGAGCCTGGGGTCGCCTCTCGGGGGCAGACGAGGACGAGTCTCAGGCCAGGTGGGAGAGAAGCCTCGGCGGCCACCGCCCCCACCCCGAAAGGATGGCGTTTTAATGGACACAAGTTCACCAAGGCCGAGGAATGGAGCACCTTCAGGGCCGGCGGGTCTCGAGGGCAAGATCAATGAGCCCAATAAGGAAACCCAGCAGGGTCGTGACTCAGAAATTAAAGAACATGGGGTCAGGAGGAGAGGTCAGCCACGACGAAGGCATCTGCCAGTCTCCTCCTGAGCCTCCCCTGACGGCAAAGATACGCCACTTGCGGATTGCAAGCCATTTTAAGGAGTGAAAGCCCCAAGAAGGGAAAACGGCCAGGCAGGATGAACTGCGCTAGCGCCTGCTTCCTGCGCTCCCCAACCGCCCCGGCGGACGACGGCCCCGGGCCACCGGGGCGCCCCCGCCCGGCACCCACCTTCGAGAGCGCCGCCGCCGGGCGGGCGCCTCCAGGACCCTGAGGGCGGCGCGGGCTCCGCACCGGTAGGCTTCGGGCGGCCCGGGAGGGTCGAGCGGGGGTTTAAGAGAGCGGTGGGCGGGCGGGGCCGCGGGGCATAGAGAGGGCGAGGGTGGGGAAGGGACGCGGCCCACGCAGGTCCCCAGCCGGTCTCCTCCCCGCCCACCGCAGCCATTGGCCGACGCTCCCCTAGCCCTCCAGTCCCCAGGGGGTCGCGCATTTAACTCCTCAGGCCTCCAGCCGCTCCCTGGGACCCTTCCGGGAGCGCTTGCCCTCCGCTTTCCGCGCCTGGCACTATTGCCCCTCCGGACTTGCCGGCTGCGGGAGCAGAAAGCCTGGGCGGGAGTTGCCAAGGGTCCCAGATAAGCCCCGGTGCTCACACACCGACCCCGAACCCGCCGGGTAAGGCTGGGACTTGCGTCCCAGGGTCTCGCCCCTGCCTCTCGGCTTTGAGTTCCCAAGAACCGAGCCTGGCCGAAGGCGGCGTCAAGCCCCAAGGACCCGGGTGGACGTTTGTCCCTGATACCTCATGGGGAGGCTGGCACCGCCCTTTGGGTTGGGAAGCGGGGCCTCGCGGGTCGCGGGTGGGGGCACCTGGACGCGGTGGGCTCGGCGTCCGGGACCCTTCCGAGGTTTCCTGGCGGTCGTTTAGCCCCCCACGGGGCGTTTTCTCAAGTAGCTTTCCCGAAGTCGGAGCCCCGGCCCCCTGCGCCGCCACGGCTGCCCCCGGGAAAAGCGCCAGACCCCGGACGCGCGGGACTCAGAAAAGCAAGGTCCAGACCCATACCCGGCGCTCAAAGCCCGCATTTTTATTCTCTGTGCCGGCCATTGAGGGAAAGAAAGGAGCACTTAGGCCCATTCACATTCACAGGGAAGCATCTAGGGTGGGGGAGAAACCCTTGTAATGCCGGGTGACCTTGGCCAGATTCCTCGACACCCCAGCCGCTGCTTCTTTGCAAAGTGGGGCGTAAACCTCACTCCAGGCCTGACCTTGGCTGGGTTACTAAAGGTGGAGGGCGGGAAAGGAGGAAACACCCAGCAGGCCAAGACACGCCGCCAGAGGTCCCAAAGCTGGCGAAGGAGAGAGACCCGTGGCCGAGCGTAGCTTCCTCCGTGACTGCCCCGACCTTCGCGAGCCGCCGCAGCCGGGCGGGCGCCTTGGCCGTGGGCGCGGCGGGGCGGGAGCAGGGAAGGAAGGCTCGGCGTCCGCCGCCTTCGAGGGCGCCCGGAGTGCTTGCCGGACCGCCTGGCGCTCCCTAGGTGCGGGGCCAGGTCACCGAGCCCGTCGGTTGGCCCGGTGGCTCGGTTCTTGGGAACTCAAACACTTGGGCCGTCGGCGGGGCCCAAGCTGCTCCCGTGCAGACCCGTTTCCCAGTCGCACGGAGAATCTGAGATGAGAGAGCGTTATTTGCTCATCCCGGATGAGGTGAAGAGACCTCGGGGTTTCCTTCTCTCCGTGTTCTATATCTCTACCCAGTGCTTAGGAGAACTTGGCTAATAGTCTAAAGATGTGAAGAGTACCCGATTCTTAAGGGACAGCAGCTCTAGGAAGGGTCTTGCCGGCTTCTCCAGGAGGCGCGCTCACCCCAGGACTCCACTACACACTTCCATCACTCATCCTCCCTCCTCCTAGACCTCACCTGGAGGATTTAAAGACATGCGCCGACACTTGGGTGGTCTGTGGATATCAGGTCCTTAGGAGCCATTTTCTAGTGCGGTCACTCACTGGTCGTAGCTTTATTTTAACAAAAGCAACCTTATCTTCAAGCCCTGTTATGGAAATAATCTAGAGATTAAAATATTAAAAACTTTAATTAGAATAGTCATAAAGTAAAAGTAGAAGTCGCTGACTGCTTCCTCTCTCTACTCTCCGGAGGCAATATTGATGAATAGTTTGGTTTATTCCCTACCCCCATTTCTTTAAAAAAAAAAAATACCATACTTGGGGCGCCTGGGTGGCTCAGTCGTTAAGCGTCTGCCTTCGGCTCAGGTCATGATCCCAGCTTCCTGGGATCGAGACCCGCAGCGGGCTCCCTGCTCGGCGGGAAGCCTGCCTCTCCCTCTTCCACTCCGCCTGCTTGTGTTCCCTCTCTCGCTGTGTCTCTATCAAATAAATAAAATCTAAAAAAAAAATAAAAAATTCCATACTTTTCGGGCGCCTGGGTGGCTCAGTTGGTTAAGCGACTGCCTTCGGCTCAGGTCATGATCCTGGAGTCCTGGGATCGAGTCCCGCATGGGGCTCCCTGCTCAGCAGGGAGTCTGCTTCTCCCTCTGACCCTCTTCCCTCTCGTGCTCTCTATCTCTCATTCTCTCCCAAATAAATAAATAAAATCTTAAAAAAAAATTCCATACTTTTCAATTGTGTCTATGTAGGTAGGATTTTTTTTTTAAAAGTGGGATTATACTTGTGTGCAGCTTTTTCTCACTATTAGTCATTGCTCCTATCAGCGCATAAGGATTACCTGTATTCCTTATAATGGCTGTGAAGTACAGAAATTAATTTTATGGGTGTAGCCTAGTTTTTCAGCTTCCTCTGGAAAGGTATTTAAGTTGTTGCCAGTTTTTCAACACTTCAAGCAACTTCTGGGAACATTGTTATATTAATACATATTTGTGCTACTCTGCCTGTTGAATAAATACCTAGGTGTGAAATTGCTGGGTTCACAGGTATCAACATTGAACATTTTGATAGGGACTTCAAACCATGCCAATTTATACCTCCACCAACAATGAGGGCAAGTGCCCTGCTTCTCCACACCCTCACCTAATACTGAATATTGCCAGTCCTTTAAAGCTATCTGCCTTTCATGTGAAAAGTGGTATCTTACTTTAATTTACTTTTAATCATTTATCCAATAAACTTCCTGAATTCCTGGGTATTGATGTGCTAGGCACCAAGCCAGACACGGGGAATACAATTGTGAGCAAAGTAGCCCTGTCCAGCCCTGGTCCCCGTAACAGTCTTACGAGGCAGATGACTGTTTGTTTGATTACTTGATGAATGTGCAGTTGTGAACTGTGATGGGCCCAAAGAAGAAAATATAAAGCAGCAATGAAGGGGAAGAGGGGCATGTCCTAACCTAGGCAGGGAGGACAGGAAAGGTTCCCCTGCCCTATAAGATTGGAAAGATCTGCCGAAGTTAACTAGGTGATGAGAGCAGGTGGTTTTCCATGTCGAGAGAGCACTTGGGGCCAAGGCCCTGAGGCCTGGAGGAGGAAGCACAGCTGCTTCACAGGACTGAGGGGTGCCTGGTATGGAGGAGACAGCTTGAGGAAGTCACAGAATCAGCAGAAGCCAGGTCTTGGCAAGGGACACTTGTAAGTGTCCTTACGTGCAAGTCTTTTTTTTTTTTTTTTTAAAGATTTTATTTATTTGACAGAGAGAGACAGCCAGAGGGAACAGAAGCAGGGGGAGTGGGAGAGGGAGAAGCAGGCTTCCCGAGGAGCAGGGAGCCCGATGTGGGGCTCGATCCTAGGACCCTGGGATCATGACCCAAGCCGAAGGCAGATGCTTAACAACTGAGCCACCCGTGCCCCTAAAATAAATAAATCTTAAAAAAAAAAAACCAAACCCACAAAAAAGCGTGACAACCAGTGTGCTCTTGCAATGGTGCTGGTCTTTGCAATCGCAGCAAGTTTCTCTGCAAGAGGCTCTGGTTTCCAAGAAGCTGTCTGAGAAGACCAGAGGGTATCTTCATACAATTTGCATCCAGGTCTGTCTCCCTACTTTTTTTGATACTGGGGCCTGATTTTAGCATTCTGTAATGGCTGCTTTGAATCCCTACAAGTTAGTGGATTTTTGGTTAGCTCCATGGCCTGGTACTCTTATAAGGGCCCCCTGCTTGAGGTAAATGATTGGACAGGGCATTTCTCTTAGCATCTAGAGTGCCTTAGATACACCTTATTTCTTTGGCAGTATTAGGGTATTGTGAGGTTCCTTGGCCTTGTTAGGAATCCCCACTGAGATGAGACAGCCTCACTGTTCCAAAGCACCCAGACATCATAGGTCACTTCAAGGCGTATCTACTATCTGTGTATATTAACTCTCTTTGTCTAGCTGGTGGGCAGGCTTTAATGAGGGCACTTAATTCTGCCATCTGGGCTGTAAAGAATCATATTCTAAGAGTGATTTTGAGATCTCTATGGCATAGTCAGCCTGATCATTTACCATTTCTGCCTGTAGATATAACCCATCAACTCTCAGGGTCACGTGTGGACTGTCCAAAAGCATTTCTAGTAAGTCTGCAATAGAGTATGAATGATTCTTATACAAATGCCCAGGAAAATGCATTTTCCTCACCTTTCGAGTGGAAGAGGCATAGCAGGGTTCAAAGGGTTACAGTGCTGAATAGAGATAGGTACAGGGGAAAGTAATGATATTGCCAAGGATATAAACTGGCTCAGCTAGGACTGTAGTGCATTTCATTAAGTAACAAAGGTTGTACAGATTGGGGGACCATTAAGTTGAAGGAAGATTCTAAAACTTATGGTAAATTAGACTGACCAAGGAGAGAGGATGGTTGAAGAACTAGCTCTAGTCAGCAAAATGTATATTCATGCTTGTGTTCCCTGGAGAGGGGCTCTGTCACCAAGGATTTAGTCTGGGTTCTAAAGAAGAACCAATCTCAAGGAAGTTGGGAACTCTGTCTACAATGTCTTGTGAGACCAGAATAACTTCTAAGTAGTGAATGTTGGCAAGTTCTGCATGGCCTGTAGTCAATCAGAGATAAGCAACTTGGCTGAGACAAATCATGCCCCAGATAATGAACCTTTTGCTGGAGAAAATTACAATTTTTTTGTCCTTTTGTGCTAAAAGTCAGAAAGTAGATAGAATTTATTTTCATGCTTTTTCTAAGCTTTAAAGCTTAGTAAAAGCTCATCTCATCCTACAGTGAAACTTTGAGGTCCTGATAAAGAACTTGTGAGAGGTAAGGGACAGTGAATCTTTTTTTTTTTTTTTTTTAAGATTTTATTTATTTATTTGAGAGAGCGAGAATGAGAGAGAGAGAGAGAGCACATGAGAGGGGGGAGGGTCAGAGGGAGAAGCAGACTCCCTGCTGAGCAGGGAGCCTGATGCGGGACTCGATCCTGGGACTCCAGGATCATGACCTGAGCCGAAGGCAGTTGCTTAACCAACTGAGCCACCCAGGCGCCCAGGGACAGTGAATCTTTGAGGCATAATCATGTGTACTGTGGGTTCTTCCAAAGACAGGTAAATAGGTATTAATTCGAATTTAAGAGAACAGGCTCTGAAGAAGGCAGATCGTAGATGCACAGCTGTGAAATTGATGGCCTTGGGTAGGGTTAGGGTAAGAATAGTATTTGGTATTGGCACCATAGAATATGAGGTATAATTTTGTTAATGCTAATCCTGAGATGGTGAATAAATCTGTACACCCAATTACTTAATGTTCAGGATAGGACTAGTGCAAGGTGAAATGAGTCCTTTGTCTATTATTCCTTTTAGCATGGGCTTTAATCCTTTTCTTCAGGCTTTAAAGACGCTATGCAGGCTTGGGTAAAAGTTGGGGTGGATCGGTTTAAACATGGAGCTGCTCAGCCTCAGTAATCCTGAAAATGGTGGTAAATTTTTGGTCCGTCAGGACTCTGGTACCTCACAGCAATCTTCAAGTTGTGTCAGATTTATGTATTTGTATCCAAATTAGCTGTGATCTGATTATGACTAGGTACAATCTCAGGAATCTCATGGAAGAGACCATACTGTTGTCCATAGTGGCCTCACCAATTCACATTCCCACCAACAGTGCTGGAGGGTTCCCTTTACTCCACATCCTCACCAACACTTGTTACTGCTTGTCTTTTTGATTCTAGCCATTCTGACAGGTGACATCTCAGTGTGGTTTTGATTTGCATTTCCCTGATGATGAATGATGTGGAGCATCTTTTCTTTTTTTTTTTTTTTAAAGATTTTATTTATTTATTAGAGAGAGAGAATGAGAGATAGAGAGCATGAGAGGGAAGAGGGTCAGAGGGAGAAGCAGACTCCCCGCTGAGCAGGGAGCCCGATGTGGGACTCGATCCCGGGACTCCAGGATCATGACCTGAGCCGAAGGCAGTCACTTAACCAACTGAGCCACCCAGGCGCCCGTGGAGCATCTTTTCATGTGTCTGTTGCCATCTGTATGTCTTCTTTGGAAAAATGCTCTCTGCCTATTTTTTAATCAGATTGTGTGTGCGTGTGTGTGCGTGTGTGTGTGTTTAGTTGCTTTAGTTTCTAGGACATCTTAATCTGTCAATTCCATTTCCATAATAAATTTTTCTCCTCTTTAAGTTTAAGCTAATATGATATCACAAGGGAATAGTATGTTTTCAGTGAAAAGGCCAAGAGTAATATCAGCTGGGACATAGAGGATGTCAGGGCTGTTGGAAAAATCGATCACTTAAGTTTTCACTGACTCCAAGGGAGAGTGATGAACTTACTTGCAGGGTTATTATTAAAAGTGTGGCATGTATAACCGTAAGAAAATAGTGAGTGTGGCCCAGAATAGTTTAGGATAATTCTTCTTATGAGTTTTAAGGAAAGAATTGGAAGTTGAGTGCTACCTTATCCCTTGAAGCTCTCTCATTATCTATTAGATTTTTCCTTGCCATGAGTGGGAATGTTGGTTTTCCAGCATCCTTTTTTTTTTTTTAAAGATTTTATTTATTTAATTGACAGAGAGAGAGAGACAGTGAGAGAGGGAACACAAGCAGGGGGAGTGGGAGAGGGAGAAGCAGGCTTCCTGCTGAGCAGGGAGCCCGATGTGGGACTCGATCCCAGGACCCTGGGATCATGACCTGAGCCGAAGGCAGTCGCTTAACCAACTGAGCCACCCAGGCGCCCCCAGCATCCTTTTTGTTTATAGTAGCAACAAGTATCCTTATCCATGGACATTTTTTGGAAGGCATATGGAATATCTGGGGCCATCGCATTGTTTATTTTGAAAAACCATTAATTTGTTTATGGTCTAACTCTGTTTTTGTTCTACAACCTTCTCAAAGTGTTTGGAAGATGCTATAGATCTATTAGAGGAGTAATTTCTTATGCCAGCCTTCAAATAACCAAATCCTTGATTTCTAGCCTACAACTGTTCATAAAAAATGAAGATAATGTGATCTTCACATTATTGATCTACCCCAGATTGCTATCTGAAGTCGATTTCTAAAATCCTCCATGAATTTGCTCTTTCAAAAAAATTGGAGGGGCACCTGGGTGGCTCAGTCGTTAAGCATCTGCCTTCGGCTCAGGTCATGATCCCAGGGTCCTGGGATCGAACCCCACATCCGGCTCCCTGCTCAGCGGAAGCGTTTCTCCCTCTCCCACTCCCCCTGCTTGTGTTCTGTCTCTCACTGTCTCTCTTTCTGTCAAATAAGTAAATAAAATCTTAAAAAAAAATTGGATTAATGTCCAGTCAATGTTGACTCGAAATAAAGTAAGTATTGTTTTTGGGATTGTATCCTATTTTGTGCTTTATTTTTTTATTTTTTTTTTGGTTTTTAAAATACTATATTGTGTTTTACATTTTATTTTATTTTAAAAATTTAAATCCAATTAATTAACATATAATATATTATTAGTTTCAGAAGTAGAGGTCAGTGATTCATCTGTCTTACATAATACCCAGTGCTCATTACATCATGTGCCCTCCTTAATGTCCATCACCCAGCCACCCCATCCCCCATCTCCCTCCCCTCCAGTAACCCTCATTTTGTTCCCTATGATTAAGAGTCTCTTATGGTTTGTCTCCCTCTCTGATTTCGTCTTGTTTTATTTTTTCCTCTCTTCCCCTATGATCCTCCATCATTTTGTGCTTTCTTTAGTTCCTCTTCTGTTTGATGAACTTCAGGAATACATGGTTTCCCAGCTTCTTCTTTTTATTTATTTATTGTTATTATTATTATTCCCCCATCCCATTATTACTATTTTTTTAAGTAGGCTTCTAATGTGGGGCTTGAACTCAGGACCCTGAGATTAAGAGTCACATGCTCTACCAATTAAGCCAGGCCGACGTCCCCCAGGCTCTTCCCCCAGGTTCTTCTAACTGACACTTTCAAGCAAGGGTTGAACATCTGAAGGACCTATTAATACTTGTGCTAGTTCATGTAAGTGAGGGAGGCTGGGATCACAGCTTCCCTGTACTATCTTAATTATAAAGTTCTTCATATTGGTCATAAGAGGCTGACAATTGAATATCAAATTAAGTAATTAATTAAATTTGCTGAACCTCCTTTTGCCCCTTTGTTTGAAAGTGCTCCTAAGATGGACAATTTTGATCATACTGAAAGTTCCTCAAAGTGGTCACTTGGTAAACTGTGACATTTTGTAACATACGCACAAGCATTTGGATTAAAATGAGAATATACAGGGGCACCTGGCTGGCTCAGTCAGTGGAGCACGTGACTCTTGATCCTGGGGTCATGAGTTCAAGCCCCACATTGGGCATAGAGCTTACTCAAAAATAAATAAAGCAAAATAAAACAAAATAAAATAAAATAAAATAAAATAAGACTATACATCAGAAACAGATGTTTAGCCTCCCAGAAGTATGGGCTTGGACTGAGATGACCCCATAAGAATTTATTATGACCAGTCAGGTGTTGCTTGTGTACCTGACCTCAGCTCCCAGCCAGAAGTTGGCTATCTCTGACCAGAGACTTAACAATTGCAACTCACCAGGGGGTGAGTCAAGATTTTGGAGATTTTTTTTTCTCCTAAACCAATTCTTAGGGATATAAAGATAGGTTGGAGTAATAATAGACTTTATAAGCTTTTTAGATGGTTACCCAAGGCAAATTTCATTTGCCTGAGGAACACAGGCGCGGCAAGACCTTAAACTTGTCAGTCTTAATGACATGGACCCATTTGGATTCTGCTCATTCACCATTTTTTGCTCTTTTCCCTGTTTAGCCAATGACACATTGTAAGATAAGAAAAAAATAAAGATAATTTTATTTTATTTTATTTTAAAGATTTTATTTATTTGACAGAGAGAGACACAGCGAGAGAGGGAACACAAGCAGGGGGAGAGGGAGAGGGAGAAGCAGGCTTACCACGGAGCAGGGAGCCTGATGCGGAGCTCGATCCCAGGACCCTGGGGCCATGACTTGAGCCGAAGGCAGATGCTTAACGACTGAGCCACCCAGGTGCCCCCAAAATAAAGATAAGTTTAGATGAAAAACATAGTTTCACCAAGAATTTTTAGAAATCTAGGTCTATCCAAAAAACAGATTTCAATGAATGACATCTAATTTTCCCGAGAAAATAGAGTATCAATGAGATCAGAGCTCAGTTGTAGTATGTGACTCACCTCTCTGTTTTGGGCCAGAAACCTCAAATGGAAGAGATGCAAAGGGACTCACAAAATACCCAAAATACCCAAATTACCTCCTGGTACCTGGCAGGAGGTCATGGCTGAGTTCCTTTTGGACTTCAAATTGTGGAAAGCCTCCTTAAACAAAGCAACTTGTGAGAACACCCCACATACCATCCTGAAATGGCTTCTTGTTATGGGAATTTGGTGTACAAATTTTATTCTTGTAATTTGGGCTTGGAAGTTTCTAGGATGGGATATCAGAAGTGGAATGACTTTGGTTAATTTCTCAAGGCAATGGTTGATAGAAGTTCTGATTGAAGAAAGAAGTGATACTCAGAGCACAAAACATTGGATGGTTGTAACTGAGTAACTGATAGGGTTGTTGTTCTTGTTCTGTCTTAGGCAAGTGATGGGACTTACAGTTCACGATTATGGCAGTCAAAGCTGTGAGGAGAAAAAAATTCATAGCTATACTGCTTTCTAAAATGCTTTTGATATTTAAGTAGAATAAAAATAAACAAAATAAAAATTCAAGATAACAGTCCATACCCAGTGTCTTTGCAGTCTGCTAAAAAAAAAAAAATAAAAAAATAAAAAAAATAAAAAAAAATAACAATCCAGAAAAAGAACAATAGTCTTTTTTTTTTTTTTGTATTTTTGGCACTCTTTTTTCCTTTAAATTTTTTATTGTTATGTTGATCACCATACATGACATCATTAGTTTTTGATGTAGTGTTCCATGAGTCATTGTTTGTGCATAACACCCGGTGCTCCACGCAGAATGTGTCCTCTTTAATACCCATCATCAGGCTAACCCAACCCCCCACCCAAGAACAATAGTCTTAATGAAATCAGGAGGAAAAAATTTATAAAAAATAAAAACCAAACTTGATAGATTGAAAAACTAAAAATAATGGAATTGATAAATAAAACCAAGAACTGCTTCTTTGGAAAGATCATTTAAATAGATAAACTTCTGGCAAGTATTACCAAGGTGGGGGGGAAAAAGTAAACTATACAGCAAAGGGAATGAGAAAGAAAATATAGCCAATGATAAAGATAAGATTAAAATAAATAATTATTAGCAAAGTCTACATAAACCTTTATGTCCCATAAAGACAGATAAAGAGAGAGACCCTTAAAAGCCCAGTGTCACTTATATAAATAGGGGCAAAAAATACAAATAAAAAGAGACACAAAAATCTAGCAATATATTCAAAAATTTATCATATGGGATTCTCTTTTTGCCCATGAAGGATTAACTGCCAGAGGAATCGCCCTCCTACTATAAACAACAGAAAACAGGGCAAAGTATATGGATCAGTTCTTTTGAGCTAGGCAACAGGCAGCATGGGACTGTGATATGTAAGAGAAGGGAAATTAAGGAAATGTATGTTAAGATGCCTGAGCTTACTGTCCTACTGAGGCAGTTTCCATGATGCAGAAGAGGAAGGGAAACCCCAAATCAGGAAGGGAACTCATAAGTCAAGCCTAGTGGTCTTGCTGAGTTGAAGACACACAGATCAGCAAGGTGGATAGTATTTGTGGGCAGGATACCAATGAGTAGGGAGGGAACAGCACACAAAGAGAGACCTAGAGATCTACAAAGGAATCTCCTTGAGTCTTTGGCTGAGCACTGACCTGGGCATGTATGAGAGGAAACTGACGAAGGCCAGAGAAGGAACCAAGAGAGCAGTAGGCCAGACAATTCCAGAACTGAATTACACAGAGCTGACTACTTTGCATTCCAACCAGCCAGCATGGAAGGATCATAGCACATAAGGCATTACTTGAGTCCTCAGAACAATGTCACCTTACTAATGGGGAAAAGCCCTAAATTAAAGGCCACTCTAGACCTGCACTATAACAAAGCTTAAAAGCAAGTATCAACCTTATCCTGAGCGATTTAACTAATTGCCAAAACAAAGCTCAGCAATCTCTCCTGGAATACAACATCCAGCACTCAAGAACATAAAATTTACAGTGTCTGGTATCCAATAAAAAATTAATAGACATGCAGAGAAGAAGGAAATATGACGCATAACCAAAATAAAAAAGTCCTCAGAAACAGACCAAGAAAGGACAGCAACAATGGAATTGGCAAATAAATATGTTAAAAAGCTATTATAGATATGCTTGATGTGTTTGGGAAAGTAAAGGAAAACATGAACATATGGAAGAGAAATGGAGGATACACACAAGTCACAAAGGGAATTTCTAGGGATGAATGATATACCCTCTGAAGTGGAAAACACGCTGGGTGGGATTAATAGTCAATTAGATACTACAGTAGAATGCAGTAAGAACATTCTAAAGAAAGACTGAAACATTTTGAACAGGGTATCAGAGATCTGTGGGAGAATGAGAAGTGGTCTAAGGTATGTGTAATTGGAGTCCCAGAAAGCCACAGTAAGGCACATCATAATTAAATTGCTTAAAACTAGGGATCAAAAATATTTATGGCTACCAGAGGATAAAAATATATTACTTTGAGGTGAACAAAGATGCAGCAGACATCCCATCAGAATCTATGCAAACGAGAAAAACAATGTTGGGGTGTCTTAAAAATAAAGAAAAAAACTATCAAACTGAATTCTCCCAGCAAAAATATCTTAAAAAAAATATAGCTGAAATACCTTTTCAGACCAACAAAAGCAGACATAATTTATAACCAACAGACCTGCATTCAAGAAATGTTACAGAAAGCTCTGAAGCAGAAGGAAAATGATGGTAGATTTAAACTCAAGGGTATCAGTAATTACATTAAATGTACATAGTTGAAAGACTCCAGGGTGCCTGGCAGGCTCAGTTGTTGGGGCATGTGACTCTTGATCTTGGGGTTGTGAGTTCAAGCCCCATCTTGGGTCTTGAGATTACTTAAAAATAAAATCTGAAAGAAAAAAAGAAAGACCCCAATTAAGAGGCAGAGGTTATCAGATTGGATTTAAAAATAACAACAAGACAAGGTCCAACCATATGTTGTCCAACCCACTGTCAAGAACTGTAAAAGTTCTGAAATGTCACCTTGCTTGCAAGTTACCAAGGTAGTCTGCCACAGTTTCATGGTGGCTGGCCGAAGACACCAAAATCCTGGATCAGAGATGAGGGTGGTTTATTACTCATAGCAATAGCAATAGCCAGACTATAAATCTTTTTACACCAGTTCCCCAAGTCCCAATTCCATAGGGCAAAGCAGGAGGGTCAGCTGACTCCAGTGCACACAGTGTGCTCTATCACAGGAGTAGAGGGCATTGGACTCCTTTAAAATGTGCAGTGAGCATGCCTGCTCTTTGCTCTGGAGAGGCATATTATCACTATCTCCCAAGACTGTTTGCCATCCAAACGATACTTGAAAGCATAGTTCAGAGAGAGTAGTCTGCTTTGCTTGCAAGATGTGCAGAGACCAAATGGAGAATTGTCTCTTAACCCCCACTTTTTGGGTGCCTACTACTTCAAAAGGTCATGTGAGGTCCTCTCTGGTCTCCAGAGAGGAAATAAACTGATTGAAAGAAAGAGGAAGTACAAATACTTACTCAGGTACCATCTTCCCAGAATCTACTTTACTGAATTTTTTCAAATGTCATTTTAAAATTTTGCAACCTTTCTATAAAGTAGATAAGGAGAAATAAATGTCTGTTTTCATAATTGATGAATTTCATCAGTTTTCTTCTTGTCTTATTTCATCACCTGTTCTCCTTAGTGCCTGTGTTCTCTCTCTCTTTTTTTTTTAAAGATTTTATTTATTTATTCATGAGAGACAGAGAGAGAGAGAGAGGCAGAGGGAGAAGCAGGCTCCCCACCGAGCAGGGATCCCGATGCGGGACTCGATCCCAGGACTCCAGGATCATGACCTGAGCCGAAGGCAGACGCTTAACCAACTGAGCCACCCAGGTGCCCTCTCTTTTTTCTTTTTAAAAATATCTTTTAATCTTTAATGAGAAAAATGTTTATAATGACTTCAACTCTGAAGAGTTAGTTTCTTCGCCCTTCCTCTAGTGTACCTCTAATACTCTATTTTTGGAAATACTCCACTATGGGATACACTCTCTTAATTTGGCCTTAGTTTGTCCTTTGTCTTGGGAATTCAAGACATGTGAATTTTTCTTAAAGAGAGTATATAAAAACCCATTGTAAACCATTTTTCTGGTTTTCATTACTTTTTGGAGTTTCAGAAATTTGTAACATATACAATAGACTACTCCTATGTACAAAATTTTTACTTTGAAGAGCAGGATCCCCATCCCCCCCACCCCTCCCAGTACAGGCAGAATAAGAAGTTATCTTTGTTGAAAATTCTGTCAGTCTGGGACCAGTCAAGACAGAGAAACCTTGGAGTGATTTGAACAGGGAAAGCTTAATATAAAGGATTATTGGAGCACCTGACTGGTTCAGTCAATAGAGCACGTGACTCTTGATCTCAGGGTTGTAAGTTCAAGTCCCACATTGGGTATAGAGCTTTAAAAAAAAAAAAAAGTAAAAAAAATTATTATCTATAGCAGGGGATTGATGTGACCAGGGAATGGTGAATAAGAAGCAAAGAGAACTCCAGAGAACATAGGAATAGCAGATATATAACAGTAGATATAATATGATATAAACATCTATTAGCCACCCCACACCCTCCCCATAAGCTGAGATGTGGACCTTGTTGAAGTGGCCACTGAATGCCGGGCGAGTTGCTATGGTGCCACACTAGTGGAACTTTCTGGAAATGGGCCCTCTAGTGTCCTGGGGGAAGTTGTTCATAGGGAGATGTGTCGCTGGGGGCGCTCTGCTACAAAACCACCCAGGGGGTTGCTGAAGAAGGCACCAGCCCTCGGAGAAGCTGCGTACCTCCAAGATCCAGCCAAGTTTCTTCCTCCTGTACTGACTTTTTAGCGCCCTCTTCTGACAAAGCTTTGGTGCCAGCTATCCAAAAACATTTTCTTTTCTTTTTCTAAAAATTTTTTTTAACATATAATGTATTATTTGTTTCAGAGGTACAGATCTGTGATTCATCAGTCTTGTACACTTCACAGCGCTCACCATAGCACATACCCTCCCCAATGTCTATCACCCAGCCACCCCATCCCTCCCACCCCCCACCACTCCAGCAACCCTCAGTTTGTTTCCTGAGATTAAGAATTCCTCATATCAGTGAGGTCATATGATACATGTCTTTCTCTGATTGACTTATTTCTCTCAGCATAACACCCTCCAGTTCCATCCATGTCGTTGCAAATGGCAAGATTTCATTCCTTTTGATGGCTGCATAATATTCCATTGTGTGTGTGTGTGTGTGTGTGTGTGTGTGTGTGTGTGTGTGTGTGTGTGTGTGTGTGTGTGTGTACATTTTCTTTATCCATTCATCTGCCGATGGACATCTTGGCTCTTTCCATAGTTTGGCTATTGTGGACATTGCTGCTGTAAACACTGGGGTGCAGGTCCCCCTTCAGATCACTACATTTGTATCTTTTTTTTTTTAAAGATTTTATTTATTTATTTGACAGAGAGAGACACAGCGAGAGAGGGAACACAAGCAGGGGGAGTGGGAGAGGGAGAAGCAGGCTTCCCGCCGAGCAGGGAGCCCGACGTGGGGCCCGATCCCAGGACCCTGGGAACATGACCTGAGCTGAAGGCAGATGCTTAACGACTGAGTCACCCAGGCACCCACTACATTTGTATCTTTAAGGTAAATGCCTAGTTAGTGCAGTTGCTGGCTTGTAGGGTAGCTCTATTTTCAACTATTTGAGGAACCTCCATACTGTTTTCCAGAGTGGCTGCA
The DNA here is from genome assembly GCF_009762305.2 of Zalophus californianus. Taxonomy (NCBI): domain Eukaryota; kingdom Metazoa; phylum Chordata; class Mammalia; order Carnivora; family Otariidae; genus Zalophus; species Zalophus californianus. The sequence goes on from NC_045598.1 coordinate 129,480,416, forward strand.
CCAGCTTGCATTCCCATCAACAGTGTAGGAGGGTTCCTCTTTCTCCGCATCCTCACCAACATCAGATTCATTTTCATACACCACTCCAATGGGGTGAATTTGGGGCCTGGGAGGAAATAAGTTAATAACCGGCATGAAATCCAACCAAACGTGGTCCTAGAGGGCTTCCCTGCCAGTTAAGAGGCTGGTAGCACTTCATTCCTTACCTGGAATATATCTCCCTCAACTCCCTGAGTCTTAGTCCTGCCCCTCGGGAAACCTTAAATGCCAACATTTCCATGAAACCTTTCGGTGCAAAGTAAACACTCTGATTCCCTATAATATTTTATTTATTTATTTAAAGATTCATTCATTCATTTAAAGATCTATTTATTTATTTGAAAGAGGGGTGGGCAGAGCAGGGGCAAAGGGAGAGAGAGAATCTCAAGCAGACCATACTGAGTGCAGACCCTGACGCAGGGCTCAATCCCACGACCTTGAGATCAAGACCTGAGCCAAAACCTAGAGTCAGACGCTCGATGGTCTGGGCCACCCAGGCACCCCAACCCCTATAATATTTTAAATTGACTTCACTTGGGGGTACAATAACTTGAACACCACTTGCTTATGTCTCTATCTTCCGGGTAGACTATGAGCACATTCATAGTGACTTATTAAATCAGTATTTATTTTATGACTCGACAAAGGAATGAATTTCACTGGCTGCTCATCGTTTTCTTCCATTTTCCTCTGCACACCCCCCTGCCCTTTCCCCTTTTCTCCTCTCAGCCAAAAATGCTCCTGCTCTATTTTTTCCATAGTTACAGGCTCGAAGCCAATCTGCCCAGAGGGACAGAGATGGGCTTTTCCCTGTGGTGGCCACGTTATGCCATTTTCTTAAGAGGAGCCCTTACACACCTGCCTGTCGGAAGCAGAAACAGAAGAGAGCTTCAAGTCACCGACACACAGAATGCCCATACCATAACACGTCTTTGCCTGACGATCTGCCTGTGAACACGAGTGTGATCCGGCCCTCACACTGCCCTACAAATCCCGCGTGTACATCCAGTGCGCATCCACGTGCTGGAGCCAGACCGCAGAGCAGCGTGCTTTATGACGGAGCCCCAGACTCCAGATGGGCCAACCCGGCTGGATGTTTTGGCCCGTTACCCACTAATTTTGAGTCTTGGGGGCTTCCGGAAAATCAAAGGAGCGGTGAAGGAGGGTAAACAGAGGCTAATTTGCTGTTTAGCATCACAGATTCTGACAGTCCAACAGAGTATTAACGGGAGTCAGCGTGCTGGTGGGCACTGGGCTCGAGAGAACTCCAAGGGGGTAGGTGAATTCAGGGGTCATCGCCTAGACTGCAAGGTCGCTACTCAGTGATTGGAGTTTTGTTTTATTCTAAGAGAGCAAAGAGATTCAGCAGCATTGGTCTTCATTTCTCGCAGGGCGTTGCCTGCCCCTCTGAGCTGCCCCCAGGGCTTCCGTGGTCCTGGATGGAGTGCAGTATAATGATGGACACCCCACAAGTCTACCTTGTCCACCTGTTACTCACATGCTCGTCCCGTGAGGCCTGCTAGGCTGTGGGTGCAGGACGGATGGCCTGGGTCGTCCCTGTCTACTGGCCCTCCTGGTGTTAGCTCCTGTTAACACTGCGTACACGTCAGAAATGTACCCACACTGAAGTGGAGTAAGTCCTCTCCAGGGCAGTTTAGAAAAGGATGGATTCAGAGAAAGCACTCACTTTGTAGGTACGATCATTTTCCCTGTGTTTTGTTTTTGATCTCTCTTGGGTTACTCAGACTAAACAGGGACTGTTGGGAGAGCTTCCCTCTACTGGAGAAACCCTTGGCAGGAGAGTGTCTTAGCCTGAGAGCGGGTGCAGGGGTGTCTCTCTGAAAAGGCAAGCAGACAGTTCACATTGGGAGGGGGGGAAATGGCCAGCTTTGGGGACCAAAAATAAGGGATCAAATTTTGAAAAGCAAACATCTGTGATCCTGAGCGTGCTCTTGGGAAGCAGCAAATACACTCGCTGCTCCCCCTTCCGGTAGGCATTGCCACCATGTTAGCTTAGGGTTTGGGGCCCCCCAGTGGAGGGAATCGTCATGCCTTTTCTGCACAAGGCTTGTGTGTGTGCATTTCTGGTAATAAAAGTAGTTCATTGTCACCCTAGGATATTTACAGAGGTTAGAAAAGAGTTGAAGAAAAAAGTTATCTATAATCGGCTCTTTTTAAATGTCTCTCACATTAGGAGAGATAAAGAAGAAATATGCTAGTTTATACTGGTGCAAATATTCTTATACTGTTGGTGACAGAATAAATTATGGTTCATGCTTTCAGAGAATCTTTCCTAGGGTAGATAATCTGAAATACAGAAATTTGTAAGCACAAAACTACTTTAGTACTATTCATATTATTGAAAAGTTAGAAATGACTCAAGTCAATGGGATATTACATAGGCTGTTACACTTGTATAAGCGTCTTTTACTGACATGAGAAAATGCTTACTTAAAATAAGAAAAGTAGGGGGCGTCTGGGTGGCTCAGTCGTTAAGCATCTGCCTCGGGCTCGGGTCGTGATCCCAGAGTCCTGGGATCGAGCCCCCCCCCCAGGGGAGCCTGCTTCTCCCTCTCCCTCTGTCCTGCTCATGCTCTTTCTCTCTCTTTTTCTCACCCATTCTCTCTCCTAAATAAATAAATAAAATCTTAAAAAAATAAAATGCCTATGATGACTACAAGAAAACGTATAAAAAAAGTAGTGTCTCAGGTGGATGAAAACTAACACCCTCTTTCTACTCCTTTTCCTTTATAAATGCAATTAATTTACTGTGGTCATGTGGACAATACAGAAAACCTATGGTGAAGAAAAAGAAATCATCCTTATTTCTATGGAGAAACTACTGTTACTATTCTGGGCTATTTCTTTCCAGAATTTTAATGTCAAATATTTATTTATATTAAAGCTTGGTTTCCAGCAGTTTGAAAGCCTTTTGCATCTGTTTCTTCTTGTGGATAAAATTTAGATAATTTTGGCAAATTAAAAAATCCCATTGAAACATGAGTTGAAATTAAGCTTATAAATTAGATGTGAAAAACTGACATTCTCATGTCCTTCTACTTAAATCTTCTTTTATGTAAATGAACTTATATACATTTTTTAAAGATTATCCTTAGGAACTTTATAATTAAGAAAAAAACTGGTATTGTGAATGGGAATTTTGTATCCACTATATTTTTCTTTTTTTTTTTAAGATTTTATTTATTTGAGAGAGAGAGAGAGAATGAGCAGGGTCGGGGGGGAGAGAAGTAGGCTCCTGCTGACCAGGGAGCCCGATGAGGGGCTTGATTCCAGGACCCAGAGATCATGACCTAAACCAAAGACAGATGCTTAACCGACTGAGCCACACAGGTGCCCCCACTGTGTTCTTCTTACTTATCCATGGTATTAATGATTGCTTGCTCATTTCATATGTGTTTCTCATTCTGAATTGTCTTATGAATTCTCATAGGTTTCTACTGATTCTGTGGGATTTTCTAGATAACAACGATCTATATGTGATGGTCATTTTGTTCCCTCTTTTAATAGTTTTTTTTTTAAAGATTTTATTTATTTATTTGACAGAGAGAGACACAGAGAGGAAACACAAGCAGGGGGAGTGGGAGAGGGAGAAGCAGGCTTCCTGCCGAGCAGGGAGCCCGATGCAGGGCTCGATCCCAGGACCCTGGGATCATGACCTGAGCCGAAGGCAGACGCTTAACAACTGAGCCACCCAGGCGCCCCTAAAAATTTAAAAAAAAAAGATTTTATTTATTTATTTGAGAGAGAGAGAGAGCACGAGCGGTGGGAGGGGTAGAGGGAGAAGCAGGTTCCCCTCTGAGCAGAGAGCCCGTTGCCCAACTCGATCCCAGGACTCCCCGGATCATGACCTGAGCCGAAGTCACACGCTTAACTGACTGAGCCACCCAGGCGCCCCTAACCATAGTTCCTTAGTGATCCAAGGTAGTCCAAAAGCTTTTTCTGAGTACTTCTGAAATTGGGACAAAGAATTCAGAAATTGGGGCCTTGCCACTGAATCACTGTGATGGCAGAGAGAAAGTCAAAGAACTCTTGCTGAAATAGCCCCAGCTGTGCTGTTTCTTCTTTATTGAGTTCATGTTGCTCAACTGCTTTATTCTTCTATTAAAGCTCTTTGCTGTTTCTCTCTCTCTCTCTCTCTCTCTCTCTCTCTCTCTCTCGTGTGTGTGTGTGTGTGTGTGTGTGTGTGTGTGTGTGTGTGAGCTGGAATTGATCCCAATTGCTTGCCACCAAAAGCAGCACTGCTGTTAAAATCAACTGAAATCTGATGGCAGGTTTTCATGCAACATAACACTTCTCAATTTAAGCATTCCGTTTCCTCGGAGCCCAAGGGGTCCAAGGCACTGTTCCAGGGCCAAGTGCAAGGCTTCCCCAGCCCCAGCCTCCCCGGGACCACACTGGCGCTATTTCAGAGCCCCCACCCACTCAGACAGTGTGTTCCTTCCTCAAACTGCCGCACAGCTCTGGGGCCCCAGCACCGGCCGAGGCAGATTTGCTGGAGTCGCCCTTGACCTTTTTAATGTCCCTTTGACTCAGGCAAAGGATCTCCGAGCCTTATCCCAAGGGATGCCACAATGTACCACATCCATACTTACTAGGATTCTACGGACAATTTTGTCAATTATCCCTCAGTAAAGCTGGAAAAAATATATAATTAGAAAAAACAAAGCCTTGGGGCGCCTGGGTGGCTCAGTTGGTTGAGCGACTGCCTTTGGCTCAGGTCATGATCCCAGGGTCCTGGGATCGAGCCCCACATCGGGCTCCCTGCTCGGTGGGAAGCCTGCTTCTCCCTCTCCCCCTCCCCCTGCTTGTGTTCCCTCTCTCGCTGTGTCTCTCTGTCAAATAAATAAATAAATAAATAAATAAATAAATAAATAAATAAGACCACTGACTCTACCCAAAGAAAATGAAAACACTAATTAAAAAAAAAAGAAAAAAGAAAAAACAAAGCCTTAAAAAAGAAAAGAGAATGCATTTGCCAAATCATTGGCTGCACCCCTTGTGGCTGATATCCCGTTCATCTGCTCTTAGACATGGTACCAGTCCTGCACAGCGGCTGCAATAAAAATTTAAGGGAATTAAATCTGTGGAAGTCTTGGTCGCTCTCCAGACTGCATCCCCAGGAGCCTGTCAAGTTACAGGACCACCATCCTGCATCCTTCAGGTCTTTAATAGTGGTGTTCCTCTCCCCATCCCAAAGCAATATGGTTTTTGATGTGTTTTAGTTGAGGCACAGTCTTGCAGTTTCCACCTGGCTTTCCCAATATGGGGGTCGTTCCAACTGCCAAGGGTATACATTCCTATTGTACACTTACAATGGGGAAACACCCACTGAGTGGGCCCGTGGAACCAGTGGGCTTCCTGTGAGTGGGACTTCAGCCGGACTCCGTTGATTCGTTGGCCTCTTCGGTGCCCCCTTTAACAGGGTTCGGGATGATGTTTGTTTTCAGGTATCTGTGTCAACTCAGATTCTGTGTCTGCCTGTTCCCCTTCTCCAGTGTATGGTCACCCGTAGCTCCTTTAGGGAAAGACTGGGGGATGGCCATGGTGTGCATACTTGCCATAGTATTGCAGGGTTCCTACTCCTAAGGACTTGGCCATCTCTTCAATCAATGTGCTTTGGATTTCACACTTGGTTCAGGTCCAGGAACTGAACAAGGGACCCTGAAATTTTATTGAGGAGACTGCTCCTCCATTCTTTCTTTTTCGATTATAGATGTTTAGTCAGTAGTTCTTGGTAGGGAAGAGAGGGTTGCCTCTGTAAGCCCAGAAGGTTCAGGGGGCTTCGAAGTCAGCAGCAGCCATCGGCCTATCTCCACTCATGTTTCAGGGTCCCCAGGTCTTCCCAACCACGGCCCTGTCTGTCGCATAACAAACCTGCCGTAGCGGAGCGTTTAAACCTTAACGACGAGCACTTTAGCCTGACACCTGTATGCTCGTTCCTCCATTGCAGGAGAGAAGAGCCTCCTTGGATGCTGCCGCAGAGGCCCTGTGCTCTCAGATCTAGTGTTAATTACTCCTTAACAGCCCTCAGCTTCAGGGTCCCTCCGTTGGGCATCAACCCAACCTGGCACCATCAGCCTCCTCCGCTGTGTAGGCTTTCTCCCACCCCGCGTCTTTCCAATGCCCTGCGTCATCCCACCTGCCACGTTCCCCTTCACATTCTCCTGGGTCCCTGGCAGTGAAATCTTTAGCACCTTGAGCCATCACCTTGTGCCAAGGGCTATCTGTGCCATACTTACTGACCAAGATGGCATCCCCTTCTACTGGCCTCGAGTGAGCCAGGCCCAGTTCCCATCTTAATGGTCTGCTTTCTTGGTTCATTTGTGTTAGTCTGGACCCTCCAAGAAGCAAGTGCCAAGATGGGATTAGATATGAAAGTGATTTTTGAGGTGACATGCCTGTGAGGGGAGGCGGGCAGGATTCCAGGGCAGGCTAGAAGACCTGGGTGACTGGGAAGGAAGGTTAGGTGAACGTCTTGGCGTGCAGTGCAGTTCTAGGTTTGGCAAGGTTCATATAGCGCCCTAGAGGCCAAGCTGCTCATCGGAGCAGTTCCAGCTCCCAAGGGCGGGCTTGTCTTACTCTGGCTGCGCTCCATGCTCAGCTGGGGGTTGCCTGTTGGAAGTGTGCAGTGAGCTGGGCCCTCCAGTGACCACGTTACCCTGCACAGCCGATCTGAGGGGCCTGCATGTTCATATCAGGGTTTCCTTAGAAGTTCAGTGATCCTTAGCTATGTGCTCATGCTTTAGTTGGAGGCGCTAACAAATGTTTGGAGGCTCGGTGTATGTGGGCAGGATTGTCATTTGTGGGCTTTACTATAAGGTGACACCGGTTTTTTCCATGGGGAAACCACAAATGTTAGTACCTGTAGGTTCTTCCTTTGTGGCTGCTACATTCCCTTATGAGGACATTTAGGCAACCAGACTGGACAGAGAGTTCAGGAAGCAAATTTGGTTAAGAGGGATTAACATTCTTTTTTTTAAAGATTTTATTTATTTGAGAGAGAGAGAGAGCGCGCGCAAGCACACACAAGTGAGGGGAGGGTCAGAGGGAAAGGGAAAGGGACAAGCAGACTCCCTGACACGGGGCTATGTGGGGCTACGTGGGACTATGTGGGGCTGCGTGGGGCTACGAGGGGCTACGTGGGGCTGCGTGGGGCTACGAGGGGCTACGTGGGGCTACGAGGGGCTACGTGGGGCTATCAGGGGCTACGTGGGGCTACGAGGGGCTACGTGGGGCTATCAGGGGCTACGTGGGGCTACGAGGGGCTACGTGGGGCTATCAGGGGCTACGTGGGGCTATCAGGGGCTACGTGGGGCTATCAGGGGCTACGTGGGGCTATCAGGGGCTACGTGGGGCTACGAGGGGCTACGTGGGGCTATCAGGGGCTACGTGGGGCTACGAGGGGCTACATGGGGCTACGTGGGGCTGAGAAGCTACGTGGGGCTATCAGGGGCTACGTGGGGCTACGTGGGGCTACGAGGGGCTACGTGGGGCTACGAGGGGCTACGTGGGGCTATCAGGGGCTACGTGGGGCTATCAGGGGCTACGAGGGGCTACGTGAGGCTACGAGGGGTACGCGGGGCTGTGTGGGGCTATGAGGGGCTGTAAGGGGCTATGCAGGCTCTTGGTGGGGGACCCTGGGACTGTGACCTGAGCCGGTCAGATGCTCAACCGACTAAGCCACCCAGGTGCCCCAACTTTTGTCTTTTAAAGAATGCCTTCAGTTTCCAACCATGTAATCCCCAAATGTGGCCAATTGTTTCAAAATCATTTTTTTTAGTGGATTCCTACTAATTTGACTAGAAATACCATCTCTATCATATATTAAATTTATATATAATCAACCTATCTCTGGGTTCTGTTCTTACGTGTTTATCCATTTCTGTATGAGTATTTTACAATACTAATCAATAAAAGTCCCACGTTGTTTTTCTTCAAAATTTCAAAGATTGTATATCTTATCTCCCAAATGCATTTTACTTCTTGGATTTTGATTGGGATTTGTAATGATTTGGGGGAATTGATGGTTTTTAAATATTGGGCCTTTTTTTTCCTGGGTTCAAGATGTCGCCACTTTTTCAGGTCTTCTAGATCTTTTTTCTTCCCTTTTTTTTTTTAAGATTTTACTTATTTATTTGAGAGAGAATGAGAGAGAGAGAGAGCGCACATGAGAGGGGGTTGGGTCAGAGGGAGAAGCAGACCCCCCACTGAGCAGGGAGCCCGATGCGGGACTGATCCTGGGACTCCAGGATCATGACCTGAGCCGAAGGCAGTCGCTTAACCAACTGAGCCACCCAGGCGCCCCTTCCCTTCTTTTATTTTTTATTTTTAAGATTTTATTTATTTGACAGAGAGAGTTAGCGAGAGCAGGAACACAAGCGGGGGAGTGGGAGAGGGAGAAGCAGGCTTCCCGCGGAGCAGGGAGCCCCACGCGGGGCTCGATCCCACGACCCTGGGATCATGACCTGAGCCAAAGGCAGACGCTTAACGACTGAGCCACCCAGGCGCCCCCCCCTTGTCTTTTAAATAAGACTTTATAGTTTTCTTCACCAAAGGTCTTTCACACTTTGTGTTAGCTGTAATCCAAATTTATAAGCATTGTATTGTTATTTTAAGTGAAGATTTGAAAAAATTGATTTTTCGTGTGGACAGAGGTATCCATTTATGTATATTCTAGCCGTCTGACTGAGCTTTTTTATTCGTTCCAAGAGCTGGTTGATTCCTTTGGGTTTTCAGCATAGATGGGTCAAATTGACTAAAAATGTTGTACCTTTTCTATTCCTGTAGTAATATCTCATTTCTCAGCATTGGTAATGAGGTCTCCTTGTTTTGTTCCAACTTTAATACTTTTAATATTTAACCGTTAAGATGTGTCAGTGAGACTGCATCAGATAACCTTAAATAACTTTAGGACATTTACTTTTCCTAGAGGTTTTCTCATGAAAGGGGGCTGAAACTGATTCTATGCAAATTTGTTCAAAGGTATCTACTAAAGTTAATCTTGTTTTTTTCCTTCGATTTAGTATAGTTAATAGCATTGATAGAGTTTTATTTTTTTTCAAAGATTTTATTTTTGAAGTAATCTCTACACCCAAAGTGGGGCTCGAACTCACAGCCCCAAGATCAAGAGTCACATGCCCAGGAAAACCTGGGTGGCTCAGTCTAAAGCATCTGCCTTCGGCTCAGGTCATGATCTCAGGGTCCTGGGATCGAGTCCCGCATTAGCCTCCCTCTCAGTCCGGGGGTGGTGGTGGTCTGCTTCTCCCTCTCCCTCTGCCCTCCCCCCCCGACTTGTACTCTCTCTCTCTCAAATAATAAAATATTAAAAAAAAAAGTCACCTGCTCTGAGCCAGCCAGGCGCCCCAAGATTTTCTATTCACTCATGTTGTTTTTCTATCTTTTAAAAACACCATTCCAGAGTATATTTACTAGTGTTTCCTGTAGTTTATGACCCGGATTTTAGGAATTGTGCTTATATCGTTTATCAACTATTAACAAATCAACCGATTAAGACCATCACAAATATTCTAAAATGTAACGTATAACCTCAGTAACCAGTCAGAAGTCCATGTTTTTGGAGAGATGGGGATAAGAGGTGGCACAGTCTGGTGGGGAGAGCAGTGACCTCATCTGGGATTCAGTGGGCCTACTCAGCCGGTATTTGCCATTAAGTTGCTAGACAATTTTAAGATATAAGCTCTCGGCTTCAAATTGAAAATCTGTAAAATGGGTCAGCAGGGGAATCAAATGTTAGGGTGCCAGGAATGGTGTCAACTACTGTCTGAATGTGAGAGATGATTAAATTACAGGGCAGGTATTTTAAACTTAAATGCAGTTATGAATGAAGGTACAATATAAACACATTAAAATCTCCCAAGCCATGTAAAACCCGAAGGCATTAAAATTTATTAAATGATGCAATAACAACAGAATTCTTTATTTACAATAGCATTATTTAACATCAAATAAGCAAATAGCATCAGCAAAGCAATATTAACTTGCATAAATGTATTTAAAATTTCTCTGAATATATCTACCTTTGCATAAACTGCTCACACTAGAAATACAAACATCAATGCAGGTGAACAAAGTGATGTTCAGAGTCAACTCCATTTTGAAAATAAATCACAACCTGAAACACTGTAAGCTTTCTCCTGAAGAACCATAGTTAATATATTGCTTAATTTTACCCTTGTATAATCTTTTCATATACACACATCTCAGATGCAACTTCATGAGGAACTGTACAAATAAAACCCACAAATGACAAAGGAACAAAAATGACAGTTAAATGTTTGAAGAAATGTATCATCATCACTATTCAACAACATAAAGGTTTAAGTGATGATGCACTTATTCAAAAATTGTACACAATTCACTATACAAATATAATACATTGGACAGCTATGTAGGAATATACAAGACTTAAAAACAGATCTAAGGCATTATGCTAGATTTTAGCATTTTGAGGTTCTTGCACATAGCTTTTACCTGTAGTAAGAAACTTAAAAGATTTTGTTTTAGTCTATAAAGAAACACCAGGGAGAAAATTCTAATTAAAATCGAAGCCACTACAGTAATTTTCTTTTGTGCAGAGAATGCTTTGCTCTTAGGCAGCATACTACCATACAAATACTAGAAAATTTTAAATTCACACCAACAATTAATGGCTTAAGTTGCATTTCAAAATTGATTGTGTATCTTTGGGTTCTGCAAGTGGATCTGTGCCACCCATTTCATGTGTTAAGCCCATATGAACTCCAGTTTTAAACACAGATTAAAAATTGCATTATATAAACTGCAAAAACATTGCTTTCAGTTATTACAGGCCTTAAGAGATACACGTGGGAGGGGCATTTTTAGTCTTTGAGTCGAACGAATTCATTGTAGTAAAACAGCTCACTTCACTTTTTAAACTTAGCACATTACATGAACACTTAAATGAGTTTTACAACCAAGTTAATGTATGTATACTTTTCACATTATGTGTTTTTCACATTTAGTAATATAAGTAAAACACTGATTATTTTGTTCTATTAAACAAAACCAAGTACTCAGTCTAACAAATTTATTGTTTACAGCATGAGAAATACTGATAATGAAGGGGATTGATTTGGCTTTTGCTTCTATAGTGATCAATATGATCAGAGGATTCCTTCACTGACTTTTAATTAGATGTAAAGCAAAATCCACTACCTGGTCTGAGCCATAAGAGAATTTACCATCTCTTTTCCTTCAAAACAGTAATAATCATGAATTATTCTAAATTACCAGTATCACAGGTTTGCAGATTTGTCTGAATTGGGATGGACATTAAGACACAGTGGGCAGATGGGTAAACGATACAAGATACACAGATTTTTTGGACAGTGTTCTAGTGAAAAGGGACTTAAAAACAAAACAAAGCCAGTTTAAACTCCATTTCTCCTTTGTGCTGTGTGAAGTTGAAGTCATTCCGATTCACGTATTTCTAAAAATCAACTTAAAACCGGTCACAGTAAACTGTGTCATGTGAGCCTCATCACACCGATGAGGTCATGGAGTTCCGGGCCAACATCTGCTCATTTTTTTCCATCTCAACTGGGCAACCCAGTGGTTCGGTGGAGACGAGTAGAGCCTCTCGAGGGGACAACGTGAACTGGTGGCCGCCGAGAAGTGCTGTTCCTTGGCCACCTCCCTGTAGTGAGACCCCTCTCAAGTGGAACAAAGTATCGAAATGCAAATTTCCAGAAAATTTCTTTAGTATGGAGCATCACTTTCAGACTGTCTACTTAACCATTTATCTTTGGGCTGTATCTCTTTCTATATGCCCTAATTTGCCCATAGAGAGAGAGAGAGAGAGAAATAGAAATAGGGGTAGTTGGTACATTTTCCACCCTGCCACAAATAAACAATCAAATTTCAAGGAAAAACCTCTCTGTTCCTAAAAAGCCTGGCTAATGAGATATAAAATGCTTTGCTTTTTAGACATCAAAAAGACATCATCATTCTGAAATTTAGGTAAGAAAGTATGTGTATTAGGGGTTGGGGGGAAATAGCTCAAAAAAGGCCATCAGTTTCTCGGTATTGCGGTTGTCTGAAACGGACGCCAATTAATAAAAGATTATTCCCCTACCAGAGTGGGCCAGAAAAAGAACCATAAAAGTGGCCTGCTTAGTAACATGTAGTCTTTCTAAGGTTCATTAAGAAAGAATATAAACATATAAAAATCAAGAATTGGTTCCTACAGCGGCTGCATATCATATAGATTAGATAAATGATTTATGAGCAGAATCACAAGGTTTAGAAAATAAAAAGTCTTAAGTCTACAAATTAGGTCTAATCAAGGCATTGATATCCTTTACAAAACACCTTTAGGAGACATTGCTATGAAGATATCTAATTTAATACTGAAGTACCTCATTTTTGAGTCAATTCCACAATATGTATACCTCACAAAAATTATACAATTAAAACACTTAAGTTCTCAACTTAAATTATTGCTTGTTTACATATAAATTGGATTTTATGTACCTTACAAAACTTCGGCTTAGTCAGCACTGCTAAAAAACAAAATAAAAAACACATGGCGGAGGTTAAATCTGTTGTGATATCTGCTGTCAATTTTAAACACACTGTTATTTTTGCCCGTTTTTGTAGGCCAGTGTTGCTGGGGAACAGAATAAACATACTTCCAAAGCAGGTATCCTTAGTTTGATTGGTATCAAGTCCTGACTTGGCTCCTCTCCTTGCCAGTAAATGCATTTTTCTGAAATTTAATAGTTAGCAATTGGTAAGTGGCTGGCAAAACATTTAAGGAAATAAAGGGCTTACCTGGTTTCTGTTGCTTTTTTAACATTTTTTTTAACAAGATGAATGAATGTGGGGGAGAAGTGGGGAAGGCCAAGGGTGGGGGGGGAGAGAGTCAGGATCACATGGGGAAGAAGAGGTACGAGTCAAAACTGTCTGAGCAATCTAAAGGGAACTTAGTTTGAAAATGAACAATATTTCCTCTTGATTCACAATTTGGGTGAACTAGTTTGATTTTGACAAAGAAAAAAAAAGGAAAAAGCACTTGTTAATATTAACAGCCCTTCACAGGCTCCTTTTCATCTGTTCGGTAACTGGAAACTCTTTCCAACATGGTCTCTAGAGCTTCTACAAAGATACAACTCTGACTTTATTGGTCTTCACTTCTTGGGTGTCTCGGTACATACAGCGCTGTCCATGGTGTCTGCTCTGCTTTTATCCCAAATACAGGCTTTAGCTTAGAATACCTTTAGTTTGATTTTTTTTTTCCCCTTAATTCTGTTCTTTCCCCGAGATGAAATCTTAATCTTTTGCACTAGACTGATTAGCCAGGGAAAACAAAGCAAGAAACCAGTGTCTGGAACCAAACAGGAACAGAACAAGAGCATGGTTGTTTTCCTTAAATACATACATTTAAATACATTCAATCCGACATGGGTATGAAATTTGCCTGTCAACATTTACTTTGCAGGAGAGATCTAAGTTGCACTAAGGTGAATGCAGTGAACAGACTGAGCAACTGTCTGGACGCGAGCTTCCAACTGTCAAGCGAAGAGGCAGCTCCCTCCTGCAACAGCCAAGCGGACCCCACCCTGGGAGCCGGGGCCCAGGTCCATCTGCTGACCAGGCTCTGGCAGAACTGGCTGGCAGGTCGACTGGGTCAAAACAAATAGACACAGCTCTCCAGGCTGTAAGTGTTTTAAGCAAGTGAGCCCAGTCAGCTGAAGAGAGAAGCAACCAGCTACCTTCAGTGTCAGCAGTATTTCTGCGGGAAAACAGAGAGAAAATCATGAAGTACCTCTGAATTTGCTGTAACACCGTCATAATGCTCATCACGAAATCATCAGAATATGTGGCCATTTGAAGTACTGCCAATCCCGAAGGCCGCATCTGGCTGAATTACACTTGATTTTGATGCAGACAGGCGGAAGGCACTGTTCCTAAATGGACACATCATTTCCAAAGGCCGGCAGACCCTACAGAGCACTTTGAAGACCAAGGGACTGCGGTGGATTACCAATCCCTCCTTCTGAATGACTGCAGCTCTCTTCCCAGCGACCTCCCAGACCAGTTCAACCTCTCCCACCTCCTCAAACGAGATTACTGATACCTCGTTGCCGAGCTGCCTTTGCTTTTGGACAACATCGTTCAGAGGTGGCCACCATTTCCTTACCCCTTCCTCAAAATCATCGAGTACAAAGCCACTTTCAACGGAATGTCCGTCTTGACTCTCCCGTGTGGAGAGACTCCCCAGGTTCCACGGGATGTTTCCCTGGCTTCAGCAAGCTGAATAAGCAGGGTTTTGGCTCCAGGGGCATTCATGCTAGTTTCTGGCTGCTATGAACTGACAGTCTGAAGGAGTGAACACGGAGGGCTGGAGTGAGCAAGACTCACGTGCAGGTGTTTGCTTGGTTGGTGCAGGTGTGTGTCAGTGCTTTTCTTTGGCTACCGACTATGTTTCCCCCCAAGATATTTTATCCATGTAGCAAATATTGAGTATCTACTCTGTGCCAGGTGCTGGGGATATCACCATAACGGTAGATTTCTGGTCATTGCCATCAAAACATTGAGTGGGCCAGGTAGACAGTGAAATAACAGCAGGGTCCGAGTTACGCGAGAGGAAGTACTGTTTACTGTGTGAACAAGTAACAACTGCTTCTGGGATTTAGATATTTAGACACAGTTAGCACATAAGGGCCACTAGAGATTATCTAGTTTAAGTCCGATCAGAGAGGAAGTTTCACTTAGTCCATTCAAACGAGAGATCTGGGCGAACTGCCCCAGATCCTTAAGTGTCGCGGTCACAGGTGGGCTACGCCCCCGGCCCGCTGCGCGGCTCTCCCGAGCTTAACGTGTCAGCGCACGAGGATCGCTCTGGTTACAGCTCCTCAGAGAGAACAGTGAATGTCCTTCATCTATAATATAAAGCTAGTTTGTGTCACTTACATGATTTTATATAGAAATACTCCACGGCTCTGACTGAAACAGGAAAAAAATCCTTCAATTTTTCCAGTTAGTCTGGAAAGACAAATTGAGAAGTATTCCTATCCTTAGCCACTTGAAGGCGGCAGTATTCTCTAACACGAATGGACACCAACAAGCAGCTCTCAGGCAGGATCAGTGTTAGTGAGGGGCGCCTGGGTGGCTCAGTCAATAAGCATCTGCCTTCGGCTCAGGTCATGGTCCCAGGGTCCTGGGATCGAGCCCCACATCGGGCTCTCTGCTCTAGGGGAAGCCTGCTTCTCCCTCCCCCCCTCCCCCTGCTTGTGTTCCCTCTCTCGCTGTGTCTCTGTCAAATAAATAAATAAAATCTTTAAAAAAAAAAAAAAGGATCAGTGTTAGTGAAAGAGAACGT
This sequence comes from Zalophus californianus, assembly GCF_009762305.2. Lineage (NCBI taxonomy): Eukaryota > Metazoa > Chordata > Mammalia > Carnivora > Otariidae > Zalophus > Zalophus californianus. The sequence goes on from NC_045598.1 coordinate 129,495,840, forward strand.
GGAGCAGGACATGCATCTCTAGAGGAACGCTGCTTGCCTTGGCATCCGGCTGTGTCACTTCAGGGGGTGGGGAGTCACTTAATCTTTCTGTCCCTAATACTTCCTAGGGCTGTCGTGAGGATTAAACAAAATGATGTACATGAAGTGTTTAAGTACTCCTCACAACACGGAAAGAGCTCGGTCAATGTCCTCGCCACTATCATTACCACCCCCACCTCAGAGCTGGTCCTAGTTAGAGATCGATTTCCGTAACACAAGCAAGTACAAGTAATTACAGCTCTACTTTATACAAGGGCCGTGCAGCTGACCAATAAACTCAGTTTGATGAGTTGAAGTATATGTAAAATATAGAGGCATACTGTAAGTCCTTGTAAAAGGAAGGATGTTTGGTGATATGAAATAACTGCCCTTCTCTAAATGGTGTTTTGGTAAATCCACAGTTGTATATTCTAGCTCTGCTTTAAGCAAGGTATAATTTTTTAATCTCCATTTCAAGATAAGTGGAACATAGATTCAATTAACAATGAATCACAGTGGTTCCCAGCTCAACAAATAGAACGAGGTTACCAATAAAAATTCTGAAAACAGTTCCAGGATTCACAATAGTAGCAGGGCCAGTTATAGACACAAGAGGCTGCAGATGACCATTTTCCCCTGTGTACACATCAGTAGTATGGTGACAAGTACAGAGTCACACTGCCACTTCTTACTCATGGATTAGAAGGGATATACTGTACATATTAGTCTCTGGAGGAAACAAGAGTGTCTGACAGACTGTTCCCTGGCCTTAACATTCAGCATGAACAAAGTACAGATGGGTAAGCAAGATTCAAGAGGGGGGCTGGGAAAAACAGAGAAAGTGGGAGGGGCGCGAATGGCCCAGGCTAGATGACAACAGGCACAGTATTCTTGCCACAGATCCCGAAAGGCACTTGTGATGGAGAGAACATCCTGTATTTATTGGAAGTTGCTTTTTGTGGTGCTAATCTTTCCATTTTCGTTTTAGTGGGCACCCATGGGTGCCTAGATGTGCATGAATCAATACCCTGGTTGTCCTGGCCCACCTTGCCTACACCTTTACCTCTCCACTGTGCCCAGGTCCCCCTCCCCTCTAGGATAGATGCCCCCACACACTAGCTGTGTGGGCTTGGGCAAATTCCCTAATCCTCTGAGATTCAGTCTCCTCATCTCTAAGTGTTGCGAAGACCTAAATATCTGATGGGCCCGGCATGGTCCCTGTACACTAGAGACCAAATGGTACATTCCCTTTCCTGATGTCAGAGGATTTTCCCTCCTGTGATTCCAGTGCCTGAAGCTGAGGACTCTTCTCAATATGGAGCTGAATCTTTACTGTTTGCCTGTCCTACAGGATGTGGGAATATTTCTTTTCCCTTCAGGATCTATAAAATGAGAGAAGGGAATAGCGACCAATTTGTTTTTTGGGGGCCTTCTCCAGTGTTACTTGCATAAAACCTTTAGAAAGGTATCATGGGAGCTCCGTGTCCCCTTTGGGGAAGTAAGGGGTAAAGTGCAGGGGCTGGTAACACACACTTGGGGGTCAGCCTGCCTGGGTTCCCTTCCTGGTGTTTCGGGACCTTGGGTAAGTCATTAAACCCTCAAAACAGTAGTTCTACCATACAGTTGGTGATGTGGTTTAAGTGGTCTAGTCTAAATAAAGCCCTGAGCAGATAATCATGCTTGTGGTAAATGCTCAATACCTGTTGGTTGTTTCTAGACCTAAAAAAGATTATGGGGATGCCTGGGTGGCTCAGTTGGTTAAGCATCTGCCTTTGGGTCAGGTCATGATCCTGGAGTCCTGGGATCGAGCCCCACATCGGGCTCCTTGCTCAGCAGGGAGCCTGCTTCTCCCCCTGCCTGCTCTGCCTGCCGCTCCCCCTGCTTGTGTTCTCTGTCAAATAAATAAATAAAATCTTAAAAAAAAAAAAAAAGATTATGGGTGCCTGCTCTGTGGGGGCGCTGGCCTAGGTTGGCACATAGTCACATTGAAGGTGGAAGGTTCAGGGAGGGAAATGTGATCCTGGCCCCCAAATGCTTTCTTTCTCCCACAGAGCTCTGATGTGCCCAGAAGTTAAGCTCCTGGGCACTTCTGGGTTAAAATGGGCTATCCTTTAGTAGAAGCCTAATTACCACTAATGTCATTGCTCCCCTGGGAAGCACCATCCCAGGTTTTAAGCTTCTACTTTCTGCACACAAGCCATCACTGAGTTATGTGGCCACTCTCTGTAGAGGTGCAGCAGGGTGGGGGTGCAGTGGGGGAGGCAGGACTGGCAGCAAGAAGATGCCAGCCTCCTAAGGGGCTTCAAACTTCAATAAGTGGCACATTTAGAGTCTAAACACATGGTCAATATGAAATATATTCTATTTTCTGTATGACTCACTGTAGCAACATTAACCATTTAGATGAGCTGTGCATCTGGGTACTTACAAAAAACACCTACAGGACTTCCACCCATGGGCCTCTCTGCCATGATGACTGTGGCTTTTTTTTTTTTTAATATTTATTTCTTAGAGAGAGAGAGCACGCATGAGTGGGCAAAGGGGCAGAGGGAGAGGGAGAAGCAGACACCCTGCTCAGCAGGGAGCCTGATGCAGGGCTCGATCCCAGGACCCTGGGATCATGACCTGAGCTGAAGGCAGATGCTTAACTAATTGGGCCACCCAGGCGCCCGACTGTGGTTCTTTAAACCAGAAAAACCACACAGAAAATTCACACACTGTGTTTTTAAATCTAGATTACTTAAAAAAAGCAATCTCTACACCCCACATGGGGCTTGAACTCATGACCCAGAGATCAAGAGTCGGATGCTCTACCTACTGAGCCAGCCAGGCATCCCTAGATCTATTACGTTTAAAAAAAAAAAAAAAAATTTTTTTTTTTTTTAATTAGAGAGCGAGAGAGCAAGAGAGAGAAGAGGGGGCAGAAGGAGAAGAGAGTATCTCAAGCAGGCTCCATGCCAAGCACAGAGCCTGACACGGGGCTCGATCCCACGATCCTGAGATTATGACCTGAGCCGAAGGCAGACGCTTAACCAACTGAGCCACCCAGGCGCCCCTGGATCTATTACTTTTTAAATTTAGGTATTAACAAAACCATCCAAGATCCACTTTTTGGCAGGAAATTGAACATCGATCCTACATTTTCTCCACTGAGAGAGAATTTTTAAGTTAAAAAAAAGTTATCTACTGCTAAGGATTATATCCCTTACCTTAAGAGGGCCCCGCAGGCCCATTTATCTATGTGCTAAACTGCTCACAGAGCCTTCCTGTTAACAGATCTGCTACTAGGCACACAGTTCAGTTGGGTTCTAAGTACCGATTATTTTTTTTCAAGATCTGATTGAACATGTTAATATCACTCTCCTTAGAACAAGTGTTGAAGATAATAGGCAAATAATATACATGACTGTTGTCTAAAGAAAATGAAATATAGAAAAAACTCTTAAAAAGAATAAACATACACTTAATTAAGGGATAGAGAACAATTGTAAGTTAGCTCCTCTTTATCGTCCTGAAAATCTAACATTATGATTCAGAAAAAGTAAAAATAAATCATTTTGCCCTTACGTGACTGATTCATTGCTACTTTTTTTGCTTTGCTATAATAATATCATTTCAGAGCAAAATTAGTGTTCTTAATTCACACACCACCATTAGCTCTAATTAAAATGAGCTTAGAGAAATAATTATTCACGGAAAACCACTGTATGTCAGATAAAATTACAAGATATTTTTAAAAAATCGCAAGCGTTACAACTATCTTCAATCCACTGGCTGACAACGTATCTGTCAGTTTTGGTCTATAAAATATCCATGTCACTATACTACCCTATTCACATGTTTCTTTGCTGTTTCTTACCCGTGATGCGTCTCCCTCCTGCTTAATCATATCCATTCCAGGCAGCTGGTTTGGGAAAAGGTTGCCTCCCCTCAGAGCAGGATCATTAACCTGAGGGCACAAGACGGTACAATGGCTATATTCAGTGGGATGTCCAAAAGTGTACTAGCGAGTAAGAACCAACCATCAATCTTCCTCCTCATCTTGGTTTTCAGGAATAGAATTATGGGGAAAGATGACTATATAAAACGGCTCCATCCCTGTATCCACTCTCCCCACGTATAGATTTTGGGGGGAGTATGGAGATACAAGAAAATAAATATTTACACTAAACTGCCTTCCAAATTAAAATTTGCATTCTGTGTAGAAATTTGACAGAGACAATGATACTAGAAACATTTTCATGCCTTAACATGTTCACCTTTTTGGCTGGTTCCAATGAGACCAATGACTCATATGTGGGACTTTAAAATCATCTGAGAAGCTCCTAATATCTTTGTTACTCAGGCAAGTTATTGATTAGGAAGAGTAGGTCTGAGTACCCAACAGTGCTGAATTTTGGAAATCTTCTACAACCAAATGAACTATTCATTAGCATTCATACAATTCTTTCACAAATTATGAAGTAAAGGTAATACTAATACTGTACAGGACTGATTTTGTCTGAAGAAACACACTACAGTTGTATTTTTTGGGCTTCCAAATTAACTTTGATATTGAAAAGGTTTAAATCTATGCACAAGTTTCTATGCAGACGTGATCTAGATTATTAAAAATGCACTGATTTACTTCCAGGTAGGCTGTGCAGGACCCATGCTAGACTAGACCATCTCAGTGGCCCTTGCTTTATACAGTTTCCCTAGGAAGAAAATCAGGAACCACTACTGGTCCCTTTTTGTACAAAATTCAAAATCAACGCTACATTTTCTCCATTGGAAAGACAAAAGTCTATCTTTAAATATGTCTGTTTAATTTACCCAAATAAGCATCAATTCAACTATAAGAAGTGCAAATTCTTACACACACAGAGCTTTCTTAAATTGCAAAGGGCTTTAAATTTTCTCATGCACTACTCTGCATTTTTATTAACATCTTCTTATAGAATAAAACACTGAGGCGCTGTAAAATTTAGTAAAATTTTCACACAAATTGTGGTTTGCCAATATTAGCTTAAATAGACCTAATCAAACTCCGAATCTTTCACCATTCTCACAAATATGATCTAACTGAAATGTAGAGTTCTGTCAGTGAATTATTAAGTCATTTAAACTTCCTATGCCTTGATTTCTCCATACATGAAATAAGACTCAGGGTCTTTGCCACATCTCTACTTTGCATGTACTACTGAGGTAGTAGAATGCCAAGCATTTTGTGCCCTTTAGAAATAAGGTCTTCTGGAAATACAATTTAAAAATTATTAACTAATATCTTTACCTGTGGATCAGCTACCACAGATTCTCAATCCTAGGCTGGCTACCTGAGATATCAATGCATTCAGTCTCTTTGCCACCAAGTGAAGCTGGTATGCTCTTAGGGATAGTAGAATCATCACAGTCTTAGTCAGAATTAGTCTTAAGCAGAATTCTTTTTTTTTTTTTTTAAAGATTTTATTTATTCATTTGAGAGAGAGAATGAGATAGAGATAGAGAGCACGAGAGGGGAGAGGGTCAGAGGGAGAAGCAGACTCCCCGCCGAGCAGGGAGCCCGATGCGGGACTCGATCCCGGGACTCCAGGATCATGACCCGAGCCGAAGGTAGTCGCTCAACCGACTGAGCCACCCAGGTGCCCAGCAGAATTCTTTAAAAAATATTGACCAGAAAACCATGGCACTCACACCCCCAAGATGATAATGAGAATAGTTTTTGGACGATCGGTGTCAGTCTCCCTGCACGAGTGAAGTATCATTTAAAGCTGACTGGATGGGGACAGGCGGGGGGTGGGGTGGGGAATAAAGCTAATTGGATGGCAGGAAGTTTGGCCTTTGCGGTTCATCAGGTTTTTCATTTAGAAGAAAATCAGTTTTTAAACTATAAATCCAAAATAAAGCTATTTAAGAAGTACATTCGCCATTCCATTTTTAGAGAGTTACTTTAGATATTGCTAAGTTCCTCAAGTAAGAAATCATTTAAGTGACAAAGTTAAGAAGTATTTTAAAAGATCCTTGAGTAGTCAAGAATCCTTTCATGTTTATTTCGTCATTAACAAGTATATCTGTTAGTTGCACTAACACAGGTGGAAAGTAAGGTGAGAAAACACTCATCAAAATACATGTGGGAGTCGATGGTGGATGTTAAATACATGGAAAGATAGGCAGAACGCAGAAACAGACAAAAAGTTATGATCAGAAGACAGTGGGCTGCTTCTCAGGGTGCTCACCTGCTCAGGACCCATGGAGGACAGCCCTGACGTAGGCACGGAGGTCACTGAGGTCATGCTGATCTGTCCTGTCATCTGATTCATGTTGCTCATCCCACCTGTGTTGGTCGCCATGGATACATTGATGTTCATATTGTTATTGTACATGCTGGTGTTTGCTTGTTGCCCAAAGTGTGGTGGGGACTGTTGTGAAAACATGCTAGAACATAAGGAAAAGATGAAAATGTCAAGAGTTGGTAGGGCAAACAGGCAGGCAGTTCTGACACTTGCTTCTCAGGCATTTACTTCATTTACTTCAGAATGAATAAGTCTAGGCTGAAAGAACCCAGGGTGAGGCAGCCAGCAGGGGTGACCACGCTCCTCTCCTTTTCCTAAGGTCACCAGGAAGGTCTAGAGATATATTTTCCACTTTCATGTCTGCACCCACAAGCTTTTCATTTGTTTGTTTTTATTACATGTACTGATAAAGGATGGCTTCTAGGGCACCGCCTTCCAGAGCAGTTTCTAGCTTAAATTGGTGGGGTGATACCTTCTGATGGGAGTTCCTTTTATTCCTAAGGAAAAGATATGCTAAGCTTTTGTAAATTCTGATAACTTCTGCCCTAGGAAAAGTAAACTTCCTTAATTAGTAGTTTATTTGACATTGCTTGCTTGAGCAAAAAAGTTAAGAAAAAAAACAGAAAAGATGGGTGCCTGGCTGGCTTAGTTGGTAGAACATGTGACTCTTGATCTTAGGGTTGTGAGTTTAAGCCCCTGTTGGACGTACAGCTTACTTAGTTTAAAAAAAAAAAAGGGAAAAATACTGAAAAGTGATAGGTGGTCTATAGAAAGATTCCCTGGTGATCATTTACATCAAAGTGACACAGAAACATGGCATACCTGTTTCCACCCATATTCCCCTGCGCCCACCCATTCATGTCAGAGGAGGCCTGGTAGGCTGGATTAGCCTGAGACTGCTGCATCATGGGGCTCTGGGTATGTGCCATTCTGGGCGACATCAGAGGGCTCTGGGGCGTTGTCGCCCCAGTAAAGCCTGGATCAGGTTGCTGACTTATTCCTTAAAAAATAAAACAGAAATCCAAAGGAGATTGTTAGTTTTATGGTAGAGACTAGGAAGAAAAAAAGAGAACATTCAAATTACACATAGAAAATTACTTTCAATACCTGATCACATGCTGGTTAATTATATACACCTTAAACAGGTTCCAAACTGGGATAAAATGCGCGAAGCAAAAAATTTCCATATTTTGCTTCTCTACAGTAGTCACAAGGGTGCCTAAGATCCATGTTAACCACCATGACTAGAGAAAGAGAAAATAGTGTTCCTTCCCCTTATCTCTCTCCAAATCAAGAATGAGTCAAACAGATATATTTTTTACCTGAAGTAGTCTTTAAATTTTTATATACCACTACAATTGGATTGTTTAAACTTTAAATCAAAGTTCAGCTATATATAAAAAGTTAACACATCTGAATAATTTTTTATTGAATCAAGTCATTCTGTGATGAAATCAATGCATTTTTAAAAACTGCATCACGATTAGCTTGTTTCGTCTCTATAAAGGCCTCTACGGCACATCTAAGATGAGCAAGAATCAGAAAAAAAATTCAACGTAAGCTTCTTGTTCAGTTTAGAAGCAAATGGCATTTACACTAAAAGAAGAACTTTTAGAAGACTTTTCGAAGTCATCAAAAAGGACATAGAGGAAAGGAGCTTCGAAACAAAGGCAGCAACTCAGAAAATTTCAAGGACAGTAAGGGAAGAGCGTTTCTGCCCAGATGTGTGCAATGTGCAGATTTAATTGATACTTAGATTAGCTGTAAAAGAAAAGTTTATGATCACATAGAAAAAGCTGCACAGTATCTGTTTAAGAAACAGGAGACATACATGTAACAGCACCACACACACTTGATATTTATATATAACTCTGGCAAAAGACAGGTAAAGTCATTAAGAATATTAATAATATAAGCACTTACTTTTATCAATAATTCAACCATTAATTGAACATGACATGCACACAAATATTAACGTTTACGACATTACACGTCTGTCTCTTAAGACTGACATTAAATAACAAATCAATATGAAGAAAACCAAGAGGCCTTCCCCTGGGGTTTCTAGAGAACACCTCAGGAATTACCTATTCATTAAAGATTTGGTATCATCTTTTTTTCAAAAATTATAGAATGTCAAATACTTGCATTTATATACGTCTTTCAACATTTTGTATATAACTATTGATTTGTTTGAGTCAGACTCAGAGGTTTTCAAATATAAGTACATACATATGCACCTGTGTGTACAGATGTTGACAGAAACATGTATATTCATACACACTCACACACACAACTGTAGGACTGCACACACGCACACTTACTTCGGTCATTCTTAAAGTAAGACCTGCACTCAGAGAAAAGGTGGTACCTGAGCTGAGAGACTGGAAGGTACTGTGCTGGACCTGGGGACTCCCGACAGGCCCCAGCTGTCCTCCCAGGTTGCCTATCATTCCCTAGTTAGCCAGACTCATCTGACAGCCATGCAAAGAGTTGTGAGAGAGGAGCTGAGACCCAAGACCGGGGGACACTGGAGAGAAAGGGCTGGTGAAAGGTGATGGGGATGGAAGCCCAGTACCGTAGTTCGGAGGAAACGGAAACTGTTGTGCATTTGCCTGGGGCATCCGGGGATTGCTCAGAGTTGCTGGTAAGCTACCAGGAGCCACCATGCTCGAGGTCATATTCAACCCTTGTCCTCTCATCATCAATGTTCGCTGCTGAACTTGCTGCTGCTGATGCATTTGTCTCTGCCGGAGATGCTGGTTCAGGATTTCCCTCTGTCTTTGGGCCAGCATCTGTGCATTAATAGGTGCCTAAAATGGGGGTGAGGTAGGGAATACACAGAGGCAAACATTGGGGGAGGACACAGATTGAAAAACAAACTGTATATTAGAAACAGGACCAAATCATTTGGAAAATAAAACTACAGGGAAAGAACATTTTAGAGTTGAGCAACTGGTGGGTAAGAATGTGAGCTTCTAAATTCTAAGAGAGAAAGATTTTTCTGAAACCTTGCAATGACTTACATGGGTAAGTTCAGTGTTAGTTCAATTAACTTGGAACTCACTCTGAGAGGCACGGTTAACTGAAGGACCTCACAATACCAGTCCTATCTGTAAGACCAAAGTCATATAAACCTTAAAGATGGCAATCTGGAGTCTCATGCAAGGGACATTCAGGTCTAAAGGGAAACAAAATCATCAGTGCCAAAATGTGGCTTGAAGCCCATCGGAAAACGCTGAACAGAGGCAGGAAGAAAGCAGGGAGCGTGTGTGTGTGTGGGGGGCGGTGCTAGGAACATACAGAACAGGCCAGGGCAGAACGAGGAGGAGGAAAGGAGGGATGGACGCAGGGAAGGGGTGCCGATGCTTGCTGCCAGCAAGAGGCATAAGGCTGTTTATGGGGGCCTGGCAATACACAGTCAATCCTCATTATTCATGGATTCCATATTGGTGAACTCACCTACTTGCTTGTAACCCCCAACTCAATATTCACAGCAATGCCATTATTTATGGACAGGTGCAGAGAAGCAAAAAAAAATTTTTTTTTTTTTAAAGATTTTATTTGTTTGACAGAGAGACACAGCAAGAGAGGGAACACAAGCAGGGGGAGTGGGAGAGGGAGAAGCAGGCTTCCTGCCGAGCAGGGAGCCTGATGCGGGGCTCGATCCCAGGACCCTGGGATCATGACCCGAACCGAAGGCAGATGCTTAACGACTGAGCCACCCAGGCGCCCCGAGAGGCAAAAAATTTGAGATGTCCAAGGTGCGTTCATTCCCACCTGAGGGTGAAACAAGGCAACACTCTGCCTTCTTGTCTCAGCCTCATACTGGAAAGAAGTGCCCTTTTTGTGGACTATTCAGTTCCACGTTTTTCACTCTGCTGTGCTCTTCCCTGGTGATTTTGCTGTTTACTATGGTTCCTAAGAGGAGTGCTAAAGTGCTGCCCCGTGTTCCTAAATGCAAGAGGCTGTGACGTGCCTTATGGGGAAGACACGTGTTAGATGAATTTTACTCAGGCAAGAGTCACAGCGCTGCTGTCTCTGAGTTCAAGGTAACAAATCAATAATATATATTACACAAGGTGTCTTCAAACCGAAACACAACACGAAACATGGATATTGACTGAGGGACTGACAACGATGTTGTCACCACAGGCTGGTAGCAACCAAACCCTTGATTTCTCCAGTTCACTAATTCAATGTTTGCATTAATTAACTTTAGAGAACACAACAAAAGTAAATAATGAGAATCGACTGTACCTGGCAGTGAAAATGGCAGTACTTAGGAGGGAACTACAAAAGTGACAGGATAGGGGCGCCTGGGTGGCATAGTTGGTTAAGCACCCGACTCTTGATTTCGGCTCAGGTCATGATCTCAGGGTCGTGAGATCGAGCCCTGCGTTGGGCTCTGCACTCAGCGCAGAGTCTGCTTGAGTTTCTCTCTCCCTCTCCCTCTGCTCCTCCCCTCAGTGTGAATGCTAGCTTGCTCTCTCTCTGAAATAAAGAAATCTTAAAAAAAAAAAAAAAAATGCAACAGGCTAGATGGACATCTGAATGACCTAACAGATCCATGGTCGTATGGCCTTCTGAGTTACTTTGCACGGAATCTCAAGGAGGAAGAAATGATAGAGAAATTCAATAGATGCTGTGAAAGCTGATGGCTGGTCTGCCCCTCACCTGTGTTGGTACTCCAGGCCTCAGAGTCAAGTTCACGTTTGAAACATTGCTGATTTGATTCATAAGTGGCTGGCGATTCTAAATGCATACACACAGAAGAATCAATACATTTTTTAAACAGAGTATATTTTAAATCACCTTTCTTGAGAAATCACCCTCCCAACATAACCTCTGAATGCCATTAGATACTGAAACCACATGGTTTACAGCTGAATTCCCTTAGAAAGCTAATTATCAGTAAGGTTTTACATTGTTTTTAACAGAGAAGGTATTTTGGACTGTTTATAGGACTCTGTCTAGGCTTGTTTCAATGAGAACACATTTTCTTGAGCTAACTAGGTATCATAAGGCAGCACTGCTCTGCCACCATTCAGCTAAGAGTGACTATTTCTGTCATAAGACAGGCCTAAGGATTATTGTTGTCCTGAGTGCTCACATTGGGTGAGAAACCATGAGGTCCTTGTACTCACATACATTTTGCGCTACACCACACAACAGCCCCATTTTACAGACAGGAAAATGGAGGCTCGGAGAACTCAAGGCTACACTGTTAATAAATACTAGGGCTGGAAAACAGAAGGACAGCTACCCTGTGCTGGAGTGGAGTTAGTAGAAAAGGCAAAAGGGAAATCAGTAAGGCAGAAAAGAGCAGGAGACGTAGGATCATCCTGGAAGGGATGGGATGAGCATCAAGCCCTCCCCAAGGACACAAGATGGTTATGCCAGCATGTCAACGTGCCCCCCGCCCACCACCTTCCCAGGCCCCCGCGAAGAGCATACCTGCTGTGCCTGGAGGCGATGCTGCAGCTGGAGCCTCAGCTGATTCGGCTGGTTCTGCACCAGGCCCGTGGGCCTGAGGCCTGGCCGGGGCTGCATGCGGAGTGTGGCGTAGCTAGGCCGCTGGCCCATGGTATGAAAGCTGGGGTCTTGCATGGGAGGATAGCTACCCTGGGCCATCTGTGCCTGGGACGCATACTGCTGTGGGAAAACAGCAGCCTTCTGCTCCAGCATGATGTTGGAGTCCTGACTTGAGAACTGTTCCGGATCTACTGCTTGGCTCTGAAGAGAAAGCCCCCAGATGACAAACAAACAAATAAAACCACTAAAAACAATAGAGTAAATATAAGGTGATTTTCTCTCACTGTCATGTATTTGACGCCTTTTACATTTACTACTCAAAGGAACTTAGCTTGACACCACTTTTCTTCCTAGAGAATATCTTTGTTCAACACACCCACGTCTGTGAGGAGAGAAGCGGGGTCGGGCCTGACTCCCAGCAACACTTCTTCCAAGGAGGGTAGAACGAGGCCATGACTACGGGACTCCTCCTCCTCACTCTGCCAAGCAGAGACTGACTTGGACTTTAAATTGCGGATGTCCCCTAGAAATGTTACCTTTTCTCGCTGATTTTTCATACCTGTAAAATCATTTTACTTAGACAACCACCTTGGTGCCTAGCTGCGATCAGCAGTGTTGGGGTACCTACCAACCTTTATTCCCATTCTGCAGCTAACAAAAACAGACCTGGAGATGTGAAGCAAGTTGCAGCAGGTCCATCTGGCTAGTTAAGTAGTGGGTTCCAATCCAGTTTGTGATTCAGCACCCGAGCTCTTCACCAGTGGGATATACTGCCTTTATGTCACTGTTTTCTGTGGCTGACAGAATTTCCTACAGTTTGCCACCATCTTATTACCTACTAGACGTATTTAATGTGTTTGTCGTTCTTGACTTCTTAAGGCTTCCTTATCTATCTGGGTCAGAATGAGGCAGGTGTAGAAAATCCAGAACTAATGCAAGGGGGAGCACCTCAGACCCGGGTGGCCTCTGAATGTCTGTGTCTAGGATAAAGGTGTACCTGGCTAATTCTCCTCCTTCTATTTCTAGGATGATTGTTCCAAACCTCTGGATATAAGGAGGGAAGGACCCAATCGCAAAAGCTCTTTTGCTTAGTCATGTCCTAGGCCTCACTCAGACCAGTCTATCCAGATTAGAGCAGGGGCCAGGCATCGCCCAGGATCCTGGGCTCACTGTCAGCGAGGCCCTGAGGCCCACCTGTGAGAACTGGGCCCGCTGCCCTCTCCAGCACAGTGTTAAAGATGTGGATGGAACCCACCCAGGGGGAACCATTCATTATTGAATTACTGCCCTAGCTACACCTACAAAACTATCTCCGAACTTGAAATATTTGCCCATCTTTAACAGAGAAGAAATTTAATTAAATAATTTCCACTTTTAAAGATTTTTAAAAATTTACTATTTATTTGACAGAGAGAGAGAGAGAAAACACAAGAGGGGAAGCAGGAAAGGGAGAAGCAGACTCCCTGCTGAACAGGGAGCCGGAGGTGGGACTCGATCCCAGGACCTCGGGATCCCGACCTGAGCTGAATGAAGGCAGATGCTTAACCGACTAAGCCACCCAGGCACCCCAGTAATTTCCATTTTTAAATAAAACACACAACTCTGATGCGTACAAATAAATCCATTTGTACTCTCCATTTCCCCTGACTCCACTGAATAATGTTTCTATAATTCAGTTTAATATGATGATACTATAATGATGATGGATGTGATGAGACAAAATAGAAGACAAAGAAAGGAGACTAAAAATATTAATGAGGAGATGACACTAGCTTTGATAAAAACAAGTGCTATAAGTCGCTCAGCAGTCCCAATAGCCACATTTTTAAATGTCACTTGGACAAAACTCGAGGATAACAATACTGAAGAGGCTGACTTCTAACTACCGCTGAAGCAGAGCCAACCCACAGGAAACACTTAAATTCCATACTCCTTTCTCGATTTACTTCAGGTTATATCATGTAACCTTCTCAAGTCATTTCTATTTCTTTCCATTCTGCTGCTCTCGATATGAATTGACGAGTCTTCATTCACCCCCTACCCCCGATGTCTGCTATACTTCGGGCAGGATGACAGTACTGTTCCTGTGCTTCAGAGAAGCCCCCGATGACTCTGCATGGCCTCTGACAGACCCTCCCGACACGCCACACGTCCGAGAACTAGCCTGCACACGGGAAGGTCCTTTCCAACAGTAAGAAATAAAGAGGATTTTTGTTGCTGAGAAAAGAGGAAGACGGTACCAAGACTGTTTTTTTTCTAAATGTGTGGCTGTTGTTACTCTTTATAAAGTAAACCAGGATGTCTGCTTCCCGCAAATTTAGGTGGGTAGCCAAATACAGAAAATTCTACGTTATTGCATGAGACTATGCTAGGTTGTTTATTCTATTATTGCTGTAAAGTACTCTTTAAAGCAGAGAATTACTTTAACCAACTAATTATCAGGAGGAGGAAAGCTAAATAAGCACATTAAGACTGGTTAACTTCCTTATATTCCCATTTATGCTTAAATATCAACCCACACAAAGGTAAAAATGACTAATGAACTGCAGCTACTTCTAAAATGACTTCTGCTAACTTATGTGCAAAGTATTCTTTTAGTACAATACTTCCTATCACCAGCCCACTAATGTAAAGATTTAATAGGATGATCGGGGCACCTGGGTGGCTCAGTCGTTAAGCGTCTGCCTTTGGCTCAGGTCATGATTCCAGGGTCCTGGGATCGAGCCGCACAGCAGGCTCCCTGCTCAGCGGGAAGCCTGCTTCTCCCTCTCCCACTCCCCCTGCTTGTGTTCCTTCTCTTGCTGTGTCTCTGTCAAATAAATAAATAAATAAAATCTTTAAAAAAAAAGATTTAATAGGATGATCATGGATGCTGACTGGTTTTTTAGACGAAAGTGCTCTAGGCCATTGCTCCGTTCTTGACTTCCCTGTTCTCTGCTCCTCATGGGTCCCTCCCTGTCATTAGGTGAGCTGGCCCAGACTTTCTGCTTTTCAGCTCAGTAACCTGAATTATATGTAAAGCACATTTTTAGTGTTTTCCATTCCCGGGCAAAAGTTTATGTGGGGGTAACAAGGAAGGCAAGAAAGAAAACAGAGCTAGCTTGTTATGAGATAAAGAAGTATTCTAAAAAGCAGACTGCAAATCATCTTTAAGCAAACGATAATGGACAATTTCGTGCCCATGAGAGTGCTGGGCCCCCACCAGCCTCCCTCGGTGCATACCTGGCTGACCAGTTCGGGTATTCCGAGAGCTCTGTCAATCTCCTCGAGGCCATCAAAATTCCGCAAGGCCAGATAGAGCTGGTCCAGGAGAGCTCCTTCATCACTTGGAGATTCTGCTGCAGGATGTGGACACAGCAAGTCATCTGGAGAGCTGCCAAATGGCTGCCTGTAAAGAGACAAACTTCATCTTGGGCCATGGAAAAGCTAGTAGATTAGAGAACATTTTTTTTTCTCTTAAAAGTTGATGAAAGTCAACCAATTGATTTCCAGGGTCTTTGTAATAAAATACCGTACCAGCCAGATAGAACAAAATGACAACTCCCAATAACAGACACACTTTATTCAGGGCCTAACACAAGCCAGACCCAAATTGAGGCATCGGATATATAGTTTTTGTTGTTACTGCCCCCGTTTTAAAGCTGGCAAAGCTAAATAAATGTATAATCATCTTGTAATAAGAAAAATGCTTCTAAAAATAAGAGACATACAAGTAAAGCTGGCAAAGCTGAGGCTTAGGGAGGTAAAGCCACGTGTCAGAGATCACATGAACCAACACCGCAAAGCCGATGCCAGCAGGCACCCGTGTGGTTTCAGGGCCCGCCTGATGACCATATTTCTACAAATCTACAGATTTCTCAGGCATCTATATATACACTTTGCCCTGAAGTAATCAAAGGATTTTTCTGAACTTTAGTAAGAAAGATAAATTCGAGCAGCCATATTTCATATGAGGCTGTGATGACCCACCTGGGTAAGACTAGAGACCTGTAAAGCATAAAAGCTACATTAATTTTTTTGAATTCAGCTGCTGATAGACTAACTTTGGCCAGACAAATACGAAATTTCTTAGTCATGCATAAGCAGGCATTGTAAACATTTCTTAAAGCCCTCAGGAAGTGTGGCTCTCAGCTTTTCTGAGTTAGACAGTCAAGAAAAGTAGATCATGAATGTACAAATTATATTTGTTATTATATAAGGTCATAGGTGATATAAGCATAACACTAAATTCCAAACTCTATGGTATATAAAACTCCTATAATTTAAATCAACTGACAAGTTGGAGGGGTGTTTAAAAAGAGCTTCCGAATTAGTTTAATATCAGAAGGGAAAATGACACTTGTATTTTGCCATAAGAGTCTAATTTGTACTCTTAGAGTTACCATATGATGTTCTGGAGAAAAGACAAGTTTACGAGTAAGTAGCTTCATTCTTAAGCAAGTGAGAATAGATCCATCAAAGGATGAAGTTCTCTACCTAACTCAATTTTATATGCCATGTTTTCTAAAGACAGCTTAATATACCACTCTGGCCCAGAGTCCTGAAATGCTGACTACTAAAGTCAACAATTAATTTCAAGGGCACCTGGGTGGCTCAGTCGTTAAGCGTCTGCCTTCGGCTCAGGTCATGATCCCAGGGTCCTGGGATGGAGCCTGCATCGGGCTCCCTGCTTCTCCTTCTCCCACTCCCCCTGCTTTTGTTCCCTCTCTCTCTGTCAAATAAATAAATAAAATCTTAAAAAAAAGTCATTTATAATACAGTGCATTAAAAAACAACTTATGCCCTCCATTTATCCCCAGTAACTTGTAAAGAAAATCGCTCAACTAAGGGCACCCTTGGTGATACCTGCTGTCCCTGGCCCCAAGCCCGCATTCCCACTGCCTCTGCCCGCCACTGCAACCTGGCTGTGCGGCCACCACCAACACGCCGAGCCGTGTGCGACGCAGCCAACCCAGTCCATTCAAAGGTTCCCATGTTGCTAAAGGCAACCATCACTCTTGGAGACTCGTGCTCCGCTGTGTTGGGGCCTTTTCTACACCTGCCTCTTCTATCATTGCCTTGCTTCTCAGTAACACATCATTCCTGGAAACGGTTCCTCCTGCCTTTCCTGCTTCTCCAGAATCCGCCCTCTCCCAGAATTAAGTTTTGAAACACAAGGGTGATCAGATCACTCTGCTGATGCTACACTTAGGAAGTGGGAGGAAGGAGATGTAGAAAAGCAGCAACAAGGAGGAGAAAAACCACAGAACCGCATGTCACAGAAGCAAAAGGAGGAGGAAATTCCCCAAAGGAGTGACCAACATTTGGATGTGGTTAAGTTTCATGAAAAAAGAGTTCAAGTCAGCCAAGAGTGAATGTTGTCTATTTACCAAAGGGCTTATACCTGGGACCTCACTCCCCAAAGATTCTAGTTACAGGAGGCATTAAAGGATTTTCTTTGTCTAGCTTTATTCCCTAATTTTTCAACTTCTGTTTCTTCCCACACAAGCATACCCCTTCAATGATGACAGGCTAGGGTGAAATCTACTCTCTCTCTCTTTTTTTTTTAAATTTTATTTATTTTTCAACAGAGACAGAGAGACAGCAAGAGAGGGAACACAAGCAGGGGGAGGGGGAGACGGAGAAGCAGATTTCCCGCTGAGCAGGGAGCCTGATGTGGGGCTCGATCCCCCAGGACCCTGGGATCATGACCTGAACTAAAGGCAGACGCTTAACGATTGAGCCACCCAGGCACCCTCTCTCTCTCTTTTTTAAAAGATTTATTTGACACAGAGAGAGCGAGAAAGAGAGAGAGAGAGAGAGAGTGCACGCGTGCATAAGTTGGGGGGGGGCACGAAAGGGAGAAGCAGGCTCCCCGCTGACTCTGGGATCATGACCTGAGCCTGACTTAAGCTGTGAGCCAAAGGCAGACGCTTAATCAACTGAGCCACATAGGTGCCCCTGAGATCTACTCTCTTAACTCTGGGAAGCCTGAGGGTTCTGCATGAACACAGACTCCCCAGTTTTGCATCAGACTGAAACCCAGTGTCAGAAGGGAAGGGAGGTACAGTCGCCCTTTGCAGGACAAAGCCACCCTAGGAAAGATACATCCAAATGCGTAAAGGGAATAAAAACTAATGCAAATGCTTATTTGCATTTAAAACAATTTCCAGCATAGTAAAATCACCCATTTTTGCTCCATGCTTTTCTTTTCTTAATTAAAAAAAAAAAATCAAAGCAATGCATGATACAGAGACTGAAAAGTCAAACAGTACCTCCAGGCCTTTCTACTTTGGTCAAGGCCCTTGTCAACTCATGCTGGGACTCTCAAGATGCTTTCCTGTTTATAGCCTCTCTCCAATTCTCCTTATACAATGTTGTCAGGTTCATTTTCCCAAAACAAACTTTACTGAGCTGACTCAAAATTCTTATTTCAGCTCTCCCGGAAACGTCCACATCTCTGGACAGGTGGTGGTGGTGGAATTTAAGGACACATATACTTTGGTAAAGCCGAACCTTTCCAGACTTAATGTCCACAACTTCCCTGTGAGCCCCAGCCACTCTGGGCAACTGATCTTTCTCCAGAAGATGCCTGTACACCACTATAAGGCCAAGACTTGTCACTCCATGCTTCCCCGTCTCTTTTCCACTTAAAATTGATATTGGTATTTATGTTAAAAAACACCAACTTTGGACTGTACCCAGTGAGGAGATCTTAAATCTCCTTGTTGGGCCCAGTACTCGAAACTGCATAGGTTCAGTAAATTTCCAGTTGATGAAAATAAAAGGCTCCTGATCTAGCCAGGGTATCATACTTTATACTCAGAAAAATACACTGCGTTGTGGCTTGATATGATAAACTTGGGCATACTACAAGTCTATCACTTCCCTGAGAGACATCATAGTATAACTGGCTTATGGAAAAAACACCAATCCAGACTTTCAATCCCAACTTTATAAATGCCTACTTATTACCCTGCATTTTGGGCAATTACAAATACAGTTACAATCTAGACAGCATCTGACAGACATTACAATATTAAGACAAGGATGAAATTCAGAGGAATAAAGGAAAGAACACACACAGGGCACAGGCTGGCGCAAAATGATTAATAAACTAGCAAAGGATAATCTGTCATCAACAGAAACCTTGTTTCTTGAAATCTGCACTTTTATTTATGAACTAGCAAAAGAGGAAGGATGGCGATAAGAAGGGGAATAAGGTCAATTCTGAGCTCATGTCTGAGAAACCATACCATTACCACTACTTTTTGTATCTTCAAAATTCCACAGTAAAGTTAACAGCTACCACATGATAAGAAATAAACAAAAGCAACTTTACTTAGATGATTTCAAACCAAAGAAAACCAAATTAACTCAAGAATTTTGACCTTAATGTGAAAGCAAGTTTTTCATGGAAGGCAGCTACTGTATTTCAAGACAAAGTCACTTTTATAAATCCAACAGAAATCGTCAAGAAATCATCCATAAATTTGGGGCTGTATTTTAAATATCTCTTTTACATACTACATCAAGGAAAATAAAACACAATGAAACTACAGAAAATGGAAATTCAGCTATAAATACATGAGTATGAGAATATGTTTGCGATTGAAGGGCTAACCTACAGTCTTTTTGAAATGTGTACATAAACTAATGCTGGGATCAGAACACATTACAAACCTACCCCTAAACAGGGAGGCAGTAAAACTACAAAATGTTAATGATGATACTGAGGAAGGGCATTTAAAAAAAAAAAAAAGATGATAAAGCACTGCTTTTCTTTTCAAAAGAGATGTGGTTAGAACCTTTGTTGTCCATCACTTCTGAATGCTTATGACAATAAGATCACCATCAAGTTGGTCACAACTTTCTTCCAAACTGAATTATTTAGAATAAGAGATGGGGGGGGGTGAGTGGCTGGAAAAACGGAAATAACTTTCACAGGGATGAAAATGTTAGGTTTTGTCCACAGGGCGGTCATGCGAAGAAACTGAACGAGCACAAGGATAGAACAGGGGCAGTGCCCAGGCCCAGAGACTCGCCCGCAAACCCTGCGCGCCGCCGCCAAGACCCGGCTCTGCAGAAACTGCCATTCTTCCAGTTTTGCTTTAAGAGGCCTCAGCTGTTTGGGCAACAGTGAGAATCCTAACTTTGGGCCTAGTATTCTCTAGGAACCGATCTTTGACATTTCATCCAAAACAATGATCAGGCACTGGATTTAATGACTGTACCACATTTTTATTACGTGCCAGTTTCCATGGAAACGGGTGGCTTTTTAGCATATCAAATAAACACATTTAGAAAAAGCGTAACACTCACTGACACCATGAAATTAGACTCAATGAACTGGAAGAACCGAAGAAGTACGACGGCGGTGGTTGCTTGGGCGACGCTCTACACCCAAGCAGGTGCACTGACCGAGGCTGCAGGCCGCCCCTGTGGCCCATCCAGCGGGAGTGCCCAGATCGCGTGCCGTTCTTGCTCGCTCGGTCCTTCTCCCGCCTCAGTTCTGCTCAGTGCATGGTGGGGGGGCCAGAGATGCTGGGGCTCATTAGAAATGCAGGTCCCACCCAGACCCACCTTTTAATGAGACCCCAGGGGTGATTCAGAGGCACTGCAGGGTTTGAAAACACTAGTTTCTCCCCCTAAGTGAAAGCAAGATAGCTGGTAAGCAACCAGCCCTCCTTCCTTGTCTCGAGACCGTTATTAAAGCACTCTCCCTAATTTTCTTCCAGTGAAATAACTAGCCCCCTACTTTTCCCTCATATATCTTATTGCTGGGCTCACATTCATCTTTTGATATTTTTGTTTTTAAACTTCACTGAATCTTTTGAATCCCTTACTCTCCCTTAAGATACAGAAAGGAAGACGGGTACCATACCACAACTCCAAGCTGTGCAATGCCGACTATGACAAAGTGTTAGGTCTTGGAGTAGGACTCACTCTGAAACCTGTATTTTTTTTAAAAGATTTATTTATTTGCGAGAGAGAGAAAAAAAAAACACGTGAGTGGGGGGAGGGCAGGAGGAAGAGGGAGAGAGAGAATCCAAGCAGACTCACCGCTGTGCATGGAGCCCAATGCAGGGCTCTATCTCAGGACCCTGAGATCATGACCTGAGCTGAAACCAAGAGTCAGACGCTCAACTGACTGAGCCACCCAGGTACCCTGAAACCTGTATTTTTAAAAAAGATTTATTTATTTGAGAGAGAGAGAGAGAGAAAGAGAGCGCACAAGCACGCGTGAGAGAGCATGAGAAGGGGGAGGGGCAGAGGGGGAGGTAGAAGCAGACTCCCCGCTGAGCAGAGAGCCCAATTCTATTCAGGGCTCGATCCCAGGACCTGGGCATCATGACCTGAGCTGAAGGCAGATGCTTAACCGACTGAGCCACCCAGGTGCCCTGAAACCTGTATTTTTAAAAAAACAAATAAGAAACTCTGAAAATGTACTCTACTTTTATGAAATTTCAGAAACCCTGTTGACTTTCATCATCTGTGAATTTGATAAGAATATTACATTATTTTAAACTAGAATAATCTCCAATCATTGAGCCTTCAACTCCAACTCTTTATCTATGAACCTCAAGGCCAAACTGCTATAGTTTAAGTTTTCTAACAAGTTTGCTTCCTGGAAAACACCACGGGCATCCTTTAAGTTCCTACAGTGCCTTCTGGCTTAGGCTTCTCTCTCTCTGCATAGGGTCTCTTTGCCCACCCAACCAGTCACGTGGTACCATCACCTAGGGCTCAAGGTCACCTGAGCAACACCTGCTTTCAGTGTGCTACTAAAAACAATGAGATTACGCATAGAATATAACTGTGATGTTGGCTTTGCAGGGAATAATGGAACTTCAAAGAGGCAAGCACAGGACAAAACAAAGACCATGTATGAGCTAAAATTTGAGCATCCTGAGCCACTGGTGATAGGTGTGTTTTTACCCGTAAAGCAATAAGAAGAGCTGGGGCTTTGGGCCAAAGAGAAATAAAAGGACTTAACTTGAGGCTGCTGGACTGAACTAAGGGAACCTGGAGTAGACCCCCTCCTCTGGCAGAGAGTACTGCAAATTTGCTGTTAAGAAAAGTATCCACAATGGCAACCCTAGATGTTTCAATGGACAAGATGCACTTATGAACTTCCAATGCAAGATTACCAAAATACTGAGGGAAATACGCCTTCATGAGTGAGAGCCAATATTGGATTTAGACCTCCTGAGAAATTTAGATATTGGAATTATCAGATAAAGAAATTCAGAAAAGATGATGAGTGTAATGCTTAAAGATATAAAGATGGAACCACAAGAATAAGCAAACAATGAGACTGTGAAAAGCAGACCAGGCAAATAACGTTTTTAGAAATGAAAAACATGATTGGACTAAACATAGCTGAAGAGATAATTAAGGAACTGGATAATAAATTATCCTGATGTAGTACTGAGAGATGAGGAGATAGAAAATACACGGATTAAGAAAGTAGAATGTATTTCAGCGGGGAGGGGCAGAGGGAGAGGCAGAGGGAGAGAGAGAATCTTAAGCAGGCTCTACGCCCAGTGCAGAGCCCAACACGGTGCTCGATCGCACAACCCTGAGATCATGACCTGAGCTGAAATTAAGAGTTGGACGCTTATCCGACTGAGCCACCCAAGTGCCCCTGGAGGGTAGAATTTTTAAAAATCCAGTGTAGGCACAGAAGGTGTAACATGTCTAACCACAATCCCAGAAGGAAAGAATAGAGAAAATGGAGGGGGGCAGTATATAAAGAGATAATGGCTATAAATTTTCCAGAACTGATGAAAAAACTCACATCTACAGATTAAAAAAAGTACAGCATACACCAAATACCGAGCAGTATAAATAAATCTGTACCCAGACACGTTGTAGTAAAGGTACAATACAGAAAATACAAAGAGTATTTCAAAAGCAGCTAGAGAGAAAAGACCCACAAAGAAAAATTATTAGACTGCTAATCAGAACCAAAAAATCTCAATCAAACATGATCACATACCACTTCCTTTCTCAAAAAAATTTTCAATGGCAATCACAGATGTGTACTTCTGAAAAATAATGCAATATATGTTAAGAAAAAAAAAAGAAGAAGAAGATAGCCGGAGGGGAAGAATGTAGGGGAGTAAGTCGGAGAGGGAGACGAACCATGAGAGACGATGGACTCTGAAAAACAAACTGAGGGTTCTAGAGGGGAGGGGGGTGGGGGATGGGTTAGCCTGGTGATGGGTATTAAAGAGGGCACGTTCTGCGTGGAGCACTGGGTGTTATGCACAAACAATGAATCATGGAACACTACATCAAAAACTAATGATGTAATGTATGTTGATTAACATAATAAAAAAATAAGAAAAAAATTTTCAATGGCTTAAAGAAAAAAGTCTGAATTCTTCAGTTTGGTATTTAAGACCTCCTATAAATCTATTACTAATCTCTTCCTGCCAAATCTTCTCATATTGCCTTTACTATACTGTTTTAAGTGGTAAAATATATGTCAACAGAAAACCAGACAATTCTCTGTTACCGTAAACACGGGTTGTTTCCGTAACATCCAGGCTCTGACTATGCTGTTTTTACCTGCTGGACTGGCTTCCTGCCATCGCTGCCTCCTGAATCACACCTTTCCTTCAAGACTGAACCTTCTCCAATCACTCCAGTGGGACGCTCTCTCCCAATTTATTTCTCTTACAGCATTTATAGTAGTATACTACCTTATATTAGTTACTAATGTACATCTTATTTTCCAACTAAATTATAACGTTTTAAAGACATGCCCTAGGTCTAACCTGATTTTTGGATTTCTCCCTCCCCTATACCCCCTGTCCAATAACTGATGATATAGTCTGAATACATGAAAACTGGCCAGGACCAACTATTTAGGAGGAAACGATTAACTTCTGGCAGAGGTCTAAAATAACTTAGAGAACTCATCATGAACCACTCTTCTCTGGGATTTCCTGGGTACTCAGGACTCACCTGTTTTGGCTGGCAAAAGATGCCTGGTCTATAGGCAGGATGCTTTCAGGCCACGGGGCAGTCTGATTTGGAGGAGCTTGCTGTTGGCTATACTGAGGTCCCCCCATGTTCATTTCTAATTCAGATGGCCCTAAAAAGAGAGAAGACAAAAACCTTTACAACTCGTCATCAAGGAAGTGCCTATTTCCTCTATGTGATATAAAGTGAAATACCTGGTTTATATAAAATGGAAAAGACAGACGCATAATAATTAGGTAAAAATAGTAAGACTGACTTTTTGTTCTGAAATGGAAACAAAGGCAATAAATATCAAGGCTTATCACCCACTTTAGGCAATATATACAGTGGTAGCTCTAAACTTTTGGAAATGAAGACTTTTTATAGTCTCTCTTTGAGAGAGAGAGAGAGAGAAAGAGAGCAAGGGGGCGGGGTGGAGGGGCAGAGGGAGAGGGAGAGAATCTCAAGCAGACTCCCCACTGAGTACAGAGCCCACTGGGGGTGGGGTGGGTGGAGTGGGGGGCTCGATCTCATGACCCTGAGATCATGACCTAAGCCAGAATCAAGAGTCAGAGGCTTAACTGATGAGCCATCCAGGCACCCCAGCACCCTGACCTTTTAGTTTTGTTATGTGGGTATATCTTATTGATATTTACTGTATGGGAAATTCACATTGGAAAGTAGAAAAAAACAATTATTCATTCATTTAAAATAATTACAATAAATCCACTCTGTGTTAACATAAACAAGCTCTTTTTTTTCTTCTTTTAAAGATTTTATTTACTTATTTGACAGACAGAATGAGAGAGCAAAGCAGGGGGGAGCGGCAGAGGAAGAGAGAAGCAGACTCCCTGCTGAGCAGGGAGCCCAATGCAGGGCTCAACCCGAGGACCCTGGGATCACGACCTGAGCCGAAGGCAGACGCTTAACCGACTGAGCCACCCAGACGCCTCTAAACAAGTTTTTTAAATAAGAAATGAAAAAAATCCTTTTACTGGCATTGTTTTAGATTTTTGAAAATCCGTACTTTAATGTTTGGATTGATAGAGGAGAGCCAGAGACTCCTACGTGCTCCCACATTCCACCTATGGTGATATCACACAGCATGTAACTTCCAGAATTCGACTGTATGCTTGTGAGAGGTGAGAGTGAAGAAGGCCAGGAGTATCTCAGGATTATTATGGAAATAGTTTAGCCTTACAGACCCCCTGAAAGGGCATCAGGGTCCTGGACCATACTTCTGAGAAGCGCTAGATCACTTGTTCCTAAACTTTTATTAACTGTAATTCAGTTAGCTCTCCCAGAAGAGAGAGGGTGGAACAGAAAGAAGGCCCAGACAACTCAGATGTGCTCTTTCTTAGAAGTTCTTTTTAGAGGTTTAAAGCTAATGGATGACACGAGCTTTTCAATGATTTTATTGTTATCACCATCTATAGACCTGTCTTCCGTTAAAATAGGTAATTTTCTGTTGAGTTCAGGGTTTTTTTGAATTTATTAAAAATCAAGAGAAATTCAGCTACAGAATACACAGCTCAAAGGCCAGGTGAGGTGCTCTTCAGTAAAGAAATATGGAAAATAAATTGAATTTCTGGATATAAGGGATTTATTAATTATGGTATTTATTTATTTAGTATTTCAAGTAACCTCTATAATCAACATGGGGCTCAAGAGTGACATGCTTTACCAACTGAGCCAGGTAGGTGCCCCTTAATTATGATATTTTAATGAATGAATCAATACATTAAAAAATTTCTCAGTTTAATTTTGCATGAAAATCTGGTCATTTTTAGCACTGTTCCACAGAAGCCTCAAATTGTATGAACTTATGTTTGGAAACCACTCATCAATTCGAAGTACATTCTCCGCAGAAAGGCTATCTGAATGTCACTCTCAGAAATAAGCCAAAAATGTGCTGAGCAATTACATAACTAGGTAGGAAAGCGGAAGCCAGAGGTAGGATGAGAATTCTGCATTGTCTTGTCAAAACAATCCTGGTACCTTTCCGTTAATGATTTAGCTCTTACTCATCGTGCAATATCTAAGTATATGAAAAAGTACATAAACATTAACTTACCTGAATTATGCTAACATGCAAGATTTAGAAGAAGGTTAATATGTCAATGATTAAGAAAACAATCTCATGTATGAGTTGTACAGACCATTAACCTTTTTTTTTTTAAATGACAGTTTTACCGAAATATAACTGACATGCCACACAATTCACTCATTTAAAGTATATGACTTAGTGGGTTTCGGTATATTTGCAGAGCTGTGCAACCATTACGATAATCGGGTTTAGAACGTTTTTATTCCCCCCAAAAGAAACCCCATGACCACTAGGAGTCACTCCCCATGTCCCCCATACCCCAAGCCCTAGGCAACCACTTACCTACTACTTTCTTTCTCTACAGATTTGTCTGTTCTGGGCACTTCATACAAATGGTGTCGTATAATGTATCAGACCATTAATCTTAATAACATGTGAACTGTATCCAAATAGAATTTTAGCGATCCTCACATTTTGTGAGACGTTCTAAGAAGACCTTGTACCTTCAGTGAGGACCCTGGAAAGTCTGGTTTAATAGTCTAGGATGGTGGCCCAAGAATTTGCATCTTGTCCTGAGATGATTCTGATGATCACCCAGAGTTAGGAACCACTGCTGTAACACTGAAATGTTTTTAAAAAATATATGTATAACATTTACAGTGTGACACTCCAATTCACTCCCCCCAAAGGTTGAAATTAGGTAATTTAATAAAAATAAAACACCATAAATGTAGTTCGTTCTTTAATGTAACTAGAAAGCTTTTCAGATTCTATGATTCTATAGAGTTCTAGCAAAATCTCCCTTATGATAGCTTGCCATGAGGGGAATCACCTAAACTGCAAATGAGGAGCATATCCTCAAAGAACTTTTGGAGCTGTTACTGTCTTCTAAGAAAGCAAGGAGATTAAAAGTAAAGAGTGCTAGAGGGGTGCCTGGGTGGTTCAGCTGGTTAAGCGTCTGCCTTTGGCTCAGGTCATGATCCTGGCGTCCTGGGATTGAGTCCCACGTTGGGCGGCCTGCTCAGCGGGGAGTCTGCTTCTCTTTCTTCCTCTGCCCCTGCCCCCCGCTTGTGCTCGCATGCGCTCTCTCTGTCAGATAAATAAATAAATAAAATCTTAAGAAAAAAAAAAGAGCACTAGAACTACCTTACCTAGATTCATGACCTGAGACTGAAGCATCTGTCTTTGGCCAGGCTGGCTGTTGGGTCTCATGGGGATGCTGGCTGTTGGGTTCCGAATCATACCTCCTTGGATTGGCCGGTTCATGGCACTGGTGGGAGCAGCACAGGTGACTCTCACGGCAGAACTCTGTGGTGCCCATTCCCCAGATGGCATAGTGGGCCGGGAAGCATTACCACCCATCATTCCTGCAGGCAAGCCAGAGGAAACAGAGACATGGGGTAACTGAAAACATAGTCAGCACGTATGAACACCAGATGATCTCACTCTGTGGAAGACAATCATTCTGTAATACACAGTTGGCCCAATAGGTAACGCCCTCGTTGGGACAGACGCAGACCCTTGGCTAAGAAACAAGAGTTGGCAATTTCTACAGTTGCTCAAAGCACAGACTTGCCACTCTTCATAGTTCGGAAAAGCTGTTAAAATTGTTCCCATATGTACTTAGAAACAGGTGCTGTGGTGTGTGGATAACCCCAACTTCCTTCCTCAGGAAGTGAATCACATTAGCTGATCTACACGTCAGTGCTTTACTTTCCAAAAGGGAGGTGAGGCTAAGAGAAACAAGGTTTAAACTGATAATCAATACTCTGGTTATAAATCTGAATCACAGAATATCCCATGAAGCCGATGTCACATTTTTAAATCCTCAGCTCCCTTTCAGACTACTATAATTGTTAAGCTTCAAAATTGACCATGGTAGCCTCTAAAACATGAAGAAATTACAGGATCTTTCTACCACAGTTTTTTATATCCAAGGCAAGGGAACTCCTCCTTATAGGGTACTTCAATATACCTGGACCACCACATTCCTGATCACATAGATCTAGAATGGGTTAGGGCAGATTGGTAAAATCTTTTTATACTTGAGATATTATCAGTTATTTAACACTTAACAATAAGAGCACAATACTCCAAGCAGTATCAAGTGTTTACTCTCTCTGGCCTGGCCCCTGGGGACGCTGACAATGGCCAAATATTGGCTAAGACTTGATGTTCTAAAGGGGAAAAAAAATCCCAGTGAGAACCCCGCATTTCAAAATGTTTAATGATGGATATATAAAAGTTTTGCTTTCATTATGGGGCGCCTGGGTGGCTCAGTCGGTTGAGCATCTCCCTTTGGCTCAGGTCATGATCTTGGGGTCCTGGGATCAAGTCCCATGTTGGGCTCCTTGCTCACTGGGGAGTCTGCTTCTCCTTCTGCCTCTCCCCACCACCGCTCATGCTTTCTCTAATAAATAAAATCTTAAAAAAAAATAAAAGTTGTTTTCAAATAGATGGCTTGCTTTCATTTACTTTAATTACAATAACTAAAAATAGGGTATATTTAAGAAGCAGAGGGAACATGTATTGTGGGTGGCTTTTCACTTGTGAAATGAGAATGTGCTATGTCAGGATGATAAGGAATAAAGGATAATTAATTTGAAGAAGTCACAGAACAATATTATAGTAATATATATTTTAAAAACCATTTGAAGATTAAATTTGAATTACACAAATGTATTATGGGAGAATAGGCATTTTATTTTTCCAAAAACCTGGTCTCTAAATAATATAACAAGATTACGGCAAGTCCAGAAAGCAGAAGGAAAAACGACCCGCAATTCAACAACATTCCTGCAATTATAGTAACTGGGGTCTCAATCTCTTTCAGGCTTTTTCTTTTTCTTTTTTGAAACAAAGCACAGGCACTGTTATGATCTTCAGAGTCTGGACACCAGTGATCTCCAGGCTGCCCAGATTTGAAAACAGGTATACCCCTAAATTCCTCCCTCCAAGACCTCTCCAAGAACTCAGAACTTCTTGTGTTCCCCTAATAAGGAGGCACTTTTAGTAAGTCACTGGGGCTCCTTTTCTGTTACAGAATGTTGCAGAAAGCAGTATTTTGTTTACATAAATCAATAATTTATCTTAAATTATAAAATTAATATGGTCCTTATTTCTGTGAATACATAAAGCAGTGAAGTAGTGAGTGTCTGGCACATATGGTAGGCGCCCAATAAATATTTGTTGAAGGAATCAACGATTTTAATACAGCATGGTACACGTTTCCCCACAAATTGCTTGCTCATCAATACCTGAAAATAAATAAATCCAACTTTTCCCCTTAAACTGAATTCTCATTTTCAGCCAGCTGTCTAAAATGGCAATGCGTATGCAGAGATTAAAGACTAAGCTAAAAGAAAAAAACAAGAACAAATATAAATTCTTTTCATAATATCTATTTCTTTCAATGCCTTTTTCCTGAGTACTTCATTTTGTCAAAGGAAGAAGGCTGTAAATTGTGAGCGTTCATTAGGAAACTCAGCATCCTGCTACTAGGTCTGTGATAAATAGATATTATAGGGTACAGGACGTGGTGGTAATAGCAATCACTGCTGCTCAGATGATTTCTAGCCTTAATTAGCTGGAAGTGTGAGAATGTGGTAGTTGTGATGACACTGAGTACCATCTAGCAAATGTGCAGGGGCAACTTGGTAGATACCTGAAGTCATAGCAAGTCAAGGTTGAAACCAGATCACAGGCAAAGTCATATATCTTCAAAAAGGGAGCCCTGGACCCAGTACTCTTAGATCAAGCATATTACCATGTAAAGTTCTTTATTTTTAATTAATATTTTTCTGAAGAACTATATCATTTATAAGTATGAAAAGTTGGCTGAATTTTAAACTTTCATTCTGAAATTCTCCAAAAACAAATCATCAATTAATAGGAAGTTTTGGGATTATCAGCAGATTACAGGAGATGCCAGCAGCCACCAAATCATTTTACACGTAACCCTACAATGTCTAGAACAGTAAACTGGAATAGAAGACATAAGCCTATGCTATAGGATTAATGATTAGAAACCTCGTAAAAGTAATGATCACAGAATAAAACAGTCAGCTTACTGGAATGTTTCCCAATGCTTCACATGCCACTCTCCCAGTCAAAGTTTGTAGAATTTTCTTACCTTCTAGTATTAGTTTCTAACATAAAAAAAAATTCATTTGAAAAATTCTACTACTTTGATGTGGATGAATACATCATTAAGTTAAATAACCCACCAATAAAGTAACAGTGCATTTGAGCCCTTACCTGTGCTACTGTTCCCTAAATTTCCTTGGTTTCCTATCATCCCTTGATTACCCATCATTCCTGGCTGAGGTATCACTGAGTAGGGACTACTGTTTCTGATTGGTGGGAAAGGTCCAGCACCAGTTGGGCTTTGCAATGTGATGTCAAGTGGTAAATTCTGGTTTGGCAATAACCTGCCCAGTTGCCCTGGTCGTGGGTTATTAAAAGCTAAGGAGAAAACAAATGAAAATTGAAGGTTAATATAGGATAATGGAAAAAGAACAGCAACAGAAGCAGTGATCAGGGAAAATGCTGTCTGTAAAATATCAAAGATATGCACATCAGGGACCAATTGCCTACGTAAAAGACAAACTCACAGACAAAAAAACAAACAAAAAAAAACCAAAAAAAAAACAACCATATGCAGCACAAAAATTTAATCAACAGGTCTTTTAACTCTTAACAATCTTGCAAAAAGAGAGGAAAAAACCCCCATGTCTTTTACCATATATTTTCCTCCCCAACACTAATTTCTAACATTTAATCCTATTTGCTAGGTAAAACACTCGTATGGTCTTCTCCATATGTGCCATTATCGGAATTTAGGAGTCCTGCTTTGTCACAGCTATGAAGCTACAAACCTCTCCTGTATAGAGCCCCAAACCTAGACACGTGTGGTTTGGACATAGCATTTCTTAACTGGACTTTTCTAGAAGTAGAATTTGGTTAAAAGTACCTATTTGCCTTGGAAGTTAAAATCTTTTAAGTGTGAACTCTGCCCCCTAAAGTCAGTATTAAAGATTTAGGGCCCTGTTTAATCTTCTAAATACAGCTTCTTTAAATTCCGGACACATTCAGATTTGAAATGATTCTTATGGTGGACGGACAAGAATCCATGGTGGTGTGCGCACTGCACTGTACCTATCACATAGGTACCAATAATTTGATAAGAACATTTTTAAATTTTAAAAGTATACAGATATTATAAAGGACAGTTTATAGAGCTACTTTATGAAATAATATCAAGTATTTTATTTTCACTGACTTACATAAAGCATAGTATGAAACAGAACATTCAGAATAAATAAGTTCTTAACAATTAATAACAGAAATAAAATATTTAGAAGAATTAGGGCTCGGAATGGAAATGGTGTATGTTTAATCATGATGCCCTCAGGTTTAGCTCTCCGGCTAGCACTCAACAATCTGACCACCATCAGCAGGTACAAATAGAGGAGAAAGCATGAGTCCTCATGCCACCCTTCATTAATGCCTCCGGTTAATGAGCATAAACTTCTCTAGTGTGCTTCTTACTCACTCCCCGACTCTTTGACTTTGTGATCCCCCACGGTCCAGAAGTACCTTCCATTCCTCAGGAAACACGAAGGTTTGAGAGATGATAACAAACACAAACTATTTTGTTTTATCCGTTTCAGAATAATCAAGAATCACTTGAGAAAAGATCTAGTAATTAAAGATATTTTGTGATTTGGTTGATGGTTGCCATTTACAGTTTCAGAACAAATGCTAAGCACAGAATGAGACTGTACTTGACGAGGGAAAAATCATTCTGTTCACCAAGTTAACTAAGGACGTCATTTATCATTCCATAAATGACGTCTCTCTGCACAGGAGAGAGATTTTCTTCCATTCAAAACTGTTGGACTACTTCAGGTAACTGAGTTTGTAAACTAAGTGATCCTGGTGAAGAAAGAATTCGTCTTAAACTTACAAAATCTAAAATAAAAAGAATACATGATAGAAAAAATGTATTTTCTAAAATAGTCTAAGGTCTTCCAGCTCTATATCAAATTAGTTAAAGTGCACTTAGAAAACATGTATGATAAAGTTCCATTCAAACTGATATTTAAAAGATTATTCCTAAGAGACAGGATAAGACTTTTTTAATGTGTAGAGCCCGTTCACATATTATGATTAAATATTAAGAATTTTTAATAGCATTTTATTCCTAAAAAGTCAGCCTAACTTTATAATTTTTTATATATTTAAAGTATCCACTTATATACTCAAACACATAAAGTCTATTTTAAACCCCATTTCTGAAGGCAGTAGCAAAAATAAAGGGAAACATGACAACCACCCAAAGAACTTTATCTATGTAGGTCAGTCTCACTGCAAATTGATTAAATTAACCACAAGAGAATGCTGGAAGGCCATGTTCAAGAGAGTCCATTTTGAATGGTGTTTTGAAGAACCCGGGCAGTAGATGGCGCTATTTGATCACAAAAACCTTCAAGTGACTAAGCTGTTTGTATCAGATTTTAATAATCACTGTTTCTAATGGTGATTATATGGGAATTTCTTGGCATAACCATCAATATCTCATACTCACTGCTCTGTGAAATTCGCAATGCTGTTTTCTGGGCTCCAACAGGTGTAACAGGACTGTTTTCAGCTGTGAGTTGCATGAGGTCATTGATGATGGCTTGCTTGTCAACTGATCCAGCAGGGGCGCCTGGCCTCGTGTCTGGGAAAAGCTGTGGTAATTGACTATTCTGCAAATCATCCAAAATCTCCTCCAAGTTGTCCAGCTCACTGCCAGGCTGCAGTTAACAAACAGAAGAGTTTATCCAGTCCCACCCTGAGGGTGGGCACCACAGCCCCCTCTGCAATTACAGACCCAACTGGCATGAGGCACCACCACAGCCAAAGGATGCAGACACACAA
The DNA here is from genome assembly GCF_009762305.2 of Zalophus californianus. Lineage (NCBI taxonomy): Eukaryota > Metazoa > Chordata > Mammalia > Carnivora > Otariidae > Zalophus > Zalophus californianus. The sequence continues at coordinate 129,528,588 of NC_045598.1, forward strand.
GCAGACCTCTGGCCTAACAAGGGAATTGATCTTTTAAAAATTTAAACTGACAAACGCCAAATAACTTAATCTCTTCGTCCTCTATTTCCTCATCCAGAAAAAGAGTGGTGACTGAATTAGAAAGCTCTCTTCCAGAGCTGATTCATTGGCAATGTATAAATTCCCCTTTAATGTATGCTAATAATTCAATCAGTCATGAGTATGTATATTTCTAATTAACTCTGAGTGTACTAGGACTTATGGTCCAGGTCTAGGTTTGTGGTTAACTCTAAGAAATAACAACAAAAAACTGGTTCAAAAAAAAATATGATCGAAATTTACACTACATCAGTGTTTTGTAGGTGGTCATTTCCTTCTAGGACTTCTTTTTTTAAGAGCAGGGGTAAAACGCAAAATAAGCACAAAGTAAGCTCAAAGTCACCATGAATAGTTAAGCACTGCCTTTTCGATTTGACTGGTATTTTTTTTCGTGCTTGCGCTTTCAGTTTCAAATGACACTGGCTTTCTCAGTCAGTCACCAGCTTAGGTGACAAAATGTAGGGAAGCAGGATAAAAACATGGTGTCCCCATACACAGCATCTATTAACCTGACTTCACAGAAGGCAGAACAGTGTTTCTTAGGGCTTTTCCTTCTACTGAAGTCATTTCATTTCAATTACCAACATCAAAATAGTAAGGTAAATATCACCACTATCTCACACCTACTACTTTTCTTCCAAAAAGCTCAACATATTTTATATTCTTTTAAGTAGAACCTATCAGGCAGTGCTAACCACACAAGAAAATGGAGAAGTTAAATGTTAGAAGTAGTTTCTAATGAAGAAAGTGGTAAGAATGATCTCTTGGATGTGTAGGTGGAAACACAGAAGTTAGGTAGTTCCCTCAAAGTCACTGGATGGAATCTGAATCCTTGACCATGACTAGACATTTTATCGACACAGGGCATTCAAATGAAATTGTTTACATCCGATAGGAGGTAATACTTGGAGCAAAATGGCTCAGTTTTATTCTATATACAATCCCTATTCCCCAGGCAGAGGTTGGATTTACTAAGGTTTTTGCAATTTATGGCATATGTAGTATCTGTATGGGAAGTCTTACTGGATATATTTCTCAAGTTGGGAAAGAGAAACTGAAGTGACATTTTATTTGATTCCTTCTTCAGAGTCAAGTAGCTTAGTAGTAACCTGGAGATCAACTTTCTAGGAAATTCCCAGTGTGTTGCTGGGGCAATTACAAGACCATTTTCTAGTTTAATTTAGCCACGCATTTCTAACAGAAGATGGAGGCATCAAATATGGGAAAGATACATCTTCGGTAAGGGTTGGGTTCCAAAGTCAGCATCCTGAAGTATAGACGGAGACAAAATGACCCTTGGGGAGACACCTCACTGTGCACCTATGTCCCCTCCAAGGGTGACACAGGTTCTCCTCCGGAGCGGAAGCACACTGCTGTTGTTTTAGCTGAGTCCTAAAATGACGTAGTGTGTAATGTGCGTAGGGGCTGTGCTGCACTTAAAAACCCTGTAGCTACATGTTCACACTGCTAGAGCCATAGAACCCAAACCCAGTAACCTCTTGTCATCCATCTCATGATGGTTCTGCAAGGGTACATACTTATGGGGTAAAATGGTGGGCAGAACTGCTCACACTACTTAATCACTTCGTAGCTGCCCCTTCCTTTCTTCTGAATGTGTACAGATGATTTTGTGTAAGTTAAACGTACATGTAAAGTGACTCCATTGTAAATCCATCTTTATCATGTTTTGCTGAATACAAAAGGATAAACATCAGTATGAACATCTATTGTCCTCCAAGGACAGTTCCTGGAACACAGTCATGGACACTCAGTCAATTGGATGAATTCCTTTAACCATATTAACCTGTGATTTAAGAAAATTTCCCAGGATCAACTAAATTTCTCACAGAAATTCCTATAATTTCCATTATTTTCTCAGAAAAATATTTCATAAAAATGTGTGATAAATATCCTTGTAATTGTGTCATTAAAATAACTATAGCGATAAGAGGTTCTAATAAATGGAAGTTTATTGCTGTCCTACGAAACCAAGTTTCCCTACTATGCTGCTGCCTTGTGTAGAGTATTTTATTTATTTAAAAGCTTTTATTTATTTATTTGACAGAGAGACACAGTGAGAGAGGGAACGCAAACAGGGGGGAGTGGGAGAGGGAGAAGCAGGGCTTCCCGTGGAGCAGGGAGCCTGATGTCGAACTCGATCCCAGGACCCCGGGATCATGACCTGAGTCGAAGGCAGACAACCAACGACTGAGCCACCAGGCGCCCCTAGAGTATTTTAAAAAGTGGCCCTTGAAGCTCATTGTGTGTGTGTGTGGGGGGTGGTTGTGGGGAGAGTAAGGGGTGAAGGAGGAGGAAGGAGGGGGGAGAATAAGTAAAGTAATAAGATACTTGAGAAAGCTCTGCAGATTGCCTTGGATGAGAAACAGCCAAAAATAAATAGGTTCATATAAACAGTAATAAAAATAAAGTATACTATTATCCTCAGTGGATGCTCTTATACTTGGCCCCCAATCCCAGATATGTGTAGAAGAAAGCTTTTACAGTGTAGATTAACAACAGCCTGTGTCTAGACTATCTTTCCTTTTTACCTTTATTCTTTTCACCCAAATAAAATTATACTCTAAACCACATCCGTCAAACAGAAAAATAACTATCATCATAGTTTCAAAGAGTTGTAACAAGATTCATGATTCTTCCTATGTAATCTACTCGTGTCTAATATAATGAGTTGAAAATAAGTCTAACGTTATACGTATAACATGTTAAAATAGATTTGGATGGCTGGGTCGCCTGGGTGGCTCAGTCGATTAAGCGTCTGCATTCGGCTCAGGTCATGATCCCAGGGGTCCTGGGATTGAGCCCCGCATCGGGCTCCCTGCTCCATGCTTGTGCTCTCTCTCTCAAATAAATAAAATCTAATTGTGTGTGTGTGTGTGTGTGTGTGTGTGTGTGTGTGTGTGTGTGTGTGTGTGTGTGTGTGTATTATTTGGATGGTTTAAATCAATTTATTGGTTTTTCAATTTCAAATAATTAGAAAATTTAAAATGCAGTATTTTCCTTGGTTGATTTTTATTTTTAAAAAGCATGTATTAAAAACTGATTTTCAAGTTTTTAATCTCTGCCATTTTAAGAGCCGACCAAATTCAACTGTGGATCAGTCTAGTTCCGACAAGTAAACACTTTTTTGGGGTGCCTGGATGGCTGTTGTTAAGCGTCTGCCTTCGGCTCAGGTCATGATCCCAGGGTCCTGGGATTGATCCTGCATGATCCTGCATCGGGCTCCCTGCTCAGTAGGGAGTCTGTTCCTCCCTCTGACCCTCCCCCCACCCCACCCCCGCTTTCTCTCTCTCAAATAAATAAAATCTTTAAATAAATTAAAAAAAAAAACTGAACACTTTTTTGTCTTAAGAAAGCCATGTAGGAACTTCTTGGTTTCATAGTCAAAAGAAATTGGTTCTTTGGATCCCCATAACTATGGACATTATTCGAATTCATTCAGCTTGCCATCAGAAGAATACATTATGTAATTTTCCCCACTGGAGATAATATTGTTTTGCTTGTGCTTATTTCTTGTTAATTTTTGGAGTACACATTTAACATTCACCTAATTGTCTTAAGTATACTTTAAATGATCTTCATCAAGGACATAAAATTCAGAATGTCTACTATAACCCCTACGGCTGTTTGGCAATAAAATCTGACAATTATGGCATTTTCTTCTGTAGTTATGTAAGTTTTGGAAGTGACAGATTTGATCACATTAAGTTTCTGATCAAATATCCCCCCTAAATTTTTTTAAGCTTTAATTCTCACCAAAAGTTCTTCTAGTCCATGTCTACTTTTTTTTTTTTTAAAGATTTTATTTATTTATTTGACAGAGAGAGAGACAGCGAGAGCAGGAACACAAGCCAGGGGAGTGGGAGAGGGAGAAGCAGGCTTCCAGTGGAGCAGGGAGCCTGATGCGGGGCTCGGGGCTTGATCCCAGGACCCTGGGATCAGGGCCTGAGCAGAAGGCAGACACGTAACGACTGAGCCACCCAGGCACCCCAGTCCATGTCTACTTTGTTAGGCATTTCTTCACAAGACAAAAAGATTAATGCCTGCCTTTAAAATGCTTTGCCAAGATTCTTCAAAGTTTTGCTTAGGCATCTATTCGAATGCTCAAATTAGCCACATCAATTTGAATAGTTAGTTTAAACTATTTCAGGCAGAAAATGAGTCAGAAAGATTTTTATAAAAGTTCTACAAAATGAAAATTGGACTTGATTTCTTTAATTTTTCATTTTTCTGGTTTTATGAATTTTTCATGTGTCAAATCAACTTGTTCTCTGAAGGAAATATAAAGAGCATATGCATTTTAATAACATAAGTGTTTTAATAAGTTACAAAACATTTTTTCAAAAATTTAAATAAAAAGTAATTTTACCACATTTGCCTAACATAAAATTGCTTAAAAAAAAAGGTAAAATTGTTAAAAGATGGTAATACAATTCTACCGCATTTGGTGGGAAATTTTCAGGACATTGCCAGTTTAAGATACAGTTTGCCTTTCTGGTGGAGCTAAAGCAAGATGTTCCTTTTAGACTAGCTCTAAGCCCTCATAACTGGCCCAGTAGCGTTAGAAAGAACATAAGACTATCAACATGCTCTACTGGGTAAATAAGTGTGTAACTGGAAAGTCGGTAAACATATTGGAAATTTTTCAGTCACTGCTTCCTGTTGGTGCCGAGATGCTGTAGAAACAAATGTTGTTTAAATAGTCTACCCAGTGAAGAACGCTATTTTAGGTATAATAGCACCATCGAAGTACTTCCTGTCCTTAATAAGTTATAGGTAGGTTAAACACACACTTGGTTAATGGCTCTTTTCGGAGTCAAAATAACAAGCCCGTTGACTGCATAATTCAGGCTCCCTAACAGTTTATCTTATTAAATAAAAAATTTGCATTCCCCTGAAATGAAAGAAAAAAACTTTAACAAACTGGTACAGCAGTTAAAAGGAGATACAATTAATCTGTTTTGGGAATACTGAAGGCAAGCAGGAGGCAAAAGAATCATTGTTTTTTCCTTAAAGTAAGTCATTTTAACTTTGATCTAAATTTAGTTAATGCATACTTCCTGTGGTAACTTTTCTTTTCAAGTTGCAATGTTTTCAATGTTAAGTTTGCTCTGAAGCAGTATTTTTTGGCGGAGTTTTATTTTTCAAATGGGAGTGAATGGAGGGTGAGACCAGGGGCTGGGTTTCATTAAGAAAAAAAATGGTGTGCGTGTGTGTACACCCTGCTTTTTGGTCCCCAAATAACAGATTTGTGCTGATGTTCCCTAGGTAAGATGATTTTGATTAGAAAAACGTGTCTCCTAAACAACAATTAGAAATGGCAAGTGACTCAAGGACTTAAAAAAAAAATTCTTTTTTTTTTTTGTCAGTTTCTTGTCTGAAGTTAGCATCATCACACACTAAATATAGACATGCCAAACAGTGTCCCCCTTCCCTGACCCTCTAAGTCCCTAGGGCCTCAGGCCTGGGATAGAAATAAATTCTGTGTATGGAGGGAGGGGCCAGCCACTTAGCCATTGAGCTAAGGTGGCCCTCATGAGTCACCATCTTGCCCTCCGGCATGTGTTAGGGAGACGTGAGTGACAGTATCTGTGCCTGCCACTCACTCTGTATATTCTAATCTAGTAAACCTCAAAAGATGAAAACACTGACAGTTATCGATAGTTTCACCCTACACTTAATCCAAGCTTTGCTACTAACTTTCTGCTGAAAGAAACTGAGGTTCCCCCACTTACTGATTTTACTGTATTACAGAATAGCGGTATTGTCGAACTCTGCCGCTAACATCTAAGTTCCAGGGTTAATTATCAAAGATGATTATAGAATTAGGATGTTTCCCTGGTGAAGGGCATGGAGGTTTAAAAAAATCATATCTCTCTTACAGGAATACAGCAGCTGCCAAGACATCAAAGTGAAAGAAATGAAGGAAGCTAAGAGCTTGGAAGGGCGGATGGAGCCCCGCTCTGTGGGGCGGGCGTGTTTGGCCTCAGCCTTCCTGATTCCTGCTTTCAATCCTAGCCCTGCCCCCGGGCCAGCCTCGGCTGACTCAGCAGAGTTCAAGTATAGCAAGGGAGTGTTGCTCTCTCCTCTCCCCACGCACACCTAGTCCCCCAAGACAGGGACACATCAACTCCCTACTTGCAAAACAAATTTCAAGACAAATTAGTGAACCATTTTAAGTAGAAAGGCCAATGCAGCTTCTTCACTTGTTAACCAACGAGGACTTAAAAGATTTGAAGTCCAGGGCTGTTCCCAGGTATTAGAGAGGGAGTTGATAAAGCAGGGTGAAGTCTTGGATCATTAACCCAGCCCGTCACTGAGTCCCCAGGAAACATCTTATGCCAAACCATTATGTCAGAAATAACTCTCCAAAAAAGAAAGAAAGAAAGAATTCTTTAACATTAACCAGAAGGTTCGGCTGACGATAGAGAAGGGCGCGATGTTCCTCATTAGGTTTGAAAACCAAACTCTGATCTTAAAGAGAAAGGTAAATGGGAAATTATTTAATGAAGTCTGCTCTGACAAAGCCAGTTTCAAGGAAGTGATTATCCCCAATTTAGGCATCTTCTATTAACAGGGTCAGCAAACTACAGCTGGCCTGTGGGCTAAATCCTGCCCACCACCTGTTTTCCTATGGCCCCGAGCTAAGAAGGGATTTACATTTTTTGATAATTGAAAAAAAAAATCAGAAGAGCATTTTGTGACACACAAAAACTGTATAAAATCCAAATATCAGTGGCTGTCAGTAAAGTTTTATTAGAACACAGCGCCCTCATTTGTCTGCATAGTGTCTATGGCCGTTTTTGGACCACAGTGGCTGTTTGGTCCGTAGAGCCTAAAATACTCACCACTTGGCCCTTTCCAGGAAAAAAAAAAATAGTCAGTCAGCCTTCCCCTCGTGGATGAAAGTGTCACTCGTTGCTAGACAGGAGTATTTGGAACAGGGACCTTCAGTGAGAATTAACTCTGTCTCCAAGTGAGAACAACAAAGGAGAAGGCTTATTTTTATCCCTTCACCTGAGGCCTCCAAATGCCCCTGTGAAAATCCTTGATGGATATGGATTAGTATACCTGAGAGAACACATTACACAACTTACCTGCTCACTAGGCTCAAAGCTCATCTCCTCCTTCTCAGTTTTCATAGCTATTAATTTTGTGTTACTGGCAGGGTCTGTCTTACTGTCCAGTCGCTCAAGTTTGGGGGTCATTTCTGGTAAACCAATGTCTTTAGTATCATCTTTATCTAGCAAGTAGCGAAGTAGTGCATTCTCTTTCTTCTTGGGGCTCACTGGCTCTTGCTTAATAGTCACTTCTGAGCCGGAAGCCGTGCTGTTGGCCTCCTGGCTCAGCTCTTTGCCTGTGGCTTCTGCTGTTAACTTAGCCAAATCCACAGGGGAGCTGCTGTCCTGCAAGAGTCTGTGCAAAATCTTATGCTTCTCCTTGAGCGAGGTTCCATGTGTCGAGCCAGGACCAGGCAGGCTCGCTGTGGAGTCCTTGTTTGTGTCCGAGAGGGAGCTGGGTAAGGGCGAGGGCTCCATCTGGTCCGATTTGGTGGTCAACAGCTGCAGGAGTTTGGTCTGTCCTTTGCTGTCATGCAGCCGATTCTGTGCGTCAGCTCTCTCACCGCTCACAGCCTGGGGCATGCTGGAATCGTCCGCCTCCTTCTGCTCTCCTGGACGGCAGGTGCTCTCTGCTTGACCAGTCGTACCTTCAGCCGGCTCCCCATAAAGCCCGAAACAGTCTTTGGAGTCTAAGCTCCCCATCTTGCTGAGTGGGGGAGGATTCATATTAACGGGGGAGTTTTGCAAATTGCCCAGTTTTAGGTCTGGTGAAGCCAGCGACGACCCTAGTGAGACCCCGTGCCCCTCGCTGAGGGCCTGAAGTGCGTTGAGGGAACTGTTGGTGTAGCTATGGCTATTTCCTGTGCTGCTGCAAACTCCAACAGGGGAATGCAAGCTTCCTGCGGGCGAAAACTGACTGGGTGGGATTCGAGGGCTGCCGGCCACTCCGGGACTCATGCGATGCCGCGGTGAAAGCATGGAGTTGGGCTGTCCTGGATTCATGCCAGGGCTGCTCTGGGAGGGACTGTTCATTTTGAGTGCATAGTTACTACCCTGAGGAGTGGTTGCTTGCATGCTTGACACATGGTTCATTCCCCCAGAACCACCAAACCTGCCCATGGGCATGCCCATTTGTTCCTTTGGGCCATTGATGGGAAAATTTATATTGCTACCGAGGGTCATGTCCTGACCTGGGTTCCCACTGCACATGGCCTGATGGGCAGGGCTGCTAGAGCTAATCGGATTCAGTGGCTTCCCCATCGCTTGTCCCGTCAGATCCGGATTCATGACACACACATTCTGCTCTCTGTACGATGAGGAAAGAAATATAAAAGGAAACACATTTAGCGAGTTGTTATTAATTTTAAAGAAATGAGATGGCCTCTTTTCTTTAAAAGAACAGACTACATTTAAAGGACAGATAATACTTGGATGAAACAATCTGCAATTATGGACAAGACTGAGCACGCATAATTTTGGACCAAGAGGGATGTTTTTCAGTCAACCCATTAAGATGTCTGCGGTTTTACAGAGGAGCTGTCTTTAAATGTGACTGCTACTGGATTGAAATTGTAGTTACCAGAGAAGACATTAGAGGGGTTCCAATTACATAATATTATCTTTCTCATTACATGGTATATTATCATGAATAACTGAGAACTTTTACCATCTTAAAGGAAGGACCCTAACAAGCAGAGCTGTCTTCAATTATTTGCCAGATCACAATTCTTAACAAGAGACACATCTGTAAGCCCAGAGAGCTCCGAGGTATACTACCCGGCTCAAGACGGACAGCAAACTTAGTGGGAGAGGGGGGAACTCGCCCCTAACTAGTAGAGACTCCACAAGTTCTAGAGCCAGTAAAGTTATCAAAAGTATTTAGAACTAGATCACCTTGTCTAACAGATCCCCTTGCAGGTCAAAGCGAGAGCCTCCAACACAGACAACATGGGACAGAACTTCAGAGTGACCTTGCTCTGTGATCTTATTCCCCAACGCCCAGACAACTCCAATCTACTCCCTTACTGGTGACTAAAAGCAGGTTTTCCGGGCTAGATGATTTTCCAAGCCCTGTGAGCTTTAATTTACAGCCTTGGCAGTCACTTGTGAGTTACCACATGTGTTCACAAATCCAAACAAAACAGGTTTCACAAATTGTCAAACATCAGCTTTCACTTAGGGGGGTGAAATTTGGCACATCTGTAATCACTTTCAAATTGTTTCAGTTTGAGGTCAGATTTATTAACAGTTGGCAAACAGGGATGCCTGACTTTTTTTTTATTCCTAAATAAGAAAGTATATAACCGAGAAATGTAATAAAAGGGGATTCTTTAACCAGAGCAACTTTATATATCTTCTGATAGTACCTCATCAAATTTTATATGGCACATACATACATATTTATATAACTCGAAATGTAATCATTTTCCTAAATTTGTGCTCTAAAACAGTATAGTTTGACATTTGTTTTAAAATCAGCATTCAATTTTCTGTACTGTCATTTTTTAATGGAAATGTTTATTAGCTTTCAATCCAAAGGCCAAAATCAAGAAGTTAATTTAAACCTGAGGGGGGGAAAAGTCTAAAATATTCCCTCTAAATATATATATTTGGAAGTTGCAGATTTCCACGCCCAGGAGCAGAAGTCCCACTAGTGGCTTCACTATTTCTGCACCGCATGTGTCACCCCTGGGAACGGACTGACTTCCCTTCTCCGGTATGACAGGCGCTCCTGTTGGAGCAAAGTGAGCGCTAGCCTGTGTTCTTCCAGCTGGGTTTTAAAATTCACTAGTAGTAAGGCACAGATTCCAAGTATAGCCTACTTTGCCGGTATCCTAAGTTGTCTGTTAGCCAAAAGTTCGTAGCAACTTACTTTTCTATTTTACCTGCCTGGGGCTGATGAACAGAAATGTCTCACAAGGCTGAAAAGCTCTGGGGTGGGGGGGCGCGGAATCTATTGCTTCTGAACCATTTCCTCTTGATTTGGGGAAGGGAAAATGATTTCTTAGAACGAGGATTACCTGTGAAGCATATGTAACGATATTACAAGCTGAGGTTCATTAGTAGTCTGAGAACGGATGAGTTTGCTCTTCGTTTGTGCAGCAACAAGAGTGCCATCGGACAAGGAAAAACGATAGATTTGACTGAACGCCAATCCTTGTCTCAGCACTGTAGGCAAGCAAGGAAACAGAATGCATGTTTAGAAAAAAAAAAATCTGAGAGTGGGGGGCGGGATAAGACATACTAATAGTAATAAACTTCATCTTCCTATTTTCCTACCAGCATGTTAACAAGAGTTGTAAGTACTATTTCATGATATTGAAACATTTTAACATTTTAAAAGCACGTTCATTTTTTACTCAAAATACTAATATGTTGTTTGGTTTTGTTTTGTTCTAAATAAGGCTTGGACCCTCAAACTATATTCTTTTTAAAATCTTCAGTACCATGATGAAAGAGTGTAAACCATTTGTTGGCTCAGAACTAGTTTTACAAAGATTTGTTCAAAATATCAGAAAACAATACAATGCGTAAACACGATACTTTTAAAGTATACAATTTGCCTTTAATTTCCTTTTAAACTAATAAAAATATTACAGTAAAATTTATGACATTAAATATATTCTCTGAACAGTCATCTTTTCATCTTGAAGTATCTCATAATACTATCACCCATTCTGTTTCTCAGTGTGTAAGAAGTGTTATTTCTGTGGACAGGACAACAGGAAGGAAAAGATAAACAGAAAAATCTTTTCAGAAGAGAAAAAGGCTAAATAGAAAACTGAAACAATAAAAGTGGAATTGGTTTAATTTCTGGATAAAGGATCTGGTGTTTCCATTTTCAAGACAACAGAAGAAAATATAACAAATCAACTAGGTTAAAACAATTTCTCTTAAAATAAGATTTCAGATTTATCTTTTAAAACAACTATATTTTAAAGCTGTCAAATACTGCCTATTTAAAAAGAACACTTTTTTTAAAAAGAACATTTTGATTCAGAAAAAAAGTAGCCATATAATTTGGTTACCCTCTTAAACCACTTTAAGAAGACTACCATGTTTTTCTCACATAATCCTCTACATATATGTTGTGGATTGAATAGCTAGCCCCACGAAGAGCCAGATTGAGCACATTCACTATGCCACAAAATTGCCACAAGTGAGTGAGGGAGGGAGGGAGTCACTGACACACAACATAGATTCTGGTTTTTCTTTAAAAAAGTTCACTTTGAGCAATTTCCCAAATGAAACCCCCTGTGCAGTTTTAGTTACACGCAGTATTTAGGTATTTCTGCCATCAACTGTTACATGAAGTTACTCAGGAGTGGCAGTCCTGGAAATGAATTACTGTACGTCTCTGTATCTTGCTTTGCACAATGAGTAGGTTCCTATAAAGCAGAATGAATACAGTATTTATAACGGGATTCCTATTTTGAATAGCTTACAATTTTGGAATTTCATCTGTGATCAGTTAAGATTTTCTATTTCCATTTAATTAGATATGTTTAAGCATGCACCTGAATTCATTTAGGAAGCTCTTCCATTTAAACACAACTTTTAGATTTTTACTCAATGTGATTGATTATCTTCAATCTTACCTACTTCATACGTTTGGATGCAGGGTATTTCATACATTTTGTAGTTTCCCTTCAGTGGGTCCGGCCTGTTTAAGCCTACCACAGTGACTGATACATTTCTATAAACCCTTTCGTAAGGAATCAGGAAGCCACAGAATTGAGTGTAGGGCGTTGCTACTCAGGGCTCAAGGACACTGAACGTGTTTGCTCATGGTGATTTCTTATTCATATTTCTTATTCTTACTATTTTTTATTTTATTGTTTTTAAAAATAATTTTTATTTATTTGAGCGAGAGAGAGGGCACAAGCGGGGGGAAAGGGAGGGAGAGGGAGAAGAGACTCCTCGCTGAGTTTGGGGCTTGATCCCACAACCCTGAGATCATGACCTGAGTCAGATGCTTAATCGACTGAGACAGCCAGGCGCCCCTGTTGTTACTATTTCTTTTTCTTGGAAGATTTATTTGAGAGAGAGAGAGAGGTAGGGAGGGGCAGAGGGAGAGGGGTAGAGAATCTTAAGCAGGTTCCACATCCAGCACAGCACGGAGCCAGGCTCCAGGCTCAGTATCATGACCCTGAGGATCATGACCTGAGCCAAAATCAAGAGTCAGAGGCTTAACCCACTGAATCCCCCAGGCACCCCCATTGTTATTATTTTTTAAATTTTAAACCAGATCTAGTGAAATAGTAGGTTAAATACTGATTTCTGCCAAATATAGACTCTTTACTTCCTCTTCTAAAACTTTTTTTTTTTAAGATTTTATTTATTTATTTGAGAGAGAGAGAATGAGAGATAGCACGAGAGGGAAGAGGGTCAGAGGGAGAAGCAGACTCCCTGCCGAGCAGGGAGCCCGATGCGGGACTCGATCCCGGGGACTCCAGGATCACGACCTGAGCCGAAGGCAGTCGCTTAACCAACTGAGCCACCCAGGCGCCCTCTTTACTTCCTCTTATTCTTTCCAACTTAGAGAAAAATGCTGAAAGGCACAAATTGCTGGATTATGTACTTACTTCTAAGAAGGATAAATAAGATGAAAAAGAGGAATAAGATGAGAAAAAAAGAAGGGGATGGGGAGGGAGGTCATCTACTATGATTTGTACTTTTTCATAAGCAATCTTAAAGCACAGAGTTTACGCATACAAACACTACCGGTAAAATGCTAAGGTCACAGATGCACATTAAATGCAAGATGATAAGCTAAACCTCTGTTTTCAATGAGGAGTTAGGACTTTTTCTGCCAAAATGCAGACAATCTGCCAAACTGAGTTACAGGGCACACTCTGCTGGCCCACAGGCTTCACGGCCCCTCCCTGGAGAATCCAGGCCTCCGAACCGGGTGCACCCTGCCAGGACATACAGTGTCCTGTGAGAGGAGGACCAAAAGACCAGGAGAAGTGTCTCTCTCCCCCACTTAGTTCTTAATACGTGCTAAGGAAAGGCAGTTTTTCTTGTTCTCACCAATATAACAAAAACCAGAACGCACTTGAGGAAATGTGATTCTGTGCAAAGCACAGCAGAGGGACGGCCAGGATGTGCCTCTGATTAAACTCCAGTGCTGACAAGCCAGTCATTTCACCCGCTTCTGCCTCCTCCTCTATAGCTCGAGTCCTAACACCTACCTCACAGGTGCGTTGAGGATCAACAAGATACTGTACAGAAGGAAGATGCTGGACACAGACCAGGTGCTCTGTAAGGGCTGCTATTATTACTGACCTAGGACTTTGAAGTTCTGGGTTTGGTTCTAGCTGTCTTGTTAATTAACTGTCAGTCTAGCTGTCCTGTGACCTCAGACAAGTCACTTCATTTCTTCAGGCCTTCTAGAAACAGTCTTCAGGGGTCATCTGGAAGGAGGGCTTGGGACCCCACTGTTACCTCTACTGGGAGTTCAGCTGCTCTTGCAAATTTCATTTCATTCTTATTTCCAGATTTTCCTTATGATTCAGAGATTTCTTTTGATATTAAATGGCACCTTATTATGTAGTCTTATACATACAGAAGCCTTAGGATCAGAGAAAATGACCTCTTTCCCTTCCCTTTCTTCTGTTTTTATGAAATTATCTGCTGTTTATCTCATTCTTCTGTCCCACAGGTTTCTATTAAATTTTCCTTTAGATGGCGACATTTTCTGGGCCAGACGATGCAAGTACATATGAACACAAAAAGTCAACAGATCCAAGTTTCCTGAGGTGAACTTCAGGATCACTGTTTCAGAGAAAGCTCCCACAGGAAGCAGGAATATAGCATAAAGCTACGTCAACTTCAAGAGAAATACCACGGAGAGATGCTTACCTTCATGATGATGCCTCTTAGCATAGGACACGGATTCCCCTTCGTGCTGTGCATGGAACTTCTGAATGCACCTTCTCACCAGGTCCTCCCAGCCTGGTTTCATGGCTGCCCTCATGGTGCTAGTATCCAGTGAAGTGATCTTGCCTATTAAATAACAGCAAGCATTACACCTACATACTCATCTATTATGTATGGAAGTGATTAACATTTTAAAATATAAAAATTTATTTATTTAGACTAGGTAGCACAAGTACACGAAGCAAAAGGGCAGACAGTGAAAATAAGTGTCCCTCCCTCTCCTTCCTGCGGCCCCTGGACGCTTCCGCCCCAGTGTCCGTCACTGTCCCCCGCTTCTTCGCAATCTTCTAAACAGACTCCCTGCCTTACAAATATGTAGATATTCTTTGGAAAGAAAAGGTACCTTGGAGATCTTGGCGAGTAGTAAAACTTTCTGACGAGGGAAGAACTGGTCTTTCCTTCATAGGAACTCTTCGTGCCACACAAATCAAGCAGGACTGCAAATCTTCAATCACATACATTTATGGTTACCGTATGAGGCTTTTTCAGTGATTCACACAAACTCAAATGTATTTATGATAACACGACCTTGTAAATCAACGCAGGAGGGAATGGAAAACACTATGCACCTCTGCTGCTCACTGACTTCACTCTCTCCCCGCCTGAGTGGGAAGCCGCTGGGGGACGACAGGCTAGGGTGTGCTGTGTAGGATGGGCTGGGGGAGGTTGGGGAAACGGCTGAAGCCACAGGACACACGCTGCAGAAGTCCACCCACGGGCTGGTGGGGGAGCACATAATCCCTTCTTATTCAATGGCTGACAGTGACAACCAGCCAAGTTCAATGTTAAGTACACAAATGACGAAAACTAAAATCCGATACTCTGATCTGCCAAGGGTTTGCTTCTTGAGTTTTTGGTTTATCACGCTACAGGAACACTAGATATACCTTCTAGCCAACCATGTAACTAGCCCTAGAATGGCAATATGCACTTTACAACAAAGACTATAAACTGAGTCTGGAGGCGAATTCAGAGAACAAGTCCTGGAAAGTGTCGTATGTGCCAGAACAGCCGCATGCCCGGTTAGAATCTCAGCCCTGGCTAGTTTCTCACAGAGCCAATGCTGAGCCTTTACTACTACTTAGCCACTTCAATTGGTTTATTCACCCTTGTTCACTTCTAGAGAACAGGGAAATGTTTTATTTATCTTTGTAACATGCAGAGCACACTGGGTAGATTTTTCAATTTCAAAAATGCTGGAAAAAAGGTTAAAAAAAATAGTCTTCATATTTTATGTCTGTTTGACTTATGACTGTTCATCTTTAAGTCTGGGAAAGAATTTCTTTGAATATATCCAGTAATAGTGGGTATCTCAAATATAAATGTAATCCTCATTCTCAACATAATAAAAAGCTAAATTTTTGAGCACTTACTACGAGGTAGACATCTTTTTAGCTGCTTTAGAGGCTACTGATTCACTTAGTCCTAGTGACAACTCTACGAGGCAGGCTCTGGTGTTCTCCCCATTTACCACAGGAGGAAACCACAGCGCAGAGTTTCAGTAAGTTGCCCAACAATGTACAAAGCTGGTGAAGCCAAGATTCGAACCTGAGCACACTATGGCTCGGAAACCCCACTCTCACGCCATATTGTGTTAACATCTTAGAACCAGACTTTAAATGTACAAAAATGTTTAAATATACAGCACAAAACCACAAATTAGATCAGCTATATCTTTTTTATACCACTTTAGAACAGTATCCTAGATGGGTAACTGGCAGCACTTAGTCTATTGCATAGAAAGAAAAAAAAAATCCCTCAACATTGCTTACATAAAAACTTAATTTTGAAAAATTATGTCATCTATGAGAGTTCCATTACTTTTCAATAAAATTTAAATTACAAATTACTTGCATTTTTTTTTCAAAAAGAATGAACTACAGATCTTCTTCAACTTACAATGAGGTTATGTTCTGATAAACCTATTTTTTTTTTTAAGATTTATTTGAGAGAAAGAGAGAGCAGAAGCAGGGGGAGAGGCAGAGACAGAAGGAGACAAGCAGACCCCTCACTGAGTGTGGAGCCTGACCTGGGGCTCAATCCCAGGACCCTGAGATCATGACCTAAGCTGAAATCCAGAGTCAGATGCTCAACCAGTTGAGCCACGCAGGCCCCCCTGATAAACCTATTTTAAGATGAAATATTGAAAGGTAGAAATGCATTTAATACACCTAACCTACCAAACATTATGAGTTAGCCAAGCCTACCTTACATGTGCTCAAACACACTAGTCTACAGTTGGACATCATCTCACACATAGCCTGTGTTTTAATAAAGTGCTGACCATCTCATGTAATTTACTAGATACTATCCTGAAAGTGAACAACAAAACGGATGCACGGGTACAGAACAGTTGTAAGTGTACCAGTTGTTCACCCTTGTGATCGCACGGCTCACTGGGAGCTGTGGCTCGCTGTCACTGCCCAGCATCCTGAGGGAGGACTGTAGGGATATCGCTAGCCGCGGAAAAGAACCGAATTAAAAAATTTGAAGTAGGGTTTCTACTGACTGTGTATGGCTTTCGACAATCCTAACGTCAAAAAAAAAAGTAAGTCAAACCATCGTAAGTTGCGGACACTCAGGATTATTTAATGTCGATCATGGTTCAGGCGTATTCGTTTAATCCTGACTACATTCTGATACTGGGATTGTTGACTTTACTTGATAAGAGAAGAGAGTGGGGGCGCCTGGGTGGCTCAGTCATTAAGCGTCTAGTCTACCTTCGGCTCAGGTCATGATCCCAGGGATCGAGTTCCGCATCGGGCTCCCTGCTTGGTGGGAAGCCTGCTTCTCCCTCCCCGACTCCCCCTGCTTGTATTCCCTCTCTCGTTGTCTCTCTCTCTAATAAATAAAATCTTAAAAAAAAAGAGAGAGTAAACTGATGCTCAGTGAGGTCAAAAAACTTGCCCAAAGCCAGAGTTGGTAAGTGGCTGACTCAGGAGCTGGCATGTCTGATGATAAAGCCCATGAGATTCCCACCCACCACGCTTTCTCTTCTATGCTTTCTCTTCTATTCTGCACGCAGAATGCATTCCTCAGCACTGCCTCGTAGGAGAGAGGGTCACTTGGTGGCACAGAAGGGCTTACTTGGGAGGATACGGGGGGGTGGGGGGGTGGGGGGGTGGACGCTACAGCAGTGTCCTTTAAGGGGAAGGGCCTGAGATCTTCGCCATCACTCACTCCCATCTCCATCCTCTCTTAAGTATCATTCTATTACACCATATTATGGACCTGCATCCCTGGATGAACTATACGGAATCCATTAACCCCTGGAAAGTATATGAAAAATATTGTTTGTACTTGTGCATCTTTCTAGGTCTGTGGCTCGTTGCTTGCAGTAGACATTCAGTGGAGCCTCGGATCCCTGGGAAGCTTAACCACTAACAGAGCTTCTCTAGCAGGGTAGCCACTAGTGGCTGTGTAAATGTAAACTTAATAAAATAGAAAATTCAGCCCCCCAATTGTATTACTGAAATTTCAAGTGCTCAGTAGCCACATGCAGCTAGTGGGGCCTGCATTGGACATGGACGATATATAATACTGCCATCACTGCAGAACATTCTGTTGGAGAGTGCTGTTTTAAAAACTTAAAAATTGAATTTATGGGACGCCTGGGTGGCTCAAGTAAGTTGGGTGTCTGCCTTCGGCTCAGGTCATGACCCCAGAGTCCTGGGATCCAGCCCTGCATCGGGCCTCCTTGCTCGGCTGAGAGTCTGCTTCTCCCTCTCCCTCTGCTGCTTCCTCTGCTTGTGCTCTCTGACAAATAAATAAAATCTTTAAAAAAAAATGGAATTTATCACAAAAATTAAGTAGGTTAAAATGAATGAAGAAACCACTTCTAAATTTTTCTTTGTGTGGCCACTCATTTTAGATAATTAAGTATGAAAAAAGTAGCACAGGAATAAATACACAGATATGTAAGATATCCTACAGATCTGGCCCTACCTTCTCCTTCTTCTTTGATGGACTTTGGTTGAGAGACAGCAAAGCACTGCATAGTTTCATATTTCTGATGTGCGTCCTGGTTATCGTGACCTTCCTCTTCTGAATCAGGTAAAGGTTTTACCAGCATCCGACAATTGAAGGTATGGCTGTTCCGCCGAGGAGGTTCGCCAGACCAGGATCCCCCATTCACTGAGGGAGGCAAAAGCAATCCGATAATTATAAAGAAACGAACATCAGACTCGCTGCTGTCAAATTATCAAAACACTGCTAATGTTTTAACAATTTGGGAAAATGCTTGGGATTTTCAAAATAACTTCTACGCCTCTTACACTTCACGCTGACTCCTTCCCTTCAGGTTCAGGCCTTGTTTAATTATTACTAGAACACTGTTCTTCATTTTTGGGTTTTCCTTACTCTGATTTCTTGGAAATTTAGTTCAACCTACTTGTACTTTAGGTAGATATTTTACCCCGAGATATGTTACCCCCTGCTCAAAAATCTGGAACTGGCACCAACTTACAGCATGCATTAAGTTCTTAAAAAGGATTTTGCCTTGATGTAGTCAGGGATATGAAGGCCATTCGAACTGATAGATGGAATCTCACTAACCAGCCCCACCTTATCCCTCTAACCAGATCTCCCACACTGGCCAGCACAAGCCTCCCCCACCATCCTCCACCCCTGGTCCCACACGGACACCAGTGCTCCTGCCACCTTATCTCAAGTGTCCAGTGGCCGCTATTTCTCCCACCCCGATGTACCCTGCTCTGAGGCCGAGATCCCCACTCTGCCTTCTCTCCCAGATCCTTCTTTTGTAGAATTTTACAAATTTTGGTGTGTATTCTATAACTTGGCTGTTGCTGAATTACTCTATTTCATGCACATTTCCTCAATTCGACTGAAAAATCCCCACAGAGGCACTGCTAATGTCATTTATTTCTTATCAAGTGAAAGGTTACTTCACAGGTCTTCTCCTTTAGTGTCAATACTTAGAAATGTATGTATTAATTCAAGAAAGAGAGAATGACACAGAGGAAAGACACTTTGGGGAAATTTGAGAAATCAAGGGAAATAAAAGAATGACTGATTTGGAGACTGTAAGGTTGTTCTCATGGATCATCAGATCCACTTTCTCATTCCACAGATGAAAAAACCTATGAGAAAGATCTTCAGCTACTAGAAGAGCTGGAATCAGAACCAATCCTAATCATCATTTTGGTATTCTTTTCTTTACTGTTCTTTATGTTTTATCTGAAAAATATTACGACCAGTAGGACAATGAAAGAGAGGATCGGAAAAAAAGGGCCAGTGATAAGATAAGCAAACATACTCTCAAAGCTCCCTAGTGGGAAAATACTTAAAAAGACATCTAGGTGTTCTGGTGAATGCAACGCTAAGTGCATAGCCACTGGGCTGCCAAGGAATAAAAAAGAAAACACACCCTGGAAAGAACAAAGGAAATATCAAGTTAACTGCAAGAAACTGTTTTAGAATTACAGAAGGAACCATAGCTAGCTTTATACGTCTATGCAGACATTTGGGAGGTTTCTTCCGCCATCAGTAGTCTTAAAAGCTTATTTCCATAATGGATACTACACAGAGAAATGAAAGAAGAAAAAAGAGTTCTTATTAACTCAGGTTAATAAGTAATTTTAAAACATAAAAAAAGTACAGTATAAAGTCAAGAAAAGAGCTCTTTATAGACAAGTGAATTAATAATAGTGAATTAATAAGTATGGGTCCTTTGAGGAAGTCATCAAATTACTGAAGAGATCTGAAATATTAGTTACTTGAACTAAGAAATCCCATTTTCTTGTTCATTTACTAGAGAATATAATAAAAGACTCTCACATGAATATGCATATGTTTTGTGTTACTGTTGCAGTCACTTTGAACAAAGGGTTATCATACCAAGGAAAAGCTAGCCATCATGGAATTTAAAAAGGGCCTTCTTCTATTTACTGTGGTTAACAGTAAGACCGGCTAATATAAACCATTTGAAAAAAAAAAAGAGAACAGAAATACTTGCTAACTCAGGACTTGACCTTATTCTGTACTAAAATATGCACTTCCTTTTATCTGTGAAGATGTTCTGAGCATCATCAGTCTAAGTGAGAATATTAAAAAAAGAACCCCTTAGTAAGTGGGAACGTTCATACTCTGGAGCAGCAGGTAAGGTGGGCCCACGCCGTGAGCCACCCACTTTAAAGTGCGGCCTTCGATACTCCCGGACACTTTTGGACAGCATCTTCAGAGGGAGAGGAAGTCAGCAACATGGGTGGGACAGCGAGAGTGGGTACGGGGGAAGAGCCACCGAAGCGTCTGGGAAACCAAAGAGCCCATTCAGGGCTGCCGGGCTGGGAGCATCCGACCCTCTACATGCCCCTTGTTCCTTAATGTCGAATCTTCAGAAGGCTGCAGGCACCCACATACATACTCTCTTCGCGAGCAGCACGCAAAATTTTGTTTTTCTGAAGTCAAACCTCAAACTTCTCCCGACCTACTACTTCTTAGAGCCATGGCCAAGAAGCACAAATCGGAGGTGGCTGGCACTGGATGGAGTGGGAGGCCATGTGGCACCCTCTTAAAAAACACTGAAACAAACCCCACGACAACAGTGGCCACAGGAGTCCTTTCCATCTGAATAATTGTCATGTACTTTAAATACAGGATCAAAACAATCATTCATTCAAGATCCCTATCTGCAGATGTCCTCTTCTCCAGGACTTTCAAGCTTAAATATTTAATGTAAGTCTCTCTAAAGAACTACCCAGTTACTCTTATCCCCAGTTGACGGAACACCCAGTTCTATGTGACCCTCTCCAACCAAGATGATGTGTGCCTGGGGGAGGAGGGAGACCCCAGCAGATAATCATTTACCTATAGACTTTGGCAGCAGGTTTTTGACAAATTCAGTGTGGTCCCCAACATGCAGGATGCTATATACACTTTTGTTCATCAGCTCTTCTTGGTTATACCTTAGGTACTGGGTCACATTCTCCGAAACAAATACAACGTTGCCTTCCAGGTTCACTACAAAGAAGAACCCATCAAGGGCCTAAGGGAAAAGGCACAAATTGTGTTAGAAAGGACACAACAGAAAATCATATGCAGCTGTTAAGAAGGGAGGATCCCTTTAAGGGAAAGGTGTAATTCACATGTGGAGAGAAAAGAGATTTCTGTCTCTCTCAACCCCTCTCCTAGTTTTGGGGAAAAAACTAGTACATTTTCTTGTGATGAAATGACTCCATCTTAGTAAGTGGGAGAGAGCCTAGATCAGGGTTTCTTGTCACAAACTAAATGACAAATACTAACTGTTATTTTATCAGGAGATAATTACTACCACGTAAGTGCAGGCATTTATCTGTATTTTACAAATTATATTGATGGACTCCACCTGGCCAAGAACAACGTTTATGTTACCAACCCAGTACAAAGTAATTATGTTCTATAGTTTCTCATGCAATACAATGGGAGGAAAGGGTCATCGATAATTTTCCTTCAGTTTAAGGATTAAAAAAAACCCCCAAACTTTGCCACCTTTAAAGCGGCCAGGGTTTAAATGAAAAGAACTGCAGATGTTCTCAAACGTCAATCCTTTATTGTTTGGGAAAAGGGTCTGGGAAGGAAGTGTCTCTCTGATAATGGCAATGGGGACCGCACGCTGAGACGTGACCAGTAGAGTCTGAAGACTGGAAGGGGACTTGAGGTTTTAGTTTTTGACAGTGAGAACTGGAAAGTTAACTAATTGTGCCCTTCTCTATTACTTGTTCTCCAAGGTCATGGAGATGCAGGTCCCTAACCACCTAGATAACATTAGAATTTTCCTGCAGTGTGGCTTGACCTCACTCCTCCTTGTTGTCATTCCAGTCTAGATCAGGGAAGGACAGAAAGACTCAAGGATCATTTCAGGAAATAAAGATAATGAGAATAACTAGCAAGCATGTTTACTGTGCCTAAACACATTGTGTCATCTGAATATTTACAACTCTGGAAGGAATGTTTTACCTTCTCCAATTAACAGAGGAGGAAGAAATTGAGGCTCTAAGAGGTGAAGTGATTTGCATAAGCTTTTGCAACTCAGTGGCAGAGCTGGAATTTGAATCCAGGTGCACTCAAAAGCTCATGCTTACGATTACTCTGCAGCAGAGTGTTCTACTTCAGTATTTACCCCAGTCTTTTCCTATCATGTTCACCTTGGTGATATAAAAGGTGAGAGTTCAGGCAGTTTCTCTTAGTGACTCCTCCTTTCCCTTTTTGATCTGTGCTTGTCAGAGTCCTGTTTTATAGATGAGGTGAGTGATCAAGACTAGAGGAGGCTTGATATTGATCAGGCATACCTCGAAACAGGGCCACCTGGTCTACCCAGTTTGTGTTACAGTTACCCCGTGCTATGTATTTACTACTATTTTTAGACGTGCATGTTCCACGTACATATTGATATAACAATGTGTATGGATGGGGCATGAAGTGTTTACTTTTATCCTAGTTTGCTTTTTCCTTAAGTTATTATTTAACAGGCTATTCTGTGAGCTTTCTTTGAATATATTCCATCTTTAATTCTATTTTCATCACAAAACTAAGTGCTCTCTCAAATTAGAAATGACCATAAGGCACCAGTGAAAAGCTCTTAAAAAAAAAAAACAAACCACCATTCAATTTTAAGTTTTTCTTAAATATTGTCAGGTTTTACCAATGGTATAAACAATATGCCGGGCAAAGCAAGACTGTATGTAAATGGCCTTCCATAACAGGTTGGGATCAACCCTTGAAAACCTCATGTAAGTAAGTGCATGCGGGTATAGGTCTATGAAAGAGGGAAAGGAAGTAAGTCAGTTGATTAGTTACGTGCCACATGTCCTTTTAAAACCTAACTGCTTCAGATATACATTCACAGGGATTTTCATAATTATATTACCTATAGCTCCCTTTTGAAAATGCAAAGAGCTTCCCACTGCTTTCTACCATGATAAAAAGACTGATTTGTAGCACAGTATGACTGAAAGATGGAAGTGTTTCATCTTATAAGACCGTGTTTTTTTTAAAGTACACTATGATATGCTCTGATGAAAAAAGCTGACATTTGGTTTTGTTGCCTAGCAACCACTATGCTATGATGTAAGCATGAGTGTGCATCTATGCCTAGGAACAGCTCAACGAGAACAAGTTTTCCCTGTTTAAATTGTTCCATGTAAACAGGGATAAAGACTTCAAACCTTAAGTCACTAGATTCGAGCATTAGCTCTCTAACGTATGCAGCACAAAGCCCTGCCACACAAATACTTGCTACAGTCTGAATACACTGAATTCTCAGAAGGCTATTTTTAAACAGTAAAAATGTTGGTCTGATTTTATGAGAGAAGGCCCACTGATACCCGGCAATCTGATTTCCATAATCAATGAACTTCCTCTCAAGAGGGCCTGAATTCATAGTCTTGTGGTTACTCCAAACATTTCTTTTTAGAAGCCTCAAAAATCTTTTCAGGAGTTCCCACCCTACTGTAATCTTCCCCCACATAGGGAATCAATGCAGATACCTGGGAATTTCCTAATAATCTAATAATTTAGATTACCATAATTTTCAAATCAGTTCTGTTTATAATTAAATGTTTTTCCACAGAAACTTATCTAACTTTCATCTAATTCTAAATAGTCCACCTTGTTAAGAGTTTTCTTATCTGTTTCTAAGAACCAAGCAGGAAGCAGCACTCTGGTTTTCCTGTTGACTCTGGAAAATCAGGTTAAGTGTGTTTTGCTTTTTCCCTGAAAATTGTACTTGGATACTGTCAAGCTAGTGACGCAAGAGAAATAAGCAAGGGACAACACGGGGTCATTTGAAGTCTTTTGGCTAGCAGGTCCAGCTCCAAGAATTTTGTTATTTCTAAATACAAAGACTGGATCAGATGATTTTTAATTTTTCCTGTGTTCCCCCCCCACCCTCCAAGTGTATGATACATTTTCACAGAATGAAATTTTCTAAAAATAAAAATCATCACATGCACCAACTGAAGGAAAGGGGCAATTATTGGTGATCCTTGCTTTAAAAATCCTACTTTCTCATCTAGGTGCAGCTATTGCCACAAGTTAAATGATTCTACATGGCGATGACGCCCAGCTTCCGGCCACGTGGTACTTTTTAATCTCATCATATCATCGGCAGAGTAAATTATCCTGAGATCTGACATAATTTATGTCTCAGGGCTCCTCTGCTTCTTGTTATATATTCACCGACATTTTTTCCCTCATCTTCCCATAGCCTACATCTTGAATTTTAATTTTGGAACAGGTACAGCAAAGCACTTGATGTTTAATACTGTACTAGTTAATAAAACAAGAAAGCTAGACTTTACAAATTCTAGACGGTAGTCTGGTCATAAAACTTCCGAAAGTTAATAAAGAACAGGGAGTTAAGACCAACCACTACATTTGTGATGCTCATCTTAACAGCTCTGCCTATTATTTCAGTTTTCATCTTTATGAGATAAACTAGTTTGAAGTAGCATAAATAAAAAGCACAAACCTGCATTTGGTCCTCGAACTGTAACCTGCCTATACGGACATATGTATATGGCATATATAAAATCTAAAAATTGGGGGACCATCTCAAATGAAAATTATATTGCAGAATTTAATAGGGCTTGTGAACATGGTTTTCCAAAATGAATGCTCACTCTGTCAATTTATATTGTAATCTAGTTCATGTGATTCTCTCTTATTACTGGGAAATGTATGTAGGCTGAAATCGGGAGCTAGATGAATATATACTAGTAAGCTCCAGAGGTCAGCGGTACTTCCAGCCCTATGAGTGAAAATTAAGTGTAGACTGTCCTGAAATTACATTCACCTGAAAATTAAACGTAATAATATGAAGACCACCAAGAGGGTAGGGTAGAGAACCAGAACGAGGGTAGGCTACCTCAAGCATCATAGGCCCCAGCGCATCCTTGTCGATGACGCCCTGCCCGGTCGACGACACGTCTGACTTCTGCACTTCATCTACGTTGGCAGCTGCTGCTTTCTCTGCAACAAACGGAAGTGTGAATTAAATGGCAGTGCTTTTTCAAGGACAGAATGACACAGAAACATTGTCATTGTAATGATTTTTAAAATCTCTAGTGGGACCAGCCGGGGCGCTGAAGGAGCTGGGAGTCCATCCCCACCACCGCTGAACGGGAGATGCTGCTGGAAGCAGGAACAGAACAGTACCTTTTCACCTCCAGAACCTGTGCTCAGAGCCCCTCTCAGGCAGGTGATGAAATGAGTTTAGTGGTTTCGTGCTAGTCTCCAACAAGCATTTTTTTTCTAGACTACAAAACTGCTACACGCTAGGGCACAATTAGTCTCTACTCCGGGGACTCCGCAAACCAGGATAAAGAAAGGTCTGTTGTTCAGAATTCAGTAGCATAATCAGAGATACATTTGCACATATTTGAAGAAGGACTAAGAAGGAGTCCCAACCTGCTACGGCTAGGCTGCCCCCACGTGACATGCTCTAACAACTGCCTTTTGGACTCTTGCACTGCTCCACCTCTCGTCACACTCACATATAAGCAGCCTGAAAGACGGGGTCTCTATATTGTAGAAGGTGCTTACCGATTTATGGCAGAGAGAAGAGGCCCCCTCTCAGGCACTGAGAGGAGCTCAGTGGCTGCCCTTTGATCTAAAGCAGAGATGCACAATACATGCTCCTGCATTACAACATGTGAGGCAGCGTTCAAGCCGAGAGGGCCTGGGACAATGCTCCATCATGGATAATTCTCAGAGAACAAACAGATGCGCAGTTATCAATATATATATGCAAACTCGTTATTTTAAGAACACCAAAAAAAAGTTTAAAGCATAACAGATACATATCGTCAACTTGTGAGAAAACAACACAAAAACAATGTGCCAATTATTTATACCTGAATAAATTATATCCTTGTTTACACTGCATGTTAGTATTGTAATTAAATGCAAATAAAGAAAACTGTAAATCAATTTCATACTCAGGATCAACCTACTTTCATGACCTTGGTAAATTTTGGTGCTGCTGCTTTTTTTTTGTTTTTTGGTAGAGAAGATTTTACAGAGTATTCTGAAAATCTGGAAAACTTAATTTGTACCTGAGAACCTAGAACATAATTAGGAATTATGCAGGTCCTCCAAATCCTGCCACTGCCAGGATGGAGCACTTCCACATTATATTCAGTGGAAAAGGGAAGATGACCTGTGTGAGTTCAAGTCTAAGTTCAGCCATTTAGAAGTATGAGCCAGAGGAAGTCATTCCAACTTTTTAAAGCCTTATAGTACCTGCCTTCTGTACATCATGGACTGTGACAAGAGTAACCTGGATGATAGGTAAAACACACTCTAAAAACTATAAAGTAGTTTACAAATGTAACTTACTACTAGCACACGTGTGTGTTAGTTCTTCCTCATGTAGTAGAGTTCCAGTAGTAACTTCTTTGCAGAGCTTATCATAAGCAGACTGTATCTGCTTTTTCAATTACTATATTCCTGGCTCACCTCCTTAGATCTAAATAATTGTGACCACCTATTAAGAGAGATAAGACTTGGGGCTTAGACTGGGTGGTTCAGTTGGTTGGGCATCTGACTCTTGATTTCAGCTCAGGCCGTGATCTCAGGGTCATGAGACGGAGGCCCACATTGGGCTGCTTGCTCAGCGCAGTCTGCTTGAGATTTTCTCTCTCCCTTTGCCCCTCCCCACCCCTAAAATAAATAAATAAATCTTTTAAAAGAGAAAGGGAGAGAGAGAGAGATGACTTATCTGGTAGCCTTTACAACACAGTAAGTATTGGGAGGATCTGTCAGTCTTCATTTTGTTTTTTTCTTGCTGCCTTCCCTTACCCCTTGGCCCTATCTGCAGGCTTGGTCTCAGTCTAGTTCCTCAGCCTCAGTGGGGCAGGAACTACCTCAGGCTTTCCACATGATTACTGCATGTGACCTCCCTCCCCCCACCCCAAGTCCATTCCCATTTTCCTGGAATCTTTTTCATTGCCAAATATACCCCAAGTAAATGCATACTGGGGCATATAGTTTTGTTTTTGTTTTTCTTCCTTTCCTGGTTCACTCTGTAAGCCTACAGGTTTCTCTTCAGTTTCCACTCCCTTTCCTACTCACCAGGGATAGGACTGACCCCATCACCTGCTGTTTCATCTGATTTAACAGCCAGGTACTGTGGAGGTCCCAGCAGGCTTCAGGCCTAAGGATCCTGAGTTTCATTACTACTAAATCGTAAAAGGCGTCAAACAGACATCAAGTGTTTCTGTGGTCTCACAGCATTCCGATTCGTTCTTTGCCTTCGGTGTTGTGACAGTGTGAGAGCAATGTGCTGGCAGCCCGCAGAAAGTGTAAATCGCAGCCTTTGCTCTGCCCCCTCACTATTCGCAGGAGCATTGTGCTCCCATCAGCAACCTCTTCCAACAGCACCAGTGATCCTCAAATCGGAATGGCGTACAAGAGAAGACAACCTCCCCAGAGAGGACCTATCAGAATCTGAAGACTAAAAAGGCTTTCTTTGTATGACATTCTGATACATCTTCCTAGGAAGGTATGCTGTCCTCCCCACTTCCTGCAGTGAGAATCACAGTCCAGGAAATAGTACTCGATCTGCCATCAAAAGGTAAGTTTCATGAAGGGCACACCGTGTCTATATCCTCAGCGGGCACGGTCCCTATGTCAGAGCAGGTTTTCACTATTTGGTGGCTAACAGACCAGATCCACCTCGGGCACCTATTCCCAGATATGGAGGAGGCAACTGGAGGTGGGAGTGGGTGGAAAAAGGAATAAAGTCCTGGCTTTAGTCCTAACAGCCCTCCAGGGTACAGGGGGAGGAATGGGACAGGTAGGTAGGGTCAGAAATACGGGGAAAGGATTTCCTGAAGAAATAAAACAAATCATCTTTCCTTGCCTTGCTCAGTAAGTTTCAGGGCATCTAATGTTCTCTCAGGTCCCCAGTTCTCTTACCCTTCCACTGTTGAAACTGGTGGTTTTGTTCTTTTTAAAAAATGGATTGATTAATTCAGATTTATGTTGGGGGAAAGTGAGACACGTAGCACAAGCTACTGATCGCAATTCCATATCTACTGCTGACCGCTAGAGAACAGCAGGCTATTTGACATATGAGACTCTGCTATCACAACGGTAAGAGATTCTTGTTTTCTGTGGGGCCTATGATAATGCCATTTTTAGGGCAAAATAAAGACAAAATAACGGTGTCTGTGATAATCCATTTCCAAGCCTAGTAAAGACAACCAATATACCTTGTGAGATGTTTGCGTTTTGAGGATCTGATCATCATTCTCAAGACCCAAATTTTCCTAAATTCATCCTTTCACATTCTGTGGAATTTAAAAAACAATGTAAGAAAACCCAATCATGCAGGTTCCTAAACAATGATAAACTTTCAGGCTGGGGTGTCCTAACTATTCTAGCAACATGCTCAGACACCGAATTTTGAACTCTCACCAGAAAATATGTAGAATGAGGATCATAACTGCATTGCATTTTATTCTAGAAATCTACAGATCAGATGAAATTTAGGATAATTTAGATCTAACAAAACGTTTGGGTAAAAATAATTATCTTGAAAAATGATTTGTGATGGTAAACCATGCCATTTTTTTCTCTTTATCACATTCAACTGATCAATCTTTCAGAGGAGAAAAGCAGCTAACAGGAAGTCACAGGCAGTGAGTGGCCACCGTGAGGAAATCACGCAGTAACAATGGGATCTGTTCAGCAAGCAGTCTCTCCAACTCTGTGTCTTGTGTCTCGCTGTGCATGTGGTGCAAGTGGAGTGAATAATCCTTGTCAGCTGAGAGATTAAATCTAGCTGGGAGGGCAAAACAATTACAATCGAACTAAATGAGAGCAATTTAGGGATAATTGCAAGGAACTAACTTTAAGTTCAAAGAAGAGATAAAAATCGTTGGACGTAGCTGAAAATATTTCACGTACCTCGTAACTGAGTTGGACTCGGCACGATAAGCAAGTGGATGGCAAAAGCAAGAGCCTAAGAAGGAAGCCAGTGGGAATGGACATGTGGCATCTGGCCCCGAGAAAATGTCAGCGTGGCCTCTGAAAACCAATGCTAAGCTAAGGAACGTTGGCAAAAAGTTTGTCTAAGCTGGAATTCTAGGAATCCCTGACTAAAAATGAAAACAACACAAATTTCACAAGATCTATTAGTGGAACACGTGCTTTGAAAGAAAACTCTAAATGAGTCTATCGATTATTTGCAAAAGAATGTTGTAATATTTACACAATACTATTCATGTAATTAAGGGAATGGGAAATGTTCACTATTCAGAGTAAATATGAAATAGAGACAAAGGGTAAAGAATCTGGGGCTTTTCATGCCTGTCCTCACTAATGTTTGTATTATATGCATTTCCAATTAATTTGTCATCTGCTATTCAATTCTGTATTGAATTTGTGCTTTCATCATTTCTCAATATTAAAGAGAATAAAATCAATAATACGAAATGATAGAAAACACTCAGAAGTATGGCTTTACCAATGTAACTGAAATCTACATTAAACTGGCCATGAATTTATGCTTTTGGGTCCTTATCATGAGGTAATTACTACTTCTGTTCAACGTTCAGCTGAGCCTTGAAATTAAATAGGAGGAAGGAAAGGACTCTAGTGAGAGATACATTATTACAATAACTGGACATATACTGGTATCTTGATGGAGCCTTTCAGTAATTGTATGCTATTTTTAAGGGCCAGATATAAATAAGCTTAAATCTTTAAATATTTATACCTCTGTAAGTACAGCATTTCTATACTAAAACACACTATTTAATATTTTTAAATTAGGCAGTTTTCTCAGCGGTCACAAATTATATTTACTTTTCTATATTTTGCATCCATTAGCTATAAAAATATATTCTGTTACAAAAATATCCTTCAGTAAACTCAAGAGTAGAAAGACGTCCCAGAGTTTCATATGGCCAAAACCTTACGAAATCTCATTATTATAGATGGACCTCTTAAATCGGAAAAAGAGATGATAAAATTTAATTTTCAGAGCCTACCAAAAGATTTCTCCTTCATGCCTTGACTTCTATTTCTTTCTGCTGCACTTTCAGCATTAAAGTGATTCTTTTTATTCTTTTTTCTTTTTATTTTATTTTATTTTTTTAAAGATTTTATTTATTTGAGAGAGAGAATGAGAGACAGAGCACATGAGAGGGAGGAGGGTGAGAAGGAGAAGCAGACTCTCTGCTGAGCAGGGAGTCCGATGCGGGACTCAATCCCGGGACCTCCAGGATCATGACCTGAGCCGAAGGCAGTCGCTTAACCAACTGAGCCACCCAGGCGCCCCTCTTTTTATTATTTTTTCAAGATTTTATTTATTTGACAGAGAGAGACAAAGCGAGAGAAGGAATACAAGCAGGGGGAGTGGGAGAGGGAGAAGCAGGCTTCCCGTGGAGCAGGGAGCCCAATGCGGGGCTCGATCCCAGGACCCTGGGATCATGACCTGAGCCAAAGGCAGATGCTTAACGACTGAGCCACCCAGGCGCCCCTAAAGTTATTCTTTTTAGATAAGAATATGGCCTAAGAGTAACAATGAAAATAATACTCTCTCCCTTTCTTCCTCACTCCCCCCCAAAGATAAAAATATCATAAAACAGCTATGATCTTTTTAATAGCACAGTTTTACAAATGCAAAACCCTGATGAGAGATTGTCCAAGGATGCCTCTGTAATCTTTCTCTGAGTGTCCCTTCTCTCCCGGTAGCTGCTCCGACAGCAATCCGGCCTGGTTCCTTCCTCCATTTGCCGGCACTCCAGAAATCCAATACCAATTAATTAGATTTCCAGTTTCAAAGCAAAGAACAAAACCCCATCTCTTCAGGGACCGTGTTAAGATGAGTCATACCACAAACTGGGAGAAAATCATTAATATTATATTCCATATGCTTTTCCTTTACAATTATTGTCATATTGTTTCTTAGAACAAAAGGAAAAGTGGATAGGGAAGCATTTGATCTCCAGAAAGGTAAGTGATTTTAAAATACAGGTATTTTTTGAAGCAACTGGATTAAATTGCTCTTTATCACTGGCATCTACAGACATAAATTTGAAAGTAAAATTTAAGTTTCTGGTGAGAACAGCAACAAATCAGAAGCTATGATCCTAGCAAAAAAATGTATTTATCTTAAAAAAAAACAAAAAACAAACTACAACTAGCTGTTTTTAAATTACGGGGTGGTATTTTTTAAAAAAGATCTTTACATGTTCTTTTAAAACATCACTTATTGATTTTTGGTAGTTTAATCTTATAACGTTAGAAGGCTTTGTCTATTTGTTTATTAGGCAACTGAACTGAGAATATACATTCCAAGGTTCTTTCCAGAAACCATTACCAGAACAGAGTGCTATCTCCTCACAGGGATGGTGGTCCTGGCTCAAGGGACAGCCACATAATTGTTCTAAGTCCAGCAGCAGCGGCGGCAACCACCACTGATGAAGACTTAGAACCCGAAATGCTGTTTAACGTCTGCCCATTAGGAGGACAGGGTGATGCAGCCATCATGGAAGAGGTTTATACTCTTCTTCATCTTTTTTTTTAACCATCTGAAGAGACTGTGGAAAACTTCTGGAAATTAGTCCATCTTTAAGAATTCAGAATTCAAACAAGTATAATTATTCCCTCTGTAAAAATATGTCAGCTAAAAAATAATTCACAGGGTCTTTACTACACAAATTTAGAAAAATTTTAGCGCTGCCCAGGTTTAGATGCCTCTGACACGTGAAGCCAAGTAGGAGTTTAAAAGTTATTTTTATGTTGGGTCAAGCATGAGGATAGTTGCTTTTACTGAAGCAGTGTTATTTCAAGTATTAGATCTTTGACTAAAATGGAACCTGATACTTTATGCAGGTTTTATAATTAATTCCACTGCTTCAAAATGAGTAAAATCACTCACCCAGAAACTATCAATTTTTCAGTAGACTGACGTCAAACACAAGTCTAATCACCTCCACAACAAATCTTAAGACTCTAGTGGGAATAGATCCACAATTTTCATCTTTTCTTGCGTTCAGGAGCTGGATGACTTCAGGTGAAGTGACTGTCAAATCTAGCAGCGGCGAGACACATGTGGAGCCAAGTCACTGAAACAATGACAGGCAATTTCTGGCCAAGCACTAGAGATTAAATATTACAGGAAAAGTTATGTAGCATCTCAAAGGTTCTAGAAGGTAAAACCAGAGAATTATGCATCTGCACCAACTAAAATTAGAAAAGCTGCCATATGGCTCTGTGAAGCCAGCAGCACATTCTTATTCATTAGGAAGCATTCTGCTAACATAAAAACACAAGGCCCTTCCTGTGCTCTCCAAATGTGTTTATCTTTTCAACATTAATGCACTATATATCATCAAGCTGGTGAAATCTCCTGCCGTGCATATTAAAACCGCGCAGCTGCACTTTCTTTAGTAGTGGGAGGGACCTCAGCCCCAAGTTGCCTCCCTCTTTCTGACATTGAGATTCTTGTTAACATATCATGGTTTCCCTTCAGTGTGAAGAAACAGCAACATTAACCAATCTCAAGGCTATCTCCACCCGGCAGCCCCCAACCCCCTCCATCCATGCTCTGCTTCAGAGAAGCCGACATGCTTGGTTTTGTCTTCATCCATGGTACGGGCATGACTACTTAAATAGAACCGACAATCATGCCACAAGTTTGAAATGTAAAGGCCCTACCTGTAAAATTAATGTACTACGCTTATCAAGAGAGAAGACAGTAACCGGAATAGACTCTAGGTATTAACTGGCTAGAAAAGACTTCTGTTCATAAGAACTCTCTTTATCATTGAATCTACTATCACCAATATGTAATTCTATTCAGTCCCCACTTCACCTATTACCTATCCAACATGGAATGCACTGCTAGGTAAAATAGGCCATGGATAGTCTTTCGTAGTTAAGCTATGTGAGTATATGACAATTTGTCCAAAATCTCTTTCTTTTACACAGTCTAAATACACCTGTGCTGTGTGCAACCTCAGCACTAAGTCAGAATAGTAAAGGCAGCATTCTCCAAAGACCAAACTATACAAATGTTTTATTTCTTTCAAATAGATGCATTAACTTCAAGCAAGGCCAACAAAATTACATTATAGGAGGACTTAATAATGTTTCTGATAAAGAGGTTGAAACACGGAAAGGACAGAAAGAGTTGTCTCTAAAATCCTTTAAAAGACTTTGGTCTAAGAAGTGTAAATATTTTCTCTCCCAAATCACTATTCTGTTTATTGGCATAGCTACTAGCATCATCTCCCAATATTCCTACCTTACACTCCAGCAACTGTTATTTATCTCCCCAAATGCATCATACTGTTTCAAGATTTCAAGCATTTTCTCAGACTTCTGTCTGCCCAGGTGCCCTTTCAAGACCCTATCACTGTTCCAGAAGCTCATTACAATCAAGCGAGGGCCTTCCCCTGTGTTTCTGCAATGCCCTGTGCCCATTCCCCTAACAGTCTACATTCACTGACCTAGGGCTTTGAAATGCTTGATTTGTTTACGGGTCTGTCCCCTTCGCGGCACTGTTGGCCCCTTGGCCACAAGAAAGGTCTTCTTATTCACTGCCTGCCATCTAGTGGGTGCTCAATACCATGGGTGTTCATACTGAACAGTTCTATAGCTATAGCTGAAATTCAGTACAGCCAGGATCTAAAAATCACAAATGCCTCTTTAGAGAGATCTGTTCTGAAGAGCCTTACTGTATACTTGACATAATGGAGATTTCTTTTAAGACTCGGCTTTTTGGAGTCAATGTATCAGGTAGAGAAGGGATGAGAACAAAAGTCAGACCCTATGTGCTAAAGGGCATCAAGAGAATTCTTACGGCCATTGGGGAAAGCATTTGGTGATGGTTGCGAGGGGAAGTCACCAAGGCTCTTTCTATACCTGAGAGAAGATGAAGGCAAACAAAAAGGGGCCAACTTTATTATTCTAGATTATCATCTAGGAAGTTATAACTTGCTTTATTAAATAAAAAAAAAAGTAGTTTGGGCATCATGGGAGTTTTTAATCAGACTCTGGGATTTTCCCAGGCACCGTTAGCTCTTAAATAAACCAACCTAGGAAGAGTCTTACAAATCACCCATTTGTCTGTAGACTCTGTATAAAATGTTTCATTGGGTTTCTTGTTCCTTCCGCACAGTGGGCTGGGAGAAGCCCTGGCCTCTAAGGGTAAGGTCATTGCCTGAGCCAGGAGGGCCGTCTAGAAAGAGGAAGGACTGAAATTCCTGGAGAGGCTGATAAGGTTCTTTTCTCAATTAACTTTGTTCACCAGGTGGCTAACATTAACACTTAATGCCGTTATGATGTCCAAGAGAAGCACAGAAAAGAAAGGGAGAGGGCGGGGATGAAGGAAAGGAAGGCGAATTGGTTCCTGCTTCCCATCATCCCTTGTTGCCGACCCTGCCACGAATCCTCACTGCCTTCCCACTGCTCACAGCGCTTCAGTCTCAAGCCTCTGCTTCACCTCAGTGGTGGATCTGCAGGGACTAAAATGCATCCCAGGACCTGACCTTCATTTGTCCCTTGCAGGCACTCTTCCACGCCCAGGCGTCCTCTGTGCTCCCCCCTTACCTTTCACGGACATGCATTTTGTTCTCGGATTTATGTTATGTTCCACTTGTAAGACCTGCTAGCTTTTCTCTTGCTGTTTTTCTCCCATCTGGCTATTTGTTCCTTCCAGTTTTTCTCTACAGATGCAGGACCTGATGCCTGGGCCTCCTAGAGAGATTGCGACAGCTAGTTGTATAGATATTCTTCTCTTTTCCCCCGACTGTGATTCTAACGATACCACAGGGAGGCTAAAATTCCCAGTTTCATTTTGCCTACTACCATCTATCCCCAGTCCCCTCACTTGCAGGCTCTGCTTGAGCTATCATGGGAGGGCCTCGCGAGCATGCTTTTTAAAAAGCAGGTGTTCCCAATTTAAGGCACCTAATGCAAGAAGCTGGTAATAGAACACAGAATCATCCAATTTAGAGACCTAAAACATTAAATTATGCTAAATCATATCATCCTAGTAGAGAAAGCAAAGCACTGATAACAATGCGAGAACTCTGCATCAATAGATGTAGTACCGTGGCTCTGGCCAACCACAGAGGGCAGTGGGAGACAGAGCTGAGGGGAGGACGTGCTATCAAGGGATCTAGTCATCAGGATTCATGAGAACTGTAAGGTGCATGCAGGGTTCATGGCAAGAGCTCCCTGTGGACAGGGACCGAAGAGGGCCAGCGCACACAGTGCCCACCCCCAGGGTCACAAGGCACATGGAGGCACGTGAGGGTCCAACTCTAGAGGCGGGCTCCAGAAAATCTTACCATCTGTGACCACCAAAATCTCCTGGGGGTGAAAATCTCTAGTAGCTAAAAAGGAGGTTCCTTCCAGATCAACTCTCCAGGTTAATTACTAAGACATAAACAAACACAAGATAATTCCTATGTGAATGTTTAGGGAAGATAAGAAGAGACAATGAAGAGAGTAGATCTCGTCTCAAGCATTTTAGGCATTTTGAACAGTCATCACAGGCAAAGTTTATCATTTCTTGTGAACCTGAAACCATCATCACTGGTCGTTTCGATAATCGTTCTCTATGTGTTTGCTTACGCTCTTCCTGGTTCAAAAAGATTGTTTTTGCTTTAGGTTTCTTCTTTTTTTTAACTTATTAGGAACTGTGCATGGAAGTGAAGCTACCTAACAATTAAAAAAATACGACACAAATACAAAACCTGAAGAAATTTTATATACTCATTCCAGAGAGAGCCAGCTTGGGAAAATAACTAAGTTTATTCTCCAGGGCTTCAGGC
The DNA here is from genome assembly GCF_009762305.2 of Zalophus californianus. Lineage (NCBI taxonomy): Eukaryota > Metazoa > Chordata > Mammalia > Carnivora > Otariidae > Zalophus > Zalophus californianus. The sequence continues at coordinate 129,564,478 of NC_045598.1, forward strand.
AGAAAGGAAGGAGTAAAAGTGAAAAGTGTGCAATCGTGGATCTATGAAGAACTTAACTGTCAGAAGATCTATGTTCTCCAAAACAGGACTTTTGTGGAAGAAACTACACAAAGAATCATTTTTACATCATACAGAAACAGAACATTAATCTATTATATTCAAATGCTTAAAACAGTCTTGGTTTGAATTCCCATTTTAATATAGAAAAGTGTGAGCATCCCTTTGCTCACAACAAATCTCAAACTGGCCCTGGTCCAATGGACTTGGGCAATACACCAAGGTGGGTGCAGCCATCTGGGCTGACCATGTACACGAGGGTGCAGAGAGGGGCAGAGCTGTTAGGTACGATTGATCCTCTGTGCTAAGGTCATCAGGGCCTCAGCATCAGGGCCTCACAGGCTAGAGCTGTCACCTTAAGGACGGCACTTAATCTGTCCAGACCAAATGTGAAGTAGAGCCTGGTAAAATAAAGGGTCTGACTTGTTTTGAAGGCCAAATATATGTTGCTTCAGAATTTTTTAAAGCAAGGTTTGCCTACACAACAAAGAGAAACCTGATTTGTATTTGTACATTTTCAGTACATGTACCCAAACTCTGATCGTGGAGAAGGATCACTGTATTTAGAGTAACAGATTAGGTGAAAAGAAAAAAAAAAAAAGGACTGGGAAGCATTTAGGAAATAATTCCAGAGTAGACCTTCCTAATTCCTAAAATATGAAGTTTCGTTATCATTATCACAGTATCCTAAGTTCAAAAGACATTCTAGAAAAAGAGTTCCTGTCAAATATCCATCCAATACTGTGTTTCATAATGACAATAGGAGTAGATTTAAACACATCTTTAAAGTGACCCTTTAAATACCCTATGGCATGAAAACTCTCCAGTTTAAGTAGGAGTGGCAGTGAATCATCCACCTTCCACAACTATTGAAAGCAGTAGGCAATTAAAAAGAAAACAGGGATCAACTTCACTCAGACACTGACATGCCTCACCGGGCAGTAGGAGCCAACATGAAGGCCTTAGAAACCATGACACCTGTATGTTTCAAAGCCCAGCAAAAGTATGGACAAGAGTTGATCACAATTTGTATGAGGAAGTTAAAGTGAAATCAAAAAAAGGCTGACATTTACAAAGACCCCTAAACTTGGTGTCCTAACTACCTTGTCTACAAGGGCATCCTTTCTTTTCTTTATGTATCATCCTATATTCTCCAGCAAATTTTTTAAGGGGGAAAATAGGATACCTCTTCAGCAATTCCGTAATTCTCCTGCATTTTGTATCTGTTAAGTGCTGAGATACAGACTATTTAAGCAGTCAAATCCACGTGCAAGAAATTATCTTATTTAAAGTCTGACAGGGGCGCCTGGGTGGCTCAGTCGTTAAGCGTCCGCCTTCGGCTCAGGTCATGATCCCAGGGTCCTGGGATCGAGCCCCGCATCGGATTCCCTGCTACGCGGGAAGCCTGCTTCTCCCTCTCCCACTCTCCCTGCTTGTGTTCCCTCTCTCGCTGTGTACACCCTCTCTGTCAAATAAATAAAATCTTAAAAAAAAAAAAAAGTCTGACAATTTTTTCTCCAATATAAGTTATGGAAAAGTTGAAGCCACAACTGAGAGACTTACAAATGAGTACCATGGCTACCCAATGGATAAATCAAAAAGAAAAATACTCAGGGGATTAATTTTGATCCTCCATATAGACCATGGAATATATAAAATTAACTATTTAATTATGTATGAAAAAAGACATAATACTGTTTAAGTGACTTCCTATCAAGTTAACTGGTTTAAATTAGCTTAAGAGTACAGTTTTGTTTTACATATATTCGCCATAAGTTTCCCCACCATTCTACAACCCTTCAAATAATGACATAAAATCTTCATAAAATTTATTCTTATTTTCAATTTTAATTATCCTCCTTAAATTTCCAAATGCTAGATGATTTCGTATGATGCTGTCATCAAGACTTCAGAAAAGTTCTACCCAATGGCATTTTGGAATAGGTTTAGCTCCAACACAGATGGACAGGTTGAATTCCAGAAATCTGTTTTTGTAAATCCTGCCTGCCAGGTGATGGCTTATCATGAAGCAGATGAAGTGGCTGAAGGTGACAGACATGACAACTGGGCAGGTCCAGTTTTGAAAGCCACAGCAAAAGCAGACTTTCCTCTGTAGACGCAGAGCCTGGACAGGAAAATGATGCTGTACTCTCGCCATAAGTAATTCAGCTGCCTCTCAAGTCTACAGTCCTAGATTTGCTTCTTCGAAATGTACTGCTTGTTTTTTATTGTATCAATGGACATCGGGCTTCCCAGAGACTAGAATGGTGGCAGTTGTTAGCTCTGTATTGCCAAGGAAAATATTTGGCTGCATATAGGGTTTCCTGAGAGCAAGTTAGTACATGACCTCAATCTTTTCCAAGCTTATCATAATGCTGTAAGGCTGTGCTGATTCAGCAAAGCAATCTATAATCGCTTGCAAAATGCCCCTGCCTCACAGGGATGTTATGAAGCTTAATAAGATAATGCATGTGAAGCACTCTGAGCGCTAAGTAATAATATTCTGCATTTATAATTACAAGCAGTCTCACAAAGACAAGAATCCAATAAACTTGTCCACAAATTACAAATAAAAACTACTTTAAATAATTTAACATAAATAATTGTACAACAAAGGAAAATGTGAAATCATTCACGTTTAAAAAGTGGAATGAACCAGCGCCCGGCTGGCTCAGTCGGTAGAGCATGAGACTCTTAAAAAGTGGAATGGACGCACTTCATAAGGTGAAGTCTTACGAAGACTTCATTATGAAATGAAAAAAATAGAACTAGACATGTTTCTACTACAAGAAAATTACATCCCATTGTGGTAAAACAGAAATTGAATCAGAAACTTAAAAGAGTATCTTTTACAGAAGTTATCTTGAGACACTGCTATTAATAAATTAAATTTAGTATCATTTCTATAGTTTTTTTCTCCCAATAAATTTAATTTTTAAAAATCAAAGTCAGTATTAATAGTAAAATTTCTTCAGTTATCACTAACAACGAAAACATAACTTTCAACTCTCAATGGGATAAAACTTGAGTATTTTACCCAATATAAATTTATTTTATTTACCAAATGTAAATTAAAAAAATATTAAAATAATGCTGCTCCCCACCTCCCCTGCCAACTAGCATTTGTCTCCTAGATGGCAGACACTTGTTTCTTGTTCCTCTGGACAAGCCCAAGCAGAAAGTCTACTTTAATTAGGGTGTCTCCAAAAGAGAAGGCCCACCCTGAGCTGGTATCACTGGGTTCTTTGGTGCCACTATCTTTATTGGATTGTGAGTGGGGCCTTTTTGGTACCTGTTATCATTTCCTTCAGGTAAACTTCCTGGAATCTGAGAGGATCCAATTTCTTTCTTACCGTCTGTTCCTCCATAACACTGCCATAACATCATTGCATCATACAGAAATCATCTGATTTGGTCTGGACCCCCCTCATACTGTTAAGTCCTTCTGCCAGAACCTGTATTTTTCATCTCTGCATCCCCATCCTCCACTGCAACTGCTGTCCTATGTAGATACACTCAATAAAAGTGAGTTGAACTGATCCACACTGTGGAGAAGGCAATGGAAAGAGTCCCTCAAGTGGTCTGGTTTTCTTTCACTTAATACAAAAAACAGTCTGTACAAAATCAACTCCAAGCATACAGATGGAACAAGTGATTTCATTTTCTATTTTTTACTTGTAATTTTGTTTTCAAAAAGGTAGTATTTTATGTTTGTTTTCTGCCTTTTTTTTTTTTTTTAAGATTTATTTATTTATTTGAGCAGGCTTCCCACTGAGTTCCGTGGAGCCCAACTCAGGGCTCGATCTCCCGACCCTGAGATCACGACCTGAACCGAAATCAAGAGTCGGACACTTAACCAACTGAGCCACCCAGGCACCGTGGTAGTATTTTATGTTTTTAAAGGAAACACAAACATGGTATTAGACGGTGAGAATGCAAAGATAAAACAGACAAGCATTACCCTCCTGTGTGTTTAAGGTACACTGTAATGATTAAGCCAAGTCCCGAAATGGAGTTGGTACATTTTCTTTGTAAAGTGTTGTGGATTTATGCAATAAAAGAAAAATGAAATTTATAAATTTGTAAGCATTAGGAGGTTTTTTTATTTATTTATGGAAGACCCAGCTATGTTCAGGAAACTGCATTGATTCAGATGCTGAATGAAGAGAGACTCTAATTATCTAAGATTTCACTGAGAATGCTTTCATCAGAGACTGAACATGGCAAGAGCTGATTACTTAACTCAAAATAAACTTCCTTCAACACACCAGGAACAATGCATACACCTCAGGATGCTAACAGGGACTAATTAGTTCTCTGAAGTGTAGGAGCTCAAAAGAATTTTGGAAAATAAAAATGGGAAGGTTAATGATCTTTTGTATTATCCTCTCACAATAAACCCAATCGCCAAGGAAATTAGACTTATAGGTCTCAAAAATTCAGGCTGAGAGCAAACTCTACAGGCATAAAAATAATTTGTCAATTTTTCAAAATTAAATCCATTGGTGAACTTTAAAGAGAAAAACCTGTCATTACTTCACTACAAAGGTGCCTACAAGATTGGCTGTGTATGCATCCTTTCAAAGAAAAGGATAAGTCACTGAGTCAGGAGTGGAGCTAAAACACACAAGTGTCTAGATCTTTTCTTTCACTTAATACGAAAATCAGGAGCTTGATTTTAAAACCTCAATTCCAAAGGAAGAGTATTTCATATAGTGTGTGGTGAGAACATAAGGGCCCGTAATATTAGTATATAGAAGGAATACAGGGGAATTATCACAATCAACTTCCTATAAGGGAAGTCAAAGAAAGTTGGGAGGAGACAAATATTCAAAGTGACTGTTTTATGAAAGAGAAAAACTGGGGAGGGGTGAGATGTTTCTGAAAGACAAGGTTTACTTTGGGAGGACACCTTGGTAAGGGAGCTAAGGCATGGACCTAATAGAAAAACTGAGAAACACAGCACCTATGACTTCACATGAGAATATTTAATATTGCAGGTCTTTACAACTCCTGACATTGGATCTATAATCTTTCAGGGTCATGAGGACCATTTCCCCCTCCCCCAAGGGTCAATTTGGGCAAAATTAAATTGTTATCTTAATTCATGTGTGTGTGTTTTAAATATGAAAATAGCTTTATTGTGTTCTGTAGGCAAAGGACAGTCAGTAGGTATATTCTTAAATATACTTACTTCTACTGTATTGAGAAGATGGATATCAAAGATAAAATTGCTATTGCTTTGAAGCCAGTAAGCAGGGACCAAGAACTCAAATGTCCACCTGGTCAGTGAGCTAATGTGTATTCACCTCAGTACTGAAATAAGGCCAGTCAAGAGAGAAAGAGGAGATTCCTACCCACTTCCCCAACTGCACCGAGGGCTCCCCCACTACTTCTCAGCAGCCCCACCTTGAAGATTTCCTTGAAAATACAGCTGAGCCATTTTTTAGTTCTTCATAAAACCTAAGACGCACTATTTATATATGTGGTCTTCGACTCAATAGAACTAAAGAGAAAGAGGGAGAAAAACAGACACAAGGGGATACGTACAGAAGTAAGGGGGCACTTCCTGTGGGATCAAAAGAGATAAATTTAGGGGTTTCTAAAGACTGAAGACGAAACTAGGATACAAAGATTGAAACAGAGCTTCATTTATATTTCAAAGAACATCTGGAACATGATTTATGAGGAGTTTTAAAGACTTCCTGAAGGTTTGTGACTTTCCCTTTGTTATTTTTGTTTCACTAAACAATTCCAGAATTGAACATTTGCTTTGGAAACAAGAACTGCACATAAAAACTTGAATGTTGTGTTGCAGTCGACCAGGGGAGAAGAAAACTCCCAGCAGAAATAAAGGGAGTGGTAGAGGAACACAGTGGAAGGGGAAGCAGGTGAACCCCAAAGAAGGAAGACAGCCTGGGCCCTGAGTCTATGGTTTTTACTCTACCAGCCTGAGACCCCAGGGACTCCTGGCTTCCACACGCTCAAGTGCCCATGCCTGGACTTCCTCATTACCCATGGACCTGCCCTGCTGGAACTCTGCTCCTGTCCTAAGGGTCTTGACTGGTGTCTGCTGTTACCTAGTAACTAGAAGCCTGGAAGGGGAGGAGTCCAGAACAGCCTCCGAGGGCAGAATGGAAGGAAAAAGAACCCATGCTCCAGGCATCTCTGAAAATCCAGAAGAGATTTCCCCATAAGGATGTGCTGACTGATCAGCTTCTATAGTACCTGTTACCCTGTAGTAAACATCAGGTTAGTGGTCCCACCTTTTGGAGTAAGAGGGCTCTTTTAAGTATCAGTAATGTCCATGGAGCCCCTCAGAATCTATATTTGAAATGATATATAACAGAAAGAAAAAGTTACAATAAATTTAGTAATGCTTCTAAAAGAATTTATACCTTATTTATCTCTATACCATCTCTATATATTGGAAACACAGCTGTACATACCTCATATATTAAGAACTACTGTAATTAGAAACATTATTGGTTACAATAGGCTTTATGGAACTGGTCCAGGAATCTAATCACTGAAATTGCATTGTTTTGATGGAAAATATCCTCCATTCCAAACAATTAACTTACATATAAATCTTAGGGGGAAAATGGTTTTTAAAGTTGAAGACTCTGTGTTTCTTTTCTTTTTTTTTTTTTTTTTAAGGGAGGGAGAAAAGAGCAGCGAGCAGGGAGGCGGATGGGCAGAGAGGGAGGGAGAATCTTTTTTTTTTTTTTTTGAAGATTTTATTTTATTTATTTGACAGCGAGAGAGGGAACACAAGCAGGGGGAGTGGGAGAGGGAGAAGCAGGCTTCCTGCTGAGCAGGGAGCCCGATGCAGGGCTCAATCCCAGGACCCTGGGATCATGACCTGAGCCGAAGGCAGACTCTTAATGACTGAGCCACCCAGGCGCCCGGAGGGACAGAGAATCTTAAGCAGGCTCCATGCCCAGCAAGGAGCCTGATGGAGGGCTCAATCTCATGACCCTGAGATTGTGAGCCGAAATCAGGAGTCAGAGACGCTTAACTGACTGAGCCACCCGGACACCCCAAGACTCTGTATTTCTTAAGAAAGCATGGTGGTAGGTCTTTTCAACAAATGAAATGAACCTACCAAAGTTGGGAAAACTGGACAGCCACATGCAAAAGAATGAAACTGGACTGCTTTCTTATACCATACACAGAAATAAACTCATAATGCATTAAAGACCTAAATGTGAGACTTGATACCATAAAAATCCTAGAAGAGAGCCCAGGCAGTAATCTCTCTGACATCGGCTATAATCTCTCTAACATTTTTCTAGGTATTCCTCCCGAGACAAGGGAAATAAAAGCAAAATAAACTACTGGGACTTCATCAAAATAAAAAGCTTCTGCATAGTGAAGGAAACAATCAACAAAACTAAAAGGCAACCCACTGAATGGGAGAAAATATCTGCAAATGACAGATCTGATAAAGGGTTGGTATCCAAAATATATAAAGAACTGATTTAACTCAATACCCAAAAACAAATAATCCAATTAAAAAATGGGCAGAAGTCATGAACAGACATTTTTCTCCAAAGAAGACATCCAGATGGCCAACAGACACATGAAAAGTTGCTCAACATCACTCATCATCAGGGAAATACAAATCAAAACCAATGAGATACCACTTCATACCTGTCAGAATGGATAAAAGCAACAACACATGTTGGTGAGGATGTGGAGAAATGGGAACCTTCTTGCACTGTCTGTGGGAATATAAACTGGTGCAGCCACTGTGGAAAACAGTATGCAGGTTCCTCAAGAAGTTAAAAATAGAACTACCCTATCTAGCAATCGGACTACTAGGTATTTACCCAAAGAATAAAAAAATACTAATTCAGAGGGACACATGCACTCCTTATGTTTATAACAGCATTATCTACAACGGCCAAATTATGGAAACAGCCCAAGTGTCCACTGGTTGATGAATGGACAAAGAAGATGTGTTATATATATATATATATATATATATATATATATACAAAGCAATATTAGCCATGAAAAAGAATAAAATCTTGCTGTTTGCAACAACATGAATAGAACTGGAGAGTATAATGCTAAGTGAAATAAATCAGTGAGACAAATACCATATGATTTCACTCATATGTGGAATTTAAGAAACAAAGCAAATGAGCAAAGGGGAAAAAAAAAAGAGAGAGACAAACCAAGAAACAGACTCTTAACTACAGAGAACCACCTGATGGTTACCAGAGGGGAAGCTGGGGGGGGAATGGGTGAAATAGGTGATGGAAATTAAAGAGTACATGATGAGGGGCACCTGGGTGGCTCAGTTGGTTAGGCAACTGCCTTCAGCTCGGGTCATGATCCCAGGGTCCTGGGATCAAGTCCCGCATTGGGCTCCCTGCTCGGTGTGGGGGCCTGCTTCTCCCTCACCTGCTCCGCTTGCTTGTGCTCTCTCTGTCAAGTAAATAAATAATAATTTAAAAAAGAATTAAAGAGTACACATGATGAAATAAATCAAATAAAATTTTAAAAAGAAAGCACGGAAGTAGGAAAAAAAATGAATTCTTCAAGCACTTAAAGTCTAAAGAAACGGAAGACACAGACCCCCCCAAAATGGCTCAGGAATTCTATAATGTCTAATATCTGGCCCTACGGAGACTGAAAAGGCGTCTCAGTAATGAACATATGGGAAGCAGCACCAAGCCAAATACTGGCATTATTTATTTCACTTTTCTTTTCTTCTACAAGACAAAAAGTCTTATTTCTAAAATTGATGGGCCCCAAAGGACTTTAAATCTATTATAGGTGATCAAGGTTCTAACACTGTAAGAGCAGAATCCTAGTCCATTTCAATGAACAATTTTTCTCTCCTGGGTAAAATCAATGTATTTTTGGTCTGTGACCATGTTGAACTGGGGCTTTCTTCTGTTCAGAATGACAGAAATGAAAAACAAGGCAAAAGTACCCTTTTGCTATGGACAGCTATAGATATCTAAAATTTTCAGTTTAAATATCTGAAATCTACTAAGTCCATTTTACAGATGGAAGTCTGCATTTTACACACTTCCTTTTCAGCACCCAAGTTAAAACACACACAACACAGTCTTGTATACAGCTAAGTACTCTTGTGTGAAACAGGGATCTCAGATTCTGTTCCTTCCTTTACTTCTGGTCAATGATGTGTGTGCTCACAGTGATTAAAGCGGGTAAAGTCTGTTTTGCTCCCCATATATTTCCTGAAATGGGAGAGAACACCTAAACCAGGCCAGAACTGTTGTTTATCTAGAGGTTACACTGCACAAAAAGATGGACAGATAAAATGATGAGACGTTCACTCTGACAGAATAATTCCTCATCTATTCACATCAGGGTACAAAATGAATGTTCTAAAACAAGCTTGGTATCCAATTTTCTGGCTAAATACCAAGAAGTCTTTTTTGGCCTGGACAGAAACCTTCTATTTTCTTGGGATCTTTTATCATCTTTTTTTTCCTGACAGGAAAAGCTAAGCTGCCTTAAAAGTGTACATCATCTTCTGAAATAAGGATCTGCAAAAAATATTCTTCCCAGTAACTAAACCAGTGTCTCAGTAGATCTGAAATCCAGCCAATACCATGCTTACCCAATTCACCCATAAAAACTTCTTCCAAACGCCAGACAAAAGCAAGAGTAAATAGGCGGGTGACATGTTTGTTTATCTTTCCAGTTTACTTGGAGCAAGGCAGAGATCTGGATTTGAGTTCCAGTTCCACCAGCTTCTAGCTGTGTGACTGTAGACCAGTGACTTAAACCCTAGGTTCCTTGTCTGTAAAAATGGAGTTGAGAACTGAAGCTACCCTCCAGGGGTACTGCATGGGTGAAATGGGACAATGGATGTCAACAGCGGTGCGTGGTCCAAAGTGAGCACTGCAGACGTGTCAGCTCTCGTTTTCCCTGAGGAAGCGGACCCTTTTGCTTTTGACCTAGTATATATTTGCTAGTACACAGGGATGGATCTATGTCTTGTGGGGCCTGAAGCTTATACAATGCGAGGGGACTCTCTCCAAGAACACAAAATTAAGTGTAATTCTCATTCTTATTTATAGAAAAGAAACAGTAGCAAAAAACACCAGGGCTTAAAAAAAAAAAAATCCAATTTCTTCCTCTGAGATCTCTTTAGGTAATTACAGGAAATGCTTATGAAGAAGTGCTTCCCAATGGAAGTGTGGCTTCCCCATCTCCACACACGCTACAATCCCAGCACTCGCAGGGGCCAGCACAAGTAAGAGGTCCTGCATCTTAACCTTCATTAGCTTGGTGGTAATTCTGCCTCTGAAAGTATACAGTGTAAATGCCCAACTTATTTCCCTTATTTTTCATGTCAGCATCTGGTTCTCGGAGAAATGTGAATGCTCTGAATACAGAGCAACAGTTTTCGTGTCTATGAGAAATTCTTTTCACTGATTAGCAACACCTTAGCATCTTTTCCTTTTCACTCTTTGATACTGAGAGAACTAGAAAAAGACAATAAAAAAAAGACAGTATGGGAGCTATCCATCAGTAATCAAAGAGGCTTAGTTAGAACTGCATAGGAAGGAAGCGGGTTAGAGGCAATTAGAATCTTGAGGTGCTGTTTGCTCTCCTGGCTCCTCAGGCCACAATGCTTCACAGCCCTTAACTGCAGCCTCCCTAAGAGTTAAGATATTTAACAAAATCACACCGAATCCCAAATCATCAAAATCTGTTCTATGATAAGATGTGTTAAAGCTATCCCTAATGACACAGCAGTAATTACTGTAAATCTTTCTTTTGGTTTTGAGTATGTTACTTGTGGAATTTCTCTGTAGATCAACATTTTCTCTCATAATAAACAAAGGCAAAGTTGAAGACACAACCACCATTCTCAGAGGCAGGTAATGGAACACAGTAGAAAGATCACAGGCTTTGGAATTACCAACAGACCGTGGTTGGAATTCTTGTTTGTCATTTACTAGATTTAAGGCCTCAACCTGACTATTGTTTCTGCATGTCAGTTTCCTTATCTATGAAACGTGGACAATAGTATCAGGATTCCCTGAAAGAGTCTGAGTCTGGCCATCAGCGGTAACCCATGGACAGAGTATAGAACACAGCAGGCTTCCAGAAGGGATGAGAAGGTAGCTGAAAACAGTATGTACAGATATGTTTATATGGCATTTAAAATATATTGCTAAAGAAAAAAAAAACAAAACAGTAGCCTTGGATATAAGGAATCCCGATTCTTGACATCAGATTTTATCTAAGCATTACCCACACGGTAAGCTTCAATATATTCTTGGAGGTCAAAGAGTTGTATTTCCTACCTCTTCTGTTATCACAGTCTCCTTCTATCTCCATCTAGTTATACTTACATATCTACATCCATCTATCTATCATAGATAGCACTTTTCTAACTTGCTGTATTTCTTCTTTTTCTTAGATCCAAATGCCAGTTTTATCACTTACTAAATGTACGCACAGGCCAAGGTGAACAACCACAGGCCTCCCTATCGGGTGCGTTCTCAAATCACGGAGAAGGATGTACATATGCTGGGGATAAGCTATTCTAAAAAGGCTTTAATGACTTCTTTATTAATGAGCCCCCGGATGGTAGGGACAGTGTTTGGCTTCTCTTTGTATCTCTGATGCACACACAGTATGTGGCACATAGAGGGCATCTGGTAAATGCATCCTGAATATAAGTATGAATTAATGAGAAATCATGTTTCAAAATAATTATGATATGGACCCTGGTCATTTCCAGACTACACCGTTGAAATTTATTTTACATGCTGCTATTTCAAACTCACACAGTAGTTAATGATGGTCCTTAAATGCCTTCTATTGTTCATCACACCCCCCATCATTCTAGTCATACTTTCTTGAAGTAGCTGAAGAAAACACTGAATTTTTTGTTGCTTTCACATTTCCTCTAAACCCTAATTTTGTCCATTATTTACATAAACTTATTAAGTAGCTCTTATGTGCAAGGCATTAGGGAAAGGATATAAAAATGAATAAGCTATGGTTCTTCCATCAAAGAATTTAAATGGTAGCAGGGAGGTTTTTTTTAAAAGCTTAAACTACTATACGACAAGCTAAAATGAAATATCTATTTTATCTAACGATGGCCCACAAGCTGTGCGGCTACAGGTTAACGAGTAACTAAGGCTTCAGGCTCTGCCTAGAAGAATGTTTGGACAGATGGTACCTTAAATGCCAGGTGAGGACATTTTACTTTCATCTCTATAGGGGAGACACAAAGTTCTAAGAACAGTGGTTACATATCCATATATTTTTAGGAAATGAATGTTGGTAGCAAACAAAGTTGGAAAGAGCTAAAACTGATTAAGGAAGGGATTTCAGTTGGGGACAAAAGATGACCCCGGGTTAGATAAGGAAGAGAAGACAGTGACCGGGTATGGATAGAGTATGCGCCCAAAGCAGAAGTGTTTTGAGGAAGGATGATTAACAGACACAGAGCTACCAGAGAAGCTAAGCAGGTTAGGGAGGAGGAGGAGGCCTGCCGATGTGGTGAACGGGAAGTCACTGCTCGTATTCCAGGGAGCACTGTTGGATGAGAACAGGCCAGATTTTAGTGACCATACAGTATAAATTATAAGAGACTTAGCAATAAGGGACGAAGAAAGGTGGAACAGTGTAGTGTGGAGAAGGAAACCATCATCAAAAGGCTTTGGAGCCTTAGATCTTTCTGAGTCCCAGGCCACGTCCTGATGTCTCTCTATTCACTCCTCTGTTAGGTGTAAGGCTAATTGCATCCACTGAAAGCCAACTAGGTAAGGATTCTCTAGAATAAACTTCTTTGATAACTCATTCTACCAGTATTTTTTAATAGGTATATACAATGTATACAAAATATGCATTTGTTTATAAACTGTACACATTTATCACTGTTAGCACATAAACATTTTAAGAACTCAATGTTATGGGCCCTGGCCCATAGGTGAAATGTCAGTGAGGACCTTCCATGAACCCCGGGCAGGAATATATACTTCCCAGAGCACAGTGGCCTTACATTAGAGATATATTTTGTACTGCTACATACTTCTATCCATGGCCCATCCTTCCCATTACTAGATTCCAAGTTCCACAATGGCAGTAGCCATGTCACCTAATGCGTTGCTGTATTCTGGGACTCAGTAAAAAAGAAGGCTACTCACCAAGTATTTTCTGACTCCCAAAACTATGGGGTTTTTTTTGCTTGTTTTTTGACCACCTTTAACCAAGTTTCACAACTGGGAGCTGGAAGGGTAATTTTCACCTCACTGCTCTATCTTATGCCTATGGCGGTAATGACAACCACCACTGGCCTTTGAACTGTCCCTTGATATAACAGAAAAGGGGGAGGTATGTAGAGTCCACTTAGGAGACAAAATAATACTTTAAGATTTCTAAGTAAGAGAATGGGGTACTTCGGCCCTTGGTGAATTTTCAATCTAAACTTTAGCAAACTATTTTAAAGTGTCAAATTACAGCCACCATAGAAAATAGAATAATGGTTCCTCAAAAAATTAAACATAGAATTACTACATGATCCAGCAAAACCACTTCTGTGTATATATTCTCCCAAAATAAAAGCAGGGATTTATTTATTTATTTATTTTTTTAAAAGCAGGGATTTAAACAGGTATTTGTACACCAATGTTCATAACAGCATGATTTACAACAGTGAAAAGGTAGAAACAACCCAGATATCCATCAATGGATAAATGGATAAACAAAATATGGTATATATATGCAGTGGAATACTATTCAGCCTTAAGAAGGAAGGAAATGCTGATATAAATATATATGTATCTACATGAACATGGATGAACCTTGAAAACATGATGCTAAGTTAAATAAGCCAATCACAAAAAATAAACACTATTATCATTCCATGTATATGAGGTGCCGAGAATAGCCTAATTCAGAGACAGAAAGTAGAATAGTGGTCTCTGGGGCTGGTGGGAGGAGGGGTGAGTACTTCTTATCTAACAGAGGATTTGTTTGGGATGATAACAAAGTTCTGGAAATGGACATTGATGATAGTTGCACAACACTGTGAAGGTATACTTAATGTCACTCAACTAAACACTTAAAAATGATACATTTTATGTTATATATATTTTACCACAATAAAAAAAGGTCAAATTAAAATAAATTCTCAGGTTAAAGTTAACTGGTATCCACTCTTTTTTTTTTTTTCTTCCCCAATGCGTGGCTTGAATTCACAACCCTGAGATCAAGACCTGAGCTGAGATCAAGAGACAGTCACTTAACTGACTGAGCCACGGAGATGTACCTCCAATCTTTAGTATGTATTATAAACAGATCTGCAATTCTTATATTCTTTGAATTATCCTTCACTGTTGCATTCTTAGAAAACAAAACAGGATTTGAGATCTGATATGCTGATAAGACCAAGTCTAGAGTAATAACCGGACTAACAATCTAAGGTTCAAAACTGCAGGAGGCCAATTTTTACTGGACTTTGTGCTGATAGCAAAGTATAAACTTGTAAAGGTCTCCATTTCTTACCAACAAAGCTGAGATGAAGAACATGATCATTGTTTTCCTAGAATTATTACCTTAAAAATATCGAGGGTAACAGAAAAGATGAGAGAAGATAAAAAAGAAAATGGACTATTGCACTTATGACCACAGGTAAATGACCCAGTAATTAGCAAAAAGCTAACATTTTCTAAGTAGAAATGAAATAAAGTATCTCAGACTGAACAACAGTAATAAGGGAACTGGGAAGTGACATACATGAGTGCCTCTATTTGCCCACCCCCAAACTAGATATAAACAGTATGATCTATGAAGGTTGTACTCCTTCCTTCCCTGTAACCTACGTAAAGAAGTCTAATGTAGTAAAAGGCTTCAGGGAGAGAAATATCCTTTAGGAGAACATGAGAAATGGCTGAAATGAAGAAGAATATCTAAGAGAGAAATGTTAACGTCATTGGGATTTTCTCTCATTTTCCTACTGACCTCAGATCCTTCCTGCTCCTCAGAACCTCCTCCTCTCTTCTTAGCTTAAGGTCATGTTTGGTGCCCTCAATATTCAGCAATATATGATACTAAGATATTTGACCACAGAGGGCATTTAATGCTTCAATATAGTATTAGTTACTTATTGTTTTCAAAATACTTCCTTGGAAAAGATACTTAACATAATTAATCATTAGGAAAATGTAAATGAAAACCACAATGAGGTATTATCCCCACACACCTGTAAGGATGGCCACTATCAAAAAACAGAAAATAAAAAGTGTTGGCAAGGATATGGAAAAACCGGAACCCTTGTGCATTGTTGGTGGGATTGCAAAATGGTGCAAATGCTATGGAAAACATATGATGGAGTATATGAAGGCTCCTCAAACAATTAAAAACAGAACTACCATATGACACAGCAATCCCACTTCTGGATATTTAGCCAAAAGCATTGAAAACAAAGTCTTGAAGAGATAATTGCATACACACATTCATTGAGGCATTGTTCACAATAACAAGATGTGAAAACAACTTTAATGTCCACTGATGGATGAATGGAATAATAAAGATAAATACAATAAAGAAAATTTGGTATATACATATAATGGAATATTATTTAGCTTTTATTTATTTATTTATTAAAGATTTTATTTTTTATTTACTTGACAGAGAGAGAGACACAGCAGAAGAGGGAACACAAGCAAGGGGAGTGGGAGAGGGAGAAGCAGGCTTCCCGCCAAGCAGGGAGCCCGATGCGGGGCTTGATCCCAGGATGCTGAGATCATGACCTGAGACGAAGGCAGATGCTTAACGACTGAGCCACCCAGGTGCCCCTATTTATTTATTTATTTTTAAAGATTTTATTCATTTATTTGACAGAGAAAGACACAGCACGAGAAGGAACACAAGCAGGGGGAGTGGGAGAGGGAGAAGCAGGCTTCCCACCGAGCAGGGAGCCTGATCCCGATGTGGGGCTTGATCCCAGGACCCTGGGACCATGACCTGAGTCGAAGGCAGATGCTGAAGGCCTGAGCCACCCAGGCGCCCCTATTTAGCCTTTAAAAAGAAAAAAAAATCCTGACATGCACGACAACAGAGATGAACCTTGAATCCAATTATGCTAAGTAAAATAAGCCAATCACAAAGACACAAATACTTCATGATTCCACTTATGGTAGGCATCTAAAATAGTCAAAGTCATAGAAACAAAAAGTGGAAGGTGGTTCCCAGGTTGGTCGGGGGGAAATGGCAAGTTATTCAATGGGTACAGAGTTTCCACCATGCAAGAGGAAAAAGCTCTAGAGGCCTCTTGTACAACAGGGTGCATACAGTTAATACAATAATGTACACTTAATAATTGCTAGGAGGGTAAATTTATGTGTTTTTTTCTTAGCACCAAAACACACACACACAACCAAAATACCCTCATCAACCCAGAAAAAAGTCTCCTTAGAAAGACCAATTACAATAGTTGCATGTCCAATAATTTATTACTGTATAATCCATTTTAGTCTGAAAATTATCTTAACCTAATGTACACAAAAACAGTCACATTTCCCTCTTCCTCATTCTACTAGTAATACAGTTTGGGAAAATAGGCTTGTTCTTACTCATTTGTTTTTAAAAAAAAAAGAAAACAAAAAAAAACTAAGAAAAATGTACTTTAAACCTAAACCCACCAGAGAATGACAACAATTACCAAAGACTGGTATTCGTGCTCTGTATCTTTTATTTATTCCAATGTAGTCACTACACACAAATCTGATTGTAATAAGCCATTTCTAATCTTTAGTAGTGAATAAATTATATATACAGACACACTTATATAATAAGCAAATTATAATGCAACTGGAAACTCTTGTTCTCTTCTCCCTACCACATCCCAAATATTTCATTCATTTCTCAAAAATTATATCATTCTTCAAACTAAGAAGAATGAATTAGAGGTTAACTGTAGCTCATGGAAATTTAAATGTATCTGACAAAGTCTTAGATATGAGTTCTTTCAAATCCAATACATCCAGTATCGCACAGCACTAAATATAAAATGTGAGTGTGCTTTCCATTTGGTATTAATACAATATGTCTATTTAAAATCAGGGAAAATATCCCAAATTGATTGAAGATCATAATAAAATTACAAAAACTATAAAGTGTACTCCCCCACCCGGCTTTTCAAAATACATTCTAATTGACAAGTTGTGTAGATTTATCATCCTTATTTTAAGACGGTCTCAAGAACTAAATTTATTAGAGCCTAAGAAAGTTAAAAGTTTACCAGATGCACTTGAGGAGACACAAACACACTTTCAGGAGACAAACTAAAGTATTATAAATACTATCTGCCGTAAAAGAGGTTATAATTTATCAACCTTGGACAAGAGACAGAATGTACTTACTCAATTATTAGAATAAAAATTTCAGGTTCTTAAATTGGGGTGCTATTTCCCCCCAGTATAAAGCCATTATACAAAGCTAGATAAAAGGTAGGCATCAGAAAATTTTAAGACATTTATTTTACAGACTAAGAACAAACGCTGTGCTCACAAATGCCACAGGTGTGGGTGATTAGTAGATACGATCTGTGACATCAAGGAATTTGTCATTCAATTGGGAAAGAAAAAGGAAAAGCCCACATAAAAACTAATCAGAAGAAAGAAATGATAATGGAGATTCAAAGGAGATGAGTCTATACTGATTGGGGATTAAGAGGTTCTTTGTTAAGACAGCAGTATTTGAGACGCACCTTGAAGAATGAGCACTAAGACTCTAGCGGAAATAGACGGAAACAGGATAGGAGGCACTCCAGATCGGGAGGGGCGGTAGGAATAATGATCCCCCCAAATGTGGGTCAGCAACAGTAAGTGGTCTAGGGTAGTAGTCTGAGGGTATACACACCTGAGGATATGGGACATAAGAACACAGAAGTGGGCTAAACAGACCAGATGTGGGGTACTGGTGAAGGCACCTTGCCATTGGATGTTCTATCACAGCCTAGATTCCCTTTCACTGTGCTTTACAAACCTAAAGTAGTTGTAAGACTCCACCCTACGGGACTACTAATGGTGGGCAACAGTCAACCAGCTAAGGGGAAAGAGGAGAGAAGCACTCCAGGCAGAAGACAAAGAGGCAAGAAACGGTGCGTGTGTGTGTAGGCTGTGCCAGTGCCAGTTGTGGAGGAGGGGATGAGTTCAAGGAGTTTGTGGGTTGGAGCAAGGGAGAATATGACAGGACTGGAAACGGATCAGAGGGACCTGTGTGCTGCGATGAGGGTTCCTCTCCTGGACTCTGTCACAGGGCCTATGAGCAGTCACTGAAGTTGAGGCATAAATACCAACCTGGCTCCCCCTCACGGGGGTTTTAGAGAGTACTTTTAGCTGATTGTTGTGTGGGACAGTCCCAGCAGAAGAGCTAGGCGTGGGGAGCATACTGATTCATCTCCTGCTGACAAGGACAGGGGAAGGCTTGGGCAGCCAGGACACAAGTGTGGGCACTCTTCACTAAGGATGGGGTGGGATTTAAGCAGAAGGTGAGGGCTGACACCTAGGGAGCTAAAGGCAATGGCTCTTATCTAAGTGCTCACAGTTGTCAAGTAAGACTATGCTTGGGGGCGCCTGGATGGTTCGTTAGTCAAGTGTCCAACTCGATTTCAGCTCGGGTAATGATCTCAGGGCCCTAGGATCAAGCTCCGCACTGGACTCTGTGCTCAGCGGGGAGTCTGCTTGTTTCCTTCTGCACCTCCCACCACATGAGCGCGGACGCTCCCTCTCTGCCAAATAAATAAATCTTTAAAAAAAAGACGATGCTTTAAGGCATTCACGACAATGTCACATAAGACTACAAAATAAAATTTTATATTAAAAATGTATCTTTGGGGCACCTGGATGGCTCAGTCATTAAGCATCTGCCTTCGGCTCAGGTCATGGTCCCAGGGTCCTGGGATCGAGCCCCACATCGGGCTCCCTGCTCTGCAGGAAACCTGCTTCTCCCTCTCCCACTCCCCCTGCTTGTGCTCCCTCTCTCGCTGTGTCTCTCTCTGTCAAATAAATAAATAAAATCTTTAAAAAAAATGTATCTTCATGTTTAAACGTGAACATGTATGCTTCTGGGTATGCTGCTCTTCCTTGTCTTTGTCAGGCTCTCTGTTGGTATGTCTTTGTGGCTCTTGCTTACTACCTTTCCATCTTGTCTTTATCCCTCTTCACTTCCTTCCTACTCCTTCTACGCCCCTCAACCATTTATAAAAATGAATAAAAGTTTATGTATAAAATATTTCTTGTTAAAGATGAGTAAGGTATTTTGTAGTTCTCTAGCATGTTTTAATTTTTTTCTTGATATTGTTGTTTTATTAGTTATGTGCCTTCCCCCTGCCCCAAACCCCTTAAGTCAGCAGTATTAAAAAAAAGTTTCCCATTTCCAGTATTTCTAGAATCTATAGACTATGGTAGACAACTTCAAGTCAACTCTGATAAAGACTGCTAAGAGTCTGTCATTTTCTGTCACCTTCTCCAAATTTCAATATTGCTTACAGTACTTTACTTACTGTCCCATCTGGCTCTGACCTGCCCTTTTCAGCCTCAAATTCAACCAAATGCTTCAAAATAGCCTATTCTGTAGCTAAACAGTCTGCCTTCACACCCAGTCTATGCCTTTGAGGGAGGGCTCCTGTGCCTTTGCTCAGGTTCCTCTGCCCCAACCCTAACTCTCTCACCTATTACAGTCTCACTTTTCCAGAAGAAAGGAACAAAGAACTACAAAAACAACTAAGAAACAATTAATATAATGACAATAAGCACATATCTATCAATAATCACTTTAAATGGACTAAATGCTCCAATCAAAAGACCTAGAGTGACTGCAAGGATTAAAAAAGAAAATCCATCTCTAATGCTGCCTCCAAGAGACTCATTTGAGACCTAAAGACACATGTAGACTGAAAGTGAAAGGATGGAAAAAGATATTCCACCTAAATGGAAGCAAAAAAAAAAAAAATTGGGGTAGCAATATTTATATAAGACAAAATGGACTTTAAAACAAGGACTGTAACAAGAGACAAAGAAGGGCATGATCAATTCAATGAGATATTGTAAATATCTGTGCACCCAACACAGGAACACCTAAAAATATAAAACAAATATTAACAGGCATAGAGAGAAATTGACAGGAATATAATCAGAGTAGGGGACTTTAACATCCCACTTACATCAATGGATAGATCACCCAGACAGAAAATCAACAGGTTAACAGAGGCTCTGGATGACACTTCAGACCAGCTGGATTTAACAGATATATATACAGAACATTGCATCCCAAAACAGCAGAAGATACACTATTTTCAGCTACACAAGGAACATTCTCTAGGACAAATCAGGTTAGGTCACAAAACAAATGTCAAAAAATTTAAGGAGACTATAGTCATATCAAGCATCTTTTCTAATAGTAGTGAAAAACTAGAAATCAATTATAAGAAGAAAACTGAAGGGGAAACAAAAGAAAAAAGAAAGCAAATATGTAGAGGCTAAACATTCTACTAAATGAAAAAATGGGTCAACAAAGAAATCAAAGAGGAAATAAAAAATTGCCTTGAGATAAATGAAAATGAAAACAAAATGGATCAAAAACTTTGGGATGCAGCAAGAGCAGTTCTAAGAGATACAGGCCAACCTCAAGAAATGAGAAAAATCTCAAATAAATGCTCCAACCTTACACCTAAACGAACTAGAAAAGGAAGAACAAAGGAAATAATAAAGATCAAAGTGGAAATGAGTTAAATAAAGACTAAAAGAATAGTAAAGATCAATGAAACTAAGAGATGCTTCTTTGAAAAGATAAACATTGATAAACCTTTAGCCACACTCATCAAAAAAAGGGAGGGTGGAAGAAGGTTCAAATAAAATCAGAAATGAAAGAGGAAAAGTCACCACTGACAGCACAGAAATACAAAAGATTGTAAAAGACTACTATGAAAATGTATATGCCAACAAATTAGACTGCCCAGAAGATATGGATCCATTCCTAGAAACATACAATCTTCTAAAGCTGAATCAGAAAGAAATAGAAAATCTGAACAGACCGATTACTAGTAATGAAATTCAATCAGTAATCAAAAAACTCCTAATAAACAAGAGTTTAGGATCAGATGACTTCACAGATGAATCCTACCAAACATTTAAAGAAGAGTTAACAGCTATTCATCTCAAACTATTCCAAAAGAATTGAAGAGGAAGGAATTTTTCCAAATTCATTCTATGAGGCAGTCATTGCCTTGACACTAAAACCAAACACTGATAAACACAGATGCAAAAATCCTCAACAAAATATCAGCAAACTAAATTCAACAATACACTAAAAGGATCATTCACCACAATTAAGCAGGATTTATTCCAGGGATGCAAGGATGGTTCAGTATCTGCAAATCAATCAATGTGATACGGCACATGAACAAAATAAGGAGTAGAAATCATACGATCAGTCTAAAATGCAAAAAAAGTATTTGACAAAATTGGACATCCTTGATGATAAATCTCAATAATGCAGGTATAGAGGAAACATAGCTCAACATAATAAAGGTCATACATGACATGACAAACCCACAGCTAGCATCATATTCAATGGTGAAAAGCTGAGAGCTTTTCCTCTAATATCAGGAACAAAACAAAGATGTCCACTCTCACTTTTATTCAATGTAGTACTGGAAATCCTAGCCACAGCAAGCCGACAAGAAAAAAGACATCCAGGTTGGTAAGGAAGAAGTAACACTGTCACTATTTGCAGATGACATGATACTACACATAGAAAACTCTAGGGGCTGCCTTCAGCTCAGGTCGTGATCTCAGGGTCCTGGGATGGAAAACTGCATCAGGCTACCTGCTCAGCGGGGAGTCTGCTTCTCCTTCTCCCTCTCACCTTCCCCTACCCCTGCCTTTGCTCTCTCTAACAAATAAATAAAATCTTTAAAAAGGAAGGAAGGAAGGCAGGCAGGCAGTTAGGGAGGGAGGGAGGGAGGGAGGGAAGGAGGGAAGAAGGAAGGAATTCCTAGGGGTGCATGGGTGGTTCAGTTGGTTGAGCATCCAAGTCTTGATTTCAGCTCAGGTCCTTATCTTAGGGTCATGAGATTGAGTGCCATGTCAGGCTCTGTATTCAGCATGGAGTCTGCCTGAGATTCTCTCTCTCTCCCTCTCCATCTGTGCCCATCCCACTCCCTCTCTCTCTCAAATAAATAAATCTTTACCAGCATTTGTCATCATACTTATTTCCACTGTCCCCTATAGTTCCTCAGTTAGTGTCTGCAAGCTGATGTCCCCCCATATGAGTGAAAGCTCCAAGGGAAAGAATCATGTTATTTAGTGATTGTTGGATTCCCGCCTAGTGAAGAACAGTATGTCTTGCATATAGTATTTACTAAATGATGCTTGCTTTTTTTTTTTTAAAAGATTTTATTTATTTATTCATGAGAGACAGAGAGAGAGAGAGAGGCAGAGGGAGAAGCAGGCTCCCGAGGAGCAGGGAGCCTGATGTGGGACTCGATCCCAGGACCCTGGGATCATGACCTGAGCTGAAGGCAGACGCTTAACCATCTGAGCCACCCAGGTGCCCAATGATGCTTGCTTTTGAATGAAATCAACACACACAGTGCGGGGTCAGAATTAATTTCCCTTTTTTTTTTTTAAGACTTTATTTATTTGAGAGAACGAGTGAGAGGAGGGGCAGAGGGAGAAGCAGACTCCCTGATGAGCAGGGAGCCCGATGTAGGGCTCGATCCCAGGACCCTGGGATCATGACCTGAGCTGAAGGCGGATGCTTAACAGACTGAGTCATCCAGGAGCCCCTCAGAATTAATTTTTCATAGCAGTAGACGATCAAAAAAAGAAAGGATGTCTATTTTCTGTAGAGTATGGAAGCTAGTTTAAGTCTTGAAATTACAGCTCATGTCAAAAACTGTTAAAGTCCTAAAGCATTAGGGTACATTAAATTACTCAAATCCTCTCCATTTGAAAGCTGTTAAACAAACAAAAAAACCCCTTCCATATACCTAAGAAAAAAAGGGGGGGATCCTAAGAAGAAATGAGAGCAGGCATTCCACACCCACTCGCTAATTTTAAGGATTTCATTAATAATATGAGCCATTAATCCACATAAAAATATGAAAGTGAATTATACATACATCAGTAGAAAAATATCTTTATTAGAAATTGCAATACCAAGAACATAATGCCAATCACAGATTATATTATCAATGAAATAAAGTCTCCTTTATTACTAGATGTATGGAAACATGTAACAGTTTCAGATCTTCAAGAGTAAGCTAGGGCCAGCTGGATTCATTCCTGTGTTGAAGTAAGTAAGAATGAAATAAAAACTGCCAAGACTCTGCCCTCTCTAGTTCTCCTTAAAGCAGATTCTTGAAAATGCCACTCAGGTAACAGGGACAAGCAGGTGCCAACAAGGTCCAGCAGGAGCAAGAGAGTCAGAAGGAAGGATCCAGATATAATCATACCAACACATTTGTTATGTGTATTTTTTTGGCCTGACTACATAATTTGATAGCTTTTATTTACTTATTTCTACATTAAAATTAAAAAGAATCAATACTGTAAGAACACTAAGGCTTAAAATTTTAACAAATAACCAAAATCTACTTGTTTCCTTATCAGTACTGAGTCCTCAGGAAGAAAACCTAGATCTGTTTGGATGAGGATTCCAAGTACAGATGTCAAAAGCAATAATAAGAGTAATAACTACTGGTTAGTAAGTCTATGTGCCAAGTACTAGATTAAATCCTATATAAACATTATCAAACATATTCTTCAAAGGGCTTTAGGTAGTGGGTATTATTACCCTCTTTTTACAGACTGGGAAGTAAAGGCCCAAAGATGTTAAACTTGCATGTGGTCATACAATTGGGGAGGAGAGAGACTGGGTTCATGTGATTTCAGATAAAGCTCATGATCTTAACGGGTTTATTACACGGACTGTTTTAACATAATCTGCCAACTGGGTTTGGGGCTTGCACGGGTTGACTGCACAGTCTACTCCGATGGCCCACTTTGACATCTGGCTGGCTAACTTTGGCCATTTAATTATCATCAGCACTTTTAGAAGATCCAATAAAAAAGTTGACAACTGGAATTCAAACTTTATATAGTGAATAGGGGACCATTGTTTAAAAAAATTATATGTCATTATCAGTCTCCCACTCGTTCTCCAAATAATCAAGAGTTTGTACTATCATAAATACTCACTGGCAACCCAAAACACTGTCTTCGGTATGTGAGTATCTACAAGGGCATGTCCAAGAGATGGTGAGTTCCCTAACCTACCCTTTCCAGTGAGCTGGAGGACTCTGCCATCACCCTAAGGTTTCATCACACGCTATATAACCAAGGCCTAGGAGCATCACCCCAAAAGCCTGGTTTATAGAAATCCTATCCCTGAAAGACATCTGTTATCAGAGCCCTCTGCTTACTTTGCTTCATGACAGCTAATAGCTCAAGCTCAGGCTGCAGCTTTGAATGACAATTTCCACCACAAGAACGTCATGCATTTAACATGGTAAAAAAAGAACAGGAAGGAAAAACATAATTTTAATAGGCTCCACATGAACTTTTATGGGCTAAGATTAGGTTGTTTCCATTACTATTTTCTTGAATTCTTAAATAATCCTGTTAGTTTATGAATCTGATTCACCTACACCTATAATACAACCTGCCCACCGCCATGGCTACAAGTGGTATACTGGGAAATACTTAAAAACCCAGCTCTTTGGGGAAAAAATAGTAAGCATCATGTTTACTACAAATTTTACTAGTATAAAGGATGTGTAGCATATAATCTATAAATGATAATACAACACCCTTTACTGTCAATTCCATATAGTCAACTGATTCTTACAGAATGCTTCTGTGAATGTTTGCCAAATTCTTGGATTGCAACCAACCTATGATTACAATGGATGAAAAACAGTTCCAATATGAATACTGGTTGAAATTTTCATTTAAGTTAATAAGACAAAGATGCTGAATGCAGAAATGCAACTGTCGAGCTGTGAGTGACTTTTTTTGCTGAACTGGATATTATCTTTTGTATATGCACATAATGGCTACTTAATGTTAAAATGTCAGATGGTTAAAAAAAAAGTCAGATGGTAATCATTAACATTTTCTCCTTAATTTTTTTCCCCCAAATCTCTCTTACTTTTTAAATCTAAAATGACAGCCAACAAAACAATAAATCAAGCTTTGATTTGTAGTTTACTAGATTTCCAGGGGGTCAATATTGTTGTATTTGAAATCAGGCATGGTGACATTATTGAATGTGGACTTAGGAAGAGATGCAGAGTAGCCACCACTTCATAGTATTTCTATTATGTAGATGATACAAGATGCCAAGAGCCTCTAGTGCATAGATAATGGCAAAATGCAGTAGGATAATTAGAAAATGATAAATTTTAGTCTTCCTTGCTTTTTTAAAATATAATTTAATTGTAAGTCTGTGTAATTTTTTTTTACATCTGTATAATTTTTAATAATGGCTGTGCTCATCAGTTGGCTTACAAAATTCCTGAAACTGAAAAACTGGCTTTCATTGGCTTACAGGAGCTGACTCTAGCATACCACAGGCCCTCACCTTCACTTAAAATACTTACTTTTTTAAATGTTATTTTCAGTTTTAGGGGAAATTCACAAGTACAAAGCAATCTGGAATCCCAATGTTCTCAAAATAGCACTAAAATCATTAGAGTAATCACAATGAGAAACCAGAATGGTCTTTTAGATAGCCTGTTTCTTTTTTTTTTTAAGGTTTTATTTATTTATTTGAGAGAGAGAGCACAAGCAGGGGGTAGCAGCAGAGGGAGAAGCAGACTCCCCACTGAGCACAGAGCCGTATATGGGACTCAATCCCAGAACCCCTGGATCATTACCTGAGCCGAAGGCAGCCACTTAACCGACTGAGCCACCCAGGCACCCCTCAATTTTATTTTTTAAGAGCATAGGAATTACTAGGTGTTTTCCATAGAAATTTTTATTTAAGTTTCCAGCTAAGGAGTATAAAGTTGGACACAATAATTCCCAATTAAATCATTTGTATTTTTCATACTACTTATTATTCCTCTGTGGAACAGAAGCAATATTAGCCTCCCTAATTATGAAAAAAAGGTTATTTACTATTTATGGACTATTATTGTATGTTATAGGAGCCAGAAGTTTTAAACATTATCAGCATCATCTCAAATAGGACAAAACATCATACTTCACTATCACAAAGCTGGTGTAAGGGCTTAAGTCCACACCGTGTTTATCTGCTTTGCTCCTGCAAGGTCCACTGCAGCGTGCATGCTGTTGGAGGGCTGGCGTCTGTCAGACATGTGTCTCATAACATGCTATATACAGGAGAATGCTGACTTATTTAAATAGCTGGCAATTCTCCCTCCAAATTCCCATCGTTTAGGCCATTTTAAAATACCCTTTCTTCTCTCCTCTATTTATAAAGTGGGTGGGAACTTGAGGAACAGCTGATGACAGAGTAGACTCGCGAGAAAAAGCCCAGCATGCCTGGCTCATCTCCCTGAGCTTTTGACACTGGAGGGCACCTTAAATACAAGCCTGGCTTTTCCGATGTGGATTCTTTACCGTGGCTCCCCATGCAATCCAGTCTACCTGCTCTAGCACAATTATGATTTTATTCAATCTGAGACTTGCAACTGAAATAGAAATGAAGTTTGGAAACGCGGGAAAGATGATGGATGGACTTTATTTATACTGATTCAAAGGGGGATCTTTGGGGCACAAAGAATGCGAGAGAAGGGCTCAGGTCTGACTTATGCATTGCTCTTGAACCTCAGCTGGCTCTCCACTGTGGAGACAAACCACGCTGGCCTCGACAGCTGGCCGGGGAGTGGTGTGCAAAGGCTATGCAGAGTTCTTGGGCCTCAGAAAATCTTACGTTCTTCAAATGACCCTATAGGAAAGAATATTCATAACCTACTTCCCCACCATTTTTATTTCCCATTCTCCATCTGAAGGAAGAGCTCACTGAAGACCCTAGCGTATGTGAAGAAGGCGACTTCCTGCTTAATGTGAAAAAGGTATTTACTGAATACCTACCAAACCTTCACTGTGACAGGTATTTGCTGAGTGCATTTATACAGCTCATGATTTCAACAACTGCACAACCTCAATATTGTGACTGCTAAATTCTGTATGAGGAAACGGAATTTCAGAGAGAGAAAATAATTTGCCCAGGTTCAAAGAGCTTGTCAGTGGCAGACCCAGGATTCATACCAAGGCTTCTGTCTGATTTAATTCTGAAGTCCTGCTGTTTTCTAAAAAACAATTTGTTAAACAAAAAATATTTTTTAAATATTAGATTAGAACATGAAAGTGTATCTGTGTTTTTCATTTGGTTTTTAATTTCTGCTTCCCTTTACAAAACACATTATTTTTCAAATTAACAGGAACATTATAAGAATAAGACATGACAGGGTGTTTATTGCTGCTGCTTCTTGGGTGGTTGTGGTATGCAGCCTTATGATTAAACCTACAGTAAAAGTATGGCAGAGTCCCAGCATGACACATCTTAACGTGTTTTATGGTTGGAAAGGGGAATTACCAAGGTTTTGCAAAACTTTTAAAACCTTGTGCAAGACCTTGATAGTAAAAAAAATACATAACTGTTTTAAAGTGTGAAAGTCCTAACATGCAATGTTCACAAAATTGTATCATTCAAAATCTTCAGAAACCTGAAACAAGCAGCTTGATTTCTCCACCATAATATCAGCAACTAGAGATACAGCAGCTTCAAAGCACTATGAAACTTTAACCAATTATTTCTCCTAAGAGCTCTAGGAATGTTATTCTATCCATTTGCTGATACCCAAAAAATGAAGATACAAAATTGAGATTAAACTGAGTTTTTGATAACTAGTGGATCTCAAAGGGAAAAGATGGAAGAAGAAAGAGATGAAGGGAAACCGAGGCAGGCACTGAGAGAAGAAACTCATGGAATATTAAGTGCCGAGTTATAGAATTTTGGTTGAGAAACCAGGAAATAAAGACTGATTTTCAGAGTGGGCTGGTATTAGAAACTGTGTTGTGTATGTTAGGCATATATTTTTAACTTCTTAGAAGACAGAACTTTTATATAAAACTTAGCTTAATAGTAAATGTATAAAAATGAAAAATGCTATGATGATGATATACAAATAGGCAGCTAGGACTTTATGACGGATGGGAAGTTTCAGGTCATATAACTACACAGACAAAGACATTATTTTTCTAAAATCTGCCTCTTTTGAATATCACATAAAAGGTAGATTAAAAAAGAAAAAAGAACTCTAGAGGATACATTCAAAAACAGATTACAAGAGATAATAATCTCCCCGGCCCTGAAGGAAAGCAGCGTATGAATACTTTAAGAGCATATATTGGCCCTAAGCAACCAGACACTGTTCATACTTGCCTAATACTGATTTTTTTTTTTTTTTGGCACCACAAAGTCCAATGTGTTTTTTAAAATAGTATTTTCTTAAATTTTTTTTTTTCTTCAAAGAGGAGAGGCAGAAAATGATCTCAGAAAAAAAGAAAACCCCAGGAAGAAAGCTGTCATGTTCTGTGTTTCAACTTCACAAAAGAATTCATACTAGAGGCTTGAGCCTTTCAAATCTCTTGTCATTCAGGATATGAAATTCTAATCTAGCGGCATGGCCAGTTGAGGCTCAGACTTAATCAAATATGCTGACTAGCTGAAACAGGAGGGGGCTCGTTTCCTTACTTCTGGTTTCCATCTGTAGTTGGCTCCTCACTTGCAAATTATGACAGTCACTTGCTGTGCAAGCAATGAAAATTCCAAGGTAGGGAGGAGAATCAGTGGGCACCTAATTGAGTTTTACTAGATGAAAAGTTACATCACCCTGTCTCACCTCAGTCTCCTCTGTCTTTAGGGAATTGCTGAATTTTATATAAAGCCTATTTATAAACGACTGCAAGTGATACTTACATTCATCTTGCACTGTGACATCATTTCCTCATCAATAATTTAAGCATAAGAAATGGATTAAAGGGACTCTGAAGGGACTTCTCACACATGAAAAAACAGAAACCGGCTCAAGTCCCCAAAATATTAATTCAGTCCTCTTACCTTGTTCTTTGATCTGACGAATTTGCTTCACAGTTTCTTTTAAGATTGCACATTTGTCAGGTTTGAAGTTAAAGTTGTCTATATCATTAAAATTTGCAAAAATCAGCTCTGCAAGTTCTTCAATATATTTATTTTCCTGTTCACGATTACGTTTCTCAGTGCTCCTCTTGGGACTAAAAAGGAGATACATGTTTTTATTATGAATCTGAAAAAAAGCTATTATAAAAAACGTAAGCATGTTAAACAAGTTCTCATACAAAGATAGCAAACAAAAATTACTCACATAAACATGGAAGTACTTTGGGGGAAAAAACCCTCAATTTGCCCTAAGTGTTGCATGTTTTTTTGAAATCAAACTCACCCTAGTACATGATTATAGATTTACTTGTGTGATCATTTGTTCAATGTGCATCATGTCTCCCATGGGACAGTAAGCTTCACAACAAGGCTCAGGACGATTTGCTCATCACTGTGCTTAATACAACACTTGGTAGAAGTAGGCATCAAATTTATTGTTGAATACATAGAGGAAGGTTTTAGACAGGTAAGGGAGATTATGTTATAAAATTTTAAGATTAGTAAAAGAAGAAAGGGAACCTAACCTAGTTATAATAGGAATAAATAAATTGCAGGGATTTTTGGTAAAGCATAAAAAGATAAAAGTAAATCTCCATAATTTCATAGACTTCTATAGGATGTTGGTAATCAAACCAAACAATTTTTTTAGATAATGCAAAAAACCACAGTACAGCCAGAAACAAAAGCGAAACTGACCTAGGGTATTTGTTAACTGTCCAAGCTGAATGACGTGCAAAATATACACAAATGGTCCAAGTTCAACTAAAGTTTTAAAAAGTTAATGCAAGAGAGGGAAAAATAAAAATTGGCAAGATCTTCACATTTGAATTCGACAAAATAGCAAGTTCCCTTTGATAATAACAGCGCACAACTTTTTTTTTTTTTTTTTAGTGGAGGGCCCACTAAATGACATTCAAACAGTATAATAAGTAAGAAATGTAAGTTGTTTAATGTAGCAGCTTTCTGTACTTTTAATATATAATTATTTGTATATAATACCAATTGTTAAGAATTTGTAGTCTGTAATAGACTTCCATCTATTTGCCTACAAGTATTAGCTTTATTTTCATAAACTAATAAAGCTGAGATAGAAGACAATTTCTCCATTTCATAGTGGTTACACAATTTGTCCAAGATCACCCAGTGAGTCACTGGTAGAGCAGAGACCTGAATTTGGTTTTTCTAAGTCTCAATTTTATTCCTAACTTCTACTTCATTAAGTACAGGGAAAGGCAGGGCATGGATGGAATGCATGGAAGAGCCAAGTCCCCATCTGGACCTCTCAGCCCCCCTCAACCTCTCTTCAGCAGCAACTCCCCCCCCCACAAGATGAATAAACACATGGCAAATAGGTGAGAAAGGGGAGCTAATGTGTTACAAAGGCCCGAGAGTGCCCCGGAGAGGGTTCAGGAGAGGGTTCCCAGTCTCTCCACCGTACCACGGTGCTGGCGCAGCACGAGGTAAGGGAACTGCGCTCCACCGGAACAGTCTCCATTTTATCAAACTGCCTCCTCGAGGGGACTTCCAGGCATTAAAGGCAGTTTGACAGACAGATGGTTGTGGATAGCCAGGAGGTACCGGGGAATCTAGAGGCCACATACTGGAGCTGAGGGTTGGGGGCTGGAATGCGCACAGTAGCGATTTAATAGACTTGTTCTGTTTGGCAGCTAAAAGGGGAAAAGGGAACATAAAATAATTTTGCTCTCTCTCCTCTTCTTCCCGTCTTAATGCCTTTTCCTAGTCCTCTTCCCTGTAATTCTCCATCTGATCTTTTTACTGGCTAGTTAATAGAAGCTGCTGCTTTTATTTAACTTAAAATCATTTATATGATTTAAGTAATCAAAAGAATGAAGTCTCTCTCCTACCTTTGTTACCTATTAGCCTAGTTCTCATCCCCCAAAATGGGTTAATAACTCCTAAGTGTTTCATAATTACCCTAAAACAAATGGTTTATACAAAGGGTAGTACTCCATAAACATGCTTCAAAACTTGTTTTTCTCTGTAACAATGTTCTTAAGAAATTCTTTTTATATCAATCCATTAAGTATCTTCATTCTTTTTCATAGCTGTATTGCATTCCAGGTTATGGAGGTATCATAGCTGTTTAAATAGTTCCCTGCAAACATTGAGGTTTTTTCTACTCTCCTGCAATTATTAAACAATGCTGTAATAAGTAAACTCAGTGTCTATCATTTTGCCAGTGTGAAAGCATACTGTTGGAAAATTCCTAAAAGTGGACTGCTAGTTCAAAGAGGATACCCATTTATAATTTTACTAGAGAATGCTAAATTACCCTGCATGGAGATTAGAACTCACAGTTCCATCTATAATATATGACATGGAACTTGCTTTAAATTACTTGTTTTACTCACTGAAGGGCCACAATCTTTGTTACCAACTCAAAAAAATAAATAAGTAAAAATAAAACTTAGTGTAAAATTAACAGCAAATTCTACTATGGGGTTTTCTTGTCTTTATCACATCCTGTGATCTAACAGAAAAGAAAATGTGGAAGACTCAAAATTATATAAGCCTGCTTTAATAGTCAAGTACACAGGGGCCATCAGAAGAAGTATGTAGCTTTCAGTCTTCTTGTAAACAATAATAAAATCTGCAACTGATCAGCATAACCAAAATGTGAACTAAATAATACACATTCAAAGGTTTAACGCTTAAGGAGGAAAAACAAACACAGTATTTCAATTAGGTGTCAAGTCAATGCTTCATGCATGTGGTTTTCATGGGCAGTACTGATTCTGTTTCTCAGCAAGAATCTAACCTGGGTCCAAGCTGGTCAGGACATTCCTTGCGCTTCCTTGTCTCTGCCCTGGATGGGTCAGAGGTGTTTTCTCCCATCCCACTCATCTTGAACACATATCAGCAACTAAAACAAGAAATGGAAAAAAAAAAAAAAAAAAGCTGATGATAAAGTGCCTGATCAATTTACCACCAATAAAAGAACTTTGACTTCAATCAGAAATTTAACAAGTTACTGATGATGAACATTGTTTGGTTAATATGGAAGTGTAACTTCTAATGAAAGGGCTCAATTTTTTTTACCTTGTTTAAAAGTTAAGTATTTGTAAAGGTTCACATTTCAAAAGCAAACAAGCCTACCTCATTGGGCCCAGACTCTTTAAGCAGACGTTGCATTTCAGCAGCACCATGAACTACAATCTGCTAGCCCTGGGTTTCTGCAGACAGCCTTCAGTTTCAAGAGTGATCTTGCACCATGGGGAAGCTACAGGTGTTGTAAGGGGCTCCTCCCAGTCTCTGTTTTGGGTTGGCCAATGTGAAGTCTGTGCTGCAATAGCTCAACCATGACAGACAGCCCTGGGAAGAGGCAGTGCCCCACCACTAAGCTGAATGTTTCCAAATCCGCCCAGCTACATCTGACCCACAGGTCCTGGCCTCGCATGAGGCCTGCAGAAGCAATGCTCCCTAAACAGAGGATGTTCCCGCCTCCCTGTGGAGTCTCCAGTTCCCTCCACCCCTGCGGCAGCGGCCTCGATGCTCCGCCCTCGCCCTCCGCCCTCTCCCTCCCAGCCTTCTCTCCCCGGCAGCTCGCCTTCCTGAACACACCTCCCCTCGGTGGTTTCCTTTCTCACATCCTGCCACTCCTGAGGCTCCCTCCCTCGGCTAATTCTAGCTGCTATCACCGAAGGTCTTAAAATATACTTAAAAAAAAAAAAAAATCAGGGAACATTATTGACCCTAACGAAGGAGGACAATTACTGGCTCACGCTTGCTGGATTCCTTCCAATAAGAAAATAAAAGGATATATCGTAAGAGAGTCAGTGTGTTCACACTGGTCATCATTAGTAAAATCAAAATAATATTTAAATACGCAAAGAACAGAGTGATAGAGGTTTAAATTCTATGAGAACTAAACAAAGAGACTAACAAAGACACTGGGGAAATGATGTAGTCGCTTAAGCACAGGGTGCTTAATAACTGCTTAGCAAAAGGAAAAAAAATGCAGCCTAAAAGATTAAGTCAGCATTTAAAAGTCTTTCTTTGAGTTTCAATTCTCTGCTACTTCCCCCTTCCTTCTGCCTCCCAGGCTTCCAAAGTCACCTTCACCCTCCTTTACTTTCTATAGTGGCGCTTTTCTTCCTTTCTGGATTGGAAAAATCGGATGGAAGGGCAAGACAGTAGAAGAAGGTCAAGGACTTCAGAAAAATGCCAGAGAGTTACAGGTTCATGAAGAAAGGACAAAGAAGAAGGTGGGCTAAGGAAACACCGATCATTTTACCATTGTCACATACCCATCAAACTGCCCAGCGTTCCCTCCGTGAAATCTGCGATGCTCAGTCTCCCTACAAGCATTTCTTCTGGTCACAACTCTGATCCAAGAGGGCAGAGGAATGAATTTTTTTTAGAGTCACGTGGAAGTAGGATGAAGAAACACTGTATCAGTTGAGGGAGGCTGCACCAATTGCACATTATATTCAAGAGGTCACACAGGAGGGAACAATCTGAAAGCTAATGCCTGAGTTTCCTGCTGTGGGAGCAATGTAGCCAAGTCCCAAGGTCCTGTACCGTGGGCACAGTTTGGGGCTGATAATAAGTATAGTCTGTATTTAGTTATTTGTTTAGCATTTACTATGCACCAAGCAATTGCTGGCCATGATTTAATCATCAAAACAGACTATGAGAGGCAATCGAGCAGAGAAGCTGTATGCATGTAATCCATGTCCAAACTCTACCACTTGGTTAGTTGTGGGACCTTAAGAAGTTACCTCTCATGGCTTAATTACCTTTTCTGTTAAATGGGGATAATTATTAGCATCTCCAGCGCAGGGCAGTTGAGCAGCTTAGCAAATGGCAGACCTGGGATGATTTGTACACAGGGTTATACACTCTTACTTTTCACAAAGATGTTATGGCAAGGGTCTCCTCATCAAAGAAGCCATTCTTCCAGTAATCACATAAGCACAGGTCAGGAGGAAGAAGGTGCAAGATATGGACTGCATGCATCTCCGTGCCTGACTCTCCCCTTATCTCAATGTCATTGTCATTGTCAATGTCAATGTCATCTCAGTGTCATTCATTCATTATGTGTCCGGCTAGGCGCTCAAGAAGCACAAGGAGGAATGTTGCTCTCAAGAACTCTCAAGAAGAAAACAAGAGGGCGATACATCTGTACATGGGGAAAATAGCAACAAGTAAACTTGGTAAAGGTATTCTATTACTGACTCACACTCCCATGTATTGTAAGGTCCAAGAAAGAACACTCTGCTGGCTGGGACAGGGAGGTACTGAGCTGGCCTTGAGAAAGGCCTAGGCGTTCTAATGGTGAGAAAGGGAGTCAGGGCATTGCAGGAGGTACAAAAGGACAGCGAGTGAAGCAAAAACCTCAACACCAAAACCCTTCTCGGATGATACCTATGAACATTCCTTTTCGCTATTTCTCTTGGCACCACAATTCTCATGGTTTTACTCACGAGCATGTATGGAAAAACACTACCCATCCAATCTCAGTAAGCTTTTAACAAATGACCTCCACGATTTTCACTGTGGAAGCAGTGTTCTAAAAATCATAAAATTTCAAGTAAATTTTTATCATCAATATATAACACTCAATATATAACAAAATGCCCCACAGAGCAGCTATATGTATTAAGTCTGTTGATGAAAGTGGCTATTTGCCCCCCACAAAGTATCACCATATATATTAAAAAATACAGTACTATCAGAAAGATCAGAGAGCTTTTCAAAACACAATATAAGTGACTATCTTACTTAAAGTCTGTACTCAGTTTTGGGATTTAACATTAGCTTCAGCCATCATCTATCTTAAATTTCCCAAAATATATATACTAGTAATTGTAATGTTGCACGAAGGGACAGAACTGATATATTTCAACTAAAGGGCTAGAAGGAGATAAGGAGCAAAGCAAGGAGCTAACAATTTCTGGTCTAAGGATAGAAAACCATTTGAGCAAACTTTATATTTTACTTGAGTCTACTCAACACTGGCTCACAAGCCACTCTATTTGTAACTTAATTTCCTCTTTTTTTTTTTAAGATTTATTTATTTATTTAATTGACAGAGAGAGAGAGAGAGAAACAGCGGGAGAAAGAACACAAGCAGGGGCACAGGGAGGGGGGAAGCAGACTCCCTGCTGAGCGGTGAGCCCGATGCGGGGCTCAATCCCAGGACCCTGGGATCATGACCCGAGCTGAAGGCAGTCACTTAACTGACTGAGGCACCCAGGAGCCCCTTAATTTCCTCTTAAAGTAAGTTATTATGGGCTAAATTTTCTCTTTTATTATTATGTGATGGTACCTTAAACACATTTCCTCAAAATAAAAAAAAAATTAACTTTATGAACATGCTTACTTATTTTTTGGTGTCTACCCCATATGTTCTCTTTTCTGAGCAATTTTCCTGAGGCTATGTATGTCCAGTATACACTGCCAACCAACCTGTAAACCACCAAAGGAAAGAAAAAAGAGGGGGTTTGTAGTAATTAGGGGCAGGCGGATGCACTCTGCCAGCCATGGCCATCAGGCTGGGGATGGCTCCCTCTGAACCACTGCTCATCAACCAGGGGAAAAAAAACAAGACTTCATATGGAAAAAAAAAAAAAAAAGAAGAAGAAGAAGAAGAAAGAGATAGGAAGGAAGGAAGGAAGCAAGCAAGCAAGCAAATTTAGGGCTGAAGCCTAGAAAGGAGGAGGGTGGTGGAGGTGCTGACAGGCGGCAAGCAGCCGGTCCTGGGCGCCTCTTTCTTGCCTGCCACAGGGCTAGAAGTAGATGAAATCCTGGAGCAGATGTGTGGATTTATGCCCTGGTCCTTAGTGGATGAACCAAATAAATAACAGTGAGCCTCATTAACGAGGTGCTCAAAGAGAAGTGTGGTGCTCTATCTAGAGGACTCTGACTGATACTCTTCATGCCTTAGGTGAGGCTTGGCTGGCAGCAAGCATCAGTATTTCACACTGGAACGTGTGCTGGAGCTAGGTCAGTGAATCCCACCCCCCCAATGACACAGATAAAAGAAAGAGATAGAAAGAACGACAGATTCAATACACAGATTTATAACTACTAGTGTGCACTTAAGTCACAGAAAAATCATCTAAAATAAACTATGTATAGATGAGTTTTATTTTTTTAAGATTTTATTTATTTGTTTGTTTATTATTTATTTGTTGGGGGTGGGGGAGAGACAGCAAGCTAGCACAAGCAGGGGGAACAGCAGGCAGAGGGAGAACAGGCTCCCTGCTGAGCAAGGAGCCCAATGAGGGACTCGATCCCAGGACCCCGGGATCATGACCTGAGCTAAAGGCAGACACTCAACCGACTGAGCCACCCAGGCATCCCTGGATTGATGAGTTTTAATGCATTTTTTATAGATCAAAGTTAAAAATCAATTCCCAGTAAAAGGGTAAGAGACGGAAAAAATAGTGAAGGGCAGCACTTAAGGTTTAGAAATCTTATTTTATTTTGTAAGCGGGCCTAAATTAATAGTTTCTTAAAGTTTCCGCACGTTTTCAACATTCACATGAAATTAAAATTCTCGAGCATTTCACTCTCAGTTCTGAAACTGTTCAATGTAAATCACAAAAACTGAAAAATGACACAAGCAAACTCTTGGGTCGTATTTGATGGTAATTACAGTCATTGAGAACAAGCCAGTTTCTACCAGATGTGGGGGGTTGTGAAAGGACAAGTCTAGAAAAGGAGTTTCAATTTGTTCGTTCTTGTTATCTACAACAAACAATAATCCCGCTCTTAACTGTGACAGTACCTCCTCCCTTACATCCTCTGATACCAACTTCTATAAACTAGACAGTATAGTGTTGCAGCCATCAGAATCAAGGCCTGCTTTTTTTTTTTAAAGTAATGATATTCTGGGAGGGGTGAATGTCAGTTATATCCTTAGCATAACGACAGAAAGCAAAATGCAATGTTAAAGCCTCAACACAATTAAAAACTGCACTCTTTGTTCATGAAATTCACCAACATAACTTACCAGGTAACAAAGCTGTTGCTCACAATACAGCCTCATACCATTAAAGCTAGTTAATCATCCAGACTTCATGCAAACGATAATGTGCACTTTATCTTTTATCAGTACTGGCCATCTTCCAAATAAGGCCTGTAAAACTGTCAGATTTATTATATGTGGAACAAATTCAGTTAAAGAATAAATAAGGATAACACTGTTGCTGAAATCCAAACATAGTAAGTGATCAACATCAGATCTCTCTATTGCTAGTTCCAAGAAATAGTTTTTAAAAGTTAGACCCTCTGAAATTCCTTACTTTGAGATGAAATTTATAATGATATGACATACAAAGAGCTGCTGAAACAACTGCTCTTATCAACGCCTACAAGAGGAGGTGATGCCCGATAAATCATCTAGCTCTTGATATGAGACCAGAAAGGCTCCTACAGCTTCCATGGCCTTCCAGGTTCTTTCTGAACTCTTTTTACAAGAGATACATGACATTGCTGTGTATTCTGTAGTCTGATTCTTCATACACTTTGTAAGACTTTTTAAGAAATACTCAAGCAATACTGCCGCTGTATATAAAACTTCACTGAAACGCTTTTCTGCTTCTATTCTATTGAATTACGAAAGGATAATCTTTTCAGAAGCTCACTTCAGCAGTGAAAGATGTATTCACTATTTCTTTATCACAAGTGAAAACATTTGCTCATTCTAAACTCGAAACATTTTTTTCCCTTAAAGTTTACTGTGTTCCGGGAGGGGACCCTTTACTTTAGAAAGAACAATTTCTGGGCCAGTCTCTGATAAGTCAAAGAAAAAACAGTATCTAATGCTCAAATATGCCAAATGTGCTTTTGGATGTAGATGCCTGAGAAAGGGAGAAAGCAGAGAATGGCCAGACCTTGGAAGTCAGTAAGCTGATACAGAGATAAAAACACAGAATTGACGGAGGAGGGGAAATACCTCTTTGCAAAATGTCAAGTGGACAAAATCACCCAAAGCAAACATTGTTTTGGCAAGACCCCAACTCTTGGCAAGAATCAAATAAATATTCTCTGCAGTAAATATAC
Organism: Zalophus californianus; assembly: GCF_009762305.2. Lineage (NCBI taxonomy): Eukaryota > Metazoa > Chordata > Mammalia > Carnivora > Otariidae > Zalophus > Zalophus californianus. The sequence continues at coordinate 129,602,764 of NC_045598.1, forward strand.
AGATTATGCAAGGATATACTGTTGCCTCATATAAATAAGCAAACAAAGGAGCATTACACGTGCAAATATAAGTCGAACTGTGTAGATTTACTAAATGCAGGGATGAGAGCACACAGAAAAATTAGACTTTTTCTTTCCACTGGCAAAACAATTAGTGCATTGAACAGTGACAGAAGATGCTATACAGTATTTCAAAAATAAACTGTAGCTAGTCAGAGGGTATATTATTTTTCTCAAAGTGTTACAACCCTTTTGAACTAGATCATAAGAACACTTTTAACTTCATCTTTACAAAACGCTATACTGCTTCTTGCTTTTCATACAATATTAATTTACCTCACATTATGCAATATGTATCTACAGATTCGAACTCGTAAAACTGCACATTAATTCATACAGTGACACCAGTTCGATTATTGTGAAGTTTTAGGAAACTCACTTCCTACAAATACAGAATAAAAGGCATCTTATTTGGAAACAAAGTCTCAGTTTAACTTCACTAGTTCTGAGCAACTTACTGTATGCCTGACTTTTTTTTTTATTAACTGCAGTAAACCAAACACAAAGTACTATTATTAGGACATGATTTTTCAATAACAAAATACTACCAGTTTCCAGCTGGAGACAGGACCAAGGAAAATAACACAGCCTGTGTATCTGCCCTGCTATTCCCCAAGTCAAATGGCTTCGGCACCTACCTTGCCTCCTGCTGTTTCTTACTCCCCGCAAAAGTAGTACAGCGTATAAACAAATGTTTAAGCTAAAAAATTCCTTCCTTTTCAATATGCTTAGATTTACTTTTGTACAATGGCCTTAAAGTGGTATATTAGACAGTAACTAGAAGACATATTCCATTTTCTGACTGAAAGCCAATAATACTCATGAATTTTTTAGCTGAAAGACACTTCAAGATGCCATTGGGAAGACTGTAATAAACACATTAGGCTGCAAATGGGCAGCAGCAGCTCTGTAACACATGCTGCAAGAATCAAAGAAATGGGGAAGTTCGCGTTCACCGGGTACACAAATATTTTGCTGTAACATTTCCATCATCCACAGAGCTCCTAGAGAAGGAAAACTCCTCTCTTCAAGTCTGATCTGAGCAAAATCCACTGCAGAATATGTCAGCAGCAGAGAGCCGTTCTAAACTATCATTACCAAGAGAGGGAAAAGTGTCTAGTCTGACATCAGTGGCAGAAGATGGTTCCTACTTTCTGAATTCTCATAGGCTAAGTTCCTTAATATAGCCGGTCGCTGGGCTGCTTCTATCCCCAGCAACGTCAGCTGGCGCTAATATGGCCAGAATAGCAGGGCGACGTTTCAGGCCTCAGACTCGCGAAGACACGGGGAAGAAGCTGCGTCCCTTGCACAATGTAAGCACGGCCCTCCCCTTCAAGCACGGTGTTACTTAGCCCCTAGTCAACACTCGGTAACACCAGCTTTCCCTGGAGGCTTAGTATTCTGGAAAGCTATCATCAAACCAACAACTACAATGTAGGGCTTGTGTCGGAGTTTCATAACTTGTGCAGATTAAAATTCATTTATCTGTCTTTATTCTGAAATCGACTTTAAACTTCTTTTTGAGATAAGAAAACAAAGTCCTAATTTATGAGAAAAACTTACGGAAATGGCAAGGGCAAGACCATCTGTTTCTCTATAAAGAAACACTTTTATTATTCCAGTTGTAAAACGTTTTTAAATAAATAAATGAAAGTCCTCTCTCATAGTATAGTATGTTGGGGTTTGTGTGTGTAATACTAGCATTTAGGAAGTACTTACTATGAGTTGAGCACTTGGTACACGTTTTCTTGCTTAAAAATCCCCATTTTCATGTTTATATACACACTCTCTCTCTCACCTTTGCAGATCATCAAACCTCTCTGACCTGTTTCCATGAGTAATTTGCCCAAGTCACACAGATAATAAAGGACAGGTCAGGAGTCAAACTCAGGTATAACTGTAATAACTATCATTCACTGAATACCTACTAGCTTGGCAGGCGCTATGTACTTCACGCATATGAACCCCTTCAGTGCTTGTAACAATGTACGTTTAGCCCCATTTTACAGATGAGGAAATGGAGATACAGAATAAAGCAACTTGACCAAGGCCACAGTTAGGAAGTTTTAGAGCTTATAAGTGAATCCAAACACCTCATTTCTTAACCACTCCAATGTGAGCACCGCAATGTGAGCACTGTATTTCAATACTTTCACTAAAGAGAGAAACAAATTAATATACATTATAGAAAGCAGTATATTTTAATTTGATCAGTGAATACATAATTTGAAAGTACTTTTCTTTTTGCTAAAAATCTAATGGTTATTATTGCAAAATGCAAAACATTTCTTTCTACAAGAAACATACATACTTTAGAATCATCCATCTATCTACTCAGTACCTAATTACAGCACCAAGTACCATTGCAGACACTGGAAACAGAGCCGTGAGTCCCTGTCCGCCTGAAGCTCACATTCTGGTGCAGAGAGGAAATCATGCCTCAGCCCACAAAGCAATTATTCCCTGAGGGGAAATGAAGTAGTATTGTTACTACTGAATTTATTATGAAGTTACTGAAATAACAAAACCAGCTAGAAATTTTCTCTGGCACACTAAGAACGTGGAATTCCATTCCAAACAGTAAAAGCCGCCTTTTCCTATAGAACAGACGTAGTAATTGGCTAATTTTAAAAGTCAGGTAGCAAGAGCAATTACAAAAATGACACTTACTACCTTTAATCATTTTGTTTTAACTTTAAACATAAAACTATACATTTGAGTATCAGTCTCCACTGGAGTTTCGTATTGATATTATTAAGGCATTGTCTATTCAATGTCTAAAACAAAGTTAGAAATTGTAGACAATCTGATTTCTTATAAGTGCTTACAAGGTGTATTTTTATTGTTTTTCCTATTTTTCCTATTTTCCTATTTCCTGTATTTTCCTAGATGTGTCGCATATACTTATTTGCCAGGAATTTTTGTCCATTTGAGTTTTTTAAAGCATTCATCCTGGTTTTTATAGAAGCATATGTGTCTTTTTAAGCCCATACTTAATTAGTTACATAGTATTTCATTAAATGATGTAATTACAACAACCGGTGGCATAACCCAGGCTAGATAAGAAGCCGGTGCTCGGTAGCCACGCAGCATCACTGCAGGGTACAGAGGGGTGGGGTGCCGCAGACACTCGGGGCAGAGCAGGGGCAGTTCTTTGACGTACAGAGGGGAGCACAGTGCATGTGATTATTGTAGCGCGACGGTCCCAATGGAGGCTGATTAAGAAAATCAGAATGCATGCAAAGGTAACGTAAAGGCGAGGTCATTCAACAAATATTACTGAACAGCGCCATGCCATGGTTCTACATATTGGGGGATACCACAATGAACAAAGCAGACCAAGTCTTTTATCTATGACTCTTACGTTCTAATAAGAAAGTGGAGAAGGAAGAAAGAATAAAACAAACATTTTACTTTATCAGATAGTGATTAGCACTTTAGAGAAAAATAAGGTGCGGTTAGGGTAGAGCACAGTGTAGCTTTTTAAATGGGTGGTCGGGAAAGTTCTCTTTTGATAGAGTGACATCTGAGCAGAGACCTTTCTGATAGACCTCTAAGAGTCATAACAGAATTTATTATGCAACCATGAAAAGCTGTACAATGTATAGTGGCTTAGAGCACATTCTCTGCTGTCCACTCTGGTTTGGAACCCCAGGAATATCACATATTAGTTATGTCATTATGTTAATTAATCTCTTTGAACCTAAGTTTCACTTCTTCAAGAAATAATACCTATCTTCTTAAGTTTGTTGAGAGCAAGAGATGTAAAGAGCGTATAACAGTGACTGGCACCTAGGGCTTTAATAAATGTGAGATATTTATTATAGGTTGAATTTGATAGCATGTAAATGTTTATGAAATAATTTAAGCTGATGGTGAAAACAGATAGAGAAGATTATAGAAAAAAATTGGAAGAAAATTCATCATAATATTAGCAGTTAAATTGTTTTGATGGGCACTATGGGCATAATTTTTCTATTCTCCAAATTTCCTTTCATTAACACATCAGACTTTTATGAGTTTACAAAAAAAAAAAAGGAAGAAGGGAAGAGGGAAAAAAGGGAAGAAGGAAAGGGGGGAAGGGAGGGAAAAGGAAAGGGGGGGAAGGGGAGGAAGGGAGGGAGAAGGGAAGGGGAGGAAAGAGAGTACCCTGGTTCTACTACTGGGAAAAACCAAACAAAACAAAACAACAAGCAAGCCAGAAAGAGATTTTTTAAATAATCAGGTCTCTGGAATGCAAATTATAAATGCACAAGTTCTTTACATGCATACTTTGGGGAAGAATATTGCATAAAATGAGGTAAGCCTACCTTATAGTACAAGTAAGAAACACAAAGACTGCCCCAAATGAATGAAATAAATTGAACTTCATTTAAAAGAAATCTAAAGTATAATTTCCTTTGATAAAACAAGAGATATCCCACAACAGTTTCTAGACTACTAAAACGATCTTACAACCAACTTATACTTCTCCAAATTTACTTCTATATAAGAAAGATGGAAGCTCTTGGTCATTCTGGACTCATCACTTATTCTCCTTAACCTCAGGAACTTTCTCATATTTTCTCTCTTAAAGCAAGGAAAATACCCACATCATAAGAGCCTTCCAGCAAAGGTTACTAAAATTGCTCTTCTTCCCCAGGAAAATCATATCCCTCAAGCCAAGCTGAAAAACCATCCTCTTTATGAAGGCTTCCTAGATTCCAGCAGGAAAAAATGAAAGGTTCCCTTCTACTTGTTCCCCAGCCCAAGGTGCATAAAATGAAAACGACACTTCTTTCTCTTGCATCATTAGTTGCGTCCCTCTGGAGAGGGTCCAGGGCACTCTCCTAGCCAGCTCACCGTACTACCTCCCACAGCGGTTTCTGGGTACCACAGGTGAAACTTGGGATACTCATTCTTTCCTGCCTTCTCTCATTCTCACTCATTTTAATTCCAGACTTTCTTGGGAGTTCTTTATCTCCAATCAAACAGGAAAACAAAGTAAGGGGCAACATTTTTAAGCACATCCCAGGGATAAAGTATAGGAAACAAATTCAATGCCTGTGCTTAGAGGAAAAACTAGCACAGGGCGACAGGCCCTTTGGCAGTTTAAATTATGTCTCCTTACTAGGGTAAAACCTGTGTGAGAAGTCTTTCTGAAGTATCATTTATGTTCTCTACCACTCTTCCAGAGAAGTGGAAAACGAGCAAGGAGGAAAAAGTTGGTTTGGTGGGAGGTCCTCTGAATCATTTTCTCACCATACCAATTCCTATAAACTTTCTTTTGGTCACATCATTACAATAACTCTGAACAGTATTTGCTGTGAGGCAGTGGTTGCCATTAAAAATAGAAACGGGCAGCTCTGGATCGACAGCCCCACACCCCCAATCCAATTTGGTCTTACAAAAACAAACCAAATTAAGCATTTTTACCTGCAAATAACACAAACCCACAGAATGATTTACTGAGAATCACTAGAATGTAGAAAGTTATTTATAAGAATCATTATTCTAAAAACATTTTTTAAAATAAAGTTGTCACTTAAAAATATGAGCCAAGCACTATTTTTTTCCTCTCTCAAATGTTGGATATCAGTAATTGTTGAATCTGACCATACTCTAGTAGTTTACGGGAGATTTATGTTTCAGTTTAAGTTTCCAACTTGGGACACACAAACAGCTTTCAGAGGTACAATCCTATTGTTATTATTGTGACTATATACAATAGAGCCCAATTCTCTGACCTTAGGATCAGAGGCCAGGGAGCCCTCAGGTTTTGAGGACTTTTGCAGAAGACAGAGACTTGTCCTGGAGAACTGTAAATGGAAGGTTTTCTCCCTTTAATAACTTCAGATGGAGAGATATGGTGTTTTGTAGAACTAAAAATATAATTGGACTCAAGAATGGTAGCTTCTAATTACCCACTGGGTAGTTTATAGAATTTAGACCCAAATTATCTTAAAGTGTGGTACAAATAATAATAATTTAATCGACTAAATAAAATAAGGGTAGCCTAGAATAGGCATTGAAAATATTAATACAAACTCCCATTGCAGAATGTGTTGTTCTCTACCTTTTTCTTTCATTAGTCCTAAAACGTGCTTTCCACTGAGAGTAAAGAGTTAATTGTTTTGTAAAACCTACACCTATGGATAAAGATCTGTAAGACTGCTGCACCTTATTTAACCCTAACAGGCAAGTCACAAGCTTGAAATGACACTTAAAAGAAATTAAGATAATTGCTTGACACCTCAGAGACAGCTAACTATATTCTATTCCTTTTGTCTGATCCAAAACCAAGAGGGTAAGAATTCATTCTGAAACTCAAACCCTGGTTCCAATTGGGCTAGACGACATGGAGAAAATTAAGCTGGCTCTCAGTTATCACGACATACCACGTGTGTCTTCATAACACAGGCATATGATTTCTTTAGTTTGGTGTTTTGTTTTAAGCCAATGTTTCAAAACCTAGAGCAATGACTATTACTTAGGGTAAAACACATTTGGGCCTGGACGATTACGTTTCATATAAGATTAAGTTTCTAATTAATACAGGTAGGTCTCTTTTTGGTATTAAAAATATAACCTAAATTATAGGGTTTTAATTTAAAAATCTATTTGCATTTCTTTCCTTCTGATGTTCAACTGTACTGATAATTACTGAATAAGCTGCTAAGAGCAAACTACTGTGTTCTACGGACACAGCAGTACAATTACTGAGTAAGAAACTGAACTTAATCTCAAGAAATCAAAGATTTAGGAGGAAGAAACAAGAATGGAATTAACAGAATCCAGTATATATGAAAAATACAAAGTGCTACTAAGGAGAAAACTGCTTCTTGTTGTAGGGAGCCGTGGCGAAGGTTTTATGAATGCCTGAGCTGGGTTTTGAAGGGTGGGCACAATTTTTCAAAGTGAAGCTGGGGTGGGGAGTGAGGGTGTAGGAGATACGAGCAGAGTGCCCGCCGACGTGCTGCAGTTATTGAAGAGCGAGGCTGGGCCAGAGTTGCTGGTGACACATACCATTCAACAACTGGGGAGCCCCGATCTTTCCGTCCTCACCTACCCTCTCTCCCTCCGAGCCTGCTGTCAGGCCCTGGAAAGGTGGTCTGAAAGTGCCGCCTAGGAAGTGTCACAAACGCACACTCTGGCTCCAGCCCAGCCGTAGTGAATGAGGACCTCTGGGGGTGGCCCCCCCTCTCCCAAGTCCCGCGTGCGATCTGATGCCTGCTGAAGTTCACCACTGCCCTAAACTTCACAGAGAGGTTTTCTTGCCCCATCAGTGACCTGAAATCCAACTTACGACTAACTCATACTAATTATCTTCTTCCGTGAGGGAGAAGGAGAAGGACAGATAAGGCAGAGTACATCTTATTCACTGGATTCATTTATTCATCAGATATTTAGTAAGTGTCTGCTACTTTGTAGAGTCAGAATACAGAAAACCTCAAATGCCAGAATGAGTAGTAGTTCCTGCTGATTTCATAAACTATGGGCACAACGAAAAGTTCTGAGCCAGAGGTGGTAAAGTCACAGTGATGCTAGAAAGATTAGCATGGTGGTGGCATAAATGACATTTCTGGCAGGGGAGGGGGGAGGGGCTAAAGACTAGCTAATAGGATATTGCAGCAGGCCACATAGTGTATGACTGCATTTATATGAACTCTCCAGAATTAGTAAATCCACAGAAACAGAAGGCAGATTAGTGGTTGCCAGGGGTTAGGGGGAAAGGGAAATGGGGGGTGACTCCTAATTAGTACAGGGTTTCTTTTCAGGTTAATGAAAATGTTCTGAATCTAGATGGTGGTGGCTGTGCAATTTGTGAATCAACTAAAAACCACTGAACTGTACACTATGAAGGGTGAGCTTTATGTTATGTGCGGGGAATCTCAGTAATGCTGTTATTCAAAACAAACAGAAAACAACAACAAGCCCCACAAGCTTTTAAGCCTGATGCTGATAACCCGATCAATTTGTAGACCAGATATAGGGGTGGTTTGCAAATATTTAGAAAACACACTGGTGATTATTATGAGTAAGAATGACTTCTCTAATAATTCATCCCAAATGAACTTTGCTAAAGAGATTAAAGTAAGAATTTTAGGGCGCCTGGGTGGCTCAGTCGGTTAAGCGTCTGCTTTCAGCTCGGGTCATGATCCCATTTCCTGGGACCTGGGATCCCAGGGTCTTGCTTTTCCCTCTGCCTTCCGCTCCCCCTGCTTGTACTCTCTCTCTCTGTCAAATAAATAAATAATCTTAAAAAAAGGGAAAAAACTAAAGAATTTTATTTTTAAAAAAGTTTCATTCGTTTTGCTTAATAAAAATGATACGTGCTTAGTATAGAAAATTTAGAAAATACAAAATGCTAACGAAGAAAATTGCATGTATTTGCATGTATTGCATGTATTCACCATTAACTTAAAAACATTTCTGCTCAGTATTTTAAAATGCATTGTATGTACATATACAATTAAGCACAAACTATATGTATACACATTATACATGCTTTTCCATTTTCTTAATGTTAGACACTAAAATTTTTCTGTAATACTAAATGTCTTCATAGACATTTAAGTGGCTCTATGCTATTTCATCATATGAAGATACCATAATATATTTATTTTTAAAGATTTTATTTATTTATTTGACAGAGAGCGAGAGAGCACAAGCAGGGGGAGCGGCAGAGGGAGAGGGAGAAGCAGGCTCCCCACTGATCAGGGAGCCCGAGAACGACGTGTACGACGACGTGGGGCTCAATCCCAGAACCCTGGGATCATGACCTAAGCCAAAGGCAGATGCTCAACTGACTAAGCCACCCAGGTGCCCACCATAACATATTTAATCATTTTCTACAGTTAATTATTAAGATTGTTTCCATTTTCTACTATTATAAATAACACTGTAATAAATATCTTTTATATAAATACTGATCCGTATTTCTGATTATTAACAATAATCAGTAGTTTCTGGGGCACCTGGGTGGCTCAGCCAGTTAAGTGTCTGCCTTCGGCTCAGGTCATGACCCAGGGTCCTGGGATCCAGCCTCACATTGGGCTCCCTGCTCAGTGGGGAGCCAGCTTCTCTCTCTCCCTCTGCCCCTCCCCTCCACTCGTGTTCTCTCTCTCAAATAAATAAAATCTTAAAAAAATTTAAAAAATAATCGATGATCTCAATACAACAGTCTCAGAAATGTAATTGCTAAGGGTGTGACTACATTTAAGTCTATTTATGCATATTATCACGTTGTTTTCCAAAAAGCTGTTATTAACTTACAATCACCTCAATAGAGTATGTGAGTTTCCATTTCAGCAAAATTCACAATAGGTATTATGATTTTTTTTTTTTTTTTTTTTTTAAAGATTTTATTTATTTATTCATGAGAGACAGAGAGAGAGAGGGAGAGAGAGAGAGAGAAGCAGAGGGAGAAGCAGGCTCCCAAGGAGCAGGGAGCCCGATGCGGGACTCGATCCCAGGACCCTGGGATCATGACCTGAGCCGAAGGCAGACGCTTAACCATCTGAGCCACCCAGGCGCCCAGGTATTATGATTTTTTAACACACTCCAATTTGAAGATTATGGCATGACATTACTTTATAATTTAAACTGATTACTAAGAATTGAATGCCTTTAAAAGGTTTACAAGAACTTCATTTCTACTTTGATAAAAGAATGCTGAGTCAAGAAGATGGCACAGAGACAGTATGTCCAAGTCCGTGAGGGCATTTGACATAATGCCACTGTTGAGATAAAAGCAGAATGTGGGTTCCACTGGTGGTTCCCAAGTTTGGCTGCTAATGAATCACCCAAGGAGCTTTTAAAAATATGGATTTCCTGGCCCCACCTCAGACCAACGACATCAGAATCCCTTGCAGAAAGGCCCTAGGTGATCAGCCAAAGTCCACCCGGCACTACCTGGAAAGGAGAGCAGAACTTAGAACTACAGGGCTGGATGACAATGAAGAATTAGTCCAGGCTGTGGAATAACAGTCTTGGCATTAACTGATTATTATAAACAAAGAGAAGTTTTCCAGTCTAGTCTGGTTTATTTTTTTTTAATCAGTGACTCAAAAAAAAAAAAAAAGTATGTACTCATCAGATAGGCAGATGACACAAAACACAGCTGTCATGTGTGGTAACAAGATGACATTTATGAAAATCTTAGTATTAGCAGTCCAGAATAAAAAGTCCAAACCAGCATGATGACATTTACTACATATCTTTGTATTAAAATAATGTGAATACCTACAAAAACAAATACATAAACAAATAAAATAAAAACAATTATAAAAAGGAAAAACCCTCACAATCTTTCTATTCTAGTGTATTTGGTATTTGAATATGAGCAAAGATGAAACTACTCTCACATTTGGTCACCACCCATTATTCTTTTTTTTTTCTTTTTTTTTTAAAGATTTTATTTATCAGACAGCGAGAGGAGGAACACAAGCAGGGGGAGTGGGAGAGGGAGAAGCAGGCCTCCTGCTGAGCAGGGAGCCCGATGCGGGGCTCGATCCCAGGACCCTGGGATCATGACCTGAGCCGAAGGCAGATGCTTAATGACTGAGCCACCCAGGCGCCCCACCACCCATTAGTCTTAATCTATCCTGTGCTTCTTCCCTAATACAACCTTTAATAATTCTACTCCATCCTACATCTCTCCCTGTGCCTTGTGAAGTCCTTATTCTATAGTAACAAATTCCCCTACACCCTCAACCCAATTACAGAGTATGGAGCTATTTGGGCTTTCCTGACAGGCCTCCTCTGCAGTCCATTCCAGAAGCAGCTCATTCCCTCATTATACACATACTAGAGATAGGAGGCGGAGTCATACTCTCCACACTCCTCAGAGCAGCTACGAGGCCATGACTCTACTACAAGGGTGACCTTGCATAAAAATCTGCTTCTTTGAAACCCATGTCATAAAACACCCTCTATCTGCATTCAAGTCTGAGATTTACCAACATGCCATTTAATCCTCCACATTTACTGAAAAGCTTGACATGTAATTAGTTCTTCCTCTTCAGCCCCAGTCGGTCATCAGCCTGAGTGATTTCAAAGTCTGCATGGATGAGCTAATACCTATCCTCACAGGGCCTCATCTGTCTCAGCTCCAACCAAGTTCACCTCCATTTCACTTCAGTCACTGCCTCCACCTACGATCATACCCTGAGCCTTGTTATCATCCAGGATTGTTTCGACTTGAATGCCACCTTTCCCCACCATCTCCCAGCACAGTAGCTTTCTTACTGTCTTCCTCCTCAATTACTAGTCTTCAGTGTATAAGGAACCCTAATCCCTTGTGCCTTCCACTCACCCCATTTCCCTCCCTACCTAGCTAGATCTATCGCCAGCCCCCGGGCACCCTCAGTTCCCTTTCACACATTTCCTTTCCCAAGATTCACTCCTCAAAACTTAATCGCAAGATTTCTCTGCTCCTGGAAGTGGGAAGCTGAGCATTGACAGAGAAAATCATACAGCTAAGGGGCAGAATAGCCCTACAGATATTTTAAGGCTTTCTAAACTTGACTTGGACCCATAGTCGCCTGCCAACCTTTTATTTGTTCTCAAGTCAGCTCCTTCTATTTACCCCAACAATTATTTCCAGCTTTTACCACTCCAGCAAATAGCTGTTCAATTGGACTTCACTCAACTTCCTTTCCTCCTTCTTACAAAGATATCCACTGCGATCTTCATCATCACTCCTGGTGGCTCAGAGGATGCGTGATTCCTCCTCTTGTAAACACCAACATTCTAACCCCGTTTCCTATTTCTCTCCCCACCTTCTCTGAGACTTTGCTACCAAGCGTCTTTCTGCCAAAATCTCAACCTCCTTCTCTCTGCTTTAACCTATAAGCACACGCAGGTCATTTCCATCCTTAAAAAAAAAAAAAAAAAAAATGCTTCCTGAGTGTGAATCCTTCTCTAGCAACTATCCAATCTCTCCTCCACAACCAGACCTGCCCAAAGACTACAGGTCTGTGGTCCGTTACCCAAAACACTTGCGGGCCATGGAATTTAGAATTCAGATAGAGAGATACATGTTAATCTTAGGAAGAGAATACGTGGCATATACCCTATATCACAACATCCCCACAGGGGCCTGTGGGAACATTCTGTAATCGAATTCAATATTATTTCTGCAGTGCAATGTATGAATATTCACACTAAGTGGGACAAATGAAGATTATAAATCATTTCACATCCATTCAGGTCAGATTTTCCTGCCAAATGAGTTATAAAAACCTTTCCATTTTCAGAGTTTGTTGAATTTTGAGATTCAAATAAGGGAATCTAGGCCTGTGGCTTATTCCAATTCCCTTCCACTCACTTCAGGATCCCAAACAATTACATTTCTTTCCCCATCATTCCACTGAATATGCCATCCCTTGTCTCCTACAACATTCAAATGCCAAACCTGCAGGACTCCTGGCACACCGTGTGTGATGTTACTTCACCTTTCTACTGGGTTTGTCTGTCAGGATGACATCCACCCAGGGATCCCTCCTGAATCTCTCTATTCCAAGGCTTCCACAGCAAAGCACTCTACTGTATGTCCTCCTCCTACATGGCTTAATTATTCTTTTTGCATCTCTTTTGTGGATCTTCCCCTTTGCAGTTATCCAGACCTCTATCTCAGTCAATCCTCTCATTGGTTGTCATTTTCTTCTTCTTTCTTTTCTTAGTCATCTTCTCTTTAAAAATTATTATTGTTTTTTAAAGTAGGCTCCATGCCCAGTGTGGAGCCCAATGCAGGGCTTGAATTCACAACCCTAAGATCAAGACCTGAGCTGAGATCAAGAGCCGACACTTAACCGACTGAGCCACCCAGGCATCTCTTTAAAAATTATTTTCAACAGCTCTATTGAGGTATAATTCACAAGCCATAAAATTCACCCTTTTATTTATTTTTTTTAAGTTTATTTATTTAAGTAATCTCTACACCCAATGTGGGGCTCAAACTCATGACCTGGAGATCGAGAGAGGCATGCTCTATTGATGGTGCCAGCCAGGTGCCCCCAAAATTCACCCTTTAAAAAACATGTAGATTTCATGATTCTGTCTAATCACAGAATTTTACAACCATCATCATATTAAATTCTGTAACATTTCATCACCCTAAAAGGAAACCCCACACCCATTATGCAATTACCCCTCATTCCCTTCTTACGCATGCCTTAGTGTCTATCTCCACTCTCCATCTCTATGGGTTTGGTCTCAGCTGGACATTTCATATAAACGGAATCACATAACATGTGGCCTTCAGTGTATCTTCAAGTTTCAGCAATATCGCAGCACATGTCAGTACTTTCTCTTTCTGACCAAACATTACAATGTATGGATATGCCACACTTTATTGACCTAGTCATCACTGATGGACATTTGGGTTTCTACTTTTTGGCTGTTAGGAATAATGCTGCTATGGACATTTGTGTGCGAGTTCTTGCATAGACATAAGCTTTCAGTTCTCTCGGAATATATACCTAGGATAAGTGGTGAGTAATATGGTAACTCTATGTTTAACTTCTTGAGGAACTGCCCAACTGCTTTCCAAAGTAGATATACCATTTTATTTTTCCATTTGCAGGGCCCAAGTGTTCAAGTTTCTCCATATCCTCGTCCTTAATTATCACCATCCTATTTGGTATGAAATAGTACCTCATTGTTGGGTTTCACCTTCCCTTCCCTAATGACTAATGATGTTGAGCAGATTTTCATGTGCTTATTTGGCCACTGCATATCTTCTTTGGAAAAATGTTTCTTCAAATCTTTGTCTATTTTAAAATTAGGTTCTACAGTGATTCTTAGCACCACTTTGGAGTTATGAACTGTTCTGAGAATGGGATCAAAGCCAAAAAGTCAAACCACAGATATACAAAACAAAGCATACAATTCTCCTAAGAGGTCACTAACCCACTAAGACCATTTATGGGCCTTCCAGATTAAGTACCCTTGCTCTGTATCACAGGTTCTTTCAACCATAACCTTGTTCTGTATCACAGGTTCTCTCAACCAAGCATGTTTAAAGATCACTTGGGGAGTTTTTAAAAAAATACAATATTACCACATGATCCAGCAATTCCACTTCTGGGTTAAATATTGAAAAGAATTCAAAGTAGGGACTTAAACAGATACATATGCATTCATATTCTTGGCAGCATTATTCACAATAGCCGAAAGATGGAAATAACCCAAATGTCCATCAACAGATGAATAAACATGTGTATATACATACAATGGAATATTATTCAGCCTTAGAAAGGAATAAAATACTGACACATGCTACAACATAGATGAACCTTGAAAACATGACACTAAGTAAAAAAAGTCAGACACAAAAGGCCACATATTATAATTTCACTTTTATGAGGCACCTAGAATAGTCAATTCACAGAGACAGAAGGTAGAACAGAAGCTACCAGTGGCTGGGGAGAAGGGGGAATGAGGAGTTTTGTTTAATGGGTACAGAGTTTCTGTTTGGGATGATTAAAAAGTTCTGGAAATGAACATTGTGACCATGCTTAATGTTACTAAACTGCGCACTTACAAAAGTTAAAATGGTAAATTTTAGGTTATGCATATTTTACAAAATTTAAAAAACACATATCGACAAAACAAATAAGACATAAAACAAGATGACCAGAACACCACTCCACTCCAGATCCATTAAATCAGACTTTAGAGGTGCAGTTTGACCATCAGTATTTTGCTTAAAAAATCTCCAGATAATTCAAATGTCCAAATCGGATTAAGACCTTCAGCTTTATACTCTCTGCAGTGGTATCACCTATTTCCATGGTTTCCCAGATCTTTTTTTCCAGCCTTGGCCAGCCTTTCTTTCCAGCCTTGACCTTCCACCTCAAAATCCAACTCACCAAATTAAGTTCATCCATTTCTTCTTGGCACCCCAAAATTGCCTCACCTGGAAGAGCACCCATCCACTGAACATCATCTTTAAACTTCTAGATTCTTCCCATCAAATCAACAACAATGTGACTTCACCTCATAAATAGTCTCCCCTCTTGTCACTATGATAATCATTACTGCTTCGAGTTCAGCACATCACCACTTCTTACCTGGATTATCTAACAGAAGTTTCCTTACCTCCAGATAATTTCCCTTCTTAAAACCTTCCGTAGACTCTATTCCTTCCAAGACCAAGTCTGTGCTGCCTCAAATGTCACATGAGACGTCTTAGGACCTAGCCCTCGCCTGTTTCTCCAGGCTCATCTCCCATCCTACTCTGGTTGCCCTGGTAATGTAAACTGCCCATGGGTCCTCACCTATTACATACTATTCACCTTTCAGCTCTTTCCTGTGCTTGTCATACATGGAACAGATCATGTGTCTGCCCCCTTTTTGCTGATCCCCACTCATCTTTTAGAACCTAGCTCACATGGCCCTCTCTCCCAAGATTAAATTCCCTTCTTCTTTCTTTTAATTGCCTATATATATAACTCTACCATTAACCATGTATAATTATTTATGTCTTTTTCACTGCCAAATTTTAAGCTCCTTGAAAGGCAGAGACTAAGTATGCTTCATCTTTTTATCCTAGGCCCTTATCAGAATGCCTGACACAGAAGCACTTAAAGGTCACTGGATAAATTGTTTTATAAACTGCTATAGAGTATAAAGTTATTTCACCAAAATAGGTAACATTTTACCATTTTACCAACTGAACATTCACTACATTATACCTGTATTATTACCTGTATCATTTTCTTTGATCCTCACAAAAGCCCTAGGAAGTCATTATTACCATTCTCTGAAGCACAGAAAGGTCAAATAACATATCCAAAAGTCAAAGTCAAATACAGCCAAGAGGTAAGTAAAATTGGGACTAATATCTGAGCAGTTGACTCTAGAGCCTACCTGCAGTACACTGCCTCTTTCCCTAATGAAGATGTAGGTCTCTGTGGCTGTGTGTGTCTCATGTCCTCTAACAGATACTTCCTTTCAGTATTTTTCACTATGATTATTAAGATATAATCTTAACATACAGTTTTGTATCTTTTAAAATTTATGAAAGCTTAAGCAGGTTACTACATAGTCTTCATAACCAGTAATGATAACTACCCACAAAAAGAAAGGTAGAATCCTGCAATGAGATTGAAAAAAAAAAAAGAATCAACTGTATGAAGTTCTAAACAAGGGAAATCAAGATGATGATCATTTAGGTGGGGATAACCAGGGGATTTTTTTGTCGATTGCCAGTTTAATGTGAATCAACCAAATGATTTGATGCTAAAAATAAAATAGCAAATGTACTCTTAGATTGCAAGAATAAAAACAAAACCAAAAATCTGCAATTTGGGTAGAAGCATGACATCCCATGTTGCTCCAGAAGTTAGAAATAACAGGTTCATAGAGAATTTAGTCAATGAACAGACACTAAGAACTTATTTAAATAGGTGTGTGTGTGTGTGTGTATTTTAAACTACTTGGGGAAATGAAACATACATAAGTAAGAAAACACACCAAGTATGCTGAAGGGATATTTCACAGAGAAGACGAGGTATTTTTGGTGTTTGGTAATTATTGTTAGACATTGTACTAGGTACGGCATCATTTAATTTAAATCCCAGGGCTCTACAAAGCAGATATTATCTCCTGTTTTACAGAGAAAAAACAAATTCAAAGAAGTCAAATGACTTGTCCAAAGTCTCAA
The DNA here is from genome assembly GCF_009762305.2 of Zalophus californianus. Lineage (NCBI taxonomy): Eukaryota > Metazoa > Chordata > Mammalia > Carnivora > Otariidae > Zalophus > Zalophus californianus. Next base: position 129,619,475 of record NC_045598.1, read on the forward strand.
AGCTTGTAAGTTAAATCACTAGGCTTCAAACCAAGCTTTGACTGCAAAGTCCATGGCTCTTTCCACACTTCTTCATGCTCTCTAATAGAAAGCGATTAAACAACTATCTCAAAATATATAGCAGGAGAGTTGTTGATGACAGTACAAGAAAATGATCTAGGTAAAATATTGTTAGAAAAAAAAAAAGAACATATCACCCTCAAAGTTTGTGGAATGTCTATCCATGGGGATCTTCAACTGTAACGTCATGAAAGGGACAGATCATTCACACGAGAATTGCCAGATGTGGTTGGCGTTGCCACTTGTCGGTAATTATTGACCTTCCAATGTGAACCGAACATCCAAAAGAGGACCCAAAATGACCGTACAATGCTATGCTATGAACAAATCAGATTTGTTCTCTCCTCTCGGCATCACAAAGGAAACACAAACTTTCCTTTTCCCTGAATTTCCTTTTGAGTTCTCATGTCACAGTGATATGCCTATTTGTGCTTCTGTTCATTTCCAGCCCGCAGACTAATCCCACAACCTTTAGGTACCGACTGTAACCACAGTGAATACAGTGCATCACTTGCCTGAACCACAAAGTTATGATGAACTTAGGTGGTTCAGACATTTAGGATTATGCCAGGCCCCCATAAGTTCAACTGTGCCCCAATTTTTCTCTATACCTGCAGCCCAGTCCTTCTATACCAGTGAAAATCTGTTTTTTGTGTCTGGCAATAACTGGGTCGATTTCTCTCACTTTGGTACATTCTGCTCACAATAATCCTTGTACAAGAAACAACTTCCTGCTTATATCTGTTACCTTGTCTCTCCTCCTACTTAATCCTAGGTGCCCTGATAACATATCCAACAAAGTACATTAGAAAATTATGTTCCAGAATCTATTCCCACTGTCTTAAGGTTACCTGGGAGTTGAAATAATCTGGAGGTGATGAGAGATCAAATCGGAGAAGCCAGAAGGGGCCTCTGGAATGGGTCACTGTAGGAATTCTATTTCAACCCTGGCAGAGGTAGCTGTATATAACTCAGCAATGGTTAACTCTGATAATAAACATATATACTAGCTTATCTAAATGAAAGACAACTCTATGAACAACCAAGTAGAAAAGTCAGGGAACTTAAATCAGTCTTCTAATTTCCGATGTGAAGAAACACAAGACGCAGAGTCCCATAGATGGTCTCTGTAAATGTCACATAGTACCAGACACTTTTGCACTCCATTCTGAACCTAACAAGCCATGCCCACACCCCTTCCTAAAGACCCTCAAGGGACTGTTCCAAGGCAGCTTTTATCCAGCTCCTCACAGAAAAAGACCATCACGATACCATGAGACACTGCTCTACTGGCACTTGATGCAGGCAGGTGTCCAGTCTACAGGCTGCCCACTGGTCTACTGGAGTGATCTGGCACGAAAGTTCTTCCCAGGCAAAGATAATGGTGATCCGTTGAGTCTAACAGATTTTCAGTCTGTGGAATATACGAGAGCTGTTCGTGGGCAGAGAGAGAAGTTGAAAAGACACAAAGAAGGAAACCACAAGATAATAAAGGCATACGGAGCAATGAATGAACCAAAGTTACAAAGCAGAAAAAAGATATGCATTGAATTTGAAATGTCTGATTAGTTGGTGAAACAGAAGCAGCTAAAGCAGACGGAGAGCACCTTTGCCACCACAGTCAACAAATATATGGTGGTTCTCAGCCTTTCTTCACAGCGAATTGTATCACGGGCTCAGTTCTTCCAGATTTCAATATTCAGGCTATCAAACAGATATGGAAGCAGGGGCACTTGTAGACCATAGGCTACAACTCCACCCCTCCCACCAAAGACAAAAGCCCTACTGAGAATGACAGGTTTATTTAACTGCATCCCCTAACTTGGCCCCTGAGTCAGCTAAAGCCTGGCTCACCTCTTGCTTTCATCACTCATTAGCTGTGCAACACACTGGGAAAGGTACTTAACCTCTCTGAGCCTCAGTTTCCATGTCTGTAAAATTCAGAATAATCACTTCCTAAGTTTGTATGAAAATTGAAAGAGATCAACTATTAAAGTACACAGCCTGATACATAGAAATTGCCTCATAATAGAGAGCCAGAGTCATTATTACCTGAACTACTTGGCGGCTCCTTATAGGTACTCCACAAATAGCACTTCCTATGTGAACAAAGTGACACTGCCTTGTTTCAATTCTTACACTGTAAAAGAAGTATTCTTTCTGCAGTATAGTCAGGGCCACATTTTTCACATTTTTGTGCTCTTTGTTGGTGACTTCCCTGTTTTATATGGCCTCCAAGCATAGTAGTGAAGTGAAGTCTAGTGTTCCTAAGTACAAGACTCTGTGATGTACCTTATGGAGAAAATATGTGTTAGATAAGCTTCATTCAGGCCCAAGTTATAATGCTGTTGGTGATAAGTGTTAATATATGTTAAGTAAGGTGTATTTAACAGAAACGCACTTAAAATAAAGGTATGCATTAATCGAATAACTAAAATGTTGTGACCAGAGACACAGACACCTAACTCCGTATCTTCCCTAGAAGCAATGGCTCAGCATTCACTAATTCAGTGTTTGCCATGACTTATAGAACATACCTCCCGTGAATAACGTACATCAGCTGTAGTTTTCATTAAATGTAGAACATGGGAGAGTGTCTGTAGGTGCCAATGTTTAGGGGGGTGGCATGAATCTAGAAGGGTAGAGCGAGATCATGAAAGGGCCTTTTATTCCCTACACCAAGGAATGTAGACTTCAAGAAATTGCTGGTTACTTCTAATCTGACTACTGATTAGAAGACAGTGGGCTTGGGAAGGGTCTATGCTCATTAGTGTATCCCTTATGTCTGGCACAGATGTATCATCTATGAGAAAGACTACTACCTAACACCACCTCCCTTTACACATGCTGTCCTCTTGGCTCAGAGCAACACAGACAACAGAAGTTATCAGGAGCCACCACTGTCTAGGAGCCACCATTGTATTCAAAATAGTATCTTTTCAACATGCAATCAATACTTTAAAAATTCCTGAGATATTTTACATTCTTTTTTTGGCAGTGTCTTCAAAATCTGAGTGCACTCTGCACTCAATTCAGACTGGCCACATTTCAAATGATCAAAAGCCACCTGTGGCTAGCGGCTCCTAGGATGGGCAGTAGAGGCCCAAAGTGTTCTGTACATCCACCAGTGCCTGGTGATCATCTAAGAATCAACTCAACCTTTAACATCTCTGCTGAGTGTCCCCTGATCAATCCTCTCCTCTCCTCACCCCCAGGGACAGTCAGCTACTCTTCTCCTGTACTAGTGAAGCACCTAACAAAATCCTACACTAAACAGCTGTTAAATAAATGAACAGGAGGATTTAAGTGCAAAAATAAAACTGCCTATTTTTTGCATTTTAGCAATAAGATGGAGGGTATATCAAGGGAGACCAAAGACAAATGATAAAGCTATGCCCATACTTTGCTCTCCCACTCCCTCCCAAGGGTCCGATTTACAAGGATTTAGTAGGTCAAACCTTTTCTACCATGAATACTGACGAGAACGAGGGACATCACCTAGAAATAAATATGCTTGTTAGCTGTTCAAGTGTAACGAAGTATAAGGGGTCCCTATCTGAAAGACTATCTGGACAGGAACTCCTCTCTAGGGAATTTGTGTGGCTATAAAATGACTTACAACAAATCTTAAGGCAATGGTTTATATTCCAGAGGTGTTTGCTCTCGGTGTCTGAAAACAAGGATATTAATTCAGATTCTCTGTGGTTTTTATACCTGCATGCTCCATCATAGCAATGCAGTGAGTAAAGGACCTTGGAAACAGCAAGGTCTCCATTTGCCAAGAAAAAGGAGAAGTAGCTAAGTAAGAAAATATGTGATACACATCTTTCAGATCCCACAACTCAGAACTTCTCCTCGCCCCACTAATCTCATGGCAATTCACAGTCCATTTCTTATACCAATCTCTGTTACCCCATATTAATGCTCTCCCTCATATCACCTTCCTCGAAAGCAGATTTCTGCATTAGCTGAGTTACTTTTCATGAACATGTTTCTTTTCAGTGCAAACCAAACACCATTTGAATGATGTTTTAATCTTACCTATTTGAAATGGAACAGAAGTAAAACTCATCAAAGTACAAACACGGAGAAACAAAATCATTTCAGTCTTAATTAACACAGTTCTTTCCTTGTCCCTCTGTTCATCCTGTTCTCTTTCCAGAATAAACCGGCAATACCACTTGAACCCAGTTACATAGTAATTTAGAGCATAGACTCTGAAGGCAAACTACTGTTTGAATCCAACTCTACTCCTCATTAAGCTGTGTGAGCTTGGACAAGTTACTTTACCTCTCTGAGTCTGTTTCCTCAACTGTGAAACAGGTAGAGGACAGCACAGTCAGTGTTGCTATAAATATTAAACGAACCTATGTGAGGTCCTCAGAACTCCGCCTGGCACATGATGAGCTCCACATGAAAGTTAACTTTATGGTTAACAAAATCACCATTAATTGTTTTGCTACTGTCATTTTCCTCATCACAAGATGGGAGAGATAAAATCCCACAAAATATTATCTTTAATAAACATACACAAAAATAACATTTGAAATTGATTATTTTCTCACTTAAAATTCTAAAACGGGAAAGCAAAAACTTGGAACGGCCAATTAAAAAAACCATTAAATGCTTCAAAAGTAACTTGTTATCCAAGAAAGTTTTTGCATAATATTTATCATTCATTTCAACTTGAATCTAAGGATTTAGACACAAAACACGAATTTTAAATATGTCTTATAGAGTGCTTTTACAACACTTTATTCTAGCCAATTAATTATTATAATTTGATTTGATATCTAAAATGATGGAACCAGATGTCCAGCTTCTACTTCAAAATATTTCTCAACTTGGCTGGTTTTTAAAGAACAATTCATTCAAGGTCAAAATTACAGCATCTGGTGTTTCTCACAAAATCTTTAAAAACATATAAATAGTAATAACTAAGTTAATCTTTACATTTAAAGCAAATATAGGTCTATGCTATACTATATTAGTGATTATCATATTACAAGTTGTAACTCTGCGTGTTAACTATAAGCTTGGTGAAAGAGTCACTGCTACACCTGTTAACTACACACCAGAAAATGCCAAGTCTTCTCTCTTTAACGTTAAGGACAGCAACACCTATGAGAGAAATGGGCAATCCGATCGACTCTAAACTTTTCTCAGCATTTATGGGTGATCAACTTTAGAGTAAACCCTGTAAAAGGTACCTTGGAACAATTTGTTAGCTATTGCACAGACTTTTTCACTTCATGAATTTTATATCCCCTTGGCTTTCAAAGAATTAAACTGTCTAAAATACAGCCCAACACCTTCATCTTACCAAAATCTTCCCAAACTTTGACTTTCTCAAAAAAAAAAAAAACCCCTAAAAACTCTATGAACGTATTTGATGGAGTTTTACAGCATTGAATACTAGAACCACCTTTAATTCGGTATTTTCTTACCCTATCTTTCCTATAAATTAAAAATTGTGGGATGCCTGGGAGTCTCAGTTGGTTAAGCGGCTGCCTTCAGCTCAGGTCATGATGCCAGGATCCTGGGATTGAGCTCTTCATGGGGCTCCTTGCTCAGTGGGGAGCCTGCTTCTCCCTCTGCCTGCCGCTCCCCCTGCTTGTACTCTCTCTCTCTCTCTAGCAAATAAATAAATAAAATCTTTAAAAAAAAATCGTTTCAAGAAGCAAACCCCCTCAGCCTGACAAGATCAGACCTGGTTATAATATTTGTGGTTAATTACTGTGGTTGGAATTCTTAAGTGTAGCAGGATTTGCAAGCTAGTCAATCTGGCCTGTTTAGACACTACCCTGACGTCAAAACTTCTTTTAACTCTAACAATAAGACTGGGGTTCTTACTCCCCAGCCTCCAAAAGTAAAGTTATTTGTAGATAACACAATATATTATTTATCCTTTTACAAAAGTAATTTAAAGTTGTAAAGGACTGGTATTTGACATCCTAGGAGAAAAACAAGATCAGAAACAAAAACTATTCTAGTTTTAGAGGACTGCAAATAAAATGAACATATTTCTGTTATGATAAAAAGGAAACATGAACTGGCACAAATGGAGACTGATTAAAATTACCATTCAAACCTGCTCATGTAAAAAGTTGCAAAGTTATCAGAAATGTGTTCTCTGGTTAGCCAAATAAGTTTTACAAAAAATCCGTTTTTAAACAATTTAAAAGTCCTGTAAGATCCAGGATAATTACATTTATTGAGGCTGGGTTCCAGTGCCATCTTTAAGTTATCTTATTGATTTAAATATCTTATTTGCCCTTGTCTTCTCATAGTGTTTCAAAGAGTATCTTGTAATAATAGCAGGTGCTCAGTAAAAACACCTTGAGTTTTTCCAGAACCCTTGCATTGCTTTAAAGGCAGGTAAGGTAACAACAAAAAAAATTTTTTTAAAGCAAAAATAAGGAAAACTCAATCAGTCTGGCTATACAAATTTTATTATTCAAAAATTTTAACATATGATGCTAGTGAATTTTGGGCTGAAACCAGTATATAACTTTGTCTTAAAGCCTACTTAGAAGAATGTGGGAGAGTCCTATGATTTAAAAAAAAAATTCTAGAATGATCACAATCACAGTTAATTAACTGTTTATTTGAATCAAGCTGTCTATAAGTAGATTAACTGAAGTGCCAGTGTCTTTTTAAAAAGAAAATCTCAGTAAGATGAATGATTAAACTCTATCATGCTAAGATATGGTTTGTAGATACAAAAAGGAAAAGAATTTCCTGCACTTATATTAAAAGTTGTTTGAGTGATTCTCACCATCTCTTACTGAAAAAGATAAAATAATTTAATTCTTTGTAAACTGTCTATACAGTGCATAATAGCCTGATTTACCATCTTCAATGTCAATTTCAAAATAAAAAAAAAGGTATGTACAAAACAGTTCAATTTCAAAATATTTTTCAAAAGATTTGGAAACATTCACCCTAAGTTGGGCATATCTGGTCTAGAGGTTAAATAAAAAACATTAGTGAATTCATTCCTCAGGTATACAATGTGTAACAGTTAACCCTTTTCAGATAAAGCTTATGATTATCTTTCCCTAATCTCAGATTTTTAAGTACTACACCTACCAAGGTTAAAAATAAGGTACAGACTGCTACAGAATAGCATTAGCATGAGAAAAAAGTGGACAGTCTCAAGATTAACTGAACGTTTTTAGCTTTCTGCATGTGGCAGCGTAAGGATGTAATAAATCAGAGAAAGTTAGGTACTATATATAATAAAAAAATTATTCATTCGAGGCCTCAGCCAAAAAAGAAAGCTTTATTACCTAACCAAAAATTAAATAAATTCAAATTCATTGCAAACCTCTCTTAAGCTGAATTACAAAAGGATATTGAAAAAAAAAAACCCACAGAGATACACATATAAAGCTTCTATTTATTCCTTAGTGATTAAGATTTGGATTGAATTCTTAAAATGCTTATCAAAATATTTTCTAAAACAAGCATGAGATTGTATTTGGCCACATAAAGTAACTGCAAGAAACCTTTAATCACGAAATAAACACAAAAGAAATAAGGACCACGAAGGAATCAATTTGGATGGCATTGAATCTATTTGTTCCTGAGAACATTATCACTGCCTGGTTGTCATGCCCGGTTCTCTCTTGGACAACACGCACATCCAATCCACAAGCACACAGAATTCCAAGAACATTACCAAATATTAAGTCAGAGCACTTGTGAAACACACCTTGTAACTGTCCACAGCCTCTGCAGTTCAAACCAGGGCTCAGCAGCTTGTCTTCATCTTCACCAGTGATGTAAATAAAAATACCATACATCACTCTTCAGAAAAACACAAAACCTCCCCAAACCCCACAATTAGCAATAAATTTATTGCCTCAGAGATAAATCTTCTCTATTAAACCAGACCAACATTATGCCTTGATGTGAACCTAAGCACATGCTGAGCCCCCTGCCGCTTATCTCCTCTATCATTTGTTTCTAACGATAGCTGACAAACTAGCCTCACAAATCCTTTTTTAGCTGCTGATCAGACAGATCCCCCTTTGACAATCCAGCATGGTGGAACACTCGAAAATTCTTCCTGCTTCTATTCTATTGCTTGCTCTAAAAACCGGTTTCCTTTTCATTGAGATAATAGCCTTTTCTGCAGTCACATGACTCAGAAGCTACATTAGCAGAGCTTTATGATAATAGACTGAGTAAGCCTCTACCCCTCCTGTTATTAAGAGAATGTCTTTTTCTTCTTCTTCTCTCTCTCTCTCTCACACACACACACACACACACACACACTCACACACACGTGGGCATAATGCACACAGGCATTCAATACACATGTCTAAAATTATTTACTCTTCTTGGAATTACCATAATAAATAAAAAAGTATACCGTAAAATGAAAATGTTACCAATTTCTGACCTGCTGCTAAAAATAACAGCTAAAAACAAACATTCTGATGCATGGCCTTCCGTTCAGTAAGATGCAGCATGCTGGCCATCAACATTCCCCTATGAACAGTAATATAAAGTGGTAGAGTCAGAAGAAAATGTGTGCTCTCTCTTTCTCTGGAGCTCTGCCCCCAGTGATAAAAATCTCATAAATCTGGCATTAACAAAAACTTTAGAGATATTATAGCTATCCACATATTGGAAATTAGTTCCCTATATTAGTAAAACACATGTAAGCACACTTTTGAACACCAAAATGTTCTCGTTAGGAATATATCCTCATTAAGGAATTTATAAGTTGTTCCAAGAAGAAAAATGTTCCCATGGCCAAAGGCATCTTAAAAAAATAATAATCAAAAGTTCCTTTCAGTCTGGCCAGTTTGATTTATTTCTGATAAACAATCAACTCTCAAAACACATATATGGAAACACTAGCACAGTGCCTGACACAAGAGTGGTTGCTCAGTAACGTTCTTAAATGTCCCTAGTAACAGGTTAAAATTCTAGGCAAAGAGACAGCAGATTACATTATTATATACTTACTTCATTTTCAGTTATGATCTACTTCTTATTAAAAGTTTTTAAAATCTACCAAGCAAGCAATTTGGGGAAGGACTGTAAGTGTAAGAATGTGTTGAGAAGTCAGAAAGAGAAAAAGATGGGGTAAGGAGTTGCCCCAGGAGAAAACCGTACTGAAGCACAACACCCAGTTGGAAGACAGACAGACGTATACAATGAGGCTAAAAGAATCTGTTCAACTGAAGTCAACAGATTAAGCTACATTTTAAATTCCTTAGTTACAATTACTGCCTTGGTTTTCTCATCTCAAAAATGGAAAACAGGGATTTTTAAAAATTGAAGTATAATTAACATACAATTTTATATTAGTTTCAGGTCCATGACATAATGATTCAACAATTCTATACATTACTCAGTGCTCACTGTAAGTGTAGCATGAAAAGTAGATATTATTTAACTTTTAACTATGGTAAAATACACATAAAACTTACCATCTTAAAGTATACAGTTCAATGATAAGTTTACTCACTGTTTTGCAGTAGATCTCCCAAACTTTTTCATCTTGCAAAACTGAAACCCTAATACTCATTAAACAACTCCCCATTTCTCCTTCTCCCCAGCTCCTGACAACTGCCATCTATTCTCTGTATCTGTGAATTTAACTACTTGAGACATCTCATATAAGTGTTAATCATACAGTACTTGTCTTTTTGTGTACAGCTATTTTAAAGAATAATTATTTTAATACCTGGAGATCAAAACAAAGAGTTTTCATCTCACAAAATCATTTTTACATAAACTGCATTATTCATAAGTAAACCAAGCCAAAATTAGATTCTTTAATACAGAAAAACCAAGAACACAACTATATAGGATTATCGTATAAAAGTGACTTATACAAAAAAACTCTAATTTCTCAGAACTCAAAAGAATTGGACAATTCTAATTCTGAGACTCTTAGTTTACTCTAATTACATTACCCACTCAACATTATATAAACAACTTGGGTAAGACAGAGTGGGTGTTTACTAATTCTCTCCATGTCACTAAACAACCACCACCACTCTGCAAGACTACCCTCACAACTTACACAGCCTAAAATGATTACAGAGGTGTCAAGGAACCTAAGCTTCCTGAAGACCTCAGTGAAGAAATTCAATTAGAAAATAAAATGTTTCTAAGAAAATAAATTTAAAAATTTTAAATGCTGGCACATGTATCACAAAAAAGCCAAAGTACAGTTCAGAATTATTAAGATAACTAATTGTTAAAAAAAAAAAAAACCTTTAAAAGTTGTAATGATTTTTTTTTTAAAGATTTATTTTTTATTTTTTATTTATTTGACAGAGAGAGACACAGCGAGAGAGGGAACACAAGCAGGGACAGTGGGAGAGGGAAAAGCAGGCCCCCCGCCGAGCAGGGAGCCCGATGCAGGGCTCGATCCCAGGACCCTGGGATCATGACCTGAGCCGAAGGCAGAAGCTTAACGACTGAGCCACCCAGGCACCCCGAAAAAGTTGTAATGATTTTAATAGATACCTAAATATTTTCAGTATGCACTTAAAATCTAAAGTCAATAGTCATGGCATCATGGGAAATTGACTTATCACAGGAAATTATTTTCCTCGTAGATAATGAGAGAAAACTTTATAAAAGAATAGCACAGAAACTGCAGGGGGGCAGTTTCGTGAAATTCATCTACCTACATATGTCCTTTTCCTGCTCACGTTATCAAATCTTTAGTTATCTCAGAAATCACTGCTACAGAGGTAGGGTGAGGTCACAGATACTCTAAAACAAACACCATGTGTCCTTTATTAGTTATAATGGAGTTTTTACAAATGATTTCTCAGCCAAATCACAGGCAACAGCAAAATGCTATGAATTCTCTGATCAAATCAACAGCAGTAAGAAAATGTCTCCTGCCAAACACGTGTAAGTAAAATGTCTTGATTCAGATACTGCACTTATACTTCAAGATGTATTGCTGTTAGCAAATCTGTTCCTCTGTCATACTTTCTGCTGTCAAGCACAAATAGGTAAAATTTTCTAACTCCCCTCCTGAGTGCAGAAGGTGACTGCAGCAGATTTTATCATTAGCAATTTTAAACTTCTTTCATCACCAAGGCAGTAGTGTTTAAAAGGGAATTAGACTAGATAATTTGCAAAGTTGTTTCTAGCTTTAATGTTTTCTGATGGTGGTTATATATGTAACTGTGGTTCATTCTTAAACCAAAAGTCTGGTGAGAGGTAAAACAAGGATTCAGTAGAGTAATGTTTCATTTTTTATAAAATGAGGTGAAATTTACATTCAGTACAATAAGCAGATCTTAAGAGTAAAGTTGAAGAGTTCTGAAAAATGAAAGCACCTATGTAATCCACACTCCTATCAAGATGTAGAACACTTTCGTGACCCCTGAATAGTTCTCCTGTGCCATTCTCAGGCAATCTCTTTCTCCTTATCCCCACCAACCACCAATCTTATTTTTATTACAGATTAGTTTTGCTTTTTCTAGATTAGTTTTGCTAATTCTAGAACTTCAGATTAGTTTTGCTTTTTCTAGAACTTCAAATAAATGGAATCATACGATAAGTACTCTTTATGCTTCTTTCAGCACAATGTTTTTGAGACCCATCCGTGTTACCGCATATATTAATAACTTACCCCATTTTAGTGCTAAGGGTATTCAAATATACTGCAGTTTGTCTATCCATTCTCCTCTTCATGGGGATTTGGATTGTTTACAATTGTGGTAAAAAGAATACTAAGATGGTTCTGCAAGATTCCCCAACCCCTGGTGTACACACCCTGCATAACCCCAAGTATGGTGAGTTTTCACCCCAGTGATTAGGCTGTATTATATGGCAAAACTAACTTTAAGATAGAGAAGTTACTGATGTGGGCCTGGTCTAATCATAATGAGTTTTCTCCAGCTGGCAGCAGCAAAACTCAGAAATGTGAAGCACAAGAAAGATTTGATGTGCCATTGCTGACGTGAAGATGGAGGGGACCACATGTCAAGGAATACAGGTGACCTCTAAGAACTGAGAGTGGCACACAACAAACATCTAGCAAGGAAGGAGGACCTCAAGTCCAACAGCTGCAAGATACTGAATTTCGCCAACAAGAATGAGCTGAGAGTAGATATTTCCTCCCAGTGCCTCCAGATGAGAACTCATTCTTGCTGACACCTCCATTTCAGGCTTATGATAACCCTGAGCATAGAATCCAGCCATGCCATGCTGGATAAATTTTTTTTTTTAAAGATTGATTGATTGGGGGGGTTGCGAGGGGGAGGGCAAGAGTGAGGAAGAATCTCCAGCAGACTCCCTGCTGAGCGAGGAGCCTGACACAGGGCTTGATCCCATGACCCTGAGCCCATGACCTAAGCTGAAATCAAGAGTCAGATGCTTAACCAACTGAGCCATGCAGGTGCCCCCCTGAATCTCTGATCTACATAGGATGGTGAGCTAAGTGGGTGTAGTTTGTTTGTGGTAATTTGTTACACAGCAAAAGAAAACTAACAGAGTTATTATGTACAAGCTGCTACCAATACACACATTTAAGTCTTTTACAAGACAAACATATTCATTTCTTATAGGTAAATACCTAGGAGTAGAATCACTGACTCATAGATAAGCATATTTTTACCATTTTACATTTCCACCAGCCATGCATGAGAGCTCTGGGTGTCCCACATCCTCACCAGCATTTGGCGTTGTCAGTCTTTTTAATTTTAGCTGAAATCCTAAATCTGTTAGCAGCCTTCTCTACAGATGGGGCGTAATCCTCATCCATCTCCTTCTCTGTGGAGCTTTTATAACATTTACAGCTAATAATACCACAGTAAGTCTTATTTTGTATTCTATGTTAGCTTCTCATAGGGGTTAGGTTCATCCACACTGCAGCATAAATACTGAAGGGCAGGGACCATGCCTTTTATTGCTCTTAAAGTTCCCAGCATCAACTATCCTAGTATTGCTTCTATAGATAATGTGGTCCAATTTATGTCCTGACATTTCTTTTTGCTTCTAAAGGTAATTACGTAGCAATATGAAAAAATACTTTTGAAGAGGCCCCTTTATAGCAAGGCAGGAGTGTAGCCTTGGAGTGACACTTTCATATGAATCCATATACTACATATATGACTTGAGCAAGTTTTTTAACCCAAGTCAGGTTCCCATCTGTAAATGGCGGGGGAGTGGGGGGGGTGGAGCAGTGCAGTGCCTCTACTCCATTGTTATTGTGCAGATTCTACTAATTATATTGAAAGCAACTAGCCCAGTACCTGGCAGAGGAGGACATCAATCAACGGTAGGTATTACTAGCTCTTAGTTTGATTCTGTTCCACACAAAGAAGAGGGAAGCGATATCAATTATAACTTTGAGGAAAGAAGAAGAGAATATATAAAATGTTAAGAGCTGTGTTAGGTGGATGGGACCACAGGTGATTCTCATAATTTTAAAATAATGGAATTGCTTAAATTAATTACTAAATTAGTTTTAAAATGTTGACAGCTTCTAAAGCTGGGTAAAGGGTACACGGAGGCTTCTAACACTATTCTAAATTTCCGTAACACAAACCTCAAAAAATAAATTGAGTACATTGTGCCAGAAAACGGCAAATCTTTAATCAACAAAGTTGTCGTGGAACACTATTATCATGTATTTTATTTATTCATATTTTAAAAATGAGACACTCTGAAGATGTCACACTTAAGTTGCCAAGTGCGAACAAAGTCATCTATCATATTAGTTCATAAACCCATTAACATTGTAATTATATATATCAGATTTTTAAAACCAGATAAAGTATCATGGAATAATATATCTGTTAAATATATTTTACTGCAATGAGGATAAGATTCATAAATAGTAAGATAATAAAGTGAAAAGAAAAGCAATGTCCATTTGAACTGGCTGTTTTCATTAGACATACATGTCCACAGAATTAGGTCACTGGACCTCTGACCTCCTTCCTCAAGAGGTGAGTCCACGATAAAGAAAAGGCCTACCTGTGAACATCCTGCCCATAGATATCATCCTCCCAACATTAACTAAAGATCTGGTTCTTTTGATACGTAGGAAAACGAGCCTTTGAGAAGGCCCAACTGTGCTAAGCTAGCAGTGAGTGCTATTTTGCTGGGTTATTTCCAATAAAAGGCTCATGCAAACAGCAGTGCATAAATGTCTATGATTCTACCGCAGTCGATTATACCCACACAAAAAAGAGCTGAGGAGAAGGACGACAGAGTGCAATCACTTCTAAATATGCCTATGCCAAGTTACCACTTCATGAAATGAAAGAATATACGAATAGCATACTATACTCCCAGCATTTGTACTTCATCCAAGGATTTCAGAGGCTTCAACTGCTGAATCAGATTCTTCCCAATTAGCACATATGTACCACTCTAAAGTAAGTTGCCTTTAAAAGGTGCATTTATTCTTTGAAGTCACTGCAGTACCACCACTCGATTACAATTACAATTCTGAGGTGATCTGTTAGTCAGAATTAACAAGAACCATGGTAGCCTATCAGTGTTTATACATTTTATACCTCAAGCTTCCAAAAATGCCTAAGGCTGAGGAAGCAGGTTGTATATCTCAAGAATTGGATTCACTGGTAGAGGATTCTACCGCTAAGATGGACATTATTCCCTAAAATGTTCTGCCAGGATCAATGACCATTTAGAACTGTAAAACCTCGGAACCAAAAAGAATGTGAGGGCCATCCAGTCCTGGGACTCTTCAAGCCATCCATTTCAAATTCCCAAACCGGGGTAACTCTATAGTCTCCAGTATACTTTTTTTAAACATTTAACTTTTAGAATCATTGACATATTAAGGGAGAAAACTTCCCACATTGTTACTGAGAGTTCAAAAAGTAACCAAAGGCAGAGACTAGACCATACTGCTTCTTCAAAATGTTAGAGAGGATTGAGGTTGCAGGGATAATACAGAAGAGCAGAAACACGTCCTTTGAGCGTGATGGCTAACAGCCTCACAAACCTTCCTGTCATCCTTAACTCTTGTGGATTAACCAGATTTCCTTCTCTGGCTCTGCTGTTCTCTGGATCCTCTATATATTAACTTCTCCCAAATAAAGCCAAAAGAACATGTCAATCACACACATAGAAGACTGGAAGAATGTGGCCCACTATTCTTGGTGTATCCTAAAGGAATGCTACGCAGGTAGAGGATAGTAAGACTTTTGAGTCAACCTGTTCTAAGATCTGACCAAAGTTTTTCATTGTTTCACAAACTTGGCCACAGAAACAGAATCATCAAAGTTGGACAAAAAGCTTCTCTTTGTGTGGAGATGCCATATTCTGAAGCAAATAATTATTCATCTATTCCAAACTTCTACAGGCACAAGAGGCACTTGTGACAAAAGGTGCTAAGGAGCATGTGTTTTACGTTGGTCTGTAAGACTTCATCTCTCACTACATATCACTGTATCTCAGCACCTTGAGCCAATTCTGACTCAACTTCAAGTGCCACTTCTGAATGCTTCTAAGGTGAACGATTTCTTTCACCTTCCCATTACCGGGGCTCTTTCTTTTTCTGCTTTCTCCTATTCTCTCAAAATATCATTAAGATTATGTTTCCTTGTTTGGAAAGGGTAATAATAATTGCAATCATAGTCGCAAGCTTGGGAAAAGACGGAAAATATCTTTAGGGAAAAAAGAAATCTTTCCTTAGAGCCCACAGGCCACAGCAATAGTTTCTAAGAAAGGAAAAACATTTTTGATACCTGACCTGATGTCTTTCTCTCCTTAATGGTTTTCTTTTTTTAGCTTTAGATTAATTCATTTCATCCAGCCAATATTTACTGAGTGCCAATGTCATGTAAGGCACTAAGTCAGGTGCTGGGAATAAAAAAAATGAAGAGGACAAAATCCCTGACCTCAAGAAACTTATAATCAAGGAGGGAAAAGAGAAAAGTAGGCAAAACTTATAAAATATGATCAAAAATGCCATTTCAAGGTCTGGGCTGTTATAGGAGCAAGGAGGGAGGATGCTTAACTTTGGAAAGGAAAGGCCAAGAAAGATTTCAGAGAACAAAAGGAAAGGACTGTATCAAGTGTGTGAGGAAGGGGAGAAATAGGCGTATAAGCAGGAGAGCGTAAGAGCACATCTCTCACTAGGGCTCCAAGGAAATCCCTGTGAGGGTCCCTAAAAGAAGGTGGTGGGAAAAAAGGCTGGAAAGGTGGGCATGACCCAGACTAGGATAAGCTTTGTCTACAGAGCTAAGGAGGCTGAAATTTATTCTGTAGGGAATGGGGAACCCATAAAAGCTTCTAAGCAGTTGAGTAACATGATCTTTTTTTTGTTTTGAAGAAAGTTTAGGGGTGCCTGGGTGGCTCAGTCAGTTGAATGTCTGACTTTGGCTCAGGTCATGATCTCAGGGTCCTTGGATGGAGCCCTGGGTCAGGCTCCCTGCTCAGTGGGGAGTCTGCTTGTCCCTGCTCCTCCCCCTGCTTGTGGTCTGTCTCTCAAATAAATAAAATCTTTTAAAAAAGAATAGAATAGAATAGAATAGAATAGAATAGAATAGAATAGAATAGAATAGAATAGAATAGAATAGAATAGAATAGAAAAGTTTACCAGTGGTATGGACTTCAAGAAATGATACTAGTTAGGGAGAACAGTTAGGAAACTGTAGCAATAATATCAGTGAAAAACAATGAGACTAGATGTAAGCTAATATACCTAACCCTTTAAAGTCCCATAAATAACCCTCACATATTTGGTCAAATGATTTTTGACAAAGGTGCCAAGACCACTCAAAGGGGTCTTTAATTTGTTTTTTTCAACAAATAGTGCTGGGAAAACCAGATATCCACATGCAAAAAAAATACTGGACTCTTAGCTTACATATACAAAAATTAACTCAAGAGTAGGTCAAAGACCTAAACATAAGAGCTAGAACTTTAACAGTCTTACAAGAAAACATAGGGGGAAATTTCATGACATTGAATTTGGTAATGATTTTTTAGATATAACACCAAAAGCACATGTAACAAAAGAAAAAATAGTTAAGTCAGACTTCATCAAAATTAAAAACTTCTGTGCATCAAAAGATATTATCAACAGAATAAAAGGCAATCTATGGAATGAGAGAAAATATTTGCAAATCATGTGTTTGATAAGAAATCAATATCCTATATAAAGAACCCCAACAATACAACAACAAAAATAAACAATTTGATTCCAAAAAAATGGGCAAAGGACTTGAACAGGCACTTCTCCAAAGAAGATATACAAATAGCCAATAAGCCCATAAAAGGATGCTCAACCTCATTAGTCATCAGGGAAATGTAAATTAAAACCATAAGATACCATTTCACATCTATTAGATGCTATTATCAAAAAACTAGAGGGGCACCTGGGTGGCTCAGTCAGGTAACTGTCCAACTCTTGATCTCAGGGTCCTGAGTTCAAGCCCCACATTGGGTTTCATGCTGGGCATGGAGCCTACTTTAAAAAAACAAAACAAGACAAAACCAAATAAACTAGAAAACAAGTATTGGCAAAGATGCGGAGAAACTGGAACACTTGTGCATTGTTGGTGGCCTATAACATGGCACAGTCATTGTGGAAAACTGTATCATGATTCCCCAAAAGAATTAAACTTAAGGGGCCCCTGGGTGGCTCAGTTGTTAAGCATCTGCCTTCGGCTCAGGTCATGATCCCAGGGTCCTGGGATCGAGGCCCACATCGGGCTCCCTGCTCGGCGGGAAGCCTGCTTCTCCCTCTCCCGTTCCCCCCCTGCTTGTGTTCCCTCTCTCGCTATCTCTCTTTGTGTGTCAAATAAATAAATAAATACAATCTTTAAAAAAATGTATTAAAAAAAAGAATTAAACTTAAAATTACCAAACGACTCTTCTGAGTATGTACCCAAAAAAACTGAAAGCAGGGACTTGAACAAATATTTGTACACCTATGTTCCTAGCAGCATTATTCACAATCGCTACAAGGTGGAAACAACCCAAGTGTCCACTGACAGATGAACGGATAAAATATGGTACATACATATGATAAAATGTTATTCAGCTATAAAAAGGGAGGAAATGTGGACACATGCTACGAGATGGATGGCCCCTGAGGACATCTAAGTGAAATAAGTAACTAGAGATTAGGACCCCTAAATGAGCTTCCCAGAATGGTCAAGTTCACATAAAGTAGAATGGTGTTTGCCAGAGAATGGGGGGGGGGGGGGAGGAGGGGGAATGGGAAGATGGTGTTTAATGGGTGCAGACTTTCAATTGAGGAAGACAAACAAGTTCTCTCTGAGGAAGACAAACAATACTCTCTGAGAGAGTATTCTCTCTCAGCTGCCAAAAAAGAAAAGATTTATCTTGACTCATAGAAAAGAAAACAATAAGAAGTAATACCTTTAGACCTCAGTGGTTAAACCAAAATTATCCCTGGCCTCTAAGGAGGGAAGCCAAAGGACAACACACACATGTGACTACTCCTTTACGAGTGACATGTCTGTTCTGTTCTACAATGATTATAACCCCTGGCAGACAGCCTCTCCTTTGCTGACCTGCGCGCGCTGCTCCCTTGCAGTATATTCAATAAACTTCTATCTCCTTTAAAAAAAAAAAAAAAAGATTATAACCCCCAAGTCTGGTCTAGCTGCCTGCTGTGTGCCCAAGGTTTCAGGTGATTCATGTTAATTTACTATTCGTCCAGTAAGTAGAATTACCACCAAAATTTAGGAGTATTTTCTGCCAGACTTACAAAATAAAGATAAAACCATGTGTTAACTAAGCAAGAGAACCTCAACAAAAAGGTTAGAGAACAATTTACTCATTTCCGAAGTGAGAAAATGAAGAGTAAGTTAGGTATCTAAGATTCTCCTTAATTAAGTAATGAAAAAGCTCACATAGGTAACTTGATATCATCCTAGCTAATACACGATTCTATTATTTCTTTTTACTGTAGAATAAACTAATTGATATATACGAATTCAAGGACAAAAATGCTGAAACACAAAATGAGACTCTCAAGGCTGAACCGTATCACAGAATCCACAAAGTCTGGCAAACGCACAATGCACGCTTAGTTACCCCTTCTCCCGATGCACAGCAGACACTGCTAATTAATCACTTCTGAGCCTGTATGTGGCCTCTCAATTCTTCTCAACACAGCACTCTAGGCAATCACTATAATCAATAGGAGTTGGCACCAGAGATGAAGCCTGCCTGCCATCCCAACACCAGGGTAAGAACGGGAGAGAGATCTGGGGCGGCCAAGAATCACAGAGGAGATCCAGTAGTGTCTCTCCTAAGGGACAACACAACAGATTTTACAACAGCAGCTTGCTACATGAATGGCAATGGAATCTGTTGATTTGAAGCTGCCACCTCTCTTTTATGAAGCCTGTTTTAGACATGAATAAAAACCCAGCCACGCCCTTAGTGACATAATAAACTGTAGTTCTTTGCAAATAGAGATTTTTATCCTTGACAGGATTGAAGAAGTGAGGGGCACAATTTGGTATATGTTCTTGGAATTTTGTTAGAAAAATGTTTTGCTAGTAGAAGAAAATCTTCCCCAGCAGGAGAGGAAAGGTTTCCAGATTGGCCAACTACTCACCACCTGTCCTTCCAATTTTGCTGCTTCCTCCTGGGTTCTACTCAAACTGCATTCCCCACCATTCCTGGAAACCAGCTGGCAGAATGGGGGCGGGGGGGGCAGAGAAATGGAGGCAAATTTGCAGGTGACACTTTTTCAACGATAAGATCTAAACCAGCCTGCCATTGCTCTGGAGTGGATCTTGACCAGAAGGGGAGCCAAAGTGTAGCTTTTTCATTGTGTATGGAAGATTCAACACCATGGCCATGTTATCCAGTCAGGTCAAACCATGAAGAGGCAGTTTTAGGGGCGCCTGGGTGGCTCAGTCGTTAAACGTCTGCCTTCGGCTCAGGTCATGATCCCAGGGTCCTGGGATTGAGCCCCGCATCGGGCTCCTTGCTCAGCTCTGGAGAGCCTGCTTCTCCCTCTCCCTCTGCCTGCCTCTCTGCCTACTTGTGCTGTCTGTCAAATAAATAAATAAAATCTTTAAAAAAGAAAAAAGAAGAGGCAGTTTGTTTTTGATGTTTTATGATATCCTCCCCCTCCCCCCTCCCCCCTGCAAACATGGCCAATTTCATTATAAAAGGACCCCATTCTTTATAAGCAAGACATCCTACTCAGATTACATCAGGTTAAAACTACTTAATAGACTAAAGAGGGAAAAAAAGCACTAAAAGACATATTTTTAGAAATCAAGCACTTCTAGTGCTTACATGTGCCAGGTACTGGCCTAAGCTTTTTATTGATATTCGTATCTATTTTCCTCACCACAATCCTATGGGGCTGGGACTATGATTTCTCCCAATTTATAGGAAACTGAGGCACAGAGAGGTCAAGTACAGCTAGTAAGTAAAAGGGCCAGAAGCTGCATTTGTGCAGTCTGGTTCCAGAGTCTGTGCTCTTAATCACTGTATTTATACACAAAAGAATAAAGGCACACATGCTCAGTGATTGCCAAGTATGCAGGCATTATGCCTGCTAAGTGTTTTGCATGTGGTGTCTCACTGGTTCCTCCAAATACCACATGAGATTGGTTTAATCTTCCCCTTTTAGAGATGAAAAAACCGAGGGTCAGTGAGGTTAAGTAACTTATTCAAGGTTACACAATAGAAAGATTGCAAAACACCAGTTATTTATTGGGTGCCAACTATATGCCAGCCACTCTGACATGCATTATACCTTTAATCCTCTCAACAGCCCTGTAACAGAGATACTAATTCATCCCCATTTTACAGCTAAGGAAAATGAGGCTTAGAGAAAGGTTGGGTAGTTAATTAGTGTCAGATTAGTAAGAAGAAAACTTCTAACTCAGACCAATTGAGTCCGAAATCCCTAGTTTCTCCCCCTCAGGATGCTGCTATAAATAAATCTTTATACATCAGCTGCAATATGCACAACATTGTTAGGGGCACAAAGGTGATTCAGCTCCATTCAATAAGTTCAGGGTATAAAGAGGGAGAAAGAAGTGTTACACAAATCACTATAATTTCCAAACATCTATTCATCAACTATTCACTGAGGTCCTTACTGTGTGTGGGGCACCGTGGGTATAGCAGTGAACCAATCAGAAAATCCTGGCCCCTAGCCTTACAGTCAAGGGAGGGACAATAAACAGGATAAATAAGTAAAACTTACAATCTGTAAGATACTGCTAAGTGCTAAGGAGGAAAAGAAGAATGCAGGGGGGTTAGAAAAGAGGGTAAGTTTTCAACAGTTCAGAGAGGGCAGCCAGGGACTCTCCCGCTCCTTGCTAGACCTTCAGACACGTAGCCTGCATCCAATCCCCACGACAGCCCAAACGGCCCCCTTGCTCTCTAAATACACCACAGAACCACGGGCCTTCCTGAGAAGATAAGAAGCCCTATGTTCTTGCCATTTCCTTTAAGCCGTGTACAATTTGGCTTTCGATCAGAACATGTTTTTCAACACTGTCCCTTGGCTTCAATGACACTGCACTGTTAGGCTTCTCCTCCTATCTGCCTCACCTGCGCTGGGTCCACTTCTCCCTGCCATCAAGGGGAGGGGAGGGGAGGGGAGGGGAGGGGAGGGGAGGGGAGGGAGCTCCATTGCAGGCACTACTTGAATAACATCCTTGCTTCTTCTCCCTAGAAAGCCATTCCTTGCAGCTTGTATCTGTTGATGGCAGTTTCAATGATCTCTTCTGCAGACATGGGACTCCATTTATACTTGCAGCCTCGTGACACCACCTCTGCCCCAGTGCCCAGCTTTAAGCCGCTCACAGGCCTCTGTCCCCAGCTGCGGCCGAAAATGAGCTCCTCAGCTTTCTGAAGAAGCCCTCCTTCCGCAGCTGCCACTTCATATTCGCTGTTGCCTGGTAAGCTCTTCTAACTCTTCTTTCTCTCTCCATCTTCAAACCGAATCGATGCCTGAGATCTTTAGATTCTACTTTTGCAATTCTCTTGATCGTACCGCCTTCTCTCCAATCCCTCTGCAACTACCAGGATTTCCTCTCTTAGCAGGCTTCTCCAGGAACTTCTCCCCATGTCAAGGTTTCTCCCTCCCTCAACTTACCTTTATGGACAGTATCAAATTCTACCACCACAGTTCCTTCAGGTTTAACACAGGATGGAAATTACCACAGAGTACTAGGATTAAGTGTGATAATTACAACAATCGATTACTATACCTCTTAACACATGGTAGGACTCAATAAATGTCAGGTCTCTTTCCTTTTCTCTTAATAACTCTCTGTGAAATCAAACAAGAATCTGACATTCAGGAGCCTGGCAATCTTTGTCCACCAAATAGTCCCCTAGCTCTACAGTCTCAGTTCTGGCCAAACCGGAGTGCAGTGTTCTCAGACCTGACCTGGCACTTGCCTGTGGTCACCTCGTTCAGTAGGGCATCATTTACCTCTCCTGCCATTCACGCCTATGTACATCTACAGACCCTCCAAGGTTTAGCATCTCAATGGCCTCCTCCTCATGAAGTCTTCCCTAAACCCCTTCACTTAAGAGAGACCTTTCCCAGGGTGCCTGGCTGGCTCAGTCAGTAGAGCATGCGGGACTCTTGATCTTGGAGTCGTGAGTTCAAGCCCTGCACTGGGCAATGAACCTACTTTAAAAAAAAAAAAAAAAAAAAAAAAAAGAGAGCCCTTTACCCTTTCCCAATGCCTAGAAACCATCAAACTAATCTGATAGCAACTTTCAGCAAGCTATAAATATTTATTAATCACTTCATATGTGCCAAGCAATGTATCAGGACCAGAGGGCACAAATGTAAAAAACTACTGTATTCTTGGTATGTCATGGTTATTATTGTCCACATACTTAACATACCCTAAGTAAATTATAAACGTGAAAGTGGTCTAGCCCTACTGATTATAAGCTCTTTGATGTCAGAGTCTGTGTATTACTCATCTTTGTATTCTCTATAGCACTGATTAAGATACCTTGGTATATAATATAAATTTAAATTACTGTATTTGATGGCAACCGTAATAATTTTGTTATATTTCAATATCATTGTTTCCAGAGACTTTTATGGGATTTCATAGTGAAAAATTAACTATCACCAAAACACATGTGAAAGAAATTACTCTTATTTGTAAATTTTCAGATGAAGAAATAATTATTACCTAGCTACTAGGTGTATAAAAGTTTACTGTGATTTAAATATAAAACTAGGATTAGATTTTAAAATCTTAGAGACACTGGTGCCCAAATTTTAGAGTCTAAAGAATATGTCAAACCAATGAATAAGACAAACTGCATAAAACCCTTAATCCTTCTACTACCATTTCCCATGCATTTCTGTGTTTTGTTATTGAGGGGAGATGTCCCATGTCAAAGTGTAATGGCTGATATTCACTACGCCATATGTAAATGAGAAATTAAATGGACTAAATAAAGAACAAATTCACTGCACTGGGTCCCCGACTCAGGTGTGAAACACAAGACTTATTAGTCAGAAGGATAAGGCAAATATAAAGTGTGAAGAAAATCTGACAGAATACAACTACTCCAACTCTTCCCTTCATATTCAACATCTCCAACTAAGAAATAGAACCATAGTCCTCCTTAACAAAGTTATCTAAACTAAAATAAAAGTCAATCACTCCAGTAGCTTAGCTATTAAAAATATATGGCTACATACTCAGAGAGTGGAAATAAATCTTAACATTTCAAAAATATTATTTCTTGGCCCTACTACTTTCAAATGAGTTTTAATTCTGTATCAGCAGGGTAGAGTTTAATGAGGATTAGTGGCCTATTTATGCTTGGTGGTGAGCTAGGCACTATACCTAATCATTTGCTTTAAGAGAATAATAAAGAACAAGTCAATAGTTTAAATATTCAACTTCAGGGTGCCTGGGTGGCTTAGTCGGTTAATTGTCTGCCTTCTGCTCAGGTCATGATCCCAGTGTCCTGGGATGGAGCCCCACATTGGGCTCCCTGCTCAGCGGGGAGCCTACTTCTCCCTCTCCCTCTGCTGTTCCCCCTGCTCGTGCTCTCTCTCACTTTCTCTCTCAAATAAATAAAATCATAAAAAAAGTATTAAATGTTCAACTTCAAGTGTTAAGTATCAGTAAACTTGGGATGCCTGGCTGGTTCAGTAGGCAAACCATGTGACTTTTTTTTTTGAGAGCGAGCACATCCAAGCTGGGGGGGCGCACGGGGGGGGGGAGATGGGGTGGGCAGAGGGCCTGGTACAGTCGGTAAAGCATGTGACTCTCTCTCTTTTTTTTTTCTTTTTGAGAGTGAGTGAGTGAGCACACGTAAGCTGGGGAGGGGGGGCAAGGGGGGTGGTGGGCAGAGGGAGAAGGAGAGAGAGAGAGAATCTTAAGTAGGCTCCACATGTGGAGCCTGACACCAGGCTCGATCTCATGAGATCATGACCTGAGCCAAAATCAAGAGTCTGACCCTTAATGGACTGACAGGTGCTTCACCCCTTTTTTGGGGGGGGTGGCATGTGACTCTTGATCTCGGGGTTGTGAGTTCAAGCCCTATGCTGGGTGTAGAATTTACTTAAAATTAAAATCTTTAGAAGCAAAAAATTCAAAAATAAACAGTAAACTTAAAAATTAGTGAACATCTATCTCACACTTTCAAGATGCTAAAGGCTATCAATTTGTTTTCCTTAAAAGCATGACCAATATCACTCATTTTGATAATAAAACTATTCCTTAAAAAAACAGACCTTTAACTAAAGTTCCTAGATTAAAAAAATAAACAACTAAAAATATTTACAAAAAGCTTACCAAAAAAGAGAAGAATCACTGTAATTATTGAAACACGAACTGGTAAATGAACAAAATAGTCATTTTATTAGGAAAAGCCACACTATCTGGGCTCCTTGGATAGGTCATGATAAAGACAAAACAGCATATTATGTAAAAGGGGCATCTTCAAAGCTAACCCCACCCCTTCACGATATGACAATATGCTTTAAGAGAAAAGATGAAGAAATGACAAAATTGTATGCCTGCTCTAGTTGAAAGGAAAAGGGTAGGATATGGCAAATAGTGAATATGATAGCAAAACACTGCAGTAAAACTTGAATCTTAGTTTAGTAAAACTTGTAAAGCTAAATAAAAAAAAAAACCCTTCAGTACTTATAGCAGACATTATAAAATACCTGTAGCAAAGAAAGTAGCAAGGACCTCATACTTTAATACCTTCTAAATATCAAAGCTTCAAATTAATTTTAATTTTTGCTAATATTTATTGAGTGCTAAGCAAGTGCTAAGCCTAGTGTTAAGCACTTTACACACATTATCTCATTTAATAACAACCCTATGAAGCAGATATTTATATTATCTCCATTTGTTAGAGTTTGGATTCACACCCAGAATCTGACTTGGTTCTTTAACTACTGCAGTAATATATATTGTATTAACATATATGTGTTTATATATACATATTAACATACGGTTCTCCAACCACACAGTAATACATACTGTATTAACTTTCATGTAAATTTAATGATCAAGCACATACACACAGTAATTAATATGCCTAATCCTCTTGTCATATGGGAGTAACCACCTGGATTACTCAAATCTGATCTATACATGTTAAAGTACTTTTACATGGAGAAGAGGGGAGAGGCAGAGTAATGATAACTGGTTCCAGACATGGAAACAGGAAACCAGAGTTACCCTTATTGCATTTCCTTGAACCATAGCCCAGATAGAGGCATGGCTGGGATCACTGCGGGAGGGGTACATGGGCACAACTGCCCATGCTCAGGCAAACCATGGTCTCTCAATATGCTGCATATGCAACTTTAATAGGCTTATAGGCATACCTTGGAGATATTGCAGGTTTGATTCCAGACCACCACAATAAAACCATTATTGCAATGAAGTGAATCAAACGAAATCTTATATACAAAAGTTGATCAGGGTGGTGGTTGCTGAAGGCTGGAGTGGTTGTGGCAATTTCTTAAAATAAGACAACAGTTAAGTTTGCTGCCTTGATTGACTTCCTTTCACAAATGATGTCTCTCTAGCGTGCAATGCTATTTGATAGCATCTGACCCACAGAACTTCTTTCAAAATTGGGGTCAATCTTCTCAAACGCTGCCACTGCTCTATCAACAAAGCTTATGTAATATTCTAAAACCTTTGTTGTCAATTTTAACAATTGTCACAGCATCTTCACCAGGAATAGACTCCATCTCAAGAAATCGCTTTCTTTGCTCATCCATAAGCAGTAACTTCTCATCTGTTCAAGATTAATCATAAAATTGTAGCAATTCAGTCACATCTTCAGGCTCTACTTCTAATTCTAGTTCTTGCTATTTCTACTACACCTGCAGTTCCTCCTCTGAAGTCTTGACCCCCTCACAGTCATCCATGAGAGATGGAATCAACTGCTTCCACATTCCTGTTAATGTTGATATTCTGACCTCTCCCCATGAATCACACATGTTCTTAATGGCATCTAGAATGGTGAATCCTTTCCAGAAGGTTTTCAGTTTACTTTGCCCAGATCCATCAGAGGACTCACTATCTATGGCAGCTAAACTTAATGAAATGTACTTTTTTTTAAAAAAGATTTATTTATTTGACAGAGAGGGAGAGAGAAAGAAAGAGAGAGAGAGAGCACAAGCAGAGGGAGAGGCAGGCAGAGGGAGAAGCAGACTCCCCGCTGAGCAGGGAGCCCGATGCGGGACTCAATCCCAGGACCCTGGGATCATAACCTGAGCCAAAGGCAGACGCTTAACCGACTGAGCCCCCACCCAGGCGCCCTATGAAATGTACTTCTTCAATAATAAGACTGTAAAGTCAAAATCACTCCTTGATCCATGAGCTGCAGAACGGATGCTGTGTTAGCTGACATGAAAACAACATTCATCTCATTGTACCTCTCCACCAGAGTTCTTGGGTGACCAGGTGCATTGTCAATGAGCATATTTTGAAAGGAATCTCTTTTTCTGAGGAATAGGTCTCAAAAGTGGGCTTAAAATATTCATTAAACCATGCTGTAAACAGATGGGCTGTCATTCAGGTTTTGTGATTCCATTTTTAGAACACAGAGCAGATTTGGCATAATTCTGCAGGGCCCTAGGATTTTCATAATCGTTAATGAGCAATAGCTTCAACTTAAAGTCACCAGTTGCATTAGCTCCTAACAGAAGAGTCAGCCTGTCCTTTGAAGGTTTCAAGCCAGGTACTGACTTCTCTCTAGCTATGGAAGTCCTAGATGGCAACTTCTTCAAATAGAAGGCAGTTCCATCTTAATTGAAAATCTGTTGTTTAGTACAGCCACCCTCATTAATTCTCCTAGCGGGATCTTCTGGAAAATGTGCTGCGGCTTCTACATCAGAACTTGCTGCTTCACCTTGCACTTGTATGTTAAGGAAACAGCTTCTTCCATAATCTCGTGAACCAACCTCACCCAGCTTAACTTTTCTTCTGCAACTTCCTCACTTCCCTCAGCCCTCGAAGAATTGAAGAGTAAGGGCCTTGCTCTGGATTAGGCTTTGGCTTAAGGAGATGTTATAGCTGGTTTGATCTTTTATCCAGAGCATTCAAATCTTTTCCCTATAAGCAGCAATAAGGCTGTGTAGGTTTCTTACCATTCACGTGTTCACCGTGGTAGCACTTTTAATTTCCTTTGAGAATTTTTCCTTTCATTCACAAATTGGCTGTTTGGCACATGTAGTTTACAGCCTGTCTCAGCTTTCCTCACTAACCTTAATCATTTCTAGCTTTTGATTTAAAGTGAGAGACATGTGACTCTTCTTTTCACTTGAACAATTAGAGGCCACTGTTAGGGTTATTAATTGGTCTAATTTCAGTATTGGTGTGTCTCAGGAAATAGGGAGGCCCAAGGAAAGGGAGATAGAGGTAAGGAACCAACTGATCAGTAGAGCAGTCAGAACATACACAACCATTTACCCATTAAGTTTGCCATCTTATATTTGCAAATGACATATCCAGTAAAGGGTTAGTATCCAAAATATATAAAGAACTTATACAACTCAACACCCCAAAAATGAATAGTCCAGTTAAAAAATGGGCAGAAGACACGAATAGACATTTCTCCAGAGAAGACATCCAGATGGCCAATAGACACATGAAAAGATGCTCAACATCACTCACCATCAGGAAAATGCAAATCAAAACCACAATGAGATATCACCTCAGACCTGTCAGAATGGCTAAAATCAACAACACAAGAAACATCAGGTGTTGGCGAGGATGTGGAGAAAGGGGAACCCTCTTGTACTGTTGGTGGGAATGCAAACTTGGTGCAGTCACTGTGGAAAACACTATGGAGGTTCCTCAAAAAGTTAAAAACAGAGCTACCCTATGATCCAGCAATTGCACTACTAGGTATTTACCCAAAGGATACAAAAATACTCATTCAAAGTGATACATGCACCCTGCTGTTTATAGCACATTATCTACTATAGCCAAATTATGGAAGCAGCCCATGCGTCCACCAACTGATGAATGGATAAAGATGTGATATGTATATGTGTACGTACACACACACACACACACTGCAATATTACTTAGCCATAAAAAAATGAAATCTTGCCATTTGCACTGACATGGATGCAACTAAAGAGTATTATGCTAAGCAAAAGAAGTCAGTCAGAGAAAGACAAATACCATATGATTTCACTCAAATGTAGAATTTAAGAAACAAAACAAACCAGCAAAGGGAAAAAAAGAGAGGAAAACCAAGAAACAGACTCTTAAGTATAGAGCACAAATTAATGATTACCAGAAGGGAGGTGGGTGCAGGGATGGGTTAAAATAGATGATGGGGATAAGGAGCGCACTTGTTGTGATGAGCAGCACCAGGTGAGGTACAGAAGTGTTGAATACTGTACACCTGAAACTAATATTACACTATGTTAACTCACTAGAATTTAAAATAAAAACTTTAAAAAAAAGTTTGCCCCCTTCTAGGGGCATAGTGCACCGTACCCCAAAATAATAACAGTAACATCAAAGATCACTGATCACCGTAACAAATATAATAATAATGAAAAAGTTCAAAATATTGTGAGAATTACCAAAATGTGACACGGGGACACAAAGTGAGCGAATGCTGCTGGAAAAATGGAGCTGATAAATTTGCTTGATGCAGAGCTGCCACAAATCTTCAATCTGTAAAATTTCAATAAAGCGAAGCGCAGAAAACAAGGTATGCCTGTATACAAGCGTGGGGGAAAGGGAGGTAGGCCAAGAGGCCAGGAGAGATGAGTGCTATCTGGCTAAAAGACAGCTGGTGATAAATGTGGGAAGAAGCAAGAAGGCCTGAGAAAGCGGTCTTAATTTCAACCTTGATCCAAAAAAGACTATCTTTAAGGACGCGAAGTAGTGAGCAAGCAGAGTAATCATGCTCATGTCTATGGTCATGATCATTTTTAGAAAAAAGAAAAAGCCATGGTTAGGCCTCTCATTTTTTTTAAGTTTATTTATGTATTTTTATTTTAAGCAAGCTCTACACCCAATGCGGGGCTCAAACGTACAACCCTGAGATCAAGAGTCATAAGCTCTTCCAACTGAGCCAGCCAGCCACCACTAAGCCTCTTTTATGGCACGATTTAAGGTAAGTCTATAGTTTCTACCACAAGTTTTAGCATTTTCCTTTTGTTCTAAAAATCAAGTTCGTCAAAGGCATGCTGTTGAATTAAGGCAGTCTACCAAGGATTAGCTAAAGGCCTGAAATTTACTGAAATAATTTCTCAAAAATAACACAAAGATACATATGCCTAAATTTGAGATCAAATTTAACAACTCTTCTAACTGAATCAGAAAACACTTGTTTATACTTTTAAATGAAATAGGACATAGTACACATTCCTTATCTCAAAGTAAATATATTACTAAATGTATGTGAAATGTTTTCCACACGTCAAAAACTAATTTCCTGTTAAATCACCACATCATACTGGAAAAGTATGCTTCCATAAAAAAGAAAAATCACATTGATGAGCTGAGCTAAGAATCTGGAGAGATCTGACCACATGCCTGAGAAGTGTATATTCCAACAGGGGTCTGCAAACCATCAGTTGCACCCATTGGTTTAAGTCTATCTCTTCTAAAAATCAAAAGCAATCAAAAATGATCAGAACATGGCCTCATTAGCTGACCCCTCTCCACTTTGGACAACTGAAACTCAAGCAGCAGAGCAATACAGACAAGAAATTATGATACTCTCCACTTCCCTTAACAGAGTCTATTAGTTAGGTTCAGAATTGCATAGTCCAGATGTAGAGATTATATTTTAAGATGATTTCTAAGAAAATTAAGACAAAAAGATATTTCATTGTAGTATAATATAGAAGAAGCTAATTCTTGAACTCTCTTTCAAATAATTTTAAGTGCTAACATAGCTGCAACACTCATCAAAGGGTTTTCTTAGGTTCAACTAAGCATTCCCATTCACACAATTATCTTAAGCAACAGCTGGCCCCAGTCTCCTGAGAAGAATACAGGTGGGAACACAGCTTGCCGGCAGGGGAGCATGGGGCCCCACTCTGCTGTGGAAACACTTCCACGGGACCGTGAATCCATGTAGCTCAGGTCCACACTGGCTACACGCAGGAGGTATCCCTTTAAGATGTTTCCTGCTCCAAAGAAGCCAGTATCTCTTTTAACAAGTCCACAGGCAAAGCTTCCAAGGTCCCCATAAGGGAAATACTCATTTATAAGAGTCACTGCACCCAGGGAAGCTCAATGCCAGGGCTCCCCCATCAGGTATTTATATTCCCCTTAGCCTAGTCAAGATGCAGTTTACCAATCAGGGGTCATTTTTACATACACAAAGTTGCCTAGAATCAAAGTTGATAGGTAGTCATATCAGATTACCAAAGGAACGGAGTTACAGAGTTAACCAAAGGTTAAAAATGCCAACCTGAAGTATCTGGAATGTATCAGTAACTATTATAAATCAATATGAAAAATACAACCCAATAAAAAGTGGGCAAAATATATTAACAGGCAATTCAGAGGAAAGAACCAAAATATTAAATCCTATCACATATCCTACAACCCAGCAATCAATCACTCTGCTAGGTAACACCCCAGACAAACTCTCCTATGTACACAAGGTGACATGTACAAAAACATTTGCTCCTGGAATGCTTGTAATTGCAAAAAATTAGAAACTTAAATATTCATCAAGAGAAAAACAGACAAACTGCAATATGTTCATATAATGGAATACTGCACATGTGACTGACCTGTAAATACACAATTATCTCAAAAAAAAAAAAACTATAATGCTATAGGAAAAAGGCAAGTTGCAGAACAATATGGACAGTGTGATACCGTTTAATTTTTACAACACAGAAAACAGGGGAGCCTGAGTGGCTCAGTCGGTAAAGCATCTGACTCTTGATTTTAGCTTAGGTCATGATCTCAGGGTTGTGAGATTGAGCCCCGTATCAGGCTCACGCTCGGTGAGCAATCTGTTTGAAATTCTGTCTCTCTCCCTCTCCCTCTGCCCCTCCCCCAGCATTTGCTTGTGCGTGCTCTCTCAAATAAATAGGTAAATCTTAAAAAAAAGAGGAAAAAAATGAAACACAGAAAACAATACCAAATATCATAAACAAATACACAAAGAGTAAAAGTAAAAAAGCAAAAACAAAAGGCATGGGTAAAACAGACAACAAATTCAGGATAGCAGTTACCTGTGAGAAAAAAAGAAGTTACAAATACTTCCAAAAAAGGGGGTCAAAAAAGTATTCTATTTTTAAATTGCTAAAGAAGAACAAACATTTAAAATCCAGATAAAAAGAATGCCATCTCTTGGCAGTTCTTGATCAGAACACACTAGAAGACCTTGGTTCTCAGAGCACTTTCAAACTATTATTCTATGTGTAATTCTATTTTTTTTACACTGAATTTCTCTTTCCCAACACAATCAGTAGCCAGGTTCTGACAAGCCGCCATCTTGCTGCCAGGACCCAAGGTCCAGCTGGAATACCATGCCCACTGTTCTAAACCAACACTCTCCCTCACTCTTCTCCTCCCCTCCATTTCCACCCCACCCCCCAAATTCACCCTATGTACCAAGAGCAAAGCAATCAACATAAAATGCCATTTTGGTAATGTCACTCATCAGATCCCGAACTTTAAATCTTTGAGGGCAGCTACTGCCTAGAGAATAAAAGGAAAACACTGTAACCTAGCACTTATAGGCCTCAAAGCCTGGCTCCAAGCTGTATTTCTACTGGTACCTTCTACTACTTCTCTATACAAAGGGCTCTCTCTGGCCAATGTTCTATTCAAAGCCCTGTAAAGGCTCTGCTCATACCCTTCTCTTTGTTCAAGCTCTGTCTCTTGCCTGGAACGCCACCTCGTTTCAGATATCCAATTCTCTGCTGTCTTCCAAGGCTTTGCCCCAAGTCTTATCTCCCCCATAAATTCCTCCCTAACCAACGGACTCTAATATGGACTCAATGATCATTCATTCATTCAAATATTTACTGGATGTACACATGTGGCAGGAGACATAGTTCTGGGGTCACTCATAGAATACCTATGTATACTACATATGAATTAAAAACTGCCTTGGTCTAGCTGCAACCCTATGTTTATTGCAGCATTATTTCCAATAACTAAATTATGGAAGCAGCCCAAGTGTCCACCAACAGGTGAATGGGTAAAGAAGATGTGGTATATATACACAATGGAATATTATTCAGCCATAAAAAAGAACGAAATCTTGACATTTGTAACAACATGGATGGAGCTACAGAGTATAATGCTAAGCAAAATTAAGTCAGTCCGAGAAAGACAAATACCATATGATTTCACTTATATGTGGAATTTTAAGACATGAAACAAATGAACAAAGGAAAAAATAAGAGAGAGACACACACACAAACTGATGGTTACCAGAGGGGAGATGGGTGGAGGGATGGGTGAAATATATGAAGGGGAATAAGAATACACTTATCAAGATGAGCACTGAATAATGTATAGAACTGCTGAATATTGTACACTTGAAACTAATATAATAATGTATGTATACTGGAATTAAAATTTAAAAACTTAATAAAATTAAAAAATTAAAAAATTAAATACAGTTCATCATCTTTAATCACCAAAACCAAAAACCAAAAACCAAAAACCAAAAAAACCCCTGCCTTGGTCTTTTTGTTAATGTATATGAATCTTTATGTTAACATATATGTCAATACCACATACCTGTAAGCTTCTTAAAGGCAAGAGGTTTTGTGGGGTTTTTTTTAAAGTTTTCTATTTATTCTTGAGAGAGATGAGAAAGAGAAAAAGGGAGGGTGAACATGAGTGGGGGTAGAGGGAGAGGGAGAAGCAGACTCCCCTGGGCTATCGTGAGCGCTGTGAATTGTGCAAGACTGTTGAATCACAGATCTGTACCCCTGAAACAAATAATGCAATATACGTTACGAAAAAAAAAAGAAGAAGATAGCAGGAGGGGAAGAATGAAGGGGGGGAAATCGGAGGGGGAGACGAACCATGAGAGACTGTGGACTCTGAAAAACAAACTGAGGGTTCTAGAGGGGAGAGGGGTGGGGGATGTGTTAGCCTGGTGATGGGTATTAAAGAGGGCACGTTCTGCGTGGAGCACTGGGTGTTATACACAAACAATGAATCATGGAACACTACATCAAAAACTAATGATGTAATGTATGGTGATTAACATAACAATAAAAATTTTAAAGAAAAAAATGACTTCCCGAGTACACAGTACAATGCCATTAATTTATTTTTTTTTTACTAGTTTCTGAAACTTACAGGCTAGTTTGAATTTTTCTTTTAATTTTAGTGAAATTTCCTTTTAAAAAAACATTGATGGGAGTATTGTGAAATGAGCTGATTCTTTATCATCAACCATCCATTGTGTTATGGATATAAGGTTGCATAAAAAAAAGTTATCAGGTTCATTAATAGGGCCTATTAAATCTGAGACCTGTTTTCATTTTCTAAAATAAGTTAGTTTTAAAATAAATAAACTGCAATGTATTGGGTAAAAAAACAAACAAACAAAAAAAAGAAGCAGACTCCCCGCTGACCAGGGAGCTGGATGTGGGGCTGGATCCCAGGACCC
This sequence comes from Zalophus californianus, assembly GCF_009762305.2. Lineage (NCBI taxonomy): Eukaryota > Metazoa > Chordata > Mammalia > Carnivora > Otariidae > Zalophus > Zalophus californianus. The sequence goes on from NC_045598.1 coordinate 129,653,612, forward strand.
CGGGATCATGACCAAAGGCAGACGCTGAAATGACTGAGCCACCCAAGAGGTCATTTTATCTCACAGAGCAACTGACAAAGTACTTTGTAGTGGTCAGGGTTCAATTAATATTCTCTGGTTAGATAAATTTTGAAATGTTAAGGTTACATTGTCTAATTTTTTTATCAAAAATAATTAATGCTTATACTTGGAGCTTTGAATTTTTACAACATTTCCTTGTGATATACATATCTATACAATAAGAACAATGGACTTGGAGTCAGAAGGCCTGTGTTCAAACTTGGGCTCCACTATTTTCTCTCTGGCCATATAATTCTCTCTCATTAATCTCCATAAAATGAAAATATTCACACCTATCTGAGAAGACTATGAAAAATGAGTAAATTAGGAAAAGACCTATATTACTATACTAGAAGAATATCTACCACTCAATTCATTAGTCCGACAGATATTTACTAGGTTATTCTCAATAGATGCCAATATCCCCACTTCCTAAAAGGAGAGCTTATAAAGATCCATTCTCTTTCTGCTAGGTGATAAAAATGGTATCTTTAGTTAATATATGAAAGAAAAGAAGATCAACAAGAATAGTCAATTAAAATATTTTAATTATATATTAAATAGTAAACTCTTCTAGCCATAAAATTATTCAACATTTAAGAGGTCTTTATCATTCTATTTCTCACATAAAGTAGACAGTAGGTATGTATGCCCCACTAAAACACCAAGGAAAATGGTGTTTGAAAGAGAATAAAGAAATTACAAAATTGCTCAGGAGAATAAATATAATCTCAATAAAATTTTACTTCCTTTTACATAAAATCATTTAGTATCTGACTTCCTATTTTAAGTAGCATATATGGGAATTCACTAAGGATTGGCTCTGTTTTTTCAGAATTATTAACCTTTGTTAATAAATCCCTACTGCTAGGTAGAGTTGCCCTTATGAGAAGCATCTGTTCTTGAAATCAATTTCTACAGTCTGGAGTCTGCCCTTGTGACCTTCAACTGGAACTCGTCCATTAAACCATTATTTGCTCCTCATCCTCACTGTCTTACTATGCCAGGTCCATCTCTCCCATTCAGCAATGCCACAGATCTCTCACTGTCCCCCCATTTCAGTGACTTGGGAAGTACCTGGAGATGCACCGCTGAAAACTAACTTCCAGGAGACCATCTAGCCTATCATGTACCCTATGTATTTAATGACACTCAATCTGGCCATTTTTACATGGTATGGCAACAGACAAATTTGTATATTTATCATTCAGTTTGCAGGCAAAATCTAACGTTGGGCAGAGTTTAACTTTTTTTCCCCCTGTATCTTTTCTTCTTAGGTCATAGTTTCTAGTTCCACAATGCAAAAATTTAGGCAACCACTACATAATATTTAAAATTATTGGCTCCCATGATAGACTAGTTCAAATCCTGGCTGCATCGGTTATTAGGTGTGTTGCCTTAGAAAAATTATTTTACTTCTCCATGCCTCAGATTCTTCTCTGAAAGAGCAACCCCCACCACAAAATCTCATAAAACTGCAATATTAAATTAGTACAAGTAAAACAGAACAGCACCTGATACAAATTCTGTACTTTTAAGAGAAAGTAACACCAGTTACTGGAGGAATGAGCTTTTAAGTATAGCCTCAGTGCTTTAACAGTAAGGTTGAGCAGGTATCTTTTGGGTGAATAGGCCCTTGTAAGCTTAAAAAATTATAAATACATTATCAGCTTATCAGTAAGGACAAATAATTATAATTTCATTCCAGTTCATCATTTTTATAAGGAAAAATGTTCACTAGGAAGAAATGTGGAAAATAGGGACGAGTAAAGAAAGGAGAGAAACACCCATATTTCCACTGTCTGAAGACACTATTTAACCCTGGAATGTATTTACTTCCAGAAATTTTTTTGAACAAAATATTATTTAAAAAAATCAATTGTATAAATTGAATCCTACCATTTCCACCTAAAAGCATTACAAAAGTAGTTCTCCTTGTTATTTTAGGCTTTGAAAACATGATTTTAATAGCACCATAATATTCCAAGTTGAACTCATGTATTTTACAGCAAAAGTAGACAGGACTTTCTTACAACAACTGCGATCCCACCACTGATTCTCACCTTAATACATATGCACACTTGCCACAAGAGAAAGGTAATCAGGATCTACATTCATGGGTGTCCTGATTACTTTCTAGAGTACAAACACCAGCATCATTCTAATGTTTAGTATCACCAAAAACAACAATTGCAGCACCAAACTAATAAATGTAAAAAGAGAAAAATAGTAAAGCTGTGGTTTCAACTTTAATGCTAATTTTCATAAGAGTATTTCTAATTTTCCACTAGGAACACAGAAACCAATTAACGCTTTTCAATATACAAAACACACATTTACATTCCGATTTAAAACAAGTCAATCTAAATTCATCCACAATAAAAAATTTTATAGATGGGTCTATGTCAACTTTAATTTTCGTTCTAATAGCCTTAAGGGTGCCTTATCAGATAGGTTTTAAAAGTAAACATACACATATTCACTGGAATCCCAATTATTGATTTTGCCAGAATCAACACACATTACATTTTGATTGACTAACAGCAACCAGTGAAAATGTTTCATTTACAGGAACAATTAGCGGAAGCTACATGATTTGATAACAAGAGCCAATGAACTGGGAAGGTGAGAACCTGGATTCATGTCCCAGCACAGCCCATTAGTACCTATCCAACAGCAGAAAAATCATTTATTAACTTTAGGCCTCAATTTTTAAAAAATTACATGATTCCTAGGGCCTCTTCTAGCTCTAAAATAAAGATGCTAAGAAATAAAGATGATTACAATACTACCAAATGACATGCAAATCACTTACTACCACAGGACGGATTATTCTTACTGATAGAAATCATAACCTACCACCACTTTAGTCTTTCTTGCCACCCTGGCTCCCCTACCACTTTTAATAACAACAACAACAAAATTAAAATTAGATATTTGGAGTTAGTTTCATTGAAGAAACTTGCATTTGCTTTTCTGGTGCACAAGGAAACCTATTCTGAAATCTGCCTAATCAACAGACATTAATACTGTTTATTTAAATAAATGTGCTCACATTAATAAAAAAGAATGCTGTACGAAATCATGCTTGAATTCATTTATTTTGAACACATACATATGAGCAATTAGTTTAAAGATAAAAGAAAAAGACAACTATAATGAATTATCTACCCCATATTTATTTAAGAGTACTGTTTTGTAGGACTTTTCAAAGCAGTTTAAATTAGCAACTAAAAATCTATGAATATGCTTTGGAATGCTGATTTTGTTAGTTTTGTTTGTAATATGCAGAAGGAAAGATATATGAATAATATCGTGGCCCATTAAAAAAGTCAATGCAGGCATATGCCTTTTCTTTTTTTAAGCATTTTCTTAAAGCAGGTAGGGAGCCTTCTCTGCCATCTTTCAACTGAACATTCCCTTCTAATCCTGACTATAAACAAGATGCAGTACAGTAAATGACAGATTTGCAGGGTTTTTTTAGTTAATAGAAAATAATCAACTCGAAATGGGAGCAAAGCAAGCAGCAGAGTACTGTCAAGGAGGCTGAGCTTATTAATACTAATGTTTTACATGTTTCAACTGACTAAACGTACCTGTAACTGGTACCCAAGTTATAAATTTAAACTGCTCCGCTTATGTGAGGATTGCATACTGAGCAGTCATTATGCGCCTTCTTTTGTGTTCTCTAATGGGAAAACTGAGAAGCCCTTTCCCTTTTTTAAATTAAATGCTTTAATAAAGTAAGATTTTTAAGGGAACAAATACTCCACTTCTAAAGTTGTAAATTACTAAAAGATGCTCTCACTGGACTTGACTGTGTAGAAACTACAGTGATTAAATGCTTTCCAGAGCTTACGTGTTCATGCTTTCAACATCAATAAGTAAAACCAGAATCATGTCGGAGCTCTGTTCCACCAAGCTTTAGACAAAGAGTGAGCAACAGTATAGGATGGCCAGATCCCTGCCACTGGGATGGACACAGATGTCACAGCCAACCGGAGCGAGCAAATGACGGCTTGCTTCTGCTCCGGGGTACCTGTGCACTCCCTCACCACTCATGTGCTTGCAAACACGGATTCCGTGCATTCAACTACCCGCCCTTTCCCTCACTCCTCCATCACACTACCCAGGGAGGGAAATTCCTAGTTAAAGCCCTTTCATTCAACATGGAAAATACTTTCTACGGGAAAACATTTTATAGAGATTCTAGTAAATTGGGTAAAGATATTGAAAAACTCTAGGGACTCAGCACACAGGTATAATTACCGAAAGAAATAATTATAAGCATGTATTTTGAGTCAACTGAGTTCCAACTTTTGGGAATGTACCTCTAAATACTTGACAGATCGTGTTTTCAAAGCACACACTTTTTTTTTTCCTGGTATTTCAGAATGTGCTCATACTTGGCAGAATCTTGTGGAATCCCTGAAACATCAAGCCTTTTCACTTTTCTCCCCTCATCTTTAAACTGCCTATAAACTTTCATTGCCAGTATTCTGCTACAGGTACAGACATGGCTGAAATGCATTGATTCATCCTAGAAGGAGGGATGTTTACACAAATTAAGCCAGATTCAGTCAAAGCAAAGCACATGCTTCAACATGAAAACCCTACCCCCTCCTCCAAAACGTCCTTAGTTGTGTCTAACTTCTCTTCTTGTCTCTCCTACTCCTCCCTTAATTTTTCTCTGTCATTTTTTGTTTATGTTATCATGTACTTTTCCTTTGATGGCAGTAATTTTAAAAGGATAAAGAAATTTTCTTCTGACCACAGACTTAATACAGCAGCCTCTAAACCGATTGGTCTAAAAGCAGAGAATCCCTTTACTCCACCTTCTAACATCTGTCGCAAGAGTCAGATTACAAATCAACCCAAACGAGGCGATCAAGGGGTACATAAAAGAGGGAACACAAGGGAAAGAAAAAACTAGTGGTTAGTGGTTGAGGTCATCAGTAGAAAACATGATAGCTTCTTTGACACAATCTTACAAAGGGACATCATGTCAGAAATAACATTAAACTCAATGTTTAATGTTAAATAAAAGTTCTCCAATTTCCTAAATAGAAATCCTCTTTGAAGATGTAAAATAATAACCCTTTTATTGTTCAATCTATGGAGACTTATTTATTAATATTAAACACAGCTAAGTATTTTCAATGAAGAAAACTATCCTTTCATTCCCCGTTGTTTAAGTCATTTAATGCCATCAGAATATTATCAGTGAAACGCATTAATTACAAACACCCTATACAATATATGTAGCTACTTATGCATTTTACTAGAAAAATAAGTTTATCTTTGATATTTTATATTTCAGAAAATGACCTGTGAACTGCTTTTAATGTCTGTGTTTGTAAATCTAAGATTACTGCAGTGAACAAAAACACTAATCAGTACCTATTTATGTGCTATGAAAATATACCTCCATTTTTTTAAATGATAAAAGTAGCCTAAGGCAGTCAGCAAAGATCTCAGAAATCTCAGTCTAAATGGTTTTAACTTATAATTCATGCCAAAAAAAGTATGTCAAGGAAACACTTAAAGAAAGCAACAATAAAAACTTGGAGAAACACTGAATTTTTAAGGCTAAATGTTCTTGGTGATTCTCTAATATATACAAGCATGCTAAAGACAATTCAGAGATCCAACTTTACCCCATTAAAACACTGAGGTTTCCGAAGTGTCTAGAGTGTAACCTGATCATAATTGCTGTGAAGGGTAAGAGTTGACTACATGCTAAACCTTGCCATCTGTAGGTGCTTTAACACAACTCTAGTTTGGGGTTTTTTGTTTTGTTTTGTTTTTGGAAGTGGGGTCAAAAGTTTACAGTACTTATTTCCAATCACAAAATCCTTTGACTTTATGTCATCTTTGAACAATTCTCAGAATAATTTTGGTACTACCCAAACATAAATTCGCGTTAACACCAAGCTCTATCCCCAAATCCATTTCACATTCATATTACAGATAGTCTTTAATGATTAAACAGATTATGTTTATTTCCACATGTGGCAAAAGGACTGAATTTTCCCCAAAATAATTCTCCCAAAGGCTCTGCTTTCAGAATATTAGTAATTATTCTAAGACTCCTTTAAGAAACTGATAGCTTGTGACCCCAAAATCCATAGAGAATGTGATCCAAAAAGTATTCATACTCAGGACCTCAGTTGCATTGCTACTAAGTGAACTGTCCTATTATTCAGAATGCTCACTAACCCCACTCATTTCAGCTCCAATATTTACAACAGAAACGCTGATGCACCACACCTCCCACCACCGGGATTCAGCGCCGAAGAACTGACAGTGAGTTCGACCAAAGAGATTTACAGTACACTTAAATCTATTAAAATTTGTCTGCATATAAAAAGGCAATGCACGTCTACTAAAAAGGACATTTTACCTAGCCAGGAGATTGGCCTGCAGTGCTGATGATTTTAAGTCAGCAATCAATCCAAAATTTTTAAAAAAGCATAAATGCCATTTTCTAAAATTCTCATTTTCAGTTTTATTTACTTCATTTACAGTTATCAAACTTCACTTGCCAAACTATCTTTAATGATTCACAAGAAATTTCCAGTAAGTTGGAATTATCACCATAAGTTCAGTAGGAGTAATGGGAAAGCATCTAAGGGTAGAATATAGTCCTTAAAAAGAAATAAGAAAGTACTAATAGTTCCAGTTTAGCTTATAAAAGAACTGCACACCTAAAAAACACCATATAAGTCATGTAAATTTGAACATACAGGAGAATTTAATATTTAAAAAGAACACTTCTGAATCTTTTTTTTAAACCAAATAATCTGGCAGTACAAATAATTAAATCCTACTTAAACTATTTATATGTAGGAACCTGATATATTAAAACAAGTTGAATCAATGTGATATCACTCTAATTTAAAAAACAAACCCCCCAAAAGCCCGGCTAAATGAAGTTCAGTGGAGAAAATATGAAAGAAATTTTGAATTAATGTTTCCAATTAGCAAGGACTTTCACATACACTTAGAAGCAAATTTTCCTTTCCTGATTAATTAGAACATCAACACAAAGAACTAGACCCTAATTGGCAATTCTTTCAGGGAACTAGGATGGGACAGATGTGACAACCAGCAGAATACATGTACTCAAGTGAAAACAACTGAAAAAAAAAATACTGTGTTACTAGATAGATGTCAGTTCCTATGCTTAAATAAGAACACTTCAAAATTATAAAAGCTGTGTAGCTGGTGGTATAGCAGAAATATTTTGGCCCCCAAATAAGTTCACTCTGCTCTCAAAATCACACTAAACTTTGCAAAGAGCTTTTTGTCAATTTAGATATAAGGTAAAATATTGACTGAAAAGACTTTTGAAAAGATCTAGAATTGTTCCTCTATTAATGATTCCCTAATTATCAGAAATATATTTCAATGTTTGCCATTAATTTAAGTAGGAGAATTTTACAATTCACTCAGAGAATACCGATTTCTTTTAAGATAAAAAGAGGCACATCCCTAATGTGAAATGGATATGTTAAATTAAATGAAAAGAGAGAAAAATTAAGAAAGAAATTTGGGACAGGACCCATAACAGCACTGCAATTAAAAAGTAAGGAAAGGAAATTCTCAGGAAAGACAATAAATCCTCTAGCCTCTAAGATGAGGGACTTGCTCTTAGGGGGGAGAAAAATTTCAAGGAAAGCAAATTGAGGAGATTTAAAAAGCAAATTAAAAAATACTGCAGCAAGGATTTCTGAATGCTAAATTTTAAATGTAAGTACATCTACTAGTCTTAAAACAATCCTCTGAAATTCTGATACATAGACCCTTAAAAAAAAAAACACAGGTATCATCTGCAAATACATGGCATTCTAAAATCTCTGATAATTTTTCGTTCTTTATTAGCCACTAACATTCTATTCTACCTTATATTTTTGCTGTCTCATTTTACAAGTAAAATAATTTTAGAATCAATAACAAAAAAAAAGATGATAAAATACAGATATACTGAAGCCAAAATATCTTGTCTTAAAACAATTTCTAAGATTCTTTCTAGGAAGACCCCTGGAAGGTTCCTCCACTTTCTGTCTAACCCTTTATTCCCCAATCCCAACCATGGGCACTCTCTAGAACTTCTCATTTCCTCGGTTTCCTTATTAAGATCAAAATACTTGTTTTTGGTTTTTTTCCCCCGATTGGTTTAGTGATCCTATAGAAACAAAATGAGACATCATCCGAAGAGATTAAAAAATTTCTAACCATGAATAGTGATGGGTGTTATCTAGGATTCTTGTGGTGACCATTTTGCAACATATGCAAATATTGAATCATGATGTTGTATGCCCAAAAATAATGTTATGCATCAATTATACCTCAATTTTTTAAAAATGTGATAAAAGGGCCAAAATGGTTTGCCAAATGTTTTTGCAATAAAGTATAAATGACAGAAATCACCTATAAGTTTGGTGATACTCACTGTCCAATTTCCTTCTGAAACCCTGTGGATTTATCCATGTTATTTCACCTGCCATGGTTATGCCATGCTTTCTATCATGTTGCATTTTTGCTCTACATTATTAATGTTGTTGTTATTATCCTGCCTCTCTGTTGTTCCAAGTAACAATCTTTTCTTTCCTCTTAAACTCAGAGTTAAGGGAGAAATTGTTTACTTGGTCTCCTTTGAAGATGTGCAATACACTGAATTTTTCATTTAAATGAAACAGACCCTAAAAGTTTTTTAAAAAACCCCCTCCCGAAAAAAGCCCCCCACCTCTACATTTTAAAATAAAATCACTCTAAAATATATTGACTCTTTGCCTTCTTAAATGGTGTTCTTTGGTAACATAGATATTTTGGTAACATATTAATAATATTAAGGGTTAGAATTAAGATGTTACTCCTAAATTAAATATTCCCAACATAATATTTTTAGGACACATCTATAAGTTATTAATTTTTTTAATGTGGATATGCTGTCAGAATTTTCATTATTTCCTTTTCTATGAAGATATATCATAAACTACCCATTCTCCTATTGTTAGACATTTAAGTTTTTCCCAATGTTTCGCTATTTCTTATCATTTCTTTATGTATTCTATATATTCTATATGCCTGGTTCTACCAGCTGGTCTTTTGTTTTCTAGATAAGGTGACTTTACTCCCATATTCGTATTTCTTCCAAAAGACAATTCACCCATTTGGCATGTAGAGTTCAGTGGTTTCACAGTTATTCAATCAACACCACAATCAATTTTAGAGTATTTTCAAACTCTAAACAGAAATTACATATCCATTAGCAGTCTCTCCCATTTTCCCCCACTCCCAGCCCAGTCTCCCTTGGCAACCAGTAATCTACTTTGTATCTATAGAGAGTTGTCTATTCTGGACATTTCATGTAAAGGAATCAAGCAATACCTGGCCTATTAATACTGGCTTCTTTCACTAAATATTTTGTTCATGTTCATAATATTTTGTAGCATGTTATCACTACTTCATTTCTTCTTATTGCCAAGTTACGTTCTGTAGTGCACATACACATTTTATTTAGTCTGTTTGTCAGCCAATAGACATGTGCTCAGCCTCCAATCTCGTTCTCCTCCAGTCCATTCGCCCCAGCTTAGGGTACGAATCCTAAAATACAACCTATCATCATTTCACTTCTTTCCATTAAATCCTTCTTTGGACCCCATGACACTCAAGATTGAAGTAAAAACACCTGGGCAAGTAAAAGACTCTTAGGTCATTCTGGGCCCACTGACCTCTACAATCATGATCTCAGACTATTTGTTGCATGTATAGGAACTACTTCGGTTGATGGCTCTTTCACCACTGGACCTTTTTCATGTTGCCCTCTCTGCCTGGAAATGCCCCCATGTACCCCATGTGGGTACTTCCCTTAGCCACAGAACTATTTATACTAAACCTTTTTAAATGGCATCATCTCTATGCTAATATAAGCTTCAAGGGAGCAAAATTTGTCTTTTCTTCTAGCTAGTGGATCTAGTAAAATGAATGGCATAGAATGGATTCTCAACACATATTTGTGGCATTGATGAAAGACATGCTATTTATTAGCATACCTGACTAATTCCTGTGAGTAGATAGGACTTTTCTAAGTTCTGGACTTGAAAAAACACAAACAAACATGAAAAACACAAGACACAAACCTTAATCTTGGCTACCTCTCTCCAACAGAGGCAAGCAGCCCTTCACTGTCAGGTCATATGGGTTCCTGTTGGGACCAATATCCATCCTTTTACACACCTCTTAGTGTGATAAGGGACTGACCAAAATGCTAGCTGTACCACTAGGTCCTTGTCATGATTGGTTCTGAAATGGGCAGGTAGTGTTACCTGGGCCAATGAGTTGTTCCTGTGATTTTTGTTGGAGTTATTAGGGGGGAAAAAAACGCTCTCATTAAAGGCGAATACTGGCTGTTAAAGTGATGTAAGCTGGAGCCACTGCTGATCTTCTTTGCTATCACATGAATTCCTAATTGAAAAAAGAAACACAGAAAAAAATACACACAAAAGAAAAAGGCCCTGATGAGATCACTTAAGTCCTCCCATCCAGATGTACCCAGAGCTAGTTGTAGCCTTGGACTTCCCACTTATCAGAAGAAATAAATTCCACTTTTGCTCATTCTGTTTGAGCTGCGTTTCTTTTGGACAGTCAAGAATCCAGGACTACACATCAGGAATCATCTACCTGTATTAGCCTATAATTAGGCATCAAAATAAGATTGTACATACCTTTCAATCATCTGCCATTTTTGCACATTTATATGGTTTAGAGCCCAAAGAATATGCCCTATTCTTAGGGATAGCTTAGTGGAAAGCATGACTTCTAGTACCAGAGCTGGACTCCTACTACTTTCTTTGGTGAGTAAAACAATGCAAGTAGGTTGCAGAGCCAGGGCATCCTAAAACCTACGGAAATTAGGACATCTGAAGCTTTCAGAATGATAAAAGCCAGTACGAGAATTAGCCCAACTGAGAAAAGACCATGATTCTGTGGGAATTCATGTTACTTGCTTTAATTCTTAGAAAATTTTTGTCTTAACCTACACAACTATGGGTAAAATCAAAATACATCTGTTTTCTAGGCAATCTATTTGGTAAAATAGTTACAATGAAGGAGGAAATTTTGGAGGTAACTATGGTGGTGGTGGGAACTATAATGATTTTAGAAATTATAGTGGACAACAGCAATCAAATTACGGACCCATGAAGGGGGGCAGTTTTGGTGGAAGAAGCTCAGGCAGTCCCTATGGTGGTGGTTATGGACCTGGTGGTGAAGTGGTGGATATGGTAGCAGAAGGTTCTAAAAAAAATTCAGAAGAAAAGGGCTACAGTTCTTAGCAGGAGAGACAGCAAGGAGTGGTCAGGAAAGCTGCAGGTTACTTTGAGACAGTCATCCCACATGCATTAGGGGAACTGTAAAAATCTGCCACAGAAGGTACGATGATCCATAGTCAGAAAAGTTACTGCAGCTTAAACAGGAAACCCTTCTTGTTCAGGACTGTCATAGCCACAGTTTGCAAAAAGTGCAGCTACTGATTAATGCAATGTAGTATCAATTACATGTACATTCCTGAGGTCTTTTCTCTGTTGTAGCTTTGTCTTTCTCTTTGTCTTTTCATTACATCAGGTATATTGCCCTGTAAATTGTGGTAGTGGTACCAGGAATAAAAAATTAAGGAATTTTTAACTTTTCAAAAGAAACAAAAAACAAACAAAAACTGAAGGATCAGGTTTGGTTATGTAAAATTCTTCCCAATTTCATGCAAGAAGATACAGGAATATTGAATTTTATACTCAGTACACTGCTACTTCCCTAAGAGTGAAGAAGGGTGAAGCCACTTTTTCTGAATAGAGTGTTCATGAAATATTATAAAATCAGGTGTTCATCTAAGCTAGATTTCTTTTCTTGGAGATAAGGGGAAGGTACTGAAATTAAGACATTATCTTTGGGGGCACCTGGGTGGCTCAGTCATTAAACGTCTGCCTTCAGCTCAGGTCATGATCCCAGGGTCCTGGAATCGAGCCCCGTGTCAGGCTCCCTGCTTGGCCAGGAGCCTGCTTCTCCCTCTCCCGCTCCCCCTGCTTATGTTCCCTCTCTGGCTGTCTCTCTCTGTGTGTCAAATAAATAAATAAAATCTTAAAAAAAAAAGACATTATCTTTGTCCTAACTGGTAGAATATAGCAGAAAGAACAATGTGACAAAGCAAAATCAAGAACTGGGTTTGAGTGTTAGTATCTACACTAGCCTACCAGACTCCTGAAGGAGTCTGCATAACACTGTTGGTGGCTTCCCACTCCATATGTAATATCAAGAATGAGAAGCCAGTGTTGGATGGGTGTAAGGAATACCACATCACTTATAGATACCTGCTGGGGAAGGAGGGGGAGGGGAGGCGTGACATGTGTATCAATCATCCTGGTTATGATAGCATCTAAAGAAGATGCTAACTAAGCATCATGAGCCACTCATTAAAACTTAGGAATGAATATATTATTAGAAAATTTCAGGTATGAAAGACATTTCTGTAGCTGTAGGAACTTAAATCCCTCTTCCATTCAGGGAGCATAAGCTGCTGGTAACATAGAAAACATTATGTTTGTGGTCTCTAGTAGATCAGGGGGAAAGGTAAGTTAACTCAAGTGGCCAGAGAGCATTCTCAGAAAAGCCTCTACTGGAAACTCATCATCCCATGGGGTTTTGTTGGATTGGAAGAGCAAAAGTAACAACACTGAACAGAATCAGAGACCTCTGAGAAAGAGAAATGGAGCCTTCTGCTCACAGTGCTGTGTCTTAACACCATGCAGCATTACTTAGCCAAAGCCCAGGACTAAACAGTTTAAACATGGCGGGGGTTTTCAATATGTTCAAGAGTTACAGTATTACTTTTGAAAAAGCATTCAGCTTTAGAATTTCAAGTTTTCTTACCTGTGAAATGGGGAGACTATACAATAAAACCACTACTAATCAGAATGTTCAAGAACTAGCATTTTGTGGCACTGGAGTCCCATCAACAAAAAATAACCCTTATTTCTGTATTTTATTTCTAGCTACACCAGCTTTAATGATCTAGAAGACATAGTAGAGTTGTAGATTGAATGGCAAGATAACCATATGGTCAAGAGGGTCAAGAGTTAGAGAGCAATGGACCCAGTGTCCATCACCCTTCTGGCACTGTGTACCTACTACAGTATATTATTTTACATCAGTCAATAATACATTGCTTTGTAACCCCAAATGTTTGCCATTTGTCTTACTACAGTGTAAGATGTATACGGGACAAAGTCCAAATAAAATGTTTCTATATACTTAAAATATTCTGACCTGTGTGTGCAATAACTGTTTCAGAAATGAATATAGACTGAATTGGAAGACACCGTCAGTTGGTGGGGAATGAAAAACAAGGTCAGGGCTTGCAACTAATCAGGAAGGTCCTTCCACTAGAGGAAGTCCTAAATTATTCTAGAGAGAGATTAGGTTTGGGAAATATATAGTCCCAGGTTCAAATTCTAGAGCTACCTGCATCCCACTATCTGATCTTGACTAATCTCTCTGAAACTCTGTATTTTCATCTATAAAATGGGGATAATTTCTCTCTCCTAAGCTGATATTAAGAATAGAATGAAATAAAATATATATTAAGTACTAGCAGAATGTAGGTATGCAAGAAAAGTTTCTTGCTTGTCGGTTCAAAATGGAGAGCAGGCCTGCAGTTGCAGCATCAAGCCGGTGGCTGGAGGGTATTTGAAAATGGTACTACAATGCTGCAGGGTACAATAAACTGGGGTTAATGAGAGATGATACAATATATGAGAATGATGATGTGAAAGAGGCCATAAGAAGGCTTCCTGAGAACCTTTATAACGACAGGATGTTTCGCATTAAGAGAGCACTGGACCTGACCATGAGGCATCAGATCTTGCCTAAAGAGCAGTGGACAAAATATGAGGAGGATAAATTCTACCTTGAACCATATCTGAAAGAAGTTATTCAGGAAAGAAAAGAGAGAGAAGAATGGGCAAAGAAATAATGATGGAGTTGAACTCCGTGGTTGCAGCTGCCCTCAAATATTTTTAAGAAGTTGAATAAACCTGAAATGTACAATTTAGAACTATCTGAGCCGCAAATATATTACTTTAAATAAATGGCTATTGTGATTTAAAAAAAAGTTTCTTGCTTAAAACGTGCTTATGTTCTGATATAAAAATACTATTTCCACATTTTATTTTGAAAGGATGTGGCCAAGCTGTTATTTGAGGGTATATTGAGGTTTTTTAAAAGACTCAGAGACTAAACCATGAGTTACAGTATAAAGACTCAAAAGTAAAATTTTCAGAGCTAAATTTAACCAGATTTAAGAAATACCATGAATTATCAAAACATTAAAAGCATACTTGACAGCATTTATTAAATTATAACTTCATCATGTATATGCTTAAAAACAGCTTTAAAGGAAAAGAGAAAAAGGAAAATGGCAGCTGTGAATAAAGTACATTTGAGGTGGTAAGTAATTAAAACCTTTTTGTATTCATGGTAAGTATGATTATATCATAAAAACTTGTAAGTAACTAAAAACACTATACACTAATCCTATAGAGCAGGTATAATTTCCCCTATGTAAAACAAAACAAAACAAAACAAAACAAAACAAAAACCTGGAGGAAATCTGAGAAAATGGGTGGCCTAATTTTTTTTATATTTTGTAAAATGTAAATGCCATGTCGGTTAGGTTACATCACGATTTTCTAAAAATTAAGAGTCAACATGAAACAGAAACTGTACTTATATAAAGCTTTTAAAAAGTAATTGAAAGGATTCTCTAGTCACTCTAAGAAATATATTTTTTTATAAATAAAAATTGGAAACTTGCTTTTGAATTGAAAATTTTCTTCACTTTGTGTGAGACAGTCCTAAATAAGCTTATTATGGGAAACCCAGGAAATTCCTTTTTAATATTTTTTATTTTATTTTATTTATTTATTTATTTTAAAGATTTTATTTATTTATTTGACACAGAGAGAGAGAGAGAGCACAAGTAGGCAGAGTGGCAGGCAGAGGGAGAGGGAGAAGCAGGCTCTCCACTGAGCAGGGAGCCAGACGTAGGGCTCGATCCCAGGACCCCGGGATCATGACCCGAGCCAAAGGCAGCCGCTCAACCGATTGAGCCACCCAGGCGCCCCACCTTTTCAATATTTTTTAATTGAGGAAAAGTTCTAAAGTTATTTTTAAAGAAAAGAACATAAAAAAAAAAAAACTGGGCTGGCCCCTTTTCCATCCTTCAAGCAAAAGAACCCGTATTACATAGATTTGTGTCTAAACACAAATCTCACTGCATGAATTATCTGTGTAACTTCATTTGAAGTCAAGGAGCAGCTTAATATCATTTCTATGACCTGCATTTTCCTCTTTAATTAATGTCAAATAATCATTTCTGATACACAATTTAGCAACTTTATGGACTTTCAGCATCACTGGTTGCCACAATGATATGGGCCCCCTGGCCTTACTGGGAGGGAGGGGATAGCAAACACAATGCTAAGCCTTGGTCACATCCTTACCCCCACTTGGTTAGTTTGAAACTTTATTTTGAAATTACTAATCCTTTTTGTTGTTGTTCTTTACTTTTTAAGAGAACAAACTTTCACAGGCAAAGCACTATCAATATTTACTATATTAAGAATATTGTGTTTATGTTTATCCTAAAGCTCAACTGACCACAGACACTGAGTTAACCATCCTAGAGGAGCATGACTAAGATTCTCCATTTCTTATTCTTTTTGTTGTTCAAATGAGTCCAATAAAATTTACTTGCCATTTCTCTCCTCTGTGGGACAAGACACCTGAGGATGGTCCTCCTCGGTGCCAAGGGACATGTACTCCATCTAATAATGTCTTTGATCAAAGAGAGAGAAAGAGAAAGAGAGAGAGAGAAGGAAAACAATGCCTAAACAACATGGTTGATCAGCAATGCTTTCTGTGAAAGAGCTTGATCAACAGGGGAAAATGTGGAAGAACTTCGATCTAAAATGGAACTTGAGGGGGTACTCGGGTGGCTCGGTCTGTTAAGTGTCCGACTTTTGGTTTCAGCTCAGGTCATGATCTCAGAGTCGTGAGATCAAGCCCCACATCAGGCCTTGCGCTCAGAGCAGCGTCTGCTTGGGATTCTGTCTCTCCCTCTCCTCCGCCCCCCCACCCCGCTCCTGCTTGTACTCGCTCTCTCTCAAATAAGTAAAATCTTTTTTTTTTTTTTTTAAGATTTTATTTATTTACCAGAGAGAGAGAGAGCATGCATGCACAAGCAGGGAGAGGGAGAAGCAGGCTCCCCTATGAGCAAGGAGCCCGATGCGGGACTCCATCCCAGGATCCTGGGATCATGACCTGAGCCAAAGGCAGATGCTTAATCTACTGAGCTATCCAGGCATCCTATAAATAAAAGCTTTAAAATGGAACTTGAGAATATGAAATGGAAAATTTTGTGCATGCGCCCTCAGAAGAATGGAACTTAAGAATCAAGGGACTGATTTCCATTAAATGTCTGATTTAGATAAGACTGAGACTTAGCTCCTAACCAATGAACATCCTCCCAAGAATCTCTCCCAATCTTCAAGCCAACAAACTTACTGCTTGGGCTCTGGAGGGACTTCCCCCTCTTTGCATTCTGGCTGCACTTTCCCCCATTTGCATGTAAGTACACCCCACCTAAAACCCTCAAAAGACTAACATGTAGCTTGTTACAAGTGTTTCCCAAACTGCAATTCCTCTCCTATTCCCAAATAAACTCAATTTCTGGTAAAAACAAAACAAAACAAAAACATTACCAATGACAGCTTAGGTTTGAAACCCAATTTTGCCTCTAACTAGCTAATAAAAGCAGGGGGCATCACTGGGCAAGTCAACAGAACCCCTCAGTGCCTTCGGTTCCCCATACCTAAATGATAACATAACAGCAGCTACTTAATAAATTTCTTTTGAGGGTTATGTGGATTATTATGAGAAGAGCTTAGAACACTACCTGGCGGGCGCCTGGGTGGCTCAGTTGGTTAAGTGACTGCCTTCGGCTCAGGTCATGATCCTGGAGTCCTGGGATCGAGTCCCACATCGGGCTTCCTGATCAGCAGGGAGTCTGCTTCTCCCTCTGACCCTCTTCCCTCTCGTGCTTTCTATCTCTCATTTTCTCTCTCAAATAAATAAATAAAATCTTTAAAAAAAAAAAAAAAGAACACTACCTGGCCCATGATAAGCACAATACACATGCTAGCAATTATAAATGATCTTTCAGTTCCAAGGACTTTCCATTCCACTCGTAATATGGTTGAAAGAGGATCTGTGTTGATAATACTTGTTTCCAGATCCATGTCTCTACACTGAAACCACACTGATGATTGTTCTATAACTAAGAAATGTACTCAAATATAAGCAAGCTACACTTAATTAAGCAGATGACTTAAACATACACCTCTTTTATTTTTTTAAAGATTTTATTTATTTGACAGAGAGAGAGGGAACACAAGCAGGAGGAGTGGGAAAGGGAGAAGCAGGCTTCCCGCCAAGCAGAGAGCCCGATGAGGGACTCAATCCCAGGACCCTGGGTTCATGACCTGAGCCGAAGGCAGATGCTTGATGACTGAGCCACCCAGGCACCCCAAACATATACCTCTTAACTTATGTTCATGTCCTAGTTTCTACCTGTTTGGAGTTACATCATGATTATTAATGTTTGGTGATATAATGATATTATTTAATTAATTTATTTTAAAGATTTTATTTTTCAGTGATCTCCACATCCAACGTGGGGCTCAAACTCACAACCCTGAGACCAAGAATCATGTGCTTCACCAACTGAGCCAGCCAGGCACCCCTATAAGTGATATTATTTTAAATAAGACAAATTTATATATACAATAACATTGACACAGAAGTTACATGTATACATATACCAACTGCAATGTTAAAAATGTTCTGTAAATAAAACAATGAAAAAACAAAACATTAACTAACATGTCGCTCTATATATAATGAGAAAAAATAAAGTTAGGATACTTCTAACTCAATTTTCTTCACATCTTTGACTTACATCTTTTGAGCATGTGACAAAGCTCATTTTGCAGTATCTGATGGGATCAGTTAATCAAAACTTCCCATTTTTGAGATCAGAATCATTTTTCCTACTTAACTAGTTTAGAAGGCAGCAAAAAACGTCTTTGCAACTGTTACAAGATTCAATTAAAAGCAGATGAGTTGAAAGACACAGTTCTGTTTCACTCTATAGATTATGGCTTAAGAAATAAAATTTGAATACTTTGAAAATAAAAAGTGGTTTCGTTTCAACTTCAAATCAGAGAATTTAGACACACTCAGAACATACTTCACATTCTGACATAAAGAATTTATCCATGGTTTAAATTGGTACAACACATACAAAGGCCAAAAACCACGTTTTGCCAAAAGGAATAGTAAATGTTTGTTTTTCCTTTTCTCTCTCTGTCCCTCAAGGTAACCTATATTTATCTCTGCTTCAAATCACTGTGAAAACTCTAACTACCTCACGAAACCTCAACGTGTTATATAAAAAAATGATCAGGTATGTTATTTTCATAAACAGCCCTTGAAATTTAGTAGGAAATAGGACCCTTAGTCAACAGAGACCTCAGTAAAAATAATGACTTAATTAAATGAAACACTGAGTAGAAGTATCACAATAAGCCAAAGACACCAAATGTACTGGAATAAACAAGTAATAAATAAATGCCTCTTATTTTCTATCCCTAAAATAATAGCAAAGGGTCTAGAAGTAACTGTATAGCTCCTGGGGTGGCAGGCCTCGACTTGAGGGACATGGGCTCAGGGACTCAAGGGCAGCCGCAATGGCAGCATGTCTGTGGGGACTGTGGCCGGCACAGCGGACAGCTTTTATTTGGCTCTGAGGTTGAACAGCTTTGGTGATAAGCTACTGTGGTGTGAAAGGAAAAAGGGTTTTAATCTTTTCGTTTGTTTTTATTATTTTCTCTTAAAAATAAGGAGGGAAAAAACAGTAAGATGGGAAATAAATAGGTTGAGTGCACATTATGGTTTAAAGCAATATGCACTGGCATTTTGGATATGTTAAAATAAAAATACATTTAAAAGGTAACAGCAGTATTTTACAAAAGGTTACTTTATATTTTCAAAAGATACTTTAAAGAGAAAGTCTGAACCTGACCCTGACATATCATATAAATATGTCAGTGAACAAGTTCAAAGAAGTAATAACTTACATGTAAGACAATAAAGATTTTATGAAAATCTGTGTGTATTTTGAAGCAGCAGCAACATTAAACATCTAATGTCTACATTACAGAAAATCTTAAGTGTTCCAAAGCATCTAGTTGCAAAGAAAAGATAAACTCTAGATTCTATTGGGTTAATCAAACAAAATCTATTATTGTATATAAATAGTGCTCATGAAACAAGCCTAATTTGTCTAACAGATGTTTAAGTCAAAAGAATTTTACATTTTTATTCTACTCAAATATAATAGCATGAGTAACCACAATATAGTTTCAAAACATGTTAGTTCAAAACTATCTTCTATTTTCACACTCTGTCTTCTAACCTATGAAACTAAAGTTTATTTTCTGGACTGTAATAAAACTGCCATATAAAAGGAAGAATTAGAAATCTAGATCAAATCATTTTTTTTTTTTTTTGGCCAGAGAGAGAGAGCACAAGCAGAGGGAAAAGCAGGCAGAGGGAGGAGACTCCCCGCCGAGCAGGGAGCACGATGCAGGACTCAGGCCCAGGACCCCGGGATCATGACCTGAGCGGAAGGCAGATTCTTAACCAACTGAGCCACCCAAGAGTCCCTAGATCAAATCACTCTTTGAATGACAAAGAATTGAAAGAAACTGAGAGATCAACTGTCTCCCTTTTGCCCCTACTCTCGCTATCCTAATTGAAGTCACCAATTCAATAATTATGACACAGTTGTTTCTTTTGAAGATATTATTTTGTAGTTTAAAGTCAACACTTAAAAGTCTTGGTACTCATGTAAGGCACTGGTAGGTCTAAACTTCCCCATTCATCTTTCCACCGAACTTCACCCTGGCCTATGACACTTCTGCCTTTTCAGTCCTTTTCACTTCTCAGGAAGTGCAACAAAACTGTGCTCCAACTCTGTGATATTGAGAGGTAGCAAATTTCCAGACCTTTAGGTCAAGGCCAGAAAATGTCAGGTGTATGATTTTGCTTATAAAATCTATGTAACTAGCACCAAAAAGTCAAAACTGTTAAAGGAAGCAATGTCCTCAAATTAATCAATTCAAAACCAATTGAAGATCTTTAAATACTTCAGAAAGAAAAAAAAAACAGTGAAGGCAAACAATCCTATAGCTAGGATACCACAAAAATCAACCTTGCATGCAGATATATATTTAAGAAATCCTTCAAAAATGAACTATATACATTTATAGTATATGGTTAAAGTCCCATTAAGCCATTATTAAGAGCTAAATACATCTTATCCTCCCTTTGCTCTTTTTGGATGGGAAGGCAAGGTGTAACTAGGACAAAAAATATATTTCCATTGACTGTAGACACCCATGAATCATTCATGAGGTAGCAAATAATGCTCAGACAACCTAATGCATGGAAGTAGGTTAAAAATCACAATTTGCAAAATTTGCTATTAACTTCTCTGGACTCCTCCAGTTTATTTGAGTCTTAAGCTAGCCATAGACATCTCAATGGAAACATCTATATCCTAAGGCCAAAGAGTCACAGGAAAAAAAGAAAGAAAGAAAACCTACTTAATTATATGGATAATTTCATAAATAAATGCTTAATTTATCCTTTACTTCTAGATATGGTAAACAGTGGAGAATAACATAAATGATTGGAGCTTCAAAAGTAAACTATGAGGTGTTCAATGGAAGCAGCCTGATTTATTTGCTATTTTATCTTTAAGGAGATTCTGGCAAGGTCAACTGACTCAAATTCAACACCTACCTAGAAAATAACATGTATATCTGTCATTTTCCTTTCAAAGTGAGTGAATGGCATAGCTAAAACTACTATCTTAAAATCAAATGCTGTGTATTCCTAAAGTTATTATGGTAGCACTTATGTGAAATTTTGCTTACTGGGGACCTTCTTAAAGCTAACAACTCTACTATCCAGATAAATAAGAGCATACAGGTTTGAACTGAAATCTAAAGGCCAACAACAACAACAATGATAAAGCAGGAAAACACTTTGCTAACAATCTATAAAACCACTTCTCCCTATTTCCATACACACATCCACCCATTGTACAGTACAGAAAACCACAGCGGAGAAATCAGAGTCCACTCTAACTTTCTCAGAAGATTCCCACTCTGGCCCTACCTCCCCTAAGACATGTTAACTCAAAAGATTTATACAATATAGACTGGTAATACTTTTAATTTTAATGATTTCCCAAAAAACACCAGCTACACCAACAGAAGTCACACTTAGGAACTTCCAATTAAAAGTATTCTCGGGCGCCTGGCTGGCTCAGTGGGTTAAGCATCTGCCTCGGGCTCAGGTCATGATCCCGGAGTCCTGGTGTGAAGTCCCGCTCAGGCTCTCTGCTCCCTCACTCTCTTTCTCTCTCACCCACTCTCTCAAATGAATAAATAAAAAATCTTAAAAATAAAGCATTCGCACAGTAAAACGGCTCTAAACTGAAACTCAACTTTCTTATAATCTAAGAAACAGCCTTATGAATTTTATTTAAAAATATGTTTTTAAATTGCTGTCTGCAATTCTAAATTTTGCTAAATTACCTTTCTTGCTAAAATTTAAGTCAATCAGGAAAATCAGGTTCCCCATATTTCTGGTATGTTTTTCAGCAACGCTCTACGCTTACCAACAACATTCTGCTTGTCTATACCTATAGAAATAGCAAGGACATGGTTCTAAACAGATCGCCTAGACTCTTGTGATTACCTCAACCTGACTAAGCACAACACACTCAGGAAGTGTATACCTTCCCCAGAGCGCACTTTGAAAGCCTTGTGAACTCCATACAAACAAAACATTTACTTATGATAGACTGCTTTTGGTTGTCATTGCTGGTGCCTTAACCTTTACTACCATGGATAGATTAAGACTTTTAGTAATAAAAGACATATAATTCATAAATCAATGCTCAGGTTTTTTTTCTTTAAAAGAAAAATCAGAAAGCCAAAATTCAATGTGAAAACACTGAGCAAGGAAATGTGGAGTTAAGCTTGTAGTGATATTCCTTTTCCAGTTTAATAATTTGGGGTATTAAAAGTGCTAGTTCCCACAGCACTTAGCATAGTCTAAAACAATATAAATAATTAATAAATATTTCCAAAAGGAAGGAGAATCAGAAAGAGTGAGTCATGACCCAAAGGTAAAAGGAAGGAGGGGAGCGAGAAAGGAGAGTTAAGAGTGCTGAATGAATTTAGTTTTATGGGGGAAACTAAGCCAATCTATTTACACTAGTGTGTACATAAAAAAGGAGGAAAGTAGAATAGTAAAAATGCTTTAAAAACTGCCCTGTCATCCAGTTTCCAACTGATGGCTCTGTGTCAATGACACCCACTGCAAGGCAATTTCGACCTACCAGTAAAAGCCTGAGTTCAGCGGTCAGCCCCGCTCACCAAGAGCAGGGGAGCCTACCCAGGGAGGCTAGGGTTAGAATTCCAGCACCCATAGTTAAAATGACCGAGGGCACTTTGCCAACTGTCAAAATATCTGTTATTTTCCAGATCACAGTGCCTACCATGCTGACATTTCAAGGAAACATCACAAAGTAGCAATACAATTAAATGTCCACAGATCTTGCCTAAAGCAAGACACATATACTTAAATGTTCTCAATGTTTGTTTATATTAATACCGATTTTCAGTGGATAGTACTCAAAGCCTCAGATCTGTGACTCAAATCAAGCCGCCCTGTCTTCACGGGAATGTATACATCTTAGTTAAATCAGGCAGCCAATCACTCATCTCACATCTATGAATGAAGAGGGCATTCAAAACCCAACAAATATTCACTTGAAATGTACTTTTAACCATGTCATAGCCAACATGGACATAATTTCTGTTATGTCTTGATATGCTTAATACAATTTTTAGAGTTTAGTACACAACAAAGTATATTAGTATTACAAGAAGTGTATTACACTTTATTATACTTTGGACAACTTCTCTCTCCATATATTAGCATCAAAGAGTTTGGCTTGAACTAGTGTGTGTA
Organism: Zalophus californianus; assembly: GCF_009762305.2. Taxonomy (NCBI): domain Eukaryota; kingdom Metazoa; phylum Chordata; class Mammalia; order Carnivora; family Otariidae; genus Zalophus; species Zalophus californianus. Next base: position 129,676,898 of record NC_045598.1, read on the forward strand.
AACAATTCTTCACCCACCCATCCCCCACCCTGTTCTCCCACCCCAAATCTTCTGGCATACAGAAAACAGAAATAAATAGAAAGTACATATGACTTCACACTGAGTTGAGTTTTCCATAGTGAAGGGAAAATTACATTTCAAGGCTATATTGTCAAACAGATTTATCTAATGTTTGCTCCTGTTTTGACTATCAATTCTAAGAATATTTTACTGGCTAACTTTAAAAACGCTTAAAATGTGAGACTGGAATGGAAATACTGACGTAGCTATAGATTAAAAAGCACAATTTGTCTGTTAAATAAAGTCTGTCTTTTTAATTCAAACAGAATTCCCTTTCCATATACTCAAATCTGAAATTTATGTTTATACTTATAGACACAAACCTTTTGGCAAGTGTGAGGAAATACAATTAATCTTGTTCTCAAATCAAAATTTTAAGATATATTCAACACTGTCTTCAAGAACATTTTGTCCACAATATTATACATGTAAGGCTCAAAATACTTTTATATAATATGTCCTCCTCAGCCCCGAAAATAAACTAAACAGAGAAAGCTGAAGTTCTGTTTGAACCAACTCTGCTCTATCTCAAAGTCATACCACCTCATTTCTTAAATAATTAAAAATATTTTGCCAGAGATATAAATTGTTATACCTTTCAAGATAAGGGTTCTAAGTAATTCTATAGTTACTACATTTCATACAACCTGTTCTAAGAAAAATGATTCATCTACCAAGCTATAAATGCCACCTGTAAACAAAAATTTCTAATATTTCAAGGGATAAAGAATGCTGATTCATAGCATACCACATTTATAATGGAAAAAGGAATCCAAATGGCTTTCCTCCATGTGCCTCTCCCCCCGTCCCCAAAAGTGAGCAGTGGAACTTTAAAAGTGTGAGAGTGGAACTTTAGTTCCAACTTTAGTGGAGTTGTTTAGGTAGTCATTAAATTTCAAATGAGTTGTCATGTTTCACAGTTTGAAATAAAGGTTAAAAGTTAGGACCTGCTAATGAAATAGAAGCAAAATAATGTTTGACTTTTAAATTAATTTTGAAGTCCTCACATAGCAACATGATTTTCCTGTAATTCACTTACTGCCACAAATATGCTTGTATTCAGGGCTATTTAGGCATAAAATAGAGCTCAGTGGTTAAGATCAAGGTCTTTGGAGTGGCAAATTGCCACTTACTTGATACGACCTTGGAAAAGTCACTTAACCTCTCTAAGCTACAATTTCCTTATCTGCTATTCTCAAGATAACTCAAAAGCACTTACATAATGCCTGGCACACAGTAAGAGAGCAATAAGTATTAGCTGCTGTTATTAGTATTATCAAGGGAATCTCCGCAAGTTGCACTTATAAAATTAAATGTGAATAAGAAATAATTCATAAAATTTTACTTAAAAAACACTAAAGGTCAGAGTTAATTCTTTCTATAAAAAAAAATCACGGTGGCAGAAGAGACCAATGCCTGAAGAAAGATCAAAAAACAAAACATACCAAAAACAATAACAAACAAACAAACCAAGAAACCAATAATGGCAACCAGTAACTTGGAACACCTAAAGAAAACTGCCAAGGACACAAGGAAATAGGTGGTCTGCTTATTCCTATAGCTATCTTTATTATTATTATTTTTTTTAAGAAAGCTCAATGCCCAATGTGGGGCTTGAACTCATGACCAAGAGTAGCATGCTCTACCAACTGAGCCAGCCAAGCATCCCTCCTATAGCTCTAGGATAATGAATTCAAACATCAATATAGAGGGTGGAAAAATGACCAAAGAATCTCCCCAATCTAGAAACTGAAAACTAAGTAAGGAAGTTAAATTTTGTATCCAGTGATAGGTCATGGGAAATTTTTAACTTATTTGGTTTTTAGAGATTTTCAATTCTCTCACTCTCTACAAAGATATCAAAAAACATATCCAATATGGTAGCATAATCCAGTAAGGAGGTAAGAAGCTCTCACACCTGCTTCAGGTTTGATCATAAGAACCTTCTAGGGTAGTGACAAAATAAATACAGAATTGGAAGCATTACCCTCTGAATTCTATCCAGATTAAGCACACTTTAGTACATAATATATGCAACACAGGTATAATTTCTCAGAACATTTAAGAGCCACAGATTTTAAGTACTTGATACAAATTAATTTCATATTTAGAAATAAATATAAAAACTATTTCTAGTTTTTCTTTATAGATGCAGAGCTCAATGACTCTGAATATAAGCAAATTCTTAATATTTACTATCCAATAATTACTTTAAACAAACATTTATTCAGTCTTTCCTATATACCAGGTGCTATCCTAAAAGGCAGGGATAACGTTTTTTACCAAGACAAAAATGGTCGCAGTGTTCACAGAGCTTATATTTTTGTAGGGAAGACTATAAAGAAATAAGAATATATCACATGATAATAAGTATCATGATAAAAATCTATCAGGGTTGTGTGTTAAGAAGTGACTGAGAAGCTATTTCAGACTGGTTGGACAAGAAAAGCCTGCTCATTAAATTTAAAACATTTACCTCCATTTGCTGCCAAAATCGATAGCAACTATTCTTGTATTTATATATAAAAAAGGTAAACATTTTGCCAGGCTGTGACATTATAAATCACCTCATCCAATGGGTATGTGTAAACTCTTCCCAAATACACACAGTAAACACTGATAAACAGATAAGATCACTTTACCTTCAAATTCATTTCTAACACATTCCCACAGAATTTTTATAATAAAACAGAAATGCTGACAAATATACATTTTCTTACTTATATTTTTGTTTACACATTATTTTGCTACACTATAAATAATTTTTAAATATTTGAGTTTACTTAAAAATAAAAATATTCCAACAGAAAGTCTTAATTTTGACTCACCTGTGCCTGTACACAGTGCAGAAGATCTATAAATTTGTAGCCAAATCCAAGAGAAATCTGCAATACAAACAAACAAGCAAACATGAATAAAAAGAAAGAGAATCCTCTTGGACTCATTAGAGTGGATGTGATTTTTACAACCAATATACAAGTAACTCATTAATAACATCTCGCCATTAAATTGCCATGATAAATCAAGAAGTAGACTTGCTGCATTACTTCTATTTGGTTAAAAAAACATAAAATATGTAAGGCCGCATTTCATTGTGAATGACGGATGAGGTGTCTAGTCTACAAATTTTGAGTTCCCACCGTAATTCTTACTACACTTCCTTGCAGCTGCTTAGGTCTCATCAGGAGCACTGGAAGCTGAGAAGCAGAGACCTGAGATCCCTATGTCCAGACTGCGCCCCCTAGGACCAGCCCAGCGCCCAGCACACAGTAACACAGGGCATAGTAAATGTTTGCTGAGTAAACAAATAAATAAAATTCACATCGCAATCTTAATTTGTTGTGATTTATAGTTTACCTGCAAGGAATCAAAAGGCTTGAAACTATTGAAATAAAAATCTAAGTCATAATTGTATAAAGAAGTTCAAAAGTGACTGAATAATTTATCTCAAAAAAAAATCTTGAGTAAAATGATGCAAAAATGATGCCATATAAAAATATACGACAATCTTAACAATTTGTAAGAGCAAATGTAGATAGGGCACCTGGGTGGCTCAGTCATTAAGTGTCTGCCTTCAGCTCAGGTCACGATCCCAGGGTCCTGGGATCGAGCCCCACATTGGGCTCCCTGCTCAGCAGGAGGCCTGCTTCTCCCTCTCCCACTCTCCCTGCTTGTGTTCCTGCTCTCGCTATCTGTCAAATAAATAAATAAAAATCTTGAAAAAAAAGAGAGCAAATGTAGATAAGGAAGAAATGAACATTTTCAATCACAAGGGGAGCTGCTCACCAAATTTCTTCTGGGCGTATGTCTTTGAGAACAAAGAATTTAACTCCAAAGGACCCTGCAGCATTTTTCTGACCCACACAAGAATCACTTCCACTGCACTAAAGAAGTTTGTTTCTAAGATGTACAGTAAGGAATACAAACAAGTATGTGCTTATGCTATTGTCTGTGTATTAATGCTTACTACTTTAATCTAAAGAGGTCGAAAGGGGAGGGAAAGAGAAAAAATTCCATTTTGAGTTTTACCAGGACCTGCTCGGTATGGAGATCATCGAATGTAATGAAATGCAGCTAGGGTATTAGTTAGTGATGATTCACGAAAAACAAAAGAAAATCCGTATGCAAATAAGAAGTTATCACAGTAAGTAAAACGAATGGATTCTCCTCAAGTGGCAGTCAGTGAGTAGTGTGCAATAAACTGTTATGTAATAGGAGTCATCAATTCTTTCCAGCTCTACTGGGGTAAATTTATTCATTATGCTGGCCTACTTAAGCCTATTATAATTCTATACCAACAACTAATTCGCTCAAGGACATCACACTATGCCACAATCAAGAGCTAAAAGTTGTGATTATTAGTAGGAGTGATGATATTAAACTATTATTGCTTGATCTATATTAGTAAGTTTTCACTAACATGCTAAGATAATATGAGGAGAAAGTGCCAATGCACTCTGCTCCCCGAACTCTCTCTCTAAAATAAGTAAATAAATCTTAAGAAAAGGAAAGAAAGGAAATGAAACGAAACGAAACAAAAAAGAAGGTAGCACCAAACAGTGGAAAAACCTTGTAGGGTTAAGTCATCAGACAGACCAGTTTTCAAAACTGGCTTTATCATATAAATACTGCTGCTGATAATATTACTCTATTGTTAGCAGCAGCTTAGGTATGCGACCTAGGAAGTGTTATTGTGGACTCAAATATAAAATGAGGATAATAATGTCCTGTTTGCAGCACCTTGGAAGTATTAAATGAGATGATTACATAAAGCACCTGGTACACAGTAGGCGTTACAATTATTCTACCAAGTATGATCCTGCTAAGCGCTGCTGGCTCTGACAGGTAACTCAGTGAAATGATGAAAAAATAGAAGCTTCAGGCCTGTCCTACACCCCTAAGTAGAACCGATTTTCCCTGGAATGTCCTAATGGTTTTATCTGCCCATAACCCTCCAGAGACACATTAACATGGAGACTACTGGGAAATTTCTGAACCAGGGCTACCTTAAAACTACATCAAAAGTTGAAAAAAACTACCTAATTTCAAATCTTACTATAAAGTTACAATCAAAACAGTGGGGTATCAGCATAAGGATAAACAACAGAAGAGAACACAGGCCAGAAGCAGTCCCACACATTTATATCAATTCATATTCAACAAAGGTCACAAGGTAATTTAATGAGAAAAAGACAGTCTTTTCAATAAATGATGCCAAAAACTATTACACGCATGGAGAGGGAAAAAGAACCTCAACCTTTACCTTGTACCTACCATGTACAAAAAATTAACTCAAAATGGATAGGACCATAGACCTAAAAGTAAGAACTAAACTACAAAACTTGTAGAACATTCTTGGAGGAAATTATTGTGGATTAGAAAAAAAAAATTTTAGATATTACACCAAATGCATAAAATAAAAATAAAGACCATAAAAGAAAAAAAAAAACCTGACAAACTGAACTCCATTAAAATGAAAACGTCTGTTCTTCAAAAGACATAATTGAAAAATGAAAACACAAGCCACAGATGGGGAGAAAATATTGGCAAAATAATTACCTGATAAAGCATGTGCATTTAAAATACATAAAGAGCTAAATAATAAGGATGTCCATCTAGAATGTATAAAGAACTTCAATAACTCAATAATACAACAATTCAACTTTTTTAAATGGGCAAAATATTTAAAGATTTTTAAACATATTATATATATTATAAAAGATACACAATGGGGGGGGCGCCTGGGTGTCTTGGTCCAGTTAAGCATCGGACTCTTGATTTCGGCTCAGGTCATGGTCTCAGGGTTGTGAGTTTGGGCGTGGAGCCTGCTTAGGATTTTCTCTCTCTCCCCCTCTCAAAAAAAAAAAAAAGATATACAATGGGGAAAGTACACAAAAAAGTACTAGACATCATTAGTCACCAGAAAAACAAATTAAAACCAAAATAAAATATGCTAGACATGCAATAAAACATACAGTATTGATAAGGACAGGAAGAAACTAGAACCTTCACAAGACATCCCTTGCTGGTAGGAAAGCACAATGGTATGGCCATTTTGGAAAACAGTTTGGAAGTTTCTCAACATATAAGCCAACAATTTCACACCAAGGTGTGTTTTCACTTCTCTTGGGGACAGACGACATTCAAGCAGTTGTGTAAGGATGATCCTAGCAGTTATGTTTAGAACAGCTGAAAAGTGCAAACAAACTGTTTATCTTTGGAGAATGGATTTTGTAGAATGTAGTACATCATGCAATGGAATACCACTCAACAACAAGGAATGAATTACTCATGGATGCAACAACATGAAACTTAAAAACATGTGCTAAACGAAAGAAGCCAGACACAAAGATAGCATATTATATAATTCTATTAATTTGAAATTTCTAGAAAAAGTAAGACTACAGAGGAAAAAACAGGTTAGTGCTGTCCTGAGTTAGAGAACAGAGGTGGGGAATGCCTGAAAATGGACACAAGAGAACTTTCTGGGCTGACAGACTTGTTCTAAAACTGGATTGTGGGTGATGCTAAAGAAAGATGTATAAGAAACACAAGACACACATAACTGTGTACATTTACTAAAACTCATCCTATAATACACTGAAAATGGGTGCATTTTATGGTATGCAAATTATACCTCAATTTCTTCAATGCTAGAAATACCGTAAATGATTTTTAAAAACATACCTCTATGTACCTGCCCTTTCTTCCTATGTGACAGTTATGATTACTGTGTCAGTTAAGGGATGTAAGGGACAAAGGCAGTTCTAGTAGCAAATGGTATAAACATCTGACAAGAAGAGCATCAATTTGGTTGCACTAATTACACATCATGACTGTGAGGCAAAAAAAATCAGGACTGAGCCCACATCACACAGAAAAAGATTGCTGACAGCATTAAAGCTATAGATTGATGATTTTTCAAAAGGTAACAGAGGGTTAGAAGAAGATATGCTCAAAAAAAAAATTTTTTTTTTAACCGAAGGGTTAGACACAGAGTCAGAGGAAGCAAAGCAAGCTAGAAAGAAAATGAAGTGACACCCACAATACCAGCGAAAAGAGCACTTTATGCCTACCAGAATGAGAGAAGAACCATATTTTGCTGTTTTGGTTTACCAGCATCACCATCATCATCATCACCAACAGCGACAATTTATTAAATGCTTCTGACAGAGAGCTTTATATCTGTTATCCATTTTAATCTTCCTAACAACCCTATGAGGTAGGTATTGCTACTATCACCTCCAGTTTGTAGATAACAGAAACTTAACTGACAAGTGAAGCACTCTGTCCAAGGTCACAGAGCTAATGCAGTGGTAGTATGAGAATTTGTTTTCTTTTTCTTAAAAACACAAAAACTCTCAAACAACTTAACATAAAAGATACCTTTAACTAAGCATGTTTCAAATTATATTACATCAAGAGGAAAGTCATACTCTCAAGACTTAACCATGAGAATTATTTCAGATTATTGAACAGGGCACTGTATTTTTTATTTGATCTATATTACATACATTTTATATAATATAAAAAGGTATCCTAAAGTATAGCTTCCATATTTTAATAAAATATTAAATATTAAACAGTATTATATTAAACATTTAAAATAGTATTATAAAATATTGTAATATTAAGACCCCAAATTTGATGTGCTGCAAAAGTCTTAATAATATAAATAACGTATAAAGAATGTGGACTATATAAGTTAAAATTCCCCTTTTCCCAATTATTAAGATGATGATGCTAAAAGTAACATCTAGACCACTGAATAATAATTAGTAAGTTAACTGATTAACTTCTATATATACTTCAGACAGCTTATGTTTTCTTTGCTTAAAAGTCTCTACCTTCACTGCAGACAATGACTCTTAACTAATGAAACTCTTTAATAATTTTCATTTTCCAAAATCATTTTTAAGATGGTCAACAGTATCATCTCAAGACCCCCTTAAAACATTTAGCTCATAACCTACATATAAACATTAATTAACTTTGTAATTATTCTTTCCAACTACTCATTCTGCCTGTTATACACAGAACTTAAGGTTCTTAAACTTGAGGTTTTGCTTAGAGAAATCTTCAGTTTTCTAGAACTGGTGCTTAAAATTACTGAAGTCCAATCTTAAGATGTTCTTTTGTTACTTTAATTCAGTTTAACAAAATGCTTTAAGTACAGTAATCACAAGTTAAAACAAGTAGAGATTTAGATTTATAATTGAGTAACTTCTATACTAAATGTAAAAAAAGGTTCTAAATAGATATATAGAAAAGGATATATCATCAGTTTAAAAATTCCTAAGCTACAGGCAGGTGTACATATATAATTGGTCCATATGATATAGTGGAAAAAAACCTATCCATCAAATTCATAAATCTCAAATGATCATTCCTTTCATTTTTGTCTCTCACAATGAATGGTCAGAGCCAAATACAATAAAGCAACTATCATAAAACAGTAACTCTTCAACGAATAGTATTCTTGCCCAGAGACAGACTTATAAGAAAAATTAATTTCATACATGTAGATGAATGTACATGCTCACATTTGGAAGAGAACTAAAGATATTAAATTTGAAGTCACTGGGGCACAGGAGTAAAAAAAAAAAATTGTGGAGTGACTAACCTGAATATAGCATTTAAATCCAAAGAAATGATTAAAATTTCTTAGGGAGAAGAGAGAGGCAGAAGGAAGACCAGCAAAGACAAATACTACAGAGTCCAAGAGGAGATAGTTCCAAGAAGACAGTTCTCAATGCTACTGAGAATTACAGTTTCTACTTGATTTGGCAAGCAGAATGTGCTGATGACCTTCCTAAGAACAGTGTCACTGGAATGACAAATGTATAAAGCAGACTAGAGAAGCTGAAAGTATTGACAAATGAATAGGATATAAGGATCTGGACACAGCACGTGCAAATGGCTACTATCATTATTACCTTATGCTAAAATTAATCTTCCCCTCTAGACTCTGAGCTTCTTGAGGGCAAGGGTAAGGTTTCATCCCCCTTTGATTAAGGAAACAACCTGCTGCTGGATTAGTGATTTTTAAACAACATTCCTGCAGAAGTCCTGGGGCTTTAATTAGGGAGCTCAGCCCCAAAATTCACACAATAATATAGTCTTTAATGGCATTACAGGAGAGAATAGAAAAAAATAAGTTAATGAGCAGAAATTAATCTTTCTTAAACAAAGATAAAAGGCTCAGAGATGACTCCCGACCAAGACTAGAGCATGACAACCCAACAACCAATCGGTCTTCCCAAAATAAAAGGCCCCAACACACAAGTAGAATTCTAATTGTTTTTCTCCCAGTAATGCGGATAATCTTTGCCTGTAATGTTTCCTTTCATTCTCCTTAAAATGCGAATAGCTACCGAAGCCTACTGTGTATACCAGAATAGTAGAGGATTTCCATATGTTATCAGTTTATCTTTCACAATAAACCAGTCTGAGAGGAAATGTCTTCCTTCCTTAATAAAATATATACCCTGCAAACATCAACAGTAGAGGAAAGAAATCCATTTAGGGAGAGGACATAGGACTGTGAACTCTTCCCAGAAACTTACCTTCTCCTGAGGTTTTCCTCCCTAATTAATACCGCAAGGACCACTCTGACCAATACGAAATAAGCCTACAAGCCTTCCCTAATATCCCTGACGACAATGCAGACAAGCCTGTGTAAAACTTACCTCAGTACCATGGGGTAACAAGAGGTAAGCAACTGAACCAAAAGAAACACTGAAACTCTATAATCTGCCTACACAGGACAGGGACACAGTCTCTACCCCCAATACCTAACAGTAATTTCAAAAACCAGCCTCACAAGGACCAGCACAAACTTTCTGTCCCCTGTCTGGGTTTTTGTTTTCTCAGGACAGGCCCCTTTCCCCAAATGACTGTCACTGTCAGTTCCTAAAGGGAGACCACACCTTTCAACAGCATATGACCATATTAAGTTACTCATCATTTCAACACAATAAAAGCAATATTCATTAACTACCCCCCCACACACACAGTATGAAGGAGGACAGGAGTCTTCTTAAAAAGATGTTCTGTAACATCCATTTTATAACGAGTAAAAGGTAACACAATTTCCCTAAAATCACAGAATGTGTGATGGAGCTGGGTGTCAACCCCATGTCCACCTGACTCCAGGCACTAAGTTCTTATTACTCTGATTGCCTGGTGGCAGCACCAATCTGTCAAAAAATAAATAAATAAAAGCAGAGGAAAAAGTAGTCAGCAAGCCCTAAATAAATGGTATTTTCCAAAAGTTGAAAACAGTTCACAGGTATGTACAATATACATTCATGGCTGTAATTTTATGTCACAGATAAGTTTTTAGAAGTAGAATTACAATTTTATATAAGATAATTAAATGCAGCAATATTTTACAGAGTTCCAGAAAGAATATGGTATTCCAAAAATGAGCACCAAGATTACTAAGAAAAAAGCTATATGCAACTTAGTACGTTGGAAAATGGAGAGCTTATCCCTGGAGTACAGTTAGTACCTAGTCAAATGTTTATTGTCTGTCTGTAGAATCTCACTGAGTCAACCCATGGATCCAATTGTCATTCAGAAGAAATATTACCAAAAAAGATATTTCATCAGAAATTTGCTTTATTGTGTGGACTTATATAGTTTCCCATTTTGTTAAAAAATTTAAAACGCAATCTTCCATTTTACTACATGTCTAGGTTCTGACAAAAACACTGAAGAACACTGGAGAAAATAGGATCCTATACCATCTTGAATGAAAATTTAGCTCTGGAAGAAACTTGAAAATAACTTGTTATTAACTACTCCGTTTCAATGATGGGAAACTGAGCTTCAAAGAGATTAGTACCTCTACTGACAACAGCAGTACTTCACTCCATCATCCTCTGACTAAAGTTTTTATGAACCCCAAAACAAACACTAAAGACACTGGTCTTCCCATCATATCTTAACTAACTGCTATGGAAATCATCATCAAATATATGTCAACCTTCGCATCACAGAAGGGCATTATGTACACTAAAAGGTGTGAGAGGTTTGCAACTTAGTTGTGAATCTAGAACATGTAGAGAAAACATCTAACAATACAAAATATAACTAAAACTTCAAAGATCTGGAAATGAGCTTTCTAACATCCAAAATATACAGAATAACGAGGAGAGCTACCTTTTGTTTTAAGTATCAGGTACTACTTGCTGTGACACAAATTTTACCAGCATTATTTTCCCAAAAGTAGGTTTTATCTACATGGCATCTATCAATCCCATTTTGCAGGTGAGGAGGCTAAAAGTCAGAGAAGTTAAGCGATTTGCTGAAGTTAAAGCAAGAGGAAGAAGTAGTAGTGGAATCAGGTCCTTGTGAATTCAAGCCCTCCACTTCTCCCTGTTGTTTTCCAGCACAGCTCCTCCTGCTGGGCGCTACTCCTCTGCACTTCTGGCTCCACCCCCCCCCCCCAAAACAGGTTGGTGTCAAGAAGATGCTTTCTTACATCCAGCTATTACAGAAAAGCCACAAGTATCATTCACCCAACAAATCCACTCAGTTCAACCTGGTGAGTCGCCCCAAGATTATTCAATTATTGGCCTGTTATGCCTATATTAAGCAAAGAAAATGGAAGAAATACTGATAGTGTAGGCTAAAAGACAGGTGTGAAGAAAAAAATTTTACGAGTTGTGACAGAGAACTTTATCCAACACAAGGAACTGAATTTAAAAAGAAAAGAAAACAATTCTAAAACCTAAGGTGGAAGAACATGCAGTGGCTGATGTTTCCCTCCATCTGGGAATCTCCAAGTCCAAGGGCATATACAAATGTCCACAAAATTTTCTAATATCCTATTTTCCTTTCAATGACAATCCAAAATTACTTATATGGATATGCTACACCCGATGGGTGACCATTATCATCACTGATAACTTGCTGCCACTGCATTTCAGTACCTGCATTTAGGCTTACAATTGGAGCACACACTAGTATTATTTTAATGTCTTTCATATCAAGTCTTGAGGGACAAAGTTTCCTATTTAAGGAAAGAAAAATAACGGGGGAGATCTGGAGTATCTTTTTTTTTTTTTAAAAGATCTTATTTATTTATTTGACAGAGAAAGAGAGAACACAAGCAAGGGAAGGGGCAGGGAGAGGGAGAGGGAGAAGCAGGCTCCCCGCTGAGCAGGGAGCCTCATGTGGGACTCAATCCCGGGACCCTGAGATCATGACCTAAGCCGAAGGCAGGTGCTTATCGACTGAGCCACCCAGGCGCCCCTGATCTGGAGTATCTTCACACAGCTAATAGTAAAGGCTGAGCTCAACGGAACCTGAGCTCAGCAGATTGTGAACAACAACTCTGTTAGGACCAGGCAACATCACATGGTGGCGTTAATTTAAATCTTATTTTGTTGCATAGGTCCTAATGAAAGTAAAATCTTTCTGCACTGAAAAAGAATCCAGTAGCATATACTAAAATGGGTGTTTCTCAGAAGGACCATTATACCAGTCAATTCCCCCATTATTTACATAATAAATATGGATATGAAATGTACATTTAAAAAATCCTTCAGGTACAACTTTTTTTTTTTAATTCTGCTGACAGATCAAAATAAGGCCCCTACCAGAGTGGTTCCTAAAATGTCTGAGTGTAGCTCAAGAACAAAGTTTTTCTAGGTTTAAACCTAAATGAGAAAAAAATGTAGAGCTTTATTTTTCTATAAAGCTAAATTTTATTAAATTTGAGGATTCTCCTTTATTATTAGATTGTGAGCTTATTATAATTGTGGGGTTAAATTTTCCTTCTATTTTCTGAAATGGTGGTTGTGGCTGATAGTCATTTTTTTTTTCATGTAATAACTTGAAAAATTCAAAATCTGACAATCCTGTGTCAGTTCCCTAGATTTTGGGGGACATTTTTAATAATACATAAAATCAAAATCTCTAGGTACCACTGGCCCATCTAATATGAAATGGTGTATTTCTACACACGTGTGTGCAAAGGTTCATGCACACACACGCACGTGTGTGCACACACACACACAGATATACAAATATAGGTACTCCCTACTGGCACCATGGGGAAAATTCATTTGGAGCATGAACTCCCAACCAAAAAGTTCTTGCTTCTACCCAAAGAAATTTTTAACGCTCCTCCCTCACGCAGGTCTAGGACAAAGAGCACTCCAGGCACTCAAGCCACAACACAGTGTGGAGATGGGGAGAAAGGAGCTATCATCAGGTCCCTAAGTACTTAACAGTGGACATTTTGGTGAACATCCTAAATAAAACCACAGCCTAATAAGGTTAATAGTAACAATGGCAAGTAATACATAAAGAATAGAAACTGTGGAAGATTCGTGACAGCAATAAACTCTTAGCCACTCCTCTCACTGGGAAATGAAATATAACTGCCCTCCCTTGACAATGGGGTTGCCTTAGTGATTGGTCTGACCAACAGACTGGGGCAGAAGTGATATTCTGGGACTTCTGAGCTTTGAACCTGCAGCCTAGGACTTTGGAACCCTTTAACTCAGAGTCTGAACCACTACATACGTCTGATTACCTTGAAACCACCATACTCTGAGAGAGCCCAACCTAGCCACGTGAAGAGGCCATATGAAAAAGATATGCTCAGTCAGGCCCCAGTCATCCCAGCTCCTAACAGTTCCTGCTCATATCAGCTGAGACCCCACACATCATGGAACAGAAACAAGCCATCCCTGCTATGCCCTGTCCAAATTCTTAACCCACAGAATTATGAGATATAATAATTTAAGCAATAGATAACTAGAATAAAAACCAACAGCTTTTCATAAATAGTAAAAAAGACTTTAAAGCAAAAAGGAAATGTCTCAGGAAGACTAGCTAGAAAACCAGAATGGTATCAAACACAAAGGAGAATTATGGTGCATAAGGTAAATATAAATCCACTTATTCACTTATCCAACAAATATTTAAAATACCAGGACCTATAAATGGGGATATAAAGAGGCTCTGGAGGTGTTTAAAAAAAAAAAAAAAGCTCTGACTTCAAGGAACTTACAGACTAGAAAGTATTATGTATAATAGTATCTTCTTGTATACCTTTTAATGTTTTTCACAAAAATAACATAATCAACAATTCAGATCAAACCAATATGCAGACCAATCTCAGGGTTTGAGTTCCTCTATGAGAAGGAAGTGAAGATTGAATCAAAATCCCACAAAAGGTCATTTGAAGTTTGCAGTATCTAAGCATGCCTTAGTTAACTATAGTATATAGCAAAATGTTTGGATTCTCATTTCAGACTATAAATTCAAGGCATGCGTAACTAATCCTTTTTATTTTTTCTTCATAAAGTATCAGGTTAAAGAACCTTTTAGAGATATTATTACAAATATTCCAAGTAGACCTTTTCTATTTTATTGCAGTCGAGATTCGGGGACCCAGAATGGGAAAAGCAAGAAAGGTCAGTAGTAAGTTGTTGTTTTAACACGATTTATTTCTGTCTAGGTGTGCTACAGTTAAACAAACACACTATTACAGTGACTAAAATAATTTTAACTGCTTCTTTTATTAAAGCATAGACAATTTAACCTTTCATATTATTCTCAGGGTTCTAAAATTATTCACACTTTTTCTATTTACAGTATTTCTCTATTCAAATTTCACATGAGGGCAAAAAGAACACAAATAGAGAAAATTATTTTACCAGGTTTGTTTTTTTTTTAACTAGGTATTTTTAAATACAGGAAAATGTTTGATCTCATGTTATAAAAGAATGCAACAGTAAATAAGTATGTTCATGGCCTCTTGGCCCAAAGACCATAGCATGTCTTAAAATCATTGGCACCTAACAAACCCTCTGTAGAGGGTACTCAGCAAATATGTATTGACTGATAACACATTTATTTCCCAGTTATTTTTTAAGTGTGGCCAATAAAAATAAGCAATGCTATTTTCTGTCTTCATAAATATTTGAGGCAAAGAAAAAAGCATAATGTTTTTAAAAGTGGTCACAAAGAAACATACCTTCTCATTTTCTCTTCAAAACACTGAAAGAGGTATGGTGGAAGGGGTATGTTAACAAATTCTATGTGTGCTAAATGTCAAAATAGTGAAGGTGTGACAAATAGTAACTTAAATTATAAATGGCCTGTGTTTATCTTTTCTCTCATAATTTCAGTTTTAGCACATTACACAGTAATTTGTCAGAGTTTCTTTTTTAAAACATGACACAAAAGAAGAAAAAATCTGCTAAAAAGTAATTCCTTAATATTTTAGCCAAAATATACTATAAAAGTCAAAAGAGAGTACTGAACAAGAATTAGGAACTTTAAAATGATAATACTAACATTTCATTACAAAAAGTAACACTATCTGGGAGGAAGATACTCAAGAATATCTGACTCAACAGGTAGCTCATTGTTTCTCTCTTCTAGACTGCTCAGGAGGCTAGCATGGAATGAGAACATGGGTCAGGAGACCTGGCCGTCCTCCTAGATTTCCCTATAAGACTCAAGGCCAATCACTTACCATCTCTGGCTTCAGTTCCTCAGTGAAAAAAAAAAGAGAGTGGCACAATTATCTCCAAATCCCACTTTAGCTCTAAAAAATTCTACTGTCCTCAGACAAAGGGCCATTAGTCTAAATAAATAGGGTTTGAAGACACCACATCTTCTATTTGCTTAATATTAAGGCACAACCATTTCCTTAATCTTACATTAAACTTTACAAGTTTCAAACACCTACAGATTATTTTTCTCTTATTTTATCTTTACAACAGTTCTGTGAGGTGGACTTTGAGTATGTAATTATTATGCGCACTAGGCAAATGTCAAAAAGGAGGTTCGGTGAGATTATGTGATTTGATTAAAGTCACTCAGTCCACCCCCCCCCCAAAAAAGCCTAGAAATCAGGTCTTCTGACTCCCTGCTTTGCTTAAACTTCCAGGAAAAGCCACTTTTAAACTACAAAATAAATTATATACCAGTAAGAAAGGAAAAAATATGGTGGCTACATTGTTTCTTTAAACCTTAATATCCCAGAGCTTAAATTCCCTAAGATAACACAATTTTGGGCCTTTATGTCTCAAAATTATTTTCAACAAAACCCCACTGGCTTAAATGTGTTATAAAAATATTACCACATATCAAAGTTCCCTAAATTGATGCATATTCCTTGACAAAAAAAGGTTCATGGTAAAATAAATTTGAAAATATATGTAGATTAATAATGTACATAAGCTTTTCATTTTCACAATTTCACAAATGTGTTGATCAATATAAAAAATACCAACTCACACTCTAAAGCACTTTTATTCCAATGAGCCCATCTTCAAAAATACTTCCATATTTTTTTAAAGAAATTGATTTGCTAAGCAAAAAAAAATTACTATAGTTTTCTCTTACTTCCCCAGTATATATATTTTTTCATATTTTCTGAAAAGGTGAAGTATCTTACAAGTGTACATTTAATGTGACAGTGTTTCTTTTTATTTTTCCTGGAAAGTTGCTAATCCAATACTGTACTTCACAATAAACAGCAACTTGGAGTAGAGGAACTACTGTAAAAATCTTCTCATAAAGTGTACTCTCGGTGACACAAATGACTTCATATGAAAACATTTCCCTCAGTAGTCATGCTCAATCAATTACCCAGAACTGACACTGAAGAATCTGAGAGGAGACCACAATTCATATAGAAGCATACACTGTGAAGAGGTATTAGCAAAGACATGTAATTAGAGGAAAATATTCATTAGAGCAATAGTACTTGAACCAATCTTAAAATATTATAAGGATTCGTGTCTAAAATTGGGAGCAAACATTTATAAGTAAAGGGTGAGTCAAATAACTTAATTACAAGGCCCCAGTTAACCTAACAGTGACATGGAAGCAACTATAAGTGTGATTTTCTGCCTTATTTATAAAATAGCAAACTCCGAGGTAAAGGCTTAATTGGCTAATCTGAATGTATCTTGTGCTCCTGATTTTATAACACTTGATGAATATATTTAAGTCCCAAAGGAATGAGACATTTCTAACCCTTCCTCCAGACAACTATTAATTCTCTAATACAAATTAACCAAATACACTTTCTTCTTACTTCCATCTAATGATGTTTAGCAGGACCAAAAATACTTTCAAATGCGTTTGGAAATATAAGGCAGCTTAGGAACTTGAGCTGTTTTTAGTAATGGTATTTTAAAAGTGGTAGAACTCACCACTTCAGGCAAAGAGGTATGACTTGTCACTGGTAATAGTGGTAACATGGCAGAGTGAAGAGAGCTATTTTGAGAAAATAAGAGATTGTGGGTTCTAGTCTCAAACCTCACTCTTCCCCTCATATACATGAGATTTAATGCTTATGTAATTCACAAATTAAATGTTTAAAAATGAAAGAAATTACAGCAGAATAAGTTATGTATTCATTTTTTAAAGTTACATCAAAAAAATCTTTTTTAGGAATAGAAGCAGTCGGTGTTGCCTAAAAAATTTTGGTATTTCTGTTCTTCCTAATCCTTAAATGTTTACACAAGTGTTCCCCCCCCCACACACCCCTACCCACTTCTCTCTTACATCCATTTTAGAACGTGGAAGGTAATTCTCAGATACAGAGTAAATTTCAAAAGCCACTTCCTTGTCCACAAATACATGAACAAGTCATATTTTAAAATAAAGCACAGAATACCACAAAAAGACTCACAAAACTATCAAAGTATAGTATACATCACCAACCTATAGTTATCCTACTTTCAGCTATGGAGTAAAAGCCACATTTGTGCAAATGAGTTTAGACTCCAAGTGCTCGATTAAGGAAGATGAACAAATCTAAAAATCAAGACTTACCTATAAAATGGCAAAAGTAAAAATGTGCTCACATACTATGATTATTAACATTAAATAATAAACATTAAAACACAATTTTTAAAAAACAATAACTAGAGTAATAAACATTTATTGACCTGGAAAGATGGTTACAGTGTATTGGCAGATGTAAAAAGCGACTGTAAAAATAAAATATAATGTATGATCCACCCCCCCCAAAAGAAAAGAGAAATAACAACAGTATTTTTTGGAAGGTCACATCAAAAAGATGAAACTACCCAAACTCCATGACACAATACGCTTCTATCAGGGAAATAGGTAAGAAATCTGCACTCTGCAGATTGCTAAAATGGGCCATTTATTCACCTTCAGTTCATTTTCAAGTACAACACTGGGAAGTGAGAGCCTTGAAATGCTCTTTGAATATGTAAGCAAGCAGTATTTATTTCCTAAGTATAAAATATAACTTAAAAAAATAAGCCTAATGGAAAAGATTAACATTTAAGCATTCTGAAATTTTTCATCAATAGTTAAGCTTCTTTTTTTTGAATATAAAAATTGTATTTGTGTGTATGAAGAAAACCACTGCCTTTCTCAGCTGTATTTTTAATGACATGCCTTCTAACTTTGAGAATTTAACCATTTCTCACTGATGAGCTCTCTTCAGACAGACTACAGAAACATAGCTCTGGGTCAGTAATCAATGCTCTCCAGAGGACATTTCCTTCAAGTTATCATTCCTTTTAACCAAAACAAGTGCAGAAATAATAAACCCTACGCACACTGACACTACTCACTCCTACATATCCGAGCCTTTTATTTGAATGCCTCAATTTCCAACATGTTCCATAAAATACCGGTAGGTAAGTAAGTTTTGGAGTGCTAAAGAAGATAGTGCACTGTGCTTTGTAATGACTTCTTGACCATATCTTATTAGAAATCAGGTAAGATACTTGACACTGATTATAAAGGACTAATCATCCAACTTGTTAATGTAGAAGAAGTCTTTCCATCTGTGATTTCTTCTTCCTTTATTTTGGCTATTTCTTTGGGCATTGAATACCACTAAGTAAAAGAAAGGGTTGAGAAAATGAGGTAAAATTCCAATGTATGAACTTCATCCCCAGTAAAAGCACTTAAAAAAAACAAAACTAACAGAATAATCTCTTAGAGACCTAAAAGAAAATACACTAAAATCCTAAAAGTGGTTGTGTGAGGATGGTGCCATTGTGGGTAAATTCTTTAATGTCCACACCTTCTAAATTATAACCCTATTACCAATAGTTATATTTAAACCAAAGAGTGAAAGAATTGTTGAGGACATAAGTTAAAACTAATGATTTCAAGTATTTTTAACCACCCTGGGTTTATTTTCTGTAAGATAAAAAGGAAGTTGCCTATATAACTTGGCAATGTAAACAAATACAAAAATATCTCAAAGTTATTCCCTTCTCATGGTCTGGTGTGAAGGAAGGGAAAGGAATAAAGGAAATGAAAGCCATGAGTACACACTCACAAACCAAAACCACAAGAAAAATAATCTAAAACCAGACTATAGGAGGCAAGAGAAAAGCAAGACTCTCTACATAAGAAGTGATTTTGCAACACTAATAGGGCAAACCCACATTCCTGCCACAAGCCTCCTGCTTTCCAAACAGGCCACACAGCTGGCGGTCTTGAAAGCTTTCCAGATAGGAACCAAGATAGTAAGAGAAATCTGTAGGTCCCAGGACTGAACTAAGCCCTAATCTGATTCTGATGAAACATTACCCTGCTGGGGTATAAGATTAAGGCAGTCAGAAACTCAGTTAAATAGGTGATTATAACTTTTATAGAAAAAGCCGAAAGAAACATTGCTCTGAAATGGGCCTCTTTAGTTAATAATGAACTGTCCAAAGTATTGAAAAGTACATGCAAGCTTTCTAGGGAGAAAAAGGTATCCACATGATGCACAACATAGGGAGGTTGCAGCACCACGCTGAGAAATAATTTAGAGGTATGCCTCGTGTAAAACCTGCTCTTGGACAACTATGTTTGTGTGACTTTATTAAGAGTCTAGTTTCCTCTTGAAGTCAAAGCACCATGTGGTTGAAAAGAAAGTCTCTCTAGATTTGGAGACTGAACTTTGTTTACGAGGGCTCCAGGACTGTTTAATGCACTGTTTTAAAAGACACCGTGTCTTCACCAAGCCCAGGGAGCATCTCCTATGAAACTATCTCAACCAACTCCAAGAAGCTAGACACCTTCCTACACAAATCCCAAACACTATCTCAATCCCTACAGAACTCTCTAAAGCAGCACTCTGGTTTTGTTTTCAGGACATTCAAGAAATTACTCATCCAAAAGAGATCTGAGTAGGTTTACCTGAAGAGCTGGCTGTGCTACACCCATTTTCTTCCTCACCGAGGAAGTAGTGATACTAGGACATTCTTCACCAAACAGGAAGGAAGTAAAACAGCTTTCTATTATACTAGGAATGCTTTTTCTTTTTGAAGTTAGAGCATACCTCATAAATTTGCTTCCTAGATAATGCTTTCCTCTACGTTATAAAATACAGCTTTTGGAGGAAGGCAGAATGACAAAGCAGATAAACCTATCTATAAACTGCCAATAAGTTACTTATTTCATCACATCACCTAAATATAGCACTAAGGAAAATCATCATGTTTTCTATTAAATATACACTGATAACCTATACCACAATATTTTTGGCATGGTTCTTACTGAAATCTGCTTCCGTCACAAAGTCATTGTGCCTCTAGATCTTAGTCAAGACTATTAATATGAGTTCATTCTTATTATGAAGATTTACTGATATTTAAGATAAAGAGTAGTGATTATTATGACACAAATGGCATAGATAAATGTTATGAGCTTCCTGGGGCATCTGGGTGGCGCAGTCTGTTAAGCGTCTGACTCCTGGTTTCGGCTCAGGTCCTGATCTTGGGGTGGTGAGATCGAGTCCCCCGTCCCGCTCCACGCTCAGCACTGAATCTGCTTAAGACTTTCTCTCCCTCAGGGAACCTGGGTGGCTCAGTCGTTAAGCGTCTACCTTCGGCTCAGGTCATGGTCCCGGGGTCCTGGGATTGAGGCCCACATTGTGCTCCCTGCTCAGTGGGGAGCCTGCTTCTCCCTCTCCCACTCCCCCTGCTTGTGCTCTCTCTCTTGCTGTGTCTCTGTCAAATAAATAAATGAAATCTTTAAAAAAAAAAACAAAAAAGACTTTCTATCCCTCTCCCTCAGCCCCTCCCCCTGTGCTCTCTCTCTAAAATAAAGAAATAAATCTTTTAAAAAAAAATGTTATGAGCTTCCTTTTCACTTAGAAAGCAGTATTCATTCCAAGTACAGAAAACCACAGATTTCAGTAAGCAAGACACCAATTATTTATGATTACAGGCAATACTGTAAGAGCAATATGAAATTTACTAGTATTATTCAAAATGTTACTGGCTAGCTCCATTATCTGGATTTAAGTACAGTTTTCCCTTTAGTATCCTCATCTCTGAGAGGTTTTAAGACATAATAAAACTCACATAAGTTTTGGACCCCAATAAACCAATGTTCAAATACTGACTTCGCCCATTTACCATTATGTATGATCCTGAACACGGTAATTTAAAACTTCTCTCCACCTTAGTTTCTCCAACTGTAAAATGGGAATAATATGTACCATGTTGAGTTTTTTAGTGTATAAGGAAACAGAAGAGAAGTAAACCACATATGGAAGGGTCTGGTCCATAGCAGGTGCCTGATAATTACAGCAATGACTATAATCACTACTGAAGTGGCAGACATCAACCAACTAGCCAAATAGTCACAAAAGTGAAATGCTCAGGACTTTCAGAAAGATTTCAAAGAATTTGTTTTAAAACTGTTTTTACACTTGTATTTCTAGGTGCTACAAAGCCAAATAGCATCTCTGTCATTAGGCTCTTCTACTAGGTACTTTCTTGACGTTAGTGAGAGGCAAGCAAGTATTCCATCACTACTTGAAACCCAAGGACTGCCAATTACTGAGTCAGATTTAACTACTACATAAAGTACTCAGACTATGCTAAACACTTTGGGAGGCTCATCAAATTTTTCAACAGCTAGTCAGTGAGTATTTATTGAGTCTACTGTGTATACCAGCTTGTATTGGCACACACATCAATGATCAAACATAATCCTTGCCCTCAAAGAGTTTACCATCTACAGGAAATAAACAAATGAGGAATTAAAGAAAAATGCAGGAAAATATGATATTCTTAGTATAATAGCTGGCTGAAGATCGTTATGCAGAGTGATTGGTGGACAACTGATATTCACTGGAAAACCTTCTTTGAGTCAGTCAGGTTTTTTTTTTTGTTTAAAAACAGGAGAGAGTATCATGGATGACTAATAGATGAGAGGCAGTTATAAATATAAATTACAATTTGGACATTGAATGTAGCAACAGTAAGAAAGCACATCAATGCAGGATGAAACATAAGTAATTTTCACAGTGAAAAGCAAAATTATCTGGGGTAGGAAAGGAATAACATTTAGCAAACTTTTAAAAAGTTATTGATTTTAGAGTGATAACAGCCTAATCTGGAAATTTAATACAATTTCTTAAATGAGTATTGGACACATTAACTCCTTTGCTATTTATTCAAGCTGGGGTGGGGGAAATATTTGCGTGAGGATACTGAATTTATTACCAAGACCAAGTTTCTATAAAACAATGGGTAAATCAAATTGCTGATTATATAGTCATGCTGTCTCACTCAGTAAATATTGCCTACCAAATATTTTTAACCTTTCTGTCATCTGGTGTGAGCCTGAGTATAACTTCCAGATTTTCTAGGAAAAAATAAATCCAAAAAAGGGCTAAAATTTAAAGAATAATACATATATGTATATGTATACACAACTGTTCAACTATTATATGGCAAGTTACCAGGAGTCCCACAGCAATCCTGATCCTCAGAAGGGATGAACACACCTCCCTGAGCAATTCAGGGTCCCACTTCCTTGGGCCCAGACCTTCAACTGCCCCCATGACTGGTCCCATACATCTAATGAGTTCTGCAACTATCTATTTTTCCTCTCTCTCTCCCGATCTGTCTTAAATAATAAAGCAGTCCATTTTTTAAGACTTACATTCATATGCCTAAGGTACATATTCTTAGGACAAAATATACCAAATAAGCTGGTGATTACTTCACTTCAAATTACTCTATCGTCCCCATCCTATCAATATATATATATGGTATCTGACTCCAAAAAGATATACTGACGTTTATTTTGTCAATTTGTGTCCAAAATCTAGAACAAATTTCACTCATTTATTCCCTATAAATTTATCAAGCACCAGGCGCCAGAGGGTATAAAAAAGTTGTATTAATACTGTCCTTACTCTTACAGAATGTACCCTATAAACCAACAATCTCTAAAAGAAAATTAATACCCTTTCCTAGTCATTCCAAGAAGATTTTGCCGTCCCTGGAACTTGCTCCATAGAGTGTTAGAATAGGTCTTCTGTTTCCAAATTTGGCCTCAGATCTGCAGCAGCTCCTTCAAGTGAAGTCAGTTCTACCTTTCTCCCTTTAATGAAGTTATTATTCACTCTGTTCTTTTTAGATTTTCCTTTTTAAGATTATAAAATAAATGTTCATTTTGAAAAATAGAGAAAAGTATGAGAAATATGTGCACTACAATCCCTCTACCCCTAAAGCACCTTTTGTTAATAGTTCAGCTCTATTTCCATTTAGCGTATTTCTTTCACGTGTTTTTCTATACATATCTTTAAATGATTAGATTTAATTCTAACTAACCATTTACTATGTTATTTTTCCCTTACCATTATTGCTGTTGCTTTCTTAAGAACATATCAGCATTTACTTAACCATTTCTTCCCCATTTACTGTTTCACTGTTTACAGAAACTGCAAGATGGAAATCTCTGTACATAAATCTTCATCTAGATATACGACTACTTCCTTGAAGCAGAATATTAGGAATGGCATTCTGAGGTCAAAAGATATGATCGACTGTAAGGCAAGGCTCCTGATCTCTGAAGCCAAAGTGATTTTCAGAAAATACCAATTTATACCACAAACCAGCAGTTCATGAGTATGTTCTTTAATCACAGCCTAATTAACAAAGGGCAGGCTCGTTCATTCATTCATTTTACTAATCTGAGGTAGAAAATGGCATCTTACTACAGTTTTCACTTGTATTTTTTTATTTAAGGATCTAATTTTCGGGGTGCCTGGGTGGCTGTTGTTAAGTGTCTGCCTTCGGCTCAGGTCATGATCCCAGGGTCCTGGGATCGAGCCCCACATTGGGCTCCCTGCTCAGGCGGGAAGCCCGTTTCTCCCTCTCCACTCCCCCTGCTTGTGTTCCCTCTCTCACTGGCTCTCTCTGTCAAATGAATAAATAAAATCTCAAAAAAAAAATCTAATTTTCATAGATGCTAAAATGAAACTTAGCTTTCCCCCACAATCTTTGACATGGGTGGCCCATTAACTTGGTCTAGCAGTCTGGTCTTTCTGGCCAAAGCTTAGTCACCTCTACCTCATCATCTCATAAATGGAAGCCATTACCACCAACATTCTAAGCGCAGACACTTCTCCCCAAGACACACCTACCATATTAGTGACAGAGACAACTCAAATGGAGCCACCAGCAAACCAGCCTGTACTACTCTTTACCTCCCCCATAACTAACTGGCAAGACAAGCCAAAAACACTGGGTTAACATTTAACAGATTTCCACAGAAACTCCAACTGTTCTTAATAATATTTTTCTCAATTTTCCCTTAGTACCTATACGATATACTTCAATGTAGTACTATTTTCAAAGCTGTATAGTACTTTTAACACAAACTGCTGAGTCTGTGTATATATATATATATGCATATAAATTACACACCTTCTTACCTTTATTAAGTTACCACCAGATACATAGCAGTCTATATATATGCATAGGGCACACATGCTCTTACCCTTATTATTTATGTTTTCTCATATACACGTGAAAGGATACAGGTATTTCACTGTTACTAGTTCAAAATGGTGACAGCAATAAAACTAATACAAATAAAGTTACAGAAAACTGACCCTTCTGTTCTTCAAATAGAGAGAGACAGAGAGGAAGAGCGTGCAGAAGCACAGCGCTGTAATCCCTACAATTATACAGAGAATTTAAAGTAACTTGAAGGGCATGTCTTTTGAAAAATTATCTGTAATATGGAAGGTTCACACAAGCAAGTTTTTAATTTTAATTTAATGTTACTTATATATGATGAATCAGGAAGACTGTTGGTCATATCCTCAGGGATCCAATGTTGAAGATTTAAGCCCCAAAGCTAGTGAAGTGCCCTTGTACCTTATGCAAATTTACTCCTAGACACATTGGTAGCTCTAAGCTATTTCCCCAACAGTCATGATCTTCCAGATGCATAAACGGTAGAATAGGAGAGGTGGTGAGAAATTTAACTTTCAGTGGTTTTAAACTTTCAAGTAAATTTATTGGTGGCAGTTCATAAATTCAACACTGACTTACAAAAGGCAGAAATGGTCTTAAAAAAATAAAAGGCCTCAGCTGCCTCACTGAGGTTCTAATAAATAACTTATTTACTGGGTTTCTCTAGAGACGGCACTCTCGATAGGACAATCAGTAACTCACTCAGTCCTGTCCCATAGCTCTTTATCAGCAACTAACTCACTTCACTGCCTTTGCTTAAGCTTTCCTTGCCCAACCTCAAAATTTTCCATTTCTATTACAAAATTACATATATTCTTGAAGTTCACCCAGAGAGGTTAATACATCCTGCTTTATGTCATCTCTTTCCTTACAACACAAGCATACATGACCAGTCTTCAAATCAACAACAATCTTACCATCTATTCGTTCACTTTTGGGATAATGGTATTATGCAAGGAATATACCTAAAATAAGTTCACTATGCCCAGTAAAAGAATATTGCAGTATGTCTCCTGTTCTCATAGATGCATACCTACATTTATCCTGAAATTCTTATAAAATCCATAATCATTACAATCCATTCAAATACTGTCCAAAGGATACCCCAAAGCTTTCTAAGGACCAACCTGCTTTAACTGATTATATTTCAAAGTATTTTAAACAATTCTTCAACCCATTCTCTTTAATAATAATAACCAAAAAATAGTGGATCAATCACAATGACTGAGTTAATTCACTTAAAAGCTTAAACAAAGCAGCAATACAATCTGACAATATGAGTTCACAAGCGACCACAACATCCCAGCTAAAACAAACCCACGAAACTGCAGAAGGAAACCTACCTGGATTTCCAAAGTCATGTTTAATCTTACTAGAGAAAGCATTCATACCCTAGATAATATGATTAAATACTGATGTATTCAAAGAGTTGAAAAAACAGAATGAAGATAGATAGATAGGTTTTTAAAGCTGCATTACCTACCAAGTGCTTCCAATAATCCTCAGTCCTTTGGGAGACTGCATTTTAATGAAACAACGACATGCATCCCAGAGGCTCAACCCACATTTCCTGATTTCTATGACAAAGATTGTCATTAACCTACCAAGATCACCAGGAATGCAGTACCAGTGTGGCCACACTTAAATAAACCTTTCATCTACTTGAGCAAAACAAAAACAGTATGAAACTGGTATGGCAAGTTATACAACTCAGCACTATTATACATTAGTTTCAGATGAGACCGCCTGACTAATCAGCGTACCTGAGACTCATACAGGAAAGCCAAACACGTGGAACTTGCACGAACTTGGAAAAACAAGAACTGATCAAGTCAAGCCATTTTTAGCAGAATAACTTACTGTAAGATTATGAAAACCACCCAATGAATAAAATTCTAGATCAGGTCTCATAGATTATATGTAACTGCTGCATTTCGAGGCAAAAAAGACCTTGATTTTTCAGTGATAAAAGTCATTACTGAGGTCTTCTACAATTTGTAAATTTGTGAATAAAGACCTTTACCATCTTAAAGTCCTTTGAAAATTCCCTTAAATAAAATTCTGAATGAAATAAGTAGTTTCTAGAATATTGCACTTGTCCTTATTGTAGGAAAAACTTTATTAACATCAGTGATGAAACAAGCAATCAAGGCTCGCTTATAAAGACAGGGATTGGAAAAAAACAAACAAACCTCAGCAGTATGTAATTAATCTCTATATATGAATAAGTATATACATTTATATTAAATATTTTTTCATTCTAAAACATAACTTTCAGTTTGCATCTCCCTGATACAAAACTAGATACCCTCCTAGAGTAAGTAAAATTAAAAAGGGAAAAAATAAGACTGAGATACCAACATATGATAAGCAACTAGAACCCCTATACATTGCTGGAGTGTAAACTTGTACAAACACTTAAAAAACTGATTGGCAGTACCTACAAAAGCTCACCATACATTATTCCCAAGAGAAGTAAGTGTACAAAACATATATAAAACTAAAACCACAGAAGCACCTGGGTGGCTTGGTCGGTTAAGTGTCTACCTTCAGCTCGGGTCGTGATCTCAGGGTCCTGGAATCGAGCCCCGTGTTGGGCTCTCTGCTCAGAGGGGAGTTTAACTTGTCCCTCTCTCTCTGCCCCTCCTCCCACCCGTGCTCATTCTCTCTCTCTCTCAAATAAATAAAATATTTTTAAAAAAACTAAAAACATATAAAGAATGTGTATAGCAGCTTTATTTACAATAGCCAAAAAATGGAAATGATCCAGATGTCCATCAATAAGATTGAATACATAAATTGAATGTATTCACGTAACAGAACACTAAGCAGCAATGAAAAAAGAAGAAACCAACACTACATGCTACAACATGGATGAATCTCACAGATGCAATACTGAGCAAAAGAAGCCTGATACCAAAAACTACATTTATATGATTCAGTTTTTATAAAGTTCAAGAACAGGCAAAACTAATCAAGAGGGGACAGAGATCCATTTATGGGGATCAAGATCAGAAGAGTTATCTAAGAGGGGCACTAATGAGACAGGGCACACAAGAGAGCCTACTGAGCTACTGGAAATATTCTCTATATTGATGTGGGTAGGATTTACAAAGATGTATATATATTTACACACATGCAAGTCCTATTCCATCTTACACTTACTGGCTTCCCGACTTTCAGTAAGTTTTAACCTCTCCAAATCTAACTTTTTTCCTCTATAGGATGGGGATAATACCTTTGATATAGTGTTAATAGTAAGATTATATAACATTGAAAAAATAGTAATTGTTATTACCTCATTTCTTGTTTGCATCAAAGGAGGAATGTGGTGAAAGGATTTATGAATGTCAATAGTAAAAAGCATGAGCTGACATTTATGGGGAAAAATCAGACACAATAAATGAAAATCTGTACTAGTCTGATGCCAAATAGTATAAAAACAAAAAGTTGAACACAACAAAAATTCATGTGCAGTCACAAGAAAAAAAATTATGTAATCTTAAAGATTATGAATGTGTATAAGATACCTAGGAAAGATTTCTAGTTGAAGTGGTTAGATAAAAGCAATTCTAACATCTAAAGGTTGGTTATCTTCAGTCATCTGAAAAAGGGAGTTACGCAAAGCAAAGAGATAAGAAATTAATACAGTAATTTTTCTCTTAATAAAATTTATTATCTAAAATAAAAACTTTCAAAAAAATAAAAAATAAAATAGATAAAAACTTTCAATTAGTTAATTTATTTTAAAGCCTCTCATCCCCCCATTCACTTAAGAGGAGTCAGCATAGAAAAGAGTTCTAACGCTGAGGAGAGAATTAGTTCATTCCAAATTGCTCATAACGGCATTTAATTATAAAAAGCAAACTCCATGCTTAAATTACAACTTCAGCAAAAGTATTACATTTTTAACATAGTATTTCTTGGATTTTTTCTTACAAAAAATGGTCAAAAGTTATTATCACTTACAAACTGTTCTACATATAGAAACAACAGCATAAAGCTTCCGTACTAAACAAACCAAAATAGAATCTAACTTTTACTGACCAGTGCAATGCCACAATGCTAAAGTAAAAAGCTTAAAATAACCCAACACGATAGAATATAGCACATAGGTAATCACAGTCATTTCAATCTGTGAATTTTTACTCCAGCTTCTACAGGTCTCTGAATTTATTCTAACTCAAAATTCTACCTTGCCAAAATATAAAATGCTACTACAAATTTTAAACTACTTTTAAAAAAACTCCCTTAACTGTATAAATTGTATACAGATATTTTCCTTTTCACAACTCTTTTCAGTTCACTAAAAAAATGTGTAGGTAAAAGTGAGATATTCCTACCATAAGCTAAAATGTCTGAAACTACTCCTATGTATTAATTTGTGTCAACTTTTAAAAAGCATAACACTTTGATGTTATTTTTATATCTACATTTTTTTCTGGCATTCAACGGCATACCACCAGAGAAACCAAAGTAAAAATCAGACTTTATCCAAATTCATTTTAAGCTAGGTTTTAATTTTCATTTAAGCTTTATCTTTAAATGCTTACATTTAAATTTTCTAAAGCAAAATCTCATTCAATGAGGCAGCAATCAAATATATTGTTAACAAAATCATTACGATGTTATAGTCCCAGCAAAGGCAATATGAAAAAATGCATTTTCACACAGAGACAAATTACAGTTTTAAACAATAAGTCATGACTTCCATCATGACATGAATAGAGATGCTTGAAAAGGTTAGAATGCAAAGTCCCTTTAGAGTCAACAGGATTTACTTTTATATTCATGTTACATGAATTCCTTTATTAAGGTTTCAAAAAAACAATACTTATGAAAAGCAGTCCTTATGTGATAATGGAAGCCATTTTAGGACTTGTAAATCAACTATTTTACTAAAAACTCAAGTATATAGTAAACAGTAACTGGAATTTAGCAGGGGCTGGGGATGAAGCCAACACAATTGCTTGCAGCTAAAACTGGACAAAGTAAATACTCCCTTTTTTTTTAATCTCTAGGAATTAAAAAAAAAGCTAGTCAACTTATTCAGTTAAAAAACACAACTACACTTGTGTTTAAGCAGAGCATATCTGTGCCAAGTTTAGCCTATGTGAATTAAAATGGCTAGATTTGTAAGGTTTAAAACTTACAGGTTTAAAACTATGCTCAATAAATTAAAAGAAAACCACCAACACTTGAATATGCTCCACAGTATATTACAATATGATTCTGAGTCTATTTCAAGAATGCTGGTCTGACTAAAACTTTTTCCCAACTTATTCCTCATTCTAGATATTAAAATGAGTCTTTTTCTGTGGAAGTTAATAGAAAATTCTGCCAAAATCCCCTCTATTTTAGTTGTAAGTTTTATTATTGTTGCTGGTGTTTAGGGAGGGGGTGGTGAAAAGAATACACATTATATTAAGGTGTGTATAAGATACATTGCAATTTAAATAGATTTTAACAACAAATTTTGATGCTTATATCAAATTATTTTTTTCCATTTTAAATAACTCACAAGTGACCAAGGCCTGTTTCGGTGCTAATCTTAAAAGATCAAACTCCAGGAGTCCATAGTTCAGGGAAACTCATGCTTTACAAAACTGGACATGGTTGCCTAATACAGAGAAAAGAGCACTGGAATCGCCACGTTGGAGATGTGGAATAAATTGTTTTTATTCACAGAGTACAGTGTCTACATTTTATAGCTACTATCTCAAATCATCTGAGCGGACCTGAAAGGTAAATATTAGCTTCATTTAACAAAGAAACAGAGAAAAAGTGAGTTTAAATAATCTGCCCATAGTCTCATTGCTATTGGCAAAGCCAAGATTTGAACCTAAGATTTCATACTCCAAATTCCATTTTCTATCTCTATCCAACCCAATATTTGGTTACAGCATTTGTCAAAGAGCTGGCAGGACCGGTCTTCTCCAACCGCTTGCAGGGCATGTTCAAAGACTGGACTTTTTTATTAGCTGACCTGAAGAAACTAAGACTCAAAACCACATTGCACGAAGTCAAGAATAATCAGAAGCATTCACTATTACACGGACGCGCATCTTGGGGTGCCGGGGCTGTAAAATCAGCCTGTGCCTGCATCAGTCCCAGATCCCCTTCAGCTCTGCACTGCTAGTGGTCTAGCAGGATCTCCCCAACCCTCCCGGGGCCAGCACAGAGCCATAAACACTACTCTATCCTCAGCACGGGCCTGAGAGGTTAAGCTTCTTGCCCAGGAGCAGCATTCATTTCCCTTCTCCAACATCACAGTGAATCATCTGGTCAGTCAGATTCTTTTTCACACGCTGCCAGACAATGTAAACATCCATGTGCAAGAACTTTACACAAAATTTCAAAATTTCACACAGGGTTCCTGAAGGGTCTGCAGTTTACCAGGGTGCCAAGGCATGGAGGTTTGAGCACCACTGGTGTGGATGCCTATGTGGACCCAGACAACAGAGCCAGTATATGGATGATGACCATTATGTGCACTTGTCAATTCAGCAGTCCTAAAAGCCACCCAGGCCCCTCCATCAGCTGGAACCTCAAGACAGCATGTCCCTTGCCTGACCAATACAGTGTATCTATTTTCCAAGAGTGGGTAATACTGGTCAGTTACACTGTCATGCAACAAATGCTATGTACAGAAAATAGGCTCATTAATTGTGAATTTCACTTCTTCCTCCCTTCCTTTCACCATTTCCCCTATTTCATATCAATCCTTTCCTCTTTTCCTACTGCTACTACCCTAGTCCGGGTCTTCCTAATGTCACTGTTCAATAACCTTTTCACTAATCCCTCTCATCTATACAATCTCTTCTCTACACTGCTGCCAGCCTGATCTTTAAAATAGCTTTTATCTCTATGTTGTGACCCGAAACAATTCTTAAGGCCTCGCCCTAAATTTTAAGACCTAATTTGTATCCCTCCCCATTTATTTATCCAATCTAATTCCTGCTTCAGATGGACACCAGAGAACCAAATCAGCCTCCATAATTAAACAATCACAAAGAGGACCAAGTCAGCCCTCCTGCTTCCTAACACTGTATTTCGACAGCTTGAACTCTGATGGCGTCAACACATGTCATTCCCACATTAAAAACTCTCAAGAGCTCAACATTGTTTATGTAATTAAGTTCAAACTCTTTAAGATGACAGTCAAAATACTCCATGATTTAGCACCAAAGTATCTTTGCTGTCTTCTTCTTACTACAACTGACATGCATCTTGTTCTCTAAGGACACTGAGCTTTTGGCCCCTCCTAGCAGAGATCACTCTGGCCTTCCCTGGATCTATGTCTTAGTGCTCACCTTGGATCCATACCCCTTTATCTCTATCTATTAACATCCTTCTCATCTTTCAAGGTTCTGCTCCTACTTCATCTTTCCTTGACCTCACCTCAGAGAATTAGACCTAAGTCTGTGTTTCCAAAAAACTTTCTTTTATTGCTTATCAGATACTGTCTTGTACTTGAGTTATACTGGTCCACACACCTCACCTTCTATTTTTTTTTTTTAAGATTTTATTTATTTGAGAGAGAATGAGAGAGCGAGCGAGCACATGAGAGGGGATAGGGTCAGAGGGAGAAGCAGACTCCCCGCTGAGCAGGGAGCCCGATGCGGGACTCGATCCCAGGACTCCAGGATCATGACCTGAGCCGAAGGCAGTCGCTTAACCAACTGAGCCACCCAGGAGCCCCTCACCTTCTCTTTTAGAGCATGCAGCTCTTGAAAGGCAGGGGATTCTGACCTGCTCTTTCCATCAATCCTAGTAACTCGCAGCACAAAGCCGTTCTTGAAATACCAGTTATCACAAATACCAATAAATGGAATATATTGGGTATGTATGGATATATAAATGGATCCTTGGCAGAAGCCATCAAATACTCTACCTGGTAGATATGGTGAGAAATAAAATAGTTAAAATGACAAATCTGGATTATCTAGCATCCTTGCCTGAATATATTCATTCTGCTCTTCCTACATAAACCACAATCATTTTCTCAGTGACTCTGAACACGTTCCAGCTGTGCTTACACTGCCCCTCCCCAATACTTGCTTACCCCTTTCTTCGACTTCCACAATAAGCTTTTTCTGGAATGATATAAACACATCCACACTCATACCACAATGTTCTCTAGAAAGCAGCCCGTTGCTCTCAAGGAACGTGGAGCTGGATGCTACTAGTGTCTGTTTGTCAACTGAACACTACACTGAAACACCTGAACAGATTTTACGCTAGACTGGAAGGGCTTGTTGTTTAATTGTGGTAAAATACACAAAGCATAAAATTTATCATCATAACCATTTTTACACATATAGTTCCAATAGTATTAAGTGCATTCACATTACCGTACGACCAGTCTCCAGAACTCTTTTTGCCTTGCAAAACCGAAATTCTATACCCATTAAACAATAACTCCCTTTTCCCCACCCCTCAACTACCTCCTGCCCCTGGCAATCACCATTCTATTTTCTGTCTCTCTGAATTTAACTACTCCAGGGACCTCATGAGTGGATTCATTCAATATCTGTCTTTCTGTGGCTGACTTATCTCATAGCATACTATCTTCAAGGTTCATCCATGTTGTCAGAATTTCCTTCCTTTTTAAGGCTGAATAATATTCCATTGTGTGTATATACCACACTGCATTTATTCCTTCACCTGTCCATAGACACTGAGTCACTTCCACCTTTTGTTGATTATGAATAATGCTGCTATGAACATAAGTATACAACTTAGGGTTTGTTTTAAGATAACTCAAAATCACTCTGGGGGGGGCGCTGCATGGAGAGAGGATAAAGGTACCTCAAAGGCAAACAGTCATCTTACAAAGCAGGTAAAACTGAGAGAACAAGTGCTCCTCAGAATACTGGTGGAGATGGGTTTAGATATATAAAGATGCCAAGGACCAAGAGCGGCTCGCAAAACAAATTAGTCCGTAGGGCTAACATAAATACGTGAATATTTCTTAATATGTGATATAGACCCAATATTGACGACTTTAGGAATGACAGCTGTGCACATGTGTATGCGCATACACAGCCTCCCCCATTGCTGAGAAGAAGCACTCATCATACTCAAACAGGTGAACCCTTGCCATGGCTTGTCCTGGAACATATTAGAAAAGCTGTCCTTGACAAAAGCGGCCCCTTTACCGCTGGCACTTGTGGTATTATACACGGGGCTCCTGTTTAGCTTCAGGCAAGAATACCATCTTCTCTCCTCTTCTTCCATATTCCTAGCTCCTCCCATAAACTCGAAAATAGCTCACATTCTTAACCCCTCATTTCCAGGATAAGAGGGTAGAATTTGTTCTTGATACAAGAAATGTTCTACCGTAGAATGAGGATTTGCGAATGACTGCACACCAAGCCAGATCTGGGTCACTCACAGTCAGAAGCTGTCACACTGCCTGCCTCGCAAACATCTAGAAGAGCAAGATGGTAAGAATTCCTGTCAACAAATCCCTCCCAGGATCCCCTGTCTGGTCAGCAAAAGCATGGGAGGAAGGGGTCTGACGAAGGAAAGAATCTGGACTCAACTTTATGAGAAAGTTATCTTCTGGATAAAGCAGCAGAGGACACTGATTAAGAGCACACACTCTGGAAGCAGTGCTGAGATTAGAACAGTGGCTCTCCACGTACCAGCTGTGGGACTTCAGGCAAGTGACTTAACCTCTGAGTGCCATCTGCACAATAGAGGTAATAACCATACCCTCCTCAGAGTGCTGCTATCAGGTTCTAAGTCAATGAGTTAATATTAATGAAGCACTTAGAATGATGCTTGTCCCAAGGTAAGCACTAATAGATACAAGTGTTTGTAAAACAAACAGGCAGTTTACGTTCTGTGAGAATGACTGATACTGCAAAGACACAATGAAGTCCTGGTACCTCAACCAATTTTTAAATGTGTACATTCCTCAATATACAAAGGCATAACCACAAGTTAAATTATTCATAACTAAAAAGTCAGTAAAACTGTATTGTGACGATGTATGCCCAGAAAAACGTGTCTTCACTGATTTGTTAATTACAGATGAATATTCTCTTAACAAAGAAAACAGATATTACTCATGAGTGTCTATTTAGCACTTAAAATTATTACTTGCTAGCTTCATATTTGTTTACATTTTTCTAATTAGTCAATTCCAATTCTGGCAAAACGGAGTATGAGAAATAAGCCACGTGACTTTTCACAACACTGGCAGATAAAGAAAGGACCTGAGGCCAAATTTTCCAATACTCAAATGCATTCCATTTAATAATACATGTTCAATACCATGTTATCTCCTCAATGTATTTTGTGCAAATGTTACATTTCAGTTACACAAAAAATTTTAATTCAGTACAAATCTCTTTTTTCTATGACAGTAACTTCCAAACTATAACCAATAAAAAGCTCCTAGGATTCTTTTCTCTTAAAAAAAATTAAAGATCTTTTTGAAATGACACTAGGATTTGAAGTATTTTTAAAGTCTGTTTTGTTTTTTTTTAAGATGTATTTATTTATTTGAGAGAACGAGAATGAGAGAGAGAGAGTACATGAGAGGGGAGAGGGTTAGAGGGAGAAGCAGGCTCCTCGCTGAGCAGGGAGCCCGATGCGGGACTCGATCCCGGGACTCCAGGATCATGACCAGAGCCGAAGGCAGTCGCTTAACCAACTGAGCCACCCAGGCGCCCCTTAAAGTCTGTTTTTAATTTAACTACCATAGATCTCAGTAATAAACCTGACATGATACAATATCATTGAAATATCCCATACAGAGTAGTTATTCAATCATCCTTTTCTAAATAATTTGTCTGTTTTGACAAACAAATGGCATTTAAATTAAGTACCTTGTAGTTTTAAAATACAAAATATCCAGGGCGCCTTGGTGGCTCAGTGGGTTAAGGGTCTGCCTTTGGCTCAAGTTATGATCTCAGGGTCCTGGGATCGAGCCCCACATCAGGCTCCCTGCTCGGTGGGGAGCCTGCTTCTCCCTCTCCCCCTGCTCATGTGCTCTCTCTCTCTCACTCACTTTTTCTCTCAAATAAATAAATAAAATCTTTAAAAAAAATTTTAAAAATTAACCACATTAATGCTGCCAACTTTCGGATCTTGAAAATTAATGTAATAGAAAGCAAAACAAAGCAAAAAACCCTCAAATAGTCCCTTCGGGCCTGTAGAAAAACCAAAACTCCTCTTATTACCTTTTGTAAGTCAATTCTAAACATCTAGTTTTCAGAAAATTCAAAATAATTCTACAAATTATTTTCCTTAAAGTTTAAAACTTGCAAATACTACTTTATGTCCTTCCTAACATTCATACCAATTCAAATAAAATTTCATGTTAAGACATTTTTAGTTTGATCCTATATTATCATTACTTTGAAGTAAACTTAAATAAGCTAGCTTTTTTTCCTCTGATTCTACATCTACAAACACATTTTTTATTTGATTACCTTAACACAAATATAATGTGACTGCCAGATTCTCATATGGTGAATTACTACCAACCTTATAATTCCAGATTGTATTAGGTATTGCATATGTGCCAGAACACACATGTAACATTAATATATCATTATTCCATTCTATTTGGGCTTTTTATTTTTATATTTTAGAGGGAGGGAGGGACAGAGAGAGTTTAAGCAGGCTCCACACAATCTCACAACCCTGAGATCATGACCTGAGCCAAAATCAAGAGTCGGACGCTTAACCAAGTGAGCCACCCAGGCTCCCCTCTATTAGGTTTTTTTTAAAGAAAAAGATAGATATCTCCCTAGCCCACAACTTACATATTTTTCTCACTTTGCAGTTACACACACACACACACCCTACAGAGTTAAAAATCTCTTCTGGAACACAGTTTAGCTAAGCAGGAAAATTTACGTACAGTAGATTCCAAATATGCTTTTTAACACTTAACAAAATATAAGTAACACCACTGGAAAAAGTACAGGAAGGTACTATTTCAGAAATAACAGCCTATAAGCCATTAACCATTAACTTATATTCTCTTTCACTACAGGCACCAAGAAGAAAAGATAAATATTTAATATCCTCCTATGGTCAATAAATTTGAATTATTTCAACAGTCACTGCAAATACATTAGCAAATGCCTCTAGTTATAACTCCACAGGTTAGTAAACAATTTTCAAGGGACAAAGTCACTAGTAGAATTGAAGTTTATTCAATGCCTCTGATCAAATATTCCTTTAAAATTTGTGTTTTTATAAATAACATCAACGCAAAATTTCTACTTATGCCCCTTCTGGTCCGTAAGTTTCATTCTGCCATATATAACACTCTTCCTAGCATGTCAAAAATAACTAAAATAATGGATGAGTCTTTCCATACCACGAACATCTCAAAGATGATCCCCAAACCCAAGTAATCGGTAATGATTTACACTGGCACGTTGAAACAGGCAACCAATGTAAAATTATGAGGACAAAAGATCCCTATCTTCTCTTTCATTAAGAATCCAAGTCTTATTTGAAGCTTCCATTACAATACAGGGTGGTTAAGAAGGGGCGCCTGGCTGGCTCATTCAGAGTACCTAACTCCTGATCTCAAGGTTTTGAGTTCCAGCCACACGCTGGGGGTAGAGTTCACTTTTAAATAAATAATTCCAGGTTAAGTAAAGTGAAGGAAGATATTCAATTTGAGTTCCACCAGACAAAATAATCTTCCTAGAAAAATGTGTTTCAAAAACCCATTTTTAGGTTGACTGGAACCTGGGACAGTCTCATAATGACAGTGTTATAAATGGTTATTACACTGCCTCAGACCAGCAACAAAAGCCTTTGTAATACATATATTCCATTTGTATAGCACTAGAGCATGTTTCCAGTTCTGCAAAAGCTAACCAGCATGAGTAAAAACATTTCAGTAAGAAAACCCAGAGCTGCCATCAGGGGTTTCAGGAATCCAACCCCCTCTAACTGGCAGCAGTGGGACTGAGGACATGCCTCCCCTCTGCTGGACCGTAAGAGAATATTGCATCTCCCCCTGAGTGGGGCCAGAGGGAAGGCAGCTTGGAGATGCAGGAAATGGTCTAGGAAAGATAATGGGCAGGGAAAGGTGGTAAGGGTTAAACAGGGCTGAAGACCAAGACGGGCCCTGGAGATTGGAGGGCGGGTGCTAAGCTTGTGAGAGAATGACCCTGGGTAAGGAACAGTGAGTGCGGGCAGAGCTACGCAGTGGACACCTTCCAGCCCCGGGGCCAGCTTGTTGCCTCTCTTTCATCTCACCTCACCTGCTACCTTTGCCCAGACTTTCACTCCTCTGCTGGCCAGCTACAAAATAGAACACAGCCTCTCTTATGTCTCTATTAACAACAAGCCCTCTAGATCTCCAAGGACTTTTTACTGCTAACAACACAGCAGAGTGTTAAATGGGCTCTCTTACGCACTGATTAATGGTGAGCCTTTTTTGGAGGAAAACGAGACTCCATTCCAGGAACTGGGACAAGCTGTGGAGTGGAGGAAAGAGGATGGCTTCTCTGAGGACCAGGGCAGAGATAGAAGTGGAGCTGAGGGGAGCGGAGGTCCCAACAGCAGTGGGGAGAGAACTCCCAAACTGCAGTACGTCTTACAAAACAATTGCGTAAATCAAGACCTGCCTATTAACAAACTGCAGCCATTTGAAAGACAAAATATAGTTTGAATAGTATAAAAAATAAACACTTAACTGTCTCAAGACAGTTAATTTATTTAATGTAAAAAGTGTCTCAAGTGGAGTTACTGTTAACATACTCTTTTCAACTGCTGATGCCAAAGCTGCAGTTTTCTGGTAAATTACAGTGGCCAAGATAATCTATGAGTAATTTGCCGTCCAAGTTCTTTAATCACACCTGCAAACATTTAAGCCTGTCATGCCATGTATGCTAATGGTTAGGAAGCAGGGCCTGTAGATTAACCACATCTGAAAAGTTCAATGATCATTTCATACAACTCCAAAGGATCACAAATAACGCAATATGGTTACTCCCCAGGGATAAAAAGGCAATGTGTGACATATGGGAATAAAGGGATAAATAATCACTCCAAAGACCTTTACAGACAGTTTTTTCAAAGAATTTGTAAACGTGCCATGCATGGTTTATACATTTTTTTCTCTGCTCAGAAGTTGTCTTCATATTTAGAAATGTAATTTTTCAGCCAGATAAAATTTCAAAGCATTTTTTAAGAAGTATACTGAGTGTAATTTTTTTTCCACAAGATTAACAGCGCATGCACCAACCACTGCCGCCATGCGCACGATCTCCTCTACTCACAGGAGGAGAAGGAAGCGCTACAAACACAGTGAGCACAAAAACAAATAGCAACAGTTTGACAGCAACTAAACCTTGACTTCTAGAAATACATATAATGCCTGGGCTCAGTCCAAGTAACTTGTAAAATCCTATTAAAATGATGAATCACTCATAATTTAGATTTGTTGTAGCTGTAAACTCCTAAATGTAATATGAGCATTAATCCCTCTCACAAATAATCTATGATAAATGCCAATTTACTTTGCCTAGTATTTTCTGCTACTGCTCTCCAAATCACGGGATTATTATCATCATTATTATTATTATTATTCACAAGGATCTGAAGGAGTTCTATTCTAGTACTGTCAAAATTTTTTAAGTAACTGAGACAAAAGAATCCAGGTGCTTTGCCTAAGTGTCAAAGGAGACAGTAACAAGTGACTTCAAGGTCACGGACCAGCTAGCAGAAGCAAAGCTGAGGCTAGCAGGCAGTTAGGACCAGGGCTCCATGTCCACCCATCTTCTCCCCACACCAACCGCAACTCCACCTGCCCCCACTGCTCATGGCCCAATATGAAGAACTGCAGTGCTTGCTATTTTCCCATAAAATGACACTTCTAAGGAGTTATCCTCATTATGAAGAGTTGGAATCCATGGTACTGTATATACACCACTCTCATCAAGAAATAATCAAGTTATCTGTATTCATAAACAGAGCTTCACATGGTTTCTTCTGACACTGGGAAGCGTACAGAAATCTATGGATGAAATCCTAACTATAAACGTTTAACAATAAAATGTTTAATCAGGACAGAACATTTTCACATGTGTCTCCTTCAAAGCTGTAAAGGCCCTGCTTTTCTACTCCTCACTCTGGCCCCAGCACTGCACCTGCCATTCTGACCTGTACAATGCCTTTTTAATAACTGTTTACAGCCACTGGGCGTAAATATCAAAGTGCTTGCTAAACATTAATTACTTCTCGTAACACCCCTATTTACAGAGATAAGCCAACTAACTCCTGGTAGCATCCCTATTTACAGAGATCAGTATACTAAGACTCAGATTAAAAAGCCTGTGCCTCTCCTGAGCACAATATTTTTATACTGCTACAGCTTAAAATTCTGGTTACTGGTGAAACGAGCTACCTGCCTTTCTCCTTTAAAAAGCTAAACACTAGGTGCCTGGGCTGGCTCAGTCGGTTAAGTGTCTGCCTTCAGCTCAGGTCATGATCCTGGGTCCTGGAATTGAGCTCTGCATGGGGCTCCCTGCTCAGCGGGGAGCCTGCTTCTCCCTCTACCTCTGCAGCTCCCCCCTCCCTCCGCTTGTGCTCTCACTCTAATAAATAAAATATTTAAAAAATAAAATAAAAATCTAAACATTGCCATAAGAAATTATTTTCTTTTACAAAATAAGGAACTTTTTCATATGTATCTATATCCAAGTGGCACAGCGGCCTAGAAGCTCCAGGTCGGCAGCTTCGCGATCTGCACTATTCACCACCGCATCACTGGTTTCTAGCCCAGTACCTACATCACGTTAAGAACTCAGAAAACAGGGGCATCTGGCTGGCTCAGTGGGAGGAGCATATGACTCTTGATCTTAGGATTGTGAGTTCGAGCCCCACATGTTGGGTGCAGAGTTTACTTAAATAAACTTAAACAAAAAGAACTCAGAAAACACTTGTGGAAGGCAGGCAGGGAGGGAGGGAGAAGTGGAGGCTATAGGACAAAGATGGTTAGCACATCCATCTCTGTACTCAAGCTGTTAGGCGGAACAGAAACCTAATAAATGGTAGCAAACTAATGCTTAATATAATTCTTACATGTATCTGTTCACCATATTCCCAAACAGTCCCAAATCTTTTATCATGATGGAATTTCAGAAGTTTAATTTGCTGACAAGCTAATGGACAGGTTAATCAGGAGTTTTCAAGTACAAAAGCGTTAATTTTAATATTTGCCAATACTATCCATGTAAAATATACTAACAGATTCACATTAAATTGGCCTAAAATGGTTTTATTTAATGTAAATAAAATTTAATCTCTCATTTTTAATCATCTTCATTCTACCAATAATAGTGAGATTTACCTCTTATATTTATAGATCCACACGGAATTCACATACATTAACTTACCTTAAACTTTAAAATATCATCATGAGTTCTTGAAATTCTTCATTTAAATGAAATAACCGGGCGCCTGGGTGGCTCAGTTGGTTAAGCGACTGCCTTCGGCTCAGGTCATGATCCCCGGAGTCCTGGGATTGAGTCCCACATCAGGATCCCGGCTCAGCGGGGAGCCTGCTTCTCCCTCTGACCTTCTCCCCTCTCATGCTGTTTCTCTCTCTCTCTCTCTCTCTCAAATAAAAAAATAAAATCTTTAAAAAAAAAAAGACTTTAAATGAAATAACCCCCATCCACCCACCCCAAAAAAGAGAGAACACAAGATACAACCTAAGCCTGCCAGAGCAGAGATTAATGTCTCTATTGTGATGTCGCTAGACTCCCTTCAAGCAGAAGCTTTACTACTATGAAGACCACACCTGTGAGAACGGTAACACCAGTCCCCCAGGAGCAAGGACTGGTACACCTAAGCTAAGTCTCTAGAAAGGCTAAGTTTATGGTACTTCTACAGTGTTAATTCACATTACAGTAAATGTCTTAGGAAGAGAGTGTAAGAAATTTCCTTGAAGTTTTTTCAATCAGTATTTCCTGCCAACAAATTGCTGAGGCAACAAAAAAGAAAAAGCTGAGAAACAGTTCCTCCCCACTAGGAGTTTATAATCTAGTATACTAAGTAAGTACACAGATGGCTCTAACAGAGTGAGGTAGTGCCCTAGAAAAACAAAGAAGTGTTCTGCAGGTTCCCAAAGGTGGCCAAGAATATAAGAGATTACCCTTGACAAGCTTCCTTTCGACAGGCAGGGTGAAGGAAAGGGTATTCCTTGAAGAGTCGGCAGCCGGAAAACAAGGCAAGAAAGCAATAGAGATGAAGCACTCCCGCTGGAATACAAACACGGGTAGGGCAGTAAGGGAGAGACACACCAACAGAAAAGTGGGCATTATTACCGAAGACCTAGAAAGCTAAGGGGGTCGGACCTATTTGAGAAGGCTGTGGGAGAACTAAGTAATTTGAGTCCAGTTAACGTGGCCTGATTATGGTGCTTTACCAAGTTTAATCTTATTTCAGTATGGAAGATGAACTGGCTTGGCCAAAAACGCAGGAGGTGCTGCAACAGCCCGGGTGCAAAGTACTGAGGGTCTGAATGCACATAGGAGCAGAGGGAATGAAAAGGGATGTCACGCATAGATATGGAGACCCAGTGAAGGTGGGCTGCGTAGAGCCTGGCAGGCAAGGACATGGCAGAAGGTGAGAGAGGAGAGGCAATGACTGATGTTTTGGCCTGGGAGAGTGGCAGGGCCAATTAACAGGAAACAGGAAATCTGGAGGAAGAACTGGTTTGGGTGGAGGGAAGGAAAGAGTTTCACTTTGGTTGGGCTATACTGAAGGTGTAGCAGACAGAAACGTCAAGCGAGCAGTTAGAGCTTAGAAGAAAGGTCAGGTCAGGGTTATAAATTCGGGAGCTATCCAAATAAAGGTGATGGCAAAAGCTTGGATAGGATAAGATCACCGATAAAAAGAATACACTGGCACAAAAGAGAGGAAAAAATGTTTGAAAATGCCTACCTGTGGGGGATGGAGGCAAATGGAGAAGAAAAATGGGCAATGGACAAACAGTATTGGCCAGAGAAGAACTCAAGTCATGCTCAGTTCAGTTCAGCAGAAGTTAGCTGGCGACCTATTATATAAGGGCATTATATTATGGTAAAATGATGAATAAACAGCGAAATTCCTACTTTAAAAATCTGATGTCAAGAAAATAAGCAAAAAAAAAGGGGGGGCTAGCAAAAAGAACTTAGAAGGACATAATTATAGCTACCAACAGAGACTTTTTTTTTTTTAAAGATTTTATTTATTTATTTGAGAAAGCCAGAGAGCACAAGCGGGGGGAATGGGGAGGATGGCAGAGGAAGAAAGGGATGCAGGCACCCTAGTGAACAAGGAGCCCGATGTGGGACTTGATCCCAGGACCCTGAGATCATGACCTGAGCCGAAGGCAGATGCTTAACCAACTGAGCCACCCAGGTGCCCCCAAGAGAACTTTTAATACCC
This sequence comes from Zalophus californianus, assembly GCF_009762305.2. Lineage (NCBI taxonomy): Eukaryota > Metazoa > Chordata > Mammalia > Carnivora > Otariidae > Zalophus > Zalophus californianus. Next base: position 129,720,127 of record NC_045598.1, read on the forward strand.
ACAAAGAATACTATGAACTTTATGCCAATATTTGAAAAAATATAGAATGGATAATATTCTAGAAAAATATACATTATCAAAAATTTGCCTCAAGACTAAATTAAACCACTGTGATAACCATGAAAAATAAATTTTTACCTGAGAGCACCTAACAGACAAAATAGGCAAACTGTAACGACCACATCGTTAGATACAAATTGGGGGGGGGGGGGGAACTATGAGCAAACTAAATACAGAAGGGGACTCCCTTGACCTGCTCAAGGGCATCAAAAGGCCCGCCACACACTCTGGGTGGTCTCCGGTCATGACAACTCTGCTCCCCAAGCTTTCACATGAAAAGTGACTGCATGTGCAGTCAGGTCAGCATTCCATCAAATCCTGAATTCTGTCTGACACTAAAGAAGAGCTTCATGTCACTTTCCAAATGGAAAAAACATAATTTTAGGTATCTCCAGTTTTCTTTAATATTCTGTTATGCATGGATCATCTGTGAATCTAATTTTCATGATTTTTTTTTCATTCTATATCCCATCTGGTAGTGCTAATTTTCACAAGTTTACTCTTGAATATATAGGAGAGCTCTTTAATTTATCCTAAAACTAACTCTTATAAAATTCCTAGAAGCACGTTTAACCCACCCTCAATTCCAGTGTGATAGATTCTGAAGAATTTATCCAAGATCATATTTCAATGACCTCAATTACGTCCTCCTCTTCAGTATTAATAGCTCTAAGAAACAACTATTTGTAGTTTACTGCCATGCGTCCAGATAGTTCATTATTTTTATTTAACAGAACATACAGCACTTCTCTTTTTTGTGTTTAAAGCATAGTTTTGTACAAAGGCAAGATCACATGCTGTTGTTCTCACACTCTTCCAAAGAATGCCTAGCATATTACTGATTTTAGCACAATAGCTGTAGAGAACCATCTCCAACAGCTCATTGATTCTTATCCCAATTACAACTGAATTCAGGACTCCTCAGTTAATAAATATAATTCATATGATTTTTCCTAAATAAACCACTGAAAACTACACCACACTAGTTCACTCAGTTTTTTTTGCTCACTCATTACCTGCAGTTAGGCTTTTTCCCTGGGGCATTCACTACCCAAAGGAGCTAAATGTTGACTGTATACACCCGCCTTTACACCATTTATAAAAATAAAAAAAAAAAATGAGATTAGTCCTAGTACCAATTTCTTGGGCCCCTCCCACACACACTTTTTCCTCTAGAGAAATGACAGTTCACAACCAATATTTATTTCCTGTTTTAAGCCAATGTGACTCCATGAATAAACATTTCTCCTCCATTCTACAGTAACACAAAATTTTTTATTCCTTTTGGATTCGAACTTTGAAAGGTTTTACAAAGCTTACATGGATAATCTTCACTGTTTCTCTTTCACCAACATACTCCAATAATCCTCTAAAATAACTTCAGTTTGCCAATTAAGTAGGCTTTTCTTTTGTAAAACCAGATTCAATAATTTTTTGTTCCAACATCTGAATATTAAAATATAGCAAGACTGAGGCACCTAGCTGGCTCAGTTGGTAGAGCATGCAACTCTTGATCTTGGGGTTGTAAATTCAAGCCCCATATTGGGTGTAGAGATTACTTAAAAATAAAATCTTAAAAAAATATATAGCAAGACTAGATGACACATGATTTTCTGTGACTTCTCAACAAACTTTCTTATAATGGGATTTATATAGATAACCTATCTTTATATTACATAAATCCAGCCAACAGTTCCATTAACTCCAGCCATTAATTTTCTCAAAACTACAGAGTGAAGCACTTTATGAAGTGATTGACTGTATTTGTTTGCTAATTAAGCCAAGGATATTCTATTCTTTCAAACAGTCCTGTCTGCTTGTAATTTTAAACAAAATTTTAGATCAAGATTCCATACCCCTATTTTTCATCCCTGAGTATATAATTTACACATGAATATCAACAGTTCCAAGGATTACTAATGAATCTTCACCTGGGCTTTTTGACTTGAGAAGGGTTTAACATTTGGATTCATTTTTAATCTTAACAAGTAACTCTTTGATTTGATTTTGGCCTACTTGACTTCTAATTTACATCTTGCACATTACACTTTCTTAATTGGGCAATGTTTGATTTTTTTTTTTTAAGAAAGCTATCTTCTATAATTATGGCTTCTTTTAATTTTTTATAAAAGGTCATGGGGAATTTCTACCCATGGATGGGATCCAAATAATCTTACACTTCATACTTCTTCCAGGATTCTTAAAACAGTGTTTTCAAATAAACACTAATATTCAATTATGTAAAGCCTTTAAATTAACTTAATAAAATGTTTATTAAGCATCTACTATGTCCAGGCAAAATACTTGGTGTTTATAAGTGGTATCTCTTAATCATGAAGAACTATTTTTTCCTTTTTAAATAAAGAAGTGGAAGTTCAGAGTGCTGAAAAATGTTGCCGAATGTCCCAAAGTTTATATGTGATAAGACTCAAAATTAGGACCCAGATCTCTGACTCTGAAAATTAGTCCCTTCCCATCATGCACACTGATATGAAACTAAATGAGACATAGTCCCTATACCCAGGAAGGTCACTGGCATGTAACAAAACAACCCCAACACAACATAAAACTTCTAGCAATCTTCTTAATGCCATTTTGTATTAGAAAACTTTTCTGAAAGTATTTTTGGGTTTTGCCCATACAGATTTACTAAATTAAATTTTGTGGAGTTGAGCATTTACTAACTGCCTTTTACCCTGAACATACTATGTGCTGTGCTAAGTGATCATAGTGAAGATGGAGATCAGTTAAGAAATACATTTTACATTATGAACCAACATACACAATAACTGAAACCAAAGTTGCCTGAAAAAGTATTTACTCTTACTACATGTAATATACTGTCATCTATGTTATATTCTTTTTTTTTTTCCTAGAGAAGGAGAGAGCGTGAATTGGGGGGGCGGGGAAGAGGGAGAGAGAGAGAATCCCAAGCAGGCTCCACGCTCAGCACAGAGCCCAAGGCAGGACTGGATCCCACAACCCTGAGATCATGACCTGAACCAAAAATCAAGAGTCGGACGCCCAACCAACTGAGCCACCCAGGCACCTCTACATTATATTTTTCTTAATGCTAGTCATGACCCACTAAATTAATTTTACAACTCACTTACAAGTCATGTGCCCCAATTTGCAAAAACACTTTCCTGTATAATAGGCTGACAGGAAAAATCTCCACTTTTGCATCTGACTCAATCTGCTCATCCTTCATAAATAAAGCTTTTATGGTAAATAACACCCATATGGGCTAATTTTGCTACTATGCTTAGTAGTAGTAGTATAACAGATCATTCAAACCACCCTACATTTTAATGTTTTATATTTAATGATGTACTACTTTTGAGAGCTTCAAATTTTTCCTAATTTGAAAATACTACGTTATATCCAAACTATTAACACAAACTAAAATTTTACTTTGAAAATATTTTTTAAAAATTAACTGCAGCAGGGCGCCTGGGTGGCTCAGATGGTTAAGCGTCTGCCTTCAGCTCAGGGCATGATCTCAGGGTCCTGGGATCGAGCCCCATATCAGGCTTCTGGCTCAGTGAGGAGTCTGCTTCTCCCTCTCCCTCTGCCTCTTTCCCCTGCTCATATTCCCTTCTCTCTCTCTCTCTCTGTCACATGAATAAAAAAAAAAAAAAATTAACTGCAGCAATCTAGCTTAAAGTCATTTCAGAGTGACAGTCTATTAACATTAAAGAAAACGTATTTAAGAAAACCAACCAACTTGGGTGTTTAAAAGAACCAAAACCGTCCTTAAACACTGAGTTTAGATAAGTCAATTTTTTCTTAAAAATAATTTTTGTTTTCAATCTGGTAAATCTTTTTTAGCATAATAGATGGAAGAGAGTTTAGAAATGAAAATGATCATACACACATTTCAAAAATGAAAAAAATAAAGGATTAAAGAGAATTAAATAATTTGACTGAAGTCATAAATGTCCTTAATGGCCCAGAATTTGGACTAGAATCTGGTTGCTTTATCTATCAGTGTGGTCTGTTTCCCCTATGCTACACTTTGTCTACACCTTACAAAAATCACTACCACCAGGTGCCTGGATGGCTCAGTTGGTTGAGCGTCTGCCTTCAGCTCAGGTCATGATCCCACGGTCCTGGGATTGAGTCCCGCATCGGGCCCCCTGCTCAGCCGGGGAGCCTGCTTCACCCTCTCCAGCTCCCCTCTCCCTGCTTGTGCTCTCTCTCTGTTAAATAAATAAATATATAAAATCTTAAAAAAAAAAAAAAATCACTACGACCAAGCCAACATTGCTACCTATCTAAAATTCTAAGGTTAAAAAAAAAATTCTAAGGTAATTATGCTTTGACCCACACAATTAAAAGTATACTTGATTATGTAACTGTTCATACTGTCCTCTGATTCCTGTGTTTACATTTTAACTTCTCAATAAAGTCTTCAAATATGTTTTACGGGCGCCTGGGTGGCTCAGTTGGTTAAGCGACTGCCTTCAGCTCGGGTCATGATCCTGGAGTCCCAGGATCGAGTCCCGCATCAGGCTCCCTGCTCAGCAGGGAGTCTGCTTCTCCCTCTGACCCAACCCCCTCTCATGCTCTCTCTCTCTCTCAAATAAATAAAATCTTAAAAAAAATATGTCTTACAAATAAACTGAACCTTATAAGCTGTTAAGTATGGTAAATATAATTTAGCCACAGAACTACCTGAAAGTCAGTTTCATATTTAATCTCCTTAATTGCACATAATGTCTGCCAAGACCTTAGCCCTGGATTCCATCATGTTGCCATAACCATCAAAAGAAAACCCATTTCTTCTCTAAAAAAGGAATTGCTCTCTTTCTTTGCACAATCTACCTTCTCCCAAGGGTATGACAAAGGTTTCAGCTGTAATTTCAAACCCATTGCTTTGCATCATAAATAATATGAAAACATACGTCATTTTCATCTTAGATTGTTAGGGCATTCATTGTTTTGTATAAAAAATGATTTTAAAGTTTTTTTAAAAGTCATCACTATATACCCATGTTATATTTTCCAAATACTAAATCATAAATCTGATTGAACTTCATAACTATTTATTTTCATGTTTTGTTGATGCAGCTTTTGTTTAAGTTTATCTAAAAGACTAGAAAGAACAAAATTTATATTCAACTACAAAACACTTAGAAGTTTGTGCTTTTCTCATACAGATGCTCCCAAAGGTAATTCTGGCAGAAAATCCAGAGATGATCTGTGCATTCCTCTCCGTTGAAGGTGGTAACAATCATCTTCCCCAAAATTAGCATAGAATAACTGTACTATACAACAGTCTGAAATACATCAAAAACTGTGACAGCCCTAATCCAACAGTTCAGAGACCAAGGACACCTGCCCTCCATCTTTGATGAAAAGTAACAATATGTCTCTATTTTCCCAAGGACAAAATCACTTGACAATGGCATCTACTAGAAAAATATTGAAACTTCTTAGATAGATAATATTAAGAGTTTAATATTAATAAAAATTAACACAAACATCTACGTCATGCTAAGGGATTCTATGAAAAATATGTTTGCCTAACAGCTATCTTAAAAAAAATAACAGAACTTTACTTAAGCAAGAATGGAAAAAGACATTAATTCTTTCGTGTAGCACAGATTTTGGAAAAAAAAAAGTTGTTGGCTTATTATTCTCAGAGATTTGAACAGTTCCAATATAATGAATTTATTTATGGAAAAAATTAGGCCAATCAAAGCCTACTGTAATTAAAGGTGTTTTGGCACAGATGTTGGTCCTCGAATGTTTGCTTTGTCAGCTGTCTAATCCACATTGACATTGCAGTAATTAGCACACTGTCTACAATATTTTAAATGCAAATTCAACAAAATTAAGCTATTATATATTGGGAAATGAATACCGATCAAGCTATCAAATGTACTTTTATCTCTGTTACTCTAAGATGTCAACCATATGTGTGGCACATGGCCAGATCAGCCATACTCAGTATGAAAAACATGCAAGAATATTCCAAACCAGAAGACTGTGCTGACCTAAGCTAATAAAATCACACAAACATCCACCTAAAGGGGAACAGATTCTGATGCTTAAACAAAGAAATCAAAGTTCAAGTCTTCAAGCCTGCCTACCTCACAAACACTTTCTGAGACAGATATTCATCTCTATTTGTTTTGACATTTACTGAGTCTCTCCTCTGTGTCAAACACTATTCTAGGTACTGGTGACAAAGGAATGAATAAAATGAAGGAAAAAATTACCCTCATGAAACTTACATTCAATAAAGGACACAAAACAGGTTTCCTGTCACATACTAACTCCTAAATACCGCCTGTAGGCTGAGAATACTTCTAAGGCTATGACCAAAATTCAAAAGAAAAGCTATGATTTCTCAGCAGTATCTGTTACAGATACAATGAATAGTGAAAGAACAGGAACTTAAATTTGCCATCCCCATTCTAAGTAATTATTTTTCCTGTTTCTGTCCTACTTACGTATCACATAAAAGTTAATCTAATAACATGAAGTTTTTGAAAGCGTGCTGACCTCTTTTATGATTCCGAATGGGAGTAAATGGTTATCTCCACTTCGACAGAAGCAGAGGAATGCTATATTCAAATGAGACTATTTCTACACAACAGCGAAGTATATTTTCACACTTCTCTGACCAAACACACAATTACAATAGCTTTTACCTGCCTTCTTAGAATTTCAAAAGACTATGAAAGAAGATTATTTTATAGCTCTTGTTTCACTTTTTAAAAGTTGATTTCTTTTTTCCTCCCAATTAATGTCCCTGTAGCACAAACAGAAACATTAAACTATCACAGGGACAGTAACACAGCCCTAGTTGCTGTACTCCTATAGAAAATTCTGTTAAAGAAACTATTGTTCCAATGATTTAAAATGTGAAAGGGGGAAGAATAAAGGCTAGAGAGTTTCATACACTATATATTTCAATACCGAAGGAGTGCGTAATAATTATAAGTAAACAGCTCTGTTCCCAAAGGCAAGTAGGTCACAATTTCCTGCTGGTTAACTCTTTAAAACCAGCCAAACTCCCTAAAAACAAATTAGTTTCCCTATTAGTTGACTATTACACAAATTGACATGGAAACTGAAGGGTACAGGATAAATCATTTCACCTTACATTTCTCTAATGCCTAGCCAGATTTCGAGGTATTTTCACATTCATTACTTCATTTAGCCATCAAATATTTGGCTAGTTGTTTTCACAAAACAAAAAACATCATTAAATATGGATTCGAGTCATTTTTTTCTTTGCCCTCTCCCTATACTGTCTCATAATCTGTTTTCTGTTAGAGTTACCGTATGTGCTTTTTTTCCCCAATAGAGTTCTTCTTTGTTTTCCCTACTTATCCCCATGCAAAGGTAGTTTAATAAATGTTTGTTCTAAGAGTTCTCTGTGCTTGAAATATACTTCTCCCACATTGTGTTGGCTATCAAATTCTACCCTTCAAAATTTATTTTAAATCTCTGGGTTTTTAAAAGTTATTTATTTATTTAGTTAGTTATTTGTAATCTCTATACCCAACGTGGGGCTTGAACTCATGACCCCAAGATCAAGAGCTGCTCACCTTCCGACTGAGCCAGCCAGGCACCCCCTCAAAATTTATTTTCTGTGTACCTTCTGCCACAGTCCGAGATCAACACACACAAAAAATGGTTGTATTTCTATAAACAATAAACAATCTGTAAAGGAAATTAAGATGGGATGCCTTGGTGGCTCAGCCAGTTAAGCGCTTAAGCAGTTAAGACTTGGGTCTCAGCTCAGGTCTTGATCTCAGGGTCAACAGTTCAAGACCCACCTTGGGCGCCATGATGGACTCCATGTCCAATACTTAAAATTAAATTAAAATAAAATAAAACAGTAAAATAAAATAAAATGGAAATTAAGAAAACAACTCCATTTATAACAGCATCCAAAACAAAATACGTAGGATCAAATTTAACAGATAACATGAAAGACTGGTATAATGAAAACTACAAAACACTGCTTAAAGAAATTAGATATATGGAATTGGTGAATCACTATAACGTACACCTGAAACTATTATAACACTCTATATGTTAACTCACTGGAATTAAAGTTTAAAAAAAAAAAAGAAATTAAAGACCTAAATAAATGGAAAGACATTTCATGTTCATACACTGGAGATTTAATATTATTAAAATGGCAATATTACTAAATAATATATACTAAATAATCTACCTGATGTAATCAAGCAAATTTTAGTACATTTTATGCTTCCAAAGTCAAGCAGTATCAATGGGTAAATCACAGAGCCTAAAGTAAAACAGCAGTAAATAGCTAGGGAAATAAAAAATTTTGAGTTGTCTCATACCCTTATGTTTAGTTTTTAGACAAGTTATGATCTGAGAATTTAGCATGTATCTTTCTAGTACATTTTAATGGAAATTCACTATTTATATCTTCATATCACCTTTCAAATTATTGAAGTCCCAAGACAAAACAACACATAAATTAAATGCTGCCCTACAAGTCTTAACTGTGAATTTAATTAACAGTACAAACAGAACCCTTATATTTAAAGGGTAGTTAATTACAGTACATGAGCCTTTAAAAGAGGTCACTGGAAGATTTTATGTTCATGGTTATTTCATCCCACCAAAAGTGTTTCTTGCAACACACCTGTTTAAAACCCAGGATTAACACAAAACCATTCATTTCCACATGATCAGAGGATTGAAATACCTCTGCTATTAAAAATGTTATTTTTCAAATACTAATTCTAATGTAGCTTCAGCTAAACACATCAATTAAATAGCAGAAACTTTTTTAACAAAGGCCAAATTAAAAATTTTTTAGAGACAAAATTAAAATTCTATGCCCAAATCCACCCTTGCTAATAACTTTGCATTCTTAAATAAAATGACCCTGATTCTTATGTCTTATCAGTTTTTAACAATAGCTTCTTCATAACCAAACTATGTCCATTAGACCATGCATTTAAAATGAAAACTTTAGGGGCGCCTGGGTGGCTCAGTTGGTTAAGCGACTGCCTTCGGCTCAGGTCATGATCCCAGAGTCCTGGGATCGAGTCCCACATCGGGCTCCCGGCTCAGCGGGGAGCCTGCTTCTCCCTCTGACCTTCTCCCCTCTCATGCTGTTTCTCTCTCTCTCTCTCAAATAAATAAATAAAATCTTTTAAAAAAAAAATAAATAAATAAAATGAAAACTTTAGTATACGGAAATGACTGAATAGAAAAAATTAAATTATGACTAGGAAATTCTAATTCATTTTAGATGCTTATATATAAATTCTAGCTCTTTAATAAGGAAAAACGAGGACCGTTTGACATATATTATCTCCTACCATTAATTCAAAAAGAATAAGTATGCTGTTGTCTTCAGGTTTCCCTGAAAATCTATTTTTACAGACCTTAGAACCAAACTGTTCCATTATTACAGAAATCCAAAATAATCCAATTATATATAAATACATTTCTAAATGTCCACCATTTGCCAATGGAATGCTAATACTTATGAAGTTCAACCATTTTTCTAAATGAACTAAATATTTTAAGTCTATTCAAAGGCAGTTGAACAGTGAAGTAGGGGTTAACTGTAATCAGAAACCAAGCCCTCCTTAGAAAGGATCAAGAGGAAATGGCAACTTTTGGAAAATCCCAAATATTTTAAACACAGGAACACATCCAGTTTTGACAAGCTATATGACTGTGGCATAAATGCTTCCATCTTCAATAGCTGTTAAAACAAGCAATCCTTTACAGAGAACAGAATTCATTTCCCCTATACAGCTGCATTGTTTCAAAGTCCATTAAACGTAAGGGTGACAAGATTGATTTTTTTGGAGCATATTTACTGTACTGTCCTAAAAGACCTAATTTACAAATAAAGTGTGTGTGTGTGTGTGTGTGTGTGTGTGTGTGTGTGTGTGTGTGTATGGGGAGGGGGGAATGAAGGGAAGAAGGGCAAAGTCAAAGAAGGAAAGTAAGAAAAGAGAATAATCAAAACCATAACTTGGGGCGCCTGGGTGGCTCAGTCGGTTAAGCGGCTGCCTTCGGCTCAGGTCATGATCCCAGGGTCCTGGGACTGAGCCCCGCATCGGGCTCCTTGCTCAGTGGGGAGCCTGCTTCTCCCTCTGCCTCTGCCTGCCGCTCCCCCTGCTTGTGCTCTCTCTCTCTCTCTCTCTCTCTCCCTGTCAAATAAAAATAAATAAAATCTTTAAAAAAAAAAACAAACCATAACTCTACATTAATGAACACAGGCATACTTAGATGCTCTTGTTAAAAGCTTTTGTTCGCATAGTATAAAAATCAATGCTCAGAATAATCCATCAAAAAAAAATTGATAAATGAAAAAAACAAATCACACCCTGGGTGAAAATATTTACAAATCAACATAATCTAATAAAAGCCTTCTGACCAGAATATATAAAGAACTCTCAAAACTCAATAAGAAAACAAACCAAATTTTTTTTAATGGGCAAAAGATTTTAAGAGGCTCTTCACCAAAGAATATATACAAATGGTAAATAAATTCACAAAAGGATGCTCAACATTAGTCATAAGGAAAATTCAAACTCAAATTGCAACTAGATATACCACTACACACCTATTAGAAGGGTTCCAAGAAGAAAAAACTTTACAGTAAGAAGTACTAATAAGGATACAAAGCAACAAGAATTCTCTTACATTGCTGGTGGGAATATAAAATGGTACAGCTACTTCAGAAAATTATTTGCCTGGGTGGCTCAGTCAGTTAAGCGTCTGCCTTCGGCTCAGGTCATAGAGGCCTATGTCAGGCTCCCTCTGCTGCTCCCCCCACCCTGTCCCCACTTGTGCTGTCTGGCTCTCTCTCTCTCTCTCTCTCTGTCAAATAAATAAATAAAATCTTAAAAAAAATTATATGACAGTTTCTTATGAAGTCTATAAGTAAACAGGTTTAAACTTACCCCACAACCTAGCAAGCCCACTCCTGGACATTTATCTATGAGAACTGAAAATTTATGTTCACACCATCTGTAGGCAAAAGTTTATAGCAGCCTTATTCATAATTGCTGGAACCTGGAAACAACCCAAACATCCTTTAACTGATGAATGCATGAACTGTGGTACAGTCATACTATGGAATATTATCAGCAATAAAAGGAATGAAGTACCGATACACATAATAGCCAAACCTGTGAGGCTATGAGATTCCATTTATATACCATTCTAGAAAAGGCAAAACTATAGAAACAGATCACTATTTGTGAGGGGCTAAAGGATGATGGTTGGGATGGACTGAAAAAAGGCATAGTAGGGTGCCTGGCTGGCTCAGTCATGCAACTCTTAATCTCAGAGTTGTGACTTCGAGCCCTACTTTGGGTATAGAGATTACTAAAAAATTAAATAAACTTAAAAAAAAAAAGCACAGTAAAGATTTGGGGGTAACTATTCTATATATATGGTTACATGACTATATATTTGTATACATTTGATTGTATATATTTGTCAAAACACACAGAATTATACATTTTTAAAATGAATTACACTGCATGTTAAATAATTTTAAGTTTAAAAAATGCTCGATGTAAGGTCAAGAAAATGCTGGCCATCACCAGGAGTGTACTGGGAAAAAAAACCCGAAATATTCTTTACCTTGTTATAAAACTACGTTTCTTCTATCACTTAAATACTATGTGCAGTACTGTTGGATACAATGAAAAAACATAAGCAGAGAACCCTCAAAGAATGGCACAAAAATGATAAAGGGAAAAAAGTGTTGTTATATGAAGACTTACTCCAGATACAAAGATAAGGACTGAAAGCAGATGTCTCAATTACCAAGACAAATATCCATGGAGAGAACATCTTAGTTGCCAATCCCAGAACATTAGAAAAAAAGTTATCACTTAAAACCTTCCAGTTTTACACTGAGAACTGAGAACAAACTTACAAAACTCAGTCCTCCAATACAGCACTGCAGAAAGGAGAGGGGAGGGAAGGAAGAAACAGTAAAAGCAAAAAACACAAAATACTTGGGGAAATGTTTAATCAACTTTAATTTGAAGATAACAGCAATTCTGACTTTTTAAGGAAAACTATAATTTTTTTGGAGAGAAAATGGGGCAAACTGGAAACAGCAAAAAACAGAGTCAAAGGACCTTGGAGAACTGAATCAGGTTAATAGACACTGAAGTCCGAAACGGTGCAGGGTAAAAATACCAATAATAGTTGTTTATTAATTATACTCTTTCTGAGCTATAAACAATGAATATGAGGGTTTTCAAGCCAGGATGCTAATCCCACAGATGATTACTGTCACAGGGCCATAAACGGAAGAGCTAAGGACTTGATACCCAATTTGTCTGATACCACAGCCTAAGCTCTTTTGACTGCTGTATTATTTCTTTTTTTTTTTTTTAAAGATTTTATTTATTTATTTGAGAGAGAGAGAATGAGAGATAGAGAGCACGAGAGGGAAGAGGGTCAGAGGGAGAAGCAGACTCCTCGCCGAGCAGGGAGCCCGATCTGGGACTCGATCCCGGGACTCCAGGATCATGACCTGAGCCGAAGGCAGTCGCTTAACCAACTGAGCCACCCAGGCGCCCTGCTGTATTATTTCATTGCCCAACAATACTTACAGAACAATTTTATATCGATGAACTTAAGGAGCAAAGCAATATTCAGTAACTGCCAGAAGGTTCTATAAAGTAAATGGAATTTGGGGTTTTGGGTTTGTTTTGTTTTTTGCAATCTGTACATATCAGCATCAGCACAGGAATTCTGAGGTAGGGATGATCATCTCTGTGTGCTCTGATGTGGTCGCAAGTGTTTGCTGCACATCTAGGAGGATTTCAGTGCAATGGCCAAATGATGTGATTATTTAGCAGTATCTTACTCTGGCCTAACACTTTTCTATTTATTTTCCATTTTAACGTAATTTATCTCATTGGAGGTAAACAGTTATCTGGTACAGATAGACAACTGGAACAGAAAAACATACTCACTTCAATCCAGTGGATTCGTATGGCGCACCAACTAATACCACAGAGGACCTTCTAAAACAAGCACGACACTCTGAGGGATGAGCCCAAAGAATAAAAGCCCTGTCCTAGTTGAAAACAAGGAATCTCTACATAGAGCCAATTTTATTTTTTCCTTTCTCTAAGCATTTATATAGTTTCTAAATCATCTAATTCAGGACCAGATTACATAGCATACTCTTCTTTTTTTAGCCCACATGGTATTCTTTCAGAGAAAAACACCCTCATCTTACGGACTTCTAGAATGTTAACAATTAAAGCTCATAATTTCCCATGGTGCCCTTTTCTTTTCTTTTTTTTTTTAGATTTTATTTATTTGTCAGAGAGAGCACGCACAAGCAGGGGGAGCAGCAGGCAGAGGGAGAAGCAGGCTCCCTGCTGAGCAAGGAGCCTGATGCTTAACTGACTGAGCCACCCAGGCATCCCCCATGGTGCCCTTTTCCAATTACAGACATAAATGTTTTTAAAATGTCTTTCAAGCATTCTACACTGGAGTGTGGTGACAGAACAGAAAAGGGTTCCCTAATTTTGTCTTTCAAAATGGTAAGGAAAGGGGCTCCTGGGTGGCTCAGTTAAGCATTTTTTTTTTTTTAAGATTTTATTTATTTATTTGACAGAGAGAGACACAGCGAGAGAGGGAACACAAGCAGGGAGAGTGGGAGAGGGAGCAGCAGGCTTCCTGCTGAGCAGAGAGCCAGATGCGGGGCTCGATCCCAGGACCCTGGGATCATGACCTGAGCCGAAGGCAGACGTTTAACAACTGAGCCACCCAGGCACCCTTAACTGTCTTGACTCTTGATTTCAGTTCAGGTCATGATCTCTGGGTCGTGGGATGGAGCCCCCCCCACCCCCAGGCTCCAAGCTCAGCGGGGAGTCTGCTTGAGCTCCTCCCCCCACCCTCTCAGGCTAAATCTTTTTTTAAATGGTAAGGGGTAAAATGAGCAAATACATGACAATAAAAGAAGAAAGATATTACCCGGGAAAATCAATAGGTGAAAGGGCCCTTATTCACCATTCATTTTAATGAAAGAATGAAGGAAAGGGGCAGCAGGAAAGAATGAAAAGAGCAAACACTGAACTAAATTACCCAAGTCTGCACCTGGTCCGGGAAAAGAGCTTTAAACAACAGCTACTAAAGCCATGAGCCATGTGCCTCTCTACCAGCAGAGCACTCTCTTCACTACCCTGCCTCCAAAGCCACAAGACTCACTTAGGGCCTGCATGTTGAATCTAGGCAGATTCCAAACCCGGGGGACAGCCCTCGTAACACAATACTCTTGTGACCACATTTTAGGGGGAAAAAGTGATATCCAAAAAGTGAGGTAAAAAAAAAAAAAAAAAAAAAAGTGAGGTATGAGGATCTGAGAGGACATAAGCTGGTTGAAAGTATACTGTGGGGCACCTGGGTGGCTCAGTCATTAAGCGTCTGCCTTCGGCTCAGGTCATGATCCCAGGGTCCTGGGATCAAGCCCCGAATCAGGCTCCCTGCTCCACGGGGAGCCTGCTTCTCCCTCTCCCGCTCCCCCTGCTTGTGTTCCCTCTCTCGCTTTGTCTCTCTCTGTCAAATAAATAAATAAAATCTTTTTAAAAAAAAGTATACTGTACTCAACTGGTAAAAAAGATGGGGGAAACGTTTATAGAGTATGGGTTCACAGAGCTTCTATAGCAGGATCTGCGTATTATCTAATAAATTATGAATTTAAGAAAAAATAATATTAAGGATATTAAATGTTTCCAGGTGAACTGGCTCTAATATGGCCTTAGTCACAACTTAGTAAGAAAAGGCTCAAGACTAAAATATTGAGTCAAATATTCAAGGACTTTGGTGAGAAAAAATATATGTGTATGTAGGTGTGTGCATTATGTGTGTGGTTAAAAATGATAGCTGTCAACCTAAAATTTACAAATGAGTTTTTTTCTATCAAAGAGATTTTAATTCTCTTTTACCTTGGCTTTTTCTCTAAGCACTCAATTCAGATCTGTATTTCCACTGCCTGCATGAGTACTTGTCTGTAAATAACATTCAGAAAATAAGCAAGAAAAACCACCCTGCAAAATTAAACAGGCATCGGTTAAAAAAAGAAAGAAAAAAGTTACTTGGAAGTTTGAAGTACTTATTAAATGCTTGCTGTTCTTTCCTAGAATTTTGATTTTAGCGAGGATGGGATCCCAGGAGAATTCTAGTGGCTACAATCCACACATTCTGGCAGAATACTAGTCAAATACTAGTCAAATCTTGTAACTATGAGATGATATATTGGTTTGTTTGTTTTTAAGTAGGCTCCATAACCAGAGTGGAGCCCAATGTGGGGCTTGAGGTAGAGTCAGACACTTAACTGACTGAACCACCCAGGCACCCTGAGATGATTATTCTTTATTCCCTTAATGTGCTAAAAACTTCCCAAAGGCAAAAGATGCATGCAGAATAATAGTAACCAGTGTACTCCAAATCTATATACAACAACCTATAACTGATAAGGCACAGCAGAAATCTATAGCTGTCCTAAAGGAAAGTAACAGCAACCCAATCGTGTCTGACTTTATGTAAAACCTTTAAAACACCATACCAATTCCTTGGGAAGATTCTTTTTTAGAAAGAAATGCAAGTTACTAGTAGCCCAGCTTTCCCTTCAACCACTGCTATTCCTTTCATACAAACTCCTAAAACCATTCTCATTTCTCTTTTCTACAACACTGACCTTGTTTCAGCTCCTGTACTTCATTAAAAGACTCTGAATACTGTTTTGAAATGAAATAAATTCAAAATAACAGCATTTGTGAGATTAACATGAAAACTTTTGTGCCAATTTCTGAAGCTCTGTGGGAATAATAGAATTAAATGCTACTATTTTTTCCCTTTCTTCCTCAGGAGGTGGACTACATTTCCAGACAGAGTGAAAAGACTACCAACAGAGTAATAGTTACACCAATAACATACATAAAATAGGACTGCTGAGAGTATAACATAGATTTTGGAGTTACTACACAGAGGGACCAATAATCACAGTACTCCAGCTTTTGGTAAAAACCAGTTCACAGGTACAAACAGTTTCAACTTAAATGTTTGATAATCAGTTTCCATGTATTAAGCAGTACTATTCAAAGTGTTTGAAAAGTCTCTCTGTAAAATAATCACATATCTAAATGTTTAGGATTTCTTAAAAGCTACTTTTAAAAAGCAACTAAAGTGAAAAACGATTATAAAGATCCTGCTGAAATAAAAATAACACAGATGATAAAACATGCCCAAGCCATACCATGATTTCAAGAAGATACTATTCCCCAAAATCAATATTTATATGACTCAGGACTCTCAACTATAAATAACATTTGACCAATATTTCTAGCTCTAAAAATCTATAATTTTATGAATTCTATGTGTTTTGCATAGTTTCATTATGTACGAAATACTGAAGTAGATGCTACAGGAATGAACTCAATATAAATTCAGAACTAGAAGGCACAGGACACTGCACTAAGGAAGATTTCAAATGACAATCAGGAAGTGAGAAATAATATGAGTTTAATAACGTTATAAGACAACGTAAGGGATGATAGCTTATATACCAAATGGAAGGCATAGAAATAGCAACATTCTCATCAAATGTGAAACAAAAGTGTGCTCCCTTGGTCTGGAAAGTTAAATGAAGCTTTTAATCTTCTAAACTGTAAAGCATGCATAGGATTTGGATGGGCAGACAGACTAAGAATGACAAAAGCAAAGATCAGTCAATACCAGTCAAAGTTCAAGGCTTGAGTTCATGGCATGAGGCTATAGAACACACTGGGCCAGGACTTCAACCAATAGGCAATTACAAGACACTGAAAAATTAAGGGAGGAATGAAAGGAAAAGTTTTAGAAAGCTTAATCTCAAAGGGAATTGAGGGTGGATTAGATGAAAAACCAAAAAGGTACGGTGCTTGGGTGGCTCAGTCTGTTGAGCATCTGCCATTGGCTCAGGTCATGATCCCAGGGCCCTGGGATCAAGCCCTGCGTTGGGCTCCCTGCTCAGCTTGGAGTCTGCTTCTCCCTCTGCCTCTGCCCCCCCCCCACCCCGGCTCTCTCTCAAATAAATAAAATCTTTAAAAAAAAAAAAAAGGGAAAGAAAAACTAAAAAGGTAAAACAGTACATAATCAAATAAGGCAGGCATATATAGCCATTATTTAGGTTTTTGAGTAAAAAAAAAAATCTACTAGAGGCTAAAGTAACTGGTTATATCAATCAAATGTATCAACTCTTCATTTTATTTTTCTTAGAAAACAAATTAAATATAGTTAAGATGGTTTATTTCATTAAAACCCTGCACTATATTTCTAAAGTGTCACAAGACAAGCTATACTTATGTAAAAATCTACTTTTGAAAAATTAGGACAACTGTTATTATTGGTCTTAAGCTTTTCTCAAAAGGAAATACATGCTGCTTCATAGTTTTGTTGATTCAGTTAGGCCACAGGGTGCCACTTGGGCACTAGAAGAACTCATTTATTGGTCAATGCAACTTATCCCTCCCAAAACTAAGCAATTTACTTTGTCATTCCCTGTAGGAAAGTCTAGTTTGTTATGTACTCTGTAAGTATATCATAAAATTAGTATCTTTGATGTAATGGCTACTAGACTAAAATAGTAAACATCATTAAACATTTTCCAAAAATGCCAAGGGTGCCTGGCTGGGTCAGTCAGCAGAGCATGCAACTCTTGATCTCCAGGTTGTGAGTTCCAGCCCCACAGTGGATGTAGAGCTTACTTAATAAAATCTTTCTTAAAAAAGAACATTAGTCCCCTGAAAAAGGTTTATGATGTTCATTACACTTTCCATTTCTGTTCTATTAACGACTTCATTACACATTTACTAATTTCTTTATATTTAACATGCCTATAAAATACATTTTGATGACATTTTAAATGCTTTGTAATTTTTTATCCATTATCCAAATGCATAGATTTCACTTGAAACTCACAGTTCATTTGACACAGGGTTTATTCTGAAAGTTTCCACACAAATTCAATTTTTGTAACTCAGTTTAAGCAAACTTTGAAAACTGTCCATTTAAAGATGCCATTAGTACAAGATTCTTTCAAAAAAGTGAGATACACCAATGTAAAGTGAGTATCAGCCCTGATTAATCTGCTTTACTAAATTGGGATTTTGTATTTTATTAGTTTGCAGTTTTTAAATAGTGCTATAAAAACTGACTTATAAACATGGTATTAAAATTACTTCCATTTTAACAGATCAGAGAAATGTTGTAAGTTGGAATTTAGTTTTTTGATTAGTTAATACATGATGCTGAGTAGAATGGACCCAATTAATCCACAATGAGTTTCACTGCTTGCTCCCTAGCAACATGAGGCAGCAAGAAAGAGCAGAAGGCACACAATCTTGATAATCAGCCTTCAATTTAAATCCTGCTTTTGCCAAAGATGAGTCTGCGATAGAGCCAACCATTCCACATGGTGAGTGTATATGTAGGGGGTGGTGGCCAGGAGCTGCTAGGACATACCTCCTAGGAATGTTATGAAGCTGAAACAAACCAACTTGAGTAAAGTTCTAGACACACAGTAGGTCCTTTCTGACCTGCAGCCTATTATTCCTTCTGTGTTTGCCTAAAGAATAAAACAAGAAGCTACAAAGTGATAAAGGCAGAATAGTGCCCCATTCATCTTTTTTTCAAGACTATAAACTGAATATTTTAAAACACGCACACACGATGAAAAGGTAAGAGCTACAAAAAGAAAACAGATAAATGAAGGGTATTGTCAGAAAATTTCAGGCTTCAGGGCACCTGGGTGGCTCAGAGGGTTAAGCGTCTGCCTTTGGCTCGGGTCATGATCCCAGGATCCTGGGATGGAGGCCCTCGTCAGGCTCCCTGCTCAGTGGGGAGTCTGCTTCTCCCTCTCCCGCTGCCACCCGCCCCCCACCCCGCCCCAGCTTGTGTTCTCTGGCTCTCTCTGTCAAATAAATAAATAAAATCTTCAAAAAAATTTTTTTTCAGGTTTCCTTTCATGGACTTCTCTAGAAATTATTTCCCAATCAAGGAAATTACATTTTAAATAGTAACAGTTATGAAATAAAAAATTTTGTCCTCTCATAGATATTCTACTTCAAAAGAAGCTTATTTTTTTTGTGATATATGACTGTTTCTATCATTTCCACAACAGATTTGTGGCAGCTAAAAGAATAACTTAGGCAGTAGAAGAATTGGCACACTGAGTCTTACCTAGCCCATGCTCTTCCAAATGCCATCATTTAATTAGAACTGGGGTTCTCAGCCACAGTAGCTTCATGTGGACACATCCTAAGAGAACGTGTTTTGTATGGATAAAGATCAACTTTTCTGGAAAAAAAACCTAAACTTTTACAGGAAATATAATAGATTTAAGGTGAAGCACATCTGTTTCCTCCACTTGTTGCTTATACTTTATTTTCAAAAAATACTATTGTAAAAAGGCAAGAAAAAGAAAAAATGAGAATGACAAAGCAGGAGGAAGTACCCTAAAGGAACAGACGCTACAATTTGAAGCTCATGAGGGAAAGAAAATACAATAGTCATAAAACTGCAGAAAGTTGACCAGGAATAAATGGTGTGGTGGTCAACTTTTTTTTAATTCTAGACCAGTGATTTAAAATTAAATAAAAATTTCACATGATCTTTTTTGTGCTGGGTAATAATGACACATTAAGTTACCTTAAAAATAAAGCGAAGCACAACAATGTAAATATATGTAACACTTGTGAACTGTACACTTAAAAATGGTTAAGATGGGGGCACCTGGGTGGCACATTCAGTTAAGCGACTGACTCTTGATTTCGGCTCAGGTCATGATCTCAGGGTCGTGAAATCGAGCCCCACATGGGGCTCTGTGCTGAGCATGGAACCTGCTTGAGATTCTCTCTCCCTCTCTTTCTGCCCCTCCCCATTGTGTGTGCGTGTATGTTCACGCACGTGTGTTATTAGCTTTCTCTAATAAACCTTTAAAAGAAATAGTTAAGATGGTAAATTTTATGTGTTTTTTACCACAATAAAAAAATATATAAAAGAAAGGGATGGTTCAGAGAACAAGCTAGGATTCTTATGTACTTGAAACAGAGTGATCAAGGGCACCTGGCTGGCTCACTGGGTGGGGCCTAAGACTCTTGATCTTGGGGTTGTGGGTTTGAGCCCCATGTTGGGTGTAGAGAGTACTTAAAAATAAAATCTTGAAAAAATAAATAAAATAAAATAAGAGTCACCAAATGTTTAGGTAGGAGTTCTCATTTAAAATATACAGCTCGATTTTATGGAAAAAAATGAACAAGGAGCGGCACCTGGGTGGCTCAGTGGTTAAGAGTCTGCCTTCAGGTCAGGTCATGATCCCAGACTCCTGGGATGGAGCTCCACATAGGGCTCCCTGCTCAGAGGGGAGTCTGCTTCTCTCTCTCCCTCTGTCTCCAAGCTCTTGCTCTCACTCTCTATCTCAAATAAATATTTAAAAAAAAAAAAAAATGAACAAGGAACTTCACTTACGAAGACACTAAAAAAGTAGTAAGTGATTTATAGAAAGTCCTGATATTCTAATAAAAGGATAGGCATTTTATTATAACAGCTATCAATGAAAGCTTTGATCCTATGAGTATTAATCTGTAGAGTAGGTATTTTTGTTGTTTTCTTTTTTAAACCACATAAACACAAATATACTACACTTGGGGAAACACATCAGTTCCAAGAGGACATAAGAACTGCTAAAGCTTTTAAAAATACATTCACTGCATCAGTTTCCTCAAAACCCTAAAAAGGAAATTCCCTATCACTTCAGGCCAATATTGCTGAACCTCTTAAAAGAGTTATTCTAGGGCACCTGGGTGGTTCAGTTGGTTGGGCGACTGCCTTCAGCTCAGGTCATGATCCTGGAGTCCCGGGATCGAGTCCCGCATCGGGCTCCCTGCTCAGCGGGGAGTCTGCTTCTCCCTCTGACCCTCTTCCCTCTCGTGTTCTCTATCTCTCATTCTCTCCCTCTCAAATAAATAAATAAAATCTAAAATAAATAAATAAATAAATAAAATCTTAAAAAAAAACTTTAAAAAAAGTTATTCTAAAAACTGCTAAGTTTTTTAAAAATTCATTATGAGATAATATAATAGACTCCTTTAATGTTAAATTAACAAGTAAAACACATTAAGTTAAAAAATAAATTTTGACAAATGTGTACTGTAATGCATATTAATTTTTCAAGATATTAGGAAAAAAATTTTTATAGGCTAAAATTATATAACTGGAATCCATTAGACCAAAGAAAAATAGAAAAATCAATCAGCTAGATTACTGAGTTAACAGAGAAGGAAAATAAAACAGGAAAAAAAATAGAAAAAAATACATTCATTTTGAAACCCTACAGACAAAAAAAAAAATTCCAAGGAGAATTTAAAACACTATTTCTGGAAACCAGATTCTGTTCTAAAACTCTAAGAGTTCAAAGGTCATCCACCCATACAAAAATCACTACTAAAATTCTCTCAGTTACTGGAAAAGAAGGGGAAAAAATTTAATATAGAAATCAGAATTTAATATTTACCATGTTCCGGAGTGCTAAGGTTAGGGGTTACGTGTAACTCTCCCTAAGTGCAGAGGGTACACTCATAAGTAGGAATCCCCCTCCCTAAAATTCTACTCTCAGAAATGCCACAAATGCCCATTTTAAATTATTTATGATTTAGCCTATGCTAAATTCGTGTGGTGGGCCAGCGGGAGGAGAACTGCAGAATTCACTCTCTTCTCAAAGGCACTAACCTCCACCGTTTAAAAAAAAGCATCTGAAAGTATGTCTATACTAAAGCTTAGATCTTATGAAATAGAGTATGTACAAATGTGTACAGTTTGATAACATTTAACAAAGTAACAATGTGTATTACCACTGCAATTAATATATAGAACATTTCCATCATTCCAGAAAGTTCCTTCATTTAACATCAATTCCAGCCCCACCTCAGTCAATCACTTATTTCTATCACTACAGCTTAGTTTTGCCTGTTCTAAAGCTTCAAAAAAATGGAACACACAGTACATGTCTGGCTTCTTTTATTCAGCTTAACATTTTGAGATCCATCCATGTGATTATTATGTTAATCACTAGCTTGTCCTTTTTTATTGCTCAAGATTATCCCATTGTATGAATATTAGAATTTATTCAACCATTTACCCTGTTGATAGACATTTGGCTTTTTCCCAGTTGGGTGCTGTTACAAATAAAGCGCTATGTAGAAGTCTTTTTGTGGACATGTGCTTACATTCCTCTTAGACAAACAGTGAATGATATGGTAAATGTATGTTAAGCTTCACAAGGAAGTTTCTAAGAAACTGCTAATCTGTTTTCCTAGGCAGTAGTACAGTTGACACTCCCACCGGCCAGGAGTAAGTTCTAGTTTGCTTCACATTCTCCCTAACTTGGTATTAGTTTTTCTTAATTCAGCTGTTCTATCTTATTGTGGTTTTAATTTGCATTTCCCTGATGGTTTATGATATTGAGCATCTTTTCATGTGCTTATTGACCATTTGCATGTCTATTTTTTTATGTAATATCTGTCTATAGCTTTCAAACATCTAAAAAATTTGGTTGATTTCTTAATATTGGGTTATAACCCAATTTCTTAATATTGGGTTATAACCTGAGTTCTTCTCATGTAATCTTCTGACTTTTAAACTATGTAACTGGGGCGCCTGGGTGGCTCAGCCGTTAAGCGTCTGCCTTCGGCTCAGGTCATGGTCCCAGGGTCCTGGGATCAAGCCCCACATCGGGCTCCCCGCTCAGTGGGAAGCCTGCTTCTCCCTCTCCCACTTCCCCTGCTTGTGTTCCCTCTCTCACTGTGTCTCTGTCAAATAAATAAATAAAATCTTTAAAAAAAACACAAAAACTACATAACTGTATAACTAACTCCTATAAAATTAATCTTTAAAAAAATAATAACCTGAGTTCTTTATATATTCCAAATACAAGTCTTTTGTACTGTGAGTATTTTCTCCCAGTCTGTGGCTTGCCTTTTCATTTTCTTAACAGTTTCTTTAGAAGAGCAGATGGCTTGGATTTTGATGAAGTCCAACTTACCAATTTTTTTTTCCTTTTATACTTAGTGCTTTTTGTCTTCTAAGAAATATTTGCCTATCCCAAGGTTGGTATGATTTTGTCTTGCATTTTCTTGTAAAACTCTTATATTTAGGTCTATGAGCCATTTCAAGTGAAATTTTAAGCATTTTAGAAAAAGGTCAAGGATAAGTTCATTTTTTTCCCTATACTAATATCCAATTGTTTTAACACCACTTGTTGATCAAAAATCATCTGACCATATGGGAACACCTGGGTGGCTCAGTCGGTTAGGTGTCTGCCTTCAGCTCAGGTCATGATCCCAGGGTCCTGGGATCGAGTCCTACATTGGGCTCTTTGCTCAGTGGGGAGTCTGCTCCTCCCTCACCCTCTCCCCACCACTTGTGCTTGCACGCTCTCTCTCTGACAAACAAAATCTTTAAAAAAAAAAAAAAATTCAACTGACCATGTATGTATGGATATATATGTAAGTTCTATTCTGTTCCATCTATATGACTGTCGTTCTGCTAATACCACTATCTTGATTCTTTAAGCTTTATAATAAACCTTGAAATTAGATAGTGTAAGATCTTCAAGGTTTTTCTTCATTTTCAAATTAAATTCTGACCATCCTAGGTCTTTGCTTTTTCATATGAATTTTAGCATGAGCTTGTCAATTCATATAATTTTTCATTCTCTACTGAGTGGAAAAAAGCAGCCTGGCACACAGTATTAAAAACTTAATCCCATTTTAGTTTCAATCAAATCTATACATAAAAGTAGATATGTAAAAGAAACCAAAAGCATATCCAATATGCAGAAGAATTCTCTCTAAAGAGTGAAATTACAAAACATTATCTTTCTTTTTACTGACCTTAATTTTCCAAAATGGACAACTTTATAAGGAAAAAATTATATATAGTTAATAAACATAAGTCTATATAGTAACAAGTAGGAAAAATTAAGAACTGACGCTTTGTCATTTTATTTCTTCACCCTTAATCTCAAATATCATCTGTAAATGCAAAAAAAAAAGGTATGAGTATATATTACTAACTCTCCTCAGGCGAGAGGATTGTTGCAAGAAAATGAAAGACTCTCACTTTTTATTTTATATGCTTCTCTAATGTTTGTTTTGTTACAATGACCATATTTTACATATTTAAGAAAAATTAAAATAGGGACGCCTGAGTGGCTCAGTCATTTAAGCATCTGCCTTCGGCTCAGGTCATGATCCCAGGGTCCTGGGATCAAGACCTGCATCGGGCTCCATGCTCAGTGGGGAGCCTGCTTCTCCCTCTGCTGCTCCCCCTACTTGTGTGCGCGCACACACACTCTCTGACAAATAAATAAAATCTTAAAAAAAAAGAAAAATTAAAATATTCATCAATAAAAATAAAACATATGTATTAGTCGAACTGAAGCACTGTTGAAAAGATCGTCCTAAAGGCAGGCTACCCAACTATGTCATCTGAATTTCAAGTTAAAGAAAAGCCTTCTCTTGGCTAGGAATTTGCCTATGGCATCAGGTTAGATAGCTGCTTCAGAAAATCCAAAAAGGATTCATCCTGTGTCATTGGGAATTAAAGGAACTAGAATACCCTGTTTCAATAACCCCCTAAAATAGCTAGAAATTAGCAGTGAAGGCAAAAATAATGAAATTTAGAAGATAAAGGGCTGTAATTGGATATGTTTGTGATAGTATTATTAAATGTAAACAACATCCCAGGTGAATATGCCATTGCTACTGTACTCTGCCCACATTTTAGGATACTGATTCAGATTTAGGGACTGATCAGTAAGTCAAGGGGAACCTGTTAGGGATTCTTACATACCCTGCACAGCTATCAAACTCGCTCAGGTGTCAGACAACCTGGAAGAAGAAATTTCTGAGAAATTTCTATCCATTAACTTATTTGGAAAAACACCCTTCCAATTCAGTTTTAGTAATGAAATACCTCAGTCCACAGGCACGTTATCTGAGAGTTATTATTCCATAACATAACAGTGAAGCAGGCATAAAAGCAGAAACAGGGCAGGAGTAGAATAAGTATTTCCAAATACAGAATGCAATGACAATTTTACAATACCTCACCAGAAGGCACACTATCACTTCCTATTTTAGGGATAAACACCCTCAAAATTTAAATAGGCCATTAGTTGGTCTCCTTCAGGGAGTGTAACTGATATTAACTCACATCTTTCCAACTTCTCTGAGCAGAACTCACAGAAAAAATAGATTGTATACAGTGACCCAAACCAGTACATACACACACACACACCCCACACACGAGCATGGACACACAGTGCATACCTATATACAGTTATACTTTGCCTATACTGTGTGTGTGTGTGTGTGTGTGTGTGTGTGTGTGAGAGAGAGAGAGAGAGAGAGAGAGAGATACACTCTGAAATTTTTCTATTATATTCTCTAGTTTTGTTTTTAAGCTGGTCATAATGCTCTGAAGTGATAAACCACTAACAGGCCATAACCTACAGTCTGAAAAATCCTATTATAGAAGAACGAGAGAAGTATATGAGTAGACTTAACATCTCTGAGTTGTTAGATTATTAAACAAGTACAAATGCAACATCATTTTATTTTATTTTTTTTTAAATAAATAGATGTGTTGACTATTTTTTTTTTAAGATTTTATTTATTTATCTGACAGCCAGAGACATAGCGAGAGAGGCAACACAAGCAGGGGGAGTGGGAGAGGGACAAGCAGGCTTCCCGCAGAGCAGGGAGCCCCATGCGGGGCTCGATCCCAGGACCCTGGGATCATGACCTGAGCCGAAGGCAGACGCTTAACGACTGAGCCGCCCAGGCGCCCCTTGTTTTTTTTGTTTTTTTTTTTTTAAACAGAAGTTTAGTGTAAAGTAAACCATCCAAGCACAGACCTTTAAAATGATGTTGCAGGGGTGCCTGGGTGGCTCAGTCATTAAGCGTCTGCCTTCAGCTCAGGTCATGATCCCAGGGTCCTTGCATCGAACCCCGCATCGGGCTCCCTGCTCTGCCGGAAGCCTGCTTGTCCCTCTCCCACTCCCCCTGCTTGTGTTCCCTCTCTCGCTGTCGCTCTGTGTCAAATAAATAAAATCTTAAAAAAACAAAACAAAACAATGAAATTCAGTGTTCATAGACCAAAGCAAAATCTACTTGTTTCAGCCCAAGGTGGCAGTGTTACAGATAAATGCAGCACTTAATACTATTCGCTGTCAAAATCTTATTCAGGTATATCTTTAATCTTCAGTCAGGGGAACTCTGGGGCCCATGCTGGGAAAGAGCTGCCCAAGAAAGTCAATCTCATAGTCATTGATGATGCAAGAACTCAGCTGGCCTGCTCTTGACCCCTAAAGCATCCTCCAAGCTTTAACTAACATTGATGGCATGGGAGCATCAATCTAAATTTTGAAAAATATATATTGATTTTCCACATATGATGATGATGGCCTTTTCTGCAGTAAGTGTGCTTATACAATGTTTTTTTCTATACTCCAAGACTATGATCAACACAAAGAATAAAAAAAGTGCTTTATGTATTTATTTTTAAGACCTATCAATCAACCAAGCTCCCTAATGACTCAAAATCCATACTAAAACATAACAAAAAAAATGAATGACCAAACCTCTGTCATTCTTATACAGTGGGTAACATGTATTCCTAAAGTCCTGATTACATGGAAACTTTTTTTAAAAATGTAAGCCCATCTTTTTAAAGAAAATCTTATTTTGCATCTATCAGAAATCTACAATTCCAACACATTTATATTTCCTTGAAATATCTTAAAAAGAAATAGTGCCATATGGTAAATTTAATCTGGTATAAATAGGCAAAAATGTAATATTTAGTGTGTTACATTTATTAGCAGTAGCCAAAGTATCCATTACAAAGGATTAAATCTTTTAATATTTCCTATATCTTTAATCAGTTTGGCAATTTTAAGCTATCTCTTAAAGCAAAACAGGTTGAAAAGTTTTAAAAAAAAGCTTTATCTCGTAATTTCAAATAAAACTGTTTTTTGTGCTATTGCCTGATGAACTGGAATTTTTAGTCTAGAATTCCATGCATTGGATTGAAAAGAATGCTTCCCATTTCCACAACATTGCAAATGGAAATATGTAAATTAGTTCATGGGCAGAATCATTAATTTAGATAAAAAGTAAAAACACATTAATTGAGCACCAAAAATGTGACAGTTCTTGCACAAAATCTAAAATGAGACAGCTGCTACCACTGGAGCTTATAAATCTAAATTAAATGTGAAAAAAGCAGAGAATTTTAATTCTTGTTTTCCAAGGAAATGACAAGTCTGATAGTCCTCCAATCTTCAAACTAACAGTGATAAGTCTGCCTCTGTTTTCCATAGGCTCATATTGGCCTAGTTATCAGTGCCAAAATCATAGTTTGGGTTTGGGAGGGAAGCATAAAATTTTGCCCCAAGTTAGAACCACAAGAGAAAATGTTAAATGGATTCCCTCTGGTTATCTATTTCCTGGAAGATTTGGGTCAGTAACACAGTCTTAACAGATAGTGCTTACACCCTGTATCAATCGACAGCCTTGAATAAAATAGCCACAAGCTGATTCTAAATAAGATCCAAATAATTATTTAGCAATGATTAAATATGCAGACTTTCAAACAGACTTTTATTATGAAACATTTTCAAATATTATTTTAATGATTTTATATATTATATAAAATATGTTTAAATGTTTAAAACTTGACAGGGAAATCTGGCTCTAAGCTGAAGGAAACAGAACCATGTGGAGTAACGAGAAGAACACCAATATTTCTGAACCCGGCACCCAACCTCATTATAATGTAGATCCATACATGGTCTCTACACAGACGGCTGAAGTAGTATGCAAAATGAAATGGGGGTTTTGTGAAGTGGAGGAGGTCCATTTTTTCAAGGGAGATGGTTCGTGGCTTTCAGAAGAATCTCAAAGGGATCTGGGAACTCAAAAAACAATTTCACTGACTTCTTACCATCATCCTCTAAGATATTATTACTTCAAAACTGAGGAAATTAAGGTTCAATGAATTAAAAAAGCTTTCCCAAAGTCAACAATTAGTAAAATAGCAGCAAACAAGAATGCAAGTTATTCTGGTTCCAAAGTCCCAGCTCTTTTAGCTGCTATGCTAAAAAATGAAACATAAAATTAAGAAACGATTATTCTTTCAACCTTGCTAAAGGTGCCTGATGATGCTCACTATAATAGTAATAGTCATTTACAGCACTCTAACTACATCCCAAGCACTGTTGTCAGTGCCTCCTTTAATCCTCACAGCAAGAGAGCCAAACTGCAGACACCATTATCATGATCCCACAACGCCAGGGGCAGAGCTGGGTTTCCAACCCAGGCAGTTCTGGCTCCTGCATGTGTTCATAACCACACCATGAGCCATCTTCATCTCATGAGGACCAGCAATTATGGGACACTGTAGAACATGTGGGATAAAGTCTTTCCTAGACAAATTTCTTGATGCTTTAAGAAGTATTTTAGAAAATATTACATGGTATTTCCTCCTAATTTAAGCTAACATGCAAGACAATGTAAGCCTAAGTTATCAAAAACAGTTTTAGGGACAGTTTGCAGGTTCCTAAAAGATTTACGTAAACTCAAAGTATTATCTTTGTCTCCTATCTGGTTCTATCATCTTCCACTGTAATACTTAATTTGATGAGTACAGGAGAAATCTTGTTTTAGAAATGTTTATTTAAAAGGTATGGGGCACCTGAGTGCCTCAGTGGATTAAGCATTTGCCTTTGGTTCAGGTCAAGATCTCGGGGTCCTGGGATTGAGCCCCACTAGGGCCCCCTGCTCAGTGGGGAGCCTGCTTGTCCTTCTCCCTCTGCTCCTCCCCCCACTCATGCATGCACACTCTCTCTCTCTCAAATAAATAATCTTTAAAAAAAAAAAAGGTATAGCATACGACAGGAAAAGGGAGAATCAAAGTTCTCAAAGATTTATCAAGTACTTTACTCAACCGGTACAGTTCCCTAACAGAAGTATCCTTTTCTCTGAATGGGTCTAGACAAATGCATTACTGCTTGATGAAGTCATCAGACTGCCTATCCTCCACTTATCATTAATTCACGTTATCACTGTCACCTTATCTGTTTCTGCCACAATTTTAATTTACTGGGGACAGTCACTGGGAAAAATGAACAGCATTTATTGATTATACATAGCATACCCCCAAGAGAAAAAAGTCTTCTTTGTACCAACTAAAAAGCTTAATAAGTTAGATATTAAAATTAGCAACCGAACTATTTGTCTGTATCCTCTACATAAAACTTTGAGCAACTAAACTTTTTATTCTATCAAATGGTTTCTTATAATGATTTAGTTATTAGCTTGCATATCAATAAAAGCTTGAATAAGATGACCAACTGCTGGTTACAGACTGAAACGCTATTTTCTCACAGTGAATTTTGTATCAAACGATATAAAAGTGTCAATGATTATGAAGTTTATAAATAACTCACCAATGCTCAAAAAGGCAGTCAGAAGTTCTAAATGTTTTGAATATGCAAACATGAGTACCTAACATACAGTTTTTATGCCTCCTATAAATAAGATAGGAAACAAGTGTCAAGCAGGTTATTAATGTGAGAAAAAAAATGAAAATAACAGTAATGCCATAAGTCATCTGCAAACTAAAGACTGATTATATGCACAAGCTTTAAAATTAGCTTTTATTCTCAGTTTCTTTCTTTTTTTTTTTTTAAAGATTTTATTTATTTATGTGACAGAGACACAGCAAGAGAGGGAACACAAGCAGGGGGAGTGGGAGAGGGAAAAGCAGGCTTCCCGTCGAGCAGGGAGCCCGATGCCGGGCTCGATCCTAGCACCATGACCTGAGCCGAAGTCAGACACTTAACAACTGAGCCAACCAGGTGCCCCCTCAGTTTCATTTAGTAGAGTCACATGAATATAACTTCTTACAATGAAATCCTATGAGGTTTCAGGAATCAGGTTTGGACAAAATCAATTCTCTCTCTCCTCAAAGAAAATTCTAATTCATTCTCTGCCCTCCCATTTACCCTCCCTCCCCCCTTTAAATTCCAAATGACACTGAACACACATGAGACTCATTTGGCCATTAAGTCCCTTTTCAAACTAATTTTTTTCATTCACTCAACAAATGAGTTAGCATCTACAAGGTGCCAGGCACTGTGCTAGGCAAAAAGACAAGCTCCCTGCCCTTCGGAGCTTAAATTTAGTGTTATTAGTCTACTGTCCACTACAGAGATTCCTTTAGTAGCAAGGGGCTCCCTTGTTAAGTCTAATAGCAATGTTCTACAATTACTCCACCATGAGGCAAAATTTTTAAAAGATTGGACAGCCCAAGATTTTGTTCCTTCAGTCAGTATTTGTTAATTTATGTACAATGAGTGAATTCTGCTCTTTATAAAACTGGCAAAAAAGATGAATCTATCTCACTGAAAATTTTAGGACTCTGTGATAAAAGTTATTATAGACAACCCTACAAAGGTACAATGTTAATGCTACATAGACAGTAACACTAATCATGGAAAAATGTTTTCATATTTTCTTTTCCAGCCTAGTAGGTGAAATGGGGTTATTATTACAACACCTATACAATTACCAAATGTAAAATACTACTCCTTACATGGTTCAAGGTTACAGAGGTGATGACAGAAATGTAAAAATGAAGCTGAGATAATGAAGTGTATGGTACAGGGATCAAAACTAGACAATTTATTATTTTTTAGGGGAAGGGGGAAGAGGGAAAGGGAGAGAGAGAATCCCAGCACGGAGCCCAAGAAGGGGCTCCATCTCACAACCCTGAGATCATGACTTGAGCCAAAATCCAACTGAGCCACCCAGGCACCCCTAGACGATTTTTAAAATAACACATTTTACTTGCCATTTCCTAGTAACCTGTGAAGCTCTCATTTAGAGTCAACAGCTAGTCCAGGTATCATACAGTTTAAGATCTTATGGCAATATTTAAACATGCCCATAATTACAATAAATAGTATTTGTAATGACATATTATAAAGCATTTAATCTATATTTTCTCATTTACTCTTCAGGAAATCCTGAGGTTAGGTGAGTTACATGAGAATATTTTTACAAGCTAAGAATATGCCTGCACCTTCAACTCGTGGGTAAAGGAGCCAGAACTGATTCCAAAACATCCCAATCCAAATTCCTTTTATTTAACATTATCCCAAGCTGCTGCTGTAAGAGATCATAATTTCATTAAAGATACAAACCCTAGGAGTGCCCGGGGTGGCTCAGTCAGTTAGGCGTCAGACTCTTGATTTTGGCTCAGGTCTAGATCACAGGGTCCTGGGATGGAGCCCTGTATGAGGCTCTGTGCTCAGGGAGGAGTCTGCCCGAGAATCTCCCTCTCCCTCCCCCTTTGCTTGTCTGCTCACTCATCTTCTCTCTCTCAAATAAATAATAATAAATAAAGTCTTTTTTTAAAAAAAGATACAAAACCTAAATATATACAGAAAAAAAGTAGAACATGAGATAAGTCATCAATAGCCATATATGTGGTCTGGTATCAGTGGGCTGAGGCTTACCTTTCCTACAAAAAGGTCTCTGAGAAGAGTGCCATGTAAGCCATCTACTAACAGATGCAGAACACTTTCACAATGAAAAAATGAAGTTTTTAACTAGATTATAATAATAAATTAATAGGCTAGAATAAAGGATTATAAAAGCAGACTATGAAGCTTACATTTAAAACACCTACTTTACTCAGCAAAGGAAACCATCTACAAAATGAAAAAGCAACCTACAAAATGGGAAAAATATTTATAAATCATATATCTGATAAGGGATTAGTATCCAAAATATATAAAGATTCATACAACTCAATAGCAAAAAAATCATATTAAAAAATGGGTATCAGAATTAAATAGACATTTTTCCAAAGAAGACATACAAATAGCCAACAGGTACATGAAAAACTGCTCAACATCACTATACATCAGGGAAATGCAAATAAAAACCACCATGAGATACCACCTCCCTGTTAGAATGGCTGTCATCAAAAACAAAAGAGTTGAGGAGGATGTACAGAAAAAGGAACTCTCATGTACTGTTGGTGGGAATATAAATTGGTATAACTACTATGGAAAACATTAGAGGAAGGCTCCTCAGAAAATTAAAATAAAACCACCACATGATCCAGCAATTCCACCTCTGAGTCCATATCCAAAGGAAATGAAATCACTATCTTGAAGAGAGAGCTGTACCCTCATGTCCACTGCAGCATTATTTACAGTAGCCAAGACATGGAAACAACCTAAGGGCCTCCCACTCAATGAACAGATAAAGAAAATATGGTGTATATATAAGATGAAATATTATTCAGCCATAAAAAGGAAATCTGCCATTTGCAACAACATGGATGGATCTTGAGGACATTGTGCTAAATGAAGTCAGATAGAGTTAGACAAATACTATATGATTTCACTTATATGTAGAACCTAAAAAAAGCCCAAACTCATAGAAACAGAAAACAGACTGATGGTTGCCAGAAGCAGAGGAAGGGAGTAAGGGGTGAAGGTAGTCAAAAGGTACAAACTTCCAATTCTGAGGCAAGTAAGTTCTGGGGATGTAATGTATATAGTACAGTGACTATAGTTAACAATACTTTATTGCAAATTTGACAATTGATAAGAGAAAGTAAATCTTAAAAGATCTCATCTCAAGAAAAAAAATCTGTATGTGATGCCAACTAAACCTATGGTGGTAATCATTTTGCAATACAGACATAAATCATTATATTGTACACCTTAAACTAAAACAAGGTTATATGTCAATTACATCTTGATATAACTGAAAAAAAATTTTAATACATATTTTGTTTTGTTTCAACAGGAAGAAAAAAATAAAAAGGTCTTGGCTCCAGTGTGATCAAGTCACATAAGACCAGGAAACACTAATATTCCTTGTCAGGAAAGCTTAAATATTTGTTGCTCCAAGCCCACCAACAATATCTAGAATACAAAATGTAGCTATCAGATATTGTTGCTCAGGAATTCCAGAAGAAGAACCAGGGAGGGAAGTCAGCACATATCTACTCTGAATGAAAATGACAGTTTACCTGTAAAAATGAGTCTGATCTAAGTCTGAACATGGACACATTTCCTTTGCAACATACCAAGAGAGCAAACTGGTACCTACCAATTGGTAAATTACTAAATGATATCACATGCTCCAGAAGGGTTAATAGAACTGATACAGAAAAGCAGTTTGTCCCCCAGAGATTCATTTTTTCACCCTGATCCACTACAGAATCAACTATGTTAATAATAATGCTTTGCAATTTTATATCACTTTTCCTGCTAAAAGCTCAAATGAGTTGATATGGCACATCACAAACTACACAGATGGTACCCTACAGTTTCCACAGCTCTGACTGAATAGCTCATTTGACTTACTAATAAATGTTCCTATTTCAAGATTAAAAACAAATATAAAAACTTCAGGAAAACGGTAGGAAGATAGTGAATTTTCATATCCAATTCAGTGGCATCTCTCTGAAAGGTAAACATGAAATAAAGCACCCAGAGCCTAAGAGAGTTCCTTTGGATGCTAGTGCACACACGTGTGCACTTCCAGAAAAGTCCTGGTAAGCCACCAGATTACTTGAAAATGAAAAGGGGGGCTAGACAGTGAAAGAGGTTATGCTACTTCCCATGTGAATGTGCAACAATCAGACCTAAAAGGAAAAACTCTCACCAAGGAGGAGACAGACCTGGAATTATCATCTCCTTCTGTTCTAGTCCCTTAACCTGCCATTACTCATTACACATTGTTAGAAGCTTGACTAGAAGTGAAGTAATAGATAACAGTCTATAACAGTGTTACCAAGATTTATAAATGATATTTAAATTGGAGTCCTTTAAGCCAAATATTTTTAAATGATTATATTCTATATATAGATGTAGACTACAGTCGTCCTAGACATTTTCTTTATGCTATTCAGAAATGTTCTGCTCATACTCTACTAATAAGAAAAGGCATTTATTCCTTTGAACTTCACAAACCAACCTTCTAAATGTACTTCACTGGTAACTATAACTATCTCATCTCTCCCGGTGGATCTGGAAATTCCCCATTAGGCAATTTAGCTATACAAAGTTGTCCATCATCTCTAGGTAAATCACTGTATTTTATTTGTATAGTAAATGTGGGCAAACACAACTACATACAGGCATCCTTTGTTATGACTTGTGAAATGTCAGCTTTATCTATGGAACAGGCCAGATCTTGAAAAATTCAGAGTCAACTTATCCATATACAAAACAAAACTATTACTGATGATCAGTGTACAATGAAGACAGCTGAGGTGGAGAATAGCTAATGAGACTTGCTTTCCTTGGTGATTCAAGTGGTTTCACAGCATCTATTTTAAGGATCAAAGGAAAAACAAATACCTGCTTTTGGTGAATAATGTCCAACCATCCTTAGCAAGAGTTTCACTTTTTTCTGGGAAAATTATTGTGCTTTAAGCCACAGTCTGAACGAGTCAAAAACAAGGCTCAAGTCTTATGCAGTAGTGTTCTCAAAAGAAAAGAGACGTTAAATTAAATCAAAACCAGTCAAATGGGGGCACCTGGGTGGCTCAGTTGGTTAAGCCTCTTTGACTAGAAGTGAAGTAATAAATAACAGTCTAAAGTATAATATTGTTACCAAGATTTATAAATTATATTTAAATTGGAGTCCTTTAAGCCAAATTATTTTTAAATGATTATATTCTGTATATAGATGTAGACTACAGGCATCCTAGAAATTTTCTTTATGCTATTCAGAAATCTTCTGTTCATACTCTACTAATAAGAAAAGGCATTTATTCCTTTGAACTTCATAAACCAACCTTCTAAATGTACTTCACTGGTAACTACAACTCTCATCTCTCCCTGTGATTTCAGCTCATGTCATGATCTCAGGATCATGAGATCGAGCCCCGTGTCAGACACACTCAGCGGGGAATCTGCTTCTCTCTCTCTCTCTCTCTCTCTCTCTCAAATAAATAAATAAATAAATAATTTTTAAAAAACCAGTCAAATGATAAAGAATACCACTGCTGGGGTGCCTGGGTGGCTCAGTCATTAAGCATCTGCCTTCGGCTCAGGTCATGGTCCCAGGGTCCTCGGATCGAGCCCCACACTGGGCTCTCTGCTCAGCCAAGAGCCTGCTTCTCCTTCTCCGACTCCCCCTGCTTGTGTTCCCTCTCTCGCTGTCTCTCTCTCTTGTCAAAACAAATAAATAAAATCTTAAAAAAAAAAAAAGAATACCACTGTCCACCAATACTTAGATACATCAAATAAGCATTCAATCTCCCAGGTTAATTAAAGGCGAATTTTATGTGCTTTTTTTGATAGCTTTAATATGATAAGTAAAATGTTCTACCACCTCCAAGCAGTTTTAAAAATAACCGCAAGGGGCGCCTGGGTGGCTCAATAGGTAAAGCATCTCATTTCTGCTCCGGGTCATGATCACAAGGTCCTGGGATCAGCCCCATATTGGGCTCCACGGTCAGCTCAGCGCAGTGGACGTTTCCCTCTGCCCCTCTCCCACTGATGCTTGCTCTCTCAAATAAATCTTTAAAAAAATAATGCCCCAAATTTTTCCAAAACATAAAAAGCTTTAACTCTATCGATTTAAAGCACCCTCTTCTCAATCTTTTACACAAAACAGCACTATCAGCTTTGCCTTCAACTACCATGGAACAACATGGACACAAAAAGGACATGAATGTTGATAGGCCAAATAATACATCAAATAATCTTTGTCCTCCCTCCCTACTCCCGTTTGTTGAGAACTAATGAATTAAACCTACTAAGTGCAAAAATGCTAATGTGATTATAGTAATAATATTCTATAATCAGAGTGGCAGCACATTTAAACAGCTGATAATTACAAAAGTTTATAATGTATCCTTATAGACTCTATAATATAAAGTGCTGCATAACCCTTGCATTTCTGGAACACGCACTAATTGATAAAGAAAGGTGGTTTAAAAAAAACTTGACCACAGGGGTGCCTGGGTGGCTCAGTCAAGGAGCTGCCTTAGGCTCAGGTCATAGTCCCAGGGTCCTGGGATGAAGCCCCGCATCGGGCTCCCTGCTCCGCGGGAAGCCTGCTTCTCTCTCCCACTCCCCCTGCTTGTGTTCCCTCTCTCACTGTGTCTCCCTCTGTCAAATAAATAAATAAATCTTAAAAAAAAACTTGACCACAAATAATCTTGAACACATAGGTGGTTCTAGTCTTCAGGATTAGCTTCCTAAACAGTTCCTTGAATCCCCCTCAATTTGCAATTAAAATAATCTACTCTGAATTGCAATCACAAAAAACTAATCAAGATCTATCGAACACCAATTGTGTCTCAAACTCTGATCACTGAAGGAGATACAAAGTAATGATAATAACAACAATGAACATTTAAGGCAACTGGGGCACATGGTCACACCTGTTCAAGTGATGGAGCCAGACCACATCTAAGCACTGAGGCTCCTAAATGTTACTCCATACTGACTGTATAGAACTAAAAATAAACAAGAACCAAAACCAAAACTCAAAACCAAAAACTCCTGCACGTAAAGAACTCCAAAGTTTGTTGGAATGTAATATTAACATCTCCCAACAGAACATTCAAGTTTTTGGTAAATTCTCTAAGAAAGATTTTATAATCTTTCTGCCCTGCAGTGACATCATCTCATGAGTGACTAGGAAGAAAAACTAATGATAAGATCTTGAAAGATTTTACTTTCATTCTGTCCTTAAAAGTGAAATGCCTTTCCCAAGGACAAGTCTGTGCTTGATGGTATGTAAAATGTCAATTGCTTCAGTGTATGGTTTCCTGATCTTTCTTCTACTGAGAAATGCCTTACTATGGAATTGTGAGCTCAAATAGTACACACAGAAGTACAACAGATGGTCTTACCGGGTATCTCCACACTGAGGGTCCCTAACCCTCTACTTCATCTCAGGTTGCTGGGATTCCTAGTGGGAAGAAGAATCCCACAACCCTACCCTGGCTCAGGACCTCCACCAGAGGACTCTCAAGCCCAGCTCCCCACAGTATCTGGCAGAGTCCCTTGAAGAGTCTCTAAAAAAGCAGAGAACACCCCCCCCCCCATACTTTTCTAAATCTCAATGAGACATGGGAATTTCCATTTGGACAAGCAAAGTAGACAATTTATGCATTCTAATATTTGGACTGGAGACTCAGAATAAAAACTCTATCATCTGTGCTCCCAGCACATGAAAAAAGCATCTTTTGAACAAAAAGCTGCCTTAATCTATAAAGTGATCTGCTGAAGCAGCACCCTCCTGGTGCTTTCAGGGGGGACTATGTTAATTACTACTCATATCATGAGAGGCTTTCAGGGCTAGAAATGTTCCTGGTAAAACAAACAGTCCAAAAATACATGCCATTATCATTTAAGTGAGAGTTCTACACAGGAAATACATGCATAGGAAAGAAAAATAATGGGCCACATTTTTCTGTATTAAAAAAAGATAATTCTAGAATTTAAAGAAAAATTTTAGGGGCACCTGGGTGGCACAGTTAGGTGTCCAACTCCTGGTTTCTTTGGCTCAGGTTGTGATCTCACAGTCATGAGTTTGAGCCTGGTGTCAGGCTCTGTGCTCAACGCAGTGTAAGCTTGAGTTTCTCTCCCTTCTACCCCACCTCCCCCGTCGTGCTCTAGCATGTACAGTCTCTCTCTGAAATAAATAAATAAATCTTTAAAAGAAAAATTTTAGAAAGATTCACTAACGCCCTATAATTTTCCTGTCAATAATCCCTGATAAAGGGAGAATCTGTTACCAGAAAATTTCTTTAAAATCATCTAATTTCATTCTGGTTTCACTAATAATAAAACCTATTTGATCCTCAACCACTCTGTGAGGCAAACAATCATTATCTCCATTTACAAAAATGGAAATTGGACTTAAACATTAAATCACTTGCTTAAGGCAACAGGTCCACCCATAGGCAATATATACTTAATCATTATTAAATTTACTTTTAAATCACACAAATTTCCTCTGGTTAAAAGAAAAGTATATAATTTTTTTTCAGAAAGCTCTAAACATCTAACTAAAATTCCATTAGATATAGTTTAAGAACGTTGCCTTTTGTGGGACTAAAGAACAGCTGCTCACTGAGGCTCATATGGAAACACTTTGGATCTCTCAGAAACAATAAATCCTCCTTCCTCTCTTCTCTTTAAAGGATAGTAACACTTGGAACTTTCTACAACTTAGCCTGTTAACAGATGATGGTTCCCAAAGATGACCACAACCTCCCATCCCACATACTCTTCTAGTTCAACTTTTAACATTCCTCCCAAGGAGAGCTGGGATCTATGTTCCCAAATACGTGTTCTGAATCCGGATCTGGAGAGGCTTGTGACTAAGGCAAAGGTAACCCCATGTGACTTATGAGGTTAAGTCATAAAAGGTGACAGCTTCCTTAGAACTATTACATTTTGAACCCTGTCGTCATGCTGTGAGGAAGCCCAAGCAGCTAGGTGGAGAGACTATTCATTTAAAGGTATTTTAGTGCAACTCAGCTGAGGTCCTGGCCAACAGCCTACATCAAACACCAGGCATGTAAGTGAGCAAGCCTTCACTTGATTCCATTGCCAAGCCCTGGTTTTGAGACTTCATTCTAGCTGAATGTCAGACATCATGGAGCAGATAAGCTATGTCCATCATGGCTTTTCCAACTCTAGCCCACAACATTTGTAGGCATAATGCCACCAAGTGTGGAATATATATTGTATAGTAACAGTAAACAGAACTCCCTAATCCAGAACACAAGCAAGAATTAAAAAGGAGACAAGGGGGAAAAGGCTCCTTTCTAAACATTCAAAATAAATATCCCAAATTTGGGGCTCTAAGTATCACTAGTTTTCTTTTTTTTTAATTTGAGAGTACACAGAGGGGGAAGGAGCAGAGGGAAAGGGGCAAGGAGACTCCATGCTTGGCGCAGAGCCTGATGCAGGACTCAATCCCAGGATCCCAAGATCATGACCCAAGCAGAAACCAAGAGTGGGAGGCTTTTACCAACTTGAGACACCCAGGCACCCCAAGATCACTAGTTTTACAGATAAAAGTTCTCAGATTCTCATGCAAATCTTATTAAAAGTGCATATAAAAAATAAAATAGAGGGGTGCCTGGGTGGCTCAGTTGTTAAGTGTCTGCCTTTGGCTCGGGTCATGATCTCAGGGTCCTGGGATCAAGTCCCACATCAGGTTCCCTGCTCAGCGGGGAGTCTGCTTCTCCCTCTCCCCCGCCACCCCCACTCTCACTCCCCCACCCCCTGCTCATGCACACTCTCTCTCTGTCAAATAAATAAAATGTTTAAAAATAAGTAAATAATAAAATAGAAACATACTATAATATTTTCTATCTTCATCCTATGCACATGTCTCTCCTTAGAATGCCTTTTCTCTGATGAAATCTCAATCAGCCCTTGAGGCTCAAATCAAATACTCTAGCACTTCACAAAATGAACCATTTGCCCCCATAAAATATCTTACCAGCCCTCTAATACAATTTCCTATTCTAATGCATACGTTGTAATTACTTGCCCACATGACTCCTTCCTTCCCTGTGAGATCTGCAAGGATAGGGGACATTTCTTTTTTAAATTTTTGTGTTTCCATTGTCTGGTATATTGGAAGTGTTCATTAAATTTTTGCTGAATTAACAGATCTGGTTATCTGATTTCTAAACCCACAGCAGATAAAATGCAAAAAAACAGAAAAGACAAAAGGCACTGTCATTAAAAGATAATAATAATAATTATACACACATATACACAAAATATAACACCCAGTGAACAAAGACAGAAAAGGGCAAGTCCAGGAGTTACCTAGAATTCTGTTGCATGGGCTCTATAGTCTACAGTTACAAGGCAGAGAGACAAACAGATCAGTACCTTAGAAGATGGCATGGACCTGAGTGAATTTTGGCACATTTCAAATCAGTTTAGAAAACAGGAAAATACTGGGCGCCCGGGTGGCTCAGTTGGTTAAGCGACTGCCTTTGGCTCAGATCATGATCCTGGAGTCCCTGGATCGAGTCCCACATCGGGCTCCCTGCTCAGCAGGGAGTCTGCTTCTTCCTCTGATCCTACCCCCCCTCATGTGCTTTCTCTCTCTCTCTCTCAAATAAATAAATAAAATCTTAAAAAAAAAAAAAGAAAGCAGGAAAATACTTCACATTTCAAAAGTATTTTCTCTGCTGGCTCAGTCAGCAGAGCAGAAGACTCTTGATCTTGGTGAGTTTAAGCCCCAAACTAGGTGTGGATATTACTTTTTTAAAAAAATCTTTAGAAGTATTTTCTCCTAAATGACTAATTTAAAAAAATGAAGTGCTCAAAGGAATAAAAAACAGAATCAGAAAAATTAGATACACAACCTCTCATTTTCTGAGGGTTTTGTAGAGCCACTGTTTTATAATAATAGCACTTTCTTTATATTATTTTTGTGCCCCGCCCCCATCTCTCCATAATGTTTCTGTTTCAGTTACATTTCATGAAGTACTTCCCTCCCTGCTGACCCAGGCTGCTACCTGCTACCTTATCTGTTTGGAGTGTAGCACAGAGCTACTCAGAAATACACCTACAATTTTTGTCCAACCCTCTCTCATATGCCAACATTTTTAAAAAGCATCACAATATATATAAAATGACAAGAACAAAGAGGCTATCACTTAGTATGTCTGGAAGACATTTCAGGAAATTTAAAAACAAAACAAAACAGAAAATGGGATTTCTGAGTCACTTGTTTTAAATTCTACTCACTTCAAAACTGCCCAGATCTGGGGGCACCTGGGTGGCTCAGCCGGTTAAGCCTCTGACTCTTGGTTTCAGCTCAGGTTATGATCTCAGGCGGTGAGATCCAGCCCGGTGAATGGCTCTGCGCTCAGCCTAGAGTCAGCTTAAGAGATTCTCTTTCTCTCCCTCTCCCTCTGCCCCCTTGCCCCCCGCCCCCCGCAGATTCTCTCTCAAGTCAATCAATCAATCTGCCCAGATCTGTTAAATAAAAAGGCCTATGTACAGTCCCACTTTTCTTTCCATTCTTCATTTCTCTTATGTATCTCCTAAGTATATGATTTCCCAGTATAAATATTAATTCAATAACAGTAATTCTCATTATTCCTGAGCAGCATATTTTGTTTTGTTTTTTGTTGTAGCAAGGGGGAGTGTTGCCATCTCTAAGAAAGGTGCAGTGCAGGGTGCCTGGGTGGCTCAGTTGGTTAAGCGTCTGCCTTCAGCTCCAGTCATGATCCCAGGGTCCTGGGATCGAGCCCCGCATTGGGCTCCCTGCTTCACAGGGAGCCTGCTTCTCCCTTTTCCTCTGCCTGACCCTCCCCCTGATCATGCTCTGTCAAATAAACAAATACAATCTTTAAAAAAAAAAAAAGAAAAAGAAAAGAGAAGAAAGGTGCAGTGCAAGATTCATGGCCATCAGCCTAACAAGGCTCTTCCACCTCCACCTGGTGGAGGCTCTTCCACTCTTCCACCTCCAAGAGTATTACTTTGAATAAGAGAAGATAACCTTGGTTTCTGTTTGTTTGTTTTTTTTTCCTGAAGCTTAAAAGTTTCAAGTTGAGAGCTATCCTGGAGTTACTTAAATTCTTGTGTTATTTCTTGTTCTCTTTGAGTGCTAGTGTTTTTCCCACTCACAACTTTTCCATTGAGGCTTCCAGATCTATGTTAAGAATAATTACTACTTCTCTACCGGAATAGGTAGGTGAGACTAACCAGGAATCTCACTGGGATAATCTGCACACCTGTGAATGATTTTTACTTTTAGACTCTATTTCTCAAACTGAGAATGAATCCCAGATATCCACTGTGATTCACAAGGGAAGACAGGAGGGCTGTACTATACCTTAATAAGGTTCTGAAGTAGGAAAGAGAATAGGAGGTTAAATAGAAACTAAAGCTGGAAATCATGGGGGCAGGCAGGAAAAGTCAGAAGGCAGAACAAATAAAGACACTGCACACACCACCCCCCCCAAAGGAAACAGAAACAGAAACCTTCAAATTCAAAGTTACGGAGTAGTCAAGTATTCAAGAAATTCAAGTTGCCAAACTCTGTAAAATCCCAGCAAATTTTTGTATCTATGGTGTTACTCCCAAGAAGCGTTTGAATAAAAGCTTTCTAGTTAGCCAAGTGTGCTGTAAAATTAATGTCTCAACCCCCATCCTGTGCCTAAAAGAGAAATCTACTACTTCCCAGGAGGGAAACAACTCCTAGGGTTCTCTTACGCTATGCGTTCTGAGACCAAACTAGCTCTGTGTTTGCATCCCTCCTAGCATGAGGTCGATCGGCGTAGGATGCGCTTGTAGAACACATGTCTGGGCCCAGACAGGAGATGCATTCAGAGGGGGCATGCCAAGAAAATGTCCTAAGATGCCACAATCTCAAGCAATAAAGCTCTCAAAGGTTTTGCTATTCTTCAGCCCTGATCAAATTAATATATTTAACAATTTTTTTTTTTTAAGTAATCTCTACACCCAACATGGGTGGGGCTTGAACTTAAACCTTGAGATTGGGAGTCGCAGGCTCCACCAACTGAGCCAGCCAGGTACCCCAACAATTTAATTTTCCTAACACTTCTGGAGAAGCTGAAGTCTTTTTATTATTTATTTATTTAAGTGATTTCTACACCCAACATGGGGCTCGAACTCACAATCCTGAGATCAAGAATCCCATGCTCTTCAGTCTGAGCCAGCCAGGCACCCCTAGAGAAATTGAAAGTCTTAACACTGAAAAGACCGGCTGCACAATGTGAATCCACTACAAAACTACACATTTAAAAACTAAGATGGTAAATATTATAAGTATTTTGCCACAAATTTTTTAACTAAAAAAAACTAAAAAATGTCTAAAAAACAAAAAGCAAACAAGCAAAAACTAGGGGCAATGTTTCATACTAAAAGAGACTACAGAACCAAACGCAATGAGTGAACTTGATTAGCTCCTGGTCTGAAACCCAAAACTGTAACAGTTTGGGAACAACTGGGAAAACTGATTAGAGAGTTGATAGTTAACATTAGTTTTCTTGGGTTTAATAGTCATATTCATATTATATATGATTCTATAAAACAATGTCTTTATTTTAAGGCAATGTGCTTTATGGATAAAAGGTCATCTGTAACTTAATTTCAAATAGTTCATCACACACACACACACACACACACACACACACAAAGAGGGAGAAAGAAGATCACATACAGCATTGAAATAGTTTTTTAGTCACTTGTTCTACCACATTATTGCAGCATCACAGGAGCTAAGAAAAAGAGATATATATGACAGTGCACATCACAAAGCACCACTCTGCTTTTCCACCTGAGCTGTACACTGTTTTTACTACTTTAATATATAATTGGCTGGTGACAGAATGTAAATAGCTGACAGATAGATAGATAGCTTTCTGAATTACTCCGCAAATAAAATGATCCCACAAAATAGAGAATTACTGTTTAAGTAGAGATTTGGGAAGAAGGTTGAGAATATTTTTATAGGTGTTGTTACAAGTATATATTAATGTGTGTGCTATAAGGGCTTTGCTCTTTGGATAGCTGTAGAATTTCATTATTTATCTATTGAGACATCAGCCCTTCAAGTGCTGCTTTCATTCTCTTTTTTATCACTTCTTCAATGGAAGTATTTAAGTGCCAACCCTGGTATACTTTTCTTTCTGTTTGGTTTTGTTTTATTACCTTTCCAGAACTACTGAATTTCCCCAAGGTTTTCTTTACCTTTTTTCTCCTCTTTCCACTATAAACTGAGATTATTAATCCCTCTTCTCACCATAGTGTCAAAATATTCTGCAGGGGAAAAAACAGTAAGT
The DNA here is from genome assembly GCF_009762305.2 of Zalophus californianus. NCBI lineage: Eukaryota > Metazoa > Chordata > Mammalia > Carnivora > Otariidae > Zalophus > Zalophus californianus. The sequence continues at coordinate 129,764,134 of NC_045598.1, forward strand.
CTCAGTGTGAAAAATGTTCAGTTTTACAGAAGCAACAAAGCCCAAAATTTTAGTCTTTATTGTTTCTGTTTTGAAGGTAAGTGGACTTCTGTATTTTTTTGTAAAATCTGTAACCAATGTAATAAGCATCTCTACTAATAACCTTTGAATACTGTTGGACTCTATGTATACTTTTTGTTTTGATCATATACTTCGCTATTAACTAAGATCAATAATATAAACTTCCAATAAATTGAATTTTATATCAAACGGTTGCTTCCTAAATTTTAGAATAACTCATCAGTTTTCTCGAGGCAAATCAAAGAGCGTGAACTTGTATGGTCAAGGCCAGGAAGAACAGACTAACGGGTACAAAGGCTCATGTAAAGAGTAGAAATAGGGAAAAAAATGGGTTTGTGACAGACTTATCTAGTAAGTGTTTGGGAATGTCATTCTGTGATGAGTGGGGACTTGTATTATTATTAAAGGGATATCTGGGGAAGATCAGTCTATTAATGACTTACAGTGCCGAAGAAGAATCTGTTAAATCAGTCCAAATACAGTTTAAAAATGAAAGCCTTTAAGCTGTTCTGTAATACTATTTTGGAGGAGGGGGACAAAGAATGAATGAATAAATAAAATATATACACATATATACTCCATCTTTACTACTCAATCTTTAGCAAACCAGTAAGAAAACACGTACAATGTCCTTTCATTCAGATAAGCCAATACATATGGTCATTTTTAAGCGTCTTTACTGAACACAATAGACAGACAAATTTTAATGCTTGATTATTCAAAGCATTTTAGTTTAGTTTAGTTTTTCCTCCTTGATATTAAACTCCAAAGAATTTATATCAAAAATTCTAACTTGTTTCACTGCTATTAGGAACTAATCCACCATTTATCTCTCTCAACTTTCAAAAAAAAGTTTGTATAAAAAGCCTATTCCACTTAAAATAACAAGAACTATAAGTTAACTTCAGTATGATCAAGTTGATAAACTAGTAGTAGGTCCTTAAAGCTGCAAAGGCATGTACCTGCTACCCTGGATTTATTCTATATACACCTTCATTAATTTATAGATTTTAGTCCAGGCTACTCTACTGCATTGCTATCTTCCATCTGCATGGTGCTAACCTTTTTAGCCTAGATTCAACACAGCAACTCCTCTCTAGGCCACTCCAGTTTCTTTCTGAATGCCTTTCCTTCTCCCCCCTCCCCAATATACACTTGATCTCTTTCTCCAAGACTGTAAACAGCTCTGAACAACTGAGGCAGGCTCAGGAAAAATCTACAATGAGACTGTGGAAAACACCTGAACCTCAACGGGAAATTTCTCAAGAAGAGAATGGAAAAGGGCACCCATAGCCAGAAAAACTCTATCCCTTGGTGAGAAGGTGCTGGCTTCCCTCACTCCTCTGAGGTACAAGCCAGGTAAAGGTGCTCAGCCTCTGAAAATCACAAACCCTTGAAGGTCTTCCCTTGCCATACCCGGTCTTTATCTGCTCTTGGGTGGAAGAATCCCCTCACTTCTCACCTCACAGAGCGTGGGGTTCTAGAAGGGCTGTGGGGCTCAGTGGAACAGGCCATCAGCACTGCCCGAATTATGGCTACAGATCAGAAGATGTTATACATGAGAGCCAGCCAGCTCCTGGTAAGAAATCCATATGCAAACAACAATTTTGCAGGTAAGCATCTGGGACCCCAGTCCCCTGGGACTCACCCCATGCTCCATCTACACAGGCTCTCCCTTCCCTCCCCGCCACAGGGTCAGCAGCTGCTCCCAGTGATAGTGAGAAGGGGAGGGGGGCTCTCCTAGTGGAGTCCTGACCTCTGCAGGAGGCCCAGCTCACTGGCCCTACCACAGGCACTCAAGGTCAGGCCAGAGGTATCCGGACCCAGTCCCTTCCTGCCAAGGCTTTGCTCGCCTCGAGTGGAAAATCTGGGGTTCTCTCTTTTCTCCTCAATGTCTTTTCTCAAAGTGAAAATATTTACTACTACAGTAAGATCACCAATGATTACAAGAATGCTATTATGTGAGCATCCTTTAACCTTTAACCAGAGAAGGATAATGCTCCAATTCTGTTTTCTAATGTCCTTCAGTGTCCAGACATTTTGTTGACTTTTGTTACTATCAACTGTCACTGACAATATGTTCAGTTCACAATGAATATGTCATTTTTGTGTGTAATTGCTTAAAGTCTTTCATTTATCAAAATTCTTAATTGTATACACCTCCTGCTTAAAATAAAAGGTAGTACAGCATAAATCAAAGAGCTTTACATGACTTCCACCTCCTTCACTTGGTTCCATTATTTATACTTACCATGTGTTTATTTAGGAAAGACCGTAGTGGTGCTATGATACATTAAAACGACATTTTTAATGGGATAAATATTTTTATATCACACTTTTACAGAAGGGTCTTAAGGAATCAAGATATTATTACTTAAAACAGCAACAGGAACACTACAGATAAGACTCAAAATAGAATTCCAGAAATTGAAAATACAATACACTACCAGAAACTCCAAAGAGGCAGGCATTCCTAAGGCTTCAGGAATTTGGTTACAATTTCCATCAATCTTAAATTGTCTATTTCCAATTTACACTATTTGGACCACTTGAACCTAATGAACACTTTCAAGACATCTAACACTACAGAGTTTGTAACAATATCCTTAAACAGGTAAAAAATAAAATACATAAAAACTAAGGAATGTCGGATGCCTGGGTGACTCAGTCAATAAAGCATCTATCTGCCTTTGGCTCAGGTCATGATCCCAGGGTCCTGGGTTCGAGTCCCGCATCGGCTCCTTCCTCAGCAGGGAGCCTGCTTCTCCCTCTGCCGCTCCCGCCCCACCCCGCCCCCCTATATCTCTCTGTCTTTGACAAATAAATAAAATCTTAAAAAAAAAAAAAACTAAGGAATGTAATACTCAATCCTATTAGACAACAGAAGCTCAGCCCCCCAGTGTGCTGGACCACAATGTTGTCCAGCAACCGACTAATTTCCAACAACAAAGCAGCCAATTACTACACTGTGCCCGTTAAGTGATCTGTTTTCAACCTAATGGCTTACTTAACAAATAGCTAGCTTCTTCCCTAAGTGCTGTTAGCAGAGCCAATCTGTTTGGTAAAGAGGGAAACCATAGATCATGATCATACATGAAATACTTAATGATAGTAACAGACTTCCTCCATAATCTTGATTGTGTTCCCTTCACTACCAGCTACCTTCCATCATTAAGAAAAAAAAAGTGAGAAAGCCAAGGAAGAAGGAGAAAAGGAGGCAGAGGAGAAAAGTCTACAAGGATTTATACCCAAACTGAAGCTGTCCAAAGTTGTGCCATTATTTACCAGCCCATCCTCACTTCAAAGTACCCAGCCCCAAAGAAGCTGGAGCCTCGGTGCACAGCACACCTAACACCATACCCACCACAGGATGCAGACACAAGGTGGCCCAGACAGGACAACACAATCACCTCAAACACCCACGAGCCCCTACTGCTTGTCTCCATAACGATGAAATAACCAATTTCTGTAATTTCAAGAAACGCTATTAATGTTCATAGAAATCCATACTCTTGACATTCAGATTTTTAGCAAGAGATTTCCATTTTCCTTATTTAGGTATCTAAAAGTATATGTGAAAGAATTCACCACCTATGTTCCAACAATAACCAGAGGTAATTTACCTGATAAACACAGTTATGAATAATTCTAGTTTTAAAATATACACAGGCACATTAAAAATGTATTTTTAATTTAAGTAATCTCTATGCCCAACATGGGCCCAACATGGGGCTCGAACTCATGCCCCCAAGATCGAGGCACATGCTCTACCGAGTGAGCCAGCCAGATGCCCCTAAAAGTTTGTTATCCATGTAGCAATCTAAATTTCCCTTTTAGTTTGACTCTAGAAATGACTCAGGTAAAAACACAGGTTCCTATAAGATATGCAACTCCATTTTGTAATTTACATTTTGACAATAACTGAAAGCTTTTCATCAGTAAGCATATTAACAATAGAATTAGAAATTTTAAGATAAATATTAAATAGTCTTACAAATGCTACTGTACCACCAAAGGCAAGGGAAGTCACTTCATGTTTGATTAATAAGCTGATTTTATAAGCAGAAATAATCCACTAGAAAAGACAATCGTCATTTAGACGGCTACTTCAATGGGCAGAGGTCAGTCAGCAACAACAGGAACTTCCAGAACTCACTCATACTCCGCAAACTAAGCCTTGGAATATGTGGGATCACACTGCACATGGACACACTAAATGAGTAACAGAAAATATCATGCATTATATTTTCATCCACGACAACAAGTCTTCAGTGTCTGGGAGCTAGAACGCTGAAAGCAGTGTATGCTGCTCCCCGCACGTGCATAGGTGAAAGAGTTCCCTGAAAGCTCTCCTCGCTCCCTGCAAACAATCAAGCAGACAGAAGAATTCCACAAATAGCAGAGCACAAGTCAGATGACTGCATATATTATCAGCCTTCTTTTAAGACTACAAGATCTCAACACCAAGTCATCCACGCCACAGAGATTGCACAAAATCTGTAAAACATGCATCCCACAATCACCACCTAATAGTTAAACATACTAGAATTAAATATATTGTAAAGAAATAAGAAGCCAAGTATCTGTATCAGTGTTTCATCCTTTCTAAACCTATAACCCCTTGTAGTGCTCTCAATCTATTTTCCTCCCTAGCCCCCACAACCAAGTTTTCTTGAACTTATCTTCCTAGCTTTTTCTTGTGAGAATTAGGCAACCTGGATGGGCTTTCTCAAAATATACTCCTACCCCTTTCCTCTTCCCGAGTGGAGAATTACTGATCTGTGTTACCTCCACAAAGCACTTGATAAGACACCACCACGTTACACTAAAAGAAGCACAGCCCACCAGCTAACAGAATACACATTAAGGGGACAGGGCTAAGGGACCATGTTTGCCTGGATTCGAATTCTTCTCCAGTAGTCTGGCTGTGTGACCCTGGGCAAGTTAACTTGACAGTTCCGTGCCTCCACTTCATGAACTACGTAACAGGAATGATAATAAGAGCACCCACCTCACTGTGTTACAGGGAGAAACACACAGAGTATACAATAAGGGCGCCTGAACCCTGCACCAGGTTTTTAGCAAACAATAAATGTTACTTGTTTTTACTTCATCCATTACCATTCTTATTTTTTGAAAATTAAAAGAATCCTGCAATTTAAGAATTGTTAAACAGTGGGCTGATGACTAAAAAGCCGGAGACTATTTGTAGATCTTAAGTAACACCTGTCCAGGTATAGGCTTGCCTTGATGCAAGGCTTTGCTACACACCTGCTGGCATGATTTGCAGGACTGGAACCACTCAAGTCTCTCTCTCCCTTTCATGGACTAAACACCAACACTGACAGCCTTATAAAAGGCCTGAAAACATGTTCTCTATCAGATTCCTAAAAGGAATACATTCTCAGACACCATTACCTCTGATACTTACGATTTATTTCCTCGCCCTCACTGGTCAAGGGTAATCCTCCCCCTCCCCCTGAAGTTTTGCTCATGGGCATAAGGATTTAATCTCTCTTAAGCTTCATCTTCTGAAAAATGAGGTAACCTCTATTTTACAGGGCTGTGGCAAAAAAAAGAAAGAATGAAATGCAACTCAAAAATCCCCTAACAGGTTGCTGGCACTCAGGGAGAGCTGCTATTATCATTTACATTGCACTGTCAATATTCTCCCAACACATACATTTCAGTCAAGAGTAAGAATGAGTTAAATCTAGAAAAACTAATAATCATAGAAGAACACCTGTGAGAGGCTGCACAAGGGAGTTTTCCATCCTTTGGAAACTTCGGGTGTGAAGGCCCAGAATATGTAGCTTTAGAGCAGCAACAAGGCACACTCTCCACAAAACTGGGATGTCCCTGACTAGTTGCCCTAATACCTTTGACCAGCTAAAGACTGCCATGCTGACCACACACACGACACGATTCCAGAGAATATAAAACAACACTAATTATAAATATTCATACCCCCATTAAAAGAAAATTATTTGATTGTAAGCTAATCAGTTAAGGGGACATTTAACAACTTATAAACCTAATCCTATTTTCAGGGGGAAAAAAAAGCCCAAACCCAAATCAAAGCAAAATTTTTTGACAATATATAATTAAAATTACACACACCAAAAAACCAAATCATTAGTATCCAAGCAAATTGAAAATTAAGGTGAACATGTACCTTTCCACCTTCTCCTCCACCAAAAAAAATCACCCACTCTGTGTTCCCCATTAAATCACAGGATTCGTAATAGATGGTTTCCACTATCAAAGTACACTGCCAATGCTAGGATACTCAAATGCTCATCAAATAAATAATGAACAAATGAATGAAACAATGGTTAAATGAGGCAAGAATGCAGAGACAAGATCTAAAAAGCCCAATGTGGGATTTAAGTTACCCATTGGGAACTCTTAACAGTTCATAATTAGCTGCCTGAAAGGCATAAATTCTACCAGATTTAACCTGCTAACTTCAATTCTTCGTGTATCTATCAATTGATACTTAAAATTAAAAACTGTTTTTTTCTTTCAGAACCTTTAACGAGTTGCCAATAACTTCTACCTACAAGCAGTTTTCCTCTCTTTCTTAAAGTTAAGATTCTACATCCAAAAGCCTCAAAAGCAGCTAAATAAAATATCCTCATAGGTTCCCTGCTTACTTAATTCTCCTCTAGAAATTTCCAACTAGGGAACCAACTTAAAATTGTCCTGGAATCAATTTTTCCAGTTGCATTATGTCATCATAAGCCATTGGAAGCCAGAAATGTGGTTAGTGATGAACATTTCATAGGATAGACATAAAATCTTTGCCCTAAAAGCCAAGAGCATTGTGATCTACCTACAGGCCATCTAGTCCTTTCATTTCAGTTACCTTCAAACACAAGTTTACCTTTAAGATTTCCAGTCCTTCTCATAACGTTTTGCCTCAGTTTTACAACAGCTAGGAAAACTAAACCAGCTTCTAAAATACTCACAGAAGTCACAATCTCACCTCTATTTAGAAATTAGTACCTAGAATCCATAAAGTACGAGTTTCTTTATACCGTCTGAATTGAGGGTCTATGACCTAAAATTGTATTTTATAGCTTTTCCAAACATCACTTTTAACAGACTCTAAAGAGTAACATGACATAACACATTCTTTCTACAGTTTGCAATTCATAAACCCTTCTAGATTGGAAACAAACACTTAAACGCTAAGAATATTTTTTTTGTTTAGAAAGCAAGTCATAGAGGTAAAATGAGCTTCAGGTTTGAGTATAAGAAACTGAAGGTTTTGTTCTGTTTTCCTTTTAATGGCTTTCATCATTGGTATGTAAATAGTCTGATTATTTCATTAGGGGAAAAGATACTAATTTCCACCGATTTTAAGATTTACGGCAATAAAAGACCAATACCTTAAAGCAGTAACTTATTTTCTTTCTCCCTCCTATTCTCTTAATTTAAAATTGATAGAGCATGTAATAACATAAATTACCAAACAAAACTATAATCACAGAATACTGAAAAGCCATTAATTTCTTAAATAGCAGTTTTGCCATAAAAATAGCTAAGCATTAATTAGGCTTTTAAATATAATTTCAACAATGACATAACAGTGGTCAAAATATCAAATAAGAACACACTGCATTTCAGAAAACTGGCCTTCTAGAAAAATTGTTTAGACTTTTTTTTTTTTTGCTACCTACCATCCTAAGACTGCTTAAAAGAATCACTTTTAAACCCAATACAACACAAACATTTTTCTCAGAAAATCAAGCTCTCAACTATGGGTCACATTTCAACCTGATGTGATTTGAAACAGCTAAGGTACTGAATCCTTAAATATAGGGTGTGTAATGAAAGCACCGCTCACAGGTCCTTGATGGGGAGGCTTAGAAAGCTTTAATAAGACAGAGCTATAGATAAAGCCGACCAAGGAGCATTACCCCTTTATACACTCATACCCCAGCCCAAGTCCCCCTCCGATCCTTACATTTTACATTTCCAGTGAAATGTTCCTCTAACACTGAACAAAAGTCATATAAATTATATTTAGCCAACAAAAGGTTAAAATCAGAGTCAAAGTATCTAAAAAATATAAAATTCATAATCAGTGAGCTTCTTTCTACCTTGTTTCAGTACCCTGACATCTAAAAGTCAAAGAACTCCTCTGTTAAGACTGAAATCCCCAGGAGGAAGAAGGCTCAGATCTAGTCTGAGCGCACACAATGGAATCACAGCTGACGATGCACATCTTTTTCTAGATGTCTCCATATGCTTGAGAGGTTTTTTTTTTCCTACCCCGCCCCCCCCCCCCCCCCCCCCCCCCCCCGCCCCAAGCCAGGCTTTAGAGGACTTGCTGCTCTCTGCCACCAAGAATCTGAGAACATTTTCAAGGATTGTTGTAGAGAATGAAGTAAAATAATGTGTTGCTCTTACACATACAAAAGAGAGAGAAGGGCACACGTCAGAGTGGCCATCAGTAACTAAATTAACTAATGATGGGGGTTTTCAGTGTTGTCAAATTTTGAATGTTGTTTAATTTATGATATTCCCCACTTCTGGCAGCTAAATGTTTTATCACCACAGTTTTTATTATCACTAAAATAACACCCAAAGGGCTACAGAAAAATGCAATTAATTTTTGTCTACGTAAACACTCAAAATTATACTGAATTGAGAATTCATATTATAAATTTGAGAACGGTGTATTACAACAACACATCTGTAGAGTGTGGTAAATACTGTTTCCTAAAACTACAGTTCCTCAGTTGTTTCTTATACTAACCAAATATTAATGAAAGCTTGAGAAAGCAGTATAAATAAATACCAAGCACATAAGACACCCCCCCCCAAAAAAGCCTTCCAAGATCAGTTAAATTCAAGGGATACTTAGCACAAAATGAATGAATTCCTTCTCAGTTTAACATGATTCGTTCTTTGAACTCCCAAAGATTTTACAAATTCCAGTTGGGAAAACGATCCTTGCTGCTGTCAGTGTGCACTAAACCTCACCAACAAAGAACAGGAGCATATGCCTGGGGAGCAACCTGTGCTCTTCATTGAGAACCAAAGACCTATCCTCCCTATTCTTAAAAGTCAGGAGTTGAGAAAGTCACTATACTGAACCCAAAAACCAACATAAAACAACCAAAGATGTCTCCTAACCTTGCATAAACCAGAAAAGTACTCACACACTGTACAATTCAGCCGTGTGTTTAAAGAAAACTATTTTTTTAAGAATCTTTTGTGTGGGAGTAATCCAGCAAACTACACTTTACTTAGACTTTTTTTTTTCTGTAGACAAATATTCTTTGACTAGCTTTGCTTTTTAAATACCAACGCTTTATTTTTCAAAGTGATGCTTTTGGTTCCTAACTTCATTTTGTTTACTCAAGAAAAAGAAAAAAATAAAACAAAACGCATGCCATAAATTTTTTTTAAGGTCATCCCAAATGCCGAACTTCCAAGTGCACTTTGGGAACTGGCGGTCTAATTAAACAAGGAACCAGTGAAGCCATTACAAACAATGATGCTTTACACTCCCAATAATCAACTGACTTAAGACTATCCCGATGCCTTCATTTTCAGAGAACCCTTGCAAATTCACTGTCCCCACCCTGGAGTAGCTGAATGAAAGTGAGGTAGGGGTAAACTGATAACTCCTATGAGCCTCTGCACGTAAACCCGTCGCTGAGGTCCAGGACACGATCACTACAATATATATGCCATTTTAGAAACGGGCCTCGGAGAGTTACTGCCACATACTAAGTGGCTTTAGACTTCGTCGTGTCTAAGACGACGTCTCTTGTGGCACCAAGAAAAATACAGTATCTCGCGTAAACTACATGCCTCCTAAGTGGGAGACTCTATAAGTGACACTACCGCACAGACCAAGAACCGGGTGACTAGGGATGGACAAGAGTAGCTAGCTCGGCGTCTCCATGACTCCCCCGCCCCGCGTGCAACTCTGCTCTAACTGGTCGGGAAGCAACCCCGCCCCCTTCCTTCCTCCGGTCCCCACGATTGGCTTACCGACACCCGGCAGGTCAGCTCCCCGCCTTCGATTGGCTCACTGCCCCATCAGTCACACGCAGCGAGATTCGGGTCGGTGGGAGGGGAAGGCGTTGGAGGAGGTGGAGTGGGAGTGGGATTAGAGGACGAGGTGGCTGAGGAGGTGTTCAGGCTTGGTCCCCGGTGTGGGAAAGTTTCCCCTACCATGACAGACCCCGAGAGCGTTAGGCCCGGTCCAGCTCTGGGCCGGCGCAAGGGGCTCGGGTCCCCGATTCCCGCCCCTCGGTCCCGCAGGCCCCGGAAACCACTAGAGGGAGGGGGAAGAGGGAGGAACCATCTAACCAGGGACCGACCCACCCCCGATCTCGGAAGAGGCGCCTCCGGGACTCCCCGGAGGGGCGAGGGGCGGGGGACGGGGAACCCCGACACGCCGCGACGACCCCGGCCCCCTCACTCATAAGCCCCCAGAGGCCCGAAGGAGAAGTGTCCTCGGGCCCGGGGTGTGACCGTCGCGAGTCAGCCGGGAGGGCCCCTCCCGCTTCCCGCCTGGGGCCCTGAGGGCCTGTCCCTTCAGGGGCGGGGAGAAGGGGGAGAGAAAAGGGGGCGCTGGCGAGCCAACCCGGAACCTCCCGGACCGCCTCCCGCCCCCAGCCCCGGCCCCAGCGCGCCTCCTGCACACATGCCCGCACCCAGAAAGTTAAGTCAGGGGCGAGCCCAGCTCGGCGCCGCCGCGGTCCGGCCCCCGGCTCCCCGCCCCCACCGCCGCCCGGCCTGCTCTGCCCGAGCGCGCCGCCCGCCCCGCCCGCCGCAGCTCTTTCCCGTCCGCCCGCGGCGCACGGCGCCCCTCGCCCCCCGCCCCCGGCGCTGACACGGGCCCGGCCCGCCCGCCGGGCCGCCGATCCCCTCCTCCCAGCGTCTCACCCGGCCGGCCGCCCCTGACATCGCGCTTCACCTTCACACACCCCCGAGCACTTCCCGAGTACTGCCTCCCCTCGCCCGACTCCCACCCTCCGCTGCAGTCGCTCCGCGTTTCCATTAAAGAATGCACCTTCTCAGGATTCACCTTCCCGTCTGAGCCTCTCTCCCCCCGAGGGGGACAGGAGCCTCGGTGCTCGGCGACCCCGCACCGGGCGGGCTGGCTGGCGCCTAGCTCCTCAGGCGGGAGCCGCGCCCGCGCCCCCGGCCTCCCCGCCGCGCCTCGGTTCTCACCTCGCCGGCGCCGCGGGCTGCAGCCTCCGCCCGCCTCGCGCTCCGGGACTCGTCTCCAGAGCTCTCGCAAAGCGCTGGAGCGCCTCCTTTCTCTCCCAGGGACTCCGCGTCTCCCCGCCGCTTCCCGCCCTCCCCACCCCCCAAGACCCAACTCCCCAGCTTCGCGGCGCCTCCGGGATGCAACTCCCGTTTTCCGCGCACTCCGGCAGCGGTCCCCGCACACAAAAACAGCCCTCTCCGCGGCGCACGGCTCCGCCGGGCTCGGCGCAGGAAGGGCAGTAGCGGCCGGGGGTGGGGACGCGGCGCCCCCCGCCCGCCGCCCGCCTCCCGCCCGCCCTCGCGGCCCCCAGGGAAGGTGCGGTTACCGGCTCGGGTCGGTCACGCCGTCAGGTGCCGGCTGCCGTCGGCGCTGACCTTCGCCGCCGAAGCTGTGGCTGAGGCTGCGGCCGCCATGTTCCCGTGTTAATAACTGCTGCCTGGTTGTTTATTTCAATGGAGATCCTCCCCCAACTCCCTCCTCCTCCTCCTCCGCGTCTCCGCACTTGCGGAGAGAGACACAAACCGCGCGAGCTCGCGAGCAGGGGAGGGGGCTCAGGAGCCAGGCCGTCCCTCCCTCCGCCTCCCTGGCCGTGGCCGCCGCCAAGTCCTGTCACTGGGGAAGGGACTGGGCGGAAACTTGCCTCACGCGCCCCCGAGGAGGGGGCAAAGGTAGACGGAGCGTTCTCCGGGTAGCAGACCCTGGCCGCGGGGTCCGCAGCATCTCCGTCGGCAGAGTCCTCTGAGAAGGCGACCCGGGGAGAGGTGAAGAGTGAGGGGGAGAAGGGAAAGGGGACAAAATGGGTGACTGTGGCAAAGGGAGGGTGTCCTATGGGTGACTGCAAGTGAAGGGAGAGTAAACAGATGACTCCATGGGAGGGCAAAGGGCAGCAGTGCCAAAAAAGAAAGCGAGAGGATGGGACTGGCCGGGGCTGCAGAGTGCAGGCAGTGGGTACTTGGGGCTGCAGACGGCGGGGAAGATGCCCCGGGCGAAGATCGGGGAAAGCCAAGAGCCAGGTTCGCCCGGGGAAGAGCCTCCCGCCGGGGCTCGGACCGGGCCCCTCCGCCAGCAGCCTGCACCCCTAGGGCGCACCTCGCACGCCCCGCGTCTGTTGCTGCGTCCTGGAGGTGCTCCTCGTCCATCAAGTCTCCTTCCGCTCCTACGAGGGTAGACTTCTACTGTTGCAGCCGTAACTCCCGAAGGGATGGAGGGGCGCGACTGCGGGAGGCTAGCTGAAAGGGGTGCCACCCAGCAATCGCCCGATAAAGCAAAAGTGTCCACAGTGTGTAAAACCTAACCTGGTTGAGCATTCTCGTCCCGACATGAATCACAGAAGTTCTTTATTGGAAAGTCCACTTCCTAGACGTCAGAAAGTGATGGGGGGGGTGCAGGAGAGTTGCACCAAAAATTCGAGAATTCTCACTAAAATATTACTTGGATCAGTTTTATGCTTTGGGAAAGCAACCTCTTCCCAACTTAGATATAGTTAGTTGGAAAAAATGAACATTTGCATAACAAATTTCCTTCTAGTCTTACAAGAAAAGGTCACTTGCCATAGACAATAATAGTGTTTATTGAACACTTACTATGTGCCTGGCACTGGACTGAGTAATTTATATACGCTATTGATTTTGATCCTCAAGCCTTACAAGGTAATTACCATTTTTACCCTTCACAAAAAATTTAAACTTAAAGAAATAAAGTAATTTGCCTAGGGTTATACAGCCAGGAAGCCGGAGAGGATTTGAGCCCAGTCCTGGCGGGCTCAAAAGCCCACACTTTTAATATCTTCAACCTCAAATTTGTGGGAATACCACCAATTTTATTTTTGGAAAGAAAATGTGTGGTGTGTGTGTGTGTGTGACTATAGATGGAAAATGGAAGGCTATTACAACAAATTGTTAGCACTGGGGAGTATATAATGAGTGTGTAATGGGGTACTTCCACTTTTATTTTGTACACTTAACTACAGTGTTTAAAATGTTTGCATTGACTGTGTATTAATGTAGTAAGTTTTTAAAGATTATTTTTATTACCTGGCATAACAGAATTATGTTCCCTAAAAACCCACAGCTCTCCAAAAACCTGGGAGAAGAAACAGGAAAACAGGAGGGTTTTTAATGGACTGTCTTCTTCCACCAAATACTGGTCCATAGTATTTCTACAATGAGGAAGTAGTCACCTGAAGTCTGTCACATTGCTGGACTCAGATTTTCTTTCCTGTCCTCACCCCTAACACTGAGTTGTGATAAAAGATTCTCTTTCTTGCTTTCTTTTTGGCAGAAGTCCTGAGTCCATCAGTCCTCTGCAACAGTATATTTCACACTGTCAAAAACCACCCATGATATCTGTGCAAATAAATGACTCCCCATTGCATTTCCATATTTCTCAATAAAACTTACTGCATGCTCAAGAGACACGACTGTTTCTACCAAAATAAAACAAACACATCTGACAGCATAGCATAGTAAGTTCCATGTTCAGCTGCTACTCAATTGCCTGGAACCTGGAGGAATCCTGTAACTTCTGCTCTCCAGTAGTCTCTGGTCTCCTTCAGCACTTCATGCTGTCGTGTTAATACTATTGTGTTGTATTGGAGTTGTTTATATATTGGTCTTTCTCTTTCACTAGATTGTAAGCTACTCAGGGTTCTCAACCTTGTCTTGTTCTAGTTTTTATTATACTCCTAACAAGGTCCCACATAATGTTTTTTTGTTTAACTGGATCTGTAAAACATAAACAATAGTATCTCATCCAATCTCCATGTCCCCTTCCCCACTTCACCGTTCAATACATTGCTTTTAAAATCTGTTTATAAGAAATGTTCTCAGTATTTTGATAGAACTAGATTTCTGTGAGACCTCAGAATAATTGTTACAAAAACTGGCCATTAGTGAATTATCACTATGATAAGGTAAAATGGAAAGGAAGAAAAGGCAGTAAATAAGTTGACTTAATGATGCAAAGGAAAAAAAAAACCACAAAGATATAGGTACTAGGTATATTACCAACAGAGGACAACCCCCCCAAAAAAATGTGGGTACAAAAAATGTGGGTAGAAATCATAAAGGGGAAGGAAATTACTAAAATTTAGTAGAAGCAGAAACTTTTGAGAGACCATGGATGGATGAAGCAAGTAGATAAACCAAAAAAAAAAAAGACAAATTACAAATGCAATAAAAAATAACAAAGTAAAACGATAATTTATATATTTAACAATATACCTAAGAAAAATGAGAATAATCTGAATGCTATAGGGTAAGAAATTTCTTTTTTTTTTTTTAAGACTTTATTTACTTATTTGAGAGAAAGAGAACATGAACAGGGGAAGAGGCAGGGGGAGAAGCAGACTCCCTACCGAGCTGGGAGCCTGATGCAGGACTCAATTCCAGGACCCTGAGATCATAACCTGAGCTGAAAGTAGACACTTAACTGAATAAACCACCCAGGCGCTCCAGGGCAAGAAATTTCTATTTTGACTGCCTCTCTTCCCCATTCAATTTCAAGCTACTCACTGTCTTCATATTTAAACTACATAAAAATGGAAGGTTCAATACCATTTTTGTATGATTACTACTACTAGCATGCATCATGATATAATGAGAGGTAACACGGTATGGTAAAAATATAGAAGATAGGCAAATAAACATATGAATTGCACTTTTCTACTTACTATGTGACCTTAGACAAGTCACTAAATATCTGTTTCTTCATCTGTACAATTGTTGCAAGACTCAAAATTGTGTAAATTAATGTACTTTAACTATCGAGCTCTTTATAGAGTTTTAAAGGAATATTATGTTGACTAGATCTATGCATAGCACAGGTACCTCTGTTTTGGTGTACTCTCTTCAAATTGCAAAAGCAAAAGCCTATAGTTCATTTTATTAAAAATGTAATTATTGGAGGGGAGAATCAGTCAAAACATTTGTTTGACAATTTGATTATTGAACAAAACAACTATTTGCCCAACTGTTTCATTCTTATTGTTTGCTCTTTCCAAATCTCTTAAATATTATAGCTACTATAAATGTGTCTAATATAGGTCAAGTATATTACATATATTTTTTCCTTTTTTTAAGAAGATTTTATTTATTTGAGAGAGAGCATGAGCAGGGGGAGGGGCAGAGGGAGGTACAGAGAGAAGGGCAGAGGGAGAAGTAGACTCTCTGCTGATCAGGGAACCCAATGTGGGCTCCATCCCGGGACCCTGGGATCATGACCTGAGCCAAAGGCAGACGCTTGACTGACTGAGCCACCCAGGCACCCCTATTTCTAGTCAAAGTAGGCATTATATGTATTATTATTCCTGTTTTACATGTGAGAAAATTGAGATTCAGAGAAATTAACTTATGCAAGATCATAGGACTGACTTTGCAGCATGGCATACAGATTGTGCTAAGATTTTGTTCTCCATCACTGAATATCTCTACTACTTAAGGACACACATTGTCTTCACCTTTATTTCCTCAGTACCTATAACAATTCCTAGAACATAATACAGGCTCAATAAATGACCATGATATGACTGAATAAATGAATGAGGGGCTCCCTTCAAATCATACTGCGCACTGTCACAAGATTAATATTCCCATTTTTATTCTATTAGTTTCTACTTGAAACTACTTCTCTGCCTACAGAATGCAATTAAAATCCTTTACCTTATATTCTTCAGTATGACCCTACTTTTTTCCTAGCCGTATTTTCTGAAGCAATAACAGCAACAAAATACTTAATACACCTTCACTCATTCCAGGGTGTTCTGGAATCAGATGGACTGAGTTTCAATCTTGGCTCTTACTAACTGTGTGAACTTAAGAAGCAAGTAATTTAGCCGCTCTGCAAATTTTATCCAATGCAATAAGGTAAGAAAATAAAAAGGAAGGAAGTAAAACCATCTTTATTTACTGATGATGTGACTGTGGACACATGAAGTTCAAAAGAATCTATAAACTACTAAAATGAATGCAAGATCACAGGATATAAGGTCCACATACAGAAATAAATTGTATTTCTATAAGCAAGAAATGATTTGGAAAGGAAATTTTTAAAAACATTTACAAAAGCATAAAAACCCTCAAATACTTAGGAATATATTTAACAAAAGATGTGTAAGATCTCTACACTGAAACTAAAAACATGCTGAGAGAAATTCACAAAGGCCTAATTAAAAAGAGAGATGGGTAGACTCAATGTTGTTAAGATGTTGGCTCTTCCCAAATTGATCTATAAATTTATTACAATCCCAATCAAAATCCTATCAGGTCTCTTTAGTAAAAACTGCGATCCTAATTTTAAAATTAAATGGAGATACATATTATCAAGAAAACCCAAGACAAATTTGAAGAAGAACAGTTTGGATAACGTACACTACTGATTCCAAAACTCACTATAGAGCTACAATAATTAAGACAGTGTGATATTGGTGTAAGAATAGACAAATAGATCAATGGAACAGAATAGTGAGTCCAGAAATAGATGCCCAAATTTGCAGGCAATTGAATTTTTTATAAAGTCATTAAAGAAATTCAATGGAGAAAGGAAAGTCTTGTCAATAAATAGTGTGAGAACAATTAGATATTGGCATAGAGAAAATGAATATTGACTCCTACCTCATACCATACATAAGAATAGATTAAAGATGGATCATAGACTTAAATGTTAAAGCTAAAACTATAAACCTACTACAGGAAAAATTGGGGTAATAAATATTTTGCAACTTCGGGGTAGGCAAAGATTTTCCAACAGGATATAAAAGACACTAACCAGAAAAGAAAAATAAATGATAGATTGGATTTCATTAAAATTATAAACTTCTTATCAAAAATGCCACTAGGAAGAGAAAAAGCAGTCCACAGATTAGGAGAACATATTTGCAAAACACCTATCAGGCAAAATAACTGTATCCAAAATAAGTAAAGAACACCTCCAAATTAATAATAAACAACCAATAACAAAATGGACCAAAGACTTGAAAAGTCACTTTACAAAATTATGTGAATGGTCAATAAACATATGAAAAGATATTCAAAGTCCTTAGTCATCAGGGAAATAACTCAAGTTAAAACAACAAGAGATACCACTTAACATACTCCCTAGAATGGCTAAAATTATAAAGGCCAACAATTTCTAGTATTGGTAAGAACGTGGAACAACTGGAACTCTCTTTCAGACTTTCTATAGTCTGGCAAGACTATACAACCACTTTGGAAAACAGTGTGGCACTTCCTTTTAAAGTTAAGCATACACACCATATGACCCAACAGTTCTCTCATAAGTATTTACCTAAGAGAATATTGATCTGGGTGATGGTTACATTTTAACAATGTTTTGTTAAAACAATGGTTTATCAAACTTATTGAGTTGTATGGTTAGAATTTGTTCATTTAGCGGTCTGTAAATTATACCTGAACAAAATACCACTGGCATCTAAAGAAATGGAATAAGAGAATTTCCCCAATATAATAAAGTATATGTACAAAAAGCCTATAACAAGTGTCAAACTCAATGTTGAAACATTTACAGCTTCTCCCTCAGATTGGGAAAGAGAATCGGGGATGGAATGTCCACTATTACTATATTTAGTATTTTACAGGACGTTCTAGCCAATGTGATAAAGTAAAAAAAAATTATAACTATTGCTAAGGAAGAAGTAAAACTGTCATTATTTGCAAATGGCTTGAATGTTTATGTAGAAAATCAAAAAGAATCAACAAACTATTAGAATTAAATTTAATATCTCGAATGAAAGGTCAATATACAAAATTCAATTGTATTCCTATATATTAAAAACAATTAGAAAATGAAAACTTGAAATGTAAATTGAAAAGTTGTTTGGCAATGTCCATTAAAGCTGACCATGTCTGCTTTATGACCCAGTAATTCCACTCAAGTATATATCCAATAGAGTTCCTCAGCAAGAGAATGAATAAATTATAGTGTTTTTGCTCTGTGGAATACTATATTGAAATGAAAATGAACAAACTCTGGTTCCATGCAATGACATAAGTGAATCATATATAAAGATAATCTTGAGTAAAATGTGCCAGCTACAAAAGAATAGCACTGTATGATGTTATTTACATAAAGGTCAAAGACAGACAAAACTAACCTATAGTGGCAGATAACAAGACAGTTGTCACCTTCTGGGGGGGTAGGTGGCACCTGGGAAAGCACATGAGGGAGATTCGGGGATGTTGAGAATATCATATTTCTAATCTGAGTGGAGATGACATGGGTATGTTCTTTCATGAAATATTTTGTATACAGCTCATTCAAGGTACGCACATGTGTACTTATGTATATTATACTTCAGTTTTAAAAGTGTTACTGTGTGCATTTACTGATGTCTCCCTAACTAGACTACAGGCTCCTTGAAGACAGGGATCAGATTTTTAGATTTCTTAATATCCTTCACAGGTTTTAGCACAGCTACTTCCTAAAATATTACTTTATATAACGTAAGTAGATACAGGAGCCAATAAAGTTTATTTGGTCTTAGTGTAAGTACAAAGGGTAAAGTAAAGAAAAAAAACAAAGAATAAAATAAAACTACATACAAATATAATCAATTTATGAAGTACTGACATTTTTCCTATAATTTTCCTCCCTCTTATGTTTATCTGGAATAACTTCAAAGTAAAGTTAGCTACTGAAAATAGAATCTAATAAATTAAGTGCAATATAAGAATCACAGTTCGTGTCCTCGGGTCAGTAAGAACTGGTGTGTGGGTCTACCAGGTGTTAACCTTATCTCACTTAATGTAGAAGTTCATGCAGGTAGGCTGATGGGGATCATAAAATAGAGAAGCAGGTTCTAGACTAGAATCTGAACCCATAACTGGTATGACCTGGACATTTCATCGGTTGATGACATCTTTTTATTGTGGTGAAATATATATAACATTAAAATTGCCAATTTAACCATTTTTAAGTGTACAATTCAGTGGCATTAGGTACACACACATTGTTGTGCAACCACACCACTACCCATCTGCAGAACTTTTTCATGAAAATATTCATGGTATTAAATGCATCCAAGACTCTGTTTCTTACCTGAGTCTTACATTTTTAAAATCTTACTCAGTTCAGGGATACTGTATCAGGGAGCTAAAAAGCACACTCAGAGGAAAAAAGACTCCTTTGGTTAAAATGTGAGATTCTTACAAAATCCTAGGTCTGGAGGGGGAACGTTAGTGTTCAGTTATAGCCAGGACAGAAAGATGTCTTCGAGAAAAAGAGCGCATCTGAATAACGGCTCTTTTTCCTTAGTAAAAGAGCCATCTTTTTGCTTCTTTTGAAATAGGCCTTTGTAAACATGGACCACTTGACAAATAGTCCTACTTACCACAGAGGACTCATTCTAGCAATATTTCTCAGGCTTTAAGATATAAAACTCTGTTTTTATTCAAAACATTTACAGGGTCAATCAATGTTATATTTTAATTAGTCTTATTTATGAATGTCAGTTTTTGACATTCTTGATTAAATGGATAGGCTTGTTTTGTTTTGTTTTTAGTTTTTCCCCAAGATGATTATGAAGTTCTAGACACACAACTACCTGAAAGATTACAATTGTTCTCTTGCCCCATCCTAAACCCTGTTAGATGATGAATGTCTAAGTTTTAAACTGAGTGGTAGGTATGTGAATATTTATTGTTTTTATAATCTGTCACACATGTTAAAAATATTCTGTGTATTTTCAGTATTTAATAAAAATAACTTTTAAAAATTCCTCCTATGATAAATATTTTACTTAAGCACATTCTTTTGTCACAAAATAACAAAAGCTAATATTTAGATCTTGCTTTTCTTTTAGACTAAGTTTTAAAATAAACCATTACTTTCTAATACGCTCAGTACTTTCTAGTAAATTCAGTCCCCTGATTCATACATGGCCAACCAAACACCTAAGATTGGCAAGGTTCTTGTTTGACTGGAACTTCCTTCTCTTTCTGCCTCTACCTGGAGTTTTCTCCATTCCTGTTCCTTCTTCCCTGTTCCTCTTATAGGCTACTCAGGGGTTTCCTTCCCCCTCTTAATGGTGGTTTCATTTACAGTCTCCCAATTTCTTCATATCTGAGACCTACTCCTCCCCACAGCAGATTGTTTCCCTTGCTCCGAATCCCTGCTGTCCTCCCAAAGATGAAATGCCAAGCACAGGTGAGACTGAGTACTCTCTGCAGCATGCTCCCATTTCCCCGAGACTGACCGCGATACTCTAGACATGCTTAATAGAGTCCCTTTGCAAGTGCAGGAGTCATGGCTCTAATTTCCCCCAGGCACACGCGCACGAGGGTTACGTGGTCTTACCCCTGCAGTACTGTGTGGGATGTCACAGGTTTTCGGAAGGCAGCTCTGAGAACTAAACCCCTTGCAAAACCTTGCTGCTAGAGAAAAACATATTCCATCTCACAACCAACCAATGAAAACGGAAACTTCTGAAATAAGTCCATGAGGATCGCCTGTCCTTTTCATCCAAGACTTCAAGCCTTTCACAAAAACATCGTTTTCCCTAAAAGCCTTTTTGCCACAGCTAATAGTTATTTAAGAACTTGCTATATTCACAACTAAGACACCTATATTCACAACTTTGGACACGAAGTGTAGGAGACAATGCACAAATTATTACCAGTGGTATTGGATATGCTTCTCCCCATTTATGAATCCAAAACAAATTTATTGAGTTCCTATTCTGTGCAAGGCCATCATTCTCAGCATTGGAGACCCAGCACTGAACAAAACAGGCAAACACCCCTATCTTAATAGATTTTACAGAGGATGGAAATACTAGGCGCTTAGATATTTGCTGAATGAATGATTAAACGTGGCCAAGTAAACCATTAGACTATGATAAATATTTGTTTTATAAAATTCAGTGAAATCAGTGAACAAAGGGGTTTGCAGAACATAAATTAGGGGAATTTGTTCCAGCAATCAAGGTTAAAATATTTCCTTATTATAATGAAGCAGTATTGGGTAGAAGTGTTGGATGATCAGAACCAGAAGACTAGCGCCTCTACAATGCACGTGGCCCTGACTTTGTGGAGCACTGGTTAGGAGACAAGGGCCATCCCACCGCTACCTCCATAACTTTTTGCAAATTATAACTTTGAGACCAAAATTTATTTTATCAACAAGTAATTTTGATTTATCATCTTAACTGCAAGGACTCAGTGTCATTTTATGGTAGCATTATAACAAACGACAAAATTTTACCAAATATAACAGAGGCTTCACTCTATAATTGTGTTGCCTTATAAATTCCCTCTTCATAGATATCTGTAATATATTTTTTCTTTATGGTATTACCTATGATTGCAATCCCTAAAAAGGAAATATCTACATTTCTGGAGAGAGAGAAGAGAGACAGAGAGAGGTTAAGAGAGAGGTGAGAGGGATTTATTTGAAGGAATTGGCTAATGCAATTACGGGAGGTGGCAAATCCAAAATTTGCAGGATGGGCCAACAGGCTGGAAAATCCAGTAGGAGTTGATGTTGCAATCTTAACTGAAGGCAGTCTAGAGACAGAATTCCTTCCTTCCTGGAAAACCTCAGTCTTCTAATGCCTTCAGCTGATTGTATGTGGAGCATCCACATTATGGAGAGTAATCTGCTTTACTAAAAGTCACTGAATTAAATGTTAATCACATCTAAAAAAATACTTTCACAGCAACATCTAGACTGATGTTTGACCAAACAACTGGGCGCCACAGCCTAGACAAGCTGACACATAAAATTAACCATCACAGTCTACTGCTTATCAACTTGATTTTCACACACATCTCTTTAAACCATACCTAATTTCCAAATAAAGACAATTACAAAGTCATACTTCCACCTAACATGATACAACTATCCCTGTGTTGGGCGCCTGGGTGGCTCAGTAGGTGAAAGTTCTGCCTTCGGCTCAGGTCATGGTCCCGGGGTCCTGGGATCGAGTCCCACATCGGGCTCTCTGCTCAGCAGGGAGCCTGCTTCTCCCTCTCCCACTCCCCCTGCTTGTGTTCCCTCTCTCACTGTGTCTCTCTCTGTCAAATAAATAAATAAAATCTTTAAAAAAAACCAAACAACTCTCCCTGTGTACAACTGAAAACATACTAACTCTTTCCCTAGAAGAGGTTCAAAGTCCTTGGATCATGTTCACCCTTTTCCCTGATATCTGATAATTTAAATACTATAATGTAAAGTTAACAATCCTTAAATACTATGATGTAAAGTCATATACATCTTATATAATAAGGGAATAGAGAGGGAGGAAAAAATATATAGATACATGCACATATACATACGTACACACACAGCATATTCATAACAAAATAAGGAAGAAATACTTGTAACAATTATGGTCTTCATTCTGTAACTGGTCACATGGTCATAACTGATAACAATAACCCTACCTTCTTCTACTATCCAATACATATTCTTTTTGCCCTCAGCAAGCACCTTGGTTGGTTATAGTTCTTTACCCAGTAGGGTGTCTCAAACCTCATTCATGAAGAATCTGGGCCATTAACAGTCCTGCCAGAATTAGATCATTGTAGTTTTCCATTGACTTTATCCAGGGCATAGTGCTAAGTGAAGCCCTAAGGGACCTCCTAAATTTCAGATATACTCTTCCTTATCTCCACTGTGTGGTAAGCCACCCAACTTGCCCTTGGCAATCAGGATCAATGAGTTAGCCAGCCCAGTGACTTCCTTCTTTGCCTGTTAATTCAGGGGAAAGAGAAGCCCAAAGTGGTCAGGTGGCAGTCTTAACTTCCAGTCCCTGTAATCATTGCTGTGTCTTCTGATGGAAGCAGTCCTCCCTTTGGAATTAAGACCTCTATTTTTTTTCCAAATATTTTATTTACTTATTTTTGAGAGAAAGAGAGAGTGCACAAGCGAGGGTGGGGGGATGGGGGGAGAGGCAGAGGGAGAAGCAGACTCCCCGCTGAACAGGGAGCCTGATGTGGGACTAGATCCCAGGACCCTGGGATAATGACCTGAGCCAAAGGCAGACGTTCAACTAGCACCTCTAGACAAGCAGAGCATAAGGTCACATGAACAGAAAGCAAAATTTTTGCTACTGGATCACTGGGTTAGTATTAAGTGCCGTCACTCCAATTTTCGTCTCTTGATTCTTGGACCCATATTCTTTTACAAAATATTGTAAAGAGATAGTGCTCCTTGGCAAAGTAGTCCATAATGGTAGTTTTGGCAGAAGCACCGCATGTAGGGAAGTCACATCCATATCCAGAGTGTCTAGTCCATTAAGAACAAATGCTGCCCCTTCCATGATGGAAATGGTCAAATGTAATCAACCTACCACCAGGTATCTGACTGATCACCCTGGAGAAGGGTGTCACAGAGGGGATTCGGTGTTGGTCTTTGCTGCTGGCAGATTGGGCACTCACTGAATCCCCTCTATGGCTATGGATTTTGCTTCCTGTTCATGTGACGTATGACTACTTTGCCAAGGAGCACTACCTCTTTACAATATTTTGTAAAAGAATATACCTAGCACTGAAACAGTTACAATAGCCTAACTCGACTTTCTTTTGTGACCAAAAATCTAGTACTTTATTAGCAATACAGCAGCTTAATAAATTTGCTGTAAATGCAAAAAGAAAGTCTTATTCATAGATTACTATTAGTTATAAACATACTGTCAGCTATGTGGTATAATACATCTGTAGCACTAAAGTGAGTATTATATTTGGTGTACTTTCCATCAGTGTCCATAATGGGATATCAGTGTCAGGTTGAAAAGTTTTAGAGCCCCTGGTATAATTTCAGGATTTCTTTATAGTTGAAATTTGTAGGATTTTTGTAGAATTTTGTAGGAATTTTTGAGGATTTCATAAAGACCAAGACACCCAGATTCTTTATTGAACAAATTCTAGTGCGTTTGATTTCACTGCTGTTTCTTTTTTTTTTTTTATTTAAAGATTTTTATTTATTTGATAGAGAGAGACACAACGAGAGCAGGGGGAGTGGGAGAGGGAGAAGCAGGCTTCCCGCGGAGCAGGGAGTCCCATGCGGGGCTCAATCCCAGGACCCCGGGACCATGACCTGAGCCGAAGGCGGAACCTTAACGGCTAAGCCACCCAGGCACCCCACTGCTGACTTTTTCTTGACTTTTACTAGGTTATTCATATGTTAAATTTTAAGTATGAATATTTTTGCAATTCAAGTTTTTTTTAAGTTTTATTTATTTAAGTAATCTCTACACCCTATGTGAATCTTGAACTCACTGACCCCAAAATCAAGAGTCACATGCTCTTCTGACTGAGCCAGCCAGGCACCCCTTTAAAAAGTTCTAATTTTCAGTCTGCTCACTCTTAAAATAATGTTTTTTTTTTAAAGATTTTATTTATCTATTCATTTTAGAGAGCCGGACAGGGGGACGGGGAAGGGCAGAGGGAGAGGGAGAGAGAGAGAATCTCCAGCAGACTCCATACTGAGCACAGAGCCCCACAAGGGGCTTGGGGCTCGATCCCAGGACCCTGAGACCATGACCTTAGCTGAAACCAAAAGTCAGAAGCCCAACCAACTGAACCACCCAGGCACCCCTAAAATAAAGTTTTTTAAATGAACTAAAATGGTATATTTTACATAGTATATTTTAAATAAATAGTAAATGAGTTTTTTTCAATAACATCTATTTTTAACCACTGTGCTATTATGTATAATCTGCTTTTTTTTAAATTTGTCATTTTTTCTTCCCTTTAATACATTATTGTGATATTCTTAACTATATTTTAATTCTATTTTGGAATGGTTATGCTTTCTTCATGAGACACTCTTTTATTTTGTTCATCTTGCTCTTTTTCCCTTCCCTACAGATTGTTTCTATTCTATTCTTGGTCTGTCCTATTGGCTTTTTCTCCTGTATTTTTGTTGCTTATTTACCTTTAATCTAACTCTGTAACTATCTTTTCCTATAATTCTGAATAATTTAAGTATCATCTATCAAAATGAGGTTTTTTTCTATCTTTTATACCATGTTTAACCAATTTCTGTTATTTCAAGGCACCCTCGAATTTGACCTCAATTTCAAACCCCATTTGCTATTGGTATAACTGTGGTGTTTGTCTACATCCCACTTTCCTATAATTTCTAATTATTACATTTTAAAAACTTGATTTAGGGGCTCCTAGATGGTCCATCGGTTAAGTATCTGCCTTCGGCTCAGGTCATGATCTCCGGGTCCTGGGATCAAGACCTGCATTGGGCTCCCTGCTCAGCAAGGAGTCTGCTTCTCCCTCTGCTGCTCCCCACTGCTTGTGTGCTCTCTCTCAAATAAATAAATAAAATCTTTAAAAATTTTTTAAAAATAAAAACTTGATTTAGATAAAATGTGATAAAAAATGTATTCTTAAAGATTTTGTTTAATTATTTGAAAGGCGGGGTGGGGAGGGACAGAGGGAGAGAATTTCATGCAGACTCCAGATGAGTGGGGAGCCTGACACGGGGCTCGATCTCACAACCCTGAGATCATGACCTGAGCCGAAACCAAGAGTAGGATGCTTAACTGGGGCCACCCAGGCGCCCCCAAAATATATTTTATTAATAAGCCTGAAATTAGATTTTCCGATATTCTCTATTCAGAGGAAGCCTGTACATGCCTCTAGCACAGTACATACGGCACTTCACCAAATTTCCTAAAGTACCTTTTCTCCTACTACTGGGTCATAAGCCCCTTGAAAGCAGGATGTGTATGTAAATCTCTAGTGTCTGGCATAGCATAGGTTTTTAATGAATGAATAATTAATTAATTAACGAGAACAGGTAGTTGTACAATTTCACTGGTCCTGTCCAAAAAAACACTTCATCTAGGGGCACCTGGGTGGCTCAGTTGTTAAGTGTCTGCCTTCAGCTCAGGTCATGATCCCAGGGTCCTGGGATCGAGTCCCACATTGGGCTGCCTGCTCCGCGGGAAGCCTGCTTCTCCCTCTCCCACTCCCCCTGCTTGTGTTCCCTCTCTCGCTGTGTCTGTCTCTGTGAAATAAATAAATAAAATCTTTAAAAAAAAATTAGGAGCTTCCCGGATGATTCTAAAGTGCAGGCAAGTTTCAGAGCTGCTACTTTAAGATACACATAGCTGGTGCAGCTTCTAAGGAGCAAGAGAAGGAGAAAAATAAAATTCTTAATGACCTGTGGCAGAGAATTCTTCTATTTTTTTTTTAATGTTTCAAGCTTTTATTTAAATTCTAGGCAGAGAATTCTTTACTGGGGGAAAAGGAGTGGTAAGTTTGAGAGAAATCCAGCTCTTCCTTCAGGAGGGCTGGGGAGGGAAATACGGATTTTTAAAAGCAACTATTGTCTTCAAAAATTAGAAGGAAAGATTCTAAGTACTTTCTAAAGAGGTAAACTTTGAAGAGGAAAGAATTTAAAATTTAAATTTAAAAATGAGGTCAGAGATTCCAACAAATGCTAATAAAAGGGCCCTTTGAGTTTCTTGGGATTTTTACAAAAATATTCCACAGGCTCGCAAACACAGCACATGTATTGGGTATACAGACTAAGAGAAACACATAAAGAAGAATAAAAGTTGACACAGAGAAACTTGACCAAAGGAAAACTGTTTTAAAGAATTAGTGGTCCCAGGGGCGCCTGGGTGGCTCAGATGGTTAAGCGTCTGCCTTCGGCTCAGGTCATGATCCCAGGGTCCTGGGATCGAGCCCCCCATCGGGCTCCTGGCTCAACAGGGAGCCTGCTTCTCCCTCTCCCTCTGCCTCTCTCCCTGCTCATGCTCTCTCTCTCTCTCTCTCTGTATTTCTGTGTCTCAAATGAATAAATAAAATCTTAAAAAAAAAATTAGTGGTCCCAGGTAGGCATCTATACTATAATTGCAATGGCATTAAAGCTATATGTGGATATGGGTGAGAACAAGAGAGAATTTAAACAATTTGGGATGTTTCAGTGGATTGGACTTGAAGCCTAAAGTTCTAGTTTCTGCTTTGTTCCTCGTTTGGGGTACTTTTTTTTAAGCATTTATTTTTTCAAGATTTTATCTATTTATTTGAGAGAGAGAGAGAGCATAGGGGGGCAGAGGGAGACGCACACGCCCCCTTAGGAGCCCAATGCAGGACTCGATCCTAGGACTCCAGGATCATGACCTGAGCCAAAGGCAGCCGCCCAGCCAACTGAGCCACCCACGCGCCAATTTGGGGTATTTTTTTAGCCTGGTCTCTTCACTTCTCTGGGGCTCAGCGTCCTCAGCTACAAAATGAAGGATTTGAAAGCTGGAACTACATGGGTGCTTCCCACAAAGCTTCGCTAACAGACTAAACATGCACCCCCCAGGCTCAGTGTGGGTGTAGCCGAAGCACCCCAAGTCCGAATCTTTTTAAAGTCTCCCGTTTTGTCTTAAAAGTTTATGTCCTGGTATATGCATGACATCTCAATAAAACCATTTTTTTTAAAGTTCATGTACTTTTTATCCCTTACTATTCTTTTTGTGTGTTTCCCTTTAAATACACTTGAGCTTGTATTGTATATAAAATTTATATTCTGCTTAGTTCACTAAGTATTATATCTTCACATTTTACATGTGTCCTTAAAAACACTGTTACTTTACTTTTAATAGCTATACAATAGTCAGTCACCTGGCTGTACTATAATGTATTGACCAGTTCCTAATTAGGGATATTCATGGTACATACAGCACGGTACGTTTTCGCCACCATACTCCCTTAATTCCTCCTGCTTGATTCCATGTAAAGGCTGAGATTTCTCTATAGTTTCTAATTGAATCCTCTGAAGTGTGAAGATTATAGGATGAAAATAATTTTTTTTCTCTTATTACCACAGTGTGTTAAACGGTGTCTTCGTGACGTAAGCTGCACTTTATTCTTTAAGATTCCACCACTAAAGAGGGAAAAAAGCAACTAACATTTACTGAAGGTCTCTCCATACAGGGTCTTTTGTAAAGGTTATCACAGGTCATCCACCCGGTAAGGTAATGATTCTAACCCACTTCATGTAATAATAAGCTGAGGCTCAAAGGAACTGCTTAACTGGCTAATGAGGTGGCATACAAAGGTTTAAATGGGGGCTGATCCCCAATGGGGGCTGATCTCCCTGAGGTCTGTTGCAGGCCATCCTGTTCAGCACACTTTGGTCCCACAATAGCAGCAGAGGGGGAGCGCACAGCACTCTGGTCCCGCCTTCAGCCTGAATCCCCCTTGGCCAATCTCTTTTCTTAGCAGCTCAACGGTCTCTCCCATGACTGACATCTTGCTTTCTGATGAGGGTCCTTTGATGCACAGCAAATCGTTTGTTTTCCAAAGGATAAATAAATTAAGGATTATTTTAATGCTTACAGCAGGAGTCAGTAAACTTTATCTGTAAAGGGCCAGACAGTAGATACTCTAGCCTTTGCAGAACGTGCGCTCTCTGTCTCAACTCCTCAGCTTTGCCCTTGGAGTGGGAGAGAGGCCACCACAGTAACTGACAAATGGATGTGTCTGTGTTCCAATGAAACTTTATTTAGGGACACTGAAATTTGAATTTCATGTAATGGTCACTTCTCACAAAATATTATTCTTCTTTTGATTTGTTTCCATCCATTTAAAAATGTACAAACCATTCCCAGCTCGTAGGCAGTTTATTTATTTTTTTTTAAGATTTTATGTATTTGTCAGAGAGAGAGAGAGAACGAGAGAGCACACAAGCAGGGGGAGCGGCAGGCAGAGGGAGAAGCAGGCTCCCCGCTGAGCAAGGATTCTGATGTGGGGCTGGATCCCAGGACCCTGGGATCGGGACCTGAGCCAAAGGAGACACTTAACCTACTGAGCCACCCAGGCATCCCGTTCATAGGCGGGTTTACCCTCGTGGGCCATAGGTTATCCCCAGCCTCATCCCTAAATGGGCAGGGTGTTCATTTGCAAGTTTGCTGTGGTCTGCAGCTCTAGGTGAATGAGTGATGAGGTAGATGCGGGTCCTGTTCCACTTGGTCCATTAGGAAAATTATAAAAGATGTAGATAAAATAGAGATCTCAGCCAATAAATCCCCATTTGTACATTAACCTGTGTTGACAGTAGGTAAGTGCCGTCGGAAATGCATCTCCTAGGGGCCAGGCAATAATGAATCCGCTCTGTAGAAGTGATTCAGTTAGCACTCTCATTTCCTGGCAGGCATCCTTGCACTAAGGATGATAGGTCTTGTTTATTTCCACCTTGCTAGTCCCCTTTAAAGACTGCCCATCACTAGGTGGGCCACTCCCCCCTGCGGCCATACTGTAGCCTTAAACCTTAAACCAGCTCCCTCTGAACCCCAGGCCACCAGCCCCATTCCTCGACTTTCTTACTCTTTTTCCCTCGTTTCTTTTACTACCTCAATTCCAACAATCCTTCCATGCCATTGGAACCTATAATCAATTGTCCCCTACATCAGACCCTTCACCTACATCAGACCCTCACTTTCCTCCTCCTGCTGCCTAAACTTCAAGGTCAATCCTGACACTGTCTTCCTTGCTTCTGCCCCCAGGGGCTGATTTTTAGCAAGTAGGTGGTATCTTTAACTCAGGAAACAATGGAAAAGAAGTGGTGGGTTGCAAAAGATGATAAATGAAACCCCACACCCTCCCCCAGGTTGCATTGCCCTTGAGGGCAGCCCCTTTTGCCCAAGCCAGCTGGCCGGGTGGTGCCTTCAATGCTAGGAGCCCTATGCATGATTTTGGTGGGGAACATTTCTCTAAGGACTGCCTGCTCTCCAGCCTGTCTTACCCTAAATCCACTACTCATCTGCTCTTCCAAGCATCAGGCCTAAGGCACAGCCAGAGAAGGGAATGTAAATGAAGCTAGACTTTCCAGAATTATTTGGACCACTGTCTCCATTTCTCTCAGCTCTATCAGGTATATTTTTCATGGACTAAATCTGGGTGGAGAAAAAAATTAGATACCAGATACACAGCAAAGAGTCTTCTCTCTGTAGTTGGATAATATGTGCCTTCTGGGTCAAGAAGACAGATGACCTCATACTTCCTACTGGGAAATAACAGGTTTGGGGAACAGACTAGTGATTCTCATCCATTACGACTGATAAGCTGAACTAACATGCTCTTAAAAATCCTGAACATATGTCCAAGCAAGCAAAATATATAAATGACATGACACTCTCTTGATGATCAATAAAAACATTCATGGGAAGAAAAATCTAAGAAAAAAAATTAACCGCTTTTAAACAAAACTATAAGATTAATAGATGAAGTTATTATATGTTATATGTTTGACTTCTGTAAAGCATTCGTATGGTTACTTGAAGTTGTACTGAATAAATCAATTCAAATTGACTAAGTTATGGGCACTAGCAAATAAACTAAGAACTGATTAAAAGAGCTCTGTGAATTGTGTAAGACTGATGAATCACAGACCTGTACCCCTGAAACAAATAATACATTAGTTAATAAAAAAATTAAAATAATAAAATTTTTTTTAAAAAGGAGCAACAAAAGAAAAAATAGACAAATTGGACTCCATCAAATCAAACTTTTGTGCATCAAAGGACCTTGTCAACAAAGTAAAACAATTTAGAAAAAAAAAAAGCAGCAATATGGTCTTGCTTCAGGTTAATGGTATGCACTGTGAACTCTCCAATATCAGCATGCCCTTGACTACAAAGCTTTGGTGTGCAGCTCTTTTATCTACCCATTCAATATTACTTGATGCAAGTTCCTAGAGATTGGAGTCCACATCTGTGCATCCATTTGTCATTTCGTTTCCTGTGCCTAGCGTTGTGCATGGCACGTAGTTACCTCAGTAACAACAGCTGCAATGAATGATGATTGAATATGGTGGTGAGAAAGAGACACTGCAAAATTCTGAATTGGTTTTTAAACCATTGAAGAAAGTGTAAATTATATTCTGTGTGTCATATATTCTAATTATTTGATTATTGTTAATCTGCAACTGTGTCAAATGGTAAATTCTCAATTTAATGTGATACCTTTATTTTCTCAGCTGAGGATTAGGGTTTACAGACATATTATTGGATAGTAGATCCAGTGTTAATATTTTTAACGGTGACCTTGAAGGTAATAAATACCCTTAGTTTTCAGGAGGGAAAATGGAGAACATTTTATCAAAACAGAGAAACTTGTAAAACTAGAAATAAAATGAAAATTAATCTAAGAGATACAAATCTTTAAAGATATAACTTTTACTTCAAAAAGGAAGATTAAAATATTGTCAGGTGTAGAATTACATCTGAGCATAAGTAGTGATGGGTTCATATGAATGCTTTACTAAAATCAAATATATAAAGTACAATATCTTCTTTTCATTTATTAATTTTACATCTCTATTTAAAAGCAGTTGATTTTTTTCTCAGATTAATTTTCTTTTAGTATGGATACTTTTCTTGGTCAGCAAAATAGTGTCATGTCATGTAAATATTTTAACACTAAAGAACAAGCAAATAGTTCAATAACCTCCTGCTTCAATGTTCTGAAGCCCTTGTAAATTGTCTTAATATTATAAGAAGTTGAGTAGTAGGGCACCTGGGTGGCTCAGTCGGTTGGGTGTCCAACTCTTGGTTTTGGTTCAGGTCATGATTTCATGGGTCATGTGATTGAACCCCATGATGGGCTCCACACTCAGCAGGGAGTCTGCTTGGGGATTCTCTCCCTCTGCTCCTCTCCCCCTCATTCTCTCTCTCTCTCAAATAAATAAATAAATCTTAAAAAAAAAAAGTTAAGTAGTTATTTCCCACAATTTGCACAAACAGGTACACCTTCCCTGAGTTCTAGGTACCTGTTCTATTTCTCTCAACTTACTGGAGCAAACTATTTGTACCAAAAGTTGGTTGTAGGAGGAAGATGCTATGAGAGCAGCCTGTGACCCTGAATTTCATGACACACATGTGAATCTCTTTCAACATAATGCCAAAACACTGGTTTACATTTACTTTATAGCAAGTCACACCAGGCAGGTTACAACCAGGTGTAGCTTTTCCCACTTGCTAAGTGAGGTACTTTTAGTTAGGTATAGACAAAACCATAAATATGCCCCAAGTGCCAATTTACAGACACCTGCGTATATTAAGGCTTTTTTAGTGTAAATGGAAAGCCTAACATCATTCATATTTTTATTTTTATTTTTTTATTTTTTAAGATTTCTATGTATTTATTTGAGAGAGAGAGAGTGCATGAGCACGGGGGAGGGGCAGAGGAAGAGGAAGAAGCAGACTCACCACTGAGCAGGGAGCCCTGTGTGGGGCTCCATCCCAGGACCCCAAGATCATGACCTGGGCCAAAGGCAGATGCTTAACTGACTGAGCCACCCAGGTGCCCCAATATTTTAAATAAAATATATTTTAATAGCAGGTTACAATGACATAAAAATATAGGGAAAGTAATGAGAAAATTAACATAGTTCTCATGTAGAGTTGATAAGAATATATTTTTCCCTCCAAAGTTTTCTTTTTTTAAAGATTTTATTTATTTATTTATTTGAGAGAGAGAATGAGAGCATGAGGGGGGGGAGGGTCAGAGGGAGAAGCAGACTCCCCGCCGAGCGGGGAGCCCGATGCGGGACTCGATCCGGGGATTCCAGGATCATGACCTGAGCAGAAGGCAGTCGCTTAACCGACTGAGCCACCCAGGCGCCCACAGCAAAAGAATTCTTAAGAAAACTTTGGACGGAGGGGCGCCTGGGTGGCTCAGTCGGTTAAGCGACTGCCTTCGGCTCAGGTCATGATCCTGGAGTCCCGGGATCGAGTCCCGCATCGGGCTCCCTGCTCGGCGGGGAGTCTGCTTCTCCCTCTGACCCTCTTCCCTCTCGTGCTCTCTCTCTCTCATTCTCTCTCTCTCAAATAAATAAAATAAAATCTTTTAAAAAAAAAAAAAAAGAATTCTTTTGCTGTTAGGGCGCCCGGGTGGGTGCAGTCAGTTACGTGAGAAACTCCGTTTCGGCTCAGGTCCTGATCTCAGAGTCATGATGTTAGGGCCCTGATCTCAGGATGGTGGGATCAAGCCCCACCTTGGGCTCCAAGCTCAGTGCAGAGTCGGCTTAAGTTTATTCTTTTCCCTCTGTCCTACTCTCCTTCCGCACCCCGGACCCCCGTGCTCAATTTTTCTCTAAAGGAAATAAATAAATGTTTTTAAAAAAATAATACTTTTGCTGTTTTATGTATAAAAATTATTTTTTAAGGAAAGCATTATAACGTATCTCGAAATCTTTAATTCCCAGCTGTTCTACTGTCAATGATGGTGGAAGACAGAAATTTAGTTTTGTACTTTGCCTGAAGCAAGGCAGCACAGCAACTCTTCTGCAGGGCAAATTGCTCAGCGAGCAGTATGCCCTCTGTGTGGAATCCAGCATGTGCCATGCTGAACTAATCTGCCAAAAAAAAAGGGTCTAGAATAAAGATTTCACTATATCTCAGTTACTTACTGTGGGAAACTACTAAATATGTTTTGCAATTTTCAGTTTAATATAAGAAGAATAAAAAAGAAGAAAAATTTATTGTGGTTGATGTCAATATTTAATCGTTTTGATTCTCTGCATTTCAAAACCTTAAAATTTCAAAATTCCAGTTTGCAATTTTACTGCCTTATGCCGAAACAAGTTTGGCTGGGTCAGGCTGAGTACAATACACATCAGTTTAACTTAAGGAATCATAAATGCACAATTTTAAGATGTTTTGTTACAATGCTACAACAGGCTCAAGTCTTCCATTTATTTGAAGCCTGATAAAAATATGTGTTGTGGTATGAGGCTGAGCACCACCCTCTTGGATTGTTCCTCCCAAGTGAAGACTATCTCTCTGCCAGGGGGGCATGCTGTCCCAGAAGGTGACAAGCCTTTCAATTAAGCAGAGCTACTTGAATATGTCCCCGTTAGAGAGGAGTGCTGTACATGTGTTACAGTTTCGCTTAAATGAGCCGTCTTTCTTCGTGCTCCCTTTCTTTCCTCTCTTTCATCTTTTCTTTCTTCCTTTTTCATCTTTAAATTTATGCTCCTTTCTAGACTAAAGTCACTTGATACATAATAAGGGGCAATTTCTCTCAGAGTTATGACAGATGTAAAGTCATCCTTAAGAATCTGGTTTTGAGGGGGGTGGGGGGATGGGTTAGTCGGGGGATGGGTTGGCCTGGTGATGGGTATTAAAGAGGGCACGTTCTGCGTGGAGCACTGGGTGTTATGCACAAACAATGAATCATGGAACACTACATCAAAAACTAATGAAGTAATGTATGGTGATTAACATAACAATAAAAAAAATTTTTTAAAGTATATGAAAAAAATTCAGTTAAAAAAATAAATAAATAAACAACAAAAAAGAAGAATCTGGTTTGACATCTCACTATCTTCTTAAAGAAAAGACTTAAATTCATTAAATATGTATAATGGAAATATGAAACAATCATAATTAATCTTAAGTGGGGACTATAAAAATAATAAATGTAAAGTTTTAAATTTTAATTGCCAAACTGAAGAACAAAAGGATCAAAGACCAAGACCATAAAGCTGTCAGCAAAAGATGATTTGTGAACTCAAAACAATGTATGACGTTAGCACATTTCTAAATTTTTTGGTTGAAAATCCTTTGCTTTGGCATTTTTTAATGATAATGGTAGGTTCCAACTATGAATTGTAATAGAAAACAAGCAAAAGAATACATAGAAAGTGATGCTTGCCTTAGGTAAGCTTTCCTAAATTTTCTAATTTACATCACAAATAAAATGAGGTAGAGGGAAAAACCTCTTACCCCTTGAGGAACATGGTATAAATCAGTCACTTGGTAATTACTTTTACTTTAATAATTACCTTTACTTTTAAAACAGAACTACTTTTTTTTTTTTACAGCTTTATTAAGGGATAATTGGCATATAAGAAATCATGATTAAAGTGTACAATGGGATAAGCTCTGACATCTGTACGTATCCCTGAAACCACCAGGTTGATGAAGACAGTGAACATATCCATCACCTCCCCAAGCTTCCTTGTGCCCTCGGTGGGTAATTCCTCCCTCCCCCAGCTTTGTCCTAGCCACCCTCTTTCCTCACGGCAACCACTGATCTGTTTGCTGTCACCAAGGGTTTGTTCGTGTAGCATTACTTTTGATAATCTATAACTAAATTAAAATCATCCTTTTCACACAATTAAGAGAAAGAAAAGATTTGCTTTGTTTCCTAACTGGAAGAAAAAGTAACAATGCTAGAGCAAAACGGTGACACACAGGTCATTAGAAAGCACCCTTAACTGAGTAATGATTGTGCAGATTCTCTTTCATACTCCACAGCCTAATGCTAATTGGATTAAAGAGTCAAGAATCCAGGAAATGAAGTAAAAGAGGAGGTGTGTTGATTTTAATAAATAGGGTTTTTTTTTCCTGTCTCATCTGTCAGCTTGTTTCTAATTAATAAATGCATTTTCAGAGCCTGGCCAAAAATAATAACTGTTCAAATAAACTATATGGTTCTCAATAAAAAAAGCAGCTGTATGTTGGAGTTCTGTGTCAATAACAAAGTGAATGGTTGCAAATGACATTAAAACACCACCTAAACTCTACCTTACAAAAATAGAAGTTTATTCTAATCTATCATTGCCATATGGAAAAATTAGGTTGGCATATAAGTAAAGACTGGTTGAGAATGTTAAAAGCTACAGCAGTTCAATTTCAGTGCTTTGTGGAATTACGTATTTGGTTTTTTTGTCTTTAATTAAATAAATAATTTTATAGTATATGTTTAATAAATAATTTGTTTCTATCCCTTTCCAATGTACATTATTCTGTTAAACTTGAAGGTATGCTTCCATGTTTTGAGAGTGTTTTTGTAAGATGCAATATTTAAAGCAAACTCAATATTTCATTTTATAAGCAGCACATTTTTCATTCTCTTGACATCACCAAATGAGAATGCTGTACGTTAGAACATAAAACAAAAACAGACTCAACTTAGTTGGAATTGTAATATATGTAGGACTAATGCTACTTATTGATTACCACAAAGGTATTTGCGTTTGCTTATTGCAGCTTATTCACTACGGGGCAAGAACTAGAAGTACAGTATTTGTGAGAGGTGGTTGCACTAGAATGTTCTCACGTGGTGAATGCCTATTCCATACCCTCATCAAGCAAATTAGTCTTTCATGATGAATGAAGTATTAGTTCTTTGGACTGTATGTATTCCAATCCTTGAAAATGCTTAGATAATTTTAATATCAATAAATCTATGTAGACTACATGGTCTAATATATATTTATATGTGGGTTTGCGTGCAAATTTTAATTAAAGTATGTTCCAAACAGTCTATTCGTTCCAACCACTGTTTACAGAGTTTTGAAAGAGATGGTAGTGACCAACCTAATTTTACAATGTACTGAAATGTTTTTATTCATATATTTCTGATTTAAAAGATATGGAGGTATTCCAAGATTTATTCACATATTGAAACACATTTTTTAAACACTTTGAACTTAGCACCAGGCTAGAAATAAAGGTATATTTAGATGAAATAGTAAATGGCAAATGGGAGTGTGCCCTTGAGGGGAGTACACACAATTGGAGACGAATTAAACATGAACTAGTGGTTGATAGACATAAGTATATATAGGTATATGGATTAGGCCTGTATAGGTACTGTATTTACATTACTTGCTAATACTGACAACTGAAAGAATTCTGCAAGTCCAATTTTATTACTAGTTTCAAATTTTCTAAGAATTTTTTTTAAGATTTTATTTATTTATTTGAGAGAGAGAGAATGAGAGACAGAGAGCACGAGAGGGAAGAGGGTCAGAGGGAGAAGCAGACTCCCTGCTGAGCAGGGAGCCTGATGTGGGACTCGATCCCGGGACTCCAGGACCATGACCTGAGCTGAAGGCAGTCGCTTAACCAACTGAGCCACCCAGGCACCCTAAGAATTTTTTTTTTTTGACAGTTGAGAGCAAAGTGGATAGTTTTGCTTTACAAATGAAATATCTCTGTGGATCTAGTACAATGGGAAGTACAGGACTTTGATTTAAAAAAAGAGAGAGAGAGAGCGGATAGGATGTATTTGCTCGAGAGGATTTTGTAAGATAGAGTCTTCATTCCACGCTGGTATTAGGCCAAAACCCTGGACCCTTGAACCAGAAAATCCTGGGATTCACTCATAAAACAAAAGAAATATTAGACTCTCCAGAATTCAAATTATAATGTAAATTCTTTTTTAATGATAATTTCACATTTATATGTATTTATATCTCCTATAATGAATTTCGATTTGGTAGATATACTTGAAGCTACTGGGTAACTGTGATTCAATGAACTTTTTTTCCTTCTAAAATTAAAATATATGTTTTGGTTAAAGTCCCAAGTTTTTAGCAAAAACAGTTTATTCTCATCAATTTCTTCCAGAGATTTGTGTGTTGCTTGGGAATTCTGTTGTTTATATATTGATTACAAGCTATAATTACATTAAGTAAACTGAGAAAGCATGTCACAGACTGGTTTTAGCAATAGCTATATTTTTACATATTTGTCTTTTGAAAGAGCTGGACTGGATATCTATATTTTACTTAGTAATATCTCAATTTCCTCAATAAGTAAGTCTGTAAATTGAATTTATAGTTTGTTTTGTCTTTCCTCCCATCAAATTATATGAATAAGAAATACTGTGGTCTCATAACTTAATTTTATTTCCAAGAGAAAGAACATGCGAGTCTGTAAAATAATAGTCAATAGTGACATTGTTAAAATATATTTATTGAGGGGCCCCTGGGTGGCTCAGTCGTTAAGCGTCTGCCTTTGGCTCGGGTCGTGGTCCCAGGGTCCTGGGATCGAGCCCCGCATTGGGCTCCCTGCTCTGCGGGAGCCTGCTTCTCCCTCTCCCATTCCTCCTGCTTGTGTTCCCTCTCTCGCTGCGTCTCTCTCTGTGAAATAAATAAATAAAATCTTTAAATATATATATATATAGAGAGAGAGAGAGAGAGAGCATCTACTGTATGCAGGGCACTGCAGGAGTGATAGAAATATATTTAGTCTAATTTCCTTGCTTTCAAGAAGAGAACACTTTATTTTTTTTTAAGATTTTATTTATTTATTTGAGAGAGAGAGAGAATGAGAGACAGAGAGCACAAGAGGTAAGAGGGTCAGAGGGAGAAGCAGACCCGCCCACTGAGCAGGGAGCCTGATGTGGGACTCGATCCTGGGACTCCAGGATCATGACCTGAGCTGAAAGCAGTCGCTTAACCAACTGAGCCACCCAGGCACCTGAGAAGAGAATGCTTTAAAAAGAAGGGTACACTTTAGATAGAAAGCCATGTTTAGACAAAACAAATAAAGACCATGTTTTCTTTTCTTTTTTTTTCCCCATGTTTTCTGATCTGTATATCAAAAGTAACTTTGGTAGAATTCGGGGCTTCTGGATTTAAACATTTTCACAGTAACAATGTTAAAAAGAAGTTACATGCCTCAAAAGCTCAGGGTTTGAGTGGTAATGGGATGGTGTGCCCAATGCAGACAAGTAGGCAGAGGCAAGATCATAGAGGGTCTATATCCCTTAAGCAATGGATAGTTATTGAAGGGTTTCAAAGCCGGGAGCAATTTTCCAGGCAGAGGCAATAAGACTCCAAATTTAGGAACAGTAGTCCAACAAGAGAGGAAGGTCTGAGAAATGCTAAGGAAGCATAATTGTCAAGGCTTGGTCACTGGCTGAAGGTGACTGGTGACAACAGGTTGGCAGGTTTCTAGCTTGGGTGATGAGGTGGATACAATTGTCACCCCTGAAAAAGAGAAACCAAGAGGAGAAGCACACATGGAAGAGATGACTCCCTTTTGGATATGTTGGGTTTGAAGTGATTTGGAAGAGGTTAAGACAAAATGTCTACTGGGCAGTCTGGTCCTTTGGAACTTAAGGGGAGAAATCTTTGTTAGGATTTGAGGCTTCAGATTCATTAAATAAATGAGACACATTAGCATATATGTTGTCATTAAAATCATAGGAGTGGATGAAATTGTGGAGGGTACTCAATAAATGTTTATGGGTCTAATGAATAAATGAATCAGAGGGGGAGATGAAAAGAGAGAGAATTAAGAAGAGGAATGATGAGTTGCAAGGTAACAGGGGAAGGGGCCAGGATAAGCTGTACCGACTCCATAAATTTCCCTAGAATTATCTTCGGTCATAGGAACGTAGAGTTACGTAACTAAGACAAATAATAACAGAAGTAACATGTATACAGTAAATTCAGTTTTCATTGAGAAATGCAAAATGGATTAACTGGAGATAGCTAAACTAGCTATTTCAGAACGGCTACATTTTAGCAGATTGTGAATCCACATTGTTATGCAGCTCATGAATCCACATTATTAATGAAAGGTAAGTGTTGCCCCGTCAATTTGTTCTCTGAGAAAAGAAAAAAACATAACATGAAGATTAAGAGGCATTTTTAAATGGGAGTAGACAGCACAAGCTCTAGAGAAGTGTCTCTCAACCTTGTTTTTATTATTGCCCCCCCCAAAAGGAAACTTTTTAGACCTCTTTTTCCTAACCACCCGCCCCATGAAATGTTACTACCGTTGACTTATCATATGTCTGTTTATGTACTGTGGCCCTTTGGAAGCTCACAAACCATGGTAATGTCTAAGATGGTTTCACCTCTCCACCCCCCAAGAAATAATTTTTGCCCTGGTTGAGAACACAGGCTCTGGAGAGCCACACTACCTAGCCCCAAATCCTGGATATGCTGCTTATTTGTTGTGTGATGTTATGCAAACTATTTAACCTCCTGAGTTTTCTCCCTGTAAGATGAAGATAACTATAGTACCTGGCCTTATGGGAATGCTGCAAGGACACAATCATACACGTGAAGGGTCTAACAAGCCTAGCATGGAAACATTGGTTATTAGGCCTTTCCTACTTTATTTGCATCTTTCTCTCTTTCTTCGTTCTTCTTGGTCTATTTTCATTTTACCTTGCTATATTGGTTTTTGTGAATTGTCACTTTGTGTTTAAAAGTTGTGCTGCTTATAATTCAGAGAATACTTTATCATTAATAGCATCCATGATAGTTTTTCCTTTCTTTGGGATATAAGAATGACTTGAATTGATACCATTTCATTGAACAGTGTTTAATAAAGCCATACTTTAAAAGGAAAAAAAGTAGTAATTCTTTTCTCAAAAACTAAGTACCAGTGTTCTGAGACACTGATTTTATTTCCATGCCTCACATTGTTTTTCTGTTCTAGCCCAATGCTTAGACACTGATTCTTTGCAACTCTATTTTTTTTAAGATTTTATTTATTCATTTGACAGAGAGAGAGAGTGCAAGAGAGCACAAGCAGGGGGAGGAGCAGAGGGAGAGGGAGAAGCAGGCTCCCGCTGAGCAGGGAGCCCGACGTGGGACTCTATCCCAGGACTCTGAGATCATGACCTGAGCCGAAAGCAGACGCTTAACCGACTGAGTCACCCAGGTGCCCCTGGTTATTTACCACTCTTATAGAAGTGTTTAGTGTTATGTAGCCATTGTTTATTACATATGTGGAAGTTGGTCATGAATAAAGTGAATACATGCCTTTAGAGGTCACCTGTATTCAGGATCATGTAGCATGCCCTGGACATTTCACAACATGGTAGAGGCTAAGCCCACAACTGTGAAGGTGGACACTGAGCTGTCACTTTTTTCATGATCCCCACATCTCTGAGTCATATCTCCAGATACGTGATGTCTCCAGTTTATCTTAGATTGTCAAACCCTTTGTGTACAGCCTAGGACTACTGTCAGTGTTCACTCGCACTTTCGATAGTGAAGAAGCAGGGGCACACTTTGCTGAGCATAAATCAGCACCAGAAGCACTGATGGAATTCAATCCATTCAAAACATTTCTTGAGCACTTATTATGTATAGGTGGAATACAGAGATGAAGAAATTCACATCCCTGAAACTGTGCGACACACAAGGGAGAAAGGTCGGTGTAAAAATAACCATAATACAAGGTTGAAAGGGATTGATGAGACCACACAGATATTATCAGAGTGCTTTGGAGCATAGAGGAAGGAAGCAACATATTTGGCTGAAAAAACTGGGGAAGGCATTTGGAGGAGGTAGCATTTGAGAAAGGCCATATAGGATTTTGAAGACATTCATTGAAGGGTAGGGAGGAACATTTTAGCATATGATGAAATATATTCACTTGGTTTGCAAGGCCCTTGCTAGAGACATAGTCTGGCTTCTACCTTGTCTCTGGAGCCTCATCTGAAGGCACTCCTATCTTCTTTCTGGTCTAGTCAGACATGTTGGCCGGTCTCCGTTCCAAATACCCTCTCTCCTGCCCTGTGATCTCTATATAAGCCATTCCTTCTGCCTGGAACACCATTTTCACCATCTGTTCACCTAGCTGACTCCTAATTATCCTTCTGACGCCAGCTCAAGTGCCACTTTCTCAGGGAAGCCTTCCCTGACCTCCCTGAGACCCCTTATATCCTCCAACAGAGGCTCATTCATAGAATGGCTTGATGAACATCAGTCCCCGCAGATCATAAGCTCCATGAAGGCACCAACAGTGCGTCTATTTTATATCTTTTATTACCTGCATTTAACATGGTGTCCGATACCTATCAGGTGCTTAAAGTTGTTAAATGAGTAAATAAATTAATACAAACCAAGGAAAACAGAAGAAAAAGCACATGGTGTTTGGAAACTGGTGAAAAAGCTGGTTTGACTGAAGAAGTAATCCTCAGCGTTATGTTTTCTTAAAGATTTTATTTTTTTTAAGTGATCTCTCCACCCAACATGGGGCTCGAATTTACAACCCTGAGATCAAGAGTCTCATGTTCTACTGACTGAGCCAGCCAGGCACCCCAGTAATCCTCAAAATTATGCTATGAGACCACAGGGATGAGCAAGTTGTACAGAAGTTTTATGGTTTTGTTTGTTTGTTTGTTGGGGGGTAAATTTAAATAATGGCTGTATTTTCCCAATGCACAAAAAACAATATATTTATGAATAGATTTCTTTACTAAGAATTTTCTCTGATACATATTTCTTAAACATTTGAGGCCAGTTAGGGTGTTTGTTTTTTCCTGCTAGTAAGCAGTAGTGAAGGACAAAATAAATGAAATGTGTAGCAAATAATATTAGAAGAGAAAAGTTAAGGGACGCCTGGGTAGCTCAGTCAGTTAAGCGTCTGCCTTCAGCTCAGGTCATGATCCCAGGATCCTGGGATAGAGCCCCGCATTGGGCCCCCGGCTCTGGGGGAAGCCTGCTTCTCCCCCTCCCTCTGCCCCTCCCCCCTGCCTGTGCTCTCTCTCTGACAAATAAGTAAATAAAATCTTTTTTTAAAAAGATTTTATTTATTTATTCATAAGAGACAGAGAGAGAGAGAGAGGCAGAGGGAGAAGCAGGCTCCCCTCCGAGCAGGGAGCCCAATGCGGGACTCAATCCCAGGACCCCGGAATCATGACCTGAGCTGAAGGCAGACGCTCAACCATCTGAGCCACCCAGGGGCCCATAAATAAAATCTTTTTAAAAAAAAGAAGAGAAAAGTTAATAATGATTAGTTTGACAGCATAATCATTATGGATATATGTTCATGGATATTGTATTATGCAAACATGTAAAAATTATATTTTTCATGAGTTAACTTGTTCCTAAGGGATATGATACCCTTTCTACTGCAAAGACATGGAAAGGGTTGGCCAGAATGGAACATTCCTAGGAAAAATGTAAGTTCATTAAATCACCTAGATAACTTGAAATATTATAATTTTGCAACTGTGTAGACAAAATATCTGGGTGATTAGATGTGTTTTTTTCATTTTCTACCCAAATGTTTTAGAGTTATATACTCCTTCAATAGCCTAATTTCACTATGGTAACTTTACCTTAGGTGAATACGGTTTGCTTTTGCTATATATTAATCATCTGAAAGTAATTTGGGATTTACAGATCACAATTACAATACCACTTTCTGTTTGTTCAGAGGACTTCACTCTGTTTTTGTATTGTTAAAGGAGTTTCGGGGCACCAGGGTGGCTGAGTCAGTTAAGCACCTGACCCTTGATCTCAGCTCAGGTCTTGATATCAGTGTTGTGAGTTCTGGCCCCTAACTGGGCTCCACACTGGGGGGTGGAGCCTACTTAAAAAAAAAAAGAGAGCGTTTCCCAGTTTTCTATTTTCTTATTCAAGAGCTTCTGTTAAGGCTATTATAATTCAAAACTCCAGTTTGTTCTAAAAAATTTTTTTGCCCACTTTATTTTCCTAAAGTATTCATTTTATTCTTTTTTCTTCCTCTCTTTTATTTAATCATTAAATTATCTTATTTTATTTGGCTTTATACTAAAATAACCCAATATATTATACTGACCTCACCAAAGCTAGACATATGTACAGCATTTACTTAATTGAACCTTTCTGGCTTGTCTTGTTCTATATTTAAGCCTCCATTATGCAATGCTATTTACTTGATTTATTGGGTTTGGCTTACATGTTTTATAAATTGTGACTGTTGGGAAAATTTTAAAGAGATTGACTTGGCCTGATTGGGGAGTTTTATATTGAGGACTCATTGCCATGAAGTTACATTTCTTAAAAAAAAAATCCATTATAATAAGGATCTTGATCTAGGAGTAAATAATACTGGCTTTCAGAAGCTAAGACAAAGGGTTTCTTCCAGGGTTAGCTTTTTCCCCAGTGTTTGAATTTGGTTCAAGTCTCCGCTTTAAACTAAGTCTATGTGATACCAAACACCAGGGTGAGGGGTTGGAAATGCAGTCACTGAGATGTTTCAGATCTGAATAGAGGGCATTATGTGGGCCCTAAATTTAAATGGCTTTCTATGTTGCCCTCTTTCCACCTAGAAATTTGGGCTCCCACCTAAATCCTCTTCTAAGGGCTTATCCTCCTTTTCTAAGGCTACCTTTCCACAAAATAGGTAAGCGTCATAGTTACCTTGTTAACACAGTTTAAGAAGCATTACTTGTTAAATAATTTAATATCCTTTAATATCCTCTGATGAAAGGGACTAATTCAATATAAAATACTGCTTTTGCTTTTACCTGTGGTTTGAATTCCTAATTTTGCATGGCTTTTGCTACACTTAGTCCTATGTGGCATGCTGCTATGTGCCAAGCACTGTGCTAAGTGCTAGGGAGTCAAAATGAAATTAAACACAGTGCCTGCCCTTAAGGAGCTCACACATAAATGATGAAGTAATAGTGACAGGCACCAGGTGTAGTGGGGACATTCAAGAAGGGCGGGGGGCCACACTACCCAGCCAGTAGAAAGGAGGATCAGGGGAAACTGCAGAGAAGAGGTGGCCCTTGAGCTGAGTCTTACAAGAAATTTGGATCTCATCAGTCAGACAGCTGGGGAAGGCATTCCAGGAGAGGAAACAGAGATGCGGTACCTCATCATTCATGCAACGATTCAA
Source organism: Zalophus californianus (assembly GCF_009762305.2). Classification (NCBI taxonomy): domain Eukaryota; kingdom Metazoa; phylum Chordata; class Mammalia; order Carnivora; family Otariidae; genus Zalophus; species Zalophus californianus. The sequence goes on from NC_045598.1 coordinate 129,808,779, forward strand.
CAAATACTTACTGAGCAGGTTCTATGAGCTGTGAATGGAAGGCATGGCTCTGCCTCAAGAAGTGTACTAACGGGAACGGGAAGACTCAATAAGCAGATAATGTCAATACAATCCTGTAAGCATAATAATAGGGGAGCTGGCGAGAAATACAGAGCTCAGAGGAAGGGCTTCCCACCCAGATTCCTTGCCCAGCTTAATTGAAGACAAGACTCCTTTTGGAGATTCCTGCTGCCATGCTCCAAGGTATAGCCTCCTGGGTCCAGTGTGAGTTGACTGTTGATTCTGACACTATAATTTCGCTGTCAGAGTTACCGCTCCGAGTGCCTACCCTATGCTGTGTTGCTTCCCAACCCTGGCTCCACCTACCCCACAGGCTTTGTACTCAGACCTTGGAATTAAGACAGTGTGTCCAGACAGCAATCTCTCTTTTTTCTTTCAAGACAGCAATCTTGCCAAAGACTCAAAGGCCTGGGCAAGCTATGGAAGACTGGTTGTGTAGCTCCTCACTGTCTCCAAACCAGCAGCAGCATCCCAATTGGAAGCCTGTCAGACATAAACATCTCAGACCCTTTCTCAGATGCACCAATTTTAACAGGATCCCTAGGTAATTAATATTCCCATTAATGTTGAAGGTCATTTGGGTAGTTCACAAATTCAGGTACAGTCCATTTAAGCCATTCCAAATGGATGGATGTCTATTTCTAGGGCTGAACATTTACCAACTTTCTTAGGTATCTTAGTCTTCACTTGGATGTTTATATACATGAATCCCTCAAACAACACACTTGAAACCTTTGTTCTAACCTCAGTGAGATGGAAATAGTCATCCATCTTGTATATTAACCTTTCACATAGTTTTTAAGTGCTTGGTTTCCTTAGCTCATAATTAATTTGAAAAATTAATTTGAAATAACCCTAATTTGCACAAAAAGGGAAATACCTTGGGTTAGAAAATTTTGCTAACTTAAATAGCACATACCTAATGGTGAAATATAGGGTCAAGTTTCTCCTCAAAGGAGTATTTATTTTCTTGTAATAATGCTTTGTCAACAGCTACTGACTTCTGTTTTGCACAAAGGGTCCTAGCATGTGGTGGTCCTGACATACTAAGGTATTTTCATTTCCCCTGAGGTCTTTGATAATTGCCCTATCTAGTCCTTCTGCTGGAGAATGATTCCAATTTGCCCTATGGGAGGAATGGCTCTCCTTGTACCTCTTCAGAGCAACTGCTATGCCTAGCCGAGTGTTACCAAGACGTTAGATGATCAGAGACAGGATTCCAATGGACCACACTTTATTATCTCAGAGCACCCCCAAATAAAAGCAGTGGTATTGACTAAGAAGGGGCATTTTTGGGGGGGCATTTTCTTTTTAAGATTTTATGTTTTTGACAGAGAGAGACACAGCGAGAGAGGGAACACAAGCAGGGGGAGTGGGAGAGGGAGAAGCAGGCCTCCTGTGGAGCAGGGAGCCTGATGTGGGGCTCGATCCCAGGACCCTGGGACCATGACCTGAGCCGAAGGCAGACGCCTAATGACTGAGCCACCCAGGCACCCCAGAAGGGGCATTTCTGACTGAGCACCCTATGTGATCCATTCTACAAAAAATTGTAAAATTTCCTCTTACTTGTAAAAACATAGTAAGTATCAAATTTTAAAAGAGTAGAAATGTATTATAATAATAGGCGTAATGTATTCTCTTTATTCTGTAACTTAAAGGATCACTATCTGTAGATAGCAGTGATTTTCTGTACTTTTTGTATATATTTTTGTAACTTCTTCAAGGACGTGAACACTCTGCCTCAGGCAAATTGCTCCATTCATAGTTCCTTGAATCCATCCTAGGCATGCCTACTCTGTACCTTTGGTTTATAGTTCCTCCTGCTTGGAGGGCCAAACCCCTGACCTCCCCATTTTTCTATCTGTACGTTCTTCTTTTAATGTTTAGGTCAAGTCTGAACACCTCCAAGAAATCCCTACTCAGTTAACTGAACTCTTGGTAATTCATCCTTTTGCTGGTTTCTGTAACTTTCCACTAATTTAGCTCTTAGCCTATGCGATTATGGTTTTGTGAAAGTGTTACTTCTTCAGGCATAAACTCGATCATTTATTTCATTGCATCCTCCATCTTGTAGGAAGGATGCTGAGGTAAACCTGCTGTAAGGGTCCTGAAAGCTCTTTATTTCCCACAAAAGAGTTATTCTTTTATGGACAAGATTAAATTTTTTATTTTTTATTTATTTTTATTTTTTTTAAGATTTTATTTATTTATTTGACAGAGAGAGAGAGAGAGCACAAGTAGGCAGGCAGGCAGGCAGAGGCAGAGGGAGAAGCAGGCTCCCCGCTGAGCAGGGAGCCCGATGTGGGGCTCGATCCCAGGACCCTGGGATCATGACCTGAGCCGAAGGCAGACGCTTAACCGACTGAGCCACCCAGGCGCCCCAAGATTAAATTTTTTAAAACTTAAGTTTCCCAAATTCTGGTTTACTCTCTTATCTCTTCTTCTTCTTCTTCTTCTTCTTCTCCTTCTGTTCAGTTAGCCAGCATCAGTTAGTACATCCTAAGTTTTTGTTGTAGTGTTCAATGATTCATTAGTTGCATATAATACCCAGTGCACATCCCAACACATGTCCTCCTTAATACCCATCACCCGGTTACCCATCCCCCTACCCCCTCCCTTCTGTAATCCTCAGTTTGTTTCCTGGAGTCCAGAGTTTTTCATGGTTTGTCTCTTCTCTGATTTCTTCCCATTGTTTTCCCTCCCTTCCCATGTGGTCCTCTGCTCTATTCCTTATGTTCCACATAGGAGTGAAACCATATGATAATTGTCTTTCTCTGCTTGCCTTATTTCACTTAGCATAATCCCCTCCAGTTCCATCCACGTCGATGCAAATGGTGGGTATTCATCCTTTCTGATGGCTGAGTAATATTCCATTGTAAATATGTACCACTTATTCTCTTATCTTTAACATAAACTTCACTTTGCCAGATTGATTACTCCGAAGCAAAGTTTTTATCATACTAGTCTCATATTCAAAAAGCTTCCTTATCTTTTAATTACCCAAACTCCAAAGGCCGATTATAGGCCTGACATTGAAGGCCACAGCATCTGATCAAAGGCACTATCTGGTGTCACCACTCACTAATTCCCCACACAAACTTCTGCTCCAGTTGATAAAATATTTTTCCTGCTTCCTAAGTTTTACATTTCTTTCTTTCTTTCTTTCCTTTTTTTAAGGAAACTCTACACCCAATGGGGGGCTTGAACTCACAACCCCAAGATCAAGAGTTGCATAGTCTACCAACTGAGCCAGATGGTCACTCCCTGCTTCCTAAATTTAAAATGAGGTATTTTGGGCGCCTGGGTGGCTCAGTCGTTAAGCGTCTGCCTTCGGCTCAGGTCGTGATCCCAGGGTCCTGGGATCGAGCCCCACACGGGGCTCCCTGCTCTGCGGGAAGACTGCTTCTCCCTCTCCTACTCCCCCTGCTTGTGTTCCCTCTCTCGCTATCTCTCTCTCTGTCAAATAAATAAAATCTTAAAAAAAAAAATAAAATGAGGTATTTTGCCTTTGCTTTTGCCCTTGCAAATGAGGCTCTCCCTCTTAGGCCTCTGCTATGCAAATCCTCATCATTCTAAGTTCAACTCGGGCCTAGGTCTCTTTAAAGACTCCCCCATGTGTGAGTGATTCTTCCTATCCATGCCCTTGTTGTGTTGCTTACATCATTCAGTGTCCAGTATGTAACTAAAATGCAAATTCTTTGAAGGCAGAATCAATCTCATATTCCCTCACTGGGCTTTGAGTCCCTTAAGGACAGGGCCAGTGTTCTAGTCATCTATGGATTTTCAAGGCATAATACAAGTCCTGGTATACAGTAGGTGTTTAACAGATGTTTTGAATGAGTGAATGAACTCCTCTAAAGGGATACAAGGCTCAAAAATGTGTCCTTCTCTGAGTAGTCTTAAGTTGAAAGGAAGAGAAGATTTTACAAAAGTGCATCTTATAGCCTGAGACTGGGCAAAGGGGTCTCCGTTGTCCGACAGTCTACCCCGGCCCCAGAGGGTCTTTCTACTATGCACAATTTTTAGCCACGTTGAGCTGTTGCCCCAACTCGCCATACTTGTGGGGTAGCTCTGCTCCATTCTTCTTTCTATCTGGCAGAGTGCCTGACACAGCGTTAACACTGTAATGGGTGCTTATAAATATTGGAATGAAGGGCAGATATTGAATTATTAGTGAATAGTCAAGCAAGTTGCTCTTGAGATGTATAGTACTATATTTTTATTGTTAAAAGAATAATATATATCTTGACTGTGGCAGTGAACACGCTGATCTTAATGTGACAAAACAGCACAGAACTAAGCATGCACACCCACGCATGCACTAGTACATGTGAAACTGAATATGGTTGCTGGCTTGTATTAGTTTTAATTTCCTGGTTGTGATATTGTACCATAATTATGCAAGAAGTTGCCCAGGAGTAAAATTGGGCAATGGGTACGTTGACTATCTGTATTATTTCTCACAACTATTTGAGACTCTACAATGATCTCAAAATAAAAAAGTTTTTAAAAACAGAGCAATTTCTTTGAACCTGGAGCTGTTTTAGGAATTCATCAGACAAAATATATAATGTAGATCTCGAAACAGCTTTCTCTATGTGTGTAGATCATTAATGCTATTTTTAATTCTGAAAGGGAACCTCAGCATTCAGCTTTACCATTCAAAATCACGCCCACCCAGTGGACCTCATCTTGATAGTCTACCTTTTAAATTGCAGTTTCGGGTTGTATTAATTTCGTTCGCTTATTAGTGTCCACCAGTTTCGCTAGCAACTTCGGTAAATGTTTCTACTACTTAAGAGATTTTGTGTGAGACGTTGAATGCTGTATTATGGGCGCTCTCTATAAATACTGTTTAAAATTACATGGCAAAGACTTTCAATTTACATCCTGCCAACTGTTTTACCACACTTTTTTTCCCTTGCCTGTTTGCCTGCTATGTTATCCTCTATAATGAGTGAGTTACAGTAATTGTAGCTGGAAAAATCATCATGCAAGGGGGGGGGGGGGCGAAAGCTCAAAACCTGCCTTATTTTTAAATCAGTAAAGCTTCTGTCATTTTTTGGCTGTGTTACAGCTTCATAGCGAAGTCAAAGAGCCCGTGGAGTAAATGCCACGTGGGGAGAGTCTCTGTTGAAGCATAAATTAACTGTATTTCATTTTCCCTTAATAAAGAATTTCAGTTTTTCCACAGTTAACTGTATAATCAATTTGCTCCCCTGCTGGTTTGCTAACTTGCTGTTGGCTTTCCTTCAATAATATTGAGCGGAGCCTGGAATGAGAGAAAGAGGAGGAGCTGATCTCCCTGAGAAAACTCTGCTGTGATAGAACATAGTTTCTCCTTCTGGAATGTGGCTGGGCCTTGTCTCCGTAAAGAGCCTACATGTGTTGCCCTGTGAGAGCCCCCCCCGCCCCCCCCCCCCCGCCCCGGCCATCCAACTCTCTCTAATAATACCAGGTATCTTCATAGAGCTGCTTCACTCAGGTTGGGTGACTGGACGATTTTCAAGTTTTAAATCCTCCGTTTTGTGCAGCCTTGGGCTTTCCATCCTCCGAGTGCCTCTGGAAGACTTTGCGTTTTATTTTATTATTTTAAAAGTCACTTAACTGTGAAAGAATTGAGAGTGCGAAGTCAGGAAGTATTTCAAGTCAAGTAGCTTCCACGAGTAATGCAACATAACTTTATATCAAACGCTGTGCAATCAGCACTTTAATTGTAAAATTATCCTCCTGAAAGGGCTGGAGAGAGCACAGAAAAAATACATTCTATCCTAACTGCTGATTTTGTTTTCCTGCCCTTCCCATGCCTAGAAATTATACCCTATAGTATGGGTTTGTTCACTAACTTACTTGTAATTCCACATTTTTTTCCCAGCACTCTGGATTACAAGACACAAGTTAAACATACAAGATAAACAAATATTATCTTGAGTCACAGAATCGCCAGACAAAAAGCCCTTCAGAGCAAGCGGTCTCCACCCCTCCACATTGCTATTTCTGCTCCTCAGTCCTAAAGCAGCATTTCCATCCAAGGACAGGACACTTGGTAGAATTGGGAGAAGCAGTTATGCACCAAAATTGAACTGCCAACCAACCCCTTTATCTGCTTCAGGGCTGGGTGCCTAAAATTTGCCTTGTTCCTCAGATGGCGTCATACTCACATTAACCCCTAAGGTGTCTTCCAGAGGGTTGTGGAAGAGGGTAAGATTACACCAACTTCATAGATTCTTGGTCGAGAGAGACACACAGAACTTCCCGCTCACACCATTGGGTATTTTCCTTATGGTGATAGTTTTCATGGTAGGAAAGTTTGGGTATAGTTCTGAACTATGGTTCTCATTCCTCTCACTCCTGGTTCATCATTACATGATGATTTGGGATGAGGTTCTTTTTGCTTGTTTGTCTGCTTCCTTAAGCTTATTGTAAATCTCCGTTTTTTTTTTTCTCCTTGCCTTTCACCCCAGAGTGTCCCCAGAAGTATTCTAATTAATTGAACTAGCTCTTCAAGTTCACTCAGTTTTTCCATCTAAAGGGACAGTCCATTGAAATTGATTTTTCTGAAAGAAATGATTCTTTTTCAGCAAGCTTTTTGAGATGGGGTAAAAAGAAATAAAGGGATGAAAAAATATGCCATTTAATACAACCTCTGCCCCTCTGGAATCTTCAAGGTTTGATGTACACCCTGAACTATGCCTAAAATGCAATGAAACATTCATTATTGTCCTGCAATCTGAACATAACTCTAAGGCTGCTAAGCAATGCTAGGCTTCCAGACATTCTTTTCACTGAACTGGCCCCATCAAAAATTAAGCTTAACTGGCTTGAAATCAGGGCAATATTGGAAATTCAAACACACTACAGTGATGGCAATTCACTCCTGTTTTACGGACTCCACAAGAAAATTAATATGAAGATAATTCTGATTGAATTTCTCTTTAGCCATCTTTGAGAACTATTATTATTTTTTAAAAAGATTTAATTTAGTTATCTGTCAGAGAGAGCGAGTGAGAGCACAAGCACAGGGAGTAGCAGGGAAAGGGAGAAGCAGGCTCCCCACTGAGCAGGGAGCCCGATGCAGGACTCGGTCCCAGGATGCCAGGATCATGACCTGAGCTGAAGGCAGATGCTTAACGAATTGAGCCACCCAGGCATCCCTGAGAATTATTTTTTGAAAAAATATGTAATTAAGAATGGCATATTTATTTGAAGAAAACAACCCAACAAACACATTGTCACCAAAACAGGATGTTCTGGTTAAAGCCATTCAAACTGCCATTTCTCCTCATGATCTCAACCAGATTAGGAGCATAGTCAGTCTCATCAAGGCTCAGAACAGTTGGATTGGGGCAAAAAAAGCACGTTGAAGACAGTTGTTTGACTGCTTTGGGACAAGCCATGACAAGCGTAGGCAATAATTTGAGAGAAACTTTTCCAAAAGGTCATGTACCAAGCTCTTAATTTAGAAAGCAGTAGGGATCGTGTCCAGTCAAACAATGGTGGCCACACCCATTGTGCCCAGTCAGATAACCATCCAAGAGATTTATGGGGTGACTCACTTGGAATCCACCAAAAAGATGTTGCACAAATGTTTTCTCTGAGGCTGGAGTTTTTTATCTTCTAATCCCTGGTTGCAAGTGAATCTGTATTCCCACTGTCATTTTTCTTCTCAGCGCTTGCTGAAATGGTCACCATGCCTTTGGTGCATTAATTCAGTATTACTGATCTTTGATAATCTTTCTTATTCTCATTCTAATCACATCACTTGGTTAAAAAGAGTCTGCACCGGCATATTTGTTATTTCTGATAGACATTTTTTCTTCAAGTTTATAGAAACTCTGCTACAAAGGGATAAAATGAAGTCTAATGCTATAGCTCTTTCTCCTTGCCCTCAAGAAAATGAGAGAACAGAGGGGTTCATTTAGGAAAGCAAAACACGTTTTATTGGTCTGTGTAGGGCAGGTAGCTATGGATATCTTGCTTCTGTGAGAAAGCTAGTAGTCTAAAAAGAATGTCTTTTGGGGGGCGCCTGAGTGGCTCCCAGTCGTTAAGTGTCTGCCTTCAGCTCAGGTCATGATCTCAGGGTCCTGGGATCGAGCCCCGCATCAGGCTCCCTGCTCGGCGGGTAGCCTTTTTCTCCCTCTCCCACTCCCCCTGCTTGTGTTCCCTCTCTCGCTGTGTCTCTGTGAAATAAATAGATAAAATCTTAAAAAAAAATGTCTTTTGGGGCACCTGGGTGACTCAGTCAATTGAGTGTCGGACTTGGTTTCGGTTCAGATCATGTTCTCTGGGTCGTCGATGGACCCCTGTGTTGGGCTCTGTGCTCAGCACAGAGTCTGTTTGAGATTCAATCTCTCTCTCCCTCTGCCCCTTCCCTCCGCAAACAAATAAGTCTTAAAAAAAAGAATGTCTTTGGATAAGTATGCTTGAAGGGTAAAAAAATTCCTCTTCCTTCAGCATGTCTATGCTGAACACACACACACACACACACACACACACACACACACACACACACACCCATAAACAATCACAACAGAACAGAAAATCAGAGTGAACAAAGCGAAGGCAAAACTGAAAGAGGTAAGAAGACTAAAGGTAAAATTTATTGTACTACACTCCAGGATTTGTTTTTTTCTTTCCCCCTGCCCTGTGATCAGAAGCATTCAATGTAACAACTGGCAAAGACAGAAATCGAATAATGATGAAGAAGGAAATTGCAAGAAGAAGTATAGGAAGTTTTTGAAATGAGAGAAAAACTACCCTTTTCTCTTTTTCCTTTGATATTAAACTCAGTGTCACACACATACACACACACACACTACTTGCATTGTATAACTTAGAAAAAATAAAATTAAAAAAATAAAAATATCCCTTGTTTCCACCTTTACATGGTTTTGCTGGGCATACAGAAAACAATATACTTAATTACTGTGGTGATACAATAAAGCAGATTTATCATACAGTGAGATGTGTTACTTGACATTTTAAAATTAAAAATGGATTTCCCAAATAAATCAATTTATACATTGAGTGCAAACTGAGAATTGACCAAGGCCATAGCCATTATCAAAAATCTCACCTCCAGGGGCCTCTGGGTGGCTCAGTTGGTTAAGTGTCTTCCTTGGGCTCAGGTCATGATCCTGGGGTCCTAGGATCCAGTCCCACTTCGGGCTCCCTGCTCAGCGGGGAGTCTGCTTCTCCTTCTGCCCCTCACCCCCCCTCCACTAATGCTCACTCTTTTGCTCTCTCTCAAATAAATAAATAAAAAAAAAATCTGAAAAAACAAAAACCAAAAAAATCTCGCCTCTAGCCAAGTAACTGTCAGGGGAAACAAGGTGAAATGGAAGCATGTACTCCCTATTTATTCATTTATTAATTTTTTTCATTTATTAATTATTTAACAAATATTTGTTAAGCACCTACTAAAGTATTGGGTAGTATGAGGAATTCTATCAGTTAGGGTCCTAAGATGAAACAGATGGCACATTCAAATTAGGATAATCCGAGGGAGTTTATTTACAAGACGGCTTAATTGCAAAAGTTTCTGCAGGAACCCAAGGCTAACATCAGCACAACCATTACTACCCCAAGGTTCTGAAGGGACAGGGTGAAAGGAGAGTGAAAGCGCTGGGCCGGAGAGAGTTGCAAGGAGCAGAGGACTGCACAGGTTAGGAGCCAGGGGAACCTGATCTCACTCTCCTTCCTCCCTCCAGTCTCCATCCAGGACTCCCCACTGATTAATTCGGCCTTCTCTAGAGAGCTCAGCACTGGTTGACGGAACCCCGACAGGCCAGCCACCAGGAGGCAAGGGCAGAGGGAAGCAGGGTGTCAAAGAGATGTGGATGGGTGGATTGAAGACCCTGGCACAGGTGCAGACAAGAAAATCAGAAAACGCCTGTCCTCACAGAGTTTACTTTCTTATTAGAAGGTGGCTATGTTCACATGTAACAAGGAGAGCCTTAAGTGATATTGGGCAAGTACAAAGCCAGGGCTAATGTCCAGCAGGGGCAGTGTGAAATGCAGTGAGTGGCAACAACATTAAGTCAATGTACTCTGAACAGCTGTTATGTTTCTTCAAGAGTAGCCTTTTAATAGATCCTAAGCAGGATTGTAGAATAATATGTACATTTATCATTTTTAGAGACCTGCTCCTTATGGGGTGATAATGTAAGTAGCTGGAAAAGGGAGAACAGAACCATTGTGTGAAACCCACACCCTGTTTTCTTTTCTTTCTCCTTTTTTTCTTTTTTTTTTAAAGATTTTATTGATTTATTTGGCAGGGAGAGCAAGAGAGAGGGCAACGGAGGGAGAGGGAGAAGCAGACTCCCTGCTGAGCAGGGAGCCCAAAGTGGGACACAATCCCAGGACCCTGAGATCATGACCCGAGCCAAAGCAGACACTTAACTGGCTGAACCACCCAGGCGCCCACACATACCCTATTTTCAAATCTTTCTCTTACCATAGGATCATAGGAGGCTGATGTATGCATCTTGACCTCTAGCACATGTCTTACACATATACTATATTCCCTTGGTAAATCCTTTTAAAAATGCAATTTCTCTTGATCTCAGTGTTCCCTATCCTTCAAGGCTGGAAGTTCTCTTAGTACTCCAATACTAATTTCTTCCTTATTAATTAATCCTTACTTGATTAGTTATTTGATTATGCATACATTTCTTCTGTGCTTTCATCCTGACCTTAAGTTGCTTAGAGGCTTATGGATTTTTAGATATTTCTTTAGATTCTTTTCCACAATATCTAGCACTATAGGTAGTGCAGGGAGGGTATGTAGTTTGATTAATTATATTTGATTATTTGGATAGATAAATTGTCCCAATAAAATTAACAGAACATTTATTCTTCAACCTGCTGGATCAAGATCCTCAACAGGTGGCTTGATCATATATCCTGTTTTGCCTGGAACAGTGTCAGAGTATGACTGTATTATCTGAATAAGTATTAAAAGCTCTCTCCATTTATAAATGTATCCTGAAGAAAGTATTTCTAAGTCATATACTAGGTAAAGGTCTAGTATCTGTAATACATAAAGAACTCTTACAACTCAACAGCAAAAAGACAAATAACTCAATTTAAAAATGGGCAAAGGACTTGAATAGACTTTCCTTCAAAGAAGATAGCCAAATAGCCAATTAGCACATGAAAATATACTCAACGCCACTAATCATTAGGGAAGTACAAATAAAAAAACCACAATGAGATACCATGTCACATCCACAAGGATGGCTATTATCCAAAAAAAGAAAGAAAGAAAGAAAGAAAAATAATAAGTGTGATGAGGATATGGAGAGATTGATAGCCTCATAAATTGCTAGTGGGAATATAAAGTGGTGTTGCCACGGTGGAAAATGGGGTGCTGGTTCCTCCAAAAGTTACATACGAATTCTCCTATGAGCCATGAATTCCATTCCTAGTTATATACTCAAAAGAAATGTAAACAGATAGCCCCCCCCCACAAAAACTTGTACGTGGATGTTCGTAGCTGCATTATTCATAATAATTGAAAGGCAGGAACAAACCAAATGCCCATCAACTAATGAATGGATAGACAAATGTGGTACAGCCAGACAATGGAATAATATTCAGTCATGAAAAGAATGGAAGTACTGCTGCATGCTCTCACAGGGATCAACCTTGAAAATATTATGTGAAGTGATTTAAGTCAAAAGGCCAAAGATTATGTGATTCTATTTAGATGAAATGTCCAGAGTAGGCAAATCCATAGAGGGCAAAAGTAGATGAGGGGCTGTTTGGGCTTGGGGGAGAGATGAAAGTGTTTGGGATGAGACAGAGGTGATGCCTCACAACCCTGAAGATATTGAGAACCACTGAATTGTACAGTTTAAAATGGTGAATGTTATGTTAGGTGAATTAAATCTCAATTTTAAAAATCGCAAAAAAATCTGTAACAGAACAAAATCCCAATATGTCCTGGTTTGAGCAATTAAGAATATGATCACCCTATTCGTACGTAGAACAATTACTAGGGAGTAAATGGAAGAAAGTAAAGATTACAAAGATGACAAGGACCTGGGAGCTGAAGACTAGAAGGAAGGTCTTTTTCCAAGATCCAGTTCTCTAGGAGATAGACAGCCTGCATTACAGGTATAAAGGTTTGATTTTTGTATTTTCAATCTGTTATTACTCAGGATCAAGGTCAGACTGAAATTTTATTTAAAAAACTTTTTTTAAAGATTTTATTTATTTATTTGACAGAGAGACACAGCGAGAGAGAGAGCACAAGCAGGGGGAGTGGGAGAGGGAGAAGCAGGCTTCCCGCCAGGCAGGGAGCCCGATGCGGGACTCGATCCCAGGACTCTGGGATCATGACCTGAGCCAAAGGCAGACGCTTAACAACTGAGCCACCCAGGCGCCCCAAGGTCAGACTGAAATTTTAAAGATTCTCTTGAAGAGTAAGGGTTAATATTCCTTAGTACAGAAGGTTGCCCACCTAACACACTTTTAACTTAGAACTTTCAGATAGAGGAGAAAAACCAGAGGCTTATTAGCCTCAAGTTAATTCAGCAGAGGGCCAGGAGCTTGGGAACTTCAAGGCTAAGCAGGACCAAAGTGCTGATGTTGAAACTTTTGTATCAAGCCCCCCCTCCCCCAACACCCAGGGTCTTCTGGCACATTCAGATGAGCCCAGGGCCAGAGTCAGTAGCAGGTATGCATCAAGGATGATCCTACACGCGGTCCTTGCAGAGACATCTGGGACAGGAGTCACCTCTGTCTTCACACGTGCCATGGAGCCGAAACCAACCCATTCTGCACAGAGAAGACTGATAGAATGTGTGTTAACCTGGTTCTAGAGCTGAAAAGATGAACTCACGTTCCCATTTAGGGGAAAAGCATTTGAGAACTACGAGTTTATAAGCCTAGACTGTCTGTAAGTAGAAAGCTGTATGGAATCTACACCCTTCCTTAATTTTAACTCAGATGTTGGGTGAGAGCTTTCCTTATAAATAAAATGCCCGGAAATCTCCACGTGGCCCTCTCAGATGGGCCTCTCCTCTGCCTCAGTTGGCCACACCATTGTCTTGCCTCTTCCTTCTAGTCTCTTCTCCCTGGATTTTCATCAAGGACTTTCTCTAGACTTAGCCATATGGAGAGCACACAGGGATAAATCTGGGTATTTGCCTTCCAATACATTACAATCAAGTTGAAGAGACACATGAAATACTAAAATGCTAAATAATGTTATGCTTTAAATAACGCATGAGCATGTCATCAAGTCACAGATGATGAAATTCTAAATGAGTGGTTTAGGAATAAGTACTATGAGTTTAGGAGGATGAGATCACCATGGGATAAAAAAGATTGAGAATAGTTTGTGTTTCATTTAAAGTAACTCTCAGGGCGCCTGGGTGGCTCAGTCGGTTAAGCATCCGCCTTGGCTCAGGTCATGATCTGGGATTGATTAATCCAGATGATGCCTGGCATCAGGCATCTTGCTCAGCGGGGAGCCTGCTTCTCCCTCTGCCCCTCCCCTTACCTGTGCTCTCTTCCTCTCTCTCAAAGAAATAAATGAAACCTTTAAAAAAAAAAGTAACTCCCATCTTGAAGAACTCTTAAGGATTTTCCACTGGCAATTGAAATATGTTGCCCATTGATTAGGGTTTGAAAATAGTTTTGTTTCATATAATTATAATCAGATTTGATGTGTACTGTAAAATTCTAATACAGTCTTCCTTCCTAACTCCAAATTGGATAGCCTCTTAGCATGTGTGGTAACAGGATTTGACCTATAATACATTGTGTTTATATAATACCCTATATTTAGCATCAAATGGAAAAGTTTTCCAATAATGAGGTTTTGGAACACAGTCAATTCATAGGAATCAAGTCATGTTCGTGACAGCTCAGCAGCTCTGAACTGTTCTTGAGAAGAGAGTGAGTGACAGGTTGCAAAACTAGCAATTGTGCAAAGAACAGAGCTGCTCCCTCCGTCAAAACTTGACTGGAAACTTTCCTTATAACGGACTGTTTGGTTGTTTGACCTTTCTCTGGGGAAACCGTCCTTAGCGTCCCTGATCCTCCCACCCCGCCCCCTTAAAAACCTTTTGTTCTATCTCAAAGGTAGTTCTAGACCATCAGCTAAATTATCTTGGAATCTCGGCAGGCTCCAATTTTTAGCTTGACAATTACTTCAATGAAGCATGTTTTTTTCTTTCCTTTCTGAAAAACCAAACCAATCCAGGACAAAACAAAATTACCAAAAATACCACCATCCCTGCCAATAACAAACAAACACCCCCCACCCCCAATAACAATAACAACAAAAACATTCCAGGAGACAAAATTCCCGTGCCGACCTCACTTTGCAAAGATTTTAGGGACACACTTGGTGAACCTTCCATGCTGAGAATGTTCTGGCACAAAGAAATGAGAAGTTTTCCTGTTTCAGGTGTGGTTTTTAGACACAGAATTTTCCATACTGGATTAGATCATTTTTCCATCAAGGCCAATATCCTGCTTAGCTGACATGAAGTTAATGATGGTGAAATGCTTTGAAAACATAAATACCACATACATACGAGCAATAATGAGCCTGCATACTAGTAACTTTATGGCCCTAAGCCCTGGTTCATGGAAAGAACCTTAAATGCATAGAAGAGACAAAGTATTTAAAGATTCACTTCTTGCTTTTCTTCACATTTTACATGTCTTGAGGAAATAAATATATATATATTTTTTAAACCTGGAAGTGTTCACAGTTAAGGGTGTTTCCAGAACCAGTGAAGCATGTGTTTTGTGATCTTCTTTACAATGTGGAAGTGTTTCTGAAGTGTTTCTTGGGTCTGGCTGTGAAGAACTGAGTTAAGCCGGTTGCATGTAACTATAGGGCTCGCTGCCTAGAAATGATTATTTTAATTTTTCTCTCCTATTGGACAGGGAATAGGAGGGATGGAAACCTTCCCAAGTACTATTTCTTAAGTTGTATAGCTTTAAATTTGCTCAGAGAGAGGGAGCCGTTCTAATTCAGATCTGTTTACCTGGTGTTTTTTTCAGGTTAGTTCAATTTGTTTTCTACCTATGGGAAGGACTTTAAAATAATGAGTATAGTTTTTGTTTTTTTACTTTAAGTGTTGCTTTTTGTTTTTTTAAAGATTTTATTCATTTATTTATTTATTTATTTGAGAGAGAGAGAGAGAGAGAGAGAGAGAGAAACAGCACGAGAGGGAAGAGGGTTAGAGGGAGAAGCAGGCTCCCCGCTGAGGCGGGAGCCCGATGTGGGACTCGATCCCAGGACTCCAGGATCATGACCTGAGCTGAAGGCAGTCACCTAACCAACTGAGCCACCCAGGCGCCCTAAGTGTTGTTTTTTGAACAGCTTTTTGGATTAACAACAACTGAAGAGTGTCTGGGATTCATCCGTGGATTATGATTGCTTTGCTCTCTACAAAGGCTGAAAAACAAGGGAGTTTTTTTCTGCACCCAGCAGACTCCCTTGTTCTTTTTGTTACTTTTAAAAAAGGATCTCAAATTTTCCATTTCAAAAGTTTCCGGGTAACTTTACCATTTGGTCTTTATTTAATGTGGAACTGTTTAGATTTCAGAACAATTAAGATTCTGATGCTTTAGGAGCTTATCTTTTTTTAGGATTGTGAGTGTCTATCTAGATTGTATCTAATTTTTATAAGCATTACTAAATAGCGGACTTTACAAAATATAAAAAAAGGTGCCAGAATAATACTTCATATTTATATTTAGTTTCAATCTCAAATATCCCAAAGCACTTTGCATACAAACATTTAGTCTGTTTTACAGATGAAGAAATTGAGGGACTAGAACAGCCACTGTAGCGCCGTGTAGCAAAAAAGGTCCTGGAGCTGGAACTAGACCCTCATTTTTTTAAGATTTGAACATACCATCAGAGGCCTGGCATTTAACCTCCCTGGACTTCAGTCTCTCCACCTATACAACAAGGGATCTGGACTGGATATACTGAGGACACTAAACTTCTACATGTCTAAACTTGGAGGAACTTTTCAACAGCATGAAAATGAATAAGAGCTAAATTTAATTTGCCAGCGCTAGAGAAGAGGCGTGGGACAGAAGGCCGAAAGCCAGCGCAAGTGATGGCTTCAAGAGTAGGCATTGTTGGGATCAGGCTTCTCAGTGCTCTGGCCAAGCACTGGGCATCGTTGGGAATGGCGTTAGGTGACCTGAGCTCGCATGTATATGACTGGGCAGGCATAGACTGGGACAAAAAGTTCCAGTCAAGGGGCGCCTGGGTGGCTCAGTCGGTTAAACGTCTGCCTTCGGCTCAGGTCATGATCCTGGGTCCTGGGACCGAGTCCTGTGTTGGGGCTCCCTGCTCGGCGGGGAGTCTGCGTGTACCTCTCCCTCTGCTCCTCCCCCCACCTTGTGCTTGCTCTCTCTCTCAGATAAATAAAATCTTAAAAAAAAAAAATAGCTCTAGTTGATTCAGTGAGAAAAAAAAAATCCAGTCAGGCCCATTGTTAGCAGCCATGTATGCCTAGTAGTCATTAGATTCCCAGGGTTTTCATATCTTTGTTAACTTACTTTTGACTTGCTTTTCTAAAACCAGCATAACCTGCTAGGAGGTAGGTTCATAGCTATAATTGTACATACATGGTGCCAAGCAATAAATTAAACTTTCTTAGTTTTCAAATTAACTGATCCTGCCTAATTGCACAACTAAAATGTTTTCTGGTTATAGAAGCAATGCCTGTTGTACCGAAGGACATTAGAAAAAGTTTTTAGAAACTATAAGTAAAATAAAATCGGCAATAATCCTGCCATCCAGAGAACACTCACTCTAAACATTTCAGTATGTTTCCCTCAAAATATACAGTTTTTGTTTTCAAGACTGGGATCACATTGTATACATGGCTTTAAACCTCTTTTTCTATTAAGGAGATACTGGGAGCTCTTTCACATCACAAACGAACTTAACTAGTAAGTTGGTATTTAATTCTGATGCCAAACATCTGGACGAAAAGTAAAAAGTCTGTCAATTATCTAGCTATTTTCAAACACCCAGATGTTTGGCATCATATTGACAAAACATTAGAATCCTTGACCAAAATTTGCAGCTTTTGCACAGATGTCTGGCATTATGGAGGCTAACTCTCTCTGAACTGACTGGATCTTTTGGCAGAAGAGAGCACTTCTTAGGTCAAAAGTGTTTCAAAGTTTAGCTCATGTGTACATGGGTAACTTTTTCATTGTTTCATAATGAATCAGTGGCACGAAGAATATACACATTTTAGGAGCCCTTCATCTATTTTGGTAAAAGTCTGCTAACTACGTTTTTAGTCATTTCTCAGCCGATTTGACTGTTCACCCCAAGAGCTTTGCATGAAGTTTTTGCTTCATTCCAGTCTTGGTCTTGAGGATTTGTCCCCTACTTGGGGGTTTGTTTTGTCTTTTTGCTCTAATTAAGAAAGTTCATTCTGGCTGTTAATTTTATTAACAGATTGCTCTGAATATTTAAAAGTCATGTTAACATACCAATATCCCTGACAACAGTCCTGCTTAAAATACATTAAGATTTTTTTCTAAAAGAGATTTTTATGGTTTTCCTTGGGTCAGAGTCCTCCTTCTAGTTCTGTATTATGTATTTTCACATTA
The DNA here is from genome assembly GCF_009762305.2 of Zalophus californianus. NCBI lineage: Eukaryota > Metazoa > Chordata > Mammalia > Carnivora > Otariidae > Zalophus > Zalophus californianus. Next base: position 129,826,455 of record NC_045598.1, read on the forward strand.
TGCCCTTTTTTGATTTCTGAAGGTATCATTTATAAACGTTCAACGAAGTCCAGTGTTATCCACAATTGTGTCGCGCCAAATTATGTAGTTGAAAACATATTCATAGTTATCTCTGATACTATATCCTTAGTATATTTTTCTACTTCTTGACATTCTCAAGTGTAGGTGTCTTTAATTTCCATCCTATCTGGTTTTCTCTTTGTTAGTGTTACTATGATTATGTCTACTACATGTCTATTAGTGTAAAAACATTTCTACTTCTAGTTGCTGAAATGGGGAAAAAAAGAGAATCTATCCAAGTTATGCCAAAAAGAGCTATGTACTGAATAATTCAATGCATGAGTCAATTAGCAATGGGAACTAAGTTCATATCTTGCCTCTCACCCACACAATGCTGTTCAGCTTGTCCTCTACGTTCTCCTCCCAGCTCTTTGGCCAACTTGCTCAGTTGCCAGAGGTGGGGCATTAGCTGGGGCTTTGCCTCAGGTTCTTTATCCTTCATCCATAAAAATATTATGAGACATTCCCACATTAGTATGTTTTGTGAAGTAATTTGTAAAGGTTCTTTGACATCGTAAATATTAAATGTTGTTACTGTTAAGTAACTTGATTTATCTGAAGGAATTGCACTGATAAACCAGGTGGATAGGTTTTTGATTTTTTTTAAAAGATTTTATTTTTTAAAATAATCTCTGCACCCAATCTGTGGCTCAAACTCAACCCCAAGACCAAGAGTCGCATGCTCTACTGACTGAGCCAGCCAAGCGCCCTGTTTTAGATTTTTTTTGTTAAAGATTTATTTTATTTATTTGAGAGAGAGGGACAGAAAGGGAATCTCAAGCAGACTTCCCGCTGAGCACAGAGACTGATGCGGGGCTCAATCTCACAACCCACGAGATCATGACCGGAGCTGCAATCAAGAGCCAGACGCTTAACTGACTGAGCCACCCAGGTGCCCCCTCTTATTTTTGATTTAAAAAAAATACTTAAACCACCCCACATTTGAGGACTCTTTGTTTCTTGCAAGGAGGGTAATTGCCTCATTTCCAGTTTTAGTATCTGGGTCTATGTATGTTTTGCTATCATGAATATTTTCTTCAGACGTATTGAGTGTCATATGCTTGGTGTTCTTGCCCAATTGCAATTTACTTATGATTTTATATTCTAGGTGCTTTTCTGGGATCTGAACAGGTCTAAGTAAAGCAGTCACTAATGAGGTGATATGCCACTGCTATTCTGGGATGATATCTTCACATGATTGCTATGTTTCATATGACAGCAAATCTTTGGATAAAAATGAGAAATTATAGTTACTTAGCTAGATGCTTGAGAGTCTCTAGATGGCTGTCTTCTTTTCATCCGAAGTACTATGGTGCTGGGCTATAAAAACTGTACCCTTAGAGTTCTGATCTAGTGTCCTTCAGATGTAGATTTCTACCTGGCTATAGAGGTTGTATATATTAATAAGCAGAGAGATATACATATGGCCATATATACAGAAATTATTGAAAGAAATCGTAGTTTCAATTCAAGCATTTATTTGGCAATTGATGATTAAACTCAGTCGCTAATTGGTTGCTTTAAGGTTAAGTAGTTGTTTGATAGACTTCAACTCTTATTCCTTATTATTGGTGTAGGCATATATCCGGGTGCACACATTCCTATGCAGCTGAATTTTAGGGACTATTTTCTGATATCTACCACTGATGAGAAAAGTCAGACTCCTCTGTTTCTCTCACATCCCTCATCCAATCCATTAGCAAGTCCTGTGGCACTACCTTCAAAATATATTCTGAATCTAACCACTTCTCCCCATTTCTACGACCTCCATCTTGGCCTAGGCTATTTCGTCACTTGCCAAGACTATAGCAGTAGTCTCTGGCCTGGTCTCTGTCTTTCCAGTCTTGTGTCCCAGAGGATCTCTTCCCTCCACCAATGCCAGAATGATCTTTTAAAAATGTAGCCTGGATCATGCTACTTTTCTGCTCCAAAACCTCTAAAGCTTTCCAAGATATTCCGAATACAAGCTGACCTATAAACCCCTGCATAATCTAGATCCCACTTCTCACTCTTCCTGTCTCTCTCCAGCCACACAGGCCTCTCACTGGTCCTCACATATAGGAAGCCAGCTTGAGTCTCAGGGCTTCTGTGCTCACCGCACTGTCTGCATGGATATGCCTTGCCTTGTAGAGTCATGTTATGTCAGGTGTCTGTTCAATGTTGCCCCCTCAGAGAGACCGTCGAGTGCCGTGTTCTCTAAATTAGGTGGCTGGCCCCTTGTCATTCTCAAAACCCTTAGCCTGCTTGATCTTTCTCCGTGGTCCTCTTCACTATCTGAATTTATGTTAGCTATGCTTCGGTCTATACTTTGTTATCTCTCTCGGCTACCAGCATATCATCTTCATGACAGAAGGAATTTGGTTTGTCTCATGCATTGATGTATCCTGGCACCTAAGTTGGTCTCGTACTTAGTACATGCTCAGTAAATATCTTTTCACTGAAGAAATGACTTAGGGTTGACTTTGGACCTTGGTTCTCTAGATTTATATCATTCTATTACACAGTTCTGAGCTTGCAAAATTATGTTTCTTGGAGGCATGATTATCAGCAAATAATGTTTCCTGGACAGTCGACCTAAAGAAGTCTAGATAGTATGTGGAGATAGTTAAGTCAGATCATCAACATTTGATCAACTACCTGATTTGTGTTTTCAGCTGTGGTGATAATTTCTGCCAGGTGATGCAGACATGGGTCCTGTTGGCTTCCAGCATGATTGGGGTTAGATGTGCCATCCTCACATGCCATAGGGGAAATGGGACTTACTCACTCTGAGTCATTAGGGTCAGTTTTCTTTTTCTTTCTTTCTTTCTTTCTCTTTCTTTCTTTCTTTCTTTCTTTCTTTCTTTCTTTCTTTCTTTCTTTCTTTCTTTCTTTCTTTCTTTCTTTCTTTTTCTTTTCTTTCTTTTTTTTAAAGATTTTTTTTTTATTTATTTGACAGAGAGACACAGCGAGAGAGGGAACACAAGCAGGGGAAGTACGAGAGGAAGAAGCAGGCTTCCCGTGGAGCAGGGAGCCTGACGCGGGGCTCGATCCCAGGACCCTGGGACCATGACCTGAGCCGAAGGCAGACGCTTAATGACTGAGCTACCCAGGTACCCCTAGGGTCAGTTTTCTTTCTCATCTTGGCTCACCTCACAAATCACTGAATATTCCAATGCCATGGTCATTTCCTATGTTGTTAAGAGCATTCTCTTTTCTCATATTATTAAAGATGAAAAAGACAAAAGTTGATCTGAAGGGCCCAGCCACCCGAGCAGAAACTTCCCCTTGTATGAACACCTGTGGTTAGTCCCATAACAAGTATGTTGAATTCTTTCCAAGTGTCAGATTGTGTGATGAGCACTAAGAAAAAGCAAAAACACAATAGCCCTTTCATTTGTATCACACTTTCTTAGAGCTTTCACAGATATTCTTTATCATTATTATTATTAAGTAAACCCTACCATCAATGTGGGCTCGAACTCACTACCCGAGACCACTAGTCACATGCTCCACTGACTGAGCCAGCCAGGCACCCCCACATATTCTTATTTATTTTGTTGATAGTCTCTGCTCTCAAGAAGTTTATAATCTATTTGTGGCTTTAAAAGTATAAAATAATTAGAGACGAATGTGAAAGTATATAGTTAAAGGCTAAATTGCTTGGTTAGAATAGATATTATAGGAATTGAGGGCTGGGCTTGGACTGACTGGACTGGTCCTTTCAGAGAAGGTTCGAGAGAGAAGCTTAGGGTTGAGCCAAAGCTTTGTCTGACTTCCTCACTGGATCATTGCTTATATTAATATAAGATGTATTTCATGCTCCCAAAGATCTTATAATCAAGTAGAAAGGTTAAAAAAGTAACATTAAAAAAAAGTTGAATTTGGTACTAATACAAGAATGATATAAGCAAAACAGAATGGGACATCAGAGGAAAAAGAGATAGCTTCCCATCAGGCTATCAAGGAAAGCTTCATAGGGAAGGGGACATAGGACCTAGGGTTCAAGGATGAAGACCACCACCGCAGGCACAATAAATTCACTCTACTGGCAATGACTCAGCATCAATTTGGCCAACACTATCAGAGCATTTTCCATGTGTAGCTACAACCTAAATACCTTCCCACATAAGTGCATCCTTTAGGTTTATAACGAGCAGTATTACTAAAGTGGTCTGTCAGCAAGCTACTCGAGAAAGCGATTCAAACTTACATGCAATTAAGCAAGAAGGATGGATCACACTTAAAATGGAGGAAGTACCTATGCTCAGTCAAAAAGCTTTTCTCTACTCCCCAAGTCCAACAGAACAATACTATTTGCTCTTATAAAGACAAAACTTAGTGCTAAAGAAAATAATCAGAATATTATGTTGCTATGTAAATTAATGCAGAATGATAAAAGGAGACGCATCAGAGAATGTGCCCTTTACACGTAGAATTGGTAACTCTCTTGCTCAAAGAGGTATGAGGCTCAGGAAGGTTAATCAAGTACCGAAACTTCCATAGCTCCTAAGTGACACGACTCCTGGAAACTGAAGACTACTGGTCTGTCTGGCTCCATCACAACACTGTGAGCTGCCATAGAGAAAACCCGAGAGAAAGCAGGCTAGGTTGAAGCAGGAAGATACTTCACGGTAATCCACAAAGAGGACTGTTAGGCTCCTGCCGAAAAATCTGCAAGGTGCACAAACGGATGCCACCGACTGTCAGTCCCCCTGCAGCAAATCTTGCTTTTAATTTTAACAGTGCTTCCACTGTTCCCAATAATTACTTACTTTGATTTTTTAGTTTTCCACGTTTACAATGATTTTTACATCAAATTTACCCATTAGCAAAGGAAGCACTTTCATTCAATCCCAAACAAAACACAAAACAACGGTCTCTGAGTCAAGAAAGATGGGGAGCAGAGGTTTGGGCTGGTGAGTTACATCTGTGGGGAACATGAGCAGTCGGCCAGGCAGCACAGGAAGGCAGAAGGTCGGGGACTAGACATTGATATAAGGAGGCAAGACTCTCTTGACTTATGCCTCCACTTAATTTTGTTTGAATTTTGAAATCAGAGCTGCCCAGATGTAAGTATGTCTTAACAGAAGCACATTTCAAAGCCAAATTTCAGTGCTGTTTACATCGGCCACCATTTTACCTCACTCTCAGGCAGTGTTCTCTTCCGTTAATGTTATTAACTGAATGTTGGTTAGTGCTTAGAATGCAAATGAAACATAACATGTCACGGTTATTGCCCATGACATATTTCAAAAGAGAAATAAGTGACACTGGATAAGACGATTCAAAGAAATTCCTATACAGAGCACCCCTTCCGCCTCCAGTTTTCACTGTATCTTCAGATAGATGTGCTGATTTTTAGTTCTCATATTACGTATGTGTTGGTTCCTTCTTACTGGATGGGGGTGAGTTCAGTAGATTGCCCTAGTGGTTTTGGGGAAGCAGGAGGAACAAGACCTGTCAAGCTTATTCTGGAAGGAGCACTGAGGAGAGAAAATTGGCAGGCAGAAGGGTGGAATGAGGTACCAGGAATGGGCTAGGGAAATGGGTCCAGAACTCATGGGTCTCCCTTTATGTGGCACCTTGGTGATATAAGACCAGGTTTTAGCTCTTAATATTGGCACCCATCCACTCCACCCATGTAGTAATTATATTAAGACTTACTATTATTTTATTATTTTTCATGTATATACTATATAGATACAGATATCGTTATCATAAGATAGTTTTCAAAATCCTAGTGTTACTGTAATAGTCTTTCTATTTGGTCTTAGGCCACTCCTGCCAGTTCTAAAAACCAGTAGAATAAAACCTTAGGTCCTAAGACACACTTTATTTTTTATTATTTTCTCTCATTTGTTATTTCAACTCATAGTCACAAACGAACACAGAAAAATCTCCTTCAAACACAGTGGGAATATGACAGTGGGTAGCACTTGGGGAGTACCGGCAGCCTTTACGTGTGGATTATATTACCAGGAAACTTACTATAAGTGGAAATAAAGTACATCAAATATTGTTTTCTCACAGAAACAGTGCTGTAAGCAAAGGGTAAAGTTCCTGACCTAGGTCGGGCTTTATGCCAACTTTTACCAAATGCAGGACTTAATAAACTATAAATGATATATTTTATGTTTCAGAGCATAAAGCTTTCTAAAGCATGCATAAATCAATTAAGTGGTGCTACAAGGAGTCAATAAACATAAAATCCATTTAATATGATGCACTCTCTTTGACCACATTTTCCTGCCAAATATTATACTGAAGCAAAACAACTCTAAGGAGCAGGTTTATTAGTTTTATGGATTTCAAGATGATTTCCTTGAGGACATTTTGACGAGCATATTGAAGGAAAGTTTGGGGCAGTGATTTGATGCCATTTTGGAAGAGAGAAAATGAACTCTGTGTTCTCTTGGTCAGTTTCCCTCGTTTTCTTATAGTCAATTTTCCTGTCATAAAACCTCGGGATTAGAACTAATCATGGCCTGCTAGTGTGCAAGAGGTTGGGATTCATTTCCTCAAAAGGGGAGAACAACATATGTTCATGTGAGAAACTGCATGTGTGAGTGTCAGAAGTTACAACACGGGTGTCATTGGCAGAGGGCTGTACGTGTGAATTGCTGTGAGGAGAAATCACCAGAAGCATTGCTTGCATGATTTCCCCCTCTCCAATTTACCACTGAGTGGAAGGGACATTAGCGGAGAGACTTTGGTTCTTATCACCCCAGTTAATAAATTCAAAGCAAAAATGGGAGGACTCTGAGAAGGTCTGAGAGCTCGAGACTAGGCCTTAAAGTCATCCCAAACGTCATTATGTTAGATGTGCTCATCCTACAATGAGAAATCATTGGTTATCTTTTGCGAATCCAATAAACGTTGAGGGAAAATGGATCTCTAATAATTATCCTCCAAATCTTGCACTAAAATCCTGAGGTTTCTGTCAAGCCAGTCTGTGTGACAGGACACAATGAACAGTACAATTTGTTCTAATTCATGTAGGGGAAAAAAGGGAAACTATTCATTTAATCTTGTATTACATCAAAATGGATTTGGGAAAAAGTCCCAAATTAGTTCTGTCATTTCTGACAACATGATTTTTATCAGATGACTAAAAGCTTAGTTAAATGGTGGGAGGGGGCAGGGGAAAGATTTTATTTCAAATCTTGAGAAAAAGACCCTCGCATCGAAATTATTCAACTATCATTTGCAGATATCAGTGTTCAGAATAACTCTCCTATAGCTGTGTTTATTTTTTGCAGAATGCACTCTTCGTCACTTCCATTTATCTTAAAAGGCCCAGTTATTCCTTTCCTTAGTGTACAACCAACTCGACTAAAGCCGTGTTTATCTCTGCTTGTTTCCTAATCTAGTGGAATCAAGGAGGCAAGATGGTCAAGTATGATTTCCCGTTGAACTGCAAACTGTTTACCTAGCATGTTGCAAAGCAGTAGTCTTGTTTTCTAAAATCACCCCAAACACAGTGGAAAGCAAGAAGGTTCTCTTCTAAAAGCTGGTGAACACAATGTCACAAACCAACCTCTCTGGGATAAAGGCACTAGTGTCTTTCAGAACTTGTCTTTCAGGAGGTAGAAGAAGTGATATTCTCAGGTTTTGAAAGGAGGAGAGCCACCATCTCCATTAGGTTCTTCTAAGTACCAAAAAAAAAAAAAAAAAAAAAGAGTAAGTGAAGCAGAGATTGGTGATTAGTTTTGCTTCTTTAGCAAATCCAGCTTTCTTCACCCTGTATCTTTTTTTGCCTTGGTAACAGTGAGTGAAGTCCTTTGAAACAAGGAGGCATTTCCTTCAAGGACGACTTTCTCTCCCTCCGGTCCCCAAACCCAGCCCTTGCTTGACTTGATAAGTAGGGGAATGAACTCAAGAGCGAAGATGTGAGCTAAAACCAGCCTTTAAATGGAATAGGCCTCACCAAATTCAAAACCTCTTTAAATGTCAACACACCTTGAACAAGGAGATAAGTTCTTTAAACAAAACAGTGAAACCCATGAAGAGGTACTTGTGAGATTTAAACTGAGAGAACCTCTCGGAGGTGACTTCTTGGGGGGCTGGAGTGGCTCATCATCATCCTTACAGGGAGAGCTTTGACACTGAGCTGTATTAAGGATTATAAAATAATAATATCCACCATTTTTTGAGCTCTCATCTCACGCCAGGTGCTTTATGTATCTCATTTGACTTGCATAGCAGCCCTATTAATTATCGTCATTGCCTCCACTCTACGGATGAGCACGTGGCTACCTCCGGGTCAGCAGGAGTGACAAAGCTTGAACCTAGAACTTTATGTTTTTTTCTGCTACACAAAGAGATTTCCTTCAAAAGAAATAATCAACGAGACTGCTTTGTAAGGAGTAAAATTCCATGGCGTTTTATCGTTAGAGCTTTCCTATTTGGCAAAGTCTGGCCAAAATTCAAAACAGAGCTCTATTCTGGAAGGTGGCATGAGCCTGGGTTTCATTATCACTCACTGTCTGCGTTAGACTCGCACCACGTTATTTATCTGTCAGAACCTCAGTTGTTTTCGTTTGGGAAATGGTGATGATAGTAGCTGTTTAAATACTGTTTGGAAGAACAAATAAGATAATATAGTAACAAAATGCCTGGCACATTGTGGGCAAGGCTGGCCTTCTGTAAATGTCCGTTTGTCTTCTTTCCTCCTAACTGTTCAAAAATAATAAAAGCTGTTCTCACTCGGTGAATGCCATTTCTCATCCATTCAGTCGCCTAAACTGCAAACCTTGAAATAATCACTCATTGATCAGTTCAAAAGTTACGTTATGAACACTTTATGCCTGGCATTGTTCTAGGCACTGAGATTAAGAAATGGTCAGAACAAATGAAGATAATTTAGCTACTGTTTTCCATCTCGCCAATCTTTCAACCAAATAACCACCAAAGTTCTATCTCCTGTGCATCGGTATGTTAGAAAGTGAGATCCGATCTTGCTAGAACATCTTCAGTCTGTCCCATTCTATTCTTTCTTACTGTCACCTCCCCAATGTGGAAATGCTTTCTCTGCCATCTGTCCTAGATCAGTGGTTCTTCAACGTTAGCAAGCACTGGAATCACCTGGAAGGCTTGCTCAAACCCAGGTCGCTGGGAACCACCCCCAGAGTTCCCAGGTGATGTTGACGCTCTTGGTCAGGGGACTACACTTTGAAACCCACCTAGTTTGCTTATTCTCTCTCCACTTGTAACCTCACCATCATCTAATCCGGGGGTCAAGAAACTTGGCTCCTCAGGCCAAATCTGGCCCACAGCTTGTTTTTGTCAATAAAACTTCGTTGGAACACAACCATGCCCATTTGTTTACACATTGCCTATGGCTGCTTTTGTTTTACAAGGCAGATAGAAGTACTTGTGACCGAGACACATGATATATGAAGGATGACCCACAAAGCCTAAAATATTTATGATCTGGCCTTTACGGAAAAAATGTGCTGACCTCATCCTCAACAGGCTATGAAAATGGTCTTTCCATAAATAAAGCCCATCTTATCACTTCCTGATTTAAAAAAATATCCGATGGCTCCTCATTGCCTACACTGTCGAATCCAAAGTCCTCTATGATATGACGAGCTGTCCAACCATCGTTTGCCAAACTTTTTGCACCCTATCCAATAATTAGCTATCCTGGATGCCTTCGTTTTCTCTGAGCAGGCCAAGAGCCTCTCGCATTGCCTGGCTTTCCCCATCTTGTCCCCCTGTCTATAGCACCCTTCTCCCTTTACTTCACAGGGTGAGCAGCTACATAAGAGGGGAGTTTAATTTTTGAGAATTCAACTGTATGCTCTACAAAGAGATACAGAGAAATGGGACAATGCTACCTGTCCATTCTCCTTGATGACTTTATGCTTCTGAATGAGCATGAGATGGGAGGCTTGAGTCTACTGTTTCTTCAGTCTGCTCCGATCCCCTCTGCCTCTCATATGTTAGTGTGAGTATCTCACGACAGAGGGTGTAATCCCAGTGTTTAAAGATAAGTGTTTTTCATACAACAGAGCCAATAAACACAAGCCAACTCTTCATCTGGTATTCAAAGAAGAAGTAACAATCTGTTCCTAAAGTAGAGGAAAATCTGGCTGTGTTGGGCTTACTAGACACTAGTTATTTAGATACTATATATGTAGATAGTACCTTCTGGGTGATTTAAAGGGTTCACTTTATTTTCATTTATTTATTTATTTTAGGATTTTATTATTTTTAGTTTTTTAAAAGATTTTTATTTATTTATTTGGGAGACAGAGGGAGTGATAGAGCACGAGTGGGGTGGAGGGGCTGAGGGAGAGGGAGAAGCAGATTCCCTGCTGAGCAGGGAGCCCGATACAGGGCACAATCCCAGGACCCCAGGAGGAAGCAGAAGGCAGACGCTTAACCAACTGAGCCACCCAGGCGTCCCTAGGATTTTATTTTTAAGTAATCTCTATACCGAACATGGGGCTCAAGATGAAGAGTCACATGCTCTACCAAATGAGCCAGCCAGGTGGCCCTAAAGGGTTCACTTTAAACATCAGCATTTAGAACCCTAAATAGGACCTGATTAATTTTTTTTGGAGGGTAACAGTGGTTATACCATTTTTTTTGTTTTGAAGTATAGTTGACACACAATGTTACATTAGTTTCAGGTGCATAGCATAGTGATTCAACAGGTTTATACCTTATATATACATATTTTACGATTTATTTATTTATTTAAGTAATCTCTACACCCAGCCCTGAGATCAAGAGTCACATGCTCTTCTGACTGAGCCAACCAGACCATCTGTCATCGTAGAATGCTCTCACGGTACCATTGACTGTATTCCCTATGTTGTACCTGTCATCCCCGTGACTTACTCATTCCACAACTGGAAGCCTGTACCTCCCACCCCCCTTCACCCATTTTGCCCATCCCTCACCCCCAGGACCTGAGTCATTCTGTAAGCCTTAGCACGATGTCATTTCTTCTCATCTCCTCTGATGTGGGGTCAGTCTTCCTCTTTGTTCCCACAAATACCTTCTGCACCCTTTGCAATTTGTACATATCTATATTATGACATTGAATTGTAACTATTTTATTTTCAGGCTCTCTCCATTAGACAATGAGCCATTCAGGGACAAAGGCTTATTTTAGCTATCCAGTGTCTATGTCTTCCCCGGTACCTAACCTAAGTATAAATATGTAGCAACTGGTTGCTGATGAAATGGATGAAGCCCCACCTCCAACTTTAGACCTCTCCCTTGTCTCTGAAATGATCTATGAACTCCCACTGAACTTTCTGCTAATGCCTTACATTTAACATTTCAGTGCATTTTAATTCTTCCAGTATTCATTTTCTTTTTTCAAGCAGATTTAAGCTTGTTCAGGGAACAATCTATATGTTTACTCCATTGTGACAAGAAAATAACAGTTGTTAATGGATTGATTGCTAATTTGAGTGTGATATGTTAAAAACAGAGATAAACTAATCAAATAGTTTTCACTTGCTCAGAGATTTGTTTATGCCTGCTTGTCTACAGTTATAAAGACTTTGCTATAGAGTGAATGTTTCAGTCCACAACCTGCTCCCCACCCCCCACCACCCTGAATACATATGTTGAAATCTCGCATCCCAGAGATCTCCCTCACCCCTGCCTTCATGCAAAGACATAGTGAGAAAATGACCATTTATGAACCAAGGAGGTGGCTTGTCTTAGACACCAAATCCACTGGTGCCTTGATCTTGGACTTCCCAGCCTCCAGAACTTGAGACATAAATTTTAATTGTTTTTAAGCCACCTAGTCTATGGTATTATGTTATAGCATCTGAAAGGACTAAGACAAGTGATAAGTACGTCTCCACTTTGAGTAGAGATCATTTCCTCTTATTTCAAGAGTCCATATTTGCAAATGAGCCATATCCACCTTGGTATTATTGTCTGGAGTTGCCTAACCTGTGTCCTCTGCTTGGAATGTTCTTCCTTGCTGGCTGGCTTTTTTCTCACCAGCTGTGCTCAGTGCTGCTCCCTACCCCTTCATCAAAAGTTGCTCTCTTCCATGATCCATTTTATTTTCTCTTATAGCATTGTAAACAACGTAAGTTAAAGATGCCAAGTACATATTTGTCCAAGGAAAGTCAAGGTGCCACAGGTACCATACTAAAGGTGGAAAACAGCTAAGCTGTTTGACCCTGTATTCAATTTTTCTACCTGTGGCCAAAAACATTAAGGAGGACGCAATAGAGAATTGATTATTCAAAAGTTAACCAAACTTAAAGACCATCATGTAAGATATTTATTACTCTGGAGTATTCAAACGACATTTTGCTCTCATTTACCAGGGATTTTCTGCAGACCTCCATTTCTTAGAATTCTAAGCAATATTTCTTTTAAAAATAATCATAATTTATCACAGTTTTGAAACTACATCTGATAACTCTAAGAAACTTTAGAAAATATTTTCCTTTCTCCTGTATCTTTGAAAGTGAAACAGAGGGGCGCCTGGGTGGCTCAGTCAGTTAAGCAACCAACTCTTGGTTTCAGCTCAGGTCATGATCTCAGGGTTGTGTGATCGAGCCCTGAATGGGGCTCTGCGCTCAGTGGGGAGTCTGCTGGAAGATTCTCTCCCTCTGCATGCACTCTCCCCCCATTTGCATGCACTCTCTCCCTCTAAAATAAATAAATAAATCTTAAAAAAAAAAGAAAAGAAAGTGAAAAAAAGGTCAACCAATAAAATTATGCTAAAAAGCTTGAGACCAAAGAAAGGAAGGTCTCTATCCTGGTAGGTGTCACTGTGAGATGGCTGGAGTTGCCTAACCTGTGTCCTTTGCTGGGAATGTTGGTGGGTGGATGCGTGTTTGTTCTTTAGCTTCAGGCCCAGACACTTAAGGCTGAGTCCATTTACAGATACCAGACTTTTTGCCTAAAAGCCAAGGGGGAATGGAGCAGAGCCGATTGAAGGACTAAAGCAGGTGGAAGGGTTTCTCTCTCTCTGTCCCCCTTTCTCTTTCCCTTGATTTCTTTTATATAGATTTTTGTTGTCTATCCCTTCAACCCTTCCACATTTCCTTTCTCTTCTTACACATAAACCACTAAGATTTAGAACTAAAATTGGAGTTGCAAATGTTACTAGCTATAATTATTTTTAAAAATACTTTATATTTTCTGGGGCGCCTGGGTGGCTCAGTTGGTTAAGCGACTGCCTTCAGCTCAGGTCATGATCCTGGAGTCCTGGGACCGAGTCCCACATCGGGCTCCCTGCTCAGCAGGGAGTCTGCTTCTCCCTCTGACCCTCTTCCCTCTCGTGTTCTCCATCTCTCATTCTCTCTCTCTCTCAAATGAATAAATAAAATCTTTAAAAAAATACTTTATATTTTCTGATACAATTTTTCATTTATTCCTCTAATATAATGTTCTGTTGCTCAGATTGCTTTTTAAAGAGAGTATTCCAACCTTCTTTGCTTGCTATTTTTAAATGGTCTGAATGAGTCAATAGTCCAAAAATGTGCATTTCTTTGACCCAGAAACTTTGCTTCCAGGAATTTTTATTAAGGGAATAATTAAACAGGTATGTGAGGACATTTGTATAAGGCTATTTATTCTAGAACTGTTCATCATATTGAAAAATTGGTACCAATAATAATGTTTTTAAATAAACTTAGGTACATTCATACAATTAAATGTTATGCAACCATTAAAATTAATTATGTAGATAAATATTTATTCCCATAACATATATTTATGCTATATAGTTAAGGGATAAAAGTAGTTTACCAAATGATGTATACCATGATGTCTGTTTTAGATGAATATGCATAGATACACGTATTAAGGAAAAATAGCTAGAAGAAAGTATGATAAAATTCAATAAATTATATAGTAGTTGTTTCTGGTGATGAGATTGTGGATTTTTCTTTTTTGTTCACATGCAATTTCTAATTTTCCTATAATTAGAAAAACTTACTTTTATAATAAAAATAGTTTACTATAGCCAACAAAACGTAGTGCTTATTCTATGGGATAGTCCACTAATTTGTATAGAAAATGGTATCCGTTTTTGTTCTAATTAATTGTACAATCTTGTTCTCTCATTCTCTTTCCAACTTTTTTCCTTCTCTGTCCCTTCTCAATTAAAGAACTTCTCATGTCTGGGAAAATCACTGGTGAACAACTTGTGGAGGCCTCTGGAGGCTCACCGTGCCTTAAAGTTAAAAACAGATAAAATGAAAAATTCACTGCTCAAGGGAACTGTTCTCTGGTGGAAATGTTCTTTAGACGACTAGGATTTTCTTTCAATCTGTTTGATTTTAATGGGTTTTCAGCTTTAAGATGTCTGGGGGGGGCGTCGATTTCCAAGGGAATTAGTTCAACGTAACCTCCTTATTGGGACATGTAGTGACATATAGTTGCTCTGCAAAAGTGCCCATTTTTAGGGGGGTAGGTACATGAGCAAAAAAACCTGGAAATTGAGTTTTCCAAGGCCTTCAAACTGTCTTTCCCTGACCTATTTGTTTTTTCCAGACAAATGCCACCTTGCCCTGAATTGTCCTATAATTCTGCATTTTGCGTATTTCCAAAGTTGGAGGCCCAGGATTCCGCCCCCCCCCCCCCCCCACTGCCCCCGTCCTTTGTCAATGGCAAGGCCAGGGTCCTGGCTTGGATCGTGGTAGCAATAAGCTCCATAGCAGGAGAGAAGCCATCCCTCCAGGATACACACGGACTTCTAATATCTTCTAATATTGGGACCCCAAATGTGAGGTGAAAGGAGCTGAGTGAGGGATTAGGGCCTGGCAATTGCATGTGCTATTTTTAGCTCCTGTGTGTGGTTCCAGGTCATGTGGGGAAGCACTTATCCTCTCTGCTCATTGGTTTCCAATTGACAGAATGAACAGTGTGATATTGTAGGCAGGGGCGCTGCTTAGTTAAAGGGAAAGGGAAGAATGCCACAAACAGTATTCTCAGCAGAGCGAACAATGATAGGGGAGCCCAGAAATCTTTTCTAGATTTTATCCCTGACTTGTTTGTGTATCCCTGAGCATTTAGGCTATTTCTGTGACCTCAGCTTTCTCATGCATAGACAGGTAATAAGGCTCTGTTCTCTCTGCTTTCATTATATGGGCACGGTAAGGATAAAGTAGCAAGTTAATGAGATTTAAAATAGGAAGAAAATGTTTTTTTGAAGGCTTTAGAGCAGTCTGAGATTTTTTCAGGTCATGATTAAATAGAAGGTGTTATTTCGAGAAGAATCTGTACAGTTCATATGGTGTACATATTGTTTGCTTGAATGCTGTATTTATTTGACAATTTATTTTTCCTTTCTACACAAGTATGGAGGAAAAACGGAGGCAAAGTAAAATAATAAGAACAAGCAAGCCTGAAAATGAAAGTTGCCTGTCATGTTAAGCCTCAGACCCATAATCTGACTGAAACTAACATTTAAACTCCTTTCTGATAGATTTGGAAGCGCGCATTTAATGGGGTGACTGAAATGTCCACCCTGGCAAGTGCATTTCTCACGTGGAGAAGTAGTGCGATTTTATCTTAGGAAAACGCTGAGAACACATTTCTTGAACACATACAATACTGAGGACATTTCCTGGAAAACCACTGGCCTTTGCCTGGGACAATTGCATCACATGGAGATGTTTGTGGTTCAGATTTATAAGCAAAGTAGGATCTGAAGCCAACATACGACTTTTGCTCAGTACAACCAGGGGCCAGATCTAAAATGTGAGGCATTTTCCTATTTCTACCTTAGGAAAAAGTTTTCCAAGTTTTGTAGGATTCCTCTTCTACCTCCCTAGTAAGTCAGCAAATCTAAACAGTGAGCTAGCTTCTTCTGAGGAAAACAAATTTATGTAGTTGACTCAGATTTTACTGAGAATCCCCTGTGTGCCTTTTCTTTCTCTTCCAAAGACACCTCAAAAAGGTGTGTGGGAGGGAATGACAACAAATGTTAATATATTGCCTAGTGAATTTTATGTCAGAAATATTTAGCTTAGAGTGTGAGCTCTGAAGGAAGTGTTCTTTTCTCAATGTTATAAAACTCTGCATTCATTCTGGAAGGGCAAACAAAACTAATGGCAATAATCACCTGCTCTGGAGTGATGGGAAATGGGCGGGAGACTCCACCCTTTCATAGTTTTTGATGTTTGCACCTGTATTAATTATCTACACCCAAATTAAAATACTAATAAGAACATGTTTACCTATGGGGAAAGAAATTGGCAGTGGAGAATGAGGAGTTGGAAAGTTTTTTTTTTTTTAATGGAAACATTGTGATGTATTTGCATTTTTGCAGTATGAATGAATAAATAAATGTGCATAATTCAAAAAAACAAGCAACAAGAAAAAACAGAAGCAAAAACCTCTGTATTCCTTACACTCTGAGTAAGAAAGGATGAGCCACCTGCTATTTTCTTATACACTTGGATACCTTTTCCATGTGCCAAAGAGCTACTCCATGTTCATGGGATGAAGGGAAAGGGCAAAGTCCATTTTAAAGCCCAAGCCAAATGTGATTATGTAGCTTTCTCTGTACAGACATAATAGGGTTACACATTCCCTGTAAAAATGCTACAGACAGATTACCCCAGTCAACAGATTACCCTGTACAGAAACTATAAAGCCATTTTAACACTTACTTCAGATATTATTACATGTGACAAAGTATTTGAAAGATCAACCAAATAAACTGTTCCTAGAAAATGTTTCCAATAGAATACTTCTGGAATAATGTTGTCTTTCTTAGGTCACTGGGAATTGAATTAAGACACTGAAACATTGACTCAAGATGAAAACCTACATTTTTAGCTGAACACTTTTATAGATGCCTCTGGATACTATAATATTGCTCCATCCTTTTTTTGGCATATAGAAAAACTGAAATAGATGGCTTTACATGGCTCTGTGGGATTATAAATGTGACAAGATTTCAAATTTCACAGGACATAACCATATAACCATTTATCCATGCGTTCATCCATCAGTCATTTCTCTTACTACGTGTGAGGCTTGGTCTGAGATGCTCTGGAGATAAATGAAAAAGACCCCGTTGGAGGAGGGGAGGCCGATATGAAAATCAGAGATCACAGGCTGGTGTGATAGGTTAGGGAAGGTGTACGCTAAGCGCAGGTGCACTCTCTGGAGTCGTGGGGGAAACAAACACTTCTCCCGGGAGGGTGGTCGTGGAGCGTAGAGAGAGCAGAGCATATAAAGCACTTAGCCCAAAGCTGATAGATAATAAAGGCTGACTAAGTATTTGCTATTATGAAGAAGGTAGCAGGGGTATGGAGTATTTGGGGAATAGCTCCGAAGGATAGGTAACTCAGCCTGAAAGTGGGAGAGAGGGAGAAGGAGAGATTAAGAGACAGAGAGAAGGAGGAAATACTAAGAACATGTACTTTAGGAACTAGTTGATAGTTTTTGGAATTGCATTACATTCAGAAACAAGTTGACGATTTTATATCAAAGGGAGACTGGATTTTTGTCACGAACTTGAGTTAAAGCAGGGACAAAAGAGTTCTCCCATCTTGTCACCTATGGACATTTTACCCTGGGTTACTCTTTGCTGTGGGGAGTTGTGCTGTGTGTCCTAAGATGTTTAGCCATATCCCTTGTCTCTACCCCCTGGATGCCAGAAGCAGTCCCCTGGTTTCGACAACCAAAAATGGTGTCTGGCCCTTGTCAAAAGTCTCCTGGGGGTCAAAATCCCCCCAGTTAAGAGCTGCTGCCTCAGACTGAGATAATTGCATTAAGTATTTATGAAGTTTCATAAGCTACTAAGCTGCGAATGGAAAAATTAAGGTTGATAGAGAACCAACTTAAATATTTTCCTTTTATTTTGATTGCTGCTAAATGTATTGTGACGAAACTATCAAATTAACATGTCTAGAGACCGGGCTTATTCTCATTTCCATTTGCCAGTCATAACAGGGTCTGAGACATAATCTAGGAAACGGCTCAAACCAGACTCGGGCATCACTTACTCAGGGAAGCGAGAGCCTGTGCGAGCTTCTAACTACATTTATTAACTTAAGCCTTCTTTGCAGCAGTATAAACCAGGGTGTTTCATCACCAGGGCCACCCCGGCTTCCAGACTGAAAGTTGGGGACCCTGCTTTCCTGATGCCTCTCCCTGGCCTACTGACACCAGGTCCTGGAGCGGTGAGCCATCTTTGATCATCTTCCTCCACACTGGACGGAAAACCGTAAGAAGTGAAGGTAACCCAGAAGCTGCTGGGAGATTTTTTGTTGACTTGCTGACATAATTCCAGCCTGCCGCTCTGCTTTTAACTGCTCGAGCAAACTTAAGTCATAAACCATGATGAACTGGAACGTACTATGTAAAAAATTGAACGATCTTTATTTTTATCTTTTTGGGAAGAAAACAGGAAATCCAAAGAGGCATGTTTATACTTGAAATTCATTATTTTTTTTAAAAAAATGAAACCTTTAGGATGAGAGCTGGGTATGGGGTCAGGAGTTAAGTGAAAAGGAGTATATTTTCCTATGTTTAAACAAACATGTATGTCTGCAAACAACTTTTTCATGTATTGGTAAATCTGTTTCTTCTTCCTTCCTCTCCTTTAACCCTCTTCCATTGTTTTCCTGTCTTGGTCTCATTCTCTTCCTTTTCTAAGGACTCTTGGAAATTAGCCTTTTATTCTATCATATCTACTGCAAATAGTTTTTCTGAGTTTGTTTTTGCTTTTCAACTCTCTGTATGGTAACCTTTCACACAGAAATATGTACTCATTTCACACAGAAAATGTACTCATTTTCTCTATGGCTTTTGTATTTTTATGTATGTATGTATGTATGTATGTATTTAGACAGTGAGCAGGGGGAGGGGCAGTGGGAGAGGGAGAAAATCTTAAGCAGCCTCCATGCCGAGTGCTGAGCCCCATGTGGGGCTTCATCTCACCACCTGTAATCATGACCCGAGCCAAAATCAAGAGTCAGAAACTCAACTTACTGAGCCTCCCGGGCACCCCCTATGGCTTTTGTCTTATGCTTAGAAAAGTCTTCCCTTTCTTTGAGGTTATAATGAAAAAAATTGTGTTATGTTTTCTTCCAGTGCTTTTATCGTTTTACTTTTCATCTTTAAATCCTGGGGCTGTCTGGATTTTATTTTTGAATATGGATTGAGGTGGGAATCCAAGCTTTATTTTTTTTCCATATGGCTGGCCAAGTGTCCCAACAACGTTTATTTCCCCTCCAGATGGGAACAATCACCTTTGTCTTATAGTCAATGTTCATATTTAGAACTATTTCAGAAGTCTTAATTCTTTTCCATTTATCTCCATCCCTTCATGTACTAGTAACAAACTGCTCATAATGTTTTAATATATGGTTTTTGTTTACTATTTTATTTTGTGTATTTGTCAATATCTCCTTCTAACTATACATGTGGTTTATTTCTAATCCTTCAGGTATAGTAACAAAGGTACAGGGTGTTAGGACACAACCATTTTTTTAAAAGATTTTATTTATTTATTTGACAGAGAGAGAGAGCCCAAGCAGGGGCAGCAGCAGAGGGAGAGGGAGAAGCAGGCTCCCTACTGTGCAGGAAGCCCAATGTGGGACTCAATCCCAGGACCCTGGGATCATGACCTGAGCCAAAGGCAGTAGCTTAACTGACTGAGCCACCCAGGCACCCTAGGACACAACCATTTTTGTAGTGAGAACCTTTTTTGACATTCATACTTGTTTGAGAATCCCCAAACTTAAGCCATTGAATGATCAGCTAGTTTTAATCATCTTCCAAACTCTGAACATTACCTTAACTCTTAACACCCAGTTTGTCTTTCTCATCTCATGTCTCACCTCAAGAGCTTGAAACAAAAGTCAGCTTACTGATTACAGTGCAGATGAGGCAAGCTGGAACAGCAGGGTCAAGGAAGTGACTGCAAGGAGGTGAAAGCCACATGGAGAGTCATCCAGAAAGCTGCAGCCTCCAAGCGTGGGTAGCAAGCTGCCAGGTAAGAGGCCTAATACCCCATGCTTATCATTTATGAGGACCACAGGAACAAAATTGTCAGGTAATGCAAAGGACTGTTTGACTGTATCAGAACTTAAAATCCAGACCTGACAAACAGGATCCTGTACCCAATTCAAACTCAACAGAGCAAGGAGTCCTGGACCCTCAGGCAAGTCCCAGAATTGAATTCATTAAAAAAAAAAATCCAAGGCACTCTTAACAAAAAGGCTGGTTACCTTTAAGGAAGGTAACCATTTATTGCTATAAAACCACAAATGTATGTCATGAATCTTCCTCTTAGTCTTCCCTTAAAGAGACCTACCCAGGAAGGCTTCCCACTGGCCACACGAGTTTAGAGAGGGCTTTGTAGATCAGGATACCATATGGAACCTGTAGGAAATCTGCATGGATGATCCATGCAGATGTTGGAGCAAATCCATGCCTCCTACAGCCATTCTCTCATCCACAGGAGAGGGCTCCTGACTTGCTCCAGGGCTCACAAGTTGCTCACAGTGCTGAGAGGGATGATCTGCCAGTGTTCATATTTGAGTGTGCTGACATCACGTGGATTCCAGATCAGCCACTTACTGGCTGTGGTACCATAGGCAGCTGCTTGGTTTCCCTAAGCTTCAGTTTCCTTTTTTTTGTAAAGTGGGTTTTACAAAACCCTTAGGTTCACCTCTTCGGGTTGTGGTGAGGATTAAAGGAGCAAGGACATATCATGTACTTTAAACACGAACTGGCATACAGTAGTAAGTCCTCAATGAATGTTAGGGTTGTTAATTGTTATTATCGTTATTACTGCCACCATTTTGTTTAAAGAGCAGGATTCCATAGGGTGCAAATAGAACATAACTTTATTGAGGGGAAGTGGGTGGGAGGGATGGGGTCACCGAGTGATGGGCTTTAAGAAGGGTACTTGAGGTAATGAGCACTGGGTGTTATATGCAATTGATGAATCCCTGAATTCTACCTCTGAAACTAATAATACGCTCTATGTTAATTAAATTGAATTTAAATAAAAAATTTAAAAAAGAAAATAACTTTCTTTTCCCTACTGCCCACTCAAACCCACTCTGGAGGGCTAATATTTCCCTGTCCCTTGGATGAAATCTAAAGTGGGTCCTAGGATACCTCCAGTCACTCTTAGGGACTATAAAGTTCTCTGTCATGTATAGTCACAGAACAGTCACATTTCAGGAACTGCAATGTCCAGTTCTGTGTAAAAATCTCCACTTGAAATTCATTTCTCATTTCCCTGATGTCAGTCCTAATTCATTACGTGAGTCCACAAAGGGAAAAGGGGTGGGTGGGCTTTGGTTGGTTTTCTCTCTCTTTCCAACCTATGCTTGCCCAGCTCCGTACCCTGACTCCCCACCTCCCTACCCACCCTCACCACCAGAGGAGCTGAGCCGTCTGTGATCTTCCTTGACTAATACTAGTGTTAGAGTTCTCTGGAGATGACAGATGTTCAATATGACTCTTTCATGAAATGTTGCTGCAGGTTCCTTGGAGACCTGGTTTGGGAACATATTAGCAGCGCCCCTGACACGAGCCTGGGCAAGGTCTCTCTTGGGGCCGGTCACTTGTAGGCCCTGCTGACCTCCCACTTTCTGCTTATAGTCTGGTGTCCCTGGTGCAGGACCTTCTAAAATGACTCCCAGGCCTACCCCTCCTATTTGGCCATCCTGTGCGTGGAAATCACATACCTCTGACCTGCCATCCCTGGCAGGTCAACCTGCTCCTAGTGAAAGTAACTTTCTTTGCTCTACCCACATGTTGAAAGTCCCAGCCCTTTAGATTTTTCAGAAATGATGCCATGCCCCTTTAACCCCTAACTCCAGGAGACACAGGGCAAGCTCTCCTTACTGCCCCTCTCACTAGGTTTAGGGTCAGGAAAATACTCCTAATCTCTTCCCATTTACAATGTCCTTTTCCAAAGATGCCCTCCCCCTCCTTGCCTCTTTAACTGAAGGATCAAAACTGGTTCTTAGCTGCCTTCTTTGCATGTCCTGCAAAAGCTGGTGAGCATTTCACTCTTGAATGTGGGCATTCTTGCTCATGTTTTGTTCACAGCTGAAACGCAGACTAGAAAGAGTCCGTTTTAAGCATCCTGTTATATTATCAGTGTCATCTTCATAGGGCTGTTATGGGGTTTAAGTGGGAAAAATGCATGTAAAATACTTAGCATGGTGTCAGGCACGTCGTAAGTGCTCAACAAACATTAGGAGGTATTTATTTAACAAACGTTTATATGGCATTAACTGGATAATCAAGTGCTTTATAGGTAATAAATTTTTTAATCCTCAAAACAGCCCTATCACCCTCATTTTATATACAAGAAAACTGAGGCACAGAGAGGTTATATATCTTGCCCAATAGTAAACAACTGGTAAATAATGAAGCTGGGATTCGAATCCAGACAGTCTGGCTCCAGAGGTCATACTGTTAACCACTGTGTTATTTCCCATTCCTAATAACAGCTGTTGTTATCTTCATCATAATGATTATTTGATATGTATGGGACCAGGCTTATGTAAGCCTCCGGGCCAAATCAGTTTCATGAGCAAGCTGTTTGAATGTACAGTTTGACTTCATCTAATTTAACTACTCTCCCCCCCTAGATCAGAGCCAATGGCTGGTTTGGTTTTTCCCAATAAAGTATTGATAGAGAATGAATACACATGGGTCTGGTTAATAGATAGCTCTGTCCAGTATTACAGCACATTCTAGAAGTTGATTTCAGCTTTATGGATCCTGAATAATAGTGTGGGTATCCCTGAACAACAGTGAGGAGGAGGGTTTCTCCTTCACCTTACTCTCATACCAAAAGGAGGGTTGGCCTGGATCAGGGTTTATAGACACTTCTGTTTGGCCTGATAGGCAGGAACTTGGAAAGAGCAAGTTTGTTTACAGAGGAGAGACCTGTAGATCCTGTCAATGAGTGAATTATAGCAGAAATAGGAGATCAATCATCCTCAGGGTGTACTACAGGAGTAAAGAACTAGGGACACCTGCCATCAGATGATTAGACGTATTCCTTTGTCCTGAGCAACATCCCACTCAGTGTGGCTGACTCCATTCCTCTTGACTTCTCGGGTATTTTCATAATCAATTGATATAACTAATTCAACTTGAGCATGCTTCTATGGCTTGCAACTAAAAGAACTGAATACAATATTATCCTCAGCTAATGATAACCTAAACTTTCTCATCCCTAATGGTTGTGCATGCCTCTTGGTTCTGTTTCTTTTCTTATGGCAATATCCAGGATTCCAGAATATTATTAAATACTAGTGGCGATAGCAAGAATTCTTTTCTTGTTCCTGATAATGATAGTACTGCCTCTAGAGCATTTTTGGTATGCTCTATCCCTCTGAGAATGTGATAAAAGCTAAGTCTAGAAAAATACACATACCCACAAAATTTGTTAATAGTTTTAGGAATTTCAAGGACTACGAACCACATAGAAAATTTTTGTGAATTCCATTAAGTGCGAGGTCTACTGATTTAAGATAAATTTTTTTACCATATTAATAAAGATTCCTTATAGTGCTAATTTAGAAATAAGAATTTTAAAATGTATGAATTTCATAAAATATCATTTTACCAATTAATATATTCATACCTTCTTTCTCTTTAGTCTTACTGATGCCAAATTATATTTATGCACTTACCAATATCAAACCATCCCTGCATTCCTGGAATAAATTTTACTTGGGTGTGATATATGATTGTTTTGATATTCTGTCAGGTTTAATCTGCTAGTGTTATATTTGAATTTACTAAATGAATCAAAATGCATGTCAGAAATATTTTTGAATAAAAAGAATTATAAGAAAAGTTATTTGTTGGTTAAACCTCACTTGGCAAAAAATACTGTCATCGAAGTATCTTTTTTCTAGGCATCCTGGTAAGGATTAAGGAATCAGAAGCTGAAAAGGAGCATTTGATCAAACTTACCCATTTTATAGGGTCGGGAGGAGCTGCTCAGAGAGGTTAAGTGACTCGGGCAAGATCAGGCTGCTTTATGGTGACAGGCGGTGGTGGTACAAGCAAGTTGTCGAGGCTACAAGAGACAATCAGGGGAAAGACTTGCCTCATTTCCAGTGGAACAGCATTTTAATTCTATGGGAGTGTGAAAAAAGGACCCAAGATTTGTTTCCGAAACAGTGAAAGTTTCACAAAGAAATGATGTAAGCATTTTATGGGGCACCAGGGTGGCTCAGTTTGTTAAGTGAGGGACTCTTGCTTTCAGCTTGATTCATGATCTCAGGGGTGTGAGATCGTGCCCCACGTGGGCCCCTGCACTGGGCTCGGAGCCTGCTTAAGATTCTCCCTCTCCCTCTCCCTGCCCCTCCCCCACTCTCTCACGTACTCTCTTTAAAAAATGATGGCAG
Organism: Zalophus californianus; assembly: GCF_009762305.2. Classification (NCBI taxonomy): domain Eukaryota; kingdom Metazoa; phylum Chordata; class Mammalia; order Carnivora; family Otariidae; genus Zalophus; species Zalophus californianus. The sequence goes on from NC_045598.1 coordinate 129,850,850, forward strand.
CATTTTAATAAATTAAAGACATTATTATCATCTTTAAGGGATTAAAAACATTATTTGGCTTGATTTTCCCATATCTTTCAGTTCCAACCATCTCACTTTGTATGTGTAGAGCTGAAATTCTGAAAAAGCAGAGTTTCGGCTCCTTGGACAGTTTTCCCCAGTACACACCAGGGAAGCCTCCCTGCCAAGAATGGACTAAATGCATTACCAATAGGGATGAAAGAAACACAGAACAAAGACAAGAGGCTTTGAGGATATATATTTTAGAAAGTCGCCAACTTTTAAAACTATCTGGAACTATACCAACACATGGTGTAGGACCCAGGCAAAGGGAGGTACTTCATTTGCTTGCTGTTGGTGCAAGTTCATGCTGCTTGTCTCTTAAGGTCTCAAACGGGGTTCTGTGAATCCTGATCAGCTTTGTGCTCAACCTGTCTATGCACCTGTTCCTTTCCTTTCACCTCGTTAGCACAGAGTTCTTGTTAGCCCAGGACTGGGCAGCACAGGTGAAGCCCGTCGCGGGTGGGGGGGAGGGGGGTGTGTCCCAGCCCGGTACCTGACTTTGCATGTGTGGCTCAGGACCTACCGAGGGCTGCAACAATAGGACTGAAACATCTGTACTGTTTGGATAAGTCAGTGAGAAACTCCGCCAAATTGGTTGTTTGGTGTCACATAGCAAAACAATCGGTGTGATGACTGATTTTTTTTTCTTCCAACTGCTGTGTTGACATAGATTCTAATCTGATGGTACATTTTATTGAACGCTTGCTACAAAGAGCACACTTTAAAAAAAAATTTTTTTAACCATTTAAGGGGCTCTTATATTTACTATTGATGTGACCGCTCCAAACACTCTGTGCCCAGATAGAGCCGCTAATACTATCCTAGTTTAGTAGAAGATGAAACTGAAGGCGGGGGGTTGGGGGTAGGGGGGTGGAGGGGGGATCGGATTGATTGCTCCAGGTCTCACACATGGTCAGTGGTGGAGCTAGAACTCCCACCACCGTTTGTGCCCTGACTCCGCCTGCCAACTCTCTAGCAATGCTGCGTGGCCCCTGTTCCACAAGCATTTCTTTTCCAGTATGTGTACTTTCTAGAAAGAAAGTTGTATATGTTCAGGTTTCAAATTTTTACAATACTTCCAAATATTTGTGGAATACAGGAGCAGTCAATAAATACATATTATGTAAGTTGTAAATACATTTTGGCAAGAATATTTTCTTTCTTTCTTTCTTTCTTTCTTTCTTTCTTTCTTTCTTTCTTTCTTCCTTCCTTCCTTCCTTCCTTCCTTCCTTCCTTCCTTCCTTCCTTCCTTCCTTCCTTCCTTCCTTCCTTCCTTCCTTCCTTCCTTTCTTTCTTTCTTTCTTTCAGATTTTTTTCCCCTTTATTTGAGAGAGAGAACACAAGCGGGAGGGGCGTGCAGAGGGAGAAGCAGGCTCCCCGCTGAGCAGGGAGCTCACTGCAGGACTTGATCCCAGGACCTGCAGATCATGACCTAAGCCAAAAGGAGACACTTAACCCACTGAGCCACCCAGGCGTCCAGGAAATTTATTTATTTATTTATTTATTTATTTATTTATTTATTTATTTATTTATTTATTTGACAGAGAGAGACACAGCGAGAGAGGGAACACAAGCAGGGGGAGTGGGAGAGGGAGAAGCAGGCTTCCTGCCGAGCAGGGAGCCCAATGTGGGACTTGATCATGGGACCCTGGGATCATGACCTGAGCCGAAGGCAGACGCTTAACGACTGAGCCACCCAGGCGCCCCCAGGAAATTTATTTTCATGTAGATTTGGAGGATCACTGAAGAGAACTGGAATCTTTTTCAAAGTAATTTAATGGACGTATGGAGTGTCTTTATGGAAATATTAATAAATTAAAATAAAGCCTAATCACTTCAGTGATTATTTGATATAGAGCCTGAATTTCTTTGAGTGTTTCTATCACATTTAATATACACTTTGGGTGCTTGGGTGGCTCAGTTGGTTAAGCGACTGCCTTTAGCTCAGGTCATGATCCTGGAGTCCTGGGATCGAGTCCCATGTCAGGCTCCCTGCTCAGCAGGGAGTCTGCTTCTCCCTCTGACCCTCTTCCCTCTCGTGCTATCTCTCATTCTCTCTCTCTCAAATAAATAAAATCTTTAAAAAAAAATAATATACACTTTAATATACACCAATACATTAACTTTTTCTACAAAGTTAGGACATTATTTTTTAAAATTTTCATTGTGGAAAGGTTCAAACATATAGAAGTAGAGAGAAGAGTGTACAGCACCCATCACCCCACATCAGCAATGATCACCATATGGTCGATCTTTTCTTTCCACCGTGGACTCTCCCCACCGCTTTCTTGGCTTATTTTAAAGTAAATCCCAGACATTAAATGATTTCATCTATAACATTTCACTATGTATCTCTAAAAGATAAAGAACCTTTTTCTCAAAACACAATCTCATTATTACACTTTTTATTTTTTTAAAAGGTTTTATTTTTATTTATTTGACAGAGAGAGGCACAGCAAGAGAGGGAACACAAGCAGGGGGAGTGGGAGAGGGAGAAGCAGGCTTCCCGCGGAGCAGGGAGCCTGATGTGGGGCTCGATCCCAGGACCCTGGGACCATGACCTGAGCCGAAGGCAGACGCTTAACGACTGAGCCACCCAGGCGCCCCAAGAGAAGTATTTAAATAACTCCTCCGGGAAGAATTATCTGGCTTTCAAGGGAATAGTTTTATTTATATATACCATACTTGATTGATTTAATGCATGATTAATTGTAAGATGCATTATTATTTAATGTGCCACTAAAAAATTTAAAATGCTGACAATTATAATTGTAAGATGCCACCAACTGTAAGCTATGTTCCGACTTCAGAGAGATAAAAATGGGAAAATATATGATTTTAAATCAATGAAGTATGGTAGTTGGAAGACAGATAACTCACATGTCATTTTTTATTTCAAAATGAGGTGTGGGAATGGCATATGGGATGTGCAAAAAATCCTTTACATAGGGATGGTTTACTTCTATCCCGAAGCAGATGCAGAATGAAGAGTGGTTTCCATCCTTGTTTTCATGGCATGATCAGCCATGATCAAGTCCTTTCCCCTCTATGTGCTTTGACTTCAAGTTTGGCATACAACTTGAATTTCTTAGAGTGTTTATACCACATTTAATATACATATTGTCATTATCAATACATAATGTTTTCTACAAATTAGGGTCTTGGAGAAGGCAATGAAATGCTTACTCTTTTGATTACACTGACTTTAGGATGTTAGGTGAGCCCAGTTTGAAAAACACATATTCATGATGCCGCTCTGTCTTCCAAGTGCAGAATGCATTTCTTCTTGGTTTGTGTCATCACAGATGAGTGATTAAGGGACAGTAATATTCTTTACAGCAGCTGGATGACACAGAGAGGAAAATGAGACTTGGAGAAATTCTATTTGGCCTCAAACATGGTAGGTTTGGTTTTTATGTCTTAGAGATGCTGACATCACAGATGAGTTCCTGATAAGGCGAGTGTCCACTTCAAAGAATTTGGGCTTTGACCTGTGCTCTTTTTGTTAACAGGAGTCTTTTGATAAGAAAGTGTGGCGTGGGGGAGGCGGGCGGGTAGGAAAGTGTGTAATTGTATCACAGGTATTGATGAAAGCAAGCCCTAAACTCTTTTGCCTCAGGTCCCTGGCGATTTGCAATTTTCAAAAAGCAAAAAAACTTTGATTTCTCCCTGGAGAGATTCCAACCCATGGCTAAAAGTATTTTGCTTCTGGCTATCTATGCTTATAAGAAGAATCTGGATTGTTTATTTACCAAATCTGAAGCTGTCCAAAGGCAATTTGCTCCAAGGGCTCTGAGACTTGGGATATGGACATATTTTAAAAAGTAGAAATGTACTGCCCAATTGTTTTCTGTGTATGTGCTCTCTGAGGTACAGAAATGGGTTTGTTCTAGCAAAACTCAAAAACCCCACTCTTTAAGGCACAGTACGATCCAGACTCGCTCTTTCTAACTGCATTTCCTCCTTCTCTGACTAATTCTCTTGCTTGCTTCTGGCCAGCTTCCCTGCCTCTTTTCTCTTTCTAGAATGTGCGGGGCATTCCCTTTGCCTTGGGACCTTTTCACTAGCCATCCTCCCCATCTGGAACACTGTTTCCTGAGACAAAGCCAGAGATCTGCCGCTTCTCAATGAAAACGTTCTCAGCTTTTATATTTACAATTATAACCTGTGACTCCAACCTCTTATTTTGCACAAGAGAAGATTCAGTGGCCATGGGTAAGTCCCTTCATCATATCAAAAGGTTATAAAATAATGCTTACAAACTGCACAGACTGGAAAGACTCTTCTATAGCTAATTCTAAATAGTCAGTGTATTTAGTGGACACACTTCCTAAGTATGTCTCAGAATAACAGAATTATTTGAGAAAGAATTTTCTGGTCAAGTTCTTTTTTATATAGGCTCTCCTTAAAATTAAGACAACCACTTCACTCATGTTTGCTGTGCGAAGAATCTTGTCTTCAATCAGCTCATTAAGGTACCTTTGTAAGGATAGTATTTTTTTAAAAGGCACTTTGCCAGCTCGCTCAAACATAACATCGCAAATGGACAGCAAGAAAAACATGGCAAATCACTTCCATATGGCTCAGGGCAATGAGAAATTTTTTTGATTAACAACACATTCAGTACAATAAAATAACTTCCAACTCTGCTAGAGAGACACTAACTTATCTGCTATGTATTTTGTTTGATTTTTCATTGTTTTGACTGTCCCCAAATGCTCCTAAACTCCCAATTGGTTCATTTTACAACAGCCTCTTCCAAGACAATCACCTGTTCCTATTTGTCAGCCCTATCAAGCAAATAGTTGCTCTTAACCTTATTTTAGAACCAGCTGCTTTAAACATATGTTTCAAAAATTCAAGGGATGGTTTTTACAGACTCATCAGTTGATAAAATCATTAACATGTCATCTGCATACGCAAGTACTAGTTTAAGCATCTAAACTACTCTATTTCCTTCCACACCTGTCTAAATAGTAAATCAAGCAAGCTAGTTCACATCATAAATTCTCATCAAAGACTTTTAATTAATACAGAAAGGACAAAACGGGCACCCTAGCCTTAATGTTGTCATTATCTGGATCTCTCCATTCCTCCCAGACAGAAACTAATCACATCATTTTTGCACTCTTGACAGATTGAAAAGGTATGACATAAGTCTTATATAACTTTAAACAACATGTCCTCACCCATCAAGAGCTGTTTTTTCTTCTTCAAATGAAAGAGAGTAAGAATCCAATTGTCTTTTACTGTGTGTTTTACAGTTTCTCTTGGTACAACTAAACCATCTGCCGCCTCTGTCCCTAACGCCTGGAATGAATCAAATCATCTTCCTTGCAAACATTGTTAATCTCACAGTAATCCCTACTAATCACTTTGTAATCAGCACTCAGAGGGGCTAAAGGTCCTTGATTCTTAATCACAATATTTTAATCATCATTCTTGTGAGATGGCAGTTAGTAATCCCTGAATCTTGGGCTTATTTCTTCTCAATTTCCTAATTATTCCTAGGACAAAGAACAGGAGCTCTCTAGATGTGAAAAACCAGATCTCTCTGGCTGGAACTGGTTGGGGGAGAATATGCCTGTCCCCAGGTGGTGTTTCTGATGACTGACTGTTATTTTCGATTTTGGATATTGAAGACAGATTCTTATTTTTGTTTTCCTTTGTTTTCCTTTGTTTTCTTTTACTTCCTTATTTGTGTCCTTAATCTCTTTCACCTCTATTGCACCTTTTACACTGGTAAATTTTGCATGAGGAAAAACTTATTTTTCCTCTCTGTATCCATAAAAGTCTTTGGTTTCTGGGTTGTATAATTTCCTTTTTTATTCTTTCTCAAGCTGAGGAAATTTCCCTCTATTTCTAGTTTGCTGAGAGAGCTTATGTCATGAATGGGTATTGGACCTGGTCAAATGCTTTTTCTGCATCTTTCAATATGATCTTATGATTTTCCCTTTTTAAACTGCTGGTGTGATGGATTGCATTAATTGGTTTTTGTCTTGTTTGGATTCTTAAGGTGCAATATTCTTACTCTTTTATATAACTTTACAACCTATTATTTCTTTTTCTTTCTAATTGTTTTCTCTGAAAGGGATGGAAAGAACTCATGAGGTAACTCAGAGGCTTGCTGTCTTGTTAAATGGTTGAATATTCCTTTCTCTTCATATTTTTTTCTCCATCACCAGTTTAAGATTATGTGTTATTTTCTCATCTCACAATGTCTTTCTTGGCCATGTTTGTATAACACTTATCATAAAGTCTATTTTTATTCTTTTTTAAAATTCATTCATTTAATTTATTTTTAAAAACATTACTGAGGACTACTATGTGCTGGGCACAAAACAGAAACTTATTCACCATTTACTCTGAAGCTCTACATTGGCTAAATACCTCTTGCCTAGAATCTAAGTTTAAATTCTTCACCTTCAGGAGTATCGGGCTGGCTCAGTTGGTAGAACATATGACTCTTGATCTCAGGGTCATGAGTTCAAGCCCCAAGTTGGGGTAGAACTTACTTAAAAAAAAAAATTCTTTACCTTTTAAGGAAACGATCGAGAAATGGGCCTTTTCCCTTGGTGACTTAAATAATAAGGATCACTAAAGAGTTTGAGCTCCTTTTTTAATCTCCTTTTCCTAAGCCTCACCCTGTAGCATATTTATCAATTTATCAAGCACAGATTTGAGACTAAGTGTGTTGTAATTATATTTTAAGGGAATGGCATGGAGAGTGAAGAGAGAGAAGACCTGAAGATGAGCTGTCTTCTTCTTCTTCTTTTTTTTTTTTTTTTAAGATTTTATTTATTTGACAGAGAGAGACACATTGAGAGAGGGAACACAAGCAGGGGGAGCCGGAGAGGGAGAAGCAGGCTCCTGGCTGAGCAGGGAGCCTAATGCGGGGCTTGATCCCAGGACCCTGGGATCATGACCTGAGCTGAAGGCAGATGCTTAACGACTGAGCCCCCCAGGTGCCCCAAGATGAGCTGTCTTCTAAGAGTCTAATTTAGAAGAGTGGGCTCTGTGCTTTCTGTTTCTCTCCACTCCCATCAGAGTGCTCTCCCTCAAACACAGAGCTGATTTTTTAGAACAATTCGGTGGTTTTTAGTATGTCCACAGAGTTGTGCAATCATCACCACAATTTTAGAACATTTCTATCATCCCAAAGAGAAGCCATGCCCCTTCAGTATTACCTTCCAACCCTCTCATCCTTCATCCAGCAGTATAGGGGGCTTCAATTTCTGCCCATTGTTTCCAGCACTAGAAAATACTAAACTGCTTTCTGCCTTTATAGATTTCCCTATTCTGGGCTTTTTGTATAAATGGAGTCATACACTGTGGTCTTCTGTGACTGGCTTCTGTTGCTTGTTGTTGTTCTTGAGGGTCAGCCATGTTGTAGAATGTAGATATACCACATTCTATTTATCTATTGATCAGTTGATGAACATTTGGATTGCTTTCACCTTTTGACCATTATGAATATTACTGTATGCACATTCATTTACAAATTTTTGTGTGGGCAAATATTTTCATTTCTCTCGGGTATATACTTAGGAGTGGAATTGCTAGAACATATGGTAACTCTATGTTTAACTTTCTGAGGAACTGCCACACTCTTTTTCAAAATGGCTGTACTACCTTACTTCCTTTCAGCAGTATAGGGGGGCTCCAATTTCTGCACATTGTTTCCAACACTTGTTATTATCTGTCTTTTCTATTCTAGCCAAACTAGTGGGTGTAAAGAGATACCCCTTGTGGTTTGATTTGCATTTCCCTTATGACTAATGATGCTGAGCATTTTTTCATGTGTTTATTGGCCATCAGTATATTCACTTTGGAGATATGTCTATTCAGATCCTTTGCCTATTTTTTAATTGGATTCTTTGTTGATATTGACTAGAATATTATGTATTCTAGATGCAAGTCTCTTATCACATATATGATCTGCATATACTTTCTCCTATTCTGTGGTTTGTCTATTCAATTTCCTGATGGTGTACTTTATTTTTTATTTATTTATTTATTTTAAAGATTTTTATTTGTTTTTCACAGAGAGAGAGAGAGAGTGTGTACAAGCAGGGGAAGCAGCAGGCAGAGGGAGAGGGAGAAGCAGGCTTCCCACTGAGCAGGAAGCCCAACATGGGGCTCCAACCCAGGACTCTGGGATCATGACTGGAGTCAAAGGCAGATGCTTAACCATCTGAGCCACCAAGGCACCCCCTATTTTTTCCTTTGATTGGTTGTGTTTTTGGTGTCATATCTAAGGAACCATTGCCAAATCCAAGATTTACCCTTTGTTTCCTCCTAAGAGCTTATCATTTAGCTCTTACATTGATGTCTTTGATCCATTTTTAGTTAGTTTTTATATATGGTGTAAGGTAAGGGTCCAACTTCATTCTTTTGCATGTAGATATCCAGTTGTCCCAGTACTATTTGTTGAAAAGACTATTCTGTCTATTGAATTGTTCTGACAACATTCTCAAAAAGCAATTGACCATAAATGTGAGGATTTTTGTTGTATTCTCAATTCTACTTTATGTGTGTGTGTGTGTGTGTGTGTGTGTGTGTGTGTGTGTGTGTGTGTAGTCTTATGCCACAACCACATGGTCTTAATTTAAAAAATTAAGTTTTAAAATCAGAAAATGTGGGCCCTTCAATTTTGTTCTTCTTTTTCAAGATTGTTTTGGCTATTCTAGGCCCTTTGAGTTTTCATATGAATTTTAGGATCAGTTTGTTAATTTCTACAAAAATAGCTGGGATTTTGATAAGTATTGCATTAAATTTGTAGGTTTAGTAAATATTGCTGTCTTAGCAATATTGTCTTCTGATCCATGAACATGGGATGCTTTCCATTTAGTTAGATCATCCTTAACTCCTTTCAACAATTTTTGTAGTTTTCAGAGTGTACATTTTACACTTCTTTTGTTAAATTTATTCCTAAGTATTTAATTCCTTTTGAGGCTTTCATAAATGGAGTGCTTTTTAAATTTCATATTTGGATTGTTCATTGTATAAAAATATAATTGATTTTGCATATTGATCCTATAGCCTACAATCTTGCTGAACTTTTTAATTAGTTTTAATGGGATTTGTGTGTGTGTGTGTGTGTGTGTGTGTGTGTGTGTATTCCTTTGTATTCCAGTATACAAGATCATGTCATTTGCAAATAGAGATAGTTTTGCTTATTTTTAACTGACATGCCTTTTATTTCTTTTTCTTGCCTAATTGCCCTGGCTAGAACCTCTAGTACAATGCTGAATAGAACAGGTGAGAGCAGACAGTCTTGCTTTCTTCCTGATCTTAGGGGGAAAGCATCCGGTCTTTTACTTAAGCATGATATTAGCCATGGGTTTTCTAAGTGACTTTTGTCAGGTTGAGGAAGCTAGCTGCCCTTCCTAGTTTGTTGATTTTTTTTTTTTTATCGTGAGGGTTTGTTTTTTCAAATACTTATTTTGCATTTATTAAGATAATTATGTGGCAATTGTTATTGTTTTCTATTCTATTGATATGGCAACATTACCTGATTTTTTAATGTTCAACTAACCTTACATTCCTGGGATAAATCCCTTTTGGTCATGGAGGATAATCCTTTTATAGGATGCTAGATTTGATTTCCTCATTCTCTGTTAAAGATTTTTGCATTTATAATCATAAGGGTTATTGGTCTATAATTTTCTTTTGTTGTGATGCCTTTGCCTGGTTTTGGTATTAGGGTAAGTAATACTGACCTCATGGAAGTACACTTTCACTCACAAATCTTTAGAAGAATTCATGAATAATTGGTATTAACTTTTCTGTAAATATTTGGTAGAATATACCCAGTGAAGTCAGCATTGATTTCTTTTTATCTTTCTGTTAAGAACACTTTAATGATTACCAATTACTAATGGGTTAGATACAACATCCAATACCATGCTCTCCACAATGTCACAGTCTGCATTCTCAATCTTATGTTCTACTATTTCCAGCTAGTATCCTACTGGCCACTACTGAGGAGGCAACTTGTCCACAGGCTACCCTACTTCCTCTTTAACCTGTGTTCCTCATGTACTCTTGTTTCTCTCTAGTCAGACTGCCATCCTTTCTTAAGACATCTCAAGTCTACTTATACCTTGAAAACTTTTCTTGACTTTACTGTCCAATTAGTTAGTCCAAACTTTTCTTGACTTTACTGTCCAAAATTGCACTTTTGTGCAATTTTCTAACAACTTTCCTCAATAAGCATTTAAAAAAATCTCTATTGATTTCCAGAGAAAATCTTACTTACTGAAAAGTCTTCACAATAGGCTTCTGTAATTGATTAATTTAAAAAGGCACCTTAATGGGAAAAGCCCCATTGCAGTTAAATAGGGACCTGTTAGTTACTTGGGTAATGACACAGAACTATCAAATGGTATATGGAATCCACTATGAACAGTATTTCTCTGTGAGTTCTTTTTCCAATGTCAGAATAATTAAAAAGAATTTTTGCTTCAGGAACTCATTATGAATGACTTCTCTGTGTTTTGCCATATTTCTGAGGAAAATTTGTCTTAAAAAATTGATTCAGTGCTGGGGGAGGTTCTGCATGCCTTTTTGCTGACTTTCCAAGTCTCAAAATAATGATCTTCACAGTAGGGAATACCAAAGGAGCTAATGGCAGAGTTACAATAGTAATAGTTTTCTAAAAAGTATTTCTTCTTCCAATATCTAAAATAAAGTTGTTCAGTATTTTAAAGCTGAGGTATAATTTAATAATAAGCTATATTATTTTAGTAAATGTAATATTTTATATATAATATTGCTTTTCAAGTACATATGAAGACTGCATTTTAATAGACTTTTGAAATGTTTATGAGGGAAAGAGAACTATATAGAACTTGCTCAAAACAGTTTTCTGTTTTGCCATCTTTTTGGGGCTTACTACATTAATGAGTTAAAATTTTGACAAAGTGAGTGCTGCACTATCATTGTTCATATACATCTGTTTCCTAAATTTCATTAAGATAAAACTGTTATTTTAGTGACGAATGAGTTAAGTAGGAAACTCTTTAAGATAAAATTATCAACAAACACATGTCATGGATCTTTACTACTATGTAAATGTTGTGACTACAGCCATAGCTCTAGCTGACTTCAGTGATATTGCCAGTTTTATCTCAGTGTTAGCCAGGGAGGTATGTTGGTATTACCTCTACTATTACTACCAATAAAAAAATAAGAGCTACTTATTTATTGTTACTTACTGCATACTAGGCATGATGCCAGGCGCTTATATTATTACCTCACTCACAACAAACCACCAAGAAGGCTCTTTATATTAGCCAGAATTAGGTTCAATTGTGAGTAACAGAAACCTAAAATAACAAATGTCTTTTTCTTTTTAATTTATTTTTAAGTAATCTCTATACCCAACATGGGGCTCAAACCCACAACCCTGAGATTGATCAAGAGTTGCACCCTCCACTGACTGAGCCAGCCAGGTGCCCCCTAAAATGGCAATGCCTTAAACAAGGGAGAATTTTATTTCTCTTGCATAAAAATCCAGAGGTAGGCAATGAAGGGTTGGTTTCACAGTTCTGCTTTACGACGTCCTCTGGGACTAGAGCTTTCTCCCTTATCATTGGCTAGTGGTTATGATGCCATCAGAGAGAGAAAGGATGAAGGAAAAGGGGGCAAAGGAAATGTACCAGCTTCCTTAGGAAGATTTCTACCACATGATATTTCACTTAGAGCTCATGGCCAGAACTTAGTCACATAAACACACCTAGAGAGGAGCTATGTGCCCAGCTAAAAATTTGGGGATCTGAAATGTGGAGAAAGGAACAGAAGAGATCTCTTCTCTGCCACAATATTATTAACTCTATTTTATAAGTAAGGGATGTGAAGCTTAGAACTATTTAATTAACTTACCCAAAGCCATCTGGTTAATAAATGCTTTAGAGGAGATTTTAAACCCAGATAGGTCTTTCTGAATGGTCTATGATTTGGGGGCAGGAGCAAAAGGTATGAGGTAGTAGTAATTTCTTTTAGAAGCCTAGTTACATTGCTTTAAACACTGTCTCAGTTAGTTATTGCCATGTAAAAACCATGCCAAATTTAAACAGGAGGCACTTATCTAACTTGGGAATCTCTAAGTTGCCTGAACAGAGTTCTGTGATCTGAGGCAATCTTGGCTTATCTCTGCTCGGAGCCTGGCAGGGGGCTGATCTAGAACTGCCCTGGCTGTGACAACTTGACATTGCTCCACATAGCCTCTCATCCTCCAGTAGGTTAACCTGGGCTCATTTTATGGAATAGCAGAAGTCCAAGAACAGAAGCAATGCAAGATTTCTTGAGGCATGCATTCATCATAATTGCCTCAATGTCATTTCCATTGCATTCTATTAGCCAAAGTAAGAAGACCAGCCCAGATTCAAGGGGTGGAATAATAGACTCCATCTCTTGGTGAACTGCAAATTCACACTGCAAAGAATATTGTTAAAAGGAGACCACTAATTGAGGCTGTTGATGCAGCAATCTACCATCACGCTAATAATACAGAATTGTTGATTGGAATTGAGAATAGTAAAGATAATTTTCAACAAAAAATATGAATATACTGTCTTACTTTAGCATGTAATCAATCATGGTTTGTTTGTTTTTTTACAGAAATTCATGTTCTACAGTAGGTCTGCTCAGCAGTCATAGGCAGACCCATGAAGTGAAACATAGTAAAGGGTCCCTAGATCTTGGGATACTTTTTTCTGTCAGACTAAACCTGGATTAAATATAGAAAGGGATACAGAGAGAAAGAGTCTATGGCTAAAAATTTCTTGAATGTTTTGTGAAATTGTAATTTGTCCTGGATTACGTTTTTCTCTGAACTATGGGTTAAATCTTAATAAAAAATATGAGTGTCCTCAGATTCTTGAGAAAGAAAATGAAAAGAGTTAGGTTTGTTTTTGTTTTGTTTCATTTTTGAGAGGGGGGAAGGCAGGCAGGGGCAGAGGGAGAGAGAAAATCTTAAGCAGACTCCACACCCAGTGCAGAGCCCAACACCGGGCTCGATCTCATGACGCTGAGATCATGACCTGAGCCAAAATCAAGAGTCGGATGCTTAACAGACTGAGCCACCCAGGCACCCTGAAAATAGTTAGTTTTGTTTCTTTGATTGTTTGGACAAGTTTGTTCATTCATTTAACATAAATGCCTTGAGTTCTTTTTTTTTTTTTAAGATTTTATTTATTTATTCATGAGAGACAGAGGGAGAGAGAGAGAGAGAAGCAGAGGGAGAAGCAGGCTCCCAAGGAGCAGGGAGCCCGATGCGGGACTCGATCCCAGGACCCTGGGATCATGACCTGGGCCGAAGGCAGATGCTTAACCATCTGAGCCACCCAGGCGCCCAATGCCTTGGGTTCTTGACATGTACTAGGTACCATGCCAGGCACTGAGATATAATAATTACCAAAAATAGAAATGGTGCCTACTTTTATGGAGTTTACCCCTGGGGGTTGGGGAGATGAGACATTAATTAAATGATCTCACAAATAAACACATCATGACAAAATGCAAAAAGTGACATGAAGTAAAGGTGCATGATGATATGAGGCTTTCTAAAACAATAACCTGGGACGCCTGGGTGGCTCAGTTGGTTAAGCGACTGCCTTCGGCTCAGGTCATGATCCTGGAGTCCCGGGATTGAGTCCCACGTCAGGCTCCCTGCTCAGCGGGGAGTCTGCTGCTCCTCGGACCCTCCCCCCTCTCAGGCTCGCTCTATCTCACTCTCTCTCTCAGATAAATAAATAAAATCTTTAAAACAACAACAACAACAACAACAATAACCTGATGTGGCCGAAGCCATCGAGGAAAGCTTTCTTGAAGAAGGGATGTTCAAGTAGAGATCCGAAGGATACATCAGAATTAACAGGGCAGGGGTAGAGGCTACAGTTCTAGGCACAGAAACAGCATTCTAGAGATCCTGAAATGGCAGAAAGCCCGGCACTTACGAAGGGCTAGAAGAAAGGCACTGAGCTGAAACACGGAGAGTGAGAGGAAGTGGGTTCTGAGGTGAGGTGGGAAAGTTGATGGCTGTCAGATTACATCAGACACTAGCTGATATAAGAAATTTTTGTCTTTATCCTCAGAACCAAGCGGAGTCATAAGCAGTGACATGAGTAGATTGGTGAATTTGAAAAAAATAATTTTGGGGTTAGGTCCAAGATTGGTTAAGCAGAGGCCAGGTAGGAGGCTGTTGTGGAGTCTAGGAAGAACATGACAGCTCAGACTAGGGTGGTGATGGAGGACAGGGTAAGAAGCAGACCTATTCAGGAGATGTAGGTGATAATAGAAGCCCATGTAAAGTGTCAGCTCTGGGAAGTAAAGAAGAGGAAGCTGTGGTATACTGAATCTTTCACCCCTTCCTGCATCCACACTGTTGACTTTGGGCTTGACTATGTGGCCTGCTTTAGCCAACGACATAAACAGAAATGTCAGTGTGCCATTCCAAGTCTAGGATTTAAGAGACATTGTGTGTTTCTGCTTTGCTTTTGAGCCTCAGCCACCACCATAAAAGGAACCTACCCACACTGGCTTACACGTCTGAGAAAGATGAGAGACAATGTAGAACAGTTCTACCCGCTAGATCTACTCCAAGAAGCAGCCTGGCAGTTGCAACCTAGAAGGAGTGGCCCAATGAGCCCAGCCTGTTTCAGGCAAAATCCAGCTAGCCTCTAGATATGTGAGTGGTAAGAAACGAATGTTGTTTCAAATATTAAAATTGGGAGGTGTTTGTCACTCAGCGATATCCTGATACAAGAGGGGTCTAAAATTAAAGCTCCAGTCTTGGGCTTTAAGTCTGCAAAATTGGTGGTACCGTTCTCTTCAGTTAATCCATTTCCTGTCTCTACATTCTTTTCTCTGCTGTAGAGACAGCAGAGATAATTTTCCTGGTTCTTTTCCTGTCACATCTCCTCCTGTTACTGCCACTTAGTTGCTAGAGCCAAAGGTAAGTAGGAAGTTAGGTGGGAGGGAGGAAGCCAAGGTGATGCTATAAACTGAATGGTGTCTTCTTCAATTCATATTTTGAAGTTCCAACCCCTAAGATGACAGTATTTGGAGACAGGGCCTTTATGGAGGTAATTAAGGTCCTAAGGTTCAGGCCCTGATTAGTGTCCTTATAAAAGGAGAAGGAAACACTAGAGAGTTTTCACTTTCTTTTTCTCATTCTCTTTCCCTCCACCACCAGCCAACACCCATCCAGCGTGAGTACAGAGAAGAGGTTGTGTGAGCACACAGGGAGAAGATACCCACGTGCAAGCCAAGAGGGGAGGCCTCAGAAGGTACCTTGGAAGGTCCCTTGCCAGTACTTTGATCTTGGACTTCCCAGCCTCCAGAACTGTGAGAAATCAATATCTGTGTTTTATAGGACCCCTAGTCTATGGTATTTTGTTATGGCAGCCAGAACAGATTACCACGGTGGGTGTGAGGCTGAGTGACAGAGAGAAGATCGGGGTGACAGTGCAGATGACAAAGGACAGCTCTGTTGGGAAGAGGCATCGGCTGGTAGCACATGGGCATCTCCTTAGGAGGAGGCACTTTAGACAAGTCAGATCCTATTCCGTTGTCATTGGCTTACCTGAAGTTCACAAAGTGAACCTTTTCCAAAGAGCTTGTATTTTGGAATAAACAACCTTGGAAAAAGTTGCAAGTTCATAGTAAAGTGAGGGAATAGGAGGGACATCGACCACTGCTGAGTCCACATAGTCTACTGTGGCTGGGGCCACACCCAGGACAGGAGCCCATGCCTCATCCAAAGTCCCGCGCGTCTGTGAGCAATGACAGTGGAAAAGGTCGAGGTCAAAGGAGATTTTCCCTCCTGTTGACCTGACCCAATCCAGTTTCCTTCCCCAATCCAGTTTCCTACCCCTAGCAGAGGCTGCAGACTGAGACTGATCTGCACAAAGAATCTCCATGAGCTTGTTATTTGGATTTGGGGTTTCTTCTTCATTGTTGTGGATACGCTGTGGTGGGTATGGAGCAAAAGTGGTGGTGTGTGCGTGGGTGGGTGTCCAAAAGGAGAGATTGCCTAAAAGGACCACATAGCACATGTTTGCATCTTACCTGCTGCTTTTTAAAGCGAAACATTTATTACACGGCGGATCATAGTAACACCGCTTACTGCTCTTTGCTGCCTAAGAATTTCATACCAGTAATTATCACAGAGTTTAAGTATCAAGCCAAGAGGTTCTCTGCTCTGAGACAGTTCTCAGTGAATTCCATGTGTGAAGTGTGTGTGTGCGTGTGTCAGAGAGGGACGGAGACACGGAAAGAGAGACAGAGAGTTGGTTGTGGTGTCTCATTCCTATAGCTGAGCTGTTGGCTGGTCTGGTTTTGGTTTCCCAGTTCTTTGACTACATTTGACTCTGTTGCCTCTTTAGAATAAGGTCTTTTATCATTTCCTCCCTTTCCCTGTATGATTTCTGCCTATCACTGGGTAAAACAGAATTATTCCTAATGGGTTTTCGATTTGTTCTTTTGAGCCCCCATTTTTAGCAAGCACACAAAAAAACTATTCATCCACATGGCTACCTTACACTAAACGTTCTTTGTTAAGTTGAATTCTACAGGCTGGGCAGCATAAACATTCAAGAAAAAAAATTCATTGTACGGCCAGTTCTAAGAATCTGGCACCAAACAGTCCTCTAAGGTTTGTTTAAACAAGAAGCGTATTAAAAGAGGGACATTTTTTATGGTGATGATGGCTTGGGCCACGGAAGTCACATATTTGAGTCCTGGTCATTCCAGGAGCATTAAGGAGCCTGTCAATGAAACTTTCCTCCAGGGAAGAGCCAATGGGAAGATTTCTTGACTTTGGGAGTTGTGCATTTTTTAGTTTTTCTAAGGATAGCTTCTGCTTTTCTTTAGGCTTAGCACATGTCAATACTTGAGGAGAGGGTCAGAGAAAAGCAGCTGGAAGTGAAAATAATTTGCTTTAAGAACTCAGGCCATTGGGACGCCTGGGTGGCTCAGTCGTTAAGCGCCTGCCTTTGGCTCAGGTCATGGTCCCAGGGTCCTGGGATCCAGGCCCACATCGGGCTCCCTGCTCGGCGGGAAGCCGGCTTCTCCCTCTCCCACTCCCCCTGCTTGTGTTCCCTCTCTTGCTGTGTCTCTCTCTGTCAAATAAATACACACAATCTTTTTTTAAAAAAGGATCTGATTTTTCTGTGCTGCACACCCATGACTTTGTCAGTCTTTCTTTCCTTGCTCTGGGCCTCCCACTCCCTACTTCTTCCTCTTCTGCTCAGACCTCTGTTCATATCCACCTTGCTGCATATCGTTGCCCAGGTGTTAATTTCATCATGGAATTTGATCTTATACTTCATCTTTTGCACTGAAGCATACATAGATTTACAGGATGTTTAGAGCCGACAGGGTCATTCATTCACTTGTTCATTCATATATCGTCACATATTCGTGGTTTTGTGTCAGGCAGTGTCCCAGGCCCTTAGTAGCCTCCATTCTGGCAGCAGGGGGGTGTGAGCAGAGTACAGTGGATGCATAGGAGCAGTTGGTCAGGTTTCTGGGAGGAGACTGAAGTCGTCCCAAACCTGGCAGTGGGCAGGTCATATCTGGAAAGCAGGTGTAGGAAGAGGGTTTCCATTGGAGGGAACCAAGTTCAGGGACCACTGGTAGCTGATATTGCTGCAGGGTATACTGTGAGCAGGGAAGCCACTGCCAATGGCCCTGAAACGGCGGGAGAACATCTTGAAGGAGCTTGAATGCCATCCAGGGGAATTTAGAGTTTAAACTAGTGGCAGTGGGAAAATCATCGAAGACGTTTTAGCAGATTCTTTATGTTAGAATGATCACTCTGAAATCAAGGGATCTGGATGGGGGGGAAGAGGAGGAATGGGCGAGATCCAAGTCAGGGAAATGTAGAAAGAGACTAGTGTAGCAATCTGGGCAGAGGATGAAGGCCTGAGCTTAGGGCAGTGACTCTGGGCATAAAGGAGAGAGATGTTCTGGACTGAAGGATTAACCGGGTGGGGAGAGGGAGGAATTTAAAATGAATCCAGTTTTCTCTGGCTTCATTAATTGGATGGATGGTTGTACCGTTCATCTACGGGAAATCTGGATATTTACAGAGTGGTTTAGGGCCTGAATCAAATGATGAATCTGGTTTTGTGCTTCTCAGGTTTGAACTGAAGACACAGAGTCCTGGAAGAATGGATGGCACTGAAGCGAGAGAAGTTTGAGAGAAAGGCAAGGTTGGAGTTGTGGAGTAGTCCACATTTACAGATATCATTACAGATGATAGATTCTAGCTCCTGCAGCTAGATGATTTACAAGGCCTAGGTGAGGCCTAAGGATCTGTTTTTAAAAACCTCCTCAGGGGGAAGCCTGGGTGGCTCAGTCGGTTAAGTGTCTGCCTTCTGCTCAGGTCATGATTCCAGGGTCCTGGGAGCAAGACCCACGTCAGGGTCCCCGCTCAGTGGGGAGTCTGCTGCTCCCCCTGCTTGTACTCTCTCTCTCTGTCAAATAAATAGATACAATCTTTAAAAAAAAAACAACAAAACTCCTCAGGGCATTCTGATAAGCAGCCAGACCTGAGAAGCACAGGTCAGGTCCCCCCCATTCCAAGAGCTGGAGCCCAGATCCACTGGAGCGGGATGGCTTTCCCAAGGTCACAGAGTTCCCCAGAGGCTGAGTGAGGCTCCGGTTTACAATCCGCTGTCCTGTATCTTCTGTGGCGCTCACCTCCTCCCCCAGATCCCTTTGTCTTATTTAGATTTTAAAACTGGGGATGGTCTGCTCTTCCTCTTGTATTTGTGACCTGCGATCAGTTACAATGGTGTATCTGGATGAGCAGTGGATCTGGTAGATTGAGAGAGAGATGTCTCTCACAAGTTCATGCCACCGGTTTCCTAATAATCCTGTCTTGTAAAGCACCCTCATCAGTAGAGAAAAGGTGTATATTATGGGGCTCAGTCTTAAAAAGCTGCTAGCAGCTTTTTGTGGAATCTGGTCTTTGACCTAACGTCTTCCTATATAATCTGGATCACGGA
Organism: Zalophus californianus; assembly: GCF_009762305.2. NCBI lineage: Eukaryota > Metazoa > Chordata > Mammalia > Carnivora > Otariidae > Zalophus > Zalophus californianus. The sequence goes on from NC_045598.1 coordinate 129,869,932, forward strand.
ATAGAAAAATCCTTCTGTTTTTGTAAGAGATGCTCAGTGGGAGAAAAATAGGCCCAGAATCTACAAGTTTTCTTACAAGAATTTATGGATAATACAGAAATAAAAGACAAGATCACCGTGTTTAGGAAAATTAGAATCTCATGGGTTGTGGGAGACCTTATTAATGAATACCAAGATTTCTCTTCAGTTCTTTTCTCCTTCAGAACATATATCCCCTTGGAATTAGTCACAATCATGTGATTTGCTTTAACTGAAGAGATGTTAGCGTAAGCAACATGTATCACATCTAGATGGAAGAAACGTGCGAAACTTTCCATCTTCCATGCTTTGTGCCCCCCACCTCAGCAAACCCCGAAGCCTCAAACTGAGGTGGCAGAGTCCCGAGATGGTAGAAGTTCTGCCAACCTGGACCATGGAATGACCATGATGATCAGAGCCCCTCTGCTGATCAGTGTAGACAGTGTAGCGCAAATAAGAAAAGAGAAGCCAAAACGACGGTTTTAAGCCACTGAGATTTAGGGGTGATCGGTTTACAGCAGCATAATTTAGCTTAATCTGATGAATGCACTGATCTATAGGAAATGCTCACAGGAAGTAGGCGGCTGATAACACAAACCCTGAGGTGCCACAAAAGGAAAAGATTTCTGCAGGCTAGAATAGTCAGAGAAGGCAATGCTGGTCAACTGGAATAATGGGACACAGGCTGGATGGAGTTCAGCAGAGAAAAATTCAGGGTTATGCACTTGGAGCTGAAAAGTGAACATAGTCAAAGGCAAGGTGCCAGCCACTCAAAAGCAGTTGGCTGGAAAATTGAAAGTATAGCTTTAGTGGATAGCCAGTTGACCGGGAGGAATTGTCACAACCCTGCAGTTCTGATGATTAAAAAAAATGCAAGCAGAGAACTGTGGCAAATGAAAAGCATGTCTGTATCATGAGGTAATTGCTACACGACTCTGCACTGATCTGGGTTGTAACAGAGAGCTGGGGCTGGCTCTAGTCTCCACAGCTCAATGGGATTGAGAGAATGTGGAGAGAGTTTCACAGCAAAAGCCAAATCGTCATTCAGTGACCAGCAAAGAAGGGCTAGAGGACCTGGGATGATCCCGCTTAGAGAGGAAACGCTTCGGGATGACTTAAGAAGCACCAGCAATGGATGTGAACTTCAGAGGAACCACTGCATGGAAGGGGATGGCTGTTTTTACTCTCTTGCCAAGAGCACACACAGAAACAGAAATGGGCTTATTAAAGTTAAACAAAAGGAAGAATTTCCCTACCCCAAGGGTTGGTTGTCTGACACCAGATAGGGTTGGAGATCTCTCCCTGGAGGAAGTTACAAAGATCAATGTTCTTTCAAATGTAATGGATTCAGTGGGTCCTTCCTGAAGCCAGCAGAGGTTGGAAGGGTCTCAATCTCTTTTCTGCCATGACCCAGATGATGGATGATGTGCACCGGGGACACACTCCCATGGGCAGGCGAGCATTTTATGCAGCACCCAGCATCCTACTGGCAGCTGTATTTCTTTCCTTCCTCTCAAGAAAACACACCGGAAAACAAGGGAGAGCCATATTATGATCAGGATAACTGCAAATCCTCTTTTTTTTTCCTTTAAAAAAAAAAAGGTAAATGTTTTGTAGATATCAATACTTTGACTATTGTTTGCAAAAATAACTTGTGATATGATCATTCAACATTTGTTTAACAATTAATTATTGAGGGGTGTGTATGTGTATGGCGGGGGGGGGTGCGTCTTTAAGGCTAAATCGACACACAGTTACAATGCAGTGTGATAATGCTGTGGTAATGGGAAATGTGATACACGGGGAGTCCACGGAGAACTGATTAGTCTGTACTTGGAAGCACGGGGAAGGCTTCCAAAGGAAGGCATGTACAAGTTGAGATCCACAGGCGAAGAGAAGAAAGCTGATCAACAGAAAAGGAAAAGCAGAAAAGCAGAGGGAACTGCATGTGTGAAGGCTAGGAGGCTGGAATCAGAGGGAGGAATAAACAAATGGGAAGATATTTGGACACAGCCCTGGGGCTGAGGGGAATGGGTGGGGTGCAGGAGGCAAGACACTCAGGGTCCCAGGGGCCGTGTTAAGAAGCTTGAGTTTCATCCCAGGAGCAGAGTGGGGCCGTAGAGTGGTTTGATGCAGGAGAAGGACATCATCAAGTTTATACTTCAGAAAGGTCACTCTGGCTGCAGTGTAAAAAATTGGTTAGTGGGGCTTTGAAATTAATCTGACCTGATTTGAATCTGTGTTCTGCATTATTAGCTATTAGATTTTCCACAAATGAATCTCACTGAAAATCAGTTTCCTCATCTGTGAAATAGACATAGTGAGGTCTCTCTGACAGGGTGGTGCTGAGGATAAGTTTAAATAATGTATATAAAAGGTCTGCTAAGTGTCCGATACCCCCATATGGGTGCTCAACAAACATTGGTTCCCATCTCTACGAATTAATTCATTGTCAATTAGCAAACGATAAATGCACTTGACACAGTACAGAATCAAATACTTTCTTCATTTGAGAGTGATTATTACATGAGTAGTTTCTACAGTCCTCTTAAAACTATAGAGACCAGACTAGATTATTTTCCTTCAGTCCTTTAATCATCTTTGTGGTTCTTTGTAGAACACGCTCCAATTTTTCAAAATTCCTCTTCAATTGTGGAGACCACAGCTAGATTAGTCACCGTAGAGAATTCATTATAATTAGATCAACACTGTGCAGTCGCTCGGGCGGCTGGCTCAGCCATGTAAACCCAGTCAGCCGGTCCCCGTCGACAAATAGGTTGTGTTCCAGGAGTTCATTAGTAAGTTGGTTGTTTGGAACACAGAAAGCCTTTCCCCATAGAAACAGAATTATAGATGGTGGCTTGTTTCCCAGGCCAGTGCACAAAAATCTATTTAATGCACATGCAGCTGAACCAGGGCCTGGCAATAATCGTCCCTCAAGCCCTTGACTTGCGTAAGCCCCAGTGGAACTCCTAGTCCCGTGGAGCCCCGAAAACCTCTGAACCCTGGGCTTCCAAGCCTGAGTCCTCTGACAGAGGTGAGAGGTGGGCTGCTAACTTCGAGAGCGAGGACCATTTGCAGCATGACTGTGAGGAACACTTCTTTGATCCAGGCCTTCCCCTGCAATTATGCTTATTATTAGATAAGCAAGTAATCAAGAGCTGGCTTATGATAAAGGCATCTACAATATGCTGGATACTTGACCTAAATGATCTACCTAAATTATCTATGATCTGCACAATAATTCTGTAAGGAATGTGGTCTTCTGCTCATTCTTCCCATCTTGCCGGCAACTTAAGATCGTGCACTGCCCAGGGACAGGCAGGTAGAAGGGGGCAGAACTGTTGTGGGAACCCTGGTTTCCTGGCTTGCAAAGCTAAGAGCTTTTCACTGCACAACACTGCCTCCCAGTGGAGAGTGCTTAGCACATAATCTAGCATCGCTAAACCAGCTACGTATAATCTCCCAGCGAAGTAACAAGTTCTTCATTCATACGTCCAACAAAGAATCTTTGAGTGCTTCCAATGAGCTAGGCCTTGGGAACGCAAAATCAAATTAGACTTGGCGCTCTCGCAGAGTAGTTGGGAAAAGGAACAAGTAAATCAATGACTGAAATCAACGAGACAAGGATATGATCAAATTAAAAAAAAAATTACACAGAAAGCCGGAAGAGAGATTAATAGGCCTAGGCTGGTCATGATGGTAAACTAAGGAAGGCTTCTTAGAGAAGGTGAGATGAGCTGAGTTTTGACGGATGAGTTGGGGTTAGATGTAAATCTATATGACAAAGGGTCAAAGAACATTCTATGAGGAAGGAACATCATGTTTAAATGCAGAGGGCTATGAAACACACCCAAAATACGTTAAGCATTTCTTTGACCCGTCTGCTTTGGTGACAGGTCGGCACCATGCAAAGATAAAGTAGCTGATAGCCTATCTTGGGAGAGACAAGTAAAAATAGTATTTAGTATAGCTTTAATTTGCTTTTCTTTCATAGTGAGTTTTCTTAGATTCTTTATGTATTAAAAATATAAATTTGTGGGTTTTTTCCTGTGAACTGTCTGTATTTGTTGATTTTTCGATTGGGTGTTGGTTATTTAAAAATTGATTTGTAAGAAAATGAAAAAACTAACTTGAAAAGATATCTGCATCCCTCATGTTCATTGAAGCTTTACAACAGCCAAGATATGGAAGCAAGCAAAGTGTCTATTGACGGATGAGTGGATAAAGAAAATGTGGCATATATGTACAACAAAATATTATTCCGCCTTAAAAAAGAAGGAAATCTTGCCATTTTCTCATTTGAGGGCATTACGCTAAGTGAAATAAGTCAGACAGACAAGGGTAAATACTGTATGATCTCACTTATATATATGAAATCTAAGAAAGCAAAAAACCCAACCAAACTCAGATACAGAGAATAGGAGGAGGGGGTGGGTGAATTGGGTGAAGGGGGTCGAGAGGTACAAACTTTTAGTTATAAACCATAAATAAGTCCTGGGGAGATCATGTACAGCATGCTGACTATGATAATAATACTGTATTGTGTATTTGAAAGTCGCTGAGTAGATCCTTAAAGTTCTCATCACAAGAAAAATACATTTGTAACTATGTGTGGTGATGGATGTTAACTAGACTTTTTGTGGTCATTTTGCAACATACACAAATACCGAATCATTATGTTGTATGCCTGAAACTAATATTATGTTATGTATCAATTATATCTCAAAAATTGATTTGTAAGAGCTCTTAATTCACTATTTGATCATTTACCTTTTTTTTTTTTTTTTAGAGGGGTGAAGGGGCAGAGGAAGTGGAAGAGAGAGAATCTTAAGCAGGCTCCATGCTCAACACCAAGCCTGACACTGGGCTGGATCTCACAACCCTGAGATCATGATCTGAGCCCAAACCAAGAGTCAGACACTTAACTGACTGAGCCACCCACCCAGGCGCCCCAATCATTTATCTTTTGATTTACAAAACAATCTTCCTCTAAAAACCTTCCCCAACTCTTAATTACTTTTTAAAAAATTATATTCTCAGGGCACCTGGGTGGCTCAGTCGTTAAGTGTCTGCCTTTGGCTCAGGTCATGATCCCAGGGTCCCGGAATCGAGCCCCGCATTGGGCTCCCTGCATTGGGCTCCCTGTCCCGCGGGAAGCCCGCTTCTCCCTCTCCCACGCCCCCTGCCTGTGTTCCCTCTCTTGCTGTGTCTCTCTCTGTCAAATAAGTAAATAAAATCTTTAAAAAATAATAAAAATAAAAAATTAGATTCTCTTTTTACCTTTACATCTTTGATCCTGCTGAAATTGGTCCCAGTCCGCATAAGGAGTATGGTAGTGCTAGCACTACATTTCCCAGTCTGCCTTGTGGCTTTCGCCCTCCTGGCCGGGAGGATGACCCTGGGGCAGAGACGGTCTTCCCCAAGTGTGAAAGAAGTCTAAAAGTGCCAGGGTCCGCTCATGGGGGTGCAGCGGAATGAAGGTGCCCATTCACACTGGCAGGACGCGGCACAGAGCAGCAAGGACAGAACCAACTCCAAGCTGCCTGGTGCCACTTCACCTTCCCTTCATCTCTTTTGAAGGGGGATCCGGAAAACACCAGGTGCTAAACTAGCCCGCCCTAGGAGCCTTGACGCAGGCAACAACGAGAAAGGGCCGAAAGGGCCGGCGGGGAGCGAGCTTGGAAAGAAATAACAAAGCAAACTTTTCAGCCCCCCAACACACGCACACCTCACAACAAAACCAAAGAAGGTAAAACAAAGGCCTCAAACAAAATTCCAAAGCACATGAAGGAAACTAACAGACTAAACGAGATAATTTAACTACTAATAAAAAACCACTGGCAGCCTCCCCACCAGTCTCTCTTTTGAGTCTATGAGGACTCATCTCATTATGCCTTTAGCTCTGTTCAATCACTCTAGGAAGCCCCAGACACCCAGGTCACTCCTCCTGTCCTGGCCCCCTAATCTCCACACAGGTATCACACCTTCTTCATTCTGTCCATGTCTCCCATCCCTCCCTAAACCCTGAAACCCTTACATGAGCCCGTGGGCATTACCAACCCCCCCCCCCCCCCCCCGCTATACTCTTAGCTTATACCCCCTTATAGTCTTATGTTCTTAGCTTCTTGCTCTGGACAAAATATGGATCTCCCCTGAGGACACGACTTCCCTGTTGTTCTCTTCCCAACGCCCTACACCCCTGCCTGATATCACTGAGCCAGGAGGGGTCCTCCTTCCTCCTCATTGATGCTTCTAGCCCATTGCACTGTGTCCTCCCTAGATCCACCTGGCTTTAATGGTTACAGCAATTCATAATTGTTCTCACAAGTTCGTCTCATTATCAAAATTACAATAAAGACAGACATTGGCTCACTTTTTGTGAAAGGCAAAGATTGCAGCGCTTTTACTTTTGCTCCCTTCTCTGATCACTGTCTTCAAGAAAGTAAGATTGTGTCGTAAATACTTTCATCCACAATTTTCTCTATCAGAGAGGTGCTAACCTGTAGGGCTTGATATTGGCCTATCTTAAATTGATCAAATGGCATGAAGCCATTGACCTCGAAGGCTGTTGTAAGAAAAGCTGAATGAAAGCACTGAGTGTGATCAAGAGGATTTCATTCATTGTTTACCGGCTCTTCCCAGTAAGACAATGTTCTCTGATCTCTGAATCAGAAATCGTGTGTTCATGAGCATGTGGTTTATTTTTATCTTAGGAATCTGGATGTTTTCTGCTTTATAATGCTAATCCTTGGAAACAGTCTTGAGCCCATTTCGAAATGAGATGAAATAGGAATCAATGTGACAAGGCAAAGATGTCTTCCAAGTCAATGGTGGTGACCTCCAGGGAAATAACTGAGAGTGGAAGAGTAGAGTGAAAACGACTTTTTAAAAAAGGTTTAGGGGTGCCTGGGTGGCTCAGTCGTTAAGCGTCTGCCTTTGGCTCAGGTCATGATCCCAGGGTCCTGGGATCGAGCGCCATATCGGGCTCCTTGCTTGGCAGGGAGCCTGCTTCTCCCTCCCCCACTCCCCCTGCTTGTGTTCCCTCTCTCACTGTCTCTCTCCCTCTCTCTGTCAAATAAATAAATAAAATCTTAAAAAAAATAAAAACAAAAATAAAAAAGGTTTAGTTAGGGTGGCTGGGTGGCTCAGTCGTGAAGCATCTGCCTTCGGCTTGGGTCATGATCCCGGGGTCCTGGGATTGAGCTCCGCATCAGGCTCACTGCTCTGTAGGAGGCCTGCTTCTCCCTCTTCTACTCCCCCTGCTTGTGTTTCCTCTCTCACTGTGTCTCTCTCTGTCAAATAAATAAGTAAAATCTTTAAAAAATAAAAATTAAAAAATTAAAAAGGTTTAGTTATTTTACTTGAGAGAGAGAGCGTGGGGAAGGGGCAGAGGAAGAGAATCTTGAGCAGACTCCCCACTGAGTGTGGAGCACGATGGGGGGCTCTATCTCACCACCCTCAGATCATGACCTGAGCTAGAACCAAGAGTCAGATGCTTAACCAACTGAGCCACCCAGGCGCCCCAAGAGTGAAAACAACTTTTGGGGTGCCAGGGTGGCTCAGTCGGTTGGGCGTCTGCCTTCGGCCCAGGTCATGATTCCAGGGTCCTGGGATGGAGTCCCACATTGGGCTCCCTGCTGAGCGGGGAGCCTGCTTCTCCCTCTCCCTCAACCTGCCACTCCCCCTGCTTGTACTCTCTCTCTCTAATAAAAAAAAAAATCTTAAAAAAAAAGAAAACAACTTTTACTGTTTATTCATCTGTGTTATTTGAATTATTTGAGTATGAATTTGTATATTTGTAAAATTTTTTAAAAAACAAATAAGTATAGGGCGCCTGGGTGGCTCAGTTGTTAAGTGTCTGCCTTCGGCTCAGGTCATGATCCCAGGGTCCTGGGATCGAGTCCCACATCGGGCTCCCTGCTCAGCGGGAAGGCTGCTTCTCCCTCTCCCACTCCCCCTGCTTGTGTTCCCTCTCTCGCTGTGTCTCTCTCTGTCAAATAAATAAATAAAATCTTTAAAAAAAAAACAAATAAGTATACATTGAAAAGAAAAAAAAGAGAATATATTCAAGAGGTAAGACAGAACTTCCTAAGTAAGACATGAGACCCAGAAACCACACAGAAATAATGGACAGATCTGAGTCAAAAATTAAAAACCTTTCTCCAGCAAAAAAAGCATTAAAAACAAGTGCAAGTATCAGTAAGAAGTGGGAGACAATATTTATAACAAATATTCTGGACAAAGATTAATAACCCCAAAATAAATGAGCTCCTACAAATCAATAAGAAAAGAAAAAGAGACAATAAAAATGAGCAAGGGATTTACACATGCATTTCGCTAAGGAATGAATTACAAGGGACATATAAATGTGTATTAATTGAACTAATAATTGAAGAATTGAAGAAATGCAAATTAGTAAGAGATAAGGTTTTTTTACCTATCGGATTGGCAAAAATTCAGAAGATGCATATGATGTATGTCTAACTGATATAGGTGGGGAGAAAAGGCATGCTATTGATGGTTACATAAAAGATCACAGCACTTTGGGAAGATAGTTGTATACTATATGAACTATAGCAGTTCCATTTCTTGGACTCTCTTCTACAAATTCATAAAGACGTATGAATATATACACATATACACGTATACACACATTGCAGTACTATTTGTAGAAATACAAATACTAGAAATGATTTCAGGGATCATAAATGGAGACATCCATTAATACTAGGCATCTAGTAAGAAAAATATGATTGCTCTCTCTATATATTCACCTGAAAGGATGCCCATGATGTATTATTAAGGGAAAAAAAGCAAATTACAGATGAATATACTCCAAGTTTTGGTGCTCCCCTCACCTATGAAAAAGGGAAGCTGCATAGAGTATGAATGTGTCTGTATAAGCAGAGAAAACTTCTGGGAAGGATAGGAAATGCTGGACAGTTGTTGCTCATGGGAATGGGAATGGGACTGGAGAGTAAGTGGGGGCCTTTTCCTTTTCATTCCATATACATTCTTTTTCAAATGCGGTGAGCCTCTGGTTAATTGCTACCTGGTTTCGTAGGTCTTTTGGTAACCCTCAAGCACTACTTGCTTCACACACATTGAAAGTGGACTGGGGATTATTTCTTAGTGTTAGCAATTGTTTATTTCTTTTTTACTTGTTTACAGTGGAAAAAGTACCTTGGTTTAGGAGGCAATAGGTGACAAAGCATATTCCATAATTAATTAGGTTATGGGATCAATTAAATAAAGCCAAAATAAACCAGTTCAAGAGTATGTCATTAATAATATTTGTTCAAAGGCAAAAACCTACAAAAGTATGGTGTGGTACAGGATAGGTATTTGGTTTTTGTGGTTTAAAGAGTACTACTTCAGGGATAGGGAAATAATCAAAGACTGCCTATGCACAGTTACAGATGCTGTATTTCTTGATGGTGGTGGTGGTGATGATGGTGGTGATGGTGGTGGTGGTGGCGGCGGTGGTGGTGGTGGTGGCGGTGATGGTGGTGGTGGTGGTGGTGATGATGGTGGTGATGATGGTGGTGGTGGTGGCGGCGATGGCGGTGGTGGCGGTGGTGGTGGTGGTGGTGGTGGTGGTGGCGGAGACAAGAGGAGCCCTTCCATGGGCCTCACTCTGACCCGCTTTTGGCTATACCCATCCCTATTTTGCAGAGTCCCTTTAGCCAAAGGTTTGCCCATCCAGAGTGTGTTTCTGGCCTTCACATACAGGGAATAGATGAGTCTCTGCATTAAGTCTGTTGTCTCAGATGTAGACTGTGCTGTAGGTACATGCAACTCTGGGTCCAAGGTCTGGCCAAGAGGAGGCTGTTTTCAGGGATGAGATGGAACTTGGACATATGGGGTGGAAAAATATAGGGGGAGGGGTTGGGTGGGTGGGGAGAGGAGTGCTGGGTGCTGAGCGGGGCCAAGGGTGGGAAGGGAAGAGGGTGCCCTGGGTGCAGGACAGAGCCGGGTGGGAAGAAAATGGGGTGTGCTGGGCACAGGGCAGGGGCCAAGGGTGGGAAGCAGAACAGAGGTGCCTGCAGCCTGATGACACTGAAAGGTGCCCCACCTGAATAGGCAACATCTGCCTGGAAGAACCCTAGACCACTGCAGTGTTAAGAGAGCAGGGGGTGGGGTGGGTGGGTGTCAAAATGGGGCTGGGAACACCCAGTGCATGAAACACTTCAAAATATTTTCTTGTTTCCACCACATTTCTTATTGGACCCTTGAATTATTTAAAAGCATAATACTTACCTTCCAAGCCATTGGGTGTTTTAAAATTATTTTCACGATTTCTAACCTAGTTCCACTTGACTGATCATACCTTTAATACTGCACACCCCACATAACTTTCTTTTTCCCTGGCCCCTTTTTATATTTATATATAATATATATGCAGTATATATTATATTACATACAGTACTTATCACTTGCCGATAGACTACCACTTATCAAGGCCATTTCTCTACCCTTCTAAGCTCTGTGCTGTTTTTATTTTCTGTCCTCTTCCTAGAATGTAAGCCCCAGGATAGCAGGAATTTTTGCCTATTTTGTTCACTGATGTATATTCCTAGTGCTTAGAGTAGTTCATGATGCAAAGGAGACAATCAGTAAGTTTTTGCTGAACCATGCATGAACTCCAAGGTTGAGTTCCTTGAGGAAGAAAATACAAAATAGAGGCATCGGTGGCTTTCAAACGATGAATTTCCTCTCCATTAAGTCTTCCCAGGACTTTCCTTTCTTCCTTCTCTCAGAGGACTACAGCTCCTTGCCCATCCAGCCAGCCCAGGGTTGAGAATTCTGCCCTTCAGTTGGAAGAGTCATCCAAGACATGGCAGCCATTTTTCCCCCTCCTCCAAGCTCCATGCTTCTTTTCCCTCTTGTCACCCCTGGCACCTCTGGCTCAGCCCATTTGCACAAAAGTTTGCTTTGGGAAGAGGACTTTTAGCCTCAAAGGTCACTTTAGTTTACAAATACTCTGAGAATGAAACTCCTTTATACTGAAGACATTGGCTTTTAAGCCTGGGTTATGTGGGAAAGACAGAGGACAGAGGCGCACGTGACTCAGGAAAGAGAGGAAGCAAGAATATGCACACAGGCTTCATCAAATATTTTATTTCTTTGATTTGGTTGTGATAGTGCATTCATATTCTACCCTTTCTCCATGGAATGATTTAAAATGACTTACAAAGATACCGATATTTAAGCTCTATGAGAGCAGGGACTTGGTTTTATTCACACCTTAGTCATAGCTAGGCCTGGGACATGGTCAATTCTCAAGTGTTGGTTGAATGAAAGAATGAATGGTAAGACACTTGTCTAATCTGAATGAAAGCACAAATATTAGGCTCTGTGGGTCAAAATTGGATACTAACCCACCTCTGGACACAGAGAGTGCCAGAGGGAGTTCAGGCTTCTTTAGCTCTGTCTTGTGGTTTGATGGGCACTGGCCCTTCAAGGCCAGGTTAAGGCTAGTTTGCCTGAAAGGAATATTGTGTGTATATATGTGTGTGTGCGTGTGTGCGTGCGTGTGTGTGTGTGTGTGTGTGTGTGTGTGTGTGTATGTGTAGGACCTTGGTTGTCCATATCTTTGGTTGGGGTCAGACTTTGAACTGGGTTCTATATTACTCATTACCCTATCCCCTCTGTGACTACTACTACAAATCTAGCAAGTGGAGCCCAACAGGATCTTCAAGGAAGAGCAAAAACTCTCCAAATCCAGTAAGCCTCCATCTCCCCAAAAAGATTACATCCATACTTAGTATTGCCATTCAGAAACAAGTACAATATGTGTTTAGAATCTTGTCACAATCTCTCCACTTTGGATCTGCTTTCAAATACCAAACTATGAATGAGGTGGGTGCACAAGTCTCTAAGATGTTAGGGAGCTATAGCCTTTTCCAAGGAAGGAGACAGATGTCCTCCAGTACAATCTAGACCTACCTCTATGTTGTTGGATTGCCTTCATTCTCCTCTGTTGCTGCAAATGGTTAGCTAGCTAGGAGTGTGGGGTTTTCCTGGGGGGTGAATGGAGAAGTTTATGAAAGACTTAGGGAAGCATCACATATCTCTCCTTGACATCCTCTGTACCCTCACAAACAATGACTAATGAGGAACACATCACTGTGCAAGTAACTGGGCTTCACTTTAGCAGGAATTAAATGGTTTGTTCCCTTTCATAGTTGGCTCTTAATTTTTTCCCCCAATTTTCTTTCTCTGTGTCCTTCCTTCCCGTTCTGTTTCTTGATTAAAAAAAACAAACAAACCATAATCCCTGTTCTGATAACCTAAGAAATATCCTAATATAGCCTATGTGATTCCATTACAGGTAGTGAAGTTCTGACTTCAAAATGAATCGTTGAATCAAATTCTGCACACTAATGAAGGAATTATTCTACAAGCTTCTGCCAATAGCAGATATGCCAAAATTATGTTACAAAACACATTTCTCAGAAAACCAAACAAAGGAAATAGGAAGGAACAGGCAAAGCCCTTTTTTTTTCTTTTATTTCCCCTTGTTGCCCAATTTTCAGCTTTCATAAGGTCATTTGAAAAAGGACAAGATTCTGGAGACTTGGGTGTCTACTTATTTGATCATATTTTTTGTAGTTCCTTCTCTATCTTTACCTTCTCTATTACGGTTTGTGCTCATTTAGAATATGAACAATATTGTTACCAGATGGCCTTACAGTGGCATCACCAAATAGGTCTTTTCTACAACAGCCTGTAATGAGAGTCTAAAACATAGCTTGTAATTCTCAAAGGGTTTAGTTAGCATAGATGCCATCTTATCTGGGGAGGTTGAGACTTACTGTATTTGAAGAGTTTTGGGTCTTTCTCAAAGGAATTGTTGGCTCCACTTGCAGGGAAGTCACAGAGGCAATGGGGTAACAAATGAAAATGGAACTCTCCATTCAAAACATAATGTGAGTGGCTTCCCAACCCCCCAGTCAAGCAAGTTCCCCTCTTTTCTCTATGAGAAGGGAAGTGGGTTTATCTATGCAAAGATGGGGATGGGGTGAGTGAATGCAGGAGAGAAGGAGACAAAGTGATGACGAGGGAAGAATGGAACAGAATTTCTATGCCCTAGGTGCTGCTGATTCTCCCCCAAATGGAGCTTGTGTCTACAGTGATGGCCTGAGGTTTGCTTTCATAGATTGGGCTTGGACTCTCTCTTCCTTGGCGTTGCCATCCTCCTGACTTTCAGGCTCCCTCATCTCTAGGCCCTTGCTCACAGGATGTTGTGGCTGAGTTCACTACTACAAGAAAGAGCACATTCAGTTTCCATCTGAGACTTTCTGCATAATTTTTGGGAAATTCAAGAAGAGATAAGAAAAGGGAACAGAAAAGAAGAGAAAAGCACTTTAGGTCTCTATTTCTTAATTTCCCTTCAAGAAAACTTAAGTTGAAAGCTTCCACAATGGGTAAGTAGCTTGAATTTTGCCTGAGCTAATTAGGTATTGATATGTAGTTGCCAAGTTCTACGGTTAGGCATGATATCCGAGTACACAGGACCCAAATGAACTAAGTTTTTTTCTACGTTCTTTTATTTCTAAAAAAATTAAATCAAATTCGTGGAGCTTTGAATAAAACAGTACACCAGCAAAGAAAATAAATGCACTGAAAGTGGAAAAAAAAAAAAAAGAACCTGCTGTTTGATTTACATCATTTTATTAATGGGTTAGTCAACATTTACTCAGAGCCTACTGGGCACAGAATGTAATAGACATGTGGGAAAATTAAAAAGATATGGGAAGATATTTTTTCTGCCTGTAAAAATCCAACTAATTTAGTGTAATGAAAGACACCAACTAAAGACATCTGAGAACACCTAAGAATACAAATAATGGGAACCTGGCGATGTTTGCTAAGGTCACATTAGTTTCAATTGTCCATGATTGCTGAAGGGCTGGCTCAATGAGCGTATCCTGAGACCCACGTTGCAAGCACTCCATTGGGGATGTTGTGGCATCTCCCTGGCTAAAATCAGTCTAACAACAGACCTCACCTCTCTTAGTCACTACAGGAACAACTGTATAGCGGAGTGTGGTGACCCTAAAGGGCTGCTTTCATACCCATAATGCCTGATTTTATTTAACTGATGATACAGTCGTGGCCATTTAGGGATTTCTGCCACAGGCTTTGTGACTATACCAGCTCAAGACTCTTCTATCTCCTTTAAAGTCAGAAGAAAAATAAGTGACACTCGCTCTGAAGACACTACGGGTAACACTCAAGTCTCTCTTCTGCCTCTGTTTGGCCAGCTCACGTTTTTGTGGGTTTTATGTGAAATTAAGCGTCATTCTGGATAAATCTGATTTTTCAAAGGGAGTGGAGCTTTCTTATCTGTGCTTCCTGCTGGCAGAAATCAGGAAAGCTGCCAACAATCTGGCCAAGAACTCTGTTTTGAACGAGAAAGTCTACAGGGTGGGTCCTGACTTGTCACTAGTGTTTCTGGGTCTTCTGGGAACTGTCGTATTGAACTGCCTGTTCTTTTATTTTTATTTTTTTAGAGATTTTATTTACTTATTTGACAGAGAGATACACAGTGAGAGAGGGAACACAAGCAGGGGGAGAGGAGAGGGGGAAGCAGGCTTCCCGCTGAGCAGGGAGCCCGAGGTGGAGCTTGATCCCAGGACCCTGGGACCATGACCCAAGCCGAAGGCAGACGCCCCACGACTGAGCCCCCCAGGCACGCCGAACTGCCTGTTCTTTTGAGTGGAGTGCCTTTGAGGCCCCCTGAGCGACTCTGACCAAGGAGTCTCAGAACACCTGTGTGGAAGGACGGCTTTGTCTTAAATCCATTGTGGATCAATATTTGTACAAATAATAATAAAATAAATAGAAAAATTCAATTTAAAAAAAACCTCCAAAGACATACAAAACCCAAGCTCAATTCCTTCCTTCTTTCTTTTTCTTTTAATTCAGCAGACACAAAACAATTCTGCCGAATTGCCATAAAAGTTCTAAATGCTCACTTTGTTTCTGTACTTATCTCATTGCAGACTGGTTACAAACAATGTGCAGAATGGAACAGGAACTGGTCTCTGGGTTGTAGTTTGAGTAGCATTGGCTTAAAAGATGAGGGGGCTGTGAATTATTTTCAAACTAGGAGCCTTTCAACTAATTGTTCGAGAGCCAGAGAGCAGACCCCTTCTAGCTCCTTTCGTGTAGCTTTTTATTCTGACTTAAATCAGAGCTTGCAAATGTGAAATCAACCATGCTTGTCCCTAAAAGCCAGTTGCCATCTTTCCTGGCCTCCCAGCTGAGAGGCAAGCTCCTTCTGGATACTCCCATAGAACCATGTCATGCAGTGTCTTACCTCTTTCACTAAACTACAAGGTCTCGTTCAACAGTGCTCAACAGTACGGGGAGGAAGAACAAAATGATAAAGTAATACTAAGTATATGCACTGGAAAATATGCAAGCACATTACCTATCAGATTTACAAATACTGCTGAGAGTGTCCCAGGCAATGTTGCTCTCACCAGTATCTTCACAGGAGAAAGACTTGTGGAGAAAACCAGAGCGGGGAGAAAAGATGAATATACTCAGTCACTAGACCCGGCACAGTAAACAAAACTGCAGGCCACGATTCTCCATATGGAAAGATTAGGGAGATACCTCGGCACCAAGGAAACAGCCCAGGAGCTGGAGTCCCCAGGCCTGGCACCATGTCCTGGGGGCCCTGCCCTTCCTGCCTCCCCTACCCGATGGCACGTGTGTCCTGGGTGGGCCTCCCTCACCCTCTGCCTTAGTTCTCATCCTGGGCTTCTCAGCTCAGCCCTGGTTTTCTCAGAGGGGCCTTTCCTTCTCTCCCCCGTGTCCTCTCTTTAGAAGCACAGGGACTTCTCCCTTTCTAGTGATTATAATTTCTCCTGATATTTTTGTAGGTGGTTACTTGTCTTGACGCTCTAAGCCCGGTGAGGGAGGGACTCATGCCTGGGTTGTCCCTCCCCGCACGTACCGGGCTTGGCATAATGCTTGCAACTCGAGTCCCAGTAGCTGTTTAATGACAGCCCAGCCACAACAACGACGCTATGTGCCATCTTTTCTTTTCTCTCCCTATTTTTGCTCATAATCTTTTCATTCAATGAATTGGGTTTGATCGGGTGGAATCATAAAGCAACTTAATTTTATCTGTTTCATTGTTCCTTCAAACCCACTCTCTGAGCTTTTTTTCCCTGCCACTGGAGATGATCTTAGGCAGGTCCTGTAGCTTATAAAGTCAGTCATAGGTCATAAAAAGTCACTGGCAGGGCACCTGGGTGGCTCAGTCAGTTAAGCGTCTGCCTTCGGCTCAGGTCATGATCCCAGGGTCCCGGGATCGAGTCCTGCATCGGGCTCCCTGCTCAGCAGGGAGTCTGCTTCTCCTTCTCCCTGTCTTTCTCCCCAGCCCTCCCCCAATACTTGTGCTCTCTTTCTCAAATAAATAAATAAAATCTTTAAAAAAAGTCACGTGCAGTCACAAGAGCGGATATATTAGTATATTTAACTTTATTCAGTTAAAGCTGAAACCAGGGCCCTGAGAAAAAGCTGTGGATGTTTGCCCAACCTTGGCTCCTCTGGCTGGAGGGGCGGCCCTGGGGCCCCATGCACAGTGGGCCTGGAATGCCCGCACACAGTGCCCAGTGAGGGGAGGGCTGGGGGCAATGTGTTGGCACCCCCGCCGCCCCCAACTGCACTTTTCCAATTGAATTTTCTGTAGGCTGGGGTGGGGTGGTGGTCTGTGCCTGCAAAACTGCCTCACAGCCTCTTCACCCTGAGCTGGGAGGCGTCCCTGTACTGGGCGTCCCTGGTACTTGTCCCTGCTCTAGAACTTTCCCCACGGTTGATATTATTGCCTGGGATGTCTGCCTCTCACACTAGACTGTGGGCCCTTGAAGGTAGGGACTGAGTTCTAGGAATTTTTGTATCCCGGTTAAATCCAGAAAAAAGTTGATTTGTGTTATTGAATAAATTAAAATACTTCCTGAGCTATTTTACTTTGCGTGATTAATATTCTATACTTAGAACTTTATCTTTGTAAAACTCCTTGGAAGGAAGATCAAATCAAATGATCCTCTTCTGAGGGCAGGCTTGGCTGGAGGAGAAGGTGCGTGGTAGGACACAGGGAAGAACAGGCATGCCATCAGATAGACCTGCGTTCAAAGCCTGGCTCTGTCACTTGCTAGGTCCCTTCATCTTTCTAAGATTCAGTTTCTGTAAAATGGGGCTAAGAATGGTCCCTATTCATAGGGTTTCTGTGGAGGATCAAAATAAGGGGGGGAGCACTTAAAATAATAACTGGGACATGGTGAGACTTCAGTAAACACTACCAATCTTTACTGAATTTCATACAAAGGATTAATCAGGTTTTTTCAGTCCTTATATTGTTTTTACACTAAGAAAAATGCTGGTAACTGTGACATGCTATTGATTGAAAAACCCCACTCTTTATCCAAGATGCTAAAGTATGGGAGGAGTACATTTTAGAATCAATAAAGTGCAATATTATTGTGCCTTATGTAAAAAAAAAAAGATTGTGGAGGATAAATAATGAGCTGTGGGAGGTATTTGGGGGACTGAGGTAGGAGAGGCCAGTCCTTTGCTATATGAGGATATAAAAATGCAAATATCTCTTCCCCATTTCTTTCATTTCAGATGCAAGACGCTAGCCATTGGAGCCCTGCTGCACACAGGAACGATGAAGATACAGTGTAATTAATATAAGCTATCCGCTCACGAAGAGACATTTGCAGAGCTAAAGGACAGTCAGAGCAGGGTGGGAACCCATCAAAACTAAGCTACTCAGAAATGAGGATCACAAAGGGTAAAAAAAAAAAATCCTACATAACTGAACGCTTCAGGTTTTAAGGCAATTGGTAATATCAAGAAGAAACAAATTTCAAATGCGTTTAAAGTCAAATTCAGATCAATGAGCGAAGCTCTCTGGACCAACATTCCCCTCAGTGCCCGCCACCGGCCAGCCTAATGCATCAAATCACAGTCTCGTGCAGGTCTTCTGTTTGGAATTTTGGACCTCATTGTGTGAAATGTGAGAGTACTATTTTAGATGCCAAGGCAGATCCCGAAAAACAGCTGAAATAATCAATGCGGGGGAAAAAAAAATCCCAGGCTGAAAGTCTTTCCTTTTGTAGAGAATTTGTGACATTAAAAAAAAAAAAAGAAGAGGAACAAATGTCAAGGGCGGCTGGGTTAATGAGTACAGAGAGTACAGCTGCTCTTACCTCTGGAGACGGGAGCGCTGATGTGGATGGAGCGTGAGCGGAAAATTAGGGTGGTGATTGCAGCAACCCCTAACGGGCACTTACTGCACATCAATATATGATGGGGTGGGATTGGCACCGCCTGCTGAACAAGAGACGCTGGACTGTAATTAGAATGTTGGCTCTCATCAAAATACAGTAAAACAAGGAAAGCAGTGATTACTTAAACCTGAAGCTACAGTCCACAAGATGGCTTTGCTTTCGAAATTCTTTATTGTTTCAGCGTTCATTAACTCCTCCCTCCCCCCCTCCCCCCCCCCCCCCCCCCCCCCCCCCCCCCCGGCAAAAAAACCCCACAGGCCATACAAAATTAAGATGCTTGGTAAAGAAGAATACGGGAGATGAGCCTGAGCTGTCTGTATAATGGCCAGTGTTTAGAGATGGGCTCCATAAATTTCAATGAGAATCACTGTGGAGTATTTCTCGTTTTGCTAAATGGCTATCTCCCTATCTCCATCTTATTCCGCGGTACCATTGTTTCTGCACAGAGGCAGAATTGTCCCACCTTATCGTAATATCAACAGAAAAATTACTTCTAGGTGTGAACCAGGGCTTTCTACTCACTGAGTGCACTTACGTAAGTTCTTGTTGAAGATAAAGTTGAACCAAGCCTTGCTTCTTTTCTGTTTTTGTTTTTGTTTTTAAGATTTATTTATTTATTAGAGAGAGCGAGCGAGTGTGTGCATGGAGGGTGGGGAGAGGCAGAGGGAGAGGGAGAGAGAGTCTTTAGCAGACTCCACACTGAGCACGGAGCCTGAGGTGGGGTTTGATCCCACAACCCTGAGATCATGGACCTGAGCCAAAACCAAGAGCCAGTTGCTCAACTGGCTGTGCCACCCAGGCACCCCAAGCCTTGCTTATTTTCTTTTGAATTTTTCAAAGCTTCCCATGTGTATTAGGATTTAGGTATATTACCAGTCTTCTAACGTTCCTGGTAGTCTTCTAGACCTTAATCCTACAGAATGGAATTTACCTTTTTTTCCTCAAAATTTTATTTAAGTTCTAGTTAACATACAGTGCAATATTGGTTTCAGAGTAGAATTCAGTGATTCATCACTTACATATAACACTCAGAGTTCCTCACAGTGTCCTCTTTAATAACCATCAGCCATTTAGCCCATCCCCCACCCACCTCCTTCCATAAACCTTCAGTTTGTTCTCTATCATTAAGAGTCTCGTATGGAGACGGACCATGAGAGACTATGGACTCTGAGAAACAAACTGGGGGTTCTAGAGGGGAGGGGGTAGGGGGATGGGTTAGCCTGGTGATGGGTATTAAAGAGGGCATGTACTGCACGGAGCACTGGGTGTTATACGCCAACGATGAATCATGGAACACATCAAAAACTAATGATGTAATGAATGGTGATTAAGATAACATAATAAAATAAAATTTAAAAAAAGTCTCTTATGGATTGTTTCTCTCTCTCTCTCTCTTTTTTCCCCCTTCCCATATGTTAATCTGTGTTGTTCCTTAAATACCACACATGGGTGAAATCATATGGTATTTTTCTTTCTTTGACTGATTTATTTTGCTTAGCATAATACACTGTAGCTCCATCCAAGTCATTGCAAATGGCAAGATCTCATTCCTTTTGATGGCTGTATAATATTCCATTGTGTATATATACCACATCTTCTTTATCCATTCATCAGTCGATGGATATTTGGGCTCTTTCCATAGTTTGGCTATTGTTGATAATGTTGGTTTATAAACTTCAGGGTGCATGTATCCCTTTGAATCAGTATTTTTGTATCTTTTGGGTAAATATCTACTTGAGCAATTGCTGGGTCGTAGGGTACTTCTATTTTTTTGAGGGACCTCCAGAGTGGCTGCACCAGTTTGCATTCCCACCAACAGTGCAAGAGGGTTCTCCTTTCTCCACATCCTCGCCAACACCTGTCGTCTCCTGTGTTGTTAATTTTAGCCATGGAATTCACATTTTAAAAACCACACTTAATTTTTCATTCTTCATGTACTTAGTATATATAGTATAGACATTTTCCCTTTCTGATCTAAGTAACAAATGACCTGTATCTTATTGTTTTGTTTGTTTGTTGTGAATGAAATTGGCAAGAAAGAGAAAAGGACCACTCTAATTGGTCAGGAGGTCACTACTAACATAAATCAGTCTGGTAAAACTGCATTTAAAAAATTATTCTCTAATCATTCTCATAAAAAATCTTTATTATAGTTTCTCATATTTGATGAAGGAAAAAAGGATTAGTTCAGAATTCAATCAGCAAGTAGACAACAGAGTAAGGAACTTAGTCTTCAGATTTTAGTCCATTTCATGCATTACCCACACTTAGTGTATATCCCACACACACTGTGACAGCCAGTCCTTCCGGTCCACTTGTAGAATTGTAACTCGTAGGACATTTTATAAGATTAGTTCAAGTTTATTGATAAACATTGCTTTAATACACTCTTTTCTTATCCCAGGTAAATATTCTCATTCATCTGATGGAGTTTGATTCTTCCCATTAGAAGGTAAGGAATTCCAAGCAACTAAAAATTCTCTAGAAGTTGTATACGCCACCTAAATGAAACTATGGTTTCACAAACCCTAGGTATCTGATTTTAAAAAATCATTCTTTAGAAACTATACATGCTATTTACTGCTTTTTATAATTATTGGATCACCTAAGTGTAAATGATTCAGTACAGACTTGGATGTTTGATTTATGAACATTTGTGCTGGATAAGTATGCTTGCAGTCTTACAATGATCAAATGGCTGTAATGTTGGCTTGAAGATTTCATGTAACTTTATTCGTCTGCCTACTCAAGGTACCAACCATGAAACACTGTACTTGCATTGGAGAGCATGAGTGCTCAAAACCTTGTATAATGAATGGATCATACATGGAGAAGTAGTAACAACTAAAATTATATAACACTATTAGCCATTCCTTTACTGTGTTTGTCACAATCTTATGAGCTGATAACTAACATTTAGTGAGCATCAGGCATGGAGCTATGCACAATTTATGTGCACCATCTTAGTTTGCAGAATTACCTTGTAGGGTAGGTGTTATTACATATCTCCGGAAACTGAGGCACAGGCATTAGATCACACAGAATTATCAGGGGAGGAGTCAAGATTTGGACTCTCGTCTGCTAGTCTTATCATTACGTGCCTATTAATGTTAACAGAACTCAACAACGTTATCACTTGAATTGGTTGAAGTTTGAATCTTCAAAAGAGAATATATTTTTTTTCTTTGGCTCACTTACCCTCAAAGTTACTAATAGTCATGATTTAGACTATGTGATGGACCTAAACCTCTGAATTTTTTTTTTTTCAGATTTGCTTGTTTTCAGGACACCCAAATGTTTGATTTCAGCCTTAAGCAAACACAGTATTTCCACTAAAAATAGGCTAGACAAATTGGCTTAGCCTTTTCCCTAATGGCATTGAATAAAGCTGGTTAATGTGTGGCACGTAGATACCTAATAGAGCTTTTAGTAAAGCAAATCATGCTTAAACCTAGGACTAGTCTGTCTTTTAAGTACAAGGCTCTCCGCTGTCTTCACAAGATAGAGCGAACCCACGGAGGTGCGGTGCTTTCTATAGATGGCTAATAGCTTTAAAAAAGTGCTCAGTAACCAGATTAACAAAGCACTGTTATTAGGAACTTGTCTCCTTGCCTCATTTCATCCTAATGGATTGAGCTATATACCCAGGATTTCTTTTTTTTTTTAAGATTTTACTTATTCATTTGAGACACAGAAGTACATAGAGAGAAAGAGAGAGAGAGAGCATGAGGAGGGGGAGAGGCAGAGGGAGAAGGAGAAGCAGGCTCTCCGCTGAGCCAGGAGCCTGATGTGGGGCTCAATCCCAGGACCCTGGGGATCATGACCTGAGATGAAGGCAGATGCGTAAGCATCTGAGCCACCCAGGCACCCCTATACCCAGGGTTTCTAAAGCACCTAGAGACTTAGTCCAACCCCATTCACTCTTTTCATGACCTGGGTTACTAGTCTTTCATTTCCCCAACTAATACTTGTTAATGTCTGCTTTTAAATTCCCAAACCTGTCTTGTGTTGAAATTTTTATAGTAGATGACTCTTAACTGAATCACCTATCACAACAAGGGTGATCTTTGGAGAGAACCATCTGTTTAAGCATTACCCTAGAATTTCCCCCCCAGGATTACTTTTGAAGCCACTCCTTTAAAAATGTAAACAGGTGGACACTCCCCACTGGCTGCAGCCTGTCCTGCAGCCTCCCAGTCTCCCGTGGCCACCTCCCCCAGGCATGGCAGGGCCTCGCCTCACTCTTGCAACAGCATGGCACAGCACGCTCAACTTCATGCTCAGCATCAAAGCTGATGGTGAGACCATTCTAAAAGGTCTCCAGTCCATTTTCCAGGAGGAAGGGATGACAGAGTCTACACAGCTGGCAAGACCATGGTTATTTAGCGACCTACATAAACAAAAATGGCAGCCTTGCCCATTTGAGCATTTACCCACATGGATTGGTGGTGTTGGACCTTCAGAGTTATGATAGTGATTCACAAGGCCAAGAAGTTGACAGTCTTTTGAACAAAGTAGAAGAATGAAAGAACTGAAGACAGTATTGGGTGGGGGAAGCGATTACCACCCATTGATTGAGGAGGGGCCGTGGACAGATACTGGCCCACAGCTAATGGTTGCCTGCTTGAGTATGACATAGATGAAGTGGTGTATGATGAAGATTCACCTTTTTTTTTTTTTAAAGATTTTATTTATTTGACAGAGAGAGACAGCGAGAGAGGGAACGCAAGCAGGGGGAGTGGGAAAGGGAGCCTGATGCGGGGCTCAATCCCAGGACCCTGAGATCATGACCTGAGCCGAAGGCAGTCGCTTAACCAACTGAGCCACCCAGGCGCCCCTGATGAAGATTCACCTTATCAGAGCATTAAAATTCTACACTGGAAGCAATTTGGGAATATTCTCACCTTGGCGGGGATGTTAATCTGGCGGGGAGTGATGTAGGTATACCCAGGCTATCATGGCAGTGGAAAAGACTATACTGGCAAAGATGCACTGATTCCAGGGGGCGGAGATGGGGACATATTATGTGAAGGTGTCAAACTGAAACCAAAGATGGTCACTGTGGTAGAGATTGACCAAATGTTGGTCGATGGATGTAAGAAATACATGCAAAAAACATGTGGTGACACCTGAGACAATCTTAAAGGAGACTGCTCTCAGGTCCTAACAGAAGACTGTATCCTAGGGCTGAAGAGAGAGTTTGCTGTTGTGATAAATGATTTGATAGCAGTTCCAATCTCTACATCTCTAGAAGATTCCACATGGGAGTTTCTCAGACTGATTCTTGACCTCTCAATGAAAGTACTGAAACAGGATGGGAAATACATGACACAGGGCAACTGTGTCAATTTGACAGAAGCCCTGTCACTCCATGAACAGCTTGGGTGCCTGTATTGTCCTGTGGGATTCTCAGAGGTCATCTCTTCTGTCACACTTGGGATTGTGGGTATTTTACAGTTTGTAAGAAAGCTGAACCTTGAAGACCAGTATCCCCTAATCATGTGTGCTGCAAATAGCCCTCCTAACCTTCATATGCTGTACATGACACTGAAATGAGTCTGGCAGTTGTGAATTCAAGTTTTCTTTAATTATTTTTAATTTAAAAAAAGCAAATGGAAAAGTATATTTTGATGAGGTAGGGTGTTACTTTTTTTAAAAGTCAGCTGAAGGATGATTAGACAGCACAAGCAAAGGCTGGTAAATGCACGGAACCCCTAGAATGTGATTTTTGTTAGTTTTTTGTGTGGGCTTTTTGTTTTTGTTTTGGCAGACTTCAAATTTGGTCGTTTGGAGGCATGAACATCATTGTTTTGTTCTGGAGGGAAATTCTTGATGGTGTTTTGTTTCCTAAAAAATTTACTTAGATACTAAAATTTGGTGCTTAAGAGAGTTAAGAAAAACCAAATAGCAATGCTTCAAATAAAATTATGAGAAAACAATGCAAACAGGTGATCAGTGTAACTATCTTCTTAAAAACAATATTTGTTGTCCATATGTAGACAGGCAGTAGAACTAGTTTTCAGTGAAAACATCTGGAAACACCTTCTAGACACAAGATGTCAATGGCTAGTGCTAACAAAATGTGCAGCAAAAAATGTCTCTCTCCCATTTCTTCTACACAAGCTTTGCTTCAGGATTAGTTCTGATTTTGACTGTGTAGAATTACTGAATTTTAGAAGAATGCACGTAAGGCTTTTGTTCCAGAATAGTCCACCTGGACCACCCACAATCATATTCTAAAATGCATGCAAAAAGGCATTTTACAGAGGCAAACACTGACTCCCAAAATGGCAAAGCAACTAGTTCAAGTTTATTCAATGAATCTGACAGCTGTCCCAGCTCATGGTCCTACATGCTGCCATCAGGCTTCAAAGCTGATCTGAGGCCGGGTGACGGTGACACACTCTGCAAGATCTGGAGGCCAGTAAAGACTTTCCTGAGAGCATTTGGGGTGAGGGGATCTAGAGCTTATATAATTTACAATTACACTTGTGTATATATGTGTGCCTATAAAGTTTTAGCTACATACAAAGGGCTTTTTTCTTTCCTTTTCCCAAACCTATGGTATGGTATGGTATGGTGTAGAACACAATGCTGTTAAGTAATTCCATACAAAGAAGTTTCCACAGCCCAAAGAGATGGGAAACACTGCATGTTATATCCCCATTGCAAACATTCTTGGTGGATCAGGAAGCGTATTTGCATATAAAGGGTTGAACAGTCCTGTAGTAAAGAAATACCTTTTTAACTCCGTAGTCTCTGAATTTGGTTATTGACCATTTTTCCCCCCTCAGTAGCTCTCAGACATTATATGAAACTAATTTTTTTTTGCCGAACACTTTTTTGGGAAAGGCTATTCTAAATGTCTATCAAGAGTACACTCTTTAAACATGGTACATTTTAATGAGATTATGTCTTAAGATAGCATAAAAACTTGTTAACAATAAACAAAACGTCCAGGATACAGCTTGTGAAAGTAAAAATTTTATTATGATTGATTTCTCAATGTATAGTTCAATATAATGCCAGTTTTTAACGGCAAAAATTTGGTTCCACTGAAACTCCATGATGCTACAGAGAGCTACTACTTTTTCCAGGAAGTAAACAGCTGGAAATAGAAAAGCACAACTTTCTAGCAGCATGGCAACTTATTAAACTGCAGACCTAACAAGCCTGCAACTTTTATACTAAAAATGGCACAAACATGAGCTGGTGACAAAAGTGAGAAATGGAGAACAAGATGTGAACACCAAAAGGAGCAGTATAGGTACTGTGAAGACAACAAAAAACCAAATATAGCTATAAGAATTTTGAAGGATAATTATAGAAAAGGGAACCAAATGTTTTACTCAAATATTTTTTAGAGCCTTTCTGTAGAGATACAAATATATATATATATTTATCCAAAAATATGTTTTATACAGATAAATGCTTCTCAATTAAAGATGGGACCAAAGCTATAGTTATAACATAAAGCACTGTCTTTTGTAAGACTATTTATCCAACTGAATTTTCAATTTAAGATTAGTGCAGTAAATGTTTTCCAAATATAATTACCCGACTTTTTTTTATAGATATAAATCAAGTAGGCATTATTTTTAAAAAGGGTTTGCAGGTTAAACAATATTCTTCTAAGATGCTGTGCATATCGACCTTATAACAAGCCCCATTAAGAATCATTATTAATAAACATATCAAAAAGGGCTATAGTCAGATTTGCTTCTTTATAGTAAATATTTAATTTTCTGATTTCCAGTTTACAAGTGTTGAAAATGTGGAAGAAAGATTTTACTTCACAGGTACTTTTATGTTCATGTATTTTGATTCAATATATATGGCAATAAATCTCCACACATCGTAACCAAGAGTATGTTTTCTTTTTTTTAAATGGGGATGTAACATTAACAACCATTACCTATAAAATAAAGCACACAATTATTTTAGTGAATTTACAAATCTTTTTTCCCAGGTGTAAAGACTACAAAAATTCCTAAAAATTAGAGAACACTGAAAACATATTAAAGTTTGACTTCCAACTTTATAGTATTTCCATTTTACCCTGAAAGATAACTTAAAAAATATGACCTTGCTGGAACAGGCCATCTTGCTAATATAAAAAATTGGTGAGAGCAAGAAATTTTACCACTGATATGTAGAATTTTTGTAAATAGTTATCTCTCCAAATCATTAGAAAAACGTTCAAAGGTAAAAAACAAAATAAAATATGGTGGTGGTCCCTAAACTATTTTGAAGGCAGGTAGCTTAGTCTAAGCTAAAATATTTTTCTCACTCATAGTAATCATCCTTCCCTCAAATGCCCTTTAAAAAAATGCATGAAACAGTACAACAGCAAGAATCAAAGAGCACAAACTGTATTTTCAAGGACAGAAAAAATCTCTAGTGCTGAAAGATATAGTAAAAAGCAGATTTCTTTGGGGACATTAATCAATTAGATTATAATTCATTATGAAGATTTCTCTTTTCTATTACGGGGGGAGTCCGCTCCATTTGAAGTTACTGTTCCATTTACACCATTTTCTGAAAAGAGAAAAGAATCAGTATTACTCTCTTTTATAAAGAAATGCAAATAGTATCGTATTTATACATAAAAGTACCTTCAGAAAAGAAAATTTAAAAACCCAATAAATATCTGTATGCCCTTACGTAAAACTTATTTGGCAGTAATAAACCTTTACTAGTATTTAACCAATCATAAAACCTGGTAACACGTTAAACATAATAAACTAAAAGTAGCAA
The DNA here is from genome assembly GCF_009762305.2 of Zalophus californianus. Lineage (NCBI taxonomy): Eukaryota > Metazoa > Chordata > Mammalia > Carnivora > Otariidae > Zalophus > Zalophus californianus. The sequence goes on from NC_045598.1 coordinate 129,897,027, forward strand.
AATTTTTAAAGATTTTATTTATTTGAGAGAGAGTGTGTGAGGGAGAGGGAGAGAGAATCTGAAGCAGACTCTGCCCTGAGCACTGAGCCCAACATGGGCCTTGATCCCACAACTGTGAGATCATGACCTCAGTTGAAACCCAGAGTCAGATGCTTAACCAACTGAGCCACCCAGGTGCCCCTAAAAGTAGCACATCTTAAAAAAATAACTGTCAACTGCATCTCAGTAAAAAATAAAGCAATTACTATTGAAAGCAGAAAAAAGTGACAGAGAGAAGACAGAAAACTCTAAAAAACAATGACAAGAATTTTAAAATAGTAGTCTTAAGAGCAGTACTTTTGGTAGCAATAAAGAACCTTTTCACATTTGTCTGTAAACAAAGTTCTTGGGGTTATGTTTCTTTCTAAGACATAAAGTCAGTGTTCAGGATAACTTATGTTTAGGAGTGTACTATGGCTGCCTTCTTCAAGGTATGATGGAGATACCTACTGATCGATCGATTGATCTAGAATTATTGTTAGACTAACCCTCCCTCCAAAAATATCCATAAAAGTTGGAATACAAAAATGCCTGTTTGAAGGAAAAAAAAAAACCTGAAGGCTGTTCTGCGTATTTCTCCCATAAGGTATGTGACAATTACTGAATGTGCACACACAAAGCAAAACTCAGAGAAATCAAGCAGCAAGCAACTCCTATGCAAGTACAAAGCTAAACAGAGAACTGCTTAGTCTCATAATGACAGCAAGAAAAAAATCTGAATCCAGAGTCTGTCAGAGAAGACAGACTGTACAAATGGTTGATGTTCTAGGAATGAGGGCAAACTGGGAATAGATCAGTTTTGACAGGATAGAATGATCTACCCATATTCAATCCAGAGCCTCTATAAACTCGTCTAGAACCTACACACATTTTTACCATAAAACGTCCAGTATTCAATTAAAAAATTGCCAGGCATCCCGGAAAGCAAGACCAAATGACTAAAAACTAAGAGAAAAAAAATGCATCAGGAATAGAGCGTTGCTCTTTTCAGCCAGCACCAAGTGATGGGCATCTGTTGGGATAACTGGCACAAGCCCTGCAACACCAGGGGCAAGAGAAAGCCCTTCCACAAGAAGCAGAAGTATGAGCTGGGATGCTCTGCCCCATACACACAGTCCCAATCTAGGGAAGCAATAAGAAGTACCCTGCCTTGAGGCTGGGTGTGAGAATTTCCCCTGGTGCTCTGAGTGTTGGAAGCACCAAAGAGGCATTATTGATACTGTCTATAAAGGATCCAACAATGAATTAGTAGTCCACACCAAGACCCTGGTGAGGAACTGTACTGTGCTCATTGACAGCACACCATCCTGACAATGGTATGATTCCCACTATGTACTACCTCTGGGCTGCAAGAAGGGGGTTAGGTTGACTCCTAAGGAGGAAGAGATTTTTTTTTTTTTTAAGATTTTATTTATTTATTTGACAGAGAGAGACACAGCGAGAGAGGGAACACAAGCAGGGGGAGTGGGAGAGGGAGAAGCAGGCTTCCCGCCAAGCGGGGAGCCCGATGCTGGGCTCGATCCCAGGACCCTGGGATCATGACCTGAGCCGAAGGCAGACACTTAACGACTGAGCCACCCAGGCGCTCCAGGAGGAAGAGATTTTAAACAAAAAAGAATCAAAGAAAATTCAGAAGAAATATAATGAAAGAAAAAAGCAAGCAACAATGAGCAGTCTTTTGGAGGAGCAGTTCTACCAGAGCAGGCCTCTTGGGTGCATTGCTTGAAGACCAGGCCAGTGTGGCTGAGCGGAGGGCTATGTGCCAAAGGGCAAGAAACTGGGGTTCTATTTGAGGAAAATCAAGGTCCAGAAAGCAAATAAATCATCCTCCCTATCTTCAACTCATGTAATAAAGATGTTTACTGTTGAAAAGAAAAGAAAAGAAAAAGAAAAGAGAAAAGAAAAGAAAAAGATCCTCAGCTGATCCACATCTGGAGCTATCAGATAGGGATATTAAAAGAACAATGAGTAATAAAAATAAATGAAAAGATGGAGAATTTCATGAGAACTAAAATCTTTAATCCTAGAACTGGAAAATACAGTAACTGAAAATATAGACTTAATAGATGAATTTAATAGCAGATTAGGCACAACAGAAGAAATCAATGAACCAGAAAAAATACTTAGATTGAAACTCAGAAAAAAAAGGGATAAAAATGCAGAAAAGCATGGATAGGGTAAAAGGGTTTAAAACATATATTGGAGTCCCAGAAAGACAGGAGAGAGAGAATGGGGCAGAAGAGTATTTGAAGAAATTATGGTCAAGAATTTCCCAAAAATGATAAAAGAAGCCAAGCCAAGATTCAGGAAGTTCTATATGACAGAGAATAGGATAAATACAAAGAAAATCATACCCAGGCACATCAGTATAATTCCAAAAACAAAGACAGTAATTATCAGACAATTAAATCCAATTATATGCTGCTGACAAGAAATGCAATTCATATTTAAGGATAAAAATCATACCCAGGCACATCAGTATAATTCCAAAAACAAAGACAATAATTATCAGACAATTAAATCCAATTATACACTGCTGACAAGAAATGCAATTTATATTTAAGGACAAAGAAAGGTTTAAAGTAGAAAAATATAGAAAAAGATACACCATAACATTTTACCAAAAGAAAGCTGGTGTAGCTATAGTAGTAAATTCAGACATTTACTAGAGATGAGACAGATATTCAATAAAAGGAAAGGATAAATTCAACAGGAATTTATAACAACCCTAAATTTTGATATACCTATAATACATCTTCAAAATATTTAAAGCAAAAACTGGTAAGCTACAAGGAAAAGGGGTATCTCCTGCAATAACTGACTGAACAAACAGAACTCCTACCAAATCAGTAAAGATATAGATTGAACAATACAACAAATCTGACCTGATATTCAACATAAAACCCAAGAAATTCAGAAAACACATTCTTTTGAAGTCTAAATGGAACATTTACCAAAACTGAACACATGCTGAGCCATAATGAAAGTCTCAACAAATTCCAAAGAACTGAAATCATTCAGAATATGTTCTTTAACCATAATGGAATTAAGCTAAAATCAGTAACAAAAAGAAAACTAGAAAATGCCCAAGTAGTTGTAAATTAAATGATGCATTAATAAATGATTGATCCATGGATCAAAGAAATCAGATTGGAATTATAATATCCTGAAGTGAATGATAATGAAAAAGACATATCAAAATCTGTGAAATTCAATTAAAGCATTGCTGAAAGGGAAAGTTTGCCTTTAATTCTAAGTAATTCACGAGATGGGCAGAAAATCAATGATGTAAAGATCCACCTGAAGAAGGTAAACCACAAATAACAAAACAGCAAATCAAGCCCAAAGAAAGGGAAATAGGAACAAAAATCAACGATATGACTAAGAAAATCAACAAAAAAGCCCACAAATGTTAGTTCTTGGCTAATGCGGGAAAAAAAGAGAAGAGCATAAATTACTAACATAGGAAATAAAAAATACCACTATTCTACACAAATGAATAAGAGGATATTATAATTTTACGAATGCACTTGCAAAGTTAGATGAAATGAAAAAATTCCTTGACAAACACAACTTTCCAAAAGAGACACAATAAGGAATAAAAATCTGAATAATCCTATTATCTATTAAAGAATGTAAATCTATAGGTAAATATCCTACCCTAGAAAAGATTCTAGGTTAGGTGGCCTCCCTGGTAGATTCTTCCAAACATTTAAGTAAGAAATAATGCTGACATCACACAAAAGATAAAACTGCCCAATACTTTTATTTATAAAGCCACCATAACTCTGACACTAAGATCCGATAGGAACATTACAAAAACAAAACCAGGCTAATTAGAGGCCAATCTTTTATATGAACACAGGTACAAAAATTCTAAAAAAATACTGAAAACACCAATCTACTAGAAGTGATGAATCATCAACTTGAATTTATGTCAGAAATGCAAGATTGGTTTTACATTTGAAAATAATATATATTACCAAAAAAGACACATCAATATCCTTTATGAATATAGATATAAAAATGCTCAATAAAATACTAACAAATCAAATTAAACAACATCTAAAGAGGATTATATACCATGACCAAATGAGATCTATCCCAGGAATGCATTGTTGGCTTAACATTCAAAAATCAATTAATAGTAATTGGTATCGGGCGCCTGGGTGGCTCAGTGGGTTAAGTTGTCTGCCTTCGGCTCAGGTCATGATCTCAGGGTCCTGGGATTGAGTCCCGCATCAGGCTCCCTGCTCAGCGGGGAGTCTGCTTCTGCCCTTCCCCCGCTGCCTGTGTTTTCTCACTCTGTCAAATAATACAAAATCTTTAAAAAATATAGTAATACGTGATATCAATAAAATGAAGGACAGAAACCATTTGATGATTTCAGTAGATGCTAAAAAAGCAAGTGACAAAATCTAACATCCTTTCATGATAAGGATACTAGTAAACCAGAAATAGAAGGGAACTTCCTTAAGCTGATAAAGGCATTTAGGAAAACCCACAGGTAACATCATACTTAATGGTAAAGGACTAGATGCTTTCCTCATAATATCAGGAACAAGATGAGGGTGTCTGCTCCCACCACTTCCGCTCAACATTGTTTTGGAGGTTCTAGGCAGGGCAATTTGGCAAGAAAATGAAATAAAAATCATCCAGATTAGACAGGAAGAAGTAAAACTATTTCCATCTGCAGATGACATGGTCCTGCATACTGAAAATGCAAAGGAATCCACACAAAAACCCCACTACTAAATACTAACCCTAAAAAGTTCAGCGATGTTGCAGGATAAAAAAATCAATATGGAAAAATCAGTAATATTTCTATATACTGGCAATAAACAATCCAAAAAAGAAATTAAGAAGACAATTCTATTTACAATATCATCAAAAAGAATAAAATACTTAGGAATAAAAAGAAGTGCAAGACTTATACATGGATAACTACAAAATTTAACTAAAAGAAATGAAAGAAGACCCAAATAAATGGAAGGACATCCATGTTCCTATTTTTCAAGGGAATCGAAAGATTCAAAATCATGCATATCAAAAGCCAAGCTGCTTTTGCAGGAACTGACAAGCTGATCCTAAAATTCATATGGAAGTTCAAAGAACCCAGAATAACCAAAGTATGAAAAAGAACAAAACGGAGGACTCACATTTCCCGATTTCAAAACAAACTAGAAAGCAACAGTAATCAAGACAGTGTGGTACTGGCATAAGAATAGGCATAATGAACCATGAAAGACTATGGACTCTGAGAAACAAACTGAGGGTTTTAGAGGGGAGGGCGGTGGGGGGATGGGTTAGCCTGGTGATGGGTATTAAAGAGGGCAGGTATTGAATGGAGCACTGGGTGTTATACACAAACAATGAATCATGGAAAACTACATCAAAAACTAATGATGTAATGTATGGTGACTAACATAATAAAATTAAAAAAAAAAAAGAATAGGCATATAGATTAACAAAACAGAATTGAGAGTACAAAAATAAATTCCTACTTTTTGATCAACTGATTTCCTCTCCCCACCGAAAACAAGTTATTTATTCTGCCCTGGAAGCACTTTAGATCAACTGATTTTCAACAAGGGTATCAGGACAACACAATAGAGAAAGGTTAGTCTTTTCAACAAATGCTGCAGGGGACAACTGGATATCATATGTAAAAACAATGAATGTAAAATGGTGCAGCCACTTCGGAAATCAGTTTAGCGGTTCCTCCCGCAAATGTTAAATATACAATCACCATTTGACCTAGCCATTCCATTCTTAGGTATATACCCAAGAGAGCAAAAACAGGTGTTCAAACAAAAACTTGTACATAAATGTTTACAGCAGCATTATTCAATTAGCTAAAGAGTGGAAACAACCCAAATGCCCATCAATTAGTAAGTGGATAAACATAATCTGGTATATCCACACAATGAAATAGTACTTGGCCATAAAAAGGAATAAAGTATTGGTATTTGCTACATGTATGAACCTTAAGTATAAGCTAAGTGAAAGAAACCAGTTGCAAAAGATCACAATTTATGATTCCATTTATATGAAATGTCCAGAAAAAGCCAATCCACAGAGACAGAAAATAGGTAAGTGGCCGCCAGAGGCAGGGGGAAGGAAGGGACAGGAAATGACTCCTAGTGGGCATTGGGTTTCTTTTTGGGGAGATAAAAATGTTCTCGAATTAGTGGCTTACACACTTTGTGAATATACTTAAAAACCACTGAGCCATATACTTTTTTTTTTTAAGATTTTATTTATTTATTTGACAGAGAGAGACATAGCGAGAGAGCAAGAACACAAGCAGGGGGAGTGGGAGAGGGAGAAGCAGGCTTCTAGCCGAGCAGGGAGCCCGATGCGGGGCTCGATCCCAGGACTCTGGGATCATGACCCAAGCCAAAGGCAGACACCCAACGACTGAGCCACCCAGGCGGCCCTGAGCCATATACTTTAAAGGGTGAACCTCATGGTATGTGATTTAGATCCCAACAAAATGGTTATTAAATAAATATCACTGAAAGAAGTTAAAGATAATCTAGGTAAATGGAAGTATATACCATATTCATGGGCTGAAATGCTCATTTCTCCCCAAAAATCTATAAATTCAATGTAATTCCAATCCAATATCCCAGCAAGAGTTTTTTTTTGGGGGGGGTGGTGGTGGAAATTGACCAAGATGTTCTAAAATTTATATGAAATGCAAAGGCCCAAGAGTTGCTGAGACAAGCTTGAACAGGACAGGGCTGGAGGACATAAACTATCAAATATGAAGACTTTTAAGGAGCAAACCAGAGTTGATATATTTTTAAAAATGGAATTCCTATGTTACAATTCTTATTATAACACCAAATACTAGTTGAAAAAAGTACAGCAATGTCAATGCATTTTCAATCAAAAGCCAGATGAAGAAAAGAGGGTATGATGCAGCCTCAAAGATGAAGGATCAAGCAATCAAAAGTTATAGAAAATGCTGTTCTACTTGGAACTAAGATGGGGAGGGGCTGTAAAGAGGTTTTGTGTTTTAAATATGAGTAAGATGCTTGAAAGCACAAACTCCCGCTTGCTGGGATAATTATTCACGACTAAAATGGCCCATATACACTGGTCTAGGGGAAAACTTGGGAGAGAGAAATTTAGTGGACAGCTTTTGGGGAATAACTGACCCCAGGGAATCAAGAAACTGTCCAATGGGTTAAGTTTTACTTTGCCTCTGATTTTGCTAAAAACAGAATAAATTTTCCTTATAGGATTTTAGGGTTGCCTGGGTGGCTCAATCAGTTGAGTGTCTGACTCTTGGCTTTGGCTCAGGTCATGATCTCAGGCTCGTGAGATCGAACCCTGCATTGGGCTCTGTGCTCAGCCCAGAGTCTGCTTGTCCCTCTCCCTCCCCCTCTGCTCCTTCCCCTGCTCATGTGCACAGCGCTCTCTCATTCTCTCTCAAATAAAATAAAAATTTTTTTAATTTTAATTAAGTTTAGAATAAGACCCCACAACATTTTTTTTAAATGTTTTCTACTTCAGCTTTTCCACTGCTTAGTGAACACAAACCTGTTCCTTTTCTAGAAGACCTGCCTTTAGTCACTGTTGGTTTCTTCTTCACAGCAGGTGCCTGAAAAGTAGAATGTTCCCTCCACCTCCGAAGCTGAAAATTAATGAACTTCCACATCATGAATGCTTGGGTAATGCAAATGGATGCCAGGACAGCAATTCTGAGGATATTAAGGTTAATAAACAAAAATCAGAGTATATCAAAGCAATGCCATTGAATGCAGTGTTCTATCTTGCACTGACAGGATTATAATCTTGGTGCTAAATTCCCACTGGTGACAAGATGATGTTAATAAACAATTATCCCATTAATAGTTAATCTCTAAATTCAAAGAAAACCCTTAGAATTTCAATTCAGACATATGCAACTGCAGCAGGTTTGAAATCAAATGAATGTGTTCCCCCCCGTATTTTACTATTTTTTTAAGATGATCTACATCATAAACGGATAATACATACTATTATAGCAGTACAAAGTGAGAAAAATGTTAAATTGGCTGTACCTTACAGCTAACACATTGAAGTTCCCAGCACTGAAATCCAGTTTCTGATTCTCTGCTCTTGCAAGGCCAAAGCCAACAGTGAGTACTGAAAGAATTAAAGTCAGAAGTCTTCCCAAAACAAATAGAACTGCCCACAGAGAAAACCTGTAAGAAAAATGTCTTAAGTCAGATTCATAAAATTACAAAGATATGAATAGATTCTAATAGGCATCAGATTCCTACTAAGTAAATGCATATTAAAACAACATTTCTTATTGTTCTGCAAGAAAAGATTCTGAAGGAAAATGTTTGGGATATGCTATATATCACACTCTTGGAAATATGTAACATAGCAGATTTAAGATTCTAGGAAGTCCAGTAAAGAAATAATTGACTTTTTGTTTAGCTGATCTTTTTTTTAATATAACTATAATTAACGATCCTCAAAACTACTGGTACACAGAACAATTTTGAAAAATGCTGGACAAAACAAAAGCTGTCCTGTTAACAGGACACCCAATTCCCACTTAAGAGGCCTAGTTTTACTTTCTTTTTTGTAACAAGTCATACTGCTCCAATTCTGTTTTCAATCCAATTTTCCCATCGAAATATTTTAATATCTTTTAGGCTATATAATCTATTATTTCTTTTCTTCTTTCCTATTTCTATTATCCCTATTATCACTTTCCTATTACTCTTCCTCCAAAAGAAAAACATGCATTAAACAAAAAGGCAATTGTAACAGAAAAATAAACCCCAAAACCTTCAAAAATTCTAAGTTCCAATGTAACATCTCTCTAGTGAGGACAAAGAGGAGACTTCATTTGAGAGAATAAAGTATCAACCTGAATTGTAAAATTGTTTCATTTTATTTAAAGCTACTACTAACAGCTTACAGAGTGATATAATTGCCCCCAGCTTGGACCTTGGCAATAGCACAGTCCTTGGCAACACAGAGGTTGACTTCAATTACACAAGAAAGAGAAGGGCTTAACAACTTACCCTTTCTGATACTTTTCGTCACTAAAATAAAACAGGCGGGAAATGTGGAAAAGAAATTCAACAAAATAATGTAGCACCAGAAGAACAAGTCCTAGATGATTCAAGCTGTTAAAAAGACAAATTTAAAATGTAAAGATTATCAATTAAGACAGATTGACCCACTATTTACCCAGTCCCATTTACACATCCAAGCAAAACCCCAACTTACTTTAAAAGATAAGCTCCAGCAATGTGAAAGAGGTAAAGACCAATGTAGACAAGCTGACGAGGAATATCTTCCTGTAAATAGAGAGATGCATTATAGATTAAAACACAATGAAACATTTCGTGTACAGCATATTGTACTGTTTCATGAAAATTTTATACAGATTTCACACACACATACACACTAAATTATGATGTAAAATCTAGCTTTTCATCTTGAGTTGCAGTCACAAATGTTTGTAAAAACTGACAGTGTTCAGGGCGCCTGGGTGGCTCAGTCGTTAAGCGTCTGCCTTTGGCTCAGGTCACGATCCCAAGGTCCTGGGATGGAGCCCCGCAACGGGCTCCCTGCTCAGTGGGAAGCCTGCTTCTCCCTCTCCCACTCCCCCTGCTCGTGTTCCCTCTCTTGCTGTCTCTCTCTCTGTGTCAAATAAATAAGTAAAATCTTAAACAAAAAAACCCCACAAAAACTGACAGTGTTAAACTCAATAAACACTTGTTAATTTATGAAATGCATATACATCTCATTTCTACTCTGGTTTTTGCTGTGTTCCATGTATATATGAACATAGTTATAGTAGCCTGACATATATACAGTATCAGGCTATAGTAAGCCTGGTTAGTACTTTTCATGTACAACAGCTGCTAATTGCAATTTTTTAAATGGAGGGTTGATATTAAGTGGCTGGAACTGTATTCCCCTGGAAGCTCACTAAACTCATCTCTGGCATCTAGTACAGTTGAGTTCAGGTGTCTATTGGCCCTCTACATCTCTTTCTACATTTCAGTAAAGTTACTTCTCCAAATCTTTGGAGAAAGAGTAGAGATTTTATACTTGTAGTTTTGAAACTGAAAACTCTTCTCTAGTAAGAATGGTACAAAAACCAAGTGTTAGAAAGGCAGAACATAAGACAGTTGAATAGTACTATATATGCTACTATGTTTTGGGACTCTCGGGGGAAAAAAACCCAAGACATGATACCAAGTGGACAGTGGTTCTTCCAATTGGAGAGAGAAGGATCTCAAAAAATAAGCTGTCTTAATTTTTAAACTTCCAATGAAATATTTCTTACAAAAGGAGAGAGGGAGGGGCGCCCCGGGTGGCTCAGTCGGTTAAGCATCTGCCTTTGGCTCAGGTCATGATCTTGTGGTCCTGGGACTGAGTCTTGTGTTGGGCTCTCTGCTCGGTGGGGAGTCTGTTTCTCCCTCTCCCTCTGCCCCTCCCCTTCTCCCCCTCTCCTAGCTCATGCTCTCTCCCTCCCTCAAATAAATAAAAATCTTAAAAAAAAAAAAAGAGAGAGAGGGAGAACAGTATCAAGACTAATATGCTGAAGTTCAACCACAAGGAAACCTTTTTCTGGTCTTACAGTCATTTTAGAACAGCTCACTTGCAGTGTTATAAATGTAATTTCACATGCTATGAATAGAGGTGTCACTGTATATACATGATATAGATGTTTCTCAAAGTGTGGTTTTATATTACTGGCACTGCACAACATGATTGTGGATAGTACACAACAAAACACTTTTAACTATAATTTTAAATAAAATATTTTAAATTAAAGCAAGTGGCATGTGACTTGGTATGGGAAATACTACCATATTCTTCAGATATGTTAATCTATGCTCCAAATTTCTGAGGAGAAAAGAGAGCAGGGGGACTCTTGATACTTACAACAAAAGCTTTGCAGTTTTTTAATTGCTGATTGAACACTAAACTCTTTATAAAACTTGTGTAAATCAATGTAACTAATTGCTGGAGTAACTGCTGGAAAAACTATTTAAAAAAACTATTTTTGGGGGGGTTAAAAAAGATTTAATTTTAAAGAAGAAACACAAATTTTAAAAATACATCATTTAACAGAGAACCTAAGCTGCTTATTTTTTTCCTTTGCCAAATCTAAAAACACTTTTATAAATTACAAACTACTTTTTCAAAAGCCATTCTATTTCTCTTATCTTTTGTCCTTAAATCTCAACCTAATTAGGTAAGGTGAGGTTGAAGCTTTTCTTTTAAGATTTTATTTATTTGACAGAGAGAGAGAGTGCACAAGCAGGGGGAGCAGGCTGAGCAAGGAGCCTGATGTGGGGCTGGGATCACGACCTGAGCCAAAGGCAGCTGCTTAACCAACTGAGCCACCCAGGTGCCCCTGAAGCTTCTTTCTTAAATTCAGGTTCAACTTTGCATTTTAGCCTTGCCCTTTTTTGGTAGTCAACCAACTGAGTCAATAATGAAGAATAAAATACCATCTATCATGGGCTTCCATCTTCATAACCATCAAATGCCTAGCAATAGCTTTTTAAAAGATTTTATTTGAGAGAGAGAGAGAGAGAGAGAGCGCGCACTCAAGTGGGGGGGGGGGAAAGAGGGGAAGGAGAGAATCTCAAACAGACTCTGCAAGGAGCAAGGAGCCTGACATGGGGCTTGATCCCAGGACCCTTAGATCATGACCTGATCTGAAACCAAGAGTTGGACGCTTAACCCACTGAGCCACCCAGGTGACCCAAAGTTTGTTAATCTTTAAACAAACAAATAAGCAAAACCTCATTTCTGGCTCCTGTTAGAAAACATTTATTTACATAATAAAATTGTAGGATGATGTGTGAAAATGTCTTGAGAAGCCAAAACAGCTTTCTCTCAGCCACTTTTTTATTCATCTAGACACTAGATTTGAGAAGAGTGATCATTGCTCTTGGATGGCATGCTGACTCCCTAACTGGGATCTGTGATGTGGCCAGATCTGAGCTCAGATGGCCAAGTTTCACCCAGCCCCCTCCATTCCTCATTCCCCCCACCCCCCGGAAATGTGTAACCCCAGAGACCATGGTGCTGCGCAAGGCTGTTGTTGGCCTTAGACACATAAGCATCTGTGGGGCTGTCACCCCACGAGGACTAAAGAATGTCAGGAGTCTGGCTTAGAACAGGGGTGCCATTTTCTAAATGAAATCTAGATAAAATTTCTCATTTTAAAAATCATGCTATATCATCCCCATTACTTTTGTAATCTTAAAAGGATTTGGGAATGCCTTTAATATAGAGCATGCGTTTTCCGGTTCCCAACAAGCTCCATCACTCCCTGTAGTATTATATTATACTCCTCTCTGTCACTCATTTATTTTTACTTTTTCTCTGGTTAGGCTTTGAGTATACAAACATTGCTTTAGAGACACTGGTCAATTTGTATATAGCTAAAGGGAATGTTATTTAGAAAACGATTTCTTGATGCTCTGTCCTTTGGAAAGCTGTAGGAACTATTTTAAAAGCTCTTGCTTAGGGCGTCTGGGTGGTTGAGTCAGTTAAGTGTCTAACTCTTGGTTTTGGCTCAGGCATAACCTCAGCATCAGGGGATTGACTCCACATGGGGCTCTGCATTCTGCTTGTCCCTCTCCCTCCCCTCTGTCCCTCCCCACCGCGGGCTCTCTCAAAAATAAAGATTAAGAAAATTCTTTTATACTTGAATGGAAAAAAGACATAATGAAAATGAGTTATTAGAAAAGCTTTATCAAAGTTCTAAGGCGCACCTGGGTGACTGAGTTAGTTATGCGTCAGACTCTTGGTTTCAGCTCAGGTCATGACCTCAGGTTTGTGGGATCAAGCCCCGCATCAGGTTCCATGCTTGGCGCAGAGTCTACTTGTCCCTCTCCCTCCCCCTGCTTGTGCACTCTCTTTCTCAAATAAAGAAAATCTTAAAAATAAAAAAAAAACTTTATCAAAGTCTCTTATTCTTAATGTTACTGTTTAAATAATTAATAAAAGAATGAAATCATGGCATGATGACTTAAAATTCTAATAGTCTTATTTTTCATGGAAAATCTAGTAAATATAGTACATTAAATCAAAATAAATTCTAAAATTATAAATAACTTCAAGTGACATTTTCAGTTGTTATTCCAACATCTTTTTATTAAAAAGATCAGCCACATGCTTTAGTAAATTTGTTCTTATAAGAAAATGCTTTTCTTAACTACACTGTTCTTGTAAAAAAAATTGATTTCAAACTTAGTATCATAAATATGCCCAAATATAAGGCAAAGATTTTCCCCTAAACCACAGATGGAGCCATCCCATATTTAAATCTTTTCAAAACTCTTATGTAGTAGGGATCAATACTGATTATTTTGAATAAGAAATACAATGTTTGGGTAAGATACACAGCCTTAAAAACCTCAATCAATGTGATTTCTAAGTGCCTAGCACTTAGAAATAGGGGGCCTATTTCTAGGGGGCCTAGCAGAGGAATCAGTGGAAGATGTTGTACTCTGGAAAAACTGAGAGGATTCAAAAAGTGGCTCTAGTGATGAATGACAGATATGAACAACAAAATTACATGTGGAAAGTGTGAATATAACTTCCATGAAGGGGGAAGGGGAAAAAGCATTATTTCCAATTTAAAAAACTTCACAGGATATACAATTATATGCATGTATAATTAAACTAAATAAACTGAATATGAGAAATAAAATATTTGGCTATTTCATTGAGACTTCTCCAAAAGCCCACATATTCAAGTTGGCTAAGAAATTACACGTGAACCTTCTTATGGGCAAAATGGAATAATGTTTATATTGAGGCATACATATTGTATGTATTTAAAATATTCTCCTTAAAAGAAACAGTTATTTGTGACTAACACACCTCTTGAACTGCTACTAACAGCAGTATTCCTTTCTTTCTTCACTTCTCTGTAGGATCAGTTCAAAACAATCACTGTACTAGTTTCTTCCAGTAAAGAGTTCTTCCAAAAATAATTTTCATAGAGTAAATTTTAAGAAACTGTTTAACACATATGCAGCTGTTACTTTCAAATTATGTTAATTACTTGAAACAGTTACTTTCGACTGTCATATGTAGGTGTTAAAAATAGTTTCAGTTAAGTTCTAAGTTATGCAAATTATTCCATAAAAATTAGATTGCATTTCTGGAGAAATGCCATCTGGCAGGAATTGATAAGGAAAGAACTTTGAAAACTAAAATGAACAATTACTTTGAAATGTCCTTCTTTATTTACATGATCAATGACGAAGACAGATTAATAATGAAGCCCAGAGGTATTATGTCTATGGGTATACAAATATGTGCATGAAGAAAGCTTTAAATATTTGAGCCACGGTACTAAGACATCAAGAAACTATGATGTTCTCAGCAACACTGCCCAACAGAACTTTCTGCAATGATGGAAATGCTATCTCTGCTATGCAAAATGGCAGACAGTATGGCCACATGTGGCTAAATGAGTACTTGCAATAGGGCTAAGTGTGACTAAGAAAGTACATTTTGTTTTTAACTACTGTTTTTAACTGTAATTACTTTAAATGTGGCTAGTGGCTTCTGTTTTGGGCAGTGCAGCTCTAGGACATCTGTGGTTCGCACCAGGTGCTTACTGCATATGGAAGGGCTTCTGGAAATTGTGGGCCTAAGGATCTTATCTTAACACGGTTCTAAGCCAAAGGTTTTATGGATCTTCATCCTAATCCTTATAATCAACTTAACTAGAAAAACACTCCACTTGAAAAAGAAATCAACATAAAAAGAACTTTCAAGCCATAGTATATGAACTCTATTTGGTGCTGTTTTCTAATCATAGCAGACAACATCAATGATGACATACACAGAGGACACAAAACCACAGACACAAAGCAGTAGTAAGTCAGGTAGCTATACGCTGGATTAGCTACTTGCAGTACATATAGAAATGGTGTGGCTTTGGAGAAGGCAGAGATGAACTGGTGGTCATGCTACACTTCTATCCTGAAAAGCGTCTCAAAGTAAGGGAGCTTTAAATGTGGACAAATGTAAATATATATTCAACCAATAGAGAGTATAAAGAATCCCCATGTAGCCCTACCCAGCTTTAATAGTTGTTAACTCAGGACTAAACTTGTTTTGTCTGTATTCCTGTATAAGGATTTTAAAAATACTCTCTCCCTGAAAAAGGGAATATGAGTGTTTGATTAATTTAATGGTATTCCCAGAAAAAGAACTGATGTGCTGGCATCATAAAATTAGAGCATATCAGTGTGAATGAAGCCCAAGGAGAGCACAGAGGAAAAGGGAGCAGGGAGGAGGTGGTACAAACCAGCAAAACCCCTGTAGAGCACAGGTGAGCTGCTGTATTTAGTTTCAAGCAACGGGGAGGTGGTATAGGTTTGAGAGAGGAGTTAAAGAAAGGAACTAAAGTGTACTTTGAGATATCACAAAGTTTGACTTTAGAAGTACTGAGGGTAAAATAGAAAGAAGGATATTGTACTCCTCCAGTCATTATTTGTACAAATAAAACAAACAAACATCTTTCTCAGATGCTAAGAAGAATGCGCCTCCCATTTCAGGAAAAGCTTCACTGCTGAGTGAAGCTTACTTTATTTAATACTGAATTTTTTTTACTGGGCCTTAACACACAGAACTATTGGTTGCAGAATAATCTGATTAATGCTTTTGTCTCATTTGTGAAACTCCTAAGAATATCAATAATATAAAACTAATATTACATTTCAAAATTTGTTTAAATTTTATTTAAAATTACCACTAATACAGTTTTAAGACAGGAGATTAACATGTCAAATGTAAAAGAGTCCACTCTCAGTTAAAATACGACAAAAGTTTTTTTCAAGAAATATGTGAGGATATTTAGTCTTTGTGGAAAGAGGGGAGGTAGGAGAATAATGCGGGAAGAGTTGAGGTGGGAAAGAAAGAGGCGGGTTAGAGATGTGAGGAAATGTTTAATTTTAGAGTGACTTTTCAAAAAAAGGGAAAAAAAATGACAACTTTTAAAATTACAAAATCCCAGCTTACTTTTTTGGTTTTCTGGAAGTAGATTTCAGGAAAAGCATGAAACCAGTAAGCCAACTGGGCTATGTAGAAAAACTTCATTTGAAATCTGCACAAGAAAGGAAAAAAAAATACCTTTTAAAGCATGAAATTTTTAAAGAATAAAGTAAAAACAAACGCTGGAAATCAGGATGTACTAAGTAGCCACCTTCGTGTTATCATTTCAGGTCTCCCTACAGTACTCTGTGCACCTTTAACAACTCCCCAGCAGCCACTTCCCTGTCTCCCTAGAATATTCTCACCACCAGTTGATTCCTCTGGATTAAACAACAGATGCAAAGACATTACCTGCAGAACGCTGACAACCTGCACGCTGGCTGGGAGGAACCAGACCCCCTTGTTTATTAGTACATTAATACTGATTAGTATGTCATGTTAGCTACTGAAAACATAAGGAACATGACTTTGAGGGAATTACCTTGCAGACCTTTAAGGTTTCATCAAAAGGAAAGCAGGAAGGGCAAAAAGATGGACACAAAAGCGAAGGTACCTAGATAAATGATCACCTGAAACTGGTATAATCCCAACTGAAAATATCCCCTGGCTTTTTTCTTAGGGCAATATGGTAACTCTACCTGGTTGGAATACTAATAGAACCCCCAAATAAATGGAGGCAAACCATAGAAAGAGGAATACAGCATGGAAGTGTTCCCCAGGAGACAGAGCTCATCAGCCTAAAATCAATAGTCTCTTGACATTATACCCCTCCAGTCTTCCTGCTTTCTTTTTGTTCTCCCTTCCCCTTTTCCTCCAGACTTCTAAAATTGAAAACATAAAACCAATTGGAAATAAATTTTGGGGGGGAGAGGGGAGATAGTCCCATATAAATATGATATTTATAACCCTACTGCATAAAAGCTCACTGAATTAATATTTTTAAAACTCAGAATGACTCAGCAGCGTGGGTATTATTGCTGGACTTAAAACAAAGGTACACATGGTCATGTTATTCCCTTCGTATCTTTTTCTCCAATTCTCAAATCATAATGCATTTACTGAATGCTGTCTAGGTGACAAACACCTACATATGGCCTGGCACACCAAAGGATATATAATATAGAGAGACAGTTCCTACTTGCTGTCAAGGTACACAGAGTCTTGGTGGGTATGGGCACAATATAAGACTTACATAAATGGAACAATTATAGAACATTCATGACAATGTAGAGATATTACCTAAAATATTAATACCAAAATGACAAATTCAGGAAAGCAAAAGATAATATAGGCTAACGTAGGAAGGAAATATAATATGGAATAGTCGTGCTAGAGCTGGGCTTGAAGAATGAGTAATTTAGCTGAATGTCTTTCCAACACTGAGCTTTTTTATAGGACTGTATAGAAACCTTGGGGACTAGGAAGATAAAAAAGAGACAATTGCTACCCTGAAGTTTACAGTGTAAGAGAATAAGAAATGAAAGGAGTAAAAAGAGACTGGGGCATAGAAAAGGAGCAAAAAGCACAGCAAAGATGGAGAACTGACGAGGAGAAAGGATGAGGGAGAAGGGAAACCAGAACTAAATTAAGACTGTTAAAATCAGTTTTCTCAAGCTAATGAACATGTTGGAAATATTAATTATGCATGAAAAAAAGAGCATGAGAACTTTTTTTCTTATGGCAGAGGGATTGCCAACGACATACCTATTGTATGAATTTGCCAAAGTCCTAAAGAGAATGACAAGAATGGGTTCTGCTTAAAAGTGACACAACCATGGTCCTTAACTAAGAAAAGCCTGCTAAAATGACTTACGTCATCAGGTTATGGGGATAAGCCCTCCACAAGATAGTTGGGTCTGAGATGTAGTTTTCCTAAGGAAGAAGATATAAAAATTAGCCTATTGAGTATAATGCAAACTTCTTGGAAAATAAGACATTATTTTCATTTCTTGCACATTTATAATTTCCTAGATCAGGCACTCCAAAGAGCCCACTGAAGTTAAACTTTTTAGTTGTTTTAGTTATTTTTGATTCAGTTGAATTGCTTATTTTAGCAAAGCGAAAATCACTATGAAAGATATGAAGTCAAATAAGCATAATTCCTGGCCTTCAAAATTCAATAATCCAATACAGTAAAAAATACATGTATGTGAACAAACATAAAACAACCAAAAAACAGTAATGGTACATAACAGAGGCAACAACAGCTATGGGAGAGATGAATTTTGTCTTGGGTGATCAGAGAAGGGTTTCGGGAAAGACGGAGCACCTGACAGGAGATGGAGGATCAAGGTGCTGCCAAGTTTTATAGGATGATGTCCACACACTAACCCAAATCTTTTTCTTACGTAACCAGATCTATTCAGTGAGAATTATTGCACATGTGTAAAAAACAAAAACAAAAAACCTGTCAAGTGACATATCTTTAGTAAGTATTTTCCTACCGAAATGTAACACGATTATGTTTAAAAAAATTATACAGTAGATTTTAAGCAGAAATTACATATATTTATAAAGTATCATTAAAGCAGCAGCATAGAAAGGCATGAGCCTGGAAAGACTGAGTTTTAATCTATTTCCAACATTAAATATCGTACACTTTACCTGTTTATTCATCTCTAACATGGTGATTAAAAAAAATTACGTTTCCTAACAAACTAAAAAATACGTAAACTCTAGAGTGCTATAAATTCAGAGACTGTTAATACTAATACTAATGTAAATACTACCTTCCCCCTCACTAGTTAGAATGATACAGTTAAAGGTTTTGATAGCTTTAACTGTAAAGTTACACAGTATTTTAAGTTGCTTGGATACTACCCAGATTGTTTTTAAAAGAGGAAATGACTAGAAACATTACAACTCATATAACCCAGTAAAAGTTATCACTGACTTTTTACCCTTTTTGCTAATATAGAGATATCTGCAAATGACTACAGGATATAAAATATTCAGATTGACTAAAAATGAGTAAGACTTTCTGAAACATTAAACACAGTTTAGAATTTCTGCTGTATGAAAACTAATGAAAAAAGAGGCTTATTGCTGAAACTTGATTTATACTAGTTCAAAAGAAGAATTCCTAATCTTAGATAAGAACAAGAATAGAGAAGGGATTGTCTAAGGTTCAGGCTTTGCTTATGAGCATTAAAAATAGGACATCATTTTCTGTTCTGGCTATATAACATAAATACTTTGAGAAATGAAAATTTAAGCATAGTATATACTTACAGATATTAGAATGAATGTGCCCCAAATACAAGAAAAAAGGTAGAATGCACTAAGCTGACCAGATTCATTAAACTTGCTGTGTTTCGTTTTGGAGAAGTGCATTCGCCTGTTAATTTTCTAAAAATAAAAACAACCATTAGTAATTAAAAAGACATTATAAAGCATATTTAATATGTGACTACCGTTAAGTATGGAGCACTAGTATTTTATAAAGTATAGATTTCTAAGATTGCATACTTACATCCAACACATACTCTTGAATTATGGCATGAATAATTATCGCCACTAGCATGTAGAAGAAAACTGTAGCCAAATCTTTGATACCATAGTAATAAAGGGATGCTGATTCAGTAGCTTGTTCTTCTGAAGAGGCCAAAAAGGAAGAACACACATACACAAAAATATACATAAGATTATAAAAACAGCACTAAGTACAACATAGTTATGGAAACAAACAAAAGAAGACTAACCTAATAAATAAGTTCTATAGAAACATTATAGGTGATTTGCTTTTGGACATCTTGAGTCTTAGAAGCAATGAAAACTGAAAACTACCCAGAAATCTAAGGCCTCAGAAATTACTTACAAAAGACTTGACACATGTTAGTTACAGCCATCAAAGACCAAAAAACAGGGAAGGGGAGGCCATACTCAGATCCTTGGGAAGACTGTAAAATTGATATTATCCCAGGTAGAGATTAGGTTATATCAAAGTTATACTTAGCCTATCTGTCTCTTAAATTTTCTACCTCTTTTCAAACTAGACACTTTGTTATGATTCTGATAGAAAAACTGATTTAACCTCTATTTGAATGAGTTTTGACCTATCAGCACTATAGACAGAGGCAACTGCTACTTAAAATTGTTTTTAATCCTCGATATTGTTCTATTTTTCAAAACAAATCTTAATCAAATACTTGTGAGTTGCTGTAAATTATTGTTCTCAAGCTTTATATTTATGGAAATTATTTGGGAAAAAAAGCACTATTGTTCTCTGGCATATTCAAATTTCAAAACAACTTTTTGATTTTGAGTGATCTGATATCTAAGACACTAAATCAAATATGGTTGACCCTTGAACAACATAGGTTTGAACTGCATGGGTCCATTTACCTGCAGATTTTTTTCAAGAACTACAGTACTGCCAATGTACATTCTTGTCCTTATGATTTTAATAACGTTTTCCTTTTTAAAATAACATTTTTTCTCTAGTTTATTGTAAGAATGCAGTATATCATACATATATAAAATATGTGTTAATCAACTGTTTATATTATTGGTGAGGCTTCTGGTCAACAGTAAGCTATTAGTAGTTAAGGTTTTGGGGACTCAAAAAATTGTACATAGATTTCTGATTGCACGGGGTCAACGCCCCTAACCTCTGCGTTATTTAAGGGTCAACTGCATTTATACAACTATATAACTGAATTAAACCCAATTCAATGTTATATAATTGATCCTATATTCTAAATACAGAGCCAAATACTTGTCTGAATACGTTAATATTTTATTAACCAAATACCCTCACCCATGCTGGTTAATTGTATCACTGTATTCAACTACAATCAACTTCCAATAACAACTTGACTTTCACATTGCATAATTTAGAAATAAAAATTTTAGGGGCGCTTGGCTGGCTCATTTGGCAGAGCATGTGACTCTTGAACTCAGGGTCATGAGTTCAAGCCCCACGCTGGGTGTGAAGCCTACTTAAAACTAAAAAAAAGAAAAGAAATGAAACTTTTAAAAATAAAGCCTGAAAGCGTAGTTTGGATGCTATTATAACTCCTAGAGCTTACTGACATTTAGAGGTAGAGCACAACAAAAACACGAAAATAAAATAGGCTTATAAGGATTGTTACTTTAGGTCTAAAGCGTAACTCATAGGTCAGAAAAACTGAACCTAAATATTGTACCTTTAGAAACCCTGATTGAATGATAACACTTTAAACAAATATTCAATATCTAGTCTTAGAATTTTCTTATGAAAAAGATCAGAGGGAAGAGAAGGGGAAAATAAAGTTCTCCCATGGAAAGTCAAGTCCATTTACAAAATACACAATAAACATTAAACACATATGATTTTCACATAATCTATAGGGTGAAGTCAACAAAATACATCATTTCTCGCATTATAAAATCATTAAAGTAACATTCAGTCTAATCATGAATGAAATCTATTAAAATTAAAGAATTTAGTATTCATGGTAATTTCCAAGTTTGTTCAAGTAAAACCTACTTAAATAGAAAATTCTGAAAGAAAACTACCTACCTGTTGCAGGGAGGGTAACATTGTACTGAAGAGTAACAAAAATGATAGAAGCTTTTGCTGTTATCTAGAAAAAAAGAAAAAAAAAGATCAAGTCAATTTGTGACCTTCTCCCAAATAGGTCAAGGGAGAAAACATTGTAAGTTCTGCCCCCAAATCTAAAAACCAAGGGCACCCTAGTTCTTGTGGCCCTGTGACAGGCACAACTGAATTCCCGATCACCCAGGGGTTGAGCTTGGGAGTGCTGCAGTTTAGATGAGTTTGTGAGTTTGTGTTAGTCCTAACTTTAAGATTTCAAAAGAGACATTCTGTAGTTTCAGTGATTCTCTATTCTAGACCTGTACAATGAACAAAGTTCCTATTAAAAAAAATTGAAATGTAAGTTAATAAGGAAAGGAAGCACAGTTACCACCACTAAAAATTGATCAAGCTGGGGTCTATGGTATGTGTATGTGTTTATCTCTCACACACCTGGGATAGTTAAGTGGTCAATAAATATTTAACTGACCTGATTATTGGTAAAAGTGAAGTGGTCAGAACAGGAAAATGGAATGCTTACTCAATATTTATAGGCACCAGGTAATGTGCTAGACAAGAATGGATAACAAAGATGAATGATACAATCCCTGACCACTCGTAGCTCAGTTGGGTCAGGAAGATGGGTAAACAAATTGTTATAATATTATAGAATCAGTGCCAACAGGTATTCAGGATAAACAATGGATTGTTTTTGTTTTTGTTTTTTTCCTGGGGTGGGGAATAAGGCATGTTCTGGAAAGGCTTCTCAGAGGATATGGTGTGGAATGGTCTCTTGTTGGAAAACAGAAGTTCTCTAGGCTCATAAAGGGGGATGAAGAGGGCAGCATAGGTAGAACAGAAAGCACAAAGGTTAAATAGCGAACATGAGGCCCGGCATGGATACATATCAGTAAGCGGTAGAAAAGCCTAGAAAACTTCTCAAGTGCTAGAAAGGGCCTTGTTTGTTAGACTAAATAGTTTAGATTTTATTTGGGCACAATTAGAGAATTAGGAAGTGGGGGAAGTTCATTTGTGCTTTTTAGAAAGATCATGGATGTACCTAGTAAGTGGTCTTTCAAGCCCCCTCAAATCCATTCTCCACGCTGCAACCAGATTCATCTTCCGACCGTGTTAACACCTTTCCCCATGCCTACCCATCCCCTACCTCCACCCTGAAAATTCTTCACTGGATTCCCATTCTTTCTAGGATAAAGAACAAAATCTTTTTTTTAAGATTTTATTTATTTATTTACTTACCTATTTCTTAATTCACTTATTTAGAGAGCATGAGCGGGGGGTGTGGGGGGAGGAGTAGAGGGAGAGAGAGAATCCCAAGCAGACTCCCTGCTGAGCACAGAGCCCAATGCGGGGCTTGATCCCTCGACCCTGAGATCATGACCTGAGCCAAAATTAAGAGTTGGATGCTCAACTGACTGAGCCACTCCAGTGCCTGAAGAACAAAATCTTTAATGTGACCCATACAATTATCCATGACCCTTCCCCTCTGCCTCTCCAGCCTTACCTCAGACCACTGCCTCCTGGATTCCTCCCATCACAGGGTCTGTGCACATGCAGTTCTATCTGAAACCCTATTGAAAACCTTCCCCCTTCAGATCTCAGTTCAATCACACCTTTTCAAGGAAGCCTTTGTTAGATTATCTCAGAGATGATCTAACGTCCTTTGTTAGATTATCTCAGAGAATTGTGTTCCTTTCTTTCAAAACACATACTCTTGGTGTTATAATATTACTAATTTCTGTCACACTCATTAGAAAGTAAGCTCCATAAGAGCTGGAACCATGCCTGTTTCTTCATTGTATGTTTAGAGCCCAGCATGGGGCCTGACCCATGTTAGGTGACTGATCATTTCTGCTGATTAAATACTAAATAAAACATAAACTGGAGTAGGTACACAAGTCAAATATAAGACTTCTGCAAGAGACCACATGAAAGATAATAAGGCCTGAACTAAGGCAGTGGTAGTGGGACAGAGACAGTACTTTTGGGGCAGAATAAGGCGTGGGGAGCAAGAGGGAAGAGTCAAAGAATATGTATGGATACTTCCCGCTTGAACAACTAGGTGAAAAGTAATACTATTAATAAAAATGTGGAATACAGGAGGGGCAGCAGCTTTTGGGGAAAACAGAAAAAACTGAGTTTTAGACAGACTTAGATTTCTGTGAGATATGCAGGGGGAAAGACCAATAGGCAGATAAGCCTAAACCTTGAACTCTGCAGGGAGACCCTTGCTTAAAGACTTAACTACCTACTTATAGTAGGTAGTTAAAGCTGTGGGGGTATATAAATCATCTATGGAGAGTGCACAGTGTTTGCAGAGAAATAGGACAACATCAGAACCATGAAGGGGGCAGAGAAAAAGCTGGTGGCAAAATAAGAAGAAATGATCAGAGAGGGAGGAAGAGAATGAAGACAGTTAGATGCCCCCAAGGCCAAGGGGGTAACGTTTCAAAAAGGTGTGGTTAATAAAGTCAAAGTTTCAAAAGAGACTTGGCAGGAAAGGAGTACAATGAACTGGACATTTTAAAAAGCCATCAGGGGTCATGGCTTGAGTGATTCCAATGAAAACAGTGAGAGCAAAAACCATACCATAGACTGAAGAACAAAGGAGAAACAAAGTGGTATCCAGCAATAGATGCCAGGTCAAGATTTATGTTGTTTTTATGAGAGAGACTGAGCTTATATGGGGGTAATCAGGAAGGTGCCAGGGAAAAGGAAGAAATTAGACATTTAAGGGGACAATGGATAGAAAGATCTGGTAGAAATGAAATGTAAGGATAGAGCTAGAAGTTAATCTGAGGTTTTCTTCTTAGATGGGGAAGAAGGTAGCAATGGATGAGACAGGTAAGTTCAAAAGGCAGGAAAAGTGAGGAAATGCACATCTAGTAAACTCTTATTTTCCCTGTGGTGGGAAAAAAAGCAATGCGATCTGTTCAACATAATTAGGGACCTGAATGATGAGTATTTATATCATTCCTATAGGGAAAGGAGCTGGCCAGGGAAAAGTAAAAAAGATCACTGGGTGTTACTGATGTCTGAGATCAGAAGCCTTTGATTTATAATATAATCTATCAGCACAAGTTACGACTTTCTCTGGCAACCCTTAGCAATCCATGAATGGAAAAGCACAGAAAAGGCAGAGGGTGCGGTAGATTGATGGTTGGATATTTGCAGGGCTGATATGGAGAAAAGACCAAGAGGGAAGGGAGCTGAGGCCTGGGGTGAGTGTAGACAAGCAGTTAAAGTCTTCAGGAAGAAAGCAAAGCAATGAGGGGGCCGAGGCACCATAAAAGCTTCGACTAGGTGGAGAGTCGGCAAACGAGCAGTAGAACGAAGGGGGGTGAAACAACATGTAGGTTGTGGCTGAGCTTTGCTATACTGGAATTCAGAATCTGGAAACAAGGCAAGCCTACGTGATAAAGTCCACGGTATGGCCACTAAAGTGAGTTGCTTAACCGTCATAGATATGGAAAGGTCACTTGAATAGAAAAGGCCAGCATGGGTTCTGGTATTATCATTTGGGTCATTCACATGAATGCACTAGAGCAGAATGATGGCATGAGTTTCCAGGGCAATACTGCTTTTATGTGATTATTTTTAATAAAGTTGACCGATGACCAAATTTCATTTTTTGATATCTTTGTTTAGACTCCACATATATTAACACATGCATACTTTCTCCACACACCTGTTTCTGGTTTAGAATATGAGGTCACCACTATCATAACTAAGAAAACTTCTCAAGAGTCCTTTACAAATGACAAGTAAAATTCTTTGAAGATAAATTTAATATCAAATACCAAAAGCAACAAAAATTAGATTATCTTTTTATGGTAGGTTTCCAAATAAAATTAAAATCTGGCCTCCAGCTACTTTAGCATGTGCCATTAAATGTAGAGCAAGAGGAAAAATACAAACTACACACCCCAAAAAGTTTATAGAAAAATCATGCTACTAGCTTTTCCAGGCCTCCTAAGCCTCACACCTCAGCAAGCATTGCTTTAACCTAATATTACAATCAATTAATAGTGAGGCAAATTAATTTGGAATAAAATATGCTGCAGTAATATATAATGTACTCAAAAGTAAACATAACTGAGTTTATGACAGTTCTGGACATTTATAACACTGCTTTCCATTTACAAGAATGAAACTTACTCAGATACATCTTAAACAGGTTCCACAAAGTCTAAGGCATTATCTAGTTCTATGTTGTATGTAGTATCATGAATATCCTAATGTTTCCTTAATCAAGAGGTCACCAGTTTGGGCTTGATATTTTTTTCTTGTTAAAATTATACTGTACTTGTTAGAGGAAGGTGTGATTTACTACATTGACTATATGCCTGAAAGATAAATACAATTTCTGAATATCACATTTCACTTCCCCATCACCTTAAGCTTAAATAAAGTTCTTAACAAATGAGATGGAAAGAAAATGTTAGCATTAAGGCATGTCATCCTTAAAAATACAATAAACCTCCAAAATGGTTCCAAGATAGCTGTAATTGTAAATGTTCCCCCAAATCTGCATGGCACAAACCACCTAGACTCCTGCAAAGAAGCTCCCTTCCAGAAGAAAATATTCCTCTTGGAAATCCCTAACTCCTCACTCCTCTTATCCTCACTTGGATTCCCAAGCACCCTTGTATTTTTCAACTGTTCAAATTTTCCCCAAATAGGAAGCCATTAACTAAAGATCATGATTTGCATTATGTAGACAGATACTGACTGTATTAAAACCATGCTTTCAAAATTTACAAGCAATTCTTGATAACATGAAGTTTCCTAGAAATTAAACTTAGATTTCTCCAAAACAGACTACTTTTTTTTAATCAACCTTTTTACATACAATCTCTTTAGATGCTAACCATGGGACCCTTCTCTCACCTAAAAATGCTGTCTTCTATTTTCAACTTTGATAAATATCTAATGAATAATAATAGCTACTATTTATGGCACAGCTCCTGTAAACCAAGCACTGAACTAAAGCCATGATACACATTAGTTAATTTAATTCTCCAAGTAACCCAATGAGCCCTGTTTTACAGAAAGGAAACAAGTTCTGAGAAGTTAAATGATCTGCCCTAGGTCACCCTGTGAGCAAGCTGCAGAGCCCTAACTTGAACATGGACCCCTTTAGCTACAGCATCTACGCTTCTACAGTATATTTATATTGATTTTTCATTTTGGCTAGTAATACAGTATCTGTTATCACTTTGTCAATTTCTTCATAAATCCTCTGACATTTTCTCAATATATTCACACAAAAGGCTTAACAGGTTCTGCAAAAACATCAACTTCTCTATTATTCTAACACAAATACTGTAATTCTACAGTTATGTTAATTTTGAGCTTCAGCAGCAATTATTTTAAAAGTCAAATAGCTAAACTAACTTCGTCAATTTTTCCCGTTATATAGATAACATGGTACAACTTGCACAAACTTCCCTCTTCTGTATATTACTTTAATGTTCTCTTTTGAACTAAAAACTTCTATTTAGATCTTTGTTGTGTTTACTTAGACTTATAAATTTTACAGATTTACACAGAAGCAAAAATCCACTCACTATTAAAAAAATCGTTGACATGGGGTGCCTGGGTGGCTCTGCGGTTTAGTCTTTCAATTTTGGCTCAGGTCAAGATCTCAGGGTTGTGAGACTGAGCCTCGTGGTAGGCTCCATATTCAGCAGAAGTTGGCTTGTCCCCCTCCCTCTGCTCCTCCCCCCCCACTTAAATTGCCCCCACTCAAATAAATAAAATCTTAAAAAAAAAAATCATTGCTATGTGAGGCAAGGTATAGGTGGTGAACTTCCACAGAAATGCGGTAAGAGACTATGAAAACTTTTACATAAAAGCCAAGTTATAACATTTCTAAGTGTCGGGATTTCTGATTAATATTCCATTTCACTCAAAGCACTGCAAATATACCCTGCAGGTAATTTTATTCTTAGATCATATTTTTAAAGTCAGGAATTCTTACCATACAGAGACGGGTTATGACAAGTTTTACAAATTGTTGAATATACTGTACATACAAAAGTATTACTTCTAATATCAAAACAGAAAGTATACATAAATATAAAATTCAGATAGTACAAATGTTTAGAATTGCATTTTTAATATGATACACTTATATAGTACTTTAAACAACCATCAGATGCAGTCACACTGTATTATCTGATCTCTGTAACCTAACAATGACGGAGAATACCACAGGTGCTGTTATTTCCTTACATTGAAAAGCTGAGGCTTAGACTTGGGTCACCCAATAGGTAAGTAGCACAGAGCCAGCCCAAAAATGTGGGACATATGTTAGTTTTCTTCTACCTTCCCTTCCACCATACCTACTACTTCCTTAGCAGTGGGGTAAATGGAATAAATGACACTGTCAGGAATAAAAACATCTGTCTAGATCCAGAAAAGCCTTTTAGAAGAGATGCAAAAGTAGACTAAAATGTTAACTTACCTAATAACATTTATAAAACCCACGTGGACTCCACCTAAAAATTGTATTCATCTTATTCACAAAAAAACGTATTCGGCTGTCACTGGCAGTCTCATTCTACTTGTTATCCTCAGGAATTTTTAATGTCATTCATCCAACAAATATTTTTTAAGCACCTACTACGTCTCAGGTGCTATTCTGGGCACTGGAAACAGTAATAAAACCTCTACGTTTCTGCCCTCTCTGAGGTTATATTCCAGGAGGAGAGAGACAAACAATACAAAAGTAAAATAATCAGTGTATTTGATGGGGCATAGCGTCTATAGAGAAAAATTTAAAAGGAAAAGAAGTTAAGGAATGGGCGTGTGTACTGAGGAGCGAGGGAAAGAAAAACGTAGGATGTTATATACACGTTCACCTTGCAAAGTTTATTACCCACATTCAACAGCTGTTAAATAAGTCATCAAAATACTAGATATGTGGGAAGAGAATTTACACACTCCTGACATTTCCATCCTCTCATATTTCACGAAACAAAAAGAAAAACACTCGGCTTCTTGGCACTGCTGTTCAGAAGCGAGATTTATGGATCAGACCTTGTTTCTTTAAGGGAAAAGCAAGAGCACGGCAAAAAGTTCGCGAAGTGGCAATAATACCAGTTTGGGAGAGAAGAATGAAAACAATCGGGTGTGCCTCAGTGTGCCGAACTCGTGGCGATCACTCGCTGCCCCGCGGCCACCGCCCTTCAAATAGGGAGCGGACGCCCGGCTCCGTCGGTTTCGCGTTCATCCCAAACTCGGTCCTCCAGGGGCCCCCCGAGGCCTGGCCTCCACTAATCTCCAGCCCTAGCCGGCCCGACGCACTCGGCGCCCAGGGCGGGCCACCCCCCGCCCCCCAGCCCGCCCGCCTGGAGCCAGCACGGCAGCGCAGGGGCCGCCCTCGCCGCCCGTCGGCCCCTCGCCGGCTGCCACGTAACCCTTCGCGGGAACCAGGAACTGCGCGGCGCGGCCCACGGGAGGGGACGGGACGGGGAAGGGGACTGGGAAGGGGGCGGGGGCGGGGTGTGTGCGGCGGCCAAGGGGGCGACGCGGCGGGCCCCCGCTCTTGCGGGCGGCGGCCAGGCCTGCCGGGGTTCGGCATCCCGAGGCCGGCGTGGGGCACGGCAGGGCACGGCAGGGCAGGGCAGGCCTGTACCTAGGGGTCCGGGGGCCGGCAGCTCCCCCCGGTGCGGTCCCCCGCGGTCCTGGGCCGAGCGGCCGAGGCTGGCAGCCCCAGGAAGGGGCGGCTGGGCGGTTGGGGTGCGGGGCGGACTCACCTCGAACATGAGCCCCAGCAGGAAGACCATCGCCACACAGGAGACGATGTCCGCGTGATTCTGCAGGATGAATTCGTGGCTCAGGACCGGGGGGCTCTTAGTGCTTTTCTTGCGAATCGCCATGGTGAAGCCACCGCCCGTGCCTGCAGGTGCTCCTCCCCGGCTCCGCTCTTTCCAGCTGCTCACCGACTAGCTGCCGCCGCCGCCTCCCCCTGACTGCTCCTCACAGCCCCGCCGCTGCCGTTCGCTGGGGCTTCACTTCCCATCCCACAGCCAGTACGCAGCCGCCGGGGCCGCCCGGAAAAAAAAAAAAAAAAAAAAAAAGAAGGCGAGCCCACAGCAGGGGTGAGCATGCGCACCGGGGAGACGGCGCTCGCTCGTGCCGGGGTCGCCCCTGCGAGCCCACAGCGCCGCCTGGGGACCGGAGGACGTGGGCCCACGGCCCCTCTTGGGTAAGGAATAGGAGCGGCACGCCCACTGCTCCGCTCCAGGATGGAGGTTGGGAGTCGTTTGTTTGGGGCGCGAGCTCCCTGCGCCTAGTTAACAGGCGGAGTCCGCGGCAGGTCGAGAACGGCCACGTGCTGTGGCGTGCATGGCCGCAAGCATGCCTTCCCGCCCTCCTGGACACTCTGGGCTTGGGTGTCAGTGCTCGCTTCCATATAGATTGTCGCTTCTTGTAAGCCAAAGCCACCACTACGGTCATCTAAACATAGGACTATACAGCCTCACTACACAAGGGTAAGATGCATTCTTCAGATTGATTGATTGATTGATTTGAAGATTTTATTTATTTGACAGAGAGAGAGAGAGAGAGAGACAACCGGAGAGGTAACACAGCAGGGGGAGCAGGAGAGGGAGGAGCAGGCTTCCCGCAGAGCAGGGAGCCCCATGGGCCTCGATCCCAGGACCCCGGGATCATGACCTGAGCCGAAGGCAGACGCTTAATGACTGAGCCACCCAGGCTTCAGTTTTAGCATCTTAAAAATTAACTTCAGAGTTATTTTAAACACTCCTGGGGACTAAAAAGAAAACAACAAAACGAAACATTTGTTGAAAGCTTGAGCTAGTTTATTTTTTCTTCTTTAAAAAGAACACTTCCTATTCTGTCCCACCTACCCATCCCCATCCCTCCCTGCCTCTCACTGAAGACCATCAGGATTAGTTTGGGTTTACTTGCTTGATACTTACTAACATTTCTTAGTAATCTAGAGAGATGGTAAAAAAAGGTTTGTGGACTAGACAGATCTTCCTCTTTCATCTTTCGACCCAAACCAAGACTCCTTTGTCTTCTTTCTCTTAAATCGCACCATTCTTTACCCATTTGCCAAATCTAGAAACCAAAATCATCCTGGACTGATACGTTTCAACATCCTTCCACATCCAAACTATTATCACGCTCAGGTAATTCAGGCTTCCTTTTCCCCCTTACCGCTGCCACAGCCTCAGGAGGAGACTTACATTTTACCTACAAAATTACAACTTTGTTGAATTGCTGAGTGGTTTAAGATGATGGGTTTTTGAGTCAGAATTCTGCCACTTATTACCTGAATGACCGTGGACAAGTTACTTAATCTCTGAGACTCGATTTCCTCATTTATTTATGCATTCATTTACTCAAAAAATACTGAGCGTCTACCCATATGCTAGGCACTGGGGATACAGAACTGAAGGAAAAATACAAATTAACCTGTTCTTAGGAGCTTTCATTCTAGAGAGGGGAGAGGATCTTTAAACAGGATTTAGAAAGTGAAACATGTTGAGATGAGGGTCCTGGAGAAAAATAAAGCAAAGGGAATAGGGAAAGCACAGGGAAGTTACATTTGCCTGAAGACCTAAAGGAGGCAAGGGACCAAGCTATGAAGCTATCATCTATAAAGAGAAGATGATTGTAATTAAATGCAATGCAATTACATGAGATGAGTCCAGGAAAGTGCTTAGTAGAGAGTTAGGGCTCTCTACACGTTAGCCATTACTGTTCTCCTTTCTGGTCAAATGATTACTAGTTTGACTTACCTCCAAATCACCTTTCAGTTTTTACATTAGAATGATGCATCTAACAGGTTCAAAATTTTTTGGTTGGTTTTCCTCTTCCTTCATGGAAATCTAGCAGGACAAAACAGCCCTTCGTGATTTGACCCCTGCCTACCCAGACAGGCTCAAACCCAATCTCAGTGTGAGCATTTCCGACTCCACATACTGTACACTCTAGATCGCGCTCTTTTCCCATGCTCCCTGCAGCTTTAGGCTGTTGCTGCGTCTGTCTGGAATGTTTACTCCTATCTTCTTCATACACCCAGCATACTCCCAGCATACTTGTGCCTTCAAGTCTCATTCATCTGTGATCTCTTTGAAACCTTTGCTGACTTCTGTGACTGATCTAGGCATTCTGTCTCTTAGGATTCAATTGTATTTTTTGAAAACAAATTTTAAAATTTTAAGTGAAAATTTTATATTTTTTATAATTTATATCACACAGTTCACCTATTTCAAGTTACAATTTGGTGGTTCTTAGAACATTAAAAAAGTTGTGCAGCCATCCCCATATTCTAACTTTAGAGCATTTTTATCACCCTCCAAAAAAATCCTGTACATGTTACCACTCACTCTCCATTTTCCCTCACGGTCTTGGCAGCCCTTGGCAACCACTGATTTACTGCCTCTCTAGATTTGCCTATTCTGACATTTCATATACATAGAATTGTGGTCTTCTGTGACTGGCTTCTTTCACTTAAGATAAGTGAGGGTTTTGGGGTTCATCCATATTGTAGCATGTATCAGTATTTCATTCCTTTTTCTGGGCAAAATAATATCCATTGTATGGATATATCTCATCTTCTTTATCCATTTATCAGTTGATAGACGTTTGGTTTGTTTCCACCTTTTGGTGATTGTGAGCAATGCTGCTGTGAGCATTAGTGTGTAAGTTTTATATGAACGCTTGTTTTCAGTTCTTTTGGGTGTATACCTAGAGTTGCTGGTCACATGGCAACTTTATGCTTTACTTTTTGAGGACCTGTCAGACTGATTTCCAAAGGGGCTGCACCATTTTACAATCCCACTGCAATGTCTGAGGGTTCCGGTTTCTACTCAAACTTTCCAACATTTATTTTCTTTCAGTTAATTTTTTCTATCCCAGTGGTGTAAGGTAGAATCTTATTGTGTCTTAGATGTGCATTTCTCTACTAATGCTCTTGATTAGTAGCCATTTCATGTGCTTACTAACCATTTGTATATCTTTGGAAAAATATCTCTTCAAATCCTTTGCTATATATTGGGTTTTTTTTTTAATTCATTGAATTACGAGTTTTTAAAATATATTCTAGATACAAGTCCCTTTTCAGATACATGATTTGAAAATATTTTCTCCTAGTCTGTCTTTCTGCTTTCTTGATGGTGTCCTTCGAAGCACAAAAGTTTTTAATTTTGATGAAGCCCAATTGATCTGTGTTTTCTTTTATCATTTGCTCTTTGTGTACTAAGAAATCACTGCTTAGGGGCGCCTGGGTGGCTCAGCCGGTTAGGCATCTGCCTTCTGCTCGGATCAAGATCTCAGAGTTCTGGGATGGAGTCCCAAGCATCTGCCTTCTGCTTGGGTCAAGATCTCAGAGAGTGAGTGGTAACATGTAACTCCTGGGATGGAGTCCTGCATGGGCTCCCTGCTCAGCGGGGAGCCTGCTTCTCCCTCTGCCTCCCCCCCACTTGTGCTCTCTCTCTCTTACTCTGCTCTTTCTCTCTCAAATAAATAAATAAAATCTTAAAAAAAAAAAAAGAAATCATTATGTAACGGAAGGCGACAAAGATTTACTCCTGTGGGGGAGGCCAGGGGGCAGGGGACAGAACATGTGGGAGAAACAAAGGTGATCAGTTGGGGAGGGGAGCCCTGGGTGGGACCGAGCCTCAGTTGGAATAAGAGTCCAAGGAGTCCCCCGAGGAAGAGGAGCTGGGGCTGCTGCCCTCAGACTCCTGGTCCTCATCCTCGTCGTCCTCCTCGTTCTCAACTCCGTCCTCACTCTTGTCCTCGCTGCTCGACTCGGAGGAGTCCCCGCCATCCTCAGAGGAGTCCCCGCCATCCTCAGAGGAGTCCCCGTTCCCATCGTCCTCCTCCTCTTCATCCTTGTCCTCCTCGTGCCCTTCCGCCTCCTCCTCGTGCCCTTCCGCCTCCTGCTCGTGCCCTTCCGCCTCCTCCTCGTGCCCTTCCGCCTCCTCGTGCCCTTCCGCCTCCTCCTCGTGCCCTTCCGCTGCCTCCTCGTGGTCTTCCGCGTCCTCCTCGTGCTCTTCCGCCTCCTTCTCGTGCCCTTCCGCCTCCTCCTCGTGCTCTTCCGCGTCCTCCTCGGACTCCGACTTGGGCTGGACTCGGGGCTTGGGCCTCGCAGCTTGTCATGCTCTCGCGTTGATTGGAGGTGTACTCTTTATATGCTGCCCGGTGCTGGGGAGACAGACTCTTGACGCAGAGGCCCAGGGGTACTTTGTACTGCTTCTGCTGTTCCTCTGCCAGTTTTTGTAGTGCTCCTTCTAGCTCTAGGAGATGTGCTGCCGGCGACCGCCTAGCTCCACCATGCGCTCTTTCAGTGGCAGGTGGTCAGCTCCCCGTTGGACAGCAGCTCCTGGGAGAACTTCTGGTAACCGTTCCTGAGAGGCTTCTTCGGTTCTCCGTGGAACGTCATCTTCTTGGACGAGTTTGCAGCAGCGGGGGGCGCCCGCACCTCACTCGTATCGCTTTTGGTCTTCGGCTGCCTTCTCAATACCGCGTCAGTTTCTCCTTCTTCTCCATGTTGTTCCAGGTCATCTCCATGGCTTTCAAGGCCTTCACCCGGTCATTCTTGAAGCGGGCCAGGTAGTCCCCGATGACGCTCTGCTGCCAGAGCTCCTCAGCTCTCTTGGGTGACTCTGGCAGCTTGTCCCGTTCCTCACGGTCTCCGCCCGGCTTCCTCTCCAACTGGGCCTTCAGCGCCGCCTCCCGGGTCTTGTACTTGACCTTCTTCTTTTCTGACAAGTCATTCCACATGCGGGTCAGAAGCCGGGTCAGCTCACTCTCCGAGAGCTCGGGCTGCTCCTCTTGCAGCTGCCGCCGCTTCTCTTCACAGAACGTGAACATGGCTGACACCGGCCCCTTGGGCTTCTCGGAGCCGCCCTTGCCCCTTTCCTGTGAGGACTTCTTGGAGGCTGGGCTGGTGGCTTGCTTCTTGTTGATGCTTAACATCTTCTCCCCAAGACCCGCTGCTGTTCCTCCTCAGGCAGGCTCTCTAGGAAACGGAGCAGTTCCACCTCATAGTCTTTCTTTTTCTGGTCACACTTCTTGTGGTAGGCAGCCTTCTCCTTCTGGGAGAGCAGCTTCCACTGCTGGCTGCACAGGACCACGCGCTTGGTGCTAGGCACGTCCTTCATGTTGGCCATCAGCTCGGCGCAGTACAGCGAGTAGCTGTTCGGAGGTGGCTTGGTGGGTCACCCATCAAACTTGTCCTTGAGCTGGCGTTTGGCCTTCGTGAGGGTGGACTTAGTGATGCCCTCCTCACTGATGTTCAGCTCAGGGTGCTTCTGGATATATTCACGCATAATCTCCTCATACTCCTGCTGCTCCAGGGCTTTATGAATCCATTTCAGCCTCTTTTGGTCCGAGAGCTGAGACCGCTGCTTCCCCAGGGAGTCCTTCACCTCCCTGCGGCGTCGGGCTGCACTTTGAGGTACGCCTTCTTCTCGTGGGTGTACCACAGCTGCTGGGGGGTTTTGGGCTTCTCGGGGATGTCCGACTTCTTGGCATTCTGGAATAGGTCAGGGTAATCCTCCCTGAACCGGGCCAGGTTTCGCTCGAACTCCTGTTTCTCTCTCTGGAAGTCCTGAATATATTTCATCTTCTTCTTCTCTGGCAGCTCCTTGTATTTCTTGGACAGAATCTTGGTCAGGTCCAGGTTGCTCATCGCAGGGTGGAGCATCGCGTACTTGGCCCACTTCTCCATGAAAAAGTGGAAATAAGGGGTCAGGGGCTTCTTTGGGAAGTCCGGGTGTTTCTTGAGTTTTTTGCTTTTGTAAGGATTTTTAACATGTTCCTGAGCATCAAGGATCAATTCTGTCAACGTTCAGAACTTCCTCACCTCGTTAGAAATCCACCCATTTGAGCTTGCACATGTCTCCAGAAAAGTGTTTAAATGCTACTTTTTCCCAGTCCATATGTGACTCGGTGGTTTTGAACTTGGAGCTGTCATTGGATGGAAGTTGTTCTTCATACATTCCAGCAAAGTCAGCATGTCTTCCTGAGACCAGTGGTCTTGGCCTTTGGGGGCGGCCATTTCCAGGTCTGTGGGACAGTCAGCTTCTCGGTTCATTCGTTAGCCGTCCAGCCACCTCCTCCAGCCACCTCCTCGGGTCGTGCTGGCCCGGCAACCCGCGGTAAAACCACCTCACCCTTAAGGAGAAACACCAGTCCCCACTCGGGATGCGAGGTGAGGGACTTTCTATTCCTCCCTTCCCCAAAGGGGAGGGGGGCACAAGTCCACACTCTCGCGGAGACCCTTCCAAGACCCAATGGGTCGGTGGGTGTGGGAGTGCGCTACCCCCTCCCCCCCCGCCCCTGCAGCCCGGCTTCACCGCGTGCGCCCTCCCCTGCCCACGCGAGAGACTGCTCCCAGCTCCCGCGTGCAGCTAGTGCCGGCTCTCCACCCTCCTCCTGTGTTTTTTTTTCTAAGAGCTTTACAGTTTTAGCTTTTGCATTTAAGTCTATGATAAATCAGTTGTATTTTGTACCTCTTTTGATCGCTTCTGATTTCTCAGTAAAATATGAAACGAAATCATCAGGAGTGGGGATGGTATAATGGAGTTTGAAGAGAGGATGGGGTAAAACTGTGGCAGGGTGAATGGATTGGGGGAACATAATCAGAAAGCAGAGCCTCCCTGAGACTTGGGGACATAAATTCAAAGTGACACTTGTCTCCAGTCACACCCCCTGCTTGGATCCAGGTGTGGAGAAGGCAGAATGCTGGGTTTTGCAAGGCCTGTGTGGTAGAGGGGCAAGGATGTTGAGGATGTTTGCAGATGAGGGCAGGACTAATGAAGTGAACGGTGTTAGGCATGGTTGTGCTCCAGTCCTCTATCACTCTCCAGCCTATAGTCCACCCTTTTCTGCTGTGAAAGGCAAACCTCTGCAGACTGCATCCCTGAGGCTCCCTTGCCCTCTGACTTCTAGTTGAATTTGGCTGAAGGAAGGCACTGGCCAAAAATCGGGAGAGTTTTGGAGATTTATTGTCCCTTGATTCCTCCTTGCTTTACTGTTTCTGGCAGTGGCTGTGTTTTTCTGTGGTCCTAACTCTTGTCAGGTAACCCTTCTCTGTTCAGCTCTCCCTGGGCTCAGTGAGCTCGTTCTCTCCCTGGCTTCTTCAGGCTGTTGGTGATAATGGCTTCCCACATTCCTAATCATCAGGAGCTTCCCTATCTCTTGTCCGTTCCCTCCACTTGCCACTCCTCTGTGAACAGGTGCTTCATTAAACCCTCTCCAGCTAAACCCTTCTGAACATAACCATCTCTTCCCTGCCAGTTCTCTGACAGATGCAAAGGACAGAGAAATAGTGCTAGGGCCTGTGAATGGGGGGCGCCCATGGGGTTGAAGATGGTTGGAGTGGGGCTAGTTGGTTGAGAGGGAAGTGGTCAGGGAGTTGGATGCTGGGAGTGAGTTCACATGTTGTCATTGGTCATTGGCCAGGAGATGGCAAGGGTATGATGAAGGGAGGGAGTGCTGAGGTGGGTGGAGGAGGAATGTACTGGAAGTGAGGAGTCAAGGCACCAGGAAGCTAGGGTGCTTGACACACACTCTTACATGGATGTTCAGTCACCAAGAATGACTGGAGGAGTAGAATGGGAAGGGAGCCAGGAAATGAGCCAGGTGCTAACGTCTGACATAAATGAAGAGGAGTCAGAGAGTTTAGCAGATGATTGCCGCAGGGAGATAGTGGGTGGTATAGTTGGAGGGCATGGGCTTCCAGAAGAGCTGGGGTTTTTGAGCGAGGGAGGAAAACTGTCATCAGCCATAAGGATCATGAAAAACACCCACTCCACCCCTGGTAGTATGTGAGGAGCGAGAGGGAAGAAACAGCCACCTCTTGACAAGGCACTAAGGAAAGCAGGTTTCAGTTTGCACTTAGAGCTGTAGCAGGCTACTGCATTAGAGGGTGAAGAAAATATTCATAAAGTGGTGGAAGGTGTGGAGGATTTGGCAGATTACACAGCTGGGGTTCCAGGGGATAAAGTATAGAAGGGTTTAGGGGCCATGGGGTTGGATTTTAGTTTATGTCACCAAGGGGATGAGCAGAATCATGTGGGGGAAGAGAAGATGGTGACAATGGATGACACTGGAGGTTTGCTTCTGGAGGGTACCAAGGTGGAAAGTGTTCTGATGCATGGTGGAATTATTTTCATGGTCTTGTAGGGGAAAGCAGGGAATCTGTTCTAATTTTAACTTCCTTTTTAAGATTGGCCTCTTAAAGAGTTTATAAGGAGGGGTGACTGCCATTGAATCCTCTCAGGTTGGGTCATGGTAGTGGGAAAATGGTCTTACCAAGGCCCTTGGGGCTCTGGAGGCTTCTTTCAAGCAGACTGGTTGCTCAGGTATGTCCCACTCTGGAGGCCATTTTGTGCCCAGCCCAGTGCTGACCACAGTACTATACAGCGTACAGTAACCACATTCTGGATAAGTGATTTTTGGGCAAATGTAGCTCGGGCCCTCAGATGTTGGGATTCTTAGGATACTTCCAATGATATAGAAGAGTACAAAAGGCAGATTATATGGATTTGGGTCTATCCAGGAAGATCTTTGGTGTAGGGTTGCTACAGTTATGAGAAATACACAAGAAACAGAAAGATGATCTTTGCCCTGAAAGATCTCTAGTTGGCCACCTTAGACCTATATACGAGGATGAAAAACACTTCTGAGAGGATGTGAGAGTGAAACGCAAGAAGGTGCCTAAAAAAAGTGAGAACGAAAGTGGGACTGTTGCATTTTCACCTCTCCTAGATTCCAGAAGGATGAAGGATGAGGAACTGTTTGTTGCATGCCTACTACGTTCCAGGTATTTTGCTTTCACATGGGTTAGAGCATTTAGTCTTCCCCAAAACCCTATGAAATAGGTGTTATTATTTTAATTTAAATGGGGAAACTGAGGCTCAGAGAAGTTAAACAATTTGCCCAAAGTCACGGGGCTGGTGATC
Organism: Zalophus californianus; assembly: GCF_009762305.2. Taxonomy (NCBI): domain Eukaryota; kingdom Metazoa; phylum Chordata; class Mammalia; order Carnivora; family Otariidae; genus Zalophus; species Zalophus californianus. Next base: position 129,935,559 of record NC_045598.1, read on the forward strand.
TCTTTGCCAAACCCATTCTTGTTTCATGTAAGTACTACTCCAGGAGCTTCACTTAGCAGGAAGATGTTGAACTTGTAGGGAGCAATGATTGGCAACCTAATCCATTCCAGAGGATAGTACTGCCCTGAGAGAAACACAGCACTCTTTTTTTTTTTTAAGCAGGTCATTGATCTCTTTAAATGCCATTGTTACATCATTTACAGTAAGTTTCTAAAATACAAAATTGTGTTCATATTATAAGGAAGAAATTATATTTCTATGAGGAAGCAAATTCACTCCATTAATAGTTGGAAACTATATAATTTCCTTGAGTATAATTTTTACTGCTATGGAAACCATAAACCAAATTCATAATGCAGTGTTGTTACTAGTAGGAAAGACTGGCAGGAGAGGACGCATCACACCTGGAGGTGGTTGAAGGAGGGCTGGCTGGTAAAGATGATGAAAGTCTGTGACCCACCTAGACCACTCCTGTGTCCTTAGGGCTAGGACTGTGATCTTACGACTCTGGAAGCTTAAGGGGCCCAAGGTAGACTTTCTCTCCTTTAACCTATAACTTATTTCACTTTATTTCATCTTGGTTTATTTAATACATCAAAGGCCCGAGTCAAAGCTTCTCTGATAGAAGAGAGATCAGTTTCAGAGAGTGGTGCAAAGTGAAGATAGGGAAACAAGAGTGTAAATGCATCCAAGAAGTTTAGCTTTGAAGAGGAAGAGAGAGCAGGGTATGTAACTAAAGAGGAATAAAGGATCCAGGTAGGTTTTGTGTTTGCTTTTGAATGATGTGACAGTTGTGCATGTTTAGATGACAAGAAGGAGGGATGAGAGGGAGAGGTTGAAGACACTGGGGTGTTGGGGAGAGGTGGGAATGATGGCCTGAGGTCTCTGTGGTTTGGGATCCACCAGAACATAGGTAGAGGGTTACATTTACATAGGAGGGGACACCAGTTTTCACACTGAAAGGACGGAGAAAAGGTCAGGAGAGACAAGGCAGTCGTGGATCTGCGAGTGGAGGTTCTCCCACATGGGTGATGAGATCAGGAGAGGCAATGCAAGGAAGATTGGGAGCCAGATTCCTTTTCTGAATGAATGAATGAATGAATGGGGAGACTAATGGCAGTATGGGTGGAGGGAAAGATGGCTGAAGGAGCAGGGGTTTTTCAGGAGTAGGGTGGCACTGTAATGGTTTGGAGAGGGAGAGGATTGTCAGCCCCTCCTAAGAGAGCTGAAGGAGATTGGTGGTTTGAGGGGAGGGCTATGATACAGTCAAAGCAACTAGTGAAGGGAATGTTGGGTGTAACAGTTGAGGATGGAGGGGAGTTTATTTGTAGTGGGATGGATTATATTAGTTGTAATTCTTTTATTTGCAAGTGACTGAAAGAAGATATATTGGGCTAAAAGTTAACAGATTGGAAAAAAAAAAGCTTCAGTATCTGGAGTGTGTTGTGGATCTTAGAAACTAGAACCAGGCATTTGACCTCATTGGGACTGTCAACACATCTTTTTTCTGTCTTTTGTTTCAGCTTGCTTCATTCTTCCCTGTTGTAATTGGAATTCACTTACATGGCAGAGAACGTGGTCACTTGGAAGTTCTGTCAGAATAATCCCAAGGAGATACCTAGACCAGTCTGGCTTGGTAGCATGATCATTTCTGGGTCAGTTTTTGGTTCACCCATTTTGGGTGACCCGCTTTTCCCTGTGGCTAGGGTAGGTGCGTTTATTACTGGAAGGTGTGGAGGAAGGGGTGTTGGGCAAATAAGAACATGAACCACCACAGGTGCTCCAGAGAACATGGGCTCTGCAGGTCAAGGAACAGCAGGAAGTGGTTGGATCAGGGGAGAAAAATCCAGTAGCAGCATGAACATGAGCGAATGAGAGTAATAGACGATGGAGTGACTTGTATTTGAGGCAATGGCCAAGGACTGTGGAGATGCACAGTAGGAAAAGATTTCTGAAAAAATCTCAGCAGACACAGATAGAAGAGGAGGTCTTAGCACAATTGTTGTGCTGCAAGAGGGTTCTAGTTCTCAGGAACAAATAGGAAGATGGTAGTAGGTAAGCGGTTCCTGGGGAGGGTGGCACATGCAGAACACAGCAGCAGATTTGGGGGATGCTTCATGAAATAATTGGGAGGCCACCCAGTAGATCACTTTCACCTGAGGAGAATGAACTAATGAAAGCATCTTTCTGTGCAAAGTGCTTTCCTAAATGGCTTCTAACATTAGAAGGCCTTATGCCTCAGGGAATTTGTGACTGGTTGAACTGAGTTGATATCTTGGAGCCATCAAAAAATGGTATATGGCTCAGTGCCTAGTAGAATCAAGGTCCGGGGGTAGTGGCCAAGGATTCTTTGGACCTGTTTCCTTGTTTTCGTCAGCCTGTGTGCTCTAAGACAAAGCTTACAGCACAGATGAAAACAACTAAAATGTATATAGGTCATTACAACCTCCCAGGTGCTGTTGATATACATTAATTTTAACCTCATATCAACCTAGAACCTAATGTTATTCCTATTTAAAATAAGGAAACAGAGGCTCAGCAAAATAACTTAACATTTTACAACCATCAAATTTTAATTCCCAAGATGAAAAATGTGCATTTTATGTAAGATTTTACTAAAGAGTAAATTTGGTGTTTTGTGGAGCTTAATTGGTATAAATCAAAGTGAAATAATCACAATAGGTGAATATATTGTTAACAATAACAACAAAGGGGCGCCTGGGTGGCTCACCCATTGAGCGTCTGCCTTCGGCTCTGGTCGTGGTCCCAGGGTCCTGGGATCGAGCCCCGCGTCCGGCTCCCTGCTCAGCGGGAAGCCTGCTTCTCCCTCTCCCACTCCCCCTGCTTGTGTTCCTTCTCTCACTTTGTCAAATAAATAAATAAAAATAAAAAAACAACAACAAAAATAATAGCAACTAATATTTATTGGGTACCAAGTGCTGTGCTAAACACTATGGATATTTAATGCTCATAAAAACTCATTGAGTTAGGTACTGTTATTCCTTTTCTACAGATGAGGAATTGATTGGACAAATACTATTACTAAACCGTTACCAGTACCACCACTACCACGATGAATGGAAACAGGAATAGGTCACATTTGGGGAAATCAGTTAGTAGTTTATTTTGATTTGGGGCATGAGCACTAGTCTGGGGAAAAGAGAAAGTCCCTGAGACTGCCTACAACAAATGTTTAGTTTTGTCCCTGTGAAACAAGGCACATTTATTCCCTAGGCAATTTATCACTCCTTCTGAGCATTACTCATAACCACTGTCATTTTCTTTGGTTTTCAGATTGCATCTACATTCTCAAATTAGAGCACAAATACTGCTCCTCTAAGTGGAGTGGGGATTAAAAGGAATGAGTGACCAAGGACTAATTTAGCTTGGGGCGTGGAAGAATGGTGATGGAGATGCTATTTACCCAAAGTGTGAGTTGGGAGAGGGCAGTAATCAGGAATGTGAAATTGTGGATTGTATTGAGTTTCTTCACATTGATGTGTGGTCTTTGGGAGACAGCCAAAGGAAGAGTTTCTGCAGTTAGCAAAGGATTTAGGCCTGGGGCTTTGGTGAATGATTCAAGCTCAAGCATACATCTGGAAATTGTTCAGCATGATGGTAATGGTTAACACCACTAAAATGGATTCGATCTTTGAGGTGGTGAATAAAAAGAAAGAAGAACAATGTTATTTAGTCTTAGCAAAGAGGCTGAAAGGGAATTGGGAGCTTAATTATGTATATGGCTTTTAATAGCAATGATTTTCAGAGTGTTTTTCAAACAATGATTTCCTGTGAAGTCTCCATAAAATCTGAATGATGAAACTTTTAAGCCCACGGATTCTTTACCGCCATAATCCTAATAACTGATTTATTTTAGGCTTAAATGCTATTGCAAGGAATGTGCTGGTCCAAAGTTTAGTATTATTATAAATTATTTCCTCTGAAGTTGAACTTCATTAAAAAATACTGAAACAGACAAGTAATAAAATGGGGGAAGAAAAGGAGAATAATTATATTAAAGAACTGAATTCTGGGGCTAAGCCTGGGTGGCTTAGTCAGTTAAGCCTCTGACTCTTGATTTCAGCTCAGATCATGATCTCAGGGTCCTGAGATGGAGCCCCTGTGTTGGGCTCCACTCTCAGCGGGGAGTCTGCATGGGATTCTCTCTTTCCCCCTCTGCCCCTTCCCCCTTCTCAAATAAATAAATAAATCTTAAAAAAAAAAAGAACTGAATTCCAAGAAAAATTGTTTTAAGAGTAGCTTCCAGGAAGTCAAGGCAAAAAGTAATCTTGGTGAATTATCTACACATCATTCCATGTACAGTTTTTGAAACATGGTTAATTATTAGTATCACATGGATCCCCTCTCACCTGGAGAATGGGTCTTACAATGGGTCTTACAAGGGGTCTGGGAAGCTGTGTATTTTTAAAAATTTCCCCAGGTGATTTTGATGTTTAGCCAAATTTGACAAATACTAGTCTAATAAAGGAAACATATTAGTTCACAGGAGAGAAAACCTTTTATCTAGCTTTGAAATCTGAAATGGATTTTATTCCATGGATACCAAAGAACATTGAATAATAAAATAGACAATGTCCTCAATAGCATTAAAAAAACTCCAGAGATTTTGTGTGTATTTCACACGAACCTTTGACAAATACAAACCAACAACACAATACTAAATTAGAATTCTGTTGATGTAGGAAAAGAATCATCTGGGTTGATAGAAAAAATTGTATTCCTTGGTCCTCTTCAGAAATTCTGTTTCAGTCAATCTGGGTAGGGCCCAGAAATGTGCATTTGAAATATTCAAGTGCCCCAGTTGATAGGGACGCAAGTGGTCCAAGAGTACATTTTGTGCTGGGAGAATGGATGGCTAAGAGTATTCCTGGGGGTTTCAGGTTTAGATATAAAATCTTTAGATATACCATTTGTGACAGACATTTTTACCCTTTCTGAAAACTGATTTAACAGAAGGAGGCTGGATTATTTGCTTCCACAGAGTATGCTGGGAAGACTTCTGTGGTACAAAACCAGAGAGCTTCTGTTAGTGAAAATTTTTCTTCAACCCTTGGGAAAATATGAAAAGCATAGGTTGCTTCATATGGCTCTGGAGTAGTGTCAGTCTCACCCTAAAAGGAGGAAGTGGATACTCAGTGGATTAAAATCTTCTGGAATCATAGCAACAAACATGGGAAAACTAATTGACTGGTCTTCTGGTAGAGATGCACTTTCCTCCAAACACTTAAGTGCCAAAGATAGCACGGTATTAACATACTCATGCACAAAATAAGGTCATATACATGTAGCCCGGCTTGCTGCAGCCTAACTTATATTTGGAAGCCTCTGATTTGGAAACATATTTTCTCCAGAAGAGTGCTTCTTCGGGATCATTAGCCACCCCAAAGTTCTTAAAAACACTAGTAAATGTAAGTGAGAGAATCTGTCATATCAGTGTTAGCTTCCCTGCAAATTTTGTCGTGGGTAACTTAACCGACTATAGAGAAAGTGTTAGCTGAAGTCTCTGAGAGATAGAGGTGGAGTCTTTTCCTCTTTACATTGGCTAATTACTGAATCCTAAGTTCAGTTTAGATCTCAGTAGGAGAAACTTGAACTATGATAGATCTTTTTTTTTTTTTTAAAGATTTTATTTATTTATTTGACAGAGAGAGACACAGTGAGAGAGGGAACACAAGCAGGGGGAGTGGGAGAGGGAGAAGCAGGCTTCCCCTAGAGCAGGGAGCCTGATGCAGGGCTCGATCCCAGGACCCTGGGATCATGACCTGAGCCGAAGGCAGTCGCTTAACCAACTGAGCCACCCAGGCGCCCCTACGATAGATCTTTAATACTGTGCTATATTAGGGCTGGAATACAAAGTTGGGAATCTACCATGTAGCTATAAATAGCAGTCTGCCGGATTCGGGTGACCTCAGGTCTGGTTATCTTTAGATGGCTTTCGTGTGCAGTGAAACTTTAAAGGCCACGGACATCTTTGACTCCAGTTCACCTTGATTCTCCAGGTTCTCCAGGATACGAGGGGCAGGATTTCCTCTTAGGGAAAACTTTATGCTTGACATTTGTATCCATTAAGGAATATGAACTTGCAGACTGTTATCCTTAGGGCTAAGAGAAAAACCAAATAAACACGTATCTCTCATTGTTTCCAATTCCTGATAATTTTTGCAGGAGACAGTTCTGTGACAAAAGTGCTTGCTTCACTGGACTGAAAGAGTTGGAACTCACCCATTGCATATCAGTATTTTGACATTAAAATGTTTAGTTTATATCAAACTATTTACTTGATTTAAAAATTAAATAGTACTAAACAGGAAAACCATTTCCCAATTTCTTTCTCCTTTTGAGATTCTTTTTCTGGCATTAGTTAAATGCTTATACTTCTATTTCCTGATTTGTTAATTTTAGACTTTACTGACTTTCTGTTATCTGAGGTGATGATTTAGCATTCTCAATCTCCCGTTTCCTTTCCTCTATTATCCTAGAACGTAATTTTTAGTCAGTGCTTACATTATTGCCTATGTAAAATTGCAGTGACAGATACTATTTCATAATTCTTCCTTCCTTGTGTAGCTTTTGTTTTTTGGAATCCAATGACTGCCTCATTTTTTCCTCACCAGTATAGTTTTCTATTAACTGGTCATTGTTTCAGTTGTTCAGCTAGAGCTATTGTATGACCACCAGCAGTTTTTTTCCTCCCAAAGGCTCAAACATACTAGAGAATCCGTCAGTTCCATTTTCCCCTCTGGAGATCTCTCTCTCTCTCTCTCTCTCTCTCTCTCTGAGCCCCCACTTCCTCCTGCTCCAGTCTAGAGCAGGTTTTGGGCACACCTTTGTCTTAGAACTTCCTTTTTTTTTTTAAGATTTTATTTATTTATTTGACACAGAGAGAGCTAGAGCAGGAACACAAGCAGGGGGAGTGGGAGAAGGAGAAGCAGGCTTCCCGCTGAGCAGGGAGCCCAATGCAGGGCTCAATCCCAGGACCCTGGGATCAGGACCTGAGCCGAAGGCAGACGCTAAACGATTGAGCCACCCAGGCACCCCTAGAACTTACTTTTGACATTTTTCTGTGTTGGATTTACTATTTCGATTGTGTGCCTTTCTTTTTTTGTTCTTCTGGAGTACATTATCCAGCAGGTCCCTAGAGGTTCATGCAGCTATACGTTTTGAGTCCTTGCACTCACACCATTGATTGGTTGGTTATAAACTTCTCGGACAAATAATTTCCTCTCTCAGATTTTTGAAGGCATTATGTCCTAACACACTGTAAAAGGCAGTGCTGTTTTGATCATGCTCCGTTCTAAGTGATTCCAAACCCCCAATCCTACCACCATACCCACAACCCAGAATCTTTTAAGATCTCCTCTTTACCACCGATGTTCTGAAATTTTATAATGTTATGACTTAGTGTGGATTGTTTTATCTTTTTTACATTGCTGGGCCTTTAGTAGACCCTTTCAATGGAAAGATTCATTTCCTTCAGTTCTAGGAAATTTTCTTGTATTTCTCTTTTGATAATTTCTGACTATTTTCAGTTCTGTTTTTGGGGAACCCCTATTACTTTGATGTTATACCTCCTGGTTTCCTCCCAAAGTCTTCCATTTTTCCCCTCTGTTTTCTTTGTTTTGTTGTTGTTTTGTTTCCAAAAACTTTCTCAACTCTGTTTCCCAAAATTTCTCTTTGTTTTGGTTATATATTTTTACTTCCCAAGGTTTTTTCATAGAGCTGTTTTTCATAGTATCCTATTCTTGCTTTACAAATTATACCTTCCCTCATCTAAGGATACTAATAATTAAATTTTTTTTTACATTGTCTTTTTCTCCCTATTCTTGCTTATTTTGTTCTTTCATTTCTGATGAACTTTGGATTTCTGTTTATATTAAGAGATACTGATTGGAAACTATATATATGTGTGGGTAAGTGTATGGGAGGGTTTCTCAGATTGTAGGCTTCACTGTAGGGAGATTTGGCCATTCTGTTGTAGGGCCCATGTATAAATGTATGTAAAGGTTTTTTTTTTTTTTTCTTTTTTGGCTGTACCATTCATTTTCTCTAGAGATGAAATTCCCAATCTTCTACCTTGCAGTCGTCTACTTGGAAACTGCTGTTCTGGGGACAGGTTAAGGAAAGGGGAATGGAAGTTTACTGTTCTTTCACTTATTTTTTTTTTTTCTGCCTTTCACTTCTAAGAATAAACTTTGGTTTCTTTTTTGGGGTAGCAGTTGCCTGGCTGTGTAGCACTCGGGTATGTTGCACATATAAGCTTTCAACAAACCCTCTTTTAGAACAGAGCACTGCCCCCACCTTCTGCAGCACCTGGTGCCTCTCGGCCCTAACTTCTCAAGGGGTTGGTAGGGTGAATTGGCTTTCTTCCCTCCTACAGCAATTTTAGGCTATTGTTGTATCACTGCCCTGGCTCTATCTGTAGTCTTTCAAAATTTGGTTATAATCTGTGCAATCCCCTCTTGCACTCTGTCTTCTCTGGTTTGTAGCTTTTACTGTTTTTTTTTTTTTTTAATCTATAACTCTGTACACTTAATACATATTTTTTTATTGGGTCTCGGAAAGGAGTAGCAATAAACATGTGGTAAGTCTGCCAGAAATAGTACTAAATAGAATTACATTTTAAAAGAATAATGCTTAATGTTTCTTGAAACTGTCTATAATGTTAATGGATTTTAATGTGGATTTGTTGAGGATTCAGAATGTTAGCATTTATAAGCAATCCTTCAGGGTAAAATTGGTAATATACAGTAACAATATGATAATACTGTTGAGAATTTAGTGTCGTATAATCCAATAATGGGTAAAATAAGCATAAACAGCACATAAAAGTCTTCATTTAATACTATTGACCTTTTTTTTTCGCTGCTAAAACACCTCTGTCCTGGTGATTATCCTATCCTTGATCAAGCTTTCTTATAGTTTGGGTATCTTTCCAGAGATATTTTCTGCATAACACAAGCGAATACACATATCTATCCCTCCTCCATTCTCCGTTTTAATTCCAAATGTTTCAGAAGGCCCAGCACCAAGGTGGCTGGAACTAAGACTTTCACAATCAATATTTCAAATATTGAACTTTTTTTCGTTCAAAGTATCCTTTCAAGCCCCCCCCCCCCCCAGTGGATTGGAGGAAAAGACTGATTATGGTACATTTTCCTGCTCCAACAATTCCTGGAAGTTGGTAGCAAGTTTCATGCTGATCCATGCTCTGGTAAGCAAGGAGGGACTTGCAAGGGAGGGGACACTAATGTATAGTACTGGCAGAATTAAGAAGCTCCTGCACTTGAATCTTTTCTCATTTTCCCCAGGATTTTAGCTTCCCTGTTACTAGCCAACTTTAGTGACTTTTTCTTGAAGTGACAATCTGGAGATACGAAAACACTCCCAGATAACTTAAGAAACACTCAAAAAATCTCACAGAAACATACGGAAGAGATTCAGTTTGCATAGAATTGGTCTAGTTATTCTGTGAGCTATTGCAGAGAACTATTTTATGTACATTGGAGGGAAAGGAAAGCTATTCAGTAAGGAATCAATATTGCTCCAGAATCTTCCTGTGACTCTTCTTTATCTGAGAACAGTCCTCACCCACTCTGGCCACAGGGGTAGGCATGTGACCAAAGCTGGGCCAAATATAGTATGTCATGTTCTATAGATCACAGAGACTGGCCCAAGGACAGGGTAATGAGTCAGTGTAAGTCACTGAGTCCTTCCCTAGGATTTTTCAAACCAAAGCTGAGAGAACCAGTTTTGCCTGCTGGTTATGGAGTGGTTAGGATATGAGCCCAGAGCTGCCTGTAGCCATGCCCCATGCCATGTGAGGAAGCCAATCTGCTATGGGGTCTCTGACATGCAGAAAAGGAAGTAGAAATGAGAGGTTTGGGGATCCCATTTGATGGGATCCAAATCTTCATCCTTGTTTACAAGCCTGGCTCCACCCTTACCCTTCTTAGGTTGGTTACATGTGTCAACCAACTTTTGCTTGAGCTAGTTGGAAATAAGTTTCTGTCACTTGCAGCAAAATATATTATACCTATTTAGTCCCAGCCCCATAGATCTAAGTGCCTTCTAGGTATCTCCCTTTGGATGTTCCTTGGGACTTCAAACTCATCTGTAGTAGAATGCAGCTTTCCATCCTTACCCATTCTACTTACTCCATTTCCTTTATTTTCTTGAGTATCAGGTTAGCATCTACTCAGCTGTCCAAGCCAGAAACCAAAGCTCTCCTAGACTTCTCGCTTTCTACTTGATCCCCATCCTTCAAGATCTAGTAGTTTTTTTTTTTTAAGATTTTATTTATTTATTCATGAAAGACAGAGAGAGAGAGAGAGAGAGGCAGAGGGAGAAGCAGGCTCCCAAGGAGCAGGGAGCCTGATGCGGGACTCGATCCCAGGAGCCTGGGATCATGACCTGAGCCGAAGGCAGACTCTTAACCATCTGAGCCACCCAGGCGCCCAAGATCTAGTAGTTTCTAAGTGCTGTTCCTTTTCATAAATATTTCTCGTATCTGTTACCCTGTCTTCTATTACCTTTGAGACCCTTTCTGCTGCTTTTTCACTTCTCCCACTGTACTGAAAAGGCCAAATCTCAGAATCCTTACCCTGTCTACTGTTGATTGGGGGTTCCCTTCTGGTCCCAGATGATTGATCTAGCATAGTTACCATACAGGCTGATGAGTAATATAAAAGACACGATGGCAGGAAAGCTCCCTTAAACAGGGAGAGTGAAGATTAATTACACCAAGCAGGTCCTCTTCTATGAGGAGATCTGAGTCTGAGATACAGAGAGGGCTACTCAGTTGTTGCAAAACAGAAGCTGAAGATATACAGAGAGAAGGCAGAGGTGATGACAAGGAGAATGTAAGCTCTCGAGTAAACAGAAGATGTGCAGGCAGAAGCTGTAATCCAAAACTACTGGGTATATTGAATGGAGGATAAAATAATTGGCTGATATGTTAGAAAAAAGAGGAATGAAACACCATAATGGTTGGGGACAAACTCTTGCTTTTGGGGAGGCAACAAAATAACACTAGAACTCCCTGGACCATGCTTAGCTTTCTAATTCCTTAATTATGTCTACTCCAGCCTGTGTGAAGCATGGCTGGATGAAGCATGGCTGGATGACAGTACATTGTTGTGTGAAGTTTCCTGTGAAATTTTTGTGTTCCCTAGTTGCTTCTTATCTCTATGACCTCAAGCTACAAAAATTATATACTCTAGCTATAGAACTTAGTTCCCCAACCATGTGATGCTCTGCCATCTGTTTATGTGCATATACTATTTCTTCTAACTGGAACAATTCTTCTCATCTCCTAAATGTCTCTAACTTCTTTACTTGGATACCACTTACTCAGCTTTGAAGACTGAGCTCAGGCTCCTCTAAGCTTTCTATAACCCAACCGAATTTAATGGTACTGCGTATTCTGTGTATTTCCACAACTAGAATATAAGCTTCTTTTGAGAGTAGAGAAACTGTTTTGTTCCCCATTGTGTCCTCAGTGTCTGGTCCGGTACCCAGCACAAAGCAGATACTTAAAAGATGCCATTGTTTTTGTTAAAGGTCAGTTGCCTAGACTCTTTCAAAAACCAGGGAATTTAAGGGCCTTCCCATTATCATCCCTTGTCCAATAGATCCACTTGCAGTTGTGCCATGGTTCTTTAAAAAGACAATGATTACACGGCTTTGTGCAGATTTCTTCAGTTCAGAATGCCCTTCTCATCTCTGTCCCCTAACTTCTTTGAAGAACAGAAGTAGGGAGACCAGAGTTATGGACTATTGCAGTTGTCCATGCAAGAGAGGATGACGGCCTGGACTAAGGAGTATTGGTGGAATAAGAGGTAGAGACAAAAAATTCTAGAGCTGGGACAGTCAATAGGTACTTGGTGAAGAATTGGACGAGATGAGGGATGGGGGCATATCAAAAATAATTACTGGGTTTTTCTGGTTTGATCTACTGGTGTTGTATTCAGAGGAAAGAATGGAGGAGATGCAAGTTGAGGTAACTAACCATTTACATACATAATCAGATTTCTTGTCTCAATTTTACTGATATATGTTATACTTAGGGAATGGGAATACTGATTTTTTTTTGGGTGGTGTTGGGGAAAATACTTTTTGATTTACCATTTTAACTATTTTTAAGTATACTGTTCAGTGGCATTAAGTACATTCACATTGTTTTGTGTGTAATCATGACCACCATCCATTTCCAGAATTTTTTTCATCTTCCCAAACTGCAATTCCTTGTCCATTTCTCCCCCTCTCCCAGTCCCTGGCATCCACCATTCTACTTTTTGTCTCTATGAATCTGACTACTCTAGGTAACTCAAATAAGGGGAATCATATAGTATTTGTCCTTTTGTACTGGCTTATATCACTTAGGATAATGTCTTCAAGTTTCATCCATATTGTAGCATGTGTCAGAATCTCCTTCCTTTTTTAGGCTTAATAGTATTCCATTGTCTGTATAGACACCATTTTATTTATCCACTCATCCTTCAATGGACACTTGGGTTGCTTCCACCTTTGGCTGTTGTGAATAACACTGCCATGAACCTGGGTGTGCAAATATCTGTTCCAGTCCTTTTCAGTTCTTTTGGGTATATATCAGAAGTGGAATTGCTGGATCATATGGTATTCTATGTTTAATTTTTGTGGAATCACCGAAATGTTTTCCATAGCAGCTGTACCACTTTATATTCCCACCAGTGATGTACAAGGGTTCCATTTTCTCCACATCCTCCCCAACGCTTTTATTTTTTTGATAATAGCCATCCTAATGGGCATGAAGTGGTATCTCATTGTGGTTTTAATTTGCATTTCCCTAATGATTAGTGATGTTGAACATATTTTCATGTGCTTATTGCCCATCTGTATATATTATTTGGAGAAATGTCTATTTAAGTCCTTTGCCCATTTTTTTAAAATCTTAGTTAGAAAACATGTGTTGTTTATTTTGCTTATAAAGGATATAGTCTTTTTCTTAATTTTTATTTTATTGTGTTGTTAATCACCATACATTGCATTAGTTTTTGATGTAGTGTTCCATGATTCATTGTTTGCATATAACACCCAGTGCTCCATTCAATACATGCCCTCTTTAATACCCATCACCAGGCTAACCCATCCCCCCACCCCCTCCATTTTTTTTTTTTTAAAGATTTTATTTATTTGGCAGAGAGAGATACAGCAAGAGAGGGAACACAAGCAGGGGGAGCGGGAGAGGGAGAAGCAGGCTTCCCGCTGAGTAGGGAGCCCAATGTGGGGCTCAATCCCAGGACCCTGGGATCATGACTTGAGTCGAAGGCAGATGCTTAACAACTGAGCCACCCAGGCGCCCCAGTCCTTTGCCCATTTTTGAATGGAGTTATTGTTGTTGTTGAGTTATTTTGTAATATAAAATGGTTTCAGGAACACAACAGGTTTCTAAGGCATGAAAACAAGTGTTACGATAGTATGAAAATCCTAGGGACCTTGGGAAAAGTGGCAGAAAAAGGTGAGGATGTCAAAGAAAGTTTAAGAAAAATTTTTAAAGTTTTACCTTTAGTGAAGAATTAAAAAAAGGACATTCTCAGGATTCTGAGCTCATTTTAGTACTGCAGTTTGGCAATCTTGTGGGTTAAATAATCATTGCTGGGCTACCCTGAGAACCTAACTCCTATATTTAAGAACACTACTTGTATATAAAATGCCCTGTCTTATAAATCCTCTAATTAAAAAAAATTTTTTTTGGTATATAATTTATATGATAGCTATTTATATACTAAAATCTAAACTTGAAAAGTAAGTTGTACTAATGGATTACAAAAATAATTATTATATAATGCTTTTAATTAGGAATTTAATTTTTTCAATTACTGTAAGTTGATGTTCATGAATCATTTGTGAGATATCATTATAAAAAAATATACAGGATACAGAGCTATAGAACTAAAGCAAAATCATAATACAATTGATAGAAACATGAAAACAAAGCTGTTATCTACAGATGTAAAGAAGGATTACACAGAAATCTGTGCTGTTAACTGAAGCAGCTAGAGAAAATACTATTATTGGCCATTTGTAATAGATAACTAATCTCCAAGAATAATACCCAGTTTAACTTATATAAATTTTATTATTTTTAAAGTAACCATAAATCTGTTGAACATGGATAAACTGTTGGATTCTGAATTTTTGGTAAAATGTTGTAACACTCAGATTAGATAAGCAAGCTATATTATACATGTAAAATGTAATATATATTTTAGAAGGAATAAGACATTATTTTAAAGTATACTTAGGATTATTTTCAATGTTCTATACTCTATATTCCCTATAAATAATTATAGTTAAGAAAACATACCATTCTCTAAAAATAAAACCAACAAAAGCTTTCATTAATCTGAAACTAAAGATTAGCTTTCCATTTCTTCTCAGGATCTGTGTTGCTAACTGTGGAAAGAAAATTAGAGAGTGAAAATTTAACAACAGATAAGCAAATATAATGGATTTTAAGTTATTTTGTGGCTAGAAAAAGCATTAATTCCTAAAATAATTTTGTTGCTTAATATAAAGGTGGTATTTTTTTGTACATACAAAAAAGCTTCTACACAAAATTCAAGTTTTGAGCTTCTTGATTTTAAGGATTAAATTTCTATAAAGATTGTTAATTTGATGAATTAATCTAACACTAGTAAACACTTATAGAATTACTGCTTTAATGTTTTTGAGTTTACTACCTTTACTACTGCTAAAACGTCTGGCTGTTCCCAAACCTTCTGCATGTGAAATTCTTTGTGGTCTTGTGGTCGGGAGAAGAGAGGGTATCTTCCCGTTACATGCCTTTGATTGTAGTTCTGGTGGGTAAGAACTGCAACCCCTAAGCAAAATTCTAATTCCTGTGGGAGCTTTAGGTTCCAATTTGTGGTCCACTGGCCCTTCACTACTAACCCTTCCTAGTGCTTGTTTCTCCATCTTACAGTGATGTTCAAGGAAGGATTCTGGTGGTTGTTATTTTTCCTAAAAGCAAACTAGTTTTGTAAAAAAAGAATATTTTAAATGCTGGTAATAAAAAAATTGAAATTTGGAAGTATACTTACGTATTTTTCCTTCTTTTTTTAATTTTTTCAAATGCAGCAAGACATTATGTTCAGCCATTTTATATAAATGCTCAGGAGTATTCTAAAAGAAAAATGAGAGTGAAAGACGACATTTCTTTTTTAAAAGAATGAGTTAATCTTGTTGAAACTATTAAAGCATGCAACAAAAGGAAAATTTTAACTTAAGTACATTTTTATATAGGAATAATCAAAATGATTTCACCTTGTATGTGTCTTGCTTTAGGCCACTCTATTTTTATCTATATACCTATACATAAAATAGACTGTAAGGTCCATAAGGACAGTAACAGTGTTGGTTTTCTTTACTGTATACCCAGTGCTTAGCATAATGGCACATAGTAGGAACTCTGTATTTTATGAATGAATGAATAACTAAAAATTATTCTAGGTAGTTTTGATGATGCTATGGACCACTGGCCCTATGGTTTATTTATTGGGTTACATGATAATATCTCTGTACGTTTCCCTTGGTTATCCTACCTCTGTCATCCTTTAGTTTTCATCTCGAAACTTTAGACTTCTCTTAAATTCATGTTTACTTACATTGAGTTGTATTGTTGACTCACTTCTTACTCAACCAACTTAGCACAGCAACATCACACATTAATGTTCCCCAAATATAAACTTCCAACCCCAAGCCCTCCCTTAAGCTCCAGTACCATATCCACCACTGTTGATCTTCTAGATCTAATTGGTGAATCCTCCACCTAAGATGCTTGAGGGGTCATGCCCAGGTTATTGGATAAAGCCCCTATTTTTTAGAAGGCTTCTGTGATCTGATCATGCCTGTCTTTCCTGCCTCATTTCCTGGGACTCCTTTCCTGCCCATTCACATATGCATTCTGAGCTCCAGTCATATGCAGGTCCTTTGTGGGTTTTCACATATACAATGCTCTTTTATTACTTGCAGAGCATGTCTTTCCTTCCGTCTAGAATGACTTCTTTTCTCCTGGACTTTGGCTTGGAAAATGCTTACTTCTTCAAGACTCAACTAAATAAGTTTTTAAAACTTTTCCAGACAAGCCTCGATACCCTGCATCTTCCATCAGGTGAAATATACTCCTCTTTCTTTTATGCTCTGATATACTGTGTAGAGGTCTTACAGGAAGCCTGGTATGATAGAAAAAACACGATCTGAGTATCTGACATCTCACTTTTGAGTATGTGACATCTGCTAGTTGTGTGCCTTTGGAAGTTACTTAGCTCACACTTCCTGAGTCAGATTTTTTTTAAAGTGTATTAAATTGGAATAATTGTATCTTTATGTATTGAAAATTCGAGGTGTATGAATTAAGGGCCTCAAATTACATTTTTAAGTGTAAACCAATGAGTACAGTGTCTAGCACACAATAAGGCACTCAAAAAATGATAGTATTACAATCATCTGTTGAACACGTCTGTTGTCACCAAACGGTAAATTCTTTGAAGGTAGGGATCTGTAGTCATCTTTGTATCTTGGTACCTGGTCCACTGTGTGGCACAGGAAGGGCATTCAGTAAATGTTGAATGAATAAATCTCTCTATAACACCTATGCCATTCTATACGCAACAGGGACTTGACACATACAATACAGTGAATATAGTGAATACACCTCTGAATGCAGAACCAGCATTTTTAAGGAATGGACAATTGCTCGATGACTCATCTGGGAGGGTGATTTGAGAGTTCTGCTGTCTGTACTTAAGTTAGGAAAAAAAAAAAACCCAATGTACCAATGTATAGTCTAGCATGGCTATATTCTAGTATTATAAGGAAATGAACTCTTTCACAGAATTTAAATATTTATATCACCCCTTTGCCAATGGCACTTTTTATATTTAGCCATTTTAACCATTCATCCCTTCCTTTTAAAACAAAGCACACTGAGTATATGATTGTTTTTTGATAACTTGGGCCAATGGAACACTAAAGTTCTTTACTAATTATAATTGGCCCTAGGTACTTTTCAAGCTCATCTTTACACTCTCATGTACCTTATGGCTGTACAGGTTGTAGTAGTGGGAGGTGTTTTTCTTTTAAGTTTATTTATTAATTTTTTAGTAATCTCTGTATTCAAGATGGGGCTTGAACTCATGACCCCAAGATCAAGAGTCAGCACACTCTTCTGCCTGAGCCAGCCAGGTACTCTGGTAGTGAGAGTTTTTAAATCCAGGTAATGTTATTCCAGAGCCTGCATTCTTAACCTCTATACTATCCACACAGCAGATATCTAACAAACATTTGCTGAAAAACTAAATTATACTAATCGATTGCCCCACAGTGCTGTTATATATTTACTCAGAGGCCACTGGAGCGAGGCCATTTTTTTCTCTATATACTAAGTTATTCTACTCATGTTCTTTTACATGTACTTTCTCTTTCTTCTCCCTTGTTAGGCATTGCTACTACTTCTCACTGCTATTAACCCAGTATGTCTCTAGCAGATCACCCGTCTCACTTGCTATGGGCTAGGACACCAATCATTAAGATGGCTACAATAATACATAAATCATTACAAAACTTAATCATAAGATGTTGGTAATAGTCTCTCCTACAAGATGAAGTATATAAGATTTAATGATAGCTTGGAATGTTTCTTTTTGGTTCTCCAGGTCCATTTTTATTTGTTTAACTTCTGTGTTCTAGAAAGTTGAGATTGCTGATCTCAAATTTATACAAGCAGCACTACTTATAAAATTAACACACTTATTCTGTTCTGGGATGTAATAAATTTACCATACCTATAGTCTACTACAAAGATTATTCTAATAAAACTGTTGCTATGTACAAATAAGATAAATGAAAATTACCTTGTGAATGTTTTTTACAATCTCCATTGCTGTAAATGATTTTTCAAAATTATCACGAAACAATGTAAGAATTTGCTGTTCTCGGATATTCCTGTGAGCAATGTATTCTAGAATTTTAGCTTCAGCATTATGAATTACTGGGCCATGTCCTGAATTAGAATTATAAAAATTATTTCAACCAGAATAAAAATATCAAGTACACATGAAGTTAATTTGTTCTGTTTAAAAATAATCATATGACGTATTGAAAAAGCATACTAAGTATATAACAAACATGAATTATTTGGAAAACCATACAGGTAGAAGAGATTTAAAAATTATATACAATGCCAAAAACAGAATTATATCAAATAAAATCTGTATGAAATGTTATTATATACATTAAAAATAAAGAATAAACATTTAACAATAAAAATAGTAACCACAAGAGTAATGATAGGTAATACAGAGTGCTCATTATTTGCCAGGTACTGTTCTAAATGCTTAATATATATGATTCTTCTAAGAGTCCAGTGAGGTAGCAACTATTAACCCTTCTTTATAGCAGAAGCTGAGATATGGGGGGGGTGTGGCAAATAACTTGCCCACAGTTACATGGTGAAGAAGAGATGGAGCTGGAGTTCTGACTTGAGAGCTTTTAATCATTCTATGCTCTTAACCATTATGCCACACTTACATAAGAGATTGAAAAGGGGACTGTAAAAAGTAGCTTCATGTAAGTGACTCAGATCTATTAAAAATTCACAAGAACCACAGAACTTTGAAGAATCTTATGTATAAGCTAGTAATTCAGAAATGTTGACAACCCAGATTAAGCTATATTAAAGTCTGGTTACCCTTTAAAACAGTACAAATTAACATATGACGTAAGTCTGTAAGAGGGATGTTTAAAATATTTGAGTACAATACATTCAGAAGCAGACTGTTATCATATGAAGAGTATGGGCTTTGGTTAGAATATTGACAATCATTTACTTGTATGGGGCCATGAAAATCTGAATCCCTGAGGTTGTTTCTTCAGCTGTGCAATGAAGATACCACTACCTGCTTCACTGGGTTTCTGTGAGGACAACACTGGAAAGGTCCCTGCCCAGCACTGAACAGACTTTAATATATGGTGGCTGTGGCTATAGAACATAATTTACACATAAGCTCCTGCTGTGCCAATAAGCCAGTTCACTGGATTCATTAAAGCAAACACTCTTAAGAACCTTCACTAGGCAGCCTCTCATTAGCTTTGCTTCATTCAGTGTGAGTGCATCAAACATGTACTCTCTTCTTTAAAAACAGCTGTCGGTGTATCATATGACCTCACTGATATGAGGAATTCTTAATCTCAGGAAACAAACTGAGGGTTGCTGGAGTGGTGGGGGGTGGGAGGGATGGGGTGGCTGGGTGATAGACATTGGGGAGGGTATGTGCTATGGTGAGCGCTGTGAATTGTGCAAGACTGATGAAACACAGATCTGTACCTCTGAAACAAATAATGCAATATATGTTAAGAAAAAAAAAAAAGAAGATAGCAGGGGGGGAAATCGGAGGGGGAGACGAACCATGAGAGATGATGGACTCTGAGAAACAAACTGAGGGTTCTAGAGGGGAGGGTGGTGGGGAGATGGGTTAGCCTGGTGATGGGTATTAAAGAAGGCACATTCTGCATGGAGCACTGGGTGTTATGCACAAACAGTGAATCATGGAACACTACATCAAAAACTAATGATGTAATGTATGGTGATTAACATAACAATAAAAATTAAAAAAAATTCAAACATACAAAAAAAATAAAAACAGCTGTCGGCTTCCATTCTTCTGGTGTCATATTAATCCAAATGCCCAGCTCTACTATGTTTCCTATCCCCTCAGTGGGATAGAAACTCATGAAAGAATATAAGGGTATTGAAGACACTCTATTTACAGAGCTTTCCATGGCTCTGGTTAGGAACAAGTTAGAAGGGCTTAAAAAATTAGGTAACCTAGTTTCTTTTTCCTTCTGGGCCTTCTTGTTGAGTGTTATTATCTTTCTCCACTTTTAGGACGGAAGGGAGATTCATACTGCAGAGCAGTGCGTGACAGCTGAGATACTAAAACAGGTTTCTTTTTCTGGAGAAGTGAAATTAATATACAGCTTTAGAGTTGACATGGAAGCTACTGATATTTCAGTAGTGTGAGTTAAAAAACTAAAGCTCAGAGTTCACGGCTAAAATGTGGCCCACGACAGAAATCTAATAATTAACAAAAGTGAAGATACCTTGTGGAATGAAAAACATTCTCTGATTCCCATGTAAATTTCTTTTGTTTAACAGTTCTATTAATAGCTGTAAAGATGTTAAAAAACAACCCTTTTATCGTTATAAATTAATATAACTCTCAGCCTTTAAAAAAAAGATTTCATTTATTTACTTATTTTAGAGAGAGAGGGACCACATGAGCGCAGGGGCGGGGGGAAGGGCAAAGAAGGAGGGAGAGAATCTCAAGCAGATCCTCCATTTAGTGCAGAGCTGGCTGGATGTGGGATGGGGTCGGGGCTTGAGGCTGGATGTGGGGATTGATTGCAGGATCCTGAGATCATGACCTGAGCCATGAGCCAAAGTCAAGAGTCAGTCACCCAACCGACTGAGCCACCCAGGCACCCCTAACTCTCCAGCTTTTTTTTTTTTTTTAAGATTTTATTTATTTATTTGACAGAGACACAGCAAGAGAGGGAACACAAGCAGGGGAAGTGGGAGAGGGAGAAGCAGGCCTCCCACCCGAGCAGGGAGCCCAATGCGGGGCTCGATCCCAGGACCCTGGGATCACAACCTGAACTGAAGGCAGACGCTTAATGACTGAGCCACCCAGGTGCCCCCTAGGGGCATAATTTAAAGAAGCACTTTATGGGTAGCTCTTCAAACCCTGAAAACATAAAGAACACACACAGAGACAAACCAAAATGAACCTTCTTCCTCATTTCACACAAACTGTATGCTAGATTTAAGCAACTACCCACCTGGATATATAATATCAGCTTTGAGTTTCAATAGCTGTTTTAGGGAGTTCATATAATCATAGAGGTCTTCAAATATAGTTGTTCCTTCCCCTAGGATGCAATCTCCAGAAAAGATTGCATTCTCCTCTTCTAAAAGTAGAGCCATATGATCATCAGTGTGGCCAGGTGTGTGTATAACTCTGGTTAAAAGGAAACAAAGAAACAGTAAAAATCAGAAACTCTTAGGCTTAGAAGAAATTATTCTCCAGCCTTATCTCTGGATATGACACAAATAAGTGATGTCAAATCGGTTAAAAAACTCCTTCTCTTGTGGCCCATAGAAATTATCATCAGAAAATTCGCTCCTTTAAATCAGATTTCCTACTCTGAAGTACAAATTCAATATTTTTCCCACCTTTTTTTATTTTATAAATAATAAGCATGCACCGATTACAGCAAATTTTGAAAACAGAAAGGAAAATACTTAAAGGATATATGAATTCACAATCATTCCACTACTCAGAGACAGTGCTTTTATTATTTAAAAACTTTTTTTTTTCAATTTTCTTTGCACAGATGTTTATTTTACAATATACTTTGTGGCAAGACTGTGAGAAAAAAGCACTTTCATAAGTTGCTGTTGGGAGAGCAAAATGGTAATAGCACATGTGGAGGGGAATTTGGCATTTTCTAACAAAATTACATAACCCTTTGACCCACTGGTCCCACAGCTAGAAATTTACCCTGAAAATACACGTTCACAAATACAAAAAATATATATAAATTATTCATTACATTATTTATAAAAAATAATAGGAAAAACCCAGATACCCATGATTGGACACTATGGACACACTGTGGTACAACCATACCATGGAATACGATGCAGCAGCCATCAAAAAGATGATGATCTCTGTGAACTGATATGGAGTAATTTGCAGCATATATTGTCAAGTGGTAAAAAAAAACAAGCATGGTTCTTTTCGTGCCTCTGCTTTGTTGCTGGGGCAGGCTGTGAGCTGTGCTTGGGTTGCACCCCAACTACTTACCCCTGACCTTAGTCCAGTCTTCCAGGCCACACAAGGTGGGCCTCAGGGCAGGGTGGAGTGTTTGGCCTGGGGTTCGGACCTCTGAGACACACAGGCTGGTGTGCCCGACTGGAGCTGCTCCTGTCGTTGATGTGGTACGATCAGGCTACTACAAAGTTTTGGGGAAGGGAAAGCTCCTAAAACAGACTGTCATCCTGAAGACAGGACAGTAGAAGAGCTGAGCAGATAATCCATGGGTGTGTGTGGGGGCTGGGTCCTGAAGCCACGGGGAGGGAGGTTCATTAAATGCTAACAAGTGCTTTTCTCTTAAAAACAAATCAAAGCATGAAAGAATGTTTATAGTTGCTCTTTTGTATAAGAAAGTTGGGGAAATAAAAATGTATCTGTATATATTTCCTTATTTTTGCAAAAAGAGGGAAGATAAACAAAAAACTAATGAATTATAACTGCCTGTAGGGGTAGGCAGGTGGGATGTAAGGAACAGAGACGTAAGCAAGACTTCTCTTAGTAACTTTTTTGTTAGTTTTAACTTTTGAGCTATGTAAATATATATTCTAAACATAAAACTAAAAAAAGAAAGAAAATGTTAACATTGAATACAGAAAGAAATGAATCTTACTATATACTGGATAGATAACACAGCCATGCTAATATTAATTCAAATAATTTTTAAATACTAAGATTATATATCCTTAATATAATGTACCTTAGGTTTAAAAGAAGTAGATATTTTGAACTTTACTTAATAGGTTTATTGAGATATTTTGAACTTTACTTAATAGCTTTATTGTTGGCAGTGTTCCTGGTTACTGTGTTTCTGAAACTATTTTGTGTTTACTGTACGACAGTATAAACAATAAATTGATGTTGAGATCCAAGGTTTTTACTGTGGGATAAGGGAAAAAAATATATGAATGAGGGAATTAAGGTTCTGGATTCTCATCTGAATTGAGGAATCCTTACGAATTCATCATTTCATTTTTTCCCTAGCTCTATAAAAGGCCCAGAAGCAATGACACTCCAGTAGTCATGAGCACACCTGACACTCAGTTCTGGAGGGAACTGAAATACCATTTCCCACTCAAAGAAACCAGGGTTTCTTGCAGACATGGCTGGCGCCAGCTCTGGGACAGGAAAAGTAAAATGTGATATGGAGACATCTCTTTTGTCTGATTAAACCTGTTGCAACCTATTGATGAAAGTATTCAATGTTACATGAAAATAATTTCAGAAGGCATATTTCCACAACTATAAGAATATGTGGGTGTGGGTGTGTCTCATATCTCATGGACAATCTTATGAACAATCACACATACAATGCGTTTACAAACAGACCCCCAATCTTTTTCAATCTACAAAAACTCATGTGGAGAACCACTCTTTTTCAGAGTCTGCAGACTGTCTTATCCATTGATGCGCTTGCAGTGCATCCTTTATTTGTCCCCTCTCCCCCAACTCCAGAACTCAGTAATGGTTTTCTTTGATAACCAAGGCAATAGATTTCTTAAATTAGGGGATCAGAAATTCTAATTCTCCAGTCACCTGGGTAGCTAATGCTTTAATCTGCATAAAAACTGTGTTAAAATTCACTTCACATAGGCAGAAGGAAAAAAGGAGATGACATCAGAGGTGCTTTGCTAAAGATCAGAGGAACTGCAGCTGTGGCCTCCCCATTCATCAGGTGGCACATTTATCTAGTTCTGCCACTTCTGTGATAGAGTAGACTTTATAAAGATGGCTCCCTTACAAGGTTTAGAACAGTCAACAAAAGCTGTCAGACTGACTTTTCTTTGAGAAATGGGACTTAGGTCACTAGAAAATTCTTGAAGGTTATATTCAGAATCAAATCCTACTGAAAAATCTGCTTCCTACTTTTTTACTAAAGGGTTCTTGGTGGGTATTGTCCCTATCGCTAATGTATTATTTTCCCCCCCAAATTGGCAAATAGACCAGATCAACTGGACATTAAATACTTGAGGACTTAAGTATATTTTAACCTTCTGTTTATGGAACTTTTGCTTAATGATGAATCTTCTTGATAATATTTAAAACAATTGGGTTTTACTGACTTTATAAAAATGGAAATTGGAAAGTATCGTCATTAGTAAACTAAATGTTTTATTCAAATTCTAGTATAATTATAATTTATTTTTGTGAAAAGGTTATTTACTAAGTCATTTTTAAAAAGACTTATTTTAGATAGAGAGAGAGACACACACAGAAACAGAGACAGAGTGGGGAGGGGCAGAGGTAGGCGGAGAGAGAGCCTTAAGCAGACTCCATGGTGAGTGCAGACCCCGACATGGGGCTTGAGCTCATGGCTCTGAGATCATGACCTGAGCTGAAACTAAGAGTCAGATGCTTAACCAACTGAGCCACCCAGGCGCCCCTGATGTTGTTGTTTCTTGATCTGAAAGCTGCTTAAATGATTTGTTCAGTTTGTAATAATAAACCACATTGCACACAGATGATATGCACACTTTTCTTTTTGTATACTTTAATAAAAGCTTAAAACAGGGGAGCTTGGGTGGCTCAGTCAGTTAAGCATCTGCCTTTGGCTCAGGTCATGATCCCAGGGTCCTGGGATTGAGCCCCACATTGGGCTTCCTGCTCAGTGGGGCTTTTCCTTCTCCCTCTCCCCTTGCCCCTTCTCCTGCTTGTGTCTCTCTCTCTCTCAAATAATTTTTTTTTAAAAGCTTAAAATATATTGGCTGTTTATGGCAGATGGGTGGTAATTAACTACCAAGGGCCGAATGTTCTTAATCTGCAAATTAGGTATAGATCTAATATCCATGATTCTGTGATAACTAATAAACTAGTACTGTGATTCCCAAGCCTTTGAGATAGATCTTTAATATGTGATGGGGGAAATTCAATATTGTCAAGAATACTCTCTGAAGAATTAGTAATGTAATGTTTATTATCTTTTGGCATCATGAACAAATTATAGGAGACACATCATATTTCCAACAAGAACATTTTAAGAAAATTACCCAGAAATTAGTTGGGTTTATAAATTAAATTTACAAATCAATAGCATACTAGGAAAAAAGGGAACGCTGGCTTGAAAGGGGGCATAGATACCCAGTTCTTCATCTCCTCTTTCTCATTCACCTGCTAATCTACTCCCCTTTTTGTAGATATTTACTACATGTTGGATAAATATTTAGTGCCTTCTATGTGCCAGGGACTGAGGATCTGAAGATGAATCTGGCATCTGCCGTGTATCAGAGAATAGCTAACTTATCATCAAACCTCCTTCCTCTTCTTCCTGGGCATGAAGTTAAACTCTACTTCCCAGCCTGGGGTGGCCTATGACTGAATTTACAGCCAATGCAACAGAAGGTCTGGTCTGTGAAAGCCTCCCGTGAAAGATCCCTTCTATGCTCCCTCTCTGTCACCCACTGGACTGACTGAGGTGAACAAAGCGACCTTGAAACCAACTATTGAGGATGGTAGAATCACAAGATAGAAGGTGTCTAAAACATTATTTGCAGGGGGGCCACTTGATAATCAGGAACCTTTCCTGGATGTTATGTGACTGGGAGGAAAACTTATTTCATGTATGAACCATTATACATTTTGGGGTCGGTTTGCTACAGCAACTGGCATTAACTAATACTGTGAGCCTAAGGGGTTGATTACCTTTTATGGAGATACCTACTTACATAAAAATTACAATATAATTTAATAAGTGCTATGATAAAATAATAAAAGTTATATGAAAGTTAGAGGAGGAAAGGGGCACCTGGGGTCCTGGGATCGAGCCCCGCATCAGGCTCCCTGCTCACCGGGGAGTCTGGTTCTCCCTCTCCGCCTCTCCCCCTTGGCTTGTCCTCCCTCCCTGTTGCTCACTCACTCTCTCTCTAATAAATAAATAAAATCTTAAAAAAAAAGTCAGAGGAGGGAGCAGTTAATTCTGCCTGGAAAGGGTTCTTGAGGTAAGTAACATGTGAACTGAAGTCTGAAGAATGAATAGGTAAGAATTTATGAAGGAGACAAGTAGGGGGAAAGCCCTGATGCCTACCTGGTAAAGGGGGAGGGCATGAGCAAAGGCATGAATATACATAACGTGTCCAGGTATTTGGATATGGCTAATTGTGTTTACAATGGCAGTGGTAGGAAATTGGACCAGAAAAGTGGTTTGGGGACAGACAGCAACATGGTAAGGAGAATAAAAATGATCTTGTATGAGAATTATTCAAGGTTTCAAGTGACACGGGGTATGAACTGGAAAGGGAAGCCTGGAGACAGGAATATTAAACAAGAAGTAATGGTAGGGGACATGAAGAAAAAGGGACAGCATGGACCAGTATTTTTAAGGTAAAATCTAACACAATTAGATGTGGTGGGCAGGGAAAGGAGGAGTGATAAAGGTGAAGTGGAACCAGCTTCTATCTTAGAAGAAAAAATAAAATCTTAAGTGCTGAGAGCAGCAGGTGTCCTGAAGTCAGAAAGCAAGGAGAGAGGAGAAACCTAAGTAGTTCAGTTTTAAAATTACTGAGTTTGAAACAACTTTTCGACCTCACTTAGGTCATGGGAGATTAGGGGTCTGGCCTAAAATGTATTTACTTTAGTTCATCTTCTGGAATTGAGAGCATGACAAAGTCCTGAATTTAACTGATGAGTAGAGTCCTAAACCATGCTAACAGGAATGCTAATTTATTTTTTAATTTAAATTTTATTTAAAAAATGGTAATCATATAATTCAAACAAATAATTTAAAAAGGTATCACAGATAGAGTGAAAAGTCTTTCTTTTCTCCTATTTCTCAAGCAACCTGGTTTTTCTTTCCAGAGTAACCATGTTATCAGATCTTTTATATCCTTCCTGAGATATTCCTCACTCATATAAGCAAATATTCAGAAATCTTCCTTTACTCCCTTTTTATAAGACACATACATAACCTCCCCTGCCCTTCCCTGGCTAAAGGACATTTACTGACCTGAGAGTGGCACCTTCAGTTTTAATCACATCTCCATCTTCCAGATAAACATACTGTTGCTTTCCATCTCCTATAATTTCTTCTCTTGGAGGAATCCGTGGGAGTTTTTTAATGCAATATGCAGTGTCTAGTAACAAAACACGCAAAATATATTAAGTCATACTTTAAGTGATAATTCAGCCTTTTAAGACGTCAACTTTCTCTTCTAATCTTTTTCCTGTATTTGGTTTTTACAGTAATTTCTTAAGCCCTTTCTCTACCCCATTAATTTATTTCAGCCATTTTTATTCTTTCCTGTTTCAAACTCCTTGCTTTTGTAACACTGTTGCTCGATTCATGATTTTGTTCCTCTAAGTCTGCAGTCTACCTATTCGTTCGATTTTGCACTTTTGTCATTTAATACTTAATAGATGATTTCATTACAAGTTGACTCTCTTTAAATTCTTCTATGGAAACAAAAAAAATACGAGATCAACTTTCATAGAGCTAACACTGTGAATGACTGCAAAAAATATTAACATTAAGAGACAAGAGAACATGGGATGGGTTACAGCAGCCTATCTGGAATTTGAACTATTTTTTCTACCTCAACAAAAGAGCTTTTTATTCTCTCAGGCACTTCTAGGTCTACACCTTTGTGATTTTCTAGTCACTCTTATTTTATATAAAAGTTTGAAAGTAGTTCATCATAATCTCGGCTAGCTTTGATATCAAGATGGGTGTTGAAGAGGCAGCAACAACAGAACCAGGGGATGTTTTTCTGTCTAGTCTTAGCAGATAGTAAAAGAAGTCATGGCATCATGGCAGTACTTAGTAATAAAAGGATGACAGCATAATGTTCTTTCTGTGAATGCTGAAAGGAGGCCCCAAACCCAGGACGAAGATATTAAACCATTAAAATAAATTTAACCTATACTACCTCTCACTGACAAAGAAAATCAATTAACCAATCAACACCTGGGTGCCAAGTATACTATATATAGTGAATACAAGCATGGTGACATTAAAGTGCTTAAAAACTATCACAGTTGGGGAAATAAAACTTACAAATAAATAAATACAGAACTATACTCAGAACCATTTAACGAATACTAAATGGGCAATTCAGCTAATAAAAGCCATAGTAGTTTAGAGAAAGGAAAACAATTAGGAAAAAATTCACAAATATGACAGAACTTGAAGTGTGGCTTACAAGATGAGTGGTTTGGGAAAAGGTACAGAGAATGATTTGTAGGTAAGGGGAACAGCATTAGGAAAAGCATAGAAATGACAATGAGCGTGGCATACGTGCAACAAAGTATGCTACCAACTTGTCCAATGCAAAACACTGGCTGAGACGTGGAGATAAAGTGGGATTAGATGAGCTCAGATCATGGAAGGCCTTAAATTGCCTTTCATAGAATAGAGGAATTTATTTATTTATTTTTAAAGATTTTATTTATTTATTTGACAGAGAGAGACACAGCGAGAGAGGGAACACAAGCAGGGGAAGTGGGAGAGGGAGAAGCAGGCTTCCTGTGGAGCAGGAAGGCAGACGCTTAAGACCATGACCTGAGCCGAAGGCAGACACTTAACCGACGGAGCCACCCAGGCGCCCGGAATAGAGGAATTTAAACTCTACCATATGTGCGCCGCTGTACACTTTTTAGAAAGAAAACGAAATAGTGTTAACTGGTTGATCAATATGGCAGCTCTAGGTAGGACACTGTAGGGCGAGAGATCACAAACAGCAGGAGGGGGTGACTAATAACTCACCTGGAAGGATGTGAATATTAGAACTAAGGTGACAGCAATGGAAATATGGGAGAAAAAGACATTCAGAGAAAAACTGACAAGGCACAGAAATCAGGCTAGTATGGAAGATAAAGGAGACAGAAATATTGCAAATATAATAAAAATAAAACAACTGGCTCAGTTGGTTAAGCGACTGCCTTCGGCTCAGGTCATGATCCTGGAGTCCCGGGATCGAGTCCCACATCCGGCTCCCTGCTCGGTGGGGAGTCTGCTTCTCCCTCTGACCCTCCCCCCTGTCATGCTCTCTCTATCTCATTCTCTCTCTCAAATAAATAAATAAAATCTTTGAAAAAAAATAAAAAAAAATAAAACAACTGGGACTAGACCTTCTCTCTCCAGCCCCAAACTCCATTATTTTGTATCTTAGAGGCTGGAGCAAAAAATAATATGCTATTCTGGGAATTGGCATTACATAATAAGGCTGTCTTCATTCTGGAGTGAGATGGGGAGGTTTTTTGGTATGTGTTTATTTTTAATCTGTATAATTTTGTCTTTCAGTAAAGAAGTCAGAGGTATTATATTTCTAGTTATGAGACCTCTGGCACACAATCCTTCCAAAAAACTCATCATTATCTCAAAATTACAAATGTCATACTATAAAATAACTTTGTGTCAGTTTTTAAAGTTATGTGTGAATACGAAAACATATCCTACTCACAATAACAATCTGTATGGGCAGGAGGGAGAAGGGCATGCTGAAAGCAATCAGATAATAATCATTATTATATTTAATAAAAGCTTACGGAGATACAACTCAATAGTATAAAATTCACCCTTTCAAAGAGTACAATTCAGTGTTTTTAAAGTATATCCAAAGAGCTGTATAACTATCACCATTATCTAATTTTATAACATTTTCAAAACCCCTCAAAGAAACCCTTTACCCAACTGTAGTCACTCCCTCTTCTCTCCTCCTACCAGTCTCTCCATACTTATCTACTTTCTGTCTCTATCATATGATTATTTTAACAGGAGGAAACCCTCAGTCACTTGTTAAGGGTTTGAATAATGGCTTATATCATTGTTAATGCTAATTATTGAAGCTGATACAAACATGTGATATTGCTTATAACACTTTCTAATGAAAACACAATCTAATTGAATGGCATAGAAGCAAACATTTGACTCCTAGGACCGGGACGTGAAATACATGGCAAAGATCCAACTTCAGCTGCAAAATAACAACTATCATGATCACAAAAATATATTTTTAAATATTTACTCAAAAACAAACCAAAAACACTGGGGCAGCCTGGGGTTCTATAGTTCTCATGTCTGGTAAAATTCTGGCTTCCTGCCAGCCACTGGGAGTTCTGCAATTATACACTGGTTATATCTTAAACTTTTGAAAGTAGGTTGCTGTATCTTCTCATAAAAATCTTGTAATTGGCATTCATAATTTTGGTGTGGCCTGTAAAACCACAAGTTGTTAGCTCATAAAGCAGTTGAAAAATTTCTGCCACACTAATAATTAACTTAAGTAGTAAAATGATCTGGAGCAAAGAAAATAACAGAACAAAACAGAACAAGAATGCTAGTGATTAAGGATTTAGAGAATGAAGAAGTACATGGACTCTTGGGAGATTCTGAAAGGTAACCTCTGCACGATTTCAGTGCAGAGCAACTCAAGGTCTGTATGCAGCTGATCTAGCTTCAATAAAATTCAGATTGAAAGTCAACAAGCTATTTCTCAAAGTAATAAAATTTTAGTGGCTACAGAGCAGGGTCAAATTTCTCCTTGACTTTCTTTAAATCAACCTAATAGCTATTCTATTACACAAATATTCATTATTTTGTATGGAACCCAAAACGATTTAAATTTTTTAAAAAAGATTTTATTTTAGAGAGAGAGAGAAAGAGAGAGAGAGAGAGTGTGTGTGTATGTGAGCAGGGGGAGGGGCAGAGGGAGGAGGAGAGATCTAAAGCCGACTCCTCCCTGAGCGTGGAGCCTGATGCAGGGCTTGGTCTCATGACCCTCAGATCATGACCTGAGCTGAAATCAAGAGTCGGACGCTTAACCAACTGAGCCACTCAGGTGCCCCTAATTTTTAATTTAAATATATAGCTTAAGTGTCCATTAACAGGTGAATGGATAAACAAATCCTGGTATAGTCCTACCACAGATTACCACTTGGCAATAAAGGAAGAAACTATTATTACTGAAACATAGGTGATCTCAAAAACATGATGCTGTGTGAAAGAAGCTAGAGAGTGATTCTGTATGCTTCCATTATGTGGCAAGGCAAAATTAATCTATAGTGAAATAAAGCAGATCAGTGGTTGCTAGAGGGGGATTATTGCAGAGAGGCATCAGGAGACCTCTTCAATTTGGAGTCATGAGAGTATTCTTTATGTTGACTGGATCTGTCACAAAGGTGTTTATCAAACTATACTTTTTTTTTTTTAAGATTTTATTTATTTGTCAGAGAGTACAAGCAGGGGGAGCAGAAGGCAGAGGGAGAAGCAGGCTCCCCACTGAGCAGGGAGCCCGATGTGGGACTCGATCTCAGGACCCTGAGATCATGACCTGAGCCGAAGGCAGATGCTTAACCGACTGAGCCACCCAGCCATCCCACAAACTATACTCTTAAAATGGGTACATTTTATGTATGTCAATTCAAGCTCAATAAAGTTGATTTATGAAGGAGAAAAAGTAGGCCATAAACATTTAAAATGTTTAACATTAAATTAAAACTCATGCTAAAAAAGTTGGCCAAAGCTAGTCAAGAACCTTCAGCATAGTTTTTTAATTCACAAAATTTACTGGGTAGATAGACAAGAGAAAGGTGAGGAAAAGTTAGACTGAAAGATAATGACTTCCTGTGGCATACAGTCCTATAGGATTGTAAGAAAGGAGGTTAAGAGGGTAACAAAGTTAGGTTAGAGCATTTTTTATAATGGGCAGCCTGGTGATATTGGGTGCTTTGGTTGATAACACCTTCGTGTACCAACTGTAGTCTCAAGTCCTAAAAGGAAGACATTTAAAAATATTTAAAAACACGAGTTGAATGCGTATGTATGTTCCTTTTGTGAATGAATGTTCCTGACCTCCTGTCCTTCATATGCCCCGAACTTGCCAAGGACAGCCCAATTCCAGTATCTCTGCTCCTGCAATGTCTTCTGTCTGGTATAGCCTCCTCTCGGATACCTGTATAGCTTACTCTCTCTCCCTATCCACCCTAGGTACAAGCCACTGCCCTTCCCCCATTTTATTTTCTCTCCCCTTTTTCTTCACTTAGCTTTATTTTTCTTCATAGCACCTATCACCATCTGACTTACTATGTATTTACCATTTACCGTCCCTACTAGAATGCACGCTTTATGAGAGCAGAGTCTTTGTTTTGTGCACTGCCACATCCCTTGTGCCAAGAACAGTGCCTGGACAGAGTGGTCACTTGAATATTTGTTGAAGGAATGAAGGAAGGAATGAATCTATGTGTGTGATGGTAATATGGGGGTATAAGGAGAGAGGCGGTAAGGTGTCAGTACTGAATAGGTTTCAGGGACGGAGAATTAGCAATACAATGATCTTTCACCAGTATTTTAGTGTATCATAGTAATTGCCTTAAAGTTATGGAAGACCTGAGATCATGTTTAGAGTGTGGACAGTAAGAGCAACTACCTCACAGGACCCACGTAGAGTGTTTAGCACAGTGCCTGGCACACAGTAAATGCTCAAGAGTGGTTAGTTATTATTAACTCGGAAGTAGCAATCGTCACTACTACTACTACAGACAAAATTCAAACTGACCTTCATCCCTGGCAAAGGGGAAAAATAGGGATAAGAGATCTGAAATAGAAAATAGGACTTTTCCTTTCCTCTTTTGTTAAAATTGGGGCAGTATTAAAAGTATATTAATTTCTAAAAGTACCATGTAAGTATATAAGGTATTCAGTAAATGACTGACTAGCTTACTTACTTCTGTAACAGAAATAAATTATTCTGAAAACATAGTTTTCCTCAAAGAGCTTAATGTTTTCTGTTTACCATTATTGATGTTTTTACAAATATTTCCTATGCCCCCAGTATGATCACGGTGCCAATGAGTCACTATGATTTCCTGGATTGTTGCGTTAAATTCAGTCAGAGCCTGCTTTAAACAGCTGATGTATTCTGGAATTGCTGGTTCTCCAGTGTCAATGAGGATTCTCCTGAAAATTAAATGGATGATAATCACACAACTGGAACACAGAATTAAGAGTAGCATATTTCTCACACAGATAATTCATATTATATTTAAGAAATTGCATAAATTGCTTGGCTTTCAACCTGCTTGAAAACCAGCTATATGATAGTAATCTCACTGTAAGAAAAGTTTTTTGAAAAAATCTTATAGCCCCGTGTAAGTCTGAACTTGGCAAATTCAAGGCACAATAATATTGAATACTTACCCAGCACTCAAATATGGCACTATTCCAAGGACCTTATGTATTTTAACAATTGTGTTCCTCATCACAACTATTTAAAGGAGGTATTTCATTGTACAACTTGCCCAAGGTTACTCTGCAAATAAATGGCAAGACCAGAATTCAAACCTGGGTATTCTGTCTCTAGAATATGTGTTTTTATCCACTCTGCCTTTGAGATCTTTTACAACATACTCAAATGTCTCATAGATATGAAAGAATTAGATTCAGTGGTATTCCTAAAGAAACCTAGTCTTCTGCACTACATACAAAACTTATTACTGAAGTTTTACATTGGCTTCCTTCCACGTGAAAATGAAAGGAGTAGGGAAGCATGGGGAAATGTCTGAGTTGCTTTATTTCTTTACCTAGACAACCCTATTAGTTATATTTTTCTGCTTGTGGTTCTGAACCTTCTTTATACTTTGTATGCCCTTCCTCACTATTTCACAGGATGATGGTCTTTCTCTATAAAGTTTTTCTGAACTAAAGAAATAAGGGGGACATCTTCCTCCTCAAGAACCAACTCACAAACTTTTTAATTCAGGCTGCTTCACAATAACACCTCCCTAATTCAGGTTGGGGGAGAGAAGATTAGTCTTGATGAAAAGTCTCAGTCATTCACTCATTAATACATTAATAACTGTATGAATTATCTACTATGTGCCATGTCTTTCTTGCAAGACAAAAAAAATCCTGTTTGCATTCTAGTGGAAAGTGGGAAGAGGGACCTATGAAAACAAACAGTAATAGTGACAGGTAAACGGCATTCTGCAGAACATTCAAATGGGGTAAATATGACCCGAAGTATCTGGATGGCTATTTTATATTGGAAGGTTTGTTTCCCGAACTCTATTCCCTGAGACGCACAGCCAATAAAAACAAATTGTCCTCTCATGGGGGAGGGGGCAGGGTGGAGAGGTGGGGACAATGGCCTTGTGGTCCATAGGCTTTTATCTACACCTTAAGTTCCACAGAGCAGTGGCTCTACTTTACAAGTACACAGAGTTATAACTGTCCCTTCTGGAGACAGGTTAACTAGATGGATATACTGGCCCATGAATGCATTATGAGGTTCTGCAGGCAGTGGAAATATAAGGAGGAGATGGTTAAAAAACATTTAGGAGGCACAATCAACAGGATTTTTTTTTTTTTTTAAACAACTGGATGTGGAAGGGAAGGGAAAAAAATTGATGATTTTGAGGTTTCTAGGTGAGATGACTGGTTTGTCATTAACCAAGACTATAAACACTGGAGGGAGCAAATTTGAGATAAATGTGGTTTGGGTCACAATGAATTTTGATGACGTTGCCAGCCATCTTCCCTTGCTTTTTCTTCATACCACTTATTACCACATGACATATTATATATTTACATGTTTATTAATTTATTGCCTGTCTCCACACCTCCCACAGCCTACAAATTTAAGCTCCGCGGAGGAAGGAACCTGATCTGGTTTTGCCAGAATCTAGATGGTGGCATGTACTAGATAATAAACGTTTGTTGGATGAATAAATAAGGTAGTGGCTTATTTTTCATTTAATCATCAAAACAATCCCGAGATTTTACTCTCATTGTACGGATGAGGAAACTGAGGCCTTGACAAGTTAGACATATATGTAATATCGTAATTTGCCTAGAGTCATGAACTCTAGCACAGGATATATTTGATTCCACACTTTTCTAACTGCAATGCCCATATCACAAGTATGTAGAACGGCAGGCTAAGAGGGAGAAGCAGGCCCCCTGCTGAGCTGAGCAGGGAGCCCCATGTGGGACTCGGATCCCAGGACACTGGGATCATGACCCGAGCTGAAGGCAGACGCTTAACCAACTAAACCACGCAGGCTCCCCAATGATCATAATTTCTAAATGGAGATGTATATACATACTATTTTGAGATATCTATCATGATCGCAATATGTGATGAAAATATTAGAGAAAAAAATCACAGACACTGCTATTACTACTATGGTTTGTTGTCCATATTCATAATTGAATAAAAGCTAATTTTCAGTCTGAGGTTAATAATGGTATAATTTTTTCCCCCCCAGCTAAGGTCAGACTCCCTGAATTATACCATTTTTGGGACCACAGACTTCAGATTAACCACCCCCCGATTCTGGTAGAGGAGGAAGAGGAGGAAGAAAAGAGACGATAAAATCAAGTCTGAGCTACTATGAATGAACTATTAATTGTTTGTTGATGTACCCCCAGTTGTCTAGAACAGTCCTGGCACCATAAACGTATATTGAATAAGTTCAGTTCAAATTCTAACAAATCATTACCGTGTACAAGATACTGTGTTATATTCATTATAAGATGCAAATCATTAGGTATTTTCTGAGCACCTGCCATGAACCCAGTGTTGTCTGGATGCTGTGATGGAAGAAGAAGTGATAATAATAGCTAACATTATGGTATGCTTTCCACATGCTAGAATTTGTTAAGTGCTTTTGATATGATTTTTCATTTAAATTTCACTGAATCCTCCTAACATCCTTTGAGGTGGGTGCTATTCAATCCTCATGGTACAGATAAGGAATCTGAAGCTTAGAGAATCAACTATCTTGTCTAAAGTCATAAGCTAGGATTCGGATTTAGGTAATCAGAGTATAGAGTCTTAACTTTAATTACTACACTAGACTGCCTTTTTCTATTAAGATAAACTATTTGCCTCCAGGGAGTTACAATTTTGATAGTAAAGGTTAAAATTGCAGGTTTTAGAGTTTCTTGAGCAGAAGAGGAAGTTGGACACCAAGGAAGTCGAAAAGATCACCTAGGTAGAGAACATAGCATGAGAACGGGAGAGACTAAGATTACATCCTGAGGAACTCCCACACTTAAAGATCAGGTAGAGGCTGATTCCATGAAGGAGATTGAGAAAGAACAGCCAGAGAGGTAAGAGCAAACTAGAAGAATGTGGTGTAAGCAAATCAAGGAGGGAATGGTCAACAGTGTCAAAAGGTACTGAAGTTCAAATACAATGGGAATGGAAAAATGCCATTGGATTTGGTGATATAGGAGCCACCTGTGATCTTGGAACTGTTTTGTGCAGAACAGGTGGATACCAATATCTGAACATCTTACTTGGACCCAATTAATATTCATCTCTTGCCACCTGACTTCTACTTTATACAGTATAATAGCATCATCTACACATTAAGTTATTCTAGTTCAACTATATAGATTCATCACATATATGTCATATATGACTGATTCCACTGGCCATTCCATCCCATGAGTTTATGCCAGTGGTAGTGGAAGCAGTGTAAAGTGGGAGACCACGAATGTCTTCCCTCATTTTCAGGTTCTTTATGTCTCTTTTAGCACAAGCACTTTGCTACACTGAATGTGGTTCTAGTGTTTAAAGATACAGTATGCATTTTTCATATAACATGGCCCCTAAATGCAAGCCAGCTTCATCTGGTTTTCAAACAGAACCAGCCATTTGCTTCATTGCTGGAAGAAAAAGCAGGCTGCACCGAACTTAATTGTGATTGTACACGATCTCCAACACAGTGCCTCCTAAGAGACTTCTTAGGGTAATTTTGACTATATTCAATGTTTAGAATAGGTACTGACATTAGAACTAGTTCAACATGACACGCTGAAGAGAGAAGAGAATGCCTATGGACTTCAGGGGTGAGGGAGTCCCAGGCAAGACAGACTCTACTCTAAAGTATTTTTTTCTGCTGAATTCTCTATCCTCCTAGATTCTGGAGGCAGCCTAAGCTCCTGTACTTACTTGACCCTGCCTTGTTTATTCTGAACCTAACTTCTGCCTGTCTGACTTCAGTACTTCCAGTTCCTGCATCCTGCTCCATCTAAAATTCTGATTTACTGGAAAAAGGCAAATACAGCAGATACTTCAAATGAAAACTCAAATTACTATTAAACTGTTTTCTAGAAATCAGTTATATTAATTTTAACACATCTTAAAATATACACTTAAATTTTATGCTTAAAGGGAACTGTATCTTGTTTTTATTTTGTATTGTGTAGGGTATACTAAAGACCAAGCATATAAAAACTGTTCAATGCACATTGGTGCAGTACACCACATCTCCCCACTTCTGCATAATTACACTAAAACAATGCAGCTGAACAAGAGAAAAATAGAAATACAGATAGGTTATTCCAACTGCAAAAATAACTTAAATGAGGCTACACAAGAGTAACAAAAACCAAAATCAGTCCGCTCCTCTTTCCCAAGTGCTAGGGGGATCCTTGGTGTTTCAGACTCGAGCAATTTGGAAGCAGGAAAATCCTGCCCTCTGCTGCTGAGTTAAGAAAAAGGCCTCAGCCCAATTAATCACTTTTGTGAAGGGCAAGTTATAGTCTGAGCAAAACACTGGTGAAAAGTCAGAAGGTGAGCAAAGTAAACGCTTTCCGGGATTTTTAACTCCAGGCGATCCTAATTTCTCAACAGCTTAAAC
Source organism: Zalophus californianus (assembly GCF_009762305.2). Lineage (NCBI taxonomy): Eukaryota > Metazoa > Chordata > Mammalia > Carnivora > Otariidae > Zalophus > Zalophus californianus. The sequence goes on from NC_045598.1 coordinate 129,973,070, forward strand.
ACTCACCCTGGCATTCAACATTAGGCAAAGTCAATTGGGTTTCAAAACCAGGAAGTTTTGTTTTGTTTCTTTGTTTTGTTTTGTTTCGTTATTTCTCCCTCATTAGCCATAACCCACGTTACAGAGGTTATATTGCAGTGATGTGGGGGAGGCCTGGAATCGGGGCGTCCGAGGGTGGTCCTGGGTGGGGCTGCCAGGACCGGACTGGACACTGAGCTCCAGGTTGCGGGGGCGCACAGACTCCGCTTTCCGGCGAGCAGTGGTCCCAGCCCCAGCTCTGTGGGTCCCGCAGGCCGGTGTGTTTGCTAGGGGGGAATGGGGACGTTTACCTGGTGCCGATCCCTACCAAGTAGGTGTTGGTGCCCTGCAGGGTCATGGGTCCCGGGTTACAGCCCAGGACGCGCACCACCCGACTGGACAGCCGCTCGATGCTCTGCAGGACAGTCGACATACCAGCTTCTGGAGGCCGCCGGCGCGCGGTGACTCGAGCGCGGAAATGGCTACTAGGCCCGTGTGGGGGAGGAGGCGGGGCGGGGCCAGCAGTCGCCTGACGTAGCGTGACCGGGGCGGGAGGGGAATGAGCCGGCTGTGCTGGGGGCGGGGCCAGAGGTCACCTGATGCGGCCCCTGCTCCGTTGGCGGAGGCGGCGAGAGGGCGGGCGAAGGCGCGTGGCGGGAGGCGTCTTGGGGCGAGGTTGCATTCGCCTGGCCGAGCGTCGTCGCCTGTCTGGTGCCTTCACAGGAATTTGTGGCGGAGTTCATCCCAGTGGACGAGACGAGAGACATTTTAACTTGGGAAGTCTTGTGGAGCACAGGGCAGGCAGGTTTGGGGTTAGTTACGGATCACTAAATCCTGGAAAGGATGTCTTGTTTTTAGGCAATGGCGATGTGTGTGTGTGTGTGTGTGTGTGTGTGTGTGTGTGTGTGTAGAAACCTTACATATTATTATAATAAGTAGGGGCAACTAGTATTTCCTTCGTGCTTACTGCCATGCTAAGTGATTTTCTAAACACTATCTCATTTAATCCTCGTAACAACATGAAGAGGAAGGCACTCTTTTTATGTCTGTTTTACGAATGAAGCACGGAGACTTGGGAGACTTGGCCAGGTGACAGCTGTGTGAACCCAGCTCAGCGTCTGAAGCCTTGTTCCTAGCTACCTTGCCCCAACACTTGTCCCCTTCTCGTTGGATTCAAGGAGCTTGCCGCTCCCTCCTTTGCTTTGTTCCTGCCCAGAGACCTAGATCGGCCTTGAGGAGTTTCGTCCCCAAGATAGAAGGGAGTTATTTTCTCCACGAGGAGTCCTTTTGTAATCTGCTAAGCATGGACTATCCTAGTATTACCCGTCCCTATTAAACAACAACAAAAACGATTTACAATTTACCTCAAGGAAGTCCTATGATCCATTTCATTGAGTTAGGATAGTTGTCTGTAAGCTACCTCAAAAGAGATATAGGACATATCCACTGTCCCAAGTGAGAAATCTTTTTTTTTTTCTCAAAACAAGTCTTTTTCAAAACAAGTGAGAAATTGACACAGATACTTGTGGCTCTAAAATTTAGGAAACACATTTTAACGCCTTTTTGCAGGTATTTCTGAAGAAAAGACTACTATTAGTACAGTATTTATTTTACAAATCATTAGTTTAATATTCCAGATTTCTTGAAAGACACACCTGTTTTATGTCTGACAAATTTTTTTGCCTTGTGTCTTAAAGATGTACTTTTTTTTCAAAGATGTACTTTTAATGGAAAAATATTTCAAAAACCTTTGCTGAAAGGGCAATATGCCCTTTTAAAAATGTTTGGAAGAACCATCAAAATTCCCCACATCAGGCATTTTCAACTCCCAGTTTTATTTATTCGTAGCCACAGCTTAATGGCTATTCAGCCAGGAAGCTACCCCCATTTTCCTTTTTAAAAAACCTTGTGCTGGAAAGTCAACAAACCTTTGAGAAGAGGGTGGAACAGTAATTTCTGGGACTTGTGGGCAGTTCCATTCTTTTATCCCTTGACTTTTTGTTTTAAATTAGAATTTCCCTTGTGGCTTCCATCTCTATTTCATTTAATTCATTGCCAAGCTCTTCATCTGTCAAATGAACCCAACAAATAATTTAAAACTTAAGTGACTTCGGTTGAGTCATACAAGGAGCTACTGACAGAAGAAGGGGAAGAGAGGTTGAGTAGTGAACTTCGTTTAAACAAATTGAAATTGGGATGATTGTGAGATATACTGGTAAAGAAATCTATAGACCGTTGGATATATATGGGTTGAGCTCAGAAGAGAGATCTAGGCTGCTAATACAAAATTGTCTTTGTGGATATGTTTAATAATGTGACTTGAAGTTTAAGGTCTTCTCTAAGAAATAAGAGGAAAGATTTTGGGCAACTCTCTTGGGTCCCCTCCCTCTTCAGGAGCTTTGTATTGCTCAATAAACTTTGCTGCCCACCACCCCCCCAAAAAAAGTAAAAAAACAAAACCCAACAAAACCAAACCCCAAAGATTTTATATTCTGTTCAGTTATATTTATAATCATTTATCATCTACCTACAGTATGCACAGTATTACTGTAGAAATATGGGGGGTGTTAAAATGATAGTTGGCTTTCTAGAGTCTTATAACCAGAAAGGAGATGTACATTATCTTATTTTAAAGAACATATGAGTAAATCCTAGAGAAGTATAGCTGAAGTGTTAGGATTGCAAGGAAGAAGGGGAGAATCAAATTAATTGGGACTATCTGGAAAAGCTTAAAGGTTGTGGGGTTTTGAGCTGATTCTTAAAGGACTGATAGAACTTGATCAGGTAGGTGGAGGTAGGAAGAGCATTCTAGACAATAAATAATCTTGAGAAAAGGCTTGGAAATAGAACAACTGTAGTATTTATTTTGGGAACAGAAACCAACAATCATGTCCTTGGGGCATAGGGTTTAAGAAGGTATACAGTTTGAAAAAGGTAAGTAGGACTAAGTTAAAAATACTTTGTAAATTCTTTATCAGAGTACTTCAAATGTAAGAATCTTTCTCTTTCCTTTTCAAACATTTGTTGTCTACTTGGATATGCTGTGAGGCAAATTGTATTTTCTTAAAACTTAAATTTTGAGGGGCGCCTGGGTGGCTCAGTCAGTTAAGTATCTGCCTACTGCTCAGATCATGATCTCAGGGTCGTGGAATCGAGCCCCATGTCAGGCTCTCTGCTCAGCTGGGAGTCTGCTTCTCCCTCTCACTCTCTCTCTCTGTGCTCTCTCTCTCTCTCAAATAAATAAATAAAATCTTTAAAAAACCCGTAAATTTTGAATACAGCAAAACCTTGCAACCTAGTCAACCTGTGAGAGGAGAAGTTATTCTCTTAATGTGGTAGTTATAAAGGGGTGTACTGTAGTTGCAATGATACAAACTCTCTTATCACTAGATGAGAAAATCCCACATATGACTAACAGATGATTTTCAGTTTCATTTTATTCGTTCTTAAAGGTTTACACGCCCTTTAATGATAACTTGTTTTCAGTGAGGAAGAAATAAAAGATTCCCAGGATGAAGATTTTCCAGAGGAGACTTTGAGTTAAAGAAGGCGTTTTATACTTGATAAGTAAGTCTGTATTTTTTGTGTGTTGAATTTGGTTGACAAATGAGTTTACTAGTTTTTACTTCTTCAAACGTCTGCTTTATTACAGAGGTCATGTACTGTGGACAAAGGTTTTGTGTCTTGGCTGCCAGCCAGTTAGCCAGGTAGCTGGGTTGACCTCTGAATGAAACTGGATTGAAACTGTCCTATTAAGTCAGCAAGTGTCACAAATTCTTTATAAAGTCAAATTTTATAGGTGGTATTATTTCTCCTAAGGTGATGATTGGAACTGTGATTAACCGTAGGGATAGAGATGAACTAGCCTTCATACAAGTTATATAACTATGTGGTTATTGAAAAGTGTGGGCCTTCTTTATGAGAGCTGCCATATTTATTTCCTTGCTGTGTAGTTTTCTTTCCGGTTGGCATTATGTTCTGCTTGACTAAATTAGGAATAGAGACGTTGCCACTTAGTCTATTGAATCTGATGTTTTGCTAATAATGGAATTTCCAAGTTTCTTAGAAATTATTTTTCTCATCTTGTAAATTTATTTCAAAACTGCTAGTGTTTTCCATATCCATGCCAGGTAAAGGAAACTCTCTTTTTGGGGAGAATGGTTAAGAAATATACACATGGAGTGGAGTGCTTAGGTATTATAGTCTGTAATGTTAAGGAAATTATCTACATTAAAATCAGTTTATTTTTTTAATTTATTATTACTTTTTAAAGATTTTATTTATTTACTTGACAGAGAGAGAGAGAGAGAGAGAGCGCGCACGCACAAGCAGGCAGAGAGGCAGGGAGAGGGAGAAGCAGGATCCCTGCTGAACAGAGAGCCTGACATGGGGCTTGATTCCAGGATCTGGGATCATGACCTGAGCTGGAGGTAGTCGCTTAACCGGCTGAGCCACCCAGGCGCCCCTAAAATCAGTTTACTCATTAGAGATAACTCATCTAAATACCCAATATCTCTAAGCCTCAGTGTTTTGCTCAATAATACCCTTCTCATAGAGATTTGTGAGGATTAAATAAAATGTATGTAAAACACTTCACACATAGTAAACACTCAGCAATGATAGCTACTGTTATTACTGTTTTTCCATTATATATGTGATGTTCTTTTCCCTCTCTAGATAGTGAAGCTCAAGAAATTATATTTTTTAGAATGATATTAGAACAGGACTTGGATGCACATTAAACATATCCAGTATAACCATGGTAAGGAATTTGCCAATTTTTGGAGAACTTTTGTTTCTGGAGGACATATTTGAAATCTAGTACATTAGATTTTCAAACTAGCTGTTCTTTATATCTGGAAAGCTTTTCCACATGATATCTATATGACTAATTTCATTACTTATATGCCATCCTCTCAGTGACTCCTGTCCTGACCATTCAAGACCTGAGCTGAGATCAAGAGTCAGACACTTAACTGACTAAGCCACCCAGGTGCTCTCTATCCTGAGCATTCTAATCAAACTTACAACTCATGATGTGCCTGTCTCTACTTCTAACTCTTAGGGTTGTTTTTTCCATAGCACTTATCACCTTCCAATATAATATTTAATTCACTTATTTTTATTTTTAATTGACTATCTTTCTCTGTTCGGATGTAAGTTCCACAAGGGTGGGGATTTTTGTTGTCTCTTTTGTCATTTGATATATCCCCAAAGCCTAAAACAGCACATGGTAAGTTCTAAGTATTTAATTCAGTTGAACAGAGCCTTCTGATTAAATATCATCCTCCTAAACTCCATGCTTATGTTGGGCATGATGTCTTTCATTTTTTTTTTATTAACATATACTATGTTATTTGTTTCAGGGGTACAGGTCTGTGATTCATCAGACTTACACAATTCACAGCACTCACCATAGCACATACCCTCCCCCTCCCCAGTGTCCATCACCCAGCCACCCCATCCCTCCCAAACCCCTCCACTCCAGCAACCCTCAGTTTGTTTCCTGAGATTAAGAGTCTCTTATGGTTTGTCTCCCTCTCTGGTTTTGTCTTGTTTCATTTTTCCCTCCCTTCCCCTACGATCCTCTGTCTTGTTTCTCAAATTCCTCATATCAGTGAGATCATAGGATAATTGTCTTTCTCTGAGTGTGATGTCTTTCATTTCAAGATAAGAAACTTACCGCATGGAAATTTACGGCCTGCTACATTGGGAAAACTCAGATTTTAAAATTATTTTTTTCCATCCTGTTGGCCACAGCATTCTTGTCAGGAAAAGTAGTGATAGTGAATTTTTTTTTCATTAAGAAGAGTGAAATACCTTTTAATATTATTTTGAAAACTTTTAAACAAAATACTTATAAGTGGTAAAATGACAAGAACAGTGTTTAAGTATTATGTTGTGTGAGTTTTCAGTAACACTGTCACCTCCTGGTTTTTAAAGTAATAAACATTCTTTATAGAACATGTAGGGTGTTAGTCTACTTGGGCTGCCATAATAGAATAACCATAGACTATGCGACTTAAAGAAGAGAGATTTATTTTTTCACAGTTCTGGAGACTAGAAGTCCAATATCAAGGTGCCAGCAGGGTTGGTTTGTTGTGAGACCTCTCTCTTTGGGTTGCAGATGACTGCCTCCTAGCTGCATCCTCATGTAGCCTTTCCTGTGTGTGTATGGGAGTGGGGTGTGGGGGAGGGAGGTCTCTGTTGTCACTTCTTTTTATAAGGACACCAGTCCTATCAGATTAGGGCCCTGTCTTTATTATTCCTTTTAATCTCAGTTACCTCCTTAGAGACCCATCTCTAAATACAGTCCATTGGTGGTTAGTACTTCAACATAAGAACTTTGGAGGGAAACAATTCAGTTCACAGATATAGAAAAAAATGAAGAAGAGGAAAAAAATTCATCTATAATACCATTAATTCCCCAGATAAAACTACTGTTAACATTTTTGTATTCCTCCAGTCATATTTCCTTTGTATTTTCAAAGCTTTGCAATCATACCATCGTATTTTTTTAAATTTAACATTCTTTAAAGTGAAGTCAAAGATTGCATGCTTAGATGCTTATAGGGATCAGGCAGGCAGGCAAGGTATGGTAATGGTAACTAACATTTATTGATTTCTGTTGGCCAATTACTTTTCTAAAGGTTTATATATATTATATATATTATCTTTCTTAGTCTTCACAACAACCCTATGAGGTATATGCCATTATTATTTCCATATTTCAAGTGAAGGAAAATAAGGCACAGGGAGGTAAAAGAACATGTTTGAAGACACACAGCTAATAGGTAGCTAGAGTAGTATTGAGACTCAGCTGCTGAAATGACTGTAATGCGGTGGCTGGCTACTGTGGTGAACTTGAGAGCGCATGCCCCACCTAGGAGGCATCCACTGCTCATGAAGGAATGTTAGTCTAGTGTAGCAGATCTTTCAGTTTTTTGATAGCAGTGAAAAATCTGTATTTTAGTGTGAAATATTGGCAATTAGGAAAAATAAAAAAACACCGTTGAATCAAACTTTTTTTTTAAGTTTTGAGACATTTTATTATAAAAAGCTGGTACTCTTAAACATAAACTAATAAGAACTTAAAATTCATTGCACATTTACTTCATTTTTTAGCTTGACCTTGTAGTAAATCTTTAGCTTCATTGATTTTGGCTGCTATATAAGGAGATCCTTCCTTGTTTGGGTGATTAAAAAGCATAATTTGTAGAAGAGCAGCTCTTATTTTTCCTTTATTGGTAGTAGAGCTTATACCTGCTGTTAATGCTCTTGTTTTGGCATTTTGTGTTCAAACCCACCTCTATAATAGCTGCCACTGAAGGCAGATTTTGGAAGACTTTGAAAACTTGTTTTACTTGAAGCTCCATATGCTTCATGGCTTGCAAAACATAACAGCCTGCAAATCCTACGGTGGTAATGGTCAGTCCATTTGCTACCAGTGTACTGCCCACGGCTCTGGCTTGGCTTCCCTGCATCCACAGAGAGTTTTATTCCAGCCCAGAGGCTGCAGCCACCAATTCCATGCCTCTACCAGAAAGCACCACTGGCAGGTACAAAGGGCCCAGACACAAGCATCCCAGGAAATATGGGAACAGCTGCTACGTCAGACAGATCTTGTATGTAGATTGCATTCAGCCCACATTTATAAAATAGAGGTCGCAATAGTAATACCTGTCTCCTAAATTTGATGTAAGATTTAAATGGGGGTATTTTATGTTTAAGGTTTAGTTTAATGCCTGGCACACAGTGCTAAGTAAATGTTAACTAACACTTTGTCCAGTCTTTGAAATTCTTTAAAAGTATCATTTACTATTGTTTTTATTTTAAGAGATTGTGTAAGTAATATATGGGTACATGTCTTTTGTAAAAAATTCCAACAATATAAAAGAATAATTAATTACAGGATTGAAGTTGCATTTGCTTTCCACTCCCAACTTCCTTCCTCTCTCCGAATATAATTAAAAACCCATAAATGCTGTATTTATCCTTCTGGCACTTGTTTTTTTTTTTTCATTTAATACATTTTGGAGATCTTCTGAGGTCAGTTTATACAAAACTGCTTCATTCTTTTTAAAGGTTGTGTGGTGTATTCTTTCCTATGGTGTACCATATTTTATTGAACGAGGTCTCATTTGTCCTTTAGGTAGTTTTCAACTTTTTGCTATTTTAAGAGTATATATCTTTGTGCACATTTGTGACTATTTCTCTAGGCTTGATTCTTAGATGGAATTGCTGAATCAAAACCATATTAAGTTAACTTTAGAGAATACACTTATTGTTACCAGAGGGGAGGTGGCTGGGTGGGTGGGTGAAATATATAGGTAAAGGAGATTGAGGAGTGCACTTGTGATGAGCACTGGGTGTTGTATGGAAGTGTTGAATCACTACATTGTACATCTGAAATTAATATCAAACTGTGTGTAAACTAACTGGAATTAAAATAAAATTTAAAGACTATATTAAGAATTTTCACAGCTATTGCACCTTTGTTAAATTTTTTTTAGTAGCTTTGTAATATTCCATTTTGTGAATCTACCATTATTTACCAATTCCTTATGTTGACACAGTTAGATTGTTTCTAATTTTTTGCCACTGTAGATGGACCTGTGATAAATATCTTTGTTAGTAGGTTATGGTTTTTAAAATGTAAGTAGTCTGAGGGGAAGTTTTCAACTAATAAGTATATTACTGAAGCTTTACTTTCCCAAAACTATTATAAGAACTATATTTAGTGGTAATATATTATTTTTAGAAAAAGTAGAGGTTTGATAAAATCATGGCCTAGGGTTTTTAATATTATACTCAAGATATTTAGAATCTTTTATATATGTTTCATTTTAGGTGTTGTCATCTGTAATGAAGATCATTGAAAAACAGAAGATTAAGTAAAGCCTTGTAACATTGGACCTGGATAGGAGATTTAGAAAAGAAAATTAAAATTAGTCACTTTGGTTTTAGTGTTTCAATTTCATAATATTTATTCTTCTGAATAAGTTTAGGGAGTAGAAATTAAAATTCAGTGTTATAGTAACAGATGCACTAATATTCTTTTTCTTTTTTTCTTTCTTTTTTTTTTTGTATGAGAGAAGAAAGTAGATAACCAAGAACTATAGTGATTCATAATGAAATACACTAAACTGAATTTTATGTTGTCAGTTCTTGGCATTATAATCTATATAACTGATTTAATTGTGGACATCGGGGTATCTGTCAGGTTTTTCTGTGAAGGACGAAATGTTTTTGGTATTTTAACAGTAAGCTTTATGCTCTTTGGAACACTTGTGGTGCAGTGTTTTAGTTATTCTTGGTTCAAGGCTGATTTAAAGAAAGCAGGCCAAGAAAATCAGCATTGTTTTCTTCTACTTCATTGCTTGCAAGGAGGAGTTTTTACAAGGTGAGCATACACTTTTGATCATTAACATTATTTTTCTTTTATGCAAACAGAAACTATCTTTCTGTATTTGGATAGTCAAGTGTACAAAGTTCCCCTATTTGCACATGGCACAAAGGTTACTTGCTCTTCACTATCAGTGCTTATATGAGTCATTGCTGTACTGTTAGAATTTTCCAGGTTCATTGATAGATGTTTTAATTTACCTTGTGGCACCTGGGTGGCTGAGTTGGTTAAGCATCCAACTCTTGATTTTGGCTCAGGTCATGATCTCAGGGTTGTGGGATCCAGTCCTGCAATGGGCTTGGCTCGGTGTGAAGTCTGCTGCCCCCCACCTCCCTGCCTTCCCCACCTTGTACATGCATACACGTGAGCTCTTGTGTGCTCTCTTTCTCTCAAATAAAATCTTAAAGAATGTTTTTTTAAATTTCAATTCAATTAATTAATATATAGTGTATTATTAGTTCAGTGATTCATCAGTTTTATATAATACCCAGTGCTCATTACATCATGTGTCCTCCTTAATGTCCATCACCCCATAACCCTATTCCCCCACCCCCCTCCCCTCCAGCAACCCTCAGTTTGTTTCCTGTGGTTAAGAGTCTTTTATGATTTGTCTTCCTCTCTGACTTCGTGTTGTTTTATTCTTCCCTCCCTTCCCCCATGGTCTTCTGTTTTTTTCTCTCTTTTTTGTAAAGATTTTATTTATTTATTTGACAGAGAGCGAGAGAATGAGTGAGACAGCACAAACAGGGGAAGCGGCAGGCAGAGGGAGAGGGAGAAGCAGGCTCCCCGCTGAGTAGGGAGCCCGATGTGGGACTCGATCTCAGGACCCTGGGGTCATGACCTGAGCTTTGGCAGTCGCTTAACTGACTGAAACACCCAGGCGCCCTGTTTTTTCTCTTAAATTGCAAATTTGAGTGAGATCATATAATTCTTTTTTTTTTTTTAAAGATTTTATTTATTTTAACTGACAGAGAGAGAGAGCGAGCGAGAAAGGGAACACAAGCAGGGGGAGTGGGAGAGGAAGAGGCAGGCTTCCCGCAGAGCAGGGAGCCTGATGCGGGGCTTGATCCCAGGACCCTGGGATCATGACCTGAACCGAAGGCAGTTGCTTAACCAACTGAGCCATCCAGGCGCCCCTATAATTGTCTTTTCTGATTGACTTATTTTGCTTAGCATAATACCATCTAGTTCCATCCATGTCATTGCAAGGATTTCCTTCTTTTTTTAAGATTTTATTTATTTATTTATTTATTAGAGAGAAAGAGAAACAGCGTGAGAGGGGAGTGGGTCAGAGGGAGAAGCAGGCTCCCCGCCAAGCTGGGAGCCCGAAGTGGAACTCGATCCCAGGACTCTGGGTTCATGACCTGAGCCGAAGGCAGTCGCTTAACCAACTGAGCCACCCAGGCGCCCAAGATTTCGTTTTTTTGGTGGCTGCATAATATTCCATTGTATATATATATACCACATCTTCTTCATTCATCTGTTGATGGACATCTTGGCTCTTTCCATAGTTTGGCTATTGTGGACATTGCTGCTGTAAACATTGGGGTACAGGTGTCCCTTCGAATTAAGTTACTTTTTATGATATGTACTTACTTTTTGTGGGGAGGGAATGATTCATTTCTGTGTCTTATGAATCTTTTATCTTCTATTTTATATTCCAAATCTGATTATGTAAATGTAGTTTATCACTTGCAACTCTGATAAGAGTACTTAATTTTTTAAGTTACTTATACCATTGATTTAACTAGAGAAATTTTTACTGTAATAATGCAGTAGCCATGTGGTTAATTAGGTACAGAATCATATGCAGAACTAAAAATAACCTTAAGAATCATCTTGTTCAGAGATGCCTGCATGGCTCAGTCAGTTAAGCGTCTGCCTTTGGCTCAGGTTATGATCCCAGAGTCCTGGGATTGAGTCCCACGTTGGACACCTTGCTCAGCAGGGAGCCTGCTTCTCCCTCTGCCTGCTGCTCCCCTGCTTGTGTGCTCTCTCCCCTTCTATCTGAAAAATAAATAAAATCTTAAAATTATCTTGGTCAAAACCTTATTTTATAGTTAAACTAGGAATCTAACTAGGTCCTGAGAATTCTATGATTTTCCATATGTCTAATTTCATCAACTTTTTCATTATTATCCTAAGGCATTTAATTCTATTAAAAGCAATATATATATTACAGATAAAGAGAAAAAGACAAATATTAAGTGGATAACCTATTTTGTTACAGTTAGATTTTGAATTTGGGCTATTTTAACTGCCATCTTTCTTGAGAGATATTTTAGACTATAGAATTCGAATGAGTAGTTATTTTGTCTCTGCATATTATATTCTCTTCGTTTCCATTGTTGCTCTTCAGGGATTAGATATCAGTCTTACTGCTGTTCTTTTACTTTATTTTTTTTAATTTTAAAATTTTTATTTTTTTAAAAGGTTATTTATTTGAGAGAGAGTGTGAGAGAGAGCGAGAGATCATGAGCAAGGGGGAAAGGTAGAGGGAGAAGCAGACTCCCCCCTGAGCAGGGAGCCTGATGTGGGACTTGGCCCCAGGACCCTGGGATCATGACCTGAGCGGAAGGCAGACGCTTAACCAACTGAGCACCCAGATGCCACTGCTCTTCTTTTAAAAGTATTTTATCTTTTTTTTTATTTTTTACTCTGGTTGCTCTTAGGATTTTTTCTTTATATTTGGGTTTCTACAGTTTCTGAATATCTAGGTGTAGACTTATTTTTCTTGCTTGGGATTTGCTGGTCTTCTTAATTCTGTGGATTATTATCTTCCATCATTTCTGCACAATTCTCAGCCATTATCTTTTCTGTTTTCTTTCCTACATTTCCTTCCGGGACTCCAAACAAATATAAGTTAGATCTCACACTATCTAACATGAATGTTGCATGTTAAATGTTTTGAATTTTTATTTTTTGACCCTCTGTGGTACATTCTGTGAAAGTTTTTCATGACTTTTTTTTTTTTTATTTCACTAGTACTTTCTTTCACTGTGGCCAAAATGTTATTACATCCAACCACTGAGTTTTATTTTATTTTTTAATTTATTTTATTATTTTTTAATTTAAATTCAAGTTAGTTAACATATAGTATAGTATTGGTTTCAGGAGTAGAATTTAGTGATTCATCACTTACATATAACACCTAGTGCTCATCACAAAAAGTGCCCTCCTAATACCCATCACCCATTTAACCCATTCCCTCACCCATCTCCCCTCCAGCAACCCTCAGTTTGTTTTCTATAGTTAAGAGTCATTTATGGTTTGCCTCCCTCTCTATTTTTATCTTAATTTTTCCTTCCCTTGCCCTATGTTCATTTGTTTGGTTTCTTAAATTCCACATGTAAGTGAAATCATATAATATTTGTCTTTCTTTTACTTATTTCATTTAGCATAATATACTCTAGTTCCATCCTAGGCACTGGAAATGGCAAGATTTCATTCTTTTTGATGGCTCAGTAATATTCCATTATATATGTATATATACACATGCACAATGGAATATTTTATACACACACACACACACACATACACACATACACATATACATGCACACACACACACTTCTTTATCCATTCATCAGTTGATGGCCATTTGGGCTCTTTCCCTACTTTGGCTATTATTGATAGTGCTGCTATAAACATTGCGGTGCATGTTCCCCTTTGACTCAGCATTTTTGTATCTTTGGGTAAATACCAACTAGTGTAATTGGTGGGTTGTAGGGTAGTTCCATTTTTACCTTTTTGAGGAACTTTCATACTATTTTCCAGAGTAGCTGCACCAGTTTGCGTTCCCACCAACAGTGCAAAAGTGTTCCCCTTTCTCCGCATCCTTGCCAAGATCTGTTGTTTTCTGAATTATTAATTTTAGCCATTCTGACCTGTGTGAGGTGGTATCTCATTGTGGTTAGTCACTTAATTAGGAAGTGATGTTGAGCATTTTTTCATGTGTCTGTTGGCTATTTGTATGTCTTCTTTGGAGAAATGTTTGTTCATGTCTTCTGCCCATTTCTTAACTAGACTATTTTTTGGGTGTTGATTTTGATGAGTTCTTCATAGATATTGGCCCATTATCAGGTATGTCATATGCAAATCTCTTCTCTCATTCCGTTGATTGCCTTTTAGTTTTGTTGATTGTTTCCTTCACTGTGCAGACACTTTTTATCTTGATGAAGTCTCAGTAGTTCATTTTTGCTTTGCTTTTGCTTCCCTTGGCTCCAGAGATGTGCTAGTAAGAAGTTGCTGCAGTCAAGATCATAGAGGTTGCTGCCTGTTTTCTCCTCTAGGATTTTGATGGTTTCCTGTCTTACATTTAGGTCTTTCATCCATTTTCAATTTATTTTTGTATTTGGTGTAAGAAAGTGGTCCAGTTTCTTTCTTCTGCATGTAGCTGTCCAGTTTTCCCAATACCATTTATTGAAGAGATGGGGCTTTTTTTCTATTGGACATTTCTTTCCTGCTTTGTTGAAGATTAGTTGGCCATAGAGTTGGGGGTCCATTTCTGGGTTCTCTATTCTGTTCCATTGATCTCTGTGTCTGTTTTTGTGCCAGTACCATACTGTCTTGATGATTATAGTTTTGTAATATAGCTTGAGGTCTGGGATTGTGATGTCTCCTGCTTTGCCAGTACCATCCTGTCTTGATGATTACAGCTTTGTAATACAGCTGGAAATCTGGGATTGTGATGCTTCCTGCTTTTCTTTTCTTTTTCAACATTACTTTAGCGATTTGGGGTCTTTTCTGGTTCCATACAAATTTTAAGTTTGTTCTGGTTCTGTGAAAAAAGCTGGTGTTATTTTGATCAGGATTGCTTTGAATATGTAGATTGCTTTCAGTAGTATAGACATTTTAATGATATTTGTTCTTCCATTCCAGGAGCATGGAATGTTTTTCCATTTCTTCGTGTCTTCAATTTCTTTCATAAGTATTCTTTAGTTTTCAACATACAAATCTTTTACTCTTTTGGTTAGGTTTATTCCTAGGTATCTTATGGTTTTTGGTGCAATTGTAAATGGGATTGATTCCTTGATTTTCTGCTTCTTCATTATTGGTGTATGGAAATGCAACAGATTTCTGTATATTGATTTTATATCCTGCAACTTTGCTGAATTCGTATATCAGTTCTAGCAATTTTTTGGTGTTTTCTTTTGGATTTTCTACATAGAGTATCATGTCATCTGCAAAGAATGAAAAGTTTTACTTCTTCCTTGCTGATCTGGATGCCTTTTATTTCTTTTTGTTGTCTGATTGCTGAGGCTGGGGCTTCTAGTGCAATACTGAACAACAGTGGTGAGAGTGGACATCCCTATCATGTTCCTGACCTTAGGGGAAAGGCTCTCAGTTTTTCCCCATTGAGGATGATATTAGCAGTGGGTCTTTCTTTCTTTTTTAAGATTTTATTTATCCGTTTGAGAGAGAGAGACAGAGAGAGAGAGAGCATGAGCAGGGGGAGGGGTGGGGGGCAGAGGGAGAAGCAGACTTCCTGCTGAGCAGGGAGCCTTATGTAGGACTCAATCCCAGGACTGCAGGATCATGACCTGAGCCAAAGGCAGACACCCAACTGACTGAGCCACCCAGGCGCCCATAGCTGTGGGTCTTTCATATATGGCTTTTATGATGTTGAGGTATATTCCTTCTATCCCTACTTTCTTGAGGGTTTTTATCAAGAAAGGATGCTGTATTTTGTCAGATGTTTTTTCTGCATCTATTGAGAAAGGATCATATGGTTCTTATCCTTCCTTTTATTAATGTGGTGTGTCATGTTGATTGATTTGTGGATATTGAACCACCCTGCAGCCCAGGAATAAATCCCCGTTGAACATGGTGAATAATCCTTTTAATGTACTGTTGGATTTGATTAGCTAATATCTTGTTGAGATTTTTTGCATCCATGTTCATCTGGGATATTGTTCTGTAATTCTCCTTTTTAGAGGGGTCTTTGTCTGGTTTGGAATCAAGATAATACTGGCCTTAGAGAATGAGTTTGGAAGTTTTCCCTCCATTTTTATCTTTTGGAACAGCTTGGGAAGAATAGGTATTGATTCTTTCTTTCTTTCTTTTTAAAGATTTTATTTATTTATTTGACAGAGAGACAGCGAGAGAGGGAACACAAGCAGGGGGAGTGGGAGAGGGAGAAGCAGGCTTCCTGAGCCCGATGTGGGGCTCGATCCCAGGATCCCGGGATCATGACCTGAGCCGAAGGCAGACGCTTAACCGACTGAGCCACCCAGGTGCCCCGGTATTAATTCTTTAAATATTTGGTAGTATTTCCCTGGGAAGCCATCCAGCCCTGGACTCTTGTTTGTTGGGAAATTTTTGATTGCTGACCCAATTTCTTTACTGATTATGGGTCTGTTCAAATTTTCTATTTCTTCCTGTTTCAATTTTGATAGTTTATATATTTCTAGGAATTTATCCATTTCTTCCAGATTGCCCAATTTGTTGGCAAATAATTTCTCATAAAATTCTCCTGTAATAATTGTATTTCTGTGGTGTTGGTTGTGATCTCTCCTCTTTCATTTGTGATTTTATTTATTTGGGTCCTTTATCTTTTCTTTTTGATAAGTCTGGCTATGCGTTTATCAATTTTGTTAATTCTTTCAAAGAACCAGCTCCTGGTTTCATTGATCTGTTCTGTTGTTTTTCTGAAACCTGGGATTGTGGTACCTCCAGCTTTGTTCTTTCTTAAGATTGCTTTGGCTATTCAGGAGCCTTTGTGGTTCCATACACATTTTAGGATTATTTGTTTTCTGTGAAAAATATTGTTGGTATTTTGATAGGGATTGCACTGAATATTTAGATTGCTTGGGTAATATGGACATTGTAACAATATTTGTTCTTTCAGTCGACAAGCATGGAATATCTTTCCATTGTGTTTTCTTCAATGTCTTATAGTTTTTAGAGTATAGGTTAAATTCACCTCCTTGGCTAAATTTTATTTAGGTACTTTATTCTGTTTGATGCAGTTGTAAATGGGATTTTTTTAAAAAAATTACTCTTCCTGCTAGTTTGTTGTTAGTGTGTAGAAATGCAACACATTTCTGTATGTTGATTTTGCATCCTGCAACTGTACTGAATTCATTTATTGGTTCTCATAGTTTTTTGGTGGAGTCTTTAGGGTTTTTATATATGATATCATGTCATCTGCAAATAGTGACAGTTTTACTTTTTTCTTACCAATCTGGATGCCTTTTACTTCTTTTTTCTTGTCTGGTTGCTGTGGCTAGGACTTTTGGTAATATGTTGAATAAAAGTGATGAGAGAGGATATCTTGTCTTGTTCCTGATCTTAGAGGAAAAGCTCTCAGTTCTTCACTATTGAGTATGATGTTAGCTTTGGGTTTATCATATATGGTTTTCATTATGTTGAGATATGTTCCCTCTATGCCCACTTTGTTAAGAGTTTTTATCATGAATGGATGTTGTACTTTGTCAAATGCTCTTTCTGCATCTTTTGAGATGATTATGATTTTTATTCTTCATTTATACTTGTTTTTACATTTTTATTATTATTTTTTAAAGATTTTATTTATTTATTTGACAGAGAGACAGCGAGAGAGGGAACACAAGCAGGGGGAGTGGGAGAGGGAGAAGCAGGCTTCCCACTGAGCAGGGAGTCTGATGCGGGGCTTGATCCCAGGACTCTGGGATCGACCTTAGCCAAAGCAGACGCTTAACGACTGAGCCACCCACGCCCATATACTTGTTTTTTTTTATATTGATCTTTTATCCTCTGACTTTGATAGGCTCACTTATTAATTCTAGTAGCTTTTTTGTAGACACTTATTAGTTCCAGTTGCTTTTTTGTAGACTCCTTAGGACTTTTTTTTTTTTACATAGATAAGCATGTCATTTGGAAGAAAGAAACCATACTGTCTTGATTGCTATAGCTTTATGATATTCTTTGAAGTCATGTATGCTTTTCCCCTCTTTCATGTAGACTTTATTTTTTATTTATTTATTTATTTATTTATTTATTTTTTAAAGATTTTATTTATTTATTTGGCAGAGAGATACAGAGAGAGAACAAGTAGGCAGAGAGGCAGGCAGAGGGAGAGGGAGAAGCAGGCTCCCCGCCGAGCAGGGAGCCCGATGCGGGGCTCGATCCCGGGACCCTGGGATGATGACCTGAGCTAAAGGCAGCCGCTTAACCGACTGAGCCACCCAGGGGCCCCTAGACTTTATTTTTTAGAGCAGTTTTAGGTTCACAGAAGAACTGAGCAGAAAGTACGGTTCTCATGTATCCCTAGCTGTCCTCCCACCACCAACAGCTTTTCATACTAGCAACATTTCTCACAGGAATGGTACATTTGTTACAATTGATGAACTTATACTGACACATGATCATCACCCAAAGTCCATAGTTTACATTAGAGTTTATTATTGGGGTTGTACATTTTGAGGGGTTTGACAAATGAATAATGACATATATCTATCATATAGTATCATATATAATGGTTTCACTGCGCTAAAAATCCTTTGGGCTTTGTCTCTTCATTCCTACTGCCTCCCTAACCCCTGGCAACTACTGATCTTTTTACTGTCTTTGTAGTCTTGTCTTTTCCAGAACACTATACAGTTAGAATCAGAGAGTATGTAGCCTTTTCAGATTAGCTTCTTTCACTAGTATTAAGACATTTTTCTGTATCTTTTCATGGCAGGATAGCTCATTTCTTTTAGCACTAAATGATATTCCTTTGTGTGGACGTATCACAAGTTATTTATCCATTCCCTACCTACTGAAGGATATCTTAGTTGTTTCTAAGTTTTGGGAATTATCCATGTGTAGGCTTTATGTAGACATAAATCTTCATAATTTGATAAATACCAAGGAGCATGACTGCTGAATCATATGTTAGAGTATGTTTAACTTGATAAGAAAATGCCAAACTGTCTCCCAAAGTGGTTATACCAATTTACATTCCCACCAGCAGTGATTGAAAGTTCATGTTGCTCCACATCCTTGTCAGCATTTGATGTAGTATTCTGGATTTTGGCCATTATTATAGGTGTGTAGTGGTATCTCATTTTAATTTGCATTTCCCTAATGACATATGATGTGGAGCATCTTTTTATATGCTTGCTTGCTATCTATATATTTTCTTAGGTGAGGTGTCTCTTCAGGTCTTTTGCCTGTTTCTTTCATCAGGTCATTCATTTTTTTATTGGTGAGTTATGAGAGTTCTTTATATATTTCGGATAACAGTCATTTACCACATGTCTTTCACAAATATTTTCTCCCAGTTTGTAACATGTCTTCTCATTCTCTTGACATATCTTTACTTTCAATCTGTATGTATCTTTATATTGAAACTGGATTTCTTCTAGACAACATATAGTTGGGTCTTGAAGTCATATATTCATTATGTTCTTTTTCAAAATTATTTTGGCTATTTTAGGCCCTTTGTATTTCCACATAAATTTTGAATCAGTTTTCCAACTATTGTAACTGGCATTGTCTTTAAAATTTCATTTTTTTCAATTATTTGTTTCCATTTAGTAGAAATACAATTGATTTTTTTCTAACTTACCTCCTGAGACCTTGCTAAACTCAGTCTATTAGTTTTTTGTTTGTTTGGTTTTCTGGTATTTTCTGTTAATCATCATGTCATTTACAAATAGGAATAGTTTGATTTCCTTTTTAAAAATATTTATTCCTTTGGAGCTTCTGGGTGGCTCAGTCGTTAAGCATCTGCCTTTGGCTCAGGTCATGATCCCGGGGTCCTGGGATTGGGTCCTGCATTGGGTTCCCTGCTCGGCGGGGAGCCTGCTTCTCCCTCTTCCTCTACCCCTGCTTGTGTTCCCTCTCTCGCTGTGTCTCTCTCTGTCAAATAAATAAATAAAATCTTTAAAAAAAATAAAAATATTTATTCCTTTTATTTTTTTTGTCTTGCCTCATTCTCTCTGTCTGGGTCTTCCAGTAAAATGTTGAATAGATGTGATGACAGCGACATTTTCGGTTTGTTCCTGATCTCAGGGATAAAGTGTTGAATGTTTTACCATTAAGTTTGGTGTGACATGTAGGGTTTTCGTAGCTGCGCTTTATCAGATTAAAGAGATTTCATTCTCTTTTAATATTCTTGAGAGGTTTTTTAAAAATGGATTGATGTTTAATTTTGTCAAATATCTTCCTTGTGCCTATTGAGATGATCGTATGGTTTTTCATTAATTCATTTTTCATTAATTGACTTAAGACTATTAAACCAACTTTGCAGTTCTGGGATAGACCCTAACTGATCATGATTTTTTTTTATACATTGCTGAATTCCATTTGCAAATATTTTGTTGAAAAATTTGGTGTCCATGCTCATGAGGGATATTATTTTACAATTTTCTTTTAATAGTGTTGGCAGGTTTTAGATTAGTTTTATGGTAACCTCATAACAGAAGTTGGAAAGTATTCCTTCTTTATTTTCTGAAGGAGTTTGTATAAGATTGGTACTATTTCTTCCATAATTGCTTGAAAAAATGTATTGGATGGAGTTAACGTGTAGATTTTTGAGAACAAATTAATTTCTTTGATATAGATCTTTTCAGATTTTCTATTTGATTTTTTGTCAGTATTAGTAAGTTGTGTTTTTCAGGAAATTTTTTCATTTCGTCAGAGTTGTTCAGTTTATTGGTATAAAGTTGTTCCTGATATTCCCTTGTTATAGTTTTGATCTCTATAGGATCTTTAGTGATGTCACCTTTTTTATTCTTGATATTGGCATTTTGTATTCTCTAACCTTCTTTCTCCTCCCTACTCCTCAGCAGTCTTGTTTGAGGTTTATCAATTTCTTATGCCTTTTCAAAGAACAAAATTTTGGCTTTGTTAATTTTTTTCTATTCCTTGTCTCTTACTAATTTCGATTTTCGCTTTTATCTGTATTTTCTTCTTTCTATATACTTAGAGCTTACTTTCTTTTTTCTACCTCATTTCTATGGAAACCGATATTATTACTATTAACCCTTCCTTCTTTTCTAATAAAAGCATTTAAGTTATAAAAATTTTCCAAACCCTTGAATTAGCTACATTCCAGACATTTTGATATGTTGTGTCTTTAAATAAACACAACGATGTAAAAACACTACATATCATTATCCATCAGTTCAAAAAGTGGTTGTTCCTTCTTTGTGATTTCATCTTATACCCAAGTGTTAGGGTGTATTTAAAACATTTTTCAGGTGTTCACATCTTTTGTAGATATTTTGATATTGATCTCTAATTAATTCCGTTATGATCAGCTAACATACTTTTAACATTTCAATCTCTTATAATTTATTTTGGTTCGTTTTATTGCCCAACATATGGTCCATCTTTATGACTTCATATATAATTGAAATATATGTGTTCTGTGGTTGGTTGGTGTAGTATTCTATAAATGAAATTTAGTAAATGTAGTTGATAGTGTCATATAGAGATTCTACATTCTTAATGATTTTTTGCTCTGTAATTTAGTTATGTTGGAACAACTAGGTAGCAATTTGGGGAAAAAAGCCTATGTAACTTATAATTGGACCTTCATATGAAAGTCAGGCTAAGTCCATGCCATAGCGTAGCACATGATCTTGAAAAGGGTTTAGCCTATTCTGTGATGAAGGTGAAATCTTTAGAAATAGCTCGACAGAAACATAGAGTTGGGTATTGGGAAAACTTTAAAATTGTTGCAGTTTATGTCTTCAGCCTCCCAGTCTTTTTTTTTTTTTTAAGATTTTATTTATTTATTTGAGAGAGAGAGAATGAGAGATAGAGAGCACGAGAGGGAAGAGGGTCAGAGGGAGAAGCAGACTCCCCGCTGAGCAGGGAGCCCGATGTGGGACTCGATCCCGGGACTCCAGGATCATGACCTGAGCCGAAGGCAGTCGCTTAACCAACTGAGCCACCCAGGCGCCCAGCCTCCCAGTCTTAATGTGACAAAATATGGGTTCTAATTCCTCCTAGACAGAACATCTGAAAGGATAAATTGGAAGAGTTTTGTTTCCAGAGTAGCCCTGCTCCCCCACACCTCTAAATTCAAACCACAAGGATAAGAAAAGAATTTTTTGTCTGTATGCCATATAAAGACCACACAGATTGTAGAAATACACACCAGAATAGAAGTAAGAGGAAATAATAGCAAGTATATGCAGCATAAGAACAGTAAAGTTTTGAGTAACTTTAGAGTTGGGATAATTTAAGATTGCATGTTATGGATTATACTTCCAGGTAAGATACCAGACTCCAGAATAAATTCCAACTGAATCAAATATTTAAAAAAGCAAAAAAAAAAGTATTATAAGAAAACATGGGAGAATTCCTTTATAACCTTGGAATCAGGAAAGACTTTCTAACCATAACTCAAAACCCATAAACTCTAAGAGTTATAGGTTAGACCTATAAAAAAATCCATGTCAATACACAAAAACAGAAATTCCCCAAGTAAACAAAAACAAAAGCAAAGCAAAAAGCAAAGCAACATTAACAGGGAAAAACATTTGCAACTTATAACCAACAAAGGGCTAGTTTTCTAATATTTAAGGAGCTTCTAAAGTCAAAAGTACAAGAAACATATATTAGAAATAGAATAAAAAATGGGAATTTTCAGTAGAAGAGTGGGAAAAGAATAAGGTAGTGCATAAAAAAGGAAATGCAAGAGGCTTTTAAATTGTGTGAAAGAAGCTAAGCCTTGTTCATAATTTTAAAAAATGCTAATTAAAATTTCACTGATATATTGTCATTTGCCAGATTGGCAAAAATCCAGGTGATAATATACTCTCTTGGAAAGGCATGGGAAAGCAGGTCTCTCATATTTTGTTGATGTTAGTATAGATTGGTACAATCCCCTGTGGAGGGCAGTTTGATTATATTTCAGATGCATATACTTTCAGGCCAGAGGTTTCTCTTCTGGGAATTTATCATACTTGCATACATGTAAAATG
This sequence comes from Zalophus californianus, assembly GCF_009762305.2. Taxonomy (NCBI): domain Eukaryota; kingdom Metazoa; phylum Chordata; class Mammalia; order Carnivora; family Otariidae; genus Zalophus; species Zalophus californianus. The sequence continues at coordinate 129,995,398 of NC_045598.1, forward strand.
ACATATGTACACAATTTTTCAGTCATAGCAATTTTTTTTGTAAAAGTGAAAAAATGGGAACAGTTTAAACGTCTGCTGGTAGAGTTTATGGTATATCCAAGGCAATGGCATACATAGCTATTACAAAGAGTGTTAAGTACTTTATGTACTGAAATGGAAAGATCTCCAAGATGTATTTTTTTCTGTCCAAGTTTTTATTTAAATTTCAACAGTTAACATACAGTGTAATATTAGTTTCAGGTATAGAATTTAGTGATTCATCACTTACATATAACACCCAGTGCTCATCACAAGTGCCCTCCTTAATAACCCATCAGCTGTTTAACCCATCCCCCTTGCCCACCTCCCCTCCAGTAACCATTAGTTGGTTCTCTATAGCTAAGAGTCTATTTCTTGGCTTGCCTCTCTTTTTTTTTTCTCCCTATGTTCATTTGTTTTGTTTCTAAAATTCCACATACGAGTGAAATCATATGGTATTTGTCTTCCTCTGACTGACTTATTTCACTTAGCATAATACTCTAGCTCTATCCAGGTTGTGGCAAATGGCAAGATTTCATTCTTTTTGATGGCCAAGTAATATTCCATTGTATGTATATGTGCATATACATTTGGGCTTTTTCCATAATTTGGCTATTGTTGATAGTGCTGCTGTAAACATCAGGGTGCATGTGTTCCTTCGAATCAGTGTTTTTATATCCTTTTGGTAAATACCTAGTAGTGTAATTGTTGGGTTGTGTAAGGTAGTTCCATTTTTACCTTTTTGAGGAACCTCCATACTGTTTTCCAGAATGGTTGTACCAGTTTGCATTCCTACCAACAGTGTAAGAGGGTTCCCCTTTCTCCATATCCTGACCAACACCTGTTTCCTGTGTTATTAATTTTAACCATTCTGACTGGTGTGAGGTGATATCTCATTGTAGTTTTGATTTCCCTGATGGTAAGTGATGTTGAGCGTCTTTTCATGTGTCTGTTAGGCATGGATGTCTTCTTTGTAAAAATGTCTATTCATGGCTTTTGCCCATTTTTAAATTGTATTATTTGTTTTTTTGGGTGTTGAGTTTGATAAGTTCTTTATGTATTTTGGATACTAACCCTTTATCAGATACGTCATTAGCACATCTTCTCCCATTCTACAGGCTTCCTTTTAGTTTTGTTGATTGTTGCCTTCACCGTGCAGAAGCTTTTTATTTTGATGAAGTCCCAATAGTTTATTTTTGCTTTTGTTTCCTTGCCTCTGGAAATATATCTAGAAAGAAGTTGCTATGGCTGATGTCAAAGAGGTTACTCCCTGTGTTCTCCTCTAGAATTTTGATACATTCCTATCTCACAATTATGTCTTTAATCTGTTTTGAATTTGTTTTTGTGTATCGTGTGAGAAAGTGGTCCAGTTTCATTCTTTTGCATGTTGCTGTTCAGTTATTCCAACACCATTTGTTGAAGAAACTGTCTAAGAAGTATTTTTAAGTGAAAAGACAAGTGCAGACAGCGGTTCTGATATGCTACAATCTGTGTAAAAGAAGGCGGTCAAAGGCTTATATACTTGGTTATAACCTTGCTTGCATATGCATAAACAAACTCTAGAAGGGTACACATGAAACTACTAACAGTGAATTCTTGTGGTCATTGGGGAGCATGAAACCTGGGTAGTTGGGTCATAGGAGTGGGATGAAGTTTTTTTCAGTGAATAACTTTTTTGATTTTTGAATTATGTAAATATTTTGCCTGTTCAAATAATTAGACAAAAGGAAAAAGGAAAAATTGAATTAGGTTGGCTATTAGTGAAAAATGCCAGCTAGATAAACAAAGACACTTCCTTCTTTTTGTCTTTCTTTTTCTTTATCTTTGTATGTTAGTGTAGGAAGTGGCAGAATACTGAGACAAATAGCGAGAAATGAGCAAGACTTAAAACAGTAAAAATGGGCCAAATTATCTTAGGGATTGTGCAGACTAAGTATAGAAAAACTTGAGATATACTAAATTATGGATTCATTTCCCTATAGGATAGCTAAATTGAGTTTGTGTTGGTAGATGAAAGACAAGGAATATTAACATGAATTATTTATTAGATATAAGTGCCTGTTCTTACTAAGTATGCTGTTACTGCTCAGGGGTCTGTGGAGAAGAATGTTTCATTTTCCAGAATATAAATTAGATGACACTTTTGCATTTCCATTTTATGTATGATTTGTGATAAAACCTTTTTCTTTGCCAAAGGAGACTTTCCTTTTGATGGGTATATGAAAGACATTTGGATTATTTAAAATATGGGTGTTATTTTTGTTCCTTTTAAATACATTGTAAAAAAAAGTTCAAATTGTATAAAATAGAGTACAATGGGAGATGAATCTCCTTTTCTTGTAGATTCTTCCTTCTTTCTTTTTAGAGTTTCTTAAATGGGCATTAAACAGTTGGACCGTCTTTCTTATTTATTTTCTATCTGAAACTCTTTAGAGAGAGGTCTTTTAGTAATGTTCAGATTTCCTAGGTTGCAGTATTTATGAAACCTTAGGATCTGGACCTTTTACTACAAACTCTAAATATTTGGGGATTTCCCTAGATATCTTATTGTTGATGATCTCTCATTTAATTTTGTTTTGGTCAGAGAACATACTTTGTATGAACACACCCTTCTTAAATTTGTTGAGATTTGTTCTAAGGCCCAGCACAGAGTCTAACTTGGTGAATATTCCATGTGCATTTGAAAAGAATTTATAATTTGCCATTGTTGAATGTAGTGTTCTATACATGTAAATTAGGATGATTAAGCTGATAGTGTTATTAAAATCTTCTATATCCTTACTTATATATATTTTTTGACCTTGTTTTTCTTTCAATTGCTGAGAGATAAGTGTTAAAATCCTCAACTAAGATTATGGATTTGTCTTTTTCTCCTTTTATTTTTGACAATTTTTGCTTCCGGTATCTTAAAGCTCCATTATTAGGTACATACAGATGTCTTCAAGAAGAATTGATTCTTATACATCGCTATGACATGACCCTCCTTATCCCTGGTAATATTCCTTGATTTGAAGTCTCTTTTGTCTGAGATATTAATATAACCATACCAACAATTTTTGGTAATTTCCTTTCAAACTATCTGTTTGAAATTTGATCAAAACCAAAAAGTTTAAAGAGAATCTCTTGCAAAGCACCAAAAGTGAATCTTGATTTTTTTATCCAGTTTGAGAGTCTCATTCAGTTGAAGTGTTTAATCCATTTACATTTTCCGTGACTACTGATATAGTCATCTTCTGGTTTTTGTTGTTTCTGGTGAGAAGTCAGTTAACATTCTTTTTGTTTCCCAGGATGGAATATATCTTTTTTCTCTGTTTTTGCGATTTTCTTTTTATACTGAATTCTCAGCAATTTGAGTATGATGGGCCTATGTATGGTTTTGTTTGTATTTTTCCTGTTTGGGTTCTTTGAACTTTTTGGATCTATATGTTGTTTTTGGTCAAATTTAGAAAATATTTTTGGCTAGTATTTTGTCAAGTAATTTTTTTTTTTTTGCCCCATCATCTCTCTCTTTTTCTTTTGGGACTTGTGTACACCTGTGTTATCGAGATTCTGTGACTCTTTTTTCCCCAGTTTTTTCCTCTGTGCTTTAGTTTGTTTGCTAATTTCAACATCTGAGTCATCTATGGGTATGCTTCTAGTAACTGATGTTATTTGTTAACTGATTTTCGTCTGTATAAGTCACATTTCCCTGTTTATTTGCATGTCGAGTTATTTTTTATTGTGTAGTGGACATTGTGATTGAGATTTTGTAGAGACTAGTTTCTGTTATCTTCCACTGAAGAAAAAGCAGATGTTAAATTATTGGCAAATTACCTTGTTGTGTTACAGAGGCTTGGTTTAGGTTTTGTTAGGGAAGGTGTATTTTGATTTTGTTATTAGTTCAAGGAAAAATCTCTCAGGCCTGAAATATGGTCTTTACTCCTAAAGCATGTCTCTTTTGGGGTTTCATTGGAATGCCTGAAGTATCTACCAAGCCCCTCTAATTTGGTGGAACTCAAACTCTAGACTCTTCCTTGTGGCAGACAGCTGCTGAAATCTTTGCTTAGGTTCTTTCTGGTGAAATTTTCCTCAGTTCCTTGGAGTCTTATCCCACACAAACATAGTAAGGGCTCAACCATGTATCAGAGGAGAGTATATGCAGACTTGGGTGTTCTCTACTCTGTGGCTTCCTCTTTCCTGAGATTCCCCCCCCTCCTTTAATTTCTAACCATTCTGGTAGATTCAAACCCAGTCCTTTGGTTCTTTGGGCCAGTAATATTTTGATTTTCTGCTTGAGCTGTATCTGCTTTGTGCCCTTTGGGCTATGGGATGTCTTCAGAGGAAAAGCCAGATAAATGTGTGTCTCATACAGTATGATGCCCTTTTTTCAAGGGTTGAATGCCCTCTTGTTTCTTCTTACTTTTGGTTCCTCTTCTGTGCTTTGTTCTCTTTTATGTTTTGTCTAGAATTTATCACTGTCATCAGTAGGAGGATTAGCCTGATATAAAGTAATCCATCAATAGTAGAAGCTGGTGCCTTTTTATCTCAAATAAAAGAATATGTTGTGACAAAATATAAGAAAGCTCCCCCCTTTTTTTTCCTTTGGCTTCTTAATCATTTGTTCCATAAAACTGAAACAATATCTTATTGACTAAAAAATTATATTCATACTCCCCTTTCCCATGAAGTTATCCTTTAGATAAGCAGAACTTTGTATTGATTTTCCATTAATTGCTACAGAATTGGAAAAATTGCTCCCTAAAGTTACTGAAAATGTTAATGTGAACATCTATAAACAGCTATTTTTTTGTTTGTTTAATAGTCACCTATATGGTACTTAACATGTGCCAGGTACTGGTCTAAGCAGTTTACATGTATTAACTTTCCTCACCACAATTCAGTGAGGTGGATATGATGAATGCTTCCATTTTTCAGATGAGGACACTCAGGAGCAGAGGGGTTAAGCTAGGAAGTGATGGAGCTGGGGTTTGAACTCAGGTGTTCTGGCTTTATTAGAATTTGTACTCCTAGCCACTGTGCTTTGCTACCTCTCCCACTCTATGCTGTGGGTATGTACCTGTTAATATTTGTGAAAAGTTTATAATCTACTTTAGGAACAGGAACATGATGTTGTATTACATAATAGTATTATATAATATACATATGGGAACTTTCTGTTGTGCCAGATACCCAGAAAAGACTCAAACACAACTTTCCCTGTAAATTGCACCTATAAATTCTAGGGAGTGTTCATCATTTTTTTCTTCTGTACTTTTACAACAGAGTATTTACATTTCTATTGAGTAGTTATTTCTTCTGCCTTGTATTGCAGCTAATAGTTTACAGGCTTGACCTTCCTATTAGGTTGTAAGGTCATTGAAGTGGAGATCACACCATCATTTTTGTAGACTTTCTGCCTTGGCATCTAGCCCACAATGAATATAATAGACCATGTTATTTGAAACTGTGATAAAAATATACTTAAAAATTTTTTTAAATTTATATTCAATTTAGTTAACATATACTATATTATTAGTTCCAGGGGTAGAATTTAGTGATTCATCAGTTGCATATAACACCCAGTGCTCATTATATCAAGTGCTCTCCTTAATGCCCATCACCCAATTACTCTATTCCCCTACCCACTTCCCCTAAAAACATACTTCCGTTTGCCACATAATGAATCTTTGTATATCCATGTATGTATATATCTTGTTTATGATAGGAGTATCTTATATTTGTGTTTTACATCCAGCTTTTCAAAGTTCTTTCCTATCTACTGTCTCTTTATGGAAGAAATATGAGCTTAGTATTAAGTATTCATATTAGTAAATATGAATTTACTAATTCATTCAGTAAATATTTTCTGAAAATCTACTATGTACCAGCTATTGTTCTAGTTGATTAGGATATAGCAAAACAAAACAAAATCCCTGCTCCCATGTAGATTTCATTTTTGTGAGGAGGTAAAGATAAAAATAAGTAATATGTCAAGTGGTGATGAAAAAACACAGGATAAAGAGAATATGATGGAGAATAGTACTATTTTAGATGGTGTGATCTGGAAAGACTTTCTGTGAGGAAGTGGCATTTGAGTAGATACCTGAATGACGTTAAGGAGTAAATTTGTAAATTTTCTTTTTAAAAAATTTTTTTAAATTTTATTTTCCATTTTTTTTAAAGATTACCCATTTATTTAAGAGAGAGTGAGAGAGAGACCATGCATGCACAAATGGGGGGAGGGAGAGGGACAAGCAGACACTGTGCTGAGCGCAGAGCCTCATGTGGGGCTTGATCCCATGACCCTGAGATCGTGACCTGAGGTGAAATCAAGAGTTAGTTGCTCAACTGACTGAGCCACGCAGGCACCACTTAAATTTTCATTTTTATAAGAAACTGTTTAATTACTGTCAGCCTTATTTCCATTTTGTTTAAGAGTTTGTGGAAGAGTGGCTTAAGACCACTCAGTGGTTTTTCCTCCCCATTCAGTGGCCTGAGCAGTTGGAGCTGCAGACCAGTCTTCAGTGGCAGACTGAACGCTCCAGTCTTCAGTGGGGAACTGCTAAATAGGCACCAAGGGCACGTGCATGCCTTTAGACCAGTCAGCTACTTCAGGTTGAGTAGTGGTGAGCTCAGGAGCTGGAACAGTCCATTCACCCTGAAATTCCTCCTTGGTCACAGCCTTTTTAGGAGCAGCCTGCTCTTTTTTTTTCAATCTCTTCAGAATCTCTGTAGAAGTAGAGATCAGCCATGACCTCCCATGGGTGTTCATGGGAGATGGTGCCATGCATGTGCAGAACTTCCTGGACCAACATCTACCACATCAGACCCAGAAGAGTTCCACGCAGAGGGAGTAGCAAAGACAAAAGCCTTTAAGTTGGGAAAAACAGCAAGAAGGGTATATTGGAAGTGCTAGAAAAATGAGATGGAAAGGTAGTGGGGGTAGTGTGTGTGAGGCAGATTATGAAGGGCCTTTTAAAATATGGTAAGGACTTTGGGTTTTATTCTAAGTTTGATGGAACAAAATGTTCATTGGAACATTTTCAGCAGAGTCACATCTGAATTGTGTTTAACAGGTTCAGTCTAGATGCTATGTACAGAATAGGATGCATAGGGAGCAGGAGTAGAATCGGAGACCAGTTATGAGGCTGTTGAAGTAATCTAGACCAGAGATGTTGGCTGTTTAAATTAGGATTGAGGCAGTGGAAGTGATGATGTGTGATGTGTTCAGATTTGGATATATTTGAAGATAGAGCCAGAACCAAGAGAACCTGCTGAAGAATTTTTTTAGGGTATGAGAAAAAATAAAGGAGTTGGAAATTATTTCCATGTTTTTGGTCTGAGTGACATGGTAAATGTTAGTACCATTTACTGAAATGGGAAACGTTGACAGAAGGGGCCAACTGAAACAAGCTATGTATCACTGCCCTTATTTTTATATGAGGAAACTGAGGAATAAAGAGTTTTGATAAACTTTGGGCTAGAATCCTTGTTGCCTTTTTGCTAGCCCCAAATTTCTTCAAATAAGTGTCTCAGTATGTTTTATTATTAGTTTTACTTGTATGATGATAACTCATGTTCATTTTAAAATTCTTTGAAAAGAAGAGCCTGAACAAGGGTGTTTTAAAAGCCTTTGAGAAATTACATATTTTCTAGGATGGTAATGGTCAAAGAGCCTAGCGCCTTGTAGATATTGAGTAATTGTTTGCTAGGTTCAGTCTCATCTTCAACTTTGACATTTTAAAAGCATGTATCTGTCTTGTAGTTAAGATAACTTGCATGAATTGAAAATTGCAGTTTGTCTTTCAGAAGGTAGTGGTTAAGACTAGGAATCATAAGATCTAGGTTTGGAGTCTTGGTCTGCCCTTTACTTTTAGTTAATCACTCTACCGTTCTCATCCTTAGTTTTCTCATCTGTGAAATTGGAATGATACCTACTCATCTCACATAATTACTATGAAGATAAATTGAGATCATGTATGCTTAACAGTGCTAGCATACAGTGCCTATCAAATATGCATTTAAAGTTTATGGAGTGTTTTTTTATTCATTTGAGAGAGAGAGAGAGCACCATGAGCAGGGAGGAGGGTCAGAGGAAGAGGGAGAAGGAGAAGCAGACTCTCTGCTGAGCAGGGTGCCCAATGTGGTGTTCGATCCCAGGACCTCAGGATCATGACCTGAGCCAAAGGCAGCCACTGTACTGACTTAGCCACTCAGGTGCCCCAAAGTTTATGGAGTTTGAATTGCAATAAAGCTACCATGAGATATTCACAGATTTGAAAGAAATTTGTAGTGGAGAAAGTTTGTGGGAAAATTCTGTAATTTTTTTTAAAGATTTTATTTATTAGAGAGAAAGTACGTGCATGTGCACATGAGTGGGGTGGGGAGCAGAGGGACAAGCAGATTCCCCTCTGAGCAAGGAGCCTGACATGGGGTTTGATCCCAGGACCCTGAGATTATGACCTGAGCTGAATGAAGTCAGACGCTTAACCAACTGACCCACCCAGGCACCCCAGAAAATTCTGTACTTAAACATGTTAATTTTTCCAAAATTATTATGTATATTAACATGTTACAAAGAATATTTTACTGAAGATAAATGTTTGTGTTTGCAGGTATTGGTTTGCCTTGAAAAAGGGTTATCATGTGGCTTTCAAAAATAGCAGCAAAACTAATAACTTTATGGAAGAACAAATTGATCCACATAAAGAAGTTATAGATAGAATGACTGATTTGAGCATGCTCAGGCTATTTGAGACCTACCTGGAAGGCTGCCCACAACTTGTTTTGCAGCTCTACACCTTTCTGGAACATGGTCAAGCAAATTTCAGTCAGTGTAAGTCTTTCATAACACCCTGTGTTAAATGGATGCTCTGAGATCTTTTTTTTTTTTCAATATTTTTTTGTGGGCGGGGAGGGGAAAAAGGGAGAGGGAGAAAGAGAATCTTTAAGCAGGCTCCATGCCCAGTACGGAGCCCAACATGGGGCTTGATCTCACAACCCTGAGATCATGACCTGAATCGAAATCAAGAGTTAGATGCTTAACTGACTGAGCCAGCCAGGAGCCCCTCAACTACATAACTCTTTAAAAGGTTTTGGAAGTTTTCTTACAGTTTTTTACTTTTTAGAATTATTCATTTTTTTGAAAAGAAGTATATTGTGGAAATATCAAAAAGTATATGAAGATATATTGTCTCCCTCTCCCTTCTTCCCATTTCTTCTTTTGTCTGCCCAGAAAGGAAACTATTATTGTTAGTTTTTTGATGATTCTTTCAGAAAATGTTTTTAAAAATCTATATTCTTTTTTCCTCTTTTTTCTTTTACAGAAATGATAACATAAAAATTGTCTTTGCTTTTTACACTTAACAGTATGTCTTGGAGATCTATCCATATCAATACAGAAATAACTCTCTCATTCATTTTTATTATCTGCATAGTATTACAAGTTATGTATGTACCATGATTTATTTAACAAGCCCTATATTTATGTTAATTTAGGTTGTTTCTAATATTTTACTCTTGTAAAAAAAATGCTGCAATGAGTAATCTTATGCAGGAATCATTTTGCATGTGTGAAGTATATCCATAGGGTAAATTCCCAGAATTGGAATCATTGGATGAAAGTGCAAACACCACAAAATTGTGAAAATTTTGTAAGTTGGCCAATATATTCCTCCTCTCTAGCAGATTTCCTCATCAAGGTGAAATGTTCATTTTTAAAGGACAATTGGTGTTTTCATTAAAAAAACCTTTTTAGGTATTTAATTTGAGATGTTAAAAAAACCCATTTGCTAAATAATAGCCCCAGTTTTCATTAATGACTCTGGTTCTGTGTATACTTGGATTCATCTCAGAGGAACAGATTATCATTTTCCCTGGAGTTCCTTCTATGTTAGAGTCACCTGTGAGATCAGTTCATTCCCTCAAACAGTCTTCTTGTTTCCAATTTCCCATAAACCTCTAGACTGTGGTCCCTTCTAATATTTTTACCTTTACTTTGATTGTTAGTAATACATCAAAGAGAATATACTTATGAGACTTTGTATTCCTTGTGATTCAAAGAATTTGTGGGTTTGTGCTTAAAAGTTCTATATCATATAGTTCTTGAAGCTAGAAGTTCGACATTTAGAGCTTACAGCCTGTATTATGGTAGATTTTCTGATGATTCCAAGTAGTACACAGCATCCATACCAGCAGTGGGATCCAGTAACAGCTCTCTTTATGTTAGTGTTCTATCCTCCATCCTTTAGTTTCTTCTTGAAGTAAGAAGTTGAGATGTTAGTTAAAAATAGCAAAAAATGAGAAATCTAATTATAGACTGTTAGTATAAAAATGATGTAGCCACTAGAAATAGTATTTATAAATAAATTTTAATGACATAGAAAAGTAATTCTAAAATAAAATTCAGGCAAAAAATTTATGAAATTTTCTATCATACTTTTTTTTTCTTAAAACAAGCTCTGGTCAGTTTTATTAAAGAAAAATTTTGTGTGATTTACTGTTCACCAGTCTGTTCTGGCATGCTTCTAATGATATCAGAATCACCTGGATCAGTTATAGCTAGTGTCATACTCTATAGTATTTCCCACATGCTGTGCCCAATTCAATATTATTGCCACTGTAGTGATGGACACCAGTTTTGGACAACATGGTGTAGTATTCCTATTTTAGATCTCCTCAAGGCTGGGCAGTTGGCGAGGATGACCAGTTTCGCTTTGCGTGTCTGATCATTTTCAGAGGAGACTTGTACCCCAGCACATATTTTCCACTTTTCATAGTGAGTTGGAACCTAGAGTTGATTGACTCCAGCGACTTTTTCATCTTCTTTGTGGCCACCATCTTTTTGCCTTAGATGTGGGACGGTCCCAACCAAAAGCAGCTACCAAAATGGCCAGGAGAGAGAAAGGAAAGAGTTCCCACAATGCAAAGCTCTTGATTGCCAAATTTTCTATCATACTTTTAAGGATACAGAGAAATTATATAGGAATGGAAGAAAACATGCAAAACGTCAACTGTGGCTGCTTCTTGGTAGTAGGATTATGAATGATTTTATTTCATCTTTAAACTTTCCTGAATTTAAAAATTTTCTGTGGTACTCATATATTGTTTTGACAATCAGGAAGAATAAAATGTACAAAAAATCAGGTTATATATAGAAGTACTTCAGAAGACTGAACATATTCTTTTATCTTTGCACTTTCCTGAAATTATACTAAAAAGGGGAGTGAAGGAGTAAAAACCGTATAAATCCACAAGGACAAAGAGAATGTAAAGTAGAATAGCAGATTAGAATATCAACAAATGTTTAGAAGATGGAAAGCAGATGGAAAACAGATTATTTAAATAAACTTTACCACTGAAAGTCTAAATTATTTGAATTAATCCTCTCTCTGAAAATATGTAAAACAATTGGTTATTTTTGAAAGTCTTCATAAAACCATAAAACAGTCTGATATGAGAGGCCAAAATATACTTGAAAGTGGGAACACAGGGTTAAATAAGATTCCGAAGGCATTTATCCCTGGAGGGTTTTTTGTTTGTTTGTTTTGCTTTTTAACCAAACCTGTAAGTAGCAGATTCAGTTTTGATAGCTTCCAGTGTGTGGACTGAAGACAAAACTCAATCCTCATAAGGAAGGGACGTCTGATAGGAAGTTCTAATCTGTAGAAATGTTACCCCAAAAGGTACCCTCCTCAGGGCAAAAGTATCTACTTTCAAGAGATAGCAAGGAATATTGCCTTGCTGCTGAGTAGAGCAGGGAAACATAACAATATAACAATTTTGCAATCAAAATTCTCATCTTTAGTCCAAAAAACAAAAAAACCCAAAAACAAACTAATAAAAGCCAAGCTATGAATATAGTTTAAAGTGGTCCCAGACTGATAATGACCCTAGCCATCTTGCACGAACAAGTGTAAATCCTCCCTGGAGGAATTCACTTACTCTTGGGCCTCAGGTCGTTTTCACAGATAGTTTTCCAAGGAAAATGAATGGCTTACAGTAATTTATAGCACCAAAAGAAATAAGGCATCATGAGTAAGAACAGCAGAAATAGAAAAAAACTTATTAAGCCCTTAGATATTGGAAATTAACAGTTGCAAAGTATAAGACATACATCCTATTGTGTTGAGAGAGGTAAATGAACTGAAAAATATAGGAAACTATAAAAAATGAATTGTGTATTTGAAAAAGAAAAGAGTAGAATTTATGAGAATTAAAAAATTTAAGAATTGAAATTAAAAACTTAGCAGATAAGACATAACTGTATAGACAGTGATTCAATGCCAGATCAGAAGAAATTATTCAGATTATACTTTATAGAGACAAAGAGATAGAAAATGTGAAAGGGATATTAAGAGACATGGAAGGTGGGATGAGAAGGTTTAATATACATCTGAGCAGAGTCTGTGAAGGAGAGGAGAGAAAGAATGGAACAGAGGTAATTTTGAAAAGTTAATGGCTGAAAAAATTTCAGAAATGATGAGAGTCACCTACCCACAGATTCAGGAAGCCCTTCATCTGACAAACAACTAAGTAAAAGAAATCCATGACTTAGCATATCACTACTAAAGGAAATTTCAAAGAATATACTTCATGCAGGACAGAGGTGTTCTGAGATGCAAGAAGGAATAAAGAGGAAAGAAAATAGTAAATACGTGAGTAAATCTAAATGAAGACTGTAAAATAAAAATAATACTATGTAGTTAAGAAAAAAATAGAAGGAAAGTATAAGAGAGTGATGACATGTAAGTCTGGTAGGAGATAATGGAGTTAAAGTGTTTTAAATTCCTTGTGTAGTCCAGAAAAAAGGTAAAGGAAAGGTGGATCTGGGTTATTTGAAGTGTAAAACTAAAACATTTAGAGAGACCGTATTTAAGAAAAAAAATATAATATGAAAACAAATTAGATACTGTGTTAGTCTGTGTAGGCTGCTATAATAGAATTCTACGGCTTAACCATCAGAAATGTATTTTCTTCAAGTTCTGGGGATGGGAAGTCTAAGATCAAGGTGCCAGCAGAGTTGGTTTCCGGTGAGGGTTCTCTCTTTGGGTTGCAGATGGCCATCTTATTGCTGTGTCCTCACATGGCCTTTCCTCTCTGTATGGAGAAAGATCTCTGGTGTCTCTTCCTCTTATAAGGACATCAGTCCTATCAGACTTGGGCCCTGCCCTTATGACCTTATTTAACCTTAAAAACCTCTTTAAGGCACTATTTCAAAATAGAGCATTAAGGGTTAGGGCTTCATCATATGAATTTTGGGGGAATACAGTTCAGTCCATAAAAGGTAGGAAAGAAAACATTTAAAAAAAATACAGATAGCTGACAAATGCCACAAATTTCACAAGAGGAAGAAAAGCAATATATTTTTTATTATTTTGATACTCTAATATTTTTGGCTGCATACTCTGATTGACTTGATAATTTTTAATTTTGTAGAGAGAATAGAAAAATTCAATGTTTTTTAGCATAGTTGATTGAAATTTGTTTTTTATTTTAACTTAGAAAAGTTTCAACTTCACAAATTATTAATAATATGTATATTTTTTGGATTGTTAAGTCTGGAAAAACACTGGCAGTTTTTTTACTAATGTGCTACAAAATCAGAATATATCACATTTTTTTTCATGAAGTAACTAATTTTCAATACTGTTTGAACTGACAACACTAGTTTATTATTGATGTCTCATTTAGTAAATATTGGTAGTCTTAGGTTTTCTTCACTGGTGTCAGTAATATCAACTCAGAAAATAATAATCTGTATATGCATAATTTGACAAGGTCATTTCAGACTGAGAGAAATACGTAAGCAAAGATACGGTTGTAAAGACAAGGAATTTAGTTTGGATAGAGTGTGATTTAATGTTAGGTTAGCTAAATGATCAGAAAAATATATTAGAGCAGGTAGATTAGTAAGAAATGGGAACTAATCATGTCAACTGGATAAGGCTAGACCATTATGCCTAATGTTAAGTAATCAAAGGCTAGACCATTATGCCTAATGTTAAGTAATCAAAGGCCTGTTGATGGCAATACAGTGAAGTATCTTTTTTTTTAGATTTTATTTATTTGACAGAGAGAGACACAGTGACAGAGGAAACACAGCAGGGGAGTGGGGGAGGGAGAAGCCGGCTTCCTGCAGGGCAGGGAGCTGACGCAGGGCTGGATCCCAGGACCCTGGGATCATGACCTGAGCTGAAGGCAGACGCTTAAGGTGCCCTGTGAAGTGTTAATATCAGGCAAACTGCCTGAGAATCTTAGCTCTGTCACTTAGTAAGATTTAAATTATTTAAACAAATCTTATAAACATATTTCTCAAAACTAAACTAAATGTGTTCTCGACTCAGTTTCCCTTAGGTCTTCAAAATGACCACAGCCACTTCAATACACCAAGGGAAAATAGAGAGTAAGTAGGAGTAGAGACAGGGCGTTTAATCAACTGCAGTTAAAATGTCTTATTTTCCCAAATCTTATAAAAATATATGACAGAGTGAACACATTGCTAGAGCTTTGCTAGGCTTGGAAGGACCTGGGCAGGTGTGAGTCCCTGAAATTTAAGCTTCATTACTTTTTTTATAAACCCATCTATGAAGTAAAACATTAACATAAAACTTTGATATATTAAATATGCATGTTGTGATTTCTAGCAAAACCACCAAAGAATAAAACAGCGTATCACTGAAGGATGTGGGTTATTAGATTGAAAGTGTGAATAAAAATGGCCATACTGAGCCTATCATTATAACATTTGGAGAAGCAAGGATAAAGATAACATTCTATGAGATGTGAGAGAAACTGAATGGCATTGAAATTCTTCATTGTATTACTTGAAATTAGAGCTTAAAGAGTAATGACTTTAAAGTTTCAATGGAAAACATTAAAAAATTTTTTTAAAGGTTTTTATTTATTAGAGAGAGAGTGCATGAGCGGGGTGGAGGGTAGTGGGAGAGGAAAGGGAGAAGCAACAACCCCCCCCCCCCATGCTGAGCAGGCAGCCCTATGTGGAGCTCAATCCCAGGACCCTGACCTGAGTGGAAGGCAGACGCTCAACTGACTGAGCCACCCAGGTGCCCCGAAAATATTTTTTTTAAAAGATTTTATTTATTTATTTGACAGAGACACAGTGAGAGAGGGAACACAAGCAGGGGGGAGTGGGAGAGGGAGAAGCTGGCTTCACACCAAGCAGGGAACCTGATGCGGGGCTCAATCCCAGAACCCTGGGACCATGACCTGAGCTGAAGGCAGATGCTTAACTGCTGAGCCACCCAGGTACCCTCCCAAAACATTTTTCAACTTTTTAAGAAAGATTTTTAAAAAATTAATTAATTTGAGAGAGAGCACGCAGGGGCGGGGGGGCGGGCAGAGGGAGAAGGACAAGCAGACTCCATGCTGAGCATAGAGCCTGACTTGGGGCTTGATCCCAGGACCCTGAGATCTTGACCTGAGCCAAAATCAAGAGTCAGATGCTTAACCAGCTGAGCCACCCAGGCACCCCACATTTTTTAACTTTCAATTCTCTTTCTAGCAAGACTGTATATCAAATGTGAGGGTAGAATAAAGATATTTTGAGACATACATGGTCTCAAAAATTTTTTGCTTAGGTGCAACATCTCTCAGGAATATCTGGAGAATGCTTGATCAAAACATGAGACTAAAGCAAGACTTGAAAACAGGAAACAGGAAGTTAACACCAAAGAGAAGTGAAGGGAAGTTCTGGGAAGGCAGAAAGCAAAACTTGAAAACAACCACCTTAGACCAATAGGATCCTATTCTTAGAAAAAAGGAACAGATTAATAGATGTGTATATAGGGAGTTTTACTAATTAATTAATTTGAAGATTTTCCTAAGAAATATTGATAGGGTTATGAAAAACTAAGCAAGTGAAGGAACAATGAACAGTTTTAAAAGAAAGGAAATATATCAGTGTAATACTTGGCTGAGCAGTAAAAAAAAAATCTTTACTTGTGTAGTTATAATAAGATAAACACCAAATACTGACTTTTACCAAAAATTGTGATGTTACTCTGTTGGGCTAGACAGAGGGAAAGGAAAATGCAAGTAAGGTGTGTATTTATGTGTATATGTGCTAAATTTTCTTCTTTCCAAAGAGGAAATCAAGAAGGAGTATCTAAAGCAGATAAAGTAAAAAATATTTGTTTTATTTATAAATACAACAATAAATGTCAGAATAAAAGTTAGAAGAGTTTTAGTGATTTCTTCTGGGGGCTGTGACTGAGAGGTGAGGAGGGGTAGAGCTTAGTGACATTTAAATTATATGTATTAATTTTTTTTGTTTATTTGTTCAGTTGTTATATATATGTAGTTTTGTAGAAGTTAAAACTAATTAGAGAAAAAAATCATAGGACAATTTAGGGGAAAGCAGTGCTTTAATTAAAATATACTAGAATTAAAGAAGAAAGAAAAAAGTCCAGCTAATTGTATGGTCCAGCATGGAATATTGTAAAACCAGGAGAGTAGACAAAGGCATTTAAAATCATCATAATCTTCTTCAATAGGTCAATTTAAGTAAATTGCTTTTTTATCCTAATATATAGACCTCCAATGAGACTAAGTGGGAAGGAATAGCATTCTGTATTCTGCTTTAAATTCTTTCTAATCCTCTGATGTCTTTGCTTTCGGTTTTATAAATGTTCTCAGCTTTGACGGGCTAATGGCATGCCTTTTCAAAGTAATACTGAACTTCTGTTATTTGTTGGGGGGAGAAAAGGGGTAAAGATATCAAGTCTATAGAAATCTGTAAGTTTTAGAATATATTTATATTTTTGATTCATCATCTAAAGAAATGGGAAATTGAGCTTGTTGATACCTTATACTTACATTAAATTTTCTGTTTAACCTCCCTCTCTTCCTCCCTTCCGTCTTACTGCTGTCCCCCATTATGCTGTGTCTAGGTGAATTAAGTATATATTCAAGGTCAAAGCCAAAGGGACTGGAGAAGCTAGGACTGTAATTGTAAAGGACTTCCAGAGTGTGCAGTTTCCATTATACCAGTTGCACAATAAAATTTGTACAGTGAATTTATTTAAAATCTTATAAAGCAGTCTAATATAGCATTTAAGTACACCAACTTTGAAATCAGACAGATTTAGCTTCAAATCTCAGCTCTCTGCAACTTGCTAGCTGTGTGACTTAAGTCAAGTAATATGTATATTTTCTAAGCAGCAATTCTTTCATATGTAATATGGGAATATTAATATCTATTTCAAAGGATTAGGTGAGATGAGTATATAAAGTACTTGATGTGTTTTAGGTGTGTATATAGATAAAGATAAAGCATGTATGGCATATAGTAATTTAATATTGCTATTATTATTCTTATAACAGTATATCTATTTTTTATTTTTTATTTTGTAGATGCAGCCATTACGGTCTCTTGCTGTGCTATTTCTTGGTCAACTGTTGATTATCAAGTAGCTTTAAGAAAATCCTTGCCTGATAAAAATCTCCTTAATGGATTCTGTCCCAAATTCACATACCTCTTTTATAAGTTGTTTACATTATTATCTTGGATGCTGAGTGTTGTACTTCTTTTATTCTTAAATGTTAAGATTGCATTATTTCTGTTATTATTTCTTTGGTTTTTAGGGATATTGTGGGCATTTAAAAAGCAAACTCAATTTTGTGCTTCTATAAGTATGGAATTGTTATACAGAGTTGTTGTTGGATTCATTCTTACTTTTACATTTTTTAATATTAAGGGACAGAATACTAAATGTCCAATGTTTTGTTATTATATTGTAAGGGTATTGGCCACAGTGGGGATATTGGTTGTGTTCTGGATTTCCCCAGTCTCTATTTTTAATTCAGACTATTTTATGTCTATCAGTATCGCTGTAGCTCTTACTCTTGTCCTTGGAATTATTTTTCTTATTGTTTATTATGGGACTTTCCACCCAGACAGAAATGAAGAAACAATACCTGATGAAATTGATGGAAAAGCAGTTCAAAGAGATTGTAGAATGAAGTATTTTCTAATGGAATAGCTATTCATTTGTGAGATCTGTTTTCTTATTTTTTTTGTTTCATCGGTTAATAAAGAAAATGTTATGTCTATGTGTTGTTTCTTATTTTTGCCTATTTATTTTTGCTTTTAATTTGAGATCAGTTTTAGTACATTAACTATGAATGTGAGAGAGCATAGTAATACTTTATTATTTAAATTAATTTCTCATTTGGTTTTAAAGATCTTGGGTACTCAAGTACATTTCCCTCTTGCCTAATAGAGTTGCCAGCTTGAGCCTGAATTGGAAGAAATGTTCTGGTTCCCTGAAATTAGAAGCCTGGAATTGAGCTTCCCTTCACCTTTTCCCTCATTCTTTCTTTCTTTCTTTTCTTTTTTTTATTATGTTCAGTTAGCTAGCATATAGTACATCATATGTTTTTGTTGTAGTGTTCAACGATTCATTAGTTGCGTAGAACACCCAGTGCTCATCCCAATACGTGCCCTCCTTCACTCCCTCATTTCTGAACTACAACTAATGCTTGTTGTGGAGAACTGCAGAGGGAAAAGAGCAGAACGCTCATTTTTCTTTCCTCTGTGTTGTTGATTCAGTGCATATATTTTGAGTTGGGGGCAGATTGAGTAGAGGAAAAGGGAAAAGAAGGAAAGAGAAAGAAAGCAAAGCATCAAGTTTACCATTTTTAAGTGTACATTTTAACCTAGCATTAACTTACATTCACCTTGTTGTGCATCTCTATAACTTTTTCATCTTGCAAAACTGAGACTCTATACCCATTGAACAACTTCCTATTTCCCTCTCTCCAGCCTCTGGGAACCACAGTTCTATTTTCTGTTTCTATAAATTTGACTACTTTAGATACCTCATATAAGGGGAATCATAGAGTGTTTGTCTTTTTGTGACTGGCTCATTTCACTTAGCATATTGCCATCAGGTTCATCCATGTTGTGGCATGTGACAGGATTTCCTTCTTTTTTAAATGCTGAGCAATACTCTGTTGTATGTATATACCACATTTTCTCTCTTTATCTATCACTGGATTGCTTCCACCTCTTGGCTATTGTGAATAATGCGATTGTGAACAAGAGTTTGCAAATATTTCTCTGAGATTCTGCTTTCATCTCTTTTGGTTGTATACTCAGAAGTAGGATTGCTGGATCATATAGTAAATTATTTTTAATCTTTTGAGAAAACTCCTTAACTGTTTTTGATAGTGGCTGCACCATTTTACAGTCCCACTAATAGTACGCAAGATTCCAGTTTCTCCACATCCTCACCAACACTTGCTGTAATTTGCATTTTTGAGAGTGCTATCCTAATGGGTGTGAGGTAATATTGCATTATAGTTTTGATTTTCATTTCTCTGTTAGTGATGTTAAGCATCACTAATGATGCTAATGATGTTAGCCATTTGTATATCTTCTTTGGGGAAATGTCTGTATTGATAAGGGGTTATTATCCAGAATGTAGAAAGAATTATAGCTCAATAACAAAATTAAAATAACCTGATTAAAAAATAGGGAAAGGACTTTAAGTAACCAAATCAGATATTAATAATTTCCTGCATTATTCCTTATACTAAGTAGTAAATCTTGGTCCTAGGAGTAAATAGGGAGGACAAGTGGATTAGGCTGAACTCCTGGAAATAATGAAGTTTTTCCATGAAATTCTCATTTCTTTTTCAGTTTCTTACCCTTTCTTTCCCTTGGGTAGGGTCTGAATGAATGAGTTCTCAAACAATAGACTTCTCTAATACCAGGAGGAAAAATTTCCATTTCTACATTTAGTCTTATAACTTAATGTAAAAGTGTTATATAGTTTCAGGATGAAGGGTAAACTTAGTAGATACAATGCATTTCAACTATTAGTGCTATTTGAAAACAATAAATGTTAAGCACTAACTCTGTGCCCAGCACTCTGCTAGGTACTGTTGTGAGTACAAAACAAGTGTATAATGGAGTTCTGTTCCTTGGAAAGGTTACGTACTGAAGCATTTATAGAAACTGACCATCTATCTTTCAGAATGTTTACTGTTGGGGCACCTGGGTGGCTCAGATGGTTAAGCGTCTGCCTTCGGCTCAGGTCATGATCCCAGAGTCCTGGGATCGAGTCCCGCATCGGGCTCCCTGCTAGGCGGGGAGCCTGCCTCTCCCTCTGCCTCTCTCTCTCTCTCTCTCTCTCTGACTCTTGTGAATAAATAAATAAACCATATTAAAAAAAAAAGAATGTTTACTGTTTGTGATTTTCATTTTATAGTAAATGAAACAAAATATTGAATAACAGAATATATTATATATATAAAATATATATATTTTTCTTCTTTTTTTAATTTTATTTTATTGTTATGTTAGTCACCATACATCACATCATTAGTTTTTGATGTAGTGTTCCATGATTCATTGTTTGCGTATAACACCCAGTGCTCCATGCAATATGCGCCCTCCTAAATACCCATCACCAGGCTAACCCGTACCCACCCTCCTCCCCTCTAAAACCCTCAGTTTGTTTCTCAGAGTCCATAGTCTCTCCGGTTTCCCCCCTTCATTTTTCCCTTCCTACTATCTTCTTTTTTTTTTTTTTCCTTAAACCTGTAATGTATTATTTGTTTCAGAGGTACAGGTCTGTGATTCATCAGTCTTACACAATTCATAGCGCTCACCATAGCACATACCCTCCCCAATGTCCATCACCTAGCCACCCCATCCCTCCTATACCCCACCACTCCAGCAACCCTCAAATTGTTTCCTGAGATTAAGAGTCTCTTATGGTTTGTCTCCTTCTCTGGTTTCATCTTGTTTCATTTTTACCTCCCTTCCCTATGATCTTATGTCTTGTTTCTCAAATTCCTCATATCAGTGAAATCATATGAGACTTGTCTTTCTCTGATTGGCTTATTTCTCTTAGCATAATACCCTCTAGTTCCATCCATGTCGTTGCAAATGGCAAGATTTCGTTTTTTTTTTTGTTGTTGTTGGTTGCATAATATTCCATTGTATATATGTACCACATCTTCTTTATCCATTATCTGTCGATGGACATCTTGGCTCTTTCCATAGTTTGGCTATTGTGGACATTGCTGCTATAAACATCGGGGTGCACATACCCCTTCGGATCCCTATATTTGTATCTTTGCGGTAAATACCCAGTAGTGCAATTGCTGGGTCATAGGGTAGCTCTATTTTCAACTTTTTGAGGAACCTCCATACTGTTTTCCAGAGTGGCTGCACCAGCTTGCATTCCCACCAACAGTGTAGGAGGGTTCCCCTTTCTCCGCATCCTCGCCAACAGATGTCGTTTCCTGACTTGTTAATTTTAGCCATTCTGACTGGTGTGAGGTGGTATCTCATTGAGGTTTTGATTTGGATTTCCCTGATGCTGAGTGATGTTGAACACTTTTTCATGTGTCTTTTGGCCATTTGTATGTCTTCTTTGCAGAAATGTCTGTTCATGTCATCTGCCCATTTCTTGATTGGATTAGTTGTTCTTTGGGTGTTGAGTTTGATAAGTTCTTTATAGATTTTGGATACTAGCCCTTTATCTGATATGTCATTTGCAAATATCTTCTCCCATTGTGTCATTTGTCTTTTGGTTTTGTTGACTGTTTCCTTTGCTGTGCAAAAAGCTTCTTATCTTGATGAAGTCAGAAGGGTTATATTTATAGAGTATATAAACTCAATAAGATGTCTCCTGTGCTACTCTTTGAGAAAGTTAGGCAACATGGAAAAACCTTGCAGGAACTAGGGAATCTACAGTTTACTTTGGGCACCTGATCCTTGTAGTGTTAACCCCACTTACTGCATATCTCTCTGTCTCTGCATGTTTGGTGGTATGTGTATATATTTATGGTTAAGAGAGTGAAGATGGGAAAAGAAGTTAGGCTCACTTAGTGGCGCTTTAATCAGAATCTTTGAGTCCTAAAGGACAAAGGCTTTAAGTCAACATGAAAGTGCTTTTCATTCTTTTCTGGAGATTTAAATGTTTATGTGTTATTTCCCTTCAGTATAGAGAATGTCTCAGCATTTTCTGTAGTTTCATGTCTTTATTTTTCCTTCATTCTTGTATTTTTGCTGGATATAAAGTTCTGGGTTGACAGTCCCCCTCCCCCCTTTATGCATTTCAAAGATCATTCCACTAATTTCTGGCCTCCATTGTTTCTGATGAGAAGTTAGTGATTATTGAAGTCATTATCCCCTGTATGTAATTTGTCATTTTTCTCTGGCTTTTTAAAGATTTTACCTAGTGGTTTGTTTGCGGTAGTTTGACTACTATGTTTATGTTTGTACTTTGGGCACCTGATTTTCCTAATTGGGGTTCTCTGAGCTTCTTGAACCAATAAATTTTAGTCTTTCACCATATTTAGAGAGTTTTCAGCCATTATTCTTCACATATTATTCTTCACCTCTTCACATTATTCTTGACATCTTCAATCTACTGTTAAGCTCATCTAATGGTTGGGTGCCTGGGTGCCTCAGTTGGTTAAGGGACTGCCTTTGGCTCAGGTCATGATACTGGAATCCTGGGATCAAGTCCCACATCGGGCTCCCAGCTCAGCGGAGAGTCTGCTTCTCCCTCTGACCCTCTCCCTTCTCATGCTGTTTTTCTCTCTCTCTCTCAAATAAATAAATTAATTAAAATCTTAAAAAAAAGTTTTAAGCTCATCTAATGGCTTTTTAAAAAATTTCAGAGATTTTATGTTTTTGTTCTAGAATTTCCATTTCTTATTGTTTTTATTAATCTAAGATTTTTGCATCCTTTTTATTCATTATGGGCATATTTTACTTTATATCCTTTATTGTAACTACAATAGGTGTTTTAAAATCCTTGTGTGTTAATTTAAATATCTGCATCATCTCAGGTTTGGTCTCCATTGATTGCCTTTTTTCTTGAGCACAGGTCACATTTTCCTATTTCCTCATATGTCTATTAATTTTTTTATTATATCCAGGATGTTATGAATGATGTATTTTAGACTTCTCTTGATCCTGTTTGTTGTTGAGAAGAAATATATATTTTTTTCTTTTAGCAGACTGCTAGCTTGAACTTTGAACTATAAAGTCTTTATTTGTTTAGCCTTCAGTGTGCTGCTTGGATTCTGCCTCCCATATGTATAGTTCAGTGTCAGTCAGAGAATTAGGAAGACTTAATATATGGAATAAGGCTTACTTTCTGTTTCTTTTCTCAGATTTTCACCCTCACTTTTCAGCTGCTGTGGTCACTTCATACTCTGTCTTCTGGGCCTTAGCCCTAAGATTGCAGGTTTTCTATGTTTTTGTAT
Organism: Zalophus californianus; assembly: GCF_009762305.2. Classification (NCBI taxonomy): domain Eukaryota; kingdom Metazoa; phylum Chordata; class Mammalia; order Carnivora; family Otariidae; genus Zalophus; species Zalophus californianus. Next base: position 130,018,648 of record NC_045598.1, read on the forward strand.
TCAGTATGTTGACTGGGGTCTATCCTCACTTAGAGCCATTCTTTCCTACAAATGCTGACCTCTTCAATATCTGCCTGCTTTTTTCCTCTCAAGTGCTTTCAGGTAGTTTTTCCCTATATTTTGTCCAGAGTTTATAGTGGTTATTTTAAGGGCTTTGTGCAGTAGAAGATATAGCCATCTTTTTATTAATCAATAACAGTTTCAATACTTTGTAATATATGCCATTTTTTCTGGGTATTTGCTTAAACATGATGTGTAAATTCCTTTTCTTTAATATTTAATCTTCCTATTTTTACTTGACCCTCACAAAACCCTGGTAATACAGATATTATTTTTTCCCCAATACTCTTTAGCTGGGAAAACCATGCCTTTGGCAACTTACTTGCCAAAAGATCAAATCTCATATTTTCTGACCTCAAATCTAGTTTACTTTGTGTAGAACCATGCTTTTTTTATCTGATGAACAGATTAAGTGACCAGCAGCAGCCTAGAGCTGACACTAAGTTATACATGATTTAAAAATTATTATGAATTATTTATCCAAAACACAATTTTTAAAAAGTCTGGCTTAAATAGTTTTGGGTCTTAGCTCAGGATGTGGATAAGGTTCTGTCACTGAAAGTTTGAATAATTCAATTAATATATATAATGGGAAGTAGCAATTTATGTAATGGAAAAATGGGTAGAAAATAATATACATCCATTAAAGAGCTTGAATATTAAATTCCCCACACAAACCTGGATTGAATATTCAGTTCATTGAACAAACATTTTCCCATTGATTTTATAGACTAGGAACAAATAGGTGGATCCTGGTCAGATGTTTTGGTTAGTCAGCAAGCTCTTAAAATGAACTTTTAATATTCAGTGAATTTACTTTTATTCATTTTTAAAAAAATATTTATTTATTTTCGTGTTTTTTAATTTTATTTTATTATGTTAGTCACAATACATTGTATCATTAATTTTTGATGTAGTGTTCCATGATTCATTGTTTGCCTATAACACCCAGTGCTCCATTCAACACGTGCCCTCCTTAATACCCATCATCTGGCTAACCCAACCCCCCACCCCCACTCCCCTTATTTATTTTTAAGATTTTGTTTATTTGAGAGAGACAGAGAGACATAGACCAGGAGCAGGAGCAGGGAGGAGAAGGAGAAGCAGACTCCCCGCTGAGCCAGGAGTCTGATGCGGGGCTTGATCCCAGGCTCCTGGGATCATGACCTGAGCCAAAGACAGACGCCTAACTGACTGAGCCACCCAGGCGCCCCTACTTTTATTCATTTTATCCTATGGTTTTCTGTATCATTCAGTCATGGCTTTATAGCACTTTTAAGTCTCCCCAAATAAATATAAGTTTTTCCTAGAGTATTTGTATATAAAAGGCCTTTTGAAATTCAGAAAAAGCATAGGAATAATTATGAACAATATACATAACATTCAGATATACTGTATTAGGGTTCTTATACATATTAGGGAAGATTTCTTATAAGAATTGGCTCACATGGTTATGGAGATTGAAAAGTCTTATGATATGCTATGTGCAAGTTGGAGAACCATGAAAGCCAGTGGTGTAAATCAGTCCAAGTCTGAAGACCTGAGAATTTTGGGGCTAATGGTGTAATTACTGATCTGAATTTGAAAGCTTAAACTCAGAGGTGCCAATGTCTGAGGGCAGGAAAAGATGGATGTCTTAGCTCAAGTAGAGAAATAACAAATTTGCCCTTAATCTGACTTTTTGTTCTATTTAGGCCCAATAGATTGGATGGTACCCACCCACATTGGGGAGGGCATTTTTTTACTCAATTTACCAATGCAAATGCTAATATCTTCAAGAAACATCCTCACAGACACACTAAGAAATAAGAAATAATGTTTTAAGAGCTATCTGGACATCCCTTAGTCCAGTCAAGTTGACACACAAAATTAATTATCACATGCACCTATCTGCATTCACGTTTACTTCAGATATGACTAAAATGCTTCCCTTAGACTAGTGGTTCTCAAATTTACTGTGCATCCAGAATCACCTGCAGGATACATTAAAACAGATTGCTGGGCACCATCCACAGTTTCTTTTCACTAGATCTTAGGTGGGGCTTGAAATTTGTATGACTAAGAAGTTCCCAGATGTTGCTGATGCTGTCAGTCTGCCTACATGCTTTGAGAAGCTCTTGCTGATTTTCAAAGGCTAGTAATGCTGTTAATAACTAGTTTCAAAATAGCCACTAGAGGGCAATGGAACCATGGACAAACTGGATGTGCTGCTTAATAGGTTCCCTGGTTTATGCTATCAACTACAATATTCCTACAAGCCACGAGAATACCAAAGCCAAATACTAATTTCCTGTATAATATCTTGAGGCCCATTCTCAATTGTAATATAAATCAAAGCTTGTCCTTATGATTGCGGGGGTTGGAGATGTATAATGCAGCTGTAAAGCCCATTTCGTGATCATGATAAAAGTTGGACTTTTGTAAGTGGGCATTTGCACATATACCTAGTAGTCTTTGAGGTTAACAGGAACCGTTTGTGGTTTCCCAAAGAGACTACATTTTGATAATAGGTTTAGTTTGTTATGGAGATAATTCTACACTTAAGTGTTATTTGTTTTAAGACACAACTTTTATTTTATGAAAGTGAGACCTAAAAGTACTTTTTAAAGATATTATAAGCTTAGTAGATTAAGTTTATACTAAACCTCAATTAGTAGAACATAAAGATCCACATGGTGTAGGGGGTTTGTAATTTTTTTCTTCTAGATATGTGGCTTTGATGGTATACAAGGATTAGAGAAAAATCAAAAGATGTAGTTTGCAGGGTTGTTATATTTTCTGTTTGCCTGACCTAGTACAGAACTTGAAAGCTGCCTTTATTGTGGTTATTACTTTTAAAAAATTAATTTTGATAGATAATAGCTGTAGAGTCATAGACATCTTTCTGAGTATCTTGATATCTTGGCTTGAACCAGAAATTGATTTTCATTGTATTGTAGAAATTTTGATTTGAAAGCCCAAAGACCTGAGTTTGTTTCCTTGCTTTGACATTATTACCTATGTGACTGTGATGAATCATTTAATCTCTCCAAGTCTCAATTTCTGTATATGTAGAGTGAGAATTATGCAATAACAACAACTATCTTCCTGGGCTATTGTGAAAAATCATACCATATATGATAGTGTTTTATAGATTGTAACCATTCCTGAAATTTTCTGTTATTTATTTATTACTTTAAAAAAGATTTATTTATTTATTTATTTATTTGACAGAGAGAGACAGCGAGAGAGGGAACACAAGCAGGGGGAGCGGGAGAGGGAGAAGCAGGCTTCCCGCTGAGCAGGGAGCCCGATGTGGGGCTCGATCCCAGGACCCTGAGATCATGACCTGAGCCGAAGGCAGTTGCTTAACGACTGAGCCACCCAGGCACCCCTGAAATTTTCTGTTTTTGACATTCTTCCACCAGTATGCAGTATATTTTGAACTTGGTTTTGATGTCATCATACCTTTGTAAATTGCTTCCACATGTACAAAATAGGAATACTCACATAAAAAACCTGGAATTATATCACAAAAAAGTTTAACCCTTTTGCATATAACATCTTAGTTTTTCATTATTTTTTTTCTTGTGTGGTGTTTATTGTTCCTCATATGTAGATAATATCTATAGAGACTGCTAAAAACAACTAATTATTAATGAGATCAGGATTAAGGCTTAAATTGCAAGTCACTTTCTGGCCTTTGGAAATACACATGAACATGTGCATGTAGTGTGTATATATGAACATGCATTTTTCTTTTTAATGAGAGAAGGAGCCAAGTGTCATTACTGGAAAGAAGAAACTTTACAGTACATTTTGAGTAAGTTAGTGCAAACGCTCAGTGGACCAGCTGGTGGGGCATCAGCTTGTAATGGGTTCCACAGCTAGGGTATCGCTAGGTCTCCCCTTTGTGATGATGGCACTGTTTATTCTTCACAGATGCACTCCACTATTGCTTTTTGGTGATAGATGGGACTAAATTAGGAACTTCCTTGGTGCCTGAAGCTGCCTTTGGGGGTAGCATATTGTATTGGTCCAGTCCCTTCTGTTCAGTCATCATAACCTTCCTCTCCAGCCCATTCAACTGCTTGCCATCAATAGGAACACCACTTTCAGATGCCATGGAGTGCACTGCAGGGACTGCATTGGGACTGTGGGCCCTGACAGCCTGCGTGGCCAGCACTCCAACTCTGCAAAGTAACCTTGAAGCCATCAGGCCTATTGCAATGCATTTATATGAATGGTAAGATTTCATTAAATAATTGTTGGTAAGTATTATTTCTCTTAATTTTTTATGGACCACAGAATCTCTTAGCTATGGTTGCTTTAAGATTAAACACTAGTTTTACTTACAGTATTTGTTTCTTGTCTAGTAGTATGTCTTGCTAAGTAGAATATAAGCTTACATAGATCAGGGATTATATTTCTGTGACCCTCAGAGGACTTTGCATAAAGTTTGCAACAGCAGTGTAGTATGTTGCTTTTTCTGATTCCCTGGAAAAACGAATAGAATATGTTTCATTCCACAGAGCACTAGGAAAAGCACCTGATTCCTTTTGGGGGCAATGAAACAAACTATCAGTGTTTACGTCTGAGGGCTGTCTATGCGTTCAGCACTGTGCTAAGAGAGGGCTTGGTAAATATTGGTTGCTTATTGATCGATCACCTCCAGAGAGTGATTTGTGTTTTTGTGGTAGTCTATGGATGAAAACTCCTTTTCAAAAATTGTGGGTAAAATAACTTGTTTGTATTTTCCAAGGATATGAAGATTACTGTGGTAGTCTGTCCTTTTGAAAAAAAAAATAGCTTTATTGAGGTATAATTCACATATACCTGACCTATTAAAATGTATACAGTTCAATGTTCTTTAGTGTATTCACAACATGTTCAGCCATTACCACAATCAATTTTAGAACATTTTTATCACTTCAAAAAGAAACCCTGTACCTTTATCTATCAATCCTGTGATGGTTAATTTGTATGTTGACTTGGCTGGGCCACACACAGTGCCCAGAAATGTGGTGAAACACTATTATGGATGTTTCTATGAAGGTGTTTTTGGATGATATTAATATTTAAATATATGGACTTTGAGTAGATAGTCCTCTATAACATGGGTGGGCCTCATCCAATCAGTTTCAAGGCCTGTATATAACAAAAGTCTGATGTCCTCTAAGCAGGAAGGACTTCTGGTCTTCAGACTTGAACTACATTATCAGTTTATCTTGGGTCTTCAGCCTGCTAGCCACCCTGCAGATTTTGGACTTACCAGCTTCCACAATTGTGTGAGTCAATTTCTTAAAACAAATCTCTTTCTTTATATATACACATATCCTATTGATTTTGTTTCTCCGGAGAACACTAATACAACCCTCCACTCCCATCTTTCCTTCCACTGCTCCCAGCCCTAGGCAACCACTAATCTACTTTCTGTCTATAGATTTCCCTATTTTGGATTTTCATATGAATGGAGTTATATAGTATGTGGTCTTGTGACTGGCTTCTTTCACTTAACATTGTTTCCAAAGTTTATTTATGTTGTAGCATGTATTAGTACTTCATTTCTTTTTAGGCAAAATAATATTCCATTGTATGAATATATTATATTTTGTTTATCTGGTTGTTCATTAATGGACATTTGGGTTGTTTCCACTATTTAGCTATTATAAATAATGCTGCTATAACCATTTGCACAAGTTTCTGTGTAGACCTGTTTTTGTTTCTCTTAAGTATATACCTGCAGGTGGAATTGCTGGGTCATACGGTAACTTTATGTTTAATTGTTTGAAGAACTGCCATTCTTCACCAAAGTGGCTGCACCATTTTATATTCTTATAAATAGTATATGGGGGTTCCAATTTCTCCACATCTTCACCAACACTTGTTATCTGAGTTTTTGATTCTAGCCACCTAGTTGGGAAGAAATGGTATCTTACGGTTTTGATTTGTATTTCCCTGATGACTAATGATGTTAGGCATCTTTTCATAAACTTATTATTGGCCATTTGCATATCTTCTTGGGAGAAATGTCTATTCAGAAACTTTGTTCATGCTTTTAGTTGGGTTATTTATCTTTTTGTTACTGACTTGTGAGTGTTCTTCATACATTCTAGATTCAAGTCCCTTATCAAATATATGATTTATAAATATTTGTTCCCATTCCATGGGTTATTTTTTTCACTTTCTTGATGGTGTCCTTTGAAGCACAAAAGTTTTAATTTTGATGAAGCATAATTGATCAATTTTTCTTTTACTATTCATGTTTTTGGCATAATATCTGAGAATCTTTTGCCAAATCCAAGGTCATGAATATTTGCCCCTATGTTTTCTCCCAAGAGTTTCATAGTTTTTGTTCCTACATCTAGGTCTTTAATCCATTTTGAATTAATTTTTGTATATGGTGGGAAGAATCCAACTTCATTCTTTTGCATCCAATTGTCCCAGCACTATTTGTTGAAAAGACTATTCTTTCCCCATTGACTGGTCTGGGCACCCTTGTTGAAAATCAGTTGGCCACAGAAGTTTGGGGTTATTTCTGGATTGTCAACTCTATTCTATTGGTCTATATGTCTTTCCTTGTGTCAGGACCACACTGTGGTGATTATTGTTGCTTTGTAGTAAGCTTTGAAATTGGGAGTGAGTTTTGAAATTGGGAAGTGTGAGTCCTTTTAGTTTTTTCTTCTTTTTCAGGATTGTTTTGACTACTCTGGGTTCTTAGCAATTTTATATAAATTTTAGAATCATCTTGTTAATTTATACAAAGAAGTTGGCTGGGATTCTGATAGGGATTATGTTGAATCTGTAGATTAGTTTGGGGTGTAATACTATCTTAACAGTGTTAAGTCTTCCAGGCCATGAATGTGGGATGTCTTCCCATTTATTTAGATCTCCTTTAATTTCTTTCAACAGGGTTTTATAGTTTTTAGAGTATGAATTTTACACTGCTTTTGTTAAATTTATTCCTAAGTATTTTATTCTTCTTGATACTATTGTGAATTAAATTGTTTTGATTTCATTTTCAGATTTTTTATTGCCAGTGTATAGAAATATAACTAATTTTTGTGTATTGATCTTGTATCTTACAAACTTGTTAAACTCATTTATTAATTGTAATAGATTTTTAGTGGTACCTTAGGATTTTCTTTGTTTTTTTAAAGATTTTATTTATTTGAGAGAGAGAGTAAGAGGGAGAGAGAGAGAGAGAGAGAGAGAGTGCAAGCGGTGGGGAGAGCAAAGGGAGAAGCAGACTCTCCACTGAACAGGGAGTCTGACACGGGGCTCGATCCCAGGACCCTGAAATCATTACCTGAGCCAAAGGCAGATGCTTAACTGACTGAGCCACCCAGGTGCCCCAGGATTTTCTATATATAAGGGCATATCATCTGCAAGTAGAGATGGTTTTACTCATTCCCTTCCAATCTGGATGTCTTTTATTTCTTTTTCATCTTAATTCTCTTGGCTAGAACTTCCAGTACAGTGTTGAATTAGAAGTGGTGAGAACAGACATCTTTGTCTTGTTCCTCATCTTAGGGGGAGAACTTTCAGCCTTTTACTATAAATTATGATGTTAGCTGTGGGTTTTCATAGATGCTCTTTATCAAGTTGAAGAAATCCCTTTCCATGCCTGGTTTGTTTAACTTTTTTTATCATGAAGGGGTGATGGATTTTTTTCAAATTCTTTTGAGATGATTTTGTGATTGAGATGATTATTGATGACTTGTTTTTTGTTCTATTGATACTATATATTACATTAATTGATTTTTAGATGCTAAACCAACCTTGAATTCCTGGGATAAATCCACTTGGTCATGGATCTTTCCTTTCTTCTCTCCTGGTACTGCCTTTATCTGTATATTGCTGTGCTTAATGATGTCTTACATTTTTCTGAGGCTGCTTATTTTTCTTCATTCTTTCTCCCCTATGTTCTTTAGTTTACATAATATCCATCAATCTGTCTTCAAGTTTACCAATTCTTTCTTCTGCCAGTTCAAATCTACTGTTGATCCCCTTCTAGTAAATTTTTTTATTTCAGTTATTGCATTTTTTAACTCCAGAATTTCCATTTGATTCTTTTTAAAAACAAGTTTTTTTTCTTTCTATCTCTTTTTTTATTTTTCTATTTGGTACAACAGTGTCCATATAACTTCCTTTACTTCTTTAAACATGGTTTTCTTTATTTCTGTGAACATATTTATAATGGCTACTTTCAAATATTTTTCTGTTAAATCACACTTCTGGTTGCTCTCACAGGAAGTTTTTGTTGCCTGCTTTTATTTTTTCTGGAGTATGGGTCAGACTTTTCTGTCTCTTTGCATGCTTCTTAATTTTTATTAATATTACTGATATGGTAATTTTTATGGACAATTTACGTAATATATTTTAGTAACTCTGGGCACTGGTCCCCTCATTCTGGGGCTTATTATTGTTACTTGCTTGTTTATTTGTTTAGTGATTGGCTGTATCATTTTAGTGCAGTCTACTCCCTGCTTCCCCCACCCTCCTCCCACCCACCAAGGTAAAGAATCTGATGTTGCTCCTCAGGGAGGCACAGGTTTTAGGTATGCCCACAGTCACTTTGGGATGATAGCAGCAGTGGTAGGGCCCTTTACCACTCTTTCTCTGATCATACTCAGCTGTTAAAACTCTAGTAATTGCTGTCTGGTTGCTCTGTTTTTGTTTTTGTTTTTGTTTTTAAAGTCCTAGGGCATAAATTCCTCTACAAATGAATCCAATCAAACTGTGGCTCTTTGGACAGAATAGTTTCTGAGATCAGTGTGATATTTGTTCTGACCCCAGGAGGGTCCCTCCCAGCTGTCTTATTCCCCAGTTCTCTAAACTGCTGACCAGCCCATAGTCTAGTCCTTTTCTTTATTACATACACAAATCTCCTTCCAATTGCCTTTTACCACAGCCTCCACTTTCTTGAGAGTGCTCTTCAGTTAAACTTCTCCAAGCTCTGTTGCAAATGAAATCAATTTCTTTGTGAAGAGATCAGGAGCTATCTGTTTTATAGCTGCTTCTTCCTTAGGCAAAATCTCTGGGCTAGGACTCTGGAGCTAGAAGTAGGAACAATGGCAAGCTAGCTTCTCTATTGGTGACTCCCCACTGTAGGAGCCTCAGTCCCACAAGTGGGAGTTCGGTGGAAGAAGGGAGCTCCCACCTCTTGACTGCACTTACCTAGGACTTATCTCCAGCAATAGGCAGCTGGGGACAAGATGAGAAACACTGAAATCTTGCTGGCTTCTAGGAAGAAAGTTCCTCCCTCTGGGAGAGAACTGGGGAAAGGGGGAGCCACGTGTTCCTAGCTGCAGCAGTCTTGAGTAGAGTGTCTGCCTCACTGTGCTGGGTGTGGGGTGGAAGAAATGGTCTTGATTCAAATACCGCAGACTGTCACAGGAAATTTTTTAGGTTTTGTTGAATAGATGTTTCTTCATTTGCTGTTTACACACAAGACCATTTCCAGAGGCTCTAGTTCCTTGCTTTTTCATAATTCTCTCCAGTTTGACTGGGAGTGAGTCAGTGGAACTCTTTGTGCTGTTATGCCACGTTCATAGCAGTCTGTTGCTCTTGACAACTGTCCACTAACCTGATATTTTGAAGATTCATTCAACTCAAGCCAGTAAGAAAGTCTTTTAATTCATTATGGGAATTCAGGGCCATTCAGGTGCCCATTTATTTTTTTTTATTTTTTTTATTATTATGTTAATCACCATACATTACAGCATTAGTTTTTGATGTAGTGTTTCATGATTCATTATTTGCATATAACACCCAGTGCTACATCAGAATGTGCCCTCTTTAATACCCATCACCAGGCTAACCCATCCTCCCACCCCCCTCCCCTCTAGAACCCTGTTTGTTTTTCAGAGTCCATCGTCTCTCATGGTTCATCTCCCCCTCCGATTCCCCCCCTTCATTCTTCCCCTCCTGCTGCTTCTTTTTTTTTTTTTAACATATAATGTATTATTTGTTTCAGAGGTACAGATCTGTGATTCAACAGTCTTGCACAATTCACAGCACTCACCATAGCACATACCCTCCCCAATGTCTATCACCCAGCCGCCCCATCCCTCCCACCCCCCACCACTCCAGCAACCCTCAGTTTGTTTCCTGAGATTAAGAATTCCTCATATCAGTGAGGTCATATGATACATGTCTGTCTCTGATTGACTTATTTTGCTCAACATAACACTCTCCAGTTCCACCCGCGTTGTTGCAAATGGCAAGATTTCATTCCTTTTGATGGCTGCATAATATTCCATTATATATATATATATATATATATATATATATATATATATATATATATCACATCTTCTTTATCCATTCATCTGTCGATGGACATCTTCGCTCTTTCCATAGTTTGGCTATTGTGGATATTGCTGCTATAAACATCGGGGTGCACGTACCCCTTCAGATCCCTACATTTGTATCTTTGGGGTAAATACCCAGTAGTGCAATTGCTGGATTGAATGGTAGCTCTATTTTCAACTTTTTGAGGAACCTCCTTACTGTTTTCCAGAGTGGCTGCACCATCTTGCATTCCCCCCAACAGCGTAGAAGGGTTCCCTTTTCTCCGCATCCCTGCCAACATCTGTCGTTTCCTGACTTGTTAATTTTAGCCATTCTGACTGGTGTGAGGTGGTATCTCATTGAGGTTTTGATTTGAATTTCCCTGATGCCGAGCGATGTGGAACACTTTTTCATGTGTCTGTTGGCCATTTGGATGTCTTCTTTGGAAAAATGTCTGTTCATGTCTTCTGCCCATTTCTTGATTGGATTAGTTGTTCTTTGGGTGTTGAGTTTAAGAAGTTCTTTATAGATTTTGGATACTAGTCAGGCACCCATTTAAATAGAACTCTTTTTTTATATGAAGCTGTCCAGATAATTTCAAATCAGAGATGCTTGGAGACCCAGCTCCTAGTTCAGTTATTTCTAAACACCTTTCCTACGATACAATGGTAACATTTTTTGTCTTTCACAAATAATATTGTATTTAGACACTGACATTTTTAAGTCAGTCTTGGTGACATGGTTTCTTGGGTTTAAGTTTGGAGTAGCTTAACAGCCATTATTTTAAGTTGTCACTCACCTCCTTGTTTATGTTATTAACAGTAGTCAAGCCAGTAGGCTTGGGCAGTGCAGTTATAGAGTAAAATAGAGTTCTGCATTTGTGGTCTTACTCAACTGGTACTTCATGTGGAGTTGTCTGGGCTGGTCTAGAGACAAATCTCTGACGTGTTGGCCTGCATTACTTGTGATTATTTGGGACAGGCAGAGATCCTTCGTTTTCCACTGCTAAGTAGTAATGTGTGAACAAAGAGCAGAAGCCCTTTTTAGCTCTATTGTATGGGAAAGCATAAAATTTCTTTTTTTAAAAGATTTTATTTATTTATTTGAGAGAGAGATCACAAGCAGGGAGAGGGGCAGAGAGAGAGGGAGAAGCAACTCTGTGCTGAGCAGGGAGCCTGATGTGGGACTCCATCCCAGGACCCTGGGATCATGACCTGAGCCAAAGGCAGATGACACTTAACTGTTTGAGCCACCCAGGCACCACAAGGAAAGCATAAAATTTCTATCTCCATCCCAGAAAATACTCAAATATCTTTTTATTGTATGTATCATTCTCTCTATAAAGGAAGAAATACTTTACCTACATAGAAAGCAAACCTGAGTCATTAACAGACAAGGCAAGATTTAAAATGCTTAGAGATAATTATAACAAATTTGTAATAGTAGAAGACAGAATTCTTACATTTTATTTTATTTATCAAGCTAATCACTCAGATCTGATTTTTTGGCATCTTTTACTAGGTTTAGACAATCTAATGTCAAGAAAATGTCTTACTCTTGGTTATAATATACAAATGGTTATAATATACAAATGTGTATATTATAACACATTTGTTATGTGGTTATAATATACAAATGTGTGCTTTCATTATATACCTTATTCCCTTCCCTGTTCATGGTTGGTACATTTGGCCTATATAGGGACTTCAGGAAATCTTTAGAGTTAAAAGTCTTTCCAGTTTTCAGTTAAAATGAGTTTGTGGTTTTGCCAGAATTGTCTTGTTGTTTTCTTTTTCACAATGAAGAATATAAACTTTTATCATGGAATTTTTCATACAACTCAGGTCCATGCACTATATAGCTGAATTGTGCTACACTGGCCCAGGTATACTAGGCCTTATTAATAGGACTCACTTCTTCAGGAAATAACAGCTATTTAAAAGGGGGATGGAAGACAAGGAAGGGAGGAAAAGAAGGAGAAAAGAGCAGTTCTTCTAAGGACATAGTTCAGGCATGGGATATATGCAGATGAATTTTTTCCCTTTTTATTGTGAAGAATTTTGAAAATCAACTGACAGAGCATGTATCATTCTTGATCTTGTCATTTTATTTATTTATTTATTTATTTATTTATTTATTTATTTATTTATTTAGGGAGAGCGGTGGGGGAGGGCAGAGGGAGAGGGAGAGAGAATCTGAAGCAGGCTCCATGCCCCCATGCCCAGTGAAGAGCCCAACGTGGGGCTTGATCTCACAACCCTGAGATCATGACCTGAGCCAAAATCAAGAGTCAGATGCTTAACTGACGGAACCATCCAGGCACGCTTTGACCTTGTCCTTTTAATCTATCAGTAAATAGAAAACAAATGTGTTTCTTTTTCCTTTAAGGTATGGTCACAACATCTTGCAAAAGCATTTTCAGTAAATTAAAGATAATAAGTTATTTTTTCCCTCTGTTTTGATTACTGTCATTGTGTAGAAGGACAGCATTCCATGGAGTTGTTTTAATTACCCTGTTGGTATGCACCATGACATCTGGTGACATTGGTGAGCTCACCTGATGGACCACAAAGAACCCTGATTTATGAACCTATAATTGGGTTTCCGATAAACATTTGTCAAAATAATGTATTAGTTCAAACCAAAGACTTCTTTATTTATTCATATAAAAGAGCACTTAACTTTCAACAAAGAATTGCCTATCATCAAAAACACTCTATAAATGAATCAAATTTATGAAGACACGGTTCTAGAGGGTGACCGCTCACAGACTACTTATTTTAACTCTTTAGAGGACTTAGTGTTCTAGCTTGCTTGTTTTCACCATGTTCTTTCATATTTTTACTTTCAAATAATGTGTATTTTAATATTCACTTAAGGTACTTGTTACAGAATGAATACAGTGACCTTTAAAAAATATTTATTCAGTTGTGAAACTAATATATCTGTAGCTGGTATCATATTACAGTTATTTCAAATCCTGTTACAACAACATATTTTTATCTGTTCTAATTCAGTGTACTTCTAAGTAAGAATGAAATGTATACGGCCCTCAAACTAGTTTGTAAATTGCTAAGGCTTCTGATGAGGAAATGATTACTGATCTTTATTTTAAATATTTTAGCTGTTTTACTTATTTATTCATTAACAGATTAGTGTGTTTCTGTTGAAAATTCACATTGATAAGTAAGATATGTAATTTATATAGCATGTATCCCTTGGAAACTTCACTTTGTAGAGTACATTGTTATTAAGTACCATGTGAAGCATTATTTTAATGTTTAATAGTTACTATCTTCTTTTTATTGTAGTATAATATACATAACATAAAATCTACCATTTTGACCAGCTTTTTTAAAATTTTTATTTTAATTCCAGTTAGTTACCATACAGTGTTATTATTAGTTTCAGGTGTACAATATAGTGATTCAACAATTCCATAGATCACCCAGTGCTCATCGCAAGTTCATTCCTTAATCCCATCACCTATTTAACCCATTCCCCCCAACCACCTCCCCTCTGGTAACCACCAGTTTGTTCTCTGGGGTAACAATGTTTCTTGATTTGCCTCTCTGTCTCTTTTATTTTCCCTCTGCTTGTTTGTTTTGTTTCTTAAATTCCATGTATGAGTGAGATCATATGATATTTGTCTTTCTCTGACTATTTCACTTAGCATTATACTCTTTATCCCATCCATGTCATTGCAAATTGCAAGATTCCATCCCTTTTCTATGACTGAATAATATTCTATTGTATATATATATGTGTGTGTCTATATACACACACATACCACATCTTCCTTATCCATTCATATATTGATGGACTTGTGGGCTGCTTCCATAATTTGGCTATTGTAAATAATGTCGCAGTAAGCATAAGGGTGCACATAGTCCTTTCAATTAGTGTTTTTTTTTTTTTAAAGATTTTATTTCTTTATTTGACAGAGAGAGACACAGTGAGAGAGGGAACACAAGTAGGGCGGTTGGGAGAGGGAGAAGCAGGCTTCTTGCTGATCAGAGAGACTGATGTGGGGCTTGATCCCAGTACCCTGGGATCATGACCTGAGCCGAAGGCAGATGCTTAACGACTGAGCTACCCAGGCACCCCTCAATTAGTGTTTTTGTAAGTTTCAGGTAAATACCCAGTAGTATGATTACTGGATCATAGGGTAGTTCTAGTTTTATCTTTTTGAGGAATCTCAGTACTGTTTTCCACAGTGACTACACCAGTTTGCATTCCCACCAGCAGGGCAAGAGAGTTCCTTTTACTCCACATCCTCACCAACACTTGTTTCTTGTGGCTTTGATTTTAGCAGTTCTGACAGGTGTGAAGTTGTATCTCATTGTGGTTTTGATTTGTGTTTCCCTGATGGTGTGTGATGTTGAGCATCTTCTCATGTGTCTGTTGGCCATTTGTATGTCTTTGGAGAAATGTCTGTTTATGTCTTCTGCCTATTTTTAATTGGATTGTTTTTGGGGTATTGAGCTCTATCAGTTCTTTGTATATTTTAGATATAAATATTGGGTATGTCATTTGCAAATATTTTCTCCCATTCAGTAGGTTGCCTTTTGCTTTTGTTGTTTCCTTTACTGTGCAGACACTTTTTATTTTGATGTAGTTTATTTTTGCTTTTATTTCCCTTGCCTCAGGAGACATAGCTAGAAAAATTTTGCTACAGCTGGTGTCAGAGAAATTATTGCCTGTATTCTCTTAGGATTTTTATGGTTTCAGGTGGCACATTTATATCTTTAATCCATTTTGAATTTATTTTTGTGTATGGGTAAGAAAGTGGTCTGCTTTCATTCTTTGGCATGTGGCTGTCTAGTTTTCCCAACACCATTTGTTGAAGAGACTTTTTCTCATTGCATATTCTTTCTTCCTTGTTGAAAATTAATTGACCTTATACTTGTGGGTTTATTTCTGGGTTTTCTATTGTGTTCTATTAATCTGTGTGTCTGTCCTTAGACCAGTGCCATATTATTTTGATTACCACAGCTTTCTAGTATATCTTGACGTCTGGAATTGTGATACCTCTAGGTTTATTTTTCTTTTTCAAGATTGCTTTGGCTATTTGGGGTCTTTTGTGGTTCCATACAAATTTTAGGATTGTTTGTCTAGTTCTGTGAACTAGAACGCTGTTGGTATTTTGATAGGGACTGCATTAAATCTGTAGATTGCTTTGAGTAGTATAGACATTTTAACAATATTTGTTCTTCCAATTCATTAGCATGTCTTTCCATTTCTTTGAGTTGTCTTGCATTTCTTTAATCAATATTTTATAGTTTTCAGAGTACAGGTCTTTCATTTCTTTGGTTAAGTTTATACCCAGGTATTTTATTCTTTTTGGTGCAATTGTAAATGGGATTGTTTTCTTAATTTCACTTTCTGCTGCTTCAGTATTAGTGTATAGGAATGCCACAGATTTCTGTACACTGATTTTGTATTCTGCAACTTTAGTGAATTCATTGATCAGTTCTAGTAGTTTTTTTTTTGGTGGAGGCTTTAGGGGTTTCTACATATAGTTTCATGTCATTTGCAGATAGTGAACGTTTTACTTCTTCCTTACCAATTTGGATGTCTTTTATTTCTTTTTGTTGTCTAATTGCTGTGGTTAGGACTTGCAGTACTATATATAAAAGTGGTGAGAGTGGATGGACTTCTTTTATATAAAAATCTGTGATCAAGTCAGTCAGACTGTCTTAATTTGTTAAACAAGGACATAAAGGAATTTAGAAAATCCTTTTCTCTCATAAAAAGCCTGACTTTCAGGACTATTTCTTATCCTCATTGACTTGAAAATTCTGTTTTGTGGTCCAAGCGATTACTAATTTTTACTTCTCTTTATTTTAATGCTGCAACAATCTTAGTATCACCCTAATTTTCAAGGAAGATAGATAATTTTATCTATCTTTATGATATATAAAGGAGGAAAGCTGTCGATATACTTCAAAAAATACTATACTTGCTATCTGTAGATCAAGTGACTGTTTTAGATAATCTGGCTTGCATATGACATTAGCCTATAAATGAAAATAAGGTTAGATGACCTCAGAAGAAAATGTGGCCTATGACTATTGATAGTCGGCTGGTAGTAACCTAAAATGTTCCTTGGCTATGCCCACTAATGATATCTTGTGTGTAGACCTTCGGAGAATCCACTTACACTTGTAAGCCCTGTTTCCTGAGATTTGGGTAAAGCAGATGGTCCAGTCCTCCTGTAGCATGAATCTTTGAGACCTGGCAAAAAACATAATTTTGGATATTGATAGATTTTTGCAAGATCTTTTAAAAAATAATTAAATTGGCTTATAAAAAAACCCAAGAAAATTTTCTAAATGGGTTTTAAACAAAATAAAATATACGAAATAAAAATGTTTTGCTTGCCATGAATAATGTACTCTTGAACACTTATATTGTTAGAGTTTAAGATGATCCAACCAAGTACCAAACTTACATTATACATTGGAAAGTTAATACCATAACATCCTGAGAATGTCTCTATGTTTGTGTAATTAAAGGATGTTTTCTCTGTTAGACCATAAGCAACTTGAGACCAGGACTGTGTCTTAATCACTTTTGTATTTGTAGAGTACAGCATGATAAGTGGAACATTGTAAATACTTAAGGTATGTTTGTTGTCTGTGTAGATCTTTGCTGATCTCTGAACAAAAGACTAGTGAAAGAGAATGCAAAAGAAATGATGTACATCTCTTTTTAGTGTTTTATGCTTGGGATAATACCCCATGATAAAGGAACCTAATGATTCAAATTTCAATTTGTGTTGACCCTGAAGGGGTCTTCCCACCAGGCTGACTTTTCTTTTGGCACAGCACTTAACAAACTCCACATGCAAAATTGGATGATCCTGATTGTTGTAAAATGGATTTTGAATGGCCTAGTTTAATAATAGGCGGGGATAGGAGGGAGAAACAGATTTCTTGGCAATATGATGTAGTATAAAACACCTTGAAATGCTTTGGTTATCACAGCCTCCATAAGCTAACAAACCAGGAATCCTATAACATTTATGACACTGATAGGAGTTTAAAAACATATGCTGTGTAAGGTTTCATTTGATGGACTGCAAGTATTCTGAATTGTGATATCTCCTGCAGATAACATCATACTAAAATACCATGGCAACTCTTTCTTTTTATTCATACAAATATTAAAAAAAATAAAAATAAAAAGATCTTGTGGGAAGGTGAGCAGAAAAATTAGTCCTTTGATTTCTAATTTATGAATTGTAAGCCTTCGCTTTTCAGGACTTGAAAAATCTTTCAATTTTCTCCATTTCTAGCCAAGTATCAAATAAAGGGGGATAGTTGGGATGAAAGTTTAAAGAATTTTAAAGACAAGGAGTTGTTGGTTCCAGTTAAATAATTGTTTTGAGAATTTATATTATTTTCTTAATGCTATGTCCATAGATTTGATAGGAAATTAATAGATCATGAGAATATTAAAGTATAAGGTTTCTTTATGCATGTAAAGGAAATGTATTTTTTAAAAAGATTTTATTTATTTGAGAGGGGGAGAGAGAGAGAGAGCATGTGTGCAAACATAGTGGGGAAGCGGGAGGAGGGGAGGGGCAGAGGGAGAGGGAGAAAGATTCCCCGCTGAGCAGGGAGCCCAACATGGCTCTTTCCCAGGACCTTGGGATCATGACCAGAGCTGAAGGCAGACGCTTAACTGAATGAGCTACCCAGGCGCCCTAAGGGAAATACATTTTTGTGAAAAACCTATTACACAGTAATTACTATAAGAGAGGTCTTGTTACTTTGTAAAAAGCCCCAGTATTATAATTACTGAGTGCTCAGAAATGTTCCTTGAGGTTATAAACAGATCTAACCAATAGACATGGTAAGGTAAGCAGTTTATAAATGTCTTGGAGGGGTTTTTAATTTGGGTTGCCCAGCTGAAAATGGAGTATTATTTGGCATGTCTATGGATATAATGGTATGCAGGGCAACAGGGCTATGGCCTAATTCAGCGAAAGAACATGTGTTAACAAATTGGCTCTGTCCATGATGAATTATGCCTGAAAGAAGTTAACTGAGTGCAATCTACTGGCCATGGTCATAGAGCAACAGAGCTTTTTTTCTTCTTCCCACCAGGCTGACTTTTCTTTTGGCACAGCACTTAACAAACTCCACATGCAAAATTGGATGATCCTGATTGTTGTAAAATGGACTCAACTTGTACATTTTGGGAAAAGGAAGAAATGCTTGGATTAAATCTTGTGTGTTAAGTTTTTGGAATGTGTGTGGATCAGATTCTGGGAAGGAAATTGATAGCTTCATGGTGAAATGTTGGCATACCATTTCTAACATCCATTTGTCAGTTAAAAAGAGGAAGTTTCAGAGTCAAAAACACTGATTATATTTGCTACCTACAAAGACAATGGATGAAAAGAGTGTGTCATTATAATATTTGGAATTAAAGTCCAATGTGAAGTCAAGCTATTTAATTAGTCCTTAAGCCAGTTGGTTGCAATGGAGTCTTCATTTCTTTGTAATCTTTGTTACCTTTCTAAGAAAAATAGCATATGAACTGTGTATCCAAAACATTTATTACAGACTGGACTAGAATATGCTTCAGTAGCAAACAATGCCCAAATTATCAGTGGTTTATCATAGCAAAGATTTAAGTCTCACTCATGCTACATGTCCACAAAGGATCTCTGCACAGGTTGACAGAGACTCCCTTTTGACAGATGCTTTCATAATTACATGGGAAAAGGAACATATTATATCATACCCTGGCACTTAAAGCTGCCACTTCATATCCATTCACATTTTATTGACCAAAACAAGTCAATACTTGCCTATCCCCAGGTCTCAAAGATTTTCTCCTGTGTTTTCTTCTAGAAGCACTATAATTTTCATGTTTAAGTCTGTGAGCCATTTTGGGCAATTTTTGTGTGTGGTATGAGGTAAGGATTGAATTTCATTTTTTTTCCCATATGGCTTTCCAGTTGTGCCAGCACAACTTGTTGAAAAGACTGTCCTTTCCCCATTGAATTATCTTAGCAGCTTTGTAAATAATAAATTGACTATATATATATATATATATATATATATGTCAATTTATTATTGACTATATATATATAGTCAATTTATTATTGACTATATATATATATATAGTCAATTTATTATTGACTATATATATATATATATATATATATATATATATGCACACCCATAGCCACTGGTCTCTCCTGTTCTGTTGCTCTTTATGTCAGTCCTTAGGTCAATACATACTCTAACTGTACCTGTAAGTATTGAAATAAGTAGTGTAAGTTCTACAACTTTGTTCTTCAAAATTGTTTTCATTGTCCAGGGTCTTTTAATGTTCCATATAAATATTATAATTAACCTGTCAGCCTTTACAAAGAAGCCTCCTGGGATCTTAATTAGGATTACACTGAGTCTTTTTGGATCAATTTAGGAAGGGATGATTTATATCTTAACCCTATTGAGTTTTCCAATATTTCCTTATCTGTATAGGTCATCATTTTTTTCTCAGCAATATTTTATAAATTCAGTGTACATATTTTTATTAAATTTATCCTTAAGTATTTAATTTTCATGTTAATCAAATGGTATTATTTTCTCAATTTCTCTAATTGTTCATGCTAGGGTATATAAATACAACTAATTTTTAAATATTGATCATGTAGCCTGTAAACTTGCTAAATTCACTTATTACTTCTAGTAGCTTTTTCTTCATAGATTTCTTAGCATTTTTTATCTACACAATAATTTCTTTTGCAAATTAAGATAGTTTAACTTTTCCTTTTCAAACTGTATGTCTTTTGTTTCTTTTTTTGCATTATTTCATTAGTAGCACCTCAAACACAATGTTGAACAGAAGTTGTTAGAGCAGATATCTTTGCCTTGTTAGTGATTGTTGCGGGGGTGGGGTGGAATACTGTCTTCATTATTAAGTATGATGTTAGCTGCAGGTTGAGTAGATACCCTTTATCAAGTTGAGGAAGTTTCCTTCTAGTCCCAGTTTTCTGAGACTTAAAAATTATGAATGGGTATTGAAGTTTGTAAAATACATTTTCTACATTTGAGATGCTCAGATGTCGTTTCTCCTTTATTCTGTTAATATGGTGAATTACATTGTTTTGGTTTTTTTTTTCCCACATGTTATACCAACTTTGTATTCTTGGGAAAACCCCACTTGGTCATAATATATTATACTTTTTATGTATCGCTGGATTTAATTTGCTTATATTTTATTAAGATTTCTGCCTCTATATACATGAGAAATATTAGTCTTAAATTTTCTTTTCTTATAAAGTCCTTGCCTCTTATTGTTATCAGGGAAAGAATTGTCTCATAAAGTCAGCTGAGAAAAGGTCCTTCCTCCTCTATTAGATTCTAAGTTCTTTCTAAAGAACAGATATTATTTCTCTCTTAAATATTTGAAATAATAGTAATGAACTTGAGTAAGTGAAGCCATCTGGGCCTGAAATTTTATTTGTGAGAAGGGATTAATTCTAAGTCAATTTCTCTAATTGATATGGCAGCTATTTAAAATTTCTGTTTGTTCTATAATCAATTTTGGTAATTTGTGTCTTTAAGGAATTTGTTCCATCTAAGTGATCAAAATTTTTTTCCCTAAATTTCTTTATAGTAGTCTCTTATTCTCTTTTAAGTGTCTGTAGAATCTTCATGATTTTCCTTCTTTTGATCCTAATATTAGTAGTTGAGTTTTTTCTTTAATCTAGAATTTCTTTTCAACTTTATCAGACTTTTCAAAGAACTGGTTTATATTTCATTGATTTTTCCCTATTGTTTGTCTTGTTTTTATTGTGTTCCACTCTTAATTATTTATTTTCACCTATTTACTTTAGGTTTAATTTGCTTTTTTTTCCTAGTGCCCTATAATGGATAGACAATTGATTATTGAAACTTTCTTATTTTCTAATATAAGCATTGAAAGCTATGAATTTCTCTGTAAACATTGCCTTAAATGACCCCACAAATTTTGACAGGTTTGTTACCATTCTCCTTTATTTATTTATTTTTTAAAGATTTTATTTTATTTTATTTTATTTTATTTTTTAGGCAAACAAAAAGCAGAATGCTTTTTATTCATTTTGAGTTTACTAATCCAAAGTTAATACAAGAAGTAGATCCTTTATTTATTTGACAGAAAGAGACACAATGAGAGAGGAAACACAAGCAGGGTGAGTAGGAGATGGAGAAGCAGGCCACCCACTGAGCAGAGAGCCTGATGGGGCTTGATCCCAGGACTCTGGGACCATGACCTGAGCCTAAGGCAGATGCTTAATGACTGAGCCACCCAGGCGCCCCAGTTTGTTATCATTTTCCTTTAGTTCAAGATGTTTTCTAAGCTCCCTAATGATTTTTCCCTCACAAAATCAAGTTGGTTCCTTGACGTATGGATTATATAGAAATGTATTGCCAAGTTCCACATATTTTGGAATATTCCAGATATCTTTCTGGAATTGAATTCTATTTTAATTTAGTTGTGGTTCCAGAATATACTTTGTATAATTTTATTTTCATTAGATTTATTGAAACTTGTTTTATGGCACTGAATTTATTGAGACTTATTTTGTGTCTTAAGATGGAATCTATTTTGGTGAATGTTATATGTATGTGTTTGAAATTTATGGCATTTTGCTAATAATAATAGAGTACTCTGTAACTGGGTCAAACTTGATTGATAGTGTTAAGTCTTCTTTATCCTTACTGATTTTTCCTTCCTGTTTCTACCACTTATAGAGACAGGAGTATTGAATTATCTCTTGACAGTTGTGGACTTCTCTATTTCTTCTTTCAGTTTGTCAGTTTCTGCTTCATATGTTTTGAAGCTGTTACTAGGTGCATAGATATTTATGATTATTACACCTTCTTGGTGAACTGATTACTTTATTACTATGAAAAGTTTCTCTTTATTCCTGGTAACATTCTTATTTTTCTGAAGTCTACTTTGTCTGATATTAATATAGTTAGCTTTCTAATGAATAGTTGTTGCATGGCATATCTTTTTTCCATGTTTTTTCTTTTGATCTATCAGTGTATTTAATGTGAATTTCTTGTAGACAGCATGTAATTGGTTCTTGGTTTTTATTCAGTCTCACAATTCTGCTCTTAAAAATTTTTTTGCATTTGAGTGTAGTTGACATATAATTTTCATTAGTTTTAGGTGTGTAACATAGTGATTTGACAAATTTAAACATTATGCTATGCTCACCACTAGTGTAGCTACCACCTGTCACCATACAAGGCTATTATAATAACACTGACTATATTCCCATGACTTATGTATTTACATGTACACACACACACACTCACCACCACCACCCCTACATCTTGTTATCCATTTTTCTATTGATGGACACATAGGTTGCTTCCATATCTTGGTTACATTGTATAATGCTGCTATAAACATAGAGAAGGATGTAAATATTGTTTGAATTAGTTTTTGTTTTCTTTGGGTAAAATAACCAATAGTGGAATTATTGGATCATGTGGTATTTCTATTTTTAAATTTTTGAGAAACCTCTGTACAATTTTCCACAGATGCTTCCAGTTTACATTCCCTTCAACAGTGTATGAGGCTTTCTTTTTTACCACATCCTTACCAACCCTTATTTCTTGTCTTTTTGATTTTAGCCATTCTGACAGGTATAAGGTGTGTGGTTTTGATTTGCATTTCCCTGATGATTAGTGATGTTGAACATCTTTTCATATGTCTGTTGGCCATTTGTATATCTTTTTTGTAGAAATGTCTATTCAGGTCTTCTGCCCATTTTTTAATCAGATTGCTGTTTTGTTGTTGAGTTTTATAAGTTCTTTATATATTTTGGATGTTAACCCCTTATCAGATAAATGATTTTGCAAATATCTTCTCCCATTCAGTAGGTTGCCTTTTTGTTTTGTTAATGGTTCCTTTTGCTGTGCAAAAGCTTTTTAGTTTAATGTAGTCACAAGAGTTTATTTTTGCTTTTGTCGCCCTTGCTTAAGGAAACATCTAGGAAAATGCTTCTATGACTGATGTTAGAGCAATTACTGCTTGTGTTCCCTTCTAAGATTTTTAAGTTTCCAGGTCTCACATTTAGTTTTTTGAGTATTTTGACTTTATATTTGTAAATGGTGTTAGAAAGTGGTCCAGTTTTATATAGCTGTCCAGTTATTCCAGCACCATTTACTGAAGAGACTGTCTTTTCCCTGTTGTAAATTCTTGTATTGATATATGTGTCTGTTTTTCTGCTAATACTCTACTGTTTTGATTACTATAGCTTTATATTATAACTTGAAATCTGGGATTGTGATACCTCCATCTTGTTTTCTCTTTCTCAAGATTGCATTGGCTATTTGGAGTCTTTTGTCATTCCATATATTTTAGTATTACTTATTCTAGTTTTATGAAAAATATTGTTGGCATTTTGACAGGGATTGCATTGAATCTATAGATTTCTTTGGGTAATATGAATATTTTAACAATATTAATTCTTCCAATCCATGAACATGGAATATCTTTTCATTTGTGTCATATTTAATTTCTTTCATCATTGTTTGATAGTTTTCAGAGTGCAGGTCTTTTGACCTCTTTGGTTAAATTTATTCCTAGGTATATTTTTTGGTGCAATTATAAATGGGATTGTTTTTCTTTTTTTTTTAAATTTTTTATTGTTATGTTAATCACCATATATTACATCATTTGTTTTGGTGTAGTGTTCCATGATTCATTGTTTGTTCATAACACCCAGTGCTCCATGCAGAATGTGCCCTCTTTAATACCCATCACCAGGCTAACCCATCCCCCTACGCTCCTCCCCTCTAGAACCCTCAGTTTGTTTTTCAGAGTCCATCATCTCTCCTGGTTCGTCTCCCCCTCTGACTTACTCCCCGTCATTCTTCCTCTCCTGCTATCTTCTTCTTTTTCTTTTTTCTTAAAATATGTTGCGTTATTTGTTTCAGAAGTACAGATCTGTGATTCAACAGTCTTGCACAATTCACAGCGCTCACCGTAGCACATACCTTCCCCAATGTCTATCACCCAGCCACCCCATCCCTCCCACCCCCCACCACTCCAGCAACCCTCAGATTGTTCCTGAGATTAAGAATTCCTCATATCAGTGAGGTCATATGATACATGTCTTTCTCTGATTGACTTATTTCACTCAGCATAACACCCTCCAGTTCCATCCACGTCGTTGCAAATGGCAAGATCTCATTCCTTTTGATGGCTGCATAATATTCCATTGTGTATGTATACCACATCTTCTTTATCCATTCATCTGTCGATGGGCATCTTGGCTCTTTCCACAGTTTGGCTATGGTGGACATGGCTGCTATAAACATTGGGGTGCACGTACCCCTTCGGGTCCCTACATTTGTATCTTTGGGGTAAATACCCAGTAGTGCAATTGCTGGATCGAATGGTAGCTCTAATTTCAACTGTTTGAGGAACCTCCATACTGTTTTCCAGAGGGGTTGCACCAGCTTGCATTCCCACCAACAGTGTAGGAGGGTTCCCCTTTCTCCACATCCCCGCCAACATCTGTCCTTCCCTGACTTGTTAATTTTAGCCATTCTGACGGGTGTGAGGTGGTATCTCATTGAGGTTTTGATTTGGATTTCCCTGATGCCGAGCGATGTTGAGCACTTTTTCATGTGCCTGTTGGCCGTTTGGATGTCTTCTTTGGAAAAATGTCTGTTCATGTTTTCTGCCCATTTCTTGATTGGATTATTTGTTCTTTGGGTGTTGAGTTTGATAAGTTCTTTATAGATTTTGGATACTAGCCCTTTATCTGATATGTCATTTGCAAATATTTTCTCCCATTCTGTCGGTTGTCTTTTGGTTTTGTGGACTGTTTCTTTTGCTGTGCAAAAGCTTTTTATCTTGATGAAATCCCAATAGCTCATTTTTGCCCTGGTTTCCCGTGCCTTTGGTGATGTTTCTAGGAAGAAGTTGCTGCGGTTGAGGTCGAAGAGGTTGCTGCCTGTGTTCTCCTTTGGGATTTTGATGGACTCCTGTCTCACGTTTAGGTCTTTCAACCATTTGGAGTCTATTTTTGTGTGTGGTGTAAGGAAATGGTCAAGTTTCATTCTTCTGCATGTGGCTGTCCAATTGTCCCAACACCATTTGTTGAAGAGACTGTCTTTTTTCCATTGGACATTCTTTCCTGCTTTGTCAAAGATAAGTTGACCATAGAGTTGAGGGTCCATTTCTGGGCTCTCAATTCTGTTCCATTGATCTATGTGTCTGTTTTTGTGCCAGTACCATACTGTCTTGATGATGACAGCTTTGTAATAGAGCTGGAAGTCCGGAATTGTGATGCCACCAGCTTTGCTTTTCTTTTTCAATATTCCTCTGGCTATTCGGGGTCTCTTCTGGTTCCATACAAATTTTAGGATTATTTGTTCCATTTCTTTGAAAAAAGTGGATGGTATTTTGATGGGGATTGCATTGAATGTGTAGATTGCTCTAGGTAGCATTGACATCTTCACAATGTTGGTTCTCCCAATCCATGAGCATGGAACGTTTTTCCATTTCTTTGTGTCTTCTTCAATTTCTTTCCTGAGTATTTTATAGTTTTCTGAGTACAGATCCTTTGCCTCTTTGGTTAAATTTATTCCTAGGTATCTTATGGTTTTGGGTGCAATTGTGAATGGGATCGACTCCTTGATTTGTCTCTCTTCTGTCTTGTTGTTGGTGTATAGGAATGCCACTGATTTCTGTGCATTGATTTTATAGCCTGCTACTTGACTGAATTCCTGTATGAGTTCTAGCAGTTTTGGGGTGGAGTCTTTTGGGTTTTCCACATAAAGTATCATATCATCTGCAAAGAGTGAGAGTTTGACTTCCTCTTTGCCGATTTGGATGCCTTTGATTTCTTTTTGTTGTCTGATTGCTGTGGCTAGGACTTCTAATACTATGTTGAATAGTAGTGGTGAGAGTGGACATCCCTGCCGCGTTCCTGACCTTAGGGGAAAAGCTCTCAGCTTTTCCCCATTGACAATGATATTCGCTGTAGGTTTTTCGTAGATGGCTTTTATGATATTGAGGTATGTACCCTCTATCCCTATACTCTGAAGAGTTTTGATCAAGAAAGATGCTGTACTTTGTCAATGCTTTTTCTGCATCTATTGAGAGGATCATATGATTCTTGTTCTTTCTTTTGTTAATGTATTGTATCACATTGATTGATTTGCGGATGTTGAACCAGCCTTGCAGCCCAGGGATAAATCCCACTTGGTCGTGGTGAATAATCCTTTTAGTGTACTGTTGGATCCTATTGGCTAGTATTTTGGTGAGAATTTTTGCATCCATGTTCATCAAGGATATTGGTCTGTAATTCTCCTTTTTGATGGGGTCTTTGTCTGGCTTTGGGATCAAGGTAATGGAGGCCTCATAAAATGAATTTGGAAGTTTTCCTTCCATTTCTATTTTTTGGAACAGTTTCAGGAGAATAGATATTAATTCTTCTTTAAATGTCTGATAGAATTCCCCTGGGAAGCCATCTGGCCCTGGGCTTTTGTTTCTTGGGAGATTTTTGATGACTGCTTCAATTTCCTTAGTGGTTATAGGTCTGTTCAGGTTTTCTATTTCTTCCTGGTTTGGTTTTGGTACTTGATACATCTCTAGGAATGCATCCATTTCTTCCAGGTTATCTAATTTGCTGGCATAGAGTTGCTCATAATATGTTCTTATAATTGTTTGTATTTCTTTGGTGTTGGTTGTGATCTCTCCTCTTTCATTCATGATTTTGTTGATTTGGGTCATTTCTCTTTTCTTTTTGATCAGTCTGGCCAGGGGTTTATCAATCTTGTTAATTCTTTCAAAGAACCAGCTCCTAGTTTCGTTGATCTGTTCTACTGTTCTTTTGGTTTCTATTTCATTGATTTCTGCTCTGATCTTTATCATTTCTCTTCTCCTGCTGGGTTTAGGCTTTATTTGCTGTTCTTTCTCCAGCTCCTTTAGGTGTAGAGTTAGGTTGTGTATTTGAGACCTTTCTTGTTTCTTGAGAAAGGCTTGTATTGCTATATACTTTCCTCTCAGGACTGCCTTTGCTGTATCCCAAAGATTTTGGACAGTTGTGTTTTCATTTTCATTGGTTTCCATGAATTTTTTAAATTCTTCTTTAATTTCCTGGTTGACCCATTCATTCTTTAGTAGGATGCTCTTTAGCCTCCATGTATTTGAGTTCTTTCTGACTTTCCTCTTGTGATTGAGTTCCAGTTTCAAAGCATTGTTGTCTGAAAATATGCAGGGAGTAATCCCAATCTTTTGGTACCAGTTGTGACCTGATTTGTGACCTAGGATGTGATCAATTCTGGAGAATGTTCCATGGGCACTAGAGAAGAACGTGTATTCCGTTGCTTTGGGATGGAATGTTCTGAATATGTCTGTGAAGTCTATTTGGTCCAGTGTGTCATTTAAAGTCTTTATTTCCTTGTTGATCTTTTGCTTAGATGATCTGTCCATTTCAGTCAGGGGGGTGTTAAAGTCCCCCACTATTATTGTATTGTTGTCAATGTGTTTCTTTGCTTTTGTTATTAATTGCCTTATATAATTGGCTGCTCCCATGTTTGGGGCATAGATATTTACAATTGTTAGATCTTCTTGTTGGATAGACCCTTTAAGTAGGATATAGTGTCCTTCCTCATCTCTTATTACAGTCTTTGTTTGAGAATCTAGTTTGTCTGATATAAGGATTGCCACCCCAGCTTTCTTTTGGTGTCCATTAGCATGGTAAATGGTTTTCCACCCCCTCACTTTCAATCTGGGGGTGTCTTTGGGTCTAAAATGAGTCTCTTGCAGACAGCATATGGATGGGTCTTGTTTTTTAATCCAATCTGATAGCCTGTGTCTTTTGATTGGGGCATTTAGCCCATTTACATTCAGGGTAACTATTGAAAGGTATGAATTTAGTGCCATTGTATTGCCTGTAAGGTGACTGTTACTGTATGTTGTCTGTGTTCCTTTCTGATCTTTGCTGCTTTTAGGCTCTCTCTTTGCTTAGAGGACCCCTTTCAATATTTCTTGGAGGACTGGTTTCGTGTTTGCAAATTCCTTTAGTTTTTGTTTGTTCTGGAAGCTTTTTATCTCTCCTATTTTCAATGACAGCGTAGCTGGATATAGTATTCTTGGCTGCATATTTTTCTTGTTTAGTGCTCTGAAGATATATTGCCAGTCCTTTCTGGCCTGCCAGGTCTCTGTGGATAGGTCTGTTGCCAATCTAATATTTTTACCATTGTAGGTTACATATCTCTTCTCCCCAGCTGGTTTCAGGATTTTCTCTTTGTCTCTGAGACTCGTGAGTTTTACTATTAGATGTCGGGGTGTTGACCTATTTTTATTGATTTTGAGAGGGGTTCTCTGTGCCTCCTGGATTTTGATGCCTGTTTCCTTCCTCACATTAGGGAAGTTCTCTGCTATTATTTGCTCCAATATACCTTCTGCCCCTCTCTCTCTTTCTTCTTCTTCTGGGATCCCAATTATTCTAATGTTGTTTCGTCTTATCGAATCACTTATCTCTCGAATTCTGCCCTCGTGATCCTGTAGTTGTTTCTCCCTCTTTTTCTCAGCCTCTTTATTTTCCATCATTTGGTCTTCTATATCGCTGATTCTCTCTTCTGCCTCATTTATCCTAGCAGTTAGTGCCCCCATTTTTGATTGCACCTCATCAATAGCCTTTTTGATTTCGACTTGGTTAGATTTTAGTTCTTTTATTTCTCCAGAAAGCGTTTCTCTAATAACTTCCACGCTTTTTTCAAGCCCAGCTAGTATCTTTAAAGTCATGATTCTGAGCTCTAGGTCCGACATCGTACTAATGTCCGTATTGAGTAGGTCCCTGGCTGACGGTACTACCTCTTGTTCTTTTTGCTGAGGTGATTTTTTTCGTCTTGTCATTTTGTCCAGAGGAGAATAGATGAATGAGAGAACAAAATGCTAACAGGTTTACAACGTCCCCAGCAAATATACTGTATACAAATCAGAAAAGACCTGAAACCAGGGGAAAAGAAAGGGAAAGAAAGAAAAAAGAAAGAAAAAAAAGATAAAAACAAAAACAGAACAATACGAAAAAAGCAGAATGTGATCAAATATGATCAGGCTAGTGCATAGATCAGTGCCACACACTAGATTTTGGGCGTATTTTGGTCTGTTAGAAAAAAGTGCCTCCTAAAATTTTAAAGGAAGAAAGACATATCTGTACAAAATAAGGGTTGATATAGTGAAGGGATAGAAGATGACTGTAAAGATGAAAATTATAAAAGATTTTATAAAAGGACTTGATAAGATAAGAAGTTGTTTGAAAAAAGAAAGATTTAAAAAAAAAAAGAAAAAAGGGAGAGAATGTGATCAGGCAGGAGACTAGAACAGAGCCATACACTAGTGATTTAGGGTATATTTTGATCTGTTAGAAGAAACTGTATCTCAAAATTTTAAAGAGAAAACAACTTATATATATATGCCAAAAATAAGGTTAACTACTATGAAGGGATAAAATATGACTCTAAAAATGAAAAATAAAAAATGTTTTTGTTTTTTTTTTAAAAAAAGAGATTGATAAGATGTTGGTTGAAAAAGGGAAAAAGAAAAAAAAAACAGTTAACAAACATTAACTTTGATGAACTAACGAATCATGGTAAAAAAAAGCCATGAATTCTATGTGCAGTGTTCCCTTAGCGCTGGAGTTCTCCCGTTCTCCTTGATCAGTAAACTTGGTCTTGGCTTCCTGGCTATTCGTGCTGATCTTCTGGGGGAGAGGCCTGTTGCTGTGGTTTCCAAATGTCTTTGCGGGAGGCTGAATTGCCCCGCCCTTGTCGGTCCGGGCTAAGCAAGCTGCTCGGGTTTGATCTCAGGAGCTTTTGTTCCCTGCAAGCTCTCCATACAGCCTTGGAGGACCAGGGCAAAAATGGTGGCCTCCCAATCTCCACCCGGAGGAGCTGAGAATTCGGGGCCCCGCTCCTCAGTGCGCCCACAGAGAAAAGCAGTCACTCCCTTGTCCCCGGTCTCCGGCCGCACTCCGTGCTCACCCGGCCTGTGACCAAGCGTTGCTATCTCTGGCACCCGACCCCGTGTGGAGTCTCCAAACCCAGCAGATCCCTGCGGTGCGTTCCCGCGCCGCTCCTCCCCGGGAAGGAAGGGGAGTCTCCCCGGATCTGCCGCCTGTTGGGTCCCTGCTGCAGGAGCAGTGGCCCGACTGGGCCGCGGATCACAGTTTATGGCAACCCCGAGCTGAGAGCCCGCGCCTCGGCTCTGTCTCTGCAGCAGGCTTCCCCGCTCCGATACCTGGGAGCTCTGCTGCACTCAGGCACCCCCGGTCTTTCTGTGACCCCGAGGGTCCTGAGACCACACTGTCCCGGGAGGATTCCACTCCCCGCTTAGCCACTGCAGCGACGTCCCTCAGCGGAGCCGACTTCTAACAGTTCTGATTTTGTGCTCCGCGGCTCTATCCCTTGCCAGAAGCGGCCGGCGGAGGCCCATCCCCCGCCGTCTATCCTCCCGAATATCGCCTCGGATTCACTTCTCCGCACGTCCTACCTTCCAGAAAGTGGTCGCTTCTCTGTTCAGATAGTTGTTGCTACTCTCCTCTTTGATCTCCTGTTGAGTTTGTAGGTGTTCAGAATGGTTTGATCCCTATTCAGCTGAATTCCTGAGACCAGACGAAATCTAGGTCTCCTACTCCTCCGCTATCTTGCTCCACCCCCCCGGGATTGTTTTTCTTAATTTATCTTTCTGCTTCTTCATTATTAGTGTATAGAAATGCACCAATTTCTTGGTATTAATTTTGTATTTTGCAACTTTACTGAATTCATTTATTACGTCAAGTATTTTGTGTGTGTGTGTGTGTGTGGAGTCTTTAGGGTTTGCTATATGTAGTATCATGTCATCTGCAAATAGTATAAGTTTTACTTCTCCCTTACTGAATTGGATGCCTTTTATTTCTTTTTGTTGTCTACTTGCTGTCTATTCCAGTACTATGTGGAATAAAAGTGGTGAGTGTGGACATCTCTGTTTGGTTCCTGACTATAGAGGAAAAGTTCCAGTTTTTACCCATTCAGGATGATATTAGCTGTAGATTTTTCATAAATGGCCTTTATTATGTTGATGTATGTTCCCTCTAAGCGTACTTTGTTGAGGGTTTTTATCATGAATTGATAAAAGATGCCTTTTTGCATTTATTGAAATGATCATATGGTTCTTATCCTTTCTTTTATTAATGTGGTGTATCACATTGATTGATTTGTGAATATTGAAACCACCCTTGCCACAGGAATAAACTGCACTTGATTGTGGTGAATGATTTTTTTAATGTGTTGTTGGATTTGGTTTGCTAGAATTTCATTGGGAATTTTTGCATCCATGTTCATCAGGGATATTGTCCTGTGGTGCCCTTTTTTTTAATGGAGTTTTTATCTGGTTTTGGTATCAGGGTAATGCTGGCCTTGTAGAATGAATTTGGAAATTTTCCTTCCTTTTCACTTTTTTTGGAATAGTTTGAGATTTATAGGTATTAACTCTTCTTTAAATGTTTGATAGAATTTACCTGTGAAGCCATCTGGACCTGGACTTTTGTTTGTTGGGAGTTTTTTGATTACTGATTCAATTTCTTTGCTGGTTATTTGTCTGTGCAAGTTTTCTATTTCTCCCTGTTTCAGTTTTGGTAGTTTATATGTTCCTAAGAATTTATCCATTTCTTCCAAGTTGTCCAGTTTGTTGGCATATAGTTTTTCTTAATATTCTCTTAGAATTGTTTGTATTTCTGTGGTATTGATTGTTATTTCTCCTCTCTCATTTGTGATTTTATTTATTTAGGTCCTTTCTCTTTTCTTTTTGATAAGTCTGGCTAGAGGTTTATCAATTTTATTAATATTTTCAAAGAACCACCTCCTGGTTTCATTTATCTGTTTTATTTATTTATTTTTGTTTGTTTGGTTTTAGTTTCTATATCATTTATTTTGGCTCTAAGTTTATTATTTCCTTCCTTCCTTCTGCTGGCTTTAGCTTCTTTTACCGTTCTTTTTCTAGCTCCTTTAGGTGTAAGTTTAGGTTGTTTATTTGAGATTTTTTTCCTTCTTGAGATCGGTCTGTATTGCTGTATACTTCCCTCTTAGGACTGCCTTTGCTGTATCCCAAAGGTTTTAGTTCATTATGTTTTCATTTTCATTTGTTTCCACGTTTTTTTTTTTTTAATTTCTTCTTTGATTTCCTGGTTGACTCATTCATTGTTTAGTAGCATGTTGTTTAACTTCCATGTATTTGTGGTCTTTCCAAAGTTTTTCTTGTGGTTGACTTCTAGTTTCATAGTGTTGTGGTCAGAAAAGATATACAGTATGATGTAAATCTTTTTGAATTTGTTGAGGCCTGTTTTGTGATGTAATGTGTGATCTATTCTGGAGAGTGTTCTATGTGCACTTGAAAAGAATGTATATTCTGCTGTTTTAGGATGGAACACTCTGATTATATCTGCTATGTCTATCTGGTCCAGTGTATCATTCAAAGCCATTGTTCCCTTGTTGATATTCTGTTTAGATGATCTGTCCATTGATATAAGTGGGGTGTTAAGTTCTCCTAAAATTTTTGTATTACTATCAATGAGTTCCTTTATGTTTGTTATTAATTGTTTTATATATTAGGGTGCTCCCATGCTGGGTGCATAAATATTTACAATTGTTATATCTTCTTGTTGGATTGTCCCCTTTATGATTATATAATGCCCTTCTTTGTCTCTTGTTACAGTCTTTGTTTTGAAGTCCATGTTGTCCGATATAAGTATTGCTACTCTGGCTTTCTGTTGACATCCATTTGCATGGTAAATGTTTCTCCATCCCCTCACTTTCAGTCTGCAGGTGTCTTTAGGTCTAAAATGAGTCTCTTGTAGGCAGCATATAGATGAGTCTTATTTTTTTTATCCATTCTGACATCCTATGTCTTTTAGTTGGAGTGTTTAGTACATTTACATTCAAAGTAATTATTGATAGACATATTTATTGCCATTTTATTACTTGTTTTGTCATTGTTTCTGGATATTTTCTCTGATCCTTTCTTGTCTTTGTCACTTTTGGTCTCTCCTTTGCACTGAGAGTCCCCTTTAATATTTTTTGCAGGGCTTGTTTAGTGGTCATGAATTCCATTTGTTTTTGTGATTCTGGGAAACTCTTTATCTCTCCTTCCACTCTGAATGATAGCCTTGCTGGATAGAGTATTCTTGGCTTCAGATTTTTCCTATTCAGCACTTTGAATATATCATGTCACTTTCTTCTTCCCCTTGCCAAATTTCTGTTGAGAAATCTCCAGCTAACTTTATGGGTTTTCCCTTGTAAGTTAAGGACTTCTTTTGTCTTGCTGATTTTAAGATTTTTTTCTTTATCCCTATATTTTGCAAATATAATGTTATTTGGCAAATTTAATATGTCTTGGTGTTGGCCTGCTTTTTTTGATTTTGATAGGAATTCTCTGTGCTTCCTAGATCTGGATGTCTGTTTTCGTCCCCAGATTAGGGAAATTTTCTGCTATTATTTTTTGAAATAAATTTTCTAACCCCTTTTCTCTCTTCTTCTGGGACTCCTATAATATGAATGTTACTATGTTTGATGGAATCACTGAGTTTTATAATAAGTCTTTTCTCATGTTGCATAATTATTCTTTCTCTCTTTTGTTCAGGTTCATTATTTTCCATTATTTTGTCTTCTAGGTCACTACTTT
The DNA here is from genome assembly GCF_009762305.2 of Zalophus californianus. Lineage (NCBI taxonomy): Eukaryota > Metazoa > Chordata > Mammalia > Carnivora > Otariidae > Zalophus > Zalophus californianus. The sequence continues at coordinate 130,052,686 of NC_045598.1, forward strand.
ATTTCTCTGCTTCTTCCAGCTTGCTGTTCATTGCATCAAGCCTGTTTCTGATCTCATTTATTACACTCTTCATCTCTGACTGATTCTTCTTTAACTCTTTTATCTTTTTGTAAAGGTCTCACTGGTGTCTTTTATTCTTTTCTCGAGCCTGGTGAGTATCCTTATGATTATTCCTTTAAATTCTCTATCAGGCATGTTACTTATATCTGTTTTGCTTGGATCTCTGGCTGTGGCCTTATCTTGTTCTTTCATTTGGGATAAATTCCTCTGTCTTGGCATTTTGTCTGAGTTTCTGCATGTCTCCTGCTCCTGAAAGTAATGGCCTTGTGAAGAAGAGGTCATATAGTGCCCAGGGCCTGGCCCTTCAGGGAGTGTCTCTGTGTGTGCTCTGGGCACTCTGCTATTGTGTTTTTGCTCTTCTATCCTTCAGGCCAGTCATCTGTGGAGGCTCTCTTTGCCTGCTGTGGGCAGCATTTTGTCCCTGGCCTGAATGTGGTAAGTGTTAACTAGGTGTGCTCTGGTCTGCTTGTGAAATGAGACCTGACACTAACTCCACCAGAACTGGGGCCCTGTGGAACTCTGGTCCAGAGACATGGTGTGGGCAGGGGTTTGTGCTGGTCTACTGGGGGAGGGGGCCACTGCACTGGGACTAAGGCAAACTTGACTGAGAAGGGCAGTCCTGCCAGAGCAAAGGGTGGTGGGGCTTGGGGTAAGCAAGTTAGGCAGCCAATGTCAGCACTGTGCTGCTTCCTGCAGGTGGCTCTATGTTTATGCTGAGGGGAGAGGATGGGAAATGGCACTAGCCAACTCCTTTATTCCTGGAGTGGTATCTCTGTGAACACTTCCTCTCAGGGACATGCTCAGAGAAGAGCAAATAATTTTCCCTCTGTGTGCCGCAGGCATGCTTCTGATCACTGTTTCCACATTGTGCACTCCCTGGATTGTTTGCCTACCTTCTCTCAAGGAGCAGGGCAGTATCCTCCAGGCTCTATCCCAGCCAAGCCTACCAACCTTTAAAACTCCAGGCTTTAAGCCCTGCTGGTTGCAAGAACCCACAAAATTCAGCCTCCTTTGTTTTCCAAGCCAGCGGCTTTGGAAAATGTTCTGCTGTGCATTCCCCTGTGTGTTCCTCTCTCTCTCTCTTGCCCTTATCTATGACCAGAGCTCCCTCCCCTCTGTAGCACCTACTATCCGTTTCTCTCCTAAACCGTGTCTTTGCGCTTCTTACCTTCTTTGATGTGGCCTTTTCTTTCCCTTTAGTTGAGTTTGTTCTGTCAGTCTTCAGTTCAATTTCTGGGGTATTTAGGATGATTTGATAGTTATCTAGTTGTGTTGGAGGGACAAGATGAGCCTAGGGTCCTCCTACTCCATCACCATCTTTCTCTCTTTATTAAAACCTTTTAAAGAGTAGAAGGTTTTAATTTTGATGAAGTACAAATAGTCAATTTAATTTTTAGTGAATTGTGCTTTCTGTTCTATCTTTAAGAAATTTTAGCCTAACCCAGGAATCAGCAAACTGTGACCTGTAGTCCAGATCTGGCCTGCTGACTGTTTTTGTATGATTTCTGTGCTAAGAATTATTTTAATTGACATTTTTTAGATAACTGTAGATTCATGTGCAGTTGTAACAAACTGTAGCAAGGTGTCCATGAACATTTTCCTTAGTTTCTCCCAATGGTAAGAGTTTTTTAAAATTAAAATTTTAAAATTTAAAATTAAAACATCACAACCAAGATATTGACATTGACACAATCCACAAACCTTATGCAGATTTCCAGTTTTACTTGTGCTCATTTGTGTGTGTAAGAATGGTTTTTTCATTTTTTTCATGTAATCACAAAGGAATTATATTTTCTTGTGAAACTGTTTTTTTTTAAATTTTTTATTGTTATGTTAATCACCATATATTACCTCATTAGTTTTTGATGTAGTGTTCCATGATTCATTGTTTGTGCATAACACCCAGTGCTCCATGCAGAATGTGCCCTCTTTGGTTTTTTCATTTTTAAGTAAACTCTGTGCCCAGTGTGGGGCTCAAACTCATGACCTTGAGATCAAGAGTTACATGCTCTACCAACTGAGCCAGTCAGGCACAGTTTTTTACATTTTTAAATGGTTGAACAAAATCAAAAGAATACTATTTCTTGATGTATGAGTATTGTATGAAATTCACATTTTAGTTTCCATAACTTTTATTGGAGCATAGTTACATTCATTCGTTTATGTATTGTCTATGGCTGCTTTTACCCAATGATAGAAGAATGGAGTAGTTGTGACAGAGACCATATGTGGTCATCTCATTGCTTTCCACTGCTGCTCAGTGAACTATGAATTGCAGTGATGCAGTTATAACTTGACAGCATTTTTTGTACCATATATCACTGTAAAATGACATTATATTTACTTTTTAATTACCAGTGCATCCCCATCGTGTTAGAACAAGAAGAGAAAGGTAGACTTTGAATATCATGCTTATAAGGCACAATGGAGGTTAGATTAGCTTGTTAACAAACCGTATGTTTGTTACCATAGCATTGTATTTATTGTGCAATGACACCACAGTTGCACTGAAAGACTGTGATATACATTGACTTTGTCAGACTATCACAATATTTCCAACTCACAGGAAAGAAATAGGAAAAATTAGAAAATTCAATGTGGAATATCTCATCATGGCAAAATTTCTTTCCAAAAATTAAAAATAAGGCTGCAACCAAAATAAGTTTTTGAGTGGCCCATTTGTTAGCCAAACAATCATTTCTGATGGTGAATTAATTAAATCATGTTTGTGACATTTGAAGAAAAAGTGTGTCCAGAGAAAACATTTGTTTAAGTTAATTAATCTTTTGGCAAAAGCAATTTCTCAAAGACTTGAGGACATTAAGAGTAACAACAGTAGTCAGTTAAGAAAGAAGGCAAATTATTTCAAGTGGTTTTCCTTGGCTTCTGATGAGTTAAAAATATTATTGACATTTCTCAATCATTTCTGTTATTCAAAGATTAAATACCAAGTTTGAAATGATAAAGTATTAGCCCTATGAATAGTTTGCATGGAATAGCTACAGGTGAGAATATTTTCAAGTAAGTTATGAAATGCTAATACAATACAACCTGAAAATGATATCTTCTAAAAATATGTTACAACTGATAGTGGTAAAAATACCTGTGAAGCAGGAAAGTTTTGGCTGGACAAATTAACAAAGTTTTTGAAAACAAAAGCTGTTTAAAGTCTTTGGTTATTCAGTCGTACTTCACAGGAATTATTTCAGTCTATCATTTGTTACTGAACCGGTAGTGTTAACAGTGGACTTCATTCACTCTTGTGACTTAACCACTATGAGTTCTGTGAATTTTTGTCAGAAATAGAAGTGAAATATCCTAGCTTGCTCTTCTGCATAACAGTTCAATGATTTAGCAGTGGTAATGTTTTATTGTGGTTTTTTTGAGCTCAAGGCCAAAATTGAAATTTTTCTGAAAGAGAAGAATCTCTTTGGATTACTATTATCAAGCACTGAATAGCTTTGCAAATTGGCTTTTGCTGCAACTTATAAATTTTATTAGTGAGTTTAACCTAAAATTACAAGGCAAACAGTGCTTACGTGAGTAACTTGTACTAAGGCAAAGTCATCTTGGTTTTTGTCGTTTGAATCACAAGTAATGTCAAGCTACTTTATATACTTTCTGTACTGTTGAAAGTTAAAACAAGAAATGAGATCTTCATTCCTACACAAATTTGTAGCAGATATTTTTCCCAGCAGGATTTTTTGGCCTATGATGCAAATGTATAAAGATAAATATACTCAATTAAAACCATATAATTAGAATGATGATCAACATCAGTATTTGGTAGTACCGATCTTTGTGAAAGACATTTTCAAAGTTAAAAAAAATCTATAAAATCTCATTAGAGATCAACATTAACAGGTGCACATTACAATTATTTTTTTAAATTTATTTTTTATATTGAGATATAAAGTACACATCATAAAATTCATCATTTTAAAGTATACAATTTTGTAGTTTTTAGTATTTTCACAAAATTGTACAATTACTATCTAATTCTACCACATTTACTTCCATACCAAAAAAAACTCTCATACCCATTAGTAGTCATTAATTTCCGCCCTCCCCCCATCCCTTGCAACCACTACTTTTTGTCTCTATGGATTTGCTTATTCTGAACATTTCATATAAATGAAATCATGTAAATGGCCATTTGTATCTGGCTTCTTTCACTTAGCATGTTTTCAAGATTTATCCAGTGGTATCCAGTTTCATTACTTACATTCCTTTTCCTGGTTGAGTAACATTCCATTGTATGTGTATACCACATTTGTCCAGTCATTAGTTGATGGATATTTGGGTTGTTTACATGTTTTTTTGCCATTATGAATAGTACTCCTAGGAGCATTCATGCACAAGATTTTGTTTGAGTACCTATTTTCAATATTTTTTTGGTATATACTTCATAGTGGAATTTCTGGGTGTTGTGGGTTAAATTTTATTTTCCCAAAAGATATTTTGTTGTCCTAACCTTTGGTACCTGTGACATGACCTTATTTCAAAATAGGGTCTTTTCAGATATAATCAAATGAAAGATGAGGTCATACTGGATTAAGGTGAACTCTAATCAAGTGATGGATGTCCTTATAAGAAGAGGGAGGTTTGGACAGAGAGACAGACATACACAGAGAGGAGGCCGCTATGTGAAGACAGAAACACAAATTGAAGTGATACAACTCTAAGCCAAGGAAGGCAGGGATTGCTGACAACCACCAGAAGCTAGAAGAGACAAGGAAGGATTCTTTCCTAGCATTTTCAGAGGGAGTGTGGTCTGAAATCACACTTTGATTTTGAATTTCTAACCTTCATAAATGTAAAACAATAAATTTCTACTGTAAGTCATCCAGTTTATGGTAATTGTTATGGAAGACCTAGGAAACTAATACACTGGGTCATATGATAATTCTATGTTTAACTTTTTAGAAATGTCAAACTGATTCAATAGCAGGTGTACCATTTTACAATCCCATCAGCAATGTTTGAGGGCTCCAGTTTCTCCACATCCTCATCAACAAATGTTTTCTTTCTTTTTTTTTAAATTATAGCCATTTTAGTGGGTGTGAAGTACTAGCTCATTGTGGTTTTGATTTGCATTTCCTTAATGAGCAATGATGTTCAGCATCTTCATTCTCTTGCATGTTGATATTCAGTTGTCCCAGCATCATATGCTGAAAAGATTATTCTTTCTCCATTCAATGATCTTGGTACCTCTATCTAAAGCCAATTGACTATAGATGTATGTGTTTACTTCTGGAATCTCAACTTTATTCCTTTGATCTATATATATCTTTATGCCAGTATCACACTGTCTTGATTACTATTGCTTTGTAGTAGAATTTGAAATCAGAAAGTGTGAATCTCCCAACTTTGCTCTTATTTTTCAGGAGTGTTTTGCCTATTCTGGGTCCTTTGTAATTCCAAATGAATTTTAGGATCAGCTGTATAGTTCTGTAAAAGAAAAGGCAGTTTGAATTTTAAAAGGGATTGTGTTGAATCTCTGGATCAGTTTGGGGAATATTGGTATTTTAACAATATTAAATGCTCCAATCAATGAAAACAGGATGTCTATCTACCACTTATTTATGTCTTTAATTTCTTTCAGTGATATTTTGTAATTTTCAGTGTAAATTCTTATACTTCTTATGTTAAGTTATACCTAAATATTTGGTTTTTATTTGATGTTTTTGTAAATGAATTTGTTTTCTTCATTTTCAGACTGTTTGTTGACAGGGTATAACTGATTTTTGTGTATTGATCTTACATCCTGAAACTTTGCTAACCTTATTTATTAGTTCTAATAGATTTTTCTTTTCTTTTTTATTTATTAAGGTAAAATTGTTATACAACATTATGTTTCAGGTGTACATTATAGTTTGACATCTGTATACACTACAAAGTTATCACCACTAAAAATCTAGTTATCATCCATCACTATACAATTGACCCCCTTTATTCATTTCACCCACTCTCCACACCCCTTCCACTTTGGATGTATGTGTTACCACTTTGGTAACCCGCATCCTAGTCTCTGTATCTATGAGTTTATTTTTGTTTTATTTTGTTTCATTTGTTCTTTTGTTTTTTGTGTGTGTTTTTTTTCCACTATTTTTTATGAGTGAAATCATGTTGTCTTTCTCCATCTGACTTATTTCACTTAGCACAATAACTTCAAGGTTCATCCATGTTGCCACAAATGATTGTGTTCCTTTTTTTATGGCTGAGAAGTGTTCCATTCTATATTTCACATTTTCTTTTTTTTCTTTAAAGATTTTATTTATTCATTAGAGAGAGAGAGAGAAGGAGAGTGCACAAGCAGGGGCGAGGAACAGAGGGAGGAGAAGCAGACTCCCCACTGATCAGGGAGCCCAATGTGGGGTTTGACCCCAAGACCGTCCCTGGGATCATGACCTGAGCTGAAGGCAGACACTTAGCCAACTGAGCCACCAGGCACTCCTATACTCCACATTTTCTTTCTCCATTCATTTATTGATGGGCATTTAGGTTGTTTCCATTTCTTGGCTATTGCAAATAATGCTACAATTTGAATATAGGGGTGCATATATCTTTTTGAATCAGCATTTTTTATTCTTTGGATAAATCCCCAGAAGTGGAAGGTCTAGATCATATGGTAGTTCTAACCTTAGTTTTTTTTGAGGCATCTACATACTGTTTTTCATAGTGTCTATACCAATTTACATTCCCATCAACCATTACGATGGTTCCCTTTTCTCCACATCCTCTCCAACTCTTATTATTTCTTTTCTTTTTGATAATAGCCATTCTAACTGGTGTGCGGTGATAGCTCATTGTGGTTTTGATTTGCATTTCCCTAATAATTAGTGTTGTTGAAGATCTTGTCGTGTGTCTGTTAACTATCTGTATGTCTTCTCTGGAAAAATGTCTGTTTAGCTCCTCTGCCCATTTTCAATCAGTTTTTGTTGTTGTTGAGTTGTATGAGTTCTTTATATATTTTTGATATTAAGCCCTTGTCAGATATATGATTTGGAAGAATAACTTCCCATTCAGTAGTTTGTCTTTTGGTTTTGATAATGGTCTCTTTTGTGTAAAGAAGTTTTTTGGTTTGATGTAATTCCGTTTGTTTATTTTTGCTTTTGTTTCCCTGGTCTTTGGAATCAGAATCACAAAAATATCACTAAGAACAATGTCAAGGAGCTTACTGCCTATGTTTTCTTCTAGGAATTTTATGGCTTCAGGTCTTAAATTCAAGTCTTTAATCCATTTTGAGTTAATTTTAATGTATGATGTAAGATAGTTTAGTTTCATTCTTTTGCATGTTGCTGTCCAGTTTTCCCAACACCATTTATTGGAGAGACTGTCCATTCTCCATTGTATGTTCTTGGCTCCTTGGTGGTAAGTTAATTGTCCATAAAAGTGTTGGCTTGATTCTGAGCTCTCTATTCTGTTCCATTGGTTTGTGTGTCTGCTTTTATGCCAATACCATACTGTTTTGATTACTATAGCTTTGTAGTATAGTTTAAAATTAAGAAGTGCAATACCTTCTGCTTTGTTCTTCTTTCTCAAGATTGCTTTGGTTATTTGTGGTTCCATACAAATTTTATAATTATTTGTTCTAATTCTGTGAAAAATGCCATTGGAATTTTGATAGAGATTGCCTTGAAACTGGCCTACTTTGGGTAGTATGGACACTTTAACAATATTACTTTTTCTATTCCATAAGCATAGAATATCTTTCCATTTACTCATGTCTTCTTCAATTTTTTCACTACTGTCTTATAGTTCTTAGTGTATAAGTCTTTTATATCATTGATTAAATTAATTCCTGGGTATTTTACTCTTTTTGATTTCTTAATTTCTCTTTCTGATAATTCATAGATATTAGCGGAAGATTTTGTGGGAAGTTTTGTGATTACTAACTAAATCTCTTGTTATATGTGTATTCAGGTTTTTAATTTCTTCTTTTTTTTGAATTTTGAGATTTTTCATTTGAAGGTAAATCTTAATGCTATTAATTTCACAAATATGCTAATTTAAATACCCAATTCTATTTATCTAAAACACACATTGCAAACATACAAATATCTATTGTCTCCACATGTCAGAGCCCCTTCATTTCATGGGTTGGAAATGTGGAGAATAGATTCCCCTTAAACTTCAAGTCAGCTGGTGTTTCTTTACAGTTAACTTTAGCAAAATTCATACAAAATAGTAATTAACAATGATCTTCTTTACTTGTTAACTCACAAGGAAACACCTTCAAAACTGCATTTTGTTAAAGTTTCTGTACTAAAATGTAGAAAAACTGAACTACACAAATATTGAAAAGTTAAAAATTCCTTAATTTTTTATTCCTGGTACCACTACCACAATTTACAGGGCAATATACCTGATGTAATGAAAAGAAAAAGAAAATGACAAAGCTACAACAGAGAAAAGACCTCAGGAATGTACATGTAATTGACACTACATTGCATTAATCAGTAGCTGCACTTTTTGCAAACTGTGACTATGACAGTCCTGAACAAGAAGGGTTTCCTGTTTAAGCTGCAGTAACTTTTCTGACTATGGATCATCGTTCCTTCTGTGGCAGATTTTTACAGTTCCCCTAATGCCTGTGGGACGACTGTCTCAAAGCAACCTGCAGCTTTCCTGACCACTCCTTGCTGTCTCTCTTGCTAAGAGCTGTAGCCCTTTTCTTCTGAATTTTTTTTAGAAACTTCTGCTACCATATCCACCACTTCCACCACCGGATCCATAACCACCACCATGGGGACTGCCTGAGCTTCTTCCACCAAAACTGCCCCCCTTCATGGGTCCATAATTTGATTGCTGTTGTCCACTATAATTTCCAAAATCATTATAGTTCCCACCACCACAATAGTTACCACCTCCAAAAGTTCCTCCTTCATTGTAACCATCATATCCTCCACCACCACCTCCATATCTGCCTCCTTGGTTTCCATATCCTGGTCCACCACCACCATAGCCTCCTCTACTACTATAACCAGGACCACCACCAGTTGCCACCATCACCTCCAAATCCATTATATCCACCATCACCTCCTCCATAACTACCTCTGCTGCCACCACCTCCACCACCATAGCCTCCTCTTCCACCGAAGTTTCCACCATGGCCAAAGTTACCACCACCTCCAAAGTTTCCTCCATGACCCATGAAGTTGCCAGACTACTTTGAAAAGTATGGCAAGATTGAAACCATAGAAGTTATGGAAGACAGGCAGAGTGGAAAAGAGAGAGGATTTACTTTTGTAACTTTTGATGATCATGATACAGTTGATAAAATTGTTCAGAAATACCACACTATTAATGGGCATAATTGTGAAGTGAAAAAAGCCCTTTCTAAACAAGAAATGCAGTCTGCTGGATCACAAAGAGGTCGTGGAGGTGGCTCTGGCAACTTAATTTCTTCTCGAGTTAGTTTTGGTAGTTTGTGTCTTTCTAGGAATTTTTCCATTTTATTTATCTAATTTGTTGACATTCATTATATTCCCCAATACTCCTTTATATATGTATGTGTTCAGTAGGAATGTTTCCCCTTTTATTCATAGTTTTAGTAATTTGAGTCTTCTCTCTTTTTTTCCTTTGTTAAAGATCTGTCAAAATTATTGATCTTTTCATAGAACAAACTTTTGGTTTCATTGATTTTCTCTATTTTTCTATTCTCTATTTCATTATTTTAGTTGTGCTTTTTATTATTAGATTATTGACTTGAAATTAAAAAAATAGGCATGTACAGCTATAAAGTTATTCCTGAACACTGCTATTGCTGCATTCCATAGATTCTGGCATGCTGTATATTCATTTTCTTTCATTTCAAACTATATTTAAAATTCCCTTGATTTCTTCCTTGATCCATTGGTTAAAAGTGCACTGTTTAGTTTCCACATATTGTAAATTTCTCAAATTTTCTTCTCTGGATTTTTCCTCTCAAACTATTGTTAGAGAGTATGCTTTGTTTGATTTCAATATTTTAAAATTTATTGAGACTTGTTATATGGCCTAACATGTTATTTATAATGGAGTATGTTCCATGTGAATTGGAGAATGTGTATTCTGCTGTTCTATAGATGCTTGTTAGATCTAGTTGGTTTATATTGTTCAACCTGTGATTTCTTTGCTGATTTTTTGTATAGTTGTTCTATCCATTTTTGAAAGTGGGATATTGAGGTCTCCAGCCATTGTTGAATTGTCTATTTCTTCTTTCAATTCTGACAGTTTTATTTCATATAAGTTGGGATGGTTATTGGGTGCATATATATTTATAATTGCTATATCTTCTTGATGGATTCATGCTTTTATCATTATGTCTTTCTTTGACTCTAGTAACAATACTTGTCCTAAAGTCTAATTTGTCTAATATTAGTGTAGACTCTCTAGTTCTCTTTTGCTGACAATTTGCATTGTACATATTCTTCCATCATTTTACTTTCAGCGTATTTTTGTCTTTGAAATTAAAGTGTCATGTAGTCAGTATATAGTTAGATCATGATTTATTTATTTATTTATTTAATTGTTTTTGGAGAGGGAGAGGGAGGGGGAAGAGGCAGAAGGAGAGGGAAAGAGAGAATATTAAGCAGGCTCCATGCCCAGTGTGGAGCCTGACTTGGGGCTCGATCTCACAACCCTGAGATCATGACCTGAGCTGAAATCAAGAGTCAGACACTTAACTGACTAAACCACCCAGGTGCACCTAGATCAATTTTTTAAAATCAAGTCTGCCAATTTCTGACTTTTAAATGGAGAACTTCATCCATTTACATATAATATAATTATTGTTAAGGTTAAAATTTATACTTTCCATTTTGCTACTTGTTTTTTATATTTCCTTTTCCCCCTCAGTTCCTTCATTAATGTTGTCTTTTGTGTAAAATAGATATTTTCTAACATATTTCAATTCCCTTGTGATTTTTTTGGTATATATACTTTTAATTTTTTTTAATTTGAATGTACTTGACACACAATGTTACATTAGTTTTAGGTGTGCAGTATAGTGATTCAACATCTCTACATGTTATGGTTGCTCACCACAAATATAGCTACCATCTGTTACCATTCATTGTTGTTACAGTATCAATGACTATATTCCTTATGATGTACCTTTTATTACCATGACTTATTCATTCTATAACTAGAAGCCCGTATCTCCCACACCCCTTCCATTTTGCTCATCCTCCCCTTCCCTCTGGCAACCATCAGTTTGTTCTTTTTATTTATATGTCTGATTCAGTTTTCTGTTTATTTATTTGCTTTGTTTTTTAGATTCTACATATGAGTGAAATTATATGGTATTTGTCTTTCTCAGTCTGACTTATTTCCTTTGCATAATGCCTCTAGGTCCATTCATGTTGTCTCAAATGGCATGATCTTAGTCTTTTCTAAGGCTGTGTAGTAGTCCATGTATGCACACACATATGCATACACACACACACACACACACACACAACCACATTTTCCTTATCCATTCATTTATTGATGAACACTTAGGTTGCCTCTCTATCTTGGTAATTGTAAATAATGTTTCAATAAACATAAGGATGTATACACTTTTTTGGATTAGCATTTTCATTTTCTTTGGGTAAATATCCAATAGTGGAATTTTTGCATTAATTATTTCTATTTTATTTTTTTTGAGGAAACTCCATACTGTTTTCCACAGTGGCTGTACCAATTTACATTCCCACCAACAGTGTACACGGGTTCCTTTTTCTCCACATTCTTGCCAAAACTTGTTATTTCTTTTTTATTTTAGCTATTCTACCAGGTATAAGGTGATATTTCTTTGTGGACAAATTCAAGTGAGATCAAATAAATGCAAGCATTTTGAGTGGAGTCTTCCAGGGAACCACCAGACAGGTCAAATATTACTTTTTTGAGAAGGAATTTTGTTCTACTCCCTCTGTAACTGGGAATGTGAGCTGTGATTTTTTTCAAGACTAACTGGGCTGGGATATGGGACTAGTGCAAGTTAAAACAAAGTTCAATTTCTTACTGAGATTTAGCTGTTTTTCTTGATTAGATGCTTCCTGGATTGCTACAAGCCTTTTGTTAATTTCCAGAGTTCTGAAAAAGTTAATTTTGACAGGATTTTGGGCCATTTTTTGGTTGCTTTTATGGAGGGCTAAACTTTTGGAGGTACTTACTCTGCCAGTTTTGTTGATGTTACTCTGCAATTGGTTTTGATCTTAGAGAACACTAACTTTGACATCCAACTAAGTGAAGTATTATCCCCCCCCAAATTCTGTTATTCATATTCATATCCATATTGTGGACCAGTACTACAAAAAATTGCACTGTTATCATGGTTATATTTTGAATTTCTTCATAACATAATAAAAAATAAAAAAATGAATTTCTTCAAAAAATTTGTGGAAATATGTTTTCTTTCTTGCTATATAAGGAGCTATTCAGTATTCTCATTTTTTCCCTCTTGGTCCAAAGCTTAAAATATTTACTATCTGGCCCTTTAAGGAAAAAGTTTGCTGACTTCTGGTCTAATCCAAGGTCCAGAGATTTCCTTCTGTGTTTCTTCTAGAAGTTTTATAGTTTTAGGTTTCCCATTTAGATCTATTATCCATTTTGAGTTATTTTTTTATTGTTAGATATGGATCGACATTCATTTTTTCTATATGGATATGCAGTTATTCCATCACACTTTGTTGAAATAGCTGCTTTTCTCCACTACATTGTCTTTGCACCTTTGTCAAAAATCAGTTATCTATGTGTGGGTTTATTTCTGGGACTGTATTCTTTTCCTTCAATCTATTTGTTTTATATTTATGGCAGTACAGTGCTGTTTTGATTACTACAGATTCATAATAATTCTTGAAATAGGTAGTATAAGTTCTCCAACTTTATTATCACTTTTTTCCCCCAGAACTGGCTATTCTAGGTCTAGGATTTTTTTTTAAGGTCTTTAACATTTTTATATGCAATTTAGAATTAGTTTGTCAATTTCAACAAGAAAGTCTTGCTGAGATTTTTATTGGGATTATGTTGAATATATATATCAATTTGAGGAGAGTTTACATCTTAACAATATTGAGTCTTTGGACCTATGAACAAGGCATATCTCTTCATCTGTTTAGGTCTTCTTTGATTCTCTCAGCAGTATATTATTTCTAACTCCAGGGTCTTGGAAATTAAGGACTACACATACTACAGTACTAAACATAAACATGGGAACTCTGATTTTTGAGACAGGTTGCCTGGTTTTAAATTTCGACTTCACTATTTGCCGGTTGTGTGATCTTGGGAAACTCCTTGACTTCTTTGCTTCAGTTTACCATTTATAAAATGGGGGAGTGATAGTACTTATTCACAGGATTAATATGAGTTAATATATATAAATTGCTTAGGATACTTCCTAGCACAGAGTAATTAATATGTAAAGATCAGCTTTTGTATGGTGTGATAAGGAATTCATATATACATTTGATTAATACCATTAATACTGAGGGATGCTATACCTAAAACTTCTTATTGTACATGGGCAAATAGAAATTAAAGATATAGCAAGTGGCAATAATTCCAAAAACATTTTTCTTGAACCACAATCTTTATTTTTTCAAATTTTATTTAAATTCTAGTTAGTTAACATGGTAGAATTCAGTGTTTCAGTAGTAGAATTCAGTGGTTCATCACTTACATACAACACCCAGTGACCATCATAACAAGTGCCTTCCTTAATACCTATCACTCAGGGGCACCTGGGTGGCTCAGTTGGTTTAGCGGCTGCCTTCAGCTCAGGCCATGATCCCAGGGTCCTGGCATCGAGCCCCGCGTCAGACTCCCTGCTCAGTGGGGGCCCTGCTTCTCCCTCTGCCTCTGCCTGCTGCTCTGCCTATCTGTGCTCTCTCTCTCTGTCTCTGTCAAATAAATAAATAAAGTCTTTTTTTTTTAAAAGATGTGATCTTAAAAAATAAATACCTATCACCTATCTAGCCCATCCCCCACCTCCCTCCTTCCCTCCATCAACCCTCAGTTTGTTTCTTATGGTTTGCTTCCCTCTCTCTCTTTTTCCTTCCCATTTGTTCATCTGTTTTGTTTTTATAATTACACATATGAGTGAAATAATATGATATTTGTTTTCTCTGACTGACTTATTTCACTTAGCATAATACATTCTAGCCCCATCCACATCACTGCAAATGGCAAGATTTCATTTTTTTTGATGGCTGAGTAGTATTCCGTTGTATATATACACACATCTCCTTTATCCATTCATCAGTTGATGGACATTTGGGCTCTTTCCATAATTTGGCTATTGTTGATAATGCTACTATAAATATTGAGGTGCCTGTACCCCCTTCAAATCTGTATTTTTGTATCCTTTGGGTAAATACCTAGTAGTGCAATTGCTGGATTGTAATGTAGTTCTATTTTTACCTTTTTGGGGAATCTCCATACTTTTTTCCAGAGTGGCTGCACCAGTTTGCATTCCCACCAAGAGTGCAAGAGGGTTCCCCTTTCTCGGTATCTTCACATCTTCACCAACACCTGTTGTTTCCTGTGTTGTTAATTTTAGTCATTCTGACAGGTGTAAGGAGGTATCTCATCATGGTTTTGATTTTTATTTCCCTGATGATGAGTGATGTTGAGCATCTTTTCATGTGTCTGTTGCCCATCGGGATGTCTTCTTTGGAAGAGTGTCTTTTCAAGTCTTCTGCCCATTTCTTAACTGGATTCTTTGTTTCTTGGGTGTTGAGTTTGATAAGTTCTTTATAACTAAAAGCTTTATTTGCTGTTCTTTTCTAGCTCCTTTAGGTGTGAGGTTAGGTTGTGTATTTGAGACATTTCTTGCTTCTTGAGGTAGGTCTATATTGCAATTTATTTCCCTCTTAGGACTGCCTTTGCTGCACAAAAATGGGATGATTATTAAATGAAATTAGATGATATTGCATATGTAAAGTTCTTAGCATACACCTGGTATATTGCTGTTGTGATTAAATAAAAACTGGGAAACAACTTGAAAATATAAGGTATAGTAAAGGCAGGTGGTAGATATGTTATCCATGGATAACAAACAGGGACAAAGAATTATAAGACATACTCTTTTCTCTAAAAATGGTAGTTTTGTTTTAAGATTTATTTATTTATCCGACAGAATGAGAGAGCAGGGGAGCACAAGCAGTGGGAGCGGCAGAGGGAGAGGGAGAGGGAGATAGAGAAGCAGGCCCCCTGCGGAGCAGGGAGCCTGAAGCAGGGCTCAACCCCAGGACCCTGGGACCACGACCCGAGCTGAAGTCAGTCGCCTAACCAACTGAGTCAGCCACCCAGGTGCCCTAAAAATGGTAGTTTTTATAAGACTTTTTTATATGGTAGGAGAGGCAGAGCATGATGGTGGAGGAGTAGGAGACCTGGATTTCGTCTGGTCTCAGGAATTCAGTTGAATGGGGATCAAACCATTTTGAACACCTATGAACTCAACAGGAGATCGAAGAAGAGAGTAGCAACAACTCTGAACAGAGAAGCGACCACTTACTGGAAGGTAGGACGTGTGGAGAAGTGAATCCGAGGCGATATTCGGGAGGATAGATGGTGGGGGAGGGGATCTCTGTCGGCTGCTTCTGGCAGGTGATAGAGCCGCGGAGCACAAAATTGGAACTTTTAGAAGTCGGCTCCGCTGAGGGACGTCACTCCAGTGGCTAAGCGGGAGGTGGAACCCTCATGGGACAGTGTGGTCTCAGGACCCTCGGGGTCACAGAAAGACCGGGGGTGCCTGAGTGTGGCAGAGCTCCCAGGTATCAGAGCGGAGAAGCCGGCTGGAGAGACGGAGCCGAGGCGTGGGCTCTCAGCTCGGGGTTGCCATAAACTGTGATCCGCGGCCCAGTCGGGCCACTGCTCCTCCAGCAGGGACCCAACAAGCGGCAGAGCCGGGGAGACTCCCCTTCCTCCCCCGGGAGGAGCAGCGTGGGAGCACACCACAGGGATCTGCTGGGTTTGGAGACTCCACACGGGGTTGGGTGCCAGAGATAGAAACGCTTGGTCACAGACCAGGTGAGCACGGAGTGCGGCCGGCGACCGGGGAGACGGGAGTGATTGACTGCTTTTCTCTGGGGGCGCACTGAGGAGCGGGCCCCGAGTTCTCGGCTCCTCTGGGAGGAGACTGGGAGGCCACCATTTTCACTCTCATCCTCCAAAGCTGTACCGAGAGCTTGCAGGGAACAAAAGCTCCCGAGAGCAAACCCGAGCAGATTGCTTAGCCTGGACCAGCAAGGGTGGGGCAATTCCGCCTCCAGTAAAGACATTTGGTAACCACGGCAATAGGCCTCTCCCCCAGAAGATCAGCACGAACAGCCAGCCAAGACCAAGTTTACCGATCAAGGAGAATGGGAGAACTCTAGCGCTAGGGGAATACTGCACATAGAATTCATGGCTTTTTTACCATGATTCATTAGTTTTTCAAAGTTAATTTTTTAACCATTTTTTTTTGAATTTTTCTTTTTCCCTTTTTCAACCAACATTTTATCAATCCCTTTTTAAAAAGAATTTTTTATTTTTCATTTTTAGAGTCATAGTCTCTCCCTTCATAGTAGTTGCCCTTATTTTTGGCATATATATATAAGTTGTTCTCTCTTTAAAATTTTGAGATACAGTTTCTTCTAACGGATCAAAATATACCCTAAATCTCTAGTGTATGGCTTTGTTCTAGTCTCCTGCCTGATCACATTCTCTCCCTTTTTTTTTTAAATTTTCTTCTTTCTTTTTTCAAACAACTTCTTATCAATTCCTTTTATAAAATCTTTTGTAATTTTCATCTTTACAGTCATCTTCCATCCCTTCATTGTATCAACCCTTATTTTGTACATATATAAGTCTTTCTTTCTTTACAATTTTAGGAGGCACTATCTTCTAACAGACCAAAATACACCCAAAATCTTCTGTGTGGCACTGATCTATGCACTAGCCTGATCATATTTGATCGTATTCTGTTTCTTTTTTGTTTTGTTCTGTTTTTGTTTGTTTTTATCTTTTTCTTTTTCTTTTTCTTTTCTTTCTTTCCCTTTTTTTCCCCTGGTTTCAGGTCTTTTCTGATTTGTTTAGAGTATATTTTCTGGGGACGTTGTTAACCTGTTAGTATTTTGTTCTCTCATTCATCTATTCTCCTCTGGACAAAATGACAAGATGAAAGAAATCACTTCATTAAAAAGAACAAGAGGTAGTACCGTCTGCCAGGGACCTACTCAATATGGACATTAGTACGATATCGGACCTAGAGTTCAGAATCATGATTTTAAAGATACTAGCTGGGCTTGAAAAAAGCATGGAAGTTATTAGAGACACCCTTCCTGGAGAAATAAAAGAACTAAAATCTAACCAAATCGAAATCAAAAAGGATATTAATGAGGTGCAATCAAAAATGGGGGCACTAACTGCTAGGAAAAATGAGGCAGAAGAGAGAATCAGTGATATAGAAGACCAAATGATGGAAAATAAAGAAACTGAGAAAAAGAGAGATAAACAACTACTGGATTACGAGGGCAGAATTCGAGAGATAAGCAATACCATAAGACGAAACAACATTAAAATAATTGGGATCCCAGAAGAAGAAGAAAGAGAGAGAGGGGCAGAAGGTATATTGGAGCAAATTATAGCAGAGAACTTCCCTAATTGTGGGGAAGGAAACAGGCTTCAAAATCCAGGAGGCACAGAGAACCCCTCTCAAAATCAGTAAAAATAGGTCAACACCCCGACATCTAATAGTAAAACTTACGAGTCTCAGAGACAAAGAGAAAATCTTGAAAGCAGCTCAGGAGAAGAGATATGTAACCTATAAAGGTAGGAACATTAGATTGGCAACAGACCTATCCACAGAGACCTGGCAGGCCAGAAAGGACTGGCATGATATCTTCAGAACACTAAACAAGAAAAATATGCAGCCAAGAATACTATATCCAGCTAGGCTCTCATTGAAAATTGAAGGAGAGATAAAAAGCTTCCGGGACAAACAAAAACTAAAGGAATTTGCAAATACGAAACCAGCCCTCCAAGAAATATTGAAAGGGGTCCTCTAAGCCAAGAGAGAGCCTAATGGCAGCATGGACCAGAAAGGAACACAGACAATATACAGTAACAGTCACCTTACAGGCAATACAATGGCACTAAATTCATATCTTTCAATAGTTACCCTGAATGTAAATGGGCTAAATGCCCCAATCAAAAGACACAGGCTATCAGATTGGATTAAAAAACAAGACCCATCCATATGCTGTCTGCAAGAGACTCATTTTAGATCCAAAGACACCCCAACATTGAAAGTGAAGGGGTGGAAAACCATTTACCATGCTAATGGACACCAAAAGAAAGCTGAGGTGGCAATCCTTATATCAGACAAATTAGATTTTAAAACAAAGACTGTAATAAGAGATGAGGAAGGACACTATGTCCTACTTAAAGGGTCTATCCAACAAGAAGATGTAACAATTGTAAATATCTATGCCCCTAACATGGGAGCAGCCAATTATATAAGGCAATTAATAACAAAAGCAAAGAAACACATTGACAACAATACAATAATAGTGGGGGACTTTAACAGCCCCTGACTGAAATGGACAGATCATCTAAACAAAAGATGAACAAGGAAATAAAGACTTTAAATGACACACCTGACCAAATGGACTTTACAGACATATTCAGAACATTCCATCCCAAAGCAACGGAATACACATTCTTCTCTAGTGCCCATGGAACATTCTCCAGAACTGATCACATCCTAGGTCACAAATCAGGTCTCAACCACTACTAAAAGATTGGGATGATTCCCTGCATATTTTCAGACCACAATGCTTTGAAACTAGAACTCAATCACAAGAGGAAAGTTGGAAAGAACTCAAATACGTGGAGGCTAAAGAGCATCCTACTAAAGAATGAATGGGTTAACCAGGAAATTAAAGAAGAATTAAAAAAATTCATAGAAACCAATGAAAATGAAAACACAACTGTTCAAAACCTTTGGGATACAGCAAAGGCAGTCCTAGGAGGAAAGTATATAGCAATACAAGCCTTTCTCAAGAAACAAGAAAGGTCTCAAATACACAACCTAGCCCTACACCTAAAGGAGCTAGAGAAGAAAACAGCAAATAAAGCCTAAACCCAGCAGGAGAAGAGAAATGATAAAGATCAGAGCAGAAATCAATGAAATAGAAACCAAAAGAACAGTAGAACAGATCAACGAAACTAGGAGCTGGTTCTTTGAAAGAATTAACAAGATTGATAATCCCCTGGCCAGACTTATCAAAAAGAAAAGAGAAATGACACTAATCAACAAAATCATGAATGAAAGAGGAGAGATCACAAACAACACCAAAGAAATACAAACAATTATAAGAACATATTATGAGCAACTCTATGCCAGCAAATTAGATAACCTGGAAGAAATGGATGCATTCCTAGAGATGTATCAACTACCAAAATTGAACCAGGAAGAAATAGAAAACCTGAACAGACCTATAACCACTAAGGAAATTGAAGCTGTCATCAAAAATCTCCCAACAAACAAAAGCCCAGGGCCAGATGGCTTCCCAGGGGAATTCTACCAAACATTTAAAGAAGAATTAATACCTATTCTCCTGAAACTGTTCCAAAAAAGAGAAATGGAAGGAAAACTTCCAAACTCATTTTATGAGGCCACCATTACCTTGATCCCAAAGCCAGACAAAGACCCCATCAAAAAGGATAATTTCAGACCAATATCCTTGATGAACATGGATGCAAAAATTCTCACCAAAATACTAGCCAGTAGGATCCAACAGTACACTAAAAGGATTATTCACCATGACCAAGTGGGATTTATCCCTGGGCTACAAGATTGGTTCAACATCTGCAAATCAATCAACGTGATACAATACATTAACAAAAGAAAGAACAAGAATCATATGATCCTCTCAATAGATGCAGAAAAAGCATTTGACAAAGTACAGCATCCTTTCTTGATCAAAACTCTTCAGAGTATAGGGATAGAGGGTACATACCTCAATATCATAAAAGCCATCTACGAAAAACCTACAGCGAATATCATTGTCAATGGGGAAAAGCTGAGAGCTTTTCCCCTAAGGTCAGGAACGCGGCAGGGATGTCCACTCTCACCACTGCTATTCAACATAGTATTAGAAGTCCTAGCCACAGCAATCAGACAACAAAAAGAAATCAAAGGCATCCAAATCGGCAAAGAGGAAGTCAAACTCTCACTCTTTGCAGATGATATGATACTTTATGTGGAAAACCCAAAAGACTCCACCCCAAAACTGCTAGACCTCATACAGGAATTCAGTAAACTGGCAGGATATAAAATCAATGCACAGAAATCGGTGGCATTCCTATACACCAACAACAAGACAGAAGAGAGACAAATTAAGGCGTCGATCCCATTTACAATTGTCCTCAAAACCATAAGATACCTAGGAATAAATTTAACCAAAGAGGCAAAGGATCTGTACAGAGAAAACTATAAAATACTCATGAAAGAAATTGAGGAAGACACAAAGAAATGGAAAAACGTTCCATGCTCATGGATTAGAAGAACCAACATTGTGAAGACGTCAATGCTACCTAGAGCAATCTACACATTCAATGCAATCCCCATCAAAAAACCATCCACTTTTTTCAAAGAAATGGAACAAATAATCCTAAAATTTGTATGGAACCACAAGAGACCTCAAATAGCCGGAGGAATGTTGAAAAAGAAAGCAAAGCTGGCGGCATCACAATTCCAGACTTCTGGCTCTATTAGAAAGCTGTCATCACCAAGACAGTATGGTACTGGCACAAAAACAGACACACAGGTCAATGGAACAGAATAGAGAGCCCAGAAATGGACCCTCAATTCTATGGTCAACTCATCTTTGACAAAGCAGGAAAGAATGTCCAATGGAAAAAAG
The DNA here is from genome assembly GCF_009762305.2 of Zalophus californianus. NCBI lineage: Eukaryota > Metazoa > Chordata > Mammalia > Carnivora > Otariidae > Zalophus > Zalophus californianus. The sequence goes on from NC_045598.1 coordinate 130,073,625, forward strand.
ACAGTCTCTTCAACAAATGGTGTTGGGAAAATTGGAGAGCCACATGCAGAAGAATGAAACTGGACCATTTCCTTACACCACACACAAAAATAGACTCCAAATGGTTGAAAGACCTAAATGTGAGACAGCAGTCCATCAAAATCCTAAAGGAGAACACCTCCTTTAGGATTCAGAGGCAGCAACCTCTTCGACCTCAGCCACAGCAACTTCTTCCTAGAAACATCTCCAAAGGCAAGGGAAGCAAGGGCAAAAATGAACTATTGGGACTTCATCAAGATAAAAAGCTTTTGCACAGCAAAAGAAACAGTCCACAAAACCAAAAGACAACCGACAAATGGGAGAAAATATTTGCAAATGACATATCAGATAAAGGACTAGTATCCAAAATCTATAAAGAACTTATCCAACTCGACACCCAAAGAACAAATAATCCAATCAAGAAATGGGCAGATGACATGAACAGACATTTTTCCAAAGAAGACATTCAAATGGCCAACAGATACATGAAAAAGTGCTCAACATCGCTCGGCATCAGGGAAATCCAAATCAAAACCTCAATGAGATACCACCTCACACCCGTCAGAATGGCTAAAATGAACAAGTCAGGAAATGACAGATGTTGGCGGGGATGCGGAGAAAGGGGAACCCTCCTACACTGTTGGTGGGAATGCAAGCTGGTGCAACCCCTCTGGAAAACAGTATGGAGGTTCCTCAAACAGTTGAAAATAGAGCTACCATACGATCTAGCAATTGCACTACTGAGTATTTGCCACAAAGATACAAATGTAGGGATCCAAAGGGGTACGTGTACCCCGATGTTTATAGCAGCAATGTCCACAATAGCCAAACTATGGAAAGAGCAAAGATGTCCATCGACAGATGAATGGATAAAGAAGATGTGGTATATATACACAATGGAATATTATGCAGCCATCAAAAGGAATGGGATCTTGCCATTTGCAACGAGGTGGATGGAACTGGAGGGTGTTATGCTGAGTGAAATAAGTCAATCAGAGAAAGACATGTATCATATGACCTCACTGATATGAGGAATTCTTAATCTCAGGAAACAAACTGAGGTTTGCTGGAGTGGTGGGGGGTGGGAGGGATGGGGTGGCTGGGTGATAGACATTGGGGAGGGTATTGCTATGGTGAGCGCTGTGAATTGTGCAAGACTGTTGAATCACAGATCTGTACCTCTGAAACAAATAATGCAATATATGTTAAGAAAAAAAAAAGAAGAAGAAGATAGCAGGAGGGGAAGAATAAAGGGGAGTAAATCGGAGGTGGATATGAACCATGAGAGTCGATGGACTCTTAAAAACAAACTGAGGGTTCTAGAGGGGAGGGGGGTGGGGGGATGTGTTAGCCTGGTGATGGGTATTAAAGAGGGCACGTTCTGCGTGGAGCACTGGGTTATATGCACAAACAATGAATCACGGAACACTACATCAAAAACTAATGATGTAATGTATGGTGATTAACATAACAATAAAAAATTAAAAAAAGACTTTTTATATGGTAGCTGAATCTAGTATGTGTAATCGTGAAAATATATCTTGAATCTGTTTACATTTCTCCATCTCTGCTGCCATTTTCCTAGACCACTATCATTTCTTGCATAAATGACAACATCATTTCTTGCATAAAGAACAACAATCCAACAGGTGTTTTTTTTTGTCTTATCTCTTTCCAATTGATTTCCCCATAGTAATGAGAGCAAATGACTTTTAGAAATGTGAATAGGTTTATGTTAGTTCTCAGCTTAAGACACTTGACTGGTTTCCCATTGTATTTATAAATAAAATCAAAACTTTGTGTCATGGAATACAGGTCTTACATGTTCTACCCTATGTTACTTACCTTTCTAATTCCAGTGTTCTTTTTCCTTATTATACTCTATCCACAATGGTCTCCTCTCAGGTGTTTAGGTGTCATACTCCTTTATGCTTTAGCACTTTTGTTTGGGTCATCTGCTTGTGACGAGGGATAGAAGCAGAAAAATGTTCACCTTCAGCCCAGAAGGCTGACCTGTAGCCTGCATAGTTTCAATAAGGATCAAATACATGCTGGTTGCTATATTCTTAAAGGGTCTCATGACTGCCTGTATATCTCACTGATAGTTAATATCAGGCTGAATGATAAGCACCAGAGAAATCTTGTAAAAGTTGTTTTGAGTAGAAATTCAAAGAAAACATTTATTATTTATTACTCCCTGCACATCCCCTCCTCCTTGAGCACTAAGCAAATAAACACTAGCTTCATACAGCAAAAGTGCAGCTCTTTCTACCCATGGGTCCTGTTCCTGTGCTACTTAAATAAACTTACTAAATTGCACCATAAAATGTCTCAAGATTTCTTTCTTGACCATTTTGCTCAACCATCCCACAACATTTTTAGTGGCCCAGACAGGGATAATGGAGTAAATCCAAGAGTGTCAGTGCAACTTGGTAAGTCTTCTTTACTGCCAGTCTTTGTTTCTTACCTGTTCTTTCTCTTTTTTGGGGGGAGATGTTCTGAATAGTACAAACTTTCAAAGTACATCTTGCCCGAGTGCTCAGGAAATAATTTCTTTCTTGTGGCTACTCTATGGAGAGGGACAAACTAATGCCATCCAGCTGGACACCAGTACCTTGGCTGTAATGGTGTTGGGCTCAGAAATCAGGCTTTCCCTCTTTTTACTTGTTCTTTTAATATTTGTATTCTTCTCGGGTACTGGATGGACATACATGTCATTAGGGCAGTCGCCGATCTTAAAACTCCCATTTAAGGCTTCCCCCTGAAAAACCCAGTGTGATCTCTTGCTGAGCATAAAATCTAAGATATGTCTGACTGCATGCTTCCCAAAAGGGACCAGCTGGAGCTATTACCCAATTGGGGTACTCATCCAACTGGAGACCACTCCCTTGAGACTGGATCATGGATAAAGCTCACAAGAAAGTTTCCTGGATTAGATAGGGGTTCCATACTTTCATTTTTTTTTTCATGTCTCTCATTTGTCTTTACCCATGGGTTCTTTGGTGTTCTCGGTCCTCCTTTCAGATTGAAAGGTTTTCTAACTTAGATATGTGATACTTAATATGATATAAAATAGCTGCCTGTTCTTAACAAAAGCCAGGACCTCTACCCCATAAATACTAGATCTAGAGGCTTACAAAGGATATTATTATTGGTCACCAAATATATCAATTACCCCAAAATAGAAAGAGGCAGCCCCAATCTCTGGGGCATTTCAGTCCATTCACAGGCACTTATTATAGTCTAGAAGGCAATGGGGAACCGAAGGTAGGTAGTACAGAGGTATCAGAGTGGTCAGGAAAGAGGGATGCCTCCCTGAACCTCAGGAACCTTCAGCAATATTCCTAATGGGACGCCATTTAGAAGCAGAGGGGAATTTTGGTAATGGACTCCTAGTTAGTTAAAGTACTCTCCTTGTTTTATAAGAATTAACTATGGGATCACCTTTTTTGATCTCAAAGCATTCCTTCTTAGGTTGTCTCCTAGCATATTAAAGTCAATTTGGATTTAAAGAAAAAGCATCCTAAGCTGTTGGGCTATAAAAGATAGAACCCCCCCCCCCCAACAAGGTGCCCAACTCTCTTGTAAACAGGTTGCTGCAAAGATCCTGTACCTGCCTCCCTCTGTTCTTCCTCAGTCATGTGTCTACTCTTTGTTTCCTTCTTCTTTTGTGTGTCAGATCTGGAATATACCTTGAGAGGACAGGATGAATATTGCTTGACTCTTGTCATATGTGGGGTTTTCTCCCTCATTCATTTCCTGGGTTAATGGCTATGATAATTGGTGCCAATTGTCTGCTTAGTTTACCTTGGAATGGGGACTTGAAGGAATATTCCAAAGCATCTGCCAAAATTCCTTTTGTTTTGGGGAGGTTCCCTGTCTTTTCTGGCCTGACATGGACTGCCTATTTTCACTTTTTGTTGGTGGGAAGAAAACGTATCTGTTCACCTGTCTGAGCTGGCAAGCTTTAGGGTGGGGAGTCTTCTTTCATTGCCCTCTGGGCTTTTATCTGTCTCCAGCCTTGCTGGCAGCACCTCACCTCTTTTGCCTCCTCCTCCCTCTCCTCCTATTTCTGCATTACCGTACGTAGGTCCAGCTTTCATATCTGGCTCCTGTAGAATCCTCCATGCCTCTGGCACCACTGACTTCTATTCCTACTACCATTACTATCACAGAGCAAAGGGCACCCCAAGCTGTTGGGCCACCTCCTTATGAGGTTCAATGAGCACCTCCTGAATCAACATGGAAATGTCCAAGGGTTACCTTGGACTTAAACTTCCCACTTCATTTCCCCACAGGTGCCCCTGGTAAAAATTGACAGTGTGGAACAAATTGATTGACTTTTAGTGGACCCAGGTGCACAGCATTTACTATGAAACTTTCATTCTTCCAAAGTTTACTAAAGATCAGTCAAATTGATCTTTACAAAAGATCAGTCAGCTCCCATTATCTCTGTTGCAATTGTCAGCTCCCATTATCTCTGTTGCAATTGTCAGCAAAAAGATGATCTTAATGATGGTTAATGTTGTCTGTCTCATAAGAGTTTTCATGAATTACTGTTAACAGGTTGTATAAATAAAAAGGTTTATCAGTAAAACTTTTAAGTAGCTTTCAAAATTTTTAGTAACCTGAACCTTTGAAGTTTTGCTAAATTAAATGAAAAATTGGATTGAATTCATTGGATATCTAAGTCTTTTCCAAATAAGATAAAATACTAAAGCATTGGTTACTGAACGTAGGTTTAATTTGCCTTGGTTTCTTATCGTGGAGAAACTAAGGATACTTGGGTCTGTTGGCAAATATGTTTTATTGAAAGATTGTACTATGGAAAAACATGTTTTATTGAAATTATGAAATGTATTCATGAATTTCAGATCTAAAGAGCTCTGGTGTAACAGCTCACAATTGGTTACTACCTAATTTTCACTGAAGCTAAGGTTTCTAAGAGTTAAAATTCTGCTCAATGTAATTAAGACTGATGAAAATAAGGTAAGCAAATCTGTACGTAGGAAAATAGGAGATATATGAGAAAGATATAAGGAATGGAAATATATTTTGTTGAGAGAAAAAGAAGGTAATTTTGTTCTAAAATGAGACTGGAGAGAAAAGGTTTAGGATAAAATCTGAATGAAAAAGAAGGCTTGTGAAGGGAAATCTTTGGAAAAGAATTTTATGTGTGGTCAGGACTGAGGTTGAAAGAATGGACTTTAAAAGTACACTGATATAAGACTGAAATTCTGCTTTTCTCTTTGTTAAAAAGATAGAGTTTTCTTGGATTGTTGTTCTGCTCTTGATAAGAAAACATAAACAGGGGCGCCTGGGTGGCTCAGTCGTTAAGCATCTGGCTTCGGCTCAGGTCATGATCCCTGGGTCCTGGGATCGAGCCCTGCATCATCGGGCTCCCCGCTCTGCGGGAACCCTGCTTCTCCCTCTCCCACTCCCCCTGCTTGGGTTCCCTCTCTTGCTGTGTCTCTCTCTGTCAAATAAATAAATAAAATCTTAAAAAAAAAAAAACAAACATAAAGTTTTTTTTCTTTATCTGCCCAGAAAAACAAAAGTTCCTATGGTTTGTCTTTATCAGGTCTTTGATTACTTAAGAATGTTATAAACTTCTTAGTGTTAAAGGAGCTAAGTTTTGCTAACAACCAAATAGCTTCCTGTAGAATCCCTTATTGCCACCTTGGTTAAATATAAATATTAAATTTATAATGATCTGTAATCCTATTTAGGTATGTGCTTTAAAACTTTCTAAGGTTTTTAACAAACCTCCCAAGATTGAAATGGCAAATGAAACCTTTTTTGACTAATTAGGTTTGTTTTATTTGATATGTTAAGTTACTTAGAAAGCACTGTCAAACCAATAATGATAAGCCTCAGGTTGTATTGTAAGGGTAAATGCTCTAACTCTTCTAGAAAATATATGAAATTCCTGAAGTTTTAATATGTTCCAGTATAAGGTCATTACTTGAATTATTGAAATGTGTGTCACAGAAATAACCAGATTTCTTTGTCAATTTCATTATAGTAAATTCTCATATCAGATCTTAAATCATGTCCATTTCTGAGTTGGTTTTTTTTTTTTTTGTCATTAATAGTCATTGTTCTGATTCTCTTGCAAAATGTGTTTCATTTCAAGGAGATTCATAAAATGGACCTTTGACAAATACAGGTTTTTGATATCTGTAAAATCATAATTCTGAACTGGGTAAGAATTTCCAGAACTAATGGGAAAGCATTCAAACAGAACAAAAATTAATAACATAGGACTGAATAAATTGAGGAAGATGATTTCAGTTTTTTTTATGACTCTTGTTGGAAACATTGCTAGTTCTTTAATGTTTGCCCTTCTAGATTTAAGGAAACTTTCTCTTAAGATATCCATGACTTACAGAAATATGATCAAATATTCCTTTGCGAAAAAATTGAAACTTCTAACTTTTCTCCCTACCTGAACCCTTCAGAATTCAGAAACTATCAATGAGTATTCTTTCTCTCATGGCAATTCAATGAGAATCTGTTCTCCTTGTAACAGCACACCATTGGAAACATTGGTTATATTACCAAGGCTTTGACTGGGATGTCATATTTGAGAGAGACATGCATAGACTCAGGTATGACCAGACAGCTTTATGGAAATATGGTTGACTTTATGGAGCCAATAAAGCCCCTTGAGCATGTTAGCTTGATACCTTGCTTACAGATTTCCCATCAGCCTTATCAGGTGAATAAAGAATGTCACTTCATGGCAGGTGCAGGAAACCTTAGGATATTGTGGGGACCTCATGAAGAGAAATATCCCCAAATCCACAGGTATTGCAGGCAGGTCTGACAACAAATATTTGGCTTGGCTCTGGCCTCGAGAGGCTATTAAAAGTTCAATCTAGAGATTCTTTATAAAAAAAATTCTAGCAAAGCAGATTTTAAGTGATTTTAGTGATCAATCACTATTCTTGCTGAGCTTATATAAATAATTAGGCCAAGTTTGTTAAAATTGGACTTGTTTTACAAATGAATTGTCTTGATTTGGCTATCTCTAGAAATAAGGGTGAATTGAGAGAGAAAAATTATGTTTCAATAATGCATCCTTATGAATATTAGATTCTAGATTTGATTGTCTTTAAATATTTGTTGTTTGTCTAAGCTAGACAACTGGAGGTAAACTTCAGAGAGATTGCCATAATACCTTATATAGAGACGATGTTCCTGCTTTTTACTTGGTGGGGGACCCTGTGGACATATGATTATTTAAACAGCTGGACAATGGGTTGGACACCCCAACAATTGTGTAACCCAGCTCTCACCTTGATCAATTCTATGTGGCTGGGATTACAAAATTCCTTAAAAGTCAGAGTATACCCCACTCCATGGGGTTAACTATGAACCTGTGGAGATAATGGATGGCCCCACCTTCCTTATAATTGGATTGGGAAAATGCACTTGGGGATGCCCTTATCTACCAGGACACATCATCTCCCACTTGCCAGTAATTTCTTGTGATTAGGATATTGTTAAGGTTAGACATCAGGCAAAGAAAGCTTCTTAATGGTTTTATTCCTTAGCCATATTTGTCCTGGGAAGCTAGTATCGATGCAAAATTACAAATAGAGGCTTTAGCCAAGCATATAGTGGCCACCTTTAACCAAACCCAACATGAAGTCACCCCAATTCCAGCACAGATAGGGATATTTTTATTACTAAAAAGAATGTTTCTTGCTGGCCTATGGTAAATGTTACATGAGACTTTCCAGGCCGTAAGAGGCCTTTTTTTTTTTTAATCCTCAAACTATCAGAATTTTAACTGAATATGCCAACCCACAGATAGGCTCATGACAACAAATTCCTTATGTAGTCCTTCCTATCAATATACCCAGGAAGGATCATATTAAATATAGAATGTATATATGTGGCTTACTCCTACACTAGGACAACTAAGCCAAAGGGCTTTTTTTATGTTGGAAACAGAAAAACCATATCCTTGATTTACGGCCCAAAGATACTCGCCAAATGGGATGCTCCCTGCAGAAGCCTGTGACCATACCATTATTTTATAGGCAACTGATTGCTTTACTACTGACTGGACAAGGCAACCAGACATCAGATGGCTAGCACCTAATGGAACACAGTGGTTATGTGGGCCAAATTTGTGGCCATGTATTCCACCAGGCTGGATTGGAACATGTACTATAGGTTATGCCTGGATGCATGGCTGTGGCACTAAGACTACCATAAGTCCAGCTGATCTTCCATATATGAAACAATGATGGACAAGATCCATGTTCTGTTGGTATGACCATCTATCTGACATTGATTTTTTTTCTATCAGGTTTAGAAAATGTCATATGGCATATGGATGCCCTTGATGAATACACAATTAAGGCCTTAAATGACTCAAATAGCATTACATTATTAAATACTAAGTTAACTCAAATGTGTAAAGCAATTCTATAAAATGGATTGGTATTAGATATCTTATAGCAGCACAAAGAGGAACATGTGCTATTATTAAAATGGAATGTTGCATCTACATTCCAGATTATGACAAAAATATAACAGGATTACTTACTGATATAAATAAAAAATTGCTTTTAAAGACCCTACATAGCACTTAATGATTGGTTAAATTCCTGGTTGGGAGGTGGACTATGGTCTACCCTAAAGGGTCTCTTTATCATACTTCTTATTTTTATTATAGTATTAATCCTAATATGTTGTCTCTTTCACTTTTTTCTCTCCTATTGTTGAGATACATGCAAGCAATTCTTGACTCCTTCGCCCAGCTGACAGATAGTCCTTATGACTCAAGACAAATTCACCTGAATGTCCACTCTGCACTCTACAACAATGGCCTTCCATAACTGTTACTTCTAGGGAAAGATAGTGACCAATTTTGGTCCATAGATAGGGATATCTTTACAACCCCTGTCAGCTTGAAGAAGTTCAAGAGGCTGGGCCCTTCGCCCTTTAACAACCTTAAAGATTTAAGGATCAACAATTGGTCAGGGGGGAAATGATGAAGGATAGAAGCAGAAAAATGTTGACCTATAGCCTGCATAGTTTTGATAAGGATCAAATACATGCTGGTTGCTATATTCTTGAAGGGTGTCATGACTGCCTGTACGTGTCACTGATAGTTAATATTGAACTGAATGATAAGCACCAGAGAAATCTTGTCAAAGTAGTTTTATGAGTAGAAATTCATAAAAAACATTTATAATCTAATACTCCCTGCATGCCCCTTCCCCCTTGAGCACTAAGCATATAACCATTATACAGCAAAAGTGTAGCTCTTGCTGCCCATGGGTCTTGTCCCTGGGCTACTTAAATAAACTTGCTAAGTTATACCATAAAACATCTCGAATTCTTTCTTCACCATTGTGCTCAATAATCCTGCAACACTTGAAGTGCTTTTTAATGTGATTTTTTTACATCACTAGCTCATTTTCATCTTTCAAAATTGAGCTTAAGTCCTCAGAGAGTCTTTCCCTGGTCACCCTATCTAAAAATCATTCCCCATCCAAGCACTGTTATTTCCTATTACAGTGCCTTGTGTATTTTTCTTTTGTAGCATCTTTCTTACCTTATAATCACATTCTGTTTATTTGCTAATTTAATAATTTATTGACTATCTCTTACCTAGACTAAAATGTTCATGAGTATAGTGATTATCACTTTTATTTATTGTAATATCACCAAATTTTAAACTGTGATTGTTTAACACCATATAACCAGTGTCTAGAACTTTGTTAAATGAATGATTGAATGAATGTATCTGAAGGTTCTCAGAGATTGTGAAGAAATCTATGAAATTTGGGGGCAATTGGCCATACATATTGGTAGCATTAGACAATATTTGTGCTGTATTGTACAGAATACATTTGATGGTCTGGGACTTTTGTTTGCACTGACTTGCTATTGGTAAATGTAACTAGGGATTGAGTGGTCTTAGAGGCTGTGCCATTTTGACATACCTCTCCTAAGTCATTACTAGAGAATTGAGTTACACTGACCTGTTTACAGTGTGGTTGTAGTTTGGCAAGGCCAGGTCTATGGCTGGCCATCCGTGTCTTAGGTGCTTCTGGTAGCTCTGGAATGATGAGACAAAAGCACTCCTGTCTTTCTAAAGCTGATGAAGAACAGACTTCTTCCCTGGAATGGGGCCGAACGGTAATGTGCCTCTAAGGACTGCACTGAGTAAACCTTTAGAGCAAGGTACAGTCAAAGCTGATTAAAATCACACTATTTCATAACACTGCTTACAGGCAAAGACATACACCAGGAAGCTGCAAAGAAAGAGAGCTGGCTGCCCAGTGAACAGCAGCCTGGATCTATTCTAGCACCCCTTGAGCCATTTCTTTAGTATTGCATAGGAATTGATTTCCTGCTTTGTTTATTACACCTCCAGCTTCCTCTCTGAGTCTGACTTATTGATAAGATGGCTGTAGATGTCTTAGTCGAGATAACATGAATGTTTCTCTGTTGCTTCCTTGAAAAAAAAGATTTAGTGATATCTTAGGAAGATTGAGAAAAAGAATCATACCTCTTAGAAGTCTGTAGTATGTTAATAACATATAAAGAGTTGCCATTCTTTCTCTGAGAGATGGGACTGTATTTCCAGGAAACTGTCCACTAGCATTCTAGTATTCAGTCTCTGAGTGGTGACGAAAAAAGTGTTGCTCCTGGAATTTAAAGAATGGCTCAAATTATCAGTGTTACTTAACAGTGTGAGCACTTTAAGAAAGTCATTTAACATCTCCGAGCCTTAATTTCTTCATGTAAAATAGAAATAACAGCTGCTTTACCTAACTCATAGTGTTGTTTTAAAAATCAAATAAAATATTGGATGTGAGGATACTTTGTATACTGTAAAGCTCTTTGCAAATATAAAGTACTTTTGTCCTTAGCAAAGCTTTTTTCCCTCTCCTTTCTTTAAAGAAAATGTTAACATTCTCCAATCATTAGTTAATTATTCCTCTAGGGCCACAGTTTTTTGTTTTTTGTTTTTTTGTTTTTTTCCAGACAGAACAGGTGTCAGGTTCTATGATGTGATTTGGAGGAAAGTGGAAAGGAAACCCTAGAGTCTTTTAAGTGACCTGCCAGTTTTCAAAAAGAAGGCTGGTTCATATAAAACCCTTTTTCTTGTCATGTCTCTTCTAGCAAGGCCCCTATGGAAGTACAAACTTCAAATAGCATATACTTGAAAGAATATCATTAGCATGTGTTTATTAAAGGGGATTCTAGATGCATTAATTTAATAGACCTAAACCATTACTTCACTGTAAAGGAAAATAAACACCTTCCACATATCTATCCATACCTATATATGTATATTAAAATACATAGAATTAAAATCAGTTTATTTATAATTAAAAATTGGTTTAATTCATTGTATGGCATAATATTTTAAAATATTTTTTCCTAAGCAACATTTTTTTATTAAAACCAATCTGATTTTCATCCTCTGAATTTCATCAGTACAGTTATAGTGGTTTAATTATAGGTCTTGCCCATTTATCCTAATTGTCATAGAAGAAGATCTTGTCAACATTATTTTAGATAGTTTGGGAAGAATAGAATATTTGTGGCCATGACCAATACAAGTAGAAGATAAAGAATTCTTTCTTAATATTTAAATCTAATTTACCCAAACTATTATACTTACTTACATTTGCCACAAAATTTAGAAATATGACTTACATGATTATATTTTTGTAATAATTTGATAATGATAAATATAATGATAAATAATATAATAATTTGTATTAAGAAAAGAAAAGGGGAATAGGTTCAAATTCTGGCAGCAGGGATATAGGTTAGATAATCACTTTAACTTAATAATTGCCAGGAGAGTGAAATGGACATTTTCAGTACTCTGTGAAAGTTGGTTCTGAGCAGTAAAGTTAGCTTTAGTTGTTGACAACAAACAAGCTGTAGCTTGTTTCCTTCTGTCGCCGTTCCCCACCCCAATTTAAGACTTCACCTACTCTGAAAATGTAAAAGAGCAGAGTCTTCACCCTGCCCCGACACACACACACACACACACACACACACACACACACACACACGCTGATAGCCAAGTTCCTGAAAATTCTTTGATAGGAAAATTCACAGTTAAAAGATATAAGACATTATCAGATAAATAGTTAGAAAGATTGAAGATTTTAGGATCCTATAAAAGTTCTTATAAATAATCTTAAAGTCAAGAAAATTTTGTACATGAAATAGAGAACAGTCAGTAACATTTAACCATTTGATATTAGTAATAATGGACACTTTACAATTAATTTCCATCAATCAACAGCTTGCTTCTTTTTTAAAAAAGTTTTATTATTTATTTTAGAGAGAGAAAGAGAATGCAAGCATGTACGCACATGTACTAGTAGGAGGGTGAGGCAGAGGGAGAGGGAGAGGGAGAGAGAGAATCCCCAAGCAGACTCCCTGCTGAGAGTGGAGCCCAATGCAGGGCTCAATTGCAGGATCCTGAGATCATGACCTGAGCCAAAATCAAGAGCCAGACGCTCAACTGACTGAGCCACCCAAGCACCCCCTCCATCACTTGCTTCTTAGAAAATTTTCAGGATCTCTATCAATTAGTTTCAGTGAGATGTAAAAATATGTCCAGTTGCCTTATGGAAGATAGCACAAGTACTAAAGGGCTATTTTTTTGTGTGTCTGATGCCCTGTTTGAATGCCTTTTGAAATTCAATGACCCAGAATTGTTGACTCCAGTCTCCAGTTTCCACAGTGGTCCCAGAAATACAGCATAACTCAGAGACCTTAACATTTACCAAGCTTTGTGTAACCTTATTTTACATATTTGACATAACTAAATAGATATTTCCTAAATTATGTCCTCAACCCAAGGTTCTATACCCTTGGCTCTGATCACTGCAATGTGAATAAAAACACACCACCAGCTTTTCTGTGTAACTCAACTTTATCTCTCCTTACAGAAGTAGAAGTGCAATTCCAAGGCCCAAGGTTACTTTTTCTTAGCTTCCTTTAACCCTGGAGGAGGGGTAAATGAGAAAACTTCTATTGCTGCTCTGCTTTTTCCATCCCAATCACTAATTCCTACTTTTGTTTTTTACTTTCCTCTCACAGAAATGACTTACAACGTATGGACTCTGGAACTCAAAATGCTCAGGGTTGCTGAAAAAGGTATGCAGGAGACTAGAATTTCTGGTAAGAGAAAATTGCTGTTGGAAAAAGATTTTTGTGCTTGGGGAAAAGTATTTTTATTTAGTATTTTTTCAATATTTTCATATCTCAATTAGGCAGGTTTATGAGATTGTTCCCTGAGAGAAGTTTTGGATGGGGATGGAGTGGGGATGGGGTTTAGGGAAGAAAGGGGAGCAAGAACTCTTGAGTCCTTGACGAAGTGAACAGGAATTTATATAAAGGAGTTGGGGGTGATGCTGAAGGAAGAGCACTCGGAATTCTGAAGATAAACTTCGTCCATTTCACGGTTTTATCTGAAGTAGAAATAAAGTCTCCATTCTCAAAGAACTTGAAATCTAGTTTCCATAGCAAGAATTTCTTGCCATGGAATTGTGAATCACTGGAGTATATTATCAAAATAATTTGTAGTCTTTTGAGAAATTTTTAATGAACAAAGTCAGATCACAGTATCTTTAGAAGTGGATTAGCTTAAATAGAAAACTATGTAGAGAATACTGGAAAAAAAGGAGCTGTATACACTATGATTCTGAGATAATGATTAAGGAAATACAAAATAGACCATTTTCAGTTAGGAAAAATCTGACCATTTTCAGGCATTGTGTCTTCTAGAAAAGGAATATCTGAACACTTGATTAATTTTACTCTCTAGTGTATCTGTTTTAAATGTTAGTATGGTATCTGGCACATAGTAAGTACACAACACTTGTACGTGTTTTTAGCACATGACACAAGATTATTTTTTTCAATCTAAAACTTAGAGAAACTGAGGCTTATGTTTGCTTTTCTCTTCATTAGGTTTTACAGCTCTGTTCTTCATTCAGGACTGACGCTTCTTACTTAGCTTCCCCCTATTTCCTAGCCTAATAATCATATTTTAAGTTTTTAAATTACCATCATAGTAGTTTATTAGGGATGCCATAACAAAATACCACAGGCTGGGTGGTTTAAACAGCAGAAATTTGTTTCTTCACATTTCTGGAGTCTAAAAGTCCACCATGAAGTTGTCAGCATGTTTGTTTCTTCTGAGACCTGTCTTCCAGCTGTGTCCTCAAAGGGTCCTCCCTCAGTCTCTGTGTGTGCTGTCTGTGTCCTACTCTCTCCCTCTGATAAAGACCAGTCACATTGGATTAGGGCCCACTCATATGACCTCACTTTACCTTAACTACCTTTTTAAAGGCCCTATCTCCAAATACAGTCTACAGTAATGGGGGTTAGGACTTCAACATATGAATTTGGGGGGCACACAATTCAGCCCATAACAAGCACCTTTTTAAAAAGATTTATTATTTATGAGAGAGAGAGAGAGAGAATGAGTAGCAGGAGGGACAGAGGGAAAGAGAAAGCGAGAATCCTCAAGCAGATTCCTCGCTGAGCAGGAGCTGGATGTGGGGCTCGATCCTAGAACCCTGAGATCATGACCTGAGCCAAAACAAAAAGCCAGACCCTTTAACTGATTGAGCCACCTAAGCGCCCCCATAACAGCCACCTTAAGAAGAATGTACTGCTTCAGTTCAGATAGACCTCCAAAATAGGTATATGTAAAAAACTCAAATGAGGACTATGTTGATTTGAAAATCTTCTCTTAAGGGGATCATAAACTTTTGCCAACTATATATTTAAGACCTAAAAGAAATTAACACTAAGTTTAAATAACATTATATATTCTGTTTTTCAAATTCTGTATAGGAGCCCTGGGCAAACATTTATACCCTAGAACATTAGGAAGGGCAAAAAATAGCTATGATTATATGATGATCACTATTTTATAATCTTCTTGAATTGTGGTATAGGGTCTTAGATTTTGGTGGGCTTAATTTAAATGAAAGCACTTCTTGAAAGATGTAACTCTCACGTACAAAAGCTTATTAGGGCAACAGATACTCACTAGTATTAATAGAAATGTTAATAATAAAATCACAGAGGTCCTGCAAAATTTCTGTGCTTTCTCAATCCTCAAAGTAAGGTTAAAAGGTCTAGTATAGTTTCAGTGGCAAGAGTATTTTATTTTGAGCTGAATTAAGTTCCACATTCATCATAATTCTCTGGTTTTTCCTTTGTGTGGACTCTTTGAAACATGGTAGCCTGATCTTTGAAAAAGTTTTTCTAGAAGTTCTCTTTGCTCTGTTTGAGTTATTTGGTGAATGATAAATTGTAGTCTGTAGCTCTTCCTCCCTCCCATCCCATCTTGTTCTGCTCCCATACTGATCATATCTCAGGCTTAGTTCTTCCTGCTAGAGTTCTCAATTGGACTTGGTTGATTTTCTCATCCTGACTTCATTAAGTAGCCTGCTCAGCTATCTTGAAAATTTGTTAGCCTGAATTCTTCTCTAAATTCTTTTCTAAATTGCCTGGAAGGCTTATTTCCTCCTTTTATGCCTTCCCTCAAAGTTTTCCTGGATATAATAGAACATTTTAAACTCATACGATTCTTTCACAGAATCCTGACAAGATATCATATCTTGGAAAAATTATCTTCATATTCTAGTAAAAAGGACATTTCCTTGAAGATTGGTTTAGTAGTTCTCTCTTCAGCTTTTGGAAACATCAGGTTCCTATGGTTCTTTCATGGGACCACCCTGAAGAGCTTCTTTTGATGGGGATTCAGTCACTTCTATGTCTCCCAAACGCATTGTACAGCCATGTCTGTGAATGTCATTGCTGTCATCTAGAATTTTAATAGATAAGCCATGGGGAAATCTACCAGACACCTGGAAACTTAAGAATCCTTTGAAAATTGATCATTCATTTGTGGGATCTATGGACACGCTCTATTAACTATCCAACTTCCTTCCTCTTTCCTCTACTCCTGCAAAGATTATGCTGGAAAAAGGAATTTGCTGCAAAGAATTATACTTCCTTCAGAAAGGTCCAGTTTATTCTTTTGATGATGTCATATATACACATATATTTATGAATTTATATTTATGTACAATGTATATTTATAAATTATTTTGTAATTGATTTTAAATTAGGGTATGTAGTTAGAATAAATAATTCATTAGGAAAAATTAGAGTCAGAGACCTCAGAGTAGTAGATAAATGTATGTTGACAAAAGTGAGGTTGTATAACAGCTTATTTTGGGTCTTTGCTTTCTAAGGAAAAACTATTAACTGTGTATTGGGTCAAGGCATTTGTATAATAAACTCAGATGTTGAATTTCTACTCTGGTTTCCTAAGTTTTGATTGGATCTTGGTATATCCTCCAAAGTGTGGACTGTAGAAATCAAGAGATGAAATTTGAACTAATTAGTTTTGTGATATGTCAGACCTTTGTCAAAGATCTATTTGCTTTTGTTCTATTAACAAATTAAACATTGACATTGTTAAATTTCATCCAGTGACGTAAGTAGATAACATAAATTTTGTCTATTTTTGGATAAAAGACATCAGTTTAGCCTAATTTAAGTCAGATAAAGTGACCTAAATGGTTCTTATAAATTATGAGAAATTTAGAGGCATGGAAACTTACTTTATTTTCTCCACGTAAAGTCTTTTATATTGATTTATGTTACTTCCTTTAAGAATTGTAATAGCTCAGTCTGGTTGGTTTTGTAGGCTTTCCACTGTCCATATTTAGAAGACCTTTTTCTGTTACAGCTAATTTGAGAAATTCTTCAGGTAACATTCCTGTCCTAGCCTCAAATACTGTATATGTAGAAATGGAGCTTAGCTGCTTAATATGTTAATATTAATAAAGGTTTAACTACTTTTAAAATAAAATGTTTATGTTATAACATTAAAAATGAATAAATTTTTGGTGATGCATTTGTATCCTATTCTAAGTATGGTTTAAAAAGAAAAAGAATTCCTTGAAGCTATTTTTTGAAGACCATTTTTTTTTTTAAGGTTAACAAGTAAACACAATGTAGGCTCATAATATGTAGCTTCTCTAGTGATCCCCCAACTTTTAAAATTTGTTAAACATAAAAGCGGTGCTAATCTGATTAGTAACTGTGATTGAGTAAATCTACTGTAAAAATGGACCGTGTTCTGGTTTTTAACATGATACCATGAAAGTCATTTGAGAACTGCCTCTGTGGAAGATAAAAGTCTCTTTGATGGAATATTTATTCCATGATTAAAATCTATCTCTATGTACGTATATGTGTGTGTGTATGTATATATGATTTGTGTTGTCTATTTTCATAAATAGTTATAAAATTTAGTTCTTGGAAAACTTATAGGCAGGAAGTAAAAACAGTATGACACAAACAAATATCAGTCAAGTCTCCATGTGAGGGTAGTTACCAAATACTGAGACTCGAGATTATCCAGTGCTCATTTAACTTCCATCCTGCCCTTCTCCCTGCCTCCAGACATAAGTAGAAAGAAGAGAACTAATGTCTGAGAGGCTATTGTGTATAGGCATTTTACATATGTACCTCATTTAATGAGAAGGGTAGAAGGAAGGATGGAAAACTTGTGATGTTGAAAAAAATCTGTTACCTATATTGTGAGACATTGGAAATTTTCCTCAAGGCTTCTGTCTAGGCTGTAGCATATTTTTGCATGTCACGTCAGTAGTCACAGATACTTCTTTTAAAGCAAAAAATTCATTCCTTGGCATCCACATACACTGCAATTAGACTTTTGGCTAAATGCCAAAAGTCTCTGGCAGTTTAAGCAAAGTCCAGAGAAATGTCAGCACTGCTTATTAATGTATTTATTTGAAAAAAGGAGGTCATTTTCATATTGTTAATATGTATGAAATATATACCAAGAAAGGAAAGGTTTTAAGCAAGTCAAATAAAAAATTGCTTAATTCATAGTTAACCTAGAATTTAAATGGAATTTTCCATTTTTATTACAGTTAGATATCTGTTAAAATATCAAATTTTGTGATTGTTTTAATATTTCTTTATAAATCCAGTGAACACCTTATTTATCAATAAAATAACTTTAACCTTTTATAATGCTTTTTGCACAAGATTTTCATTATTAACAATGTCATAAAATGTGAGTGCTGAACATTATGTAAGATACTTTATAATATATGACATAGGGACAGTTGGCTGAACAAAGTCAGGTTTTTATTTCAACTCAGTTATTGGCATTTTCCCTTAGTTCCATGGCACTTTTTGGAAGAATTGTAAGTTCAGTATTTTTTTAAGGATTTCAAATAGTATACTGTTCATTTTATGGAAGAGTTTTCCATTTTCAAAGAAGATAAACGTTAATGAGAAGTTCTCAATGAATAAAGAAGTAAATTCCAAGTAAACTTTGGATTTTAGATGCATGGTTTCTCAATTCATACATTCCCTAGTTCACAGTGATATCATATGATTGGTCTTCCTGTTGCAGCTTATGAATATATAAGGAGAAAGCCAGTAGTAGGGATGCCATATGGAGACTGGGACAAGGACTTCCAAGGTTTGGGGCTGTAGGTTGAATACTTAACCATTTAATTTAATGTATAAGAAGGATGGGTGGGGGTGGGGGAAGGAAATGGTACTTAGGAGAATAGAATATATAATGACCATGAAGATTAAATTATCCCTAGCTATATTATCTGTTGGGTCATTAAGAGTCTTGAGAATAAATCTCAAGTTCATTCTAAGATTTTTACATGCATTATTTTTTTCCATCTCTACCTATTACTTCCCCAACAATTTTCAGTTATTACCGATTAGAAGAAGTTAACTGCTTTCATTGTCAAAAGAAAGGGAAATTCTTCTGTGGAAAGCCACAGTAACTTTTACCAACAAAATAAATGGCACATATGATATTTTTTTGTCGTATATTGTCACAAATGCTTGTGTTGTGGGTCATCATTTTAAAAAAGGAGTGGAATTTATTGCCCACGTGTGAACTAAATCCTAGCTCCTCTGCTTACCAAATGTGTAACCTTTGCAAATTACTTAATCTTTCTCTGGCTCAATTTCTTATTTGAGATAAAGAAGATAATAGGGTTTCTGTATAAACAGGAAAATATAAGCAAGGCACTTAAAACAATTAGCATGAAGCGAGTGCTGGCTATTATTGTCTGTTACTACATACTTTAATTCCCAGGAACTTCTGGGGGTCTTTAGGACCTAGTTCTGCATTAAGAAGTGGAACTTTTTGGACAAGGGGCTTGATTATTTTTAAGCTTCTTGATATGTGTTATTCACTGTTTCCCCAAAAAGATTCTACTAATTTGTGTTTCCAAAGTACCTGTGAAAGTTCCCATTTCACCTCACCAACACACCATTATTTATAATTTGAATCTTTGTTAAGTTCTGCTCAAACATGATGCCACATGATGGCTTTAATTTTCATTTCTTTGATGATTAAATAGGTTAATTTAAAAATGAATTTATTTACTTATTTGTAGAAGAAGGTCCTTGTCCTATTTTTCTTTGAGGGCTTCTTGTTTTGCTTATTTATTTTTATGAGGCCTTTGTTTATTAAGGACATTAGCCCTTTGTCATATTTGTTGTAAATATTTCTTCCTTTTAATTTTATATTTCATGTACAGAAGTTTTAAGTGCTTATATAATGAAATCTCTTCTTCTTTTTCCTTTGTGATTTCTTCCACTGAAAAGCCACAATTCTTTAAGATTTATGAAAACAACTGCTAGTTCAGACTAAGTCCTGATTAATAGAGTAATTTACTCATCAGCTTCAAGGACTTGGAATCATTTCTTTGTGTGAGCTTAAGAAGTCACTTATTCTTACTGTAATTGAAACTTATCATCAATAATCATAGCAAAAGTCTCTTATTAAATATAAATTTATATAAACCAATATACATAAATTTATATATTTATATACTTATATGAACAAATTAGGTATCCAATATCTGTTGATATAGCACATTACAGTTTACAGAACACTTCTAACATATATTCTGTAATTTTATTTCATATCCTACAACTACCTTATGGAATGGAGTAAGATGGAATTATTTTATTATTATTTATCTAAATCTCATTAAGGGTGTAGTTTCTCTTAGGTTATACAACTAGTAAACAGTAGAGTTTGAACTTGAACCCAGATCCTCCAATTCCAAATCTGTGCTTCACTCATTTTGTCTTCATGTTTTTGAAAAACCATATGCATACCAAGTAACTTTTTAAGGATCTAACTTCTTTGGGTTTGAAAATTCAAATTCTTGCTGCTCCAGATACCTTGCTAGAGGAAAGGGAACAACATTTGTTGAGCTAATATTTATATTTAAAATATTTACACTGGGCCATCTACTTGATTAAAATATCTTTAATTCCCCCCCCTTTTAAAGATTTATTTATTTATTTTAGAGAGAGAGAGAGAAAGCCTGCAAGTGAGTGAGCGGGGGAGGGACAAAGGCAAAGGGAGGAACTCCTCAAGCAGACTCCCCACTGAGTGCAGAGCCAGAGGTGGGGCTCCATCCCAGGAGATCATGACCTGAGCTGAAATCGAGAGACTGACACTTAACCGACTGAGCCACCCAGGTGCCCCCTTTTTCATTTTCCCTTTATCAGTAACTATATCCTGTCTTATTTGCAATGACTTCTTTTCATTCATCTCATCCCCATGTTATAAGCCCCCCCCCCCCCTCTCTCTTATTTTTAAATCACCTTTCGGTAAGGCTCTGCATTTTTACTCCTATAGCAATCTGTGCTGATCTGCCAAATCAGTTATACTTCTTTCTCTGTCAATGATAAAAACCCATGTTTGGTTGTCATAAATGTTTAGACCCAGGATGCTATACATTAATCATTATCTCCTTTAATTTTCAAAGTCGTTCATAAGGTAGATATTATTATCATCTTTTCCATTTTACTGGTGCTGAACAAACTTAGGTTAGCACCTTGCCCAAAGCCTTACAGCTAGTAAATATTGGTGCCATGCTTAGAGTTCAGGTGTTTTCCTGCTGCATCCTACTGACTCCTGGCAGGGATGATTGAAATTCTTTTCACCTGTTATGATTCTAGAAGCAGTTTTTCTTCTGTGTCTGAGCAGCTGTAAATGCACTTCTTGGTTCCCATCCCATAAACCTAATTCCATCTCAGGGTCATTCTGCACAGCTTGACTTACACATAAAAATTAACTTTTAAGAGGTTTACTTTAGCTTGACAGCCATCTATTCACTGATCTAGAAAGCAGGTATCCTGAGAGCAATTTCCTTTCTATAAATGAATACATTGCCCCACTCTTCTATGAGCTCATTCTTATAGAGTATCACATTTGCATTATTGTTCCAGACTAGATGAGGACATACTGACCTACAGTTTTCAAACCCTCTTGGTCTTCAAATTTCCACAAACAACTGGGTTTGGGCATTCATTAGACCTGGACATTGAATTTTTTCTCCCTTTTGGGTACAAGTAAAAGAGAAATGGAAAGTACTTAGCAAAGATAGACGTGAAAAGCTGTTAGGGTAGAAGGAAAGATTTGTAAAAAAGGATGAAAGGAGCTGAATTCCCACAACATAGACCAAAGATAATGGGGTGGGGGGAATCTTTACTTACAGTATATTAAAAAAGGAATTATGTTGAGGAGAGAATGAACTGAAAGGAAATTTGGTTGTAGCAGTTTTTAACATAAAAAATATAAAAACCTGGAATGCTATGAATTCATTGGGATATTCACATTAATATTACTAGCTAACCTCTATTAAATGTTACTGTGTGCTAGACAGTTAATTCATTTAATTCTCAAAACAACCTATGAACAAGGTACACTTTTATCTCTGTTTTAGAAATGAGATTTAGAGAGGTTAACAACTTGCTCAGGATCACAGAACAGGTAAGTAGTGGAACTACTACACAAACTTAATAACACCTCCCATGCTTTGTTATTATTTACTTGTTTACTGTCCACTTTCTCTACCAGAATGTAAGCCCCATGAGGGGAAACCAATATCTGTCTTTTAAAAAACTGCTATATCCCCAGTGCTTGGCTCAGGGCTGGACACCTAGAGCTTGCTCAATACATATTTATGAAATGAACAAATGAATGAATGAGTGAATAAAATCATTCTAATCTCAGCACCATACTAATCTTTTTGCAATAATGTGTAAAAAGTTTTTCATTGGTTAAATGAATGGATAAAGAAGATGTGGTATATATATATATATATATATATATATACATATATATATATATATATATATAGTGGAATATTATTAGGCCATAAAAAGAATGAAATCTTGCCATTTGCAACAACAGGGTTGGAGCTAGAGAGTATAGTGCTAAGCGAAATAAGTCAGTCGGAGAACAACAAATACCATATGATTTTACTCATGTGTGGAATTTTAGAAACAAACGAACAAAGGAAAAATAAAAGAGAGAGAGAGAGACAAACCATGATTAGACTCTTTTTCTTTTAAGATTTTGTTTATTTGACACACAGAGAGAGAGTACAAGCAGGGGGAGTGGCAGGCAAAGGGAGAGGGAGAAGCAGACTCCCCACTGAGCAGGGAGCCTGATATGGGACTCCATACCAGGACCCTGGGATCATGACCTAAGCTGAAGGCAGACACTTAACCAACTGAGCCACCTAGGTGTCCTCAAGAAATAGACTCTTAACTATGGAGAACAAACTGATGATTACCAGAGGGGAGGTGGGTGGGGGAATGATGGGGTAATAGGTGATAGGGATTAAGGAGTGCACTTATGGATAAGTAATGTATAGAATGTTAAATAATGTATAGTAATGTATAGAATTGTTAAATCACTATATTGTATACCTGAAACTAATATAACACTATATGTTAATTATACTGGAATTAAAATAAAAAGCTTAACAAAAAGTTTCTCATTGGTTAGTCATGTCTTCCTTCATCCCGTGTATAATTTCTCTGAAGCTTTTGTAGATTCAGGGGAGAGGTTTAGCTAATCAATACAGGATTCCTTCCCACTCCCAAATATTGAGCTTACCTCCAATGTAGAGGTGGTGGAGAGAATGTTTAGAATTTTACCAATTTGAATTAGTTGTATTTCTCAGAATTATAATTTATAGCAATTATTTCTATAGTTTTCATGAAATTCAGGCAAATGGGCAAATAATAGTGTCACAGCAATGACCGAGACAGACATGTCTTGGCCTGCATGGAACTTATTGTTTATTTATTAGTTTTGAGATTTCTGTCAGATCCCCATTAATTTTTGAATTTAATATAATACAGGACAAGCTATTTTGCAAGAACATTTTAAGTATCAGAAATAAAAGGTAAAATATATGTAGATGTTATGCTGTGGTTTGAGATGTGTTAGATAGCAAAAAAATTGTGAGAAATGTGAAGTGTCTTGTAGAAGGTATAATAACCAACCTCTAGCCCAGTGTTCTTAACTCTGGCTGTGCAATAGAAACAGGGAGAGTTTTAAAAATATGTCTAGGGCTGGGGTGCCTGGCTGGCTCAAGCATCTGCTATCGGCTCAGGTCATGATCTCTGGGTCCTGGGATCGAGCCCTGCATCAAGCCCCTCATCGAGCCCTGCATCGAGCCCCCCATCGCATCTGGCTCCCGGCTCAGCAGGGAGTCTGTTTCTCCTTTTCCTCTGCCTCTCCCCCTGCTCATGCTCTCTCTCTGTATCTTTCTGTCTCAAATGAATAAATAAAATCTTTAAAAAAATATGTCTAGAGTCTACCTTAAACCATTATATCAGAATATCTGCGACTAGGCCATTTTATGTTTAAAAAATACAACAGTTTTGTTACTATTGTAGATGACATAGAAAATCCTGAAGACTCCACCAAAAAACTACTAGAAGTAATAAATGAATCAGTAAAGTTGCAGGGTACAAAATTGGTAGCCAGAAATTGCTAGCATTTCTTTTTTTAAAATTAATTAATTAATTTTTTATTTTATTGTTATGTTAGTCACCATACAATACATCATTAGTTTTTGATGTGGTGATCCACGATCCATTGTTTTCGTATAACACCCAGTGACCATGCAATACATGCCCTCCTTAATACCCATCACCGGGCTAACCCATCCCCCCACCCCCCTCCCCTCTAAAACCCTGTTTGTTTCTCAGAGTCCACAGTCTCTCATGGTTGTCTCTCCCTCTGATTCCCCCCACCTCATTTTTCCCTTCCTTCTCCTAATGTCCTCCATGCTATTCCTTATGTTCCACAAATAAGTGAAACCATATGATAATTGACTTTGTCTGCTTGACTTATTTCACTTAGCATCATCTCCTCCAGTCCCATCCATGTTGATGTAAAAGTTGGGTATTCATCCTTTCTGATGGCTGAGTAATATTCCATTGTATATATGGACCACATCTTCTTTATCCATTTGTCTGTTGAAGGGCATCTCGGCTCCTTCCACAGTTTGGCTATTGCGGACATTGCTGCTATGAACATTGGGGTGCATATGGCCCCTCTTTTCACTACATCTGTGTCTTTGGGGTAAATATCCAGGAGTGCAATTGCTGGGTCATAGGGTAGCTCTATTTTTAAATTTTTGAGGAATCTCCACACTCTTTTCCAAAGTGGCTGTACCAACTCGCATTCCCACCAACAGTGTAAGAGGGTTCCCCTTTCTCCACAACCTCTCCAACATTTGTTGTTTCTTTCCCTGTCCATTTTTGCCGTTCTAACTGGTGTAAGGTGGTATCTCAATGTGGTTTTGATTTGAATTTCCCTGATGGCTAATGATGATGAACATTTTTTCATGTGTCTGTTAGCCATTTGTATGTCTTCTTCAGAGAAGTGTCTTTTCATATCTTCTGCTCATTTTTTGACTTGATTATTTGTTTTTTGGGTGTTGAGTTTGAGAAGTTCTTTATAGATCTTGGATACCAGCCCTTTACCTGTAGTGTCCTTTGCAAATATCTTCTTGCATTCTGTGTGTTGCCTCTTTGTTTTGTTGACTGTTTCCTTTGCTGTGCAGAAGTTTTTATCTTGATGAAGTCCCAGAAGTTCATTTTTGCTTTTGTTTCACTAGCTTTTGGAGATGTATCTTGAAAGAAGTTGCTGTGGGCGATGTCAAAGAGGTTACTGCCTATGTTCTTCTCTAGGATTTTGATGGATTCCTGTCTCACATTGAGGTCTTCAATCCATTTTGAGTTTATCTTTGTGTATGGTGTTAGAGAATGGTCGAGTTTCATTCTTCTGCGTGTGACCGTCCAATTTTCCCAGCACCATTTATTGAAGAGACTGTCTTTTTTCCATTGCATATTTTTTCCTGCTTTGTCGAAGATTATTTGACCATAGAGTTGAGGGTCCATATCTGGGTTCTCTATTCTGCTCCATTCTGCTCTATATGTCTGTTTTTGTGCCAGTACCATGCTGTCTTGTTGATCACAGCTTTGCACTATAGCTTGAAATCGCGCAACATGATGCCCCCAGCTTTGTTTTTCTTTTTCAACATTCCCTTGGCGATTCGGGGTCTTTTCTGATTCCATACAAACTTTAGGATTATTTGTTCCAGCACTTTGAAAAATGTCATTGGAATTTTGATCGGGATGGCATTGAAGGTATAGATTGCTTTGGGTAGCCTAGACATTTTAACAATATTTATTCTTCTGATCCATGAGCATGGAATATTTTTCCATCTTTCTGTGTCTTTTTCAATTTCTTTCATGAGTGTTCTGTAATTCCTAGAGTATAGATCCTTTACCTCTTTGGTTAGGTTTATTCCGAGGTATCTTATGGTTTTTGGTGCTATTGTAAATGGAATTGTTTCTCTAATTTCTCTTTCTACAGTTGCGTTGTTAGTGTATAAGAAAGCAACTGATTTCTGTGCATTGATTTTGTATACTGCCACATTACTGAATTGCTGTATGAGTTCTAGTTATTTGGGGGTGGAGTCGTTTGGGTTTTCCACATAAAGTATCATGTCGTCTGCAAAAAGAGTTTGACTTCTTAGCATTTCTATACACTAATAATGAAGTAGCAGAAAGAGAAATTAAGAAAACAACTCCATTTACCATTGTACCAAACGTAATAAAATACCTGAGAATATACTTAACCAAAAAGGTGAAAGACCTGTACACTGACAAGTATAAAACACTGATGAAAGAAATTGAAGAGGGCACAATTAAATGGAAATATATTCCATGCTCATGGGTTGGAAGAATTAATATTGTTAAAATGTCCACATCACCCAAAGCAATCTACAGATTCAGCACAATCTCTATCAAAATATCAACAGCATTTTCCGCAAAACTAGAACAAATAATGCTAAAATTTATATGGAACCATGAAAGACCTCAAAGAGCCAAAGCAATCTTGAGAAAGAAAAATAAAGCTGGAGATATCACAGTTCCAGATGTCAAGATACACTACAAAGTTTGTAGTGATAAATAAAAAATCAAAAACAAGTTTTTAAAAACTAACTAAAAACCCACTATGACATGGGTTTGAGTGCCTTTCCCTCTCACTATAGTTCCTTTTTTTCTATATCTTTTCAGGGACACTTAGTGTCCTGAAAAGAGCATAGAAGTCAATATATGGTCTCATTAGTGTAATAGAGAGGACTTTAATTACCTTCTTTCTTTAAATGCAATCTAAGACATAAGAAATATCATAATACTTAAGACATACAAAGAGATATAAAGAATAATGCAATGGATATCCATAGATTCACCACCATATTAACAATATGGCATATTATCAAGTTATAGTTGAAACTCCCTGTGTACCTCCCTCAAATGCACTCACTTACCCAAAGTAACCTGTGTTTTTCTCTTTTTTAATTATATACTCATATATTCCTAAGTAATACAGAGTATCATTTTGCATTTAAAAATTTTGAAACTTGGGGCATCTGGGTGACTCAGTTGGTTAAGCGGCTGCCTTCGGCTCAGGTCGTGATCCCAGAGTCCTGGGATCAAGCCCTGCATCGGGCTCCCTGCTCAGTGGGAAGCCTGCTTCTCCCTCTCCCACTCCCCCTGCTTGTGTTCCCTCTCTCGCTGTCTCTCTCTCTGTCAAATAAATAAATAAAATCTTTTAAAAAATTTTGAACCTGTATAAATATATATATATATTCTTTTGCAACTTATTGTTGTGTTTGTGAAATTCAACTATGTTGTTATATGAAGTTTTTGTCCATTGATTTTCACTGCTACATCATATTCTATTGTAGTAACTATACCAATATTTATCCTTTCTCTTCTGAACAACATTTAAGTTGTTTCCATTTATTTTAATGTAGTCCAAATTCATATTACCTTTTGAATAGCCAGCTCCCATTGGTGATTAATTTTTACTTATGATGCTGCTAATTATGATTTTCCCATCCTGTTGCAATTCATTTTCTGAAAAAGTTCTAATGCAAGATCTTATGTTTTGTCCCAATTATATTTCATGTTTAAATTTTTGAGGTAGAGTTTTTACTTAAAAATTTAGCTTGTTAGTTTTGTCTGATTTTTTCAGCTTGTCAAACTGTTTTTTGGATTAATTTGGTTACCTGGTATTTTAACTCCCCTTCCATCTTAGTGTTATTCGCAATTTTGATAAAAATCCTTCTATGTATTATTTAAGCCATCGATAAGAATTATGTTAGTAGGATAGGACCTGTTACCCAATGAAGCAGAATCTATAATTTACCATGCTAGAGCATGGATTTAGCATGGATCAAAGCAAAATCACTGAATTTATTGTTGAGACCTAGATTTGAGTTGTAAAACATATATGCTACTTTAAACCATCACAGATTCAAGAGCCTGAGACTGAAAATCCTACCCTGGATTATCTCTCAAGTAACATTCATTGAGCTGGGTTAGTTAATAAGATGAATGAGTGAGCATCTATGGAAATGGAGTAAAGACAAAATCATACTGGTGTTTTTCACCTCAGAGTTTATCCTAATATGATCAAATCAATTTTTTTTTAACTTTCTGTGGTTGGAATTTAAGGGTCTTACACCTGTCAACCACAAGGAGGAGCTATGGTCTAATAAGGAAGAGGCTTGCTTCTGATTGGGAGTGGCCGCTCAAAGATAATCTTTTAGAAAAGAGGCCATATCTTGGAAAATGATCTTTCTTAAAAATGACATTTATATAGGAAATTTTGAATGGATAAGCTAGTCTTTATTTTCAAAGGGAAAAGAAAAATACAGTTATATATAATTCTAATATAACCCCTCTACTAAGAAAAAAGTAAGTTTCCTTTTCTTTTTCAGTTGATTAGATATATGGAATAGAACAATTAGCTAATTCTTTAGTTCTTCATCCAGAACCGTTAGACTTTAGAATGGACAGGAATCTCAGCATCATCCAGTTTACCTCTTCACCTTAAAGCATTCAGGTATTAAGTTTTTAAGATATATAATATGGGCTCAATAATTATTTACTGAATGAATGAATTAATGACATAAAAACCTGTAGGCCAGATAGGTTAATTAAGTTGACCATGGGCAAACAAGTAGTTAGCCAACAGAGTAAAGATCTGGGAAGAGGAGTGATATCACACCAAATCCCAGGTTTCTAATTCCTTGGATTATACTTCCTTTTTTTTTCTTTTTGGGAAGAATTAATTTAGATTTTATTTTGTATAATTTTTTTAAATTTTATTTTATTATGCTATGTTAATCACCATACATTACATCATTAGTTTTTGATGTAGTGTTCCATGATTCATTGTTTGCATATAACACCCAGTGCTCTATGCAGAACGTGCCTTCTTTAATACCCATCGCCAGGCCAACCCCTCCTCCCACCCCCCTCCCCTCTAGAACCCTCAGTTTGTTTCTCAGAGTCCATAGTCCCTCATGGTTCATCTCCCCTTCTGATTTCCCCCCCTTCATCTAATTCTTTGGATTATACTTCTTACACAAAATCATGCTCTCCTTCTTGTCTGCCCTGCTTAAGTATAGTCTAAATGTAAGTTAACTATAGCACGCTATTTTGAGATTCATCAGTATTGTTGCCTGTCTTGGTAGTCTCTTTTATTTCTTACTAGTATTCCATTACTAAATAAATACACCACAGTTTTTTAAAGCCATTATAAGCCAAATATTGATGGATAGTTGGGTTTTTCTAGTTCTTAGTTATTACAAATAAAGTTGCGGTAAACATTTTTGTATCAGTATTTATATGGATATATATCTTTGTATCTCTTAGGTAAATATCTTGGTGTGGAATTGCTGGGTTATAGGTAAATGTACATTTGGTTTTATAAATATTATTTCATTGTTTAAAAACTAAATATTTATTGGATGCCTAATATGACAGGCAGTGGGGATACAGTAAAGAAGATTAGTTGATATCTTAATGTGTGTCATGTTTTTTCCCTTACTGGGTTAACATATTATTTTAAGTTTCTTTTTTAATGAAATTGATCAGATACATTTTCTAAATTATTTAGGGATTTTTATTTCAAAATAATAGGCCTCATTAGAGACTATTCCCCCTACCACATAGTGGTTAAGCCCACAGGCTCTGGAGCCAGAATACCTGGGTTCAAATCCTAATTCTACCAGTCACAGCTTTGTGATCTGGAACAGGTTATTTAACTTTATCCCTCAATTACCTACTGTTACAACTTTTGAATATACCTCTACTACCACTCATTTAGTTTTACTGCAATTATTTGCACACATACTTATTTCCTCTACTAGACTGTGGGCTTCTTGAATCACATATGTATTTCACTTAGGTACATAATGTTAGTACCAAGTTTACTACATGGAAAATAGCAAGTGCTCAGTAAATGTTTGGTGAATAAATGACTTGCTACAGCTTTTTGGGGTTAAGACATAGTTCTCAACAAGGATTTGTAAGAATTTATTTTTAAAAAAGATTTTTATTCATTTATTTACTTGAGAGAGAGACAGAGACAGAGTGAGAGAGAGAGTGCGAGTGATGGGAGGAGCAGAGGGAGAGGGACAAGCAGACTCCATGCTAGCACAGAGACCAAAGCGGGGCTCAATCCCAGGACCCCGAGATCATGACCTGAGCCGAAACCAAGAGTTAGATGCTTAACCAACTGAGCCACCCAGGCACCCCAGGGATTTGTAACGAATTTAAATGAGCAACTTTGAAGTAGGAAACTGTATAAACACATGCTATAGTATTATTGTGAATTTGTCAGATTATCAATGTACAGAACAGGGAGCTGAAGAGATGGGACAGAGGACAGAGAAATCTTTTGGAGGTGGGATATAAAATAGGCTCTCGTGGAGGTAGGTCATGAGCCCGAGTCCTGGCAAAAGGGCTCAAAGGGTACAAGGTATGGGGTAAGGGACTGAAAACGAACGAATGGAATGGGGTAAGGGGCTGAAAATGAAGGAATGGAACAGAGAAACAAACTTAGCAAACTTTACAATTAGTCAAGTCCTGATTGTGGTGGTCTCAATAATGGTTTGGAGGCAACAAAAACACCTACTGAATTATTGTTACCCTTGGATTTCAGTGGTTCCTATAAATGGAGAGAGAAGCAGTGTTCTCTTAGGGTCTCCAGGCCATGAAGGATGCACATACTGTCTTTTTGTTTCTCTATTTCAACATTGAATTAATTAGAAGTAGCTAATGTGAAGGTGATGAAAACAATAATCAACTAATGTTGATGTTGAATGAAATGTCTTGAGGTTTTTAACTAGTATCTCTTGTTTACATGTTCATGATCCTTCACTATTACGAAAATCGCCTTCCTAGTCAGGGCTTGAAATCTTGATATCACTGCTGAGACAAAAGTTCAGTGGTTTTTTTGTTAACAGTTTGACAAAAATATTGGTTCCTTTAGAGAAGACTTAAAGAATGATGAAAAGACCAGCTGATCCAGGACCAGGCATGATTATAGATAATATTTTTCAAGAGATGATTGTTGAATATATTCCTGAAAAAGAATAATAATGATAACAGATTTGTTCAGTACTAAGTGCCATGTTCAGTACAGAACAATTTTAAATTTATTATCTCTCTTTATTCTCACAACCCTTTTACGTAGTATTAATGCAATGTTTTGTAGATGGCAAAATTGAAGGTCAGAGAAGGCATAGAAGCACATATCAGGTATTTTATGATGTTATTTTGTTAGGCACTTACCATCGCCCTCCATTTTATAGAAAAGAAAACAGATGGCAGGACACTTGGGGAAAGAGCACGGACTGAATACCTACAATGCTCCAGGCATGCCAGGTGCATTCTTGTCATTGTTAGTTCGACTTCACAGCCTCATAACAACTCTGTCAGATAGGTATACCCGTACCCCCAAAATTACAGGTCAGAAAACTGAGGCTCTGGGACTTCATTTATTTACTTTATTTTATTTTTTTAAAGATTTTATTTATTTATTTGACAGAGACAGAGCAGGAGAGCACAAGCAGGGGGAGTGGCAGAGGGAGAGTGGCAGAGGGAGAGTGGCAGAGGGAGAGAGAGAAGCAGGCTTCCCGCAGAGCAAGGAGCCCAGTGCAGGGCTTGATTCTATGACCCTGGGATCATGACCTGAGCCGAAGGCAGACGCTTAACCAACTGAGCCACCCAGGCGCCCCAGGGGCTTTAAATAATTGGCCCAAATTCATATATTCAGTGAACAGAAACAAAACAAAACTGAAAGTCAAAAGCAGTCACTTCTTTTCCCAAAGTCCAGGTTACCTCAAAGTTATGATGTTCTTTCTCTGACACTTCATTTGTCGAAGGTCAGAGTTAGAAGTAGAGTAGAATTTCTTCCTCAAAGTTTGGTTGTTCTTTCTACTACGTTCTGCAGCTGTTCTTTGGTTTTAGTGTGTGTCATCATTATGTCCTCTGCAGCAGTAGAGAAAACAGGTCAAGGGTTTGCTCTTTAGGAGACATTTTCAAATCCATGTGATTAAGCAACTGCATGTACTCTGTCTTGCTAGACTAAATACTGTGATGGCAAACCCTTTAACCTTCGCTTATAGATCATGTTTACAGCCTCTACCATGTTTGCTTATCTTTTTTCAATTGTGATGAAGTAAAACACATAACATAAAATTTACTGTCTTAACCATTTTAAGTGTACAATTCAGTCAGGTTAATTATATTCCCGTTGTTGTGAAGCCAATCTCCAGAACTTGTTCATCTTGCAAAACTGAAACTATATCCATTGAACACTAATTCCCCTTTCCTCCAAGCCCTTTGCAACCATCTTTCTACTTTCTGTCCCTATGAATTTGACTACTTTAGCTATCTCATATAAGGGGAATCATGCAACATTTGTCTTTTTGTGACTGGCTTATTTCCCTTATCCACAACATCCTCAAGATTTATCCCAGTTGCGGCCTCTGACAGGATTTCTTTCTGCTTTAAGGCTGCTTATGCTTTTATTTTGATTTTTGTACTGTTACTGAACATTAAAGAAAATGGCATAAACTGGTCTGTTCTGAGGGGCTGTTTCCTAATACAGAGGTCCTGCAATGTTGTTAAAGAGAAGAGTGTTGCTCTGAAGAATAAAATGTGGGTGAAATAATACAACCTAATTCCATATTTCTTATGCTTATATGACTTGGGGATATATTGGACAGATATTGAAGGAAATTTCGTGGTCTAAAACCCATATTCTGTATCCTGAAGGACTGAGTTTTGCCTGTACAACTGTATTTACAATATAAAGCAGTATGCTTCCAAGGAATTTCACTAAAAAAATGGGAATTTTAACCTCTGTTTTGAAGGCTGAATCTGTAGCTTTGTGCTTGGAAGCTAGTGTTTCTCTTTTCTTTTTATATGCCACATGGAAAATATATTCCCCGGGAGATTAGGACTCTCAGGAGATTTTAAGACTTGGTCTTTAAATATATGGTCAGATAAATCAATGTACTATGTTTCTACATTTCCAAGCATAGGCGTCACCATCCATTTTATAAAAATTTGTTAATACTTGCTTAAACATGAAGACAATTTTATCTGCAGGATTTTAGTGTACCACTTGGACGAAAACTGTTAGTGTAGCAAAGACAAAAATGCATTTGTTATCTATTGTTTTTTTCTCTCTTGTTTTTTGAGTTACCTTGCTCAACTTCCTCAGGAGAATTTTATAGCTGTCTAATTAACAAGACAGTCTAATTTTAACAATGAAAAAGAAACTACTACTTGCTGAATGATCATGTGTGTTGTTAAGTAAGGCACAGTCAAGGGTATCTGTCCCTAAGAAGAGAGCCACCAGCAGATGGCAATCCCCCTACATGGAATCTCCTTCCAGACCAATGGCAAGTACCTAAGTAAACTGATACCCCAGTGAAGTCACATGCCATTTCAGAGAAACCTGATAGCTTTGGTTGGGTAGGAACCCATTTAACATTATCTCTCAGCTATCATCTCATCTCTCCATTCCATCTGACAATTCTCCAACTCAGCATTTTGTGTATGCCATCCTAAAGGTCAAACAGGGCTACTGGGGTGGGTGCTTTGAATGTGGTCCCTGGGTTTGGTCTTAGGAACACTCATTTTTAACAAGCAATTTATGTTAACTGCTCTCCACAGTGGCCTTGATGGGGCTATTTGCTGTACTCACCTCTGTGATCTCCTGGGCTTGGCTAACCCATGTTTTGGGATGCTAAGCATTGAGTTACCATAACTTGTGAGCAAACCTTGAAGCAGAATATGTTGTTTATGTTCTATATAAATAAGAAACTTGGAAATTTCCCCACAACAAAAAGGCTTTTGAATTTGGTTGGCTGGTTTAGCTCACTTCATGCCCCTCCTTTATCTTCTATGGACTTCTGTACTCTTGCTTACAAAATCCACCTATGCAGTATTGTACCCTTCCAGAAACTGGTTGAGATATGGAAACTCTTAAGTAATTTGAGGTCTATGGCTGATATTTTCTTTTATTTTAATGCATATTTTAAGGTTTATCCCCTTTGTAGGAGATTTTCTTTGATCTTATGCTTTTATCATTGACGTATATGTATTTAAATACTTTTGGCTGCAACAGAAAACCTATCTCAAATTAAATTGAATAGAAAAATATTTGTTATTTTCTATAATAGAAAATCCTGAAATAAAGCAATTTTCAGGGTTAGTTAATTCAGTGGATAAGCATTGTTATTGGACACTGAGATTCTTCTGTATCTCTACTTTGTCATTCATAGTTTTTGCTCCATCCTTAAGCTCCTTCTTATGGTCAAAATATGACTGTTAGCAGGTCAGCATCATCCAGGAGAGAAGATTCTTCTGTACTCCCAAGCCGCATGAAAGGCTGATGCATCCTTGAGTCAACTACTGGCAGGGGGAGAAGAGATTAGATGCTTGATCAACAGTAATTCTTTGGACTGGAATGAAGGTTAAGGAGAAATGTTTACTACATTATCTGTGGAATTCATTTGTTTCTCAAATCTATTTAGAAGTTGATCTAGGGGCGCCTGCGTGGCTCAGTTGTTAAGCATCTGCCTTCGGCTCAGGTCATGATCCCAGGGTCCTGAGATCAAGCCCTGTGTCGGGCTGCCTGCTCAGCGGGAAGCCTGCTTCTCCCTCTCCCACTACCCCTGCTTGTGTTCTCTCTATCTCTCACTGTGTCTCTCTGTCAAAAAAATAAATAAATAAATAAATCTTTTTAAAAAAAGAGAAGTTGATCTATACACTCTTTTAGTCCCTAGGAGTTTGAGGAACAAGTGGTAAAGGAGTAGTCATTTCTAATGAAAGAATAAATGCCTTTTATGTGAGTAAAAAATTTTGAATCTAAATTCACAGAGTTTGGGGTAGGTCAGTAGCTGAAAAATGTGTATCATTCTGTCTATCCTTTATGGAAATTACTTGAGGCATTATTTGCACTATGAATATGGGCTTTTGCTTTAATAATTTTAAAGCATGAGAGAATAACCTCAGATTTTTAAAAGAAAACATTACCTATGATTAATAGTCTGTGAATCTGATGAAATCATAACAATTTTTCTTTATTTTCTGGGACTCAGTTTCCAACTGTATAAAAGAAGGACTGAGTGATTTCTTAGCACATATTTCTGCCTATTTAAGTACTTAATCAGATTTCTATGAACTTTCTGGTTAATGTACAAATTACAATTTAGTCTTAAGCTGTGTCATATCCAACCTTACTTTATTATCCATTTGAGATAAGAAAAATTTACTTGGCAATAATATCAAACTTAGAAAAAAATTGTAGGAACAGCACAAAAATCTCCTGCACATTCTTCACTTAGAGCCTCCATTGAAGTTTTACCATTGCCCCACTGATATCCTCTGTAGTGTAAGGCTTTGGGATCACACCCTGCAGCCAATTGTCATGTCTCCCTAAGTTCTTTCAATCTGGAACAGTCCCTCAGTCTTCCTTTCAGTTTCATATCCTTTTCAAATTTCAGGTCACAGATCAGTCACTTTGTAGAATGTCCCCCATTTCAGTTTTCGAAATGTTTCCTTATGATCAGATTATGCAGTTTTTGGCAAAAATGTTACAGAAGTGATACTCCATTCCAGTTGAACAGCACATGATGTTGATTTGTCCCTTCATTGGTGGTGTAAATTCTGACCACTTGATTGCCAAAGGAGTCTCTGCTGTGAAGTTGCTTTTTTTTCTTTATTTTTAAAGTGTTTTTAGTGGAAATACTTTGAAACTATATAAATACATATTCCTCACCTCAGTTTCACCGACAAGTTTTAGCATCCATTGATTTATCATGCTTGAATTATCAGTATGATGGTTTCTAAGTGGTGTTGATTCTAATTCTGTCATTTCTTCCACGTTTATTAGCTATTGTTATATTATAAGCAGAGCTTTCTTTTCTCTCCATTTATTTATTCACTCACTTACTTATATCAGTGTAGACTCATTGATTCCTATTTTATTCAATAGCTTATAATCTGTTACTGTCATTATTATTTTGATGTTCAAATTGACCCAGACTTGACCTTAAGTTGTTCCTTTAAACTGGCTTCTGTGTTCTTTTGGCATTTCTTTACTTCTTGAGGCCAAAAAATGTTTTAGGCTCACCTTGTACTTTCCTTGCCCAGCCCTGGATTGAGCCATTCCCCCCAAGAAGTCCTAGTTCCTTTCAGTATAAAGTGGAATTTAGAAACCAAGATCAGGGTGCGCAATGTGTTCATTGCAATTGGGGTATTGTTT
The DNA here is from genome assembly GCF_009762305.2 of Zalophus californianus. Taxonomy (NCBI): domain Eukaryota; kingdom Metazoa; phylum Chordata; class Mammalia; order Carnivora; family Otariidae; genus Zalophus; species Zalophus californianus. The sequence goes on from NC_045598.1 coordinate 130,109,716, forward strand.
TTCCCAGGCCAGAGCTAAGAAATACACACAAGTACACACATCCCTTTGCATCTATATTTATACATTCTGAGACTTTAAGTTCATATTAATAACTCCAATACTGTGGGGTTCTTCTCAGTAATTGAGAAACCTGGTTCTCATTATCACCAATATATTTATTCATTTGCTCGATCCTTTTTATATAGCCAACTATTGATCTTGTCAGACTATGCCTGCTGCCCTGCTCTAACACCATCTTCACGGGGCTGTCATTACCAGCTGTAACCAGGCTTCCTTCACGACGTGGTTCCAACACCATCTTTAAGAGGTGCCGTTACTGAGCTGCTCAGGCTGCCTTTTCTCCACAGCTTTGATATCATTGTCCTACAGGCCACCATTACTGTCCTAATGAAGTCTGCCTAATGCCTAAAGAAGGAAAAAAGGAAGGAAGGAAGGAAGAATGGAGATTGAAGAAATTATAGATTAAAATAGATAACAGGGATTTTAACAATCAGTAAAGTTAGGATACATGCCCATGGTTTGCTATTTATTCTTTACTAGTTTCTTTTAAGTTTCATATTAAAGCATACTTTCCCAGAAAATGAGCATAATCCCATCTTTCAAAAAGAAATATACAGACTTAAAATACTATTTGAAAAAGCACAATGAAAATGATTGCATGTAACCCGGATTTGGCATATGAAGTCACACACGCATCTAATACAACAGATAAATGCAGCCTCCCACTGTGAATATCTTAGAAGTAAATATAGCATGGGTTCTGTCTTAAACTGCCTGAGTTGCCTCTTGTATGATAGGTTAATTAAACTCTATGTTTCTTAGTTTCCTCATCTGTAAAATGTGAATAGGAATAGTATTTATCTATCAGAGTGATTTTGAGGATTGAATGAGTTAGTAAATGTAAGACCTTAGAATAATGTCTGATATTTAGTAAACAACTATCATAATTGTTGCTATTATTATTATTATTTGTATTGCCAAATTCTTTTTTTATACAAGTATTTGTTATTTGAATTTTTACTGTCATATCTCTAACTTCTTTAAAAGCCCTGAAAAACCTTCCCTAAACTTAATTTGCAGTATTTTCTTTTCTACATGAACTAGTGATTCAATTTTCTCTTTTTCCTCTTCCTACATTAGGCATTCTCTTGGAAATTAGTTAATGTATGTCCCTCATCCCTACAACTCAACCCTGCTTTGTTTTTACCCATTTTATCCTGCTTGTGCATAAATATCTTACCTGAGTTCTGGGGGCTTTGTAGAATCTAGAACTTCAGAAGACCACATAACAGTTCTTTTGTTGTGGGCTCTGGACTTCGTTGTGTGACCTTGTGAATGTTGCTCAAATACCTTGATCTCCAGTTTTCTCCAACTATAAAATGGAACTAAGTAGTGTGACCTCATAGGGCTACAAATTAAATTAATTAATTAAATTTATATATAATTGACATATAACATATTAATTTCAGGTATACAACATAATGGTTCGATATTTGTATATATAGTGAAATGATCACCATCATAATTCTAGTTAACATCCATCACCACACATGGTTACAATTTTTTTCTTGTGATGAGAACTCTTAAGATTTATAGTCTATGCAACTTTCAAATGTACAGTATGGTATTGTTACCTATACCATGTTGTACATTGTATTCTCATGACTGATTTATTTAATAAGGAAGTCTGTACTTTTTAACCCTCTTCAACCATTTCACTTACCCTACCACCCCCAGTTCTTGCAACTACTAATCTATTCTCTGTATCCATGAGCTCATTTTTTTGTTTTTGTTTTGTTTTTTTTTTTAGATACCACAAATAAGTGAGATCAAGTGAGATTTGTCTTTTTATTGTCTGACTTATTTCACTGAGCATAATGTCCTCAAGTTCTATCGAAGTTGTTGCAAATGGCAGATTTAACATTCTTTTTTGTGGCTGAATAATATTCCAGTGTGTTATCTATCACACCTTCTTTATCCATTCACCTAACAATGAACACTTGAGTTGTTTCCATATCTTGGCTATGGTAAATAATGCTGCAATGAACATGGCGGTACATAAATCTTTTCAAATTAGTGTTTTCATTTTGTTAAGTTAAATACGCAGAAGTGGAAATGCTGGATCATATGGTATTTCTGTTTTTAAATTTTTGAGGAAACTCCATACTGTTTTCTATAGTGGCTGCTCTAATTTACATTCCCATCAACAGTAAACAGGGTTCCCTTTTCTTCACATCCTTGCCAACAGTTGTTATTTCTTATCTCTTTGATGATAGCCATTCTAATTTGTGTGAGGTGATATCTCATTGTGGTTTTGATTTACATTTCTCTGATGATGAGTGATGTTAAGCACCTTTTTATGTGCCTGTTAGCTATCTGTAGGTCTTCTCTAGAAAAATAACTATTCAGATTGTTCATTTTTAAATCAGATTGGTTTTTTGCTATTGATTTGTATGAGTTCTTTATATATTTTGGATATTAACCCCATATCAGATATATGATTTGCACTTATTTTCTCCCATTTGGTGGTTGCCTTTTCATTTTGTTGTTGGTTTCCTTTAGTGTGCTGAGACTTTTAATTTATTTTTGCTTTTATTGCCTTTGCTTTTGATTTCAAATCTAAAAAATCATTGCCGAAATCGATATCAAGGAGCTTACTGCCTATATTTTCTTCTAGTAGTTTTATGTTTTCACGTTTAACATTAAATCTTTGATCCATTTTGAGTTAGTTTTTTACTTATGGTGTAAGATAGTAGTTTGGTTTCATTCTTTTACATGTAGCTGTCCAGTGTTCCCAACGTCATTTATTGAAGACTGTCCTTTCTTTATTGTGTATTTTTGGCTTCTTTGTTATAAATTAATTAACCATATATGTGTGGATTTATTTCCAGCCTTGCTTTTCTGTTCCATTGATCTATGTGTGTTATGTGTCATTTAAGTAAGACAATTTGATAAAGCACTTAGCACAATGTTAAAAAAAGTTAGTAATGATTATGATTATGATACCAAACTGGAGGGGTTGATTCTGGCTTTCTCTATTTTAACTTTCTTCTCTTCCTCAGATGTCTTTCTTCCAGATCTTAAATATTCTAATGCTGAGAAAAACGAATATATGCAGCTTCAAAAAGTTATTGGTTAGTGTCTGTGGAAAAAATTACAATTTTGGATGTTTTAGAGTGATATGTGAATTTAGGATTGTGGAGTCCAAGACTGACAACTATTGAGAGCCAGTATAATGTTTTTAAGAGGGTAGAATCTGGAGCCAGACAGCCTGGGTTTCAATCCTAGTTCTTCTGCTCACTAGTTTGTGTGACTTTGGGCAAGTTACTTAACCACTCTGTGCATCAGTTTCTTCATCTATGAAGTGGGTCTGAAATATTTGAAATAAATAGTTATTTCATAAGACTGTTGTAAGAATCCAGTAAGTTCAAATATGTAAAAGTACTTAGACTGGAGCCTAGCCCTTAGTAAGCTCTGTACACATGTTAGCTCTTCAACTACTGACCTTTAATGGCCTTTCCATTAGCATGGGAGGTTTTCCTGTGACCACAAATTGTTCTTATTTCCAGTTATTTCAATGTTCTTTTCCTTTATATTCAGAAAGTTAAATTTTTGTAGCATATGTATTACATACATATTATTATGACATACATATTACAATTATATTATTTATATAACTTTTTTTACTTATCCATTTTACTGATACAGTATGATTGATTGCAGTGTGGGAGAGACTTTTTCTCTTTAGCCTCTATCTGTATGAACAAGTGAGATGGGAGTAGAACCAAAGCACATCACTGATGTGATTCATTGGAGGATGTCTAGATGGCTGAGAAGCAGTGATGGATGTCTCTCCTTTCCTCCATGTGACTCAGATGCTTAAACAGGCATGGAGAATTGAGTCAACTAAATGTTTTGGCTCAGTCCATTTTGTTTGTGGCATAAAACCCCACACAGTCTCTTAAATCTCTGGTGTTTTTTTCTTCTAGGTGATTAGTGCATCTGAGGTTAGAGTTTTATATTTTAGGCGCAAAGTAACTAGCAAAAGAGATTTTTTTTTGAATGGATATCACAATATTTTGGTATAATACCTATTTTTTGAAAAGTTATTTGTTTGTTTTAGATAAATTGAGCCAGTACAGATTAGGCTTTGGGTATAATTGCTCTTTAAAACATAGATTATAATTAACATCTGTTCAGATTTTTTTAAGAAGCAGCATGGAATGATAAAAAAAATTCATTTATTAAACAAATATCTTTTAAGCTTCTAATAAATGTCAGCCAACTGTGCCAGGTGAAGAGAAAGTATGTGTGCACACACACATTGCTGTCCCCTCCTGCTCCTGATGAAAAGATATTTCTTCTCTTATAACTTACATCTGGTGGGGAGATAGATATTAACTTAAGAATAATGTAAATAAAAGAATAATTATAACTGGGGTAAGAACATGGTATTGGAGAGTGTATTGTATATTAGGAGAAGCCAAAGAAGGCTTCCTGGAGGCAGTGGCCCTTGAGCTGAGATCTGAAAGATGAGCAGAGAATAACACTGAAGAGGAGTCAGGGAGTTAAGGAAGGAGATTACTGCAGACAGGGGCATCTGTATGCAAAAGTTTATGGCAGGAGGGAGCATGGATTGTCTGAAGAGCCCAGAGAAGGTGAGAGTTGCCAGAGTTCAGAGACAAGAAGGAGTGTAGTGAAATAATGAGGCTATAGAGTTAGGTAGGAGCCCAGAGCAATTAGGGCCTTATGGTCCATGTTAAGTACCCATGTTATCCCAAGTTTGCTGGGAAAGGACCCCTCAGATGTTGAGAGAAGCTTAGGCCATGGATTCTGGTAGATGGAAAGAAATGAAGAAATGCTAAAAAACAAAACAAAACAAAAAACCCCCTAATAATTAGGGCTATAATATTCATAGTCTCAAAATAGAAAAAATGCAATTCAGTATAAGCATTCTATTCACAAGAAAATTACAGAATTTACAAAAGATCAGTTTACAGTATACTGCAGGTGGTATGAGTTGGTAATAGGACATCAATTTAAAGTTGTATGATGAATATCTTCTCTCAATCCTGGCACTGTGTCTCTGTGACTGTATATAGATCCTCATTTGGAGGTAGGGCCGAACTTTCAATCTGTGGCTTTTCACTAATGTGAGGCCACGTGGTCTCCATGACAGGCTGTGAATAAGGAACTATTGATATGTCACACACAAGGGAAAGTGATGCAGCCAGATTGGCTAATTGAATTTAAACCAAACAAAACAAAGATGCTAGAGGCATGTTATGGGTGATGGCAGTGGAGCTGGAAAGGCACAGCTGGCTTGGTTTGGTCTTTGTTTATGATGAATGATAGATAACAACCACAGTTTTGGACTTCATAGAACCAAATCCCCGAATCAGTGCTAGAATTAGGGAACTTCACTGAAAGGTAAACAAAAACACTAAATGACACCAATATAGTGATTCTTTTTTTTTTTCTCCACATAAAAATGTCTTCTTATGTTTATATATCTGGATATATTTTAAACTTTTCATTTTCCAAACAATTATTTGCATGTATAAATAACCACTTGGGGTATGGAAATAACACAATTTGCACATGTCAGTCTTAACTCATACTACACTTTGGCTTTGTTTTTAATGCAGAAATTAAACAGAATTTGCTAACAAACATTTATTGAGCACCTACTATATGCCAGGTAATAACAGGTTTTAGCTTATGATTTGTAAATTTGTATCCCCACCCCCATACTTTTATAACATGTGTGATAATTCTGAAAAAAATTAAACTGTTTCAGCTTCATTTTGAATAGCTTGTAGGTTAAAAGTATTAAAAATGTAAAAGGAAAAAGAAGTTACGTTTTTTACTTTTTGAATATTGTGTGCCAAATGTCCTAAAAGTTTTAAGAATCCTTTTAGCCTTTTCAACCTGCCTTCCCACTGTGTGCCCCAAATAATTGATTATCCATGTGTGATCCTATAAGCATTGCAGCAAAAAGGGCAGAAAACAATGGACAAAGATAATGGGATTTCACATTTTGCCCTGTCTACCTTTTTCTTTCAAACTAACCTAAGTTAATAAAACTTCCCATGAAAGCCTTTGAAATTTCATCATGGGTTTTGTGAAAGAGGTGAAAGTTGACCTAGAAGGGCTTGACCTATAACTTGGCAGCTACTGGAAGTCTAGCCTCATAATTCAGAGGTCCAGTGACAGCTTTGCCTATAAACCCAAGTCTTCATTTCACCGACATTTTCAGGTTTAGTCTCCTTGAAAATGCTAACAAAAGTGAAGCATATCATTTCTCTGCTTGGGATAGCAATGGTGATGTTTATGGAACCATTTGCTGTCTCAGGGGTAATCTCCCGGATAATTTGGATTAACCTTATCGGGTCTCTAGATACCACATTACCGAGGATGAATGATCTCCAGAATAACCTTTTCAGATCCTAAAGTTTTAACCCCAGCACCATGTTTTATCAAAAAACTTTCAACAGAAATTCATTGAAAACCATCCGACCAGGCTTACTTCAACCCTTTTGGTCTGAAGTGGCCTTCAGTCAGGCAAGAAAACAATGTTTTCTGTGAATAATTCTAATTAGAAAGTAGGGCAACCTGACATTTTCCTCTGTTTACTTTTTCCACGAGACTATTGTTATGTATCAATGTGCCTCACTCCTACAATTTGTCCAGGTTTTGAAATTGATTACCCGGAAAAGGGGGGTGTAGTGCTTTTGTTAGTTTATTTACTGGTAGAGAGAATTTACTTAAAGGAGTGAAGAATTTTTCCCAAGGAAGAATTTGTCTTTAGGACAGGCAACAGAAAGAATCTTTTATGTGTATTGATCAAAAGTCCTTCTGGAAAATAAAATTAAAAAAAAAAGGTCTTTCTTTCTTTCTTTCTTTCTTTCTTTCTTTTTCTTTCTTTCAAAGAAAGAGGGAAGTCTGATGCCTTCTGAAGCTGGGATCAACCCTGAAATTCTGTCCCACTCAAGACTTCTACATCCTAATTAGGCTTGCTTTTGTGAAATCTAATTATGTTCATAATTACTTTTTTTTTTAAATTTTTTATTGTTATGTTAATCACCATATATTACATCATTAGTTTTTGGTGCAGTGTTCCATGATTCATTGTTTGTTCATAACACCCAGTGCTCCATGCAGAACGTGCCCTCCTCAATACCCATCACCAGGCTAACCCATCGCCCTACCCCCCTCCCCTCTAGAACCCTCAGTTTGATTACTTTTTAGTATTATAAATCTGGAGCTTATAGTTCCAGTGCAAGACTATGAATTTCACTGTCTCAAAACTGAAAAATAGTAATTACAACTATGAATTTGTTTTATTTTTCTGCTTTTCAGAAAGTACAGGCCCAGGTGATTCACTACAGTTTTTCCAGAAAATATTCATCCCATTTGAATCAGTTTAAAGAGGCAGAGCAGAGTAGCAGTGGCTAATAAAATTAATGTCATATCTGTAATAGATAAGAGTACTCATGGTCTCAATTGAAAGGAATAATAGAAGAAAAAAATCACTTTGCATTCTTCATATTGAAACCTAGTCTGTCCTTCTAAAAGTGAGGTGTTGATATACCTCTACCCAATGCTCATTTTTTTCTAAAATTAATTGGATTAGGGTGCATTTAAACATAGGGTGAAGGAAAGTATTGAGGTTGTCTGTGCTCAAAAAATAAGATTCTATTCCTGATTTACTTTATGAAATAGTTTGAACTGATCAAGTTATGAGATCCAACAGTTTAACCTTAGAAGGGACAGATGAAGCACTTTTCAAAATAGTGACAGTTTCTATTTCCCTGAGATTTTCCTTTGTGCTAGATGCTTTGCATGTATAGTCTCATCAATCCTGACAACATTGTAAACTATATATTATCATCTCCATTTTATAAAGGAGGAAAACTGAGACTCAAGAGACCAAGACACCTGCCCAAGTTCACCTATCTGGGTTGAAATTCTACAGTGGAGGGGCTGCCATTGTAAGCTCGTCTGTCTCTGACGCCCATAGTCTTTCCACTATGTGCCATGCCTACAAAATGCTTGGTTACTTCCTGCTGTATCTTCTTGAGAAGAAAACTGGAGAGGTTAAGGGGAAAGGCCAGAATATGAGGATGGGGAATGGAAGTGATTATGGGTACAGTAGTGTTTTCACTGGAGAGTTACATATTTGGATAATAATGTGTAGAGCTTTGGCCAGGCAAAGGTTGAGCCAGTTAAGCTAGCTAGAGGAATTTCCATTGAGCTTGGGAGCACAATTTATTAGAAAGATTAAAGACTGGTTGGACCAGTTCTTTGTCTCAGACCAATGGAATAATGGAGGGAAATTTGCATTCCAACAACAGGACAACTCCCTGCTAAAACTAGAGTGTGATATTTAAATAAATAATAAGAATGATAGTTACCATTTATGGGACTCATCCTAAGTACGAAGCTTTTTAAAAATGCATTATTTTTAACCTTACAACACCCTTGTAATGTAGGTTTTATTATTTCTGTTGTACAGATGGGAGAAAAACAAAGAAATCAAGTATCGAGGAGGTTCTCCAAGGCTGACAAATAGGTTCATCTTGATCTTGAGTCTGCATTCTTTTTCTCCAAAGAGAATATTTGATACACTGCCTTACCCATTGCAGTTAATATATGATGTGAGAAAAAAAGCTTTAAAACTATATTTTAAGAGTAACCAGTTTTGCATATCAGATTGGAGGTACTGGCAAGGGCACCCGCATGTTAGGTGGGATAGAGTAGATCTTAGAGAAGACAAAACTTTCCTGACTTTACTTTGGTACCTTAAGCTAGTGTGGTCCAGAAACAGTGGTGGAAATTTTGGAGTACCATTTTTGCTTTGAGGTAGCTGAATGGTCTTAGACAAGTCATGTAACCTTGCTGGGCCCCAATTTTCTTGTCTTTTTGCCTAGTTCAGTGCTTGGCACATAGTAGGAATGAAAATGATACAGGATATAAATGAAGAAGCTCAGATTGCTAATTTTTTGGAGTTTCTTTCAGTTCTAAATTCTGTTACTCAGGCATAGTAACTTTGGTTTCTTTATTCTTTCAAAGAGGAAAATTGTGTCAATCTATTTGGCGAGGTTATCATGGGAATTGCCTAGTATATTTTCCAAGTTGTGGAGGTCCTACAGAAAAAGTTAAGAAGACTACATCTTCTTTCCTTTCAAATAGTTATGATAACTTTTATTAGTATTTTGCATTGATCAAATGTCACAAATGTGTCAGGTACTATAGAGAAACTAGAACCTTTCCAGCAAATTCATAATCTGAAAACACTAGTAATGGCACTAGTATTAGTGACTGAGTTTATTTATTATTTTTAAAAAATTTATTTATTTGAGAGAGAGAGCAGAGTAAGCAAGAACACGAGTAGGGGGAGAGGGGCAGAGGGAGAAAGAGAGGCAGGATCCCCACTACTGAGTAGGGAGCCCAATGTGGGGCTCAATCCCAGGACCCTGGGATCATGACCTGAGCTGAAGGCAGATGCTTAACTGACTGAGCCACCCAGGCACCCAGTGACTGAGTTTAAAAGTGTCTTCATACCAATGTTTGAGAGAATCTGGTCACATATATTGTAGCACAGGAAAGAATCAGACTGGCATCAGCCCAGACATGGCTAGAAGGAAGAGAAGTCTCTGAAAGCTTGTTCTATTAGTGGGACTTTTGCATTGCTTCTTGTCTTTGTGGTTTGGAATGGTAGCCACTATTGCGGGGTCTCATAAAATATGGAAGCCAGGTGTTTTGTGCTCTAGGCCTGGTAATTTGCCATGTGAAGGTCAATCATCCATCTTGGTTCTCAGTTTATTCATTTTTGAAAAGTTGATAGTAATGTTTACACCATCAGTTTATTGTGGAGATTGATAATGACGATAGAATCATCTGAGAAAGTTCTATTTCTATGGCAACTATATGGATATTACATATTTGCCAAGCCTCTGAAAGATCAAAATAAATTAGAAGCTCATATTTACTAAAACGTTCCAAGTGGAACTTGGACCATATGATTTTATCACTCACTTTTCTTTCCTAAAAGCCTTATGAGCAGAAGAAAAGGAAAAGAAGGGGAAGACTGTTTCTCTGCTGGCAATGAGAAGTGTGTCATTTGCAAAATCCCCTGAAAGCATGATATTTTCTTCAACCACAAGAGTGGACTATTTGTAAAATTGTTAGTGGATTTCCCTGATTTGTACTAATAACATACAGTGATACCAAGTTGCCATTTATACCTTACACTTTACTTGTAGAGAAACCTGAATCAACAAAAATAATGTTATATGGGAAAAATACAAGAGTCAGATGTTGGGTGATGATTTTCCATTAATTTAAAAAATTCATTTATTCATCTCTTTATTCGTGCATACATTTATTCATTTAACCAATATTAAGTTCCCAGTACTGAGCTAGGTGATGAGGATAAAAAGATAACTAGTCTCATGTTTTTTCATTTAATTTGTTCCTTATTAATATTTATAACCTTTACTTTGATAAATAACTTATGAAAGTTAAAAATAGGCTATCCTGATATTTCTGTTAATATGCACATTTTTCTTTATTTATGAAGGAATTTATTCTCTGCCAGAGATCCCTATGAATGGGGGAAAGCCTCGAATACTCTGGAGTATCTGTAATGAGAAATATACACAAATTAAGAAATAAACAATAAGATATTAACACAAAAGTATGGTGCTTGCTAGAGACTCTCCCCATTGCAAACAAAAGAATCTTTTAATATTAAAACATGAGATATGTGACTGTAGTATTGACTCTCCTCAAATATTTAAAAGTGTAAACCATGAGTGTATTTTAGACTAATCCTTTAGAGAGAACTTTCTTTTATTTGATAACTGGCTTAAGAAAAAAGAAAAAAAAAGTACTGACTCCATATCTGAAAAGTCAAGACCTTCACTCACATGGTCTGTTCCAGGGACTCAAATGATGTCAGTAAGGTTGTATTTCTTTCTTGGCTCTGCTTCTTTGTATTGGCCCCATTTTTTTGAGCAAGCTCTTCCCTCATGGTGATAAAATAGCTGTCGGTAGTTCTAGGTTTATGTCCTATTTTGCCAACAATTCAAGTGTAAGAAAATGTTTTTTTTCCTAGTAGTTCCAACCAAAGTATAAGGATTGAATTTCATTGGCTCTGGTTTATCTGTCTTGGGTCACATGCCCATCCTTGGAGCTGGTTAGTGTCAGTCTCACCCAGACTACATGACCTGAGAATGAGGAATATCAGACTTCTATTACTAGAAGGAGAGGGCATTAAGACAGATGTCCATTACCTTATTTTTAGCAATATGTAGTATCTAGAAATATCCCATCTGTTCTCTGCCTTATATCACAGCAGAGGATTCCACAGTCAGCTGCCTCTCTCTCACCCCAGTGCATACATTTTTCCCTATCTTACACATTTGGGTTTGCTCATTAGTCTCTTTATGAGACCATGGTTTACAACCAGGGATTTTCAGGACTGTGAAATCCTTAAGTAGAGAATGTTTCCCTTTATAGCAGAAAAATTGCTCTGTGCTATTTGGCCATATGGCCTGCCTTAGTGTGAAGACATGTATTCTTTTTTTTTTTTAAGACATGTATTCTTATGTTATCAAAATCCCTTGATATTGATATAAAATCAACTTTTATAGCGTGGGATGCATGTTTTGTGTACTCTGTACAAAGAACATTTAATATTGCCTATCCTCAAAGAAAAAGCATCATGAATTTGTGTAAATTACATTAGAAATCATTTTTCATTTGGAAATTAAATTTTGTATCCAACTGGATGGTTGTACTTAATCTAATGATTTCTGAGGTTTAAAATAGTAACGTCTGCCAGTGGACTCATAAAGGACTCTATACATCATAAGAATCAAACAGTATGAAACTTTTAAGTTTAACTTCCCATTAGGATGCAATATCCTAATATCTTAATGCAAGATCAGTATACTCCATTAAAGAATATATATAAAGAATTATTCAATGATGTTTCATCATATTGCTGACCACCCATCAGCAATTTATTTCTGTATGAGTTTCTGCAGTCCCAAAGACTAAAACTCTTTAGTTAAACTAGCCCTTGTTGTAATGTGAGACACTCAAGATTAAAAAAAACAACAACAAAAAAACCCCTCATTATTTAATTTTAACTATAAAATGCTTATTAGGCGTGGTAGAAACTAAGCTAGATTCCTAGTATATCAGTAAACCATAAATGTAGAGGAAGAAAAACTCAGGAGGACTTAAATAGAGCATAGTAGGCACACAAACACCCCAAAATGTATAACACAGAAACAATTACAACACAATAGAAAGGTAATACTCTTAGAGTGGTATGAATTCCATACTCTGAAATAAAACATGAGGTATCTGAAGCATTCATACTACTTGAACCTTTAGAATTACTGAGGAGTCTACTAAGTCTTGGATGCAGGAAGTAGGAACCTCAGAAATTTTACTTCTGTTTATCAGAAGATTTATTTTTAGCAAGTGGGTGGGTGGGCAAGTACCCTTTTTTTGGTTCTCACATAGATTTGGCTCTTAGTTTAATCTCTCCAGCATGAAAAATGGTCCCAAGTTTATATGAATAAAAATTTCTGCTTTGAAATAATCTGGACCTTACTATATAAACTTTCTAAAAGAAAGAAATCCAAAATGACACAAATTCCAGAAGACTGGTTGTAACTTTCATGAATGAGAACTGTGATTTAAGAAAAACCATGAGTAACACCTTCACTAGGCAACTTTGATTTTGTGAGTCTGAAACTATGTCTTGCACTGGATTCTCTTACAGGGACAACTTTGTCAGCAGATTTCCTCTCAAATCCATTGCAATGTTTTCCATTTTGTTTTTCAATGGAGTAGATTTTAGGAAGTGACTGCTAGTGCTCATTATCATAAAAAATGATCAATCATAGGATATTATTTCCCTTTTCCAGTTTTACTTCCTATTTGACTTTTTAAAAATCATCTTGTGCTTTTTACAATGTGTGCTCTGTGTGTGTGGTGTGTGTGTGTGTGTATGTGTATGTGTGTGTGGTGTGGTAATACTGCAGACATTCTGAGTTCTGGACTATGCAACATTCCAACCAATAATGCAGTAGTGATGTGTAATGAATATAAATTTTATTATTATTGCATATATAATAATAATTATTTTCACCATTGTTTTCAATATGAAAGTAGTCATTTATTAGCTGACCAGATTACAAAAATAATCATGGTAGATACTTCAGTTCATCCTTCTAATAAGCCTATTGACCTGGTCTTCCCTGTTACCAGCATCTCTACCTTCTACAAAATGGGTGGCCTTTTTCTTCATTCCCCTTTGTAGAGAAGATAATTTGAAGGGCCATAAAAAGTTGTTTTCTTCTTTGAAACATTTTCCAACAGTGTAGACCTGGTCAATCAGATCCTCCACGCAGACAATGCCATATTTAGCAAGAGATCAAGCAATCAATGTGTTACCTGTCAGGGCAATTCGCTTGTTGATTTTTGCCTTAACCACGCTTGTAGATCAATTCATACAGTGACTACAGGGTTGGGTCCCCCCATGCTATATATGGTTCCACAATCCTTGGTATGTTAACAGAAACCTTTTTGAGTTTAACAAAGGTGCCATTGAAGAATCTGGAGAAGGTGAAGAAGCTGCAACACCTTTCAAACCTTTGGACTCACGCCACTGCTACCTCTGATCCTGATGACAAATGCCAATTTGGGTTCTGCAGGTACGGAGAAGTTGCCAACTTTTCTTGCCATCCTCACCCTTCGAATCTCAGTTCCTTACATCTGCCTATATTCTTTGTGGTAATGCTTAGCTTTTTCATAGATAAGCTTCCTCCTCACTTTTCAAAGCATTTTTTGGGCAAACTTCTTTCTCAGACACTTGATCTTCAACTCTGTGAAATTCCTTTGCTTTTTCTTAAGGATTTCTGGCACAATAGGAAACTTCTTCTCTTCTGCACCCTCCATGGTTCCAGCTGGAATAGAGGACTATTTTCACAATTTTTAATGTGCTACGCATTGTGCTAATAACTTTGACTTTCATAATAAATCCAAGAGGCAAATATTTGTATCCTCATCTTATAGACTAGATGATTAAGGCTTGGATAACTTGGATTAAAACTTGGGTATTATGTTAGCTACAGATTTTTTGTAGATGTCCTTTATCAGGTTGAGGAAATTCTCTTCTGTCTGTACTTTGTGGAGAATTTCTATCATGAATGGATGTTGACTCCTATCAAAGCCTTCCTTTTTTCATTAATTGAGATTATCTGTGATTAAAAAAAATTCTTAATAGTGAATTACATTGACTGATTTTTAAATATTGAACCAGCCTTATATTCCTTGGATAAATCCCAGTTTGCTCATAATGTATTACATTTTTATATGTTGCTGAATATAATTTGCTAGAATTTTGTTGATGATTTAGGCATTTGTGGTCATAAGGATATTGGTCTGTAGTTTCTTACAATGCATTATTTCTAATTTTGGTATCAGTGTGATGCTGGCTCATAAAATAAATTGGGAAGTGTTTTCTCAATTCATTTTCTGGAAGAGATAGCTTAAAATTGATATTTATATATCAATTATATTGATAATTATATTTTTTTCCTAGAAATGTTTGGTAGAAATCTCCAGTGAAACCATCTGAGCCTGGAGTTTTCCTTGTGGGAATGTTTTCAATTTTTTAATAGATATAGGAATATTCAGGTTATTTATTTCTTTTTCAGTGAATTTTATTAATATCTGTCTTTCAAGGCACTGGCCCATTTAAGTTCTTGAATTCATTAGCATAGAGTTGTTTGTTGTATTTCCTTATTATCCTTTTAATGTCTGTAGGACCTCTTATGCCTGCTACTGGTGATTTATGTCTTCTCTTTTTTCTTGGTCAGTCTGTCTAGAGGTTTACAAATATTATTGATCTTTTCAAAGAACCATGTTTTGGTTTCATCAAATTTATTAAAATTTTGTTGATTTCTGTTCTCAGATTTGTCTTTTCCTTGTCTCTATTTGGTTTGGGTGTATTTGCTCTTCCTTTTCCACTTTCTTTCATTATTGAGACCTTTTTTCTTCTTTTTTTTTAAAGATTTTATTTATTTGACAGAGAGAGAGAGAGAGAGTGTGAGAGAGCACAAGCAGGCAGAGCGTGAGGCAGAGGAGGTAAGAAGCAGGATCCCCACTCAGCAGGGAGCAGGCTCAATCCCAGGACCCTGGGGTCATGACCTCAGCCAAAAGCAGATGCTTAACTTACTGGGCTACCCAGGCGCCCTGAGACCTTTTTTTTTTCCCTAACATAAGATTTAACGTTATAAATTTCCCCTTAAGAACTCTTTGAGCTTCATGCTGCAAATTTTAATATCTTTTCATTTTCATTCAGTGAAAATATTTTCTAATTTCTCCCAACTTCCTCTTTGACCCATGGTTTATTTAGAAGTTTGTTGTCTACATTTTACAAATTGGGGATTTTTCAGATATATTTCTTTTTTTTATTAAATATTTTATTTATTTATTTGACAGAGAGAGACACAGTGAGAGAGGGAACACAAGCAGGGGGAGCAGAAGGTAGAGGGAGAAGCAAGCTCCCCACTGAGCAGGGAGCCCAATGCTGGACTCAATCCCAGGACCCTGGGATCATAACCTGAGCTGAAGGCAGATGCTTAACCGACTGCACCACCCAGGCATCCCTATTTCTGTTTTGATATCTAGTTAATTATAGTTCAAGAACATACTTTGTAAGATTTCTATCCTTTTAAATTTGTTATTGTTTTAGATTATCTTATTTTTTCTTTAGCTGAGAATGTCCTTATTTTGTCATCATTCATGAAGGATATTTTTACTGGTTGTAGAACTCAACGGTTCTTTTCTTTCAGTGCTTTAAAGATGTCCTACTGTCTTCTGGCTTCCATGTCTTTTTTTTTTTCTTTTTTTATTGTTATGTTAATCACCATATATTACATAATTTGTTTTGGTGTACTGTTCCATGATTCATTGTTTGTTCATAACACCCAGTGCTCCATGCAGAATGTGCCCCCCTCAATACCCATCACCAGGCTAACCCATCCCCCCACCCTCCTCCCCTCCAGAAACCTCAGTTTGTTTTTCAGAGTCCATCATCTCTCTTGGTTCGTCTCCCCCTCTGACTTACTCCCCTTCATTCTTCCTCTCCTGCTATCTTCTTCTTTTTCTTTTTTCTTAAAATATGTTGCATTATTTGTTTCAGAAGTACAGATCTGTGATTCAACAGTCTTACACAATTCACAGTGCTCACCGTAGCACATATCTTCCCCAATGTCCATCACCCAGCCACCCCATCCCTCCCACCCCCGACCACTCCAGCAACCCTCAGTTTGTTCCTGAGATTAATAATTCCTCATATCAGTGAGGTCATATGATACATGTCTTTCTCTGATTGACTTATTTCACTCAGCATAACACCCTCCAGTTCCATCCACGTCGTTGCAAATGGCAAGATCTCATTCCTTTTGATGGCTGCATAATATTCCATTGTGTACATATACCACATCTTCTTTATCCATTCATCTGTCGATGGACATCTTCGCTCTTTCCATAGTTTGGCTATTGTGGACATTGCTGCTATAAACATTGGGGTGCACGTACCCCTTCGGGTCCCTACATTTGTATCTTTGGGGTAAATACCCAGAAGTGCAATTGCTGGATCGAATGGTAGCTCTAATTTCAACTGTTTGAGGAACCTCCATACTGTTTTCCAGAGGGGTTGCACCAGCTTGCATTCCCACCAACAGTGTAGGAGGGTTCCCCTTTCTCCACATCCCCGCCAACATCTGTCGTTCCCTGGCTTGTTAATTTTAGCCATTCTGACGGGTGTGAGGTGGTATCTCATTGAGGTTTTGATTTGGATTTCCCTGATGCCGAGCGATGTTGAGCACTTTTTCATGTGCCTGTTGGCCATTTGGATGTCTTCTTTGGAAAAATGTCTGTTCATGTCTTCTGCCCATTTCTTGATTGGATTATTTGTTCTTTGGGTGTTGAGTTTGATAAATTCTTTATAGATTTTGGATACTAGCCCTTTATCTGATATGTCATTTGCAAATATTTTCTCCCATTCTGTCGGTTGTCTTTTGGTTTTGTGGACTGTTTCTTTTGCTGTGCAAAAGCTTTTTATCTTGATGAAATCCCAATAGTTCATTTTTGTCCTGGCTTCCTGTGCCTTTGGTGATGTTTCTAGGAAGAAGTTGCTGCGGCTGAGGTCGAAGAGGTTGCTACCTGTGTTCTCCTTTAGGATTTGGATGGACTCCTGTCTCACGTTTAGGTCTTTCAACCATTTGGAGTCTATCTTTGTGTGTGGTGTAAGGAAATGGTCCAGTTTCATTCTTCTGCATGTGGCTGTCCAATTTTCCCAACACCATTTGTTGAAGAGACTGTCATTTTTCCACTGGACATTCTTTCCTGCTTTGTCAAAGATAAGTTGACCATAGAGTTGAGGGTCCATTTCTGGGCTCTCGATTCTGTTCCATTGATCTATGTGTCTGTTTTTGTGCCAGTACCATACTGTCTTGATGATGACAGCTTTGTAATAGAGCTGGAAGTCCGGAATTGTGATGCCGCCAGCTTTGCTTTTCTTTTTCAATACTCCTCTGGCTATTCGGGGTCTCTTCTGGTTCCATACAAATTTTAGGATTATTTGTTCCATTTCTTTGAAAAAAGTGGATGGTATTTTGATGGGGATTGCATTGAATGTGTAGATTGCTCTAGGTAGCATTGACATCTTCACAATGTTGGTTCTCCCAATCCATGAGCATGGAACGTTTTTCCATTTCTTTGTGTCTTCTTCAATTTCTTTCCTGAGTATTTTATAGTTTTCTGAGTACAGATCCTTTGCCTCTTTGGTTAAATTTATTCCTAGGTATCTTATGGTTTTGGGTGCAATTGTGAATGGGATCGACTCCTTGATTTGTCTCTCTTCTGTCTTGTTGTTGGTGTATAGGAATGCCACTGATTTCTGTGCATTGATTTTATAGCCTGCTACTTGACTGAATTCCTGTATGAGTTCTAGCAGTTTTGGGGTGGAGTCTTTTGGGTTTTCCACATAAAGTATCATATCATCTGCAAAGAGTGAGAGTTTGACTTCCTCTTTGCCGATTTGGATGCCTTTGATTTCTTTTTGTTGTCTGATTGCTGTGGCTAGGACTTCTAATACTATGTTGAATAGCAGTGGTGAGAGTGGACATCCCTGCCGCGTTCCTGACCTTAGGGGAAAAGCTCTCAGCTTTTCCCCATTGACAATGATATTCGCTGTAGGTTTTTCGTAGATGGCTTTTATGATATTGAGGTATGTACCCTCTATCCCTATACTCTGAAGAGTTTTGATCAAGAAAGGATGCTGTACTTTGTCAAATGCTTTTTCTGCATCTATTGAGAGGATCATATGATTCTTGTTCTTTCTTTTGTTAATGTATTGTATCACGTTGATTGATTTGCGGATGTTGAACCAGCCTTGCAGCCCAGGGATAAATCCCACTTGGTCGTGGTGAATAATCCTTTTAATGTACTGTTGGATCCTATTGGCTAGTATTTTGGTGAGAATTTTTGCATCCATGTTCATCAAGGATATTGGTCTGTAATTCTCCTTTTTGATGGGATCTTTGTCTGGTTTTGGGATCAAGGTAATGGTGGCCTCATAAAATGAATTTGGAGGTTTTACTTCCATTTCTATTTTTTGGAACAGTTTCAGGAGAATAGGTATTAATTCTTCTTTAAATGTCTGATAGAATTCCCCTGGGAAGCCATCTCGCCCTGGGCTTTTGTTTGTTGGGAGATTTTTGATGACTGCTTCAATTTCCTTAGTGGTTATAGGTCTGTTCAGGTTTTCTATTTCTTCCTGGTTCAATTTTGGTAGTTGATACATCTCTAGGAATGCATCCATTTCTTCCAGGTTATCTAATTTGCTGGCATAGAGTTGCTCATAATATATTCTTATAATTGTTTGTATTTCTTTGGTGTTGGTTGTGATCTCTCCTCTTTCATTCATAATTTTGTTGATTTGGGTCATTTCTCTTTTCTTTTTGATCAGTCTGGCCAGGGGTTTATCAATCTTGTTAATTCTTTCAAAGAACCAGCTCCTAGTTTCGTTGATCTGTTCTACTGTTCTTTTGGTTTCTAGTTCATTGATTTCTACTCTGATCTTTATTATTTCTCTTCTCCTGCTGGGTTTAGGCTTTCTTTGCTGTTCTTTCTCCAGCTCCTTTAGGTGTAGGGTTAGATTGTGTATTTGAGACCTTTCTTGTTTCTTGAGAAAGGCTTGTATTGCTATATACTTTCCTCTCAGGACTGCCTTTGCTATATCCCAAAGATTTTGGACAGTTGTGTTTTCATTTTCATTGGTTTCCATGAATTTTTTTAATTCTTCTTTAATTTCCTGGTTGACCCATTCATTCTTTAGTAGGATGCTCTTTAGCCTCCATGTATTTGAGTTCTTTCCCGACTTTCCTCTTGTGATTGAGTTCTAGTTTCAAAGCATTGTGGTCTGAAAATATGCAGGGAATGATCCCAATCTTTTGGTACCGGTTGAGACCTGATTTGTGACCTAGGATGTGATCAATTCTGGAGAATGTTCCATGGGCACTAAAGAAGAATGTGTATTCCGTTGCTTTGGGATGGAATGTTCTGAATATGTCTGTGAAGTCCATTTGGTCCAGTGTGTCATTGAAAGTCTTTATTTCCTTGTTGATCTTTTGCTTAGATGATCTGTCCATTTCAGTCAGGGGGGTGTTAAAGTCCCCCACTATTATTGTATTGTTGTCAATGTGTTTCTTTGCTTTTGTTATTAATTGCCTTATATAATTGGCTGCTCCCATGTTTGGGGCATAGATATTTACAATTGTTAGATCTTCTTGTTGGATAGACCCTTTAAGTAGGATATAGTGTCCTTCCTCATCTCTTATTACAGTCTTTGTTTTAAAATCTAGTTTGTCTGATATAAGGATTGCCACCCCAGCTTTCTTTTGGTGTCCATTAGCATGGTAAATGGTTTTCCACCCCCTCACTTTCAATCTGGGGGTGTCTTTGGGTCTAAAATGAGTCTCTTGCAGACAGCATATGGATGGGTCTTGTTTTTTAATCCAATCTGATAGCCTGTGTCTTTTGATTGGGGCATTGAGCCCATTTACATTCAGGGTAACTATTGAAAGGTATGAATTTAGTGCCATTGTATTGCCTGTAAGGTGACTGTTACTGTATGTTGTCTGTGTTCCTTTCTGATCTTTGCTGCCTTTAGGCTCTCTCTTTGCTTAGAGGACCCCTTTCAATATTTCTTGGAGGGCTGGTTTCATGTTTGCAAATTCCTTTAGTTTTTGTTTGTTCTGGAAGCTTTTTATCTCTCCTTCTATTTTCAATGACAGCCTAGCTGGATATAGTATTCTTGGCTGCATATTTTTCTCGTTTAGTGCTCTGAAGATATCTTGCCAGTCCTTTCTGGCCTGCCAGGTCTCTGTGGATAGGTCTGTTGCCAATCTAATATTTTTACCATTGTAGGTTACGTATCTCTTCTCCCGAGCTGCTTTCAGGATTTTCTCTTTGTCTCTGAGACTCGTAAGTTTTACTATTAGATGTCGGGGTGTTGACCTATTTTTATTGATTTTGAGAGGGGTTCTCTGTGCCTCCTGGATTTTGATGCCTGTTTCCTTCCTCACATTAGGGAAGTTCTCTGCTATTATTTGCTCCAATATACCTTCTGCCCCCCTCTCTCTTTCTTCTTCTTCTGGGATCCCAATTATTCTAATGTTGTTTCGTCTTATCGAATCACTTATCTCTCGAATTCTGCCCTCGTGATCCTGTAGTTGTTTCTCCGTCTTTTTCTCAGCCTCTTTACTTTCCATCATTTGGTCTTCTATATCACTGATTCTCTCTTCTGCCTCATTTATCCTAGCATTTAGTGCCCCCATTTTTGATTGCACCTCATCAATAGCCTTTTTGATTTCGACTTGGTTAGATTTTAGTTCTTTTATTTCTCCAGAAAGGGTTTCTCTAATAACTTCCGCGCTTTTTTCAAGCCCAGCTAGTATCTTTAAAGTCATGATTCTGAACTCTAGGTCCGACATCGTACTAATGTCCGTATTGAGTAGGTCCCTGGCTGACGGTACTACCTCTTGTTCTTTTTGCTGAGGTGATTTTTTTCGTCTTGTCATTTTGTCCAGAGGAGAATAGATGAATGAGAGAACAAAATGCTAACAGGTTTACAATGTCCCCAGCAAATATACTGTATACAAATCCGAAAAGACCTGAAACCAGGGGAAAAGAAAGGGAAAGAAAGAAAAAAGAAAGAGAAAAAAAAAAAGAAAAAAGATAAAAACAAAAACAGAACAATACAAAAAAAGCAGAATGTGATCAAATATGATCAGGCTAGTGCATAGATCAGTGCCACACACTAGATTTTGGGCATATTTTGGTCTGTTAGGAAAAAGTGCCTCCTAAAATTTTAAAGGAACAAAGACATATATGTACAAAATAAGGGTTGATACAATGAAGGGATAGAAGATGACTGTAAAGATGAAAATTATAATAGATTTTATAAAAGGACTTGATAAGATAAGAAGTTGTTTGAAAAAAGAAAGAAGATTTAAAAAAAAAAGAAAGAAAGAAAAAAGGGAGAGAGTGTGATCAGGCAGGAGACTAGAACAGAGCCATACACTAGTGATTTAGGGTATAGTTTTATCTGTTAGAAGAAACTGTATCTCAAAATTTTAAAGAGAGAACAACTTATATATATATGCCAAAAATAAGAATAACTACTATGAAGGGATAAAATATGACTCTAAAAATGAAAAATAAAAAATGTTTTTTTTTTTTAAAAGAGATTCATAAGATGTTGGTTGAAAAAGGGAAAAAGAAAAAGAAAAAAAAAACAGTTAACAAAAATTAACTTTGATGAACTAACGAATCATGGTAAAAAAAAAAGCCATGAATTCTATGTGCAGTATTTCCCTAGCGCTGGAGTTCTCCCGTTCTCCTTGATCGGTAAACTTGGTCTTGGCTTGCTGGCTGTTCGTGCTGATCTTCTGGGGGAGGGGCCTGTTGCTGTGGTTCCCAAATGTCTTTGCCGGAGGCTGAATTGCCCCGCCCTTGTCGGTCCGGGCTAAGCAAGCTGCTCGGGTTTGATCTCAGGAGCTTTTGTTCCCTGCAAGCTCTCCGTACAGCCTTGGAGGACCAGGGCAAAAATGGTGGCTTCCCAATCTGCACCCGGAGGAGCTGAGAACTCGGGGCCCCGCTCCTCAGTGCGCCCCCAGAGAAAAGCAGTCACTCCCTTGTCCCTGGTCTCCGGCCGCACTCCGTGCTCACCCGGCCTGTGACCGAGCGTTTGTATCTGTGGCACCCGACCCCATGTGGAGTCTCCATACCCAGCAGATCCCTGCGGTGCGGTCCCGCACCGCTCCTCCCCGGGAAGGAAGGGGAGTCTCCCCGGATCTGCCGCCTGTTGGGTCCCTGCTGCAGGAGCAGTGGCCCAACTGGGCCGCGGATCACAGTTTATGGCAACCCCGAGCTGAGAGCCCGCGCCTCGGCTCCGTCTCTGCAGCTGGCTTCCCCGCTCCAATCCCTGGGAACTCTGGTGCACTCAGGCTCCCCCGGTCTTTCTGTGACCCCAAGGGTCCTGAGACCCCACTGTCCCGCGAGGGTTCCACCCCCGCTTAGCCACTGGAGCGACGTCCCTCAGCGGAGCCGACTTCTAAAAGTTCCGATTTTGTGCTCCGCGGCTCTATCCCTTGCCAGAAGCGGCCGGCGGAGGCCCCTCCCCCGCCGTCTATCCTCCCGAATATCGCCTCGGATTCACTTCTCCGCATGTCCTACCTTCCAGAAAGTGGTCGCTTCTCTGTTCAGATAGTTGTTGCTACTCTCCTCTTTGATCTCCTGTTGAGTTCGTAGGTGTTCAGAATGGTTTGATCCCTATTCAGCTGAATTCCTGAGACCAGACGAAATCTAGGTCTCCTACTCCTCCACCATCTTCTGGCTTCCATGTCTTTTAATGAGAATTCTGCAGTCAAAATTTTGTTCTCCTATATGTAATATGTCATTTTTCTGTGGCTGCTTTCAAGATTTTAAAAATTTATCTTTGTTGTAGAGTTATTTGGTTGCTATGTGTCTGTACATGCTTTTTTTTTTACTTTATGTTGTTTAGGGTTTGCTGAGCTTCATGAATCTCTGAATTTATGGCTTACAACAGGTTTCTTCAAATATTTATTTCTGCATTAATCTCTTTCTTCTCTCCTCCAGGGACTTTAATGACATAAAACAAGAGAACAACAAATAAGAATAAGTGGGTGTCTCCTATACTCTTCAACTCACTGTGATCCCTTTTCCCACTTCTCGCCCCAGAAAGATAGGTTTTCTCAGAGGTTTTGCTGCCTGTATCCGCTGCTCAGTTTTGCATTGGGGTCACCCTTGGGTCAAACCTGGATGATAAAGGAGGAAATAAGATGGCAGAAGTTACTCCTATTATAGATCATTCTTTAAGCCTTGGTTCCCTTGTGCAATTTGGCTCCAATTATTAATTTTTCACAGTTCCCTTGTAGTCGCTTTTTAATTTGTATAAAGTTTTTAGTTACATTAGTGGGAGAGGGAGCTGTAGTAGTTACTCCATTTTAGCTGGAATTGTCATCTTTGATTTTTAAAAATTTACATCTTGCAATACTTCTATATCAACACATACCGATATGCTTGTTCATTTTAAAGTGACAGAGTACCCCATTTTATGAATGTATCATAGTTTATTTAAGCAGTTGTTTATATATATTTTTTGTTATTAACAAAGCTGAGACTACCTTTTATACATGTGTTTTGGAAATTTTTGTGAGTATATCTGTAGGGTAAATTGCTAGTTAGGGAGTCATGCCTACACCTTGACAAACAGTTGGAGAATGCCCATTTCTCCCCAGTCATGCTGAACTAGAAACTTAAAAATGTTTGCAGTTTGATAAGTAAAAAAGCTATCTCATTTTGATTTACATTTCTTTTTATAATGGTTGAGGTTGAGCATTCTTTCATAAGAACAATAAGACCATTGTGTGCCTTTTTCTGATAACTACTTGGGGTTTGTGTTTAGTTAGAAGGGTCAATTCCTCCCCACCCTCAACCCCACCCAGATTTTAAATAAAGTCCCTCAGACCTTCCTCTGGTTTATTTCTGATTTTATTCAGTCTACATTCTTCACCACTGGCAACCAATGCAAAAATAGTGTATTAAAAAGAAACCCCAATATGTTAGCATAATTGGCTCATGCATCCTTCAGTAGAGTTTTCATACCTGTCTGACAGGTCTAAGTGTAATTCTGGAATAGAAAAAACTTGATTATGTGATTCCCAGACTTGAGCATATTATTAAACTTTATAGAACATCCCATGAGTGCTGACAAAGTGACATGGGGAAAAAAAGCACATTAACTTCTGTGCATGCATGTATCCCTTTTGGTTCTAGGACTAAAAGAAGGGACACTGGTGGGGTGTATTCTCAAGGCCACCCTGCTCTCTCCATTTGCTGACCTGAGGGGATTTCTGACTCTACTTGATGGCTATAGTGAATATTGGCTACACAAGTCATTGGCTGAAAAGTAAACACTTATCTACATAAATTATCTATCATTCACCTTGACTGGTGAATCGAGGAAAGAAGTAGAGAAAATGGGTTGTCTATCCTTTCTGTGTTCATTCTGAAATGTTGGCTCAAGAGAAATGGGGAGAATAAATGTGTTCCTTTTAACAGACATGCTTTTTTGTAGTGATGTCTATATAAAAGATATGTCCCTTTCTCTGATGAATGCATGAAAGATTTTCTAAGATAATTAGATTTACATGTATACAGTATTTAACATTTCTTATTTTAAAATTTACATACACTGGTTGGTTTATTTACCCTTAGACTTTTTGAGTGATTGTAAAATCTTGGCATTAAATAATCTTAACTGAAACTGGAGTCTTAGCCTCCGTCAGAACTTCATTTCTTAGCTGGCTTTTTATAACAAAGATTTTTTTTGTTTGATTACTTTTTACCATCAAAATTGTCCTCAAAACATGCTTCCCTTTATATACTTTATTTTTATTTTACCTATTTTTTATTTTACTTTTATATTCTCTATGTCAAGTTTTCTTATTTTTTATTTCTTCTAAGGGCCCTGTTTAGCTTTCATTTGTATATTTAATCGAAAATAGTGCATTTCATTTGGCAATTAGAGCTTTTACTTAACAATTAGAAAATAACATGAATTATCTTTATGTAATATTAGAAAGTTACTACTGATCTAACCAAGTCTTATCATCTTATCAGTTCTGTATATCAACTCAGTTTATTCTAAAAACAATTAACTATATATATTTAAAAAAATTTACATACAATAAAATGAGCTCTTTTTGGTGCACAACTCTATGAATTTTGACAAATATATAGTTTGCATAACTACCACCACCATCAAGATGTAGTTTTGTCACCCCCCACAAGTTTCCCTGTGCTGCCCTTAGTTGTCAAAACTTTCTCCATTTCCAACCTCAGCAACTGATGATCTGTCATCTATCTTACAGTTTGCCTTTTTCAGAATCATGTGCAACATTTAAAAATGGAAATGTGAAACATGCTAACACGTTTCAGTCACCATTTCCCATGAAAGTCACTATGCTCTGCCTGCTTGAGACCTCTAAGTGTTCTAGTTGAAGTTCCATGGACTGTTTCATCCCTGGCCAATCTCTGTGAACTCAAATGTTTTCTCAATAAGTCAGTCATCTTGGATCTTTGATCAAAGCATTGTTATTATGCTGTTTTGTATAAAAGTTGGTGTAGTTAAAAACAGTTAATAGTAAAAGAATAGATTACACTTCTTATTTTACATTGCTTTTCAAAAGTCGGACATGCCTTTATGGCAGTCTGGACAGACACCATACCCATTGCCATGACTAAGGATTTTCTATAGAGTGATGTACCCATATATGTAGAATTCCTCCCACTTTTTCCACCTTCTCTTTCTCTTCTTGTTTCCACAACAGCATATGTACACTGAAGAAAGGTAGAAAATATTGATGAGCATAGCAGAGTTGGGAGGGGGACATAATCTAATTAGTATCAATTCTTGTACAGTATAGAAATAGTTAACTGTCTATGATTGATATCTAGATCTACTTTAGACACCACAATAATAATTTGTGAATGGTTGTTACTTTTTCTTATACTCAAACAGGACCTCTAACTTAAGTCTGTTTTGATCTTTATCATTTTTTAAAAATATCACATCATATTTATTCTTTGCTTTGTAAGTTTTGCAAAGACCCTTAGCCAAAAAAATAATATTCTGATATAACCTCATCTTATTTGACTATCTGAATTAGCTTAAATGCTAAAAATAGATTTATAAAATAATTTCTGCCAGAGTTAAAAGGAAACTATGATTTCAGAAAGTTGAGTAACTAAAAATTGACTTTTAATGGCAATTTTTTTATAACTTATTTATAATTTTCTCTTAATTTTTTGTAACATTACTAATCTCTGGAGGTCCAGTCGAAGTGAAATCTATACTTTGTGCAAGTAGATAAGGCCTATTTTTCAAAAGTTTTCTGTGGAACTGAAATGAACATAAACTGTGTCTCAAGTACTTTGTATGGAGACTGCTTCAATGAGGAGTACTTAGTTCATGCATTCATACAGTAAATTCTTCCTGAATACTTTTTACTGCATCAGATTCAATACTAGGTACTGGGGATATGGAAAGGAGATTTCATTCTTTGCCTTCAAGGAGTTCATAACAACAATCCTAAAACATGTGTTTTTAAATCCATATAATATTTCCTTCACCAATCACATCTAAACAATTACTAAGTTCTATCAATATAACTCTCTAAGTCAGCTGTTTTCAACATTTCAACACTGTCTGCACAGGTTAAAGCTCACCAGGGCACTTAAAAAAATATACTGATGCCTGGGTTGCACCCCTAGAGATATGACTTGGGAAATGCGGATGATTACAATGTGCAGCCAAGAGTGAGAAAGACTGCTCTAGATCAGGACTTAGCAATTTTTCCTCTAAAGGACTAGATAGTAAATATTTTAGGCTTTGGGGCCTTTCAGCTTTATGATCCTTGTTGCAACTACTCACTTCTGCCATTATAGTACAAAAGTAGTCATTGACAATATATGAACAAATGAGTGTTCAATAAAACTTAATTTATGGACTCTGATATTTGAATTTCACATAATTTTCATGTGTCATGTAATATTCTTCTTGACTTTTTTAACCATTTAAAAATGTAAAAACCATCTTAGCCCATGAACTATATAAAAACAGGCAGTGGGTCAGATTTGGTCCATGGCTATAGTTTGTTAATCTCTGCTCTAGAATAGCTCAGAAACTGAGGTGCTCATCAGAATTGTCTGTAACTTTTAGAAAAGTGCCTGGCCTTGCTCCTGGAGGTTCTGATTCAGGAGGTCTGCATGGGATCAGGGGATTCTATGGAGCGAGCAGGGTTTAAGAATCCCCTGTTCTAAAGATTCATTTTATGGTTCTCTTCTGAGCCTCTGCCACCGTTTTCTGATTTCAGGTCTTCATCACCTTGCACTTGCACTATGGTGATGGTGTCTACCTATGTTTTCAGGCTTCATGCTCACTAATCCATCTTTGGCATTGCCACATTTTTTTGCCTCTTGCTTCCAACCTTCCAATGGCTTCTGCTGACTACAGGACAAAGTTCATATTCTCTAGCAAGTCATACAATGTCTATTATTATCTGGCTTTTGCCTGTGAACTTCTCTCTTCATACTCTTGGTTCTTGGAAAAAGGGCTACTTGCAGTTCACATGGTGCTATTTCTTGTTGGTACATTTGGGCTCATGTTGGTCCCCCTGTATGGAAAGCCCTTTTTTGCTAGCACCATATCTACTTGTTCTTCAAGATACGGGAGTATTCTTCATTTCCTCTGTCTTCGTGTCTGGGTTAGATGTCTGTATTAGATGACCCTCTCCAGAGTTCCCATGGCCCATTTGTTTAACTTTTGCCTAATATGTATCACACAACATTGAAATAATCTGTTTATAAATAAATTATTTCAGATCAGGAACCCAGGTTTATCTTTATATCATAGCACTTAATGCAATACTTAATATGTAATAGGTGCTCAAGAATTGCTTATTGATCTGAACTCTGGAAAGAAAGCAGGGCAGGTAATATTTTTCCGACAGTACAGATAAGAGAACCGAGGCTCTGAGGCAATGAATGACATCCTCAGGTTTCCCCTAACTACTAAGTCAGGGAGCCAAGGAATTTCTGGTTTCTTACAGCCAGCGGCAGGCCTTCTCCCTACCATCCCAGATGCTTCTTTATATTGCTGCAGGCCATCTGTGAATGCTACGGTTACATGAGGTTGTCAATGAACACTAGGCTGGTAGTTATGAACTGGCCCCAAATTGCAGCTTTTTTACTAATTAGGAATATGAACCCCCATTTTCTAGTCTGCAAAATAAGGAGATTCAAATAGAATAATTTTAAGATTGTTCTCAATTCTTAAAAAATTAATTTGTCAAGTAGTTATTTTTACTTTATTATCTTCAAGCCCATTTATTAGTTAGAACCTGATACCAAACTAAAACAGAAGTGTGAAACAATTTGTTCAGAGAGTCCCTACAACCTGGTGGTAGAATAGGAAATGAACCTGTTAACTTTTCTCCTGCCATGATAAATTACCACAAATTTAGTAGCTTAAACCGACACAAGTTTATTATCTCACAGTTCTGTAGACCAAAAGTCTGGGTGGCTCAGTTGGCTTCTCTGTTTAGTTTCATGAGGCTGAAATAAAACTGGCAGCAGCCCTGGGCTCTTATCTGGTGGCTCTCAGAAAGAATCAGCCTTCAGGCTGATGCAAATTTTGGCAGAATTCAATGCTGTGTGGTTGTAGGACTGAGGAGCCTGTTTCCTTGCTAGCTATCTGCCAGAGGCTGTGCACAGCTTCTGGAGGCCACCCATATTCTTTGGCTTATGGCTTTCTGTTTTCATCTTCAAAACCAGCAGCTGGGGGTAAACTCACTGATCTCTTCTGTTGCAGCTCTTCTGTTTTCCTGCCTTTCTCTCTTCTTCTTAAGGGCTCATGTGATTATATATATATATAATATAGATATTATATAGATATATTTTTAAATTTAAATTAAATTTAATTTTTTAATTTTTATTTTTTTATTATGTTATATTAGTCACATACAGTACTTCATTAGTTTTTTGATGTAGTGTTCCATGATTCATTGTTTGTATATAACACCCAAGTGCTCATTGCAATATGTGCCCTCCTTAATACCCATCACAGGCCAGTCCATCCCCCCACCCCCTCCCCTCTGAAACCCTCAGTCTGTTTCCCGGACTCCATAGTCTCTCATGGTTCCTCTCCCCCTCTGATTCCCCCCCTTCATTTTCCCTTCCTTCTCCTAATGTCCTCCATGCTATTCCTTATGTTCCACAAATAAGTGAAACCATACGATAATTGTGTTTCTCCGCTTGACTTAATTCACTTAGCCTAATCTCCTCCAGTCCCATCCATGTTGATGTAAAAGTTGGGTATTCATCCTTTCTGATGGCTGAGTAATATTCCATTGTATATATGGACCACATCTTCTTTATCCACTCATCTGTTGAAGGGCATCTCGGCTCTTTCCACAGTTTGGCTATCATGGACATTGTTGCCATGAACATTGGGGTGCATGTGCCCCTTCTTTTCACTACATCTGTGTCTTTGGAGTAAATACCCAGTAGTGCAATTGCTGGGTCATAAGGTAGTTCTATTTTTAACTTTTTGAGGAATTTCCATACTGTTTTCCAAAGTGGCTGTACCAACTTGCATTCCCACCAACAGTGTCAGAGGGTTCCACTTTCTCCACAACCTCTCCAACATTTGTTGTTTCCTGCCTTGTTAATTTTTGTCATTCTAACTGGTGTAAGGTGGTATCTCAATGTGGTTTTGATTTGAATTTCCCTGATGGCTAATGATGTTGAACATTTTTTCATGTGTCTGTTAGCCATTTGTATGTCTTCTTTGGAGAGGTGTCTGTTCATGTCTTCTGCCCATTTTTTGATTTATTTTTTTTTGGGTGTTGAGATTGATAAGTTCTTTGTAGATCTTGGATATCAGTCCTTTATCTGTAATGTCATTTGCAAAAATCTTCTCCCATTCCATGGGTTGCCTCTTTGTTTTGTTGACTGTTTCCTTTGCTGTGCAGAAGCTTTTTATCTTGATGAAGTCCCAAAAGTTCATTTTTGCTTTTGTTTCTCTTGCCTTTGGAGATGTGTCTTGGAAGAAGTTGCTGTGGCTGATGTCGAAGAGGTTCCTGCCTATGTTCTCTTCTAGGATTTTGATGGATTCCTAACTCACATTGAGGTCTTTCATCCATTTAGAGTTTATCTTTGTGTATGGTATAAGAGAATGGTCGAGTATATAGCTGTCCAATTTTCCAGCACCATTTATTGAAAAGACTGTCTTTTTTCCATTGGATATTTTTTCCTGCTTTGTCAAAGATTAGTTAACCATAGAGTTGAGGGTCCATATCTGGGCTCTCTATTCTGTTCCATTGATCTGTGTGTCTGTTTTTGAGCCAGTACCGTGCTGTTTTGGTGATCACAGCTTTGTAATATAGCTTGAAATCAGGCAACATGATACCCCTAGCTTTGTTTTTCTTTTTCAAAATTTCCTTGGCAATTCAGGGTCTTTTCTGATTCTATACAAATTTTAGGATTGTTTGTTCCAGCTCTTTTAAAAATGCCATTGGTATTTTGATTGGGATGGTGTTGAAAGTATAGATTTCTCTGGGCAGCGTAGACATTTTAACAATGTTTATTCTTCCAATCCATGACCATGGAAGGTTTTTCCATCTTTTTGTGTCTTCTTCAGTTTCTTTCATAAGTGTTTTATAGTTTTTAGAGTATAGATCCTTTACCTCTTTGGTGAGGTTTATTCCAAGGTATCTTATGGTTTTTGGTGGTATTGTAAATGGTTTCTCTATCTACAATTACATTGTTAGTGTATAGGAAACAACTGATTTCTGTGCATTGATTTTGTATCCTGCCATATTACTGAATTGCAGTATGAGTTCTAGTAATTTGGGAGTGGAGTCTTTTGGGTTTTCCACATAAAGTATCATGTCATCTGTGAAGAGAGAGAGTTTGACTTCTTGCCAATTTGAATACCTTTTATTTCTTTTGTTGTCTGATTGCTGATGCTAGGACTTCTGGTACTATGTCAAACAATAGTGGCGAGAGTGGGCATCCTTGTTGTGTTCCTTATCTTAAGGGGAAAGCTCTCAGCTCTTCTCCATTTTTTTTTAAAGATTTTATTTATTTGACACAGTGAAAGAGAGAGAGTGAGAAAGGGAATATGAGCAGGGGGAGTGGGAGAGGGAGAAGCAGGCTTCCCACTGAGCAGGGAGCCTGATGCGGGGCTTGATCCCAGGACTCTGGGATCAGGACCTGAGCCAAAGGCAGATGCTTAACGACTGAGCCACCCAGGTACCCCATCAGCTCTTCCCCATTGAGAATGATGTTCGCTGTGGGCTTTTTGTAGATGGTTTTTATGAATTTGAGGAATATTCCCTCTATCCCTACACTCTGAAGAGTTTTAATCAGGGAAGATGCTGTATTTTGTCAAATGCTTTTCCTGCATCAATTGAGAGGATCATATGGTTCTTGTCTCTCCTCTTATTAATGTGTTCTATCACATTGATTGATTTGCGAATGTTGAACTGTCCTTGCATCCCAGGAATAAATCCCACCTTGTCGTGATGGATAATCCTTTTAATGTACTGTTGGTTCCTATTGCCTAGGATCTTGTTGAGAATTTTGGCATCCATATTCATCAGGGATATTGGTCTGTAATTCTCCTTTTTGACAGGGTCTTTGCCTGGTTTTGGGATCAAGGTAATGCTGGCCTCAAAGAATGAGTTTGGAAATTTTCCTTCTGTTTCTATTTTTTTGAAACAGCTTCAGGAGAATAGGTATTTATTTCTTCTTTAAATGTTTGGTCAAATTCCCCTGGGAACCTGTAAGGCCCCGGAGTCTTGTTTTTTGGGAGGTTTTTGATCACTGCTTCAATTTTGTTACTGGTTATTGGTCTATTCAGATTGTCAGTTTCTTCCTGTTTCAGTCTTGGTAGATTATAGGTTTCCAGGAAGGCATCCATTTCTTCCAGGTTGCTTAATTTATTGGCATACGGTTGTTGATAATAATTTCTAATAATCTTTTCTATTTCCTTGGTGTTAGTCGTGATCGCTCCTCTTTCATTCATAATTTTATTGATTTGGGTCCTTTCTCTTTTCTTTTGGATAAGTTTGGCCAGTGGTTTATCGATCTTATTAATTCTTTCAAAGAACCAGCTTCTAGATTTGCTGATCTGCTCTACTGTATTTCTGGTTTCTAATTCATTGATCTCTGCTCTCATCTTAATTATTTCTCTTCTCCTGCTTGGCTTAGGCTTTATTTGTTGTTCTTTCTCCAGTTCTTTAAGGTGTAAAGTTAGCTTGTGTATTTGGGATTTTTTATTTTTTTGAATGAGGCTTGGATGGCTATGTATTTCCCCCTTACGACTGCCTTTGCAGTATCCCATAAGTTTTGGACCAATGTGTTTTCATTCTCATTGGTTTCCATGAATTGTTTAATTTTTTCTTTAATTTCCTGGTTGGCCCAAACATTCTTAAGCAAGATGGTCTTTAGCTTCCAAGTGTTTGAATTCCTTCCAATTTTTTTCTGTGATTGAGTTCCTGTTTCAAAGCATTGTGGTCTGAGAATGTGCAGGGGATAATCTCAATCTTTTGGTATTGGTTGAGACCTGATTTGTGACCCAGTATGTGGTGTATTCTGGAGAAAGTTCCACGTGCATTTGAGAGGAATGAGTATTCTGTTGTTTTAGGGTGGAATGTTCTGTATATATCTATGAAGTCCATCTGGTCCAGTGTGTCATTCAAAGCTCTTGTTTCTTTGTTTATCTTCTGCTTAGATGATCTGTCTATTGCTGAGAGTGGTGTGTTGAGGTTGCCTACTATTAAAGTATTATTATCAATATGTTTCTTTATTTTGGTTAATAGTTGGCTTATGTAGTTGGCTGCTCCCATGTTGGGGGCATAGATGTTTACAATTGTTAGATCTTGTTGGATGGACCCTTTAATAATGATATAGTGTCTTTCTGTATCTCTTACTACAGTCTTTAGCTTAAAATCTAATTTGTCTGATATGAGAATTGCTACCCCAGCTTTCTTCTGAGGTCCTTTGGCATGAAAAATGGTTTTCCATCCCCTCACTTTCAGTCTGGAGGTGTCTTTATTTTCAAAATGAGTCTCTTGTAGACAGCATATGGATGGGTCATGTCTTTTTATCCAATTTGCAACCCTGTGCTATTTCATGGGAGAATTTAGACCATTTACATTGAGAATGATTATTGAAAGATATGATTTTATTGCCACCATGTTGCCTGTGAAGTCCTTGTCACAGTTTTGGTAGTGTACACATGTCTAGGAATTTGTCCATTTCTTCCAGGTTGTCAAATTTGTTGGCATATATTTTTCATATTTTGTATTTTTGTATTTTCATATTTATGTTTTCATGGTTTGTATCTCTGTGACATTGGTTGTTATTTCTCCTCTTTCATTTGTGATTTTATTTATTTAGGTCCTTCCTCTTTTCTTTTTGATAAGTCTGGCTAGAAGTTCATAAATTTTATTATTTTTTTCAAAGAACTAGCTCCTGGTTTCATCAATCTGTTCTGTTGTTTTTTAGTTTCTATATCATTTATTTCTGCTCTGATCTTTATTATTTCCTTCCTTCTGCTGCCTTTAGGCTTCATTTGTTGTTCTTTTTTTAGCTTTTTTTGGTGTAAGTTTAGGTTGTTTATTTGAGATTTTTCTTGCTTCTTGAAGTAACGCCTGCAGTGTCTTTTCACAGCAGTGCCTTGAATAGTATGTGATTGAATAGCCAGGGAATGGGGATCTTGGGGGCCATCTTTAGAATTATGCCTACCATAAAGCCCAAATTACCTGATTTTTAAACAAAGGTGCAAGCCGTCATTATTTATTTCCTAATAAAGGTTGTTTTTCTTGGTATTAAGTAATTTTTAACATATCCCTTATTTATATAACTTAGAGACATACCACACACACCTCATATATGAGATAATACATATTTAACATATCTTTTTGTTAGAGCAGTTATTAGGTCCATCTCTCTGTTAATTCATCAAATGTTTATTAGATATATACTTTGTGCCAGTAACACTAGTTCTAAGTGCTGAGGATTCAATGATGTAAAAGTTGGAAATTTTACATACAAAGAACACATACTGTTGTTTGTCTATCACATATTTATCTAGGACTTATGTGTCAGGGACTCTTCTAGGTTATGGAAATACGATGGTGAAATAAGACACATTGCTGTCATGGAGTGTATGTGGGAAATCTGAAACTAAACATGAACAAATGAATAGATAATACTTTGTTGGGTGGTTATTAATACCATTAGAAAAAGTAAAGCAGAGTAAAAGAATAGAGAGTGATAAGGTTGGGGAGTAGGGGGTTGTTGAGTGCTGTTTTAGGTAGGATAGCCAAGGAAGATTTTTAAAGATAGAGACTTGAGTAAAGTTAGAAAATTTTAGTTGGGAAGACAGAAAATAGGCCAATGGTGACCACACAGTGAGATAAATGCTATGAGAGAAGTGAAGATATATATGAGAGAGTAAGGGCATGCAGAGGGCTCACATCTACATCAGAGGCCAGGGAAGCCTGAAGGAGGAATTGAACCTAAGTCAACACTTGAAAGATGGGTGTGAATTAGTAAGACACTCAGATGGAGGAAAGGTGTGTTCAAGGCAAAATGAGCAGGACATGGGAAAACATATATGTTAGAAGAGGCAGAAAGAAAATTGTATATGGTTGAGAATGGCTGTGTTTTATAGCTTGTGGTTTTATAACATCGCTGGAAGCAGTGTGAAATATGACTATGTGAATGGCAAGATTAAAGGAAGGGAGGACTACAGCCACACTACACGAAGACTAGACCAAGCTGGCTCTGATGGGGATAAAAGGAGGGGCAAAATCTTGAGATAATATGGGCATGCAATCAATAGGATTTTAAAGTCTTCCGGATATGGACACTGAAAGGAATGGAATCAAGTGTTTGCCATGGTTGACTTGTTATAACAATTCATGGAGATAGGAAATACTGGAGGAAGAATGGAGTTGGGGCAAAAGTTAAGGAGTTTGATTCTTGACATATTGAATCTGGGTTCTCAAGGGATAATTTTTTAAAAGATTTTATTTAAGAGAGAGAGAGCAAGAGAGCGAGTGCACAAGTAGGGAGAGTGGCATAGGGAGAGGGAGAAGCAGACTCCCCACTAAGCAGGGAACCTGACATGGGGCTCCATCCCAGGGTCTTGGGTTCATGACCTGAGCTGATGGCAGACGCTTAACCAACTGAGCCACCCAGGTACCCCTCTCAAGGCCTAATTTAATGAACATTTTCAACAGGCAATTGGATATTCTTGTTTGGAGTTCAGACTGAAAAAATTAGAGATTGTCATCATATTAATGGTAGTTGAAACCACAGACATGAATGAGATCACCCAGGGAAAATGTATAGAACAGGGAGAGAAAATGGGCTAGTAATATATGTGAATTCCAGTTGTTTTGGATACTTCTTAATATTTACATTGTCTGTCTTTTTTTTTTTTTTTTAGTGAGGGTGATGGGGATTGTGGGGAGGGGCAAAAAGAGGAGGAGAGAGAATCTTAAGCAGGCTTCATGCCCAATGCAGAGCCTGATGCGGGGCTTGATCTCACAACCCTGAGATCATGACCTGAGCCAAAATAAAAAGTCAGACACTTAACCTACTGAGCCACCCAGGTGCCCCTACATTGTCAGTCTTTAATTTTAGATCTGGTGGGTGGTATCTGTTGGGCTGGTATCTCACTGTGGCTTTGATTTTTGTTTCCCTTTTGACTTCTGAGGTTTATTGGCCAGGTTATTTCCCTTTAGACTTATGAGGTTTATTGGCCATTTGGATATCCTATTTTATGAAGTAGATCACACAAATCTTTTGCCCACTTTTCTATTGGATAGTCTGTTTTTCTTCTATTGATTTGTAGGAGCTCTTTCTATATTAGGAATATACATCTTTTGTTGGATACATGTATTGCAAATGTCTTCTCCCGTTCACTGGCTTGCCTTTTTACTCTCTTAATGATGTCTTTTAATAAAAAGAAATCCCTAATTTCAATTAAGTCCAATTTATAAATCTTTTTCCTCATGGTTACTGTTTTTGTAACTAGTTTAAAAAGTGTTTTCCTATCTTGAGGACATGAAGGTATTTTCTAGGACCACCTTTTAGAAGACCGATTTTTATCACCTTTTACATTATTCTACACCCCATTTAGAATTGGTTTTTTTTGTATAGTGTGAAGTAGGGATATTCATTTATTTTCAAATGAATATTTGATTGATTTAGTATCATTCACCATCCATTCTCTATTGCACCACAGAACCATCTTAGACAAATCAAGTGATTACGTATGTATGAGTTTGTTTCTGTATTCTTTATTCTGTTCCATTGATTTATTTTTTGAACATGGAAGGGAGACTGCCTGAAAATACTGAGTACTGTAGGCTTAAAAAAATGACTCTATTTTAATTTTTGTAGCTTTATAATAAGCCTTGATATATGATAGTGTAAGTCCTCTGTTTTCCTTCTTCAAGATTATCTTGGCTATTCTTGGCTTTTAACATTTCTATAAAAATTTTAGAATCATTTCCACAAAATATCTTGTTGGATTTTGAATTGGCATTTTACTGAATCAATAGATACATTTGTGAAGAACTAACCTTTTTTTTTAAATAACATTGAGTCTTCCAATCCATGAACAGGATATATCCTTCAATTTATTTAGGTCTTTATTTTTCTTCCCTCCCTCCCTCCTCCCTTCCCCATTTCTTTCTCTCTTTCGCTTTCTTTCTTTCTTCTTTTTCTTTCTTATTTTCTTTCTTCTCTCTTTTTTAATTTACGTATAATTAACTTTCAGTGTTATATTAGTTTCAGGTACACAGTATAATGATTCAACAATCCTATACATTTCTCAAGGCTCATCAAGATAAATGTACTCTTAATCCCCTTTATCTCATTCACTTATCCTCTCACCCACCTGCCCTCTGGCAACCACCAGTTTGTTCTCTGTATTTAAGTCTGTTTTTTTGTTTGTTCTCTTTTTTTTGTTGTTCATTTTTGTTTCTTAAATTCCACATATGAGTGAAATCATATGGTATTTGTCTTTCTCTAACTTATTTTACTTAGCATTATACTCTCTAGGTTGATCCATGTTGTTGCAAATGGGAATATTTTATTCTTTTTTTACGGCTGAGTAATATTCCATTATCTATCTATCTATCTATCTATCTATCTATCTATCTATCATCTATCTATCATCTATCTATCTATCTACCTATCTATCATCTATTATCTACCTATCACCTATCTATAAACTATCTATCTATCTATCTATCTATCTATCTATCTATCTATCTATCTATCTATCATCTATCTATCATCACATCTTCTTTATCCACCCATCTATGGATAGGCACTTGGGTTGCTTCCACACCTTGGCTAATGTAAATAATGTTGCAATAAATATAAGGGTCCATATCTTTTTTCATTAGTGTTATTGTTTTCTTTGGGTAAATACCAAGTAGTAGGATTTCCTGGATCATATGGTAATTCTATGTTTAAGATTTTGAGAAATTTTTATACTGTTTGCTACAGTGATGGCACAAATTTGCATTCACACTGATCATGTATGAAGGTTCCTTTTTCTCCACAGCCTTACCAACACTTGTTATTTCTTGTGTGTGTGTGTGTGTGTTTTAATTTTAGCCATTCCAACAGGCATAAATTAATATCTCATTGTGCTTTCAGTTTGCATTTCCCTGATGATTAGTGATGTTGAGCATCTTTTCATATGTCTTTTGGCCATCTGTATGTCTTTTTTGGAGAAATGTCTCTTCAGGTCTTCTGTCCATTTTTAACCAGATTATTTATTTTAATCTTTACCATGTTGAGTTGTGTAAGCTATTTATATATTTTGGATATTAACTTCTATTGTATATATCATTTGCCCACATCTTCTCCCATTCAGTAGATAACCTTTTTGTTTTGTTGGTGTTTTCCTTTGCTGGGCAAAAGCTTTATTTTTGTTTAGTCCTAAGAGTTTAATTTTGCTTTTTTTTTCCTTGCCAGAGGAGACATCTAGAAAAATGTTTCTGTGGCTGATGTCAAAGAAGTTACTGCCTATGTTTTCTTCTAGGATTGTTATGGTTTCAGGTCTCACATGCAGGTCTTTAATCCATTTTAAGTTTATTTTTGCATGTATATGTAAGAAAATGGTCCAGTTTCACTTTTTTGCCTGTAGCTGTCCAGTTTCCCCAGCACCACTTATTGAAGAGACTGTCATTTTCCCATTGTATATTATTGCTTCCTTTGTCATAGATGAATTAACCATAACAGTGTGAGGTTATTTCTGGACTCTCTATTCTGTTCCATTGATCTAAGTGTTTATTTTTTGTGCCAGTATCATACTGTTTTGATTACTACAGCTTTGTAGTACATCTTGAAATCTAAGATTGTGATACCTCCAGCTTTGTTTTTCTTAAGATTGCTTTTGTTATTTGGGGTCTTTTGTGGTTGCATACAAATTTTAGTATTCTAGTTTTGTGAAAAATGTTGTTGGTATTTTGATAGAGATTGCATTAAATCTGTAGATTGTTTTGGGTAGTATGGACCTTTTTAACAATATTTATTCTTCCAATCCATGAGGATGGAATATCTTTCCATTTATTTGTATCATCTTCAGTTTCTTTCATCAATGTTTTATAGTTCTCAGAGTACAGATCTTTCACCTTTTGCTTAAGTTTATTACTAGGTATTTTATTATTTTTGGTGCAATTGTAATTGGGATTGTTTCTTAATTTCCCTTTCTGCTACTTCATTATTAGTGTATAGAAATGTAACAAATTTCTGTATATTAGTTTTGTATCCTATGACTTTACTGAATTCATTTTTCAGTTTTAGTAATTTTTTGGTCTAGTCTTTAGAGTTTTTGCTATATAGTATCATGTCATCAGCAAATAGTGGACAATTTTACTTCTTCCTTACTAATTTGGATGCCTTTCATTCCTTTTTGTTGTCTGATTCCTGTGGCTAGGACTTCCAGAACAGTGTTGAATAAAAGTGGTGAGAGTTGGAATCCTTGTTCCTGATCTTAGAAGAAATGCTCTCAGTTTTTCACCATTAAGTATGATGTTAGCTATGAGATTTTCACATATGGTCTTTATTATGTTGATGTATGTTCCATCTAAACCTACTTTGTTGAGGGTTTTTGTCATAAATGGATGTTGTACTTTGTCAAATGCTTTTCTGCATCTATTGAAATGATCCTATGGCTTTTATCCTTTCTCTTGTTAAAGTGAGGTATCACATTGACTTATTTGTGAATATTGAACCACTCTTGCATGCCTGGAATAAATACCACTTGATTGTGTTGAATTATTTCTTACAATGTATTGTTGGATTCAGTTTGCTAATATTTTGTTGAGGATTTTGCATTTATGTTCATCAGAGATATTGGCCTATAGTTTTCTTTCTTTCTTTCTTTCTTTCTTTCTTTCTTTCTTTCTTTCTTTCTTTCTTTCTTTCTTTCTTTCTTTCTTTCTTTCTTTCTTTCTTTTTCTTTCTTTGTAGTGTCTTTATCTGGTTTTGGTATCAGGGTAATGCTGGCCTCATAGAATGAATTTGGAAGTTTTCCTTCCTCTTCTATTTTTTGGAATAGTTTGACAATAATAAGTATTACCTCTCCTTTAAATGTTTGATAGTACTCATCTGTCAAGCTATCTGGTCCTGGAGTTTTGTTTGTTGGGAATTTTTTGACTGCTAATTAAATTTCATTTCTAGTAATCAGTCTGTTCAATTTTCTGTTTTTTCTTGTTTCAGTTTTGGAAGGTTATATGTTTCTAGGAACTTACCCATTTCTTCTAGCTTGTCCAATTTGTTTGCATATAACTTTTCATAATATTCTCATAATGCTTTGTATTTCTGTAGTATCATTTGTTATCTCTCTTCCTTCATTTCTGATTTTATTTATTTTAGTCCTCTCTGAATCTGGCTAAAGGTTTATCAATTTTGTTAATCTTTTTGAAGAACCAACTTCTGATTTCATTGATCAATTCTATTGGCTTTTTTTTTAGTCTCTATTTCATTTGTTTCTGCTCTAACCTCTATTATTTCCTTTCTTCTACTGGCTTTGGGCTTGTTTGTTCTTCTTTTTCTAGCTCCTTTAGGTGTAAGTTAGGTTGTTCTTTTGAGATTGTTCTTGCTTCTTGAGCCTGTATTGTTATAATCTTCCTTCTTAGAATAGCTTTTGCTGCATCTATTGTTATAATCTTCCTTCTTAGAATAGCTTTTGCTGCATCCCCAAATTTTTGGACCATTGTGTTTTTATTTTCATTTGTCTCTATGTATTTTTAATTTCCTCTCTGATTCTTTGGTTGGCCTATTCATTGTTTAGTAGCATGTTATTTAACCATGTATTTGTGTTCTTTTCAGATTTTTTCTTGTGAATATTTCCAGTTTCATACCCATTCTAAAAGCATTGTATTTCCCCCCACCATGTTTTGTGTATATGATATCACACTTTACATCTTTTAATTTTGTGAATCCATTGACTGATTTTTATAGATTTTATAGATATAATTGATTTTACTTCTTTTATGCTTTAGCCTTCATACTGGTTTGATATCCACTATTTTTTTTAAATTTTTTATTGTTATGTTAATCACCATATATTACATCATTTGTTTTGGTGTAGTGTTCCATGATTCATTGTTTGTTCATAACACCCAGTGCTCCATGCAGAATGTGCCCTCTTTAATACCCATCACCAGGCTAACCCATCCCCCTACCCTCCTCCCCTCTAGAACCCTCAGTTTGTTTTTCAGAGTCCATCATCTCTCCTGGTTCGTCTCCCCCTCTGACTTACTCCCCTTCATTCTTCCTCTCCTGCTATCTTCTTCTTTTTCTTTTTTCTTAAAATATGTTGCGTTATTTGTTTCAGAAGTACAGATCTGTGATTCAACAGTCTTGCACAATTCACAGCGCTCACCGTAGCACATACCCTCCCCAATGTCTATCACCCAGCCACCCCATCCCTCCCACCCCCGACCACTCCAGCAACCCTCAGATTGTTCCTGAGATTAAGAATTCCTCATATCAGTGAGGTCATATGATACACTATTTTTATTATGTTTGTATTTACCTGTGAAATTTTTT
Organism: Zalophus californianus; assembly: GCF_009762305.2. Taxonomy (NCBI): domain Eukaryota; kingdom Metazoa; phylum Chordata; class Mammalia; order Carnivora; family Otariidae; genus Zalophus; species Zalophus californianus. The sequence goes on from NC_045598.1 coordinate 130,151,059, forward strand.
CCTTTCATAATTTTCTTACTGTTGATTATAGCCTTTCCTTCCCATTCAAAGAATGCCCCTTAATGTTTATTGTAAGACTGCTTTAGTGTTGATGAACTACTTTAGATTTTATTTATCTGGGAAACTCTTTCTCTCTTCTTCTATTCCTGATGATAGACTTGCTGGATAGAGTATTCTTGGTTGCAGGTTTTTTCCTTTCAGCACTTTGAATATAATATATTTCTACTTATGAAAGTCAGCTACAGCCCTTCTGGCTTGCAAAGTTTCTGCTAAAAATTAGCTGATAACCTTATGGGGTTTCCTTTCTATGTAACTATTTTCTTTTCTCTCACTCCTTTAAAAATTCTATCACTACTTTTTGCCACTTTAATTATTATGTGTCTTGGTGTGGACTTCTTTGGGTTGATTTTATTGGGGGCTCTCTATGCATCCTGGATCTGGATGTCTGTTTCCTTCCCTGGATTAGGGAAGTTTTCAGCTGTTGTGATTTTTTTTTTTTTTTTAATAAATTTTCTGCCCCTTTTCTCTCTTTTCTTCTGGGATCCCTATAATGTGAATACTATTATGTTTGATGATGTCACTGAGTTCCCCTAACCTATTTTCATTTCTTCTTCTTATTTTTTATTTTTGCTGTTCAGCTTGGTTGTTTTTCCTTACTCTGTCTTCCAGGTCTTCTGCCTCCTCTAATCTGCTATTGATTCCCTTTAGTGTATTTTTAATTTCAGTAATTGAGTTCTTTGTCATTGATTTGTTCTTCTTTATATTTTCTATCTCTTTGTTGAAGATCTCACTGAGATCCTCCACTCTTTTCTCAAGTCCAGTAAGTATCTTTATGACCATTACTTTGAATTCTTTATGAGGCATATTGCTTATCTTCATTTCATTTAACTTTTATGCTGTGGTTTTGTCCTGTTCTTTCATTTGGGAAATATTCCTTTGTCTCCTCATTTTGTCTAACAAAATGTGTTTATTTCTACTTATTACAAAAGTCAGCTATATCTCCTGATCTTGAAAGTAGTGGCCTTATGAATAAGAAGTGCCGTGGTGCCCTGCAGTGCAATGTGTCCTGTTCATCAGAACCAGGCACTTCAGGGGTCTCTCCTATGTGGGTTGTGTGCACCCTAGGGTTGTGGTTGAGCCTCATTTTCCTTCAGTCCAGTCAGCTGCAATGGCCCACTTTCCATGTTGTGGGTGCACCATTCAGGGTTTGGTCCCTGTGCTGTTAAGTGGCCAGTCTGGGGCTGCCATGAGCTTATAGGTGAGCAGGTCAGCAGTCAGATCAGATGTCTGCCCTCAGCCTGTTTGCTGGAGCTGTGGTGATACCAGACTACAGGTGTTCTCCCTGTGCTGCCTCCTGAGAGATTTTTGTTGGTGGGTAGGGCCCGCAGTCAGATTATATGTCTGCCCCCAGTTTGTCTTCTGGGGCTGCAGTGGAACTGGTGTGTGTGGTTATCTTTCCATCTCCCCAGGGCAAGGGTTTCTTTGGAGTAGTACTGGCTCCTACTGGGACTGCTTGCAGAATGTGACATGGCAGGGGCCCCTTTGGAGGGACTCACTCCAGCTGAGTGGTTGGATCTGCAGGAGAATGTGAGTACAGAGAACACAGTGTTAGCAAGGTAGGTGGGGGGTATTCATACTAGTTCCTGGAAGTGTTCCAATATCTAGGCCGGGAGTAGGGGAGAGATATGCTAATAACTGCTAATAACTCTATTTTTTTTAGAGAAGTTTCCTAAAGGTTCCTGCCCCTGCAGGACATGTTCCAAAATTAATAAATAAATCTTCTCATATATCCCAGGCACTTTTTAAACTTCTGTTTCTATACAATATCTCTGGCAGGGTTGTTTGTTATGCTGCCTTGTTAAGGGCACGGACTCAGTTTCCTGTCACCCTCTGGTTCTCCTAGAGTGAAGCCTGCTGATTTTTAAAGTACCCAGAGTTAAGCCCTACTGATTGTAAAACCTCCTGAAGTTAAGACCCACTTGTTTTTAAAGCCAAATGCTAAGACACTCATCTTCCCAGTGTAGGTTCCCCATGCCTGGGGTGCCTGGCATAGGGTCTACTCCTCTCCCTTCTCTGTGCTTGTGGTATCCCTCCTGTTTGTGGTTAGTCTCTCCAGGAGTTTGGTTCCAACCGCATCTCCACCCCTCCTACCCTTTGCTATGTGGCTTCCTCTCTACAATTAACTGTGGAAATCTGTTCTGCTAGTCTTTGGGTATTTTCTGGGTTGGTTGCACCAATGTGGCTGTTATCTAGGTGTGTCTGTGGGATGGGGGGAGCTTAGGATCCTTCTATTCCACCGTCTTCCCAGAAATCCAGGCTTATTTAGGTCTTTCTTAATTTCCTTCAGTAATTGTTTGCAGTTTCCTGTGCAGGAATTTGTGCATCTTTCATGAGACTTGTTCCTAGGTTTTTGATATTTTTGATACTGATGTTATTGGTATTATTAAACATTTTTATTTTCTAGTTGTTTACTACTGATATATTGATGTGTTGTTCATTTTTGTGTGTGTGTTCCCCTAATATCCAGGAGTCTTGCTAAATCCACTTAATTCTAACCATTAATCTGTAACTTCTTTGGGATTTTTTATTAATACAATAATGTCATCTGTAAATAATGAGAGTTTTATTTCTTCTTTCCCATATTATAACTTTTATTTCTTTATCTTGTCCTATTTGCTTTGGTTAAGATTTAAATATACTGTTAAATAAAAATGGTGCCAGAGGGCCTTCTTATTTTGATGTAGATCTCAGAGGGAGATTTCCTCTGAGATCCTCATTAAAGATGATGTTTTTTACAATTTTTTTTGTAGATATACTTTATCAGATTAGGGTAATTTTATTCTAATTTTAGTTTGCTAAGAGGTTTGGAATTTTACCAGATTTTCTCTTCTTCATCTATTATGAGAAGTATATGAGTTTTTTTTTCTTTTATTCTTTTAATGTGAGAAATTACATTGATTGATTTTTCAAATATTAGGCTATCTTTGAATTCCTGAAATCTAACCAATTTTGTTATGATATAATAGTCTATTTACACAATATTGGCTTCAGTTTGCATATACATACATATATACTTTACCATATATATATTTAGGTTTGTTCATGAGAAAGATTAGACCATAAATTTTATTTCCTTGAAAAATTCAGTTTTAATATTAAGGGTATAGTGATCTCTTTGCTTGGCTTTCTGTCTTATCTATTGCACTATTCCCCGGAGAGTCTCTCTTTTTGAAGCTCTCTCACCTATATTTCACTGTCATTTTTACTTGGATGCATGGGAAGAGAGATAGTAGAGCATTCTCTGATGTTCTGATTAAGTCTCAGTTTTAGGCAGGCACTGAGAACTTAGGTTTTAGGGGTATGGCCTTCACCGGTGTTCCTACCTTCTGTAGATGTGGTATTGGACTGAATCCTTTCCCTGCTCCCAGGGGTAGAGCTTCTTGGCCCCCATCCCTCTTGTTTCTGTCTCTTAGATGCAGTGTGTTTCTACCAATGCTCTCTGGCCAGTTTTTATGCTTTTTCCCCTGATGTTTAAAGATTTTGTTCCAAAGGGGAGATGAGGGAGTTAGGTCTGGATGTTTTGGCAGTGGCTATTATTCCTTCTCTAGAAAGGACCATGAAGAATGAAAGATCTCTCTCTCTCTGTCTCTCTGTCTCTCCCTCCCATGTAAGGATAAAGTGAGAAAGCAGCTTTTTGCAAGAACCCAGCCATGCTGGCAACTTGATGTTGGATTTCTAGCTTCCAGAACTGTGAGAAAATAAAAATAAATTTCTGTTGTTCAAACCACTCAGTCTATGGCATTTTGTTATTGAAATCCAAGATGACTAATATAGTGGTTCATATGATTTTTACTTGCATCTGCTCCAGATAAGCAAACGCTCAGCTCCAGTTTCTCCCTGAAGGTGCCAGTCTCTCTTACTTTGGAATTAGTTGCTCTGTGACCTCAGTTCTGTGACAGCTTCAAGAAAAATAATTAATTTTCAACTTGTCCATCTTTTTTTCTTGTTTTAGGTTTAGGAGTGATGCTCTTTCAAGCTTCTTACTCTCTGAGCTGAACCGTTAATCAACAACCTCCTGGCCATGTTGCCCTAACCCACTTCAGCAACAGGCTACAATAGAAATTTATTTCAGATACAGTACTCAAATGGTAGCATTCTGCACAAGATATCTGCTATAGGGCAACCCATAACAGGAAGATAAAGGAAGATAAATAGAGACTGAATTGGCCTTCTCTCCCATCTTCAAATATATGTACCACAAACAACATGTTCTTTCTTTTCTTTTCTTTTCTTTTCTTTTCTTTTCTTTTTTTTTTAGAGAGAGAGAAAGAGAGAGTGCATGAGTGGGAGGGGAGAGAAAGAGGGAGAGGGAGACAGAGAATCTTAAGCAGGCTCCACACCCAGCATGGAGCCTGACAGGGAGCTCCATGTCAGGATACTGAGATCATGCCGACCCGAAATCAAGAGTCAGCCACTTAACTGACTGAGCCACCCAGGTGCCCTCTACAAACACATTTTTTCTGAACTAATAATGGGAATCTATTATCTGATACACGGTATATAATGTCACCAAATATTTGTAAAGGGGCTGTCTTGGAAAATTTGTTAAGTATACAAGGCATAAAGTAGAATTGTGGTGGATACTCCACTTAAGTTCCCCTTTAAGGAAGGACTTGCCACTCGACTGTGGAGAGTGTCATCAGTAGATTGCATTTGGGCATCAGCTTTTAAAGAGTCTGCTTCAACTACTGAGGACTGCTTTGCTAGAAGTCACACCCTCCCCAGGCACCTCGTGTTCTATGACTGAGAAGTGGTGGATATTTCTGATGGGCAGTACTCACTCCAGGGCTCCCTACCAGGTTGGCCCAGAATTAGTCATCTTTAAATTGCTGTTTAAATTCTCCATTTGCCCAATCCTGCTTCCTCCTCTTTTCTTTCATGGTGTGGATCCTGAATAAATATCTAGCCCTCCAAATTCCTCATCAGTATCTGCTTCCAGAGAATCCAACCTGAAATAGCAATGTACTTTAATTTTTTCCTTTGCAGTTTTATATCTTCATATCATTCATAGAGGTTATCACGCTGTAATGCTCAAAAATGTGTTCTTTGTTGTTGACTGATTTGGTTGATTAGGATCAATAAAAAATGGGATAGATGTCACAAACTTAGTTTATTGTAGGATGCAGTGCCCTATATTTTTTTATCCTTGATTCCATCCTTGATACTCCCTTTCTCTTATTCCCCATATACAATCCATCCAGCTGTATTTGAAGTCCTACCTTCATATATCTCTCTACCTATTTCTTTACATATTGTGTTCAATACCCTAGTCCAAGCCATTGTTATCATTTGCCTGGACAACTGCAGGAGACTCCCTACTGTTCTCCCTACTTCCATTCTTTCTTATCATCAACCAATCCTTTATTAAATTTTTTTTATTGAGATATAATTGAATCTTTTAAAATATTTTTCCAGTCAGTCCACTTTTTACAAAGAAACCAGAGAGATCCTTTAAGATCCCTTACATGAAACTCTTTGGTGGTTTTTCATTGATCTTAGAATAAAGTCCAGACTTTAATGTGGCCAGCCAAGCTTTGCATGAACTAGCTAGGCTTACTTCTTTGGTATTACCTTCTATTCTTCTTCCCTTCACTTCATGTCTGCCTGTTCCTTAACCCCACCTGTTCTGTCTCAGGACCTTATCCTTACAGTCCTTTAACTAGAATGCTTCACCAGACCATTGGCTGGGTCAGTGCTACCTTTCAGTTCAAATAACACCTTTTCTGAAAGACTTTCCCTGATCATTCTACCAAAAGTAGTATTCCTCTTTTAATCATATTTCCCTTATATCATTTTTTTATTATTTGAAATTTCTTGAATTGTTATTTGCTTATGTTCTATCTCACTCCAGTAGAATATCAGCTGTAGGAGGTCAGACTCCTTATCTATCTTGTTCAATTCTGTGTCTAGTTCCTAGAATATTATAGTTGCTATTTTTTATTTTTATTTTTATTTATTATTATTATTTTTAAATATTTTATTTATTTGAGAGAGAGAGAGAGAGCACAAACGGGGAGGGGGTGGGAGCAGAAGGAGAGGGAGAAGCAGACTCCCTGCTGAGCAGGGAGCCCCACATGGGGCTTGATCCCAGGACTCTGAGATCATGACCTGAGCCAAAGGCAGACACTTAACTGAGCCATCCAGGCACCCCTATAGTTCCTGGTTTTATACATATTTATGCAAAGAATTAATAATTGGCACAGTTGAACCTGTCAACTTTTTCCAAATGTTAGCATCTTGTAAACATGGATTATCATAATCTTTAAAAGTATAGCAGTTAAACGTGTGGGCTTTTAAGCTAGAATGCTTGGATTCAAATACTAGCTTTATGGATTCCTAAATGGTGTGATATTTAGCAAGTTACATATCTCTCTGTAAGCCTCTTTCCTTACCCTCCTCCCCCCATGGGGATAATAGTAACTACTATCTACCTCAAGGGTTATGACAAGGATTATATGAGATAATCCATGCAACATACTTAGAGCAAAGCCAGGTATGTAGTAAGTGCTCCAAAAACATTACTTATTAATTGTAGTAGGGGAGTTACATGGAGATCTTGCCTTAAATGTAGGTAGAAGTGGCAGTCATCTGTAGGGTAAGCTTTGAGGGGCAGTGGGAAAATTTTCTTGCTTCAGAAGCTTCTACATGTCTGCTAAATTGCTTGACATTTTATCTTTGGGAATTTTTTCCTTGGATTTAGTCATTGTTTGCCCCTACAAAGCAGTCACGCAGGTTGGACAAGAAATGATTGGGAGAGAGAAGACAGATGGGAGAGACCAATGTAGAACGAAACCAACAAAGATGGGTGCAGGTAGCAGACAGACTGTATTAGGGAGATCCAGAGAGTGTGAAAACATAGGTGAGGGACTGTACATAAGAAGGAGGGCCCCTGTCCTTGGGAAGGCCTGGAGGAAATAAAAGCCTCGGATACAAAGGAACTGGATCTAGGAACCAAGTCAGAGATTAAGGCATGGATAATCTCTTGTTCCTGGACTGGAGTATAAGATAGTTAATGCAACTAGGGAACAACTCAGTCCCAGCCAAGAGGTCTTACAGAGCTCATGTAAAAGGAGCAAAACTGGTCTCAGCTTTAGACATTTGGTTATAATAAAACTAGAAGTATTTAAGAGCTAGCATCCAAATAGATCATGGGATCTTTACAGTGGAAGCATGGTTGGTACAGTATCAAGTGCTTGAGCTAGAGTCAGACACATTTCAGCTTTGCTCTTTACCATCTGTCTTAATTTGAATGGGTTACTTAACTCCTCTGAGCCTCAGGTTCTCTACCTGATGAAAAAGAACATTATAATATGTTTCTAATAGAAGTTTTTGGGGAAGATTAAGTGAGCTAACACGTGATTAACATTCTGCAGATTTCCAGGTACAGCATAGAAGTTCAATAAATGATAATTTCTCTCCCTCTTATTGGTCATTTATATGTTGGGATGAATGTTTTTACATTTGCTCTATTAATAATAGTTCTTTTTGTCTGCCAAGGGCAAAATATTTGTAGCAGTGAATGGTTTGATTAGGGGAAGGTGAGGAAAAAAAAGAAGAAATAATATTGAAAGTCAGGTCTGGATGGAGTATCCAGTGGGGTATCACTGATATGCTTTAGGGTATTTCAGGTAGTCCTTTAGCAACTTGGGAAGAGTGGCTTGCTTATGCTCCAGTTAATTCTGCTCATTTTATCCTTTACTTCCACAAGGAAGTATTCTCTTTTCTTATTTCCTTGCTGTATTACAGTGATTACAGAGTGTACCTTTATTCTTGTGATTATTTGCTTACCAGCTGTCTTCCTCACTGGGCTGCTTGATCCATGCAGGCAGGCAACTCATTTGTATGCAGTGTGCCCACAGTATGCAAAATGACCATGATAGCACCTGGCATACAGGCAGGGGGCACCAGGATTGGGAAGAGGAACATTCAAATATTGAAAGTGTTGGGATAATTTAACCTTTCTTTCTGTATAGTTTTGCCTAGGGCTTTCAGAATTGTTAAAATGCTGTATGGATATTATGATTCACTTGAGAGATGTTGGAGATTTATAAACTCTTATTATTATCCATATCATGGGTACCACTTTCTTTCTGGAAGATCTTGATATAGTTACTTATCAGCAGTGCATGGAATGCCTATGAGGCACCAACTATTCATTATGGCTGTTGTAGGTGTTTCAAAGAAGAGAATGAATTATTAAGATTATTTATTTATTATATATTTATTAATTATATATTTATAAATTTTAGAAAAATACATATTAACAATAATTATTTTTCCCACCTACTTTTAGGGATACATGTGGGTTTTTTCCCCATCAATGAAATAATATTCATTACAATAACTAAGAGTGGAATTTCATTGTGAAATTACATTAATGTTAAACATTATATTAATGGTGGATATTACATTAATGATAAACAAAATTTTGTCTAAATATATTAAGTATGAGGCTTATTGAAGAATGAAAATATAAATTCCCACATTAAAAAGTATACTGACAATAAATTATGTTCCCATATTAACTTTTATTAAGATTTTTTTATTTGGTCATGAAAGATAATCTGAAAATTAAACAACACTTTACTTACCAGAACTTTTTTTTTTTTGGCATTTGCACAAAAATGAAGGTTGTTAAACTTGAAGAGCTAAAGGTTTTTCTTGGAGAGTGGATATGAAATATGACATCTTCTTTTTTGGTACAACACCAAAAATAATGATGTGGAATTAAATGAGTTCACTAGTTTTCAAATGAAAATAATTCAGGGAAAAGAATGCAGGAGAGGTTGTCACTTAAGGAAAATTTTTGCACTTACCTATCCCAAATTGTTGGGATATGATTGTGATGTTTTCCTAGTAACCTGTTTACATTTTTGAGTAATTGTTTCCATTATTTTGAAGTGAAATAAGAAAAAAATACTTTAACTTCTCTTACCAGAGTAAGTGAAATAAGCATTTTCTACATGCTTTCCTTAGCTACCATTTCTTGACCCTCTACTGTGGATCAGGCATTGGCCAAGTCCTTTAAATATGTTCTTCACAACAGTGAAGATATTATTATTCCTATTTTTATAGATGCAAAAAAATGATGCTTGCCTAAGGTCACCAAATGAGTAGGATCAGCCTGAATTTTCACTCAGATCTAAGTTTCCATTAAAATATGTTATATTCTCCAAATTAAGATTCTAAAATTCTAAAAATGTTAACATGAAAAATGTAATTTTAGGTACTAAACAGAAATCAAAGAATCCAATAAAACCAAGCAACTTCTTTCCTAAGGTGTTCAATTAGTAATAGTGGCATATCTTGTTATATCAACCTCAGATAATGGGTCACTACAGATAATGTCACTGATTTCTACTCCCCTCAGAGGGGATAATTACCTATTGACTTAATCATAATGATGACATTTTTTCTTGAATAGAAAGGAGAATGAAGACAATTATCAATGTGAAAATTCAACCATTTAAAATCTTTTCCCAGTGGATTATGGGGTATTCTTTGTTGATGCGATAAAGAGGCTGAGATAAACACATCATAAACCCCCCCTACACGGGGTACTAGGCAAATAGCTTATCTGACAGAGAAAGGATATGCAGTCCCTCAAACCAACAATGACAGGATGCTCTCAGGGACAGCAGGATCTCTCTGCTCTTGCCTTGCGTGGCACATGACAAACAGTAGTGAAAAATTAGCAATTATTGGCATTTGTCAAGTCTGGTTCTGTGGCAGGAAAATGGAAACAGCAGCAATCATGCTCAATTTAAGTCTTGGGTGATGTCAGGCTTTTCACAGACTCACATGGACATCTGAAGAGACTTGAAAAGGTTTACAGATGTGCACTCAGCTATGACAGTGATGCTGCCAACGTGGCTCATGGATCAACTAACGATTAAGATATCAAAAGCTATCCCTGTAGCTTGCTGACAGCTGGTTCAATTGTTTGCACCTGTTTCCCCTGCATTACACATGTGTCTGGAATGGATTATTCTGCCTTGAGTTAGAAACATTTCACCTTTCCTCACTGGACCATCACTCCTGAAGACCAGGTGGCTCTCTACGAGGGTCCACAGGGGGAGGAAACCTGTGTGCTTTTGAAAATGGCTCTGGGATGTTGGGCCTGACAAGGTTATCAGTTAAGGTTAGTTCTTGTTAACAGTTAACAGTGATAATATGAACAATGTTTGCTTCTAACAGGAATAAGGGAGAGAGCTCTGTGATCTCACAGGGATATTCAACCTTCATCTCTTCTTCAGATAATAATGTCACCATCCATCCAGCCATCTTGAATCCGGTGGTAGAGCTAGATAGGAGTATAAGTAAATCAATGAGCCATTCCCTGGGTCCCCTGGTCTTCCTGTTGCCCAGGATACCTCTCTCACTCTCAGAGCCAAATTTACCGTGAAGCTGAGGAAACTCAAGCTTCAGATTCTTGCAGTTGCATGGGCTCTTTCCCAGGTTCTGAGAGTTGCCCTTGCAAGGGGTTCACATGGTTACATATTTTTGTAAAATGTGCAAAAGTAAGACATTTTAACCACAGTGGGTTAAGACTGCTGTTTCTTTCCACTTTGACTTCTCCTCTGACATACTTCCCATCATGTGATGTGGTGTTGGGGTGGTTGTGGGCACTTTTAGTGTCTGGTTAAGGGGAAGCTGAGTTGGGGACACATTTAGTTTGGGTTTAGTGGGATATTTTTATGCGGTTTGCAGTCACTTCCATGTATATTTAAGTTATTGCTGGCTTCCAGGAATACTCCTTACTGTCCATTATTTATGCCTAATTTGGAATTCATAATTCTATATTCTTAAGGAGGATCCCCTAAATTATAAAAGTTGCTGGTCCCCAAAAACCTGATATCTCCCACTTGTTCCGTATATCTAGTCACCAAATCCTGTCCATTCCATCTAGCACTATGCTGGTCAATTGGTTCTCAAAAAATAAAAAGCCCAGATTTATAGTGTGTGCTAATTTCTGTGGCCCATCACAGCTACCAAGCTACCAATGGTTTAATAAGCAGCTCATATTATTTCTTTTCTTTTCTTTTTTTAAAGATTTATTTATTTTAGAAAGAGAGAGAGAGCATGCAAGTGAGCAGAGGCAGGGGCAGAGGCAGAGGGAAGGAGAATCCTCAAGCAGATTACCAGCTGAGCACAGAGCCTGATGTGGGACTCCATCCTAGGACCCTGAGATCATGACCTGAGCCAAATTCAAGAGCTGGACGTTTACCCACTGAGCCACCCAGGCGCCTCATGGTATTTCTGAATATGTAACAATTGACCATTGCAAGCTGGTACAACATGGCTCTAATATACCACTCATGCCCCCTCAGAAAAAATTTTATGAACTGGCCTCTCTTCTTCATTTCTAATTACCTTACTTAAGACTTTCATCTTTCCTCAACCCCATCATCCCAAGACCATTCTTAACAGCTTCTTATCCTGTTTTCAGTTACCTGGCTGTTGTGAGCTCAGTCTACCTTCTAGAATACCACTAGATTTACTTCTTAAAATGCAAATTTGACCATGTGAGACTCTCACTTTAATCCTCCTCTGGCTTCCTCATTATCCACAGGGGAAAAATTGAAATTCCCAAGCTTGTTTACAAGATCCTTCATGTTCTGGCTCTTACACATCATCTGGCCTCATCTCCCTCCATAGCATTGGAGCTTCCTGAGTGAACTCAACAATTCCCAAACATGCTGAAACCATCACTTTTCTGGGCTTTTGTTCATGCTGTGCCTCTGCTTGGATTCAGCTTCTTTCCTTTCTCTGCTGGCAAACTCCTATGCATGCACATATCTGTACACTGGTCTGTTTTTCAGACTGTGGAAAAGTTTCTCTGCACGATGGCTACCTCAAGGATGTCCTCTGCAGAGACTCATTAAATTTACAAAAGTTCACTTGAAGACCCAGGACAAAAGGAGGGACAAAGAACAGAATATCTCCATATTAGAAGTTACATTTGCCCAAATTCCATATGTATCTCACCGAACAATACCAAACAGCATTGTCCCACTAATTGAGACCACTTTTTCATTGCTGGCTCTAAAACATATCATTCACTATTGCAGGATCAAAGAAACTGAATTTGGATTTGGGATCTCAGGCCAGGAGTGTGAAAAGTTAACTGCAGGTTTTCTGCCCAAATCGGCTTCCAGAGATAGTCATTAAAATAGTGTCCTCTATCTTGTTGAACTGATAACCTGTATCATATTGTCACATTCCAAAACCACTCTGTATCTCTTCTACTTTCAGTTGCATTCCCTGTGAAGGTTACTCAACTTCATAAGGTTCTTGGGTCTTCCAACAGAATTCTTTCCATACTTTTTATAGAACTCATGAAGATGTACATAACTGTCTGTTTATATGCTTATCTCCTATGGCTAGACTATACACTCCTCAAGAATAGGAACCAGATCTTGTTAAACCTGATATTCTCAATGCCTAACAAAATGGACCCTCAATAACATGTAGAAATCCTCAATAAGTATGTGCTGAATAAAGAATGGAGGGATGGATATATGAATGAAATGATGAAGTAGGCAAGGCAGTGGTCAAGGTAGGAGAGATAAATTTTTCCATATTCATACAAGTGGCAGTTGGAATACACCCAGCATGATAGAATAGAATGACAACTCTGGAAATAATGGAAGCTCTTGGTTTTGTTGCTATTAATGTTTACAAGTATAACATCTTTATGAAATTAATCCTTATTATTGATATAATAAATTTTTAAAAAGATTTTATTTATTTATTTGAGAGAGAGCGAGAGTGCACAAGAGAGTGAGCATGAGTGGGGGTGAAGGGCAGAGGGAGAGGGACAAGCAGGCTCCCTGCTGAGCAGGGCGGCCAACTGGGGGCTCTATCCCAGGACCCTGAGATCATGACCTGAGCTGAAGGTAGATGTTTGATGGACTGAGCCACCCAAGCACCCCTTGATATGATAAATTTTAAGCATTAAAAAAAGAAATTTAGTTCGGGGGGGGGCCCTGGGTGGCTCAGTCAATTGAGTATCCAACTCTTGATTTCAGCTCAGGTCATCTCAGGGTCATGAGGTTGGGCTCCATGCTCAGCATAGAGTCTGCTTGATGTTCTTTCTCTTCCTCTACCTCTGCTCCCCACCCCGCTCACGTGCTCTCTCTCTCTCTCTAAAATAAATAAATAAAATCTTTAAAAAAATTTTTTTAAAAGAGATATAGTTGGGATAATAGGAAAAACTACTAGAATTAAAGTCCAGCTCATGCCTGTAGTGAGTACATGATAAGCACTTAATGAATACTAAGTGTTGTGTAAGAAAAGGGGATACACAGGGCTAACTGGGGGAAGAGGTGTTAAGCTAAGAGAGGAGAGACCAAAAAGCAGTGTAGAAAAGAAATGCAGAGGAGGCTATTGTGATAATAAAGAAACTTGCTATTGGCTTTGTAGGAAGAAACTGGGGTGGGGCAGAGGAATATAGGAAAGCACAAATACCTTAGACAGAAAGATATCTACTAAACTAAATGAAAAAAGTGGGAGAGTAGATGGTTGTAGGCACCAATTTCAATAGACTTATTTGCAGAGGACTTTCTTATACATTATAAATACACATCATATAATTGATGTTTCTAAACTTTATGACAGTGTTTCCCAAAATCTGTTTTGTGGAACACTAATGTTTTCAAGATGGTAATGGTTATTTCATTAGAAAAATATTCCACATACCTTATAACCAACCTTTGCTCTCTTAGATATTAAAGGCTCTGGGAATTTGAAAACACATGTCAGCCCCCCTTTTTTGTTTTAATTTATCCCCTTTTTTAAACCCAACTTTTCCCAAATAGTTCTAACCATTAAACACTTCTTTCATAAAACATCTACTGAGATAGCAAAGGATGAGAATTTTCCTCAGAACATAGTTAATAAATATATGTGTTTCATCTAATTCACATCAAGGAGGCCCCAGAGTGTGACATGGACAGGGATACTTTATTTCCAACCAATCTTAATTTTTAGTAACCACAGAGACAAAATAGGCACAAGTGACTTACAATTTTGAAACTCAGTTTTCTTCTCTGTGGTATTTTATTCTCTGCCCTCAATTTTCTTCTCTGCCCCACCAATATGTGAAGATGATGGGAACAGCACCTCCGGAAATGCTTTGGAAAGGTTTAGAACAGCTGCTGGAAGACAACATGGCCAGATCACTGGACTAGGAGTCAGGAGACCTGGCATGCCTGGCTTTGACAGTTAATCTTCCATTAAGTGTGTGGGTTTACAAAAGTTATATGAACTGCCAGGATTTTACTTTCATATATATATATTGCATACATGCATGCAAAAGACTGGGTCTAAAAGCTAAAAGGTCCTGAGCTGAGATTGTTTGGCAGTAAGCTGAAAACAAGATGGGACACAGGGTAAGTGCCCAGTCTAGGTTGAGAAGTAGTAACAGCTGGGAGTGCTACAAGATAGACATGGGAGTTAACCAAGGGGAAAGGAAGGATGGACCCACTTTTGCTGGGTGAAGAACCTATCTGGGTGCTTGGCAACAAAACCAGGAGTGGAGGGCCATTGGCTCACACCTCCTTTCCTGGCCCTATCCACATACTTACCATCCCCATGTCAGCTTGTGCCTAGCTTGGCTGTCTGTGATATCTCTACCTTCTGCCTTAGGCCACAGGCCAATGGGTGCTGGATGTGGTGGTACATAGGAAACCCTCTCTACTCTTTTATAAGAATGGTCTGGAAATGGTATGCTATCCCCTACTTACCTCAGTTAGACTGCACCGAGTGGCAGGGCCCATTTGAACCTGGAGCTGTAGACTTCCCGAGCATTAATACATGTTTGTTGCCTGCTGGGTGCTATGCATAGGTGTAGAGCCCTCTGACTGCATCTGTTGTACCTAGTTTCCCTACTTCCCCATCTTCCCTGGACCCCTGGTATGTGGTTTTTTCTTCCATCTCCATAGAAGGACTTGACTCTAGATTTGGCCTTTTGTCCAGTTCCTATATTTTCCTTTTCTGCCGGGGCTTAAACCAAAATCTGATTTCCAGGTTTCTATTAGGACGTTTTGGCATTTCACTGTGTAGTCTTCCCATAGCCTTGGGGAAATTCCTAAGCACACCCCATGGGGTGAAGTCATCTGTTGCAAAATTTTTTAAAAAGGCTTAAAATGTGAGCTTTGTTGTTGTTGTTGTTAATGAACTGTATGCAAATGACAAAAATGCCTGATATAACAGTGACCAAAATCTTATCACCTTTTAGGAAAGCAATTTTGTGGCCTACCATTTACACTTTGTTGGATATCCAGAATCACTGCTGCCTCAAAGCCTGCTCTTCCTTTGTCTGTGTCTGAATATTATCCCCACACCATTAGCCCAGGTCATACCTCCCTGGACTTGGTCTTAAATTGCCAAAGTATGCTTCCTGCCAACCTGGTCAGACTCCAAAGTCAGTCCCAGCTTGTTCTTGTTCCCAGATGGCCCAGACATGTGATTGCTAGCCTGGTGCAAAGAGGGAGTAGGAAGGGTTGTGGAATGACATCATGTTCACATTTAACTAAAACATGTCCAACTATATATAGGAGTTCAGAGAGATCGGGTGGAGATAATAGCATAGGTTCTACCCCCCCATTTCACAAATTGATTATGCATCTGGGCGTGAGCAGGAAACAGCAGACAGAAATCAATTTCCCTTGATCAGTCTTAGTTCCCTTTTGTTTCTCCATGGTGTGAACATCTCACTGGGCTGGGTATGATTATAGTATTAAAGATGTATATTTTACTTACCACACAGTCCTTTAGTTCAACCCTATTATATCATTTGCTGCTCAACAAAAGAAATAGTCATCTGGGCCAAAGCTGTAAGAAAACTGGTTCTTTTGGATCTTCCAGAGCAGTACTGTCCGATAGAACTTTTGGTGATGAAGGAAAAGTTCTATAGTTTGTAGTGTCCAATATGGTAGCAAGTAGAAACATGTGGCTATGGAGTACTTGACATGTGGCTCGTGTGACAGAGAAATTTAAACTAATAAAAATTCATTTCAATGAAATAGCCTCATGCTACTGTATTGAATGGTTTTAGTTTTCTATTTCTGTATGGCAGATTACCACAAACTTAGCAGTTAACTTACCCTTTTATCACCTCACAGTTCTTTGGGTCAAAAGTCTGGGATACTTCGAGTTTCTGGTTAGAATCTCAAAAGACTGAAATGAAGGTGTTGGCAGGGCTGGGCTCTTACCTGGAGACTTGGGACAAATCTGCTTATAGGCCCATATAGTTTCTCATGGCTATAGGTCTAAGGCTCTTGTTTGCTGGCTGGCTATTGGCCAGGGGTCACTCTCAGCAGCTAGTGGCCAATCTCTGGTCTTTCCACGTGGCGCCTTTCATCTGCAAGCCAGCAAATGGCTTATTGATTTCTTTCAGTGCATTGAATCGCTCTGATTTCTCCTTCTGCTACCAGCCTGAGAAAACACTCTGCTTTTAAAGGGCTCACTCGATTGGGTCAGGCCCACCCAGTTAATCTGCCCTGTATTTTATTTTAAGTCCAACTGACTAGGGAATTTGCATCTGCAAAATCCCTTCACAGTGGTACTTAGATTAGAGTTTGATTGAATAACCAGGATGGGAATCCCAGGAAGCCACCTTTAGAATTCTGCCTACCACAATCACCTTCTTCTTAAGATTTCCAATGGTAATTTTCACTGGGCTTGATTTTTGTATATCACATTAACTTTAGAACCCAACTCCCAAGTAAAATATGATCTCACAGTAGATAGAGTGACTTCATTGCTTGGGGTTTTAAATTCTTTTCTATTCTTGAGAATCACTTTAAAAATGTAGAAACCTAGAAGTTAGTGGCTGAAAGTTGTGTGGGGGAATGGAGCTGGAGAATGTGAGCCTGGATCTACTAAGACTTTAACTTTTTTTTTTTTTTAAAGATTTTACTTATTTATTTGACAGAGAGAGAGAGAGAACAAGCAGGGGGAGCAGCAGGCAGAGGGAGAGGCAGACTCTCCGCTGAACAGGGAGCCCGATGCGGGGCTGGATCCCAGGACCCTGGGATCATGACCCGAGCCGAAGGCAGACACTTAACTGACTGAGCCACCCAGGAGTCCCTAAGACTTTAACTTTTAACACCAGTTAAGATGAGGTGATGTACCATTGAGATGGGCTGGCTGAACTGTGGGGAAGGAGGATGGTGAACCAACTGAGGAGGGCTTGGAGGAGGGGACAAATGGAAGGACTTAATGACTACTGAAGGCCAACTTCATGTCTCTCAAAATTATCTACCACTTTGGCATTTGAGCTATAGGTTTCCTCTCCATCACTTAGCAGAATTTGAGAGCTATTAAGGTCAACAAAACAGCATGATTTGTTAAAAAAGAAAAGATCCCTCAAATCCTTTCAAAGTGATATCAGTCTGCGTTAATGGAAGCATTATGTTCTAAACCAGCAAAAAAAAAAAAAAAAAATTATTTCCAGTGACTTGGCACTAGTCTTGACTGAACATATTTCAACTGCTTTTAGTTTGGGATACCACATGTTGAAAAAGAGACAAATTAGAGAAAATTCAGAGAGCGGCAACCAACATGATAAAATGTCTAGTTAAAGGTCCATGGCTTGGCTCAGGGGATTGGTAATGGGATGTAAATCCTCCCTCGTCAGCACTTCAGTTTTAGCAATGTCTATCTAATGGCTGTCGTCGCTGCTTTTATTCAGAGACCAGCATGGGAGGAACTGATGGTCGGTATATGGTTCAGAACGTTGTAGTTTGTATTCCAAGTAGCATCACTGTTAGAGCCTTTTTCACCTTTCTGGTGAAGAAGTGAAGAGTTTAAACACAAAAGCTAAATCAGGTATTCACTTTGACCTGAGCCAGTTGGTTCCGAGTTTGGCTGGTTGTACGCTAATTATTCTGGGCAGAAGACTTTGCTGTGTTTGAATTAGGAGTGAGAGAAATTCTTTTTCTTGAGTTTAAATAAATATCCACAGTAGTTAAACTATTTCCAAGAAGTTCGCAATCTGCTTCAAGTTTAAGTATATTTAACTACAATGAGAAATAAAACAATAATCTAAACGACAGTTTAGTGCTCATGTTGATGAGATCTGTGTATTCTATACTTCTAGGAAGACCTCCAGTGGAAGCCAAATCATAATCTGAAGGTTGCTCTGTATCAGTACAGTGTTCTTTAGATGACTCTAAAATACCTGGATGTGTCTGTCCATCTATGGCTTTTGATCAATTCTGCATGACTGTCCAGATTGCTAGATGGGATGAAGTCTAGAATTCACAAGACTTCTGTTTTAGTCATGGATCTGATATTAACTCACTGAGTGATGCTTGGTAAATTGGTAAAATAAGAAACTGGTAATAGCCTCAAAGATCTTTTTATAATTAAAAATTCTTTGATTTTACATATATTCTCTATAGGCAGCTAGGTAGATAGTTAGATAATTAACTGTCATGTTCCATTTGCTAAAGACCTCAAGGCTCTTTACAACTATCAGTCAATTTAATAAACATTTGTTGGGGCACCTGGGTGGTTCAGTCGGTTAAGGGTCTGACTCTTGATTTCAGCTCAGGTCATGATCTCATCAGGGTTGTGAGATCAAGCCCAGTGTTGGGCTCTGTGCTGGGTGTGGAGCATGCTTAATATTTTCTCTCTCTCTCTTTCCCTCAGCTCCTCCCCTCCCCCTCTTTCTCTCTTTCTCCCTCTCTAAAAAAAAATTGGGGCAGCTGGGTGGCTCAGTTGGTTAAGTGTCTGCCTTCAGCTCAGGTCATGACCTCAGGGTCCTGGGATTGAGACTGGCTTTGGGCTCTCTGCTCAGCTGGGAGTCTGCTTCTCTCTCTCCCTCTGCCCCTCCCCCCTGCTTGTGCTCTCCCTCTCAAATAAATAAATAAAATCTGAAATAAATAAACAAATAAACATTTGTTGATGGCTTCCTATGTGCAAATATTGTATTAGGCATAGAATTAGACATGGTCTTTTCCCACAGGGAATTTAAATGATTAAAATATGAATTTATCTTACAAATTAATGTAAATATTAATGAATATGAATGATAGCATGAATATGATAGTATAATATGAATAAGGACTGATGATAATATAAGAGAATTAAATAAAACCAGCAAAAGAGGTGCAGACACCTGTGGATAGGATATGGGGTAGGGAAAATATATATTTAATGTGTAGAGATTAGAGAAGAACATAATATTTGAACTGAATTTTTAAGCATGGGTGTTTTCAGCGCAATGAACTGCTGGAATGGTGATGTGAAATTGTTTGCTTGGTAGGAGAGAAGGATACAGGAAGAGCTTCAGGGCCTCTCAATTGCATGGACCACTTCTGTAAAAGTCTACTAGGGTCACCATAACAAAATTCCTCAGACAGGTGGCTTAACGGAAATTTAGTTTCTCACAGTTTGGGAGGTTGGAAATCCAAGATCCAGGTGTCTGTGGGGCTGGTTTCTCCTGAGGCCCCTGTCCCTGGCTTGTAAATGGCCACCTTTCCTCTGTGTCCTCACATGGCCTTTTTTCTGTACATGTACATCCCTAGTTTCTCTGTCTATTCTTAGAAGGACACTAGTTGTATTGGATCAGGGCCCTACTCTTATGACCTCATTAAACCTTAATTATCCCTTAAAAGGCTCCATCTTCAACTATAGTCACACTGGGGATTAAGGCTTTAACATATGAATTGGGGCTATAGGACACAAAATAATTTATAACAATTCTAAGGATCTTAGAGGGGCCCTGGCCTTGAACTCACATGATGATATTTTTTTGTGTGTGAAAAGTGAGATTTTTTTTGTATTGTTTGTCTTTAAGAGTGCCCCCCAAATAGGATAGGCTTTAGGCCCCATGAAACGTGTGTCCACCTTCTGCCCAAGAGCAAGTTATTCATTAGGTCCGCTGTTCAGCAGGAGAGGTAGACCTGAGACAGGATGCTGTGTGGGGGAAGTGGGCATTTGACATGGAGGACGTAGGGGCTGATGTGAAAATCCCAGGTTCTGAAGCAGCTGTGAAAACTTTTAGACTGGGGGATCAATACATAGGAATTAAATATGCAGGTCTATAGCAATCATCTTAATCTTGCAATCCTATACCACTAGTGTCGACTGGAACCAACATTAACAGGAATCCAAAGGAACAAAACCTAATGGAACATGAAGGGCATTCAGGGCATAGAGGAATGCGCTGTTACATTTGGAAGGAAATGTAGTCAGAGTCAGTGGAGATGAAGTGGGAGACCCATTCTGATTCTTTTTCTTTTTTTTCTGGCATGACATAAATATAAATTAGATTTAGGAAAAGATTTCTTGGTCTCAGAGTCAGGAGAAAACAGTTAATGTTAGTAAAGAGTGAAGACCTTTCAGGAAGGGGTCATGGATTCTATTCTTCTTCTTCCCTCTGCTGCTTCCCAAGGCCCTCTGCTGTTCCTCCTGTCTCCAGCTTCTTGTCACAATCACTGGGGGTGCTTGTGAAAAATGAAGATTCCCAATTACCATGCCTACTCCCAGATGGAATGAATCAGAATCTTTGGGGGGTGAGGCCCCTAAATCTTCATTTTGAAGGTTTATATTTGATTTTTTTACTCGTCAGAGATTTTTACTGCCCTAGCAGAGTTCTGCTCTTGGCTGTTGCTACCATTAATATCTATGGATTACAACAACAAACTACTATTTTTGGAGCAGTTATTTTAAGCTATGCACTGTTCTAAGCAACATAGTCACTTGGTTTTCACAGTAAACCTTTATGGTCATACCATTATCCCCATCATGCAGATGAGAAACCAAGGCTCGGAAAAGTTAAACAGATTTTCCAAGGCCACGGAAAGCAGTGGTGTCCAAAAGAGTGAAGGGAAAAAAGGAGAAGGAAAATTTGGTAAGCATATTAATTTGCACATTTTCCTGTTATGTGAAAAACGACGTTAGCGTTATAGAGTCCCTTGATTGTGTGGATGGTGTAATAAACATGAACTCCTCAGACTCTTGCCTGCTGGGCCATTGCTGAGCTATACTGTTCAGCTGATACTCTGATGAAATGGAATGCCAGGAAATTCCAGGCACTTGTGGCAGAAGAAATAGATTTCATGCACTTTTCTTGCCAATACTAACATCCCTCTATGACACTTACGAAGCTGTGGAGACTTGTATGCTTGGCTAATGTTCACATTTTTGGTTTGATTAGAAATTTGGGCAACTTTAGAAATAAGGTGTGTGGCTTTGGAAAATAGGAACAAAAACTTACTGTGCGATAATCTTTCTTTCAGTAGGCTCTGAATTGGTAAGTAGGTTGTTGTTTTTTTTTTTTTTGTGAAGCAAAATGAAACAACTCATAATCAAAATACTTATTGGGAACATGATAATATTCCATCACTTAATCCTCCACAGTTTCATTTAGAAGATAATTCCCATTCATTGGACCCAAAAACATAATAAAGCTTCTTGAGGCAACCCTTGCAATTGCCATGTGAATTTATAACACAAGCAATGTGTGTATTCCCTCAACAAATTTACTTTTCAAATATACAGAAAGAAATAAAATATCCATGTTTATTATATTTAGACTGACTGGCTATCAGTTATAAGAGATGACAATGGAAAAGAGTCCAAGTTGATGTAACTCATTTTAACAAAAGTAGTTCTTCCGAAATTAAGAGGTTATTTCACAGATGTTTTGTTTCTGCAGATGATGAGAATGAATATTGACTTCTTTTAATATTTATTTAAATATAGGTTTCTGATTTCTAAACAGTTTTAGAGTTTAAACATATTTTGAAATACACTGCAAAATCAAAATAAATACAATTCACCTGTTGTCTATTTTTGGCTTTTATTAAATAAGGAGCTAAAGACTCCTTCCATCCATACATTTTCTCCTCTCAGGTTTAAAAGTTATCAGCTAGCTATTTCATTTATATTCTTCCTTTTTCCTAGGTTTATACTTTATATGCATTTGTACATTGGATATCCTAAATTAGAATATTATTAAATATGCTTATCTGGAATCAGTTTTATTTACTATACTATAAACATTTTTCTAGGTCACTTCAAGCAGGATTTTTTTTAACATTTTAATGTCTGTATTGTTGCTATTGAACCATTCCCGTATTTAATTTTTTAATTTTTATTTTTCCCTCTGTTTAGTTTTTTTTTCTTCTTTTTGCTATTTAACAATTTTTCAATGAATAACCTTGCCAGGTATGCACGTTTCAAATTTCAATAGATACAGCCAACCAAATTACTTTCCACAAAATTTGTATATTTTTCTCCATGATTTGTATTTGTATATTTGTATTTGTATACTTTCCTCATGTTTGCTGGAGCTGGCTGTTAGCAGTCTTTTAAATCACTGACAATTTGCTGAGGGCAAATTGTATTTTTTTTTTTACTTTGCAAAAAAGAACTGGTTGATTCTGAATGTTTCATATGCTTAAATTTTTTCTGGTATAATTCTAAAAGATAGATGTATTCTAGAGTTAAGAATAAGAAAAATAGATGCTTAGTTAGGACTAAATACCACTTAACATAACTACTATTCACATCTTTAGTCTCAGATTTGAAACACCTTTTATTTGCCAGGATGGGTAATTAATTCAAAATGTTTCCGACATTAGCCTCCATTTTTGCTACTTCTGTAAAGAAACTAGATGAGGAGTAAGTAATTCTGCTTGTTCGAAAGATTCAGGCAGTTTTTGTGTTTTTCCCATCTGTACTTTGTTATTGGGAACAATCTTCATGTTTATTGCCCCATGTTAGAAATTGTATTTTTCACTTTGAAATCTATACAAAACACCAAAGATTATGATCTTGGACAGTTTCTGACTAGTGTTAATTTATTGAAGTCTTTTCCCTGTGCGTTCTCATAAATTAGAACTTTTTTTTTTCCTTAAAATAAGTTATTGGATCTTGGTGGATAAGAAACTGAAATGAGATGCTCTGTCCTCAATCAAACCAGCAAATACCTCTGCAGGCTTAGTCATAAAACCCGGCATGGAAATAATACTTGTCTCACAATCAGGTCAGAAATGATAACTGAAACCATGGATGCCTTAAGATAAGCTACCTGTGTAAGCGGGGGAAATAGCTGGAAGTCCAATAGAAGGCTTTGTGTTGGAGGACAGTGATTGAAGTTCAAAAGGCTTAGCAGAGGTCAAGTTGGCCATGTCAGGTATTTCCCCAAGTTTACTTCATTCAATTAAGTTGAAACAATCTGCTCCTGTGAGAGTTAGTGGCTTCCCTTACACTGGGGGGGCCCAGGCAAAGGGATGCTCGGTTTCCTCTGCACCAGAAGCCATGTCTGGAATGATTTTTAGAAAGAGATTGAGTCAATTTTCAGGAACTCTCTGCGGGGAACTTGTGTGCAATACAATGCTCGTACATCTGCTGAATTTACAGGATACATTTGAAAGGGATGGACGAGGCAGTTATTTATCTGCATGTATGGGCCAACTCTCAGCAAGCAAATTCTTTTCAAACTTTTGTTGTTCCTAAATGGGATGACTCTTCCTGTGTCTGTCACATTAATTGAGCTGGTTTTCTTCCTTGAGTCTAAACTACTGTTGATTGCCTTGACCTCTGTCTAGCTGAGGAACTAAATGCCTCTGACTGAAAGCTTTTTTAGGAGTGCCTGTGTTCTTCGCTCAAGGCTGCTGGATGCCGGCAGATTTTTGGGTAGGAAAGTACCCAGAATTGCTTCTTTGAAAACTAAATTTCGCACTCTTAGGATTTTGTCTTTTTCCTTGGTATATTACTTTTCTTTCCCTTTTTGAACCGTATGGTCTTCTTTCTTAGTTTGAGTAGTTATTTTACAAACACAAGTGAACTTTGTGGAGGAATAGAAATGGGACATACCCTGACGGCAGCAAATGATCAGATTACAGAGATAAATTGATATATGAGAGGTTCCGGAATACTGGGTAATTACAGCACATACCTCCAGGAAATACACACACACACACACACACACACACACACACACACACATTAACCTCCTGCATGCGTGTGTATGTGACTATATAGATTTTAATTATAAGAAAAACTTAGGAGATTTTTAAGTTGAATGGCACCAAATGTCATTATCAATTGGTTTCTTACCGTTTAAAATATATTTGTAAAAGCTCATAATCCCAGTAAGTTTTCATTAGTCAGATACTGGGAGAAGCAAACGTGGACAAAATGATTTTATGCAGTAGTTCCTACACCTGGCTAATTGTTAAATTCACTTGAGCCCACCCAGGCCTCCACAATGAGAATCTCCAAAACGGAGATGCAGCGATCTGGTTTAACAAAGTCCTTGGCTGATTCTGATAATCAGCCAAGTTTGTGAAGCCAAAATTCAGTCTTAGATAATAAGTCATTTTGTTCGCATCAGTTTGATGTTGAAGGCATTGTGCAGTTTACTAAAGAGCCACTAATGCATGTTTTTGGTAATGCACAAAACTGTGATAATTGTAGGCTGCCTCATGGGAGTGTTCTAATAGAAACCCTGACTTAGACATTATGAGTTCCATTTTACAGGCAAGGAAACTGATATCATTAATATTAATAATTAATATCATAAAGTTAATAACTAGGAAAACCGAGATTCAGTCCCTAGCCTTCTGGTTACCTGCCCATTGACTTCCCGTAGCTTTAAGGTGAAAATCAGTAAAGGCCTTTTTCCCATGGAATCTCTAGTTTAGACCTAGCATTTTGTCTGTCATCCTAAAATAACTTTGAGGCCAGTGTTATTTCAGTTGAGAACGCATTTATGGGGTTGCTCTAGGCTGAACTTTGTGTTGAATGAGGGGGCTAGGCCTCAGAGGGGTGGGCTTTAAGCTCACAGAATCTTGCTGGGAGGGTGAGGTTTACTTGGGACAACAGGAGAAAGCAACAGGTTATAGTGACAAAGTGTACCATGCGACTGTCTGCTGCAAAGAGACAATCATTTTGGGCTACAATTTTTAAGGAACACTCCAGGAGAAGCAGGAGTCCATTTGGGTCTTGAAGAGAGGGATTTGGAAAATTCAGGAGAAGACATTTCAGTTGTGGGAACAGCATGAGCACAGGTGTGAGTGCGTGTCTATGTGTGTGTGTGTCTGTGTATTTAGTCAGTCAGTGCTCAAGAGAGGGATGGTCCAGCCAGGAGCAATGAGAGAGAGGGAACAGGGTGAAAAATATGGGACCATGTCCCATCCTTCCAAATGGACAGACTCCATCGGGCACTGAGATTGTTGAGTTAAAAGGTACCTTTTGGATCATTTCCCTGCTTCTATGTGTTTTTCTCTCATGTATGTGCTCCCAGCCCCCAGGAAATACTTTAACCTAATGCTTCAAAAGCCTCTGCCATTGTAGAGAATCAAATTAAGTGTAGTGAAAATGACCATCCTACTGAGACACATGGGATTTGGGATGTCAAAAGACACAAAAGCCTCAGCATAATAGAGGGAATCAGCAGGTTCCTGGGATATGACTAATTTTTCTCTGGCTGTTTAGTAACAGGTGGTATTTATCTAAGCAGACTGCCCTGGGCAGCTGGTTGATGGGTTCTTCCAGCTGGACATCTTCTCCCCATTTAGTCCAACCACACCTGCTTCAGACAGCAAACAAGAGGCTTTCTCATCTCCAGTATCTACATGTGGGGGGTTGGGGGTATAGACGAACCGTTCAGCTTCCAGCTGTAGTGTTTCATGATGTCCAAGGATCCCATCTGGCCTCCTACCAGAAAAAAGAAGTTTTAGCTTTAGAGGTGGGGTTCCCCCCCCCTTTTTCCCAGGGGAGTGGTTTTGTCTTGTTAGGTTGCTTTCTTTTAAAAAAGAGATTTTTATCATCAGCTGCTATCATGTGATCAGATTTATCTCCCATGAAAACTTCCTTTCCTTGAAGCATGCACTGACACGAGGGTGCCTGTCCCTTCAAGCTCTTATCGTATTGCATTGAGGAATAGTAGAATAGTCTCATGAAAGATTAATCACTTCCTGTAAGCATCTTGTACCTGCAGACAGGCTATTACTGAAATATGTCTGAAAGAAAACAAGGAAGGATGTTAAAATGTATCAGCCAGGTATTTTTTGGCAGTGTGACTACAAAACTTGTTTGGGTGCCAGGTTTTTTGCAGCCAAAAAGGACTTCTGTGCTGAGTTAATGGATCATAGTTTGTTTTGTACATGAGTAGCAATGTTTTCTTTGTAATGATAGCCAAGACTTTGACACTGCACAGGTATTTCTCGGGAGGCTGTACAAGTGTGTGCATTCTTATTTTTTCCCTGTCTAAACTGAATGATAAATCAACCATTTGGACTAAATTTATTCCTGGCAGTTTAGAGAACCCTGTATCCCCAGTGCCAGGCCTGCCAGATCGTAGGTGTTCAATAAATATCTGATGACCGACAATCTCTGTTCTATAGTTGTCAAGGGGTTTACAACAAGAGTGAGAATTTAGAGGATGACATAGCCTCAGTCCTGAAAACTCCGCTAATTGATAGAGTATTGGGTCCCCTACCACCCTGATTCAAACCTTTCTATTTACCAGCTGTGTTCTAGGCTTTGTGCTAGAGGCTGGAGATAAAAAAAAAAAAAAAAAAAAAAGACATGGTCCTTGCTTTTAAGAAACTGAAATTCCTGATAAGGGAAATAGTAACACAACAACATTTATTGAGCACTTGCTATATTGTCGACCCTTAAGCACTTTGTAGGTATTACTTCATTTGATCCAGAATTATTATTCATATTATTCTAGTTTTTCAGATGTGTCAACCAAGGCACAGAGAGTCACACACCTTTCTGTAATTTACCCAAATCTAGTAAGTGATGGAACAGGGATATGAATAAAGATCCAAAACCAAACATTGAATTTGTGGAGTGCTCTGATGGGGTAAGTGCAGGGCACAGAGGAGGCTCTCTCATCTTAGTATAATAGGTATTGGGGAAGGGTTTCAGGAGCAGGTGATGGCTGAGCCTTTTTCTCCTCACCTCTGCTTCTGGCCCTGGGATTTGGGATCTGGGATTTGGGCTTCTGTTCCTCTCCAGGTCTTGTCCCAGTTTTTTCCATGTCCTTTGTCACCAATAGGGAGCATTGTGCTCTACTTTATGACATTTCTTCACTGATGTCTCAATAAGTTATTCAACTTCCAGCAGCTATAATGATATCCTTTATGACTGACAGCCTGCTGTCGTGGCAAAAATGTAGGCTCTGGAATCAGACACACTTATATTTGAATCTCATCTCTTCCATTTGTAAGCTGTGCAATATTGAGCAAGTTACTTAATTCAAAAGGATTCATTATACTCATCTCTTTAGTATGTTTAAAGAATTAATTGAGATAATATATGTAAAATATCCATCATTTAAAAGGTGCTCAAGAAACACTAATTTTACTTCTCTTGTAAGACCATGTCTTTTTTTTTTTTTTTTTGCCTGTGTTTCTCCCTGCACCTAGCGTGGTTCCCACAAATAATAGATAATTAATACATATTTACTAATTTGATTTTATGGGCAAGGAGAAATAATTTATATCAGTGTATATTATGAAATCATCATACACACATCTTCCTGGGATATTTTTCTCTTCCCTTTTCTTTCCCACCCACATCTGTCTTCCTGCTTAGTTTAAATCCTACTTGACTTTCAGGTCTTGGCTTAGCGGTCATCCTCTCCAAAAAGTGTTCCCTGCCTGAGTTAGGCTGCCCTTCTAGCTGCTTCTGTGGGATCTTGGGCTCTAGGAGCTCTAGGTGTCAGGCAAGCTTTGTTGCTATTTTTTGTATTGAAGTAAAATCCACACAACCTAAAATCATCCGTTTTGAACGGTACAATTCAGTGGCATTTAGTACATTCACAGGGTTGTACAACTCCCACCTGTCTAGTTCTGAAACACTTTCATCACCTTAGAATAAAACTCCATACCCATTAAGCAGTCAGTCCCTGTCCGCCCTCCCCCACTAGCCTTTGCCAACCACCAATCTGCTTTCCGTCTCTGTGGGTCTACGAGTCCTGGACATTTCCTATAAATGGAATCATACAGTATGTGATCTTTCATGTCAGGCTTCTCTTACTTGGAATAATGCTTTCAAGGTTATAGCATATACCAGGGCTTCACTCCTTTTTATGGGTGAGTAATATTCCATTGTAGGGATATAACACATTTTGTTTATTCATTCATCCATTGATGGACATTTGGGTTGTTTGACCGTTTGGTTACTGGAAACAGTGGTATTATGAACATTTGTGTAGAAGTATTTGTGTGTGTGTTTGCAGTTATTTTGGGTATATACTTAGGACTGGAATTGCTGAGTTTTTTGGTAATTCTAGGTTTTACTTTTTGAGCAACAATCAGCTATATTATTTTTTAATTTTAAATTTTGCCCAAGTCAAACCTAAAGACAAACCTGGGATCTGGAGTTCACTATACTTAGAAAAAGCCCAATTCCAGCAAGTCTTGAAAACTTTGGTTTGGGGAAGAAAGGCACCAAAGGTTGTACATATAAACCTCTTTTGTAAAGGTAATTTTGTTTGTGTGAAAGAAAAACCAAGTACAACAATCCATGAGACATTCTACTGGGGGAGAGAAGAGTAATTTTAACCTAGCTCCCCAGAGTCCTCCCAAATCCTCTGGGTTAACTTTCAGTAACTGGACTCCCTAGGATTTCACTGTTTATTTACACTCTTCAGGTTGCATTTGAAAGGGTAGCCACATAAACCTAGTAACTCTAGCACCATGAGCTGTCCCGAGTGTAGAGAACCCAGATTCTGACTTACTGAGCAGTTACTGTGTGGAAGGCACCATGCTGGGTGCTGACTCAGGTGCACTTTGGGGAGGATTTCGATGGATTTGGTCCTATATTAGTTCCTCTACTGTAAAGATGGATAATTTTAGTGAAATTATGATTTAAGCATAAAAAGATTATTAACTATTTCAGGGAATGTGTGATTGTGCCACATGAGTGCTACAGAGGAAGAAGCCCTTTCCGTGAGGATTGTCAGAGGAAGCTTCAACTGTAAAAGGGAGACTTGAGCTGTATTTAAAGATATGCAGGCTTTGTATCTAAAGAGGAGAGGATGATGGGCGCCAGGGTGGCTCAGTTGGTTAAGTGTCTGCCTTCAGTTCAGGTCATGATCCTGGGATCCTGGGCTGGAGCCTTGTATCAGGCTCCCTGCTCAGTGGGGAGTCTGCTTCTCCATCTCCCTCTGCAGCTCCCCCTGCTTGTGCTGCCTCTCTCTCTGTCAAATAAATAAATAAATTAATTAATAAATAAATTAATTAAATCTTTAAAAAACAAACAAACAACCAGATGTGGCAGTGGCTCTGATAATGGTCTGAAAACTTCTATATCCTTCTTATGTACGTCATAAGAGTAGTTATAAGTCTACCCTGATGAAAGTTAGCACTCTCCATCTCTGTGGACTTAGCGGTATGAATCTCCTTTTGATAAGTTGCTTAACTGCAAAAAGAGTAGACACTTCTGTTTCATGAGCTACTTCAGCTCATGATTATTAGATATTTACTTTGTTTTTCTTGGAAGGGTAACCTGGAGAAATAAAACCCTACAGGTTGTGGACTGGAAGTAACAATGTACTTGCTGAGAAAGAAATGATATTCTCTTCCAAAGCCTCTAACTGCCCCCTGAGATAAGGAACCATACACCTGCTGCTCTCAGATCATGACTTTTGTCACTGAAGAGGGTTTTTGTCTTTTCCATTTGGTAATGTGTTTATTGAACAGTTATATTTTCATTTATGATTCTGCCTAGTCTCTGTGTACAAGTAAGAAAGTGTTGTAAGCAAGCTCTCGCTATAACAGTGGGATCAGTCTAGTCCTAGGGTAATAGAGACATGAGATGCTTCCTTGTATCCTAGAAATACTTCAGCTTGCAGCTAGTTAAAAAGTGATCATAGTTGACAACTATATTTGACTTTTGTGGTTCCCCAGGAGCTTTTCTATGATCTCCTTGGATAATATGTAGATTCAGATTAGAGGTACCTTTATAACATCATGTTTTATGGGAGCCTTGACTTTAATCTTTTACTTATCCTCCTTGGTAACCAAAAAAGAGCTCGCAAGCAAAGGTGGGAGCAATTGTCCATGGAGTAGGGTGGGCTGGGAAAATCCTATTAGGGAGAAGTGACTGCTTGTTTATATTAATAATATCAAAGGCCTTCCCTACTGCAGTTTCATTGAGGAGCGCTTAAGCGTACCACATTTGGACACACATAGTCCTGAGGTTTAAACCAGGGCTCACCTTACCAACTGTGTAACCTGGGGTCACTTATTCAACCTTTCCGAACTTCAGTTTGCAACTCTGTAAAATGGGGATACAAATATTACCTCCTGGGTTTTTGTGAGGATTAAATGAAATAATGTATATGGTACACAGAGCACAATGCCCAGCACATAAGTCTTAGTAGCTGCTGTCAGTTCTACATGCTGTGGCCAGCTTGTAAGTCTTACCTACTTTTTACTGGTATATTTCCATTTTAAATGGGAAGTTTCATTTTGCTAATCTTTTCCATACTTTTAGTAAACATGTGCATTATTTCAAAGTCTGGAGAGATTTACACTTCAAAAATGGTTTGTATAGAGCACATGAGAATTTATAAAAGAGCCTAGAAAATGTACGACAATTGTATTTATATTGACTGAATTAATACTTGGAGGAAAGAAAGCCTTTCTCTGGCACTGGGATAAAGTTTTCTTTTTCTCCCCCCCCCCTCAGTTTTATTGAGCTATAACTGACATAAAACACTATAAATTTAAGGTGTACAGCATAGGTAAAATTTTCAGTTATTACTTACTAATAGAGTGTAAAAACCTATTTAAGTAACACTTGGTTGTTTTTGAGTTGTTCCCTACTTGTCATTCACTTATTCATTTATTTATTAAAGTATTTCTTTAAGATCTAAAGGGTTCAGGGTTGTAATAAATACTCAGTTTTCCAAATTCATGATTTCACAGTTGTTAGTCAAACACAATTTAATAATTAAGTGACAAAACCTGGACATTTTTTTATTATGTTATGTTAATCACCATACATTACATCATTAGTTTTTGATATAGTGTTCCATGGTTCATTGTTTGCATATAACACCCAGTGCTCCATGCAGAACGTGCCCTCTTTAATACTCATCACCAGGTTAACCCATCCCCCCACCCCCCTCCCCTCTAGAACCCTCAGTTTGTTTCTCAGAGTCCATAGTCTCTTGTGGTTCGTCTCCCCCTCCGATTTACTCCCCTTCATTCTTCCCCTCCTGCTATCTTCTTTTTTTTTTTTTCCTTAACATATATTGCATTATTTGTTTCAGAAGTACAGATCTGTGATTCAACAGTCTTGCACAATTCACAGCGCTCACCATAGCACATACCCTCCCCAATGTCTATCACCCAGCCACCCCCTCCCTCCCACCCCCCACCACTCCCACCCTCAGTTTGTTTCCTGAGATTAAGAATTCCTCATATCAGTGAGGTCATATGATACATGTCTTTCTCTGATTGACTTATTTTGCTCAGCATAATACCCTCCGGTTCCATCCACGTTGTTGCAAACAGCAAGATCTCATTCCTTTTGATGGCTGCATAATATTCCATTGTATATATATATACCACATCTTCTTTATCCATTCATCTGTCGATGGACATCTTGGCTCTTCCCATAGTTTGGCTATTGTGGACATTGCTGCTATAAACATCGGGATGCATGTACCCCTTCGGGTCCCTACATTTGTATCTTTGGACAAAACCTGGAAATTAATTAAGGCTTTTTAGCTGTCAGATGATCTTCCAAAATAAAATGTTGAAGAATTGGGAGAGATAAACTAGGAACATATGGATTTCATTTTTCTTGAAATACATTTTGATTCAAAAATTAAGGGAGAACTGGGACAATTTTTTTTGAAGCCATTTTTAAAAAAGGTAAATATTTGGCTAAATACTAAGTAATACCAAACTCAAATATTTAAGTTTTAGGCACCATTGCCAGCTGCTAAGATATTTTTTTTAAGTGACTACGAAAGGTAATAGGTCTCTGTCTTTACCAAAATCTGGTTTCTTCCTATCTTTCCCGTATGCTAACAGACCTTGGGGAAAGAAATTCCAAGTAAATCTCCATTGTTCACATACTTGAGTGCGAGTTTGGAGATTTGGGCACCACATTTCTAGATGAAGACATGAAAATTTCCAGAGATCAGGAACAATGGCATTTTAAACTGAAATCTAATTTTAAAACTTGATAATTTGGTCACTATAGTGAATGCCATCTTCTGATTTTGTCTTTTCTCATAATAGGAAAAATATTTTTAGTGAAGTTATATTCTGCTTAAATTTCTTATTAAGTAGAGCACATTAGTAATTTTAAGAATTCAGGCTTGTACATCTGAGTATTTCCTGAAAAGAATAAATAAAAATGTTTCATAATTGTCTTAACTTCCAATAATTCATAAAACTAACATGTTTCTATGAGTCTTTGTTTTGGGCAGAATGTTCAAGTCCATCTTCCATGCATACATCAGGCAGACTTGTACTTCCCAGAGACTGAGAGAATCATTTCCCCCCAAAGAATTGTATTGCATCTCAGAGACCTGCACCCAAACCAGATTTTCATCTGAGGAAGGAGCTGCTTCAGAGTGTTAAAAAGAGAATAAATCCATCTTTAGAAGCAAATGATATCCCAGTTCCCAGTGGAAAATATATATAATTGTCTAGCCTAAGAGAAAAACAACCGGGTTTTTCTAGAGAACAAAATGTTTTGCCAAACATGGGGGAACTCTGTGAGTAAAAACAAAAACAAAAACAAACCTAAACATAATCTTCTTTAGAATGTTAAGGATATGAAGTTATGAGAGGAAAACTACCCAGAAAGGAGAGTGGATGTGGGTGTGGGGTCTTATCTGAGGTTCCAGTTTGTACTCTAGGTGGGGAAAATTCACCATAGCTATGGATCATCTCTATGAAGACCATTCCTCATCTTCTCTCTGGTTTCTGTTCCCCATGAATCTCAGTTTACATCCTATAGCAGCTGGGATTGAGTGAATAATTTCCTTTCTCTCAGCAGCAGGTAAGCCTCTGCCTAGGAGCCCCCTCTCTGTGAAGGGGTGACCAGTTAGCTGCAACAAGCAAGGAAGGGTTTGAGGAGAGAAGACACAGTTGGAATGTTCACTTACCACGAGCTTTTCAAGAAAGGGATTAGGTTCTCCCTTTATATTCCATTACCCTGGCCTACAAGCACATACACAGAAATCTCTCTCTAAAATTGCCCCCTGGGTCCATGTTTTCAGGCCGTCTTATAGTTGAGCCTGTCTTGTAATGAAAGAGGTTCTCTGATACTGCAGGAAATACCAAATGCAGGGCCACCTATGATGGATAGTCTGTTATTAAATCCTGACCTGTAGGAAACACAACATTGGGACAATGCAGTAAGGAAAAAATACCTGTCAGCATGGCATTGGGTACAGATTGTTTTCCTAAGGAATACTTAATGATTAAACAGTGTTCTGGTGATGTTTTGGTATAATTCATACGTACTTTACCATTGCTAATTTGCATGGATTGGATCTCTCTAGCTACACTATATGTTCATTATGGGTATGAGCATGCATCTCTCTGTGTTTTGTTATGAGGATTTACTTATTTGATAAAGGTTTGTAGTAGGTAGTGCATGGGAAAATAATTAATGGCAAGACCTTGGGCATGAGTCAGTATGCTTAAAGCCTGAAAACATATGATGATCAGTGGGTACTGACTTTGTCTTTTAATGCTGAGTAAAGTCTCATAGAATTACACTAAATGAGAAATGAAACGTGACACTTCTGGCTTCAAAATTTAATTTTGAAAAAGGGGATCATGGCATCCCCCAAATGGCACATGTCTGCTGACTAAGCAGTGCAAGATGCTGTAACTAAATCCTAAAAGTGAAGGCTGAAAATAGAAATAATTGGAGAAAAGGAAAGAAAATTGTGTTAGTAAATTCAGTAACCACTAATCCCTGTTTTTTGATCAAAGGCGTCTAGACACGACCTAACTCCATCCTAGCTTTTATGACTGCAGCAAAGGAGTGTGCATTCTTATTATCTTAGTTACAGTATTGGGGGATGTCTGTGTAAACAAACATCTCCTGAACACTTGTCCATTTGTCAGAATTGCCTGTTCTCTGGGCTTATTTAGAAATCTGATTTGGTGCTAACTAGCATTCTTTTGGAAGGCTACACCCAGCGGCCCACGGAATTACTCCAACCAAAGAACTGACATAGTGTTTTGTACGATAGATGTGTTGCCTATATGGATTTCTTGGAGACAATTCTGACCTCAAATATTTTTGTCCTTTTCTCTCCCCATGTCATTTACACTTTTCATGTCCCAAATACGCAGCTTTTGGGGCAAAAAAAATATGATCCTCATAAATATGAGTGCCTCCGTCTTTCCCTGGAGATAATAATGCCAAACATTTATTTGAGAACTTATATTCCAGTTACCCTGCATCCATATTCCTTACAACAATCCTTCGGAGGAAAATATCACTACCCTTGTTTTCCAAAGAGGCAAACTGGGAACTCAGGAAGGTTAAGTAGCTCGTCCAAGACCACACGGTTAGTAAACCAAGACGTCAGGATTAAACTGAGGCCTGATTATAACAGCCCCTATTCTTCTTATTACATGACTCTAGGAAGTGTCACTGGTTCAGGCCAACCTTGGGAGTATGTTGAGTGGAAGACCTCTGTGATATGATTTATTTGCCTGTGAATGTCCCTTGCTTCTAAGTTTCTCCTTTGTCCAGGTAGGCATGAGAATCTCCTTTGATGTGAAACCCTGCAGCACTGGGGGAGGGATGGAAATTCCCATTCACAGCTTATTTTGAATTAGTTAACTGCATTACCTAGCAGGACTTTGAGAACGGAATACAGGACGATAGGTTTTAATCTAGAGCGGTTCAGGAAGGGAACCTTTTAGCTCTGAGGGGCTTAATTGACGCACAAGAGGCTTTGCAGAATCGAGTTACTACCACCAGGGGTCAGTGTGCAGGTGCTAGAAATCTAGGCGCGAGGCAGCTTTGGGAAAACAAACTTGCATCAAAATGGAAGTTGGAAATGAAAACTGTATTTTGGTTAGTAAGACTTGGCAAAGAGCCCCTGTGAAGTTAAACTCCAAACTGAAACTATAAATAAGAAGTTACTTATGATTGGGTCTGTCTGAAGCCCTGAAAGTATATCCTGACTAGGTGAAGGCAAAATGTACCTACTGTTATGGCTGCTAATAAGTGATGCTCTTAAATGATAATGTGACCAGGTGATAGTACAGAGAGAGCTACTGACAGCAGTCTTTTCAAATTTATTAAAAATTCCCTTATTGATTGCACGTTAGGGTGATCACATGACAAGGAGGATAGAGAAAGAACGAGGAAGGCCCAAAGGTGTATTTTGTAAATTATCCAGGTGTAAGTACAAGCATCTCATTTTTTAAAATGAAAAAGTACTCTGTAATGTGTTAGATAATTGTTAAAGGCCACTTCAGTCTTTTATCACTTCATTCTTTTAGGCACAACAAAATATGCAATAAAATATCCAAGTGATATTGAATATTTAAGAAAATACATTCCCCAACAAAATGTCATATTCAGTTTCATTGCTTTCCAATATTTTATTTCTACCTCAGCCCCTTTGTGAACTATTTTGCAACAGTTGTTCATATATTTTTTTTAAGTTTTAATTTATTTGTTCATTTAAGTAATCTCTGCACCCAATGGGAGGCTCAAACTCATGACCCCCAAGATCAAGAGTCACATGCTCTTCTGACTGGGCCAGCCAGGGTCCCCCTCATATTCTTTTCTTTAGACATAGCTATTTGGATATTTTTTTTATATGGTTTGAAAATCAGAGGGTTTAAAATTTTTGTATTAAAATAATTACTCCAGGAAACTGTAAGGTATTTAGTTCTCATCTTATTTTCCTAAATATAAATACATTCATCTAGTAGTTGGGAAAACATATTCAAAATGATAGTTTGCATCCTTCATGATTTAATAGGAGCATGTGTCTGCTAAAGAGCACAGTGAAAGTTAATTGCCGTCTACTTGGAAAGCTCGAAGCAGCAGAGTTTGCCCCTGGCAAGATGATTTTACAAAAGCAGGAACAAATAATGAGCCAGGCTGTCTCTCAGCCATTACTGTGTCAGATGAAAGCTTCTCTCTCTCTTTCTCCACACACACACGATGAACTTAGAGGCACACATTCAAAATGACTCTTTATGATCTAAGCAGCAAAAATCATAACACAGCACAAAGTTTCATAAAAGGCTTCATCTGGGCCAGTGAATTTTGAGTGATATATTTCTAAAGTTTAAAAGCACAAATTATCTTCTGGCTAAAATACCTACCTGCATTCACTTTGACTTACTCATGTAGGTCTTTCAGCGCTGGGACTTAACATTCTGACCTAACATTTAATGTATTAATCCTAATTTTAATCCGATACCAAGACTCTCTGTTGTACTGAATCAACTCAGGTTAGTTCAGAATTATGTTGCTCCCACCCAGAATCAATAGGCCCACTGTTGGTTCTCTCCAAAGCTGACCACCCAGTTTGGTGAGAATCTGCAGTGAATTAGAAAATCTGTCATTGCTGAGGAGACTGGGCAGCTCAGATATGGCATGTCATTCTCTCCGGTCTATACAATACCCACCCTTTGTCTACCATCTCCTAAGCTAACCTGACATAACTGAGCCTGCCAGTCAATGAGATCTTTATTCTTCTGGAAGGAATGCCTTGCACACCAGTGTTATTAAGAAATTTCTGGACAATGTTTAGTGGCTGAAGAATAATCCAAGGTTCTATTAAAAAGCCATCTGGGTAATTAATAGCACATTTGTTCTCAGCCTCCTCCCAATTTGTCCATTAGTGGAATAAAAGCTCAGGACAAAGGGTAATGTGGTTCAGTTATATTTTACAAGAATTCTTCAGGAAGTTGAAAACACATGATAGTTTTCCAAAGATACATATGTTTATGGGCTCTTAGAGCTGCAAATGGGAAAATCCATGAGCTTTAAGCTGAAGTTTTTTGCTGCCACTGGCTATTTAAATTAAGAAAAAGGATATGGAGTATTGACAATCTATCCTCAGAATTGATGAGCATGCTGCTAGCATGCCCTATAAACATGGCATAGGCTGGGATGTCTCCATCATATTAAAATTAAAAAAAAATTTTTCCCTTGAATATTAACAAATTTGAAAAAACAGAATTTTTGTCCTTTTGCCTGGTAGTTGAAGGCTTTTCTGGGATCTCTTTCTAGTGTATTTTCATGAGTAGTAGCCTCAAGCAGCATATGTTTGCACCATTGCCAAATAAACTGTTTTTCTTATTGATGCTTTCTCTCTTAGTCTATTTCCCCCCCTTCACTGCATGTACAGAGAAACTTTCAAGTTCTAGATATTTGAGGATAAAAGTTAAAAACACCTCTGCAAAGTTAAATGAGGTTGTTTTTCTCTCTTTTAGATTTATTTTAAGGCAGTGGCCAGCTAAACAGCGCAGGAACCTAGAATTTATGGGAATTACATTGCCACAGAGCATATCTCTCTGTGTATGTGGATGCGGGTGTTGGGGAATGTGGTGGAGTTGAGATGGGGGCCATGTCAGGGTCACACCAGTGTATCTGTAAATACACTTCAGTAGGTTGGGAGGTGATCAGGCTCAGGTAGAGAGGGAGAGATCACTATGGCCTCTGATGCCCCCTCCCTCGCTCAGTTTACCCTGCTATCGCCCTTTTCTTCCTGGAACACGGAGTCTTTGTACTTGATAGGCTTTACCTTGAGTGCTCTTTCCCTGTCTTTTTGTATGACTGGGCTTTCCCCTTTCCAGTAAATGTTCTAAGAAAATGTGCTTTGCAGGGGACAGACCTGAGTGAAGACCTAGCTTCATTCATTCATTCATTCATTCACTCATTCCCTGGATACTTATTAAATGCCTGTTAAGCCCCAGGCCCTGTTAAAGGCACAAGAGCTAAAAAATTTCTGACTCTCGTCCTCGCAAGCTTACTGTTTTGTCCAGGGAGAGAAGCAATCAAATACCAACACAGCTGCATAAGCCGTAACCGTGACAAGTGTAGATAGGAGAGGCGCCAGATACCCTGACAGCCTTTACTCAGGGATTTGAACTGGACAGGAAATCAGGGAAGCTTCCTGAGGAACTGACTTGTGGGCTGAGCGCTGAGGGATGATAAAGCATTATTTAGTGGAGAGGGGAAGGAAAGCGCGGTGCAGGCAGAAGACAGCGAAGACCTGGTTCTGGAAAGGGGTATGGTGAGTGTGGCTGGATTAGAGAGAGCAAGGGGAAAGTGAGCCAGATGTAGCAATGGGGAGGGGAGGGCTGGTTCCACAGCTTAGAGGACAAACACGAGCTCTATCTTTAGAACAACGGGAGGCCGTTGAAGGGTTGTGATACTTTGTGGAAAGTGGAAAAGCTTGTGGAAAAGCTCTTCCCTTCTCTTCCTTACCTTTCCTCCACCTTGGCCCCCCTTTCTTTTCTCTCTGCCCAGACTGAGGTCATTCAGGAAAGTAACTCTGTCATTTCTTTGCATCACGAGTCACTGTGGCTTTTGTGGCACCCTTACCGTCCCCTCCAGATGCCTTAAGCATCATGAGTTCAGAAGAGGGTCTGGAGGGCTCAGCAAACAGTACTCACTGCTACCCTCGGACAGCTTCAGGTATGGGC
Source organism: Zalophus californianus (assembly GCF_009762305.2). Taxonomy (NCBI): domain Eukaryota; kingdom Metazoa; phylum Chordata; class Mammalia; order Carnivora; family Otariidae; genus Zalophus; species Zalophus californianus. Next base: position 130,189,770 of record NC_045598.1, read on the forward strand.
CGCTCTGACCCGGCAAACACATGAAGGAAAGTATCATTTTATTCCTAAACTAAGTTCTGTTTTAGAAACACAGACTCTGAGATAAGCCAAGGAATGAAACTGTTTGAATCTCCATTGGTGACTAAGTGTTTTTTTTTTTTAATCTCACTGAGTTAGGAGGTCAGCTGCCTTGGCTGCCAAAGTGTGAGGGGAGCTCAGAGCCAGCAAACTGGGGCCCTCCCTGAGGCTGTTCTTGGCCGGCCCCAGCGCCATCCCAGCCTGGGAGGGCTGGGCCTCTCCCCAGCAGAACAAATATTTGTTAGCACTTTACACAAGAATACTCTTGAGCTCATTGTATTTACATTGCAAATACTCTGTAAATAGCAAAGCAGTTATGTGTACCTGAAATGTGTTATTTGTTTGAGGACACTATATTCATAGAAGATGAGGGAAAATTAAGTTTGGAAGGGAGAGGAGTGCCATGAAAAAGCAAACAAACCCAAACCTTCAGCAGAACCTCTCTTGGCCAGGGCAGATACTTAACAGGGCCTCCCCAGAATGAATCCCAAGTGAACGCTCCCTCCAAGTCTCTCCCTTGGCAGGTTATGTAGACCTAGAATTATAAACCCAACTGTCAGTACAACCTGTCTGAGAAGAGGAGATGGCAGCCATAGCCTGGCTCTGGAACAGGGGACTCTGGAGCATCATGGGGTTTTCTCTCCCTTTAGGACTTTCCAATGCCCAGCGCCTGTGGCCTACAACTCATGAGCACCTCAGGAAGAGAAGATGACACAATCCCTTGTCTGCTAAAGGCAACGTGTCTTCAACACTTCCAAGGACTAGATTTTCATGTCCACACAGGTCAACACATGTGGATAGATGTGGGTCATATATAAAGAACACTTTCCTGTATGTTTTGGGATCATGCTTTTCTACTATAAGATGAAAACCCCAAAACACAGAAACACATTTTAAATAAAGAAGAGTTGGTTTGAGAGAAAAAAAAAATTGCTTCCACAAAACAAAGGCAGTGCTCTTCATATTGTGAGGGAAATTATTCCAGTCTTTTTTTTTTTTAATGTGTGTTTTTTTTTTTAAGATTTTATTTATTTATTTGAGAGAGAGAATGAGAGAGAGAGAGCATGAGAGTGGAGAGGGTCAGAGGGAGAAGCAGACTCCCTGCCGAGCAGGGAGCCCCATGCGGGACTCGATCCCGGGGACTCCAGGATCATGACCTGAGCCGAAGGCAGTCGCTTGACCAACTGAGCCACCCAGGCGCCCCTATTCCAGTCTTTTTGTCTATGCAGTTTAAATTTTTTATTTATGTATATTCTACATAAGGATTATCCCTACATGGTGTGATGCTTCTGGAAGTATCTCTACCACTCTCCCCAAACTATTGCCTAGCTAAAGCATCTTACCATTTATAATTTTATATATATATATAATTAAATGCTAATATTCTTACTTGTTTGAAAAGCTTTCTTGAGATATAATTAACAAGCATAATTTATGCATCGAAAGTATACAGTTCAGTGTTTTCCACTGGATTCCCAGGGTTATGTAATCATTGTCACAATTCAATTTTTTCTATCACAATTTAACTTTTGATCATTTTTGTCTCTCCCAAAACAAAAAGCCCATGCCCATTAGCAGTCACTCCTCATTTCCCTCAGCCCACTTCACCCCCAGCTGTAGGCAACCCCTAATCTACTATCAATCTCTGGAGACTTGCCAACGCTGGACATTTTATATAAATGGGATCATACCATACATGGCCTTTTCTGCCTGTCTTTTGTTATTTAGTGTGTTTTCAAGTTTCGTTCATGTTGCAGCATGTATCAGCACTTCATTTCTTTTTATTGCTGAAGAATATTCCATTTTATGATGACACCACATTTTATTTTTCCATTCACCAGTGAATGGACCTTTGGGTTGTTTCTAGTTTGTGGCTGTTAGGAATAATTCAGCTTTAAACATTTCATGTTTGTGTGTGTGTGTGTGTGTGTGTGTGTGTGTACACAGATGTTTTTATTTCTCTTGGGTAGATACCTCAAAATAGAGTTTCTAAGTCCTATGGGAACTCTATGCCTAACATTTTGAAGAAATGCCAGACTGTTTTCCAAAGGGCTACACCATTTTATGTTCCCATAGCAGTGCGTGAGGGTTCTAGTTCCTTCCCATTCTCACCCAAACTTGCAGCTGTCTAACATTTCTTTATATGAAACATTATTTGTCCTTTACTATTTTGCAGTTCAAATCTTGTCTTTATCCCCTCCCCTTCCCTTCTCCTATCAAGTCCCTAACATGGTAGCATGAATTAGTTTATTAAATGGTTTTCTTGTGAAAGTAGGTTTTTCTTTAGTGCCCCTCTGTGCCAGGTTGGGCTGGAGAGAAAATGTGAGGAGCTAGAGGGAATAGGCACCAGAAGGATCCTGGGGCTCAGGGATTGTTCAGCTGTAGGCTTGGGTTGGAGACAGGGTCACGGGTTGGAAGCATACCTCTGGTTCCTTGAAGACACGGGTAGAGGTGTATCACTTGTCTGTAAGCTAAGTACACTCTCAGATTGTTGGAACTCAGAGCAATCCAGCCTGGTGAAGCCTTGTTCACAAGCTCTGGCTGGTCACTACCCACTACTCAAAGTGTGGGCTTGAGAACTCTTGTTACTGGTCCATGACAGCAATCGAGAACAAGTGTTTAGAAACATTTTTGTCAATATGACAACGCTATGACATCCCAGTGTGATGAACTCATGATCGGTGAAATCATTAAATGCGGTTTAACTTGTTCACTTGTCAAATTCACAGAGCAAGTTGCATGTGGCAGGAGCTGCATTCTAGACCTATGTAGTGAGACCAGGACAGATCGGAAATTGAAAATAAGATTAGTCCTTGGCCACAGCTTGAGAACCACTGCAGCCAACTCATGCTTTTCAACATTTTCCTTTCTTCAACTACATTTGACTTTTATTTTTAAAGACTTTATTTATTTATTTGAGAGAGAGAGAGAGAGTGAGTATGAGTTGGGAGGAGTGGCAGAGGGAAAGGGAGAAGCAGACTCCCCGCTGATCAGGAAGCCCTATCTCAGGACCCCGGGATCACAACCTGAGCTGAAGGCAGACACTTAACTGACTGAGCCACGCAGGCGCCCCTACATTTGACTCTGATACAGGAATGGAGGAGGTTCAGGGTGTAGGAGAATAATGATGATAACAGATACTAACTGGACCCTCACTAAATGTTAGGCTCTGTGCTAAGCACTTTATTCACATCAACAATTATTTATTTATTTATTTATTTATTTATTTTTTAACATTCTTAGTTTATTGATCCTCTCATGAAAAATCTGCACAACCACCACAGATAAAGCCACTGCAGCATCTTTACTCCTTCTGTTGTCCAATCTCCAGCTCACTTTTTGCCAGCACCAACGTTGGCTTTTGCAGTCCCCCTGACTTTCTTCATTCTGTTCTTACGTTCCTTTCGCTGTTTTCTTGATGTCTTTTTCTTCTCATACAGGCCATGTCTTGCAAGTCTGTGTTTGGGTTCATTTTTCTTTGCATAATCCAAAGAATCATAAATCATGCCAAAGCTGGTTGTCTTGCCACCACCAAAATGGGTTCTGAATACAAACACAAATATGACATCTGGTGTGGTCTTGTACATTTTGGCTAGTTTTTCCCGAATTTCTGTCTTAGGTACCGTTGCCTTTCCAGGGTGAAGAACATCAATGACCATCTGTTTCCGCTGAAGTAGTCGGTTAGTCATGAACTTCCTGGTCCGGATAGTTACTGTGTCGTTCATGATGGCGGGGAGGCTTCAAGCAGCCGGGGAGGAAAAGAGCTATTATTTATTTTTTTTTAAAGATTTTATTTATTTATCTGAGAGAAGGGGAGGAGGGAGGGGAGGCTCCCCACAGAACAGGGAGCCTGATGCAGGACTTGATCCCAGGAAGCACACCTCTGGTTCCTTGAAGACATGGGTAGAGGTGTATCACTTGTCTGTAAGCTGGGGACAGGAGGCATAAGTACTAGCTCTGTGGGTAGTTTTACACCCTGATGGGTGAGCGGGGTGAGTCCTGCCTCAGCTTCAAGTTCTTCCAGTTTCTGAGCGTCTGCTCTTCTCACTGATTTGGATCCTGCCCCTCTCCCCACTCCAGGCCCTGCCTCTGCCAGGTCTCCTTTGCTGGCTGAGTTACTGGATCGCAGTATGTGGGGAAGTTCTCTGAGGCAATGGGGTGGGAATGTAAATAGGAAGAATCAAAGCAGGAAAAGAAGCTGAGAAAGAGTCCAGAGGAGTGAAGGAGAGCTTGACTGGCCCTTCTCTGGGGGAAGAGTTATAGCAACTGCTGTGGAAAGTGGAAATTTGGGGGCAAGAAATAGGAGTTTAGAGAACCGTGAGGTATTCACTTCCTCTGTTTATCCACAACCTTGGGAAAAATCCACAGAACTTTCTGTGCCTTTGGAGTGAGGTGGGTATTTTCCTTTTGCAAATTGCATCCTGAGTGAGAGCTGGGCAGGCTGCCTGGCCACATTTGGATTACATTTGGACAACTCAGAGCCCTTAACTCCATTCCCAGCTAGTGTAGCCTGGGTCATGTATTTATACCAAAGGGAAAGAAGACTTGTAGTTCTCTCTGGTCTTTTAGAAGAGCAGGGGTTAGGGATGGGGAGGATCAGTCTGCCCACCAAGTAGCCACGCAGGTGTGTAACCGTTCCTTCCTTCCTTGCTCCAACTGCATGTCAGCCAAAGGTTACCCTGTGGATATCTGTTTTTTAGGCAGCATTATCTTGGCTTGATGCAGATTTTCTATGGTGGATTTGTGCTAAACTCCTTCATATTGTGTTCCATCAAACACTTATTTTAAGGATTTGTGAAGTTTTATTATTTGGGGATCTGAGGTTGGTGACCCATTAGGAAGAACTGCCAACCTTGAGCAGACTTTTGTAGGCTTTAACCTCAATTTCATTTCATTTCAGGGAGAGTCATGAGACCCCTCCTGCAGTTCTATGCAAAGGTATATTGGTCATTTACATTCACATGCCACATGGATGCTTTCAGGGGGAAACCTTATACACAAAACCTTACACATTTGCAAGCCAGAAAGCCGTACTGTTCTTTACCAGCCTTTCAGATAAGTTGCTAGAACCAAGATGTACTATGTCGAATATTTGGGAGACTTTCCCGAGAGATTCTTTGAGATGCATAACTTGGAGGCTGGAGACGACATCAGTCTTCGGTAAGTCTGAGATTTTTCAATTTTAAAATGAAATATTTTGCTTCTGGGGACTCTCCATGGAATTGTAAAGTGCCCTTGTGTCATTGTGTAATTATTCAACAAGAGCTTTGCCTTGGGAGCATTGCAGTGGCTGGGAATTAAGAAACTTCTGTTTCAATTCCAACTGCACCAGTGACTTCTGTGTGACCTTAGGGAAATTAGTTAACCTCCTTGGGTTTTATGTGTTTCAAAATGAGAATCAGACTATTACCTCATAGTCTGGGCTCAAGACTCAATAAGGAGCTGAAGCCCAGTGAGCTTCCCAGGTGAAGACTGCTAACGCTAGCCTGGTGCTTCAGTACGAAGGCCCTCCCTCGGTCAGCCTGAAGTCCTTTGGAAGGCTTGTTAAATACTAACAATACATTATATTTGAGGAGTGTCTCCCGATTTTTAAAAGAATATTATGTATTTAGTCTTCTAATTTGATTTTCTCCATCCTGGGGAAGGCAGGATTTATGATCACCTGAATTCTGTAACTTCAGTTAGGCAGGAACTTAAAAGGGATGTTACAAGTTAATTTAAAGACTTAGTAACATACAGGGCAATGTATATTCTTCCACAATCTAGCCCCATGGAAAGACAGTTTCTATGGCAATATTTACATTTGTAGTGTAAATTACTCCTTGGTAGTACACTGATCACAATCAGAGTGGCTGTGTTTAAATCTCTATCAGTGAGGAGCCCTAGGCAATTTACTTAGCTTCTCTTGGCTTTATTCTTCTCATTATAAACTAGGGATAAGGGGCGCCTGGGTGGCTCAGTCGGTTAAACCTCTGACTCTTGATTTTGGCTCAGGTCATGATCTCAGGATTCAGTGGAGCCCTGCATTGGGCTCTGCACCCAGCAGGGAGTCGGCTTGAGAGTCTCTCCCTCTCCCGTTGGCCCTCTCCCTGTCCCCGCTTGCATGCGCTCTCTCTTAAATAAATAAATAATAAATCTTTAAAAATAAAATAGGGATAATAAAGTACTCATTTCATAATATCAATCTTCATAATAAGGGTTACATGTAATAATATACATTGATACATATAAAGTGCTTAGTGTGTTGCCTATTATATAGTAAACTCCCAATTACTAAGTTGTGTTTATTTTTATTTTCTTAGGTACCATCAAGTTATACCAATATGCCATCAAGTTATTCTTCTTTTAAGAATACACTTTAAAATGTTTAATACACATTAGTCTTCTTATAAATCAGAACCGTACAAAGAAGAAAATATAAAAATGATTTGTGTTCTTCCCACTTAATTCCTGTTGACATTTTAAAGAACAAAATAACACACATAAGGTTAGAAACATCAACTTGTAGAGAAGTGTATACCTTGGAAAAATGAGGAACCTCTTTTTTCTTTTTGCAAGGTAATCCCTATTAACTGTTCGATTATTTTCAGGAAAATGTATATTTCCACATATATGCATCGACCTTTTTCCTGTTCACACGTAAGATTTCATACAAAGTATACTGTTCTGTACTTGTTTTTCTCCGCTTCTATATCTGAAAGCTTTTCCACATACAGATCTACTTAAATCTCTTTAATGTTCTCTTAGTGTTCCATTAGGTAGATGCATCATTGTTCATTTGTCCTGTTATTTGTTGATGAACACCGGGTTATTTTTAGTTTTGGTTGGTTTGTTTGCAATTTAATTATGCTCTAGTGAAGATCTCTGTACTTATGTTTTGGGGGAATTTCTGCAGGTATACCAGTAAGCTAAATTCCTAGCTTAGGGTCACTGAGTCATGCATTTTAGTTTTGACAGTTATTTGATAGATCCTTCTCTACCAATTTATACCAACGTAACACTTCTACTAAAGGCTGTTTCCTATACTCTTGCATGTACTAGGTATTTTCCAACCATGAGCATTTTCAAGATTAAAAAATGGCATCTTGTGATTTATATTGTTGATCAGTGAAGAACATTATCTCTTTCTTACTGTGATTTTTCTTATGAGTGCAGTTGATCAGCTTTACCTATGTTTGTCTTTTTCACTGTAAACTCCACGTTTGTATACTTTGCCCATTTTTCTATTGGGTTATTTATGTTTTTTCTCATTTATTTATATGACCTCTTAAAAATAAATATGTCGTTTCAAGAGATATGTTAAATCATATGTAATTTTGTGTATATCTTGGGATAAAATAAATTTGCTTGGGAGCTATAGTAGACAAAATTTGTGATTGTTGATCCAGTATCTATTTCTCCTTCTGCAAATACTATCCAGATTTTTCCTTTTGGATAACAGTGCATTTTTGCTCCGTGCATTTGGGTTTCTGTAGTGGTAGGCACATGAGCTAGATCTCGCCCACCAGAGTCCTGTAGCCCTCTGGGCACAGTATAGAGACAGACCCACACCGGACCCATAGGGGCCTTTCCTATGACTCTGCTGCATTTGTGCTTTCATTCTGCTTTCATTCGGCTGCAGTAGCTGAGGACAGATAGAATGCTGTGGAAAATACGGTAAAGTTGAAGTAGGAGTAGGCAAATATCGAATCAATAATTGGCTTCTCGGGGCACCTGGGTGGCTCAGTCATTAAGCGTCTGCCTTTGGCTCAGGTCATGATCCCGGGGTCGTGGGATCAAGCCCTGCATCGGGCTCCCTGCTTAGCGGGGAGCCTGCTTCTCCCTCTCCCACTCCCTCTGCTTGCGTTCCCTCTCTTGCTATGTCTCTCTCTGTCAAAATAAATTAAAAACAAAAAATTGGCTTCTCTACTACCATGGGCCTTATGGATGAAGTTGGCTTGGTTTGGAAATTTGATATAAAAGGATGCCCTGAATATATGCAAGGGCAGGTGGGAGAAATGCTTTTAGGATGACTTGAAATTCAAAATACTCCCAGCAGGGCCATGAATACCAGGCAACAGTTTATTCAAGAAGGGGAAATCGAGGCTCCTTTGGAGTCATTGTGCTATGACCTCTACATTGTGAAATGGCCTAGTCTTCACAAGAGACTGGTTTAATAAATAGGAGCCAGGCTATAGCCTGTAGCCTGAGGGGCGAACTTCGTGTATGTGTGATTTAATGTGCTCGAGTCTCGTTTTGGTAAAATCGCACACATTGATAGCTACAGAAGCATATGAAATGAAGGATGTCTCTTGTTTTTGTTTCTCTCATTCTTTCTTTCCCTTCTTTTCTGTATTCATTGGGAATCAGGGATTTGTGCTTCCCCATATGTCAGAGGGTGAGGTACTACTACATCTCACATATTTTAAGAGCCAGAGTTCAAGTTTAAAAATATGGAAAGCTAGGACTTAGGAGTACATTTTCATAATGCTGCTTACTTTTGGCATTGAGTACCAGTTTATGACCATATTCCTTTTGGCAAGCCAGAGTTTAACTTCCAATAAGAAGAGTTAAGTGGTGAAAATGCGTAAGATAAACTCATAAAGTTAAGCTTCTAAAATAAGAATTAGCTAAGTGAAAAAAGTATAAATTCAGCTCCGCCCATAGTGAGTAAAGCTAGTAATTTATGTCCACTTAAAAATGTTTTTATTTTTTTATAGTGTGATAGCAGGAATGACAGATCGGCAAAATTCAAACCATGTAACAAAACCAGCCATACTGATGACATAGATTACTAAAAGTATATTGAAATGATTTTCTGTCTTCAGGGTGAACTCATTAGAAAAGTCAGACCGGAACCACATAGGCTACATTTCAACCAACAAGCCACGGACTGAATTGAGACGGGGAGAGCTACAGGGCCTTCTCTCCCTTCGGCATCTTTGCGATTTGACTGGGAGATGTGAAGCTGGGAACCAAGAGGGCCACATATCCACTGGCTTTTGTAAGTTCATTTATTGTGATGAAAGCTATTTTCCAAGTTCTCCTTTCTCCCTTTCCATATTTTTTTAATAGTTATATGTAATATGGCTATATTATAATCTAGCATTATTAGGAGTGAGAGATTTTAAATATGTGAATTTTCTTTTTTTCTTTTAAAGAATTTATTTATTTACTTGAGAAAGAGAGAGAGAGTGTGTGCAGGGGAGCACACGCAGGGGGTGAGGCAGAGGGAGAGGGAGAAGCAGACTTCCCACTGAGCGGAGAGCCCGATGCAGGGCTTGATCCCAGGACCTGGGGATCATGACCTGAGCCGAAGGCAGATGCTTAACCCACAGAGCCACCCAGGTGCCCCTAAATATGTGAATTTTCTGGCAATTGTGGCATCCACACTTTTATGTCTTAATTATTTTTTAAAATCTTAAATTTATTTTAAATGAAATAAATTTTAAATTATTTTTTAAAAATAAACTTTAAAATAAATTTTAAATTTCTCTCATTTCCGAGAGAGGGTGAGAGTGGGGGGAGGGGCAGAGGGAGGGAGAATGTCCAGGCAGACTCCATGCTGAGCGTGTCACAGGGCTCCATCTCATGACCCTGAGATCAAGATCAAGATCAAGATCACCCTTGAGCTGAAATCAAGATCAAGATCAAGATCAATATCACTCTTGAGCTGAAATCAAGAGTCGGTGCCTTAACCAACTGAGCCATCCAGGTTCCCCTGTTTTAATTATTTTTAAGAGAACATTTTCTAAGGGGTATTTCTACATCCTTGGTATCATTATTAGGACTTACTGTTCTTTGTGCCAGTACAACTCTTTGCATGACATCTGTCATGTCAGGCTATCAGCTGTCACTTATTCGTCAGCCGTTGTTGCCGCATCCACCAACCACCATCAGCTCGTCTAGTTTAAGGCCTCAAATATGAAGTAGTGACTATCCTACTTGTGAGTCAGGCCGGGGCCATAGTTTTTCAGCAAAGTTTGGGCCACAACGTGTCAGTATCCTATGGAGAGGATTCTTATGCTGAGTGTCTGGTTGAAATTGACGACCCTCCAGGGCTTCAGTGGCTGGTTCTTCAAGATTTGGTAAGGAGAATTGTTTCCTCATTTCTGGACTGGTCTTCCTTCTTCCTTGTTGCTTGGCTACCTCTTGTCCATTCTTTGATTTTGACCGTTTCCTATGACTGCTCTTCAAGCTCTCCTTGTGCACTCATGACACTGACAACCTGAAGCATCACTTAATGTTTCACATTTTATTGTAATTTCTTATTTAATGGTTGTGTTTCTTGGCAGATGCTATACAGGCTGGCATTATGCCCATTAAATTTTCCCCGGCACAAGCACATAGTTCTCTGCACATAGTAGGTGCTTTATAAATATATATATTTTCATGAATGAATTGAATACTTGGTTCTTCTTTTTTTTTTTTTTAAAGATTTGATTCATTTATTTGTTAGAGAGAGAGAGTGAGAGAGAGTGCAAGCACGGGGAGCGGCAGGCAGAGAGAGAAGCAGACTGCTCGCTGAGCCAGGAGCCTGATGTGTGACTTGATCCCAAGACCCTGGGATCATGACCTGAGCAGAAGGCAGACGCTTAACCGACTGAGCCACCCAGGCGTCCCGAAAACTTGGTTCTTAAGTTGAAGTGAGCATAATCCCTGCCTTACCAGTCACACAGCTAGGGTGAAGGCCATCCAGGGCCTGAATAATAATCACATTGGGAACAAAATGGTAATACCCTTATCTCCAGAAAAATAGCTCTATTTTCTAAGTTGCTTGTTCTGCCCTGCTAGTTAGTTGTAGGATGTTAAAACTCGGTTATTCTGGGGGCACCCTTCTCTTTCCTTCTTGTGCCAAGAATCTGGAAGGCTTGTATGGTTGGTGCCTGGAGAAATGGGAGGGCCCTCTTTCTCTTAACCCTTTGAAGCCACTTGCTTTCCCCCTCCTCTCCTGGTCCTATGATCTTAACTAGTTCTTGTACGCAAAGACTGTAAAACACAAGCCAGGAAAGACGGTGAGCTCTCAGCAGTTTCTGATATCTGCGCCACAACAAAAATGCCCCAGAGGAGAAGGTGCCCAAAGGCCTAGCTGTTTGCTTAGAGTGTGGAATGAGAAAGAACAAAATATAAATTAATAACAAAAAAAAAATCACCCTGTACTATGATGGACTGAATTGCGTCTCACCAAAATTCATATGCTGAAGCCTTAACCTTCCATATAATCACATGTGGAGATAGGGTGTTTAGGAAGTAATTAAAGCCATAAAGGTGGGGCCCTAATCCAATAGATTAATGTCCTTATAAAAAGAGGAAGAGAGATCAGAACTCTCTCTCTCTCTCCACCAACGGATACAGTGAGAAGGCACCTTCTTCTACAGGAAGTAGACTCTCATCAGGAACAGAATCTGTGAAACCTTGATCTTGGTTTTCCAGCCTCCAGAACTGTGAGCAAGTAAGTTTCTTTTCTCTAAGTCACTCAGTCTGTGGTACTTCATTATGCAGCCTGAGCTGACTAAGACATGTACTTGGTGTTGACTCCCTGTCCCCATCCTGCAGAATCACTGTACATGCATCTGTACATTATGCACTCGAGGCATCATGCCAACTTCATTAAGTGCTAAATTTAGAATCCATAACAACTTTATTACAGGTGAAAATAATTTGTAGGTTGGATTTTTCTCATTTCTCAAGATTTCCCAAGTATCACAATGATTGCTGAGAAGGTATTATTAATAATAAATGAGTATTTATAGATAATTTTTCAAAAATCAGATAATTGTTTCAAAAACAAAATTATAAAAAGCCTTTCAATTTCTCAAAGAAAAATGATATTTAATCTGGGGATGTGAGAACATTTTAATATATTTAATATGGTGTAAGATGAAGTCTCTGAATTCTAAAATTCCTGAAAGTTGCCTATGCCTCCAGCTCCCTCACTTCCCTCCTAGTGTCCTAGTGATCTCTGCTTTGAGAGTGTAATACAGTTGTGATGTTAACTACTCGGGATTAGCTCAGTCTTCACAGGTTAAGGGCACTCTGCAGCAAGACTGCCCTCACTTCTGACACCAGCTACAAGTTGGGGATTTCCAGATCACCTGTACTTCTGACCAACTGGCTACAAATATGGGAGTTCCCACTACCCATCTCAGGTTTGATAATTTGCTAGAACGACTCCTAGAATTCAGGTAAGTGTGATAATTGTGATTTCTCCTGGCACATCAGTATGTGTCAACTAGCAGGAAGCTCGCCTGAGGTTCCAGTGTCCAGAATTTCCACTGGGGTTTCATTGTTTATACATGGTTGGTGTTTCTGGCATGGCCAGCCCCCACCCCCCCCAACTCAGATATGGTCCTTGGGGCTCACCATAAATAACAAAGACACTCCTGTCACTTGGGAAATTCCAAGGATTTAAGGGTTACCTCCTGGGAACCAGGAAGCCAAAGGCCAGCCACATTCTTTATTACACTACAGAGAGCTATGGATGTCACACTCATTGAAATGAGTGAGGGCTTTATTCCCACTTGTGTCACAATTATTTTCTTAGATTCCCCAAAGAGTAAGCTAACTTTTAAATTTTTATTAAAATCCTCTCTCTTAAGAAACTTGAGCTAATTTCTTTCAAGTTTGGTTGGAGAACTTTTCTATGCCAAACATCAATTTCCCTTCCTCCTTAGAGACAGCTGTTTCCTCTAGTTACCAAGCTTCTAAATTTTCTTCCCCATTTCTGTTGGGGATCTTGAAAAGTGGATTCTTGGTGGACCTTCTCTAGTTTGCTAGAGCTTCTGAGATTGTAGAGAAAGCATCGCACTTTCCTCCGATATAACAAATGAGACACATATTTCCAAGCACATCTTTTTGTTTTAATGAAGGTATAGCATTTGCATTATTAAAGCATGAATTGCCTCCATCTGTAAGCCAACTGGATAAAAAGCACAGGGGCCTAGAATACAATGAAAGAGATTATTTAGAAAATGTTTGCTCTAATTTGACTGAAAACCTGTTTTTTTGTTTTGTTTTGTTTTGTTTTTTTGTTTGTTTTTGGTGATACAGAAAATGGAAATGACTAAAAATCTTAATGATTCCAATTTTGCTTTAAAATCACCCAGTGTACTCTGCCATATAGGATATAATGATATTTAATCTTATGTGTCAAATTAGCTAGGTTATGGTGCTCAGTTGTTTGGCCAAATACTAGATGTTACTGTAAATGTATTTTGTAGATGTGATTAACATTTACGCTTTTGACTTTAAGTAAAGGACATTATCCTGAATAATGTGAGTGGGTCTCATCTAATCAGTTGAAGGCTTTAGAAGCCAAAAAGGAGAAAGAATTCTGCATTTCTGCTCAAGACTGTAACAGAAATCCTGCCTGAAGTTTCCAGCCTGGTAGCCTGCCCTACAAGTGTAGGATTTGCTAGCGCCCACAATCACAATAAGCCACTTCCTTAAAATTTACCATCACCTACATATCCTCTCTCTATCTACCCTCGAGAACCCTGACTGATACAAATGTAACATTTTGATTAGCTTTCATTAGCATTCAATTCTCATATAGAAAGGTTAAAAAGGAAACGGTAGTTGCTGAATAAGCAGAGCTGTCAATGGCATGTTTCAGTGTTGCTACCTCTTTCCCTTCAACCTCTTTCTGCAAATGTTATGGGATAAGAAAACATAGGTATCTGTCTTCAAGACATGCAGTCTGTTTTTAAGATATCACTGAATTTATTGTCACGTACTTGGCTAGAGATTAATTGGATATGGTGGAGAGAATCTTGAGTTGAGAAAACTTACTTTCAAGTTCAACTACAGTAGAAGCTCTCTTGGACAATCTCTACTTACTTGAATCTCTGGATTAATGGAAGCTTGCCATTCCCTCTATGAATAAATAACGCTCGCTGTTGCTTCTGATACACTGAAAGCTAACTGTAGGTAGCATGCTTCTTCCTAGTGTGCCTGGGTATATCTACTTCCATATTTACCTGAAGCCAGTTTAGTTTATCTGAAATCTCTGCATGCCAGTCCTATTGTTATTGTTCTTATGTTATGTAATTAAATATTATGTAGACCAATGAAATGGAAGGGCTAAGACCAAGCTGAATGCTTTCAAAAGGCTCAATAAAGGTGTTTGGTAAAAGAAATTGCTGTTGAAGTAGGCATGAGACGATTATAAAACACGGAAAATGGGTGATAAAATTCTAAAAGGATTCTGCCCTTAGATTGCTGTGCAAAATTCCTTAAGTATCCACTTAAAGAAATTGCAGTGGAAAGTCATAGGCAAGGCATAAATGCATTATAGATGTGGTTATATAAGAAGAAAGATTTGGAACTCCAATCAGTGTGCTCATTCTCAGAGAAAACCTTGGTCCAACAATGACAAAAAAAAAGTGAATTTGCATAGATTTAGATATATTAAGAAAAAATATAATTGTAATAATTTTTTATGATTGTACATTTTAATTAGCTTTTTCTACTTACCAACCAGCTCTTGGTTCTGTTTTCTGTGAATAAGAGGACTTTTATTTTATTTGATTATTAACTAGGCGCCAACTGAAGGTATGATGTTGAACAGGTCGCATAATATTACTGGGACTACGTTTCCTTAGGTATAAAGTGAAGAGTGTTATTTAGATGCTCTTGAAGGTCCCTGTCAGTTTTAAATTCTAGGATTGATCTGAGAGGGAGCTGAAATTGCTTTCATAGTGTTCAGACTGGATAGCTTTCACAGGGATCTGATTAAGCAGGTAATACTTGAGTGGTGTCCCGACAATGGGCTTTAGATTGCATCTAATTTTCTATTATCACAAACAAGGCTGAAGCGGACAATCCTTGTACATTGTATTTGAACAATAATTCTAGCACTTCTGAGAACAACTCTATTTTCAAGGAGTGCTCATAACCTCAAAGAATGAGCTGTGTAAGGGAAATATGTGTCTCTTTTCCTTTCTCTCCACACCTCTCCCCCCATTTTTTCTTTCTAAATTGCTTTTCTGTAGAAAATCGAAAAATATAACACCAAGGAGGAATCTGGGGAGAGTGCCTTTTTTTTTTAAAGGCAGTCACTTTATGCCTTTGCTGAGAACACTGTAGACAGCATGCACAAATACCATGTAAAAAAGGAAAAAAATAATGAAAATAATCTATAATTCTTCTTCCCAAATAGGCATTTTTTGAGAGAAAATGTATTTTTATTTATTTTTCTGATTTGCAGCTAAATACTCTTTTGTTAAGCTGATGCTGATTTTAAAGTCATATTAATAGGCAATCAAAAGATTAGAGAGGGAAAGTAGTTAATATGGGAGAAGTTCCTTATATCAAGTAGCAAACAAATTCATTACAGACCAAGTAATAATTCAGGTCACAATAGAATTCTTATGGGGACACCTGGGTGGCTGTCAGTTAAGCCTCCGACTCTTGATTTCAGCTCAGGTCATGATCTGAGGGTTGTGAGATCGAGCCCTGAATCGGGCTCTGTGCTCAGTGTGGAGTCTCCTTTTCCCTCTCTCCACAAGCCTCTCAAATAAATAAATAAATAAAATCTTTCAAAAAAAAACCCAATAGAATTTTTATGTTTTGCAAAGCTTATGGAAAAGTGAACTTATGTTAAGTAGTTAAGTAATTAATATGGAGAAAATAGTGATTTTGGAGCTAACAATTAAAATAAAGTGCTTGTTCTGCCATTTACTCTCATTGAAGCATGGACAACTCAATCTTTCTTTGTCTTAGTTTCTTCATCCATAAAATAGCAACAAAAACACCAACTTTGCAGAGCACTAAAAAATAAATTATAAATACTGTTTCCCCACTGTGTGTTTTGGTGTTGGAGATATGTTCTGGTGAAAACTTTTTCACTCTGTCTAGTGGAATGGTAAAGGTCTCATATATATAAGGGGAGAAAAAACACAATTTCTGTGTATTAGACATGCCTTGTTCCTTGACCTGTCCAGAGCAAGGAGCATTTTTGCATGTTGTAGAACCTAGCTGGCAGTGAACCGACTTCTCTCTCGCTCAAGAATTCAAACTGGGAGACATAAGTTTGCAGACAGCAGGCTTTTGAACAGAAAGTGGGCAGAGAGGGCAGCCGTCCTGCTGGGTCAAGTGGAAGCTAATTAATAAGTAGAGAAAAATACACTATAGATAAAGGAACTCTGCAAAAATACTGAGATTACTCCATTCTGGATATTGTTTTAAACACTTAACTTCATTTGCCCCTCTTATTAGTAATGAAATTGAAGAAACTGAGTGAGAGAAAGATCTAACTTCAGCCAGTCTCAGTTGGAGTTTACGTCTAAATCGTCAGCCTATAGCATAAAAATGAGGCATAGAGAGGAGCCTTAATTTTCATCCACCTCCTGCGAGACCCTGTTGGGCAATGAGCCCCAATCATGGATTTCTGCAATACTTACTATACTTTTTCAATAAACTTCCATTTTCTTGAGAAGATCTCTCTTCTTTAAGAAAATTATCCCTAATTAAGACAGCTAGGAAAATTCTAAAATCCACCATGTATGGTAAGAAACAAATAAATAAACAACAAGAAACAATAACATCCTTTCAAAGCAAGCATGTGAATTGCCCTTGGGTTGCTCAGTATTGAACAGTATCTTTACATCTTGGTCCTGGAGTCATTGCATGGACACATAGCCAATAGTATGTGATGAGGACAAGAAAGATGCTTTGGTGGAAGTAAACACTGGTTCCCTTCATGTCTGACTCTTGTTTTGGAATCAAGAAATGTGAGGCCTTCAGCTTTGTTTTTCTTTTTCAAGATTGTTCTGGCTATGTGAGATCTCTTGAAGTTCCATGTGAATTTTAGGGTTTTATTTTTATTTCTGAAAAAAATGTTATTGGAATTTTGATAGGGATTGCATTGAATCTGTAGATCACTTTGGGTAAGAATGTTTTAACAATATTAAGTCTTCTAATCCATGAGTGCAGGATGTCTTGCATTTAATTTGTATCTTCTTTGATTTATTTGAAGTAGCAAGAAATACTACAAATGTTTTGTAGTCTTACGTGTACAAATCTTTCACCCCATTGGTTAAGTTTATTCCTAAGTTCTATATTTTTTTTAAAGATTTTATTTATTTATTTGAGAGAAAGAGAGAGAGACAGCAAGAGAAGGAACACAAGTAGGGGGAGTGGGAGAGGGAGAAGCAGGCTTCCTGCCGAGCAGAGAGCCCGATGCGGGGCTCAATCCCAGGACCCTGGGATCATGACCTGAGCCGAAGGCAGTCACCCAAACAACTGAGCCATCCAGGCTCCCTTAAGTTCTATTTTTTTGATGCTACAGTAAATGTGGCTGTTTTCTTAATTTGCATTTTTGATCATTTTTAGTGTATAGAAACGCAACTGATTTTTCTGTGGTGATTTTTGTACTCTGAAACTTTGCTAAAATCATTTATTATTTCTTTTTTTACTCACATTTTTTTATTATGTTATGTTAATCACCATACATTACATCATTAGTTTTTGATGTAGTGTTCCATGATTCATTGTTTGTGCATAACACCCAGGGCTCCATGCAGAACGTGCCCTCTTTAATACCCATCACCAGGCTAACCCATCCTCCCAACCCCCTCCCCTCCAGAATCCTCAGTTTGTTTTTCAGAGTCCATAGTCTCTCATGGTTCATCTCCCCCTCTGATTTCCCCCCCTTCATTCTTCCTTTCCTGCTATCTTCTTCTTCTTTTTTTTTAAACATATAATGTATTATTTTCTTCAGGGGTACAGATCTGTGATTCAACAGTCTTGCACACTTCACTGCGCTCACCATAGCACATACCCTCCCCAATGTCTATTACCCAGCCACCCCATCCCTCCCACCCCCCACCACTCCAGCAGCCCTCAGTTTGTTTCCTGAGATTAAGAATTCCTCATATCAGTATGATACATGTCTTTCTCTGATTGACTTATTTCACTCAGCATAACACTCTCCAGTTCCACCCGCATTGTTGCAAATGGCAAGATTTCATTCCTTTTGATGGCTGCATAATATTCCATTGTGTGTGTGTGTGTGTGTGTGTGTGTGTGTGTGTGTACACACACCACATCTTCTTTATCCGTTCATCTGTCGATAGACATCTTGGCTCTTTCCACAGTTTGGCTATTGTGGACATTGCTGCTATAAACATCGGGGTGCACATACCCCTTCGGATCCCTACATTTGTATCTTTGGGGTAAATACCTAGTAGTGCAATTGCTGGGTCGTAGGGTAGCTCTATTTTCAACTTTTTGAGGAACCTCCATACTGTTTTCCAGAGTGGCTGCACCAGCTTGCATTCCCACCAACAGTGTAGGAGGGTTCCCCTTTCTCCACATCCCCACCAACATCTGTCATTTCCTGACTTGTTAATTTTAGCCATTCTGACTGGTGTGAGGTGGTATCTCATTGAGGTGTTGATTTGGATTTCCTGGATGCTGAGCGATGTTGAGCACTCTTTCATGTGTCTGTTGGCCGTTTGGATGTCTTCTTTGGAAAAATGTCTGTTCATGTCTTCTGCCCATTTCTTGATTGGATCATTTGTTCTTTGGGTGTTGAGTTTGATAAGTTCTTTATAGATTTTGGATACTAGCCCTTTATCTAATACGTCATTTGCAAATATCTTCTCCCATTCTGTCTTGGTTGTCTTTTGGTTTTGTTGACTGTTTCTTTTGCTGTGCAAAACTTTTTATCTTGATGAAGTCCCAATAGTTCATTTTTGCTCTTGCTTCCCTTGCCTTTGACAATGTTTCTAGGAAGAAGTTGCTGCGGCTGAGGTTGAAGAGGATGCTGCCTGTGTTCTCCTTTAGGATTTTGATGGACTCCTATCTCACATTTAGGTCTTTCAACCATTTTGAGTCTATTTTTGTGTGTGGTGTAAGGAAATGGTCCAGTTTCACTCCAGTTGCATGTGGCTGTCCAATTTTACCAACACCATTTGTTGAAGAGACTGTCTTCTTTCCACTGGACTTTCTTTCCTGCTTTGTCAAAGATTAGTTGACCATAGAGTTGAGGGTCCATTTCTGGGCTCTCTATTCTGTTCCATTGATCTATGTGTCTGGTTTTGTGCCAGTACCATACTGTCTTGATGATGACAGCTTTGTAATAGAGCTTGAAGTCTGGAATTGTGATGCCACCAGCTTTGCTTTTCTTTTTCAACATTCCTCTGGCTATTTGGGGTCTATTCTGGTTACATACAAATTTTAGGATTATTTGTTCCAGCTCTGTGAAAAAAGTTGATGGTATTTTGATAGGGATTGCATTAAATGTGTAGATTGCTCTAGGTAGCATTGACATCTTCACAATGTTGGTTCTTCTAATCCATGAGCATGGAATGTTTTTCCATTTCTTTGTGTCTTCCTCAATTTCTTTCATGAGTATTTTATAGTTTTCTGAGTACAGGTTCTTTGCCTCTTTGGTTAGATTTATTCCTAGGTATCTTACGGTTTTGGGTGCAATTGTAAATGGGATTGACTCCTTAATTTGTCTCTCTTCTGTCTTATTGTTGGTGTATAGGAATGCCACTGATTTCTGTGCATTGATTTTATATCCTGCCACATTACTGAATTCCTGTATGAGTTCTAGCAGTTTTGGGGTGGAGTCTTTTGGGTTTTCTATATAAAGTATATCATCTGCAAAGAGTGAGAATTTGACTTCTTCTTTGCCAATTCGGATGCCTTTTATTTCTTTTTGTTTGATTGCTGTGGCTAGGACTTCTATGTTGAATAGCAGTGGTGAAAGTGGACATCCCTGCCATGTTCCTGACCTTAGGGGGAAAGCTCTCAGTTTTTCCCCATTGAGAATGATATTCGCTGTGGGTTTTTCATAGATGGTTTTTATGATATTGAGGTATGTACCCTCTATCCCTCTTCTCTGAAGAGTTTTGATCAAGAAAGGATGCTGTACTTTGTCAAATGCTTTTTCTGCATCTATTGAGAGGATCATATGATTCTTGTTTTTTTTTTGTTTATGTATTATATCACATTGATTGATTTGTGGATGTTGAGCCAACCTTGCAGCCCAGGGATAAATCCCACTTTGTTGTGGTCAATAATCCTTTTAATATACTGTTGGATCCTATTGGCTTGTATTTTGGTGAGAATTTTTGCATCCATGTTCAATCAAGGATATTGGTCTGTAATTCTCTTTTTTGATGGGGTCTTTGTCTGGTTTTGGGATCAAGGTAATGGTGGCCTCATAAAACGAGTTTGGAAGTTTTCCTTCCATTTCTATTTTTTGGAACAGTTTCAGAAGAATAGGTATTCATTCTTTTTTAAATGCTTGGTAGAATTCCCCTGGGAAGCCATCTGGCCCTGGGCTTTTTTTGTTGGGAGATTTTTGATTACTGCTTCAATTTCCTTCGTGGTTAAAGGTCTGTTCAGGTTTTCTATTTTTTCCTGTTTCAGTTTTGGTAGTTGATACATCTCTAGGAATGCATCCATTTCTTCCAGGTTATCTAATTTGCTGGCATAGTGTTGCTCATAATATGTTCTTATAATTGTTTGTATTTCTTTGGTGTTGGTTGTGATCTCTCCTCTTTCATTCATGATTTTGTTGATTTGGGTCATTACTCTTTTCTTTATGATAAGTCTGGCCAGGGGTTTATCAATCTTGTTAATTCTTTCAAAGAACCAGCTCCTAGTTTCGTTGATCTGTTCTACTGTTCTTTTTGTTTCTATTTCATTGATTTCTGCTCTGATCTTTATTAGTTCTCTTCTCCTGCTGGGTTGAGGCTTTATTTGCTGTTTTTTCTCCAGCTCCTTTAGGTGTAGGGTTAGGTTGTGTATTTGAGACCTTTCTTGTTTCTTGAGAAAGCCTTGTTTTGCTATATACTTTCCTCTTAGGACTGCCTTTGCTGTATCCCAAAGATTTTAGACTGTTGTGTTTTCATTTTCATTGGTTTCCATGAATTTTTTTAATTCTTCTTTAATTTCCTGGTTGACCCATTCATTCTTTAGTAGGATGCTCTTTAGCCTCCATGTATTTGAGTTCTTTCTGACTTTCCTCTTGTGATTCAGTTCTAGTTTCAAAGCACTGTGGTCTGAAAATATGCAGGGAATGATCCCAATCTTTTGGTACCAGTTGAGACCTGATTTGTGACCCGGGATGTGATCTATTCTGGGGAATATTCCATGGGCACTAGAGAAGAATGTGTATTCTGTTGCTTTGGGATGGAATGTTCTGAATATGTCTGTGAAGTCCATTTGGTCCAGTGTGTCATTGAAAGTCTTTATTTCCTTGTTGATCTTTTGCTTAGATGATCTGTCCATTTCAGTGAGGGGGGTGTTAAAGCCCCCACTATTATTGTATTGTTGTCGATGTGTTTCTTTGCTTTTGTTATTAATTGCCTTATATAATTGGCTGCTCCCATGTTAGTGGCATAGAGATTTACAATTGTTAGATCTTCTTGTTAGATAGACCCTTTAAGTAGGATATAGTGTCCTTCCTCATCTCTTATTACAATCTTTGGTTTAAAATCAAAATCTAATTTGTCTGATATAAGGATTGCTACCCCAGGTTTTTTTTTGGTGTCCATTAGCACAATAAATGATTTTCCACCCCCTCACTTTCAATCTGGGGGTGTCTTTGGGTCTCAAATGAGTCTCTTGCAGATAGCATATCAATGGGTCTTGTTTTTTTATCCAATCTGATAGCCTGTGTCTTTTGATTGGGGCCTTTAGCCCATTTACATTCAGGGTAACTATTGAAAGATATGAATTTAGTGCCATTGTATTGCCTGTAAGGTGACTGTTACTGTATATTGTCTGTGTTCCGTTCTGGTCTATGTTGCTTTTGGGTTCTCCCTTTGCTTAGAGGACCCCTTTCAATATTTCTTGTAGGCTGGTTTTGTGTTTGCAAATTCCTTTAGTTTTTGTTTGTCCTGGAAGCTTTTTATCTCTCCTTCTGTTTTCAATGACAGCCTAGCTGGATATGTATTCTTGGCTGTATATTTTTCTTATTTAGTGCTCTGAATATATCATGCCAGTCCTTTCTGGCCTGCCAGATCTCTGTGGATAGGTCTGTTGCCAATCTAATATTTCTACCATTGTAGGTTACAGACCTTTTGTCCCAAGCTCCTTTCAGGATTTTCTCTTTGTCTCTGAGATTCGTAAGTTTTACTGTTTCTCCAAGCTTTTGGATTCTGATAACCCAACCTCTTCCCTTTGCTCTGACAGCCCTGGGATGGTAAATGCTTCCTACACTTATTACCTCTGTGTTTCTTCAGCATTCTTGTTTGACTTTTCAGTCCTTCAATAGCCTATATTAAA
Source organism: Zalophus californianus (assembly GCF_009762305.2). NCBI lineage: Eukaryota > Metazoa > Chordata > Mammalia > Carnivora > Otariidae > Zalophus > Zalophus californianus. Next base: position 130,212,054 of record NC_045598.1, read on the forward strand.
ATCTCTCTGTCAAAATAACTACTGTGGGGCACCTGTGTGGCTCAGTCGGTTGAGTGTTTGCCATTGGCTCAGGTCATGATCCCAGGGTCCTTGGGGTTGAATCCCTCATTGGGCTCCCTGCTTAGCAGTTAGCCTACTTCTCCCTCTCCTAATCCCCCTGCTTGTGCTCTCTCTTGCGCTCTGTCAAATATATAAATAAAATCTTAAAAAAAAAAAACTAATGTGGCTTCCATTTTCCTGAATGACTCTGACTGAGATTGATAGAGCCAGTGCCTGCCTCCCTCCCCCAATAAAGGTCAGAAACCCTAGAGTCTAGGCTGTCCTTCTCTTCCCCCTCACAGCCAGTGTGTGTCCATGAACTAAGCACAGGCAATCAAACACTTTTTATTGGAGGTTTTGGATCTTGAGAAGGCTGAAAATAAATAATAGTTGGAGTATGTTCATCACAGCAGGGGAAAATTGACTTTATTCTTTTTGTTCTGAGGCAGTTCCTATTTCCTAGATGTCTGGAGTTCCCTTGAGGAATCCTGTTGCCAAAGTTGGTTCTCTAGCCATCATTCAAGCCTGTGATTTCTCTGATGTTTTTCCCCAAATGTCCCACATTAGCCAGAGTTATATTTAGATGCCTGCAGCCAAGTAATCCAGACCCTAAACATGTTAAAATGTACTTAAAATTCAGGTGCTTCACTGCCATCTTTATTTTGCTAATGATGAAAAACTCCAAGTTTCATAGGATTTATCCAGGATAGGATTTTTTTTTTTTAACTCAAAACATAGGATCATAGAATTGTAAAGTTCCAAGTGATTTTCAAGGCCATTTTTTCCCTACCTCTCTCTTTTACTGGTCCAATGAAGGATGCACTCTACAATATCATTTCCAGTCATCTTTCAGCCTGTGCTTGAAAAATTCTACTGTTGAAGGGATCACTACCTTTCAAGCAGTGTACCCTGTGTTTGGACAGCTTTAATGCCTAGAAAATTTATCTTTTTATTAATCTGAATTTACTTTTCTGTAGTTCTTAATTATTTGTACCATTTCTGCCTTCAGGGACAATGAAGAATATGCCTAATTCTTCTTTCTTTTTAAAGATTTTTATTTATTTATTCGAGAGAAAAAGTGCATGAACATGAGGGGGGGGTCGTAAAGGGAAGGGGGAAGCAGACTCCTCACTGAATGAGGAGCCCGACATGGGACCCTGAGATCATGACCTGAGTTGAAACCAAGAATTGGATGCTTAACCGACTGAGCCACCCAAGCATCCCTGTGCCTGATTCTTCTTTGACAAGACATCTTCAAATATTTTTGTATTCTCCACCATGGCACCCTTCCCTGCTCCTCAGCCCCTAATCACACACATATGTACACATAAGCCTTCTCTTTCCTGGATTATATAGTTTACTTCTGTCTTTCCCTTCTTGTATTGAATTATATTTCAGCAACTTTAGGCAAATAATTGTCTATAATTTTAATTATTGTTTTTAATTGATCTAAGTCCAAGTAATACTTTACCATTTCACATGTAGTACAGGTACCTTATAAAAGACTAGTCTCAATTTTTCCTTCCTATCCCTATGACAATGCTATCATTCATTTCACTTATCCATATGGTTTAATCACCCAACACATTGTTACCATTATCACTTTAAACAGTTGTATTTTAGAAAAATAAGAATAAGAAAATTAAAGATTTTATTTTAACCTCATTTATCTTTCCCCAGTGCCTTTCCTTTCTTTACATTGATCCAAGTTTCTGACCTTGAGAAATAGATCCAAGTTTTCTTTTCCTTGAGAAATTCTTTTAACATTTCTTATAGGTCAGTTCTGCCGCTGATGAGGTCCTTTAGGTTTTTCTTATCTGAGAAAGTCTTTATTTCTCCTTCACTGTTGGTGGATACTTTTGCTGGTTATAGAATTCTAGGTTGGTGACTTATTAAAAAAACACTTTAAATATTTCATTTCATTCTCTTTTTGCTTCCATGGTTTCTGCTGTAATTCTTATCCTTGTTCCTCTATAAATAAGGTATTTGTTGTTTCCTAACCTTTGGCTTCTTTTAAGATTTTATCTTTGTCTTTGGTTGGATGCAGTTTGAATAAGATATATCGAGGGTATGTTTTCAGCATTTAACTTGCTTGGTGTTATATGAGTTTTCTGTATCTGTTGTTTGGTGTCTGTCATTAATTTTGGAAAATTCTTAGCCATTATTGTTTTAAATGTTCTCTTATGTTCTCTCTCTCTTCTCCTTCTGGTATTCCAATTATTTTCCAATTATATATATATATATATATATATATATAAAATACCTTTTGAAATTATTTCACAGTTCTTAGATGTTCTGTACTTTCCTTTTTCATTTTGTTTTTCTCTTTGTATTTTACTTTGGGAATTCTAGTGATGTAGCTTATTTTTATTTAGGTGAAATTCACAAACATAAAATTAACCATTTTAAAGTGCACAATTCAGGGGCATTTAGTACATTCACAGTATTGTGCAACCACCATCTACAGCTAGTTCCAAAATATTTTTGTTACCTCAAAAGAAAACTACTTGTTCAGTAAGCAGTTACTCCATACTTCCCTCTGCTATAAGCTGTTGGTAACTACTACTTTACATTCTGTTTGGACTTATCTATTCTCTGTATTTCATACAAGTGGAATCAAAATGTGTGACCTTTTGTGTCTGGCTTCTTTCACTTAGTGTACTTTTGAGATTCATTTCAGTTATAGCAAGTGTCAGTACTCCACTCCTTTTTGTGGCTACATAATATTTCATTGTAAGTATAGATCACATCTTATTTACCCATTTTTCTGCTGATAGACATTGGGGTTGTTTCCACCTTTTGGCTATTGTGAATAGTGCTTCCAGTGAGCTATTTTCACTATTTTCTTAAAGAATCTCCTTTATTCTTTCCTCCTCTGTATTTATTTTACCAATGAACCCATCAAAGTCATTCTTCATTTACAGTGTTTGTAATTTATAGCATTTGATTTTGTAATAGGAACTGAGGTAGATAGACCTGTGGGGTAAGGCTGTATGTTAGTCTAGTTAGGAGCTGGGCTATATTTAATTTTTGTTGTAGCTGTAGATGGCAGAGGCTTCACATTCTTCTAGTCCTCTTATTTTTAAGTCCTCATTAACTCTGGGCTTCCCTAGGTGCTCCTCCTCAGAGAAAAATCTGCATCTTGAATCTCTTTCAGCTGTAATCCACTGTTATTATATGGGAGCCCTGTTGGTGTGGTGGTAAGGTGTGAGGGAGGAAAAGCATTCTATAATCTTATGATTAAATGTTAGTCTTTAGTGAGTCTGTGACCTTCACAAGTGTTTCGTAGCCTTCCCCTACTCTCTTAGGTAAGATGAGAAGGCTGGAGGGGGCTGGGGTAGGAGAAAGGCTTTTTCCTTAGGTGGAATAAAGCTCTAATAAAGTCTTTCCCTGAGAGTAGCCCTTGGTCATGGAGAACCTTCTGTGAGTATTTCAGTGATTACACTTTCCCTCCCCCTTCCAGAGCCACAGGTAATCTTTATCAACTTCTAACTGAGAACCTGGTGGCATTCTGGAGGTAAACCCCACAAAACTTCGTGGGGGACAAGACTGCTGCTCCTCAGGAGTTTCTCATTTTTATGTTAGCCTACCCTCTCCTCTCCTCAGTTTGTCAAAATTACTATGTAAGTTTTCCTACCAGTTTATAGTTCCAGCAGCTTTTGCTTCAGGTAAACAGATCTGGGCTGTGGTGTTCTGGATTTACCTGTCCCTCCAGATTTTAAGGTGGTCCTTTACCCTGTGACCTCAGTTCTTTGGTGGGTCAAAAAAAATTGTTGATTTTCAGTTTGCTTAGCTTTTTCTTGTAGTAAGGACAGGGGTGACAACTTCCAAGCTCCTTACGTATCACATTTGAAGCTGAATCATTATTTTTAAAAACATAAGAAATTCAAGAAAAATGTATTACCTCAATAATATACATTTCAGTTTCTCGGAATTCTTATAGAAAGTTCTTAATATCTTGCTAAGTCTTCAAATCACATTGCTTCAGACTGTCTTTTTCTTAGTTAACACTGAGAATAGCCATAAACCTAATTACCCTTTCACACTCGAAAGAGACTTTTAGGTCTCTCCCAGCTTTCTCTTCTCGAAGCTAAATAATGACAAGTGTTCTAAATTTCTTAATGGCACTACTTTGTGAATAGTTAATTTTTTTGATTTCTCTCTCTTTTTTTAAAGATTTTATTTATTTATTAGAGAGAGAGAGAGAGACAGCTAGAGAGGGAACACATGCAGGCAGAGTGGGAAAGGGAGAAGCAGGCTCCTGGCCGAGCAGGGAGCCCGATGCGGGGCTTGATCCCAGGACTCTGGGATCATGACCTGAGCCGAAGGCAGACGCTTAACGACTGAGCCACCCAGGCACCCCTCTCTTTTTTTTTTTAAGATTTTTTTCTATTTATTTGGGAGAGAGAGCACATGAGAGAGAGCAATAGAGAGCACAAGCAGGGGAAGGGGCAGAGTGAGAAGGAGCCTCCTCGCTGAGCAGGGAGCCCAGTGTGGGGCTTGATCCCAGGACCTTGAGACCATGACCTGAGCCGAAGGCAGATATTTAACCAACTGAGCCACCCAGGTGCGCCATGATTGCTCTGCTCTGAGGCTTTTGAATCTTCTGTGTTTTTGAACTCTGCTTGATTTCTTGGGCTCTTTGCAAAACTGGTCACTACAGGAGTAGTTCTGGACATTGTGGACATTCCCAGATTTTTTAAACCTGTCAGGGATTTATAGTGAAACCGGGGAGTGAGGAGAATTGTATACGAAGATAAGTAAAAGTAGAAGGTAGCTGGTACTGAGTATAAATGAATGACACAGATAAGAGTGCTCTATAGTTCTGAAGATGGAACGACTACGGAGGGCTGGTTCAGTGAGAAAGTATTGGTTGAGGATATAAAATGTGACTTGGTTCTTGAAGGAATAGTAGGGCCTTGATAAGTGGAAATGGTCAGTGATGGAATTCTGGACAGAAGGACTAATACAGATTTAGGCATAGGAACAAGTGTGTTCGAAGAACAAATAGTTTGGCTGGCACAAAACTCTCATTAAGGACATATCCCTGGAGGGACACCAGTGGGCCTCTTTAAGAAGTGCAGGTTTCTTCCATGGGCAAAAAAAAAAAAAATCCTTTAAGATGTTTAACCAAGTGATGTATGTTCAAGGCTGGGTTTTGGAAAATGAAGATGAGGGTGGTATATTTGGCAGATTGCCCCAAAAGAAAAGTGAAAGCTAGAGTTCAGTTATATTTGGGGCTATAAATAATTGTCAATTAAAAAATAAATATAGATAAACCATCAGAGACTATGGACTCTGAGAAACAAACTGAAGGTTCTAGAGGGGAGGGGGGGGATGGGTTAGCCTGGTGATGGGTATTAAAGAGGGCACGTTCTGCATGGAGCACTGGGTGTTATATGCAGACAATGAATCATGGAACACTACATCAAAAACTAATGATGTAATTATGGTGATTAACATAACATAATAAAAAAATAAAAAATATAGGGGAAATCCACTGTTAACCACAGTGATGGTTGTAGTAAGAATGGTCAGGGGGTTTTGCATGAATATTTCTTTCTTAATATCTAGGAGTGGACATGGGCAGGGGTACAACAGAGTGGTGTGGGCTAGCATGAAAATGGGAACAATCTCCCTTTATAGTTGCTTCCTCTCTCTTAGTTATTTACGATATCTCCATCTACTTTTTTTTCCTCCATCTACTTTTGATCTTTATATTATGGAAGAGATTTCTCTTAGTTATGTTATGTGACTGTAAATTTTTACAAGAAGAAAGGACAGAAAAGCCTTTTGGTACCACCTTGAAAAACATAATCTCTGAAATAGGCAGTTTAAATATTACCTCAGTAAATATTTACAACCACCCTCTGAAGCAGAGATTACTCCTTTCTGTAGATGAGAAAATTGAACAAGAGTTAGGCATCTGGTAAGAGGTGGAGCAACAATCCAAACTCAAGTCTATTTGACTCTAAAGCTCATGTCCCTAAATTCTAGGCTGCACTGCTTTAGGGTCATAGGACTAGCTATATATATAGTTCTATCATTTCTGTTCAAACCTCTTCAGTGGCAGGGCACCTGGGTGGCTCAGTTGGTTAAGCGACTGACTCTTGAATTCAGCTCAGGTCATGAACTCAGGGTTGTGAGTTTAAGCCCTGCGTGAGGCTTCCCCTGGGTGGGGAGTCTGGTTGGGATTCTCTCTCTCCCTCTGCTCTCTTCCTGCTCATGCACGCATGTGTGTGTATGTGTGGTGTGTGAGCAGATGCATGTGTGTTCTCCCTCTCTCTCAAAAACAAAAAACCCTCTTCATTGGCTTCCCATCTTTCTCAAAGGATAAACCAAGTCTTTGAAGTGGACTGTAAGGATCTACACGGTTGCCACTCCTTCGCTATGACTCTTTGATCTAGTATCCTACCATTCCACCTTAGCTCCTGCCACTTCTGCATTGGCCTCTTTGTGTTCCCTGTACCAACTAGACTTTCCTGCTGTGTGGAGCACTCTTTCCCATAAATATCTGTTTTGTAATGACCTCACCTTCTTCAAGTCTGTGCTCAAATCTTCACCTTCTTATTTGGGACTATCCTGATAATCCTATTTACATTGTAACCTGCCTCCCCACCCTCTCACTCCCAAACCCTGTTACTCTGCTCTATTTTTTCCCACAGCACTAATCACAATCTTATACACTGCATAATTTACTTTTTAAATTATATTTATTGTTTTTTTCCAAGTAGCATGGAGGCACAATTTTTGTCTCTCTTTGCTGTCCACTGAAGTATGTCAATGTAGAAAACACCATCTAGAAAGATAGTAGTCATGTAAAAAAATCATTGAATGAATTATTTTTCTTGCTTTTGTATATTCTATAGTTCATCCTAAAACTACTGGGAGTGTTATAAAAGTCATGTCATAGCTAGAATGTCTCTTTATGTACTCTCCTGGGAAGACATTAAAGAATATTCATACAAGTTGTAGCAATAGGCTGGATTCCTTCCTTGCAGATGTGAAATTAAGATATGAAGTATATGGGCTATCTGTTACTCAGGTATTCTTTGTTGCAAGTTCAAGAAAAATGATTAGGACCTGAAAGTTTGGTACTTATTTTTTTAAAAAGATTTTATTTATTTGACAGAGAGAGAGACACACAGCAAGAGAGGGAACATAAGCAGGGGGAACGGGAGAGGGAGAAGCAGGCTTCCCACCAAGTAGGGAGCCTGATGTGGGGCTCGATTCCCAGGACCCTGGGATCCTGATCTGAGCCGAAGGCAGACGCTTAACAACTGAGCCACACAGGCGCCCCTGATACTTATTTTTTGATTAGTTGAGCAAATCTTAATTGCCTAAGAGTTTTTATCACTCAATATTGTGCACTGCTTCTATATACAATGATTTAAATGAGAAGACAAAATAGAGTTGTCCCCCCCCATCAGAAACAAATACAATACAATGTCAGAGCATTCCAGAGTTGGTACCTTTGGGATTGTTGCTCAAAATGGAATTTAGGAAATACATCAATTCATTTGGTGAGCAATAATCCCACCTCTCCCACCACCATTAAATCCATGTTAAGAGCCTATGTTATTTGTAACTAAGTTATTTTTATTAAAAAAAAAGCTAGATTAAACAATAGTTACCAAATCCAAGATGCCACCTCCATTGAAGTAGCATTAAGAATGCACTCTAGACTTCAGACTTCAAAAGAGTTCTTTTGTTCATACTCAACAATAACAAATGTTTCTGTACCCAGCCTTTTAGCACTCTGTATATTTCTTAGTACATCATAGATCCTCAAATTTAATTGAACATGCACTCTCTAATTATCCATTTCTACATGAAGCATGTCTCAATTGAGAGACTCCTACACACCTGCAGGCATTTCGTGTGCTCTTTGGTGCATGTGCTTCTTCTCGCAGTGATTAGCAGTAATGACTTCAACTGGCTTGAGGAGCACAGGGACTCTGCTTTTAAGTCCTCCAATTGTACTGATGGTTTGCCACCCTGCCCCCACCTCATAATGCTTTCTGTCTGAAACGGAAAATGAATACTTTCCTATGGAGCTTAAGATGTACATCAACACTTAGTCCCTGGGGTCAGAGTCAGATGCAAGCCCCTTGTTTTTCTTTAAAGGACTAGATACAATATGAATAACTGGGTCCCTTTTGAGTCCACTGGCTCTTAGATTTTCCTGTGAATAAGAATTGCCTGAAGAGTGTTAAGTATAGATTTCTGGACTCCACCTGCAGAGATTATGATTCCTTCAGGGTGGAGAGGAGCTCAGGAATTTGTGTGTTTAACAAGCACTCAAGGGATTCACATGCAGATGTTTTGAGCAACAGGACAGCTTACTTGTGGGTCAAGCATTGCTTGGGTGGCATTTGCAAAGGCCCATGACCATTCCTGTGTGCAATACCATGAATGTAGCTGTTGGTACAACTTTCCCCCACTGCTCTCTTTTTCTGTATTAGGAGGGCCTGATGGTTAGTGAGCACACATGACAATGGTGAATATTGATACAACAATATCATTCTGATAAAATAGACTACATTCAATAGCATCAGAGTGAGAAACTTATTTTTTTTTAATTTTAAGGATTTCCCCCAAAGGTCACTTTTTCTTTTATTTCTTTAATCACAGATACCGCAGCCCAGGTTTGCAACTTGCTGTAGCTCATAAATAAATGAGCCAGCTCCTGGTCCTTTTTTTGTTTCTGCCGTGCCATGAGATCTGTATGTCACTCTTAATTTAAAATTTTCATTTTGACCAAAGTCACTGAGCTCTTCTGGCCTACTGCTGGCATTTTAGACAGGAGGATAAAAAAAGTAATATAATCATGAACCTAGAAAAAAGTAAAATACCAGTATTCCACCAAGTAGATTAGTAATTATACGAGCAGAAATAAAGGACAGACATGGCTTCAGGGAGTCCTTTTGATCTGTTTTTCATGGTGGAAAACAACTTAATGTGTTCATACATGATTCTCAGTGACTTCTTAAAAATGCCTTTGTCACTGAAAGACGGAGCAACCGCAAAGTAACAGGAATCAGACAATTTTGTTCCTGTAGTAGCTGTTTCATGTCATTTACAAATTCAGTCCATTGAAACTGTCAAAGTAATTTAGTGACAAAGTGGTCAGTTTCAAACTCCCGTGCTCCTTCTTTTTAGGAAGTGGCACCATAACCCCCTAAAAAACCATGTTTTTAAAAATAGCCGCTACATTCATCTCCTATTATATACTTTTCAAAATATACATGTCACAGCAGTAGCTTATATTGGTAGCTGCTAAGAAGCATTTCAGTTTTCCCTAGAACATGGCATCTTTTCTCCAATTAAAAATAATCATCTATTAAAGTGAACCAATTTCTCTCATTCTTTTTCACTAACTCTCTTCCAAGAAAAAAAAGTGATGTTAATTTTATTTTCATTTTATTTTTTAAAGACTTTATTTATTTGACAGAGAGAGACAGCTAGAGAGGGATCATAAGCTGGGGGAGAGGAAGAAGCAGGCCTCCAGGTTGAGCAAGGAGCCCGATGCGGGGCTCGATCGCAGGACCCTGGGCATGACCTGAGACAAAGGCAGACGCTTAATGACTGAGCCACCCAGGTGCCCCTGAATTTTATTTTTAGTGTTCACTGAATTTTGTGAACCAAAAAAAAAAAAGCTGGATTAAATAAAATTCACCCTCCTGTATATTTTTCCCCTTTTTTATAGGCTAAGAAATCAAAAGTAGTGTTTCATTCATGGTTAAAAAGTAAATTGGAGTCAGAATCAGGGTTGTACTTTGTGTGTCCCTACATGCCTTAGTTTCTTGTTGGCCTGACAGAACTCTCTGCCTTCTTTGTGTCCCATTTCTGTGTTTATCAAGATCGGGTTTATCATACAGTCAGCGGTGCCCATGTCTGAGCCTGTCACAGGAAGATAAGCCCTTGGAAGCTAGAGGCAGTGCTGTTAAATGCAGAAATGAGACAGCTGCCTCTTGGAGGGTTAGGAAGAGTAGTGAGACATTGCAGAGAGAAGGGCCCTGGGCATAGATTTAGAAGATCTCAGCTGCAGTTCCACCTCTGCTATTTACTAGTGGGGTGATTGGGACCCTATTGAGTCTCAATTTTCACATCAACAAAATGGGAAAGCTATATACCCCATGCTCTTTTCACATGGATCCAGTGACACCATAAAAAAACCTAACAGTTTGTGGATTAACTACTACTGAAAAAATATATTGTGCCTGATGACATAGTGTTGTCAATGGCACAGGAAATGGGTCTGGGACCAGAAGGCCTGGCCCTGATACCAGCTTGACCACTTATTTTACTTCTGTGTACATTTCATTTAACTCCTTGCATCTCTAGAATAAGGATATTTATAGCTGGTATGCCTACTTGAATGAAATTACTCATTATATCAAAATAAAGTTAGTGTTTAACTGCACTAGGCATGAGGGACACAGGCCCAAACAGGACAACTTGGTCCTGCCTTGTTGGAACTTACAGCCTCGTGGAAGTTAGGATGTATGTAAAACTACTTTGTGAATTGTAAAGTGGCAAGCAAATGTGTGGTATTATGGTAATTGTTAATGTCACAAAAGAAGAAGGGCATTCTAGATAAACTTAAAGAAGTAACCACATATCTTGTTCTGTGGTTCCGAATGTTCCAAATAGAAGCAAACTCTCAGCAGTTTTTGAATTGGTTTTCAGAGACACATGAGATCAGTTTTTAAAAGGCTGCGTTGGTTTGGGGTTCCATGTTCAACTATCAAATGTAAAAATACTTAGCAGAGCATTTCAAATGTTTAAGAAAACATGGATATGATGACACCAAATCAGATTCTTTAATTGAATACTGGATATCATGAGGACCACAGAATTCCACTACTTTTTTTCAGGTCGTTGGGATACCACATATGGAATTCCCTGTCATTTCAGTAAGTTCTGTCATGTCCTCATAGGCTCTGTGTCAGTGGTCATACTGCTGTGCTGATGCCAGGGAGGTCATGGTTGACCATAGTTTACAGGTCATGAGGAATGGGCTGATTGGACTTGGTAAGAGTTTGTTTTAAATGAGTTTAATTTAATTCAATGTCTAGGATAAGGGTTAACGTTCTGATAAGTTTTTGGCATTTAAAAAATATTTTGCATTGTATTTATTTATTTTTGTTTTCAGTATGTTCTGTCCCTCTACCGACAGTGTACAAACTTAGCTCTCTAATTCTGTTTGTTGTATCTTCGAGTGAATTTATGTGAAATGGACTAAAATAAAAGGCAAAGCCTTGGCACTGAATAGGCAATTTCTGTTTTATATAGTCTCCCCTTCTACTTTTCTTCTTGATATGATTGTAACTGCAGTAAAAAAAGCACTCACCTTTACATGAGCAACTGGGTGGAGCTTCATCACCCCTGAAAGCGCAGGTAAGTGAGAAGACTCACACTCTGAGAGATGAATGATGATGCGCAGCTCCAGGTCCTGATCGCCTAGGCTGGGAGTCATGTAGGCATGGAAGTAGAAACTAGAGATCCCTGGCTGAGTGGTCTGATTGGACTACCACATCAGATGCCTTTTCCCATGGAAACGGCTTTACATTTGGTCCAATGAAGCTCCTCCTGCCTGGGCAGCAGGAGATGAATTCTCTGTTTAGGACTGTGTTAGGCTGTCCAAAGCAGAGGGTCTCATGGGCCAAGGGTTCCCCCTTTAGCATCAGTTCTGTCAGCTGTGAGGGGATGGCATTTGGCATCCATGGGCCGTGCTTAGCTACGTACTTCAAAGCAAACCTTTTCAGCAATTTCCAAGTTAGTGAGCACATCACACTTAAGTCCTGTCTGGTGCTTTGAAAAGCGTTGTTGTGTTTTGCATGTGATCTCTTCTACACAAGGCTGATTTTCGGGTCATTAAGGGAATCAATGCTCAGAAACTCCATAAAATGCTGGGTATTTTCATCCCGGCTTTAGAAGTCATTGGCCTGATCCTCTCCTGTATAACATAAATGTGTCCCAGCAGGAAGCTTCAAAGGCAAAGGCTCACAAAGAAAAAAGTAGGAAAAAACGATCTCCTGAAATAGTGAACAATTCTTCAACAGTTTCTCCTTTAACTGTAACCATGACACATGTCATTTAACCATTGGGGCAGAGCTAGAGAATGAGAGTGCAGTGTTTTCCTGGTTAAAATTGGTTTTGCTTCTTTTTTTCAATCCAAAGCTTATTTGTGGGTCACTTTTCTGCAAATTCTCTGATAAAGTAAAGGGGCTAAGATCTAACTAACCCCCGCCAATGTTTTGCTGAGGGGACTCCCCTGTAAAGGCTCCTTGTTATTTTTTCTATCAGGCCATAAGCAGGGAGCCTGATGTGGGGCTCGATCCCAGAACCCCAGGATCATGACCTGAGCTGAAGGCAGATGCTTAATGACTGAGCCAGCCAGGCGCCCCTATCTTTTTTTTTTTTTTAATAAAGGGGTAGAGTTAGGGAGACTCAGATACTAAGAGGGTTCTCTGGGAACTCTGCTTAAATAAATGATGGGTCATATTGTTGGTAGTAGTTTGGAGACAGGTGGATGTAGGATTCCAAAATCTTGGTTGAGGAGCCAGTCATAATGGCTCTGTTCATGGAGTATTATTGGGAAGTTCAATATCATCAGGGCCCTTGTTCAAATCAGGGAGGCTTTACCCTTAGAGTCCTCCCTTAATGGAGCTTCCTTCTCTCCTCTGCATCGTGTTGTGAAGTAACCAATTCTTTTCAAATGTCTGTGATTGTATATGCCATATATATTATATATATGTTCGGTCATATCAGTCCCAATCTGTGGGATTGGAGAGATGTGAATGGAAGTCATACTGTTCCAGTGGTCCAACCATGCTGCCTGCCTGGGTAAAATTATTTTTACCCTGGGTTTCCTTACTTGCTTCAAACAAATTTTAATGATTTATAGTGATTCAGCATTGAAGGGGAATATGATCTGTATTATGAGGAGCTTGAGGGGTTGTTGCAGTGTGAGTCCTCAATAATTCCTGTGTGGGGAATCTTTCTGTGGGTCATTCACAGATGCAGAATGAAAAAAAATGAAAATAAAACCACCTAGATAAAGATAAGCAAAGTAAATGAAAAACTTACTTAAAATAATAACAAGGACTCTACTTAAAAGCTGGAATGAACATAAATAGTACGAGAAAGCTTTTGGAAAGCTAACCACATGTCAGGTTAAGAAAAACTAAAATAATGGTGTAGACAATGAAACCAAGAGGTCAAAGGTGAGAAAGCTAAGCCAGAGAATTAGAAAAATGACAAAATAAAAATATACATAGTTAAAAAGGATAAAAGTAGACAAGCTAAGAGGAAATTTAGAATATTTTGCCAGGAAAATAGTCTGGAAATGTATACATAGGTGTCGTGTGTGATTGTCTTTGGGTGAGTAGGAGTATGATTTTTTAAAATTATTCATTTTGCTTGTTTGGAATATGTGATTTCTCTGATATTATCTTATATATGTAATAAAAATTATAAGAAAAACTGCCCATGAGATACATGAAATTAAAATAAGCAGACAATAAAGAAGCAAAGAAGTAGGTAGATGAGTCTGTATGGCAAAAACGAAGACAAAGAATGCAGAGAAAATAAATATTCCACAAAACACTACAAACCAGAAATTAAAAGATTAAAAAATGTACTAACACATATAAATATTTACAAAATTTTAGAGACTAGGGGACTTTTAAAAATTAAAAGACCTAAGGAATGCTCTATTTAGGGGCTAAGCTGGCACACCCCCCTCAGCTCGAGGTCCCCGCATGTCCTCAGGGAGGAGATCCAAGGACAAAGAACAAATCTCTGGCCTCTCCAGCTCACTGCTCATTGAGGGTCCTGCCTCCTGTGTCCCTCTAAAAGTGTCTAGCAAATGGTGTGGCAGAATCAAATTCCTCTCGCTCCATACCCAAGTGATAAAGTGATCAGGAGGGAAGGCACACACACAGTTCTGAAACAGGCCTTGAACATGGCCGTTAGGAGATTGCTGTCTTTCTTCATTGTCTTGGCAGCTTTTGTTTCTGTGCTCAATTGCCGCCTCAGCACGTGGAGTCAGACCCTGAACTGTACGCAGTCCAAGAGAAGAAAGAAGAGGATGAATTTGTATTGGGCATCTATTCTGGGTGAGGAATCATCTATTCCGCAGGAAGCATATCACTGTGCTCTTTCTTTTGGTCTTGACCGTGTCTTATAAGGTAAATATTTTAATGCCATTTTGAGACTGAGGCATCAGAGGTATATAATCTGCTCAAGGCTACGCCCAGTGGTGGAAGTCTAACTCTGAAGATCCTTGGAACTTCTACCATGCCATGCTAACTGAGAAAATGCTCTTAAGCCGAACTGCTGCACGCTCCCTTCTAGAGTAGAGAGGAAGCCTGTGAGAACGGAGGCTTTTCCCTGAAACCAAGCCAGGGCATAGGGGGTCAGAACACATCTGCTTGGCAGTCCCAGTGAGCATGAGGGCTGGGCTGACAGGGCCCCCATGTCCCAGCTCTTTGCCTGCCAGTGAGGAGGGGGGCCTCCCGTAGTGGGAGAGTAGCAGAGAGCCTAGAAGTCAGGTTGGCAGTGGTTCTCAAAGGGCGGTCTCCAGACCGGCAGCATTGGCATCACCTGTGAGCCTCTCAGAAAAGCAGAGTCTCACGTCCCAGCCTGACCTACTGAATCGGAATCTCTGGGGATGGGCAGAAGAGACTGGACAAGCTCTTCAGGTGATTTTCAAGCACAATAAAGTTTGCGAACCCTTACAAGTAGTGGGACCAAGGAGTTGGATGGGGGATTTGGGGGCAGAGTAAGCGATCTTCAACATCGGGGAGAGAGGAAGGTAGACGAAACTCTGAGCTCGTCAATGGAATGAGAGACGGGGTTCTGGTGGGCAGAATAAGAAACAGGTGCAGGGGTGATGGGGACAGGTGTGGGGGTGGGGAATGGCCTATGGTCAAGACCAAGTCTGACCTCATCTTAGTCACCAGGAGCAATCCCTGTCCGGACCCTGAGCCTCACTTCAGGCTTAGGTGATGGTAGGGCTGTTGCCACCCATCCCACGGGGTAGCTGGAAGGTTGCAAAGCAAATTAATATAAGTGTGTATGCCTGACATATAGTCAGTGCTCAAAAAATAGTACTTGAATTTGGATTTAAATGGGACGCTGAGTGGATGGAGAAAGAGTGAGGGGGGGCAGCAGTTCCTTTCACTCTTGTGGTGACCCTGACTCAGGCAACTCTTGTGGTTGAAACGTTCCCCTCTGGCTTCCAGACAGCCAGAAGTTACCTGGAAAGGTAAGTTCTTCAACTTGAACTTATTTGAACAGTGCCTGTCTTCTGTGGAAGCAAAAGCTAAGTATGTCCCTCAACAGACAAAAGGGATAGGTTTTCTCCAGGTTAGAAAATTTTTGCAGGGCGGCGGATAGAAAAGTAGCCCAAGCAGGCCGGGGACCAGTGTGGCATGATGAAGAGCATCAGGCCCTCGGAGGGAAAAGACCAGAGTGGAATCAGCCCTGGTTTGTAACCCAGCCGGGCAACCTCAGCAAGTGATTGAATCTTTCCGAATTGTAGGTTCTTCATTTCCAAAGGCAGATAATTCTCCACCTCTGGGGATTGTGAGGATTGGAGAAAACATCCCTGATGGTGCCAGGCACATGCCAGCCAGTAAGAAATGTTTTCTGGGGGCGCCTGGGTGGCTCGGTCCATTGGGCATCTGCCTTTGGCTCGGGTCATGATCCCGGGGTCCTGGGATCGAGCCCCGCATGGGGCTCCCTGCTCAGTGGAGGGCCTGCTTCTCCCTCTCCCTCTGCCCCTCCCCCAGACCCCCCATGTGAGCTCTCTCTCTCTCTCTCGCTCTCCCTCTCTCTATCTCAGATGAATAAGTAAATCTTTAAAAAAGAGAAAAAAAAAGACATGTTTTCTGAATTTCAATTCTATACCTCGCCTTTGCCCTGAACAAAGCCCGGGAAGTTACCGGGCTGCACCTGAGCAATCCTACCTCTGCAGGGTTTGCTAACGTGGGCTCTTTTGAGAAAGCCATGTCTGTAATGACCCCTTATGTGTTTATGTGACACAATTCCTTTGCCCTGATACTCCATATTCCCCAGTCTTCACTGGGTCAGGAAGGATATTTACCAAGCTGATTGATCAGCTTCTCTGCACAACATAAGATGTTTGGGGCACTCTTTCTCCCGTCCGTTCTGGAGTCAGGGCAGCCCTGCCCTTTTCTATTCTCTTGTATTTGGAGACCTTTGAGCTGGGAATGGGGTTTCTTTCTGGCCGATGTGAACAGAACTAAGACAAGAAGCAGCATCATTTCATGGGCACTGATTTTATTGTAATGCCGGGGCGGGGGAAGGGGGGACTGCAAATGGGGGACACTTTTAGTTTCTGTAATAGTCTCCTCTAGAGGCATCGTGAGAGAGAAAGAAAAATCAAACACTCAGTCTGCTCTCTTGCCCCAGGCTCCATAATTTGCCTTTTACTTTCTGCATTTTCATATTGGAGTTTGAAAAGCAGAGGACCCAAACAATCAGCAACAGATGTCTTGTGTAATCTGCACGGTACATGACTTCAGTTAGCATGCAAATTGTCATCCCAGGGCGGTTCCAGGGGACTGCTGAAAAGACAGCAGGCCTGCTTTGCAAAAATAGAGAGAGGGCATGATTAAAATGTCTGGATCCAATCATATGTTTAATTACAATCCCTTTTTTATCTCAACTACAATGACTGGTAGCTATTATGACACGATATTGAAAATGTGTATGACGCATGGTGGCGCTCGGAAGGCTGAGAGGTGGTCTGTGTTTGATCAAAATGATCAAAGCTCCTTGCCATGGAGAGCCCTCTCCTTCTGCCTCGTCTGATCCACTTAGACGAGCAAAATATGATTTATAGGAGACAGTTTATGTGATTTTCATTCCCTGAGAACAGGGGCATAATTTTTGCGCCACCATTTCCCCTAGAAACGATAGGAGCTTGACAATTGCTTATAAATGCACAGCAACAGACCCTACTCCATGGTTGTCTACAGGGCCTCTGTCAGGCTTCAGCTTTAATTTACTCTGTGTTCAAACACTGTTGAATTGTATTATTGGTATAATCAGAAAAAGACCAAAAAACAAAAATCAATCTTAAAAGCTCGGAGAGGAGAAAGTCTTGATTATTTCAGTCTATTCATACATCCAGTTTGTCTTTTGTCACCCAAAGTTGGTTTAGATAAAACTAAAAGTGTTTTTTTTTCCACAAGATGATAAGAAGTTTTACTACTTCTTGCATTGAGATAAAGACTGAGTGTCATTATGTAAACTTGTGGAAGTGGCATCGGTAGAGAAAGCTGCCGTTGTGTCCCTTCTAAGAATGGATGTATATTGTTTTGCTTTTGTTGTTTTGTCCTTTAGCTGAAACTCTGGAAGGCAGAGAAAGAGCTAAGACTAACTTGGTCGGCATGCCTCATCATGGGTATTTTAAACATGTAACCAGCATTATGGGGAGAACTAAGTTTGTTAACACCTGGATGAAAAAATCTAATTTGGGCTCAATTTTATCAGATATAATTCTTGTACACATTTCACAGCTGGGTCGCAGTGTATTTTTCACATCTCAAAACCTTTTGGTGAGGACTTCATACAAAATTTGGGTTGTGGTTTCACATACATTTCTCTCTTTTGGAGGTGTCCTGCCTACCTTGTTCTTTTACCTTGGTTATTGTTGTATAAAGAAAACAAAAATATTCTTTA
Organism: Zalophus californianus; assembly: GCF_009762305.2. Classification (NCBI taxonomy): domain Eukaryota; kingdom Metazoa; phylum Chordata; class Mammalia; order Carnivora; family Otariidae; genus Zalophus; species Zalophus californianus. The sequence goes on from NC_045598.1 coordinate 130,229,814, forward strand.
CTAGCAATAAGAAATTGAATTAAGTATTTATTTATGGTGCTGCTGCCCGGCACTTAGCACTACGCTGGGGGGCTGCGTAGGGGCTCCAGCTGACGTGTTAAGGCTTGAATCCTGCCCTCAAGGACTTGATAGCTTAGTGCAAGTTCTACAGTGAGTCAGATCTAAGAAGCAAAGATAAAGGGATGGATGGAAAAACAGATAAAGAGAGAGATTGGAAGTTGGAGACAGAGAGAGGAAGAGGCTTAAGCAGAGAAAATGAAATAGCTAGAATCCTCTAATCCTTTATCAGCTATGTCCTACTAATACAGGTTCCCAAGGAAGGGAATGGGAGGGACATTCCATGGAAGAGCACACTGTTTTCTGTCATAAGGCCTTGGCTCCAAATGGTTTTGTTGAAATCCCAGCTATCATTGGCTGAGATACACCCTGGATGAATCACAAACACTGCTTTTGGATCTGTGACCTAAGGTTTACCCTAAAAACAGGCTGAATCACCTATTGAGCTCTTACCTTAGTGCAGCCCTTTAGATCCTATACCAACAACTAACTTTTACTGAGTTCTTGCGGTGTGCAATGCATTGTAGGAAGCCCTTAATGGGTGTTTCCTTATTTAGTCCTCACAAAACTCTTCTTTGAGGTAAATACCATTCCTCACCACCCCCACCCCCACCCCGCCCCGGCAATGGTTCAGGTGAAGAAAGTGAGACACAGAGAAACTAAGTGGCTTACCCATGGTTAGGGCTCAAGTAGTCAGCATTCAGAACCTGAGTGTTTAACTGCTATGCTGAATTATCTAAGTGTAGACTGATGATGAGAAGATAAACCTACAGAGATGGAAAAACTTCACAGGAGAAAAAGATGATGTTTACCCAATACAGTCTTACCATATTCCTGCCACTGAAGCTCCATGCCTTACTCCAGTGAACCAGGGTGCCTGGCTGGCTCAGTCAGTGAAACATGAGAGTCTTGATCTTGGGATCATGAGTTCAAGCCCCACATTGGGTGTTGTGCTTGCTTAAAAAAAAATGACAACGAGCCAGTTTTATTCTAGTCTCTGCTTGCACCCAATCTCACTCTCTTCTTTGGGAGAAGGATAGAGGTGGGAGGGTGTGAGATGTCCTTTGTTGCAAAGTGTGTACTGTTAGGGCAGGATAAAAGGTTGAAGTTTGGCAATCTGGAGCAGATCTTAAGCTGGTCTTTGAAGAATGAGGAGAAACTGAATATGCAGTCAGGAAAAGGAGGACACACTCAATCTGTGGAGGCAGGCATCTAGAAGAGTGGAGGGAGCAGCATGAGTGAAACGGGGGTCAGGGCCAGCGTGGGGTCTCCACATAGCTACAGCAAGTGCATCGCAGCAGAGGTGGATGGCTTGTGTAGGTGAGGTTCAAGGACATTGTTGAGGATCCTATATCAGGTTCCTTTAACTTTCCAGGTTGCATGTCCCCTCTCCCCATCTTGTGAGCTGATAGTATTTTGGACAGCCCGGGTATCGTAACGGCGTGGCATGGGGCTCTCAGATAACCCCACAGTGGGACAGATACCAGGATTGCCATGGGGACAGAAGGGAGTCTTCAGAATTTCTACAAGTTGTTCCCAAGCTTGTCCTCATGTCCCAGGAAGCCTTCAGGATTGCTGCTGGGCAGAAGTAGATCATAAGCAAGCCCTACAAAAAGACAACCAGCAAAAATAGTTGGCAGGAGCTAGCAGAATGTATGGATCACCACAGGCTGCATCAACGTGTTAAAAAATACCAGCCACTTTTATTTCCTAAGAACTGCCTTTGTGTTTCATCGCTTGCTCCTCCTGGTGCAATGACAGGAAAGGTCACTAAATGTCACTGCTATAGGAGGGTCAGAGCCCCTTGTATGTTCGGAAGGACTAGATCAATACTCTCCAGAGCCAATTACATGTATGCAGTGACTGTGATGTGCTCTCCAAACTCAGCGACCTCATGATTAAGAGAAAGACTTTAATTTCCTGGTGTTTCATACTTTATTAGTGTGCTGCCTGTGTGTGTGGTCAGTATGAGGTGATTACCCTGTCATGAGTCAGACTGAGTTTTGCATTGTTTTCTAGGGCTGAAGATCTGCTCTTCTCCTCCCCAGCCCACCCCCATGTGTCCATTCTCCTTCATGCCCATCAAGCTTTGCTGTGAATTTAGGCTCTGGGTGATTCTGTGACTCTGGAGTTTTCATGAGTCCATTAGCTGCACAACCCATGTGAATCTTCCAGGCATAATGATAAACAAATCTTTTCACCTCAAGTTTCATCTAGAACCTTTTCCAAAAGGAAGCCTAAATATCTTCTTGGGCGAAGTAACTCACAAAGCATTTGATTTAGTTCACATTTTTAAAATGTTAACATACTGTAATATCAAATTGCCACAAACTGGGTAACAGCAAAAATTTATTCTCTCACAGTTCTGGAGGCCAGAAGTCTGAAATCAAAATATTACCAGGGCCATTCTCCCTCCAAAAGCTCCAGGAAGAATCCTTCCTTGTCTCTTCCAGTTTCTGGTGGCTCCAGGCATTCCTGGCTTGTGGCTGCATGACTCTGATCTCTGCCTTGTCTTCACATAGGCTTCTCTCTCTCTCTCTCTCTTTCTCTGTATGTGTGTGTGTGTGTTTCTATCTCTCATAAGGACCCTTGTCATTGGATTTAAGGCCCACTTGGATAATCCAGGATGATCTCATCTCAAGGTCCTTAATTCTGTCTGCAAAGACCCTTTTTCCAAATAAGGTCACATTCACAGTTTTCAGGGGTTATGACATGAACTTATATTTTTGGGGGCCACCATTCAATCCATTACAATCATTCTCCCTGAATAGACTACCTTGAAGAAACATTATGCTAGCAACTGTGAGATATAGCAAATGTTTAAATACACTAGTAATTTTGAAGATGTAGAATGGTTTAAGATTATTAAACCATTTCCTAGCCTGGTCAGAGGCTAGGAAAAATGTTGGCATTTCCCTACATTAAAAAACCCTGGTTTGAGACCTGGTCCACTATTTACCAGTTGCAGGCTGGTCTGTCCTCTGGCCCAGCCTCGGCTCCTTCCTCTGTCATAGGAGCTGATCACTTTGGATGGTAAGGGGATAAAATGCCATGTGACTCACTGTGCAGACTGAGGAGTAGTTTGCAAACACAGGCAGAGGAGTTTGATGCTGTTAAACGGATGTGAGAACTTGCAAAGTAGTTCACTTTGGGGGGGCACACTACCAAGATACTTCTTTTTTTTTTTTTTAAAGATCTTATTTATTTGAGAGACAGAGAGCATGAGCAGGGGCAGGGGCAGAGGGAGAAGGAGAAGCAGACTGCCTGCCAAATAGGGAGCCTGACCTGGGGCTTGACCCCAGGACCCTGGATTATGACCTGAGCCAAAGGCAGACACTTAGCAGACTGAGCCACCCAGGTGCCCCCCAAGTTGCTTCTAAGTCCATGAAACCATCCAGGTTTGTATTATACTGCTTGAATTAAACACTTCTGGTATGAAGCAAATAACTTTGAATTAGGAGGATTTCTTCATAATATATATAGATGTGCTCTATCAAAGAACATCTAATGGTAAGAGGTTAGATAATGAGGACTTTCTTTTGCAGTCCTTGGCACATCCTTTTGACCTCAGAAAATCACTCTACATTGAGAAAACTGTAGTAACAAAAGAGGAATCAGCAGGTAATGAAGGCACAACAGACTTAAGGGAGGGCAGCTTTATTGGGTAAATACCTTTAACTGCAAGGTTTTCATCACAGCAAAATCATACACAAGAGAAATTTTAACTCACAGAGGTCATCTTTAAAGTGTAAGAGCAGATTCTCAAAGCCATTTGTTTTAATGGTGCCTCATCAGCTGTTAAAAAACCCTTTTGAGTCACTATTTTATCTTACAAATGTTAAGTATTCGTTGTAGACAGGAACTGTCTGTTAAAGTAATATTTGACATCTAGTGAATCAAACATACTTTACAATGAAAGGCTGACATCTGTTTACTATATAAAAAAGAGTGCTGTGTATTTTTACTAGAAGAATTTTCCTTTAATAAGGCAGCCAAAAGTCATCTACACATACCAAACCAATTTACAGCCAAAACCTGTTGAATACGGACACAGCATCATGGATGCTTAGTAATCTATTTCTACCCCACTCCCCCACAACCTACCCCAGTATTTCCCTGGTTTGGGATTGGATTTGTATAGGAAATAGTTTGTATTTTATATTTTTTTGAGGGAAAGGATATAATAATAATAAAAAGGCCTGGGTTAATTATTGACTTGGTGAGCTTCAGTCTTTTCAGTGCTCTCAACTTTGACTCCATTACACTGGCAGTAGATCTTTTTTATTTAAAGAGAGCAAACTGCAACTGAGCTCTTTTTATATTTTTCAACGTATGTATTTTCAACGTATGCAAACAAAGTCTGTACGTTTGGCCAATTCCACCTGAGATCTAAGTCACTACAATTAGGAAGAGATCAGACCAAAGGTAGTCAACTTGGTAAAGAGTTTAAATCTGTGTGTAATCTCATTCAGGTGCTGCTTCCTGTGCTCTGGAAAATCCCTCATCACAAAACAGACCAACTGAGCCACACCTGGGTTTAAGCAGAACATCTGGACCTACTCTTTCCTACTCACTCATGTTCTTCAAATCTTCCCTAAACAAATGGCACTTTAGCACAAGTCTGACACCAGAGATTTGTAAGCCCTATGTGCACTGCCAAATCCAGTTTGATACAAAACATAGCTACCCTTCTTGAATCAAATACATTACAGATATGATACCCCAGTCATATATTTCAATTAGTCAAGCCTCAAGTAATTTATGGAGGTCATTTCCACCAGTAGTAATAAATTTCATAATGGCATTAACAATTAAACAGGGAATTTGAGGGAAGGTTGAAATCCAACATCTATTAAATGCTCTAGCATTCATATGCTCTTTTTTTTCTAGTCATACAACCATTGGCTGGGAAAGTCCTGAAAAATAAAGATGGGTGTGGATATAATTAATGGAATGCCAGCGGGTCTCAGTTTCCTTAAGGAAAAACAAAAAACAAAAAACAGTTAAGCTCCTAAATGTCTAACTTTTACTTAATGAAGCCTCTTAATTTTTAGATATACAATTTTGGGAGAGCTTTGTAATTAATTAATAACTATGTGTTATAGGTATGTACTGGGCTTAGCATTATGTTGGAATAACTGAACTTGCAAGTGATCCAACGAACTATCAGGAAACTATCGATGTAATTTGTGTGGCCTTACATACGGCCTTTTAGTAAGTGTTTTATGTGGAATTTTGACATGTCAGTTTAGGTGGATGCCAGGGAATAGGAATGGTCAGCATGAAGAATGAATGGTATGGAATAGGTATGCCTTTTATGGCTCCCATAAAATATGCAGGAACAATGGGGATTATGTGATGCAGATCATTAATATATGTGTACATTTTAGGTAAACACGTCTAAATATATCTTCTGGTGTTAACATTTTGAATTGCTAACCAGCTCACAATAGAAAATTTATTACACTTGCAAAGCTGTTCTGGATTTTGTTTGAATTCTTTGGATTCACCTGGTATCAGTCAAGCTCATCATCTCTGAGAGAACTTGGGAATTGAGAGCAAGGTGGGATGGAGTGAGTGATGGAGAAAGAGGAGAACAAAGAGCACTTCTCACTCATACCAACAGGGAATAAACCAGAATGCAGGCTCTGGAATGTTCAGAAAGCAATTTCAACTCTAAGGGGGTATTGCTACTTTAGCAGATAGCTCTGAAACACCAAGTGATACCTTATATCCTGAGAATTGAGAGACTCCCCAGTGTATCCCTTGGATTTCAGGATAAGTTGGGTCTGGTCCAGATGCTCCCAAGGAAGAGGTAGGGGAAGGCCTCCTGGATGAGCAGGTACATCTGCCTTGAGTTGGTAGTGATGTGACTTGACAATGAACTGAACTTGCGTGCCTCTTGGTAATGTGGCCTGGTCATTCAAATAATGGAATATTTTAATTTAGTTTTCCAAAAGTTCTCTGCAGCATGGTTTGTTTTGGGTTGGGTGGATGCAAGGTTATGGTACTGAATGTGTGAACTAAATACGCATTCAGTTTTGAGAAATCTCAAGTTGGTAGTGTTCATAAAAACTTACTTTGCTTTCCAAGTAATTGGAATTGTAATAGTTTTTTGTTCCCCCTCTGATCCTCATATTTTGTGATGGGAATGGAAAGTACCTGTATCAAAGTTTAAGTTTTCTTGTGTCAATTTCTTCTATCTAGAAATGAAGGACAATTAGGAACAGAAAGGATTACAGACAGCATGGGAAGTGGGGGAGAAGAGCAATGGTTTTTATAAAGAAAAAAAAAACAGCATGAGTACTCAAAAATGAAAGCTGAAGTGTTCTAGGATATTGGGATAAAGATGGCCTTTATAAAATTCCCAAGAAATGTAAAGGGTTGGAAAAAGAAGCTGATGCCCAAATGATGCCCATTTTGGGGGAGAAATGACTCTCCAAGAGGAAGATGTGATGTATTATGGACATTGGATACCTGTCCTAAAATTGTATGAGGGTCAAAGAATTTTTGGCAGGGAGGAACAAAATCCAAAATGGATACCTAATGGAGAATCTATCGAGCTTCCAGAGGTGTCAAGAAAGTAAGTGGAGTAACCCAGGTTATAAATAATGGGGACACTGCATTGTCTGAGTAGTAGGAAATGAGTTTTACGGAGGCAGAGATCATGGCAGGAAATATTTGATTTCCCAGCTCTGGCACAAGGCTTGGCACAGAGTAGGTAATCAGTGTTTGAAAATGAGCAGAGCTGAAAAGGTGTAAAAATCAGCCAAAATGAGCAAGGATGAGAAAGTATTTGTTAGGCAATAAGATAACAAGAGACAAGAGGTGATTTTCTGAGTTAAAAAAAAAACCTGCAAAAGATGACACAAATTAGCCACTTTATGAATGAAATTTAGGTAGGAGATGTCAACCCTAAAAAACTTTATTGGAAAAATATCTTTCTAGGTTTCAGATCATGTTTTCCAAACAAAACATACCCACATAAACCCGAGATAAAATTAAATGGCCCTGCCAAATAGTTCAGGAACAAAAAGAGAAAAAGTGGAGTGTCATTCGGATCTGTGATTGACAGCCACATTCCACTTAGTGCTGCTACCGCCAGAGTGGAAGGAGCCCAGCACACCTGCTGTCTCACTGCTCAGTAGTAGCTGGTTGATTTCGAGTTTGTTGTATACCTAAATTATTTTGGTAAAGCTACCCAATGCTTTCTTTCTGCATCTACTTTCTAAAAATGAGAAAAAGATATATATGATCTGAGATATATATATGAGAATGAGAATATATATGTAAAAATGAGAATATATATGATTTTTTTCTACATGAGATCCAAGTGAGAAATGCCTTTTTTCTTTCTTTTTTAATTACTGTCTATACCTCCAGGTGCTGCCAATAAAGAATTTAATAGATGGCACAAACAAGGAAGAATCTGATTGGTTAAGAGACCTGAGGTCGGCAGAATTTTAGTGAAATACTTGGAAATAATTCACCATCGTCTTTGTTCAGGAGTCAAGGCAGAAAAAAGAGCCTGAATGGGAATACTAAGGAAATCTAGCATTTACTGAAAGGACTGATCTAGAGGTGTTAGGAAGACCAAAACATTCAGGATTTTGGTCTTTATTCATACTTCACAAGCCATACCCGAGGCTGCCTGCGATACTTTTCCTCCTTGGTGTGGCTGGCGGAGGGTCACACACCTGCAGGTCGGCTGAGGAGCTGCCTCTTGGTGCTGGATCCAATAAAGAGATCAACCTCTTCACTTTCCCTTAGAGTCTTTAGAAGAACGCAAGTTGGTCTCAGAGTTTTTTTTTTTATGTTTTCATTAAATCTCTAAGGTTGAGGTTGATTAACTTTTAAATTAAGCCACACTCTGAAATGAAGTTTAAAATGTCTTAACCTTCGGATAGGAGTGGAATTCTCACTAGTCATTGTTAGAGCTCACTGACATTACAAATTTGTGGACGGATGTGATCCATTAAGGTGAAAGCAGAAAGGGGCTATAAAGTTGACTCAGAAGGCTAAGTGCTTTACCTTCAGGGAAGCATATGTAAAAATCTGTCCTGAACCGTATATAGAGTGATAGTTAAAGCTTTGAGCACCTGGTTCTTAACTGGCCAGGCAAAGACATATAAAATACTGACATATCTTCTGCTTACTGTTATTTTGATCTTTAGGCAGGTTACTATTATTATTATATATGCTTAGGAACTTAGCTTCAGCGATCAGTCAACCCAGAGGGCATTTATTGAATACCAACCATGTGCCAGTGTAAACCTAAGAAAACGTTTTAAGTCGGGACTAGGTTTCTCAGTACCTGCCCTGGTCTAATTCCTGGACTAATGGAAATAATGATTATGTTCAGTAGTTCTTAACACCCTTTCACTGTGATTTGACAAGTTGACATTTTTCAGAGAGTTCAAAATCTGCAAGGTGCTGCATGCCTGGCTTAGTTAGCTGAGCTGCTTAGACACGTGGTACTAATGAGGCCAAGGTTCAATTCCCATATGGCCCAGGTTGTTTTGAAGGCTAACACTGCCTAGCTTCTTGATTTCCCAACAATAGCCATGTTCAAAAGGAAGACCGCTCGAGAGAGGATGGGGCTCAGGGAAAATTTTTTATTGCTCCTGGAAAAATAATTTAAGGTTCATGAACTGTGATGAATTAATTCAGTAGTATCACCTCTGTCAACAAACATCATTTTAGTTAAGGTGGCCTCGACAAATGAGAGCGAGTGGAACCCAAGATTATTATCATAAAAATCAAATTTCTGTGTGTGTAATGAAATGTCTGAAAAACAATAGCTATTTTTTTGAGCATTCCCTACCTATCTGCTAGTGTTCTAAGCTTTTTGCTATGTATTAACTTATTTAATCTTCATAAGAGTCCTATGAAGTAGATACTTTCAGTAGCCCTATTTTATTCATAAGGAAATTGAGGCAAAAAGACCTTAATCAGTTTTCCCCAAGGTCACGCCGGCAGGCTGATTCCGGAGTTCCTGTATTAACCACTACACTCAATGCAGGCACTGTCTAGAGAGGAAACGCACTAGCTTGCCAGGCAGCTCTGAAATAGACAAGAGCTATCAAAGGACTAACTCCCATTTCACTGGTGGATGGTAGCTACAGAATTGTTTGATTATTTTGACTACTGCTAGACCAACAACTTCATCAATTAGCTAAAATTAGGAAATTTTCATCCTTTTGACACTGCTAACACCTTAAAACTAAGAAAACATGCACTTGAATGTTCCTTTGCAAATGTTCTTGAGTGTTTTTTAGAAAGTCTTCTGAATTAACAGCTGTCTTTAATATCCATTCAGTGAAGCACCATATGTTACTGCAGAAAATTGAACTAGACATTCAAAATCAAAGTGAAAGACTTGGACTTCCTCCGTTGTCTTCTTCTCATCAGCCTCACAACCAAATGCAAGTCTCCTTCATGGAAGAAAGCCTCCTGTTGGCCCTAGCTTTCCAGCAGACTGCTTACATCGGAATGGCCTTTCTTTTAAGCTGGACTTCTGAAAATCATTCTCATTCCTTAATGTACTGTGGTGTGCCTTCTTGCTCTATTCTATTGCAATAAGACCTTTAAACATTAGCAGTCCTCTCTTGTAAGTTACCTCTATCTTCACTTGGTCCTTTTATGTCTCCTGCCTTCTTCACCATGTTTGATCCCGCTTGCCAAGCCTGCCTTCCTATCCATTATGCTATGTCGTTCCATGCCTTCCGAGTTTCTCCTACCTCTCCTGTTTGGTTGCTGACTCAGCCTGGCTCAAACACATGCACTGCCTTAAATTCTTATCCTTAGGCCTCTCCTCTTCTCACCCTCTGTTCTCACCCTGAGTGATCTCATTTCCATCCATGCCCTCAACAGTCCTTCTACATGGCTGATGCCAAAAATCTAATCTGTGTAGTCTTGACTTCTCTTCCAAGCACCAGACCTATTTTTCCATCTCCTTGCTAGTTATTTTTCTTCTGGTTGGCCTACCAATATTTCAGACTTCATTTGTCTAAACTATGTCCCTGTCTCCAAACTATTCTCAAATTTATGCCTTACCAAACTGGAAATCTGAGTTATATTTGGCTTTCCCTGTCCCTTATTCCTTGCTTCTAAGGGTTTGCCAAGTCTTGTTGATTCTGTTTCTAAATGCTTTTTGACATCAGTGTTTTCTAAGTCTACTTCTATGCTAATAATTGAGACTTGTCATCCAAAATTACTGAGCACCTACTAGGTGTCAGGCATTGGGTAAAGGATGCAAAGTAGATAAGGCTGCCCTCCAACACAAGAGAGGGGACAGAAGGAAACAAATCACTAGTGTGACAGGTGTTATAATGGAAGGAAAGATGTACAAGGTGGTCTGGGAATGCAGAAGTGGGAGAACAATGTGCTACTGGCACAGGGAATGGAATTGGCCAAACATGGTGGTGGTGTTTGGCTGTACACAGCAAACGACCTCTCTCCAAGCACCGAATAAACACAGTTACATAAGCAATGTTTCCTTAACCTGTTTTACCACACTAGCTGAGAGGGTTTTTCTTTTTCTCTTTATGATATTTATTGTTCTAAGTGGAATCTGCCTCTCCTTTCTGGTAGTGAAAGTTTGAGTGTTATGAAAGTCTGTCTGTTCTGTGGTATGTGACCTATGTGAAATTTAAGAGTTGCCCTGTGATTTTGTGTCACTGACAGTAAAATACAGGAAATTCTATTGAAAAAGAACCATTCAAAATTGTCACTCTTGCTCTTACTAGAACCAGAAATGAAAGAAATGTATAACAACATTGAAAATGTCTTTTTAATATTATTTTTCATTTAAAAATGTTTAGAAAATTAATTTACTTAGTGGTAGAAGTATAGTTTATTAGCTCAAAATTCCATATTTAATCTGAATATTCTTGTGTTTGGGGTTTTACATTATTTAAATTATTAATATTGTACATCAAAAGGTTAAATAATGGCAATTTTGTATAGCTCAACTTAAGAAGTCTATAACTTTTTTTTTTTTTTAGTTATTGGGATCAGTAGAATTGAGCATGTGTATTATGGTTCTTAAGGTAATCAAGGAGAGGTCATCTTTAGGGCTCTATTATAAACATTCTTTATTCTTATTTGATCCTCTGATTTTCTTATTCCAGTAGATATTCTTGAATATTTAGTACTTTACTCTCTATGACATGAATATATTCGGGGGGAAGATGGTCTCAAACCAAGCACCATTTAGAAGATCTTGCGTAGGTAGTTCTTGGATTTGGAGCACCCTGAAATAGCTATGGATGTTAGAGGTGTGAAGAACTAGATCACTCTATTTAAAGACAAAGTATCTAAGAATCAGGGATGTTAATATAACTAACCCTATGCAACTAAGGATTGATAGAACTGTGATTAGAGCTCTTTCTGTTTGCAGAGATTAATGATATATTCAAGAGCTGGGAGAGAGAGAGAGAGAGGGAAGAATTAGATTTAAGACAGTATTAAAGCATCAACCTTGTCTCCAGGCAACCATGACTTTCAAGATTTCCATTAATCCATAATCCTGTAGGGTACCTCCTTACATGATTCTCGCCACCAGATCTGTTGCTTTCCCACTGGTCTCCAGATCACCAGATGGACTATTTGGTGGCAGGAGGAACAGGTTCTTATCGTTCCAGGGGCTAGGATAAAATTTGCTCTTTGGTTCCAATGATAGGGAAATACAAAAACATTTCTTTAAAGAAAATCAGGTTTCTGATGTAAAGTATTCAGTTACCTTGACATATGTACTATTGCTCTTATTCCTAATGAGCCAGATAGAAGATTTAATGGAACAAACATTTCAGCTACTTTCTGGTTCACGTGAACTTTGGAAGTGTACTCAAGGAAATTAATTTTGAAGAAATTTGCAGATTATCAATTGCACTCAATGTGAGTTTTATTTACTTATTAATATAATGAAACTCTCAGTTTTCTGGCTTGTCAAAGTGTGTAGTAAAGTGGAGGGCATAATTTTTAATGTAATACTGTGTTCTAGAGTCTCTCCAGACATAAATATTTGAGTTGTCTTAATTAACAATAAAAAACTATTTTTGAAAGCATAAGATTGTCAATAGAACAAAGACATTCTAAAATTATTATTCTACTTTCAGGGTAGGCATATTTTAAAAGTTTTAGTTAAGGAAACCCAGCAATTGAAAACATGACCCTATTCTTCTGTAAAATATATAAAAGATTATGGAACTAAAATGTATTTTGCTGAAAAAAGTCACTAGTCATCTTGGTGCACTGACATACTCATAGTTCTCTTTGAACATTTAAGAGTCTGTTGTATCATGCTCTAGACAAGCTTTTAGATTTTAAAAAAGTTGGCTAAATGACCTCTTTTAAACTCTTCTCACTGTGTCCCGAGCCTGAGGACCAGAGTGCTCTTCTAAAGAGCTGGATTTTTTATGAGGTGTTAAATCAACATTGCCAAATGTGACTTTGTGGAGCTCTCTTCAACCCCATAGTAGTAGACTGATGCAGACGACTTGATCATTTGTGTATCTTTAATAGTCTACAATTAACCCTTCTTATAAGGAAATGTGTGGGATGTTTTCGTTTTATATAAATCATCATGAATAGAATGCATTTATATTTATATAGGATGGAGGCCAGGAATCCCTCCATGTATCCATTTATATTTGTTCTGCAGACTTAAAAATGTTGGCAGGACAGGCTGCATGCACGTCATCTTGAGTAGTGATGCATTCTTGATAGACTGATGAAGAAAAATGGGTAAACCAGCTTGGATTTCCTAGACTTTTCTGGGGAAGGAGAGGATTTTGTTTCCAGAGTACAGCAATAATCTCTTACCTCCGTAGAGTGCTCTCCAGGTCACAGTGTGCATTATCTCATATCCGTTGTGTTTCACGATCCTCACAGCTACCCTGACTGCTGAGTAGGGTGGATAATACCCTCAATTCAAAGTTGAGGAAACCAGCACCCAAGAGAATTTGCTTGAAAATGTAGTGAAAGTGGTCCTCATGTTCAACGTCCGTTTTGGTACTTTCACCGTAGGAGCCTCACGGTGTGGTTCCAGGAAGTTTGAACAGATGAAGCTTTGGAAATCTTTAACCTGCAGCATTTGGCAGCTCAGGCTTTAGACTAAGCTGGTGGTTCATTTTTCCAAAATTGGGACTTCAACGATAGAATTATCAGTCTACTTGAAAATGCAGTTTAAGTATAGCATGGGAATGCACAGTAAAGGCAAAGTGGCAATTTAGGCATCGGACCCTTGTGTAAATAGGTGGAGATGAAGAGGAACGAGAACTCAAGCAAATATTTTAATGATTCCCAAGTAACTCTTTTAAAAGAGTTTGGATTCTAAATACATTGAAGCCTTGTTATAACATTGTTTTGGAAGCTTTGCTTCAGGATGACCTTTAGAGGTGAAATCTTGACCCTCTTTGGATGAAGTCCTAAGTTCCCTAATTTAATGAAAAATGGTATAATCATAGCCTGCTATTAAGGCTATGCCTACTTTCTTGATAAAATAGAAATTTCTTCTCTTTGATCATGTTAGCTAAATAAAGACGAATAAATTCTTTCCTTTCTCTTCTTGTTATTTGTATCTTGCCTTTCCAAACTAAATCATAAATTCTAAAAAATGGAGGCCAAATACTCTATATACTAGTTGTACAATAAATATTCATTGAATTAAATTACTTGTATAAAATTTGCTGGGTGCCTTTCAGATAAATACTTATTATATACTCCATGTCTCTAGGCAAATGATCTTTCATGTAATTTTTTCACCATTTTTATTGAGAAATAATTGACATATATCACTGTATCAGTTTAAAGCATAGAACATGGTTTAGTTTACATATATTGTGAAATTACCACAGTAGGTTTAGCTAACATCAATCTTCTCATATAAATACAATAAAAAGAAAAGAGGAAAAAGGAAAGAAATTTTTCCTTGTGATGATGACTTTTAGGATTTACTCTCTTAACAACTTCCCTATATATGGTATAGCAGTATTGGCTATAGTCATCATGTACATTACACCCCTAGGGCTTATTTATCTTATATCTGGAAGTTTGTGTTTTTTTGACCACCTTCCTCCAATTCCCTCTCCCCCCACCTTGTGGCTCTGGTAATCATAAATCTGATTTCTTTTTCTATGTTTGTTTGTTTGTTTTTTTTAAGATTTCACAAATAAGTGAGATCATACAGGGGGTACCTAGGTGGCTCAGCTGGTTAAGCATCCAGCTTCAGCTCAGGTCATGATCTCAGGGTCATGGGTTGGAGCCCTAGTGCTGAGCTCTCTGATCAGCAGGGATTCTGCTTCCCCTCTCTGTCTGCCCCCACCTGCTCGTGCTCTTTCTCTCTCTGAAATAAATAAATAAATAAATAAATAAATAAATAAATAAATAAATAAATCTTTAAAAAAATAAATGAGATCATGCAATATATGTCTTTCTTGGTTTTACTTATTTCACTTAGCATAATACCTTCAGAGTTTATCCATGTTATCATAAATGGTAGGATTTCCTTGTTTTTTTATGGCTGAATAATACTCCATTGTGTGTGTATATATATCATATATATATATATGATATATAACAACTTCTTTATCCATTCATCCATCGATGGACACAGGTTGTTTCCATGTCTTGGCTATTATAAATAAGGCTGCTATGAACATGGTGGTGCAGATATCTTTTTGAGTTAATGTTTTCATTTCCTTTGGATATATTCCCAGAAGTGGAATTGCTGGAACATATGGTATTTCTATTTCCAATTTTTGAGGAAATTCCATACTGTTTTCCATGGTGGCTGCACCAACTTACAACCCCACCAACAGTGCATAAGGGTTCCCTTTCCTCTACATTCTCACTAGCATTTATCTCTTGTCTTTTTGATGATGTTGTGCAATTTTTAGTAATTTTTTTATAATGGCTCTAAGTCCCTTGTGCATATATAAAATATCTACCTACTTAAATAAGATAGATTTTGACCTCAAATTCCATGGCTATTAAGTATTATGTATATGAATATGCAGAATGTAATGAGTACATGGCCTTTACTAGTATGAAGATCACTGTAGTATCATTTAGTTTTTTTAATACTGTACTTGGTTCACATTCGAGCTCTGAAATGCCTTGGCTGTGAAACTCTGGGCAAATGACTGTAGTGTTCTAAGCCTCAGTGCCCTCATCGGTAAGATGATGAAGAGAGCTCAGATGAGTGTTGTAAGAACTGAATGAGGTGGTGCCCAGTACTTGGCATAGAGAAAATTGTCCTGTATATTATTTAGATTATATTGAATTGAATATATTTAGTGATGGATAGACAAATGCTTGTTCCAAATAAGACAATTTTAAGATAAATGATATCTTTGAGTGGTGGTTGAATTGCTTTCACAATTTTTTCCAATCTGAATAAAAATGTTATAGATTTTATGTATATGTTTGGAAAGAGAAATCACACAACCATTCACATTTCTAATTGATTTTTTTCCTCCCAACTCTGGCTATGAGGTCCTGTTTAAAGTTATTTTTTAAGTCATAAATACATAGTAAGTATTTGCTTCCTTTGACCTGTACAGTTCACTAATATTTGCCTCTTGCAGCTTGTTCTCACTGCTAGGTTGTCTTTTCCAAAGATGACAATGCCTCCCATCCCACATGTGTCCTGCCTTATCTGAAAACACTGCCAAAGTTACTACAACTCTAAGATGGTAAATTATGTTGTAGGGCGGCCAGGAATCCTTTCGCTATCAAATGTTTACCAGTCTTTAAGAGGCAAGTACTTCCTTATTACATAAAATCACTAGTTATATGGTTGAGTGGTTTCTTTTGAGTGGTTCCTGACAGCTGCAGCAAAGAGAAGGAAGAAGAAAAGCCAAACGGATTTGAGAGAACTCAAACTATTAATATACCATGGAGTAGTGATTCCTAACTTGGCTTTTATAAGTGTTTACTAAAAATGCAATTACCTAGGCCTCTTCCCTGGAGATTCTAAGTCAGCGGGTCTGGGGTGGGGATCCAAATCTGTCTTTTTAACAAGTGGGTCAGACAGTGCTTCTGATCTGTCCACTTTGGAAAACACTGCATATAGAAACCTATGAGAGTACAAGAAAAGCCTCAAGGAAACTCTCCTTTATTACCCCCCCCATTTTAGAAATATCAGTAAACAAAGAGAAACAGCAAGAAAAAATAACCTATAATGTTATTTCTTAGGATTATTGTGGCTGTTAAGAACCAGTATGAATGAGGGAACCAGACTGTCTGGGTTCAAATCCAGACTCCCCCACGACAAGGGCAAACTTGGGCAAGTTATATAATTTCTTTGTGTGGTGATTCTTCATTTGTAAGAAAGCAATGATAATATTACCTTCTAGGGCTACTTTGAAGGTTGAGTCTGTACATGTAAAAGTCTTAGAATAGTTCCTGGAACTCATAGTAAGTACTCAGCAAACATTAGCCACCATTAAAAATAATTTCAGAACTAATAATAGTAGCACGCTCCTACATTGTAGTACATTGTATTTTCCAAAGATAACAATACTTCCCATCTCACCCGTTCTTCCACAGTGTGATCTTGCTACTCCTCACATCAAGAGGAGAGTCTAATTCCTCTTTCCTTGAATATGGGTTAGCCACCTGCTTTGGCTCATAGATTACAGTGGAACTTCCAAGGCATGGTCATAAGAAGTGAGGCCACTTGCTGGAATATTCATGCTTGGAGTCCTGGGATGACATGTGAGGGCTCTGATTATTCTGAGGCTGCCATGCTGGGGGTGGATGAGTGGGGGGAACCAAATCACTTGGAGAAGTTACATGGAGGCACTCCGGTTGACCATCCTAGTCTTCGATTCATCCCAGACCCGGCATGGGAGTGAAGGAGGCTCTAGGTAATTCTAACCTTCTGTTGTGGAGTCATCTCTAGCTTTCAAGTCTTCCCAGCTGGGGTCCCAGACATTGTGGAGAAGAGATACAGCATTTCTTCATGCCCTGTCCAAACTTCTCAGCCACAGAATTTGTAAGCATAATAATATAGTTGCTATTTTAAGCTGCAAAATTTTGGAGTAGTTTGTTATGCAGCAATAGTGGCTGGGACATACATCTTTCCAACTTCATAAATGTAATGACCATATGTCTTGTTCACTACTTAGTCTTCATCATCTAGCACATAGTAGCCCTCAACTATTTGTTGTTGAACAATATACCTCTCTCGCTGTCTCTCTGTCAAATAAATAAATAAAATCTTTAAAAAAAAACAGTTCCTTGTTGTTGGGCAACTGGATAGTTTTCCACTATTCTCAGTGATTCTACTTTTCAGAATAAATACCTGGAAGTAGAATTGCTGAGTCATAGAATCTTGCAAATGGTTTCTTTATGGAGATATTAAAATATTCAACTGCTATTATTACCCACAAAGAATTGTCTAGAAAGAGCCTGCCAAAGTTAAACCATCAATATGCACCTTAAAGAACTAACAGGTCCTGGGGCTCCTGGGTGGCTCAGTCATTAAACATCTGCCTTCTGCTCAGGTCATGATCCCAGGGTCCTGGGATGGAGCCCCGCATCGGGCTCCTGCTCAGCAGGGAGCCTGCTTCTCTCTCTCTCTCTCCCACTCCTCCTGCTTGTGTTCCCTCTCTTGCTGTATCTCTCTCTGTCAAATAGATAAATAAAATCTTAAAAAAAAAAAGAACAGGTGCTAATGAAATGCACATGACTGACTTATAAACCAGAATAGTGGCTTTTGAACAGAGTACCAATGTCTTAACTTTAAAACAGCTAGCCTTATGGTTTTCTACTTGATGTCTAGATGTCCAAAAAGTAGTTCAAAAGGGCCCATACGCCGTGTCAAGTATTTCTGCAAATCGAACTTATCTTACATGTTCTAGAATTAAGGCCAGATGCTAACAAGCATAATGAGTTTCATTTCTTTTGGTCAAACCTGTAAGTGACCCTGTGTTGCTGAAGCATTCTGATATTGAAGTCCTAGAGATTTTGAGGCATAGTTGCTATAGCACATACTATTAGCAGAACCACAGATCACTTTCTGTTGGAACATACCCCATCCATTATCTGACCAACTTTGACAAGATACAGTATGGTAGCCAAAATTTAGGGCCCAGTAGCTTAAGTGTCTAACTCCTTACTTAAATAAATTGCTTATTAGCATCACAGCTACATTAGTAATTTATATGCTTTCATAATATTACTGTGAGCACTTGCTGTTTTTTGATCTTTTGGTAAAACCCAGATTTTAAAGCAGAGCACACATTACTTAATGTAACTTGTTTGGTCATCAAAAACCTTTCAAATCATGTAATCTATATGGACAAAACAATATAAAACCATAGTGACAGATAGTTGAAAAATACAGATATGTACATGGTGATTACCATTTGCAGTTGCTCCCAATGCTGAGGAACATGTTGTTTATAAGTCTGAACTTAGAACAAAGGGAAAATGATCACTTTTTTTCATATCTAAGGTAGTTGGAAAAATCTTGCTTTTTTCTATTCACTGAAGAGTAAACATAATAGATTAAAAAACACTGAGTTTTGAGGTCAGAGGGGTCAGACTCTAGGTAGGTGATCTGGGACAGTCCCTGGACTTCTATGTACCTCATCTGTAATATTGGGATAATATTATCTCATAGAGTTCTGTGAGGACTAAATGAGTTAACATATGAAAGATCCAGTCATAATGGATGACACACTGGTGTTCAATGAATGTTAGTGGAATCCAAATTTATCTTTCTACATATCTGTCACTGGCTTTCATAACTGGGGCATCCTCTTCCTTGGAAAGTACTGTAAACATAATAATTCTGAAATTTTTCTAGCTACCAGATAGTTCAACCTTATGGGGATCTGCAATTTTGTCAAACTATCAGGTGAGATTACATCCCTCTTTACATTTGTTGTGTTACTGATAACCCAGGAAACACGACATTCGAAAACTACCTCATAACATGAGATACTAGATAGATGATGAATTGTGTCTATTTTGTCTTTTTTTAGTGTCAGTTCCAGAAGGTGACTTTTTCTGATTCTATTCTTTTTTTTTTTTTTTTTTTTTAAGGGACTGTGGCAGGGAGGGACAAGGGGAGAGGGAGAGAGAATCTTAAGCAGGCTCCATGCCCACTGTAGAGCCCGACTGGGGGCTCGATCTCAGACCTTGAGATCATGGTATGAGCTGAAATCAGGAGTTGGTGACTGAGCTGGCTGAGCCACCCAGGCACCCTCTGATTCTGTTCTTAACCTCTGACATTATATCATATCTTTTGGAACTGGTAGATTGCTATGCATCAATAATACCCCTGAATGAAAATGTAGTTACAAAGATATTACTGGAAGTCAACTTAGAATTCATTAGTTTTGTTATAATTTTCATTTTACTGGTTAAGAAACTGATGTCCAAATAGGTCAAATGCCTACAGGATGAAGCAGAAGCAAACTTAGTAATCATGTAACAAGATGCTTTCATTTTATGTATTTGGAGGGCTAGAGATTCACTGTGGTAAAACAGAGGGACTAGCTCTTGGGAATCATGTTTCCTATTCCAGCGTATTTCTCAACGTCTTTCCTGTGATTTTATAAGCCATAAATCTGATATCACATCAATGATAAAAGGTAGATACCTAAATGCTAATGGAGAAAATGCCTCTCACTAGGTTTGAATAAGGTCTCTATGAAAATATTGGGCAAGATTTAGTGAGTCCTCTTGCTATAAAATGAATTATGAAGTAAGACATTTTGTGTTAGAACATAAGGTGACTTTACAGTGACAAGTCTTCAGGTGATTGCAATAATCTTAGTGTCCTTTGTATACTTTTTCATTTTGTCTTGAGTCTTAAATCCCAACAAAGTCACTGGAATAACAACAAAATGAAGTCAGTTCCTGGATAGATGTGAAGCTCAAGTTGACTCCTTATATGGACAAAGCATAGTGATGCTCACATCTGTCTTTGGACAACAGGAGCATAAAAATGTACATTAAAGTCAATAAAAATTAGATTTGTTTATTTTCACAAAAAAGATTTGATATTGTCTTGCTTACATAGACACTGAAAGCAAGTATGTATTTATATGTGAAGGGTTTATACATTTTCTCCTTTTTCTGGAAGTGAATTATTATGTTTTTTTTAAATTATTTGAGAGAGAGAGAGAGAGAGAGAAAGAATGAGCACATTCAGGGGGAGGGGCAGAGAGAGAGAGGGAGACAAGGTGACTCCCCGCTGAGCATGGAGCCTGCCTCAGGGCTTGAATCCAGGACCCTGAGCCTAAATCAAGAGTTCGATGTTTAACTGACTGAGCCACCCAGGTGCCCCTGGAAGTGAATTATTTTTAGAGATTTTTTTTTTCTGAGCTCCCTCAGCAAAATGCTATCAGATCAGAACAACTTACTAGTTACCTTTGTCAACTCTATAGCAAACAGGACGGAATATACTGTGACCTTAGTGCGGAGACCTCACCCTGGGTTAAAATCAACTGATTTCTTTAATCATTTTTTTCTATTTATTATTATTTTTGGTTATAGAACCTTATCATAAAGCAGAGGGAAACTTACATTGTTTTACTCCCGTAGTTCTCATGAATTATTTTCCTAGCATGCTTCCTATTTAAAAAAGTGAGTGAGGCAAGGACCCCCTTTCTGGATGCTAATTTTAAACAACTTTAACAGTGCAGAGGGCCAAGGTGGAAGTGAGGATTTTACGAAGGCGATTAAACATAGTTATATATTTATTCTTTGAGGTAAAGGGACTAAAAAAGGAAAAAGAAAAGATAGATTATTTGCCAAAAAATGTTTGTCAGTAGATTGTTGCCAAAGAGCTGCCTATAATATCGAAAATACTGCTCAACTGCTTTGAATCTGTTCCAAGCTTCCTGATGTCGACCCCCCCCCCGCCATCCCTGTCCAGGTGACCCATGGTGTGTGTTTGTTAACTGCCTGGGAGTAGGGAAGGAGATTGTGATGAGGAAAGGGGATAGAAATAAAAATGTTTTATTTGCAAAATAGCTTCCATTCGATATTTCCCACATTATGTAGATGAAAGCAAATAAATTGGAAGACCACAATAAATGATCTCAGGATATTGAAAAGGAAGGTTGTTTATAATAGAAAAGCCACTATAGCTTTTAAGTCATCTGGTAGGTTTCTCTTTAGGTGGCCGAGTGTTGGAAGCAACTTACTATCTAGTGACTATTATTGCTAGATCTCAAATAATGATATACAAACAAAGCCTAACAATTGCGAGCTTCTCTGGTTGAAGCCCTAAAATATGTTTATGTGATGACAGCAACATGGGAAAAAGTTGGCTATGGGTATTTTTACTTTTTGGCAATATTGTGTCAAATATCCAGTTGGATTTTCTTCAGGCTGAGTATTTGACTACTAAGGGCTGGAAGGGAGGGAAAGTGAGAGTGAGGGTGAGAGAGAGAGGGAGGGAGAAATTGTTGGGAGGTACAGATTATTTCGTCCTGATCTTGAGCAACAGGTGGTGGTAGAGTCTCTTTGGCTGTATTTGATTGAACCATAAGAAATTGCTGTTTTTCTTGACCACAATGCTTAGATATCAGCAGGTTTATATAGTGCATTGTATTAGGTAATAGTGAACGTGTATGCTCTCATTCTTTATTGGTTTAACAACTATTTATTGAATCCCACCTTATATAAGAGAGTGAAGGACCAAAGGCTCTTCCACAGCCCCTTGGCCTGGGACTAGCGCATTTATTTCTTGCCTTTTTGATGCAGTCCTGCTAGTCTTTAAGGTTGGGCTCCAAATCACTTTCTCTGGGAGTTAGTGTTCTGTTTCCTTATGTTTTTGCTCTGTAGGGTTCCTGATTTTTACATAAGGGTGATTAACTCATACATATAATTTTTGTCTTACTTTTCCATTTAACCTGAGAAAGATATTCCATGTCATAAAATTTTCATAACTACATTTCAAAGGCTATAAAATATTCCTTTAAGTGGATAGTTTATTAGCCATTCTCATATTTGGAGGATGTTTAGGTAGTTGGGTTACTGTCTTTGTGCATAAAGTTTTTTTCTGTTATTTCAGGTTATTTCCCTTTGGATAAAGTCCCCAAAGTGGACTTACTTGGTCAAAGGGCATGAACATAGAAAAATCTCTTGATACGTGTCAACTAGAAATAGCTGTATTTTTAATACTGCTTGATATATGAAGTTTGACTCCTCATCAGTCACAGGATATGTTAAAAACAGTTTAAAATGACCTGCAGACATGGTGGTCCAGAACTGTATTCAATGACAATGTCATAGTCTGGATAAAGGAAAAGGTTTGGAGTTGCTGGTATCAAGAGAACCACTAGCTTTTCTCAAAGGGAATAACCTCTGAATAAGCTGATACCAAAAAGAAAGACCAAGTTCCCAATGCATACAAGATTGCTTAAAGTTCTGTTTGTAATTATTTTGCCTTGAGGAAAGAGGAAAAAGGAGACCAAGTGTCAGCGTATGTTTAGGTAATTTTCTAAAGAACAAGTTACAACTTTCACACCTTGGGAAAGAAGAAGTAAAAGACAGAATCTGGTTAGGTTTAGATAGTGTGTTTTGGCCTAAAGTATATGGTAAATCAGAGATAATTTAGTACCGGTCAATAATATCTATCAAGCACATTTTAAAATTCCCATGCATTTACTATAATGTTTTTCCCTAAATAAGATAAAACAATGGAACTAATGCTAATTAGGCTCTAACTTCTTTGGGTCTGAGAGAAAATAAGCCAGTGAGAAAAAGTGCCTACATCAGATGTCATAGCATTAGATGAGAAGGGCAGTGGAGAACTTGGGGAGAGACAAGGGAGCCACAGAATCAAGGAGTGGCTGCTGTGTATGTTGGCCACTGCTTGTCCAGATGATGCTTTGAGACAGCTTACCCTAAAATCCGGAAATAGGGCCAGCAATAATCAAGGGTCATTAACATTATGTGGCTCACATCATTAACATCACATGGCTCACAGCCACATCCAACAAGGGGAAATGCCTGAGCGGTGAGAATACCCTGCCTTGGGGCCAGGGTAAAGCATCAGAAGACAGGTGGTTGTCGAGACCTCTCAGAGCCACTTCTGTAGAAAGAAGTATAGTTGTTTGGAGCATGGACTCCAGATCTAGATAGTTTAGATTAGAAACTGGGGGCCACCCCTTACTAACTGTGTGACCTTGGACGAGTCTATGCTTTAGTTTACTCATCTGTAAGATGGGGATAATAATAGTCCTTGCCTCTGGATGGCTGTGAAGATGAAGTGATTTAATACCCACCAAGTGCGTACAATGGTGCTTGGCATGTAGTAGGTACTGTTTACTTCTCCTTCCCTTTACTTTTTCGACCCTAAACATCCAAATAGGTTACAGGAAGCTTCTAGTTTGTTTTAAATGTGTACATTTAACAAATGCACATTTTACACATACAGTACAATGTCTGTATGGATATCTTCACTTGGGGATCAAGTCAGAGTCTAAACCCAAGGTCCTCTGTGATGTGAGATATGACAAATGGGCCTCTGGGTGCAAAGCCCTGGCATTTATGCCATTGCTTTCTTCCGAGAGTGCTCCACTCAACTGCACCATTTGTTGGACTAGGTAGCAACTTTGGTAAAGTGTCTCTACCTCCCCAAATTTTCCAGCTGTTTCAGAGTAGCCATTTAGAGCAGAAAGTATATTGTTGAGGCTCTGTGCATTAGCACTCTTGAGATCTGGATGACTAAGTGGTATGGAGCATTGAGTTCAGAACTGGGGAGAAAAGCAGCCAAATTGGGTTCATTCATGGAAAATTCAGGGTTCTTTTGGTGCCCTGATGCTGTGTGGTTGAATGGAAGACCAGACACTGGCTATAGGAAATAATGCAGAACAAGAAGACAAAGGGTTTCTTTTGTTTCTATTCTGGTCAGAGGAAACTGAAGAATCCAAGACTTAATACCAGGTACCCCATACTTTGGAAGGCAATCTGGAGTAGCTGTGCTTGAAAATTTCCACTTCTGGGTTAAAAGTAGGAGATATGACAGGTCCTACTTTGGAATTAGACATTCGAAAGAATATTATAAAACTTCATACCTGTTTATAAGGTCTTCACAGAACTTTTGGTCAGATGTGCAAAAATCCTTGTGAATTGAGAAGAGAGGTGCCTGAAACAGGGCCCAAGAAATCCTGGGCATTTTTGATATTCCAGCGACCAGATATCAAGGAGGGGTGTGTTATTTCATCTCTGAAACATGAACACCTAGAGTTGTAACAAAGAATTGCTGTTGACTTTAGGTCACTTGTATGTAACTGTAGTAAACTTAAGCCCCTTTACTTCCCTTGACAATTCCATTTAACCGTTATGTAAGCTCTTTTCATAGCTTCCTCCCCTCTTGGATAATCATTTTTCCTTGTTTTTCAGGATCACTGTTTCACAATAAAGCATCTAATTATGAGATGCCAAAACTATCATTGTCATGTTGTTTTTCTTTAATATATACTGATATATTAAAAAAACAAATTTATAAACAATGTTGGTTTTTACCGAAATTATTTTTTGACAGTAAAATAGATTCTAGTAGACCTGAAAGATGTAATTACTTTCAAGATGACTGGAGATTGAGTAAAAACTTAACTATCTGATTCCAGTGATCTTAGCTATGTGCGAAAAGAAAAATTGCAAAATGTGAGCTGAGAAGATTCAATTAAAATTCATGGCAAAACTTCACTGGGAGTGAGTCAAATTGGAAAATATTGTTGAAGCCGCAGCAGAAATGTGCATTATGCCTCTAGGGGTCATTCATTTGAAATCTTTCTCACACACACATGCCATATACATAGATTTTTATCTGTTCCAAGTATATTTGAGCTCATAGAAAGTGTGTGAAATCCCCTCAAAAGAGACTTTCTTCATTGTTCTCGAGGGTTATTTCTACTTTGGTCTCACATGTGCTCTCGACAGGTAGTTCTTTCAGCTGTTGAGATCACTCAGTTGGTGTGCTGCTTTGTGTCTGACGGGAGGGGTAACAAAACAACCTCAGAGATAAGGACTAGTTGGAGCAATCATGGAAGATGCTGGGAAAGATTAAAGACAACTGGAGAATTTGCTGGAAGAGCATGAAAAATAAATTGCCTGAGTGAAGTACTGATTAATGAAGCCAATCCTAGAAACCAGCTAAGATTGTTAAAGATTATTCTTAAGTACTTTTAGGAGTGCTTCTTTTTAAAGTTTGTGTATGCAGGGAAATTGTATTGTAATATTACTTCTCCTTTAAATTTAACTTAGAAATACATTTTTTATTAGACTTAAAAAAAATTGGAATACACTCACTGTTGCAAGATTCTGACTTCATTCCTTATGTCTTGCCAACAGCCTTCTGAACTGTGAAAGTTACATAGTAATCTGAAGAATACTTTAATGTAGTGTCAAGAATTATCCTTGAAGTTAATAATTAACATACACTGACGTGTATTAATTAACTTTTCTTCATGGGCTATATTCTCACAAATCCAACCAGTATTTTTTATCAACTGATCAACAGAAAGCTTTGTTCATGAGAAGATGTAAGCAAAAATTCTGTGGGCTAGAAATATTTAACTTGAGCATATTTATAGAATATTGGAATTTCTGAGATGAAGGTCTTATATCAATATACACTTTAATTTAGGTGTGGGCAAAGAGAACAGAAGGTGGCTAAATTTAAGTGTATAAGTTGGTGTGTGTATTCTTTCTAGATGTGAGGAGAAGGAATAAATAGAGTTTTAGGAAAATAGATGCTCTTCCACTTCCAAACACTGTGTTTCATATGAAAGTAATTTTTCAAGAAACTGTAAGTTATAAATCTTTAGCTTATGGCTACAGCAAGGGCTTCAGCTAAAACCCCAACTATGTACTCTCTGAGATTCCAGCATATCTAATAGGCTTGTCATTTGCTTATCTGGGGACTATTTGAAAAAAGTCCAAGAAGCCTCCTGAGAAGAAGTGAGTCATTCTAAGGAAAAGTCATCCTAAAGCAGTGAAAAGGTTGAGAAACAAAGACCTATATGAACGAGGGGGTAGTTTTGTGTGTGTATTGCTCATCTTTGTCTTCCACGTGTCCTTATTTTTCTTGGGGATTGTGCCAGATCCCATGTATAAGATTCAAAGTGAAGCCAGTAAGAGATTTTTCACTCAAATGTCTGAGATACTAGTGAGTGTAACGTGGCACCATTTTGTGATTCAATAGCAAGAGTGTGTGAGGAAGTGAGGCCTTTGTATGCACCTGAGCATGTTGTGTGCAGTGCACAGCTCTGGCATGGGGGTCCATCATGTGTTGACTCAGAGGCAAGGGCCCTCAGAGGAAGTATTCTCTCCACTTCAGTAGGGAGACCCCTGGCGTTGGAGGGGACATCTTGAGCTCTTGAGAATGCCACAACTTTGACAGGATGCAGCTTTGATGTAGTACGTGTCTTGGGGCGTGGAGAACTTGAGACATTGGAGTGGTTTTGGAGACTTAATTGCCTCACTTACAGTCTGAGGCTGTTACTTATGCCAGTAGTAGGAGAAGCAGTAGCGGGCAGGGTGCTGTGTGGGAGCGAGGAGGGGTTGGGTGTGCATCCCCTGAAGATAGCCAGCAGGGACTCCAGATTCGTAGGTGGAAAACTGAACTGAGGGAGAGAGTATGAAACTAAAGAAGAAAGTATTTTGTGACTTCTACCCCTACATGTACACTTTCAGCTCTTGTGGCTTTTGGAAAAGTGGATGTTTTGCATTATAATCATTTTATATTTCAGAAATAAAAACCAAGAACTTATTATTTGGTAATAAAGAATATAATGATCGTTATTTATTGAATGGCCAGTAAGTGTCAGGGAATATCAACATTTCCTTCCATGCTAGTACAGAGACTGCTAGTATAGTTTCTTCCTGAGGGCTGATAGGAGTCCAGATTTGAAAGGGTGGTGGTGCAGGGATGGCTGAGATTATCAAGGCTGCTATATGGATAGTATTTCAGGCAACTGTGTCCCTTCTGTGCATACATGTCCGCTCTGTGTGGCCACCTCATTTCTACTACAGTTACTTTTCAAATCAGGGACTTAACCCATTCTCAGAATGTATGTGTATTGTCTCTTCCCTCTAATCTGTAACTGCTTGGAATGATTCAGTAGGTGCCCTTTTACCCATCCGGTAGATGGCAAAGTTGAGGTTCATCGGAGTCAAACAAATTGCAACTGTGATTCAGTGGAGGAACAGCGACATGACTGAATCATCCATCTAGTTCTCTGATTTGGCAAATCTTCAAGCTGTGGTTGATTCTCTTGACTCATCCTCATATCTAGCTTTGTATAAATGTTATGAAGATGACTTTTCAGTCCTGAGAAAGAACGTGGCCTCTAATTGAGGTCTGTTTCTTTATGAAGCAAGACGACATGGGATTTACCACAACCATGGAGAAATGTGAACCCGAGTTTGGTTTCTTGCTATGTCCATCTATTAGAATAATTACTTTGTTCTTGTTGTTGTTATATTTGTCTATATACAAACAAATGGAAAAATTTTATAAGAATTATACATGGGTATCATCTCTTATGCAAACACATCATTAACAGGAAAAATTATGGGAAAGAAGATTGGGTAAGAATACAAAGTGATTCATACTTGGCTTTGGAAAAGCTAGAGATCCTAGCACATAACCAAATACTGCTCTATCTTGCTATTTAGCTGTCACATGTGTGATTTTCATTGTCTAATTAAATTATAGACTCCCTGAAGGTAAACATTGTCACTTATTCTTTGTTTGTACTCTTCATAGTGACTTAGTGCAGGGCAAACAGAGTGGACAACCATGAAATTGTTTTTGTATTGAAATAAATACTTAAAACGAATCTGATCCTTAATTCCTGATAAGGCATGGGTTCTAAAACCACCCCCTACATCCATTTATTTGACCTCAAAAGTGATCATATGCAGGAAATGACGTTATCCCCTTGTCCTGCAAGGTTTGGACCATATGTCAGCTTTTCCAGGAATCCTTTCCAGGCTCCTCACTTTGGGATGGATGCATTCTCTCTGTGTTCTGTAGATACTGAATTTGAGGCATTTATCTCATCATTTTAAAATTGATTTGATTTGCCCGTTTTCTCTATGGGCTTGAGAGCTTGAGGGCAAGAATCACAATTTTCTCTGCACCCACAGTGCTTTCCCCAAGTCCTACTACTTGCTACGTAATAGGTGCTCAGTAAACTTAAGTGTGAATGACTGGTCCTCACAGTCCTTTTATAAATGACAATTCATTTATATCTAGAAATATACTCATTTCCCAGTGGAAACATTTATTTTTAAATGGCCGAACCAGCTCTGCACTAATATGGAGTCACTAAAATCCATTAGCTCTGATTTAAATACAATGTGAGACAACTCTTAAAGAGGGAACCATAGGAATTAAACGCAAGTCCTCAGTATGACCATACTGCTGGGATATTATATATTCCTATCTCCATTGGCTTCTTCCATTCTAGATGGCACTAGGGGGCTCTCACATTCTGTGTGCATGGGAATGACTGAAAAAAATGAGAAGTCAACAGTTCTGTGATGTATAAATGTGACAATATTTATTTGAATCTCATCTAGAGCTGTTATGTAAAGGAACTGCTACTGTCTGACTTTTATTTTTATACCTAACTTAAGTGATAAGACTGCTTGAGGATGTATTTCTTCTCTTTCTCCCTCTTGTCCAGCATCCTCAGCATCTATGGTTTTCCATTCATTGTCATGACACATTGTTTAAGGTTGATCCTCCTTGAGTCCTTTTTCATTTCTGAGATAATAGAAATCTGTTAATAATATGTATTAATAATAGAATATTTTAAACAAAAATATTTAGATAATATTTCCTATACAGCATATTTACTGATTTATAAAAGTAACCTCAAATGGGTCTATTGTTTGATTCTGTTTTTCACAGTTAGGAGACATTTGATAACTACATTATCATGGCTGTATTCTCAAGTATCTGGGTGTTACCCTTGAATTGCCAGAATGGTTTCCTGGATCTGTATGTGGTTCTGACCTTTGGCCTGTAAAACACAATATGACTGTATGATTTTGGTTCTTAGTATAAGTCAAATATGTGCTTCCATATCCACATTCTATGTATCGAGAGATGTTTCTTCTTCATTTATAACAGCTAAGAATTATAATTGCTAGTATTTTCTTGAAGCTTAGCAATAGGATAAGTGCTAAAGAGTTGTGTTGGTGCAGCTTTTGCTGTAGCTAAGTTTATGAGTTATAACTCCTAATCCAAATGAAATACAATTTTATTGGAGGTAGATCTGCAAGTGGGAGAATGACTATTAATTCTGCAATTCCAAAATAACTAATGTACTTGGTTTGAAGCCAGGTACACTGTGAGTTCTGGATTTAAGTGCTCTCATGGGAAATACAGAGAGAGATTTTAACATATGGATTCTCAGAAGAAAATGCAACTATTCCGTACAAGAAATATTGAGTTATTCTTAGTACTTTTTAATGTGTGGTTGACTATATATTTTTGAGTGGTGCCATTTTTAACACTTGGCAATTCAAGCCAAAGATCTTCATTTCCTGGGGTAATTTTAATAACTTACCCATTCATACAGCAAGCATTTAGTAGGGATTGATGGTAATGCCCTGACTTGATTTGATGAGAAATGCAAGGAAGGTAGAAGCAGGATCTGTCTTCATTGGATTTACAATACTGTTGCAAAATAAAACTGATACATGCTTGTGTGTGTGTGTGTGTGTGTGTGTGTGTGTGTGTGTGTGTGTGTGTACAAAATGGTACTGAATGTTCATGTATTAAAAAATTCCCATCAATTCCCTACTATGTGTGATGTAGGCAGAGGTTTTGTAACACATGCCTTGGAGAAGCTCACAATCTGATGGTATATGTGTGGGGCAGGTTGGCAGGAAGGGTGATAATCGAGGGATGAGCCAAACATCTGAGTTGTCATGAGAACGCTGTGGACACAGCTACACAGTCTGCCTGTGAGAACTGAGAGGAGGCTTCAGAGAAGAATGGGAGTTTGAGGAGGTTCTTGAAAAAACTATAGCCAAGTTGGGTGTGTACACATACACGCTGAGAGAGGGCAAAGAAGAAAAGAGGTTCCTGTGGGGTCAGAAGGGCTCCTTTGAGAACTGAGCTACATCTTGCAAGAAGTTTATATATCACAATGAGAAATATTTATAATTTCTATTATTGGATATAAGCATGACCAAGAGAGAAAAATGGCAAGGAAGCCCAGGCAAGAAAATTCTCAGCGGCAGAGTTGTAAGAGGTGGAAATATGTACACAGAAGGAGAGTGGTCCACTTAAATGCAGGTCCTTTTACTAGAAAGAGATCAAATTAGATGGATTTAAGAATAAACAGCATCTGACTGGAGGGTTGGGTCCAATGAGAAGTGAAAGCTGTGTAAAAGATACAGAACATTACATGTGTGCTAGTTATTCTAGGGTGAGGCAGCATAGTATATTGGTTAAATGCATAGACTGGGTTTGAATCATGACTGTTCCTCCCTGGATGTGTGACCTTGGGAAAATTATTAATCCTCTCTCTGCCTTAGTGTCCTCATCTATAAAAAATGGTAAGTGATAGTTCTTACCTCATAGGGTTGTTATGAGGATTAAGAGGGTTGATATTTTTAAGTGCTTAAAGAAAAGTCTGGCACATTAGTACATATATTAAATAAAAAGATATTCAGTAGGCAATAGAAACTATTATGGGTTTTTAAGCAGGGGATGATATAATAAAATAATGTATGAGGAAGTTCATCCTGGTAATGATATACAGGATAGACTAGAGTTAAGGAAATTTCTGGAGGCTGGAAGATGAGATGGGACAGATTTCATGGATATCTGGATAAAGACCGTGGGGGCTTGGAGCAGGGTAGAGAAAAACTACGATCCAAACAGAGGACATAGTTCAAAGAAAGAAAGAGCTGTTAGAACTTGGATGGCGGTGGGACATGCGGATGTGCGTTGTAGCCAAAGATGACTCCAGTGTTGAGGTTTTGAGAGACTGGGAAAACATTGTGCCATAGACAACAAATGGGGGAAGTTCTGCATGGATGGACCTCAAAGCTTAGTAAATGAAATCTACTGCACTTAGCTTAAATTTGCTCAAATAATAATAATCATTAGCTAGAATTTCATCTTCCTTTGTGCTTTTGTGCAATTCTTTTGCCATCTGTTCTAGGAAAAATTCAGGATGTCATTGCTTTTTGAATGGAAAACAAATTCTAAAAGGAGAGATTTCTTATAATCTGTATTTCCCAAGAATTTAACTAAATTAAAAATAAAACAAAGATAAGGAAGAATTTAACTTTGCAACCACTTGGAATTTTACAGAATAAAATTGGAAAAATTGTTATTGAAAAATTATTTTTAGTTGGGAATTAAAAAAAAAACCCAATGAAACAAAATAAAACAAAACAAAAACTAGGTCAAGAAATGACCCTGAGGCAAAGTCTTAAATCTTAAAGGTCAATAGGTCACTGTACTTTAAAAACTGTAATTATAGCTCTTAATTCTTCCACAGGCTTATCGTGTCATGTTAAGGTTATTCACTCCCATATACCATGGCCCATAATGTCACTCGAGGTATCCTTATGGCTTCTCCAGGTATTAAAGAAGCTTGATATGTTTTTGTTTCATTAATCTTTTCTCAGAGGCCAGTGATGAGTTCATCTGACTCTTTTCCATCAAGTTGAAAATTCTTTTCAATTAAAAACTCATCTCTACAGATGGTATTAGCATTAGAAGAGGCCTATTCTGTCTAAAATAACAAATATTGAGATATTTCAAGAATAGCTCTATAAATCATTGGAAATAGAGTTGACTAAAGAGTTTCAGTTGTGTGTGTGTGTGTGTGTGTGTGTGTGTGTGTGTGTGTGTGTGTTTAAAATGAGTAAAAGTTGCATGGCCCCTATGTTTTATTGTTGCTAGAATGGATGGGTTTCATCTCAGTGCCTGCGCAATTTTTTTGCACATTAATGTGAAATATTGTGAATGTTTTAACCAAACTATCAGCTATGAAATACTTTATCCAAAACATTATGATTACAAAGGCGATAATAGAAACAGTTTAAACCAGAAGAGAATGCTCTGTTAAAGAGGACTAGAAAGACCATTTATTGAATAGTATGGATTTCTTCCAAGGCCCTGTGTGCAGAAAGCATGCAATGCGTGAATAATTCATCTAGAAATTCTATCATGAAGTTGTATCAGTTTCCACAGTAAAACCTGGCCATGGAGGAGGAAAATACATCAACATCTGTGACAAGCTCTATGAAGAGACAGTGGCAAAGCCTTTCAGGCACCAGGAGCAAAGCAAAATATAATAAATTCACTTAAGTGTCAAATTTGTGTCGGCTGAATAATGACACCATATGTCTGGGTTGCTATGTCACCATAGGCTGCTCTGAAAAAACACATGGCTTTATAGAAACGGCTGTCAGCCTGGGGACGAAACCTTGCTGGCTACTGCCTTTCCGTCCAAGAAAATGTAGTCTGCCCAGTAAGCGCAGGGTCCGATGATCAGAAATGATTGAGTTTGTTTTGTTTTGTTTTGTTTTAGCCAATTTGTCTGCACCTAGAGTGAGTGTGCTTTTACACTTGGCATGTATAGTTAGAGAGGCTGTCTTAGGTGTGTTTCTTCACATCCTTCCAGTGAATTGGAGCACAGCTTTGAAACTCATCAGTTGGCCTCCTCTGCATGGGTCTCAGTGATACAGCTTATCTTCGTAGAGCTCTCTGAGCAACCATCCTCACAGGATTTTATAGACATTGTTCCACTAATTGCCTCGCAGCATCCCCAGGAGGAATCAAGGACTCAGATATTAGTTTACTCCTGGGCAAAGTGAGGCACAGAAAGGTTATGGTCACAGTAGCTCTTAGGAGGCATGATTCTGGAAACAACTCAACATGCCAGGCAGTCGATCAGACATGGCAGACACTCTTTATGGGAAAGAGGATTTGTCCTTCTCTTCTGGGCCCCTGTCTCCGTTCTTCTGTCATGCCCGGTGCTGGCTAGATGCCCACTTTGTGGCTGCTTCACCATTCCAAAGGTGCTGCTCAGCAACCATGTGAGTGGGGACTCCACAGTTTGCACAACGGGACGCTATTACCAGAGTTTTCATGCTTGGCCACAGACCCCAATGTCTGGCAAGTATGTCCTGGGTCACTGCTCTAACAAGCCTGGGGCTCTGCAGAGCACACAGTGCCAACACACACACAGACATCTGCAGCCCAATCTCAGTTGCACACGCGGCTTTGTCTGTGTCTTGATTTTGCACCACCATTAGTCCAATGGTACTTACAGGAGACTGTGGCAAAGATAAAGCACCTGGAATGGGTGATAGTTTTAATCCCAAGGGCGTAGGTAGGACCAATGTGTGAATGGATCTCTTACAAGGAAAATTGCCTAAGTATTCATTTTCCACGGAAGAGCCTCCCACCCCTCCCCGCCAAAGAATTTAAAACCATTAAATTAACTTTTAAACAATGACCATTTTAAGAGTGGTTCTCCCCAAACCACTCTCTGAATCACTTGGAGAGCCTGTGTGTGTGTGTGTGTGTGTGTGTGTGTGTGTGTGTGTGTGTGTGTGTGTGTGTGTGTGTGTTTGTACCTTCAGAGACACTAATTAGCTGGATCTGGAGCATAGCCTGGGATGAAAACACAAAAAGCAAGAAAACCCCTTCCCCAGGTGAAG
This sequence comes from Zalophus californianus, assembly GCF_009762305.2. Taxonomy (NCBI): domain Eukaryota; kingdom Metazoa; phylum Chordata; class Mammalia; order Carnivora; family Otariidae; genus Zalophus; species Zalophus californianus. The sequence goes on from NC_045598.1 coordinate 130,263,555, forward strand.
ATGTGAAGTCAATGATTCTTCTGAGGCTTGCACATGCCCTAGTTCCTCTGGCCTTGCCCCTCGAGAGTAGAAAACATTGAGTGCAACGTGAAACAGATAAAAAAGATTTGCGGTTTCCTGACCAGACAGAGGTGTTTTCCATTCAGCAGTATGATGTAAAGAAATGGAGAAGATAGTATGAATTCAGCGGTTTAGACCCAGTGGGAAAAGCAGAGTTTCAGGCGTGTAAAGGGGGCCTGGGAGCAGCCATGAGTAGGATGGTTCTGATCGGTTCCCTCCTTCCACCGCCGTCCCAGGTGTTGGCGGTGACAACACAGTTCTCTGTCGGCTGCTTTACCATCTCTTGAAATCAAAGGACAGAGCTTGTGCAGAGGCAAGATGGCCACGCACTGAGAAGGACAGCCTATTTCTCTACTTCCTAGAGCCGGGCTGCACCTGTGACTGGGTATGTCAGAAGCAATGTGGTCTCAGTTCTTAGTCTACACCTTTGAAAAGACTGGCTGCTTACACTTCTCTCTTCCAACACTAACTCCGGGTTTCTCCCTCTTCAAACCCAACTGCCATTGAGAAGAAGCCTGAATCACATGGAGAGGGTGCATCCATGCATTTTGTTCAACAGTCTTAGCCAAGCTCCTGGCCAAGAATCAGTATCAATGGTCAGTCATGAGCATCGATCAAGCATCTTGGGAATTCCAGCCCCAGATAACTGCAGCCCAGTCAACACCGAGTAGAGCAGAAGTACCACACAGGTGAGCCCGGTCAACCCCCAGAATCACAAGAATTAACAAGGGAGTCGGTGTCTTATGCCGTTAAGTATTGGGGCAGATTGTTATGCGGCCATAGATAACTAAATGAAGGGTCAGTGTATTCTCCAGTCCACAGCTATCTGAAGGTAAGAAATTTGATCAAAATTACAATTTCAACATAGTATTTCTGGCTGTACTTTTCACTTACCATGTGGTAACTCCATCCCCTTCGTATTCTTCCCATATAATTTCTCTAAGGGATATCTAGAACATACAGTCAGTCAACCAGCCCATTTGGCCACAGTGTGGCATTGGGTATATTTTTTTATTCTTACTCTGATGACCTGTCTGCTCTCAGGTGACATCTCTTTTCTCTGATGACACAGAGTAGCAGCCTGGCCCCAGTGTCCCTAAAAGCAGCATTGCTATCGATGGCCACAATGACTGAAGATGACCATGGACCTGTTGATGCCCAAAGGTGAAGGCCCTGGGATGCATATGGAGGTGCCATCTCCGTCAGTAATGTGGCCACTGGTGCCACTGTGGCTGATACTTTAGGTTCATAAGGTCCCATGGGGATTTCAGGAAGCAGTTTGTTATTGTAATTGGTGAGGTAAGTGCTCATATCCTTATACTTAATAATTGTTTGTTCAGTTAAAATAAAGAGTTGAGTCATTCTGTTTAGATTTTTTATTACTTTTTGGTGGGGAGAATTCAAATAATCTAAATGAAGAACGCTGTATCAGTGTTGCTAAAGTTGAAACATTTAGGCTTCAGAGAGACTGACTAGACAAATTGCTATAATAGGATGAGGATGCTTCTCAGTCAGGTTTTCCTCAGCAGGAATGCATGCTTTATTTGGGTGAGCTCAAGTATTTGAGTTGCTTTTTATTTTCAATAATATGAGTAGGAGAAGAGAGATTTTCCCTTTGGACTCCACTGATAACCATAACAACATCCCAGCCTTACAAATAGGAAATATGTAAGACACAATGAGTGGAAACCCTGAGGAGAATAGATTTGAGTCTCTAATGTAGTAATTAGTTAAATGTTTGATATCACACTTACCACACCAATATTTTGGGATTATTTCTGGGAGATGGTTTTATGTACTTTCTTTTTGTCTGTTCTAAAGGGACTGTGTCTCCCTCCAGGACTGAGGTTGAAACAGATGAAAGATATATGAAGTATGTGATCATTAATTGAAAACATGAGGATAAATACAAATTTAATGAGATAGGAAAATGGAGGAACAGGGAGGAATGAATACGCACTGAGCAAGAGGATATCAAGGTGGAATTGTGTCTGAGTTTATGTTGTGGGACAGCTTGATTCTCTTGCATGTGGCTTTGGAAAATTGGAGGAAAGGAGAAAGTCCACGTTTCCTGGGCATCTAGGCATCGAGAGATTAATGGGGAAGTAAAGGGGAACTTTTATGCCTGAAACAGAACCCTCTTTTGATGTTCTCTTTTGAGATACTAAAAGAAACCAGATCAGCAAAGGATTCTACTGACTGATTCGGGTACTTCCTATAGTAATGTGATGATTGGACAATGATTAATCCCCTGTGCCAATGATGCATTTTCAGTGTCATGAAACATCTTAGGAAAGTTAAAAAGAAAGAACTGACTTCCACACTTTTTTTTAAACCAAAAATAAAGTTATGGGGTCCATGTTCAAAAAGTTAAACGCTAAGGTTGGAGAATAATTGCTAAATAGTTCTGAAAGTAAATTGAGTTCCTCTGAGTTATGTTAAACTTGGTAATTTTCATAGTAGGGTATAAATAGGTCCTTGCTTAGTTGGCTGTTGTTCCTCATAATGAACATCTGGTTAAATTCTTATATACAAATATGGAAGAATTATATTTTTTGGAGATACTGTTCTAGGAGTCCATCTGACACTTGGAACTCTCTTTAACCTGCCAAAGATACTCTGATAAGTCTCGAATTTTGAGACTCACTTTGTCAGACACGTTGGCAAGAGGCCCATGCTTGAGGAGTAGACCTTTTAGATGTAGGACACCTTAGCCAATTTGGAAGATTTTGAATTTTTTTTGGAACAATGAAGTCGAGTTCTAAACCCTTTCCCCACATGTTATAAATATTAACAATGAAGGTAATGTGGGTGGTGGAGATTTTTTTTTGAAATGTGGATTTCAGTATTGGCTGAGATAATAAAGTCATTCACTGAGAAACAGAAGAGGAGGTTGTTCTAATTTTACATTTGCCTTATTTCTCATGAAGGAAAAAGGAATAAGAAACAGCTTCTGCATAGTAATCAAGTTTATAGAGTCAATACCAATGGATATAATGGGTTAGGCCAAATTACACAAGTATTCATAGTTTGAAATTTTAAGAAGGCACATTGCTTACTATTTAAGGGGGCAGGTTTTATGGTCAGATTCCCTGGGCTTAAGCAATACCCGGCCACTTCCAAGCTTTGTGAACCTGAGACATACAGAAGTGAAGCAACTTGTCCAATTTTCTCTCCCTAATGCCTACTAGGTTAATAATAATACTTAACTCATGAAATAGTTGTGAAGATTTATTTTAGTTCTTGGTTTCATACCTTGGGCAAAATAGCAAGTGCTCAATAAATATTAGTGGTTGCTATCATTATTACTGAGTGGAAAGAAGTACCCATGAACAAATTTATGCACTCAGGGAGAAAAATAAAAATAATTCCTCCTTTGTTCACATTTTCTAGTCTCTTTTAGATACTAAAAAGGAGGATGAGGGGATTGGGAGAATTTCCGTCATTATACATGTAATTTTAATGAATTATTCCCGAAATGAGACTCTTAACTTATAATCCTTAATATGTTGGCTAAGGTGTAACTCCTTTTATACCATTCCTTGAAGAGATACTGGGCTAGAACACCTCTTTTACTTTGTTGGACATGGAAGGTTCCCTTTCCTTTTATTACTGAACAAAAATTATTGTTATGGGAAAGACGTTCCATGAGCACCGAAAGCATTTGTGGCTACAGAGTATCTTGCCTCTGCCACTTGGCTGGGATCATGGAAGCATGGCATACAGCAGTCAGGCACAGCAGAATGCAGAATCCCAAATTTGGCAGCAAATTCAGAAAATGTCACTTCTCAAGGCAAAAAAACAAGAAGAGAAAACATCATGGATGAACCTGTTGTCTGCTAATCCGCAAAAGTGAGTCCTCTGACTGGAATCTAATTGTGTGCTGCCAGTGAAGTTATTGTGTTTCCAAATTGCCATACAGGAGATGCAGGATGTCTCACAAACTCAAAGTCCTTGGACCTTCTTCCTGAGTCCTGGCAAAATCATCAGGATGTTTTATTATTGTTGTTGCCGGGTGATGCTACTGTAATCTGAATATCACTCTATCATCTAGGGATGATGATGATTTACCTGACTTAAAAAAGAAAAGATTGGGAGGCTAATTTATCAGAGTACCAACAGTGACCAAAAGACTGTCCCTTCTGTCGTTTTTGAGAAGTATTCCTGGAAATGAAGTTGGGTGGCACAGGTCATTGCACCTTGATTGGTACCCATTAGCATCGCATTAATACTGCACTCATGAAACTGTGAGTGATCACAGATCAAGAATGATCTGATCACACTCAAGAACCACTATGAGCCTTTGGGAGTTACATTTATCACTGTGAATGAATACACTGGTGTTTTGAATCAGTCTCATAGGTATTTGGTTAATGTCAATTTTTAGAAGTCCATCACTCTGAGTCAATAGGAAAACACACACACACACACACACACACACACACACACACACACACACACACCACATAACGTTGCACAGCTGGACCTAGCATGGGCTACACTGGACCTTTTCAAGATGCAGCAGGGTCAGGCTGGGACCTGCATCCCTCTTCGACCTTTCTCCCCTTGCCTCTAGAGACTAGATCAGGGAAATTAAGCCTTCCTTTCTTGCACCCTCTATTTATAGAGACATAATTTACCCTACTCCCACTGGGCTAGGCAATGTTCTGATTCTTCATATATTTGCCAAGAGTGGGAAAAAAGTAATTCTAGGGACTGAGGAATTAGTATAACAACTGAGATCCTGTGAGGCTTGCTAAGCTCGGCTCTAATTATGATGTCATTGGCACAATGTCATTGGAGAAGCCACTTGATTTGTGCTGTATTTTCTTGGCTCTAATCCAATTCCATTAAAAGCTGAAGATGAATTTTGATTTCTCACATCTCAAATTCTTGGCAGAGATCCAGAGACGTACACCATCAACACATAGTCGCTATGTTTGTTTAAAGTCTGTCTTATTCAGTGGGGTGATGCAAGGCCGGCTGCTAAGGAAATAGGTCTGATAACTGTAGAAAGTGAAAGCATAAAACAAAAATATGGCTAAAATTTCAACTCCTCCCCATCTCCATGCCATTTGTTACTTAACATTCCGAATCTTAACATGGTTATAAAAATTCTTATACCAGAAGAAATAAACCAACTGCCAAAGTTGTTGGGGCCCAGGTAATAAAGAGTCCTAATTAGACATATCCTGTTTGTTCTCAAAATCTAAAGAAAATATCAACGATTATTGACTTTCCTGTTTGGCTTAATTCATTGAGAAATATTGTCAGAGGAAGTCCATATACCTTTTGAGAACCAATTTTAAATGCGTAATATTTTTCCTTGCCTTAAAAAAAAAAAGCACCAACCAAAACACAACCTTAGAGTGTCAACCTTTGCTGACAGAAGCTGCCCTTTGCTTTATGCGGGGGTAAAATAGCAGCAAACGCTGTGAGCCAGCCCAGAAAATGCCCTCAGGCACCAAACCTGCAGTCTCAGAAACCACTAACAAGGTGATTTTTTTTCTTCACTGACACTCCCTTCCCCTTGGCCAGAAATGTAAAGAAGATGAGCTACCTCATAAACTCCTGGCTACCTTTGCTCCCCATGAAGTCACAAGTTCTTTGTTTATCTTTTCTTTTTGAACCCTGGGAAAAGTATATCAAAGGGATCCGCTCTGCCAAAAGTTTGTGCACTTAGGAACTGGCGCTGTGACAAATGCCTGCAGAGAAGAGAAAAGATTTCTGTGTTTCTTAGTGTTATTTTCTCCCTTGAGATGTTTCCAGAGACTTGAAAGGAGGGCTGAGCTGAAGAACCGATTAAACTTGCTCCTATGAAAAGTGAAAGTCAATGGGAACAACCAGCTCTCTCTGCTTCCACTCCTGGCACAGCAACCCAGGTGACTGGGATCACTTACCACAGAAATGAGAGCTGGACAAGACCCATCCCGCCCTCTACCCTTTCACCTCTCAAGGACAGAATTGTTTCCTGTGGTCTCTCTCATTGAGTCTGGTTGAATTTTAAAGCATGCTTCAGGGAGAGAGTGCCCCAGATTTCCTGTGGGAGTTCTCTCCACAGAGGAAAACTTGTCTAATACGTTGAGGATTTCTTTGAGTTAGGCTCCTCCCATTATTTTGAGACAGTCCTTGCCTCCTCTGTGCTTTGTGGTCTTATGAAATGATTCAGTTCTCCGCTTTCTCCACATCTGAGGAGGAGAATTGTATCATCATCAAAATACTGTTTGGAAAGACTAGAAGGCTGGGGCCATGGAGGGTGTTTACACCACCCACCCCACGTAGCTTCGGCATTTCTTCAGAAAGCTCCACTTTTTCCAAAATCTAGAGAAAGCATTTGTGAAACTTGAAGTTGGCTTGTTCTGTTGTGGAGATGCTGTGGCCCAGAACCTAGAGAATAATCTGGGCTCTGTAGCCTGTGCTGGGCCCTGAGCCTAACGGGACTGTCTGACATGAATCCTTGACCAAATTGAGAAGGTCAATAACATTTTCGAGAGCACTCACCTCCACTTCGGAGGCCATTCTCCTACTTCCAGGGTCCCCCAGGTGTTGTTGACATCACTCTGTGGCCCCTCTGTCCAGTGTTCTTACCTTTACTCATTCTTTCTCAAATTGTCACCTTGGGAAGCATTTGCCAAACCACCAGAAGTGCTGAGCTATTGGCTGGATAACCCTCCTCTCTGACCACCTCAGGGCATTTACATTTAATGGTGAATACTGCCTTTCAACTAAGGGAGAGTACTTTTCCAACTCCAAGATTCCAGATGCCTGGAATAGAAATGGCCGTTGCGGATATTTTTTTTCTCTATGGAGGAATTGAGAAGACGGCTTATCAGAAGAAACCTTCAAATGTCATGCTGTCTTAATAAAATGATAAACAACATCTGAGAGCCAAGTGATATATTTATTTAACTGAATCTTCACTTCTGCTCCTTAGGTGGGTAATGTTATGGTTCGTATTTTTATGGGAAGCAAACTAAGTCTTGTGGAGTGTCTAAATCACTTGCCCCAGATAACACGGTCAGAGTTGGAATTGGGTTTGAACTTACATGGTCACACTCCAAAATCCGTGTTCCCAAATCACCATGTAAGTTTTAGTAGTGGTAATGGTAGTGATGCTAATTATAGCAGTGAATATTGATGGAGGGCTTATGTACCAGGCATTGTGGCAAGCCCTTCATGTGTGTTACTCTATTTCTTCCTCAGAATTATCTCATGTGGTAGGTAGTTTTAATATATCTCCTTCATATATACAAGGAAAATGGAGCACAGAGAGGCAAAGTTTCCATTCATTCGAGGTTATCTCATTTAAGGGTGTATTCTAGGTTACATAGCTAGCCAGTGGCAGAGTTGTGGATTCAGACCCAAGCCAACTGACTCTAGAGTCTGTGCTCTTCCTTGCCTTCCTTGATGACTCTGTCTTTATCTCCACTGAGACAGAGGTAACCCTGCCGTCCTAGTGGCCATTATGACACGTAGGCCTTCAGACAGTGCTTTAGAAACTGGTCCACTCATAATTTACCACAGAACTCCTTTACCTGATGAAGACACAGTTAGCACACACAGGAGGCAGCAAGAGGACAGAGTGGAGTTCTAGTCTTACGCATCAATTCTCAGTACCACCCAACCTGTCATCCCTGTGTTCTCATATGTAATTACATATATTCCAAGCAGAGCCAAATCTCTCTGTAGTTTCTTGTCCTCCACTATATGTAAAAGAGTGATCTGAAAGTCAATCAAATGCTGTCTTTCAAAAGGCCCTCTGAATAGACACAACATTGGACACAATAAACCTAAAGAAGGTTTAGATGTTTTAAGTAGAGAGAGGCTGAGAGCAAGGCAAAGAGAGAGCCAAGGATAGAGAGAGAGAGAGAGATTGGTGGCAGAGTGGGGGATTCTACTTTGAAAGTCAACTGGAATATAGATGCCAGGTGTCTATATCCCAAGGGACCGAGAAGCCACCCAGGAGAACCATTGACCTGAGGGAAGAAGGAACCAGGCAAGATGCTCGTCAGTAACAAATTTTGGTCACTAGTTGGGAAGATGAGATGACCTGAGTATGGCCTGGTATATTTAGAAGGCTGTGAGTAAAAATTTAAAGAACACTCCGCATAGTCTGCAACACTGTAGCATAAACAACACTGCTTAATTAGTCACACATAGAGACAAAGAGGGCATTCTTCCTCATTTCTCCACTTCCTGGGCGTTTAGCATTCCTGAGTTCATTGTGTTCCCCTGACCAAAGTAGTCAGTTCATGGATGACCGCACAATCCAGCTAGAGCCAGTACTTGGTCTTTTTGTGAAAGCAACCGATAGGAAGGAGAGCTTATTACCTCAGGGATTTAGATCTGGGAAGAGATCGCCTCTTGCTGCTGGCAGCCATCTTTCCATCACAGGGCATCTGCAAATGAAGCCATCGTGAAGGATGGCAGATCTGAGACAGACATCATTTGAGCCTTTGAATTAATATCCCTTCCTGCTTACACCAGTCTGATTTGGATTTTCTGACCTTTGCCACCCAAAGTTTTCACATTGGGGTTGATAGTGATGGATTGGGTCATTTTTTTAGGCTAGATTTGTCAGGGGAAACCTCTTTAAGCATCTGGAAGTCTATGGATCAAGGTGCTAATAGTGTACCATTTCCCAGGGAGGGAGTTCAAGGTGAATATGTTTTTAAAGAAACAATTATTTCTTTGTTAATAGGAAAATATTATATATTACAATTTCAACTTTTCCTAAAATTGTGAGACAGTCAACTGATCACACTGCTTCTTTGTCTCCAGCCACTCGGTAGTTGAGGTGTAGCATTTGCTCCTCTAAACTCCCAGGGATAATTTGTGAGAGAACTCACAGATGTGCTTTTGCACTTATGCACACCTCATTTGTCTTCCTCCTATGAGGTGAGGTTTTGCATCTCTTCTAACCCGACGTGTTTCCAAATTCTCTAATCTTGTGGGGTCAATTGCAGAATTACTTGTCAAATAAAATAATGAATTTATTGTGGTATGTGCAAAGTGGGAGGTGATGGGGACTAATAGCTTCCAGAGGCAAGATGGTGTCCTCCAGAGACAGGAGTGAGGAGAATCTGAGTGTGTGACCAGATTTGTTTTCCTGGCATATTTACCTCCTGCTCTCAAACACACTCACACCATTCACGGGGGAGGTAAATTGGGAAGCTTTTATTTGAATGAAAGCCCCTCAGGTAGACCAGAGGCTCCACTTACATCCAAGGTCTTCTTTGTCTGCAATCTGGCTGCTGTACTTTTGGGGAGGAGCAAGTATTGCGTTTTGAGAAGGAGAGAAGGCGGCGCGGGGGGGAACAAGGGGCCCTTAAAATGACTGAATTTACTAGCTACTCTGAATTGGCTTCCTGTATTTCATCTCGGGGAAAAAAAAATTCGGAGCAAGTGACAAAAAGCTACTTCTGGCTTTTTGAATACCCTCAGGGGGGAAGGCTTCTAACCTTTCAGAAACTCTTTCAGATTGAAGCTTAAAGAGAATGTGTGTGTGCTCTTGTATGCTTTCCGCACAAATTCTGTTTTTAATGTTAGTTGCATGTGGATTAAGGTCTCCCGAAGGTGTATCTTTGTATTTATTGTGGGTCAGAAAATGGATAATTGTGGCTATTGAAATCAAACTGTCCACTGTATAACATTGTGCCTGGTGTTAACAATATTGTATTGTGTACTGAAGCATTTACTAAGAAGGTTGGTCTTCGGTTGGGCTCTTATCAGAAAAAAATAACAATAATAAATAAGAGGGTGGGAGGAAAGTTTGGGAGATGGTGGATAGGTTTATGGAATAGATGATGGTCATGGTTTCATGGATGTATCCTTATCTCTCAAATCATCAAGTTGTATTCATTAATTATGTATAGTTTTTTGTATGTCAAAAAAAATCAAACAGGCCTATTCTACTCAAAATGAAATTCTTATTTTTTTAATTCTAAAAATAGTTATGATTGCTTCAAATCTGCTGATCAATGTGTACTCCCAGCAGCGGAAATTGGAAAAATGTGGTGTGTTTCTCTGAACAGATATATATGCATCTTTTCTCTTGCATTCCTCTTATGTGGGCCACTCATGCAATACTGAGTAGTCACATTCTATTAAATAATGAATATTAATATTTTGGTTCTAAGATTTTGGTAACTTCGTGTCTTTTTATTCTTATTGTAAATTTTTAGACATATCTAAAAACATAAAATCATTAGAGATAAAAGTACAGAGAATAGTGTCATGAACTACCATAACAGAAATGAGATTTAATACCTTATTTGCTCCATTTTTTGATTTGAAAGTTCATTACGACCTATAACCTACCACATTCCAACCCTCAATGTTTACTTCCATTTGAATCTCTAAAATAATTCTTCCATAATAACACTAGTGTCATTACACCTATAAAAATGAACAATTCTTACTAACAAACATAAGTGATAAAAGTTTTTTTAACTTTATGTAAGGGTAAAATATTTTACATGTTAAGTTTTTATGTTTATACCCAGAATCATCTAGAAATGCATATCACGGTCAACAGACAATAGTTTTGCTTTTGATATTTGGTAAGACCTCGATACTATATTATGGCCTAAACATTTCTTGTGTTTCATCTTAGAAGTTTCATTGAAAAGCTCATTGAATGAATCTGAATCAGGTTTTTTCCTCTCACATTCTTTAACATCATGTTTTCTTGTTCAAAATACATGTGCTTTTGGCACCATAAATAATCATTTATTCCTTTATGATTTTTTTTTTTTTTTTTTTGGTAGGAATTGATGGCTTACTGTGGGAACAGCTGAGTCCTCTCTCAAGCCATAGTCCCGGTGCACATGAGAACAGGTGACATACTAAACTCTTTCCATTCTGTGAGGTTTAAGTCACTAATGTGTTAGATGGTCAAGTATAAGAATTACAATGTTAGACTTTCATAGGTCTCTCTAAGGACCTTGTTAGAAGCCATTTGTTTTCACAGTGTCTGTAGATGCTTTATAAGGACAACCAACAGGTGACCAATACAGAAGGTCATCTTGGACCCTGGGAAAGAGCTCTAGAATCCACATAGAAGATGTGCTGAGTTCTGGACTGCATCTTACTGTATGAACTTGGGCCAACCAATTGACTTCTCTGAGCCTCAGTTTCTCAATTTGTTAAATGGAGCAAATCACAAAGTTATGGGGACTACATAAAACATAAAAATTATTCTGCAAGTATAATACTCTTCATTGACATAAGGTGATAGGGGGTGTGCTATGGGCTGACTTATGTCCTCTCAAAATTCATATGTTGAAGCCCTAACCCCCAATGTGAATGTATTTGGAGATCTGGTTTTTAGGAAGTAATTAAGGGCAAAACAAGGTCATAAAGTGGGGTCATAATCTGATAGGTTTGGTGGCCTTATCTCTCTTTTCTGTCAGAAACACTGAGGGAAGGCAAGTGAAGCCACAGCGAGATGGCAGTCACCTACAAGCCAGGAAGAGCACTCTCATCAAAACCCAACCCTGCTGATGTCCTGATCTCAGACCTCCAGCTTCCAGAACTGGGAGAAAACCGATTTCTGGTGTTTAAGACACAAAGTCTAAGGTATTTTGTTACAGTAGCCTGAGCTGACTATACAGGGTGTGAGGGAAGAATGCATCCTATGGATGGTAGGCTCCTCTCTCTTTCAACTAAAAGAAGATCAGGAGAATGGTTTTACTTTTTAGAAGGAGGAAAGTAGATTAGACATCATGTAGCATGTAGAGGAAGAACACGGGTCAAGAATGATGAGCTTCTAATTGAGCTTCTAATCTTGCCTCAGTCAAGACATGTGAGGGCATGCAATTAAAGATGAAAGCCTTTAGGATCTCAGTTTCCTAATTTCTAAAATAAAGAGATTTTAACAAAATGTCTTTCAACGTCTTTCTTTTTTCTCTTAGAAAAAGTTTGTTTGAGCTCCATGATCTTTTTTGCCTTCCCCTGATGAAATAATGAAACCCTTGAGAACTATCTGGAAAGACTGTGGAGATGTGTACCTTCTAAATTATGCCAAAGCTCCCCTGCTTTGTATCATACATGCTACATACCTGGAAGTAAACCTGCTAATTTCTCTTTTGCATTCTCTCCAGCCACCAGGGTTTTCGATACCTGGTCTTTATTGTGAATAATAGATATAGTTTATAGATAGACATGATGGATTTCCAAATTCAAAAGACAGAAGTTGTCATGAGACTAATGATCCAAGTAAAAGTATATACAAACAAAGAATCATGGAACACTGTATCAAAAACTAATGATGTACTGTATGGTGACTAACATAACATAATAAAATAAAATTAAAAAAAAGTATGCTAAACCTTATTTAGCACTTTGTTTTGCTTATTTTGAGCCAAGCCTTGTCACAGTGATTGTGAACACACACACACACTGTCGTGGGTTGAGTGGTGGCCTCTCAAAAGATCTCTCCACCTGAAACCTGTGAACGTGACCTTATTTAGGAAAATGGCCTTTGCAGATGTAATTAATTAAGGATCTTGAGACACTAGTACCCTAGATAACTCAGGTGGGCCCTACCTCCAGTGACAAGTGTCTTATAAGATACAAAAGAGGAGAAGACACAAAAGGACAGAAGGCCATGTGACTGAACAGAAGGACAGAGGCAGAGACTGGAATGATGTGGTCATAAGCCAAATAACACCTGGAGCCACCAGAAGCCAAGGGAGCATTTTCCCCTGGAGCCACCAGAGGGAGCATGGTCTTGCCAACGCCTTGATTTCATACTTCCGGTCTCCAGAGCTGTGAGAGAATAAATTTCTCTTGTTTTAAGCGACTTAGTTTGTGGTAATTTGTGGTGGCGGCCCTAGGAAACCCATATACGTTCTCTTTAACTTTCATTATATACCATTTCCCAGTGGATACATTAACTAGATCTGAACAATTTTTTTTAAAGATTTTATTGTTTGAGAGAGAGCATGAGCAGAGCAGAGGGTGAAGGAGAGGGAGAAGCAGACTCCCCACTGAGCAGGGAGCACAATGCGGGGCTCGATCCCAGGACCCTGAGGTGGTGACCTGAGCTGAAGGCAGACACTTAACTGACTGAGCCACCCAGGCGCCCCTGGATTTAAACAATTTTGCATCTTACAGAATCAGTTGTATTTCTAGAGTTAAATACCTAAGCTATTGGATGATTCTGGGATTGAAGGGTGAAGAGTTACCAGCACTGTGCTTTTGGTTGATTATTGAGAGGAGCCTCCTAGGTAATCAGAGTTAACTCGGTTTTGAAAGTTGGAAGGGGGACATAAAAGTTGAGTGAGCGAACGGCTTTTAGTGGGAACAGAATTTTTCAGGCTCTGCACTATTGGTATTTTGGGACTGGTAAATCTTTATCACGTACATGTTGTGGGGGCTGTCCTGTGCTTTGTAGGATGTTCAGCAGCATCTCTGGCTTCATTCACTGGATGCCAGTGGTACCCCCCCCCAGCAATTGTGACAACCAAAAATGTCTCTACACATCGCCAAGTGTCCGCTGAGGGAAAAAAATCACCCCTGTGGGACAACTACTAGCTTAGGAGATGACAAAAGTATAGGCTCTGTGATAAGAATGAAAAAAGTGCCTGTGGAAAATACTTAAAAGAATATCAAAATCCATAGGATTTTCTAAGGCAAGCCATTTTCCTAGCGATAATAAATGACTCTCTTTAACCCAAAATAAAAGCAGATCTATGTGAGAAAAGACCTGTCATATCTAAGATTATTACCTCCCCTGATCATTTTTAATGTCTAAGAGGCTCATCGTGTGACAGAAGAGAATTTTCTCATGGTGCAAAATGATATATATGTACAAATATGTGTATGTATACACATATTCGTTCCTATGTTTATACATACCTGTGTATACAGATATAGGTCTATACCTATATGCACATGTGTATGCATGCATGTGTATATTAAATGCTTATTAACAGAGGGCTACAAGAGTTTAATATACTGCATTGTCTTGCTTGGGAATTCTGAAGTTTCAGAGCATAATTAATCATTTCTAATGATGATGAAGTAGATTAAAAGCCTTTGAGAAAGCTGTGTTGGAAAGGGCTACAAGTTACCCTGGTGTAAGTGGACTAAATTGGAACAATAGTGTTGCAAATTTTTCTCGCAAATCTAAGATTCACCCAGCTAATATGAAAACAGAATTATGTTATTTTGTTCCCTACAAAGTGCTTATTACCTATTTGGAACTTTGTGACCTTGACTAGGCACTTCTGTGAGTCACACAGCGGAGAGTCCTCTATTTACTTCCACACAGTCAACCTGATGTGCTTTAGAAGTCATGTATAATTACAGTGAATGGAGCTTTCTAAAGATAGACTTGTGGTAAGCTTGGCTTCTTCTACTTCTAGAAAAATGTTCACACGCAGGAAAAAAGTTTCCTTTGATAATATCTAAGGTCTTCTTTAGATTAGAGAAATATTTGTCTTTACCTTTAAAATATACATTTCAAAGGATGCAGACAGACTGAAAGTTGCTAAGGACCATTTCCCGGCTTGGGACATGGACTGAACTGGCTGATCTAACGGTTCACTGAGATCCCATTAGAATGACACCACTTCCCAGAGACAACAGGAATCATGAGGTAAGATCTGGAAACAAATCAAGGATTTTTGTGGAGAAACGCCTGTGGTCCCACCAAGCAAGAAAAATTGTAGGGAGTATCTTTTGAAGCTTATTTTTAAAATTGAGGGTCATAAATCACAAGTGTTTCCAAGATAGTCTACAGATGTAACGAATACTCTAGATTTTAATTAACAAAAAGGTGATGAGCGTAGAGTTGTAGAAGAAGGACATCAGGTCAGCAAGAACATAAAAGGTTTCCTTGCACAGGGTTATTTCCCTTTTGAGAGAAAAATATATTTTCTCAGTTAGAGAATTCTTTTTCTGCAATAGCACCGTTCCCATTTTTGGTATTATTAACAACTTGCTTGGGTGGGGGCAGGGCAGCCACCTGAGACCGTAGTCCCACTTGGAGCCACCTCTCACATACATGTAGTTTGAGAAATACCTCTGTTGCCTGAAACAATTCTTTCGAGGCCAGTTCTGGCTACAGAATGCAGTAACTTGCTTTTGAGGGAATCGGCACCTGCTCTTGGCCTTCGGCCTGAGGCAACATGGCACAGCCCCTTGGGTTCCAGTGTGGCCACCAAAGTGCAGATGTCGGTGGCATGGGCCTGGTTTTTCCACAGTTAAGCGGGACCAAGATCTCATTCCTTACGTATACTTTTGCTTGTACAAGTGCTGGGTTTTGCCCACATGAGCAGTTCCCAAACCCAAAAATGTAAGTGTCATTTGTGGTTCCTATGATGGAACCTGATGGAAAACTTGACCGTAAGTTTGAAAAAGTCATGTGAAGAAAAAAAAAAAAAGAAGGCCTCTGGCACAGAAATCGGGAAATAATTCAAAAAATATATTGTGCAACCAACACTTGCTTCCCTAACTTTCACAGCAGCCTGGCACCGTCCCTTCAGGGGTGTGTGACTGACAACACCAACCACCACCACCACTCTCTGACCTGAATCCCCATCGAGCAATCACTGCCCTCTCAGGCCCTCCTTGCCAGGGTCTGGGGGAATCCATCCCCCTCTCTGCCCACCTTGGATACTCTCCTGAGGCAGCCTGAGGTCTATCTCTGCCTTGGCAGCTCATGTCACTGGCCCCTTCCTCACCTGAGCTCCAGAGGCTACTTCGCAAAGGTTGGGGCAGGACCCCTCTCTCACCACGGCAATATAAGTTCTTACATCTTCTGAAGCAGGATGGTCTTGCTCCTTCTCAATGGAAGCACCGTGAAGCCTATCAAAACTCTCCTGCTGCTCCCAAGTTATATAGTACCGAGAGTAGCAGTAAAATTTTTTCTGATATAATTACTGTTTCTCCTATCTTATATAAGATAGGATACTTATATAAGTATATATAGGATACTTATATATATATATATCCTTATATATATAGGATACTTACTCTGATATTTATGATGAGATACTGTTCTTAATATTATTGAAGTTGTACATGGACTCATCTTTAGAAAATTAGCTGTTTTTATCAAAGTAACAAAGCCTAAAGCAAAAGTTTCTGTTTACTCCAACCAGGAGGCTTTTCTGGAAAATCTGGAGCATGTGTCTTTCAAGGTGGTTGGTGTTCAGTTTCTGTTTTCAACTTCTTGCAAGCCACTCTTTAGGGCAAGTTGTGACTGATTTCTTGGGCAGTGGGTCACTGGACCCTAAGAGTGCCTCCCACCACCTCCTCTTTCATTTAATCATAAGTCTGGAATTTAAACCCAGGTCTCTCACTCCAGAGTCTGTGCTACATTTGCTTCCCAAATCGCCTTCTATCGAACTTGCGTATGTCACTGCTCTCCACTTTGGGAATAAAATTGAGCTGTTTTTCACTTCCCTTTCCTTCTTGTCTTCCACATTTTGAAATAGAAAGCTCATCCATAAGAGATTCCGGGGGGGGGGCGGGTAGGGGGTGTAGGATGAAGCTGGTGGAGCTTGGCCTCTGTAGACCAACTCACTGCTTTAAAAATCACCTTCCACTCTACCTCCCACTCTAAATATCCACTTAATCTCTAGGTGTTGGAGGGAGGATTATGTTACCCTGTTGTTGTGGGGGCTAGCATAGTTTATACACATAGTTTTGTTGTCAAGACTGATAAAGGGCTTTACAGAGTCGGTGGGGTGGGAAGAGGAGGAGCAGGGCAGGAAGTGTACCTCTCTTCCACCCCAGTACATCTCTCCCTCTACGTTTCGGTCTTCCTTGAGCCGGAAGGTCTTCTCACACCTGTTGTCAGTGACACAGTAACCACCATAGAGCAGATTCAGCCAGAGGCAACCAGTTTATTATTTACATTTTGAGTCCACAAATGCTATGAGACAGTGAATTGGAGCTGCCTCCATCATCTTCCTTATTTCTAGAGATAAATGATTTTCAAAATGGAAACTTCGGGAATAAAAAAAAACATTTAATTATAATCACTTTATAATCATTTAATTTATAATCACTTCTTTTTTCCTTTTCTCATATTTCATATAAGGTCTGCATGGAAATTCATGCTTTAAATATTCCTTTAGAATGTTCCTTGAAGCTTTAGAATACTCCTGAAGTCCCAACAAGAATTCTTGTCCATTTGTCTTTTTTCCTCTCTATTCCCATTACGGAACATGGTTCTGTGGGGTTGGGAGCTCTAACAGTAAACTCTTTAGTTTTGTCTATCTACAGCTATTTTTAAATAAAATTTTATCTTTCTCTGGATGTGATAATAAGAAAGGTAGAAATATTGGAAAGATTTGGATTCTTAATTAGTTGATTCTTCTGAAACATTGGATGAATTTTTGAGCAGTAATCATAAAAGTTAGTAGAAATTTCTGAGTAGGGCATGGCCCAGCGTGCCACCTCACCTCTACCGGGTCTCACTGGGGAATGCCCTCCCCAGTGTTCTTAAAATTCGTATTTTCGTTCCTTCCATTGGATAAGCAGTTAGTGCTAGGAGTAAAGGGATCAGACAGTTGGGACTTACTTCTAGGAACTTTACAGTGATCCTGCCAGGACATTTTTACATTTTAAACCTTTGAGCTTGACAAACCAAAGGAATGGATTTCTAACAGTAGAATGGGACAGAAAATGCCTAACATGCACCTTAGTCCCTGAGCGAGTGGGAAATGACATTGCTGTGAGTAATAGGGACCCGCACCCTTCACCCTGTCCCCCTCAAAAATCCCGATGGCTTAAATAAATCGGGGGTCATTTTTATCTCCTGCAAAGGAAAATGGAATCAGGTAGTTCAGGGCTAGCACGGCAACTTCATGACAAACCAAGAATTTGGGCTTCTCCTTGGCCATTTTCCGGCTATGTAGCCTGTCCTCACGCTCCTAAGGTGGTATCTGAGTCCAAGCCAACCTGTGCACTTCTCGGGGGGAAGAAGGGAAAAGGCAAAAGGAACATGCCCGCATTGCCTCAATAACCCTTAAAGAGTTTTTGAAGCCTGTTCGGTCCCTTTTGTTCTTACATCATTTCCTGAACTATAGCCTGTGAGCACCCCTAACTAAAGGAAGCTAGAAAGTGCAGTAGGTTCTTTAGTTCTTGGAGAGTGAGCACATTGCAACCCTGAAAAAAAATGGGGTTCTACTGGAAGGGAAGAAGGAGAGAACGAGTTGGCTGTTGGAGCGATATTAGCAGCTTGGCCCTGTCCTTATCGATCATAACAAGTATATGCATATCCCAATTAGCGAAACATCTTATAGCATAGAATCAACTCCTCAGCTTCGGTAAGGGCTTTTCCATTTGCCCTTTCTCCTGTCTATCTGCACTACAGAACACGTTTCTATGGGATTGGGAGGTCTCACAGTAAACTTCAGTTTTGTCAATCCCCAGCTATTTCTGGAACATTTCTCATCACTGGGGCCATTTTATATTTGAACTCATTCTCACTGGTAAAAGAGCTCATCTAACTCTCTTGGGCATTAAACACCTCCTTAAAATTACTCGTATGGTTTACTCTTTAGCTTGCAATATGGTTTACACCATCCTCCCCAAGAGGCAATCAAATTGATCATAGCCACCTGTTCCCCCCACCCCCAGCCGACCCTTAAGAAGAAACACACAGCCTCAGTCTCTCGACCTCTGCTGCACCCAGTTGAAAGTCACAAAGTGCTAAGCCATCCTGGTAGAAGCAGCAACAACTAAGTTTGCCCTTTTAACTGAAATATTTGCCTGTGGATTTCTTAAGTTAGCATATTTTGACACTAACCTGGTTTGGGGCTTGGACTGTCTTCATTTCAAATTTGTGGTCTTAGCTCCTTAGAAATTCTCTGAACTAGTTTTCCATGATGAGCGATGCTACCTGTTTATTGTAAACCCTGGGCTGTTGTCTTTACTATCCCACTGCCTGCAAAAAAATACTGTAAAGTGTTTTTCCTGCCACATCAGCTATAAGGTAAATCATTCCTTTATTCTTACCGTTGCTAAATTATCTGCCCTTGGCAAGAGATCACAGGGAAACTACAAACAGGGGTATAACCACATGGCCTGCGGTCCCACAGGTTTGGCCAGAAATACTTTCTCTTCCAGATGCTTTCCCCTTTCATGTAGTTCCCTTCTCTGGGAGGTTTCACTCTCCTATCATTTGCATTGTGAATTTCTCCCTTCTCTCCCCCTGACTAGTGTGTTCCCCTTCACCCACATCATGTCACTGGAATTATCTTATATAATGAAAAGAATAATGCGAAGAGAAGTTATGAGCAAAGTGTGAAAATGATTTTATCGAAGAAAACCGTTTAATGTTTTGGATGTATTTTAACCATGTAAACCTTTTTTTTTTTAAATACAGCTCTTGTATCCACAAATTTGTTATAGATCCCATAATTACATCTTTTATACCAAATGCATTTAAAGTTTATTAAATTGTTCCAGCTTTGATGGAGAACTGAGCTCTGAAACGTGATTGTTTTGAGGGAGGCAAAGATTAGCAAAATGATTTCCTTTTCTCTACGCATGGAAAAGATTATGCCACATTTAGTAAGTACCTACTGGAATTCTTAACTGCAGTTAAATCATGTTAGTGTTTTCCTTGGGGTAGAAGCAGAGTGGTTAAGCCTGCCGAATGATTCCATGTAGGTGAAAACTTGGCGTGGAGCCTTGTAACCTCAGGCTGTGAATCTGAGCTTAGCCACACATTTCCACACATTCCCCAGCATCCCGTATAACGCATACAAGCGACAAAGTTTTAAAGAGGTAGTGGAATTATTCTTATTTACCCAAGAACTGAACAGAGCTAGTAGGAAGAAATCTCCAAGTCCTCTGTGGGATAAAAATAATTCTTCCACTGTTGTGAGACAGTGATGGAAGTTTTGTAAGCCAAGAGGAAAGCAGCTGAAAAGAGTTCGAAAAAGCATCATGATTGTTCTTCCACTCTTTCAAGTCATTAAAATTGTCTTCAAATATTGAAAGTGATTTTTTTTCTTTGTCCCAATGGCTCCTGTTTGTTCTTGATTTTTAAAAGTGTGATATTGAAGGAAGGGAAGTTTATTTAGAAACTCTACAGTATTGATGTTTCTGGAAGTGTTAACCCTTTCGGATCTTCTTTTTCCTGGTGGTGTAGTTTAAAAGGGAACCGGTTTTGAGGAAACTTCTTGACGTTTGATTCTGCATTTATCAGCCATGACCCTGCACCAGTTGCATTCCCTCTTTGAGTCTTAGTTTTCTGAAAAAATTGGGGAAAATCATATCCAAGTGGCAGGCTGGTTGAAGAGGTTAGGCTAAAGCCCCAGCAAAATGCTTGGCACAGTAGGGACTTATTAAGTGTTAATTGCCTCCTCCATGCTAGTGATATTATATTACATTGTTAGTAATTATTATATTACACTACATGTATTACATTATTAGTATTATATTACATGATTAGTACACTAAATTTATAAAGAACTAAAAGCAAGTAAGTCAGATGAGCGCAACAGAGTTTCTTAGTGGAGAGTATTTTAGCAGTACCCATACTACTGGCCTATATTGGCAGGTGTAGTATGTCTGCAGAGTTAATGCTAAGTAGTGAAATTACTGAGTCAAAAGGAAAGTGAATTTTTTTTTATTTATTTACTAGAGAGAGAGAACATGAGAGGGGGGAGGGTCAGAGGGAGAAGCAGACTCCCCGCTGAGCAGGGAGCCCCATGTGGGACTCGATCCCGGGACTCCAGGATCATGACCTGAGCCGAAGGCAGTCGCTTAACCAACTGAGCCACCCAGGCGCCTGGAAAGTGAATTTTTTATTTGGTAATTACTAGCAAATTCTTCTCTGAAAAGGCTACTCCAATTTTGATTTTCCCTAAAAGACTATGCAAGCACCCAATTCTCCATGCCTTAATTAGAGCTGGATGTTTTAAAAAGTTTTTATTTGGGGGGGCACCCAGTTGGCTCAGTCGGTTAAGACTTCGGCTCAGGTCATGATCCTGGAGTCGCAGGATCGAGCCCTGTATTGGGCTCCCTGCTCAGCAGAGAGTCTACTTCTCCCTCTGTCCCTCACCCTGCTTGTGTTCTCACTCTCTCTTTCTCTCTCTCAAATAAATAAATAAAATCCTAAAAAAATCCTTAAAAAAGGTTTTTATGTGTTGGCTACTATAAGAGGTAAGATTATCTATCAATAATTAAATTACTAATAATTAATTATGGCAAATAGTACAAGATTAAAACCCAAAAGTGCTGGGGGACTACCAGAAGCTGAATTCATGATGTGCTCTATGTATTTTTTTTTTAAGATTCTATTTATTTATTTGACAGAGAGAGACACAGCGAGAGAGGGAACACAAGCAGGGGGAGTGGGAGAGGGAGAAGCAGGCTTCCCTGCAGAGCAGGGAGCCCAAAGCGGGGTTCGATCCCAGGACCCTGGGATCATGACCTGAGCTGAAGGCAGACGCTTAACGACTGAGCCACCCAGGCGCGCCAATGTGCTCTATGTATTTTAATAATATGACCTACCTGTTTTCTTCTATAGACCTGTGCTTCTTTTTACTGTGTAATTGCTGGGTGAAGGTACCCTCCTTTTTTCTTTCACCCCCACTCCCCAACTTCTTTTTTTTTTTTTCAGGCTTCTGCAGTCATGTTTCTTAGGCCAAAGAAACAGAAACAAGGGATGAGCAGACCCTCCGTAACACAGCCCCTTATTGCTAGAGAAACTTCTCTAGGCTAGTCCCATACAAAATCATTAGAGACCATGATACTTAAATTGAGTGTGTTTAAAAATCAGAGCATTGTGAAAAATAAAGATTCTCCTCAAAGAGTCTGATTCTGGAGATCTGAATGTTTTTAACAACACCATAGGTGATGGGGCAGCTCCCCAAACACACTGTTATAGGAAAGAGCTAGTTTTTCCCAACCAGACAGTCTCTGTGGAGATGTCCTTTATACACATGAGTGAAGTTTAGGCCCAGACAGCCAACTGAACTTCCCCAGTTACTATGTGCTCTTGGCTTTGGGGCTGTGATGAATCTTCCAGAGGTGCAGCTAACAAGCCAATACCTGGTGGTAGTAAAGAATCTATTTTATTGAGCTGGTGCTCATTCCTTAGCCTGAAAGCAACTCCTCGGAAGCTCCTTGGCATGGCAACATCACACAAGGACCGTAACTGTGGTATGGAATGTGGCTTGGGGTACGGGTGGGGTGGGGGGCGAGGCATCCAGAATTAGCTCTTGTGTTGGTCTTAGAGTTTTCCAGTTCTTTAATCAAACTGGTAAATATTGCTATTAATTGATTAAGCAGGCATGGCTCTGATGGCTTCTGATTCCATTCATCTGCCTAATCTGCACTTAGCACAGCTCCCCATGTGTGCCATCTAATCAATAAGTGGTTTTAGAATATTCATACATGTACATACTCCTTCAACACATTGCTTTCTCTTTTTTTCCCTTTGACAAATTTCTATCAAGAGTCTGACTCTGGGCAGGCATTTGGATCCTAGGAACATGATGGTGAACAGGATGGACCCGGTCCTTGCCCTCATGGGGCTCACATTCTAATTGTCAAGTTCACTGCAAACAAAAAGTTCTATTAAGTGCTGTAAAGAAGAATGTCTGAGCTTTAGTGGGCGTGGGTACTCTAACTGGGAGGTCAGACTTAGACAAATATTCTTTCAGAGCATACAAAGCCAAAAAGAAACAAACAAAAGAAGTGATGAATCTTTTTGGTCAATGTGATCATTTTATATACACCTATAATGTATAGGGCTTATTAACTACAGCTGCTTGCTTCATTCTCATGGGTAAGCAGGTGTTTTTGCCTTTGTTTGCCCAATATCCAGGCATGGGCTAAGTTCCCTTTCCAGTATCAGAGCTAATTTAGGCCCTAGCCATGGCTTCCAGCCAGAGTGTTCATGTGACCAACTCCTGAATGTGCTCTGGCAAGCATAACTACTGTCTGGAATGATGATCCTATTTCTCTGAGCAGCGTGATTTACAGACAGATGATTCCATGGATGGATGGCTTGTGAACAGCTTGAACATCCTTATGTGGTTGCTTTTGTGGATATCTCTTCATCACCATATTTAGGGACATCTGCTGTTGGGGATCCTGTGAAATAAATTAATTTGTGATTTGATCAGTCTGCCCATGTAACCTGGATACTCTCTTTTTCTTTGATCTTCCTTTGCAAATGTATAGTTATTAATACCCATTAAAGTGTTTCAGTGCTATTGACACAGTGACCTAATTAAGAATGCTCTCTTATTCTCAGAGAAGAGGCTATAATATGCTTATTACTGCTACCATTGTAAGGCTATGGGCTTAGAAGTGGTTTTGGAATTGCTAAATTAAACTTCTCTGGGCTAATCCCATTTAGAATCAGCAAAATCCAGCAATACTCAAGTGTGAGAATGTATAAAAATTAGAGTGTTTGTAAGGAATTGATGCCTCTGGCACCATAAGGAGCAATGTTAAGAAGCAGTGGTTTGCGTTAATCTAAATCTGATAATACCTGTTTGGTATTTTGGAGGTGGCCTCAAGCTGCTGTAGGATTCCCGAAGTGACTCAGCAATGGTCCAGATCAACTCAACTCCTACTTATTAAACACCTAATCTGTTCCAGGGACCCTGTGCTGGATGCTGAGAAGTAACAAAAGAATGAATAAGGTAAAATTTCCATCCTCAATATTGCACTAAGCTGGGGACTTTGTGGGATAGAAGTTACAGTGCAGGTTGACCAGTATCAAGATAGTTGAGTCTATCTTGCTTTTCACATGGGACACCAGGGAGTGTGTGTGGCTCATTCTGAGGTGGTGAATGCCACAATGACACCAGCCTTGATGTCATTGTCACAAAGACCATGATCTCAGCTTACCTCTTCCCTAAACCATCCATATCTAAGATAGCAAAGTGGTTTGGAACTGAGTGAAATCTCTCTGCAAGTTATTTTCTTGAGCAACCATTCACTTTTTAACATTCAGTGCAACTGTTGGCTTTCTTGTGTGGCCACCCTGCCTGACTTCTCACTTTTATTCCCTATGTCTCTCTCACACTGGACCCTCTATATCTTCCCACAGCTGAGAAGTCTCAAAAGAAAGAACCCTGCCTTCTGAGAGTCAGCACTTTTGACTATTAAAAAAAGCAACAACAGAATTTCCCCCAGATAGTCTCTGAAGAACCATTTGGGGGCCAGTTAGCTATTGCACGAATTTACTTAGAAAAGTACCTTTTGCACCAGGGTCTGGTGGTTGGGGCAGGGAAGGTGGCCTGCAGGAGCGGCAGCCTCAAACAGGCTGTCCTGGTGTTACTACTTGAGGCAACTAACGTTAAGTTGACCTGGAGAGGGTTATACCATGGCGTAGTGGTGAGGTGAGAGTGTAGGGTGACTTCTTATGGGGAATGAGACAATACTCATACGAGTGTCCGAACCATTTCTCGGCTGAAGGATAACCTTGACAAACGTATCCACAGGAGGCCGTCAATGGTACTACTGCAGATGCCTAAGCAGGGTCACCACCGGAAGGAAGTGAAATTTGAGTTCCTTTGGCCAAGGAGTTAGGTGGATTTGGGAGGTTGGGGTGGAGAAAGATAGGAGGATTTTCCAGGTAGTTTTAGGTACTTTGGAAGAGTTAATAAATGTGGCTGCTGAAGGCCAGAGACCTCATCCTGAAGGGCTTTGTTCACCAGGTCAGAGAACATGATTTTCCTGGGGATAAAAGAAGAAGCACTAGTTTGGCAGGTGGATAGAGAATAATAAAATAATTAAGAACTGACCTTGCTCCAAAAACCAAGCTGCTGCTGCTTTATATGGATTATGTCATTTAGTTCTTAGGATGATGTGAGTTGAGGAATAGACTTCACTGATCTGCTTACATTGCACAGCTAATAAAGGGTGGCATTGTGATGTGAGCTTACCCTGACTCAGAACTCCAGTTGCTGCTCACTGTGTTATACAGCCGGAGAGCATTTCAGGGCTTCTCTGCTACCTGCATAGTTAATGATCACCCAATGTCAGGTATTTGTGTATGCTTACATTTTCTAGACTTTGTTTTAATGAATGAAGATCCTATTTTCTCAAGATGACGCTTCCTGTTTTAGAATCTGTGTCTCATAAAGGAAATTTGATGAAATGTAAAGGGTAGGTGAGATTTGTCTTCCAATCCCAGCGAGGGCATTTGATAGAGGTGAAAATTTGGAGCAAGTGACTGAACCTCATTGAGTCTTTGTTTCTTCATCTTTTGGGTTGAGAGGAAAATGCTCACCTTGCAGGGATAGAGTGAAGATTAACAGTAGTGTTTATAAGGCACCTAACACAACATCTAGCCAAGAGCAGGCACTGGATAAATTATTCTAATTATTATTAATTTCCTTGATCTGCTGTCAGGGCTTTGGTCTAATCCTCTATGGTTCAGTTGTCCAAACTGAGTTACAGATGTGGCAGAGAACACCTTTCCTTTATTTCCACGATCTCTGGATGAGTCCACTCTCCCCCGGGTGGTGGATAGAATATACTTCAGAAGATACTCTTTTCATTGCTGGGATATACGCTTTAAAAGAAAACTATTATAAATGCCCATTAAAAAAAAAAGAAGCTCAACACACAACAGCCTCCCGTGCCATCGTAGACTCTCCCAGGCAGAACAGCAATTGGTTGCCTTACGGGAAAGAATGCCTTCCCCTGGCTGTAGTTCTAGTTGTGAAATTTAAGTCTCTGAATTGTGACTGAGGATGGCGAGAGGCCCTTTAATAATGGTGCAAGCTGGTCAGATGTCTTGGCACCAGATGAAGCAGGGTTTTACAGGATCTCATTACCGTACACATTTGGGCCACATAGACCAGCATTCTAGACCTGTTTTGTACAGGACCTTTTATTTTGTATTTGGAAAAGCAGGCAGAACAATTCTTGGGGTATGATGGGCAGTAAGTGTAAAATTATTAGCACACTGCTTGTATGTCCCTGAGATGTCATTTCAGGGATGAGATGACCCCAGTTTCCGAGTAGAGGACACATCCAGTGGCCTGCAAGCCCTACATGATGGTGAACTCACACTGTCTACCGTGACCCTGCTTTCTTTCCTGTTTTCATCGCGTCGGTACTGATTGATTACAACAGGGGCCAGGTGCTTCAGGGAATGCCAAGGTGACTAAGGGCTCCCCACCTCTGTGCCCAGATCTTGTGGGAGGGCCCTAACGGGCCCATCCCAAGGGTACAAATAACTACTATGCAAAGCCTTGGGCAAGAAATGCCTTAAGAGTTATAACAGCCAAGTGCCATGGAGATTCCAAAGAGGGCAATGTTAGATCCAGGGATGGTGAGTTGAGAAAGTTACATGAAGAACAATTCCTTCCTTGTGGTTAGAAGATAAAGTGTTAGGTATCAGTAAAACAGGTCAGAGGCAAGTAGGTCTTAAATAAAACCATACTCTGGCATTGCGAGAACAATCCCAGACAAACCCGCCCCTCAATCACTTTAGCATATAACAGAACAGAAAGCAGTGAAAACTAGGGCTCCCCAAGAAAAACACCACAGACATTGTTCCAGGAGGCAAAATGGGATTTCTAATGCACAAAGTTAGTTATAGCTTATTTACTGAACACATAGAATCTAAGAGCCAAACCAAACGGACAAACAGAAAGCAGAAACAGAGAACAACAAACTGATGGTTGTCAGGGGGAGCGGTGGGGGATGGGCAAAATGAGTAAAGGGGAGTGGCAGGTATAGGCTTCCAGTTGTGGAATGAGTAAGTCATGGGGACAAAAGCTCCAACACAGGGAGTAGTCAGTGGTATCGGAATAATGTTGTATGCTCACGGATGGCAGCTATGCTTGTGGGGAGCACAGCATAATGTGCAGACTTGCCGAATCACTATGTTGTACACTTGAAACTAAGGTAATATTATGTATCAACAAAACCAAACAAAACCCCACACACAGTGAGTGCACAAATTTCTGAAGACCAGTGTATCTCTCTAGCGGGAGAATGGGTGTTTTCCTGGAGATGTTACTCGTGGCAATGAACCCATACACCCACCCCTCTGTGTTTAGCTCATAACACATTCAACCCTGAAATAAAGCAAATCTGGTTTTATGGGCACGTTGACCTGGTCTTGACTGGCTTAAAAGGAGCGCCTCTTGTACTTTCGTTTAAGGAAAGACCTACTTTTTCCTTCTCAAATTATTTGTTGCAGAAGCATGGACATACAAATTAAACGAGGAACCACATCCCCATTTTATCCCAGTTTTATTGTGGGCCTGAACTGGCCTTTATGATTCTTCTTGGGGCTTTGATTTCTTCTGGCTTGGCTGGAATTTTATAATTGAAAAATTTTCCATCTGACTTTAGCCCTTCGAGTAAATACCATATAAGCTTTTCATTTTAAATCATGCTGAGTTTGAAGGGAGTCAAAGCAGATGTGCAGTTCCTGTTTCGCCAGGAGCCTCACCCCGGGAAGGAATCTCAGCTGCTTCTTGTTCTTGATCTATACCGATGGATCTAGATAAAAAGTGATTTTGTGACTGTTCCATTCAGTGCCTACCCGTGTTACCCCAATGCCTCACCATCCACCAGGGACATCCCCCAAAGCATCGGAGCTTAACGAGTCTTTCTTTTAAGCGTAAACACTGAGTGGACCCAGCTCCAGTCTTCCTCACCGCTGCTGTTCTCCCAGGGTGCTTTTCCTCCTCTTCTTCTGCTCCCCCTTCTCTCTGAAACCTGACTTGCTGCCTGGAGTGCTCGTGCCCCCGCTCTCCGTGGTGACTTTTCCAGATGTCCTCTATCCCCCAGCCCCATCACATTTCCCTTTTCTCTTTTGTATTTGCACTCTTCCTCTCCCCCGCCCCCCACCGGCTTATTCTTTACTTCTGTTTATAAACATCTTGTTTCCTCATGTCTTAATAAGAACAAAGATTAAAACCAAAGAAAATGAACAAAGAAACAGCAACAAGGAAACACATTTCTTGGCATGCTAGAGTCATTTCTGATTTCTTGGATGTCCAGACTTCTTATGAGATGAGGCTGTATTTCTAAGTTGTTACTTCTTCCATGAAATTCTGCTTTCTTCTCCAAGTGCTCTAGGAAAACTGCTCTCTTGAAGGTTAAAACCAGGGGCTTCCTATGATCAAATGCTGGTTTGGTTTCTTTTCTCTTATGTTAATTAACTTTATACTGAGCCCAACACTGCTGACCCCTCCTCTTACCCCCTGGTCCTCCTGTCCTCTCGAGATTCTCCTGGCTCCTCGGCTCCTATCTGCCCCTCAAAGGCAAGGGTGTCTCAAGGTTCCATCCCTGATCTTTCTGTTAGACAACACTTTCTCCTGGGCCATCTCATTTAAATCTAAATCTTCTGACACCCCGTTTATGCTCATGACTCCCAAATTTAGATTTCTAGCGCTAATGTCGCTACTGATTACTGAAGGCTATTGAAAAAATCTACATGTGGTTATGAATTCAGGCTCCTCAAACTCAGTGGTACCTACAACCAATTTATCCTTCCAATTTATTTTCCCAGCTAAACTTGCTTCTTTCCCTGCATTCCTCATCTTTGTTAATTACATCGACCTTAAAACTAGATAAGCTGGATCCCTTTGGCATGTCCCCCACCCTCACTCTCATCTAATTGATCCAAAGTACTGTCAATGTCACTACCAAATATTTCCTAAATTATACCTTTTCTGTTTTTACTGCATTATGATAATGAAGGTTTGGATTATGTCATTGGTCTCCTGGATTCTAATCTCTTGCTTCCCTAAATCATCATTTTTTTACTGATTCTAAAGTTATCTTCTTAAAACATAATTCAAGCCATCTCTCTTCTTACTGATTGCTTTCAATAGCTTCTCACTGCCCAAATGATTCAATTTTAGCTCTCAAGCACGGCATTCAGTATTTTCCATTATGTGGTATATCTTTTTAGGTTTCTCTCCCACAGTATACCGTGTATGTACCTTATGTACAGTTGAGGACACACCAGAATACACAGCAAACACCTTCAGGTCCCCTGACGTTTGTTCTTGCTATCGTTCATGTCAAAATGGCCCTGTGGTCTCCCTGCTCTGTCTCTTACTCAGATACCACACCTTTCTTGAAGTCTGTCTATAATGCTCCAGATAGAACTGCCTACTCTGCCCTCTACAACATATTGTAATGGACATAACGGGACAGGAGGGAAATAGCCCTGATTTTTGCATCGGACAATCTGAATTTGATTTTTTCTCCACGTAAACTTTGCAGCTTGCCAGTGGCTTCCAGTTGGCCTGAAGAGAATTTGCCACCCCCACACCCTTACTCTCAGGAATGGCAACTCCTTTCTTCTAGTCGCTCAAGTTACAAACTTTGTAGTCATTGTCGACTCCTCTTTTCCCCATGCCCTACAACTAATCCATTAGCAAACTATGTTGGCTCTGCTTTCTACATAATCCAGAATCTGACCACTTCTCCCCACCTCTCCTGGTACCACCCAGGTCCAAGCCACCTCCCTGCCTCCCTGGAGGTCTAGAAGCCTTCCTTCTCCTCCAGCCTCCACCCTTATCCTGCTCCAGTTTGTTCTCAGCTCAGCATCCAGAGGGATCCTGCTACACTGTGTCAGACCTTCTCATTCCTCTGCTCAAAACTCTTAAATGATTTTCTCCCTCACTTGTAGGTTTACAGAGGTAAAGAAGCAAAGACCTTACCTACAGGTGCCTATGCCTGCCTGCCCTGCACTTACTTTTTTCCTCATCTCATTCTACTTCTTCCCTTCCTCACTTCCCCTTGTGCTTCCTCAGACATGCCAGGGACCATCCAGCCTTGGGGCCTTGAATTCACCCTCATATCTCCTTGAATTGCTCTTCTCCAGAAATCCACTTGCCTCAGAAAAATGCTCTTAGGTCAAAACCTTCATGGAAATGTGTTGGTAATAAATACAAGGGACCACTGTCTATTTACCTAGATATTTATCCCACAAGCATGTAAACGGGAAGCTAACTCACATTTATTGGCCTCATTAATCTAGGTGTTGCATTAGAATGATTTCGTTGTGTGATTTAATTCTCACAGTAATCATGTATGCTCATTTTACAGAAAAAGAGAGCAAGGCCCAGAGAGATTAAATAATTTGCATGTAATAGTGAGGAAGAGCTGAAATTTGAAATTGTCTAACTTCAAAGCCCATACGCTGCTCTTTTCTTTATATTACATCATCGTCATCATCATCATCACCTGTATCTACTATTTACCAGGCCCCATGTAAGATGCTCCAGATACAATAATGAATAGAAAATGGTATTTGTGCTCAGCAAGCTCCGTGTAGTGGGAGAGCCATCCTCACACGTAGTTCTGAGCAATGTGTCGCTGTGTTGTGTTGGAAGTCGGTGTGTTGGTGGCAACCCAGAGTGCTCTGGAGGGAGACATCCGTCCTTCCCGTGGGAGGTGCTATTGGGAATATGTGCAGCCTGTCACTAGAGACAATGCCGTGAGAGGAAGAGAGGGTCTCCCACACAAAGGGGGCAGAGCCGTTCAAGTCCCTGCTGTGAACGAGCAGCTGCTCTGTGGTCCACTAAAACCCTGTGTTTCAGAAAATAGATATTCCAAAATCGATGCCTCCACTGTCAGTGTCCTTACAAGTGACTGGGCAACAGTCAAAATGTTGCCAGATCTTCCATTCCCCCGACCCCTCGCCCTGCAAAAGGATCTTGAAATATTTATGTGAAGTCCTCCAATAGGGTTAAATGTTGGGAATCGGTTCCTTTGTATTAGAACACATATATTAGAATATCTGCTTGCCAAACAACATAGGTCTGCTGCCAAATTTGGCCCCTGCGTCCCCACTTTGTGAGCCTTGAGATGGGGAGAGGGCAGAAGAGTAAACAGATGAGCTAATCCCGAAGGCTTGGAGAGGGGGTGACCTAAACCCGACCAATCCAGAACCCAGCACTAGTCCAGGGAGCAAATGCTGGAGGTGGCTTTGCCGCTCTGTAGCTCCTATCCCCTGGCTTAGCACAACAGCTCTATCCCTCAGTCCCTGCCCTTCTGGAGTGCTGTATCTGGCCATAGGAACCCATGCCTGCAGGCAGGCTCCCAGAGCCCCACCCCACAGGCCAGTAGGTGGGGCTGTGAGAGGTCCCTGGGCCCCTAAAAGGGGATGGAGTGTGTGTTTGAGACACTTTAGACATTGTCCCAGAGAGACATGCCATCAGTAGAGCTTGTGGGCACAGAGATTTGCAAAGGGGCCATGGGAAAGGGACTCAGATGCAGCTCAGGAAGTGCACGGAGACTGCGATTCTGCGCATCCTCACGCGGACCTTGCCCAAACAGTCTCAGAAAGGCTCCCTCCCCTCTTCTGTGAGTGTGTTTCTTAACACACACAGTTTTGCAAAAATACAGAAGTAAAAAATGGAGCAAACTCACTTAAAAAGATTCTTTTGACCGTCAGTTTGTTTTGCTCAGCAGCATGTTGATCTTTCTAAAACACGAATCTGGGGATGAATCCACCTACTTAAAATCCTATGGTGGCTCCTCCTAAAGGACTTAAAATCCTATGGTGGCTCCCTTTGTCCTTTAGGAGGCAGTTCATTAGGGCCCCCACCCAGAGTGCCTTAGGATCCACTCTTCCCTCATCTCTAGCATCTCTCATCTTCCCACCTCGCAGCCAAGTCAGCCCCAGCATGTGAAACAACTGCAGCTCCCACAGGGTCAGGAGGAGTCACACCTCAGTGCCCTCCACGTGTTGTGCCCTGACCTCTTCCTCCTTCCCCCCCCATCCTCAACTTTCCTTTTAGTCCTTTGGAACTCAGTTCAAGTACCACCTCTTCCAGGAAGTCTTCCTACCTCCCTCTGGTCTGATTCCACTGTGTCTCTCTGCTACTTTTAGGTGTGCTATCTGCCTGTATCTCAGCCCTTCCGAACCGACCGTAGTAGTTGTAGATTTTTCTACCCCTCCCCCATCCCACGCCCAAACCTTAGACTCTAAGCTCTTCTGAAAACAGGGGGCGTTTCTTCTTTGAGTTTGTACCCTCAGTCCTCCACTGGTACTTCATACAGCAGCACACTCTGCAAATGATGCCTCCATTCTCCGCTTGTGACCCCTGCCTTTTTGCCGTGCGCCTCCCTCCGCTCTGGCTCACTTTCTATGGAACGCATCCCGTGGCTTCTCCACGGCTCTCCCATCCCCAAACAGCCTTGCAGACCTTCTCGGGGGTTCTGCTCTGCGTTACCAGGCCAGGCCCTGGTAACAGCTCTTCTGTGCTGCCTGAATCTTCTTTTCCACGAAGACCCGCAGGGGCCATAGAGTCTTCACACACAGATGTGGACACGTGTGCCTATTGCTGAGGAATTGGAGAACTGCTGCGTCTTGGTGCCTTAAAGCTATTGTTGTTAATCCTCACAGCAACCTCGAGTGTCCCCATTTTAGATGAGGAAGGCTCATCTCAGGCTGCTGGGGATTCAATCCCAAGTTCAGGACCGGGTGTTTGCAGAACGACTGAGGATGAAGCTCCCCTCGGCGGCTTGGGTGCCATGGACTGCCGGGGGTGGGGGGTGGTTATGGTTGTTCCTTCACTGGAGGTGGGCAGGGAGGCAGGAAATCTGGGGGTTAAAAACGGGGGGGGGGTTTGTTGGTATTGGAAATAGGGCAGAGAGCCAAATGCTCCCATGTCCAGAAACAGGGGCTGAGGAATGTGGGCCCAACTCTGGGGTGGGGGAGTGTAGAGTTGGGGTGGGGAGCTGGTGGGGGGAAGGGATGGGGAGGCGTGGGGGGCGGACAGACGGGTGGCCTTGGGCTTTCTTTCATTCTTTTCCCCTTCGTTTTCACTTTAACTTTCATTTTTATTTTAAAGATTTATTTATTTGAGAGAGAGAGAGAGAGTGGTGGGGAGGGGCAGAGGGAGAGGGAGAGAGTCTTAAGCATGCTGAGCTGGATTTCAGGATCCTGAGATCATGACCCTGAGCCAAAACCAAGAGTCGGAGGCTCAAGTGACTGAGCCACCCAGAGCCCGTCACTTTAATTTTCTGCCACTGCAGACCTTGTTTGTTTTTAAAATTTCAATAAAATTGTTACGAGTTAGTGCAGATTTACTTGCAATTCTAAGAAATAGGACAGAGATCTCATGAATACTTTACCCCGTCCCCCACCCCCGACCCCGTAACATTTTGCAAAACCATAAAACCATAATGTAGCATCCCACCCAGGCTATTGACATTGAAACACTCTACCAATCTTACTCAGATTTTCCATTTTACTTACACTCATCTGCTCCTGTGCGGGTGGTGGGGTGCGTGTGTTTAGTTCCATGTAATTTATCACGTGTAGGTTTGCATATCCAACACCACAGTCAAGATACTGAACATTTCCATCATCAAGGATCCCCACTGTCGTTCTTTTATATCCACACCACTGCCCTGGGAGGGGGCACCTTTAATCACTAATCTGTTCCCTGTTAATAAAATTTTGTCATTTCAAAATGTTATATAAATGGAATGATTCAGGATTTAACCTTTAAGGATTTTTGTTTTTCTCAGCATAATTCCCTGGAGATTCACCTAGGTTGAACCTATTTTTGGCCATGGGGATGAGGTGAGAAACAGCAGGCTGGAGGGGAATAAGTATTTGCCCCAAGTGGGAGCAAGTTTGTGGGTGGCGGGTCCAGAAGTCATTCATTAGCCAGCCCATGCCTGACCTGGGATGACCTGCACTTCCATCAGGTATCTAGTTAGCCCTGAGAAGTGATCCTGCATTTTCATTTGTAAGTTATTTTCTTACAATTGAAGTTCTCAAATGCTAGGGAAGCCATAACTTTTCTGCCTTGTGGTATATTGAAAAGCATTCAAATATCTAAAGGCCAGTGATCTTTGGGTATGTTAAAAAGATACTTAGTACATTGTAGTGATTTTAAGTTCATTTTGAGACTCTGTAGCATCTGGTGATTAAAAAAAATGGGCCAAAGAAAAGAAAGAAAGTGTTTGAAAATTCATGCTCTCCTTATTAAATTCCTTAAATATCCTTAGGATTAGTTTTCATGAAATTTTCAGTGTTTGGTAAGATTTGAAAATTTGAAAGGATGCAGATTTGAATTAGATTTATGATTTTGAAGTTTTATCTTAAAAACCTGTTTTTTATGATTTACAAAATTCATATTAGTTCATACAATCTTTCCTTTTTAATTTTCTTAGGAAAAAAGGAATGTGTTTTTATTTTTGTTTTTTTAAGATTTATTTATTAGAAAGAGAGAGAGCAGGGGGCGGGGGAAGGGGGAGGGTCGAAGGGAGAGGGAGAAGCAGACTCCCTGCTGAGCAGGTGGCCCATCCCAGGATGCTGGGATCATGGCCCAAGGCTAAGGCAGCTGCTTAACAGACTGAGCCACCCAGGTGCCCCAGAAGCAATGTGTTTTTTAAACTAAAGGACTTAAATATGGGGTGATGGAAAGTACTAGTGTGAACTAAGGATGGGTTAAAATTCTAACTAAGCTCTATGACTAATTGAATCAAAGCAATGACTCCATCCTAAATATGGATCATAATTATATATCCATATGTAACTATGGATAGGAATTTAAAAATAATTATAATACATGTACCTTCTATAAAACCCAAATGGCAAATTCTTTCTTTGTAAATGATATTCAAAACTGTGTGTCCATGATGGCATATGGCTAAGAGGTTGGGCTCTGAAGTCATACTGCTGGAATTCAAATCCTAGATCTGCCACTTCTTGGCCTCAGTTTACTCATCTTTAAATGGTGATAATCATAACAGTTACCCATTGGGGGCATTTAATATGTATCAGGACTCTTTAAGACATTTTACATATATTATTGCAATTAATTTTCATGAACATTCCTATTTTGGTGATGAGAATCACAAAATCACAGAGAAGTTAGTAACTTGCTTGAGGTTGCACAGTTAGTTAGGGCTGTACCTGATACCAGCACAGTCTCACTCGTGTCCGTGTGCTTCACTGTCTAACCACTCAGCTAAACTCTCCAAACAAATATCTTGGGGTATCTACCCAGTGGGTTTGTGATGATGATTAAATAGAAAATCCATATAAATGAGATTGTCCCTTAACTTGGATGATATATTTAAAGTCACAGTGTTTGGCACTTAAGTGTTCAATACATGCTAGCAGATGAATTATTATTATCATCACCATTATCGTTATTTAGCTTTTAACTTGGCTGTCGGGGTGTATTTAAAATACACGGATTCCCGATTGTCTTTAGCTTTAAATCCTCAGAAGGGCCATTCCAAAGTACACAGTTGTTTCTAATTCAAAAATTTCTCTCTGGCATTCTCAACCACAACGCTTTTCAGTAACAGGTACTTTGATGTGTATCGTTTCTAAGCTGTGTCCCAAAAAAGCTGTTCTGGTCAATTTTTAAAACTTAATGTCTAGCACAATTTATTTTTTCATCTTGCTAAATTCCTAAAGTGGATTAGGAATGAAAAGATCTTAAGGACCTATGAAATCAGTTTTAAAAGTTAATGTGAAGTAGTGTTGGTAGTAACGAGCATGAACGTTATGGTAGAAACAAGAAGTGCTCCCCATCAAGATTGACACATTTAAAATTGTGTGTCAGTGCTGAATGCTTCTTCAACAACAGCTTAGCCCAGCAGCAACACGGAACTCGGCGGGGGCGGGTGTCGGAATACTTCGTGTTGCGCCGTCTTTTTCCTGTTAGTTCCATGCTGGGTAGCAGGTCCTGTGCAGCCTGTCTTAGGGGCCTCGGTTGCTTAAGTCAACATCTCAGTTGTCCTAAACTTGATTTTGTCTTATAACGTGCCCTACCAAGACCTTTGCTGGTGAGATTTTTGGTTGACTGAGCGTCCCTGTAATATGAAAAACATCTTTCACGTTTGGCGATTTTCCGACTTCCAACTCCGCAGCTCCATTCTGAAATCTGAGTTTCTTCCCTAGTAAAGCTTTTATTTTTCTTCTTTATAGTTGGCTTTCTCTTTTCTAATATCACCACACCTGTGTCATATTATCCTATAAATGCATATTGAGTGCAAATGTATTTTTCTCTTTGAGGGATATAAAGTAACATATATTCAGAAATATGAATCCATTTCTACAGAGTATACGCAATCAATCATTTCATGAATGAATGAAACTTTGGTACTCTTCTGGTACTTTCAAACAGCTTCTTTATAATAATTCTGGATATTGATAAATTAGTACGCCATCAAACTGCATGTATATGGCTCCCTTATGTAACAAGGACGTGTTTTATAACAGTTTCCCCCCCAAAAGAATTTAAATGCAATTAGAGAATGAAATAGGTATGCGTGGATAAATAAATATCTTAGAATGAATGGCTACTATGAATAAGAATCAGAAGTGAATTCTACAACTGGTGAATATAATTTCGGAAAGCTGTTAGTTCAGGGGACTTGAGTTTTTGCCTTTCAAAGATGAACCAGCTGTTTCTCACCTCTGCGAGCAACTGGGAGCATATGGTGAAACTCAATAATTTTAGTATATAGCGCCTTTCACTCAGGCATGTCTAAAGACCTAATAGATGTTAAGCTCCTGCAAGACACCAACTCAATGGCACTTTTCAGAAAACAAGCCATGCTCACCTGGTTACGTTGGGAGATTTTGGTGGTAATAGGTCTGCCAAGTAATCTTGGCATATTCTCTGGGGTGAAAATGAACTAACTGCTGAGTAAACAGTATCTTGAAGATCTCCCGATGTCAGGGGCATGTGTTCAGCACACTCATTTCACCGCTGAAAACTGGAAGCCTCTGTCTACATCTGGGTTAAAAAGAAGCAGGGGAGGCTGAGACCCACACTCCACATTCAACCTCAGTCTCCCGTTTAAACACAGTTCCAACTTTTTCCTGTCTTATTCTTAACTGGTTCAACAGTGCTGCTCCCTACTCTTGAAACCCTCCCTCTCCCCATGCCTGTTTCCAGACTATCATTCAATCACAATTGCTCATCTTCATCCTGGGAAGTCTACACTATGCAATTATATCACACTTTTCTTCCGTACTTCTCATCTGCCAAGGACTAAATAGCGCTCATTTCTCAAGGAGCCCCTTCTTCCATTTAACAAATATTTATTGCAGGTCTGCTACGACAGGGCCAGAGTAAAGATGGAGGTTATGCCCCCTGCTATGGCGAGTTGGCAGTCTAGATTGTTCACTCATCTTTATTTGTGTTCTCTTGGATTCAGCTGGTCATGACTTTTACATGATCACCCCAGCCTATGCAGGTGCAAGTGTTCCATGGTCATAAAAAGCATACTTAATTTCTAAGTGTTGCCACTGAGTGAGAGGTCTTGACTGTTTATAAGAATGACATGGACTTTTGAGTCTGTAAAGGAGCACACATTTGAGAATTGGCTTTTACTTTCTGCAAGCTGTACTTGGTCATAGATAATACGTTGTTCTGTCCATCTTTGGGCTTTTTAAGAATTGCATTTCAGAATAAAATTTTTAGTCATGTTTTTAATAACATACAGAAATGACCTAGATGTGAAAATACTTTATTAGCCATTTAGATGTGCCAGAATGATGTGTGTGTGTAAAGGAAAATTCCAGGGCTCCAGAGGAACGTATGCAGGGCAGCTGACCTAGTCTGGGAGTCAGGCCCTGGTCCCTGTGTGAGTGACATGGCAATGGAATTTGGCCCTAGGTCAGCAGGTCAGAGGCAAGCAGAAGTGATTCTGCCAGAGGGAGCAGCACATAAAAGGGGACATTGGCTGTCTTGCAAGAAGGCCTCGGACACCTGACTGCAGAGAGCAAGGGGAGTGGTTTGAGATGAGTCTGAAGAGGTGGGCTGAGGTTGGGTCATTAAGCCTTTGGAGCCACCTTGAGGACTTTGGCCTTTATTATATTGGGTTACCACTGTCCAGTCCCTCCATCTTTCACCATTATTCTCAAGGGCCCCAACATCCCTTTTGTTGATCGTTCTTGAGCACTAGCCTTATGATTCCTTAGCCTCTCTCATTATTCCTTCATAGCTGCTGGGAATATAGCAGATAGCACAAAAATTGTTAATCTGTTCCATACAGAGTTCTGCAGAGGGTGCTAAGGAAGGGACCAAATAGGAAAAGCTTCACAGAAGAGTTGACATGTGTCCATCAGCACTTTTTTTAAAGAATTTATTTGTTTATTTTATTTGAGGGAGGAGAGGGACGGAGGGAGAAGAAGAGAATCTCCAGGAAGCTTCACAAGCCTGATTTGGGGCATGATCTCACGACCCTTAGATCCTGACCTGAGCCAAAACCAGCTGAGCCATCCAGGCGCCGCTCCTTGTCCATCAGCATTTCAATGGGTAGACTCGGGCATCATAAGCCATACCCAGATACTAATGTCATTCCTGGCCAGCAGAGGTTTCAACATAGGGTGGGGATGTAATCCATTTGATCTCTTAGATTCTTTTCAGAGGTAATTTGGAGAATGGACTAGAGCAGGGAGGGACTTAGGTCGGACATGAGGAGGATCTCAAACCCATGAACTGATTGACAAAAAGAGGGCTACATGGAAGAGATATCCAAGGAGAAGGATCGGTAGGATTTGAGGAAAGGGAAAGCCAAGGGTGACTTACAAGAGTTCTTTCTTGGCTGAGAATATAAATAATGAGTCCAACATAAGAGGTGGTGGAAGAAGGATACCTTTGGGGGTGAAGAAGGATAATTAAATTAGTGAGGAAGAAGAAAGAAGGATCAGTGGGCTTTGGGATAGATTGAATTCAAAGTGTCTGATTGACAGGAAATCCACGCTACCTTTAATTTCCCAACCCCCGTTTCTCCCTCTAATTTTTCACCATTAACTCATTTCAGTCAATTGTAGGACTTTGGCTGGCATTTCTAGTTTCAATCTCTCTTCTGAGCTCCAGATATGCATTTCCAGGTTCCTGCTGCACATCTACACCAGAATGCCCTGGGATACCTCAAGTTCAACATATTTAAGTGAAACCCTTCAGTTGTTCCCAAATCCATTTCTCCACCAAGAACCCCTGTCTCAGCTAAGGTATCCTCCTTTACCTGGTCCCCTGGATCCAAAGCCAAGGTGTTAGCTTCAGTGCCTCCTCTATCACCTCTACATCTAAACCACAGCCAAGTTCAGAGGATTATATTTCCATGACTGGCTTCTCTCTGATTCCCTTCTTCCGCATTTAGGCTGCTCAGTTTGTGCTTTCATTATATCTCAACTGTCCTCCCTACCACCACTCTCTCCTACTTTCATTTCCTCCTCCATGTGGATGCCCCACGCATTCTCCCTATGCTCAGCTCTGATCATGCTTCTCCTAGGCGAACATCCACAATGAAACTGCACATACACACACCTTTGATAATTCTC
This sequence comes from Zalophus californianus, assembly GCF_009762305.2. Classification (NCBI taxonomy): domain Eukaryota; kingdom Metazoa; phylum Chordata; class Mammalia; order Carnivora; family Otariidae; genus Zalophus; species Zalophus californianus. The sequence goes on from NC_045598.1 coordinate 130,302,862, forward strand.
CTTTGTCTCATAAATTTTCTTATTTTCACAGACTCCACGTTCTTTCACGCTTTGGCTCCAGCCTACTTTTCCCTCTCTTCTTCCACCATAGTATTTCCTGCACCCAGTGCTCCGTTCAAAATCAACTCCTTGCTGTTTTTCTCGCTGATTAAATGGTCCACCTCTGGAACCTATGTGATACCTTGGATCGCTGCTCAGAGCACTGTAAGTGCTCAGCAAGTGCATTTGTGTTTGAACTAAGGTGAAAATAGCTGTGTCATGGGGGACTTAGTCTTCTTCTTTTTGTTTCTTAGAGGTGAAACAAAAAGCAATGAAAGGGTATAAGATTTAGAATTTCTTTTTATAGACTCATTAACATTTAAAAATAGGTTTTGAAAGATACCATGAGGACATATGTCCCTCATCAGAGTGAAGGAAAGGTTTTACCTTGAGGCTCGGGTTAAAGTAGAGTAGAACCCTCAGGTTCTAATCATTTTCTCTGTTTATAAATAGCTTTATAGATTTGGACACATTTGTTTGTAGGGAACCATGGGCAGCTGAAGGAATGCATTACTCTGGAATCTATTATTTGTTATTCTAATCATTCAATTTTCCTTTCTTCTTTTTTAAATGTAATATATAGAAATCTACTCTGTTTCTTTTATGAAGAAGTCAAAATTATTAATTAGATCATGCACGATATATGTTTTGATCACTTAAGAAATGTAACATATACAAATGCAATTTTAAGTATCCTCGGATAAATGAGGTAAAAATACAGAGAAGGGGAATACTAAATTTCCAAACCTCATTTTAGGACATTTAGCTTCAACTTTTCTTCCACACTAAACATTGTATTTCTATTAAAACATTTCTTTTATAAATAGTGGAATGGTACCTTTCATATTTTAACTTCTTTTCCTCTTAGGGTAAGGGAAATATATAATTATAAAAGAAAATTAGAAATAATAGCAGAAACAAAGATCATCAGTATTATAAAAGCGGTATTCAGATATTGACCAAGTTGATTATAAATACTAGCTTCCATTTAAAAAAATGTTTTTACTCATTTTCCTCATTTTCATTGAGGACTATTTCTCTAGAATTCAGGGGTATTCGGGATCTTCATTTCATGGTTGCATAAAAGGTGACCCAGAAAGTGGAGAGACTTGTCCAATATCCTATATTTATCTGGTGGCATTGCTGGAGTGTCACAGACAGGTACCTGGGTGAGCAGAAATTTCTTAGTCAGGGGTGGCCCTCCATGTGAGGTTCCCCTGAATAGTGTGGCTTGGGCCCAGGACGTGGAGGGAGCTCCCCAGCGATCGTGATGTGCCTCATACCGCTGCTCAGTTTAGATTATCCTGAATGCCCACATTTTTACTTTCTTCTCCGAGCTCATACATCGGTGATGGAGGCAGAGACAGTAGAGACTTTGCCACCAGAGCTTGTAATCCCCTTGAAGTTCCAGAGAACCGCCTTTCATACATGATATAATTCAGATTATATTTAAAAACCAAAGTTTGGCTGAATAAATACATAGAAGCCTAGAGATCCTTTGTCTTTTTCTATCTCCTGAGGACGGTCAGTTCATTATCTTAGGAACAGTCAATATTTTGAATGTTTTTTTCTTTTTTTAAGGATTAGTCTAAGGAGTATGATGAACTTTTCATATAGCTGACACCTGTATATTCGCGTAACAAGAGATTCTTATTAAAAACAATCTTGAAACAAATTCTCTCTTTTTTAAAGATTTTATGTTTATTTATTTGACAGAGAGAGAGAGACAGCGAGAGAGGGAACAAAAGCAGGGGGAATGGGAGAGGGAGAAGCAGGCTTCCTGCTGAGCAGGGAGCCCGATGTGGGGCTCGATCCCAGGACCCTGGGACCATGACCTGAGCCGAAGGCAGACACTTAACTGACTGAGCCACCCAGGCACCCTTGAAACAAGTTCTTAATAAAAATGTATACTTGTTTAGGAAAATAAATTAATCATACACACTGACTATTTAATATTGTAATTAGGTGTATAGATAGATGCATCGTCGATGTGATACTAACACTTATTGGTAATGAATACATCATTCATGATCATTGATACTGTGAGGATCTCACTCCATTCTTATTAATGCTTTATCATGGAAAGGTGGAAAGTTCATTAGACCATAGGTATGTGTGTGCATGTATTTTTTTAGGCTAAGCTAAATGTGTCTACATTTTCTTTGTTAGCTGTTTTCTCAACACACAACAGGGTTCTTTTATAGATTTAGAAAGAATTAGGGGTGGTGTTGGAGGGAGAGACTGAATTGCAAGAAGGGAGCCTTGGGGTCGTGCAAGGGAAAGGGACAGGGGACAGGGGAGGGGAAGCTCACTGGATGTGAGGATGAGACCTGAGAGCAGCCTGTGGGGCATTTGAGGTCATTAGCTCACTGGTTACCTCTCGTCACTTCTTCAGTATCATTACAAAAATTCAAAATTTAGTAGCAAGCAAGGTCAAACAGGACTAGAGCAGGATGCTGTTTTCTTTCCATCACAGGAAGATCTTCTTTCCTTCATGCAGCCCTTTATTGCTTTTCTTACTCTTCCCCTTTTTAGCCCTGTTTCATCTTTCCATCTCTTGAAGCTATTGTTTGTGTTGTCTGTGGGGTGGAAACAATGACTCTGATTTTAGAACTGGAGCCCTGGTCATATACGAGTGAGCACAAAAGTGGCTATATCCCTGGTTTCGAGGACAGTTAATCTGGCAGGCAAACACCCATGGAATAGTCTCTCAAAAGAAAAAAAAAGAAAGAAAGGGAAAAAATGGAATAACACTTTGTACCGACAAATTATCTAACTTCAAGTGTATTTTACTAAATAGACAAAACCAGTCAAAAGTAGACTTCTACAGAAAATCTCATTTTGTTCTGATCAATTTGAGGAAAAAACTCACTGATTTCTACAGTACTGTTTCTCCAACAGATTATTTGTGTGCAAAATTCAGAAGTATATATTGAGTGGTTCAGGACTGGGAGTGTTTGGGAGGGGGTGGGCAATGTAGATTCTATTTTGCCATGCTGTTTAGTTTTAATGCCAAATTGTTTTATGAAAATCACATTGCCCTGACTCACTCATGCAGAATCTATTTGGTTGGAGGTCACGTTGGTTTACATCAATATTATTTTCATTTTTGAATAAATCAGGATCTTTTCAGTGGTTTAATAGTCTGTCTTAAGGAAGCATTGTTCCATATATACCTCAAAGGCTCAAAGGACTATTATTTTTCTTTTTTTAATAATTTTTTATTGTTATGTTAATCACCATACATTACATCATTAGTTTTTGATGTAGTGTTCCATGATTCATTGTTTGTGCATAACACCCAGTGCTCCACGCAGAATGTGCCCTCTTTAATACCCATCACCAGGCTAACCCATCCCCCCACACCCCTCCCCTCTAGAACCCCCAGTTTGTTTTTCGGAGTCCATCGTTTCTCATGGTTCATCTCCCCCTCTGACTTACTCCCCTTCATTCTTTCCCTCCTGCTATCTTCCTCCTCTTTTTTTTTCTTAACATATATTGCATTATTTGTTTCAGCAGTATAGATCCGTGATTCATCAGGACTATTATTTTTCATGTGTGATATATTTATTTGTGTTGGTTTGCATGGATATAGCAATGATTTGCCTGGGGAAATGAGGAGATTTGTTAAAGCATTCATCTCTGTTAAGCAGGGTAATGAATGTTTTCTCCTGAGTAAGCATAAATTCTTATGAAGAAATTCAGTGGATGGTATTGGGGTCATATCTTAAATTTTGAGTATGCTCATTTCCTGCCATTTTTCTCTCAATTACGTTCTGACTGTTAAATTCCCTTCTGCCAAAGGTATTCTTAAAGATGGAAACCTCTTCGTCTATGAAAGCAAATATAAGGTCTTTTCTTTAAAACATAAGAGCAAAGCAGCTCAAATAAAGGATCTCTAAGAATAGAAAATGAATCTTTAAAATTAATCTAGAAGTCGGAGATAGATCAAATGTTTCCAATTTATCCTGGAATTTGACATATGGCCTATTTACAATAAAAGATAATTGGGGTCAAACCCAGCGGCCTTGTGGATTCTTTTGGCCACCCACCTCGCTTAGGGTCGACGTCACAGTGTCAGGTAGCAGGTGCTATAGATGGGCAACTAGAACCCAACTCACGTTTTTAAATCATTTTCTGTAGGACACATTCATGCTTTTTTTTTTTAACTTACTGTATTTCTTAGTCTAAACACTGTGAGAGTTTTATACCACAATCACTAGGATCATTAACCCCTACTTGCTTCCACCTACTATTTGAATTTAAATACACCTCCCTAGATAGGATCCTTTACCACTTGTCTTAAGTATTAGGGTTTTTGCGAGATATTGAAGTGGACTGAAATGTAGAATTATGATCTCTGAAAAATTTCCTTTATTTGAAAGATGCTACTGGATGAATAAAAATTTTGCTAAGCTCTTTTTAGTGAAAACTTGCATCAAGCACTAAGTCCTGCATTCCCCTCCTCCATTATACAAAATACAAGCAACAAAATCTAGTGCCATCTTTATCTTATCATTAAATAGGATATTCAAAGAGCTACCAATAATGGGAAACTTGACTTTCCTTGAAACTTCTATTACATCATAGAGATAGGCAGCTCATACAACTGTGGCTTAGAGGTATCCAGCTCAGGGTAAATGTGTGCAGGGTGTGCATGCGTGTAAGTGGGGGTATATGTAATTACTAGAACTGCTACCAGCTACAAGACAAGGACTCCAAAGGTTATTTGGGGCTAGTAAACTTTAATTTCATCATAACCTCTGCCCTTTTAAAGTGGTATCATTAGAATAGCCTTTAGTTATGTGCCCATTTGCGAAAGCGGTTAGCCCTTGATTCAGCCTCAATATGTACACTTCTGTGTATACATATTTAGCTCTGAGAATCCTTGGCTTTGCCACATTCTAGATAGAGGTTTGAGGATTTTAAGTGAGTTAGCTTTAAATAAAATATCTGAAAGAAAAGATCTGATATGAACACAAAGTATCTCTCACGATATTTTAAGCTAGCTGCTTTTCCTTTGAATTTCAAAGTTTATTGATTCCATGCCTAATAACGAACTTCCATATGGTATAATTTTTATTGAATGTGAATGAACACTCAATAGGAAAGTTTAACTGGCATCATCCTTCTTTTCTTCCTGTTTACATTTTAATTCATTTAACAAGTATGAAATGAATGTCTACTAGTGAGTTGGAAAAATAGATGGCAGGCATGCTGCTACCTCCTCCCTTTAAGCTCAGAACAGACATTACCAATCAATCATCTGCAGTCTCTCTTGGTGGAGCCTAGTTCTGAATTCATAATCTTTCTCAGTGTATTTCCCCAGGCAGACCCTGCCGCTAGCGTGGAGGTAGGAAATAAGACTTATTTGTCATTCCTAATCTGTTATTTACTCAGCACTGTGCAAGGTATTATAAAGAAACATGAGCATAAAACATAATTCTTTAAAGAACTTATCATCTACTTAAGGAAAACCAAAAACAGATGAAACAATTAGAGGCAGCATAAGGCTTCAAAATTCAATTTAAAATGAATTGTAATTAGAAGAGGAAAATATTTTAATCATCTGGCATATATTTAACCAAATAGCAGTGATAATGTTTTGTTTATTCTGACTTAGTAGTTCCAAATTTGATCTGTTCATTTCTTCAATTTATCGACAGCACAGGGCATTCGGATAGCACTTAGAGAACATCTCTGTGTCCTAGCACACAATTTCTTACACATTTTGAAGATGATTTTGTTTTCTTGGTTTCTTTGTGTTAGCTTCATGTCAGGATTAACTTGGCTGAAGATCAGAAGATAGAAAGCCTAATCAAACACTGCAATGTGTTGATAAATCTCAAGGACTTCAAGTATTTGTGTTCAGAGATGTCTGTGAAGAGCTAGCTAATGAAAAGCTGAACTTATAGTAAAACCCCCTTAAATCAGACAGATTAATTTGGAATTTGTAATAATTTGATCAGGCGCTGGGTGGACGGTTACCAGTATGTTAAGTGTTTGAAAGGACTTAGAAAGGACTTAGTAAATAAAGTTATCAGATAAATTCCTTAATTATGTAAGAGAACTATTTCAAACAATTTTAGAAGCATCTACATTACTTTTTACAGAAAAATTGCATGTAACCAGACACTTTCCTTTTAAATACTCGTTTGATATGGTAATTATAAATTTTTCTACTCATTAGTAGACGAGAGCTTCTCTAGGCATTTTTTTCTTGGCCTCATTCAAATTCTGTTTGGTGTTAGAAATAATATCACATTTCATTAAAAAAATTATAATTCAGAAATTATGTACATTCATAGACTTCTTATACACTGTGAGATACTACTTTGGTATTGGTGGGATTGTTTTCTTTCTTTTTTCCTTTAAAAAAATAATTTCCCCATCATACTTTAAGATCCAAGAAGAGGCACTGAATCTTAAAGGTCCTTTGAAATCTTTTCCAGTGTTCTGATTGACCTGTGTATATACTGATTTCACCTGGAAATCAGGTGTCTTCAAATTAGAAATCCAGCTGGGGGGCGCCTGGGTGGCTCAGGAAGTTAGCACCTGCCTTCGGCTCAGGTCATGATCCCGGGGTCCTGGTATTGAGCCCCGCATCAGGCTCCCTGCTCAGTGGGGAGTCTGCTTCTCCCTGTCCCTCTGCTACCCACCCCCCAGTCATGTTCTCTCTCGCTCGCAAATAAATAATCTTAAAAAAAAAAAAAGAAAGAAAGAAATCTAGCTGGCATTATGGTCCTAGCTCCACTTCCTTCAGGAGTTAAGTTGTAGAAAAAATATGAACTTTGAAGTCAATCAGACCTGAGACCAAATCTCTGGTTGGCCAGTTAACTCTCTAGCTGTGTAAATGTAGGAACTTCATTTATTTCCTCATTTATGAAAAGAGGATGATTCCCACATCACAGGGAGTTGTTAAGTCAAGATTTAGTGTAATAACTTTTCTAAAGAATTTCACATTGGGCTTGTATATTGGTTTATATATACTGACTTGGTTAATATATATTGACTTGGTTAATATAGAATTGGTTAATATATATAGGTATATATAGATCTATTATATATACATATATTCATTTCCTTCTTTACAAAATGAGGATAATACCTACTTCACAGCATTCCAAAACCAACACAGTGTTTAGCATAAGACTCAGTAAATGTTAATTCCTTTTCTCTTGTTTTCCCTACCACTTTATCATCAAACTAGGTCCAAGTAAGAGGAGATGTAGCACTAAGGGAAACAATATTGTGACATATTAGTACTTTTTCATTTACCAGTATTTGGGTGTTGAAATCGTTTTCTTTTCTGGTCTCATGTATAAAACCAGGAGATTGAAATAATTAACTACAAAATTATATTCTAAGATGCATGTCCATATGATAGCAGTCAGGAGTCTAGAATCTAGTGTAGTGGAAAGTTAGAGTCAGACAGATCTGTATTTAAATCTTGAGTCTGAATGACTTAAATTCTGATTCTATCCTTTGGCTCCTTCACTTGATAGCTGGGTGAGGCTCCTGAGTCCCTCTGAATCCCTGAGTCCTCATCTGTAAATGTCAGGATAATGTCCTACCTTGCAAGGTTGCTATTAGGAGCAAATGAAAAAGTTATATAAAATATCTAGAGTACTATTGTTCAGTGTTCAGTGTAGAACTCTCTTCAATGATGCAAATGTTCTCTCTGTTCTGACCAATATGGTAGACACTAGCCACATAGGGTTATTAAGCACTTGAAATGTTGCTAGTGCAACCAAGAAACTGAATTTTAAATTTTATTTAATTTTAATTAAATTTAAAGTACTAGCTGTTTAAAAAATGCTTATGCGTCTCCCTTTTGTGGTCTTTTATTGATTAGTATAAAGTTTTAGAAGTCTTATACTTGAACATAAATGCTATAGACTGAAAGTCTGTGCCCCGCCCCTGCCAATTCAGCGGCTAAAACCTAATCTGCCCTGTCATGGGGTTAGGAGGCAGGGCCTTTGGGTGGTGATTAGGTCATGAGAGTGAGGCCTTCATGAATGAGGTAAGTGCTCTTATAAAAGAAACCCCAGAGAGATCCGTCATCCTTTCCATCAAGTGAAGGCACAGTGAGGAGACCACCGTCTACAGGGAAGTGGACTCTCTCTAGACACCAAATCTCATGGTTTTTTGTTCTTGGACTTATCAGCCTCCAGAACTGTGAGAAATAGATTTCTGTTGTTTATAAACCATGCAGTATATGGTATTCTCTGTAGATGCCAAAGGGACTAAGACAGTAGAAAATAAATAACATATAATCCATAGATTATTTTCCTTCTGATCCTTCTCCCACACAAAAAGCAGGAGGAGTTTATGGGGCTAAAAAGGCTGATTAGGTAGGCAGTGTCCAGGGGAGAAAATGAACGTAACAATGGGCAGGTCATGCAAGCACATTAATCCAAAGAGGCAGAGAGTCTAGTAATAAATGGAAGAGTACAAGCCAGGGACACTGGGTGAATGTGGAGGAATTCCCTAATCACAGGGCTTTTTATGGTTGCATGGGGAATTAGGAAGGCCAGCTCTTCTCAGGTAGGGTGTTCACTGATTTGGGGACTCAGTACCAGACACCAGCAAGAACCAAGAACTGGATATACTTTGATTAACAAGAGCCTAGAAAATTGAAATTATTTCTCCAAAGTCACACAAGTGGTCACTGGTAGATCGAGAATTAGTATTTCTTCCAAATGAACCAGTTATTGGACAGACATAAAAATAGGCCTTTGGTTTTTGCCGAAGATCACCATGTTCACAAAAGTTATTCCAAAGAGCAGTGCAAAAGCAGTGACATCAGTAAATAACAAAGGAAGTTCTTTCTGGGATAATTAATTACAGAAATTGTAGCCATGCAATGGCTCAAACTTCCCTAATCTCCAAATCTAATTTTTATAATCCTATCAGCAGTATCACCTTACGTTTCTAGTGAACAATCTAATAGTAAAGAATGATAGTCGGATATAAAATTATCAAGACTTCACTGCCTTTACAAAAAGCATTAGAAAGCATTTACTGGCATGTTATGAAGTATCATAAATAATTAAAATACATCTACTTATTAGAATATCAGAATGGATAGTGATGTTATCGCCTAGTTCTTTATTTCCTCATGGTCATTTTTAAAATTTGATAACTTCCAGAAGTTAATTGTCATTAGTGCAAAATGGAAAGACATATGTGATTAATGGGTTGAAGAAAGAAAAAATGAGGCATTGATTGCGTATTTTACTGAAAGATGGGAATACCAATTAAAGTCTTCCTTAGAAAAAAGCCATTCAGGAATGAGTCAACATTTTGCTAGCACTCCTTTTGGAGACAATTATTTAAGTTCTACTTTTGAGTGAATTACAGCTGTATTCAACTTTGAAATGTTGGTTGAATCTAAGTCTCTGTGAAAAACCATCAACATGAAGTTTAAACTACGAACTTCAAATACCTTTTCACTTGTGTTAAAATTAGTGGCTTCAATCAACACAGAACATGTAATTCAACCCTGACAAACTGTGAATCCAGAAGCTCTGATGGATTTGCAGATTATTTCTCCCAACTATGGATAACATCCAGCATTTGATGTTGAGCACGTATGAACATGTTAAACACCTGTGTGTTTGAAGTCACGTGTATATGTACATAACATTTTAAGTTGAAAGAGACAGCCAATATCATCCAGGCCAGCTTTCATATTTTACTGATAAGGCCTAGAACCACGTTTCTCAAAATTTAGCATGCATATAAACCACCTTGAGAACTTGTTAACATGCAGATTATGATTCTATGGTTCTAACAAGCTCCCAGGTGATGCAAATACTCTTGTTGGCAGAACCATACATCGAACGGACAGGAGCCTAGAGAACTGAAGGACTTGTCCAAAGTCACAGAAGCCAGAAGAATGAGGTTTAATGTTTCTGTCCCTTTCCTTCCCTCCCAACCCCCCTTCCTTTTCTTTTTTTTTTTAATTTTAGTATGTGTGGCACAATAATTGAGAGTACAAACTTGTAAGCAGCCTAGCTTCAAATCCTACCTTACCTTGTGATCTGGCGCAAGTCATCCAACCTTTCTTTTCCCTCTGTTTCTTCTTTTGTAAAATGGAGGAAATAATAATAAAACACATCTTATTAGGTGGCATAAGAACAGAACGATTCATGTATGGTAACTAGAATAATGCTGATAAGTAATAGGCATTTAATAAATGTTAGCCTCTATAATTATGATTATGATCAGTATCCCATTCTTTCTGCCACCTGGCAGTACCTCACTCTAGAAACATAGGTAAGAGACTGTGTAGGAATAATATTGGTTGGTTGTCTTCTTGGTAGAGAAGATCAGAAACATGAATAACAATTTAAATTATTTTTGGCCAAGGTGACTGTTTTGATAATACAATTATATTTGAGTGGGGCAGTGTTTGAAGTATTAGGAATTCATTTCAAATGATCAGGAACTGATTCTGGTGAATAGAAAAGCTAGCCAGTGTTTCTGCAAAGTCACTCCATCTTCCTCCATCCTGAAAAGAGATGGCCCTTTTTGACTGATGTAAAGAACTTTTTTCCAGTCTTTCATTAAACAGAGGTAGTGATTGTGTTTTCGAGGGCATTTGACAGTACATAAACTAGAGCTAGGGGAGCTGTCAATCAATCTAAATAACATATCTGCTGCTACTGAAGTTAGGGACATGCCACCCCAAAACATGCCATTTTGGCATGTTGATTATTTTGAGCAGACACACAGATGTTTAGGAGCCACAGATGCAGGAAGGATTCTCTGACCTACCTTTTTCTACCTAGAAACAGGCCATAAATTTTCCCATAAGGAAGGTGCCACCCCCTCTACCAGGAAGTGAACATCCTTATCCCAAGCAACTGGGAATGGATGCTGAAATGGATCTAAACATTTACTACAATAACCCTTGTCTTCACTAGTGGTCCCTACCTCCACATGTCTCCTAGTCACTTCCCCACCACCATTGACTGTCTCCAGCCCAACCCTTCTGTCTTGTCAATTCGTCACAAATGCCTTGTTTCTTCCTCTAAAAGGTGAATACTTCCTGCCCTGGTCACTTCTTCAGGTCCTCATTCTCTCGTGAAAGCTCTCATGTACATGTAAAAATGTAATAAAATGTGTTTGCTTTCCTCCTGTTAATTTGTCTTTTGTCAGTTTAATTCTTAGGCCCAGCTAGAGACCCTAAGAGGGTAGAGGAGAATTTGTCCTTCCCTGCACTGCTGTTGTAAACTTGAAAGCAAGATCTGCTATGGATAAACCAAAGCAGAGAAATGACTGTGAAAAGGAGTCATTGAGAAAGTCTTAGAGAATCAGTTTTTTTTTTTTTTTTTTTTAAGATTGTTAGATTTTGGTGTTTGATTTGGAGTCAGCTCTCCTGGGTTCTTCAGAATGGTGAGAGAATTAATGGGACACCATACTGTTTTTCATTGTTTCCTGATGGGAGTGTCTTCCAACAACTTAATTGCTCCGATTTTGCTTTCCCCCAGCCACCTAATTTTTATCCATGTCCTTAATTGCTCCTGCCAGTGGCACCATATGTGTCAGCCCACAAGGAACAATGTCAGTATCACTTGCTGCAAGATGATCCTCACTCCAGGTGGTTTCACGGCAAGATGAACAAAGGCAAATGAGAAAGTAATTTATTTTTTGAAAAGCCGAATGCCAATTCACTAATAATGGACAATTAAAACTATAACTGTCACACCTACTCCAATACATATCAGTAAGAGTTGTATAGATACAGACATTCTGGTCTGTGTGACAGTTTCAATTGTTACTGTAACTTATAAGTTAGAATTTGTTAGAGAGTAGACTGATGTATAAGGAAAGCCCATCTTATCCAAAGAATGCTTGGGGAGTAAAGGTTCAGAACAAGGAAGGTTTTTAATTAGAACATTAATAGTAATAGAACCTGGGCCTCCAAATGGGGTGAGCCTATTATGATTTTAGAGTAGTGTATTATCGTGGACCTGAAAGTGAGGAGTGTCATTTAATCACATTAGGTCAAAGATAACCCTAACTTCGTAGGGGACTATAGCAATAATATTCTAGCATCTCTAGTTATTTGTTTAAGGACATAGTTCCTGAATCATAGGGAGGTTGAAACTAAAATTAATACTTTCAGTCCTGGAATAGAATAGTCAGCCAAAGTGGTGTGCAAAGCATTGAATCTCTACTCAAATTATATTTGATGATGTATCTTCGGGATAAAGAATTTACATTGCACTTTGTGTTAAAAGCAGATATTAACAGTTTTACATTGACAATTTTCATGCATGCATGTCTATTTTATCATTTTAGTTAACTCAACAAATTCTTATTGATTTTATAACATAATCCAGAATCTAAACTAATAGTATTTATTAAAATTACCACGGTATTTACACTAACATTTTATTATGTGCTTGAAAGACCACATGCAAACATGTATTAGTAATTTGAATCTGTTTGTGAAAATGACATAGATTTGACTATATTTGAATGGCCAGGATTTTATTTATGTTATTGCTAATATCTTATTTTCCTAGGCTTTGGACAACATTCATAAGTGCTAAGAAGTTTGAGGTTGTATTATTGAACCTAAATGTGATTTTTTTGGGGGAAGATGATAAGTAATATATGGCTTTCCAGCAACACACACACACACACACACACACACACAATTTTTCTGTTTCAAAGATACAAAGAAAAGGTTTTCAGGGGAGTAAGCAAGATGGCAAAATAATTTTGAATAATACCATGTCCTTTGAAACAAATCTTTGAAGTCATATCAGCAAGCAAGAAGTCCATATATTTAAAAAGCAGTACAACTGAGTCCTCCATCAATAATTCGTCTACCAGTAATTCATTCGTTTGTGCTTCCACCCACCCACCAACCTATGGGCCAGGCTCTATACTGGGCTCTACACAAGTTTATAAATGAAACTTGGTCCTGGCTATTGACAAATATACAGTCAAGACAGAATAAATATTTCCTTAGGACATTGGGCTTAGCTCATTCTTACATTATTATGTAGTTTAATCCTTCAACTTTGCTTTTGTTTCCATAGCTCTAATTCTTTGGTTAATTCTTTGCATTCCTTCACTGTATTGTCACTTCTTGCCAAATTTCTCTAGACACATTCCTTGATAGGTAATTAAGCCTCTTCTTAGTTTTACTCTTTAATTTTTTCTCATTATTTAAACTCATTAGTTCCGTTATTTATTTCTACCATCTTTTTTAAAAAAATGAAATACAATTGACATATAACATTGTATTAGTTTTAGTTGTACACTGTAATGATTTGATATATGTATATATTGTGAAGTGGTCACAGTAAGTCTAGCTGACATCCATCACCTCACATGCTATAATTTTTTTTACTTGTGGTGAGAACTTTTAAGATCTCTTCCCTTTGCTTTCAAATGCACAGTGCAGTATCGTTAACAACAGTCACCCTGCTGTACCTTACATCCCCAGGTCCTATTTATCTTATAACTGCAAGTTTGTACCTTTTGTACCTTTGATGTTTCTTAATTGTTCTCTTTTGGACCTCACAGCTGCCTGCCGCTCAGTTATGCCTGCTCTTTTAAACTTCTGCCTCTGATGGGCCCCTGCTTGTGTTTTACTGGAGGGCATACCATATAGGGTATACAAAATGCCAAAGGGGCCTGGGGCCAGGTAAAGATGGCGACCACGCTGCCAGAACCATTCCCATAGGCTGATGTTTCCCTCAGCAGGAAAGCTTTCAGAAGTCACAGTTTTAAAGGATTAATGATTTCATCCCAATGAAAAATACTATCAAAAGGGAGAGAGAAAGAGAGAGTTGGAGATTATTTTGGCAATGGTTTCGGAGTGTAACTTTAGGATAAAAATGTTAAAAAAATTTTTTTAATCAAGTTTTGCTGTAACCTTTTTCTCAATACAGTTTAATTAAGGAGCTCCACTCGTCTTTGAGGCTTTGGAGTTGGATTTGTTTGGATGGAGAAACGTACTGAGATGGGCTTTTAAGGGAGAGAAAGAGGCTGATCGTATTCAGAAAAACTGCACCTAGGTCTCATCTGGGTGAATATAGATTGACTTTCTGACTCTCCTTCTGACATGATAAATCCTAGTTACCATTAACAGTTAATGGAATGGCGCTTACATTTTTTTCTTGAATGTTGGAATCCTTCAGGGTAAATGTTCCTGAACTTCTGATCACAATGTTTGTCAGGATTTTGAAACTTTGAGGCACATACAATTATTCATGCACATTTAAAAAGTACAGATTATAGACAGGACCTCACACCAGACCTATTGAATTCATTTCTTCCTGTGGGACCTGCACATACACATTTTCTGTAAATCCTGTAAGTATTTCTGATGTTCCAGAGGGGTTGAAATCTGTACAAGCTGAAAGAACGTGAATGCATGATCCTAAAGAAGCCCAGGAACACCTGAGAAAAGTACTGGCATGATGGTAATTTCCATAGGTTTATGGGTAAGGTGATTAGGGGGAGTTTAAACTTCTGTAGACTTTCAGGTCTATTAACAAGTTACAGTGTTTCTATAATTCTCCACAAAGATGGCCATTGATTCTGAATAATGATTTTTCATCACATTTGAGTGCCAAGTAGCACTTATTTATACTCTCAAAGAAAATTACTTTTTGCCTTGAAAATGATTGATTTTTCATTTTAGTGGAGTTCCTTTCTCTTGCATTAAACTCCAGGAAATGGGGGCGGGGTGATGTGTATTCAGCAAGTGTTGCAAGTAAATCACGAAAGCCCTTGCAAACACACCTTATAGCTGTCAGCTGGTTTATTCTCAAAGAATGGCTCTTTGGCAATATATGTTTAAGCTGGTGACAATGAATACAAAAAATGGTGTTGAATTTTAACATATGTCCTGCACAGGCAATAGCTTATTTCACCTGACTACTATTCATTCTACTTTTCTATGTGCAGCAAACATAAACTTTCAAAGAAAATGATCTATTAACACATGATTTCTAGTAATAGCTAGGGCAACTTGGCATCTTGCTTACTGTGTTTACTCTTTTCCTCTTGAGGGCAGGCAGGTGGAAGTGATCATGCACATCTCCCCTTTTACTGTCCCAAGAAGCTCTGTTAAGGGACAAAGAAAGAGAGGTGAGCTTATTTAAACTAATGATTTCAGAATTAGGCCTACCTAAGCAGTAACTTTTGTTAGATTCTCTTCTTTTTCTTCAATAGTTGCATTTTCTAAAATGAAGTTAAAATCCATTAAGCCCTTTAAAAATATGTAAAATGGACACATAATGTACCTTGCATGCTAGTTGGTGACTTTATAGGGTTTTTTTTTTGAAACTAGGGTCCAGGAGGGAGAACTCACAGAATTTCTTCCTGGGGCGTATACTCACTAGGGAGAATGAGGTCAGTCTTCTTACCAGTGCCTCCACTGGCAAGGGCTTTCTGTTTAAATGTTGGCAGATGCATCAGATTTCCAGTTATGTCCAGCGGTTTATTTGTGGTTATTTTAGAAGTGACTCTTGTGAAGGGCTGCTAGTCGCCCCAAAATTTTGAAGACTATTGCTAAATTCTAAATAAGTTTTAGAAGTTTATTTATTTATTCTGCAATGATTTTGAGTGCCTTCTGTTTATGTGCCAGGTACTAAGAGAGGCAGTGAACTTACAGAAAGTATCCTGACTGCAAAGAAATCACAGTCTAGTAGAGGAGGCTGACTTGCCAATGACACCAGATTAATAATTAGTAATTTAGAAATACTTTTCTATATGCACATTGGAATGGAGGCCTATACCTTCCATGCTGGTGTGGCCAGTTAATATTGGATTGACAATCTCTGAGAATCAAGCCAGAAGCATAAAATACTCTTTGAAAGGGAAATGCCTTCACCTGTGAAGTAATTAACAAGCCCCAGTTTCGGCAGCCCAAACCAGATGGCAACCTCAGGCCCCAGGAACAGCTCACCCTTCTTAAGAAGTTACCTGCCTCACTTTACCATCCTTTCAGGTATTTCCCTGTGATAAATCACTTCAGTGTGAATTAGAGAGGATGTATCTTTTCAAAAGCTCGCTGCAGGAAGAGTTCCTTGCATGAAAAAAAAACTGAGCCCTGCAAATACCCAGGGTGAAGAAGAAATGTGGGAAGAGAAGAAGGGTATGGGAGACTGACTTTTTTCCTTCAACAGCCAAAGTGGCTTTTGGAGATCGATATGCCCTTCGCATTGCTGCCAAAAGCGAGCAAATGTGCCAAATCATAGACTGTCAAAGGGATAACTACAGGAAAGCCTGCCAGGGCTGAGTCGGCAGCCTGGCCAACAGGCTCCCTATGGACTGCGTCACTGCACGGCTGTAAATCTTCGCCTTGTCACCACCACAGGGTGACTTGCCCTGGCGTCCTCCCCAGTGGCACTCCCAGGTGGGTGAGTACTTTATGTCTTCAGAGGTGTAAGCGAGGGAGCCTCATTGACCTGGTGACTCTGTTCACATGCTTGAGTAAGAATTTAGATATGCCAAAAAGCTAATAGTGCTTTCACTTGTGGATTAATTTCCTGAGGGAGAAATCGGCCCCGAACTGTACCATCCTTCAAGGACTCCTCGAGTGGGGGGATTTCCGAGAGTGCCCGAGGGGTCCCAGTCATGGCAGAGATATAAAATCCATGGGAGTGATTTGAAGCTTATTTTGTAACTAGCTAAATATGGGCTTCCATTAAGCAAATGGTGTTATTAAAATGTTTTACATGGGTGTTCAGGTGAGGAGGATAGGGAGAAGAGAAACAGAAGCATGTTTGTCATGAAAGGAAAAAAAGTCAAAGGTTCTCAAAATGTCCTCCCAAGAAATGAGGTTATTCTGTGGATTTCGATAGAAATCTTATGGGAAGTAGTGAAAAAAATGGCATTGAAATGACAGAAACAAATGCTGAAATCAGCTAGGGAACCTGTGAACAAACCACAAAGAGCTATTTTTTCAACCAAAAAAAGTTGTGTGGTGTATTGCTTATGATTCTCTGAAATGAGCACTAGAAATAGAATCTCTGTTCCCACTTGAGGACCAGGCTGCTGGACTGGGGACAAGTGGCGTAGAATGTGGCAGAACAGAGCTTGAGCCCATCCTTCAACTCTGTTGAATAAGCCTTATGCTTTGGCATATCACTGAAATAGACCGGGTCTGGGATTCCCAGGATAGTTTTTTTCAACTTCTGCATATACGTTCATTCATTCAGTCACTTAAACTGTCTGCTGAATGCTAAACCCAGGGCTGAGTAAATAAATCACACTAAAAACTATCACAATCCCTGACCTTAAGGCACCTAACATCAAGTCGGTAGAAGATAAACTTATGAGTGTGGTTGATGAGGAAAGTAAGTGGTACGGGCAAAGTAGCTGAGAGTGGAACGAAACTGCAAGAGCTCGTCTGTGTCTAAGAATTTTATAGCTGTAGTTCTTACATTTTGGTCTGTTGTCAATTTTTAAATTAATTTTTGTGTATGGTGTGGGATGGGGTCCAACTTCATACTTTCGCATGCAAATAACCAGTTGTTTCAGCACAATTTGTTGGACAGAACACTCTTTACCCCCATTGAATTGTTTTGGCACTTTTGTCAAAAATCAATTGGCCCTCAATTTCAGAGTATATTTCTGAACTCTCCATTCCATTCCATTGATCTATATGTTTGTCCTTATACTAGCACCACACTACCTTTGAATCCTGTAGCTTCATAGTAGTTTTTGAAATCAGGAAACTTTTCCAAGATTGTTTTTGTTATTCTGGGTCCCTCGCATTTCCATACAAATCCTAAAACCAGCTTGCCAATTTCTGCCAAGAAGTCAGCTGGGATGTTGATAGGGATTGTGTTAAGTTTCTAGGTCCGTTCGGGAAGTATTGCCATTTTTAACAGTATGAAGTCTTCCAGATAATGAACGTGAAATGTCTTTCTGTGAAAATTTAAGTCTTTAAATTTCTTTCAACAATTTTTTGTTGTTTTCAGAATGTTTTATGTCTCTTTTCTTAAATTTATTCCTATGTATTTTACTCTTTTTGATGCTACTGTATGTATTTTTCTTTATTTTTGAATTGTACATTGCTAGTATATAGAAATATAATTGATTTTTTAAAAAATTTTTTACTTTGCAATCTTGCTGAACCCATTTATTCAATTTAATAGGTTTTTAGTGAATTCCTTAAGGTTTTTCTATGTTTAAGATTATGTCATCTGCAAAGACAGAGAATTTTACTGCTCTCTTTCCAAACTGGATGCCTTTTATTTCATTTTCTGACCTAATTATCCTGGCTAGAACTCTAGTACAATGTTGACGAGAAGTAGTCAAAGTGGATAGCTTTGTCTTGTTGCTAATATTGGGGATAAATCATTCAGTCTTTCACCATTAAGTATTAGATTTGCTGTGGAGGTTTCCTTTGTAGATGTCCTTTATCAGGTTGAAGAAGTGTCCTTCGATTCCTAGTTTGAGTGTTTTCATCACAAAGGAATATTGGATTTTGTCAAATTCTTTTTTATGTGGGATCATGTGGTTTGTCCTTTATTTTATTGATATGGCATGTTATATAGATTGACCTTCAGATGTTAAACCAGCCTTGCATTCATGGGATAAATCCCACATGGTCATGATGTATAATTCTTTATTCCTGGGTCTGTTTTGCTAGACTTTTGTTAAGAATTTTGGCATCTATATTCATAATAGATATTGGCTTTCTTTTCCTGTTTTTTGTCTGTCTGGTTTGGTATCTAGACTACATAAAGAACTCTTACAACTCAGTAGTGAAAGACAACCCAACTAAAAATGAGTGAAGGATCCAAATAGATCTTTCCCCACAGAAGATATACAGGCGACTAATAACATGAAGATGCTCTACCCCAGTAGCCATTGTGGAAATGCAGATCAAAACCACAGTGAGATAACCTTTCATTCCCACTAGGCTGTCTAGAATCAAAAAGTGTTGGTGAGAATGTGGTAAATGTTCAGAAAGGCATTATAATAGCCCCAAACCGGAAACAACTGAAATTTCAGTTAACTGATGAATTGGTAGATGAAATGTACATGCATACAATGGAGTATTATTTTTCAATATAAAGGAATTAAGTACTCATATATGCTACAGATTGGATGAACTTGGAAAACATTATTTTAAGTGCAAGAAGCCAGTCACAAAAGACCACATATTATATGATTCCATTTATATGAAAGTCCAGAATAGGTGAATGTATACAGATGGAAATTAGACTAGTGTTTGCCTAGGGCTGCAAGGTGGTGGATGGGAGAGTGAGGGTAGGGGAGAGGATTGTGGGTAAATACAGAGTGATTGCTAAAAGAGACAGATCTTTTTGATGACAACGTTCTAAAATTGATTGTGGTCATGGTTGCATAACTCTGAATATATGAACATACTAAAAGGCACCGGAGTGTATACCTTAAAGGGGTGAATTATCTCAGTAAAGTGGTTATGTGTGTGTGTGTGTGTGTGTGTGTGTGTGTATGTATATATTATATAAAGATTCTGTGAACTAGACATCTTGCCAAGTCTCTCACATGCATTCTATTGTTTAATGACTACAGCAACCCTGCTAGGGGGGATTGTTATTACCCTCACTTTACACATCAGAAAACAGGCTTAGAGAGGTTAAGTAACTTGTCCCAGGTCACATACCTTGTAAATAACAGATTTGGGATTCAAAGCAGGCAGTGTGCTTGTAAAGCCCAAAGTTAACCACGGACCTCTTTTGCTGAGAAAACATCTTAGTTCAGTTCAGCTGACCTCTGTCTACCCCATTTTTTCCATCCCATGTCATACTTTTTGTCTTAGCATAGGGAAAGAAAAATGGAGGCTAAAAGCTATTTAAATAACGTGAATAGCCTTATAAATTTGTACCTACTGAAGAAGAAACAGAATGATCGATGCTGGCAATTTAAAATGACAGTTCAACTCTCCATGTGTTTTTTCTGTATAGACACATTCTTCAAGAGAATTCACATCTATGAACATTTTTTTTTTTTAAAGACTGTTGGAGAGAATAGCTAGTTTAAAAACACTGATTTGTGCTGCAATGAATTAAAGCAGGGACATAGGCCCTGTTTAACTTTTCAAAAACTCTTTTGCCATCTGGTTTTCAGTGTCCCCTTAACATAGTTTTCAGGCTATGAAATTCTGTACATCTTTATGAAGCTCAAGAATTGACCTTTGAGAGGGAAAAGTCTTATTTTATTATGCTGACACCACACATCATAACTCTTATTTTGCTTGGAGATCTCATTCAATGTCATCACCAACATGTGCAACAAGAGATACGTCATGTTTATGGCTAGAATATTCCTTTTATTTCCAGTTATAGTTTTCCCATAAAATCTCTATTGAAAATAATCTCCATGCAGTCATTGAATGTTACTGCTTGGAACAGAAATGCTAAAACAATTTGCTTATTTAGGATCTTGAGTTTTTCCCAGCATTTTGAAGTGTCTCGATCTCTCACAAAATCTCTTTTCAGCCAGAGCAGTAGTAATGTAAGTCCGTGGCTTTTCTTGTCATGTATTTTATGGGATTGTGTTACCTCTATAATATATTTTGTATTCCTCCCATGTGTCTCAGAGTGCAATGGGTAAATAATTCTATTTGGACTCTTTTCTCCCAGATATTTTATAGCTATGATTGGCATTTTCTCAAGAGTTGTTCGTTAAAAAATAGAACATTTTGGGGGATCCAAGAATGGTAAAGGGCACGATATACAGAACCTGCTCATCATACTAAGGTCCAAAAAATACTGGTACACCTCTTCACAATTAGATTTCATTGGTCTTCTCTCTGTCCTCTTTTTCTGCATATATCAGCCCCCTCTTGAACTGGGTAAGCAGATTGCGAGGGAGACCTTGGCCCAGGAGGTCAAGGGCAGGAGAACCAGAAGGTCCCTGGAAAACCCTGAAGATCAAGTCTTGGGAACAAAATCAAAAGGGTTGGTGGTGGTGGTGGTGGGGGGGAAGGTTGCAGGGGAAGAAGCTGGCAGAACTAGCAGGATGGGGGCAGAGGAAAGAGTGATTTGGGTGATTTCCATAAATGCAGATGAAATGTGTAAAACTTGGTACATGTGATCTGGTGCACTGAAATGAATATGGTGTTGGAGTTGGATCTAGCTAGATTCAAATCTTGCTTAGTAAGCTGGCTTGGATAAGTGATTTAACCTCTCTACTTCTATCAAATGAGAATCCTCTTCATCACATCAATACCATTACAGTAACTGTCACTTTCTGAATGTCTGTAATAGGCTAGACATTTTACATAGATAATCTTGTTTAATCATCAGTACATTCCAATGAGGTATTTTTTATTTTGCAGATGGGGGAAGCCAGCTCAGAGAAGTTAAGTAATTTGCTCAAGGTTACCTACGGCTGGAAAGTAATAGAGTCAGGATTTTAATCCAGGCCTGTTGGACTCCACTGTCCATTAGACTACTGGATCAGAATAACCTGGAACATATGTTATCAGAAGAAACCTAGATCTACTGTGGACCTTCTGCATCAGCATTTCTGGGGACAGGGCCCAGGAACATGCATTTGAACTCACCACTTAGGGGACTCCTATGCTCTACATAAGAGTCCTCTATAGCCTTAATACTCAAGGTGTGGTCTGTGGTTCAGGACCAGCAGCATTAGCCTCACCTGGGAACTTGTTAGAAATGTAAATTCTCAGTCCCTACCCAAGCCCTGCTGAATTTGGATCAGTGTTAAATCTATAAAGTTCCCTAGGTGACTCAGGTACACATTAAGGTTTGGGAACATCTGATCTATAGGGTTGTGAGGATTAAAGATACTAAATATAAAGTGTCTACCATATCATAGGTATTCAACAAATGCTCTTTGTTACCATTTTGTTTTTGATCAAGTAGAAGGTGGTGGTCTGAAAGGGCCCACAAGTGTAAGATTGGGGTAACCAACTGTCTTGTTCTCCCCTTCCCTTGGGTTCTATGTCCAGTGCTGTTATGCTTCCTAGCTTCCCAGCATATTCTTCCTAAGCCCTTTTTTCTTGAAAGCACATCATGCTGTTTTTCTTCTACCAACATATCCAGGGGTTGTGTTGCTGTTAGTCCTCTACCAACACTTCAGGGTGGAATCAGGAGATATGGGTTTGACTCTTGGCTTGGCTAATTATTATCTGTGAACTTGAGTTAACCTTTTTGAGCCTCAGTTGTATTAATTATAAAAAGAGGATAATGATGAAAATGATGCATTTTATCATGCTAAACCCTAAAAGTCCTACCTGCCTCTATTATCATTGGGGTATCAATTGGGTAAGTAAGCAGGGGATAATAGAGAAAAAATATTAGAATCAATGTTTTCTTTAAAATTTTAAACACTTCAATCTCTTGAGTCAATTTCATGAAATTATCTATTGTGCTCCAGTGACAAAATACCCCATTTCTGCTTTTAGAAGTAGGGTATACAGAATCTATAATTAAAAAAAAATGAACATAGGTATAAAATCACAGAACTTAAAAATTTGCCAGAATCCTTAGGAAACCACGCAGTCCAAATTCTTGATTTTTTTTTTTTAATGGCAACAGAAACAACTAAGTATCTTTTTAAAAATGATGCCAAGCTGGTTAATGGACCTGCTTGATTTTATTATTTTATTTTATTTTAATTTTTTTAAAGATTTTATTTATTTATTTGACACACAGAGAGAGATACAGCAAGAGCAGGAGCACAAGCAGAGGGAGTGGGAGAGGGAGAAGCAGGCTTCCCACCGAGCAGGGAACGCAATGTGGGGCTCGATCCCAGGACCCTGGGATCATGACCTGAGCCGAAGGCAGATGCTTAACCGACTGAGCTACCCAGGAGTCCTGAAAAATAACAGATTTTTAAATGCAGCACATTCTTTGTAAAATTTGGGGATGGGCATGGGTTCGGGAAGTGACAAGCAAAGAACAAACAAGTCAAAATCTCTGAAAAAATCACTGAGCTGTAATAACTACTATTATTCTGATAAACCCTTTCAGCTATTTTATCCTATGCATGTGTAAGGACACTTTTTTTTTTTTTAGTGGAAATGGGATATTTTACATATTCCTTTGCAATATTGGTATTCGTTTGTTTAGTATTTTCTTTCCATGTCACTGAACATCACTTCACTCTACATTATCGGTCTCGGTGACTGGATGGTATTCTGTTATATGGAAATATCCTAGTTTATTAGTCAATCCAACATAGCTAGATATTTGTTTCCATTGCAAATATTATTACGGGGTGTGTGTAAGTACACATGCTTTTTAAACAGCTTGATTCTGTAATCCAAAGTCAAAACATTTAATAACTTTAATTGAAAATTTACTTGAGACAAAACACAGAATTCGTCCCAAAGCGGGCTGATACAGCAGGGTAACTTTATAATGTGCATTTACGTTAATAGTCAAATACTTCATATTTAGTTGGAGAAATAATTGTTTAAGGAAATTTAAGGAAATCAAACAATGTATGTAGTCTAATTCATCTTTGTATATAGATGCTTCTCTCTGGGCTAGGAGCATGAAGTAAAGGCTTAAATCTTAATTTAAAGCAACATTAGCATCGTAGCTTGTAGAGAAGACTTTCAGATGGACGTTTTTCTTTTTAAAAGCAGAATGTGGGGGAAATATCTTAGAGATTGAATTTCAGTGAGCAAATTGTTGATCAAAATTAATGTGCCACTTTCGGGGCATAACAACCCAATCTTCTTTCACATAAAAGAATTAGGAGGACAATTTTATTTTCACAAATAACTGAAAAAGAGGTAGAGATAAAAGAGATGGGGGAGGGAAAAGCCTGACAAATCCCTGTAGACATCCCTGATTTACAGGTGGGATTCAAAAGTGCCTGCTGTGTGAAAAAGGCACCATTATGAAGAAACTCTCCTCAAATTACTCAGAAAAAATAAAAAAAGGACTCTGAGTACACCCTTTCAGGATTGTCACACCGCCACCGCAAATTAAATTCATTCAGGTTGACTTCATGGTATGCATCACTTAAACTTTTTTTTGCCTGTGCCTCCTCCCCTCAACCCCAGGAACTGGTTGCCTTGGAAACGTGGGAAGAAGAAAGTAACCTATTCAAGTGCAGTGTTAGTAAACAGCATAGCTGAAATATAATAGAGGCACATTCCATGTTACTCTGAGGCTGTCTTGGTTTTGGCCTGGGCTTCCTGCTTTGCAACATTTGGTAACTATTTTACTTCTTACATTCTGACATAAAGAGTGAATAAGAATGTAGGGATCAGAAAGCATTGTTTCGATGCTACAGAAAGATTGGACTTTGACTGACACGTGGGTTAGCTTGAATGGGTTTTGGGACCAGGTGTTAAAAAAATTTCCCTACACATCCAGGAGCTCAGGAAGGACCATTTCTACCCCATGCTGAGATTTGTAAGCAAAGGCTCTAGGAGGTTCCTCTTGTTGGGGTCTTTACTACCATTGATTTGCAACAGGAGGGTGAGGTCAACATATGGGCCTCGTTCTAGACCTTTTCAACTTAAGTAGCATTTTTCCTGCAGTGTGATGATAAAACTGCGTATTCTTCGCCCGAAAGTGGGTTCAGTGGTGCCTACCCAGGGCACAAGAACGGCCCCCGCCGCTAACCTTCTCCATCCTGGTCATTACTCTCTTTCAGAGAAACCTGGTGGCCTTGTAGAGCGTAGGCTAATAAGAGCATCAGGCGGATGTTCCATTGTTTGGGATGACACTAGAAGGTCTTGTGTAAACTTGGGCATGCTGTGAAGGGACTTAGCTGTCAGACTCATTTTTAAATGATCTTTCAGCACTCTATACTCCTTAACACAAGACCCGTGGCTTTTGGAGAGGCTCTCAAGCCATTCTGACTTGGCTGGACAGGAAAATCAATGTTCAATACAAGAAAAAGCCTGTCTTTCTGACCTGTAGTTAACTCAAGCTTTTCTTCAGCAAGCCTGAAATGTGGGGAAATAGCCTGAAGGAAAGTGTTTGGAGACTGTGCTCTGTGTGTCTTTATACACATAGTTAGTGTGTGTGTGTGTGTGTGTGTGTGTGTGTGTGTGTGTGTGTGTGTGTGTGTGTGTGTGTGTGTGTGTGTGTGTGTGTGTGTGTGTGTGTGTGTGTGTGTGTGTGTGTGTGTGTTATCTGTCCCGGGACCCGAGGGCAGGACCGGGCCTTCCTGTGCCTCCTGGCTCCAGCTTCTGTTGGAAAGCAGGTACACAAAGCCTTCTTTAACTCGCCCTCCAGGAGCGGTGAGATGAAACCTGCCCTCTGACGGTTAACAGATCTGTCCCCTAAGACGCCTCTCCTCAGAACATGGCTTTTGTTGACTCTGGGTGAAGCTCTTAGTATTTTCAGTCTGTGTGATTTGGCCAGTAGCCTTTCTGTTGATTGTCCTATTCTCTAGCCAGAAATGTCGGTTACCAGTTTGCTTTCTTCATCCGTCCATTAAGGCTTTTGTATATTTTTCTCTCTGATATCCCAGGAATTAGTGATGACATGTGTCATTTTCATATCCTTGAACTTCCTTAAAGGGAGAAGGATATAATCACTAGCAGTTCTCCACTTGGTAAGCGTTTGAATATTTGAGGATATTGTTGTTTCTTTTTAACGGAGAGCAAGTGAAAATGGGTAAATTTATAGTATTGTTTAACTCATTGTACTCCTATTTATTATAGAAATAAGAACCAGGGTGGGTGTTTATAAGCGAAATAAACCCACAAGCTTATTTCCAAAAAGCTCATTATAGGCAATAATTTTATCCTTTAACAGTTTGTTAGAGGTAACAAAATTGGATGATGTATGTTTCCTATCTTCTGATCCTATCAGAGAATGACAGCTCTATGGGGAATCTTCTTCCATCTGTTAGGGTAATGGGAGAAAAAGGAGTCAGTAGGAAGGCAGAAAGCTAAGAACAAGTCACCTGGGCCATCAACAGGCAGGGCGATCACTTTGTGACAAGTTATAAATAAGTTGTGGTTCGGGAGAGTTGTCACAGTCTTGCTTCTATTGGACTGTTGGGCAGAGTGTCTGTGATTGTTTCCCCAGATGTCTCTGACGGCTCCAAATCTCAGCCTTGGGTCGCAGGAGGACCCCTTTCCAAAAGTGGTCCATTTTTGTGCCCCAGTCAAGTTGCCTGGTCTGTGGGTCTCCAGAGGCTTATATTCCATATAGACTCTAGTTTTCAAATAAGCATTCTCAAACAATTCCATTCTCTCTAGGGGAGAGTGGACCAGGGTCTCACCAGAATCTTCCTTTGTGATTTAGAGCCAAAGAAGGGCCTGAAATGGGCTTGGTTGGAACCCCACATTGTATGTTTCAGAATTGTCCTCTGAGACCCATCTTCAAAGAGATTACAGATCTCAAAATTGGATAGGAATCTGATTAGTGAAAATGGCTTACTCTGCTGCCCCTTACTGACTTCTCTGTGCATCGGGGTCCTTAAGAGGCACTCTGTAGGAGTTTGCTCCTTCAGTTTCATAACCTCTTGAGGTAGAGACTATTACTATTTTCCTTTATTTTTTTTGGATGGGGGACCCATCCTGAAATACAGACCTGTGTTGCCAGTTCCCTGCCTCCACCACTACTTCAAATTCCAACAAGAGCAAAACCAAGCTCCTCCTCTTTTCCCTAAATTTCCATTGCCTTCTTCTTTGCTTCCTGTCTTGCTTGATGGAATCACTGCCTATCCGGCAAGAACCGTGAGTGGTCTGCGATTTCGCCCTACTTAGAAGCTAACAAATTTTCCTCCCCCAGTTTCCTGGACGTTGGCAGAAGACACAAGTCTCCTGGGTCAGAGACAGCGGTCTTACTCCTGGCTCAGCAAGCAGTGTGAGCTTCATGGTCCTGAAGCTTCTCCTTGCCTCCAGGCCCCCACAGAGATGACATGGAGTGATTTTTGGTGGACGCTGTGCGCATACTGCGTTTGCATCACCACCGAGCAACACTGAGCTTAGGGACCCCCTTTTATAATGAGCTGCAAGCAAACAGTCCAACATGTGGTCCAGAGGGGGCAACATTGTCTTTATTATACTGGACAGTAAAAAGTCCCTTTGCTGCGGTAGGAGACTAAGTTTCGAGGCTGTTTGCTTACTATACTGGACAGTAAAAAGTCTCTTTGCCATGGTAGGAGACTAAGTTTCAAGGCTGTTTGCCTACAGACATCCTTGAAAGGATCATTTGCACAAAGGTGGGGCTTACTCCTCTGTGAGGAAATTGCTCCTTCGCTCTCTGTGCCTTGCTCTCCTCCTGCCTTCAGTCTTCCTTATCCTTTGGCTTCCTGTCTAGCTGAAGAGCTCTACTCATCCTTCAAGGCTTGGCTTTGTCACCTGCCACGCATCTACCGCTTTTCCTTCCTCAAGGATCCTAAGAAATTCCACCTGTTCTTTTATTCCAGAGCTTCTTGCATGACTAGTGTTTATCCATTTGCCTTCTCATCCAACTGGGAGCAGCCAGGAGAACCTGTCCAACATCTTTGTAGCTCTCACCGAGAGCACTGACAGGTGTCCTGTGGAGCTCAGAGTCACCCAGAGATCTGCACAGTTCACGTTGTACTTCCTCCACAGCACTTTCTCTCTTCAGAACAATCGGTCCTTCTTTTCCTTCTAAAATGGTCTTGATGCTAATGAAGTCACCACATCTATAATGTCAGGAGTCACTCTGACATTATAGGACTACTGAATTGTGGGAGCAACTTTATTTAATTAGTTAAGAAAAAGATGGCAAAATAGCCATTACTTTGTGTGTGTGTGTGTGTGTGTGTGTACCTGGTATTAAGGGCCTGTGCTAATGCCAGGTAGAAAGTCTCTTTCTATTTCCCCAAAGAGAGAAATTAATCTCAGCCTTTTACCTGGTTTCATTTATTTTGCTTTCTGTCAATAATATTGAAGAATGTACTCATTTTTATTATGAAGTTTAAAAGAATGAGTTTGGAGTAACCGGTCTTTAATTGAGTCTGGGCTACTTTTTGAGAGATTTTGCAGCTGCCAAGAAGAGTACCTGGCAAACACATATACACACACATTTCAAAATAACATCCATTCCCATTTTTATTCCTTGAGCAGAATTCAAATTTGGTTGGGCTTCTTTCCATTTCTGCAAATTCTAGAAATTCCAAAATAATTTTGTTCTAACCTCATTGGAACAACCATGTTACTACTTTTGCAATGAATTGGTAACCAGTCAAATATTCTGCCATGCATTTCAAATAAAAAGATAAATCCCACCCACTGAAGGATTAATGAAGGAAAAGCATAAAACCATGCTAAATCCCAAACAATGGTGACTTTTATGAAATTGCTTTTGGTTTCATAGGAATCTCCTATCAATCTGTTATTCATAAAGCATATTACCTGGGTTTTTACTGATACAGTCGTTTCGATGGTGTGTATTAGGTGGAGCATTTGAGTCAAGTTCCTAGAAAATTGCTTGACTACTATTAAAGCTGATTAAAACTAAAGTTTTGTTTTTCACCGAGAAAACCTACAAGAAATTGAATTTGTTTTATGCTTCACAGAGGGAGACGTGAATATTAAAATCAATCCCGTGACAAAGGTACTACTTAAAAAGATAGTAAAAAAATCCTGCATTGGTTGAATTGTCTTTGTTAAGTGTATGAATATTAAGTTTTCCTTAATGAAAGACCATGCAATTAAGATAAATTTCAACTTTGTCTGAAAGTATCACATAGACTGAGTCTATGTGATACGGGTGCCAATTAATAAGTGGAAATTTAGGTTGCTCAGGTCTCTTGATGTACTCAATGTGCCATAAGTTAGATGAATCTCTGATGACTCGTGATTTGATTACATTTTTTGTTTTCCCTATACACAGATAAACTATATGAATTCTACCACACATCCTAGAAATATTAGCTCTTTGCTGTGACCAGTGTTTCTCACCCTAAATCCTGTGAACAGTGTTTTAAGTTTTTTGAGACAACTCTGTGAATGAATAAGTGAATGAAGCAGCAAAGGGAGGGGCAGGCGTCCCACTCTTGATGCGCATGTCAGCTGAGAGAAATAGCCAGTCAGGACATTTTGCTTTTCTGATTAGCATCCAGAAATAATTGGTGTATATTGTTTCTGGACTTTTCTTTGGGTATTAAAAAAATAATTCCTCTGCTTTTAACCTTCATTATTTTGAAAAGCCATATGTGTGTTTTGTAGAAAATTTGGTTCATCTATAACGAAATTGACAAAATTGCAAATCTTTGTTTCATTTAAATTTAAAGAAAAGTATCTTTTTAACCTCAATGTATGTTCTGAGATCCTGGTTATCTCCATTGACCCTGTCCTTGGAGACAGGTGTTCATAGCTTCAGGTTCCCTGTAGGTTGGTTTGTTTTCAGGGCCTGCTGAGAAGCTATTTTGAAAATGTGCATTCTTAATCATCCGGGAGATTTACTTAGAGAACATATAATGGATAAAAAGTGACCATGGTCATTTCTTAAACAATTCAAAGACTCCTTTGATAATGGATAAATGGTTTAATCCCAAACTATAAAAGTAATAGTACATTATCTTCGATGGTTTACATAATGGACTAAGTTTATTCCTTCTTTTATATGTCTGTCTGCAAAATTTGCTGTCACATAAAGCCAGCTCAGTGGAAGGCTGTTAAACCCCGCCCCCCCCCAAACATTTTAGCTGTAATTAAGGTGGTTACTTCTATACATATAGTGCCATGGCTCAAACACATAAGCAAAAGTGCTAGGATTTCCTCAGCTGTGGCCAGATGAGGGACTTAATAGAGGACCTAATCAGTCTGCATTTTGATATAAAAATAGAATTCTCCATTAATAGATTTTAAATATTTAACCATTTATTATCATTAGAAACTCAGACACTACACAGAGACCAAGAATGAAAGAAACAAAGATATCAAGGTACAAATTGGTTTATTTTTTCTTCTATTGCCTGTGCAATCACTCTTATGTCAAGTTTGGGTCCTAGTTACAGTCTCTTGCCAGATACTTGGAGTTCTCATGTTAACTCCTACTGTGTAGTTTTGCTACTGGTTGGCTTTTTAATGTACTTGTTGCTGATCCCAGCTAACTGGTCTCTTTGTGGCTAAGAGAGAATTGCTATCTAGAGTAAGTAGCATTTCCTCTTTTCCCCCCTCCCTAAAGCTAAAACTATGGATGCCATGATTCTCCTCCTTTCAGCCAGTAACTACCCACATATAATTAGTGCGTTCTTCTAGCTTCCTCTTTCTTCTTCTTCAATATGCAATTAATGTTGAATAACTTATCCACACAGATCCTGTAATTTTCTGGTATCTTTTCTGTTTACTGGATCTGCTGTATTTTTTCCTTTAATCCGTATTTTTCAAAGGGACCTCTATCTATCTCTCCATCCACCCATCCCACTTTAAGAGAATTTAAGGCAGGGGGGCCTAGGTGGCTTAGTGGGCTAGGCGTCCCACTCTCAATTTTAGCTCAGGTCATGATCTCAGGGTTGTGAGGTTGAGCCCAGCCTCAGGCTCAGTGCTGGGCATGGAGCCTGCTTAAGATTCTCTCTCTATGTTATTCTGAAAGTTTTGAAATACGAGTTGAATTTAAATCAAATAGTAGCTTATTTATGACAAATTAACTACTTGTTTCATACTTTTGTTTTGTTTTTGTTTTTGTTTGTTTGTTTCATACTTTCAAGCAAAGTATGAAACAGGATATTTAGGGATTCAAACCATGAAAGTAACATCCTTGTTTAGGGAAATGACTAGGAGCCCAACATAAAAACAGCACTTTTATTATGTAAATGACAGATTCAAACATTGGCCTTTGATATTTGAAGGAAGTAGAAATTATGAAGTTTTTTTTTAAAGATTTTTTATTATTTCAGAGAGAGAGAGAATGAGAGATAGAGAGCACGAGAGGGAAGAGGGTCAGAGGGAGAAGCAGACTCCCTGCCGAGCAGGAAGCCCGATGTGGGACTTGATCCCGGGACTCCAGGATCATGACCTGAGCCGATGGCAGTCGCTTAACCAACTGAGCCACCCAGGCGCCCCCAGAAATTATGAAGTTTTTTAAAAAAAAGGGTTTGAGATCAGTTGATCAGAGAATAAAGGGATTGAAGAGGGAAAATGACAGCAAAATGGTGATTATTGCAAAGGCAAGTGACATTTACAAAAGGAAAATTTCAGTTCTCAGAGAGTAAAAGAATTCAGTCCAGGGCAACAGGAGCAGCAAAAAAATGGATGTGTCTGAGAGTTGTACCTGGCATGTGGCAGCATAATAAGGTTTAATCGTTCACCGTAAAAGTAAGCAAACATATCTGTCCTGGAAGAGCCATGTTGATTAAGTGAAGGTGCACAGTACTACAGTTTGAGCTGAGTAGCTATTTTCTTCTCTAATCATACCAACGTTGCTTTAGAAAATTCCTTTAAAAGGCTGAGTGTAGATTTTGACAGGTCGGAAACTGCTACTGTGCTGGGAATTATTACAGCTATACCTAAGGAGTGCACACCACTCGTTACAACACAGTGCAAATAATTGTTTGGCACAGTTGGTTAGTACCTTTAGAAGAATGCACAGTTTATTAATAGGCATAATATATAAAATACGTTTCTAATATACAAACACATTCACACCGCATAATATATAAAAACATATGTGGACTATTATCTAGGACACGTCCATATTTTTACCTTCCAAAAGGTTCCTCAGGAACTACATTTCAATAATTATATTCAAAATAAAAGTTATAAAATGATATTCAAAATAAAATCTTCACTTTAAGGTATTGCATATTTATGTTTATCATCTGGCACCAATCTAGCATTTTTCTAATCTGTCTCCAAAAGAGTGATCTTACCTACACGATACAGCCTCCTTCCTTCCTTCACCTAGAGGCACCCACAGCTATGTGTTTAGGGGGAGAAGTCCGGAGGGGAAGATGAGGTGGCCCCGGGTGATCGTTTTTCCTGTTTCCAGCTAATCCCAGATTATTTGTGGATCCAAAAGAGAGCCATTGGAGAAATGGAATCCTTCCAATTCCTGAGGCTGGTGCTATTCATCATTTCCTAAAACCATTTAATACTTAGCACCCAGAAAATTGTCCATTAAATTATGACAGAAAAGTAACTCCATACCCTCTCTTTCCAGCCACTTTAGCCCTGGATTTAGTCATTGGCACAGTAGAACATAAAATCAGGTCGTCTGAGGCACATTAAAAACAGCAACCCTTCTGTGAATATGACTCTCCATGTCACTTTTTGAAATGGACATTTTTTTTTAAACATGATAAGGAAATCTCTATGGCAGGCAACCCAAGTAAATATAAAATGACAACAATATGGATTTTTTCCATTTAATTGGAAAATTAATGGGTCCAAAATTATGTGAAAATTAATGAATTTAAGATCAAAATGCCTACAGATACAAACTCTTCTTTGAGAGCCAGTGACTCTTGATTTATCCTCAGATGCAATGTTCATTTTTAACCCCTGGGAGGAAAATAAAAGGGATTCTTACACCTTCCAAAGTTCTTGGATCACTTCATTTATGTGTCAATGGCAAATCTTTTTACTATAGTCTATATGTCCACCATTCTAATGTGCTTAGTTTACTTATATACCGTAATTGAAAAAAAATTAGGATAAGTTTCGAAAGTTACCTGGTCAGAACATGTCTTCTGAGAACATCCTCACACTAATGGAGGAAAGTAACCCTTAAACTTTGATTTTTCATGCTAAAGGAAAGCCTAGAAGTGTAAAAAGATCACTTCCTCCACCTAGTTCCTGGCAAAGTAAGAGGAAACTAGTTGATTTGATTTCATAATTGGCAATGGCTAAAAATGTCACAAATGGGTAAAAATGACAAAGATGCCTAGATCGGCATTAAAATCAATAGGTTTGTGTTTCACTGTAAGGTTTTCTTATTACATATCTACTAGGAAGTAGAAGGCACATGTGTAGAATGGAGGATAAGAAAGAATTTCCCAAATTATAAGTTCAAGGTTTTTGAAAAACAATGAACAGAAGAAAAACTATGATTTGGGATTTACTTGGATTTTGCAATTTCCATCCTCAGATTTTTGCTGAATGTTTTGCCATCCTGGCTACATCATGTTATTCAAGTCTGAATAGCTGGAACAGCTAAGAATCCTGCTTGTACAGTAGAACCAGGGGAGAAGCCCAAGACCTGTGCCAGTTCATGGACGTTAAAACAAGTTTGCATATAAAATAAGAAACCATAACTAATTAACACCAGGCAGGTGGTCTCGATGGAAACTTAAAATCCCAACTGGGTCAGCAGGGAATACCGACTTGGCAGAGGAAACGAGCTGAAGTGGTCCCCTACGACTCGCCAAGCAAACCTTGAGCCAACTGCCCTTCGAGAAAGCTTCCTATGCCAGTCATTTCTGGGAAAATTGAGCCAAGGACAAATGACTGTAGATCTTAAAATGAGCCTGATTACATTAGGATTTCAGGGCCTCCACCCCCGCTCCCCTGCCCTGCACTCACACACAGTTTTCTTAAATGCCAGTATCATTTTGTGAAAGCTGAAATGGGACCAGTGTGGATGCTACCCCCCCTTGCTTGGGTTAATTGCAGAAGGATGGCCGTAGGGAGGGGAACGCTAAGCTTTCAACAAAGGAGAGGGTGTGAAATTTTGCTGGAATGAGCTGGAGTTGAGTGGAGGAACTATGTAGACCCCCAGTGACTGCCAGAGCAAAATCAGATACCAATAAGGATTGAGCTCTCTGAGTAACAACGAGAATAGCTGAAGCGTTGGGAGCGAAAAACAAGTTTTACAGCTACATGACTGGCAAGAGCAAGAAGGCTGAATATATAAGATGAAATAGAGAAATACAGAGAAAAGGGCCATGCCTGAGGTGTGATTTCTATCACAATGCTGAGATAGATGACTCAGCAACACAGCTCTGCTTTGCTTTCTTTTCCTCCCCGGAGGGACCTGTAAAATGGCGGGATGTCCATCCTAGATGGGCCCTTAGAGATGCTCTTGTTCACCGCCCTTGTTTTATAGCTAAAGAAGCTGTGGCCTGGAGGGGAAGTGTCTCACCAAAGGCCATGCAGTGAATTCTTTAGCAGAGCTGTCTGGAAATCTGAGTCTTGAGTCTTTCCATTTGTTGCCCTTTCCAACTCAAGACAAGCACATGCTATTATTGATACTTATTCATTCACTTTATTTGCTTTTACAATTCAAAGGCAAGCAGATGTTCTGAAAACAAAACCAAACAAAACTAGAACCAGCATAATATCAAAACAATGGATGGAGAATTCCACATGAATGGATATTAATATGAAACTGGTGGGTTTTAAGTGGTCAGCATTATTTGGAACTGAGCATGGGCTTGGTGAAAAATGGCTCTTTTTCCAGGAAGATTTTGCTTTTTCTGATTATGAAAAACACCACGCTTATTGGAGGAAGTGGAAAAAACAAGACTGCTTAAAATAAGCTTCAAATGTCTTCCTACTACTGAGAAATAACTACTGCTAATATTTTGATCGTTCCTTCTAGATTTTTGAACATATTGTCTTATACAAATTAAAAAAATAAAAATTTAGATCATAACACATAATTTCTAAAGATCAACTTTATTGGTATAGAGTTGAATACAGTAGACCCACTTTCAGGGAGTACTTTAATGAAGCTCTGGCAGGTGCGGTTAAAACCCCCCTCAGCTCTCCCTGTCCCCAAGAACTCGCTGCCTGTCCTGCTCTGCCCAGCTGTGCTGCCCCCAGGATCCTTGGTGTCTGCTCATCTCTTAGTCTCCCCCCATCTCCGGCTCTGTCTGCAAGTCTGTCTGTCTGTCTCGTTGGGTGCCTCTTTTTTGTGTCCAGTCCTCCAGATTGTTAGAGTCTTCATGCTGGGAAATCACTGATACCTGCTCTCCCTCCTTTATTTTAATCCAGATTTCTTTCTAGGTGGAAGGTGTGGAGGGGGTGCTGGGTGGAGAGGAAGAGGAAAGAAGCTTTATTATTTACAACTAAAGAGGTTGTGTAGGTATTTTGCTTATCGAAAGACAGTTTTGGTCCCAAAGAGGAAGGCTGCCTCTCTACTGCATACACTATGAAAATAATTTAGAAATTTTCAATATTTAGTCTTTCCATCCTAGAACCTGGTATGTTTCACCATGGTCTTATTTCTGCTGTTTTTTTCTCCCTCCAGAAATGGCTGCTTCCTCCTTCCTTTTCCACTCCTATGTTACAGGTATACCATTGCCCTCTTCTGAGTCACGGTCCTCACCTTAACACCGTTACAAGTGCCTGTCCAGTAAAAACACTGATGTTGGTGGCAATATTCAGATTATAGTGCGTATACCCTATCACATCACCTAATTCCCTTAGCAACATGTGAAGATGGTTCCTGCCATGCTCATTTCGGAGTTGAGAATACTATGTCTGGTAAGAGCTATAAGTATTTCTTATTTTGTTGTTCATATGTTTGTATACATATTAAACAAGTATTTTTGTTTTTTCTTTCTCTTGCCTCCTTACCATCTAACATAAAATTTATTAATGTGAACTAAGTAACAGGATATCATTGGAGAAGTGTGGGCTTTAGCCAAGAACTTTGCATTCCCTTTTGGGGAAGGACTAATGGGTTGTCAGTTGTATGACGTATAGTTACATCACAGTAGGCAGAGGTACGACTTTGTTGTTCTCTTTATATGGAGATTGAGTATGATTTTATTTATTTATTTTTTAAAAAAGATTTATTTCTTTTCAGAAAGAGAGAGTTCCTGAGCATGGGAGAGGAGCAGAGGGAGAGAGAGAATCTCAAGCAGGCTCCGCGCTGGGTGCACAGAGCCCGATGCAGGACTTGATCTCATGACCCTGAAATCATGACCTGAGCCGAAACCAAGAGTTGGATGCTTAACCGACTGAGCCACACAGATGCCCCTAAGTATGATTTTAGGAGATGGAGATAGGTGCCAAGTTGACAAGGGGTGGTCTGTGATGGTCTTTTGGTATGTCAGCTTGACGAGGTTATTGCCCCATTATTCAAGCAAACACTGATCTGGATGTTGTTGTGAAAGGTGTTTTGTGGACGTGACTAAAGCCTATAATCAGTTGACTTTATCAAGGCAGATTATTCTAGATAGTGGAGGGGGGCGGCGGGGAGGGTGGGACTGATTCAATCTGTCAAAAGGATCTAAGGGCAGAGCTGAGGCCTCTTCAAAGGAGAAATTCCGCCTGTGGAGAGAGTGATAGTCCATGAGCAAGATTTCCAAGTTTCCTTCCTGATGTCCTGCCCCATGGATTTCAGACTTGCCTAGCCAGCTCCCATCATTGTTTCAACCAATTTCTTGAAGTAAATCTCTTAATCTACATCTCCTACTGGTTCTGCATTTCCAGTGGAACCGTGACTGATAGAGGAGAAAAGAAACTCCCCTACAGCCAGACAGCTAGTAAGTGCACTGTGCTGCCTTGCTTTTTTCTGTCAAAATGCCTAGATGCCTTCCCACTCAGTTGGTCTTCTCCTCCCTAAGCCCTGTCTTAGATCTTGTTTCATGTCCTGCTTGACATTTACTCTTTGAGATGTATATTGTTTATCACGTGTTTGTATTAAGTACAGATATCTTCCCAAATGGCTTTAGGGTTGTGCTTTTCACTTTAACCAATGACTAGTCATTGATTATTTTATTAATTTTTCTGAGTAATTTTTTACATCAAAGTAGAGAATATGGGGTTTTCAGAATCTTACTTAACTTGAAATTAGTTACTAATGTGTGTGAAATTCAATTTGTTTTCGTTAATTTCACCATAAATAACCATACATGTTGTTCTACCTTATGTGGTAAGACTTTTCATTGGACTTGGTTTCTTGAGGAAGTATTCCTCAAATTCATTAGACTTATGGGGATTGTTTTAAAAGGGGGGGATTTGAGGCTCTCTTTGGAAAATTGGGGAAGAGAGTTTTCACTGGAGGCTGGAAGGCTGAGTATTTAAATGGTTAAGAAGAATCCAGGCCTTATAGGATGCAGTGCCCCCTCTTTATAAGAAAGCCACCTCTTTTTTTTTTTTTTAAACACATTACATTTGCCATCTTGGAATGGGATTCACTGATAATATAACCAACCACACACTCAACAACAACAAAACAACGTAATACCCCAAGTAGAATGTAGCTAAAACTAAAGTAAAGCAATTTATAATAAAAAAAAAAAAACCCACTTCTGATTGTCAGTTGTTTGGGCATGGCTATGTGAGAGAATAGAGTGAAGGAGTCAACTGTTGGCCTTGTCACAGAGTCCCTGTCAACGGCACAGCTACAGATGTGGATGGGGTAGACTAGATGTCTTGGTGGCTTAGATATCATGAGGAGTCATGCAATTAGTGATGTGGTTTTCTGCTGCAGTGAGTAATTCCTGGTGGACTCAGAACAAAATGAATTATAATTTTCCCTTGATTTGCATGGTTGTTGCATTTCAGGAAACTTAAGAGGGGACAAAAGTACTTTCAGTTTGTATGTAAAATTGAGTTAGGTTCCAGACAATTAAAATCGGTTTTTATAAGTGCCAGAGAGCAGAGAATTTCATTTACCCAGACCCCTGAAAGAGTGGTTAGCATGTGGCAAGCATTTAGTTAATACCTGTATGAATGTATGAAAGTTGTTCATCTCCATGAAATTAGGTGGGACATATGAAAATCATGCAGGATGAGGGACAATTAGCCATTGTATAGGACTACCCCAGACATTGTGTGATGGCTAGCATCCATTACACTTGCTCACTGGGGCCAGTAGTGCTTCTGATTATTGTGAGAGCCCAAAAAGCCACCACCACAAATTTCCAGATTGCCCCTTTGGATGGTACTGTTGAGAACCATAGAATTAAGTAACAATGTGGGTATGGTGTCTGTCCATCAGGTGCCAGGGAAAACCCCCTCACAGAAATGATGCCTTAACCAGTGGTACTGGGACAGCCCTGTTAAAGGGACTGTTTGCTCTGAAGTATGTGCATGATAACATAGATGGAGATCTGAGGGAAATGGGGAGTTGGAAAGGGGTGTGTGATGCAGGTCAGAGCTGTTGCCAGCTCACAAGGACCTTGGTGTGAATTAAAGAAAAGGACCCCTTCTGGGCAGAACAGAGTTCTTTTTCTAAGAACTGCCTGGTATCTGAGGAGAGCCCGTGGAAGTCACATGTCCAGGCAAGGTGGTGTGCTTGCTTGGAAGTCAGGTGCTTCTCCTGACCTTTTGGCCCAAGTACCTTTTGGCAGGACTCAACTTGTACACACCTTTGCTGGGTTTCCACATGAGACAGAAATCAAGGGTTAAGAGCAAAAGATAAATTGCCCACTGACTGGATGAGTGATGAGCTCAGGGTGGCCTCGGTAGCTTGACCTTATTCTGGGAAAGTTAATCAGAGTCTTGATCAGAGGACTTGCGAGTAGTAAAGGGAGTGAGAAACGAGTAAAAAGTATTGGTAAAAAGAGGATATGTTTAGTGAATTCTATTAAGTTAAGGGAGTTTCTTCCCTCTGTTTTGTGGGGTTAAAATGGGTAACACCGGTGGCTTCTTCCAGGTGGGTTTCTTCATGGAGGCTTGGAACTTCAATAATCAGTGCACCTTGGGGTCATGGAGTCTTGAGGTATTCATCAGAATTCTACTAGCCAAATACACACTTAAAACTGATGTGTTACAGGGAAATCTGTTTATGGTTTTCTATGGTGTTATATATTTTTGTGGGAACAGATATTCGTGTTGACTATCCAGGAAATCAAACTCTCAGAATCAAAGCTGGTGAGATTGGAACCAGAGAAGGTCTTGAAGGACATTTCCTTAATGTCACAATAGGACCCATTGACTTAATCCTGCCTTATGCCAAAACATGCACTTTTTTGCGACCGACTGCTCATACCCTCAAGATTGTCTTCCAGCCTGACTCGAAAAGCATAGAGAAACATTGCCCCTTTTCCTTCATCTCTGGTTTGTAAAGGCACCACATGGATCAGCCCCTTTGTTGGAATTCTTGATTTCATTGTCAGTTTTTCATTTTCTCATGACTTTGTTAGAGGAGAGACTTCTCATTTCATAGATGGCCCACAAGGAGACACCCCAGGACCACCAGGAGACCTTCTCCCAGATTTATGTGGGGGTGGGTACATCAGTAAGGCTAGGCTAAGTCCTACTGTGTAAAAAAATAACATTAGAAATCTCAATGGCTTAACAGAACAAAGCTTTATTTCTCTTTCACACGATAGCCCTTGCAGATCCAGGCCAATTCTCCAGGGAGGTACTGTTTTAGAATTCTGGGCTACTTGAGTCTTCTGGCAACTGCCTCTCCACATGTTCTCTGATCACCATGGCACGGAAGAGTGCTACACATGTCTTGACCCAGCAATTTAATGCTCGGGCTCAGAAATATGATAATGTCCCTTCTGCTTATAACTAATCGTTTAGATTTGGGGAAGTGGTCCTCTTGTGCCCAGGAGGACCAGATACGAATGAGCACTAGTAATGAAGTGATACCTAACCATGTACACCGTAGCAGGTATATTTGTCTGCTAGGGCCGCCATAACAAAGTATCACAAACTGTGTGACTTAAACAACAGAAACTAACTTTTCCCACAGTTCTTGAGGCTAGATGTCCAAGGTCAAGGTGTCATCAGGTTTATTTTCTCCTGAGGCCTCATCATCTTTTTCCTAAGTTGCAGGGAATGGCTGAATTTGGGGCTTATCCTTATTTGTACAAAGGAGATTCCTTCATTATGTTAATTGATGATAGCTGACTTGACGAAACCATACTAAAACATAAGCTGGATATAGGCTTCAGTCATGCCCTCTAAGACTGTGGGTGGGTTTGGGCAAAAACTGAGGATTGGGGAATATTGTCTCTCCTGTATTCCCACTCCTCCCACCAACAAACTTTTCTGATTTTCTTACGTATCTTTCTTCTCGTGTTCTGAAAGTGGGCTCATTCCTGTCCCTCTTCCACAAAGAGGTTTAGTTTTTCCCTAGTGGTTCCCCTCACCATGGAATTTTTGTACTACATATATATATCATTATATATATATAATGTTCAGGTACTTCATACATATCTGTGGTTTATACAAAAAGTAAGTTTTTTTTTTTTTTTTTTCATGCCCCAAGAACCAATTGTTGCTTCTTTACTGCCCATATTGAGAATGCACACTCTAGGGTCAACTGAATGAAAGAAAGCTTGACCAGGAGTTGATCTAAGTGAGTGAATTTGTCAGCGCAATGCATTTCTTCTGCACGCTTAGATGCCAGCCAGGCATTCAACACCATGGCCCTATGCTGGGGGACAGATCATCCTGCAGTCAAATGCTCACCTTTCCTTCACATATTTAGTGAAACAGAGCAGGGATTTGTCATGGTCCAGGATGTCACAACCTCAGGATTTGTAAAATTCCTTCTTCTGCAATTGATTAACTTCATGCTCAAGAGTATGGTAGCCTCTGGCCCTTTAGGAATGGGGTGGGTTATATGAGAGCAATGCTAATGAATGGTCACAGCCATTCTGGGCTTCATTTATGTGGGCCTATTTTTTTCCTCCTAGTTTCCATCAGGAAGGACTCTCATTATGTTTAACTAGCTTAG
The DNA here is from genome assembly GCF_009762305.2 of Zalophus californianus. Taxonomy (NCBI): domain Eukaryota; kingdom Metazoa; phylum Chordata; class Mammalia; order Carnivora; family Otariidae; genus Zalophus; species Zalophus californianus. The sequence goes on from NC_045598.1 coordinate 130,343,391, forward strand.
GCAGCAATTTCAATATTAACTCCTCAACATCAAATGACCCCATTGCCCAAAGTGTGGATAGTTAATGACTACAGCAATGTGGGATTTTAAAAATATTTTCATCAAATTTCTTGTATTTGTTTTCCTGAAGGAACTAATCTAAGAGTGAGGCTGCTTCTCCTTGTTCTTTTTTCCTCAGTTTGTACTGGCTTCCTTACATACCATGACCTCATCAGAGAGCTTGCTGTCCAGGGGCTTCATGGGGTCTTTACCTATATTCTTTTTAAAAATTATTATTTTATATTATTATTAACATATAATGTATTATTTGTTTCAGGGGTGCAGGTCTGTGATTCATCAGTCCCTGATGCTGAGTGATGTCGAAGACTTTTTCATGTGTCTGTTGGCCATTTGGACGTTCTTCGCAGAAATGTCTGTTCATGTCTCCTGCCCATTTCTTGATTGTATTATTTGTTCTTTGGTATTGAGTTTGATAAGTTCTTTATAGATTTTGGATACTAGCCCTTTATCTGATATGTCATTTGCAAATATCTTCTCCCATTCTGTCGGTTGTCTTTTGGTTTTGTCAACTGTTTCCTTTGCTGTGCAAAACTTTTTATCTTGATGAAGTCCCAATAGTTCATTTTTGCCCTTGCTTCCCTTGCCTTTGGCGATATGTCTAGGAAGAAGTTGCTGCGGCTGAGGTCGAAGAGGTTGCTGCCTGTGTTCTCCTCTAGGATTTTGATGGATTCCTGTCTCACATTTAGGTCTTTCATCCATTTTGAGTCTATTTTTGTGTGTGGTGTAAGGAAGTGGTCCAGTTTCATTCTTCTGCATGTGGCTGTCCAATTGTCCCAACACCATTTGTTGAAGAGACTGTCTTCTTTCCACTGGATATTCTTTCCTGCTTTGTCGAAGATTAGTTGACCATAGAGTTGAGGGTCCATTTCTGAGTTCTCTATTCTGTTCCATTGATCTATGTGTCTGTTTTTGTGCCAGTACCATACTGTCTCGATGATGACAACTTTGTAATAGAGCTTGAAGTCTGGAATTGTGATGCTACCAGTACCTGATGCTACCTATACTCTTAACTTGCGTCCATGTGCATCATTTTACCGACAGACATCTTCCTATAGTTGGAACTACCTTTGCAAGTGCAGAGTTATGGGCTTTTAAAGATAGATGTTAATCTCTAATGTCAATACTCTTTCACCCCTCTCTATAAGCACAGGTTCTGATAGCATTTGGGTGTCCTAAAGGAGGCAGCTTATTAGTCTAGTAATTGGTGGATTAGGCACAGGAACCTTTTCTGAGGTCCACCTGGACTGATATCCTTACTGTGGGGCAAAACAGCCCCACATCCAGACCATTGCTATTTGTCATGATATATAGGATGCATGGGCTCTGGTTTGAAACCCTGTTTTACCACCTCTTGTGAGACTTTAGAAATTACTTATTTTTTGTGTGCCTTAGTTTCCTCATCTAAAAGTGTGGAAAGAATAGAAGCATTTTATATTGGTTGTTGCAAAAGTTAATGAGTTAACACATGTGAAGCATTTAAACTAGTGTCTGGTACTTAAGTGCTTGATAAATGTTGGCAGCTCTTCCTACAGCTACTGTAATGATACTTCTGCTACTGTGCTGTTCTCCCCAACCACTGGGAGTGCTTCTTCATGTATGGGGAATGGGAAATGTGTTTTGAGCATTTTTTTCTCTCCTTTAACTGTGACTGTGGCATTATAGACTCTGGATCCTACTCATTCAAGTAGACAAAACCATAACCCAGAAGCATATATATATTTGCCTCATTAAATTCTTGCTGCAATTTCATTTTATTATTATATGGATCTTTGATATCAGTTGTAGCCTGATGGGTTTTGAAATTAGACTGGAAGCTCCATATGGTCCTTCATTCCTTCATCAAACATTTCCATGTGTCATTAAATGTGCTGGGGATAGAAGGCTGAGTAAAGTGGTTCCCCTCCTCAAGGAGCTTAAGATCAAAAAGACAGGGTAATGCATGAATCCAAATCATTTTAATGATAATACCAGGCACTTGAAAATTTGCTCCTTAGCAGGTTATGTTGAGCACTTTTGTATTTGTTACACATAACTGAATGCTGATAACAAGCCTATGGTGCAGTGAGACAGAGGTCCTAGAGTTTAAGTACTAAGTAAAGTGAAGAATTGAACCTTGGTTCATCTGACTTCTGAGTTTGTCCCATTCCATGATACAACCCACAAGAGGGAGTCCCAAGGCTGTTCGGGGGTTCATAGGAAGGAGAAGTCACCTCTAGCTTGTGTGTTAGTGGTGCGGGTGTGCTTTTGATGAAGCCTGGGATTGGTGGGTGGATCCCGAGACATAGGCCCAGAATGTAATTCTCAGACATAGGATGGGGCTGGGTATTTCCAAGGACCTGCATGGAGTTTGTTTTGACCAAAACAAAGGATAGGCAGAGGAGATTCAGTTGGAGACATCTGTCTTGTCCCAATTCTGGAAGGCCTTGAATGCCAATTAGAGTTTGCATTTTTTTTTTTTTTTTTTTTCAAGAGGCAGCCTGGGAGAGTAGAGAGATTCCCCAGGATTCAAACTGGATAGACCTACATGTGAATACTAAGATGACCACTTATGAGTCACTTTGGAAAGATTGCTCATACTCTCTGATCTTCAGTTTTCTCATTGATTACTTCAGTGAGGATTTGTTCATGTTTGTTTATTGAATAGTTGAAGGGGCTACTCCCTACTTTATACTATTATTGTGAGAATGACAATAATCAAGGCAAAGTACTGAAACCTAGTAGTCAGTAAATGGCAGCTATAATTGTTTTTTCTTCTTAAAGATTTATTTATTTATTTGAGAGAGAGAGAGTGTGTGTCGGGGGGAGGGGCAGAGGGAAAGGGAAAGGGAGAGTCTTAAGCTGACTCCATGCTGAGCACAGAGCCCAATGCAGGGCTCCATCTCAAGACCCTGAGATCACGACCTGAGCCAAAACCAAGAGTCAGACACTTAACTGTGCCACCCAGGTGCCCCAGCTATAATTGTTATATTTGGTAAAGATGAGTCCTTGAGGCTGTCAGACAAGAGTCTGACAGAGTCTGTGTTTTAGGATATTACTCAAGCACACGTGTCTATGTGGAAGAGGAGATACTACAAATGGGGAGATCAGTAGAAAGCCTCTGAGTAATACAAGGGTGAAAGAATGAGAACCTAAAGGAATGGTGCCTGGTGTGGGGCCCTTGACATGTTGGGGGCAGGGTCAGTGCTGTTGGCTGCCTATTAGTGACCAAAGATAAGCCCAAAAAGCCCCTGTGTTATAGTGTATCAGGGTACCCCCAAATATTTTCTCAGTCCTTTTAAGCCCATTGGATATTTACAAAAGTAGTTTAAGGTAGAATCTAGTTCCAGATGAGTCTGACTTCCCAGACTTTGGATACTTCCACTTTAGCATTTTGCCTTGTATCTATCATGAGACAGATTTCCCACTAGGCTAATGAAGCTTCAGCTCTATGGGGTTCTCTGAGCTTTGGGTTTTCTCCAGTGCAATGGAAGCCACATAATGATCATGACTCATTGCTTATGGTTGGGGAAAATCATATGGATATGTTAGATCCACTAATAAGCCAAAACTGTGACCAAGTGGATCTCTGCCCAAAAAAGGTTTACCCTAGCACTTCACTGATTTCCAGACACCCAACCTACTATCTAGCCTGTCCCTTCCCATTCTATGTGTCAATAGAATAGAAATCCAAATTTCTATTTGTCATGCACAATTCCAAGTATCAGAGGGGAGACAGTATCTTTGATCCCTGCCATATTATTAGTACTATCCATCAAGGTTGCGTATTTTTGATGAGAAGAATAAATTCTAAATAATTGTTTAGTTTTACCTTATCAGTGCATCTTTGTTGTTTACGTTGAGGCATAGCCACTGTGTTTCTCTTTAAGACTGGGACTGGCCTCTCACCACTTCAACTGTTTTGCTCCTGACTCAGTCACACAGAGCTCTTTAGGCAAAAGCAAGGAGGATGTTTGTGGGACAGTCTGGGAGAGCTCTGCATGCCCACAGTACAACAGGGGATGACTTTGCCAGTAAGAGGTAAGGTTCTGTTTCATGATGAGGCATGACATACCAACAGCTGGAACTTTTGCTCTTCAGCTAACTAGGAAGGAGGTAAGTCATGTTAAGACATTTCTTTTTTCTTTTTTAAAGCAAGACTGGGAATGTAGAGAAGCAGCAGCCTGGATAAATAAAAGGAAAGAATAAACATATACCAGAAAGTCAGGATCTTGCTGGAGCCCTGATCCAATGGCATTTGGATGCCTCTAGCTGAAATCACTTCCTTATTATCCCAGACTTTGGAATCTGTAAGGGAGCTAAAGGATTCCCTGAGTCCATAGCTGTGTGTTCAGTATCCCAAGCCTCTTGCCAGATTTCCTCCAGACCATTACTTTTATCAACTGGTTTACTGTTGTATTGTCAACACTGACCACGATAATCACCACATGACACATACAAAGTGTTTAGTCAAAGGTAAAAACCTTAAAAAACTAAAAACTTAAAAAACTAAAAAAAAACTTAAAAAAGTGAAAAGTTTCAATGCCTGGCCTCTTGTCTTGTTTCTCCTGACCAGACCCTGTCCTCATATTTTGATCCAGCATTGCGTTCTCTGGCTTTTTTCTTTTCCTTTGGACCATTCTTTGATTCTTTATATTTACCTCTTCCTCTGAGACTCAAGCCCTGTTATTCCAATGGCCTCCTTAGGGCTTGAAGTTCTGCCTCTGAAATCTCTCTCCTATGGCTACTATATGTTGCTTGACACGGGTTCTCCTTGTCTGCCTGCTCCTCATACCCCTCCACATGTGTCTACCCAGCAGGTCTTCTCTGCCAGTGAGAAGCCACCCTATAGAGTGTGGCTATCTTCTTAGCCACCCTATAGAGTGTGGCTATCTTCTTAGCCACCCTATAGAGTGTGGCTATCTTCTTAGCCACCCTATAGAGTGTGGCTATCTAACCCTTGGCTCTGGACTTTTCCATCTAGCCCATCCCTGCACTGGCCATGACCTGATTTGGCAATTACTTAAAAATCTGTGGAAGACAGTTGGAACTAGGGAGGTGGGTGTCCAACCAGTGTAAGATCTTTTGATGAACAAGATTTATCTGTGACTTCCAAATTAAAGACTACTTTAACTTAAAGACTATTTTAACTTATTACTTTAACTTGCTTTGCTACTTATGACCTTCTCAGAACATGTGCTAGAGGTGCCTAGTAGCGAGTCCATCTTGGTAATCCACAATTTGTCTTCAATGGACTGAAAAAGGGCATGATCGGGATTAGCACTGAGATAGAATTAAGGAGTTCCTATCTTTTCTCCTCATTTCCCACAATACCTGACTCCACGTGGCAGAGCAGTGTCCAAGAATAATTTTCAATCACTTAGTTGAGGAAGTAAAAAAAAGCCCTTGAAGGAAGCACCAAAGTTTGACATTTTTTCCCCTTGTACCATCTCTAAAACTGGCAAAGGATAGAGCATCCAATACTTCTCACCCAGCCCCAGATGACAGAGGAAGCTGATTAGTATTGCCCTTTGGGTTGGTAACTAGAATCTGGAGAGTTAACCCAGCGTGGCAGAGGATAGGCTGAGTTTCATACTTTGACCCAGCAATTGCACCCCTAATTGGGCACACAGTTGCACTTTCATGGCATTTAAATACTTTAAAGAGCCTGTACTCAAGACAGAAGGCCACTGTGTGTTTTCCTGAGGGTATAGTCAGGGAGTAAAGAATGCAGGGGCTCTTTAAGCATAATTAGGCATTTAATTGCACATACAGACTTCACTGATGGTTTTGCACATGCATGTGATTGTGATTCATTTGAAAGAACTCCATTGATGATAGTCTGTATTCCATTTTTCTGCAAAGCAAATTAGGAAGGAAAATATTCAAGACATTTAATTCTTAAGTCCTATTTCTTTAGTTTCTTTTTAGTTCTAATTTCCCTTCAAGTTTCTAGAGAGTTAAAACAACCACCACCACAGGGAATTCCACATCTGACTCTTATAAAGCACATAAAACAGAATGTACATAACTGTGGGTAGTTTGCAATTAGAGCGTAAGTATAGTACAAATGTGGTGTCTCTCATCTACCAATATTTCCCTTCTTCCTCTGTTATCCAAATTTTCAGATTGAGAAATCAAGGCATTGGAGTCAAATCTTTTGCCTAAGTCACCAAGTAGCAGAGACCAGTTAGGAATATAAATTGCCCTTGGCATCATGTTCTTTTCTATCATCAAGCCAAGAGCCCAGTGTAACACATTTAATTCCATTGTTCCAAAACACATTTAAGACAGTAAACAATGGATAACCTCTGAGACTTGGCTTATACAGAAATATGAACCTGGATATTTTGGTCCCATTTTTTTTTCATACACATCTCCATGATGGCAGCACCAAAAAATTTTCAAAGATTTTAGAAATGGACCTATTTTCTTCATCCTTTCTGCCTTTCTATTTTGAGCATTTTGTAAGGATTGATCTTTCGGGGATTTTTTTACTTTTATTTATTTATTTTTAAAGATTTTATTTATTTATTTATTTGAGAGAGAGAAACAGCATGAGAGGGGAGAGGGTAAGTGAGAGAAGCAGGCTCCCTGCTGAGCCGGGAGCCCGATGTGGGACTCGATCCTAGCACTCTGGGATCATGACCTGAGCCGGAGGCAGTGGCTTAACCAACTAAGCCACCCAGGTGCCCCGATTTTTTACTTTTAGCCCGATATGTCTTCCATACTTTAAAATTGACACATTCCATTTACCAAAAGCCATTTGAGTTGTGCTTGCTTTGCTACACCTATACCCCTTGCTGCTGCTTCTCCCCCCTGGTTTTCCTAACTTGGCCATCTCTTTAACCTGGATTTGGTTTAATCTGACTTTGGCTTCTTCCAGTAGTCAAGAATGTGTCACCCACAGTAGACATCAATGAATACAAAATCTTGAGAGGTGGTTAGAGAATGTCTCAACCACCACCCTGGACCTAGAGCTATTTAGCCATTACTTCATGTTCATCTGTAGTGGATTTATATTAGGTAGACAACAAATGCTTATTGGTAATATTAAATGCTGATTTTTGAATCCCTCCTCACTAAGCAATAAGTAGAAACTGAGCCAGACACAACGGGGTTTGTCAAGAAGTTCTTAATAGGAAGTATGTATGGGGGCATCTGGGTGGCACAGTCGGTTGAGTGTCCGACCCTTGGTTTTGGCGAAGGCTGTGATCGAAGGTCATGATCTCAGGGTCATGAGCTCGAGCCCCACAGCGGGCTCTGTGCTCAGTGTGGAGTCTGCTTGAGATCCTCTCTCTCTCTCTCCCTCTGACCCTCCTGCTTGTGTGCTCTCTCTCTCTCAAATGAATAAACCAATCTTAAAAAAAAAGGGGGTGGGGGAAGTGTTTATAAGAATCACCAGGGCAGGGCAGGGAGCTTCTTCAAAATACAGAGATCCAGGCCCTCTGAATCAGAAATCGCAGGCTGGGGCCAAAGCACCTATATTTTCAAAGTTTCTCTTTGTGATTCTGATGCTTTTGCTGTGAGGAATCAGAAGGCTGGGAGAATAGTCTTTATTTTGGTCCTTCCTGAAATACGTTTCCTCTTGTTGTGATGTTATGCTGGGAATCATGGATTTGGGCAGTACAATTTATTAGAAGTTGTGGGAAACTGGGCGGGTTTCTTGGCATGGTTTTCAGCCCCAAGGTCCTTACCTGCAAAAGGTGAAATGATAATTGGGGCTGTTGAGATTAGGAGAGGATCTTTGCAAAGGCCCTCAGCAGTGTGTCTGGTATGTACCAGTCATGAGTCACTCTTATCATAGACCATCTCTGCCATTATTCTGATGAACTTATGCCCCACACATCTTGTCCATTGCCACTTTGTGTTGGAGTGGTTAAAGTCTCCCATGGAGGTCCTTATTGTGTTTTGCAGAGAGGTGCCATGCCTTGCTCCTAAAATACAATGTGAAAGTCCTAAAGAAGTGGAACTTCCGTCCAGGAGCCCTGTGCGACGCATGCTTTTACTCTGCTTTTAGTCTGCCCCAGCTCTCCTCTTTCTCTGACCTCAGCATTGTTTTGTCAGCCTATGTAGGAGTAACTGCTTAATGGGTCTGAGCCCAAAGTGGATCATCCCACTGGGAAAAGGCATGGACGGGTTAAAACTTCCTATGCAAAATCATTCTACCACCTCCTGTAGGACAATGGAAGAGAACCATTTCAGGTCAATGAATATACTGCTTTGCGTTTGTTTGGGTCTCACAGTTTTCTTTCCAGGCTATCTAGGTGGTTCCTCCAGGCAGTCTTCTCCTGTGCAGAGCTCTGGGAACAGGGAATGTGTGGGCCAGGCAGCCCTCTGGCACAGGCTTGACTTGTTTACCATTCTGGTTTAAATTGCCTTTCTTATATACCAGTATTTATATGTATAACAAATGGGGGCTGGCTAATTACGTGGTTCTTAGTAGGAATCAAGTCTCTGTTGGAACCAGCCCTGTCTCTGCCCACTATTTATAGCCTTCATATGTCCCAAATTTTCCAGTTCTGATTTCAAATATTCTATCCCACTGTCTCCAGAAGTACACTTTATGCTTGTCAGACCACATGTCAATTTATGGTTTGAGAAATATAGTCACAGTATTATAACTGCCACCCTAAACACCACATTTTCTGACTGTGAGATTGGAATCCTGCCTTTAAAAAAAATTTGGACATACTTAGGAAGTGCAAAAAAATTTCTTTCTTCAAGTGTTCTTGGTAGGCAATTGACTGTAGGCTTTACCTAAAAACTACAGAGCATGATGTAATAATAGGGCTTGATGACAGTTGTCCTTCTTGAGACAGTGACTTTCACATGGAACATTACCAACAGAGAGTAGAATAAGCAAATGGGTTGAATGATTATGTAGAGATTTGCATATTGCCATAAACTACAGAACTCTGATCTGGATCTGCTGTGTTTCTTCCCAATCATAAATGAAGGCAGAAATGTATGCTATATTAAGTGAGAAAGAAGCAGATTTCTAATACTGGTTTGTCCCTCTTTTGTATCGGGCGCCCTGATGGGCACTTTATCTTTACCCTCCGAAGAGCAGGAGGGCTCAGGCATTAGAACCTTCATGTCACCAATGGGAGAACTGAGACTCTGATTAAGGAGCTTACTGAGGATGGTCAGGTGACAAGCAGTGTAGTTAGAATTAGAACTCAGGCCAGTGAGACTATAAAGTCTCTTTATAAATTAGGGCTTTCTCATATTATTCTTCAGTTTCCCCAGAATGGTAGATGAAATTTAGCTAAAATCATTTCCCATCAGCTCCAAGCTCTCCATTATTTAAGGGATATTTATAAATGTAACTATCACAATAAATGCCCTGCTGCCTTTGTCCCTACTCCCTCGCCTGTGTGTCTGTGCTGGGGCAGATTTCTGTGTGTGGGGGCATGTGTGGATGGAAGTGTAGAGAGGCCGTGTGGAGAGATTGCATTATGCAGTTCTGTGCCTTGTTCATAAGGAAACTCTCCAGTGTTCTGCATGACTCGACTCAATCTTCAGGTCTCATATTTCCAGTATAATCAAGCACTGGTCAATGGAACTGTTACCTCCATGTGTCTCTGAAACCAAGGGATGGCTTCCTATGTGATTTCTCCTGATCCCACGTATGTCAACAGGTATCACTAATTGAGTCAGTATAAAATGGCAATTGCTGGCTCCAGGCAACCCAAAGTCTTTTCAGATATGCCAACCTCTATTCCATCTGTGGAAAATGATCTTGATAAAATGCTTATAAATGTAAATCTGTGGAATGCAGGTTCTGTAAGAGGAATGGCTCTAGAAGCGAGAACAGTAACTGATCCAAAGCTGGTACTCAATGTTGTTGAGTAAATGAGTGGATTAAGGACTTAGTGGCTCTCATTTAAAATTTTTTTACAGAAAAGTCCACAGGCTATTGCAGCATTTCATAAACTGGCAGATGTGAAGCCCAAGACAGAAGAATCTTGATTAATCTCTTGTTGGTAGTAGAGGTGGTTCTGTTTTTAGAGGTCCCTGAATGCTGCAGAGAGCATGCTGTCTATGAAGCCAAAATATCCCAGCACCTAGCATGGTCCTTACATTGACCATGCAGGTGATAGTGCAGGAGCTGAACCATGGCTTATCAATGGCTACAAGTATGAACTGGAATTTGCTCTTGGTTATGGGATATCCTTAAATTGAAAAACTACTAGAAATATTGTTTTAAAACTGATGGTTGCCAGAGAGGAGGGACGTAGGGGAATGTGCAAAATGGGTGAAGGGGAATGGGAGGTACAGACTTCCAGTTATGGAATGAGTAATTCAGGGGCCTGAGAGGTACAGCATAGGGAATATAGTCAGTGGTATTGTACAGTGTTGTACAGTGACAGGTGGTAACTACACTTGTGGGGAGCACAGCGTAATGTATAGACTTGCCGAATCACTATGTTGTACACCTAAAATTAACATTGTATGTTAACTATACTTGACTAAAAAAGAAAAAAAGATATAGAGTTCTATAAATCAGTTTAAAAAGTATTTTTTAGACTTTGTTGTTGAGGGAGCCAAGATCAATAATATGTGGTCTTCATAGTTGCAATGATCACCTAGTTGATATTGCTGGAAACGTTATTTTGTGAAGAATTTCCTACCGTCTCCCTGTGAGGGTGCACTGAAGTGGCTTCTTGGGAAAACACTGGTAGGATTTCATGCTTATGACTTTTAAGCTGCTGGAACAATCTAAATAAAGTAAGTTACCATTAGATAAAGCAGAATATTCTTGAAAAAACTGGGGCTGTGTTGGATTCAGCTGCTACATCTTTTCATGTTAAAACTAAAAGTATTCCTGCCTCTGGGGAAGCAAAAGAGGAAGAATTTGAGCATAAAGTCTAATAGAGTGACCTCCAATTAATCAGGTATACTTGAGGAATTGCACTGTTTATTTTAGAGAAAAAAAAGTCAGACAACTAGGGGCTCATAGCAGTTGTTCTTTGCTGAACTGTAAGACGGATTATTTGAGAAAAAGAATCGTAAGTTCTTGCCTTTCAGATATGGCTGGAAATCCATAATCACGTTGAGAGCCCTATCCACCACATGGCCCTGCCTGGTAAATTGGGAGCGAATTGCTGCATAAAACACCAAGTCTCCAGCTTCCACCAGGTATGGCAAAGACAACAATAAAAAAAATGGGGGTGACATCCTGTTTTTATTTACTCTGTATTTGGTCTGGCAAGATATATTTTAAAAATCATTTTGCTGGAGTGGAAAGTGAGGGATCGTGGATTAACTCTTAATAGAAGCTAATTAAACTTTACCTTTACCTCCCGGAGGGGGCCCCCACCACTAGATGAAGACGTGATCATTTACCTTGGGTTGGGCTTAACAGCTGCTGAAGGGTAGACGCCTTTTGGTTCTATATCCAGTGGTCTCACATAGAGGCAGTCACAGGATGGAGTTCCCTCCTGCTGGTAAACCACTCTTCCATCTGGCAAAAAGGTTAGAAGGAAAGAAAGGGAGGTGGAGGATGGGCACCAAGGAGGGGGTTATGTGTGTGCCAAGCTGCACTGTGCACTAGCTGATGTTGTCCCTTCTAAATAGGCAGAATCAGGAGCCCAGCTCTGTATTAATCAATTCTGTCACCGTCCACCGCAAACCACAAGTCTGAAAGTCAGGAAGGTAGATGAGCAAGGAATGAAAAAAGTGAATGTTTTGAGGAAAATTTATAAACAAAACTGATTTGATTCTGTAAGAGGGACTAAAACATACTTTAATGATTTTACTGAATTTCCTGAAAACCTAACTTCCTATCACCTAATTTCCTTTTCCCTTCATAATATTTTGAAGCTATTGGGTGGATACACAAATGACAAATTGTCTGAGATTGTATTTCTTTTTCTAAGGTTAATTCAACAATGCCTCTACTAAATGTGAAATTTATAAAATATGTACCATGCTTGATGCTTCTGAACTTGAAACGTGGGCTTTTTGAAGAGGAAAGCTATATTAATGATCCAATGGATTCTATTTCAAATTATTAAACAAAATAATGGATCTTTTTTTAAGTAGGCCCCATGCCCAATGTGGGGCTTGAACTCATGACCCTGAGATCAAGAGTCACATGTTCTACTGACTGAGCCAGCCAGACACCCCTCCCCGCCCCAGGTTTTCTTTTCTGATCCAGAAATGCTAACTTCAGATTTAATACACTATGTTTTATTTATGGTATCCAAAAGGAGTTTGGTGAAAAAAAAAATCACATAAATTAGGTTATAGCCTAGCACAGTGCCTAGAATATAGTTGGCACTCAATCAATGTTTGTAGCATAAATGAGTGAATAGCCAGGAGCATTTAGCATTCATTTAAGGACTGAACACATCAATACTCCTGACACAGCTATGGAACTCAATCAACTGGTGGCCTGAGGGAACAATTTACCATTACAATTTGTTACTGATACAACTCACGAGGCAGATGCTCATTATAAGACAGAAAATTAATGAGGCCAAGGATCTCCCTTTAATGCCTCTAGGGACCAGTTTTTTGTTCTGTTCCATGGCTGCATCCACAACCCGTAACCTTTGTCAGTTGTCACACACGCGGGCATGCTCTTTGTCCCACAGAGAGATCCAGAAAGGAGATTGTGAGGAGATTAGCTCAGAGCCATTACCATTAAGATGAAATAAAGTGAACAGCATGCACTCTCTACAAAGGTCAGTTGCAACAACTGAGCAAAGGAAGAACGGTACGTTTTGTAGCCAACTGGACCCGGTACTCAAACGTGTCGCAGTCCTGTGTGTGCAGTGCCCTGGCATGGCTGGCAATAGCCAGCCTAGCCACAATCTGCGAGAAAATGGAGTCATTGCAAAGCAATGCCTGTAGTGAAGGCTCAACCCACTGAATCCAAAATGGACTCGGGTGCCTCACAACCACCTACCCCTTCCAGAAGCCCCCTTTTGCTATACCCATATATTTCAGATTATCCCAGCATTACCTAGCACCATTCTTTGAATAATAGACTAGTATATTTTCTTCCTGGCAAGCCTCACCTCGATCTGCATTATCATTTAGGCCCCATCTGAAAACACCATTCATTTAAATAAGCAATAGAGACTAAAATAAAATTCCATTCATGCTTAACTCTCCAGTGTGGTTTGGAAATGCTTTCTTCTTCAGCCAGTCTTATGTTACATGCTGGATGGTCTTTTCTTTGACCACCTCATAAAAAAGGGCTCATAAATACTTTTCATGTGTTATTTAAACTAGCGGTACTCCCCAAGGCGCTGTGCTCCCATTTTTTTTTTAATCCTTTGTGTATTTCTAAAGTATTTCTAAACCAGTAGCAGAGGTAAAAGCATACTCTAAGTTGAGAGGGCCATGTTCTATCACTATCAGGCCACAAATTTCCTTTACTGATAAAAAGAATTTACTTCTCAGCAAAATGTTGCCTGATTTATATGCTTTCTTTCTAAAAATAATCCTTCTTGAGATGTAAGTGCCAGGGCTAGAATATATGTGTCTTTTCTTGATGCCTCTGAAACTGGAATCGTGACTTTTTAGCACAAGAACTGTCTAGGACTTTCTGATAGACAAGAGCTTTATTTTCTCATAATCTGTTAATGTCTGAATAACGAGGCAAGGAAGACAGAGTAGTTGGCTAGTGTATAGGCTCGTTATGCAGTGTGGGGCATGGTCTTGGCTAGGAGCGGAAATGGTGCATCCATTCTTTCTAGCAAGTTAGGGTGGGGTCATGGCCGGCACTTCACCAGTGCCATGACTCACATGTGTTTCTTCTCCCTAGAGTATCTTAGCTCTTTCTTGTATTTTTATTGTGCTTGTCTTTGAAATAAATTTTGGTTGGCTCTACTGCTGCATCCAAGGACCGCATTCCTCGTTTCAATTTTACATGAATCCACCATTGTTCTCTATTCCCTACTTTGGTCGTAGAATTATGATATAGATTAGAGAAGGGAACTGAGAGATCATCTAGTCCTGCTTCTAAGTACGGAAAATCTTCCCTCAGTATTCCACATGGATGTCCCTTCAATATTATTTCCATAATTTTAGGAACAAGTAGTTTTCAACTTTGCAGGTTGTATACTTACTGCTCAGACTGGGAGAGATTCTAAACATGGACACATCTGCATCCCTCTGTTGGCACTTACCTGCAAAGTGTATGAACTCGGTAGAATTTCTTATAAGTATTATAATAAGTATTATTATGTCTTATAATTTTGCTAGACTTCTCAAGGATTTGAAAAATGTCAGTTCTAATGATTTGAACTCTTTATGTATAGTCATCCTTCTTCCATCTATGTAACCCAATCCATATGAAGAGACAAGACTTCTCCAAAATTCATGGACCCATATTTCCAACTGTCTCCTGGTTATCCCTACCTGGATTAATTTTATATTCTTTTGTTCATTTAGCAAGTCTTTATGGAGCAGCGGATAAGTTCCAGGCATTATGCTAGGCACTAGTGGTACAGATGTGAAGCAAACAATACCCTTGCTCTCTCACAGTTTATATCTAATAGGGTGATTAATCATTGAGAAATATAGGACATGTCCTATAGGCTCTTCCATCGATACATGCTTAAAATTAACCCATCAGTTTATTTCCTCTTTAAACTAGCTCTCCACCTCCTCAAATCCTGCATCCGTGGTTCTCAAAGCAAGTTCTTCAGAGTGGCAGCAGTGTCTCCTGAGAACTTGTTAGAAATGCCAACTCTTGAGCCCCACTCACATATACTGAATAGAAACTTTGGGGGATGGGGCCCAGAAATCTGTGTTTCAGTAAACCCTCTGGGTGATTCTGATGCTTACTCACGTTTCAGAACATCTATCTACATGGAGTCACCATAGAGCCTCCCAAATTAGAAACTCCATAGTTTTGGTTTATCGGTCTTTGTTTTTCTTCCCCAGTCATGAAGCCTTGTCAGTTCTCGTGCAGAAATTTCTTCTGCCAGGTTTTAAATTCAGAAATTTCTTCTGCATTAAAATCTGCCAGGTTTAAAATTCATACCCTTATGTCTTGTCTGATGTAACTTCCTCATTGGTGTCTCTTACCATCACTTACTTTCCCATCTAACTGACCTGCATACAGCCAACAGAGTTCTCTTCCTATGTTAAAAATCTTGTCCTACTGCAAAACAGAAGTAATCAAACAAACAAATAAAAATTCCCATTGGCTGCTTGTTGCCTTCTGGATAAAATCTAAACTGAATGAGGGACACGGGGCCCTGCAATCTGAATGGAACGGATCTCACAGCCTATGTATATACCTTGGTGCAGTTTTTCACTGCTTTCCCCTGATCCCTGAAGACACTGTCACATCATCCCCTCTCATGATTGTCTCTGCAAATAGCTCTTGATTATGACTGTACAGCCACCCCATCCTTACATTCCTGTCCCTGGCTTTTGAGCAGGCAAACTCCACTTATCTTTCAAAGACTAGACCAGATATCACCTCTTCTGTGAAGCCTTCCCTGCTGGGAGGCTTACTGGCCCCTCTAATTCCCCCCAGCACTTCGTTCGTTCCTACTGAGCCAGAGAGGCACCCCTCCCCATGGCACTCTGTTCGTTCCTCATGGCGGCACACTTATGTTCAACATTCATTTTAATAACTGAGAATGTGAAACCCAGAGAATGTATGATTTGTTCAGGGTCACACAGCTACACAATGGCAGAGTCAAGAATTAACCAAGGTCTCCTGGCTACTAGTGCAGGATAATATCCTATGTGTTTACAAAATCCTGTTTGGTGTGTTTGGTGATCTGGGTAGTGGGCAATTTTTCTTTTCTTTAGACATTACCAGTGAAATCCAGGAGATTCTTTATAATCCCACTTAAAGTGGGAGCCTTTGTTTTTGCTAAGTTGAGAGCTGGGGAAATTTGAGGATCATTTTATGCTGCTGAAGTCTCCTGCTGCATTCCCATACTATCAAGATTCTCTTACAACATCTGGCTGCTTTACAGGGCATTTCATGGAGCAAATCAATTAACATTTAAAAAGTCAGGGCTGAGAGAAATATTCAAATGGTAGCACAGCACTCTCCAAATTCCCTAAGAGATAGCTGATGACTGAATTGCACAAAATTTTATGACTAGTCACTTCTATATAATACAACTTACTCCTAACCATTTTATTTTCAAATTTAAGTCAGGGTCACCAGATTCTTTGGCCCATGGACAAGACCTAAATAGACATCATTTAATATGAATACCCTTTGCCTTGCTACTGATTTATCCTCTCTCTGACAGTGGTGTCTGAGACTAAGATTGTGGTTTGAGAAATTACATTTAGCCTCTAAGACCCTGGGGTGGTTCTTTCAAGATCTAGTCATTAGATTCGGGCTAAACAGTGCAGGGAAACCATGCCATGGCTCCTGCATCTACTTGAGCTGTGCTTGAAGTACTGAAAACATAGAAGCTGTTTCCACTTGTGAAATTAAGTTCTGGTAAATTCACTTCAAATTGTTCAAGCTATTCCTAAGAGAGCCTCGGTAGGTATATGCATGCACACATACACATCCACAGAATAGTGAGGTCCTTCACATATCTCCATTTTGAACATGCCAATATCACAAGATGCTGATCTCAGGTACCTAGAAGAGTGCTTGACACATGGTAGGCACTCAAAGGGGTGTCCAATAAAGGGGTGTGATTAAAGAATAGTGATGCTGTCATGATCATATTAACTTAGTGGAATCACCATTTTACAAATTCTGTGATATTTTGGAAAGCACCTAATTTCTCCAATTCGAAGAAATCCTTATCTCTAATAAGGCAGGAGAGCACTTCTCTTGCAGGGCTGGTATAGGAATTAAATGAAGAGATATTTACAAAGTGCCTCTATTATTAATTAGCAGGTATAGGGAAATATATTTAACTTGAACCTGTTTTTTTGTGAAATGGGGTCAAAAACATCTGACTTATGACTCTCCAAGTGTGTTAGGATCCAAAAAGTCACAAATATGAACATATTAGGTTGCAAAGCTCATAGAATGTAAAGGTGATGTTATCCTCTGCCTTTGTTAAGGATTGTCGTCAAGCAAACGTCCTTCCCGGGCACTTTACCTTATTCTAAGCAAAGCAAAATGAAGCTCTTCTTTTTTTTTAACTTTTAAAATTTTATTATGTTATGTTAGTCACCATACATCATTAGTTTTTGATGTAGTGTTCCATGATTCATTGTTTGCCTATAACACCCAGTGCTCCATGCAATACGTGCCCTCCTTCAAATAGAGTGACTTGGAGATCACAAGATTCACCCTGTCTTTAATCACCTCTCAAACATAATCAAATGAATGTACTAGTAAGTGCCTTTTTAAAATAAAAGGGTCTTCTCTATCATTTAACTTATAGAAACAATATTGAGAGTAAAGGAGCTGAGAAAGGTTTAGTCCTCTCCAGGTATTCCATGAAATGGGGGGAAGAATTGCCCTTCTTCTTTCTACTTGGAATGTTTTTGGATCACATTTTTCATCCAGTTATTTACCATACTCCTTTCCCAGCCCACTCCCACAAGACCGTCCCCTTACACACACACACACACACACACACACACACACACACACACACACACACACACACACAAACACACACAGAGATTTTGAAGTGATATAGGCTTCAGACTTTATTTCTCTTTCTCCCTTCCCTAAATCTTTTCCCATGCTGTGGTTGGTAATGGGCTCTGATCTGTTGGAAATGGGAACAGAGCAATAATTCCAACACGGAGCCTCACAAGTTTGAAAAATCGAGCCAAGCTGCAAGATTTTCTAAACATTCCATCGCATTAATACCTTGTGGGTCTATGGGGACCTTCATCTAAGTCTCTCCAAACACTTGCCTGAGTTTGGTTAATCCTCAGTATAGCCATGGTGAAACATTCCCACATTCTGGAGGGGCTGTGAGTGAAGCCCCCACTCAGCCAGGAAGCTGCTCAGGAACCTGGGTGAGAAAAGGAAATGTCTACCCTGAGTTCTGTTGTCTCTCAGCACATATGGGCACACCCGGCAAATTCATGGAGCAGGACTTGGGGAGAAGACAAGGAAGTTTGTTTCAAATCAAAATAAACTTTCAAATGGAACAAGAAACATATTGCTTTATTTTTCATAGCTGAAAGAGTCTCTATTTGCCAAAAAAATGGAATCAAAAGAATCTGTCTATAATCAACTGCTCTCTGTGGCCTCTGTCTGGAATTCTCCCCATGACCAAATTAATTATTAATAAAGTTATTCATTCAAAAAACATTTACTGAACACATTCTAGGTACTGGCCTAGGAAAAAACCCATAAATGTGGACAAAGTAGTGCCCCTTGCCCTCAAGGAACTTGCTGTATAATAATTGAGAGAGATAAACAAATTATCAAAATATTAAGGTAATACATATATACACACTTTGCATATATTTCTTTGTGAGCTCATTCTTCAACTTAAATGACTTCTTTCGGGAAGCTTCCGCTGATTTTTCTGTGCCTAAAATTATTCCTCTGAATTGCCCTGGCATTATATCTGTTCTTCCCTTGTGCTTTTCTCTTCTTACCTTGATTTATGGTTATGCGCATGAATTATTTTCCTTCATAAGCTCTAAGTCCCTTGAGTGTAAAGTTTCTGAATTAGGTTAATATGCTAAGCATCTAGCACAGATTGGCATTTAGTAAGTGTTAGCTGCATGAGTGAATAAAGAATGAACAAGTTAGAACTTGGTCAATAACCTAAGAGCTATTCTGCTTTAAAACCGAGCAATTAAAATCTTTGTCCCATAAATATCAATAGTTGCTGGTCAAGTATGGAAAGGAAGGGAGGGAAGAGGAAGGAAAGAAGAAAGGAAGGCAGGCCAAATATGTAGGATCTGAGCGTTTGAATGCAGTTCTTAACTATATTAATGAGAATGTTAAATAAGTCAGTATAGTTGACACTTAAACAATGCAGGGTTTAGGAGCACTGACCCTCATACAGTCAAAAATCCATGTATAATTGACTTTCTCTGCTTGACTTATTTCACTTAGCATAATCTCCTCCAGTCCATCCATGTTGATGCAGAAGTTGGGCATTCATCCTTTCTGATGGCTGAGTAGTATTCCATTGTATATATGGACCACATCTTCTTCATCCATTGATCTGTTAAAGGGCATCTCAGCTCTTTCCACAGTTTGGCTATTGTGGACATGGCTGCTATGAACATTGGGGTGCATATGGCCCTTCTTTTCACTACATCTGTATCTTTGGGGTATTTTGAATCATGGAACACTACGTCAAAAACTACTGATGTTCTGTATGGTGACTAACATAACATAATTTAAAAAATATAATTAGAAAAAAAAATCCATGTATAATTTTTGACTCCTCAAAATCTTAACTACTAATAGCCTACTGTTGACCAGAAGCCTTACTGAAACATAAACCATCAATGAACACATATTTTGTATGTTATATGCATTATACTATATTCTTACAATAAGGTAAGCTAGAGGAAAAAGTTAAGAAAATCATAAGGAAGAGAAAATTCATAGTATTGGACTGTATTTATAAAAAATAGGTATTTAAATGGACCTGTGTTCAAGCCTGTGTTGTTCAAGAGTCAACAGTACAACTGTTTAAAATGGATTTTTGTTCTTCTAATTCATTTCAGTAGATAAGCTGAACAACAATGCTGGGATTCCTAAATCATTCAAAGCTCAAACATAAACTCTGTGTGTGTGCATGTGTGCGTGTGTGTGTGTGTGTGTACGCACACACATGCGTGTGAGATTTCTGTTGTTCTCTTGCTAATTTGACAAACTGAAAAAATAAAAGCTTTTTCTCAATATTCTCCCCTGCTCTAAATTAATGTCTGGAAAGCAGGCTGGGACTACTTCCTACTAGTAAATTTTTGGCGCTACATAAGTCAACCTGGATCTATGTAGATTTGGAGGAAAATTTGTGTAGAACAGATGAAAAGGCACGAGGAATAGTAGACATCACAAAATTGTAGATATGAAGCAGAAAAGCTGAGGCATGCATATAAAAATAGGCATAAACAAAGACGCTGATTTGCTGGGAATAACCAGCAGGGTCCAGGTGAACAAATAAATGCCTCAGCCTAAGTGTACAGGTGATGATATGACATTAGCCATAGTAGAGTAAGCATGCTAGAAAAAGTGTCCATTCATTTTTCTGGAGCTCCTCACCAGTCTGGAAGCATGTGTGCATGAAGTTTAGTCACCAAATGTTTAATTTTCCTTAGATGGATGCAGGGACATATTTGGAACATAGAGCTGTTGCCGCTTACTCTGCTGGGCCCTTCTCATCTTACCGGGCCAGGGAGCCGGCTTTGTAATAGGTTTTTGGCATGGTGAACTCAGTACCAGATCGAGTAAGAGAGAGGGGATGTTCTTTCCTGCTGTGAGGAAGGTTGGAGCTACTTCATATACTACTGGGATTCCCTTTCAAGGAATAAACTGTCTTTTTCCTGATGGATTATGTTTTGGATCATCCTTTACCAAGGATATAATCATGGGCTGTTAACATTTTTTTGGACTTTGATTTGGCTGGTAACTACAATGTTTTTGGAAACCTGTTTTCATTTAATTTCATTTCCTTTTTCCTGTTAAGTACATCACTGGGCTAGAAAAGAAGAGCCTCAGATTTTTGGAAGTCTTTGTGTTTTGTGCTTGCTGCTCAATTCAGACTGGATACCACAGGAGGAGAGAACTGAAACGCACTCATGACTTTTGTGGTCCCCTCCGCTGGAGAGCCAGAATCCACACCCTGACCTGTCTTAGGTGGTTAGCACGAACATCGAAACAATGGTCACTTAATACTATCATAACATTGCATAAGTCATTTCCTTCCCTTCTAGAATGTGGAGGGATACATGAGAAGCAAAGAAAAATCTGTGACCCCACTACTCATATTTTCCACAGGATTCCAATTACCCTTTCATCTATACCAAACTATGGAGGGTGATGTTAAAAACTTGTGTGAGAATCTGGCAGAGTTTTGTACGTTAACATTGTATCTGGTCTGGTTTCTAAAACCATTCTGGCAATTTGGAAAACTCGCCAGCAAGAGCCGATCGTTCAACAGGAATAGTCTGTTTAATTCTTAGTCAGTGGCCTTCCGTGGTTGGTTTGGTGTTGCTTTTAAAGAATACAAAACACACACAGCAGGATTTTGGCTTCCTCCTCTCCGGCAAATGTGTTTGGCATCCATGTGACAGACAAATTAGTAGTATCTTTAGAAAACACGGGAGTTTTATGGTACAAGAGAAACATGATAAAAGGGAATGAAGTGAAGTCTTAGTGAAGTTCATTCTCAGACAACTTTGTGAATCTCATGGGAGATAACTTTCCCTTGCCACCAAACAACGGGTAAAATAGACTAATTTCATTTATTCGTTCATCTAACAAATCTTTATTGAGCACCTCCTATGTAACGGCCCTATTCTTACACTGAAGTGGAAGTTAGCTACTGTTGTCATGAAGCTTTTTCTAGTGAAATCCTGGGCTAGTGAAGTAGTGCTCCCTTTGAATAGAAACCTATTATTGTTGCTAAGCTTCCTTTTCGAAAGCCGGCATGAAAATGCTCTAGAGTGATGTGATCCTTTAAAAAGAAATTATGACAGTGACTTGGTTACTGGTATTTCTTTTATCCTCTCTAATTTTAAAGCTGAGCTTTTCCAGAGAGCTTCTGGAAGAGGTGGAATCCAGCATGATGACAAAAACAATGTGTTAAAGAGACAAGACAGAAGAGCAGGTTTGTGTATGTGCTCGCATGACAGCAAGCACACTTCTAAAGAAGGATTTATTGGTCCAGCCAGGTGTGGGCTTTCATTCCTTAATGTGCCAGCTGGACCCCTCTTACCAAATCTTGGCTCCAAGAATTTGTTTCCAATCAGTGGGCTTTGCTATACTGATAGACCTGCTCCACGCAAAAGCTCATCACCAGGAAAAAGTGGGGGGTACACAGTCAAGTGCACCACTTTCCACCTCCTGCCTTCTCTCCGTGTCATTGATCACCATCATGTTCCCCCTAGACCCTACATCAAATCAGAACATGGGGGCTTCTCAAACTCTTTAAGTATATGTAGACCGTTAACAAAGGTGAAAACATCTGGTTCTGAATATCAGCATGAGTGCCATATTGCTTTAGCTTGCCAGCAGAGTAATTAGCTTTGTAATTAGCTTCCCTTGGCATCCCCATCTCCATGCCTCCACACGTTCTCACAGTTTTTCCCTCTTTTTTCACCATGTGAAAGATATTGGGCCAGATTTGATGTCCAACATACTTGCCAACCAACCATGCCCGTGCTAGCGTGTGTTTAAGAAAGAATCCCTGATATACAATGGGTCTTACTTAAATACCAATGAATAGCACCCACTTTTCCATAATGCTGTTTGAGATGAAAGTTAATGCCAAATTTTCACAGCCTGATGTCCAAGTCAATGTGATCACTAAGTGAAAGTTTTCAGTGCATCAAAACAGTCAACATCAAGCTTGTGCTAATGGCTTTTAACATCTAATTTCCCATCGTAATCATAGGGAAGCAAAGTCCTACCATTTCTTCTCCATTAGAAAAAAAGTGTCTCCTCATAAAAGGGAAGGGGAAGAGTAATTAAAGGGAGGGGGGAAAAAAAAAAACCTCTTTAAATAGCATACTATCTCTTTTTTCCTATTGACAAGAAATCAGGTTTTCAGCTTATTAATTACCTTATAAATACAAAAGTTTCCTGGTTATTCTCTCTTGGTTGCAGAGCGTGACTTTGAAGTCAGCCTCACTGTTGAGTGGCTGGACATTGAACTAATGAGATTTTACTGTTTTGAACAGCTGGTCAAATTTGGAGGCCCCTCGAGCCTAAAGGCAACTGCTGATTTACAAGGATCCTGTAATATAGGCAGTCTTGGCTGACGCTTTTGTTGTTGATTTAGGCCGGAGCAAAGGTGTAGATTTTGTGATGTCGTAAAAATGTCAAGGGGTTGATTTGAGAATATGTAATACCTACAGGTAGCCCCCACTAGGAGCCAGCATCTTGTGTGGCTCATATTCAAGAATGTTTTAGGAAGGTTCGGGTTTTCAATGGGGCAATGTGTTTTAGAGAGGGAGGGTTTGGATGAGTTGGCTGTTTACAACTGGGTGAAGCCAAAAAGAAGCCCTTGAAAATTAGAACTCCTATTTGCACCTTCCCTCCCTTCCTGGTTGTTAAGATGGTAAAGCAAAGGACTCAGATCATGTTACCTCTACATCTATGCGTATCTAAAAAAAAAAAAATAGGGACGTTTTCTTCAAAGCATAAACATAATCCTTTGGTACCTTCTAATACCCAGCCCATCTTCATTTTTCTTATTGTTTCAGAAGTATCTTTTTCAATGGGGTTTGCTCATCTCAGAATCCAAATAAGGTCACACATTATTGTTTCATTGTTATACCTCTTAATCCAGAATAGTCTGTCTTGAAGTAAATACTTTTATCGCCATTTATAGACAAGAAAACTGAGGCTGAAGAGGACCCACAGGTAATGAGAAGAAATAATGTTCTCCAGGATCCAAATCTGTCTCTACCCTGCTTCCCCTTTTTTCCTAGCCAACTCATTCTTTCTGTTGAGGTTGGATTTATTTCCTCTGGGTATCTTCCTTTCCACCTTACTGTTTTATCTTTCATGCACCTTGGTAGAATCTCAGATCAGAGTTCTGCTCATATTGCATCCATGTTATTTGTGTTTGTAGCTTTTTCTGAATTATTTCAGAGTAGAGGCCAGAATCCCAGAAATTGTGCAGTGAGCTCGAGAGCCTTGGAGGTAAGGTCCCACTGATGTCTTCAGTAATTTTCAGAATTCTCCTGAATGCTCTGCAACTAGAGTCCTTTGACTCTGGGTGAAAAGGGAAGGCTGCTGATAAGAAGTTAAGTAGGACACATTTATTTCTCTATCCTTTTAAATGGAGACGAGACTTCAGTTTCGAAGCCAGTACATATCTTCCTTTCAGGTAGCTGTGAGAGTACAGAAGAATCCTGTGCTGGTCCCCTTGCCTTGGTGGGGTGATGAGATCAAAGCAAAACACAGGAAACATCTCACACATGCATAAGAACCTATGCTTTACCTCTCTTCATCTGGCCCAGCATTCCATCTCTCCCAGAGGCAATCCTACCTACCCTACCCTCAGCCCTGCCCTCGCATACTGCTAAGAACAGGTGGTTTGTTTGAAACCATGATGCCAGTGTCTGCCTGGCTTGAATTTGCAGCTTTGTTGCTGTATCTGGGACTTCTCCACCAATCTGGCACTCATTTCCCCTCTCAGATCCCACTCCGCACCCCTCAAGGACACTGAGCCTTGCCCGAGATTGCTCCAGCGCTATGGCGAGACACACTTCTGGCTTGCTGTGTGCTTTTGCAGCAAACAGGCATGGGTTTGAACCACAGTCAGCCAATCCTCTGATCGCTCCCGGTAGGATATTGTGCCAGTTGCTCAGCCACTCTGGTCACATGGTGTCTGCTTTCTGATAATAGACCCAGGACAAGATCTAGCCCTTCGGGTTAGGACAGCTAGCCTTCCTGATTTTTAGTCTCAACTGTCTTAGGGAAACTCTGGTATAACTAAAGTTACTTTTTTTTTTTTTCCTTTTTATCTCTTCGGATAAAAGTACTCCAGAGTACTAAAATCCTAAGTCTCTTCTTACCTCGTTAAGGCTATGTTCTTGTGATGACCATGATTTTGTTATTTACATGACCCAAATTCTTCCATTTAAAGCCTGGTCTTTCCTAGGTTTACCCTGGAAGAAAGCAAAATCTCCCTTCTTTGAATTTCCATACTTGTTATTTATTTGTTTTTGGTATTATTCCACATGGCCTCCACTCTGTCTTGCTTTTCTTATAACCTAGGTGTGTTTATCCTAGTTCTCTTAACGGGCAGACTGTAAGTCCATCAGGGCAGGGTCTTATCTTAGAGTTTTGAACCAAAGCTCTCACCCACCTCATAGTGCTCCGCATAGTATTTTAAGCACACAGGGTATTCAGTGCACATGTATGAGTAAATCCGTGAATCCTTAGGGGCACCTTAGGAGCAGAGTGGTATTGATTTCCACTTAATCTCTAACTCTGACACTCCCGCTAGTTTGGGAGAAGGGATAAAACGTTTGGGAAGTGTTGGGCAGTTACCTGCCTCTCCGCCATTCTAAGGCTTCTTATGAGCTTATTTCATTTGTTTATCTTATGGACTAAATATTTGTCACCTCGGTTTCTTCAATAGGTAATAAAAATGGATCTACCTATAACAAAAGACCAACTCCTCTTAGTGGTGGATGCCATGTGTTCATTTAAAGATCTCATCAGTCAATGTGTACTCCCAACCAATCATTGACGGGGGCGCTTGCGTGGCTGAGATGGTTAAGCGTCTGCCTCCACCTCAGGTCATGATCCCAACCAATCATTGACGGGATCACCGTATCTAAGTTGTTGCTGTTCACCTAGGAAGGCATTTCCTTGGCCCTAGAAACTGAGGCTGTTACAAGCATATTCTGGGAAACAGGACTCAGCCCTCTGCTTCACCTGGGCTTCCATTTTTTACTAAATTTTTTTCCACCTCTGCTGGTGTGAACCTGGGTGGGAAAGGCTAAATGAGTGGCTTTACCATGGGAAAGGTTAACTCAGGTATGGACTTCTCTTGATTTAAGTTCATAGGTTCCACCCCACTGTTTCATATCAGGAGTCAGGTGACTTTCCATAGCCCAGGCTTGCCCAGGGGCAGGAAGTCTAGAAATCCTCTGACAACTTACCCGCCAATCCTGGGGGGTGGAGGTGGGGGACTGATTGCCAAAGGACCTGGGTGCTACCGAGCTTTGCTTAAAAGTGGCTATTACCATTAGCCAAACTGTGAGATTAAGGGTGCCTCCAGACTGCCAGCTCTGCCCAGGACTTCTGACACCAACTGCAAGGAGTTAGCACCCAATATCAAAGTTAGATGGCCCAGTCCCAGGACTGCCTTACTTCTGACACCAACTGTCAAGTTTAGGGGGGGTTCCCCAAATTACCCTCAGGTTTGATAATTCACTGGAAGAACTCATTAAACTTGCTGAAAGCTATTATACTCACAGCTGTGGTTTATTACGGGCAGAGGACACAGATCAAATTTAGTCAAAGGAAAAGAAGCATATGGCAGAGTTTGGAAGGGTAAAAACAAAGCTTTCATCGTCCTCGGGGACATGTTACCCTCCAGTATCAGTGTGTGACAACATACATGGAGTATTGACAATCAGGGAGGCTCACCTGAGCTTCAGGATCAAGGGTTTTTTATTGGGGCTTCATTACATAGGTATTATGGATTGATTGCCCATGTGATGGATCTCAACTTCCAGGTCAACTGCATGACCCAAAGCCATCACTCTAAAGCACATGCTCAATCTTCTGCAGTGGTCAGCTTCCCCTCTCAGACTATCTCAGGTGGCGGCCCCACCCTAAGATCCAGTGTGGCCAACTTCTTCTGCAAAGACCCTCATATCAGGTGTGACATAGATTACATCTCAGAAGTTAAGGGCAAAGGCCAGACGTCTCCATACAAGGCTAAACTCTTTACTGTATGGTGGTTTGGTAAGTCTCTTGACTGTCCCCAGGTCTTATACCTGTGGGGCTCTTTTCCTGGCAAATCCATTAAAATAAACTAGCAAACTTGTCACTCTACAATACCTCCCTATATCCCTTGGACCCAAACATTATCACTTGCCAGATAAATGTATATAACATTGGATTAATTCACCTAACACAGTACATAATACAGAGTTGACACACAGTGGACCAGAAGTTTTAGTCTGTGAACCCCCTGAAATCATATGTAAAAGTTTGCAGGTATGTTTGCATTTGAGTTTGGGTTGGGGGTCAGAGTTCACATATTTCTTCAGATTTCAAAGAAGTCTATATCCCATAGAAGGTTGAACCTTCCTGGCCTAGATAAAAGTGAATTCTTTTCCTGCACACCACCACCGTTGGATGCTGGACTATTCCTTTGTGAGCTCTAGGAGTTTTGTTTGCCAAAAGAAGGGGCTGCAAAGGAGACAGTGCTTGGGCTGGCAGTATAAGGGCACTTTTGCTATCTTGGTTTACAAGGCCTCGGGTTAATTCTAGAAGAATCAAAGCAAGCATTTCTTCTGTCTTTCCTGTGCTCTGCAGGCCAAGAGTTTTCTTGTGTTAAAATAAACAACTGGCAGTTTCATTAGACTCTGCAGAAGGAAGGAAGAGGTTTATGTTTCATACCTTTTATATTATATAACAACATTATTATGCGAACTTCAATTCTTCAATCTATTTAGTTTATTTAAACTTAAAAAATAGTACAAATGCTATAAATGGAGTAAACCATGTCCAATTCTGAGCACTCACAATAAGCATTCAGTCAGTAATACAGCCCCTGAAATAATAAACCACTTACCTCTGATAGTTCGGCATGCACACAAGTGTGTGTGTGTGTGTGTGTGTGTGTGTGTGTATCACCTTTAGATTTTACTAAGCTCCAGCTGGCTGGGCTGGCGGGTGGGGGGCATTGGGAAGAGGTTCTACTTGTTTTAAACTGTAGGAAAAAAAAAAACCCACACTTTATTTTGCATCTGTCCAAGTTCTTATATAATCAAGGAAATTATGATGTGTTTGTACCAGCCAGGCCTCAACTTTGTCTTACTTTACTGAGAAATTAGAAGTCTGATCATAAGGAAGACAACTGTTTATTTTCAGTTGGTTTTGTTCAGTTCTTAAGATATCTTGGTTCTTATCAGATAAGGAAGTATTTGATGCTCTGTAATCCTGATTCATTCAGAGGCATTAATCGAATTCTACCCAGCACATGATCCAATACTACCATCTGAGGGGATTACAAATATAAAATGATTACCCTTGGAATGCTTAAAGTTTAGTGGGGAAGATTAGTGGCTCCCAACACAGCATTTTACTGTAATTACCGATTTGCATGTCGTTATTGTGGACTCTTTCAAAATCCCAGCAACTTTTTTTTTTTTTAACAGAAATAGAGAAATTCATCCTAAAATCCATGTGGAATCTCAAAGGGCCCCAAACTGCAAAATAAACAAGCAAACAAAACCTTGAAAAAAAAACAAAATTGGAAGTCTTACACTTCCTGATTTCAAAACTCAATGCAAAGCTAAAATAATCAAAATGTAAAGACAGTAATCTAGACCAATGGAGTAGAGTAGAGAGCCCAGAAATAAGCCCTCACATGTGTGGTCCAGTGACTTTCAACAGAGTTCCAAGACCTTTCAATGGAGAAAGGACAGTCTTTTTTAACAAATGGTGCTGGGGAAACTGGATATCCACATTGCAAAAGAATGATGTTGGACCCTTACCTGACACCATATACAAAAATTAACTCAAAATAGATCAAGGACTTAAATGTTAAAGCTAAAACTATAAAACTCTTAGTAGAAAACTTATGGTAGGGAAGAGCTTCGTGACATTGGACCTGGCAATGAGACTATGTTTTATGTCCTTGTAGAGAAGAGCAGTCAAGTTGGGGGCTGGAGTTGGAGACCTAGGTTCAAACTCAGGACCATCACACCCTACCTGTGTGATCTTAAGCACATTATCTATCCTCTCTGAGTCTCTGCTTTCTCATCTATAAAAAGAGGACAGTAAGAGAATGATAGTGGGAATTACATAAATTGATGGACCTCAAGGACTTAGCCCAATGCCTGGCATATGGCTTACTATGAGCCATTACTATTCGTTCAGGGGATGAGGGCAGGGGGTAACATAATATTTCAGTAGGTAGATTTTGGAATCAGATTTTCTAGGTTCATATCCTAGTTCTGCCCTTCACCACCTCTGTGGCTTTGATCAAGTGCTTTACATTTTTGTAACTGAGGACCTTTCTCTTTTTTACTAGAAATTTATACCTTTTGACCCCTTCACCCATTTTGCCCACTCCCTCTCCCCTGCCTATGGCAACCACCAACTGCCAATCTATTCTCTGTATTTATGAGCTCAGGGTTTTTTTTGTTTGTTTTGTTCTGTGGTTTTAGAGTCCACAGATAGTTGAGATCATATGGTATTTGTCTTTCTCTGTCTGATTTATTTCACTTAGCATAATGTGCTCAAGGTCCAGCCATATTGTTGCAATGGCAAGATTTTATTTTTTTTAAATGGCTAAATAATATTCCATTGTATATGTAGAATACATTTTCTTTTTTTAAAGTTTTTATTTTAATTCCAGTTAGTTAACATACAGTGTTATTTTAATTTCAGGTGTACAATGTAGTGATTCAACACTTCCATACATCACCCACTGCTCATCAGGAGAAGTGCCCTCCTTAACCTATTTAACACATCCCCTCACCCACCTGATTTTTTATAGATATACTTAATTTTACTGCTGTTGTGCTTCCTACTTTTCTTACTCCTTGTTATGGTCTTTCCACGCAGAGAGTCCTTTTTAACATTTTTGGTAAGGCAGGTCTAGTGGTCATGAATTCTTTTAATTTTTCTTTGTCTGGGAAACTCTCCCTCTCCTTCTATTTTGAATAATAGCCTTGCTGGAGAGAGTATTCTTGGCTGCAGATTTTTTTCCTTTTAGCACTTTGAATATATCTTGCCACTCCCTTCCGGCCTGCAGTTTTTGCTGAAAAATCAGCTGATAGCCTTAGGGTGTTTCCCTTGTATATAACTGTTCTCTTTTTCTGCTTTTAAAATTATCTCTTTATTATTATTCTTTGTCATTTTAATTACTATGTATCTTGCTATGGACCCCCTTGGATTGATTTTGTTGGGGGCTCTGTGCCTCTGGGTCTGGATTTCTGTGTCCTTCTTTAAATTAGGGATGTTTTCAGCTATTATTTCTTCAAATAATTTTCTGCCCCCTTTCCCTCTCTTCTCCTTTTGGGATCCCTAGTATGCAAATATTGTTATGCTTGATGGTGTTGCTGAGTTCCCCTAATCTATTCTCATTTTTTAATTTTTTTTCTTCTGTTCAGCTTGATTGCTTTCCATTACTCTGTTCTGCAAGTTACTGGTATGTTCTTCTACTTCCTCTAGTGTACTATTTATTCCCTCTACTGTATTTTTTATTTCAGTTGTTGATTTGTTTGTTTTTTTAAATCTCTGGTTGGTTCCATTTTATGTTTTCTATGTCTTTGTTGAGGATCATGCTGAGATTCTCCACTCTTTTCTCAAGTCCAGAGAATATCTTTATGGCCACTACTTTACATTCTCTATCAGAGATATTACTTGTCTCTCTTTTGTTTAGCTCTCTTGCTGTGATTTTTGTTCTGTTCTTTCATTTGAGACATATTCCTCTGTCTCCTCATTTTGTCTAATTCTGTATCTTTTTTTATGTGTTAGGAAAGTCACCTATATCTCCTGCTCTTGAAAGTAGTGGCCTTCTGAGGACGAGGTCTTGGATTGCCATGTAATGCAATGTCCCCTGTTCCCCAGAACCTGGTGCTTCAAGGGTGTCTCCTATGTATGTTGCATGTACCCCACCATTGGGGCTGAGCCACATTTTCTCTCAGTCCAGTCATCTGCAATGGCTCTCTTTGCCTATCATTGGCAGGGTTTGGTCTCTATGTTGTTAATGGGCCACCCAGGGCTTGAGTTGGGTCAGACCTGGAGTCTTCCAGAGTTGCAGTTGCACTGAACTGCAGATTGCTCTCTCTGTGTTGTCCCAGGAGAGGCTATTGTTGATGGATAGGGCCCACAGTCAGACCAAATGTCTTCTTCTAGCACGCTGCCAGTGCTGCAGTTGAACTAGTGTGCAGTTTCCCCAGGCATGGGTCACTTTGGAGTGGTATGGACCCCTGTTGGGAGTGTTTGCGCAGTACCGTGCTTGTGGTGCTGCTTTGGATGGACTCCTGTTGAGTGTGCTTTGGGTGGGTGCATCCATAGGAGAACGCAGGGGTGGGGCATGCAGTGCCAGGAAGGTTTGTGCTGGTTTACTACTGGAAGGGACCTAGAGCTGTTTTGGAGAACTGCTGAGGGTGGGTTCACAGGAGAATATGGGGGTGGGGTGTACTGTTTGTAAGGTTTGTACTAGTCTGCTGTGGAGGAGAACCTGGAGCAGCTATGGAGAACTCCTGCCAAGGGTGGGTAGGAGAAGGCAGGTCTGCAGGAGAGCATGGGACAGGGCACATTGTTAGCAAGCTAGGTGCAGAGTGTTCATGCTCGTTTCTGCAGGTATGTGTGTATCTAGGCTAGAGGCTGGGGAAGGGAAGTGGCTCCCACCAATTCTTTTGTTCTTGGAGAAGTTTCCCAAAGATTCCTGTCTCTCCCTCCCATTCATGTTATGAGTTTAATAAATAAATCTCCTTCCTATATACTCCAGGCATTTTTTCAGACTGCTACTTCTATGCTGTGTCTCTTTGAAGTTGTTTGTTTTGCTGGCTCTTTAACTGTGGGGTCTCAGTTTCCTATTGCCCTCTTGGCTCTCCTCGAGCTGAATGTGCTGATTTTTAAAGTTCCAGGTGTTAGGCCCCATTGATTGTAAGAACTCATGAAGTTATAAGCCCCTCTGGTTTTCAAACCAAATGTTATGGGGTCCCATCTTTCCAGTGAGGGTCTCCTGTGCCTGGGGTTCCTGACGTGGATTCTGCTCCTCTCCCTTCTCTGTTGTTGCAGTGTCCCTCACTTCCACAGTCAGTTTTGAGTATCTGTTTTGTTCCTGACCATGTCTCCGTCCCTCCTCTCATTTTCAGTGTGGCCTCTTCTCTACAATTAGCTGTGGACGGTGTGTTCTGCCAGTTTTTAGGCTGTTTCTGGATTATTTATGCTAATGTGGGTGTTACCTAGATGTATCCATGGGCTGAGGTGAGCTTAGGATCCTCCTACTCCACTGTCTTCCCAGGAAGTCTGTTTCTTGTCTTTTTTGATACTAGCCATTCTAACAGGTATGAAGTAATATGGTTCTGATTTGTGTATCTGTAATGATAAGTGATGTTGAGTACCCTTTTATGTATCTGTTGGCCATCTGTATGTCTTTTTTGGAAAAATGTCTGTTCAGGTCCTCTGCTCATTTTTAAATCTGATTGCTTGCTTTTTGCTATTGAGTTGTATGAATTCTTTTTAAACTTATCAGATATATGATTTCATTTATTCATTATTTCATTTACTGTCTTTTATTCAGTAAGTTGTCTTTTCATTCTGCTGATAATTTCCTTTGTGCAGAAGCTTTTTAGTTTGATGAAGTCCTGCTTGTTTATTTCTTATTTTGTTGCCTTTGTTTTGGTGTCAAATCCAAAAAAAATCATCAAGAGTGGTCTCAAGAAGCTTACCATCTATGTTTCATGGGTTTAGATCTTACATGCAGGTCTTTAGTCAATTTTGAGTTAATTTTTGTGTATGATTTAAGGTAGTGATCCAGTTTCATTCTTTGCATGAAGGTGTCCACTTGTCCCAACATTTATTGAAGGGAGTGTTTTTTCCCCATTGTATATTCTTGGCTCCTTTGTCATAAACTAATTGACCATATATATGTGGGTTTATGTCTGAGGTGTCTATTCTGTTTTATTGATCTATGAGTTTGTTTTTATTCTGATACCATACTGTTTTGATTACCATAATTTTGTAATACAGTTGAAGTCAGGGAGCATGATGTTTCCAGCTTTGTTCTTCTTTCTCTAGATTACTTTGGCTATTCATGGTCTTTTGTTGTTCCATACAAATTTTGTATTATTCTAGTTCTGTGAGAAATGTTTTTGGTATTTTGATAGGAATTGCATTGAATCTGTGATACGAAAAATTCTATTGATATTTTAATATTGATGGCATTGAATCTGTAGATGTCTTTGGGTAGTATGGACATTTTAACAATATTCTTCCAATCCATGTGCATAGAATATCTTTTCATTTGTGCAACTCACAATTTCTTTCATCAGTGTTTTATAGTTTTCGGAGTACAAGTCTTTCACCTTCCTGATTAAGATTATTCCTAGGTATTTTATTCTCTGTAGTACAATTGTAAACGATTTTGTTTCTTAATTTCTCTTTCTGCTACTTCATTATTAGCAGAAATGCAACTGATTTCAGTGTATTAATTTTGTGTCCTGCAACTTTACTGTGTTCATATATTACTTTTAATAGTTTTTTTTTTTTTTTTTTTTGGTGAGTCTTTAGGGTTTTCTATGTATAATACATGTCATTTGCAAATAGTGGCTATACTTCTTCCTTACCAATTTGGAGGCCTTTTATTTATTTATTTTTCTTGTCTAATTGCTGTGGTTAGGACTTCTAGTACTATGTTGAATAAAATTGGTGAAAGTGGGCATCCTTGTCTTGTTCCTGATCTTAGAAGAAAAGCTCTGAGTCTTTCACCATTGAGTATGACGTTAGCTGTTGGTTTATAATATGTAGCCTTTATCAAGTTGAAGTATGTTTCCTATAAACCTACTTTGTTGAGAATTTTTATCATAAATGCTTTTTCTATATCTATTGAAATGATCCTATGATTTTTATCCTTTATTTTGTTAATGTGGTATATCATGGTGGTGGATTTGCCGATATTGAGCCATCCTTGCATCCCCTGTATAAATTCCACTTGATCGTGGTGAATGATCCTTTTATTGTATTATTGAATGTTGTTTTATAATATTTTATTGAGGATTTTTGCATCTATGCTTATCAGGGATATTGCCTGTAGTGTGTGTGTGTGTGTGTGTGTGTGTGTGTGAATAGTTTGAGGAGAATAGGTGTTAACTCATCTTGAAATGTTTGGTAGAATTCACCTGTGAATCCATCCATTCCTAGATATTTGTTGGGAGGTTTTTGATTACCAGTTCAGTTTTGTTACTAGTAATTTCTGTTCAGACTTTCTATTCCTGATTCATTTTTGGAAGACTGTATGTTTCTAGAAGTTTATCCATTTCTTCTAGGTTGTCCAATTTGTTGGCAAATCATTTTTCACAGTAGTCTCTAATAATCCTTTGTGCTTCTGCAATGTTTATTGTTACTTTGCCTCTTATTTCTGATTTTATTTGTTTGGGTCCTCTCTCTTTCATTCTTGATGAGCCTGACTACAAATTTATCAATTTTGTTTATCTTTTCAAAGAATCAATTCTTGGTTTCATTGACCTTTTCTATTGTTTTGTTGGTCCCTATTTAATTTATTTTCACTCTGGTTATTTTTCTCTTCCTTATCCTAACTTTAGGTTTTGTTCTTCTTTTTCTAGTTCCTTTAGATGTAAGGTAAGATTGTTTGAGATTTTTCTTGTTTCTTAAGTTATGCCTGTATTTTATTCATGTTCATCTTAAAACTACTTTTGCTGTGTCCCAGGATTTTGGACCTTTGTGTTTTCATTTTCATTTGT
This sequence comes from Zalophus californianus, assembly GCF_009762305.2. Lineage (NCBI taxonomy): Eukaryota > Metazoa > Chordata > Mammalia > Carnivora > Otariidae > Zalophus > Zalophus californianus. The sequence continues at coordinate 130,377,678 of NC_045598.1, forward strand.
TTCCATGTATTTTTTAAATGTTCTCTTTAATTTCTTTCTTAACCCATTTGTTGTTTAGTGGCATGTTGCTTAGCCTCCATGTGTTTGTGTTTTTCCCATTATAATTGATTTCTAGTGTCATACCCTTGTGGTTGGAAAAGATGCTTGATATGATTTCAATCTTCTTAAATTTTTGAATCTTGTTTTGTAGCCTAACTCGTGATGTATCCTGGAGAATGTTTCATGTGCACTGGAAAGGAATATGTTTTCTATTGTTTTTGGATGGATTCCTCGGTATATATCTGTTAAATCCATCTGGTCTAATGGTCATTCAAAGCCACTGTTTCCTCTTTGATTTTCTGTCTGGATGATCTTATCCATTGATATATATGTTTGGTATTAAAGTCCCCTACTATTATTGGATTACTGACAATTTCTCTCTTTATGTCTGCTAATATTTGCTTTATGTATTTAGGTGCTCCAATGTTGGGTTCATAGATATTTACAATTGTTATATCTTCTTCTTGACTTGATCCCTTTATCAGTATGTGATGCCCTTTTTTGTCTTTTTTTAGTCTTTGTTTTAAAGTCTATTTTGTCTGATATAAGTATTATCCTCTGGCTTTTTTGTTTTCATTTGCATGGAATATCTTTTTCCATCCATTTATTTTCCATTTGTGTGTGTGTTTAGATCTGAAGTGAATATCTTGTAGGTGGCATATAGATGGGTCTTGTTTTTTCTTTTCTTTTTTTTAATCCATTCCTTCACCTATGTCTTTTGACTGGAGTAATCAGACCATTCATTTTTAAAGTAGTTATTGATAGGTATTTAGTGACATTATGTTCATTGATTTCTGATTGTTTTTGTAGCTCTTCTTTGTTCCATTTTCTCTTGCTCTCTTTCTTTGTGATTTAGGACTTTCTTCAGTGTTTTTTGTTGCATTGTTTCTCTTTATTTTTTGTGTATCTATTATAGGTTTTGGTTTGTAGTTGCTATGAGATTCAATATAACAACCTAATTACATAGCAGTCTTTTACGTTGATGGTCACTTAAAACCGAGCACATCTTCATATTTATTTTCCTATCTATGTTTTACATACATGTGTCATAGTCTACATCTTTTTATTTTGTGAGTCCCCTTAACTTATTTTTTAGATATAGTTGATTTTACTATTTTTGTCTTTAACCTTCATACTAATTTTATAAGTGATTGCTCTACTATGTTTATATTTGCTTTTACTCATGAAATTTTGTCCTGTCATAATTTTTGTACTTCTAATTGTGGTCTTCTCCACAACCACCCCCCCCGCTTAATGAATTCCTTTCAACATTTCTTATAAGTTGGTTTAGTGCTGGTGAACTCCTTAACTTTTGTTTGTGTGGGAAACTCTCATTAATTCTGAATGATAATCTTGCCCCATAGAGTATTCTTAGCTGTAGTTTTGTTTTTTGTTTTCTGTTTTCTTTTTTTTCCCTTTCAACACTTTGTATATATCATGCCACTTTCTTATGGCCTACAAAGTTCTGAAAAATCAGCTGATAGTCTTACGAGGTTTCCCTTGTATGTAAGTAGGTGCTTTTTTCTTCCTGCTTTTAGGATTCTTTTTCTTTAATCTTTGACATCTTAATTATTATGTGTCATTATGGACCTCATTGGGTTTATCTTGTTTGGAACTCTCTGTGCTCCCTGAATCTGGATGTCTATTTCCTTTCCCAGATTGGGGAAGTTTTAGCTATTATTTATTCAAGTAAGTTTTCTGCCCCTGTCTTTCTTTCTTCTCCTTCTGGGACCCTATCATGTAAATGTTTGTTTGCATGATATTATCCTGGAAATCCTTTAACCCTTTAACCTATCTTCTTTATATATATATAATTCTTTTTTCTTTTGCTGTTCAGTGTGGATGTTTTTTGATATATTTTTCATTTCATTTATTGTATTCTTCAACTCTGATTGGTTCTCTGTTATATTTTCTGTCTGTTGAAATTCTCACTGAGATCATCCACACTTCTCTCCAGTCTGGTGAGTATCTTTATGACCCTTTATCAGGTAGATTGGCTATCTCCATTTCATTTAGATCTTTTTCTGAGGTTTTGTCTTATTCTTTCCTTTGGAGCATATCCTCTGTTTCCTCATTTTGCTTGACTCTGTGTTTGTTTCTATGAATTAGGTTGAACAGCTCTTTCTCCTAACCTTAAAGAGTGGTATTGTTTATAGTCATCCCCTGTGTTGACTGTGTGTCTCTGGTGACTTTGGCTGGCTAAATGGAGCTGTGACTAGCATGGATGTGAGTCCCAGGACACTTAGTGCCATGATTGCCTTGGTGGTATGGTCTGAGCTGAAGCAAGTGTGTGTTGGGGTGGTCCCTGGGCTCTTCATGCAAGGGGTTCCCTGGTAGGACAACTGAGGTTGAACTGTGTGAAAGCTGGATATCCTGGTGCTCTCTGTGTAGAGATTTCTCTGGCAGGACAGCTAAAGCTGAGGTGGGCAATAGCCAAGTCCCAGTACTACCTGCAATGAAGGCATCCTGAGATTACATCTGCAGGTGAAATGAGTGTAAACTAGGGAGGTCCAGTGCTCTCCATGCAGAGGGCACTCTGGCAGGACAGCTACATCTGAAGTGGGTGTAAACTGGTGTGTCCTGTGGCATTTCATGGAGAGGGCACCCTGGCCATGCTGTTGGGGCTGAGGTGAGCACAGGCTAGGTGGTCTGGGGTATTCTGTGCAGGGAGCACCCTGGCAGTGCAGCCAGAGTCAAAGCACTCTGTGCCAGTGGTACCCTGGCAAGTCATCTGGAGTTAAGATAATGGGTTCCTGGAGTGTTCTGAGGTGTTTTGCACCTTTGTCACCTTAGTGAAATAGCTGGAGCTATAATGAGTGCTCACCAGTGGTGCTCCAGTGCCCGTTATGTTGAGGCCACCTTGGTGGATTACTGGGCTGGTATGTGCTAGGGTCTCTGGGCTCGCTGAGACAGCAGGTCAGCTATGGTATCTGGCCCCCACTCCTGTCTGCTACCAAGTTCAAGGAGGAACATAAGTCATGGTGCTTGTCAGCCACTCTGAGCCAGAGTGAGTTTCAGCTGCTCATTCACTGGTGTAGTTCTAGGACTGGATCCTTTATATTGTAGGTACTCTTTAAAACCACAGCCTTATTTTTTCTGTGCCCCAGAGTGTCTGGGGCTGGTATGGGCTAGGGGTTCAGGGCTTGCCAAGGTGTCATGTCAACTATGTCACCTGGACTCTTTTACTGTCTGAGTTATTAGGGTGGAGGGGGAATGTAAACCAAGGAGGCAGCTCCTCTTACCCAGAGAGATTTCGAGTAGCACCCCTACCATTTTCTGGAGTTCTAGGACTAGATCCTTTATATTCTAATTGCTCTATTGAACAGTCATTTTTTTCTTTTCCTGTGTACTAGGATGTTTAAGGCTGCTGTGGGCTAGGGGTCCAGGGCTCACCAAGGCAGCAGGCCAGCTATAGCTCATGGATGTTGCTGCCATCTGGGCTATCAATGTGGAGGGGGGAACATAAACTGTGGAGTTTGCCTGCCCCTCCAACCCATGGAGAGTTTCAGCACTTCCCCTGCCATTTTGAAGGGTTCTAGGACTGGTTTCTTCATATTCTAGTTGCCCATTTAAACCACAGCTTTTGTCTGTGCCCTAGGGCAGATGAATCTCTTTGCAGTTCCTCAGTATTATCCCTACCCACTGTAGTCGGCAGCTTCAGGGGTGAGGGTTCCCTTCATCACTGTGTCTCTATTTTTCTTACCATTTTCTATCTGGTCTCTCTATCTTTTGTTGTGCAAAAGCTGTTTAGTCAGCCCCGTAGTTCTTCTTCAGGAAGAACTATTTTATTAACAGGTATAGAGTTGGTGTGTCCATGGAGGAGGTGAGTTCAGGGTTTTCCTACATTGCCATCTTGGTTTGTTCACTGTTTTCTGACTCTTTTGTAGTTGTTCATTTCTTCTGTTGCTCTCTTCCTTTGTGGTTTGATGACTTTCTTTAGTGGTATGTCTAGATTCCTTTCTCTTTCTCTTTTGTGTATCTTACAAAGTTCTTGTTTTGTGGTTACCATGATTCTTACATATAACAAATTATATTGCTAACATTCTATTTTAAATTGATAATAAAGTATAAACACATTCTAAAGCTGTTTTTACTTTCTCCCACCACATTTTATGTTTTTGATGTCACATTTTACATATTTTTATCTCGTGTATCCCTGAAAGAATTATTGTAATTATAGGGTGTTATTTATTTATTTATTTATTTTTATTATTATGTTATGTTAATCACCATACATTACATCATTAGTTTTTGATGTAGTGTTCCATGGTTCATTATTTGTGTATAACACCCAGTGCTCCATGCAGAACGTGCCCTCCTTAATACCCATCACCAGGCTAACCCATCCCCCACCCCCCTCTCCTCTAGAACCCTCAGTTTGTTTTTCAGAGTCCATCATCTCTCATGGTTCATCTCCCCCTCCGATTTCCTCCCCTTCATTCTTCCCCTCCTATCTTCTTCTTCTTCTTCCTTTTTTTTAAAACATATAATGTATTATTTGTTTCAGAGGTACAGCTCTGTGATTCAACAGTCTTGCACACTTCACAGCGCTCACCATAGCACATACCCTCCCCAATGTCTGTCACCCAGCCACCCCATTCCTCCCACCCCCCACCACTCCAGCAACCCTCAGTTTGTTTCCTGAGATTAAGAATTCCTCATATCAGTGAGGTCATATGATACATGTCTTTCTCTGATTGACTTATTTCGTTCAGCATAAGGGTTTTGTTTTTTTTTTTTTTTACAACTTTGTCTTTTAACACTTATGCTAGCTTTATAAGCAATGAATGCACTATCTTTACTATGTATTTACCTTTACCAGCAAGAGTTATACTTTCATAGTTTTTCTTGTTTCTTTTTCAGTGTGAAGCTGAAAAGTTTCTTCACACTTTTCAGTGTGAAGAAATTTCTTAATATTTCTTTTAAGGCTTGTTTATTCATGATGAATACTTTTAGCTTTTGCTTGTCTAGAAGACTATCTTTCCTTCTGTTCTGAATAACTTTGACAGGTAGACTATTATTGGTTGGAAGTTTTTTCTTTCAGTGCTTTGAATATATGGTGACACTCCCTTCTGGTCTACAAATTTTCTGCTGAAAAATCTGCCGATAGCCCTATGGGATTTCCCCTTGTATGTAACAAGTTATTTTTCTCTTGCTGCTTTTAGATTCTCTCCTTTAAATTTTTAAAAGATTTATTTATTTATTTTAGAGAGAGAGCATGAGGGGCAGAGGGAGAGTGAGAGAGGATCTCAAGCAGACTCTATATTGAGGGTGGAATCTGATACGAGGCTTGATCTCATAATCCTGAGATCACTACCTAAGCTAAAACCAAGAGTCAGACACTCAACTGACTGCACCACCCAGATGCTGCAATTCTCTCCTTTAATTTTTGACATTTTAAATATAATGTTTCTTGGTGTAGGTCTCCTTGGGTTTATCTTCTGTGGAACTCTCGGGCTTCCTGCATCTGGATGTCTGTTTCCTTCCCCAGTTTAGGAAAATTTTCAGCCATTACTTTTCCAAATGTTTTTTGCCCTTTTCTCTATCTCACTCTTCCTCTTCTGGGACCCCTGTAATGTGAAAGTTAATCTGTTTGATGCTGTCCTGTAAGTCCCTTATGCTATCTTCACTTTTTTTTTTCTTCATTTTTTAAAAAGTTTTTGCTTCTCTGGTAGTGTGTTCCACTCCCCTCCCTTCAAATTTACTAATTTGTGCTTCATTTTTTTTTTTTTTTTTTTGCTTCATTTAGTCTGCTGTTGAACCCCTCTAGTGTGTTTTTCAGGGCAGTTACTGTAGTCTTCAGTTTTATGACTTCTATTTTGTACTTTATTTTATTTCCTAGTTCTTTGTTGAAGTTTTCACTGTGTTCATCCATTCTTCTCCTGAGTCTCATGGGCCTCTTTATGACTGTTACTTAGTACTCTTTATCAGGTAAATTATGTATGTCCATTTATTTAAAGATTTTTTTTTCCCTGCGGTCTGATCTTGTTCCTTCATTTGAAACATATTCTTCTTCTTCATTTTCCTTGACAATCTGTGTTGGATTTGTGCATTAGAGAAAAGAGCCATTTATGCCAGATGAAGTAGAGGCCTCATGTAGGAGATATGCTTCATCAGTTAGCACTGTACTAGTTTTTGGTTGTCTCTTAAACCTCTGTGACTGTCCAAGGAGCCTAGCTGTGAAGTGTAGTTCATACACAATGTTACATTAGTTTCAGTGTATGACATGGTGATTTGACAACTCTATATGTTATGCTATGCTTGCCACAGTGTAGCTACCATCTCTCATCATACAACACTATTACCATTGACTGTATTCCCTATGCTGTGCATTTTATTTCCAATACTTACTCATTCCATAACTGGAAGCCTCTACCTGCCATGTTCCTTCATCCTATTTTGCCCATCATCCCTCCTCTGGCAACCATCCATTTGTTCTCTGTATTTATGGGTCTGTTTCTGCCTTTTCATTTATTTGTTTTGTTTTTTTAGATTCCACATATACATAAAATCATATGATATTTCTCTTTCTTTGTCTGACTTGGTAGTGTTTGGTAGTATTAACTTTGTAGTCATTGCTACCCTTCAATACACTTATTTTCATTATTTATTAAATACTTTTCAAAAAAGATTTTATTTATTTATTTGACAGAGAGAGAGAGAGCACAAGCAAGGAGAGTGGAAGGCAGAGGGAGCCCCCTGCTCAGCAGAGAGCCTGATGTGGGGCTGGATCCCAGGGATCCAGAGATCCCTGGGACCATGACCTGAGCCAAAGGCAGATGCTTAACTAACTGAGCCACTAAGGTGCCCCGAATTTATTGAATACTTTAAAACTGTTTTTTTTTTATATTATGTGAAATAAGGAACATTTCTGTCTTTTATATTAAAGTAATTAAAGAAAAAATAGCCTAGTAGTTGAAGGTGTTCCAAGACCTAACAGTTTCCCAAAGGGGAGGATCTCAGTCAGCACCTAGAATCAGACCACTTGGACCCAGGCCCTCAGGCAGCAGCTTTTAAAGTTTGCAAATAACACAGTCCTTTGGAACCACAAGTGTATGCTCTGCTGGCCACCAGAGCCAGGTGATCTGGAGGTGTCCCCCGAGCAGCAGATGCAAAAAGTGGAGCTCCCAATGAATGTTAAACTCCTCTTTGGGGACACCAGTGAACTGTAGTGAGACAGCAGGAGAGCATAAAGATGGCATCCACTAGCCTGTTCCCTGAGAGCACTTCTGTTGGCCCCTAGACATGTTCCAAATCTGAAGCCCATCCTTCAGACCAAAGCTGTAGGACAAGCAGATAGACCTTTTTCACAGAAAGACCAGGGGTGTATTTCAGTCTGATCTGTGCAATGCCCTGGGCGTGGCAGCCAAGAACTGTCTATTATGGTCCTATGGGATGCAGGAACACCAGCACCCCCTTGCCACCAAAGCCAGACAATTAAAGGGCAGTGCAAAAACTGGGGCACCAGATATAAAAACCAGGGTACCAGTTGGTATATAAAAGCTCCCCTCTGGAAGATACTGGCACTCTGGAGCATTGCAGAGAGGGAATAGCAAAGATAGACCCTTTGAGGTCTCTGGAAGGGATTCCAGTCAACTCTTAGCTGTGTTTAATTGGAAGCCTGACCCTCAAGCTGAAGCTATGATGATAACCTAAATAGTCCTCTTTTACATCAGACCAAGGTCCTGAGTCTGTTGCTTCTTGGTGTGCCCTAAGAATGGTAGCCATTTAAGAGCTCTTTTTCCACTGGTTACAGTTCTGTGGGACCCATGAGCCCCAATGGCCACCAGAGCCTTTTGCTGTAGAGGTGCCCTCTGATGGAGCATGGCAAGTGGAGAGTGCAAATATGCCACTGGAACATGAAGCTGGTGCTTGCCAGCCATTAGACATCTAGATTTGTGTTAAATTAGGTGCCTGTCCCTTAGGCCAGTGCTTTATCATTAGCCAATGAGCCTCTTTTACAGAAAGTCTGGCTACCTCTTGATCTCCCACCTTTGCCCTAAGTGCTGGGGCTGATGAGTCCACATATGAGCCCTTGAAGAGCCATTTCTCAGATTGTTGTGGCCTGTGGTTCTTGTGGACGTCACCCTTGTTGGTTTCCAAAACTAGATATTTTGGAAGCTTGTCTGTCAGGTTCAGTTCTTGAAAGTTGGGGTGCCTGCCGTGAGATTTAAAGCCTTTGCTTCTGAAAGAAAAGCTCTGGGTTTTGAGTTCTCTCAGTTGTGGGTTGCCGTATCAAGGATGAGGTTTATGGTAAGATTGTGTCCCAGTCTCTCCTACCTGCTTCAATGTGGGCCCTCTCTCTCACCCAATATGTAGGGTTCACTCAGTTTTTAGATTTCTTTAGAGGGAGTTGTTCCATATCAGTGTATCCATGGAAGGAAGTGAGTTCAGTATCCTCCTATATCATCATCTTACACTGGAACCCAAGCATTTATTTTTATGGTCTGGTCATGATTATCCCAGCCAGGTATTTGTTCTTGCTCCTGTTTTATCCTGAGTGACTAGCACAGTTTTTTATTATAAAGAAATAATCAATAATGTTCTTTTGATTAAGTTCCCAGAAATGGGATTATAGCAGATTTTTAAAATCGAGATCTAAGACACTAGCATGTTTAACTTGTAGAAGATATTAAAGAAAAGTGAATCAGTTTTTTGGTAACATATAAATGGACTTATTGATCAACAATGTAAATCAGTGCCACCTTTAACATATCATTCTGCATATTTACCATATGATGGACTGGATACTCTAGTGGTATAAGAAATGAGGTATAAGAAATAAAGCTCCAGGACACTTTAAAATGCTGGGTAGAGGGTTAAGAAATATATACGTGAAAATCAACCATTGTTTTTCAAGGCAACAGTTAGTACTAAATAAATGGCATAAAGATTATCTTCCTCAGTAATTCGGAGGAGTGCAGCATGATTCAGTTTTTTAGATAGTGTCAAACGGTTTTACAAAAAGGCTGTACTAATTTATACTTCCACTAGCACTATATACTGGTATTATCTTTATTTTTTTCATTTCAGTCATTATTAATTTGCATTTCTCTGACAGCCAATGAAGTTGAGCAACTTTTCCTATGTTTATCAGTCAGTTGGATATTCTCTTCATATGCAGTGTCTGTTCAGATGTTTTGCACATTTTGTTATCTTGGGGTTTATTATCTTTTCCATATTGATTTATAGGAGTTTTAAAAAAATATATTCTCTGAGTATTTTGCCAGATATAGATATTATAAATATCTTTCTCACTCTGGCTTGCCCTTTTACCCTCATAATGGTATGTTTTGATGAGCAGAATATCTTAATTTTAATATAGTCCCATTTGTCATTTTAAAAATGGTTAATGCTTTTTGTGTCCTCTCACACAATCTCTGTTTACCTGAGGGTCATAAAGATATTTTCATATGTATTTTTCTAATATCTCTATTATTTTACATCTGACCTACAATCTGTCAGGATTTTATTTTTGTGTGTGGTGAGAAGTAGGGGTCACGATTCATTCTTTTCCCAAAAGGTAATACAGTTGATCAGCACCATTTATCGAAAAGGCTCTTCTTTCTCTGCTGTACTGTACTCTCATCCTCGGCACCAGTGACAGTGTATATTCTATTCTTTATGCTTTTCTGTTTTTCTTTTTTTTGGTCTATTCTAGTGCCAATACAATACTGTCTAATTGCTATATCTTTGTGATTGGTTTTGATACCTGGTAATATGTCTTCCTGCTCTATTTTTTAAGAAATCGGCTTGTGTTCTCTTTCTCTTCTTGCTCTTTGATTGTGATTACATTTAATCCACAAATCAATTTGAGAATTGATATCCTTGCAATATCCAGAGTTCTGATTCATAAACATAGTATTTATTTAGGACTTCTTCAATTTCTGTCAACAATGTTTCTTGTTTCTTACATTTTAGTTGCAATTAGTTAATATACAATTTGATGTTCATAAAGTATTTAGATCAATGGTTTCAAAAGTTGGTAAATATTAGAGTTACCTATAGAGTTTTTAAATAATATTTACCTCCAGACCCTACCACGGAACTACTGCATCAGGATTTCTGGGAGTAGGGTTCTTGGAGTCTAAAAAGCCTTCTAGAGTCCGCAACACTTTTGGTGGAAATATAAAAATTGGTGCAATCTTTCTTTTTGCAGAATAATTGGTCAAATTTTATTGCATTTAAATGACCTTGCAACTATATACATCTAGAAATTTATAGGATTTGTACAAATTTATAAATATATATAGAAGAATATTTATTATAGCATAGTTTGTAGAGGAAAAAATATAGCAAACTCCCTCAGTTTCTGTCAATGGAAGAGGCATGCTTCTTACGTGTAGTGGAACACTAGACAGCTGTTGAAAATGAAGAATTAAATCTGTAAGAACTGAAGTGGGAAGGTATCTAAGTTAACATTTTTAAAAATCAAGAAGCAGAAAATTAAGTAAAATAAGCCAATATGGTTAAACATATGCATGCATACACACATAACACACAAACATACACACACCAATAAAGGCACTCACATGACTTTATTTTCTGGGAACCTGAAACTTAGCTGCCTTCTGTCATCTCTCTTCCCCCAAATGCTATAAATGATCAATGAATCGGAATCAAAGCGTATGAAGCCCAGGATCATTCTAATGGAACAGGTTGGGTTTGTTGCCTGTGAAATATCCAATGTTGAGATGTAGGAGCCCAGTGGGATGAATTCCTAATAGTTTGAGGGGAATGAAGGGAAGAATTGGTTGGTTCACTGCAGATTCATTTGGCAACAGGTTGAGAACAAAAGTCCTTATTAAAATTACCTTTTTCTATACTCTGTGTCTAATGTTTATAATAAGAAGACATGACTTAGGTTTTCTTTTTTACTATGTTAAAGTTTCTTAAGTATATAATTTAGTGGCATTAAGTGCATTTAAAATATTGTACAACCATCACCACTATCCATCTCTAGACACTTTTCACCATCCCAAACAGAAATTCTGTATCCATTAAACAATAACAAAAATTCCCAAGTTCATTTTGGTATAGCCAAGTTTGGGACCTGTGAATTACATGACTTTCAAAAGTATGAGTGATGCTGTCACTTGAGCCCTTTTGCCTTTCTGCCTCCCATGTGAGGTTGTCAGTTCTGCCAATAACTTTCCCTAAGGCTCAGCTTGACCAGCAGTTCCTCCATGAAGTCTTCCTAGACATTCCAGACAAATATTTCCCATTATTGGAATGTTTTAAACTGCGCCCACAGTCTTGTTTTAATCCACCTACACAATTTTTAATTTTGATCCATAATTTATAAAGTTTAAAATTCCTACAACCAACTTTTCCCAATATCAGGGTTTCTGGCTTCTCTTGAAAACTGGAAAACCTGACACCCTGAGCCAGCATTCCTAGGTGGCAACAACTGTTCAGAGTTGAGAAGCAGCTGTCCTCTTTGTAGGGCCATGCACTTTTCTGCCTGACACAATCCCCACCACTTTCTCCTGCCTCCTCCCCTCTGAGGATGAATGCCTGTTGCTTGTTCTGATGTTTTTCTTACAGTGTAGAAATATTTTTCTGAGATACTGTCAAAGGATCCCTATACTAGGTCTGCATCCATTACTCATTTATATTACTTTCTGTCCCCTGTTGTCATTTGAGTTTGCAATTCTTGGTGAACTTAATCCCAGGCATTTACATGCATGGCACACCTCCCTTGTTCTTCTCTGAATTTCTCACAACACGTAGAAAGCATGCCATAAATGGTTATAAGTGACTATCAGGTCTTCCAAAATCATGCTTAATTTTTATTGTAATTTTTAGGCTCAATTTCTGAAATTGTTTTAGACATTATTTGCTTTCTTCCTAGCTGTCTTCTTTCTCTGATTTGTAAAACTCCTACCTGTTCTTCACAGTACAAATTAAATGTTACATTCTGCTAGGATTCTTTCCAGAGTATGTCCCTCTTCCTTCTGTGTCTGAAGCCTTATGCTCATCCTGCTCCTCAGTGGTGAAGCTGAAATCACCCACTCACCAACTTTATCTCATCAGCACTTCTTACTTACTTACTTACTCACTTCTTACTCCACCCTGGGAAACATGAACTTCTCAGGGCACAGACCCTGTCAGCACCTAGCATAGGCCTGAACACATAGTGGGTCTTCTGTACATGTTGAGAGATTACATGTGAATGTAACAACATTCAAACGAATGAAAAAAAAAGTTCTATTTTTTGAGCATCTAATTTTCTTTAAAGTCTGTTCATGTAAGGCTGTTTGGAGCAGTCTGTTGTTTTTCCTGATTCCTGCATTTTCCTTTGTTTTTCATGGAACACATAGAACTGATTTCCTGTAAGGCTTTGCAAATAAATACCAAGGTCAAGGGCTGGAAGCATTTCTGGAGCTATCATGGCACCTCTTGATTCCACTGGGCCAAGAAATGCTTTCAACCCCAGAGGGCAGAAGTTTTTCAAAACAAGACTGTTCCAATAAGGGCGTGTGCTTCCTCCATCAACTCTTTCTCCCGCCTGCTTGCATTTTAACTACTTTGGGAAGAATGGAAATTCTGCAAAACCTTTGGTATTTTTGAACCACTAAGTAGGCTAGGTGATGGGGCCTGTGGTGATTTCTCAGTGAGAGATTTGTACAGACAGGAACATGGGGAGGCAGTGAAAGGGGCCCTTTCTGAAGAGCCAGCGGAGGGAGCATTGCCTCCTCCTGCTCAGATCCCCTCCTCCTTCCTCTTCCTTCCCGGGGGTTGTCTGGACTTAAGTTCATGGGGACTTTGATCCCTGTGACAGCGGGTGGCTTCTGGCCAGGCCTCCTGCACTTCAGGGCTAGAGCAAGTTCAGGGGGAATCTGTTCAATGGTTTAGTCTTTTTCATTGTCCATATTGACACAACCAACCTTCTCCCTTATTTTGTCCACCTTCTTTGTCTCGGTGTTTCTTCTCTTTCTTTCTTTTCTTTTCCTCCTCTTGAACACTTTGCTGTTTTTCTGAGGTGGGCGGGCTCTGTGCTTATAAGCGAGGAAGTGCAAGGGACAGAATCAAAGGAATTTTGTATTAGGAACCTTGGGGCAGCCCCTGGGTGCTTGGTTCATCTCAAAGGATGCAGCATCCCTTAATAGGAGGTGTGAGGAGGGAGCATTTGTGGGGACCCCGCATGTCCTCCTGGAGATGCTACAAAAGCCATGCAGGTATTGTTGAAGTTGGGCCTGGGTGCCCCACCACTACCACCACCTCTAGATGGTATTTTTAGAAAGTGGATAATAAGGGACTTCATAGGGAGGGTTTAACTTCTTTGTCATCTCCTTGAGCCAGGCAGACACCTTTCTCCTATTTGAAATGGAAAAGTGATATTTTCTCAATTACATGTAAAGGGCTTCAGCCTGATTATTGCACATTCTGGATCCATCAGGGAAACCAGGTTGCTCTGCTTACCCTCAACAGTTCTATCTCACACACACACACACACACACACACACACACACACACACACACACAAACTATATACAGACAGTCCTTGATTTACAATGTTTCAAATTATAATTTCTCAACTTTATGATGGTGCAAAAGCAATATACATTCAGTAGAAACTGTACTTCAAATTTTGAATTTGGACCTTTTCCTGGGTGAGAGATATACAGCGTGATACTCCCTCTTGATGTTGGGCAATGGCAGTGAACTGCAGCTCTTAGTCAGCCATGCAATCATGAGGGTTAACAATTGATATATTTATGACCATTCCATATCCAGACAACAATTCTGTGTTTTACTTTCAGTATGCCCTTCAGTAAATTACATGAGATATTCAATACTTCATTATAAAATAGGCTTTGTGTTAGATGATTTTGCCCAACTGTTGGCTAATATGTGTTCTGAGCATGTTTAAGGTAGGTTAGGCTAAGCTATGATGTTCAGAAGGATACATGTATTAAATGCATTTTCAATTTACAATAATTTCAATTTAGGATGGGTTTATTGGGGTGTAATCTCATCATAACTCAAGGAAGATCTGTGTAAAGATGGTTCCAAAGAGGAAAGCCTCCTAGTTTTAAATTAGAAGATTTAGAATGAACCAACACCTTCCCAACCAGACCCTTTCTGGTGTTGGGTATCAAACTGGGTGTAGTCAAAGGATCTTGGAAGCCAACCTCATCCACTTATGATTAGCTCTCTGTCTGGGACATTTTCTACATGGGTTCCATATTTCTTTCTTCAGGGCTGCCAGAGGACAGACCCTCATTACATCTTGTTTGAATTATTGTAGTCTCCCCCCCCACCACTGTCTTTCAGCCTGTGGTTACTGTATGTTTCTCTTATTAATCCAGGGGAGGGCTGGGTTTAGGAGCCTATCAGCATCTTATTTTTCTTTTTTTCATTTAGGCCAACAAAAATATCAACTCTTCAGTGTGACTTCTCCTGTCTCCTCAGCCAACATCCATTGCCATACCCTCTGGGCTTCCATCATAAATTAAAATTCTTTGCGAACTTTGCCCGCCCCCTCCCCCCAGAATGCAGGTGTTCTACAATCTAGTGAGGTCCTCATCACAGTCTGCCTTTTTATCATATATCTCTGTGTCCTCACTAGATGGCCAGCCCTCTGGGGATACCCCTGGAATCAGACATAGTAAGAACTCTCCAGGTGTTGAATTGGAGTCATAAGGATTTCAGAAATATAGGCATGGCCAAGTGGGACTCAGAATGGACTGGAAAGGAAAAACCGAGAGCTGGAAAATGCACTTCCCAAATTGCCTGGACCTGCCAGGAGGTGATTACAGTGGAGGTCACTCTCACATAAACCTGGTTGTCATGAAACAATGGCTTCTTACCTTGGTTACCGCTCAAGCCCTATTCAAGACAAATTAGAGTCTCTGAAGTGGGGCTCGAGCATGAGTATTTTTCAAAGCACCTAGGTGATTTCAATGGGCAGCTAATTGAAAATTACCGGTATAAGAAAATTAGAGCTTGCAGAGACCTCCTTTCTTTTATGGAGTTACCCAGAGGTCACTGCTGAGTCCTGCCACACAAATAGCACATAGAGGGAGGAAGTTACTGGGGGTGAGTCGATGGACAGCACTAACATGGAAAACATTAGGTAGTTTATCTCCTTGTACACCTCGTACACACACCATTGTCCATGGTCCTTGGAGCTTTATGTCAAGCCAAGATAGAAGATGGGGCAGGCCATGGAGTGCTTGTAGCAGAAGTGGGACCCCAACTTCAACTGACTGGGGGAAATCCATTTTCAGGGTTGTCAGCCTAGCCATTGTCCTCATGCAGCAAACTCCCCCAGTCAAACCAGCCCACAAAACCAGAACAGAACCACCATGCAATTGTGCAGTCACACACTCAGTAACTCTGGGCATGTCTTGTTCCCCCACTGGAGAGTTCTCTTCGAAGGGCTTTCCTCTGGCAGAGCATCCATTTTTCTTCTGCTGCCAAAAAAATCCCCGGCGCTGTTCTTTTTCCTTTGCTTCCTTCTATTGCTTCTGACAGAGTTTGCCAGTTAGTTGAGGTCAGGATTTCCTTTTTACAAACAACCTGCTTTCAGTCAGTGGGGCCAAAGGTTTCCTAAATTACAAACCCTTTCATTTCTTCTGCCACAAGTTATCCTGTCAGTTTGTATAATTGCACAGAATAGAGAGAAATGGAAACATTCTGAGAGACACTGAAAGAAGTGCTTTTACCAACTCTATCCCTTTGGATTGTCAAAAAACTCTCCTGAATGGGATGGGCAGGACTATTCCACTTGACTCTTTCATAGCTGCATGTGGTGTGGGTAAGTTCCAGTGTCTGGAAGGAAATTTCTCATAGGTCTTAACACAAAACACCTGTAGTATCATCTCTCCACATTCTGTTAAGTAAATGGCCTCCTTTATATTCATTCGAATTGGGAAACACCCATGTCACATTCAAATATTTTTTATTTTTATTTATTTTTATTTTATTATGTTAATCACCATACATTACATCATTAGTCTTTGATGTAGTGTTCCATGATTCATTGTTTGCATATAACACCCAGTGCTCCATGCAGTACGTGCCCTCTTTAATACCCATCACCCCACGCCCCCCCAGGACCCTCAGTTTGTTTCTCAGAGTCCATAGTTTCTCCGCAAAAGCAAATTTTACAAGTTATTGCTAAAAGTTGACATTTGTAAATACTTATGAGAAGATAACTTTTAAGTCAATCTCTGAAAAGATGACATGGAATTAAGGTGCTAAGGTTTTTTTAAAAAAGACATCATTGGGAAATTGTACTAACTGTGTGGACAGGACACTGAATAAGCCTTGAAAACTGAGCAGGGCTGCCTAAGCTCACCCTGGTAGGCAGTGACTGAGCAGGGAGGCAAAGCCAATGTTTTGTTGCCCCTGGAGCTCATGGTCTTTCCATGATTCTGTGTTGTATCCAAGAGTCGGTTGGGGTCGTGACTCTGCCTTATTTGGCTGTGACCCTTGGCGAAGCATTTAACCCAAGTTTTGTAATCTGTGAATTAAAAGGGGCTCAACTAAACACTACTTAGATCTAACATTTAAGTCTCCTGTAGAACCACTGACACAATGAAAGTTTCCAGGCTCTGTGTGCTAACGCAGGAGACTGAATGAAATTTCTGTTCCTATCCCCTTCCTTTTCTTTCTCCCATAAAGGCAGGGGAAGAGTCCAACTCATGTAGTAAAAGCAGTAAGGCTGAAGTGCTCTGAGATGAAGGATAGATAAAGCTTGTGCCCCTCCCTCTTCTGGCCACTTCTACCCTCACTCAACGGCGATCAGTCCCATAGTCCACGGCTTTCCTTTTCTTCTCTCCTTCCCTTGCCACATTCTGTCCACTCAAGGCCTCTCTCATATTCTCCACCTTCTCTTTCCTCGGCTCAGACCAACTCTAGCCTTCAGGTTTTGGTTTAGAGGTCAGTTCTGCGGGGAAGCGTCCCCTGCCTGCCTAGGCTTCCCATGCCAGCCCCGCTTCACATCCATCCCTACTGCTCATGGAAGCCTGTTTTTATAATTGTAATTGATTCTTTTTTAAATTGCCATCTGAATGCTTGGGGTCAGGGACAGGACTGTCATTTTCACCTTGTTTTTTTGACTAAGCCAGAATAATGCAGTGCCCTGATAAATGGTCTGTGCAGTCAAGGACCTGGTTCTTTCCTATCAGGCTAGTAACTTGCTTTCCCATTTCTTTTCTTGCTTTTTGACATCCCATTCTACACCCAGCAGCCAGAGTGATCATGTCAAGTGTCAGATTTGGCCACACTCCTGTGTTAAACTCTCAATCGTCTCCCAAATCCATTTAGAATAACATCCAAATCCCTTAACATGACTTCAAGGCTTTAAGGTCTCCCTTTTCAAAGTCATCTTTTCTTGGACCCATGGGCATGATTTTCACTCCTAGAACACAATAAATAGAAACATTCTTCTCTGAGGACCTTTGCCTATATGCTCTGCCCCTGATCTTCACATGCTGCCTATTTCTTAGCAGTTGGTCTCAGTTCATACATTATGGTTCTGTCCATCCTTTCCAAGGAAGCTTATGCCCTGTCACTTATATTCTCTGTCTTAATTTTCCATCAAGAGTGTTTTTGACTCTCTTTTTCCTTCCTTCCTTCTTTCCTTTCCTTTTTTTCTTTTTCTTTTTTTCTTCTTTCTTTCTTCTCATTCATTCATTCATTCATTCATTCATTCATGTCTTGTCTATTCCTACCTACTTTGGAGTAAAACTCCATCCTCAGGAGCAGGGACCTGCTTCATTAGCACCTAGGGCAATGCTCCCCATAGTGGGGGCCTAGAGAATCTTTATGGAAGGGAATAATATGAACTCCAATGAGGCTATAGACATTGAGTGGGAGAAGTTCAGGAGAGGGGGCTAACACTGTGTACCATGATGGGAAAGAAGGCTCCAAAGAAGGCACTAAAGCCTTTGGGTGGATTGAGGGTGAGGGAAGTCATTGATGGAGAAATGGGAATGCTCTGAACAAGCAGGGATGCTTACAGGCTGTTTGGTCCATTAAAGAGTCCAGTTAATGTGTACTGAAGGTTTGTTCATAGCAGTAATGAGAGATTATGTTGGGAAGAAAGTAGATACTATATTTGGAAACTTTAGAACGCCAAGTAGAAAAATTTGGACTCTAATCAATGGTCAAAGGGAAACCCTTTACATATATTGGTCAGGTAGTGTCATCTTAGAAGTGTTGCTTTAAAAAATTATCTTTTGAGGATATAACCTCCATTTTGCCCATTTTTCTTATTTTCTCTACCTGAGACCTAAAAATCCTTCCACTCCCCATCCTTGCATCTCTTTGAAGACTTTCTCTAAACTTTTTTTATTCTCAGGGTGTCCAAGCATGCTCACACATTTCATTACTCAAGCCACTTGCCTGGGTGTGTACCTGTGAAAAATGAATATCATGGGCCTGATAAATGAGTCAGACAAGTGCATGTTTGCTTTTTCATGTGTTTGTATGTATGAATGTTTCTAAGATTAAATCCCAAGAGGAAGCAAGTTGTACTGTTTTATAGCTCCTTCTCGGTGATTAATCTGGCCAAATTTTAGAGGTAAATGTTGTGGGTGTTCTTTATAGATAAAACTGCTTGCTTATATTATTTATTTATTTAATTTATACTATCCCTACAGTATTTAAGTGGCTAAATCGATGCTCTGCCATCCAGATTCTTGATGCTGAATTCTGTTCTATAGTAAATTTAAGTGAGGGTCCAGTTTATATATATAGTTTTAGAGGAATTGTAGAGCTCTTTTATTCATCTATTCTTACAGTGATCAAAGAAACAGATGTTACCCTTCTAGCTTAGTCCCCTCAAGGACTGATAAAGCCATTATTACAATTACTTCATGCCACTTCCTTTTGTTGGACCAGAAGCATGCTAATGTAACCAAGATCCTACGTCCCCATAAACAAGAGATAAGAGAATGCATTCAAGGAGCTTACAGTACTTCACAAATCAATTTTATTAATTTAAACACAAAATTAATGAAGAAAATTTCTGTACACAATTGTGGACACAACACACCTTTATACAGTAAAGTCAAGATAAACTTTGTCTTTCCAATCTGCAGAGTACAAAAACATAAAATGAAAAGGCTAAAAAATTGTCAACTTCTGTTTGCTTCAAGCAAAAAAAGAACAAAACCCCAAATCGATTGTTAAATAATTTGGAAAATTCACAACTAATTCTAGCAGCAAGATAAGAAAGGAAAAGATAAGAGTAGCTCTTTAGCTACTTGGGGTTAAAGCTGGTGTTCCCCCCTCCCCCAATTAATATTAAAATTCATCCAAAAAGTAATTTCATAACAAGGGAAGGTTTTAGATGAAAACTAGTGCCCAAACTTATCACTGTTGGAGAAACTGTCTTATGGCATAACGAAGGTGACAATTTTGATTTCCCAGGTTTATGCTTTATACATAATTCAAGTGAAGAATAACCTTGGTGATGAGTATTGGGCCATGTCCACTGCCTGCAATGAACTTTCCAGGGAGGGTGAGGTTTAGGGAGATGTGTGGAGGAAAACAGATCAAAAAGTTTTGCTGATTTCCAGGTATGCAGTAATGTCCTCCTTTATCTAAGCAAGAAAATGCAGACCCTATAATCTGAGCACACGAAAACTTTGCTAGTCTCCAATTCACGAACCATTTTATTAATAAAATATATCAATCATCTAGAAGCATTTGCATAATCATTTTTTTCAAGTAGTTACATATAATACATTAGTGTTGAAAATGAAAAAGTGAGGTTGTAAGAGGCCGCTTTTT
The DNA here is from genome assembly GCF_009762305.2 of Zalophus californianus. Lineage (NCBI taxonomy): Eukaryota > Metazoa > Chordata > Mammalia > Carnivora > Otariidae > Zalophus > Zalophus californianus. The sequence goes on from NC_045598.1 coordinate 130,397,469, forward strand.
TTTTTTTCAAATTATTTAAGACACTGCTGTTTTGTTTTACCAAGGTCCTCCTAATAGCTTTAAAAAACAAAACAAAAAACCGATGGGACAATTTGGAAAACAAAATTCTATTAACATCCATGCTTTTGGTCTTGACAACATTATCTAAAAAAACAAAACAAAACAAAAACCAACTCCATTATCTACATATTTATACCCAGTACTTTGATAAGGCACCGCACATGACTTGTGCGCACATGGCCTCATACTTCACTATCAAGGCATTGCTACCTTTCAATATCATTTTCTAAACAATATGTAAAAGAATCATCCATTATTACAAATTTACACCCAAAATTCTCTGTACATGATTGTCTCAGTGATGTACATATTACACGTTTAAATTAGACATACTTTACTCTGCAATGTGCTAAGATTCAAAGTACTTGCTGTGTCGTGAGGCAAAGGCCTTTAATCGCTTCTTATGATGCTATTGTCTCTTCAATTGATTGATGTCAAAAAAGTCTGGTTGAGTGAATTGTAGGGTGCTGGAATCATACCTCAATTAAAGCTGTTTTTAAAAAGTCTGTTCATAAATAAGTAGAGATGTACAGATTACCCTGGGTATGAGACACCAAAAAAAGTAAACTTTCTTTACAAGAAAATCCCCTCACTGGTATTTGGAGAAACACATTTCAGTCTTTGTTGTGCAATCAAGTTTGCTGTACCGGAGAAGCTGTTTATGTCACATTGAAGATGCTAACAATGTAAGCGTCTGCAGGTCCTTTCTTCACAGGTTTGAACCATGTAGTGAATGTGGCAAAGACACATCACACTGTACTAGAACATTCTCATGGCTTATTTTCACTGGATTCACAGTACTAGAGTCAACAGCTGTTCTGAAGAGATAGGTGTGGTCCTTCATTTACCGCAAGGGCAGAGGTGAAGACCCCCAGCAGCTGTGCGTCCACATGTTGAAATCACTACGGTGGATACTCCAGCGCTGACACAGGACTCAGGCTTGCTGGATTTGTTCCTGGTCACAGGGCAGTTGTGCGGTTCCAAAGTGCTACGTGGCTGTTACAGGTACTCCAGTTCCAAGGCATGATGGAGGGCCATGAGGTCCGAGTGACTGGAGATCCTCCAGAAGGGCATGGCGTGCTGTCAAAGGGGCAGACACATGGTGAGGACAGACCATGCTCCCAGCACAAAGCCTTAACCCTGCTTTTGAAATTCGCTCAACGCTCATCCCCTTTTCTCAGTATTGTGAGAACTGCCCGTGAAGATCTTTCTTAACATCACATCTGTTTAAAACAAAAATTCAAACTTAATCCTCCCCTAAGACTACTGGACTGCATTTTAAAATACAATCTGGAGTCTGTTTTTTTTTAAGAAAGTGATGGATATTTCTGAAGTTGATCCGTACTGTGACTTGAATACCAATTCCAAACTTTACATAAAACACAATAGCTATGAATGAAACTTTGTAAAAAACGGTTGCCTTTCAAAGTATGGCTCCAGTAGCTGTATAATGCTAAAGGTTTAAGCAGTTTTCCTTAGGTGGTAGTATTTTACATTTTTCAAAACTTAGTTTTACTCATGGAAGAAGCAGCTTTTTTTCATTTATTTCCATTAGGCATTCTTCACATTGACCTTAAAATGGCTTTACCATATGGGAAAATTTTAAATGATGATCTAACATTTTTTCTGGTTTAAAATCTAGTTTAAATGATGAGAATCTTCGTAAAACACCTGAATTAGCCAGAGATAAGAAAACCAGGAAAAGAAGAGAGATTACCTCATCCACGAAGGATGAAAACATGATTATAAACTGTTATTTCTCAAGGCTCTATAGTAAATACTTATGCATCCGCAAAATCTTTTTTCAAATAAGGGAAAGGTAATCCTTGTTTTTCAGAAGACAACATTCTACTTAGCCCATAGAAAAACAGCTTTTTAAAACAACAACAAAGAAATAGTGTGAAGAGCTGACTATATTGTGCAATTATAATGCTAAGGAATTACAATCAGACTAACAGGAGAATTTGTCATGGAAGCAAACAGTGGGATGTAAGAGTTTCGGGTGGGGGGCTTATCTGTACCTAAAAGTGGAAGCAAGGGACTATTTTGGTGTAGATCACAGAACTGTCATATTCTGAGAATGCAAACTATTAAGTTAGTTATTAACAATGCCTTTGTCTCCAGTAATCTGCTAAAAGCATATACCACAGTCCAATATCAAATGTAGACCTTTCTGGACTCCCTATCCATCTTTGTTATCTTTCAATAATCATAGTCCAGCATGGAGTACTAGAAGATCTCTTTTCAAAGTTTCAGGATGATCTACTTGTCAACTTTTGACTAGAAAAACAGACTATACTACTTTGCATTCATTCACTCCTTTTTTGCATCTGCAGAGATGGTGTAGTCTGTGGGTGAGAAATAGAAATGTTCAACAATCACAAGCTTTTACCTGTGTGTTCTGAAAGAACTAGGAGGAGCCAGTTCCCTTCGCCTGGGAAGCTGGGGGACATTCCTGGCCAGAGGAGGTAATAGTTAAACTACGTATATGAAAGGATGACCATTCAGAAGAGCACTTGAGGGCTGTGTGTGTTAGTGGGCAGAGAATGAAGGAGAATTCCATTGTTAGGGTACTGGCTATATATGAGAGAAAGCCACGTGGAGCAGGGCCCGCAGGGAGGTCATCAATAATAATGATAGCTGTAATTTATGGAGTATTTTGTCAGGCACTGTCCTAAGCACTTTATATAGATTCTCAGATTCAAGCCTCTCTATAACCTCAGAGATAGATAGGCATTACCATCACGATTTCACTGATGAAAAAACTTGAGTCTTGGAGGAGAAGAGAGGTTTAAATAACATCTGGTAGGGAGTGAACCCTTGAATCACATCAGGAGGGGTCTGAATCTTAAGCCCAGATGCTGTATGCCTCCTAACTGTTCTCAGTGGCCTTTTAATCCAGCTGTACAAATTATCAGCACCATAGTATACAGCTTAACACACACACACACACACACACACACACACACACACACACACACACACACTCCCTCCTGTGTTGGTGAGTGAAGGACACTGAAAAATTATAGATCAGATCTGAAAAATGTTTGCATTTATAATGTAGAAAACTTTCCTTCTTTTTGTTATTAGAATGAAAATCCATGTGTACTGTAAAATATTTTGTATAATGTAGAACTTCAGTTTTATAGAGAAATGCAAATCATTTCTAATCCCACTATCCAGATAACATCCTTAAGTATTTTTCTATATCTTTTAGATATGCACACTCCTATTTGAAATCATGTATATATAGTATGTACCATTTAGCATCCTGCTCATTTTACTAAATTTCAAGTCCATTTTTGACATATCTTTAAGGAAAATCGTTCACTGTTAAAAGTTTTCAACTATTATACAGCATTCTTGTATATTTAGCCATCTACTAACTTCTATTTTAATATTCCTTTATTTCTAATTTGCCCAGAGATTTGTTGCCCTTCCCCAAAACTGCTTCTCAAGAACAACTGAATAAAGGGAGCTGTAGAATAGTTCTGTTGCTCTGTTATTTCAGGATGTAGCAGAGAATGCTTAAGGCTCTTCAGATAGCTGTCCAGAAACTTTCAGGACAACTACCTTCATGAGTACATATAAAAGTACTTGTTAAGAAGTGGATGCTTTTTTTCCAAAGTAAGTTCAGCCAAATTCTTTGCATGTTGATTATCTGAAGTTAGATATGTTTCCCATAGGCGACAAAACACATTTGAGAGCCATTGGTACACTCAGCAGTATGTATTGTAGAATGCAATGAATGGCAGAGAAGTTGGAAAGGGAACTGAAAAAAATCCAACTAATTCTTTGGTACATGGTTAAGATAAAAATTAGGGATTTAATTCCATAGTAAACAAAATCATACAATGGTTATGTGTCTTTTCTTTACAGGTGTAGGAGTTGATTCCCCCCCAGAGTACATGTAATATAAACTGTTTTAAACTATTCTCAAAACAAATTATGGAAAGGTGAGGTTATTCACAAAAAGCCCTGGAGTTAACTAATAGCTTCTATCTTCCTGTACAGTATTATTAAGAACCACATGATCAAGTGGCACCCTGAAACAAATTCAAATGATGAAATATGCCTGTGGCATATTACAGACCCAACTCATTATAATACAGTGAAGATGGGGTCATTCATTTGAGCCAAAGTGCAAAAGGTTCTACAGTAATAACTGGCTAACCTCAGGTGTATATGAAAGGGAACAGATAGTCTCTGGGAACATTCCCACACAAGAACAACAACTCCATCCTCAGCACTATTTCATAACATGAAGGGTAATATGATCTCTGTTATAATCAGCTCCATTCTTACAAAAATTATTAGGCTTCTACTTTAAGAAATGTATATTTAATATTAAGTGAGTCATTATAAGAAAACAATGTAGGGGAGAGGAAAGTCATGTTCACAAATAATTAGAACTACTATTTTCCCTAATTCACCACATACTGATGCAAAGGTCTTATGAATGTATAAGAGCTTCCCAGCACAACTGGGTGCAAAGAAAACAATTTTTTTCCACCTCAGTATTAAGCCTGAAACAAATATTATATGAAGTCAGAGAGATATGGTGGCAAAAGAAAAGCAGGTGTCAGGATGAGAACTGGGTTATACTCTCAACTCTGACATTATATGATTTTGAATTATGACAGTTTTTCTGGAGTCCTGGTTTATTTATCTGTAAAATGAAGGTTTAGGGGAAATGACTCAAGGTTGCTTGTAGGTTTAATAAAGTCTATGACTTGAATATTGTAGCGACTGCAGATATATAAAATAATCTACATGACCCATATATGCCCCCATTGACAACAACCAGCAGGCAAGAAAAAAGAGGCATTAGAATTGAAAAGGATGAAAAACTATTTGCAGATGACATGATTTTATATATAGAAAATCCTAAGACTCCACAGAAGTGTTAGCTAACCAACAAATTCAGTGAAGTTACAGGATACAAAATTAACATACAAAAATCAGTAGTCTTTCTCTGCACTAATGCCAAATGACTTGTAAAAAATAAGTTAGGAATTAATTTAACCAAGGAAAATAGCTACACTAAAAAACAAAAGACATTAATGAAAGAAACTAAATACATACACAAATGGAAAGGTATCCATGTTCATGAATTAGAAGAATTAATACTGCTTAAATGTCCATGCTACCCAAAACCACCCATGGATTCAATGCAATCCCTACCAAGATTTCAGTGGCATTTTTTAGAGAAGTAGAAAAAACAAACATAAAATTTACATGCAACTGCAGATAACCCCAAATGGCCAGAGCAATCCTGATTTCAATCCTGAATTCAAGGTATATTATAAAGCTATGGTAATAAAAACAGTATATTACTGGCCTAAAAATGGACACATAGATCAATGAAACAGAATCAACCACCCAGAAATAAACCACATATATAGGGTCACATAATATTTGACAATGGAGCCAAGAGCACTCAGTGGAGAAAAGGCAGCCTCTTCAACAAATGGTCCTGAGGAAATCGGCTGCAAACACATAAATGAATGAAACTCGATCCCTATCTTATACCACTCACAAATTAACTCAAAATGGATTAAAGACTTAAATGTAAGTAAGACCAGAAATCAGAAAACTCCTAGAAGAAAACATAGGAAAAAAGCTCCTTGACATGGGTCTTGGCAATGATTTTTTTGGGGATATGACACCTAAAGCACAAGCAAAAAAACAAATGGACTGCATTGAAAATAAACTTCTGCATAGCAAAAGAAATGATCAACAAAATGGAAAGACAGTCTAAAGCATGGGGAAGAATATTTGTAAACCATATACTGGATAAGGGATTAATATCCAAAATATACAATAAACTCATACAAATCAGTAGCAAAACAACAACTAATCTAATTAAAAATGGGCAGGGAACCTAAATATCATTTTTCCAAAGAAGATATACTGACAGCCAAAAGGTACATGAAAAGATGCTCAACATCACTAATCTGGGAATTGCAAGCCAAAACCACAATGAGAACTCACCACACACTTGTGAGAATAGCCATTATGAAAAGGACAAGGGTTAACATGCTGGTGAGGCTGTGGAGAAAAGAGAACCCTTGCGTACTGCTGGTGGGAATGTAAAAAAAAAAAAAAAAAAAAAAAAAAAGAATTACCCTATGATCCAGCAATTCCACTTCTGGGTATATATCCAAAGGAAACAAAAACATTGTTGAAGAGGTATCTGTACCCTTATGTTCATTACAGCATTATTCATAATAGCCAAGACACAGAGACAACCTGTGTCCACTGATGAATGAATGGATAAAAGACTTGTGGCATCTATATATAATGGAATATTATTCAACCATAAAAAAGAAAATCTTACCATTTGCAACAAGATGGATAGATCTTACACCAAATAAAATAAGTCAGAGAAAGATAAATACTGTATGATCTCACTTACAGGTAGAATCTAAAAACAAACAAACAAACAAAAAACCCAAACCCCAAACTCATAGGAAAAAAAAGATTGGATTTGTGGTTACCAGACACAGGGGTGGGGGAACTGGATGAGGGTGACTGAAAGATAGAAAGTTCTGGTTGTAAGATAAATAACACTGCTTTTATAGTATATTTGAAATTTAGGAGTAGATCCTCAGGCTTCTCAGCATAAGGAAAAACATTAAAAAAAAAAACACTTTTGTAGCTATGATGATAGATGTTAAATAAACTTATTGGGGCAATCACTTCACAATATATGTAATTGAAATCATTATGCTGTAACCTTCTCAAACTTATATAGTGAGGTCTACCAATTATATTTCAATAAAACAAAAAATCAATGAATATATTCAGAGAGAGGAGAGCTTGGTTGTAAGCTAGAGAGAGTAAGTTGGGCCTGCAATGAATTTGAAGTTGGGCCTGCAATGAATTTGAAGCAAAGCTGATTAGGTAGATGGGAAAGAGATGGGACTCCCAGTCAGGAGATGGTATATAACAAGGCTGATAGGTGGGATGAACAGAGCATTTAGTATGGAGGTGATGGGGCTGGAATGGTATGTTCATAACAAAGACTAATAAGGAAGGAGATTTTTCCATGTAGAAGCACTTGGAATATCTAACTAGGAAGGAGGGATTGGAGGTGTGGCTGGCCAATAGCAGAGAAATTATGCCAAGGGACAGTGGAAATGGTGATGGATTGGAGGAGGAAAACACCAAGGCAAATTTAGGGGGTGAACTGAGTTAGTTTATTAACTGATATTCAGATGGGATGACATAGGATGCCTAAGTGGAAATACTCCATCAGGTAACTAGAGTCATGGGACTAAAAACAGAGCTAACCGCAAATATTAACAGAAAGGTATAGCTGAAACTGATGAGTATATTATTAGTTTATCAAGATTGTGCATATACTGAGAGAAATGGATACTAAAGCCAAAATCTTGGAAAGTAGCACACATTTTTGGGTGATTAGAACCAAAATATTTCCCTAATGGGAAAATGACACATCCTTCCTGCTTCTCTTGTCCACATATGCAACTTTCCAAATCCTTTTGTTACCTTTCCTCCTCATATAGTGTTTTGCATTTATCCCTTCTAGTTATACATAAAATCATTAACATAAAAACCTGGGTTCATGGACATTCACATGTAATTTGGATTTTGCTGAAGAATATATTAATAAAATGTTAAAAACCACAAAAGGACATAACCTTTGGCTCAGATATTGTACTTCAAGGAATTTATCCCATAGATATACTTGCCCATGCATGAATCACATAAAGCCCATTCACTACAGAACTGATTGTAATAGTAAATATGGGAAACCACCTAAATGTTCAGCCCCAAGGGACTCACTGAAGTGTAGCACATCCAAATACTAGAATGTCAATGCTGCCATTTAAAAGAATTAGAGCTACAAAACTCCATGTACTGATATGGAATGACTGCCAGGATATATTGTAAAAAAAAAAAAAAAAAAAAGGCAGGTACAGAAAAAAGTGTATAGTTATCATTTGTATAAAAAAATAAAGAACATAGCTTTGCTTTCATATTATCTCTAGAAAATTTGCATATGGAGGTACAAATACTTCCTAAATTATAAATAAAAATATCTTGGAAGATAGATTATTCTAAAAATTTATTAGACAGCATTGCTCTTTTATTATTTGCATATCTGCTCCTACTCTAGACAGCAGTGAATTAAGAACAAAGGCGAAATCCATTTCAAGACCTGTCATACATAATGTTCTCATTAAGTACTAAGTGAAATGGCTTTAGAATAAAATTCACTGTACGTGGTGTTAGTAATCCCCACGTCTCCTATAAGCAAAAAAATTCATTAAAAATGTTATTTTTTTCAAAAGCAGCTCTCATTTTTCTCAAGCTTAGAGTTGAGCAATATTAATCAGATTCTCCATTTCATCTTGGATTTCAGCAAATTTTGGAGTTCACATTTAAAATGGACATTTTTTGAGTTTCTCTAGTACAGATGGCAATGCAGGAAGACCCTGAACCCACCTCCTCCATGAACACACCAAATAGGCACTTATTTATTTAGTAATATGGGGTTTCCCTTGTATGTAACTAACTGCTTCTCTCTTGCTGCCTTTAAAAATTTCTCTTTAAACTTTGCCATTTTAATTATGTTTCATGTTGTAGACCTCATTGGGACTCACAAAATAAAAAGATGTAAACTATGACAACATGTACATAAAACATGGAATTAAAAATCAAGTTCTTTTAGAATGTGTTTGATTTTAACTGACCATCAATTTAATATAGGCTGCTATATACTTGGGATATTATATATAAACCTCATGGTAACCAAAAACCCAAGACCAATAATAGACACATAAGAAAGAAAGAGAACAGAGCCAAATGTAGCACTAAAAAAATCCATCAATCACACACAAGGAAAGAGAGCAAAAGAACATATGAACAGAAAAAATTACAAACACAGCCAGAAATCAATGAACAAAATGGCAGTAAGTCTATCAATAATTACTTTAAATGGTCTAAATGCTCCAACCAAAAGACACAGGGTGAAGGAATGGATAAAAAACAAGACCCATCTATACGTTGTCTACAAGAGACTCACTTCAGACCTAAAGACACATACAGGCTGAAAGTAAAGGGATGGAAAAAGATATCCCATGCAAAAGGAAATAAATTAAAAAGCTGGGGTAGCAACAGTTATATCAGACAAAAATAGACCTTAAAACAAAGACTGTAACAAGAGACAAAGACGGGCATTACATAGTCTTAAAGAGATCAATCCAACAAGAGGATATAATAATTATAAATATCTATGCATCCAACATTGGAGCACCTAAATACATAACACAACTATTAACAGACACAGAAGGGAAAAAAAGGACAGTAATACAATAATAGTAGAGGGCTTTAACATCCCCCTTACATGAATGGATAGATCATCCAGACAGAAAATCAACAAGGAAACAGTGGCTCTGAATGACACGTTAGACTCAATGGATTTAACAGATATATACAGAACATTCCATCCAAAAACCATAGAATACATATTCGTTTCAAGTGCACTTGATATGTTCTCCAGGATAGATCACAAGCTGGGCCACAAAACAAGTCTCAATAAATTTAAGAAGATCAAAATCATTTCAAGTATCATTTCAGACCACAATGGCATAAAACTAAAATCAATTAAAAAAAAAAAGCTGGAAAAAACACGATGTGGAGGCTAATGGGTCAATAAAGAAATTAAAGAGGAAATATAAAATACACACAGACAAGTGAAAATAAAAACACAAAGGTCCAAAATCTTTAGGACTCAGTGAAAGCAGTTTCAAGAAGGAAATTTATAGTGATTCAGGCCTACCTCAAGAAACAAGGAAAATCTCAAATAAATAATCCAACCTTACACTTAAAGAAGTACAAAGCCCAGTGTGTAGATGGAAGGAAATAATAAAGGTCAAAGTGGAAATAATAAAATAGACTTAAAAAAATAGAAAAGATCAATGAAACCAAGAGCTGGATCTTGGAAAAGTTAAACAAAATTGACAAACCTTTAGTCAGACACATCAAAAAAAACCAAAAAAAACAAAACGAAGACTCCCATAAATAAAATCAGGAATGAAAGAAGAGAATTAACAACCTACACCATAAATACAGTGTATTATTAGAGACTACTATGTACAGTCATATGCCAACAAATTGGACAATGAAGAAGAAATGGATAAATTCCTAGAAATATATAATCTAAAAATGATCAGGAAGAAATAGAAAATCTGAACAGACCAATTACTAGTAATGAAATTGAATCAGTAATAAAAAATTTCCAACAAATAAATGTTCAGGACCAGATGGACTTATAGGTGAATTCTATTAAACATTTATTGTTCCAATTTTAGTTTATGTGCTGCTGAAGTGAGTAATCTATCAAACATTTAAAGAAAAGTTAATATGTATTCTTCTGAAAGTATTCAGTAGAGAGGAAGAAAAGCTTCCAAATACTTTCTACTGACCAGCATTACCCTGATACCAAAACCAGGCAAAGACACTACTTAAAAACCAAACCAAACCAAACCAAAAAACTACAGGCCAATATCCCTGATGAACATAAATGTAAAAATCCTCAGTAAAAATTAGCAAATCACACTCAACAATACGTTAAAAGGATCTTTCACCATGATCAAGTATGATTTGTTCCATGAATGCAAGGATGCTTCAATTTCTGGAAATCAAAGTGATACACCACATTAACAAAATCAAGGATAAAAATTATCTCAATTTGCAATCTCAATAGATGCAGAAAAAGCATTTGACAAAATTCAACATCCATTCATGATAAAAACTCAACAAAGTAGATTCAGAGGAATATACCTCCATATAACAAAGGCCATACATGATAAACCACAGCAAACATCACACTATATGGTAAAAGACTGGGAGCTTTTCTTCTAAAATCAGGAACAAGATATCCATTTTTATCACTCTTATTCAATGTAGAATAATTAAAATAAAAGATGAATAAATAGAATAAAATAGAAGTCCTAGCTGCAGTAATGAGATAAGAAATAAAAGCCATCCAAATCGGTAAAGAGAAAGGAAAGTGTCACTATTTGCAGATGACATGATACTATACATAGAAAACCTTAAGGGCCCATGCAAAAAAGTATTAGAACTTATAATGAAGTAGCAAAAAGAAATTAAGAAAACAATTCCATTTATAATTGCACCAAAAAGATAAAATACTTAGGAATAAACTTAATCAAGAAGATGAGTGAATTATACCTGCAAACTATAAAACACTGATGAAAGAAATTAAAGATGACACAAATGAAAAGATATTCCATGGTCATGGATTCAAAGAATTAATATTGTTAAAATTCCCACACTATCCCAAGCAATCTACAGATTCAGTGCAATCAATAGTGAAATACCAATAGCATTTTTTTCACAGAACTAGAACAAATGGTACTAAACTTTGTATGAAACCACAAAAGACCCTGAGTAGCCAAAGCAGTCTCAGAAGAACAGAGCTGGAGGTATTGCAATCTTAGATTTCAAGGTATACTATAAAGCTGTAGTAATCAAAATAGTATGGTGCTGGCACAAAAACAAACACATAGATAAATGGAACAAAATCGCCCAGAAATAAACCCATATGTATATGGTCAATTAATCTGCAACAAAGGAGTCAAGAATATACAGTAGGGAAATGGCAGTCTCTTCAATAAACGGTGCTGGGGACATTGGACCATTACATGTAAAAGAATAAAACTAGACCATTTTCTTATACCATACACAAAAATAAACTCAGAATGGATGAACGACTTGAATGTGAGACCTGAAACCATCACAGTCCTGGAAGAAAACATAGGTGGTAATCTCTCTGACATCAGCCTTAGCAACATTTTGCTAGATGATGTCTCCTCAGGCAAGGGAAACAAAAGCAAAAACTATTGGGACCACACCAAAATAAAAAGCTTTTTGCAGAGCAAAGGGACCCATCAACAAAATGAAAAGGGAACCAACTGAATGGGAGAAGATATTTGCAAATGATATATCTGATAAAGGGTTGGTATCCAAAATATATAAAGAACTTATATAAGCCAACACCTAAAAAACAAATTTGTTATTTATTCAGAGGACCTGAATATACATTTTTCCAAAGAAGACCTACAGATGACAATTAGACACATCAAAAGATGCTCAGCACATCACTAATCATCAGGGAAATGCAAATGAAAACCACAATGATCTATTACCTTATAACAATTAGAATGGCTAGTATCAAAAAGACAAGAAATAAGTGTTGGCGAGAATGTAGAGAAAAAGAAACCTTCATGCACTGTTGGTGGGAATGTAAATTTCTGCAATCTCTGTGGAAAACAGTATGGAGGTTCCTCAAAAAAAATTAAAAATACAAAATATATGATCCAGTAATTCCATCACTATTTACCCAAAGAAAACAAAAACACTAATTCAAAAAGATATATGCATCCCCATGTTTATTGCAGCATTATTTCCAATAGCCAGGATATGGAAGCAACCTCAGTGTCCACTGATAGATGAACGGATTAAGAAGATGTGGTATATATAGTAAGGAATATTACTCACCCACAAACAAAGTGAGATCTTACCATTTGTGGCAACATGGATAGATCTAGAGGGTATTATGCTAAGTGCAGTAGGTCAGAGAAAGACAAATGCCATATGATTTCTCTTACATGCGGAATCTAAAAAACAAAACCTATAAATGAACAAACAAAAAAGCTGAAACAGCCCCATAAATTCAGATAATATACTGGTGGTTGCCAGAGGTAACAAGGGTCGGGGTGGGGATGGGCAGAATAGATGAAGCAGAGTGGGAGGTACTGGCTTCCAGTTATGGAATGAATAAGTCATGGTGATCAAAGGTACAGCAAGGGAATATAATCAATGGTATTTTAATAGTGTTGTATGGTGACAGATGGTAGCTACCCTTCTAAGGAGCACAGTATATTGTATAGAGTTGTGGAATAACTGTGCTGTACATCTGAACCTAATGTAACAGTGTGTGTCAGCTCTACTTTAAAAAAAATGAATGAATGAATGAAATGGACATTTATTGATGAAGCCTTTGCCATTATGCAGAATAATGGATGCCTGCCATTTTCTCCCTGGTGTTCACAAGCGATTTATTTTAAGTATTTCTCTGAAAAGTAAATAAAGTAAGTTTAGTTGAGTTGTGGAGTTCTAAAACAAGGCCACTTTTACTCTAGAATCAAAAACTGCTGTTGGTATGCAGAAGACTATTACTTACATTTTGACTTTTTAAAAATCATACATATGCCTATCATTGTCACAAAAAATATGTTGTATTAGGGAAACATGGAATCCTATGATAAAAAAGGAAGCCTGGCAGATCTTGACAACAAAAGATCCAGGTCAGAGAAAGTTATCCATAGGTAGATGGCTCCTCTCACATTCTCTGCAGTCTTTCCAGGAACAAAGAGGTGCTTGCAGAAAACTCTTTCATGTGATCTTTTTGGAAGAAAGCTGTTCTTTTAAATAAACAAAGGTATTTTCAACTTCTCTTTGATGGGGTGTGTTTTAATGATACGAATTATAGAATTAGATAAAATTACTGAAAGCCCTGGGACTATATTGGCAAAGAGAACAAAGATGACAGAACAGACTTCGATTGACCATAACGAAACAGGCGACTGGCAGAATACTTACTGGTTTCATTTCTGAGCGTGAAAAAAGTAACTACCTCAAGCAAAAGAACATTATTTAGAGAGATGAAAGACATCTCTACAGGGAAAAAGAAAGAATGTTCAATTAGATTTTTAAAAGGACTTAGGAAACTAGGAGAGACAAGCTAAATGGTTAAAATTGATTTAGAAAAACTGCAAAATGTTTTGATTTTGCAAAACAGTGCTCAAACTTGCAGAACTTGACTGGTTCACTATTTTATTTAATAATCTAAAATGCTCACAAGCTATAATATCAGAATCGATGATTTATTTTTAAAATTTTAATCATGAATGTAAACTTAGGAGAAAGAGAACATTTAAACAGTTCTATCTGCCTCCCAAAAGGAAAGAAGCAAATATTGCACACTTTATTCTAATAATTTAAAAAATAAGCATGAAAATTCTTTTTTAAACAAATAATATTTAGGATATGTAAATCAAGTTTATAATTTAAAGGAACTTTGTGCTCCATCTCACAGATATAATTAGCTTCAAATCTTAGTTTGGCTACTTCCAAGTTATGTGATCTTGGCCAAATTATTCACCTTCCTGAACTTTGGTTTTCTCATATATAAAGTGAGTCGAAGGACTCATTCCTCATAGAATTATGATGAGGATTTAATGAGATAATGGGTAAGAAGTGCCTAAAAGAGAGTGTGGGACACAATAAGGGCTTTATAACTGATAGCAATTCTTTTTTCTCACCATTATGATTATTAATCCTTTGACAGCATGGATAACCATCTCTTAATTTATTTCTTTAGCTTGAATTTTATATATAGTTTTTAAAATGGGATATTGCTGAATAGTATTCTCTTTCCCCTAAATTAAGCATTTTCCCTAAGTTAAATATTCTCTATTTCTGTGAAGTCCACTTAGAAAAACTCCTCTCTTGTGAATTATTAGATCCCTATTGCTTAACTCATGCACAAAATACTGCAATTTAAATACTAGCTGAACTAATAAGGTTAGATTGGATATAAGAAAGGAATGGTCAATTCGTCACTGTGGATGATAGATTGATGACATCTGAATTTTCTGCGAGATTATCAGGAATCTGAACCTTCTGAAAAATCCGTATGTTGTACATACACAATAAACAGTCTTATAACTCCTGGTCACAATTTTGTCAGAGTTCCCACACTGGTAAGTCTCAAGGTGCAAAGAGTTTGTCTGTAACACACACTATCGGACCCTTACCACATATACTCATCCTACAACATCAAACCAGAGAGCTGAAGCTAAGAATAATCATTCACAGTCAAAAAATCCAAAGAGGATGTTCTTCATAGGCAGCTGCCTAATTCTTTTTGGAACAGGTGTGTTTGTCCCAAATAAAAAGAATAACACATCCAAAGCTAAACAGTGGAAACAGTTTTCACTGTTCTGCAGAGAGAGCAAAAACTCTTAGCCCCAGTACCACTTCCAGTTCTAATATCAAACCAAGAATTCCTTTACCTTTTCCATGTTATGTTCACCCATGATGAACATCTAAGAAACCTGCTACTCTGAAAGGTTTAGGAAGCGACTTACCCACACAGAAGCCTTGCTAGGGCCCAGAGGACTCCTTGCATTTTAAGTCATCACTTTTATAAGCATCCTTCTGCCTACCACAAGCTAGAAAGCCACATTTTGGCAACCTTCTGAAGCTAAACTTTTTGGTGACTACTCGAGGGAGGACAACCAGCCATGTGGGCAGATTGACATCTTTGGCCCTGGGCTACAGGGGCATGAGATGTGGCTCTTCATTTCTATGCTGCTGAAAATGTGCACATCTATCCTGCTAGCCACTAGGAAGTCCTGTCTAGGAATGGCATGGAGGATTCCAGAAGCTTTTCCCAGGAAGAAGACTTGAGTCTGGATTCCCAATCAAGCATCCTCTTTCACTCTCTGGGGTTGAGTTTTGGGTATTCTAATTTAGTCTGGGAAAAATTTCATTTTACGAAAACAGCCCAAAGGGATGACAGATGACCTAATGATCATGGTGGTTGCCCACTGGTAAAGTTGGAATGTCAGAACTAGTGGTTATATGGCAAATGCAGCTTTGCATCAGCCTCTATTAGATCTGAAGTGTGTGTGGGTTTCCATCTCCACTGATCCTACTTGGGGAAGCATGTAATCCTGGGCACACTGTGTATCAATGGGTATAAGTGAAATAATCTATTATTTATAAAATTAGGGTCTGTTTCTCTGCTTTTATTAGAATTCAGAGGCACTAAAGGTGAATTAAATCATCTTTAGGCTCTCTTAAGAAGGCTGGCCACGTGTTGTGCTGAATGCTGCATCTATGTTCTGGTGACTTTATGGGTCACTTCTGTCATATACTGGAATACTCCAGAAGAGCTGAATTGTTACATCCTTCATGGAAATATACAGTGATTTCTATGAGTGAGTGTGTGGGGAAAGGAAGGGAAAATAATTCTATTGGGTAACCTCATAAAATACTTAATGCTCTTCAATTTAAAAAATATTTAGAGAGTATGACTGCATCAAGATTTAGGGCGTTATAAAAAAAAAAAACCTGAAAACAAAGTCTCAAACAACAAACTAAGCAAAATAAGATCCCCACCTCTTATGCTCACCTTTTATTGCTGAAACAGGCATATCTACAAATAATTAATAACAATGCTATCATTTGTTGCACACTTTATATATACCAGGCTCTGTGTTATGGGTTTTACATCTTAACTAAATCTAATCCTTAAAATATCCCAATGAGCTTGATGCTGTTATTATTGCCATTTAGAGATAAGGAAAGAGAAAGAGGAGGGATACATAACTTGTTCAAAGTCACAGAACTGGTAAGCAGTGGAGCTATAATTCCAACCCAGGACCTCAGCTCAAATATCCAAGCTATTTACAACTTCTCCAATTAAAGTGTGAGTGAGTACTGTTATAATTAAGCTCTTTGAAATAACGGAAATAGAAAAGGTGGTACAGGCACTGGATTTTGAGAAATGAATAAGACAGTGACAGTAGGGCATTGGGGAAAAGAACATTCCAAGCAAAGGCGACAGCTGGGAGAAAGTGCTGGGCATGGCTGAAGGGACTACAATGCCAAGTGCTGGGGTGAGAAAGATTGTCCAGGTAGGCTGTGTCTAGACTGAAGACCCTGAGTGGTCCTCAAGTGAAGAAAGTGGTCCCCTTCTCCTCCTCTTTTGAAATGCAATGGAATACACTTAATTAGCAAGGTTTTGCTCAGGAAAATGACAGAATGACACTCGCAGGGATGCAGAAGAAAAAAAAGCTGTATGGTGGGCAACCTGGGAGTCAAGGGACTCATGGTTGGCTCCAACCCTTTCCTCTTTTCCGAGTGTCCCTGGGGAGGTGAGGTGTTGACCTTGGGATACAAAGAAGACACTATACTCTAGGGCAGCAAAGAGTTTGGCAAACCAGCTCCGACCAACTGGTAGAGTCTTTCTGAATTGATGTTTAGAAGGTTCTTAGGCTGAATTCAGGCTCAGGTAGGTTTTAATCACTTGGCAATGTCTGCCATGGGGCAGAATGGGACGTGCTCACATGAGCACAGCAAATGTGTTATCTCTGTTCTGGATGACGGCTACAGCACGAAACCTTCCTTTCTGCTTAAAAGTCTAAGTTCTACAAAGACCAATCATCCCCGACCTTTGAGTTTGTGTAGGGCACTCTTCAAAAAGACCGTATTTATTTAATTCTACTCTGTCCTTTTTCATTGCTTACAGTTCTGAACACATTTGTAATTTGTTTCAGAGAAACGGAACTTGTTGAAATGATCCAGCTATAAGCATTTTGAAGACTAAAAAATTAAATGGCATGAGATGCACCATCAAGGAACACTGACCTTTTTTGCTCCTTGCTCTTCTTCCACACCATCTCCTATGACGACGTACACCACTTTTCTTCCAAACCTTTGAATTATCCTCTCAAAACAGCTTTCCTTTCCTAATACATAAAAATAAATTAGAAAAAGTGTAAAGTTTGAGTAACTCAGAGCTACAGTGCTTGAACATTTTATACAAAATACTTCCTTTATGCTTCTGATTCAACTCTATCCTACTTGTACAAACTGAAGAAGAGTGCTTTTAGATGCCATTTGGATAGAATCTGGAGCAGCACAGTAAATTACAAATTGTAAGTTATCCATGTGGTGACTTGTCCCTTAGAAATTGTCAATTTTATTTATTTATTTTTGTGAGGGGGAGAGAGAGAGAGAGAGAGCGCACGTGGGGTGGGGGGGGGCAGGGAGCCTGATTTGGGGCTGCATCCCAGGACCCTGGGATCATGACCTGAGCTGAAGGCAGATGCTTAACTGACTGAGCCACTGGGAAATTGTCAATTTTAGTATTCTTTTCCCAAGGGCTCATTTATTAAAAAGTAGCATCTAGTCAATCATAGTAGAGCATTTGGGAAAAAATAGTTTTGCAGCAGTCCTTTTTTTCCTAGCAGCTGAGACTTAATGAAGGCATGTGATTCTGGCAACACATTTGAACTTGATTTAAAAAATGTTTTACAACATACCAAACTTTGAAAATAATATCTGATTCCAAGTCTATTGAGAAGGATGAAAAAAAAAACAACTGACAGGTTTTGTTATAGCAGGAGAAATCAAATGGTGGAATCTGTTTATTTTTTTGTTTTCCAGTTGGGATTCTATTTGAATGAAAGACCCCCCGCCAAAACTAATGTGTTTCCTTGAAATGTTCTGGTAAAGCTGTTTCTGAAATAAATGTCTGGTAATTTGGGGCACTACAGAGAGATCACGGCTGCCATACCCAGGCATCTAATGTCCAATAAAGCACTTTCCTAGAGGAAAAGCGGAATAAAAGTAACAATACCTTTATCTATCTATTATCTTTCCCATGTCAAGACTTGGTTTGGGCTCTCAGGAGGCACATCCCTGCCATTAATGTGGCCATTGTTGCTCCTTTAGAGAAGAAACTGCTGTTCCAAGTCCCCCACTGCCAACAGGGTCATTTTAATGGACAATGGGACAGTTTATAGTTTTCAAATGTTAATGGCTGAGCGGCCCGCATCTCTTTCAAATAAGGATCAGATACACTCACGAGCAAATTGCTTGTTTGCTTAAACAAATGTCTGCTTTATATTTGTATTTTGCACTAAAATCTCTGGTTTGCATCTGACAGAAAAAAATAGGGCCCAGCCTTATTCAAATGATGTAATTTCAATGCTTCTTTAGTTGCCCACTAAACTGTGAAATATTAAATCACTTTAAGAAACAAATACCAAGTGTGGTTTTCACTGCAAAAATATACAATCAAAAACTTAGATGTCATGAAATTTTTCCTCCTTAGAGGGAAATGTTTATGTGTTTTTGCCAAGTTTCCCTTTCATGGGAAAAGGAAGGTAAACTCAATGTTATTTACAGGTGAGGCTGTGGTATACAAAAAAATTTCTCACCTATATACTATCTCCTATAGGCTTCACTGTGAAGTCTGGGTCACATAGATGTCTTCCATAATAAAGACTGAGAAACTGAAGCTGACTTTTAGAAGTTAATTAGAGGTCCTACATGGAATTTTCATTTTGATGAATCCATTTCATCTGGAAGAACATCATAGCCCTGGCTAAACGAGATACCAGCCATCTCCTTCAATGACTGCCACTTGTCTATAAGGAAAATTCCTGGATTTTCTGCATTGACTCCCAAATTATATTTCATTTGCTTGCAAAATTAGCAAAACTAGAGGAGTTTCAATTGCTGCTGCTTCTTTTTATTTTTTATTTTTTTAGAGAGAGAGAATACATGCATGAGAGGGGGTAAGGGCCAAGGGAGAAGGAGAGAGAATCTTAAGCAGGTTCATGCCCAGCCCAGAGCCCAATATGGGGCTTGATTCCAGAACCCTGAGATCATGACCTGAGACAAAACTGACTTGGACACTTAACCAACTGAGCCACCTAGGCTCCCCATTTACTTTTCTTATTAAAAATACCATAGAAAAGTGGTTCTACCTCTGGTTTTGAGATAATTCCTACCACTTTTTTAAATCATTTTTAATTCTGTATCAATAAAAATTAAAGTTCAGTATCACAAACAAAATGCCCATTAAAAATACTTAATATATACTTGTTATAATTTTCTATTACCTTAATATTTTCAAATTATTTAAATTATTCAGGATTAAAGTTCACCGCGCATGACATGTAATAAATACACTATTTGTTCTTTCCTTCTGGGGAGTTAAGCACTATCCCTTCCATTCTATAAGCTTCTTTGGAAATTGTTCTTTCATGTGCTGATAAATGTTTACCATGGACTCCTGTTTATAAAACACAGCATGATTCCTCTTTATTGTTATGGATAGCATAAATATCTGACTTAATGTAAATAGTTATTTTTATAGATATGATAATATATAAAAAAATCTGGTTATATTGGGCTACCAGGAATTCTATTTGGTACATTCCCTTTCTTTTTTCTTTAAAGATTTTATTTATTTATTTATTTGAGAGAGAGAGAGAGAGAATGAGAAAGAGGAATCTCCAGAGCGGGGAGGGTCAGAGGGAGAAGCAGACTCCCTGCTCAGTGGGACTCAATCTCAGGACTCTGGGATCAGGACCTGAGCCAAAGGCAGACGCTTAACCGACTGAGCCAGCCAGGTGCCCCATTCCTTTCTCTAAGTATTTTTCTAGCATTCTGTTCTTGGTGCTTCTCAAGAGGCAGCAGTTATTCTCCAACTCCAGCTATTTCCAACTTGACAGGGCTATGTGAATACTTTCACACTCAACATTAATAAAATCAAACTCTCATTTTTCCCATCACATCTGATTTTTCCCATCAGGTAATAGCGTCATTACTGACCCAGGTGTTTAAAAAGAACCTCTGTGTCAGCCTTGTTCAGAATAAACAACTGTTTACTCATCCATTTTATTGAAGTAACATTTATTGAGCACCTGGTATGTGCTGGGCACCATGGCTACAATGATGAGCAACACAGACAGACCCAGTGGCTATTACAGTCTGATAGGGAAGTCAGACTATGAACAGATAATTATAAAAGTAATTCTTTAGCAATAACTTAGTAAATGCTTCTAAAGAAAAGTATTGGAAGTATACAAGTATAGTTGGATGGAGAATTAGATTCCATTTTTGCCCTTTTTTTCTTTAGATAGAGTTGAGCAGCCAGAAACAACCTTCTTCCCATCTACTAGGATCCTCATCCCCTTTCCCCAGGACTCACCGAAATAACATCTCATTAGGGTGATAAACAAGGCCACATATGTCTAGACCTAAGTCTACCTTTCCAGCTTCAGCTTCCCATGACCCAGGACCACTTACAAGTCTCTCAGCAGGGAACACGTCTTAAGGTCTCTGTTTTTTGCTCTCACTAGCCCATCTGCCTACTAAACTCTTCTGTATCCTTCTATACCCAGCTCAAATGACATTTCTTCCTTTTAGTATTCACAGACACTTGCTCTCTGCCTCCTCCTGGGTGGGAGTGAATGTTTCCTCACTCAAGTGCACATTCAGGCACTTAGTGGTAGAGAACTCCCTATGGTATGGAAAGGAGTCTGGACACTGGAATCAGACCTAGTTTGACCCTTATGTTTACTGGCTATTAACTTGGACAATTAAGTCTCTGAGATTTAGTGTCCTCATTTGTAAAATGGAAAGGTTGTGAAGACTGATTTTAATATGTAAAATGCTTAGTACAGTTCTGCACATCTACTAAGTATGTGATAAAAAGTTCATCTACATACTTCTTTGTCATGTTACAGTTATTTAGATGTCTGCTTCCCCCACTAGATGGTGAATTCTGTAAGAACAGGAGTCATGTCTTTTTTTAATTTCACTTTTAGTCTGCCTTGGTTTATATTCTAACCAATTTTCACATTAGTCATCTTTCTCCAACTATGATTCCTTCTTTCAAGAACTTAAATTTTTTGGGTATCTCCAAACAAAAATGGGAACTTAACTGTTTATACACATTGAATTAAAATAAAGCAAAAAAAATATAGTTCCGGTGATAATAATTTAAAGAAAGCTATTAGAATTTTTTCATTTATACTTTGTGTATCTCTATACTACTATTTGTTTTAGTGTATTAGATATTTTTGTTGATGTTATCTATGAGGCAAGTAAGATAATAATCCAGAATTGATGCTCAACTGACAATAGCTAAAATGCATAGGTCTTAATGTTAGCCAGTAAGGTAATATTTTTTGAATTGAGCTGTATGGCTTATGATTTATATTTCTCTTGATGTCTAAAGGCAATGCTGACAATAAAATTAAATTCTTCTTCTAGGTTTCTGACACCTAGCATTATGAAAAAAGTCTCATTTACTTTTACTCATTCATTTCTACCAGCCTGAAGGGAAAGAGTGGAGTATAAAACAAGCAACAGCAGCTCACCTATTTTTGTTGCACTGTAAATATTTTCTATTGGAAATACAATCCCTAATCCATATAGCAGGACTTTCGCCAACGCTGGGATAAGCTGAGTAGTTGTGACTAAAATATTCACACAATTCGTCCTATGAGAACCGGAAAAAAAAAAAAAAAGAAAGAAGGCTGTTGAAAAATGAATCTCCAAAGTGAACAAATACGAGCCAAGGCTGTTTTCCAGCAAAAGCACCATGGAGTGACTTGGGGACAGCCTACCGGGAGTGAATGAGCGTGAGTGCTTTCAGAGCCAGTGTCAACCAGGAGTCCGTCAGGGCTTCAATCTCAGCCCGCAGCTGCAGCCAGGCTTCCCTCTTGGCTGGACCAAGCAGGCCTGTGGATTTAAAAGCACAGGAATTCCTTCCTTACCGATGTGTCTAGTCAACTTTATAAATAATAAACATTTAATACCACTCCTAATATCACCCTCAAGCTTTATAGTAGATCAGGTAATTTTTCACTGATTAGCATTCATTTGACACATATTTATTTAGTATTGTTGGAAATATCTGTTGATTTTGCATTCCTAGCATCCCTTCCCCTGGCTATAGAAGTCATCTCTTTTTGAGGAGTCGGCTCACACCATTCCTCTAATCATGGAGTTTGGACAGAGCCAACGCTACCCTCTGGCTCCCAGGGTAGGTGTATGACCGCAGTGTGGCCAGTGCAAGTCAGTCTTGGAACTTTCGCTGTATCTATTGGGGAAGATATTTTTCTACTCAACTGAGGTGCTAAACTCACAGAATATAAACTTGGATCTGTCAATGGTCACCTATGCCACCTTATGGGAGGGACTGACCCAGAATGACTCCTACCCAAAGGAAAGCCTAGGCAAAAGATTCTGGATGTCATCTTTTGAGCATGTGGACTTAGCCATGCTGGAAACCAACACACCCCTAAACTTTTCATTATTAAGTCAACATATTCCCTTGTAAGCTAAAGGCATTTTGAAACACAGATGAATGAGCTTTACAATCCATCTCAAGTGATTTGGCCAAAGGTAGTTAATCCCACACCTCCTTGGAAGGACAAATGAGTATCAGAAAAGTCAAGAAACTGACTCCAGGTCCCACACACTATGAAGGAACGCAGCCAGGACTAGATAAGACTAGCCAGGGTGCCTGGCTCAAATCTAACATTCCTGTCACTAAATCACAGCAGAATAATCACAGGTCAGATAAAACCGCTCTAAAAAAGTTATGATATCCAAAAAAAAGTGTGATGCGTAAGTGTGTGTCCTTGGAGAATTTTAGCTAGACTATCTTAATAATCCAGTAAGATCCTGGTGGTGGTTACTTGCCTCCAACGTTATTTTTGTAGGTATTGTAGATCTCTTTTACTCGTCTGTAGCGGAAAGCCAATTTTCTCATCCAGTCTACACCACCCCGCACACCGGTTGCCAAACATAAATTAGCACTGGTGGCTGCAGCAGGAAAGCCATCTGCTCCGAAGTTATATGTGCTATTTAGATGCAAGAAAAGCCCATCATTAACCAAACAGAAAGTTCATCTCCATTAGCTGAGCCGTTAAACTATAAAATGGAGAAAACCGCTTCACATTTCAACATGCTCACCTTAGGTCTTGCCCATTATCATCTGAAGACACATCATCTATATGAACTTGGTCACATTCCTAAAAGGCAATTAAAATGGTACAGGTTCATTTTCAGGGAGCATCTTAATTTTTTTTTGAAAAATCACACACAGCTGTTTAAAAACTCCCCGAACTTTCACTGGACTGTTTTTCAACAATGTCAATCAGTAGGTGTCAGTCTTGTTAAGTTGATATTTTTGCCTACTTCAGGTCTTCTTTTAACAAAAAATAAGCAACGTCCTTAAGGACTACTGTTACTCAGCTTCAGAAAACACATTTTTGTGTTTAGAAAGGAAAGTGATTGAAAACAATTAGCATATGTGTTCCATAAACCTCAGGTACCTGAAGACATCATGCTGCTCAAAGCTGATTCAGTCAATGCCCAAGCATAACTGAAACCAGACATTTCGGTAAATGTAACATGCTAGAAAAATTAAACCTGATGCTAACTGCCAATGAAATTATGACCTCTGATTGCTGTTGAGCCACACACCAACAGAGCCTGAGGCCAGTGTGCTGAAGAACCCAGACGAAAAAATCTGTTACTGGTTTGCCATTGATTTGAGATGTGAGTTTTATTCTGTGTGTGTGTGTGTGTGTGTGTGTGTGTGTGTGTGTGTGTGTGTGTGTGTGTGTGTGTGTGTGTGTGTAGGAGGAAGAAACCATGGGAGACTTCAAAACCCGAATAAAAACAATAAAACCATGTGATGTTTTTTACTTTTTTTTTTTAACTGTTTCACTATTATATATTCCTTTTAAGTGTGTTGGATTTATGGATTTATTATAGAATAATGTTACGTGAACAGAGCTGACTTGTAAACCCCAAACCACATGTAAACTGTTTAGAATAGGAGGCTGTGATTTTGGACTACAGCTCTACTGGACTGAGTTGATGAATATGCACCTGTTTGCATACGAACACCCCGACTTCTCACCACTATGTTCCCAGCCCCTAGCATAGCTGTGTGAGGAGCAGACACTCAGTATACATTTGTTGAACAAATGATGGCATACTAATTTGGAGACACACAACAAGGTCTCCCACCCAGAGACAAGGCACCCACACTTTGGCGTGCTTCAATAATTCAGTCATGATTCTTTGCAGTCAGGCTCTGAATACCCCATACTTATTTTGTCATACTTATTTTCGTTAAAAGTTTTAGTTTAAAAATATTATTAAAAGATTTCCAGGTATGTATCCTGTATTTTAAAAGGTTCTTTTGGCTAAGGCGCTGGTTATATTTCCTGTATAATTTTGTAAACTCTAGCCTATCCATATAGTGCTCAACATACAATTTGTAACAAAGATGACAGTCATAAAGCGCCACAGTAATACAAGGTGTATTTTTATGTTGTGGGTTCCTTCCGAACAAATTTTTTTCTCTCCATGGATTTGTGAGGAAGGGAGCAGGAGATAGAAGGGGAAAGAAACTCAAACCAGCTGTTGCTTAACAGAATTAAAATTGTGACCCCCCAACCTCTTCTCTAAAGCATCTACTTTCCAGGCAACCGCCTCCCAGCAAGCAGCAAGTTCCAAGGAGGAAAAGACTTTGACCTTGTAACCCTCCCCTGCTCTCCTGAGGTCTATAACCTCAGATAAGAAAGAGGAAAAGCGAGTCTAGGAGGCCGCACATGTGGACGGTGAATTTAACATTTTTAAAAACAGGTAATTCCTGGAAAACATGTTTGGGGACTTCTCGGAGTTATTAATTTAATCATATTTCAGAAGATGAATGATAGTTGTGTTTTTTCAACGAGGTACTTATTCCGGGTTTAAAGAGTGCCTAAATCATGAGTGTAGACATTTCTGCCACTTATCTAGCCAGAAATACATTTTTATGTTGTTGGTAAACAACTCTTTTAGGGTGCATGGTTGAGTGTACAAAACAGACGAGAAAACCAAGACAAACCAAAAAGTGCACTCCCCCCCCCCCCGCCAAACAAAAACAGAAAAACTCAAAAAGCCAGAGCGCCACAACGGAAGATTCTTCTCTTTTGGGAGAAACAGGAGGTGGAGGGTGAGGAAGTCCAAGAAGAAAAGCTCCATTAAAAAGAGTTTAATTCAAGGAATCACACCAAAGCTGACTTAACAAGTTACTTGGTTAACTCTAGGGGTGGGGAGAATTCCTTGGAAAGGCAGGGTGTTGAGAGGCTTTTCTTAAACGAATGCAGTTGTAAATCTCCGTGACTAACAGAAGCCAGTTATCCTCCAGGGACTGTTAATGACTCCATTGTTGCTATTGTCCTCTCACATCCTGTATTTGTTTTCTCCCGCCAGCTTTATCCAAGTCTTTTTGTTCCCAAGGCTGAAGCCCTCATTTGAAGGACTGTTCGGGATCTTGGTTACCTCTCTAATTGAGCGTCAACAGCTTTGAGTTTCTACCTGCAGACACCAAACTCACTTCGCAGAGATCTGATCAACTCTGGTGTGGCGGCAACAAGGAAATCTTCATTCTTTATCAGGAGAATAGCTCCGTGGAATGATTTTCATGAAAATAGATGCAAACATCAGGAGCATTTTTTAAAGGGCCTAATTGGTTACCCCAGGAATAAAAAGAAACCATGACAAAGTCATGTAAAATATGTTTTCAGAACTGTCCGTGTCACTTAACGATAGAAAAATACTAAGCTGCACAAACTTCGGATCGATAAGAGAAATACGGAAGATTTGGCAACCAAGTCTTGGTAGGAGCTTCTACATCTGGGTAGAACTCTCTCGGGAAATAGGTTTTTATTTTGATGAAAAACTATTTTACTATCTTGATGTTTACCTATTAAAATTTTTAATGCCTCAAAGAACAGAGAATATTAAAATACAGAACTATCTCGATACATGTGGAATATGTAAATCTTTCTAAGTGCATCTACTCTCAAATTAGAAACTGCATTTCCCTGCATCCTGACATCTGAAATTCTCTCTCCTCCACTGGGATGAGACTGTCCTTCCCCCCACCCCTTTTCTTTGGAAGCTATCTAGTTTTTTGCTTGTCTTCTTAAGGGCGTAATTTTAGGTTTTCATGTTTGCTTTCTGGACTTTGTTGTTTTTTAGTCTCTAAATCTGTTTTAAACTCAGAAAATTAGATAATTGAAGGAGGGGAGCAGGAGTTCTGGACCCACTGAAACAACATGACAAAATTTAAAGCCCACTGGTAGAATCTATAGACACAGAAAACAAGAATGGAAGCTACCCATACTTCTAGGCACCAAGACATATTCCTAAAAACCCTACTTTGCTACTTAATACAGAGTACAGAACATATAGAATGCCATGGGAAAAGGAAGTTTTTATTCTAAAAAGACTGAATGTGCTGAAAACATATTTTTGAAATAAATCACCAAAAAGTCCACAATAGGGTTTTAAGGCACTGAAGTCATTACTGAGGCCAAGTCTTTGCCTAGCATTCCCATGTCTCAGGCCCATTACTGCCAGGTCAGCCAGCTTAGCAGGTTTTATAAATTAACCTGTCCCGTTGAGGCTGGAGATGCCCCAGGTAGCCCTATCGTGTTTGGGGATCTGGCTGGGGGCCTCATTTGGGAAGGAGGTAGTACTTCTCAGGACTCCTGGTAGATTCCACACTCAATACCCATCTGAACTGGCTAATGGGTGCCTTAGCTTAGAAAAGTGGTCATTTATTCATTCATGTATCCTATTATTAATCAAGGGGCTACTATGTTCCAGATGCTAAGGATGCAACATTTAACAGATAAAAATCCTTACCATCTTGGAACTAACACATTCTAGTGGGGGAAACTCCCAAACAAGAAAATATGCAAAATGTGTAATAAGTTAGGTGCTGATAACTGCTAAGGAGAAAAAAATACAGCAGGCAAGGGAATGATGCAATGCTGTGTAGGGTCTGGGGAATGGCTCTGCAGGCCAAGGAAAGGGCACATTCAAGGGTCCTGAGGCGGGAGAACCTGGTGTGCTGGAGGATGAGGCAGGAGGGGGGCACAGGGAGGAGATCAGGCATCAGGCGGGAAGAGTTACAACGGCTAGCAGGTGACAGCAAGGAGCTGACTTGGGAAGTAGCATCCTGTTATCAGCCCCTGCCCTCAAGGCACGTACAGTTTAGCAGGAAAGACAGAAGTTAATTAACTACACATGTGATAAATTACAATGGGACTAAATGCTGCAGAACCGCCTTGAGGAACATTCAAAGGAACATCCTCCTGCTTGAATGGCTGAATTCCATTTAGTCTAAAAGAGCTGCCAAGGTCTGAAAAACTTAAATTGTGTTTTGCTAGGTGGGGGAGGGCCGGCCGGCCCAACATTTATCCTCGATGCTTTTGTGATGAAAGCAATCGAGAGATAAATGGCAGACTCGCTAGAGATGGTTCACAGTCACTGAAACTGTGGTAACCGAAACAAAACATAGCTTTTTGATCCCAGACTGCGGATGCCAGACCACTACTTATGCATGGTGGTGAGGTGGGGTGGGGGAAGGTGGCACTTACCGGGAAAGCTGTCCTTCTCTCTAGGAAAGAGCCCAGACTTAGTTCCCAGACATGCAAGGGAACTCTCTGGAGTTGGCAAGCACGTCCCCTCCCCTTACGGGATGGTTTTTGTTACCCTCTCAGTTACAGACTTGAGAATTGCTATGGGAGCTGGCAAGGATCGAGAGGTGGGAAAAGAGTTATTTTTTGATAATGGCTTTTTTCAAAGGGAGGTCAAAATCAGCAACATTTTTGCATAAAGCCTCTGTGTCAGTCTATAGTAGAGGCATATGTAATTAACATTTTTATTTAATCAATTTTCATATACACCAACATAGCACAAATTCTCAAAAAGTCAGGGCCAGTGCTAGGCCAAGTTGTGACTATCCTTCACTAGGAAAATTTTACAATTAATTACCGAATTTAGATTACTGCTAAAGCAACCTGAGGTTGGCCTCACCCTTTTTAGAAATCCTAAAGCACCAGGGCAACAAGAGCCGTTGACACTTGATTAAATGTCCTATTTTGACATTTGGTACCCCTTGAAGAGTATATTCCTCCCTCCCCAAAGTGGTGGCAAACTACTCAATAAGTCATTTCTTTTTTCTTTCTTTTTCTTTCTTTCTTTTCTTTCTTTTTTTCTTTTCTTTTCTTTTCAAGATTTATTTATTTATTCATTTGAGAGAGAGAGAATGAGAGACAGAGAGCATGAGAGGGACGAGGGTCAGAGGGAGAAGCAGACTCCCTGCTGAGCAGGGAGCCCGTTGCGCGGTCCAGGATCTGGACTCCAGGATCATGACCTGAACTGAAGGCAGTCGCTTAACCAGCTGAGCCACCCAGGCGCTCCTCAATAAGTCATTTCTCACACTTCTGTGGAGACCCTGCAGAGGCAGGCACACGGTTTCTCTCCCTCACAGACATTCCTCCTTCTTGTTGAGCTGAATTAGTGTTACCAATTTATGGTGAAAGTGGACTAGTATGCAATGGTATAACCCATTTTATATCACAGATATAAAACATGAAGACTCAGAAAAGTTAAGTAAGGTAAGTGCTGAGATACTAGGTCTGTGACCCCCCAGCTCATGGTCTCCTCCTCACCCGCTTCACATGATGCCCACAGCTGCCTCCATCTAGATCCTTTGTGGCTTGTTTGGAGCTCAGGAGACTTCAGCTACAAAACATATCCTCCCCTTCGCCTGCCCCACTCCTCCTGGGCCCAGCAACTGTCACCACGGCCCCCTCTCCCAGCTTGGAGCTCCGATGGGAGTCCTCCATCTTCCAGGACAAGCCTCAGCCCTGCATCTCACCAGTGGGGCTTCCAGTGACTGGCACTTCAGAGGGAAATCGTCCCAGAAGGAGAGCCACTGTGGTAACTGGGCCTTTGCCAGGCGTGGAGGGTACAGAGCACGATTGTAGGCGGTGAGAGCATAGGTGTTAGCGTTTGACAAAGCATGTCCTGAGGAGGAGGCCGGAGGCCCAGAAAGGATCTGGCTAGGCAGATGGCAACACTCAGAAGCGCAGCGCTGAGCCCGCAGGTGCCAGCCTGCCACCTCTATTCTCTGCGACAGGGTTCTACAGTCATCTTGCAGATAAACACCACAAACCAAATGACCAGAGTTTACACTTGCCTGGCGTTCCCTTTAGGTCCCAAGGCCTGTGCTTCGCAGAGGAGTAAAATAAATAAAATTCGCAAGCTTTAGTTACTACTGGCCCTCTGCTTGCAGATATCTAAGCACTCATGGGGCCGGATTCTAAAATGCTCTCATGGATGGCTGGGGAAAACTGCCAACACATAAAGCAGCCGAATACCAGCCCTGGTGTTGGGAATATGAAGAAAGCCACATGGGGTACGATCTCACAGCCATGCGGCAAAGGCACATTCCCTCTCAGAACTCTGGTTGCACTGTTATTCTGCCTTTTTGGTCCCTTCTGTCATTATTTTTGGCACTGCAACTCAAGCTGACCTTTTTCTGATCCGTCATCATCTCTGGCCTTCCAGGGCCGGGCCACAGACATGTTCTTTTGGACCAAGCCCCAGGAATAACTCAGATTTTGTACAGAGGCTCATATGCAAAATATTAAGTTATGGCAGAATTTTTCTGCAAATATTTATTCTGCTTTGATACTGTAGTGGTTGTACTTTTCCTCCAAGCCTTTCACTTGTGCCATAATTATGTAAAAAAAAAACACCATACCATTCAAGCTAGTTTAGGAAAATTAATAAAAAGAATTAAGACAGTTACAATGGGTCTTATTATCTATGCCAAGCACAGTGATGTAATAGCCGGCACGTGGAGGCACTATACCTCTGAACATGACACTAGAAACATAAACTCCAAGTAAACCTAAAATCTCTGAATAAACAGAGACTCTGAGAAGACTGAGGCAGACTGCCTGTTATGAAAGGGAACAATATAAAAATGTTACAAACACGTCCTTGGAGCAGTTGAGTTACACAAGCCCAGATTCTGCTGATCGAGTCTCCATTTGCTCCATTTTCCAAATTTACCACGAGGAAACTAACACCATACTGCCCACTAATTGTTTCAATACCTTCCTTTACAAAGTAAAAATGAAAGGAAAAAGAGAGTCGCCAGAGAACGAGCTATTTTCACTGTGTCTGTATACATCAGCGTGCCTATTGAGGCCGGCCGGATTGGCCAAGGCAGAGGAAATGATCGGTGGGTGCTCTGTCCCCTCCTATCCGTCATCAAGCTATTACATCCACTGCTCCCGCCTCCCCACGGAACAACACAGAGACCTGCTCGATACCTTAGACATCCACAAGTGACCAGCAAGAAGTTTTCCTCTTATTTCCCGACGCAAAAATGTCTAATTATACAGAGTACAGAGGTATTTCCAGTACTTTTGAGACAAACACACAGACTGTCCGAACGCTTTATTTTGACAAGTGATTAGCAGTGCTTTAAAAAGAAAAAAAAGAGGGGGGGGCGAGCCACCCCCCTGTGGATCTGCCCACACTACCCTCCTTCTCACAGAAAGTCTAAAATTGTACAGATGGCATTACTGGGTGACCAGTATTTGAGGGACAGAGGTTTTAAGGGAGTGATTTCCAGAGCGGCTTTTGGAAGTAACTCCTGACTCCCTAGATATTTTTATAACTTCTCTGGGAAAATAAGGTAAAATGGATCAGCCCTAGAGATCCAGTGTGATTCAGAAGTTTAGGGAGAAGGGGTGGTCCAGAAACAAGCCAAATGATGGGAGAGAGGTGAAAAATGCTGCCTTTTTTTTTCTTTTTTTTGGTAAGAATGCTGCTTCTAAATTGACCATTATATTGAGTATGTCAGTCTCTGTAGTTAAGAAATTCTGAGTTCATCAATTTGCAGAAGCCAGGTTTTTACTTGTACATTTCTTTCTGTAAAAAGGAGACTGTTGAATCAATGCACTGTGTTTTTGTACTTACTGATGTGGAATAATATGATTGCAATGTGTTTCTAAAGGTGTGGCAAAGCCCTCACTGCACTTTCAAACAGACATACTAAAGAGCTGACGCACTGCTGTGCCCTTGTGCTCACCATCGAGGACTGGATGCGAGCCTGCAGCACGGCCAAGTGGAAATGGGGTGCGCCGTTCGCAGCCCTGCAGCCCCACGCGCAGCTGGCCAGGACCTGTCATGCCTGTCTGGGGTGCACCTTGTTACCCTCCCATTCCCTTGCTTTTCCACCGCAAAGCTTTCTTACAAAAGAAAAGGGTGCATGGCTAAGGCACAGAGGAGTGTTTTGAAACTGGCCTCATTCTGTTTGACAATTTTGGGAAATGCAAGTTAAGGGATTAGAACATACCTGGACAAATTCATCTTTCAATTCTCACTCTAGATTATCCACTCAGCATAGCATAGGCGCCAATGTGTATTCTAAGTCAGTATCTAAATATCTCTGTTTTCACAGGAATAGGAGGACACAACCATAGCAGCCAATGGGGTGAGGGGGGAGACAGAATTTCAAATCTCAGAAACTAGTAAGAGGCACTTTAACATCTATTTTTGAGATTTGGTCATAAAGTGTAACTTGCAGAGACATACACTGCTTTTAATTACCATGTCTTACTTACAAAAACAGTATTTTAATATATTTAATGTTACAATATCCTGTCGAGGTTATCAGAATGAGAGAGAGATTTTACTAGAATTATGTTTACATTTGCTAGGAGACCTGGGTACTCGTATTTGAAACTCAGGATTTGAATTACAGCAGTTTCAACAAAGGTAAGAAGATATTACGATTTCCGTCTGATTCTGTTTAGAGGAATATTCATAACATATTTAGAGAATAAAATCTTTACTGAAAGTTCCTGAAGATGGCATATGAAAGCAAAAGATAAACTGAAGTGCTTAAGCTATGTATTTGTATACATACAAAGTTATGATAAATATTTCAGATCACTACATAAAAATTTATAGAAAGCTCAAGCTACTGTTAATAAAGAAAAAAGTTTCAAATTTTTAAGTATTTTTTATATTAATTTTAGAATGTGCTCATTACAAACAAGATGTCATCATAATACCACTTTAACACATTGCTCAAAGGATCCCAAAGGAATTACATGAAGAGAGTTCCTTTTTAGCAAGTAAGTACAGTGTTAATAAATACGGTATGTCAACTTCAGTCTGCTTGGAGTTCCTTCTTTCTCACCATGAATACCTTCTTTACCACATGATTATATTAAATATATTTGTCTTTATTCACACTCTGAACGTTAAGATGAGAAAGAGAAAGAATTGAAAATAAGCTTTTTAAAAATAAAATAGGCTTATTTAAAACTGCTCAACACCAGATTAATGGGTTAATTTAATTGATATTTTTAGCTTATATTACATGTGATCTAATTATATCAACACATAATTTCTTTCCTTCTTAAAAAGTTAAGGATATAGTGAATCCCTTCTATCTAATGCCACAAGATCCATCTTTTATTGTTTAAGTTATGTTCAGTGCATTCTACACCCCTACATGGTATTATACACAAGAGGTGTAGGCCCAAATACATAGCTTCATTTATGATCCAATTAATATCAGAAGATAGGGCATTTTACAAATTTGTGGAGGAGCCACTGAAAATGTTGCAGACCTTCAAAGACAAAATAGGGCAGTTGGATTAGTGGTTGATAATATGTCAAACTGCGTTATACAATTTTATCCTAAAAATATCATATTTATAATTGTATCATGTGATTTTTCATGTATTAAAAGATTCAAGGCGGACTTAATGTTCAAAATATTTCAGAACTTAAAAACAAAGAAAACAGCATATAATGTAATATAAATGTCATCCTTCTGAATGGTGAGTCAGAACTACTCTTAAGAATAAGCCTTTGATTTACTGCTGAACTGATTTCTCAGTGGTCAATGGGTTTGCTCATCATTTGGCAAACATCATTTGTCATTGGCAACAGTGTTCTTTGTGATTCCTGTTGCCTTTCTTTTAGATTTATTATTCCTGCTGAGAGCATCTACTGAAGAAGAATTTTTCATAGTGACACCAACTCTCATCTTGCTGTGAATAATCACATTCTCATAAAAATCATTCTTTTTATTGCAAACTTGCTGCCAGAAGCATGGAAAAATATTCCAACCAGGAGCCCTTTTATCCTTTTCTGCAATCACTTTTCTGTAGCTCTCACTGCCATTTGAGGAAAATGAATCCCATACCAATTTATTCACAAAGCATTTAACTGGAAGTTTTAATTTACACGGGATATTTCTGTTGTGATCACAAACAAAACAAGGGACTCAAGCTATACTATTAAATAGGTCAGGGGCGCCTGGGTGGCTCAGTCGTTAAGCGTCTGCCTTCGGCTCAGGTCATGATCCCAGGGTCCTGGGATCGAGCCCTACATCGGGCTCCCTGCTTAGCGGGGAGCCTGCTTCTCCCTCTCCCACTCCCCCTGCTTGTGTTCCCTCTCTTGCTGTGTCTCTCTCTGTCAAATAAATAAATAAAATCTTAAAAAAAAAAATAGGTCATGTTTGAAGAGAGCGTTTTTTTTTTTTTTTGGAGCAATTTTTACTCTGAAATTAAATATTTGCAACAAATATTAGTTCCAGTTTATCACTATTCCATCTTCATTTAACTGCAAACCATACCTCAATACAATTTTTACAGAGATCGTGAAAGTAATTTTCTTTTTAGGTGACTCCTTTTTGCAAGGGTGGGAGTGAAACTTAAAAGTTTAAAAGAGCTCAATTTATTAATTTGACTTATATCATACAGCCCGATAATTTTATAATAAAAAATCCTGTTTTCTATAAAAGAATGTGTAACTCAGAATAGCATCCTTAGTTAATAAATTGATAAAAATTCTTCAAGCCAATTTCTTCTGTTACTCCTGACTCTGGAGATAAAAGTATGCAGAACCAGATACAGGCACTTAAAAAAAAAAAAAAAAAGGGTTCTGTGAGCTACTAGAAGGTTCCATGTCACCTTTCATGTCAGCCCCTCGTGGGGAAGTGAGGACCTTTGAAAGTGCACTTTCTTCCTCAAAAAATGCTCTCTTCTCTTCCAAGTATTATCATCTGAAATCTGCCCCCTGAAATCATTCCCTTTGCTTCTTCTTTTATGACAAAGACTTCAGATAAGAGTAAATTATTTAAGTTCTATTACTTTGGTGTGAACTATTCTATCATAGATTTCCTCCAGCATGGGAAGCTCTGGTGTGCCCCAAATCATTGGGTGTCAATGGGGGTTGGGGAGAAGGAGTGGGTGCCTGAAAGGAAAACTAGGGAAAAATTTCCTGCTTACTCATATTCTCACTCCCTAGCAAACCACCCCTTTTCCCACAAATATTTAAAGTGACAGATAATCATGATTTCGTTGTTAATTATAAATTTGGTTGTTTATATTATATACCACTAATAGAGCATTTATGTTACGTATATTATAATATTAACTCTGGAACGATCTCTAGAAAATACATGGGACACACATTCTGTATTCTTTTATTTAGTTGGTCATGCACTCAACTAATAATGACTGACTGCCTGCCTGTTTATACACCAGGCACCAAGCACACGAAAATCAGATACAGATATCACCAGGAAGGCTTGATAAACCTGACAGGGTTAAAGAGAGAGGGTACAGGTGAGCGTCACTATAATTTTCTCTCAGGGAAGGAACTAGAATTCTTTTAAAGCTATGACAGTGCAAAATGGAATTCATCCTGCTGCTAGTCCATCTCCTTTCACCCTTCACCTTCAGATACATTTTTCCCAAAGTAGGTTTTGCTCTCCCCGAAAATATAATTTCCAACAGGGAGTATAAGCTTCTTGGAAGCAGGCAAATACATTTCACTTCCTTTTCTGTCTCTGCCTTTTAACCAGACAGTGATCAATGGGTACTTTGGAAAAACGAAACTGGAACCAATATATTCTGAGGCAGCTGGGCATCCGAGGGCCTCTATGATGAGCCTTCACCTTGCCTATCCAATGCCATGTCTGTCTGTGTGCCCCTCCCATCCCATTGTGCCCCTGTGTGCTTCTGCCAGGCCAGGTCCAATGAGCCTGGCCCTCTCCACTCCTCTTTACCAGACGATCGTTGGTGTTTTTTGGTTGCTGGTGTGCCTTCCCTCTCCTTTCGCTCCTGGTCAAGACAATTCCTCTGTTAAACTTTTAGTTGCCTTTTGTTTTTTTTCCCCAACCCCTGATGTATGCTCTGTAACCCACTGTCTGAATAACAGTAGTGACAATTATTGAGAGCCTACTATGTGTTAGGTACAGTATTACATGTGATTTCCAATCCTCCCCAAAACTCTACATTTGCTGAATAAGGGAAGGAAGACTTAAATAGATAAGGATCCCACCAGATAATAAACTCTTGGAAGGAAGAGAGAACTTCTCATGGGTCTTTTTCTCGCTGTTTATTTTCTAAACAGGGCCCTACCTCTGTCTATTTCCTCTTGATGCAGTCCGAGCACACAGATGGTACGGAATGAAACCCTTCCGATCATCTGACAGAATTTAGTTATGATGGAATTGAGGACCCAACCAGAAGGTAAGTGAGAATGTTGCTGCCTTATGTGACAGAAGTGTTAGAAAGCAGTTTTATGAAAAGAGATTTATTTTGTCTGATCATAATACATACTCACGTAGAAAACACATGGAAACCAAAAAAGCATATAAAAGGAACTTTAATCCCATCCTTCAGAAGTAACCACTGTTAAATTTGTCCTTCCTGCCCTCCTTCTACTGACTCAACTGTCCAAAGTTCCTCACAGTCTTCACAAGGCTTACAGTGTCAGAGGGGTAGACACTCCCAAAGAGCAGGTCGAACCAGATAAATGTTTTGTGGCTACTTTCCCCTCCGCTCAGCAATATGTAATAAACATCTTTTTATATTAATCATCTGTATTATCTTTTAAATTGTTCTAATATTCCATGTTGTACATGTTTCATATTTCTTTTAACCAAGGAATGGCTGATCATTTCCCAATATTTGTTTTGGACTATCAAAGTTAGCAGGGCAACAACTGTCAGTTCTCCTTATAATTCTATTTTAAGCATCTAAAGTCATGTTTGGTGCACAGCACAGTAAGACTGTTTAAGCAAGGGGGCCACTGTGAAGAACTTGCTTTGACAGGTTTATGACATTCATTTATCTCCTTAGGCAATATTATTATCTTTCTCAATTGATAATTTTATCACTCAGAGCCTTGTTCATGATATACTTTCTGCTTAGAACACTCTTCTCCAGAGCCCACCCCATGCAGTTCTGTGGATTTCTGTTAATCCTTCGAAGGCAGTTTGCGTGTCAACCTCACCTTTCCGACTACCCATGCTTCACACCACTCTTATTCTGCGCTTCCACGATGCTAAGCTCCCTGAGAATGGGACTACCTTCATCTTGTTTGCCGTTATCACTAAAAATAGTTCTACAAAATCCATTCGGTTCTTGCCTCAACTTAAATACAAAGTCTTACACATTCTCTTGGATTTGGGGAGAGCCCTTCTTGTCAGTCTCTGTAAGGCCTTGGGCCAATGAAGAGTGACTTCTGCTTAAGACCATTTTAATAGGTACGTGATCATAAGTGGAGTGAAATATTCATTTTTGCCCTTTAAGTGATTTTTGTTACATTTTAAAGCAAGTAAATGTCATAATTCCTACTTTAAAAAGAGAAAATATTTGTATTTCACCATAACTCCACATGTTCTTATTATGTACCTGCAAAACACTACCTTTCAACTGTTAATTTTCCAAGCTACTGATTTTTTGCTTGACGGATCTAACTTATCTCCAAGTCCAGTAGGGTGGCAATATGTGTTTAAGACAAACAATTCCCACCAGTTGAAGAGATATCTTGGACATAAGAGCTCCCTTCAACTTTCTGACAGAATGCCAAGACCAGGAGATAATTCTTACTCAATTATTTTTGAGGAGGTGAACAAATTTGCAAAATAATGTGGATGAAAACAGCATCCTCTCCCCTGCCCTGACCCTCCACCTGCCCCACAAAGGAGAAGCACACAATTAGCAGCGAGAAGAATCCAGGATTTAGAAAGCGTTTCCTTAGAAATGCTGTTCGCATAGAGGCTCTATTGTAACTGCACTGAAACAGGAGAAGTCTCCAGGGACTGCAACTTAGACACATTTGGGGGAAGTTGAAGTTACAGGCTTTCTCCTGCACTAGTCAATCTGAAAGAAAAAAAAAAATTCCTTTCTGTCCTAAGCAAACTTCCTATGAAGCTAACTGAGTAAAATCTGACTTTACAAAATAGTGACTCTCTCCCAGACTCAAGATTAGCGAGCACCTGTCAAAATCAAGAATCTAAATGAAAAGTCTGTCATATGTGACACCAACAGGTCAGTTTCACAGGATTTTTTAAATAAACTGACAGCCATCCAGCCAGCTCTGTGAAAGGTGAAGCGGTATTTCGACTCAAAGAAGGATGGTACTCCTATTTATGGATGGAACTCCCCCAAGGGGCTCCGGATCCTGTTATCTCCTCACTGCCCTGCACCCTTGCACCACCCCTGAGGCTTGTCAGGTTGACCATGTGAAGGTCACACATTAGTCGGAAGCAAGGACTGAACTCTGGTCTCTCCATCCCTGAAGGGTTCCCTCATTCCTCAGACCATGCCACCTCCCCGCAGCTTCATCTTCAGAATAAAGAGACTGTGGCAAAACCAGGAAGACTGTTTCAAGGGCAGCTTAACAATCAGGGTGCTAGATGGACCACTCTTGCGTTACATGAGTCATTCATTCCATTTTCCAAATCAGGAATCTTCAACATACGCTTGGATTCTCAGTTTCCGAACAAAAATTTCACAGAGGGACCCCTGCTCTGAAATAACTTTTCTTTTTTATCCAGTGCATTCCTTCCTGGGAAATCTTTTTTTTTTTTTTTTAAAGATTTTATTTATTTATTTGAGAGAGAGAGAGAGAAACAGCATGAGAAGGGAGAGGGTCAGAGGGAGAAGCAGACTCCCCGCTGAGCCGGGAGCCTGATGTGGGACTCGATCCCAGGACTCCGGGATCATGACCTGAGCCGAAGGCAGTCGCTTAACCAACTGAGCCACCCAGGCACCCTTTCCTGGGCAATCTTAACCACTTTCGAGGGTGATGACTTGCAGCTCAGTTCTCTCTTCTGAGCCTCAGATCCGCATGTAGCCCACGTGCTGGATTCCACCTGTCTGTCCAACGCACACTTCAAGTCCAACACCTCAAAACTGAATTTGCCACCTTCCTTCCCAAGACAGCTAACCGTCCTGGGGTTTTAAATCTCTACCTGATTACTCAAGCCAGAAAGTAAGATTCTTGCTTCCCTACCCCTTATGTTGAATATATTCCCCAATCTTTCCAAACCAGTTTCTGAGCTTTCACATCTGGCCCTGTACTCTCTGTTCTTGCAGGGAAACCCTGGTGATTTCTCAGTTAGATTATCGACACCTTTGACTTCATGATGCAATGCACGTCTACAGTCATGCTAAACATCCTTTACTGATTACTGTTGGCATTCCACGTGAACTCCAGCTTCCTCAGCAGAGTGTACAGAGCCTTCCATGACCTGGTTCCAGTCTCCCTTTCTATCCTCTGACCTCACAACCGCGGCACGCGCTCTGTGCTTCACACCTACTCAGCCAGGTCCCTAAATGCCATGCGCTCTCATGTCAAAGAGCCCTTCCTTGGGAAGCCATTTCTCTGACACTCACAGCCTTGCCACCACCTCTCCCTCAACCTGAGTGAGCCACCCTGCCTTTGGACTCTAACTAATGTCCTTACGTGTCCCCATCACTGGAGGATCATTCTGTGATATAACAGTGCTTTTGCTTTTCTGTCTCCACGGAGCATCTGGGCTCCTTGAGGGCAGTGAATAGATTTGATCTCTTCTCCTCGATGCCTCATATAGTGTCCAGAATGGAGGAAGCATGCATACACTTACAGCACATCAGCTCTCTTTCTCTGTAATACAGGGGCTGCAAACATTTCTGTCTATTCAACAGCAGGGATTTAAAAGCACACGGCTGTCCACCTGGTGATTGCCTGCCTCTCTATTTATCTACCTACCCACTGATCTTTCAACTTTCTCAGAACAGATTTTGGGTTGTTTGAGTATAGCTACCGTTCGGAAGACATGGCGAGAAACAAAGCTTTCAAAGACTACACTAGAGAAAATGCCATTATAGGGCATTTTCTGCTATATGACATCAATGTGTGACAGCACCAAGATGCTACTTCCTCCTCTGTGCTGCTAAAGAGCAAAAGTCAGCTTATGAGACACAGCTAGAGAGGTTTAGTGCAAGACAGCCATGGCAGGAAACCCTTGCTTCGACCCCAGCTTTCCCAAAGTGGCTCTGGGCAAAAATCACTTCACTTCAATTTCCCACATGGATAAGCAAGCTGGAGATAGTGAGATGGAGTTCACAGTGCTGAGGGAGAATCAAAGTCGATGCTTTTTGACGGACGGGAGGAGTTTCCCTAAAGCCTGCTGCCTTCCAGTCTTCCCTCCTTGACTGTCAGCAGTCTGAGCCCAACAGTGCAGCCCCACTGCTGTGTGGGGCTGCCCTCTAGGAGGGGCTGCTCTGCGGGACGATGAGACTCCGCACACAGCAAGCCTCTGCTCCACGCTGCGGACTACCAGCAAGTTCCATGAGCCATCCTTCAAAACACAGGGCCGGAATTGGACAAGGAAAGGAAAACTTATCAGCACAAGCAAAGAAACACGTGCCTTCTTGACACGAAGCCAGCGTCCTCATTTTCTATGAAGGAGCAGCACAGCATGATGGAAGCCAGATACAGTAGCTGTTTAGCTGCTAACAGTGAATCTCCTGTCATGGAACTGGAGGTGGGAGGGGGTTGCGGATGAGGAAAGAGCAGGGGAAGTGCCGTGTGATGTGCCTGGAACCAGTTGCATTTGCAAATTAAACACTGGCAGATGTTGTTGTTGCTTCTGGTGGGATTACTGTTGGAGTTCTACATGGGAATTTTGGAAGCAACCCAGCTACTATCTCATTCCCTAACCCCTCCTTAAGTCACCCCCTTCTTCCTCCATAGCCCTACTGTCTAGGGTTCCCGACATGTAGAAGATACCCATCAGCAATAACAGCAGCTTAGACTTCGTCAGCACTTCCTATGGGCCAGGGTTATTTCTATGCACTTAGAAATACAGAATTACTGAATCTTCACATAGACCCTATGAGCCACGTACTATTATTATCCAATTTTATAGACAGGAAATTGAGGCACAGAGGGGTTCCTCCGTGAATGAGTGAATTCATGAGTTCAACTGCTGGTACCTCTAGCACTGTAAGATAAACCACATAAATAAAGGGCTTTGAGTCAAGTTGGAATAGCTGAGTCATTGATTACAATTCAATCATTTGCTAATTACAAGAAATATTAACTATAGAAAATAAAAAATAAAACTTAACTGTGTAATTAGTGGTAGTATTATATCACTGCTCAGAAATAAGCCTTTTTTATTATAGAAATTATTTCTTGTAACATTTTTAATGTAGAAAATCTTTTATCTTTCGACAAAAATACCCTTTTTGTTAAACCTGAGACTAGAACCACACTGCATGTGACTTTACATCATACCTCTTCCATGTATATTGTATTTTGGCGTTAGAATTTTGAAAATAGGATTTTAAGAAAAGGATATCAAAACGTAACATCTTGGACAATCTCAGATGATTTTAAGGCTGTGATTAATTATCTACTTGTAAAAAGTTAACTCTTGCAAATTATAAAAGCAGGGGTGCTGGGGTGCCTGGGTGACTCAGTTGGTTAGGTCTCTGACTCTTGATTTCAGCTCAGGTCACGATCTCAGGGTCGTGAGATTGAGTCTCTCTCCCTCTCCCTGCCCACCCCCCTGCCCCCTGCCCACGTACTCACATACACGCTCTCTTTCTCAAATAAAGAAATAAATATAAAAGCAGGAATGCTCATTATAGACTATCAGTTTGAAAATTTTTTGAAAAAAATTTAAGAAACGTGTGAGAGCCTTCTATGTGCCAAATCCTGTGTTAGGAGCTTAAGATTCAAGTGGCCAAACCGTTGTCTCTGCCCTCAAGGGACTGTCTAGTGGGGAATAGAGAACAGTAGACAGAAAATCATAATAATAGAGGGGTAAGTATTGCTATAGTGAAAACAGCCTCCTCTTTCCACTGCCAAACTCCAGCTGTCTGCTAGCATCTGGACCTGCCAATTCTCCCTTTCTTCTTATCTTGTGTTCCAGATGCCATCCAACTTCTCTTCTACCCAAGGACTTCCCTCTTGCAGTTGTTCTCTCTCCTTGCCATACCACGTATTGTTTCCTTTCTACTGAATCATTCCCACTGACATCCAACATGCTTAAGTGTCTTCCCCTGAAAAATGACACAGCCTCCCTTGGTCTTCTGATCCCCCCCACACACCACCCCCTCTCTTTGCATGCTATCCCTGTGAAACTCTCAGTCCTTCCTGTCTTCACTTTGTCAATCCTCACGTTCTCTTCAAACCACTCCAACTGGGCTTATGTCATCCTGCTTTGTTGAAATGGTGCTTACCAGTCTGATTAACCACCAAGATTTTTGCCAAATCCAACAGTCACTTCTCTGTCCTCATTTTACTCAGTGCTGGTGGCCACTGACGCAACACACCATTCCCTTGTTCCTGAAATCCTATTCTCTAGAGTTCTGTGGTACCCCATACTTTCCCACCTACCTCGCTGTCTATTCCTTAACACTCCCTCTTGAAAGTTCTTCTTTCTTGGTCCTATTTCTGATTGTTAGAGTGTCTACTACTCAATCTTAGGCCCTCTTCTCAACTGGCACTCTTTCCCATATAAGATGCCTTTATGACTTCTTAAAACTATACCTCCAAATTTGCTTTTCTCCTCTGAGATCCAAACCTATATATATACATACATACATACATACATACATATATATATATATATATATATATATATATATATATATATATATATATATAAATAAAATCTCTTGACTTGGATGTTGAATACATATTTCAAACTTAATATGCTCAATCCAGATACTTGGGTACAACTTCTTCCACACCCTCATCACCCCAAACCCACTCTTTTCTCAGATAATCCATCCCCCATCTAGTTGCTCAGGTCAAAACCCAGCGGCCATCCTTGATTCAGCTTCCTTCTCCTCCCATCTCTGATCCCTTCAGCAAATCCTGCCAGTGTTTCCACCAAATTATACCGTAAATCCTACAACTTCTCACCATGTCCAGAACTGCTACACTCTCAGCCCAAAGCTCCCTGGCTGGCTCAACAGTCTCCTAATTGGTCTCATTGGTTTCAGTCTTGCCTATTCCTCGTATGCTAATCAGACTGTTCTTTTAAGAATATAAACACTAATCTATCATGGCTATGCTTAAAACTCTCTCATGGCTTCCTACTGCAATTAGAAAAACAATCCAACTTCTTCACCACAGTCTATGAGGTCCTTCATGAACTGGACTTTATCACTGTCCCCCCCATTCACTCTGTTGTAGCCACACTGATCTTGTTTTTTCTTGAAGGAGTGAAAAACACTTCCACCTCAGGACCTTTGCACTTGTTATTCCTTTCCAGAATGTTTTTCTGTAGTTGCAGCTGCTTCTCTCCCAACTTCCAGGTTTCTTTACAAATGTCCTCTCCTCAGGGATACCACTTCCTGAACATCTCAGCTAAAGATGCCCCACTTTAGCTCATCCATCCTGACCCAATTACTGTTTTTCTTTATAGCATTTATTCCTACATGAAGTTATTTTATTTACATAGTTTTTAGCTCCTTCTTCCCCTCCGGAGCACTGATTCCATGAGAATGAACTTGACTCAATCACCACTGTATTCTCAGCATCTAGAACTGTGCCTGACACTTAACGGTTGCTTGATAAATATGTATTAACTATTGAATAAAGGACAGAAGCAACAAGATATAAAGAGATGGCAAAATGCTATGAGCATTTCAGTTTTGGAGCATCACAGAGAAACGGCATTTCTAACCCCATTGTCCAGACTGGCAACTTTTAATATATTTACCTCTAGTTATTTTTTCATGTCATATACATTAAAACAGGATCATATAGTATGATTTATTTTGCAGACTCATTTTTAAATTTGAAGTTATATCATGGTAGATTTTAAAAATATATTTCCCTTCAGTATTTTTAATATGCCAAAACTTTTTAAATAAAATTAATAAACTTTTATTTTTTAGAGAAGTAATAGATCCACAAAAAATTGAACAGAAAGTAGAGATTTTCCATATGCACCCTGTCTGCATGCATGCATAACTTCCCCTACTATGGACCTCTTACATCAGAGTGCTACATCTGTCATAATCAATGAACCTACACTGACACATCATCAGCACCCATAGTCCCTAGTTTACGTTAGAGCCTACACTTGGTGTGGTACATTCTATGGGTTTTGGCAAATGTATAATGTTGTATATGCACCATTGTAGTATCACACAGAATAGTTTCACTACCTAAAAAATCCTCTGAGCTCCACCTACTCATCCCTTCCTCCCTCCAACCCATGGCAACCAACTGATCTTTTTATTGTCTCCATAGTTTTGCCTCTTCTAGAATGTCATGTAGTTGGAATCATACAGTATGTAACCTTTTTGGATAATAATGCTGTACATTTTAACATTAAGGCTACACTGTATTATAGAGCCTTGAAATGGACCATGAATATTTTCTCTTTATTTAATGTAGTCTTAAAACAATTTTCAATGAAGATGTACTATAATTTATTTCATTATTAATCTATTTTTGGATATTTAAAACATTTCTATATTTCAGAGGTAGAAAAAACCACCATGGGGAGATACAGTCTGGGCTGAGTGGACTTCTAGAAAGCACCAGTCCTGCACTAGAATCTGTCACTCAGTAGCTACAGGAGCTTAGACAAGTTTTGGCTTAAC
Organism: Zalophus californianus; assembly: GCF_009762305.2. NCBI lineage: Eukaryota > Metazoa > Chordata > Mammalia > Carnivora > Otariidae > Zalophus > Zalophus californianus. The sequence goes on from NC_045598.1 coordinate 130,441,994, forward strand.
CCCCCAAGCTTCACTAAGCTCCTCCATCAAATGGAGATAATGATGGTGCTTCTATCAGAGAAACCTCACGGTATTAAGTGGGAATAATGTACGCAAAGCATTCAGAACAAGTGGTCATTGAATGCTTATCACTACTTTGTCAGTTATCTGTCTACAACTCTCCTTTCTTAGAACAGAAGCTAAAAGTAGAATTACTAGGAAAAAAAAAAATCAGCACACTAAGCTCCTGAATACATATTATCAAACTGCTTTTCTGAAAACTTGTACCACTTTATATCCTTATCAGTAATGTTCACAAGTATTTATCTTACTGCACTGAAGACCATTTTACTGATTTAAAATCTTTGCTCATAACATTTCTGATTACCAAAAGTGAACCCTAACATTTTTCCTTTTTGTGTGTGGACAATTTGAATGTTCTTCTCTTGCAAATAATCTGTTCAATGTTCTTTGCTCATTTCTTCTATTGAGCTATTTCTTTCTTATGTTTTTCTTAATGAGTTGACATATTAATTCCTTATTTTATTAATTAAAAAGTTTATCTTTTATCTATGGCTTTCAAAAATAGTATTTGTTTTCTACCCTGATTATAAAAGAAATAAGTATATTTTACAGAAAATTTGGAATATACAGAGAAGCACAAATAAGAATAATAAATCCCCAAGTTCCAGATATAATCAACGTTAAAATTCTAGGGTGTATCTTTCCATATATTTTTTGTTCTTCCATTTATTTTGTAATTCAATATATATCTACTGGGTCCTTCCATTGGGCCAGATCCTCTGCTAGAAAAATAGCAGTTGAATATATTATACATAGGACATATAATTTTTTTAACAGAGTTGACAGCAAATTATGTATGCGTCTATTCCTCAAAACAGTGCTTTTTAAAAATGAACACTTTACTGAAAAAATATATATTACAGCTCGATGAATTTTCACAGATGGAATACTCATGTAACCAGCAACAAGGTCAAGAAACAAAACTATCAGAATTTCATAATTCAGAAATGTTTATTATTATAAATACTTGCCTTTATCTCTGATCAAAGTAAAAAGTCTAGATGTGAAATGCGTGCAGTTTTTTTAGGCTCTTGAGGCTTAGCACCAAACAGCTACCCAAAAATTTACTTCCTGTAAGCAATGTGAAATCTCTTTTTGATCTACCTATACCTTCTCTTTTATTCTTTTACATTTTAACTCTTTAATTGATTTATTTCTGCATACAAGTTGAATAATCCATTCCTTCACTATTAATTTGCTTGGATTAATTTAAAACATACAGAAGTTTTCTAGAAGTTGGGGCTGCATCTGAGCGATCGTTTCTCCCCATAGTTAGTCCAATGCCAATGTAGGCCAACACAAATCTTCATATCATTGTAGAATTACAAAATATTTAATATTTGGTTGAGCTGGATGCTATTACTTTTTGTCAAAAACTTCTAGGTATCTTTGCCTATTTATCCTTTCAAATGGACTTTAGGGACAATTTTACAAAACTGTTAGAATATGTTACAAAAAAAGAAAAGGAAAGGAAGACATCTTTTATTCAAATCTTTCTTTAGATCTCTCAGTAAGATGTCAAAGTTTTATTCATATATTTCTTGCAAGAACTTCTGGCATAGGTTACTCCTTATTTTTCCTTTTCTTGAATTTTTTGTTTTGGTGTCACTATTACTGCTGCTACTTTAAAATTATAAATAAAATTTTTGCATGTCTGGCTATAATAGAAGAAAGTTACTGATTTTTTAATTTAATTCTATAATCCTTCACTTTTTTGAGGTGTATTATAAATTCTAAGACTATTCTGGTAGATTCACTTCAGTTTTCTATGTATATCAAATTTTCTGCAAAAAAAAATCATTTCTATCTCTTTCATTTCATTATAGCTTATGTCTTATTGTGCCTCAAATTCCTAGAATAATGCTGAATAATAGTGCTGACAAAGCATTTTTATTTTTTTTTCCTTTTGTAATGACAATGTGCCTCTTTTATTTTACCGCTAAGTACAATGTTGGCTGTCAGTGTAAAGTAAGTATCTTTTATTATGTTAAACAGCTATATATACTTTGACTGCTAACTTTCAAATAAACTCATAATTAAGCCGTTGACTATACTTTTGTATTTCTATTTCTTATTTCAGATAAAAGATGACAGAATCTTGTAAGAAAATGACATAGGAAGAATACTTAAAATTACTCATTAGTAATAATAATAAAATATGGACATTGCTTTTTTTCAGGCACCAATTACATCATTAAATTCAGTATTCATTTATTATGTCTAATAATCATTCGTTACTTGAAAACTATAGTTTGCCCTCTACACTGAGAGTTCTGCTATTACTCTTGTCCACTCAGGAAATGGAGAAGGCCAAACAACTGAACCTTAAAACACAGGAAGGTAAAGTCAACTCTATTGTCTTCCATGGGGGAAGGAAATAGAAATTGCTATTCTATTCTAATATAACAGATAAGAATTCAGTCTAATTCATTTAATAGTCAAAATGTAGAAGGCAATATTTTGGGTGTTGTGAAGGATGCTCCTGGGAGTTTAAAAAATGTGATCCTCTATGTTTGCTAAATTTATAAGGAGAAAATGAGTATACGAAAGCCTTTTCAGCTACAGAGCTGAAAACAACAAGTGGCACATTTGTGTATGTGTATATGTGTATGGGTATGTTTATGTTTGGAATATATGGATCTGTGCACACATTTTCATATAGCGGCTCTTGGCTTGGGGAAGGGACTGAAAACAGAAAACAGCTCAAGCTCTTCGTGAAGTGTCCTCTCTCTGCAAGCACCCACAAAACCCTTGCAGCAGAGAACCAGAGTTTCCGGCACCCACCACAAAAGCTGGACTGTGGGCCTGAGAGTTTCTTCCTATGTATGGAGAAAGGGCACTTTCTAGGTGAATTCTATTTTTCAACTCAAATCAACTTCTGAATTAGTTTAAATCTTTACACTTTTGGAAACACAAGCATTAGATCACTACAAGAAGGCGTCACTTGAACTCAAAGCTACCGAGCATTGGCAAGGTTGATACTTTGAAGACAGATTTTTTTTTTCCTAGCTAAAAATAAATTTATAAACAACATGTATTAAAATAATTAACAGATGATAACCTAAGGTTTGGAGTAACAAAATATTACTACAATTTTAAAGACTGAATTAAACCAAGGGGCAAACTAATTTTTTTGCTTTATAAAAAAATCATTATGGGGCGCCTGGGTGGCTCAGTCAGTTAAGCATCTGCCTTTGGCTCAGGTCTGATCCCAGGGTCCTGGGATCGAGTCCCCACAACAGGCTCTCTGCTCAGCAGGGTAGTCTGCTTCTCCCTCTTCCTCTGCCCCTGTTCATGCTCTCTCTCTCTCTCTCAAATAAATAAATAAAATCTCAAAAAAGAAAAAAAAAAGAAAAAGAAAAATCATTACAGCTCCCTTCCTTTAAACCATGGCATTATTTAGAGACTATTTCCAGCTCCTTTCCATGGCCTTTGACTCACCAAATACAGACTGACCTCTCCTGACACGAGAACCTTCTATCCCAAGGCTTTTCTTAGTGGAAAAGGTGAAAACAAGGGGATACCAAGTGCAGGTGCTTAAAAATCAGATCTGGGACAGGAATCTATTTAGCAAAGGCCCAGGAAAGGCCTGAAATATTCATGCGACTCCTGACACCAAGGAATCATCTGGACTGTCCCCACTACGCAACACACTAGGAGAAGGAGCATGCTCCAATGTAGCTTCACACTTAACCAGATGAATGTGGCGTGTACAACACCTGCATGGGAGGACGGAAGGGTGGGGAGTGTTCCTGCTACTTCCCAGCCCTGATTCCTGCAGTTGGGGAGTAGGGACTGGGAGCAGAGGCTCTTGAGGGCCACCACGTCAACAACACCAGTTATGATGGACACCATCATGTCAGTGAAAAGATACTACTTAATGCCAAACAGAGATGGAAAATTCACCATAAGCTTGCACCTTATTTTTATTTACTTATTTCCATCTCGATGAAATATTTTCCTCAACTGTGGAAAAATCCAGCAAGAGAACTGATCAGTGGCAAGTTAAACTGAAACATTTATCGTATGTGAAAGGCCTTTCCTCACTCTGTTTGCAGGTTGCCTTTCAATAAAAATCCAACAGAAAGAACACTTTCTCCATTGACTTGGAAAGAGTCCTACTTTACTAAAGAAGCTGAGGGGGGAAAAAAAAAACACCTCTAGTTCCATACTGTCATTCATAAAAAATGACTTCCATATAAGCATCATTGTATTGCACGCGGAGACCTTTTGGTAAAATGATATGCAGGACGTTAGTCAGACTTAGAAATAGGAAAGCCAGAAGTACACTATGGAACTAAAGTCTAAACCCTTCTCTGGTGGGGGAAGATATTATTTCCTTTGATAATTATGTCTCCCTGTCACTCCTGTTTCTTGACATGTCAGATATTTTTAATGGTACAAAACCCCCAAATTTCTCCTTTTTATTATCCCGAGTGTCAACACAACTAATTTAAATTGTGATTGCTTTTATTAAAAAATGTTACTAAATGATAGGTGACAGACAAGACTTTTAGAACCAAAAATGATTAACTTTATTTTAAAAATACAATTAAGATATTTCTAAATTATTTTAAAATGATATCCTAAATTTCCTAAATAGTATCCTAATAACGGCTTTAAGCACAGAATACAAGATAATACAAGAATTGTTACTGAAAGCCTCTCACGTAGTGTGTTTCATTATTCAGAATCTCTTACAAGCCAGAACTGTGAATTAACCAAATTATACAGAGGGGTGGCTGGCAAAAAGTTAACATTTTAAAAGAAAGTGAGGCCAAACGTCAACAATTGGAGTTCAGAAATCACACTTTAAGCTAACCAATAGATCATTAATCTCCTTGAAATTACTTGTATCGCTAAAAACATGTAATTTAAATATGCTAAAATATCCATGTCCCCTATCGCAGCACATTGCTTATTAGAGTGTGAAATCAAGCATTACCACACCATTTCTGCCTGATGAGATAATTTTGGTTTTCTTGGGAATATAATGCCAATACATTTATTTTTCCCAGGAGATAATTTTGCTTTTTATTTTGAAAGAAACAAATATTTTGACCAGTCCCAGGTTTGTTACATTAGAAAAATATAAAATGAAAGATTGAAATAAGTATAAGAACCAATTTATTTTTAAAATATCGGGTAAATCTAGAGCAAGTAAACAATTTTCAAAGACAGGCTAAATGGATATTTCATTGATACTTTTGCTGACACCTTTATATTATTCTTGAGAAAAATAACTTAAAATCAACTTTTGTAAGGTTATAAGTCTAAATAATGTTTCTACAATTGATTTTTATATTTGGTTTATTCCTTTCTCTATTTTACATAAGGAGGAGTCCTTAGGCCACAAAACAGAATCAGATATTTTAATGACTGCACAGACACCGCCCCCCCCCCACTTCTTCATTTTCTTTTTGTTTTAATCTGGGCTTATGGAAAAACTATATCCCTTACATCCCTAAGCTTAGAACTTTCAATATGTATTTTTCATGTATTTACCTGAGCACTATTTCACTTTCCATATATAGTTCACTGTGACTAATGTCAGTAAACAAATAAAAATCCAGCTATGTTATACCAAAACCAAGTTTGGAAGTTTTTCGGTCTATATTATCTCGAATTATTACTTTGCCTAACTTCTCACTTTTCACCACATAGTTTTGGCACTGCATAGACCAGCTTTGGCATTTGTAAGAAGGTAGAATTTAAAAGCAATAGCAAATTACTGCTAATTTCTTCTTGATGGGTGCTATTAACACCTATTAACATCAGTAAGAGTAACAAGGTTATATTCAAGACAAAATATCAGCCTACTCTGTATCATTAGAAACAAATGGAAACTTGGGGAAAGAATTTTAACATACTAGTAAAATATGGAATTTTTTTGTGCTGTTCTCTTACGAAGTGAATCACAACCATAAATCAGAAACAGCTTTTGAAAATAAGAATGATTATTAAGCTCTTCTAAAGGCAACTCTGAACTTGTCACTCACTTGGAATATTTCTACCTTAAAAAACAGTAATGCCTTACATGTAATTTCCTTAAGAAAAGCAAACACTTTAAAATGCAAAAAAAAAAATGTATTTTGCCCTAAGTGTAAAAATAAATATTTCACTGAAGAGTGGAAAAAAAATGAAGCACATTTAAATAATTTTATTGCACTGGAAGTTGCCAATTCGTCTATGAGTAGTTTCATTGCAGATGAAAAGAAATCAAAATACAGGACAGATGTTGAACAAACCGCATTTAAGTTCTGTCACACACACGCATTTTTCAAATGATTTTGGCTCATCTATTAAATAAGGTGTGTTTTGCTTGATTTTGAAAAGGGAAACATCAGGAAATATTTAAAGGCCAATTGCTGCCAATTAACTTTGATCAGTAAGAGTTCTAGTTGAATCTTTCAGATTCTTCTCCTGTCTGAAATAACATACATTTATAAAATCTACCCAAACAACAACTTGATGATTAATGCCTGTTGGCAGGCCTACCACAAGCTTGCTTAACAGCAGGATTTAAATAAACAACTGTCTCTATTAAGAAGAGAGTGAAGTGTAGTGATAGTCCTGTGTTCTCATGATGGAGACAGGAGAAACAATATTCGTTATTTTAAGAATGCTGCTAATTGAGATTGCCATGTTTGACAGTGCCCGTAACATAATTAATTAACCATCTTACAAAAGATCCCCCCCGAATTATAACGAGCAAATAAAATCATCCGCAGTTTGATGTAAGAAATTCCAGCAACACCAAAAGCAGAGGCCTGACTGAAATGTTATACAATTGGGCCAACCAGAAAGACAAGCAGCTGACCCAAGGATAAAGGTCTGACCCCTACAGTGTATGCCAGTATCACAACTTTGTGGGATTCGGAAGGTAACCCATCTCAACAGTAATTATGGAGCTGAGCAATCTGTAGTTTCTGATATCCACACAGTTTAATATCTAAGATTCTTGGCATCAAATTTGAATCCTTACCAAGGGTCACATGGAATCTCACCTTGAAAGGCAACAGTCAAAATAAAGCAAAATCAGAAATACAGTGAAGGCAAACATACTACCATATAAGCAATAATTATCTCATTATTCTAGCTATATATTCATGAAATAATAATATCTCATTGGTATTTTCAGACCACTCATCAATTTTCAGACATGCACCAGGAAGTGTGTATACAAAATAATCAGAACTTACTTCTAAGTCATTGAAAAACAGATGTGTGTCTGCCAAGTTGAAAATCATTTCTTCCATTCGTAGTCCAAGGGAAACTGATGTAGGTGGATCCTAAAAGAAAAATTTTTCAGGTCAAGAACATATATACTTCAGGTTCATGGAATATAGTGTTACAATAGGGGGACTCGGGATGGAGAATGGCTGAGAGCAAGAAACTCATCGGTAGGTTGGGGCTCCAGCAGCTTTTGGACTACATGATCCAACTCCAGGGCGCAGACTTCAGGGGCTTATTTAATAAGTGACCCAAATGTTGGTGGCACTTTGCATAATGAAGAAATAATCCGCTGCGTAAAATATTACAAAAATATAAAATCTAGGGTCACTTAGACATATAAAGTAGAGGAGATTTAGTTTCATATGTCTGTTTCAGGAGCAAGAAAGTCAGTGGCTGGAGAAGGCATTATTTATGTTATGCCACAACCCGTTAAGAGTAACTAAAAGCATTGCTACAAATAGGGGAAAATAGATACAATATAGATTAATTTCAGAGGGGCAATAAATACTATTTCTACTCCAGATGATAACTATCATTATTTCTTATTTATTCAGACTGCCTGCCAATTTTGAGTATACTCATAGTAGGAAGTGATGGCCATTCTGACCACCTGGCACCATGCCCAGCTCAGGGAGCTGATCCTGACATTCATGTGACACTATCCCATTATCAAATAGCCAGTCCCATACACAAAGGGGAATATCAGCATTCTGAAATGTACAATGGCTTCCATCCAAAACTTCAAGCCTTGGACACTAGTGATGAGCAGTCTGTCTGTCTCATCCAACCCATATCCGGAGGACATCTACTGGCACTGAGATGAACTCAGGGGCTATGGAAATATTTGCAGTTTTTATGGTGTTAGTGTTTTGATAATGTATCAAATCCAGGAAACACCATGGTTTGTGGTGAAGACCCTGCATAATAAGCGAGGAATGAAAAAATGTCCGTAAAGTATACAACGATGTGATGTGAGTTTTTGAAGGTTTTACTGGCATTCTAACAACAATATTGGCTTTTACAACTATGACATTTAAACATTTTCAAACAATAATTTCTGAATACTATTTTATTCTTACAGCAAACCTTTGGAATAAGTACAGAATCCACCTGTATCATCGTTTAACTAGGGAAGTTTTAACTGGAGAAATTATGGCTTCACATGTCACCTACCTGTTGGCGTACACCCTGTGTATCTACACTGTCTGGCATAAACCTTGTATGTTTTGTGTATTGTCTTCTGAGCACACTACCTTCATTCCAAAGCTCAAGACTTGTCTGTGTCCTGCCCCCTGCTCTCCATGTAACTGTAATCTATCAAGCCCTTGAGTATTGACCTCAAGTATCATCTCCTCACGGACTTCAGGAAGGAGCAGGAAGCTCTGGAAGAAGAGCTCTGGATCCAGGCTCCAGGCTTGACCTCTGCTCTCCCACTTTGGTGTCCTTACCTCCTTGATCTTCAGTTTGCTCATCTAACAAATCAGACGGCTAACTGACAAGCACTTTGTTCTCACGTACAATTAAAAAAAAAAAAAAAATTTCTCGTCTCCTAATTGGACACAGTCATACCCGTTGGTACACCTTGGAGAGAGCCGGAGCCTGGGACAGAGGGATGTGGGCGGAGACTGGTTAGCTATCAGGGCCAATCAGCTGGCCAGGTAGGAGGAGTCAACCCCGCCCCTGCACCGCCCACTCCGCTGGCACTGCCCACACCCTGCCAGCAAGCCAGTCGTCTACCTTTCAGGAGTCGCAGAGGAGGGACAGCTGAGGGTTTGGGAAAATAGGGCAGGGTGACATTGCTGGTCTCAATTCCTGTCTCTTCCGGCTGACCGACAGTGGCAAGGAGGCAGAAGACACAGTGTTGCCAAAAGTCAGGGGTTAGACGGCAAAGGGGCAAAGCAAACACCCCAGGGTTTATAACAGGGCAGAGGGGAAAGAAAGAGAGACGAACTGAGTGTTCAAGAGCTGGGTAGGGAAGAACAACTAAAAATACTTCCCTCAGATTTCCTGTTTGATGAGTCCTATTCCTTAGCATTCTTTAAATTGTCCCTGCTTGGGGCGCCTGGGTGGCTCAGTCGTTCAGCGTCTGCCTTCAGCTCAGGTCACGATCCCGGGGTTCTGGGATCGAGCCCCGCATCGGGTTCCTGCTCAGCGGGGAGCCTGCTTCTCCCTCTCCCACTCCCCCTGTTTGTGTTCCCTCTATTGCTGTCTCTGTCTGTCAAATAAATAAATTAAAAAAAAAATCTTTAAATTGTCCCTGCTTAATACCACCTAAAATCCATGGATTTTGTAGGTTGTAGAAGAATTAAAAATAGTTCACAAGTAAAGAGAAACTGTCACTGAATCTTAGTTTTATAAGAAATTGCTGACTCACTTGGATTCCCAATCAGTAAAGTGTGCTGGAAAAAGCAAATGCTCAAATAAACCCTAGAGCAGAAATAACTAGAAGTTCAAACAGCTGTTTCTAAAACAAAACACCTGACTAAGGTGTTTACTCCCTCTAGCTCAGGCTAATAAAAATACACTGACTTCTCTCATAACCACGGCAATGAATCTTTTTATGTGGCAAGGTGGAAGAAACTCACCACATTTATTTAATTGCCAATTCTGGAATTTATGTGCCATGGTATTGTTACTTTTGAAAAAGTTTGATTTCTCCTTGATAAGGTTGCTTCCTTATACCACCATCAAAAGAATTACTCCATTGTTTGTTAATATATAGCATACTTTAACTTTACTTCATAAATTACAGTAATGACTTGCTAGTCGGAATACTAATAAATTTTAAAGGCTTGTTCAGTCTTGTGGTCAAATACAACACAGATGTTGGCCTTATTTACCTTTTAATGTTTTTCTCCTTTGTTATCAGCTGTCCTTCCATAACAGTTTTTATACCTGCCTCTCCACAGTACTGTTATGAACCATTTACTACACCGAAATAACAGTTTGACAGTGAACTGGAATGAGAGAATTTTAGAATAGGAAGGGGCTCTAGTTGAGAACACTGTTTCTCAAACATTCCATGGTCAAAAATACACTTTACACAATGATCTAGTATTCTCTCTCTCCTTCTTTCTTCCTCTCTCTGTCCCTCTTTCCCCACTCCCCCGTCTGTCTCTCCCACAAAAAGAGCTGAAATATAAATTTGTCAAAACAAGGCGTTACCCACTGTGTGGAGTGCACTCTGATAATTTTCCATTTCATGGCCCCCTAATGTATCAAGATCTATAGTTTGAAAAGAAGAGCTCTAGAGTATACCCACTTGTGATTTTAGAGACAGGGAAACAGGGTTGCAGCAGTACTGTGATTTGCTTGTGGTACAGCGCTGGCTGGCAGGGCGCACAGCCGCCTCACTCAGAGTGGTTTACTTAAGAGGAAACTAGCAGAAGAGCAAATAGATAACCGTGTTCATAGGTTTGCTTACACTGGAATTCTCATTTTGAGGTGAAATTTATTTTATAAAAATCTCGTAATACTTTCAGATTTTTCAAATATGTCTGATACAAGTCAAATGTGACAAAAGCTAACATCGAACAGTTAATAAATTAGTCATAGCTTGATGGCTTATTTTGGCATATTTAAAGGAAGAAAAAACCCACAGTTTTTAGACCAAAGCTGAGACATTAAAATCACCACGTCTTTGGCTTAATCTTACTTTTCTTGTGCTTTGCAATAACAAATTCCATAGCAGCAGCTATAAAATGGTTGCTTTTATAAAACCATTTTTTTTTGTTATATCACTTTTGAAAAATTATTTAGAACTTTGCCTCCACTTCCAAGAAACATGTCATTTAAGTAAACCTTGTTGCCAAATGTCTCCATTTTTTTCTGAACTTGCCCCTCTGTGGCACTTGTCACTGTTGTTCAATATCTTCTTGACACTTCTCCTACCTGGTGCCTATAACATCATTAATATTTTTTGAGGTATCTTTCTAGAATCTGAGTACCCATCATCGATCCCTTAAATGATATGGGCCCCTGGGACTGTCTTATCCATTCCTCACTTTTGGGGTCTGCCTTACAGATGCCAACACACTCATGGCTTCAACCATCACCCCACTCCCTTCTACTAAATCTTAGATCTCAACTGTAGGCCCACATATCAATTACCTGGGGGTCATTTCTAGCTGGATGTCCCATATAGCATCTGAAACTCAATGTGCTGCAAGTTGGATTCATCATAGTTCCTCTGGAAATCTACTCTTTTCCTTCTTTAGGAGAATGGCAACCTACCAGCCCCAAACCTTGGCATGATTTTAAAGAGCCTCTCTTTACCCCACGTCAAATCAATCATGACATCTTGCCACTTGGATCTGGAATTTATGCCTTCCTTATATTCACTACCTCTGCCTCCCGCCCCCCGCACCGCCCCCAGCCATTGCCTCCTCTGTGGATATCTGTGATAGTCTTCTTTCCTGGGCTCTATGCCCAGGCTCTCACTATGACAATGTCACTCTCCCATTTCTTTTAGAAACATCCAAACACTTCAACAAGTACTAAAGGCCCATAAGTGTCGACTATTGCTTACCTCCCTAACATGTGAGCAATTCATAGTTTTTCAAACTATTTTTTTTTTTAATATTGAAATCTTTTCTTCAAAAGACGACTAGGCAGAGGCCTTATATGAAAGAGGGGGGTCTTTCAGATGTCCATTGACAGATGAATGGATAAAGATGTGGTGTGTATATACACACGTGCACACACACACAGGAATATTACTCAGCCATCAAAAAGAATGAAATCTTGCCCTTTGCAATGATGTGGATGGAGCTAGAGTGTATTATGCTAAATGAAATAAGTCAGAGAAAGACAAATACCATACGATTTCACCCATGTGGAATTTCAGAAACAAAACATATGAACATAGGGGAAGGGAAGGAAAAATAAAATAAGAGGAAAACAGAGAGGGAGGCAAACCTAAGAGATTCTTAACTACAGGAACAAACTGAGGGTTGGGGGATGGTGTAATTGGGTGATGGGCATTAAGGAGAGTGCTGAAAGTAATGAGCACTGGGTATTATTTGCAACTGATGAATCACTAAATTCTACCCTTGACACTAATAATACACTATATGTTAATTGAATTGAAATTAAAGAAATAAAAGGAGGAGCTCTGATAGACATTCCCACCAAGGCCCTTAAAAAAAAAAATGAGGGCAAACAATCAGTCTCTCTTGGTTACCCACATTAGTATGGTGAGGCCATCGCCCCCTCATCAGTTAAGAGTCTCATCCCTGACTTTTCCCAGCCTGGCTCCACTGGGTACCATAGCTGCGTGTGCTCTTGTCTAAGGAGGGCAGAGCCATATCCCCACATCCTTCTCTATATCCTTGGGACCTAGCACAATATGCCTGGCACAGAGCTTTTGCAAAGTTTGGGGGAATAATAAATGAATGAAAAGCAATAAATAGAGTATTTAAAATAATTCCAATGAAAAAAATTAAATCTGATCTTTAGTTAATTGTTAGCATTCAGTATTGGTTAAAAAAAATTCCTAGATACCTAGCTTGGGAAAAGAAAAACAAAAACCCAGACATTTGAGTCCTACAATGATTCTATCTAAATAATATAGTATTAAACATATTAGGAATGCCTGATTAATTGGTACCTGATGAAAGAGCAGCCCATTCTTAGAACAGCTGCTTATAAAGCCTTACTTATCTACTTACTTATGTGGTAGATAAGATTAGCATAAGATCAGCATGCAATTATTTATTTTTCTTAAATTCAGTAGTGGTATGCATTACAACATTCTGCAAAATATATTCTTAGGTGTTCCGCAATTCAGTTCCCTAGTAAAAATTGAATAGTACAGTGAAGAGGCTCAAAAAGAGAAAATACAGTCAGATACTTTATCTTTTTTCTTGGTTTACCAAGAAACAGTGTCAATTTACTATAGCTTTTATGCCCAGGACATCCTGAGTGGAGACCTTCTTCTCAAGCTGTTCCTTACCAAAGCAAAACAAACAGCATCCAACATCCCACATACACACAGAGAACTAAATTTAACTCTGCTCCTAAATTATTTTGATAGGATATTAAATTGCAAATGTATGCTTAAAGTCATGGAAATAAAGTGAAGGAACTTGTTGTAATGTGAGGCTACCCCCCCATTGCATGTTAAGTCAAAGACGATTATGTCTACTAAACAGAAAGCAGCATTTAGCTGAAAAATTAAATAACAATGAAATCTGCTGAGGACAGACCCAGGCCTAAAACAACGGTTTTGCTTTCATCCTTTATCAAGTGATCTTTAATTATCTCACTGCCTCAAGATCTTTTCCTCCTGTTTCTGGGACACAGAATGCCCACAGAAACTCAAGTTGTCATCATCTTATGCTGAAATCACCAGCAGCATCCCTGGCCCATTGTCATTTTTTTGTTTCTTGATTATTAGTTTTTTTTTCAGCTTGATGACTGCTATTATACTAGATGTTCATGTCATGAAAATGCTTGAAAGAGAAAAAAGAAATTCTAGATAAAATTAGTACACGGAAGGGCTGAAATGCCATTAAATTCAGCCTCTAGAGAGATTTGTGTCTGTTAGTCCTGAATTCACATGTTGAAAATCTATAATCCGTTTTTTTTTTTTTTAAGATTTTATTTACTTATTTGACAGAGAGAGACAGCGGGAGAGGGAACACAAGCAGGGGGAGTGGGAGAGGGAGAAGCAGGCTTCGCGCTGAACAGGGAGCCCGATGCGGGGCTCGATCCCAGGACCCTGGGATCAGGACCCGAGCTGGAGGGAGACACTTAACGACTGAGCCACCCAGGCGCTCCTATAATGTGTTTTGAATAAAGGAAAAGAGTGTCTGTGAATACATGTGGGTATTAGGATAGCAGAAGACTAGGGTACGGCCTCTTGTCACCCTGTTTTCAAAGATGAGCTACAGCATTTGATAAATTATCAGGGTCTTTAAATATGCAATCCATAGCAATTTAGAAATTTGATGTTACTGAGACTCAGCCACCAGATGAAGACACTGTTGTTCCTGCAAGCCTGTTCCATTTGCTTCTAGGCGTCAGTCAAGGAGCTCTTTTAGGATGACTAGTAATGAAACTCCTTGTACAGTGCTTACGATGTGGCCATCCAGCTCACCTCTTGACAGAACGAGGTCTAATACTAAACCAGGTCTAACACAAGGCATTCTCAGGGCAACTCCTTCACTGCATGGGACAGAAATTAAAGGTGTTCCTTCTAAAATAATTTTGTTCATGACCTGTGGGCAAAAAACTCTTGCATGAAAGGGCAGAAGAGCATCAGAAATGCACATGCTCATAATGGTCACACCACAAGCTTTGCAGTCACAGAGTTTAGACTGGGATTCTAAACTTTGCCAGTGACTAGCTGTGTGGTGGTCAAGTTCAGTTACTTCACCTCTGAGCCTCAGGTCCTTCATCAATAAAATGGGAATGAAACTGCTGTATGTTAAAGTTAATTTGGTATTTTAATTTGGTAATTTAAAATTCTGAACATAGTGCCCGGCAAGCCTGAAGCTGCTGTTGGTGCTGCTACTACTACCGGTAGTGGTGATATTTCTACCATTCCTGTCACTACTACACCAAAAGCCATAGGTCAATCCAGGCACGGCACTCCATGTTCCACTACAGAAAGGTGCCTTAACATTCTACACTCAAATTGGATGTGAAGTTCAGGCTATTCAATGATAAGGGTAACCATAAATTCCCCATGCCAAAATTTTTGAGATGACCATGTTTTTAAGGGCACAGTCATCAGTGAAGCTGATTTGCATGGAAGCAAAACTTTTAACACCCAGTGTTACGACTCCCAGGAGGGCCTGCCTTTTATTCTCACAAAAAATAGCAACCAAGCTGTTTGGTACAAAGCTGTTTCTTACCACTAGGAGACATGACCCAACACTAGGAAACCAGCAAAAGATGTTTCATACGCTGAAGATCTAGGAGCTGAGTAGGAGGTAGTGTCATTCAGATAGGATCAAGGCCCTGCACCAATTAAACTGAAACTTCAGGTGTTCTTAAAAAACAAAACAAAACAAAACAACCCATACACACATTACTTGCATACCCAAGCAGTGTGATCTTGACTTAGTCACAAATACCTCTTAGCCTATACCATTAATCATTAAAAGGTCAGACTTCGTGAATAGGCAGGCAAGCATAGTCCAAATCCATTGTTTACAGCCAATTAGCAAATGGCTTGGGGAATACGTCTTGGCAAAATCTTGACCCTGCACAAGTTTAAAAACAAGTGGCTATAGTGATATATGGCAATAATCAGTAATTACTGAGATATGTTACAAATTTAGTTCCTTCAATGTATATAATCCCTGAAAATGCTCAGTGCTCACAAAATGATGCTGTACTCCAGCATTTCAGGTATAACATAATACCTTAGAGAGTTCTTGTTTGTGGTAGGGTTAAAGGATAAATTGTGGAAGCGCTTTAAGAATATCACATGATATATCATTATTAGCTACCATAGTAAGAGAGAAAAGTAGGGTCTTCTAGTATCAGTTCTTCCACAAATAGCAACTCTGATTGAATCAATCATCTGACTGACTCCTGGAAAAATGTATTCCATTCCTCAGCTCCATGATGTGGGCATTCTTTCCCTAATGTAAATAGTTAATTACTTCCAAGTCAAGATAACATTGTACACACATTATAAATAAACCTCTGTTAAATATTATTCTTACACTGAGATTTGCAAGGGAACCACCTGCAGAGAACATGCCTAAGGCTAAACTCAAGCCTTAAGGAGGACCATTGGATTTACCTTTAAAATTAGCTGCCAAGCATCAAGCACATCTATAGATTAATCACATTCATTCACTGGCTTGAAACTGTGTTTGATAAACTAAAATTCACCATGCTACTGAAAAAATAATAAAGAAATGTGGCACCTGCCAGGTTACTCAGCATGAGCCACTGAGATTACCACTCTGTTCACTAGGAGTGACCAGGAAGCCTTAATCAAGCATTTTCAGTAATACTGGAGAGCTATTCAAGAAGAGATACTTGAGAAAAATCTCAAAATTAAGGAAGTGGTTTAGATTCACCTCAAAACTTTGCCTCACCAAAAACAGTTACGGCCTGGGTATTTGCAACAAGAATTGTCATCTTATTTCTGACAGTGGATCTGCTTATACTTGCTGAATTAATGAACTTATGGTTTAACTACCGGTCCCCACCCCCACAACTCTTGAGTTTCTTCCTTCCTAATCAACTATCTTTGACTCAAGGAGAAAGGGTATACAGGATAAGAACATTCTATAATGGATTCCTGAAGGAGACTGTCTAACCAGAATCCTGAAGTGTTAAAAATGACAGTAACCAGACATTATGCATCTCTTACTAGGAGGATATACCCAACTATGAAGTCTTGACCTTCCTACCAAAAAAAAAAAAATCAAACCTCAATCTCATTAAGCTTCTGCGTCTAGCTCCTAATTTGTAGGAAATACAGGGGACAAAAAAATATGTGACAAAGAGACACAATGGGGATGTAATGAAGAAAATTCAGACTACCAGGAAGTGTACAGGACCGATGGTCTGGTTACTTCAACAAAAATACACAACGTAAGGGAAAAAAAAGATCGAGAGAGAATCTACAGATTAAAAGACACTTCAGAGACATACAGTAATAACTTAAAAATTATAAAACCACTGGAGAAAAGACTCTACAAACTAGTAAGAGAAGATAGAAGAAAAGTATCTCAACACAGTAAAGGCCATATACGAGAGCTCACAGGTAACAGCTTGGTCAGTGGTGAAAGCCTGAATGCTTTTCCTCTATGATCAGGAATAAGACAAGAATGCCCCACTTTTGCCACTTCTACTTCATGTAGTACTAGAAATCCTAGCCAATGCAGTTAGGTAAAAAAAAAAAAAAAAAAAAGAAAGAAAAACCATCCAAATAGGAAAGGAGGAAGTAAAATTATCTGTTTGCAAAGGACACAATCTTGTATGTAGAAAACTCTAAAGATTCCACACACATACACAAAAACCTGTTAGAATAAATGAATTCAGTACAGTTACAGGATATAAACTCAACACACAAAATCAGTTTCATTTCCGTATACTAACAATGAACAATCCAGAGAAGAAATTAAGAAAATGATTCAGTTTACAATAGCACCAAACGAATAAAACAGAAATAAACATAACCAAGTAGGCAAAAAGCTTGTACACTGAAAACTACCAAAATGTTGCTGAAATCAAAGACGACACAATAAATGGAAAGACACTCAATGGGAAGACTTAATATAAAGATGCTAATAGTACCCAAAGTGGTTTATAGATTTCATGAAATGCCCATCAAATTCTCAATGGCATTTCTTGCAGAAATAGAAAAATCCATCATAAAATTCATATGGAATCTCAAGGAACTCTGAATAGCCAAAACAATCTTGAAAAAGAACAAAGTTGGGTCTCATACTTCCTGGCTTCAAAACTTATTACAAAGCCACAGTAATCAAAACAGTGTGGTACTGACATAAAGACAGAGACACAGACCAATGGAATATAACAGGGTCCAGAAATAAACTCTTATTCATATGGTCAAATGATTTTCACCAGCAGTAACAAGACCATTCAATGCGAAAATGATAGTCTTTTCAACAAATTGCATTGGGAAAACTGGATATCCAAATGCAAAAGAACAAAGTTGGATTCTTACCCTATGCCATATAGAAAAATTAACTCAAAATGGATCAAAAACCTAAATTTAAGAGTGAAAGTATAATACTTTTGCAGGAAAAGCTTCATGACACTGGACTTGACAGTAACTTCTTGATATTACACCAAAAGCATAAGCAGTAACAGAAAAAAACAGATAAATTAGACTATATCTGAAAACTTCTGTGTATCAAGGAACCCAATTAGCAGAGTAAGAAGGCAACCTATGGGTTGGGAGAAAAGATTTACAACTCATTATCTGATAAGAGGTTAATATTCAGGATATATAAAGAACTCCTACAACTCAACAACAAAAAAACAGTTTGATTTAAAAAAAAAAAAATGGGCAAAAGACCTGAATAGATATTCCTTCAAAGAAGACATACAAATAGTCAACAAGCAAAAGAAAAGATGCTCAGTATCACTAATCATTAGGAAAACATGAATCAAAATTACAATAAGATACCACTTCACACTCCTTAGGATGGCTACTATCAAAAAAAGGGGGAGGGGACAGAAAATAACAAGTGTTGATGAGCATATGGAGAAAATGGAATATTTGTACATTATTCATGAGAACACAAAATGGTACAGCTGAAATGTAAAATAGTATGGTAGTTTCTCAAAAAATTAGGCATAGAATTATTATGTGATCCAGCAATTCTACTTCTGGGTATAAACCCCAAATAACTAAAAGCAGGGTCTCAAAGATATTTGCATTTTAAACCTTTAATTGAAGTATAGTTGACATATTAGTTTCAGGTGTACAAAAAATAAAGCAAAAAAAAAGAAAAAGGTATTTGTACAACCATAAACACAGCAGCCTTATTCACAACAGCTAAATGTAGAAGCAACTCAAGAAGTGCCTAATGCCAGATGGATAACCAAAATGTGATGTACTCATATGAGGGCATATTACTATCCAGCCTTAAAAAGGAAGGAAATTTTGACACATGCACACAACACGAATGAACCTTGAAGACATTATGCTAAGTGAAATAAATCATTCACAAAAAGATGAACACTGTATGGTTTTACGTGTATGAGGTATTTAGAGCAGTCAGAATCATATAGGCAGAAGGCAGAATGGTGGTTGCCAGGTGCTGGGGGCAGGAGAGTAGGAGGAGTTGTTTAATGTATAGACTTTCAGTTTTGCAAGGTGAAAAGAGTTAGGGAGACTGGTTGTCTAACAATGTGAATGTATTTACTACTACTGAACTATACACTTAAAAATGACGAAGGGGGTGCCTGGGTGGTTCAGTCGGTTAAGGGTCCGACTCTTGGTTTTGGCTCAGGTCATGATCTCAGGGTGGTGAGACTGATCCCCGAATTGGGCTCTGCGTGCAACAGGGAGTCTGCTTGAGCTTCTCTCACTCTCCCCCTCCCTCTCTCTCTCTCTCTCTCTCTCTCTCTAAAATAAATAAATAAATCTTAAAAAAATGCTTTAAAAATGACTAAGGTAGAGTTTATACGATATGTACTTTATCACAACTTAACATAAAAATTAATAAGAATTAGAGAAATGTAACTGTTTATTATTCATTTAATAACAAAGAAATTATTATTAATTTGCTCGATAGCTAAAGTACTGGGTATCATCTACTATTTCTAGTCTAAGAAATTCTTTTAATGGAGTCTTAAATACATATGGAAATATATACAAATTAAATGATATATCTGGGATCTGCTTTCAAAAATAATCATAGGACAGAGCAGGGCAGGGGAGGGATGTGGTGAGGTTGCAGATACAATAAGATTAACTAGGATTTGACAACTGTTAATTTAGAGAGGTTACAACGAGTTTCATTATACTATCCCATCTACTTTTGTATACGTTTAGAAGTTAGTATAATAAATAATAAATTTATTATAGTAGTATATTTATTATACTATAATATTTGTTATACTATAGTATTTATTATTTATATTTATTATTTATATAGTATTATACTATAGTATTTATTATATTATACTATAATTAAATATAGAAAAAATATTCACCAAGATAAGACTGGTTGTCTTTTGGTGATGAAACTATGGATATTTATTTTGAAAACTTAAAGCACACTCACACCATACTTTTAAAATGTCAAAAACATTTTTTATAAAAAGTCAAAATTGCAAAAGCCTGGCAGAGTTCCTCAGCATATCACCGTTTATTGAAAAGAAGGCGCTAGGCCTTGCTTGGTAATCCTTACCCAGGCTTAAGTGAGCTTTAGGATATACACAAGAATCTATGTCAGACACTGCTTTGCCTGTATTAACTCTACTAATTTTTATCACATGGGATGTTCTTTTCCAGAAAACCAGGGGAACTTCTACATTTATAATTGAAGCCACAGGACCTCCCTCTCATGCATTGAAGAATGGCCATATCACATTGCAATGCTGATCGGCTGCAAAGGAGAATTCCCAGTGTAATTTAAGAATAGCAGTAACCCTAGAAGCATCTCATTTAGGGCCTCTGGCATTTAGGTTTTGGTTGTACGGCTCCCGTGGATCCTGATTTGTTGTTTTTTTCCTCTCATCCACAACACTACTGTTATCATCTGACATCCTATGATTGGCTATTTCTTACGAGTTAAGTGATTATAGCTACTGGAGGAGAATGCTTGTCACGAATAACACAAGGAGACTTGTTTCTTTTGTAATATTGTTATTCCTTTGGAGATTTTGTGGTTTCACCCTTTGTAGATTTCTAGTGGCATTCCTTCAGAACAGTTGTGCCCCAGTCAAAGACCACTGTTGAAGAGTTACTCCTCTCCCAGCAGCCTCCTTTACTCATTTATAAGCTCTGTGAAGGCAGGGATTGTGGGTAGCACCACTACACTATACAAGTGTATATTACAAATATATACTATATATACACAATATATTATATATACAAATATATACTATAGATATATTTGCTTAATAAATTATGAAAGACTGACTTTCTGAATGACTTGTCGGTGTCAGGCCAGGAAACAAATAGCGTCTCAGGCAGGAGAAGGGTGGGTAGTCAGGTGCATATCTTGGGTACTGTAGCCCCTATAACATAGGAAGTTTTGTGTGTGCAACTTGAGAAGGGTGCCATTTGGTAGTACAATTTTCTGAATTATTTCACCCACAACTAAACTACTGCCAGAAGGATAAAGTACCAAGTGCCTTCTATTATGACAAATTGTTTTGACAGAGTCTTAAATTTGGGGTAGTCCTAGCATGGAGAATACACGTATTAGCAGAGTACCTTACCCAAAGGGACCTCATGGTGAATTCCTCTAGATCCCTGCTGATGGGGGGCAACGGGTAAATTCTTACATGACTTTTGCTTTATTCCAGTGACCAGGTTGAAGTTCATGCTTCTCAGATTATTTTGTTGCCCATTTATGTTGAGAAATATTATAGTTGCAACTGCATTGCTAATTCCATTATTTGTACTTTTTTTTTTTAAAGATTTATTTGAGGGGCGCCTGGGTGGCTCAGTCGTTAAGCGTCTGCCTTCGGCTCAGATCATGAACCCAGGGTCTTGGGATCGAGCCCTGCAGCAGGCTCCCTGCTCTGCGGGAAGCCTGCTTCTCCCTCTCCCACTCCCCCTGCTTGTGTTCCCTCTCTCGCTGTGTCTCTCTCTGTCAAATAAATAAATAAAATCTTAAAAAAAAAAAAAGATTTATTTGAGAGAGTGCGCATGTGTGCGTGCACAGGGGGAGGGGCAGTGGGAGAGGGAGAGAATCTCAAGCAGACTCCCAGCTGAGCATGGAACCTGATGTGGGGTTTAATCTTATGGCCCTGAGGATCATGACCTGAGCCAAAACCAAGACTTGGACGCTCAACTGACTGAGCCACCCAGGCGCCTCTGTACATGATACTTGATCTTAACTATCTTTTAAGTAAGTGCTGCAAAAAATATTTGAAGGGTCATATGCACTCATCCTCAATTCTCACTTCCTAGCTTCAAATGGCAATTTAATCTATTTTTGATGTCAAACATGAACCACCCCCATACCCCCCACCCCCCACCACACAGAATTGAGTCTGATTCAAAATGATTTTCTTAACCCATTTTCATTTACTTTCCCAAAAATTCTACTTCTCGGGGTGTCTCAGAGTGTCCATGGTCGTCCTTTAAGCCTCAAAACAGAAAGTTTAAAGAAAACCTGTTTATCTCTTCTTGGGTTTTTAGAATAGGATCTAGAATGTTTCTTTGAGTATAAAAATAAAAAACTTTCTTCTTTCTCTAGAAATCTTAAAGCTAGCCATTCATCTAACCATAAAAATATCTTCCTTTTATGTAATTGTATTAAAAGATATTTCCCTAGATTTTTACTTTTGATTTAAAAATGTCACAACTGCCAAATATTACATCAGATAATGTACAGTCCAAAGAGAATAACCATGTCATTTCAGTTTTACTATAAAGACAATTAAAAATAGTACCAAATACTAATAAGGAAGCAATTTTTCTTTACTGCTTAGATATACCAGTAAAGCATTAAGAGAAAAAATTGTTCCTATTTAAAACAAAATTTCTTGAAGTATGCTCTATACCCAATATGGAGCTTGAACTCATGACCCTGAGACCAAGAGTCACATGCTCTACTGACTGAGCCAGCCAGGCACCCAAAACTGTTCCTATTTTAAATGTAACTCTGGTTCCTACTGACATACTCTGGGACATTTGCCTTTTTATTCCTTTTCTTTTACTATCTTATTTTTCTAAACTGAAAAGCAAAAAAAAAAAAAAAGGTAAAATAAACCAAGCAAGCGCAAAAAGCAATAGACATTTATCCAATTTAAATTCTTTAAGTTGAGACCTTTAAGAAATATTTTAATACCTAAGTCATTGTTCCAATTTTATTTTTTGAAAGATTTTATTTATTTATTTAGGGGGTGGGTAGGAACAGAGAGGAAGGGAGAGCGGGGAGGAGAGAATCTCCAGCTGACTCCACACTGAGCTCCTAGGGCTTGATCTAAGGATCCTGAGGATCAGGAACTGAGCTGAAACCAAGAGTCTGATGCTTAACCAACTGAGCCACCCAGGCACCCCTACTGTTCCAATTGTAGATAGCCACAGCATTCTGAATTAGTAATTGGGTTCTACAAAGTACCTACGGCGTTGGGGATTTATTTTTCTGAAAGTAAAAAATATATATATATTACTTTTAAATTTTTATCTATTCTATTTTCAATTTAGAAGCACATTTTAAGTATACACTAGGTGTCTTTTGTGTCTCTCTTTTTTGAATGTGTGCCCTATTACATCTATGAGATCAAATCTACACAAACTCCTAGCAATTACTATTCTGCTTTGGATCAAAAAATAGAAATATTATGTTTTTAAAAATGCTGTTAAAGAATTAATCTTAGGCTAGAAAGGGTTACTAGATGATGGTTCAAGTACTTCCAAAGTATGACTAGTTCTTCAGGATATGGTACTTAGATTTTGAATTTGTAGAACTTAGGATACGGTTCCTGAATTATATCTGCACTGATCCTATGTGGGGAGCTAAGCCTCCCTTGGCAAGCAATTACTCGGCTGTAGTGGCCCAGCGAGGTGTGATGCTAACAATGTGGACAGGTTTAGGAGGATTTGTTGGTCAATGTGAAAATCTTGTAAAGTGTGCTCACGTTGACAACACATCTTTGGGCAGCATCAACCACATGAACGCAAAAATACCTGTTTTGGACCCCTTCAACAAGTCCTTATTTAGAATGCTAACCTTGCAGCCACAAACAAGGCCTGGATGTCATTTAAAATAAATTCTCATTCAGGATCTTTTGTTCTGGGGGGAAAGAAGCTGAAAAACAGGAATGGGCACTCTGAGTACAGGAGGGGCCTATCCCCCCCCCTCCCCCACCGCCCCATGCTGGCTGCTCACAAGGGAAGGATTAAAGAGAAGATTAGGAAAATTAGCTTCCTTATCTGAGAGAAGGAAAAAAAAAATCATGCAAAAATGTTATTTCTTTTAAAAAATATCACTGAAAGTGTTATGTAAGTGATCTATGCAACCTGTTCGACCCAAAGTCTCCACTGTTTTCCTTCCACCTGTGTAAAGTCATCAATACCATCAATGGAATATTAACTTCTTACAATTTTAGGAGCTCCTATCACTAAACAGCTGGCACAAAAATGCCACGTTTTAGGAGCCGGGTGTAGTTCTGATGCCAATTAAGGAATAATCTGGATTACCATGAGAGAGTGTATACACGTGAAAAAGAAACCATGATTGAACTACTGACTGAATGATTAAAAACAACCAAACAAAACCAAGCCCAAGCTTGTGGTGGGGCTAATCAGGTCATTTTTACTGATTAGATATGTGACACCCAACTGCTTTAATTTTCTCCTTAAGAGACTCCCTTTCAACATCATGAAAATAATACCCACGTGGAAAGTAAGAAAAAGAGCTTCACCATTCCAAAGATTAATTTTGATTGTGGAGAAAGCCCAATGAATCCCAAACATGGGACAACTGCCAAGAAGTTGTACAAAGTGGGAGGAAAAGAATAAAACCAGAGCAGACCCGGGTTGGCCTCCACGAAAGCCTAAACAGCTAATCCAGTCAAAAAAGACCTATCTAGATTTCATCTGTAACCACTCTCCTATCTCTCCCTTTCCTAGTGTTACAGCCGTTTTCTTCGGCCTTGATTGTTTCCTACCAGGAGAACTGTGATGATCTATTCTGCTATGAGTCTAATCTTCCAAACTGTATAATTCCATCATGTCCCTCCACTGTTTTAATATTGTTCGTGGCATCCCCACACCTACGGTACAAAATCTCCACACTCAACGTTCCCTGCAGCCCCTCCTTTGAGGGCAATGGACCCATGACGCGACTAGATTATGTTCCTGGTGTTGTCAGTTAATAGATGTGCTTCCTGGAGCCGATCATTTAATTTTTCCGAGACCCGGTTTCCCCATCCGAAGAAAGGAACCAGTTGGATAATAAATGTGAAATCGGCGTGTAAACTATACAAGCTCAACAAAGGTATGGTATTTTTATTACCATTTCAATAAATTTTCTGCTACTCGTCTTCTGCCAGTCTGGTCCTCTGAACACATTTCATAGAGCTCCAGCCATTTTGCCTATCTTTTCCCTAAACAGTTATGCTCTGCTTCCACCTCTCCCTCTCTGCTACCTGCAACAACAAAATACTGCCTCTCTGATTGCCCACTCCCTTCTTGGAATCCCCAAGTAAGCAAAAGCTCTTATTGATGGAGTGCCTAGAAGTATTTTTCTAGATGGTGTACCTTGTTTTCCCAGCAGTGCTGTGACTACGTTCATTTTATAGATGGGAAGATCAAGACAGAAGCCAGCGAGACTCAGAGATATAAGGGGGCTTTCCTGAGGCCACAAAACAAGGAAGGTCCAAAGTGGGTGGTGGCAGGCCAGTGTTGTGCATAGAAAGCTGGGATTTGCGCTCATTCACTGCATTCCCTTTCACAGGTCTGCAGAAAAATAAGGCCACATTCCATAAGGTGGCAGGAATACACATTTCACCGCCTGCCAGTTAGGAGGAAAGGGCTAGCAGTGAAAGGGAAAGAGAACAACCGTCAAGTTAAGGACAAAGAAATGAATGGAGGAGGATCTTTCAGCTGGACAGCCCTCTGACAGTCAAAAACACTGTCTTTTTGAAACAAAAAACTAAAGGTAAAAAAACAAAACAAAACAACTTTTGTTTTGAGAGTTTAGATTCTATGTCATTCTGTGGTATCTAAAAGTTGTGTTTGGAACCATGAATTATTTCATCATCTTGGTCTAACTCGGCACTGATATCCAAAGAAGAAAGTAAAATCAGGAAAGCGTGCTCTGGGATTGAACTGGCCACTCATTACTCTGTGACACACCTGTCACGTAGCCTTCAGGCACTGGTCTGCTGCTGTGGAAAGCGTGCTTTGGGTTTCACTCATCTATCAAATAGTTCTTCACTGAGAACCATGATTGCTATTGCCACCTGTCCACCAAAACTGTTTCTTCCTGGACACACAGCCAGGCGACATATGCTTCCCAGCCTCGTTTGCACTGGGCCACGTAAGCAGAGGTGTGTGCCCCTTCTAAGCCTGGCCCATGTAGCCTCCCGTTCATGCTCCCCCTGCGTTTTACCCTGTGGGTTAGAAAGCTGATGACAGTGATCACAGAAGCCTCAGAAGCTAGATGGTGAGATGGCACAACCATGATCTGCACTACCAAACCTTGCCTAAACCAAGCGACCTGGAAGATCCACTCGAGACCACTAACTAAGAAAGAGATAAATTTCTATTGTCATGACATATTGGGCCTATTGGTTACAACCACTGCACCTACCCTAACAAATTCAAGTGGTGTCTTGTGCTTCACTGGGCACCCAGACCCAGACGCACGATACCTGCACTGAGTTTACAATCTAGTTGGCCACAGTGTGCCTGTCACTGAATTGTCCTGATGTCCCAAGGGCAGGAGCCAAATGAATCACCACGAAGTTCAGAGCATGATCTAGAGTAGAGGCAGGCCCAATTTTTCTCTAAAGGGACAGACAATAAAGATTGGAGAATTTGCCGTCCATATAAAGTCTCTGACACATCTTCTTCCTCCTCTCCTTTTTCATAGCCCTTTAAAAATTTAAATAACATTCTTAGCTTGAAAGCCCTATAGAAACAAGCCATAAACCAGATTTGGCCTATGGAATATGGTCTGTCAATTCCTGACCGAGATGTTTTGTCTTGATTTTTAAAAAATCCAAATGGAAGAAAAATATTTCATGATGTATGAAAATTACATGAAATTCAGATTTAGGAACTATAAGTAAAGTTTTATTGGAATACAGATACATTTATTCATTCGCCTATTTTCTGTGGCTGCTTCTGCACTCCTAGGGCAGAGGTGAGCAGTTATGAAGGCATATGGCCCATAAAGCCTTCATTTTTAGTAAAGGGTCAGCTAATAAATATTTCCTAGCCTATGGTCCGGAGCTTCCTATAGAGGGATTATTCTGTTTAAGTAAGCAGATCCTTTACAATCCAAGGAGGACACTGCTACTTTGGTGCCATGCCAAGAATTCAGCATCTAGACCAGCCACCACAGAAGAGGATCATCCCTCAAAAGATTCTGGAGCTTAATGTTTCGCTCTGAAACAGGGTAAGAACAGCAACCTTTACTGGTTAATGGGAGCGTTTGAATGAAATTGGCTTGCTCAACTCCTGTAAATTTTTTCTCTGCTCAATGTCCTAAGTGATTACACTATATACTCACTAGGGAGACCTAGTTGATTTAAATTCATCCTTCTAGAAGTCTGGTGCATTATAAAACAAATGTTTAGACAGCAGATACAAGATCAATCAGTGACATATGCTGTTTTCATTACTGGGTTATTGTTGCTAATAAGACAGAGTGCTGGGCCCTTTAAATTCAAGACACAACTTAGATCTTTCTTCTCCTGGCTTTACCAAGATATATGTGACACAACTGAATTCTTAAAACAATTTGGCAAGTCAAGTCACCAGTTTTATAGATGAAGAAACTGGAGCTCAGTGCGAATAAACAATTTACCCAGGGTCAAAAAACTGAAAAGTCAGAGCTTCGGTTTGAGTCTAGAGCTATATGAATTCAAATCCGATGCCTTCTATCTCCCACTGGTGGATCTCATATTGGTACTTCATAAATTTAAACCACATATTAACACATATTACTCCCTGGCCACTATGCTTCGGATTCAAGGTTTTGTTTTGTTGTTTTGTGTTTTTTTGATAGTCAAGGTTCAACTACATTAAAACAAAACTCGTATTTATTTTATCAGATGTTTGGGCTATAACCCCTTCCAAGCCTGAGTTTCCTTATCTGTAAAATGGCCTTGGTAATAGCAGTTTAAGAGGACTAATGTTGAATTAAATAAGTATTGGGCACATAGGAAATTCTTCATAAGTAGGGCCTCGAGTTAAAAATGCTAAGCTTTATGCTGTCTTAAGTGTTCATGTTTAAATTTTTGTGTAAAATGAGGAGTGAGGCTCAATATCTTTAGGACCTGTTCTAGCCCAAATCCATATGAGACACAGGTGTTAAGCCACAATAAAAAATAAAGTATTGAAACAATGAAGCCATTGGCTATGGGTATCCTGGAGAGTCCTCCCTCAAGAGGGGAACCATGCTTGGGACATCAGTGCAATACTTACTTGAAATATAAGTTTGGGGTCTGTGGTCTGATATTAGCAACAGGATTATATTATCTAATTTAAAAAAGGCATTCAATGGAAAAAAGATCAAGATTAGTTTTCTTCAGTGAAACTTGGGGATATGGATTAATTTGAAAGCAACTTTTCAAAATGCATTAAACCAAAAAAGCGAGGACAGACATTATTAACAACAACCTAATTTATGGTAACACACCCATGGACTTCATTTTCCTGCTAATATGTTCTTTCTTTTCTCTTCCCTAGCCAGACCTGTCATGTACCTAGCACCCTTTTTGTTCCCATCACCTTTGTTATAAAACACTTCCTTACAATGCCCAACATGCCTGCTTCCCACAGCTAGGATTACATGGAAGGTGGGACATTCTCAAACTTTTTTGTACATATTGCTGTAACATGCCCTAATTTTGCATTATATCAACCAGATCCTGTATCCCCTTACTGAATGGCCTACTCATTGAGTTGCCTAAGCTACTGTGACTAAGCTACTTCTCAAGTATCTGGTTCCCATAGAGACCGAACAGCTATCACATTGTCAGGCATTCATTTCTTTATATGCCTGTAGAGTAAGGCCCAACCACATGCTCCCTTAACAATGCTCAGGGACACCACCAAAACTATGCTCCAAGAAATAAGCCTTGCCCTTCAACTGCTTTAAGACTTCCCTCCTTAGTGAAAGAAATGAAAGGGAGGCAAGGTGTTCAGATCAGCTTGGCTATTATTATTGTTTGGAAGAAGCCTTGTTGAACCACACATTTTTACAAGGCATGATTATCAGATTTGAGAGCAAATTCTTCCTGACTTTAAAGTTCTCTAATAAAGAGAACATTAAGCAAGCTTCCTTGCATGCTTCAGGCTACAATTCAACATCCTCAGCAATGTGTCTTCAGAAGGGATGCCTCATGGCTTTGAGACAACAGGTGTTCAGCACAAAGAAGGTGTTCACAAACATTTAGGATGAAATCAGACTAAGAGTGTCTGAGGACCTTCTGATTCTGAGCTATGTACTGTTGACGCTAAATCTGTCATCTGAAGGCCTGTCTATTCCCATGTGTCCCAGGCTCACCTTCCAACCACATTCTTGCCTGGTCCAAGTGGATGTCCTTCTCATCTCAACAAACACACGACTAGCCTCTCAGCTGCTTAGCTTCTCAGCTGGGAATGGTTTTTTTTTTTTTCAGCTGGGAATGGTTTTTTTCCCTCCCCTCTATTACTGCCCACCAGGCCAAATCAAATCCTTTGCAATTCCTATTTCTCTCTTTGCAATAGAATCCAGAATCCAGTGAGTTCTCTCTACTCATCTCTACTGCTAGTACCTTGGGTCACCCCTAATACCTCCCTTCTGTTCCCCAACCCTCTTTCCTCACCATTGGTTCTCCACACACACCAAAATAATCTAAAAATCGAAATCAGATCTTGTCATGTCCTCCTTTGAAGTCCTCCAATGACTTCCTATGGCATGTGCAATGAGATTGACCCTCTTGACCTGGCTTGTACTTGCCCTCATCCCAGCCCACATCTTAACTCTGCATCTTCATCACTGAGCTCAGCCACACTCGCCTCTGTGTCCCTCAAACATCAAACCTTTTCCTGCTTCCGTGCTCACTGCTTCCTCTGCTTAGAACTCTCTTTCTGCTGATGGTCACATTATCAACCAGCCTCTTTTATTCTGACCTCAGGTTCAAAGTCATGCATGCTCAGGAAGACCTTCCCCAATCATGTCTTCTGAGGTTACTTTCTCCTCAATCCCTGTCAACTTATAAATGAATGGTTAACTTACATTTAAATATTTCAGATCACCCATACTAAAGAATATATACATTTGATTTTGGAAATTATAGGAGATAAAACTTTTTATCACATGCTCTAGTATGAGAAAATTAAACCAACTAACAAAATAGTATTTGATGAAGCCTCAAAATACTAATGGTTGACACTTTTAAAAATAAAATGTGGTACTTGTAATGTTTTGTTTAGATATTGTCGAGGATCTGAATGAAAAACCCTAAGCTTCCAGTGGTTTCTAGGTTAGGTGTGAATTCCATGTGCAAAGCAATGATTTATGGCCAGGGACTGACATGAGGTCATTAGGTCATGGGATGCTCACCACCTCACCCGAAGTTGGTCCCTTTCAGTGGTGAACAGAGCCCTGATCAAGACAACGCTCTTTGCAGCAATCTGGTCCTTAGTGAGAAAGCTTTCAAAGACTCGACATTTTCTGGATGGTTTTCAAATGCTGGTGTTCTAAGTGCATGTTCTTTTCAATGTTTTCTTCCTTAGGAGTTAGTTGAGGAACATTAAAATGGTTCAGTTAAGAAGATCTTCAGGATTCTTCCTACTAAGTACACAATTGATATTTCAGCTATTAATCCTTAGTTTGTTAAGTAGTAGTTTTGTGGAAATACTAGTAATAGTATTCATAGGAGGAGGAATACAAAAAAACGCCACAGCTAATATTTACTGAATCCTTCTTATGTGTTAGCCACAGAGTAGAGACTTTCTTTGAATGATTGATTCTATGGCTTTATTTTTTTTTCTTAATAATAATCACACTGTACTTTTGTTCATTGTCTTCTTCTCATAGAAAATCTAATGATAAGATGGGGCATTTTGTGTTTTACAGTATCTTATCTCTGAATAGAAATCCAAAGGGTAGAATATTCTAAAACATTCTTGTTCTTACAAATGTGCATTTTTCCGGCCTTTTTGGGGGGGTTAGGTGTAACTTCAGGGTTATGAGAAGGAAAGCTGCATTGTGAAGCTCAACTGATAATTCCTCAACTTTCACTGCCAAACTATACCAACATGGCAGACACTCAATACATATTTATTGAAAGAATGGGTGCCTGGATAGAATCTATAATGAGAGCATGCATTTTGTGGGTATTAATTTTAACATTTAATTGTGATAAACACCTGGAGTCACCAAGACACAGAATTCAGTTCCTAAGGCTCTGAACCAATAGCTTCAGTGATGTTAAGACTTGTAATATGATTTCTTTAAAGATTAAAAAAATGAGAAATACCATATTCACAGGATAACTTCAGAAATTACCTATAGCCACTTTAAATAACACAGTTTTTGTGTGGAAAAGGTTTATGACATCACCAAGGAATAGATCAAAAAGAATCTCCAAGGTTTTTGAGAAGCCCAAAAGCGGAACATTGAGGCTGAATTTCTACTCACAGAAGGTAGTCTCTAATATTCTTTTTTATCTACCACATCAGGGTAAATATTGTAACAATTCAAACATGGAAGTATTTGTCCAGTTGCCATTCAGAGGCCCAATTTTACATACCATTGACATAAATTTAGCCTCACAGCAAAGGGATTTATAAAGACATTCATAATGGGTGTTTTGAAAATGAAATACTAACACTGCTAATCACTGAAGACAGTAACATGTAAAATACTTGCTCTGCTGCATATGTTGTGAATAAAAAAATAAAAGAATGGTGCAAAGAAAAATACCAAATATCATTCTATGTCTCTATGTATTTTAATATTTCATCCTAGAATAGTATCCAAACACTTTTATTCATTAGGGTCTGAAATAAGAATGCATTTAATTGCATAAAGTTTATCTCATTTTTAAGGACCTAAAAAAAACCCTCCTTTTGTTCATTTATATGTTTTTGCCTTACATATATATTTGACTATATCAATAAATTAAGTTGTTCTCCCTTTCATGCTTTAGATTATTTAAAGTTAAACCACATTCCCATCTGGATAAAAAATTCAGTTCTAGGCATATTTACTTTAAAGAAATTAAAAACTGATGTCTCTTGGTACTCACCCTCCCATATCTGTTGGCGTAGGACCCAGTAAGCAAGGAATGGAAAACGATGATTGTCTCGTCCAAGTCCCAGATGAACACCCTCTACAAAGGAAGAACCGAATCAGTATGTCTTTCCCTTGGTTGAGAAACCTATTGTTCAGTCAACTTCAACATAAATAAGCAGTCTTGAAACAGAAGACAAAGGAAAAATCTGAATTTACTATGTTTTTAAAATACAACTGTTCCAAAGAGCATCCCCTAGCTTTTCTCCAGAGTAGAACCTCAGGTGAGGTTTAAGAGGATAATATTAGTGACATCAATATAAACATGGGCAAGAAATAATAATATATATCCTTTTGACTTCTGAAGTAGATTCTCAGTTTATTCTGAAAAAACGAGCTAAAACTAGTCTGTTTATAGCTTCTTGAGACAGAGAGGGGCCAATCATTTTAAAAATCATTCCGTTTTTCTTACCTCTTCTCTCTGCTTATTAAGAAGTTTTAAAACAGCGAATCTTATGTTTTATTTCTATCAAGCCAAGTATTAAAAACTGTACATACAACATAAAACTTCACATCATCTATTCACCTTATGTTACCTTTGGACTATTATCACACTGATGGGTTATGTATGACTCCTGTCTGGTTATCTTCAGATTGCAGATGGTTAACAAGTTAAGCAGACACATCACACATGCTCTTGACACACTCGGGGTATTTGGAATCGGATTTAAAGGAATTCACTTCAAAAACATCTTTGAGATACCACAAAGGCCTCCCAAGCCTACTTGTCTTCTTCCCCTTTCCATTCATACCAGTATATATTCATACACATAGGTTCTGCTAGGAAATTTCCATCTTTTCAGCCAAAATAAGCATGTTTTCCACCATCAGATTTCATTGGGCAAAACCCAGAAACTGAATTGCAGTGGATTCAAGGCTATGAAATCTACCCTTCAAGGTTTTATTTAATCCCTCCTGTTTTTGAACTCCACCAAAACAGGCCTCATAAGAGGACTACCATTTCAGTTTAGAACATCCCAGGTTTTCCTTTCTCAATATATATAAGTGTGTCTTTAATTTTCAAAGTGGATTTAAGCGTTTTTAGTATGACAATTAAAATGGCAATGATATAGAGCAGTATAAGAGACTTTTGTTCAAGCAAAATTATATAATTTACTATATTAGAGAGAACCAGATGCTTTACATGTAGTTAAAGTGGCAGAGAAAACAGAAATAATTGTTTTTACCTATAAGAAATAGGAAAGAGAAAGAAAATGCTTTACTTACGATATAGAGAAGAAAGCAGTAACAAACAAAAGCATTTGGGCATCTTGATGATGGCCGTTTACACTGCAGGTGTATAGAACCACCATTTAACTACCAAGATACCTTGTTATTTACCAGGGCAACGGCAATGACATACATACCTCAAGATCAGAATCTGGGGGAGGTGAAGGATTATTGTTTCTTCGGCCCCGTCCACGTGACTTCCCATCTGAACCTCGACGCAATCGATCAGAATCTGAGTCTTTAATGGGTGTTGATGGGCTGTGGATTGTACTGTACTCTGTAGAAATACAGGAAGGTCTTTCATCTTTTGGTTCTGTTATTATGGTGTCAAGATCAACCTTATTTTAACACATGGGGAAGTCTGAAGAGTAAAACACATTTCATTCTATTCACTTTTGTTACTGTTTACTTCCACTGATAAATAATTTATGAGATACTGGATTTCAAGAATCCATTCTTTTGAAAGAACGTGTGATCAGAAATGAATAGAACTTAATTGATGGTGGAAGATAGCAGGCTGTAGGAAGCTGCCTAGTTTTTCTTTGTGGTTCTCCACGATGAGACAAAGCCCCCCCCCCCCCCCACTTCCATGTATGTGTCTTTCTTTCATTCCACAAACAGTGTCTGGCCATACTGAGAGAGGTTCACTCATGTGCCGTTCCAGCCACTCTTTCACCTATGAAAAGCTTCTGGTTCACAGAAAGAAAAGAAAAATCAACTCCAGGGTGGAAAAAAATGAATCGCCAGGCAGATTTTTCTTTGAAAATTTCAAAATCTCCTTTTTCTCCCTCATTTTATGTGAGAACAAGGGAGTGGCAAGATAAGGAAGAACAGATATATGGGCAATGCCTATGGGCATTCATCACAGCATTCATCACAGATTCTTAACTGTATCTTAGTCTCCGAACCAAAAATCCCAAACAGACATCACATTAAAATTGCTCACCTGGGTAACTCGGAGAAATCACCGAAATAATTATATCTAAACTATAAAATAAAGAACCACCTCCAACCAGCTAGAGGAACGGCTGAGTAGTGATTGTGGAGTTGGGGGAGGTGAGACTCTTACCCTGCTTCCAAAATGAAAAAAAATCCCTTAGAGTTTCTTCTCTTCAGTTCACACATTAGACTATTTCTACTTCCCCAAAGTCTTTGCCAGATGTCTCTACTAGATATGGGTTGGAATCTCTCAAGCTGGTATAAGGAATGATAATTCTCATTGAGATGTTGTTATTACATTTCAGCAAACAGAAAAGTATTGAGGACAGGTGAATATCTGGTAGCCTTTGTTAATATACTATCATCCTCAACTGTACCCAGAAGGCCAGCCATGTGTCAAACCATGTGGTCTCAGTATCACCTCCAAGTCTAGGACTTAAGCCTTAGGAGTTTGGGTAGATAGGAATGGACTTCGATAGAGTAAATTCCATTTCTAAATCACATGGAACAGCCCTATACCTCCTGTTTAATTTTAAAATCTAAACAGATTCCTATCACTTTTAGATGAGACTTTTGAATGTCCTCTGCCATAGGAAACAAGACAGTAAGGTTCCTCATACACACCAGTCATGTGGTACTTGTACCCCGAAACCACCATGATAACTTGCAAGCCTATTAGTTAATTATGACCAGAAAGTCCAGAACAACTCCACTCACTACATCAGCTTATGTAGTTCCGTGGGATGCATTTTTGAGCTAACCCATCTTGTAGAACTATCAGATTACAGTGCTGGCTGGTCAAAGTTTAACATTCTCCAAATCCACATTAGTTCCTTTTCTTGCAGAGGCAGATGACTGTGGCATCCTCTCCTCAAAATGTTCCAAACCAAGCATCTGCCTTCTATGTTTTATAGAGAATTAGGAACTCCAAAGAAATACATACTTTCAAAGGAGCTCAGTGAATTCAAAGTTGTGTTTTGAAGAAAAAGTCTTGACCTCCTTTTTCTTTAAAAATTCTGCAACTACGTCTCCGTGCAAACCTGGATAGCCACACATGCCAATCTCTTTACCAGCTTCAAAACAGCATTTACTTTGCAAATGGCACAACTGGCATCTAATTTGACTCGTACTTCAAGTACTTGACTGAGAAGTCCATCTTGAATTGTGAGCTCTTCACCTTTTGAAGTTCATATTTGACAAGAAGCTAAAAGATGTTAAGAATGTATCTCATTGCATTATGTCTTTTGCTTTGACTCCAGCTAGTTTAGGGCAAATTTTTTCCTCTCCAAGTAGTTCATCTTACCGAGGTTTTCTTACCCTAGCTTTCCTCCTATGGATTACCCATTCCTTTAGTTCTTGGTGTATATTTCTTTATCCCTGTGTTAAAACCCAATTAAATCTTTAAAAATATATTCCATCTCTTTTTTATTTGAAATAAAAGTGATAATTAAATTGATTAATCACTTCTGTAAGCCTGCCCCCAAAGAAACTAAGTTCAGTGAGCAAAATATACAGGTGGATTTTTAAATTATCTTATCTAAACTTTTTCCAGGTGGAAAAAGAAGCCCTAAAATATGGACAATCCGATACCTCTAAATATTAAAACACACACACACACACACCCCTTATAGGCCTCAACTTATGAGAAGGAAGATAAAAGTTAAATGATGCAAGCTAGATTTAAAAAAATCTCCTCCTCTTTGTTCTATGAGGTGGGATTAAACACTTCTACTCTCCTAACCAGTTTTCCTGACTCTATTCTCCTTCCATTAGTGTAAAACAACTCAACAAGTAATTTAATCTTCTAATCCACTGACATCTCATGTTTCATTAAAATCCTTTCCAAATTATTCAACTTTACCCCCACTGAGATAATGAATGTGAAAATACTCAGAAAAGCATTTATTTCATCTAACAAACAATGACAGCATGCCCATACTATTTCAGGCACTGTACCAGGAGCTTGAAGTATAAGGATGTACCATACAGATATGGTCTTCTTGGGGCATAAAATTCAGAGGAAGGCACTGATTTATGAACAAAAATTAAGAGATTAGAAAACAATATAGGAAGGGTAATGGTATGAGAAAGGTAGAATGCCTGGAGACTACAGAGCAAGTCCACATACCTTAGATTTATATAATTACAGAAGCTTCCTGAAGATGGAGAACAAAGTTAACAGTAAAAAATGGAATATAAATTGCTCTCCAGGCAGGCACATAAGCATGTGTGAAGGTGGAGAAAGAGAGAGAGAGAGAGAGAATGAGAGAGAGAGAGAGAATGAGAAAGAGAAAGAGAGAGAGAGAGATGTCAAAGAATTGGAAAAAAAAAAATCAATCCGACCTGGCTCTGCAGAGGAAGAGTACAGAGATGAGGCTGGAGTGGCAGGAAAAGAATTCAAGAATGGAGGGATGAAATCAAATTTACCCGTTGGGTAGATGATTCTAGCTCCAGTGTGGTGTGGGTGCTGGAGGCAAGTCAAGACTGAGAAGCAGAGACCAGCCAGGAGGATAATTCAGTGAGGGCTGTTGGTGGCTCATGCAGATAGTGGAGATAGGGAGAGCTATAGATCTGAAGTGTCACTGGGAGGGAAAGGAGGAGGAAGCAGGAAGTCAAGGATGATGTTCATGTCGGTGGTTTAACAACAGGGAAGATGAAGGTATAAGGCATAAGGCATGGGGATTGAGGAAGAAGGGACTATGGGGAAGTGTGTAGATGAGAATTCACATTCAGCTTTGGACATACTGAACTTGAGTAGGAAGGGAAAAATGAAGGGGGGGAAATCGGAGGGGGAGACGAACCACGAGAGACTGTGGACTCCGAGAAACAAACCGAGGGTTCTAGAGGGGAGGGGGTGGGGGGATGGGTTAGCCTGGTGATGGGTATTAAAGAGGGCACGTACTGCATGGAGCGCTGGGTGTTATACGCAAACAATGAATCATGGAACAGTACATCAAAAACTAGTGATATAATGTATGGTGACTAACATAACATTAAAAAAAAAAAAAAAGAGTCTGTGGTATTCAAGATGTCCAGTAGGCTGCTAGACTGCTCTGAAGCTCAGAAAAGAAATGTGGGCTGGGTTTAGGGTTGGAAATTGATGCCATACCTAATGTAATTAAAGAAACAGGTATAATTAAAGACACAGAGGGTGTGTAGAAGGGGTGGGGCGTGAGGAGGAAAACCAAGGTTAGAGTGTTGTAGAGGAAAGAGTACGTCCGAAGGAGAGCATGATCAATAACTTCCGATCAGCCAAGAGAGAAGGTAAAGTGAAAACTGAAGCCAAGAGTACTTGGAGATTTAGAGTCAATGAGGTCTTTCGCACGCATGGCAGAAGTACAGATTCGAGAAGTATTTAGGAGGTGGACTGGTGGGATAAAAATGAGACAGCAGACGGTAGAAGAGTAAACAGGGGTTAGAGCTCCCAATATGTTACTGAAGACCCTATAAAGGCCCAATTCAATAATTATATTTTTTCTTAATCTCATTTCACCTCTCTGTGACTGTGCTGACCACCGGCTCTTCTAAACTGTGTCCCATTAGAGTAACTTGACTTCCCTTCTGCTTCTCATCCTACCACTCACAGTATTACTTCTGTCTCTTTAGAGACCTCTTCCTCTACCCAAAGCTTAAATGTTAGTGTTTTTGTACTAGTGATACTCAAAGGGACCTGGGGCAAAATAAGGAGCTTATATCAGGATGTTAATTAATGCAATGCTTCCTTCATCAAAAGTCTTGCTAATATTAAAAAGAAAAGTTAAACACACAGTGTGCTTAGTGATGCAGTTGATTACATTCTGAAGTAAATCCTCATGTTACATGGACTGTTAATAAACAATTAGTGGATAGGTGGCCAGTTGGTGAAGTGTATCTTGAGCAGCAGTACAGAATTTTCTCTAGGGTCCTCTTATCTCACCACAAGGCTCTCAGAAGTTTGCAGTATTTGTAAGAGGGATTTCAGTGATAATTCCCAGGCTGATGATTCTAAAGCCTCCTGATCTGTTGACCTGAATACCCCACAGTTTGCTAAACCTCTCTACCTGAATATTCCATGGGCACCACAACTAAAGGTGTCCCCAAATGGATGATCCTGCTCCTCTCTTAATGAGTCCTGCTTAATGGTACCAACATTTACCCAGTTTTTCAAGCCAGAAATTCCTCATTAGCGCCCTCAAATCAAGACTAAGTTTCAGGTCTTTTACCTTCTGAATACTTTTGTTCTAAGTTCACGCTCTCATCATCCCTGCTTTGATTATCGCAACAGGCTATTTTCAAGCTTACTACCCACAACCTTTCAATTACCATCTACACCACCATGACAGAAAACTTTGAAAGTCCTCAATGCTCCAAACTCCTAGTGTAGAACAGGAAGGACAATCTAGATTTTAGGACACTGAGCTGTAGACTCAACTGCCATGTTTCAAATCACGATCCCACTGCTTATTAGAAGTATGACTTTGGGCAAGTTCTTTACCTTTTCTATGAGTCAGTTTCATCATACGTAAAATTGGAATAAATGAGAAAACCAATATACATGTAGTTAGAACTGGTGCATGGCACTAGCAATCTACGGTGTTAGCTGCCTTGGAACAAAGAGAAGTCCCACCAAGTCTCTCTCCCCTTCACGGTCTACACTTCAGACAGTCACACCTAATGATCTGAGTTCTCTGAACATGCCAGGCTATTTCATCACATTGAACATGTTGTTCCACTTTCTTAGAATGCTTTTTCTTCATTCTTACCACCCCTCCCCGGATGTCTGTGAAATTCCTAAGAATCCCTAAAGATCAAGTATCTTCTTTGTGAATTTTCTATCTAAATCTGAGTCCCTGTTTTGCATTTATGGTTATCTCTATTGTAGAGTTATACAAATTTTGCAATCAGTTATGCAGTAGATAATAACTTGAGTTATTTTGAGCAAATGTCCATTACTCCTGCTTTTAGAGGACAGAAGCTGGTGGTGTTCATTTTATATTCTGAGAGCACAGTAAGAGTCCAGAGCACCAAGTACACATTAAAAAAAACTGATGATTGAAAGAATGAGTGTTTCTCAAGTTTGGCTTTTGCTCTATTAAGTCTATGAAGATTACCTCATTATTCCTACCAGCTAGTCAAAATATTTAAAAATGAGAAATAGCTGTAATTATTTTTAAAGCTTAAACATTGTTTACATATTCAGTCATAAAATATTAGAATTTACATAAGATCATTAACATTCTACATTTGTAATATTACTGAAGAGTTCCATAAATCTTTCAATATTGAAAAGAGAAACAGAACTGGAACTCAGAAGATTCCATTTAGTTCCTCTTGGCACCTCTAGTCCCTCTGAGCTGAGCTCATAACTGCTACTTGAGTCTTAGGGACATTTCCGCCATGTCTTTTAGCCTCCTGGTCTGTCAAATTGAGGACACAGCCTAGATGATTTAGCTTCAAAGTTCTATTATCTGTGATGTAAAATATTTACCACATCTTCCTAGCTGTTAGCTTTTAGTCTTTTCCTCTTAAATAGTCACCTTCAGACTAATCTATACAAAAACCGTGGCAACTCAGAATCCATCAGGGTTTACTGCCTACCGTACCCAGTCCAAATTCCTTATCTGGTTTTATTTCTCATGCCCTCCCTGGACATGTTACCTATGCTTATACACATTGCCAAATAGCTTTCAAAAGAATTGTATCAATTTAAATTGTGTCAGTTTTACCGCAGTCTTACACACTATGGTTATCACTGTTTTAAAGAAGTCCTTGCTATTTTACGTGTACAATAATAGTGATTTTAATTAGGACATACTGGAGATACTTACAGATATGGGCTTGAAAATTATATTTCTCTTTATGAACCATCCAAATCCTTTGCAATTTTTTTATATTCCTTTACTGATGAAGATAAAAGTTTTAACCTCTTTTTCATATTTGCAGACACTTTTCCATTCCTGATAGTCCCTCAAATCCTCAAATTATGCTGGTATTTCCCTAAATTATGTTTTCCTTCACAGGAGTTTTTTTTTGTTTGTTTGTTTGTTTTTTAATGTAGTCCTGCACTGCATAAAGCACAGCCTACTGGCCTGGTTGACTCCTTGAAGATTTAGGGATAAGCATTCACATTTATTCTAAGTGGAGCAGAGAACTTTTGATCTAACTTTACACTCCTAGGACTATATATGCCAGTGGTAGTTGTAAAGGAAGTAGAATACAGGGTTCCTGCAAGCTCCCTTCTCTGTGCTTTGGGAGGATGGAGGCTCTCCTTACTCATTTCTAAGTTTAACTGAGGTGAAAAACTACTCCCCTGAAACAGAATCAAGTAACCAGACTCCGTGTGGACAGGAAGCTCTTGCCACATATATGATAATTGGGTTGAGGCCAGGGAAGCCACTATCCCTAGGCTAGACCCTGAATCTACACTAAGACAATACCAATTACAAAAGGAAGTGCAGAGCTTTGTGGGAAATCCTTAATCCTTATAAAGATTACCTGAATTTAATGAACATGAGCCATGGCAATCAACAGTTATATTCTATTTGCTGCTATAGGGGACTCAGATAAAAAGAACAGGGTGTCTTACTTTCCTAAAAGCAGATATTGTCATGTTTGAGACTCAAGATTTAAAGTATATGGATAGTTACACAGGTTGAGTGTGAAGATGCCAGATAGCCACTGACAGTGTGGTACCCCCAAACTTTGAGACTCTCAAAATCAACATACGTATATGCAAAAATCCTCTCAAAAGGGATGCATCAAGCCCAAACCAGGAGGATCGAGAGAAAGAATGCAGAGAGATTAATTCTGATTCCATGAGGAAAGGTTATTCTAATTACCTTGGCATTCTCCATAGGGAGATAGATGCATCAAGCTTGATGCTACTGGCCAAAAGAATCATAAACCACCATTGGGTTTATTTCTGTTCATAATTTTTAAAATTGGTTTTCCTATGAGGGAAAAAGCTACTCTGTAAAGCTGAGTTTGATTACTTTAAGGTAAATATGGGATTGCATCTTACTCCAAAGATGGGTTCTGTAATCCATCAAAAGTGCCCAGAAATCCTCTCTCACATGGCTACACTGTGAGGTGCAAGGGCAGTGAAACCCACTGGTGGGATAGCGGATCACATGGGTACCCAGAGAGGCATGGAGCCAACTTGCCCACTATTTTTTTTCCTGTCTATATACTCTAATGCAAAGGTCAGCGATTTTTTTTTTTTTTTGAGCCAGATAGTAAATACCTTAGGCTTTGTGAGACATATGGTCTGTTGCAATGACTTAACTCTGCCATTACAGAGCAAAAGCAATTACAGACAACATGTTAATAAAGGAGCAGGGTGGTGGTGTCTCCAAAGGCAAGGGAAGCAAGGGCAAAAACGAACTACTGGGACTTCATCAAGATAAAAGGCTTTTGCACAGCAAAGGAAACAGTCCACAAAACCAAAGCACAACTTACAGAATGGGAAAAGATATTTGCAAATGTTTTATCAGACAAAGGGTTAGTATCCAAAATCTATTAAGAACTTATCAAACTCAACACCCAAAGAACAAATAATACAATCAAGAAATGGGCAGACGACATGAAAAGACACTTCTCTAAAGAAGACATACAAATGGCCAACAGACACATGAAAAAGTGCTCAGCATCACTCAGCATCAGGGATATACAAATCAAAACCACAATGATACCACCTCACACCAGTCAGAATGGCTAAAATTAGTAAGTCAGGTAATGACAGATATTGCCGAGGATGCGGAGAAAGGGGAACCCTCCTACACTGTTGGTGGGAATGCAAGCTGGTGCAGCCACTCTGGAAAACAGTATGGAGGTTCCTCAAAAAGTTGAAAACAGAGCTACCCTATGACCCAGCAATTGCACTACTGGGTATTTACCCCAAAGATACAAACGTAGGGATCTGAAGGGGCACCTGCACCCCAATGTTTATAGCAGCAATGTCCACAATAGCCAACATATGGAAAGAGCCCATATGTCCATCGACAGATGAATGGATAAAGAAGATGTGGTATATATACAATGGAATATTACTCAGCCATCAAAAACCGAAATCTTGCCATTTGCAATGACTTGGATGGAACTAGAGGGTATTATGCTAAGCGAAATAAGTCAATCAGAGAAAGATAATTATATGATTTCACTCATGTGGAATTTAAGAAACAAAACAGAGGAGAATAGAGGAAGGGAGGGAAAAATAAAACAAGATGAAAACGGAGGGAGACAAATCATAAGAGATTCAATCATAGGAAACAAACTGAGGGTTGCTGGAGGGGAGGTGGGTGGGGGGATGGGGTAACTTGATGATGGACATTAAGGAGGGTGCATAATGTAATGAACACTGGGTGTTATATGCAAATGATGAATCACTGAACTCTACCTCTGAAACTAATAATACTTTTAATTAATTGAGTATAAATTAAATTTAAAAAACAAGTATGGTGGTGTTTCAACTACACTTTATTTATAAAACAGATTTGGCTTGTGGGAGTACATAATTGTATTCCTTAGGGAAATAGTGTGTTAATATGAGATTCAAGTAATGACTCCATTATGACTATGAGATTTAAGTGATGGTCACCTTACTTCTCTGGGTGATATTGCTTCTTCAACATTGCTGCAAACCTTAAATGTTAACATTGTGATAAAGATAATAAGTGAAACATGTTGCCAAATTGGAGAACAAGGTCCAAAACAAGGTGCTTATTTTTTGGAATTGATAATAAATAGAAAAGGAATTTAAATATGTACTTTTTTAAAGGTCCTATCCCTGGTGGTAAGGGAGCCCAGCGACCATGATATCACAATGTATCTACCTTGAATATGCAAACAAGGTTCTGTTTTTCTCATGAACACGGTAACTTGACATGTAAAATAGATTACAGAATCTCCTTGGGTTGGTAGGAACACCAGACACATATATCTTGGGAGTGATTTTGTGTTCTCATCTCTAGCAGAATGGCTCTAGGCAGGCACCAAGCCTAAAGAAACTGCTGTAGGTTGGGCACCTCTCCAGGTGTGTGGCCTTGGGGATGCTTTCTTATAGGGCTCTTTGTAGTTGACTGAATCTAGAGGACACAATCACAAATTACACAAGCAGGCAAGCACACCAGGGACACTGCGTGATGAGCTAAGCTGTCTTTCCAAGAAAAATTCAAATGCCCCGCCATTGTCAAGCCATGCTGTTCCCTACACAGGAAAATTAGGAAAATTTAGGCGAAAGGTCCAATGGAAAAGGGGCAGGTAGGCCTTTCATACTGAGCACTTAAATTTCCTGGACTTACAGTGACCTCTAATAACTGAATCTGACGAACATTTCTTCGCAGGCTCACCTCCAGCCCTCTGACGACATTTTGTAAAACAGATTCTCTTCTCCTGTAAGGTCGTCAGGGGGAAGGCCGCCTGGAATCAACCTCTATAGTCAGACTGCCTCAGAGTTGAAAACTATTATTCTCAAGCCTCTAGAGAAATTCCAGTGGTGGCCTAAACTTCCTGCTTGAATTCTCCTGTGTCACAGAAGGCAATGCCACAGACAACAAATGCTCACAACAGAGCACAGGTGTACGTGCACACGTTTGCTCAACTGCTTGCTTTTATTTCTCAATAAAAGGGCAGCAAAGTTGGAAACCTTTGAAAAGGTCTTTACCGAGAACTTTAAAAAAAAAAAATCTTTGAAACAAATCATTCTTGGTTGCAAGGCCAGGCTCCATGCTTGGCTCTCTCTTTGCTTTTATGCTCGCTGCCTTGGTCAACTCATCCAGACATGTAAGTTTTAAGTGGCATTTGTGATGACTCACAGATTTAGGTCCTAAGTTATCTTACGAACAACAGACTTATTCACTGAACAACTTGCCATTTTCCTCTGGATTTCTAACAGGTACCACAAACAACACGTGCTCAACAGAAATCCTGATTTCTCCAACAATACCTTCTCTTCCTGCCATTTCTACCATATGAATAAGTGGCAAATGCACTTTTTTTTTTTTAGCTGTTTGGGCCAAAACTGTGGTGTCATCCATGATTCCTTTCTTGTTACTATTCCCATTCCATCTGTCAACAAATCCTGATGGCTCTACTTTCCAATCTCTCTAAAATCTGACCACATTCACCACCTCCCCCCAAGCACCTGAGCCTGCCCAAGTGACCCCTTCCTGGGCCACTGGAACCATCTCCTGCATGACCACCGTGCCCCTTCTTCCCTTGCTTATTCTCAGTCCAACAACCAGAGAGAGTCTTTTTTAAATGTAATGACATCATGTCACTTTTATGCTTAAACACTTCTCATCTCATTCAAAACAAACACACCAAAAATCCAAAGTCCTCCCCATGCCCACATGCCTGCTATGATCTGGCTTCTTGCCTCCCTACCCCGGCCCCCTCCCACTCTCCACCCCTGCATGCCCCAGTGACACTGGTCTCCCTGTCCACCAAGCCCAGTCCTGCCTCCAGTCCTGGGGAATGCGGTCTCCTCTCCCAGAACATTCTTCCCCCCAGACCCGGAGGTGGCTCTCTACTCAGTAATTTCGGGTCTCGGCTAAAAGGTCACCCTGCCAGACCACGCTTCTGAAATAGTTTATCTGCCCTAACTCTATTTTACAAACCGTTTCATCCTTCCAGGCACTTCTGACTACCAGAGGCATTTTACATTGACTTGTGGTCTGTGTGCTCTGGTAGAATATAAACTCCTTGAGGGCACAGACTTTATTATGTTCACTGCCGAGTACCCTGTGTCTAGAACAGTGCCTGGAC
Organism: Zalophus californianus; assembly: GCF_009762305.2. Lineage (NCBI taxonomy): Eukaryota > Metazoa > Chordata > Mammalia > Carnivora > Otariidae > Zalophus > Zalophus californianus. The sequence continues at coordinate 130,486,849 of NC_045598.1, forward strand.
TATACCAGAGGCTCCGTAAACATCCGTTGTTGAATGAGCTAACAACCCAGCATGTGGAACAGCCCTGGTTCAGAAGCTGCACGTGATCATGGATGATCCTTCATGCAAAATCCTATTTCACCATTCTCCTAGAGAATGTTCACAGTTAAGTACTTATCAGTGCATCTTCATGCTCATTCTGGGAGGAGCCGACAGGAGGGGAACTTGGGCACACTTGGTTCCAGATTCCAGCTTTTGGGTTCAACTTATTTTATGCAATGCAGAACTAGTAGACCTTACCCTTCACAGGAAGAGGCCACCTTAGGGTTGACAAGTAGAGGGGTGGATTGAACAGGGCTTCCTCTAGACTCTGAGATTATTTCTCTCGCTCAATCTGCCTTCTCCTGCTTCACACACCTCACTGAACCAGTCTTGACTTTTCTCAGAGAGCATGTCACTTCTCCAAGTCGGAACCCTTGCTTTGTAGTGACAAAGACAGATGGCATAGTCTCTGATGGGCCCCTGCCTGGGGACATTTGGGGACAGAGCGGGAGCTGCCTGGAACCGAGACTTAGGGGCATGGATTATGGAACCTGTACGGACTCCAAAAATGTGACCTCTTCCCTTTCAGTGTTCAGGAAATAACCCACCCATGGAGGGGATGGATCTTGCAAACTTTGGTCCATTTCCACATCCTCCTTAACTTACTGAACATGGCAAATTGAGTAGTTCACATTTCACTGTGGTTGACAGCATAACCTACAAATTCAGACAGTAGGATCCGAACAGGCTTGGTAACTTGTCACTTATAGAATTTATAGAATCACCCAACACTTTAGTGTTGTGGTGGGAAGTGAATTGTTCAGTCATCTCTCCGGGCTCAGTTATCTTACTCATATAGATGATCTTTCAGCTCAAAAAGGCTTTCATTCTTTGGTGAAATTTACATATAGTTTAAGTTTGTACTGATGGAAATGATACCACTGATGAGCCCACATAAAAGGGTTTATTACTCCACCCTCGAATAAATACCCCATCTCTATCCTCTGTCCCTCACCCATTTACATCTTTCAGTGCCGAGGATAAATTTCACCCCTTTTGTTAGCTTTCTCTTCAAATACTTTATATAAGAAATCTCTGTTCTTATATTCTTCCAGAGCACTTTGCTCCTTCTTCTAGAACAGCATTTTTTAAATAATAATGTTTATTAGGTTTGGCTATTCGCGTAAATGCTCCTCGAGGATAGGGAATAACCTTATTCTCTGTACCCCTGCAGAACCTAAGACAACTTTGTAATTAAGAGCTGCTCAATGAATAGCTAATGGAATGTTGAAGAACATCTTCAAACCCTCATTCACATTTGAAAGTAGAAGAAACTGTGCTTTCTGCCTTTCCTTAAATTAAGGAACAGGGTAATGAAATTTAATAGCAAGATTAAGGAATAAGTCTCAAGAGAAATGTGCTTCCTCGATAACCTTTATCAATATTAAAAGTGAGTCAAGGGAGGTAATTAGATGAACAAATGTCCTGAAACAGACGCTTTAGGGAAAACATTAAATGGGAAACTAGAAAGCAAAGAGACTCCACAGAAAGAACATTCTTAGAATACTTAAAGGGAGGACGTTTAAAATGTCATCAGGGATGGAAAAGAAAATAAACTGCACAAGTTGAGAACAATGTCAGTGGTAGAGAAAATGAATTCTTACATTTGGGAGCCATTTTGCAATTGGCAATGTGCTTTTTTACATAAATTAGCTGGATTGAAACAAATAACAAGCTATTAGACACGGCAGTTTGGGGCTTTGAGGAAAGAGAAGAAAAGATGGGCAGGTGTGTGCTCTTGGGAGGCTATAATTATGAGAATCTTGAAGAGGTTTTTGTGCACATATTAACCAAAATGGTGACATTTACAAACACGGCAATAATGTAAAATTTAGCAAGTAAGTGCTTCCTGAATATGGAACGGAGGGGATAAATCTATTTTCTCATTCTTATTCTTGTTGAATAAGACATTTTAGTTCTTAATTGTATTTTCTGGGTAATTTATATCCTACCTTTCTCCAAAAAGGTCATGAGCCGAATATGTACACAATAATTACACAGCAATCTTTTTTAAAAAAATGAATGGGTACATTAGGAAAAAAAAACATTGAAGTGGGAAAGGTAAAATAAAGCCAGGAGAGAAAGTGATCAACACGGGTCTGCTTGCCCTAAGGTCTGCAGTCAAGGGCACACAGAGTTCTATGACTCAGGGATGCACAGAATGAGACCTGTCAATTTTTCTACAGAAACATAGGTATTTCTAGCACAGAGACGAGACAGAAATGCCTCACAAGACTGCTCCCTGAGAGGATGTTGTGTGATGTCAGGAATATACCCTCATGGTAAATAAAACAGCAGGTTTCACAGGATTCTTACTTCTCAGGCTGACCACTGTAGACTCTATAGGGCTAATTCAGTACTTAGATTGCAGAGCACTGGAGTGGGGGTAGCTTGCTTATTTTAAGGGTAAAACTGAAAACATCTAGAAGAATGAGACATTATGTGCCCTTCTGGTAGGTGACAGAAGCAAGTGTCTCCTTGGGTGTTAAGAAGCAATAAGGTAAAAATTATACTAATGAGTTACTTGAAACGGAGCTATTCTCGGTTGCTCAGTTAAGTGGAGACAGATATGCTTTACTTAGTTACCTGTGCTGAGAATGAAAAGGATGTTCTCTTGTGAAAATAAAGGGACCAAACCAGGGAAGATTCCCATGTGGAAGGCTACAGCCATAAGGGAAGGCTCCGATAGCCCTTGAAAAGCTGCTTGGGATTCTTATAGACCTACCAAGCAATAGGCCATCAAGCCTTCAAAATTATATGCCATGGAGTGTGACCATGAAAATGTTATACTGGGAGATTTTTTAAGTGGGAGTTGTCTCTGTCTTGGCCAAACAAACAAACAAACAAACCCCAATAACCTCAGCAAGGTCTTGAATAAATTCCATTATATTGTATTATATTCTCAGTGACTACTACCTTATCAAAGAGGAGAACACTTAAAATCAAGGAATCTCAACAACTTTAAGTTATCAGCCATAGAACTCTCCCACAGAAACTTGGGTAGAATAAACTAAACACAAGTAGACTTGTTGACTAGTGTTACAGGGTTAACCAGAAGTCAGAGATGAATAAGTATTATTTGAACTACTTTTAGAGAATTGCTTTGACTTCTCTATTTGTATTCTATGACCATTACTTCCCTTTCACACCATCACTGATTGTGGTCTCCCCAGTAAGTTAACTCCTCAGTCAAGGTCTAGTAACTAAATTAAGAGAGCTTTATCACCCCTGGAGTACAGCCACTGTTTCCTCTGTGGACAACCTCATAGAAACTTCTGTCATCCATCCTCACACATTTCAACCTCTGCTTTAAACCTCTCCCCATCATACTACATGAAGGAAACTGGTGAACCACACTTTGGGGGCTTTCGCGTCTGAAACAACCACAATGCACAATGCACCACAGCAATAACCTTCCAGAGGGAAGAAAACACACTGGCTTCCTATTGCCAGGGATCTTGCCCTTCTTATCTCCTCTTTAACCCCTGGGCCAAGCACAGGGCCTGGCAACACCGTAAGCTTTTACAAATACCTGCTAAATGCACGCATGGAAGAAATGAACACTTGAGGGCCCAGTGGGCGTCCGTCCTTTGCTGGCCACTTACATAAAGTCATCCTCACATTCATCCCATACACATGAGCAGTATTATCCTCATTTAATGGAAAACTGATACGCTAAAGTGCTAGGTGACCTGCCCAGAGTAAATAATAGAACCAGGATACAAATCCAGGTTAGCCCAACCCCAAATCCTTAGCCACCACTCCTTTTTCTTAATTATATTGTGAGGCAGTGCAGTGCCCAGGTTCATAGATATCCCCTGTGGGGGCAGGAGGTGGGTGGAGAGTGGTTCCCAGCCAAGTATAATTGGGAAGCCTGTACATTATATTCGGTTTTCAGTGGATATTACTGTATCAAAGGATCCAGAAAGACCTCAAGAACAGGAATCCTGCTAACTTTAAACCTAACAATTTGTTTCCCTAACTGATCCTGCTTTGGAACTCATTCAAGGCTCTCTGTCCCCATCTTTTGCACACAGAAGTGCTGCCCAGAGCAGTGTGGGAAAGGCCACACCACATCATGCTGCCTCCCAAGGCTGCCACTCCAGCACACCATCAAGAGATGCTGGCAATGACAGGCTGTGCTGCTTTGGAAAGATGTCATAGCTCTGGATTCCTTATCCATAATCAGGAAAGTGAAGGTCTTCAGCAAAAGAACCTATAAGGTCCCTTCTAACTTTAAAATTCCCTATTGCCCAACTGCTTCATGCTAAAGTTGCTCAAGTGGATTTTAGAGACAAGAGAATTGTCAGTTTACAAATCAGCTATGTTTTACATTTTTTTTTTTTTTTTTTTTTTTTTTTTTTTTTTTTTTTAGAGAGAGAGAGTGCTTGAGAGCAGGGGGTGCAGGGGGGAGGAGCAGAGGGAGAGAGAGACTCCCAAGCAGGCTTTACCCCAGTGTGGACCCCGAGGTGGGGCTTGATCTCACCACCCTAAGATCATGACCTGAGCCGAGACCATGACCTGAGCTGAAATCAAGAGTGGGACACTTAAACAACTGAGGCTCCCAGGCATCCCTGGTTTTACATATTTTTAAATCAGTTGCTTGGAACCCAGAAGCTATTTTCCACGGAAACAATGGCACATGTGATTGCTAAATCAATCCATGATTATCAAGTCAATCAATAACCCAGGTGAATAGTGCACATACACAATGTAAAATATTAGAAAATTTTACTCAAATATCAACACTTACATAAAAGTGAACAACAGTAAAATCTGTCTTAACTAATGGTACTGAAGAAAATGCAGTTTTAGTGTTATGAAGAGATACCTGATAAAGTTTCTGGAGGGGTCATACAAATATTTTCCAAAAGTATCAGAAGGTGACTGTACTAGATTAAGACACCTACTTACACTTTAGGATGGATGGCTTCCCTTTGCCTTGATATAAGAATAGTATCAGCCCTATACTTAGTGCTCACCAACCATGATACACAAGTGGAGAAATAAAGAAAAAAGAAAAAAAAAAACTTGGAAATGTAGAGAATCAGGTCCTCAGGGAACGATAGGGGATGGTAGAGATGTCATGAAAAATTATTCTCTAAGCAGGTACATGACAGGTAATTATTAAATAGGATAAAGAGGGAGTGGGGATAGCACACATTCAGGAAAAGTGTGCAATTAGTTGTTGGATTATCCAAGATATAGTTCAGGAAATACTACAAGATAACCTTAAATATACTACATACTACTTCCCCGTAATTGCAGACCTACACTATTTTACGAGCAAATAGAGCCTATTCAAATTATTTAACACATATTTAACAGAATACCTGCTAATATATGCCTTTGCTGAGTTCTTTGAATAATTTAAGAAAATGAACACCAGATCGTTACTGTCTCTTTGGTTACATTTCCACTATTTTGCTTATTTGAAACTTCAGACACAGTGGTTTCTAGAACCAGCATGCTTGCCTAATTAAGAATTCATGTTAAGAGTGACATCAGATGAGAACTGTGGGACCCAGACTTGAAGACCCAATAAAAATACTCAACTTAAAAAAAAAAAAAAAAGAATTCATGTTTGTAGTCAAGGTTCTGGAAGTTAAATCCTCATGCTGTCATGGACCTCTCTCCTTAGCTTCTCCATCTGTAAAATGGGGATAATGATAACACTACCTATCTCATGCAGTTGGGTGGGAATGAACTAAGTTCATGCATGAACAGTGCTTAGAAAAATGTCTGGCATATAGTGTGTACGCAAAAAAATCAGCTATTATTATACTTGCATATACAATCCACATCAAAAATACCTATTAATTTTTCTCTGTATATCATTAAGTAAAAAAATAGGGGATAGAACAGTATGTAGAGTATTCTATTATCTTTAAGGAAAAAAAATAACAGAAAGTATACATACTTGAATGTGGAACAAAAAGGTCTCCAGGGGCAGGTGCTTTGTATATGTTTATAGAAGCAACGTGTATCCTTGGAAAGATACACAAGGAACTCAGCTGAAAAAAACTGGCTACAAGAGACTAAGGGACTTTTATTCTTCTCTGTAAACCCTTCTATACTTCCATAATTTTGTCCCATGCTCATATGTTCTTCTTTAGTAAATTTTAAAAATTCATTAAACTTAAATTTTTGGCTATCAAACTAGGACTAAAATCGATAGCCATCAATCCATCAATCCTACCTTTATTTGAAAGTTAAATCCAAATAAATCATGGGGATGAAAGTTACAGCATAGGGAATAGTCAGTGGTGTTGTGATAGTGGTATATGGTGACAGATAATAACTACATTTGTGGGGAGCACAGCATTAAGTATAGACCTGTCCTCTTACTATGTTGTACACCTGAGACTCATGTAACAGTGTGTATTAACAGTTTCAAAAAAAATACGTAAATAAAATTACCCCCCCAGAAAATAAAAGTTAACCCAAAATTTACCCACTAAACCATTCAATCCAAATTAAATGAGGCACAAATTTGTATGTTCTTTTCTCAACCATCTCTAATTAAAAAATTGTATCAGTAAATGCTGATGTCCTCCAACTTAAGGAAACTTATTCCAGTGATTTATGTTGGTCCCATAGGACGCTTAAAGCTTTACAGAAACAACGAATCAATTAGCTTGTAATAAATGTTTGGGAGGGCTAGTAAAGGAATTTAACTCAATAATATAGTTTAATAATATATGTTTTCTTATTTTGGGTATTTATATACAATCATATGTTAAGTATAAGTGGAAGAAAGAATTACATATTTGAATCCATGTATACTAAAATTGACTCTATACAGCATCCTGCCTTCCAGACAACAACCTGAAAAATTAGTCAAACCAGTAATGAGGCACAAAATGAGAAAATTCTAAAACACTGAATTTTTCACTTTTTGGAAACATAGTCCAAAACTCAAAGATAAGACAACTCATTTTTATAACATTCCTGACAATATAAAACAAAAAGTGAACTTTATTTTCAAGAATTTTATAATCTCATTAAGGTTAACACTGTTTCCTCTGGGGTGGGGAAAAAAAAGCAAGCAAGCAAATGCCATCAAGACAAACAAACCCAACAACCCCAAACAAACATCTGTTTTGTTTTCTCACATCTTAATAGCCTGACTATTTTAGACACAAATATTTGTTTTGCCGACAAATGTTTCAAAGAATGTTAGTTAAAACTGCTTCAGTAAAAGAGTTTATTTTTGAGCTGAACAAATTGCAAACTTCTCCAAAGTCCATACGGCATCAGTGAAATGAGCAAGTATGGACTAAAGATTTTCAGAATTGCTTACTCAGCAAAACGTAGGCGTCAAGAGGCATGCTGTTGCAAACCTCAGGATCATTTCTACAGTGGACAGATGTAGGCGTGTTTGGTCGTATAGATGTGGCCCAAATTTCCTGCATTTATCAGGCAGACGGCCGGCAGTTTAGTTTTTCATCCTGTCACACTGAATTCCTGTGAGACCTCAGAGTTCCCCTGCAACTTTGGATAAGAATGTTCCCGGTTTTTCAGGCACTTTGCTCTACTTTCGTGTGCCTTGGCAAGGATCAAAGAAGCAGAGGGAACAAATGGTTTCCCATGCATATTGAATTCCCTCTTATACTGATTTTTCCTCTGTCACTTGAAATTCAATATTGGCAAGATTCCTGTACATCACCTTAACCAGTAAATCGTCTGCATGCAGTCAGAGCATGAAAAGGTAGATTTCAACGTCTACCTTTTGGTAAGAATTCGAATGAACAAATCCTTTGAAAACCTGACTTTTTATAGTACCCGTGCTAAAACTCATTCCTGATGAACAAATAACTAGCTTTATTTTGCATTCACCTAAAGTGTTTTATCTACCATTTACTCTTTTCTCATGGCTTTATAGTATTTCAAAAATACAATTATACATGACTAGTTATACATGACTAGTCCTTTCACAAAAATTTGGCCTCAAAATTCTCAATTAACTCAATAATACTTATTATTTATTGAGCATTTAAGAGCTATGTACCTCATTTTCCTCATCTGTAAAATGGGGACAAATAGTACCTACACCTCATGGGTGTGTTATAAGATTACATGTAATATAAAGCTCTAAAAACATCACTTACATTTTTAGCATGTATTATTTTTGATAGCTGTCATAATTATTAGATGTTCTAAGAGATTTTTGACAAAAAATATGTGTTCAATCCAAATTATTTAAGCACAGTACAGTAAATGAATTACAAATAAGCTCATTTTTTTTTTTTTTTAATTTATTTGACAGAGAGAGACACAGCAAGAGAGGGAACACAAGCAGGGGGAGTGGGAGAGGGAGAAGCAGGCTTCCCGCGGAGCAGGGAGCCCGATGCGGGGCTCGATCCCAGGACCCTGGGATCATGACCTGAGCCGAAGCCAGACGCTTAACGACTGAACCACTCAGGCGCCCCAAGCTCATTTTTTTTTTTAAAGATTTTATTTGTTCATTTGACAGAGAGAGAGAAAGAGAGCATGAGCGAGAGCAGGAACACAAGCAGAGGGAGTTGGAGAGGGAGAAACAGGCTTCCCGATGAGCAGGGAGCCCGATGCAGGGCTCAATCCCAGGACCTTGGGATCAGGACCCGAGCCGAAGGCAGATGCTTAAGGACTGAGCCATCGAGGCACCGTAGAAGTTCGTATTTTGATCATACATAGAGAAGTCATATGGTAAAGAAAAATATTTGTAAAAGAATGGCTTAAGTACTCTTCTAAGAAAGTCAATTTAGAAAATCCCTTCATGACAATTACTCTCAAGTGGTGGTTAAATAATTTTTATCACTTTTTTGAAAAAATGTATTTGGTTATGTTGCTAATAATATACCTTAAAATTTCAGTGTTTAATATAAGAAAATAACATATTCATCACATGTAGGTGGCTAAGAGATGATAATATGTGAATTCAGATACTATCACAAAAGGAAAACATCCTAAAATGCCTTTTTCTTTTTTTCTTACCTCTGTTTTTGAACATAAAAGAAAACCATTTACTTTGTAAAGAATTATTTTAAAAAAGAAATTTAAAATTAAACCCATCACTTAAAACTTCAAGTAACCATAGATTTAACTGTGATAATGTCTTACAAGTCTTAGAATTGACTAAAAAAAGAGTTGACTTTGATCAAAATTTTCTCTTATGGATAGTGGGATTTGAATTTACCATAGAATACTCTTCTTCTCAGAAACTAAACACATTCTCTGACAACAGAAAGCCCTTTAACTGGGAAGATGTGAATAATTGCACAGCTGTCACAAATGATACATACATCAAGTCTCTAATATTTTTCTCCAATAAAACGTTTATAAATATATACCTCTTCAAAATGGAGGGTTTTGATGATAATGGAAAGAAAAATATTTTGAACTAAATAAAAATAAATAGAAATATTAAATTTTGTGGGATGCAACAAAAGCAATATTTAGAGGAAACTTGATAGCACTTAGTGCATGTATTGGGAGGGAAGAAAGATTTAAAATTAACAATCTAAGCTTCAAGCCTTAGGAAACTAGAAAAAGAGGACCAAGTTAAATCAAAAGAAAGCAGAAGAAATAATAAAAGTCAGAGAAGTCAATGAAATTGAAAACTGGAAAACGATAAAGGAAAATCAAAGAAATGGAAAGTTGGTTCCTGAAAAGATCAATAAAATTGATAAATCTCCAGCTAGGCTAACCAAGGCACACACACACACACACACACACACACACAAAGGAAGACACAAATCATTAATATCAGAAGTGAAAAAGGCCATCACATGCAATCCCATGGACATTAAATGGATAATAAAGGAATATTATAAAGAACTCTATGCCCACCAATTATATAACCTATATGGTATGAACCATTTCTTGAAAGACAATCTACTCACACAAGGAGAAATAGATAATTTGAATAGGTTTATATCTATTAAAGAAATTTAACCAATAATCCATCTTCCAAAACAGAAAGCACTAGGCCTAGAGGGGTTCACTGGTGAATTCTACCAAATAGGAGATAAATGATACTAATTCTTTACAATCTGTTCCAGAAAATAGAAGCAGAAAAAACATTTCCTAACTTAGTCTATGAGGTCATTATTACCCTAATACCCAAACCAGACAAAGACATTATAAGAAATGAAAACCACAGACCAATATATCTCATGAACATAGATGCAAAGATTCTTAAAATATTAGCAAAACTGAATCCAACAATGTATAAAGAGACTGATACACCATGACCAAGTGGGATTTATTCCAGGTAGGAAAAGCTGGTTCCACATTTGAAAATCACTTAATATAATTCATCACATCAACAGGCTACAGAAGACAAATCATATGATCCCATCAATAGTCAGAGAAAAAGCACTGGAAACAATCCAACACCCATTCATGATACAAACTCTCAGCAACCTAGGGACAGGTATAAAAAATATCTACAAAGAATGTGTAGCAACATCACACTTAATGGTGAGAAACCAGAAGTTTTCTCCCTAAGATCACAGGAACAAGACAAGGATGTCTCCTCACCACTCCTGTTCAACACTGTACTGAATGTCCTGGCTAATGCAGTAAGATAAGGAAACAAATAATATTCAGAGTAGGAAAAAAGACATAAATCTGTCTTTGTTCACAAATGACATAACTGTCCATGTAAAAAAAAAAAAAAAACCAAAGAATCAACATGAAAAACTTCTGGAACTAATAAATGATTATAGCTAAGTTTCAGGATACAAGGATAATATACAAAAGTCAATTGCTTTTCTAGATACCAGCAATGAGCAATTGCAATTTTAATTTAAAAATCACATGATTTGATTAGCACCAAAAAAGAAAGATAGATCTAAAAAATATGTACAAAATCTATATGAGGAAAACTATAGGACTCTGATGAAAAAAATAAAAAAGTAAGTTAGTGGAGAGATAGTCCATGTACATACATGGATAGGAAGATTCAATACTGTCAAGATTCAATATTGTCAGTTCTTCCCAACTTGATCTATAGATTCAGTGCAATTCTAAACCAAATCCAAGTAAGTTACTTGGTGGATACTGATAAGCTGATTCTAAAGTTTACGTGGGAAGGCAAAAGACCCAGAATAGCCAACACTATATTGAAGAACAGAGGAGTGATACTACCCAACTTAAAGAATTATTATACAAAGTTACAATAATCAAGACAATGTGGTATTAGGAAAAAAAAAGATAAATAGATCAATGAAAGAGAACAGAGAGCCCAGAAATAGATCCACACAAAGTTAGCCAACTGATCTCTGACAAGGAAGTAAAGGTAATTCAATGGAACAAAAGATAGGCTTATCGACAAATGGTGCTATGACTGGGCATCCCCGTGCAAAAATCAATAAACAAATAAATACATGAATAGGAATCTAGAAGCTGACTTATACTTTTCACAAAAATTAACTCAAAAAGGATCAGAGACCTAAATTGAAATGGCAAAACTATGAAACTTTTAGATCATTACATAGGAAAAAACCTAGGTGACCTTGGGTTGGGTTTGGCAATGAGTTTCTAGATAAAAAACCAAAAGCATATTCCATGAAAGAGAAAAACTGCTAAGATGGACTTCATTCAAATTGAAAACTTCTGCTCTTTGAAAGATACTGTTCAGAGATTAAAAAGGCAACCCATAGACTGGGAGAAAGTATTTGCAAAACTTATCTGATAAAGGACTTGTATCCAAAATATACAAGAACTCTTAAAACGCAACAATAAGAAAAAAAGCTCATTAAAAAGTGGGCACAAGATTTGAACAGGCACCTTACCAAAGAAGATATACAGAGCAAATAAGGATATGAAAACATACCCCACATAATATTAGGGAAATGCAAATTAAGACAACTAGATATTGCTACACACCTATCAGAATGGGCAAAATCTGAAATATTGACAATACCAAACGCTGACGAGGCTGTGGAGCAACAGGATTCTCATTCATTACTTACTGGATCACAAAGTGGTATAGCACTTTGGAAGACAATTTGGCAATTCCTTATAAAATTAACATACTCTTACAATTCAGTGATCACACTGCTGGGTTTTTACCACCCAAGTGATCTGAAAACTTATATCTATACAAAAAAAAGCTGAGCACAAATATTTAGTAGCTTTATTTATAATTGCCAGGTAGAAGCAACCGAGATGGCCTTCGATGATAAGGGAGGAGGCTAGCATTGCCAGTTGAAGAGTAGGTATGATTTTCTTGAGCCCAATAAGTATTACAATATTGCTAAATAAACAGATAAACCTCACCATATTTCCCAAGGTAGATGAATACTTAAGTATTTCCAGATGATGTAACTTTTATTAAGATAGTCAAAACATGAATAACAAACTTATTTTTTATAAAGATTTATTTATTTATTTATTTATTTAAAGAGAGAGAGCGTGCATGTGCACAAGCCGGCATGGGGGCGGGGGGAAGACAAAGGGAGAGGGACAATCTCCAGTAGACTCCCCATTGAGCATGGAGCCCGACGCAGGGCTCAATCCCACGACCCTGAGATCATGACCTGAGCCGAACTCAAGAGTTGGACACTTAACTAAGCCACCCAGGTGCCCCAAACTCATTTTTAAAAATGAATGCAAAGGATTTAAATGGCTAATAGATTTTAAAAGTTCTCATTACGAGAGAAAAAATCTGCAACTACATACGCTAGATGTTAACTAGACTCACTATGGTGATCATTTCACAATACATAACAAATATCAAATCATGTTGCACACCTGAAACTAATATAATGTTAAATATCAATTATATCTCAATAAAAGACAAAAAAGGTGTTTTTACTTTTTAAAATGAATTAAAATTTTGATATTAAACTTTTGTGTTCAAGTTATGTTATTTTTAATGTATTATCCATATCTACTCAAGGAGAATATAACTTTCAATATTTAATTATAAACACATTAAAATAATTTTTGAACTTAAGATTCATGAGGAGGTACATATTTATAAGTAATACTGCAAAATACCATGGACTTAAAAGATAGCTATTCTTCATAACTTTAAAAATGCATAATACCAAATGATGAGTCCTTATATGTTTGGCCTGAAAAATCCTTGCAAGATTATCTTTATATGTTCATTATGACATAACAATTCCATGAACAAGAACAGATATTATAAAGTATGGGAGGAGAGCCACATATACTGTGTATTCATTCTGTACTGTATAATTCCTTGAAACTGAAAGGCAGAAACCTGGCCATACATAAGATCAGATCATAACTAGAATCTAATTTTCCAATGTAGAAAATAACTGACTTTAAACCTAATAGACTATTAAAATTAAAAGAAAAAAAATCTGAAATGATTTCAACAAAATAGACATGATTTTAACCATTTTTTTATTTCTATAGTAAAACAAAAACATTAGGTTATATGTTATAAATCCTTCCTTCTAATTCTTTAATGATTTTGTGGACTCTATCATTCAAAAGTTCCTTTTCATCAAAGACCAGTCTACAATCTTATATGTGACTAATAAGAAAGGAAAATTAACACCAAAAGACTTAGGCTGAATCCAGTCATACTGCAAATGTAAACAAACAAACAAATCAAAAGCCCCAAAACCAGACTAACTCTTCCTTGAATTTCTCAAGTAATCCACATTTCTTTTTAATGTGGAAACTCACTGAACTTTCCACTTCTAACTACATAAGGAAGGCTGATCCATACATTTATTTTAGTGGGAAGTGGTAAATATAAGAAACCTGAAAAATATTATTTTCTCCCCAGTTCAATTCATTCCGATTCTGCAGCCATAAAGATACTGAAATTGAAATGAGTACCTGAAACACTAAGCATTTATTCAAATAAAATCTAAAATAAATCATTTAATCTTAAAATCATATAGACATTTTGAAAATCGTACTTTTGCATTGTTTCCTATGGGACTTGGCTTTGTGCTTAGTCCTCCCCACTCTTTCACATGGCACCCCTTTGATAAATAAAATGCACTTAAAATAATGGCATGTTTCAGAGACTAACTTTTCTGATATGCCTAAGTTGGTATTTTTTAGAAAGTGCTAATCAACCTTAATTTTAAAAACATGATTAAGTCTTCACTACTTTGTACTGTACTCTTCACAATCAAAATGTCACGATGAAGTAAGTAAAATTACTCTGCTATTCTATTTCAAAGCTCCTTTTAGTCCGCAAGAAGTTGGCATGGCCCAGATGGTTCATATGAAAACATGAGATCTCCCTAAAATTGGGACAAGCCATTATCTTTCCTCATGATGCCTATATGAAATGAATGGAAATAGAGAGGAAAATTCTATAACAGCCTCTACAAATCCAATTTTTGACAGCAATTATATAGTTGTTAAATCTAAAAGACATTTATATTAGATTCTGTGAATACTGTATTTATACATGTGAACTGAGTGAAAAATATATCAAGCTAGTTTTTAAAGAATAAAGGTAAATGGATTATAATCATCAAAGATTAAAATGTATGGAGTTGAGTTGTGCAGAAATAGTATTTGTAGTTCATTGGAATAGAAGTTTAGGAATAACTTCTGCTCTAGAACAAAATAGTGTTCACCTACATTTAAGAAAAAATGTGAAACACTAAAAACCCAAAGGAGATTTTTTTTTATGGGGGACATCTGCTAATATTTGCAAGATAAACCTATAGTCAAGATTGAAATTAGCACCTGTTCCATAAAATTTGTTTTCATGATGTAGGATAACCAACTAGAATTAACACACTATGATCACAATTTCATAGAAGTGTGTTTCAGTGTAAGACCATTTTAACCTGGCTTGCAACAAAGAGCGGGCTTTGGCTCTAAAAATAAAAGGCAAAAGGAAGCAAACTCTGATTGTTTGCGGATAATAGCTCACCTCATAATCCATGAAAGGAGGGACTACATTTTTAATAAGACAAAGGTGAGAAGTGCAAGAGAAAATATAAGAAATATAGGTAAAGACCAATTCAGGAAATTAAGCATACAATATTAAGAGTTTCAGAGAAAAACTAAAGGAGGGAAAGAAATGTCAAAGACTTGGTAGGAAAATTTCCAGAGATGGAGAGATTTTCATTGGAAAGGGCCTATCGAGGGTTGTGCAGAAGTATGAAAATTCTCATGCCCAGTTACAAAATTCAGAGTAGGCCATGAGTGGGAGGGTGAGCCAGAGGAATCACTGTTTTCCATTATTAACTGTGATATTTTTTTGATTTTGGAGAAACAGTAAATATTTAATGATAATAAACATTGAATTCGAGGTAATATTAGTTTTCATATTCAACATGTGGGCAAATATTTATAATTATAGTTAATAATTATAGCTCAATATTTATAATTATGTATCTAAAACACTATCTCCTGAAAATTGAGTATATTTACAACTAAATAAAACCTCAATTTCAAGGTCTTTTGAAGTTACATAATTTATACTAAAATTTTTCAGCAAATAAAAATAAATAAAGTTAATGCCACAATCCTGCTCTTTGACTTACATTTAGGCTGCGCCAAAACTTGCCAAAACTGTGAAACCACCACATGAATATAGGACTGTAGAAAAATGCATTTAAACTACCAGGAATCTAGCCTGCAGGACTAATAAAGTGCACATAATTACCTGCTGCAGGATCTGTAACTGCTTGGCTGGTGATGCCAGATGGTGGCTCTTGAAGCTGGTAAGTGGCATTTGTGGACGGCGTGGTCGGACTGGTGCTGCTGCTTGTCATATAATGGGCTGGATACGGTGAGCTATTGTAATACTGTGCGTACTGACCCTGGCCAAAACTCGGATAAGATGGATAGTCCTACCAAATCAAACCATACAAGAGTAATCCGTCAGAATGTTGCTGCTTATTTCTCACTTTTCAAAGTATAACTATATTTGTGTTTCTGGGTCTTTGAATTCCCAAAGTATACACTGACGGAAATGCCCAGACTTGCAAACAAATTTTATGTAAGATCAGATACACTCTTCCTGTGTCTTCTATCCCATGATGCATGACTAGGTAAAATTAAATGAATCCGAAAACCAAATGCTCACCATGGAAGACTGCTAAAGAGATTTTTAAAATAAAAAATATATATATTTTAAAAGGCTTAGGTAAGCTGTCACAGTATAATATAAACAGATCTTTCTTTATATAAGAAAATCATCTGTTGCATTTAAAAAAAAATTCTGAAGTTAAACTGGCTTTTAAAATTACCTGCTGTGAACTATTAAATCCAGAGGAATTTGTGAGTGAATTATTTCCTGTATATAATCCTGATGATGTTGTAAAACTGCTACCTAAAACAAAATGAAAAGAAATATGGTTGACGAAGCTATGCAGAATAATGTACCCATAAGAAATCATTATTTAGATAAAACAGAGTTGAAATTCATTGCAAATGCATTTGGTTTATCTTCAAAACCAGAATCCACTGCCATGACCAAAAATTGTGTTTTCTTAAAGTCGTTGACAATTTTCACCATATTGCAAAGCACTAAAGAGTAGAGAGATTGAAATTTCTGAGGGCATGAGTAACTCATATAAAATTATGGGCAAAAATATACATTTGTGCAAAAAATATTAGACACTGGGCTTTCCATTTCAATTTGTAAAACACCAGGATTTTTTCATATCTTTACATTAAATAGGCTTAATGAAAAATGATGGACCTGATTAAAGGATCTTTAAAGTTCTTACAAGCTCAAAAACTACAATGCTACTTTCAAATACTTTCAGACTTGTGCTGTTCACTATAATGGCCCATTGAAAAAGCCGATCATTTCAATTTCACAGAAGGATAAATGGCAGCCCTTGAAGTATTTGATAAGACAAGGCCCAGAGAGGAACATGATCAATGTTTTATGTATTACATGTGCTCTCTAGGTAACATTCTATGTGCTGAATGTCTACATGGGTTCAACAATAAATAGCAGCCACTGTGCAGGATACAAACATAAAAGCAATCTCCGTTCCCTCCCTTGTTTTATTTATTTATTGTTAAACTACTCAAAGCAACACTTTTATTTTATTTATTTATTTTTTTGAGAGAGAGAGCGTTTTGTGCATGTGAGTGGTGGGGAGAGAGAGAGGGAGAACCTTAAGCAGGCGGAATAACCATGCCCAGCCCTGAGTCTGACGCGGGGCTCGATCCCAGGATCCTGAGATTATAATCTGAGCTGAAATCAAGAGTCCAAAGCTTAACCAACTGAGCCACCCTGGTGCCCCAACAAGATACTATTTCTGATAATCATATTAGCAAAGGTTTTTGAAAATATCAGGGATTGGCAAATCTGTAAACCATGGCATTCATACGCTACAAAGTGGGATTTAAATATACACAAACTTTCTGGTTGGGCTGTTTGGTCAATGATTAAATAACTTCCAGCCAGCAATTTTATTGCCAAACATTTGCTCTGAGAAAAAAAAAAAATACGTGGATTTATACAAAGAGATAGCAAAGATGTTCTTCAGCGTTGTTTCTAATAACAAAACATAGAGAGCATTCCCAAGTCCTTAATAGGTGTTATTCAGAAAATGGAATACTATGAAGACACTGAAGTGGTATTACAATGATGTTTAATTATATGGAAACATTTTTCATATTATTTTGCTAGAGTAAAAATGAAAACAAGGAAAATGTTTTGGTGATTTCATCAGAAATATTTTTAAAAGTATAAAATGTTTTTAAAAAGCACAAAAATCTCAGGAACGTTATCTATGGAAGAGCACAACCATTGGTCACATAATATTCATGAAGCCAAGGCGCATTTTAAACTTTTCTACTCAGAAGCTGTGTTGCTTCTATAAACAGAAAAAACCTTTTTTATTAATTAAAATTTTATGTCAAATGAATGGTATGAGCAATAAATGTGTTGGCAGTTCAAGGAGACCGTCTTCACTGTGAACTAGCTACTCACAGATGTCTTCAGGTATGATGCAGGGGTTAATACATGCCAATTATTTATTTGCTACTCCTCAACATTTAAGTATCACCTTAAGAGTCAGAAAACCGGGTTTCCAGTCATCACTTATGAGCTATTTGGACTTTGGACAGATCACCTAACCACCCTAAGGTCTAATTTCCCTATCCGTGAAAACTCTACTTCATAAGGTTCTTCAGCAGATCAAATGAGGTAATGTTTTGGAAAGCGCAATGCACAATCTACAGTACCACACAAATGTTAGGAGCTGTTATTGTTTATCTCAGTAAACATTTCTAAAATTCTCCACTGCATTTACGTATCTTTTCTCTCTTTCTACTTTCCCAAACTAGATAAATCTATCTCTTTGCATATCTAAAATTCTTTTCCTACTTACTTATCAAACATCTCTGAACTTTGAAAACCTGATCCAAGGCTTTGTTATTTTTATTAAGGGAAACTATTTCCTAAGATAGTTTCAAATTTAATTATCACAGACTCATATTTGAGGTTTCTTTATTTGTGCCTTTCAGGAATACCAACTGTCCAAAGTTTCTATAACATCCATCACAGATACGCAGAGAGCTCTCACACTCCCAATAGTTATTCCGCCACGAAAATTGGGGCCTCCGACAAGCTCCCCATATTACTGTCATTTGCATGTGGCAATCACAAACTTTTAAACATATACTAAGTGCTGGACTCATGGTGATAATTACATGGGAATAAAACGATGACTAAGAATGGTTTGGGACCTCACAGGGCTTGCCAGGATGACATCAGTTTTGTTTTTTTAAGCATTGGACCTCAGGGGCATGTGACCCACTCTGTATTTATTAGTGAACAATTAATATTGATATTTTATATGTAAAGCAAACTTACACTGAGCATTTTAAATATGTCTTGTAAAATAAAATTTAAATTTCTTTTGGTTAAGAGTGTGAGATCAATACTTTTTTAAACTTTATTATAAACATTTAATAGGAAACATTACTTTGGGTTATGACTTGTTACTTTCATTTAAAACTGCACATTTCTAGGTTATGACTTGCTACTTTCATTTATACTGCACATTTTTGAACAATAAATCCTGACCTCAATAATCCCTACCCACCAAGAAAATGAGTAAGATATAGAAAATATATTTTAAAAATGCGTGTTTTCATTCCATAAGTTATTCCCTGGAACAAAGTAGAAAAGGCCATGGAAGCTATATGGGCACATATAGGCCACTGAGGTATGACCAAGTAAATCACAGTTCAGTACTTGAAATGGTACCCAAGTGACTTTCCAGACTTACTGCTACTTCTAAGACTGTACATTAGCTGGAATTCAACATAAGTTATATTCATTTACTGGCTGACTGCAGGCCGAGATTCCATTCCATATAATATGCTGCAGCAGGTTTTAATGGCACTCCTGTGGCCTAGGAGACGTAATGCAACTTCCAAAAGGGTCTCAGTTACTTCAGGGAGAGGTATACACACTAGAGAATCAGGCTCAGGCAATACTCATTTTTCACCACCAGCATCGGGGCTGTAGGGCCACCCCACCTGCCTTCACATAGGACTTAGGCAAAGAGGGCTGCTAACTTTCAGTCGAGGCCACCAGCACTGGCTTTCGGCAACAACCTCCTCTACTGGTTTCCTGCCCATCTTCCGGCCCCCTCCAGTTCATTTTCCACAAAGGTAGAATACTTTCTCTAATGTGCATATCTGATCTTCTCACTCCCCTCTTTAAAAAAAAGTAACTGTTAGTGGCTTCCTCTTGCCCTCGGGATAAAATTCAAACTCCTTACCAGAGCTTATTTATTAAACCCTGGTCTGGCTCCAGTTTATCTTTTGGACTTCTTTGGTTTCTTCCCAGGAACCTCAACCCAACCCACCCAGACACACATTCCAGCCTAACTTCACACAAATGAAGCAACATGTGGTTCTCTTAAGGCGACTCCTCTTACTTCCTCCCCATTGTATCCTAATATCTAATCAATAACTCAGCACGGACTAGAAACTTTTCTTCTGAAAAACCTTCCCTGAATTCCCCTCTTCTCTTTCCTCCTAAGCCTGGATTACCGAATCTCTTGTCTATCTGCCCATCTACCTACTTACCTACCAATCTACCTACCTACCTCTGTAATGTATATACAGTGTTATATAAATTTATATAATAAGTTATATATGTATATATATAAACTTATATAATATATACTTACATATTTTATTATATATTTATGTAATACCTAAATTTACACTTATGTAAATATTTATATATTTATGTTGATATAATACATTATATACAATATATACAAATATATAAATATAAAATAAATCAATATATCAATATATAAAATATATATTTTATATTTATAAATATATATTTATTTATAATATATAAACAATAAATATATATTATTTATAAATATATATAATTTATGATATTATAAATATATATTTATATATATCTATGACTACTCATCAGTATTTCAAGCTAATTAGTATTAATAATTAGCAAATTAATACAAATTAAATGCTAATTACATTTTTAAAAAGATTTTATTTAATTTGTGAGAGAGCACAAGTGCATGAACAGGGGAGCAGCAGGCAGAGGGAGAAGGAGGCTTCCCGCTGAGCACAGAGCCCCACACGGGCTCAATCTCCGGGCCCTGAGATCACGACCAGCCAAAATCAAGAGTCGGACACAACCGACTGAGCCACCCAGGCACCTCAAATACTAGTTACATTTAAGCTTATTAGTTCCTTCCCTATTAAATAGGCTAAAAAGAAATCTTAGAGCTTACAGAATTGGATATTTGTAGTCAATCCATACAAACATCCCCAGAATACAAACTATGGTAACACTAAAGATCGACAACGTCCACTGAGCACTTACTATGTGTTAGGAGTGTGTTCATCTTTTACATGCTTTATCTAAACCCCACAACACCTTGATACTATAGGGAGTATTAATATTCCCATTTTGCAAATAAGGAAACAGAGGGTTAGGTCAAGAGAATACAGCTTTCATGGGGTAAAAGTGAAATTCGAACCCAGCTCTGTCTGGTTTTAGAGTCTACACAATCTCTCTCATGCCCTCTTATGCTTCTTTATTGCTTTTAGAAGTTCTGAAATTCACTCTAGTTTTCTATAGGACTAAGAAAAACATAAGAAGCAAAATAGATGTATATAAGAACAAACAATAGCTCTTAAAACTTACTGAGTGGTAGCTCTGAGCCAGGCCCCCAAACAGTATTTTACATGTTACAGCTCCCTGGGCCCGCCCAACACCCCCCCCCCCCCCCCCCCCGCGATGACAGGAGTACCTACATTCTATTTTACAGATGAGCAAACTTCTGAAGACAAGCAGGCCAGACCTGGGATTCTATCCCAGGCCATCTGGCTCCAGAGGCAAAGTTCCTAATCTCCACAGTACACTACCTCTCAAAGTAATTGGGGCCGGGGTCGGGGTGGCGGGGGTGGGGTGGGGAGGAGATCTTTGAAGAAAAAATTTTTAATATATCCAACATATGGCTAATTGTCAGGCAATCGTCAGGAGCTACCTATTAAAAGGCACATACCTAGGCCCCTCATCAGGCACGGGAATCACCATCTCATTGAGGTAGAAGAGGGAGGGTTTGATCTGAAAATCCACAGGTTTGTCAAATACCCCAAGTACCTGCTTTTTAGCATTACTATGTTTTGTACCAATTCAGTAGATGTTTTAGCAACTGCTTCAGAAACCCATAACCAGTACACGCTTGCTTTTTCCCCTCTAAGAATGTAATCACACTCACCAGGCATTTCTAGAATGGAAGCTTCATGGAGACTGTTTGGGGCAGTTTTGTTCCTTAAGCTGTGAGAAAGCTCGTAAAGGGAGGAGAGGTTTCCACTTTGATAGCTGACAGGACGCCGAGTTGGTGCCAACACCACCCGATGAATTTCACCGGGTCAGAACGCCGCAAAGCAAATGCAACATAGCTATCACAATGCTCCCGAGAAAGTTTTGGTGTAGAGCTGCGAAACCCACTTCCTACCCCGAGCCAGCCCAGCAGGAGAGGCACACTGGAGAAGGCTGCCATACACCGGGCTTGAACATGGATGCTGGAAGGGGAGAGAGGGCAAGACGGCGATGAAGAAAAACAGACCTCCTCCGTCTGTGAGGGTCCATCTGCTGTGAGTTTCTGTTTGATTTAGGAGTCTTCGCTTTTATCTTAGGTCATAGAATTAGGCTTAATATTCAGAATTCCTTTATCAAAAGAATATAAAAGTATTCTCCTTCCCAGAGACAAATCACTTTATGTGAAAAATAACCTCTAAGGTAAATAAAAGAGCAAAAATATTCTATAATAAAATGCTGTATATTTTATGTAGCAGAATGTTACAAAAATTCACCGAAGTAGAAAGGATTCCCACTTAGAACTCATTATTTCTTAATTGTGGAGTTTGGCAGGGATGGGTTCAAGCGAAGCTCCCATAATGCACGGTACTATTCTTGGTATAGTTTGGAATTCACTTATGCTCCAAGTGGGGTGGCGGTGGAGGAAACTTCCTACCCAGTTGTTAAGACAAAAATCTTATTTAAATAGTTTGCTGTTGTGAAAAATCATAGCAATACTTCTTTTTTTTTGGTGGGGAGGAGAAAAGAGAAGAACACTGAAAAAAATTTTCCTTTCAGAACACCTCTAAGAGACAAAGCTGATCAAGTGAATGAAAATACCTGGTTAGTTAGTTTGGGAAGGAAAATAAAACTGCACAAAGAAAACCCAAAACAAACAAATACAAAAGAAAAAAAAACAAAAAACACAAGTAGTGTGTTCCTTGCATGCAGTGAGGGAAAACTGCCCAAAGGAGGAGATCAGAGAGTGAAAGGTTCTTAGAAAAGTAAGGGGAGAGATGAAAGGTACGTGAGAGAAGTTTCTTGATCATTTAAGAAAAGATTAACAGTTCAGGAAAAGACGGTGGCATTCTTTAACTGAAAAACCCAAGAATCTGACGGTTCAACATGCCAATATGAGAGCATATTGTGGCACAGGAAATGTTAAAGGGTAGAGGGGGTGGGGGGAAGCTGTCATACGTGCAAGGACATGTATGTGCATATAACTGGGCCTGAGGAAGGGACATGGGGTTTGGGGAGGAGAGTTTGGGGTGGATGATGCCTAGGCTCCCTCATCCACAGCCTGCTGTATTAATTCAGGATGCGATCCCTGGGATCCTGGAAACACGTCAGACGCATTCATGCTTCCTTCTAACAGTCCCCATTTCTCATCCTTCAAGGCCTGGTTCAAGTCCTAGCTTTCCAATAAGCTTTCCCTGACTATTCCTCTCTGCACAGATTTCACTTTCTGGGAATCCCAGCTTACTAACAGAAGCCATGGAATTTGCCTCTTCATTAGTCTTGCTTCCACCCTATGTTCCTTAGATTCCTGTGATGTATTTATCCTGCCTGCCTCATGTGGAGATGGATAAGCCATGGCTGATTCATGCCTTTGAAGGGTTTCATCTAGGCTCATGTGAGAGACAGAACTGGTGCTTAAGAATTTTAGTCCAGTGTGGTTAAGTGACAAAAGGATCCGGTAATAATATACCTGTCCTAAAGAATCAGGTAAGGAGGAAGACTTTTAATAACTTCTTTTTTTCTTTTTGGTGATGGTAGTGGTAATTATGGGCGGTTTGGAAGGAAAACTTGAAAGCCAATAGACATTACAAGAGAAAAACATGTCTCAACTTCCTTATTTGTTCAGCAGTGAAAAAAAAAGAGGGAAAGGAAAAACAAATTAATAACAGCTTATTTCTCAGATTTTATCTAGAGAACATACACTTTACTGTTTTTTTTTTAAACTAGATGGTGTATAAAGGCTTATCTTTAAACACTAGATTACAGGCACTACTTTAGATTTAAATTAAAGAAAATTAAATGCAGGCTTGAATAAGCACCCTTCTGGAAGAATTTAAAATATTTCTAAACCTCCAAAAAGAAAATCTATCAGAGTTTTAAATAAGATGTTTAAAATTTATTTTAAAATTCTATTTATTTGAGAGAGAGCACGAGAGAGAGCATGAGTTGGGGGGTGCGTAGAGGGAGAAGCAAACTCCCCGCTGAGCAGGGAGCCCGATGTGGGGCTCGATCCCAGGACCCCAGGATTACGACCCGAGCCAACAGCAGCCGCTTAACCAACTAAGCCACCCAGGTACCCTTTTTTTTTTTTTTAATGATCAAATAAGATTTTAAATTTATTAAGCATCATGGATTTTAAGTTCATAAAATCTCACTGGTTTTAGACATTTAGTACCATTGGATCCCAGAGATGGTACAAGGATGTCACATCCATATACATACCACATGGGTATCCTAACAGAACACTGACCTTACCACACAGATACAGGCCTCCTAAGAGGCTACTGTGAACTCAGATATCGGCATACTGTGGGTATGTTAATGAAATTAAGAGTCTTGCTTGCATTTGAGAAACTTCATATTCAGAATGCAATAAGATTCTATGTTTTTACAGTCCATTTATATTTTGGTATTTCCACCCCCATTGTTTCTGGTTATTTCCACCATCAGTTCCTAAGGTAGCTGAAGCAGGGATCCTTCTCCTTTTCCAAGGAGTTGGATGGATGCTGCTTTCTCTCTTGCACAAGGACTCTCAGTTAGGGAATGACCACCGTCTTCACTTCCAGGTCACTGTTTTCCCCTCTACCCTGCCAAACCCACGGTTTCGATTTTCTGATTCAGTGACACTGAAAGTGAATTGTATATTCTGGAAAGTGGTCTTAATTTTTGGTTACACATACATTGCAGACAGCAGAGACAAAGGCACCTGAAAAATTTAACGAATACATTTGCAATCAAACCATCTCATTTCTAAAAGACTTCTTCCTTATAACTCTCTTGAAGGCTAGCAAGTAATTTTAAAAGCAAATTATATAAAGCTGCCCACAGACCACGGATCACAAAGATTTTGCTTTCCTCTTGTCACTGTCAGGGGTTCCTACAGAGAAGGGGTGGTGGTCTTGTGAACCGTAACAAACAAGAAACAGTCTTGCTAGAAGGCCCTGTGTGGGCCACCCTGTTCCGTAGGTGCTAAGCAACTGTAGTTTAAAAATAAGCCAACCTCTCAGAACCTTGATTAATAAACCCCTATTAAGAATGCAGTTTATATTGATAAACTCCATAATTTAAAATATCAAATCAAAGTTTTGTATGTGCTTTAACCTGGAGAATACTGCCCAGCTATAACTTCAAAACACTTAGGAAAAGAAAAGGGTAACGTGTAGGTCAAAGGTCTACTTCACAGAGAACAAGGACTCGCATTAAAAACCAGAATCCCAGCCAACCTAAGAATGCTGGAACCTGCTGGGGCCTGTCTGTACTTCCCATGTTTGAGAGTGTTTCCTAGCACTTACTCGGCAAGCAGGATGCTATTTGTCCCTCGTGTATTTTCACAGAAGTCCATTTGCTTTCCTTCCCTGGCCTCTTTGCCATGGGCTATGTCCATCATCGGGCGCGATCTATGTGGCAGAAGTTAGCATAACTCCCCAGGGACAAGCCTCTGAAGGCCAGATGGGTTATTTAAAACCAAAGTTTTCCCCCTTTCTTACAAGAAGGCTTTTCAGTAACCAAGCTTTCCTTTTCATCCCGGTAATAGTTTTTTTATTCCAAAGAGCATTTTTAACTTAGGTAATAAGAACTGTAAAGCCTTTACGTTTACCTTTCTTGATCTAGTTCTATATACTTTTAACAATTCCTATAAAAAACAAATTTGGTACTGATCACTGATTACTTATTGCGACAGCTGGATTTCCACAAAATTTGGTACAATTTTCAATACCCCTTAGTTGAAATAACATAAGATGCCAAAAGAGCTGAAATGGAATATTACTTTAAAAAATTAGCTTAAGCATAAAAAAGTCCTAGAACGCAAAAAGGCCATGAACTAAAATATCAGTGTGAGTAGACTGGCAAAGAAATTAAAGGGAAATTCTGAACATCAGGGCTAGCTGCAAGAGCGATTCTGCAATTCTAACTTTATCGTGTCACTTCATGTCAGAAAGTACAAATCTCAAATGCTTTATCATAGCAGATTCTGAGAAAGGTTTCTTAAAACCATGCAGTTTGGAGTTTGCTATTTTTCCTCTTGAAAAATGCCATTTCTATGGATAATGAAAAACTTTCGAAGTACATTTTGCTAAGCAATTTTGAGCTTCTAAATTACTCGTACACGGAAGCACTTCAGCTATATGTTTGAAAAGCCCTGGACGGACAGAACAAAGGAAATAAGGATGGTTTCCCTCATTAGGTTATTATTAGATCATTTCCACTGGATAATGAGCCCCAGATAAGGGCAGCGTGGAAGGCTGCAGAGTTGTGCGGCCTGCCACGTACCTTTTAATAAACCCCTGCTCTCCCTTTGTCTCCCTCACTGGTTTGAACCCCGATCTCTTGAACAGAATGAACATAATATACAAAGAGGGAGTCAGATTTTGTGTTATTTTCTTCTCTAAGTGAGAGCAATAAAGCCTAAAGAAAATAAACAAAGCGAAGTTTCCAGAGCCCTCTGGTTTTCGGGCGTGTGTATCTGTGTAGCCCCTCCTATCTATCATGGCCAATCCTGACACCTTCCTGGTGCAGAATGATAGGAATGTTCCTCACCACAACTACTATTCAGGGGCAACAAAACACTCAGGGAAGCACTGTATACCCCCACCCCCATTCTGTGATGTCCCCAACCAGCTCCTCCGATGAGTATGAGCACAAGGGAAGATTGCTTTGAACAAACCATGATCATAAACTAACCAAGATCTTTATTATGCTAAATTCCAAATTCACTTCTCCAAATGAAGCGAGCTAGGGTCCTTACGAATCTTAATCTCTAACCTTCTTTGTGGCATTGACCTTTCCACATTTAACAGACATTTGCATATTCTACAACTGATACCAGAGATGAAAATAGGAGTAAAGGTGATCACTACTTGTAACCATCTAGAATCAACAGGACTAAGTTATTATGGAACCCTGGGTTTTCCTCAAAGCTGAGGTTCAGTTAATTGACCCAATCTGATTTTAGTTTTTTTTGTGTATGAAAGGGTTTACACTTCCTTACCTTAAATAAACTGCCCAACAAACTGTCATCTTCTGTTTGTGACTCACCCTCAAAATCACGAACACAGCTTCTTCCTTTCGGCAGTAGATAGAACTATGAGCCTATACCGTATGGAATTCAGGGGTAAAGGAAGGGGTTTGCCAGCAATAGCTCTGGGATGTGCATTTAAAAAAATATAGCAGTTTGATTTCAGGTCAGTTGCTTCTTATACATAAAAGGTGAATAAAACTAGTTTATAACCAACTGGGCGGATATTCTGTGAAATTGGTCAGTAAGCCAAAGGCTGAAGAATTTTCCCCTTGGAGATGTTTACATGGACACATACTTACTTATACATACTCACACCCCACCCCCCAACACACACATGCACACACACAACATCCCCACTTCACCCTATCAGTGCCCTCTGACTGGCCAGCAGCATTGAGAACGTTCCCTACACCACCTGCATCATTGACCCAAAGTCTCCAGGCACCCTATGTCCATCCATATGCACCCATTCAGCTAACTCATTTACACAGAGTTTGTCAAAGGTGCATGATGGAAAACCTCCTCACGCTATTCCAAAGCGTCTTCCAGAAACAGAGGCTAATCCTGAGAGCAGGAAGGTATCAAACTAAAAACAAGGATTTCACTTCCTCAGGGTGAACCCTACAGTTGTCTACAAACAGCAACATTTTGTTTTCCTCAGTTAAACTTAAGTTTCTAATCTTTCGCTGGAGGTACAAAAGAGACATGGAAAAGAGAAATAGAATTTTCTAGCGATCTTGCAGCAAAAGTGAAGGCAACCACATTTCCCAATCCATGAGGTTTTACTGCATGGGCTATTAGTATCGGTGCATATGAAACAAAAATTCAATCCTTGTTTGGCTTAAAATCTGGCATGTGCAGGATCCACAGAAGCCTACCATGACAGAAGTGCTGAATGCTGAAGCTGGAAGGATCCAGAAGGATCACCTGGACCAAACATGGGGAACAAATATGACCTAGTTCACAAGGTTTGGAGTGGCACACACCCACATATTACCAAATAAATCTGTTCCTTAAGTACCATGAAAGTGTTAAAAGTACAAACAGTGCTCAGAAATGAATCATCTAGGGATGCCTGGGTGGCTCAGTCAGTTACGTGTCTGTCTTTGGCTCAGGTCATGACCCCAGGGTCCTGGGATCGAGTCCCGCCTCGGGCTCCTTGCTCCACAGGGAGCCTGCCTCTCCCTCTCCCTCTGCCTGCTCCCCCACCCCCCGCCCTGCCGCTCGTGCTCTCTCTCTCTCTCTGACAAATAAAATCTTAAAAAAAAAAAAGAATTATCTGAACAATTTTTTTTTCTGAAGCTGATATTTTTGACCATTTATATACCTAGTTGTATAATGCAATGTCTCGCTCAGTTACTTAAAGAGTTAAGTCTGTCCTTTGGAATATACATACTATAAGCAACTACATTTTGGTTTTTTTGTAGTTTTCTCTAAAAGGCCCCCCTACTGGTGCTATAATTTAGTTGGATTACAACAGAGGAGGGCCTGACAGTTCTGAACCATTCTCCATTTTGATGCATCCTTTGGCATTTTCAGATGTTTATCCTTTAAAGTCATTGTTTGGGGTTTTCAGAAGGATTGAGACAACGAGTGTAAAATAATTAGAATAGTTGTTGGCATTAATCATTGCTGAATAAACGTTAACTGCTATTTTGGTGTATGGGCACTAGAGTTTTCCATCTCTGGGTAGCATAGTTTGTCATGGTCCGATCTTCTTCCCTAATCTTGCTTTTTTTTTTTTTTAAGATTTTATTTATTTGACAGAGAGAGAGAGAGAGAGAGCAGAAGCAGGGGGAGCGGCAGGCAGAGCGAGAGGGAGAAGCAGACTCCCCGTTGACGAAGGAGCCCAATGTGGGGCTCGATCCCAAGACCTTGGGATCATGACCTGAGCTGAAGGCAGATACTTAACCCACTGCGCCACCCAGGCGCCCCCTTAATCTTGATTTCTGAATAAAAAATTCACTGTTTACTGCTGCTGCCTCTCCTTTTTCTACTCATTCTTCTTGCTCCCAGTAAAGAGATGATGGAAGGATTACTGACAGCCACAGGCACTTGCTCGATGCCTCCTCCTCTCCCACCTCTGCAGACCTGAGCTCCTGTCTTTGTTAGCCCATCTGCTGTGCGTCCCACTGCTTTCGCTTTCCAATGTCCGTCACCACTCTTGCCGACACAGCGTCTTCTCTCTTCCGGGTTTCTTCTTCACGTTCCTGGTTGTTTCTTCCAGTCTCTCCCCCCGGTTTTTGTCTCTTGTACAAATAGCCTGACTTTTGTTGATAGTGATTTTTCTTTTCGCCAGGACATTAGATCTGAATTTTTTTTTTCTTTTTTGCTATGCTTATTTGTTTACTGGGGTCTTGGAGTTCTCTTTGTTGGATATATATCTATATATAATATACATATGATATATATGTGTATATACGCACATATACATATTTTTAGTATACTATGTCTATATTAAATTTATATATTCTGTTTGTTTCCTCCTGGGGAACGGGAGCATTTAGATAATGCTTCCTAATTTGGAACTGCTTGAAAAAGCTGGACAATAATAACAATAATAAATAATAGTAATCACATCACCACCCCAATGAGAGCAGTGACAATGAAAATAGTCACTGCAGTCCCTACTATGTTGGTCAGAGTCAGATCTCAATTACATCTCACCCTGCCACTATGGGAGTAGACAACATCCCCACCTGCGAGGTGAGGAAATGCGGGTGTGGAGAAGTCAAGGGCTGGGCTGAAGGCCCACAGACAGCAACAGCAGGGCTGTTCAACAGGCAGTCTGACTCTAGAACCTACACCGTTAACCAGAGAGCAGGAGTTCACTGGGCTGTTCATCTAGCTCTACTACGTTGGACAGAATCAAAGAGGGGACCACCGCAAATTTTCTTTAAATCAGCACAACACAGTAAGCACACATACCACATTTCAGTTTGAGTCATCTGGGTTACTAGAATATTTCTTCTCCTGTTATGAAATTCTAGTAGCTAAATATCTGAATAACTAATTATTGTACCTTACATTTTAAAGGTGAAAAGGTCTTGGGGGGAAAAAAAGCTAGGTAAAACACTCCCAAATCACTAAAATACATACAGCATCATCCGGGATTCTAAGAAATTTTAATAGGTCTAAGATGAGACTGACATAAGCAAAAATCACTGTTATTCATTAAGGATAAAAGAATTGGGAGAATTTTGAAAATAGTTTAAGACATTATAGAAATTTTTATATTAAAACAAGATATATTGAGAAGATACTAAAAGGCCAATAGACTCCCACAACTGGCTATACAAAATCATTTAATAATAGTGAGGCATTTTTCATAACGCACTTGATATTTATGAAATACATATTAATCAGAACTTAGTTATCCAAATCTGGCCATAAGGAGTTTATAACATATTATATATCATTATCCATCATCACACCAGCATGTTTCAAGTTAATAGCATAAAATTATCTGGCTTGATCTGTGGAAGTCATTTTATATCTAATAATCTAAAATTGAGTCAAGTGCCATTATAGAAATACCCATATAAAATAATATCTCAGGCATGGAAAATGGATTCTGAAATCCCACTGGAAAGGCCATCCAACCAAAGGCTGCACAAAAACACAAAAAAGTTTTAATGCAATATCCAATATGCCCAGATGCAATGATACCTACGGGTAGAGAAGCAATGCTATATTTCGTGCTGCATGTGTCCTTATTTCTTTTTTAAAATAGACAGTTTTTCCTCCTCCAAACTGTCTTTTCTCCTCCTCCATTTCCGTACTTCCCTCTATTCTAACACTATGCTTATACTCTGATAGCTGGTTAGTCCCCTTAGGGACTGTTTCTGCCGCATAAGCTTTCAGTCTGGGAGGAGAGAAAGAATAAAAATAACTTTCAAGTACATTACTTCTCAAACTCTCTGAGATACAAGACGAGTTTTCCCCCCTAATCCCTCCAGGACTGACAATTTAGCAAAATAAAATAGTAATGTGTTACAAAAGAAGGGGATGAAAAAAGAGAGTATAAGTCCCATTTCTTAAAATTATTATTTGATTTAACCAACATGAGATTTACTATTGACCTACTCTATAAGTTTCTAAACACTTAACTTGAAATTTCTGTACTTCACTCATTATGGATAGGTAGCCAAGAGGCTGCAGATGGGCTTGGGCCCAGGAACCCCACACACTGAGGTAGCTCTCACTCTCAGGTGCTTCACCTGTTTCCTTCTCACCTTCAGGACCCAAGGACCTTCTCCTCAAGGAGACCTGGATGCTCAGTAGAGAATAGGACCTACCATGGTGCCCTATGTATTTCTCTCATAGCTCTCAGGAGACTCTGCCCTTCATAAATGAAAGTTCTACCAGCAAACAGACCTTGTTTGTCTTACAATTTGTTTCATTACTAGGGCTTAGGACTATTAAATTCATTAATAAAGGCTTTTCATCACTTTTCCTTTTTATTCCTTTACTCAACTGATATTCAGCACATGCAGAGACATAATTCTTTCCTAAGGCAGCTTTAAAGTTCTGGAATCAGGCATACAGTAACATCCTTCTAATAATACATACTACCTGTTGTAAGATGGTTTTTATTTTATAGCCACCACATATATCAAAACTTTATAATTCAGGTTTTCTTTAAGAGAGAGAATGCAAGAGAGGGATGGGGTGAGGGGCAGAGGGTGAGAGAGAGAATCTTAAGCAGGCTCCATGCCTAGCACACAGCGAGATGCGGGGCTCGATCTCACCACCCTGAGATCATGACCCAAGCCAAAATCAAGAGCTGGATGCCTAACCAATCGAGCCAACCCAATGCCCCCATAAATTCAGGTATTTTTATACCTAAGGCAAAACCAAGTATGAAAAGATTAATGGATCTGGTCCCATAAAATTTTAGTTTACTGAACAGAAAAAAAAAAAAACACTTAAAAATGATAAGCTGGAAATTTATCTATAAAATATTACAAAAGTTTAAGAATCTTAATAAAAGAAATAAGACAAAGATGAATACTGCCATGAAAAGATTTATCGTCAATTAAAAAATGTATATGAAAACAATAAAATCTTGTACCAACTAAAATGACACTTTTTAAAAAGGTATTATCCAATGTGTACGTGCTAATATGTAGCCCTTCCTTGTGTAAATATATAACAAATCCTTAAAAGAGTTTAAAACAGTTTACTTAGCAATTCACACAAATTCATTCAAAGGAAATAATTTAAGAATGCACGTAAAATATTCATGGTATTGCTTTGGATGTCTAATAAAAGGGAGATTAGTTAAATAAGATATGCCTATGAAACTACACAGTCATTAAAATGATGCTGTAGAATGGAATTTATTGATGTGAAAAGATGTTTACAATGTATTTACAATCTATTGTTACTGCAAATAACAGGTTGCAATACTATATTATACAATATGGTCCCATACTGCCTATCTAGAACATATATCAAAGTAATAATATACATATGAGATCTTTAATTATTTTTTATTCTCTTTATTTTCTAATTTACCTGCAATAAACAACTATTTTAATGTAACGAAGAATAAGATAAAAGATATTAAAAAGGTAAAAATACAAAAAGAATGCCTTCAGTCAAAAAGTAGTGATAAGAGATTTAATTCAACTACTGGAGCTAGTAAGAGGTCCATTGTGATTGAAAGGATTTGTAGTAAAAACAAGCTAGTAGGAGAATATTTGAATTAGGAGACCCACTTTCAGGTATTTTACAGGCACACTTGCATGATAATGGTCTGCTAATCACACTCATGCCTATGTATTCCTGAAAACAGTATGGACAATGTTCAACTTTCAGCTCTTCTTCCATCTGACTTGCGTTTACATTATTGATTTGTCTACAGTTTCAAAACCAGAGCCAGGAACGGGTTCTTAGAAGGAGTATCTCGAAGATGCACGGAGTGGTTGTCAATTTGATCTCTTGGACACTGGTAGGTCATTTAGTTAATGCCTCTCACACACCCTACTTGTAGAGCTATGATAATGACAACGAAGACAAAAGCCTTTTCCAGAAGTTTCGCTGGCCACCCCAAGTGCCTGCGGTTTGAGCACATCTCCGCTCTCCAGCCTCTCATGTCATTCACCGTGGGTTGGTCATTGCTTTTTTAATGGACAGAGGCAAAAGCAGAAAACTTCAACTTCACAGAGAATTTTAGAGCTTTTTGAAAAGAACTTCAGAGAGGCTTCAGTCTAACCCCTTGATCTCATAAATATGGAAATTGAGGCCCAGAGAATAAGTGAAGAGCCAAACCAGAACCAGGCTATCTTGCCTCTAAGCCCAGTCCTTTTTCCACCCCCATCTACTACTTACACCGAACACTGGGTTCTACTCTAGAAAGTCACTATCCGACCCCATCATGATTACTGAAAAGAGAATGTATACAGACCTTGCATCTGGTAGCTGTATGGTGCCTGTCCGGGCTGAGGGGTACCGAAGCTTGTGCCATAGCTGAGAAATCCCGTCTGTCCAGGTGACTGAGACTGTGACAATCCACCTTCAGTCTTGATGCCTGCCCACAATGCACCTAAATCAGTTAGTGATAGCTTATCTATCTGTCCATCTCCAAAGCTGGTCAATACACAAAAACACTCCCACAACTCTTCAGGCACAAATGCTTCCCAATACCATCTCAGTAATCAAGGGTATACAAGCCTAGAGTGGAATACCCTAAACTAGAACTTCAATTAAAACAAAAACAAAAACAAAAACAAAACAGGAGTATTACAGATTTGAGCGACTATTCACATTGTCCTTTCCTGTTTTTCTCATTTACATTTTCTATAACGTTTAACTCCTATCATTTCTAAATGTAGTCTTGTTTTATAAGAGGTTAAAAGAGCATCTCCTTTATAGTCAAGAGATGGCCATAATTAAACTTTAACTAGATTATTCTAAAAGTCACTATGTTGATCAGTGTCAAAATTCTCTTTTCTAGAAAGAGATTAGTCTCTAGCCTCACAGCATTTTTCTCCTGTTTTTTTCCTTACTCTTTCTGCCCAAAACTGATGTTAGCACACGACTCATTCTGAAGTCAGAGGAAGCAATATTGGGCACAGAAATAAGCAACCCAGGGGAAAACCTTCTCCCAAATACCCAGATCCTACCGGAAAGTAAGCACAAAGAAAGGAGAATATTATAAACAAGTGAAGCTGACCAGTAGTTCCCTTTTTGTCCCTTGTAGTTTCAAGTATTTATCCCAATTTTATTAAGCGTAGCCTAAAGTACACTTTCTTTCTCATCATGATAATATAAAAATAATGTGTTTATGTCCCCCAACTACTTCCCGAAGCGCCAGGCTGACATCCGAATTGCAGAACTTGGGTTTGGCAGTAATGTTGTGTAGGGCTCAGCACTGGATTATAATTAAAGACAGTCATGAAAGTTCACAACTGTCCTTAATTTCCACAGAAGACAGAAAAATTTCTGCCAAGCGAATTCACATGTTTGAATAATTTTACTTTGCACTTAAGATAAATGATATCTTTGGGATCACAGTAGTCTCACTGTTTATTTCCATTTTAGGGGAATTTCATCAGTAGAATGAAGTTAGGTAACTTTCCTAAGGCAGTGGAAGAATCTGACTCTTGGCCGAGAGAGCCTACAGTAATTCCTGGAGTATCTCTAAATAGCCTCATAATGACCTTAACATTTAAGTCTTAACATAACCTTAACTTTTTTTTTTTTTAATGTGATCTTTTTCCCTGTACAGGCAATCCCAAACCAATGAATAACCCATATTTATAAATGGTCCCTGGAAGAACACCTGTCCAAAGCAGGTGGTTTGATGGCTCTAGAAACTCCCTTTCTTTCCTTGTCACCAACAGGGATTTCCCCTCCTCTCTCTCTCCATTTGAGACTATTAATCTGCTTCCAGTCTTTGCTTGTACCACCTCTGGTATTAGCCTGGAGGTCCAATCTTTGTGCTAAAAACAAATAAGGAAGAGCAAGAAGAGGCAGAAAACACCCTCATCTGCACCTTTTTCGAGGGCTTCCACCCACAAGCTTGCGAACTCATCTTATCGTTGAGCTCCACGCAGATCCAGAGACTAGGACGAGTTCTTCTTTCCCACTGATCTATTTTTCACACCATGAAAAGATTTGCCTATCTTTTCTTACAGGGTCTAAGTAAAAAGTCAGGGGGCACAAATCCTTGGAGAGAGTCTTCTTAGACCATCTGGACCTTGACTGTCAGCCGTTAAAAACCCTAATATATGTGTTCTTCCATCACAAGCAAGCAGAGGGGAGAAGGTGGTCCTATTTTTCAATGCACTGGCCCAAGAAAACTAGAATTACTGGCCAGAAGTGCTGGGAGCATCTCTCTGTACTCAAGGCCCAGGAAGAGAAGAAAGAGATTGGGGAAACTAATAAGGACTCAGAATCATTCCCAGGAGATTTACAAGCACAGGCAGCCCTGAGGCCAAAGCCCTTGACCAAAGTGCCAGGCTCTTACCATCTCCTGACTTATCACATTAAAATGCCCTTCCTCACTCTACAAGTTGTGATTGGAATCTGAGAACCTCTGCTCATCTTCCTCTCCTGGAACAATTATTGCAGACAATAGGGACATCCACTAATGGTTCAGAACTGGAACCATCCTAGATGGCAGGCAAGAAAGGGGCAAAGGCCCTACCATGACTCCATGGGGAGAAGAAAGAACAAGAGAGGTGTGCGTGCGTGGCAGCCGAGGCAGTGACATGAATGGCAGCTTCCTTGGGCAGCCCTGGTAAGGCTACAGTAGTTTAGTATTGTTCAGGCCGGGAAGATACATTTACACGTCAAATAATCAGCTTACCGATCCATTTTGAGAATATAAATTGGGGACCCCCTCAACTCACATTATAGAGTTGAAGGTATGCAATTCAAATCAGAGATCCTTTTCTCTCTTTCAGCACAAGAATTGTTTAAAGTAAATTGCAGATAAATTTGATCTACATCTAATATTATTTTCAAAAATCTTGAGTAAAAGTTACGGAAATGAAAGAGAATTCTAGGAAGTCCGTTTTATGGCTGTTTCTAAAACCTGGCTTAAAAATACCTAGCTAGATAACATTTGGTTCTGGAAAGTTTTGCAGTGAAACTATAAAGGGTGAAATCATATATAATTTATATTTTAATTTACATATATTTTCTAAGAAATTTATATATAGTTCATTTGGTTTGGGGTAGAGCTAGAGAATAAAAAGGAATAAAGTAATTTACTTTTCGATTATTAATGAAATGTTTAAATGCTTATTTCTTTCAATATACGGCTATAAACACAGAATTACTTATTCTACCACTCCTTTCCCCCAAACTCCCATGTACTTTTTCTTGATCACTTGATTTTTTTTTTTAAGGGAATGTTAATTCATATTCTTTCTATTCAAAGTGCAATTTGCTTAAAATTATAATTGCAATTCAACTGAAGAAAAGGTATCTTGAAATTCTAAGATTTCTTAAAATTAAACTTTGGGGTTTTGCTGGATTTATTTTTAACTTACAGGTATTGACCCTTTAACAATTGGGTTAAATTACACCAAGATAAAGATAATCTCCAGGTGGGAAGGAACAAATAAGGATGTGAGCTTTCAATGTTTCCTGCTTTGCCTCTTTAAAGTGCAGCCCAAACTGTGATATATAGATCACTTTTCCTAATGGCTGATCCTGTTGAAATTTGAAAGTAGTACTACTTTCAAAGTAGTACTACTTTCAAGTAGTACTTGAAAGTACTTGAAAGTACACCCTCAAGTTCAGAGCAAGGGCTTGTTGAATTCTGTTTGTACTTCCCTAATCATAGGTAGGCATCTGATAAATAGGAAATGAATCTTTACCCCCAAAGACTCCGTTCACTGAAGTTTTATCACAAATATGCACCAAAATACTTTGGATTCAAGAACCAAGTGCTCAAGTGACAAATTAAAAGCTGAGCTATAAATGGAAAAAAATGAGAGCAAGAGGGCATATGAACCATGCGATCTATTTGCCACTGCTGACCTCAAGATAAGTAGCCACCACTTCTTATAGGGCTCATGTAAAAACAAGCGTATGAAGAACTTAGACACAGAAGGTGGTTAACACTTTCTAAAGTGGCCCAAGGTGACAGTCTTTAGGTACCACTCCTGTGAAACGTGCACACACACACAGGACTGCCCATCTGATCCCACGACTGAGGTAACAGGATTACTCACCGTACGAGGAAATTCCGTATGGCTGTCCCGGCTGTGGGTATGTGGCGTACGCTGTAGCTTGTTGCATTCCTGTGGTAAACTGTGTTTGCCCATATGCAGCCATAGTTTGTGAGGAAGGGGTAGGGAGAATATGTGGGTATGGTCTGCTATTTGTCAGAAATGACAGAAAATAGAAAGCCCATGCATTAGATGGAAACATGCAAGGTAACTGATTAACAACCATATCACAAATTGCAGTTAAAGACTGTCTCTTAAAGTATAACTTTCTAATCTAATTATACAAAGTACTGAAATACTTCAGTACCTCTTCTAGGTGACGCTCAAAATAGATTTGTGTAAACACACTGAAGTCTCTAGGAAATGCACTTTAGTTTAAATTAAGACGTAACACGTGGGCACAAAACATGACTTGAAATAAGGTAAAAGGCTACTAAGAAAAGTCATTTATTAAGAGAAAATACATCTTACTTGGAAGGATAAATCTGTGGTGGGGAGAACTGGTGAGTTGGTCTTGGGCTGAAGCTACTGCTCCCAATTGCTGGAAAAAAAAATGTACAATAATCATAGCAAAATACAAAATATGTCTACAGCTTCGATCTATTTTTGAACTACAGGAAGACCATATGAAATTGCAGATGTTCACCCTATTTGGCCTGAAAAAATCGACACTTTCATATGCTCAAGCTAAGAGAAAGTTAAAATATATTGAATGACCTATGGGAACTGATTAAATGATTTGAATTTTAAATTAACTCAAAGTAGTCACCGTCATCTGAAATACCTGTCAGCAGCAGTACACGAGTACAAGGTGTCCTGGCTACTGTTTGAAGGACCTGCTCAAAGAGGCGGAGGGAGGGTGAGTTTGCAGGGCTGGGCAGGACCCGAAAAGGTCACTTGGCCTATTGTGTGTGCTCAGAACACACACACCTGAGACTGGATTACAGAGAAATCCCTCCCCACCCCCCCAAACCCCTGCTAATCTGCTCTCAGGTGAGTACAAATAGGG
Source organism: Zalophus californianus (assembly GCF_009762305.2). Lineage (NCBI taxonomy): Eukaryota > Metazoa > Chordata > Mammalia > Carnivora > Otariidae > Zalophus > Zalophus californianus. Next base: position 130,525,158 of record NC_045598.1, read on the forward strand.
CCGAGCCTCATTTGCCTGCATTGATTTAGCAACATTTTTTTTAGTAAAAATGCATTCCTATAGCTCTCTTAAATTTCTCAAGTTGCGAGCTAAGCCTGTTTTTTCTTGCGCAGAGGCAGTGTTCCTGTGCCTTTCAGTTAAATGTGCTCAATTTCAGTTAATTCTGTAAAAAAGTTTTTTTGTTTAAAGATGTTATTCAAGCATTCAAGCAGAATTTCATCTCTTTAATCACAGACTTTATTCAGTAGGTCTCAGAAAATGCACTGAAGTCTATCAAACATTCTTTTACACTCATTCTGAACTAGAGCAAAAATCCATTTTTGTGAAGACATTAAAATTTATTTATTATAAATAGGGACTATCTCTTTTATGTGTATATTACACGTTTATGTTTATATATTTATGTATACACACAGCTATATGTGTTTCTATGTATTACATATAAATATATGTAAAATATATATAAAAGGACACCATATGTACACACACACACACACACATTCCGCCCCCCCCCCCCCCCCGGCCCACAGACTCTTCCTATCCTCTACCTAGCTAAGATGCATATTCTTTGGGTACAATTATGAGATGTAATATGTTTATTTTCTTCTTCCACTAATAATCCTGGTGTTCAGAGGCTCTATTACTCATTAACTATACTGTGTATTAAAATCCTTCTATCAGGTTCCATGCACTCAAAGTTGTATACATCTTTCATGATGTCACATCAGTATATTTATACTTCTCAAATGTAATTTTCTGTTTGTGTTTGGGAGAAGAGTGGTAGAGTTGGACCAGAATCTTAATCTATGAATAATCCTCTCCTTGTAAAGCAAGCAGGCCTAACCCAGCGACAGGAGAGTAGGTCTAGATGAGTACTACTCTTGCACGCAAGCTGCCAGACTTCTACCACGTGGCTCTCGGTTTGGCAGAACCAGGGTCCACATTGAAGCGAAGGCAGGCCAACTCAGCTGGTGTCCCCCCATCTGCGGGCACATGTTGAGTCACTGCTCTGTTCCAGGCACTGAGCAAGATGCCACAGATGCAAACATGCATAGACAAGTTCTGTCTGTCGCATGTGGGGAGGCCGACACACAAACAGCCATGAGGGGATTAGGTGAATATTGCAGTTTATAGGAGGAAAGGATTAGTGAGAGAATACTTGGACAACAGGCCTGCCACTTGCCCAGGTCATCCGTGATGACAACCTTTCCTACTCCCCTCTGCTAAGCCTGCAAAGAGGCCAAGGGCAAAAGAGATTTATCCAGCAGAGTAGCTGGAGGAGTAATACCTTCCCTGGAAAATCACAGTTAAAAATAAGTTAAAAAAAAAAATGAAACAAGAACAAAAACCCAGTGCAACCCGATGATGGAAGCCGTAGAAATCCCTTTTATGCTTTTCCACCTCTATCCCTGGGTTTTTCAAATTGTGAGTCAGGACCCATGAAAACATCATAAACTCAACTGCGCAGGTTACACCCAGCAATTTTGTTTTGTTTTGTTTTTTTACAAACAAACAGAATAACAGAATAGCATATATCAAGGTTATTACACAGGGTAAGGTGAGTTCCGTGAAGCTTTAAGATTATATGCGTAGCATAGGTGTATACACATAGATCTGGGAGGCTGCCCAGTGTGGTAATTAAGCACAGGTTCTGGAATCAGAATTTAATTTCGGCTGACACTAAAGTTCCAGCTCCTGTGTTGTCTTGGTCAAGTTACCTGATCCCTCTAAACCTTGCTACGTTCCCCTGTATGATGGCAATAATACTACCTACACCTCCCAGGATGGTTTGAGGACTAAAGGGAATCGTTGACAAAGTGAATAGCACAATGTGTAGCGTTCATCAGCTCAGCTCTCCAGATTCCCACTATCTTTGCCCCCAAATTTGCCCTTCCTTCTGTATTTTTAATTCTACTCAATGGACAGCATCACCATCTGTCCAGCAAAATACTTAAAAGCAGGATTCTTTGTTCCCATTTACCTATGGGGCATAAAAATTAAGTAACACGTCCAAGCAATCAAATGGTAAAGCTGGTATTTGAACCCATGTCTGCCCGACTCTTTCCCTCAAAACATACTAGCTCCCGACCTCCTACACAGACTCTAGAAAAACCCTCAAACTCATCTCCTTCCCTCCACCCCCCATTTTCATGAGTCTCGAGTCCCCCATCCCAAATCCAGATATTGCCTGTTGAGCTGTCCCTCATCCTCCATCCCCAAGCCCCTGACCTGGCTCAGGTTCTCATTAGTCTCAGCCACGTTCCCTGTACGCCACCCGTCATCCATGGCCACTGCACACTACATCCATGGCCACCAAAGTGATCTTTCTTAGAAACTTCATGTCCATTCTTCAGCTTACCATCTCTCAACTGTGCTCACATTATCCCTAGGAAAAATTCCAAATTTCTTGGCAGAGTACACAAAGGGATGTAAGCATCTACCCTCCCCTGGGTTTAGTAATCTGTAGACTCCCTGGACTCGAGGATTGCCCATACATGCCATACATTTTCATGTTTGGCTCAGCGGCTCTTCATACCAGGCCCTCTGCCTTGTGAGGCCGCCTTTCCCCTGCTTGACAAACACTTACTCCTCCACTGGGACTAAAACATCATTTTCTCTTTAGGATAATGTCTTCCTTCTCTGTACTTTCTTGGAGTGTTGTAAACATTGGCAATGTAGCACTTAACCACACTGCATTATAGTTAGCATGTGTAGTGTATAGGTGTTAGTTTCCTCTGCTAACCAGGAGCTTCTGGGGCCCAGGACCTCTTGCTCTCCTTTATGTGTGTGGTAAGTAATCAATAAACAATATTTGTTTAATTACAATGTGAGATTTAGGTCATAAGCAAAGGAGATTTTTTTTTTAACCCCTGATGATATGAAGGGTGGTTAAATTATTTTAAGTCCTATGTAAACATATATAATAAACCTGATTTAGCTCTTCGGCAATATAATTGGGAATGAATAGTATTCTTTATAAAATATATGTGAGTAAGAACCCATGATGCTGCCCAAATATCTTGCTACTAATTACCTAACTATGTGCCCCTAAAATGATCAAATATATAATGCCATATAATAAGCCATATCTTTTGGGATTTCCCTAAATCCAAATCTCTACAATTTTGTGTGGCCTAAAGTCAAAAATCTTCCAGCTCATACCTCAAGTACTTCTCCTCCTAATTGCCTAAACACCTTTAACTTTTTAAGCAATAATTTAGGAATTCAGATTAATTTTCATTTCATGAGACCAGAATAACCTAAAGCCAAAAAGGACGCTCCCAGATCATTCATCATTCATCAAGGTAAATAAAACGGTTATTTTACCATTAGTAAACTCCAAATTACATATGCCAGAGCCTTGGGAACATATGGGCAACTAATACCTCTCTGTTTTAGCACATTTGTTTCCTATTATTCCATTCTTTCTCTTATTGCTAACATAGAAGTTAAAGAAGTTCCCCAAATCTTGTAGTAGGGAGGGAGGGGAGGACCCAAGCTTGAGAATCTACTGAGAAGGTCAATAGAAATCCCCAAAAGAGCAGGTTCTCAGTTCACTGCTCCCATCTCGTGATTATCAACATCACTCTGTTGGACAAGCAGGTCAAAAGCCTAAAAGTTTTAACTCTTCTCTTTCCATTTTCTCATAAATTCAGCCAGCTCTCCCTTCAGAATATGTCCTCTACCTGACAACTCACTGCTCTCACTTACCCCTCTGTTCCAATCACCAACGTGGTGGCCACCAGAGGATGGCAGTCGGGACAACCCACCCCCTCCCACCCCGACCTTGCCTCCTTCCCACTCTTCTCTACTCTTTTCTCCTAATGGAATCCTTACACATTCAGTCCTGCCTCAGGGGCTCTTCTCAACACAGTCTTCTCTTTTCTGAGCCAGGGCAACACTGGTCTCCCTGTTTCTATTTATCCTCCTCTCCACTCTTCTCCCATAAAGCGTCTTCCACACAACAAATGGTGACCTCTTAAAAAAAATACAGATCATGTCACCACTGCCCCCAACTCCAAGCCCCATTATCCTATTACATTTAAATGAACCCAAACTTAAAAATACATACATACATAAACCCAAACTTATTCCCTCACTTCACTGAGATCTCTGCTTGTATGCTCACCCCTCAGAGAGGCCTTCCCTCTACAAGAGACCTCCATCCACTCTTCACTACATTATTTGATCTGCTTTCACTTTTTTGGTAGCCTAGTTACTTACACTACCACTTACCTCTTTATTATCTTCTGTCCCACAGAATGAAAGCTCCATGAGGGCAGGGACCTGATCTACTTCATTGCTGCTGTATTCCCACTGCCTAGAACACTGCCTCACATAGAGTAGGAGCTCTATACAGAATTGTTGAATGATGAGTCAGACCCCAAAAGTTACATCTTTTTAGGAACAATTAAAAGACAGAAGTCCTATTTGTCATACACAATATTTTTTTTCTCCTCTAGAAGCATTCCTGTTCCTATTTCCAATTTTCAAATACCACCAGACATCAACATTGTATGATCAATATTATCAACTGGCACTTCCTGTAACAAATTAATAACAAATTTAGGCTTTGTGGAAATGGAAGAAACAGAAGGAAAAGACATTGTGAAATCCCTAAAAATATTATTTTCAACCCCAATTATTCTTAACATTTAGATCATTAAAATATTACTTTTCATTGGTAAACGATAAACGGGCAGAACATAATTAAATTTTAAGAACATAATAAACAGCCTTGTAATTTTCAATTCAGCAACATGCCTTTGAAAATCAACTGCTTTCCTCCAGTCTCCCCATACCAGGATACCTGGTGATTTTCCTGGAAAAGAAGGAGCCTCACTGCCTCCTTAAGGCTTTAAGATGCTCAGATTCCTTGAAGGACAGAGGTGGAGACAGTTACTACCAATGTCAGAAAGGCTCTGTTTCCTCTTTATTCTTGCTGTCTGTTTCATCAAGACACCCAAAATGGTTGGGATGTGAATTTTTAAGCCATCATGCAGAAGCAGAGTAGTGACCAGAGGTGAAGACCATTTTGGAGTCAAATGCTTGGAGACTGCTTTCTCTTTCCCTTATAAGCCCTAAGTCCTGTTCACAGCTACTCCAGCAGGCCACGGCTTTTGCATCTTTACTCAAGGAAGACAGAAAGAAAGAAGGAACAAAAGAATTAAGGGAAAAGCTTTGTGTTTCCTATACCCGCACCTGACTCCCCAGCTCACTCTATCTCTCTCCACTATGCAACATGGAGAATCAATCTATGGAAAATAAGATCGCCCATAGCTTCAGTCCCCTCACCGAACTATTGTTCCACCTTCAGCTAAGCCTTTTTCCAAGGACCCTGCTTCTCCTGCATATCTTTTTCAAGTAGAGCCTACTCATGATCTCAGATTCCAGATATTACAGACACCTGAAAAACATAACCCCATTTCTGCTTCTTCAAAATTGTTGTTGCTTTGTTTTTTTCTCTCCCATAAAACCCTTCCTTCTCTAAGGTTTATGACAATTCTTTAACACTCTCATGAATGACCCGCCTTCTAAACACTGTCTTGCATTTATCAAAACCTTTAGTATTTAACTGTGCCCCCTAACAAATCTCAATGTTATCTTGGGTTATGGGTCCATCACTTCTCTCCTTCTATCTAGGCCTCCACTCTGGCCTTCTACTCCAACCACCAAGCTCAAGACCGCATTGTGGACCGTTCTTTCCCCCCATTCCATAGTCTTGCACCACAACAGCATCAACCAATTCATTTGTTTACTTAACAAACATTTACTGACCAGCATCCATGTGCTCAAATCCATGATGGCCACCAGAACTGTAAGTGTGAACAAGCCAAACAAAATCTCTGTTCTCATAGCGCTATGGTTTAGCAGGAAGAAAGACAATGAAAAGTAATTTTAAAAGTAGTGATGAAGGCTGAGGAAGGGAAGTATGGAGGACTAACCACAGAAGCATATGATAGAGGCATCACTAAGTTTTGAGATTAAGGGAAGAACATCCTCTCCTGTCAGAATTTTCTTTCCCTTATTCCCATCTAATCTGTTCTCCAACTTTATCATAGATGCAGGACCCCTGACATCCTTACCTTCTCTCAATTTGTTATTCCTTACCTTTTTTAAAATACTTCTCCCAGGAGGATACATGAATCATTTTTTTTTTAAACTCTTCTTACTGATACCCTCAATTCTCTTACTTCCATATTCTTCCATGCCTGACCTGGAAAATCCTTAACCCTGGATCAAGATAAATACCTTTTGACCTGGGCAGCAAAACCCTTGTAGACAAAAATTGCTCTATGATAAAGGCTCCACATTCATAGTTCTACCTTTGTTTCTCTGGCTCTACTGTCAACCTTCCTTTATATTCCAAGCGGCCTCAGGCTTCCCAATTCCTCGTGACATCTATTTCAATCTTCTCCATCTCTTCCAGCTCATAAGCCTATCACTATCCTCACTTTGAGTCACTTCAGAGGAAATGGTAGAAACCTTCATCCATCCATCCATCTATCCATCCATCCATCCACCCAGTAAATATCTAAGTGCCTAATAAGCACCAGATACTCTTTCAGGTGTCGAGGAAACAAATTAACAAAACAAGACAAATCTCTGCCATCACAAGCTTACATTTTGGTGGGGGTAAAACACCAATAATAAACCTAATACACAAGTAAATGATACAGTTTGCAAAAGGCTGTGTTATTGGGGGCAGGGAGGGTTGCATTTAGCATGTCAGAGAGCCTCGAACCCTACAGTGAGAGTTTTGCAACACTAAGTAGGATGGTCGGGGTGGAGGTGGGGGGTGCCTCGCAGAGAAGGGAGATGAGAGCCCAGACTAGAAGGTGGTGAGGGAGTCAGGCAGGTATACAGAGAGGTGCCCCAGGCAGAGGGACTGCCACTGCAAAGGTCCGGACTGGCAGCCTGTCCAGGATGTTGAAGGAATAGTGGGAAGGAGGCAATAGGTCTGATGGGGCTTGTGGCTACTGTAAGGACTCAGCATTTACTCAGAGATACGCGGGAGCTACTGGAGGGTTTGAGCAGAGGAATCAGGCAGGAATTCCCTTAACATACTGACTCCTCCTTCACTTCAAACTCATCTGCATTCATTCCCAGTCCATCGTTCCCGATGTTTCTGTAGGGAAGTTATTCCTTTTCTAAGGCGATCCACTTCTGTTCAGGATTTAAGCCATTGCTGTCCCAGCAGGCACCTCCCTGCATCGATTATCCCCATTTTATCTATACCTTTAACCCCTACCTCTATAAAATTGGTGTTGGCAGCCAAAACCACCCTGACCTTCTAAATGCCATCCTCAACCCTATCTCCTGCTTTCTAATGGACTACCTTCTCTGCTCCTTTTACCACCTGTGTACTTGAAAGACGGTTTTCTCCTCCCTGTCTCCACTTCCTCACCTTGTTAGTTAAATCACCCATTTCCTCACGGCACTTTATGAGCACATGTATCTGCTAGGAACTGTATTGGAGGCAACAGAACTGGGGCATAGGGGCAAGTGGGCATGAGGGGAAGTAAAGCACCATCCACTGAAACTGCTGTAGGCTAAATCCACGGATGTTCCTCATTTAGATTTTATTTTGACATAACTTGACACTGCGGAAAAGTTGCAAAAATAGTAGAAAAACTTCCCAGATATCCTTTACCACAATTCTCTAAATGCTAACATCTTATTATATTAGCTTTATTCTCTAGTCTCTTTTTCCCTATAGATTTGTATATGTATACACATGTATAGCTCACTCTTTTTGGAACTGCGGGTAAGATGTCCCTTAACTATTACTTCGATGTATATTTCTTAAGAACAAGGAATTCCTTAAACCACAGGTTTTCAACATCAGGAAGAATAGCGAAGCAATACTATTATCTAGAGATACTTAAAAAAAACTTATCTTTTCTCAGTATGTGACTTGGATAAACTTGCACTTCAAAACTACTCCTTTTAAAAGTATGACTGTTATACAAATACACTGTAAAACATTTTTGAAAAAAGGCAGAAGGAATAAAATTCAAATTATATTCCATCATCCAGAGAAAGACACCACTAATTTTTATACACATACACAAAGACAAATATGCATACATAAATGTTTAAAAACACATGGATTATACTGAGCATATTACTCTTTTGTAACCTGCTTTTCACTTAATATAGTTAACATTTGCTCATGCCATTAAGTTTTTTTCCAAACTATTTTTAATAGCTGTATACCAATCTATCACATAGACAGCGCTTCCTTGAAACCCTTCCTGCCTTTACTTCCAACTCACTCTCTTCCTTCTTTCCCAGTTGCAAACCTGCATTTTCATTTTATTCCCTGCCTGTCTCTCTATATTGGTCTTCCCTGGATTCTGTTTTCAACTGTTACAGCCCACGAGCTTTAACTCCCTGCACGTTCCCAAAATTTCCATTCCAGATCATTCCTGAGCTTCAACATCTTCGAGTGGATGTTGCCTCCCATTCAACATGCCTTTCCCTCTCAGTCATGCTCCTCTTGCATTCCAACACCTTAACCTGTCTCTCTGCCTCACTTATCCCCTGTACTCACTGGTTACTATGCCATAAATTCGGCTTTGCAAATACACCTTAATCCACCATCTTTCCATAACATTGCCAGCACCTTATCTCAGGTCTTCATGATTTCTTGCCTAAATTCATGCAAAAAGACTTTATCTGGTCTCTCTACTTCAGTTCTCTTCCCTCCTGCTACAGCCAGGATTCCGTATGTGAATACAATCATGCAACCCCCTTCCTCTGATGTCTCCCACTGTACTCAGAATATAGTAAACATCATGTGGAACACAAATGCCTCTCTAGACTCTATCCTGACCCTGTCCGGCATGCCATCACCACTCACACTGTACACACCAGGAATGCTGAACCATTGGCAATTCCAAATCCCATGCCTCTGTGTCTTGGCCTCCTCCCATGAAATGTTCTATCTGTCCAACTTCCCCCTCCCCAGATCAATGTGTGCTTTATTCCTACTCATTTTTAAGGCTGAGTGCCGGCATCTCCTCCAGGAAATCTTTCCTTATCCCCCCATCCCAACCCGGTCTCTTTTGGGTTCCTTCCTGGGAAACCCTTCTTGGGGATCTTTGGCCTTCCCTCTGGAAATATCAAAGCACAATATGATGGTCTGGTATTTATTCACCCTACTAAGCCCCAAACCAGGGCCATTCTCATACACCTATTAATCCGTAATAGCACCAAGCACATTCTCTGGCATAAGTCAAATTCTAGTAAGTGTCTTATAAAAGAACTCATGGATATAACACCCTTTTGCTATTTCCTTATTGTTTCCATCTGTTATCATTAGTATAAGAGTTATGCATTCGTATTTCATGTTATGTAATACGTATAATTCCTTTTAGTTGTGGTGTGTATTAAATAAGTGATCCTGAGAGCTGGAGTAAGTCAATTACAAATTTATGTAAGTATAGCATTTCCATTTAAGAGGTTTGATAAACACAGCAGATTTATGAAAAGGGTTAAAAAATTTAAGAATTATATATGATAGAAATAACTTTTTTTTATTGAAATAGTCCAAGCTGGGTAATTTGGCAAATATATAATCACAACCTCACCGTTACTTTATTACAACAATGGCTTTCTTATCGGTAATTTCATTAGCAAAGACATGAAACTTGGATATTTTGTTTGTTGGAGACAAACTTTGTTAATGTGAAAGAGATCAAAACTAACTTAAGGACCGAAAGCTGCCTTATAAAGTCTAATTTAGATCTCTAGTTGACATGACAGTTACTTAGGAGGATGGTTTGGTTAAGTCTGCTTAAAGAGTATCAGAAGCCAAATTTTGCCTACCTAAATGTGCATAATTGGAAAAAAAAATCATACAAATGAGAGAAAAAGGGCAGGAGTCATTAACATAATAAAGCAATAATGGCTTTATTATAAATATTGTAAACAATCCATTGTAACAAGCTATCCCTCAAAAGAAACACTTTAAAAGTAGTTAAATTCATTACCTTACACATTGTTTATTAACAAATAATTTAACTCTTAAAATTTCTATGATGAGGATGCGAGAGTATTTCCTTGGTTATGTAGCCATTTAGCCAAACAGAGCCAAAAGGGTAGAATAAAAAGACTTGAAGTAGGAAATAACGCTGGTAGGTTTTCATCATGGTCAAGGGACAGGTGCAGACACAACTGCGTGCGTTTTTATTAAGCCTAGTAAGTTTAGGAGGAAGAAAAATGAAAAAAACCACTTTTGATTTTATCTCCTTTATAGGATATCAACATTTTCAGCAAATAATTCATAACATTGGATAAAAACAACATAATTGCAGGTACAGGACTCTGAGTAAAGCTATAGTACAATTTTATACTACAAACATACATGCATATACCCACAGAGAAATACTTGCATATATAAATAAACTAAGAAAAACCATGCTTTGTATTAATGTGAAAGTCTAATATTTATTCCTTACCTGAACCTGAGAAATTGTCTAAAGACCCGTCTGCTGTTGTTGAAACTATTTCACTGCTGCTCATTGGCTCTGTTTTAACTACAAAAATAAACAACATATATGATATATCCAATTAATAGTTATCTATAAAGGCATGGTAGAGAAGCTATATTCAAAATAGTCACATGAAAATCATTTTAAAAAACAGTCTTTTAGTATGTGAATATAATTCAGATTAATACTTGTAATAGAATTTTTAAAAAGACATACACATTAACTATTTAATCCCCAAGGAAACGATCCATTGTAACAAGCTATCCTTCAAAAGAAACACTTTAAAAGTAGTTAAATTCATTACCTTACATATTAATTGAATTGCTTATTAACAAATAATTTAACTCTTAAAATTTCTATGATGAGGATGTGAGAGTATTTCCTTGGTTATGTAGCCATTTAGCCAAACAGAGCCAAAGGGGTAGAGTAAAAAGACTTGAAGTAGGAAATAACGCTGGTAGGTTTTCATCATGCTCAGGGACAGGCACAGACACAACTGGGTGCATGTGCACGTGCAGACACACGCACGCTCTCTTGGTTATCCAATATGGCTGAAAAACAGAGTACTCAATTTAATGGATCATTATTACCACTCGGCCATATCTGGCTGCCAATATGTCAATATCTGATGTACACTTAGTACAAAACCACACTAAGTGTAAATGAAGCAGAAATTAAGTTTTTCATTCCAAAATAAAACCAATAGATAGTTTGTGGAAAACATTTTGATCTTTAGTAAAGTCCTTTGTGGCTGTACAATAAAAACATTCAAATTTATGCTGTAGATTCATGACAGCAACCCAATCCATTGATACAGTGATGGTATTATTGACCCCTATTAAGCAGATAAGCCAGACCACCTCAGAACGTTTGCCTTTTTCCCTAGACTTAGGTGTTTTGTTTTGTTTTAATGAAGAGATAGCATTATTGTTCTTAGAAACAACTGGTGAAGTGCTATCATTGGAATTTGTGGCCCACTTTGTAGAAGTTATACATCCCCACTAATGGGTTTTCAGAAAGAATGCAATAATATCTCAGAGGCTACTTAAAAATCAGTAACATGTTTTCCAAAATAAAGGTCCTACCAAGAGAATATTTGGGGTGGCTTCTCTCACAAGTAAATACATTCTGAAATGGGAAAGAAGGATGGAGAAAATGCAGCTTTTCCTTCTCTCAACATTGCCAATCTCTTATAAATATCAGGCAAAGAACAGATTCACCCTCCTTGACCTTTGAATCTTTTACTAATGCATAATGAGTTTTCAAATAGACATTATAAATAGTTGCAGCAGATAGTCACTTCCAAAAAATTATTTAAACTGCTTCTAAACAAAGTTGAAAATAAAGCCAGTGAGTCTAATGGGAATCACTCCAAGTGATTGTTTTAATGTAGACCAAACAACAGTGTAACTGAAGTTTTCACTTTCCACCAGTTGTTTGGGGTTAGAAGTCTCAGCTCATGCTAATAAATTCTGACATAAGCCTGTATTTCCCTTTTCTTTTCACACCTCCAGGCAATCTGATGATCTTGCTCTTCATAACCATTATACTACCATAGATGGCGGAAAGCGGGTCCTCCACTGCTGGTGCACAGCTCCCAAGTGTCCTACCCAGTTGTCCACATCCTATCCACCCTTCCTGAAAGAACTCATAAATGCCCTGTACCTATAAAGCAATAGCTCTATTTTACTCTGTACTAGACAGATTACCACAGGGATCTGAACTCAGAATCAAAGAGCATACGCTGATCAAAGATGAGAATCAGGCTCAAGGAGAAGAAGTCATGTAAAGTGCCTACTATTGTCAGACTATAGACATTATGATTAATCCTTTTAAATCATTCTCCAAGTAGGTCTCAGAGTACAACTCACAAACTCCCTAGTTGGGTACTGTCTTCTTGTTTTACATGCAAAAATGGAAACCAAAGGGATTAGCAAAATTGCCCAAAGTCACAAGTGGCAGAAATGGGAATTAATTTTGGATCTTTTCAATTCTACGTCTTGAAGAAAGGACAATACGTGGCACTTCCCAATAATTAGCACTACTCTACCACAGAGCGAGGAACCTGAGGCCCAGTGCCACACACTGTGGATACAGAAGGAAGTAAAACCCCAGCAGTCCACACCCTCCTCTAGAGTGTTAACACTTCCAGGCTAGTGCACTCACAGGACGCTCTCAAGTAGAACCTCCACGTCCACTTGCTTGAGAAAATGATGAAGAAGAAATTTTCCAGGGTACAAGATATTAGCCCAGATTACTTCCAAGTCTTTGCCAAATCTAAGATCTATGATTCTGTAGATTGGACTATAAAATTACTTGGTGAAAGCCTGACTATTCCAAAACCACTCCTACTCTTGTACCCCGCCCCCCCTCCCCGGAGACTTACTCTAGCTATTCTCCATATTATTAGCTCAATCGAATATAGCTTTCACTCCCAGGAGACATATTCAATTGTACTTGAAATTCCATTAAAAGTAGGAAGGGAAGGAAGAGGATAATTTTTCTTTTAGGTCCCAAGTACATTGCCTTTTGCCATTGTTCAAATATACCCACCTATACTCTAAGGAATAAAGACTCCCGTTTCCTAATGAATCCAATTTTTTAAAAGACTGAGCAAAGGAGTTGGGGGGGGGGGGGGATTGTGGAGATTAAAGAGGCAAAGGAGAGTTTCTGAATATTTTTAGAGATGAGCAGGTCCTTAAAGTATCGGATGGAAGACTGAAGACTTAGAGGGTAAAGAGAAATTCTTGAGTGGGGGCAAAGGAGAATAAAAGTTGCTGTTTTCTAATAGACTGAAATCCTGTAATGAAAGAAAAAGTACAGTGGAGATGAAAGAATTGTACAGTTATTTATTTATTTATTAAAGAGGATACACATAAAGTAACTGCCAGGATATTCATGATTTTATCAGGTACTGGAATTGAATACTTTGATCACCAGGGACCTGATGCTAAAGAAACTGGAGATTTATTGTGATGTAAAATAGTTTGAGTGAAAGCCAAATGAGGGGAGACCACTTCTGGTGTTGTTGCCAAGCATACACCCACCAGAAAGTTAAAAAGACAAGACTGATCTCCAGCCACCAAACTATCCATCTTCACTACCACTATCACATTTATAAATATGCCATAGATGATATCATAGAGCACCTCTCCAAGGCTTCCAGTTTAAAACACCACATCCTGAATTTTTTTTTTCCAGTCTTTAGAGATTTAAGGTACTGTCACATCTGAGAACAATGATCCCATCTAAGACACTTATCTGAAAAGAAAACTCCATGAAGCATCTGTTCTCTTCTAAATAACTAAACAATTCTCGGGGCCCCTGGGTGGCTCAGTTAAGCAGCCAACTCTTGGTTTCAACTCAGGTCATGATCTCAAGAGTCCTGGGATCCAGCCCCGCGTCAGGCTCGACACTCAGCAGGGAGTCTACTTGAGGATTCTCTTCCTCTCCTTCTGCCCCTCCACCCATCTGTGCGCATGCTCTTTCTCTCTCTCTTTTGCTTGCTCTAAAATAAATAAATAAATCTTTAAAAATAAATAAATAACTGTACAATTCTTTCATCTCCACTGTACTTTTTCTTTCATTACAGGATTTCAGTCTATTAGAAAACAGCAACTTTTATTCTCCTTTGCCCCCACTCAAGAATTTCTCTTTACCCTCTAAGTCTTCAGTCTTCCATCTGATACTTTAAGGACCTCCTCATCTCTAAAAATAATCAGAAACTCTCCTTTGCCTCTTTAATCTCCACAATTCCCCCCAACTCCTTTGCTCAGCCATGTACTCTAGGCCCGCACTATACAGGGCAACTTGCTACCCTCCAGGGATGCCACAAACTCCCATCTATCAACACCTTTGAACCTTGGTTCTGGAGTCAAAGACTCCAGTTATCCGCTATATGACTTTATAAAAGTTATTTGATCTCTGACCTTAATTATCTCATGTACAATTTTTTTTAAATGATAGCTAGATTACAGGAATGCAGGAAGGATTTGTAAAAATTTATACAAAGTACCTGGTATAAAGTAGGAGTGGAAACTATATCTATCATCACCATTACTAGTAGCAGGATTCTGCTACACTGAATGCCTTTCTCCTGGGGAGTAGTACCAGAGAGCAATATCAAATAAAGATTGTTAGAAGTACCAGCTTTGGAATTATCAACTGAATTTCAATCTAGCTTTGCTATTCACAGCACAAATCTGGAAAAGTTACTCAATTTCTGTGTGTCTCAGCTTACTCATCTATTAAATGGGGATAACATACTCATGCAAGGATAAAAAAAAAAAAAAAAGAAGAGGAATGCTCAGAAATCACTGAGCACTGTCCAGTGGTTTACAAATCATTAGCCCAGTCCAAAGGCCATACTTTTATATTTTATCATCATAGGTCTCTTTAAGAGAAATTGAAGTCTTATGGGATAAAATCTATTATAAACTTTACATTAAAGTTAAACTTGTCCTTCGAAAAGTAAATTAAAAATATAAAGTCAAGCGACTTACCTACGATCTAACATGAGGCCATTTTACTCAGGACAGCCAATATCAAATCAAGATAACTTGAACGTAACTTAAGAACACAGGATTAATCATGATTATGTAAGAAAACTATAATTATACGGTAGTCCCCCTTCATCTGTGGAAGATATGTTCCAAGTCCCCCAGTGAATGCCTGAAACCATGGATAGTACCAAAGCTTACACATACTATGCTTTTTCCTATACGTACACACCTATGATAAAGTTTAATTTATAAATTAGGCACAGTAAGATTAGCAACAATAGAAAAATTATACTGTAATAAAAGTTATGTGAATATGGTCTCTCAAAATATTTTATTGTACTGAACTCACCCTCCTTCTGATGATGTGGGATGATCAAATGCCTACAGGATGAGATGAAGTGAGGTAAAGAATGTAGGCACTGTGACATAGTGTTTGGCTCTTACTGACCTTCTGACGATACGTCAGAAGAGGACTATCTACTTCTAGACTGCAGTTGGCTAGAACCATGGAAAGCAAAATGGCAGATAAGGGAGTACTACTGTACTTCTGTCACTACAATCTGTGTATACTCCATCTGAAGATACAGGCTAGCAGGAGGGTCATGATGTACATGGCAAGTGAGACTGAGGATCCCAGGAGAAAATGTGGGCCTCTCTCTCTAGTACTGTGTAGGGGGAATATACTGTAACTGGCCCATGGAAAAGATAAGTCGGTATTCCTTCACCATAAATTGAAGTGGAGACATATCTATCAGGCCATTGGAGCTTGGTGACATTAGCTCTCAAGATCATCCAACTAACCCATTACAGTATAACTCTGCTCATCAAGCAACTTCTAGTTGCACTTTAAATGTTGTAGTCATATAAACAGCCTCCAGAAAGATGATGGGCTGATCAGAGGAGACACGTGTTAAATCCATTTGGTTAATTTTTTACCATGAATTAAGAGAGCAGTTAAAGGGAGTTCACTACCAAAGGACAGCTCTGCCTGCTGGAGTAGAAGCCAGCCTTTGTGTTATGAAGAATCGGCCCAGAATTGCACAGTAAAGGCATTAGCCCAGGTGAACAGCAGATCCTACCCCAGGAGTATCTAAGCTTATTTTGTAACTTTTTTTTTCAAACTATAATAGCACAGCTTGTCTTTGCTTGACATACACTTGGTCTTCCTTTCTATTTTGTTTCCTACTATAATGATCAAGAGCATCAAAAATCCAGTCCTTCATCTCTTATATCTCAATGAGATTTGCCTTCATTCCATTCTGGTTATTAAATGATTCAGCTACACCACTGCCTAGAATTGTATGACCTCCAAGAAATGTCACCTTTTATTTTTTTCATTTGCTCACTTATACTAGACTTGCTCATCAAAACATCGTGTCTTTCCAACTTCACCGGCCCCGTCTGGAAACCCAGCGCTTCCACTTTAGAGTCCTGGGTCATCTCGTTTTCCAAGCATCTTTTTTGCCAGGCTCTAATCCTAGCACTGGCAAGCCCTTGCTGTTCACTCTTCAACTGCTGTTCTGGATGGCTGAGCATGGGCGAGGAGGCCACAATATGCATGCTGACCAAATTTGTTAAAATTTATGCTTTCCATGTTCTTGTGAGTCATCTTGTTGCTCGACAATCTCCCTTTTCCATTTCTTGTACCTGAGACAGTTTCTATGGAGTCTTTTCCACTTTCCTCAAGCCCCCAGTCCTCACCTCATTCCCCATTCTCTTCAGGAAATGCCCTAACCAACATTTCATAAAGAATGTTGAAGCTACATTAAACCTTTCAATGATCTTCCTGCAACATCTCCCAGTTTCCTACTGGTTCATCTCAATGGAGATTTCCTTTCCTGTAGTAGGATTTAACCTTTTAAACCTCTATTCTTGGTGTCACTTTCATACCTCCTTTGCAACAAAACTCCATTATTTGATCTCCCAGAATCCTCAATAATTCCATCTCAAGAGGCTACTTCTCTTCTACTGACAAAGACAGATGTCACCTCCTGCCTGTCAGAATGGCTAGAATCAAAAAGACAAATAACAAGTGTTGGCAAGGATGTGGAGAAAAGGGAACCCTCATTCACTGTTGGTAGGAATGTAAATTGGTGTAGCCACTGTGGAAAACAGTATGGGAGTTCCTCAAAAAGTTAAAAATAGAAATACCATATGGTCCAGTAATTCCACATGTGGGTATTTACCCAAAAGAAACAAAAATACTAAATGGAAAAGATATATGGTACCCCTATGATTACTGCAGCATTATTTATAATAGTCAAGATATGGAAGCAACCCAAGTGTCCATGGTTAGATGAATAAAGATGGGATATGTGTGTATATATACATATATATACACACATGTGTAAATACATACATATCTAACATATATACATATATATACTTATGTGCAGGTTCTTGTAAAGCTTCTCACAGGACACATGTGGTTATGTTATTTTGAACAAAGTACTCTCTGGAGAAGACACATAACATAAAATAGCTTCTGCCATTGGAATTTTGTTTATTAAAAGAGGACTCTGCTTGGAGCCTTCAAAAGAGAGGTAAATTACATGGATTTAATAATAATTCATGGGGCATAACCTCTCAAAGGCAAATATTAGCTACTGCTATAAATAGGCCTTAAAAGAACCCTTTTTTTAAAAGCTTATACTGCACAAGACTATGCTGTATAGATAATATAAACTTGTGGGACTATATATATATGTGTGTGTGTGTGTGTGTGTGTGTGTGTGTGTGTGTGCATTCATTACTCAGCCATAAAAAAAAAAAGATGAGATCTTGCCATTTGCGACAACATGGATGGACTCCTAGTATTATGCTAAGTAAAATAAGTCAGACAGAGAAAGACAAATACCATATGATTTCACTTATATGTGGAATCTAAAAAACAAAACAAATGAACAAACAAACAAAAAGCAGAAACAGACCTGTAAATGCAGAGAACAAACTGATCGTTGCCAGAAGGGAGGAGAGTAGGGGAATGCACAAAATGGATGAAGGGGATTAGGAAATGAGGCTTCCCATTGTGGAATAAATGAGTCAAAGGAATAAAAAGCCCAGCATAGGGAATACAGTCAATGGTATTGTAATAGTGTTGTATGGTGAGAGATGGTCGCTACACCTGTCGTGAGCATAGCGTATAATGGGGACTTGTCAAGTCACTATGTTGTACACCTGAAACTCATTGTAACATTGTGTGTCAGGTATACTTTAATTAAAAAAGCAGGTTTCCCTGAATTTTTAAGTCTTTTCTCGACCATGATACTTTTCTCCCTTCTTTCATCACCAAGTTTCCTAAAAATTTGCCTTGAAATCTGGATCATCTATTCTCTCTTTAGTCTTCTCCCTCATGCCTTTATAGCTGCTATTTCACTAAAAGGACTTTTTTAATTGCTCACGTCAAACTTTTCCAATCCTGGTTTTCCTTAATTCTTTTACAGAATGGGCCTTCCTCTGCTTCTCTTCTTATCATTGACCCAATACAACACAGCGACATTCCCCCTTTCCCCTTAGATCTATCTCCTTCTCTGGATTTTCTTCCCTTTGCTTATTCTGTTTTTTTGTTTTTGTTTTTGTTTTTTTTAATTGTATGCCATTCTTATCTGTCTGAATGCTGCTCTAGTCTTTCCTTGCCAGAGGTTTAAAAAATCATCTTCATGTAGAGAACTCCCAAATCTCTATCTACCAGCACATCTTTTTCATGGGAATCAGTCCCCACATCCCAGTTACACAGTGCCTTTGCCTGGATCAGGGTCGAACTCAACCTACTCAAACATAAAATCTTCATTTTATACCTCTGTAATGGTCATGTCACTTAGACTGAAAGTTTCCTCTTCACCCCAAGTTCTCTCAGATCCCCTCTCCTCACACCCTATTGCCAGGTATACAATTTCTACAACTCTAATCTTTCCCAACCATCTTCTTTCTAAATCACAGCCACTATCCTGATTACTTTATATCTCTTCTCTTGTAAAAGTTGGCAATTGGCCTTTCTACTTTAAGCAGATGCTGATCTCTTCATAGCTTGGATCTGAGTGAGTCACTCTTTGCTCTGAGGTCTTCAGCTCTCCATGCTCTCCTGAATTAAGCTATTAAGTTACATCCCTTTATCATGTTTTTAAGCCTCCCACACACATACTCTAACACCAAGACGTTTGTTTGTGTTTGTTTGTTTGTTTCTTTTTTTGCTTTACTTCCCTATTTGTATAACTAGTAACTTACAAGAACACAAAAGTATTACAAAATACATGGTCACATCTAATTGTCCTAACTTTTCTGTGTGATACTATTATCCCATTTTACAGATCATGAATCATGACTGTATATATTCAACATTTAAACTAAACTGGTTTAAACTGAGATGCTTAATGTGTAATGCATCCCCAAACCCATGGTTTTGCTAATGCCTTTCCCTCTAACAAAATTTCCATCTGACTAAATCTCACAGTTCCTTCCAGGTTCAATCAAAGTTGCATCCGCTTTGCTAAGTCTTGCTTGACCTACTACTCAGGACTGATTTTTCTTTTCCTTGAACTACTAAATCTGAGTTTGTACCTCCTTTAGAAAGTACATGCTATTCTACCTCATTTTACATTTCAGTCTTATCCATTATAAATTTCTTTACGGTAGGAACTGTATCTTTTTATATTCCTGCAGAACTTAGCACAATGCCTGACACATAGTTGAAACTCAATATTCATTGAGAGAACAGATAAAGGTAAAAATGTACAAATGACTTACAACTGACTTTATACTGCTAGGCACATTGCATAGAGCAATTAACAATAATACTGTATATGCTCAAAAGTAAGATGACATTTTATTCCTCCCAAATTATCACTCAGTCAATTTATGGGCAGGTTCTTGTAAAACCTCTCACTTACAGGACACATTGTTACATTATTTTGAACAAAGTACTCTTTGGAGAAGGCACATTAACATAAAATAGTGTCTACCACTGGAATTTTTGCTTGTTAAAAAAGGACTGGGCTTGGATCCTTCAAAAGAGAGGTAAGTTACATGGATTTAATAATAATGCATGGGGCATAACCATTCAAAGGCAAATATTAGCTACTGCTATAAATAGACCTTAAAAGAACTCTTTTAAAAGCTACACTGCACAAGACTATGCTGTTTGGATAACAAATACAAACTTGTGGGACAAAATAAAAGCATAGCCACCATAATATTATGTTACAATTTGGATTCAATGGCAATATCACTCATGGATTTAATGAGTACTCCTTCTCAAACCATGAGGTAGAAGTGGAAATGTAGGTTTTTGAAAACTGTGTCAAATGACTGAAAAAGTGGCATCAAGGGATACCAAACGCCTATGTGAAAAGAATGAATAAAATGATTACGTGAAATATGAAACTGGAAAACAGCAATACTCCTAAATTTACATACTTTATGTGACACTTTTTAAAGACATAGAATTCAATTAATAAATATTGTAAGTAGCCACTTAACCATTTCTTCTTTATCTAAAAATGTATACGTCCGTGAAGCAAATGTGTTTCTTTGGGTAGTTCCCATTCGGGAAACCAGGCATTCCTTTATATGTGTATATTGGCCCTGGTGGAGGATTATTACCCTCCAAAATTTTAAAGTTAGAGCCATCCATCCTCTTTTGCCTAAAAGAGGGTAGAAAAACATCAGTTTTTCCAAAATATCACACCTTTCATAACCTTATGAAAAACAAAGCAACATGTATAGACTAAAGTTAGAACCTGAATGTATACAGGGCCCACAAGAACTGTCAGTCAATTTCAGAACTTGTTAGTCACAGAAGTGTAGTGTGTGAATCATATTGGGGCAGCACCATACAATGGCTTCTGGAGAGGTCTCAACTAGTTGATTCTCTTTGGTAAAAGAAATGCCCCATGGTAGATGACAACGGCTCCTTTGAAAGGTCTCTTGAGACTTCACTTTCCCTTCCTGTGACTCTCATTCTTGCCACACTAACTCAGATCCCTGACACATAAAATCTGGGCAGACTACATGAGCCTCCGTACCACTGTCCATCTCTCCCCCATTCCAGTCTCTCCTTGCAATTGCTGCCAGATTAATACCTAAAACACTTTCACCATATCAAGCCCTTGCTCAGAATATTCCGTGACTTCTCTGCTGGCTTCATGTTGAAGTCCAAATTCCTCAGTCTAATGTTCGGAGTCCTCCACAGTTTGGCTCCAGCTGATCCTTCCAACCTTATCTCCTATCAATTCCTTCTTCAGCTAAACTAGTCTCCTCATAGTCTCCCAAACTATCCTACCTTTGTTCAGATTGGTCCCTCATTTAGAATGCATTCCATCTCTTCTCAACCTATTCAAATTCTACCCGTTTCCCAACACTCAGCTCAGATTCCATCTCCTTCTTGAAGCCTGGCCAGACCTCAGCAAGCTGAAGAGCTCTTTTTCCAAACTCTGAGAGCACTTTTGTTTGGATCAGTGGCTTCTAACCTTCTTGAGAACGAAGCCCTCTCTTTTTTTTTTATTTTATTATGTTATGTTAATCACCATACATTACATCATTAGTTTTTGATGTAGTGTTCCATGATTCATGGTTTGTGTATAACACCCAGTGCTCCATTCAGTACGTGCCCTCTTCAATACCCATCACCAGGCTAACCCATCCCCCCACCCCCTCTTCTCTAGAACCCTCAGTTTGTTTCTCAGAGTCCATAGTCTCTCATGGTTCCTCTCCCTCTCCGATTTCCCCCCTTCATTCTTCCCCTCCTGCTATCTTCTTCTTCTTTTTTTTTTTTTTTTAACATATAATGTATTATTTGTTTCAGAGGTACAGGTCTGTGAATTGTGTAAGACTGTTGAATCACAGACATGAAGCCCTCTTTCTAACACCGAAATATTTCAGAACACAAATGACAGACTACTTCTAATCTGCTGATTGAGAAGGTGCATAATGACAAAAACTTACTGTGAATTTTCAGACATGAAAATGTGTATTTTAATGAAGATAACAGAATGTCCCCATGTGAAAAAGAGTTAAACATATATGTGGCCTGCTAATTTCCTCCTCCTACAAACAAAGCTTTTTGCACAAAAGCATTTGCTGACCTCAATACTAGCTCTACAACTCCTGGGGATCTCTAAGCCACACGCAGAAAATTCCACCTTCATAATTCAACTGACTTAGTAGGACCTTTGAGTTTGGGCTCAGTATTCAAAAAGTCTGGTCTCCCCCAACTAGACTGTGAGTTCCTTAAGACAGCAGCAGTGTCACATACTTCTTTGTATTTCTGCTAGATTCTGGAATAGTTCTTTGTACAAAAACAAAACAAACAAACAAAACCCCCCAAAAACAAAAAAAACAAATGTTTCCTTCCTAGGACACGTTAAGTATTGTAGGTTCACTTTTTTCACCAATATTTTATTATAACATCTTTCATACATATAGAAAAGTTAAGGGGCACCTGGGTGGCTCAGTCAGTTAAGTGTCTGCCTTTGGCTCGGGTCATGGTCCCGGGGTCCCGGGATCCAGCCCCATGTCCTGCTCCCTGCTGGGCAGGGAGTCTGGTTCTCCCTCTCCCTCTGCTCATCCCCCTGCTCATGCTCTCTCGCTCACTCACGCTCTCAAGTAAGTAAAATCTTAAAAAAAAAAAAAAAAAAGAAGTATACAGTGAAGAGCCACAAACCAACCACCTAAATCTCACAATTAACATTACAATATTTCCTTTTCCTATTTCTTATAAAACCATCTTATTTTTCATGCATTTCAAAATAAGCTGCATAAACAATATATATTCCTTCAACACTTCACCATTCACATAATTAACTAGAGTTCATGTTTGTTTCCGGTTCTTTCTGTTAATTAAAATGTATATATAACTAAGTATACAAACCTTAAATGTGCCATATAATGACTTTTAACAGATACCTACATTTAGATTCCGAAGAGGGATCTATTTTTAGCTTGTTATAATAATGGAAGCATGGCACAATAGTATGAAAAAATTGCTTTAATATTAAGAATTAAGGTAGTAATATTCTCAATTTAGGACATAGACAATATTTAAGTAGAATTTAGAATGGAAAAAGAATAAATAGAAGTTTATGATTATTGAGCATGTACTATATGTCGAGAATTGTGTTAAGGACTTTACAAACAATAGTTCCTTTGTTCCTCGTGGCAAATTTATGAAATATTTATTATAATTGTCACATTTCAAAGATGAGGGAACTGCAGCTTAAAGGTGTTTAAAAACTAGCCTAAAGTCACATAACTAGTTTAAAATTTTTTTTTTGATTACCATCTTTCATGAAGCCTTTAAAGAGTGAAAAGTCAAACATTTCCTAACTAGGGCTTTATCATCCTTAATCATTGCTCTGATGGAAATCTGAACAATCAGCAAACCGAACAGCCATAGGAAAAGTCCCAGAATACCAGGGCACTGAATAAAAGTGTATCAGTGTATGTTGCAAATTAGCGGATGGTAAAATAAACTAGTGTATGAAGATTAGAAGCAGATGAGCTGGCTCAGACTCAGAACCTCAATCATATCAATCTGGAAAAATGGTGTACTTGCCTAAAATGTAATCAACCTACCAAATTTACATCTCAGATCATGCTTTTCCCCCATATTTTCCCATTCTTCACCAATTTGCAGGAGTACCCTGACATAAATCCTACCCTTACTATGTATTAACTGAGTAAGTACTTACTGAGTAGCCAGGTACTCAGAGAACGCGTAACAGCCATTACACAATGTGAAGGACCTCAGAGGAGGAGAAAATAGCCTATTCCTCCCATGGAGACACAGTAGCCAGTCCCAGCAGATTTTTTAAATATAACATTTTTAATTATTTAATAATAGCTGCTATTTTTTGAGCATGTAGTTGATGCTAGTGACTGTGCTTAGTATTTTTTTTTAAAGACTTACTTATTTGAGAGAGAAAGAGCACGAGTGGGAGGAACAGAGAGAGAGAGAGAGAGAGAATCTTCAAACAGACTCCCTGCTGAGCGTGGAGCCCAAAGCAGGGCTCCATCCCAGGACCTGGAGATCATGACCTGAGCCTAAACCAAGAGTCATCACCCAGGCACCGCGATACTCAGTATTTTAAATAGACATTGCCATAATACCATGATAAAACTGCAATCTCCATTGTATAATGGAGAAAGCAAGGTTCAGAGATCATAGATGATGATGATCATGGTAATAATAATAATAATCAATGACTATTAAGCACTTCCTAGGAGTCACATTGTGTTCTAAGTGCTTTACCAATTCATGTAACCATCCTTGCAACCCTACAGGTATGTACTATTTTTTTTTTAAAGATTTATTTATTTGAGAGAGCGAGAATGAGAGAGAGAGAGAGAGTACATGGTGGGGGGGAGGGTCAGAGGGAGAAGCAGGTTCCTCGCTGAGCAGGGAGCCCGATGCGGGACTCGATCCTGGGACTCCGGGATCATGACCTGAGCCGAAGGCAGTCGCTTAACCAACTGAGCCACCCAGGCGCCCCAGATATGTACTATTATTATCTTCATTTTATAGGCCAGGAAGCAGAGCCATCAAGCAGTTAATTACTCAGCATCACACTAGCTAACTGGTGTATGGCAGAGCCCCTCTCAAGCCCCTGCTCTGCTGCCTTTCAAAACCCACACGTTAGTTACATTCTTGGTAAGTAGCTAACCTGCAATTTTTTAAGCCAGGATTAGTCTGACTGCAAAATCCATGTTCTCCCCATCATGCAATACTGCTTTTCTCTATTTTTTTTTTAAGATTTTATTTATTTATTTGACAGAGAGAGAGAGACAGCGAGAGAGGGAACACAAGTCGGGGGAGTGGGAGAGGGAGAAGCAGGCTCCAATGTGGGGCTCGATCCGAGGACCCTGGGATCATGACCTGAGCCGAAGGCAGCCATTTAACCAACTGAGCCACCCAGGCGTCCCATGCTTTTCTCTATTTTTAATATTATGCCTTCTCCACTTTCTTTAAGGCAAGCATCGGATGTAAATTTGTACTGAAATAATAATATGTAAGTAAGTACATGACTTCAGACAAAAATGTCCTAACATAGCTTTTCACCTAGAGTCTTTTCTCCCCACCCACCATCCCTTGAATACAGTTGCAGAGTACTACTGGAGTAGATTTTTGAAACAGACTCAGTCATATCACTCTCCTGGTTTGTGAGCCTCCCGATGCTCAGCTCCCACAGGATTGAATCCAAACTCCTGAACCTCATACACAAGGCCCTTCATCATCTGCTTTGGGCCACTGTCTTAGCCCCATTGCATATGCACTCTGCACATGTCCCTCTCCAAACATCACACACACACACACACTACCCCCGAGATGAGGGATGTCTTTGCCACAGCTCTACAATCCATGCTCTTTCTTCCTTCCTGGGTTGGCACCTAGTGTTTTTCCACTTCTTTTTCAAGACTCAGTTTAAGTATTACATGTGTGCAGAAACCATCCTTGATCACCCCAGTCATAATTAGGTCCCCACCTCTCTGCATAATATAGCCCTTGTTATAAAGTATAGTGGTCATCTGATTATAGGTCTGCAAATCACAGTAGACTGTAAACTTCTCCTTGGCAAGTATGATATCTGGTAAATTTCTAGACACAAATCAACAAATATTTCTTGCATGAATGAATGATGCAATGGTGAATACAGTGTGATATATACTCTAATTTTATAAATACATATGTATAGACTTTTTCACTACAGTACATATTTATCCTTATTCTTGAAATTTTTCATCTTTTAGAATATTCACCTCCAATCATGACTCCTTACCATCCTGTAAGGATACTAAACCCAACTGTACTAACTGTCTGATCTTTTTATAATTCAGTCATTTCTTGGGACTATGTGGAAGTTGCTTCATTATTGTTAAATGCTATTAAGTCCAATAGGAGCAGTTTCCATCAGTAAATTAATTAATTAGTACAGGTCAAATGCAAGTCAGTTACTATAGATCAAACTCAAAATCAGCAACAACGTTGACTGTGGATGTTCTCTGGATGGACAGCCTATATAACTATTATATAAATTCATCTGTGAAATCGTCACTTTCAAAATTTGAAAAACAGATGTTAGATACTCATTGAATCTGTTAGTGCCTTTAAATAAAATGAATGGTTCTCTTCTCTTGTAATCACTCGCCTGCATTATTTGCTTAGTCATCTGGGGCATTCATTCGACAAATATTTGTTGACCACTTAATCACTGCCAAGACTTCTGCTAGATGCTGAGGATACAGTAGTGAACAGGTCTATCCTTGCCTTTAAGGAACCTAGAGACTCTACTAAGCAAAACACACCTATAAGTAGATCTTGTACTTCCTTCACTGAATCACATGCTTAGACAGGGTAACATAAAAATTTCTTAAGGCAGATAAATTATGTCAATAAGAACCAAGTTATTTGGCTATCGGGGAGTCCATGTTTTAGAGTGTAAATGTGGGCTTTGAACTCAGCCTCACATGTCTTTGAATCTCTTCTCCAAAACAGTTACTATGCTGTTTAAACTTTTTAAAATGAGGTACATAAAATAAGGTATGCAGAAGGCATAACGATGTGCTCGATAAACAGTAAGAACTTAGTCAATTCATTTCATATTCCTTATTTTGTTAAAAAGTATTCTTTCCACTCACAATTCCCCTGAACAGTAACAGATACAATGATAAAATAGGTAAGCATTTTAGATTTTGATTCATTTCATGTAAAAGAACTGTTTCCAATTTGCCTTAAAGGGAGTACATAAACATATCACCTTGGGATATCTTTGGTAGAGTTCATCTACCCTTTTCAGTATAATGAGATATTGTAGCATAAAGTGAAACTAAAAAAAAAAAAAAAATCAGCCAAACAAATTACCGTAAACATAACCAGGTTTTATTTATAAAAGGGGTCCTAAAACTTAACATAAATCCTTAGCATAAATCCTTGATTATTTAGCAGTCACTGAAGACAGCAATGTGTCAGATAACTTTTTTGTCTACCCAAAGTAAAAATGGAAAATTTGTAATTATGTATTTTTTTCCTATTATATTGTATATTTGCAGCCAAAAATGGAAAATGAGTCACTCTCGGACTTTACTCCAAGTACGCAAAGTGGCCACACAGAGACATACCACTTTATCTATATACAGCTCACTCCTGGGCATCCTTGGCCATCATAACAAATTAGGAATTACTTAAGGCAAGGAATCCATGAGTGAAGGATGAAGAATTAGCCAAATACTAGCACTCACTAAAGTTTCACACATCTCCCCCGGAGAGAACTAGAAATTTTTCCCAGAAGACAGGATGTTCTAAGGGAGGTAGAGATTTCTGATCATGCCAAACTTCTGGCCCAGCTAGGGAAGAGAGGGCATAGGAATGTGATTCTCCAAACTATTAGGTCTTGGGAGTTAAGCAAATACTGTTTACAGAGACTCATTAGTTTATCAAGAAGCCTGGCTTTCTAGAAACTCTGAGCCTAGTTTCAGCAACGAGCACTGGCGTTCCTATTCTTACTATGAAAGCTATTTATAATAAATTATAGTATATCTGCCAACCTGCAAGGCCATACACATGCCACGCCTTTATCCTCGGACTTCACCTCCTACACGCCCTGTTCATTTCCCTCCACTCACACTGCCTGCACAGCAACTCGCTGCTCCTAGAACATAACACGCATGCTCCCAAATCCTGGCTTTGGAAACTGCTGTTTCTATGGAGCCTCCAACAAATGACACTTAAGCTGCTTCTCTGAGTTTTGCTTGGTTAGCATAACCTGGTTCTCTAAGTCAAGAGAAATGTGGCCAAATTTATCACCCACTTAAACATATTTTCTGAGATAGAAAATTGTTACCCTGAGCAGTAGCAAAACTATAACTGCTTTTTAAATTTCACAGTAATACTGCTCCAATCCAAATGTGTATAGAATAATGACTATTATAATGAAAAGCAGAGAGGACCTCCCATCTCCGTTTGATCCCAGGGAAGCCTAACAGAGAGAGACGGCTGATGGAATTATAATTAGTCTAAAGCTTTGAAAACTAGTAAGAGACAATCCCTTAAAACTCAACCTATTGATGTAATATGCTGTGCACGCGCGACACCAGGATGAAATCTCATACACTGACACACGCAAGAACTTAAAGACCAGAGTATAACTGCCCTGGGGACGTGTCCTCATAATGAAGTCATTTCGTCATCAAAGCCTCTGCCTTTGGTCCTTTCGCAGCTCTGCTGCTTGCTAGGGAATGGGGTTCTCCAGTTACGAAGGCATCCATGGGGCAGTGAAGGCAACAGTGTTCAGTAGGAAGGTATCAGAAAAGACACTGGCAGATGGTGGGAATCACATATTCTCTCCAAAGACTAATACAGTGATTTTATTTTATTTTTTTTTTAAAGATTTTGTTTATTTGACAGAGAGAGACACAGCGAGAGAGGGAACACAAGCAGGGGGAGTGGGAGAGGGAGAAGCAGGCTTCCCGCTGAGCAGGGAGCCTGACGTAGGGCTCGATCCCAGGACCCTGGGACCATGACCTGAGCCGAAAGCAGACACCTAACGACTGAGCCACCCAGGCGCCCCTAATACAGTGATTTTAAAACCCAGGCTCTGGACTCATATAGAACTTGACTCAAATACTAGGTCAGATATTAGTGGTACCAATTACAAAGTCTGTGCCTTTAAACTTGACATTGAAGTTTCTAAGACTCAGTTTTCTTATGTGTAAAAACAGCAATCGTCTGTAGAGGCGTCTGTTATCTAGACTTGATATAGGAGTTAATAAATACAGAGCACTGAGTTAAGTTCCAAGTGTGCTCCAGGTTCTACTTATCATCCTCACAGCAAGCCTGAGAGAAGTTCTGCTATTATCCTCATTTCACAGATGAGGAGACTGAGCCTAAAGGGAAGCGAACACTACTAGTAAAGAGTGGAGCTGGGAGGCAGACCCAGCCTCTTAACCATTACGCTGGTAGGTCAGGAATTTTCTGAAGATTAATGAAACAAATCATGGAGAACGGTCAGCATAATGACTAACAATAAGTTATTTATAAACATTAGCCATTATTATTATTAATAGGCATGTAGAAACTATTCTCATACACAATGTAGGCAAATATCAAATCCAAAAAATATTTTGTTCATTCTTTCATGGCTTTTGCTTGAGAACAATTTATAAGAGACCAATTATGGGGCTACAGGCAGACTTTAAAAATGTCAGTTAGAAATCTTTTTACTTGTAATGTTCCCTCCCTAACCTTCCAGATAGTACATCATGTGCAGAATGTAAACAATAATAAAATTAGATCACCATGTTTCTATTGACAACAGAATATTTGACCACAAATATGCAAATGTAGCCTTTAAAATGCAGCCTCAAACCATAATTTTATACACATTCATTCCGGTTTACATATTTCTTGTAAATAAGATTTCTTAAAAATACTCTAGTTGGATATAACTGTATTTTACTAAATTCACATTACAGTGAGAAAAACAAATTCAGATAATTTGTTAGTGTTCTAAGCTTTGTAGAAATGATAAAACTTTAAAATAGCTTCTGATAATATAAATTTGTAAAATTGAATTAACCTATCCTCCTAAAATATGCAATATAAAATTAAATAAATTTTAAAACGCAGAAAATTTAGCCACCTAATTCAAGATTGTATCTCTTATCATCTTGGAAATCTGATATACCAATTCAAAATTACTATTTGAATTACCATCAGAATTCCTGAAACCCTATTTGTAGTGAGGATTCTAATTGCGTCTGGTTTTATGTCACATAAAGGCAAATTCATCTACTTTAAGACAAGGTTAAGCTTCTTTTTGAGTTTGGAGCTAAATTTACAATAGAGAAAAACTCAGAATTAGAGCTCTTAGTTCCACTTGCTCACACCTCTTTTTCGCCCTTCCCCACTCTTCATCCCCAGACAACCAAAAATAAACACTCAAACTAGCAATATATGAACTAACCAATCTTAGGCTCCCAGAGATGTAAGACAACCAGGAAAAACAAAGATGGAAAGAATCACTGCTTTTCAAACAAGGCCTTAATTAGGTACGTAAATAAAAATCCTTTTCCTGCTATGGCCCTGAGTCCTTCTGAAGGAAGGTTTCCCAGCTACTTCTCCCACTTACACAACACAGACATCAACACACAGCCCCACCAAATAGAGGCTTGAACCTAAATCCACACATTAGAAATCCTTTCAGATTCAGCACATTAATATGGATCTAGGGGAGCATCACCACCAAGAAGTGTAGGTCTTAAAAATGATGCTTTTACAATCTCTCTAATAAGAAATTTCTATTCCATCCTATCTTGGAAGACTAACTGCCTCCTCTCAAAATAGGCAAAACAGTTAAAAGAAAGCCGCAATTGGTGTTTTCATAACTATCCATTAGTCTCCTCTAAATCAAGCCTTAAGTATTTAATAGTAGCTAAAATATTTGTTAATTCACTTGGAAATATATCACTTCCAACAGTGCTTTTTTTCAGAGCAACGCAAACATTCATTCTTGCTACTGTTTTGTATTTTTACCTTTCTATGCTTTCTATCTCAAGGATTTATAAAGTCTGTGAAACCAACAGTTAACTACAATAACAATTCACAGAGAGGTTGGAATAGAACATAAAATACGAATAGTTGAAACTTGAAATATGAAACATGCAAACAACTATTCTAACTTTTTTATTTCATCTAGGAAATAAAAAAGCACAGTATTGGGGGCTGTAGATCAGTGTCTTTCTGTCTTTATCCCTTAGATGAACCATGAAAATGGGCACTAGCCTGTGAGGACAGAACCTACAAACATTGAGTCTTATGATAATTTGGCAGCAGACTTAAGAAGAAACTTAATATTCTCTGCCTCTCCATTCCATTCCCTTCTTGTTTGTTCTTCAGATGAAGTTATGGTTTTTGATACAGGAGATTTTCATGTTTTCTTAGCCTCATTATAGGGACAAGTGGTGGCAGGAAGTAAAAAATTGCTCAGAGAGAAAGAGAGAGAGAGAAGACAACCTATAGAAACGCCAGCAAAGCCAACAACTGTGTAAACTAAATGGAAGTTTTGTTGACCTCATTAAGGAAGCTCGTTTCAACGAAGCTGAAGTGGAGTCACCTAAGTATAAATCATGGCATATATAGCTAGAGATACTTGTTACGGAGGTAGGAGAGATGATGACTATTTCAAATGTGCTCTTAAATTTAAATGAGTTTCTTGTTTTGCATTCTTCTAATTCATTGGTAAACAGTGCTGGTTTCGAAATCAGTAAGATTTTCAAAGAAGTACAAGGAAAATCTGTAACGATTATATCCCGGAGAAGCTTGCCAGACACTAGTTCACTCATTTTAAGCTTCACTCCTCTAGTGGTGACGGAGGGCAATGAAACAGATGCATTACGGAACACGTAAGCAGCATGATGAATTGATTCACAAACTTAATAATAACCCAGAACTTGCTGATACAGTTTGCATCTAAACAGGCATGTAACATGGATCATGAAGGAAATTTGCATCCATATTTCCAAACTATATACTAAAATAAAACTGGATATCCCCAGCGCATTGACCAAAATTCCCTTTATTCTTTGGATAATTTATATTGATATCTTCTCACTTCCCTCTCTAATTACCATAACCCTTGCAAAGTACATCCAGGAATGATGCCTACAAACAAAGTGAGATGAGTAACTGCATTTGTCTGAAATAGGTCTGAAAAATTCATTTCCAAGACCTAAGATAATTTTTTTTTGCTAAGTAGTAATTTCTAACTATTTATCAGACTGACTGGCTCAGCAGATTCCAGTTATCTAAAATATTGTATTTTGAGCAATTTCAGTTATGCAAAAATTGTATAAGATACATATTCTTGAATACGGACCTGATACCAAGCCATTAAATGTGAAGTTAGAAATAATCTAACCACTCCACATGCCTTTAAAAAACAAGCCACACATCATTCTCACAAAGCCTTCCTAGGGGGCAGTCCCTAACACACAGTCTATTTCAACATTACGTGGTTCTTATTTTGTAGGAGACGATTTGCCAGTAAATGATGACAAAATGAAAACGCCTTACCCCCATTTCATTTCTTCATACGTAAATTAACTATCATTATTTCATAATTGCTCCTACCCATATGTATTATGGTTCCATGCAAAATGTATGCTTAGTGCAAAAATGATTTAACCTGGTCTTCTTCATTCTTCAGTTCCTCTAAATGATTGTCTTCTTTGGACTTCTCAGTGAGGAGAATGGCTATTTAAGGTTTGCACCCATGGCCCCCTCTGACCCTCCCGTCAGCAGCCACCTGCACGAGGTCACCGGCGTGGGGCCCACCAGCCTAGGAAGCCGTACACATCCCACCTACACAGGGCGGCAGCCATGCTGCCCCCTGAAGCCAAATTCCAAAAGAGAGAATAAAGGACTGCTTGATTTTTTTTTTTAATGGCTCTATAAAAATCTACTTAAATACCGGAATTGCTTTCCTAAAAATCATTCCAATTTCTTTTTGATCACCTATCAAAATGGAAAGAGTTTCAGATGAGAAGCCACCTTATCCAGAGATTTTTTTTTTTTTTTTGGCTAGATCAGCCAAGTTTCTACTTTTGACAGTGACCATTTTTCACAAACACTGGTAATGAATTTACTCAAAGTGTAAACTACAGACTATTTACACGTTAAAAATAATCACTGTCGGTATAAAAATTAAGATGTCTAATATCAGAAACAACTTACTTTATATTTTTTCTATTATCAGAAATTTCATAACATTACTAGTTTCAAAAGGCCTCATCAATACACACTGGAATACTGCACCAAACAATTATATGGCATTTAGTTTTGTTTATCTTTTAAGAACTGTGATAAAAGATCACCGTGGTGATTGGGAAATGATGGTTAAGGGTTTTGTTTATGGATAGAATTCTAACATGGATAATTCATTGAACTAGTGAAACTTATGCTCTAAGTTCATTAAGGTCTGAGGCTTAGTAAGGAACAAGCAAAAAATATCTGTGAAGAAATTTTTCAACAGGCTAAATTAGAAAAATACAATATAATATGTAATATATCTCTCCATATGTTGAAGTTCTAAAATTATACATAGTACCTACATAAGTATGCATAACAGCTAACAATACATAGGGATAGCCTTGCTTACATGTGTAGACTTAGGAATATATGGGCTAAAATATATATCTGCATAAAATTTACATATTCATATGTATCATTATACAAAATAACTGTAACAGTACTGTTTAATGTGTACTATTTAATCTTTAAGAAAGTAAATAAATTCCATGTACCTCCTAATAAGGCTGTATATTTGTAAACAAGTTTTTTGTTTTTTTTTACTTATTTGTATTTTAATGGTCATAGCCACAAGAACATCAGGCACACAATTTTATGGTTATTTAGAAACAATCCAGTCCAATGTTACATTTAAGCAAATTTTGTTATATTTAATAACAAAAGGGAAAGTAAAATAAAGGAAATATTTCCAAATTTTCACTGCTCATAGAGTAAAACCATGCAAATTGATACTGTGCTCTGGAGAATGATCAACAAGGAGCTAAAAAACACTCAAAGGTCAGAAATGTTATGCACACATCTATAATACGTATAGATGATACATACGTATGCATTTGTGCCAGATAAAACCAGTCTGTGTTATAATAATTTAGTCCTGTGCAGCTCCTCACTGAGGATGAATGCTGATTCACAAGTCAAATTAGCTAAAGGGGAACTAGAACGGTAGCTTCATGGGTTTGACAACTGAAATCATAACCACCCAATAACAAAGCATATCCTGACGAAGAAACAAGGTGCAAAGGAAACAGGGAGAAGGCAGACACTCACCTTCGGTGCCATTGGGAGTCATGGAATTACTATTTCTATGAGAGTTATCGAGTTTGGGACCACTGGGGGGTTCACTACTACCACTCAGACGGCTATGCGGGCTGGTTAGATCCTGCATTTCCATAGACCTAAAGACAAGAAGCCTTCCGTGTGACAGATGTACCAAATTCATAACACTACTATTTAATGTGCTAACGACTTGACACCTTTGAAACACATTCACACAAAAGTCGCATTGTATCTATTTTCTTAGACTCCAAATAGTTCATCTTACTTGGTTTTAACTTCAGTCATGCTTTCATAACATGTGGTGCTCAAAGGTGTCATTTGCCTTACCTATCCAACCAAACATTCACAGGGCACTTTGAAAATCTTTTTTTTTTTCTTACACAGCTCATCAAATCACAACGAGACAGTTGCATCTATTTTAATTTTCAAAGAAAAAAAATGCAGTCACGCTTTTCTTTTTATATTGAAAAAAGGCATGATTTTTGTAAAAGAAATACGTAAACAGGTATAATAGGAAAAAAATCACTTTTCTATGGAATCTGTTTCATCTAATAAATTACCCCTAGGTACTCCCTTATAATTTACCACCCAATTGTAATTTAATGGGTCTCCAAACCAAATAAAACACTTGAAGCCTATAGTGTAGTGACAGGGAAAGAGATAGTCCTGATGCATGTGTTTACTCTGGCAAACTGCTTAATTGTTCCTCTGTTTCCCTTGAAACAAATGCAGCATTAAAACATTATGATGTCGGCTCACTTGTTTGCTTTGTGGATTACATACAGCGTGCCCAATTGAAAAGGGATAAGGCCAACATACAGTCAGTCCCTGCGAGCATTAGCACTTGGAATACCTCAGCTGTCACTTATTCAGGGAAATAACAATTCTACTTCAATGCAGCAATTTCGCATTTTTACCATATAAAAACAGTTAAGTCCTCCCCCCACTGAAGTTCTCAGACTCAGTAGTTACTTACTCTAGAAGATTATGGTATAGAAGCCACTCCTCATGGTCACAATTGCAGGACTAGCCATTTATATTTAATATTCTATTAATAGGAGGGGCTTTATTTAAAGCGAGTCAAAACACACCTAGATACCCTTCTGCGATTTTTAAAAAAAAATCTATGGCCCATTCACTTTATTTTAAACTTCTGTGTTTTTCTTAAAAAAAAAAAAAGGAGGGGGTATTAATATTCCACTGAAGTGAAAACTGTTTCTGCTCCCCCCCTGCCCAACCAGGTCAACAAAAGCTAGTTATTTTAATTTAGAGGTTGCACTTAAACTTACTGTAAATAGTTTTTAAAACAGCTTAATAGGAACCATGTAACTTCTAAAGTGAGTTTTTACTTCCCCAAATCTAAATCCAAACTAGAAATGGCTTACAATCCAACTTTTCTCTCCTAATTCACATTACACATTCACAGTTTACCTAACACCAGAAACTATAGCCCATAATCATTTTCAAACCCAGGCTCCTATTCCCTTTCTACATACTTAACATTTTTTACAAGCGCACACACACACACAAATTGTTAAGTAATTTCCAACAGAGGCTGTTGCTATTAATAGAAATAATTAAGAAAGCCTAGACAAAAATAGATATGGGTCACAGAAAGGTAATCTCCAAAAATGTCAAATATCCTTACCTGCAACTTGAGGAAACAGCAACATCTGAACTGGTTTGAGATGTCTGCACCTGTGATCAGGGGTAAGAAATTAGAAGCTGTTGTTACTCTGCTTCAGTGTCAGCTCTTAATTATACAGAGCACATGGCTGAGAACGACAATGCTCTCTTTTAACCAAAAGAGAAAAAGGAGGATACTGCAGCAGTGAAAGGCATATTGTCTTTAAGTTGAGGTCTCCACTGTTGTTTCCTCCTGCAGGTCTACCCTCCTCCTCCCCTTGTCAGGGGGGAAGGCAGCCAAATGACGGGATAGTGATTCATCACTGGCCTATGACAGCTGCAAACGGGATTACCCCTCCCCCAATCAACATGCAAAGCAGCCTTGCCCAGGCAGCTTGGAAAAGGTGCTTGGAAAAAAATAGCTATTAGCAAAATGAGTGTGTTCCACAGCAGTTCAAGAATTAATCCTCCAGCATCCTCAGAAGATCTCTCATCTTCTGCTATCCCCAGCTGAAATAGAGTTCCCGCCCACCCCTTTGACTCCTGACAGTTTCCTATCCTTATCATGATGGTTTTCTCCCTATATGGACTATATGCCATTTGACATTTACCGAAACGGCTTCTGGGCAACTTTCGGGCAATGCTGGGCTGACCAAAGATGGCAAAGGCAAGTTTTCAGACCCAAAAATCACATCATTGAGGGATGTGCTCATTTATTCGTGCAAATTTAAAATTCAGCGAATGCTTATTTGCCATTGCCTGCTCAAACAGAAAAAGCAGTTGGCTTTCCGTTTAATTTTCTGTCGTTTGAACCAACCGAGAGAATGGATAGCTTAATAATCAATTCAATGTCCCAGTTAGCCAGCATTTTGGTGCCTTTTGTCTCCAGATGAATCAACTAAGTTAACGTGCAGGCTTTGCTAGTCCCTGCCCTTCCTCCAGAGGCAGTGCAAAGGACCAGCAGGTGATAAGCTCAGGTGAGGGTGGGCTGCTGGATGACAAGCTCAGGCTAACGCCTCCCGGGAAAGAGCATTCTGAAAAATGCTTAAAATAACTCAGAATTCCAAATCTTTGATGTGCATTTTCATTCAACTTGAACTGACATCAATTAGGGCTACAGAACAAAGATGAGAACTGAAGCATCTCAAATGGCATTAAAGTGATCCAACCGAGTATCTGCTATTGAGTCCTGTCATTTTTTAATTATGATTCATGAAATTAAGAAATTCTACCTTTCTGGCAAGAACAGCGCATTGTTAAAGTCTGAATATCTTGGTGTAATATTATGTGAAATTTCTAGGTATGTGTTTCTAGAATATGTGCAGGACAAAAAATAATTAAGAGACGCCTAAGTATTAAGTGAAAATGCAATTTTAATGCCTGCCGATATGTCATTTTGTGATAGCAGGCGTCCGCAGTTTTTGCTAAAAGTAATGTTCTCACGCAAGATTAAATGTTTTCCTTTAGAAACTGCAGCAATCTACCTCAAGGATAAATTCCCTTTTTTCCTGCTTTTATACACCTGGAATAAATTATAGGTGAGAACTAACTTAGTTTTAAGAACTCTCTTGGCCCAATTATGGGAAAGAGTACGTAAAACACACTTTCTGTTAAACGTTAAAATACATTCCTATTTTAACATTGGCTAGATAGTATAATCTTGGAAATATAATTTTAGTTTCATTGTGTACTTTGAAAGTTTGATTATACTTATATTTGTGGCTTAACCTATCATTAATTAAATTTCAAAGTCAAACTTAAAAATGAACTTCAAAATAAGGTCAAACTTAAAAATAAGAATTCTTCTAACACGTTTTCTCACTGAAAAAAATGCATTTGCACAACAGCATTTTTTTTAATGCTGGCCTGACTCAATCTGTACTGTACTTTCATACACTACAATTTTTGAAAGCCCATATCCATGATCTTCATTTCATTAAGTATACTTCAGATATATTCTTTTGTGTCTCAAGGATTATTTAAACCATGTGTTGTGTGTTACTGTATTTAAAAATGACTCTTTAATCAAAATAACTTTAAAACAACTAATCCTCACTTAGGCTGGTCAGCTGAATCCACATCGTGGTCCAGGAAAAATAAATCTACTCTCAAGAATGCGAATGCAGACAACAATTAGACACAGATGTGAGCAAAATTAGTTACAGTTTACAAAATGCTACACTTCACATGCTTTTAGTTTTTTATGTGTAGTACAAGATTACAGTCCAGTAAGGAAACATACTCTTAATAACGACTTATCTGAAAAGAACACCTATTTCTGATTGGTGTTGATTGTCTCTTATGTTTGACAATATCTCTGGAAGTTTCTGGGTTTTAGAGGTCTAAGAGCATAAGGTGTTTCAAAAATCATTAATTAGGCATATTCCTATTCAAAAAGAGAAAAAAATTATTTCATGGTTTTCAGAAAAATGCTGTTAGGCATTCAGTAAGCTCACATTTTCTGCTTCACATCGATAAACTTAGTATGTTTCTTGTCTTCTAATCTGGTATTTTTAATTCAAATGTTCCTATGAGTACAAAAATATTTCCCATAACATTACAAATAGTCATCTTCTATTACAATGAAGTCACTTCACTTTAATGCTTTTTAAAACTCTTTGCATAGAATACCCACTGCAGCATACTGAGTTGCAAAAATACAAAGAGAAAAAAAAGATAGAACTTCGTAGGAATTTAAATTCAAGAATTCTAAACTAGTAACTTTGACTTCTGATTAGTTAATGAGGTCTTTTAAGTTTGTCTTTTTTCTAATTAAATTTATAATTCTTCACAGATGTAACTTTTGTTGATGTTCAATTTGTCTCTCTCATTTTGTTAAACCTCACATAGTACTTCGCCAATCCATTGAATAGCCACATTAAATCTGTTAATACCATGCTCTTCAACCCCAGAAATTATTTCCAGAAGGCAAACTTGCTTTGAGAGATCATCAAACAAGACTTAAGGTACACATTTTATCACATTTTCCCTACCACAGAGCTCAGGATGCAGAGCAAAATTCATGACTTTTGCACTGTTTATTATACTTTGCTAAATTACAAATCAAAAGCATCTGACAGAAGATCATGTATGAAGCCAAAAAGTTAATAATGTTCTGTGAAAAGTAAACTGTAAATGGAAAGGGATTCTAAATCTCAGCAGCACAGAGCAAATAAAATGTAGGTACTTGTCTAAATTATGGGTTTTCCATAGGCTTTTTTGCTTGCTAGAAGCAATTTTTATAAAATGACTATAATTTAAAACTTTTTTTCCCCCAAACTAAAATGAAATTTTCAAAGTGAAAGTACTGAACTTATCTAAATAAATAGAGTTGGCAGGCAAGCTGGTTTTGCCCAACCGCAGATCAACCTGAGTGCTCCCAAATTTGAAAGACAATGGCAATTTTCTAATCAGAATGTATTTTATAAGAGTGAGCCTTAGGCATAAATCTGCTTTTTAATCAGAATATATTCTTGCTAAAGTTTTCCTCAATCAATATTTCTAACTATGGTGTCAATGCTGTAATAAAAACCTGAACCTAAAATCAAAATGAACTTCTAGGAAGAGGTAGATGTCTTTTACATGTTAACACTTATTTCCTGCTTTATCACTCTATAAAATGAATGCTCCAATACTATTACTGATTTTAATGTAACATGCTGTATTTCAAACTTCCTCGTTTGAAGAAAATGACAAAATCGAGTCCCCGTGAAAACAAAAAACAAGCATTTAAATGACACTTGATGCAACCATAGTTTTAAAAGATTGTTTTCAAAATTAGCATTCATTCATAATGTTGAATGAAATACCTTTGCTATCTGATTAAATGGAAGAAGGGATTTTATTCTCACTGCAAGTGTTTCTCCTCTTGCCATTGTATTTTAATATGAATTTTCGCATTCAAATGAAAATTTTCTTTTGAGAAAATCATTTATCATGTCTACGAAGCTCACATAGCAGTTGACTTCCTTTTGGCACTCAAAAACTGAACAGTGGCTCAATTAGGCTTCTCTGTCACCGCGAAGAATTTTCAGGATTGAGAACCCATGGCTGTTTGCTCATTTACTGAACACTCTGGGCCTTAGAAGAACTCAAGCAGCGAGAAAGTCAAATATCAAATATTTGATAATGCAAAAAAAGCATGACTATTCATGTATGCATGTCTTCAAACCTCCAAACGGTGGGCGAAAAAACTCACAGAAGCCTAAAACCTATTCTGAAAGACACATTAAAAAAAAAACCAACCCCAACCCTATAAAACTACACTTTGGGCTTAACTGCCAAACTTTTTGTACCCCTTGTCATTGTAAGAAATGCAACATAAAAACTCTTGTCTAAATTCAATGACAGGTCTGAATTTATTGAATTCTTGCAAAAGCTACTTAAATGTGTTCAAAAACTCCTCCCAAGAAATATAAGCCCATGAGTCATTAGCAATATACTGATTTTGAATGACAAATACTTTAAGTGGTCATTCAAAAGTTTAAGAATCTTGTTTTAAATTTCAAGGTCCATTCAAGTCATATGAAGTGTCAATAAGGGAAAAAGTATATTAATTTAGCAAATGTTTATTATTTCACCTTTTGAAGATGAGCCTGTTTAATATAACGTTTGGGAAATTTGTTTATTGAAGCAAAAGGATTTCCTTCCTTAAAAAGTGGTATCAGTTGATTTCTGTTATCTGTTGTCCTTTCAAAATCTTAATTCCTTCCTCATTTTCTCGTATCAACCAAAGGTGCGGAGGAAAAGTTATCTGTGTTGCAATGGAGAACTACATATACGTATTTCTCGCTTTATTCAATA
This sequence comes from Zalophus californianus, assembly GCF_009762305.2. NCBI lineage: Eukaryota > Metazoa > Chordata > Mammalia > Carnivora > Otariidae > Zalophus > Zalophus californianus. The sequence continues at coordinate 130,565,438 of NC_045598.1, forward strand.
TCACAATAATATTTGGGGTTCGTGCAGAAATTCAGGAGCGATATGAAGTAATCTCCCTACAAGAATATAGCCGTGTGTTATATTTGTATCGATCACAACAACGGTAATTGTTAACAATTAATCTGTAATTATCTCTTAATGATGCTAATCGCTCAGATCATTTGGGGGTTAAGAATTATACTTTTATGATGGAACCCTGTGGCTAATCACGCACTGCGTACAAAGTGTCAGAATCGTGCCCGTGCCCTAATGTTTTTATTCCAAAACAAATCAAAACAATACTAAAAAGTGCTCCTGTTAACTTGGGCTTTGCCCACAGGACAGCTGTTGTCAGTCACTACAATTTTTCAAACAGTCAGCTTGTACTTACAGCGCTTACATCTGCTGCATCCACCAGTTTAATGTGCTCCTTCGAATTTTCTGGTTTAGCAGACCTCCATTCCTTATGCAGTTTTGCTCCTGGATAAGGACGCGTGAGGGCTTTTAGGCGCTCCCAGTGGAGCCCGGCGCTGCTGGAAGCGGGGCGCCTCTGGAGGGGGAAGCCCGGCCGCGGGGACAGCCGCCTGGCCGCTGCTGCAGGCTCGGGCTGCCGAGCGACTGAGCGAAAACGCTTTCCCCAGAACGAAAACCGCCACAGTGGACGGCAACAGGAAGGCTTAAAGTCGGAAGTGGCACTGCAGAGTTTCTACCTCGCCCCAAACTCGGAGCCATCAGCTCCCACCGTTCTGTTTAGTGACCGCTTTGAGCCCCGCGCTCTTTCCCCACCAAACAGCAGCAGCAGATAGCATCTGAGAACCCTAGACAAAGAAACAGCAGAATCTCATCCCTCGATTTGTTTGCGCAGCCTTGTAGGTCTGCCCGTGGAGCCTCGGGGCTTTTTTTGTTTTTGCAACGCAAACCACAGCTATTCTCTTGTTCTAACCTTATTGGTTTAAATGCAACAATTGAAAGGAGCACTGCTCCGTCTGACTCAACCTTGCTGCTCAAAAAAAATTTATTATGTAAATGAACGCGCCCCATGTTATCTGAATAAACAGCTGTGTGAGAATAAGTTCTCTGAGACACTGTCAACACACATCTTCTGCTACAGCAGCTACCAATTACGAGCTTTGAGAGTAGTTACACGTTATCTTTTATACTTTTCCAAAACTTTTTTCAGGCCCTGAAACTTGGGGAATCAACACTTTTCAAAAAAAAAAAAATTTTTTTTCCGAGTGTACCAACTAACAGGCCTGGGAAAATTTTTTAAAAATGAGAATGGCCATTTATATAGTAAGTAGGTAAAGGGAGAACGAGCAAACGTGTAAACTATTATCAGTTTAACAATGAAAGCCCAAATGATGATTCTGCAATGATTTCTAGATGGCTAGTTTTACAGGAACATTTTTTTTGGGGGGGGGAATATGAACCAGATAATATTTCAGTGTTACTATTTTTAAATCATTTTTGGGAAAATATTTATTTTATCTAGAACTCTTTCCTTAAACTTTGTTCTCTTTAAAAATTCTAACTAAATTCACAATCTATGCATGATAATCCATAACACTTATCTAGAGAGTCGAGCTATTCACATTAGGACTAAATTACAGCTTCAGTTTAAAATGCTTACTTACTATCATGTTTTAGGTAAATAAATGGCTTTGGTTATTAGATCGATGACAACCATAATATTGATTTCAAATATTTCAAGAAGGCATCACTGATGTGCCTATTATATTTTAATTTGTCAGCTCCATACCAAAGTTCAAGTACAAATGTTTATTTTGGTACTACTCACTTATCATAACCAATCTTGTACTCTAAAGTAAAATCTTTATACCCATTGGACTTTCTTTCAAACTATTTTGCCTTTACTGAAAATACTATTCTACGTATTCAGTTGTTTTATTAATAATAAAAAGCACCTTTTTTTTTAAGACTCATGCTTTGGTATCAAAGAACATTTTTAAAACACAGTAAATTCTTAAATGATTTTATGATACATTTCCAGATCATCAACTAATAAAACAGATACACACAGTCTTACCTTTTCTTTGCTAATTTGTAAATGAAAGCACCATTCCCATGCAACCAAAACAAAATGCTTCTAATGAACAAAATTCAGTATGGATTTTTTTCCCCCCTCTCCCCCCTGAAAGGATGCCAATCTAAATTCCTCAGAAAAGAATGCTTTGTCAAATCTAAGAGTCAACTTAAACTGCAAACTCACCTAGGATTTCATTTTGTATGGTACCAGCAAGGAATCATGGGCTAGTCATCTGCCATATTTGGGAAGCTAGGTCAAAAATCAGTTGATTGCTATTGGATCTGTTCATTTATGCAGCACAAATAGAATTACGTTACCACCTACAGCACTTTCTCAAACCAGAAGTATCAGTTATTCAATATGCTAACGCATATATGCAGAAAATAAAATACAGCATATAATGGAGGTTTCTAGTGCTGTGAAATAAAATATAATGTTACATTAATTTAATCTATGATGTCAGGCACCCACATAGTAACTGCTTTTGCTATCATATTTATTTCTAAGGTCCATAAAATAAAAGTCTGAGGTGCTGGTTGGTTCAACCCTGTTTGAAACCCTATTTTAAGCTATTGTACCCATGCTTCCCATAGTTTAAAACTTATTTTAGATATGAAAAGATAAAATATTAGTTTTCTGATCCATGAGAGATTATATTTGCAAACCCAGGAGACACAAGCCATCTGAAGTCAGAACAGCAGGAATATCATGTAAAATATCTGACTTTTATATATAAATTACTTGCCTATATTATAATCAAATTTATCATATTACATTAGTTTTTATATTGAAATTCAATTATTTTTATTTATATAACCAAACAAGATACCATTAAAGAAATGATGCATGTAATTATGAGGAAAATTATGAAAAGCACGATGAAGGTAATATGACCACTAATATGACACAGGTCATGGTTCATAATTATGTAACAAAGAGCTTAGTCATTGGCTAAAAGAAATATCCATGTGCATATATACCAATTTTAAATGGTTTTCCTTTCCTAAAGCAAAATTAGATGGATTAAAAACAATCACATGCTTATCCATAAATTTTGTCTGGTTACTACTCCTGATTATCAAATATGCAGTAATTACCATGCAACTTACACCAAAAATAAGTCATTCTCTGATAAATAGCCAATATGTAAGCCATTACTAATAAGATCCAGTTTGTAGTATACTATTAACTTCTTCTAAATTTTCACAATTACATAACTTATCCATATATTTTAAGGATGAAGGTGTCCCCTAAATAAAGTTATACACATTACAACAGCAATTAGGAAGATTTGCTCAAAATTTACCATTAGTAAAGACAGGTAATGTAGAAAGCATTATCTTCTGATATTTCCTGAAGAAATTTCAACACAAACATATGAATAGGAGTAAAGAAATTTCTAATATGCCTTTTCCCCACTAAAGCAAAAAAATAAATATATAATTTTATCTGGAAAAGGAAAACACTTGAAACAGGCAACTGTAACAAAGTGTTTAAATACCCTCAAACAGACAATATCTTTCATATACTGTATCTTCAAACAGGTTTTATCTTATAGAACAAGCTATTGCCTAGACATGTGCCTGGTTATAGAGAAATCTGCAATTTTGAGACAAGTTGTTAGTGCTTTCCAACTAACAGAATTTTAAATAAAGGCATGATTACAAAAATAAACAAATGTCTGTAATTAAAAAAAAAGATGAGGGCAGATATAAGGAATTCATTAGAACAATTGAAAAGGTAACTTTGAACTTTTTAAAAACTATGAGTTTAAATACATGAGTAAACAGTTGATTAATCAAATAAAATATAAGAAATGAACACAGAAAACAAATGATTAAAGGCAAGTGTTCCTTCCTTTTATCCCTTCCAGTAACAATAACAAAGATTGTGAGCAATTGTGAAGTTCTCAATAAGATATGTACTCAGAAGTTATTTTTCTTCTATTTGTGTCTACCTTTTAATAATCTTACAATTAAGGATGCGCGCTATTACCTGGCCCGATATCAATCATCTCTTACCTCCGTTTCTACCATTCTTAGCAGATTATTGCTCAAGAATAATAGTATAGTAAGTTGCAAAAACATAATTAGCATTTAAAGGCCAGTGATTTCTCTTCAAAAGCAAAATCCTAGTTATTCTTTCTTCCACATCAGTAAAATCAGTAATATCTGATCAATACAATCAACATTTTGTGATTCAGTCTGTTCAAAGTGGAATGGCAAATAGAATATTCCAAAATACTGTACTTCTGGTCCCTCTGCTTCCAAACGACTCTCTTTTCTCGTGGATCATGCCATGGCATTACATTCCTGGCTTTTTTATGGAACTGTTGGAACAGTGGATGGCTGACGCTAAGATCCTTGCTGGCGTTTGGAGCGGTCACTTTCATGACCTCCTCTTTCCCCACTGGCACGAGACCTACAATGAGGGCCCTGCTCCCAGTAGCCTTCTGCTGAAACACAACCAAGTAAAACATCCTCTATTTATTTTAAGAATGATATTAAATCTGCCAAACTGAATGTCTACCAGTATTTGGCTAAATGTTTTCCATTCAAACTCCAACATGAATAGCTTTTAACAGTAAATTTAAGGAGGCAATTACTAGCTATTCACTGTACCATGGAAAATTATTTTAATAAATATTATAGTCTTCATACCAACACAATTTGGAAATATAATCTATTTCCTTGCCCTCTAATACTGGTTATTAATATGAATAATAACATTTATTTATGTAGGGTGGGAAACTTATCATAGGTAGTAATGACTGCCTATAGGATGTTTTTTTTTTCCAAAATTATTATTCTAATAGAAACTTTGAGGAGCACTTACTGAAACAAATAAAATAACAATAGATTTTTAAGAAGTGGGAATGGGATGATAGAGGTGCTTTATCTAAGACAAATATGACATACCAGATTTTCCATTTTAAAAGCAACTGATTTTCCAAAATGGCAAACAGAGTTACTTTTTCTCCCTTCTGCCAAAAATATGTAAATAATTGTCTTGGAAGCACATGCTTAATCTCAGCAATAAGCTCTTTTGCTTTTTCACACTTTAAAATGGATTTCTGTTGACACGAAATAACCTAGAAAACCCAGATTTGTCTACTCTTCAATTTTTTTTTTTTCTCAAAGCCATGGGCAAAACCAATCTTGTCAGCACCTCCCAACACTTGTAAGAAGATCTGGAAATTTGTTTTGTGTTTTCCAGGTTTCATGACAGCTGAGTTCACAGTTTTTAAATTCTCCAGAAATGATGACTATCTCATGGAGTAGGGAAGGAAATTCATATTTACTGAGTGCTTACTACATGCCAGGCACTGTGCTAGGCGTTTTATGTACATTCTTCATTTGTTTTAACAAATCACGTGACAATTTATCCTTATAAATCCTGTTTGCCCCCTCCCCCCTAATCATTTGTTCTAGAATCTGCCTCGTTTCTCTGACACCATCAAAGTTACCACTAAACAGTAGATGGAGCACTGGGAGGGACATCGATGTGTCCTGGGCTGTATCATCCTTTTGGAGCAAGAGGATGCCTAATAAAGTCGATAAACCCAGAAAGGTGTGTGACACAATCACTGCACAATATATGATTGTTCACAAACATATATTACAAGTTAGTGTGAAGGTTCAAAAATAAAAATACGTTAAATGATCAATAGGGGAAAAAATGTAATGAATCCTTAAACCTGAAATGATCAAATCAGAGATTTTTTTCTCACTACTTATCAATAAAAGGTAAATTGTCTTTCTAAAATAAGGATTATAAACATTCCCAACTTTTTCTTTATGATAAAAAGGAGACACTAAGGATCTGAGTCTACCACAAGCAAATTATACGGACAACTTGTTTTACAGTTCTGTCCATTTCTTTCCTTTTGTATTCCTAATTTCAGTTATCCAATGTGATATGCTTTGATCTTAATAGCTATTACATCATAAACACTTGATTTGTTCATGAGGAAATAATTACATTCAAAATGTACTCCAAGTGTCCTTATGCATTTGGAGGTATAGTTTAAGTATCCAGAATCAAGAAGCTCTATTATTATTACAAGGGAATTGCCAAGAAGGGACAAAATAAAAAAGCAAAACTTAATAACCTAGAGAATTTTTTTCTTCCTTCAAGCAGCATTAACTTTTTCCCCCTCCAGTCTCGCAAATCGGAAAAAAGAGTAACCTCTAAAGCTGTTTTAGACAGAAGGTCAGAATTCAAAGGATCGGTAACCTAATCCACAGTGTGCTGCAATCACATTGCTATTGGAAACACAACCAGAAGCACCATTTTTCTAGATGTTTTTATTAAGCAATGTCAATAGGTATACAACCTGGAGGTTTCTCTCTACTGTAAAGATTCATACCTGCAGGGGATCAAGTTGCCCTGGGTCCTTGAATTTTACTATAGAATGCTGTAGAGTAAGGAAAAAAATAGGCTCTGCATTATATGCTAAGGAAAACAATAGCTCCACTTTGTTTAAATACTGAAAGAGAGTACCTTTTTAGGACCAAAATGGAAATAAAGATGAAAGTTTTCTAGTCTTTAGATGTTCATAAGTAATGAGAATTCTTATTTCAGATGGTTTAATATATGGAGTATTATACTGATTTTTAAAAATTTGTAGCTTGTATTCTTTCAAAAAAAAATAGAAAGGCTGGAAGCATCCACTGTTTCTTTCAAGGATTGTGTTTTAACATCATCAGTGATCTGGTTTACCTGAATTGCAGAGTAAAACAAAGTCAAGGATCTGGGGTTTTCTGAATTAGCGTATTTTAAATGCATATGGTTCTTAAAAACAACACCCCGGTTGATAGGGAGTTATAGACTGGTGGCTCAATTTTTGTAATCAATACAAGGAAAAACAAATAGTTTACCAAGAGGTCAGAGAGCCAGTAGGGGAGACCTCTACTGCATGGTTATCATTGACAAGCCCTGCTGAAAGATCCGCAAAACTCCCATTAGCTCTGGCCTCCTGGGAGAGCTGTTCACTTTCCTTCCTGCCCTTGCCTGAGAGGACATATCTTCCTCACCAGCGGAGACTGGATGAGAGGGGTAAGGAGCAGGTAAAGGAGGGACAGGACGAAACAAAAGCAAAGTGAAAAACAAGAAGTTATTCAAGACACTAATCAGAAAACTAGTTCAAGGATCTCAACTTTTTTTAAAGAACGAGTGTCTATGACTTAGAAATTCTAAAGGAAAAGGATCATGTTTTTCGATACACAGATTTTATATGTTTTAAATTTACCGTACCTTTACTAGTATGTGTGTCTCTTTTGGGAGGCATTTCATTTATAAATATACAAATTAAAAAAAAATAAAAGACCAAACTCACCACAAATAAATTCATTCATGACTAAAAACCAAAGACTATTTAAAAGGAAGACCCACATCACTAAGCTCTCTATTTACAATTTCCTGAAATCATGCCTATTCCCAACCAATGAATCGCCTATTTAAAAAAAAAAAAAGGATATTTTAAAGGAGATATTTCACATTAAGACATTCTTGAAGCAACATATACCACATCTTTCTGTACTTTTGGATTTTGTATCTATCACTGTTCAAAGTTTAAAAGCTGTCCTTTTCCTTAAATATGGAGAGCTCCCAAAATTTACCTATAATCACTAGACAAAAAAAAAAAATGCACTAGAGGTTCAAGTTCTAATTCTAAATTTAGCAGAGGTTTTCTCTGTGCCCTTTGTTATCACAATACTTGACTCTCAATTTATGATCTATAGACAGGCTGCCTATAAAATGGATGCAAGAAAGCCACACAGCTAACCAAAATGGCATGGGGATAAAAATGTTTACTGTAGGGGCACCTGGGTGGCTCAGTCAGTTAAGCGTCTGCCTTTGGCTCAGGTCATGGTCTCGGGGTCCTGGAGTCGAGTCCTGCCTTGGGCTCCCTGCTCAGCGGGGAGTCTGTTTCTCTCTCTCCCTCTGTCCCTCCCCGCCAGCTCGTGGGCTCCCTCTCTCTCTCAAATAAATAAATAAAATCTTTAAAAAATGTTTACTGCAAGGGTAAGGCTCTCATAGATAGTAAAATAGCAATAGAAAACTGAATTTCAGGGGCACCGGGGTGGCTCAGTCGGTTAAGCGTCTACCTTCAGCTCAGGTCATGATCCCGGGGTCCTGGGATCAAGCCTCAAGTCAAGGCTCCCTGTTCTATGAGGAGTCTACTTCTTCCTCTCCATCTGCCTCTCCCCCAAATCATGTTCTATCTCACTCTCTCTCAAATAAATAAATAAAATCTTAAAAAAAAAAAAGAAAACTGAATTTCAAATCAATTTAATTAAGCAAGTATAGAATGAGTGGCCCAGTCAGGACATGGTAGAGTTTCTAATATTAGCACAACTTGATACACATGGTAGGTGCTCAGTAAGTGTTATTTAAATTAATTAATGCATGCACACTTGGCTACTTGACAGAACAAGGCCCTGGTTTATGAAAGAAAAATGATTTCCCTGAATTTCTTTTGTTTCTATGTTTTTATTTTCCTTACACATTGTTGTATTTGTCCTCCTTTGGAAACTCTAAAGAGAATTGGCTAGGACATTATCATCATAGGAGAGTTAATCTCATTCCCATGTTCAAAACATATTTTAAAACACTTTATAGAACCAAACTGAGTCATTGAAACTGTGCCAGGCATTTGCCATCCTGACAAGAGGAAATAACCAAATTCTAAGGAAATTAAAAAATTAGAAGACACCTGAAATCACTGTATCCACATGGTCTATGTTTTTCAGTGGGACAAGAAAATGAAATAAAAAGTTAAGTTTCCCTTAAAAAGAAACTATCAATGACATATTTAGTTTTACCTCTCATATTGCTCCCAAAGTACTCTTTACTCCAAAGTAGTTCGTATTTCCCTTTTGAATTCTTAAAGGAAAAATGCAGGAAAATTTAAAAAATTTAAAGGGATACACAATAGAATGAAAATATCTTTAAAGAAACCTTATATCGTCACCTTTCAGAAATACTTCATGGTAGATACAGCCACAATATTGTCATTTTAATTTCTGCAGCTTTGGGGCTATTGAGAAATTTAACTAACCAAGCTAGTTAGTGGGTCTGTCAGCTAGTCAGTCACTCAGCAAATATTTATCATGCATCTAGTATGTGGGCACTAGGAGATGAAGCAGTAAATGAGCAGACAGAATTCCCACTTATGTGTGCATAAAAGCATGTAAATAAATTAAAAGTTAGCCAACTGGACACATACATTTATTTTTGCTTTTTTCTACAAACCCCACTAAAGCAACAGTAGATGGATTTTTTTAAAGCGTAAATCCCAAAGAACGAAGAGGGCAGTTAATAAGAAAATAGTAAAAAAAAAAATTAGAAGTAAAAAAACAGACAGACCATTAGTAGCTGGCTTAGCAGATCCGAGAAAGCTGAATCCAAAGTTGGCAGTGAGGAAAGCTGAAAAGCAATCCAATTTACACCAACAAAGCCCCTTGACATCTCAGGAACTGGTGGTACCAAGTACTTTTGGCAGTAGAAGTAAAAAGAAATACCAAAAAAAAGGAGGTACAAATCAGTGTGAGAAGCAGTTAGAATCACTCTTAGATGCCACTCCACATAGTCAAACAAGTACACTTGGACTGAAGGAGAAGCCCCAGAGTGTGTTCAGGAAGGGGCACCATACTAAAAACAGGTGGATTCTGTTTACAGAATCCTGAATGCTGGGACAAACTGAATTCTGGGACAACTGCCCCTGTTTCCTTCCACCAAACCTTTCCCCATTCTGATTCCTAGAATAATGGCAGCTATATCTAGGTTATCCAGGCAGTAGATAAAAAGAGGCTTCACTAGGAATTCTAACTAGCCCAAGAGGAAAGACTTGAGATACTTATACCTGGAGGTCTCTCAAAGAGAAAACCCAGCCTAACTGCCCTACCATAAAAACCATGGTCTATGAGCCAATAGTCAAGGGTTATCTGTGTCTGAGGAAACCCTCTTGCAAGAAATGTAGAGACCAACTGAACAGAGAAAAGCAATTTGAGGAAACAGAGGTCAGGCAAAAGTTAGAAAAACAAAAAACTCTCATTAATATCCACAGAGAAATAAGATAGTAAACAAGATAGGAAAGTAACAATAATGATTTCTTTTAAAAAAAGAGAAACATCTAACAACAAAAAAGAGCCCTTAGAAATAAGGAGAATAGCAGAAATGTGTAATTTCATAAGGTTTGAAAAAATAAAATTGAGGAAGTTTTACAGAGAATAGAGCAAAAGACATGGAAAATGTGAGAGAACAGAAAATACAATAATAAAATGAAGAAATATAAGAAAATATGGTGGTCCAACATCCAAATAACTGGAGTTCCAGAAGAAGAGCAGAGAAAATGAAGGGTAAAACTTAAATAAATAATTCTAAAATGTTTTATAGGACATAAGTTTTCAGATTGAAATTTCAAAACCCTTGGGAAAAGGGTAGCCTCCTACAAGTATCCAAAGAGAAAAAAACATATCACAGACAAAACAGATCACATGACCTCAGACCTCTTAATTGGAACCTGTATTTCTAGAAGGTAACAGAACAATGGTTTTAAATTTCTTAAGGAAAAATAATTCTCAACTTAGAATTTTATATCTTAAAAACTTTGTAACAAGTAGAAAAATTGAAGACATTTAAATCAAGTTGAGGATATTTGCAGACATGCCAGGTTTAAAAAGGTTATTTACAAAGTATCTTTTATCAGGGAGCTAACAGAAGATATGTTCTATAGAAATTTGAGAGCAAACCTCCTTTATTAAATAAGTCAACCAAATAGGAAAGAGAAGAATCTAATCGCTAGTGTTGGTAGTAAAGAGAATTTCTAGGATGATAGCTCTACCAGGCATGGCCATCCAAATAGAGGAGGTCAGAAAGCACCAGAGAAGTTTTCAAGATGAAAAGATTGATAGAGTATTTGATACATCTGAACATATGGAAAGAAGAGTTAAACAATCAGGGGAGGGTAAAGAAATTATAGAATACTATATGCAGCTGCTGTAAAGAGCATACATTATAGATGGAGTGATACAAATGCCCCAAATCAGGAAATATCCACACTGGAAGGATGGCAAGACTGACAAAGTTTTTGTGTGTATGTGTTGGGGTGGGAGTGAGATGAAAGAGGAACAAATATCCATCTTCCATAGTGGCAAATCAATAAGTAACACCAAAAATGAAAAAAAAAAAAATCAACAAGGAACAATATAGCAAGATTCAGCTGAAAAGTTAGAAGTGGTTTTATCTGGGAAAGGCAAAGAAAGATGAAAGGTAGGAGACTCTCCTCTCCACAATAAGTTTTATAGAATTGTTTGACTTTCAAAATTATATGCATATAATTTTGATTAAAATAAAAATGAAAAAAAAAACCAGATACTTTCTTGACCCTGCATGTGTATATATTACTTGTTGACAAGTACTAAAAATATTTCAGGTAAAATTTGGTAGAGAGGGATATGGGGAAAGGGGTGGGTGCTGTGTTTACTAGTCAAGGAAAGCAAGCCTCTTTGAGGAGGTGTCACTTGAGTTGAAGCATTGATAATGAAAATGTGGTAGACTAAAAGAGCTAGTAAGAGAAGAAGAAAGCCAGTAGAAGAAAGGAAATAATAAAGATTAGAACAAAAATAGAGACTAAAAAACTCAATAGAACACATAAATGAAACCAGGAGCTAGTTCCTTGAAAAGATAAACAAAATTGATAAAACTTTAACCAGACTTACCAAAAAAAGGAGAGAGGGGACTCAAAAAAATAAAATCAGAAATGAAGGAGAAATAACAACCAACACCACAGAAAAACAAATGTTTATAATAGATTATGAAAAATTATATTAGACAGCCTAATTATATTAGACAAATTAGATAGCCTAGAAAATATGGATAAATTCCTAGAAACATAACCTTCCAAAACTGAATCAGGAAGAACTAGAAAATTTGAACAGACCAATTACCAGTGATGAAATTGAATCAGTAATTAAAAAAACTCCCAACAAACAAAAGTCCAGGGCCAGATGGCTTCACAGGTGAATTCTACCAAACGTTTAAAGAAGAGTTCATACCTCTTCTTCTCAAGCTATCCCAAAAAATAGAAATGGAAGGAGATCTCTCAAATTCATTCCACGAGGCCAGCACTATTCTGATACCAAAACCAGATGAAGACACTACAAAAAAAGACAATTCCAGGCCAGTGTCTTTGATGAACATAGAAGCAAAAATCCTCAACAAAATATTAGCAAACCAAATGTAACAATACGTTAAAAAAATCATTCACCATCATCAAGCGGGGCTCGTTCCTGGGGTGCAAGTTTGGTTCAATATTTACAAATCAATGTGATACATCACATTAATAACAGAATGGATAAAAAACATATGATCACCTTAATACAGGCAGAAAAAGCATTTGAGAAAGTACAACATCCATTCATGATAAAAAACTCTCAACAAACTAGTTTTAGAGGGAACATACCTCAACATAATAAAGGCCATGTATGGAAAACCCATAGCTAACATCATACTCAATGGTGAAAAACTGAGAGCTTTTCCTTTAAGATCAGGAACAAGACAAAGGTGTTCGCTCTCACCACTTTTATTCAACATAGTACTGGAAGTCCTAACTACAGTCATCAGAAAAGAGAAAGTAATAAAAGGCATCCAAATTGGTAAAGAAGAGTAAAACGTTCACTTTTTCAGTTGATGTAATACTATACAGAGAAATTCCTAAAGACTCCACCAAAAAACTACTAGAACTGATAAATGAATTCAGTAAAGTCACAGGATACAAAGTTAATATACACAAGCCTGTTGTATTTCTAAATACTAATAATGAAGTAGCAGAAAGAGAAATTAAGAAAACAGTCCCATTTACAATTGCACCAAAAATAATAAAATACCTAGGAATAAACTTAACCAAGGTGGTAAAACACCTGTATTCCAAAAACTATAAAACATTGATGAAAAAAGTAGAGGATGACAGAAACAAATAGAAAAATATTCCATGCTCATGAATTAAGGAAACAAATATTGTTGAAATGACCATTCTACTCAAAGCAATCTACAGAGTTAATGCAATCCTTATCAAAATACCAACAGCACTTTTCACAGAACTAGAACAAATAATCCTAAAATTTGTAAAATATCACAAAAGACCCTGAATCAGGAATCACAGTTCCTGATTTCAAGTTATACTACAAAGCTGTAGTAATTAAAACACTATGGTACTGGCACAAGAATAGACACATAAATCAGTGGAACAGAACAGAGAACACAGAAAGAAACCCATGATTATATAACCAATTAATCTATAGCAAAGGAGGCAAGAATGTACAATGGAGAAGAGATAGTCTCTTCAGCAAATGGTGTTGAGAAAATTGGACAGCTGCATGCAAAAGAATGAAACTGGACCACTTTCTTAGACCACACACAAAAATAAACTCAGAATGGATTAAGGACCTAAATCTGAGACCTGAAACCATAAAAATTCTAGAAGAGAGCACAGGCAGTAATCTCTCTGACATTGGCTGTAGCAACATGTTTCTAGATACGTCTCCTCAGGCAAGGGAAATAAACATAAAAATAAACTATTGGGACTACTTTAAAATAAAGAGCTTCTACACAGTGAAGGAAACCATCAACAAAACAAAAAGGCAACCTACTAAATAAGAGAAGGTATTTGCAAATGATATATCTGATAAGGGGTTAATATCCAAAATATATAAAGAACTTATACAACTCAACACACACACACACACACACAAATTTAAAAATGGGCAGAGGACCTAAATAGATTTTTCCAAAGAAGACATGCAGGTGGCTAACAAACATACGAAAAGATGCTCAACATCACTCATTATCAGGGAAATGCAAATCAAAACCACAATGAGATATCACCTCATACCTGTCAGAATGGCTAAAATAAAAAACATAGGAAACAAGTGTTGGTGAGGATGCAGAGAAAGGGGAACCCTCTTACACTCTTGGTGGGAATGCAAACTGGTGTGGCCACTGTGGAAAACAGTATGGAGGTTCCTCAAAAAATTAAAAATAGAATTATCTATTATCTAGTAATTCCACTACTGAATATTTACCCAAAGAAAATAAAACAAAAACACGAATTCAAAAATATACCTCCACCCCTATGTTTACTGAAGCTTTATTTACAGAAGCCAAATTATGGAAGCAGTCTATGTGTCCACTGATAGATGCATAATATATATACATGTATATATATCTCACGTCTTCTTTATCCATTCACCCATATACACATAGATATTAGTATCTATATCTACATCTACAATATTACTCAGACATAAAAGAATGAAATCTTACCATTTGCAACAACATGGATGAACCTAGAGGGTATAGTGCTAAGTGGAGTAAGTCATCAGAGAACAACAAAGACCATATGATCTCACTCATATGTGGAGTTTAGGAACAAATAAATTAGGAAGAGACAAACCCAACTCTTAAATATAAAAAACAAACTAGTGGTTGCCAGTAAGGGGGTGTTAATTATACTTGAATAAAAAATAAAATGAAATAAAATGGATTTTAAAACTCAAAAAGAAAAAGAGGTGATAGACTTGTAAAAAATCTGAGGTGGAGGGGATGCTGTCCGCTGGAAAGAAACAGCAAGTTCAAAGGGAACACACTTGGCAAGTAGGAGGGAAGAAAGAAAAAATTATGGAGGATAGTGGACAAGAAGGAAGGAGCAGGACCCGGGCTGGGTGTGGAGCACGGGGTTCTGTAGGCCAGTTAAAGAGCTGCGATTTTATTCTTAGTATAATATAAAGTTACCAGCGATCCTTTTTGCTTGTTTTGTTTTATTTTATAATTTATTTTTGATCAGAACAGTGACACTGTCTGATTTACATTTAAGAAAGATCCCTCTGGCTGCCATGTGGAGGAGAGACAACAGAAAAGACGCAGGTAGGCAAATGCGGCCGAGCAGTAGTCTAGGTAAGAAGTGGTGGTAATCTAGACTAGGGTTTTAGCTGGGGAGATGATGATATGTAGTCAGATTTAGGGCATATTTTTGAATTAGACCCAACAGGACTGGCAGATTGGATGTGGGTTTGAGGCAAAGAAAGAAATTAAAGATGACTCCAGTCTCTCCGCATAAACAATAAACACCCCTGATTTGACTTTCATCTCCATTCATTTCTTCTTTCTGCTTTCTGGCTCATACAATAACATGACATAAACACAAAGAGCCTGAATAATTACAATCTAAATCATTGAAAGTGAACTAAGTCTTTTCATTACTATCTAGTCAAACTATCAAACACATTGCCTCCCCCACCCACTTACACCTCACCAGCCCCCTTTGTCACCCCAGTATGCTATGCTCACTCCTGTCACTGTACATTCGTTCATGTTTCTGCATACTCACCAGCCTGATATAAATGTCTTTACTCCTCTTTTCTTTTCAGCCTACCTCTCCTCTGACGCTGGCTTCTACCTCAACATGGTAGCCTGTTACTTTGGTGGCTCCCATTGAATCATGCCTCTCGAAAAGACCAATTCTGGGCTTGGCAAATGGAACATTAGTAAGGATGATGCAAGCAGAGAACTGTAACTTGTACCTTGGGGCTTATCCTCTAGGAATGCTTACTCTTTGGATCTAGCCACCATTAAGGAAGTCCAAGCTAGCCATGTGGTAGAAGAGAAGTCCCAGTCTACCAATCACCCCACCGAAACCATCTTGGATATTCCAGCTCCAGCCACTTTTTTTTTAGTAAGTGCACTCTTAATCCTCTTTGCCTATTTCACCCATTCCCCGACCCCTCTGGAAACCATCAGTTTGTTCTCTATAGATAAGAGTCTATTTTTTGGTTTGTCTCCTTTTCCCTTTGTTCATTTGTTTCTTAAATTCCACACGGGTGAAATCATATGGTATTTGTCTTTCTCTGACTGACTTATTTCACTTAGCATTATACGCCCCAGATCCATCCACATTGTTGCAAATGGCCACATTTATTTCTATGGCTGAGTAGTATTCCATTATGTGTGTGTGTGTGTGTGTGTGTGTGTGTGTGTGTGTGTGTATACTATGTCTTCTTTATCCATTCACCTACCAATGGACATGTGGGCTGCTTCCATAATATGGCTATTGTAAATAATGCTGCAGTAAACATAGCGGTGCCTATATCATTTTGAATTAGTGTTTTTTTTATTCTTTGGGTAAACAACCAGTAGTGGAATTATTGGATCGTATGATAACTCCATTTTTAATTTCTTTTTATTTTTTTAAAGATTTTAAAAATCTATTTATTTGTCAGAGAGAGAGAGCACAAAGCGGGGGGGGGCAGCAGGCAGAGAGGGAGAAGCCGACTCTCCACTGAGCAGGGAGCCCGAGGTAGGACTTGATCCCAGGACCCTGAAATCATGACCTGAGCCAAAGGCAGATGCTCAACAGACTGTCACCCAGGTGTCCCCTCCATTTTTAATTTTTTGAGGAACCTCCATAGTGTTTTCCACAGTGGCCACACGAAGTTTGCATTCCCACCTACAGTGCATGAGGGCTCCCTCTTCTCCTCATCCTTGTCAACACTTGTTTCTTGTGTCTTTTATTTTAGCCATTCTGACAGGTGTGAGGTGGTATCACATTGTGGTTTTGATTTGCATTTCCCTGATAATGAGTGATGTTGAGCATCTTTTCGTATGTTTGTTAGCCACCTGCATGTCTTCTTTGGAAAAATCTATTTAGGTCCTCTGCCCATTTTTAAATGGGATTATTTTTTTTTTTTGGTGTTGAGTTGTATAAGTACTTTATATATTTTGGATATTATCCCTTTATCAGAATGTCATTTGCAGATATCTTCTCCCATTTGGTAGGTTGTCTTATAGTTTTGTTGATAGTTTCTTTTACTGTGCAGAAGCTTTTTATTTTGATGTAGACACAGTAGTTTATTTTGGCTTTTGTTTCTTTTGCCTGAAAAGACACATCTAGAGAAAAGCTGCTATGGCCAGTGTCAGGGAAATTACTGTCTCGGCTCTCTTCTAGAATTTTTATGGTTTCAGGTCTCACATTTAGGTTCTTCATCCATCTTGAGTTTATTTTTGTGTATAGTGTGATAAAGTGGTCCAGTTTCATTCTTTTGCATGTGTCTGTCCAGTATTCCCAGCACCATTTGTGGAAGAGACTGTCTTTTCTCCACTGCATATTCTTGCCTCCTTTGTCATAGATTAAGTGACCATATAATTGTGGGGTTTTTTTTCTGGGCTCTCTATTCTGTTCCACTGATTTATGTGTCTATTTTTGTGCCATTCCCCTCCTGTTTTAATTACTACAGCTTTGTAGTACATCTTGAAATCTCAGATTGTGATACCTCCATTTTTGTTTCTTTTTCAAGAATGCTTTGGTTACTCAGGGTCTTTTGTGGTTCCATACCAATTTTAGGACTATTTGTTCTAGTTCTATGAAAACTGCTGTTGGTATTTTAACAGCAATTGAGAGAGATTCCAAGCAGTACCAGCAGAAGGGCCACCAATGTGAACCTAGCCAGTCCACAGTATTATGAGCAAATGAAATGATGGGACGGTTTGTAATACAGCAATAAATACCCATCAGTGCATCGAAGGTCCTCTTACAAATGTTACCAATCATATGCACAATGCCAGAAGTAATACACACATTTTTTTCTTTATCTTAATTGTCTTAATAGTAGCATCTTTTTTTATCATGGTAAAATATACATAACATAAAATTTGTGATTTTCAGTATTTTCATTTATACCATTCAGTGGCATTAAGTACATTAACAGTGTTGTACAACCATTACCACCAACCATCTCCAGAATATTTTCATTTTCCCAAAGTGAAACTGTACCCATGAAACACTGATTCTCCATTTCTCCCTCCCGCGCCGCCCCCCGCCAGGCCCTGGCAAACACCATTCCACTTTCCATTTCTATAAGTTAAACTTTTCTAGGCATCTCATATAAGTAGAATCATGAAATATTTTTCCTTTTATATGATGAATGTTGCATCTTAATTTAGTATTGATTATAGCATCTCATCTTGCCGCGCATTTCCTCCTTGAAATGGTCTCCCTATGGTCTTGCCCCATAACTCTGTTTGGGTGCTTTTCCCCTCATTTGTCTCATTCTTTCATCTTGGGTCTCTTTTGAAGGCTGGACTTTCTCTACTGACTCCACTTCTTCTGAAACTCCATGTTCTCTCGGGCATTTTCTCCTGTGTGACCTCATTCCATTCTAAGCTTCAATTAATATATATAAGTGCAGTGATAACCAAAGCACTGTCTCTGATAACACAGAGCTATTTTTAGAAGCCTGAAATAGGCCCTGATATATTTTCCCTTCTCAGCAATTATGTCTTCCTCCATCACCCCAAAGTCTTTCTCCCATTAAGATTACTTTGAAGCTAGGGATGATGGAAGATATGATGTAAAGAAAGCCCCCTTAATACAAGAAGGGAAAGAGAAAAGCCTTCCAGTTCTGGGCACTGGTGGTTAGAAGTGGAAATTTATGCAATTAGTTAAGGTTTGTCAGACTTAAAAAGAGCTGGTTCCAAGAACGGGGATCAAGCCTAAATCATGGGCTCAGGTTTGAATCTTTAGAATGTGGAACTAGGTCTCATGCCTCAACCAAAATCATCAAATGATCAATAACCAAAAACCAGTAGCCTTGCCTGGCATTCCCTTAGGATCTGGTAAGATTATCAGAATTCTAGGAATTTACAAAAATCCATTTTAAAAAATAAAGATGTGTGGGGCGCCTGGGTGGCTCAGTCAGTTAAGCGACTGCCTTCAGCTCAGGTCATGATCCTGGAGTCCCGGGATTGAGGCCCACGTCGGGCTCCCTGCTCGGCGGGGAGTCTGCTTCTCCCTCTGACCCTTCTCCCCTCTCATGTGCTCTCTCTCTCTATCTCATTCTCTCTCTCAAATAAATAAATAAAATCTTTAAAAAAAAATAAAGATGTGTGTAGGGGTTATATTTTATAATGAAAATAGAAAATGTTGGGCGCCTGGGTGGCTCAGTTGTTGGGCGTCTGCCTTCGGCTCAGGTCAAGATCCCAGGTTCTAGGATCGAGCCCAACATCCGGCTCCCTGCTCTGTGGGGAGCCTGCTTCTCCCTCTCCCACTCCCCCTGCTTGTGTTCCCTCTCTCACTGTGTCTCCCTCTGTCAAATAAATAAATAAAATCTTAAAAAAAAAGAAAATATAAAATGTTAAGAAATGAATGAAGAAATCAGAAACTTTTACTATCAATACTTTGAAGTTTAAAGG
Organism: Zalophus californianus; assembly: GCF_009762305.2. Lineage (NCBI taxonomy): Eukaryota > Metazoa > Chordata > Mammalia > Carnivora > Otariidae > Zalophus > Zalophus californianus. The sequence continues at coordinate 130,584,711 of NC_045598.1, forward strand.
CTGGTGAGATAATGTATTTTATAATCATTAGGCTGCTCCATATATTCTTTGTTGACTTTTTTTTTAAAGATTTTTTTTATTTATTTGTTAGAGAGAGAGAGCATGGGCGCGAGAGAGTGAGCGAGAGTACAAGCAGGGGGAGCTGCAGGCAGAGGGAGAAACAGGCTCCCTGCTGAGTAAGGAGCCCGATGCGGGACTCGATCCCAGGGCACTGGGATCATGACCTGAGCCGAAGGCAGCTGCCCAACCGACTGAGCCACCCAGGCGTCCCTCTTTGTCGACTTTTTGGAGTTTGGAAATCTTTACCACATCCAAAAATCATAGACCATAATTTGAAATGGCTAAGGGAACTTGATTAATTAAGTGCAGTTAATGTTTAAGGAAGATTCAATTGGTTAAATCTGTGAGTTAATTAAACCAAACAAATAAGTGAAAGTAATTTTTCTTATTTTGTGACAAATAACCAGATTTAAAAGTAAAATAAGGTCTGTAAGCTTTGGGATAAACCCAAATAAACTATAATCACAAGGGAATACGTGAATTCCTTTTTATGTACAAAAGCCTTCCTCAGGCATGAGAACCCACCCCAGAATGGCAGAGAAGGCAGCCAAGAATTCCTGTATCTCCAATGGGAACATGAAAGTGCTAAGAAACCTGATGAGCTAAGTAGAGGCTTTTGTGACAATGAGGAGACCACAGATGGGTCATTGAGCCTGAAGGCCACTATGGGGACCAAGGACTTGAAGAGAAGGAACCAGCATGATGCTGGACAGGACCACATAGGGCCAGCCATGCCTAGGGCCTCTGCCTGGCAGGGTTCATGGTAATCCAGTAGACAAGGACATCTCTGCCCAGGCTATAGACAATACCCACCACAGCATGTGTATGAGAGATGCAATAGCTACACCTACCCCAAGGCCAGGATGGCATAAATGCACCCCCAAGCACATAGATCACCCCAGGGAGAAGCAAAGAGGTGCCAGAGAATCCAAACTGTTTATGGGGACTGAAAGGACCTGGAAGGACCACCTGTTTACCTAAGAGATTTGTGACCTTGAAATAGATACATTTAAGGATCTCTGCTGCTGTTGTTAGTTTTTGTTTTACTACTGTGTGCTTGGAAGCAGGCTGCAATCAGTTATGGAAGATAAAATCAACTTTGAATTCACATCTGAGCCATGCGTACACTGTAATAGCACTGCTTTTAGCAGATGAAATCTTCTAAGCTCCAAACTCAATCTACCCACAGTACTGCCCACGCTGCCAGACTATCTTCATAAAATATAAACCTCATCATATCTCTCATTGCAAAGTTCTTTATAGATTTTAAGGTGAATTTCAAACTCACCAGCTTATCACAGTGGCCCTGGATGGTCTGGCACAAGCCTGGAGTCCTCACTTGCTGCACACCTGCTTCCTTCTAGCCATTCTGAGACATGAGTAGGTCCCAAACCTGACTTTGGGTTCACACCTCTGTGTTGTTCCCTATGCCTGGAATTTCTAGCCCCTACCATCTATCAGAATTCAGCTCAGCATCACCCTGGCCATTCTTTTCTCATAATCCTTCCCCTCTTTTGTGTAACCAGCTAACTTTCCTATAAACACTCCAAAAGCAATATGTACCAAGGTAAACTCATATTCTTAGCCTGAAACCTGCTTCTCTATTTCTCTATTTGGGAGTGCAACAAGTAACCCAAGGTGGAAATGTAAAGTTTTTGACACCCTCATTCTTCACATCCAAATCCAATGCCAAGTCCAGCTCATGCCACCTCTACATAGCCACCTCAGTCTCCTTGTGTCTTGCCCTATTCCCATTACCCAGCTCAGACAGCCTCGCAGCTGATGGCTCTCTTTAATTCACACTGCAGCCAGCATGAAATTCATACATAGCGATTCTGATAATTTCACTTCGAGGCTTCAAGTCTTTACAAGCTAACAACACTCCATTATCAAAGATTACAGACCAAACCCACAGAAGAGCTTGTGAAGCTCTCCGTGGTCTAGATGTCATCCACCTTTCCAGTTTGTCCCCCAGGACCACCTGCTTGCCCTTCATGCCTCTAGCCCTAAACGGCCTCTAGTTTCCTTGGACACACGTGCTTTTCCTCAAGACACCTTTACTCATGTTGTCCCTGCCATTGGAAATGTCCTTGAAACTTTCACTTAGATACCAAATTAAAAGAAAGCACATTAGGGCAATTTATCCTTCAGATAAATTTCAGTAGGAACAAAAACAGAAGGAAAGAGCCTTCTGTGCATTAACCATCAACCCCACTTTACCCCCAGTCTACAAGACTGCTCAGTCTTCTCCATGACAATGTGAGATGAAACTTCCCTTAACTTCTTGTGCTATTTTACACTTGCCTGGAAATCGGGTACATGAGGGCATTGGAAAAATGTAGGAGAAAGAGAGAAGAGAAAGGGTCAGGTTGAGGCCTGGGACAAGGCACACCCAAACAATGATTTAGGAGCAACTGGATTGACAAGGTTTGGATTTTTTGAAAGATAGCAAAAAACTGGCATTCGTATTTATCAGGGCTAAGGTAAAGATCTTTTATTAAATTAATCCTTATGGTATCATCTCTAGAGCCAAGGTTCTACACTGTGAGTACCAATTATGCAGACACATATTAACACTTTGGTTGTAAAATTGCTTTGAATATTTCCTCCCTTCTGGTTCTCTTAGAAGAATGCAAAGTTACTCCAGTACCCACCCCCACATACAGACTCACACTTGTACATGCACACACTGCCTCCACCACACATGCTCTGGTATGCAGACACCATTTATAATTGTCTTTCTCTGTGTCACTTGGGGATTTAGTGATATTTTAGTTAACAGGTTGATTCTAGGCTCTTATAATATAAAAAGCACTTTGTATACACAACATGGGCACAGATCCAGAGTAATGCCTTTAAAGCCTGGGGCACTTTAAAATTTGTTTTACATCAAGCTAATCATGTCATGAATCTGCATTTTCATTACACATCACAACCATTCTTATTTTTACTAATGACATTCAAGAAGAGAAGAAACAGAATGCATATATTAAGACTACCATCTGATCTTCCATTCCATGTTAGAGTAAAACTAGACATCTTAGTAGAACCACAGATGAATTACATAATATTTATGAAGGGATCTTATAATAAAAAATGAAGAAATCAAAACCAGATGAAAGTAGATAAAAGCTTAATTTTCATAATTAAAATTATATTATACTGAATTGAAGTAGTACTTATACAGTGGTAACAAATTACTGTGTAGAATATTGAATTACTTTGCATTTCCAGTTGCTAAAATATACACAAATTTGTTACAGAAAAAATATTTCAAGTTTCCCTACCTCAACAGACATAAATTAAATTAAAAAGATCAAGTATCCCAATGATCCCAATGGTTAAAGTTATATCAGAGGTAAAGTATCCACCTTAAATTTTAAATATATTAAATTTAATTTTATATTCACTTCACATGTATTTTAGCACACAGTATTATTTTATGCTACAAAGATACTTTTTAATTCTTTAAAGTTGCAGTTTACAATGTTGAATCATTATATTGTACACCTGAAACTAATATAACATTGTATGTTAATTTTTTTAAAAGATTTTATTTATTTATTTGACAGAGAGAGACAGCCAGAGAGGGAACACAAGTAGGGGGAGTGGGAGAGGGAAAAGCAGGCTTCCCGCTGTGCAGGAGCCCGACGTGGGGCTTGATCCCAAGACCCTGGGATCATGACCTGACCCGAAGGCCGACGCTTAACAACTGAGCCACCCAGGTGCCCCTGTATGTTAATTATACTTCCATTTAAAAAAATTCAGTGCATCTCAGAGATAGCAAGTACAATTTTAAGTGTTTTCCACATTCACAATCTCTAGATCCTTAAGAGTTGCCTCCAATTTCCCAACCTCACTAAGAGACGAGCTTGGAACTCTGAAGATACACTATCTGACATGGTAATTGGTTCTTTTCATGTTGCTTACATTATCAGCCTACATATATTTTAAAGTGGTGTGTCTGTTCCCCACCAAAACATTTTTAGGAAGGTTTATTTAAAGAGCTTAACCTTTCCATGTAGATTTCTTCTTTTCTAAGCATTGTAAGATCCAGAGTGCTGCTGACTTTCCTCCCCCAGATCCCACTGCCCATTCATGGTGGGATTTCTCATCTTTTAGGACTGACTTCAGGTGGGATCTACCGTGGGTTGTCTTCTCTGACCAAAGCCAGGTTGGAGCCCCTCCCCGGGATTTCATTTGTTCCTACAAATACCTAGATCAGGAATATTTCACCCTGCTGTTCTGGCAGATAATCCATCTCCTTTCCTAGAATACAAGCTTCCTGAAAGCAGCAACTAAGTTCTTTTACCTCCTTACTGTCCTCGCATAGTCATCTTTGCTTGGTAAGTGTCTGCTGATGAATAAAGACATGAAAGAAGCTATAAAAACACTGCATCAATCTTTTCCCACAAGTATCATTCTTTACATAGTGCTTTTGCGTCTTAGAAAGGTGAAGGGCAGTATCAGCATTGAATCCTTCTCTCAGACAATGGCAATTCTCCTGGAAGGAGAAAGGCAACTTTACTCTTGAATCCAAGTTTTGAGCATCAAGGCACATTGACAATAGCGCTTTGATCTGATAATTAATAGTCCTCAGAATGACATGCTCACTGATGCAGTAATTTTTAAGTAGGTACTATATACCTCTATACCAAACTGTGGCAAATAGACCTCATAGATTTAAAATATTAAAATATAACGCAAAAGATCTTTCTAACTTAATAACTGAAGGATAAAGCTAATGGCTTTCTAGATGTAATGTTAGCACTTGATTTTTTTAAAAGATTTTATTTTTTTATTTGAGAGAGAGAGAGAGAGAGTGAGAGAGAGCACAAGTGGGGGGAGGGGCAAATGGAGAGGGAGAAGCAGACTCCACACTGATCAGAGAGCCCGACACTGGGATCGGGACCTGAGCCCAAGGCAGATGCTTAACCGACTGAGCCACCCAGGTGCTCCAGCACTTGATTTCTAATATAGAAGTAAATTAAGAATTATTTAACTAAAGTGAGTGATGAGAAACATATTCAGGAGCATCTAGGCAACAGGCAACTGGTCAAATGGATGAGGCCAGGGCTCAGTATGACAGAACACCCTCCAACCCTAAAAGAATAAGGGTGGATCTCACACTAGCCATCATAGAAAACAGGAAAAATTTAGGTACAGAGAAGACAAGAGCTAAGAAAATAAGCAGGAAAAGCATTTTACCTGTTAAAATAACTACTGATTAAATAGCAAAATCTGGAGTTTATATATGCTTTTTAAAAAATTTATAAAGCACTTTCCCCCATATAATCTCACTGACATCCCACAACAATCCTGAGATTAGAAAGATCAGGGAATATAACTGTTGTACAGATGAGGAAACTGAGGCTCAGGGAGGCTAAGGACAAAGTGATAGTGTCAAAAGTGAAACAACTCAACAGTTTTACTTTTAATCCAGTCTCTTCAAAATGCAGCACTATAATTTTTCCTCAATTTTCCTCCGCTCAAAAAAAATGTTTATAAGTAAGTGACTATAGTTGAACTGGAATTTAGAAAATTTTGAAACTCTGCTATAATTGAATAATATCTATCTGGGTTATACTTAGCTGTGCATTTTACTTCTGATTGCATAAATATTCATACAGAAACACCTATGAGGAATATTCAAAGCACTGAGCAGTGTGGTTCTCATTAACACTAATAGAGATCAGGTGGATAAATTCCCATTCGATGCTTTGAAAATCTGTCCTCAACTTTTCACCATTTAGGTGGCTATAAAGTACACTCCTACTTGTTTTGGTTTTGTAGTAAAAAATGTGCTTAACTGTATTACTTTCACACCATTTAGAAAGATGTTTCTGTTTTTCAGTGATGCTAGGTTAGGTTAAATCATGAAGTCATACTTTTTTACCACCTTCTGAATTTCTGAACCTCACAAATCTAGAAATTCCCATGCATCTAACATCAGCACTGTCTCCAAGACCACACCTGTGATGTGACTGGAAAACTGCAATGCTTTCAGGAACCAGCATGTATGAAACAAAAATAGGCAGGGGGCCCCACAGTGTGCTACAAACCCTCCTGAATGGGTCATTTGTTGTTCAACCCAAATGGGTTGTCAAGCAAGAATATGCATTGACTATTACTAGATCTTCTAAGTTTTGGGGAAAGCCAAAAATCTATATTTTTTCATTAGAAAGTTTCTTTTCTTTAAATGTTATAATTAAAAAGGGGTGCCTGGGTAGCTCAGTCGGTTAAGTGTCTGCCTTTGGCTCAGGTCATGATCCCGGGGTCCTGGGATCGAGCCCCGCATCAGGCTCTCTGCTCAATGGGGAGCCTGCTTCTCCTTCTGCCTGCCACTCCCCCTGCTTGTGCTCTTGCTCTCTCTCTCTCTGTCAGATAAATAAAGTCTTTAAAATAAATAAATAAATGTTATAATTAAAGATAATTTTTAAACAGTGTATGGACCAGCATTGTTTAGAACAAATATATTTGTGGGCCATGAGTTTACAATTGCTGATCTGAGTTTTCTATTTTAACAAGCAGAATGGTTGACCCAAAGTCACTAAGCTTCATACCATTGGTTCAGATTTCAGTAGGGAAGACTGTTTTCCTCTACTGGTTGCAATCCAATTCCTAGGTAAATTTAGAAAAAAAAAATTGGGTGGTATAAACATAATTCAAATGTTAGGGAGCTACAGAATGAATATGGAGGAAGAAATCGCTTGCTCATGCCAACATAAGTGAATGTTGATGAGAAGCCAAGAATAAAAAATTTTTAAAAGGAAGATATGTAACCTTCTATTTCATGATAATCTGATAAAAGGATTAAAAAATAACTGTAAATAGAAATTTTCATTCTAAATCAGACTATTTAGTATCATCTTCCTAATGGCTTTGCAAACTTATTCTTAACATGGAACTTATTGGATAGATGGGGCCTAGTTCAATTCATGTCAACAAATATCTTATAGTCCCTTGTATGGGCCAGATTTTGCCATGTGTGAGAACATAGATAAATGAGGGATGTTCTCTGCTCATGATCTATGAAGCAAGCAGAACACATAATGTGATAGATTTATTTGAAGGCGCTAGGGAGGTATAGGAAAATATTTGGGGGGCATAGAAGATAGGAAGTATGATGGTCAGCAACTACTTAAGGCAGATGATGTTAGAACTGAATATTGAAGAATGAATGGAAGTCCTTCAGGTAAACTAGGAAAGACAAATGAAACAGCATTTGCAAAGGGACACAAGCCAGAAATAACCTGGCATCTTCATCGATGTACAGTGAGCCATTGACAACATTTAAGAAAAGAAGTAACATTGCCATCTATTTTAGATAGATCATAGGCTGCGAAGGATAGAATTAAGAGAGATAAATAAGGGGTTGACACACCTCTTATGAGACTAAAATTGTGGTCCACTTGAGTCATAAGGACTTAGAAAAAAGAGATAAGAAACTTTGAAAGAAAAGGGAGAGATGTGAAAAATATTGTTGCAACTGAAGGATTTATATAGTGGTAGAGCTGAGGAGAAGCAATGTCAATAATTCACAAATTTCTACCTTTAGGTCACTGTGTAGATAGTGGTAGTGTCTAAAGAGACCAAGAACAAAATAGAGGAACAGGTTTCAGGGAAAGTGATGCTCTAAATTAGAGGTGCCTATAGAATATTCAGGTGGAGATTTTCAGTTGTCTGAATCTTGGGGATAAGATGTGAGCTGAAAATATACTTTACAAAATTTTTAGAAAGTAGGTGGTGGTTAAAGCATGAGAGTAGTAGAGAACACTTAGAGTGAGTGTATAATGAGAAGAACAGGGGCTGAACATAGAAGCCTAGGGCAACACCATAACTTAATACAGACAAGAAATCAACAGAAAAGTAGAAGACCTGATAAAATATGTAACGAGGCTTCAAGAAGGGAATAAGCAGTATTGTAGTTACTACATGCCAGTAACTGTGCTAAACATGTGCACACTGGTATGATCCCCAAAGTTAGTTATCATTATATTGTACTCATCTTGGAGTAAAGAAAACTCTGCTACCCCCCAAAAAGTAAAATCTTGCTCCAGGTCACTCTGGCATTAAAACACCTGCAATTCAAAACTAGTCCTACCACGTTTCAATGAATAATTTTACTTCCTCATGATGCCACTGATCCCCAAGGTCATACAGCAATGTGATCAAGTAAGTCAAGGACTGAAAAGTGTCCCTAGAATTTACAGTAGGAAGTCCACTGGTAATTACAGCTAGAAACTCTAAGATTCTGGAATGACTGGCAAGTCAAGAAATGGAGTTAGCAAATGTTAAATGTCAGCAAATGTAAAGAACCTTGGCTATGATGATAAGAAAAAGAAAGCAGAGGCAGACATGGGTTAGACAGTAAGGGTGACCACAGTTTTTCAGTTGTCTATGAAGGATTTTACAAGGTATTCATTATAATGATGGTTAATCTATAGTTTAACACAAAGACAGAAAGATCGCAGAAGAATCTTTCAGGAACTCTGACTCTACTGATCATCTCCAGCTACCTACAATCTCAGTTACTTAGGATTAGGAACTAGAGAGGATGATAATACTATCCGGTTTTCTAATTACTACCACATCAGACACACAAACACAGAGCTCCTTTGATACCCTACGATGCTGAAGCTCTATCACACATTTGGGAAGAGGAAATGAGCAAGTCTTTCTTGGCACAGTAACTCAGAGCAGAGAAAGTATATTTTAATAAGCATGAGAATGATAGTCAAAATCAGCTTGGAAATGAATTGAATTATATGCCAAGTCTTATGCAGACTGGTCCTGGTTATCAAACATCATGCTGGCAACTTCACAGCATCCAGCTAGTTCCAGGGGATTTGGGAAGCCAGCCAGTTCCTACACACAAGTCTCTCTGTAGACTAAAACTTGTAGAGCATTTTTCTGGTCTCCTATCACCCTTCGGCACCAGGATGCATGCCAATCTCCTTCATCTCAGGATCTCACCAAGACAATCAAGCAACAAAAACAACACCCAACAAACAACAACTAAAAAAACAAACAAAACAAAACAAAACAAAACAAAAACAAAAGAAGAAAAAAAGAAAAAGGGAGAGAGAGGAAAAACAACAGAATCTCTCCTGCCTCCCCTGCCCTTTTTTATGGGGGGAAAAAAGAATTTCTGCCAAGAAATTTTTATGATCTTTTCATTCCTTTTACTCTAACAGGATTTACTATTGTATACAGGGCTTACTTGTTTATCTTTTTCATTAGTATTTTAATATAGTATAAATATTTTAAATATAGCAAATTATATATAATTCATATATTAAATCTCTGCTTTAGAGTAAAAAATGTCAGGATATGTGTTCTCTCTTCTATTAATTACTAACAACAATTAAAAAGAAAGCAGTTTCACATTATACAGGTAAGATGAGATTGAAATGCATCAGAAATTCCCTCTAATGGGGCACCTGGGTGGCTCAGTCTGTTGGGCATCTGCCTTCAGCTCAGGTCATGGTCCTGGGACCCTAGGATTGAGCCCCACATCAGGCTCCCTGAGCAGGGAGCCCACTTCTACCTCTCCCTCTGCCTGCTGTTCCCTGTAATTGTGCTCTCTCTCCACCAAATAAATAAACAAACAAATAAATAAATCTTAAAGAAAAAGAAAGAAAAAAAAATCCCCTTTAATGAAATGTATTAAACCCTCTGTATATAACCATGAGCATTTGGTAAGATTTTTAGAAAGTGAATTGGCCAAGCAGGTTGTATATTCCTTAAGCAGCTTTTATCAAAGAGGTCAATCTAGAATTTTCACATTCTCTTACTGGGCTTGGCATTCCCCCTCAAATTTTATTGAAGTATAATTGACAATTTTTTTTATATTTAAGGTGTATGATTTGATATTTTGATATACCTCTGCATTGTGAACAATCAAGCTAATTAAGATATCAATCATCTCATAGTCACTTTTTTTTTTTTGGTGAAAACATTTAAGATCTACCCTCTTAGCAAATTTCAAGTATATCATACAGTATTGCTAACTGTAGTCACATTGCTGTACATTACATCTCCAGAAATTATTTATCTTGAATAACAAATTTTACATTTATAACGGAACTATGAATTTTAGGATTGTTTTTCTATTTCTGTAAAGAATGCCACTGGAATTTTGAAAGGGGTTGCATTGGATCCATAGATTGCTTTGATTAGTATGGACATTTTAATAATTTTAATGTTTTAAATCCATGAAATGGGATGACATTTATATGTGTCTTCTTTAATTTCCTTCATCAATGTTTCATAATTTTCAGTGTACAAGTCTTTCACTTCATTAACTTTATTCCTAAGTAGTTTATTCTTTTTGTTGCTATTGTGAATGGATCGTTTTCTTAATTTCTTTTTTGGATAGCTTGTTGTTTGTGTATAGAAATGTGACTGATTTTGGGGGGAAGGAGCAAGATGGCAGAAGAGTAGGAGACCTAAATTTCATCTGGTTCCAGGAATTCAGCTAGATAGGGATCAAACCATTCTGAAAACCTACAAACTCAACAGGAGATCGAAGAAAGGAATAGCAGCAACTCTCTGAACAGAAAAGCGGCCACTTTCTGGAAGGTAGGACATACAGAGAAGTGAATCCAAGGCGATATTTGGAAGGATAGACGGCGGGGGAGGGGGCCTCTGTCAGCCACTACTGGCAAGTGATAGAGCCTTGGACCACAAAATTGGAACTTTTAGAAGTCTGCTCTGCTGAGGGACATCGCTCCAGTGGCTGAGTGGGGGCTGGAACCCTCTCTGGGACAGTGTGGTCTCAGGACCCTCAGGGTCACAGGAAGACCGGGGGTGCCTGAGGGCGGCAGAGCTCCCAGGTATCAGAGCGGGGAAGCCGGCCATAGAGAGAGAGCTGAGGAGCAGGCTGTCAGCTCGGGGTTGCCATAAACCATGATCCGTGGCACAGTCGGGCCACTGCTCCTCCAGCAGGGACCCAACACGTGGCAGATCCGGGGAGACTCCTCTTCCTCCCCAGGGAGGAGCGGCGCGGGAGCACACCGCAGGGATCTGCTGGGTTTGGAGACTCCACACAGGGCGGTGTGCCAGAGATAGAAACTCTAGGTCACAGGCTGGGTGAGCACGGAAGGCGGCCCGAGACTGGGGAGATGGGAGTGACTGACTGCTTTTCTCTAGGGGTGAACTGAAGAGTAGGGCCCGAGTTCTCGACTCCTCCTGGGCAGAGATTGGGAGGCCGCCATTTTCACTCTTGTCCTCCAAAACTGTAGGGAAAGCTTGCAGGGAACAAAAGCCCCCGAGAGCAAACCCGAGCCGATTACTTAGTCCAGACCTGGCAAGGGCGGGGCAATTCCACCTCCAGCAAAGACATTTGGGAACCATAGCAACAGGCTCCTCCCCCAGAAGATCAGCAAGAACAGCCAGCCAAGACCAAGTTTACCGATCAATGAGAATGGCAGAACTCCAGCACTAGGGGAATACTGCACATAGAATTCATGGCTTTTTCACCATGATTCTTTAGTCTTTCAAAGTTAATTTTTTTGAATTTTTCTTTTTCCCTTTTTCAACAGATATCAATCCCTTTTTTAAAAAATCTTTTTTATTTCTCATTTTTAGAGTCATATTCTAGCCCTTCATAGTAGTTAACCTTATTTTTGGTATATATATATATATATATATATATATAAATTGTTCTCTTGTTAAAATTTTGGGATACAGTTTCTTCTAACAGACCAAAATATACCCTAAATCTCTAGTGTATGGCTTTGTTCTAGTCTTCTGGCTGATCATATTCTCTCCCCCCTTTTTTTTAAAATCCTCTTCTTTCTTTTTTCAACCAACTTCTTATCAATTCCTTTTATAAAATCTTTTATAATTTTCATCTTCACAGTCATATTCCATCCCTTCATTGTATTTACCCTTATTTTTGTACATATGTAAGTTTATTCTTTCTTTAAAATTTTGGGAGCCACTTTCTTCTAACAGACCAAAATACACCCCAAATCTAGTGTGTGGCACAAACCTGATCATATTAGATCATATTATGTTTTTGTTTGTTTGTTTGTTTATCTTTTTCTTTTTCTTTCCTTTTTTTTTTTTCTCTTTTCTTTCATTGCCTTTCCTTTCCCCCAGTTTCAGGTCTCTTCTGATTTGTTTAGTGTATATTTTTCTGGGGTCGTTGTTACCCTATTAGCATTTTGTTCTCTCATTCATCTATTCTTCTCTGGACAAAATGACAAGATGGAAAAAGTCACCTCAACAAAAAAGAACAAGAGGCAGTACCAACTGCCAGTGACCTAATCAATACGGACATTAGTAAGATGTTGGAACTAGAGTTCAGAATGGCGATTTTAAATATACTAGCTGGGCTTGAAAAAAGCATAGAAGATATTAGAGAAACCCTTTCTGGAGAAATAAAAGAACTAAATTCTAACCAGGTCGAAATCAAAAAGGCTATTAATGAGGTGCAATAAAAAAATGGAGGCTCTAACTGCTAGGATAAATGAAGCAGAAGAGAGAATTAGTGATATAGAAGACTAAATAATGGAAAATAAAGAAGCTAAGAAAGAGAGAGAAAAACAACTACTGGATCACGAGGGCAGAATTCGAGAGATAAATGATACCATCAGATGAAACAATATTAGAATAATTGGGATCCCAGAAGAAGAAGAAAGAGAGAGAGGGGCAGAAGATATATTGGAGCAAATTATAGCAGAGAACTTCCCTAATGTGGGGAAGGAAACAGGCATCGACATCCAGGAGGAACAGAGAACCCCCCTCAAAATCAATAAAAATAGGTCAACACCCCGACATCTAATAGTAAAACTTACAAGTCTCAGAGACAAAGAGAAAATCCTGAAAGCAGCTCGGGAGAAGAGAGATGTAACCTACAATGGTAGAAACATTAGATTAGCAACAAACCTAGCCACAGAGACCTGGCAGGCCAGAAAGGACTGGCATGATATATTCAGAGCACTAAATGAGAAAAATATGCAGCCAAGAATACTATATCCAGCTAGGCTGTCATTGAAAATAGAAGGAGAGATAAAAAGATTCCAGGACAAACAAAAACTAAAGGAATTTGCAAACACGAAACCAGCCCTACAAGAAATATTGAAAGGGGTCCTCTAAGCAAAGAGAGAGCCTAAAAGTAACATAGACCAGAAAGGAACACAGACAATATACAGTAACAGTCACCTTACAGGCAATACAATGGCACTAAATTCATATCTATCAATAGTTACCCTGAATGTAAATGGGGCTAAAGGCCCCAATCAAAAGACACAGGGTATCAGATTGGATAAAAAAAAATAAGACCCATCAATATGCTGTCTGCAAGAGACTCATTTGAGACCCAAAGACACCTCCAGATTGAAAGTGAGGGGGTGGAGAACCATTTACCATGCTAATGGACACCAAAAAAAAGCTGGGGTGGCAATCCTTATATCAGACAAATTAGATTTTAAACCAAAGACTGTAATAAGAGATGAAGAAGGACACTATATCCTACTTAAAGGGTCTATCCAACAAGAAGATCTAACAATTGTAAATCTCTATGCCACTAACATGGGAGCAGCCAATTATATAAGGCAATTAATAACAAAAGCAAAGAAACACATTGACAACAATACAATAATAGTGGGGGACTTTAACACCCCCTGACTGAAATGGACAGATCATCTAAGCAAAAGATCAACAAGGAAATAAAGACTTTCAATGACACACTGGACCAAATGGACTTCACAGACATATTCAGAACATTCCATCCCAAAGCAACGGAATACACATTCTTCTCTAGTGCCCATGGAACATTCTCCAGAATAGATCACATCCTGGGTCACAAATCAGGACTCAATCAGTACTGAAAGATTGGGATCATTCCCTGCATATTTTCAGACCACAATGCTTTGAAACTAGAACTCAATCACAAGAAGAAAGTCAGAAAGAACTCAAATACATGGAGGCTAAAGAGCATCCTACTAAAGAATGAATGGGTCAACCAGGAAATTAAAGAAGAATTTAAAAAATTCATGGAAACAAATGAAAATGAAAACACAACTGTTCAAAATTTTTGAGATGCAGCAAAGGCGGTCCTAAGAGGAAAGTATATAGCAATACAAGCCTTTCTCAAGAAACAAGAAAGGTCTCAAATATACAACCTAACCTTACACCTAAAGGAGCTGGAGAAAGAACAGCAAATAAAGCCGAAACCCAGCAGGAGAAGAGAAATAATAAAGATCAGAGCAGAAATCAATGAAAAAGAAACCAAAAGAACAGAGAACAGATCAATTAAACTAGGAGCTGGTTCTTTGAAAGCATTAACAAGATTGATAAAGCCCTGGCCACACCTATCAAAAAGAAAAGAGAAATGACCCAAATCAACAAAATCATGAATGAAAGAGGAGAGATCACAACCAACACCAAAGAAATACAAACAATTATAGAACATATTATGAGCAACTATATGCCAGCAAATTAGATAATCTGGAAGAAATGGATGCATTCCTAGAGATGTATCAACTACCAAAACTGAAACAGGAAGAAATAGAAAACCTGAACAGACCTATAACCACTAAGGAAATTGAAGCAGTCATCAAAAATCTCCCAACAAACAAAAGCCCAGGGCCAGATGGCTTCCCAGGGGAATTCTACCAACCATTTAAAGAAGAATGAATACCTATTCTTCTGAAACTGTTCCAAAAAATAGAAATGGAAGGAAAACTTCCAAACTCGTTTTATGAGGCCACCATGACCTTGATCCCCAAACCAGACAAAGACCCCATCAAAAAGGAGAAGTACAGACCATTATCCTTGATGAACATGGATGCAAAAATTCTCACCAAAATACTAGCCAATAGGATCCAAGAGTACATTAAAAGGATTATTCACCACGACCAAGTGGGATTTATCCCTGGGCTGCAAGGTTGGTTCAACATCCCCAAATCAATCAACGTGATACAATACATTAACAAAAGAAAGAACAAGAACCATATGATCCTCTCAATAGATGCAGAAAAAGCATTTGACAAAGTACAGCATCCTTTCCTGATCAGAGAAGAGGGATAGAGGGTACATACCTCAATATCATAAAAACCATCTATGAAAAACCCACAGCGAATATCATTCTCAATGGGGAAAAACTGAGAGCTTTCCCCCTAAGGTCAGGAACACGGCAGGGATGTCCACTATCACCACTGCTATTCAACATAGTATTAGAAGTCCTAACCACAGCAATCAGACAACAAAAAGAAATAAAAGGCATCCAAATAGGCAAAGAAGAAGTCAAACTCTCACTCTTTGCAGATGATATTATACTTTATGTGGAAGACCCAAAAGACCACTCCAAAACTGCTAGAACTCATACAGGAATTCAGTAAACTGTCAGGATATAAAATCAATGCACAGAAATCAGTGGCATTCCTATACACCAACAATAAGACAGAAGAAAGAGAAATTAAGGAGTCGATCCCATTTACAATTGCACCCAAAACCATAAGATACCTAGGAATAAATCTAACCAAAGAGGCAAAGAATCTGTACTCAGAAAACTGTAGAATACTCATGAAAGAAATTGAGGAAGACACAAAGAAATGGAAAAACGTTCCATGCTCATGGATTGGAAGAACAAATATTGTGAAGATGTTAATGCTACCTAGAGCAATATACACATTTAATGCAATCCCTATCAAAATACCATCCACTTTTTTCAAAGAAATGGAACAAATAATCCTAAAATTTGTATGGAACCAGAAAAGACCCCGAATAGCCAGAGGAATATTGAAAAAGAAAAGCAAAGCTGGTGGCATCACAATTCTGGACTTCAAGCTCTATTACAAAGCTGTCATCAGACAGTATGGTACTGGCACAAAAACAGAAACATAGATCAATGGAACAGAATAGAGAGTCCAGAAATGGACCCTCAACTCTATGGTCAACTAGTCTTCGACAAAGCAAGAAGGAATGTCCAATGAAAAAAAGACAATCTCTTCAACAGATGGTGTTGTGAAAATTGGATAGCCGTATGCATAAGAATGACACTGGACCATTTCCTTATACCATAGACAAAAATAGACTCCAAATGGTTGAAAGACCTAAACGTGAGACAGGAGTCCATCAAAATCCTAAAAGAGAACACAGGCAGCAACCTCTTCAACCTCAGCTGCAGCAACTTCTTCCTAGAAATATCACGAAAGGCAAGGGGAGCAAGGGCAAAAATGAACTATTGGGAGTTCATCAAGATAAAAAGCTTTTGCTATGCAAAAGAAACAGTCAACAAAACCAAAAGACAACTGACAAAATGGGAGAAGATATTTGCAAATGACATATCAGATAAAGGGCTAGTATCCAAAATCTATAAAGAATTTATCGAACTCAACACCCAAAGAACAAATGATCCAACCAAGAAATAGGCAGAAGACATGAACAGACATTTTTCCAAAGAAGACATCCAAATGGCCAACAGACACATGAAAAAGTGCTCAGCATCACTCGGCATCAGGGAAATCCAAATCAAAACCTCAATGAGATACCACCTCACACCAGTCAGAATGGCTAAAAATAAGTCACAAAACGACAGATGTTGGCGGGGATGCAGAGAAAGGGGAACCCTCCTACAATGTTGGTGGGAGGTGCAAGCTGGTGCAACCACTCTGGAAAACAGTATGGAGGTTCCTCAAAAAGTTGAAAATAGAGCTACCCTATGACCCAGCAATTGCACTATTGGGTATTTACCCCAAAGACACAAATGTAGGGATCCAAAAGGGTATGTGCACCCCGATGTTTATAGCAGCAATGTCCACAATAGCCAAACTATGGAAAGAGCCCAGATGTCCATCGACAGATGAATGGATAAAAAAGATGTGGTATATACATACAATGGACTATTATGCAGCCAAGAAAAGGAATGAAATCTTGCCATTTGCAATGACGTGGATGGAACTGGAGGGTATTATGCTGAGCGAAATAAGTCAATCAGAGAAAGACATGTATGATATGATCTCACTGATATGAGGAATTCTTAATCTCAGGAAACAAACTGAGGGTTGCTGGAGTGGTGGAGGGCAGGAGGGATGGGGTGGCTGGGTGATGGGCATTGGGGAGGGCATGTGCTATGGTGAGTGCTGTGAATTGTGTAAGACTGTTGAATCACAGACCTGTACCTCTGAAACAATACATTATATATTAAAAAAAAAAGAGAGAGAAGAATAAGAAGATAGCAGGAGGGGAAGAATGAAGGGGAGTAAGTCGGAGGGGAAGATGAACCATGAGAGACTATGGACTCTGAGAAACAAACTGAGGGTTCTAGAGGGGAGGGGGGTGGGGGGATGATGGTGATGGGTATTAAAGAGGGCACGTTCTGCGTGAAGCACTGTGTGTTATGCACAACAATGAATCATGGAACACTACATCAAAAACTAATGATGTAACGTATGGTGATTAACATAACAAAATAATATTTTAAAAAAATATGACTGATTTTGGCACATTGATTTCGTATCCTTCAACTTCACTGAATTTATTAGTTCTAACAGTTTTTTTGGTGGAATCTTCAGGGTTTTTTACATATAATACCATATCATCTACAAACAGATGCAATGTAAAGTTAGGTTATTTGAATCTTCTTTTTTAATGTAGGCATTTCCTTCTTAGTACTGCTTTTTGTTGTTGTTGCATCCCACAATTTTTGGTATATTATGTTTTTGTTTTCTTTGTCTTGTGACACTTTTTCTAATCTAATATTCTCTCTGATCCAGTGGTTGTTTAAGAGTGTGTTGTTTATTTTCCATGTATTTGTGAATTTTCCCATTTTGTGTTAGTGATTTTTACTCTTATTCCATTGTGGTCAGAAAAGTTACTTGGAATGATTTTGACCTTATTAAATTTGGTAAGACTTGTTTTATGACTTAACATATGATCTATCCTGGAGAATGTCTTGTGTGTGCTTGAGAAGAACATACAATCTTCTGCTGTTAGGTAGAAAGTTCTGTATATGTTTGTTAGGTCCATTTGTTCTATAGTGTTGTTCAAATCAGCTGTTGGGCATGGCTTTTGAAGGTAGAAAAATCAACATTATGAAAAAGTCTTCAAATAAAAGGTACTAACACCTGGAAAAAACTGATTCCAAAAATATCTGATAGTCCATGTATGAGTTACAGATTCACATTAAAATCTTTTTGAAGCCAACTTTAGTACAAGATTCTAATCAATTGGTCTTCAGTCCTTGTAGGGCTTTTGTGCTCCACCAGACTTCTCGATACTGTAATGACAATAGTTCAGTTTGAAACCTTGAAGATCTCTAGGCCAATATTCAATTCTCTGCATTTTTCAATCTATCCGTCTTTTTACTTCTGTATTTCATAACTATATTTCACATACATCTTTTTCCTAGTTGATGCTTCATTTTTTGTAGCATTATTTAATATATCCTTTTGATGTTGTTGAGTTTAGAGATGCCATTTATTTTTTTTTTTTGCATTTAGTGATCTATTTATAGGTTTTTCTTCTCCAAATATTTTGATATAATGGCTTATATGTTGATAAATTTCCATATGTTAAAACATTCTTAAATTCCTGGAATAAGCCTGACTTAGTAAAGGAGTATACTGCTTTCAATACATTATTAGATTTGATTTCTTAACCAAATTCCTTTCAATATTTGGAAATCTTGCATATACTAGCAAAATTGGTCAGTTTGCCCTCTTTAAAATTTAGGTTTTGATATTAATGATAAACCATTTCATAAAATGAATAGGACAAATTACCTTTTTTGTATGATGTGAAATAGTTTAAAATTATAAGAATTATTCTTTCTTTAAAGGCAGAGCCACTTTGGTGCCTTTTCAATTTTTTTTCTGCACCAATTTCTCTTACCTCTTCTTCTTGGATTCCAGTAGCACAAATGCTAGATGTTCTGAAATTGTTTCATAAATCCCTGAGAATCTGTTATTTTTTTTCCAATCTTTTTTCTTCCTATTTTTCATATTGTATTATATTAATCTATTTCAATTTCACCTATTTTTCCTCTGTCATCTCTATTCTGCTGTTGAGACAATACAGTAAGCTTTTAAATTTTAGATACTGTTTTTTCCAGTTTTAAGATTTCCTTCTTTTTTTTAATAGTTTCAGTTAGATTGTTGAGAACTTCTATCTTTCCATTCATTTCAATAGTCTTTACCTTATGTAGCACATTTATAATTCTTCTCTAAAATCTTTGACTATTCCAATATCTCAACTTAGAGTTCGTATTTATTGGTTGTCTTTTTTGTTGAGAAATAGTCACATTTTCCTTATTATTCATATGTCTGGTAATTTTGGGTTCTGTCTTGGACATTTTGATTATTATGTTGTGAAACTTTGGATCCTGGGAGAATGTTGATTTTGTTGTTGTTGTTGTTCTAGGAGACAATGAATCCAGTTAGTTTCAGATTGCAAGTTCTATCTTACGTTCTGTGGGGGCTGGTCCCAATGTCAGTTTAGGTTTTAAAGCTTCTGCTATGCTGTCATATAATAGTGCAATTCTTAAAACCTTTGCTGTGTTCTTTTTAGTCTTTTCTAGGCATGCAGAGCTCAGGTTTGATCCCAGGATGTTTTCAGT
This sequence comes from Zalophus californianus, assembly GCF_009762305.2. Lineage (NCBI taxonomy): Eukaryota > Metazoa > Chordata > Mammalia > Carnivora > Otariidae > Zalophus > Zalophus californianus. The sequence goes on from NC_045598.1 coordinate 130,604,341, forward strand.
TCATACACAGAATTAGGGAGTCTCCTTTTCCAGCTTTTTCCTTTCTCAGATCCAGCCACACACTATACCTCAGGGGTCTCTTTTATACATCCTCTGGCTGAAAAGATAGTTTCTCTCTGAATTGCAGCTGCAGATCCTTGACTGGGGCCTACCCATGAGTCAAAGCAGAAATATTAAAGCAAGAAAAAAAAATAGGGATTCCCCCACACTTTTCAGACTATAGTGGTCTGTTTTCCTAGTCCTTCTGCACAGAAAGACAGGATTTCTCTGAGTTTTAGTGGTCTGTATCTTCACCACTGGGGCTGCAATCAAGAGAGGGAGAGATGAAAAAACAGAAAGGAAGAAAAACATCCCAAAGGCTTTACCTCCACACTCTTTGACATTGGTTTTTTTCTGGCTTTATGGCCAGAAAGGTGAGGTTTTACTCTGTTCTTGCTTCCCATATCTCTGCAGCTATGGAATCATGACTAGATGATCACTCTCAGATTAAAGCCATGAGAAAAAAATAAAAAGAGAGAGAGAGAGAGAAAGGGAGAGAAAATGGGACTCACACCCATATAATTTGCTTCTTAAGTTTTGACCTACCCTTTTCAATCTTTCAGCTTTTATTTACTTTTCAGAGTTCTAAATGGTGGCTCTGTTTTATCCAGTTTCCTTTGTAGTCAATGAGACAGATAGGTTGTAGTGGGCTTACTCCATCTTGGCTGTCCTTGGAAGTACTAATGCCTTTTAAAGTACAGACCTTTATTTATCTTTCTAAACTTCTTTATGGATTTTGGTATTTTCAGGGTTTTAGTTTTTTCTTGAGTCAATAGTTCTAGTTCATATTTTGCTAGAAAATCATTTATTTCTTCTAAAGTTTCAAATGTATTGCTATATACTTACCAGAAACAAACAAAAAAATGTTTTCTTATGTCTATCTCTTCCATATATATGTGGCATAACTGTTTTAACTCCTGTTCCAAAAAATCAGGTATAGCAAAACTTTCTGTATTTTATTAGTCTTTTCAAAGAGTAGACTTTCAATTTATTCTTTTTATTTTTTTAACTTTTGTCTTTATTAATTAGTATCATCCCAATATCTTTTGTTTATTTTGTTAGTTTCTCATTACTGCAATAAAACAATTTATTTTCATACTCTCTTCAGAATAAAATTATTTAAAACTATAAATTTCCTTCTGAAACATATTAGTTTATGCATATTAGCTTATTACACAGGTTTTGCTATGAGGTGTTCTAGTATGGTGGTTAAGAGTGTACATTCCTTGAATTGAAACTCTTGTCCCTTCTTGTATTCACTTGAGCAGGTTACTTAACTTCTTTATGCCCCAGTCTCTTCTGCCAAATGGGAATAATAATATACATAACTGCTGAGATTGAGATCTTCCAGTTTAAAAGGCTTAGAAACTGCTTGCATTCAGTAAGCATTCAGTAATTGCTGTTGTTACTTCTACTACTTTCTGAATTATTTTTACTTTTGATTTTATTTCCTCTTTGGGTTATTTAAAAATGGATTCTTAATTTCTAATACTTAAGAGATTTTTTGGTCTACTTTTAATTATTTATGTCTGTGTTTATTAGATAATGACCAGATATTGCAACAGGTAAAACCCTAATTATTTTACTCTGTTGAAGTTTCCTTGTGGTCAAATATAAATACTTTTCAAGTAGTCCATGAAAATAAAAAAGGTGAAAAAGTTTATATAAATATATATGTTCTACTAATTCATACTTGCAAACTATATGATTCACATAATCTATTTGCTTATTATTTTTATTTACTAAAGGGATGTTTATTAAAATTTCCCATTGTAATAGACCTTTATGTAGTCCATTAAGGCAACAAATATCTTATATTTCTGGAAGTATTTTTCTATATATTTGACTACTTTGTCATATGAGCACCTTTGCTTTATTAGATATCTGAGGTTTGGCAAAATTTCTCAAATTTTACCTTATAATTTCCATCTATTTTTGTTCTCTGTAGTGAGATTCTTCCCTCACTTGATATTCAAGCCACTGATTAAGTACCCAGAAGGGTACATTTTCTTTTTCAGTTTACCTGTTAACAACTAATAATGGCTTTTAGTTTCAGGAAGTCTTTTCCATGTTCTAAGTGCAACTCCAATATTCCTTTTTGCTTTTTTATTAAAGGTCTACTTCACTGGCATCCACTTGTTATAAATTTTAATTTGCTGGTCTTCCCTTGGTTTACTAAACCCCACTTAAATAAATTATTATTATTTTATTTATTTGACAGAGACAGAGAGGGAACACAAACAGAGGGAGTGGGAGAGGGAGAAGCAAGCTTCCCGCGGAGCAGGGAGCCCAATGCGGGGCTCAATCCCAGGGCCCTGGGATCATGACCTGAGCCAAAGGCAGATGCTTAACTATCTGAGCTACCCAGGTGCCCCTAAATTATGTTTTTTCTTTGTCTGCTTATGGTTTTTGTTTTCCCTTAGCATCTGTACAAGCCAGGCTATTAAGGTCTCTCAAATAGAGACAAATGAGTGAACAATGGATGTCAATGATATTTATGTTCTTGAGGACTATGTGACCATTGCCCTCCTGTTAAGCACTGGAAGACAGCCTCTGTTCCCAGATTGGCTTGCTACAAGTAAAGGCCTTTTCCACAATAACAGGAGCTGTGTGTTATTCTGCCCACTAGGGTAGGTTCCCTCCAAATTCTGCAGAGTTGGTCCATCTGAAAACCATATGCAACAAATAGGCAGGTTACTACCTCTTAGGTTGCCTCAGGGAACCACAATTTGTGATCTACTTCCCAAGACATCAGTGAGAGGCAAGACTTTTTTCTCTGTTATTAGTGCCCTTGTATTCTGTCAGAGTCAAAAGGTGAGGTCCATAGCTTATTAGAAATAACAAGCTGAAAATGGGGGAGTAATCCCGGATTGAAAAAATCTTCCTTTCAAAATAGCAACAAAAATGGCAAGCTACTAAAAACTAAATTTAACACGAAAGGTGTGAGACTTTATAAGGAACACAATAAAATATTATTAAATGTTATAGACCCAAACACATAAATATAACATGTTCAAAGATAAGAAGGCTTAATATTCTAAAATTATAAAAATTTTAAAATATTAACATATACAACAATGTAATTCAAAACAGAGTGTCTCAAATGGGGGTGATGAATTGGGTAAAAACTTTTTCAGAGTTCATATAAAAATTTAAAATCTTCGAAAATATCTCTCAAAATTTTGAATTAAAGTCTAAGGCAGGACTTGGTTTTTTACTTAATAGCAGTTACTATAAGATTAATTAAAATGGTAAGCTTTTGGCATAAGAATATACATAGAAATTAGTGGAACAGAAAAGAAAACCAAAGATAAATCCAAGTATAAATGCATATTAATTTATGACAAAGGTGGCATTTCAATTCAGTGAAGAAAGTAAAGTTTATTTAATAAGCAGTGCAAGCATAATTGGCTGGGGAAAAAACAAAGTTAAATTTTGCTTGTATGCTCTATACAAAAATTAATTCCATATGGATTAACAATTTAAATATAAATTATTTTAAAAATATTTAAAAAGAAAACGAGAATATCATTTGTACAAGGTCTAGTGGGTGAGATTTTCCTAGGCAAAACAGGAAACCCAAAAGCTATAAAGGAAAAGGTTAACATAATTGACTACATAAAGGTCTAAATTATTGTATAGCATAAGACAGCATAACCGAAGTCAGAGATGATGGTAGGCTGGGAAAATATTTGACAGAAATTGGGTGAATAATCCTAAACAAGCAAAACTCCACCTATTGATTAGAAAAAGACAAGCAATCCAATAGAAAATTGTTCAAAGAATGTGCATAGGCAATTGGTAGAGGAGGGAATCCAAATAGCCAATAAACATTTGAAGAGAAATGCATCATTACTGGCAAACCAAAAAAACTGACCAAAACCAACCAACAAAACAAACAAAACAAAATATGTGCAAGGGGTAATAGGTAGTGCTGGTGGAGTTATAAAGAAATGGAAATTCACATAGGACGATGGTGGGAGTAAAAAAATGTCACAATGTATACATGTAAATTTACACAAATGTAAATTCGTAGTATTTATTAAAGTAGAATTTGAATTTGCTTGTGCTGTGACCAGTAATCCCACTTTTGAGAATGTACCCTATTGAAATAAAAAGGACTACTATGTAAGGACTTCCACGGCATCATTTTGATAATGGTGAAAATGGAATCTACTTGAGTATCTACCAGTAGAGAAGTAATGGGATAAATTGTAAGTGTGAAAGAATTGCATGCTGTTTCTAAAAAGAATAAAATAGAGCCATATCTATAAACCTGAAGGGATATCTATTTTCAAGTAAAAAAGCAAATTGCAGAGTAATGTGCATACTATGATAACATTTTTTAAAACAAAACAAAACCTCATAAATAATATGTATGTTTGAAAAAGGATGGAGAAAGTTATGAAAGTATACACCCTGGGCTATTAGCACTGGTCACTTCAAGAGGACAGGAATGGAAGGAGAGGCTGAAGGAAGGTTACTCACTCTTTCTTTAAGCATGTTTGGACTGTTTCACTTCTTAAATTGCATACCTAATTTTTGTGAATTTTAAATTTGTGAATTTAAATTTTGTTTATTTTAAAAATTTAAAAATTAAATTTTAATTTATTAATTTAAAATTTTAATGTTGTGAATTTAAAAAAAACTAAAGACATTTAAAAAATAATTTTGCTTGTTTAGGGAACCAATTGTTGTAAGTCAGTTTGACTACAGCACAGCAATTGGGAAGGGAGAAGTCAGACTGAAAATGGTGGCGGGGTCCACATTATAAAGGACTAACACACTTAATTTTTTAAGATTTATTTATTCATCTTATAAAGAGGGGGTTGTGGAGGGACAGAGGGAGAGAGAGTCTCAAGCAGACTCACTGAGCACAGAGCCCCACACAGGTCTTAATTCCACAACCTGAGAATCATGACCCAAGCTGAAACCAAGAGCCCAGTGCTGAACCCACTGCCTCACCCAGGCGCCCCTAAGAAAGTGACCTGATAAGAAATGTACATTTAAAAAGCAATAGCATTCTGGAATAGGAGTAAAAGATTTTGGAGGTGTCCATATCACAGAGTTATTAAAAAAAATCCCAGCAAGGAGAAGAAAGAGAAATATGGAAATATTGTTTTTCAAACCACTGGTCATAATATATAATGGGCCTTGAAATGACTTGAATGACTTGCTATGAACATTTTTGAAAAATGAAATCGAATATAAAACATCAGAGGTCATCACTCCTAATAAGTGAAGGTATCCCTCTAGAGATGTTTTTCAGGCATCTAGATATTCATTCATACCTACAAACTGTGATGAAAAAGTATTTCCAGCTGGGAGTTGTAATTAAACACATTTAAGGCCAGTTTATTGCTTTTAGAGGTAAAACTGACAGAACACATCAATTGATAGATTGCAAAGTAAAGGAAGAAAGAATTGAACAATGTGAAGGTCCAGTTTAAAATGAAATGTAAATGAAATTTAAAAATGAAAGGATAATACACTTCATCTTCTTTACACAACCAGAGTCACCCCCAGGACCTGATAGTCTATCATTATTACCTTCAGTTTTAAAAATCACTTTTTATTCTAAGCCAGCTCTTTGTTGTGGTGGTTGTTTCATTTTGTTTTTTTTTTCAACAAGATATTCCATTTAGAACAATGGTTCCTTGGGGTGCCTGCGGGGCTCAGTCAGTTAAGCATAGAGTCTTAGTTTTGGCTTCGGTCCTGATCTTAGAGTTTTGAGATCAAGCCCTGCGTCAGGCTCCACACTCAGCGGGGAATCTGCTTGGGATTCTCTCTCTCCCTCTGTCCCTCACCCCCTGCTCTCTCTCTCTCTCTTTCTATCAAATAAATAAATAAATCTTAAAACAAACAAACAAACAATGGTTCCTTAAGCCATCCCTACTCTCATCCCTACTCTCTCCTCTCTTCTCCTCCCCCTTCCACTCCCCTCCCCTTCTTTCCCCTCCCCTCTCCAACCTTTGCAGGTTACCTATCTCTTTAACATACAGAATGGGAACCAGTCAGAGTTAAAGACTGGATCCCGCCCTCCTTTGACTCACCCACTGCTCTCAGTACAGCCTCTTACAAGATTGGTATTTACACTTCATTCCTTTACTAGTTCACACGGTGGTCTTTCTCTTCTAGCACACAAGCACATAAGGTCCTCACATGTAGGGTAAGTTCTGTTTTTAACTTGTCTGCATTTCCCCTGCACCCAGTACTATGTCTGCTACATGGCAGGCAAAATAATTGGAATGGGTGAATAAATGAATATGTGCTGAGCCATTTGCTGAGTTCTAACTGCATTATCTTACAATCCTTTGCTTCATAAGTATCCATCTTTCTTAGACCTTAAACTTCTATCCTCTGGATCTTTCCCCTTATTATTCAACACACATGTACAAACTATCCAAATATCCATTACAAAGGGAAAAAAAGAACAAAACTTTTCTCAAATTTTTAAGCTATTTCTTTCCTTCTTGTCACAGCCAAACTTTCTGGAAAACTAGTCAAATTTTGCTACCTCCCCTTTCTCAACCTGCATTCACTCCTCAACTCGTTAGAGCTGACTACAATTTCCAGGAAATACAGTCGACAGAGGGACATATTAAAACACAGCATAGGAATGCAATCAGCAAAATCCAGACTGTGGCAAGCACTACAGAACAAATGGCTCAATTTAACAACTATAGCCATAAATGAAGAGGGAGAGATGAATATAAACATAGATTTTTAAAATATTAAACAATCTCAATTCGTGGACCTTTTTGAACTCATACTTTTAAAAAGCAATTTATGACATTTATTCCAAATAGTGAAAAATGGCAATTATATAAATTAGCATTAACTGGATATTTGATGATACAAAGAAATTATTACTTATTGATTTTAGATGCAATAACAGTATGATAATTGTTTTTTTAAATGGTCTTATCTATTAGTGATACATGCTGAAATATTTATGGATAAAATAATATGATGTCTGAAATGTGTTCCAAAACAATACAAGGGACAGAGTCTTATATAAAACAAGGCCATGAGTTGATTACTGTTCAATTTAAGTAATAAACATGGAGGTTTATGTTATGTTTGAAATATTCCATAATAAAAAGTTAAAAAGAAGCATGGTTTCAGTCCACAACATCCTTAAACTATTTTGGGCATAGTCATCAACCAAAATGCCCAACTTCATGGGCATCTTTTCAAGTCGTTAACATGATCCCTGTTGTACCTGACCTTGTTACCTAATCCCTATGTCTTGTCAGTCTCACACTTGACTTCAAGGTCACGGGTGTCCTCATTCTCCTCTACCTCCACTCTCCTGATCACAAAGCCTGGTGGGAATACTTCTTGGGGACCAATGCTAGGGTAGGGGATTCCAGCACTAAATTAAGACGGTGATAGGAACTCGTACAAAGCAGCGGAGTCAGGTTGAGAAAATGGAATCATAGTCCAAAGCCAATGTGACATGTAAAAGAACTATAGTTTAATTCTACAGGATGGGACAGGACCAAAATGGAAAGATGTTGTTGCAAAGGTATGAGTTTGGCGGTTTAGAAGTAGAATAGAATCAAAGATAAGCAAAAAGTCAGAGATTATCTTTAAAATGTCGATAAAGTTGTGTTCTGGAGTTCTGTTCTCAGGAGTCTCTAGCACCTGTTCGGTGGTGGTGATGACAGCCCCAGGTGTTACCTTGGGCCAGCAGCCTGCCACTCTGACAGGAACTGCTCAGCCTCCTGCATTGGCAACTCCAATTGCCTCTGGATATTCAGCCAGTATTTGAGCGCCTTCCAGATGCTCAGTATATTATCCTAGCTCTGCTTCTCATTTTACTTTATACCAATTGTTCTTAGCCATTTTTGGGTCATGAACTCCTATGGGAATCCAATGAAAGGCACGGGCCATTTCCCCAGGATAAAATGCCCATAAACACCTAGGCACAAAATTTGGCATGCCATTTATTTTATTACACCAGAAGTTTCCTTCAAATATGCAGACATAAAATAATTGTCATGTCACAAATAAAAAAGAGCCATATTTATTATAAGAAGGAAAAATGCATATCGTATATGCAAAATAAAAAGTAACCTAATTGTGTTAAAAGTAAATCCCAATGCTGTCGTTGAACTTGACGGCTACGCTGTAGTTGTAGTGTGGTTCGTGATTTAGTATGTTTGTGTCATCTTCGGCTTCTCAGCCGACCTTGTAATAACTAGTGCTAAAAATCTTGCTCCTAAAGGTGTGCAGCCAGGAAAGAATCATTTCCTTTGTTTGCTCTGTTAATTGAAGGTGCCACAAGGTGGTTTCCTAGAAAGCAGAATGAGTGATGATCAGCCGCACACAGTCTGTCTCTGAGGGAGTACTGCCGGGATGAATGCTGAGGGAAGGTAGGGAGGGAGGGAGGACGGGAGGACGGGCAGAAAGAAAGAGGCTGACTACAGGCCGCCCACCTGGCCAGCCTTCCAGGTGGGAAGGCGTTTCAGAGTTATCCTGACTTACAGACAGAATACTGGCCCTTACTCCTGAAGCGGGGTCTGGGCAGCACATGACTGTGTCCACTACAGGAAACACCAGAATTCTCTAAGACTCCTTGAACTGAATTCCTGTCCCAGATTTCCTCTGTGCCCAAGTGCACACTGCCATCTTTGCAAGGTGCTCAGTCTTTTTAATTTTGACTGCAGAGAAATGGCTAGAGCTTTACCCCTCTTGTCTCCAGCCTGTAGACACATTTTCCCAGCACTAGAAATTTCACACTAAAACCCACCTGCAATCCCCTCTCTCCCTGAGAGGCTAGTGAGCCGTAACAGTTTTCTCAGCCGGTGTGATAAGAGTTTCTTCAGGTTCTTGAATAAAAATGTTTACCTCAAACATATATGTCACCATTTTCCACAAAGTAAGCCAAGCTGTGTTGAACCTTTCTTTGTCTGGTCGAATAATTCTGAGAGGAGCTTCCCTTTTCACCCAGAGAAAATAGAATGTCCATTTTATGGCTAAGGACTTCAAAGCCTTGATCTCTGGGATACCTGTGAACTTCAGATATTTGGGTATTCAAAAGCAGCAGGGAAAAAAACCCTTATGTTGTTTTTTCCCTTATGAACTAAACTTCTGGTAAAGATGGTGATTTAAATCTGTAGCTCTAATCGAGTTCATGACTTACATGTCAGATGACTAGTTAAAAGATTCTTCATTAAAACAACAAAATCTGGCATATTCTGGAGCATGGCAGTAATCCATTTATTTGTAGATCAATATTTTTTTTGTCACCCAAAACTTATGAAATAGGAATTCTTTTTTGATAGCATCAGTATGCACATACCCGAACAAAACCAGAGACACTGGGCGCTCTGACAGGTGTCGCAGGTGAATCCAGTGGCGCTCTGAAGGGAATTTGGTAAATATCAGTGATTCTTTCGTAGGTCACATCTTTTGACAAAGAGACCACTTCAGTTTCCTTCCTCTGCCTCTTTGACCATTTCCAGAGCGCTTAAAGTTCTCACTAATGTTTACTACTTTTGTTTGGACACGAGGCAATCAGCCTTATTGTAGCAACAACAAAGCTAATCATTACTAAGGGCCTTCCATGCACCACATACAATCTAATTGTATCATCTCAGTTAATTCTCATGATAACCGAATGGAGTAAGTACCACTATTATTCCTATTTTAGGGATTCTCCTTTTTACAGAGGAGAAAAGTGATACCAAATGATGTTAAATAGCTAGCCTCAATTCACAGACCGAGCAGGTAGGAGGCTTGGATTCAAAGACACTCTGCGGCTAGACTTCAAAGTTTGCCTACTTATATATGCTACATGGTGTTTCAAGCATCTTTTGGGGACAAAGGTTAATTTGGGAGTCATCCCAACATCTTTAAATTGGGCTTTCCTCTCATCAGAGAATTCCCCCTCGCTTGGTATGCTCTCAGCGGGGGGGGGGGGGGGGGGGGGGAGGGGCACACAAAACCGGCTACTTCAGCTCTGTTAGCTTCATGCATCCATAGACAGGACGTGGCCACAAAGTGCTGGAGCTCCTTGCTGCAGGTTCAGCAATGAAAGTGGACAAAATGTAGCTGACCTCTGTCTTAGTTCACTGACATTTTTCCGTTAAAGCTAGAGCCAACATAAACAAAGCCACATTTCTATGTTCATAATAGCAGGATTTTTTATTTAATCCCTATATAGAAGCAGCTCTGCTTGCTATCCCATAATGTGGGGATAATGACAAATACACGTTGCTTGAGTAGGTATGTTGTATACCTGTTTGGAGTGTGTGTTAGTTATTCTCTGCTCATCTCCACTCTCTCTTTCCTCAGGAGGCTGCTCTCTACAGATGACATCACCCACACTCCCATGCTAGCAGGCTTCAAGCTGGCCTCGACCAATAGGAAGCAGCAAGAAGATGGTCAGAGAGCAGGAGGAGTGAGAAGGAGGGGTACTTCTTCCCTGCTCTCTCCTGCTTTGTGCCTGGTTCTGCCAGGGGCAGCAGCCCCCCCCCCCCCGCCCCCCGCCAGGACTATAGTGCCTCCTCAGGAGGCCTTCTTCAAAGCACCAACACTCTTTGGGCATCCCAATGTTTCCAGCTTCCTGGTGTCTCATCTGTGGAGACAGTTTCTTCATTAAATGCACTTCAGTTGTGTCACCTGAGTGGAATTCTATCTTCTGCTGGGACTCTAACTGATTCACAGTAAAATAATACAATGATAATATATAATACAGTAAAAATATTGGAGATATAAAAGAAAAATAATTTTTTAAATAAGAGGAAGAAAGTAGTCATTTGGGAGACCTTATTTATAACGCCTTTAAAACCCACTTTTGCAAAGTTAAATCTTCTGCTCTATCCAATCTTCCTGGGTGATCCCCATCCATTCTCATGATTTCAAGTGTCATCTATGATCTTGTACTCAAAGTGTGGTGCTTGGACCGGCAGGCTTAGCATCATCTGAGATCTTGTTAGAAATGCAATATCTCAGGTACCTGCCAGACCTACTGAATCAGTAGCTGTATTTTAACATGTTCCCCGTTATTTGTAGTCATGTAAAAATGTGAAAAGCACCAGACAAACACTGTGAGTCCAAATTTTATATCTTTTGTCCAGTGTTTCTCAACTAGGGGTGAATTTTTACACCTCAGGTGGGCATCGTTAATGCTTCGGGACATTTCTGGTTGTCACAGTTGGGACGTGCTACTGGCATCTAGTGGGTAGACATCAGGGATGCTGCTAAACATTCTGCAATGTGCCAGACAGCCCTCTATGACAAAGAATTATGCAGTCCAAATTGTCAATAATGCTGAGGTTCAGAAATCCTGCTTTAGATCTACCTCCTTAACATGTTTTTGACTACCTAAAAGATATCTCTATCTTGATGTCTAGATAACACACTTTCTTTTATTAATCACCATCATCCCTCCCAGACCTAAATCAGCCTCCAAGTCTATACCACTGCTCTCCTAAGCTAGAAAACAGGAAGTCAGGGCTCCTGGGGGACTCAGTCGGTTAAGCAGCTGCTTTCGGCTCAGGTCATGATCCCAGGGTCTTGGAATGGAGTCCAGCCTCGGGCTCTCTGCTCACCGGGGAGCCTGCTTCTCCCTCTGCCTTCCACTCCCCCTGCTGGTGCTCTCTCTCTCTCTCTGACAAATAAATAAAATCTTTTTAAAAATTAAAAAGAAAAGAAAAACCAGAAAGTCATCCTGACTGCCTCGCTTTACCTCACCCAGTTGCTCATAAAATCTCATCACTTCTACCTCCTCTGTTACCATCACCATGTACATCACCATCATTCTCACCTCATCTACGATGGTAGCCTTTTAGCTAGGTTCTCTACCTCTTGGCTCTCAGCAGGTAAGTCCACTTTTTACAATGATACCCAGGTCACTTCCCTAAGGACAAATGTCTTCCCCATTTTGCCACCTAAAAAGTTATTCTGGTCCCCAGCCCTTCATATCAAAGTCGCAAAATGGCATCTCTTGGATATGATTCATTTGTGTCATGCTGTTTTTTTTTTAATTGGGAAATATCACATAAAATTTTACTTTTCTCAGGTTTCTTTTAAAAAATTAGAAAGTCTATCAACCTTGAACCCAAAGTCTCATATAAACTGCTTCTGCTCCTCTCTTTTGATGGGTCATGAGCTCTTTGGTGTGTCCTTAGTTCCTCTCGTATCTGAATCTAATTTCTGCCTTGACCCCATAAGGACTTTGACTTACAAAATAACATCTAAAAGTCTTACATTTGATTCAAAATGCTGGTGACCCAAACTGGTCTTACTTTACCTCTCTACTTCATCCTCTCCCATCCCCATATAAAAGCGATCTCTGAAAAAATTGCACTACTATGAATATTCAGACATATACATTATCTTGGAAAGCTGAATAAATTATTTTCATTTATTTCGCAAATATTCTTTGAATTCCTACCCTACTATACGCCAGGTGTTGTTCTAGGTGTAGGGGATACAGAAGAAAGCAACATAAAGACAAAGTGCCTTCTCTCATGAAACTCATCTCCTGGGAGCCAAGGGAGAGCTAAACAAATATGTCATATGGTGAGGAGGGGTATGAAGACAAAGGAAGCAGGGATGAGATAAAGAGCAAAGGTGGCGGCGAGGGAGGTGGTGCTTTATACCGCACACTCAGGGAAGGCCTCCCCGAAGGACAATGTTTGGGCAGAGGGTGGAAGTGAGTGGGAAAGCAGGCTACGGAGATGTCCGGGGAAGAGCAGGTGAGGAGGTCTTGAGGTGCGAATATGCGTCAGGGGTCTGAGAACCTGCACAGTTATTGTTGCCGGAGCCAGATAAACAAAGGGACGAGAGGTGGGAAATGAGACCAGAGAACCAGTTCGGGAATCAGATTATTAGGGGCTTTTTATTTACCCAGAGTGAAATAAAGCATCTTGGAAATTTTTGAGCAGGTCATCCTTTTAAAAGATCACTGTAGCTGCTATGTGGAAAACAAATTTTAGAAGACAGGGGTAGAAGCAGGGAGGCATTAAAACAGTCCCTCATATTATTTTTAAAAGTATACATATATAATATCAATAACTAACACACACTCCAAACAGGTATAAAATGTGCATACTCAAGCAATGAGTATTTGTCATCATTATCCCCACATAAAGATATTGGGAATAGTTTCCTATATGTAGGGATATCAATTTCATATATATGTATTATATTATATATTATAGTTTTATATATTATTATGTAATATATTATATATATTATAGTTTTAAAATCATATGCATTCTACCATCTTGACTTAGGATACAGCACAAATTATACCAGAAGAATAATTGATTACATAATGATGAGGCCTGATAAGAGAACCTATGCCACAAATTGACATGTATTATCTTAGCATTCACCTAAAATTCTATACGTCCATTATAAAAAAAAATGTTCTGCCTTTGAGACACTTAATTTTCTTTTATTGTCAAAATGATATCAGGTCTCAGATTTGCTTCAGTTGGGGGTGGGGGTAGAAGCCAAAGGTTGAAACAAGGTTGGTTATGGGTTCAAATTGTTGCAGCTGGGAGATGGGTACCCTGGTGGTTCACTTCACCATTTTTGCATATTTCTAAATATGAAAAATTTCTAAATCACCATTTAAAATATTATTAATATTAACATTTCAGTATAGGATTACTTAAAAACTATATGATTTAAATGCATGCCTTATTAGTCCCATAATTATTCCTATATGTAAAACTTAAGCTATATTTGACATATTTGTTAAGTGCATAATAATAGAAAAATCCTCTAAGATGGACTACAAACTATATTACAAGGATTTACAAAAACTGGAACTCTGGAACACTAAAATACCTGACAGCAATTCTCTTGTCTATTTCTCAGACATAGTAATTTTAATCCTTATTATAGTAGCTTTTAAGAAGGCTAAATACTTATCCCCATTAAGGCCTGCTAGATACAGTATCCCAAATGTACTTAATAAATTGCACCTTCCTTGAAAAGAAAAGGTGATGGGTTGAAAAATGTTTAGCTCAACCATGCATAATTGATAGGTTCCCTAGTGCAAATAAGTGTCTAATAAATAATTAAATTTAATCTCATTATAAGAGTTTTCATAATGGGATAATTTAATTAAATGAAAGCCAAAAGGGTTTCTAAGGGTTGAAAGATGCTAATGTTGCTATATTTGGCTAATGGTCTGGGGATGCTATAGTGAAGAAAGTAATTCACAGGGGTGTATGCATTATTTAATGAATCCCTCTGAGATGGAAGAAAGGACAGATCAATGATAACTTGTCATTTTATCATTGCTTACAAAGCACACTTAAACAACCTGGGATATGTTAAAAGTAGAAAACATGCAAAAAATTAAGAAGTCTTTTAAAAGACCAAGTGACTACCTGTAAAATATTACACTGGAAGTGCTTATTAAAATACACATTTTTTTCCAGGTACCATTATGTCTACTTTTTATCTACTGCTAAAATGGAAATAAATAAAATCTCATAAGCTGCTGTCCAGTCAGGTCAGACCTGGCTCTGAGTGAAAGTAATAATGGATACAGCATGTATATCTGATACTAAAGAATTGATAGCTGAGTCATGAGGGACCCATTAACAAGCTTTCTGAGTGAGCAGAGTTTTGTGCCTCAAGTCTCCAGAAGCACTTAGCCAGACTAGAATAGTAAAATTGTAGTCTAAGTAGTTCTCTCTGTTACAGGTGATCAGTTATGAATTAACCTGAATGATAAAAGGCATCAGTCTTCTATCAAATATTATTTTTCAAGGCATCATTTTGTGAGATGTAAAGGTGCAATCACCACAAAATTGGAGCCGGTTGGGTTTTTTTTTTTTTCCCTACCAATACCATGGCAAATAACAATGCATAGACCATGCATATTCTTGATTTTTTTAAAAAGTTAAACATAATTTCTTGTGATGACTGTGTCCAAATTGGCGTTTAAAACAGCACAGAACCAACCCCACTGGCTTCAGAGTACTGGGTCTATATTTGGACAAATGGTCCGTCCCCTGAAATCTGAGTCATGGGGCTCTCTGAGCCTTGGGAAAGAGGCACCTTGTTTACAGGGAAACTCCTTGTTTTCATCGGGGATAAGGAGATGGATGAGTAGTGGTCGCTGCTTCAGTCCCCAAGGGTGATCAATCAATTCCTTTAATGTTGGTGTGGTTGCAATGAATCCCACTGAAACGTTGACAAATCTTTCTCCTGGATGGGAATTTATCATGCAATTATAGATGAAAGGACATTAGACATCTCCTATTCACACTGCTTCATTTTCCGATGAGGAAACTAAAGGCCAACAAAGGTGACTTGCTCAAGGCCATCCAACTGGTAAATGACAGAACTAAGTCAAAAATCCAGGTTTTCTGGATGCCAGCATAGATTTTGTTTTGTTTTGTTTTTTACGACACCACTTGCCGAAGAAATTTACTAAATGACGGTGACATTATAGTCAGTGTTTCTCAAAATTTACACGCATCACTACAAGCTCAAGTGTGTGTGTGTGTGTGTGTGTGTGTGTGTGTGTGTGTGTGTGTGTGATGCGAAGGGTCAGTTTGTGGATGGGAAAGTCCTAAAAAGTTGAGGAAATTAATGACTCAGTTCTTTGAACAGCTGTATGATGGTGGTGGCGGTCAACCGTAGGTTATACAAATACAGTGAATTGGCTTTACCCAGCTCCTCCAAACGTCCTTCCATCCCTCTACCCTTAAATTAAGACATATGGGATGTTGAAAAGGTACCTGAAAGTGAACTAATGTGCTCTCAAAAGCTGCTGCCGTTGCACCTGCAAAATGAACAGCGGGTTGTGCGGGCCATGTGAGTACGTGTGTGCAGAGTGTGGCGGAGGACTGGGATCCATACGGGGCAGAGGCTGGCCTAAGATTTGAAATCACTGGCCTCAGTATTGTAGGGGTGTTGGGTGGTACTAAGAGAAGGAATTACCTATGATTATCAATTTTTAAAGTAGATAAATTTTCTGTAGTGATTTAGATAACTCCTTCCCGATGTCTGGCTTCACTTAATGTAAAGATGAGGCTTCTTGATCTGGAAATTTCTTATGTAATAAAGATCCTTTATTTGGAATGACTGAAAAAGAATGTTTACTTTGCTTTGAGAAGGAAGCTTCCCAATTTGATTTTGTTCTGTTTACAAAGAAGTCAGTGATAATCTGGTGAGGTTTTTTGGGGTGAAAGGCAGAATATATTTAGAACACCTTTTCTAATCCGTTCTCCCCCTGGAGACACTGAGGGATTAATTTATTCTCTAGGGTTACTCTCTCTCCAAACCTATTAAATTGATTATTGGTCTTTGGGAATAGGGGTATCCAGGTGGCAGAATATTTGCTTCTGTTGTTTTCTCAGGCACAGAACGGACAATGCCCTAGGCAGACTCACTCCTAATCCATTCATAATTAGGGTTTTGTCTTTGACTGGGGGTGTTGGTGCATTTTTAGGGAAGGAACTGACATAGACCCTTACCTTAGCTAGAAATAATACTATAAGTATGATTAGTCTCATTTTACCCATGAAGACTCTAAACTTAGAGACCCACAGAAACTTTAAAGTATGTATTTTTTTCCCCCTTTACTTGAAATGCTATAGAATACTATTGCTAAGAAAGGCCTTATGCTTTCATACTGTGGTTGGGGAACGGGGTGTGTCTTTGCTACCAATCCCAAGTTTAGATCTCTTACAGGACAAAACTAGATTGACAAAAATATTCTTAAAGACTAGATTTAAATAGTGACAACAGCGTACTGTTTTAAACATCTGAAATAATTTTGCCCAACATCAACAGTACAAACAGGATTGTCCCTCATTTCAATCTTCCTAGTTAGAATGTTGCTTTTATGACAGTTCTCTGTTATCTGATCTATCCCATTTTAATGGAATGTTATTTGATTTTATTCTTCAAATTTGCGAGAGAAATCTATAACTAAATTAATTTCTTTAGGATATCCAAGTAATAGTAATAATTTTCAACAAATATATAATATTTCATTGTCTTTCTTGTTTTAGTTAACCCCAATTTCCTTGTGATAGGTTGTATCTGTGCATATAGGATTAGTGGTCCATGACAGGTAAAGTAGGGAAAGGAACAAATGTCTCCTTTGGTGGTTTCATTTAATGTGTTTCAAATATACAATTATCACTACTTGAAAATATCATAAAATCATTTTCATTTTTCCCCTGTGTGTCTACATTGTTTTTTTAACATAAAATAGTTAACAGTAAACTATAGAAAGCTCTTGATTCGAAGACACACACTCCTAAACATGTCTATAGCACAAGTTTTTCCAGAAGCAAAACCTGAAAACAATTGAGTAGATACAGGTCTTGGGTGATCATTTTCTAGCTAAGTGAACTGTTTTGAATTTGCTCCCCTATCTTTTGCCAATGCTTCTATTTCTTTTGTAACCTTCTGTTGATGTTAAGCAACAGTCCCATATATTTAGAAAAAGGCCTCCTTCTTATAGAACTTGCAAGCTTCTTGCTGTTTTTAAATATAAAACAAAAAGTTTGATGACAGTACCTAAAAGACACCAACCACCTGCTTGTTAAAAGTGCTTCCTGAGAACCACCTATTCCAGGCCCAACGATTTTTCAATAATAGAATGTTATAAAGGAAATATGCTTCTTGGAAATCACATTAACAATCAGATTTCCTACAAATGTTAGAGGTTCATGATCTCTACCTAATATATTCAGTCCTACGATATTCTTAGGTCCTCACCATCAAGATTCAGTAATTCAGCTAATATGATTTATAAGGAACATCATAAAATAGACATGATTGTTGGTTCTAAAATTAAAATTCTAATACTGTACTTAAAATATTTTTAAATGATTTGCCTAAGAAGAATCTTGGGTATTTATATCCATGAACATACATTGTATATGATATATTTATATGAAGATATAAGTTTCTCCAAATCCAAGACCCACCTTAATAAAATGTGAAGCCCATCCAAATAAAAATTCATCAGAAATAGAAATATTCTGATTGGGAACATGTATCTCAGGAAGATGGCAGAACTGGCAAATGTCATCTTATCTGCACAGGAAATGTATATGTTTGCAGTCTGTACCTTTTTTTTTCTCAGCTCTATGTGATCGATGCTAGTTCCCCTTGAACTTTCTGCCTGCTAAGGCTTTTCATTTTAATTAGTAAAAGGTAAGTAGCTTTTTGAGACGTTCCAGGTGTCTGTCCTCACCCTGGCCTGAGGGATGGTTTCCTCCAGCCTACCAGGTCAGCCATGCCTTCTGAGCCTGTTGACTGGAGCAGTGACACAGGCTTCTAGTACGAACTGTCACTAAACTCTTAAAACCCTGTAGAACTCCAGGGAGGAAAAAAAAAGAGTTTCTCGAGTCATTTTCTATATTGTTTGGGAGAATGCATACTTTAAAAAAATTCTTGACAAGGGAGAGGTTGAGAAAGCAAGTAACTTTTGGAAACAGTAAAATACAAATTGTAAAAATAAAACATGCTAATGAATTTGATACATCTAGAAAAGATGCCACCCTTATTTTTCAATAAGCATATGAAATGTTCACATAATAATAATTTTTAATTATTCCATGTTCTGAAATGGGGTTAAACATCCCTCCCACAACACACACACATACACAATGGGAAAAGTATGTTCTGTATACAACTGATAG
This sequence comes from Zalophus californianus, assembly GCF_009762305.2. Classification (NCBI taxonomy): domain Eukaryota; kingdom Metazoa; phylum Chordata; class Mammalia; order Carnivora; family Otariidae; genus Zalophus; species Zalophus californianus. The sequence goes on from NC_045598.1 coordinate 130,623,027, forward strand.
TGGGAAATGCCCCTCACTGAAGGAGCTTAACATCCACAAATACCTAATTCCTTTCCAGATTTGGATATTCTTAGATCATACGAGGGTATTGTCTTTAAAAAATGAGTTTTCCATTAAATCTTTAATGTATCTCTCTCTCTCTCTGTGTGTGTGTGTGTGTGTGTGTGTGTGTGTGTGTGTGTAGAAGAATGTTCTTGTTCCTTTGGTATCACTGGAATCTAGTCTTAGTATCATAACTCTAAACAACCATGCTGGCTGGCTGGTACCACATCCAGGGAATTGGTAGATAAACCTGTACTGATACGAGGCACTGCCAGTGATAGGCAAATAATCTAAAAGGGGAGCTCGGACAAACAGCTCCAGGCTACATGTCCAAAGGCCTGGGAGGGCAGAAAATGTGAAAAGGTCCTGATTAAAGCCAAAATAGACCTCATAAGGCTGAATCTGATGATACAACTTCATGTTTGCTTTGCTGGGATGTTTGGATTAGGAGAGTGAGACTAAAGAAGGAAATTATCATCCATTCTGGTTAATACTTCATAATGTTGAATAATAACAAAAGTGTGCATTTAAAGTTAACCCAATATTTTAGTATTGCCTAAACTTAAATTAGGTAACTTCCTAATTTAATCATGGGGTGCAAAACATAGCTGTTAATAATGTGACTGTATAACTTTTAAGAGAACTTTTCATTGCAATCTGTTCCTTCTCACGTGGAGACAGTAACAAGAAAAGTAGAGTTAACATTTACATATGAAGCATCCTCAGATTTTAAGAGCTAAGCAAGGAAAGGAATTGCAATTGGATGGCAGGATAGCAGATGAACAAGGTGTAGTGACGTACAAGATTTACCATCTGCCAATGATCTTGCCAAGGAAATCTCACTGGAGTTCGGATGAAAGGAAGAGTTTGGGGACTGGAAAGGATGAGATGTGCAAATAACCACCAACATGGGACACTAGGGATTTATTCCCCCTTGCCTCCTAGCTTCCCCAGCACTCCCATAACCAGGTTAAACAACTAGGTCTGCAAAGTACAGTTCTGGTTTACTCAAAACCAAAACATTCATAATCCAGAAGATCAATAACTTACACCTTTTCCTTTATAAATTCTAAAATATTGATTCCCAAATCAAATATCCTTTAATATTGCAGTGGTTGGACTCTTCATTATTTATTAGTTATTGGTTTTTTTCTCAAATATGGAGTTGTTTTTAAGAAAAATTATGCTAGGGTGGTGCAGTCGGTTGAGCATCAGCCTTTTGGTTTCGGCTCAGGTCGTGACCTCAGATTCATGGAATCGAGCCCCAGATTGGGTTCCTCCCTCAGCACAGAGTTGGCTTCAGCTTCTCTCTCCCTCTCCCTCTGCCCTCCCACTCCTGCTCTCTCTGCTCTCTCTCTCTCTCGAAAATAAATAAAACTTCAGAAAAAAAGAAAAGTAATTTTTTGTGTATGACTAAAAATTCTATACCGATCGACAACACTGAATTTATCTTTTAACTCTGAAGGAGAAAACAAACAGAAAGAACACTCAGAATGAGAAATTTGAAGCCCTGACCTAGTATTTGCATGAAATGGAGAGTATAGCAGTATAAATTATGATTATAACCTGAACGATGATATATGTGATTTCTAACAGTATTACGCTGGTTTGCTTTGAAGCACTATTAGTTGGCCTTCATGTTGCTCAGATGGGAATCTGCTTGAGGCAAGCCCCGCCTAATCACAGCAGTTTGTGGATGCTTCCCTTCCTACACAGTTTGCTTAGCTTTTTATATTGTCTCCCCTGCTGTTTAATGACCTGGCTATAGTTTTGTTTCATGGGTTTTCTTTTTAAATAATAAAGATTAAAAACAAGAGAGAATAAATTTCCCAGGCGTCAGACCAAAATAGAGAAATAAAGAGACGTGGAACACTTAAGAAGATACCTCAACTGATTTCAGTCTGAATTGTCTGTTTGAAGCGTACTGAATAAGTCACATACTTCTCTCATCTCATTGTGGGCTAAGATTTTGCTTCTTTTACACTTTATATAATTCCTAGTAAGTCATTCATGGCTTAAAAATTAATAATATGTTAACACCCTGAATGTTTTATCCATACCCTGCCTACCCCCCCTCAATTTTTTTTCTCCTTGTCTCTATTTTTTTTTCCTTGCTTTCTGTCATTGTAGTCTCTGGCACATATATGGTTACATAGAATGCCAGGTGTAGTTCAAAATATATACACTAAAAAAAGAAAGGAAGGGAGGGAGGAAGGAAGGAAGGAAGGAAGAAAGGAAAGAAAGTCACAACAAAAACAAAAGCCAGGGAAACCTAGTGCATCTCAAAGATTGTTAAAACTAGAGTAGTAATATAATTTATATTACTTTCAGTAAAGGGTCATGTGGGTGAGTCTGCATTCACTTGTGACCATGTTTCCATTGAATGAATCAGTTAAGATAGGATAGCGAATTTTTGGCACACATTAGAATGTACCATTGATTGATGGACTGAAATAGATTGCCCAGAAAAAGCTCTGTTTAGTGAGGTTTTATCTGGAGGCGGAGGCTACTGGGGAGGTGTGGGTAAATATATATCTACGTAGGGAGGTGTTAATAAAATGTATTTAGTATAACATCAGTTGCTGCCTGAAACATTAATACTAACTTACATTGCTGGGTGGCAATGATGCATTAAAAAAAACCTAATGCAATGCCAGAAGATTTATGCAATAGTTAACAAAATTAAACCATCTCATGAATTTAAAATGTACCAAAATTCCTTTGTATAGGAATAATTACTAATGCAAAATACACGAATAAAATCACTCTTGACGACTTGCTTTCAAATGCTCACTTTTATCTAAATGTAGAAAAAACCTGGAGAAATACTCTGTACAGAGCAACAAGAAATACACAAACTTTCCTAGAACAAGATCCTGCTGTAGCCAATTCTATCCCACTGGCTCGTCTAGTTACTTCAATCTGAATAAGAAACGCTGTTAAATTTAACAAAGAACATCTGTTTTTCATTTGAGGTGCATTCAAGTCTTCATTAAAGTGTCCTAACTGCTCTTTTCTTTTTCTATTTCACAATGGCTTTCCTTTCTAATACTATTGCAAGTTCAGCATGTGACTAAAAAAAACCTCGGAGTCATTGTGGCATTTCCTTTGAAAAAGGCCAGGAGAAACAAGGGGGGAAACTGAAATCTCTCAGTTTAATAACATTTACTACCATTCACCTTTTCCATACTTCCTAGGGGTGTTTATTTTCTACAATTATTCAACTAAGTTTCACTGAACCTGAATGAATACTCCAGAGGCCTTCACTCCTGTCTGCAGGGAGGCCCAGGAAAACTGAGCTTGAAAGTGAGTTATTGGTATTAGTCCCTTTGATGGAAGTATTTGGTCACCTTCGATATGAGGAGAAATCAGTTCTGAATAGCCGAAATGCAATGCCTCAAATGGCTTTGTTCTGCCAAAGGCATTTGAATATATAATTTATCCTGAATGTCAAAGTCATCTTTTTTAAAAACCTTTCCTTTGTTTTCTTGAAAGCATTAGCCCATTGAAATTAACAAAGGAATTTGGATTCTTATTTCCTTGAAAAAGTAGAAAATATTTTAGAGACTTATATGGGAAGACCCATCAGATTTTAACCAATAAGTTGCATCTAAATCTAACCAAAATGATTTAAAGATGTCTAATCATCTAAGTACATGTTTAAGCTAATTTAGGGGAAAAAAAGTATTTTTAAGCACATTTAAAGAATGTTGCCAAATCCATCTCTAGGATAAAATTTTTGTATTTTAGATACAATATACTACATTGGTAAGCTCCTGGTAATAAGAGAAATATAGGATTACCTTGTGGCTGAAAAAGAAGCACAGAAATCATCAATCCCAGTATGAAATAGAACTTTGTCAAGATCACTTACCTAAGATGATCAACTATTCAAAATGTCATAAACGGGAAAACAAAGTCTGACACATAGTAGGCTCTCAATAACACTGGGCTCTCAAAAATATGTATTGCATAGAGAGATGGAGGGAATGAGCCAAGAATGCATCAGTCTATTTTATGGAAAAGCAACTTATGAATTTCCTGATAGGATTTCTGATTCCCTACCCAGTTTGTCCTTTTGGGATAATTTTTTTTCTAGCTTTATTGAGATTTAATTGACATGTAACATTGTGTAAGGTTAAGGTGTACCTTGTGATGATTTGATATACATATATATTGCGAATGGGATATTTTGCATAGAGAAGACCCTTCTCATACGTGAACTACTGCTACTATATTATTCTTACTGATAAAAAGAAGTGAACCATAAATAAGGCAATTATTAATACTTTCCAAGTTAAGTTTTTTTTTAATCATTTGGGCAAAAACCATACTGTAGTTTCATTTTGGCATTATCAATATGATCGAATATTCCATGGGAATTACTTATGAAAATAGGATTGTATATATTAAAATTGAAACATTTTATTGAATGTAATAACTAAAATATATAAAGAAGCATTAATTCTTGCAATTATTGCATTATTAGAGAGAGAGGCTTTAAAATGCAAGTAAATTAGCGCTAGTAAAAATAACTTGAAAACACCTATGAAGCAGTACTTTATTGGTATGGTTTGAGCCACCATATAAATTTGAAAGAAATAATATATATTTTACTTAAAATTTATTAATCATATAATTAAAGCTTTAATTTAGAGGTTTTGTCTTCTCTAAGGGGTCCAATAATAACTAGCCTTTATCAAACAATTTATGTGCCAGCAAATCTGCTAAATGTTTATTATGTTTTTATGTCTTTATGTTTATTGTTATCTCACTTGATCTTACTTATACCCATAAGGGAGATATCATTTAGGATAATTTTTATCTACACGTCACAGCTGCAGGAAAGTTATGTCCAAAGAGGTTAATACACTATTCAGAGTCACACAAAAGTAGTCAGCAGCTAAGGGCTGGAAGGCTTAATTTGCAACCTGTTAACCAAACTTGTACAAAGTACAAAGTACAAAGATTATCCTGAGAGTCCAGGAGAACAACAGAATAAGTCAGGTAAATGAATACTGAGAAACTATATTAAAATCTGGAAAAAGAGGAGAGAGAAGAATAAGATGGAAAGCATAAATCAATACTGTTTGGAAGAGTGCCCTGCATCATCATCTCTGATTTGGGCTAAGAACATCCAGTTGAGTCATGCCTAGAAATAACCTGTGGTAAATAATTGACTCCCTTAGGGGGAGGCTGGAGCCAGCCCATCTGGGATGCTGGCCAAGGGGTTGTTATCCCTGAAACCAACTGGGGCTGGGGCTGCAAAGTTTCCTGAAGCAGCCAGAAATGGAGAAGCCAAAGGGTAAGAACAGAGCCCTTGTAGAGGGCAAAGTCAAAAGCTACCTAAGTCACCTTAAGATCAAGCCCAAAAGGTGAGGTGGGAGTGTATATGGAACAGCCAAAAGATGGATAATTGGAAATAAACTGGAAGAGAATATGAACCCAGAAACAAAGCCCACAGAGTCTAAGAACTTGGGGTAAGAGGACTTGGTTTTCATTAAGTGGATAAAGCCATTACATAGTCAATATAGACACCCAAAAATCTTTAAGATGTAAGAAGGAGTTTTAGTCTAGCTTTCATAGTTATGGATAGCTTAGAATGTAATGTCTACATAGTCTTATCCCTAGTATTAACTCAGATCCTAGACAAAAAAGCTATCGATACCTACTTGCTGTTTATGGATCATGTTTGCAGTTCTCTGTTAATTGCATAGACAAAGAAAAAGGAAACAAGATACAGTCCATTTCCTTGGGTTTACATTCTAGCTGGGAAGGGGAGAATAATCTTCCTGCCTCCTCTCCTCCAAACTGTATCATCATTCAGTGAGCCTCTCTCTCACTTGACTTAAGGAGAGGTCACATCAATTCACTCTTCCTTTCAAATGTCTCTTGAACCCAATATTTCCTTTTGTTTTCCTTTTCCCACCACTCCAGTCTGGGCCCACAAATCTAGTCTAGCAGTTCCTAATCAGTGGATGACTAATTCCATGGCATATTTAGAGGCATTACTCTGCCAACCTCACTGTTTTTTTTTTTAATGTGCCAGGGTTAGTTAAGTATAGGAAACACAGGTTAAACATAATTAAACAAGTGTCTTTGCTGAGGAACTGCTTAGGGCCATTAAAATAAGCTAGTTTGCATTGTGCTTTCCGAAGAACACACCATATAACTCATTTAACTGCAAGTACCTTCTTTTGAGGAAACTCAGGACAACACTTTGGGCAGCATTAGCCTGTAATGCTTTAATGGATTCCAAAGGCTATTCTCCCTACTCCCCTCCCCAAAACTATTGCACACATTTCTACCGTACTGTTTTTCCAAAAATATTATTTTGAATATACCATCCACTTAATCACAAATCTCAGAGGCTTCTCTATGACGACTTCATGAAGTCTAAATTTGACAAGCTGTCTGGATATGTCCCTGCCACTCAACTGGTCTGATTTACTCCTATTTTCTAGATTTTGTCAGCCTCCACACATTTGTGTGCTAATTGCATGGAATACAATTCTAACTATTCCACTAGCCTTGGTCTCACAAATTTTTAAAGATTTTGCTTAAATATCAGTGGAGTTTCTCATAATTCCTTCCTTCTTTGAATGGTTGCCGTATTTGTTTTTACGGACGACACACATTCTGTTTCCCAAAGAGATCATAAGCCTCTCATGGTTAATAAATATGTTTGGTTTTTCTTTTATTTAGTTTTACTTATTTGTATTCTTAGGACCTGATACAATGCTCTATTCAGAGATGTAAAAGATGGCAATAAAAGGAAAAGAATAAATATAAGCAATGACATTTTAGAATCCAGCAAAGCTTTGTTTGCCCAACATCTGCTTAACAAGAAGGCTGGATGCAGTGTGCATTTAGAGTGGCTTATCTGGAAAAGAAGGGCTTGTGGCCAACAGAAATCCTCATGTGGCATTCATCAACAGGATGCTGTATTAGTTTTCTAGAGCCGCCATAACAAAATGCCACAAACAGGTGGCTTAAACAATAGAAATCTTTTTTTTTTTTTTTTTTTTTTTTTACAGTTCTGGAGGCTGGGAGTTCAAGATCAAGGTGCCTTTAATATCTTCTTCTTTTTTTCTTTTAAAGATTTTACTTATTTATTTGAGAGAGAGAGGGAGAGAGAGAGAGAGCAAGTGAGCACCAGTGGGGGAAGGGAGAGGGAGAAGCAGACTCCCTGCTGAGCAGGAAGCCCGATGTGGGGCTCCATCCCAGGACCCTGGGATCATGACCCAAGCCAAAGGCAGAGGCCCAACCCACTGAGCCACCCAGGTGGCCCATCTTTGGTATCTTCTGAGCTTCTTTCTCTCTTTGGCTTGCAGATGGTTGCCTTCTTGCTCTGTCCCTGCACGGTCCTTCCTCAGTGTGCTCTGTGTGCATATCTGTGTCCTAATCCCCTCTTCTTATAGGAACACTAGTTAAATTGGCTTAGGGCCACCCATATGACCTCATTTTACCTTAATTACCTCTTTAAAGGTCCTATCTCCAAATACAGTCACATCTTGAGATGCTGTGGGTTAGGACTTCAACATACTAATTTGGGAGGGGTGCCTAATCCAGCCTTTAATAGATGCTTTTAATCACTTATTTAAATGAGTGGAACCAATCAGACTGAGATTGAACAAAGACTGAAAGAAGACAATTTGCCACAGTACTACTCCCAAGTTTTCATTTTTAAGTTGCTTTAGTTTTTTTTTTTTTTTTTTTTACTTACATTATTCTTTACTCCAGAATAATGCCTGGTGCCTGGTAATAAAGCTTTTGAAACTAAAAGCAATTACCTTCCCTGTTTCCGGAAATACATAAGTCAAAGGCAAGCTTAAGGAGACTCCTACTCCTGCTAGGATTAACCAGCCACATGGTCAAATACCAACCTGCCTGCCCTGCACAGGAAGCATTCCTTCAGCTGCAGCTCCTGTGGCTTCTGAAAGCACGAAAGGGATATATTTTGAAAATTTTTCTTTAGAGTTTTACATTTTTGCAGATTTCTGGTATCTAGAAAATAATGGTCCATTGTACACAGGAAAAAGTGGGGGAAAGATTTGAAGAGGGAAAAAAGAGTGTGAAAATTTCAGAGCTTTCTGAATATTTCAATACTAGGAATTAAGTAAGTAGAAGAATATAGTCCAATGTCACTTGGTAGATTTAAATAAAACAGACAAAATTCTTGTCTCATGGAGCTTAGCTTCAAATAGGGATAGAGACACAAAAGAAACAAGGGAAATACCTAATATTTAGATGGTGATCAGTACAATACAAAAGACAGACAGCTCCTCATGGGAACTCAGAAAGCTGCAATTTAAATGGAGCCGGGGCAAGTCAAGTTTCACCAAGAAAGTGCCCTGTTAACAAAGACCAGAGACTGGAGAAGGAACAAGCCATGGGGTTGCTGGGGGGCAAAAATATTCCTGAAAATGGGAACAGCAAATGAAAGGTCCTGAGTGGGAGTGTGTTGGTGAGTCTGGGGAACAATAGAGTGGCCAGCAAGCCTGAAGCAGAGTCAGTGAGAGGAGAAGAGTAGGAGGTAATGTTGGTCAGGTACCTGGGCCCAGATCATTCAGTATCCTGAAGGCCATTGGCTATAACTCTGAGTGAACTGAGAAGCCCTCGATGGTTCTGAGCGGAGGAATCACAGGATTTGATTTGCATTTTAAGGGGAACACTTTTGGCTCTGGAAAACTAAAGCAGGTAGAGTAGGGAGTTAAGAGACTAATTCAATAACCCAAGTTATTGGGGAATGGTGGTGTAGCAGTAGAGTTGTTGAGAATTGGTCAATAATTGATGTATTTTGTAGGTAGACCCAACTGATTTTGCTAATGGATTGGATATGGGATATGAAAGGAAAAGCAGAATCAAGGATAATCTGAGATTTGGAAGTCTAATCAACTGAAGGATGGAGTAGCCATTAAATTTGTATTTAAATATTGACATGCCTATTACTCATTCCCAATGATATTAATAATTTTCTGGATATTATTTTAGGTTGCAAGTTGAAACCTTGAGAAATGACATGCTTGAACACCTGGCACATAATTTCACGCATATAGGTATTCCAACATTTCCTTAATAAATACAATAATGCATTATTCATAAGTCATAGAATAAAGCATTTCAGTTTTCTGTAAACCTGTCTCTCAGAGGACATTTTTTGCACATTAACTCAGTGATAAGATTTTTGCAGAAGGAAAAGTTTATACAATTAGATAAGTTATGGCATTAATTCAACCTGAAAAGTTATTCACGTTGGTTCTCTTGGTGAAAGACAAGTGGAACAAAATAGTCATAATAAAGCATTCTTAAATTATAGTGCAATAAATCTGTAGAGCTATAGGAATCTTTTGGCAAAACAATGAAAACACCTGAATATTCCAAAGTCTTGACAATATAACCTGAGCATCCTAAGTGATACAGGATAATGTACATAAGCATAGCTTAGAAACTAGAAAACTTTGTGGAAAAGCAAGATCAAGATCAAGATCAAATGACCTAGCCCACAGACTACTCAATGCAAGATTTACATTTCATCTATGTGTATTTACAGTAAGTGCGACTAAAAAAAAGTCTTAAATAATCCATTGCAAGGAACATACCCTCTGAGAGAACCGTTATTTGCTTGCCTGATGTGTATATGGTACACTTGTAGCCTTACCACTGCCCCTCCCCAATAGTACCATTTAGTACAAACAGAGAAATAATTTGTTTAGCTATATAATCAGGAGAGGCTGCACACAATAAAAGAAAGCATTCTGGTTTTTAAATGAATAAAAATTGATTGTGTCCCTATAAAAACTAAATTGGCAGAGTGTTAACTGCATTTCACATAAACATCTGTAGTGGGTTGTGCCTCTCCGCGGTGCTGTAATGCAATATGGGACACTTAGGAATAAATGCATCCTCCAGATGAGTTCAGAGAAATTTTCTGAAAGCGCCTGATGAGATTGTAAAAATCGGATTAGTCAGGACTGCTAATGACACTTAAAACAAAGGGAAATCTTTAAACAAAATTATTTTGCACTTCTCTCTTGATAAATTATATGCAAATTAGTGCTGATTGAAAAATGTTTGCCTTGAAGGTAAATTAACACTAATAAAGGAGAGGTCATCCTGCCTCAAACACAGTACCCCTCATCAGGGGGAGTTTAAAATTAACCACATTATTTCCCTTTTGTAAGCTATTTCGATAAACAGTATGATGATGTTCTATTTTATCTTTGGTGCATTTCCGAGTATGATAATTATGATATGCATGATTTTACATTATGCTTAGTTCCAGGTGGACTCAAACTAATGGACTTAAAAAAAATGGAAAACATTGGCAGCTTAAAGGCATATAACATACTTTATATATATGTATATATGTGTATATGGATACATACACATATCTGCACACCTGAAACTAAGCATAATGTAAAATCATGCTTATCATAATGATAATACCAAAGATAAAATATAACATCATCAGACTGTTTATCGAAATAGCTTATAAAAAGGAAAGGAAGTGGTTAAAGTCCATCAGTTTGAGGAAAAGCTGTTGTTTCAGTCAGGATTTCTTGTTTCTGGGTAATTTCATTTTTGGCACAAATTTAAAAAAAAATTTAGTTCTGGTGGCTCAAGTAAATATTTTTTGTCACTTATCCCTCTACTGAAATATCTGTGTACTGTGTTAGAAAGAGCAGGGTTCGAATTCTAGATCTCCCTGGTGCCAGCTTCAAAATCAGAAACAAATTTATGAAGGTACAGTGTCATTCATTACCAGGAACCTGAGGCTTATCCTTGAGGCCTCATTTTCTCCATCTCTAAAATATATGTGATGTTGCACAACTCTTTAAAATGTGTAAGATTATGTATAACTCATAACCAACTAACTTGATCACAATCAAATGGTCCATGGTGAACTAAATGAATTATACATTTTTGTACAATAAATAACCTAAATACAGAAATAAAATAAGTAAATTCAAACATTGTGGTTGGCACTGAAAAATGACACAGACATAGGTCACAACTCTTCTCCCCAGGGATCCTAAGATCTCATGGAAGAATTACAGACACTTAAAATATTTAATAAGATTAAAATGAGTGATATAGGCAGGAAGTGCTGTCAGGGTTGATCGATGGAGAGGGAATGATGGGTTTTGACTTCATGAAGGATGTGAGAGTTGTTACAGTGATGTCTGAAATGTGTCAAGTGTACACAGATAGAGAGAAAGAAGCAGGTATCCAAGTGAGGGGTCCAAGAGAAGCTGGAGTGAGCATGGCACATATAGGGATGTGGATGAGACTAGCTTAACCATAGGGAGAGGAGGAAGAACATTAGATGTTAAATCTCTGGTTCAGCATATATGGCATTGTGACAAAACTTGCAAGGAAGAGCCAAACCTGTGTATTGAGGTTTGGAGAATGTCTTCATGGATCTTACAGATCAGAGCAGTTAATAAACCTGGAGTCTGGAGTAAAACCTTGAGAAAAAAGATTTGGGCTTTGATCTTGTTCAGCCTCCACTGAATGGGAAAAATGGTGACCAAGTAGTTACCCCAGCTACTGTAAGTTGGAAAAGGGGGTGTGTAATAAACTTAGGAGTAGCTGCTCTAAGCTAAAGTTGGACAGATGGTTATGTATTAGTTGGGATGCTGGTCATCTAGCTGGTATCCAGTGTCACACCTTGAGTGCTATTAAATGTCTTTCCATTTTACCATGATTCTGGGACCTGTACTGCAGGGTAGATTCATATTTTCCAATTAATTCATTCAGTAAATACTTGTTGGGCTGTTCCATCATTTCTTGCCTTCATGGAACTACTTGGCTTACTATTCATTCTGGTGTCAGTGGCATGGAAGTAGAGTTGTAACGTTTAATGGACTGTGCCAATCCTTTCCATAACAATATTAACTCAATTGCAAGAACATTTATTAATTTATTCATTCCACAGATATTCACTAAGTACCTACAGGTACTAAAGAAGTATAGACAGTAGTGTTACTCTTAATGAGCAGGCAGCTTCTCAGCTCAACCAGTTGTGTGTCTTAGCTTTGATTATGAATGCACTCATCTCATAGGGTAAAACTATGTGATGAAACTAAATGGACTCAGACATGGAAAATGCCTAGAACATGGCCTGGCACAAACTAAGTCCTCAATAAATGTTAGTTATTATGATTATTATTTTTAGAGACTGTTTAAGCCAAATCAAAGATGACTTCCAGCAGTAGAGACACTGGGGTAGAACTTTGAAGTGTTAGTAGGCATGTTCTGTTTAGAAGAAATAGGAGAAGGTCATTTGAGGCAGATTAAAATAGTCTTTGAAAATAATGAAGGTGTGAAGCAACAAGATAGGGGCTACTCTCTTGGCTGGAGCTTGAAGATTTGAAAGTCGAAGCCAAATCACAAAAGGACCTGTATGCTAAACTGAGGGGTTTGAATTTTATATTTGAAACTATGGGAAGTCACTGGAAGATTTGCTGACAGGCATATTACCATGATCAGTTTTGTGCTTTAGAAAAATTGTTCTGGCAGTTCTGATAGAAATATAATTTTGGAAGCTCTTTGACAACAAGGCCAGGAAGTGATGAGGGCCTGAACCAAGGCAGGGCTGGTGCATATGAAGACAAGGGAACATAATGAAGAGGAGCTTTGGAGCAAGCTTTATATGACTTAATCACTACGTAGACATGGGAAATGATGAGGGGGAAGTATAGGCTGACAACAGTTCCAAGTCTTGGGCAACTATGTCAAAGACAGGCCATTTTCTGAGATGAGGAAAACTAAGCATGCAACAGGTTTCGTGGGGGCGGGGGGGGGGGGTGATGAGTTCAGGTTCAGACCTGCTGAGTTTAAAATGTGAGATATGCAGCTGAGGATGTGCAGTAGGCATCTGGATATGAACTTGGAGCTCATACATCAAGTTCCTATTTGTCATCTCTGGACATTAGCAGAGACATAAGTTTTTGAGTTATGGGGTTTCTTTTTTTAAAGATTTTATTCATTTATTTCAGAAAGAGAGAGTGAGAGAGAGAGCACAGGCGGGGTTAGGGGTAGAGGGAGAGGGAAAAGCAGATTCCGCATTGAGCAGGGAGCCTGACACGGGGCTCAATCCCAGGGTCCTGGGATCATGACTCGAGCTGAAGGCAGACATTTAACCAACCGAACTACCCAGGCATCCCTTGAGTTATGGGTTTTTAAATGATAGTTAACATTTTGAATATGGTTAAAGTTACCCAAGAAGAAGATATGAAGAAAAAAGGAATGTACAAATGAGAAGCAAAGAAGAACCAAGTTCATGTAGTGCAAGTCCCTGTGAAGGTCCCTAGAGGCAGAGAGAACAAATTAAAAGCACCCTTCTATAGATACACCAATGCTTCGGAAGCCTACTTAAATCTACATGTGGATCATTTTACAGAGCAGGTTATATTGATTATGAAAGTCAAATTTTCTGGCATTCCTCAAAACCACTAATAACACCAAAAATAGACCCGAGTATATATGCACAAAGGAAAGGAAAGATCTAAAGGAACTTCCAATATTTGGGGCCTAAATAACTTGTGTGAATTGTATTGAATGAATTGTAATATCACAGTCATAAACAGGAGTTTTCATAAGAGGTGGATATTGGGTATATTCAAGAGAGAGAGCAGTGAGGAGATATACGTGTAATTTGCTTTGGAGTCCCATACATAGAAAAGAACATTAAGACCATCCAAATCAGATTGGAAGGCTAATTTCTATCTGTCCTCCACAGAAACAACACTGGAACAGTAATGCAGCAATTCTAACGCTCAAACAGCCCCCACCTCCCCTCTCAATCGATGAACTTGGAACAACAACAAGAACAACAACTTGGAATAATATACAGTATATGTATATATATATATATATATATATATATATAGAGAGAGAGAGAGAGAGAGAGAGAGAGAGAGAGAGAATAAGAAAGAATATTGGCTTCTAAGTTAGGCATTTCCGGATTCAAAACCCAGCTCTTCTACTTACTAACTATACAATTAAGGACAAGTTAATGAGTTTGTCCATGTATCTTCTTTCTAGTATTTAATTAAATGTAACAATATAGCCCACTTGTAGTTTGTTGTGAATGAGGAGAAAGTGAGATAAATTAGAATAGCTAATGTTTATTTAGCTCTTAGTACAAGCAAGGCAATGCACTAAGCTCTTTACATGTACCATCTTTTTAATTCTCACAACAGTTCTCTGCGGAAATGTACTGAACCATTAATCAGTGGGTCTCATGGGAAACAGACATTTTCTTTTGAAGACATTTGAATCCTGAGGCAACTGAACTGTTTCCTAGATAACGGAATCTTATTCTCATGTTTGTATAAGCTGCCATAACGTATATACATCTGCCCTTCTCCAGGTTTAATTTAGAAAGTGATTGAGGTATAAGCCCGTATCTCAGAAACCGTAAGACGTACAAAACTTCTGGCTCTGCTTCTTTACCTGGATGGCTATAATACAATGTAGACCACTTTACAAAAAAGGTGTATTGATTTTGAAAGGAAAACTTTTTCTGGCATTCATCAAAACTTCTGAATTGATAGATTCTCAATTTATGCTTTATTGAGCATTAACAGGTACTATGGCAGGTACTCTGCTATGAGTTCCACATTCATTAACTTAGTTTATCTTTACCATATCACTATGCAGTTGAAGCTATAACTATCATGATTTTACAAATAAATAAATTGAGATGTTTGAGATTGCTTGACCAAAATCATAGGGCTAATACACAAAGTGGGAACATTGTGTACTCTATTTAACACGTCCTGGCCAATACTGATATCATTACAATGTGTATTACAGCTTACTTTCCATTCTCCCATGCTTTACAGTAACAGCCAAATAAGAGCCACTGTAGTGGCTCTAGATTATATAGTGTTGACTAGTGAGAATTTATGCACCATCGAGGATTTACTGTCAACAACCCATATATCTACTAGACTATTCCAAATGGGTTACTTATAGTAGGATCAGCCACAAAGAAACAAAAGAATATCATGCTAGTTTCAAGAAAATGGTTCAGGATAGAGAGATAATGATGAACAAGCCTTCTGACATTTTGTAGGCTGGGAAAATTGATCAACAGTTCTATAATTCTTAGCTGGAAAAATCTATGACCAAAGACAAGTCTGAGATGTGAGGGAAATAAACTATTTTTACCATATACTATGCATCTACCAGAGAACTATATTATAATGCTACTACGCAACACCACACAGTACCCATTCAGTGGGCACTCCCATTTCCTAGGTTACTTGCTCCCATACCCACCCTCCAAACTGAATTGGCTGTGCATTTTTAGTGTTTGCACTGACAACTGACATACCACTGAATTTTACTCTCTCATTGGGTCCATCCTTAAACCCTGAAACAAATTCTGAGACCCCTTGGTAAAAGATTTCTTAACATTTAATTTAAGTTTTGCCCTTAGGTAAAACAGAATTTTCAAAAACATTAGGAATATTAAAGTTTTGGAGAGAAAGTAGACAGCTTTCTAGAGTATTTCTAGAGACACAAATGAGATTGTTTGTTTTCTCTAGGAAGATGTGATACACAATCTCTTTTTTAATTCCAAAAGCTCCTATAACTTGGATTCCTACATATGTGACAAAACTATGTTTTCCATAAATACCTACTGGCTAAATAAATGATTGGTTTGCTATAAATATTAATTTTAGCTGTGCCTACTTTATGCTCAGGTGACTTCTATCACATTAATTTACTACAACTGAGGTGACCTGAGTACATAAAATAAGTTATCTTCAAAGCACAGACTGAAAGCCCAACACTCCTTTCTCACAAAGGAGAAGAGGTTCATGAGCAAGATAAGTCAGAATGGGGGCAGAGATGGACCTCCAGGGTTGGGTCTAAACACAGTGAGGCATTCACTGTTCTAAGGAAGGACACATGGGGACACAGAATCAGAAGAGAGTGCCAACAGGAGAGGTTCGTTCAAGGGTGGAAAGCACAATCAGAAATTAAGGACTATTTGCCAGAACAGAGCACATGATCACAGACCAAAAGGGAGCAGAGAGAGCGACCAAGGAAGATTTTGGTATGAAAGATAGAGAACCCAATACTGAGAATTTAATCAACTAAGATTAAGATATAAGGACTGGAGATGCTGCTACACAGGACTGACATTAGTTGGGAATCAGCTGGTACCAAGGTGAGAGGAGAGCTAACTTGGTGCTGAGGAAATGAGCATCCTTATGTGCTTCTTGCTCATAGCCCAACTCCACACAGAGACGTTAGAAATGTCAGAGAGAACTACACATCTGAACTTTTAACCTTGGACAGGATTATACCCTTAACTGTTGAAGTTGGATTTGAACTGTCTGCCCCATCAACCAGATTTCACATCGTGGGAGGTAGTGATAGTAAAACTATCTTTAGAAAAATATTCCTCAAGATGGCCATTACAAATCTATTTGTGGAAAATATGTAGTTTTAAGTACAATTTTTAAATGTAATATTTTTTTTCCAAGAGTTAGAGTTGTTAATTCAAACCATGTGTGAAATTGGAGAGATATGGAACTCAAATCAGACTATCAGAAAGTCTCTGAATTTTCACAAGATAACCCAATGTTTTAACATTGCCGCTAGTAGAATACTTTTTGTTTGCATTTATTTATTTTATATTTGTTTTGTGTGTGTGTGTGTGTGTGTGTGTGTGTGTGTGTGTGTGTTCTGAGAGATTTTGAATGTGCTTCTAGAATGTGGCTGAGTTCAGCAGTTGAAAATCCACCTTCATCATCCATTCCTTTTCTTTTTAAAACTCCTGTTCCATAATAGCTCTTTTACTGTTCCTGACTATACTGAATGATTTGTGCTGGGCAAAGAGACTGGATTTTAAAAACGTTGTCTGGTGATTTAATAGAAGGGAAGCTGAAATCTGTAGCTGAAATGGAGACTTTGTATTAACAGAAAATCCAAGACTGGATATCCAGTGAAACACTTTTTAAGAAAAGTCATCAGCTAAGTAAAATGCATTAGACTTACCCTTAGTATATGTGGAAGACAAAATGACATTTTTGTCTGGCTTGATATCCAATGCCCATATGAATATAAACATTAGGAACTGATTTTTTTAAGTAACAACATTAATTAGTATTAATTTAGATTCTTTTTCTGTGTATTTTGCTTTAAGATTTTTGTCATCGCAAATCAGTCTAAGCTTTTCAGAAATTAAGAAACCTGTGAGTGGTATAGGCATTCATTTTGCCTCATAATCTCATTTTCACTCTCATTTCACTTGCTTCCTTTGTAGAACCGCAGACTAGGAGAATACAATTGACTGAAACAGGTTAGCCTGAACTATACATCAGTCTCAGACATAAGAACTTCACAAATATATATATTTTTAGAAAGTATTTGGCTTTATTTCTGAAAAGCCTCCAGAATTGCATGAAACATCTAAATCACTATTTTGCAATCTTATTAAACATCAATAGCCCCTCAAGTCCAAATAATTAAAATAGAACCCCTACCTCAAGAAAAGCCCATATTGAAGCAAATGCTAAAATTTTGCTCTGTCTTTCGTATTATGTTGCAAATGTGGATAAGAAGACAGGTGGCCAGCGATTCTTCACACTCAGCATAAATGTTAAAAATTTTGAATTACGCTGACAGCTGCTATTTTTAGGACTGGCAGTTATTTCAGGCTATACCGCTTCATCTTCCACCTACTAATGTTTGTTCAGAGTGAACCATTGCAGTTCTGACTGCAGTGTGCATGACCATTTGCCCCAGACTTTCAGAAATTGAAAGCAATGCTGGCATATTTCACATTATACTTTGGTGGGTCTTCATAAAATGTTCCTGTCCAGGCCACTTGCAGCTTATCTTAAAGAAGCACCTTAAAATGAGCTGAATTTCTGCTCAGTTAGCAGGCACTGAGCACCTATAATATGTCCATCAAAAGTTAAAAAAAATATCAATTAGCATCTACATTGCTCTGCACTTGGTAGAACTTGCATGCTCTGAAACCTCATTATTGGCGGTTCTGTCTTATTATGTATGTTACACAGAATGGCATAGTGAAGGACCCCCAGTTTTTGCTTTCTCCACCACAAAAGGCAGTAGCCCTCTTTATCTTTTGTCAGTCACTCACCACTAGGTCCTCTGCCTCTTTGGGGGGCTGCAGCTTTCCCAGTTTTCAATCAATCTAAATATATCTTGCTTTAAACTATTGCTAAATGGCAACCTGTCATCATCTCCAACCCATTCTTTAACAAGCCTGAAATGTAAGCAACTGTAAAGTCTGCAAAAGGCCAGAAGTACCTCTTCAAAAGCACTCTCCATGTGTGCTCTGTGAATTTTGTGACATTTCATCTTCTTACTAGAACTATTGCACAATGACCAACATCACCACATAGTAAAATAACACCTGTGCTCCACGATCCCTAGTTGTCCGCACTTCTAGACTATTCAGATTAATCTGCTCTGTGCAGTTCATATTTATAGGAAAACTTCTAATTGTACTGAATTAAACTGTGGTAATTCATAGCCATTGAATGCTAATGAGGAACTACAATGATGCCCACAGAGGACCTCACCAGGGTAGAGATTGCAATCTGTGGCTATTGGATTCACTATAAAATTATAAATGCAAATGTATAAATCAAAATGAAACTGAATTTCTCTAATACTTTTTTCAACTTCCTTAAAATGATTTTCACAAGTAAGTAAAGTTCATGAACTAAAAATATGCAAAAGAAATGCAAACAGTCAATAAACAGGAAAAAAATGTTCATTTGCATTAATCATCAGAGAAATGCACACTATAATACTATTATCACCCATTAAATTGGGAAGAATTTAAATCATATTCTTAATGTAATAAGGGTACAGTGAACTTACAGATATTTTTGTTCACTGATGATGGGAATATAAACTGTTCTAGAACATGATTTGGCACTATATTTTAATAGCTATCAAAAGATACATAATTTTGAATCTAGTAATCACACATTTGGAATAATTCTTAATGTACTCATGTTCATTACAGGAATAATTTTAAGAGCACACATATAACACTTCCAAAATATCAAAAAATAGAGGAATATTTTACAAATTTGGTGCCAATGGATTAAATATTATGCTGTCATTTAAAATTACATCTTTAGAAAGTATTTAATTATATGTGAAATGTGACATAAAGAATAAGAGAACATAAAACTGTATCTGATATGAAACAAATCTGTAAATTATGTATGCACAATACATACACACAACACTAAAAAAGAAATATATGAAACATCAACCTGATTATAGGTTTATGAAGCATATATTTTATTTATTTTTTCAAATTTCCTTTTTATTTTTCACTCTTATAATCAGGGTTCTTCTTTAAAACTGTCTGTACATATCTTTATCTTTTACCAGAGAAGATAGTCTTTATGTGGTTCCTCATCTGTTAAATTATCAGTTGGTGGAGTGGATACATCTTTATTAATTACCTTTCTGATCTATGAAGATCTTAGTCTTCCAATATCAAGTTATAAGAGATTGTTTTGCCAATAATTAGCATATATACTAAGGACATTTTATGTTTAGTCGTGGACTTGAGTTTGACTCACCTTACCTCTTAATTATAGGCTCCTATTCTGTTAAAGCCAAATCCAATATTTGGAAGTTGTAAACTCTGAGTGATTGTCTAAGTGTGCATATATTGCAGTATTAGGGTAGAGAGTGACTCCTTGGGTGAGCTGAATATATCGATATTTTATTCTAAGAAATACAAGAGAGACTAGAAGATATAAACAAAAAGGTATTTTAAACATAGAAAATGGAAGTTTTAAAAACTCTCATCATTTGTGTTCAACCCTGGTTACACATTTGAGTCACCTGAGAACTTAAAAAAAACAAAACAAAAAGACTACTGACATTCAGGTCAAAACCCTGAAATTTCAACTTCTGTGGTCTGAGGTAGGACATGGACTTTGAAATTTTTCTCTTGAAGTTTATAAGGATACCAATGTTAGGAATTACAGTGGTACTTCCTGACACTTTCAACATTAATTATTTGGACAAGAATTGAGTAATTTTGTTATTGTCTTTTCACCTAAACCCTTATTGTAATTCTAAGGACTTCTTAAGAGTCTATTACCTCACATATTCAGAATACACTTTCTTAATCATCAGCCATATTCCATCAATCACCAATAACTATTGAATATACTACTAAAGAAGATTATTAGGGATTACACTGTTTTGAATATAGCTACTTATAAGCTCCTTTAGTCAATTCAAAATGCATTAAGTTCTTGGTGATGGACTGGATATGGATGATGAAGAATGAAGTAGTATCAAGAAGGACTCTAAGGTTGAGAGCTCGAGCAACTAGGTCATAACTGGAGTAACACTGAAGATAAAGAAGTCTGGAGGAGGTAAAGGCTTGGAGAAAGAGCTCCTGAGTCAAATCTTGTGCATGTTGAGTCTGAAGTGCTATTATGACATACAAAATGAAATGTTAGGGAAGCAACTAAATAATGTATGTAGAGCACAGAGGCAAGAAGATAATGGATAGATGGACTTACAAGGGAGGGATTTTGCTAGATAGGTGAAGAAAACAAAACAACACACACACACACACACACACACACACGAGGGGCAAGAGGATTTTACAACATTGGAAAGGATGTTATTAAAATGACAACTTATGGCTCTGAAATTAGATCAGAAGGGTTGGAAAGATGAGAAGGCGCTTGTGTGTAGAAAGACACTGGAGTCAACAGATTGTCTCACAGGTTTCCAAAAAAGTATTTGAAGCAGGTTACTAAATGCAATCTGGCTAAAACAAAAACAAAGCAGAGAGACAGAGAGACTCCTTATTAGCACTGCAACATCATCTTTTGTTTTCATTCACCCTCAGATGTGGTATCATTTCCTCCTTGCCACCATTACACTGGTTTCTCATATGAATTGTCATGGTGGTGGGGGTCATATACACAGTCATGGAGAGTGTCAGAACTCTCCTCTATTTCCATACACACTTTCCAGATGTGTTCACTTAGCATCTAAATATTGTTATGTCAGTCACTTGTTCACTGACCACTGCTTATTTGAGAACTAGGCTGGGATTAGCGAGACTGGTTTCTAATCCTAGTTCTGTCACCAACTGTTGGTGGTCATCCTCTCATCTGTAAAATTGCTAAATTGATATCTCAGTGGTATTCTCCAGCTTTAAGATTCCAAAACAATGACTTTATCTGATGAGCTTGTCTAATACTCATATTCACAGAGATTTTTTGTGGGGTGGGGGAAAAACATGGCTCAAAAACCGTTTCCTACTCAAGGCTTAGTGAGAGACTTTCCACATTTCTCTGACATAGTCTGGGACTTCTCCCAATGTTTTTCCATGCTCATTATGACATGCCCTTTGGCTTCATACCTCAATTCCCATTAACTTAAATTTGCTTGAAAAATCTCAACAATCTTGTAGAATTAGATGATGTGACCAAATCCTTTTATATGTTTTTCACTTCCTTATCTGTAATTTTTGCTTTTAATTTCTGCAAAACCTGTACCTAACTCAATTATTTCCTCTTTGTTTCATATGTATACTGGTTTTCAAAGATTTTCAACTATTTTAACTTAAAGTTTTGTAGTAGTGGGCTTCTTAATTCTCCAAATTGGCCACACTGATCTTCATTGTCTTCATCAACATAAAGCTCGAAAACATCTATGAATGTGATTTGATTATCTTTTCTCCACATTAACCTAAGTACATAAAAGCTTACTATTTATACCTTTATTTTTGCTATTTTTGTTTCAAATGAATTCTTTAAAGTATTTGCTGATTTTTCAAATATAAATATTCTCTTCTTGCAACCTTTTTCTTTCTCTTTTTATTGTTTTTGTCATGTTTATGTTAAATACTGTATTATTCATAGTACCTTGAGAGTAGGGGTTTTTATGGTTTTTATTTGTTTTTTATTTGTCTTTCTAACACTGGTTTTTATTTGTCTTTCTAACACTGCTCTTAATATTTTTTTATGTTCCTGGGTAAAAATCCTTCTTGTTTGTCCAGTTAACTTCAGTTATTTTTTTTTCTGATTATACAAAGGTAATTTTCAATTTGCATATCCAATACTTGTTCTTTTTAGCAAATAAACTAATCCTATAGGTAAGCCCATTTTCTAGCAGGAAATATATTCCAGATTATCAGCACATGGATTTAGAAAAGATTTCAAAATAGATTTAAGTGATTTCCCTCACATGCTATTTTCTGTTACCTCCCTTGTCTACTCACCAACCCACACTTAATATAGTTCATTGAAACATTCATTCAAAAAGTATTTGAGCATTTTTCATACCCAGCTTTTGTGATACTAAGAAAACAAGATGTGGTCCATATTCTCCAGGTGCTCAGTCTAGGGTAATGGAACATGTGTGAACAAATAATTACAACAATGTGTGGTAAAGCTCTGCAACAGGAGTGTGCTCAAACCACCAAACGAGATTCTCATCTGGTATCCTGAGGAACTTTAGAAGAAAATTTCAATTTCCATAACCCTCCTAAGATGGAGTAAATCAAAATTTTAGGGATTTGACCTGAGCTTCAGTAGTTTTTTTAAAGTTCCCAGGTGATTTAAATGTGCAGCTTAGTTTGCTTATTGTTGCAGTAGGAAAACAGAGTGGAGAGCACTTATCTTAGATATCTCCTAGAATGGGGAGAATGTGAAGTAAAGCTATTTACAATCAAGCAAAGATAGGACCTAACCAGGTTTAAAAAAGTTCACATTTTGTCCTACAGAAATGAAAACCATTGTAGAACCTGCCCTAATGCAGAGTTTACCAAACTTGGCTGCCATAGGGCTGCCCCAGGAGAAGATTCAGTAGAGACAGAAGAGGCATAGTCAGCACTACTTCAGCAAGCAACCCAAGCCACCTGCTGGTCCTGTGATTTTGGGAAACACTGACTTAAATAATACAGTATCTAGGGAATAGGAAGGTAGTTCTAGGGCCATAAAGGCTGGCTAGAAATTAAAGAACTTGGAAGTTTAGATTTTGTGTTAATCATGTCATCTGGTGAAACCTAGAGTTAGGGGAAAAAAGGAGGATATGCCAACAAAAGAACTAAGTGTAAATATGATACAGACCATCACTGTCCAACAGAAATATAATGTGAGTGTATAATTTTAAGGTTTTTATGTAATTTGGTATGATTTGAAATTTTTCTAATTGCCACATTTTTAAGGACAGTTATTTTAGTAATATATTTTAATGAATCCATTATACCTTAAATAATATTACTTCAACATAATCAACAGTAAGATTATTAATAAAATATATTCTTTTGTTTGCACTAAATGTCCAAAATCTGGTGTGTGCAGCACATCTCAATTTGGGGCTTACAGCATTTCAAGTATCAGGTAATCACATGTTGATTGGGGCTACTCCATTAGACAGCACTGATCTAGACTAAAGTTATAGGGTTTTCTGTCCCATGACTTAAGAACACAAAAAGATGAGTTATGGCGGTGATTCTCACAAGGACAGAGAAAAATGAGTTTCCTTCCACGTTTATTCCTTTGTCTATAGACGATGGAATGGACCACCTCGTAAACCCAGTGAGTTCATTTTCACTGGACAATGCTAGGCAGCTGTTAGACAACCACCTTGCAAAATGTTGAAGACGGGCTCATGGATCATGACACAAAAAGGTAGATGAAATGATCTCTAAGGTTAATTCCAGTTCAGACATTCCAGATCTGACATACTATATTTGCAACCACACATTAGACTTAAAGTTATTCTTGACATGCATATGTTCTCTGTCTCTGTCTCTGTCACTCACACATGTATATGCACCCACACATAACACATCCACACATATATTTGCATATGTGTATGTGTATCATTTACTCAACCATCATACAATCTCTAGTCTCTTATTCCTACTGGTCTGCCACAATTATCACAAAATAGTTTAAAAATTTCTTTGGACCTTTGCTGAATTTGTGAACACCACACAGTCTTTCATTCTGGTCTTCTTATCATCATCCCTAAATGCCCCCCTCAACACCCCCCCATTGCTCTGTCTCAGAATCCTCTCACCTTTATGTTTTCTCTAGTGTAAAGAAGATTTCTCTGTAACTTAAAGTTAATGGAGAGTACTACCTAATTGGGATTTATACTTATCAATTATGCCTTTTATGATCACCACTGCTATGTAATTATGAGATATCTTCTTTAGGTAGTTATTCATATAACTTTTCACCTATTGCATCTAAATAATCTTTCTCCAGGCAATTCTCCCCCATTACTCTGCCCAACATTGCTCTCTATCATTACTGTGTTCTCTCTCCTTTCCCTGTGGTCCCCTTCCAAACTCTTCCTGTAGTCATTTTCTTGTAAGTCACAAATTTGATACTAATCTTTATATCTCAAAAAATTCACAAGTTTTTCAGGCACCGAGGCCATGTCTACGGCTTTTCTTCCATGTTCTTCCAAACCCTTAATAACAAATGTTATTAAATTAAATAATAACAAGTCACCTCTTACATCTCCCACCTCCTTTCCAAGAGGCACCTTTCTGAGCTGGAAAAATGTATTCAAATCCTCTTCATAAGGAACAGCCATCTTTCTTTTTTTCTCAGCCTGTGCCTCTCACACAGGTAAGGGGCACTCCAAAGCCAAACTCAACAGGCAATGCCAAGTACCTAGTTGGTTCAATAGCTACAGATAGGAAATAGTATTTACAATAAGTTGTGAAATTGTGACGTTTGTGATGTTGTACCTGGGTAGTAAGTATAATTACATTAACAATTTTTATTTATTTAATGTTTTTTACATTAATAATTTTTAAAACATTTTTCAGGGACTTTATTTTTTTTTCACTCCTGACACTTTAATTTTTCCCCCAGCCTCATTGAGGTAAATAGACAAATATAATTATATTTCAATTGTACAAGGTGATGATTTAATATACATATACATTATAAAAGGACTCCCATAATTAAGGTAATGAATACATTCATCACCTCACATAGTCACTTTCTTTTTCTGGTGAAAATGTTTAAAAACTACTCTCTTGGCAAATTTCAATTACACAGTATGGTATTATCAACTATAATCACCATACTGTACATTAGATCCTTAGAACTTATTGATCTTATTACTGAAAGTTTGCACCCTTCCATCACCCTCTTCCCATTTCCCTCGCCCCTCAGCCCCTGGCAACCACAAAATTATTCTCTGTTTCTATGAGTTTGTTTTAAATTTAATGCCACATATAAGTGATAATATGTCTTTCTGCCTGACTTATTTCATTTAGCATAATGCCCTCCAGTTTCACCCATGTTGTTAGAAGTGGAAAGAATTCCTTCTTTAATTAGGTTTATTAATATTCCAGGGGGTGTGTGTGTGTGTGTGTGTGTGTGTGTGTGTGTGTGTGTGACATTTTCTCTATCCATTCATCTATCAATAGACACTTAGGTTGTTTCCAAGTCTTGGCTCTCATGAATGAGTAATTCTGCAGTGAACATGGGAGTAAGATACCTTTTTGAGATAGTGATTTCCTTTCCTTTGGATATACATCCAGAAGTAGGATTTCTGGATCATACAGTAGTTCCACTTTTAATTTTTGAGGAAGTTCCATACCATTTTCCACAGTGGTTGCACAAATTTACATTCCCACCAACAGTGTACAAGGGTTCCCTTTTTGCCACATCTTCTCCAGTATGTGTTTATCCCTTCTCTTTTTGATAATAGCCATTCCAAAAGGTATGAAGCAATATCTCATTGTGGTTTTGATTTGCATTGCCTTGATGATTAGTGATGCTGAGCAATTTTCCTTTCTTTCTTTTTTTTTTTGGACAGGGAGAGAGTTAGTGAGAGCAGGAACATAAGCAGGGGGAGTAGGAGAGGGAGAAGCAGGCTCCCCGCCGAGCAGGGAGCCCGATGCGGGGCTCGATCCCAGGACCCTGAGATCATGACCTGAGCTGAAGGCAGACGCTTAACGACTTGAGCCACCCAGGTGCCCCAATGCTGAGCAATTTTCATTTACCTGTTGGCCACATGTATGTCTTCATTGGAAAAATATCTATTTGGATACTCTGCCCATTCTTTAATTAGGTTACTTTAAAAATTAATTTTTTTTTTTTTTTGCTCCTGAGTTGTATGAGTTTATTGTATATTTTGGATATTAACCCCTTATTGGATATGTGGTTTGCAAATATTTTCACTTATTCCATAGGTTACCATTTCATTTTGTTGATGGTTTGGGGGTGGTTTTAGTTTGCTGTAGTCCCACTTGTTTATTTTTATTTATTTTGCTTTTGGTGTCAAATCCAAAAAATAATCACTGCCAAGAGCAATGTCAAGGAGCTTATCCCTTATGTTTTCTTCTGGGTATTTTATGGTCTTATGCCTAATGTTCGAGTTTTTAACCCATTGTGAGTTGATTTATGTATATAGTTAAGATGGGGGTCCAATTTAATTTCTTTGTATATGAATATCCAGTTTTCCCACATCATTTATTGAAGAAACAATCCTTTACCCATTGTTTATTTTTGATACCTTTGTCAAAAATTGACCATATATAGTTGTAGATTTATCTGAACCCTCCATTCTGTTTCATTGACCAATGTGTCTCTTTTTATGACAATACTACACTGTTTTGATTATTATAGCTCTGTAAAATAGTTTGAAATCACAATGTGTAATGCCTCCAGCTTTGTTCTTCTGGATCAATATTGCTTTGGCTATTTGGGGTCTTTTGCAGTTCCATACAAATTTGAGGATTGTCTTTTCTGTTTTGATGAAAAATGCCATTAGAATTTTGATAGGGATTATATTGAATCTGTAGATTCTTTTTTTTTTTTAAAGATTTTATTTATTTATTTGACAGAGAGAGAATGAGAGAGAGAGAGCACGAGAGGGAGGAGGGTCAGAGGGAGAAGCAGACTCCCTGCTGAGCAGGGAGCCCGATGCGGGACTCGATCCCGGGACACCAGGATCATGACCTGAGCCGAAGGCAGTTGCTTAACCAACTGAGCCACCCAGGCGCCCCGAATCTGTAGATTCTTCTAATTCATGAACACAAACTATCTTTCTTTATTTGTGTCTTTTTAAAATTTTTCATCAATATTTTATAGTTTTCAGTGTACAGATATTTCACTTCCTTGGTTAAACTTATTCCTAAGTGTTTCACTATTTTTGATGCTATTGTAAATGGATTGTTTTCTTAATTTCTTTTTCTGATAGTACATTGTTAGTGTATAGAAACACAACTGATTTTTGTATATTGATTTTGTATCCTGCAACTTTACTAAATTAGTTTATTAGTTCTAACCATTTTGGGGGGTTTTCTTCATAAATATTCATGTCATCTGTAAACAGAGACAGTTTTACTTTTTCCTTTGCAATTTGTCTGTCTTTTATTTCTTTCCTTACCTAATTGCTTTAGCTAGGATGTTGTATTTTTTTTATTTTTAAACTTTAAATTTTTTTATTATGTTAATCACCATACATTACATCATTAGTTTTTGATGTAGTGTTCCATGAGTCATTGTTTGTGCATAACACCCAGTGCTCCACGCGTAACGTGCCCTCTTTAATACCCATCACCAGGCTAACCCATCCCCCCACCCCCTCCCCTCTAGAACCCTCAGTTTGTTTTTCAGAGTCCATCATCTCTCATGGTTTGTCTCCCCCTCTGATTTCCCCCCCTTCATTCTTCCCTTCCTATCTTCTTTTTTTTTTCTTAACATATATTGCATTATTTGTTTCAGAGGTACAGATCTGTGATTCAACAGTCTTGCACAATTCACAGCACTCACCATAGCACATACCCTCCCCAATGTTAGGATGTTGTATTTTGTCAATTTTTTTTATGCATCTATTGAGATACTATGATTTTTATCCTTAATTTTGTTCATGTGGTAGATCACATTTATTGATTTGCAGATGTTGAACCATCCATGTATCTCAAAAACAAATTCCAATTGATCATAGTGTATGATCCTTCTAATGTACTATTGAATTTGGTTTCCTAATATTTTGTTTAAGATTTTTTAATCTATGTTCATTAGGGATACTGGCCTGTAATTTTCTTTTCTCCTACTTTCTTCATCTGGCCTTGGTATTTTGGTACCTCATAAAATAAGTTTGAAAGTGCTCCCTTCTCTTCCATTCTTAAAAAGAATTTAAGAAGGATTGGTGTTAATTTAAACATTTGGCAGAATTCACCTGTGAAGGCATCTGGTCCTGCATTTTTCTTGGCTAGGAGGTTTTTGATTACCAATTCAATCTCCTTACTCATAATTGGTCCACTCAGATTTATTTTATTTATTTGTGATTCTGCCTTGGTAGGTTGTGTGTTTCCAAGAATTTATCCATCTCTTCCAGATTATCCAATTTGTTGCTGTATAATTGTTCATTACAGTCCCTTATGATCCTTTCTTCTCTGATTTTATTTTTAATAAAAATTGTAATGGCTTCTCTTTCATCTTTTCATTTTATTTATTTGAATCTCCTCTCTCAGTCCAGTCAATCTTTTCTTCTGCTTGATCTAGTTGGCTGTTAAAACCCTCTATTGAATTTTTCAGTTTAATTATTGCATTCTTCACCTTATGATTTCTGTTTGGTTCTGTCTTTCTATCTGACTTTAGTGAGCATCTTTACAAACATTGTTTTGAACTCTCGGCTGGATAAAACGTTTAGTTCTGTTACGTTAAGGTCAGTTTCCGGAGATTTATTTTTTCCTTCGTTTGCGACATATTCCTCTGTTTCTTCATTTTTCTTTATTTTTTGTATTGGTTTTTGTGGATTAGATAAAACAGCCACCTTTCTCAGTCTTAAAAGACTGGCCTCATTTAGGAGATGAACCTCATCAGTCAGCCCAGGCAAAGCTCCTGATTGTTTGTCAACCTTTTTCATTTGTCCAAGCTGCTGCTTCAGATCAGGATGTGCCAAGACCTGTCAGTGTCCCAGAGGTATGGAAAATGCCCCCATGTCAGGTAAGGCTCCCAGTTGTCTACCTAATGCCTCCCTTCAGCTCTCCAATGCAAGCCAGTTGGAAGCAGGCAGCAGCTTGGGAAAGTCAGGATGTTAGATATATAGTCCAGGCCTATCAGAGGGAAACTGGGAGTTGGGTATTTTTGCCTACACACTCTATGCTAAGTCAGAGGGAATAGCCAAGCTCTGAGAGTACTTTTGTGCCAATTAGAACTGCTTCTATGTTTTATGTGGTCCAGGGGACTTGTGAATGCTGTGACCTGCCAGCTCCCAGAACTAGGTGATTTTGGGACCGGGCTCTCGGGTTATAGCTATAATGTAACAGTTGGGGTGGTGGATGTGTGGACAAGCCTCTCTCAGGAAGAATATGGAGACTTGGTTTAACTGCTGGAGTGAGCCCAGGAGAGATGGCAAGGGACATGCCCACCAGCCCTTTCAGTCTTCCAGGAGGATCTGTCAGTTTTCCCATGTAAACTGATTAGAGGTTGCAACCTCAGGCAGCAGCTAGGAAATTATGCAGTCCTGTCCTCTCCATGGAGAAACTAGGAGATGGGTATGTATGTATGTATGTATGTGTGTATGTATTTGCCTGCTCCCTCTTTGCTAAGCCCAGGAGGGATAGCTGTGGGAAGTGCTCGTGTGCCCATTTGAAATTGATTTTTTTGTTAAACATGGCCCTATGAGACTCGTGAATTCCTAGCCCCATTGGCTATCAGAGCTAGGTTATTTGGTGACCTGTCCTTCAGGTGGTAGCCTTTCAAGGGCACTAAGTGTATAGTCCAAACTGTTTGCTCCTCAGGGAGAATTTGGGAGTTGAAAGTTCTCTCCTGATTGTAAGGCTCTGTGCCAGGGGTAGGATCTATGGTGAGAATGTATCTCAGCCTTTCCCACCCATTTTGATGTGGGTATTTTCTGTCACCTTGATATGTAGGAGTCACTCAATTAGTTTCTGGATATCTCTCAATGTGAACTCATCTGTATACATAGCTGGATACTTGGTACATCGGTGGGAGAAGAGAAGTCAGGAACCTCCTATCTCTCCATCTTGGTGAAATCCTTAGAAGCTCCAAAATAACAATTCTTTATCATAGCATTTTTATTTGTTTAGGGATGGTTGCAATATAACTTATCAATATAATTTGAGGTCTCTAAGCCTCTACTTGTTTCTTATGAAATGATGATAGCATAAAAATATAACAAATTATAATATCCAGTCATTATTCTTTTAAATAAATACTAATATACACTCTCTTCTACTATGGATTTAATATTAGAAGCCTTATATTTAAATTTATTTTCAGACTAAATTTTCTACAAGTGTACTTGCTAAGATCATTGCTATCACATTTCTGAACTTCAATGTCTGTTTTCAAAAATAGGGTCACAACTTCCCTCTGAGCAACAAAGGATCACTTCTTAGCTTTTAAAAATATTTACTAATATTTCTCATTGTACAATTTACATGCGGGACCCATGTATAGCTTTAAAGAAACTTGTAATGATAAATTAGAACTTCATTCATATTTAAAAAATAACCTATGCCTAAATTTAACATTTTTCTGATAAATGATAATACTTTATTACTGCATACTTTGTTCAGAAAGGATTGAAGGCAACCGATAAACTATATTACTGTTAAAACTCTGTTTATTGCCTCCATAAAATTATATTTAGGGCGCAGAAGCTGTTGATAACATTAAAGCAAATGAATAGAGTAGAAATTCCTTTATAAAATGCAAACTAGACAGGTAAAACTGGCCACATAATCAAGAATTGATTAAAAGGAAAAAGAAATTTTTAAATATACAAATATACTCAAAATATTTAGTTTTTATTTGAAATGGAAAAGCTTACATTGGTGATGTGAAGTTAAGTTCCTTTCTTTGCAGACTATAATTCAAAATCAATTCTTATTCCGTTTGCTCATTTGTTTTGTTTCTACAGAATTTTAGTTTCCCTAAAAAGATTCTTAAAATACAGAAAAACTGCTCATTAAATCATAACACAGCCAATAATTATACTCAAAAACCCAATTTAAAGGTAAATTCATAATTTTAATGATTATACAGTCAAATAAATATTTGAGTCTCAACTATACGCAAAGCACTGTTCCTATTTCATTCAGAAAACAAAAAATAATTTTAATGTATTCTTTAATGTACATACAATTTTAATGTATGTTTTTCAAAGTTTCTATTGGAAACAGTCTACATTTATTTTATTTTCTTAAAATATAAATTGTAAAGTTTCTACAACATTATAGAAATTTTACGAATATGGCAAAGGTAGTTGATTTTCCAAAACCAAATGAAAGAATACTTGATTGTTTACTTTACTTACTAGCATTTTCATGTGCTCTTCTATATAATAATGCATGAGTTGTATATCTTGCTTTATGTTTCTACTTAATATTAAATCACAAACGTTTGCATATTTTTATGTGGTCTTTATACTGTTATGTGTCATTGCCACAAAAGAGTCCAATGAAAAGAACTAGCACGGTTTATCTAACTGCTCCCCTATTCTAAATTTAGCTTATTTTCAACTTTTAGAAAACATAAATAATGCTGCAATGAAAATATTTACCATGTAACTTGACTCCTTTTTAGGAAAAAAAAAAAACCACATATCTCTAGGATAAATTCCCAAAAGTGGAATTAATAGTGCAAAGGATATGAAGCTTTTATGGTTTTTAATATTTATTACCAAATTGCTTTTTGTCAGAGTAGATTTATATCTATAAAATATAGTACCACAGATAGGGCTTTATGTGTAAAACTCTATAAGAAAGTAGATAAATTTTACAATGTACAGTAATGTGCAGGGGAAGAAATAAATACATAAAATATAATTATGTATTTTTGATAACATAAGAGAGATGGAAAAATATAAGGACATATAGAGTTTGGTTGTAGTACTGTTTAACACAGCTGCCAGCACAATAAATTTCAATTTGTTCTAATCTTTACCAGCATTGAATATTAATTTTTTATTTCATTAGTTTAAAAAGTTAAAAATACATATAACCACATAGTCTAATATAACTTAATTTATGTTTATAGGTATATTCATAAAGGGTAAAACATAGGAAAAGCAACAGGATATTTAACATAAAATCAGGATGGCATTTCCTCCTGGGAGGGAGATTGTAGGGATGCAATGTCACCCGGGAGGGGTAATCTAAGTCCTGGTAGAGTTCCATTTCTTCACCTTGTATATTCAGCATCAAAATTGTTTTTATTATTTCTTAAACAGTGTGGGTATATTTTATACATGCTTCTGCATATATGATCTTTTCCACAATAAAAATAACTTTAAAAATGAGGTACACAGATAATAGCCAATCATTCTTACCTTGGGTTTGCTTTGCCAATATGCATTAAGGTGGTGGTGGTTAATTATGAGAATCCATAATGAATGATGGCTCACCTATCCCCTGTGGGTAAGCATCATGCAGCCCTTCCTGCAGACAGGAGGTCTCATCAGCACATCGATCCACACCTTCCTTCACAAGATCTCCTCAGGCCAGAGACACTAGTTTTCCCTGTATCCCCCACCCTCAGCAGCATAATCTCAGGAACTTTCTTTTCTTTTCTGAATGTGAGCAATTCATTCTTTATCAAGAAACAGTCATATTACTCCCTCACTCATTAAAAGTGAAAGAAAAAAAAAACAATTTCACTTCAGGAAGAGATATGAATTAGAAAAAAAGAAAAAAAAAAAAAACAAGGAAATACAGAGGCAGTAGCAGAGAGCATGTGTGCAACTCTGCAGCTCTCCACTGCAAAGCATTCCCAGCCAGTCATCAAGTTACAAGAACCACACCATCAACACTAAAGTCCTGCTGCTGAAATGTAAGAGGCCAAACTCTTTTGTGAATGTTTCTTACTAACTCACTCTTGTAAATCAGAACATTTATTCTGATGAACATGCAACCACATTTCCACTTTTTGGTTAAAATTTTTATTGTGCATGTCCTTCCACTGTGACTGCACCATTGGTAGTCCTATATTATTTTTAGTTCCAGTGATGTCCTTTACTGCATTGCACTGAGATGCTTCGGCAGTGAGAAAAAAATCTTACTCATTAATATTCGGTGTCCTTAAAGAAAGTAGGAATTCTCTACTTTAGCCTCAGCAACTCAGTATTAGAAAAGTAGGGGTAGCGATGTCACCAAGACGGCAACATAGGTTGTTCCTGACTTCACTCCTCATCACAAGAACAATGAACATCTATACAAGAACAACACACCACTAAGAGAAAGTTAGAACATGGAGATAATGCTGAAGCAACCCCTGTACCACAGAGATCAAGACAGACTGCATTAGAAGGGTAAGAGAAATGGCTACATGTTGACTACATTGCCCTTCCTCCAGGCCAGCATAGCACCATGTGGAGTGGTCTCCCCTGAACCTCCAGTTCCTCTCGTGGGAAAAGAAAGCCCAGGGGGGATAATCAGCTCCCACCCCCAGCATTGTGGGTCACTCTGTGGGAGCTCCTTCTCTGATCTCACACGACAAGAAATGCAGGGGAATCCGTGGGGCTCAACAACTGGGAATCTGACTGTGATGGAGAAGAGGGGAGGGACTTGTAACAACCAGCACTTGGATCTTGGCAGACTAAGTTCATACCTACAGGGCCCAAGTAGTAATCCCAACCAGTAGTTCTGCTCATCAGCAGAACCAAGTCAAGGGTACACTCTTACCAAAGAACTCAGCAGGGTATAGATCTGTCTGATTAAGATCCTCAAACAAGGAGTTTTGCTGGCTCTAGAGCCCAGTTTGCCCACACCCAGGCAAAGAGCTAAATCACAGCCTTACCTCTACTGTGGAGAGTGTTTCCTGGTCCCAATTGACCAGAAGGACTGGTGACAATTCCTGGAAGCAGTGTGGTCCAGCAATGCTTGATCTGAGAGTGGGTGAACAGAGCCGACAGCCCCAAGAACAAAGCTAGTACTGGGCATGGAGTATTCCCATGCTACACACAAGTACAAGTTTTAATTCATAATCAAGACTGAGGGTAGTTCCTGGCTGCTCCCATCCAGAGAGCCTGTTTGGGAAATTGAGAGTAGCCTGGAGTGACCCCTACCCCACCCACCCAGGCAAAGGAGCTGAGACACAGCCCCACCCACTGAGGAGTGTGCCTTCTGGCTCCATCCGACCAGAAGGGCTGGCAACAACTCCTGAAAGCTGTGTGGCCCAGCAGCACTCAGATGAAAGGAAGGCAGAATCAATAGGGTTCAGAGCAAAGCCAGTATCTCCGTTCAGTGAGGGAACGTTGAGTGCAGGTCAATTTGAGTTAAGACAACAAATAAAGAGCTTTCCCCACTTTGCAGCTGCTTCTCCCACTATACCTGGGCAGAGAATCTAATGAGTAGCTATGCTCATCATTGAACACATCCTTCAGCGTGTCCCAAAAGGAAACCTAACGAGAGCATGCGGGAAACTGGATAGTCCATTCAACTGCCCTTGAACAGAGAGCACAGCCTGTGGCTTCTGTCATCTGCAGAGCAAAAACCCCCATCCTCATCCTCAGAGCCCAACTAGTTGACTCACCCAAATATAAGTCATAATAGCAGGCCCCATGTACACGAGGACAATACCAGCAGACATATCCAAAAGCCCAGACAGCTGACTGGTGAAAAAAACTGCCTCTAACAAACCAAACCTGTAAAAATCTAGAAGAGGAGCCTGATTACTCAAATACACAGACACCAATGTAAGGAACTAAAAAGCAAGAAAAATCAGGTAAATATGACACTAGGGAAGGAATAAAACTCCAATAACTTACCTTAAAGAAATGGAGGTCTATGAAGTGTCAGACAAAGACGTCAGAATAACCCTCTTAAGAAAGATTAGTGAACTACAAGAAAACACAGACAACTAAACTAAATTAGGAAAATGAGGCATGAACAAAATCAGAAGTTTGATAAGGAAATAGCAATCATCAAAAAACAACAAACCGAACAAATAGAAATCCTAGAATTGGAAACTATAATGATTGAACTGAAGAATTCAATAGTTTCAAAAGTATACTTGACCATGCAAAAGAACGAACTGGTCCCCTGAATTGAGCTGAATATCTACCAGACCACTCTGAACACCCATGAAATCAGCCTGAGATATAAGAAGATATATCTGGATCTCTACAAAAAGAATATCGCAGGCAGTTGGTTTGGAGGTATGAAGCAGGGAGCCGTGATTCTGTGGGCAGATATTAGAAGATAAACAGAAGGGGGAGGAAGCTGTGGGGATCCTGCACCGCCGGTGAGCGAAAGCCTCCCATGCTGGGGACAGGGCACAGACTCGCAGACCAGTAGCAGCGGGGAAAGGACTTTAGGGCAGCCTCCTGGACTGAAACCTGGAGCAGTGGGGCCGTGCATGGGAATTGGGGGCAGTTGGCGGTTTGAGAAGCACAAAGGGCAGAGACGTGCCCCAAGCCCTGACCTGGAGACGAGGATTGGGAGCCCTGCTAAGGGGTGCACAACCCAGGACACTGCAGTTTATAGCAGCACAGACAGAAATGGAGATAGTGTGGCATGGAGAGCTCCCTGAAGAACAGACTGCAATCTCTCTGCTCTGAGGCAGTGGGTTGGAAACGGTCTCTTCTGCTCTGACTCTCGGAAGAGACACGGAAAGCCACCAGAGAACAAAAGCCCCCAAAAACTGGTTTTCACTGAGCCCACCTCCCGCCACAGGGGGCAGGGCAACTCTGCCCAAACAGGGTTGCCTGAGTAACAGCACAGAAGGCCCCTCCCCCAGAAGACAGGCTGGGAAAACAAAAGGCCAGCAACCCTAAGGTCCCTAGAAAACAGGTGCATCTTGCTTGGGTTGTGGTCAATAATTTGGACTCTGTACATTCCCTCAACCACTCCTCAACAGAATGACTAGGAGGAAGAACCCACAAAATAGGAAAGACTCAGATACTGTGACTTCTGCCACAGATTTACAAATGGATACAGATATAACCAAGGTGTCGGAAATGAACTTCAGGGTAACAGTTATGAAGGCGATAGCTAGAATGGAGAAATCAATTAATGGCAACATAGAGTCTCTAAGGGCAGAAATGAAAGCTGAACTGCAGAATTTTAAAAATGCTATCAATGAGATCCAATCTAATCTAGATAATCTAACAGCTAGGGTAAGCGAGGCAGAAGAATGAATTAGTGACCTAGAAGACCAATTGATAGAAAAGAAGGAAAAAGAGGAGGACAGGGAGAAACAACTCACAATCCATGAAAACAGAATTGGAGAAATAAGTGACACCATGAAATGTTCCAATGTCATAATTATTGGGATCCCTGAGGGGGTGGAGAGAGAGGACTAGAAGATTTTTTGAGCAAATCGTAGCTGAGAACTTCCCTAATCTAGGGAATGAAATAAACATTCATGTCCTAGAGGCAGAGAGGACCTCTCCCAAGATCAAGGAAAACAGACCAATGCCCCAGCATGTAATAGTAAAACTCGCAAATTTTAGAACCAAGGAAACCATCTTAAGGGAAGTTAGGGGGAAGAGATTCCTTATGTACAGAGGGAGGAACATCAGAATAACATCAGACCTATCCACAGACGCCTGGCAAGCCAGAAAGGCCTGGCAAGACATATTCAGGGTACTAAGTGAGAAGAATATGCAACCAAGAATACTTTATCCAGCAAGGCTGTCATTTAAAATGGATGGAGAGATGCAAAACTTCTAAGACCGGCAGAAACTGAAAGAATATGTGATCGCTAAGCCAGCCCTGCAAGAAAAACTAAGGGAGGTTCTATAACAGGAGAAAGACCCCAAGAGTGATATAGAACAGAAATTTACAGAGACAGTCTATAGAAACAAGGACTTCACAGGCAACATGATGACAATAAATTCATACCTTTCAATAATCACTCTCAACGTGAATGGCCTAAGTGCTCCCATAAAACGGCACAGGGTTGCAGACTGGATAAAAAGACAGCACCCATCCATACACTGTCTACAAGAGACTCAATTTTAACCTAAAGATACATCCAGACTGAAAGTGAAAGGATGGAGATCCATCTTCCATGCCAAGGGACCTCAAAAGAAAGCTAGGGTAGCAATTCTTATATCAGACAAATTAGATTTTAAGCTAAAGACTGTAGTTAGAGACACAGAAGGACACTATATCATTCTTAAAGGGTCTATCCAACAAGAAGATCTAACAATTGTAAATATCTACACCCCCAACATGGGAGCAGCCATCTACCTAAGCCAACTGTTAACCAAAATAGTCATGTTGATAATGATACGTTAATTGTAGGAGCCCTCAATACTCCACTCTCAGCAATAGACAGATCATCTAAGCAGAAAATTAACAAAGAAACAAGAGCTTTGAATGACCCACTGGACCAGATGGACCTCATAGATATATACAGAACATTCCACCCTAAAACAACAGAATACTCATTCTTCTCAAGTGCACATGGAACTTCCTTCAGAACAGACCACATACTGGGTCACAAATCAGGTCTCAACCGATACCGACTGAGATTATTCCCTGCATATTCTCAGGCCATAATGCTTTAAAACTGGAACTCAATCACAAGAAAAAAATTTGGCAGAAATTCAAACACTTGGAAGCTAAAGACCACTCTGCTCAAGAATGTTTGGGTCAACCAGGAAATCAAAGAAGAACTTAAACAATTCATGGAAACCAATGAGAATGAAACACATCAGTCCAAAACCTATGGGATACTGCAAAGGTGGTCCTAAGGGGGAAACACATAGCCATCCAAGCCTCACTCAAAAAAATAGAAAAATCCCGAATTTACCAACTAACTTTACACCTTAAAGAACTGGAGAAAAAGCAACAAATGATGCCTAAGCCACACATTAGAAGAGAATAATTAAGATTAGAGCAGAGATTAATGAATTAGAAACCAGAAACACAGTAGATCAGATCAATGAGACTAGAAGCTGGTTCTTTGAAAGAATTAATAAGATCGATAAACCACTGGCCAGACTTATCCAAAAGAAAAGAGAAAGGACCCAAATTAATAAAATTATGAATGAAAGGGGAGAGAACGACTAACACCAAGGAAATAGAAACAATTATTAGAAATTATTATCAACAACTATATGCCAATAAATTAATCAACCTGGAAGAAATGGATGCATTCCTGGAAACCTATAAAGTACCAAGACTGAAACAGGAAGAAATTGACAGCCTGACTAGGTCAATAATCAGTAACGAGATTGAAGCAGTGATCAAAAACCTCCCAAAAAACAAGAGTTCAGGACCTGATGGATTCTCTGGGGAATTCTACCAAACATTCAAAGAAGAAATAATACCTATCCTCCTGAAGCTGTTTCAAAGAACAGAAATAGAAGGAACGCTTCCAGACTCATTCTATGAGGCCAGCATTACCTTAATTCCCAAACCAGGCAAAGACCCCATCAAAAAGGAGAATTTCAGATCAATATCCCTGATGAATATGGATTCCAAAATTCTCAGCAAAATCTTAGCTAATAGGATCCAACAATACATTAAAAGAATCATCCATCCACCACGACCAAGTGGGATTTATCCCCGGGATGCAAGTGTGGTTCAACATTTGCAAATCAATCAATGTGATAGAACACATTAATGAGAGGAGAGAGAAGAATCATATGGGCCTCTCGATTGATGCAGAAAAAGTATTTGACAAAATACAGCATCCTTTCCTGATTAAAACTCTTCAGAGTATAGGGGATAGAGGGAACATTCCTCAAGTTCATAAAATCCATCTATGAAAAACCCACAGCAAATATCATCCTCAATGGGGAAAAATGAGAGCCTTTCCCTTAAGATCAGGAACACGTCAAGGATGCCCACTCTCACCACTCTTGTTCAGCATAGTACCAGAAGTCCTAGCATCAGCAATCAGACAGCAAAAAGAAGTAAAATGTATTCAAATTAGCAAAGAAGTCATACTCTCTCTCTTCGCAGATGACATGATACTTTATGTGGAAAATCCAAAAGATTACACCCCCAAATTACTAGAACTCATACAGCAATTCAGTAATGTGGCAGGATACAAAATCAATGCACAGAAATCAGTTGCTGTCTTATACACTAACAATGCAAGGGTAGAAAGAGAAATTAAAGAAACGATTTCATTTACAATAGCACCAAAAACCATAAGATACCGTGGAATAAACTTAACCAAAGAGGTAAAGGATCTATACTCTAGGAACTACAGAACACTCATGAAAGAAATTGAAGAAGACACCAAAAGATGGAAGAACATTCCATGCTCAAGGATCAGAAGAATAAACATTGTTAAAATGTCTGTGCTGCCCAGAGCAATCTATACCTTCAACACCATCCCAATCAAAATTCCAATGACATTATTCAAAGTGCTAGAACAAACAATCCTAAAATTTGTACGGAATCAGAAAAGACCCCAACTCACCAAGGAAATGTTGAAAAAGAAAAAAAAAAGCTGGGGACAACACGTTGCCTGATTTCAAGCTATATTCCAAAGCAGTGATGACCAGGACAGCATGGTACTAGCACAAAAACAGACGTATAGACCAATGGAACAGAATAGAGAGCCCAGATATGGACCCATCTACTCTACAGTCAAATAATCTTCGACAAAGCAGGAAAATATATGCAATGGAAAAAAGACAGTCTCTTCAATAAATGGTGCTGGGAAAATTGGACAGCTATATACAGAAGAATGAAACTCAACTTTTCTCTAACACCATACACAAAGATAAACTCAAAATGGATGAAAGACCTCAACGTGAGACAGGAATCCATCAAAATCCTAGAGGAGAACATAGGCAGTAACCTCTTTGACATCAGCCACAGAAATTTCTTTCAAGATACATCTCCAAAGGCAAGTGAAACAAAAACAAAAATGAACTTTTGGGACTTCATCAAGATAAAAAGCTTCTGCACAGCAAAGGAAACAGTCAACAAAACAAAGAGGCAACCCACAGAATGGGAGAGGATATTTGCAAATGACACTACAAAGGGCTGATATCCAAGATCTATAAAAAAACTTTTCAAACTCAAAACCCAAAAAACAAATAATCAAGTCAAAAGATGGGCAAAGGATATGAACAGATACTTCTCAAAAGAAGACATACAAAGGGCTGACACATGAAAAAATGTTCATCATTAGCCATCAGGGAAATTCAAATCAAAACCACACTGAGATACCACCTTACACCAGTTAGAATGGCAAAAATTAACGAGGCAGGAAACAACAAATGTTGGAGAGGTTGTGGAGAAAGGGGATCCCTCTTACACTGTTGGTGGGAATGCAAGTTGGTACAGCCACTTTGGAAAACAGTGTGGAGGTTCCTCAAAAAATTAAAAATAGAGCTACCCTATGACCCAGCAATTGCACTACTGGGTATTTAACCCAAAGACATACATGTAGTGAAAAGAAGGGCATCCACCCCAATGTTCATAGCATCAATGTCCTCAATAGCCAAACTGTGCAAAGAGCTAAGATGCCCTTCAACAGATGAATGGATAAAGAAGATGTGGTCCATATATACAATGGAATATTACTCAGCCATCAGAAAGGATGAATACCCAACTTTTACATCAACATGGATGGGACT
The DNA here is from genome assembly GCF_009762305.2 of Zalophus californianus. Lineage (NCBI taxonomy): Eukaryota > Metazoa > Chordata > Mammalia > Carnivora > Otariidae > Zalophus > Zalophus californianus. The sequence goes on from NC_045598.1 coordinate 130,663,632, forward strand.
GGAGGAGATTATGCTAAGTGAAATAAGTCAAGTGGAGAAAGTCAATTATCATATGGTTTCACTTATTTGTGGAACATAAGGAATAGCGTGGAGGGCATTAGGAGAAGGAAGGGAAAAATGAAGGGGGGGGAATCGAGGGGGAGAGGAACCAGGCGAGATTATGGACTCTAGAAACAAACTGAGGGTTTTAGAGGGGAGGCGGTGGGGGGATGGGTTAGCCTGGTGATGGATATTAAGTAGGGCACGTACTGCATGGAGCACTGGGTGTTATGCAAAAACAATGAATAATGGAACACTCCATCAAAAACTAATGATGTACTGTAGGGTGACTAACATAATAAAATAAAATAAAATTTAAAAAAAAGAGTGAAAAAGCCTGTGGGAATTGTGAGGCACATGAAATGAAATAATATTCTCATTATGGGAATTTAAAAAAAGAGAGAAAGGGAAAGAAATGGAAAGCATATTTAAAGCAATGATGGCTGAAAACTTCCAAAACCTGGGGAGAGAAATGGACGTACAAATCCGTGAACCCAAAAGATTCCAAATATGTTGAATCCAAATAGGGCTATACTGAGACACACTAAAATTAAATTGTCAAAAGTCAAAGACAAAGAAGTAATTTTAAGAGCATCAAGAGAAAAGAGAGAACTTACATACAAGGAAATTTCCATAAGATTATTGATGGTTTTTTTCAACAGAACTTTTCAGGCCAGGAGAGAATGGGATGACATATTCAAAATATTGAAAGAAAATACTGTCAGCCAAGAATTCTATACATGGCAAAGTGGTCTTTCAGAAACAAAGGAGAAATAAAGCTTTTCCAAAGCCAGTAAAAGCTGAGGGAGTTCACTACCCCTAGACCTGCCTTACAAGAAATGCTAAAGGGAGTTCTTTGAGTGGAAGTAAAATAATGCTAATGAACATCATAAAAACAAACAAAAAAAATTAGTGTGAATCTCAGTGGTAATGGTAAATATATAGTTACAGTTAGGTTCTGCAATATGGTAATAGTGGAGCATAATTCACTTAAACTCTAGTTTAAAAGAAAAAAGTGAACATAATAAAAATATCCATAACTACAATAATCTGTTATTAGTTACACAATATAAAAATCAGGTAAATGGTAACAGCGAGAACCTAAAATGTGAGGTGGAGGAGAAATAAAAGTGTAAAGTTTACAAATTTTATTCAAGTTAAGTTGTTATCAGTTGAAAATAGGGTATTGTAAGTTTAAGATACTTTATGTAAACTTCATGGTAACCATAAGGGAATATCTTATAGAATTACACAAAAGAACAAGACAAAGAGGTCAAAGCATATTGATACCAAAAAACATCAAAACACACCAAAAAAGACAGAACAATTAGAAACAAGGAGCAATGGATCTACAAAACAACCAGAAAATAATGAACAAAATGGCAATAGTAAGTTCTTACCTATCAGTAATTATTTTAAGCATAAACAGATTAAATTCTCCAATTAAAAGGCACAGAATAGCTGAATGGACAAAACAAATTACCATATGCCTCTGCCTATAAAAGACTCACTTTAGCCTTAAAGACACACATAGTCTAAGAGTGAAGATGGGAAAAGACATTTCAAGCAAATGATAAGAAAAATATCAGGAGTAGCTATACTTATTTCAGACAATATGGACTTTAACCTAAAAATGGTGAAGAGACAAAGATGTCATTATATAATGATAAAGTAGTCAATAAATCAAGAATATAAAACAATTGTAGATATTTATGAATTGGAGTATCTAAATACATAAAGTAAAAACTAACAAAACTAAAGAGGGAAATATAAACAGTAGTACAATAATATTTGGGGATTTTAATAACCCATTCTCAACAATGGATAAATCATTCAGAGAATCGATAAGGAAACAGTGATTTGAACATTATAGACTAAATGGACCTAACATACATATAAAGAACATTTTATCCAACAATAGCAGAATACACTTTCTTCTAAAGCATGCATGAAACATCTTTTCTAGGATAGATTATATGTTGGCCACAAAACAAATCTTAAAAATTCAAGAAAATTGAAATCATACCTAGTAACTTCTCTGACCATAAAGGCATGAAACTAGAAATCAATACAAGAGGAAAACAGGAAAACTCACAAACACTTAGAAATTAAACCATATTCCCCTAAAAAACCAATGGATCAAAGAATATATTAAAGGGGAAATGAAAAATTTCTTGAGACAAATGAAAATAAAAACACAACATACCAGAACTTGTGGGATATAGCAAAAGCAGCTCTAAAAAGGAAGTTTATAGCAATAAAAGCCTACATTAAGAAGCAAGAAAAATTCCAAATAAACAACCTAACTCTCTGCCTTAAGGAACTAGAAAAAGAAGAGCAAAATGAGCCAAAGTTAGCAGAAGAAACAAAACGATAAAATTAGAGCAGAAAAGACCTACAATACCATGTTAAAAGCTTTTTTTTTTTTTTTTAATAAAACGAAAAATCCTCTTTGGATTTCTTTTGGCTAACAAAGACAGGTACTAATGTATGTCTTTCATAAAAGCACAGTGGCATAATGCAAGCTTTCAGAAAGTAAGGGATACCTGTACTAGTAAGGAGTACAGGTACGGAATCAGTAATAAAAAATCCAACAAAGAGAAGTCCAGCACTAGATAGCTTCACTGGTGAATTTTACCTAACATTTCAAGAAGAATTAGTATCAATCTGTCTCAAATTCTTCCAAAATCTAGAAGAGGAAACATTCCCAAACTCATTTTATAAGGTCAGCATTCCTGATACCAAAACCAGAAAAAAACACTAGAAAAGAAACCTACAGACCAATATCTGATGTATATAGATGCAGAAGTTCTCAATTAAATACTAGCAAACCAATTCAGCAGCATCTAAAAATATTATTCACCATTATGACCATGATAAGTCAGATCAGACTTAGCCCTTAGATACAAAAATGGTTCAATATATGCAAATCAATCAATGTGATACATCATATTAATAAAATGAAAGAAAAGAATCATATGCTTAGCTCAGTTATTTGAAATAATTCGACATCTATTCATAATAAAGAAAACCCTCAATAAATTAGGCATAGAAGTCATAAGAAAACTCTTAACAAATCTCAACATAGTAAAGGTCATATATGACAAGCCCACAGCTAATGTCCTACTCAATGGTAAAAGGTTGAAAGCTTTTCCTCTAAGATCAGAAACAAGGCAAGGATGTCCACTTTTACTATTCCTATTCAACATAATACTAGAAGTACTAGCTAGAGCAATCAACAAGTAAGAGAAATAAAAGCTTTCAGAATTGAAAAGGAAAAAGTACAATTGTCTTTATTTACAGATGATGATCTTATACATAGAAAATCCTAAAGACTCAAACAAAAAATTGCTAGATTTAATCAATAAATTCAGTAAAGTTGCAGGATAAAAAATTAACATACAAAAATAGGTACTATTTCTAAACACTAGAAGTGAATTTTCTGAAAAAGAAATAAATTGATACCATTTACAATAGCATCAAAAACAATAACATACTTAGGAATAAACTTAACTAAGGAGGTAAAAGGTCTTTACTCTGAAAACTATAAAACATTCATGAAATAAATCAAATACATAAATAAATGGAAATGTATCCCGTGTTTATGGATTGAAAGAAATAATATTGTTAAAATGTCAATACTACAAAAGTCATCTATACATTCAATACAATCCCTACCAGTATTCCAGTGGAATGTTTTATAGAAGTAGAAAAAAAACACTCCTAAAATTTATATACAAAAGACCCTAAAGAGTCAAAGAATTTCTGAGAAAAAAGGACAAAACAAGAGGCATGGACTTTCCTGATTTCAAGCTATGCTATAAAGCTATAGTCATCAACAGACATCTCTTTTGTTCAGGGGAAGATGGTGGAGTAGGAGGATACTAGGCTCACCTCATCTCATTGATACAACTTGATAACACTCACATCAGTGTAAATAACCCAGAAAACTCTCTGAAGCCTGGCAGAATAAACTCCACAACTAAATGTAAAGAAGAGGCCACATCTAAGATGGCTAGGAAGGGCAGAGACCCACTTGGGAACTATATGGACTCTCAGGAGTGTCCACAGGAGGGAGGGATGCTGCAGGCACAGAGAAGGGAGAGAAACATACCCCTACACTGGGGAACCTGCAGAGGACTAAAGAATCCCCATAACATTTGACTTTGAGAACCAGAGAGGCTGAATTTCATGGATTCTTAAAAACAGTGGGTCATAAAAACTGGAACTTAAAAAAAGCAGTACGCTCATCTATGGGAGAGTCAGGAGGATGAGAGTAAACTGAGTCCCCGCACTTAAAGAGACAGCACAACAAACAGCCCATAGAAATATAGCATACAAGCAGCAGTTTGAAAGGTGCCTGGGGCATGCAGGATGGAGAGTTATTTACTAATCTCAGAGTGTGTCCCAGAAGGACAGAAATGGCTGAGGAACTCCTCCAGGAACAAAGAAATTGTCAGGCACCATTTGCCTCCCCTGTTCCCCAGTTTAAACACACTGCCACCTACCGAACTTGCTAGCACTGCCACCCCAGCCCCCCTGCCCACACTGTGCTTCTGCCAATCCAACCCTCCGGACAGCCTGCCTAAGTCTAAGATGCTACAGGGCCACCTCCCACACAGGACCACTCACAAACATGCAAAGCTTGCTAGCAACGGCCACCCTGCGACAGCCACCCCATACTGCTTCAGGGGACCTGCCCTCCCTAATATGCTCTTGGTCAGAGCCCACACAGGGTGGTTCCACAGGCCTGGCAGGGTGGGAGGAGCCCCTAGAGTGGCTAGCACTACTCCAAAGTAACTCCTGCCCTGGAGAGAGGGGAAGGTAACCATACACGCCAGTCAGACTGTAACCCCAGCAGCAGGGTGGGAGCAGACACCTGTCTGACTGCAGGCCCTGCCCACCAATGAAAGCTTCTCCAGGGACAATACAAGGAAATTGCCCTGCAGTTCTGTGCTACTGCATCTCTAGTCTGATCTGATTCAACTCATGCCCAAGGCAACCCCAGACTGGCCCGCTAACAACACAGGGACAAAACACTGCCCACAACAGGAAAAAAGAACCATTGCAGATGACTGGATTAAAGGAAGATGCAGCTCAGCCACAACAGGAGGGTACATGCACCACATATAGGAGACACCCCTGAAGCACAAGGTTCTGTTGAACAGGGAACACTGTGCAGCAGGGCACAAGGCTTCTTCTTCACAAGGCCATTCCTTTTAAGTGCATGAGTAGCTTTCTTTCCTAACACACAAAAACAGACACAGAGAGTTAGACGAAAAGAGGAGGTAGAGGAATATGTACCAAATAGAGAACAAGACAAAATTACATCAAGAGAGATCAATGAAATGGAGATAAGTAGTATGCCTCATAGAGAAATTACAGTAATTATCATAAAGACACTCACTGGACTTGAGAAAAGAGTGGAGAACATCAGTTTTTTAAAATGATATTTAAAAAAAAGGAACCAATCAGAGATGAAGAATACAATAAATGGAATAAAAAATACCTAGATGGAATAAATAGTAGACTAGACAAAGCAAAAGAATGAATCAGTGACCTGGAGGACAGAGTGATGAAAAGTAAGGAAGCTGAACAAGTGAGAGAAAAAAAATATGCAAAATGAGAACAGACTCAGGGAACTCAGCAATACCTTCAAGCATAATAACATTCACATTATAGGGATTCTAGCAAAAGAAGAAAAAGAAAAGGGGGCAGAAAATTTATTTGAAGAAATCATAGCTGAAAACTTCTCAACTCTGAGGACAGCAGAAATCTAGATCCAAGAGGCATAGAGATCCTCCTATTAAATCAACCCGAGGTCCACACCAAGACACATAGTAATTAAAATGGCAAAGAGCACTGATAAAGAGAATTTTAAAAGCAGCAAGAGAGAGAAAAAACAAAAAACAAAATAAAACAAAACAAAACAACAGAACAGTTACATACAGGGGGGAACCCCATAAGGCTATCAGCTAATTTTTCAGCAGAAACTTTGCAGGCCAGAAGAGATAGGCATGATATATTCTAAGTGCTGAAAGAAAAAAATCTGAAAAAAAAAATCTGACGTGAAGAATACTCTATCTAGCAAGACTATCTTTCAGAATAAAAAGAAAGATAAAAAATTTCCCAGACAAACAAAAGTTACAGGAATTCATGGTCACAAAACCAGTTCTTCAAGAAGTGTTAAAGGGAACTTTTTGAGTGTAAAGGAAAGACCATAAGTAAGAGTAAGAAAAGTAGGAAGCACAAAACCAGTAAAAGTAAGTATATATATATAAATATCAGTCAAGGAACTCACAAAATAAAAGGATGTAAAGTATGACACCATATGCCTAAAACATGGGGAGGAGAGGAGTAAATAATTGGTTCAAAGTTAAGTGACCAGCAGATTATTATGGACTGCTACCTACAGAAGATATTATATATAAACCAAATGATAACAACAAATCAAAAACACAGTAAATATGCAAAAAATAGAGACTCGAATCCAAGTATATCACTAAAGAAAGCCAACTTATTGTGAAAGAAAAGAGCAAGGGGAAAAGGGAACAGAGGAGAACTAAACAAACAAACAAACAAACATAAAACGAGTAACAAAATGACAATAAATATATACCTATCAATAATTCCTTTGAATGAAAATGCATCAAATGCTCTGACCAAAAGACATACGGTGACAGAATAGATAAAAAACAAGACCCCTCAACACACTACCTACAAGATCCAAAGATGCATGCAGAGTGTAAGTGATGGGATGGGAAGCATTTATTATTCAAATGGATGTGAAAAGAAAACCAAGGTACCAATACTTATATTGGACAAAAGGGATTTTCAAATAAAGTTTATAACAAGAGACAAAGAATACCATATAATCATTCAGGGGACAATCCAACAAGAAGATATAATAAATTATAAATATTTATGCACCCAACATGGCAGTACCCAAATACTTAAACCAGTTAATAACAAACATAAAGGAACTAATCAATAATAATAAAACAGTAATAGGAAACTTTCACAGGCTACTTACATCAATAGACAGATCATCCAAACAGAAAATCAAGGAAACAGTGGTTTTGAAGGACATACTGGACCAGCTGGATTTAACATATATATATTCAGAATATCCCATCCTAAAACAGCAGAATACACATTCTTTTCAAGTGCATATGAAACATTTTCCCGAATAGAACACATTTTGGGACACAAAACAAGTCTCAACAAATTCAAAGATCAAAGTCCAAAGACCACAATGCTATGGAACTGGAATCAACCACACACACAAAAAATTGGAAATAGCACAAATACATGGAGGTCAAATAACATGTTACTCAACAGTGAATGGGTCAACTAAGAAATCAAAGAGGAAATAAAAAAATACATAGAGACAAGTGAAAATGAAAACATAACAGCCCAAAATCTTCGGGAATGCAGCAAAAAGCTGTTCTAATAGGGAAATTTATAGCAACATAAGCCTACCTCAAGGACAAGAAAAATCTCAATAAACAACCTAACCTAACACTTAAGAGAGCTAGAAAATAAAGAACAAACAAATCCCAAAGCCAGTAGAAGGAAGGAAATAATAAAAAATGGAGCAGAAATAAATGAAATAGAAACTATAAAAGCAATAGAACAGATCAATGAAATGAGCTGGTTCTTTGAAGAGATCAACAAAATTGATAAACTTTTAGCTCAGACTCATTAAAAAAAAAGGAAGGACTCAAATAAACAAAGTCAGAAATGAAGGAGGAGAGATAACAACCAATACCACAGAAATACAAAGGATTATAAAAGAACATCATGAAAAATTATTTACCAACAAATGGGACAACCTAGAAGAAATGGATAAAGGAAACATAGAACTTACCAAAACAGAATCGGAAAGAAATAGAAAATTTGACAGACCAATTATCAGCAATGAAATTGAATGAATAATCAAAAAACTCCCAACAAACAAAAGTCCAGGACTACATGGCCTCACAGGTGAATTCTACCAAACATTTAAAGAAGAGTTAATACCTATTTTTCTCAAACTATTCCAAAAAATAGAAGAGAAAGGAAAACTTCCAAATTCATTCGACAAGGCCTGAATGACCATGATACCAAAACCAGACAAAGGCACCAAAAAGAAGGACAACTACAGGCCAATATCTCTGATGAACATATATGTAAAAATCCTCAACAAAGTATTAGTAAACTAAATCCAACACTAAAAATCTTTCACCATGATCAAGTGAGATTTATTCCCAGGATGTAAGAGTGGTTCAATATTTGTAAAACAATCAATGTGATACATCACATCAATAAGAGAAAGGATAAAAACCATAGAATCATTTCAACAGATGCAGAAAAAGCATTTGACAAAGTACAATATACATTCACGATAAAAACTCTCAACAAACTAGGTTTAGAAGGAACATAACCCAACATAATAAAGGCCTTATATGAAAACCCACAGTGAACATTATACTCAATGGGAAAAACTGAGAGCTTTCCCCCTAAGATCAGGAGCAAGACAAGTACGTCCATTCTCACCACTTTTATTCAACAAAGTACTGGGAGTTCTAGATGCAGCAATTAGACAACAAAAACAAAAAAAATTAAAAGCATCTAAATTAGTAAGGAAGAAGTAAAACTTTTCACTATTGACAGAGGACATAATACTCTATATAGAAAACCCTAAAGACTCTATCAGAAAACTACTGCTAGAACTGATAAATAAATTCAGTAAGGTCGCAGGATACAAAATTAATGTACAGAAATTTTTGGCATTTCTATACACTAATAATGAAGCAACAGGAAGAGAAATTAAGAAAGTAATCCCATTTACAATCATACCAAAAATAGTAAAATACCTAGGAATAAACTTATTCAATGAAGTGAAAGAGCTCTACTCTGTAAACTATAAAACACTGATGAAAGAAATCCAAGATAACATAAAGAAATGGAAAGATATTCCATGCTCATGAATTGGAAGAACAAATATCGTTACAATGTCCATACTACTCAAAGCAATCTACAGAGTTAATGCAATCCCTATTAAAATACCAACAGCATTTTTCATAGAACTAGAACAAATAATTCTAAAATGTGTATGGAACCATAAAAGACCCTGAATCAGGAATCACAATTCCTAATTTCAAGTTATACTAAAAAGCTGCAATAATCAGACAGTACGGTATGGGCACAAAAATGACACACAGAACAGAACAGAGAGCCCACAAATAAGTATATGGCCACAAGTGTATGGTCAATTGATCTTTGACAAAGGAGGCAAGAATATCCAATGGGAAAAAGACAATCTCTTCATCAAATGGTGTTGAAAAAATGGGACACTTGAATGCAAAAGAATGAAACTGGACCATTTTCTTACACCATACACAAAAATAAACTCCAAATGGATTAGAAACCTAAATGTGAGACCTGAAACCATAAAAATCCTAGAAGAGAGCACAGGTAGTAATTTCTCTGACATCAGCTGTAACAACATTTTTATAGATATGTCTCCTGAGGCAAGGGAAATAAAAGCAAAAATAAACTATTGGGACTACATCAAAATAAAAAACTTCTGCACAGTGAGGGAAAAAAATCAACAAAAAGACAACCTACTAAATTGGAGAAGATACTTTCAAATGAAGGGTTAGTATCCAAATATCCAATAAAGGGTTAGTGTCCAAAATATATAAAGATCTGAAACAACGCAAGGCCTACAAACTAATAATCTAATTTAAAAATGGGCAGAAGACACGAACAGACATTTCTCCAGAGAAGACATCCAAGCAGCCAACAGACATATGAAAAGATCCTCAACATCACTCATTATCAAGGAAATGCAAATCAAAACTACAATGAGATATCACCTCACAGCTGTCAGAATGGCTAAAATTAAAAACTTAAGAAATAAGTGTTTGTGAGGATGTGGAGAAACAAGAATCCTTATGCACCTTTGGTGGGAATGTAAACTGGTATAGCCTTTGTGGAAAACAGTATGGAGTTTCCTCAAAAAATTCAAAACAGAACTACCCTACAGCCCAGTAATCACACTAGTATTTACCCAATTAATACAAAAACCCTGATTTGAAAGGATATATGTACCACTATGTTTATTGCAGCATTATTTACAATAGCCCTTTGGAAGTAGCCAAGTGTCCATCCACAGAATGGATGAAGAAGATGTGTATAACAATATATATAACAGATATACATATGTATAACAGTATTATTTAGCCATAAAAAAGAACAAAGTCTTGCCATTTACAACAACATGGATGGAGATAGAGAGTATAATGCTAAGCGGAATAAGTCTGTCAGAGACAGACAAATACCATGTGATTGCACTCATATGCGGAATTTAAGAAACAAAACAAATGAGCAAAGGAAAAAAAAGAGAGAGAGAAACCAAGAAACAGACTCTTAACTATAGAGTAGAAACTAATGGTTCCCAGAAGGGAGGTGAGTGGGAGGATGGGTGAAATAGCTGATAGGTATTAAAGAGCACATTTATCATGAGGAGCACTGAGTAATATACAGAATTGTTGAATTACTGTATTGTGCACCTGAAACAAATATAACACTATGTTAACTCTACTGGAATTAAAATAAAAAAAAACTTTTAAAGCTACAGTCATCAAAACCAGTGTGGTTCTAGCATAAACATAGACAAACCATCAATGGAACAAAATTAAGAGCCCAGAAATAACCCCAAGGGTATATATATATATGGTCAACTAATATTTGATGAGGGAGCCAAAAATACGCAATGGAGAAAAGACAATCTCTTCAATAAATGGTGCTGTCATGGTTGGATATTCACACGTAAAGAATGAAACTGAACCCATACCTTACACCACTCACAGAAATTAACTCAAAATGGGGAGGGAGTATGAAGAAAGATAGTGAAAAGATACAAATTTCTAGATGTAAGATAAATAAAGACTAGGAATGTAATGTACAATATGATTACTATAGCTAACACTGCTTTATGATGTAGGAGAAATTCCTAAGAGAGTAAATCCTAAAAGTTATCATCACAAGGAGAAATTTTCTCATTTTTTCTTTCTTTTCTTTTTATTGTATGCATATGAGAAGCTGGATGTTAGCTGAACCTATAATGGTAATCATTCCACAATATATGTAAATCAAACCATCATGCTGCATGCCTTAAACTTAAGGCAGTGATGTATATCAATTATTTCTCAATAAAACTGGGAGGGAAAGTAGTATTTTTCTACCTAATTCATTTCCCCAAATCTGCTGGAGATTAGAGATGTTATTTATAAAGTCAGAAAAAGATTTATGAAAGTATTTTGAAGTCAGAAAAGACAAGGCAAAATTATTCACAAAGTTAAATATAATTGTATTATCCTATTTGTTCATGTATTTATTTAAAGTATTTATTGGTCTCCTATTATTTCCAAAGTGATGAAAGGACAAAAATTCTACAAAACAAAAGAGAAGAACACTTTCATACATCATAGAAGAAAAAAAGAATTACAGATAAAAATACGGTTGACCAAAATATCCTGCTGTAGATGAGTAGATGAAGTCCTTCGCTCTGAAAAGATATGCCTTTTTTTCAGTGAAATATTTTTTTCAATTTATTAAAATGCTAATAAAAATATTTCAGGATGGAGCTAGCAATATATCTACAGCGATATAGGGTTCAGCACTGTGAAAAGCTCTGGTGGCCTCAGAATGAAAATGGAAATATCCAAGCAACAATTTCTTGGCAACATGGTATTTATGTCAGAGAATTTACAGAATAAAATTTTTGTGCATATATAGCAAGCACAAAACATACCAAAGGCAGCTCTTGTTCAGTGGACCTCTTTTGAAACGTTGGCATTAGTAGAGGACAGTATGTAATAAAAATTATATTTTGCACTGAGTGGAATATGCACTACTGTGTAGTAACTTGGTTCATTACATTCAAACTCAAAGCATTCAAAACAAGATACCAACTTGCAGTGTTGCAAAATATCAACAAGAATACATATAATTTTATGTAAGCAGGTATAGAGATATGACTCTTTTATTTTTTTGAAGATTTTATTTATTTATTTGACAGAGAGAGAAAGAGAGATCTCAAGTAGGCAGAGCGGCAGGCAAAGGGAGAGGGAGAAGCAGGCTCCCTGGCTGAGCATGGAGCCCGATGCGGAGCTTGATCCCAGAACCTTGGGATCACGACTGGAGCCGAAGGCAGAGGCTTAACCGACTGAGCCACCCAGGCGCCCCTTAAGCTCCCGGTTGGGCTCCCTCCGTTGGACTCCCTGCTCGGCGGGAAGCCCACTTCTCCCTCTCCCACTCCCCCTGCTTGTGTTCCCTCTCTCGCTGTCTCTCTGTCAAATAAATAAATAAAATCTTTAAAATAAAATTTAAAAAAAGATTTTACTTATTTGAGAGAGAGAGAACACAAGCTGGGTAGAAAGGCAGAGGGAGAGGGAGAAGGAGAAAGACTCCCTGATGAGCAGGGAGCCCCATGTGGGGCTCGATTCCAGGACCCTGGGATCGTGACCTGAGCCGAAGGCAGATGCTTAACGACTGAGCCACCCAGGCGCCCCTTAATCAATATTAAGGCAGCTATACACACTATAAACTTATGACCACAGACATACTTCTTGACAGAATGTTTCCCAGTGGAGCACCTTAAAAGTCATTTTCTGAATTAAACATGCCATTGTTTTCCTAATAAAAGTAATAGAGCAAGGAAAAGACATTTAAGTATATTTAGAAGGAGAATCCCTGGAGGAAAAGAGAACCCTTGTAAGTTAAAAGGCAGGAAATAGTCTCAGATTGCTGGTCTTCAGAAGGCTTCCATCTATCCTTCTTAGCACTAGGATAAGAACCATCCAGATCCGTGGGTTTAAAAATAACTGTTTAAATCTTTGATGTCTATTAATGAGGGGATCCACTTATTTGCATTATCAGAAGAAGCACCTGTTGGGAATAAATAGGTACACAGTCATATTCTAAACCATTTCAAGCTTTTTAGGCTCATAAAGTTATAAACATATTTATTTCATTCTAATAATTGGAACCCAGTTCTTTTCTCAGAAATAGTAAGTAGCTATATGTTGGAGATAGAATTATATTTGCATTAAGAAATATATCATGATTTTTAAAATAGGTAACTGCAAATATCCATTTTCAAACATACACAAAAATAATCTGCTCTCCAGAGTCCAGTATTTTTTGATATCTCTTGTGTCTAACAGTGCCTAGTAAATTAGGTATTAGAGTCATCTTAGCCATTTGCCAACTAGGCAGATTATTAATAAATGTTTTATATGTCATTATCCTTCCTTTGTGGCATATTTCCTTCTGAGAAGGAACAATATTACTCATACCTAGGAAAAGGAACTAATTTTTTTTCTTATTGCATGTTTTAACTCTTTGTATGTTTTATTTACCATGTTAAACAAGTTCTAAGCTACTTCCTGCTTCCAAGGAAGTTTGGTACCTTTGGAATCATCACAGACCTTTTGTGTTTCTCGGGTACCATTTAAAACTCACTATTTTGTAATTAATTTTGAGAGTTTCTTAATAAGTGGTTCTAAGTGCCTAATTCCTCTTCCCATTAGAGTCATTGACTAGGGAAGAAAGCATATCAAAATACAGAATACCTGAAGTGGTCTTTGGTTTGTGTGGATACTAGCATAAGTGATATATTATTATACATGAATGTACATGCATAGTTATCTGAAATATTAATAGCCTGATAATAATAATGATTTTGTACATTAGAATATCTATAGCATGAATTTCACTATTTTTTTGTAATACTTCACTATATTCAGTCTTGAACAATTGGTTCTAACCTCTTTGGTTAGATTATTTATAAGTTTCAACAGACAGATGCCACACTGAACTGAACATTATTAGTAGGGAAGTAGTCCGTAGCCCTGACTTTGAAGTTATAGTTGCCCAAAGGCAAAGTCTCTGTGGCATAACCAATCAGTGGGCAGTGCACAGCTGAGCTAGATAACTATTTTGGCGTCTGCATCTAGTACTAAGACCAAATGACTCCCCATTTTTAGAGAAAACACGGAACATTCTTTCACAAGCCATTTTAATACATTTGGATTCATGAGGTTTACTATTGGTAAGGGATCTTAGGGATGTAAATAATTGGCCTAAGTTTATCCCTATAAGCAATAGAGCACACCCATTAATAGCAGAGCTATTGTTAAAACTCTGGTCTCTGGTCTTCCGATCCAGTAGGGTTTTCCCTGCTATCTCATCTGGTACGGTTTATCTTACATATTTTGACTTGTTTCTAGGCGTACCAGCTCTGCAATTCCAGGCATGTGAAAATCATGATGTAATTTTTCATAAACAAGCTAGAGTTGGGGGATTGGGGAAAATGATGGCATATAATCAAAATTTACATGAGTTTAAAGAGAATTTCCAGAAGGTAACTGGCTAGAACTTGTCAGATTATTGTTTTCCAAAAATGTCACAAACATACATCATGAATGTTCATAATGGGACTGAATTACATACTTCAAAATGGTTAAAATAGCAAATTTTATAACATGTGTATTTTACCACAATAAAAAAAAAATTAATGCCAGGATGCCCGGGTGGCTCAGTCAGTTAAGTGTCTGCCTTCAGCTCAGGTCATGATCCCAGGGTCCCGGGATCAAGCCCAGCTTTGGGCTCCCCGCACAGGCAAGAGCCTGCTTCTCCCTGTCTCTCTCTGCTGCTCCCCTGCTTGTGCTCTCTCGCTTTCTGTCAAATAAATAAATAAAATATTTTTTAAAAAGAGTGTGTGTTGTCAGTACTATTCCCCACCTAAAATATCTTCCCTCCAGTTGTTCAATATTTTCAATTCCACGGGTGAGTTCCATGTCCCCCATGACATTTTTTCCAATAGCCCTAGTTTCTGCTATAACATGTTCATCTAAGCCCCTACATTATTTATGTCCACTTAATAGTATCATAATTTTAATACTTATTAAATATTTCCATTTGTTTTTATGAATTTTATCACTGAATAATTATAAGCTCTCTGACAGGAGACAATATGTGTTATATTTCTTGGAATATCCACAGACTCTCACTAGGATGGGTTAGCCTGGTGATGGGTATTAAAGAAGGCACGTTCTGCATGGAGCCCTGGGTGTTATATGCAAACAATGAATCATGGAACAGTACATCAGAAACTAATGATGTAATGTATGGTGATTAACATAACAATAATAATAAAAGGACTGTCCATCATAAAGTTAGTAAGGACTAAACAAATGATTCTATTTTTTAAGATTTATTTATTTATTTTAGAGAGAGAGAGAGAGAGCATGAGCGAGCAGGGGTAGGGGCAGAGGGAGGCAGAGAATCCTGAAGCCGACTCCGCCAAGCACAGAGCCCATAGAGGGACTCCATCCCAGGACATTGGGGCCTGAGCTGATATTAAGAGTCAGCCACTCAATTGACTGAGCCACCCAGGTGACCCTAAAACAAATGACTCTAGAAATCAACATGTCATCCAGCAATAAGGTTTAGCTCATTCTACTGTGAGAATTATTAGCATGGACTTTGGTGTCTGGTTGGGTCAAATGTTTGCTCATTTATTCTTTTATTCATTCACACTAATTACAACATCTAGTATGTATCAGGCACTCTGCTAGGTGTTACTAAACATAGACATAAGTAAGACGATCTGTCCTCAAGTTGCTCAAATCTTAGGAGGAGAGAAAAACTGTAAACAAATAACTATATTTCAATGTGGTATGTATTAGGTATGGAGTTTTTTTTGGTTGGAGAAATGTCAATGACTCCTTAAAATTGTAGGCTCTGTAGTGAAAGATGGGTACAGATACTCCTACCACTTAGTTAATTGTGCTTTGAAGGAACACAACTTCTCTAACATTTCAGCTTCCTCCCCTGTACAGTGGGCATGAAAATAGTACCCATCTCAGTGGTACTGTGACGATCGAATGAAATGATGTGTGTGTCATGCTTAGCACTATGCTTCACACATTGTAAATACCCGATACATATTAGCCCCTTTTTCTGCCTTAGCATATGATCCTGAAACAAAACTAGCTCTGTTTTCTGCAGTCTGGAATCAGGTGTGTATGGGCATGCATGAGGGAGTGTGTGTGTGTGTGTGTGTGTGTGTGTGTGTGTGTGTGTGTGTGTACTAGACAATCAATTGTTTTTACACTATCTCTAAGCACATTTGGGATTTACTACATCACAGGAGCATTCCAACTCACTGGGATTTCTCTTTTTCTGGGGAGAGCCAAATACACAAATATGGACTTTGAATATATATATATATATATATATGAGGGTAAATGCATGATCTAGGTTGTATCAATTGGATTCTTTCCCTGGAGAATTTGATCATTAAAATGAAGACACAGAAAAATGGAAGGTCTTTGAAACTAAGAATCCCTAACGGCAAAACTTTTGAGTGACTATCCCTGAATTGCCCCAAGTGCTACCCTTCTGGAGGTTTGAGTGTTCATCAGGTCTTTTGATTCTATTAGCTACGACAGCATTCTTCCAATAAACCCCCTCTTCATTTCAGTTACCAGAGTCAGCAACTGTTACTTGAAAGTAAGCAAACCAACAAAAAACTTAATACTGGAAAAGCATTCTGCTTTTGCTAGTATTGACCAGATGGTTTCTTTTCCCACCAAAACCTGTGAGAATCTCCCTGAATATGGTCTAATCAATTATTCTATGCAATTGCTCTCAAACAAAATTTTAAAGAGTAAATGGAAAAACGTGTCGTTCATTTCAAATTATTTGCCTTCGACCATGGCTTTTACTGACGTCTAAGACTTAAGGTGAGTCACTTCTCCATCCATTTCTCTTCTCCATCAGTCAAGAGAAACAGTGATATTTCTCTTACTTAACTCATAACCCACATATGAATTTCAAAAAGAGAACCAACTCTGAGTTTATTGTTAGAACTTAAGGCCTCTATTCCCTTCTATAGAAGGGGAGGTGTTTGGACTATATAGTCTCTAGGGGACCTGCATTGGTCACATTGATCAACAGAACACAGAAGAAATATTAATAGGATATAGAAAAGATTACTCATGTAAGAAATGCAAAGACATTTCATTTTTTTCAAATATCCTAAATATTCAGGGATGAAGGAGAAAAATATCCATGTAATAATACAGACTTAATACTGCATGACTAAAAGATGTATGCAGCATTTTTTAAAAGTCCTATCTACTTAATATTATATGATGAAACAATGTTTGATTTACCTTTAACTTCTGACTAGAGCTGTTGAGGCAGTTGCTCCAAATGTTGTAACATATTAAACAGCAGTGTCGACAAACTTTTTTTTTTAAAGGAAAAAAGGAGACAGACCTTATGTCTTAAGAGACATTTATGTTCATTTTCCCACATCTTTTAAAAGTTTACTACTCTTACTTAACTCATCTTGAGATGTTAGAGGTTCTCAAATATGTGTGGTTCAGAATTTTGCATTTGGTGGTCCTAGTTAAACCCCAGACAAAAGCAATCCCTATAATACAACTGATACTTCATAAGACTCACAGGACTCAATTAGCATAGAATCCGAATTGCCTCTTACTCTGGGGAAAGGGGCAGAATTCCAATCATTTAGATGATGGGAACACAAATAAAAAAAAAATTGGTACACAATTAGGTTTTTTAATTAATTTCAGGAATGACAGATAGACACAATCCTTATTTTCTGAAAGTGTAGTTTGTTATTACAAATTCTATATAAAGCAAACTATAACCTAATAAGCTAATATATATTGACATGTACACGTACAAAATTTTAACATAATGATTGTATGTGTGCATATAAGGATTGTATATGTATAAGAGTTTTTGTTTATATATGTATATTTGTGTATACATATATATCTATTTATAAATTAAAACTGGAAAAGTAACTTTTCTCATAAATAAGATACAAAATTTATTATCTAGAACTCAACTTCTAGATAACTTTTTTCCTAGTTATATTCTCACCCCAGAGTAATGTATTATACATATTTAATTATTTCAAATTATTTGAAATTATTTGAACCCCCCAAAGTATAAATGGGATTTTGTTATGTTTTGTTTTGTTTTGTTTCTTCCTGTGCTGTGGTTGGTGGGATGCAGGGGCAGGGTGGGAGAACGGGATGTTATCATATAATGGAAACTAAGTTTCTGGAGTTGTGGCATACTTGTGGTTATCAAAGAGCCAAATTTTGCTTTTCATTTCAAATCATAAAAGTCTCTTTTATAGCCCACTATTTCTCCATTATAAATTGATCACTTAAACTGGCAAATGCAAAATCACCCTTTGTATGCTTATGATAAGGCTTGCAAGCCTCCTCCAAATACACATGCAGTGCTGAAGAAGGAGTCACTCACTGCTCTTTCCTAGGAACCAAAAATCCTGTTTGTCCCAGGAGAATTAGTAGAAACAAAGATCATTTGGAGCCTAATATATGTCTTATATTCAACCATAAAAACATTTATCCTCTTTTGCAACTGCATTTCTCTTTTTTGTGAAATCATTCTGTAAGGCTGTGCTAGTCTGGTGTTTACAGTTTGGTTTATTTTTTCACTTTAAAACAAGGCAGTCAGCCAACTTTAAACACTGTCTACTTCTAGCCAATTGTCCTTTTCTCTCTGTCAACATTTTTGTTAAAGGAAAAGAGCATGAGTAAATGCAATGTTTCCAACACCTTTAAAAAAGGAACTGCGAGACTCAGTCAAGTCAAGCCCCAGAGAAATTCTATTGAGATGGTGGCAACGTCTAGTAGGTAATCACTATACGTCATTTTCTGGAATGGTGCTCCCCCAATTCTTACTGTTTTTGCTATATTTTTGGTTGCTGACTTGACCCTATATGCAGCTTTGAACTGAAAATAGGTCAAGGCCATGGCCATTTATTCATTAATTATTTTAGATGCAAATTACTAAACACTCAAAAAACAGCCATTATTATTTTGATAGGCACTAAGTCCTTTACAATGCATAATCTTACTTAATTCTCACAACAACCCATTCAGGGTAATACTATTATTTTTTCTTTTACAATGAAGAAATTGGGGCTCTGGGAGATTAAGTATCTTGTGTAAAGTAATTACTAGCTATTGAGTGGCATCACTGCCAAAAGTACAACCACGCTGCCTAAGTCATGCACTTAACTAATACACCATGCGTGTACTGAGTACACGTATTTTAGATGTAGCTTTGGAAATACATATGTATGTATACATGTAATATGTATGTATGTATCTAGCTATGCATAGATGCATGCACGCATGTATCTATGCATATATTTTGATATTTATTTGCATTGCCAGCTTACAATCTATACAGAAAAAGAGTAGAACACTATATAATCAGGGGAGTACATAATTGTCAAATAATAGTACAAAGCAGTGCTTTAAAAATATTTTTCCAGCAAGACATTATCTGCAAAACATACTCTCAACCAACAGACTTTAGCTTAGATAAAAATGAGCCCAAATAATATCTAATTCTAGTTTGGTGGCTTTAAGTTCATCTCCTTTCCTACCTAAGAAAACAAAGGAAGGCAAGTACAAAACATTGGCATTAAAATGTGAATTGATTAATTCACTTATCTATTCAAATATTTTTCCAAGAGAAATGATGAAGAAAAATAAAAGTCAAGACCCCTGTCTTCATGGAGTTTACTGTCTAGTGGAAGAGACAGACATTAATCAAATAACCTTATATATAAAATTTAAGCCAACGTCACTGCTATAAAAGAAGTGCTATGAAGACATAAACTAGAGGCATTTGTCAGGAATATCAACCAAGTTTCCCTTGATGTAGCAATACTTGATTATAGATTGGAAAAATGAGGAAGAAAAGGTAGTAGAATGTGCTCCAGAGAGAGACAATAGGTTGTTCAAGGACTCTGGTGGAAAGAAGCTAAACTAATGAGAAGCATAGAAGATCATGTGGCTGAGAGGGAGTCAGGTTTAAGTGGGACAATTGGAGGGGGAATGATAAAGAGCACAGTATGAGATAAGGCAAGAGGTAGGTGGGGTAGCTACCAATTTGTTCTAATTCATAAAAACATCAGTAAAATTAGTCGAAATAGCTATTACATACAAACATGTAACTGATTTTATTACAACATACAAGTTGGGTACTATTACTATAAATAATGGTTTCATCAGAATGCAGAGAAAGGGAATGCACCAAGGATCTCAGTAGAAGGGGATATTTTCGTGAAGAGGGTGGGACTTCATTAGCCTTAAAATGATGGGTATCAATTAGACAGATGAAGAAGAGGAGAAAAGTAGGGAACCAAAAATGGAGCAAGACATACGAGTAGTCATTGACCTAATGGAATCCTGACAACTCAGTGCCTTTACTCAGAATGGACCTGTGCTTTCTCATTCTGGCAAATGCCTATTTGAATGGTGTTGAAACGCTAGTCTACAGCTCCCTTTGTTCATGTTTCATCTTTTGGACGACTTGCATCAGCTTATTATATTAGTTCTAGACAAAATCCTGGATGCTAGCTTCATCTACTGAACAGGTCCAATGGTCTATGTATATGTGGGCAGAGGGGCTTAGGAAAAGAAAAGTTCAAACTCAAATGGATCTTCTCCTTGTACCTGTCAGTAGAGTGCTACTTTCCAGTTGGGGGCACGAAACTGATGGGCTCTAGAGGTGAAGATGAAGGGACAATACAAACGAGCAACGGTAGAGGACTACATATTTTAAGCCACTCTGCTCAGCGTCTGTGCCATACAGACATCCAGCCATCCCAAAACGGCATGCTGTTTCGTAGTATGACAGAATAAAGCTTCTATCTAAAAAGCTTGGCTATCAAGTTCACAACTATCATATATACTCTCGACTCTACAAAATTGTTTTCAACTCCATGCATAATCAGCCTTAAGAAGCTATTTATTATATGACATTTTATGTAAAATTGTGAAAATGATAATGTACAAAAATACCTTACTCTAG
Organism: Zalophus californianus; assembly: GCF_009762305.2. Lineage (NCBI taxonomy): Eukaryota > Metazoa > Chordata > Mammalia > Carnivora > Otariidae > Zalophus > Zalophus californianus. The sequence goes on from NC_045598.1 coordinate 130,684,626, forward strand.
AATGTGCAGAATAATTTTTATAGCCAATGAAAAGAAAAACAATATCTTTTTAATTTCATTCTCCTATATCGAAGATATATAATAATCATTTGTAATTAAAAAGAAAAATAAAAGAAAATCTATGCTTAGCAATAGGGGACTGGTTTAAAAAATTATAGTTCATCCATACAATGGAATATTCTGTAATGGCTACAAAGAATGAAGTACACATTTATGTGTTGACTTGGAACTAGCAAAACAGACTGTTTAGTTAAAAAATCAAGATCCATAATAATATGTGTAGTTTGGGCCAAAGTTAGGTATATGTATATGAATGAAAATGTTCTTAAAAGGTAAAGAAGAACCAGTTAAGGGGTTGTGTCTGGGGAGTGGGACTGGAGGTCTAGAGCGAAAGGAAGATTTGCTTTTCACTGATCTACAGTTTTGTTTGAATATTTTTAAAACATGTGCATATGCTTTTTTGTAATAATAAAAATAAACAAAACTTAGTTCCAAACATTAACTATTTATTATAAAGACCTAGGCAAAAAAATAATGTAAAACCAGAAAGATCTAGGCAGTAAACCATAGTGAACTTTCTTTTATTACATTTTGCTTCCTAATCTGTCCCGAAGTCTAATGCTATGGACTCAAAATAAGCACAACAGTATAACTGTTGGCAAGCAAGATAAAAGCTTTGGTTCCTCCTCCAATTTCTTTCCATGGCCATTAAATTCCTCCTCTCCAGTTTACATAGCTGAGCAAATGGTTAGAGATTGAAGATTTTTTTATAAACAAAAATCTCTGCTGGCTACAATTTTCATTTGCTTATTTTATTACTCAGTCTACCCTGAAATAGAACCTCAAATTATTACCCATTTTGTTGTTGATATAACTAAAAGCAAATTTCAAACCAATACACAAATTCTTGAAGACTTTTTAGTCTTCACTAGATATGCTTCTAAGAGTCATGGGATATTTAAAAATTTGATTTCCCAATATTAAATAGCCATTCAATAGAATGACTACATCAAATTATCTTAGTCTTTCCAAGTCATGATTCACCTGAAACTCTTATCCAAAACTTCATGGGTTATAAACTGGCATTGGCTCAGTTGATTTTATAAACAACTTTGAATTTTTTAAATAATCTGAATTTCTGTTCCTCATTTCCTACTCCCAACTCCAATAACTCATGCCCATTTTAACTGTGTGATGTTCTTACAAATCACAACATTCTTTGCATTATCTGTTGGTCTTAAAGAGTACAGAACCTAGAAAAATTTTACAAAATTCTATTCTTCTGGGACAGACATGACAAAAATCCAAAAGTGCTTGTTCCTTTAAATCACCATGATCTTCCTATAATCTAGATAAATTCTTTTTTTTTCTAAGATTTTATTTGTTTACTTGACAGACAGTGAGAGGGAGGAGAAAGAGAGAGCACAAGCACAGAGATGGAGAAGCACACTCCCCACTGAGCAGAGAGCCTGACATGGGGCTCTATCCTAGGGCTCCTGAGATCATGACCTGAGCCGAAGGCAGACATTTAAACAACTCAGTCACTTAGGTGCCCCAATCTAGATAAATTCTGATGAAGAGTGAACTGTACCCAATTCTCTAGCTACATTATCAAAGAACAGCAACATAAGTGTATTCATTTCTCAAAATTGGTTGAACTATACACTTAACATTTGCACCTATTCTGAAAATGAAATTTAGAAACTAATTCCATTTACAACAGCATTAAGAAAGAATAAAATATCTAGAAATAAATTTAACCAAGGAAGGCAAATCTTGTTTGCTGAAGAGCACAAAAGATTGCTGGAAGAAATTAGAGAGCTAAATACACGTAAAGACATTCCACATTCATAGATTGGAAGATTAATTATTGTTAAAATGGTAGTACTTCCCAAATTGATCTTCAATTCAATGAATTCCCTGCCAAAATCCTGTCTTTTTTATAGAAATGGACAAGCTGATCCTAAAATCATATGGAAATGTAAGTGATCCAGAATAGCCAAAACAATCTTGGGAGAGAAGAACAAAATTGTAGGACTCATAGTTCCTGATTTCAATACTTTTTATAAAGCTACAGTAGCTGAAACAATGTGGCACTAACAAAGAGTAGGCATATAGATCAATGCAATAGAACTGTGAATCCAAAAATAAACCCATACATCTATGATCAAATGATTTCCAAAGAGTGCCAAGAAAAATCAGTAAGAGAAGAACAGTCTTTCAACAAATGGTGCTGAGACAACGGAATATCCACATGCAAAAGAAAGAAGCTAGAGCCCTATCACACAGTATAATGAACAATTCACTTAAAGTGAATCAAAGAGCTAAATGTGAGAACTAAAATTATGAAACTAAAAATAAAATAGGAGTAAACCTTCATGATCTTGGGTTAGCCAAAGATTTCTTAGATACAATATCAAAAACACAAAAATAACAGAAAAAATAAATTGGATTATCAAAATTAAAAACTTTTATGTTTTAAAGTGCATCATCAAGAAAGTGAAAAGACAACCCACAGAACAGGAGAAAATATTTGCAAGTCATATATCTGACAAGGGACTTATACCTAGACTATATAAAAAAACTGCTATAATGCAACAATAAAAAGACAAATAATCCAATTCAAAAAGAGCCAGGAATCTGAGTAGACATTTCTCCAAGAAAATACAATACATGAATAGCCAATAAGCTCATGAAAAGATGCTCAATGTCTTTAGCCATTATGGAAATGTAAATCAAAATGATGATGAGATACCACTTCACTAGCACTAGTGTGGCTACAATAAAAAAATTAAAAAAGGGAGGTTGAGAGAGAGAGAGAGAGAGGAAAAGAACAAGTGTTGATGAGGATGTGGAGAAACTGGAACTCCTGTATATTGCTGGTGGGATTGTAAAATAATGTAGCTGCTGTGGAAAATAGTTTGGTCTTTCTTCAAAAAATTAAAGACAAAAATATAAATATATACCTAGGAGCATTTCCTCTCCTAGGTATATACCAAGACAAATGAAAACATGTTTACATAAAAACTTGTAAAAGAATGTTCATAGCAGAATTATAGTAGCCAAAAAAGTAAAAACAACCCAAACTGATGAATGAATAAGTAAGAGGTGGTATACCCATACACTGGAGTATAATTAGGCCATGGAAAGGAATGAGTACTAATACATGTCACAACATGGATACACCTTGAAGACATTATGCTAAATAAATAAACATGAAAGGTCACATACTGTATGATTCTATTTATACGAAATGTCCAGAAAGGGTAAGTCCAAGGAAACAAAAGGTAGATAATTAGGGGTTGCCAAGGACTGGAGGAGGGAGGAACTGGGTGTGACTGCTAATAATTCTGTGGTTATTTTTTGGGTGACCATAATATTTTAGTATTAGATAGTGGTGATAGTTGCACACGTTGTGAACATACTAAAAAACACTGAATTGTACACTTTAACATAGTTCAAATGGAGGGGAAAACAATTTGTGGATTTCACTCTTTGTGAATTATATCCTGATAAACCTAACATGAGGGAAAGAGAGGTCAGCAACAATTATTTTTAAGAACTTTTGAAAGACTGGTAAGATGAAGAAAGAATAGAAAAATATCAGCATCCAACTTTATAAATAGAGGTAGTCACAGACATTATTTGATAGAAATATACTAGTGCAAATCTATCACTGATACTGAATAGAGACAACACAGTTAGTGATAGTCCAATAAAGCCATCTCCATAAACAGAGAGGTGGGAAACAGCAAGGGGCTAGTACATTCATACTTTGTACAATAGTCACTTTAAGAAATGCTGTCCTTGTAGAACCCATGGCTGGGCTGAAAACGTTGGAAGTGAATGAAAGGGCTCCATAAAGATTAAGGTCTTACTCTGAAGACCTCTACCTATGAGCAGCCACTCAGCCAGAGAAGGCGCTAGCAAGAGAAATCCTGCCTGCATGCTGTGGACACCAGCCATAAAGACAGGAGTGCCTCTGGAGATCTTTCTCAAGTTATTGTGCACCAACCTAGAGGACACAGCAGCTGAACCCTTAGCATGTTCACAGTGAGGGGAGAGGAGGCACATGAGGACTTCCATGGAAAACCTACAGCTTAGTCACAGAGTCCTGGGTAGAGAAAAAAACAACAATACCACAATGAGGCACTTTATCATCAGATTGATCAAAAACCTGGGCATGGGTGTGTCGCTATTTTTCATTCATCCATTCAACAAATATTTACTGAGCCAATACCTTGAGAATACTTTCCTTATAAGAAAGTTCTCTTGGACTGGTTTGGGGACACTATTTTAGAGCATCTGAAATCTAGAATCCCACGGCACCAGCAACTATGTGCAGCCTCTGAGAAGTGAGGGGGAAGATACCCTATCACTCAACGGTGGATAGCATTTCCTGAGATACCTGAACACCACTCAGCTGTGCTTCCGTCTCTGCTCTTCCATTAATACCTGTCAGGGAGCTATGTGGGTGGACAAAAATTATTTCTATGTAAAATGTTTATTGTGTAATGGTCTGAATTTTCCACAAACAGTCTGAAGAGATGGGAAACAATGAACTGGAAGAGAATTATTTTTAACCTATTTTTCTAAATCTCTGATTCTTTAGAATCCCTGGTATTTCAAGAATTATATGCAGTCACTTACATTTTTCATTTCCTCATCTTATTTTCATTTCTTTCACTCTCAAAAAAAAAAAAAAAGAAAGAAAGAAAGAAAAACAAACAAACCCCGGTGCTTTACTCCTAAGTAAAGTTTATCCATAGGTATTGTTAAAGTTTCCTTAATTTTGTTTGTAATTCCTGTCTAATCTTGTACATTCCCAGGCTAAGAAAACCCAAAGCCATTTAATCATGACAGTTGTAATCAAGAGAAGAGACATCATTATTAAAATGTTCATTTACAGATGTGTGAAAAATGTAAATGGGGATTATCTGTTTATGACATGAGATTATCAGGATACAAAATGGGGCCAAACAAGGAACCTTTGTTTGCCTCTATACAGCAGTACAAAAGCAGTAACTTGGCTGAGAGCAGATGCTGTTTTTTATTCTCTTCACCTACTAAGTCACTTGTACACATGCATTGTCTTGAATCATTTCAACTAAATCTCATTGATTTGTCTGTAAAATTAGACAGATTCAGAGTAGCCTCCAAGCAATTTATTTACCTTCCAAAGTGAAAAAAAATGCAGGTGTCTTCAGCCAAAAAGTAAAAATCCCATGAATGCCTTTCTTGTTTTCAAACATGAGCTTAATTTCTCAATCTTGTGGAGTTCAAAATAATGCATGTCAATGGGTTTAGCACCAAGGAACTGAAACATTATACCTGATTCACCAAAAAATATCAATAGAAGGGAGAGTTTTGGTTCCAATTTTAAAAAGATCTTTAAGCAAAATATCCACCTGTTGAGAATATTCTAAAACAAACAGCAGTGTGTATATCTGCCCAATACAAATGAAAAGCTTTTGCCTTTATGTGTATATCAGCTTTAGAAGGTCTGAGGAAATATCTTTGAGGTAAAATGATTTTTTTCAATGGGTAAGACAAGATTTCTTTTTCTCTGATGAATGAACTTGCAAAAGCTAATGTCAAAAACTTGATTCAGAAAAGTTCTCGAAGCTCTAGTATTAAAACTAGATTTAAGTAAATATTAGGAAGCAAGTTAGGTATCTTTTGGGTTTTTTTTTTTAAGATTTGATTTATTTATTTGACAGAGAGAGAGGGAACAAGCTGGGGGAGCAGCAGGGAGGAGAAGCAGGCTCTTCAGAGCTGTGCAGGGAGCCTGATGCCGGGCCCGATCCCAGGACCCTGGGATCATGACCTAAGCCAAAGGCAGACGCTTAAGCGACTGAGCCACTCAGGTGCCCCAAAGTTAGATATCTATTGTAATGTTATGACATTAAATGGATATTTTAAGTACAAGAACATAAAAAAAGAAATTATACACAAACGAACAAAGAAAATGCATGGATTTTACTCTGTTGCTCTAGGAAAGCAAGAAAAAAAAATCATAGAAGTTACTAGCATATACAAAGTAAAGAACGTAAGAAACAATATAGCTAGGCATTAAAAGTTTTTTAATTTAAAACTCTGTAAGCATATGAGGTAGCAATGTATAAAATATATATTTGCATTTGCATAAACAGTTTTTTTAAAAAAATAGGAAACGTGCTAGCCAAAGTTGCCATCAATTTTGAAGATAAAAATCACTGAACAGAAGAGCATCTATGACACCATCGCCTACATGATACTGGGAATAATGATAACTTGTAGGGTGTTACATTGACTGCAAGAACCTATTTCTTGATTTTTTTCAGAATCAATCCACTAATCCTTCAAAAAAATATTTTCTGATTGCTTACTACCTGCCAGGACTCTGCAAGATGTCCTATATGGTATGGAATAAAAATGATACTGCCTTTGCCTTGTGGGGTCTATGCTTGGTTTCTACAAAACTGGGCTAATTCCCTTGACAGGATGAGTCCAATGTACAATTGCAAAGCAAGTGGATCAGCTAGAGTCCTCTGTTATATTCTGTCCCCTACTTTTCCTTAATCCAGCTGCGCAGGCCTGCAAATGGCCTGCAAATGATCAGCAGCATCAGTGGTTACTACAGGGGAAAATAGAGCCACGACAACTACAGTAGGATGGGATTTATCTTCTGATGGAGAACAAAAAAGGAGGAAGAGGAGGAAGGGGAGAGGAGCAGGAGAAGGGAAAAGAAGCAAGAAGAAGAAGAGAAAGAAAAAAGACAAGCTATTTTCGTGGGTGGTTTAGTCTCAGGCCTACCTGAAAACTAGTTAAGCCAAAGTTGCTTTGATTTCTCTAACTTTTCTGTTTAGGAAGAAGGTTGCTGCTGCTAAAGCATGCCTTGACCATCCCCGTCTCAGGGCCTTTGTCCCGGCTGTCCCGTTTTCCTGGAATGTCCTTCTCTCAGATAGCTACAAAGCTCACCCTCCCACCTTCTTCAAGACTTTGTTCCAATGCCATCTCACGCAAGCCCTACCCTGATCTCATTCTGTTTAAAACTTCAAAGTCCTCTGTACATGTGTTTGCCCATGTGTGTATCTGTGTGTGTGTGTGTGTGTGTGTGTGTGTGTGTGTGTGTATCTGTCTGTCTGAATCTGTGTGGGTTTTGGGGGGTTGATGGAAAGAATCTGATTAGATTCAATCACAAGAAGATTGACAACACTGGAGAAGAAATAAAAAGAAACTGAGCTGTGAATTGTCAAGAAACAGAAAAACACTTAGACTTTTTCTAATGTTTAGCAGTTTTTTTAAATATGCAAAATTCACTCACATTCTTTCCCCTTTAGTCTTCAGCAAATATTTAGAATAGACAAAAAGACTTTCTATGTGGCCTCTGGGGAAGCTGGGAAAACCCAGCAGGATGTGGGAAGAATATGACCATATCCCCAGTAGTGTCCATGGTGTATGTGTGTGTGCATTTTCCTGGGTATGCAAACATACAGGATAGAAGGCAAGAACTGAAAGTGGTGATGTAATGCATAAAAATGGGCCCAAATGCAAAGTTAACAAGAGCTTTTCCTTCATTGTGTCCTTACATTGACCCGCAAATACAACAGGAAGATTGCTTGTTGTTTCTCCTTCAAGCTGAGAAAATGAGTTTGGCTAAGCAAGGATGAGGTACTAGACCAGGGTTGAGGGAAAAAAGGCTGGATAAGGAACAAAATGAGAGGATGAATCGTTTCCTTGTGTCGTGGCACACAAGTTTAACAAAAAAGAGAAGAGTGTCTCAGCCACAGAATCCCCAAATTTCTGTGACTTCCACAGGGTCTTTCAAAGACATGCAGTGGCAGCTACTGAATTATACATGGGCCACACATATCAGTCAGCCGGTCGACTCCACTGGTCCAGGAAGGCAATGGGGCAGGTAACCCCTGCTATATGGACCAATGACCCCCAGCCACCCATCCCTGATGGGTAAAAGGAAAAGATTGATGCTTATCTCAGGAGAGTATTAGGAGATGAAGTTGAGGAAGGACTTTCTTATTTCCAAATAGTCATGTCCTGTGGAAAAAGATGACCTAAGAACAGAATATTGTGTTCAGAAAATTCCAAGAATCAGTTTTGCTGAAGTGTGCACCATACAAGAATGAGGAACAGGAAAACAAGTATCAAATTAGTCAATGAAAAAAAGAACACATGCTGACTGTAAAGTGCCAGGCAAATGTTACCTATTTATCACCTACCTCAAAGAGGGATTGTGAGGACCAAATGAACAAATGCACTGGCTATATGCTTTGGTTTTACCATTGGTCATGAGTTTGCTCTCAACTTGGATTCTTGTAATGAGGGAACTCCCAATCTAGGCACCAAGTGGGTCCAAGCATGGGGGTTGAAATCCCTGTGGGTCATCTGCCTGCTGTGGGTTGGGGAGGTAGGCACATGGGAAGGGTACAATGACTTCCCTATCCCTGGCCAAGATCTCCTACTTTCATTTTGCACTGGGCCCTGCAAATCATGTAGCTGGCCAGTACAGTGAACTGTAATGTAGAGAAATCCTCTCCAAAGGAAAGGATGAGTTATATTCATCCCATCACCCAGAAGGAAGCAGAACTCTTCTTAGGCTTCTGTAGGTTTTGAAGACCATATATTTCACAAATGCTTTCATTCATTTCTCAGGTGACATGAAACGTTAGCATGGTGCCCTGCAACCAGAGGGTGAGGTGGGCAGCCCAGCTGGAAAGCGTCTGGCACTAGAGGTATCTGTCATGGAGAAAGATGCTATGTGGAGTGTATGGCTGGCTTTAGCAGGAGAATCAGAGCATAGACTCCTAGGATTCTGGAGCAATACCAGGCCATCTGTAGTAGGGAATTATTACGTATCATTCAAAAAGCAGCCCCTGTGCCCTACTGGACCAGACAGAGACAAAGCATCTGACGATGGTGCCTTGCCTGTTGGTGCTCCAGAGCTTCTCCCAGATAACCACATGACAGTCTAGTCTGCCCATTGATGAGATGCCCTTACAAGACCTACATGCTTTGCTGCCCAGTAGCAAACACTGACTCTTCATTGCTACTGGATTGAAGACTCCTGGGAAATCATCACACCTCCCAGGGATGTATTATATCTTCGAGCACCAGGCATCATCCCACTGCCCACCACCACACCAACCCTGAGAAGCCTATCTTACCACACCCTCTTTCCATTTGCTGGCTGACAGTGCAGGCCTTGGCTACAGACTGACCTGTCCCAGGGGCACTAGAGGGTAGGGAACAGGTGCTGGGTTGGGAGCCATGCCTGTGAAATTCTTCATAGGCCACATGTAAGCAATATGCAAAGCTCTATGCCCCCTTCAGCAGCCTTCAACAGAGTGCCAAGCCCCTTAAACAGCCTCATGGTCATTTACAAGTGGAACTGCATTCCAAAGATAAAAATTGGGGGAGGATCTGACTGATTGACACACATTTCTATTCCAAACTGCTGTTGGTATATACTACATTCTGTGGATTTATTTTTGTGAATAAAAGTAGATGGAAAAACGCTTTTCAAATTTACACTTAGCAGTATTACAGAGAGCATCAAAATGTTTTCATCCCAACAAAGAATCATGTAAATTTTTTAAATGATCAAATATTTTACAATGAGCAAAACTGTGATTTTTCATAATAAAAATGTTGTTTTCATATTTGAAACATTTCCCTTTAGAGTGTCAAAAATAAATCTATATAAATACGAATAATGTGTTAATTCTAAAAGAGCTTGGCAATGGAGAAAAGTCATAGGTTGAGAATTTCAAATCCTCTATCCACCTAGTTTTCTCATTTCTCTGAGTCATGTAGGAAGAACTCTTAATCAAGAAGAGAACAGATTTTACAGAATAAAAGTACAAGTGAATAGAAAATTAAGCTGATGGGGGTGGGGGAAGAATTCACTGGTTTTAGAAGCAGCCATCCCAAGTTCTTAATTAGCCCTGGATAAATGGATTATGGTTTTTGTTTTTCTTTATATTGTATTTAAAAGTGTACTGGGTTTTAAATTAAAACCTGCAGAGTTATTCTCCTAATCCAATTACAGGGGGTTTCTCACTAATGTCCAAAGTCATCCTAAAGGCTCCGTGGATGAGTTCAGGGCTTTTATGAGTCTCAGGGAACAATATAGAAAATTGTGTTTGATGTGCCTTTTATTGAAAAAAGAGTCCACAGCTTTTGCCAACTTTTAAAGAGACCTGTGAAGTCCCTGCCCTCCCTCCAAAGATTAGGATCTCAGAAATAGAGTCGAATTAGTGAGAATGGTTTTGGGAGAATCGTGGTGGTATCGGGCTTCCTGGGTTGAGGGGTGGGGCCAAATCATCACAGCAAGTACCTTAACGCCTGCCATGGTTAAGACTTCCTACCAGGGTTTCAGACCTGGTATTGAGGCACCATGCCTGACTTGGAGAAATTCCCACTGCAACGGTGGAGGCAGAATAGGAACTCTAAAAGTGGAAAAAGTGTTATGCAAACACAGGCCTGGCTCTCAGAGGAGGTCTGGAGGCCTGGCTCTCCTTCTCCCCTGTCCCTAAAGGATGCGAGGGTGGGTACCCGGGTACACACATCTGCCCTGCAGACCCAAGCTCTCCCTCATGGGGGCTGTCTCAAAGTCATGCTGAGGGAAGGGGAGAAAGACTATAAATATTAGGGACTCCAAGTGTGGCAAGTCACTCACACTTCCCAAGTCAGCCTTATTGGTAATAAAGGTGCTATTTTATATCGTATCCGTCTGTGTGACTCCATGTCGCCTCTCAGGTAGTTCCAAGTTCAGGAATGGGGAATGAGGGATGACTCATTATTGTCCCTTAAATTCCCAGCAAGAGTTTCCTAGAAGCTAAATGATTTCATCACGATCACACACCAACTAGGTGGTTTGCCAGTGGTAACCACATTTTCCCAATTCCCTCCTTTTCAAAAAAAAAATTCGTTCCAGGAAACGATCTTAGAAATTCAAATGTATTATTAGGATAATGTGTCGATTATTTGAAGGGAGGACGAATACAGAAAATCTTCCCAGGTGTAGTTCCCATATTCTTTAAGAAGCAGCTCTGATTTCACTTTCTACATCAAGTCTAATTTAATTGCTGCACATTATTTAACATTCTTAGGCTTCATTTTCATGTAAAATGAGGAGTTCAAGCAGATGATCTCCAAAAACCTTCCCAGTAAATATTCTCTAAGTCTTTGAGCCCAAACCGTCTACAAAGATCTGGACTTTTCTTGTATTAGCTATCATACAATTACTACCTTATTCTCCACGGTCTTATTTTCTACCTATACCTATAATTTAAGCATTTTACTATAACATTATGCTGTATTACAGGTTCTTACCAGAGAATACCATTGGTGACCCTTTCTTTTATGCCCAACTCCTATCAAAAGCTCAAGATCTTTTGTTCATCTAAAAACATCATTAACACAGTAAAAAGGCTAGTTGTAGCCTGGGCCAAGGTACTTCTAATACATAAACCCAACAAAGGACTCATATTCAGAATATATAAAAAATTCCTACAAAGGATCAAGAAAAAGACAATCCAATTTTTTTTTCAGGGACTCTTCAGAGGAGAAACTCTTTTATTTATTTATTTATTTATTTACATTTTTTCTACAAAATTTATTTCAAAGAAACATACTACTGGTTCGATTCTTTAGTTATACACTGGGAAGTTTGCTTCAATATTTTTTTTTTTTTTTGATGTAGTGTTCCATGATTCATTGTTTGGGTATAACACCCAGTGCTCCATTCAGTACGTGCCCTTTTTAATACCCATCACCAGGCTAACCCATCCCCCCACCCCCTCCCCCTCTAGAACCCTCAGTTTGTTTCTCAGAGTCCATAGTCTCTCATGGTTCATCTCCCCCTCCGATTTCCCCCCCTTCATTTTTCCCTTCCTACTATCTTCTTCTTCTTCTTTTTTTAAACATATAATGTATTATTTCTTTCACAGGTACAGGTCTGTGATCCAACAGTCTTACACAATTCACAGTGCTCACCACAGCACATACGCTCCCCAAAAAGGCTATCCAATTTTTAAAAATAGACAAAAAGGCTAACCAAATGACAAACAGGCATAAGAAAAGGTACTCAACTCATCAAGGAAATACAAATTAAAATCATAATGAGATACCACTATATGCCACCGGAATTGCTAAAATGTTTAAAGATTAACACTAGCAAGGATTAGTGAAGCTGCAGAACAATTGGAAAACTCAGACATTGCTGGTGGAAATGTATACTGGTTTTGGAAAGCAGTCTAACAGTATCATTTAAATCTGAACACGCATTTGCTCTATGATCAGCCATCCCATTCCTGGAAGAAATGAGTGTGTATGTCCAGGAAAAGACACACACACACAAGGATTTTCATAGCTGTTTTATTCACAATAACCAAAGAAAGTGGGAAACAACCCAATATTCCAATATACATCAGTGAGATAAAAGACAAAGTGTGCTGTGTTTGTATAACAGAATACTGTATAGCAATGAAAAAAATGAACAATTGCTACACAAAAAAGGGGGGATGAATCTCATGGACATTTACATTGAGCGAGATTCAAAAGAATACATACTGTATGATTTCATTTATATGAAGCTCATGTAGAGGCACAACAAATCCACTGTGTTGTAAGTCAACGGTGAAGGGTAGTGACTGGGAAGGAGAATGAGGGAACTTCTGGGTTGCTAGAGCTGTCCTGAATCTTGATCTGGGTGATGGCTTTAAACAAATGTATGCAGATGTAAATAGTCATTGAACCATACACTTGAGATTTGATTTTAACACACTTTACCACCTGTATGTTGTACTTCAGCTTTAACAAGACAATTAAAAAAGCCCAGACTCAAAAAATGATATTCATGAGAATTAACCAAAGACTATGCCACCCTCTGCATTTTTTTTGGGGGGGGGGGTCTCAATTTTACTCTTGAGTGAAAGCAGATCTATGTACAATCCTTAAGCGTCCTGTGTACACTTGCCTCTAATTAGAAATTGACTGAACTGTGTTTTAGGATTATCTCCTATCTTATGCGGAGGGCTTTATATGAAACAAGGTCAAGTCTGATACCATTTTACTGAAGGATATGGTTTGAGGATATTTTCTGTCATATCTCCTTTATGGAGAAGCACCGGAGAGAATACTCTGGATGCTCAGGTCAGGAAAGCGGCTTCTCTTGAGCAACTGGTATGTTTTTATCTGATGGGTGCTATTAATCCTGTAGTTGAACTTCCTGGTGGTCAGAACAAAAAGGGGAAAACCCACATCCATTTGCTTGTCACTCTTTTCTGACTTTCCACCTACCTCTTGAGCCACTCTCTTTTAGAACTTTCTGGAATGTTTATTTTTGTTAACTACTTTTATTCCTGGCTTTATTTTGCCACTATACTTAGTTTCTTTACGCTTGAGTTTCTTTATATTTTCTCATCTTGTACTATTCATTACTGCACTATGTGATAACCACTACAAACGCTTTGCTTAAACCAAAATAGAGGACCAACAGGACATGATTAAATACCGTTCTGCTCACTAACCGTTTCACATAAGCCCATTTCTTCTCTTTAGCTACACTATAAGCTCCTCGGGTCTGGCCCACATGTGACTTTTTAAAGAGTCTCAGGTAGACAATAGGGGCAGAAGGAGCACCATTTGACTGCTTCTGTGCAATTAGAGCTAATGGCAATCTTTCAGATCATGTGATACAGAGCACGAACACATTTTCAAACCATGAAAGAACTCCTGCTCTAGGCCTGCAAAAACTTGCACACCATTTGGAAATTTGGGTTATTTTCATTATAATGTCATAGTGAGCAACACATATTTTAATCAACTTCAGTTGACAATGCTGCAACCACATCATAGTTGATGCTGATTCCAACCCATCTAAAGAATTACTTCCAGGTTTTAAGAACTGGCAGCTTAAGTAGGCCAGTTAGAAGCATGGCCTAGCCAGCTGCTTCCTGAGCCTGACTCTATAGGATCCAGGCCTTGTCATTAGAAAGATTTGGAGGACCAAGGTGCTAGGCCAAGTGTGATCTCTAGGACTGGATCCCAGGCCCTGGGGAGTAAGCAGCTCCCAGAGGCTACGCTTTTCTAAGCAATTTTCTAAACTACTGGCAAGAATTTAGCTTCTCTGCCCTTCAGCATAGTCAGCAAACAGCACCAAAGTTTTGCTTGGCACTTCCTTTTGACAACATCTTGCAGTTTACACAGCTGGCTCTCTATTATAGAAGTTGTGGGTGACCTTTAGTACATAATAATGCCTTCAACTTTTGAGAAGCTGGTTGCCATTTTTGCCCACTGACCACAAGACTTCCTGAAGGGAGATGATTCTCCACCATTAAAACGGACTGACAAGGTTTCTTGATTTGCTTAATTAAGTAACCATGGGGTAGCTAATGCTGAAATAGCCATTTCAGAATTAAACCTTATTGGTGCGTTGTGTTAATGTTATTCTACACAGTAAAAAGAACCATAAAAGCTTTCATCATTTATATTTTCAATGAGGTTATTAGAAAATTAGTTGTTTAGAAATAGATACTTTAAAAGATTGATTATAAATGTTGGGAATATTGGAGATGCCAATAAGAACATTTACAGAAAACAGAATTACTTTGAAAAAAGTATTTAAAGGGCTGATATATATACATATGAGACATTATATATATATATATATATATATATACACACACACACATATGCATATGTATACTGTTTATCATATGGAGTTGATCCTTGAACAATGCGGGGGTTTAGAGATACCCACCCTCCCATGCAGTCGAAAATCCACATGACTTTTGTCTCCCCAAAACTTAACTTCTAATAGCCCACTATTGACTGGAAGCCTAACTAATAACATAAGCAGTTGATTAACATGTATTTTCTATGTTATATGTATTTTATACTGTATTCTTACAGTAAAGTAAGTAAAAGAAAATGGTATTTAGAAAATACAAGAAAGAGAAAATACATTTATATTACTGCACTGTATTTATCCAAAAAATCTGCATATGAGTTAACCTGCACAGTCCAAACCCCTGTTATTCAAGAGTGAACTAAATAAATGAGAGAAGGGTATGATTTAGGGAGTTTACAAGATAAACCTTTGAGAAACTCTTGTGTAATTATGTTTTAAGACATGTTTTAAATAATCACAATAAAAAGTTTTTAAATTTTTAGGAAATAGCTTTGGAAGCAAAGATTAAGTGGAAAAGAATCCACAACTTGAAAAGCTATTTAGAAGAGAAGGTTGTAACCTGTGAAAACATAAAGATTTTTCACTGAAGAAGTGATTTGCATGCTGTAAAGAAGCACTGACCAGAAAGGAGGGTACAGAGAAAAGGAATGGGAATCATATGTGAAATTTAAGAAACAAAACAAAGGAGCAAAGGAAAAAAGAGAGAGGGAGAGAAACCACAAAACAGACTCTTAGCTATAGAGAACAAACTGATGGTTCCTAGAGGGGAGGTGGGTGGGGGGGATGGGTGACACACGTGATGGGGATTAAGGAGTGTACTTATCACGATGAGCACTGAGTAATGTATAGAATTGTAGAATCACTACATTGTACACCTGAAACTAATGTAACACTGTATGTTTACTGGAATTAAAATAAAACCAAAAAAAAAAAAAAAGAGGGAGAGAAAGAAAGGAATGAGGAGTTAAAATGTGTGAGGACGACTGGGCCTTCTTGGGGGGCAGGGCACATAAAGTAGGTCACACTACTGACACTCAAATAATTGGTGAATAAAATAATACTAGGTAGAGTCGCAAAATACCAGCTCAAATATTAGGCAAAATCTAAGCAGTCATCTGGTCCCATCTCTTTATTTTATAAAGCACCTATGGCCCAGTGGCCTCTGCAAGACTCTACCACTGATTAGTGGCCGTGGTGGGGCTAAAACCCAGGACTTCTGCTTCCTGGGTCACTACTTTCTGCGGGTCACTATGTTCTCTTCTTTATTTTTAAAAAAGCAGTAAGAGAAAAAAGGAAGAGTTGTTTGAGGAAGCTGAACTCTAGTTATTTGCAGGACCAGGAGGACATGAACTCTTCATTCTGATGGATAAGGCTCAAAGAGAAGAGAGTCCTTAATCAGAGACTAAAACAGGTTGTTACGGGCTGAACTGTATCCCCTTCCCACCTCCCCAATTTCACATACTGGAATCCTAAGGCCCAGTACTTCAGAGTGTGACTGTATTTGGAGACAGGATTTTTAAAGACATAATTAGGCTAAATGAGGTCATATGGAAGGGCCCCAATCCAATATGATTAGTGGCCTTATAAGACCAACAGATTAGAACACAGGCACAGAGGGAAGGCCATGTGAAGATTCGGGGAGAAGCCAGCCACCTACAAGCCAAGGAAAGTGGCCTCAGAAGAAACCAACCCCGCAGACACTTTGATCTTAGACATCCAGCCTCCAGAATTGTGGGAAAATAAATTTCTGTTGTTTCAATCACACAGTCTGTGGCACTTGGTTCTGGCAGCCTTGGTGAAATAATATACAAGAATTGCCACCTCTGCCCCTACAAGTCAGAATAACAGGTGCAATCCCAAATTCAGGTACATGGTTGTTACTAACAGTAGATGAAATTAGGAGATGTATGTGGTTTTCCTTGACTATTTAGCTTATTGAATACAGTGAGCCAATTTATACAATTATTTTAAATATTAAATATTAAAATATTAAAATTAAAATTTGCCTTTCTACTTAAGAAGCAAAGCTGACCCAAATGTACCCAGCGTCTATCTAGTTAATCCCAACCAGCATCCAGTGGGGGAAGGAACTACTGGACCTGGCTTCCTCTGGACGGATCAGCCTTGGAGGAACTATGATTCCCAAGCAGAATGGTAGACGGGTTTCAGTTCAAGTGTCAACTACAATCCATGGCAGTCGCTGATTGAAATGTCATGTCTAAAATGGATTCCAAGAGGGAGTCTAGGTTTAGGAATAGCATCTGCCCTGAGGTCTGCACCAGTAGCGGCCATGGGCAAAGGAGGGGTGATGGGAGCACATACGTCCCGGAGAGTGGAGCATCCAAACGCAGATCTGCTAAATAACTGCTAAGAAACTCGACCACCACCTTTTATGTTCAGTTATTTTTGAAAATCGTCTTAATGGACTAATAATGCATACAGCATATTTTCAATGGAATAAGAATATGGAGAGGAGATAGCAGCAGGAAGGGGCAGGAATCATCAGTCCCTGGCAGATGACATCCCCTGCCCGCAGAACGAAAGGTGTGACAGTACACCAACACACGCATGCGCGCGCCCACACACACGCCCACCCCTCTGCTCTATAGGAACAGCGGCACCCCTTCTGCTACCCAGTCTTACCCTTTCCTCACCACACTGCCTCCATGACTGAGGTACACTCGTAACGGCTCAGAGGCCTGGAATCATATTGGTACAGGTTATCAAGTAAATAGTAATATCACAGCCAGCGGTAAACAAACAGTAAAACTGTCCAGAGGAATTTGTACCTTTCTTACTACACAAAAAGACCACGAGAATTAACTACTAATAGACAAATGCGTCCTATGAGCTTTCTGCAATACTTATTCAATACTGCATGTAAAAATCACTTTACTCCCACTGGGGGGAGAAAAGTAGTTTCATTTTTTGGAACATTTTAAATATTGTGGGTTTCATTATATATTTTACATTCTATTTTTCCAGTTGAAACTTTCTGTAGTGGATTTCAAGAGGTTCATTTGTCTCCATAGGGCTGAACGAACTGGACCAATTACAGAAAATCTCAAAATAAAATTCAGTTTCCCTTTTTTTTTAAGATTTTATTTATTTATTTATTTATTTTATTTTAAGATTATTTATTGACACAGCGAGAGAGGGAACACAAGCAGGGGTAGTGGGAGAGGGAGAAGCAGGTTTCCCGCGGAGCAGGGAGCCCAATGCGGGGCTGGATCCCAGGACCCTGGGAACATGACCTGAACAGAAGGCAGACGCTTCACGACTGAGCCACATAGGCGCCCCCAGTTTCCCTTCTTTTAAGTTTCATTATAAATTATAATGATAGTATTGAGGCAGAATAGCTTTGCACATAATTTCAAAGCTTGGCTTTGTAGATCTGAAATTAGATAGTACTTCATTTCATAGATTCCAAACAAACCTCAGAAACAACAAAACTGTAAGACAACAACAAAAATATAAAAGCTGCTGGCTCCTAGCTTATAGAAAAGCTTTACACCTTAATGTTAATTCACTTCAGAGTTCTAGTTTGCTTATTTCTTTAGATTATACAACTTTTCCCTCATGTAATCAATGTGTTGTTATTTTAAGCAATTTCAACAATGTAACAACAATGCCATATTCTTTAAATGGAGATTCAATAATTGGTTACTAAGAAAATTCTTTTTACTTGTTCATTCCAATTATTCTTATGGCCTCAGCAATGTATACCCTAGCCAAAATCAGTATTCTTTCAAGTAAAGCACAGAGGCAAAAGAATTTTAAGAAAAGTAGACCATTAGCTTCAGTCACCATATAACATTTGTGAATAATTTGCTCGGTTTCAAAAAGTGCAAGAAAAATGCTGCACATTTGCAATCTGGTGAAAGGTAAATGAAGACAAGGCCTGGAGCAAGTCTTCCATGCCAAGGGCTAGAAACGAAGTGGATACGCAGCTGCTTTAAGTCAAGCATTTATAATCTCAAATATGTAGAAGGAAAACACCCTGTAAATAACAGAATTAAGCATGAGAAACACATATGTGAATATTTTTAAGCCAAATTCAATAAAATATTCATTAAACCAGTTAACAGACAAAAATCGAACCATAAGTTCTGAAATTTGCGTAAGGTTCATTCCATCTCTTAAGACCAAAGCAATAGAGTATTTACAAACACAGCAATAGCAAAATCCTAAGTAGTTTATGAATATTTTCTGTGCTTCTGGAAGATACCACAATACAGAACATACTTAGGCAAACCACTAACTCAAGGCTGATGACCTTGCAAATTTATACTTTTTTTTTTTTAAAGGAAATTGAGAAAAGCAAAGTACACACATTAGAGAGATAAACATTTGTGGTTCTCTAAAATTTACTGCTATAAAAGATAATTCTTTTCTGCAATAAAATGCCTGAAATCTTCAAAATTACTACCATAGTATGGCTACTACAAGGGTTTTTTCTTTTTCTTCCATAATAAAAATAACAGCTAACAAACTGTGGCAATAGCTCTGATTTGATGCAAAATTTATTTTGGGGGCCCAATAAAGTTTAGTTGTAGGAATACTGGAACTATTAGCTCTTAATTTTAGTTTTAAGTCAACATCTTATGGTGATTCTTTTTTCTTCTTTAACCTAATTAACTTCTCAGAAGTCCTCTATTTAAAAAATATCAATCAAAATGACAAACATAATTCAATAATTAGTGAATATGAGTGGCCCTCCCCAGTGAGCGGGCAGTATCTTACAGTTTCCTCCCAACTCCCACTGTGAGAGGGAATGCCCCACCAGAAGATCAACCCAGCAATGGTCCCACAAGCATTATGGGTACTTTGTTCACTGGATTATGGATTACAAAAAGTAAAGGTTTGTAATGGGTGAAAAGTGAATTATTATTACCCCTAAACATTGCTAAAACTCAAACCAAGATTTTTACGTGTTTAAGTTAAATTAACTTTAAAAAAAAAAACAACTCATGAATTGAGACACTATATCTATTTTTTTAATGTTTCGGTGAATGCTTTTCAAGAAGAGGCCATATAACTAAACTGCAATATGTAAAGGAAAGTCTGATAATCCCCAATTCCCATAAAACTCAACACCTGCAGCCTATGTAATAAATCAGTTTGTGAATCTAATTGCTCTTGTTCTGCATGCTTCCATGAGCCTGTACAGCTAAGCTAACACCATTGTCATAGCCTTAATCACAGCCAGGTTTATTTTTGTTGGCAGCCTTATGCAAATCATTGTATTATGGGTCTTTGCACTTAATTCGCTCAGATTATACCCTGATACCAAAAGCAGATTGTAAAACAAGAAGGGATCTTTGAATTGTTTAATTAACTATGAGTTGTAATTTCTATTTATATCTAACTGAAATGTTATAGCTCAAACTGTGTTAAATATTCATAGGAAAACAGATTATTCTGTTTCTAATTTAAAATACTTAAGCTTGCTGTAATTTAGAAGTTACAGTTACCCACAGAAAGAATATATCAGCATTTTTTCAATGTTTTAAGCCAATTTCTCTTATTCTGTGAACTAACCTCTGGAACTAAAATTCATCAACAAAACACTAATTTACTAAATGGTACCTTAGTGGCCTAAAAGAATTGCAGCAACTTCAAAATGGCCCCCAAATTCACCATCTGTCTTTAAATCTTTTACCACACAGTCTTTTCAGGGAACCACAGGGAAACCAATTGTATCAGTCAATTACCACCAATTATTGTTGGTCGATTAAATTCGCAAGAGCCAGAAAATCTGATATCTATCCCACATTGTTTACCTCTTTTACTTTTTCCAGCATGGTAAACTTTCTACAAAAGGAAAAAAAAAAAAGAGGTAGAAGGGTCACCAATTAAAATCTAATCACATTACAGTCTCTTGCCCATGAAGGAGCCATTGGATACTGGCACCAAAATATTCTTGTATTTAGAACAGAGTTACTTCCAAACTTTTCCTTTTACTATTGCGATCATCCTGGTCTCAGAATCATTGAGGCTATTGTTTTCATAACAACTGAGAAGTAGTGGGTAAAAAAGGAAGAAGAGTACAGATCTTCCTCAACTTAGGATGGGATTACTTCCCTATAAATCCATTGTAAATTGAAAATATCATAAGTCAAAAATGCATTCAATATACCTAACCTACCAAGCATCATAGCTTAGCCTAGCCTACCTCAAACACACTTATATTAACCTACAGTTGAGCCAAATCATCTAACACAAAGCTTATTTTGTAATGAAGTTTTGAATATCTCATGTAATTTATTGAATACTGTACTGAAAGTGGAAGACAGCATGGTTGTATGGGTACGGAATGGTTGGAAGCTTATCAGTTGTATACCCTCATGATTGCATGGCTGATCGGGAACCTCAGCTCACTACTACTGCCCAGCATCACAAGAAGAGTATCTACCACATACTGCTAGCCTGGGAAAAGATCAAAATTCAAATTATGGTTTCTACTTAATACATATTGCTTTCATATCATTATGAAGTAAAAAAAAAAAACTAAGTCAAACTATCATAAGTTGGGGGCCTTCTGCATAGGAAAACACCTCTATATTCATTCCAAGAACATTGACAATTCAGTGAACATAATGTTTATGAGCATTAGCTACCAAACCATACTCTGTCTACCAGACCACATGGCTGGAGAGGCTCAAGTCAGGAGCACTCTCAGGATCTCTTTAACATGTGAGCAGAGAAGAGCTCCAGAGACCATGCAAGTTGTCAGGGAAGACCTCTTATACCACTGGGCAATCAATCTCTGTATCTGTTAAAGCATATATAATCCATGTTTATGGTAGGAAGGTAGTGATAGGACTCAGAAGGTCACTTGAGTCAGTCATCAGAGACTACACTGGGGTCATGAGAAGAGCTGGAAAAATATGTCCAAAAAGAATGATCATTCATTAGACTCAAAATGTCCATCATCTTTATGCCATTGTTGAGCTGTGAACCGGAAGCATCCTTCTGATGAAAGCATCCATTATCCTCCCAAACAGGAACCAGGTTGTTGTTTGGACAAGTTTAATGTAGACAAAGACAGTATGTCTTCTGTCAGCTCTGGAAAGAAAAGCAGAATCTATACAGAATGTGTTGGGCCTCAAGGATACTGGAATACAATTTCAACCAGGATGTAGCTGTGGGGTGTGAGGCTGAAGACCCTCTGCCCAGGGATTTTCCTCATACTCTAAATAACATGCACCAGCACATATGGCCTAATTCAACTTTCAAAAGACTTACCATTAGAGTAAAACTCTCAGCAAATCTAGCTGGTCTTTCCCCTGCAATGACTTCTCTTTATACACCCTCAGTTTTATAAGATATTGAACACATTCTCTATGATAATATATAACAGTGGGTTGCCTACTCTATGCCAGACACTGAATGTCCTAAAGCTGACATTATGCCTCATAACAACCCTGTGAAATAGGTGCTATTTTCTCTAAATAACAAATGCAGAAAGGTACAGAAGCTCTTGTAACTTACTAGAGATTGTTCATTACAAAGTGATAGAGCTAGAATTGAAGGCAGTCTGATTCCAGAGCTGCTCAAAGCCATTATGCTATACTGAGCACAAGAAAATGAATAAGATTCTGTCACTGCCCACTGGGAGACCAGAGAATTTTTGCTTGCTTATTTATTTGCTTATTTGCAGGAACAGGAGTTAGCTGAAAGCTATAGAAAGCTCAAGAAATTGTTTAAATACAGTGTAATGTGACTATAACAGATTTCTAAATGTGGCAGCTCACTCAATCTGGAAAATAAAGTATGGAGTAAGAAATGGGCTGAAATGTAGCAGAAAGGTTGAGATGGTCAGGCCATGGAGAGCTTCCTTTGCCAAGGATCTTGGGATTTTTTCTGTAGTTTAGTAAAATTGCCTTTAGATAGGTTATTCTGGCTGCATACTGCAGATAGTTATGAAAGGGGCAAGAATGGAGATAGATGGATAAATTGTCAATTACTGAAATAATCCAGTCAAGGAAATTTAAGGAGCAAATTCACTGAACTAGAGTGGTGGTAATGGCGATGGACTTGACAGCAGATTAAGAGTCATTGTGAAAGTAAAATTGACAGAATTTGGTTGACTGAATTAAAAATGAGGGCTCGCAGGCGGCAGTAAAAGATGACTCCCACAATGAAATAGGCATATAACAGAAATACACAATAAGGTCAGTTTCAGGCATGTTGAATGAGCGAGTCTCCATGTTCTATGTACATGGGATGTCCAAAAAGCCATCTGAATGTATGTGTGCGAACTTCTGGGGAGAGGCCCAAAGATAAATGTGTGAGAATATCATATTAATACACTTGTCTAATTCATTGCAACCATCTTAAAAAAAAATCAGACACGTTGCCAGAGAACAAATATGCATAAAAGCAACCTAATGTGAAAGACTGACCTCCATGTATGAGGAAAATAGAAACCAGACGCGGCTTGCAACTTCTACCACTGTCAGAAGCTACTACACCTCAAAGCTAGGAGATGAGTTCTTGTGGAATCTCCAGAATGATTCCTGTGGATTTTGCATCCCCTCCTCAAAATGCTCTCTCCCCTTTCCACTTTGCTGCAAGCACTGCTTTGTCCATATAAATCCAAATGAGAAGAAACAATCTGTATTCTGCATTTTATTACCACTTCATTACAGCATACACATTTTTATTCACACACACACACACACACACACACACACACACACACATACACATGGGCAGTTTCATCATGACTTTATTTTCTATGCTATAAAAAGTAAAGACCTTGAAAAACAACATGAGTTCCTCGTCTCAGCTGAACATTCATAATCTTTACATTTTCGTCATCCCCAAACTTGGACCAGATAAAAAGAGTTCTAGTGATGTGATTTGTTGTGGCTAAGAGATCCTGTGCAAAAAATTATCTCCCTCTTAATCTCTGCCCATCCCAGTTTATGCTTACATTCCCGCCTTGGCTTCAACTTGGTGTCAAGACCTAAAAGGTCACCATTAAAAGATAAATATGTCATCTGGCGTAATAACTCATCCAGCCATTAACTTTTATTA
This sequence comes from Zalophus californianus, assembly GCF_009762305.2. Taxonomy (NCBI): domain Eukaryota; kingdom Metazoa; phylum Chordata; class Mammalia; order Carnivora; family Otariidae; genus Zalophus; species Zalophus californianus. The sequence continues at coordinate 130,708,366 of NC_045598.1, forward strand.
GCATACTAGAATAAACTTTTCATATTAACCTACAAGTTACTTGATATGACTTTAAAACAATAATATGGTATATTAAACTTGGGTGGTGGGACAGAAGAAGAGAATGATGCAGAATAAGAAGCAATGTTGGGATAAAAGGGAAACCAGGGTTCTTGTGCGAGGAAAATGTCAAAAGCTAAGGAATAAACACATTTGCCTACAGCAACCTTGCCCAGATAACGAAAAAGCGCTTTCACTTTTGAGTCTCTGTTTTTTGAGATGACTTAAAACATGGTCATTATTTGCCTGAAATCCTCCAGGAAACTTTGAATTAAATATGTACATATTGTACTAGTTATCTTAGAAATGTGATTGGGCTGCAATTATGTCAGTAAAGCTCTAACTACCAAAAGAAAATTGTATGGCATCCTCCATCATGCCTGGACAAATTTAGATGATTGAAAGCAAAAACCAGGCCATATTTTATACTACATCTATGTAAAGAAAAGCAGGAAAACTCTTAGCTCATGCATGCTGGATGCTAAAACAACTTTGGGACTTTACAGTGAAAGAAGCCTGCTCCGTGGGGAAAATGGACACTGAATCACTACCGGTAGCAATCTTGGGTGCTGCAGCTACACAAAGTCAAGATAATGGTCCATGAGCGGAGCACCATAGAGCTAGCTCCATATGGTTTTTAAAACTCCAGCCTGTAATTCAGTTGTTCTGGAAATGGCAAATATTTTACCCTTAACCCTTTTAGCTATGGAAGCCCTTCTCATAATTCCCAGGCTCAAGGGATGATGAACCGTGCAAATATTTTGGAGATGTGTGCAGCCAGAACCACAACAAGCTCTGCACCTTGTCTCTCTTATACCACACGTTTTCAGACTCCACAAAACTTTCGATTCTAGGACCAACTAACCCCATCCTTCGTTTCATGAGATATGCATTTCAAAGTACCTAGTATGCTACCTGATAGATATTAAGTGCTTGATAAATATTTGTTGAATCTGAACCCAAGAAAATAAAATTTTTAAAAAGTATATCTCTTTGTCAAAGATTTTATTTATTTATTTATTTAGAGAGTGCAGGGGGAGGAGCAGAGGGAGAGGGAGGGAGAATCTCAAGCAGACTCTGTGCTGAGCACAGAGCCTGACACCGGGCTCGATCTCATGACCCCGAGATCATAACCTGAGCTGAAATCAAGAGTCGGCCACTTAACCAACTGAGCCACCCATGGGCCCCTAAAAGTATATCCCTCAAACAACTTTAATCATTGGGACCTCCACATAATGCAATACCAGATTATTTCTCTCCCTCTCTGATAGTCCATTAGACCTGATGATACAAAAAGAATTTGATGAACACTGGCATGACAGATCTTCAAGCTGTGTGTTTACTTCCTGTTCTGTGTCCATCTTTTTTGAGCCCTGGTTTTCAGATAGTTTTCTTTCTTATTATTTTTCCTGTGCTCCACATATTACTTTTATAGGGGAAGAAACTACCTGTCTTTCCAGTTCTCATCACCCATACTGCCAGGGTTAGAATTTAGTCATTCTCATTCCCTTGGTGTCATGTGTGGGGTTGCCAGAGTTAGCAAATAAAAATATAGGATGCCCAGTTAAATTTTAATTTCAGAATAATTTTTCATATAAGTACATTCCATGAAACATTTGGGACATACTTATACCAAAAAAATTTATTCATTGTTTGTCTGAAATTAAAACTTAAAGGACATCCTATATTTTATCTGGCAATACTAGTCATTTGATAAAGTCATAGATTATGACTTAGAATTTAACACTTGACAGGTAAGAAGACTGAAGCATGGAGATAAAGAGATCTGTGTAACTCAAACCAGCTTCTAAACCCCTAATCAAGAGCTCATCCACAATCTTGCTTCTTAATAAAAGCATCTGGTTAACCTTATTCACCAGATTTTATTTAGCAGAGTATATCTTATCACTAGCTCCTCAAGGGTATGGGGCATTTTTATTTATAACTGAATGGTGGATTCTGCCCACAGGTCCCATTAAAACAAGCATTTTTTTTTTTTTTTTTGGTAATAAACTTGTTAGTCAGTCATTACCTTCATTGTATCACTTCTGATATTGAATTATAATTGCTTCTATATATACATTTCTTTCCAACAAGAGCATATATATGCTCCTTGAAGTCAGGAGCTCTATTCATTTATGCAGTGACTAGCACAGGGCCCTGGCTTACAGTAGCTTTTCATTAAATACTTAATAAATCTAAAAACAGTTAAACAGTGTAAATAGATAGTATTCCAAGTAGAAGAGACTGACTTCAGCACTCCCAAAATAAAGATGGGAAGGCCAGAATGTAGATCCATCCTTGAGGTCTACAAACTTTGAATACAGAAACACACTCTTTCACAAAGCGATCCTTGATGCTATGATAATTGATTCCATGTGTGAACCTGCCTGGCCACAGAGCACCAAGCTATACATTATTGCTGGGTGTGTCTATGAAAGTGTTTCTAGAGGAGATTAGCATTCAAAAGAGTGGACTCAGTAAAGCAGATTGTGCTCCCCAAGTGGGTGGGCATCATTTCATTCATTGAGGACCTGAAGAGAACAAAAGGTAGAGGAGGAAAGAACTTGGCTCTTTATTCCTGCCTCACTGCTGAGCTGGGACATCTCATTTCATCTTCTCCTGCCCTCAGACTGAGATTTACACCATCAGTTCCCCTGGTTTATGGGCCTTCAGACTCAGGACTAGAGACTGAATTACACCACAGGCTTTCTCCACTTTACAGACAACAAATCATATTGTGAGACTTCTCAGGCTCTACAGTCATGTGAGCCAATTCCTCAAAATAAACACAAATATTCATCCCACTGGTTCTGGTTTTGTTTCTCTGGAAAACCCTAATACAATGACCACCGTTGGGATAAATATATTCATATACGTTATACAGACTTTGGTGCTAAGTTGATACTAGAAATACTACTTCTGTAACAAATGATTACTAACTTTAAAGGTTAATAATGCACCCACATGTCCCCACAAAACACAGCAAAATCTGGACTCCCATCGTCTCTAATTCCAAGTCCATGTGCTTAACTACCAGTGAGTAGAGGTCCCATTGGTGGTCTCACATCTCAGCGATGTCTCCATTGTTGGATATTCCAGTATTAGCTACCCCTTAGAATGAAAGACACTTAAATTATAGCAATAGTTTTCATGCGTAACATGATCACTTCTTGGTTTAAGTAAGTACTTTTTATGAAATTATCTTTTAGGAGTTAAATGTGTTCATGAACTTGCTTTGCTGTGCCTCTCTTTCTGGTTGAGAGATAAATAGTACAGATCACGTTTCCGTTTGCTGTAACTTTTAAAAATTTTAATTTAAAACTTAAAAGTGTGGGGCACCTGTCAGTTAAGTGTCCAATGCTTGATCTCAGTTCAGGTCTTGATCTCAGGGTTGTGAGTTCAAGCCCCACATTGGGCTCCACACTGGGCATGGAGCCTACTTAAAAAAATTTTTTTAAATGTAACACTATAGAAATAGAATCACTAACTGAATTAACTATAGAAGGATTTCCAGGGCTGTATAGCTTACATTTAATTGTAAATGAGCTTAAAGTCATTAAGAAAAACTTTCAAATTAGCAAATCAAGTGAATTATAAAACATGCATAATATGGGTACACTCTTTAGATTTTTCAAGTCCCATTTTAAGATGGCTATCAATTTCTTCACAAACCACACAACAAACATTCCATTATTCTCTTCTTGATGGGTATTTTCACATAGTTAAGGTTACATATATTTTTTAATCTGTTATAAAGGAAGATCTTCTAAAATGTGTTCACAGAGAGAGATACAAAATTTTTTCTTTATCTTCACAATCATAAAGTTCACTGGATTTTGCTAGCTTCAAATATTCCAGGACTTACTTTCATGTCAGTTCTCAAACATTACTGTACATCAGAATCAACCCGAGAAGCTTATTAATGCAGACTTCTGGTCTCCCTCTCCAGAGATCTTCCTTTAGTAAACCTGAGTTGGAGTCCCCAGGTCTTCATTATAACAGTGGAGCTGGTTCTGACACAGGGGGACAAAAGACCCCACTTTAAGAAACCTGGATTTTTGTCTTCCACTATGATACATCCCACGAAAGTAAAATAAATGAAGATTAATGCACTGGTTCTCAACCTGGGCAGCACATCAGAATCATTAGGTCTGGAGCTAGGCCAAATGCCCGAGGTGATCTGATCTAGAGTCAAAGGTGAGCACCACTGGCCCAATTAAATATGCAGAATGACTAGAGAATACTGTGACATGTTTTTCTATGTTGCCTGCGGGATAAGTCCTCATTAATAAGCAGACCTTGTAGTTAGGAGTAACAACACCAACAAAAACACTTCTATTAAATTTCTTCATCTTTCATCCTGTGGTGACAAGGGACAGGACTAGATGACTCTCGGGGTGACCACCCACATAGGAGAAGCCAGGCTTTCTTCTTGGCATCCAAAAAGGCTGTGAAATTTAGGAATGCTTTTGCAAGCAGCACAGACTGCCACCCTATGTGTTCCATCATTTTTTGCTCTAACAGATTTTTGTGGGTGCTGCAGCAGCTAGAGCCACCTTGGAGAAGCCAGCCAGCTCCTTCCTGAAATTCTGGTCCCTCAAATGCCTTAGAAACCAGACAAGCAGAGCTCTTTGGCACAGCCAGCTTTATTATCCCTTCCCCATTCCCATTTTGATTATTTTGTATTAAAACAGAGAGAGTGAAGAAGTGGAATCTTCATTCCGTTCCACACAAAACTTCCAAACCCCACCACCATGATGAGGTATGTCAAAGGAAGATCCAAAGTCAGAAGCATTGAGGAAAGGAAAGAAGTTGACTTACCAAAGAAAGTTTGCAAGAAAGGCCAGCATTTGGAAGTATCAGTTCGAGGCTCCATTTAGTTTGGGAGGTGAGCCAGATAAGGTGGCCCTGGTGTTATGTGTTTGTTTACCTCACATGCAAAGCATTCTTTTCCCTGACCCTGAGACGTGATGTGTACCCTTATCCACTACTACAGAAGGAAGGCAGAGATTGCAGTTTTCTTCTCAAACCTATGAGTGCCTATCAACCCTGGTTATTGTAATTTTGCAATTTTCATCCTATTACACAAAACACACTCTGTATGTGAAAAGAATTGTTGTCGTTACTCCTTGAAAATGAATCGGCACTTGGGAAAAGACCATTGATAAAAGCAAATTAAAATATTTTCTGTAGCCATATACCAGCTTAAATTCCAAATAGATTAAGGATTCAAATGTAAAAAATGAATCATAAAAGTACTAGAGAAAAATATTATGGAGAATTGCCTTAAAAACTTAAAGTGGGAAAAGCTTCTCTAACTATGAATCAAAATCCTAAAACCATAAAAGAAAAGACTAATAAATTTGACTTACATAAATGTCAAAAGTGTGCATGACAAAATATCATAGGCAGAAATAAAAGACAAGCAACAGACTTGCAAAGATATTTGCAGATTATATATAAAGAACTAATCTTAACATATTAAGAGCTCATAGAAACTTTTAAGAGAAAGATCAACAAGTAACAGAAAAGTGATAGGGAAAAAATAGAAGTTGAGTAGAAGTTGAAGAGATCTTCAACTCCACTAACAATAACTACAATAAGAGCCAAAACACCCTGTGTCAGAAACTAGCCTAGCTCTTTGCATATGTTAACATATTTTGTTATTTTAAAGATTTATTTATTTATTTTTGGAGAGAGAGTGGGCACGCAAGCATGGGGGGAGGAGCAGAGGGAAAGAATCTCAAGCAAACTTCCTGCTGAGCAGGGAGCCCAACTTAATCCCACAAACCTGAGATCATGACCAGGAGCCGAAATCAAGAGTTCAACGCTTAACCGACTGGGCCACCCAGGTGCCCCAACATATTTCATTATTAAAGCAACCCTCTGAGGTAGTATTGTGTGTAGTATTTGCACAGGAAATGGAAGCACCAAGAAGTGAAGAAAACTGATGAATGGTGGAGCCTGCATTTAACCCTGAGTATCTGGGCTCCCAGGCCAGTGTTCTTAACCATTATGCATACTTCCTTTCCTAATAAGAAAAATGCACATTAAAACCACATTGAAATTTTTCACCTCTCAGACTGACAAAATTTGAGTCTGATAATATACTCTCTCAGCAAATGCCTCCAGAACAAATGCCCCCAGAACACTCTAATAACACTGCTGGTGAAGTGTAAACAGTTATAATACTGAGGGCAAACCAGCAGTGGCTATAAAAATTACAAATGCTTTTGCCCTTTGATCCACCAAACCCACTCCTATACATATATAACTGTACATATGCAAAATGATATATTTCTAAGATCATTATTCACATAGTATCATTTACTATAGCAAAAAAATTAGAAAAACTCCACATACCCAATATAATGACACAGCCATTCAACGGAATACTACGGAACTATAAAAAGGACAAAGCAGCCCTCTGTGTACTGATATGAATGATCTCCAAGATACAGTAAATGCAAAAAGCAAGGTTCAGACCAGTGTGCTATACTTTGTACAGAAAGAAGAAGTAAAAGATATATAATCATTGTAGTCTAGAGAGCAAGAAAAAAAGATTCTGAATTCTAAACCTGGGTCCATTCTCAAAGGAAAAGCCTTGCCTAGCACCGAAACATTGACAAATAAATACACCTGATGTTTTTTAAGTTAAAGTAAGATGATAAAATATGAATTCATTCTATTCTTATAAGTCTCTATTCTAGTCAACTTTGTCAGTTAATCTGATCATGGCTTGATGGGGTTTAAATGTGATGCTCTGCCTTAGGAACCATCCACATAGTGGAGCTTCTTCACCACCCCTTTGAGTGATCTGTTTTTTGCTGACCATGCTGCTCTGTCCTTCAGCTTCTGCATTTTTCCTCTTTATTGGAATTCCCATTTCCCCCATTATACAGAAAAACTTTCTATCCACACTCTTCCTCAGGTCTTCAGGGACAACTTACAAGTATATAGCTCTCACCAGAACAAACAGGTTTTTCAAAAGGGCAGTGTTTCAGGTTATCCAAAGAAAATACATTTTGTCACCTTTATTCTACTGCACTAACCAAGGTGGATAAAATGTATTACTACACTATATTTCTCATAACAGTTTATTTCATTTGGCTTCTTATTAAAGCAAGCAAATATATCATTTTTTCTGGAAGTAGCATAAATCACATAGCTTCATGCATATTTTATTTTAAAAAAGAAAAAATAAAACAAATCTTTCTTCAATGCCATTATCCCTTCGCATAAGGTCAACTTTTTATAATTTATGCAATAAATTATTTACTTTAGAAACTACCTTCATACAAAAATAGAAAGTTTTCTGCCTCATAAAGCTGTTTCAGAAAGTATGCTTAACTAGGAAAAAAATCTCCCCCGAAATATCTTAATTACCTGTTTAGAAGGGAAGTTTCTAAACAGGGAAAACGAATTCTTTGGCTAAGGACTACCCATGCTCCTTTCAGAGTGAACTTCAATGCATTTTGACCTCCATTGCCTTAAATATAAAGCTCAAACAGTGTCTCAGCCAATGTTAAGTAATCGAATATAAAAAGAAAACATCTCTGTGAATTTCTATAAGGATATATCTACAAATATGTTATAATTGTACACAGAATGTCTTTTTATTTCAAGAATATACTTAGAGAAGGTTTAAATGAAAGCATTTTTACTACACTTGAATCTGCACCACTGGAGAACACGTAGTCTTTTTTTTTTTTTTTTTAGATTTTATTTATTCATTTGAGAGAGAGACAGAGATAGAGACAGAGATAGTGAGAGAGACCACAAGTGGGGAAGAGAGGGAGAAGCAGGCTCCCCGCAGAGCAGGGAGCCCGATGCAGGACTCGATCCCAGCACCCTGGGATCATGACCTGAGTCGAAGGCAGATGCTTAACCAACTGAGCCAACCAGGCGCCCCACATAGTCTTGTCTCTTAAAGATAAGGAGTCATTTTCTGCTTTAAAGAGTGACTGCTTTAATACTACCAAGAAAAATTGCTATGCACAAATAGAGTTCCATGAAAATTCAGAACCAAAAGACAGTGTTTCTTGCTGAGAGAACCATAGATAAGATGGTATGGTATTTTGGATTGTTGTTCTATAATTAGATTCTACCCTACCCTCCCACAAAAAATTATTCATTACTTTAATGTATAATAAAATATATTGTTTTAGTAAAGTTAGACCTGACCACATAACTTTCTTTGGCCAATGAGATGTTGGTAAGATGTGACATTAGTAGAGGCTTTAAGAATGCTTGCTTTTACACTTGTGCTGTTTTCAGGCCGTTATTAGACCCGGCATGATAAAAGACATGGAGCAGCTCCAAACCAGTGCAAACCCAGAAGCAAACCCAGCTTACCCTTGGCCTGAAACAGACTGCTAAGCTGAGCCCAGCCTAGATCAGCCAAACTACAGTCAGCCTGTACATACGGGGATGAGAATACAGGTCTGCTACTATAAACTGTGGAGATGTGGAGTTCATTTGTCATGCAGCATTATTGTGGCAAAAGCTGACTAATTGGACATAAAAGATGGATAAAATTTATATATGTGAGGGAAGAAACTAAACTATTCGGGCGCCTGGGTGGCTCAGTTGGTTAAGCGACTGCCTTAGGCTCAGGTCATGATCCTGGAGTCCCGGGATCGAGTCCCACATCAGGCTCCCTGCTCAGCAGGGAGTCTGCTTCTCCCTCTGACCCTCTTCCCTCTCGTGCTCTCTATCTCTCATTCTCTCTCTCAAATAAATAAATAAAATCTTAAAAAAAAAAGAAGCTAAACTATTCAATTAAAAGATAGGCAGAAAATCTAAATAGATATTTTTCCAAAGAATATATACAAATGGCCAACAGATAGCTAGAAAGGTGCTCAACATCAGGGAAATGCAGATCAAAGCCACAATGAGATGTCACCTCCGATCTGTTAGAATGACTATTATCAAAAAGACATGAAATAAGTGCTGGTGAGGATGTAGACAATAAGAGAACCCTTGTGTACTGTTACTGGCTATAAATCAGTACAGACATTATGGAAAACAGTATCAAAAAATTAAAAATAGAGTTACCATATTATCTAGACTTTTACCTATAGGAAATTATTCAAAGGAAACAAAATCAGTATCTCAAAAAGAAATATCCACTCACATGTTTATTGCAGCATTGATTACCATAGCCAAGGCACAGAAACAATCTAAGTGTCCACCAATGAGTAGATAAAAGATGTGGTATTTAGAGACAATGGAATATTATTCAGCCATAAAAAGAAGGAACTCCTGCTATTTGTGAGAACATGGATGAACTTTGAGGGCATTATGCTATGTGAAATTAGTCAGGCAGAGAAAGGCAAAAATGTTCTGATCTCATTTATATTGGGAATCTAAAAACAACAACAACAAAACAAAACAAAACAAAACAACCCAGAACTCATAGTTATAGAGAACGGATTGGTGGTTGCCAGAGGTGGAGGGTGGGGAACAGGCAAAGTAGGTTAAAGTGGTCAAAAGGTACAAGCTTCCAGTTGAAATATAAATAAGTCCTTAGCATGTAATGTGTAGCTATAATGTGACTATAGTTAATAATCCTGCATTGTATTTTTGAAGTTGCTAAAGGAGTATACTTTTTTAAGATTTTATTTATTTAAGTTTTAAATAATTTACAGACCACATGAGTTCTTAAAAAAAAAACAAGAAAATATAAAGAGACAATATAAAACAACAAGGAGCGATAAAAAGTGAGCAGTAAAAACTCCTGAAATAAACGAGAAATAAAAATTAGGGGCGGTTCTTTACAAAGATAAAAGCTACAAGAGAAGCAACGATGAATAGAATAAATATGACCTGAATAGTCAGGGATACCAAAAAGAAGCTGGAGAAAATCACTCAAAACAAAATGGAAAATAATTAAAAATGGATTTTATAGAAAATATCTGAAGAACAGATGAAAGATATCTCACATATGCACAATCAGTATCCAGAAGGAATTAATTCAGCAAATGAAACAGACCAAAATTTAAAATATAATGAAACAAAATCTCTTTTGAAATCTATACTTGAATTTTTCAATCAAAAGGGTACATCAAAAAAAAAAAAAAAAAACAAAAGGGTACATCAATCTCACAGAGCATTCATAAAGTTTTTCTAGTAAATGTTTTAAAAGACACACTATGTGCCACACAAAAAAAAGGCAAAATAGTGATCCAGAAAAATCAATTCCCAAATATATGTTGTTACTAAATCTCAAGGACGAAAAAAGATCAGAAGGATATTCAAGGAGAAAAGATTGTAACAATGCACAAAGGTTAAAGATCAAGTCGATACCATCACTCACAGTAGCATGCAATAACAGAGGACAGTCATGTGATGTCTCAAAGTCAAGGGGACAAAAAATGAGACCCAGTTATTTCACGTTCTTCTAAGTTGCCTTTTAAGTATGAAGGCAATACAGATGTTAATCAAACTTGTACAAAATCAGGGAGCAGAGCACCCCAGGAGCTCTTCTTGAAAAATTACTCTACTAAAAATTTCAAAACAAACAAAAAACAATGGTGGCGACACTGGATTCACTAAATTACTAAAGAGCATTTAATACTTCAGATTAAACAACTATTACAATTTTCATAGTAGAACGTTATAAACCTTGACAATGTCAAAAGAATAACTAACAAAAACTGTCAAATGAGAAAGAGGAAGTGAGAAGTGGGCTAATTTCCTCAGGTTTTAGGGCAAAAAGTCAGTGGTCTGTCTAAAATTAATACATGTAGTTAAAAAATAACTCTTGAGTTTTATATTCATCTTTTCTCAACTTGAGATTGTCTTTTATAGGCTAATATTATTTGGAAAAGTAACATCTTCCTGGAGTTCAGCAATTCTTTAGGTCACTTTAGTTTTTTTCTTCAATTGAAATCAAATAGAATTAAATAGAATGATCCAACTTTTATAAAATTCTTTTTCATCTGCACATATGCATCAAGACAAGTCTGGAAGGATATATATCTAATATTATCAATGGTTATTTCTCAATAGTAGGATTTAAGGTGGTTTTCTTTTGCTTTATTTATTTATTTATTTTTTAATAATTTTTTATTGTATCACTTGAAGCTTTATTGTCAATGTACTACTTGTGTAGAAATAGCACAGCCTTTTAAGAAAACTTAGAGACATAAAAATTAGTAAAGAAGACAAAAAGTAGAGAACTATAGTAAGATCTAGAATTAGACAATTCCCAATAATTGGCATTAAACTTGCCTCTGATCTTCCTTCCTATTGGCAAGGTGAAAAAGAAAGGACAATGAGTTACATGCATTTAGTTACAAAAGAAAGCAGAACAAAACCATCTTGGAAGAAAGAGTGACTAATGTTAGCTGAGTAGCTACCATATGCCAAGCACTGTATAATGTGTGTCTTGCAACTCCATGACATTTTAGTAGCTCATTTTTTAGATGAGGAAGGCCAAATAAGTAATTTGGTGTGGGTCACACAGCCAGCCAGTGACAATGTCTGAATGAAGACCCAAATCACATGACCCCAAAGCCACGCTCTCCCTTTCCAGTCTCTGCTTCCCAATTTCTTGACTCTAAGAGAGACTAATCTCATTATCCTTCATGATAAATAAAGTGCTCAGTTGCTGGCTCTGTAAAAGTATGCAGTTAACCACAAGCTCAAAATCAAGTTGAATCTGAACAACATCAAAAGAAAAGGCTAATTAATTATGTAGTAGCACATTTTTACTACTGATACAATTCATACCAGGGCATTACCATGACAAGAAAGTGCCAAATCTAGTATTGTTGGAATAAATGATGAGAAACATAGAAAATTATGTAAAAGATTTCTTAACCCAAGTCTTTTTTTACATTAATTTTCAATTCCACCTACTTTGAAGATTCTTAAGCAATGGGAGCAACCATTGTGAAGAAAAGAATTAAAAACAAACAAAATGTTTCAACAATAGTCCATTGATCATTATGGCCTCTATTAAAACTGTAATTGTATCCTCTAAATACTCCCAACAAGACATTTGGCAATTCAAACTTCCTTGTGAAATTCTCATTTATTTTCTCCTGTTTGACAAATAGTGACTATACTAAACTGAGCATATCTCTACTTTGACTTATTATATACAATATGAATCTTACACAGATATATACTTTTTGAAAGGATGAGATTAATGAACTAAGTATGTTCCTACTTTGAGTCAACAGGAGTCTTGATGTGTAAATATAATCTCAATTAACTATAATAATTAACCCCTCTTTATAGACCAAATTGGGCTTTAGCCAGTTACACAGAGATGAGTATAATGAATATAAATAGTGTTTTGATGCCTCTCCTAATGCTTACAGTCTGTCTTTTTTCAAGTCCTCCTTTGTTAGTTCATTCATTCAAGCAATATTGACTGAGGAGCCACTGAAGTGCCAGGCAACGTGATGAGCTAGTGATTAAGAGAGAGGACAGGGTGTTCCTCTGAGAATTCACAGTTCATTGAAAGAGAGATGTGTAAATAGCTAGTTGTAAATCAACTTACAAAGGGTCACAGTAGAGCTCTTAAAGGATCACAGAAGAGAGGGGACAACTAGTTGAAGCTGCCAAAGTAGACTTCAGATAGGGTTGGCCTCTGACTTCAAACAGGAGGAGGAGAAGACTCTCGCCAAGGAGAGAAACAGGCAGAGAAAATGTGAAACCAAGAAGGAAGGTGTGGCTTTTAGAACCAGGAGAGTTAGTACGAGTTGACAGTAACACATAAACGGTTATTTGCTACTATGCAAATATGAGTGTCCTGTGGCCAAAATCCAGCTTTATTATAGGTATTTATTATAGCTATTACTTTATTAGTGCTCCTCCCATTTCCTACAAAGTTGTCCTTTCTGAAAAGGAGGGGCATATGAGACAGCGCGACATTAGACGTAGTTCAAGATCAGAGGAGGAAGGGGTAGGCTTTCCTTGGAGTCCCTCTGCATAAACACCTTCTCCTCTAAAAATCTTCCATCCATCCTTAATCTCCTTATAGCCAAGGCCCTAACTCTTTTTTCTCAGCCAAACTTCTAGAAAGGGTAGCCAAATCTCAATACCGTATCCCCTGTACCTCAGTTCCCATTTACTTATCAACACAAGTAATCTGTATTTCACCCTGCTAGGACTAATGGTGTCCTGCCTGTTCTATTTAGTACTTATCCGACTTTATCTCTCAAAGGAGCCTGGTGCCACTGGCCATTCCTCTTCTGGGAGCTGTCTCAGTGTCTCTGGTTCACCTACCTCTCCAACTGCACCTCAGATCTCATAGTTGGCTCCTCATCTTCTCCCTGGCTCTGATATCCCCCTAACTCTTCTCTTGTTTGGTCCTTTTCTCCTTCATCACACTTTTCCTGAGTTATAGTTCCTGAGTTATATTCCTGAGTTTCCTCATATATTGGCTTCACTACCATCTACTTGTTGGTACCCAGTCCACTCGAGAAGCCCATATCCAAATTTTTAACTGTCTATGGAAATCACCTGTATATCTCCAAAACCTCTCAGGTTCAAAATGCCCCAAACTGAGCTCATTATCCTCCATCATTTGCAGTTAAACATAGTTAAGATGAAGTCTTCTCCTGCATGCAAACCTTTTAAATATTTAGAAAAAAAGCACTCTGTCATCACTAAGTCTTTATTACCAAGTAACTGTAGTGCTGTTTATCCAGAGGTCAAATTTACAGTGATTCCAAGCAGAAAGAAATGATCAAACAATAAATACTGAAAAAAAAAAACAACCAAAGTTATTGTAAAGTTCATTACCATAATTTCAAAGAAAAATCAGCTATCTTTCACCCAAGGTACCTCACTATTATAAGTACACATAAGGTAATATTTATGTAATGATACACATTTACCTTACAGTGATTCAAACAAAAAACTAATATTTGCTTTTAAAGATAAAATATGGTCAAGTCCCACCAAGATATGTTGTTCACACATACAGAAAAATATAAACTCTATATCTGCAAAAATAAAAATATCTATATGCATTTATTAATCATGAGTATGGAGTTTCATATTTCAACTACAGTTGACCCTTGAACAATGCAGGGGTGAGGAGCACTGACCGCCTTGCATACTTGAAAATCCACGTATAAATTTTGACTCCCCCAAAACTTAATCACTAATAGCCCACTGTTGACTGGAAACCTTACTGATAACATACAATTGATTAACACACATTTTGTATGCTACATGTATTATATTCTCACAATAAAGTAAGCTAGAGAAAAGAAAATGTTATTAAGAAAATCGTAAGAAGATGAAATATATTTACAGCACAAATCTGCATGTAAGTGGACTCACACAGTTCAAACCTGGGTCGTTCAAGTGTCAATGATACTTCGGATTCCTGATCAACATGTGCAAGGGCTAATTCCTAATGGACGATATTCAGGAGAAAGCATATAAAGCTAACTATTGCCAAAACTAACCACTTCTAAATGGTTTTTAAACATTAATTCCTCATCAATAAAAAAATGTGAGCACACAGGTATCTATACGCTATACACAAATAGCACCTTACTACAATATTACATATAAAACGTACACAAAATATAAGCTCTTTAAAAGGATGAAGTTAAAATTAGAAATTCTAGTTTCTTCCCATGACTCAAAGGATCATACAAGCCCAGCAGACATTCTTCTTTGCAGTCCACCGGTATAAGCAACTCTTACGTCCCACATGGCCCCCAACATTTTCAGCTGCGCACATTTCTCAAATCTGCTGTGTACTTACGTAGAGTCTTAGTTCTTATTACCAAAGATAGCTTAACTCACCTTCCCTCCGAAATCCATCAACATTGCTGGCCCCAGTGAACCATTACTTAAACCTCTCACATTCCTTCTTTCCCAAAGGCTATTTCCCACAACTTATTAAAGAGCTGACATTTTTTTTTTTTTTTTTTTTTTACTCAGAATCAGCAGCAGCTAAAAGAGAAACTTTAGGATGCTCTAAAGGTGAATGGCAATGCTATTTCCTCTCTGAAACACCTCAGAACAATGTGAATATTGCCTCCCATTACAACACTCTGCCTTCGAAAGTTTTTCTTCTATTTACTGTGTACTTTGGCTTTGCAAGAGCAGCTGATTAAATGGAAAGCTGATCCGAAAAGATGAAACAGAGAAAAAAGGACTGACAACTTCAATAATAAAAATATCAAACACCAATCAACCCAATGTGAAACAAGCAAACAAACTTGAAAACAAATCAAAAATAAATAAAATTACAATTTCTGTTCTATTTAAATTGATTCAGGACACAATTTTACCAATTAAAGAATGAGCAATTGGCAGCAGCAGGATTGGCACACTTGGGGCCTCATCAGTACATAAATTACTTTGTGATTCTCAAAAACTGCAAAATCAAGCCTACCTTCATAAAGTCCATTGCCATCTAATATCCAGAACTTTTAAATTACAAGTATCATTCAGTCCTTTTTTCCCTAAATAATACTATATGGGCATAACTGCACTATAGGTGACATGGAATGTCTTGTGTAAAAAGAAGCGTTTCCTACCTTTACCTTAATGTAAAGTGGTTTGGTTGCCAATGCCTATTTTTAATTCCCTTTCTTCACTAAAAACAGAAAGGGTGTTTTTTTTCTGTGACAATGAATATTTATAGACAGTATAAGGAAGAAATCTCTTCAAAATGACTTTGATCTATTCCCCTGACTTGGTAGTCAAAAAACATTTGTTACACCTGAATAGTCCTGTGCTTCAGCTCATACGACAGTTTGCTTTAAAGAACTAGTGGCCTTAAAATCTATTAATTTTTTTGAAAATTAGACAAATACAAACTATCTACTTAGTGTTTCTAGTAAACTAATTTAGTATAGTAAGCGATTTTAAATTATAACCTCGTTTGTTTAATACAATTAAGATTAAAACCTTAGTAATGTTTTTAGATGGCAATAAATCAAAGCAATTAACTTTCTCTTTTTTTAAATATGAAGAAAATAATTCAGGTAGCGGTGATGAAAATACAGATATGTTGACTAAAATGTATCCCCTGTAAGATTTTTTTTTCAGGGTATAATAAATTTGATTTTTGCCAGCAATCTTGGTTTAGTAAATAAGCTTCTGCTGTATACCTCGGAACTTTATTCTCAGTCTGGTTGCCTTCCTGATTACTAAGTCTTTCTAAATTAGAGCAAGCAATTTCTCTTTGTTTTACCTAATATTTGAAAATGGCAAAAAAAAAAAAAATCCCCTGGGTCACTGAAAATTATCCTTTCATTCCAGCCGCCTGTTTCAAGTCAGTCAAAACATTCCAGACTTCAAAAGGAGGCTCTGCCTTCTTAGGCCATTTTGGTGTCCCTCTATGGTTGGCCTAGGAGGGATCGGTTATTTGGATAAATTAATTTCTGGAGCCTGCTGGCCTTCTAGAAGACCTCAATGTCTGACTGCAAATTAGTTCTACTGAACATGAAGAAATCCCTGGACAGGCTAGAAGAAATAAATGGTGATAAAATCTAATACTACAATGTTTGTAATGTGATTTTATTCTGCTATGTAGCTTGTAAGCACAGTTAATGTTGAATTAAATATTTTAGATTTTTTTTTTTTTCTTACAAAGGGCCATGAAAGCAGAAAATCAGATCAGTATCCAAGTCACAGTGAAAAAGGCTAAAAGCCAACTTTTAAAATAAAACTTCGAGCAGGAATCTTTTCTGAGAACAAACAAAAATGTCCCAGTTTTCCACAAAATCAACTATATATTTACATTCAAATACAAACCCCAAAGCCGGGCACTCCCTCCTCTGAGACAGGAAGTCACGCAGTTGAATTATGCTTTAGCCGGGGCTGTGAATAAACTGTCAGGCAGCCCCTGAGTACGACTTGTACAAGTGCCTAAGGAGAGCTTATCCTGAAGGAAGAGAAGTCTCGGAGCCAAAACTAACAAACAGGGCCCCTCGAGCGGAACAATGGTCCAGAAAACTCAGCAAAAAAGAAAATAAACTTCATTGGCAGTTTGTTTTTGACTGTTAAGAGCTTAGCTACAACTCTATCAAGATTTTTAAGAAGGTAAGAAATTTCACACATAAGGCATTCTCACAGCTGCTTGAGAGTTTATAGTGCAAATGTATCATCTTGTCTTGCCATGTCTAATCCACTTTAGGAGATACTTGTATCTTTTCTTTCCAAAGTAAACAGAACCACACCTCTGAGAAAGAGATGAAGAACACTTCCTCTCCCCACCTCCACAACCCCCCTGGGGCCAGAGTTCAGCTTGAGTGAGCTGAATCTAGCTCCTAGTCAATTTGTGCTAATTCTATCAAAGAGATAAATGAAGATTAGAAATCAAGGCTGAAGCTGGGAACATTTTTTTTTTTTGGTCCAAAAGTATGTACACATAAATAAATGAAACTATAGGATCATCAAGAAATTTTTTTTAAAATGTATTTAAAAATGCATGTCATTCTAAAACTTACATAAGCAATTGCAATAAATGGTCTTTGTAGTTAGTTTCCAAGATTCCATGAATCTCAACATGTAATTAAATTTGCAAAAGTTTAAAAAAAATATTTATCACAAGATGGGACATAGATTAACTATTCCCCTAATCCTATAGTTGGATTCCCCCCTCTTTAGGAAAAAAAAAATCTTTCTTTTCTAATTCAAATTATGCCAGCGTTACTTGGAGTTGAATCAAAGAGAATATATATAGTATAATTAATAATAGATGGAAACAGCATTAACAAATAATGAGAAAAATATATGAAAATGGCTAAAACTGATGCTTTCAGTCATATTCAAAGTTGTGCTCAATATCGCGCTCACATTTCAGTAAAGTGGAATTAAGGCTAATGAGATGATCATATTTATGTGTTTTACTCTAATTTAACTGAAAATACAGACTAATATTTTTCAAAATTCAGAACTACCCATGGGAAGTGATTCATGTATTTGTAGAGAAACAAGAGAAATTTAAAGACTTCAAAGTAAAATGAAGACTCATTTATAGATTCCCTATACTTATAAAAGTAGGATGCATGTTAAAGCAGGCATCTATTAGCTGGAGAAATCATTGTAGAATTCCTTTATTTCTGTAAAACTTCAGATGGGGGAAATATGGTCTCAACATATTTTTTTAAACCATCAAAATCTAAACATACTTATTTTTCTCCCTAAGCGCAAAAAAAAAGTTAGATAAATTACTTTATGTTTTCTAACACTTCACAAGCAAGCCCTTGTTAAGCTTTTCTCTCAAGGCTGCACATATTTTCAAAGGTTCTTATTACTTATTCAACAAATAATTAGCTACATTTCCCATTTTAAGATCAAATTTATAAGTATTGATCTGAACTTCTGTTAAAGGAGAGAATAAGAGAAAAGAAAAGGGGGGCGGGGAGAAAAGAAAAGGAACAGATTATTACCTTGAGTGAATGTGTAACAAATTAAAGCTTATATTACTTAACCATGGGTCAATAAGTAATTTTGTTAGATATCATAAAGAAATAAGAGGCTTGATTATTATATTTGGGGGCTCACAGAGGGCTTGAAAAAAATAGAAGAAATAGAAGTAGTTCTAATCTGTATGTGCTTTGTGTGAACCTTTCTGGAAAAATATAGCAAGTTTTCTTCAGAATTATATGCTAACCCCAAAGGAACACAGAGAGCATTATGCATTTTGCTTCCTTGAATATGGAAAAACCACCTTGATCCTTACAGCCTTGCTTCCTCTCTTTCATTAAGCACTAAGTAATAAATCATGGATTCACTAAATCTCAGCAGTGGGAGGTATTTTAGAGGTAATCCAGTTCCACCTTATTCCCATGCAGGAGCCTACAACAGACTATCACCAAGTAGTAATGAGCTAACGCTAGATGTGTAAAGTGCTTAGAACAGCCCCTGCTCTATCGCAAGTGCCTAATAAATGTTATTTATTCTTAGTTGTGATAGTCAGGCACCGAACATCTCCAAGGACATAAAGCTGATACCTCCCAAGAAGATCAGCCCATTTCATCTTTTCCTGTAACTTCAAGTATTTAAGAATGATTACTGGTCTAATGACTTAAAAATATACAATGTATGGAGAATTTAGCTATCAACGAAAACAACTTTTTTGGCAACAACATAAAGGGACTCTTGGAACGATAATTTGATCAATTTAATATGCAATATATTTTTTCATTTTTTAGCAAAACATATTTATCATCTTAAAAGTTTTCACTACATTATAGGATTACAAACTTTACTTTTAGAAATGTCTTTTATATTATCCTATCTTTTCTCATTTTTTAAGGTTGTAAGAACATAAGATTGTGGGGTCCGGTCTTCCAAAGTAATATCAAAATGTATTCAACTCTTATTGGCAGTGTAGGTAAAAGCCACTAACTTCAGTCACAATTCCAGTAGATCACCTTTGTCCAAGAAGGTAATGCAACTTTCTTAAAGCTCCAAGAACTGAGAAGTTCACCATCCAATCTCATAACACACTTGTGTGAATTAGTGTAGTTATTTCTCTTGTGGCCATTGTTGATGGTTCTCTGAATTACTGTCTCCATTCAATATTACAAATGGATCACACAGTTCATTTGAAAATATTTGTTGGCAATAGTGTTTTAAGGTGGCAGCGTGACTCACAGTTTAAATTTAAAATGTAAGTAAGAGTTTTATCGATTTTGATGGAAATCAGTCACTGTATTTAAAAAATTATCCTAGGGCAAACAGAAAGATAAGCCTTTTTTTAAAAAGATGAAATAAAATGCTAATTGATTAAGTTAAAATATAGATCAGATTTCATTAATCCATAGTAAATGGTTAAGTATATTTGTTTCCCAAATAATTTGGAATCTGAGCAAATAAGTCATTCTAATGTCTAAAGTGAATGTTTTAACCAATGAACGTTAATAAAAGTCAGCTTTGTGGATGAAATTATTTTAAGTTGTTTGGGTTCTATTTTACCACCAGTAGTTTCCTATTTTGAGAATACAAGTGGTTAAATGCAGGCATACTTAACCAATTATAAACATTTTTCAGGATACATAATTTCACACACCCAAACACAAAATATTTTTGAACCCATTTTTAAAGTTAACGCTCCCAGCTTACCAGATGAAGCCAGGCAAGAAATGTTTGTTTTTTAAATGTTTCATGGAAACTTGAATGGACAAATCGTTAAAAATCACCAGTGTGAGGACTGACAGTAAAAGAAGTAAAATGTGTATTTAGCCATTGTTCTTTATGCCAAGAAAATCTATTTCTTTTTGTAAATGGAAATTACAAATGGACCTTTAAATAATAGATCGTTTAAATACTCTAGCATTTCCTTTCAGATACTATTTTTAGATTATAAAAAATTTAGCATTTATTTTTATCCTTGTAAAACATGACTGCCGTTAAGGTTAATAGCTGGTTACTTGAAGCATAAAATTTCATTCTTGAAAAACACCCAAGATGTTTTATATACACTGTAAATACTTGTAAAGAAATACAAAAGCCTCAATAAAGAACAAAATCATCATGTACTATATACCTTGCCAAACGATTTTTGATATAATAAAATAATTGCAGAATTTCTAGTTATCGAATTACCTTAAATTCTGGGATCCCTAAAATTAGTTTAGACATGATTTAAGTAAAAACAAGAACTAGTGAATTCACAGTCATCCATTTCAACATTTGCACAACCCAGTAGCAATTATCCCTTGCATCTCCTTACATTATGCACATCATTTCAAAATAAAAAAAAATAATAATAATGAAATAAAATCAGTAATTTAAACTTTTCCTTTTCGTTTCCCTTTCAAAGAGAAGGGAAATTGTTAAAAAAGGACATAGAAATTTGTTTTTGAATACCACCTAGAAGAAGCAGCCTGCATTGGCTGTTTTTTAAGATGTGCTCTTGGTAAACACATGTGTATATATATTACTATCTTGCTTAATGAAGGCATTCATGTTCTCCTTTTGATCCTTACACCAATTCTGAGATACACGGGACTGAACTATTATCCCTATTTTAAGAGATAAAGACCCTGGCTCAGAGATGATCAGAGATTTGCACACACCTAGGTGGGCAATTGAGTCAGGACTCAAGCCTTCTGCTGCTTGCTAAGCCCATGCTCACTCCTGTATCCTCTCGGGTATCTCCTGACTTAAACTGGGAAGAGCACAAGCTCAGTTATTGCTGTTTTGATGTGAGATAGTTGTATATATGTTCACAGTGTCACTTGAGTCAAAATTCTAAAAATAAGAGAATGTTAGTCTGATTTATGTTAAGTTTGAATTTGGGAGCCCTCTTACAGAGATTTCAAGAATTCCTTTGAAATATAAACATTATTCGATCTAGTTTGACTTAGTAGAACACTGGAAAATTTCTTAAATGAACAAGATTTACTTGCAAAAGCACATGAAATTTTTGCTATTTAATTGTCAGCCTCTTTTGCCCACCTTTTTTTCTATACTCATAAACATAGGTAAAACTAAACTATTGTGTCATTTTCTTTTATAATCCTGTTTTCATAAAAGGATACAAATAAGAATTAACTTCATCCTTTGCTTAAATTATCAGGAATTTCCATTAATGGAGGTCCCATTGATGATGTTTCACAGTAGTCGTGTTTGTTTTCGGTGTCCCTCTACCTTCATGAAACCTGACAGAGCAAGAAAGGCTCTGAGCTTGATTCTGGTCTGTTTCCAAAGGTGCTTCGTTCCCTGGAGCCCATGTGGAGCAAAAGCTGCCAAACCAGCACTTGGGAAGACTTCTCTCTGTTTAAAGAATCTTTGCTCCAGGCAATTGTACTTATTCATTCATTCATTGAATCAACCGAAACATCTTTTGCTTCTACAGTGTACAAAACAGAGGGCTGATTGTCAAAGGAACAGGTGATTATTCCTCTCCCGGGCTCTCTGCCCTCTAACAGCTCACCATCAAGAAGGCAAGCAGATTTTAAGTGTGTGTGGACAATATAACATAGTATAAAATATACCCTAATTAGCAGTTCAAAGCATTTATTGTGTAAAGAAGAAAACGTTCTCTTTTGGGGGGGAGCAGATAAAAATAAATTGCCATCCGAATGTACCCAGCAGGCAAAAGGGAAAAAAAAAAAAAACACCCTGTGATTGTTTCTACATGAAACACAAAAATAAGTTATATTAGCTATATTTATACAATTATATATATTTATATAACTATATTATCTATAACCAATATAATACTTATTTATATAATTATATTATTAAGCTTCACTTCTGTTCAAAAATATGGAATAAAGATAATTTTAATGCAAAAATAAGTGGATGGGAATCACTGTATTAGTCATCTATTGCTGTGTAACAAATTACCCCAATACTTAGCATCTTAAAATAACATACATTTATCATCTCACAAAATTTTTGAGAGTCAGAAATCTGGGAGCAGGTTAATCTAAGTGTTACTGGATATCAGGGACTCTCATGAGGATACACCGAGGCTGTCTGCTGGGGCTGCATCACCTATAGGCTGGACTCGAGCTGGTGAATCTATTTCCAAGAAGGCTCTATCACGTGGAGGGAGAAGGAGGAGATTTTAGTTCTTGGCCACATGGTCCTCTCCACGAGGCTTCCTGAGTGTCCTCACCATATGGCAACTGGCTTTCCCTACCGTGAGTGATTCAAGGGAAGGCAAGGAGGGGGCCAGAGTGACTTTTATGACCTAGTATCCACAGTGGCATACCACTTCTGCTCATATTTCTGCTTATTAGAAGTGACTCACTAAGCCCAGACCATATCCAACAGGAGGGGTTATCTCAAGGGGTTCATCATCAAAAGGCTCCATCTTAAAGGGAGGAGTATCAAAGAATTTGTACACTTACTTTGAAATCACTACAAACATATGCAGGAATGGGATGCAAGATGCAGAAGTGCTTCTTTATTGTTATCCCGAGCACCTTTTAAAAAATAATCACAGGAACATTTGTATATGATACTCTGTATAAATAAAATTATACATATACAGCAATGTGGAAGGTGAAGAACCTTATCATGATATTAGTGCCAGTATAAAGATATATTATGGGCTCTATGAATAATAGTATTCATTGACTGAGGGATGAAGAAAAGTTGCAAAAGAAAAAAAAAAAACAGGAGGTCTTAGAAATGGGAAGACACATTACATTAGGGTTCAGACCTGGGAACTATGGAATGGGGTCATCAAACAGAGCACTTGGTAGGGTCACAGAAAGTGCTGGGTCCTTCTGCCCATCCCTTGGAGACCAGCACACATATTTATTCTGTGATGCCTAAACGTTACTAACTTTGATTATCCAGTACATTATGAACACTAATAGAATCATGCTTTGTTCGAACCAAAAGAGATCTCCTCAATCCCTTTTATAAATGAGAACAAGGAGGCCAGCAGGAGGAAAGAAGTCACATCCAAGATGAGAGTGCTAGCCTGACAGGGGCAAAATGAGAAAGCCTGAAAGGGAGTGGAGGTGATATTGTAGCCTCACCTGCACGTGCTAACAAGGAAACAAAGTCGGGGAGCCTCAGTCTCTCTTCTGGCATTAACCTTAGCCTGTGGCTCAGTTCCCTGCCACCCAGACTTTCATGCCACAGCTGTAGACTGGAGGCCTTCTCACCCGCAAAGCCCAAAATACTGTCTGGTCTTTTACTTTCTCTGTAAAAGAGAAGGTTTATTATATTATTGCTATATCAAAATGGCTTTCTTATTCCAGCCCACACTTTGGGTGGTATTTACAGAGAGGTTTTCTTTTTCTCTTTTAAGTATTTAAGCTGCCTTTCCTACCTTCCCCCCACCAAAAAAAGTCCCAAAGTCTGTAGTTTTTACTCAGAAAGAGAGTTGTGCATAGCGTCATTGCTAACGCTCATATACATCCAGATCTGATCCCAAGTTATTAAGAGTGCAGAGACAGATCGGAGGCAATGAGTCTGAATGGTTAGAGCTCCTCTCTCCTTTCTTTCCAGCATCAGCCACAAGCAATTTTCATCCCTGTCACACTCCATCTGTTTGGTACGTATGGACCAAGTGAGCTATACCAGGATGTGAGCTGCCAGCCAGCTCAGATAAACAAACGTTTACTGAGTGCATGTAAAGGGCCTGACCTTGTGTTTGGCCCTAGAAATATAAACAAGTCACTGTCCTGGCTCTGGAGCAATTTTCCTGTCTAGGTTTTATTCTTCACCTAAAATACCCAGCTGGTAATGAAACCTGGTGCCCAATTTGAACTCTAACGGCCAGTCTCTTCCAAACGCTCAGATCACATTCCAACCTGGGCTCTTTAATGTGCAAAGGAAAAAATGTGCCTAATTCCTTCCAGCGTGGTCTGACATCCCGAGTCATCACCTCATCTTAACCCTGTGAATGTGTGTCCATTACCATTAAATTAAGAGGTAGTACCTCATCCTCCCCAATCAAATCCATTTTAATTAAATAACAACTCAAGTTTTTGAAGCGCTTACCCTATGTATGCCTGACATGTTGGAGATAAGGTTAGTAACAACAGAAAACACTGACATAGCATTCTCACAGAAATAATCTCATTCAATCTTCACACCAACCCTGTGGTGTAGGTTATGACCTTCATCCCCATTTACAGACCAGGAAAATGGCCCATGGGAGGCACACAGACAGGCCCGGTGTCATGCAGCACGCAAGTACCACAGCTCAAATCTGAACCCCAGGAGTCGGACTCCAGAAACTGATCTTAGTCAGTAAATATCTTTCATATGATATTTTGAACCATACAACCATGCAAGGAAGGTATCACTTTCCCCACTTTACAAACGAGGAAGCACTGAAGCTGAGAGAGGGTTAAAAACTTGCCCCAAGGACGGAGCAAAGACTGAAGCAGACATATCCGACTCAAAATGTCCTGTGCCTTGGGAAAGATGCCCCACAGGGCTTGGCACGAGTGGTGTATATATTGTTTTACAGTTTACCCAGTGCCTTGGCATACTCAACCTTATTTCTTCATCACAGATACCCAGCAATATAGATCTTATTATCTCTAGGATAAAAACAAAGTTGAGGCTAAGAAAAATTGAAATAACTCTCCCAAGGCCCCATACTTGAGCTGTGATGCAAAACCAGGTATTCTGATTCCATGTCAGGGTTTTATTGGTTAACTTGGAAGTTAATATCTATTTGCTGTGCATCCCTCCCAACCAGTTCTGCCCCAGCTCTAGGCTCTACGACTGAAAAGGCTAAACGTCACCACTCTCAGGTCAAGGGAGAGAAGAAAAACTAGAATACTAGGGATGCAGATAACAGCTGATAGTTGTAGAAAGAAACTTAAGTCATCAGGAAAGAATTATTCACTATTAGATATTCCCATCAACATGATTAGAATGTAGGTGATGGCACATCAGGGCTATACCTCTCCCTCTATAAGATGTTGAAGTAGGACTAGACCTATGGTTTCAAACTGGTGCCTCCATGAGGAAGTTTCTTGAAGGGCCAGAGGAGGCACCTGTTGGGTGGTCTGCCCAGCCCCCTCATCTGGGAATTGCCATGTTTCTGCTGCAGCTCCCTGCTCCACCCGCCACAGAATCATGACCCAGGCAGGACCAGTCAGAGCCTCCCTTTCTGCGTGGTGGATGGCCCAGTAAGCCAGAGAAGGTACAAGGGGAGCAGACAAAGCCAGACCATAAACAGAAAGAGGACTGAAGAAAATATGCAGAGAAAAACAGAAAGAAAACTGCCTGGATTCCCTGGTTCCTTCCTTTCCTTCAGACTTCCCTTTTGTTTGCTTAAGCCAGCTCATGGTGACTCCACCACTTTAGACCAAATAAACCAGAGTTATTCAGAGAAGCGAGGCGGGATGGGTAGGCAAAGATAAGGTTTTATTTTAGGTCTCACATTTTTACTGGACTTTGTTATGTGTTGATTTGTATCCCTCCCCCCAAAAAAGTGTGTTAAAGTCCTACTTCCCAGTGTCTGTGGATGTGACCTTATTTGGAAATAGGGTCTTCGCAAATATCAAGTTAAGATGAAATCATTAGGTTGGGCTCTATCCCAATATAACTATTATCCTTATAAAAAGAGAAGCCGAGACCCAGACATAAATGGGGTGAATGCCATGTGACCAGGTGGCAGAGGTCAAAATGCTGCAGCTACAAGCCAAGGAATCACAAGGATTGTTAGCAGACCGCCAGAAGCTCCGGAGAAGCAAGCAAGAAGTCCTTTCCGGGTTTCCGAGGGAGCCCTGCCAACATCTTGATTTTCTACATCTAGCCTCCAGAAGTGTATTTATTTCTGTTGTTTTATGCCCCCTATTTTATGGTAGTTTGTTATAGCAACCTGAAGAAACAAATAACAAATATGCTTAAAAAAAAAAGAAATTGAAAACCAGTGAATTCTTTATTTTTAAATTTAAGTTATTTAAAAATTTCATGTATATAAAACCTCTCATTCATGGTGAAGCTGCATAAATGAAATCCTGATTTAATTTATAATTTCCCAGTTAATTTGGCTTACACATATGGATGGGATAACTACTTTTAGAAACTTCTGTTAAACAGTGTGCCTCTCTGTTAATAAAATAAATATTTCATTTTTCCATTTTGGTTAAAAGTCACTTTTCCTTTTTAGAATCTTCAAGTACAGGAATAAGGTCCATACATATTTTATTTAATGGTTTTCTTGCAAAACCCAGCATCTCAGCAAAAGCTGGAGTTAGCGTTTCAAATTTATCATAATTTAAGACATAAGAGTTATAGTTACGAGAATACAATGGCACCTTAAAATAGTTTTATTCCAAAAAGCTGTAGAATACCATCATTTGAAATTTTTGTAATATAAGCAAGTTAACAATGTAGTCTTTATAAGAAAATTTTTCTCTAGAAGAGTCTCAGGAGACCTGATTCTCCCCACAGCTGACAACACCATGACCAAACATATGTAGTGTTAGTGCTTATTACTGGCACTGGTATGATGGTTGCATTTTTAAAATTTTATTGCAAACTTGCAGGTGGCCAGATAATTTGTTATACGTGACCACACTTTTCTAGAGATATTTCCATTAAAAGTGCATTAGAGTTATATTGCACTTTTCAGTTTTCAAAGAACTTTAAAATACATGATCCCACTTACCTACAAAATTGCAATTTTAAAGAGAAGAAGGTAAATATTATCATCTCTGTTTTACTGTTGAAGGGACAGATGCTAGGAAATCTGCCCCAGGTCACACAACTAGTAACAGTTAAAACCAGGTCTTCTGACTCCGAATCTTGGTTTTCAAGATACCAGGCTCTCTGTCTAAGTCAGATACAAGGGTCAGGTTGATTGCATGGTGGGTTTTTAACTGCTGGCCTCACAGTTTCATAAGAAAAATACAGTGATATATATTTTTAATTCCCTTTTTTCCCCAAAGAGCTAGCAGACGCTTTTCTTATCTTGACATGATTTCCTTCCAGAAATCCTCATACACTAAAGAAATTGAAAGACATAGCCATTGCTTGATTCTTTGATGTTTGTGTTTCAGAGGTATTTACCTCAGAGAGGGCCAATCTTGGCTCTACTGAGAGACAGCGGACCTGTGTGCTCCTCAAATGGGTCCTCCTCAAGAGGTGATAGAGGAGTGGCCAGAATTATGAAGGAAAGCCCCAGAAACCTCCTCTCCTCCTTTCTGTCCTCATGAGGCAAACTAAAGAGTGGACAAAACTTACAAAATCACATAAGCTACTTCTTTCTAGATGTGGAAAGCACACACACACAGAACATTCCAGAATAAGAAAGGTGGAACTTAAAATGTAACATTTTTTCCCAGTGCTATGTCTATCTAGGATCAAAATGAGAAGCTCCTGGACCTCTGCCCATAGTCTCCTGTCACATGATAGATTCATTTCCAAAGCACCTTGAGGGTCAAGAGGCTAAATTATAGGAATATTATCCTTTCTGAAGTTCAAATCATCATTTTCTCGCAGGCCACCTCAGAACTTAGCTTCAAATCTCACATTGCCTGCCTGGCAGCACCAAGATTAAAAGCATTTCCACTTCACTGCCCGCTGAAGGCCTTGGGATTTCTTCTCAGCCTTTCACACACAGAGACCCTCTGGGCTCACAGCTGTCAAGGAGCTAAAAGGACACTGTGGCCCTCTCGTTAGCCTCCTGCCCAGTCCAGCTGTCTGGGCTTCAAGGAAGGAATGAAGAGGCTTCGCTGTCTCTTCTCCCACCAAGCCACATATCTTTTTATCTAGGGAGTAGAGAAAGAAACACTGAGACCTGAGAAAGAATCATTATTTACAAAGGCAGTAGAGATTCATAATATTATGTTGATGACTGCACATGGTGAGCATTACAGATGAGTTTTAAAAACTGGTGCTGTGAGCAAAACCTCTCAAGAAGCTTTTTCTTAAAAAAAAAAAATACCATTTCTCTGGTGAGGGAACTAAAACTCCTACCTACTCCTATCAGAAATATGCTTAGGGAAACAAGTATGAAGTCTTAATAGAAGACGCACAATCCAGAATGGACCATTAGCCAAGGTAATTCTGTGAGCAAAGGTCTATAGAAAAGAAAGTAAGAATTACAAAAATAAAGCTGAAAAGGACACTAGGCTAAATGGAGTTCTGTCTCCTCATGTGATAGATGCAGAAATTGAGGTTCCCAGAGAAATGCATAGAACATATTTAATATTGTATAAAAAGAATGTGCACCATGAAATACTACTTGGCAAAAAAAAAAAAAAAATGACTGGTACATGCAACCACACTGACTACTCTCACAAGCCTAATGCTAAATGAAAGAAGGCAGAAACAAAAGTAAACATGCTGGAGGATTCAATGTATACGATCTTTTGGAACAGGCAAAACTGATCAAAGGTGAAAACCATTGGAAGGGTGGTTGACTTGGGTGGGGGATGGGTACTACGGAAGTATTGCGTGAGAAAGTTTTGGGTGAGAACTTCCTGGGAGATGGAAATGTTCTAATTTGTCGTAGGATATGGATTATGTGGGTATTTTCATTTGTCAAAACCGTACAGTTATTTGTGCCTTTCAGTGTATGTAAATTTTATCTTAAAAAATAAAAGCTATAAAAGAATAGGCATCTCTCCGTGGTGGCATGGAAAGTGAATGAAAGATGAAATGAGAATGGCAGCATGTTGATAATGTTGACACGGGTACAGTGGGGGGTACAACGTGCTCTTGTGTTTGCTCTGAAGATTGTTGAAACTTACTCTACAAAAAACTTTGAAAGGTGACCATGCCGAGCAAGGGGAAGTTCAGTTCATGTTTGGAAGTGTGAGCTCTTCCCGGTACTGCTCCTGGTCTGCTTTTGATCCTTTTCCTTTCCTGAGGTACAAGACTGTTTTCAGCTATGTTCTAGGTCCTCTTCCCATCTTGAGTCTGTTCCGCACTGTAGGGAGCACTATGGAGTGCCGCATGTCAAGCAGGAGCCCACGTCAAGCTATGAGGCTAGCAGTTAAGGTATGCAGCTAGGAGATCTCGCCGGGACCAGCATCAGCTGACACCCCCCCTCCCGCCCCCCCGCCCAAAGAACTGATAACAAGCAACCAGAGGAGGTCTGCAGGGGCCCAAGACCAATTCAAAAGGGGAGAATTTTTGTAGCAAACTGTCACACTCTTCGGACGTGACCCCTATATGTCTGACCGCTTAAAACAGGCAGCTGCCGCAGAAGGCTCTGCCCGTCCGATCTCTGAACAGAACTGAGATCCTTCGCTGCTTGAATATCCCAAGCACTGAGGGCCGAGAGCGGACCCGGACAGGACCAAGGCCTCGTCTCAACTGCGCGCCCACAGGCTGACTTCGCGTTTGGTTCCTTCACTTCCTGCGCCCTCTGTTATCTTGTCTGTTGTATGGTTTGTCTTCCGTCCTGCTCCGGGGGCTGTGTAAGAAGCCAAGTTTAATCCCCTGGTGAAAGGTCACGGAGCTTGGAATCCTGAGCCCAATTTAGAATTGTGATTAACGTGGCTTTATTTGAATAAAGCTGACATTGTGGAAAGGCACAGCTCGTGTGGGCGCCTGCGAAGCGTGCCCAGGACACCCACCTTCCCGAGGAAATGAGGGAACCTGAGAATGAGAGGAAGGGAGCCTGTAGGGGTGCCCACCCCAAGCCTCTGCACAGGGTCTCTGAAAAGACTCAAGCCATTGGCAAGGGCGGAGCCGGCAGGAGCCAAATCGCTAGGAATCGCTTCTCCAGTGCCACGCGGTTTGCCCTTGAGAAACATCCCACCTGGCTTGCGACCGCTGAGCTAGCCAGATAGCTTTCAAGAACAAAACTGTTTCACTCTAACGTGGCAAAAAGGAAAAAAAACCTCAAAAAGATATGTAATGAGATTAATAATCTTTTGCCTGTTCCAAAAGATCGTATGAGATTATCCCATAAACACAACTGTTATGATATGCAAAAAAAACCCATTTTATTTATTTATTATTTTTTTTAATTAGAGAGAGAGAGTGTGTGCATGGGCAGAGGGGGGAGGGGCAGAAGGAGAGAGACTCTCCACCCTGAGCTTGGAGCCCATGGCGGGGCTCATCTCAGGACCCCAAGATCATGACCTGAGCAGAAATCAAGAGTCTGACATTTAACCCAACTGAGCCACCCAGGCTCCTGCGCAAAAAAAACCATTTTTAATCATTATATTCTTTACCTATTTCTTTAAATGTTAGTCTCAGATCTTAATTTCTTAATTCTTAAATAGAATTTGCATAATTTAAAATATGAAAAGAAATATTATCAGCATTTATTTGCAAATACTGTTAAATTTCCTAGTGAGTCTCCAACACATCAATTTACATCAACCTAAAGAGAAAAGTTACATGAAAGAGGGCAATAAGTAGGAAGTTATTAGTGAGTTAAATTTTTCATTTATTTCATATGCACTACAAAAATATTTTTAACATAATAATAAAATCAAATACACCTGGCCCATTACAGGAATTTAAAAGAACAAACAAATTAAATGGGTTAAGGGTCCGTTGCCTGTTTAGGCTAAAAGCTACCCCTTATGGAATGATACCTCACAAGATGACTGAGGAGATCCATAAAAATACACCCTGTAACTGCATACAGTGTGACTACAAAAATACTCTGATAGCACTTGACCCTTTGTTATTAAAATCTTTAACCATTAGCAGTTACTGCTTATTGTATAACACCAACAGGTCTTGTAAAACACACATTTACAGGAACCACAACCCCATTACTAAAGATCACACTTCAGGTTTGTAATAATACTACCGTGGACAGAGCTGAGCTATGAAACCACAGGTTTAAAAGCATCATATCTGAACAGAGAACCTAAAAGACAAAGTCACGTATGCTACCCCAAATATTGCCATGGGCACTTTCCATAACAACTTTAACTTACTGGCGTGTGCTCTTTAAAAATTAATATCCATTGCCTCATTCAAGTTATAAATACCCCAAAAGTTATTTATAAGGTTATCTCTAGTTGGGAATATTTGTTAATGAGTCAAAGGAAGCTTGCTTTCTTCCTGATAAGAACCTGAGGAAAATTTCTGAATCCTTTCTCTTCTGCTCACAAGATAAACAAAAGAAATAAAACCTAAGAACCTAAGGTTCTCCTTAACTTAAAACGCATTCAAGAGTTTATCAAACTGGCAAAGTAACACTAAATACACATTTGAAAGATGCACACACACACGTATTCATAAAACAAATACACACAAGGCAATCTAAAACTTAGACATTAATTTCAAGTTTTATGAGACAACTATATGTTTTCCCAGAGGCAAAGGAAAATGTAAGCCTTAAAATTACATTATTCATCTTGGTGTAATTAAGTCATACTGAAGGTTGGCGTTTTTCTTCTAGAACTCTACTTTTGATAACCGATATCTCTAAGATAGATATAGATTAGGTTAAGCTGATTAAATAGTATACTACTT
Organism: Zalophus californianus; assembly: GCF_009762305.2. NCBI lineage: Eukaryota > Metazoa > Chordata > Mammalia > Carnivora > Otariidae > Zalophus > Zalophus californianus. Next base: position 130,740,232 of record NC_045598.1, read on the forward strand.
AATTCATAACTTCTAAAATCATTAAAAATTAGTACAGAGCTTTCAAGGAATTTCCAGACACTCAGGTTACAACAAAAATAGTAATTTCAATTTTAAAAGTAATAACTCTTTCCTTAGGATTGACATTCTGTTTACTTACAGACTGTCCATTTATCCCCCGGGGGTCTTCCATTGAAGACTTTTTCTTCTGAATTATATGTGGGCTATTAGCTACACACTTCTTCAAACGGTCCCAACACCCCTGCACCTGTGAAGAATAGAGCATCAAGCAGCCGTATTAATTGTGTGGCATGAAATCAAGAACTGATCTTTGCATCTGCAGCTTTCCATTTGCTCGCATGTATACACAAGTCAAGAATGCTTACCTTCACTGAATGAAATCTTTAAAATAAATATTATGGGCTCACTGTTTAGCACAATTTACATGAGCCAAATGTGGCCAAATTATAGCTCAGTGTGTCTGCTGTCAGCAGCTGCAGCCTGAGAAAAAAAAAGAATGGAGAGGCCAGCTAGAGGGCTTTCTACACACATTATTTTTGAGCCAACAGTACAAGAGCTTTTTTTTCTTTTTGAATTCAGTTTCTCCAAGCTATTTATCAATGTCAATTGTACCATAATGCGAAGAGGAAATAGTAACAAAGAGATATGACTGTAGTCTGAGTGAAGATAAAAGAGTGAATCTAGAGTTGAGTGTTTTACCCTCAGGGCAAGGATATTATTATACTATTTCTTAGCAAGTTTACATTAGGTCACAGTTTCACGGCTGATCAATTCTGAACCTTCAGAGACTCAACACCTTTGAGAAGAATGGGTTTTGGGGATGCTTCAAGATGTGGACAATAAATACAGTATGTTGAAATATATTCTGCAGTTACCTACCTTCAAAAAAAATAATAACATAGTCATCTGGTGCCCATTCTCATTTCCTAACTTTCTGAATTGATTTTCATGCTCATGCTCAAATGAGGAACCCAAAAGAGACTCTCAGGTTCTCTTACTTGGGCTTGGCAACTTAGACATCTTTCTACTTGCCTCACATCAACTCCAACACAGATATTTAAATATTATGGAATTTTAAGAAAAAAAAAACTGACATGATCTTAGTATCAACCAAGACAAAATTACAGAAGACTATGTAGTAGTCTTTTTTCTTTTTCTTTTCTTTTCTTTTCTTTCTTTCTTTCTTTTTTTTTTTTTTTTTGAGAGAGAGTGCACACAGGGGGCAGGGGAGAGGGAGGAGGAGAGAATTTTAAGTAGGTTCCACACCCAGCACAGAGCTAACTCGGGGATCCATCTCACAACCCTGAGACCATGGCCAGAGCCAAAACCAAGAGTCGGATGCTTAACCAATGAGCTATCCAGTCTCCCTGAGTATGCAGTAGTCTAACTTCAGTATTACTTTTTGTAAAAGTACTCGAACCTCTGCATGTTAGCATGGTAGAACTACTACACTAGAAGTCAAGAGATCTGAATTCAGGTTCTTACTCTGCCACAAACTAGTTGAATGATCTGAGGTAAATAATTTAATCCCTCTGAGCCTCAGTTTTACTATCTATGAAATGGGAGATTTCAATTGGATGATATCTTACAGGCTTATATTTTATAGGTATAAGTTAATGAATGAATGCATTTGCACACATAATCTTCAGGTAAAAGATCCCAAGCTTGGACGATTTGGGATGTAATTTTGAAATGCTGGAGTCATTCTCATTTATGTTTGTTTCACTCACAATTATCAATGCTGGAAAATACATGCCTTATCCACTGTCAACACAAAGGTGATGCTTCTTGTACAACATAAGACTCATAAATTTTGAGTCCCCAAATTTTGAGAATACTTATGAGAACACAGTGCTTTTGTAATTTTCACCAGAAACCATTTTTTAATTTCAGGTTATGAGTAAATAAAAATCCTGTGGATGTATTTACGGTCTGCTAAACCAAGAAAACACAATATAGTACTCTATTTCAAATTGCTCAAAATTTCAGAACTGAATCTTAAAATCACCCCATCACTGCTTCTGGAGGATTCCTTGCATAATCGAGGAAGAGATATTATAGAAACTAGACTTTTTTCATTGCTTGAGTTCCTCTCTTGAGGCACATTAACTTTTCTAGGCGATAAGGCAACTTTTAAAAATTATAATAATAATCCTGCTTTACTTTGGTCAAACACTTTACAGTTTACAAAGTGTTTTCACGTGAATTGCCCACAGTGCACCTATATATGGCGAGACAAAGCCTGGTCTCATTCCTCACAGAAGGGAGCAGGCCCAAGACAAAGCCCCCTCTGATTCCCCCTAAACTCCCATCCTCTCCATACCTGTCCTGAGAACATGTTTCAATCAAAATCTGTATATTTGATATTCCAGGATTATTTCCCATGTGTTTCTTTGCCATATTTCCACATTGAACTTACTGAACAGTTTAAGGTATTAGGAATGGTCAAGTTACATGAGCATGAAAGGTATTTCATTTGTAATTTTATTTCTTCTGAAGATGAAACTCTTCTGTACCAAATGCTGTATTTGTTATTGTTTCCTGGGCTAAAAAATAAAAGACTGAGCTTATTGAGAAGTCAAAAGAGTCAGCATTCATCTACTTCAGATAGACGTCTCCACTGAGAAAGACTACCACTCAAAAATCAAAAAATCACAGAGAGCCATGGACTTTATTTACAAATCCTCCACTGCTTGCTAAATCAGCATAGTTGTTTCCAGATTTCTACATGTCAATCCAAACCGTGCAATAGATGCCATGACTGGGTCTACTGATATTTAGGAGCCTGGCTTTAGAAAACCCTTAATTCCTTTGCTGGACTTGATCTTTCATGGTTTATAAATAAGCCTGCCCCCATTATACCACTTACCTAATGGGACTGTAATTATTTCTCTACCTGTCTCCCCTACTAGACTGTAGCTCCATGAGGGCTAGGCTACTCTCTTGTTCAGGGCACATATGGCACTCATTAAATATTCAGAATGAATGAATGAGTGAATGAGTGTTATCGATGCATGGCAATTTTTTAATACATGTGAACTCTGAGTCAGAATTAGGTGGGCAGGTAAATGGTGGTGCTATCTCATTCAATCAACTTTAAAAAATATCCTTCAAATTTTTGGTCCTGAACATTTGTTTCAAGTACCAAAAGAAACAGGCTCAAGGAAAAACAGGTTACTTGATTCATATCTACCTACATACCTATTTACTTACTTACGGCACACATAGAGAGTAGCTATTCATAAAACTGTTTAGACCTACATATAAACACATATGGAGTACTCAGAGGTGAAATTCTCAGGGACTTCGTTTAAACCAAGGAGTGCTTCCTAGAAAAGAAGGAATAGAGGAATGTTCAAGGAGGCTCATCTAGATACAGAATGGTGAGGGCAGACGCACACCGATGAAAGGATCAGTGGGTTGAGATTTGCTTTAGGAGATTTGTGGAGCACCAGAGGCAGATGTCTTGATAGCAGAGGTCTCCCTACAAGGACAGGGCACCATGGGTCTGGTGGCGGTTGGATACCCATTCACACAGCCACCCACAGCACTCACCTTGCCAAAGAAGGGTGCATTTACCACAAAAGGCCAACTCCTTTACTTACCCGCTCCCGAGTCAACTATTACAGAATCCTCCGTAAGAGGGGTGCCCCTTGGAGTTACACACCATGGAAGGCCATTGCTCTGTAGCCACCGAAGTGTAAGGTTCCCTGATCAAAAGACAAGGGACTGAGAGACAACCTGGATTTCTGCTGGCCAATGTCATCATTCTGGAGTCAGTTATCTACTGTGAGCACAGAGGAAAAGCCTGGAAGCCTCTTTCTGAAATGTATTTCAACAACTCCTTAAGTAGGAAGGAAAGATCAACTGAGCAAAATAGCGAGAAACAGCTGCACAGCTGGGCACATATTTAAAGATGATTTGACTCTTCCTATTGGCTAGCTGCACCAGGCCACCTGAGCAAAATGCTCTCCCAGGGCAGACAGTGGTAATCAGCCCCTTCCAAGGCCACTGCAGCTTACAGAAGACAGGCACTCACAGTTCAGGGCAGTGTTGCACTTACAGGCCCAGCCCAGATGCTAGCCTAGGCATGTGGTCTTGAGCAGAATCATGCAGGTGGTTCTGCTCAGCAAGAGGGAGAGTGGGAGGCATGCTGGGCAAGAAGGAAACAAGGAGTATTGGCCCCGTTTGGTCTTTTCAGCATCTTGAGGGGACTATTCCTCCTTCGGTCCAACCCCCCGGAATGTCGATGAAACACCACCGAAAAGCTAACTTTGGTAGGTGGACTCACTGGACACGGGAGTAATGGGAGCCTTAGGAACTTCCTTTCGATTTGCCACTCTTGGGGGTGTAGGGTAGGAAGAAACTAAAATTAGTATACATGTACTAGCAAACAGACAATAGCAAATACATGTTAGACATATACACTGATAGACTCATCAGAAAGTATCAAATTGAGACTCAATCTGACAAATATCACAATCATACAAAATTTCCTTTGGGGGCCCAGATGCATTAGGAAATTGAGCCCCCAGTGATGACATTATAATTATACCAGTAGAGTTAAGTGATACTTGGAGGTGACATTTTGGCCCTATGGCAAATAACAAGCTTATTACCTTTTTTTAAAGATTTATTCATTTATTTATTTATTTATTTATTTATTTATTTATTTATTTATTTATTTGACACAGAGAGAGAGACAGCTAGAGAGGGAACACAGCAGGGGGAGCGAGAGAGGGAGAAGCAGGCTCCTGGCTGAGCAGGGACCCTGATGCGGGGCTCGATTCCAGGACCCTGGGATCACGACCCGAGCCTAAGGCAAATGCTTAATGACTGAGCCACCCAGGTGCCCCCAAGCTTATTACTTTTTAAAACATGGAATAGTTCTAAATACAGCAACTTTAATGCATGTGAGGCGAAAAATCTATTCTGTGCATTCCTGCTATAATTTAAATTTCCCTGGGATGTCAATTTTTCCCCCATGTCTATGAACAGCCCTTGCTGCTGAAAATAAAAATACTCAATAGCTCTGAACCTAAAATTTCCTGGGTTCAGTAAAATCCATATTCAGTCTACATAGGTCCTTTCCATTCATTTCTATCCATCAGCAAAAGCTAGGTGGTTGATAAAATAAGCAATAGCACCTCATCTTACACGTAAATATCATCTTGTTTTACCTTAGTTCTGGATCATCACAAACTTCCTGGCCATTGTCAAAACAAAATATTGGGAGAAGTTAACTTGGCATAAGTATAAATTACAGAGGCATGAAACGGAGAAAAGGTCTAGTCAGGCAGGCTCATGGGACAAACCTTCTAGATTGAAAAAAAATAAGGTAGAGACTAATGTGATTGGGAAGAAAATAGTATTTTTAAAAATTTTATACATCATCTATATTTTAATTTTTCCTGCTGGTTTTGAAAAATGGGTTATATTTTAGATGACACATAAATCACCTCTAATGAACCAGAGACCCATCAGACACTGTTAATAACTTGTGGCTCCTTGGATGAAAGAATATTTTCATTACAACACACCATCACTTTAATCTTTGCTTTCTCACCAAGTGTTGAGTTTTCGAACATTCCTGAGAAGCAGAAGGAAACTGGTGGTTGAACATTGCTTTATAGAAAAGAAAAGGGCTATTCTGAAGTATGTCCCCAGAAGACTACAACTACAGATTGAATAAACATATCAAATCAAGGGGTCTTTAAGAAAATTTACAAACAGAAGCCTGCAGTGAAATGAACCACTGGATGAATGTCCTCCAGGGACCTACGCAACTCACCATTCCATGGCTCCCAAAGCCACAAGATGCCGTGTGGCACTGCCACCTCATCTTTGCTTTGTTCACCTTCCTAAGAAATTTGGTTATAGCAAGGAAAACAGAGATTGGGCATACTCAGGTGAGTGAGATTCAGAAACCAGATACTCAATGAGCTCTTAGAGTGTTAAGGAGCACATCCCAACCACTGAAACCATTAATGAAAAACCAAGTTCAGCTCTACATTGGTGAAAAGTCTTCTACAGCTGGAGATAAAGTTTCTATAGAAATAAATGTCTACAACAATTTGCTTTTATAGCCATTCCACTGATTTACTGGTACTGCTGTTTTAAAGTTTTAAGTATGAAGCCCAACTATTCATTATAGAATTTCTATATGAATATGACCAGAATTCTGCTTCCATCATATGCAATTTCCTCCTAACTTCAGATGAAGAATGGAAGGCAAGGGGACAATCAAATGAGCTGACGTGAATAAGGAAAATTAATGGCATGTGTTTATTCAATAACTAAAGTTCAATTCAAACTATGTTTTCAAGAGCAGTAGACCTACACAGTATTTTAATGCAGCACTTAGTATATGAACAATATTAAGAAAACTCTAAAGGAATACACCCATAATCCCATCAATCCAACTTACTTTTATAAAACTATAATCATAGTGAATCATCATGCCTCCATTGTTCTCGTTTCTCTTAACATTGTTCTGTAAGTATTTTATGGTCTATACTCACCATTTTTAATTTCCATGTACTTCATATTTCATCAGGGCAATATTCCCATAAAGTGGGACATTTAGGTTTTTTTCACACTTGCACTATAGCATATAACACTTCAAGATTTTCATTCATCAAGTTCTTTTCCCTTTTATTTTTTATTTATTTTTTATTTTTTTAAAGATTTTATTTATTTGAGAGAGAGAGAGAATGAGAGCGAGAGCCCATGAGAGGGGGGAGGGTCAGAGGGAGAAGCAACTCCCTGCTCAGCAGGAAGCTCAATGTGGGACTCCATCCCGGGACTCCAGGATCATGACCTGAGCCAAAGGCAGTCGCTTAACCAACTGAGCCACCCAGGCTCCCCTTTTCCCTCTTTTAAAAGCTTTAAGGATAAATTCCAAACTGCAATTAGAGGATCAAAAGGTATGATAGTTGAAAGTAGTAATTCTTAGAAAGTGAGGTCAAATTCACTTATTCAGATCTCTCTTACATACAACATTGACCCTAGGAGAAGGATGAAACAGGAGAGTCATATCTTAAGAATATTCCAATGAAATTACTACCACAGAACCTGTGATCTTGACAGCATTCATGAATCTCCCTATATCAAAGGTTACCAAATTTTTTTGTTCATGGAAGAATATAAAATATAAAAGAATATAAAAACCGTGGCTGGACGTTTAAAAGCGTTAAATTGTTGATGTAGACCCTCACCATGCTGATAAAAGTATGCATGGTTATCACATATGGGTCACTTGCTCTTTCTTCCACTCAACATTGCTCTTTGAATAGAATCTGCTCTCATGGACTCAAGATGAAAAGTCAAACCTCATTCCAATAAATATGCGCTCTTTTATTGCCATTCTGATCACTTTCTCCTGTCTTTCAGCAAGGTGAATCACCATGCCACATGACTCCATTGGTTGAGTCTGACAGCCATTGTCATAAAATGCTTTATACTCAAGCACAGAAATAGTAAATGTTGCCCATTAATTATGATTGGTGGAACACCCATGAGGGATTTGAGGAACAGTGGTGTGTGGTAGCATATTGCTTGAGAACCAGCATATTGCTTGAGAACCACAGGCCTATAAATCTCATATGTAATGAACAAATGCAGGCATTCAAGAGAAAATAATCTAAAACATAGTCACAAATGAGAAATGTATCTAAAATTATACCAGGCTGGTATATTAATTTTGCTGCATCTACTGGTTGTAGGGTACTGTCAGTCCTCCACAGGTGTAGTTTATAATACAATGTATCATAGAAATAGTTTCTCAGCCTACAGAGACTGTAGTTTCAGTTTTAAAATAACAAGGTCTAGAATAACTGGTAGCAAACTACACTGGTACCATTCAGTGATTATGTTTTCTACCATCGAATACCTCCTAAGATGTTAAAAATACACCACAAAACCTTGGGGCGACTGGGTGGCTCGGTAGTTAAGCATCTGCCTTAGGCTCAGGTCATGATCCCAGGGTCCTGGGATCGAGCCCCATATCAAGCCCCATATCAAGCCCCATATTGGGCTCCCTCTCCGTGGGAAGCCTGTTTCTCCCTCCCCCCACTTCCCCTGCTTGTGTTCCCTCTCTTGCTGTCTCTCTCTCTGCCAAAGAAATAAATAAGATCTTTAAAAAAAAAATGCACCACAAAAGCTCACCCATAGGGATGAAAAGCAGGACAGGGGTTGCCTGGAACCAGAGCACAGGATGGGGTGGAGAGTGGTTGATTGACTGTATAGGGGTATGCAGGAACTTTCTGGAGCAGTAGAAGTGCTAGATCTTGATTGTAGTGGTGACATGGGTGAACATAATTATCAAAACTCACTGAACTATACACTAATAAAGTTGATTTTTTTTAATGTGCCACAATTCACATTTATTATTAGTTGTTAACCTCTTTTTTCCAGTACCATCAAGGAAGTAACATTTTGATAATATAATTGCCCTTACCCCTCCAAATCAAACATGACGACATTAGTGCTGATCTTTGTCTAGCCATTTATCTACCAACACTACTCTCTAATAACCATATGGGTCCAACAATTAATAATGTTCATTTTTAGGTGTCAAAGTGAAAAGGGGCTTTAAAACATCTCCTTGGTTTAAGAGGTGAGGATTAAAAAGTATACAATGTTCTTTAATATTAAAGTTCAATTGGCATGTCAATAATTGATAGATCCTGAAGGTTTTAATTTTTGAAGACAAATTAGAATGTGGAATGGTGGTCAGGTTTTCAGTAATACCCTGAGTCAGAATCATAAAGTACTTGGTCTGTGATTAACCTACAAAAAAAGTTCAGCTATCAAAATTAAAAAGCAGGTTTATTCCTTTTTTTTTTTTAAAGATTTTATTTATTTATTTGACAGAGAGAGACACAGTGAGAGAGGGAATACGAGCAGGGGGAGTGGGAGAGGGAGAAGCAGGCTTCCCTCTGAGCAGAGAGCCCGATGCGGGGCTCGATCCCAGGACCCTGGGATCATGACCTGAGCCAAAGGCAGATGCTTAATGACTGAGCCACCCAGGTGCCCCGAAAAAGCAGGTTTATTTCTAAAAAATAAATGGAAAGATTTATTTCTCAGACTCTTATGCCATTTATGCTAAAATTTGAAGGCAATTTTAGCCATTATAGGCATAGACTTCAATATCCAGGTCATTAGGTAATATATTTAGTACAGGGGATCCAAGTTCATCATTAGACCTTAGAAATAATGCATATTACATGTGCCAGTTTAGGAGAAACTAGAGAATAAACACCTCCCTGCTCTGCTCCACACTACTACTCCTTTACCCTTGACAATCACAGCTAAAGTTTAGCAAAGCAATTTCCTCATTTCCTGGATGCTGACTCTTACTTTTACTTGCTTCTTGACCAGAGTAAGGACTGCTTGATGGAATAAGATTGCGGGACTGCAGTTTCAGAAGCCAAAACACCGAAAACAAAGACAGTAATGGAGAAAGCATTAAGCTCTCAGAAAAGAGGCACTGACTCAGGGCTTCATGAATTTCACTCTTTCCTTAAAATCAAAGGATAACTTACAGCAACACTAGAAGAGTTTCAGAAATCTGCCTCCCCACAATTCCATGAGCAAACAATTAATGGGTGACATACGTACACGGATATAGGTGGTATGAGATGGTGTGATGGGGCCACAGAAGGACGTTGTGGAATCTAAATTCCCACCTAGAGTGGGAGTCACCGAAAACAACCTTTACAGATAGCCAGCCTGCTGCTGCAGGAACACTTCTGGGGACAGAGATTTCACCAGCATGGCAAGTCTTTTGGTTCACAGCTGGAAGGTTTAATTTTTAGGAGGTTTTCCCTTAGACTGAGCTGAAATAGACCCATCAAAACCCCTTCTCTAGCATCAGCTTTTCCCCTGCACAAATATACTTCAATACCCTCCTATCATTCTTGAAACATTTAAGATTAATAATATTCCCTGAGGGCTCTCCTTTCTAGGCCCAAAATGTCTTTTTAAAAATGAGTTACTTAACTTTCTGATTTCCCTCCACAGGACATGTCTGTCGGCCAGTGGGCTCTGGATCCCAACACCACTGGCATTGACTGAGCTTAAGGACACTCAAACTCGTCGGCAAATGACCTATTTTCAAGTCACAATCCTTCTATATTTGAGGAACTGACTCATCCTTGTGAAATTCTCATTTCGTTAGTTTCTGCCTGTCAATCAAGCTCACTCAGATTCTCTTTGACTCAGGATTCTGCAAGGAATGACTTATGAATCCATTCCAGCTTTGTGTAATATGATAACCTAAAAACCACTACTTTAGCTTTCTACTTTTAAGTCACTGATAGAGGGGCACCTGGGTGGCTCAGTCAGTTAAGCGTCTGCCTTCAGCTCAGGTCATAATCTCCAGGTCCTGGGATCCAGTACCTCGTTGGGCTCCCAGCTCAGCAGGGAGTCTGCTTCTCTCTCTCCCTCTGCTCCTGCTCCCTCCCTCCCTCTCTCTCTCTTTCTCACATTCTCTCTCTCTCTCTCACTCTTTCTCATATGCTCTCTCTCTCTAATAAATAAATAAAATCTTAAAAAAAATAAAGTCACTGATAAAAAGATAAAGGGGAGAAATCCAAAACAGAGCTAGTCCTGATGAATCAAAGGGTGAAAAAGGCTACTGAAGGCTTAGGGTAGGAGGGTAAGGGTTGCAGTTGGTAACTCTGACACTTCTCAACTCTGTGAGCTTGGAAAAATTAACCTTTCTGAGTCTGTTTCTTCATCTATACAATGACATTAATATCATTCAATAGGATAGAGAGATTTTTGCATCCTACACTAGTACATGTTCAGTAAATTTATGTTGATCCGATGATAAGCATTTTTGTAAAGGATGAAAGATCATAAAACCACAATCCAATATGCTTAATTGTCTCTAGGTTTTACATCCAAAAATTATGATGTAAGTCAACTGCTTAATCGGACACTTAGAAGCTGCCTTTCAGGTTACTAAGATAACAGTAAAACAGTATTGTTATTGTAGTGTTCCCTCTCTACCCTCTTTGATTACCTTTTGTGAACACTTTTGACTTTTTTTTAAGGGGAAATAATCCCACTAATAGATTTTTTTCATAGTTCCTATTTTGTAATTTATCTTAATTAGCACAGTCCTCTGCCTGCTCTCCAAGGCCTTTACATGTTCCAAATTGTGAAACTTGTTAGACTGCGCTCTTCCCCAAAGCAGGGAACAAGTCTGATTTAGTCTGATTTGGTCTGACATCTAAGTCTTTCCCAGTCTGACTCCAGCTACCTTCCCTTCGCACCTCTCCAGCATCCCAGGTCCCTTTACTCACCTCAGCTACTCCTGGCTACTTCTAGATGCCCCTGATGCCAACAAATCTCTGCCCAGAGGACGCACCTTTCACCCGGTCTCCTACATAGCTTTCAAGGCTCATCCAGTCTTTTCCTCCAGGAAGCCTTGTGCACCTATGATTTCCCCCTAATCGTCACAGTAGGTCACAATTGTCCACCACACTACTCCTTCAGGGCAGAAACCATTTTTATCCATGTAACAAGACGCTTGGGACATGGCCCCCTTTCCCATCGTGGGCGGAATGAACAGCTCAGAGCTTGAGACACAGGACACTTGGGGTCTCTGCACAGGGTGGGAGAATGCCTTCCTTGTTCTACATGGACATCCGGCTTCTACATTATTCTTCCACTTCTCATTCATAGCTGGCATCCTGTTTGCTGAGTAGATACTTGCTACCGATGTTTTGGAATATATAATTAATTCACACTTCTTTACAGGCTTGAATCCTCCTCCCACCCAATTCTTTTCAAGAGGTTTTGAGTTTTATGAGATGACTTACCGAGCTAGTATTCATCAGCGTGGCCACCAGAACAAAAATGTTGGGTGGGTCTTAACAAAGAAAACGATAAAAATTGTTTATGCATTATTCCCACCTCACCCTAACTTCACCAAAGGTAAAGCAGAGATCCTGTTTATTTTTTCCTTGCCCTCTTAATTATTCCTAGACATATTAATGTGTCACCGTCATTGGCCTCTCCAATTCATCTGCTACTACTATTAACTGGCCCCCTTGATTTGGAGCAACCAACTCACTTTCGGCCAAAGTGAGGAACTCCGGGGGCTAGAAAGCGCTAAATATAAATATCTGCTTGCCCCGACTGCTCCCCAAATGTTTCCCATTACTGGCGCTTCGAGAGCAAGCACACGTCCAAGACAGCAATCACAACATCAAATAGGGCCAAGATGACCCCCTAGCGTCCCCCTCCGTCCCAATCAGTCACCACCTCCCGGAAGGAAAACAAACCGGCCCCAGACACATCCCTCCACGTGCAGCGAGCGCCCTAAGGCTGCCAGGCAAAGGGGCGACGCGCGTCCCCATTATTGCGCGCGCCGCCGCGCCCTTCCAGGTGCCCTCGCGTACCTGGCGGCGGTGTCCGTGCCTCGGAGACCGCCGGCCGGCTGGGGCGCGGGAGGTGCGCGCGCTCGCGCGGGGGTCGGGGCCTCCCGGCGGCTGCGCCCCCTCCGCCGCTCCCCGGGCGCCGATCGCCGCCCTCCCGCCCCGAGTGGGGCCGCGGGCGGTAGCGGCCCCGGGCTCCCGGCCGCTGCCTGGGAGCCAAAGGGTCAGATTTAGTTTCACAACAAAGTCTCTTCGTCACAGCAACCCGACTGGAGGCCAAAGCGGCCGGGCACCGGGGCAGGGGCCGGAGCGCCGCCGGCGTGGCCGAAGGTGGGAAGAGAGCGCGCGGGGGCAGGGTGGCCGGAGACAGGGTCCCGGCGGCTGGACTTACTCGTGTCACAACTGCGGCGACGAGGGGCTGAGGAACCGGTTCTTCCAAAAACAAACCGAAAATGGGTAACGGAGAGGCCAGGGCAGCGCTAAGAGGGGGTCCTGTCTCTGTGTTAAGGGCAAAAACTGCTCTGGCTTCCAGAAATTGGAGCCAGTGGTGGCTTTTTTCTTTCTTTCCTTCTTAAGTGCGCCTGTGCCTCCGGGTTGAGGGGCGCCCTTTGCGCGGCTCTGAGTGCGCAGCGACAGCAGGGCCGGCGCTGGCGAGGGGAACCCTCTTCTCAGCACCCCCGGTCTTCCCAGTACCCCCTTCCCGGCCCCCGGCCCCCTCTCTGGGCCCCGACGCCCCTCCGCACCCGAGCTGGAGCGTGGGCCTGCTGCCCATGCCCCGCGGGGTGTCTAGGACTCCTCAGCCCTTGCAGTGTTTAAACTGAGGGAGAGGGTGGTGGGGGTTGGTCTGTCAACATGGGGGAGTTAGGTGTGCTTGAGGTGGACCTGGAAGGGGAGGACAGGCGGAGTGACATGGTACTTCCCCCCCCCCCCGTTGGGGTGGGGAGGATTTAAAGGAATAAGCAGTCAGACTGAAACTTACTAAGACATCTGGGATTCAAATAATTTTATAAGTGGTTTTAAAGGTATGTAGTCTAACTTAAGGAAACTGAGACTAAGAGTAGTAAGTGGATTACCCCAAATCGTTCAGCCTCAACTGAATGTCCCATCTGGCTCAGTATCCTTTCTATTAAATTTTTTGCCTTTCTTTGCATCAAGGAACCCTTTGGGAGGGTAGGGGGAAGTTTCTGTAACCTCAGAATCCCTCTCTATCTGTGCGTTAATGGGGGCTAGAGCCAACCTGGATTCAACCTGTGAAGTATTTAGGCATTGGCTGAAGCATCCATCACAGGCCTGTAACCTGAGATACTCCTTCTTTGGGAACTTCCGCTTACTTGATTAGGGAATCCAATCACAAGCCGGGAAAGATATGCAAATACTTTGGTGATTTGCTCTTATAAGGACTCATGCTTTTCAGTGAGCATTAAAATGTTTGCAGTTCTCCCTCCTTCTCAAATAAAATGCCTTCCCCTTCCTCACTCAATTATTCACATCAAATGAGATCATGTAGGCAAAAGGCCCTCGTAAAGTATAAAGCGTGGCATGAATACAAATATAATTGTGCATACTCTTTCAAACTCATCTAGATTCACATGCTTTATTGTTGTTTATATCAGTCAAGTATCTGTTGACTTGTACTAAATACCATGAAGTCAGAGTCAGAATCCTTCACCTTCGAAGACCCTAGGTTATAGATTCTGAGATAAGACCAACACACAGGAAATAAATAGAAATACACACAAAGACTGATTTTTGGTCCCAAACTGTTAAATATTTATATGTATGCAGACCCTGTAACTTTCCAAAATAGACGGTATATATCAGGTGAGAAGACTTCTTGTAGAAGTCAGTGCACTGATAAATTATGTTAACCTAATAACACCCAAATATCTTGTCCTAATAGAAATATTAACCAAATCAGCCAGCTGATGAGGATGCCTTTGCCTTTTTGAATTCATTGCTTATCCTTTCTACCCATTATGAATACAAATTTTTTTTATAATATAAAAAGGCAAATCCAGAGTCTTTTAGAGCTTAGGTCATCAAAAGTTTTATTTAAGGAAGAAGCAACAATAACCCCAAACTACCAAATATATGTGTCTACTATGAAATCACCAAAAGCAATGAAAGTTTCTTTTGTCAAAGACCACAGGCATGGTATTTATTTGAAAATCATATTTAAAAAGTCAATCTTTATAATTTAGAAGTAACATATAATCTAAAATTTTTATGTATTAATACAGAGTCTTTTGATCCCTGATCCTAAAATTTCCTTAAATATATATATAGAACAGCTCCCAGTCCAAATATCCTACCATTTTATTTTGTTTAACTTCTCAAAACCTAGATTCATATGGTCCTTGGATAAAAACAGATCTAAACTTTGAACCAGTTTCTGAATTTGAAGGTGTAGAGAATTATTTCATTATTGCTCTTTAGGAAATGCCACGTGTTTAAAATACTGGCAGTACTAGATTCAGAAGATAAAGTCATATTCAGAATTTTCTATTAAGGAAAATTGTTATTTGGGCAAAGTACCCTTATTTTTGCACAGTATACAAATTCTTCATATTCTCCAAAACGGGAGTAACAGGAGCCAATTTATTGAGTATAATGTATTCCAGACACTTGCTGGAATAAACAATGCTCTTGAGCCCCTCAGATGCACAGCCAATAGGGAGCTGTTGACTACTTGAGGTTTTTACACATCTCTCCGCCAGATCAGAAATCCAAATCCCAAATCAATCACAGGCACAGTGTGGATTTATAGTCCTGCTAGGGCATAGGGTCACAATCTGCAAATGCATTATACCACCTAAGATAGGTTTATTTCTAACATGAAATATACTTATTTTTTTCATTTGACACGACTGCAAGTCTGGATAAAATTTTTAATAAAAATTTAAATGTCCTTTGTAAAAACCAAGCCAAAACCCAATAAAACATACATTCATAATTATCCACTTGAGAATATATATGTTTATATTCATCTATTGGTGTATTTATAGATATATGTATCTGTTGAATTTCCATGTAACTAGTAAATGCCATAAGGAATCAATTATGTATCTGTTGGTTTATATTGGACTGAGAACATTCAACTGTTTACATGTCATAAAATACTAATCTTAACTACTATCCCAACCTACCTTAATTACAATAAAGAAATGACAGGGTTTTTTTTGCACATGAGAGTACAAAAATTGCTTAAGTGTAGAGTTGTACTCTAGCTTTATGGCATAAATACAGAACACATGTGACAGAAATGTATATTTAAACCCAGGTCCTGTTCAAACTTTCAAATACAGATCCACAGAAGGCAGAGGGCAAAAATCAACAGAAGTTTCATAGTTCATTGAGCATTTATATTCTGTATATAATGACAGGTTATGTGTGTTATGAACAATCCTTATTCAAAGGAAATTTTGCGCTTCTCTCTCTCTCTCTCTCACACACACACAAACACTTTAAAAATCCTTTTATTATTTGGTTTGGCAATGTAATTTCATATAGAAAAACTTGTCAACGCACCTAATGGGAGTTTTCCTTAAAGGAGGATGAAGATCCAGCCCACTAGCTTAGATCGAGATTTGCTTCAGAGCATCAGTGGGAGAAGACCGGACCATATGGGAACAGCCAAGAGTCAAGCCAACTCTTCAGGTGTGAGTTAGAAATTTTCTTATGTGCAGGAATCATTTAAAGAAACTTTTACTAGATCAATAATTTTTTCCCCTAGTACTGGTCTTTTTTCACTTAGCTAAATCACTTAGTACTGTTAGCATCATGTTAACTCCTTCAGTATATCTGGCCATATATCTGGCCAAAGAGCATGAATGGAAGGCACTAGAATAATAATACCAAGAAAAATTGTGCACAAGACTGATCCCTATGCTCTAGGGCCTTTATATTATGAAAAGTATGTGTGAGTTTTAGTCTACTGAAATATCCTGTGATCTGAAAGTTAATTTCTATGCCTATTGCTCCCCTAAAAAAGGGTCTGAGGCAAACCAGGGAGAAATTGACTCACTAGACAGGAACTTGTTACGTGAGCCATAAATTTTGACTTTTACATCCAATTTCTTGTTACATTAGGACTGATTTTCTAATCCATTTACTGTTGACTAACATTAGCAAATACATTTCCCCCTATCAAGACTTCCAGAGAACATCATCAAAGTCTTTTTTTTTTTTTTTTTTTGGTCGATAGCAGGACAAATCTTTTTTTTAATTTTTTTAAAATTTTATTAACATATAATGTATTATTTGTTTCAGGGGTACAGGTCTGTGATTCATCAGTCTTACACAATTCACAGCGCTCACCATAGCACATACCCTCCCCTATGTCCATCACCCAGCCACCCTAGCCCTCCCAGCCCCCTCCACTTTAAGGTGACTTTTAAAAGAAAGGGTAGTATAATGCCTTTACCTCACCATCTTTTTATTTTTAAGATTTTATTTATTCATTTGAGAGAAAGAGAGAGCACAAACAGGGGGAGAGGCAGAGGGAGAGGGGGAAGCAGGCTCCCTGCTCAGCTGGGAGCCCAACGACGTGGTACTGGATCCCAGGACCTGTAGATTATGACCTGAGCCGAACATACCAGGCATTTTGGAGGTATCTAATGAGAGGATGCTTTATGCACTTATAGCTTAGGAAACCAAGTGTGGGGTACAACACAAGGGTTCTGGGTCAGCTTTCTGCTAAAGCAAAGACTTAAGGTTAATTTTCAAAGTGATGTTTTACCCATATCCTATGTCTCATAAATAATTACTATGGTAAACTTTATTTAAAAAAATAATACCTGTTGTGTTGATCTTTTCCTTTTAGGTGAACCTTCCAAAGTTTTTGAGATTCAGTCTTTCTGCATATTTAATGTAATTTGTCTGATTTTTCTGTTCTTTTTATCATTTTTCTCCCTTGGCACATGTATACTTTTCATTCTCAGCTACTGTTATAGTTGGAGCTTCCAATTTGCTTTTATCCAGATCATTCTACTTAACATATCCATTTGTGAGCTGCCTTTACTTTTATAAAGAGATGATATCTAACAAGTGCTGTGGGGGAATATGATTCCTTGATGTGGCAGTCACTTGTTCCTGTCCCCGCTCCAAAGGCAATGGCTTGATTGTTCTTTTTACATTTCTGTAATATCATATGACAAACAAGCATCAGATTTATTCTTCTTTCTCACAACTAGGCAATTTTTTAAAACAACACCTTTTTCCCCGAGAATAAAATTGCAGGTGCACTAAAAAAATACCCGACATAATTGCTCTTCCAGCATAGTTTAGAACAGAACTGCATGCTCCATAAGTAAACTAATGGCCAACAGAACGGAAATATTTGGGAGTTTGACTCATGAAGAGTATGAAGTTGGACTTCAAATCTATGACTTTTAGATTATATTTCCCCAGACATACTACTTGTGCTTATCTAGGCTAAATCTCATTTGCTACTTCCTGACCATGTTTTTGGCAGATAGCTGATAGTACTTTTGTTGACTTTTGGTTTATAATTGTAAATTACTATTAACATTTTCTTAAAATTGATTCCATTTTGTGAGTTCTGTCATCACACAAAAATAAAACTAAACAGGTAGAAAGCCCAGGATAAGAAAGCATGGAATCATTGAATAGATGGAACATGAAGGGTTTATCCTATAAAAGCATAGATTGTGGACTGAGGCCACTTAGATGAAACAATCAGCTCTCTATTGACCAACAGTAAGCCTGGAGAACAGTACCAGAGGTAGCCGTAAAGACAATTTTCAAACTGCCTTGCCTTGCATGCTGAACCAAGTACCATCTAAGTGCCAAAATTAGTGCCAAAGGAGTAGTGGAAAGGAGAAAGCAAACAATCCACTGTTTGTTTGATAAGCATAAAATATTTATGGTGAGGAAAATTATGTTTCCAACATTGTAATTGTCTTTATTTCTTAACATGTAACAAGAGGCACTGAAGAGCTGTTCTTGGTAATGAAAACCTAATGTGTCCTTGAATATTAGATATTCAGAGAGCTGAATTGCTGATTGGGGTTGACTTCTTCTGTTTCTGTTTTTGTTTTTGTCTGTTTTTTTTTCTTTGTTTTGCTTTATTCTTTGCCTGGATGTGTTTTCTCTCCTAACACCAGACATTTTGTTTGCTTCCTTTGTTTTGCTAGAGTATTCCATTTTATCAAACAAATGTTTGATAGTTTAAGCTATCCTTGAAGGAATAAAACTTAAAATTGCCTTATACATCATATAAACCAGTACTTTTACATGACATAAATCTATATATTAACTGAATCATAGCCCCAAACCAGTATGTTCATGGTGAGTATGAAGGGGGGGAACCCCAACAGATAAATTTTATCATTCACTTTTCAGAATGCACAGCATGCTGACAGCTAATGGCCATTTTACTCTGAAATCCTTGTCCCTGGATTTCATTTTTTAATTTGCTTGTAGATCCTGAAATAAATGCCTAGCTCAATAATTTGCCTAAATCTAACATGATATGGATATTTCCTTTCAGATCATAGAATTTATTTATATATGCAAAAGGAAAACTCAAATCATGTCACAATCAGCTAAGGAAACTACAGGATTAGCTGGGGCAAAATGTTTGTTGGAGGGAAAAGGGGGTTATTCTTCAGTGTATGTGTATAACATGATCCCTGTGGTGACTTCAGCGCGACCACTTGTAGCAATTTCTAATCTTTGAAGTTATGTAAAATTTTGTTAGCAGTCTCAAGTCATTAATTCAATAGGTTTGGGTGTCGTTCCAGCAATACGGGAATTCTTAGGCACAGTCAGTTACAATGACATCGATGAAGGCTAAACACACCATGCATTTACCTGCACTCCGTGCCGATGGAATTGGTTGTCAGTGAGACTAGGCGCCGGGGGGTGTGAAAGTATGTAGAAAATTAAACGTGAGCTAGAAATGCTGATCAAACCGTTTGCCTCGGAAAGAGGTGTTTGCCGTTCAAGAAATATTGCGAATGTGGCTGCAAGGCTCAAACATGGATGACTCATTTGATGTGAAAATTGAGCTAGGAAGCTTGAGAAGAGAGAGAGACAGACACAGACCGAGAGAGACAGTCTGGGGTCCCGCGCACGGGGGGCTGTGGCAACGTGGGAGGAATCGCCTGACCACAGACCATGAAACGACGTGAGCCGGATTCGGATAGTTAAGCAAAATTCACCTCGGGCAGGAGGTTTTTCTTTGTCGATTTCGTCTTCAGTCTACGGAAGTCTAGCTTCTTTCGTAAGCCTCGTCTTTTTCCTCAAGCCTAGGACGCCCGCACATTTTGATGCTCTCGGAAAAGCCCCGGACACTCCGGGTTGCTGGTACTGTGTGCAGGCGCATCCGGTCTCTCTGCCTGGTGGCTCTGCAATTTGATTTCAGGCCTTTTTTACCCCCTCGGCATTATTATTATTATTATTATTTTTACTACTTGGGGGGGGTACTATATAAGAAATTCGAGAACAGACTGTGGGATGCAGAATCGCACACGTGGTCCTGCAAATGGGATAGGAGGGTGGGGGAGGTGGGGAAGACAGAAGTGAAACTAGAAATTATGCTACAGCTTTAGAATCCGAGAATCTCCCTTATTCTTTTTCAATATATATTGTTTTTGGTTCTTCACAGCTGCACATATCCAATAAAAGTGGAAGAGGGAAGATAATGGCCTGAATAGTGACGTGTCTACGGACATAAATGTACAAGCAGCTCGCCAGCGGGGATTTTTGCGGAAGAACCTCAAAGAGGGATGCCGTTCCCCGGGCTGTTTCTAAATAGATGTAGATTATTTCCCCAAAGATTATGAACAGTTCTTTTGTCCAAATCCAAGATGCGATAATGCATAGGCTTCCTAAAACGGGACTTTCAAATTTCATTTATTTAGAGATGTTTGAAGCCTTCAAGAATTAGAGAAGTAAAGATGAAAAGACATCGTTTTATGATGTTTTGGGTAGCTAAACAGGTAGGCAGATATGCGAAAATGCGATTTACTTCTGGAAGCTGTTTTTGCTTCAGAATGTACCTTCTATTTGCTAAAAGTTTGTATTATCGTAAATAAAATCAAAAGACACACTGTCAATGTGGATGCATCATCTGACAAGTAAAATCGAACACAAATTTTCTTCGGAAAGGGATGATAAATCAGAGTGCTACCACTGATAGTCAAGTCACGATTTAAGAAAAAATATTCCTTCGGTAAGAATGTTCAGTTTTGTTTTTCTTTTCTAACATGTCTTGAGTTAAACAAAACATGTTAACAAGATTGTAACGAAAACTCTTCATGATGTAAACATCCAAAGAAAGAAATTCTAGATTGATTATCTTCTGGGACCGCAAAGATTTTATTACTAGATATCACTGAAGTAGTGGAACCAGAGGCCGAAAGCCTTAGGACTCTAACTGGGTGGTGAGGAGATTTTAGAGGACTATCTCCCAATTTAAAAGAAGAAAAAAAAAAACTTCATAAAATGTAAATGCAATAAGTCGACCGGAATTTTATTTTTCCAAGATTAAAACATGCATTTAGTCGGCTTGGAAGGCCCATTGCCAATTCATGAATCTATCGGAATAAAACACAAGAGCAAGTGCCAAATACCTGTGGTTTATGTAAACTACATAAAATCACGGGGTTTTTACATTTAGATGTATAATAGACGGATATAAAACGATAGATAAAAATCAGTTGTTATGGCTTGTCGTGGATTTCCATGTGCTTATTAATTATCCTAAGGTTCCAAATTTTTTCATTTACGAACACTTGTCCAATATAAGCTTCTGAAACTGCAGCAGGCATCATTTCCTTACTTCACTTCTCAAAGTACATGGGAAAAGACAGCTAGAGATGCTTCTAAGTGAAGCGCGTCCTTGCTGCTTGACCTCAGGAAACAATGAGAAGTGTTTGGCTCTCTCCGCGAGGGTGCTGGGTGTGAGGGGTGGAGGCGAGGGGACTTCAACTGCCATCCCGCGTCCCACCTCCTTATGAAGCTCTGAATGACGCCCATCTAGCACCATACTTGGGGTGCGAGGAAGGAAAAAGCTCGTTCGGGCCGGAGCAGTGGGGGGTGGGGGCATTTTACCCTGCCGAGGTGAGGAAGGCTGACCAGGAAACCCCTCCGGGACTGTTCGGTCCCGGGAGGGTTAGGTGGATCTGCACCGGGGCCTGCCAGGGGAGCGGGTGTCTCCGCTGTGGGTCACTCCCGCCGGCGGTTGCTCTAGCCGCTTGTGCACCCGCTGCAGAGGCGAGCCACCGGGGCTGGGAAACCCGCTTCCTCCCAGGCGGCGCCGATTACCAGCAGCTGCTTCTGCTTAGCCCCGCGAGGATCAGTTTGCCCCAACCCACGGCCTCTCCCTGGGCTCGATCTCCTCCCGCCCCTCCCTCCCCTTCCCCGCCTCCCCCAGTCAAGCTCCGCCGTGACCCGGGCTATTCTTCGCGGTGGCGCAGTCACGCGCGCAGGTTCTGAGCTCCAGAATGGGGGCACTGGGGGAGGGAGCACGAGGAATGAACCAGAAGGACTGGGAGCCTTTGAACCCACCCAGGGGGGTTGGAGGAAGACTCTGGGGCGGTGAGATTAGGAGGCCATAGGCGGGCAAGGCGCCGGACTCGGCTTGCTGCAGGCAGCTGCCCCTCCACCCGCGCCGAGGGAGAGTTCGGAGGCCTGCGCAGGAGAGAGGGGCCCGGTGCCCTGCCCTCCACCTGTAGCGTCGGGGAGATTGAACCCGAGAACAGGATGCCGGGCGCTGCGGCCGTGGCGCGGGGCCCATCGGGGGCTCGGGTAAAGCTGGCCCTAGCGGGAGAGTGAGCGCGGTTACTGCAGGCACAGCTCGCCGGGGCTGCCCCCGCACTCCCGCGTCGGCGCACTGGATTTTCAGCCGCGGCTAGAAATAGACCCCCGGGGAGCGGTAGCAGGAGCTCACAAAACGCTGTGTGGAAACTGGGCCAGGGAAGCCGACGATGCTCGGGATACCGCGGTGGGCGCGGGGCAGTGGGCTCGTTTCTGCAGGGTCGGGCGGTGCAGGCCGCGGGCCGAGCCACCGAGGGGGCCTTGCTGCAGCGGGCTGGATTCGGTTTCTCTTCTGAGCGCCGAGTGAGAGTGGGACCCTGGGCCGCGCGGCAAGAGCCGTCTGCTCAGGGCGGGCCGAGCCCTTGGCCCCCGGGCTGTAAGGGGCCTAATGCTGGCCTGCCTGCTGCAGAGAGGCCTGTCCTGCCACTGACGGTGGTCGGATACGTAAGGATATGCTTCTGAAGAGAGATTTCGCCTAGGTTTGCCGTAATATTTTGGGAAACTAGCGTCTCGTGACTGAGATCAGTTAGGTTCCCGCACCCTCGCACAGCTTTGTTTTGCCGGCTAAGCATGAGGAACAATAGTATCTCGGCAGCCTAGAAGTGACCAAAGCAAAATGGCCTATCGGGTCCTTCTCCCCGCCCACCGCCGAGAGTAGGGGGCTCATCCGTCAGCGGAGGGCACACCCATTCGCGCCTGTGTCATATTTGACAGCTGGCAGGGATCTTAGCGTCCTCGTAGCGGTCCAACCCTGCAGTGCCGCGGATGAAGAAACTGACATCCCCAGGGGTTAAGTGACCTGCCTCAGATGACACGGCTGTTAACGCCCAGCGCCCAGAATAGTGCCTGGCGCGAGGCGAGTCATCAGTCAGTATGTGTTCAGTGAGTGAATACCCAGCCAGGTGGTCGCAGACTCGGGAGCTGAAGCCAGGTCGGAATCCCGGTGCACTCCCTTTCAGCGAAGCCTGACCACATGCCAGGACGTTTTCCGCCCACCCCGCGCGCTCCAAGGCCAGGGCACAGCGTTCCCAAACCCAGAGGCCCTTTTGAGGACAGATTCCGGAGAACCAAACGCTCTTCGCCTTTCACCCTTCCATACGGATTTCTGAGAATCCGCCGTCTCCAGCTCCCACTCCCACCTCAGTTTTCATCCTGCGGTTCTGGGGACTTCACGTGGTCAGTACCATTTCCTTAGTATCAAAAACTGCCGCAGGCAGAAAGTTACAATGAGTGAAGCCGTTCTCCTCAGTCTCCTCTCTCCTTTTTGGCCATCCGACATTTTTTGACGGCCTTTACCGTCAAGTACAAACCGTCCATTTCAAGGCAGGGGTGGAGCTTTTAAAGGTCGCCTGGAGAAGCTTTAGCATCCCTCCCGCCAAACCCCCACCGTGAGCGAATAATCTTTTTTTTTTTTTTTTAAAGATTTTATTTATTTATTCATGAGAGACACAGAGAGAGAGAGAGATAGAGAGGCAGAGGGAGAAGCAGGCTCCCAAGGAGCAGGGAGCCCGATGCGGGACTCGATCCCAGGACCCTGGGATCATGACCTGAGCCGAAGGCAGACGCTTAACCATCTGAGCCACCCAGGCGCCCGTGAGCGAATAATCTAAGTGGAAAAAAGCGTGCGTGCAGTGCATCACGACTTGAAGACAAAACTACACCTCCACCCCAGACACACTCGAAGCTCATTGTTGCCTTTAGCTAAAGCCTAGAATTTCTGGGGCCGCCACTACCGTGGGGGAAACCGCGGTTCTCAGTCATGGGAAGGAAGGCGGCGAGGCGCGCGGCAAAGTGCGGAGAAACCTAGACTGCTCAGCCCCGCCCCGGCTGTCTCGGGTTCTTTCTGCCAAGGCAGTAAACTGGCTGTGCTGGATGCAGTCAGACGATGCCCAGCTGCCATTTACTGGAGAAACACCTTTGCTAATGCGTTTAGGGAGGTCGTTAGTCGTCAGCCAAGTGCTACCTGAAGACCCATAGGGCTTTTTTCAGGTAAAGACACCCTCCTCTAGAAGGTGGATTCGGAAGTTTTCGGGAGGTAGAGAGTGATTTGGGGTATTTTCGAAATTTAGATCAGCAACTTAAAAAATCACAATCTGACAGAAAAACGTTTGTAACGCTCGACACTCGTTGTGGGGGCACCTGCAGGAAAGGTGGATTCTCGCCTCTAACATAGGGCTTGGCGTAGAGAAGTGCAAGGATCGTTGAATGAATAAGTGCCAGTGTTCACAATAATATGGGTAAGGTTTTTTCCTCGGGGGAGCCCTCAGCAGCTACCGTCTTCCCTCGTTCTAAGATTTGTATGAGACCCAAGCAAATAATTTCAATTTCATGATTCTCAGAGCATCTAATACACGTACAATATGGATAGGATCTGACATTAGTGTTTCCTCAGACATAGTTGTCAGTATATCCTGAGATTAAATGCTCAATGTGATCAGAGAAACACGAACCTGTACTTATATTCACAGTTAAGGTATGTAAAGTAACATACAGTTTTTTGACAATGGAAAGGAGCTGGCTTCTTTGGAACAAAATGAGAGAGATGCTCTCAGATTTCTTCACCAACAATGAATTTGGGTAGTATATAATGTCTAGGGTAGTAGTTGCAGAGAAATCAAACAGTGAAACTATTCTTATGGTGCAAGTATTTTTTTTAAATCCCCTACTATTATTGTACCTGTGCTCGCACACGATCCCCACATCTTTCTATTTTCTTATATTAGGAAAAGTTCCAGAAAATATTACAAATCATTCAGGAAAGAAAAAAAATGAATAACAGCATTTCTAAGACTAGCTGTAGACATGTTTAAATCTCTCATTTTCCTGAGGTTAAGCCTTGTTTCCCTTTCTGTTGCAATTTAAACCTAAAAGAATATTTATAGGTAATCTTAAATTCTTGGTCCCACGTCTCTCAACAAAGAGATTTTGTTTTGCCTCTAATGTATAAAACTAGAGGCAAGACATTTTGCAATAGTGGGTTTTTCACTTTCACCTTTTAATGCCACACACTTTGTCTTCCTAGTGTACTTCAAGCAGACATTGCCAATATGGGAATTGAAGCAATATAAAGAAAAATCTCCCCTTGGCCAGCCAATCTGTGGAGTCTGTGGGGGATGCACAGCACTCTTAATTCCTCCAAGCTCCATCTGTGGGAATGATGAAACTCAGCCATTATGGAAGATTATGAGGATAAATTAATTAGGTTCTTCCATTATACTCCAGTCTTCTGGAGATGGTTGCCATTTTCCCTTTAAATGTCATTATTTCTAGATCTAGTTAGCAGCTGATGCAATTAAAGAGAAGATAATGTAAATTTAACAATACAAATAACACTTTCTTTCATGTATGTTGAAAAATGCACAAAGGGAAGGACCAGCTATTTGTACCTGTCTGCCATAAACAACCAATATAACTCATACTTTGAAAGAATAAAATAAAAGCAGTCAGTGGTGCACTTGGATTCTTCAGTGAATTCTTGAATCAATACTTTTGTTTCATGTTTTCATGTTCTCAGTAATGTTACCGTATCCAGTTACAAACTCTTGCCAGTAAGAAAGAAAATATGCCCTGCCGTGCACCCTTCTAAACACTTTTAAAGAATCATGCTTTATTTTCATTTGGAATTATGATTCTGATTGTCTGCTGTATCTTTGCAATCTTCAATGGATAATGAGTAGACACACTTAATTCCCTACACTAATCACCTGAGTTGAAAACCAGGGTCACTTTAGCAGACCCAATAACATCTCTGAACTTGTACAAAAGTGGCACATATGGGCACAAAAATAGCACTAATTATGATATTTATTCTGCCACTGCAGAAACATCAGAAAGACCGGTAGGCTAATGATCTATACAGCAAGTATTAAAAACAGATGTATTCCTGTGGCATTACACAGTAAGAATGTATTAATAGGTGATAAACTGCACAATCCTAATAAAATAAGTGCAATATAATAATTTTCTGATTCTTTTCAGCCTCTCAAGGATTATCTCATTTAGTTGTAGAGTTAATAACAACTTTGGTAATTCAATATCCACTATTTCTAGGATCAATATTTAAAAAGATCACAGATCATAGATAAAAGCTCTTTTGTCCACAAGTAACAGTTTTGTATTTTCAGGTTTTCCCTGTTTCCTATGAAATGAGAGGCACTGCAAAATATGATTCAGCTTATTAAAGTAACAGCTGAGTTAGGTGTAGGAGGTCCAGGGACACCGGTGGACTTGTAATGCATTTGGTGGATTTGCCTTGACGGTAGATGGGCGGTTCAGGCTGGGTTTCCAGCCTGTCTTCAATTCAGACATATGCGAAATGCTGTGACGTAGCCAGGACTCCCTCTTCCACCCCGGGGTGCCTGTGTTTGGGCAGAGGGAGGGATCACTTTGGAGCGGGTTGACTGTGGGTTGTGTAGCCTCAAGGGATTCCAGATGAAGATAGGTGGCAGTCAGGGCTGCTCGGGTGCGCACTCTCTGGTAACTGTAGGCTCAGACACCCGCAGACCGTGACATCGCCAAAAGCTGCCTCTGATGTAAAATCTTAAATTCTTGCCCTAAATGCACGTGAAAGCCTTTAGGTGGTATCAGTAGTCCAGGAATCTAAAAGTACAAATGTATATGGAACTGGGAATATCTGTGGTTTATGGAAATTTACAGTTTAGGAAATGGTAATTGGGTTGACAAGAGGGAACAGAACAATTGAATCTGAAAATTTGAACTAAAATATCTTATAAACAATGCATTTACAATTTGCAGAGCGCCCAAAGTAGGTCACGAGCAATCAGAAAGCTATGCCTTCCCCTCACCGCCATTCTTTTGTCCATGTTCTCTCCTTTGCCGTGTTCCCAAATCAACATTTTCTTCACTTTCATAAAGGAGGATCTAGATTTTGGGACATTGAAATCTTTCTCCTGCCAGACCTACTAGAGATATACGTTACTAAAACTTATGTAGTCAGATATGAGAGGGGGAGAGAGGAGAAGACTTAATGTTTTAACGGAGGGAGGGGGAGCCGTAAAATTTTCTGCAGCACACACTATCAATTGCGTTTTGCTGAAAGTTTTAATACTTAATTTAAAGTCAAAGGAGATTCTTTTGACTACTTTAGCTCTTGCTGTTCATATGGGAGAAAATCCAGGTGGCAAATTTCAGTAATTCAGTAAAATTTTCCAGGGTCGCCTTGTTTGAGGCAAACATCTTGAGGGGAGCGGGAACTTTGAGACACAAATCAAAATCTGTTTTTGTTGAAGTATGAAGCAATTAACATTCATTAAAATATTCATTAGTTCGGAATTTTAAAAAGTAGACTCAGTAGAGCTACAGAGGAGGAAATGAAATGGACAAATCATCAAGAGTACGATCCACTGTTAGTAAAGTTCTTCAGAATACCTTTGAACAATCTTATCTCTCAAGCAATATTCAAACTTGGATGGGAGATCAACTCTTGATGCTTTTGTATTGTGAAATAGAGTTAACAAAGAACTAATCCAGCACTTCTGGAAAGGCAAGAAAAAATACGGATTCTGACACTTACAGGAATTAATCATTGTGAATTAGTCTAAAAGGAAAAATATGATGACTCATTCAAGGAAAATTCTTAATCTTTTCTTATTTGTAACCTGCTAGGAAATACTTTTCAATAATTGCACTGTTTTCTGATTCAGAATATTTTTCATGCATTATCAAAATAACCTATTATTTGAATACATTTTAAAGAAATTCTGCAGAATGCACATGGAATTCACCTTGTTTTTAAAAACAGAAACAAAAATGATCCTAGTGTAGTTAATACTTTTTTTTTTTTTTTCCGCAAGAGATGTGATGGAACCAAGCCTCAGAACATTTTTTAATGTTGATAGGGCAGGTTTGAAAAAACTTGTCATATAAATCAAACTGTTCTGGGGGCAAACCCGTGTTGTTTTTAAACCACAGAGTGGGTCATTGGGTGTGGTTATGCACATGGTTGAATGGTGAATGTATAGATTAAAATACATTTTGCCACACTAGTTTCCAGAGGATTGTTTTGGCCTGGTATTTCAAACCATGAGCCAAAACTTTGGTCAGTATTTTGACAACAGAGCCAGGAAAAACAAAAAAGGCTTAGCCTGTGAAAAAGAAATGAAGATGTAGTGAAGGAAAACAGTAGTCTCTCTGCCACTACCTTACTCAATCCATATGTGGGCTTAAACACAGGAAATACCCACCATTCACCGCAATCAAGCCAGAGGCTTGTGCATCAGAAAGTGCCTTGTGGAACTAATTGGACTCTATTAAGATTGTCATTGACATGGGAAAGCATTTTGAAATTTTAAATCAGAACATGCAATGTACATAGAAAAAGATAACAGTCGCATTGTTGATTCAGGACTACAAATATAGGCATAATACACACATGGACGTGAAAGATTTGTATGGGTTATTCAGTGATGTACTGTATTAATTACCATTCAGGAGCATGTTTGTCTTCCTTTACTTTATATGTTTGCTTTTATCTGCAATCTTTCCAGAATGGGCAGATTTCAGAGTATATTCTGGCACCACCTCATGAGCAGAGAAAATTCAAGCATTGCCAATTTAAAATGATAATCAACAAAGTTCATGGTACTTGCCATAACAGCAAAGTTTACAGAAAAAAAACATAGTTGGAAATAATGGAACTTCAGGGAAATTTTTCGCTCATGATATTGGACAAAACACATATACTGTAAGTATTCAACCTCGCACACGAATCTCATTTTGCTAGCAAATCTTTGGAAGAGTATGCTACAGCATTTCTACTTCAGATATCCTTAAAAATTATGCAAATATGGCATATATGGGAACCTTATCCTCCCTTTGTTCTTGTCACAGTCTATCATACTATTACTTTGAGGCCCTACAGTGGAACGTTTATGCTTAGTTCTAACAACTGTCTCAATGTTATGGTTGCCAGTCATATCTGTTTTATAGATAAGGTTAACTTGTTGCTAATAATTCTTGCATCTAAAATCATTACTTGGTTTGCTTTCTTTAAAAATATGATTTCCCAGTATTTTGAGGAACGTGCTATATTTCATCTACCTAAATTTTTTGGAAGGTATTACATTGTGTAGTCATTTGATTCAAGATTTCTTTTATTAGGGAGGGTGACAATAACCATAGCCATAATCTACTTCAGAAGACAACTGATGATAAACGTAGACAAGATGATTTCTTACTGCATTTTTCAGTCCAATGTTTACTGCCATTTTTTAGTAGTAAGCTTCTTTATTTTGTTAGTTTCAAAATGTCTTCTTTGTCATGGGTTCATTTCTCCAATTTCAAAAACAAAATGATTGCAACTAGGGAGGGTATATAATTTGTGTTCATGAAACTTAGATTTACCATGAAGATATTGCCAAAGGAAAGGGGAAGCTGGACAAGCAACAAATAATTGGAAGTCTCTGATTCATGTGTGTGTGCGTGTGTGTGTGTATGTGTGTGTGTTGGTGTGTTTAAATCATAATCCTACTATTATGAAAATTAAACTCTGTCAGGTTCTTTATATGAATTCTGAGATCTAATTCCAGATCTTTATATGAATTAACTCACTTAATCCTCACAACACTTCTCTGTGTAGGTGCATTTATTACTCCAATTCTATGAGTCACAGAGAAGTAACTTGTCTGAAGTCACACAGCTAGAAATTAGACCCTAAGTATTTTATTGAGAAATGATAAAACTCTGGGACCATTGTCTATCCTAATCTAAAAAATGTGCAGAAAATAATAAAATAATATCAGGTAAAAAGTGGGCAAATAAAAAATAGCCACTGTGGTAATATATTATTATATCAGTTTGATATGGTGTCATCTCCCCCCCAACTACATTGTCTTTCATATATGCACATCATGCTAATATACAACCATAAAAGGGTCTCATTGAGATGGAGAAATTCTCTTCAGTGGGAAGGAAAAGTACTAGACTATAAAAAAAGAGAATGGAAGAATATTGATTATTTACATTTTATAAAAGTAAAATAATTTTAAGGTGGGGGTGGGATTAAGGGAGAAGACTGGTACAGGAGAAAGAGCTTTGCTTTGAAGTCAAGCAAAGCTGTGGTCTCGTACAGGACTAGGGCCTCAATTTCTCCATCTGCAAAATGGAGGTAGTACAAAGTCACAGGATTTTGAGTGTCATGGGTGGCAATCTCACCTTGGGAAATGTTTAAGCAACCTGGGGGCAGATTCTCTGCAATTAGACAACTGGGTCGGAATCCTAACTCTGTAAGACTGAGGTAGATTCATTGTTTCAGCTTTCATTTCATCTTGTGAAGTGGTTGTGAAGACAAAAACCTTATAACATTGTATTGAGAATTAAATTAGGTAATATAGATTAGGCACCTAGTAGAATTCTTGTCATAGAGTAGATTCTCAATGAGTACCAATTATTTGAGAAAGAGTAAAGCAAGATCAATAGAATTTGAATCCCCATGCCCTTTCTCATCCCTTAAAAAAAAGCCCAAATAATAAATTTCTATTTTCCATATAGCAAAAGCCCAGATTCTACATTTCTTGTTTTTTTCTCCCTTGTCCTTTTTATATTTGAACATCAGCTTTTTCATCTATAAAATGGGTACATTTCCACTCTTACCTCGGTAGTGGTAAATTCTTATGTTAGCATTAGAACATCTGTCATTAGATGGAATTGAATTTCTTGAGATTGCACCTCTATGGTACTACACATAAAAATTATTAATGAACTGACATTTAGTGAGACATAAGCTATCATTTTGTTAGGCCAAATTCTTAACCCCAGAAACCCAGGTGGTAATTTTGCTTCATTGGCTTGAATAGGATGATAATTTAATCCAAACAGATTTAATTCTGAAAAGTAATTTCAGGACAAATCTTTCCTTATTTTAAAACTAATTGTGTGTATGAATAATTTTCATGTAATAATTTACAAATGCCAGTGGGAAAAACAAGTGAAAGAAAATATAAAAATATTTCCAGACTTAAAGGAAGGACTGTCAGTTGAGAATGTTGTGGGTGACAGTTACACTGTAAGTCACTAAGAAAAGATCAAGGCACTTTGGACAGAACCTCTGTGTTCTTTATGTCCTGACCTTTGTTATAGCAGACTTGGAGTGATCTTGACTAAAAATCACCCCTGAGGGTACAATGAAATTTGCTCGTTAAACTATTTTAGTGTTTTTTCTGGATATCACGCATAACATGCTGCTGTCTCTGTGTGGTGGAACCAAAAGCTAATAGCTTTTACTGATTCTGCAGATAAATATCATATGTCACCACTCATTAAAAACCTGTTTTAAAACTCAAGTTCCCATTAATCAACACTGTCTTTTTCAAATCATTAGTGCAAAAAATAACACTCAAAAAATACTTATAAAGGATCCACAATTAGTTATGGATAGAAAACTTTAACTTGAATATTATAAAGAATTTTATGAATTTGTATTTGGCTCCTACATATCTTGTTTCTTTTGAAATATAGTGCCAAGTACTGTCCTGTAACTCAGTTATCTGTAAGTAACCTGACTATATGTTTTTTCAAACCAGGATACTTTTGGAAAGTGTTGTCCAGAACAACAGGGATTGTCCTGGGAATTGAGGGAGGGAAAGTCACCCTATCGATAAGCATAGATTTAATCAATCTAAGGATTTAATTCTATAGATTATGGAATAAATTGGTGGTTTCATGAAAAAAAGCCATGATTTTTATCAATTAATACCCATATTGATACCAGAGCATATTGAAAACAAATGTGCAAGGATCTTTAAAACCTAAAAATTTTTTAAATTATCTAGTGAATTGCCAGAAATCCACATTAACCCAGACTATTGCTGATCTTTGAATCAAGTTACATGACCATTTTTGTCTTTTCACTAACAGGTCTTAGTTTTGTTTTGTTTAAAGATTTTATTTATTTATCTGTGAGAGCAAACAAGCAGGGGGCAGAGGGAGAGGGAGAAGCAGACTCCCTGCTGAGCAGGAAGCTGGATGGGGGCTCAATCCTCTGAGCCAAAGGCAGCCGCCGCCTAACGAACTAAACCACCCAGGTGCCCCGAACAGGTCTTAGTTTTGAGAATAGGTATGAACAATCAAAAAGAAAATAAATGTCCTAGAGAATAAAACTTGTTTTTTTCTCTTTTCATTATATCTCTGGCTTTTAAAACAGTCTGTTGTGCTTACAAGGTATTTATTAAATATCAATTGAATAAATGAAAAAGTGAATTAAGAAATTTCTGGTTAATCTGGGGCTCTCTGGATAATTTAGACCTAATCAACGAATGAAAGCATTTCTTATTCCAAATTTCTATTTTAAAAGACCACATTCTACCTCTTTTCGGAAGGTACACATTTATAAATATGGCCATATTGTTTACTAAAAATTCAAGCCATGATGGGCACATTACTAAGAGTAATCACACAAATGATTCATAGACACAGAAATGCCACTTCAGCAAAATGAGCACCTTTGCTGTTTTATCTTAAGGGAGCATTTTTATATGTAACCTGTTTCTTCAAATTCTTGAGAAATAATAAATATCTAATAATGTCCTTTTCTCCTTTACCATTGAGACAGTTATTTAGTGGCAGTATTTTTTCCCCATATTTAGACACTTCAGATACCACAACTAATTTCATCTTCCAGAAAATAAATAAGAATTTTTGCTATGCTTTATTTAAGAAGCATCATGTTCAGACAATACAAATATTTGATGATGCCTTATTATCCTAGGGTCTCAAGGTTGGAAGGCAACCTGGAAGCTATCTGTTATAGACACTTGACCCCCCTCTTCCACTCTACAGTCATTCCCCAAATGTCCTATGTTTTTATCCTCAACCCAGCTCTGAGACTTGGGGAACAGAAGCTACTTTCATGAAGCACCAACAAGTAGTTGTCTTTTTTCTAAAACCTCACACTACGCAGGAGCGGTCTTTCTCCCCACTGCTCCTTTCAGATTATTAGTGACTTACTGTTTGAAGCCCATGCCATTCCACTAAGCCATTCTTCTAACCTCTCAGCCAATGAAAGACCTTGGCTGATGGTCCTTCTCTCCACCCAAAGCCTTGCCATCACCTTGAGTTACTTCGGTGCCGAGAGGTCAACTGCCATCACCAAGGACTTTCAGTTCTTTCCTCTTCCTCACCTCACTCTCCACTCCACTTCAGTCACTCAGGCGACAGCCTCACCGCACACACTGTCATCTGCATTTTCTCCACCTCGAATATCACTAGTTTTTGAGCCCATATCTGACCACAACCCTCCTGTTTTTGGTTTCTGTTCATGTACTCCATGCCATAATACTTCTTTCATCTCACTTGGAAACTTTGGTCACTGACCATTTTACTTTATACAAATATATTAGCCTTTGCTATTTTTATTTCAGTCCTATCTGAATTAGAGCTTGCAGGTCATCATTCTAGTAGTTAAAACAATTTATCCAATGACCTAAAGTTCCTTTAAACTTTGACTTTGACTCTATTTACTCACAAATCATTAAATTTGGTGAGCCCAACCATTTACTTCCTCTGGGTCATATAACATGGCAGCTTGGTTCTGCTACATTCATGATCCAACGGGGTCTCAACAATGCTGCATTAAATTAGTTCAATCATTAAATCAAATCAAAACACTTTCCTACTCTTCTTAAACCTCTGATCTTGTACCTCTGCCCCTTCCCTAGTACATTACCTCACCTCCTAAGTTACAGAGAAAATAAAAAGGACAAAAGAGGAAACTTCTCATGTTTTGAATCAACACCAAATACACAAAAGTATCTTTATCCATATCCATTTTATATTTCTTCTCTATTTCAAAATAAAATCTGACTTTTTTTCTGACTCTTAACCTAAAGCTAAATCCCTTATTATTAGGAGGCTACTGCAATTATGTAAGTGGAAGGTGATATTGGCTCAGAGTAGATAGTAATAATTGGTTATATTCAGGATGTATTTGGACAGAAGAACCCACAGCACTTCATAATGGATAAAACATGGATGTGATACAAGAGAGAGAAAAAAGTCAAGATTCACTCCTGTGGGTTATGCTTGGGCTATGGTGGATTAGAATTTATATCAGGCCATGCACCAAGAACTAGAGAAGCTGAATAAACTATTAGACACAGAGATATACAGGCATCATAGAACTACCAAGTCAGCCAAAACATGAGGTTCTGGGAACCACTCTTCTCCAAAAAAAAAAAAAAAAAAAAGAGAGAGTACAGAGAGTGAGCCCAACATTCAATGCTGCTTTCCACCTTGGGATATTTACAGATCCACATGTAGTAGCACAGAAGCTGACGAGCTGAGCAGAGCTCTCAGCCCTCCCATGGAGCTAGTAAGACAAAAACAGGAGTTCAAGGCTCATCAAGAGGGAGGGACCCTGGAAAACACCTCAGATGTTCTGTTGAGACCACTGAAGGGATATATCCCATAAGTAAATGTGAACCATAAATGGACCAGACTTCCTAGGACTGAAAATCAAATCACAATCAGCTTAGAGCCTGATTTCATTAAGATTTTCTATTTCCTGCTAAATGCAAAGGTACATTCTCTGGAGGAAAATAACATCATCCAGAATCTCAAATTTCTGATATTCAATCAAAAATTTTAGCAAGCATATCAAAAAACATGACTAAATAACTTAAAACCAAGAAAATCACAGAATAAATACAGATAACCATTGGCAATAAGAGTTATCTGGGTATCTGACATGGACTTAAAAACAAAAACAAAAAAACACTGTCATGGGGCACCTGGGTGGCTCAGTCAGCTAAGCAGCCAACTCTTGGTTTTTGGCTCAGCTTATTTTCTCAGGGTTGTGGGATTGAGCCCTGTGTCAAGCTTTGCACTCAGCAGGGAGTATGCTTGAGATTCTCTTCCTCTCCCTCTCCCTCTACCCCTCCCCACTATCGCTCTAAAATAAATGAATAAATCTTTAAAAAAAAGCCCATTGTCATTAATATGCTCAAAAAATAGAGGACTGGATTGTGAAGTTTAGTAGATAGCCAAATATAATGAAGTATCAAATAGAAATTCTTTTTTTTGTTGTTGTTTTTTAAAGATTTATTTATTTGACACAGAGAGAGAGAGACAGCCAGAGAGGGAACACAAGCAGGGGGAGCAGGAGAGGGAAAAGCAGGCTTCCCATGGAGCAGGGAGCCTGATGCGGGGCTCCATCCCAGGACTCCAGGATCATGACCTGAGCCAAAGGCAGATGCTTAATGACTGAGCCACACAAGGACCCCTTAAATAGAAATTCTAAGGCTGAAAAATAAAATAATCAAAATTAAGGACTTAATAGTTGAGGTTAACTGTACATTAGACACAGCCAAAAGAGGATTAATGAACTGAAAGATAAGTCAAAAGTCATGAAGCATAAAGAAGCAAAAGTATGGAAAATGTGTAAGAGATATGTGAAACCTGGTGGAAAGGTTTGGCATATTGGTTTTGGAGTCCCAGAAGGAAGGAAAAGAAAATGGGACCAATACCATATTTGAAAATATGGAAGTAAAAAATTTTCCAAAGCTGGCAAAAACCATGAAGTTATAAATGTCATAATGACACATAGATTTTTTTGGTCTGAAAACCTGGGCAAAGGATAATGCCATTTATTAAATATGTGTAACACTGAGGAGGAGAAGCTTGAATGGGCTGGGATTAGAGGAATCAAGAATTCAGTTTGGAACATGTTAATGTCAAGATGTCTCTTAGATATTATAGTAAAAGTGTTGCATAAGCTATTTGATATAGAACAAATGTATGAAAAAATCAGAACCCATAGGTTTTTATTCTATTTCTACCTACCAGGATGTTTTGTGACTGTAGTTAAACTATGGTCATTTCCTTTCTCTAAGAATGACTTCTCATTTTTTATTAGGGATAAAAACTTCATTAAACTGGGGCACCTGGGTGGCTCAGTCGTTAAGCACCTGCCTTTGGCTCAGGTCATGAACCCAGGGTCCTGGGATCGAGCCCCGCAGCGGGCTCCCTGCTCCGCAGGAAGCCTGCTTCTCCCTCTCCCACTCCCCCTGCTTGTGTTCGCTCTCTCACTGTGTCTCTCTCTGTCAAATAAATAAAATATTAAAAAGAAAAACACACAATTTCATTAAACTACAAGACCATTTGAGTACTTAATGTTCTGTTGAATATGTACACAATACTCTTTGAAACTAAACCAGCCAAAATATAATGCTTAGAGAATTCACAAAAATACGAAAAGCAAATGTGTCTATGATATTTAGATTTAAGGTTTGATGAATAATATTTGACAGGCAGGATGGATGTATATGTTATCTAAAACAGGAGGAGAAAACCTAGAAAGTAGACATAAAGAAGAGAAATTTTCCAGAGATTTAGCTCTGGCCACACTGATACATAAGATCCAGTTCAAGGAAGAGATTCTGGCAAATGAATCTAGGGAAGGAGTAGCTAGTTGAGGTGGGAGAAAACCCAGGAGAGTGGGAAGCCTCAGAAATCAAGTAAATAAAGCAAGTTTTGACCATTAATACTGGATGCTACTGAAATGTTGGGGTGAAAACTGGGAATCAACAAATTTGGGAGTTACTGGTGACCTTGAGACGGGATGGTGTAGTGAACAGATAGGGATGAAACTGTGATTTGAATGGGTTCATGAGAAAATGAGAGATTTGTGCTTCTGGTAATGGTATTCTAGGTCATTTATTTCCTTACTCTAGGAAAACTTAAAAATCTGGATGAAACGTTTGTAAAATCTTAAAGGGCTAATGATATTATTATTAAATCGTTAAAGAGCTAAAAGAGTATTGAGTTACTGCAGGGATAAGAAGGAGAAGGTGTGAATCCCGAGAAGGGAGTCTATAATACGGGGCTGTTTTTGTTCCGGGGGTGTTTGTAAACTATGAAAATGTGACCAAGAGAGTAATCAGTACATCTAGTAGTTTCAACAAATTGGGGAGCCAAAATTTTAGTCTAGAGTCTTCCAAGGGACAGTGTTGGTAAACCACCATGTGATTTGAGTTAGTGCCCTGAAGAGACGCACACTAAGAAAAGAGAAAGGAAGGAAAAGTAAAACTTTCCTGCACTGACTGCTGTACTCAACTCATCTCCTTCGTCCGGAAAAATCTTGAGCCTTGAAATTAAATTGAAATGATCCCAGATTGTTATTTTTCTCATGTAATTGATGGAAGCAAAAACCCAAACCAAAAACCTCTTACATGGATAGATGAATAGATATGTGATAAGGAAAGTGTAGTAAAATGTGAAAGGTAGAGATCCAGTAATGCATATAGAAATGTTCGCTATAAAACTTTTCAAATTTTTCAGTAATTTTGAACATTTAAAAAATACAACATTGGCAAAAAATGACTGTTGTCTGTAGAGGAAAGTAATATTAGCTTAAGTCTCAGATCATGTTCCAAAATTATTTTTCAAATACAATGTCCACCAAAAAAATCAAATACAATGAAGCATACAAAGAGTTAAGACAACAGGAACAAGAACAAGCACAGACAACAGATGGAGACCTACAGATGCTCCACATGGTGGAGATACCAGACACAGACTGTAAAGCAACCATGGTTGCTATGTTTAGAGAAATAAGACCTCAACTTAAACTCAGCAAGAAGTTTTAAATTAAAGCATGATATTGCATATGTGAAATGAGCCAAATAGAAGTTTTAGAACTGAAAACTGTAATTACTAAAATTGGTAACACAATAGTTGAGCTTAAGAGCAAAATAAACTTAGCAAAAGGGAGAAACAGTAA
Organism: Zalophus californianus; assembly: GCF_009762305.2. NCBI lineage: Eukaryota > Metazoa > Chordata > Mammalia > Carnivora > Otariidae > Zalophus > Zalophus californianus. The sequence goes on from NC_045598.1 coordinate 130,778,137, forward strand.
ACTTGATAACTAAGAATAAACTGTACATAATAAGGCATGGCATTAACTAAAAGATAAGAAATACATGAAAGATAGTGAGGGAGAATTCAGTGAGTTGCTCTCACACATATTCATTTGGAGACCTAGAAGTGGAGGAGAAGAGTGTAGAATGTACAATATTTAAAGTGATTATGTATTTAAATTTTTTTAAAGGTGATGAAAATTCCCAGTCCACAGAATTTAAAAGCTTAGCAAATCTAAAGTGATAGAAAATAAGAAGAAATCTATGCCTTGATGCATCATAGAGAAACTGCCAAAAACCAAAGACAAAGAGAAAATCTTTAAAGGAGCAGTGTGGTGCTGGTACAGGACAGATTACTCTCAGGAGGAACATTAGACTGATAGCTACTTCTCAATAGCAACAAAGCTAGAAGACTGGGGCATAATATCAGTAATATATGAAAAATCCCCCTGCCAACCTATTCTTTATCCAGTAAAGTCTTTATCCAGTAAAAACTTATTTCAGGAATGAAGGTGATACAAAATATTTTCAAACAAAAAATTGCCACCAGAAGATCTGCATTAAAATAAGTAAGTTTTTTTTTTTTTTCGGGTGAAAGAATAAGGATTCCAATCAGAAAATAAGAGATGCAAGAAGAGATGAAGAGGAACAAAAATGATAAAATGCAGGTAAATATAAACGAATACTGACTGTATAAAACAAAAATAACAATGTGCTGAGAGGATAAAATTATACAGAGAATTAAAATACATAATAGTTACCTAAATGGGGGGGCAATAAATTAAATTCTTACTTTGTCCAGAATAAGGGTAAGAGTATCAATTAACATGATATATATTTTTTTTAATGTGAAAGTTTTCTTTATTGTTTCCTTCTTGTACATGCGGTATCTTTAGGTCTCTTTTTAAAGAATGGTTTTATTGAAATATAGTACAGGAAAGTGACAAATTTTGTATGTTTTGACATGTATATATGCCCATGAAACAGTCACCACAATCAAGGTAATGAACATACACATGCACCCCAAGTTTCCTTATGCTTCTTCGTGATCTCTTCTGCCCTCCCACCCCATTCCCAGACCACTACTGATGTGCTTGCTGTCACTATACGTTAGCATTTACTAGATATTTATATAAATGAAACCATTCAGTATATCCCCTTTTCCTCTGGCTTTTTTCACTCAGCATAATTATTTTATGATTTATCCATGTTGTTGCATAAAACAGTAGTTTTTTGATTGATGATTTGTATTCTATTGCATGGATATAAGACAATTTGTTTATTAATTCACCTATTGATAAATATATGGCTAGTTTCCAGTTCTTAGCTATTTCATAAAAAGCTGCTAAGAATGTTTGTTTACTACTCTTAGTATTTAACACAGTACATATCATAAAGTATATACTCAGTATAAAGTGTGTGTGTATGTGTGTGTGTGTGTGTGTGTGTATATATATATATATGTATATATATATATATATATATATGCTTTTATTTATCTTGAGTAAATACCTATTAGTAGAATGGGTGGGTAATATCGTACATATATGTTTAAATGGAAAAAAAAAAAACCTGACCAACTAATTTCTAAAGTTGTACCATTTTATATTCCTGTCAGTACTGCATTAGAGTTTTAACTGCTCCATATACTCACTAACACAGAGTAAGGTCAGTGACTAATTTTAGACACTCTAATAGGTGTGTAGTGATACCTCATGTGACTTTAATTTGCATTTCCCTAGGGACTAAGCAAGTTGACCATCTTTTCAAGTATTTATTTACTATCTGTATATCTTCTTTGTTGGAGGGTCTGTTCAAATCTTTTGTCTATTTTAAAAATTTAATTGTTTTCTTATTACTGAGTTTGAGAGTTCTCTATATTTTCAGAAAAAACTTTGATTTTTTGTTTTTTAGATATGTGATTTGTAAATATTTTCTTTCAGTTTGTAGCTTATTTTCAATATCTTAACAGTGTCTTTCAAATAGCAGAGTTCTTGGGGTGCCTGGGTGGCTCAGTCAGTTAAGCATCTGCCTTCAGCTCAGGTCATGATTTCCAGGTCCTGGAATCGAGCCCTATATCAGGCTCCATGCTCAATGGGGAGTCTGCTTCTCCCTCTCCCTTTGCCCCTCCCCCCACTCATGCTCTCTCTCTCTCTCTCTCTCTCTCTAATAGTAAATAAAAATTTTAAAACAAAAATAAAATAAAAAACTCATTTAAAAAAACCAAATAACATAGTTCTTTATTTTATTTATTTATTTTGTTTTTAAAAGATTTTATTTATTTGAGAGACATAGAGAGAGCGGGAGCCAGTGGTGGGGGAAGTAAGTGGGAGAGCAGCAGAGGGAGAAGCAGGCTCTCCACTGAGCAGGGCGGTGGATGCGGGGCTCAATCCCAGGACCTAGAAATCATGACCTGAGCCAAAGGCAGATGCTTAACCGACTGAGCCACCCAGGCGCTGGCATAGTTCTTTATTTTAATGAAGTTCGATTTATCAATTTATTCTTTTTTGGATAAGGCTTTGTTATCATAGCTAAGAAATCTTACATAGAGAGAATTTGTTTCTTGTAGGAAGTGCACACTTGAGTATTATTTTTTAAATCTAATTTGACAATCTGTAACTTTAAATTGAAGTGCTTAGACCATTTACATTTAATGTGATTATTGATGTGGTTGGGTTTAAATCTACATTTTATTATTTGTTTTCTATTTGTCCCATGCAGAACTGACTATATAATTTGTGTGGTCCAGTGGAACATGAAATTGTGAGGTCTTTGTTTATAAATTACTTTTTCAAAACAGTAACAATAGAGCATTAATCCAAATTCAGTTCCCTTCTAAGTGCAAGGCCTCAAATGACTGCACAGGTCACATGCCTACCAACCTGGTTCTGCTCCCATCTGTTGTTGTTTTTTGTTTTTTTCCTCTGTTTTCTTTTTTTCTACCCTTTTTGGATTGAATGATTTTTTTTTTAAGTGAATTCAACTCTATTGCTGACCGATTAACTATAACTCTTTGCTCTGTTATTCTAGTGGTTGCTTTTATATATATTATATATTCACATGATATACTACATCACATACATTACAAAATCTTACAACAGTATACTTCCATTTCTCCTGTTCCAGCTCTTCTGCTATTTGTTGCCATATATTTTACTTTTGTATATGCTTAGAACCCATAATACATTGTTATTATTTTGCTCTAAATAGTTTATTACATTTTAAGGATATTTAAGAAGCAAAAGTATTTATGGTTACCCATGTAGTTACCATTTCTGACTCTTTTCATTCTTTTGTGTAGATACAGGTTTTCATCTGGTATCATTTTCTTTCTGCTTTTAAGGACTTTCTTTAATTTTTTTTTTTTTTTTTTTTTTTAGTGCAGATCCGCCATCATCTTTAACTTTGCTCCTCTTTTTTTTTTTCTGCTGCTGCTTTTAAGATTTTGTCTTTATCGCTCAGATCACAATTTGATTATGATGTTTCTTGTGTTTGATGGTGTTGAACTTCAAGAATTTGTGGATTAACAGTTTTCATCAAATTTTAAAACTTTTTGGCCATTATTTTTCCAGTATTTTTTCTTTCCCCTTTCCTCTTTCTTCCCTGAAGAGATTCCAATATCATGTACATTTGGCTGCAAAAGGTGTCCTAAAGTTTAATGACCACTGATCCTCTGTATCTTTTTTCAGTCCTTTTTCTGTCATACTTTGGATGGTTTTTATTGTTATGTCTTCAGGTTTACTTATGTTTTCTTCTGCAATGTCTAATCTGCCATTAATCTAATCTAGTGTATTTTTTTCCTCAATCATTGTGATTTATATTTAAAGAAGTTTCATTTGTGTTTTTTAGATTTTTCCTGTTTTGATATGTTCAGTGTTTCCTCTAAGATAATAACTATTTTAATGTACTTTTCTATTAATTCTATCATTTGTGTCATATCAGAGTGAGTTTCAATTGATTGATTTTTCTCCTCATTATGGGCTATTTTTCCATTCTTTTTATGCCCAGTGACCTTTTATTGTATACCAATCACTGGATATTTTACCTTTTGGGGTACTAGATATTTTTGCATTTTTACAAATTTTCTTGAGCTTTATTCTGGGATGTGGTTATGTTATTTGAAATCAGTTAGATTTTTGTGGTCTTATTTTAGCCTTTGTTACATGGAATTAAGAGCAGCATCTAGCCTATGGTAATTTGTCTCCCATACTGAGGTGAGACTCTTTTTAGTAATTAAATGATTCATGAAGTTGAGATTTTCCACTCTGGCTGTTAGGATTGGTTTTAATCAGATATAGTAAGACACATAGACATGGAAATGACTGTCATAAAGGAAGATGCTTTTCTACTGACAGGTCCCTAGAGACAAGAAGCATGGCACCTCATGCAGGGCCACATGAGAAAGCACCAGGGTCAGTCAGGAAGCAAAAGAGTGTGGAGAAGCATGGGCACAAGTCTTTACTGTGGCTTTAATAGGAGGGAATAAGTGAAGCAAAGTAAACTGCTGAACAGAATTAGAATTGAATAGTTTGAATAATTATGGTGGGCTCTGGGCTAGAGGGGTATTCCCTAGTGGTCTGGTACCTGGCCCTAGGGCAATTAGGACAGAGAAATATTGTCTTCTCAACTGTTCAATAGAAGAGATAGTTGAGGGTTTAGGCTCTATTGGTTGGTTTGCATATAAAAGGTATGTTTGCAGGGGATTCATTTACTATTTCTAGGAATTAATTAGCTAGCCCTGGGAGGGGTGATCTCTTCTCAGTCAGGGAAACCCCAGATTCCAGTGCATCAAGATTACAGAAAATAAGAAAATAGAGGTAATACAGGAACAGACACTATTCCTGTCCCCAATAATCTGGGGGCACTCTCCCCTCTCACATTTTGGTAAGTTCTTTCCCCAGCCCTGGGTAGTTTCCTCTTGACACTCAAGGGCACGCTGGAGACAAACTTTTTGCATATCTCCAGAGCTCCTCCTCTGTGCAATTCTCTCCTCTTTGGTACTTTGCGTTATGGACTCTAGCAACTTTTGCTCCCTTCCACTCTCAGATCCACTGCTACACTTAGAAATACCACCTAGCTTTCCTTTGGATCCCCCCTCTTTAAAGGAATAAGGAGAAAAATTATATGACTATTTCAAAAGACGCAGAAAAAATATTTCATAAAATTTATATTCATGTATGAGAAATATTCTTAGCAAACTAGGAATAGAAGGGAACCTCCTTATCTATAAAACACCTGCAGCTAATATCACATGATAATAGGAGTTGGCAGTGTGATGTAGCTGTGAAAGAACTTGACCCAGTCTTTAAAGGAAATACAGTGCTTTACTCAAGGAAGGCTCGTCCTGCTCTACCCTGCTTAGGTCAAATAACACCTGGGATATTGTGCTGGTTTCTTGGTGCCTGAGTCTTAACGGGAACATTAGCAAACTGAAGAGACCCAGAAAAGATGAATGCCATAAATCATGGTAAGCGAGCAATGGTGGAAACAACTAAAAAGAAGACTTAACAAGTAGCCAGTGTTTCCGGGGGAGGAGCTCTAAAACTTACTTTGAGTGTCTAGAGGAAAGTATAATCGGTACTAGAGGAGAGCAGTTAAAGATAGAGGCACTTAGAAACTGCACAGGGAAGAGCTTTTTAACAAGTAAAACTCTGAAAACGAGAACCATCTGCTAAGTTCTCTGATGCTGTTAGTTATTAAGAAGCTGGATGAGCCTTCAGCAAGCATATTACAGAAAGGATTGGGTTGAATTAGCAACATCTAAAATGACTTCTAACCCAAGATTCTATAATTCAATAATCATAGATCAGAATTTTAATGCATTTTACAAAAACGCCGTTGCAAGCCTACAACATGATGCTTAGGGCAGCAAACACAACCTCCATACCAGAATAGTTCCAAGTGTTAGTTGCTTTGTATTTCTTTTCTGAATTTTGTTAGAAATCACTGATAAAACCCGCTCTCTAAGATGATATTTTGCTCATCTTGGTATACTCTGAAGACGTTTTAGTTAGACTCTAGGTCAGTCACCAGAATGTTACATATGGTACAGGTATCCTCCGCTTTTTGAAGATTCATGTTATGCCACTTTCCCTTTATAAAGACCTGCATTAGTACCCGCTTTTGCTAAGCAAAAGAAATCTGAAGAGGATTTCCCTTTTACAAAAAAAGGCAAAAAGCAAAGATAGTGTTTCTTCAACGTTTGTTTTGCAGCGGCCCATACCCAGCCCAGCGAGAGTGGCGCCACCAAGCTCCTTCCCCAGGAACTACACTCATGTCCTCCGCGGCGAGCCGCCAGAACTTTGAGCATCTGTGTCTGAGCATCTGGGCTCTATCTCAGTTTCTTGTGTGCATCCGTTAGCGAGGTGTGTCTGAAAGTATCAGAAAAGCCTAAGAGAGGTTATTTTTTTTTTTTTGAAGTCTGGGAATTCTCAAAAATGTTTCCATATAAATTAATGGTAATTACTTCTTCCTTATATGCCATTTCAGCTCATGAAAGGTTTCACAAGAATGCTGTACTTTTGGGTAGTGGGGAAAACATGATTTAAAAGTCCATCACTTAGCCTCTACTTTTGGAGTGAGGATACTTAATGAATGGAAAACTCGAGGAAATTAAACTGGTTTCTCCACATCCCTGGATTTGCTCATGATTTCTTAAACTTTTCTCTTCCATTATACTCCATTTGCATATCATGTTTCTTCTTTTGAAACTGGCTCAATTTCTAAACTGCCTTTCATACTTCACCCTAATTTAACAAATTTTAAATTAAATAACAGCAAAAACAGCATTTAAACAAAATTTCTCATCTAAATTTCTTGAGAATCATCACCTTCTTAACCATCTTAACATACAAGTCTAATTTATTTTCCTAAATAGTAACTATCTCTTATTTGAGCTGTGTTCCTTTAAAATTGTATGCCATTTCTAGTGGCTCACGTATACCTCATATTGCTATTAAATATGGCTATATATCAGTTCCATAAAAATATCTAGGTGGTTCTAACATCTTGTTAGAGAATCTGTGAATTCCTCTATTTTTCCCTAGCCATCAGTGGTTCTTTCCAAGTAAAAGTTTTGTTAGCTCAGTAAGGACAGAGAGTGAATCACAAAGTCAAGTCCTGAAAACAAGTGTTAGTCAAAAGACCTCCCCAGTGCTGTGCCCAGTGTCTGAAAACCATTCCCGGTCTCGTGTTTTATCTCTTCAGAAACATCCAAACATTGAGACAACGGTTAATGTCAAGGGTAGCACTCTTACATCTGAATCCAAGCAATGTATCAAAAGGATTTATACCCCTGGCTATCCTTTTTTTGCTATCCTTTGATTTATGGATTATTCAGATTGTCATTATCTAATATCACCTGTTTCCCTAGTTACAATTCTTACTGTATTTCAGCTATGGTTGAAAAAGGCTTAAGAATAGAGACTATTTGTCCTCTTGTTTTAAATACAAAATTTTATTTTAATAGATATTTATTACTTTATTCCTTATTTTACATATTACTTTATCAAACTTAAATTTTTAGTCTGGCAAGAATAATTATATATGGTTAATCTGACATATTTTTCAAGTGCAATTAAAGACATTTTCGAGGATTACTTCTTTTCAGATCAGTATTTGTTTTTACCCACACATAAATTTTAATGTTACCACAGGTATGTGTGCAGGCTTAAGGAATCCTTTCTTAATTTATTTTTAAAATTACCTAAAGATTTCGGCTAATGATTTGAAAGTATGCTATTATTATGGCTAATATAAGTCTTAAATGGTGCACAATACTTTAAATAACACACTAGTAACCCATAAAATGACATTTGTAGGAAATATTAACACTTAAAATCTCATAGATTTTTACATGATTGAGCGCTATAAAATTTTTGCAAATTGAAACATTTTAGTAATGACTAAAAGCAGGTACTTTAGTAATACACATATCTAATTACCTCCAAATTCATCTATATAGAATTTCACAAAGTAGGTCATAAGCATCTGTATTATAATTTTGCGAAATGAAGTTGCATTGTATATAATAAATTACAAAGCATTTAGAAAGACTCACAAAATGCATGGGTGTTTTACTGTAACCTAATGTGTAGAATTTGGTATAACGTTAATATGTTTTGGGTTTCTGCCAAGAGAAATTAGTTACTAGAAATGCTGGAAGAAATTTATTCTAACCCGGTCCTATAGCATAGACCCTGAGGGCACTGTTAGAGCAATAAAGAACAATAAAAAATCAAGAATAGAAAGTCGATACAAATCAGAGTTGATCTTGTAGTAATTTTGTGCTAAAGAGACCAAAACCATCCTTAGGAGCTGGTTTTCCCAAAACAAAGATCAAGCTAGTCTTTTCCCTATCTTCATTTAATAAATTTGTTTCCTAAATAAATCAAAGGTGAATGGACTTTCAGCAATAGAGTCAGGTTTTAAAGAGACTGATAAGGAACATTTTTCCACAGGATTTGTAAAAAGAAGATAATTCAGAATTTTTGTGCTTTATGATTTGTAATCAGATTTGAAAATGATATAAAGAAATGTAAACATCTAATTAATGAGTATAATGAAAACAAACTCAAATCTACACAACTCAAGATTCTGGAACTGTGCTATCTGAAACAGTGTCAGGTGTGGCTCCTTAAATTTTAATTGTAATTGATCAGATAAAATTAAAAATTTATTTCCTTTATTGCATTAGTCACATTTCAAGAGCTCAGTAGCCAAATATGACCAGTGACTTTTATACTGGATAGCACAGATATAAATCATTTCATCACCACAGAAAGTTCTATTGAAGAGATACTTTCCCTATGTAGAAACAACATGTATGGCCCAAATGGTCCTTTTCTTCTTTTTTACCTCGTTCAATTTTTATTTAAAACCGTACATTCCAAAAAGTCATTCTCTGGTTCTTTTGGAAAAAAAAAAAAAAAAGGAAGGGGGCGAGGGGGCACCTGGGTGGCTCAGTGCGTTAAGGGCTGGACTCTTGATTTCAGCTCAAGTCATGATCTCAGGGTCTTGAGATCCAGCTCTGCGTGGAGCCTCCTTAAGAGTCTCTCTCTCTCCCTCTCCCTCTGCTCCTCCCCTTTGTGCGTTCATTCGCTCTCTTAAAAAAAAAAAAGTATATTTCTGCTAATGACAAGCATCACTGACAAAAACTGACCAGTTCTTTTAAAAAACAAACTAAAACTTCACTGTTTTGCAAGCCACTACTATTTTGCATACCAGCATTTTAGTAGCAGAATTGATTGATGCTAGATTGTTATCATTGTAAGGAAATAAATCATTAGTACAAAATGTATATTGGCACTGAGATGGATAGTTGGGTTATTGAGAATGGATTAAGATCTCTGTAGTATGGACTGCCTTAGATCCCACTGCTGTTTTGAGGAAGAGTTCCACATGGTCAAGTGGGAAGAGAGAGAGAGCGAAATAATCCTGCAGGTTGTTCATGCTGGTATGTCCTCAGGCTCGTGACTCAGGAGAGCCACTGAACCAGAAAATGGGTTGGAGTTAGTTAGGGTCAGAGGGAAAGGAAAAATGTTAAACCATGTAAATTCCAACCTTCAGAAACCAATTCCATGAAAAACCACAGTGACTCAGCAGGAAAAATGCTTATTTGAAGAAGTATCTCTAAATTGGAGACTCTCAAACTCTGCGTTTGAGCAGAGTTTAAAGCAAACTTAAGCCCACTTAAGGAGAAAACACCCTCATTTTGTGTTGGTCGGTTATCTTCAAATGATTAAAATGATATCATTACCACTTATAAATTTTATATCTCTCTCAAAGATTACATTTAAAAAACCCACTTAAATGATACCATGCTGCCATAAAAGGCAGTTTCTCCTCTCACTGAAATAATATTCCCTTAGGGTCAGATTTACATCTCATTGCAACGCCATGGGAGAATTAGGCTCCAAGAAAGCACAGAGAATCCTCATAGAGTTACATAGGATGAAATTTGGCTCAGACATTATTTTTTAGATGGAAACTGATAAACAGAATAAAAGTTAAAATATACAGACATGGGGATCCAAGGTAACAATGCCAAAAGAAAGGAGCCTTTTGTTGTTGTTGTTTCCAGGTTGTTTTTTGTCTCCCTTCTCTGTGCTATTTTGACCAATTTTGCCCTGGTCTCCTTTATGCTCGTGCTATTAGGGCCTGCTAGTATGAAAAACTAGTAATTTAAGTAAAAATAAAATGGTTCTTTGTCCTATTTATCTTCCATAATGATGCGCTCTGAGTTGCACACTCTCTGTGTCTCAAACTATGACCTAAAGGACCAGACTCTTGGCTGAAATTATTCCTTGGGACATGCTAACCATGGGGCAGCAAGTACACAGACTGCCTCATCTACTCTTTTCAAGAGACATCAGCCTGTGCTGTGACACCCTCATGTTTAGAAAACCAGTGAGGTCTCATGCTTATTAGAATTGCGAAGGTAAACTCCAAGAGATGCATGTTTCAAGTGTAGAAGTGATACATTTCATTGTTTTTTCCTACACTCCCTTTGTGTTTTTATTGTCTTTGCTTCGTCTTTGCTTTCTTGCTATCACAAGATATTCTACTATATTTTTGTGGTAATTCCAAGAAGGAATTAACTGTGGTCTATTGTACTTATTATTTCAAATAGTCTATAACAGCTCTTTGTAATTTAAAAAATCCAGACTGTGGAGTTCTCTCTCATTCTCGGAAAAACAATTTACTTTCTAGTTGCATGTAGTATTTCTATGTTACATATTCTGGGTTGCTCCTAAATTACTTTTTGGTTGATATTATTTGGCTGAAATTCAATTCTACAACCATAACCCATCATGCAGAATGTGGGAAATGTTATTTTATACCTGCATTAGGCATATTTTCAGATATTCCTAAAAATGCTAATTGCTTATTTTAGAGACATAAAGTCAGTTAATCCCACGAAGTCTGTAAAAGAAGTTTATGTAGCTCAAACATTGCTTTATTTCTGTTGCTGTGGTATCTGTGTACGGTTTCTAGTCTATGAGCTGTGGCTGGTACATTTCAAAATCCCAGGTGCTTTTCTGATAAAGAAGCCCATTCTGCTATAGCTTGTAACCTGAAAGACCGTACCATTGTATTCAGAGAATATGTACTATGTGCAAGGCACTGCTCTAAGTCCTTAAATGTCTTACTGTCTTATTTAATTATCAGAACAATTCTTTTTTTAAAAAAAGATTTTATTTATTTATTTGACACAGAGAGAGAAAGCACACAAGGAGTGGGAGAGGCAGAGGGAGAGGGAGAAGCAGGCTCCCCACTGAGCAGGGAGCCCGATTCAGGGCTTTTTCCCAGAACCTTGGGATCATTGCCCTGAGCTGAAGGCAAATGCTTAACCGACTGAGCCACCCAGGTGCCCCAGAACAATTCTCTTATTATCCCCACTTTACAGAAACTGAGCCCAGAGATGTTAAGTAACTTGACCAGGGTCTCACAACTAGAAAACGGTAGAACCATAATTTGGGGCCAAGAAAATCTGACTTGAGAAAATCCATCACAATGAGGAGAAATGTACATCTGGACGCTTAAACCATCATGGAGAATAGTGAAGACATTTCTTTATTTAGTTCCTAATTACTATTTAAGTCTCACTGACACACACAAGATCATAGTGACTTAGTTATTTAAAGGGACTGAAGGGAATGATGTTAAACCTATTGGATACCTGCTTTGTGCTCAGCACCGTGCCAGGCAGGCATTTCGGTCATCATTTTACATGATTAGAAGGAAGTTTTAAAATGCTGTCTGATTTCCTATTATGCCAAAATAAGGGCACTTCTCTTAATATTGAAGTTTCTGAAATGACATCTGAAACTACTATATTGTTAAAATATATCTGAACGAAGAGATTATTGTAAAAAGATCAGTAAGATTAGAAACGAATGATTCGATCAAAAGGTTAACTGCCCATTTTCAACATTTGTCACAATATGGAGACATTTGTGATATATAAGCATATAACATTATGGTAGGATAAAATATGTTAAAAAGATGACACAATATTTTTGAAAGGAGGAAGATATAAATCCACTAACCATCCATCCATCCATCAATATATTCACATATCCATTCATCCCTCCATGTATCCATTTTATTTTCATACAAGAATCTTTGTAAAGAATTATGATTTTTGTCACCTGTGCCATATATGTGGAATAGCTCCAGATCTCTTTTTATAGATAGACTCCAATCCCTAACAGCTATATGGCATCATTAAACTTTCCTTCCTCTGCTTGGTGTTTGCTCCAAGGCATAGATGACAGAGAAGGAAGTTGCTCTCTTTTGGAACAATATAGCCCAATTTTCCTGTCTTCAGTTTCCCTGAGTCCCTCTAACCATTGGCACTCACCCCTCACTATTTATCCCAGTGTAGCCTCTGGTCAATTCTAGAACTACCATCACGCTCCAGGTAGAGGTTATTATTCCATCTGAGCAGCTTAGTTGACCAGATGAAGCAAGTGCAAGGCCTGTACTTGTAAAGGAGGATGGTGTGGAAGAGGTTGTGGGTGTGGCTTCAAGCAAAAACTTGTTGGGGAATGAAGGGACTGAGGGAAATCTAACAAGTGGTGGTGGCATGTAAGGTAATGTATGAAAGCCTCAGGAAGGCAGGAGGAAACTGCTCTTTTGCCCAAAGACAACAAGCAGCCGCTCCTACCCTCTGTGGGGAACTACAAGAGGCATTTTCCATCTTCATCAGAAAGTTAGCCAGGATCAGACCTGGTTATCATCTCTAAAATGTAATCTCCGAAGCACAAATGCTAAAATACACATACTTGTATCTGCAAGGCTACACCATACTGTCCAGCACATTGCTGGGGCTCAATATGGGATTGTACAATGAATGGTGGTGTAAGCAGAAGAATTTGAATGTTGCAGGGGATGTTGGATTGCAAATAAAATATATTAGGAGACTTCAGTCAATGTATTGCTGGAGGGGCTGGTGTGTGTGTGCACCTTGAGAGAAAGCCTGAGACACCCGTGAGTGTTGATGTGGTGTGTGAACAATCTGGAGAACTTGTCTGTATTCACCCTAATCCCTACTCTCCCACCCCACCCAATTTTAGAGGACTACAAATGACAATCTGGGGATCCCTTGGGTCTGCGCAAGGCTAATCACAGAAAGGGAGTAGAGACTTAGGGGGATATTAATGTATCCACCCATTCACTATTCCTCTCATCGACCCATTCATTCATCCATGAAACATTTATGGAAGACTTGCTATGTGCTCCAGTAACTTCTCTGGGGACTAGGGGTACAAAGATGAATAAGATGCTGTCATTGTCCTTAGAAATTTGCAGTTGAGTGAGAGAAATAATTATAACAAACTATGGTACGTGCCAGGACAAAGAAATGGAACTAACAAGGGCATTCAGGGACCACAACGTAGAGCCACTTACCATAGCCCTAAATATCAGAGATTTCCTGCAGGAAGAGATGTCAGAGTTAAGTGCTGAAGGTTGAGTCTACCTTAGTCAACTATGTGTATAAGAGGAGAGAAAAAGTTGGAGGGTAGAAGAACATTCCACATAGAAATTAGTCATATGCCAAAATACAGTCAGGACACAGCAGACATATTTAGAAAACTACTTGAATTTCATCCTAGGGAGACTGTGGTTGAGGTAGGAAATGACAAGAGATGAGCTTGCAAAAATGGGCTGTGGCCAGAGGACCCCCATTCAAAGAAACTTGGCATCTAACTTCTAGGGCAGTGAGAAACCATGGAGGGATTTAAGAAACGGGATGTGATCAAATTTCTATTCAGAGGTCTCTCTGGTGTGTGTGTGTTGGGGGGATGGTTAGTGAGATCTTTACAGAAGTTCTGGGAGAGATAATGAAGGCTTGCCATAGGCTGTGCCAGTAGGGATCAGGTAAGGGCAAGGAAGTTGGACCAGTCAAGGATGTCTCTACTTTCTGGCTTGAATAACTGAGTGGCTGATGGTGCCTCAATCTGGGCAAAAGAATGTAAAAGAAATAGGTTCTGGACGAAGGTGACAAATTCAGATTTGAATATAGTGAGTTTTAGGGGATGGAGAGAGATGCAGGTGATGTGCATGATTTGTACCCTTAGCGTGGAGGATAAGTGTAGTTTGTAAATAGTTAGAATGTTCCCCCAAATAGGTGGTCACTGAAATTGTGAGTGGATTATGCAATCCAGGTACAATGGGTATACTTACAACCTTAAGGAACATTGGGAGAAGGAAAGGGAACTCTCCAAGGAGAGAAGGCATAGTTTGAGAAGCATAAGGGATATGGTGAAAGGATGTTGATAGTGAAGTCCTCTTGACACCACCCCTTTAAAAGCTTTTGTTCTATGCTCCTGTAACAGAAGCATATTTTCTGTTATAATATCTATGGCATGGCTTTAATGATATTGATGTTCTTCCTTTTACATCTATCCTGTCCCACCAGAGTGAAGGATCCTACTGAACTGGGACTAGATCTTAGGCATCATGCAATCTCGGGGCACAGAAGACACACTTAGTATATACTAAGTATTCAATATGTTAGGCATTCACAAACACATATGTATACACATGCATTCATGCTCTAATATCTTAGTTGAGACTCTTTTGGTCATAAGTAATAAACTCAACTCGAACTTGATAGGAACTGACTCATGGTATCCAAGGAAGAGTTGAACATTCACACTCTGTGAATGATTGAGAAGGAACCAGGCTTCAGGAACAACAGGAATCAGGAAACCAAAGGCCATCAGGACTCTTTTTTATCTTTAATTTTTTGCTGCATTTTCTCTCCAAATGGCTTTTAAAAAAAAAAAAAAAACATCCTGGGAAATGTAACTGCTGATAACTCTTACAATTTTGCATTTTATACCTTCAAAGACTAGACAGAAATTGATCTGAGACTTTCACCTGTTGCAAGTCCAAAAATCCTGGGGCATGTTTTATTGGCCTGGCTGAGGTGAAGTGACCATCTTTGAACGTGCCCAGTGGGTCAACTGAATGTTTACAAAATCTGCCCTCACTGAAACCATGAAAAAATAAGGGTGAATTCCTCTCAAATGGGTGGTCTACCAAAGAAGATTCTAAACCAATTTAAGGGCTAGAGAACAAGAGAACTCCAGTAGGGTCTTGATTACCTGGAAATCTTGAGAATCTTGGAAACAGTCCATCCATTGTGTGAAGCAGCATGGTAGAATATTAAAAGCACGGTCTGGGTAGAGATCTCATCTCCAGTGCTACCTGGTACTAGTTCCACAGACTAGGGTTGAAATTATTCTATCTGGATGAGGGTTTTTCCTCAAATGTAATACGTAGATAACTATTATTGGGTTGTTGTAAGGATAAAGTAAGATAATGTGATAATAATACCTAGCATTTATTAAATATTTATTATGGGCAAGATACTGTTCTAAGTGGGTCACTGGTATCTATGAGGTAAGTATTACTTCTATTTTCATTTTTTCAGATAAGAAAAGTGAGATTCAACTACTCAAGGTTTTACAATTAGTATAAGTAGTGGGTTGAGGTTTGATCCCAGGACTCTGGTGCTAGAGTCCACACTCTACCATTGTATTCTCCTGCTTCCCTGATTAACTATTGCTGAAAGAATATATACAAAGGGCTTAGCATAGTACCTGGTGCAACCATTAAGGGAAAACAAATTCATTCATTTGACTAATATTTATTGAGTGTCTACTATGTGGTAGACACAGTTCTAGACACTGGAAGGAGAGCAGAAAGACAAAAATACTGGGCTTCATAAATTTTACATTGTAGTGTGGGAATAAAATGGAATAATTATGTCAATAAAAACATATGGATAATTTCAGGTAGTGATTAATATCATAAAGGAAATAAAATACACCAATGACACAGAGCATGTGTGGGTAGTATAGCAAAGGCCATGGTCACATGGTCAAAAATGACTCTTTAAGGGAGTAATACTTGTCCTGAGATATAAATGATAAAAGGGAGACGGACATGCAAAAACCAGAGGGAAGAATTTTCTAGGTAGAGAAAATAGCGCTGCCAAAACCCAGAATGGGAATGAATGTGAGTTTGAGAAACACAAAGGCCAATCAGATAGAGGCAGGGAAAGCTTGGGGGTAGAAGGTAAGAATTGTAGGTGATGATTAGCTACATTATTAAGAACTATTAGGAATGGTGAATAGTTTGGATTTTTTGCTTGTTTGTTTTTGTTTTGTATAATGGGCCACTGTGGGGTTCTATACAGGGTAGTGATGCTATCTGATTTAGGCTTTGAGAAGATCACTCCGATGGCTAATGGAGAGTAGGCAGCAAAACAAAACCAAGTGAAACAAAACAAAAGACGATGATGCCTCAGACTAGGGTTTTGGGATGACAAGAAGTGGTCAGATTAAGAATTATTATTGGAGGAAGCACTGACAAGATTTGTTAATCCACTGAAGGCAGGTATGAAGGAAAGGACAGAATTAAGGATGATTCTTAAGATTTAGCATAAGTAACTGGAGACTGTTGGGTGAGTAAAGGAGGGAAGTACTTGGGTGGAAGAAACAAGGAATTCTGTCTTTGGTGTGTTAGATATGAGCAAATCCATGGCAGCTATCAGCTGTCTACCTCCCAAGGATACTGTAGGCGAAAATGAAGGTGGTTTGCAGATTAAATACTAATTTAAATTTAAATTATTCTTGCAAGATTTTATACTCATCAAATTTCAGTTCTTATATGATTCACAAATCCTACAAATCCCATTTGTTTGTGGTCCCATCATCTCAGTCTGACTTCACTGCTGCCTGACAGCTAGGACCCCAGGGAAGTCCTCATCTGAAAGCTGAGTAACCAGGGCCACACTGGCAAGGGGGCTCTCAATCCCTCTACCCTTTATCTTCAGTGTTTGGGACAAAGACTGGATTTTCCCAGATCGTGACTAAGGGCAGGACTGGTGTGGGAGCATGGTCTTTTTGTGCTTTTCTAGGAGTGAGAGGGACTGCCAATTACTTCGCTGCAAATGTAGCCTCATTTAATGATGTGGGAAATTGGCCCGCTTGCTTTGGCAGGTGGTCCAGTCCCCATTTTCAAGTTCTCCATTTTTGGCTTCCAGCTTTGACTCACATCTTCATGAAGGTGTCATGTCCCCCACAGACACAAGGGCAGGAGAATCTGCCCCAGATCTTTCAAGTGTCTAGGAGTGACCATGGTGTGACTTTTGTCCAGGTACTCAAGAGTGATTCAGGTCAGTGGTTTTCTGTGGAATCCAGAAGGAAGAGGTGAGGCTAAGCATGCAGAACTCTGGGCCTGCCCCCTCCATTTCAGCTACAGCAGCTCCACATTTTCTGGTTTATATTTTGGGGTTCGAAATGAGGTTACATGTGGAACTGCTGGGGAAAAAATGTTTGAAAAGCAGTGTTTGGATGCATAGGTCTAAGACTTTAAAAACCCAGCTAAAAACTCATTCGATTTGTGCCTTTTCCAGAACTTTAACTCACCTCAGATACATTTTGCAGAGAAGTAAAGCCAGACCTGGAAGCTGAGGTGGAGAAATATTGTATGCTGTCCTTATCTACATACCATTTCTCTCCACAAGTAGGAAGGAAAGAATAACACATCTTCCTCCATTTGGCTCTGAGTGTTGGCCTGGATTGTTAAAAGTTCTTTTGGCTCTGGTTTGGGCTAGAATCCTTGTCAAGCTCATTTGTTCTTGCAGAGAAAATATTTAGTAATTGCTGCTTTGTAGTTTACTAAGTTTTCTAACCACCCTTGTTGACCTATGTGCAAGTAGTAAGAATAAGTGGAATAGCTGAAGGTTTTTTTGTTTGTTTGTTTGTTTTTTGCTTTCTTTCTTCAAGTTCCTAATGAGTCTTCAGGATCAGGGCCCAGAACTCATCAAATAAAAATTTTCCCTCTGGTTATCTTTGTTGGGTCAAGAAGATGTGAATCAGTGTGTGGGTTTACCAGGATGATTTGTTCTTTTCTGTGGAAAACCGGAGCATTCTGTTAGGGCAGCAGCTCCCTTGCCTCTCCTCCTGCACTCTTGCCCTGGCCATTGTGTAATTGGGTTTACAAAAATTAAAATAAAAAAAGGAACATGTAAAGGTTTCTCAACTGCATTAATACATGGGGGATTTGTACTGCATCCAACAATCCACCAAGTCCTTTGGGAACCGAGTAGACAGCCTCTGGCATCAACAGGGCACCAAGATCCAGATCCCGCTAAAGGTCTACAAACAATGGATCTGTCCAAAAAGGCTGTGAGGCTCTGATATCTGTACCTGCTACAGATACTACTTTCAATGTCTGGGCTGGGTCCCATCAGTTATATCTATAAGCTTTATTGAACAAGGCCACCATTAATGCGGCTCTGCTATGTGCTTGGGGAAGCCTTTTTCTTTTCTTTTTCATTTTGTTTCATGGGGCTATGCATCTTAGGATCATTATGCCCTATCCAAGTTGCTAATGGACTGAACTAAAATAACCTTGAAGAAACAATGTAAGTATAGCAAAACCTAATATTAATTGCTTGGGCTTCAAGGAAAAAGTTTCAAAGAAGTTTCCTTTGAGTGCTCTCCTTCCAAAATGACAGCCCAAGGCTCCTTCCCACGTTTTCCAGGAATGCCCCCTGCCCTGGTCCACATGGTTACTACAGGGTTTGGCCACGTCCTTGTCCTTATATGACCCCAAAGCATTGGTTAGGGAGAGTAGGCACGGGGTCCATTGAGGTAGCCTATCAACTGGCCACTGTTGATTGATCCAAGGAAAGATACCAGATCCAAATCTATTTACTGGGCTAAAATGACTGAACTTGAGGTATACAGAAATGCAGAGAGGTACCTCTTCTATGGCTGGGGACAGAATACTGGGAAGCCAGTGGTACCTATATTTTGTATCATTTTAAGAAGATATTTTGTAACAAGGGAGATACAAACCGATGTTCAGGGAGTAGCAGAGATTGGGGGAAAGTGAGGAGAATGGTTTCAGTTACTCTTGGGCCAGCTCCATCTCTTGGTCTCCCTGGCCTTTGTGTGTGTGTGTGTGTGTGTGTGTGTGTGTGTGTGTGTGTGTGTGTGTGTGTGTATGTGAGAGAGAGAGAGAGAGAGAGAGAGATTAAATACATTTCTTTCAGTTAATTGGGGTTTTGCCTTCTAAGTTGCACCTGAAAAAGTCCCACTGAATATACTTTGTAGTACCTCTTTGGGGGAACTTGTCCTTTCAGAGGTTTATGACAGCTATCAGTCAGGCGATTACTACTTATTTGACTATGAAAACAAATCTGAAATGAAACATTCTAGGCAAGGAAAAGACAACATTATGAATTTGATGAAGTTTATCATTTAGTTCCGTACACTTTTCCTTTAAGAAGTTCATTTTCTTATGCATTTGACCTAGGCTCACATTACTAGAATTGATTGAAATTGATGTTTTGGAATCTTTTTTCCCAGGCCATATTCATCCAAGGTGCCTGATTTAGTAAAAGAAACCTAAATCAAACAGGCTTAAGCAGAGAGAGGAGTTTATTGTTGCATACAACTAAAAAGTCTAGGGTATATATCTCGAAAGAAAAGATTCAAGAGTGTTCAACTGATGTCATCAGAATTTGTTCCCCAACATGTCCCAGCTCTGTTCTCTATATTGGTTTGACTCTCAAGCAGTGTCTCTTCTCCTGGTGGCAAGATGGATGCAAGTAGCTCTAAGCCAGAAGTTCTCCACAGTTGGTGAATATGCCCTCCAAGGGACATCTGACAATTTGTGGAGATATTTTTGATGGTTGTAGCTGGGGATGGGGTGGGGAGCGCTACTGGCACCTAGTAGGTAGAAGCTAGGGATGCTGCAAAATGCCCTCAATGCACAGCCCCCTCCCTCAACAAAATATTATTGGGCCCAAAATGTCAATAGTATTGGAAGTTAAGAAACCCCACTTGAGGCAGTCTATCACCAATTAAAGAGCTTCTTTTTCCAGAGAGTTCTAGAGAAAATTTGGAACTAGTTGGTACTTGTTGGCTCAGCCTGGGTTAAATGCACATCCCTGAGGAAATCACTGTGGCCAGAGAGTTGTATCCTCATTGGCAGGTCTCAGTCTAACACGCCCCTGATTACTCAGCAGGGGATTATTTCCACCCAATTCTCACAGATTTAGAGTAGGGGCAGGGGTGGTTCCCCAAAGGAAACTAAGAATGTTCTTGCCAGAAGAAGGGTAATGGATGCATGACAGCAAAAAGCAACATGCTACTAGAGTATCCCAGCTGGTAACCGGTGACTCCCAGCCAGTAACCGATGGCTCCATTAGATCAATGCACAGGAATATGCCCATATGAAAGAATTAGAGAAGGATGCTCCAGCTATTGTCTTCCTTTTCCTCTTGGTCAATATGTAACCTCTACACAGGGTGTACCTTGGTTTGTTGGTTAACCTAGAAGAGTAATAACATCTGTGGAAGAACTCCAGTGTTAGGGATGGTAGGCCAGTGGGGTAAAGTTTAGGGGGGTGGGCAGTAGTTTAAAGGGGCCTTTCTATTGTCATTGCATTCTCTGTTTACACAAAGCTGAATCATAGCCATTGTAGTGGCTCGTTGTGGTAGGCAAAATTAGAAGATTCTAACATTCCCAAGATTGCCTGCCCTGCTATACACACCCTGCACAATCCCTATGAATAGGATGGATTATACTCCCTTATTTCTGTTATGTTATATGCTCGTAAAATAGGGAGATTATCTGGATGGGCCTAACCAAATCACATGAGTCCTTAAAAAGGAGGGGGTGTTTTCCGGTTGATGAAAAAGAAGTCAGAGACCCAAAGCATGAGAAGGATCTGAAGCATGCCTGCTGACTTGAAGATAGAGGGGCTAGGAGGCAAGGGCTATGTGTTGCTTCTAGAGAGTATCCCCTGCCTGAGAGTGAGTAAAGAAATGGGGATGTCAGTCTGATCAATTCAACGTGATGAGTTCTACCAATAATCGTGAACTTGGAAGAGAACCTAGAGGCTCAAATGAGAACAGCAGCATTGGCTGACACTGATTGCATCCCAGTGAGACCCTGAGCAGAGAATCTAGCTATACCATGTCTGGACCTCTGGCCCAAAGAATTTGTGAGATAATACATTTTTGTTGTTTAAACAGCTAAGTTTTGGTAATTCGTCATGCAACAATACAAAACTAATATACTAATAGTATGAGCTCAAGATTGTCCATTTCCTTTGTTACATAATGTTCAATCACGGTGTGACAGAAGGACAGATGTTGCAACCCTGCAAGTTGCAAGAAGGGTCACAGGAGGGCAGGTTATTTGGAGACAAGACAACAAGTCGTGGACACAATGTAAGGAGGACAACAGCTACTTTTCCTATCCATGATCCACTATGGATAATTAGCAGCATCCTTCTAACTCCTTTACTGGCCCTTTCTCCTCACTAAACTCCAGCCACAATGAATTAGCTTCAGCTCTCTGGATTTGCCTTACAGTCTCACACCTTTCTGCTTTGGGTTAAGCTTTCCTCTGCCTGACTTTACCTGGTAAACTCTGCTTTCCCTCCAAGGTTTGGCTCAAGTGTAATTTCCTCTGTGAAGAATTCTCTCCATTCTCCGCCATTGGTACAATAAGTGTCTTTCATCTTTCTGTGTTTCAGATCTCCTTGGTTGATAACAAGGATCTTGAGGGCAGGAACTCTGGCCAGAGCACAGGGCCTGGAACATCTTGGGATTGTTGAAGAGACGTCTACCCCAAGTCTTGATGAGTTGTCACTACAGCAGGTCATCAGTTGGAATGGCTGGGGATTAGACTTCTTGACTGGACTTGGCTTTATCATGTCTCTTGGCAGCACTGGGTAAAGAAGCTTATGTCCCTGGTGATATCAAGATCTTACCATCCCAGCTGCTAGCCCTTCTCAGTGGTGCTGCAGCATGGATGTATTGGTGGGACAAGGACTTTTTTCCTTGCCTTCACTGAAACTGTCAATAAAATGATTTTTTTCTCCCAAATTTCATAATTCCTGGGCATCAACTTCATCACAAGGCACACAGAAGTGCCCAGAACGAATTTGTTGAGTAAATAAGATGGCAGATTTAAGACAATTTCATGAAGCATTTCCTATGCTTGCTCACCTGTTAACACAATGTTGGTCTTTACATATTTAGAAAGCGTAGTATATATGCTCCGGGGACCTATGGGCTGGGAGCAGTAAGATGCATCCCTGAGAAGGGCTGACAAACCTGCCTCACCCAGATATTATTGGTGGGGATCCCAAGCTCTAGGCTGGTGTGCAAGAGGGAGATTTACTCTACTTTGCTTCACGATCTGTTGCCTATGCCTCAGATAGCACTACCTGTGAGACAAGACTGGTCTAATTCTTGGTACTGAAAAGAGTTGTCAGCTTAGGTTGTTAAGTTTAATTTGTGACTTATCTCAAATATTCTAGCAAAATTTGCATTTCATTTTTCAATCTGTTAATTCATCGTCCAATATATCTTTATTGAGTGCCTACTATATGAGGACAACAGGAAGGACATATCCTTGTGAGAGTGTCTTGGGGTTTACCTCGAGTAGAAAGAGAGAGACACATAAGTTACTATAAAGGTACCATTGCAATAGATGTTACAGAAGTTGTTTCCCAGGGTTCAGAGAGATCCTACAAAGATGTGACTGAATCAGGGAGGTGAAGGGAAGCTTCCCCAAGGAAGGTGACAGGAAGAAGGAAGAACGTTCCAGGCTGATAGAAGAGCTTGTGCAGAATCTGTGCAGGAGGACAAAGACAGTGATCTCAAGGTGCTGAAAGAAGGCCAGTGTCCCTGGAGTGCAGGGAAGGAGCAAGAGGGTAGCATGAGAAGGGTCTAAGAGGAGTTCTACCACGTTACAGGGATTTGGCATGACCTGGGAGCAATGGGAAGTCTTCAAGGGTTTTAAAGAAAATGATGATCAGATTTGCACTTTTAGAACACCTCCTCTGATTGCAAGGTGGAAAATGGATTGGAGGAGTCCAGAGTAGATGCAGTAAACTAGGTAGGGGGCTACAGGGGCCCCAGTGAAATCTGTGGTGGAATGAACAAGACTGAGGGTGGAAGAGATATATTCAAGGGGAGAGATTTGAGAAATATTTAGTATGTAGATGTGTATTTTCCCAGGGAAAGCTGTAGAGAATGTTTGTGTGGTAGGAGGTGATCCTTGGGTGGAAAACTGACAGTATGTTATACAGAAGGGGGAAAAAAACGTATTTGTCCAAAAAGGGACAAAATTTAAGAAATAATTAAAATAACAATAATAATAAAGAAAGGAAATAAGACATTGCACTAGGCAGAATGATCGGAATCCTCAAGGTACATAAACAATCCTACCTCATGAGGCTTGTACTTAATACTAAAACTGAGTAGAAAAGTTTATAAAATGGAGACTTTAATGTGATTCAAAGCTTTCTATAAGTATGCAGCCCGAATTTAATGTGACTGTTCATGTTAATTTTTTTTCATATGGGACTCCTCATTGCTATTTTGGAGTACAAATGACTATTGCTATTCCTGAAAATAAAATCATTCCAGTCAATGTAAATAATTAGAGTCAACAAAAAATAAGTTATTTGAAGGAGTCAGCTTCTAGTGAAAACATTCCAAGCCCAACAAGCAATTTTGTTCCTGTGTTTATCCCTGGACTCCATTACTGCACCACAGAGACATGAGTCTTCTATGTGTCTCTGTGCAGAGATTTAATTAACCATGAAGGTGCTTGATGGTGAGGAATCCTGCTTATTCATGGTGTTTTAACATCTATGAAAAGGAAATACCACGGTTTTCAGGTCTGGTCATGCAACCATACGTTTCCATTCAGAAACACAACTGAGAGGAGGCGTATTCCTTACATAAATAAACTGAAAATATGTACTACACGAGATACCGGAATGGCGGACAATTACTGTTCTTAGATTCACCGACATGATTCAAAATAGAAGGACTTTTACATATATATAAAATGAAATCAAAAGCTGAATAAATGAGAATATATAATGACACTATTCTGATGCAAATATGTTAATTAGGAACATCTCAGAAAGCATTTAAAAAATGAAATCGCAGGCTCAAGTTTGACCACTTGACTGCAATTTCAACATATGTGATATAGCTTTATCCCCCAGTGAAAAGTTATTTTTCGACAAGAATGCCCCAATTTAGGTTAACTAGAGGACTAGAAAAGAAAGACAGCAAAGCCATATGTGCCTCAACCAACTGTAAAATATGAAACAAAAACTATAAACGCGAAGACTAGATTTCCAGTGCTTTCAACTTCTAAACGGGTTTGAGGACAGCACTGTGCCATGCTTCACATGGTACCATGTGTTACCTGGGGGTAATTTTTCCCAGCACTGGATCCATTTTCAGCTGCATGAGCCAGCAACTTTGTTTGTAGCCAGCCGTTGGTCTAGACAGACAATTCTTTGGAGATCCATGGTCTTTTGATAGGTTGATCAGATTCTCACCCCCATTTTTCCTTTATACATTTCTATGTCCTCCTGTCTCTCCTTCTTGCACATGTGATGTGATGAGCCTTCCTGGCAACTGTCACTCAGTGGCCTGAAGTCTCCCACAGCAGCCGAGAAAGCAGAGGAGAAAAGCAGCGGTTAGTGTGTTCTACGTGTCTCCCGAACATTCCTGTTGGGAATCATTTCTTCTTCACACACTTCTATAAAAATAACCATCCCCTACCTCACTCTCAGTTTCCTTAAATATTGAATAACAAGGAAAGTCAAGTGACCCAAGAAGCAATGAAACACTCTCTCCAGATGGGCAAACACCTAGGTTCAAGCCCCCATTTTGTCCCTGCTAGATGGCAACCCTAAGCAATGACTAATCTTCTCACATTTGTTTTTCACCTGTAAAGGGGAGAGTAATTGTGAGGGTCACATTGTTGTGAGGATTAAGTAAAAACAACAACAACAACAACAACAACACCTAAAATGTTCCCTGTACAATGATGGCTCGGCGTATTATAACATAACCAGCCAATACATGTTAGCTGTTCTTACTAAAGGTCAGAGACACAATCATTTGAACCCCAGCAGGGAGACACAGGGAGCATGGCATATAAAACTCTGTATCCGTGCTAAAACGTACGGATATTTATTTCCTCTGGCAAGCTTTATTTTGTATGAGAACAAAAAAAAAAAAAAAAGAATTGTGTCAATAGAGAGGATTACTTAAAAAAAAAAAAGGCTGCGAGACCTTTAATCATGTTGTGTTCAACCGTGGGGATATATTTTGTTTATTTTCAGAGTAGGAGCACTGTGCTTTGGAAGCCCTGTCCTGCCGGATATGTGAGATATTTAAAAATTGATTCCAGAAACCAAAGCGCTATTGTTCAAGATGCATCAAGGGCTCGATTTGAGGCACACGGTCAATGTAAATATCATAAAGGCAGAAGTCACACTTTATGGTAAGTTGAACAAAATAGAAGGAGCAAGACAAGCTAATGAAATAATTAAACTTAGTGGAAAATAACCGGTTGACAGCAAGAACTCCATTTCTGTAGACAGACCACTTAAGCTCTAAAAACATATACACATTCACATATGATGGCTACAAATGAGCTTGTGATTTTTCTCCTAAAGTATTTGAGCAGGAAATAAAACCTTTTCCCAGTGGATGAAATAACAGTCCTTTCTGCCAATCTAAGCAAGGCAGATTTAAATTTTATATGTGTCCAACTGCTTGTTCCCCTCAGCTAATAACCTGCATGCTGGAAACATTTCAAATGAAAGGGAGTTCACAGTCCCACAGCCCAGCTCTGAATATATTCACCATGCATGTAAACAAGTAAACCATTATGTTTCTTATTGAGATAAAGAATACAATGATAAGTGGAGACTTTTACAAAACAAAGGGCTTCCTATTGCGAGTGTGGATAATCTTCCAGAAAACCCTGTGTTTTGGCAAATCACACCAGATTAATCTATTAAGCATCTCCTTTCATTATCAAATTTCCGCTGCCTATCACAGTGGCTGCCTTATCAAGCACCCCTTTTTCAATAGCAGCCCCATTCCTAAGATTTCAGATGCTGGCCTTCCCTGCTCAGAAAACAGGTGTCCCTACTGTTTGCAGGCAGCAAAGGTCCCTGCACAGAAGCCTGGGAAAGAGCAGGGCTATCAGACTCTGTTCTACCTGAAGGAACAGGTAACAGAAAACTGTTGATTCGATGAATAGAACTTAATTGGCACACATTAGCCAGAGATGAGTGTTTTTTGAATTAAAATTCCCTACAAATTTCCTACTGACAAGAAAAGCTTAAAAACGAAAAACACAAAAGATTGTCTTGTAACAATCAAATGGAGAGCTCCCAACAATGTAACTATTCTTTATGGAATTCTTTGGTAAACACAATGTTCACCCCACTTCATTCTTAAAATTAGGTATTGCAGTTTATGACAGCTTCACAGAGTTAACTATGGGGCTCAAGCTGTTGGCCACATTGTCTATATTCAGGAGGAGAGGCATTTTGAGGCTCAACACAGAGCTAATATTCCAAGTCAATTAGTACAATGTATCAGGTTTTCTGGTTCTCAGTGTCTCCACTTGCCAGCCTGTCTTCTTTTCTTACTTAATAAAACTGGGCATGTGGTTTCTGACCAGACCTTTTGTGCACTAGGGGCCAGGGTCACCCACCAACAGGGGGCAATGAAACGGGCTGCTAATACAAAAATTAAGCTTTCAGGGTGATGTGCCAAAATATGCACACGTAGCACCTGGTTGTTTATGTTACAGATAATATCTGTAGTCTAGATATGTGTCATGCTTATACTGAAATTTATTTGTAGATGGCCATTCCTGGTCAATCATTCTGTTTTGCTTAGTCAGTGCCAGGATTTCTTTAATTTCTCCTTGTCAAGTCGGGGACGCAGCAAGTTCTTGTCTTGCCAGTCTATCTATGCCCATCTGCATTCTCCAGCAAGTAGAAAGACTTCATTCTCTGCTCTGAACTCAGCTCTTAAACACTTGGCTGGTGTGCGCTTTACTGTAATAAAATAAAGGCATTCAGGAAGGCCACCGTCCTGACAACCGGAAGATCCCGTCTGCCCACATTCCCCCCCGCGCCCCCCCCCCCCCCCGCCCCGCCACGATGGCAGGTCGGCTCAGAGATGGGTGCTGGCTCTGCAGGGTGGAAGCGATTGATAAGCGCCTGCTTTTGCTTCCGGCCCTCCACAGCACCAGCTTTGTTTCATCTACAGCTGATTAAATGGTCTACAGGGCAATTATGAACAGGAGGAAGGAACAGCCAACTCTCCAGGTTTCCTCAATCAGCATGATTGAATTTCTCAAAGGCAGAGAGCAGCCTCAGAAGCAGCGTCAATGACTTTTCCTGGAAAATGTTCGGCAGCTCAGAATTGAGCCTTTCATTTAACTACTTGCTGTTTCATTTTATTATGTGCAAATTGTGGCTTAACAGATTTACAGTCACTATGAACTCTCAATGGATAGGGTAGCCCAAGTGGTGAGTACTGTTAAAATGACTGATAAGAACCCAAGAAAAGGGATAGTTGCAGATTCCAACAGGGGCGGAATAAACTCCATCTTAATAAACAGCATGTGGCATCCTACAATATTGCAGTCAAGGAGCACTGTTTTTATTACCCCTTATAAGTGGTAGAGAAATATAAGGTATTCAGTGGGGGGGGGAGCAGAATGATGGAAGAAGTGCTTGAGAAAAGTTGAACGAATTCTTTACCATGTCACAACAGAAAGGTAAACTGCTATTACTTAAAGATACTGGTTTAGAAACTTACACACTAGGTAAATACATATATAAATACAGTTTACAAAGTTTTATTTACAAAAAATTGGTAGGTATTGGAGGAATCCCTTTCTTCCCTGAATATAAAATAGCAGTAAAACAAAACAAAACAAAACAAAAAGTCATCCTCATAGTCGAATACCCTGGTTACTATTTCTGGGGCAGCATCTTTATCATGCGTTTTTATCAACAAGGACCCTAGCCAGATCAGAATCCCCATGGTTGTTTATTACCTAATTCTGTTATTCAAGGAGGGCTTTTGAAAATCGCTTCACTAAAACTGTGCAAATCATTTGGGCAACTGGCTTAGAAAAAGAATCCCTTATTAGGTGTCAAAATACCTGTTCCTGAAGCACAATAACTTGACGTTTCACCTTGGACTCTCTGACTTAGGCTCAACTTTGGACCTTTGGGACTCAGGGTTCTCATCTGTTAAATGGGGTTCTGTCTTCCCTGATTGGCTCATGCCATTTCAAAAGTCCTAGTGACTTGCTTTGACAAATAAAAATGGTATACAAAGAGCCTACTGATGTAACAATAACACTTTGTCAAAAAGACGTCACTGGGACGCCTGGGTGGCTCAGTCGGTTAAGCGGCTGCCTTCGGCCCCGGTCATGATCCCAGAGTCCTGGGATCGAGTCCCACATTGGGCTCCTTGCTCAGCAGGGAGCCTGCTTCTCCCTCTCTCTCCCTCTGCTTGTGCTCTGTCAAATAAACAAAATCTTAAAAAAAAAAAAAAAAGACGTCACTGGATGGGTTGATATGGTTGTTCAAGCTGATTAGTTGCTTGCCAATCATTAGAAGCATCTAGAAATGTTTGGATCATGAGGCTAAAAATGTGGCCTACAAGAGAAAGAATGTAAACAAATTAATGTGATAACATCTCTAACATTATGCCTTAAGGTTTCAAGAAAATCACATCAGAAATGGCATATATTCATGATTCTGTAATGGCATGCAGTCATTTTAAGTGTGAGCAGTCAGCACTTTAAAGACTACAGTTTGAATGCTCTAATTAAGGGTGGTTAAGCCTGGACTATTTCATGACGAGGCAGAACAACATGAGTCCTAATTTTACACGACTTGTCTGAAATACACACAAATCAGTAAACACCGAATAAAAATGCCATATGCACACTCATTGGGATAATATAATTTCTCTAGGTATCTTTTAGACTAAGATAATCTTGCTCTAAATTTTATAATAGAACCTATGGTCAAATACAAATCTTAGGAATCTGAGTTCAATCCACTGATTTAAGTGAGATCATCTTTAAATATTAAAATAATTGAAAAACTTTACTACAGAGTAATTTCATTGACTATTTTTCTTATGAGTGTTTTCTAAAGGAAATCAATTTACTCTATCAGAGACTGGATTAAGTAATTAGCAAATTATTTAGTCTGCCAATTTCTATCGCAACTTCTAGCAACATCCAAACAAGAAGAAAAAGGATGTGAAATTCAAGTCGATTAGGTTCCTACCTTT
Organism: Zalophus californianus; assembly: GCF_009762305.2. NCBI lineage: Eukaryota > Metazoa > Chordata > Mammalia > Carnivora > Otariidae > Zalophus > Zalophus californianus. The sequence continues at coordinate 130,807,344 of NC_045598.1, forward strand.
TTGAAATTGGTACGACTTGAAGCAGTAGGGGAAAAAAGGGAAATGCTACTTTGTGTACTTTATGGCAGGCAGAGGACATGAGGCTGATTTTAATAAATTTTAATTTATTACTATGCTTATCTGAAAAGGGTTGGCATTCCATAATTCATTTAGAAATAATAAGATGGATATGTGACACAATCCAAATGGGGCAATGAAACAATTAAAAACTTTGGGATAAAGATGTGTTAAAGCAAAAAGCAACTATATAGGAAGAGAAATATAAAAATATTTGCCGAGGAACTTACTTTATCCACAGTGCCTTTGAATTGTACTCAAAATCCCCCAAATGTTTTTTAAAATGTGTACATACAGCATTTAATATTAATGTCCACACATATTTTGGTTTTGTTTATAAATTTCCCATCTTCCTGAAACCAAAGGAATATATCATTATTCACTGAGTAACATCATTGGGGAAAAAAAAATCTCTCTGTGATATGCCCTTGAAATAACATCTGTTTTATATAATGTAGATAAGAGAACAGTCTTTAATTCATCCATCCACACAGCCACTTAAAGTGTAAGAATATATAAAGTATAATGTGATTTGCTGCATTTCTGTTGTGAAACATAATATTAAAATGGTTCAGAAGCTCCTGAATGTAATTTTAAAATTGCATAGACTTCTACACTTCATTAACAAACTACAGATGTATAGATAATAAGGCTCTTTATCAGATAATATGTTATTATGCAGCTGTTAGCACAATGCCGTAAAGGAGGCAAATCTCATCAATAGTTCTAGCCATTTTCTACCACTTGAATGAAAAGTGATAATGTATAGATCTCACAGTCATTAAGAACTTTCCTTTACTCCTTTAGGATTAATTTGCGTTGACCCAGAATTTTGTATTTGCTTAACACAAGCCATGGGTTACTTTGATGTTATCTGCTTCTATAAACAGTAATATACAGTCCTCTCCTGGGCTAAAATAGCTCTTAGTCCAGTGAGAATTGACGGTATTAATCATTCTGAAGTCCAAGAGTGCTGATCATAAATTGTATGTGGGGCCCTCACTTCGTACCTCCCTGGACTCCCATTCATCAGCAATTCCTCTTTTCCACCTGGATATAAAGTATATAAAGAGTAATTTATCTCAGAACTTGGGTTCTGTGATCTTCTTGATGTCTAAGTGACATGAGAACCATTTTGTCAACAAATAAATATTTATTCTCTTCCCTTTTGAAATAACGAGCTCAATTATCTGCCATTTCTAAAGTCTGATTCCCTCAAGTGGCCAAAATGGAAAATGCATGTCTTGCTTTTTAAGTTGCCCGCTTATGAGATAAACTGGAATGATGGAAAATAATGGAACTCCTTTTTCAACAATGTTAAAAATAAAAGACAGTAGTTTTGAATCATGACCAAGATATCAACACAGACTAATTTTTGCCATATATTAAGGCTAAAAATGCCAGCCTACAATTTATGAACTGTTGGGCCTGGAAAAATGTCTAGAGAGCATTATTTATTCTTTAATGCAAACCTGCAAAGATCCGCAGAAATATTTATCTTAAACAAAAATTGAACAAATAACTCAGCTCAAGATCAATACAAATCAAAAGAAAACACAGAAATAAACTTCGTTACGTAGATATTATTAGCAAAGTTTCTATTCCACACCACCCAAATTAGCTGACAAATCTGAGAAAGAGTAGAGTTTGGCATTTATTTTTTTTAGGGGAAAATATCTTCATTAGAGTGTGGAATAAGATAGGCAACAGGAGCAATAGTCAGAAAGAATATTTAGAGGCTAGATGGGAGCCTTTACTTTCAGGAGGTTTTACTTCTCCATATGACCTCATTTTGTAGCTTTTGGTATTTTCTATCACATAAGTGAAAGAAGGCAAACCAATGCACTCAGACTTAAACTGTTGAACACAGAGACATTTCTGCAACATTTCTGGCTTCATCCTAAGTTTAGCTTGGATTTTTGAATTTCAGACTTCTCCCTGTTTCATTGTGAACATGTGGTTTTCCAGTTTTGCTGGGTTCCAAACTTACCAGTGTGTGAGTTTATGTTAAGCACCTTAAAAATCCAATCCTTGCAATGCCAATAGAAACAACAAAAACATAAATAAATCCTTGCAATGAGCCAAGAAGATCCAATTTAAGAAGGTAAACCTAAAAGATTTTTGCCAGAGCATAAACAGAAAGGATTGAAAATTTTGCAAACACAATCTTTTTCTTTTTACTGAAACTATAAACTTCACAACTTCTTCCTAAATGTGATCAAAAAGAAAAAAAAAAGGAGAGTGGAAATACATGATATCCCAAACTACTCTACACACTGTCATTTGACAATCGCTCTATTTTTTAGAGATTTTATTTATTTATTTTAGAGAGAGATAGAGCATGAGCAGGGGGTGGGGAGGAGCAGAGAGAGAGAGAGAGAGAGAGAATCCCAAGCAGACTCTGCTCTGAGCTTGGAGCCTAGCCAAAGGCTCAATCCCATGACCTTGAGATCATGACCCAAGTGGAAATCAAGAGTCGGCTGCTTAACCAACTGAGGCACCCAGGTACCCCTAGACATTCTCTTTTGGAAGATAAGATTAATTTAGTTTGTGCAGTTTAGCTACCACAACTCAACTTTCTTAGTATTATTGTGGTTCCTTATTAGATGGGCTGGAGGAATCTTGTTCCCATGTTAAAATGTGCCTGAGTTCACCAGTTGTGTGAATTGCATGGTTTGCTGAGTTGAACGCTGAATAGTGAATCTAGAATAACACAGGTAGTCTTGTTCCTATCTAGGGTTGCCCCTGTTCCCTACAGGTTGTAATCCAAATGATAGGGAGGGCTTGCTAACCACACTGTCTCCCCTAAACAGGGGCTATGGTGTTTGACATTCCATCATTAGGGATGACTCGTTTTGGATTTTTCTTTTTGACCCTGCTTTTACGAAGCATAACTCCTAGGAGGTGCAACACATTCCATTAGTGTACCCCGAGATGCCAGGATGAGAGAGAGAAGGCAGTACTAGAATACTGCATGATCTCTCCACAGATCTCGCCTCCTGCCCCAGCCCCCCCTGCTTCTCTGACTGCTGCCAGTCACTGTCCTACATACATTGGAACATCTCACCCCATCTGTGACCTTCTGCCATTCTCTGCTCAGTGGCACAGAGCTCCACACGTGCACACACACGTACACCATGCTTTGTCTTACTGAACTTCTCATTGTCCCAGGCTTCCTCACCATTCCTCACCACATCCTAACCCCTCTGTATGTGCCTATCCTTTCAGCCTGCAGTTCTCCTGCCTTTTTTGCCTGTTAAGCCTCTCCCTCATCCTTCAACATCCAGTTTAACACCTTCTCAGTGATGTCTAAGACTTCATTCCTTTATTATTTATTCATTTATTCAACAAAAATGGAGTACTTGCTACATGCCAAGAGGAGTTTTTAGGTGTGGGGATATAATAGTAAGCAAAAATAGGTCAGTTGAATTTTTGAGAAGCTTACAGTGTAGTGGGAGGGACAAGTATTCATAAAATAATTATGCAAACAAAGGAAACTCTGTACCTGTGTCAGGGCTATATGAGGGAGAGGTCAGGGAAGATTTCTCTGAACAAAAGGGTGTTCTCTGCTGAGGGAGTAGCATGTGCAAAGGCTGGTGTGGGGTGGGGGAGGTTTACAAGCCAGGAGCGGAGAGTGAAAAATAAAACAGTGTTGAGCTGGGCACAATTTCTTAGACACAACATCAAAAGAGCACAAGTAAAATAAAAGATAAGCTGGACTTAATAAAAATTAAATCCTTTTGTACTTCAAAAGACATCATCAAGAAAGTGAAAAGAGAACCCACCAAATAGGAGGAAATATTTACAAATCATATATCTGTTATATGACTTGCATCCAGACTATATAAAGAAGTCTTAAAACTCAAGAATGAAAAGACAATCCAGTTAAAGTGGGTAAACGATTTGAATAAATATTTCTACAAAGAAGAGATACAAATGTTCAATAAACATATGAAAAGATGTCCAACTTCATTAGTTATTAGAGACATGCAAGTCAAAACCACAATGAGATACCACTTTATACCCATAAGGATGGCCATAATAAGCAGACATGAACAAGCGTCAACAAGGATGTGGAAACTTGGGACCTTTATATATTGCTGGTAGGAGTATATGAAATTGTGGAAATTGTGGAACTACTTTGGAAAATAGTTTTTCATAAAAGGTTAAACATAGACTTACCATATGATCCAGCATATGACATTCCTAGGTATCGACCCAGAAACAGTGAAATATATGTCCACACAAAGACTTGTATGTGAATGTTCATAGTAGCTTTATTCATCATACCCCCCAAAATAAAAACAACCAAATGTCCATCAACTAAGGAATGGATAAACAAAGTGTGGTCAATCCATACAACAGAATATTATTCTAAATAAAAAGAGACAAAGTCCTGATATATGCTTATAACATAGATAAACCTCAAAAACATAATGCTCAGGGAAAGAAGCCAGTCACAAAAGAATGCATATTGTATGATTATATGAAATGTCCAGAAAAGGCAAATCTATAAAGAGAGATAGTAGATTTGGGATTGCCCAGGGCTGGGGGAGTTTAGACTGAGGAATGACTATAAATGGATATGAGGTCTCCTTTTAGGGTGACGGAAATGTTTTAAACTCAGGTTGTGGTGACATACTAGAATTTTTTTAATTCTACACTGAAAACAGGTGAGTGTGATTTTTATGGTATATAAATTATATCTCAATAAAGCTGTTCAGGAAAATCATAAGCCTGCATGGCCAGAACCCAGAGCGTGATGGAGGACACCAGTGCACCAGATGCACACTCTTGTAGGCAGTTGTACTAAGGAGCTTCGTTTTTATCCTCAAAGAAGTAGAAAACTATACAAGGATCTTAATCAGGGGTGAGTGGTAGTAATGATGTGACTGGATTTGCATTCTGAAGAGCACAATTAATGTGTGCAAAAAGCTTAGAGGTAGATCAGGTTGATTGTGTGTGTGTGTGTGCTCACCAAGTCAGTCTAGGCTACCATATTTGGTGTGATATAGCCATTTGCCTGCATTTATTTACCAGTGTACCCTTTCTTCCTGCAGCACCACTATAAGTTCTGGAAGGTAGGAATGAGGTCTTATTTAACCTTTTATTTCCTGTGCCCAGCACTTGTCTGGCATTCAGCAAGCTCTCAGTGTTTATAAGATGAATGATGCTGAAAGGAGCAGAGGAACGCAGGGGAAATTCAACCTCAAGTCTACTCCTCTGCCTATCAAGATAGGCCGGCTGTCTTCAATCAGTAGCTTTGCAAATGGAATAACAGTTTGATCTCTGATCAGAAGAATGCATCATTATCATCCTGCTCACTTCACCCTAAACTCTTTTGGAATCAATATCTTAGGAAAAATAAACAAAAATCATCTGTGATAGGTACATATTCTCTGTGTGCCTACTGTATCCATGCAAACATTGGCAACAAAATTCTAACTTCAGTATTTTCCAGATTTTGTGTACTTTCAGCCTGTAACTACTTCCTTATAGGTTGAATGTGATTTGTCAAGTTAAACAAAATGTTGGTAAAACTGATTGTGCTACCTATACAATTGATTCATAAAGATAGATATACTATCTACAAATACATAATATTTTTGGAGAGGCTCATATAATTGTACACTCTAATTCATTTTTAAAGGAAAGAAGGGAACAAGATGGAAAACCAAAGCTAAACCAAAACGTCCCCCAGCCTATACCCTGAAGTCCATGTTCAGCCCCATCACCTACATCTCAAACACACATATGGTGTTTTGAACGAGAACTTAAGTCCAGAATTATGACCGTGAGACCCTAAATGATTCTAACCAAGAAATAAAAACTCTGTTATATCAAGGGTTGTGAACAAAGGAAAGGCAATAACAAAAACACCTTTTTGAAAATTAAGGCCAGAACTATTTCTTATCATCTCACTTATTTTAAAGTCTACATTATGTGACTTTGACAAAATTGAAGCAAATTATACAAAAGAAAATAACTGGCATCAAGTGAAACACATGGCACATTTCTCTGCTTTCTCTTCACTATTTTCCAAGAACATCTGCAGGCCCATACTCCCGGAACTGAAGAATTAGAGCTCAGGGTAACATGCATTACCTCCATAAGTCACTGCTCGCCCTGCAGTTTTTCCTCTACACAAGATTCCTGACCTATTGAGCACAGAAAAAGCCCGAAAGACATTGTAAAGAATTTACCCAACAACCATTTCAATCAAATGTTCTGTTTAATGTTTTTAAAGTTCAAATTAACCAGTTATCTAGATTGATTGTTTTTGCATTTGTATCTAGGAAATAACTGTTGGCAAACTTTTTGATTTGCTGTAATAAACTGGGCCAAAATCTTTTGTTTCAGCTAATACAATCTTTTATTTCATGTATGTAGTCTGGCCTTTTCAAACCACTTAACTGAATCTTGGAGACCTTTTTCCAATTTGCTTTTCTCATCAAGCTCTACATATAAGAACTGCCTGATGTTCTTCAGGATTTAGATGGTTTTGAGCAATTTTAAAAGAAAAACAGCAAAGGAGGTAAAAATATGGTTCTTTCATGTTGCTATCAGTCAAAAATAAAAGCAGATTTTTCTCAGACTAGAACCCTACCCACAAATCCACTTCCACTTCCCCGGAAGCATCAAACAGTGATTTAACTTTAAAAGAAAATTTCTTACAAAATGATATAGGCCATTATGATTATATTGCTAAACAATTTGGAATCCATCTATAACAGAGTTTTTATAAAGTTCAGGTGCTGTTTTAAATATTTTAACTTTAATAATTTGGTTAGAGGTATGCTATAAACCATCTGCATCTTCCTGTTTGTAAGCGGTGAATTTTCTTCTCACAGCTGGCCTGTACTTAAATTCTAGAAGCCAAGGAGGCAAACTAACCTACCCATGTATGGTAGTCATCTTTTGTAATAGAATCTGAAATAAGAATATGTTGTGCAAAGTTGGGTAATATGGTCCTAAACTTCAATAAATATGTTTAGAATTCTGTTTAACCATCATCTTTATTATGCATTTTAAAACTCAAGTTATTATGGTTTAAGTCAGGAAGTTTTTATGAAGGCCTCATATTTTAGATTACAAAGGCTCAAAATTTTTCAGTAGTCCTAAAAGTTCACATTTTAGGCAACCAGGGTAAAAAAAAAAAAAAATCCATTAACAGGTGTTGAGAGTAGTCCACCAAAACTTGACAATATCTCCGGCTATTTGGTAAGGCACACTTAAGCAACCTTCTTGCATGAATGCTTAAAGCTGCCATTAGAATTGGTCATAGGGCAGAGGTGACACAATGGGTCATGAAATCTTCTCTTGACTTGTGTTTTAAAGCAGGCAATTAGCAAGCTAAGACAACAGAGTTAGCACTTTCAGACATCTCATTAGTATCCAGGGAGAGAGTTAGTTAAAGGGAAACCAGAATGGTACTCACCACGGTAGCCTGAGACCACCATCAGCAAGGAGGAGACAAGTCCTGCGGAGCAGGATAATGCTTATGAGGATGCAGTCAAGTATCGTGGAGAACAGTTTAAAAGAAGAATGGCCAGTGTCAGCAAACGGAGCCAGGGCACTGAATCAGCATGCAGAATCGGTAGGAAGGCAAAAGTCACCAAGAACGGGAAGGTACCAGAGGACAGGATGCAGCGCTCGATGCCATTCTCTGCCACGTCACAGCAACCTCAGGGGTCCACCGCCATCACACCAATCTCCTTGTTGTGCTTGGTCAGCAGGTTCTCTTTGCTGGGAGATTCTTATGGGTCCTTGGGTCAAATGGAATCCTGGGCCAAGTAGCCTGCCTGCAATGCCGAGATTAGTGTGCCTGGGCTGTCCTGTATTCACGCAGCTTGTACCTCTGTACGCCAGACGCTGCAATTTCAGGCAGGTAAAAACAAGACTGTTAAGTAAGAGGTAATGTCTATTGGAAAGAACAATTCAGCGACTTTATGCGATGATGAGTTCTGGGTTAATTTGAACATGGCAGGGGGAAAAAATGATCTAGCCATGCATGATAAAACTACTCTGACAGCTCAATGGAAGTTTAGTATGTAGTGGCTGGCAGCAACCTGAATGTGGTCGGCTGCATGAAAAGAGAGCCTCTACTTCGGGAGAAGCATGGACGCCCAAATGATAGGTCACTACTGCCCATACACCTTTGCAGAAGACAAGACCATGGCCAGGGCCTGTGTGCTGAAGGCACCTGGTCTATTTAGAGACAACCAAGCCATTTATGAGTCATGTTATATCATCACTATATATGTATGTGCATATGCACACATACTTTAATGGTTTTGCAACTAGAAAATACATGATAAAACTACAGATGAGTGATATCCATTTAGCCCTGAAATTGTTGAATGGGGAACACATGTGTCCTCAGGAAAAAAAACACTGAAGCTTTAATTTAGAAAAATAACCCAACTCAGTCCAACAAGTACCCACATTTATTGAGCACCTACGATGCGCAGGGTTGGTGCTATAAAAAGATGTACAAAACATAGGCCTTGCCAGGATTTAGTAAGGGGGAAATATCTGTATAAATAACTAATTGTAAAATATGAAAAAAAGGTGGGAGAGCTTTCAGTAGAGGTCCTTGCAAAATGCTAATAAGGTGTTGCAGAAGATGGGTTTATCTTACGGTATTTTTGTAAAACACTGACACTGTATCTCCTCACATGTATCACCACTGTGCTTAATGCCTAATATATAGTAGGAATAACTAAAGCTGTCCAGTTCAGCTCAATTCAGTCATTGTGGTTTGGAGTACAGACTTTAGGGCAAATAATCCATTCAGGGTTTAGGCTCAGTCATTGGAAAGGACAAAATTGATATTGGCCTTTCTCCTCTCTCAAGGATTTTGCCCCTCGCCAACCTGAGGAAGTTGTCTGGATGTCTGTCTAAGTGTTGTCTCTGTTCCTCTCTGGTCTCTGCAGAGAGGTCTGTGTTTCTGACTTCTGTCCTCTAGCGGCTAGCCCCATTTACCCATGGGCAGCAACATCTTCTGCTGTCTGAGCCCTGGGCTCTGAAAAGGAGGTCTAGTACTCGGCATCCACCTCTTCACCAGCTCTGTGCATAGGGACATACATGCATGAGATCTCTCCTAAGCTAGGTCTAGGGTGGAGGGGATGCATGTTGGTATATTAGAATTTCTCTCACCCTAAGTATTCCATGTTCTATGTTTTCTTTATTACAACAACCCCAGATAGGAATGGCAAATACTGTGAGGCTGCTTCCTCCCAGAATTTCAGGAGGGAAGGAGGGCCAAATGGTCTTCTGCTCTCAGCATCCGAATCTGCAAGTCCATATTGGAGATTTCTCTTGTCCTTCCTAAGGTAACACCCAAAGGTGGGTGCCAAGAAACACATTCAGTTGAAATCTGCGTTTCTTCTCCCTTGAGCTTCAGCATCCTCCTGTCAGATGTGGAAAGAGTCAGAAAAAGGCATCATATTCAGTATGCTCTTCTATCCGGTTTGGAGTAAAGACTCTTGAATTTAAAGAAGTATGTGGAAGGCAGGAAGTAGTTTTGTTCTCATGAGCCAAACTCTAGCAAACCAGAAGGTATTTAATTTTGGACTCAGGCACCTGACTGTCTAAAATTGCCTTCAGGTTTTCAATTGCATCTATTTTCCCTTGAACCAATGGATGCTGTAGATAGAGACCTACAGAGTTCTAGTACATTCCATCTAGCACATCTGTCAGGTTATCTCCCATTGTCTCAATTACTTTACAACTCTGGAAGTTGTAGAAATTAGATAAAATACAAATGATTCTTGTTAGTAGAAATGCAAATAAATTTTGTCTGGTGGAAGTGAAATAGATGAAATTAATCATTAATCATTGATCAATTAATGCCCATTGACCAGTTCTGCATCTATTAGCAAATTCGTTTGAGCATTTGTAATGGCAGAGACATGGATGTGGATTTGAATTTCACTTTATGTTGGTTATAACAGCTAACTGTTTTCCTCATTAATTAATTAGTTAAGAAAAATCTTTGATGTGCATTCATTTTATATTTTTATGAAAATCATAATTTTACCTTTTGAAACAATTATTCTTCAACAATTTGTTATTTTCATTTAACCAATGAGGAAATTAAGTTTCAAAGAAACCCATCAAATTGTCCAAGGTTGGAAAAGTAATAATGGATAGAAGCAAGGGGTGCCTGGGTGGCTCAGTCAGTTAAGCATCTGCCTTCAGCTCAGATCATGGTTCCAGGGTCCTGGGATCGAGCCCTGCCTCAGGCTCCCTATTCTACGGGAAGACTGCTTCTCCCTCTGCCACTCCCCCCCGCTTGTGTTCCCTCTCTTGCTGTCTGTCAAAAAATAAATAAAATCTTTAAAAAAAATTAAAACAAAAAAACAGATAGAAGCAAAATTGGAACTTAGGTATTTGACCCCAAACCCAAGTTCCTAAATTCTGTACTGTTCCATGATTAAAACAAAAAGAAATCTGAAAAATATCTTAAAGGTGGCCAGACAGGTATTCTAAAAGTAGAAATTCTAAAAGTTTCACATTATTTTTCTTACTATATTTGTCAACACCAGTTTTGTGCTTCTGTTGAGAGATAGTCTAAGTGTTTTGCATTGCAATTTTAAGGCAAAAAAGCCGTGAAACTCATTGTCATATGTGTAATTTTATAGATAGTACTCCCCTCACCCCAAGTTAAATGGTTGTCAGAAAAAAAACCTACAGCATTTCTGGATATATACTAGGGAGATTTTTCAAAGAAGTATTATCTCAGATTTATTTCTGAGTGAAAATTTCTAAAAATAAAAACATCACCTATATCCATATATAGAACAAAGAATCCTTTAAGAAAAACAGAGCAATATTTCAGCTAGGTCATTTGTTGACATTTCATAACAACAAATGACACATTTATTCAACCACATTTCAAATAGATCTCTTTTGTAAAAAAATGTACAGTTACAGGTTTCAAAAAATGTTGAACTTTGCTAAACAAGCTGAACCGCATGTGTCAATTCATATTTTTAAATGAATTTTTGAAAAATCCAAAGGGAAAAATAAATGAATATCCCAAGAAACAAAATTAGTTAGTCCCAGTAAAGTGTTCCTGAAGGGAATTACATAATCTCTCTTTCAGGAATTATTTTTTTTAAAAAGGAGTCTCTTCCCCTTGATTTTGGATACATGGATTGAATAGTTTAGAGACATCAACTATATACTGTTCTACCTTTTTCAGTCTGATAGGAGAGGGAATATTGGGGCAGACCTTGGTGATTTTGATTGCCTCACAATCATTCTTCCTAGCTAAATACAAACCCAGATTTTGTTCCTGTAGCGAGAGGAGTCCCTTGATCTCAGCAAAAGTACACTCCTCCTCAGTCCCAGGGAACAGAAGCCATGACTGCTTAGTTCATACTGGTAAAATGAGTTATGGTCATTTATGTCCCTTAGCCAGTTTAGGTGTGGGCATGATACCCAGTTTCATTAATGAGATGTAAGGGAAATTGTTGGGACTAAAAGTCAGACCTTGGTGAGGTAGCCTTTTGCTCTCCACCCTTTCTTCCTGCTTGGGAGGCTGGAACAAGGTCTGGAGAAGGAGCAGCCATTTTATGACCAAAAAGTAAACAAGGTCTGGAGAAGCAGCAGCCATTTTATGACCAAAAAGTAAAAAGCCAACATGCTAAAGACAGGAGGACAGAATGGACAGAAAGAGGGTAGTATGCTAATGAGGTTACTGAGCTGTCCCACCAAACTGGGAAGAGCCTATCCCCCTCCAGACTTTTTACAGGAGCTACTTCAATGTCTTTATTGCTGAAGTTACTCTTAGTTGGGTTTTTTGTTACTTTTGTTGAAGGCATTCCTAATAAGTTTTAGTTTTTATTTCCTAACACATACCCACTTTTAGTTTTCAGGGCCTATTTTTCAATAGAGCAAGCATGTTGGACCTTCGGTATCCTTGTTCGTAGCTTACGGAGAAAACCATTTTGGGGGCACCTGGGTGGCTCAGTCGTTAAGTGTCTGCCTTTGGATCAGGTCATGATTCCGGGGTCCTGGGATTGAGCCCCGCATCGGGCTCCCTGCTCAGCGGGAAGCCTTCTTCTCCCTCTCCCACTCCCCCTGCTTGTGTTCCCTCTCACTGTGTCTCTCTCTGTCAAATAAATAAATAAACCTTAAAAAAAAAAAACCATTTTGTACTGTGAATAGAAATAGAAACATGGTGGGAATGGAACCAAATATTACTATGGGCATACTGTTCAAGGTCAGACTCAAAGTGAACTTCACAGCAAAATACCTGTATGCCATCTCTTCCTCTCCTTGTGTAGGCTTCAGCACCACCAGAATTTAGGGGCCCCACTTAGGCTGCCCCCTCTAAACAGAGCCCCATGGCCTGGACTCTGCCTATTATATTTTTGAAAAGTGATTACTACAGTCTGATTTATAAACATCCAATGAGTGATAAATACTGTTTTCTTCCTCTCAAACATATTTCCCTTCTGGTCTAATGTGCAAAAGTAGATTTTTACAGCTTAAGTAATTTTATGACTATCCTTTTATGATTTATTCACTTAATATAATTTATAATTATCCATTTTCCAGTTTAGCAACATTTGAGTTATTTCTGGATCTATTTTTGCCCTTCTTCTCACCATTAATATGTTTCTGGCCATTGTCCCTTTTACTTAAGGCATTGATCTCTTGAAAACAAACAAACACACAAATTCTCTAGGGTGGTGCTTGGTACCGAGCACACACTAGGCAGTCAATAAGGAAATGAAAAAGGTGTGTTCTTGAGTGCTAAAGTGAAGGTATGAGCACACTACCTCTGAGCAAATTACTTATTTTATCTACATAACTATCTACCTATCTATCTATCTATCTGTATATATCTCTAACTATCCATCTCTACATATATTTATTCTAAAGCTTAACATGGATTTATAGACACAATGCCTGTAAAGCCAAAGGAAGAAGCCCACTGTTAGACAGCTGAGCCAATGGGAGACCATGGGGACATTTATGTTTGGTCAAGTCTAGAAGTATCTTTGGGATTCACTTTAATGCTCTACATGTTTGTGCTGCTCTTCCAAGGACAGATGGTTTGCTACCTGTGGCTACTTTAGTTAACCACCCATTCCCAGGTGTCTTGGTAAATGGTTGTGTCTCCTAGCCACAGTCTCTTTGAAGGCTTCAGGAGAAGGGAGAATTGAGGGAACAGAAGAGGAAAACCCAACTTAGTTGTGATAGTTTGATTCTGTCTGTTTTATGTGGATGATAAGTCTATGCCAGGACAGCAGTGTATAATTTAAGACATCTGATCGCTGGTACTTTCTACCAAGGAGGATGAATTAGGTAGAGAAGAAAAAAGGTAAAGAATGTTACCAAGATGCAACCAGAAACAGAAATTCTCTTCTGGCTGGTCAGAAGGAGTCTTAGCAACTGGGACCACAATCACGTCTATAGCTAGTATTTTGGTTTCACTGGGGAGAAGGGGGTTTGTGCTGTTTCCAGTTCCAACACTGCTCAACAGAGGTGAAGACTTAATGCCAGAAACACCGACAAAGAAAAAGAGTTTCCTATAGCAATCCGCTTTGAACACATTTTCAGTTTTTACTTTCTGTTTTAGACACAGTAGCCAACATTCTGATTGACTGCTAGAATCAACATAATTTCTCAAAACTGTTCATCTCCTGACCTACTCCCCTGTTCAGCTACCTCTCAACAATGGATTAATTCACTTTGGCTGAATTTTCATGGTCCTCTCCGGCATGATGACAACACACTATTGAAAGTGCTCTTAATTGGAGATTAAGCCCCTTTCCACTGGAGAATATACAAAATAATAATCCAGGGTATATTGATCTCTTGAATTTCATATCACATATTGAGGAATTCCATGTGACTTGGGTAGGTATGTGACATATTGTCGTTCTCACCCTCCTGCTCGGAGAATTTTTTCTATCATGAAACAATAACTTTATGAGGGTCTTTGGGGGGAAAAGTAAACTCATTTTAAGAAGTAGGAAAAAACTATCTCTGGGGAAGAGAAAGCAACGAAAGACCAGGAGGAAATGTGATATTTCCAGGAATTTGGAAATGAAACTTTTGTATTTGTTGTATCACAGAGATTAGAGGCCCATCTTCAGTTTCAAACCTGCTGGGTAACTCTTTCTATCACTAGCCAATAAAAGTCTCCTCCGTTACATTTTTGTAGTACATTCCCAGGGTTATAGAGTTTCTCTTTGAGTTTTTTTTTTTTTTTTTTCCCCAAGGCTCCACTGTCTAAGGAAGGAAGGAGTTAATGCCCTTGGCCATCAGCAAAAAAAAGTTACAAGCGGAGGAAAAATACATGATTGAAGAACTGAACACTTAATTACATATAGAGGTCTTAAAAGAAAGATCCATTGAGCTAGCAGACCATAGGACAATGGGTCAGCGATTTTAGAATCTATTTCTGACCGTCATTGACTCAGGATACTAGGAGAGCCCGATGTTTCTGTTTTTCAAAATTTTATTGCACCATCATAGCAATCATCTTTTTTTTTTTTTTTTTTGTATAATTGATGCTTACTGAGCACCCACATCCTAGGGACTTTTCACCAGAGCAGAAAGTAAAATGATTTTCATCTTCAAACAAAAGGAAGAACCTAATAAAAAAGCAGTCATGAAAAACTTTAGCAAAGATATACAGGAGTGAAGAAGCAGAATAGGCTATTAGAAATCTGCATCTCGGGGCTCCTGCAAGGGTTCTACCTTCCCTGCGAGGTTTTGCACGTAGAGGGGGATACGGCTTATGGACCATCATTTCCATGTGCCTAGAACTCAACACACTTTGTTTGCTTTAAAGTCTAAGCAGGTAGTATCTCCATTTTACAAATGAGAAAGTTGAGCATGGAAGAGTTTAGAAATCTTGCTAAAGCTGCTGGTCTGGCTGGCTCTAAAGTCTGTACTTAGGCCTTTTATTTCATGGACCTAATTGGCAAGTATTAACACCAACCAGTTGACATTGGTTTCCTGTTCTCCCCTCCTTAATTCAATTTTCTCTCTTAAATTCCAGGATTAGATCTGGGAATATTGGGATTCTTAAAGCTCCCTGAGATTCACATGTGCATGGCTGACATGTTCAGATAGTTTAATAAATAGGAAAGTGTCCTAAGGAACAGGAGGTCCTCTGGCTCTGTTTTCATTAGCAGAGACAATTCACGCTGGGGACAGCTCGAGGGACCTGGGTTCCCTCACCCTTTCAGCTGACTCTGCAAGAATGCTTCTCCCAAGCACATGGTCTGTGAACGAGAGGCCTTCCCTCCTCTGTCTCTGCTCCTTTTTTCCAATGTAGTTGGTAACAGAGTTTATTATGACCCATACCAAAATTCCTCTCAGAACTCTAATAAAACATTATGAAATCACTTGCTCCTACAGCTTCTCTGACAAACGGCCACCCTGCCTCTTGATTATGAGACTGGCCCACATTTTTCACACAGAAGTCCTAGCTCTGCTCCAGGAACAAATACAGTTTGGGGCAAAATTTGGAACACAGTGTCAGTCAGTATCCAGAGAAGCAGTAGGAGATAATACATAAGACATTCCTCACAAGGCATTGGCTTAGGTGACTGAGAAGGCTATCTCAGTAAGTCTGAAATCCATAGGAGAAGCTGTCAGGAAGGGAAGGCTGGAACTCTCTTCACTGTCCAAAGGTGGTATTTGTTCTTCTTCAGTTCTGCTCTGAAGGTCTTTCACCTGTTGGATCATGCCCGTCAAGATTATTTTAGATAAATCTCCCTTACTTAACATCAACTGATTATGGGCTTTAGTCACATCTACAACACACCTCAGAGCCACACCTACAGGAATGTTTGAATACCTGGAGGATGGAGCTTGGCAAAATTAACCCATTAAAGACCATCACAAGTATATTTGGCTTATGAAGTTTTCAAAAGCCAAAGGTCAGCATGAAAGTCTAGGCACATGAGAGAACTGCCAAGGGAAAGGGGAGGGGCACAGGTGGGGAAGAGAGGCTTCCCAGGTCAGAGCTGTCCACAGTAGGCGTAATCTTGCCTCCTCCCAGAGCCAAGTGGGTAGAACTCCTTCCTTGGGTGGTCTAGCTCTCATTTAGCTCACAACAGATCTCTGTCCCCCACACCATATTTACATATCACAGTGACACTTGATATTTGTAAGGAGGTTTATAGTTATAAACTAATTCTGGCTCTGTGGTGACATGACAAGAAATTAGGAGAACCTGCTTCAAGTTAAATATGAGGCAAACAGGAGAAGATACATTTGTTCTGCAAAATAGATGCTCAATTTAAAAAGAACAAATACACAAAAATACTAGTGGAGAAATCCAGACAAAAAATACTAGATCTCATCACCTCCCAAATATTTTTTCCTCATTGAGCATCTTTTCTACTGCATTTCAAAACTCTTAGCCTGGCAACCAAATTTATTAACATTACCTTTCCTCTCCTAATCTCATCTTGCTGTAATCTTATGTCCCATCCCTTTTGAGCTATAAGGATCTAGTATCCAGTTTTGGGTAAGGGGCTCCCTCAGGGGAATTATGGACCAGAAGTGTGGACTCAGGAGATGAGGATGGTCATCATGGGAGAACCAGGAAGTACCCATAATTTCAAAGAAGCTAACAGAAATTGTACATTCATTTGCAAATAGTCCATCCAAGCTAACAGCATCTTTTTCACTTTTTCTAGAAGTATATTACTTCTTAGGGGGAAAAAAAAGCTGGTTGGAGAAGACAAATGTTACAAAATTTGACAGTTTCAAGTCATGGGGAAAATACTAGTGAGTGAAAGAGTGAAGAATGGCTGAATATACACATGATACAAGGATAGCAGATCATCGATCATTGTTGAAGCTGGGTGACATGTATGTGGGACTTCATTACACTATGGTTTTTACTTTGTACATATTTGAAAATTTTTATGATAAAACGTTAAGGAAATTTGGAAAAAGTATTGGTAGGGCTGACAGGACAGAAGATGGACTTGAGAGAGGTGATTGGAGGAAGTGTGGGAGCATATATAGTGGGGTTTCAGGTCATTTGGTTGAAGATGGATGTGACAAGAATTGCAAGTTTAGGCCTACTGCTTAAAATTATATTGATAAACAGGTACAGAACTAACATCAAAATACAAATAACAAAATTGGTGGAAGCATGGGGAAGGGAGAAGGATTACTGTAAACCAAATTCCTTATCTGGCATAGGGAAGATTTACTCATTTCTATTGAAACTTGATTAATTAGAAGAAAGAAGTACACACAACTTGTTTGGAGTTAAAGAGGCACTGAACAGAAAGATTGAAAACAGAAAATATTAAAAATAGGGCTAGAGATAAAGAGGAAGGGGGAAAAAGAATAAGAAAATGTTAGTCCTCCCTGGTCAAGTCCTCTGATTCATTGTTGAGGGTAAGAGAAGATGCCATGAGTCTTGGATGTGAATACAGAGGGACAGTCAGATCTACAACAGATTAGTATGCACTATCATTTCTTAACTTCACAACTTTCTTGTTATATACATATGATTTTATAATATTATGACTCTCTCCTAAGTATAGATTGTTAAAATCTAGAATACAACTAAAATGGAAAAGTTATGGGAACACAGATGGATGGTCCCTGAAAATGAAGTTGGTTGATAAGCATAGGATGTTTTATTGGATAACAATAACTCTCTAATAAAGTAGGAGTCCTGGAATGCGGAAAAGAACAACAAAAGGTGTGTTTGGCGGTGCAAAGTTTAGGAACTGCAATAAATAATGTTCGTGGAGTTTATTGGACTTCTGATGTCATCTTAAAATACATTTTTATTGCCAAAATATTATAACTTCCACACCTGATTCTTAGTAAAAACATGTCTCAAAGATAGTTCAAATGCTCTTAACAAGTTATCGGATATATTCTCAGAAATATAGGCAGAGTTGTCTTTATGTAGAATCATCTCTGAATCCTGCTCAGAATATTTCTATCTTTTCCTGGATGTTCAGTTACACCACCTCTACCAAAGCTGAATGCATTGTTTTCTTCCCTCTTGAGCTATTTGGGTGTTCTGTTTATGCTTAAAAACCTTTGCACGCTAACCTCAACATGCTGATGCTGAGGACTTGGTCCTGCCTCCATTCTGTTTATTTTCTAGCAATCAATTTGAACTGAAATCGGATTCACAAGCTTGAGAGATGGGACCTTCTGCTACCTTCTGGTTCCCATCAGTTCTCCTGCTCAATGATGGAGAACTTGAAGCAGGGGATTAGATAAGCATCATTTTGTGCGGTTTTCCCTGTCTCTAGCTGCCCCTTTACCTTTGCCTCCCAAAAGAAAGACTGAATAAATTAATTCACATGGAGTTAAATCACAAATGATGTCATGTTACACTCCCCCAAACAAGGGGAGGGAGAAGAGTAGAGGTCTTTGGAGGACAACGGACCCCTTTTCATATCCACATCGCAAGCTGTCAATTTTCTTTTTGGATACAACCTGCCCTGTGTATAGTACACTTGCTCCTATTTATTCAGACCCTTCAAAGCTCAGTTGAAGATATTACCTCTTTAGACTCTTGCCTGACCACCCAGAGTGATTTTTCTTGTTTTGGAATTATTATAATAAGTGGGGTCTGAAAACAATCCAGCTCTTGATTTTATGTAGGCTTGTGTATAGGCTAGGTATTTTGGATGTTCTCTTCTTGCCAATTAGTGATCATGTCTCTTCCTTCCTTTGGACCTCTGAATACAGCTGGAATTGAAGAAATCCTAGAGTGGACCAAGTTTGTCTACTTTGCATCCTTATTGATACCTTACCCAACATCAGCTATCTTAGCAACATCCCCTGTCCTAAACCTTTTTGTCTCTAAATCCCTTTTCTGTCACTAACTTCCCTGTGTCTTTTTCCTTTAAGAGTCCTATTACCTGCTCTCTGAGAGAATGGTTAATATCTAACTAATCCTACAGAACATAAGTTCACTCATATTAAATTGCCAATTTTTATGACCTACCAAAGGAACAATTCACATAGTGGAACCTAATAGGCGAAGTCTTAGGGCCTTACCTCCCATGCATGACATCTGGTGACACAAAATTATTTTCCAGAGGAATGAATTCATAACAGTGTAATGCAGCCTTAGCAGGATAGCAGGGGCATTAAAATAGAACTGATAGACAGTTACCGAATCTGCTAATGCAGAAGGGCAGGCCCCTCTCCTGGAAACATACTACCAGGATAGTTGACATTTGTGGACTTTCTTCTACTTTACACTTCGTATTAATGATGTAGGCTAGAAATCGCCTGGTTGAAGCCACACCAAATGGAAAAGGCAATGAATAGATGAAAGCTTACTTCTGCTATCAAACATCTCTCATATACATAAAGTTCAAACTGATAGACTGACGAGATTATAGGCCTTGAGAAGAACACTGGAGAACAAGGCACTTTCAAGAAATTTCGGGTTCATCAAATAACCATTTATAAACATTCGCTGTGTCATTTAAAATGACTCCTCTTTTTGGGGCCTCAAGTAACCAATTTGTACGTGTTCTCTTATCTGTACTAGGTTAGAAGAGTTTTAAATTTTACATCCCACTAAGTTGTACATTCCACAAAAGCTATTTTGTAAAGATTTCTAGGCAAAGTTTCTTTATACATTTGGAAGTAAAACTCAAGTTCATTAAAATCGTGTAATGTCTACATTCTATAATGGACTTTGTATTATATCTCAATTCTTACTTTCTTTGGTCTGAATTATTAAGGTTTTATTTTATTTTGTAGAATAATGTTATTTTATAGAAATAACGTTCATGGAGTTTATTGGACTTCTGATGTCACCTTAAAATACATTTTTATTGCCAAAATATTAGAGTAAATTCCATTAGTGTTTGCAACAAAATAGATTCCTACTTTTATTGGCTTGTTACAGTTTCAGTTTGGGGTTTTTGAAAAGAATTTGCTCATATGTGAGAAAGCTAGATGACTGAATTATTGAAAGTGGCTGAAGAAGTCTAGGAGAACAGTTTTAGAACTTCTGTTGAGTCTGTGTTGTTTCTGACTTTGAGGGCATTGTATATATTCCACTCCGGGGCACTTTCATTTTGCCTTAATTATCAGTATGTCAGATTGGCAGTGTCCTGAGGGGAAAGACCACATATTACCCACCTTTATGTCTTCTGAAGCATTTCACATAATACCTACACATAGTGGGTGCTCAGTTATTTTAAGTGAATTCCCTTAAATTATAACACCATACAATTTCAGTGCCAGAGGAGAACCTCTGAGATTATCACAACCATTTTACCATTAGGAAAGCTGGGGCCCAGAGGAGTTAAGTTATTGGCTCAGGGTTATACAGATACTAACACGAAGAATCATAACTGGCAGAGCCACTAAGACCTAGCCTTGTTTGCTCGGTCTCAAAAACAAGAGACATTCAACAGAATCTTCCCTGTTCTTGATGGCCCAAACCATGATGTGGTCACATTTGCAAAGGCAAGAAATCACTTTTTGCTGGGGGGGTGGGGGGAGGGTGGCTTGATTCATGATGTAGCATTAATCTACTTTCCTGTTATAGTCACTCTTTCCTTCCCCCAATAAAGACTCTGGATTGTGTTGCATCCATATGTGCCTCCAAGGAAACAGTGTTTCCATAAGAGATGGATGGTCCTTGAAAATGAAGTTGGTTGATAAGCATAGGATGTCGCAACAGACCAAATCCAACAGACCTATAAGTGAGTGTTGGTATAACCTCTCCAGACCCCAGCACCCCATTTCATGCCACATCCACACGTCACCAAGCTGCGCCAGCCTAGTAGGTTGAAGCAGAAGGGACTCTTTAAAATAGCTCCCTACGGTTTTGAAATTATATTGCTTGCTGTTTCCTGCTATAAAATACTGTGAGAGCTAAAATATTTTCAGATGTGAGTTTTCATAATAACTTCCCCTCATCTTATTGCAAGAGTGATGTAAGTTTTTTATAGAAAAAAAGAAAATACAGATACAGGGGAAAAAGCAAAATTCTGCTGAAATGATCTCAGGAAACATCACATATCAACAAATATGGTCTGTTTTGCTGTCCTATGTGTGTTTTTCAGTAATCCAAACTTAGCTCATGCTGACTGGGTAATAGGTGAATTATATGGATATACTGGAAATTTTCATAGGAAATTTTTATATGGACTTTTCTCCAGCATGATAATGTTTGACACTATCAAATAGCAGTTAAATGCAAACAATATGAGCACCACTGAATGCAAGCTGCAGAGGCATTCCGTAGTATGTAGGATGCACCCCACAGCCTCCCTTTCAACTTGACTTTGGCTACATACTCTGTCTTCATAGTCCTTGCATGATGTCTTCCTGACACGTGAGCATCTTGTCCTGGCCTCCATAACTCAGCAGCCTCAACCCTTCTTTATTTCTCCTTCCATCAAGCTACATTCACCATTTTTTTTTTTAAATTAACAGGCTTTTAACTCGGCCAGTATTTTTATTAAATTATTATTTTTTTGTTGATACTCTAATTACAAAGTTGCATAGGTTTTGAGTGATGGATACCTAATTTTAGCTTTTCTATTAGCCCTCTTATTTTTAGTACAATTTCATAGGATATAGGGTTATTCAGAAATGCATATATTGTGTTATAGCCAAAACTTTATCTCATGCTCAGGATTCTGAGTAAAGATAGCAGAATAAAACCAGATCATGAATAATTCTTCCCCTGATACCTCACAAAACGATCCTCCTTTGCCCCCAAACAAAAGGAGAAAAACTCAGTAAAAAACAATTACCAACAGGAAACTGATAGGGAAACTAATAAAACTCCATGACATAAAATTCAGAAAAGAACAGAATATTTTGGTGTGGTTTCCAGTATCATCCCTGTGCTTCCAAAAATACATGAGGGAAAGAAGATGAGACAAGAAAATCCAAGGAATTCTCTCTTACATGCCCTTATATAAAAAGAAGTACAGATGGCCCAAGCTTACAATGGTTCAACTTATGATTTTGTTTTTTTACTTTACAGTGGTGTGAAAGTGATACACATTCAACAGAAACTGTACTTTTTTGAATTTTGATCTTTTCCTGGGCTAAGATACTCTTTTGTGATGTAGGCAGCAGTAGGCACAGCTCCTAACCAGCCACACATTCATGAAGGTAAATAATATACTTGTAACCACTGGGTACTCATACAACCATTCTGTTTTTCATTTTCAGTAGAGTATTCGATAAATTACATGAGCTGGTCAACA
This sequence comes from Zalophus californianus, assembly GCF_009762305.2. NCBI lineage: Eukaryota > Metazoa > Chordata > Mammalia > Carnivora > Otariidae > Zalophus > Zalophus californianus. Next base: position 130,829,618 of record NC_045598.1, read on the forward strand.
TTTTCTTATAAAATAGGATTAGTTTTAGATATTTTTCCCAACTGTAGTCTAATGTAAGTGTTCAGAGCCTGTTTAAGGCAGACTAGGTTAAGCTATGATGTTTGGTAGGTTAGATGTATTAAATGCATTTTGATTTACCATATTTTCAACTTATGGTGGGTTTATTGGGATATAAACCCATCATAGAAGATCTATATATTAAAAGGATGAAATTTTAGGAAATTAGAGGAAAAATTCTCAAGAGTAGGAGGCCTTAGCTACTATCATCATCTACCATGTAAAGAAAATTCTGTGTTCAGTGATTTTTAGGAATCCATGTTCTAAACTTCAAGATCCATACCCAAGGAATAAGATACACCTTAACTGGGGCTAGGGTTCAGGATGGCACTGAGTCTGGTAAGGGTATTTAACAAAGTTAGGGGAGAGTGGAGACCTTAAGTTGTCTCACAAAGGTTATCCAATTTACAAAAAAAAAAAAAAAAAATAGGTAATACCATAATTTCCCAGTTCACAAATGGAATTGCTTGGAGTGAGAAATAAACAGGGATCAGCTAAAGGAAAGTGTTCCTTGCCATGCACACCTACTACTCTGATCTAGGATATCAGTTGCTCTCAGGCCAAGCTCAAAAGATAGAAGAAAAAAAAAAAAAAACCCTAGTAAACTCACTGTCACACCCCAGTCTGCTTGCTATTGTTTACTTTTCAGACTTCTTATATAGTTGCTTTTTATTCTAGCCAGAGTTGTTAGCTGGACTCAGTAGGAGCTGTAGTTGGAGTATTTCTCAGTAGGAGAAATAAGTTGTAGTGGGCTTACTCCATCTTGGCTGGCACAAGAGATTCCTCATTCTCTTCAGGAAAAATGCCCAGCCTCTTGGATTTCTCATCTCTATCTCCTGTCCCCAGTTTTCTTCAAGATAATCTGGATGATTGGGGAAGGGTGTGTGTGTGTGTGTGTTTGTGTATGTACATATATGTGCATGGGCATACATGCATGTGTGTGTGTTCTGCATAATCTAACATTGTAGTAGAGTCTGGGTCCTCAGATTCCCATCTGTGTCCTCTGGGTGCAGGTAGGCTGATATGGTTCTGTGAACCAATGCTTATTGGGCATTGTTCTCATCTGGCATTTTAGGGGCAATGTTTTGGTTCACCTCCTGGAGTCCATGGTTCCAGTTATTTCCCACTGGTGTCCAAGTTCCTACCTATTTCATTCTATATCTTGTGATTATGAGCCTTTCCCGTTACCTGCCCTAGGGTCCATGAGAGCCACAAATGTACATTTTACCTCCAGCTACCTGTCTGCCTTCAACACTTCCTCACCTTAGCTCCTGTGTCATGTCAGAAGTGGCCATGTGGGTTTATTCTAGAGGGTTCTAACCTCCCCTATATGTCCAGGGAACCAAATCACCTGCCTTAGACTTCTTGAGCACCCCTATACCCATCTGGTTGTTATTAAAGTCCAAGCTCCAACCTGTGCATAAAGTGTGGTTCTGAGGAAAGAATGGATATGGGGAGAGAGATCTGGCATCCTACTAACTCCTTTGGTCTCTGTCTTCCTACTTTCTCCCAAAATTTCTCAGGTCTAAAATCTTGGCTTGTAGTCTTTCCTTTATTTTTCTCATCTCATTCTCAATAAGTTTAAGAGGCAAGCAAAGAAACTTAGAAAATCCTTTTCAACAACAACAACAAACACAGTTAAGAACAGAAGCCACAATAAAGGAACATGCATGATATTCACATGCCAAAAGCTGTGTCACAATGTGTACAGTGTGATCCTAGAGGTTATACTCAGGAACAGGTCATTTAAACATAAAAGAAGTAGGCAGTTTTAAGCATTCAGGAGCTCTGAGGGTATAACACTCAAGAGTTATTCATGGAAAACCTACTTGACAATAACATCCAGCTAATCAAAAATCAAAAAGTGAATTAAAATAAAAAACTCAGACATACAGAAGCTCGTATGAATTATTAATAGTCAATATTGAGTCCATTTAAAATGAGACCAAGTAGCTGTTGGGATTAGGTTGATAGGACAGAATGGAAATGTTATGTACCTTACAAATAAAAATAAAAATGAGAACACCACAAAAATCATCTCATGATTTTTAGGTCATGAATCAATGTTGTCTAAAATTGTAATGTACACATAATAACTCCATTTTCTTCATGTATTACCAAACTATTTTTTAACCTTAGTAAGAATGTTTAGGACTAGTCAATCCTCTATCTGGGAATTTTGAAAGATGCAGGGTGAGTCAGATAACGTTTCATAAAAGAATTTCCCTAATTTCCATTCAGGGGGATCAGCAGTCTTTGTTAGCAGTGAGCTATTTAGCAAAGGTTGATTTGGCTTGACAGTGAGTAAGCTCTATACTAACACAAATCACAGTTGCATTTGGTCAGTCTTATCATCGGTAATAGCTTCATTGTATTTGATAGACATTTAAAACAGATATAACTTTTGGTTTGTACTTTTTTGAAAGAATGTTTGAAGTAAATGTGGATGCTTAGCTTTCCATTCCTAAGATTCCAGCACTTAGCAGTGCCTAGCACATATTAGGATCACAACCAATGCCTATTCTGTTGAACTGAAATAATGAAGGTTATTACACATTTAAAAGACAGACACATAGAAGATTTTACTTTTTAGATTTCATATCAAATAGCAGAACAAGGACCGTGGTGGAAGTTGGTTGGAACTTAGATCTGACTTGATATAAAGAAAAAGTTTAGCCCTTAGGAAATCAAATGGGCTGCTTCAGAAGTGAAATATCCCCCATCTCCATATGCCCAAGAGTCTGGGGGATTATCTGAGGAGCATATTGTAAAGGAGATTTCATGTCTCACAGGCTGTCTCTAACTTCAGACTTGTCCCCACTCTGAGATTCCATGATTCTGTAAACTTAAGAAGGTAAGTGAATTTAAATGCTGAGTTAGTAGTTTTGATTCTGCTCATTGCCTTGGTTTCCCATTGATAAAATGAAAGGACTGGTTAATGTAATCACTATTGGTTTTCCAATTCTAAGGTCTCCTGATCCTATAATCTGCTATAGAGGATGATTTTATATAATCAAATTTCAGATCAATTCAGCAAACACCCACTGCTTATAACTGTGTAACAGGCATCAAGCAAGGTAATGAGACTGTGGATTCATTTATCTCTTCAGGCTTTCAGTCTTAGAAGAGCACATAACTTGTTCATGGGGTTGTAACTTCAACCTGGTTTTAACACTATCTTTGAAAAACAGAAGATAATACATTCTAAAATGCACTCTTTCTATAACTGGAAGGGCTCAGATGTTCTGTGCCAATCAATGTCACCAAATAGTTAATTGCTTGTTGTGCATTTCTTCCTGAAGAGAGCATTCTGACAGGAGTGTAAAAATTTAAAATCCACAGAAGCCTCTTCAACTGCATGACTGCATGGATGTGAAGAGGTGCTCCATTCAACTAAATAATTATTCAAAGACTCCCTAAAAAACTAAACCTCAAGGAATAAGTGGAAAGGTGCCTCTTTAAAAAACTGTTGAGAAATGACATGGAGACTTATTTCAGCTTCCTACTGAAATGAATAAAGTTCAGGATTCCTTATTTTTAAAAATTAAACCAATAGTGATTACATGCAAGAAGAATCATGAAGAAGCTCCCCTTCAAATGCATTTATTTTCCCTTGTAAAGTTAATATAAAATTTCAACTAGCCAAAATTAAGATAATGAAATTTTGTATTTACTCGAATTAGGTTTTAAGAATATCACTGGTTTTCTCCACCATCCAATTTCTGTTGTTATTCACTCTGAGTACTGTTTATTGAATGCAGTCATGGGGTGGAAAGTAAACAAACCAAGAAGATACAGGTGTGTGATGTGATGAAATCTGATAAAGCCCACAGTCCTGAAGGAAAATAAACAGGAACCATTGATTTAAATGAACTTAAATGTTGTCCATAACCCTAAAGTCATTATCCTTCCTTTCCCCTTTCCTTTATCTCCTACATACATGCATTTAGATGACACATAAACATTTGGACTTATGGGTGAGTATGGGGTAATTACTCAGAAACTTAATAGATCTTACTCATCACAGAAAATCCAAAATTAACAACACCAAGGGTAATGCCTCATTAAACAATATCAATAAACAACATTTGTTAAAGCGTGCCATCTATGATAGAATGCTGACCTATGAAGTTGTTTTGCATTACCAGTAATTTTTAAGAGGTACCTTTAAGAAAGCATTGTTACTAAATGAAATGAAACAAGCCTGATCATTGTATATATGATTACTCTAAGAGAATCACAGATCATTTAATATAAACTTCTTATAGTTGAAACCAAACTTACTTCAATTTATAACAATTATTTATAATTACTTTCTGTTTCCTAATCTTCAACGTAATAGTTATTTTGAAATTTCCCAAAGCCATTTTTACTTGGTTTGATGTGACATCTTTGAGTCAACAATCTTTGGTCACAGTGTTTTTGAAAAATGCATTACTCCACATTTTAAAAAAAATTGTCTTCCAATTTTAGATGGCATCAGCTAGTAGTTCCTGATATAGCCACTTTTAATTTCTTTTTTTTAAGATTTTATTTATTTACTTGAGAGAGAGAGAGAGAGCGCACACAAGTGGGGGAATGGGAGAAGCAGGGTCCCCGCTAAGCCGGGAGCCCGATGCAGGACTTGATCCTGGGACCCAGGATAATAAACTCAGGGGCTTAACCAACTGAGCCACCCAGACACCCCTTAATTTCTATTAATATATTTATTATATTTCTCAAGTTAGCATCCCATGGAATAATTCAGGAGTTTTCTCTAGGATGTCTGTGTACCTATAATATGGTAAGAGGAATAAAGGAGTATGTAGTGTGAGACATCCTACCCTTATTTAACCATGGCTTTTCTTTGTTGTCACTTATTAACACCTCTAGAAACAAGTTTTTAAGGAACAATATTTAGGAATGATTTAACAATAAAGATACAGGAAAAGCTAACATACTACCAAAAACTAACATAACACAAATATTTATGGACCTTATTTCTCCTTAAGACTCATTTCAACACTTTGTCACATTCTTAAATAAATATAGGAAAGAAAGCCTGGAAAGATGTTGGACTAGGAGGACCCTAAGCTCACCTCATCCTACAGATACAACATCAGTGTAAATAACAGAAAAATGACCTGAAGATTGGGTCTCTACAGCTAAAGGTAGAGAAGAGTTCATATCAAAGATGGTAGGAAGGGCAGAGATGCAATGGGGAGCTAAATGGACTGCTGGACTGTCCATGGGAGGGAGGGACCTGCGAGTCTAGGGAGGGAGAGAAACAGACTATCACAATGGGGACCATGCACAGGGAAGACGAATCCCCATAATATTTGGCTTTGGAAACTAGATGGGCTATAATTTCAGGAGTTTTTATAAGCAGTGAGACTTAAAGCTTGGAATTTTAAAATTCAGCAGGCTTGGTTCTGGGAGAAACTGGAGGGCAATAGGAAACTGATTCCTTGTCCTTAAAAAACCCATGGAGATACAGTGTAGAAGTAGCAATTTGAAAAATGCCTGGAGCATACAGGAGGGAGAGTTATTTACTAATCTCAGAATATGTCCTGGAGGGACAGCGATCACTGGGAGACTCCTCCAGGAACAAAGGAGCTGTTAGGCACTGTTTCTCTTCCCCATCCCCCAACATAAATACATGGCCACCTGCTGGAAACAGCACAGCACCAACATCCACTGCCTGACTTGCTTACACAATGCCTGCTCTCCCCTCCCCTTGCCTCTGGCTTTGGCGATCCACTTCCTCCAGCCAGGCTTGCCTCCGTCCCAGCACTTTTAGATCCCCTCCTGCAGAAAATTGGCACAAGCCTCGCAAACACCTGTCTCCTGACCCACACATTTTGTGGGGCTTTGGTCCTGGTGGCGGTGTGTCTCCTCTCTTGGAGGACCAGCACACACCTTGTTAAAATTGCATGCCCTGACCACATATGCTTTGTGGATGGGCCAGGGCTGACTATCTTGGCAGCAGCAGCATGTCCCCTCTGACTGAGCATAAAGCTTGTGGAAGATGTGCCCCCACCCCTGAGCACAATTTGAATCTGACCCTTTCAATATGCTCTTGACTGGAGCCCATTCATACTGGGGCCATGGGCCTGGCAGTGTGCATGCAGCCCCAACAGAGACCAGTACCACTCCAAAGTGGCTCCTGCCCTTTGGGAAAGGGAAAGATAACCACACAGACCAGTCAAACTGTGGCCCAAGCAGTGGGATGGGGGCAGACAGTTGGTCTGATTGCAGGCCCTGCCCACCAATAAAAGTTTCTCAGCGGACATTATAGGAAAAGCACCATGCAGTTTGGCCTACTCCATCACTGGCAAATGCTTGGTCTGATTAAACTCAAGCCCAAGAAGCCCCAGACTGGTCCACTAACACCACGGGGACCAAACCCTGTCTGCAAAAGGCAAAGAGAGCCACTGAAGACAAGTAGACTGAAGGATAAAGCAGCTCAGTCACAACAGAAGAGCACACACAACATACACAGGAGACACTCCTGAAGTGCCAGTTTCCAGTAAACAGGGGACACTGCACCAGAGGACCTCTTTTTCATAACGCCACTACTTTCAAGAGCAGGGGAAATAGCTGACTTTCCTAACACATAGAAACAGAAACAGAGATTTCGACATAATGAGGAGACAGAGGAATATGTCCCAAATGAAAGAACAGGACAAACACACTGCAAGTGATCTAAGTGAAACAGAAATAGGTAATATAGTTGATAGAGAAATTAAAGTAATGATCACTGGACTTGAGAAAAGAGTGGAGGACTTCAGTGAGACCCTTAACAAAGAGATAAAAAAGAATGAGAGATGAAGAACACAAATGAAATTAAAAATACACTAGCTGTAATAAATACCAGACTAAAGGAAGCAGAAGGATGAATCAGTGGCCTGGAGGACAAAATAATGGAAAGTAATCAAGCCGAGCAGGTAAGAGGAAAAAAAATGCAAAATGAGCATAGACTTAGGGAATTCAGTGACACCATCAAGTGTATTAATATTTGCATTACAGAGATCCCAAGAAGAAATAGAGATACAAAAGGGTAAATCGATTTATTTGAAGAAATAATATTTATCTGAAGAGATAATAGCTGAAAACTTCCCAAATCTAGCAAAACAAACAGAAATCCAGATGCAGGAGGTATAAAGATCCCCCCCAATAAAATCAACCCAGGGAAGTCCTCACCAAGATACATAGTAATTAAAATGGTAAAAGGTAGTGATAAAGAGAGGATTTTAAAATTGCCAAGAGAAAAGAGGACAGTTACATACAAGGGAAATCCCATAAGGCTAATAGTTAATTTTTCAGCAGAAACTTTGCAAGCCAGAAGGGAGTGGCATGATATATTCAAAGTGCTGAAAGGAAAAAATCTGCAGCCAAGAATACTCTACCTAGCAAGGCTATCATTCAGAATAGAAAGAGAATTAAGGAGTTTCCCAGACAAAAGTTAAAGGAATGCATGGCCACTAAACTAGTCCTACAAGAAATGTTAAAGAGGGCTCTTGAATGGAAAGAAAAGACCATATGTAAAGGTCAGAAAAGTAGAAAGCACAAAAGCAGTAAAAATAAGCATATTTGTAAAAATCAGTCACAGGAGTCACAAAATAAAAGGATGTAAAGTCTGACACCATATGCCTGAAACGTGGAGAGGAGAGGAGTAAATAATGGGTTCAAAGTTAAGTGACCATCAACTTAATATAGACTACTATATGCAGAACATATTATATACAAATTGAATGGTAACCACAAATTAAAAACGAGAATAGTTATACAAAAAATAAAGAAAAAGGAATCCAGGTATATCACTAAAGAAAGCCAACTTATTGTGAGAGAAGAGAGCAAAGGAAGAAAGAAACATAGAAGAACTACAAAAACAACCGTAAAACAAGTAAACTGGACAGCAACATGCAAAAGAGTGAAACTCGACCCCTTTCTTACACTATCCCAAAAAATAGGTTAAAGATAAACTTCCACATTCGTTCTATGAGATTAGCATTATACTGATACCAAAACCAGATAAAGACATCATCGATAAAGGGAATTACAGGCGAATATCTCTGATAAACATAGATGCAAAAATCCTCAGCAAAATATTAGCAAACTGAATCCAACAAAACACTAAATAAATCATTCACCACAATCAAGTGGGATTTATTCCTAGGATGCAAAGGTGATTCAATATTTGCAAATCAATCAGTGTGGTATATCACATCAATAAAAGACAAGGTGAAAACAATACGATCATTTTAACAGATGCAGAAAAAACTTTTGACAAAGTACAACATTCATTCATGGTAAAAACCCTCAACTAAGAATGTTTAGAGGGAACATACGGCAACATAATAAAGGCCTTATATGAACAACTCACAGTTAAAATCATATGCAATGGAGAAAAAAATGTGAGCTTTTCCTCTAACGTCAGGAATAAGTCAAGAATGTCAACTCTCACCATTTTGAGTAGAATTTTCACTATTTGCTGATGACATAATTCTACATATAGAAAACCTGAAAGACTCCACCAAAAAACTGCTAGAACTAATAAACGAATTCAGAGAAGTTGCAGGATACAAAAACCAATCTACAGAAATCTGTTGCATTTCTATTCACTAATAATGAAGCAGCAGAAGGAAAAATTAAGAAAACAATCCCATTTACAACTATACCAAGAATAATAAGTTACCAAGGAATAAACTTAACCAAGGAGATGAAAGACCTGTACTCTGAAAACTATAAAACACTGATGAAGGAAATTGAAGATGACACAAATAAATGGAAAGGCATGCCATGCTCATGGATTGAAAGAACAAATATTGTTAAAATGTCCATACTACCCAAAGCAATCTACAGAGTTAATGAAATCCCTAGCAAAATAACAAAAGTATTTTTCACAGAGCTAGAACAAGCAATCCTAAAATGTGTATGGAACTGCAAAAGACCCCTAATAGCCAAAGCAAGCTTGAAAAAGAGAAACAAAACTGGACGTTTTGCAATTCCAGACTTCAAGTTATATTACAAAACTGTAGTAATCAAAACAGTATGGTACTGGCATAAAAATAGACACTTAGATCAATGGAACAGAAAAGAAAATGAAATAAGAAATGAACCCACAATTGTATGGTCAATTAATCTTTATAAAGGAGGCAAGATGGATTAGCCTGGTGATGGGTGAGGGCATGTATTAAATGGAGCACTGGGTGTTATATGCAAACAATGAATCATGGAACACTACATCAAAAACTAATGATGTAATGTATGGTGATTAACATAACATAATAAAATTTTAAAAAATCAAAAAACAAACAAAAAAACAAAGGAGGCAAGAATATGCAATGGGATAAATAGTGCTGGGTAAACTGGACAGCAACATGCAAAAGAATGAAACTCGACCCCTTTCTTACACAATACACAAAAATAAACTCAAAATGGGTTAAGGACCTAAATGTTAGAATTGAAACCATAAAAATCCTAGAAAAGAACATAAGCAGTAATATCTCTCACATTGGCCTTAACTACATCCTTTTAGAGATGTCTCTTGATGTAAGAGAAACAAAAAAATAAACTACTGGGACTAAATCAAAATTAAACGCCTCTGCACAGCAAAGAAAACAATCAACAAAACTAAGAGACAACTTACTGAATGGGAGATATTTGCCAAATGACAAATCCAATAAAGGGGTAATATCCAAAATATACAAAGAACTTATACAACTCCACACACACACACACACACACACACACACACACACACACAATAATCCAATTAAAAATGGGCAGAAGACATGATCAGACATTTTTCCAAAGAAGACATACTAATGGCCAACAGACACATGAAAAGATGCTCAACATCTCTCATCATCAGGGAAATACAAATCCAAACCACAATGATATATCACTCACATGTATCAGAATGGATAAAATAAAAAACTCAAGAAATAAGTGTTGGCAAGGCTGTGGAGAAAAAAGAAGGCTCATGCACTGTTAGTGAAAATGCAAACTGTTGTAGCTATTGTGAAAGAGTATGGAGGTTTCTCAAAAAATTAAAAATAAAACTACCATATGAACTTCTATGTATTTACCCAAAGAATATGCAAATGCTAATTCGAATGGATACATGCACCCCTATGTTCATTGCAGCACTATTTACAATAGCCAAATTATGGCAGCAATTCAAGTTCCATCCATAGATGAATGGATAAAGAAGATGTGTATACATACAATGGAATATTATTCAGCCATAAAAAAGAATGAAATTTTGCCATGTGCAGCAACATCGATGGATCTGTAGTATAATGCTAAGTGAAATAAGCCAGAGAAAGACAAATACTATAGAATTTCATGCATATGTGGAATTTAAGAAACAAAACAAATGAACAAAGTGAAAAAAAAAAAAGACAAACCAAAAACACAGACTCTTAACTATAGAGAACAAACTGATGGTTACCAGAGAGGAGGTGGGTGGGGGATGGGTGAAATAGGTGATGGGGATTAAGGAGCGCACTTGTCGTGATGAGCACTGGGTGATGTATGGAAGTGTTGAATCACTATATTGTACACCTGAAACTAATGTAACACTGTATGCTAACTACACTAGAAGTAAAAAAAAAAAAAAGGCAACCTACTGAAAGGGAGGAAATATTTGCAAATCATATATCTGATAAGGGGTTAATATGCAAAATATATAAGGAACTCATAAAACTCAATAGCAACAAACAAAAAATCTGTTTAAAAAGTGAGCAGATGGGGTGCCTGGGTGGCTCAGTTGGTTAAGCAACTGCCTTCAGCTCAGGTCATGATCCTGCAGTCCCGGGATCGAGTCCCGCATTGGGCTCCCTGCTCAGCAGGGAGTCTGCTTCTCCCTCTGACCCTCTTCCCTCTCGTGCTCTCTATCTCTCATTCTCTCTCTCTCAAATAAATAAGTAAAATCTTAAAAATAAATAAAATAAATAAAATAAAAAATGGGCAGATGTGAATAGGCATTTTTCCAAATAAGACAAAACTGATGGCCAAAAGGTATGTGACAAGATGCTCAACATCACTCATCATCAGGGAAATGCAAATCAAAGCCACAATGAGTTATCACCTCATACCTGTCAGAATGACTATTATCAAGAAGCCAAGAAATAAGTTTTGGTGAAAAGATGGAAGGAAAAAAAAACCTCTTGCACAGAATGAAGTATACATTCCCATTCCCATTGATGGGAATGTATATTGGCACAGCCTCTATGGAAAAGAGTATGGAGATTTCTAAAAAAATTAAAAATAGAACTATCATATAATGCAGCAATTCTATTTCTGGGTATATATAGAACTAAAATGAAAACCCTAATTCTGCTTACCATTTATTCATTTCCTAGGCTATTCTCAGTTGAATGTCCAGGTTTTGTTTTTTATTTTCAGTTGTTTGGCATCATGGTGAAATCAGATCATGCCTTTTCATCTAGTTTTGCTGTCCTATGACTGCTTTGTTACTCCCTCTGAATATGTTGTTTGTCATAAAAGGATAATCATGCAGTAGAACACAGGCAGAGGTCCTATAAACTTGTGGTTCAAAGCAGCCTCACAGAGTGGGGAGTTTGTGATTTACCAAACTAACATCCACTTGGGCAAATATTGATATGAATCACCAGTAAAACCAAGTGATGTTAAAAAAAAAAAGAAAAAGAAATCCAATTCAAATGCCTTTCAAAGTAATTACGTTGGCTTTTTTCCTTCCTGAGGTTCTTTAAGGAAATTGAGGAGAGGATTGCAGAGCATGAAACACAGCAAACCTTTCCAAGAATCATATTTCTATACCTCATTGCATCACTCCAAATCTCTAACCTCTCTCCTGTACCCAACCCACCCTCCATTATCCCTCTCAGATATTTTTCCCTTTTAAGTATTTATAGACTGAGAAACATTGAGTGATCTACTCCATGTGCATTCTCATCTATTTCACCCTCCAGACAATCTAAGGGAATTTTTCTTGGACTCATCTTTTAAAGACCAAGGAAAGAAGAACTATAGATATTAGTCTAATAGGGAGATTTCCTGGAGGAGGGGGGATTAACTGGGTTCTTTTATTTTTTTCTTGTTTATATACTCACCTAGGAAAAATGAAAAAGGGAAGTATTTCTCTTACCTATTACCCCTACCCCTTTCTTTTTAGGAAGAAGTAATCAGATTTTTGTGTCAAAGGGATAGTTGTATTTCTAGGGCTAGGTGGAAGTAGAGTTTCTTGGAAGTAACATCCTGTCTTTGAGGACTAGGCTAGTTTGAGGCTATGGAGAGAGCAGATGTGAATAGGGTAAGTGGGAAGGGGCCAGGGCTGTGGGGTGTTTTAGAGGTGGCTGGGGCTCAGGGGAAGCCTGCCTGAGAAGTTGAACGCTGTCCGTATTGGCGGGTACCATCATTCATCCACGTAACACTTTCTTAAAAAATTGAGGAATGGGGATGGGGGTATGGGACTCTTTCCTCAAGACACTATCTCCATCTGTCAGAAAATGTTGATTGCAAACAAATTTTGTTAAAACAAGAGCCTTCACTGCCATCTGCTGAAAACTTGTTGTAATAAATATATGTATTTACGACGTCAACAATGAGTATGGTGCCTCCTTGGTCTTGCTACCCAACCTGCACAACTATGAATGGCGACCCCCATTCTAGGCTTGGAAGCGTGAGGAGAGCCTTTGTGCTGTGCCTTTAGCAGTGGGCAGCACCTTGATGGCAGAATTGGGAGCATAACTAGTGTTTGAGAGTACATCGTGTAGCAGAAGAAACAATGTTGAAGATGGAAGCAACCAAGGACCAAAGAAGAGGCCCCCTTCCAATTTTCTAGAGAAAACCTCCAGATACAGTCCAAAAAAAGTGTGGAGGAGACATAGGGGACATTTTCTCTAATAGTAAGACAGAGAAAAGTAATTAGTGACTTGCCTGTGCTTTGCTTCTAAAAGAATAGGGGAGATGCTCCCTGTTTCTTGACCCAAACAAAGTCTGCAGCTCATACACCACGAATGTACAATACAACTGGCTGCCATTTTTCTGCCAGGTGGTGCTGGAATACTCTCTTAGAGGAAAGGCTGGTGTAATGGGGTGGTCTTTAGAATCAGATTCCTGGTTCAAGTTATAGCTCCACTATTCACTACTCACCACAAGGAGCTTAACTATCTGTGTCTCAGTTTCTTCCTCTATAAAATGAAGATAATAATATAACCTACCACACAAGGATGGTATGAGGATAAAATGAGGTTTTCAAGAAGTACATAAAATACTTAGAACACAGCCTGGCACACAGTATTCTTGCCTCTTACTAGGACTATCCCTGACTACCTCAACTGCAAACACTTCCATATACACTGGAAGACTGAAGCTCCCAGAAAACATAAGGTAAAAAGTTAGGGGTATGGGTGGATGGGGTGGGAGAAAGGGAGATGGAGGTGGGGGGGTGGGGGTTACTGCCTCCTGCCAGGTGTAGTCCCCACAGTTCAGTGCAGAAGGCAAAGGCAGAAAGCAAAAGACGGTACCATAGGTACTTTGGATTGGAATATTTCCAATATTCGGTCCATTGCTTCAGAAACAGAGTGGAAGAGTAATTGATTCTACCCAGAAGAACATAACCATCCTTGATAAATGCCCAAGGGCAAGTAAGCATTGGTGAAAGCCAGACATTTTATCCTGCCCTCTGCTATAAAGCTGGACGGGCATTTTCCCAGGACCGAAATGCACAAGGGACAAAACCAGGAAAAACCAGTATCTAGTTTTTTTTAGCAAAGATGACATCCCATTTTAAAATCACTGAAGAGTTGGAATAGCAATGATTTATTGAAGAACTTACTAAATGGCACGTATTGCACTTTTGCATGGATTATTACACTGAATTTTCAAGACAACCTTTGAGGTTGATATTCTTATTGTCCAGTGTCACATGGTAATATGTAAGTGGAGAAGCTGGTTTAAGATTTACTAGCAGAAAGTGAGAAGGGCATATAGTTTTCTATTTCCACATCAGTCAAATCTTTACATTTTTTAACCTGTTTCTTATAAAAGAGGCTTAAAGATTTCATTACTACTATAGTTATTATAAAATGCAACTTTTTTTCTTAACTTTTTATTCCCAACCAAGCTGTATCTCTACCCAAAAATTTCCCAATCCCTGTCTTATTTTTGCATTTGCCAGCTTTTTCCCTGCTTCAATTTCTTATGAAGCTTGGAGTACAGTTCTTTGGGCTATGAGCCAAAAAAAATATGTGCAATTTCTTTCTTTTCCTTCTTTAAACATCTCTGGAAACTGGTGAGGTTTAGTTTTAAAATTTCCTTTCCTAATTATGTTCAAATTTCTCTATTTTGTTATTTTTCCTGTATAACCTCATTAGGAAAGGGGAAATGGAAATTGATAGTCAAAATCAGTTTTTCTTTTACATAATTAATATAAAAATGAAGTTTTTTATACAGATTCCTCTATAGTATGTTGTTTTTATTAATAAATCTTTCCATTCAATAGGACTTGCCTAAAATTCCAAAAGATTAATTTCCTCTAAAGATATTTAAAAACTAATTTTCCATCTTCTACCCAATTGATCCATACAAAATCTTGTATTCAAATATCAGTTTTGTAACAGTAGAACCAGCACTCTTCAGGTCTCTAACCTTGGAATCCTGTGTTATTCTTTCTATCATTACATGCAATCATTATCAAATTCTGCTATCTCTTCATTTTCATCTCTTGGTTTTATATTCCATGCCCACTGCCACAGACTATACTACTGCCCATGCTCCCCTCACTGCAGACCCCCACTGTGACCACGCCTGCAATCTCTTGGCCACTCCTCCCATTTCTACTGCCGTTCTCCATCTCTTGTTCATACAGCCCCAGGCTTGGTCATCCTAATACATCAAGAGCAGGCATTCCATATATGAGTTGAATTTTGGCTGTAGGAGAGAGGCATTCTTTTTAAAATTAAAGTGGCTGGCTGACTTTCAAGTTTTATACGGAATCTGCATTGAGGGTATAAGAGGTCCTCGATGAACAGGCTGAGAGAGCTAGAGAGGAATGAGGTATGGGGCCAGGTTCTAGCTCCTCTGCTGGCCTTTCTAGCTCTCTCTTTCTTCTCTTTCTCTTCTACAGCACACTCTCCTCTCTGGCTCTCCTCTTCAGCTTCTCTTTCTACTTCTTTTATTCTTTTCTTTTTTTCAAAGATTTATTTATTTATTTTAGAGAGAGAGAGAGAGAGAGAGCATGCACAGGCAAGAGTGGGGGAAGGGGGAGGGGGCAGAGGGAGAGGAGCAGACTCCCCGCAGAGCATAGAGTCTGCCAAAGGGCTCAATCTCATGACCTTGAGACCATAACCTGAGCCAAAATTAAGAGTTGGATACTCAACTGACTGAGCCACCCAGGCGCCCCCTTACTTATTTTTTTCCTTCTTTCTGTTCACTCTTTTTCCTTCCCTCAAATAACAGGAATTTCCTCCTCCCAGGGCTCTGCAGGTTGACAAGTGTCCAGTTCCAGGAGGTAAGACTCTGTGAATGTGACTCATTGGATTTGAGCAGTACACAACCTGAACAGCCTTATGCTGGTCTGCGAATAAAGTAAAATTTAACTGGTTGGATTGTTTACATTGACACATTGTAGATGATGTCAACATAGACAGAACTGAAGACTTTAGGAAAATGAACGAACTTCTCATTCCTGCAATAGGCCACCTCCTATTTATTTATATTTATTGACCACCAACAGGGTGCAAGGCATCACATTATGGGGTTGAGGATACAACAGTGAACCAAACATTCCTGAGATGACACAGAATGAATAAATGAATGAATGAATGAATGAATGAATGTAGCTAGCATATCAGACTATAACAAGTGTCCTGGAAAACAGGGTGTGGAAGTGGGGTAGGGGGGTGTGTATGCTCCTGTGCTGGGAGAGAGGGACTGCAATTTAAACTGGACAGAGAAGGCCTCGCTGAGCATGTGATACCCGAGCACTACCAGACAGTGGAGAAAGAAGGGACACGGGTGTCTGGGAGAAGAGCACCCTGAGCAGAGTGAACAAGTTCAAAGGCCCCAGGCAAGCCTGACACCATGTTGGGTGGTACGTTGGCCACTAAGTGTGACTACATAAGCGACCTCAAAAGACATGGGACTTGCTTATTTTGAAAATATTGGTCCCCGAGGTGTTGCTATTCTTGCTAGCTTCTTTCATATATTCTGGCTTTTTTATTTTTTATTTATTTATTTTTTTTAAAGATTTTATTTATTCATTCGAGAGAGAGAGGATGAGAGATAGAGAGCACGAGAGGGGGGAGGGTCAGAGGGAGAAGCAGACTCCCTGCTGAAGCAGGGAGCCCGATGCGGGACTCGATCCCGGGACTCCAAGATCACGACCCGAGCCGAAGGCAGCCGCCCAACCAACTGAGCCACCCAGGCGCCCCTATATTCTGGCTTTTGCCACTGCTTTCTTTGGGCCATCCCTGGTACTGTGCTAAATGCTTCAGTGGCAAATAAAAGTTTCGGGCAAAGTTGTTGGAGGATAATGGAATAATATTGAATCTACTGCCTCCAAAGGCTTTGCTGCACAAGAAGATCAGCAGCAGTCTTACTCACTTATTTAGTTATTCCCATGGCAAATATTTATCAGGTTGTTGCCGTGAGCCTGGAAAAGCACTAGGTTTCAGGGATATAGCGGTGAATGAAACAGAACCCCTGCTTTGCATGGGGGTCAGATAATAAAATAATAATGAAGATAACAATAATCATGGGGGCACCGGGGTGGCTCAGTCAGTTAAGCAGCTGACTCTTGATTTTTGCTCAAGTCATGATCTCAGGGTCTTGGTATGGAGTCCAAGCAGTCCCTGCTCAGCAGAGAGTCTGCCTCTCCCTCTCCCTCCGTCCCCCTGCTCATGATCTTTCTCTGTCTCAAATAAATCTTTTTAAAAACCCAATAATTATGGATTCTTAATAGTACTATGAAGACAATACACAGGATTTGTTGATAATATAAAATGGGGGGTAGCTTAGTGAAGGGAGTAAAGAGAAGATGGTCCAAGAACCCTTCTCTAAGCCTTCTTCCTTTTAAGCTACTAAGACATTTGTATTCGGGCATTTAAACCACATCCTCAAAGGCGAGAGGGGTACCAGCCCTGTGAAGAGGGGAGGGGAGAACCTTTCAGGCACAGGGTCCCTGGGTAGGACTGAGCAGAGCATGTCATGGGAATGGACAGAAAGTACTGGGAATCAGAGCTTACTCATCCAGGGGGAGAACCCGATGAAGTGAGGCGCGAAAGGTTGACCGGGAGCTGGCATTGGAACATGCAAAACTTTCAGGACATGGAAGAGTCTTGGATTCTATTCTCCATTTAACTGGAAGCCATTGGTGATTTTTGAGCAGGGGATCTACCCGCTTCAGGATTACTGTCCGTGCTCTATGAGGGTGGGCTGGCGGGGAGCACCAGTCAGAGTAGTTAGGAGGCTGGATGGTGATCCGGTGAGAGGTGCTGGAGGCATGAAGAGGAGAGAAGTGGGGGTGCTTCGGATATATGTGAGGGCCGAGCAGACAGGACCTGCTGATGGACTGAATGTAGAGCGAGTGAGGCAAAGGAAAGGGGCCAAGGTGACTCCCCAGGTTTCCGAATAATATTGTCAGTTACTAAAATGGGTAAAATCTGGGGGGGAGAGGACAAGTTGGGGAGTTCCCTATGGATTTGCCCCATAAAATGTAAGCTTTATTCAGGTCTTTGGTTTACGCTTCCGCTGTAGAAAGAGGGAATAATTTATATACCTCTGTTAGCTGGCTTGCAGGAGCTGGGTCCTCAAAGCCACTCCTGTACATCTGTCCAGACACGTGTCCCACAGGCCCAGGGCACTGGGCGGAATGCGCAGCAAGAGGGGCAGGTAAGAAGTGGGCCCTGCCTCAAGTGTGCAAAAGTGTGAGGTGTGGGGCTGAGGGTCTGCTTTCTGGTTCTGAGGCAAAATAACCCACTTAGATTTATAAGGATCTCACAATCAAGTTTCGCTGAGAATATTGGCTCCTCCTGGAGGCGTGGGGTGCAGGGGAAGCCCCCCTCACATGGAGAACTGAGAAGCAGATAGTAAGGGGTTCCTCCAACAGAACTCATCTGTCCAAATCTAAAAAATCAACAAACTGCTCATAGATTGCCAGGAGGATAGGAGAGGCCACAGTGTTAAGTACAAACTCTGCTAAATAACCCTACTTTGTGAATGGTTAGGAAATATAAATAGTGAATACCAGGACTAAATATCTGTGGGTGAATGATTACACTTAATGAAGCAAATAGTCCCCTGATCATCATCATCATTATTATTGGACAGAGCGGCTACTAGCATTTATTATTCACAATTGATGTTGACAGTACATAAAGAAAAATGTGCTAACTAGGACATTTTTAAAATTAATTTACTCGGTCTTAATGGCTGCAACTCCTGAAGGATGGCAGAAGTGCTTGGTTTCAGTTACAAAATTATTTGTAAAGTATTAAATAAGTGTTTATTAAGTTGATTATAATATAGAAGATTAAATGAACCTCTACAAAGAATATACATTGCGTATGTTAATAACTACATGTTAAATCATATGAATTGCTCTTCTCTAGTATTTGGGATGCCAAGTTCAAGCTAACCATATTCTCTTTTAAGTGCTCCTCAGCTCTAAGCATGTTAAGCTTGAAATTACAACCTTGTGTTTTCCTATTTTGGAATACACAAACTAAGTCAGGTAATGATGCAGGCATAGTTATGTTGCAAAAATTTTTGCTTTCATCAATAAAATCGAGACAATAATATTTTAAAATAATACTCAAAGACCAATGGTTCTGCATTTACCTCGTGGGCTGAATTCTGCAAATGACTTTTGGGAGATGTAAAACTATGACTTAATGGAAATCTTGCAAGCATAGATACTTCCTGAATCCTAGGCTACCAAGGTGGCCACTAGGGGGCGCTGGCTTTGGAGAGAATGAGAGACTCCAGGGAACCCTGGGTCCACCTGGGACAAAACAGGATGTAGGGAAAGGGCAACTCCTCAGTGGATCAGCAGGAGAGTGGGGTCAGAGATAAGCCCCCAAATAAGGCTGGCCTGACCTATGCACAAATTTGTAGGCTGGTTTTGGGGGTTTTTTCTTTTTTTTTTTTTTACATTTTAAATGTGATTTCTACTTAGTTTTTAAATGGGTATTTTATTCCATAATTCAAAAGCATAGAAGGACTGATAGTAGACTCCCACTTCTCGCTTTCTTTCTTACTTCAGCCCAAAATTACATTTCCCAGAAACTCCTTAGAAAAAAGGTGTGGCCACAAACTTAAGGTCCAATCGGTGATCTGTGGTGGAATCAGACTCAGTGGAGGGTAGGAAGCTGGGAGGCCTTCTGGAAAGAGAAGGACTTCTCCACCCTTCCTCCTGCTTACTGCAAGGGGGCCTGATGGCAGGGTCATGAAAATGGGTCACAACCTAAGGGGTGGAGTAGAAAACCTGAAAAGGTCTGGATGGCTCTAACTTCATGGAGCTGTATCTTCAGCTCTGCAGTGCCTACCCTGGACTTCTTTCATGTATAAGCCCTTGTTATTTTTATTTTTCTGCTCAGTGCATCCCAACATAACTTGAATAGTGAAAAGCCTCCCTTTCACCAAGTTCCCAAACAATGTAGTGCCTTCCTTTTCGAAGATATTTTAACTGGTAATATATATGAGTGGATGTGTGTGTGCACGTGTGAATGTTTGTATCTTGGGAAATAATTCATATGAATACATGAAGAGCTTCCTCATTCTTTTTTGAGTTCTAGAGATTTCAATTGCGTTGATGAGCCACAAAGGATTGATGAACATTTGGATTGTTTCCGTTATTTAGCTATTACAGATAATGTTGCAATGAATAACTTTGTTCCATTTAGGTCCTCAGCGTTTATCCACAGGATAAATTCCTGAAAGTCAGAGTGCTAGGTGAAAGAGGATGTGCGTTTGTAATTTTGATAGCTTCCCTCTGGAGATATTCTTCTAATTCATCTTTTAGTAGCAATGTATGAGAGTGTGCTTTCCCTTGCATCCTTCCTAACACAGTGTTAGCAAAGAAGGCTAAACTTACATTCTTTCTGGAACTGCTTGGGAAGGAAGGAAAGAATGAGGAAATGGGGGAAGGAAGAAAGGATTAGGTTGAGATGCAAGTGTAAGTTTTACGTTTTTAATTATCCACATTGCATGGATAGGACATGCAATTGAGGGGTGAATTGCAATAGGCAGGCCCTTAGTTAATTCAGTTCAGCTCTCTTATGGAGAAGTTGTAAGGATGAGCTTATAGAATTTAATCGGGTGGTTTAAAAGGCATGGAATGGATTGTGGTTTATGTGAGGTACCTACCAGAGCTTAGTCCATGGTGGGACTGACATGTATTTTTTGTTATCTAATCTCATGCGGTGCGGTACTTGCTCAGATCTGTGATTTGGAACCAAAGAGCACCATTTCTCCAGGAGTCTTGGACGTCACCAGGCAGGATTTCCTGCACACAGTGGGCTCCAGGAGAGCCAGTGTCACACTGAACAAGGTCTACCTCGTTGTAAGACAGGTTAGCTCTGGTCCGATTCATGCAATTGAACCACTCACACAGGAGCCATGGACTATTCATTCCTCTTCCTCTGCTCTCACTAGGGCTCAGCATTCTGATGCTCCCTGGAAAGGGCTGTAAAAGACCTCACAGCACAGGTGAGGAGGGAGTAGGCTCGATGATAATGACCATTCTATAAGCATTAGCACTTTCTATGGGTCAGGAACTATTTTGTTCTAAGTGCTTATTGTATATGTACATCGCAACCATGGGGGTAGCACTAATTATCATCATCTCCATTTGATGGGGTACTGTGGCACAGGGAGGTTAAATCAGGATCACACATCTATAAGGGGTAGAGCTAGGGTTTGAATCTAAGCTGTGAGGACCCAGAGTCTGTGTGCTTAACCCCTGCACTATGGCTCCCACGACTTTTCTTAGAGCCCTCTTTTGTAGCTCTCTGCCCAGATTCACTGTTGGCTCTTAAAAGGCTCTGTGTGTCTGGCATCCCTGGTAGTGTCAGGTAACCAGGCTTTTTCCCCCCAAGACACAATGGCCCGAGGGGATGATTCATAGCTCCTTCCATTGTGCTCAGAGGAAGAAGACCCAAGCAAAACAAAATGCCCATGCAAGGTGGAGGACAGAGAAAAAACAAGCCCAAGAACAGGTGGAGGGAAGAATCTGCAACGAACTGGAAAAGGAAAGAAAACGGAGCAGCAGAAAATGGAAGAGCAAAGTGGACTTCAATGTAATTATGTTCTCAGTTCTGGAAAGAACAGCAATGGGGAGCATCGCAAGCCTGTGCAATGTGTACAAACTCAAGGAGCCATTCTCCACCACGGCAGGCAGGCCTGAGCCCTCACACAGGGTCGGGCCAGCGTCTCAGTGCCCACAATGCCTAGAGGAGGAGTGGGCACCAAATTGACTGCTCGCTAAAAACGTGCGGAAGGGAGAAAGACATCTACGACAAGAATCCAGGACATCAAGAGGGAAAAAAAAAAAAAAAAGACTACACCAGAATCTAGAATCCAGAACTAGGAAAACAAAGCAAATAATCAATGAGCAGAACCTGGAGGTTATACTTATGATAACTCAGAGGCCCTATCAGGATGCTTTTAGAAACTGTGCGTTTCATAAACTGCAACTAGAAATTCTTGAAGTTCAATAAATACACACATATATATATCTTTATATAAATATATGTTTATCTCACATTAAGGACCTTTATATATATAAATAAATTTTTATATTATAAATATAATATTTATCTATCTCACATAAAGGAAGTCCTGAGGTGTGCAGCCTTGTCGGTCAATAAATTTAGGACTTCAGCCAAAAGACCCATCCTTTTTCTTCACAGCTCTGCTGTTCTGAGGCTAAGAGGAAGCCCATCGTAACATCCCAGGAATCACATTCAGGAAAACAGCACCCAGAAAAAGAAAAGGAAATCTCCTTGCTCATGCCTTCCCTAGTGTAGAAATTTTCCTCAGAAACTGCCCCCACACGGACTTTCCTTTACAGCTCATCGTCCATAGTTGAGTCATGCACCACCGAGGATGCAGGGACCCTTCGTCTCACCAGACCACCTCGAAAGGATGGGATTCCAGCTTCCTGAGGAACAGCTCTACATGGGAGAGGAGGCGTGAAAACAAAATCCACCTCTTTCCAGGAAGGAAGGACCAGGAAAGGCAACAGACTCTAGTATGGAGGTATACAATTCCCTTAGGGATATTTGTAACCACAAATACAGATACTACATTTAAGTGTGTATTAAATTATAAAATAATTTAAGACCCAATTTAACAATTACAGGGGAGGAATTCATGTTTGTGTCAAAAGTTTGCTAACTCCAATACTTCTGCAGTTGCAAATGGATTTCTGACATTTCGGAGAAGTGATATTCATAAGAAGGACATGGAACAGCCCAAGCTGGACTCACAATAGGTTCTAGGCAGGAAAGCATAATTAAAGGAGGTGGCAGAGGGTGGCCATCCTGCCCCTCTGACAAGAACTAGCAGACCTTGGATGACCAGATTCAGATCGCCCTGTGAAGGACTCTGAAGGATATGGGGTGTGAAAAACAACTGCATTTATACCACTGTAATAAAGAGGCTGATAAAGAAATTGAACCAACACATTCCACATGAGAGAAATCTGTAGGATTTCAGGACTATGCGTGGTTTGTAATAGTCAACGTAGAAAATCTTAGATATTCCTTGGATTTAGGAGTACTAAAAAGTTAGACAGGAAATGCTATTGAGTAAATTACTAAGACATTTATTCAGTTCTCACTAGCCATAAGACACTGGCAGAAAAACTACAAGTCTGACATGGATGCGGGCCTCAAGAATTTAGGAGAAACAAAACATGTCCAGCGCCTTTTACAAAACTCTAGGGCAACATTTCTCCTTTTGATGCCGATTATGGTCTTATTTGTCCTTCTCCCTCATCTGCTGTGAGCATCTCGCACTGATATCTACTCTGCGAGCAAAACCTCCTTTCTGGCACTCGTGCCTCATCTGGTGGCCGGGGACAGGCACGGGGGCTATGGCAGCTTTGCGGTGCAGTCAGGCTTATGTGGCAACGCAGTTGAGTTCGGTGCTAATTTTAGTTCATGGCTTTCAAAGTGTAGGAGCCCTTAATGACTCACTCAGGGTGCTGTCCTCAGGCATAGGTTAAAAACAACATCCTGTGCAGCGATGGGTCTTTCACCTGGCACAGCTGAAGAAAAGACTTGTATTTTGATTATTATTGGTTGATAAGGACTCTCCTAGCATATGGTTGTTGACCACACTTGGAGAATCACTGATCCATGAAATCTTATTCCTTATTGAATAAAGATGTGAGAAACAGGGGAGTATTATCAGACAATATATGATCATGTTAAATCGTTTCATGTCGTCGAGTTATGGCCGGGGTTTGAAGAAGTGACAAGTCAAAGAGTGCTTGTTCGAATGGGGATAAAGTCCTTTTTTCACCATACACAGATGCCAATGGGAGGAGTCAGGGAACAAATTAAAAACTCAAAAGCTCTGTGATTTTAGCACTTATCTCTGTAAATATTTGTGAGCCTGTTTCATTTTGGGCACCTGTATTTTTAGCCGAGTCGTACAGAGTCAAGGAGCTGCTTGGCCTTAGCCAGGGACTTCAGAACCCTACTACTCTTTCCAACCCCTGACTGAGCCAAACAAACATACTGTCTAAGGTAAAGTAATGTGCTTCTAAGACAATTCCTCTAGTGCTCCCTTCTAACACAGAACTGTGCCTCCTAGACTCTTTATACGGAGATATTCTGAGATGTCTTGGTGTTTGGTTGGTATATGCTGGTCACACACAGTGTTACGGACACTCCAGATCTATGGTCTTGGACATAAGGGATGCTATCAGAATGCTCTTCTGTAATATACATCTTCCAATTGTCATCATCTCTACAAACATAGGGAAATTGTAAACATTATTAAGTTCTGAGAGTTGGGATAAGCAAGCATTCATCAATAGAAATAAGCAAAATTTTCATAAACAACTGCATATCCAGGTGCAAAAAGATAGACAAAGGGTATCTCTGCTATTTACATTTTTTATATAACTGTTTCTGTCATCTGGAGAAGGTATCTTGTTATTCTCCTCCCATAGTTTCCCATTTTGTTTCTAGAAATCATTAACAGTAAATGGAGGTACTGTGGAGGGCAATATTACATGCAACTGAAAACACTGGCATTTCTAAGCAAAAACTTAACATTTGTTTTGAGAAAAATCTAATTGTATGTAATTTAAGCTGTTTTATTTTGTCTTTGCTTCCTGCATTATTGCCCCAAAATCCTTATTGAGATTTAAAATGCTTACTTTAAGGAGAATTCTCTGGAAAAATGATTAATAGCCCAAATGATTCAGGCCTTGAGGGTGTATGTGTATAAATTATCAATGAGGCAGATGAAATAGGCAAAGCCTTGAAAAGCAGAGGGGAAAACTGAATAATTTGGGATCTCACAGATGTTAAAGTTAAATACAAAATGGAGACCAGGCTTGAAAATTCACGGAGCAGACAAAACCATTTGAGCCATGTAAGCAAAACTAAATCTAGCTTATTTCATGAACATAAGCAAAATTTAGGTTATTTCTTGTGAGTGACTGATAAATTGTAAGAGAAACCTAAGTCATCTTCCTAAAATTGATAAAGTGATAATCCTTTTAACCAATCCCCTGCTGTCTTCAAGCTCGCATTTTAAGATTTTATTTATTTTAGAGAGCGAGAGAGAGAGAGAGAGAGTGTGCATGTGTGTGGGGGAGGGGCAAAAGGGGAGGAAGAAAATCTCAAGCAGACACCGGCTGAGCACAGAGCCCAATGCCGGGCTCGATCTCACGACCCCGAGATCGTGACCCGAGCTGAAATCAAGAGTCCAGTGCTTAAGTAACTGAGCCACCCAGGCACCCCACAAGCTTCCATTTTAAGAACAAATCATTGTAAAGATGAAACAATCCTCATTTTCACTTTGTAAGTCCCCCAGTGACATCATGCCCCTGAGCTTCTTACCCGTTTTAAATTTGAAAGCTCCCTGTTCGAGAACTGTACTTAGATGCACAATAAGCTCTTACTAAACACTGCTGATTGAGCTCATGGTTTTAATTTTGCTTTTTCTGAATTTTTGAAAAGAGAATACAATTTTCTGGAGTCTAATTGAGTCCCCATAAATTGTTTGATGAAACACTTAAAGAGCCTTATGATTGAAAAAAAGAGAGGAGATGGAGACAAACATAGATGCCGACAAAGGAAACTGCGTTGTAGTTTTAGGATTCCCAAGAAGGGTACAAGTTGGTGATAATATTAATGGCTTTTGACTGTTTAATACCTTCAAATGATTGCTTGGAGCCGGCAGTCCATTTGTTTTGAGGCCGTGATGTTTTCCTTTATCTTTAAGAGTGCAGTAGAGGCTTTGAAGTAACAAGGTCAAATTCAGCCACTTTTGCCCAGACTCTGTGCAAAAATACTGGGTTTGAGTTTCCCGAGAACATGAAGAAGTCATTTCAGCCAAGCTTTTACCACCCAGAAGTCCTTTTAAAAGACTTTCAGAAGCATCCCGAATTTGCACATTACCTCCTTGACCTTTTGAGCAGGAGGTCAGAGCTGGAAGCACGTGGTTTCAATTGTCTGATAAGATACTTCACCGCAGTCTTGGCCTGGTGGAAGGTTAAACCAGCTGGTTTCTATCTCTTCTTTTCTAATCATTAGGCATTAGGCAAGCCATGAAAATGTTATCACGGCATTTTATTAAAGTCGCTACCAAATCACATGATGAATGGGAAGAAAACAAAAACAAACAAAATGAGGTTTCTTTAACAAAAACCCAGGCTCCTAAATAAATCAAAAAGCCCGTGGCTCTTGGTTCTGAGGGAAAAAAAAACTTTTTAAAAGTGGATGGCAAGATTTTATTTATTTTTTATTATTATGTTATATTAATCATCTGATTTCAATATAAATATCTTGCAAATAAAAATGTTGCAGCTTTTATTCTTTTTAATTTTCTTTTAATTCCAGTATAGTTAACATACAGTATTATATTAGTTTCAGGTATAGAAAAAAATTTTTTTTAAAGATTTGTTAAGTTTGTCTCTGCTGAATAACTGACAAGCTTCCTTTCAACAGACAATGGAAATTATTAAACCTCATCTAATTTTCTTTTGGCTTTGGTTGCTAGAAAGCTTACAATGCATTGTGTAATGAGAATACCAGAATTCCATCTTCCTTTCTCTTTGTGATTTCCTATTAAAATTTTTGGATTATTTAATGTCGTTTTTACTTATCATATTGTTTAATAGTCTAACTGGGCATATCTTAATTATAGTAAGAAAAACAAAAATAAACAAGAGTGGACAAACTGTGACCTCTAACTCCAAAACACTAATGGTTTATTGATATTAAACTATTATATATTATGTATTAATAGATACTGAAATATAAGTCAGCCTAGTAGAACCATTGACTATATCACTTTCCAACTGGTCATCTGAGCTGTATAGAAAATAACCTTGAGTACTTGGAAAATGTATTTGCTACTATCTAAGAAAATACTTCAGAACTTAATGGAAACTGATATTTTTATAAGGTAATAGCTGTTATATTAGGACTCTTTCAATTGTATGTGATGAAAAATTCAAACTGGCTTAAGGTAAAAACAAAATACATTGGTTCCTACAATTGGAAAATGCTAGCGTGAACTTGAAGTACAGTTGGATTGTAGGGCTACGCAATGTCATTAGATGTGCCTCCCTGCCTGCCTTCCTTCTCCTTCTTGAGTCATGCTTCCCTCCCATGTGGACTCCATATTCCCTGGAAGTCAGCTGCCTTATGATGGTACAGTGACTGCTAGACACAACCGCCTTATAGCCTATCCATTCATTGACCCCAGCAGGAGAGATCGTTTATTTTTAACAGGCCAACAAAAGCCCAGTTAGTTGCATCTGCTTCACTGTGCTTTATTTGAACCTCACCCAAGTCACATGCCCTCACATGGGCACACACCTACTCCGACTGCATAACAAAGAATAGGGGATGGGTATTTTCAAGGGGAAATCATAGAGGATTTTAAGGGGATGGGCAAAACTCACAGGTGTCCACTACATTTCACTCAACCAGACCATTTTTTTGGACCTTGTTTTTCCAGGAAACTTGATTGCTGCTTAAATGTTAAGATGGATCAGTGAACCTACCAGGAAAGAAAATCCTGGTCTTGATTATTCACATGAGACTCTCATTAACCCCTAATGAATTTATTAGTGAAAACTGTATAGTTACATTAATGAGTGACACAGACCAAATTTTCTTCCTGCCACCAAAGTCGTGGCAAAATGTCAACTCGTTCACATATTTAACTGCACGTTATGCCACAATCTTGCTAAAATATTTCATATTTCATGTGTTCTTTATAAAAATCTCCAAGTGGCATATTGCACACCCAATGTTTTCACCTATTCTTTTAGTGGTTTGGGGATCAGATGGGAATTAGTACCTACTCAACTGAATTTTTTCAATTGCCTTATTTATCTAAATTACTACAAATAACATACTCAAAAAATAAGTAGATCTTCTAATGGTAGTCATTGGATTAAAAATAAAAGGAGTAGAGACATACATTTATGAGGAGGGGGGCAAAAGCAGATCCATTTAGTTGTTACATGCTTGAAGTTCTTCAGGGAGAGAACCAAGTTCCAGAAATGTTTGTACCTCACCTAACTTTATTAATGGTTTTATTTGTGTAGTATATGACATCAGTGTAGAAAGTACAGCCCTGGAGCAATTACAACAAACAAGAAAAAATTACATCAATAATAGGACAGTTAGACAAGGTAGCAACAGGCGGGTCTCTAGAAGCAAAGGAAAGCATCAGCTCTTCATCCTTCCAGTTAACAAACATTTACTGAGTGCCTAACTCTGTGAAGATACTGTCCTGGGTCTTAGACATAAAAAGAACTCAAAAGATTTACAATCTACATCGGTAATTTAGGGGCAGCAAACAAACAACAATTATTTAATCATACAAATGACCTTTGAGTGTAAACAAACCTGGGTTTGGATTGTGACTCTACCTACCAAGTCCAATCTAGGTGATCTTAGGGAAGTTACTTGACCCTTTAAAGTATCAGTTTTCTGATTTGCAAAGTGGAAACAATACCTACTTTTTACAGTCAATGGAAATTCTAAATGAGGTAATGAGAATAGTAATAGCAAATATTTATAGAACACTTACACCGGGCCAGTCAGGCTCTCAGCCCTTTATCTGTGTCAACTCTCTTAATCTTCCCATAACCCCATGAGGTAGATACAATTATTTGGGGGGGGTGTTATTTTAGACAGTAGGGTAATTTTGGTTCCTTTTACTCCATCTTGGTTAGAAGTAGAACTCTTATTTTTTTTAAAACATATAAAAAAGTGTTATGAAAATATAGAGTAACTTAAGATTCGGGGAATTCATGAAAATTTCCGGAAATTCTGATTTCTTTTTCCAGTAGATACTGTCGTACTTCATTTAGATCCCTGCCTCGGGGCTAATTAGTGTATCCCCTCACTCTTGGGAATATCTGCTGCTGAAAGCGCACAGATGTGCCTCTCACTGAGAATGGCCTTCCGACACAGGAACAGAGAAGGTGTTTGACACTCAGCAAAACACCAAGTGTATCTCTTAGCGTTCCCATGCCTAGATGTAATGTTCAATGAATGAATAATGTCACCGCAGTCTGTTAAGTGCCTGTGAACCAGGGGCTCAGACCCCTCGGGGATAAGACTCTGGATCACGGCTCCCAGCTAACTGCCTAGTCTAGCAAAGGTGCTTGCCAAGGGGGAGGGGAATCTAGAGTAGGTGGTGAGGAGGGGGATGGTGAGCATCAGTTACAGCTTTGATGAGAACTGTTGAGGGACTATAGTTCCTCCTTTTAACCCCACCTTTGTCAGGAAAAGTCCAACTGCAATTCTGAGGACCCTGTTCCCAGTTGGGATTAAACTTACTAAAAGAAGAAAGAGGATCCCAGCAGTACAAGAGGTGGACAATAGTTGGTACCATGGTGTTACACAGAGATCTTTCCTCAGAGCCAAAGAACCATCCCCAGCTGCTATGAATATTGAGAACTGATGCTTTACAACTGTGCCCCTCACTGGGCATTGCCCCCAACCACAGGGAACTGCCCCTCCCCAGATTATGCATCTTCCCGGAGCATGGATCATAGCCAACAAATGGCTGATGTGAAGATGTAGCCCGGCTCCCTTGCCTCCACATGAAACAACTCTGAAGAGCCATCCTGTTGAGTGCAGCGGAGCTGGAGAGAGTGAGAGTAGCTGTCAGATGTTGCAGTAGCCATTTAAAGCAACAAGCCAAAAATGAAAAAGCTTAGCTCTTAGTCACTTGCTGCAGTGGTATAGGCAAGAGGCTAAAACCAGAGACAGCGCTGACTCACACTGGTCTATTTTCCCATGGAAGAGCGTCCTGGTTGAGAGTCAGCTGGATTAGTGCAGATGTGGGGATTATCCCACTGTTGAGGGAGCCCTGAACAAAAGGTCCTGGTGGTTTTATGGACTCTGGAGTCTGAGTGGGAAAGCTAGGAGTGGAAAAGTACTGGGTACTGGGTGAAGAGTGGGGAAAGCATATTGAGTTTCCCCCATTAAGAGTCCTCAGCAGAGGCACCTGAAGACAGTCTTGGTTGGAAGCTTCAGATGAAGACCTGGGAATGAAGACCAGATGAATACCAGGGCTAGGCATTTATTGAGCAACTCTGTGTCTGGAAATTGATGAAATCTGAATAAATGGCTTTATGATTTCTAATCCCAAGTCATTGATTTGCGGTTAATCAGGAGCGTTAATGCTAATGCACTGTAAGGAAATGCGCTGATGAACAGCTGTGTAGACAATGCTTCATGCTCACAAATGTACATGTGTTAGAGAAGAGTACCAGCTTTGGGGTCCAACAGACTGATGGACCCTGCCTCTGCTACCTCTGACCTAGTTGACCCTGTGATACTCACAGTAGTTGTGTTGGTTACATGGGTAGCGGATATTTCTGCCCTAGTATTTGCAGTGCTTGATGCATAGTAAATATGTGTTAAATGGTGGCCTTTTTAATTAAATGACAAAATTACTTTAGTTTAATATGACAAAATTAACTAGTCTTTTTAACTAATGAACTACTCAATTGTGTTAGAACAGTAAACATCCAAGTTGACCCATCAAATGATTTTTCCAAGAGCCCTTAGCATACATCCCCTAAATGTGCTAGCTTGAGCCAGGCACGAGGCACCCATTGAGCCGAATCACAGCACTAGCTAGTGCTACATACTCAGCATAATTACAATCCTCTTGCATTTCTTTCCATACCTAAAATTATAAATTATAGTACTTGTTCAGTTTTCCTCCAGTAGTCTTTTAAAGGTGACTTTGTTTTCTCATGTATAACACCTGCTGTTCTTGATCCAGAAAACTAGATTTTACTTCGATCTTTATCAGTGACATTTTATAGATTAAAATGTTCATTTTTCTTGCATTTGCCTGATATTAAAGCAATGCAGAAAGGCTAAGGCGCTATTTCATTGTTTTGTCTACACAATGAGAAAAATTCTTTGATATTTGACTGAATTTTATTCATAAATTTTATATTTAAGCATACTGATGTTTTCTCAGTGTAGAATCAAAATATCTGATTTTTAACAGATATTTTTGTCTATCTTTATCTGGCTGTAGCCATTGATTTCAGTCACTGGGTTAGAAACCATCTTAAGGGAGGATCTTGCTGTTTGCCAAACAGATGCAGCAGATTTTGTGTTTTCTGCTTACGTGGAAGCTCCATTTTCTGAAGTAGAGGAATTACGATATAGGTCTGCTGGGGAGGTTGGTCTTTGAGTCAAAATTATATTTGACTGCTTTGATTGCTAATTCTCCAGGAAAAACTCATGTGTTCCTCAAGTCACTTGCTCTTGTTTGGCATGGATTCACCCACAAAAGTCTCTAGTCTTTGTTTTAATTATCACAGATGTTTTATGTATCCTGTTTTGAGTTTCTTCAAAAAATAAAGCAATCCACATATCAAGAAAGTAATTCCATTTATCACTTTTCCAAGAAAGATGAGGGGGGAACAAAGGGGGGGGGGAATTTGAAAAGAAAAATGAATACCTATGTCAACAAATTGATTCTCAGAACTATATAAAATGTGAGCTCTGTCAATTGAGTAAAGGACATAAAAAACACAGTTGTATGAGAGCACTCTCAAAACTCATACTGGGAATACTGGCCTTATTTGATCTGGCTCTATTTACTGATTGGAAAATGTCATTTGGGGAGAGAATCAGGACAAGACAGAATGCATGGTGGACGATAATGCCACGAAAGTGGATTCACCTGCTAACGATTCAACAAAACACTTGCTTTGTGGTCTTTTAAATCGGATGGCAGGATTTCTCCAAAGCAGTTAATAAAGATCTTTTTAGGATAAAAAACACTTTCTCAGACCTAAGTTTCCATCTCTATTATTGTGCCCGCACCTCATTTCACAAGTAGCTTAGATAAAGCTCGCCTTACTGAGAAGTGTCTGATTTCAGCGAGCCATAATCCACTTCAGCAGTTAGGTATTCATTTAATAGAGTCCAGGCACTATAAGGGAAGCACTTCCCTACACTTTATCTAATTTAGTCCACTTGCTACTCCTGGTAATAATTTCACCATCATGTCCTCAATCTGGCATAGAAAACAAAAAGTAGGAATCTTT
Source organism: Zalophus californianus (assembly GCF_009762305.2). Lineage (NCBI taxonomy): Eukaryota > Metazoa > Chordata > Mammalia > Carnivora > Otariidae > Zalophus > Zalophus californianus. Next base: position 130,861,440 of record NC_045598.1, read on the forward strand.
GGGATGGACAGTTAGGGGTGATTATAGCTCCTTAAAGTCTCCTTTGCCAGAGAAATTTTGAGAAAGGAAGGAAGGGAGGAAGGGAGGGAGGGAGGAAGGAAGGAAGGAAGGAAAGAAGGAAGGAAGGAAGGAAGGAAGGAAAAGAAGAGAGAAAGAGAAAGAAAGAGAAAAGAAAGAAAGAAAGAAAGAAAGAAAGAAAGAAAGAAAGAAAGAAAGAAAGAAAGAAAGAAAGAAAGAAAGAAAGAAAGAAAGAAGAGAAGAGGAAACAAGGAGAGGGACAGAAATTTACATCTACGGGAGATGTCACGTGTGTCAGACTCAGTGCTAAGCAGATACTAACTGCATTTCATTCAATCATCTCAATGGCCGTATGAAGCGAACATGGGCATTTCTACCTAAAGCTAATGTAGCTTCAGTCTCAAGCCTTCTCCTTCCACTGGCTTCTTGCAAGGCCAGGAGAGGCATCCTAGTAATGCATTCTTGTATCACAAGTCTTCTGATATTTGTGGTATTTGTCATCTTTTTAATTTAATGTTTTTTCCTCATTCTAAATAAATATTCACTTTCACCCCAATTTCACATTCCTACTTCCTATTCTTTTTCCTTAAGGAAAGTCTCCAAAATTTTACAAGCTGCAGGCCCTACAAAATGCAAATCTGCCCCTGGAAGTAAGAATTATATCTTTTTAACAGATGAAGAAATCTACGGTTGGACAGCATCAGTAACTATCCCTCCTCAGAGACTGAGTGAAAGGCAGACCTAGAATTTGAACTTCATTCTTTCTGACCTCAAGACCATATTTTTGTTTGCTGACTTATTTTAGTACTCAAATCATTTATTTCACAAGTAATGTAAGTGTGCTCACATCAAAGGATGAAAGAAAAAGAATAGAAGGATATAAAAGCAAACTGAAAACATCCCTCTGGCTGCCCCTCTCCAGACTCTAGTCTCCTGCTCCCAGAAGATAGTCTATTGTTTAATCTGTACATTGTTCATGATTCTCAAAAATAGAGGAAATTCTATCAGATAATGAGGATCTAAGTGGAGAAGTAAACATACCTACAAGACCTGTGTGCACACCTAGTTTGAAAGCCATGCTTGTAAGGTGCTGTCAAACTCTCAGGACAGCTGGTTTAGAGAGATGATAAAAGCTGGATAACAGAAAATATTAGAAAGATTTCTGATACCAAAACAGAATTGTTTTAAATTGGAGAGGGATAATAGGTATTCTAGATAGTCCCTCAGCTTTTCCTCTGAATCCTTAGAGCCATTCTCAGGGCTCTCTGAGATTATTGCTCAGCTATTAAAGAATGCACCTCCTGTGCTCTGCTCAGTATTCATATGTAGGCAAATCTAAGAGCTCTGGCCAGAAAGGCTGTGCTCCTCTGGAACACATGTGGATTTGTGACCATGAAGCATTGCATACAGATGTTCATCAGTGTTATCTCCGTAAAGTGCATTAAAAGCTAAGGCTTTTCAGTGGTTAAGTGCAAATCAGTGACTTGACATTGGAATAAAGCCATTTATTCAGATTTTATCAACAGTCAGGCACATAGGTGCTCAATAAGTTCTTATTGGATTCATTGTCTACTGGTGTACCCAATCATAACCCTTCTTGACCTATATAGCGGTTAACTTCAAAGTAGGCTGAGATTCCTAGGCCTTGAGGTCCATTTCTAGACTCATAGGAGCCTGTGAGTCTTGTACAGGAGCTACTGGAACTTCGGAATATCTCACTCATTAATTCCAGGTAAACTTGACTTCATTGCTGGTCTGTATTTCTTAGCTCAGAAGATCGCCTCACTTCGAACTGTGCCCTGCTCAGAGTTCTACAGAGAACTCTGTCCCGGCCATCCCCATTGGTATCAAAAGGCATATGCGCCCCTGTTTCTAGAGGAGTTGTATTTGTGAGGTGGGGTGTGCCTCCAGGTCCGTTTACCCCCAAGGCCAGGATCTGTGAGGGTATGCAGTCCAACACTGAGTTTTCTACTTTGGGGTTACACCTACCAGGCAGATGAGGCAAACAGAGAGACACACAGAAAATGGAGAGAAACAGAAGCTTTTCTTCCTTCCTACCAAAAAGCTACCATTTCAGTAGCCCCTATGTTGCATGGTTATCTAGAAATAGGCAAAATTCAATAAACCAAGAATTCCTGTTTTAAATGTTGACATGAATCCTGTCTAGGTATGTAGCCCCTGTAGTTTCTCATACTTAAGTGGCATCTTTTTTGGCATATTTTATTAATTGTAAGAATGTATTCACTGTAAAAACATAAAAGAAGAAATAATGACATTGAAAAAAAGGGTAACTGTTGTCACGGACAATTGCCCCAAAGATTAAAACAAAGAAATGCATTTACAAATGAGAAAAGTTCATATAATGAAAGTCTGAAAAACAGAGAAGAAAAAATAGGAAAAGGAAAGGAAAAAATAAAGTCATACCTAGGGTTGGTGAAAGTTTCAGGAAATAGGTCTCCTATACTTTGTGGATGTGACTGAAACTTGACAGAATCTTTCTACATTGCAAATCGGCAATATGCAACAAAACTCCTCAGATGGTGAGTATACTTTGAGGCAGCACTTACATTTAAAAACTATGGCCCAGGAAAGAAAAATGACCCAACAAATATTATCTACACAAATGTTCATCAGAGCACTGCTTTTAACAGTAGAAATATGAAAAGATCAAAATTTCTAATAGAGACTCAATTATGTAATGTTGGCTCACCCATAGGACTTAATATATAGTCACTAAAATGGATAAAGAAGAAGTGGTATATATATATACACAATGAAATATTACTCAGTCATAAAAATAAAGGTTGAGCTCTTGTCGTTTAGGACGACATGGATAGACCTAGAGTGTATTATGCTAAGTGAAATAAGTCAGACATAGAAAGACAAATATCATAAGATTTCACTTATATATGGAATCTAAAAAAAAACACAAATGACTAAACAAACCAATAAAAAGCAGAAATAGACCAACAAATACAGAAAACAAACTGATGGTTGCCGGAGGGGAGAGGGGTGGAGGATGGGCAAAATGGGTGAAGGGGAGTGGGAAATACAGGCTTCCAGTTATGGAATGAATAAGTCAGGGAATAAGAGGTACAGCTCAGGGAATATAATTAATAGTATTACAGTAGCATTTTATGGTGACAGATGGTAGCTACACTGAGATGAACATAGCATAACATATGAACTTGTCCCATCACTATGTTGTACACCTGAAACTAATGTAACATTGTGTGTCAACAGTACTACAATTTAAAATATTTTTAAATGATGATGTAGAAGATTATTTAATAACGTGGAAACATTTGGGATATTCTTATTAGTGAAAAAGCATATAACAAAAATCCATAATGTATATTTATAAAATATATGTAAATTATTTGTATACCTCTTTGTAAACATTGATGATATAATCATACAAAGATACACATATGATTTCCTCTGGCAAGAGTTTTGGTACTTTGTCTTTGTCTTCTATGAGCTTTTCTTTTTTCTTCCTTTCCTTTTTAAAACTTGTTTTCCAATAAGGAGGAATTTTAAAAACAGAAAAATAAGAAAACAATACAAAATTCTTATATCCACAACTCAAAATGAATAATCATTAATATTTTTAATTTTCCTTTACCTTAAAAAATAACAAAGTTGAAGTCCTTTCTGTCTCCCATCTCCGAACCTACGATCCTTTTACTCAAAGACAAACACTTATCTGAGTTTGGAATGTATCCTTCCCATTATACTTTTCACCCTTGTATACATGTAAACACAACCAGGAACCACCTGTGCTATTATTTTTGTGTTTTATAATCATATGAATTATATCATATTATATGACTACAGCAATTTATTTTTCACTCAATATTGTGTATTTTTGAGATGGGTCCATGCTGATACATAAATCTAGTTTATTTTGTGGCACCTGTGCTATAGGAGCCTGTCATTTGCATGAATTTCTTTGAAAAATTTTATCCCTTTGTTAGTTATATTTGGGCCAATTCCCCTTTTATTTTGTAATTACAGTGTTGCAATGAACATTCACACACATGAACAATTTTACATGTACCCAAGAATATAGAGAGATATAAGAAGTAGAATAAATGGCTAGAATATAGAGTATCCATATTTTCAATTTTATATGATTTCTGAACAAAATCAAGGTTTTGTTTTAAGGGGAATTTCTATTGTATCCACCACACAAATCTTTTATTTGATTTATTATTTAGTAATATTTTGTGGCTATTCTAAATGGAATTTTATTCTTTTTTTATCATGAAATTCAAATCACACAGAATACAAAGGAAATGTAAATATAAAAATCTAATATATGCTTACTACCTAAGTTTTAAAAGTTTATATTAACAATTTGATAGATTTGTTCTGTATATTTATTTTTTTAAAGAAGGGAAATTATACTTGGCAGAAATAATTGAAGCCCTCTCTTTATCCTTCCCTAAATCCATCTCCTCCCTTCCTCTCAAAGTCATAACTATCATGGTTACTACCTACCCATGTTTTCATAATTGTACTGCAGATGTATGTATTTTCAACACCACAGATCATTATTTTATTGTCAGTGTTACCTTGCTGCAAAGAACATCCTTGTACATCTTGTGAGCATGTTCAGTCTCTTGGTGTTGCATCATAAGAAGCAGCGTTTCTGAATCATAGGGTGTACACGTTTTCAGCTTTACTTGATTTTGTCAGGTCGTGGTTGCCCTATATTACTTCCTCGCCAGCAGTGTGTAAGAGCGCTCATTTCACAACATACTTATTGACACTTGGTACGCAAAATTTAAAAATTTTGGTCTGAACTGTGTCTCATTGTTTTAATTTGTATTTGCCTGATTGCTAGTGACATTGAGCAATCACATACACATACATAGGTACGTATGTGTGTATGTATATACATACACATACTTTATTTCATCCTATGTATTTTTCTAATGTAGCCAAATCTAGCCCATTATGGTTTTGCTATTTTTGCTTGGTTTAGGAAACTAACATTACACTGTATGTTAACTAACTGGAATTGAAATAAAAACTTGGAAAGAAAAAATTAAATAAAAAAATAAAAAGATGCCCAGGAGATCTGTGTATATCATGCAGAAAAAAAATACCTACATACACACACAAAGTAGTAATTTATCCCCAGATGTAATAATCCTCAATTATTTCACCCTTTTCCTTTTGGTCCTTATCTTTTAGTTTGTCTCTTTACGAAAAAAACAGAATATGGCAGGATTTCTTAAAATTTCCATCTGTGACTCTGTTGTGTTTTGTCAAGCAAAATCCGTCTACATTCACTGGGATTGTTAGTATATTTGGATTTATTTCTATTATTTGTATTTTCTATTTACCATGCCTTTGTTGGATTTTTTCTTTTGTTTTTATTTATTTTCTTCTTTCTATGGATTATTGGAATATTCATGATTCCCTTTTAAGTCTCTGCTGGTTTCAAAGTTATACTTCCTCTTTTCATTATCTTAAGGAATATGACTTACTATTTTTCTAAAATGAATACTTAGATATACACTTTTTTCTCACTATTAGTTCTTGCATTTGGGTTCCTTTTTCTTCTGGCTAAAGTGTACCATTTAGAAGTTATTTTACTGAGGGTCTGTGGATAACAGACTCCCATACCTGAAATATATTTTAGTTGTATATAATTCTAAGTTGACTGAATGCTACCAGTATGATTATTATGCTTTTGTATATCATTTATCTTTTCTCTCTAGTAACCTTTAAATTTTTATCCCTAATGTTCTGCATTTGAATGTAGTGTTTCTGGTTGTAAGTTTTTTTTCTTTATCCTGTTTCACATTCAATATACTCTTTTAATCTAAGGACTTCCATCTTCTATCTTTCTTTAATTCTAGAAAATTCTTAGCCATTTAGCTCATTAAATATTACTTTAGTCTCATTCTATCCATTCTCTGAATTTTTCTTCAACCCTGTCAGGCCAGGTGACACAGGCTTAGACTAGGAACCAGGGATGGATAAAAGAGATGATGAGATTGGACCACAAGTTTAGGCAGGAGAAATAAGGGATTAAAGTCTTCATTAGATGTTTCCTGTGTTTTCCTGCTGGAAAGCCTTATTCTGTTCACAGGTGTTCTATAGAAGAGTGACAGATCCCCACTACTACTCTTTGGACTGAGGTTTTCACCATGGATTACATATAAGACTCCAGTATCTCCTATAAAATATACTCCTGCTCTGTGTGGTGGATTCCCTGGTCAGACAACTGTGGTATAATTAGGAGGGCAGGTTAAGTTCTCATAAGCATCTAGAGCAGGTACAAATAGAAAAGAGGGTATATAGGCTAGGAAGGTTATTAGCTTGCTCATCTCTGCCAGCTTGGTAGTCCCTAAGTGTTACTCTTGGAGTTTTCAGTACCATCAAGTACTAGGTATGTTCTAGAAGGAGAACAATATGCATCTCCTGCCCAATTCCCACATTACTAGTTACTCATTGTTCTGGTCACTAATGTACTAGAAGCCATCCTTGATAGATGATTAAGGTTCTGTAGTCTGCTTAAGTACTGACGTCTATCCAGGATATCAGTGGTGTAAAGGAATCGAGTAAGTAGTAAGAGAGAGTAAAAACAATAATGGTGATGGTATAGGGTGTTCCATGCAGACAAATGAAGCATGCCAATATACCAAAACTCTATGGTTAGATTTACTAGCCTATTGGTAGAATGGCTAGCAATATAAATTGAATTTAAGAGCCTGCTATTTTCATTGACACCCTGTGGTAATGATAGTGGTATATAGGTTACTATAGGGTTGAAAGATTTTTACTGAGACTTCTAGATCCTGGAGAATAACAGAGCTGTGGCTAAGTACTCAGTGTGAAGATCATATTAATAAATAGGCTGGCAGTTACTGGTAAAAATAGAGACCCAGTGTAGAGATAAAGCCTGCCCTTTTGGTGAATTTATTTACCATCACCAGGCTGGTGTTTTGTCAATGCGAAGAAGTAGGTAAGAGAAAATCAAGGATATTATGTCACAAGGGTATTTGAAGTAGAAAGGAAATGTGATAATTTTTGAGGAAGCTGAAAATGGGCTTACATGGTTATATAACAAACAAGGTGTTGTGACTGCTACAGTCCCACCAGAGGTCCCTGAAGCCCCTACTCAATTTATCAAATGCAATGGGCCAGAGTAGCAATCTGGGGTGGTGCCATTGCATAGTGCAAAATGTGGTTACAGGTATTTCCACCTGGAATATATACACCAATCCTTTCAGCAATCTGAATGGAACACATTTCCTCTTCCTATTGCCTGACGTGACTTTGACTCACTTTTCAGGGCTCATTTGAAAGGTAATTTCATCAAAGAAGCCGTCTCTGGCCCTTTCCCCCCATCTCCTCTATCAACCCGGAGTGTGAGTCTCCCTTGCTACATGAACTGCAGGTGTCCTCCATTTCTGTTGCCTTTGAAACATTTATTTTCCTTGTAATCATTTGTTCCATTTCTGAGTTTTCTACAAGACTGTAAACTCCAGGAAGGCAAGGACATGGCTCATCTACTACTAAGAACAAGGGTTACAATAATGATTATACTTGACTAAAGGAGGAAATGGAAATGGCCATCGTAGCATAGGCCCTGCACATCCCTGGAACTCTGAAAGAGACTTTTGTTTGTTTCCCTTAAAGAAGTAACTCAGCTGGTAGTGCTAAATAGCTTCAGGAAAGTTTGAGCAGAGGATCTCTCTGTACAACGTATGTCACCTTCTAGTTTTCTGGCTACTGGGAGGAAATGTATATCTCCCAGTTTGCTGATACAAGATAGTAAACTTGAAAACTTTAAAATAATGATCTAAACAGACACTCCATAAAATAAGAATATGAGTGCAAATAAGCACATGAAATCATTATTTCCGAGGGGAATTAAAATTAAAACCATATGAGATAACACTGCATACCTACTAGAATGGATGGCTGAAATTTAAAAAGACTGACAGTACCAAGTATTGGCAAGAAAAAGGAGCAATCAGAACTCTTAAACCTTTTTTTTACTAGTTTACTAGATTTTACTAGATTACTAGTGGAAGTAAAAAAATGGTAAAACCACTTTGGAAAAAAATAGTTTGGCAGTTTCTAATAAATATAACTAACTATAGCACGACTCAACAATTCCACTCATAGACCAAAGAGAAATGAAAACAGATGTCCACAAAAAGACTTATACATGATGTCTATGGCAGCTTCATTTATAGTAGTAAAAAAAAATGGAAATAGCCCAAGTATCCATCAGTTGTTGAATACATAAATTATGGTATATGTTACACAATGGAATACTAATCAACAATGAAAAATAACAAACTACACACAAACACGAATGAATCTCAAAAACATTATACTGAACAAAAGAAACCTAAATGAGTACATTCTGTATGTCTTCACTTACATAGAAATGGGAGTATCAGTTGTCTCTGGCCTGGGATATTGACTGAAAAGTGCCAAAGGGGAACTTTATGGGATAATGGAAATGTTCTCTCTCTTCATTTGGATGATGGTTACATGGGTGTATATAGAAAATATAAATGTAAGATCTGTGCATTTTACTGTGTATAAACTTCATCAAAATTTTAAAAATAATTTTCAAATAAGTAAACAAATAAGAAATATCCACTTGCCTATAATCAGCTGAGTTTCCAGGTCTGTTCCAGATCAACAGACAACATGATCTGTATGATTCATAATATGAATGAATCACATTACCCCTGGATTAAGGGAATCTTCAAACCTATAAGGTACTCTTTGGAGCAAATAATTCCTATTTCCCATTAAACTAAGTGACCTCTGTTGGGACCACCCTACCAGAAAAAGTAGGTAACTATGTGCAGATGCACTCAGTTGGGAACAAAGGTCTCAGTCAAGCCAACCTGGGTTGTGGTCAGCTCAACTAGGCATGCCATAGTGATATCTAGGAACCCCACAAGGGCTTTACCTGTGTTAGGGAAAATTCTATCAGGCTATCATGGGCGAAAAATGAAGAATAAACACCAGTAATAGATGGGGAACTCCCCGAGTAGCAACAGTCTGAATTAAGTCGTCAGTAGAGTGTACAGAACAAGAAAGGATTAAAGTGAAAGTTTGCAACAGGGAATTGGAAAAAATCAAGATAAGAGACTTGGGAACCAGTGGAAGAAATTGCCTGGCTCACCCTGGAGTGTGCTTTAAAAGTCCCCCTATAGAGGAGCTTGTGATCAAGGACAAAGCTGTTCAAAATGCTCTGGAGTGCCTTGGTCAGTGGCAGGGAATAATTTTGACAGAATGTCTTCTTTTTTAACCTGTGATTTGTATCATGCAGACATAGTCGCTGCCTGTGTTTTGCACACACTTCAAAGCAATATTTTAAAGGGAAAGAATTATAAACGCTAGAAATCTGGAATCTCTCTTTGAAAAATAAGCTACAAGTAATTTAAATTAAAATACACTGATTAAAACAGCCCTGTTTCAGATTTTGAGGCATGCTGTTTCTTTCTGATTATTATCTCTCAGTTACTTAATATAAACCACTCCTAGATCAAGAGAATCAGGGCAGAAATTTTGTGATAAAACTCAGGAACTATTCACAAACAGCCAAAAACAGCTTCACAGATAGCTTCTTAAAGACATTTAATAAGTCTGTCATAATCAGCACATGATCCTCGAGAAACGAGAATAAGAAACAGCTGCTTTGTAGCAAATCCTAACTATAGTAGGGATTAATTCTAAAGTCATGTCACATTTAGTCCATTTTCATTTGGGACAACAAGGAAAATCTTTGCCAGGTTAAGGGTATTTATGTAGTTGTCGAAACAGATGAAACATAAAATGTTAATTTTATTTTTCTCTCAGATAAATATTTCTGTGGGACATGGAATCTTTTAATGTTGGAATAATCAGTGAAGAAATGTTTCTAACAGTTCTCACCTTCTGTTCTACTTCACTGTTTTAAATCTGGACTTAACTCATTTTTTTTAAATTTTTATTTTGTTAGTCACCATACATCATTAGTTTTTGATGTAGTGATCCATAATTCATTGTTTTCTTGTAACACCCAGTGCTCCATGCAGTATGTGCCCTCCTTTTTTTAAAATTTTTATTGTTATGTTAATCACCATATATTACATCATTTGTTTTGGTGTAGTGTTCCATGATTCATTGTTTGTTCATAACACCCAGTGCTCCATGCAGAATGTGCCCTCCTTAACACCCATCACCGGGCTAACCCATTCCCCCACCCCCCTCCCCTCTAAAACAGTGTGGAGGTGTCTCAAAAAATTAAAAATAGAGCTACCCTATGACCCAGCAATTGCACTCCTGGGTATTTACCCCAAAGACACAGATGTAGTGAAAAGAAGGGCCATATGCACCCCAATGTTCATAGCAGCAATGTCCGCAAGAGCCAAATCGTGGAAAGAGCCGAGATGCCCTTCAACAGATGAATGGATAAAGAAGATGTGGTCCATATATACAATGGAATATTACTCAGCCATCAGAAAGGATGAATACCCAATTTTTACATCAACATGGATGGGACTGGAGGAGATTATGCTAAGTGAAATAAGTCAAGTGGAGAAAGTCAATTATCATATGGTTTCACTTATTTGTGGAACATAAAGAATAGCATGGAGGACATTAGCAGAAGGAAGGGAAAAATAAAGGGGTGGAATCAGAGGGAGAGATGAACCATGAGAGACTATGGACTCTGGACTTAACTCATTTTAAAAATTCTGTGATGGTGATGATGAATCTCTCTCTGTCCTTCCCTTCTTTATTTGTCTCTGAAATATATTCATTCTTTTTTTATATTAACATTCTTTTTTTTTATTAACCTGTTTCAGGGGTACAGGTCTGTGATTCATCAGTCTTACACAATTCACAGCGCTCACCATAGCACATACCCTCCCCAATGTCCATCACCCAACCACCCCATCCCTCTCACCCCCTCCACTCCAGCAACCCTCAGTTTGTTTCCTGAGATTAAGAGTCTCTTATGGTTTGTCTCCCTCCCTCTGATTGAGTCTTGTTTCATTTTTCCCTCCCTTCCCCTATGATCCTCTGTCTTGTTTCTCAAATTCTTCATATCGGTGAGATCATATGATAATTGTCTTTCTCTGATTGACTTATAGCAGCAATGTCCACAATAGCCAAACTATGGAAAAAGCCTAGATGTCCATCAACAGATGAATGGAGGAAGAAGATGTGGCATATATATATATATATATATATATTATGCAGCCATCAGAAAATGAAATCTTGCCATTTGCAATGATGCGGATAGACCTAGAGGGTATTATGCTAAGCAAAATACAGTCATTCTTAATCAAACATATGGTACCAAAATGGTACCATATTATCCATTAAAAATAGAGCTGGAATATTATGGAATATTATGGAATGGAATATTATGCAGCCATCAAAAAATGAAATCTTGCCATTTGCAATGATGCGGATAGAACTAGAGGGTATTATGCTAAGCAAAATATAGTCATTCTTAATCAAACATAATGGTACCAAAGGCATTACTACCAATGGTATGACCAGTTTTGAGGATAAGAAAACTATTTAAGACTCATACTTAAAGATTCTAAGGACCTGAGTTTGAATCCCAGCTCCGCCATTTCCAAGCCATGTAAATTTTCAAGTTTTAAATTTTTTATGTCAGTTTTTTCATCTCTATAGTGGGAATAATGATGGTGATTTGTTCACATAGTTGAAATGAGATAATTCATGTGAAGAGATAGTATTAGCGCATGGTAAGTGCTAAATAAATGGTAACTATGATGGTGGTGGTAATAATGTTGAATGCTCTAGAGGTGCTTTTACACTTTACTTGCACATGAATCACCTGTGGGGTAGGTATTAGAATGAATTCTGATTCAGTAGGGCTTGATGAGTCTGATTCTGTCTATCTAAAACATTCTCAGGTCATGCCCATGCTTTTGGTCCATGGACCATACTTTGAATAGCAAGGACTTCTTTTTTCTAACTGTAGGCAATCTGGTCTGTTTTCTGATTCATTGTCAGTCATATGTTAATTTGCCTTTCACTTCCTGACTATGTGATTTAGTGAGTTTGTATCTTCCAAAAGGACCAGGACAGAAGTCAAGTTTTTAAATTACCCAGATGTTTGGTCTATACGGTGCCAAACATTTGGATGTCATGGAAAGCAAGTATCCAAATTACTGGTTATTAATTTCTAAATCTTTGAATTAGATATTTTTACTCTTACATAAGGACAGACAGAGTACTTAGACATTTTTTCCCCCAAGTGATATGGCCTGTTGACACTCAATTTACTCGCTTACAGGTCTAGGTTTATACTTAGCAGTTTGTCCTCTCTCTACCTTCACCAATGAACCAAGATTTCAAAAAGGCTTCCGAGCCAAGTCTGGCTCCTTTGCCTCTGTTTCAATCAGAAATGTTTCAATCCTGTTGTCCTCTGACTGTCCCACTGGGTGTATGAGGTCCTTGTGCCCTGCCGCCTGCCAGACCCAAGTATCCCTAACAAGTGGAAAAAGGAAATCAGAAGGTAAATACCTCCCCATTAATCAGCTTCCTGTCTCCTCCTCACATCTATCTGATGGTGTCCTGTCTCCAGCTTCCCCAATGGTGCTCTGCCTACCTTGACCACAACATCTCTGATTCTAAAACCTACAGTTTGCTATTTCTCTAAGCCTTCTCCAGCCTTCTTGACCTCCCACTTCTCACATATTCAGTGGAATTAGTTCAGTGATGCTTTGAGCCCCGATACTAGCCACAGACATTTATCCTGTTATGTCCTGATCCTCACACTTGTCTAGCTAGTGTTATTCAAAGATCTGGGCCACAGTAGATCAACTGCTGGGGATCCACAGGAGTCTACAAAGTATTTTCTCTATGGAGACATCACCTGATTTTCAGTAGTTGTGGATGGTCAGGCACAGAGCCACAGACCTTACCCTGTGTCCTCAGCAATGTAATATTGCAAATTTCACTAGGAAGGCAAACTTCCCCTTTTGGAGTCTGTAGCTAATAGGTTGGTGAGATAGAATGAATTGACAGACATTGAGGGAATATTTTCTTGTTCGTGTTTAGAGACAGTGCAGTCCAATGTAAACAGCAAGGAGGCTGGCATCACATTAGATCAGGATTTGAATTTCAGCTTCATTTTTTACTAGCTATGAGGACTTGATAAGTTATTACATATACATACATATATATGTGCATTTAAATGTGCATTTAATGCACATATATATCCCCCTTTTTTTTCTTTTTCTAGCTCCTTTAGGTGTAAGGTTAGGTTGTTTATTGGAGATTGTTCTTTCTTCTTGAGGTAGGCCTGTATGGCTATAAACTTCCCTCTTAGAATAGCTTTTCTTGCATTCCAAAGATTTTGAAACATTGTGTTTTCATTTTAATTTGTCTCCATATATATATGTATATATACATATATGTAATATATATAGTATTGTATGTATGTATGTATTTATTTGTTTGTTTGTTTCCTCTTTGATTTCTGCCCCCTTTTCTCTCTCTTCTTCTGGGCTCCTTATAATGTGAATGTTCTTATGCTTGATGATGTCACTGAGTTCCCTTAATTGATTCTTGTTTTTTATTATTCTCTTTTCTTTTTGCTCTTCTGCTAATCCTGCAAGAAGCCCCTGCAGGGACTAGTGCCCTGGGAAGAAGGGAAGATAACTATACACACTAGTTTGACAGCAGCCCCACTAGTCCAACCTTATAAGTGGCAGTGCAGAGAGAGTACCCTGCTCATCACTGGATTTGCGGTCCTAGCAGACAGTCTGGGGGCAAGCATCCGGTCTGACTGCCACCCTTACTCACAACAAAAACTCTCCAGGAAGTTTGCTGCCCAGGCAAACAGGCTGCGGGTAGGAGTCTTGTCTAACTTGCTGATTCCACCCAACTACAAACCCATGGAAGCCCCAGACTGGCCCCTAATGGCACAGGGACCAAACCCTGCCCACAACAGGCAATGTAGGATATTGCAGCCCACTGGACCTCAGGCAAATGAGGTTCAGCCACAATAGTAGGGTGCATGCAACCCACATAGGAGACACCTCTGAAATGCCTGGTTCTGGTGAGCGGGAGTATTGTACTGCAGGGCACCACAAGACCTCTTCTTCATAAGGCCACTACTTTCAAAATGAGAAGACGTAGCTGACTTTCCTAACACATAGAAACAAACACAGAAAGTTAGACAAAATGAAGAAACAGCGGAATATTTCCCAAATGAAAGTGTAGGACAAAACCACAGGAAAGAGCTAAATGAAAGAGATAAGCAATATGCCTGATAAAGAATCCAAAGTAATGGCCATAAAGATACTTACTGGACTTGAGAAAAGAGTGGAAGATCTCAGTGAAACCTTCAACAAAGAGATAGAATGTATAAAAAAGGACCATTCAGAGATGATGAACACCATAACGAAGTTAAAAATACAATAGAAAAAATAAACAGTAGGTTAGAGGAGGCAGAAGAACGGATCAGTGAGCTGGAAGACAGAGTAATGGAAAGCAACCAAGCTGAACAGTATATATATATTCCTTTTAAAAATAAGATATTCTTATAGTGGAAAAAATTTATTTTTTTAAATTTTATTTTATTATGTTATGTTAGTCACCATACATTACCTCATTAGTTTTTGATGTAGTGTTCCATGATTCATTGTTTGCATATAACACCCAGTGCTCCATGCAATACATGCCCTCCTTAATACCCATCACTGGGCTAACCCATCCCCCCACACCCCTCCCCTCTAAAACCCTCAGTTTGTTTCTCAGAGTCCGTAGTCTGTCATGGTTCATCTCCCCCTCCGATTCCGCCCCCCTTCATTTTTCCCTTCCTACTATCTTCTGAAAAAAATTTTAAGTGTATGCTAAATAACATAACAAGCCCAAAATACTTGTGTACTCATAACTGTGCTTCAACAATTATGAGCTCATGGTGAATCTTGTTTCATCTCTACCCCCATCCATTCCCCTCTCTGTATTATTTAGAAGCAAATCCTAGGCCTCACATGAGCTCTTCCACAAATATTTCAGTATATACATCTCTGAAAGGCAACATCTCTTTAAAAGATTAACCATCATATCTTAACTAAGGAAGTTTAAAATTCCTTAATACGATTAATATCTAGTAAATGTTCAAATTTCTAATTATCTCATAATTTTTTATTTGAATGAGGATCCAAAAAAGATCTAAACATTGAGATTGGTTAAAAATGTCTTAGATCTCATCAAAAACTAATGATGTAAGGTGTGGTGATTAACATAACAATAAAAAATTTAAAAAAAGTCTTAGGTCTTCTATAATTTATCTTTTTCCTCCATTACATTTCTTCCCTTGAATTTATTTATTAAAGAAACTGGGTTATATGTAGACTTTGCCATTATTTGAATTTTACTTAGTGCAGAATTGTGCTGCCATTTATCAAGTTTCTTTATCCAATTACTGGTAAGTTGGTATTTGGACCCAGAAGCTTCATCATTTTGAGTACTTTTTTCTGGGCAAGATTACTTCATAGGTGCTGTGTTTACCATCAACAAGCACATAATTTCTGCTTCTCTCAGTTTTGTGATATCAACAGCCATTGATGATTCAATGATTAGGTCCACTAATTCATAAGGGGTTGCAAAATGGTAATATTCAAAATCTATCTCTCCTTCTTCATTTATTAGCTGAAATATCTGTATAAAGAGAAACTTTCCCTCATCTGTTATTGGGTTATCCAAAGTTGTAGTTTGCATAGAAAAGACCAGAATTCAAAATAAAGAGTTGATACTTGAGAAGCATTTAACAATGACCAATAATTTATCTTTATGAACTCATATACTTAAATGTACTTGAAATTCTTCAATCTAATTGCAATTATTACCCTTATTCATTCTCACCCATTTTTGACCAATGGGTGACTCTTAGATTCCTGTGTACTTTGATATGATTTTCATTTTCTTTTATAGCTTTGTTGCAATGTAGCATAAAAATTGACCAGATCTAGTATGTACATTTCTTTCCAAGACCGAAAAGTTGAAATCTCCAAGGAGTTCTGGTTCCTATAGTGGGAAGTTGTATTTGGAGATTATAATCTGGGCACTAACAGTGCTTATTGCCACTGGGGTTGGTCATTATTTCTAGGTCTTCTCACTAAGCAATGCAAGGAAAATTTTTGTTTTAAGTAGAATTCATTACAAGTTTAGATTGACACTTTGAATTCATATTGATGAGTGCAGAATTTTTATTTAACCTCTTTGATCTTAAATCTGAATCTCCTTTCCTCATGCCCAGAATCTGAGTTCTAATGATGCAGAATGACAGAATTAGTATATCAAATATTTCTCATTTGGTTTATCCCCAATATATCCACCATATTCTCAGAATAATAAAAATTTTCCACCTGCCATATGATTAGTGAAAATAGTGTAAGATTTTTATCCTTGTGGTTTACAAAATATTTTGTTCTTAGGATATAACATATAAGAGATTTCAGCCAAATAACTGTGTTTTAAGTCACTTTGAATCTGTTTGGTTATGCTACCAACTGACTTGCTTCATTTTATTTTTGTTTTTAAGATTGCTTTTTTACTTTAGTTTTTTATGATTATGTAAAATACTTCCATGGTCCATGTCAAATCTATAAAACAAGTCTAGTTTCTATCCCTGACTACTTTACCCTATTTCTCCCCATGGACCATGTGCAACTATTCTTTTCATTTTATGTTTTCTTTCCTGCCAGAACAAATTACCATAAATTTATTGGCTTTAAGACAGCACAAATTTTTTATCTGTAATCATGTAGGTTAAGAGTCTCACATGGTTCTCAGCAAAACTCAACATATCAGCAGAGCTGTGTAGATTTCTGGAGGCTCCATGGGAAAATCCATTTCCTTGCTTTTTGCCACAAATGGCTTTCAGAAGCCATACATGTTCCTTGCCTAGTGGCCTTTTTCCTCTGTCTTCAAAGTTGCAATGTTGTATCTCTCTGTCCATTCTTCATTAGTCACATCCCCATCTTCTGTGTCCATTTTGACCCATGAGATTACATTGGGCCTACCTGATTAAGCCAAGGCAATCTCCCATCTCAAGGCCCTTGATTTAATCACATCTGAAAAGTCCCTTTTGCCATGTAAAATAATATATTTTAGGTTCTAGGGATTAGGACCAGGACATATTTGGTGGAGAGACCATTATTTGGCCTGCCACAATTCCCTATTTTTTTTTAGATGAGTAGGTGCATACTTTACACATTTTCTCCACCCCACTCTTTGCATTTAACCATACATCCACTCCATAGGAGTATATAGATATATTTCCCCCTCCTCACTCTGTATAGCTGCATAGTATTAAGATATACATTAATGTATCCAACCAGCCCCTTACTAATGGACATTTGATTTTGTTTCTAGTTTTGCTATTATGAATATCCTACATTAATGGCCCTGTGCACTTATATTTTTGTATTTTACACTGTGCCTGTGGAATACATTCCTAAAAGTGAATTTCTGAATCAGAGTAAAATAAGTATGTACTTTTTCTAGAAACTCTAAGTTCCCTTCCAAATAGTTATATCATTTTGTATTCACACCATTAACGTATGAGAGTGCTCTGACATTTGGGTATACTGTTAAACTTTTGGATTTTTGCTAATCTCAGTACACTTTTAATTTCTATTTCTCTTATGAGTGATTTATGCTTCTTTTCATAGGATTAAGGAAAAATTTTAACTTCACTTTATGTGTGTTCTATGTTTGTATTTCCAACCAATTTTTCTATAGGATTTTTCTCTTCTTTTTCTTCATTTTTGAAAGCTCTTTATAAATTAGGATATTCCCTGTTCTGTGTTGTAAGTCGCAAATACTCTCCTAAGTTTGCTCTTATCTTTTCACTTTGCTTACTATATCTTTTGCTAGCTAAGAATTTTTATTTTATGTAATTAAACAAATCTATAATTTTCTTTATCGCTTCTGGGTTTTGTGTCATCCCAAGGTCATAAATGAATTCACCTTATTTTTTTTCTAATTTTTTTGGAAAAATTATATCTAAATATCTGAAACATTTGGTACTTATCCTAGTGAGACATGTATTCAAATTTACTTTTCCATATATTATCTAGTTATTCCATTTGGAAGTTCTTTAATTTCTCTGTGCCTCAGTTTTCTCAACTGTAAACTCAGTGTACTAATAGCATTACCTCATAGATTTGTTGTGTGGTTTAAATGAGATAAGGTATTTGTAACACTTTACCATGATGCCTAGCTCATGGTAAAGACTTAATAACTGTTGTCTGTGATGATGATGATGATGATGATGATGACATAAAAGATAATTCAGTGATTCGAACTCTTTATTCTCATCCAAGGTCAAGTTGCCCTTGATAATTAGTATAATTCTAAACTTTTACCCTGGTGGGATGTTGTGTTTTGTCTTATTCTTGAGATGCAGTACCTAGTCTTTTTGCTTGATTTGTTAACTGGGGTAGCCCAGAGCCCCAAGTCTCTGGTCTAGCCCCTTCTGAGTACCTAAATTCTCTTCTAGGGCAAGAGCCCTCCCTGTCTAATTGCTTCCAGTCCTCCTCCCTGAATTCATCAACTTCATGAACTGACTGATTCTCCTGATACTTACTACTCATCTGGATTTCTGATATCGACTCCCACTCATCATCTTTTTGGGCATTCTGTCTACTTGTTGGGAAATCCAAATGCTATGTGTAAAAATTCTGAGTACTCTTTCTCTCCTGGGTATCAGTTGCCATTGCTTTGGAAGCCAGGTTTTGCCTGCCAACCTCCTCTTTGGTGAACATGTAACTGATTCAGTCTTTCTCCTATCTTTCCATACTGAGGGTCAGGTTGAGATGTGTTGGGATGGATCAGCCAGTTACTGGGCATGTGGTTAGAACAAGGATTGTGTTCCAATGGGCTGAGTCTAAGAGAAGGGAGATTATACTATGGGTAAAGGACGTCCCTTACGACTCACTTAAAAACAAAGGATTAAAATAAACTAAATCCTATAGAAGAAAACCAAAACCAAGATAAAGGTCTGCAAAATCAAGAGTTCAAAGTTGTAAGAAGATGTGATTATTTATAATATCCAATTATATGATGTGTGGCTGCACCCTGTGGCTCAGTGGTTCATGATAGAGAAGATAGAGAAGAATTTTCCTTAATGTCTGTCTTACCTGATGACTAAGCTTGGTAAAAGCTTCACCATACACCCTCCATATTATCTGAAATTCCTGATTGTATCATAAGACAGGACAAATAGTGTGTTTCAGCCAGGAACTAATATCCAGCTTCTTTAAATATAGAAATGTCTTGCATAAAGTATAGGTTTACAGATCATTTGAGTAATCAGCTGCCTCTGCTTTATGATTTCAGGATTCCTTCAGAATTTCCTAACTTAAAACATTGTTTCCTTATACAGATTTTTTCTTTCTTTTTTTAATTTATTTTTTATTTTTTTAGGGAGAGAGAGAGAGAGCATATGCCTGCATGTGGGGAGAGGGTGGGGGAGAGGCAGAGGGAGAGGGAGAGAATCTTAAGCAGACTCCGCATTCAGTGCAGAGGGGCTTGATCTCACAGCCTTGAGATCATGATCCTGAGATCATGACCTGAGCTGAAATCAAGTCAGATAATGAGCCACCTAGGTGCCCCACACAGATCTCTTCTTAATGTTTGACTCTTCCATGTCTATTTGCCAAATACACATCCTACTTGAATGGTGACATCCCCATTCCTCTCCTTCCCTACTTCCATTGTCTTGATTGCTGTCAGAATATTGAAGATATAATTAACCTACTCTCCTAATTTAAACCCCAGTCAATGGCCCCCTCTGTTTTCAGAATTCTTTGGCCTGATCACAGAAATACATTTCTTCTCGATGTTTGTAGCAGATGAGATGTCACATTTATTTCTTCTTTAAATCAACTCACACCAATCTCTGAGCCTCTACTAACCAAGATTGTTGAAAAATTCAGTGTCCGTAAGTTTTCATACTTTTGGTTCATCTCATACTTTTAGTCTCCCATCTTGTACTGTAATAAGATTCTAGGAATTGAAGAGTTTAGGACACATGGGAAAAGAAGCCTCTGAATATCTATCTTCCTGGTCATGCTAAAGAAACTCATTGTCTAGGTCTCCATGGTCTGCTTAAGGACTAGTAACTCCATTTGCTCCACATTAAGCTTGGCCTCCAGGGCATTTGATGAGTTCTTAGAGCTTGGACCTAGCCCCCATATAGACATATTCATTTACCCCTATAGGAAATCCAGCCTATTGGCAAAACTGCAAATGATCTAGAAGACCCTACCTTCCATAGGAACTTCCATCCTTCTGTCTGCATTTTCTGTGGAAATTCTACCTGTCCCATCTACCCTAATGTCATGGAGTCAAGACCTGTGTGTGTGTGTGTGTGTCTGTGTCTGTGTGTGTCTGTGTGTGTCTGTGTCTGTGTCCTCAGGGCTGCCTACCTCATCTGAATGCCAAGTCTACTAATATCTTCCCATAGGACACAGTCTCCCGAATCAATAATACAAGATTCAATTGCCTGTTCTTTAGAGACAGAGGAGTAAACTCACTTTTCATATTTTAAGATAGTTTATTCTAACAAAACAAAAATGAATAAAACAAGTACAGAGTATTTCTGCATTCAATTATCAATAGCCAACGCTTCATAAAACCTAACATACTATTATAGGATGCATCATTACTTTAGGTACTAAAGTAAATGTGAAAAAGAATGCAAATTAAACTGTGAAAGGAAAAAAATGTCAATTAAACTGTGACATAATACTTTTTGTCACTTAGAATTCTTTTTTTTTTAAGATTTATTTATTCATTTGAGAGAGAGAGCTGGGGGGAGGAGCAGAGGGAGAGAATCTTTTAAGCAGACTCCCCATGCAGTGTGAAGCCCATGTGGAGCTTGATCTCACAACCCATGAGATCATGACCTGAGCTGAAACCAACTCACTGAGCCACCCAGGCACCTCTATCACTTAGAATTCTTAATTTTATTTATTGCAAGAATGTTTTTAGATTTACTTGCTTCTCTAACATCAAATGTAAGCCTTGCTGCTCTGTTCTTGTGCCTTTCTGCATAAACAATAATCCTTTTTTATTTCAACACTGAATTATGTGTAATCTTTTTAAAGATATTTTAATGGCATTAACTATACATGTTGAATATAATTCAACTGGAACCTGGAGCAACTATGATCAAGTTTGTATATATGCTGGCAATAACAACATTCTAAATGACAGTGACTACAAAATGCTATCATGTGAAAGATGAATGCCAAACTCAGGGATGTTAAAATGTAAAAAGCATATGCATCTTAGAATTGATAGAATACTATCTATCTACCTACCTATATCTATATATCTTACATCTACCTCTATAGCACATTTTTCCCTTCCTTGCACCAGTATTCCAGCCACATCAAACCACTGATGGTACTTTGTATATACAAGCTATGTTACCCTTTGTGCCTCTCTACATACAGTACCCACTTTCTGGAAGTCCTCATTCTCCTTCTCTTGCCTGTAAGCCCAATTTACTCATCTCTTAAATCAGAGCTTACATATTTAGTCGTTTGGAAAATTTCACTTCCCCACAAGCATCGTTCCCTCCCACATGCCCCCCTTGAATCTTGTACACATGTCTATTTCTGCACTAAAACAGGGGATTGGGAATTTTCTTTGCTCTACCAGAACTTTTTTTTTAAATTTTATTATGTTATGTTAATCACCATACATTACATCATTAGTTTTTGATGTAGTGTTCCATGACTCATTGTTTGCGTATAACACCCAGCGCTCCGTTCAGTACGTGCCCTCTTTAATACCCATCACCAGGCTAATCCATCCCCCCACCCCCCTCCCCTCTAGAACCCTCAGTTTGTTTCTCAGAGTCCATAGTCTCTCATGGTTCGTCTCCCCCTCCAATTCCCCCCCCTTCATTTCTCCCTACCAATACTTCTTAAGAAGAGTTGTATGCTTATATTTTGATTCCCTGATACCATGCATGGCATTGCTATGTAATGAGCAGTAAAAAAATCTTCAATAAAAGATTGGATAGTTTCTCAGATCACTGTCCTCCAACAAGAGGGATGCTTTTCACTCCAAAACTGGCCGTTAAAGGCAGTAGAGGGTGGCTGCGTTAAGGACAGATGAAGGTCCTGTGTAACAAGAGTGGGGAGAATCACAAGAAACTAAAGATAAATCTATAGACAAATATTTCAACTTGTTCAAGGTATACATGAGCTTATAGCATACTCTTAGGCCTGATTTCAGCAAAATTGTTTTTAATAGCTAAGCAATTACCATTCTGGGCATGCTTAGTGACCAGGATTAGGAAGAAGAAAGAAGTTATAGTGTGTAGTGAAATCTTAACAGTTAAGATCTTCTGTAAAACACAGTGTGTTTATAAATCTGATTTTCATGCATATTTTAATATCAGCTTCATTAATCTTATCTGGCCGTTTTTCTTGAACACCTGCTTGTTGTAAAAGAATTATTAATGAACAATGCATTTCTACATTCAAAAAAATGATGTTCTTTCAGATACTACATGTTTCAATGTTACTTTGCTATTTTTTAAAAGGTAGTATCAAATAAAACTTAAACAATATAAATGTGAAAGACCCCCTAGTTTATAATAAATATCCTGCATGCTGCTATGAATATCAGCTGACAGACCACTATTTATTTAAAATGTCCATTGACTGTGTTTTATCCTCTTTTGAAGGATCCAAGATGCTTATAATATCTGCTGTTAAGTCTGGGTGTCTCTTTTAAATGGAAATTGCATGGCACAGACCTCATCCAAAGGATCTGTTTGGATGAGATAAATTAAGTACAGAAGAGTTTACATTTCTAAGCTATTCTGTTCTGTTAGTGTGTACTAAATACGATAAGCTTAAGGAGAACCAAAGTAGATAGTATTTTTAATCTTCTGGCTATTTAAGTAGTAACTTACAGCCTGTGTTTTAGTTTCAGGCAGAAAGTAATATACAATATAGATTTAACTTCTATTTATCACCAAAATATCACATACACTATGCTGCCTCATTAAATTTAGTATATGGGGGGGAGATTGAGGAAACAATTTTTTGAGCACTATTGGTAAGTACTTGCATGCCAAGGATGAGTTAATGTATAGTATACAACTATTTTCGTTTTATGGTTTCTTTATTATATAGATGGTCAATTATATAGATAACTAAGTTGTTATATCCCTAAAATAAAGCCATTCATAAGCATGCAGTAAACATTTCATTTTTCTTCTACTCTGATATAAGCATAGTTGAGTTGAATTTAAAAGACATCAATTTAATACATATGTGACATCTAGGAAGTGGGAGAAATCTGCTGATTTACTAAAGTTTAAATATTGTATACCAATTACACAAAGAAACAGTTAATATAGTATTGTTGATACTGCAAGTCTGTCTAGAAACCCATGGAGAAATGTCAGTTACATTGAAGATGTGAGCATAAATCTCTGAGACTGCATAATTTTAATATGCAATTAATAAATAGCAACTATGCACAAAAGAATTTATATTAGGGTCTAATAAATTTATATAAAAATTAGGTACAAATGCAAAAGAGAATAGAGTGAAATAATTCAGTGAAAAAACTAAGTAAGTTTGCAAGCAGAGGACGGTGATAGAGAGAACCACTTCAATATATCATTATCCTCACCATTATTCTTTTGAGTTATATATGACAAATACATACAAAGGAATGGAAAAGGGAAGTAATAACAATCATACATTGTGTATTAAATTATTTAATAATATATGCTATAATGTAAAGACACTGCTAGTCTGTTCAGCCAGCTGTAACAGAATACCATAGACTGAGTGGCTTATAAATAACAGAAACTTACTTCTCACAGTTCTAGAGGCTGGAAAGTTCAAGATCAAGTCACTGGCAGATTCAGTGTCTGGTGCAAACTCACTTCCTAGTTCATGGAAGCTTGCCTTTTAGCAGGAGGTGCTAGGGAGCCCTGTGGGGTCTTTTTTATACAGCACTAATTCCATTCATAAGGGCCCTGTCCTCATGACCTAATCACCTCCCGAGGGCCCAACTGCTAAACATTATCTCATTGGAAATTAGAATTCAACAAATGAATTTTGGGGAGACACAAACATTCAGTCCATAGCAGACACAGAGGGTTACCATGTGCTCTGGTCCGTGTACCAGGTGACATGGAAGGCTCCCATCTTTGAGTGGGGCCCAGAACATAAAAAGGCACTGTAGCAGGTCCAGGCTGTGATATAATATGTTTTGCCATGTGGGCCATACAATTTTGGTGACCCTGTGGTGTTGGAGGTGTCATCAGTTGGAAAAGATGTAGTGTGAACTTCGGGCAAGCTCCAATGGAAGAATCCAATCTAAGCCCATGAGTTTCAGAGCAAGGCTGTGACATCTGCAGCAAAGAATGATATAGTTCTTGGCATGTTATTGGGCCCTGTAGAGATGGGATGCTTGACCATAAGACACAAAGTGGTCATGTATCTAGAATTTGCCATTATGAGTTGGGTTCAGTCAGGCCACCCAAGTCACAAAGTAAGATGGATTCAGATGGAAATGATATATTTGCAACTAACCCAAAGCTGGACTAGAAGTCATGAGTAAACTACATGAGCAGTTTGCCCAGACCTCCTTGTAGCCAATGACAATTGCACCAGTCCTCTCCCTCCATGTGAACCTATGGCCAGTTGGGTAGGTTCCATATAACTAGCTGAAAGAAGAGGAAAAAGCCTAAGCTTGGTTTATAGATGGGGGTTATTAGGTATGTGGGCCAAGCTAAAAATAGATGGCAGCTGTATTACAACCACATTCAGGACTGGTCCTTAGAGATAGCAGAAAGGAAAAACATTTTCAATGGCCAGAGCTATGAGCAGTGTACCTGATCACACACTGTTTGTAAAAGGAAGAATGGCTGAAGTGAAAATATATTCAGATTCCTAGAAGGTGGTCAAGGCCTAGTGATCTTTGGGGATCTAGAAGGAAAAGGACCAGAATATTGAAGACAAGGAAGTCTGGGATGGAATGATATGAATGAATGTATGGGAGTGGGTAATATGTGTGAACATTTTGTACTGCCCATTAATGCCCTACATGAAAGAGGCACTGAAAATGTGACTAAGCCAGTTGATCTTAGCCAACTTTACTTATTAGCCATCCCGAATTTGGAATAAGGGACACATTAACTTAGTGGTCACAGTGTCAGAGATGGAGGTTCTATATGAGTTGAGCAGCAGACTCGTACTTACCAAGGCCAATTCAGTTCCTGCTGCCTCTGACTGTCCAACCCGCCAGCAATAGAGAACAATACTTAGTCTCTGATATGGCACTACTGATCCAGGAGATCAGCTGGTCTTTTGGTGACGAGTTGACCATATCAGGCCTTTTCAGCCTGGAAGGACAGCAGTTTCTCTTGACAGAGATAGATAGCTATTCTGGGCATGGGCTTGCTTTCCCATCTGCAAAGCCTCAGCCGGCATCACTATCTGAGGGCTACGGAGAGCCCGATCTACAAGCATGAAATCCCACACAACATAGGAGTTGACTACAACACATATTTTGCAGCATAGGAAGTACAGATGTGGGCCTATAACCATGGTATATACTGGCTGTATCACATACTGCACTGCCCATAAGCAGACAACCTCACAGAATGAAAGAATGATCTAGAGGTAGAACTAAGCACCAGGTTGGAGGCAACACTCTAAAAGGATGATATACCTTTAAGATGCAGTATATGCATTAAGCCAGAGATCCTTATGTGGTACTGTATCTTATTAGGAAGATGATATGAGCCAGGGAACTAAGGGAGGGAAACACCATTGCTCTCAATGACTCACTGGGTAATTTTGTCTTTCTAATTTCTACAAGTCTGAGTTCTAGAGTGTTTGAGATCCTGGACTCCAAAAGGGGTTATGTTCTTTCCAGTGTACAAGGATCTCACTGAATACAAGTTGTGGCTAAGAACAAAGTACTCTGGAATTTTTGTGCCCAGGGATGAGTAAAGGAGTAGATGCATCACCATAGTGATACCCTAGTCAGAAGGAAAATGTTTGCTCTGCTTTTATACAGTGTAGACAAGAATAATACATGTGGAATGTAGGTGATCCACTTGAACACCTCCTCATACTTCTTGGTCCCATTGTAATTATAAATGGACACACACAGCAGCCATTGCCTAAGAAGAATATGATTATCAAGTATTCAGACTCACTTTCCCTACCCCCATGTATGGAGATTTTGGTCACACCACCTATAATGGGGGATTTATAATGGATAATGGATAATGGATGGAGGAGAAGAAGACAGCCAGTTCCAGACCCAACATCAACCACAGCAAAAAAGAGATTTAATTGGTTCCACTAACTTTCCTCTTCTGAGTGTTCCCTCAAGGAGAGAGGCCCACAGGAATCATGAAGGATCTGCTCTCCAACCCTGCATGGAGTAGATTTGTGTGGTACAAGAGAGTGACTCTGGCAACAATGAAAAATGCACATCTTGGATCTCCAACTATAGACAAAGTAATTGACCGACGGCCCAGCAGCTACACTTTGAAATCTATCATTGTCTCACCAAAGCTATATCTCCCATGGGCAGAGTGCAGTAGGTTATTAAGGTTACTTCCTGTTTCTGGAAGTTGTGAGATCCCTCTGATTGATGACTTTGGCTCAAGGACTCCACAGTGTGCCTTGTCAGACTTTCTTCAAACTTCACTTCAATCTAAGTGGCTTCCACTTCACCTCCCTTCCTTCCTTCCTTCTCTTCCCCACAGGGGCTTATCAGCATTGCAGTCTGACAGCTCTCCCTGCATCCCTTGCTCATTTTTCCTCATAAGCATTTTCCCTAATAAACCCCCTGCACATCTAATTCTGTCTTGATGTCTGCTTCTTGGAGGACTCAAATTAACAAAGGTCCTATTTCATATTATATTTAATAGAAGAAGAATTTCTAAAAATGAAAAAGATAACATTTTAAATTAAAATCTCATGGGATGGGTTAAATGGCAGGTTAGACATGGCTGAAAAGAGAATTAGTGTCCAGGAAGTTATGCCTAAAGCAATGCATATAATGAGGCACAGAGCACCAAGAGATGGAATATATAAGAAAAAATATAAGAGACATAAAGAATAGAATGAGAAGGGGGAATATGTATCTAATTAGAATTCCAGAAATAGATAATAGAGAAAATGAAGAAAAGGTAGTATTTGAAGAAGTCATTGATAATTTGCAAAATTTATAAAAGATATGAATTTTCAGAGAAGATACATTAAAGTCACAAAAAAGAAAGGATAGTTAGATTAAGAGCTGAGTTCTCATCAGCAACAATAAAAGCAAGAAACAATGTAATAATATTTTCCAAGCACTGAAAGAAAAAAACTGTCAACATAGAATTTTATAGTCAGTAAAACCACCTTTGAATAGCAAGTATAAAATTAAATCATTATCAGAGAAACAAAGACTAGGACTATTTACACTTTGAGACCATCTTAAAAAAAAAAAAAACCTTCTAAAATATTTATTTTAGGCCAAAGAAAATGATCCCAAAGGCAAAGTCAGAGAATCAAGAAAAAATGATGGGCAAAGAAAATGGCAAAGATATGTGTAAATCTAAACAAACGCTGACTGTATTTTTTTAAGATTTTATTTATTTATTTAAAAGACAGAGAGCAAGCAGGAGAGCAGAAAGAGACATCCAGACTCTGCTGAGCACAGAGGCCATTGCAAGGCTTGATCCCATGACCCTGAAATCCTGACCTGAACTGAAATCGAGAGTCAGAAGCTCAAAGGATTGAGCCACCCAGGTGCCCCAAAACAAACATTGACTGTATGTTTAAGTACAATGTTTAAGTGTGGAAATGGGGTTAAAAATGCAAGAGAACCAAAAGACTTATACAATGACATGTATGCTGGATGTAGGTGGGTGATCAAGCTAATCCATTTGAAAATCCTTATACTATTTGGTAGGAAGATTAAAGGTTTTGATTAATTTTATATTTCAGTAAGTATTCATGTTAGAATTTGAAGAATTCAAATTCTGGGGGGGGGGAATGTAATAGACTATGAAATTTCCTTACTATTATAAAGAAAATATGGAATAAAAAAATTAAAAACTCAATCTACATGAGAGTTTTTTTAAAAGAAAGTAAAGTAGAATAAATGGATACAAAAATACATCAGCAGAAACAAACCCAAATGCATCAGTAATTAGATATTATTTTGAGATACACGTGCATCTTATAAAACTCTGAGGGAAACAGACAAAAATTTCACAATAACGTGTCTTTAGGAATGACAATGTTGAGTACTACTATGGAACAGCACACAAAGAGCTTCAGATGTTATGGACAATGTTCTTTTTCTTGAGCTGGCTGGCTAACCGATGCAGAGATACTTCTCTCCCTCCCTCTCTGTGTCTCATTATATACAAATATACACATACATTTCACATACACTTATCTTCATGTGTTTCAAAAAATCCCATAACAAATTTTAACAGTGTAAAAACTGCAAATTAGAGAAGATTCAGAGAAAAATAATCATGGCAGAATTACCAGAATGCGGGCATCTCAGTTTATGAGGAAAACATTCAAAATTAGTGGAAAAAATATGATACTTCAACTCTTTTATTGTTCAAAATCTTTCTGAATTACTTGAAAACCACATGTCTAAAGAACTCATTAACATTCAATGTTCTCCTCTTTTCTCATTAGCCTGAAGTTCAGAATTAGTACAATGGTGGCTGACGGCTATCGAGCAAGTGAAAACAAACTCAAATATTGAAACTGAGAAGTGCAAATGCTCAGTGAGAGACAGTCATTTACATGAGGCATAAAGTGTTTCATTAACTTTTTAAGACAATCATCCAGAAAAATAAATATATACAATTAAGATATTCTCATGGAAAACTTGC
Source organism: Zalophus californianus (assembly GCF_009762305.2). NCBI lineage: Eukaryota > Metazoa > Chordata > Mammalia > Carnivora > Otariidae > Zalophus > Zalophus californianus. The sequence continues at coordinate 130,890,394 of NC_045598.1, forward strand.
AAACCTCCCAAATGAGTTACATAGACCTCAGCTGAAAATTTTAAATTGATAGATCTTTGTTGAAATTCAATAACCATTTCATAAAATGCTGGGAGAACAGTGTTAGACAATGGTTAAGCAATTTTCCTGGTAAATTCCATGAGATCTACCAAGTGGAAAGCTTCACTTTCTGTTCTCTGCCTTTTTACCGAAGGCAAAAGATATTTCCTTCCTGGGGCAATAATAGTTCTCCTGGTATACACATTAATCTGAGAACTCAGAAACTTTGATGAAGGATTCTGAATGCTAATTGTTGTGGGTGTAAAACGAAGTAATTTATGTGTCATAGCTAATTAAGATTACAGTATTTCAAGGCATTTAAAATTCAAGTTCAAAGAAATGTTAGTGCTTTGGTCTGATAGGTGGTGTCAAAGAGCCCCTGAGAGGGCTTCCTGCCTACAGCAATAGGCATGCAGTAGCTCATTCACCATATCCTATAATTAAAATAGAGTAACAGTCACCCTTACTTCTTTTGGGTACTAAAATTTGTTCAAAAATGTAGTCATCATTTGCTACAATTTTATCTAAAACTGAAAATTTCCGTGGTATTTATTTTGTTGGATTTTCATTAGGAAATGCCTTTGATTGATTTGAGCTATACTTCTGATATAGATGAAATATGAAATTACAAGCAGAAAGGAAGAGAAGGCAACCACACGGGAAAACAGTGCAGCTTTACCTACTGGAGGGCAGGGTATTCATTTCCAGGATCTAATGCTTCTACTCTGAAGTGGTAAATATACCATGACCATGTGAGCACATGTGCTCGGAAGGGCTAGGTACAAGCATACTTACAGCAGTAATATGCAGAATAGTAAAAAAAAAATGGAAATGACAAAAATATCCACTGACACCACAATGGTTAAATAGATTTGGCATTTTCATATAATGGAGAATTATGCAACATTGGGAATGAACAAATGACAACTATATGCAACATGAATTCCACAAGCAATACTGAGTGAAGGGTACCAGATACCAATAATACATTTTGTATGATTTCATTTATATTAAATTTAAAATAGGCAGACTAATCCATACTGCTTGAAGTAAGGATAATGGTTACTTTAAAGGACAGAAGACTGATTGAGCTGGCATGAAGCGTTCTAATAGAGTGGCAGGGTTGTATTTCTTGGCCAATACTTACTGAGTATTCATGGTTGTTCTCCTTAGACATTTTAAATTTCACTTGTGAAATGGAATTATGTCTACCTCAAGAGGTCACTGTAAGGATTAAATAACAATGTATGTAAAGGGAGGCACATCTGTTATCTGCTCAGACCATTGTAATTGTCATTGCTATTATTATCGGTGTTATGCTGGGCATACAATACATTTGAAAATGTATATAGTTAACCACAATCTTTGAAGTGCTTTAATTGAACTTCCATTTGATGTTATCCAATTCTCAAACACTGAGGTATTTCCTGGAAATACCGATGAAACTAGCTGCTTCATGGTTGTAAGGCTGTTGCTGAGGGCGTTGTTTATTATAGTATGCGTGTGCTCTTGATAAGGACCTACAGAAGACATTTCTATCCAGTCTCAACAGGAAAATAGTTGTAATTCTCCTGAGCAATAGATTCTGATTGTATCTAAATTTAACCTTACACATATTATGAATCTGGTAAATAAACATGTCTTTCTTCTTAACTCTCTATTTGGATACTAAAAATTTCAGACTGAAATCTGTGCTCTAACTTTAACAAATGCAGAGACAACACACATTTTCTGGATAAATTTCATTTTCCTTAGTTACTTGCTTTTATTTCATTTTTTTTAATTTTATTATGTTATGTTAGTCACCATACAATACATCATTAGTTTTTGATGTGGTGATCCACGATCCATTGTTTTTGTATAACACCCACTGCTCCATGCAGTACGTGCCCTCCTTAATACCCATCACCGGGCTAACCCATCCCCCCACCCCCCTCCCCCCTCCCCTCTAGAACCCTGTTTGTTTCCCGGATTCCATAGTCTCTCATGGTTCATCTCCCCCTCCGATTCCCCCCCTTCATTTTCCCCTTCCTTCTCCTAATATCCTCCACGCTATTCCTTATGTTCCACAAATAAGTGAAACCATATGATAATTGACTTTCTCCGCTTGACTTATTTCACTTAGCATAATCTCCTCCAGTCCCAACCATGTTGATGTAAAAGTTGGGTATTCATCCTTTCTGATGGCTGAGTAATATTCCATTGTATATATGGACCACACCTTCTTTATCCATTCATCTGTTGAAGGGCATCTCGGCTCTTTCCACAGTTTGGCTATTGCGGACATTGCTGCTATGAACATTGGGGTGCATATGGCCCTTCTTTTCACTACACTTTTTTCACTTTTCACTACCCTTCTTTTCACTACATCTGTGTCTTTGGGGTAAATACCCAGGAGTGCAATTGCTGGGTCATAGGGTAGCTCTATTTTTAAATTTTTGAGGAATCTCCACACTGTTTTCCAAAGTGGCTGTACCAACTTGCATTCCCACCAACAGTGTCAGAGGGTTCCCCTTTCTCCACAACCTCTCCAACATTTGTTGTTTCTTTCCCTGTCCATTTTTGCCATTCTAACTGGTGTAAGGTGGTATCTCAATGTGGTTTTGATTTGAATTTCCCTGATGGCTAATGATGATGAACATTTTTTCATGTGTCTGTTAGCCCTTTGTATGTCTTATTCAGAGAAGTGTCTTTTCATATCTTCTGCCCACTTTTTGACTTGATTATTTGTTTTTTGGGTGTTGAGTTTGAGAAGTTCTTTATAGATCTTGGATACCAGCCCTTTATCTGTAGTGTCATTTGCAAATATCTTCCCCCATTCTGTGGGTTGCCTCTTTGTTTTGTTGACTGTTTCCTTCGCTGTGCAGAAGCTTTTTATCTTGATGAAGTCCCAAAAGTTCATTTTTGCTTTTGTTTCACTAGCTTTTGGAGATGTATCTTGAAAGAACTTGCTGTGGCAAATGTCAAAGAGGTTACTGCCTATGTTCTCCTCTAAGATTTTGATGGATTCCTGTCTCACATTGAGGTCTTTCATCCATTTTGAGTTTATCTTTGTGTATGGTGTTAGAGAATGGTTGAGTTTCATTCTTCTGCATGTGGCTGTCCAATTTTCCCAGCACCATTTATTGAAGAGACTGTCTTTTTTCCATTGCATGTTTTTTCCTGCTTTGTCAAAGATTATTTGACCATAGAGTTGAGGGTCCATATCTGGGTTCTCTATTCTGTTCCATTGGTCTATATGTCTGTTTTTGAGCCAGTACCGTGCTGTCTTGGTAATCACAGCTTTGTAATATAGCTTGAAATCGGGCAACATGATGCCCCCAGCTTTGTTTTTCTTCTTCAACATTTCCTTGGCAATTCGGGGTCTTTTCTGATTCCATACAAATTTTAGGATTGTTTGTTCCAGCACTTTGAAAAATGTCATTGAAATTTTGATCGGGATGGCATTGAAGGTGTAGATTGCTCTGGGTAGCATAGACGCTTTAACAATGTTTATCCTTCCGATTCATGAGCATGGAATATTTTTCCATCTTTTTGTGTCTTCTTCAATTTCTTTCATGAGTGTTCTGTAGTTCCTAGAGTATAGATCCTTTACCTCTTTGGTTAGGTTTATTCCGAGGTACCTTATGGTTTTGGGTGCTATTGTAAATGGAATCATTTCTCTAATTTCTCTTTCTACAGTTGCATTGTTAGTGTATAAGAAAGCAACTGATTTCTGTGCATTGATTTTGTATCCTGCCACATTACTGAATTGCTGTATGAGTTCTAGTAATTTGGGGGTGGAGTCTTTTGGGTTTTCCACATAAAGTATCTTGTCTTCTGCAAAAAGAGAGAGTTTGACTTCTTCTTTGCCAGTTTGAATACGTCTTATTTCTTTTTGTTGTCTGATTGCTGTTGCTAGGACTTCTAGTACTACGTTGAACAATAGTGGTGAGAGTGGGCATCCTTGATGTGTTCCTGATCTTAAGGGAAAGGCTCTCAGCCTTTCCTCATTGAGGATGATATTTGCTGTGGGTTTTTCATAGATGGATTTTTTGAACTTGAGGATTGTTCCCTCTATCCCTATACTCTGAAGAGTTTTAATCAGGAAAGGATGTTGTTTTTTGTCAAATGCTTTTTCTGCGTCAATTGAGAGGACCATATGGTTCTTCTCCCTCCTCTTATTTATGTGATCTATCACATTGATTAATTTTCGAATGTTGAACCACCCTTGCATCCTGGGGATAAATCCCACTTGGTCGTGGGGGATGATCCTTTTAATGTATTGTTGGATCCTATTAGCGAGGATTTTGTTGAGGATTTTGGAATCCATATTCATCAGGGATATCAGTCTGAAATTCTCCTTTTTGATGGGGTCTTTGCCTGGTTTGGGGATTAAGGTCATGCTGGCCTCATAGAATGAGTTTAGGTTTCCTTCTCTGTCTATTTTTTGAAACAGCTTCAGTAGAATAGGTATTATTTCTTCTTTGAATGTTTGGTAGAATTCCCCAGGGAATCCATCAGGCCCTGGACTCTTGTTTTTTGGGAGGTTTTTGATCACTGTTTCAATCTCGTTACTGGTTATTGGCCTATTCAGATTGTCAGTTTCTTCCTGTTTCAGTCTTGGCAGCTTATAGGTTTCCAGGAAGGCATCCATTTCATCCAGATTGCTCAGTTTATTGGCATATAGTTGTTGATAATAATTTCTAATAATTGTTTCTATTTCCTTGGTGTTAGTCGTGATCTCTCCCCTTTCATTCATAATTTTATTAATTTGGGTCCTTTCTCTTTTCTTTTGGATAAGTCTGGCCAGTGGTTTATTGATCTTATTAATTCTTTCAAGGAACCAACTTCTAGTTTCATTGATCCGATCTACCGTGTTTCTGGTTTCTAATTCATTGATCTCTGCTCTAATCTTAATTATTTCTCTTCTAATGCATGGCTTAGGCATTGTTTGTTGCTTTTTCTCTAGTTCTTTAAGGTGTAGAGTTAGTTGGTGAATTCAGGATTTTTCCATTTTTTTGAGTGAGGCTTGGATGGCTATGAATTTCCCACTTAGGACCGCCTTTGCGGTGTCCCATAGGTTTGGGACTGATGTGTTTTCGTTCTCATTGATTTCCATGAATTGTTTAAGTTCTTCTTTGATTTCCTGGTTGACCCAAACATTCTTGAGCAGAGTGACCTTTAGCTTCCAAGTGTTTGAATTTCTGCCAATTTTTTTCTTGTGATTGAGTTCCAGTTTTAAAGCTTTGTGGTCTGAGAATATGCAGGAAATAATCTCAATCTTTTGGTATCGGTTGAGACCTGATTTGTGACCCAGTATGTGGTCTATTCTGGAGAAAGTTCCATGTGCACTCGAGAAGAATGAGTATTCTGTTGTTTTATGGTGGAATGTTCTGATATCTATGAGGTCCATCTGGTCCAGAGTCATTCAAAGCTCTTGTTTCCTTGTTGATTTTCTGCTTAGATGATCTGTCCATTGCTGAGAGTGGAGTATTGAGGTCTGCTACAATTAACCTATTGTTATCTATATGACTCTTTATTTTGGTTAACAGTTGGCTTATGTAGATGGCTGCTCCCATGTTGGGGGCATAGATATTTACAATTGTTAGATCTTCTTGTTGGATAGACCCTTTAAGAATGATATAGTGTCCTTCTGTATGTCTAACTACAGACTTTAGTTTAAAATCTAATTTGTCTGATATAAGAATTGCTACCCCAGCTTTCTTTTGAGGTCTGCTGGCATGGAAGATGGATCTCCAGCCCTTTACTTTCAGTCTGGATGTATCTTTAGGTTCAAAATGAGTCTCTTGTAGACAGCATATGGATGGGTCTTATCTTTTTATCCAATCTGCAACCCTGTGCCATTTTACGGGAGCATTTAGGCCATTCACGTTGAGAGTGATTATTGAAAGATGTGAATTAATTATCATCATGTTGCTTGTGAAGACATTGTTTTTATAGATTGTCCCTGTAAATTTCTGTTGTATATCACTCTTGGGGTCTTTCTCCTTTTATAGCACCCCCTTTAATATTTCTTGCAGGGCGGCTTAGTGGTCACATATTCTTTCAGTTTCTGCCTGTCTTGGAAGCTCTGCATCTCTCCATACATTCTAAATGACAGCCTTGCCGGATAAAGTATTCTTGGCTGCATGTTCTTCTCGTTCAGTACCCTGAATATGTCTTGCCAGGCCTTTCTGGCTTGCCAGGTCTCTGTGGATAGGTCTGACGTTATTCTGATGTTCCTCCCTCTGTAGGTAAGGAATCTCTTCCCCCTAACTGCCCCTAAGATGGTTTCCTTGGTTCTAAGATTTGCAAGTTTTACTATTACATACCTGGGTGTTGGCCTGTTTTCCTTGATCTTGGGAGGGATCCTCTCTGCCTCTAGGATGCGAATGTTTGTTTCATTCCCCAGATTAGGGAAGTTCTCAGCTACGATTTGCTCAAATACATCTTCTAGTCCTCTCTGTCTCTCCACTCCCTCCGGGATTCCAACTATTCTGACATTGGAATGCTTCATGGTGTCACTTATTTCTCTGATTCTATTTTCATGGATTCTGAGTTGTTTTTCCCTGGCCTCCTCTGTTCCCTTTTTATCTATTATATTGTCTTCCAGGTCGCTTATTCATTCTTCTGCCTCAGTTACCCTAGCTGTTAGATTATCTAGATTGGATTGGATCTCATTGATAGCATTTTTAAGTTCTGCCAATTCAGCTTTCATTTCTGCCCTTAGAGACTCTATGTTGCCATTAATTGATTTCTCCATTCTAGCCATTGTCTTCACAATTGCTACCCTGAATTCCATCTCCGACATCTTGGTTATATTTGAATCTATTTGTAAATCTGCAGCATAAGTCATAATCTCTGAGCCTTTTCTATTTTGGGGGCTCCTCCTCCTAGTCATTCTGTTGATGGGTGTTTGAGGGAATGTATAGAGTCCAAATTATTGACCAGAACCGAAGCAAGATGCACCTGTTTTCTTGGGACCTTAGGGTTGCTGGCCTCTTGTTTTCCCAGCCTGTCTTCTGGGGGAGGGGCCTGCCGCGCTGTTACTCAGGCAACCCTGTTTGGGTGGAGTTGCCCTGCCCCCCTGTGGCGGGGGATGGGCTCAGCGGGAATCAGTTTTGGGGGCTTTTGTTCTCTGGCGGCTTTCCCTGGCGGCTTTCCGCGTCTCTTCCGAGAGTCAGAGTAGAAGAGACCGTTTCCAACCCTCTGCCTCAGAGCAGAGAGATCTCAGTCTGTTCTTCAGTGAGCTCTCCAGGCCACACTGTCTCCTTTTCTGTCCATGCTGCTATAAACTGCAGCGTCCTGGGTTGTGCATCCCTCTGCAGCGCCCCCCGTCCTGCCTCCAGGTCGGAGCCCGTCTCTGCCCTTTGTGCTTCTAAAACCACCAGCCACCCCCAGTTCGCAGGCGTGACCCCACGGCTCTGGGTTTCTGCCCCGGGGGTTGCCCTAAAGTCCTTTCCCCGCCGCGACGGGTCTGCGAGTCTGTGCCCAGTCCCCAGCGCAAGAGGCTGTCACTCACAGGCAGTGTAGGATCCCCACGGCCAGGCTCCCTCCCGCTGTGGTTTATCCTCCGATATCTGCCCGCAGAATCATGGCTCCCTGCTTAGTACCTCGAAACCAACCACCTGCGATATTCTGTTTGTAGAGATCCAGATCTTCTTACATCTCAGGCTGGTTTCGTGGGTGCTCAGAGTGGTCTGGTAGATATCCAGCTCAATTCCGGGGACCAGTTGAAATAGGGTCCCCTACTCCTCCACCATCTTTCCTTCCTCCCATCGCTTTTATTTCATTTTCATACAAGCTATCTTAAATACTTTTGGGAGTTAGAGGAAGATATAAATAAATAAATGAAGAGCCAACAAATGACATCATGTTGAATTCAGTTATGGAAATATCTGCCAAGATGGTGGTAATTAACATAGTTGACACTCCATTAAAAATGTGTTGAATAAATTACTAAAAGAATGACTTGGTATTTGGGGATGATTCCATAAAGTATAGGAAACTTCTTTAAAAGCAAGGTTTGGGGAAAATAAAAGCCTGTGGTATGAAAAATGGACTGGAAGGGACTGAAATGGAGAGACAGTAGGAAGGAAAATGGAGTTAAAGCCTGGATGGCACTGTGATCAACAGAACATCCAATACAGAGCACTCCAGAAGTACTGAGCAGTGTTTGTTGATGATAGTCATGGGGGACCACGGTGATAGCAGTAAAAATGGAGAATAAGGGGGAAATTCAAATGGAAGGATAGTCCCGGTGACAAATTATGCAGAAAGTACAAAAAATGAGAAATCAGTAGTGAATTCAAGATTGTTTTAGGCTTAGGATAAGTGTGAGAGTTTGAGGGTCAGCAGGCTAAAGAATAGTCATCAGTTTATAAGATACATGTAGATATCTAGGAAACTAATTCACTTCTCTAGTATAAATCATTTATAAACTTAGAATTTGTGAATTCTGACACCTTAGGCTTCATATTTCATACATTAAATCACTGGAATGTAAGATTGCTCTTTTGGGTTGGGTATAAGCAAAGACCAGGTCAGTTAGGACTGACTAATGGATGGGGCAAAAGGAAAAAAAAATTCCATATGATTTTAGTACTTTAAAAACAAGACTATATATAAAAGCTTGGCTTATTTTAGAAAAATCCATAAAACCATTGTTGAAATGATCTATATACATATATTAATTTATCCAAAACTATATGTTAGAATAAAATACATGCAAGATGCAATGGTGGACAAGATGAGCATGGTATTTGGCTTATCAAAGCTTTTATTTGGGGAAGACAAGCCTAAATATATATATACATCTATATATACATATACACACATATGAAAATATATATAATTTATATGTATATGAAAATAATTTATAATTTCTAGAAAAGTATTTGAAGTTACTGATAAAATGGCTTCCTTTCTTTCTTATGCCATAAGAAAATATCTCCCACAAAAATACAAGTGGCTCTCTCTTCACAACTTTTTGTGTGGATTTAGAATCACATTACTATTCACAAAGCAGCATTACTAAAATAATGAAGACTTCTTCCTTATTGATTTTTCTGAAAACCACCTTCTTTATTTCATCTACACTTCATCTATAATTGGGAAAGGGGAACTACTGAATTGATAAATTTCACAAGGGGGGAATATATCTTGAATATGAAGTGTTATTACTGTTGACAGCCCAATAAAAGAGACACAATGGAAGAATTTATGGGAGTTCTTGAAATTGGCTGAAGCAATTTTCAACACGCTGTATTTCATTCTCGGATGAAACTGAAGCTATATTTCTTATACCCTTTTTTTTTTTTTAGAAGTCAACCTATAACAGGTAGTAGATATTTTCCAAAATACACGTGGCATTATCCAATTCCATTAACTTCTTAAAACTGAAGTATTTGAGTATTGAGACTTCTAATTGGGATGTCTAGCCACTGAATAATTCTAATAGGCTTATTTCACAGAGTAGGAGCCTGACCGTAAACATTCCACAGTCGCTTAAATGCCTTATGTTTTCAAACTGCCTGTGGAGGTTACCTGGTAGTTATACCCTTAGTTGGGTACCATGTGTTTGCTGGGCAAAGAAGGAAACTTTACCTAAATGACCTTGACACATCCATCATCTGCTCTACTTTTCAGTTTTCCTACCTTCCATTTGATTTTTGCATCTTTTTTCCCCTGTAAGGCAGGTTCTCAGAAAAAGCTAGAGTCATTTCCCTTAGCCTTAACAGCAAAGGAACCCTTATCTTCCTTTGCTTGAAACATGTGTATCAATCAATTCTTTCATTCAGCACATCTGAGGTGGCAGGGCAAGAACTGCAGTCCGAGGTAGAGATTTTGAGGATGTATTTTTAAGTACATTACCTTCACATTGAAGGTGAAAGAGCCAAGTTTAAGTGAATTTACCAGAGCGGAGCTGGGCTGAGAACTCAGAAATGATAGATTCTAGCCCACCAACAATGAGTGTTGGCCTCTCAATTCCTAATTTTCTACATTCTGTATTTTTCCCACCTACATGCGTTATCTTTATTTTTCTCTACATATCATCATCCTAGCTGATGTCAACTGAGGTCAAATTGGGTCAAGAGTACCCAGGAAGTTGAGAGGATGACCCTAATGTTCTGAGTGCAAAACAAATCGTTGTGTTCTTTCTAGCTTAAAAAATGACCTGAGATATACTACTCAATTTTAAACTCTTTTAGTATATATTTTTATGTTTTACTTTATTTTTGAAAACATCAAAATATTCCTCAGAGATATTTTTCGGGACACAACTTTTCCTCTGAAAAAAAGTCCTCCTGAAATTATAACAAGAATTGGATGATTTAGGGAAATTGCAGTGTGTTTTCTTTTCATGGGTGGTACCCTTCCTGCCTGTTATTCCTGCAAATACCTCAAACACACCCCAAAAGCATGTGTATCACCCTGTCTGTTGTTCACACATACGGTATATTGAACAATTGTTTGCTCGGTCTTGTAAAGGAAATACCCAACTGTCTCCTTTACAGAGAGGCTGTCCTTCAGTTATTAGGACTGATTTTTATCCATGTCATTTTCACACTTGGGCAGTTTTGATGAGGCTACACTGACCACAGAATAAAATTCAAATTTGGCTCCTACCGCTGCATCTGCTTCTGTCTGCCTTCACCTTCCACCACAGGTGACGGAATCACATGCCATCGGATTTGTTAGGCAGCGCACCTGGATGAAGTGGTCCAGAAAATGGATACCTGCGTATTGCTTGAGTGATGGCTGGAAAAAGCGCCTGTCTCCAAGTGGTGGTCACTGGCTCAGTTCCATCTATTATTGCCTTGTTGGGAGGCAGGTCCAATGTTGCTAGATCCTCTAGTTTTCTTTAAGAAAAGGCAGAAGGATGGTTATTTTAATTTTGAAATATCCTGATCTCTTTCTAACATCTGGCAGGGCATTTTTATTCACTCTGTTGGCCATGTTGGTGAACCATTTTTCCCATACTGGGGCTGGCAGCTTGAGACCTGCAGAGCTATGCTCCAGCAACCCTGAGTACTTGGAGTTTGTTGTCACACCTCATAGCTTTAGCTCACGTTGTTGTCTCTCCCTGCAATGCCTTCTTCTACTTAGCCACTTGACAAGGCCCTGTGCATCCCTTCTTCAACACCGACTCACAGTCAACTGGGGGCAAACAAGCCTTTCCCAATCTCCCGCCCCATCTGATCTCCAACAGCCCAGCAGAACTATTCCTTTTGCAACAAGTCACTTAATATCGTTCATACAATAGGAGAGGTACTGCATATACTTAGCTGTGACCATTATTCACCCCCTCCACTAGTAGGTGCTTGCTCTGCTGAAAGCACATCAACTAACACTCCCCTTTTCCATCACCCTATTCTTTTGGTGCAGAATCTGAGGCATAGAGGTGATGAGATGTTAACCCGTTTTATCCAAAGACACATAGCAAGTTAGTGCTAGAAGTGGCTGTAGAGGTTTAACTTCCTAGCCTTGGGTGTAGCAAAGTGTCCTCCAGACAACTTCTTTGTTTCTTTTCTCTTAAATGAGGGTGCCAACTTCTTATCAGCACACGCTCTACACACACAATATGCATGCACATACAAAACACACACACACGTGAATGTTTTTAAAAATTAGGGATCAGCCACTCTTTCCAGATTTTAATTTAACTTTTAATTGTTTTATTTTGCATTCTAAATTTTGGGGTGGAGTTCACTCAGGCTTCAGTCAGGGGACACAGAAACCAAAAGCCTTGGTATGGAGCCCTCCACTGGCCCGTCCTTGTTGAGATCCTCCTCTGGCTCTCAGACCCCTCATGACAACCCTATACAGGTTTACTTTATCTCTCAACCTTCCATATTCCAGCACTTTCCTGACCTCTGCTGCCCCCCACCCTGCCTCACTGCCCACATCACCATTCCCTTACCCTTGTGACTCAGTCCTTCAATCTCCTCCAGAGGACCATGGCTGTGATCGACTATGGGAATGAGAGGTTGTTCCTGCTCCTTACAAATATATGTACTATAGCAGGGCCTTCTGCAAGCCATGTCCAAAAGTAAAGGAGCAGCCCATACACACTAAGAATTTTTGTCACACAGACAAACAGCGATCTGAGGCTTCTGACACCAGCCACACTCTATCCAGCTATTTCCCATACTATGTCATATTCTGAAATAAAGTCAGGTGATATGTCAGCCAGGGCTGCCATAACAAGATACCACAGACAGGGTGTCTTAACAGAAATTCATTTCCTCACAATCTTGGAAGCTAAAAGTCCAAGATCAAGGTGTCAGCAGGGTTGGTTTCTTCTGAGGCCATTCTCTCTTTGGTGTGAAGATCTGTCTTGTGTCTTCACACAGTCTCCCCTGCGTACCTTCGTAGTTGTCCTAATCAACTCTTCTTATAAGAACACTAGTCATGATGGATTAGGGCCCATTCTAATGATCTCATTTTAACTTAAATACTCCTTTAAAGACCAATCTCCAAATACAGTGAATTTGGTAGGAGGGATATAACTCAGCCCATAAGAAATGGGATGGCCAAATTCTCAAATTCATCCACTTCTCTTGTATTACACTTCATGTCAGAGTAATTTGGTTGGTGACTAAAAAGGGAGTTGGGTCACTTGGTGAGGAGATCTATTTCATTTAACTTTGTGGCACCAGGCACAGACACACAAATGCCTGAGAAACTGTTCTGCTCCTTCCAAGCCATGTTCGATGGGACCAAACCCACTGGGCTAGCTTATAGAGCTAATGGCAATGGAACACGGTGTATATTTGTTTTACATCATGGAACTTCGCTAAAACATTTGCTCTAGAATAAAACAGTACAAAAATAACTTACCAATACAAGTTTGTGCTACCACAATTCTTTTTGATATGGCGCTGTGGGCGTCTGTGTTCTAGAATCTACACTAGTTTCAGCTCTACAGAATAATCCCTCCACAAAACTCTGCTTTAAAAAAATCTTTTTCTAAAAAGTATTTGGTATTGCTATTGTCTAAAACTATTTTCCTTTATGTTTTTAAATCTTAAAATGTTTACCTAATTATATTTGTATTATTAACAATAAAACCTTAAGTAGCCCATTTGGATTCCCCCCTTAAGGATCCTTATGATGACTTTTGAGAATGTTAATTTCTATACTCAGTAATCTTTATGACTAAAGAAAACAATTTGATTAGCATGATCATTTACCTTTTCTGCAGTGGTTTAGTAAAAAATTGATACAGTTTTTCCTTGACTTCCTCCAACCTTGATCTCTAAGTCAAAACCATTTATGATTTAATAACCAATGAGATGTTATATTAATGAGAAACCAGTGAAGTCCCTTTATTAAGATAAATGCAAATGTAGCATGATCTCCTCCAGGTAAAAGATACAGACTCACATGCCTGGAAGACGAATCAAAACACATCAAAACCTTAAGACTGCTTAAGTCTGGGTGGCAAGAACTAAAATTAATTTTAATTTTCTTCAATTATTCCTTTCTATATTTTCAATACAATGGTATGTTTTAATTTTATAATTAGAAAAAACAGGAAAATTTGTTTTTAGAACAGAATAAAAATATATACATTGTCAGTCTAACTTTTAATGGTCATATCAAGTTAACTATTTAACATATTCCTCTATGGTCTACTTGTTTTTTAAAGTGGCAAGACTTTATATGACCTTAAAATGGTTAAACTAAATTCTATTATAATCAAGATTAAATGACATTTAAACACAAACATACATATATGAGGCAATTGTGAAAAAATAAAATGTACCCACAAGACCCCTACAGACTTTCATACTTTGCACACAGGCAACTGTACTCTGGTTCAAAGAGAATTGCTTCAGGGCATGTTTTATGATTCCTTGTCAACAAATTATACTTACTAGATTTATAGGCTGAAGCCCCAGTTTTTCATTTTAAAACATGGATAATAAGATCTATCTCTTCCCTTTACCCCATGTCTGTTAGAGCCACACCAGCTCTTAGAGAAAAAAACACAAGTTTCTAGAACACTGTCTAATAGAGTTAGAAAATATTTATTTTATGTAGAGCTGACATGAGGGTAAGAAAATGTTTTCAATGTATGGAAGAATCCTGAAAATATAGTCATGTTCATTCATTTATTCAATAAACATTTTTGAGGACTAAGTGCCAGACACAGTCATAAGCCCTGGGACTATGATGAGAAATAAGACAAGGTTCTTACCCTTGCGGGGTTTACAATTTAGCAGACAAGGTAGACAAATAAAAAAATCAACAACAGGTAATATAATTATATCATAATTGTTGTGTTAATTCAAACAATAGCATAATCACATAATTGTTTTACAATTAACTACAAAAAGTAATAGTACTCAGTTCTATGAAGGAAATTGGGTACTGGGATATAAAACAACAGAAGGAACCTATTTAAGATAAAGATTATGCTGAGCATAGTTATTTGTAGGTCTTATATAGGTTCGGGTAGTTGTATTTTGCCCTTTAAAGGTGGGGACTGAATAGTCAATGAGATATTCTAATGACACAAAATTAGCTGCAGTAAGAAGTACTAATTACTAATTACCTAGAAAGAAGTACTTTTTAGTATCAGGGACATTTTGTTTCTCTAGGTTTAGCTCATCTTTAATCACATACATACACACAATCATTTTACTTTCAAAGTTTCTGCAGCATCTTTGACTTTGTTGGAAATCTTAGAAAATTGCTGAACCTTTACTCAGCCCCTACAGAGCCATTATAAACCCATTTTGTGAAAGTAACAAGTAGAAGGATGGGTGGAAAAAAGAAAAACACATTTTGTCACTCGTGAAATATGCCCAGATCCAACCTTCACTAACCCCATTGTGTAAAACATTCAGAATATTACTGAGAGAAAGCTTACAAGTGTAAATATACTTATTCTCAATGAAATCAACACCATCCAACTGATTTGTAACTATTCCCTTAATGCTGCTATAAACTTTATTGCAGTGAAAACACTGGTTCTACAGATTGCTTTCCTCTTCCTCAGGATGTGTTTGACCTTTGTGGCATTGCCACTATAAATCTCATGGCCCAACAACCCCTTGTCTGCAAGTGATTTCAAGCACTATCATAAAAATGAAACAGACAGACTTAATTTGAGTTCCAGACTTGAGGAAACTCAACTAAAATATTAGCATAATTTTGCTGAGGACAGAGGAAATTGTTAAAATATGTGTATTAGAGAGTGTCTGCAATTCAATCCATCTTTTTTCTGGCTCTTGGGTGCCACCCAGTGATTAACTTAGTGGCAGGTTTCCGAAGGGGTCTGTGGTCCACAGTCGGCCACTGATCTCAGGAAAGTGGGCCAAGGATGCTAAGAGTAGTGAGGGCTGAAGTCTTAAATTAAATGTAGGAAGAAAACAACGTATCTGTTTAGAGATCTTTGTCCCATCCACAAAAACCTGGCCACTGATGATGTGTTCCTTCCAGACATCCAGACATTACAAATAATCCCATCTGTGAATAAGGAAAATCAGATCTTCAAAAGACAGCTGGGGTCCCCAGGCACATGGTGGAGAAGAACAGCAAGGAAGTAACAAGGACCATTCAGCCTCCTCTTTCTTAATCCTCTTTCTCTGTTCCATCCCACACTATCTAGTCCCTTTCCCCAGTTCCATTCTGAGACAGAGCTTGGGAGACTCCATAACTACAAAGACAGGAGCTGATCAATCAGGCAATTATTTTTATCTCTCAAACTCACTAAACTATTTCTTATCCATAAGATTCATAAAGGTGGGTCTATGATAACACCTCTCTTAGCCTCACAGTTTACAAAACTTAATAGTTATCCAGTGTTGTTGTTGTGTGTTTAAACTAGATTCTCTCTTTTTCTCTTAATAATATTTGTGACACATATAATACATTTTATATCAAGGACTTAGGGCATTTTTTGAAGGTGAAGCAATATGTCCTCAATTTAATGGGCCTTCTGTTTTTCTCTAGAAAAATATAATGAGCTTACAAATAGTAGTTCTCTATATATTACATATTTTTAAAATTTTATATATTACATACTTATATTATTATAGATTACATATATTATAATTTTATATTGATTGTATATATTTTACATCCATATCTAATGTGGGATATTATCTACTTTAGTTTGTCATTTGTCTAGTCTCTCCTATACTAACTTCTTTTTTTTTAAAGATTTTATTTATTTGACAGAGAGAGGCACAGCGAGAGCGGGAACACAAGCAGGGGGAGTGGGAGAGGGAGAAGCAGGCTTCCCGCGGAGCAGGGAGCCCCAATGAGGGGCTCAATCCCAGGACCCCGGGATCATGACCTGAGCTGAAGGCAGATGCGTAACGACTGAGCCACCCAGGCAGCCCTCTCCTATACTAACTTCTTAAAGGCCCACATAGGCCACGCTGGGCACAGGGGCAGATCCTGCGCAGAAGGATGAACATGAGGACATGAGTCCTCAGGCCATTGTTTTCTTCTACTCAGCTGCCCTCATTGTGGTTTCTGGGGGAAGTAGAATCGGAGGACAGACAGCTGAGAAAGAAAAAGGAACTATATGCTCCAGGGGACTAGGAAGGTCCCTAAGAAGGGTATACAGAAAAAGCCAACCAGAATCTGGAATGGGAAATGGCACGTGCATCAGTCCCGCAGTCTCCATAGGCATACTGACTCTAAAACCCACTTTGTTCAGAATTTTCTCCTCCTCTACCTTCTCGGCCCTTCCGTCCTAAGCTCTGTCCTGGAGGTACAATTTGGCTGAATAAAGCAAAGGGGTGGCGGTGGTAGGTCCAGATGTTGACCTGAGGCAGGAGGGAACAACAGGACCTCATCTACAGGAGATCCTAGCTCCTAGGATCTAGGGACCACCAAGATGTCCATGAGCTAAAGAAGTAGAAGACACCGGGCAAACTGGGGACAGACACAAAGAAATTAGGCTCAGAAGGAATCTTTAGATGAAACCCACAGGATCTGGAGTGGTCTTTCTTTCAATCCCACGAGATTTGAAGGGATGGGGCAGGGGTGCGGGTCTTCTCAGGCAAGGCTCAGCCCTACCTGCCTTTTTCTCCTGGTAGCTGTCCTGATACCTCGAGGAGGAAAGAGGAAAAGGGAGGGAGCCATGTTCCCAGACCCTCTCAGTTACATGTTCCCTTCTCACAAGGAAGCTATTTTGCCAAAAACAAATACATTGATGATTAGGCCTTCACACTGACCCACAAAGAGAGTCATGAGACCCATCCTGATTCTAATTTCTCAGAGGGGTATCACAATAGGAGGAAGATGAAACTGCTTGTAATGAGATAATACCCTTTGGCCAATTTTAGTCATTTATGGACTGTTTACATATGAGAGTCCCTGTACCTATGTCATCTAAAACTTAGAATCTCTAAATACATATCATCATCATCATCATCCTTTAGTTGTATAAATACTCTGAGGCAGAGTATTTGCCCAAGTTCATGTTGTTGGTAACTAGCAGGTAGAATTTGTCTTCTGGCAATTTGACCCCCACAGACTTTTAGTAGCTCATCATTTGATACAATAACCTAAAATATCATATATTATAAGCTTTAAAAAACTTGCAAATAAAAATTATTCAAGTCTTGATGTGGACTAAACTAACCTAGTCTCAATATGGATTAAATAAATATTAAATAACTTAATTTCCATTATTTAACACCATTATTACATCATTATTTTTGGAAATGCATTCTGACTTTGTATCAAATTACGAATATAATTTTGACACACAACCAGCTGGTAAGTTGGGTATTAACTATGAACATACTTTACCGGGAAAACCAACCAAAATTACTACTTGTCACAAAATCTGTTATTTTATTTTATTTTTTTAAAGATTTTTATTTATTTATTTATTTGAGAGAGAGAGAGAGAGAGAGTGAGAGAGGGAGAGCCCAAGAGGGGGTAGGGTCAGAGGGAGAAGCAGACTCCCTGCTGAGCAGGGAGTCCGATGTGGGACTCGATCCCAGGACTCCGGGATCATGACCTGAGCCGAAGGCAGTCACTTAACCAACTGAGCCACCCAGGTGCCCCAAAATCTGATATTTTAAATCTGTAATTTCTGAATTCCATTCCAGTCCTGTTAATTTACATGAATATTAATGAAGGTTAATTCTTTTATCTCCTAACTGCTGGCAGTCAAGGCTTACTTAAAGAGAAGCTTTGGTTTCATCTAATGCCTGAATGAGTACTTCATTGAAGCTCCAGGTTTCTGTAGTTTAAAGCATGAAAGAAACAACCATCCTTAAAGAGATATTTAGTGTATGCATTAGCAAGTCTCTGCTTCTCAAATGAGACAGCCCGTGAGCATTTCATTTTGTACAGGCTTCATCCTAATGTATACATTGGAAGAAAATGACCTCCAAATTCATCTTCAAATAACTAATATGTTAACATCTTGAGTGGAATTGTTTTATACTGTCCAACTGGATATTAAAAAAAATGAGTTTGACTCAGCATAATTACTCTTTGTCTCTAAAAATAACTGATCCAAACATCCATTTCCTGGTTGATCATTGACAACAACGGCTCCACTGGAATTAGGTAGATGAGCCAGTCACCATCATATTAATGGAAGAGTGTTTTTTCCTGTTTGTTATAGGAGGAATGATTCCAGTCCCTCTAAAAGTTTTAGCAGGTGGACGTACAAACTCACAAAGGAGGGGCTGGGCAAAGCCTTATTTTAAACCATTTAAATAAAAATTTACTATGACAAAAGACCATCACTGCTATTCTAATCCTCTGTGTTACATTGCAACATAAACTCTAAAAGAGACATATACCAGCAGATGTTTAATTCTGTAGTCCAGCTCAAAATCATAGACCACAATGGTGGTGACTGAAAGCTCATTTGTGCTCTGGAGTGGTCCCTGGGACCCAGGAAGCCCGGGAATTGACCCCCTTTGGAGATGATCAGATCTCAAGGGCCCATTTGGACTGTTGTAAGACAGTCAAGGATATTCAGGAAATAGAAATTCAACCATCAGCAGGGCTTACAACTTTGGAATTGGACAAATGGAGAAATCTGACAAACATACAAATACTCTAGGTCAGCCATTTTTCACTGCTTTGGAGAAGATACTTACCTTCCTCATGTCTGCTTAAATGTAACCATACTGAAGTTTCCCTTCACCCCTCATCCCCTCCTCTCTACTCTCCCTTCCCCTGCTTCATCCTTCAGAGCACTTCGTACTATTGGGTATGTTATTTATATATTTGTTTACTGACAGTTTTCACCAGCTAAAATGTAAGCTCCATGAGGGCAGGGCCTTTGCTGTGGTCATGTAAGCATTCTGTGAATTGTGAATGAATGAAATTCGGGGGGACTCAAGTTATTGCTCTGTAAAATCTTATTTGTCGAGATTAGACAAGCCATGTTCCTCACACGTAGTAAGTACTTTTCTGTATCTTTCTCGCACTGATTATAGGGAGAACAGCTTTGCTTCTGGAAAGCACTCAATCTATGTCCCCTAATATACATCACCACAAACATCAAAACCATATATTCTTTCACGCTTCATGGATGGATAAGATGGTTTGTTCACTTAAGTCATTAATTCACCCCAAAAAACATTTATTCAGAATGTTTGGGGATACTCTGATATTTTACAAAGATTCCTGGAAATCTCACAGTCCTGAAACTTTCATTCTTCCTGGGCCTGGAATGCTCCTGAGGCCAGACTGCTGCTTCTCCTGAGTCCAGCCTGAAAGATGGCAGTGGATTTCTCCAGTGAGGGTCCTTCTTAATTTCCACAGCTTCTTGGTGGCACAAGATTCATGCTATTTTGTCTTTCCCTTTCTCAAAGTGAACCTCACTTCTCTTAAGCTCTTCCATCCAGAAAATTATTTTTCCTAAGGAAAAATTACAGGGAAAAAAATGATTTCAATGGTAATAGCAAAAACCCTTGGTCTAGCCCCATAGTTCTTAGCAAAACCTCTCATTTGCAATAAGCACCGGCAAAATTAATGAAGAAAGCAGCCACTAAAATATGCTCTTGTCTTAAATACTTATGCAGCTTTAAATCTGGATTGAGTTAGCCAAGGTTCTTACTGACGTGTATCTCAGCAAATCAGTCTTTTTTTCATTCACATGGAGACAGATGCAGCATCAATCTTATAACAATCGCTCTCACAGTATCCTTAAGTCAGCAGCACTCCCTCAGCCACCTAATTATTTGCTTGAGAAAGATGAGGTATGATAGGGAATACTTGAGCAAGGCTCTACCCATGAATTCTGAAAATCCAACTGATAATTGTCAGAAACAATGGCACCTGGAAATCTGAATATTGTGAAAAACTGGCCCTGATTTCATTTTAGTATTTTCAGCCTGAGATGGAAGGAGAAGCACTATGAGCCACTTGAGGTGATTCATCAGAACACAAATTCATTCTGCAAAACTCGTATGGAGTCGACCAAGGTTTCTTAATTCACTCTAATGGAAAAGAACATGCCTTTGACAAAGTAATGATACTTCCTTCTGATCTTTGCTTTTAAGCTAAGAAATCCCAGATACCAAAACAATGTAATGGTCACTATCTGTCAATGCAGTCCACCTGCAAATGGAATGTTTTATGGCCCAAGTAATTCATGTTTATCACTTGGAGATAGGTTTAACTTCCCTGGCAGTTTCTTTACTATGTCTCCATAGTAAACGTAAGACGTCAAATCTCTGACTCTTGAATGGTGATGTGATTTGATTTGTTATAAAAAATGGGCCAGAGTTTGTTTTAATATTAAAATGTCCAGTGATAGTGGCACAACATGATGTGGGTGTTCAATGGCACACTGAGTGCATTTGCTATTGTTCTTTGGAGTTGTGGGTGCTTTTGTAGTCAGAAGACCCTAGCCAAAGATATAGCAGAGAGGCTCGAAAAGTCCAGATACAATTTTTGATCGCTATAAATTTTAAGATAAGACCATAGAAGCAACTGTAGAACTTTCTGATGCTGACAAAAAGAGTTTTGTTAACTTGTGTTAGGGTCTATGATTCTAGTCTGTCTGCTTTTTTTCCTGAATAATGACTAATACACATTTTGCTAGCATTGTGTAGCAAAACACACCTCCAATGCACCAGTAGTAGGGCCCTCTTAAGATTACTTGGTAATGCTGAAATGTGCCTACAGCCATAAGTTTTACATGTGAGATCATCTTTGGATATCAGTTCTCACAAAAAAATATTGTGTTGTATTGAAACAAAATTATTACAGACTAGAACCCCAATTTTAAATATATTTAACTGATGAAACATGAGATTTCAAAGAAGTTCTGACCTTGCTATGCATCCCTTCTGGCCAGGCCCCTGACCTAGGATATATGTAATCTCCTCTCTGCTGTTGGGAGATACTTGAAGGGAAAGGCTGAGAAGCACTGCTTTATGCTAGAGTACTAGAGATAAGAAATTGTAATGTGTTCACAAACTTACAAGGGAATGACCACTTCACAGTTTAGAAAATTATCCTTAGACTGCAATCCAGTATCATGGAATGTCTTTTTCCTGTAAGCAGTAATGAGGCTCCACAATGGTTGCCTTTTATGGAAGAAAAATGTGGTAGAAATTAGACAGTACCAGAATGACCTGAAATACTTACTTGCTTTTGAAGGAGGTGCACGGTGCTTTACCCACTCTCTCCCTATCTTGAATGAAGCAAGTGTCAATCATTCTGGGGCAGTGACTTAATGTCACTATCACAGTTCTGATTTTACAGTTTTCTTTTTCCCCTGATAGGTCAAAGCAATGCAGGACTTCCGAAAATATTTCTGTTAGTTTATTTCCAGTTGATGCCATAACATACTCACCCAGCTGCCCTGACAGCCCTTGAACTGATCAGAGACATAAACCTTCTCCTCTTTCTCTATGCTAAGGGATTGGCAACTTTTTTTGGCAAAGGGCCAGACAATAAATATTTTAGGCTTTGCAAGCCATGAGATCTCTGGCACAACAACTCAACACTGCTGTTGTAACCTGAAAACAGAGATAATATGTAAACAAATGGACATGGATGTGTTTCAATAAAACTTGATTAGCAAAAATACGGGGGCAGGTCCAGGAGAGAACAAATATTGACTGAGGGCTCTAATTTGTTGAGCCCTGCTCTGTTCTGGCTTAGTGGGTTCCATCACCCTCCATTCATTCACTCATATTCACGGTTCTCTGTCTCCATTCATACCCAAACAAACTTTGAGGCTTAGTTATTTTACCATCTATATTAGTTTTCTAGGGCTGTTGTAACAAATTTTGACAACTTTGATGACTTAAAACAACAAAAATATTTTCTCTCACAGTTCTGGGGGACCGAAATCCAAAATCAAGGTGGTGGCAAGGCCATGTTCTCTGAAGACTGAAGGAGAGAAGTCTTTCTTGCTTCTTCCTTGCAGCTTCCTAGCTTCCATGAGTTGCCAGTAATCCTTGACGTTCCTTGGCTTGTGGCTGCATCACTCCAATCTCCGCCTCCATTGTCACAAGTTTTTCTCCCTTGAGTCTCTGAATCTAAATTTCCCTCTTATAAAGACACCAGTGATTTTGGATTTAGAGCCAAATCCAGTACATCCTCATTTTAACTTTCTTAAATCTGTAAAGAACTTATTTCTAATAGTGTCATATTCACAGTTTTGAGGCAACATGAATTTGGGAGGCACTCTTCCTATTTTTTCATCTCTTCTACTTTCCATCTTAGCTACCACAGCCCTAGTTCAGTTCTTTATCACCACTTCCATCGGACTCTTCCAACAGCGTCCCATCAGGTCTGTTTATCCACTATCCAGAGTGACTCTTCTAAAAGGCAACTTGCACCGTCTCGCTCCCCTTTACTAAAATCCTTCTTGTTATCTCAGCAGTGGTTCTCGGTCTTCCTGCCAGCACACACTGTAGATGAGTTCACTGTGAGACAACAATGTATTGGAGGGCCCAGGTGATATGTGGACTGACTACCCCGCCACTCCTTTTTCTCTACCCAACTAATCAAATATGCTTTAATTTATTTAAAAAAAGTAAGTGATTTACATTATTATTGTTGATAACATATTGCTTTTAACTGACCACTGATTGTGCCAAACAATGCTTTAAAATCACTGGTGTTCTGGATACAGATTCCTCTGTGATGGGACCTTACCAGCCCCTATTTTTGCTCTTTGTCCTCTAGCAGCTGAGCAACTGTGGTGCTTCTCATTATTGTTTTACGCATCCAATTCTTGTCTCTGCTTCTGGATTAATACATAGATTCTGCCTTCAAGTAACTTAAAGATAACACTTAACAGATAACATGGTCTCACCTTATCCTTGAAGTTCACTTGGTGTAGTTGGACAAATCTGACAGGTACAAGTGTACTTTGAGGAATAATGACACAGGATATTTGAATACAGGTCTATTCTAGAAAAACTATGACACATGGCGGCCCTAAGAAAATATAACGATATATTAACAGGTTTGATTTTTTTTTTCTTTAACCTGTATTTTCCAAATTTTCTGCAATAAGTAGATGCTATCATAAAGGAACGTGGTAGAAGTCTATCTCCTGGTCTTATCTTATCTTATCATCACCAGATCAGTTCTGTGTGAGCCACAATAATTTCCCTCAAAAGCAAATCTCATCACTTGCTCCTTTCTGTTTTCTGGGTAAGGCCTTTTTTTAAAAAAATATGATAAATAAGACCTTTCAGTGCTTGTTCCTACCAACCTGTCAACCACGCAGGGGTCTAGCTCAGAGTCCAGCACTGAGCAGTTCCTCAGAAAATATTTGTTGCACGAATGAACCAATAAATGAATGACTAAATGGAATTTTTACAACTTAAATGCTTAAAAATAACCTATGGCTTATTTTGCCACACAAATAAGTCCCCTTTAAACAAATGAAAGAATAAAACACAAAGAAAGTAAATAATTGCCAAAAGTCACACATGTGAGCCATAGGTATTCTGACTTCAAATCGCCTGGGTGTCTCAGTCGGTTAAGCATCTGCCTTCAGCTCAGATCATGATCCCGGGGTCCTGGGATGGAGCACCTCAGGGGGCTCCTTGCTCAGCAGGGAGCCTGCTTCTCCCTCTCCCTCTGTTGCTCCCCCTGCTTGTGTGCTCTCACTCTCTTTGTCAAATAAATAAAATCTTAAAAAGAAAACAAGAAAACGATAATACATTTACTTCATCATTTTAAGTGTTCTAACTGAGCTATTCTGCTATAGTCCACTTTACAGTTTCAAAAGCCATTGGCCTGTTGGTAAGTTTATGTGAGATTGATGTAACATTTAATGAACCCATAAGATAGATTCTGCACTTTACCACTGAACACTGAAAGTAACTGCCTTTGTTTTTATTGTATTTTATTTTGTAAAACTGTTAAAAATTAAATGACCATCTCTCTATCTGGCCTTTAAAACGTATAAACATCATGGTTAAGTTACATGTTTATGTAACGTGTTCAGAAATTTGAAAATATGGTACACAAAAGTGCATTTTCTCTTTAATTTTCTGCTTTAGCACCTGCTTGATAGCTCTTTATTATTTATGTTATTAAGGTGCTTAGGTAAAAATATTTGCCTACATTCCCCTGGGTATGAGTAATGCTCTCGACTAACAATGCTGCTAAGAAAGGTAGGACTTGTTTGAAGGCGATGATGATGTAAAGATAAATGTCTAATAACTTGTCAGATTAAAGGAAAAGAGCTGTAGACTGTCAACTAAATTATATTGTACAAGCAATCAAAAGAAACTGAATCCAAAATGACACGTCTCATCACTACTTAATGCTGAGACAACACAGTGAAGGGAAAAATATAAAAGTAAGCATTTTATTCTAACGTTGGAGAAAAGTGAAAGAAACAGTTTGGTAAAACATATTCTTTATTTTGCTAGGGTAGCAGCACACATATATCAGCATTATTATTCTGCTGTCTTGATACAGCAATCAAACTGCTTTGTGGCTGTAGACATAAACTTAATGTCAGTTTGCCAAGAGCATTTTAGAGCACTGTAGGGAATACTGTTGTAAGCCTTTTTCTTGTGTCTTGTGGATAAAAAGAAGAATGTTAGAGACCAAACTCCCTCAGCTTCGCTCCTTACTTCCTGGCTTTCCTGTTCAAAATTTCCCTGCATCTTCATCCAACTTCTCCCCCACTTCACCTCTTTCCTTCTATTCCACTCTAACCCTTCCCCTTAATTCCTTATTCCCATGAAACACTGCTGAATCAATTAACTGGTCCACACCCACTCCCCACTAACATTTGTTACTATTCCCCTCTTCAAAAGTCCCTTCCATTCAGTCTGCCAACGTGCTGTTGTTGTTCTGTCCAAACCCAACTTTCTCTTGATCCTGAACTATCCCATGTTTTCCATTTTTCTCCTTCAGGCCATTGCCAAACTTCTGGAAAGATGATTGTCCACATTCACCGACCACAGTTGCTAAGCATCTACTCAGACCACTGATCTGATCCTCCCAATTTCTTGGAACATCTCTCTCCAAAACTCACTTACTTTGGCACAAAGGACTGCCACTCATCACTCCCGGTTCTCTTACTGCTCTGACCATGACTTATCTGTGTTCTCTTCCACCTGCCATTTCATACATGAATTCAGGCCACAAGGATCCATCTTGGCTCCTCTGCTTCTGTGTCAGGGCTCATATTTTTTCTTTCTTCTTCTTTGTCTCCTTCTGCTTCCACTTCTCCTTCTGCTTCTCCTTCTCCTTCTGCTTCCTCTTTTTTTTTTAAGATTTTATTTATTTGAGAGAGAGAGAATGAGAGAGAGAGAGAGCACAAGAGGGGGGAGGGTCAGAGGGAGAAGCAGACTCCCCGCTGAGCGGGGAGCCCGATGCGGGACTCGATCCCGGGACTCCAGGATCATGACCTGAGCCGAAGGCAGTTGCTTAACCAACTGAGCCACCCAGGCGCCTTTTTTTTTGTGTGTGTGTGTGTGTGTGTGTAATCTCATCCAGTGTCAACTATTGATCTATGCTGGTAAATGCCAAATCTTTTGCTTAACTTTAAATGCTTCTACACTCTGGACATGCATTTCCATCGATCCATCAGTCTCCTGGATATCTATATTTTAATGTGCTAACTGGATCTTAGCTCATTCATTAATTTATTCACTCATTTAATATATAAGTGTTAGCTAAGATGAGGGTTAAGCTGCTATCCGAATACAATGGCTTTAAAAAGTAGTTTATTCTTCTCTTATTTAATAAGAAGGCAGAGCATCTGTATTCAACAAAATCATTCAGGGACCCAGGTCTCTTCCAGCTTGTAGCTCTGTCCTCCCACAATGTTGTCTACAAATGTATGGACGGATCTGGATCACTTTGCTGTCAGTATGTGTAAAAAAGGAAGAAAAAAATGGAAGAGTGGTCTACATGACTTCAGCTCATGTGTCATTAGCCTGACTCAGTCACATCACCACACCTAACTTTAAGGGAGGTTGAGTTTTTAGCTGGATGTCCGTGCACTCTGCTAAATTCCATTGCATTGGAAGAAGGGGAGAACGTATTTGGTGGGGGAAGGGGGGGTGGGAGGAGCAGAGAGTACCTACTGTCTGTCATTCTTATTAGCACTACACATTGTGCAAAACATTGAAATTCA
The DNA here is from genome assembly GCF_009762305.2 of Zalophus californianus. Classification (NCBI taxonomy): domain Eukaryota; kingdom Metazoa; phylum Chordata; class Mammalia; order Carnivora; family Otariidae; genus Zalophus; species Zalophus californianus. The sequence continues at coordinate 130,916,990 of NC_045598.1, forward strand.
TTGTTTGGAATAATTCTTATTATATGTCCTTCTAAATCTGGTTCTTGCTTAGTATTTCATACTTACGCAGAAAACACTGTCATCCTTCCAGCCACACTGTTTTAAAATACCCAAGATATCTTTAATGTTGAATCAAACTTTCCTAACTTTCTCCCCATAATAGTCACAATTTTCCAAAGTGTGATATCATCTTCCTCTGTCATATTTCTAGCTCAGCCTCATCCTTTTCTATTTTTCCTAACATGTTTGAAGAGTTAATTAATTACCATTTATTTGGGGGAAAAAAAGATACTAGCTTCCTTACTTACCTTCTTGCGTCCAGTCTTGCTCTGTTCTTATCCATCTTATACATCCCCCAGCAGTCTCTCTGAAGCAAGTACAGCCTTATGTATAAAGGAATAAAGTGTAGAATCCTCAGCGTGGCATTCAAGAATTATAAGGATATGTGTCCTTGTCTAGGATTGGTGAGATTGGCTACGATTGTCTTCTCATCCATGCCACCGGCCCTGACATGTTCTACATTGAGTCATGGTATATGCTCCACATTTTCTTCCTCTGCACTTTTATTCATATTTTCCCATTGGTTGCAATGCCCTGCTAGACCCACAAATCTAAATGCTATCAACATTTCAAGGCCTGGTTTCAATTCCAACTTCTCCAAAAAGCTTTCTATGTTCTTTTAGGAAAAAGTTATTTCTCTCTTTCTTTGATCTTCTGTAAACTTTATCTGTCCTTCTCTTATGGCACTTAATTCTTTATTTCTTGTATTATAGCTTATAAGTACATGCCTTATTTTCCACAGTAAACTTCTTAATTTAGGGACCAAGGCTAATTCTTCTGTGTATTCCATTTAGGTTCTAGTACAATTGCATGAGGCATAGTGTGTGCTCAACAGATACCAGTTTAATAAATAAGTGTTTGAAGAATGGGTGAAAAGAAATCCAGAATATGGTAAATACAGAGCAGAAAGTCTATTAGGAAAGCATGCCATTTAACTGAAGGACTGATTGTCTATTACTTGTGGAGAAGATTTCCACTCAATAAAAATATTGGTAAAATATTTAGAAAGATATGTTTGGAGTAATAGTAACTGGTGTTTTGCTCTTGTAAGTTTAGTAACAGTGATACAGGTTTAAAAGAATTATCATGAAAATGCAAATATTTTCCCCAACAAGACACACTTCACTTATTGTCTAAAACGCTTGTGAGGTCCTACGTTTTTTGAACTATTGTGGGTTTGGATTTTTTTTTTTTTTTTGCATTACATTTTCCAGTGAAGCCTAAAAATATTGAAATAATTTTCATTCTAATTATTCTGTGGTATTTCCAGTCAGAGTCAGAAGTAACACTATGAAAACTCTTACTAGAAAGACCCTTTTCATAGTATTTTCCAATTGAATTTTATAGCCTGGAGATATTGCAATTCTTAAGATAATTTTCCCCAAAAGTCCAACACTTTTCTAAGCAAGAACTCCAGCTCTTTTGACACTCATTTATCTGAAGCATTGGTAAAATCAAACTAGCTTTTCACTTGTAGCAACTGTACATTTGCCTTCTGGAGTTAAGGCAACATTTAAAAGTGTCAGGATCTCATAAATGTTTCATGGAAAATAAGAAAAACATGCCGTAAAAATCACCAAACCGTGAGATAAGAAGGAAGAGGAAGGAGTGGGTGATCAATGAGGCCCTCTGGGATGATTGTGGAATAACTTCTTTTCAGTATTGGGCCAGATTTTCACAACTCATAAGCAAACATTAGATAATTCTGGAAATTGCTTTAACCCTTTCAGGAACCATACCACCATTATCCACATGCTAAATTTGGCCATTTCTATGTAGTCTATGTTTTTGTTCTGGAGTCCCACATTTCAGTTAAAAGTGACTCCTTCTATATTTTATTAAATGTTTAATATGTGGTTAAAACATACGGAAATTATAACAGAAGGAGATTATAAGGAGAACATAAAGAGATTATAAATACAAACTACTGAGCTCAGCACATGGCTTACTAATTAATATTATACTAATTATTATTGCTAATAGTGATGCTGCTGCTTGCCAATGATGGCTATTGTATTTCTGTAGCAATAGTTATGTACAGAGGAATATATGGAAAACCAGAGGGGTGGGGGGTGTGGGGAAGACAGTGATTTAAAAAAATAATAAGACCTAATCCCAGTCCTCTATAATCTAAGTATTTTATTCTGGGGCGATAGAATTTACAGACATAAAACTACTAAGTAGCAATACAAATCAATATATGATTAAAGTCAAAATGAATTATGCAGATATATGTTCCAAACGAGTTCAGAGAACCATGTGTTCAAATAATTAGTGTGTGTGGGCATGCACGTGTGCGTGTGTGCATGTGTGTGTGTGTATGTGTGTCACATACATTGAAAAGGACCATGTAGGACTTTTAAAAAGCAGAAACTTTCACCTTTCATCCCAGAATGACAGAGTACCACCAGAGTTTCTTATTTAAGAAGAATTGTTTCTAAGCCCATTTTTGGAAACCCCGAGACCTGTTTGTGACAAGTCTTTCCCCTCCTGCCTATAAATGCCACACATGTACCATTATCCTGACATATATGGTAAAACATAAAATATGTAGAAACCACTGAATTGATGAGTTAACAAAATACACATGAGCACCAGGAAATTAACAAGATGATGGTCCCAGGTTAGCATGAGGCATATAGCATTCTGCTCGGTGTGGTTTTTCTGGCATGCTTATTAGACTCCTGGGCAAGGAAATGCCTCTACCTGGAGATTTAGACACTAGAATTGATACTCCCCAGCGAGAGCACACTGTTTGTAATAAAAGCAGTCTTTGTGTGGAGAAAATAAAACTGCGAGTTCTGTACACTTGTAAACCGCCACTGGCTCAATAGTTATTATTCCTGTTTCACTCTCAGATTGAAAAAAAAGGGGGGGGCTTTTAAATCTGATATATTTTTGTCTGTAAAAAAGAAAAAAAAGAGAGAGAGGGAGAGAGCAGGATTCTGTCAGTCTAATCTCATTACACATGTAACCATTACAGTCAAAATGAGTTTCCTCTGAGTAAGTTTGGGTGAATTTCAAAACGAATTCTCAGAGGAAAAGAGTCATTACCCTAAAGTAGTGTGTTATGAAATGGAAGCTTCCTATTGTACCAGGGTATTCACAGTCACGTTTGCTTAAGCTAGGGGGTGATGAGATGAATAATCCAGATTTTTGTTCAATACAACATTGAACTGAATGAAAGAAGGGGAGACAAAACACTTAGAATGCATAACGTTAATACCCTGTTAAAGGTTTTCTTTAACAAGGAAAAAAGAAATTGCTTTGGAAAAATATGCTCGCAAAACTTCTCTTGCTTCACTTTTATGACCCACTCGTCTCTTTATTGTATACTTTCTCCTCAGAATCATTTGCCAGTTGTCCTGTTGATTACCTTTGACCACCTTCATTCCATCCCCTTCTTCCTTCCTTTATGTAAAATTGTGTCCTCTCAGAATATAAGCTACTTGATAGCAGGGACTTTGTTTGGTCTTTGCTACAATCTTTAGGGACAATAGGTCTTCAATAAATGTTTGTTAAATTCTGAGTATTTTGGAAGCTCTCGCTAGTAGTGCCTCCTTGCGAACTCAGTGTCATAAAAGATGGTATGCATTTTAAGAGATAGGGAGAGTAATAGCTACATGTGTAATGAGATCAGGCTGATAGAACCCTGGGTTCTAAAACAAACCTCAGAAAAATCACTGACACTGAGGCAATGTTACAGAAGAGTCAAGTGGTTGAATGTAAGAAAGGAATGACAAATCCTTGATTTCCTAGGCATATCTCTTTATTTCCTGGTTTTCCTCGAAAGTTGATCAGTGAGATTTGGTTTTGGTATCACTGTAAATTATTATTGCTATTATTATCCTTATCAATGCCCAATTGTCTAACCCTTCCCCAAGAGGAGCCTTTCTAAGCTGGCTTCTTGGTTCTTTTGACAAAACACTAAATACCTCCCATGATTTGTGGTTGTGACAAGATGTAGTAACTTCATCTTGCTCACTTTCTGCCCTCAACCTGGAATCAGCTATTTCTCTAAGGAGCATTAGCTCTTTACAGTAGGAAATGATATTTGGAGGCCATAATTTGTGCAATAGAGCCATTCATTGGTCCTGCATTGGTCATCATTCATAGGTTTCTTCAGTGGACACATTAGGGAATGTGTGTATATGTGTGTCATAATACATCCTTAGGTCATAGGGATACTTCCAATTCAAATTCAGGGATGTAGGGGTTTTACTTAACCTCATCAGTGTTACAGCTGTATTTACTTTCTTACACAACAAAAACCTTGGTTCCCCATATGGTGAAGGGGATTCCAGGAAATGTAATCACCAGATCTCTTCTGTAATACAGAGGACACCTTATTATGAAATAGAATGGAAGGAGATATTAACTAGCCTTAACTTGGCCTTCAGAGAACACATTTTTTCCCCTCCATTTATTTGAGATTTTTTTTTGAAAGATTTTTTAAATTTATTTGACAGAAAGAGACACAGCGAGAGAGGGAACACAAGCAGGGGGAGTGGGAGAGGGAGAAGCAGGCTTCCCGCGGAGCAGGGAGCCCGATGCGGGGCTCAATCCCAGGGCCCTGAGATCACGACCTGAGCCGAAGGCAGACACTTAACGACTGAGCCACCCAGACGCCCCTTATTTGAGATTTAAAAAAAAAAATTTTTAAGTGATCTTTACACCCAGTGTGGGACTCAAACTTATAACCCTGAGATCAAGAGTCACATGCTGGGGACATGCACCAGCCAGGTCCCCATTTTTCCCTCTATTTTAAATTCATTTTATTTTTTATCCACTTTTTGGATGGGAAAAAGGGATTCTGAATCCAACCAATAATAATAAAAATAATCGCCCTTACTGAGCATTTGTTATACACTAGGTACTGTCCTAGAGTCTTTACCTGCATGGGATGAGAAGGGCAGTTCTTAATTTTCACAGTATTCTTTATCTCCGTTCCAGCAGTTCTAAGACTGTGTAGGAAAGAAAATATACAAATAGGCCAACATTCACTAGTGAACTGATACATAATTAGACAACACTAAAATACTCTGCTTTATTTGTCCTAGCATCTTTTCTTGACCATAATTTAAATATCTTTGTTGGTTAATCACTTACAGATTGTACGATGTTGTAACTAGCTAGCAGTAAAATAGCCAAAAATTTTTTAAAAGATTTTATTTATTTATTTGACAGAGAGAGACACAGCGAGAGAGGGAACACAAGCGGGGGGAGTGGGAGAGGGAGAAGCAGGCTTCCCGCCGAGCAGGGAGCCCGATGTGGGGCTCGATCCCAGGACCCTGGGATCATGACCCGAGCTGAAGGCAGACACTTAACGACTGAGCCACCCAGGTGCCCCTAGCCAAAATATTTTTTTAAAAGGAATAAGAGTACCCAGTTTGTAGTCTTTAAATACTATTTTGCACTAAAAGGAATCAGACTCAGAGAAATATTCGGAGATAATATCTGGAATAGGAAACATATAAGATCAGCCTGGGTGGCCTTTTTGTACCAGACAGAAAGGTAATAATAGCAACTATTGGGGTGGTATCAAAAGGACTCAGAAGATTATTTGAATAGAGTCCCATTGGCTAAAGATGGGATAATTTGACCATTAGTAGCAACTTCAATGGATTGAAAGATATCTAGTATGTTTGAATCCATGAGTTTACCAATGATACTGCAGGGTCAGGGGGTGGTGATGAGGAACTTCACTGGTTATCTTTAGAGGATGCTAATGAAAAAACTCATTATTCTCTAAACTGATAAATAAAGGGAGGAAATGAGCATTTAGTCTGCCTTTCCTGCATGAACTGTACCTCCGGGTAACCAAATATTTGTGGGGAGAAATTTCTTTTTTTTAAATAGAAATTTTCCACCAAACAAATGAACATGGAATGATAGAATATCACCACTTTTCAAAATGCTAATTCACTAATGGATCTTAACAATAATCATCAAAGGCTGTAACATCACAAAATGAGAATCAACTGGAAATTATGCCCCTCTTGCTAGAATTGCATAGAATCACTTGAACTATTCTTGCTCCCCCCATCTAATCTTATCAACCCCTAAATCTAACTACCTTTTTATAGGGGACCAAGGAACATGTTCAATGACACTACAGTGATACAATAGTCAAATTTAACTGTGGGAAATTCTCTAGGACAAATGGCCATTTTAATCAGCTAGTAAACTGCAGGGAACAAAACAGGAGAGGAACCTATAGTCCCCGGGGTTAGTTAATTTTTGGAATATTCCATCTACACATAGCCGAGAAACATACATTTAATATCCTCTTATCTTGGCCTTCAAAACAAAGATTATGAGACAAAGTATAGGAGGGTTTAGCAGACTAGACTGTGAATGCCCATGTTAAAGAGCATTTCCTTGTAGTTCTACCGAGCATAAAGTCTCCTGAAATATCCTTCAGAATGCAAATGGTATTACATTATGGGGAACTGGCTTATCATTGCTTCATTATTTAATTCTCTGTATTTTTTCTTGATTTATAACTTTTATCTTCAACAATAGATTATAATATCATAAGAGACATAAAACTAAAATAAAGCAAGTGGTTTATCATATTTATTTGAGGCCTAAAGTATACTCAAACTAAAAATAGTTTATATTTCCCTTCCCTGTCCTGTTTTGCCTAAAGTAGTGCCAGATTTTCATTTCTTGGTAAAATATACGAAGCACTTTTCTTTCCTAAGTGTTTTTCTAAGGTGTTGCATACTGAAGCTCATTATTTTTAACTAATGATGAAAGAATCAGATCCTTAAATTAGTAGAGAAGTAGATTAAAAGTACAAGTAGAGAGTATTATTACAGCTTCATAGAATGAAGTATTTTTCATTTTACTTATAATTTAGTGCCCAGCGTTACAATACATGCTCCAATATATGCAAACTACCATAAGATGAGTCTAAAGAAGAAGAAGAGGAGGAGGGGGAAGAAGTTGTTTTTGCAATATGAGCCCATTATACGCCCCTCCCCCCACCGACCCATTCCCAGGTTTGTTAAAAAGCCAGTAAAGACTCTAGAGTAGTTGAGAAGACTCAGAATTTCCTGATCAATGAGATGTCACTATGAAATACTAAGAATGTACTTAGTCTTCACTTTCTTTGAAACATTTTCCTGATCCCAAATGCTAATTAAAAATCCAGGGTTGAGTTGGTTTCTAACCATGTTTAGAGCTAAGAAATGGACTCCCGTAACCACTGAACTTATTTCAACATGTTATTGAGAAAAGAGGAACTCACTAGAAGAGAAAGCCAAGTGGTAAGAAAAGGGCTCCCATGTCTTTAAAGGAAGAGTAAATAAATGAGGCTCCTTGGTTTTATATGTGACTTCGCATCATGTAGAGAAAGGCTGACAGAAGCTCAAATTCCCACCGGCTTTGAATTTTACCAAAATATATTTACATCATTAGAGTCTATGATATTTATCTTGAAAAGAAAGACATACAAAAATGTGAAACTATAGAGATAGCAAAATTGTGCTGATCAACCAGGTGTGTGCCCATGAGGATGCATCTGCCCAGAGAGGGTGCCTTTTTCTAGTTCACACAGTAGCTAGCGACAGCCCTGCTTTTGGCTGGGGAAGAATGAGCAGAGAGGGGAGGACAGGGCAGTTTTCTGTGACCCAACAATTTTTTCAGCTTTCAGCTTGGGAAGGGAGGAGAAGGGAAGAAAGGAGGTGTCTCCATCAGGTAGTTCTAAAAAAGAACAATCTCACATATGCATGAAGACTTCATCAGCCACAGTTCAGTTTTATAGTTCTTCTATCACCACTTCCAAACATGCTCTATAAAATCTTTCTTCTTTGTCCTTAATGATGTCTTGGGCACATTCCATTGCTTTCTGGTCACTTTCAGTTTTCGTGAATTGTCCAGTCCAATTTAACACCTCAAACTTATATCCTACTTGATGTTTTTGTCTCCTCTCCTGTTCTCCTTCCCATCTGCTGGGGGGACCTGCAGGGGAAGGGACAGTGCTCTACTCTTTTATTCAGCATTCCATCCCTCATCTAGTCCTAGGGCTGCAACAGTGGGTGGGGGCAGATAAATAGAGGCACATGGGTTTCTTACTTATCTGGCCTTAGATGTAATCCTCTCTTTGTTGTTCATTGCTGCTTCTTTCAGATAATACTGATAGCAAACTAATATACTCCAGGACTGATGTTGATCTGCTGGCTCTACAGAGTGTAAACATCCACTACCTTCTGGTTCTTGATCTCATTGAGATACCTACAGACTCTTGGAGTTGGAGCCTATTCACCAAGCAGCCAGTCTCCTCAGGTGAGGTACCATTAAGATGGTTCCAGAATGTATATGAATGCGGTCTGTTGTCTGCCTTTATTTTGGCTTTCTTGTTGTCTTTCTCTTTTTCCCCTTCTGAAATGGGAATATCAGCCAGCCTATATTCATCTATTTATTAGATGTGATGTCTATACAACTGACAAATAGGTGACATTCTTCTCTTCTTAAGGCACCTTCAATATTGGCAAGCGATCCACTTCAAGTCCCTTTTGTTTGGCTTGGGAGAGGTGGAAGCATCGCTTCTCTTCCTTGTTCCATTCCAGGATGGATAAGAAAAGGCCAGCACTCCTCGGTCAGTCCACGATTCCTAATTTCCATAATTTTCTCCTTCTCCCTTTCTCTCTCTTCAATTTCTAGTGCTCTGCTTATATAACCTGAGGTTTGGAAGGGCTGTGGTTAAGATCAGGCTGCTGTATAATAAAACCTGGCAAAGATTTCTGGTTCCAGTCATTTGTAACCCTCTTTAGAATGTGGCTACTTTGACATCTTCTTGCTCTCATTTTTGGGTCTTAGATGCCAATTATGGGGCAACAGAAAAATCTCACTCAATATATTTTTGTACTAACTACTTATTTTATGCACATACATTATGATTTCTTTTCTCCTTCAAGATTACCTTTAATGAAAATTTTACCCTGATTTCATTGGCCCAAGCCACACTGGCAGGAAAAGCAGATAATATTGCCTGTGTGTAGACATTGCTAATCCTGTGGAGCAGGTGCAGATTCAGATTTTTGTACAGCAAGAGCTGGTGTGTGTGTGTGTGTGTGTGTGTGTGTGTTTGTGTGTGTGTGCGCACGCGCCTGTGTGTTTGGAAGACAGAAGTGTCATTGGTTTTTGTTTGTTTTGTTTTTTTTTTATAAGATTATTTATTTATTTATTTGAGAGGGGAGGGAGAGAGAGAGAGAGTACAAGCGGGAGGGGGGGAAGAGCAGACGGAGAGGGAGAAATAGACGCCCTACTGGAGCAGGGAGCCAGATGTGGGGCTCAATCCCAGGACCTCAAGATCATGACCTGAGCTGAAGACAGATGCTTGACTGAGTGAGCCACCCAGCCACTCCCAGAGTGTCATTGTTAAAAAGAAGAAGATACTGAAATTTCATTTAGAGAATTCTTGATACTTTGTTGAGATAACAGCAATTGTTAATATCATAGAAGAGAGGCCCTATGGAAATTATGGAGGGGGGTCTTAAAGCTCCCTAATGCCCTATAGCTAATATAATGCCACTATAGCCCTAGACAATGGAGGAAAGTATCTTTGGACTCCTATTTCAATCTTGGGAAGAAAAAGATGCTACATTCCAAAAAGCAATTGAAGAGAGTTTAACAAAGGAACTATTTACAAAATGTGGGCAGCTAACAGGCATGATAGGCACCTGGTAGTTAGCAACAGCAGGAAGCCCTTACTACCCAAAAGCTGAAGGGGGAAGGGGAGAGAAAGTGTATTGGAATCCAGAGAGAGATGTAGCTGAAGCTACAGAAGAAAACTCCCAGACAGATGTGGCCTTTAGTAGAGAAATTCCATCACTGCCACCTGTAATCTCACAGGGAGAGAACTGATGTCTTTCTGCTTCTCTCTCCTGACCTTCTGACCTCCTTTCATCCCCTCCCATTGGGTGAACCAGTCCTGAAGCCAACTGGAAGCCACAGGTCAAGAGAACCCATTGAGACAGTCCATAAGGTCAATCTCCTGGTGTGATATCAGCAAGTTAGCAGGGTAGAGAGGGGTAGAACACACATCTGCAGGGGCAAATGGAAATGATCTGCCATAAGCCCATCCCTTGTCTAGGGAAAATCACCATTTTTAATACTATATTAAATCTCTGACTTTGACACCATCAGGTGAACTTCTCATGATTGTACAGTTCTAGGCAGAAATTTAAGTTCTTCACAATCCTGCACATCCCCAGAGATTCCTCACATGGCCATCTATATTCTGGATAAGAACACAGACCACTCACCATTTGGTTGAGCTCGATCCTGCTCTCAATTTTTTTACTCCATTCCCCTTATTCAAGTATGAACGCCTATGTCATTTCCCCTTTCTTTACCCATTGGCAGGAATCAACAGTTGAACTTGGTTCTCTTTCCTGATTAGCTAAAATGCAGCCTCAGAATCTTTCTTAACCTAGTGCTTTAGCAATCAAATCAATCAATTAGAGTTGGAGTGTAAGATGAAACCCATTTATTTTTTATCCCTGGTCTGAGGGCACCTTGAATGAAATGTTTCCATGTTTTGTTGAACACATTACTCCCCATGAGCCCCAGAAAACGTTTGCTATAGCCATTGTTTGTTTTTGCCATCTGGAATAACATCAATATTATCCTTAATTGGGAGCCTTTCTTCAGTTTTTTTAAATAACAAGATCTCACTACTTCACTTTTATTTTAAGTTCCTTTTCCTTTGTCTAGCTTAGGTCCAGCATTTCATCCTTTGTTTACCACTGCCCACTATCTCAGACCACACTTTCATGTCCAGACTATGATTAGAGCTTTCATTCTCTCACTTGGGACGTGCTTCTCCCACACTAGGGTCCATACTAACAGCAATACTTCATGTTTATAGAATGCTTTACGATGCACAGAATACTCACACATACACTTATGAACTTCTTTTTGATTAAAGGCAGTCTTTTGCGATGTGATTACAAGAATTTTAGATTTTTGGTTTCTGGAACTAAATTACTCTTCAAAGTCCTATTATCTTACTACAGCTTTTAGTCACCTTCTTTAAAAAAAATCTTTCTACCCACAAATTTTAGAACTTCTTTTTTCCTCACATATTTTACTTCAATTACATAGGTAATTTTGGCTCTACAGAGTTGATCAGAGGAAGTAAGCCTTTAGAAAAATAAATGTATAAAACAAATCTCCAATTTAGGAATTGAACTACAAACACTTTCTTCCTCCAAGATGATATTCAACAACTGTACTTATATAAACCATAGTTCACAGATGCATTTCTTAGCAATTTACTCTTGATTTCAGAAACATACAGACACTTTTAAGATACTTTTTCTTAAGAAGTATTCTTTTTGAGGATATTGTTTCAATTGCTTCCTTTCTTTAAAAAAAGGGAAATAGTTTGACATATTTTAGCTGGCCCTTAGAGAAAGTCACAGATGAAATTTACTACATTTCCTGTGGTATTTTTTATAGGGGAGCTTTTTTTTTTTTTAATCTTTTTACCTTTTTAAAGCCTGCTACACCAATGCCCTTCCTCTTAGACATAATTTCTCCAGGTGCTCCGGCTGAGCTTGTAAAGCTTTCTACCATGATGAGTCTTTCTTTAAACTGGAAGCTTTCCTGCACTTTTTAAAATTATGAGACCTCACCAGGTAAATTTATGATAAGGTTCCTTTTCCTCCCAGCCTAACTTATTGAACCTCACATCAATTCATAGTTGGTCATCGGAATGTAAGACAATGGTTAATAAACAATGACAAGGTTTTCCTAGGTGTCCTGATTTTTTTATGGGAAAGAGGAAATGACTAAGTGATTTCATGCTAGCCCATAAAGTCATCAAATACATTCTGATGCCATTATTAATCTTGAGTCCTGATTTTGGCTCCTCTACTTTTTCTCCCCAAACTCTTGGCTTCCCTCATGTAATAAAGCCAATGCCTTCGGTACAGACCCTAAATGGGAAAATAGATAAAGAAAAATAAGAGTTAGAATTTCTTTTAGCCTCTCTCAATTCTTTCTGTTTGTCAAGGAGTTTCCAGATCATGGTTAACCTGGAGTCTGCATCTCTAACATTCTTCGGCACTTTGTCTCATCTATAATTCAGGGCCATTCACGCCCCAGGGAGTGTCTTTAAAACAGGAAGTTGCTCAAGCAAATTATTATCTTTGGGAGGACAGATCTATGGCCAAAACATTACAGAGGCCAACTGCCTTTTCTTTAGGGAGGCAAGCAGACAGGGCACACTTGGGAGCAGAAGAACTAAACACACAATGCTGTTGCTTTCTCTCATCTCTGTCTTACTCCTTGGAGAAGCCACAGACTGAACTAAAAGTACAAGTCACTTAAGGCAAGTTGTTAAGGGGGACTTGTCATATTCAATTGAGTTAGCTCACATTTTTTAGTATAGGTTATAAATACACGCTCCATTTTCCTTCTATGTCCCCACCTTGCCCGTGGTTCAATGGCAAGCATCACGAAGACTTTTCTGTTTAAGTATTACTTCTTTTTCCACTTCATTGGCCACCGAGAGCTACAACTCATGTGGGCCCATGTAGTTGGCTTATGATCACCAGGGGCATAGGGGAGGCAGGCAGGAGAGTGCCAAGGTGAGGAGGTAGACATTTTGTTAAATCTAGCCATGGATAAATCTAGTCAGAGATTTAATATAGTATTAAAAATGGTGATTTTCCCTAGACATGGAGTGGGTTTATGGCAGATCATCTCCATTTGCTCCTGCAGATGTATGTTCTACTCTTTTACTGCTTTAAGGGCTTGAAAATTCCTAAATTTTGTTGTCTGTGGCCCATGACAGACATGGATGTAGGGGGAATCCTTTGAAGGGCATATTAAAAGTCCCTGTACTAAGGTTGGGAAGGATGTAAGTGGATTTCAGATTCAATGTTAAAATCTCTTCTAGAGTAGAATTGAAAACTTCCATTTCAGAGAAAACTGAAAAAGTAAACGATAAAATGAAGTCATAATAAATGTGGTATTGGCCCTCTGATATGGGGAAAATGTGGCTCAAGTAGTCTGTTTAGGGTATAAAGGACCTGCACAATGAATGCTGTGTGGGGTATGGGCTTCTGTCTTAGGACATTTCTGCCTTTGAGCCACCATAGGCTCAGCACACAGTGGGCATTCAAGAATGCTTGTTGAGTTGATGGCTGAATAGCAATCTGAGTTAGTATTGAACCCCAAATAAGTTTAGGCAAGTGGCTATAGAAAAGAGAAATAGAAAGAAGTGAAAAAAATCCTTCCATTCAACTGACTTTCTCCGAGGTAAGTGGACACATGATCCATAGAAGATAAGCCTGAGGTTATAGGTCCTCCCAAGTTCCTTCTACTTGCAATTTTTAAGGTGAAAAAGCTTCTTTTTAAAAACAAAGTATAACGCTCTGAAAACACTGAATGTTTGATGGGGAAGCCTTTTTAAAATCAGTAAGAAAGGGAAAAAAAGCTTTCATTATTTCAAAAACAGGGAAATGGTTTTGGCTTTCCTTGAACATTTTAGAATTTAAAAGAATTTCCCATGCATGAATAAAATCCGATTTTCATCAAAAGGCTTTTAAGCAAAACTTCACACTTTTCTCCATAAAACAAAACAAATATTTTTCAGAGCAATATTCTCTTACACAAAAGATTTTTACAAATAATTAGTGCATTCTGTGTGAGGAAAATAAAATTCAAAATTATTCAGTAAAATATTTTTCTTTCATTTTTTATGGCTACTGTGAATAAGAAAGCATTAAAGAGGATGAATGACTATAGATGAAAGTTACCCTGCCACACATAAAGAAAAAAATTCTTTTAATGTTTTGGTCACGAACTCTGACAATGATAAATCACTTTTCAACAGCTGCAGACAGCTGTTAAAGTCTGGAGCCTAAAACGCTTAATTGGGCAAGTGTGTTAAAAGTTAAAGGGCCAGTGTCCTTTTGGGCTCTGGGAATACTTTCTTCAAGACACCCATAAGAGTGCCCTTTAAGGTTTGGGAAAGAACATGCTATTCTCTAGGTTCATTAATCTCAAAACTGTAGATGAACAAATATAAAGTGCTCCCATTTATATATATGAGCAAGAAATGAGTGGGGGAGTACATAAAAGAAGGCACTCAAACACTTTCATTTGGGGAACGGTTTTCATACATTTAGTGACGTGACTGGGATTCACGGTATCCTTTTATATCAGAGTTGAACTGGCAACTCCTAATTGCTTCGATGTGAGTGTTATTACAATTAATACATTTGCCCAGGACTAATTTACTCAATGATGTCTCTCAACCCTATTCAAATCAGAACAAGAAATTTTTTTAAAGATGTTTTTAATTAATTTTTTGTGTTCCTCATATTTTATTCTGACAGTGTTTGGGCAGTCAGATATTGCAGTTAGTTTAGTGGCTTCTTCATTTCCAATTTTTCTTTGTTAGGATTTTTCAAACCAGTTTGCTGTCATAATATTTATTCAGGGTGTACAATTGCTAAGATAGTATTCTTTGGAAGCAGGCTTTGTTGATTGCACATGACTCTTTCCAAAGCGTGTATTTATATATTACACATATAAAATGCATATATATCATATATGTATTTACTGCATATATATATTCACTGAAGAATACACTTTATGTATATATACTCTACTAAGCTCTGCAAGAACTGATGGATTTTACTTTATCCAGGGGTACCAAGTGTGTAAAGTTAAACATCATATATCTGTTTGAAGAGGGACATTTCCCATTGAGTAACTGTCGGTAGGTCATTTCTCCTCTGTAAAACTCTTGACATTCAGGAAAGGGAGTAGTTCTGTTTCACACTCTGTAGCAAAGGTGATCTCTGGGAATTGTTTGCTGAGTAATTTGCTGTTACACGATACATCATTTTTATTGGTAATAAGGCAGATGTCACCAACAGCGGAGTTTGTCCAAGGCGGGCTCTGAAATTTCTTTTAAGACATTATGCTCCCAATCAGGCAGAAAATTGTCATCAGCTAGTGCAGATTGAAAGATCACATTGCAGTGTCCAAGGACTGTTTATGACTTTTCCAGCTCTACACCGAGTGGGTGGTGAAGAGTGGCCTCGTGCAAGCGTATTTGCTCAGTTACGATGTATTCAGTGTGTAAAACTTGGGGAGAAATGTACCATAAAAATATGTTGTGTGAAGTTTGTATTTTGTGAAGCAGATGTGTTTATATCAAAGACAGAGGGAAAAAAAAGACCCATTTATGAGGTCTTTCTTATGGAAGTGTCATTTTGAAACAGTTTATCTATTGCTTAAAAAAAAACACTAAGATAAATGGCTTTAAAATTGAAAGCTCTCCATTGCTAATTTTAGAGAGACAGGTTTACATATTTCTTTCATAGAAATCCTGTGGGCCATTCTTAACACACTAGGTAATGACCTAGTGTCATGATCTATGCCTTAGAACGTTAAAAGGTTCAAATTCACAGCCTTACTTCGAATGTGAGACAGTATTGTACTAATACTCTACACTAAATTTCTTTTTTTTAAGGATTTTATTTATTAGAGAGAGAATGAGTGAGAGAGAGCACGAGAGGGAGGAGGGTCAGAGGGAGAAGCAGACTCCTGCTGAGCAGGGAGCCCGATATGGGGCTTGATCCTGGGACTCCAGGATCATGACCTGAGCCGAAGGCAGATGTTTCACCGACTAAGCCACCCAGGTGCGCCTCTACACTAAATTTCTAACTTCAATCTCCTATAAGTGTGGAAGGATCTTATCTCACCACCTAAATAGTTAAAAGCAGCAGAGTGGGAATATAAATTTCAGTTTTACATCTGTATACATAAAGACTGTATTTATAAAGCTAACACTAACTGTTATAGAGACACTCACTAATACCTCAATGGCTTAATAAAATAAAGCTGTGTGTTTCACATCACAGTCTAATGTGGGTCTTCCTGCTCAGATGGTTCTACCCCAAGTGGTGATTCAGGGGCCTATGCTTCTTCAGTCCCAATGGTTCCACCATCCTCAACATGTGACTCCTAAAGTAGCCCTACGGGATGATATCCATCAAGGAAGGAAGAGAATGGAGGTGTTGGGGTGCTCATCCCACTCACCCACATGCCACTATCATTCAGTCACAGTCTGACCTAGACACAAAGAATGCTGTTGAATGTCATCCCTGACTGGGCAGCTCCTGTTCAGCAGCTTCATATTATGAAGGCAAACAGGAAACTTTGGTCGACACCTAGCATTTTCCACCAGAGTATAAAGATCTCATTCTCTCTCTCATTCCCTGTCATTCCCTTTCATTCATTCATTCATGCATTCATGCATTCATTCTCTCTCTCTCTGTCTTCACCCAACCCTTGTTTACTTGTTTTAGGGATCACAAAGTGGGGCAAGACCTACAGTAAAAAGCAAAAAAAAAAAAAAAAAAAAAAATCTTATTTTGTGGAACTTGCTAGATGTCTCCAAGGGTTATTTGGCTGCTTTTGTTTTTAAGGTAGTCAACATGTTAATGATAAACTTTAAGTATTGGAAATTAACTAATGTAAAGGAAATGTCTATACCTATCTCCATTCTTCCTCCACCCTCCTCACACACTAACAAGGCTGGAGCTCATAGTTAGGCACAGTTTTTCTTAGTGTTCAAAATCTGAGCACATGTATGTCAAACAGTTTTGAATGTTTGCCTGGATGCACACATGGATGCACGCCTGGATGCATGCCTGGACGCATGCACGGATGCATGCATGGATGCACACATGGATGCACAAATGAATTGTGGGAGAGGGTGAGTATACAACAAACTTTGCCTTGTCCTTGCTGCAGACTGTGTTCAAGAATAGATATAAACAAATTAATTAAAACATTTCTTAATCTGATTTCATAAAAAAGTGGAAGGAGGCAAAAAAACTAAATTCTACACATAAATGTTAGAGCTTCCAAGAAGGAGGAAATTTAGTGAAATAAGAAAAGCTTATTTCAACTATATAGATTATTTATGCTTAGCAAATTAAAAAAGAATGCATGACAAAAATATTGCAGAGGTATTTTTAAGTTCTAAGCATTAAGAACAACAATAACTATACCACAACACTGAGGGCATGTAAAAAAGATGTTAAACATAAAAAAAATAACTTCCATAACGACAACAAAAAAATGCAGTCTAAGAAACCTCAATGCACGTATGTATGCCAAAAACAGAGAAAGTTGGGATTGATTCACGAAAGATAAATCCAAAGAGAAAGCTAGAATGTGTAAGAGTAAAAGGAAAAGAAATGGAAAGCCAAGCCTGTGTAGAAAACAAAAGCCTGTGGGTTGCCTGGGTGGCTCAGTTGGTTAAGCATCTGACTTTTGGTTTCGGCTCAGGTCATGCTCACAGGGTCGTGAGATCGAGCCCCACGTCTGGCTCCATGCTTGGTGTGGAGCCTGCTTAGGATTCTCTCTCTCCCTCTTCCTCTCCCTCTCCCTCTGCCCCTCCCTGCTCCCACTCTCTCTCTCTCTCTCAAGAAAAAAAGAGAGAGAGAGAGAGAGAGAAAAGAGAAAACAAAAGTATGATAAAAAGTATGATAAAAAGTAGTATTTCTACTTAGTTACATAGAAAAAGGAACTGGTATTTTTTTAAATAAAATCTTTACCTTAAAGATAATAACTGAAGCCAAGAAATGCTTTTTAAAGGGGCAGGAAATCACTTGGTGTAAGAGATCATTTGATAAAATCTAGATTAAAAATAAATGACCAATGTCTTTGAAAAGACATTGAATAGAGACAGGAAAGGACCAGCACTGTGCGTAATTTCGAAACAAAGCAAAAGACTTTACCTTTCATACTAGGTAGGTAAGAAAAGGAATCAAAACAAAATCCATTTGCACTCACAGACAAGGGTCTACAGTCACCAAGAACAAATTCTGTCAGGCTGCGCAAATTTCTGCCTACGACAAAAAGAAAAGCCAGCATATGGCTAAGAAAATTCCACACGCCTTTACTCAGCATACTCATTAGTAAACTCAGAAAAGTACCTGAGACCATGTAACTCAAGAATTTTCACACCCACAAAGCACTTCTTCCTGAGAAAATGGGTAGCAGCATATCAGCATCAATCTTAGAAACATCACAGGAGTTAGCAGGCAAGGGTTGGTCTTGTGAAACCAGTCCTATTTTCCAAATGACTTTTGCATGCTGCTTTCTCAGGGAAGCCATAGACAGAGCTTAATTGATTTCACAGCTGCCCAGCTGCCTCTCCTTTTTAGCCAGGTTTTTTTTTTTTTAAATTGTAATTTAAATCATCATTGGTATAATGATGTGTCTACTATCTGTCTTCCCCACTAGACAGAATGCCTAGTGAAGGCGGGGGTCCTGATTGGATTGCTGTTCTATTTCCAGTATCAAACACAGTCTCTGGAACATAAGTGTTTCCTAAGTGAAGGAATGATCTGGGGGTTGGAAGAATGTTCTTACCTCCACTCTTCACTTAGTTAATCCCTCTCCATTCTTCAGATCTTGACTTCTTAGCAAAGTCTTCCTTGATTCCCTGGACTAAGTGATATCTACCTGTTCTGTCACTGCTCTTGTCAAAGTTGCAATATTACCCTTATTTACGGGATGATTTGATTAATGTCTCTTCCCTCAATAGTATGAAACTTCATGAGGGTGGATCATTTTATTCCTAGTACCTGGCATAGTGATGAGCATGTAATTGGCTCTCAAGTAATTTAATTAACCAACATTAATAATTGGCTCAGATAGTTGAATGAAAGAATAAGCAAATGAATATATCAATGAACGCAGAGGAAAGGTATTAATAATGTTTGCTATCAAATATATACTGAATCTTGGGATAGTATATATACGTTTTGTTAAAGAGAATAAAAATGTGAAGTGATCTTTTAAAATTAGTATGGTAACGAAAAACAAAATTTTAACACACAGTAAAAGGTTAAAACAAAGTGCACAATGCAATGATGAGAAGGATATGCATTAGATACATCTTTGCAAGACATGAGTGAAGTCAGGGTGCCAAGAAGATTAACAACCACTTAAAGCCCAACACTGAGATCCCACAATTACATTAGGGGACTAGCACCAGGACTGTCAAACACCCACTCAGAGAGAAAGAAACACGTCCCTATCTGTCTATATGACTGCAAACAGTTAAAACTTGAAGCACATTCAATCAAAGCAGAGAATATCAATCAGAGGAATGAGTGAGGGATTGAAAATTAATGCTTTAAGAAAAAGGTTAAATGGACTAGTGTCACTGAGCTTTAAGAACAAGGAAAGAAGCAGCCCCCTTCACGTAAAACCTTTTACACTGAGACTTCAGAGGGCTAGTGTCCAGCTCTTTATTGCCAGAGCAATAAAAATGAACAAAATGCATCACATGGAATCTATGTTAGAGGTAAGAGTAACGGTTTGAAATTTAGCTTTTCAAACCTTGGACTAACTTAACTAATGACACCATGTCCCTCCACAAAGTCTGTAAGGACAGCTCTGTTCTCACTGGGCTGAAATGATTTAGGGATGTCAATGAGGGGAGGTCTAAGACAAAGGCCCTCAAACTTTACACTGAATGATGAGAGTGGGTTAGATAATGAAAGAGTGTTTTTCAGTGGAAATCTTTTATTTCTTCATTGTAAATTTGCTCTGTGCTCAACCACATGATCTGCTTACTTTCCTAGTGAAACACCTTCAGGAGTTTATACTTAAAAGGAGACAATTAAATATTGTATATTTATCCAGAATATTCCTTGGCTCATACAATATTCAGGAGGGATATTTTAAAATTTAGGGTGAGGGATTATAAATCGAGACTTGGATGGAAAATTCATACTATTAAACCAGAAACAGACTGAAATTGGTGTGAAGTTTATGAAATGGAAAGTTTTCAAAAGTTAAGTATCTGTTGACTTAATGTACCAAGGATCAAGTGCCTGAGTACTGAGAAAACTACAGTCTTTTGTTCTGAAATGTTCAGATATCATTGGTGGCTTTGTTTGTGGTCAAATGTAGAATTGCTACAGGACCAGCTAGTTCACTTTATTTATTCATTAAGAATTGGTATTAACTGAGCACCTACCGTATGTGCAAAGTGTTAGGTTCTATGGAACTCAAGGAGTTTAAAACAGGAAACCTTCCCTCTTGAGCTTTGTAAAATAACCTTCATTTGACTCATTGTCTCAGAGACTGGATTTAACAACTTTCTAGTTTATGGAGTAATGGCTCTCAAGTAATTTAATTAACATTTATTGTGCCCTGATGGAATTAAACTCATTTATTGATTCATTCAATCAACAAATATTTATTTCGAGAGAAGGGAAGCCATATCTTGTCTTAAGGAGCTTTTGAGTTGGTAGGAAATAAAATCAGTTCATACCAATATCAAAAATATCAGGCAATGTATTTTCAGTGCCTGGGGCAGGTATTATAGGTTGGCTGTCTAAATACCACCATTCCCAAACCACTTTTCTTTTGTTTCCTAATTTATCAAAGAAACGAGAAAGCCCAATGTTTGATTTTGCAGACTCCCTTGCAGTTAGAGGTGGCTTTGTGAGTTTTCTCCAAAATGATGCAAGGTAAAGTGTACGAGGGAGATTCTATTAAAAGTTTTTGCTTTCCACATAAAAACAGGCACAGTCTTTCATTGTCCTTCTCTTATCTTCTTATCTGGAATGAAAAATGATTTATGGAGATTCAGCAGCCATGCTGTGTCAAGAGGCAACAAGTACAAGAATGAAAAGCCAATAAACAAGGATGGTACAACCTCAGTGCCTCATGGTGTCACTAAACAGTTCAATCAACACTAGCAAGGGCCTGCCTACCTCCCGACTTGTGAGAAAAACAAAGTCCTATTTGTTTAGGTTAGTATTACTTGAATATTGTTATATGCAGCCAAATGCAGTCCCAACTGACCCAGTATTAAGTCACTTCAATAGACATCAAGCATTATGGTGGCCTGAGGACAGAAAGGAGGAATCAGCAGAGGCTTCATAGGCGAAGTGGCATTTGTTTATATGATTTGTAGCCTCCTCTCTTCTATTAGACGGGTGCTTTTTGAGAGAGTAAATAATGTCTTCTCTATCCTTGTGTGCTTATGCCTAGTAATTAGAACAGTGTTCGGCACATAGAAGGGTCTCATAAATGCTAGCTAAATAAATGAACATTTGTATTCTTTCATTAATCTTACACATAACAAGAAATACCAAAAAATTGCGTCATCTAGTCCAATTCTCTAAACTAGGGCAACCATACATTTTTGGTCACATAGTTCCACGAGTACATCACAATATGTATATGTGCATATGTAGTTAAATGAATGAGATAAAATTACATATAACAGACATTGTGACCCTCCAACATCACTGCAATGGATCAAGTTTACTATATCATCTGGGGACATGCCTCTTTCAGAGCTCCATTTGGGGAACACTATTTTAGAGTATCATAGAACTATTTTAAGGCCAAGGAGCAACTGATGAATCTCACAAATTATATCAATTTATCTCAGATCACAATATAAATCTTTGTACATCATTTTCTTCTAAGTTTTCCAAGTTTTATGACTGTAGGAATTGGTGCACGTTGGCTAAAAATAAACTAATAGATTACTGAGAATACGATCAACTGGGCTCACTTCCATTTAATTTGAAAGACATAAAATGTACCCAAGCAAGCATTTATTGAGTCTCTACTGTGTTCTAGACACCCTGCTAGGTGCTAGGAATATAAAGATTATCCCAGGTCTTCAGGAACTCAGTATTTATTGGTAAAAGATGCAGGTAAATAGATGAAATGCCATATTTCAATGATAGAAGCTTGTCCCCATCCAGTGGAGCCATGAAGGAGGGATTCCAGTGAAATCTGCATAATAGTCTGTGATATGAGTGGACAAGGAGGTCATTTTAAATGGGGTCCGCATTTTTACTCACTAGTTTGTGCCAAGTAAAATATCTTTTACATTTTAACTAATAATCAATTTCTTCTCAAACTGCCTTTTATTAGGAGTAAAACTTTTAATTAACTGCTTTAATAACAGAGTATTTGTGCCCTAGATGGAATGGAAGTAACCTTTGAAAAAATGGTCTTGGAAGCTCACAGCTGATTTCTGTCATGATGTTTTGCATAGCACAGGTCAAGTGGGAATTTATTTTCAGAAATAGAAAAGTGGCTCTTATTAAAAGCTGGTCTTATAAAACATCTGGCCCTAGAGCCCACAGCATGTCTCCCAAGGATGTTTTTTAAATAAGATTCTGGGATAGTAATTTTAAAAAACAATATTCAAGTAATTTAGAAATGAAAAGTATATTTCCATGTTTTTAGGCAAGATAAAACATAAGTGTGTGAGGAAAATAAAGTCGTTTTATTTTATACTCTACTGAGTAAAGATAGAGACGATGAGAAAAACTTAAAAGAAAATTATTTCTTCCTTTGATTTTAGCCATCGAACCACCCCCCTAATTATTCCCAAGATGATTTCTGCCCACAGCACAACCCTGTTTCAGGATCCCACGAAGCACTGACTCTTTGCTGCAAGTCCTTTGACCTCCATCCCTTCCCCCACCCCTCAACTAACCCCAAGTGACTTTTCATTCAACACTTCCAAGAGCAAAGGAGTTTCTTTTGTCTAAAATCGTCTAGACAGATACCAGGGACCAGGGAGAACTCCAGATTCCTTTTTCTAGCTTGATAATTGAGTCTGTATTAACTTACTCCATACCAGTCCATACTAAAAAGATTTTTAAAATTGCTAATATAAATTCATTTTATTTTGTTAAAACTATAGTGCTCTGTTGTCCATTATCTGGTGGTGCCTAAACACTATGAATATCATGTTAGCAGGAAAATCTTCTACTTAGCTCAGAATGAGTATCTTGCTGTTTAAATCTTCTTTCACAAAGCCCTAAAGTACAGGCATATTCTGCTATTGGGAAAACAGAAAGCCTAATTATTACATTCCTGTACTTTAGTTGAAATGTAGGCTTAATTTTCACACTTTTGGCAGTTTTTTGGCTTGGAAAGATTTTAATAGTAATTTTTATACACAAAGAGAGTAACAGGAATTCCTCTCAGCTCAGTTATCAATGGACATAATAGATCACCTCGTAAACTCTCCAGCAATCTGAATCTACTCCTGAGGATCGTCAGCCGGATAATGAAGAAATATGTTCCAGGGTTCAGAAGTGACTATTTTCTGTATGTGCATGTGTATGTGTGTTGCTGTGTATATGTATCAGTGTGGGGTGCTGTGTATGTGTTGGTATATGTTAGTGTGTCTGTGTTTTAGTATGCATATGAATGCATGTGTACTCGTATGTGCTGTGTGTGTTGGTGCATGTGTATGTGTTAGTGTGTGGTGGTGTGTGTTAGTATGTTAGTGCATGTGTATTAGTGTATGTTGTGTGTTGCCAAAATAGGGGTAAGGATAAACCGACAAGTAGGAATAGAAAATTTGATGAGCGTAGTAATCAAGCAAATCTGTGCTCTGTTTGTTTTTTTTCCCATGAAGATGTTAGTTAGACCAATTCAATAAAGCACTGGGGCAAAGAAGGGCGATAAATTGAAAGAGAGCGGGAGTGAGGAGAGAGAAAGCTAGACAGGAAAAGAGAAAGAAATCAGAGGATGGAAAGGCAGCAGCACTACCTGGGCCAATGGATGTCTCCAGCTTCCCCATGGAACAATTACCACAGAGCGGGTGAGGAAAAATGATTTAAAGGTCAAGTTCAACCACATGGGCTGAAATCCATCTCACCTTGGCTCTGCTTTGCTCTCTTTTTGAGGAACAGTAATGATAAGCCTGATGAAGGACAGTGTGTAGACCAAGAGGCCTGAAAACTCTGAGCCTTTTGGTGACTCCTGGGGCTTGACAACACATCCTCATGTCATGGCAGCCCTGGCTCCGGAATGAACAGAACAGTTGCTCTGGGATTAATTCATTGTGTGGGTAGGGGGGAGGGAGGTGGAGGAGGGAGAACAATAGTGGGAAAGAGAAGCATCATTTCCCCATATATTGAAAGCCTTTGTAGCTGTTGAATAGTCCTACCTGCTTTCCTACTGAGATTTAATTAAACGCATTTTAATATGGTATGTACGCGTGAAGATTCAGCCATATAATTTCTCTATGCAAAAAGTCTGCATTCAAGAGCCTTGCCTTGCGAAAATATACAAACGACCGATTCCATTTAAAAATAAGGGAGGTTAAAAAAATAAATAAGGATCACGTTTGCAGGGATAAACATTCATTGCAAACATGAAAAAGTGCGGTTTGGACAAAAGCCACAAGTAGGATAATTAACAACAACAACAACAACAACAATACCACCACCACCACCACCACTAGAGGATTTCTGAGAGCTGAAACACGAAACGAAATGCACCAGAAGGGCGATGTGTTTTCCGACTCTCCTATTCCTGGTCTCAGTCCCCACGTCAATCACGTCCCTCTCCGCGGTCACTAACCTGGCTATTTGTCTGTTTCCACACTACTGCATCACAAAACATCATGCCCACTTGCCTGGAAAAGATAATATCTCACACATATGGGGCCTGCCTTTGATCTCTGTGGTCGAGCTAGAGGTCAGAGGCCTGCCTTCTCCAGGCCCTTACTTCAAATGATTCCTTTCATTTGCTGAGAAGCCAAACGTTAGGAGGGCAAAGGCAGGAAAATAAAAGCCGTGATTTAATAGCAATTTATGTGTTTGGCCTATTTCAGTTTGGGTTTTATTCTCTCTGGGTCACATCTAATCCTCATTCTTCCCTGCTACCTTGCCCTCCCTCCACCACCATTTGTTTGTTTTGCAGCCCTCAGACAAATTGGCACTCTCAGGAATGCTCTTCCCCACAACTTGCCTTGCGCCATTTTGTCTTTTGGAAACAGAGCATTCAGAGGCCCAATTCACCGTCTCTACCTAACGGGAAGGGAAGAAAATTTTGTATGTTAAGTCAGAAAGCACCATCATGGAGTGGGCTTTTGGAAATGTAATGTTTTCTTTTTTTTAATATTTTATTTATTCATTTGAGACACAGAGATACAGAGAGGCAGGGGGAGAGGGAGAAGCAGACTCCCCGCTGAGCCAGGAGCCCGACGTGGGGCTCGATCCCAGCACCCTGGGATCATGACCTGAGCCGAAGGCAGACGCCTAACGACTGAGCCACCCAGGCACCCGGGTGCTCCAGATTTTAAATGTGGAAATTTTCATATGAGATATACTCAATTATTTTGTAGCAATTTTACAAGGTCATTAATGATACGATGTTGCACTTCACTGCATAACAATGTGGAATATCCACATTCCTTGAAGATGTCTCATGTGTATCAGGCACTATGTAGGATCATGAGTCATGTTTATGTCAATTCATCCTCACAATGAGCCTATGAGGCAGATATTACTATTCCTCTTTTTTAAACTACATGCAGCTTATCAGTGAGTTGCAAAGAAAAAGATGTAAACCAGGTTTGTTTCCTCTGGAATTAAAAACTGCCCTGGTGAGATTGACTGGAATGGATGAGTTCTACTTAAAGAATTTTAAAAGACTGTACTATGCTCCTAAAAAGGAAGGACTGGCGAGATCAACTCATTAATGCAGTGCTCATGTTGTGGCAACCCAGTGCTTTCCCTGCTGATAATGGAGGCAGCCTCGCTGAGGGCTCTGGAATCCCAAATCCAATGTTAGCATGTGCCATGGGCAAGTTACGGAACCCCCCTGGACCCTGTTTCTCTCTAATATGGGTATAAGGAGAGTACTCACCTCACAGGGCTATTTTGAGGATTAAGCGAGATGGCACACATGATGCCTTAGTCTATTTTATGTATTCCACTATGATATTCTAATATATATGTGTACGTGTTCCATATATCCACATTCAAACATTTTATATTCAATATGTATATATTTATATAACATATATAAATAATATATATTTATATATTTTTGTATTTATAATTTTTATATTTTTTATATAATGTATATAAAATGATACATAAATGAGAAATATGTATAATGAGAAGATAGATAGATAGATAATCTAAGATAGAGATAGAGGGAGAAAGGGAGGAACTTGGGGGCTATTGTACCACTCTAGTGGATGACACTGTTGAGTGAAAGTTAGGACTCATGGAGACATGAAAGCCATGCAGTATAACTAGATCAAGACTTTTGTAGCTCAAAAAGATAAAGTGGGGCAAAGTTGAATTGTTGAACATTAAAGAGTGGTTAGCTTATGGAGACTTGGAAAAGAACACAAGAACAGGACCTCTATGCATAGTAGTACCCGACATAAAATACACAAAACAAACATGGAATTCGGTTAATCTGAGAAGCTTTATAGATGCACTAGGAAGGCAAAGTGATTGTCCTAGGGATGCTTCCTGGGGCATGGGAAGTGTGTTGAGGACAAAGTCACACTACTATAGCATCTTGCTCAATTTTCTGTCAGTAAAATGGCAGATGGTATGGCAGTAATGAGCCTGAACTTATGAGCCAGGCAGGCTTTGTTCAAATACCAGCCCTCCTGATACTTAGCTGTGGAACCTTGAATAAGTTAACCTCTCCATATCTCCATCTCTCCAACTAGCAGAGTAGATATTGGTGTGAGGGTTAAGGGAATTCATGTATGTGAAGCACAGCATTGCCTGGCACTACATCCGTGCTCAATAGATGGTCACTAGAGAAAGCCCAGGTGTCACGCTGGGTGTACTCATCTCAGTGCCCAGAGGCTACATAGAAGGTTCTTCAAAGCTTTGTCTCATGGCTCTCAGAACCTACTGGAAACTTTTTTAAGAAGAAAAGGTGCCGAATTGGGAGGGGACTACATGAGCTTTCAAGAGTTTTCTAGTGTCTCCTTTGTCACTAGAATAAATTCATTGGGTTCTGAGAGAGGGACACCACTCCTCGTACCAACCAGGGCACCATCTGGTTCCTCTGCTCAAATCAGAGTCTCCTGAGTAAAACATTTACAATTCAGGAATAGCCTAACTGCTGAGGAAGAAGACTCTGAATTCTCTCTGACTGAAAGTACATAAGATTATAGATGTTGAAGAAACAGGAGTTGCTTGGGAGCCAATGTATGTCTGTATTGGATGGTTCCATAGGTGTACAAAATTTAGAAGGATTCTGGAGTTGAATTGAAACTTTTGAAGCTAATATAAAGAGAACAAGTGGACACTTTAATCAAAGGTGACAGCTGAGCATGGGAATCAAACAATACCACTTTTTAGCACTGGGTAGCATTTGCATGTTCATCGAGCAGTATCCACACACTCATTTGACAGATTTGTGATGGGCAAGGCTTTATGATACTAGTTGAAAGGGTAGTTTCTCCCTTTACCCTGAAATGGGTGAATCCCGTGTTTGGAAACCCCACTGCTGATGCTGTAGAGGAGTGGGTAATTACACAATGAGAGAAGAAAGAGAAACCCCAATGGAGATGTAGATATTAGGAAAAGAAGTGAATTATTCATTGGAATCAGAGAAGAGGGCCTGGGGCTGCAGACACAGGGGAAGCCTGTGTTCCTCTCTAGGTTTTGGTTACCCCAGCTGAATTCTGTTTCTCAGGTGTGCATTCCACAGCTGGAAATGCTGCAAGAAGGGATTAGCCCCTCAGCACCTGTGATGATCTAAGCTCTATCTGACCTTAGAATAGGTGAAGATCAGCTAGTCTAGTAAGAAATTCTTACTTTCAGCTTGCTTGAACTGAACCCAGTGCTGCTTTCTCACACTTTTCACTTACCAGTGAGCCACCTTTCTCATTTATTTTTAAAGTAACTTATTTGAGGTCTCAACCTGAATCCTATCCTGATTCATTCCTGCTCAACTAATCTCCCCACATATAAAAGTTTGAGGTCCTGAAAACCTGGAACTCTTACCCACCTGCTAATCGTTAAAACAATTACATGGTTAGGAGTCACAAACAAAGCAATTAATAATGTACCCAGGTCATATTTCCTCCTCATCCCTTATGCAGGGGGATGAATTATGTCCTTGTTCTTTGTAGGAGCTGCGTCTCTGGAACAATGGCATACACACAAAAGAAGAGTGGAAGGGGGAGTCTTTTTGACTTCTGTCTAGACACCCAACTCTTGAAACCCTCACCTGACACTAGGCTCTTGCTCCCAGTCTACCTCACATTATAATATACTTTAAAAATCCTGTATTTTTTTTGCTCCATTGTGTGTAAATTAATTTTAGCTCATTAATTCAATATTTAGCATATATTTATTAAGCATTTAACCTTTCTTGGTGCCGGGATGCAGAAGTGGACCAAGTCCTTGACCTTTTGGTACCGATGTCCTTGTGACTGTGTGATCAGGACCTTGCATTAGTACTTTGCAAACTAGATGAAAAGTTTTATGATGGTAGACAGGATGCTTTTCAGTTTTCTTTTTGTTAATAATGTGAATTTCGATACCAATGATTGTTTGTGCCATACTTCATAATGAACCTTGTAAAGCATTCTGGTCATGTCCTTTGATTTTTCCCAGTAGGAGGCACTGTCTCCGGTGCAGTTGCCATTTTGTGACAAGAGGTGTTCTGTTTTTGTACAGAAATTTTCAGAATGTTTCACGTCACTACAGATAGTGTGGTTCCTTTAAATTTCCTTTTTTTTTTTGTTAGCATTTCTTACAATAAAAGTTATGCTGGAATAAAGCATCAAAATATATATAGCAGAGTATAAACATTAAATTCAGAAAACAGGGAAAGGTAGCATTCTGACTGATGAAGTGGAGAGGGAGTGTGAAATCCCTCTGCGCAAAGGAATTGTGGACTCCATGACTCCTGCATCATAGGAGCTGCCTTTCAGTGTAGCTTCAGTCTGGAAGTTGATCTTTTTATTCCCTTTTCCCACCTGAGCCAGCATGGCTCAGAACAGAGGCTTCTGGGAGAAAAGGCTATGGACTTGGAACTAGAGTGTATTATGCTAAGCGAAATAAGTCAGAGAAAGACAAATACCATATGATTTCACTCATATATGAAATTTAAGGAACAAAACAGATGAACATAGGGGAAGAGAAGGAAAAATGAAATAAAAACAGAGAGGAAGGCAAACCATAAGAGACTCTTAACTCTAGGAAATAAACCGAGGGTTGCTGGAGGAGAGGTGGGGGGGATAGGGTAACTGGATGATGGGCATTAAGGACGACATTTGATGGAATGAGCACTGGGTGTTATATGCAACTAATGAATCAATAAATTCTACCCCTGAAACTAATAATACACTATATGTTAAATGAATTGAAATTAAATTAAAAAAAAAAAGAAAGGCTATGGACTCAAGTAAATAAGGCGAACACGGAATTTTGAGGAGCTTGGGGGTATAGCAACCCTTTTAAAGTACAGCTCATGAATTCATTCCATTTAGTAAGCACTTTCCAAGCCCCTTCTGTGATAGGCTTTGTGCCAGGGGCCATGGGTGGGGTGGGTTGGGGAACTAAGGATTTTCAGTAGGGATATAATTAACTTTGAATTTAAAGTGTGAACTTGGTATTGTTACAGATATAAACTGAGAATTATCATGTAATAGTTACAAGGATCCTTATATAAGGAAGCAAGAATCCTAGTGTGTCCTAGTGTGAGCAAGAACAGTTAATAACATAAATAAAAGGAGAAAAAAAGAGGGGAGGGGTGATAAGAAAACTCTAGTATCAACTTGAATAGAGACAACTGCTGGCAAACAGATTCAACCAATTCCTAATGAGGAGGAATAGAAATCACTATTAAACCACTGTCACATATAATTTGTTGTGTATGGTTATACTTGAATTAATAAACTGTGTTCCCCTCAGCAACAGATATACATTACACACTAATACAAATGGTTTCCAGCCCTGGCCAACATTTGAATCACTTGGGAAGCTCTAATACTCAGAGCCCCTGCCCCAGACCAAATAAATCAGAATCTTGGTGGTGAGGTACTCATTGGTTTAAGAGCTCACCCCGTGACTTGAATGTATGACAAAGAGCTGAGAAGCACTGCCCTAGTGCAGTGGTTCTCAAACCTAGCTGTACATTAGAATCACCTGGAGAGCTTCTAAAATGTACTGCTCCTGGGCCAACACCAACAATTAAGCTGAGGGTTGGACTTGGATATCAATACTTAAAATCTCCCCAGATGATTCTAATGTTCAGCCAAGGCTGTGAACCAACCAATACCAGGCACTCCTCTTTGGTACTATAAACAGAGAACAGAGATGGTAAACAAATCTGACATCATCCCTCTCCTCACAGAACTCAAGATGAGTTTAATGAGAAAGAGGCAAAGATCATGTTATAAACAAATCATAGTAAACTGCAATAACTGCAATGATGTAAACTAAAAGGTGGCGATAATTGGAAATAATGGTGGAGTACGAGGGGATGATCACATTTAGGCAGAATGGTCCAAGAGCGGACACTTAACTTGGGAATTAAAGGAAGACAAACAGCTATTTGGAATAAGAGGGAGGCAAGGAAGAGAAGGAATAAGGAATAGATATTTCTAGCTTATCCAAACAGCACTTGCAAAAGTCCTGGGGTGAGACAGAAGTAGACACGTTCAAGGCAAGCTTCTGCCTCGCAGGAAACAAAGATAAGAACAGTGATATAAGCAAACCTGGAGAAATTAGGCAGGTTCCCCATCATGGCATATTAAAGATCTTGTATTTCATTTTAAGCGTCATGAGAATCTTTCAGAGGTTTTTAAGCAGGAATGGGAGATGCTTCCATTTAGTTTTTTAAAAGATCAGTCAACAAATAAGATTAGCTTAGATGAGGGAGGTGCAGCAGAAATGTGGAAGGATACCTCCTATTAGCTAGCAGTTGCATGTGATTGTAAGTAACAGAGACCCAGAATAATAGTTATTTAATATGGGGATTCAGTTTTCTCTTACATAATGAGAATCCCAGGACTAAAATGGTGGCTCCTTCAGTTCTCAACTCTACCTTCTCTAGAGTGTGCCTACATCCTCAAAATAATTTTATGATTGTAACATGGCTGATGCAGCCCTAGCCAGGACATCCCCACTCCAGGCAGGAAAAGAGAGGGAGAGCAAATGATCTCTCACAGCATGTTCCCCCCTTTTAAAGATCTTTACTGGAAGTCCTAACCACCTACATTCTATTTACTGGGACTGTGACTACCCAATCTGCCAGAGAGGCTAGAAAATGTAGCTTTTGAACTGGGCACACTGCCACCTCCAACAAAATCAGAACTTTGTTTAAAGGAAGAAGAGAAAAATTGATATTGGGCAGGCATTGCTGGGTTTAAGATATATTTGGAGGTAGAATCTCTAGACCTTGCTGAATTGGAATGGACAACTGGGAGAAAGGCAGCAATCAAAACAGGGGCCACAGGGAATTGGGGATGAAATCATGGAGTAACAGGTTGGAAAAGCAGAAGTCCATCTGGGAATGTTAGGTCTCAACTTTTTCTGAGATGGCTAAGTGACATTGCCAAGCAAGCACGTAAATGGGGGTAAAAAAAAAAAAAAAGAAAGAAAAGAAAAGAAAAAAAAAGAATCAGGTCCAAAGAAAAGGTGTGAGCTGAAGGTACAAAGTTGGGAGAGTGATAAGCTAGTTTGAAATTGCAGCTCTGGGTGGAATGAGGTTGCTCTGGGGGAAGGTATATAGGAGCAACAGAAACTAAGGACTAAACCCTGAAAAGCACCAAAATATAAGGTTCAGGCTAATGAAAGGGAGCTAGGAAAGGGAATAGAGAAGAGGCCAGTGGTTTCAGCAGGAAACCAGGAAGTTATGTCAAGGGGGCCAAGGAGAGCATTTCAGGAAGGTTGAGGTCAACTTGTCCAATGCTTTTGAGAGGTTAAGAAAGTTGAGGACACAGATGTGTTTACCAGATTTGGCAAACAGAGGTCACCAGTGACCTTGAAAAGAGTAATGTTGGCTGACTATTAGGGTGGAAGCCGACTGAGGGGAACTGAAGAGAAAACAGAAGATGAGGAAGTGCTGCTAGCACATGAAAGAGCCCTTTTACAAGATGGCTGACCCAGAGACAAGCAGAGTCATGGAGAAAAGACTGAGGGAGGGATTATACTTGTTGTTGATTTTTTTTTTTAATATGGGAGATACTAGAGAATCTTTGCATACTGAGGGAAATTATCCAATAGAGGAGAGAAGGGTGATGAGGAAGAGATGGGGAAAACCAGAAAGCTGCATCTTTAAGCAGCAGAGGGGATGGAATCCAGGGCAGAGTGGGGGGCCTGGCTTGTGATGGGGGCGTCTGTTCCTCATCCTCTGGAAGCTATAACCTGCTGTGTGAATGTAGTTCCAGAGTTCAGGCTCAGTCATGCTCCAGTGATCTTTTTTGTCTTGTGAAAATGTACCTTTTCAAATCCTATGATGTTCTATCTGAGACAGGATAGCAGTTAAGATCATCAGACCCACTGTTGGCTGACCAGGTTAGCAGCACGCCCTGTAAAACACAAGGCTTACTCCACTCTACAAGTACAAAACAAATCTTATAGGTATACTGTTATTTTTCTTTTTCAACAGCACACGTTGAATACAGTTTTATTCCTCTCTTCCTTCTCTCCTCTTCCCCTGTGTTTCATTTAATATTTTTTGTTCCAGAACATATTTACATGGATGTGTAGCTCAACTGGAACTGGGGACACAGTGTTTAAATTTTAAACATTCACTTCTTTTTTTTTTTTTTAAGATTTTGTTAATTTTTGTGAGAGAGAGAGCACAAGCAGGAGGAGGGGCAGGCAGAGGTGAAGCAGGCTTCCAGCTGAGCAGGTTGCCCAATGGGACTTGATCCCAGGATTCCGGGATCATGACCTGAGTAGAAGGCAGGTGCTTAACCAACTGAGCCACCTAGGTGCCCCTAAACATTCACTTCTAAAATTGGCAAGTGGCAATGTCACTTAGTTTCAGAAAGTCTAAATAAATCATTTTCTTCTTTTCTCCCAAATGCCTGAAAATAAAGGGCACAAACCTCAGTTTTATCATTAGACTTATCTAGAAGCCACATATATTTAAGAAAATGGAGATTCTACAGATAAATTTATATGAAAAATTGATAAAGCAATGAAAAACATCCAGATGGCAGTTTATATGAGATGCCCAAACCTTATAGATTATTTTAATTCAATATGGACTTGTTACCTTTTTATCACTTTTATTCATTAGTTGTATTTTTTATTTGATTAAAAGGTTTAAAAGTGCAGAATTCAACAGTCTACCTTAAGTCTTGTATTTTATAACATGAGTCAGCCTAGATATACAAGTTTTATCAACTATTCTCAGCTGCCATAGGAACCTCCTTTTTATATTTGGAAAGAATCATCTGATAAGGAAGAGTGAAAAGACAGACAATACTTATCAGAGTTCTGTGAAGCCAAACAACAACAACAAAAAAAGATGTATCTGATAAGTATTTGCAATTTTTTTCTCTTTAAAATATATCTCTACAACTCAGATGATTACTTTCCATTAATATATACTACCAAAATATTTCCAGAAACTAAATAAAAATAGATTTTAATCCTTTACTCAAAATTTTCCTAAAATTCTGCAACCCTGTAAATGGATATTTATATATTTTTTTGATAAGCAAATGCATCTATCCAAACAATAAAGGGAACCAGAAATGTCTTGGTGGTATTTTCCCCATACTAACTGGTATTGAAAAAGTAAAATTGCTCAAGGTTAATCAGCCTAATCTGAAGAAGAGGAAGTTTACCCTTCAGATTCTCTTTAATTTGGAAGCTACATTGACAGGTGGCCTCAACACTCAGGGCATTACAGACCACCTTGAATGTCTCAGTGCCAGTAGCCTTTGAAGTCAGAATAATCAACAAGCCATTTGATATCTGATCAGACAAATGGCCCCATGGAGAAAGCCGTCTCCAGGTAGACTGATTATCTATCAAACAGGAATAACTTGATACAATTTGTTGAGCCAATTCATAGACTTAATGGAACTCTAAAGTGGAGATAAATGTAAATTAAAAACTGATTTTCAGGGCTCTTGCTTTCCATATGTGTTAATATGTTTTCTTTCAAGAGTGCATAAGTATCTACGAAGAAATAATCTTTTACTGACAATGAAGGGAAGAAAAAGTAGTTTGTATTTTCTCAGCAGATAAAGCTTTCCCTCTCTCCTTTTTTTTTTTTTTTTGGTAAATGGCAAATTGTTTGATCAAATATTTTGAATGAGGCCATTTAAAGTCATATATAATATGTACAATGAGAAAAACTAAATATTTTTCCCATGATATGTGAAAAAGATGGAGAAAAGAACTTCCATTCTTAGAAAGAACAAAATAAAATTTTCTAGACATCAAATGTTCTCTAATTTCTGATGATGATGATTAAGCTTTCTATTTATCAAACCTGATTCCAATTGCATTTATCAAGTCTTAGATTGGTTTTGCCTTCAGTTGAGCAGGTAATTTCATGTTTTTACTTTATGTGACCAATCTTTCTTACTCAATTGAGGAGTAATGTATAGTTGCATTGTGTGCTCAGCAAAAGACCTAACACCATTCACATGTACATTTGTGATACTCACATGGTCAATGTTCATGTCAATTCAACTTAGTACAATAGTTTCTGAACCCCCTCTATGTTTCACACACTGGACTGGGTGCTGTGAAGGGTATTTCATGGATTGTAATGGCTTTCTCAATAGAACTTACAAATATCATGAGCAATCTCCCCAAAGTGAATGATGTGCTTGACATCCTTTACTTTATATGACCACAGTTCCCAGAAAACCAGTGTCTTAGTTCACAGGAATACTTCACCTTACAGAATATGAGAGGTTCTCACTAGCAAGGACAGCTCACATGATTCACTAGATGCACTGGAAAAAATACTGCTGTTGTTAACCTGTACCATACCTACCACAATCTTCCAGCCTCTGGAGATGTTTGAATGTAGTAAAGGAAGAGAGGAAAATGAATGGTGTAAAAAGGATAATTCTTTGAATATCAATCAGTAGTAATTAGGAATGTTCTAAAAGAGCTGAAAACTCATCTCTGTGATGGTTGAATTCATTGACCATTTATTTGCCTTATCGTTGGTGAACATGTGGCACCTGCTGATTGCCACATAGAACAGTGGCAAAGTTAAACATAGGCTGTGGGGTCAGGCCATGAATCAAGCTCCAACACTGCCACTTACTAGTTGACTGACCTTAAGTTGATTACTTAAATTTTCCATTTTTAGTTTCCTTGTTATTAAAATATGATAGATCTACACATTCTCAGAGACTCGTGAAGATGAATGAGATGATTGCATATAAAGGGATTAACACATGGCTTAGAACAACATCAATGTTCAATGTCTTGCAACTTCTATTTTTATTTGGAAATGTTTAAGTCTTCCTCACAGCTACTTGGCAAAACATATAGTATCTTTCAAGGTCCTGAGTGTTTGTTTTTGTTGTTATTATTGTTTAACTACTAAGTCACTATTGCTCTTTCTCCCCCTTCCCATTATATCTCTCACTTCCAGAAGTTAAAAAAGATACGTAATGAGTAGATGAGACACAGAAGCCAATGACAGAGACTGTTAGAATGATCCAGTGTTAACTGGAGGATACGCAGTTTGAAGAAACGAAGGAACTCAAAAACTGTGGGGTCTGCTTGAGACTCTCTCCCCACCCCCTCTGCTCCTTCCCCCCATCCCCGCCAAAAAAATAAATAAATCTTAAAAAAAAAAAAACAAGACAAATGGTGTTGGTACAAAGACACATAGAACTATGCCACAGAGGGGCACCTGGGTGGCTCAGTCGATTAAGCGTCTGACTCTTGATTTCAGCTCAGGTCATGATCTCAGGGTTCTAAGATTAAGCCCTGCTTCCAGCTCCTCGCTGGGCATGGAGCCTGCTTAATATTCTCTCTCTCCCTCTCCCTCTGCCGCCCCCCACCTCTTAAAAAAAAAGAACTATGCCACAGAAAGACCCTAGAAATGGATATATATATAAATGGTCCACTTTGGCAAATGGATATTTGCCAAAGCTACAAAGGGAAATGGAGAAAAATAGACTTTTCCACAAATGGTGATAGGACAATTTGGATTTCCATATGTAAAAAATATAAACCTCAATCCATACCTTGCACATAAAAAAAAATTTGAAATGGATTATGGACTTAAACATATAAAGGCCAAAGCCAAAAAACTAAAACTTCTAGATGAAAATATAGGAGAAAATGTTTGTTGCCTTGGTTAGGCAAAGATTTCTTAGCTATGCCACCAAAGTCACAATCTACAAAAGAAAAAAAAATCGATAAATCAGATTTTAAACTCCAAATTTTAAAACTCCAAAGTTAAAACCTCTGTAGAAACTACCCTAAAAGAATAAAAAGAAAAGCCAGATACTGGGAGAAAATATTTGTAAATCATATATTCAGCAGAGAACTTTAAAAAGAACTCTCATAACTCAATAACATAAAAACAACTGAGCTTTTACAAATGAACAAAAGATTTTTCTAAAATTTTATTTATTTGAGAGAGACAGAGAGAGAGACAGCAAGCAGGAGGAGGAAGATGGACAAGCAGACTCTGTGCTGAGTGCCACGCCCAATGTGGGGCTCAATCCCTGGACCCTGAGATCATGACCTGAGCCAAAACCAAGAGTCCAATGCTCAACCCACTGAGCCACCCATGCTCCCCAATGAACAACAGATTTTAACTGACATTTCACAAAAGAAGATAATGGGTTCACACATAATCACATGAAAAGATGCTCAGCATCATTAGTCATTAGAGAAATGCAAATTTAAACCATCATGGGATATAATTACAAACCTATTAGAATGGCTAAAATTAGGAAGACTGACAATACCAGGCGATAAAGAGAATGTGGGACCACTGAAATTCTCATACATTGCTGGTGGGAATACAAAGTGGTACAGCCATTTTAAAAAAGAGCTTTGCAGTTTCTTGTAAAATTAAACATATATTTACAATATGATTCAGCAATACAAACACAAGAGAAATGAAAACTTATGTATACACATAAAACCTTGTACATGAATGTTTACATTTTTATTCATAACCACACACCAGAAACTGGAAAGAGCCCAATTACCCTTCAACTGATAAATAAATAAACTATGGTTTATTCATACAATGGAATACTACTCAGCAACAGAGAGGAAAAACATTTTGATAGATGAAGCAATGTGGATGACGTGAATGTAGTATGCTAAATGAAAAAAGTTAGAGTCAAAAACTACATACTGTATGATTCTATTTATATGACATTCTGGGAAAGGTAAAACTTCAGGACCAGAAAATAGATGGGTGGTCGCTAAGGGACTGGTGTGGAGAGAGGGTTAATTACAAAGGGGCTGCAGGAGGAAATCTGGGGAGGTAATGGAACATTTCTGTGTCTTGATTGTGGTATTGCTACACAACTGTATGCCTAAACTGTCTAAACTCACAGACCTGTATGCCAAAAACATAGTAAATTTTCCTGCAGGTACATTTTTAAAAAGTGTCTAGAATAAAGGTAAAACAGGGGAAAAAAATCAAGGTTTTGAACTGGTGTGGTTAAAAGGAAAAAGAACTAGGGTAAAAACTAGGGAAGATCTCAGAGAAGTAGAAAGAAAAGCAAAAATATTTAGCGTTGCAGCAGTTGCACTACTGGGTGTTTACCCCAAAGATAAAATGTAGTGATCCAAAGGGGCACCTGCACCCCAATGTTTAAGGCAGCAATGCCTTAGCCAAACTATGGAAAGAGCCAAGATGTCCATCAACAGATGAATGGAGAAAGAAGATGTGAGATATATATATATATATATATAATTATGCATATATATAATATGCATATTATGAATATTATGCAGCCATCAAAAAATAAAATCTTGCCATTTGCAACAATGTGGATGGAACTAGAGTGTATTACGCTAAGCGAAATAAGTCAATCAGAGAAAGACAATTATCATATGATCTCACTGATATGAGGAATTTGAGAAACAAGACAGAGGATCATAGGGGAAGGGAGGGAAAAATGAAACAAGACAAAACCAGAGAGGGAGACAAACCATAAGAGACTCTTAATCTCAGGAAACAAACTGAGGGTTGCTGGAGTGGAGGGGGTTGGGAGGGATGGGGTGGCTGGGTGATAGATATTGGGGAGGGTATGTGCTATGGTGAGCGCTGTGAATTGTGTAAGACTGATGAATCACAGACCTGTACCTCTGAAACAAATAATACATTATATGTTAATTTAAAAAAATTTTTTTAAATATTTAGGGTTGAGGAAGGGAAAGGAAAAGAGACTTTTCAAGCAGATAATGGCAAACATATTTAATGTTAAAGTTATCCAACTAATGAATTGTTGAACACTACATCAAAAACTAATGATGTAATATATGGTGATTAACATAACATAATAAAAGTTTAAAAAAGAAACTAATAAAAATACAGGTAAATTAAAAAAAATAACGATGTACTACTATATGTTGGCTAACTGAACATAATAAAAAAAACTCTTTTCAAAAAAAAAGAAAGAAAGTTGTTGTTGACTTTCGAAAGAGCTGTCTTAGCAAAAGAATTACTCCATCTAGCAACTACTTTATCTTCTCTTAGGTCAATAATACCTGAATTTGACATTTAGATAGCCACTCTTATAAGAAGTCTGGAACTGATAAGAAAAGACTAAAGTAGTGGCTAGATGGGACTTCTGGTTCAAGAGATAGATTTTTCAAGATGGGGATAAACTTGGAAATGTAGGATGCAGGGGCGAAGCATTCATTAGAGGAAGGGGTGACTAAAGACGGTGAAGGAGGGAGAGATGGGAGTGAGAACATAGCCCCTGTGGAGACTGGAATACACAGAGGATAGTCTGACTCTCTTGGGAGTCAGAGGCCAAGACCCGAGATGAGACAGTAAGATTATCACAATGATAATTGTGGGCAAAGGATTGTAAAGGGCAGACATTACTCCAGATGGCTTCTAAACTCTATTCCTTGTCTCTAACGGTGATGAGTCTTTAGACGTTGTAAAAGATTTTCATACAGCTTCTTCCTTCCCATGGTAATTTCAAAATGGGTCTGTGGAAGTTCTTTTTTGTAGCTTTGGCTACTCTGTGTCAGGCTTAGCTCCTCAGTGGTGTAGCCAGGAAGGTGTTAAACTAGTGCCCCCTTGTGGGCTTAAGGGAAAATGGGGCCCATTGTACATTTGCAAACACAAACCAATAGATGCATCATGCTCTATAAGAGGAGTATGAAGGTGCTATGATATCCATCAACCTTTTCTTCTCCCTAAGGTAACCAAGGTTTGGTCAAGTGTCACCTTGAATAAATATTCAGGGACAATGTGCAAGGAGAAATGTTAATAATGAGAAAAAATAACGTCTGAATGAATTTTACTTCCAGATGTGTTCAACTACATTTATACCTTTCATTTAGACAAGACTTGGGCGTATATAACTTTTGGCATTAGTGGGGGAAAAAAGGAAACTAAAAAAAATTTCTGAAATTGTTCTAACTATTCCTAAGCTGTTACTTAATGGGTGCCCTTCATAAATCTGTTTTTAAGGCTATGGACCACTGACAGGGAAGCAATAGAAACCAATTTGCAGTGATGTCTGGAATGGGAAATTTGGGACATAGATGTTAAACATCAGCAAATTGAAAGCAATTTTTCATGAGAAGTTCTAAGAATTGATGAAATTTGACATATGTCATACCATGTTTGCCAATTAAATAAAAACCCTACAGAGACACACATAGTGTTTTAATTGCAAGAATAACACCTACGGTAAGGAGAGGCATAGCAAGAATCCTCATGATTCCCATTACCTCTAATTGGAATCAAACAGCAAAATCCCTAGCCACCAGAGTGGTATTCATTTCACAGATGACATTTGCTTTTTCTCCCAATTGATATTTTAAAATTATCACATAGGAAGAAAAATGTTTTAGGGCCCTGCTTAGTTCAATGTTCTAGCCTTGATTTGTAGGACTACATTCAGAGGCCAGGTTGAGCCCTTTTCCCACACTCCTGTAGGGCCATATGGCAAGACAAAAATAGAATCAGGTAACTGTGGCTTTTCCTTCTAAGCCATCCTATAAGTGGGAAAGTGTCGCGGAGAAGCAGAGAAAAGTGTGAATTTCTACACTCATAGCCAGTAAATAGAGACTATTTTATAGTTGCCATCCTTAAATGGAAACAAAATGGCTTCGCCTTTGACTCATAAAATTTTGTCCAGTCCACCGAGTTGTTGCCAGAAGCTGAGCACTTCCAGATCTGGAAACGATTCAACACAGCAAAAGTGAGCATCAGGATGTGCCCAAATGTCTATACTCAGGTTGACTATAAAAGGCCGATAAACTGGAAACTGAAATTTATAACAGCTTCAAAGCTATCGTGGTATTTATTCCTTGAATTAGCCTGGTTGGGGATTAATAAATCTACTGAGAAGAACTATGGGGAATTCCTTCCCGGACTGTTTGTATAGTGAAGAAGAATTAAAGTAACATGGCTGATAGCTGCAGCGGTATTTGATGACTGCCCTAAGTCTAAATAATGGCAAACACCTGAATGAAAACGAAAACATGCAGTATATTACCCTAGATTATTTGACCTGTCCAATATCCAAATACAGAAACGTATAAACACAGTAACTTCCTTGCAGTATTGTTCTCAGGATCCATCAGAATTTCCTATGGGAAAACTGCTGTATAATAAGGACTATTTTTAGATAAAACCAACCAGAAGAATGAAATGACCCCTGAGAGTAATAGTAAAATCCAAAGTAGAAAGGAATAGATACAGACATAAATTTATAAACTGGCCTTAAGGGGGACCTATGTGAGTAAATGAATGTCCTAAGTTTTGGAATATACAGAAGGACAAGCAGAAGGTCAAAGACAGATGACTGGTAGATGTTAGTGATTAATAGTCCACTCCCTCACACAACTACCATCACTCTCTTCTTTATCACCACCTGATATATAATGAACTTATTCAGTGTTTGTCCTCCTGACCCCAGCACTATACATAAACTTTGTCAAAATCCCAATGCCGGGCGCCTGGGTGGCTCAGTTGGTTAAGCACCTGCCTTCGGCTCAGGTCATGATCCAGGAGTCCCTGGATCGAGTCCCGCATCGGGCTCCCTGCTCGGCAGAGAGTCTGCTTCTCCCTCTGACCCTCCCCCCTCTCATGTGCTCTCTCTCTCTCTCTCATTCTCTCTGTCTCAAATAAAAAAAAAAAAAAAACAAATCTTTAAAAAAAAATAAATCCCAATGCCTACACCATTGCTTGTGATGCAGTATGTACTCCAAGGAAAATACAGATAGCTGGTGAATAAGGCAGAGAAAAATACAAAGGAATAAGAACCAGCATAAAAATTGCAGGGAGAAACACAAAATGTAGGTAGCTCATTGCTGTTAGGTGAAGCTGAAAGGTATAGAAGCAAAACATCGAGGAAGGGGGCCATATATTAGGATAATGCATTGGAGAGAGATTTAGTGGAATTGGGAGCTAGGCAGGCCATGTCGTGAGTGGTGTAACAAGCCCCAAACTGAAAAATGTCCCTCCCGGTAGTCTTCCATAGCTCCTGTAAGTCCCCTTTGAGTTAAGGTAAGGCATTTGTTAATTCGCAATGAAAAAGCAGGAGGCTTTTCGCAACAAATTTGCAACGAAATGCCTGTGTGGCTCAGTTGGTTAAGCATCCGACTCTTGATCTGTGTCATGAGCATGGAGCCTACTTTAAAAAAAAAAGAAAAAGAAATAGCAGGAAGCATAACAAAAAATATCTGCATGAAGCCATTTGCATGAATTTGTTTCTCAGATTGTCACTTACCACTTCATTATGTATGTGTTTTTTAAGATGACAACACAATTACTTGGAAAAGTTTCCAAAATTAAGGTTGCTTAGAGATCAGGACTGAGACATATATGGAGTACATGATGTGATATTCTTTCCACAGCACACTGAATTTCCTATTTTGATTAGGTTAATATTAACATAGCTTTGTTGTCTGTGAGTATTCACAGTGAGGGCACAAAAAGTGACCCCAGAGGCTAATATGGTACAGGGAAAGCAACTTGAGATATAAATGTGCTCTGAACACTCTACATACAACCAGCCACCTAATACTTCTGAGTTATAATTACTGTTCAAAGGCAGCCAGCCAGAAGAAATGCATGTACTAAAATTCTCTGGAGGTCTGGATTGGGCATGAGATAATTTTTAATCAATGACTTATAAAATCTAATAAAATATATTATTATTAAATATACAGATGACCCAAATTAGCCACCATGGTTCTATAAAGAACCAGATTAAATATAGCAAAGCAACCTTGTTAAATTGTCAAATAGAAAATGAAAGCATATGTGAGCAAGACAGGATTGAAAGTCATAATCTGAAAAGAACTGAATTAATGAAGAGAAATAAGGAGGGGGTAGGAAGGATCTATTCTGTGTAGACTGGGCAGAAAAAGATCTGAGGCTCACAGCAAAGTAAATACTAACCAGTAATGTAAAAAGTGTCTTATGTGCTCTTGGCGAAAGTTATTAGCATTAAAGCATGAATAGGGATATAGGGGTTGGGGGAGGACATATATGAGTTGTTTTCTTGATTTTTTAAATTCAGACCAAGATTGAAGTCAACCAACCATGGCAAGCTGCCTTTGCTACTCACACCCACCACATTAGGCTGTTGAGATCTCCCAAAATGAGGCCATCTTATCATAGATTTTCCCACAGTTCCCACCTTTTCCAGGCAATGGTGGCCACTGGTCTTGAGCATTCTCTCCTAATGTCCAACCTCATGGTCACGTGAGCATGAAGATTTAGTGAGGAGAACCGAGGAACAAGCTCTTCGGTCCAATTGCTTTGCCAACAACTCCTGGAAATTAGCGGCCGCCCTTTGCAGCCGGAACAATCATTCTGTTACTTAACCATCTCACCATTCCAACAACATGCCCCACAACCCCCACCCCATCACTGTCACCTCCCACCTGTCATCACTAGTGAGACAAAGGAGCTGACTGGGAATATAGGGACTGAGCTGGGACATAGGTGCCTGGAACACACACACAGGTCATTGGAGACCTGATTGTACCTTCAGTGTGCTGAACCAACTTGGAAAATGCTCAAAAACAATGGTTTTTGTTTTTTTTTTTTCAATTGATTATGGGTTTGGGAACTTGATCTGGAGAGGAAAAGAAAAATGAACTGTATGTATTTAATGAACAGAAGAGGATCCTGACTAGGGACTTGATTAAGGGATTCTGTTTGTGATGGTCAGCTGCCATTTTCTGTGCACTCGAGAATGGCTCAAAAGCCTTTCTCTGCAGCATGATGCCTTTAAGTTAAACATTAAGACCTTCCTAAATGAACAATTTCCTGAGACAATGAACTTTCCTGTGAAGATACATACAGCCTTTTGGAATGTTTGAAATCATTTACACTAAAGCCATGTGAATTATGAACTATCACCAACAGAGGACTTCTTGGGACACATTTGTACATTTAAGGGAAAAAATATTCTTCAATGAAAGCTCAAGTGTACAGGGTCTTCCCATCAGCTGGCCTTGAATATTGTCTTCTTTTCTTCATTCTCCAGATTTTTTTTAAAGATTTTATTTATTTATTTGAGAGAGAGAGAGAGAGAGAGAGAATGAGAG
Organism: Zalophus californianus; assembly: GCF_009762305.2. Lineage (NCBI taxonomy): Eukaryota > Metazoa > Chordata > Mammalia > Carnivora > Otariidae > Zalophus > Zalophus californianus. The sequence goes on from NC_045598.1 coordinate 130,960,594, forward strand.
ATAGAGAGCACGAGAGGGAAGAGGGTCAGAGGGAGAAGTGGACTCCCCGCTGAGCAGGGAGCCCGATGCGGGACTCGATCCTGGGACTCCAGGATCATGATCTGAGCCGAAGGCAGTCGCTTAACCAACTGAGCCACCCAGGCACCCTCCAGATTTTTTTCTCTTGAGCTGTGGAGCCATATTTTAGAAATAGGGTCATAATTAAAGTTGAAGAAAACTTTTACAGTCCTAGGAAAGGGGCATAGAAATGACTGAATAGGGATAGAGGTATGTCCTTCTCACACTGGCCTTTTCTAGAAGGTCAAAGAGGCATGGAAGTGTTGGAGTAAGGCAACCAGATTAGAGATTTTGGACCCCAGGTTAGTGACTTAAGTTGCTCTATGATTCTGAATTAATTACCCTTTCTGAGCCTAATATTTTTCTTACATGTAAAATAGGGATAATGATAATGATATCTAATTTGCAGTGACACTAATAGGATTAGTATTGATTTAAATAAGACCCCTGACATATAATTGGTATGCAAATTGTAGTCATTATTACATCTGTCCACTCACATTCCCCACCCAGAGTTATTACATATATTGTGATGTTTATCTCTATAAACATGGTAGCCAGACACCCAGCTAAATTTGATCTGAAATTTAAATTTCAGATAGGTAACATTCTTTCTAGTATAAGTATGTACCATGCAATTTGGGAGACATACTTATGTCAAAAATTGTTGCTTATCTGAAATTCAAATTTAGCAGAGTGCTTGGCATTTTTATTTGCTAAGTCTTGCAAGCCTATCTACTCAGCATTTATTCCCTGTTCACCCCTTTCCAACTGCATGTAGATTTTCATTCTAGTAATGAACTGTCCCCAACCATAGCTGACTCCACCTAACCTCAGATGGGCTATGCATGGGTTAAGCCAATCAACACATAACACATTTCATCCCCCTGGCCAAGTGATTGGTTATTTGGTGGGCATGTGACCTGAATCAAAGTGAATCTAGGGACTCTTGTTTGGAATCTAGAATTAGAGATACTTGTTCTCTCTTGGACAAGGACAAGAAGTGAAGACTTCTCCCAAACTGTTGGTGATCATTTGGCACCATGAGGGAAGCTGACCCACAGAAAGCTGGGGAACTGCTCATACCTGGAGTGGGATCAGCTTTCCTTTAGACATACGAACAAAACCTTTCTTCTTCTTCTTCCCCTCTTTCTCCTTCTCTTCTTTCTTCTCCTTTTCAAGAAAGGAAGAGGTAATAAAAGATGCATCATAGGGAACTGCCAGTATCCATTACAGGGTAAAAAATGGAACTAAGAGAAAATGTGTCCTTCTATGAATTAGAATGCTTTAGGTTCAAGTAATTAAAAAAACCTCACCCAGACAGATATAAACAATCAAGGGAATTTAAGGTTACTATAACATAACATCCCAAGGGTAGGTTAGCTTCGGGTTTGTCTTCAAACCCTCTCTGGAGAAGCTCTCTGTTTAATAGTGAAATAGTGCAACAAAGAGAGGGAGGATTTTTTTTAACTTAGCCATTTCTTCTATTGTTATTATTCCATAATTCTCTGATGATTTGGCAAACTCAAAATGCAGCTGTACTCATCAGTTTTCCAAATTAATATTTATATAACTTGATGCATTTTCCAAGGCCAAATTTTTAGTAGAACTTTGCAAACATTTCATTGAATTTCAGTCTTATCTGCTTGAGAAATGCAAGCGTCACGTTTTCCTATACATATCCCAGAATTACTTTTGCCAATTCAGGATTTCATGAGTTTTCATGATAAGTTTGCATCTGTAAGCTTCATTTCCTGATTACTCGATTTGTGTCCCTGTAATTTATAATTCTGTGCATGTTCAGAATTAAGAAGACAAGAAAAAAATCTGGTCTATAGTGGCCCTTGCTGCCAAATTTAGATCTCAGATTCTTTACAGATATTTTTCCTACAGATGATTTTAATAAAATATATAATGATAATTGCTATGAAAATGAAGGACATGTGATAAGGAATCTTCCTTTCAACTCAGCAAACATGTTTTGAACATCTTTGTATCTAGCACTAGGACATTCTTACATACATAAACTACTAATATGCATATAATAGAAGATCCTTGATCTAGGAATCTGAACACTGGAAACATACAAATAGTGGAACTGTTCTGAGATAATGTTTTCAAGTGGCTATCCATTTTCAAAATTACACACTGACGTACTTGAAAATAACGTAGTTATGTATATTGCAAGGAGCTGAAATGATAGCTCAGTGTTGCCCTGTGGCCCAATAGATGTCAAGGTGGCAGTCTGAGTAAGATTACACCTGGTAGGCTTGTGGGTACCATAGTACTGCCTCAGCTCTCAGCTGGTACGTAATTTGGAAGGCAACAACTTTAAAGTATAATATTCCAATCAGACAAACATGTGCTGTATAAATCATTCCTTAGTATAATGAAAGAAATACCACAAGAATGCATCTAGTGCAACAGAGCAAGTTTTTCTATAATTGCTGGGCTCCAGTGGAGTTAAGGTATCTCCGCTCCAGAAATACCATTGATTTGGACTAAGACAGATTTCAGACTGCCCCAGTAAATTATTCCCTACTGGAAATACCATTTTATTAATAATTGAAACAAGAATGGCTAATACTTATTAAGTTGTTACTATGTCAGGAGCTAAGAATTTTACATACACAATCCTGTGGGTGAGCATCTTTCTGAGTCCAGAGGGATGAGGGGCCACTTGGCCCATCGCTGTAATAGCAGAACCAGCACAAGGACACCATTCATCCCTGGGTTCTGCTGGCATCATAAGCAGTAGGCTATACCCCTTAATATTAGGGTTATGTGAGACAGGTACTAGTGTTCCCATTCTATACAAGAAAAGAGCTAGTCATTTCCTAAACTCACTATCTGATAAATGGCGAGCCTGGATTTAAATCTAGACTTCTGAACTCAACTTCATTGCTCTTCCTACTACCTATCCGCTATAATCCCATTCAAATGCTTTATCAGTTTTTACTTATTTAGCATTAAAAGCTAGGAAATTCGATGACATCTCCCTTGGCAAGAAGAAATGTTCAATGACAGAGCTAAGACCAGTTAAGGAACTTTTGTGACATGATTGATTTGGGGGTATAAGCTTTTAAGAAAATAGTAAGCCTCAAAAACAGCTCCTCTTTGGCCAGCATGAGTGAAGGTAGCTTAATCCAAGCAATAATGTTCTAAACCCATATGTTTCTTTTACCCACAGGACAAACAAATAAAACCATGCAGACAACATTAACTTGAAGAGAGATGTTTTCCTCACCATGAATTCAGATAGCATATACAAAGCTCTATTATTAGCATTGCTGAGAAATTGTTTCTTTTATGTAATTTAAATGACACTGAGTCTTTCCTTCAGGGTCAGGCTACAACTCAAAACACAACAAACTACAAATTAAGACCTCTCTTTTCAAATTATTCTTTTGTTCCGCAGAGCTGGGGCTAGCCCTCCAAGTCAGAGAAATTGGTATTCCAGCACAAGGTTGCTGCTTTGAGCAGAACAGTCTTTAAGAATGGAAAGATTCTCCCTCAGATTGCTGAATGCTAGCAATCCCACTCCTAGTCAGCTCAATTATTACAATCGACCATCAAGAAATATCACAGACCTGTACCTCTGAAACAAATAATACATTATATGTTAAAAAAAAAAAAAAAAAGAAGAAGAAGATAGTAGGAAGGGAAAAATGAAGGTGGGGAAAACGGAGGGGGAGACAAACCATGAGAGACTATGGACTCTGAGAAACAAACTGAGGGTTCTAGAGGGGAGGGGGTGGGGGGATGTATTAGCCTGGTGATGGTTTTAAGGAGGGCACATATTGAATGGGGCACTGGGTGTTATACGCAAACAATGAATCATGGAACACTACATCAAAGACTAATGATGTAATGTATGGTGACTAACATAAAAAAATTAAATTAAATTAAAAGAAAATGACAAAGAAATAAAAAAAAGAAATATCTCTTTCACTGTGAGGCCATGAGAAGCATATGGCATAGTCTAAAGGTCAGCTTGCCCATTTCACCTTCTATTCTGTTCTTTACATAAAAAAGGATCGTATGTGGTAGTGGAGCTTGTCATCTCTTCTGAATGGGGCAGGTTCCAGAGCACGCTGTCCCTAACTATATAGGACTAAATGTTTGTGTGCATTCATCTGTGTGCATGTTTGTGTGGGTACATTTTGACATTATTCCACCTGTTAGCTTGGAAAAGGGTCACCTGTCCTTTTAAACCTTAGTCTCCTTATTAATAAATGAAGGTATTGGACTAGATCAGTTGTTCTCAAAGAATGTCTGGGAACATCTGAGGGTTCCCAAGGCACTTTCCGGTTCTCCTTAAGGTCAAAACTATTTTCATGGTGACATAAAGGTATTATTTTCCTTTTTCACTTCTATGTTCTCACCAGGGTACAGTTAAGTTTTCCAGAGGTGCTATGGCATGTGATGATATAATCAGTTGGAATGTGTGCTTATGGGTTTTTTGTTTGTTTGTTTTAAAATTATGTTTAGTATTTAAATAAATAAATAAATAAATAAAGTTATGTTTAGTATTAGTATCTAATACTACAAATATCAATATATATTATATTCCATATAAAATCTACTGGGTTCTCAATAATTTTGAGGTGTAAAAAGGAGTCCTGAGATCCAAAAATTTGAGAACTGCTGAACTAGATCATCTCTGCCTTGGTGGTTTCTAACTGCTAGTGCTAGAGTTAAAACATCCTATTTTTTTTTTTAATGATGGCAATGATAGATGTTAAATATTTAAATACTTTAAAAACGTCCTATTGGTAAGATAAAAATCTGTGACCCTTTGTCAGTTCCTCCTTTAAAAAATAATTATGCTGCTAGTTATTACATAGGCAGCCCTATGAACCCTTCTTGTCACCTCCTATCATTCAGAGAAAACCATCACATTCTACACAGATTGTTATGACCCAAAGGAGTCTCAGGTGATGTTCTATGAAACTGTCTGTCCTTGTGCTCTCAGAGTTTTATGTAGAGTTTGTACTTGGTTGAAAATCTAATTGATAAGAACGCACATCTTCTCCCTTTTATCAGTTCTCCGATGGCAAGTTCTACCCTGCTTTGTCTTTACCTGGGTTTTTCTAGGTTTCCCACAGTTGATTTTAAGTCAGATCCCAAGGCTTGAGCCAAAGGCTTGTTTCGCAAACTATTGTTTTAAGGTGTCAGTAAGAAGAATTGATCAATGTAAACTCTTTCAGTGGGTGCTCAAAAATGCCTACTGGCAAACCTCAAGGGGAAAATTCCTAACTCAATCAACAGATCTCTTTGGAACATTATCTGTCTTTGACAGATTACTTCTGGATAAGTTACAAAGCTGAAAGTTCAATTTTTAATTTTGAATAGGAATTTTGATGCCTAATTAAAAAGATTGCAATTCAGGATGATATCAATGATCATTTTCTTTCCCAAACCTATTATATGGTAAAATAGGATTAACATGCTCATTTAATCTAAAGTCCCTACCATTAAATGGTAGATCAGATAATTAATTGCTTCCAAATCACTTTGGAAGTGCTGAAGAATGCTTTTCTTACTCTCAGACTTCCTCTTTAACTGGATTTCCAATACATGGTATATTTCTCTTGATTTTAAGTTCTTCCTTTATTCTTCTCCATTACCTCATCTTTTTTCCTCCTTGTTGGACTGAAGTGACAAGGGACCTTGAATTCATGATGAAAGAAGATGTAACTGAGCCCAGTGAACTAACCACAGGAAAATCTGAGTTCAAGTTCTGGCACCATGTCCCTTTCATTATCAAACCCTGGAGTTTCATAATCGGGACAATGTATATTGTTATAATACTTCATGGAGATGTAAAGATTACTGAGTACGTTTCCTTTGGCATCACTAGTCTAAAGAGCTAAGCAGAGATAAATGCTTTCCCAAATGCACTCCACTTGAGTGAGGGTGCAAGGTCTGGGAAACAACTCTCTTCCAAAATGCCAATCAAGTCAACAGCAGTAGAAACAAGATGACTAAAAGTATGCTTTTTTTACTTGTAGGAAGTTGTAATTAGCCTAATTTCTTTTGGAGGAAATCTGAGGGTCCTGTCTATAGCCTAAGAAGTAGAACCTGTTCTTCTTGCTGTGAAATTGACTTCATTCTGGTGTTGGTTTCAAAGGTAGGTGAAAAGAGCAGGGAGCAGGTCTCAGATCTGAATACTCACACTGCTCTATTACACTGACCACTTGCCTTTTCATTCGCTCTCTGGGAAAGTACTAGTCAATGGTTTTCAGTGCAGAATCCCTTTGATCACTGCAGAGTTCTATTATGTTCCCATGGAAAAACCTGAACAATGGTGACATCTCTACAAGCAGGGCTTCTCAGTCTCAGCACTATTGACATTTTGGAGTGGATGATTCTTTGTTTGGAGATGGGAAAGTGTCCTGTGCATCGTAGGATGTTTAAGAGTGACACTGGCGTCTACCCATTGGATTCCAGTCACTTTCCCTCTCCACAGTGGTAACAATCAAAAATATCTCAGACATTGCCAAATATTTCCTGAAGGCAAAATCACCCTCAATAGACAACTACTAGTCTATAGACTGCTAGTCTATAAAATGTCAGAATTAGAAGCTTGGTATCAGGTCATGCTTTTTCCCCCAAAATTGTCATTTATTGACTACTTGTGGTATACTTAATGATTTGAGGTAGAAAACAGAATTAAATGGCATCAAAGCACATAATAGAGAGTAATTATCTTGTCTTTTAAAAAATTTATTTAGTTTCAAGTTTTTACTTAAATTCTATTTAGTTAACTAGCACATAGTGTAATATTGGTTTCAGGAGTAGAATTTAGTGATTCATCACTTACATATAATACCTAGTGCTTATCCCAACAAGTGCCCTCCTTAATGCCCATCACCCATTTAGCCCATCCCCTGTCACCTCCCTCCATCAAAATAAAATAATAAAATAAAATAAAATAAAATAAAATGTTGGCTAAAATAGAAAAAAGAAAGTAATTATCTTTTCAACAGTCTTTCAGGTGTTCCTTTAATTGAGGAGAGAGCCTCTGTTTAGCATTAGAGCATCTTTAGTACCTCTTCAATATCTGCCTATGTTAGCAACCAGAGCAAGTGGGGCCTCAGGTGCAGAGCCTTCAGCAACATTATCTAGCTATTATTTGGTAACATTGCTTTCTTTTTATGGCATTAATTGTATGGTTGTCTTCTGTTTCTGATAAATGGCACTGGTTGTCCTAGTGATGTAAAGGTTTCTTTTAAAATTAATGTATTTGGTAACCACATTGGAAAACATTTACCTATGATTTAGCAGTCCCACTTCTAGGCGCTCATCCCATGGAAACAGTATTTATATTCACCAAAGACGCGTGTAGAATGTTTTAACAGTCCCGTTTATAATGGTCCCAAGTTGGATATTATCCAACTATCTGCCAATAAATACACAAATATGCTCATACAGTGGAATGTATGCAGCAATAAGAAGAATGAATCAAGACTACAACAATGTAGATGAATCTCAAACAAAATACTGAATGAAAGAAGTCAGACCCCCCCACAGAAGTACGTACTATATGATTCCATGCACATGAGGGCTCAAAAACAGGCAAAATCAATCTATTCTGTTAGAAATCAGAATAGTGGGGGGGGGCGCGTGGGTGGCTCGGTCGTTGAGCATCTGCCTTCGGCTCAGGTCATGATCCCAGGGTCCTGGGATCGAGCCCCGCATCGGGCTCCCTGCTCCACGGGAAGCCTGCTTCTCCCTCTCCCACTCCCCCTGCTTGTGTTCCCTCTCTCACTGTGTCTCTCTCTGTCAAATAAATAAATAAAATCTTAAAAAAAAAAAAGAAATCAGAATAGTGGTTACCCTTATAGAATAGTGACTGTACAGGGGATGAGGGATCTTTTGGGGTGCTGGTGACATTCTGCTTCTTGATCTGGTGGCAAGGGTGTGTTCCGTTTGTAAAAGTTCATCTCACATGTAATTGTGATTGGTACACCTTTTTATCCATACATTATACTTCAATAAAATTTCAAATTTCAAATAAATAAGTAAAGTAATAAGTAAATTAAGAGGAAAAAATACTAAGCAATATTAAATAAATGAGTATGCAGATCATATGTCAAATAAGGGAACACAACTGTATATATGGTTTGCCATATACATAGGAGGGAAGGGAAGGGAAACCATGGTTTTGTAGAACCCTGTTGTTACTGATGAGGACACCCAGGGCCAGGAAAAGAAGTGGCTTGCTCAGAGTCATCGGGTAATAAGTAATTGGTGGCTTTGCAACTATAATGAAGGTTTAACTCCCAGGCCAGTGCTTTTTGTGATGAAACAGGCATGTGCCAGATTTCCTACCAGCTGGTCTCAACTCTCAGTTTCCGGCACCCAATATTTCTGCCTCCTAACTCAGCCACTGGCCATGGTCACACCAGCACTTTGGAGTTTCAGGTCCAAAACGTATTGATCTGATGCACTTCACCTTCTTTGTCCATTTTCTCCAGAATATCCAGATACCCAGGGGTCTGGGATAGCACTCAGCCCCCTGCTTCTGCCTAGGGTGGTCCCCTCATCTTTCCCTGTTGGTTGAAATAAATGAACAAAAGCAAACAGAGAACTACCAACCACACTTATTCTCATCATCTTAGTAGAAACCACACTGATAAATTCAAAAACATGACACTATTTTCAATGGATTTCCAATTATCATTGTTCAACATGAAAGCAAAATACACAACAGTGATTCAGAAAAGAGAAGAGGGAAGAGGAAAGGCTCTCTTCTTTCAGGGGAAAACATCAACTTGAAAAGAGCCTCACCAGGACCACACAGGGTAGCAGTCTCCTACCATTGTACTCTGATTATCACTCATCAGTTCTTCCAAGAATCCTGCCCTTAAGCTCAGAACTGCAGCAGGGAAGGGGGAAGGGTGCTGGGTTTGGCAGGGTATGCTTCCAGGGAGGTTGCTTGTCTCAAGGTCGCTTACCTCTCTTCATCATCTATGAAATAGGGACAAGAAAAGTATGTCCAATTTATCCTACAAGGTTGTCATAGGAATCGAGTGCGAGAAAGTATGTGGCAATATTTATGAAATGTAAAGTCAGGTGAATCATTTCCTCCATGAAGCAGCTCAAATACTTTACCTCTCCTAGTGGACATTATATTTGGCATATTTTAATATTAAAATTAAAGTGGCAAAGCTAGTTAGCCTCCATAACATATGTTAATGTGGTGAGATAAGGCATGTCAGAATTGCCTAATTCATAATTATGTGACCCCATGCTGAAAGTTCTGTAAGAAGTTTTACATTTTGTCGTAGCAACAAGGAATTCAACTTTAACAGATTTACAACTACCATGTCACTAGAATGATTATTCTCCTAGATGGAAGCACTTTTCTGCACTTTTCTCCATGATAAGCAGTGCTGCATTCTGGGAACCCAGCCAGCTCCAGTGGAGAACAGGGCATCACGGGAAGTTCACTGTGCATTATATACTCAGTGACTCTATATCAGTATTAGAAATTATGCAGATGACATACTAAGTGATTGGGCTAATATTTCTTTTCAAATGCTACTACAGCTCTTCGAATACGAAATCAAAGCGAGACTGACATTGATCTTCGGCTTGCATTGCACTGAGATTTGAGTTCTTTTTAAAGTGATTTTTTAGGCCTAACTGGTATGATTTCTTATGTCATAGACTGAAATTATGTCAACGGCAAAGGCTTAATCGCTGTCTTGTCAATGTGTTTGGGTACAATGAAAGGCTCTTGTTTCTACTTAGGTGTGACAGTTACATCAGCCTGAAAGAACAGGAAAAGCTACTAGGATGAGAAATTCGACAGCAAAGGGACCCAATACTTGCAAGTGTACAAGTTGTTGGATTTCAAATAGCACGAGAGGAAGCCCTTTGGGCCGGAAGCTGACATATCATTCTGCTGCCCTTCGCCTGACCTTCTCTAAACATAAGCCCAGACACAAAAGACACTGTGCTCCAAATGACTTTTTTACCTCCAGGCTGGTAACCCTATCGTCTTCCTGAATGACACCTCTACCACATCCACTCTTGTCAGGAAGGAAGTCTTTTAATTCTTCGAAGCTCAAAGCCAGCAATGTTCTTCACAGTGACCTTGAGGGACTGCTCACCCTTTGGTGCTTGGCAACTACAGATTAATTTCTATTGTTTAGCCCAGAGAAACCTGTCAACGAACTATGGGTGCACTTTAGCCTCCCTGATGGGTTAAATCAGTTTCAATTTATTTGCAGATGAATTTGTTTGTGATTGAGATTTTGATGGGAATTACAGAACATACTAGGCTATTTAAAGCTCTATTAGAAAAAATAGTGTGAAATATCAGTGGGGATGGGGATGAATTTATTTGCCTCCTTGTAAGGACAGCAAAATTGTGAAAAGAAAAAAAAAAAAAAAACAGATGTTAAACTATTCTGTTAACTCTACCAGGAGAAACCAAGCTGAAGACTAGATTTGAGGATTGGCCTCAAATAGTTTACTGTAATGAAAATCGGGATGAGAGAAACAATCCAAATGTAATGAAAACCAAGTTTGATTTAAATAAAGTTGTTGAAAACTCTGAGAGAGAGTAGTTTTCCTTGCTTTGTTGGGACGGCTGCAACACCATGCACTTCTGGTTGTCCTGTGTGTTTTAGGGCCTGTGTAACCCTTACATGCTTATGGATGTGTATGTGCACATTTGTGTGTTTTCATTGATGTGAAATTCAATGAAATTCACATAACACAAAAATAACCATCTTGAAGTGTACATTGCTTTTGGTATATTCACAGTGCTGTGAAACCATCACCTCTATCTAGTTCCAAAACATTATCACGCCCCAGTAAAATCTCATATGCATGAAGCAGTCTCTCCCCATCCCCCTTCCTTCTAGACCCCAGGCAACTATTAGCCTGCTTATTGTCTCTGGATTTGCCTGTTTGGGACACTTCATATAAATGGAGTCACCTAATATGTGACCTTTTGTGCTCGGCTTCTTTCACTCTGCATAATGTTTTCAAGGTTCATCCACACTACAGCATGTATTAGTACTGTATTCCTTTTTATGGCCGAATAAGATTCCATTCTATGGATGTGCCACATTTTTTTATCTGTTCATCCACTGATAAACATTCAGGTTGTTTCCACCTTTAGCTGTTGTAAATAGTGCTGCTGTGAACCTTTGTGTGTAAGTATTTGAATCTCTATTTTCAATTCTTATGGATATATCCCTAGGAGTAAAAGGGCTGGATCATATTGTAATTCTAATTTTAATCTCTTGAGGAACTGCCCACTGTTTTCCACAGCATGCTCTCATTACATATACATACTTGTATATGTAATCCCTCTCTCCTCTTTTACTACCTTTTTGAACAGGACTCAAGTGAAATAGATAAACCTTTAGGTGCTCTGGTCTTCTTGAATCTTTTCAGTGTGGAAAGGGAACTGCAGTGGTTAACTATTCCATTTGGGAAAACTTTCGGGGGGGCTGATAATATGAGAATTTGTTCAGCCTGCTTTGAGAATCACCCCAAGCTCCAAGTCTGTCTCCATACGGGGGACAGCTATCATATTGGGGAAGTATTAAATACAGTTAACAGTTATTATTTTGCAGCCTTGTAAGGCCTGCATCTGAAGTTGGAAATTCTCCCCCTTCCCTCACATTTGTGTAGAGCAGCAGTGAGATTTTTATTTTATTTATTTTATTATTTATTTTTTTCTTAGTTTCAGAGGTAGAATTTAGTGATTCATCAGTTGTATATAACACCCGGTGCTCATTCCATCAAGGGCCCTCCTTAATGCCCATCCCCCCAGTTACCCCATCCCTCCCACCCCCTTCCCTCCAGCAACCCTGAGTTTGTTTCCTAGAGTTAAGCATCTCTTTTGGTTTGCCTCCCCCTCAATTTTCATCTTATTTTATTTTCCCTTCCTTTCCCCTTGTTCATCTGTTTTGTTTCTTAAATTCCACACATAAATCAAAAGAACCAAGCCCCTGAAGTCTTTGAAGTCTCTGAGATCACTGTGTTCTTGTTACCTCTCCCTGATCACACTGCCTCTTCTTCTCATCCCACTCCTTCACAGATCCAGGGACTAGGCCCCTGAGTCTTGAGAGAGATGGAAGAAATTTGGCAGGTGGGCAGAGGAAGGAAATCTCAGGTAGAGAAAATGCTCTGTGGAAACAGACATTTGTCAAGGGTGCATGAGGGGAAGATCTCTTAAGAAGAGTATGGAGCATTTTCAACTTCTCTGAGAGGAAGTAAGGAACCTGTTGACAGGAAGTAAGGAATCCCCTATAAGACAGGAATCGCCTCTTTTAAAATTTATCAGTTTTTATTTTTTAATTTTCATCCAGTTAGAAAGAAAGCTCCTATGCTCTGTCAAAAAAAAACCCACAGACACCTCTGAACCCTACACATTGCCCAGTTCATCACAGATCCATAGAAAGATGAGGTCTTGGGGCGCCTGGGTGGCTCAGTTGGTTAAGCGACTGCCTTCGGCTCAGGTCATGATCCCGGAGTCCCAGGATCGAGTCCCGCATCGGGCTCCCTGCTCGGCAGGGAGTCTGCTTCTCCCTCTGACCCTCTTCCCTCTCGTGCTCTCTATCTCTCATTCTCTCTCTCTCAAATAAATAAATAAAAAATCTTTAAAAAAAAAAAAAAGAAAGAAAGATGAGGTCTTGACATTTTGGAAATAATTCAAACCATTGTTTAAATTTTGAGACCATACTTGTTTTTACTCAGTCTTTCCTAGGGGCTTCCAAGTTCTCCAAAATTAATAAATAAATAAATAAATAGAAGTCATTTAAACATTTCTGAGAATTGCTTATGTTAGAAAGACATTTCCACTCTGTAGTCGCCCAGCATCCCTTTACTTTCAGGTGAGAGTTGATACAAACATTCCCTGATCCCTGAGTGCTCAACTGGTCTAGAGTTTCTCATTAAACACTGATTTGAAAAGGAGTTCATTTTCTCTGTCTTCAAGTCATAATGACTTCTCCATCTTCACTCATTTATTGGGGAGACAGCTTCCTCTTGGAACTACTTTCTTGGCTTTTGAAATGTCACGGAGTTAGACTCTTGCTACCAGATGACTTCATAAAGGGCCTGGTTTACTGCCTTGCGTCCCCTGGTGGTGAAAGAGGTCTTAGTTGACACTCCCAGTAGTTAGTTAATGACCCTGGGCTTACTTGAACATAGTGCAGGGGCAGATCAGTCTTGATCTTTTTCTTTTTTCTGATATATTTAAAAGCCATTTCTTTTTTTTCTCTTTATTGATAGACCATCTTTGTACGGACATATTCTATGTTGTCTACTTTTCCATTTTATCCTTGTATTATGAAGTCTTTGAAAATCTTGCCTCTACATTTTCTCTTACCATGGGACACTATTACTCACGAGACCAGGAAATTTTAATGGTATCTCAGCTATCATTTCTTTTCCCTATTATCTAAAAATGGGAGAGCTCATGTTTAAGAATTGTTTCCGGGGCACCTAGGTGGTTCAGTAGTTTAAGCGTCTGCCTTCAGCTCAGGTTGTGATCTCAGGGTCCTGGGATCAAGCCCCGGGTTGAGGCTTAGACTCTGCTCAGCAGGCAGCCTGCTTCTCCCTCTCCCTCTGCCCCTTCCTGCGGCTCGTGCCCTCGCTCTCTCTCAAATAAATACATAAAATCTTAAAAAAAAAAAAAAGAATTGTGTTTCCAGTGACTTGAGTAAATAGTGACGTTATGAAAAAGGGGTTGAAAAGGAACAGATCTTCTCCCAGGTCTTCTGAAAAAGCCAATGTAATGGCTTGTGTGTTGTTCCTAGAGAGGTACAAGGTTGAACTAGGGCAGAAGCCAACTCTGGAGACAAGTTGGGGTGTGCCAGGTCACCAAAGAGCCACTGCTGAATTCCCTGGAAGGAATTTAGTTGAATCAATTATGGAATAATCCACACTCTTTTCTCAGTTATTTTCAAGATGCAGTGCTAAATGACATAAGTGAAGTGCTGAGAACTCTGGTCTAGGGTCATGGCCTGTTTTATTGTGCGTTTAAAAATGTAGTTAAGAGGTTGATGGTGTGAATAGAGAAACCATCACTCAAAAGAGAGTGTGGACTCCCAGAAACACTACCTTTGAGCTCCTTTTTCATACTGCCAAGCCAGGCCCTCAGGTTTAACCTGATTTGGATGTCAGACAGTGTCCCTTTATTTTAAGGGGGTCATGGATTCTGTTTTGCTTTCCATGCTTTTTCCTGAAAGCGTGCCATAGCGTTACTGTACCTTTCCCCAAAGTGAGTCAGACGTGCTGACCATTAGAACACCAAAGTTGTGGTTCCCATAGCAGCCAGAACCACATGGAAGCAAACAATAAAATACCAACACTGTTCTTAAACCCACTGGAGAACTATGATCACTAGAGCAAATCAAGGATGTAGTCAAAACGCTGTGCCTTTCTGAAGTTGACATTTCTTTTCCAAACTGGAAGAGCTGTACCTCCTTCTCTAAAGGCGTCTTCACAAAATGAATATTAGAGCCGCTCAAACTTTCCATGGAAGGACACTCTTAAGCTTCCTCTTGAATGCATTGCTATGGCTAGGATGACGTTGTATGGTGGACTCACAAACAAGACCCTTTTGTGGACTTTCAAAGTAAAGCCAGATGTTATTTGCTGCTTCCACAGAGACTAAATGAGGTTTCAGGTAAATCAGATATATGCATGATTATAAAACTGCATGGTCCACTTCATTGAAATCTGCACTGGTGCAGAACATGATCTCCATGGTACAACCTTAAAATGTTGAGCTGCGCATTTACTGGGAAATATTTTCAACTTACATAGAATCTTATTTGGGTGAAATAATTATAAGGACTCACCAGTTTTAGAATATTTATCTTTGGAACAAGGGAACAGAACAAACACATGTTCTTAGAAATATGACCAAAAAAGATTTTCTTGATTCTGTGTAAATGAGACCCAGAAGACATTAACTAGGAGGCAAAAAAAAAAAAAAGAAGAAAAATTTCTGGACTGATACATTTGCATGCACAATAGGGAGACAGCATAACTTAGCAGTTAAGAGCACAGACTCTGGAGTTAGATCTGAGTCTGTCTATGACCGTAACATCTCCAAGTCTTGATTGCCAGCCTTCCCTTAACAGAGAAATTATAGTGATAGCAATACTTCCCATTTGTTGAGTATTTCCTGGGTGATGGACACCGTGTCACAGTTTCATCATTTAATCCTTTTGATCATTTAATCCTTAAAATAGCTTTAAAAGATGGGTACTATTACTGTCCAGTTCAAATCAAGAAACTGAGGTGGAGACAATTTAAGTGAATTGCCCACATACTTCATAGAAATAATCTGTGAAGTAAACAGTTACTGCAGTGTCTGATATATATTAAAACTAATAGATGACACCTATGATGCGACTGGATATTTTGCATGATGTGTATCATTTCAAACTACCTTCTGTTTTATTTTGAGATCTATTTCTAAAAACGTTTTTTCTCATTTTCTTTTTTTCTCTAGCTTTATTGAGGTATAAATGGTCTACAGAAAACCGTACATAATTAATGTATACAATTTGGTGAGTTTGGAAAGATGAATATATTTGTGTTACCATCACCACAGTCCAGGTAATAAACATAACCATCATCTCCAAAAGTTTCCCTGGGTCCCTTTGCTGGGGTTGTTTTGGTTTGGTTTGGTTTAGTTTTTGGTGGTAAGAACACTTAACGTTAGGTCTACCTCTCTTAAGAAATTCTTAAGTACACAATACCTTATTGTTATAATTATTATTAATATTATAATATATTAACTATAGGTACTATGCTGTATAGCAGACCTCTGGAACTTACTCCTCTTGTATAACTAACTTTATACCCATTTTCTAAAGTCAAATTTTAAATCCTAGAAACTGATCATCCCCCTACAAAAAAAAAAATAGGCAATAGTTTCTCAAAGGAAAGTTTTCTTATGCTACTTTTTTTTTCTATTTGGAGTCACCATTAAATGTCAAGGGACAGTTTTACTTTAAAAAGCTGTTTTTGTGCACTCTAATATTGGTCACTTCACTTCCAAATTTTTTTATACATTTTTTTTCTGTGTTTTTGAGAGGACATTTCACCACTAGTTTTAAAAGACTTGCTTTCTCACCTATCGTGAGAAAAGTATAGAGCAAAATTTCCTCAGGGCAAATTTTTTCCAGTGAAAAGGAAAAGCCTAAAAATAAATCAGAGCAATCCAAATATCCATAAGTGCTTCAAAAGAAAATGTTAGGATCCTCATATTTATACACATACAGAGATATACATATTTTCTTGAAAGTTGGACAAGAGCCCAACTCTTGACAGTTTCTGCAATGATGAGAAAAAAAAACAAATGCATATGTAGCCATGATATACTGAAAACTCTCATAAGCCTTATTGTTTCATGCCAGATAAAATAAAAGTGAGTTGATTGGGAAAGAATTCCTAATAATGCCAACGTCATCAAGAAATAGGTTAAAAGATCTTGTAGTGAAATGAAGGCCAAAACAGATAATCATGGACTTATTACATAAATAATAATCTGTCCTTCATATTGTGGTTGTGGCCCATAAATCTTGATTCATTTTTCTGGCAATGGGGATGAATATGCACTGACCCCTTCACACAGTCTTGTCTGGACCACCTTGTGATGAGGGGCAGGAATTTATGGACAACGGATGGGGTTTGAGTGCAATCCAGAACATGAATCAGGGGCTCGGCTTGCTGGTCCAAATCCTGTCCTGGCCATGCTGATTTGAGGCCCTAACCACAGGAAACTGACAGCTTCCACACAACTTTATTTCCAGAGTTTCAAAGGATACTACATTTACCTTTATCAAACTCACTCTTCTAAAAATATAGTTCTTATTAAGGCCGACAACAGCAGGTATGCACTGGGACACCATTATCTCTTCTGAATATGGTGTCCATGAGTTAGAGGTTAGTAAATATTTGGATATAGCCCTGAGTGATTGCAGAGTACAACACAACCTGTTAGTGGAACAGACCTATCAAAAGTCGGAAATCATATCAGATTTTAAAAAGATCAATGCAAAATCAGACATTCAGAATTTAATGTCTAAAACTGTCCTTGCTCAGTCTACTTAGATATGAGATTTTTAATATTTTGCTTTGCAGATGAATCTCTTTCCAGAGTTTCCAGTTGAGTGTTAATAAATGATTCTTACATGAAGGTATAAGCTTCCACTGTCAAAGAAATTATTTAAATTAACCTTCTGTGACTATAGGATCTACCCGCTTAAGCTAATCACTGAGTCTAGGGAGAATCCAGATTTCATAACACTTTCAAAGTATACATTTAGACATCACAGTTTTGAAAAACTTCCAATACATTTGCCAAGTGCCTTCCCCCTTGCTTTTAATATTTGAACAGATTTAAGGGAAATCTAATCCATATGTTTCTGACTCATTTACACTTGAATCATAAATATATTATTTTCTAAGAGCCATTTAATATCCAACAGATTTTTTCCCTTGCAAAATATATATTTTTAGACCTTTGCCCCTTAAAAATAAAAAATCAACTTTGAGTAAACTAACATAAAAAATAGGTACAATCCTAGTTCAAAGTTCCTGTTTTTGAGCTCGTCTTAAACTTGGCAAAGCGTGCTCCTTACATGTTCCCTATTTGTTATGTTAACTTCAGAAGCATGCCAATTTTTCATTCTTTTACTATATAATTATTAACTTTAGTGCCATTGTGGTTCCTGTTAATTCATTCCACACGTTGAATATCCTCTGGAGACTTTTATTTTTCAAGTATCTTTAAGCTTAGGTCATTTGGGGCTTGAGGAGTAAGAAAAATGGGGTTGGGGGTAATTTTGCTTTTTTTGGAGGATGAATAATTTTTCAGTAAATAATTTCTTAACAGGCATATACACAGTGTGATCCATATCCAGCTCTGAATTATTTTCTCTTCATTTTGAAAACAAATAAATAAAATTCCAGACAACACAATCATTCTAGGAAAATCCCCCAAGGAGGCCAATAGACACTAATGCAGTCCTTGAATTTAAGGTGATTTGAATCAAAATCTGCTGCTTCCAAAGCATTCATGAATAAAGAGGATTGAAGGACTGGGAACCTCCGAAACACTAGTATTACACATTACTGTATGACAGCCAAAAGGTTTTATTTTTTTAGCAAATATTATTTTTTCACTTTCTCCAAAAAGTTCATCTTGTTTAATGCATTTCAGTAATGGCCATAGATATGTTTCTATTTCTCACTGAAAATATTTCTATTAATTGCTTCCATGTGTTGGTACCCATGCTGATGTAAAGTTGTCTTTGCTGTGAAGCACCCAGTTATTTATTTTGACATGACATTTTAAACATCCTGTCTTTTCCTTACATGTATTTAACAGCTTCATACACTTGATGTAATACAATTGCTATCAGATTTATAGATCCATCTTGAGAAATAAAATAGAAACCAAGAGTCTTCAGAAGAATAATTACTGTTGGCCCCATGAGATATTTCATGCATCTGTATGTAATCTGGCAAGCTATCTTCCAATGCCCATTCAGCATGAGGTATAATTAACACGTGGCAAGAATATCCAAGCTCCACTATGCTATTTAACTCAAGATTTTAAAATTCACTTTTCTTTTATATATATATATATATATTTTTTATTTTTAAAGATTTTATTTATTTGACAGAGACACAGTGAAGAGAGGGAACACAAGCAGGGGGAGTGGGAGAGGGAGAAACAGGCTTCCCACGGAGCAGGGAGCCCGATGCGGGGCTCGATCCCAGGACCCTGGGATCATGACCTGAGCCGAAGGCAGACGCTCAATGACTGAGCCACCCAGGTGCCCCTAAAATTCACTTTTCGTTTAAAAAGCACCTATATGCATCCCAACGTATCCATGAGGTTTATTTTGATTAGGAGGTATATCAGAGGTTACCAGAAGGTACAGTAAAAGAGTTCAAACTATGTCTACATGATAAACTCACTATAGTTTTACAATATGTGAGTCTGCAGCAATTCATGGTAGACGCAGAATGAATGGCATGAGCACAGGAATGGGGCTGGTGTGGGAAGCCTTCTCTTTGCAGACTAAAGATTTGCTGGTCCCACCCCGAGAGCCATGTCATCAGCCCATGCCCTTGACGGACAGCATCTCAGGACTTTCCTTTCTTTTTTTTTTTTTTAAGATTTTATTTATTTATTTGACAGAGAGAGACACAGCGAGAGAGGGAACACAAGCAGGGAGAAGCAGGCTTCCTGCGGAGCAGGGAGCCCGATGCGGGGCTCAATCCCAGGACGTTGGGACCATGACCTGAGCCGAAGGCAGCCGCTTAACCAACTGAGCCACCCAGACGCCCCTCAGGACTTTCCTTTCTATTCTTCTTCTTTGCTACTTCCTGCGCCACTTCTCACCCTATCCCATTTGAGACATCCCATTCCCTTGCCTAGTCCCATCAACATCTACAGAGACATTAGCTTGGGATATAACCTTGTGCTCATACAGAGGCAAGCAAGCTTAAATTTCTGAAACACTCACAGCAATTGAGAAGGCTTTTGCTACCGTTTTCCACAACTGATCCAGGTTGAAGAACATAGGAAACTTTCAGTGATCAATAAAATCCTAGGATCACAATGCCCTGCATACCTAAGTATGCTTTGGAGAATCAACTGCTCAGCACTAATCTGCAGGGTGTAATTTACCTCTCTGCACAGGGTCTTTCAAGGAGACACACACAAAAGATTTTGTGAACTCCTTTAGTAGCCACAGTACTTAAACGTGAACGGCACGTGCCAAAGAAAAAATTGCTAATATGAGCAGTACAAGTAATTGTCAATTCTATAATGAAAGCCACGTTTTAAATCTCTGTCCTTATCTTAGAAATGAACATTTCTGCTCTGATTCCTACTTCAAGCCAGGGAAACAGAACATACATTTGGCAGTATTGGACAGTATGGGGAAAGTCTCCAAGCAGAAGCCAACTCCTTTAGAGCTGACATTCCAAAAGCTTGTTTCTTAAGGACTCACAGTCAAATGTTCAGAGGACTTATGTTCTGGAATTCTAACTCTGCCATTGGGTTGGTATGCAGTCTAGGGCATAGTCATTTGGATACCAAAATATCATGAAAAAGTAATATGTTGATCTGCACAATGTAAATAAATGAGAAAATCTGAAAATTTTCTTTTAACCTGTACCTGTGGGAAAGTGAAAGCCAAAGAAATATTAGAATAAAATGGATGGGTTTACAGAAAGAGGCATTTGCAGAACTAGATATGGTTTAAAAGTAGGAAAAGTGAGAAATCACACACACACACACACACACACACACACACAAAGATAAGGTAAGGTGACTTTTGCTTAGATAAAATTAATTTTTGCTAATGTGCTAGTTCCTGCTGATGCACACCACTCCCACATACAGTGAACTTTTGATGAGGAGTTGCTGGATACTAGCCAAGAGTAAAAGTTCATGAGATAGGAAGTTTAGGGATCACAACTTCACCCTTGGGGAAGGGAATTAGCTCTAGGATAATTCATATCACCCCAGCTGAGGGGCTGCCTCATGCACACCTGCTGTAGGAGACATGGTTACATGGGTTGTCTGCTATGCCCATTTATGGTTCCTAGGGGAAAGAAAAGGTTTCTGATGTTCACTCTAATGGACGTAACAAACCACTCCTCCTGACATTATTTGAATATAGTAACAAATATAGTTAGAGGCCCAGGAACTTAAGGGATCTGGGAATGGGGAAGCAATGCAGTGTAATGGAAAAAAACAAAACAAAACATGGAAGTCAGAGGTAGAAAGCTCAATTTCATTTTGCTCCTTACTGCATGACCTTGGACTAGTTTTTGAAATTCACTGAGCTTAGTTCTAAAATGGGAGTGATAATACCACCCAATGGAAGAATTAAAGTACTCCGTATATAAATAAAGCCATGTACAATGATCAGGCATTACTTTCATTTATTTATTCAACAATTATTTAAGGAGGATCTGTTATAAACCAACCAAGCGTTATTAAGATGCTCTCAGCATTAGTAAGATGTGTAGGTCCCCACCCTCAAAGAATGTAAGGGTAGTGATACTTATAAATAAGAAAATAAGCAAATTCAATAGAATGGAATATAAAAAATACAAAAGTTATTTCCTAAATCATTTAGGGTGGTAACTATCTTTGTTTAGAAAAAATACCTTGAAGGTGAGAAGAGGAAAGGGGTATGAGTTAGCAGGAGACTTTTCATTTAACACATATTTACTGAGATCCTTCTATGTGCTAGACTCTCTTGACTCTTGGTATCCATCAGTAAACAAAACCCAAGAGACTTGCTCCAATGGAGCTTTCAGTCTGGTGAGAGGAGACAGATGACCATAGACAATTATTTAGAGGGTGAAGTGCTGGAAGAGGGTGAGGAAATTAGCTACGTGACCATTTGGGAAACAGTGTTCTGGGTGGAGGCAGCAGCCAGGACAGAGACCTAAGATGGGAGCGTGCCTGTATCTCCTGAGAGTAGCAAGGAGTCCTGGATGAGCAGAGTGGAGGAAACGTCTCAGAGAGTGGTGGAAGAGGAGGTTGAGAAGTGACCTTATAGGTTTTTACATGCCTATCAGGGGCCAATAAGGACTTGACTGCTGAGATGTTGAGTTTTGAGTAGATGGAACCATGACTTGTATATGGAAAGGATCACACGGGCTAGCAAGTCATAAAGAAAAGAAAAGAAAAGAAAAGAAAAGAAAAGAAAAGAAAAGAAAAAGGGAAGGGAAGGGAAGGGAAGGGAAGGGAAGGGAAGGGAAGGGAAGGGAAGGGAAGGGAAGGGAAGGGAAGGGAAGGGAAGGGAAGGGAAGGGAAGGGAAGGGAAGGGAAGGGAAGGGAAGGGAAGGGAAGGGAAGGGAAGGGAAGGGAAGGGAAGGGAAGGGAAGGGAAGGGAAGGGAAGGGAAGGGAAGGGAAGGGAAGGGAAGGGAAGGGAAGGGAAGGGAAGGGAAGGGAAGGGAAGGGAAGGGAAGGGAAGGGAAGGGAAGGGAAGGGAAGGGAAGGGAAGGGAAGGGAAGGGAAGGGAAGGGAAGGGAAGGGAAGGGAAGGGAAGGGAAGGGAAGGGAAGGGAAGGGAAGGGAAGGGAAGGGAAGGGAAGGGAAGGGAAGGGAAGGGAAGGGAAGGGAAGGGAAGGGAAGGGAAGGGAAGGGAAGGGAAGGGAAGGGAAGGGAAGGGAAGGGAAGGGAAGGGAAGGGAAGGGAAGGGAAGGGAAGGGAAGGGAAGGGAAGGGAAGGGAAGGGAAGGGAAGGGAAGGGAAGGGAAGGGAAGGGAAGGGAAGGGAAGGGAAGGGAAGGGAAGGAAGGGAAGGGAAGGGAAGGGAAGGGAAGGGAAGGGAAGGGAAGGGAAGGGAAGGGAAGGGAAGGGAAGGGAAGGGAAGGGAAGGGAAGGGAAGGGAAGGGAAGGGAAGGGAAGGGAAGGGAAGGGAAGGGAAGGGAAGGGAAGGGAAGGGAAGGGAAGGGAAGGGAAGGGAAGGGAAGGGAAGGGAAGGGAAGGGAAGGGAAGGGAAGGGAAGGGAAGGGAAGGGAAGGGAAGGGAAGGGAAGGATAGAAGGAGGAAGGAAGGTAGAAAGAGGAGAGAGGAGGGGAGGGGAGGGGAGAGAGAGGAGAGAGGAGAGGAGAAAAGAGAAGAGAAGGAGGGAGGAAGGGGAAAGGGAAGGGAAGAGAAGAAGAAAAGAGGGATTTCAAAGGGGAAAGAAGGACAATGTGGAGAGGGTAGGGTGACAGAAAGCAGACAACTCCAGGACACCCGGGTGGCTGAGTCGATTAAGCGTCTGCTTTTGGCTCAGGTCAGGATCCCAGGGTCCTGGGATCGAGTCCTGCAGCAGGCTTCCTGCTCGGTGGGGGGCCTGCTTCTCCCTCTCCCCCTCCCTCTCCCCCTCCCTCTCCCCCTCCCTCTGCCTGCTGCTGCCCCTGCTCATGTATGTGCTGTGTGCTCACGCTCTCTCTCTGACAAACAAACAAATACATCTTTTTAAAAAAAGAAAGAAACCAGACAACTCCATGGAAGGAGGCTGGAATTGCCAAGAAAAGTGAGAAGTTCCCAGCAGGGGGATGGGTGCCAGGGATGTTTAATGTTTCGTTCCACAGGTGGTTTCTATGGCCATGATGTAAATTTCTTTTATATATATTTTTAATTATTTTTTAAAGATTTTTACTTATTTATTTGACAGAGAAAGACACACAGAGAGAAGGAACACAGCAGGGGGGTGGGAGGGGGAGAAGCAGGCTTCCCGTGGAGCAGGGAGCCCGATGTGGGGCTCCATCCCAGGACCCTGGGATCATGACCTGAGCTGAAGGCAGATGCTTAACGACTGAGCCACCCAGGTGCCCCCATGATGTAAATCTCTAACGCCCCTGCAAATCCTCAGTAAATTCAGATACTCACACACTTTTTATGGTAGTTTAGTGGGGAATAAAGAATTATGCCCTACCTAGTGGTCCCTCGCTTCTAGTGCCAATGCAAGGGAAAGGCATCCTGTCATAGGGAAGAGTGGTCCAGGGTTGCAGAAGATGAACAGCAGTGGAGCTAAGCATGGAAAAGAGAAATAGCTATAGAGGGAGGTAGCCTGAGAAGGAGGAAAGGTGGCCCACCAACAGGTATTCTAGTAACTACAAGTGACAGAGTCTCAGGGTGCCAACGGAGCACCTGATGGTTATCTACTAGTATAGTCTGGAAAATCATCTGATAAGAAGTGACTTCTAAATGAAGACCTAAGGAAAGGTAGACTGGAGGTTCAGGTGGAGGGGCTAGTCTGCACTCAGACCTAGGTATAATTACAAACATGGATAGAAGAGCTACCCATGGTAGTTCACAGTATGGCTGGGGAGTAAAGAGTGAGGGGAAGTAGCAGGAGAGATGACCTGGGCCAGATTGAGATGAATTCTTTAACCTTGCTCGAATTTGCACTTTATCTTCATGGCCAAAGGAAGCCACTGACATGATTAAGCAGGGGGTTGACAATCATTTAACACTCTGGCTAAACACCGTGTATTACTGAGGTTTGAGGTCAATAGAAGCACTATGTACCTTAGAAGGCAACTCAGCATTATTCTACCACACTCATGGGGGAGGCCACCACTTAACCAACACCTACAATTCTAAGGTACTCTTGATTCTGATAATTATAAAATACAATAAGGCAGATGGTATTGCATGCGTTATCTGAATGGCAAAAAAGCTTGAAAAACTTACAAGTACTTCCCCAGTGCACTTCCTTCTATGACTAAAAGAATAGTTTAGTAACAGTGTTTGCCAGTCGATTAATCTTTAATATTGCTACTTATATCTACCAGATTATCAAGTATATGCTAAAAGACAATAAATGCCAATGATTCCAACTTCTTCTAGGTCATCTTTGGGAGTGAGACAAATGAATCAAATTTTCAATATGATCTTCAGACATCTTAATGTGACAGTGACTGAAGAAACTGCTCATGTCAGTAAGTGACACATTTCTTCCTATTCCAGATAAAATATTGTGTTGAAGTAACCATTCTTTTGAATTAATTCAAAATCCATTCCTGGACCATTGGGCTCCTTTCAAACCTCTCAGCCTCAGTAATATTTCTTTAACTGTGGCATCTGGAAGGGACTATTGGAGAACTTGGTGTGGTGGCCAGAAAGGGAAGGAACAGGAGGGAGAGACAACTTGAGATATGAATTGAGAAAAGATCAAGTGGCCAAAGAGATACATTAATCTGCAAAGGAAATTTTGCTTGGGACAGAGAACATTAGATTTGGTCCAAGCCAGAGAGAACAGTTGTCCGTGATTGTTATTACATCTGACTGTGAAGTTATTCTTCACAGGTCATACATTCATTTTCCAATGGAAAAAAATTATTTCACCAGTCACTCCATGGGACATGACTAATAAATAATAAATGGAAACAATAACTCCATTCGGTGCAATTTATTTCAGTGGGTCAAGGCACATTTTTATTGCTTGCTGTCAAGGAGCTGGTGTTTGGAGTGTGTTCATGTGTCTATTTATCAAGAGACAGGTACCGATATTGGTGGAAGATGGGGACCAACAGGAACTAATCACTCCCAACCTCGTGGTTTCTCTCGGGTTCTTCAGCGGCCAATGCACAGGCTGTATTCAACATTCTCAGAGCCTCGGAAACCACAAGCCAGTAAAACCTGCTTTCCTCCTACAGTTATACATCCTGCAGAAGGACAGATTTCCCTGGTATGGGGTGCGCTGTGACATTGGGTGGTGAGAAGGAGCCGGGGGCCCACACTGGCCTTCAGAGAAGGCCTGGCACTGTTGACTGGTGAGCCAGCTGTCTGGCATCACATTACTCGGAAAACAACCCTTCATTTTTCACTACCCTGAAGCTGGAGGGCGGTAATTCTTGGGCTCATTACCCTTGTCTGTAAAAAATAGGAATGTGAGAATGTGCTGGAGTAGGTTTCAAAGCTGTCGGACTTTGCGGTCTTGATATCTACTTGGGTGCCCAGCTTTGCATTTTATAAAACCATCGCCTTGTGCGCTCTGTGGGCATCGTGCTGGGTAAGCACTTTTCTGCTGCCAACACTTGGAGGACCTGGAGCGAGCAGACTGTTACCTCTCTGTCATGAAAACTCTGATTGCGGAGCAATATTTCTAGGTTATAGATTGGGAAATGAAAAAAAAAGAAAACAGGTTATAGAAGAGGGAGAGATCTGTATATATAATAAATTTTATATGTAACATTCACAGGGGAAAACCTGGAAAGCTATGAAGAGCGATGTTACAAACAGTTCCTTCTGAATAGTGGGCTTTGGGTTAGTTTTTCAAGTGTTCATTGCCTGTAATTCCTACTATTTTAAGAGAGCAGACTCTAGGCTTGAGGTCTGCCTCCACCACTCGATAACCGGGTGATTTTAGATGCTATTAACTTTTCTAAATTTTAACTTCTCCATTTGCACAAATGAAAATAATAATAGTGTCCACTGTTAAATGAAATTAAATGAGGTTAGATATATGAAAAGCCTAGTTCATATCCTGGTTCACAGGAAGCACTCAATAAATGTTACCTATTGCTCATACAGTACTATTAGGTTGCAGCTGTTATTGTTATTTATGCAATATATTTATTTAGTGAAATAGAAGCATTTCCAGACCTGTGATTACCTGCTCATGCTCCTGTCACTCATAGACCTTACCGGCAGGGTTGTCCCAGTAGGCCTTTCCAAGAAAGGTGCAACTGGTGAGTTCCAAGCCCATCCACACCACTCACCAAACTGCCTTGGTCCATACTTTAAGAAAATCATATACTCATGTTTGTATATTAAATAAAAAGGAAATAGCATTCAGACCATGGCATCTCACCGGGATCCTCTGATTTCTCTTCAACCATTAGGGTTGTACTGAATGCTACAGGCAACTTAATTGAGAGTCTCACGGAAGAATTCCAGAGTGAACATCTCTCTTATGATCGGGTCTCTTATCTTTATGATACAAGGAGAAATTAGTCTCTAGTGCATGGTACTTGTAGGCTCAAAGACCCTGAAAAGAATTAGACAACACATAAGAATTGGATACGTGAAAATTGTATTTGGTTATGATGCTTAATCCTTACATTTTTACATGCATCAAAGCTGAGACATTTGGGAGGGGTGGTTGAAAATTTGGATTGATCTCCAAGTATTTTGAGTTTCTCTGCGGGTTTAAGATATTTTACCTGAATCTCCTCTCTCTCAAGCCATGTAGATAAATTATGTGCACTTCTTATAAGGAGAATCGATCTTATGCAGGAGCACCCGCCTACTGATGAGATTCTAAAAACCTCCAAGAGTCATGTCTTCCAAAAAGTAGTTGCCCTATGCATCTGCCACAATGTCGCCCTCCCCACCTCTAAATGGGTCTGAAATTTCCCTGAGGACTCATTTGCCTGGATGAGCCACTGGCACTAGAATACTGGCATTTTGATGGTAATGGGTTAGGATTCCAGCTTGAGGAGCACCCTCAGCTCACCCTCTCCCCATGGGCCTTCTGGCCTGGGTAAGGCTACTGGATGAGCACCTTTTATCTGCACAACATTTAGTGCTTTCCAAAATGCTTTTAGCAAGCTGATCCCTGCATACCCTGACAGATGCAGAGAGTTGGAGGAAACACATGTAGCGAAGGCTGATTAGGTTCGGTGAGGGCAGGAAAAGAGGAAACCAAGCTCCAAGAGGCTGAGCTTAGATGGTGCAAGTGTGAGCGAAGAGTTGCAGGGGAGGAGCAGAGGGGAAAGGAAGCCGGAATTGTCATAGGGGTAACGCCCCAGAGGGAGTGGGGAGAACCAAAATCTGTCCAAAGAGACTTTTCTATTTTTGTCTCAGGTCAATTCTGCCCTATAATTATGTTAGTACAGGAAACTTAGAGATCATCCTGTCCAGTGGTTCTTGATGTACTGTGTGCATCAAGAAAGGCCTGGGGAGCCAGTAAAAATTCAGTCTCCCAGCCCACTTCTAGAGGCTCTGATCTGCCTATCAGAGTAAAGGCCAGAACTCTGCATTATAACAAGCATTGTGAAACTTTTGATGCAGGTTATCTGTGAAGCATACTTTGAAAAACTCCTCCAACCATTTCATTTTATGAATGTAGAGATGGAAACCCAGAGAGGTCACATGACTTATTCTGTAACACATTGATAATTTGGTGGCAGACGGAGCTAGGATCTAGGTATTGCTTACTCGCAAACCTACTGTGTGCTAGAGACTTTTCTAATTTCTATTTCCATGCCAGGCTGCCCCTCTATGAAAGTAATGGTGTTTATCTACTAGAATGTTCTCTGGGAATCCCTCGTATGTTCATGATAGGTCAAAAGTTTGTGTTCAACAAAATATGTCAGAACTGAGATTCAAAGGACACTGGACACCAACTGGCCACATAGCCACAGACTGTATAGCTATAGATTCCCCACCGTCGTTCCTGCACAATCAATGCCACATAAACAGAAGGCCCAGACCCTTAATGCTCTGAAATTCAGTCTCACAGACCCAAGCCAGAACCAGGTAGGGGCAGGGTAATAACTCTCCAATTTCACAACCATGAGAGTAAGGGTCCACAGACGTCTCTTCCCTGTTGTCCTTTTCTCCTGGGACAAGCACCTTTATTTACCATGCAGGTGGCCAGGGAATCCTGTTCCCAGGGGAACAAGCCATGACAAGATCACTCCTCAGAGCCACCTATCATCCAGTGCAGAAACCTCATCTTCAGCTTCTCTCTGGGATAGATGTTTAGATGATATAATGCTAAAGCTCCCCTATTTAAAACTAAATTATGAGGGGAAACACCATAATCTTTGGACAAGGCCATCTGGACATGAGTTTTATGCTCTCAGATACTCTGCCACTCTTCAAAGCCTCTCAGCTTGACTTCCAGTCAGGTTGGTCAGTGCACTGACCCTGGTTCCACCGATGCCTCACAGCAACTTCGAGGCCTGAGCTGTTCCATGGGAAAGGGCCTCAAAACCCACAGTGAGGGCAGGATGTGATGTTCAAAGACTGATGGTGGAGGGCTCAGGCTTGCTCCTTGACTTAAAAAGTCTTCTGAGGGTACAGTTGGACAACGTGTGCTGTTCTGGGATCTTGAGCTCCCAAAAGTGAATGACACCCTGTGTCTGTGGTCATTGTTCAGCTCAATCCTTTTTAATCTTCGAATCCTTAGATTTGACTCAGTAGAGGTCCGGGTGGTAGGACATGGTTGGAAGCTTCATTCTTCACCTCTAAGACTCTTGATGGAAAGTCTACGTTGATGATTATGAAAATTACAGACTGACATAATAAGACAAATATGATTTAACAAGTATTTTATGGAGAACTTGCTCTGATAATGAATCAAGCAGTTAAAAAAAGCAGTCCATATGAAGTCTATCTCTCTCTCACATACGCACTCATACACAAATGTAGAGAGAATTGGTATAACATCAGAAGATCAGACTTTTTGAAAAAAGCCAAAACACTGAAAAAAAGAACAAGTAACAAAGCAACTGAACTATGATTTAAACATTGGAAAAATGTTGGAAGACATTATAAAAACACAAAGTGAGTATTTGTTTGCAAATTTTGACATTTTGGCAGCCAATCCTATCATTCTGAATTTTGAGATATAGGTCTATAGAGTTAACACTGAGCTCCTAATCTTGCTTTCCTTCTCCCCTTGCCCTTCATTACAAAAATGTTTCCGAATGCTGAGAGACTGCTGTGCTCAGAGAGATTTAATCATAAAGCATGACTGATGACAGAGTATGTAGGTACCTGGCTCATGGAGGGTGGCAAAGTTCCCATGCCTCCATCCATTCCTTCATGCGTTAATGCATTCTTTCATTCTTAGGCATGTATTCATTCACTTACTGAGATTTACACGCTGAATTCCACTCCAAGATTATCTCATCCTCTCCCCTTAAATTGGCCTCTTCTCCAGTGTTGACTATCTCTGTTAATGGCATTATTATCCTCAACTTCTCTGGTTTCCTCACTGGCCACATGGTTCTCACCACCATTACAAGTAACCTTCAAAATTGAAAGCAGTGACTAAATTATCTTCCCCCTCACCTCCTATCAGGGGTCCTCTGATTTCTCTTTGAGTTCCCTATATGAAGCAGGTACCTGGTCAGATTAGGTGTTTAATAAAAGTGAAATGGATAAATAAGTGATTCATCCTAGAGTTTCTCTGACATCCATATCCTCTTTCTGCCACCATGGTTATAATTCAGGGCTGTAACCCCTCTGAATAAACCACTGAAGTCACTTGCTGACACAGTCTCCCATTCCTATTTTCTCTCCAACTCCATGTCCTGACTGCCTCTTCAAGCAAGTTCTGGTCTCATAACTCGTCATAAAGCTTAAAGTTCTTAACTTGGCATTCAAAGCCCTCCACAATCCAGCTCCAATTTCTTTTCACTTCTATCTCATGCTGCATCCCATCCTGAAATCCCTGCTTTAACCAGTCCCGACCACAAATATGGCCTTGCCAATTTCTGGACCCTTCTCTCTGTCTAGACTATTCCTGCCTATATGCCATGCCCACTATGTCTCATCTTACGCAGATTCTACCCACTTTGAAGGCTCATTTGTACAGAGTCTCAATTAGTGCTTTTCTTATCCCTTCAGGACAAATTTTACTTGGAGCATTCATCATACTCTTTCTTATATTTTGGATATTTGTAACTGTATCTTATCTTCCACTATTGGGAGAATTTGTGTCTCATTTATCTTTACCCCACAGTGGCTAACAAGTGCCTTATACATTTTAGGCACCCAATAAATGACTCTAACTGAATTGAGTTGAAGACAAAAATACAATATAGTCCTTACTCTTGAAAAACCCAGGGAGAAAAATACATGAGAGAACATGATAAAGAGAGTCATCAACCTTTTGCCCTGGAGATATTTCACTACCAGGCAGATAATGCAGATTTATACCATGTGCTATCACTGTCTCTTTCGTGCCTGGCACAAACAGTATAGGATTCTCTCCACTCCAATACCTCCAGCCGAATCAGGAGATTAGCAATAAAAAGTTAGGCACCCAATTTAGCCTTTTCAATTGATAGTGGACTTAGTGATCTCCTTTAAATCCCTCATTTCGAATATGAAAAAGTTGAACAAAGTCCAAGGAAGTGAATAATGACCTTGTACATTTATTATGTGCCAGATGCTGTGCTAGATGCTTCATATGCAGTTTACCTTGAATCCCTATCACCCTATGAAGTGGGCACAGTTACTGGTCCACATTTCGTAGGTGGGGAATCTGAAGCTTTGATGCAGAATCAGAGTTACAGTCCCTGTGTTTATGACCCAACAGTGATCTTTTTTATGTATGTAAGTAAATGATCTTTCAATAAGTTCGAGATAGGTATGAGATGACAATTCCAAACTTCTGGCATCCGTTCCATGTCTCCTTCATTCACCATGTTCATTCAGACCTTGCTGGCAAATAGGACAAGTTGGCAGGTGCTTTGAAGATGCAAATTAAAACCTAATAGAATTTGCTTCATATAGCCAAGTGGTAGGTCCTTTTCATTTGCTCTAAGGTCTCCTGTGCTTTTCTACATGTTTGAAATTTTCCATAATTAAAAAAAAAAAAGCCTACAGCAAAAAATAAATAAATAAAACAAAATAGGATTTATTATTCTGTAATAATAGAGAATGATTCTCCAGGGAAGGGCTATGTCCAGAGCTCCTTGGCAGGCTTTGTTTTATCAAAAATACTTGTCTTCAAGATGATTTTCTACCGAGACTCATCTAACAACACAATTTTACCTTTTGGTAATGAGTTTGCAGACTAAATGTTACAGAAAGAAGTGAGAAAGGGATCAGAGTATTTTGATCTGAGAAGGGTAGGGGGTGTGGGGGTGGATGGGAATCTTACTGGGAATCTTATTGGGAAATCTATTCCTTTCATAGGTGTGGGCTGCCCTCTGCTGTAAAAAATAAGCTTCTACAGCCTCATGTCTGATTCAACAGCACAACCCTTGCATCAGATGTGTTGCATAAATAAGGACTCTGAGGTGCAACATTCATGCTCATTTTGTGATAAGCTTATTGCCTTGAGCCTAAAGGGCAGAATCTGGAGATTCATACTGGTGGGTTAAGTCAGGAAGACGATTTAACCATTTTTATTTGATAATGATTCTTTGAATGCCCAAATATTATGTAATGGGAGGTCAGAGCCACTAGCCAGAGCATTTTTCTTGAACTCTCCTGTCAGAAGAAAGAGCCAACTGATAAGACAAGCGCCCACCACAGGACCATGATCCTGATTAAATGACATCTGTCAAGAGCCAAAGCACAAAGCCTGGCACATAGTACTGTTCAGCAAATAGTTTTCCTTATTATCGTTTTCTTCATCATAACCATATCAAGAGGAGTGTATTAGTCTGGTGGCACTGCTACAACAAAATACCACAGACTGGGCAGCTTCAACAATAGGAGTTTATTTTCTCACAGTTCTGGAAGCTGGAAGTCCATGAACAAGGTGCCAGCAGGGTTGGTTTCTGGAAAGGCCTCTCTTCCTGGCTATGTCCTCACATGGCCTTTCCTCCGTGTGTGCATGAAGAGAGAGCACTCTGGTGTCTCTTCTTCTTCTCATTAAGACATGAGTCTTATTGGATTAGGTCTCACCCTATGACCTCATGTAACCTCAATTACCTCCATAAAGGCCTGATTTCCAAGTATAGTCCCATTGAGGGTTAGAGCTTCAACATGTGAACTTTGGGGTAGGGACAAGTTCAGTCCATAACAAGGAGAAGAAACATTTCTTGGCACATCTTGAAATGCACAACCAAACCAATTGCCTGTCCTACCATTTAGGTCTGCAACTCAATAAAATGAGCTTCCGGGTGTGATCAAATGATTCTCAAGCACTACACAATTCACGTGTACCTCCAAACATGCAATTCACAAAGCTGGCCTCACAAATTTCAGGAAGATTTTCAATGAGGGCTAAAATAATTTATATTTAATGCAAAAAAGGAGTTGATTGGGGCGCCTGGGGGCACAGTAGGGTAAGTGGCCGACTCTTGATTTCAGTTCAGGTCATGATCTCAGGTTCATGAGATGGAGCCATACATAGGGCTCTATGCTCAGCGGGAAGTGTGCTTGAGATTCTCTCCCCCCACCCTGCCTTCTGCCCCTCCCCTCACCCCTGCTCGCACTCTCTCTCTCTCTAAAAAACAGAAAACAAAACAACAAAAAACAAAACAAAAAAATGGAGTTCCATAAACCTTAATTTAAGCTGAAAATTTAACAAGAAAACCCTGTCCTCAAAGCCATCTCATTAAAGGAAGCTTCATTCTTTTATTTTTCAATGATTTCATCTCACATCTTAAAGCCAGAACAGATTCTAGTGCTGATAAACAAGAAGAGCAGTTAGTCTGTCCTTGTTGATGCCAATACTCCAGGAGAATCAGTGACTCTTAGTCCTTAGTGGGAGGTCACTTTGTGCAGGGAATCAATGTTATGTTGTGCTCCCGGGACTATTTTCTTACCTCTCAAATTGCTATTTCAGGGTGCCTGGGTGGCTCAATTGGTTAAACGACTGCCTTCGGCTCAGGTCATGATCCTGGAGTCCCGGGATCGAGTCCCACATCGGGCTCCCTGCTCAGCAGGGAGTCTGCTTCTCTTTCTGACCCTCTTCCCTCTCATGCTCTCTATCTCTCATTCTCTCTCTCTCAAATAAATAAATAAAATCTTTTAAAAAATTGCTATTTCATTTGCAAGTCATTTAAGATTCAAGACACTGTTTGGTATGAGGTAGTAACTACAGTAGAAATATTGCAAGTTCTAAAATCTTCATGGGTTTAGCAAAAAATAATAATAAAAATAAAAAATAAATTAAAAATTATGAGTGCTTTCGCCAGAATAATCAACTTTCACCAAGCTCACCACTACATCTTTTTTCAAGAAATAATTCAGGAAAATGGGACAACACATCAGCATCATTCCTACTTTCCTTGCTTGACCTTTAAATTTTTCTTTATTTTGGGGGTAAGAAGTCAAATAGGGAAAGAGAACAAATCATAAAGAGAATAATACAATGAATCTACAGATTTAGAACAATGAGTGTCCGGACTTCCACCTCCTCCTTCCCTTACTGTGGAAAATATTCCATCCTTTGACAAGTAGTCAAATCTTGTTGCCAGAGAGCGCTTCCCTTTTGGAAAACAATAATCTTTGTAGTTTTAAAAATCTTCTTTGTCAACCCAAAATTATTCCCATCAGGATTTTGACATGCAATAGATACTTCTGTAACTTCATTCACTCTGTGATCTCAAGGGACGAGACTTCTTAACAAGGCCCCCAAAGACTTTTAAGGATCCAGCCTCAGACTCCCTTTCCAGACACACTTTTTCCTCACTTCCTGCTCCTTCCAACCACCCAACTCACTGATCCCTAAACACACTTTAATCGTTCTCTTCAATCTCCATGCCTTTGTTTAAGCAGTTGCTTCTTTCCAGAATGCATCTCCAACCCCATCTTGTTTGCCTGTCAAACTTGTAATCATTTATGTTTTAGATCAAATCTTCTGACACAGGAAGTCTTCATGATCATAACAGAATTCACTTTCCTAAAACATACCTTTATTATCACACCTCTTAGAATGAAAGGCAACTATTTCTTCACGTAATAATAATAGCTGACATTTTTTTGAGTACATATAACATGATAGGCATTCTGTTGCATACTTTACATGTGTTATTTCTACTCCTCCTATTAACCATGAAATTGTAGAGATGTGGGAAGTGAGGGTTAGAGGAAATAAGTGGTTTGCCTATGATGACACAGCTTGTGTGTGTGGAGCTCAGATATAAATCCATTTCCTCTCAGTCCACGCCATACTATCTGTCACCACCTCATGCTTCCATTGCATCCACCATCCCCACTAGATGATGAGTTCCTTCATGCCAGCCACATGGTCAGTTTCTTTTGGTATTCCTAATGTCAAGCATGGTACCCTATATCAAACTATTGTGTCAAAATGCATGATGAATGAAATTCATGATTCACTACAAAACTTTGTTTTCTCAAAGACTGAGAAAAGAGGTCCTCAGAAGGAGTCAACGTGACTACTCTTGCTCCAGCCCTTATAGCCTCCCCTCCCATTTACTACCCTGATTTCCCTGTCCCTGTACTTTGGTCTAACCGAGCTGTTTAATGGCCACTTCCTCAAAATCAATGGCTGTAGCCATTGTCTGTGAGTCGTCCTGTGAAAACACATTGAAATTTGGGATCAGGAAGCAAAAACTATAGTCCTCTATCCATTAAACCACATAACAACTACACCCTGTGATTTTTGGCAAGGAGATTGATTCAAGGGCAACTGTTCAGAGAAAACAAGCCATTTCCTGTTTTTTGGAAATAGCTCATAAACATGATGGATGTAGTCTTTGAACTGAAGCTTGTCAGGCCTCCAGTGACTGATGTTCATAGAAATTATTAATTGCAAGGCAGGGATACTTAACAAGTGTTAAGTCTCAAAGAAAATTAATGATGGTTTCTTCAGCAGTGAAAGAAAGAGCAGGGTGGGAAGGGGAGAGGAAGCAGGCTCCACCAAGGAGCAGGGACCCATGGGGAGACAATTAGGAAGACAACATTGCCTGGCAGACTTGCTTCTTTTCCTAGTGATACATGTAAGTCCTTTACCCCTTTGTCCATAGATTTCCCAACTTCTTTGACAAGAAAATGTAACGTTTTCTTTTCCCTAGTGTTCCTTTGAACTAAAGGCTATACACAAAAACTTCTTCTTGGGGAGAAGATCTTTGGAGAAATCAGTAGAATGTGGTAGTCAAAGCATGAGGTTGAAAGCCAGGTAGCTCTGGGTTTAAATCCCAACTGGGTCACTCAACAGTTACATGACCTTGGGCACTTTAACTTCTCTGAATCTTGGGTTTTTCACTGTAATAATGTGGATAACTAATTCTACTTCAGAAAATTATTGCAAGGATTCAATGAAAATAATGAAACACACTTAGCACAGTGCTACCACACAATATTTGCTAACCATTATAATTTTAATCATTATATATGTATATGTATGTTTAACAAAACAGGGGTACCTAGGTGGCTCAGTTAAGCATCTGCCTTCAGCTCAGGTCATGATCTCAGGGTTCTGGGATGGAGCACTGCCTAGGGCTCAGCAGAGAGTCTGCATCTCCCTCTCCCTCTGCCCTCCCTCCCTCCCCTGCTTGTGCTCTCTCTCTCTCTCTCTGGGATGCTCTCTCTCTCTTTCACAAGTAAATAACTAAAATCTTAAATATATATATTTGTAATTAACCAAAATTACATTTGTAGTATATTGTTAATGCCCTATGATAACATATCTATTTAAAATGCTCAACAGGGGTGCCTGGGAGGCTCAGTCAGTCAAGCATCCAACTCTTGATCCCACCTCAGGTCTTGATCTTAAAAGTTCAACAGAATGTCCATTTGGACATTCTCCAGAACGGAGAAAGTCCATTCATCATCCATCCATTCCCAAAGTCATTTTGCTACTCGAAGGAATCATAAAAGCTGTACTGATGTTTCAGGTCATGGTGTATTTTTCATCTTAGGATATCTTCCACTTTGGTTATAACCAATGGGAAACTCCACCTCATTATTCCCAGGTTGAAGCTGCTTGACTAAGTTAAAGCTGAGTATGATTTGCTCAATGAGCAATTTAAGCCACATTTGAAGAGAAAAGGCCATTGTGTAGAATTTCTAAAGATCATGTCATACTTTGGATTCCCACCCTCCTCGAAGTGGAAACACTGCAGGTCACTCAGCAGCCATTGGGTAAGCACCTGACTGCACTTGACAACTCTCTGACTATCCTACTAGAAGCGTTGACATTGGCTACTCAGTAATAAAGGTAAGGAGGAAAGGTATTTTAAAAAACAAGAATAAAATCAGCTCAAATTTGGCATTTGTGCCTTATAGAAATTACGGCATAATTTATAAGTTTGCTTATGTTAAAATTCAAAACTTCTGATCATCAAAAGACATCAATCCTTAAAGCAGAAGGAGCAATCCTCAGATGAGGAGAAGATATTTGTAAAACTCATAACTAACAGAGGATCATCATCTGGAAGTAAGCTCACAATTTATGTCAGATTAAAACTTGAATCCACAGCACTCACTTTTCAGGCCTCTGTATAAATGCCGCCTATGATGCTCCAAACAATGATGTCATGAGCACAGGATCTGGACTGCCCGCCTGTCACAATACAGTTGCTCAGTAATGTGAACAGATCAGACATTAGGATCAAGTTCAGACAGTTTGTTTGGAGACCACCCAGAAAATGTGTTGTCTGTGCCAAGAAATCTGACATCTCCAACCCCAGTCAAATCAGGCAAGCTGGAGGGTACAAAAGAAAAGTATAAGAAGCTGTGGGGTAATTGCTGATGACTGAAGGGCTTATAAAGGAAGCTTAAAAGTAAGACTAAAAAGGCAACTGAAGCAACCACCAGGCTCCTTGGTATCATGGAACTTTAGGCCAGAGGAGGGCCCAGTGCAATGGGTTGAATGGTGTCCCCTAAGATATATCCAAATTCTACTCCCTGGAACCTGCAAATGTGACCTTATGTGAGAGAAGGGTCTTTGCAGATATTATTAAAGATCTCAAGATGAGATCATCCTGAGTTATCCAGGTGGGCCCTAAATCCAATTCTAAGTGCCATAGAAGTGCCCTAAGTGCGCTGAGAAGGCACAGAAGGGGAGAAGGCATGTATGTGTTAATGGAGTGATCCCATTATCCCATAATCAAGCAGAGAGACTGGAACCATATAAGCCACCAGAAACTCAAAGAGGCAAGGAAGTATCCTCCCATAAAGCCTTTGGAGGAAGCACAGCCCTGTTGACACCTTGAGTTTGAATTATAGTCTGTAGAAATGTGAGAGATAAATAAATTTCTGTTTTTTGAAGTCACTAAGTTTGTAATAATCTGTGACATTCCTGGGAAACTAATATACTCATATTTTATCAAAAAGCCAACTATACTTTCATTGCCTAGGATTTTTTTTTTTGAGTAGGCCATTTCAAATATTTTCTTTTTTTTGCCATTTCAAATATTTAAAGTATTATATACTTGTATATAATATTATATACTTGGCCTCTTCTGTTCTCTGTTAATCTTTGGAGCTGCTGAGCTATCTGAGTCTTGCATGGGAGCATTCTCTTCCAGTCTCCCAAATAGGGAAACAAATTCAAGAAATCAAAAACTAATGATGTACTGTATGGTGACTAATATAACACAATAAAAAAAAGAAATCAATAAAATCTCACACCCAGCAGCTGGATACCCCAACATTAATCTACTTAGGGCCCACAACCAAAAAACTTACAACCTAATTTTAATTTTGCTGGCTTAATGTTAAATGGACACACATGCAAAGTTCTGAATCAGGGATAAGAAGATACAACTGCACAAGTAGAGATTAAACAGGTGATCAGTGGAACATGTGAAAAACAATGAAACTAAATCAGTAAGAATTGAAAGTGATGTGCTTGTCAGCAGAAACAATCCTGAGCTGATTTCATGAACAGAGCAAAGAAGGCAGCAGGCTTGGGGCTACTCTGCCTGATGTCATTCCCGGAACCCACTGCATGCTGAGAGTGACGTCTGCCAACTTGAACCTATCCCAGGGAGGGCAACTGTGACACTAGAGTGGGTGTGATGGCAAATGAGCGGCAAATGAAAGCTTACTGGTTCTTAACTTAAAGAAAAATCATTAGAATGAATGTGGTGAACTCTTCATGCCTTCAAATGATCATCCTAGGAATTAAATTGGGCTCTGGGTACCCGTGGGCAGAAACAGGTAGAAGAAGGTGAGCCTGCAAAACAGATTAACAGAAAGTGGCCAAGGAGGAGGGAGAAATCTTTGAATACTCCCACATTTACCCTCTGTATCCGGTCACATATCCAGATGGCCTTAATTTTCGTGAGCGTGGAAAATAACCCAATTCACCTGGCTCCTGCCTTCACTCAGTGGTTTCTAAATGGTCACCCACGGCTGCCGACCACCTGTGAGGAAAGTTCCTTATGGCCATCAGAGTGAGAGAAAAAAAAGACAGGGCAGCAAGTTTCCCAACTGAAAGCACTGCCTTTCCTTTTGAAATAACATCCTTCCTACTTTTTTTTTTTCCTAAGTGTTAAAATGCTCTTCCTGTTTTTAAATCATGATGATAGTTAGAAACTGACTTTTTAAAATGTCTGATCTGGTGAGATTAAAATTGACAACCCCATTTGGGTTTTGTTTTGTTCTGTTTTGCTAATTTCTTCTTCTGGGAAATCCAAAAAATCTGGGAGCCAGGACTCCAGATTACAATAGAAGGAAAAATAAAATTAATATTTTTACATTCAAAGACAGAAACCTCAAAATTATTATTGAAGAGCTCTTTTTCCTAAGAAATTAGCAATAAAAACCACAGTGTTTAGATGTGTTACTTTTAATTTGAGAAGGTTTTAAAATCCACAGGATGTGTGCATTTTTAACAGAGAATCAAATAAATTGGAATAAGATTTGGACTAATTCAGTTACAAGATTTTATGTTTCGTGTGTTAGTTGAGGTTCTTCTAGTTTAGCAGATGAGGGCATGAACTCCCCTTTGTGCTTACCTCCAGCCAGGCACAGAGCTCTTTTCATGCTTCATCTGCTCACAGCGACTCTCTCAAGGAGACTCTCACATTCGCTCCATTTTCCTGGGGTGGAACCTGAAAGTTCAGAGAAGTGAAGCCATAATGAAAGAATTAAATTCTGTGCCTATAACAACCACAGTACAAGCAGATTCCCAGAATAACTACATTTCTATCTCCCCGGCTGGCCCACATTCCTGTGATACTACCATTGACCACAAGGAGGAAGTAGAGACTCGGATTTGAATGGTCATCTTAGGTGACCACAATTTTACCTATCCCCATATTAATTAAAACAGTTCAAGGTGTAATAATATATATTAAATTTTTTCTGTGCTTTTTTTCATCCATAATATTATTATTTGGCTGGAGTGAAGAGCCAAGTTGGAAAAAGGAAACAGAACACCGAAATGCACTAGAATCTGTGTTCTCTTAAAAACAGAAAAATGGAGGTAATTTTAATTTTTTCCACTTACCTCACACAGGACAGTTGGAAGCTCAAATGAAATTATCATCTTTGGGCCTTCCTTGAACTAACCACTTCCCCCAAAGAGTCTTCTAAGAATTATAACATTTCTTGCATAATATGAGACAATGACGAGGCACCAGGACTAGCTACACATTTGTGTCTCATTAATAAATAAAACAGTTGTAGGTAACTTCCTAGAGTTTCTTTCTAGAGCAGGTGTAGTAGTGACAGTGTTGCAGAATTGCTACAAGGGATCTGAGAATCCATAGATGGCCCACAGACAGAAGAAATGGTGGCCCTGGTGGGTGGGGGCGGGGGGGAAGGTGCCTGATGTTGACTTGTGCACAGGTAAGCTTGGGATTCTCTTCAGCAAGGTTATGTCTCTAGAAAGACCTCTTTCACCAGCTGCTTTCTTGAAGGCTGCAGAGGACAATGCTTCATCTCCAAGGAAGTAAATGTATTGCACTCCATGGCTGCCTTCACGGCGGGGACCATGAAGCCAAGTAGGGAAACACGGCGTTTGAGAGGGGAGGATGTCATCATGGCGGACTGGGACGTCGGAAGAGGGCCGGGTAGCTCCCTCATGGCATCCAGCGCATGCGTAGAGGAGACCTCTGTGGGGGACCCGAGTCTGAGGAAAGGGAGACGATGCGGGAAGCCGGAAATTCCCTCTAGCTCTCCACAGGACCCCACCGGCAGCACCACTACGTGGGAACTCTGTAACTCCTGCGGGCTTTCTGAGGACGTCCTGCTGGTCTTAAAACTGTGGCCAGCGTGGATGCGCACCTCCTAATGTTTGCTCTACCTCCTTCTCAGCCTTACTCCCTCTTTCCCTCCAGGGTTGCTGTCCTGGGATTGCTTCTCCAAATAAGGTGTTAGTCCTCAAGCTTTCTGCTTCTCCTAGGGCACCCAGGATAAGATAGAGTATTTGTTGTTTTAGAACTTGAGGTCTTCAAAAAGGCGTTAACCCTGATCCTTGTATTCATGACCAGTGACCAAAAACACTTGAGCTTAAAGAAAAGGCAGAAATTAACCTCCGGGATTAATATGTACCGGCTAAGGGCTTGCTGCCACTTAGATATCGACCACCAGATGGCGCGGTAACCACGTCCTTTCAGAGCTGGGACTGGTTGCCTGGAGTTCAGACGTTTGGCCTCCTTCCAATCAATTATTTTTACGATTGAATCTTGTGGTAAGAACTGGAGCTGCAGAGAGTTCCCAAAATAGCAGAAGCAGTGGTTATGTAAGCAAATAATATAGTGTGGAAACGTCCATTGACAAATGTATTTAGTGCCCTTGAAGGTGGGTTTCAAATCACTCTTATTTTCTTATACTGGGTAACATATATTACTTTCTGTTTTAAATCTTTTTTTTTTTTTGAGGTGAAATACACATGACATAAAATGAACCATTTTAAAGTGAATAATTTAGTGGCCTTTAGTACATTGACAATGTTTTGTAACCACCATCTCTACCTAGTTCCAAAACATTTCCATCATTCTAAAGGAAAATCCATTTTAAGCAGTTTCTCCCATTTCTCCTCTCCTCAACCCCTGGCAACCAACCAATGTACATTTTGTCCTGATGGATTGATCTCTCCTGGATATTTCGTATAAACTGAATCATACAATATGTGGTCTTTTGTGCCTGGTATCTTTGACTTAGCAGAAAGTTTTTAAGGTTCATCCACATTGTGGCATTCATTCCTTTTTATGGTTGAATAATATTCTACTGTATGGATATACCACAATTAGTTTATCCACTGAGGACATTTGGGTTGTTTCCACCTTTGAGCTATTGTGACCAGTGCTGCTATAAACATTTGTGTGCAGGAACTTGTTTGAGTACCTGTTTCCAATCCTAAAATGGAATTGGTGGGTCATATGGCAATTCTATGTTGTTGGGGGGTGTTTCTGTTTGTTGTTTTTTTTTTAAGAAACTGCAAAACTTTTCCACAGAAGCTGAACGATTTCACAGTTCCACCAGCAGTGTAGGAGAGTTGCAATGTCTTCACATTCTCACCAACACTTGTTATTGTCATTATCATTATTATTATTATTACCATCCTGGTGGGTGTGAAGAGGTACCTCATTGTGGTTTTGATTTGGATTTCCCTAATAACTAATGATGTTCAGCATCTGTTCATATGCTTGTTGGTCAATTTGTATATCTTCTTTGTAGAAATATCTTTTCAAGTCTTTTGCCCATTCTTAAAAATGTCTTCTATTCTTTAGGTTATCTTTTCACTTTCTTAATTATATCATTTGATGTACAAAAGTTCTTAATTTTGATGAAGCCAAATATATCTATTTTTTCTTTTGTTGCCCTTGCTTTAGATATCACATCCACTGTCAAATCCAACGTCATAAAGATTTACTCTTATGTTTTCTTCTAAAAGTTTAATGTTTTTTGCTCTTATACTTAATTCATTCATGCGTTTTGAGTTAATTTTTGTATATGGTGTGGAGTAGGGGTCCAACTTCATTCTTTTGAATGTGGATATCCAGTTGTCCCAATATCACTCTTCCCCATTGAATGGTCTTGGCATCCTTGTCAAAATCAATTGGCCATAGATGTATAGGTTTATTTCCAGATTTTCAATTCTAATCCATGGGTCTGTAAGTATGTCCTCATGCTGGTACTACATTGTTTTGATTGCTGTAGCTTTGTGGTAAGTTTTGATATTGGAAAATGTAAATCTTCCCACTTTGTTCTTCTTTTGAAGATTGTTTGGCCAGTCCAGGTCCCTTGCAAATTCATGTGAATTTAAGGATTGGCTTTTCCATTTCTGCACAAAAGTCCATTGGAATTTGTATAGAGATTGCACTGAATGTGTAAATTACTTTATGTTGTACTGACATCTTAACAATATTGTCTTCTAATTCATGAACACAGGATGTCTTTCCATTTATTTAGTTGTTTTTTAATTACCTTATGCAGTGTTTTTAGAGTTTTCAGCTTATCAGTCTTTCTCCTTCTTGGTTGACTTTATTCCTGGGTGCTTTATACTTTTGGATGATATTGTAAATAGAAAACAGAAAAATAGTTTTCTTAATTCTCTTTTCAGATTATTCATTGCTGGTGTATAGAAACACAACTGACTTTTATGTGTTCAACTTGTACCTTGCAACTTTGCTGAATTTGCTTATTAGCTCTTGTAGCTTTTTGTGGATTCTTGTAGATTCTTTCATGGATATATAGAATCATGTCATCTGTAAGTGGAGATAGTTTTAGGTCTTCCATGCTAATTTAATGCCTCTTATTTGTTTTTCTTATCTAATTTCTCTGGCTGGAACTTTCAGTACAATGGTGATTAGCAGAGGTAAAAGTCTCATCTTTGTCTAGTTTCTGTTCTCAGGGGAAAAGCTCAGTCTTTCACCACTGTGTTTGATGTTAGCCGTGGGATCTTCACAAATACCCTTTATGATGTTGAGGGAGTTCCCTTCTTTTTCTAGTTTTCTGAATGTTTTTATCATGAAAGGCTGTTGGATTTTGTCAATGGCTTTTTCTGTGTCAGCTGAGATGATCATGTGGATTTTTTCCTTCATTGTTATAATGTAGCATATTACATGGATTGATTTGCTTCTGTTAAAACTACCTTTGTATTCCTGAGCATCTCTTTTTAAAACATTTGTTTTTAAATGAAGACATATATAAAGTGTTGTAGGAATATAAATGAAATAGAATTGATTCTGCGGGTCAGAGAAGAAGTCATAGAAAGGGTGAAAGGGAGGGGAAGACAAGCCAGCCTGTAAAAGTCAGATTGGAAATGACCTTGAATGATAAGGATGAAAGCTAAACTTTCAAGCAGAGTCTTTTTCTAATCCCAGATAGATGAGAAGCCATATCCAATTTCCAAAGATCCAGCTTCACTTTCCTTATCTGTAAAATGAATAGATTATTTTGGTTTTGACTATCATTATTATAAATGTAATTTGTCCTCATGCTCATATCATAAACCTTTCCAATGAAGTTATGCAGTTTGCAGACTATAATTTGTAATTAGCAACCCATAGACAGGTAATCACAGTAAGCATTTAGATTCATCTTTCTTTTTCATTGTTATTAGCATACTAGGATGAACACAAAGTAGATTATTTATGAGACACCTTTTGGATCTAAAGTGTTACGGCTTCCTGAGTCTATGAAACCTATACCACTGGTTCCTCCCTAATTCTACAAAGTCCTAACCCCTAATCCCAGGTTGTCAGAAAAACTATCAGGCAGTTTCATTAAGTCTACCTTAATTCTCCTTTGTCTGAATTCAGATAAACTGTCTTGCCCTGTCCTTGTGAAGATGGGAAATAGCAAAATACCTGTTCCTAGTGGAAGGTTGTCTCTCAACTTGCTTAAACAAGTACCCGTTACACACATCTCAAACTGATAGGCTATTCTAGTCAGAGTAGGAGAACCGTGGGAGAACACTTGTGGTGAGAACGGCCCACAGTCACCGCTTTTTCTGGCCCTCCTCGCCTCATTTTTCCCCTCCAGCTTTTTTCTCTTGGCCACTTCCTGCCTCCATTGCAGGGCTCTCCAGGGGTATGTAATCCTGTGAGCTAAAAATCCCAGGTGAGGATACAGCTATCTTGTTAGCTCAGCACATATACATTGGGCGTTTTTCCAGTCATCTTCATTAGGGGCTAAAGAGGAAAGCAAGACCGAAAAGAAAAGATCTCTTTATAGATGACAAGGGCCTTTCTCTGGGTTATTTCGGCTGGTACTGCCAGCAAAGCAGACAGACCCTGGCTCCTTTCTTCACTTCCATACCATTTTAAGCACTCAGAACCAGATATAATTCTGTGGCTCATCTACTGTCCCAACTTAACACCCCAGGCTAAAGTATCCTTGTTGGGGAGCACCATTTTCCCACCAGCTTCCTTTCCACCTGGGAGAAGTCTTTGGGGAGGCACTAGATTAGGATTGGTTAAAGGGTCAGACTGAGCTGGAGAGAACCAGGTTTAAATCCTGGCTCCACCAGCTAGAGAGAACCAGGTGTGAGTGTGTGTTTTAAATTTTTTATTTAAATTTAACATATAGTGTATTATTAGTTTCAGAAGTAGAATTTAGTGATTCATCAGTTGCATATAACACCTGGTGCTCATTACTTCAAGTGCCCTCCTTAATGCCCATCACCCAATTACCTC
Source organism: Zalophus californianus (assembly GCF_009762305.2). Classification (NCBI taxonomy): domain Eukaryota; kingdom Metazoa; phylum Chordata; class Mammalia; order Carnivora; family Otariidae; genus Zalophus; species Zalophus californianus. Next base: position 131,005,379 of record NC_045598.1, read on the forward strand.
ATTTCCCCACCCACCTCCCCTCCAGCAACCCTGTTTGTTTCCTATAGTTGAGTCTCTTATGGTTTGCCTCCCTCTGTTTTCATCTTATTTTATTTTTCCTTCCCTTCCCCTATGTTCATCTGCTTTGTTTCTTAAATTCCACATATGAGTGAAATCATATGATATTTGTCTTTGTGAGAACCAGATTTGAACTTTGACTCTACCGACTAGGGTCCTGTGTGGCCCTCGGAAAGTCACGAAAGCTTTATGAGCCTGGGTTTCTATCTGTAAATTAAAAGAATGACAGACCTACTAATGGTCTGAGAGATTTCAAAGAATATTATCTGTAAAGTATATAGCATGAGACTTAGCATGGTTACAGTATTAATTTGTCTCTTCTGATTTTAAAACTTTTGTCCTTTACTGTACTCATTCAAGTTTCTTTTCAGTCTGAGAGATCCTGAGAACCACCAGATTCTGTGCAGAGCTGATGCACTCTGTGTGCAGCAGGAATTAACATAGTTTGTAAAGCCGTAGTGACTAATTATACCAGCATCCTGGTTGTCTGTGATGACTACATATCTCAGGTGGCTCCAGAGAATGGACTTGCCCAAATCACCATCATTTCACAACAGAAAGATAATTTAAGCCAAAGAGGAGCAATGGCTATTTTCTGTTAAGAATAATTTATTAAATATTTACTGAGTACTTGCTTTGTACCAGACATATGGAGGTAATGATTTCATAAAGATAAAAAATGAAAACCCATGATTCCCATTCTGAAGACATTCACACTCCAGCGACAGAAAAAAAGGCATACTCATGCAAGACCCAGGCAAGGACATTGTTTCCAAGCTTTGCATCTCCGAATAAAATAGTCCTTGTCTCTCTTTGACCTTTTAGTTATTAGTGTCCCCCCTTCGAATCTGAATCCCCTACAACAAGACAAAATTTGATAAGAATCCCCTTAAGCCAAAGGACAGTGGAGTTCCTAAATGAATGGCATCGTTTCTAAAATCTGTACTCTTTTAAACTTGCCCTTTTAAACTTTAGTGATAAATGATGACTCATGATGAGTCTGCTGTTCACTGTCTGTCCCAAGTTAGAAACCCTGTAGTCAATGTGAATTTCTTCCTGTCTTTCATCACCCACATCCAGTGTATAACACAATCAGTCTGATGCTAGCAGTAACGTGTCTCCTGAATGCATGCCTTGTATCCCCACCACAACTCTCAACCTGGGCTCTCCGTCTATCTTGCCTGGCCTGCCCAGGTCCTCCCGCCTTCAATCCATCCTGCCCGCCACCAGCCAGGGAGCCCCCTAAAAACCTAGGCTCAGATGAATCACATCTCAAGATATGCAAAAGGCTTAAAGGTGGCAATTCTAAAGCACCAACAGTACATTTTGAGAAATCATGGAAAAAGGTGAAAAGTGTTACAGGAAAGCGGTGGGGAAATATCTTACCTTAAAGGGGAAAAAACTCGCTAAGTTCTTGAAACAATAGACCAGATTTTTATATTTCTCACCCAGGCTTCTAGAGTTAAAAAAAAAAAAAAAAAAAAGCCATCTTATTTATTTGTTTATTTATTTATTTATTTATTTATTTATTTATTTATTTATTTTTGCTGAGGGATTCTTTTAGTTGGATATGATGTTTTCCAATCTTAATTTTTATTCTGGGTCAAACCAAACAGAATCATAGAATGCTTATTAAAAGTTCTGACAAATCTTGTTCTATCAGTGTTTAATGCTATTGAATATCGGGGTGCCTGGGTGGCTCAGTCGTTAAGCGTCTGCCTTTGGCTCAGGTCATGATCCCAGGGTCCTGGGATCGAGCCCCGCATCGGGCTTCTTGCCCTGCAGGAAGCCTGCTTCTCCCTCTCCCACTCCCCCTGCTTGTGTTCCCTCTCTCGCTGTGTCTCTTTCTCCCAAATAAATAAATAAAATCTTTTAAAAAAATGCTATTGAATATCTGCCTTTAGAAGGAAAGAGCTTAAATACCACAATGGCTTTGCTTATTTGATTTCTCTAGCATCCTAAAGAAGCCTTTTTTGTACCCTGGTGAGACCGAGGACTTATAAATAGAAATGAAGGGTCTGTAGTGAAGTGTATGGTCAACACTAAAATCACATAGAAATAGCAATTCCGTGTAATAAACCAAGGACACCTAGGGGATTTGAGCTCATCTAAAACATTTAAAAGCAGGCTGACTTTGTCCTTCTGCTCAGGCTTTAAGCCTCCCTATTTGTAACTTACAACAACAGCAGGAGTCCTAATTGATGCTGGTTGGAAGACCCATTAAGAAACTGGAACATTTTAGAAATGTAAAGGACTTAAGACTTCATCTAGCCTGGGTGGCTCATTTTAGGTGAGAAACCAAAGTTGGAACAGCAAGTGATTAGCCAGGGCCACCCAACAAGTCAGGTCCTCAGAATGATCGGCTTGTCACCCCAGCAGGCTCCCAAGTACTGGGCGGTGCACATCGAGAGCAGCTACACAAAGTAGCTGTCATGGTGCCAAATTCTTATCTGCTGGTGTCCTTCAGATTGGGTGGGCTGAATGCCAAGGGGAAACTCAGTCTATGAATTCTAATCCTGGACAGTTCTGGTCACAGGGTCTTAAATTTCCCTCCAGGGCACAAGTTCTGGGACAGATCACAGGGGAATAAAAAGCATGAGTGCATCCTGTGGGCACATCTGAATCAGGGCATCTCCTTGGTGTCGCTTTTAACCCCTCTATCTTACTGTAGCCATAGAATCAATCTACACATTTTCTATCCAGCTGTCCTGACCATGCAAATAGACTTTAACAATCTCTTCTCACACTCCAATATGAGTTCGATGTGTAGCTTGTCGTTTCAGTCAGTACCTTGAAGATTTAAAAATTCTGAACGTGACAAACATTTGAGAGGAGAGCGGAGACAGAATCACAGTTCAAGGCTCAGATTTAAGGAAAAGTAAGGGACTCTAAATCATCAGGGATGTGTCCCTTAGCACTGTCTCAAAGCATGCCAAGGGAAAAAGCTGATCATCTCAATGCGATGCTGATGTGGATGCGGATACTAATGGAGCAACATTTGTTGACTACTTACCACACCAGACACTGGGCTAAGTAATTGACATCCACCATCGCCTTTCATCTCCACACCCTATCAAGTACATTCTATTATATCCTCATTCTACAAAGGAGCAAATGCAGGCTCAGTCATTTTAAGTCCCTTAAGTCCATGCTCTTCCCCTCTCCCCTATCGGTCCAAAACTCGTGGTAAAAGTCCATGCTCCTAACCACCATACTAGACATTAACCCAGTCACCGGGCTAGTATTTATCGTTCTTTTTGGTAAGCCCTACTCTTGGTTTGCCCGGTGCTCTTCCAGGACTCACCTCGCCTGTCAGCCCTCTGGGAAGCCTTCTGCAACTCTCCAAGGATGTGTGTTCTCTGCCCCTCCTCCCAGAGCGCCACCTTCTCTCATGGCACTTGGCATACTGTATTTCAGTTTTTGGTGCATTTATCCATGTCCTCCTTCAGAGCACTTTGAGGCAAGGCAACTTTGTTTTATCCAGCACTGTCCTGGCTCATTGCAGATGATCAGCGAGTTCCTTGGATAAATATCTGAGATGAAATCTCAGTAAGATGAAATCTTACTTGACAAGATGTTTTGGTCATCTATTGCTGAGGAAAAAAACGATCCCAAATTTAGTGGCTTAAAATGACAAAAACATTATCCTCTCTCAAGATTCTGAGGGTCAGGAATTAAGACAGGGCTAAAGGGGATGGCTCACCCTTGCTAGATGTTCTCAATAGCTTCTTCACTCTCCACTAAGACTCGGCCACAGCTGGCCATCTGGGGCCTCAGTCCTCACTGTCAGCTGGGCTCCCCAGTTCTCCTGTGTGTCGTCTCAGGGCTTTTCTTTCATGTGGTCTCTTCAGGATTGTTAGACTTCTTACATGGAAGTTCAGAATCCCAAATAAGGAAAAACAGAAGCTTCCAGTCCTTAAGGCTTAGACCTGGATCTGCCAGTCAATTCTGCCACCTACCATGGTTAGAGCAAATCACAGGACCAGCACTACACAAAAACATGGATAATAGAGGCCTGGTTCACTGGGGACCATCTTTGGTGCCTGGGTCCCTCTATGCTAATAGAGTCAACTCCATTCCTGCCCAAGCCTCCAAAGTAATGGTATTACTTGAGGATGACTGAACCGGAGAAAGAGAATGCCTCATCCTATTCCGTCACCACAAGTTGAGGGAAAACCTATAATGAAAGCACATAAAAGAGATTTCCAGAGAGTTCTGTGCACAGAAACAGCCAGTGGGACAGTGCCGGGTAAGAAACACCTACAATGTTTAGGATAAAACATACAGCCTACATCTAGCAACATGCAGGTTTCATATATGTTTTATATACAAGGATGGTCTTTCTTTTCGGCTCTCCCCTTTTCTCCCTATCTGTGGTTTAGCCACCTTGTCCCCTCAGGCCCCTGAGGCCTTGGTTACCACCTCTTAGAGCACTGCCCTTTGTGATTTAGATATTCCTTAATTGAATTTAGCCAGAAATGTTTCTGTCATTTTTGCATAAGGATATTCCCTCCCTACTCCCCAGCCCTTGGAACAGTTTCCTTAAGGATCATCCAAATCCCTTGGACCTCATGTGGCTGTACTGTTTATTTTATGGGATCCTTTCTTTGCATTTGAAGATGTTTGCTTCCAAAGAATTTGAGAATTCCCCGAGTTTTTGTTGTTTGTTTGTTTTTCTTTCTTTTGTACTCAGATTGTGCACATCGAGGCATTTAGTTACTTTACTGCTGTGCCTGTATAAGTTAATCAATATTATCATGAATAAATATATTTGTCTGTCACTTGGCAAACTTACAAATAAAAGACTCTTTATTGAGGATCAGTGGAAATGATTCCCATGTTTCCTTAAATAAATTTCCTCATTGGGACAATGATTCTAATCTAGCTAAGGATCTAGCTAAGATTCTAACCTCGCCCTCAGAATATGAATTATATGGGCAAAAGAAATGGGATTTTGCAGTTACAAATTTCGGGCACCATTTTCCCTTTCAGTTGAAAGCCAGATAGATCCAGCCCTGAGGCTACAAAGGCTTAAAACACAAAGGCCTAAAAGAGTTGAGAATGGGGCAGAAAGAGCAGGAAACAGTTAGAAATCCTGGGAATAGCCTGTATGACACCAGCTCAAGCGTTGACCCTGCTGATTTGCCTGGCTAGACTCCAGTGGTATTGCATGGGGAATGTCTGCCCCATCTAAGTCACTACCATCCTAACGTCTCTAGCAAATCTTTCTGATCAAATGTTTGCTCCTATATCCAACCTTGACATGATTTACTTACTCCTGTCCTGCTGAGATTGCCACATGATCAAGAACACATGGAATCCTATCAATGAAAAGGACCTTAGGAATTACCCAGGCCAGTGGTTCCCAATTTTTTTTTCTTGTCTCTGGCCTCTTTACACTTTTAAAAATTATTAAAGACCCTGAAAAGCTTTTGTTTAAGTGGTTTATATCTGTTGATATTTACTGGATTCGAAATCAAATCGAGAGAAAACATTTTTAATTCATTTAAAAAACAATAATAAGCTAATTACATGTGAATGTAACAAACATATTTCTAATGAAAAATAACTGTGTCCTCCAATACATTTTAATGGTGATGTTTTATATGTTTGCAAATGTCTTTAATGTCTGACTTAATAGAAGATCGCTGTATTCTCATTCCTGCCTTCTACATTAATCTCTTGTGATATGTTCTTTTGGTTAAAGTATGTGAAGAAAATCCAGCCTCACACAGATGTGGAGCTGTGAAGAGAAGAAGCGTATTAATGGCCATTTCAGTTAATGCGGGTATTTGTTGATATTATGCCAAGACTCCACAAGTATAGTTTCTGAAAGGTGGGCTGCAATGCGGAATCTGAAATCATATCAATGAACTTTTTTTAAAGATATTTATTTATTTATTCATTTATTCATTTATTTATTTATTTATGAAAGAATGAGAGAGAGCATGAGAGGGGAGAGGGTCAGAGGGAGAAGCAGACTCCCAGCTGAGCAGGGAGCCCGATGCGGGACTCGATCCCGGGACTCCAGGATCATGGCCTGAGCCACAGGTCACTTAACCAACTGAGCCACCCAGGCGCCCAACAATGAACTTTTTGTATTTTATTACATCAAAATCCATTAGTCTATTTTGCACTACCTGAATTTATTTTTTTATCCCATAGATGATTTCTGATGCTGAGTGTTGTGATCTCTATTTTTCAAGAGGAAACTAAAGAAAATGTCTCCTTAGTGGCAAAAAAAGAAAGATCCTTTAGGAAAATTACATGTGGCATAAAAAAGCAAGGTGACAACAGTGGCAAAGGGGAATGATGGGACAAATTTGCAGATGAGGAGTAAGGACACCTGTAGAGGAGAGAAGGAAAATTGGGAATACAACTTTTAAAAATTAGCATTTATGGAGCATTTCTCAAGTGCCTAATAGATCTCATTTAATCCATTTTCGGTGGGGTCGGGTATATTATTCTCGTCTCACAGAAGAGTGGTAAAGTGCCCAAGGTTGCAGAGTTACAAAATTGTGGGACTAGACTGCAACCAGTTACGTCTGACCCAGTGGTTTTCAATCTTTAAAAATGTAAGTTTTTTTTAAATTCCAAAAATAATATATAAACTCTTTTAGCACACAAGGAAAAGGAAAAGACAAAAGCTTCTTCCTCCTTGCCCCCCACTCCTCCCCATTTCTACTGAGAATCGTAATAGTCAATACAGATACCATATTTTCACCAAACAGAAAGCCACTGCTTTCAACTGCTCCATGATCCTCTTTACCACAAGCAATGAAAGATCCCGAAGTTGGTCCATAACCTATCTTGGTGATAATAGAACTAACAAGGGCAGAGATCATTTGCCACAATTCCTCCCTTAGTGCTAGTGTTTACACGTACAGGTGGATTTCAGGTTCTGGAGACTTTCTAGACCTTTTCAGCATCATATATTCACCTATCACTGTTGTGGGAAAGAGAAGAAAAATAATACACAGGGCAGAACAGAACAGAAACAGAGATGAATGGTGGGTGGTGAGCGCAAAAATGTAAGCAAGGGCGCCCTCAGTGGGTACGTGCCCAGTGAAAGGAAAGTAGCCAGGGTCTCAGTTACAAAGGGAGTCCCAGTCTGTACTTTCTAGTGACTTTTCCCAGAAGTCAGATGCTTGGCAGTGAGAAGTCAATTATTAATTTATCTGTTTTTGCTCTTCCAAACATTGCTAAAATGACTTTCTCAGTTATTGCTTTAATATTTTTTTCAAAATTAGTAGCCAAGCTATTTACCTATCGCCTATTAAAATAGGATGTGTATCACTCAGTTCTTTTTTTTTTTAAAGATTTTTTTATTTATTTATTCATGAGAGGCAGAGACAGAGAGAGAGAGAGAGAGAGAGGCAGAGGGAGAAGCAGGCTTCCCACTGAGCGGGGAGCCCGATGCGGGACTCGATCCCAGGACCCCGGGATCATGACCTGAGCCGAAGGCAGACGCTTAACCATCTGAGCCACCCAGGCGCCCTACTCAGTTCTTTTTATGGAGGGTAGTGGTTTTTTGTTTTGTTTTGTTTTGTTTTGTTTTGTTTTGTTTTTTTAACTTATGAAGCATTTATCACCAGCGGAAAAACTGTACCTATAAAAAAAAATCTCCTTTGTAAATTGTGATGGTCAATGTCACTAATTGTTGAAGGAGCCATCGGACTCAAGTGAAGTTGTAACTTGAAGCCCAGTGCAAAAGAATATGCACAAAATCAATTCATCATCCACAACCAAGAGAAACGCCTAAGTGTTTCAAGATTACAGTGCCGAAAGCATTTCTTTTTAAAATATTCATCTTAGGAAGAGCCTGTGAAAGGGGATTTTTTGTTCTCTTTGATTGAGTCAGTATCACTAATAATAATGCTTTGGTCTCTCAAAAAGCCCCCTGAAGAGTATTTTTCAATTTACTCATTTTTATTTGCTCTTCAAGACCTTTTACATTATATTTCTCAGACTTTTTTCTGCTCAACTTCTCTTATACAGCAGTATAATCAAATTGAAATAACTCAAAAGAGAAACTTTTGTTCTTTTTTTCTTAACCTCCTCTGTTCCCAGCCCCAACTCCTATTTCTTCAACCCAAATTCCTACAGGAAAATGAAGGAAAAAGAAATTAAGGAATGGGATGCCTTTCTACCACTCAGCATGCACAATGGTCATGGTAAATCAAGAAAAGGTTGGTTCAGGGTGCTTTCACCCTCTCCCAACAGCTACCTTTGTCCAGAAGCTTGAGCAATTTACCCGGATTCACTGAGACTTACTAGAAATTGGCTTCTTTCTTCTTCTTTTTAAATCACATAATTCTTGGCATTGGACTTTTTATAGAAACTGGGGAGTGAAAATAATTCTTTTTTTTTTTTTTTTTTTTATTTTTATTTTATTTATTTGAGAGACAGAGAGAATGAGAGAGAAAGCACATGAGATGGGGGGAGGGTCAGAGGGAGAAGCAGACTCCCTGCTGAGCAGGGAGCCCGATGCGGGACTCGATCCAGGGACTCCAGGATCATGACCTGAGCCGAAGGCAGTCGCTTAACCAACTGAGCCACCCAGGCGCCCGTGAAAATAATTCTTAAGAATTTTTTTCTCTATAAATTATAGGGTTATAAAGTGGCAGTAAAAATGAGTTTGCAGGATACAACCCTCTGCACATGTAAATCAGTGAAGAGGATCACTGCAGTGCGGGGAGTGGGGACAGAGTAGGGGCAGGAAAGTTTACCCCTGAAGTGCCCTAGAAGGATATATTTACAGAAAGAAGTACTTACATATTTTTATTTATGAAAATTTGCCCAAATATTTTCTTGTTTCTTCGAATGCTCCTTCTTATCTGTACTTACTACAAATATAGCCTCCCCCCCCTTTTCTGGTCTGCTTTTGTGGGACACTTATGTTTTACAGTTGTAACCCAGGCATTTTAAAGCTGGGCCCCAAAATCTTAAAGACTGGATTCCTGAAATGCCTCACCTGTTTATAAAGTGCCCCCTTTGTCAAAGCATGCCTCCCCACTTTTTTTAGGAATCAACATTTAGGATGCTGCTTACTGCCTACGAGAAGGGTTTCTTAAATATTATCACATTTATTCCTGATGACAGTTTTCTCCCGGGGTGGGGGGGGGCACTATTATTATTCCCATTTTGTAGATACTGAAACTGTGGCTGAAAGAGGTTGCATGTGGCCACTAGTCTGTGGGTGGCAGAGCTTGAATTTCAGGTGGGGTTCTGTAGACATTCAGGTTCACCTTAACAACATACTACACTGTGTCCTTCCCTTGAAAAGGGTCGCATTTGATGGAAGCTTTGGAAAAGACATTGTCTGAGAGCTAGTCTCCAGGAGACATCCCCACCCCCAAGAAGCCGGCCACCCAAAACTTACCAAGGGGCCTAAGTGCCTTTAAACCACCACGCTAGGGTTTCCTGTCACTAGTTACTCCTGAGTTTGCTTTTACCAGGGAGCTCCTGATGATGCCACAGAAAACAGCTAGCATAACCCTGAGCCCACTTCTGCTGCTGAAGATTCCATCCTGAGGGCCAGATCCCTCCTCCTATGAAGAAAGCCCAAGAAAATGGTTTCAGGAAGCAGTTCTCCAGAGTTTTGGTTTAGTTTAGTTCAAAACAGGAAATCATGCTCCCCCCCCCCACACACACACCTCCCTCTCACCTCCTAAACTCCAGCTGTATTTTCTCTTTCTGGTCAAGAAAACTGCCTTTCGATTTTATAAAATAACGAACACACCCCAAATGGGGCAGTTGTTTAGGTAGTTTGATCCTTCACACTTTTCCTAATTTTCTAAATGTTCTACAAAGATAATGCAGCTTTTTAAAAAGATGGGCATTTAAAAAACCATATGATGGTTGCCCAGGTTATTACTTCCAGAGAAAATTTTAGTGAAAATGGAAGAAAATAACAAGGAAAATGAGATGGTGTACGTTAAAAATGCTATATAAACATTATTTGAAAAAAGAAAAGTTCAACTAAAACACAACTTGGTGCCTTGTATTATGATTTTATTCTGCCAATTGGACCTGAGACCCACCCCCACTCCGATGTGTGGGCTGTAGGCATTCCTGAATGACTTGCAATTCTTAAGGACTGGAGTGTGCTTTAAGCCAGAGAAAGCATCGTGTGTGTGTGTGTGTGTGTGTGTGTGTAAAATAAGATGTGCACCTATATTACTTTGTAGAGCGTACACCTTTCAACGTGGCCCTAGCCCCAAAAGACTCTTCAGGCGCACTAAGCCTCGGGTTCTTTTTTTTTTTAGATTTTATTTATTTATTTGACAGAGAGACACACAGCAAGAGAGGGAACACAAGCAGGGGGAGTGTGAGAGGGAGAAGCAGGCTTCCCGCCGAGCAGAGAGCCCGATGTGGGGCTCGATCCCAGGACCTTAGGATCGTGACCTGAGCAGACGCTTAAGGACTGAGCCACCCAGAAGCCCCTAAGCCTCGGGTTCTTGCCTTCCAGTAACCCTGGCCTCCAGAAGAATCAGAATAATAGAAAGTAATGAGAGTTACACTTTTAAGTGCAGTGATCCAAATGGGATCAACTCCATTCTGCCGAGAAAGAACCAATCCCAGTCCCGGGCCAAGAAGTCACCTTTAAAAGAACTTCGGTACCAAACTAGATAAAGGGCAACAAAGACCACATTCTGACAGCGCCCAGGGCCACTCAGGTTTCACAATGCGTTTTATTATTCATACAAAAATAAATTTATTTACATTTGCTAGTTACTGTGGTAGTGCAGCCTAGAGACACAGCGGCGCATTTCCCCTGAGCGGGGTCCCTAGGCACCCAGCCGCCTCAGCGTACCACCCAGCGCACTCCTCCAGCAAGGAAGAACGCGGGAGCGGGGAGGCTGTGCTGGAGGGGGAGGCGACCAGAGTTTGGATGCGGGAGGCCAGCTGGGGATCGCCAGGAGCCGGAGGAGGGGTGTTGCAAGGAGGTATGGGAGGAAGGAGTAGAGGGAGGCCCGAAGAAGACCCAAGTCTGGTTGGGTGAGGGGTGCGGGGGTGGGAGGCTCTTGTCTAGACCCGGAGGTGGGTAGGAGGGTAGACAGAAGCCCGGCTCGGAAGAGGCGGGAGCCTGGGAGGAGTGAAGAGCTTGACTGAGGCCAGGAGGCAGAACCGCCCGGAGCGGTCCGGGCAAACCCCGGGCCGGGTGGTCTGGGAAAGCGTACCTCCATCTCTCCCTGTGCCGAGAGGACATGCCCCTTCCTTTAGGAGGCTGCTGCCCTGTGGGGTACAAACCTGGCCCAGGTATGCCACTCTGCTCTCTTTGCAGCTTAAAAACATGCCCCGATGTTGGTCTCGCGTGAAGACTGCTGTCTTTAAAGCCAATCATCCAGAGCAAGTTCTAACCATTGCCTAACCGTAACCTGCCTGTGCGGTGCAGAGCCGTGCCATCATATACAGAGATCTGGCTCGGTCGGGAAACTAACTCCTAGGCGGTTTGGCGCTGGGTTAGTCTATACTGCTAAAGTCCGAGGTTGAATCTGGTTCCTCGCTGCAGAGACAGAGAAGGAAACTCTTTTTGGAGAAGAAAATTGTCATCGCTGGGATCCGCAGCAGCGGGCCTCCCTAGGCGTCCTGCGATGACAGCCAGGCGGCCAACACTTCGGGCTCTGTCCCCAACACCCGCCACGTGTCGTGTTCACAGTTCGGGTGGGGGCTGCCTAGGAGAATTTAGGAGAATCCGATGGAACTTCCTCCCATTCTCTGGGGGTTCTCACGCTCCTTTCTCTCCGTGGCCCCCAAACACAGGCACTTCAACAATAATCCCAGCAAGTGAGTTCGATCTAAGCGGTGGTCCCACATAATCTGTTGGCTGCGGAGACTTCTTTGGTGTCCGAGTCGGGTCGTCCCGAGACCACGAACGGCCATGTCTGTAAAATCAAAAAGAGCGTCAGATATTGGAGGAGAAAGTACTGTCTCAAACAGAAACCGTTCTCCTAAGTGAACCCTGGAATATCCCTGGCTTTTAGTAGCTCATATTTTATCAGTGTTCTGGGAATTTGTGTGTCTTCTCTCTAAATTAGGATTTTAATTTTACTGGATTTGATTGCGTGAGACGTGAGACGTCTGCCATGCTTCCTCGTGGTCTTTGCCCTCAGGATGATTCGGTGAAACTTGCATAAGTTTGGGATTTTGTCTGTTTAATTCCCTTCCCACAACACACACACACACACACACACACACACACACACACACACACACTCAGCCCTCCACTCCGAGTAGGAACTGGAATAGGTTCTTTCTCAAGCCGGGAAAGTTGGCAGGTCGGAGAGGGACTTTCCAGACATATCCCTTTTGGGGAAACCTCTCATATTCTGCAAGAACTTTTTAAAAAATCCAAAGGCTTTTCAATAGAGCTCGGGCTTCCCTCCTTCCTTTCAGAAAGTAGGGCTTGTTAAATCGAACAGGTCAAACTCTTAGCTGGAAAATTGGGGCGAGAGAGATTTTGCCATTCATTCTGCAACCGGGCAGTGGATGCAGATGGAACCCAGATTCACCCTGGACGTAGGATGTTAGCCAAAGAGCTGCCACGGGGCAAAGTACCAAGTACAATGATCAGAATGAAGAAACACCGAAGGGTGGAAGGTTCTTCTCCAAGAATGTGGCTTGGCCCCTCCCCTGTTTGGGAGAAATTAAACTGGACTCCTCACCACCCATTCCAGAACCCCCCTTTCAGGTTCTTCCCCGCGGGCTGACTCTGCCTGGTGCTCGGGAACTCTTTGAGCATTTCCCAGCCGCTAGCCCCGGGCCCCCCGTGCGGTGCCCCTACCAAGTTCACCGGGTGCACGTAGCCGTTCTCGTAGCGGTCCTCCTGCAGCAGCTGCCGCAGGTGCGCGATGTAACTGGAAGCCAGCCGGAGCGTATCGAGCTTCGAAAGCTTAGTGTCGGGGGGCACCCAAGGCAGGCTGGTCTTGAGCCTAGAGAAGGCTTTGCTCAGCACGCGCATTCGGGCGCGCTCGCGGGCGTTGGCGGCGTTGCGCTGCGACTGCTTGCAGTCTGCAGCCGAGCCCTTGGGCGGGAGGGGCTTCTTGCCGCCGCCGCCCCCAGCCACACGCGGCCGCTTCCTCTTGCAGCCTTCCGCGCCGCCGGCCGCGCCTAGCTCACACCGCTCTTCCTCGCCCTCGGGGTCTTCCTCTTCGGCCGACGAGTTGTCACTGGGCGAGATGTAGCTGCCCTCGGCGCCGCGGAGGGGCGGCCTCTTGGAGGCGGGGACCGGGTACCCCCGCTGCAGCCCCCGCAGCTCCATCTCCTCGGGGTCGCTCACCGAGCCGGTGGACATCACTGCGTCTCCCACGCCCACGCGCTCCCGCCTTCCTCCCGCAGGCCAGCCTAGCGGTCTCGGCCTTCCGCTCTCTCTGGCGGAGGCGGGGGCCGGGCAGAACTCCGAGGAAGACTTGAGACCTGGGCAGGAAGCGCGGGGCCGCGGGAGCGAGCCCTGCCGCTGAACCGGGAGTGCGCGGCCGAGAAGTGGGCTCCCGCGCCCAGGCTCCGCGCGCACCACCGCGAGCTGCGCCTTTTGACAGCACTATTTATTTGTACTCCTCGGAACAAACCACCCGGGCAAAGAAGAGGGGGTTGGAAAGGGGGGCAAGAGGTGGGGCGGGGGCGTGGAAGGGGTGGGGACCGTTTTTCTGCGCTCAGGATCTGTTGGTGGGGGCGGGGAAGGGGAAGTCTCTGCCCACTGAGATTTGGGGCCGCAGGTCCGTCGGACCCTCAGATTGTCAGTGAGAGAGAAGTGTGCTTCGGGCGAGTGAAGGAGGGGACCTTGTCGTACCCACCTTACTTCCACCCCCAACTAGTCTTAGCGAGGGCGAAGATTGCCAGACACTTAGAAACCCCAGGATCGCGACCTCTGCTTCTCTCTCAGTCTTTTCAGCGGAACTCTATTTCCCAAGTTCATAACGCATAATGTATGACTGCCTACCCAAAGCTTGCCCGACAAAAGCGTAAAAGCCAAACAAGCAAACAACTCCGAGCAATCCGCAACAGTTAACTAACCTATTTTCCTCTTCCTCCTTTTCCTATAACATGGCTTTATGATTTACAAAACACTTTAACTACCTTGGTTCGTTCCATTTTCAAACAACATCTGTGACTTAAATGTTATCTCCACTTTGCAGAACTTCAAGCTAAGCCTCAGAGATAGATACTTAAGGATCCCTAATCACCAGACTGGTAAGTAGAATATGGAGTGGAAATCTGTGTTTGGCATCCCTGGCCCCTCGATATTCCAGTCGCTACACGCCTCCCGCGCCACACACCACAAGCTGTTATATTTGCTATTTACCACTGTCTTGAGAATTTCGTGCTCGATTTTGTTTTTAATACCACAATGCATTAGATAGAGGATCTTGCCCTGATTCTTTGAGTTATAGTCTAGGGAATGGATTACTATTTTAGATTGTGTATTGAAGAGCACACTCCTGGATGCAGAATGCTAACTCAGCACAGTCTTCCAAAATAAAAACGACAAAACAGCAGCCAGAATTACGGTGTCCTATGCCAACCAAATATAAACCCTCTGTGTCGCCCCCCCCCCCCCCGCAAAGGAAACAAAACCAAACTGCAGTCTCATTTTCTCACTCAAAGGATCTTTGCAATTAAGTGGTCTGGGGATGGGTACTTCACTTTGGAGGCAGACACCAATGGCCAGCTACTGAGCGCCCGTTATGTGCCAGTCACTGGGCTAGGCACCATATGATTGCCCACTGAGGAATTAAAAGAAAACAACAAAATAATCAACCACCATGAGGTTGGGGGTGTGATTCTTCCGTTTTACAATGAGGAAACTGAATCTTCACACCCGACTTAAGTGTTTAGTCGCCCTTTCCCTAAAAGTGCATAGGTTCCCAAACCGAGCAAAAGTGCAAGGAAACAAATGTGCAGTCAGCCCAGGACAGAGTGGGCAGAAGCCACGGGGCGGGTTTCCCTCCACCAGCTCCTCAGCAGAACAAATGCTCCCTGCTTCGAGCCTGAAGTGCCGCAACAGGTGGCTGGCCCGGGCTGACTTCATCACTCAGGCAGCGTTCCACCTTCATCTCCCAGGCCAGGCCGCCCTCATGGGGGATGTTTCACACAACCCCTCCTGGTCACCCTCATTTGCAGAGGTTTTCTCTCTGTATATTTTGTCCTTTTGTTGAGGGATGGGGGAGGGGCTCCTTTTGGGATCAGTTGAATAAAAATATTGCTCACTTTCAGTTCTCTCTGGGTTGGGAAAATGCAGGGAGTATTGGGCAGAATGTAGAGTTCTTTATAGGAGTGCTTGAACTTGAACTTGACTTTAGGTGTACCAGGCTGGCGAAGGAGGAGAAAAAAGTGAGAAGGGGGAGCAGAAAGATGTAAAAAGGAGATCTCAGGCTAGCTTTCTGCATCACCTATTGATGACTGAATCTATCAGTATAAATACATAGTCTCACACATTAGAGGTAGGCATACAGGTTTTAAAAATCGGGATTGTTTATACAGGTGCAGAACAAAGTCGTTCTTTAGAAAAGATTAATGGTGGGGAAAGTGCTAGATTTTCTCTAAACAGTCACAAAAAATCTGTACCCAGCCTCAACGCTAAGCGGGTCATGGCCAGTTTCTTTTTCTTGAAGGAACTGATTGACCCCAACAGCTCATGCTTATTTTTTTGTCATAGCTTTTTCCTTCCCTTTTTCTTTTATGTTCTTTTCTTTTTTAATGCTCTATTTTTCCTTCTTTCCATTTTTTTCCTTCTTCAGTATCTCTCTTCCTTCTTCCTTCCCTCTGTTCTCTTTCAAGAAAGACAGCTCTCGTCACTATTTTCTTTTATCTTTCTTTCATCTTTCCTTTCCCTCCATTTCTTTCTAGTTATATTTTCATTCTTTTACTCTTCTTTTTCAAGTTGCAGCCCCCCAATAAAGATTAGAGAGTGTATCATCCAAATACATTTTATATTAGATATGTAACTGCAGTTTGCTTTAAACATGTTTGCAATATCTGACATTTGTCACCTCTTTATACTTTGAACATGCTTTTACTTTTCCTTCTCTCTCAGTGCAACAGCCCCATGAGGTGAACTGTGCAGGTATAATTATCCCTTCTGAGAGCTCGGCTGTTTTGTTTTGGCAAGATAGCATACATGGCAAATGAATGATAAAGGCTTTATTTTTGTATTTTTTTAAAGCATATTGAAAACAGTTCCTATCTGTCCGTGCTTTTAGATTTGTAGTTGTTTATGGTATCCACTAATGGTCTTGAAGTTCTTTAAGATGTGCTCTTTAAGTATGCAATAGGGAGTGGGTGGGCTTAAAGTTACATTATAAAATAAACATTAGTACATTTAATAATGTCTTATAATCCTGGTCTTCCTGCTTATTGGCTGTATGACCTTTGGCAATTTACTTTTTCTGAGGCCCAGATTCCTGATCTATAAAATGAGCTCTCTGTCTCATAAGGAAGAGGATTGTATATGAGTAATTACCTGGGCCAGAGCCCCATACATGGAAGAAGATCAATAAATGCTAGCTATTTCTATTACTATGAATTGTTTTGTCCAAAATCACACAGCTAATAAGTATCAGGTCAGGAGTTGACCCAGGTTTTGTATCCCAGGACTTGTTCTGGGTTTTAGATGGCACCAGGATGTTTCATTTTGCTTTAAATGAAAACTTCTACAGTTTGAAGTACATAATCCCATCACCTGACATTTCCCATAGATCTTGTAAGAGACCTCACTGAGGGAAAATGGATCGGCCTGCAATAGAAACCTTTTCTTTCTCCAAGTTCTCTTACCATAAAGTCACAGCACTTCTCCAATCTTCACTTTCCCTATTTGAAAACTGGGATAAAATTCCAAAATCAGAGTTATTGAAAGGATTAAATGAGATTGCAGTGTATGTGAAAGCACACTCAGATGTAACACAGAAAAGACACTTAATATATTAAAATATTTTAAAATGCAGTATTTAAATATTTGAAATATTTTATAATATTAAAAATATCTAAAACTTAGGTTTTCTAAAAAGGTAGAATGAGGTGGGTTAATAATTACAGACCATAAAAATAGGCCATTTATGGCTACTGCCCCTTTGGACTCTTCGGTGGATACTAGGTGAAGTCTGAAGCTGGGCAGGTCAGGTGGGTTTAGGGTTTAGGGAGAGCAGGGGTTGCAACAATCTTCTGTGAACACCAAGCCAAAACATTACTAAGTAAATACTGAAGAAATGATTGTTGTGGGAATGCGTTTGAATGGATAGAGCCCTCCCCATGTGACTTTCTGGGTGTTATCTTCCTAAAATCTCCTGATATTCTGAGCTATCTGGTTGGCTGAAGAAATTGCCCATACATTTGATCTAGAAAAACAAAGAGTCTCCAACTGGCCACTCTGGAAGCCACTAGCCACATAAGGCTATCAATAACTTGAAGTGTGGCTAGTCATCTACAGTAGTGTATAATATGCACCAGATATTGGAGACAACATGAATAAGAGAATGTAGAATATCTCATTAGTATGTTTTAAAAATTATGTCAAACGATGATAACATTTTGGACATACTGGGTTAAAAGAAATGTTATTAAAATTAGTTTCAGCCACTTTTTATTTTTATAATGCAGCTACTAAAAATTTAGAATTACATATGTAGCTCACATTATTTTCTTTTGGAAAATGTCAGGGATTAACTATGCAGCTATACCTTGAGTGTCTACTGTTTACCGTGGCAGGTGTGGGTGAGACCAACTCCTGCCCACTCAGAAAACACACGGGAAAAAACATGGTAATGCGGGGAGCACACCGCTCCCCCCATTCCTCTCATCTCCCCCGCACCTCACCGCGTGTACTCAACCTCATCTCATCCAGCCAGCCCTAGACCACGCTGAGAAACTTCTGGCTGGGATTTCTGCCCCACTTTGTGGGAAGCCTTAGCCCTGGAGGAGGGTTGGGTTTGATTCCTCAGGCAGAACGGACACCCTGGAGACATCACCCCCAAGCTCCATGGCCTAGTTCATTAGCCTCTCAGAGCAGCAGTACTTAAGGAGCAGGACACCTAGACCAAGGAGCTGAAAGAGCTCGGAATATGGTGCGCGAGTCACGTGGTGTGCAAGGTCACGAGGCGTGCACGTCATGTGGGGTCAGGTCACGTGGGGGAGGCCGGTCAATTGGAGGCAGGTCAGCTCACCCTCATTCACGTCAGGCCCTGGCTTTTCTTTCTTCGACTACACGAAGCCACGGGCCCAGCTCCAGGTCCTCTGCAGCCTCTGTCCTGGGTCGTCCGGGATGACCCCACACTCCCAACCCCGGAAGGAAAGGAGCGCCTGGCACTTGGACGCCGCCAGCTCCGTGGTCAGGCACCCGCGGGAACACTCGGAATGGGCGGCGGAAGTTCTCTGTTATCCTCCTCACAATCAGTCCTCCGCTGGCTGGTTTACTTATCCAAAAGTTGCGGCAAGAGTTTTGCCTCCTTGGAACCCCAAGAGGCCCTAGCGTGTAGAGAGGCCACTGCCTGGACACCTCAGGTTTGCGGACGCTCACGGTAGAAAAGTCCGGGTTAAGAATTTGAAAAAGGGGAGGGGGGAGGTGATAAGATTTAGAGACCCGATTTTCTCTGCCATTCAGGAGGGAAGAAAAAAAATCCTCATTGATTGCTTTGACAGGTAAAAATGCAAGTGGCTTTAGGAAAAAAAAATTTTTTTAAGCAATATCTGTGGATTCTAGGTAGCCAACACCAAAGTGTAAATTCCTCCGCCAGCGGAACGCTGTGTATCTCCTGCAAATGACTTTGCCCCATTAGCAGAGTAAAGCCACACCAGCCTCAGAGAAAAAGCCCTGTGGTGAAGTCTTCCAAAGAATGAGTTCTGTTTGGAGAGTCCCTGGGCCTCACTGATTTGCAGCATGCTGAGGGATGAACTAGTCTGAGAGCAATCTTACTAAAAAAAAAAAAAAATCCCTTGAGACGGCCTTTAACTTTTGGGCAGAAGCTAAGAAACTTCTGTGCCAGATTTTTCTTTTTGTGTTTATTGGCAGTACTTTGGAAGTGTGAAAATATTCCATTACCAAAACATCACTTGAAATGTAGCACACAGCTCTGGTCTCCAGTATGTGGTCCCAAGCCTTGTTAACTGTGGAGTTAGCTGAGGGGAGAATAAGATCCTAACACGTGGCTTGTACTGGAAAGAGCCCCCCCTTTGCCATGGACATTAGATTTCTGCATCCATCTGCTGAGTGGCCTTGGGCTGCTTGCTTGCTCACCTTCCCGGAGTTGTTTCTCTATGTAGAGCCCACCTCCCAGAGACTGCCCAGTGTTCAGGCACCCCTGGAAACTGTAGACCATTGTTCAAGGTCAGTTATGATGTTATTTTCCCCATCTTCGTTCTCTCTTTGGCAGCACACATATCGTCCCCACCCTTTCTCCTAGCGTCCCATTTTTTTTTCATAGCCCCTCTCCCAATAGAGTTATCCCCCTACTGAGAGTTGCTTTCATTTTCGTAACCCTCCCACCTTCCACTCCCGCCCCCACCCCAGTGCCTCATCGCCTATAGAACACCCAAGTGAAAACTAAATGCCTCCTGGCGCCAGAAGGAAGTTCTCATGTAATAGATACTTTGTGGTGTCAGAGAGCAGGGATTCTGTACACTTTGTCAACCAGTCCCTTAATCAACTCTTCTGTAAAAGAGGGACCTGGCTTATTTACATACAAACTTTGTTTCCCTAAGCCCCAAGCCCCTCGGACTTCCAATTCTAAAATGAGCTCTCATAAATGATCAGAAAACAGGGAGGTTTTAGGAAATGGAACCACTTTTTCTTGATTTTTACCCCCCTTGGCTTATTTGTGCTGCTCTGCCCAATTAGCAAGGATAATGAGCCAATTAGCTTGCTGGGGAAAAACCCACCCTGCTACATTCTTCTTTAGGTTTGATTCTCAAGCAGAGCTCCCTGAAGATGTTGGAAACAGAACAATGTAAGATACCCTCCTGCCTTGTTTCATCACCCTGCCCCCATTCCTTCTTAGACTGCCACATTCAGGCAACTTCCTTTAGGGAAGACAGAATTAAAAAGAGAATGAAAGACCAAACTGTAAACTCAGTGGAGGCAGAGACTCTCTTGTTCATTTGGGCATCCCCAGTGTTGAGCAGCTTCCGAAGGGCACTACTTAAATATGTGATGGTTGAAAACCTTCACAAACACATGAACACAGGTCAACTTTCACCCATAATTAATGGGAGGTGCATACTCAACCCATAATTTGCCCTTCATTTAACCAACTCAGTTTATTCCTACGTACTCTACCCTGCTATCAACACTTACAGAAACCCAATTACATTTCTCATTAACTGAGTGAACTTCTAAGGAATATTTCCTGTTTTCAAATGTAGCTTATGTATCTGTCTACTTTTCATATACTATACTTGCCACAACCCCAGGGCTAATTCTAAATAACTGAAGAATTACATTTGTTATAAACATCCCAGCAACAGGATTTTTTCTTATAAAAATGACATCTAGCTTTAAATACCATTTGTAACTTTTATTCCTGATTGAAAAAAATGAGAATTTTTATAAACTTTCAGGGGATCACAGACCTTCAAAACCTCAGATTAAACTTTTTATCATAGACTAAGGAGCGAATGGAGCCCTTTAAAGTTTAATGAGTGAGCAGAGAAGGAGGATTCAGAGAATGAAAGTATTCTTTCAGTAATCGGAGAGGTGAGAGGAAAACCAAAAGAGAGTAGCATTACTGAAAGCAGTGGAGGCATTTCAGGACATAATGGGTGAGGACTTCCAGTTGAGATGGTTTGGTAAGATCACATTTTGAAGTTTCCCTTGTGCTCCAAACATGTGGTCATAAGAGGTAAGATGCAAAAATAGAAGACTAGAAAGACGTAGCCGTGTTCACAAGCAAGACAAATACCTGTGTGGGCCAGGACTGGAACAGAGACTGAATGTTGAGTAGGGTTGAAGCTCCGGGCAGTTCTCCAGAGTCTCCTCCAGGCAGGAGTATCCCAGAGTTGAGTACCTCTGCAGATTCAGAGGAACATAACCATCCCATGTGAGGAGGATTACTATCCTGGGTCTCTACTTAAATTTGGATGCTGGAGCAGGTCTCCGTCTTGGTAGATGCAGTCTCTAAGGAGGCAAGGGGAAACAGGCCCAGCCAGCATGTTGACTCTGTGACTGGCTTGTTTTCACCTGTTTTTGTCTCTTAATTATGGGTCACATTTTTCTGCTTCTTCACATGCCTGGTAACTTTGGTTTGGATGCCAGACATGGTAAATTTTGCCCGTTGGGTGCTGGATATCTTTGTATTCCTATTAAATACTGTCCATCTTTGTTCTGGGATTCAGCTAAGTTACTTGGAAATGGTGTACTCCTTTTTGGTTTTCCTTTTGAGATTGGTAGAGGAATCAGAGCAGTGTTCATTCTAGGGCTACTCATTCCCCCTACTAGGGCAGGAGTCTTGTGAGCACTCAACCCAATGCCCTGTGAACTCTGAGATTTACCTGCCTGGCTGGAGCAGGTCTTGTTCCTGGCCCTGTGTGAGGACCTGGCACTGCTCCCTTTAATCTTTTTTGGTGGTTCTTCCTTCAGCCTCTGGTTGTTTCCTCATAGGCTCTTGCCGATCAGCTGACTCTTCCAGGGGGACCCTCTGCAGGTCTCTACGTTCTCTCCCTGGGTGGCCCCCTTCTCTCTCTCTCTCTCTCTCTCTCTTTTTTCTAAGATTTTATTTATTTACTTGAGAGAGAGAGAGAGAGAGAGCAATCACGAGCAGGGGGGAAGGGTAGAGGGAGAAGCAGACTCCCCTCTGAGCAGGGAGACTGATGTGGGATCCGATCCCAGAACCCTGGGATCATGACCTGAGCCGAAGGCAGACGCTTAACTGAGCCACCCAGGTGCCCTTCTTCCTGGTACTCTGTTCTGTGAATTCTAGCTGCCTTGTTCTCTGCAGTCCCAGCCCTGTCTTCATTCAGGGACTCTGCCTGGGTTCTCCCTTTCTGCTCCTCAGCCTCCAGTCGTCTGTCACGGCGGTCGCTAGGGCAACCGTCACAATTTTTGAGCTTGCTTTATTTGTTTCCCATCTCTTAGGGTCCACTGACCTTCACTGCCTCATACCAATGTTTTGAGAACCTCTGTTTCTTATTTTTTGTTTGTTTTGTGGTTGTTTCAGGTGGAAGGGTAAGTCTTAACTATTTTGACTGCAAGTGGAAGCTTTTGGAGTTACATCTTAGGTGGAAACTATTTTCCTTTTGTTTTTTTATTTACATTACATATTTATTTAATTATTATTTATGTTAATCACCATACATTACATCATTAGTTTTTTGTTTTTTTTTTGTTTGTTTTACTAAATTGTTTTATTACATCATTAGTTTTTGATGTAGTGTTCCACGATTCATTATTTAACACCCAGTGCTCCATGCAGAATGTGCCCTCCTTAATACCCATCACCCCACCCCCCTCCCCTCTAGCACCCTGTTTGTTTTTCAGAGTCCATAGTCTCTCATGGTTTGTCTCCCCCTCCAATATCCCTCCCTTCATTCTTCCCCTCCTGCTATCTTCTTCCCTTTTTTTTTTTTTAACATATAATGTATTATTTGTTTCAGAGGTACAGGTCTATGATTCAACAGTCTTACACAATTCACAGCACTCACCATAGCACATACCCTCCCCAATGTCTATCACCCAGCCACCCCCTCCCTCCCACCCCCCACCTTTTGTTTTTAAGGATAAGAGTTGCTTAAGTATGGTTGTATTTTGAGGAAGAGATTAAAGATACTAAAAAATATATGAGAAACAGAGGGAATGGTGATGGGCCAAGTTCCCAGAGGAGGTGGAAAGAATGGGGGCAGGGGTTGGCTTTGAAAAACAAGAAATACGCCTCTCTGCCTAAAATGAGATGAAAATAATGTGGGTTTGGGGGCTTGGGCAGTGCAGTCAGTTGGGCTTCAGACTCTTGGTTTTGTCTCAGGTCACGATCTTGGGGTCATGGGATCAACCCCACCTGGGGCTCCATGCCCAGTGCAGAGTCTACCTGGGACTCTCTCACCCTCTCCCTCTGCCTCACCACCCCACACACACGCTCTCTCTCTCTCTCAAATAAATAAACAAATTTTTTTTAAAAATAACGTGGGATGCTACTGTAGATCAGTAGAAGTTTGTAATGGGAAGTTTAAGAGGTTAGTTCCTGATGGTCTCTGTCTTCTCAGTAGAGTATAAATTCAGGTTATTAACTTCAAACAGGTGAGTAGGCATGAGGTATCCAGATGAACAAAAGTGAGTAATGTGAGAAGTAACCATTTTAGAGACTACAAGAAGGGTTTGACTAGGTGTAGGGAAAATTATTTCAAGGGAGTGTTAAGAGCCCTGATGAGGTTGACTGATGAGCATTTATACCCATTAGCAACTGAAGTAATCCAGCATAGTGGTTGGTACATGGTGGTTTTCACTTAGAAATAATTGAATCTTGATAACAAGATTGGCTGTTTATAGCCTTGGTAACAAGAACTTGCAAGAATGAACCATTAATAGGTTCATTAGGTTTTGATGAGGTAGAGATGCAATTTAGGAACATGGTTTTTAGGGGAGACACTCACAGACGTTTAGATGAAGCTTCTATAGTTGGAGATGCATGATATGCAAGAGAGAGACAAAATGAAGACATACTTATAATTTCTTTTTCTTTGAGGTTAAAAGGGAAAGATTTTCAAAGATGCAGTAACACTCTGTTGCACAAGTTTTGAGGATGTCATTGACAGAGTACAATGTGAAATAATCTATATATTTCTTATATTTTTCCATTGTGCCTTGTCTATATAAAAGGCAAAAATATATAAATGCCAACATACATACATATATAAACACAAACTATTATTCAGAATTTAGGTTACCTGAAAGTATTAGTAGATTTCTTTCAATATATCCCACAGCCATGTAGATCACAGCAAATATTGGGTATTTTAAATCAATACTGTCTCTGATTTCTCTATATTAGCCATAGGGTACTCACTGGCATGTGATGTACAGTTTAAGGGGGGAAAAGATGAGGTAGGTCAGATTGGCCCCCCACAACCCTTATTTTCTTATTCTGCATACTAAATTTCAATATCTCCTCACAATTTACAATAAAGGTATTGAGGTTTAGAGAGGCAAAGTCCCTTGCTGAGAATAACAGAGATAGTTGAAGGGGAACTCAGAATTCCACAATAAGAGTCTAGCACTCTTGTTATAATATCATGCCCATGATGATTAAATTTTATGTGTCAGTTTGTCTATGCCACAATATGCAGATATTTGGTCAAACATTATTCTAGATGTTTTTATAAAGGTGTTTTTTTTTTTAGATGAGCTTAGCATTTAAATCAGTAGATTATGATTAAAACAGATTATTCTCTGTAATGTGAGTGGGCCTTATCCAATCAGTTGACTGTATTTAATAGAAAAAGACCTCCCCAGAGGAAGAGTGAGTTTTGCCAGGAGACTGCCTTCAGACTTGAACTCCACTTCTTCCCTCCATCTCTAGCCTGCTGGCCTACTTTTCATATACTGCTCTTGGACAAAGAATGCTAATCCTAGAAAATTTAGTAAGCCGGATAATATGCTAGGCATTCTGTGCTTAAATTCGGAATATTTAAATTATGAAGGGATAGTGAATCTCATAGTTCCTGAAATTTAGTCCTTATTTGAGACATCATGGAAAAATTAGTCTAGCTGGGGAGGAAAATGTTTAAAGTAACTGTAAAATATCAACACATTGACTTCATATTTTCTTTTAACATTATTTTGCAACTTGGTTGAAAAATATAAATTTTAATTAGAAATTTTTCTTCACATTGCTTGGATGGATATAACCACTGAATCTTTTCTTTTAATAGAATTATAATTCTCATATCACAAAATTCACTCTTTACAAATATGCAATTCAGTGATTTTTAGTATATTCACAAGATTTTGCAAACATTACCATTATCTATTTCCCAAACATTTTTATCGTCCCAAAATGAAATCCCATAGCAATTATCAGTCACTCCCTACATCCTGGAAATCACTAATCTTTCTGTCTCTGTGTATTTGCCTATTCTGGACATAATTTCATTTATAAGTCATCCATATTATAAGCCACATGTTTTTGTGCCTGTTTATTTCACTAAGTATGATGTTTTTCAAGGTTTATCCATGTTTTAGCATATAATAGTACTTTATTTTTATATGGTTAGACAATATTCCACTGTTTTTACATACCAAATTTTGTTTGTACATTCATCAGTTGATGGACATTTTGTTTCCAGTTTTTGGCTCTTAGGAATAATGATGTTATGAATATTTGTGTACAAGGTTTTGTATGAACGTATGTTTTCAAGTTTCTTGGGTATATGTCGAGAAGTAGAAATGCTGAGTCATATAGTAAGTCTATATTTAACTTTTTGAGAATCTATCACCTTGTATTCCAAAGCAGCTCAACCATTTTATATTTACAGAAGCAATATAGAAAGTTTCCAATTTCTCTACATTCTCACCAATACATTTTACTGGTTTTTGTTTTTGATTATATTCATCCTAGTGGGTGTGAAGTGATGTCTCATTGTGGTTTTGATTTGCATTTCCCTAATGACTAGTGATGTTCAGCATCTTCTTATGTACTTGTTGGCCATCTGTGTATCTTCTTTGGAGAAATATCTATTCAAGTTCTTTGTCCATTTTTAAATTGGATTGTTGGTCTTCTTATTGAGTTATAAGTGTACTTTATTTATTCTGGATAAATATTGAATTTGCCAAATATTTTCTCCCATTCTATGGGTTGTCTTTTCATGTGATGGTGGTCCTTTAAAGGCACAAGAGTTTTTAATTTTTGACAAAGGTCTTATTTATCTGATTTTGTTTCTTATGGTTGTTTAAGGCTTTGGGTATCATGTCTAAGAAATGGTTTTTCTATCTGTGGTCACAAAGATTTCTTCTTAGAAGAAAACCCAGGGGTAACTAGTATTTAGCTTTAATGTGGTTAGACTTCAGTTATTTTTGTGTATGAGTGTGAGAGTAATGGATCTAAACTTTTTCTATTTTTTTTATGGCATGTGGATATCCACTTATCCCAGCACTATTTGTTTGAAAAAAACAGTTCTTTCCCCCCCATTGAATTTCATATGCAGAATTTAAGAAACAAAAACAGATGAGTCATAGGGGAAAAAAAAGAGAGAGAGAGGCAAACCAGGAAACAGACTCTTAACTATACAGAACAAATTTAGGGTTGCTGGATGGGAGGTAGACAGAGGGATGGGTTAAATGTGTGATAGGTATTAAGGAGGCACTTTTGATGAGCACTGGGTGGTGTGTGTAAGTGATGAATCACTGAATTCTACACCTGAAACTAATATTATGCTGTATGTTAACTAAATGAAATTTAAATTAAAACTTGGGGAAAAAAGGAAGTATCTTTCTATTCCTAGTTTGTTTAATGCTTTTGTTTAAGTGGTGTTGGATTTTGCAAAATGCTTTTTCTGCATCTATTGAGATGATCAGGTGATTTTATACTTTATTCTATTGACAATTGATATATTACATTAACTGACCTTGGGATATTAAGCCAACCTTGCATTCTTGGAATAAATCCCAATTGGTTGTAATGCTTTATCCTTTTTATATGTTGCTGGATTTGGTTTGCTATATTTTACTGAGGATATTTGTGTATTCATAAGAGATTTTTTTCCTTGTTATATCTTTCTCTGTTTTTGGTATCAGGATAATACTGGCATCATAGAATGAGTTAAGAAGTATTCCCTTCTCTTCTGTGTTTTGAGTTTGTGAAGGATTATTGTTAATTATTCTTTAAATGTTTAGTAGAATTCACCAGTGAATTCATTGGCTTTTCTCTGTGGAAAATATTTTGATTACTAATTCAATCTCTTGTTAAAGGTCTATTCAAAAATTTTATCTCTTCTTGAGTCAGTTTTGATAGTTTCTGTCTTTGTCTGAATTTGTTTATTTTATCTAGATTACCTAATTTGTTGGCACATAGTTGTCCATAGCATTCCCTTTTAATTCCTTTGTTGTCATTGTTGTAAAGTAAGTAGTAATATTCCCTCTTTAATTCCTGATTGAGTAACTTGAATGCTGTCTCTTCTTTTCAGTTATTCTAGGTAAATGTTTAATTTTGTAGATCTTTTCAAAGCACCAACTTTTGATTTTGTTGACTATTTTTTTATTCTCTGTTTTATTTATTTCCACAGTAATCATTGTTTTCTTCCTTCTCCATGTATTTAGTATAGTATATTCTTTCAGAGTTCCTTAAGGTGAAGGTTAGGTTATTGGTTTGAAGTTTGTTTTTTTTTCCTTTTTAATATAGGCATTTATAGGCATGGTGGATAATTTTATGTATCAGTTTGAACTAGAGGATTCACAGATAGCTGGGAAACCATTTTTTCTGGACATGTCTGGGAAGGTATCAGCAGATTAGTATTTGAATCAGTAAACTGCATAAAAAATATTGCCTTCACCAACATGGACAGGTATCACCCAATCCTTTGAGTGAATAGAAGTCAGACTAAGGGCAAATTCACTTTCTCTGCTTGAGTTGAGGTATCTATCTTCTGCCTTTGTACATTAGCTGGCCTCTATCTTAGGCCTTCAGACTCAGGCTGAATTGTAACAAGCTTTTCTGATTCTCCACCTTTCAGATGGCAGATTTGGGGACTTTTCAGCCTCCCTAATCCTGTGAGCCAATTCCTGTAATAAATCTCCTCTTATATATATCCTATTGGTTTTGTTTCTCTGGAGAACCCTTGGTTAATACAATGGATATAAATTTCCCTCAAGCACTGTTTTAGTTGTATTCCTTAAGTTTTGGTTTGTTGTGTCTTCAGTTTTTTCATAAATATTTATTATGTGTTATGTGTATCACACTGTACATAAGTATAACATTTTCTAATTTCCTTTGTGATTTCTTCTTTTACTCTTTTTAAAGGTGTGTGTTGCTTAATTTCTAAATATTTTTGAATTCTCAAATGTCCTTTTATTACTGGAGAAATAATTTCTATTATTTCAATCCCTTTAAATTTATTGAGACTTCTTTTATGATGTAACCTATGTTCTATCTTAGAGAATGTTCCATGTGCACTTGAGAAGACTGTGTATTCTACTATTGTTGTGTGCAGAGTTCTATAGATGTCTGTGAGATCTACATGATTTATAGTATTGTTCAAGTATTCTATTTTTTGTTCTTGATTTTCTTTCTAGTCTTATCCATTATTGGAAATGACATATTGAAGTTCCAACTATTGTTGAATTTGCTAATTATTTCTTTAATTCTTAGAGTTTCTGCTTCATGTATTTTGGGACCCTGTTATTAGATTCTTTCTTCTGGCTGCTCAAATCTCCTGTTGAAATCCCTGTAATGAATTTTTCATTTTAATTTATGTATTTTTCAATTCCAGAATTTCTTTGGCTTTCTTTTTATAATTTCTGTCTCTACTGACATTCTTTATTTGATGAGACATCATTCTCATATTTTCTTTAGTCTTTAAAGTTCTTTGCACATATTTAAAATAGTTAATGTAAAGAATATGTCTAGTAAATCCAATGTCTGGGCTTCCTTAGGGATAGCTTCCTATTGGTAGCTTTTTTCCTCCCCTTGTATGGGCCATACTTCATTGTTTCTCTGCATGCCTCATAATTATGATGATGATGATGATGATGATGATTAGTTTCAGGGGTAGTATTTGGTGATCATCAGTTGCATATAACATTCAGTGCTCATTACATCAAGTGCCCTCCTTAATGTCTGTCACCCAATTACCCCATCCTCCCACTGACCTCCCCTCCAGCAATCCTCAGTTTGTTCCCTGTGGTTAAGAGTCTGTTATGGTTTGTCTCTGTGTTTTTATCTTATTTTTTCTTCCCTTCCTCTATGTTCATCAGTTTTGTTTCTTAAATTCCACATATGAGTGAAATCATATGGTATTTGTCTTTCTCTGACTGACTTATTTCACTTGGCGTAATACACTCTAGCTCTGTCCATGTTATTGCAAATGGCAAGATTTCATTCTTTTTGGTGGCTGAGTAATATTCCATTGTATATATATGCCACATCTTCTTTATCCATTCATCAGTTGATGGACATTTGGGCTCTTTACATGTTTTGGTTATTGTGGACATTGCTGCTATAGACATTGGAGTTCATGTGCCCCTCAAATCACTATTTTTGTATCTTTTGGATAAATACCTATTAGTGCAATTGCTTGGTCATAGGGTAGTTCTATTTTTAATCTTATTTGTATGAAAACAGAAAAGACGCCAAATAGCCAAAGCAGTCTTGAAAAAGAAAACCAAAGCTGGAGTCATCACAGTTCCAGACTTCAAGCTGTATTACAAAGCTGTAGTCATCAACATAGTATGGTACTGGCACAAAAACAGACATAGATCAATGGAACAGAATAGAGAACCCAGAAATGGGCCCTCAGTTCTATGGTCAACTAATCTTTGACAAAGCAGGAATATCCAATGGAAAAAAGATAGTCTCTTCAACAAGTGGTGTTGGGAAAACTGGACAGCAACATGCAAAGAATGAAACTGGACCACTTTCTAACACCATTCACAAAAATAAATTCAAAATGGATGCAAGACCTAAATGTGAGACAGGAATCCATCAAAATCCTAGAGGAGAACACAGGCAGCAACCTCTTTGACCTCGGCCAGAGCAACTTCTTACTAGACACGTCTCCAGCAAGGGAAATAAAAGCAAAAATGAACTATTGGAACTTCATCAAGATAAAAAGCTTCTGTACACCAAAGGAAACGATCAACAAAACTAAAAGGCAACCTACAGAATGAGAGAAGATAATTGCAAAGGACATATCAGTTAAAGGGCTAGTATCCAAAATCTGTAAAGAACTTATCAAACTCAACACCCAAAAAACAAAAAGTCTAGTCAAGAAATGGGCAGAAGAGATGAACAGACATTTCTCCAAAGAAGACATACAACTGGCTAACAGACACATGAAAAAATGCTCATCACTCATTATCATCAGGGAAATACAAATCAAAACCACAATGAGATACCATGTCACACCAGTGAGAATGGCTAAAATTAACAACTCAGGAAACAACAGATGTTGGCAAGGATGTGGAGAAAAGGGAACCCTCTTACACTGTTGGTGGGAATGCAAACTGGTGCTGCCTCATAATTTTTTGTAGATAACTGAATGTTTAAAATAATATAACGTGGCCAATTCTGGAAATCAAATTCTTCCTCCTTCCCAGGGTTCAGTGTTGTCACGTGTTGTTATTTTTGTTTATTTAGTGACTTTTCTGCGCCAATTCTGTGAAGTCATGTGTGACCACCTAAGTTTCTACTTGGTTAGCAGAGTGGTCCACTAATAGTTGGACAGAGATTTCTTTAAATGCCTGAACCATTAAATCTCCCGGTCTTTGCTGAGGGGCTTTCTCTATGTGTTGGGGCACTATTTCAATGCTTAGCCAGATAATTTACAATTTTGCCTTAGCCTTCACTTCCTGCTTGCATAGAGCCTCTAGATCAGCTAGAGGTGAGAGTTTAGGGCCTTTTCAGATCTTTCCTAATCGTGTGCACAGTTTTGGGAATGTGCACACACCTATCTGTGTTTGTGACTTTCTTAATTCCCAGGAGCAGCTCAGAGCTTTTCAAAGCCCCTATGGAATTCTCATTCCCCAGATTTTCCCTTTTAAATTTTTGGTTAGCCTATTATTTCCCCCAACTGTTATTTACCACTTTAGGTTCAGAGGTAAACAATTGCCTGTAATTGTTTTTGACAGTGTGCCTGGAGAAGAGACTTTTTGCACCGAGTGACCTCTGAGTCAGGTTAAATAAAGATTTCTTTACAAATCACTTCTTCCAGGAACTAAAAGGTCAAATAATGACAGTTCTCTTGGAATGAAGCTTTAAAGGAGCCCCACCCCATTTTTCTCCTTCCAGTGGCTACAAGGCTACTGGTTTTCACTGTGGTAGTGAGCTGTCCATTTTCAGGGCTCCTGTGGAGCTAGAGAGGAGGTATGGGAATAGGACAAGTTAAAATGCCACAAATCACACTATTCTTACCAAGATTCAGCTGTTTTTCTTTAAAAACTACTACCAAGGTTGCTGGGAGCTTTGGTTAATGTCTAGTATTCTGAAAATATTGATTTTGACAATTTTGGTGAGTTTCTCATTGCTTTTTTGGAGGTCCTTAATCTGCCATTTTTGCTGACATCATCCCTTTCCCACTGAATCTTGATATATATTAGGTATATCATTAGATCCAATTATAAGTGCAATAAATTAAGTGCCAAGTCTTCTGTTCACATGTAAGAAGGAGAATGTTAAGAGGTCCCACATATGTTGAGGAGTTCACGTTCAGTCTTTTCTGAAGTTTTCAACCCCCTTGGTGCAAGAATCAGGCAGAGCAGTGGAACCAAGGAACAGCTAGCTATTGGGATTCAAAATATTTTCTTCACGTTGCTTGTTTAACACAGCCTCATATGTAAATACGCTCCTGTCCACTTGTGTTTTTGCCTCTGCATCTTCCTCAGTAGCTTCTCTGTGATGAGACTTTCCATGGCAAGGACTGAATCATTCTCTTGAGAGAATCTGGTGTAGGAACAGCTGTGATTGAAAGGTTTTCCCTCCCGATCCAAGAGGGAAAGCTACTTAGAGGAAGAGATGGGCTTAACTATTTGTATCTATGATGATGACAACTTGATATTCTTTAATGCTTTTATAAAACAATTCATAGGTGTATAAAAGCAAACAAAGTATTTAGCTTCTTTTATTTTTATCTCCCAAATACATACAAGCACAAGACTACCACTACTGTCAAGTAACATTAGTCATCTAGCATATATTCAATCAATAAATTCTGTGATGAACCCAGTGAATTTAAGTTCATTTTTTTGAGCAAAAGCATGGTGAGCACCTACTGTGGACTAGGCATGTGATTAATTTGGTCATCATTCTCACAGAATTCCAGAATTCTCCTATTCCTTCTATAACCTGATTGCAAACCATGGACTATAGAATTGACTTTATTTTTACTGCCCCTTGCTTTATTATAAACTCAGAACAAAGTGATCCAGATGTCACACAAAATATTCAAGATTGTTCTCTCTCTCTCTCACACACACACATGCATGCACACACACACAAAGTGAAGTAGAAAAACTACCTATAAAACCAAGGAACGTTAAGTGGAAATAGGTTTTTTTAACCTCATACCACTTCCTAGTATGAGATAAGGAATACTAGAGAATGGTCATCAGTTCTTTCTGCACTGGTTTTGCTTAACATTCAGAGATATACTTAGATATTAATTTGAGATAATGAAATTGTGGGAAAATTTTTCTCTTGAAAGATTCCACCCCTA
Source organism: Zalophus californianus (assembly GCF_009762305.2). Taxonomy (NCBI): domain Eukaryota; kingdom Metazoa; phylum Chordata; class Mammalia; order Carnivora; family Otariidae; genus Zalophus; species Zalophus californianus. The sequence continues at coordinate 131,037,773 of NC_045598.1, forward strand.
TACCAAATATGTTCAGGGTATCATTTCCAAAAATATTTCATTACTTTGCTTTGTAGAGTTCAGAATATCCTGGTTTAGTATTAGAAGTAGTGAGATCGCTAAGGTTTTGCTGTTTACGCTCTGTCACCTTGTTTCCTCTTTGTGCATAGGCAGACATAGTTGTATGTGGCTTGATATCCCCAGTTATGTGGGGGAGGGTGGGAACACTGACAGCTGCCAGAACGGCTGTGGTGGTGGACGGCTGGATGCAGGTGCATATACTGCTTCAATTTGACAGGCTTTCAGGCTTGCATAATCTCTAGTGAGATCCAATATCCTATCCAATAAGGTCTTTAAAAACTACAGAAGCAACACACTTACACATATTCATCAGGGCATAGAGTTCCATAATGTTCACTCAGATCTACACGGATAAACCATCTGCAATGTGTTATTTTTGTGATCTGCGTGGTCACAGTGTCACAGTAGCTTAGAAATTAAATCATGCACCTGACATTACAATACTTTGTTATCTGCGTGATTTTCTTTTTGCCTATATCATGTATAGTACATGAGGATTGGAGTTCTTAAGCTTTCATAACAGTTTCTTGCCAGAGTAGTACAAGGGATAGGTAGTAACTGCTGATTGAGTTATTCTTCTGGTAGAATGTTAGTGTGTCTCTGACTCAGATTCTTTTCTCAGCGTCTGATCACTTCAACTTAGTCCCACTCGGCCACCAACTCACTAGACAATAGATGAGTCACTTTCTAAATCTCTATTTTTTTTTTTCTGGCTGTAAACTGAAATTAACAACCCCTGCCTGGCAGCACCACAAGGCAGTTTGAGAATTAAATGATAAGAATGCATGTGAAAGTAATTTGGAAATGGCTATTAGAGGTAGATAAGAGCTAAAAATTACCTCTCCTCCCTATGGAAAGAAGAATCACTAGCAAAATGGGAGTCCAAAGTATCATCATTTTAGGCAGAGAAGAAGTGAATAAAATTCACAGCTCTAGGAAATCTAGATTGGAGAATGCAGCTAGACCTGAGGCCAAGATCGGGTCCCCTCCCACCCAACCCAAATAAAAACCTCTGTATTTGCAGAGAGAGCTGAATCTGCTGCACCGTCTTCCAGTCCACTTACTGAAAGTTCAAAGACTGCTTCTGGAGAGCAGGAGGGACTGGAATACAGAGAGAATGGCTAGTATCCCTCCTGAGTGGAGCAAGCTCTCCCAAAGTGGGTTAGTACTCAGAGCCAAGAAGTGCTATGGCTTGCACCAGAGTAGGAGAGGGATCTCACTGCATGAGTACAGATCTGTCAAGGAGAACTAGATGCCATGCCACAAGTGGGCGGTGATCTGTGATCTCATCAAGTATGGAAACAGGCTCCCACAAAACAGATTAGCACCTCTCCCACCTGATGGGGAGGGACAAGAAAAGAGAGAAAGAGATTGGGAGTGTTGACATCATTTCTCTCCAGAGTGAGGAAGAGACTGGAAGTTAGCCACTCTATAGGTTTATGAGAGAGAACAAGAGTCCCCTCCTCTCATCCAACGAGGGCAATGAGATATGCAAATGGATTAGGGTTTGCTTTTATAGGGTTTGTCTCATTGAAAAGTCTGAGGAAAGTGTTTATCTAAGATACATTGAAGGCTACTTACCCAGTTCCTTCAATTTACAGTATGAAGGAGCCAAGAACAGGTTGGTGACTGGCTCAACTAGTTGATGGCAGTTGTCTAGTTCTCAGAAAGATTAGGTTCAGAAAACAGGGCACTCACCAGGCAGGGTGAGGGGCCGTGGGCTGCCAGAGAGCAGCATAAGACCACTGAGTACTCTGGGCAACAGGAGAATGTGTTCATATGCAAGAGAGGGAAGAGCAAAATGTATGTGGCAGGGATGAAGAGCATAATTTTGTTTAAAGCTATTTTATTCAAATATTAAATTATAGTTATGATTTAGATAAGATAAAATCAAGTCATTAACATGATTTTAATTATGTGAAAAAGGAATACATTTTTCCTTCTCACTGCCCTTTGGAGGTGCATTTTCTTCTCTGTAGTATTTACCCTCCAGTCCTTCTGATAGAAATAAGACACAGGGATCCTTTGGGAAGCAAAACTCTGAGTCCACCTGGTAAAGATGGAGTTGACCTACCCCCAGTGCTAATGGATAGTCTCCTAAGACCTGACCAGACAGAACATTTCATTTCCCTGACCACAGGAACTGGTTCAGGGAAGGGCATATGATCCACTCTAGGCAGATGGCAACCCTTTCCTGGACCTCTTACAAATGAAAATTCTCTTTGCTGGAGAGTTCGCAGCTGAGATGGTATAATATAAACCTAGAGCTACTGTTGACCATCTTGTCACCGCGAGGAAGGAGTTGGCTTGAGAATAAAGGCAGCCCAGAGGAAAATGAGGCTGAAAGAGGGAGAAACCTATTTTTTATTATATTTTTGAGCATCTTAATCAGACATAGACAAGGTCAACATTCTACTACAATTTTCAGTTACATGGGCCAATACATTCTGTACTTTCCTTTGTTTTTGTTTAAAGCAGTTTAAGATTTCCATCATTTTAAGTCAAAAGAATCTTAATATGCTTTCTCTTTGGTACCTCTGAAACATATGGGTAGCATGTTTCTTTTCTCCTCTTTTTCCTTTTTCCTCTTTATCCACCCAGGTATATCCCAACCTGAATGAGAAAACAAAGAATCATACCCTGGTTATGTTTTTTACCCAAGACTGTCATTAGGTTCACAGCATGGTAATATCAGAGAAGAAAGCTTTTTGCAGTTATCTGTTGCTGCATAACTAGCGACCTCAAAACTTTGTGCTTATATAGCAACAATCATTTTATCATATTGGATGATGTTGTCTGTCAGGAATTTGGGGATCAGCTGGATGATTTTTCTTCTCCACAGGGCATCCACTGGGGTCACTTGGAGATGTCCAACTGATGGCTGTCCTGGTTGGGGCAGGTCAAGATGGCTTATGCCTGACACCTTGATGGGGATGGCTGGAAGGCTGGGTTCAACTGCGACCCCTTCCCATTTAGTCTCAGGGCTTCTTTACATATTCTTTCACGGTTTCTAGGGACTTCATGAGTGATTGCCCTAAGAGGTCTCGGACGTAAGCTGCAAGACTTCCTATAACCTAGACTCAGAAGTCAAAGGATGTCATTTTCACCTCATTCTATTAAGTTACTGAGGCCAACCCAGCTTCCAGAGGAAAAGGAATTAGACAATTAGACTCCATTTTTCAATGACAAGAATAAGAAGGTATTTGTGGCCATCTTTAATCTACCACAAGGTGGGACAGCAGTGGGAAGAGCTCGAGTCGAGTTTTGGGGTTGGACAAAACTGTTTAAGAAGAGCTTCATTGTTTCCTAGATGTGATTACTTAGATTACTTGTAAAATAAGGAATAAAAAAACCTTTCTCAAAGACATTGGGAATCAAGTGAAATAATTCATGTGAAGTGCCCTAGGACAATGCCTGGTACTTAGTAGTCATTCAATAAGTTGTGGTTGGATTTATCTTTTGATTATATATTTTCTTTCTGCCTGGAGTGGAATCTCTCTCAATTGTGACAGACAATTAAGTGTGCTGAGATTTTGTCTCCATCTGTTAACTCTCACTGTGTGGAGGCATTTTGGGTGGTCACAAGTTAATTCATGAACTCTAGCTGCCTCTTCTTGGTTCCAGAGCTAACGTTGTTGTAGATTGTTACAGATAATATCACTCTGCCTGGGGCCAGAATCATTTATTTTGTAGAGGAACAGTGTCACCAAAAGGTAACAAATTCAGCATCTTTGTGCAGGGCTACCGTTCTTTTTCAGCATGGGCTTTCTCAGTTCACCGTAGCCCTTGCCACAGACTAGACTCAGAGCATGGCTGAGTACAGTTCAGCATAGGTTGTCATTAAAGGGCATTAGAAAAGCCACTTGAGAGCTCAACCATTCATCTGCATAGAAATCTCACCCGTGACATCTGGGATCTCCAGTCAGCCTCAGAATTCCCTTGGTATTGACATCAGTGCAAAGGGGTTGTTCTACATTTGCGAAGTCCCTTCTTCTTGAGCTACAGCCCCCCTCCTCTCTTTATGTCATTATAATCATAACAAATTGGCTGTACATGCTGGCTGTCTGGGATGGAAATAAATGTTATGGTTCTAGTATAATCGGAAAAAAGGAGAGACATGCATAATGCTCATACTTGGAATTACTAAACTCTGGGAGCCATTTTTATGTATACCTTCAGCCGAGTCTGTGGGTTTGCATTTGGTTTATAAATTTCTAAGTGCTGCTGCTGAAAGTTATGTGTAGGGTGTGTTAATGAATTATGAGTCTTCTGTATGATACAACTTAATATTCTGTTCAGTGTTTTGCACACAATTACTGAAGTGCTACGAGTAGTACATAGGTCTTGACATCATTTTTCAGTTGGTTGAGAAAGAGAGTGCCTTTTAAAGGCTTCCTATTTAAAGTTTTGTGAAATAGTCATCATTTTATTTTCATTGATTGTCTCTTAAGATATTTGTGTTTTTATCAGTCATCTCATGTTGCAATCTTGAGGCAATCTGGAATGTGGGTTTGCAATTTCTGTTCTGAGCAGCCAGCCAGCTGGGAACCCTACACAGATATCATGCTCCACTGCTGTGGGAAAACAGAAACCTCTCCCACCACTTAATGACCCCTATAGATTCAATAAATTTTTTTAAAAGGTATATTTTTAATAGTAGTTATTTATTTTTTAGTAAGGATATTTCAACTCAAATATTTGGAAGGAATGAAAGAAAGAAGATAAATTATTATAATTTTTAAAATTGATGGTATGTCAATCAGGTCAACAGTAGATTATTAAACAAGGTATTATAATCTTATTTATTCTACTTTAAATTTTAAGATCATTTTAGGTAAGGATATCGCTTTAAGAAGGAATATATTGGGTTGAAAATTACAGTCAGCCAATGGTATATTACCACATTATTTTTCTGATAATTCAGGCATTAAACTCAATTTCGAGGAGGGAAAAAAATCTAAGTTTTGTTCTACCTCATTTTAAGTACTTCATTGTCACTATCAAGCCATGTGAACTGTGTTTACTCCAGTAAATTATGGACACAGTAAGACCTCCTTTATCCTCTTAAATGGAAGTGTTCATTGGATAATATTTGTACAGTGCTTTGAATTCCTCAAAATATACACACTGTTCCCCAAATTAAATGTGCTAAATGTCTCATAAAATACACAGAAATATTTCCCTTTATAAGTACTTTAAAACAACACAATTTTTAAGTATATAATGAGTCATGTTAACTAAAATATCTACTTCCCTTCCATTTTATCAACATCCCCACTGCCTACCTATTTTCTCTGTTTGAGTACATTTTATCACACAGACAAAATAAGTATTTCTACACTCACGGAAAAACAGTCATACTGAACCAATTAAAGCAAGCAAAGGAAAGAATTAGCCGAGAAAATCTGTGGTGTTTTATGGATGAGATGGCATATACAATATCGTACCTCACATTATCATAACTCACAGACTTCTTACTTTCTTAATGAGTGACAATAGCAAATCTGGAAAACATCTGCCTTGGAAAAGAACACTAACTGCTCTCCGCTTGAAAAATATTGCTCGGCTATTACTGTATAGCAGCCATGCGTATCATATTGTGGTATGAGATGTCTTGGTTGCAAGAAATTAATATTTTCGTGTTTGATTTCAAATGGCCTAGAAGAGAATTCTGGCATAATTCAAATCATTGTAAAGCCATAGTTCGAATAAAGAACATGATTTACTATTAGCAAAACTTCAACGCTGCTACTTCGATCCCAGCAATCATTAAGACTTGGCTGAAGGATATTTAGCAAACTATTTTGTGATTTTGTGCCATCTAAAGAGAAAATCTGCAATATAAAAAGAAAATCTAAAAATAACCTGTCATTTATATATCTCGCCATTTCAACTGGTAAGCATGTTTTGGCTGCACAAGTAGAATACATATTTAAAAATCCCATTACCACTGTAAGAGCATCTACCGTCAGAATAAATTTATTAACATTCTCACCCATGTTTTCATCATGGCGAAGAGTAGTCTTCCTTTCTTCTCACTACCAATTGATAAGTGCTTGGAAGATGAAAGAATGACACTTTTAGAAGAAGGGACAAGAAACAATTCCCATTATCAGTCTGTGTTTTGCGTGACCTTCCTAATTTTTCTAAGTTATTGTCAAATAATTCTGAAACTTAAAAGTAGCTGTTCATTTATTTTTATTTCTCCTTAAAGTGGGAGGTAAGATCACAGGAGATAAATTCCTCTCATGCTTCGGATACGTGTTCTCATTTTACCAATACCATACTGTTAATTTGTAAACTGTTGCAAAATCATGGAGTTTGGCAAAATGCTAATTAAATCTTTTCTGGCTGAGAAGATAAATTCAGTCATGGAAAAGAATTCATTTCCAGACTATCTCAGATATTTGCCATCATTTTTTTTCATTTCAATAGTGATGCATTATTACTACAAAGTGTGAAAATTTTCATCCAAGAGTGACTTGATCCAAGACATTATCTAATAGAACAGCTGGTACTCTTGTTCAGACTGACCCAGAACCATAGAAAAGCTCACAATTTTTGCAGATTTTTACTTGCCTTTGTTATAAACAGAGCCGGGTCTGAATTACTTGTATTGTTTATTTAGCTCATAATCTATTATTACATTTGATGACATAATCCACATGAACCTAAGGTAGAGTTTTCCATGTACCAACTGAGTTTTAAATTATACAGTTAAGTTAATCTCAGACATTTGTTAACCCAAAATGCTCCCAAAATGTGCAATTCATATTTTTAATATATCTATATGCAAAGATATAGATATCTATTTTTAGATAATTCTACTTTTAGTCCAAAGCATAAGCAGATTTAAATTTTTAATCTTGTTAGTTCCAGAGGACAAACCTAGCAGTGTATGAAGAAGACTGAACTAAGTTTGGTGGTAGCTTGTGAATATTTCTGACTCTGAACAGTATCATATACTATTTACAGTTGTCTTTTGCATGCAGGTGCATTGTGGGAATGTAACCCACCACTGAAGTCACACAAATCCTTTGCTTCAAGTCTTTTAGTCACATAGTAAGAAATTAACAATGCTGTATTTGTTTTTTTTAATATTTCTCATATTTCTTATTCTCATTCTGAAGGAATGCATTCTAATCCAAGGACACATTCTCATACATTCATTAATCCTTGTGCTCCAAAACGATTCACATGAAAACTCAAAAATCAGATGGTTTCATGTGTTCCAACTTAGCTTTTGCTAAAACAGGGTCATCCTTGAACTTGTCATCTGCTGAGGTATTGAATTCCCTATTTGACTCAATTACATGATCTTAAGAATGTGGCCATTTGCCATTTCTGTCTCAACTCTGAACACATGTTTTTGCATCTAACTGTTCAGCTTTGGGAACCCCTCATTATAAATGATCTACTGAAAAGGAGAGTAAGTCATTTAAGGAGCTACCTAAGTAATACATAAAAATGTTTCTGTTTCAAGTATTATTAAAATTATTTTCTGGTGATGACAAGTTTTAACTCTGTAAAGCATTTTACTACAATGTCTGAGATACAAATTAATTGTTTAAAGAGTAAAATATTCCTGTCTTTGTAAGAAGAGTTTTGTCCATTTAATGAAGTTGTAATGAAGGTGATATTTTGAAAATCAGTTGTCATTTTCCTCTAATTTAAAACAGTATCCCAATGTGGAATAATCTAATTGTAAAAAATTATTTTTATATGCATTTATTGTGTTACTCGGTTTTCTTCTAAAAATGAAGTAGACAGATACTTGTTTCAGATATTTATAATTAAATTACTGAATCGAATCAAGTTAAACACGTATTTGTCTCCCCTGCCGGACGAAAAGCTCCTCAAGGGCACAGATGGTGTCCTGTTCATTCCTCAGATGAGCTGAGGACTAGGACAGTGTTTGGCAGCTAGAAGGTGCTCGGTAACGTTGCTGAACTGATCCGAATGAATCTTTATGTGGCCAGATGTAAAACACCTATTTTATTTTTAAATATATAATCTACAACTAAAGAATAAAACATAAGCTCAAACTTTGCATTTATCCCATCTCTCTCTCTCTTTTTTTTTTTTTTTTGCTTTTCAGATCACTTTCACATAGTTATATCATTTGATCCTTTTGGGGTGGTGGGCCTAAGAAGTCATATCAGTCTATTTTTCTTATTTGAAGCCATACTCCTGGTTAATCAGTTACATGGCAGGAACGGGAAACCAGTTTTTTTGTTTGTTTTTTTTAACTTCTGGTCTCTTTACCATATACTTACTCACTCTTTTATGTGAAATATGTGCGATGGGTCAACTTTCGTCTGTGTAGAAAAAGACTTCTTAATTCAGCTGGAAGATGAAAAGTGTTGAACAGACTATCACTCCTACCCAACCAAAGGAGAAAGAAAAAAAAAAAAAGCTGAGAAGCTGGGAATTAACGACTCTTCTTGAACCCATGAGAGAATTGGGATTGCAGGGCAAACACAACTATCCTGAAACATAGGGAGAGACAAGTGCTTTCAAAGAAAGATATTGTCAAATTCTTTTTAAGCTAAACAGAAGACCCAGCCAGATATTCTTAATGACCTGCTCAAGGCTGAGTGGGAATGTGAAGTTCCTGGAGGCTGAAGACATGTGTGTGTAGGAAGTCCCACTCTCTCAAAGGATTGTCCTCTAGGAATTCACAGGGAAAGTTGGGGAAGAGCCCACGAAAATTCCCCCGTGATATTGGCTGAAGCAGGGGAAAGCATAGAAGCCACTGCCAACCTACTGCCAGACTCATCATTAGTATCATCTCAGAGGAGTGAGAGCCTTAATATGCAGGGAAAAGGGAACAAAAGTGGAGACAGAGGTTCTTGGGAGAGGGATGGGACTCTATGTAGGCCCAGCAGAACCTCTGGAGAAGGAGCAAGAATGTCACAGCTTGAGAATGTCACAGCTGCAAGACCTAGCTTCACAATGCCTGCCTAAATCTGAGGCTTACTAAGAATATCGGACAACACCTCCTTCCCCTAATCCTCTACCTCTAATCACCCTATCAAGTGTCAAATACAAGTAAGAGTGAATACAACTAGAAGAGCTACAAGCGACAAATTCTCTTTGTCTGTTGCACAAAGGAAAATGCCTAAGCCAGTGGGCAGACCCAAAGCCAGTTAGGAAGTAAGCTTCAAACCCAGGCCAACTCCCGACTAGATTAAAATGAACTCCTGCACTAACAGTTCAGCGGAAGGAAAGGTATGCTCATCCCCAAGCAGAATAACTATTTATCTCAATATCTGTTGTCTTGTATGATATGTCCAACTTTTAACAAAAGACTTACAAGGCATACAAAAAAGGAGGACAAAGCACAGTTTAAAATGACAAAGGAGTTAACAGAACCAGACTCAGATATGACCTACATGTTGAGAACCATCAGATGTGGAATTTAGAATAGCTATGGTTAGTATGTTAAAGGCTCTAGTGGAAAAGGTAGACAACATGAGTGGTCAGGTAGATACTTTGAGCAGAGACATGAAAACTAAAAAGAACAATTCAGTAACAGATGAAGAATACCTTCAACAGATCAACAAAGTAGATTAGATATGGCTGAGGAAAGAGCCAGTGAGCTTGAAAATGTAGATGAGTAGAGATTGCCCAAAGTGAAACACAAAGAGAAAAAAAGAATGCTGAAAAACAGAACAGAGCATCCAAAAGCTGTTGGACAATATCAAATGATATAGCATATGCATAAATGGAATTCAAGAGAACAAAGAAAGAAGAGGGCAGAAAAAATATTTGAAGAAATTAAGACTTTTCCAAAAACCCAGTACCTGTGAACATCGTATTCAAACTTCATGAAGAAAGCCAAAGATAGCAAACATTAAAGACAGAAGGAGGGAAAAATGATGGTATTGCATAAATGTAACAAGGATAATAATTACAGTGGACTTCTCAGTAGAAATCAGGCAAACAAAAAGACATTGGAAAGGTATCTGCAAAGTGCTGAAAAGGAAAAAATACTGACTTAAAAATATATTTCAAAGGTGAAGTGTAGATACCTTCCTGGGACAAAATTTCAAATAAACCTTTCAAATGAAAAAAAGTCTCAGACAAGCAAAAATTAAGGTAACTCATTGCTACAGATGTGCTCTATAAGAAATGGTAAAGGAAGTTCTTGGGTAGAAGAGACATGATCAAAAACTTGGATTTATGCAAAGAATGAAGGATGAAGGCAAAGTGGAATATATTTTTCATATTTTTAATTGCTCTAGAAGCTAACTATTTAAAGCAAAAATTGTAATTCTGTGTTTATCCTATTAATAAAAGTGAAATGCATGATAAAAGTGGTACAAGGAATGGGAGAATTTGGGAATATACAGTTACATTGTGGTGTATGAAGTGGTATAATATTATTCAAAGATAGACTCATTAACCATTAAAACAAATGTTAAAGGGGCACCTGGGTGGCTCAGTCAGTTAAGTGTCTGACTCTTGATTTTGGCTCAGGTCATGATCTCAGGATCGTGAGATTGAGCCCCACATTGGGCTCTGCGCTGGGCATGGAGCCTGTTGAAGATCCTCTCTCTCCCCCTTTCCTTCTGCCCCTCCCCCTCCTCTAAAAAAAGAGATAAAAGAAAAAAAGGTAAATGTTAAAGAGGAGGTATCCATCCTCTATGCAAAAGACATTGAGGCCAGCTCCTTGCTCACCACTGTTCCTTCTTGCGGAGGAACAGGGCTGTCAAGAAATCGTGCTGCAGCCACAGGGCAGTCATGGTTTTGGTTTTTCTTGTTTTTTTTTGTTTTGTTTTGTTTTGTTTTTTTATTTGAGATAGAGCAACAGCAAGAGAGCGAGTGAGAGAGAGAGAGAGAGCATGAGCAGAGGTGTGGGGGGAGACAGAGGGAGAAGCGGGCTCTCCAGGCAGGGAGCCCGATGCAGGGCTCTATCACAGCACCCTAGGATGACGACCAGAGCTGAAGGCAGCCTCTTATCGCCCCGGCAGTCATGGTTTTAAGGATACTGGAAAGACCTGTGGAACCAGAGGTGGTGGTTCACTGAGTTAGAATCACCCTAACCATCCACGATATAAAATCCCTGGAGAAGATGTGTGCTGACTTGACCAGAGGTGCAAAGGAAAAGAACCTTAAAGTGAAAGGACTGGTTTGGCCGCCTACCAAGACTGAGAATCACTGTGAGAACAACCTGTGGCGAGGGATCTAAGACACGGCAGCATTTCCAGATGAAAATCATTGACTTGTACAGCCCCTCGGGAATTGTTAATCGCTTTACTTCTCTGTCAGCACTGAGCCAGGAGTCGAGACGTAAGTCATTGTTGCAGATGCCTAAATTAACTATTTTCATAAATTAATTATCCATTGTTTAAAAAGAGGTGTACATAAGTAAGAGATAAAATGGAATAATAAAGATGCCTAATAATTTAGAGAAGGCAGAAAGTGAACCAAAAAAAAAAAATAAACAAGAAAAAATAGAGCAAATAGGAAAAAGCTGGCAAGATAATAGATTTTAATCCAATCACAATAATAATCACTTTAATATACCAGTTAAAAGGCAAGGATTGTTAAATTGGATACAGAAACAAGACTCAGTTATATGCTGCCTATAGGAGACTCACTTTAAATATAGACATAGATAGGTTAAAAAGAAAAGCATATACCATGCACAGTGTCACCCGTCTCTCTGACAAAAAAACCAAAGCTGGAGTAGCTATATTAAATTCAGTCAAAGCAGACTTCAGAACAAGAAATTTTATCAGACATAAGGTAGAACATTACATAATGATAAAGGGGTGAATTCTCCAAGTGCACCTACCAGTCCTAAAGGTGTACCTCCTAATAGCAGTGCTTCCCAGTACCTGAGGCAAAATCTGATGAATCTGAGAGAATAGACAAATCCACAAGCATCATTGGTGACTCCAACACTCTTTTATACTTATGGTTGGAACAAATCATCAAAAAACAAACAAACAAAAAACCAGTAAGGATATAAATAATCTGAACAACACTATCAATCAAGTTGACCTAATTGACATTTATCACTTCACCAAAGAACTTCGGAATACATGTTTTTGTTATGTGCACGTGGAACATTCACCAACATAGACCATATTCTGGGCCACAAAATAAACTTGATCAAATTTAAAAGAATAGACATGATCCCAAATATGTTCTCAGATCCTTACAGAATTATATCAGAAATCACTAAAAGAAAGATAGCTGGAAGATCCCAGATATTTGGAAATTAAACAATGTATTTCTAAATAACCCATGAAGCTGAAAGGAAATATCAGGGGAATTTTAAAATATTTTGAACTATCAACAATAGGAAAGTAAGCAACCCAATTAAAACAGGGCAAGTGATCTTAACAGAAATCTCACCAAAGAAATATCCAGATGCAAATAAGCATACGAAAAGATGCTCAATATCATTTGTCACGGGAAAATTTCACATTAAAGCAACATTGAGATGCCACTACACACCTATTAGAGTGGCTAAAATAAAAATAATAATAAAACCTGACAATGCTAATTTCTGGCAAAGATGTATAACAACAGGAACTCTCATTGCTTGTGGAAATGAAAAATGATACAGCTCCTTTAAAAGACAGTTTGGAGATTTCTTACAAAGCTAAACAACCCTTATCATAGAATTCCCAAATCATACTCCTAGGTATCTATCCAACTGATTTTAAAACATGTCCACATAAAAGCTACACATGAATGTTTGTAACAGCAATTATAATTGCTCCAAACTGGAATCAACCAAAATGTCCTATATTAAGTAAGCAGATAAACAAATTTTGGTACATCCGTAAAATTGAATATTATTCAGCAATAAAAATAAGTGAACTATCAAGCCACACACACACAAAAAGCTTAAATGGATATTGGTAAGTGAAAGACGTCAGTTTGAAAAGGCTATATGTTATACGATTGCAGTTATATGACATTCTGGAAAAGTCAAAACTATAGGAACAATAAAATAATTAGTCCAGGAGTTCAGGGATGAATGGGTGAAGCATTTTTAGGACAGCAAAATTATTCTTCATTCCACTGTGGATCTTGTGGTAGATACAAGACATTATGTATCCATCAAGTGCATAGAACTTTACAGCACAAAAAGTGAAGTTAAATGTATGCAAAGTTATAAAAAAATCTTATAGGAGGTTGTGGGAACCCAGGATGGAATGCAGAATGTGACAAGACAATCCAACTGTACGACAAATTTGTGAAGGGGGAAAAGTGTGTAGGGGGAAAAGATACTGAACTACATAATTTTGGAAATGAGTGGTATCTGTCAGATTGTACTCTAGTTGATAAAGTTGTTGACCATGGGTATATGGTTTAATAATTCTGATACCACCATAATGTATACTGGAATTGAACAACTAAGTAAATGGATGGCAGTGGTGGGAGATAGGTTTTTCACTGCTGACAAGGAAGTTTAGAGAAATAGGCTGAAGTGATCCATGGGGTATAGATTAGAGTTGGAGACATCAGTATGACCTTATGTTAGCTCAGTATACATACAGATGATTACATATAGAAATACACACACAGGTTAGGATACACACATATATTTTCTTTCTCTGTTAGCTGAGGGCCTGACACAATGAAAACCCAGGTAGCAACAAATACACCTACTCTCCAGATCTGGGTTTGTAAAATCATTCTCCATTAAAAGGAACAGGGCTCCTTAGAGAAATGGCTGATTCTAGGGTTGAACAGGAAAAATAGAAGATGAGTCTGGAGCATCTTATAGTGGCATAAAATAAAAAATTATAAAGCCAACAATGATGGTATATGTGAAAGAGACCCAAAAGTCAAACGAAAGAGCTCCAAATGGCCAAAGCAATTTAGCCAACAGAATAAATTATATTGGATTATAACTCAAAATGTAAAATAAATATTCATGAGTCACACTGATAAATAAATGAATGAGTGAACAAATGAATAAATAAATAGAGAAGAATAGACAAAGCCTCATACAGAAGAATTCCAAATAATTTGTGGAGATATTCCACTCTCAAGGAGATGATGCATAACTTTCCACTCCCTAAGCATGGGCTTTATAAACATAGTGACTTTCTTCCAAAATGTACAGTATGGAGAGGAGAGAAAAGTGTAATTTTTCTGTGGAAACACATGACAAACACTACCTCAACCAGGTGATCAAGATTAATATCAACAGGGATGAGTCATATTGATATTATAAACCCTTTATAAGATACAATGAAAATTTTACTTTAACCTGTGGTCTTCCTCCCCAAAACATATAATGCCAGAGAAAAACATTGGACAAATACCAACTAAGGGGCATTCTATAAAATACCTGATTAGCAATCCTTGAAACCGTCAAGGTCATCAAAAACACAGACTCTAAGGAACTGTCACAGCCAAAGAGAATCTAAGGTGCTATTGCTACTAAGTATAATATGGTATACTTACTGGGATTCTAGAACAAAAAAAGAACATTGGGTAGGAACTAAAAAAATCTGAATGAAGTATGGACTCTAGTTAATAATTATGTATCAATATTGGTTCATTGATTATAACAAACGTACCACACTAATATATTAATAATATGGGATACTGGGCGTGGGGTATATGAGAACTGTTTGCATTATTTTTATCATTTTCTAGAAACTTAAAACAATTCTAAAATACTTTTTTGGAACTGAATGATAATGAAAATACAACATATCAAAAGTTGTGGGATGCCCCCTAAAGCAGTGCTTAGAGGGAATTTTATAGCATTAAATACTTAGTTTGGAATGGAAGAAATATTGCCAATTAACAACCTGAGTTTCTGGCTTAGGGAACTAGAGAAAGACAAATTAAGCCCACAAGCTAAGGAAATACTAAAAATAAGAGGAGAAATCAATTAAGTTGGAAACAGAAAAAGATAAAGAAAATCAATGGTGCTTGATGCTGATCCACTGAAGAGATCCTAAAATTGATATCCTTCTAGACAGACTGACCAAGAAAAAAAAGAAGACAGAAATTACCAATATCAGGAAGAAAATGAGAGAGATCACTAATGGTCCCACAGACGTTAAAATATAATAAGTCATATGTGAACAACTTTAAGTTTATAAATTTAACAATTTAGATGTAATTGACCAATTCCTTGAAGACACCAACTATTAAAACTCACTCAAGAAGCAGAGATAACTTGAATAATCTCATATCTATGAAAGAAATTGAATTTGTAGTTAAAATCCTTCCAAAAAAGAAAACTCCAGGCTCAGATAGTTTCCCTGGCAAATTCTACCAAATATTCAAGGAAGAAATATTACCAAGTCCTCAAAATTTCTTCCAGGAAATAGAAGGACACTTACTAATTCATTCTACAAGGCCAGCATTACTCTAATACCAAAGCTAAAGAAAGAAATTATAGAACAGTATCTCATTAATATAGACCAGAATTTCTCAATAAGATATTTTAAAATTGCATCCAGCAATATATAAAAAATACAACATATCATGATCAAATGAGGTTCGTCCCAAGAATGCAAGGCTAGTTTAACATGTGATAACCAGTTAATATAATTTGATGCATTCACAGACTATATAGGAAATACCATATGATCATCTCAATAGATGCAACAAAATCATCTAATAATTTCTACATTCTTTCATGATAACAACATTTAGCAAACTGGGAATAGAAAGGAATTTCCTTGACCTAATAAAGCGCATCTACAAAAGAAAACCAAAAACACAAAAAAACCCAAACCAAAAACCCAAATCTACCTGTTTATACCATATTGAATGATGAGAAATCAAATTTTTCCCCTAAGATCAAGAAAGGCAAGTATGTCTCATCACTCCTATTCAATATTATTTGGAAGACCTAACCAAGTACAATAACACAAGAAAAAGAAATATAGTGGATACAGGTTAGAAAAGAAAAAACTGTCTCATTTCATAGACAATGTGTCTATGTAGAAAAACCAAGAATCTATACGTAAGTTCCTAGAACTAATAACAAAAGTTAGCAAGTTTGCAAGAGAAACACTCAAGATAAAACAGTCAATTGTATTCCTATTTATCAGCAATAAAAAAGGGGTGAAACTATTGATTCAACTATTAAACTGTTGACTTACTTTACAACATGGAGGACTCTTACTTGCATTTTGTCAAATGAAAAAAGCCAGACCCAAAAGGCTATTTCATGATTACATATATATGACACTCTGGGAAAGGGAAAAGTATTGGAATTGAAAGCAGATCAGTGGTTGTCATAGCTTGAGGAGGGAGTAGGGGTTCACTACTAAGTGTAAAAAAAATTTAACTAGGATGTTGGGGGATCTCAGGTTGGGATGAAGACTGAAATTATAACTGTATTACAAATGTATGACATTACCTCACTGAAAGTGGTAGGGAGAAGGGAACGGACCTAAATGACTTTGGAAACAAGGTTTGCCTGGATAGTGTAAGGACAAAGACAATAAAGAACTGTCATAGAAATTATATTCTAGTTGGTAAATTAGAGTTTCATGGGGTTAGCAATTCTGAAACTACCTTATATGTACATGAGGGTTGATCAAATAAGTAAATTAACTGTATATAATGGGAACCAGGTTTCTCACTGTCAGAGAAAGAAGTTAAAAAAACAGGGGTGAGAAGGCTAACTTTGTTCCCTGAAAGGGCCTAGAAACAGTGACACCCTAGTAGCCATGGGCACATCCAGTGTCCAGATCTAGGTTTCTAAATACCACTCTGCAAAAGCAAAAAAACAAACCCAAAAAACAAATGCAAACAACAACAACAAAACTGTTGTTGGAAAATGACAGTTTCCAGGGCTGTATTATAAGGTTGATGATATGATGCAATGAGAAGTGTATTGACCTCTGTGGTATTCTTCCCCCAACTCTATCTTCATTGTCCAATCATGAGAAAACATCAGGCCAACACAGATTGAGGGTCAGTCTACTAAAATCTCCGACCAACGCACTGCCAAATTTTGTCAAGATCATGAAAGAAAAGGGAAAGATTCAGTCACTGATAAGGAGAAATGATGAATAAATGCAGCTGCGCTAGGGGAGCCTGGATGGTTCGGCTGGTTAAACGTCAGACTCAGTTTTGGCTCAGGTCATGGTCTCAGGGTGGTGAGTTGGAGCCCCACGTCAGGCTCTGTGCTCAGCAGAGAGTCTGCTTCTCTCCTTCTCCCTCTGCCCCTCTCCCCAGCCGCCCCGCCTCTCTCAAGCAAACAAACAAACAAACAAATAAATAACTGTATCTTTAAAAAAATTCAACTTGCTCTACTGGGTGGATCCTGGAGTAGAAAAGGGACTTTAGTGGAAAAACTGGTGAAATGTTTTAATAAATGTACTATACTTTCGTAAAATGTTAACCTTAGGGGAAGCTGGGTGAGGAATATACAGAAATGTTCTGCACTATCTTTGCAAGTTCCTGTAAAACTAAAATTATTTAAAAGCAAAAAATAAAATGAAAAGCATGTTGTAAAATGTTTTTATATAACTTGTGAAGCTGTTTGATAGTTCTTTGATCTAAACAAAGAAACTTACAAATTAGTATAGCCACCTTTTTTAAGGACAATAGAGTGATAAAATAATTCTGGTGTAATATCCTGTATGCTACAAATACATGTAGGTTTATCCATCCCACAATTGTTTAAATAATATCTAGTCTTTTTATTCCTTCTAATAATGCAATCTCTAGGGTTGCACTATCTAGCAAAACTCTGCAGGGATGGAAATGTTTTATACCTATGCTGTCCGGTATGGTAGCCACTAGCCACATACTATTGAACACTTGAAATGTGGCTAGTGTGACTGAGAAGCTGAAATTTTGATGTAATTTACCTTTAACTTTAAATTTAAGTAGCCACATGTTGCTAGTGACCATCATACTGAACAACGCAACTCTAGATAACAAGCCCCTTGAGACAGCAATTTGTCTTACTCAGTTTTTATCCCTCATTGTCCAAGCAGGACTGGAGATATCGTGGTAAATAAAACTGACATCGCCAGGTTTGGGAGGTTCTGGTCTAGTGCAGGGTGGGTTTTCAACCTGCATGCACATGAGAGTCACGTGGAGGGGACTTTCAGTGAAGTTTAATTTTGTGATCTCCACCCAGATAATGAAGTCAGAATCACCTGGGGAGTAGGGGGGGCAGTCAGGAGTAGCAAAGAGATGTCCAAATAGAAGTATTTATCTTAAAAGATGCCAGGTGATTCCAATACAGCCAGGGTTGAGAAATTCTGTTTTCAGTAAAGAAAGAATATATAACACAATGATGTAAAATGGATTTAGATTCCTTATCTTCTGCAAAGTTCAAGCTTCCTCGCATTATCTAATAGAAATGCGAAGTAAATTATATATTATGCATATAATTTAACCAAGTAACTGCCAAGTAGTGCTTTAGGAAAAAGAGACATTGTATCATTCTTTAGGCTATTATAATTTATGAAAAAATTTTGTCTCACGGGTTTAGGCAATAAAAATTTTATATATATATATATAAAATCAAGGAGAATAAGATACCTTGAACATAGATCTCTGCAGTTCAGAAAAACCAAAAGTTAGATCACAAATTATAGATTTCACTGTTTGTTATAGTAGAAAGTGGTTAAAGAGAATCATTGCTAAAATTTTTTTTCTGGTCTATACAGTGCCTAGAGATTAAGTAGATTTATTACCTGGGCTCTAAATGGTGAATGAGCATATGATATGAAAGGTTTGCACCAAGCTAGGGTAAAAGCTAGGGAGGTGACCACGATTATGCTCTCACTCCCTATGGATTTGTTCTTTCACATTCCTGGATCTTTGCATTTAATTTGGTGTGTAGGTTGGAAGATTATGTTTAAACCATTAGGGGAATTTTAACTGGAGAAAGGTGAGAGCTGAGGGGTAATTGTTACTGGATGACAGTATAAGGTGCTATCAAACATTCAGCTTCAACTTGGATAATCATTTATCTTCTCTGCATCTAGAATGTCAGCCATAATCATAATCAATTGTGTGTTCCTTTCCTGTTGACTTTTTTCCTTTTTTTTTTTCTAACAGAGTGACTGGGGTTTTTT
Source organism: Zalophus californianus (assembly GCF_009762305.2). Classification (NCBI taxonomy): domain Eukaryota; kingdom Metazoa; phylum Chordata; class Mammalia; order Carnivora; family Otariidae; genus Zalophus; species Zalophus californianus. Next base: position 131,056,876 of record NC_045598.1, read on the forward strand.
TGGGGGGGGAGCACTGAGAGGCATAAAAACCCCATTAGTCACAGAGAATTATTTGTTGTATAGAATTACTTATTACTGATGGTGAACAGTTTTTATGGGCCATTTACTAAGACTTGGAAATGATTTACCTAGTGTAGTGAGAAGAACATGGACATTGTACAGACAGACCTGGTTTTGAATCTCAGCTCTCTGACTTACTACCTATATCATCGTTGGCAAGTTTACCTCTATGAGTCTCAGTTTCTTCTTCTGTGTAATGGGGATAATACCGATCTCAGTAGAGCTGATGTAAAGATTAAATGAGCTAATATTGTCACACTTCTCTCTACCAGATCCTTCCCCTTCCTCCCTCTGGCTCTCAGGGGTCCTGCCCTGGTCCCCACCATGTATGTTCTGCAACCTTGCTTTCACCCCACTATTATTACCTCCCCTGTGGTCTTTCAGTTGCCTTCAGGTTTCAGCTCACTACTATAACTACTCCTTCTGCCCCACCCCCTCCTCTAATATTTACTGAGTACAGTGTTAAACTCTTTAGATACGTGTCTACTTAATTAAGAGTAACATAATTGGGGCACCTGGGTGACTCAGTCGTTAAGCCTCTGACTCTTGGTTTCAGCTCAGCTCGTGGTCTCAAGGTCGTGGGCTCCGTGCTCAGCATGGAGTCGGCTTCGGATTCTCTCTCTCTCTGTGTCTCTCTCCCTCTACCCCTCCACCACCCCTGCTTGATCTCTCTCTCTCTCAAATAAAAAATAAATAATCTTTTAAAAAAGAGTAACATAATGTCCACTTAATCTTTACAACAGTGTTATCCCTATTTTCCAGACGAGGCGACTGAGCCTGAGAGAGATGATAACCAGGACACATAACTAGGTCATGTGACACAACCAATCCATTCTCTTGGTTGGCTCCAAGCTGCCCACAGATCCCAATAACCACCTCTTAGGAAAGAATACAATATCCACAACTAGGTCCCAACTTTATCTCATTGTCACTATGCTCTAAGCTCCAGCCACGCTCAGGGCTGTCCCCTAAGTAATCCATATTCTTCCTTGCGTCCTCCCTTTCCGCATGCTGTTCCTGCAGTGCTATTCTTTTCCTTTCCATCTAGTAAGCTTCGGCTCCTGCTTCATAGTCTGGTAAAGGTGTCAAACCCTTTGAGTCCTTCTCTGCTTACACTTACACGACCTCTAGTTTTCATAGCCTGTTGCACAGACCTGTAACTATAGGACTTTTCACACTCTTTGGAAATTAGTCATTCATCTGTCTCCTTCACTCCACTATGATTATTCCTCAACTGCTAGTGGGGAGAAGAATTTTTGCCATGTCGTTGGTGTTTAATAATGGTGTGTGTTTAATTGAAATTTCTATTAAGATTAAATAATTTAGATGATTTTAGATTCACATGCAGTGACCCTTGTATACGTTGCCCATTTTTGTCCTATGGTAACATTCTGTAAAACTATAGAATAACATCAAGACCAGGATATTGACACTGATAAAATTTACCAATTTTATTCAAATTTTCCCAGTTTTACCTGGACTCATTTGTATGTTCGTGTATGTGTGTATGTGTGTATTAAGATTACATAAAAATTATCACCTGTGGAGGTTTGTGTATCCACAACCATAATCAAAATACTGGACAGCTCCACTATCTCAGAGATCCCTTTTGTGTCTTTTTATGGCCACATCTACATCCCTCCACCCCTCCCTCATTCCCCACTGAATTCCTAGCCTCTGGCAACCATGTATCTGTCTTCCATTTCTAAAACTTTTTTATTTCAAAATGTTACATAAATGAAATTACTACTCTTTTGGCATTGGCTATTTTTAGTTCAGTGTAACTGCCTGAAGATTCATCCAAATTATTGCATATATTAATATTTCATTCCTTTGTATTGCTCAGCAGTATTCTATGGCACATATATACCCCAGTTTGCTTAACCATTCACCTTGTAAGGACATCTGGGCTGATTCCAGTTTGGGGTTATTATGAATAAAGCTGCTATGAATATTCATGTTCAGATTTTCAGGTTGCCACAAATTTCAATTTCTCCGATATAGATATCCAAGAGTGCAAATGCTGGGTCACATGGTAATTACATGTCTGGCTTTATAAGACACTGCTGAATTGTTTTCCTGAGTGGTTTATGTCTTCTTCCCACCGCCTTATATTTCCACCGGTCATGTATGAGCAGCCCAATTTCTTTGTATCCCACCCAGCATTTGATACTAGCATTATTTTTTATTTGGGTCACTCTGATCTTCTCTCTCTCTCTCTTCCTCCCGCTTTTCTCCCTCTCTCTTTCCCTTCTTTCCTCCTCCACTCCTTTCTTTCCTTCATTCTGAGACTTACCCCTGCTTTGTTGGATGAAGTCTTCGGTGAGGGTGTTTTAAGGGAGGTGCCCACTTCTCTCCTTAGATACTTATTTTCCTGCTTCCTGTGCATAGTCAAGTAGCACGCATGGAGGGAAAGCAGGGGTCTTTAATTGTGGGGTGGGGTGCTGGCCCCTCTTCCTGCTCTGGCTTCCCTTTTCAGCCCCCATGGTTCCTTCTTATTCCCAAGCTTGGTTTCCAAATGCCCTTCTAGGAGACTTTCAATATGGTTTTCACAAATTAACCTTCACTTTCATTAGCCAGGTATCTGTTGTTTACACTTAGAATTCTAGCTGATATCATATGCTTTTTAAAATTTAAATGGGTTTAATCACTATTCGTAATTGAATATTCAACATATATTGCAGTGTCTATTCTTAGTGATTATATAAACATGCAGAACTCTTATGTGATATGGATGAGTGCTAAGTATAAAAGAAAAATTATGTAGGGACAGAGGGAGAGCAGTTCTATTTACCTGGGCAGAGATGGGGAAACACAATCAAGAAAAGCTTTGTGGAGGCTACAGAATTTTACTTAGGTCTTAGAAAGCAAATAACATTTGGGCAAGTTATAATCCAAACTGAACAGCCATTTTCTAAATCTTGCTTTCGTGCTTCTCCAAATAGGCCACATAATATTCATTGAATATCTTCTCTGCATTTTCACTACCTATGTATTTACCCATTCTAAGTAGATGGAATATAGATCCTGTACTCTAATGCAGTCTGCTTACCTTAGATTGCTATACACATATGTGTATCTGTGTCTGCCCTGAAAGAGAATCATGGCAATTGTAACTGAATGGTGAGGGGAAGAGAATGCAATCTGACATGTGGTTCTAGCTTCTTTACAACATGATGCTCATGGTTTTATTTTTTTGTTTTTTTTTTTTTTTAGTTTTTCCTAAAAACATCCAGTTGAAACGAGATGGAGATATCAATTTTAGGAATTCCTGCTAGCAGGAATTGCATCACGCCCAGGGGCTATCCACCTATGCTATGCAATATCAATGAAAGGAGCATGAAGTAAACATGTAAAGAACTTTTTCTTGTGTTACAGACATAGTTTAGCATGTTTATTATAACTACTGAAGCCAGAGAATGGATTTGTACATGGAATGTTATGACCTCACTGGATATTGTATTTCACTTAGCTCTGGAAGCAATGAAATCTGTATCAAGTCATAAATTACGTAAGAGACGCAAAAGCAGCATCTGAAATATAGTTAATAGATCAAAAAGAACTGATTTGAACTTATACTAAGGAATTAATTTATGACATTGTTGAGATGAGCAACATGAATCACAAAACAATGATAAATTCTGAAAACATACATCACCACCCACAGTTTTTCATGATGACATATGTCACTCCCATAAAAGAGTATAAAAAACTTATATGCACACTTTAGAGAACAGTAAAATAAATAGCCCTATTCCCAACACCCAGTTTAAGAAATAGAATTCTCTCAATATCTTCACAGTCCCCATTTTCCTCAAACCACCCCCTGATGGTTGTGGTTGTGGTTGCGAGCCTAAATTTTGTGTTCATCGTTCTCCTGCATTTCCTGATGATTGTATGACGTATGTATGCATCCACACACAATAATATTTTTTAAATTTTGCATGCTACCAAGGCATATATAAATGGAATCTAAGATATGTGTTCTTCTGTGATTTGCTTATTTTCTATCAATGTTACATTGAACATTTAATCATGTTGATGCCTGAGCTGCCCTTATTCCTTTTATTGCTATGTAGTGTTTATTTGTAATAGCGTCCCACAGACAGTTCTATCCAGCCTAATTGTCATGAACATATATCTCAGGGGCCACTCTTAGTGGATGTAAGCCTATAGATTGAAATCACTCTGAAGTACTGTCTTTCCATTGTAAATATGAGCTGAGATACAAGACTTTCTCTAGAATAGTATTTTATAAGTCTTTTTCTCCATGACCTCAGTAAGACATAAATTGGTTTTGCCAAAGTTTTACAAAACAATACTTTGATTACGAGGGATGCTTTTTGATATTTTCTATTCTGTTCTCTTCTATACCATTTCATTTTATTATAAAAATTCTGGTTATGTCCTCCTATATCAAACTCTAGAGCTACTAATGGGTCACAGTCAGTCAGCCTCGGTTTTTAAAATATGGCACCGGCCCCAGGGAAGGGCTTGCTGGATTGCAGAACCTGTCCCAGCTTTATTGGACAACCCCAAATTGATTTCCAATCAGCTGAATTAAGTCACTTCCCCAACAGCAGCAGCACATGTGTCTTCATTCTACCACTTTGTTAACATTTGATATTGTCAGAGTTTTACATCGTCCGGTTTACTACACTCCATGTTTTTTTGAATAAAAGAAAATTGAACAGGAACCCAATTTTTTTAAAGCTCACCACCAATCATCCAAATTAGAGCAAACCTACTCTGTCAATAAAAAGTTACACATTAAGAAGAAATCAGAAGTTTCCATTTGTGGACATTCTAGTATATGAGATTTTTTTTAGAAAAAAAAAAAAGTGACATATGCTAAGTGATTACACTAAACAGCAAACCAGAATCAGCCAGTCAGATCCTAAACTGGCTCTTTTGGTGGCTGAAATTGTCCAGATCAATAGTCAACTATGAAAAACAGTAAGCGGTAGCTGTAAAAAATCTACTTTGGGTTTTAATCTGAGTCAACAGAAATTTTAGCAAGACCAATAAACAAATGAAATATGGCTTTCAGAGCTCAAGTCTGCAACGTGTTGTCTTTCTGCCATTTCTGTTTAAACTTGGACAAATCTGTAATTCCTCAACTTTCCCACTGTCTTCAATGAATGATAGGGAAGAGATTAGAATAATCTTCTTTCACTCTTACTTCTAAACACCTGAGATAAATTCCTGATGAACATGTCACTGGCTAGTGGTAAATTAGGGGCCTGGGAGGCACAGGGACTTGTACTCTATGACTTGTGCCTCTAACTTGCATGTGGAAGGTTTGGGAGTGTAGGATTTCTAAGTTTCCATGCACACAATCCTTCAGAGGCTTGCAACATCCCCAAGCCCTCAGCCATTCCCAGTGCTGAGGCAAATTAGCAAGACCAAGGAAGTCAGTTAAGTTATCTTCTTGTAGACAGGCAGCAAATTTATTTATGGCAAAATCTTTGGCCTCTTGCCAACATAAAACATGTTCACACAAAACAGGCTGGGGAGGGGAGGCAGAGAAAGGAAAACAGCAAAGTATCATGAGGTTCTGAAAGGTACAGCATCTGTAGGAATTTTAAGAGAGCTATTTGAGGGGAGGTTTCCTATTTTGGCTTAAAAAAAAAGATGTATCCTAATGTTAGGTAGATCGTTCTGCTCCTGGAAAATGATATTTCATAGGATTTTAATAACTATGTTCCATTTTGCAGAATAGCACATAAGATCCATCAGAGGGGAGTAACACCGGTAGGAGATAAGACAGGAAGTTTTTGTCCTGGTTCTGGTGCCAATTTGGCGATTAAAAACAAAAGAATTTCCATTTGGAACTTGCCAAGACATTTTTAGAACGGTAAAGTTTCATCTATATTCACAGATTAAATGCAATCCACAGCACCTTTTGCCGTTTAACTCCCAGATTGTTTCCTTATTTCAAAAAAAAAAAAAAAAATACCAGGGCACCTGGGTGGCTCAGTCGGTTAAACATCTGCCTTTGGCTCAGATCATGATCTCAGGGTCCTGGAATCAATCCCTGAATTGGGCTCCCTGTTCAGTGAGGAGCCGGCTGCTCCCTCTTCCTGTGCCCCTCCCCCTCCTTATGCTACCTCTCTCTCAAATAAATAAATAAATAAATAAATAAATAGATAAATAAATAAAATCTTCAAAAAAAAAAATACTGGTCACTAATAACAGGACTCTCCATGCAGAGTATTTTCTGTTAGTTAACTATGAGTTCTTAGAACTTATGTTTTATTTATTTATTTTTATTTATTTATTTTGATGTACACTCATGCAAACCGGGGAAGAGAGGCAGAAGGAGAGGGAGAGAGAGAATTTTAAGCAGGCTCCATGCCCAGCACGGAGCCCAACCAGGGCCTCTATCTCAGGACCCTGCAATCGTGACCTGAGCCAAAATCAAGTTAGACGCTTTACCAGCAGAGCCACCCAGGCACTCCCAAACTTACGGTTTTAATAAAATTATTTGAGTATTCACATTTATGCTTTAAAGAAATAGCTTTATTTAAATGTGAGTTGAAAGGCTGAAGAAAACAAATAAATTTTACAGACATTTTTAGGTTTAACACAGATTAATATTCAAGTAATAACGTTCATTTATCTTTCATTCATTCATTCAACACCATGCCAGACACATAGCCGACATTTACAAAGGACTTTATACTTTGCAGAGTATTCCCATGCATCATTTCATGGAAGTCCAACAGAACTCTGAGAATGTCTTAGTGGGTCCATTCAGACTGGGAATGATGATGTTGTTGGGCTGCTGGAGACCCCCCACCCCCACCAGGCTGAACCTGACGGTGTGCTCCAGGGTGCAGCTAGGCAGGCAAAGAGGGTATCCAAAGACATTGGGACCTTGATCACAATTTACCTTTTCCTCCCATTTTTTACCCTGGGCCAGTCCTAATGCTTTGGATGACAAGATTGAGACAAAGAAACAGTGAAGTGCTAGTCATTTCCTGTGCCACCTGAATGCTATAGCAAAGCCAGGAGGAGCTGCTTACAGAAATTTTTCCTTTGGAACTTCACATGTGGCAAAACCTAGGTGGAGGAAACATTTTTGCTAACTATCTATTCCCTGGTCCAGGAAAACCCAGGTGATAATTTTTGTATTGACCAAGCTGCTTTATTAGTGTTACTGTTTTCTTTGCAATACTTGTAAGACTCCTGATTATTTTATGCTATTTTAGCTGCTACACGAAGTAAAAAATTTCCCAAATGGGTGATAACAAGTTGAAAACACTCCTAAATAATTATGGCAAGGAGTGATTCTTATATCTACTCACAAGTTACCCAGAACAGCTGGAGGCTGTGCCTAAGTCCTAAAAAGCCGATAAAATCATCTACAGGCAAACCACTCAGCTAATGATGTGCACTGAGGAATTGCTTAATAAACTTTGCAGTTTATTATTGTGAAGACAAGCTAGCTTTATGCCTTTAGCTTTTGTCCGCAAGTGTATGTTTGATAATAATTTGCATGTATTAGTAGACTACATGGAAACGGTTGCCATGTCTTTTGCCCTCTGTGCTCCCGGGGGTACTAATGGGCACAGACACTCTCGCAAAGCAAGGAGGGAAGGAGGAAAGAGTTGGCCACGGTTAGAACAAGTAGTGGAATCCGTGTCCCCCCGAAGAAGTTTGTATGGGCACATGCGCCTTGGGTTAAGAAAACACCAAGTAAGTTTCAGCTGCTTAAGGGTCTGCGTCTTGTTAGAAAGTGGGAAAGTGGTTGACCAAGGGCTTGCCTCGTGTCAAATGCTAAAGACACGAGGAATTACAAGAAAGCTTGGTTGCTCTCAAGATTCAGTGCGTAGAGTTGGGTCTCAGCAACTGGGAAGCTGAACCCAGGAGCCAGTGCCCTCAAAGTCTCACCTGCCTAGTGGGGAAAAGTAATAAGCCCAAGGAGGACAGCCTAGGAGGGAGGGTAAGGCAGGTTGCGGTTGTCTTCGCGCTTCAAATTCACGCCTGCACAGACCATGATTCGGTTAACCCACCATCCATTCTCGCTTACCTACTTCTACTAGGGCAGATGGGAGAGTCAGGTGCTTGCTTTCCCAGGCTCCTCTCCCCTGCAGCTTGGGGCAGACAGGAGATACAAGCAGAAGACTGCAGTGGGGTGGTCAGTGGAGGTGTGGAGTAGGTTTCTGGAAAAACATTTGCTTTCCCAATAAAAGGGACAGATGCTCTTCTTTGCTCCTTCCCCCTTCTTTTCATCTATCTCAAGTGGGGATGTGTTGCCAGAATCTGGGGGCAACTGTCTTAATAAAGGAGGGAAAGGACTTTGGGGTCACTGTCCCTGACGTTGTTGAGCTGCTAAGCTAACACCAGCATTTGCCTACCTGTGGAATTCTTGTATGAGAAAAAGAAAGCCCTATTTGCTGAGGCCACAGTAAAACTTTTTTGATACTTGCTGTTGAAACATTCCTTACTGTATGACACATACATCACGTGAGTTTTCTCTTGATTAAAACTTCTCATATAACTGTGCGGTGAATGTTGTCCTGTATCTCAGAGTTTTCTGGGCAGAGTAGGGAAGGCAGCACCCATGTCTCTTGACAAAATTCCATGAAACCACCTGGATGAATTCATAAGCTACTGCTTGCACAGATGAGCTACACATCTAATGATAGATTATCCAAAATGGAACCTACTGACCCACTGTCAATTTTTTTGAATTAATATTCCAATAATTTGATAAATTTATGATTCCTTCACTATAATGGCATTCCCATGCCTGCGGTTTGGGTGTAGTCTGTGACCCTGGTACTAGGTACTATTGAAGCCAGCAGAACCTTTAAGATGAGGTCAGTGGTCCATGAGGACACCATGGGAGAAGAACATAGAGAACAAAGTCTGTAAGAACAAGAGCGAGAGCAAGGAAGAGAGTTGTGGGAGCAGTGGAACACAGGTTCAGAGAAAAATTATGTTCTATTGTGTTTCCACTCAGTATTTCTGGAATGTTTTAAATGAGATAGCATTATTAATTTCAAAACAACAACTGCCTCTCTGTTATTCTTGATTTATTTTAGGATCAAAGCCCCAAATTTACCCCAAGGGAAACTTTTCTTCTGAAATTTGCATATCGTGCCCTCTCATGCTCAGAAAAGATTAGAAACCTACTAGAAATGTCTCATCTTAGGAGTTTTGCGGTTCTATTTTCAAACAGAAGTGTTGGGGATAAAGTTGGATGCACTATACCTTGAGAGGAGGGGTGGTATCTATTGAATTTTACATTTGGCTAAGTGTGATGAAAACAAAGTAAAACAGGTGCCCTTCATTTTTTTTAAAGATTTATTTACTGGAGAGAGAGAGAGAGAGAGAGAGAGAGAGAGAGTGAGCACGAGTGCCAGCATGAGCAGGGAGGAGCAGGGGGAGAGAGAATCTTAAGCAGGCTCCACACCCGAGGTGATGGGGGGCCCATTGCACATCCTGAGTCCCACAACCCTGAGATCATGACCTGAGCTGAAATCAGGAGTCAGAATCTTAACCGACTGAACCACCCAGGCGCCCCAAACAGGTGCCCTTCAAATGAAACTCTGAAATCTGCAAAGATTTTCCATTCAGCTTAACTGTAATGTGTCTTTCTGGTGTCAAATTTGCCAAGAGTTTAGAAATTGAGTTCTCCCTTATGTGGAGTATTGTAAAGGGAAATGATACAGAGGCCAAACATGAATAAGGTTTGAGAGTTAAAACTCACTGTGTCTTCTAAAACTATATTATTTCTGGTCTTGTTTTCCCCTGTAAAGTCAAATAAATCTTCAAAACTCATCACATTTCAAACACAATACTTTTTCATGTCCATGAAATGATTTTCTGAAGCTCTCAAGTATCCCTGCTCAAAGCATGTGCCTTTTATGTCTGTATAGTGCTTACCAAGAACTTTATTAGTTATGCCTCCTGAGAATTCCAGGACTGAACTCCTATCCATATTGTTAACCTGGTTAGTTACTTAAGAAGACCAGCAAAGACTTAGCCAGAGGCCTCCTCTGAGAGCTCTTGGAATGGTGATTGTGGCAAATGGCTGAATCATTCTGTACTATGTGTATGTTTTTGAAGGGTACTTTAAAGATATTTTAAAATGAAAAAGGAAGTGGCTTCTTAGCTGTATTGCCACTTCAAGGTATATCTTCCTATAATATCTCATATATATTTTATAGTTTACTTCCTGGGGCGCTTGGGTGGCTTAGTCAGTTAAGCATCTGCCTTCAGTCAGGCCATGATCTCAGGGTCCTGGGATCGAGCCCCGCATCAGGCTCCCTGCTCAGGGGGAAGCCTGCTTCTCCCTCCCCCTCTGCCTGCTGCTCCCCCTGCTTGTACCCTCTCTTCTCTCTCTCTCTCCCTCAAATAAATAAAATCTTAAAATAATAATAATTGACTTCCTAATTTAGAATTGATACTGACTTTTTTTTTTTTTGTATACAAGTTGGAGTCGGCAACATGTCTGGAAGAAAATCTCTGATATAGTCACATATAATACCGGTTCCTGAAACAGTGCTCCAATTCCACCTAGGTCTAGAAGTGAAGCACTCTCATGGGCTTCCTTATCCAGAAAACTGAAAATGTTCTGTTGACTAGGGATTTTGGCCTACCATTGATACTTCGTGTAAGAGCCTTGCTAAATACAACTGACTTATTTCTCCAAAGCTGACTGGGAGCAAGAGAGGAGGGGCTTTCACCAAAAGCCAGTGATTCTCACCTCTGGCGCCCTAAACGTAGACTTATTTTGGCTTTTTGCAGGACTATTTGGCATGTGGCTCAGAGGTGGATGATTTTAGAATCAAAGATGGCCAGGAAGATGGTAAAAAGCTAGACTTTTGGTGCTCAGTTTAGCTCCTTTTCAGACTTCTTGGACTGTGTATGCCAGGAGTCAGAGCCATATAGAAATGCTTGTGTTGCCATTGATACAGGGGGGAAAACCGCCCAGAGAAAACATCAGTAGCATATTCCAAAGTCATGTTTTTAAGAGGAGGAAGATTTGGTAGCTAACTTGTATGATCTTCTATTTTATGAGTTAATAAACTATCTGCAGTTTGGAGATATAGTTATTTCTATCTACAGTCCCTATCAGCTATGAATGCTGTGTTTGTAAGAAAAAAAAAGATAACCATTTTTCTAGTTATGTATTCAATCTATAAAACACAGAATACTGAAGAAATCAAATTGTTGATAAGATTATGCAAGGATGAAATTGGGGATTTTTAGATATCAGATATTGCATTTATTAGGGGAATTTGAGGTAGGGACAGTTTTGATAGAAAAATGTGAGAGCACATGAACTTTCCATCTCTGGATTTCTCTTTACACTAGGGGTGAATGGTTCATTTGGAGGAAATGGAATTTAACTGTTTTTGTTCTGTTTGCTTTGTTTTTATTTTTTATTTTTTTTAAATTATTATGTTATGTTAATCACCATACATTACACATTAGTTTTTGATGTAGTGTTCCATGATTCATTGTTTGTGTTTGTTTTTAAAGACACATGCCTTCTATTTCTGAGCATCAGAAGAGACGCTTACCCCAGTGCAATGTTTCTTAAATCTTATGCTAGGGCCTTGAAAGGAAAGGTAAATTTGTATCGTGAGAGAACTCTGACGAATTAGATTTTCCAGTGTTTCTTTTGAAATTGAAATATGTATTGGAAACGTTGGGAAAAATCATACAGGGAAGGGAGACAGCTGATAAAGAGTGAGTTATGAGGGCAGCTCCAGTGTGGACAATGGGAGTTCAGTTCCATGGGGGAAATGCTGGGAAATGGCACATGCTTCTCGGAATGACCCCTCCGAGGAGGAGGCAAGGAAGCTTGAATACTCACATACCAGCTCTCAACATTATTAACTGAAAAGGCTGCCTCCGAGGAGTGTTCATTCCTGGGCGCTCGTACTCCCGTAGCTCTGGTAAGAGTCCTCTGTCACTGAAAGGCTGTCCCTCGCCATCGGAGGGCATCTGGAGTAACTAAATAGTGGGGTTCAAGGGATATAAGGGGGACACTGAGTTATCTGACCCAATGGAGGGCGAAGTTGCTGCAGATGCCCCAAGAGTCTGCACGTGGAGTGCAGGGAACATCACAGGCTAACTTTTGTGGGGGTTTTGTGTGTTGTTGTAGGGGTTTTGTATGTTGCTGTTGTTTTGTATACAGAGTCATCTGTATACATGAAAAGTTTGAAAACCACTAATATAGGCTATTAATCAATGAATCACAGATTATCAAAGGATTGTCTAATGCAATTCTTATTTTGTAGTTGAGGGAACTAAAGTCCCGACAGTGTAAATGACCGATACATGTCAAAGAACCACTTTTGGCACAAGGGTCTCATGATTTAGTGAATTGTGATGGACAAATGACCTGGTTATCGTTAATTTGGTTATCCAGAAATTTCAAACAGGTGAATATGTGGCATGGAGGCACCCTGTCTGCAATGCCCTTGGCCTCTACGGTTGGCACATTTCTCGTGGTCCCTGAAGGCAGCCCGCCCACAGTGTGCGGCTTGCTGTCTGAGCTCCAAGACTTGAAAACCATTTTCTTCTAGAAGCTAACTTGACTCTCTACCCTTCCATACTTGCTTAGGAAAAGGTCTTTTAAGTTTATTGATGCTAAGGTATAAATGACTAAATTAATTTTATATTGAAGTATTTGTTCAGTAATAGAAAGCAAAGTCCATAGCTTCACTGAAGAAGCTTTCATATTTTCAGGTGAGGGGAAGTTCATTTTGGGTTCAGAGGGCCTAAGATTAAATATTCATACACATAGATTGTCATGTGCTTTTGGAAAATACTGCTATTGTAACCATGAAAGTGCATAATATCAGAGGAGATTTATTTTCCCTGGATAACAACGGTGGTTCTTAGCAGAGAGACTGAGGGTTTAACAACTATAAATCCGGGGAGTCATGATAATCGTTACTAGAGTTTTGCAATTTGGAAATATCTTGTTGTATTTTTATAATGTTGGGTCAAATATAAAGATAAAGTCTGTTTTTAATTACAACCTAATATAAATAGCCACTGTTCATAGAGAAACAGAAAATACTCAAACTACAAATCTTAAAAAATTCAGTATTTGGCTTTTAAATACTGTAATGTTTCCCAAATCATGTTTTCTTCTGGAGTAGGATGAAACTGCATTTCATTATATCCACTGTTTTGAACTCCTGTATACCAGATAAAAAGTTAGGGGACTTACATACTGGAACTCATTTAATTTTACAATAACTTTGCATGACAGATATTTTTATCTTTATTTTATGGACCTAAATAAATTTAAGTAATTAATTTATGTAAAGGTTCAATGCCTGGCACATAATAGACATCTAGTAAATATTTTTGAGCTCAGAATGAGCAAAGATTTGCCAAAGCCATAAAACTTCAGGACAGACAGCAGAGCCAGCCCAGAGGGCTCCACAGCCTTCCGGCTGGTCTGGCTATGAGTGCAGAGGAGGTTTGCAGTCATGGTTCTGAAGCCTTGGAAATCAGAAGCAGCCTGGCCTACAGGATGATCTGTACAGATAAAGCTGTTCAATCGAGCTGACGTCCTGGAGTAATGTCCTCTGGAGAGCTGGGCTTGTCTTCTTCAGGTCTACTCTCTTCAATTTTATCAGCTTATAACTCTGCCAGGGACTCTGACTCCCCTTGCTGCTCAGGATCACAATTACTCATTTGTTCATGTGCTCATCAGCCATCTATTGAGAATCCAGGGCTGGGCTAAATTCTAGAGATACAAAAAAGAAAAACAATTGAGCAAGCTCAATATTATGTTAGTGGTACGCACAAGCAACCTAGAAAGCCACGGAACAGACCTCTTGAATCCTTCCCAGGACTCCAAAGAAAAATGCTTTTGTGCGGAGCATTTTCCTGGATCAGTGAACTACTGAATAAATGAGAACCTACCACTCAGATATTGGATTTTAAACTTCTATATCATTTAACAATAAAATGCTTGAGGGGTAAGCAAGCAGGGAGAGAGGCATTTTCTTACACACCAGGTCCCTTTCACCAAGGCTAGCCCAAAAAGACTTCCTGAGCTCTTCCTCACCACCCATCTAAGAAGGATCCTGGATCGGACATACCCTGACATACCCATCGTAAAACCTAAAAGGCCTAATTCCCGGGCTGTGATTATGCCGTGATTCCATTATGCAGTTTTGAGGGCTAACAGTGGGTAGGTGTTGTTTTTGAGAGGTCTGCGCATGCTCCGGAACGTGGTCTCAAATGAAATTACAGAATCCTAAAAAGGAAATCCTTACAATCTGAATCCTTCCCTAAATCAAAGGTCTGTTTTGTTCCAGAATATCTTATTTGTGATAGCCGAGTGTATCTGACTTTGCTCATAGATCTTTCGGGAAGGCATTTTTTAGTGCTGCATTTTAGTGCTAAAAGCTAGTCATGGTGTCACAAAATAGTTGAACTGTCCTTTCGAATTTTTTCCAAGATTGCAGATAAAATGTTTTTGTAAGGAACATTTTTTTCCTTCCAAGGCTTGTGTTAAAATAAAGGTCAGGAAATTCAGTCGAGTAAACAAGTTAGCCACAACTTTCATCCAGAGGGACGCGCATCACAGGTGTGGCTCAGTGCTGCTAGAGTTGGTTTAGACACACTGGTTATGGTTAAATATAGCACTTAAAGCCCAAACATTCACTGCAGCTCCGTCATCACTTACTCAGGTTGTCCCAGCAAATTCCTCTTGGACCATTCCTTTGCCAAGTTTAAAAAGCAAGGGATTCTAAACTATAACAGAAGAATCAACTTCTCCTTTTTAGAAAAAGGTAAAAATTTTCCCTCAAAAAGGAAGCTTTTCACATGCAAAGAAATATGTAAGTAAGTAGATTTAGTTTATGTAACAATGAAAGCAATAAATTAGTTTATCTTCATAGATGAAAGTTTTATAAATTAAAGAAGTCGTAAGAAAATATATTTCATTTAATTATTTTTTTGTATTTGTATTTTTGTTTTTATTTAGATTCCAGTTAGTTAACACAGTGTTATATTAGTTTCAGGTGTACAATATAGTGATCCAACACTTGCATATATCACCCAGTGCTCATCACAAGTGCACTCTAAGTTATTTTAATGTTTTTAAAAGCCATGGAAGATAAAAAGATGATTAAGAAGTGGCAAATCAGTGCCCCTATTATGCTTTTAAAGTACACTTTTCTCTGAAAGAAAATATACATATAAAAACATACAATTGATAAGCACACACCTTGATACTAAATACAGCTGTGTAATCAGCACTCCTATCAAGAACTAGATCATCACCAGAGCATTATCTCAGAAGCCCCTTTCTCTGCTAATCAGTATCATTTCTTACCCTTAAGGCTAACCAGAGCCCTGACTTCTAACACCATAAACTTCTTTTGCCTTTTTTTTTTTATACTTTGTATAATTGGAATTATGCTGCATGTACTATTTTTGTGTCTGGATCATGAATAGTGCTGGTGGGAACAGGGTCATATACATCTTTTGGTGAACACATGCATGCATCTCTTTTCGGTATAAACTGACCAGGAGAGTTGGTGGGTTATAGAATACGTGTATGTTCAGTTATGGTGGGTAATGCCCAACTGTTTGCAAAGTGGTTCTACATGCTTTCATTTTATGCATGCCTATGTGACACTGTAATGTTTTTCCCATCGCATATATCATGAGATTTTCTTAAACAGAAAGGATTATCTGAAAAACATTCTGCTGCATATATTTAAAGATAATTTTGCTAATTCAGTTATTTTGAGTGAAACTTGTTTGTGAGCTATATCATACTTGTGAAAACATATCTAAATAATGGTACTAACAGCTCCACCTAAAGGCTAGGCTCTAAGTTTTGAAAGATGAATCATCATGAGGCAAGGCTATAGTAGGCTTGGAAATAGAGTGTATATTCTAATCTTATGTAACCAAACTTATGTAACCAAATCTTCCACCCAATCTTGGAAATAGAGTGTATATTCTAATGTTATGTAACCAAACTTCCCATGCTTTCCAAGAAAATAGGTAAAAATGTATTCCTAACTCTCTCCCTCCCATATATCAGTTTTTAATTGCAAGCAACTAAAAGCAACTCTGGTTAATTTAGAAGAGAAGAAATTTGATGAAAGGATATTTAGCAACCCAGTGAATCTTTCAGAGGGCCAGGGAACCAGGCTTAGAGACATTTCAGTTTGGAACTAGCTCTCTATAGAGCAATTGCCGCTGTCATGGGGTACCGGCCCCACAGCCTCCTGGGTAGCCAGTCTCCAAGATGGCCCCAGTGAATCTCACATCCTGGTATCATGCTCTCATGGGATCTCCTTCCATACTGAAGTAGGGTTGCTCTGTGTGACCAGTAGAGTTTGCAGAGTTAACAGTATAACTCCTTAAGGCTAGGTTATAGAGGACATTGAAGCTTCTACTTGTTCTCTGGGATTGCATCAGTGGGAGTAAGGGGAAGCCAGCTGCAATGCTCTGAGGATATGCAAAGAGCCCTGTGGAGAGGAACCGTGGCTGCCTCCTAACAGCCAGCACCAGCTTACCAACCAGGTGAGTGAGTCACCTTGGAAGCAGGCCCTCCATTTCTGGTCACACCTGCAGATGACTGCAATCCCAGCTAATGTTTTACCTCTAGACTCCTGAGGGACTCATCCATGGCCACTCAGCTGTGCTGCTCTGAATTTTTGACTCACACCATGGGAGAAAGAAAATTTTATCATTGTTTAAAGCCCTTAGGTTTGGGGGTAATTTGTTACACAGCAACAGATAGCTAATGACTGATCCTAGACATGGGATACAGCTGTTGGAACAGTTGCCATTGCTACCTTTGGGAACTGGATGTATCTGCAAGCAGCTTCACCAAAATGGATGCTGCACAGTCCCCACTTCTTCAATTCATGGCTTCTGATTCAAAGCCTCGGCCCTTTGCATTTGACTGACATTACCTGGTTTCATGTGCCCACATTTTAGTTGCATAGAAGTCTTGGAAATGCAAGTAGCTGACCTTCTCAGCTTCTAGAATAGAGGTGAGCTCTGCCTCCTAAGGAAATTCCCTAAACCTAGGAAGACAGTTGAGATACGAGGCAGCCAAGGGGAATGCCAAGTGTCCACTCTGCCAAGGCCCCACAAATTGTCTGCTCTCTGAATTTCCCATTGTTGGTGCATAGTGAGATAAACACAGAAAATGAGAATACACATTCAGAAACTTGTATAACAATTCAACATTGCCACAGTATTTTTTGTTGTCTTTGATGAAAGTACTGATCCACAAGTTGAAAATAAAACATAAAACTGGTTCTTCACTACAGATGGTTTGAGAAGCACTGCACTCTACCATATCTAAAACAACAGAACTTATTTGAAAAATACTATGCCTGTCAACTTTGCCTTGGGAGCTTCCGGAGGAAGTTGCTTTCTCATGAGAATGACATCACTGAGTGATGATTTTTCTCTGCATTCCTGGAGTTACTCAAAGACACTGACACTCTCTGTATGCAAACTCATTGCCTTAAAAATCAGATTATTTTGGCCCGGAGATATGATGGGAATCATAGTAGTAATCCTGTAATCTTCACAACAAATCTACGAGGTAAATATTATGTACCCATTTTACCAGTGAGATAACTGAAGCACAGAGAAGTTAAATAACTTGCTCAGTCACACAGCTTTTCAGTGACAGAACGATGCTTTGAACTCAGGTAGCCTGGCTCTGTTTGGAACTTACAGTCTTGGCTACTCTTCCCATACAGCCTCTCTAAGGTAACTTACAAGAAAAAGATTGATATGATCTAAAATATTAAAATTTTATGTGGATATAGACTTTGTTTCCTCTTTGATTGATGGCCTTTGGAGAGAAGAAAGAATTTTAAGGAGAATGCTATTTTTTCTTAATTGCTAATATTTTATATGTTACCAAAGATCTGGTATCCACCTTTTACAATAATATAATGCCCTTGAGACATAATAAGGAATTACATTCCAGAGTGATGCTTTTAAGACAAATATCTCTGTTTGTATATCATTTGTGAATATGGCTTTAGAAATGTTGGAGTATCTCAGGACTAATATATACAGATCTTCCAGAATTTTAACTTCTTTTTTTCTTTAAAGAATTATTTATTTATTTAGAGAGAGTGGACATGAAGGGGAAGGGCAGAGGAGGAGGGAGAGAGAAACTCAAGCAGACTCCACGCAGAGCTCAAGCTGGATAGAGGGGCACTCGATCACACGACCCCAAGATCAGACCTGAGCTGAAATCAAGAGCAGATGCCTAACTGACTGTGCCACACAGGCGCCCCTAAAATTTTAACTTCTTAAGTATTTTTCATGTGAGGTGGATTTTCAGCATTACACCGAAATCTTATAAATGAGATATATTTATCACATTTGATCCTGTAACCACCATGGTTCATTTAGCAGACCATAAAGCTGATCTCCAGAGGCCAGAGGACCAACTCATAGTCATGAAGCAGCCATCCATGACCTCAGAGCAAGTCACGGCAAGACTGGACCCCAGTTGGAAGGTTTTTCCACACCCTGTAACAATCCACCCTTAACTGACAGAGCCCTAACTGAGTATTTCAGGCTCTGTCAATTCTCAGCAAACTTCTAAGAAGTTGAGGATGGCTAAAAGTCATGTCACAGTAGGACTGATTTGCAGCCAGAATCAACCAGCCTTTGGCCTCATTTTTGTGTAGTTTGGATGATTCTATCATCAGATCTGTCTCTCTATATAAAATGTTTCCTGTTTGAGTTTCCTTTTTCAAATGAATGGATTTATTATCCTAGGGGAAGACTTGGCCTAGCTGTTCTGAGAAGGGAAAGAGGAATGAAAGGTTATAGATCAGATGCATTTTATGTGGCCCGGCCAGCTGAGAACTGGTTTATGTGTATCATTTTATGGAAAGCAGAGGAACAGGGACACACACATTGAATTTATTGAATCAGGTGTAATCGCACTGAGTAGGTTTAAGGAAACAGGCACATATGTGGAGAGAGAAGGAGAAGGGCAGAGTTAGTTCACATGGTCACAGTGTCTTATCTCACTTGGAGAAGTCCAAGATGGGTGGGCTAAAATCTTCCATTCCAGTAAGTGCGGTAGAAGGGAGAGAGAGAGAGAACAGTGTTGGAGAGAACTGCTGGACTCTTGGAAGCAGGATTTGAATAATAACATTGCCTAACACTAATTGAATACCTGATCTCAGATAATCTTTACAACAGGCATTTGAAGGAGGTACTACTGTACTGAATTTTCTATTTTACAGTTCCAGAAGATAAATTGCCCCATCACATAGCTAAGAAGTGGTAGCTGGAATTCGAGCCAGACTCTAAGGCACGTGCTCTTAACTCTACACTTCTCTATGCTGCCTCAGACTGGGCAGAGTACAAGGAGGGGATGGGAGACAGAACAATCTAAACAAAAGTTGAGAGGTGAAGGAGAGTATATTCTGGGGTCAATGCCTGGGCCTGACCAGGGGATGGTCTAACGTGGATGGTTTGGGGGCAGAAGTTGTGGTTGATAGGGGCGCCTGGGTGGCTCAGTTGGTTAAGCATCTGCCTTTGGCTCAGGTCATGATCCCAGGGTCCTGCCTCTCCCTCTGCCCCTCTCTCTATTTGTGCTCTCTCTCTCACTCACTTTCTCTCTCTCAAATAAATAAATAAAATCCTAAAAATTATAAAAAAAGAAGTTGTGGTTGAAACACTGGAGAATTGATGAGTGAAAAATGTTGTAGGAATTAAAGATTACTACAGCAATGGATTCTGAGAAGGAAATGATATTATAGAAAATAGGATTTTCTTCAGAAGATGAACTTGGCAGTCACGTGTGATGGACAGATAGAAGAAGAAAATCGTTGAGAAGATGTTGCATAGGCTGAGAGAGGCAAGGCCATGAAGACAGCACGAGCCTAACAATCCTCACAGTTTTGGTCTTGGGACCACTGAGGGAGGTCAAAACAATGGAGGACCCCAAAGTGCTTTTGTTGAGGTGGGTTTTATCTATCAGTGTTTACCATACTAGAAATTCAAACAGAAATTTTAAAATATTTTATTCAAAATTTTTAAAAAAATAATAAATATCATATATTAATAGAAAGCATTTTCATGAAGAAATAGCTGTTTTTAGAACAACAAAAAAACAGTATGAAAAGTGGCATTGTCTTACACCTTTGCAAATCTCCTTACTGTCTGGCTTCATGGAATCTGGCTGGATTGTCAAACATTGAATTGTCATATCTTCAGTCTGTTGTAATGTCACAACATGTATGCTCTGGAAAACTCCACTGTAAAATCGTGAGAGAAAATGAAAAAGGCAAATAACACCTTCATATAATCATGAACAGCATTTTGACCCTATGACACCCTGAGAGATTCTTCCACGGGCTCCTGGACAACAGTTTGAGAAGCACTGGGCTAGAGGGTGGCAAAGGAGTGGAGACACACCACCATCACAGAGGAACAAAGAAGCAGCATCTGGAGACTGATTGGACATGGACGGCGGGAGCTGCAGGTTGCAAGGGGAAAACTCTTATGCGATCCCATACAGTAAACCTGGGTGACCTGGGACAATTGTGATGCTTCTTACAGAATGGGGAAACACATAGGGGAAGGCAGTGTGGTAGGGAAGTTGGTAATTTCTGGTTTCGGTGGTTTGAATGTGAAGTGACAGAAAGATAGCCAAGTACACACAGAATTAGGTCAGGGAGACCTAAGGCAGAACCTTTTGTCACTAATGAAATAAATCTTCAAAAGTTAATTTCAAAATGAAATTTAAAAAGCTAACTTGAAAATGGAAAGTTAATTTAAAAATGAAATGGAAGCAGGTACTATAATTTCTATTGAATTCATCAAGAAATATTTAGGAAGTAGGATATCAGAGGAATGTAATAGTATTTGAAAATTTTTCTTAAGATGGAGACTTAGTATATGGGCATTTATTATATTACTCTTCATACATGTTTATGTCTGGAATAATTTGTCATAAATTTAAAAATTTAAAGATCACACCACAGACTAATCCACATATCTCTCTGGTCATCATCCTCTCTCTCTCTCTCTCTCTTGCTCACTCATGCTCTCGCTCTCTCACACACACACATACACACCCCCCCCCACACACACACACACACTACTTACATTCCTTAGATCAGATGTCATTTTACTTCCAGCTGCTAATGCCAGGGATGACCCACTTAGAAAAAGAAACAGAAAGAGAGACAGAGAAAGGACCTAAACTAAACTCAAAATCTTGCACCTTTTCTTTAGATACTGCAATGCTATGCAACACGGCAAAGTACAGAAGTATGAGGTGTAAGGCAAATAGGAAGACGCCAATATTTACAGGATACCAAAGACCTGTATTTTATTACATGCATTTAGCAACGATTCAATCAGATCTGAGGTTCCTAGAGGAGGGGAACTTAGTGGGAGAGGTGAATGGGAAAGCAAGCATTACCATGCATGTGGTAGGTTTCTGGAAGAACCAGGGACATGGGAAGAACAAAATCCTTGGAGCACACAACTACGTTTCCCTGGGAGGCTGTGTAACCAAGACCTGCTCTGGAATTGGAGTAGATCCGCATGTGAGTACTGACACAGACACTGAGTCAAAGCTTTGAGACTTTGGGAAAGTTACTTAATTGTGTAAGCTTTAGTTCTAAAATATTTTTTATGGATGAAAAATACAGTAATACTAGCTGCTTCTTAGGACTGCAGCTAGGACTCCCTGCAGCAGGATAACCCAGTCAACTCAACCTTCCTCTGCCCTCCAGACTTTAAAATGCAATAGTTAATGCTCTCCAGATTCTTTTGATCACAACCTCCACCACCACTGAGTCATGAAGCCTCTGAAAGCCTGGGCCCTAGAGTCCACCAGTTTTTGCTCATCCTAGAGCATTTCTGGAGTACCTTTAGCTTTTTTTCTATTGATTTCACAGGCTTTTTTGTTTTTTGATTCTTCTTTAGCTTTGTAACTATGACATAATTTTACACCATATTACGTATTTTTCCTTACCTTAGAATTCATTCCAGAGTGTGTCCTGGAGTCATTTTAACCAAATAATGAAGTGGGAAAGAATATATAAATTGTTTTACCTTCTACACAAGAAAGTAATACGATAAAAACTTCTAAAATTCTTTTTCAAAGCACGTTTGTGTTGTGTGTGTTTGTGTGAGTGAGGGCAGGATAAGAGGCAATGATCATTAGAATATATCTTAGATCATTAATGAGCAAATTCACAGGCAGAAGGGGGCTATCATTTATCTTCAGTGTGGACGGTTGCAGCTATGTAGTGAACATACTCTCAGCTGGGGCCCTGAGCCAGAGTGACCCGGGTGCTCCTGAAGCCCGGTGTTTTCTTTTAATGAATAAGTGAGTCAATGAACGAATGAAGGACTGAAGATAAGCAAAAATATATATGTAAAATGAAGCTGAACTTTCTTGACAAACAGAAATTTTGTTTGAGGTTCCTATTTTTTTAACCAGGGACAGAATTCATATAAAGTTAGGATAAAAGTTACCTTTAATGCCAAGAAGATCCTCTTTCTGCTAGTAACTGTTTCATAAATACATGTGTTCTATAAACTGTCATAACCTTCACTTATTTTTTGCAGTTGTTTCATGACCTTTGCAAACAAATGAAAAGACTCGCATTTGCTAAGTTCCCTTTAGAACTTAATTACTAGAAATAGAAGGACCTAGCAGGGACAACAGCTGTTCTGAGTTTCAATTATTTTTCTGCTTATCTTCCAGGTTAATAACTTGGGGCTCTGGGCTGAATACATTCCATTTTTAGCAATGGGAACTATCAAGAGAGTCTTGTTTCCCATATTACTGAGCAGAACGGGAGAATGACCTCGAGAATCCCTCCTGGAAGGGCTTGGGAGAGACGCAGGAACATTTACACTGGCAACAATTGGTTTTAATCAGAAGACTGGGCAATAAAAGCAGGGCATGGGGCTGGAACAGAAGTGCTGGTAGGAAATACTTCATTGATTGCCTGTGTAAAATAATGATACATGTTCTTTTTGGTGAATCTGAGCATTATTACTGTGGTTTAACACCAAGACATTGAATCATATGTCTCACATAGAGTCAAAGGTTTGTGCAGAGCGAAAATGGATCTGAGGCATCACTTGGATCAATTTCCTTCTAGCCAGAGAGAACGGTGAAAGGACTTATCCAGGGTCACACAGCTAGTCTACGGCAGAGCTGAGAACAGAACACATTTCCTATTCCCAGTCAGCGCACTTCCCTGTCCCCTACATCTGCTTCCTCTACTCCTTTGAGCTTCTTTTTCCATCAGGCCAGAGCTCAAGGGTTCTGGTGGGTACTCTCAGCACGATACCCAGATGGCTGCTTTTGACACTTCTGTGTCTGGCACCTTCTTGCCTTTGAACTTGAAAAATGATGGTTTTGTAAAATTATTAAATTTTGTGGTTGAGTCAGGCACTGATGTTTGAGAATCTGTTGCATTTGGACAATATCTAGATGGCAACTTATAATATGCAGCCATGTACTATTGAGTTAAGGTGTGTTTAGAGAATCATACAGTCAGAAAAAGTTATTTGGATCAAGTGATCTAAGTCCCTGCTTTGCAGGTTAGGAAACAAACGACTAGAAAATTTAGTGGCCATCAGTTTAAAATACAGAAGTCCTAATGTCACGGAACATTCTATCAAAGCAACGTTTATGTGTCTCAACTTTGACTCTATTGAGGATTTAACAAAAATGGTTGTGGGTTTTTCTTACATTCTAAAGAAGGCTGTTTGTATTAAATGTTGATGTACATTACTGTATTATTCATTGTTTTATCCACTTGGAGGAGTTCTAATAGGAATAGCCTGAAACCATTAACCATTAAAAATTATTGGAATGCTGGGGTCAGTGTGTTATAGGAAACCAAATAGTTCCATGTAATTTGAGCAGCAATAGATCATCGTCCATGGTCATCAACATTACCATTTTGACTAGATTGCCTGTCAGTGTACTTGTCACATGTTTCTGTCTGGACATCATTGCTTTTGGTGTCGCCATGTCACCTTCCTACAACTGTGCAGTGCAATCCTCCCCATTTTTCAGAGCTCACAGCAAGTGCTCCCCCAACTGCAAAGCTTTCAAAAGATTCCCAAGCCTAGAGGATCTCTTCCTCCTCAGCATCCCCAGGACACTGAGTACTTCTCTTCTGTCATTTCCTACACCCATCTGTGTGTTACAAATAAATTAAATGCCGCTGTTATCCCTATTCTGGATTTTAAGCTCCACAAGGGAAGAGATTAAGTCAATAGGATTCGCTTCCTCACGGTATCTTTTATTTGTTGAATGAATGATAAGTAAGAAAGCACTTGGCTGAACACAAAGCATTATACTTCAGAATGTTGATGTTGAACAGCACAACCTTGGGAAGTCCTAACTTTTTAAAGTTGAGAGTCAATGGGAAATCATTGAGAAACTGAGTGTCCGTATCATAAAGAAAGTTTTCCATTCCTCTCTGTGATGCCTTTATTCACAGAATACTCTGGGAATCGATAGTTTGTGAAATACTAAATGATGTCGCAAATTATGAGTGGAGTTTTCATAATATTCATAATATTCAGTTCCCTGCAATTTAAAAACCACATGTTGGTCTTTCAGTAACTGTTTTAGCCGTATCAGGTGCATGAACAGACTCCGGGAACCATCTGCCCTATGGCTGCCAATTATGTTTGCTGTGTTCTCCCTGACAGGCTGACTGTTCGATTAAAACAAGTGGTTTTTCCAGGAAAAAAAAAAAAGATCTGGGGATTTTCTTTGGTCATTAGATAGCTCTACACCAGATAGGAACATAAAAATTTTCTTTGTGTGGGGAAAGAGAGAGCTTTCCTGAAGTTTTACTCATATTACAAAAATGGGGGAAAAGGGATTTAAGTGCTTTTTTCAGTTCCTTTTCCAAACATGGGAAGTTAAATAGTAGTTCAGCCACAATCCTTTCAGAGGAAGATCTCATTGCAAATGTAAACTTCACTGCTTCACTCACGGTGTTTCATATATTGCAAAGAACCCAGACTCCAGATTCAAACTGCCACATGCAAATCCTACTTTAAAGTCTAGAAGTGTTAGTGAGATCAAAAGCAGAAGAATTCTGTGCCTTTAGATTCCGATTTAACCATATTTCTTGTTAACTGTCTATGTTATGGAGCTGCCTGTTTTATGCTTTTAATTGTAAAATAGACAAGAAAACTCCTATTGCATTGTTATTAATTGGCCCAAAGCAAATTAGCGGCAGAAACGGAGTATAGCCTTTGAATTTTAAGCTTGCTCAGGTTCATGAGTCCAGATTGCCTCGGGCTTGGCTCTGTTACTGCTCCCGTGTAGTGAAGTTGGCTCAGACATACTTTGCCTTCTCTTAGGTGTCAGAGTATTTGGTTGCCCCGTGTCTTCATTTTTAATGGGTTCAAAGAAAGTTATGATCTTGGAGATTATCCAGATTTTCTTGTTATTTTCTTCCTATTATTGTAGGAATGGTTCTCTCTCAAGCTTTCTACATCTAAGGTAGAAGTTTTCAATTTTTAAAAAATGTCATTTTATTGTCTTCTGCCTTCCTTTTTTTTTTTTTTTTTTTGCATGAGGTGTTAATAATCCTTCTGGTCTTTGTTTCTCTCTATGTAGTATTTCTTTTTTTGTATCTGCTTTTGTAATTTTCTGTAACTTTGCTCTTATAACTTCCACATTTAGTTTTCAGAAATTTGACTATGATCTGTCTTCATGTGGTTTTCTTTGGATTATCTTGCTTTGGGTTCATTAACTTCCTTGAGTTCGTAGGTTTACATTTCTCATAAGATTTGGAATTTTTCAGTTTTTATTCTCTCAGAATGTTATTTTTCTGTACCCTCACATCACCTCTTTCCTCTAGTACTCTAATTATACCCATCATAGACCACTTGATGTTATTCCACACACTTTTGAAGCTTTGTGAAACTTTTTAGTCTTTTCTGTCTCTGATTTTTTTCTTCTGCAGAGGCTCACAAGTTCTTCCTCCTATCCAGTGATCTAGCTTTTTAATTTCTTGTATACTATCTCTAAATGTTCCATTTGTTTCACTTTATATCTTTAATTTTTATAAATGTTATATTTATCTTTTCTTGTAAATCCTTGAGCATATTTGTAGCAGCCTATTTTTAAGTCCCTGCTGCAAAATATATCATTTCTTTTATTCCTGTTTCTATTGACAAGGATTTTAATTTTGGTTATGTGTCCTACTTTTCTGATTCTTCCCATGTCTAATAATCTTTAAGCGGATTATAGGTATTGTACATACTACATGGCGGCATGCTAGATTTGGTTGTCTTCCCTTAAAGAATGATGGACTTTCTTTTGGCATGAAGTTAAGTGTTATGTGGATCTACTTGATCCTTTTGAGGTTTGTTAATAATCTTTATTAGACAAAGTTTAGAGTAGACTTTACTCTGAGACATGGCCCTTCTGGAGTCTTTATTAAATGTCCTTAGTGTTCAACAAGGATTCTTCATTCTGATGTCAGAATTTGAACATCTCTCAGTCCTGTGTGGGTGTGGAATATTGTTCAGCCTATGACTTCTTTTTGGGGTTTTTTTGTCCAGTTTTATGGATTTTTACCCTACACATGTATACACTGGCATGCCAGGTGCCATACAATTGTATGCCATACAATGCCAGAAAAATGATGCAGAGAATTCTGAAACTTCTTCTGTGAAGCGTCCTCTTCTCTCATACTCTAACACTCAGATACCAGCTGGTTCAGCCTCATGAATTCCAATCTCTGTCTCAATCTCAGTGAAATACCCCTGTTCCACGTGGGCACTCCTCCTTGCTTCATGGTGGGCCCCAAACTGCCCCAGACCGAAAGTCTGAATAACCATAGGGTTTACCTCATTTATTTACTTTCTTTCAGAAATGACATTCCTGCCTTGTCTGTTACCAATTTTACAATCACTTGTTTCAGATATTTTGTCCCATTTTTTAAAAAAATTGGTGTTCATAGGGGCACCTGGTGGCTCAGTCAGTTAAGCATCTGCCTTCAGCTCGGGTCATGATCCCTGGATCCTGGGATCGAGCCCTGCATTGGATCCCTGCTCAGTGGAGAGTCTGCTCCCCACCCCACTCCTGTCAAATAAATAAATAAATAAAATCTAA
Organism: Zalophus californianus; assembly: GCF_009762305.2. Lineage (NCBI taxonomy): Eukaryota > Metazoa > Chordata > Mammalia > Carnivora > Otariidae > Zalophus > Zalophus californianus. The sequence goes on from NC_045598.1 coordinate 131,084,066, forward strand.
AAAAAAATTTTTAAATTGTTATTCATAGTTGGAGGAGAAATATGGTCCCACTTATGCCATCATGACATTCTCATTTCATTTCTTATAGTTTGCTTTCATTTCAATTATGCTCTTCATTGCTATGTTTCTCAAATAAAAATTCTTGCTACTGTATTTAATATAATACTTCCAACTATCCTTTCAAATTATTATGACAGTATTTTAAATGGCAGGATCTGTATTGTAGTTTTATGGAATTATTGCTCAAGGGTTTTTTTTTTCCAAAAAAGAAATACTGAGGCTTAGGTTTATTACATATACACAGAATAGAATCCATGTTATAAAATTCTATATACACACATTGTAAGACAGCTTATGCCCGGTTCAGATTCACTAATTGTTTGTGATAATATTATAATTTCTTTCCTTGTCAAGATAATTATATTGAGTCTTAGAAACATCATAAAAGTCATAAAGGTGATTTTTATGTTATTTTAAACTTTTCTTAGTTTCCTGTGTTTTTTTTTTAAGATTTTATTTATTGATTTGAGAGAGAGAGAGAATGAGAGATAGAGAGCACGAGAGGGAAGAGTGTCAGAGGGAGAGGCAGACTCCCTGCTGAGCAGGGAGCCCGATGTGGGACTCGATCCCAGGACTCCAGGATCATGACCTGAGCCGAAGGCAGTCGCTTAACCAACTGAGCCACCCAGGCGCCCTTTCCTGTGGTTTTTAAGGTTAACATTTTAAGGTTAACATTCCTTTTTTTGTAATTTTTTATTGTTATGTTAATCACCATACATTACATCATTAGTTTTTGATGTAGTGTTCCATGATTCATTGTTTGTGCATAACACCCAGTGCTCCATACAGAATGTGCCCTCTTTAATACCCATCACCAGGCTAACCCATCCCCCCCTCCCCTCTAGAACCCTCAGTTTCTTTTTCAGAGTCCATCATCTCTCATAGTTCGTCTCCCCCTCCGACTTACTCCCCTTCATTCTTCCCCTCCTGCTATCTTCTTCTTTTTTTTTTTCACATATATTGCATTATTTGTTTCAGAAGTACAGATCTGTGATTCAACAGTCTTGCACAATTCACAGTGCTCACCATAGCACATACCCTACCCAGTGTCTATCACCCAGCCACCCCATCCCTCCCACCCCCCATCACTCCAGCAACCCTCAGTTTGTTTCCTGAGATTAAGAATTCCTCATATCAGTGGGTCATATGATACATGTCTTTCTCTGATTGACTTATTTCACTCAGCATAACACCCTCCTGTTCCATCCACGTCATTGCAAATGGCAAGATCTCATTCCTTTTGATGGATGCATAATATTCCATTGTGTGTATATACCACTTCTTCTTTATCCATTCATCTGTCGATGGACATCTTGGCTCTTTCCACAGTTTGGCTATTGTGGACATTGCTGCTATAAACACTGGGGTGCACATACCCCTTCGGATCCCTACATTTGTATCTTTGGGGTAAATACCCAGTAGTGCAATTGCTGGTTTGTATGGTAGCTCTATTTTCAACTTTTCAAGGAAGCTCCATACTGTTTTCCAGAGTGGTTGCACCAGCTTGCATTCCCACCAACAGTGTAGGAGGGTTCCCCTTTCTCCACATCCCCGCCAACATCTGTCGTTTCCTGACTTGCTAATTTTAGCCATTCTGACTGGTGTGAGGTGGTATCTCATTGAGGTGTTGATTTGGATTTCCCTGATGCCAAGTGATGTTGAGCACTTTTTCATGTCTGTTGGCCATTTGGATATCTTCTTTGGAAAAATGTCTGTTCATGTCATCTGCCCATTTCTTGATTGGATTATTTGTTCTTTGGGTGTTGAGTTTGATAAGTTCTTTATAGATTTTGGATACTAGCCCTTTATCTGATATGTCATTTGCAAATATTTTCTCCCATTCTGTTGGTTGTCTTTTGGTTTTGTGGACTGTTTCTTTTGCTGTGCAAAAGCTTTTTATCTTGATGAAATCCCAGTAGTTCATTTTTGCCCTGGCTTCCCTTGCCTTTGGCAATGTTTCTAGGAAGAAGTTGCTGCGGCTGAGGTCGAAGAGGTTGCTGCCTGTGTTCTCCTTTAGGATTTTGAAGGACTCCTGTATCACGTTTAGGTCTTTCAACCATTTGGAGTCTATTTTTGTGTGTGGTGTAAGGAAATGGTCCAGTTTCATTCTTCTGCATGTGGCTGTCCAATTTTCCCAACACCATTTGTTGAAGAGACTGTCCTTTTGCCATTGGACATTGTTTCCTGCTTTGTCAAAGATTAGTTGACCATAGAGCTGAGGGTCCATTTCTGGGCTCTCTATTCTATTCCATTGATCTATGTGTCTGTTTTTGTGCCAGTACCACACTGTCTTGATGATGACAGCTTTGTAACAGAGCTGGAAGTCCGGAATTGTGATGCCGCCAGCTTTGCTGTCTTTTTCGATATTGCTCTGGCTATTCGAGGTCTCTTCTTGTTCCATACAAATTTTAGGATTATTTGTTCCATTTCTTTGAAAAAAGTGGATGGTTTTTTGATGGGGATTGCATTGAATGTGTAGATTGCTCTAGGTAGCATTGACATCCTCACAATGTTTGTTCTTCCAATCCATGAGCATGGAACGTTTTTCCATTTCTTTGTGTCTTCTTCAATTTCTTTCATGAGTATTTTATAGTTTTCTGAGTACAGATCCTTTGCCTCTTTGGTTACATTTATTCCTAGGTATCTTATGGTTTTTGGTGCAATTGTAAATGGGATCGACTCCTTGATTTGTCTCTCTTCTGTCTTGTTGTTGGTGTATTGGAATGCCAGTGATTTCTGTGCATTGATTTTATATCCTGCCACTTTACTGAATTCCTGTATGAGTTCTAGCAGTTTTGGGGTGGAGTCTTTTGGGTTTTCCACATAAAGTATCATATCATCTGCAAAGAGTGAGAGTTTGACTTCCTCTTTCCTGATTTGGATGCCTTTGATTTCTTTTTGTTGTCTGATTGCTGTGGCTAGGACTTCTAATACTATGTTGAATAGCAGTGGTGATAGTGGACATCCCTGCCACGTTCCTGACCTTAGGGGAAAAGCTCTCAGCTTTTCCCCATTGAGAATGATATTCGCTGTAGGTTTTTCATAGATGGCTTGTATGATATTGAGGTATGTACCCTCTATCTCTATACTCTGAAGAGTTTTCATCAAGAAACGGTGCTGTACTTTGTCAAATGCTTTTTCTGCATCTATTGAGAGGATCATATGATTCTTGTTCTTTCTTTTGTTAATGTATTGTATCACGTTGATTGATTTGCGGATGTTGAACCAACCTTGCAGCCCAGGGATAAATCCCACTTGGTCATGGTGAATAATCCTTTTAATGTACTGTTGGATCCTATTGGCTAGTATTTTGGTGAGAATTTTTGCATCCATGTTCATCAAGGATATTGGTCTGTTATTCTCCTTTATGATGGGGTCTTTGTCTGGTTTTGGGATCAAGGTAATGCTGGCCTCATAAAATGAGTTTGGAAGTTTTCCTTCCATTTCTATTATTTGGAACACTTTCAGGAGAATAGGTATTAATTCTTCTTTAAATGTTTGGTAGAATTCCCCTGGGAAGCCATCTGGCCCTGGGCTTTTGTTTGTTGGGAGATTTTTGATGACTGCTTCAATTTCCTTAGTGGTTATAGGTCTATTCAGGTTTTCTATTTCTTCCTGTTTCCATTTGGTAGTTGATACATCTCTAGGAATGCAGCCATTTCTTCCAGGTTATCTAATTTGCTGGCATAGAGTTGCTCATAATATGTTCTTATAATTGTTTGTATGTCTTTGGTGTTGGTTGTGATCTCTCCTCTTTCATTCATGATTTTGTTGATTTGGGTCATTTCTCTTTTCTTTTTGATAAGTCTGGCCAGGGGGTTATCAATCTTGTTAATTCTTTCAAAGAACCAGCCCCTAGTTTCGTTGATCTGTTCTACTGTTCTTTTGGTTTCTATTTCATTGATTTCTGCTCTGATCTTTATGATTTCTCTTCTCCTGCTGGGTTTAGGCTTTATTTGCTGTTTTCTTCTCTAGCTCCTTTAGGTGTAGGGCTAGGTTGTGTATTTGAGACCTTTCTTGTTTCTTGAGAAAGGCTTGTATTGCTATATACTTTCCTCCTAGGACTGCCTTTGCTGTATCCCAAAGGTTTTGAACAGTTGTGTTTTCATTTTCATTGGTTTCTATGAATTTTTTTAATTCTTCTTTAATTTCCTGGTTAACCCATTCATTCTTTAGTAGGATGCTCTTTAGCCTCCACGTATTTGAGTTCTTTCCAACTTTCCTCTTGTGATTGAGTTCTAGTTTCAAAGCATTGTGGTCTGAAAATATGCAGGGAATCATCCCAATCTTTTGGTAGTGGTTGAGACCTGATTTGTGACCTAGGATGTGATCAGTTCTGGAGAATGTTCCATGGGCACTAGAGAAGAATGTGTATTCCATTGCTTTGGGATGGAATGTTCTGAATATGTCTGTGAAGTCCATTTGGTCCAGTTTTTCATTGAAAGTCCTTATTTCCTTGTTGATCTTTTGCTTAGATGATCTGTCCATTTCAGTCAGGGGGGTGTTAAAGTCCCCCACTATTATTGTATTGTTGTCAATGTGTTTCTTTGTTTTTGTTATTAATTGCCTTATATAATTGGCTGCTCCCACGTTAGGGGCATAGATATTTACAATTGTTAGATCTTCTTGGTGGATAGACCCTTTAAGTAGGATATAGTGTCCTTCCTCATCTCTTATTACAGTCTTTGGTTTAAAATCTAATTTGTCTGATATAAGGATTGCCACCCCAGCTTTCTTTTGGTGTCCATTAGCATGGTAAATGGTTTTCCACCCCCTCACTTTCAATCTGGGTGTGTCTTTGGGTCTAAAATGAGTCTCTTGCAGACAGCATATCGATGGGTCTTGTTTTTTAATCCAATCTGATAGCCTGTGTTTTTGTTTGGGGCATTTAGCCTATTTACATTCAGGGTAACTATTGAAAGATATGAATTTAGTGCCATTGTATTGCCTGTAAGGTAACTGTTACTGTATATTGTCTGTATTCCTTTCTGATCTATGCTGCTTTTAGGCTCTCTCTTTGCGTAGAGGACCCTGTTCAATATTTCTTGGAGGGCTGGTTTCATGTTTGCAAATTCCTTTAGTTTTTGTTTGTCCTGGAAGGTTTTTCTCTCTCCTTCAATTTTCAATGACAGCCTAGCTGGATATAGTATTCTTGGCTGCATATTTTTCTCATTTTAGTGCTTTGAAGATATCATGCCTGTCCTTTCTGGCCTGCCAGGTCTCTGTGGATAGGTCTGTTGCCAATCTAATGTTTCTACCATTGTAGGTTACATGTCTCTTCTCCCGAGCTGCTTTCAAGATTGTCTCTTTGTCTCTGAGACTCGTAAGTTTTACTATTAGATATCAGGGTGTTGACCTATTTTTATTGATTTTGAGAGAGGTTCTCTGTGCCTCCTGGATTTTGATGCCTGTTTCCTTCCCCACATTAGGGAAGTTCTCTGCTATAATTTGCTCCAATATACCTTCTGCCCCCCTCTCTCTTTTTTCTTCTTCTGGCATCCCAATTATTCTAATGTTGTTTCATCTTATCGTATTGCTTATCTCTCGAATTCTGCCCTCGTGATCCAGTAGTTGTTTATCTCTCTTTTTCTCAGCTTCTTTATTTTCCATCATTTGGTCTTCTATATCGCTGATTCTCTCTTCTGCCTCATTTATCCTAGCAGTTAGTGCCCCCATTTTTGATTGCACCTCATTAATAGCCTTTTTGATTTTGACTTGGTTAGATTTTAGTTCTTTTATTTCTCCAGAAAGGGTTTCTCTAATAACTTCATGCTTTTTTCAAGCCCAGCTAGTATCTTTAAAGTCATGATTCTGAACTCTAGGTCCAACATCGTACTAATGTCCATATTGAGTAGGTCCCTGGCAGACGGTACTACCTCTTGTTCTTTTTGCTGAGGTGATTTTTTTCGTCTTGTCATTTTGTCCAGAGGAGAATAGATGAATAAGAGAACAAAATGCTAACAGGTTAATAATGTCCCCAGCAAATATACTCTAAACAAATCAGAAAAGACCTGAAACCAGGGGAAAAGAAAGGGAAAGAAAGAAAAAAGAATGAGAAAAAAAAAAGAAAAAGAAAAAACATAAAAACAAACAAAAACAGAACAAAACAAAAAACCAGAATATGATCAAATATGATTAGGCTAGTGCATAGATCAGTGCCACACACTAGGTTTTGGCTGTATTTTGGTCTGTTAGAAGAAAGTGCCTCCTAAAATTTGAAAGAAAGAAAGACTTATATACGTACAAAATAAGGTTTGATACAATGAAGGGATGGAAGATGACTGTAAAGATGAAAATTATAAAAGATTTTATAAAAGGAATTGATAAGAAGTTGTTTGAAAAAAGAAAGAAGATTTTTAAAAAAGGGGGAGAGAGAATGTGATCAGGCAGGAGACTAGAACAAAGCCATACACTAGTGATTTAGGGTATATTTTGATCTGTTAGAAGAAACTGTATCTCAAAATTTTAAAGAGAGAAGAACTTATATATATATATATATATATATATATATATGCCAAAAATAAGGGTAACTATTATGAAGGGATAAAATATGACTCTAAAAATGAAAAATAAAAAAAAATTTTTTAAAAAAGAGATTGATAAGATGTTGGTTGAAAAAGGGAAAAATAAAAATAAAAAAAACAGTTAAAAAATTAACTTTGAAAAACTAATGAATCATGGTAAAAAAGCCATGAATTCTGTGTGCAGTATTCCCCTAGCGCTGGAGTTCTCCCGTTCTCCTTGATCGGTAAACTTGGTCTTGGCTTGCTGGCTGTTCGTGCTGATCTTCTGGGGGAGGGGCCTGTTGCCGTGGTTCCCAAATGTCTTTGCCGGAGGCTGAATCCCCCGGCCCTTGTTGGTCCGGGCTAAGCAATCTGCTCGGGTTTGCTCTCGGGAGCTTTTGTTCCCTGCAAGCTCAACATTTCATTCTTTTTAAGTATCAATTGATGTCAGCAAATGAAAATATAATTTAAAATTATGTGTCTAAACATATCGAATAAGAGTAACCCTGAAATCCCAAACCCAGATGTTTACCAATAGTCCATTGGGTATATTTGTAGCAATATTGATATGGAAAAAGCAATTTTTGTGTAAAATTGAAAAGATACAAAACTAAAGCGTTTCTTGCCGAATGATCATCAGACTGTGGTATTCACACTGCATCCCATCCACTTAGCAGGTGAGCACTCGTGTCACAGCCCCAGCCCCGGCACTCATACTGTGCACTCCCTGGTGTCCTCTGTGAATGGGCGCCATCATGGGGTCACAGCTCCAGCACCAATGTCATGACAGACATGAATGTCACCGATCTTTGACCTCTGCCTCCTAAAGAAGACTCTTTTGACCCCTTCGTTCCCTTGCCTCTCCTTCCCACCTTTGTACCTTTTACCAGACCAACCATTTTGGGGACTGGGTTTTTTCTTCCACCGAATTAGCAGAGGGGAGACTCTGGAGAAGGGGAGGTGTATGAAAGTACTAACAGTGGCAAACATACTGAATGTTTGCCAGGCACTGTTCTAACAGCTTTACAAATACCAATTCAGGAAAGGTCTGCCTGCTCAGACTTAATTCACTGGAAGGAGAGGCCTGAGGCCAAAAATAGCCAGTTAGGATAAACAAGAATGCATTTTGGTAGCACTGGTGTGCAGGAATCAGCTTGTAGAAGCTCACAAGAGCCGATAGTTTCACAAGTTTTGCAAGCCAATTGTTAAATGCAGGCATTATTAAAAATTAAACTAAATAAACTTCCAATTAAAGAAACTATATTAGAAGCAAAGGTAGCAAACACTTGAAACTCATCAATTACCAATTATTTTACTCTTCTCTTTGACCTTGAAGCCACTGCCATCTGTTGTATCTGTATGAGGTGCTACTGTGTGTCTCTTCCCAACTTGGGGTTCGGTGATGCCACTTTGGTGTCTTGAAACAGTCCAAGGACTTACACCACAGAGAGCTGATGGTCAGACATTTACCAACATACCATTGCTTGGAGCGAAACCTGGGTCTGAGAAAAACTGTTTCCTACATCGTGCTGCAGGGAGGAAATGAGGATGGAAAGCAGGGGTTTTGGGTTTGTTTTTTTTTTAAGATTTTATTCATTTATTTGAGAGAGGGAGAGAGTGCGATCAAGCAGCAGGGCAGAGGGGCAAAGGCAGAGGGAGAAACAGACCCCCTACTGAGCAGGGAAGCCCGACCAACCCAGGGCTGGATCCCAGGACCCTGAGATCATGACCTGAGCCAAAGGCACTTAACGGACTAAGCCACCCAGGTGTTCCCGAAAGCAGAGGTTTTAAAATGAAGCCATTCCAGTTCATGGATGTATTGTGTTTGCCTTCTATATTTAAAAATAATTTTAATTACTTGGAAGCATTTATAAAGGGGAGAACCTCACATAAAAAATCAGATTTCTGACTTCCTTAGAAAAATAAAACAATGTGGTCGTACTGGGCCACTTTCTAACATGGCAACAATTGGTTAGAATGACGATTACCCTTTGGAAGGGCATTTTGTTCTCCAGATTGTTTTACCTTCGTGGCTCAGGTTGTCTTTTCATGTTGTTACCCCTGCTGTGATGGTAAGTGACATTAGGTTTAGTTGCCAAGGAATTGAGAAGAATGGGGGAGTAGGGGGTACAGACTAGGTGAGGTTAGATGCTTCTAGAATTTAATTCACAAATACAGGGAATGAACTACAATATTTCTTCTATGGAAAGCTTAGACTCACCAAGACTGGCATGACTTCTTAAGAACCCACACAGACCTGGACTCAGAAAGGTCTCCAAAACATCAGGGTAGATGTTCTACAGGTCATGATTTAAGGATTCTGGACTTTATTTATGAGTCTATGCTCTTACTCAGAGCCTGATTATTCTTTTGACATTTATTTTTCTTTTGGATATAATCGCAAACTATTTATATTATCTAGATTTCCAGACCACAACAGATTATAAGATAAAAACAGAACAGAAGTGGAAACTAAAAGCAGAAACACTATCCGAAGTCAAAAGTGATTGTTGATGGCAAAAAAAGGGTACAGGCAAACAAGATGCATCACACTTAAGGACTCAAGCACAATTATATGGGACCATTTGTTTCAGAGACAATAACTCTCTGCATCTCTGTAATTCTTAAAAACACCATTACTTAGCACAGGATAACCACTGATGGTTAAAATGATGACTTGACTAAGCCAGAAGTTTATAAGACATTTAGCACATTTACTGACAAAGGTAGGGAAATGCCAACCATTACAGAGATTGCTGTCTTTTTTCCTAATCCAGGAGGAGTTTGCTTTCCCTCAGGACCTTGTCTGCTATGTGTAAGGTTCTTTTTTCCTCTCTTTACCTGGCTAATTTCTGTTTATCTTTCAGGTTTTTATTTAATGTTACTTCCTCACAGAAGTCCTCCCTGGTTTTCCTGTCATTAGGTCCATGAGATATATATACTCTCATTGTACCCTGAACATTTCCTTTATGGTGTCTTTGGTCATAATGATAGTAATTTTGTTGTTGCTTTTTGTGGTGTTTATCAACACCACTAGACTATGAACTCCATGAACGCACTAACCACATATGTTTAATTCATTGCTGTGTTGCCCAGCACACATGACGGGTATTCAGTAATTTTTTGAATAAATAATAGTCAAACCAAAAAAAAAAAAACCCAAATGTCAAAATGTTGCCATGTGTCTACATAACTTCACTCTTAAAAATGTGGAATGTGACTGAATTCCTTATATACGCTTTTATTTCTTCTTGGTAGGTCATAACACAGTGTGCATAATAAATATATGCTGACTGAGGGATGGTATGCAATAAATTACACTTTGGTTCTTTTTCTTTAGAGCCGATAGTTCTCAGCACCTGACATTTGACAGTAACTGAATATTTTCACATTTTAATTACAAATTTAAACAGGCAGTTTCTTTTAAGCTACTGGAAGATTCTAAATCTTGTCAAATGCAGCAATATTGCACATGTGAGAAAATGTAACAGCATGTGCTTAATTAGCCACCTTAAATCCTAAAGTGTTCCTCCTTTTACTTTTGTGGATCATGACCACTCTGTGGACTCAAACTACCTTAAGTGTATCTGTCTCCCTCAGTGATTCCCCAAATAGAAGCTGGCCTTCTCTGTAACTAATGATAGGTATTTGTGGTAGCCAGAGACAAAAATGTTTTAGTTGGGAGGAAAAACAAAGGTTATATTTTAATGTAATGGAAAATTAGGAATCCTAAACAATTTGCACATCAATCAAAACACTGAAATTTGGGAAAAAAAGGAGGCTTCTAGTTAACAGCGTTTTCACCTGGGGCTCATTAGTTCTTTAAAAGTGGTTCTTTCTCCAGTTTCTAACTAATGCGTGGCTGGGAGTCAGGCCAGGTGTTCCTTATACTTGATTTCCACTCTGAGCAACTTTTTCTCAAAACTCATCCCCTTCATACCACACAAATGCAACCTGTTTGCTTGTTCCATTAAATTAGCTCAGTCTCTACTGCGGTGTATAGACCAAGCCAAGTGGTTCGTTTTAAATAATAAAAGCTAAGAACTCTAAATTCTTTTGCCTGTTTGTCTTTTGTTAATGGGAATTCGAGCTGTTCAAATTCAGAGTATTTTTTTAGGTTGTCTTGCCATATTAAAAGATTTAAAGAAGAGACAGTTTTCGTAGTTACTTTTTCATATTTGTTGAGCAATAGAAGCATTAAGGTAATATTTTCAAATGAAAAAAATTGAATTTACAAAGAATATCCATTTGTTTTCTTCCATGTTTCTTTTTTTAAAGGATTTTATTTATTTGAGGGAGAGCGCCGTGAGCGCGCGCGCGCGCGCACACACACACACACACACACACACACACACACACACACACACACACACACACACGGTGGGGGAGGGGCAGGAGAGAAGAGAAGCAGGCTCCCCACTCAGCAGGGAGCCAGAGAGGGGCTCGATCCCAGGACTTTTGGACCATGACTTGAGCTGAAGGCAGATGCTTAACTAACTGAGCCACCCAGGTGTCCCTCTTCTGTGTTTCAATGAAAGAACAGCAACGGATTTGCCCGGGATCGGTTTGACTTCTCCTGTCGAGCTTTCCCCATGGTTTTCCAAAGCTAGAGGAGACTTCTGTTCTCCTGTACTGCATGTTGGTGAGAAATGTCTTCTTGTACTCTTTCCTTAATTTAACGTAAGATCTGCCCTTGAAATCCTTCTGTATTACAGACTTCCTTTTCAAATCACGGGCAGCGTGGGCAACTGAGAATATAAAGCTGCACCAGACTGCACATAACTTGTTCCAAGGGCGATTCAGCAGGGTTTTATTACATGCCAAATATATGTGAATATATTAAGAAAATAACACAATTTTAATGGCTTGGGGAAAAGGGAAACAAGTAATAAATTGTCACAACAGGGACACAACCTATAACTTCAGGTAACGAGGGATTACAAGAAAGGTAGAAGGAAAGAAGTTTAAGTCAAGTAATGGCAGAATGAATACAATTCTGAAAGGAGCTACAGTACAATAGGGGGATGGATTTCACTGTGTCTTCTGAATTAGACCAGGACAGTTTCATTAACATGATGGAGAACTGGGTCTTGTGTACTCAGAGGAGGACATGGGCTTCCATCTTCTCTAAGAAAGTGTATAGACTGTTTTCAAGATCACTGATTATACAACTGTCAATATTAGACTGACCACACCCTGATCTATGTCAGGAGGAAATGCACATGGCTTATAATCTTGAACATGAAGTATCCTTTAGTTAGGGTGTATTTGTGTACTTTCTTTAGTCTCTTTCATTTTTTAAAATTAATTTGTTTATTTTTGAGAGAGAGAGGGTGCGCTCATGCACGTGGGAGCAGGGGGCAGGGCAGAGAGAGAGGAAGAGAGAATCTTAAGTGGGCTCCACTCAAGTGTGAAGCCTAAGGCGGGGCTCTATCTCACCACCTTGAGATCATGACCTGAACTGAAATCAAGAGTCAGACCCTTAACCAACTGACCCACCCAGGCACCCCTCCTTCATCTCTTTTAAAGAGCAATAAAAATTTTCACTTGGAAGTAGCATGCCACACATTCTGGAAATAGCCCTTTGTCATTGAACTGAGAGTATCTAATTTATGGTAGTAAGAAGAGCCAACTCCTAAACTTGTTCATTTTACTTACACTGTAGTATCCAGAGAGTTTTCCCCCAGCGTGACCTTTTTCTGGGGTGCCGATTTAAACAGCTGTCCTCATGGATGAGACAGAATAAGAAGGGCTATTCCTACCTGTGCTATGCTCCTTGTTACCATCAGGACAAGCAATGGTTCCAAACCACATGTCGCCCGTGTTCAGGCTGAATGTGTTCTAAAGAGACCCAAGTGGCTTGCTTTTCTGTGAGGTAACTCAGGGCTTACTTCCTGCCTTGACTTTGGTTACTAATATCCTAAAGATACATCCTGGATCTACCTGCCCTTCTGTCTGCTTTCTTTGGGAAAGGGGGAGCACGTAGGGAAAAATCCACCTTCCTTCTTTCAAAAAGAGAGAGAGTGGCTGTTTGTATTTGGAATTTTAGGTCACTCTAGGGGCTATGTTTGAAATCATTTGCTTTCCTTGACCTAGGACAGCCCAGGAGGTTGTCCATACAGATAATCACACATAACCATCGTCAAGAGATAATTTTGTTAAATTGGGAAGGACTTTTCTCTCACATCATTTTTTAAAAGTTCAAATAACCCTCGAAGAGTAGATAGCTAGGAGGGCTTTGGGATGGGTTGGGTGAGGAAGAAATCACATATATTTATATTTATCTATATATTATAGTATATTAATATAATTTGTATTGAAAATAATATTAAATCACTTTTCCCCCATAGTTCTGTACTGAAATCACTGCCTGGTTCTTAAACATTACAAAAACAAAAAACAAAACTCAAGCCACCAGGGAGGTGTCATAGTTAGGGTATGGCACCTATAGTTAATGATACAGAGGCTCTACAATTTGGAAATAGAAATGAATCCAATAAAGCTTATAAATTCTGGTGATATTTGGGTCCAACACACAGTCTACAATACATTAAGAAGGTTAACACTGAGTTTAATTGTTCCTTTCAGATACTAGTTGAGCCGTTTCTTCTACCCCTATCAGCCTTTGGAAAAAATACACATACTTAGACTAACATATGGGTGATTTATGGTTCTCAGCAGGTATTTATTTGAGAAGGAAATCACAGCAGGTTTTAGTTTATACTTGTATGTGGCTGTCGCGAAAGTAGCCTACTGACTGCCTTTCAAGAAATCATAAGTGTCTCCAGTCTTTGCTTTGCTTTTAATGATACCAGTGAAACCAAGACCTTCCATTTATCTGGCTTGGTAACCTGTAAGTGGTACCATAGGTTCACATTCAGGAAGCCAAACCCTCAAATGGAAACTAAGGACACAATAAATTCCATTTTTGGATTTGCAGCAGAGTCAAGTCCACAGTTTCAAACTGTATTTTGAAGCTAAATCTACCCCCTTAGAGAAAGAACTAACATGAGTGTAAGGAAAGGGACCTTTGCTCCAAAGGAGGTCACAAATGTCCAAACCTCCTATGTCCAAAAGGGAGGGGGGCATGTAGGAAAGAAGGAAGGAAAGTAAGAAGGACAAATGCCTAAACACGGGTCTCTTTGGGATTTTTATGCTATTTAGGGTTTTTTTAGCTTTTGTTTAAAAAATAATATTTAGGAATTACATAATATTCCCTACCTACCACCTGCTTCCTGTCCCATGGCTCCTTGCATCTCCACGGTATTAATTATTTCTGGACCCTGCCCACCTCCCATCCCTCCCTCCACTTCTTTTCTTACTCTCTTCTCATTGCTTTCTTTCTAAATGTTCTTTTTATACTTTTTATTTTCATTCTCTACACAAAGAATAAAAGTGTCCTTGTGAGTCTTACACATGACCAAATTCTCAAGTATTGCATGCATCTTTGTTGTTGATTTTTATAAAACTTGTTTTTACTTGCTCTTATTAATTTAATATAAAAACTGCAGGGCTATAGCTTATCTGGAATATTGTATTGAACCACCAAGAGCTAGGAATTTCTATAAAAAACCCCAAAGAAAGGGAAAGGTCTTCCATATTCTTGTGGGACCTAGATTACAATGTATCTATTTACAACACTGGTCCGATCTTTTTCAAAGTATGTTGGTAGGAGGATGTAACCTTCAGATATCATCCCCAATAAAAGGAGATTGTTTGCTATAGCTTTTGGTAATTTCAACCAGTTTTATAAAGTAGTTATGCTCTGATAAATCCAAAGAAGTAGGAATTTATTTTGAGTCAGGCTTGGAATTTGGTCTAAAAACCTGATTGTTAGTGTTGGAAACCTCTCTGCCATTAATTTCCTATGTGATTTCCATTTTGTTGTAAGGGTTATTTAGAAATACTTTATTTAGTTTCTATTTTTAATTTATGGGACACGTGTGTGGCTCAGTCGGTTAAGTGTCTGCCTTCGGCTCAGGTCATGATCCCGGGGTCCTGGGATCGAGCCCCTGTGTGGGGCTCCCTGCTCAGTGGGGAGTCTGCTTCTCCCTCTCCCTTTCCCTCTGCCTCTAACCCCACTCATGTGTGTGTGCACATTCTCTCTCTCTGTCTCTAATAAATAAAATCTTTAAAAATAAATAAAAATTTTTATTTATAAATCTGTTTTATTCCTAATATAATTTTATTATATTACAAGAAAGAAAACAAAATATTACTTATCAGTTAGAATTTATTTAGGCCTAAACTTAGAGCCCATTATGTGGCTAATGCATGATTTGCTTTTTTTTTTTTTTTCCAGAGGTGGGGAGGGGCAGAAGGAGAGAGAGAATCTTAAGCAGGATCTATGCTCAGCGCAGAGCCCAACATGGGGCTCCATCTCACAACTCTGAGGTCATGACCTGAGCTGAAATCAAGAGTCAGACACTTAACAGACTGAGCCACCCAGGTGCCCCTGGTTTGCTTTTGTAAATATCCCATGTATATTCTCCATTCAGTATAGAGTTTTATATATGCCTAACAACTTGAGCTTGTTAATTATATTGCTGATATCCTTAGTATCTCTGCTTAATTTCTGGTCACTTGACTGATTAGTTTGTGAGAGGGGTGTGCTAAAATTGTTAGCTATAATTGCTGATTTGTCTACCTGAAGTTCTGTCAGCTTTTCTTTTTTCTGTTTTGAGGCTGTTTCGTTAGGTCCATGCATGTTTATGATGATATATATTGTTTTTTTTCCAGTATATAAAATTCACCTTCATCTCACACGCTTGTGTTCTGTGTTAGGATTGCTGCTATGAGTGTCTTTTGATCCATATTTGCCTGGCCAAGCTTTTTCCTTACTTATACTTTCAACCTCTCTCTGCCTTTTGTTTTAAATTTATCCTTTTCAGACAATATATTGTTGGGTTTTATTTTTTAAACCAGTCAGAGAACTACTGTCTCTTAACTGGTGAACTGAACCCATATGCATTTATTGTAATTTATATTTGGACTGATTTCTTTCATCTTGTTATGTATTTTCCCTTGTTCTTTTTCTCTTTCTTTTTTCTCTATTTTTTTCCCGTAAAACATAAAACACATATTGAAGTGTTCCTCTATAGTTTTAAAAGTTATACTTTCCAATTTTGTCCTTGTGGTAGTTAGTCTTGACTCAAATTCATTTTCAGTTTTAGTCACTTTTATTGAATTCTTCAGCTCATCAAGTTAAAAAAGATAACCTGGAACATTGTCTCCTCCAATACCACATCATAATGATATTGTCTAGTAAAAGATCATCATCTAGATAATGATATTTTATTCACAGGTTGTTAATAGACTTTCTTTTGTTTTTGGTTCTTACTTGTCATTGTTGTTCTTCTTCTTATCGAAAAACAATAAAATCTATAAGTCTTTTACATTTACTCATAAAATATCTACTAAATTTTTCTCTTCATATATTTGAATACTTTCTCTAAGAGTATTTTCAAGGTGGATCATTGTGTAGAAAATCTTCTGAGCCCTGGTATGTCATTGAATATTTCTATTATATCTTCACATTTTAGTGACATTTTAACTTGATATCAAATTCTGGGAAACATTACTTTCCCTTAATCTAGTAAAATATTACTCTATTATGCATCTAGTATTGCTATTAGTAAATGAAATACAAATCTTGTTCCTTTGTTGATGATATATTATTTCCCCCTGTAAGCTTTTAGAATCTTCCCTCTTTCTCTTTGCTATATATTACAATATAGTAATCAATCAAGCACATTGATTTTTTTGCTTCAGTGGCATATGTTTCTTTTTTTTTTTTCTTTGTCTTCTGAATTATTTGGGTTTGTAATATTCCCTGCAGTATCAGGCACTCAGCCAGAAAAAAAAAAAAAGTGTATGGGGAAGGAACTGAAGTCCATACCCTAAATTGTATCAGTTCTGTTGAGTTTAAAGAGAAGGGTGAGGATTAGCCCAAGGAGGAGAGGCCCAGATAACCCAAATCCACTATTGATGATTGTCATTGCTGCCACTGCACCAAGCAAACCTCCTGGGCAGGATCTCACTTTTCCACACTTAGGAAGACACAGTACTAGGAAAAGGTAGTCTCCTTAGGTGGTGTTCTACCAGCCATGTTAGTTTGGGTAGAAGGGGATTGGAGAATTATGTCCCCAGGGCACCTCCTTTGTTGGCACCCACTACCACTTCCATTAACCGTTCACACACACAGGGTTTTTGAAGTGTCCTAGAATCAAAGGCCGTCAGTACTGGTGCTTTGGGCTGTTTTTGCCCATTTCTAGGGAATAGATGGGCAATGACTGCACCAAGCCAGTATGGTGTGAGGAAAGAGAAAATTAAGTGATTTCCTCCAGTGTGTCCTTTCCACACCACTCCAGCTCCCTCCTGCTCCGGCCTGTGGTTGCCCAGGTCCCACACACATGGGCTCAAGACAACCTGCAGTTTCAGCAGGAGGTTACCATGGTCTTTTCTTGCTGTCATCCCTGATCTTTCTAGTTCTGGAACCCATGCTTCTCTTTAGCTTCTGTGATTGCTCCAGGTTTGATTTTTGGGGAGGGAGGTAACAGTATATTTACCATCTTGACAGTACTAAGAAGCCCTGAAAGGATTTCTAACTTGTACCACTAAGAAAGGTCTGTTTTTATATGTTGCCTAATCTCATCTACTCATTGACAAAGTATCTTTACATTAGTAAAGTAGCTAGGGAAGATACCAGGAATGCCCTCAACCTTCCTATGGAACCTTCAGAACTCTACAGGAGCTAGATGATGATTGTCTATTTCCTAACATTTTAAAAATAGCATGTGATTACACGGCTGAATATATTAATTTTATTAATTTTCTATATTTTCCATCACATATTTTGTATTGACTAGTTATTCAAATCATTAGTGACTTAATTATCAAGAAAAAGCAAGCATGGTCAAGTCAATGATATATATAGGCAGTCCTTGCTTTGTGCAGGTCTATCAAATGACCGTATGAGCTGAAATCATACAAAGCAGTGTTAATAATCGATGGAAAGAAATTATGATTGTTCTATGACCTTTAAATTTTTTTGTCAAACATTAAAATCTCTCTGACTAGTAGTTATAAATATATAGGGAGATGAAAAAAGGTAGTAAAACTAACATTTCCGTAGGGCACTAAAAGCCCCCTTGATAAAAGGTTTAGCTTTTGTGAGGAAGGTTAATAGTAACCCCAGCAGAGTTTCAGCTGGGGGTGAGGGTGAAGCATGTTTGATTGCAAATCATATTTGCATTTATCAATGATGACCCTGGTGGCCATGTTGGAGAGGGACTGGAGGCGTGATAGATTTGAGTTGGGGATTATAAGGCAGGGCTGGGAGGAAGGAGGTGCCTTAAGGGGCCATTTCAGGATCCATGTGAAAAAATATTAGAAGTTCAAATGAAGACAAGGGCATGGAGAAGGAGCTAGGAAGACTTAGAAGTAGGATTAAGACTTGGTAACTGGATGTGATGTGAAAGAAGAGAAGTATAAAATGGTCCTCAGGCTTCTGGCTTGGATGACTACATGGGAGGCTGAAGGTGACACATTCCTTCATGTTTGGGGAATGAGGAGAAGCATGTTTGGGGGAAGAGCATGAATTTAGTGTGGCTATGTTGAGTTTGAACTGCTAGTGAGATATCTCAGTGGAAATATCTAGGATATAAATGGATATATATGGATTTGCATTCAGGATAGAGATGATATTTTCATATATGTTACATATATACAATATGTAAATGTATATAGCTCATATATATTATATATTTTCTATGTATAATATATATGACCATATATATGTGTATGTGTGTGTCTGTGTGTATATATACATATGTGTGTATCTATGTATATATAAACTATCATGTATATAACATATTTGAAGCCATAGCATTCAAATAATCTAGGAGAACGTATAGAAGAGGAAAAAGTGGGGGGGCACCTGGGTGGCTCAGTCAGTTAAGCGTCTGCCTTCAGCTCAGGTCATGATCTCAGGGTCCTGGGTTCAAGCCCTGTGTTGGGCTTCCTGCTCCACTGGGAATCTGCTTCTCCCTCTCCCTCTGCTCCTCCCCCAACTCATGCTTTCTCCCTTTCTATCTCTCAGATAAGTAAGTAAAATCTTTAAAAAAAAAAAAAAAGAATAAGACTGCAATCCTGGAGAACCCAATATTGGAAGTGTGGGGAGAATAGATTCTCCCAAAAGTGACTGAGAAAAACTGGGCAGGATGCAGAGACAGGAAAGAGTGGAAGAATCCCAGGGAGAGACTCCCTTGAGCCCGAGGTAGTAACCAGGATGTGGTCGCCCAACAAGGATGTAATGAGCACAGTAATGATACAACCAACCATGCCGTGTTCCTCGGAAATATTCTCCACGGTCTGAGTTTCCCATCTGATGATGTGATTATTCACTGGATGTCTGTCTGTATCTCCCCATTGGTCCATAAAGTCGGGGAGGGCAGGGACTATGTTAATTTTCACTCACAATTTTATCCCTGAAACTTGGCACATAAGAGTTGAGTAAATATTTGTTTTATGAATGACTAAACTGCAGTTGAATCTCCCCCACCCCCAGCTATTCGCTTTGCTGATTCATGTACAAATTTGTATAGATTTGGCTGTACAGTTAAATCTGGTTATTAGAATGGTTGCTTAAAAAAAATTATTAATTTCCTATGGCTGCTGTAACAAATGACCACAAACTTGATGACTTAACACAACAGAAATTTATCCTCTCACGGTTCTGGGAGCCAGAAGTCCAAAATCAAGCATCAGCAGGGATGAGTTTCTTCTGAAGGCTCTATGGGAGATTCAGTTTCTTGCCTCTTCTCACTTCTGGTAGCCCCAGGTATTTCTTGGCTTGTGACTACATCACCCCTACCTCTGCCTCTGTGGTCACATCACCTTCTCCTCCAGGTGTCTGGCTTCGGGTTACATAGTTCCAATCTCTGCTTCTGTCTTCACATGACCACCTTCTCTTCTGTCCATGTGCCTTTCCTCTGTCTCTTATAAAGACACTTGTCAGTGGATTTAGGGCCCACCCAGATAAGCCAGGTTGACCCCCTCTTAACTACATCTCCAAAGACTCTTTTTAGACATAAGTAACATTTACAGGTTCCATGGATATGACATGGATATATTTGGGGTGTGGGGGGGTGCGCCATTCAATCCAGCACAGTCCTGAAAGGAGAGCACTTCTTATTTCAAGTACCCAGTCCCTGGGGCTTATCTCCCTGTAGCATCAGAAAATTATATATGCACCAAGGTAGTTATCCTTGTTTCATTTTACTTGGTAGCAGAAATGAAGTTGTTAATTTTCAATAAAAACGCTCACATCATAAACTTTCTGTTCGTGATTAGATGGAATTAGCGATGTAAATAGACTTGCGATTTACCCCTTTAAAATATTTGTGAGAGGGCCACAAAAATACTGATTTGAAGGGGCACATGCACCCGATGTTTATTGCAGGGTTATCAATGATAGCCAAACTATGGAGAAAGCCCAAATGTCCATTGACTGATGAATGGATAAAGAAAATGTGGTGGATACAGACACACACACACACACACACACACACACACACACACACACGCAATGGAATATTACTTGCCATCAAAAAGAATGAAATTTTGTCATTTGCAGCGATGTGGTTGGAGCTAGAGTATATAATGCTAAGTGAAATAAGTCAGTCAGAGAAAGACAAATACCATATGATTTCACTCATGTGGAATTTGAGAAACAAAACAGATGAACCTATAGGGTAAGGGAAGGAAAAATGAGAGAGGGAAGCAAACCATAAAAGCCTCTTAACTCTAGAGAACAAACTGAGGGTTGCTGGAGGGTGACAATGGGTGATGGGAATTAAGGAGGGCACTGGTGATGAGTGCTGGGTGTTCTATGTAAGTGATGAATCACCAAATTCTACACCTGAAACCAATTTTACCATATATGTTAACCAGAATTGAAATTAAAAAAAATGTTTGTGGGAGGTGTGTAGAAAGTTCAGAAAATTCGATCAAGCTGAACTCCTGGATTTCCATTCTGAATCCTGGTTTTTAGGAAGTCACTTTTCAATAAGAAAGCCAACTTTTAGCTTCCGTTTCCTGCAGATCTCTTCCAGTTGATACTTATTATAATAATTAAAAAAGAATGACTATAGAAAGCTTTTTGTGGAGGCTCAGAAGCTAAAGGTAAATAAAAAGTGGCAAAAAATGTTTGAGAATTGTCATAAAATTTAAGGTTGTGGAAGGAAGGGCAGCTTTGTTCTAAAAAGCTTTTTAAAAGAACTGGCTTATCAGCTGCCCTGATAAGGATGTATACAGCTCTTATTGGAAACTCAACTTTAAAGAATCTGGGTTGACTGAAGTTAAGGCCACTGATGTTACCTCTGGGTGATTTCTTTCTTTTTTCCTAGAAATTAGATTGTATGCATTTGGGGAGTACTCGTTTTGTTTTGCTTTCCTTAGGAAGATAGCAAATCGATTTGGGAAGTTGATTCTATACACTTGATCTTAGCCAAAAGGCCGAGAAGCGATGGGAAGTTGATTCTATAAAGTAGCTTCATAAAAGATCAAAATTTATTCCCAGTATTGTTACAACCATTATTTGATGTTTCCAACCCGGAGACTCAAAGCAGCACAAGAAAAGAAAAAGATTTTGTCTGGAAAACATGGATTGGGGATTATTTGAGATATAGGGAGATAGATCAAATCCCTTTCTGGAGCTCCCCTTAGGATTCTGTAAGAGTAGGGTCAAATGTCATTTTTATACCTGTATTTTTATTTGTTAGTGGGACATGAAAAGCGGAATTGATGAGAACTGAAAATGCCCTGATTGGGCACAAGATTTGATTGATCAACAGAAAACAGTTTTGTCATTATTCAGAATGGATTTTCTAGGAATCCCCGTATTATGCCCAATTCCAGATGCTTCATAAAAGCCATCATTATAATGAATTAGATGGAAATACGAATCCTTCATCTGTTGTATTTGGACCCCAGCTGGTAACAGGACTGTGACCCGAGGCAAGCATTTCCAGAAGTACTCCATGCAACTGGAATAAGCAGCAACAGATATTAGTCTCAGTTATCCTGATGTCAGATGTGCATTCGTCTCCAGCCTGGTGCTTCATGACGACCACGAGCCACCCTGTAAGATATTTCCCAAGCCTGGAGCTTGACCGTCCAGACCCCCAGAATTGAAATCCCTGCTTTCATCACAAAAAGGGAACCTGCAAAATAGCTTGGGAAATGAGAGTGGGGATAAGAAACCTACAGTTCATCAAGAATTGGCTCGCAGTGTGGCGCACAGACAATAAAGAGGAACCAGCCTGGGTCCCATGGGGAGTTAAAAGACGATCAGCAGCTGTTCCCATTTCTCCTGAGGCCAGGGGAGGAAATGGGTTTACACTGTACTGGGAGGGATTTAGGTTGGTATATGAAAGGATTTCTGACTCAAGGTAATGCTTTCTCACGAACAGAACAATCACAACTCCAGCTTCTGTGATTTAAAAACACCGAATCTGGTGTCTTCCGATGGCAAGTTAGAGACAAGTGGTCCCCAGGGGCCCAGAGGCCCACAGGATGGCTCTTTTTGATATTTCAAAAAGCCTAACAATATGGATGAAACGTTTAAAAACCAGGAGTTGAATAGATGAATAAGAATGTCTTTTGGAAAACCCTTTGACTGAAATTCTATCAGCTCGGCAGTATGTTGGTCAGACACTTGTATTTAATACATGTTTTCTAGGACTACAAATGAGGAATTAGTCATCATTTAATTTTTATCATTTGCTTGCTGCTCAAAATTTTATCAAAACTTGGGTCCAATAGGAGACAGATAATAAATTAACAAGAGGCTCTTGGTGAGAAGGCAGGAGTCGCATTTCTTTGGAAGGGAAAACAGGATGTGTTAAGACACTAGACGTAGGGTTCAGATACCTATGGGTTAGAAGCCTATCTCTACATATACTGTGCACATGCATTTTTCCTAGCTTTGCTAAGCCTTTCCTTTGCTCCTCCTAAAATAATAATAATCAACTTGTAGACTGTGAATATTACATGAGAAAGTACATGCAAACTTGGATGAGAAAATTTCTGGTTCTAAGGAAGATGAAAGAACAGAAATAAATTTTCCAGGAAGGAAATCAACAAATCCATGGAGCCATGCAATTAAAGGAGAAATTTTGTTGAGTGGGCTTAAAAATGATGCAGTCCTCTTGCCGTTGCCTCTTACACGGGCATGCATGTCTGTTTGCTTATCTTCATTACATACATGGGAAGGACCCATCTACAAAAAACACAAGCAGTAAGAATGAGGAATATTTAAGAGTGTTTAAGAGTGATGGCAATTTTATTTATTTATAGGTGTTGCTGCCTTCTTGGTTATTGGTAATTTTTTTAGTGCAGTTTTAATACAGTTGATTATCTATCCAGCTCATTTATTATTTAGAGGATCTATGTGTTGTATTCCCTCATTGATTTCTCAAGTCTTAGACATTAGTTAACGCACTGGAAAAACAAATGGGATAGAGTTCTTAGGTTCTGCTTTCTGTGTTTCCCATTTTCTTTGGTGCCATGCTAACAGGTCACTCTTATACAGGAGGTAGCTGGGAACCCAGGTCTGTGTGGGACCGAATCCTTTGATGCTTTGCTGCTTCTCTGACTGGAGTACAGGTAATATTTTGATTTGTCAACCTGGTAGGTTATGCAGGTGCTATTCTGGCCAGGCTGAGTAAAAGCAGAGGCCTCAGCTTCTAGAAAGGGCATATGGAGGCTGCCTGTGTAGAGCAACCATTTTGGAGACAGAGAACAATCCAGTGCAGACATCTGTATAACTCCTCTGTGGGTCGTGTCAGCCTGGTTTCTGGGGAGCAGCTTACTTGGAACTCCCCTTTCTGCTTTCCTACTGGCAATTTACTGCTATAGCCTTCAACATATAGTTAACCTCTTTTTGAGGTTTCTGAATATGGATAATTCAAAAGTAGACTCCAATGGTTTACGTAAGATACAAGATTATGATGAGTATCAGTGCATGGCAAGAGAGATTTATGGACTTTTTTTTTTTTTTAAAGTAACAAGAAAACATCTCCAACTTTTTGAAGTAACAGAAAGAAAATTTCTAATCTGGAATGCCGGATGGTCTTTTTTTCTTTTTCCTTTAAAGCAAATCAGAAAATCATAGTGGGCTGCACATGGTGATAAAGTTTGGATAAGATCACCTTTTGAGGCAAAATTATCTCAAAGGTTAGAGTACTTCTTTGAAAGGAAAAGAGTTGTGTGGAAATTATGAACTACATCATGCCCATGTATTAGGCTGGAATTCTTGAGAGTCTGAAGTGTTCATCCTCAGAAGTTATACTTGAAAGATAAACTCAAGCTGCGTGTTTTCCCCGTGGGGCTGGCTCAGCCATTAGAAGGCCAACTGTGGACTCAAAGGCCAAGACTGTCAGGCTGTCCAAAGTTCACCTTCCTATTGGGACTTGCCTCAAAATGCAATTAGTAGGACATTGCTAGACTTCTTTTTGGTGTCTGGTTACAGAGAGTGTGGGGTCGGCCTAGCTCAGAGGACATCAGCAAGAAGACCCTAGGCTATTTTCTGAAGAGCGCAAAGATCATTTGTTTGGATCATGCCATATTTAACATTTAGATGCATTTAAATACACTTAACCACAGAGCCCCTAGATGCCCTTTTTCCCTCACCCAACAGCCATCGACATGCTTCCCAAGACATTGCATGACCAGTGGCATGAACTCCCTCCCAGGCTCCTCACTCATGATTTGGAGAGCCTCTGTCATAGTTTTTCACTCTCTGTTTTTTCTCACTTCTGATGTGGATTAAAGTCTGTACTCACAGCTCTCTCCAATAGTTTAAGGATATTTGATCCTTGAGTATTTATCCATTATTGGCTCTGTTTACCCAAGGGAAAATTAAGTGCAGGGCCTTAGAACAGTGAGCGCTTTAATACGCAGATGCATATGCTGATCTCTGACAGATGTTGGTCTTTGGGAACAACAGAAGGGTAGCTACGTCATGCGCTTGGGAAGCTGCTTGTGCAAACTGATCCTGCAGGTGCCCGGGCGGTGTGGCGTGAGCAGCCCGCAATGCTGAGAAAAATGTCTGGTGTAGGGACAACTCCCGAAATATTATAATTTTTCACACACATCCCCCAGCCAGCTGGCAGAGGATTCTGAGCAGCGCCTTGGAAGGAAAAATAGTGGTTCTAACAGATTTTGATTTTAACTATGTATTACTGAGCTCTAAAGTTTAACTTCATGTTTTCTATAAAAAGAAAAATCCTTTTTTTTTTTATTTGTTACCAGGTAATCTGATTTCTAAATCTACCCAGGTATGGTCCTTTTTTCAGGCTAAAATAGATATTAGGCCAAGTGACTTTGGGGGTGGTGGTATGAGTGTGTGTGTGTGTGTGTGTGTGTATGTGTGTGTGTGTGTGTGAGAGAGAGAGAGAGAGAGAGAGAGAGATCTGGTGTGTATTTGAGATAGAAGAAAGCCCTTCAAAGGGGAGGTTTTGGTCAAGACTCTTGTTTCTGAGTTAACTTTCTCTTTTCCTATTTTTGCTGTGATAGGAGCCTCTTGGAAACAAGGTGTTGTCTTCATGAACTTACCACTTTTCTATCTCCCTGAGGCAGCGTGTGTGAGGGGCAGGCCTGCCCCACTGCCCTCAGAGGATGCGGAGGCCCAGCATCTTATTCTCCTGAGTGTCCCCTGAACCTAGAATGGTACCAGTTACACTGTGGGTGCTCATCAGTTCATCAAAGGCACACCCCTGACCCAGGCAGGTAGCCCAAGAACCTTGTGTAATTGTTTCTCTGTACCTTATTCCAAAAAGGGAAGAACCCCTACAGGGCAGTCATGGCCTTGAGACTTTGTAACACTTTGTGTGAGTACTTTAGGAAAACTTAATTTTCATCCTGTGTATAAAATCCCTGTTTTCTCATCCACTACCCACTCCTGAGACAGCACTGGTTGAAATCACCAGCACCATCTCGTCTGATTCAGGCCCCCTCCCAGGACTGTGTGAATAGATGCCATTACCAGCCTGAGGCCTCATCATGGAGAGTGGTGGTCCTTGAATGAGTCAGCCTGGCTTCATGCTCTGCTGCTCACCGGCTAACCTAGATGATCTGGCCTCTTTCTAAATTAGTTGTTGGTGTGAGGATTAAATCAGTCCATATTATACGCTTAGAGCAGTGCCTGATGTGTATAAAATACCCACTACATATCAATTATCACATTTTATTACTGAGTTCTCTGGTAACCTCATTCCTTCTATTCCTACCTAGGGAATGAAGGTGAAATCCAAAGGGACCCTGTGAACTTTTCCTTTTCTCTGGTGATTCAGAATGTGGTGCTATTCGGGGCATGGGGTCTTCTGTGACCTCAGGTCTCCTCCCCGTTCTGCCTGCCCAACCTGGGTCTGACTCTCCCCCTGGGCCCCGCTCCATGCTGTGCCCTGCCCGTCTCCGCTCCTGGCTCTCAGCCTGGACACCGGCCCACATCTCCACTCACATGCCTGCTGGTGCCCATCACCCACTCTACCCTGGGTGGTGTAATTGTATGTGACTGAAAGGCTCTTTCTGCTATTTTAACTTAAAGGACTTGAATCAAGTTCCCCTTCTCGTGGAGGAAACCAAGGATTCACTTTTTGAGAATATCAACTGAATGTCTATTCACTGAAAGACACAGTTCTCAGTCCCTGGGACACAAGAAGATCTCTGTATTCATGGGTTCACATTCTAGTGAGGGAAACAGACCGTTAGCAAACAGACACCTAATTGAGTGTCAGGTGTCTGGTGCACCCAGATTTTCTTGGGGGTTCCAATGTAGGCACCTTTATAACCTCCATAGGCATGTGTGGCCCCATTGGGCCTCCCATGCAAGTAGAGGCAAGGACTGCCTCAATCATTATTGAGCCCTTTGAAACAAGCAAAGTAGTCTGGCTGGCTCCTGTTCTGCGTTCCAGGAAGAAGGGCAGGGCATGCAGAGCCACGAGGTTGAGTTGGCGCTTGCATAGGGTCGGTTCCTTATTCCTGGGATAAGAGCAGTTTCTGCAGACAGAGCACCTCGTCACAAACACTGGAACTCACAGGGCCACAGAGAGGCCGCTAAGTACTGCGGTTGTAGGTTCAGGCTTTGGAGGCAGACAGGAACCCTCAATGTTTGGTTTCACCATCCTTTATCAGCAGAACAACCACACACAAGTTCCTTAATCTCGCTGAGCCTCAGTTTTCTCATCTTCCTAATGGGGGCAATAGAATATTTAGATCCTACAGCTTTGTGAAGACTAAATGAGATGATGCAGACAAGATTTGACACAGAACAAAAGAAACCATAGCTAATGTTTAACATCAGTGAGCTCCCTGCCTTGGAGTTGGAAAGAGCTACTTACTCTGACAACGTCAAGAAGAGGCCCTCCAGAGCCCTCAAATGGAATATGCTATTAAAGAAAGGTGGTCAAATAAAGCTTTTGCAGGGAGTACTGTGAGAGGAATACTGTGACTCCTTTGGGGCTCCTTACACATGGTGGTATACTTTCAACTAATAATTTCTATTCGTAATTGATTAGTGGTATCTGTTACAGGATCATGGTAACTAAAGCTCTTGAAGTTTGCCTGTAAGAAAGCAATTTCAGAGTAGGTGGATCTTTGTTATTACTTTAGTGGCATTCGCCAAAGCGTCACAACCCTGTGGAAGTCCTTTGCTTGCATGTTCTGGACTGTCAGTCTTGAGCATTTTCACTGTGCTCCTCGTGACCCTCACGGCTGGCCCATCTACACCCAAGCATTGCGTCTAATGCAGTAGGGGTAACACCTCTGCTTCTCAGTCCATCCAAGCAAGCAGTTCAGAGTATAAGGGAAAATAGTATTGTTGCAGAAATAAACCAAAAGCTCCTCAAATTCATTACAAAAAGCAATTTCTAAACTCCAGAACCATATTCTTACTAACAAATCACTTGCCACAAAATTCATAAATGTTTGTGGCTTATCAATGGTTATGAATTGCTGTTCCCCAGTCATGGATTTGTGTAAATCAAAACACATTGAATAATAAAGCAAATTAACATTTTGAGCTTTTAAAGAAATAAAACACCCACCTACAATTAGCACCTTTTCCCTAAACTCCTAATTTAGATGATCTCCATTTAATCTAGACTCTTTGATTAGCATTTGCCTTTCTATTTAGCAGTCATAACCATCAGTAGTGGGCCCAGTGGTGCATGTAGCAAAAGTAAATTGGGACAAGATGGGTCTGTGGCTAATCTGAACTAACGTGAAGGTCATCTTGGCCCCCAAGAACTCAGTAAGCCATTTTCTAGCATTCAAGGTGGGTGCTGCTAATGTTTGTCTTATTTGGGCTGCCACAAGGTGGGGTGGTGAGGTTGCCCAGGAAACAGCAGTATTTTCTTAGGCTTGAGGCAGTCTCTAGGTTGCCTGGGAAAACCAATATCCTAAGCATCATTTGAGAATACAGGGAGCAGGGCACCTGGGTGGCTCAGTCGGTTAAGCGTCTGCCTTGGGCTCGGGTCATGATCCCAGGGTCCTTGCTCTGGGATCAAGGGAAGTAGGGAGCCTGCTTCCCCCTCAGCCTGCCACTCCCCCTGCTTGTGTCCTCTCGCTCTCTCTCTGACAAATAAATAAATAAAATCTTTTTAAAAAGAGAGAGGATACAGGGAGCAAGATCAGTCCTTAAGGAAGAGGCAGGCTTAGGAGGCAGATAGGGAACTAGGGTGAGGGGTTCAGAGCAGGTCTTCAGTGATGGTGGGGAGCAAGCATGAAAGGAAAATCACATAAAGCTGGGAAATAGGGGGAAACACTGAGCCCAAAGGGCAAGAAGATGCCCAGTATTTCAGCTAGGTTAAGCTGGGCCACAGGCTTGCAACAGCAGATGAGTCCCGGTTGCTGAGCCCCAGGACTTCTAAGGTGCATCCTGGCCGGGATCTCATTAGCCCAGGGGCTATGCTTACAGGCAGAGTAGGATTGCTCATTTACTCACATACTGCTCAACTGTGCAATGAAATGCTACATCTTTATTTTTCTAAGCTGAGCTAATCTCCATGGGCCCCACCTGTTGGACTGTGGGATGATCGGGAATTTACAATTAAATCTTAAACTCACTCTCTTCCACTGTAGTCGTGTCTTGAATGACTCAGTCTCTATCAGATAAATATTTCGCTAAGGGAACTGTGTTAGTTTGTCTTCAGATGTGAGAGAGGGCCTTGAGAAAGAACTTGTATTCCTTTTCACAGGTAATATTGACCAAAACACGTAGTTAGGGCATCTCTACGAATGTTGATTTTTCATGACTTCGCTGCTAGCTTCCTTTCTGCCCCCCTTTCCCTCTCTGTGGCTCTCAGCCTCTTCCCCTCTCCCAGTGGGCTCCAGAGTTTGCATTTTTCATAAAGGATCATGGGCTGGTGCATGAATTCTCTGTGCAGAGTAGGTATTCCTCCCAGGAGGACATGCAAAAGAAGGTAACCTAAGTAGATGCATATTTTTAGGGTAGAATTTTAGGCCCCAACATTCAAAAGTGAGGAAGATGTTTTTTTTTTTCTGCACACTTCAAGTGTCACCTGACTAGTCCCATAAAACAGCTTTGGAATCAGCCATACTTACATTTATATAGATAGATGGACCAAACTATGTGTCTTTAGACCTGTTATCCTAAGAGAACAAAGAGATTAGACGTGGGAAGAAAGCTTACTTATTTAAGAAAATCATGCCCACGATTAGTGGCAGAGCACATAGAAAAAGAAGAGGTCCCAGGTTTGAGATAATCAAAGACAACTGATTGATGACTCAGCCGGTGAGTATGGAGAAGTTTTCTTAGCTCAGCGGAGGTGGTCTGACTTCAGTACACTCGGGGCATCTCTACATGTGCCAGAGGGCTAAGGAAGGAGTTGACCTTGAGGTTTCTGTTGAAGAGACCAGATCACTCTGAGCCCCACCAGGGTACATGCCACTCCCATCAAGTCTCCATCTGAATATGTATTCATTCTACATTGCATTGTATTTCATTCAGTTAAGGATCAACTCGACCGAACAGATTCAAAGAACCTACCAAGTAAGCCTACTCTCATGCAGAAGAGCCAGTGCAATAGTCATAACTCCTGCCTGGTCTATTCCATCCAAGAAAGTATCTCAGAGTCCTTCCCTACTCATCCCATACTTTGCCTCCATAGCTAAGGTAAACAAATACCAAAGAAGATGCCTACTTAGAATTTCTCTTCTGTCATCAGCATCTTAGAAGTTGGGACTGTCCATTTATGTCAAGGATCAGTCTGTGCCTGCTCTAGAAACCTGAGTCCTATACTTTTAATACAGGATTGGAGCAAAAAATAAAAATATTACAATCCAATTTCAGAACTGATATGCCCCAGAAATAGTTAATTGTAGAAATACACAGAACATACTAGAAATACACATTAGAAGTCATATTACCCATTTCCCTTAGATCTATGGATGCAGTCACACACCATTCTACAAAGAGGGGCGTCTTTCCTATCGTGAAATTACTTAATTATTTCCTATTAAGTTCATTCTAATATGTAGTCTCACCAACTCCCTTCTTGCCCAGACTGTAACAGCAACCTGCTAATTGTTCACCTTGCCTTCAAACAATGACACTTCTAGCACTTAACACCATCAGCATCAATTCGTTCCTTTACAAGTATAAATACGGGGGCAGCTGGGTGGCTCAGCCAGTTGATCATTGACTCTTTGGGTTTGGCTCAGGTCATGATCTCACAGTTGTGAGATCGAGACCTATGTCAGGCTCTGCGCTCAGCCCAGAGTCAGCTTCAGATTCTCTCTCCCCCTCCCTCTCCTTCTCTCTAAAATAAATAAATAAATAAAATATGTAAAAAATAAAAAGTAAAAAAATAACATAAAAACATAAATACGGTCATGTTTGCATATTTTCAAACTTTTCAATGGAATACGATTATCCATAGCATAAAGTTCAGATTTTTAAACATGGCATGCAAGACCCTTCCTCTCTGGCTTCCACATGCTTCTCTAAAATTACCCCTGTCACTCACCCATGTCTACTCACATCTCCAAGCATTTCCATCCTCCTGTGCTATGAGGTCTGTGGCTTCCATGCCTCACACCTAGCCTCTGTCTTCGGTTCTTCCTTGAATGCACACGAGAAGCCCCAGGTATCCTTCCTCAACCTACCTTCACTTCACTTCTAGGCAGAGCTGAGTTCTTTCCTGTCTCTCTTCTCATATCATCCTGTGTTCTGTTGAAGCATTTATCATTCCTTTGAATCTATTGATCAGTATGCCTGTCTCCTCATTAGCCTTGGCAAATTAAGGGCAGAGATTTTTTTCTCTATTATTTTTGTATGCCCCCAGGGATAGGATAGAAAGGGTGCCAAATATGTGTTTTATTAAGATTAATTATCGAAAGTCTCAGCCCCAAATTTCCTTAATCCTTGTTTGATCCAAATCTACTGAAAGTATAAAATGTTTTATGGATTTGACAGAGAGAGATAGAGCGAGAACACAAGCAGCGGGGAGCGGCAGGCAGAGGGAGAAGCAGGCTTCCCACTGAGCAAGAAGCCGATGCGGGGCTCCCTCCCAGGACCCTGGGATCATGACCTGAGCCGAAGGCAGACGCTTAACTGACTGAACGACCCAGGTGCCCCTGAAATTATAAAATGGTTTTGAAATATGAATAATCTTAGTGGGTGTCTCTGGATACCTGTCATTCAACAAAGATTTTATTCTAAACACTGAAAGCCAAAAGTCATTTTCAGCTGGGGAATGCACAGGTCATATAGCTATTTGGTGGTCAGTTCAGAAGAACTATTGACAACAGTGGAGAAAAGCAAAGTGCCAAATAACTATCATATCATATAAGCTGTTTATAATGCTATATAATTGTAGATACAAATCAAAAACATTTATTAACATGTTTGGAAACTATTCTATTTGTTTTGTTTGTTGTCTTGGGCTCCTCAGATAGCAAACTTGGCCTGTGGATTGATTCTGAAGAATGAGTTAGAAATGGCCAGGTGGGTGAAGGGGAAGTGCCCTGGAGAGAAGGAACTCACCAGGAAAGGAGGCTCAAGACAGCCCAGGGAAGGGGGGCGGGGGGCCTTGTCTGAAGCACAGGGTGTTTGTGGAAGCAGAAGACAGAAGACTAGAAGGGGACACAGGAGCAGATCATGGCGGGGGGTCTTACAGACCCCATACATTTCAAAGACCACAGAAGGTCCCAGAAGCATTTTTTTTCTAGGAGAGGGAAGTTATCAGATGTGCAAAAAGAAGACCTGAAAATAATTCTAGGGCTGGCATAAATGCTGAAAGAGTACTAGGAACTGGGGGCCCTCGGGGAATCCTTGCTCCCACCAGGATCTGTTCTGGGCCCTTTATACCTGTTACCACATTCCACATTTTCACATCAACCTAGGAGTTGGAAGTACTAGGGTTTCTTCTTTTCCTAAGCCACATAAAGAGTAAGCAGCAAAGCCGAAGTTGGAACCAAGGTCAGCAGGCGGGAGAGGCCATGTGTTTAATCACGTGGCCCTGGTGCCTCCTCAGAAGCATGAGGGATGGGAAATCAGAGGTAAAGAGCTTAGTGAAAAAGTGAAAGCAACATTATGGGACAGAAATCATAATCTGTGCCAGTGATGAGGCAAATACAGAAGTAAATGCAAGAGATGCTTAGGAGATAGAATTTGTTCGCTTTGGTAGCGCACAGGAGATCAGGGAGAGGGTGCTGTAGATTATCTACTGTGGGCAGGCAGAGATGCTCTTGCACGGACGGGACTAGAGGATCCTGGGTTTCGTGCAGGGGCATGTTTGAGCATGGAGTGGGATTCAGCGTGTGAAGCTAGCAGTATCGAACCGTTTGGCAAAGTGATGGACCCAGAGTTATGAACACGCAGAGAAGTGAGCCTTTCTTCTTGAAGCTGACTCAGAGAAGTCAGCTGGGCTTTGAAGCTTGTCTCGATCTTCCCCAGTTGCAAAAGGAAAGAAAGGTCACTGGAGGCATAGGGAACACAGTGTGTGAGCATGCTGTCCGGAGAGCAGGGCGAGTCCCAGGACGCCGCGAGCCTTCGGGCAGGGCGCACACAGAGTAGCAGGGAGTGCAGGAGGCTGAGGCTGGGAGGAGAAGTGGGGGCCACCTTGGGAAGGGCACCTGCGTGTTTAGGAGCCTCTCATCTCTGCAGACTAGCAGAAACTACCCTCATAAGTCCTAGGGTTAGTCAGTCCCCAAGCACGGTTGTACCTTGGAAGCTTAGGCCCACAGTGATAGGTGAACCCTGCTGGTGAGCTCTAGGGACTCACGAAAGGCCGAGCTGACAGACTGGCCAACCCTGGAGGAGCTTCCGTCTCAACGGAAGATTCTGCTCTGCACTCCAGCCCCAGAATGCGCCTTGCTGGCAGCGGTCACCAGGATAGCATTTTACACACTGGTGTGATCCCAACCAAGAAGACATGCCTGGGTTGGAGTGAGTGGGGGGGGGGAGATTGGTGGACAATGGAGGGCACTATTTCCACCCCCCTCTAGACGCTGTGTCTCTCACAGAGCTGTGCACCCATGGGGTCTGCTCCTGAGGACAGATCTCATTTATGGAGCAGCTTGTCTCTTGCAAGCCACCTTGCACATTCAATGGCATGTTCTCCCCCGGTCCTGTCTTGGGCCTCAGTCCCTTGAGTCTCATTTAGGATATTTCCCTTTTGTTTTCATAGCAAGTGCCCTGTGTCAACATCCCAGCATGTATCACACAGATTTAATGATCTGTTTGATGATTTGTCTCCTCCCCTGGAGTGTGATCTCCTTGTCCTGCTTCCAGCCCCTTATCTCTGTATCAGTTGAGCCCAGAACAGTGCCCAGCACATAGTAGACACGCATTATAGTTCCTTATGGACAGGGGTAGTATATAAGAAAAAGGGAAGCTTATTTACTTACTTACCATGTAACTTTCTCTCCCTGAAATTATTAACCCAACTTTTCTTCTTTCTTCCTTTTTTCCCCTCATAGTCATAACACCTCCCTGTGGGCATTGGAAATGCAATCCTTATGGGGCAGTACGCTTGATTACCTTATAGAGGATCGAGACTGCACTCCTATGCCCATATTTTCAATGATACTTTTTCTTGATTATGTGTGAAATGCACTTATCTGTGGAGGCCTGGATCCGTTATGACTGTTCTTATGAGTCACATCTGCAGGAGGGAACCCTTTCCTAAGTAAGACATAGTGAAGTTCATAATCTGTGAAATCATTTCAGCCCAAGTGAGCTTTTGGTACCTTTTGTTCATGGAGATTGTGTGAAACAGAGCACAGATGTTTCAGTAGTAACTGTAGCCCTGCTGAGGAAAGGATTTTTTGAGTTGTGTCCTTAAAAATCATTCTCGCATATGTAAGACAAGAGAAAGGGTAGAACAGAGTGCAGTCATTTAAGAGATAAGAAAGTAAAACTTCATTCTCTCAAAAAAGTGGAGGGCATTTACCCCCCTTTAATTTGGCCAAATGTACACAGTTTGCTTCCAGTCCCAGTGTTCTTGATGAAAAAGGAACATTGACCCCGGGGGTATATTCCAGAACATTCATGCCTGATCTGTTGCCTATTACGGGCAGAAAATGTAGGTTCTTTACCCTAATGTATGGACACAAGGGAAGGAGATGGTGACCAGTAACCTTGGCAGTTCGTGATTAGAAGATGCACGCTTTGTCTTGAATGTCTGAATCATCCCAGAAGGAGAGAAACAGTGGGCCTCCCACAAGGCATGGCAGCTAAGTTGAATTTTGAAGCATGGGAAGGAATTAGCAGGCAGAGATTTTGGGGGGGCGGCAGGGGGAGGGTATTTGAAACACAAGGCCCAGCACATGCAAATGCAGAGAAATGAGAGACCAGGGTGTCACATTCCGGAAAGCAGTTCTAAAATGCTGAAACCCTGAATGTAGTTCAGTAGGACTAGAGTATATGGCAAAGGGGTGGGAGATGAACTTGGAGAGGGGGGCATAAGCCAGCTAAGATAAGGGAGGGCTTTATGTAAGGCCCACAGACCATGCTCTTTATTTTGTAGTGAAGGAGGAGCCAGTTGAAGATTTTAAGCAGGAAAGTCACATCATTAGGTTTTTATTACAGAAAGATAACTTTGGACATGGAGTAGGGCATATACCTAACTGAAGCAAGACCTGAGACGATCCCTCACATGTGCGTAAGAGACAGGGACAAAGAGATTCTGTACAGCCTTCTTTGCAATAGCAAAGAATCAGAAACCATCTAAATGTTCATTATTGAAGGTTTGAATATATCAAATGCTGCCGAGTCACATGAATAAATGCATTAACACAATTAGGTGGTATGAATTTGATTTTTATATAGCAACATAGACTGGCCTTAAAATAATAATGTTGGACCCCCTCTAAAAAAAAAGGCCAAAAAAATTAAAATTTTAGCATGCTATCATTTATGTAAGTTTAGAAAACACACACAGAACCAAATAACATATGACTACATATATGTGTGAGTAAAAATTTTTAAAATGAACTGGAGAGCTATATGCCAAGGTCATGATAATGGTTGCCTGAGGAGAAGGGACAGGGAAGGAAATAGTGTTAAGAGTGGTGAATGAAAAAAGCTTTAGCTTTATCTGAAATGCAGTATTTCCTTTTTGTTTTGAAAGAATAGAGGGTATATTACTTTTGTAATTGTTGTAAGGGTACAATTAGGAGAAAAAAAGAGTCTGACAGCAAATATCACACAATGCTATAGGTATTAATTCTGAGCTGTAATGGGTATGATTTCTGAGTGTTTTTTAAATTGCATGATATTGCTCTGTACTTGAAAAATGAATTTCCTCCTTATAAGTTTAAAAAGTGTGTTTGTGTGTAAGAGCAGTTGCCCGAGATGTGTGAGTGCCGGTGGAGTGTGATGGCTGTAAAACCAAGAGATACAAAGGTTCCAGAAGAATTGTCCATGGGGTCAAGATGGTAACTAACAGTGTTGAATCATCTCGTGATTCAGCAGGTCACTGGTGGCCTCCACAGGGATGATTTCAGCACAGTGGTATGAGTGGTAGTCATATGGCAGTTGGTTGAGAAAATGAGTGGAAGATGAAGAGGTGACAGTGAGTTCCATCTGTTTCCAGAAGCTTAACCATAAAAGGAAAGAAAGAGATGGCTAGTACCTAGAGGAGAATGTAGGTTTAAGGAAGGTGGTTGTTATCTTTAAGACTAGGGGAACTTGATACTGCTTATCTGAAAGAGGAAAAAATATATCAAAGAGGAGAGGTTGAAGAGACATGGATGAGAGGAGAAGACCGATGGGGTTGGGGTCAGGAGAAGGAAGGAGGGAACAAACCTTTGGTGTGAAGGTGAGAGCCTTTCTGAGGAGTGGAAGTTGAGGGGAGTAAGCAGAAACTCAGGATTGTGGGGAGGGAGGAATGGAATGATTTCGAGGAAGTTCAGATCAACAGCTTCAAATTTTTTTAAATCAAAATGCCAACTATAATTCTGCCCTTTCTGAATATCATCACTTACATATAAAAAATATTTTAAAATATATACTTTTGTGTACATAGATAACCGTGCAACTGTTTCTCTTCTTAGCATTGTAAGAAACGATCACATGTAGTAAAAATATTCTTCTTCTGGCAATGAGATCAATTTTGGTTTCTGTAAGTATAATGAATATTAGAAAGGAAAATAAACCACCAAGTAATAGATAGAAATATACTTTTAAATGAAGCTCTTGCTCTTAGATGGGGGAGGTTAGGTCTACTCTACACTGATACATTATGTAGGATGCAAACGTACTTGCGAATACTGTCTACCGACTTCATTCAAGAACACTAATGGAGTTTCTAATATCAGAACCTCTTATAACTTGATCCTAACTTAAAAGTCACAGGATCATAGAATCCCAGGATCAAAAGAAAGATTAAATGGCTTTTACTAATCTACTTCAGCTTCCAATCCATAGGATGAGTCCTCACTGTCCAAAGAAAAGCTGGAGGAATATTAGAACCACAGTGAGGGAATAAGGAACCAGCAACATTTTCTTCTTTCTCTAGCTGAGGCACTCACGTATGACTTATTGCCCACTCATGAATATGCTAAGAGCAGCAATAAGCATTTATCTCTTTTCATTCAGCCAATAGTGGCTGAGCATATGTTTGTTGAATAAATACAAAGTTATTAGGAAATGGTCACCTCCTTTCCCAACCAAGAGCTTCCAGGAGAATAAGAGAGAAAAATCCCCAGAACTCCAATAAGACCCACAAATACTCAGTACCCAAGGTAGAGCACACTGGTTTTATAGACAGACAGCCACAGTTATTTGTCTGTGGGCATGTACATTGCTCTAGAGATTTATACTTGACAGAAATCATCCCATTGGGTAATCAGGAAGTCTTTTACGAGGAAGTGGAATTTGAGTTGGATTTTGGAGGACGGATATCTTTGGACATGGAAACTGGCGGGAAATGGGAATCCCGGGGAGACTGAAGAGAGGAACAAAGTCACAGGGCCAGCCAGGCACAGGGCAGGTCTGGGAGCAGAGGGGGCTTTAGCTACTTCTCTAAAGCACGTGGTGAGCTGTGATTGGAGAAAATGCAGGAGTTGAGGTCAGCCTGCGGAAGGCTCGGGGATCTGGGCTTTATTCAGGAAACTGAAGCAATACCTACCCCCTTTATTTTGTCTAGATACTTTTCCATTTCATATGCTTTATTCTTTCTCAACAAAAAAGGGAGGTGTACTTCCTTACTCAGATTTTCTTACTTCCCCCTTATTGGCGAGATCACCATTAGGAAGTGAGCACGGATTTCACTACACTCTTTGTTGAGGGAGGAGGGGGTATAAATCACGGTTGTCTAGGAGCAAGGTAAATGATAAAGCTTTGCTCATAGTGACCTGATGTCTGCAGATAAGAGTGGTGTTCATACCTTACCCACCTCCTTCACACTCGGACCCAACAGCTACACTTGCACAATTGAACTTTTTAAATAATTAGGAATTCATTCATCGAACAGCTTATTTGTGCTAAATCTGACTATCCTATTATTGATTATTGCTCTTGATTTTCATTCACCAACTCTTCCATTCTCAAAGAGAGAATTTCTTCTGGTTGGTGTTTCATAATTTTTTCTGTTTCGTAAGTCTCTGAGTAAAGAACCACCTTGAATTAACAGATGTATTGACAACAGGTGAGATGACAATACACTCAGATTGGAAATTTTAACAATTTGAGGATAAACTTAACAGAGATACACCACAGAGAATCATAGATTTTTTTTTTTTTTTTTTAGCACTAAAGGACAAAAGCCAAGATGTTTTGGAGACCCACAGAGCTTGCCCTTTCTGTGGGTGTCCTGTGGAGTTTTGGTTGTTTGAGTTACTATTTCAGTTATCTTTCTACTGAAGAGGTGTCATTAATTAGCTAGTGAATGATTGAAAACTTTACAGAGATTTAAGATGTTT
This sequence comes from Zalophus californianus, assembly GCF_009762305.2. Classification (NCBI taxonomy): domain Eukaryota; kingdom Metazoa; phylum Chordata; class Mammalia; order Carnivora; family Otariidae; genus Zalophus; species Zalophus californianus. The sequence continues at coordinate 131,122,081 of NC_045598.1, forward strand.
GGAGTATCATTTTTGTCACTAAGATCGTATAATTTATATATTCTTAGAAAGCTTCCATGTGAAGAAAGCCACATGAATGCTGATGATACTGTGTCACACAGTTGAGTACCAACCCCACTAGAGAATGACTGTGCTTCCATTCTCCCTGACCACCTAACAGCTGTGTCCGTTTCCAGTTAAAACACTGTATGTCGGTGATCTTGAAAAGGGGGCGGGAGAAAGGGTCAGGTGAGGTAGAACTTGTGGGAGCAGCAAAATCTTCATTTAAGGGATGTTTAACACGAGCCCAAAATTTCTTAAAATAATCGGACCTAAAAACTTGAGTGCAACAAGGAAGAACAAATCAGCCAGATTTTCATTTAAGAAGTTATGTTGTAAGGTTAAGAACTACATTTTTGATACATTGGTTAACTTCAGCCAAGACCCTTACTAAGTTGTTCTCCCCAACAAATTGCACTGTTTTTAGCAGATCTGTTCGTTTAGAGAAGCAGCAGTTGATGGCAAATTACTGTTTTATTTGGAAAGATTTTTCATATTATATTATTATAGAGACAATTTGGGTAGATTGCATATTTGAACAGTTTTCTGATTGTTTTAACATATTTGATAGAAAGCGTTTATCATTTTTTCATAAGAAGATATTACAGTTAAAGGCTAATTAGTTAAGAAGGTGGAAGTAGGTGTATCTTGAATTTCCAATCACTTTTGGGGGAGGGCAGGAACAAAGGTTGTAAAGCCAGGAGCTATTGTGCACAAAAGCACCATCTAGTGACCAGAGTGAGTAACTGCAGGGGCACAATAATAACAAAGGCAGAACCCATGAAAGCACAGGGCAAAGTAACTGGCTCCCTTGTGTTCACTCTTCTGTCAGTGTCAGTGTTATTATCAAATGAAAATAGTAATTAATCTGTAATTAGTTTCAAGCCCTATCTTTATCTCCTTTCAGTCAATTCTTAGGGTTTAATGTTTTTATGCATTTTCCCCCCCTTTCAGTATTGGCTGTTTCAAAATGACCTGATAATCATATTAAGTTGTAAATGACTAATAACTGACCTCAACTCTTCTCCTCCCAAGATGTATTTAAATTTTGAAAGACAACTCTCTATGAACAATAGAGGGATCTTGGGTATTAACTAGACTTACTGTAGTGATATCACAATATGTACATATATCAAATCATTACATTGTACACCTACAACTAATATATGTCAATTATATCTCAATAAAAAGAGAGATCTTATGGGTTAGTAGGTCTTTAGCTATTTTCAATAAAGGAAAACTCCTCAACCTTTTAAAATAACTGACCAACTATTAATAGCATAATTTTTTTCCTAATTGGATGGCATGGCCATTAGAAATCCACTTGGAAACATCACGAAGGCATTAAAACTGCTGGCTACTCATACTGCCCTATTGCTTAGGATGGCAGTACGTGTAAAGCAAAACACTACAGAGTTAAGTTGGTACACATAGATGTCAGGTGTTTTTTTTTTTTTTTTCTTATGGGATATACCACAATTTTTGGTTGTCTCTTTATATCCAAAATATAACTTACTGAAAGCTAAGAGAGCGGAGAAAGGGGAACCCTCCTACACTGTTGGTGGGAATGCAAGCTGGTGCAGCCACTCTAGAAAACAATATGAAGGTTCCTCAAAAAGTTGAAAATAGAGCTACCATACAACCCAGCAATTGCACTACTGGGTATTCACCCCAAAGATACAAATGTAGGGATCCGAAGGGGTACGTGCATCCCCATGTTTACAGCAGCAATGTCCACAATAGCCAAACTATGGAAAGAGTCAAGATGTCCATCGACAGATGAATGGATAAAGAAGATGTGGTATATATATATACAATGGAATATTATGCAGCCATCAAAAGGAATGAAAGCTTGCCATTTGCAACGACGTGAATGGAACTGGAGGGTGTTATGCTGAGCAAAATAAGTCAATCAGAGAAAGACATGTATCATATGATCTCACTGATAAAAGGAATTCTTAATCTTAGGAAACAAACTGAGGGTTGCTGGAGTGGTAGGGCGTGGGAGGGATGGGGTGGCTGGGTGATAGACATTGGGGAGGGTATGTGCTATGGTGAGCCCTGTAAATTGTATAAGACTGTTGAATCACAGACCTGTACCTCTGAAACAAATAATACATTATATGTTAAAAAACAGTAGTAGGAAGGGTAAAATGAAGGAAGGGAAATTGGAGGGGGAGAAGAACCATGAGAGACTATGGATTCTGAGAAACAAATTGAGGGTTTTAGAGGGGAGGGGGGTGGGGGGATGGGGTAGCCTGGTGATGGGTATTAAAGAGGGCACGTACTGAATGGAGCACTGGGTGTTATATGCAAACAATGAATCATGGAACACTACATCAAAGACTAATGATGTGATGTATGGTGATTAAGATAACATAATAAAATTTTTTAAAAAAGCTAAGAGATGGCTGCTGCCTCTTATGAGGAAGAAACAGATTTCCTGAGAGTACATCCACATCAGTGTATTACAATTTTTTTCGGGCCTGGATTTTCACTCTCTCCCCACTGTGCAACCTGCCTCTTCAGATGTTCCTACGTGCTTCTATGGCACAAAGTGTCATTTTTATCATCGGGGGCATCCCTACTACTTGTTAAGTAAATAGTGTCCACAAACTAAATGCCCAACAACAGTAAAATGATTAAAAATATATAGCATATCTCTATGCTGGACTAATATATAGACAGCAAAAACATTGTCTAAGAATATTTAATGACATCAAAAGATGCCTTGGACATACTGTGATCAGATTTTTTAAGCCTTCATAACTATATTTTAGTTTACTCTCAAGTTTGAAAAAAGTAAAAGAATTTTTTACATCCCTAGAAAAAATAATGGAACACTAACGTCATTATTAGTCATGGTCATCTGTGGATGTTGGGATTAGGGGATAAGTTTTCATTTCCTATTTATTCTCACTTGTCTTTTTAAAAATTTCAACTCCTATTTTTGCCGGATTGTATTAATGTCCTCCATTATTCATCCATCTCTATAGTCTCACATTTCATGTAATTTTGTAGCTCCCCCAATAAAAGGGAATATTTTCACCACCCCTTATATTTGAGTTCACACTTGTGACTTGCTTTGGTCAACAGAATGTTAGCAAGTGTGCCATGAGCAAAGGCCTGAAAAGTGGTTTTGTGTTTGGGCTTGCCCTCGGGCACCTTCTCATGCGAGTGTCATGAGAAGACTGGCCTAAGCTAGCCTGCTGGTCCCAGGAAGGATGAAGCACGCATGGAGCAGAGCCAAGCAGAGCAGAGCCCAGCTGACCCCGCCTCCCTGCACATGTTCGTCTGAGATTTCTGTGGTTGATGGTAATGCAACATTATTGTAGCAATAGCTACACAATTCACTAGTATTACAAGGAAAAATCTACATATGCGATTCAAACAAGTAGCGTCCAGTATAACCGCAGAGTAGAAAAGAGAGACCCGAGGATGGGACAGGTGTCTCCTCACTGCTAAACAGGTGCAATAATGGTCATTCTCATGGCTTCCTTCTTTATGTTGTCTTTTTAGACAATGAGATCTTAAACACTTTGAAATCTGTAGTCCAGATAAAGAGATTGCAAGGACTCTGGGCCAACTCAACTCATTTATGTGCTTTTCCTGGGATTTTTCCCTTTGCTTTTCCTTTTATTCATGAGTAAGGAAATTTGTCAATAATATAATCCTTGTCAGAGAAGTCACCGTGTTATTTTTCATGCTCCAATTTATCTCCCTTCTTTCTGTCTCTGTTCCTCCCTTGTTTTCTTCATCTATAGTTTTCTTTTTCACAACAGTGAAACAACACAAAGGGATAGCAATTCTAGTGGGTTTCCAGGGACCACTGCTCTGGACCAGCTCGATTTAGTACAAGACTATCTCATTACATTTTTTTTAAAAGATTTTATTTATTTATTTGAGAGAGAGAGAGAATGAGACAGAAAGCACATGAGATGGGGGGAGGGTCAGAGGGAGAAGCAGACTCCCTGCTGAGCAGGGAACCCGATGCGGGACTCGATCCCGGGACTCCAGGATCATGACCTGAGCCGAAGGCAGTCGCTTAACCAACTGAGCCACCCAGGCGCCCTATCTCATTACATTTTTATCCCTGCAGGTGTTCATCTTATGTGCCATCCAGCCTCTGGTTTTTGGAGACTCCAATGCCTTTATAGACAGTATTTGACTACGTTGGCCAGCCAGGCTGAGGGCAGCAAATTCAGTCACTATTCCCCTGTCTCATGCCAAAGTGAGTAGGGTTTTACTGGAGGTGGAGCACTCAGAACTAAGTTCATCCAGAGTGGGCTCTGAGCCACTTCTCTCAGAGACCTGCGGTGTTGGGACTGGTCCCAGACCATCAGCAATGCTGAGGAACCAGCAGTGTGCCTTCAGGCCCTGAGCTTGTCAATAGTGGACACTTGATACACAGAAGGAACGATGAGCCACTCAGAGCTGCAGAGAAGGCATGAAAAAGATGGGTCTTCCAGCAGGGTGACACCGTCTGGTCTCCTTTGCCCTCCTCCCCACTCAGCAGCAAAAAAGTAGATATAAGGAAGGAGCCCCACCCACCTCCACTCCAGGCCCCTCCTGCCTGTGCTGGCTTGGGGAGGAGTGAAGCCTGAAATACAAACAAGGTTCAAGTTGTAAAACAAACAAACAAACAAACAAAAAACGAGTACATTTGAAGAACTAAAATAAAACATTTAATAAATTGAAGCAACTTAAAAAGATGGACTCAGACTGGTACCATTAAGGAAACGCAAAAGCCAGCTGGAATGCAGGTTGATAGAGCACAGGTGAGAGCCCATCTTGGAAAAGTATTTAAAGCCTAAGCTCCCAGCCACCTGAAACTGCTTATTACTCAACCAGCTTCCTCAACTTAACCAAACAAGATTGGGGATGGGGAGGAAGAAGAGAAAAACAGACGACTCTTTCTTTGACCGATCATGGGACAATGGCCTTGCCCTGCACATCCCCGCCACCCATCTCTTTCCCACCCCTTTCCACGCACCCCACCCCACCCCCCAAAGACTTCGCTCCTTTTGTGGACCAGCTCCTTTCAGACAAGAGACGATCTCATCAGGCACCCTTCAGCCTTGGAGGAAGAGAAGCCAGGTGTTTCAGTCCATTTAGGAAGAGACATTAATGCTCCACACAGTGTTCCTCATAAGGGCTCCTTCCGTAGACTGAGTCCTCCTTAAGTTTGTGCACATGCGTGGGCAAGCCGGTGCATGTGGTAGGGGGCAGGGGGTTGCTTGTTCCAATTCTCCTAAAAAGTGCCTTGGAAATCTTTACACCTGGAATGGGAGGGACTAAGTCCCTCGGGTCCTCATCACTAGGCTGTAGTAATTAATTCCAGGCAAACAAGGGGAACTTCCTCTGCATCTCACACCGGCCTGTTGGAAATATGGAACTCACGTGAGTGTAGCTCACCCACCCTGCCCCTCATTTGCCCAACCAGCCACTTGGCTCGACCCCACCTTGTATTCCTACCGCTGCAGCCACTCATGATAACAGCAGTTTACTAAATACCCATAAGGTGGCTACTCCACGTGGCAGGTGCATTACCTGCTTTTCGCCATGGCCGGCTCCCTGCCGCACAAAGCCTCCTCAGCCCAGCTGACAGACACAGAGGCTTTGACCACCTCTCTCCCACCCACTGTCAGAGCTCTAATATTTCCTTTTTTAATCTTGAACCCCTGGGGGCGGGCAGCGAGGGCCCCTGCTCAGCCACACCCCACCGGGGAAGCCAGGGCCATCTTTCCCCCACAAGGGTCAGAGAGTAAGTAATTCTCCAGAACCAGTTACGTATGGTGGTTCATAACAACGACAGGCGGATATTCTGTTCCCAACAGCAAGCAGATGATTTCTTCAAAGTTAGGTAAGACTGATTCCCTACCACGTGGGCAAGAGGTCTCCTTTAATATTTTGGGACACCTGGGTGGCTCAGTTGGTTAAGCGTCTGCCTTCGGCCCAGGTTGTAAATCTAGCGTCCTGGGATCGAGCCCTGAGCCCTGCAATGGGCTCTCTGCTCAGCAGGGGAGCCTGCTTCTCCCTCTCCCACTCCCCCTGCTTGTGCGTGCTCTCTCTGACAAATAAAATCTTAAAAAAAATTATTAGAAGATTTACTGTTTTAATGTACACAATGAAAATCTTTTTATGACTTCATTTCCTTTTATCACACAAATACCGTGGCCCATCTTTGTCTGCCACCCAGGTGTTTCTTGTTGTTTTGTTTTTGCTAAAGTCAAGCACAGCAGTGTCAGTTTAGCTTAATTGTCCTATATCAGTTAAGTGTCCTAGATGTAAACTTTTGTATATCACATTAAATTTGATTGCTTGTCAAGTTGAAATGTCAATAAAACGTTTTATTAAACTGTCTTAAGTAAATGATAAGCCCAGAAAAGCTAAATCAAAAAAGTATTTCCTGGACTTGTTTATTTGAAAAAAAAGTATCACCATTGTCGAAAAAGAGCGACTTTTAGTCACTTCAGGTGATCTCAATTCAGAGAAATTAGTGTTCTAAGTGAGAGAGAATAGAGTGTAGCCTTTCAGGGAAAACAAGTTCTCTAGAGTGGGGTGGTTCTCTTTAAATGTGCCTTAGCGTCAGATTCCGAGTGAGCTCTTCTAAGCTGCTCAGCCCTCTCCAATTCTAACTGGGAGAATTTAGAAAGGCCTCCCTCCTTGTTGTTCCAGTCACACATCCTAAAATCCTGCAGCTGTTCCCCCAAGATTGCCAGCAAGATAACAGCTATAAAACTCAAACCGTAAGATGCAAAATTTTGCACGTTTTCTCAGTTCTGCCCTAGCAAAAAATATTCTGCATCCTTCCCTGCTTCCGAAGAGCTGTTGCTCCAGGGGGGTGGGGAGTCTTTATGGACTGTTCACAGGGGAAGGAGGAAGATCCTGCCGACCAGTCAGTCGAGTTTACTATGTGTCTTGGTTTCCTTAAGGCCTACAATTTACCCACAAATGACTTAGTTTGTAAATGCTGTGTTTGTTTCAAAGGACAGCAAGTGAAAGGAAGGGCCATCTTTGAAGTGAGTGGGCCCAGACCACCCTTCTGTTTTTGCCAGTGAACAAAAGCCCAGCCTTTCTAGTTCTAACGGTTCAGACTAATACAGTGTGAAAAACTAAATATAGAATACTTTTGTTAAAATCAGATTAGGCTAATTCTATATGAAGTGCTTTAATGAAAAATGTTTAATGGTTGAAATACTATAACTCTGGAGGTAAAGCGCAGGTGCAAGAATGATATTCTACACTCCCCAGAGAGCATGCTGGTACATACTGTGAAATGTCAATTAAAGTTTATAGTTGCCTGGGTTGGTTAAATGTCTTTTTCATGGGAAATTTTCATTCTCTTATGAAATAATCATTTTGGGTTAAAATATGTGCTGAATTATGTGGGCATTCCAAGTTATTAAGAAATGGCTTTCTTTTACAAGCAAGCTGTAAGCATTCTTTGCTGTTTTTATGAGGTCATCGACATGACTTTTAAATGGGGCTCCAGGCCAACTCTGATTCTCACATCAGTTCATTAATTCACACAGCTGTCTCTGAAAACTACAAGAATAATATATACCGCAGACAGAGGGCCGGCGAGGGGTGGGGTGAGATTTCAAGGCTGTATTTCAGTCAGGAGATCCTGCTGACATCATAAACTATGAGAAGACAGCCTAAGCTGTTTGGGGAACAGCAGTAGCCCCCTGATGGAAATATGGCTGGTTTAATTGATTCTTTTTAGTTTCAGAATATACAGAGTGGGGACGCCCAGTCGTTTTTATTTTGAGCGAAGTCAGAACATGAAAGGCAGGCACTGCAGGAATGCATTAGCAGGGAACCCAAGCAGCACCCTGAGGTGCAGGGATGGATGTGATGGTGATGGTGATGGTGATGGTGTGGATGATATACGAGCAGCCACCCTGACGCGGGAAGGCAGGGAAAGAGTCGACCGCACACTGATTTGTGGCAATGGGCCATTGTGAACTCACTATCTCCATCAGGAGTCTTGCCAAAGGAGATGTGACGCGGATGATGTGACGGTAGCATGGCTGAGGCGTTGGGAGAACCAAATCCTCTGACGAAGGTTCCTTACCCTCTGCTCCCTGGTTTGTGGCAAACACGGAGCGTGGAGGACGAAAATGTGCTGTGACAGGACTTCTGACAGCTTTGCCCACTTGGCCCCCGAGAGGTGTTGCCCAATCTGCACCACCAGCTCCGTCTGCTAGGAGCCGAGGCCGGAAGGGTTCGACACTCAACGGAATCTGGGGGCAACTTACGCAAAACAAATGTTTATGAGGCTGTCCTGTTTCCAGTGCCGCCTTCAGCATTACAATGGTATTTTAAAAAAAAGATTAGCTGCAGTTTCGTAGCCTTTCGGATTCCAGATTTGTTTTGGTTGCTATGGGAAGGTGAGCTAAGCCTCTCTGAGAGCAATTTTAGTTTCACAAATACATCCAGCCAGATTTTTGTGTCTTTGGATGGGAGAAAGCTTTATGAAATGTGACATTTTAAGTGGGCTCTTTAGTGACTCTCCATTAAAACATCGACCCCTGTGCACACATGGATATTGGAGGTTTGGGTGCCCTTATATCCTCTGTACACACAAATGTCCTTTTATACATGCGAATCGAAGCTTGCATGAGAAACACATGTGTCCTTGAAGAGTAGAAGATGGCTAATGCATGAAAAAAAGGTGAAAAAATTGTTTACTGAAGAGATCAGAGATGAATCTCCTCTAAGCTTTCCGGAAACTACACACTTTTCATTCCCCTCCTATACTTAATTATTCTGTGGACAAAAGCTGTAGATCATTCACTTAGAATCTTGAAAATATGTAAAAGCCTAGCATACTGAGCAGGATTGTCTTAGTCTGCTCAGGCTGCTACAACAAAGTACTATAGTCCTATTGGCTTATAAACAGCAAATATTTATTTCTAACAGTTCTGGTGGCTAGGAAGTCCAAGATCACGGTGTCCACAGATTCTGTGTCAAGTGAGAGCCCACTTCCTCATATAAGCCTTCTCGCTGTCACCTCATAAGGTGGAAGGGGTAAGAGGGAGCTTTCTGGGATCACTTTCATAGGGGCACTAATCCCATTCATAAAGTCTCCACTCTCATGACCTAATCACCTCTCAAAGGCCTCACCTCCAAATACCATCACATGGGGGATTCGGATTTCAACATATGAATTTGGGGGAAGCACAGATATAGCTGGATCCCCAACAAATAGGTGGCAATCCCCAAACATTACCTGAGAGGCTCTCAAGTTGGCAGCCACCGCCCTGCACCTAACACCCCCGGCCCTGTTGTACCTTATAGCCTGTCCCACAACCCCGTGGGCTCCGACAAGATGTTAGACCGGGTGGGAGCACTTCTTCATCACGGAAAGTTTGAGCAGTCCTCATGGAGAGCATTTGAAACCTCAAGGCGGGTTCACCTTTTGATAGGCTTGTGCTGAGAAATCCAAGTTTAGTTAAATATGTTGTGATTTGTTTAAAAAAATGTTTTGTGTACATTTCTGTAAAGCATGAGTGTAGCCTATTAATGGGTTTTCATTTGTTAAAAGAGAATGACTCAATTTTGCATGCTAGCAGTAGTAAACGGATGAAAAATAAATGACAGCTCTCATTAGGCAAAATTGGATAGTTTTAATTAAGAAGTAGTAAGTTTATAAATTAGACAGGGAAGCAGGAACTAATGGAGAAAACTTAGTGTAAGAATTTTAAATGTTTAGCAGCCAGCGTTCAGAAAATTGGTTGAAATCAGAAACTAATTTTGCTAGCTTTTTAAGGGATAAGGCCTCAGAGATAGTAGTTGTTAGATATTATGGATTGATATTTGTGTTCTCACAGAATTCATATGTTGAAGCCCTAACCACTAATATGATGGCATTAGGAGGCAGGACCTTTGGAAGGTTAATTAGGTTTAGATGAGGTCATGGGGGCAAAGCATCATAATGGGATTAGTGACCCTATAAGAGGAAGGGACACCAGAGCTTTTTCTCTCCGTTTCTCTCTCTGTCTCTCTCAGCCTTGTGAGCACAGGAAGAAGGAGCTGTGTCAGCCAGCATCATGATTTTGGACTTCCCAGCCTCCATAACTGTGAGAAATAAATATCTGTCATTTAAACCAGCCAGTCTATTCTGTTTTGCTATAGCAGCCCAAGCTGAGGGCAGCTTTATTATGAATTTATTCCAGTGAATGAGTCCTTTTTTAAATAGTTACTGAATTTTCTCTTTTGTCATATTTGTTTTATTTATAGATTATAGGTATCCAGACATATCAATTGTTTCATTGTAGCTGAATCTTCTCAGTTATATATTTCAGGTCATTTTTGTGCTATATAGTTCACAGCTTACCAGCAACAGGTAGCCTCAAAACTGGAATGTCCAGGTGACAAGGAACACATCAAAAGAATTTCTATAAAATGGGGAACATTTAGGACTTGCGGATCTTTAATATGTTTAATCTAGCATTTTCCTTGGTGAATAAAAATTTAAGGTATTAAAAATATGTTCTTGTGATCTTGATGTGCTGTGGATTCAATGATTGAAGTAATGTCTTTGCTCCTCATATTTTTTTTGTTTTCAAATAGAAAACTGGCGGTGGCTGCAACTTGAGAGCCTCTCAGGTAATGCTTGGGGATTGCCACCTATTTGTTGGGGATCCAGCTATAGTGTGAATATCTGTGCTTCCCCCAAATTCATATGTTGAAATCCGAATCCCCCATGTGATGGTATTTGGAGGTGAGGCCTTTGAGAGGTGATTAGGTCATGAGAGTGGAGACTTTATGAATGGGATTAGTGCCCCTATGAAAGTGATCCCAGAGAGCTCCCTCTTACCCCTTCCTGAAGTCCAGCTGAAGTCCAACTGATCCTGATGTTTGGATCATTGACCCAACCACCTACTTCCACAAAAAACCACAGTTCCAGATGGCAGATTGGGAGATCCCACCTTCAACCGCTGAGTAGTTTCCTAGTGCTCCTGAGGATAAATATAATCAGGAATAAAAATCCTTTTAAGAAAATAATGGGATATCTAAAGTGGCCTCCTTTCTAAGAAAGCATCAGAGGGATATGTCACTAAAATAAAATAAAAATGAAAACTGATCTCAGAAGGAATGGCTGTCCATTAGAAAATATTACTAGTCCCAAAAGAACGTTATTGCTTACATGACAATTATTTGAAATCAGACTTGAAGCACTTTGCTATATTTGAAAGAGATGAATAGAAATTATGCACAGTATGATTTCCTCTTTTGGAAGAGTTTGAAAAAGATTGGCATTAATTCTTGTTTAAATGTTTAACACCCCTTATTTTTAAAGATCGTATCTCTACTTACCAGCTATGATGTTAAGGGAGGAAGAGCTACCTCATAGTTTTAGGGTTAGATGACAAAATAGATATAAAGTCCTATCACAGAGTCTGCAATATAAAAGAAGCTCAATTAAAAGTAGTTAAAAGTAGTTTTTCCTCCCCTCTATCTCAGTAGACATGGCAGGAAAACTCAAACATTCACAGAATTTTTAAAGTTTATCTACACATACATACACACATACACACACACACACACACGTAATTCATACATTACTGTAAGAGTGAAACCTTATTTCTCATTGGTACCTAACAGTGAATAGCACCTGATATTAGCTCCCAACTTTTTATACAATAAACTAACAAGTCTTATATAAAAAGGGACACTTTAAAAATATTTGATTAGTGATTTGTTATGACATTTGCAAAATTAAGGTAGTAGGTTTTTTTGCTTTGTTAATACATTAACACATTTTCAAGGTTAACCTTAAAATCTTTAATATCATTTTTATAAAAGCATATTATTGGAAATTGTTCAGTAAATCCCAAAGCATTAGAGTCCAAACTGTTACTAAAAAAAAAAAAAAAAGAACTTTCTCGAAAAGCCCTCAAACCCCTCCCAAATATATTTTTCTCTGATGGCTTACTTTTATTCTACTTCTTACCTAAATTTTATGAGTAAAATTTCAAGATTTCTAATGAGTATATGAAAAGTTTTCATTTTGTTTGCATTCTACACTTAATTATTCTTCCTTGTCATTTACAAGGTCAACTCAGTAATGCTTGTATTAGTGAAATTGAATATTTAGATGTATTGACTTCCTAAAAATCAAAGCTTAGTTTCCAACCTTCCTGATTGTGTTCGCTTCGAATTTTGCTAGTTATTCTTTTCCTTTCACTATGTTATGTGTAGGTAAAGACGGGGCATAACTGGAAATTGGGGACAAAATTTCAAATCCATTTACAAATGTCCAAATATTCTGACGGTAACTTAGCAGTTTATAATTAAATATTGACATTTAGGAGCCAACTTAGCAACATTCATTTTATTAATAACTACATACAGTTTGATTAAATGCTTTAAATTTACCATTTCTTTCACAATAGGAGAGATTTATCTCATTATTTTAAAGAACTTGCTAATTTTTATATTATTCAGGTTGATTTTTTAAATGCCAAAGACTGCAAATATTCTTATTTGGTTATTTTCACTACTAGAATTTTTTCCCAATATAATTTTACCCTCGAATGGGATTATTTGCAGCATAGCTCACACAAATGCATTTAAATTGGTTTATATCAACACTCATTTAGTTTTGGTTTATTTATGGTTTTATGTAATACTATTAACCCCCTTCTCCCCACTTTTAAAATGAGATGCTTACAATAGAAAGATTATTAAGATATAACAAAAAAGAAAAGCCAAATGAAAGTCACTTTATATGTAATTTGCCTCCTGCCTTATAATATTAGCAACTCATAGGTTTATGATACTGGTGATGTATCAGGTGTTGACTGTGGAAGTAACTGGGGGTTTTCACAGGTAGACATATGCACACAATGAGCGTAACTTGATCTAGATGGGATTTCATATTGAAAGAAATAATTTATTGCATATTTGACCCATTCGATCTCATGAAAGTATTCCAGGAAAAATTGTAGCACCTCCTATAAAGAATTTCTTAGATGAATGTTCTGTGCTATTTTGACTTTGACCAGACTGTTTTTTCTTAGGTCCTTATCAAATAAAATAATTCTCCATCAGATTAAAATGAAATTTGCATATTTTAAAGTTTAATTGATGTCCTTGTGTCAAAGACTGAAGCTTATTTTGGGATTGAAATGCAATTATATAATTGAGTGTGGAGAATAGTGTGTGACTATTATTAAAATTCTCTCTGAAGATTAACTTGGCTTGTGGAATTTGACACAAATTCTCCTTTTCCATATTGATGGACTGGCTTCTTGAGTCGGCGCAGTTGTCATTAATTTGAAAGGAGACTTTGAAAAGGTCTTAGGGGAAACTTTCTGCCGCCTCTGATTCAAGGTGCCATTGCATTTGGTATCTGCCTTTACATGTCTTTCCCATGACTTTAAGCAATGACTTTGTTCAGCGGGGTGACTTTCTGTGTGGCCTCTAGCTAGCAACTTGTGTATCCTTACCCCTCTTTCTCACTAACAGCCCCCACACTCAATTGATCATAAATGCCTCCAGGATTCTGTCCTCTGCTCTTACAGCCATTTCTTGGAGCATCTTGGAGAATCCCGTCTTCACTCCCAGACCATTAGAAGGCTGCTCCTAGGCTCACTTTCTCCCAGAGCTCCTCAGCTACTAATCATTAATCTTTGCTTCCGGCACACTAAATTCTCAACTTTCCTGGAACATTGCTGGCCCTTTCACAACTCCATGACTTTCTCTTTCCCGCTGTACTTTTCTTCTGCTTAGCAGAGGAAAATACTACTTACCAGCCCATAGTCCTCTCAAATGCCACCACCCCTGTGAAGCATATCTCTTCAAGCCCAGACCATATTGTGGTATCCATATTTCGAACTATACCCTCCCCCCACTAGACCAAGCTGCCTGAGAGCAGGGAGGACTTCCACACTCGTCTGGGTCACTCACACAGCTGCACTACACAGCACTATTACATAGCATACGACGTACCTGGCATGTAGCAGGTGCGCACAATATGTTTGGCAAATAACTGGCTGAATGAAACTCCAACATTTGAGAGTAAAACGTCAATCCGCTACCTTCAAATATGGAGGTGCTGAGTAGTAAGGGGACATGGGGGCTTGGGGACAGTGATGGAGCAGGTGAGAGATCAGCAGAGACCAAGGAGGCCACCAGCCACACTACCTCTACCTCACAGTGGGCCAGGAACAGGCCTGGTCAATGTGACTAGACTCGGCGGCTTAAGATACAACTAAAAGAAAGAGGGGGAAGAAGAGAGGGTGGGGTCAGATATGGTTAGACACTTAGATCGTTTAGGTGACTGCTTATGGATAATTTTGAAAAAATGATTTATTGAGGGGGAAATTCATATAAAAGTAACCACTTTAAAGTGAAAAATTCTGTGGCATTTAGTACGTGCACAATGGTGTGCCGTCAGAAGTGACAGAAATGTTTTGGAACCAGATAAATACGTATATTTTTCATCTTTCCCTCCTACCACTGTTGCACACAATATCCCTTCAGTACACGAATACATTCCCCAGCTATTCTCCTCCTCAATCTTGAAGCAAATGTCCAGCTTAGGTATAAGAAATGTGTCCAGACGCCTGGGAGATGTGAATCCCACCTGTTACAATTCTGGTGTAATTGGTTGATGCTGAATGAGGAGCTGGAAATGCAGATCAGGTGGACGACCCTGGACCCAGACTCAAACCCACATTTCTGCTTTGAAGTTTGGGATAAGAAAGCTACTTCTCATGACTCTTCTCTGTTTGATTTCAGATGAGAGGTAACAAGGAAATCCCCCGATTAAAGAGAGGAGCAATGAGCACACAACAGGTGAGTAGTGGAAGACTGTGCTAGATGAAGCTTCAGCTGGGCTCCTAGGGAGGGGGGGTGTGTGTGTGTGTGTGTAGATATATGTTGCATACTCTCGTCAGAAGGGTGGTAGATGTTGGTAAATCTTGAGGTTTGTAAATGTGTAGTTGTGATTCTATCTTCTTTTCATTCTCTCACTGTTAAAATACCCAATACAGTGCCATGTAGAGGCCAATTTCGGCCAGAGTAAATATAAGTATTTAATTTCATTCTTGAAATCTGTCTAAATAATCTGAAATGTGATTAGCAACAAAGAACATATTTCTCTACAATGCATTGAGACCATGTGACTGTGGATCTGTGTTAGCTGACGAATTATAATGAGTACAGTGAATGGTATAAGGGCATTACCTACTTTTCTTCTAAAATGTGCGTGTGTGTGTGTGTGTGTGTGTGTGTGTATTTAGAATTAACCACATGTATGTTTTCTAAGGCATGGAAATAGCTTTCAGGCTACTATGACCATCCCATCACCAAGGTAAGTCTGTCCTCACATTGCCCACAAATGTTTGGTCCAGAATAATTTCAAGTGATGAAATTTCGAGAACGGCTGCCACTGTCTGCATAGACAACGCTCCACTGCAACAGAATGGATAGACTGTTAGGAGATTCACCCTGATCTGCAGTATGTGGTTTCCTTCCAGTAATGCTGTCTGCTGCCTGCTCATTTTAGGGCATGGCTTAATCGATGCTATGAAACCAAACCACATTTTCCAGCTCCTGTAAGAAGTCCGTGCTTCTGAGTGTTAGCTTTGTTTTCTTAGTGACATCAGTTTGTTTTAACATTCTCATCAGGGATTCTATTGTGAGAGGAGACGTAAATTAGGCTTTACTCTGTTTATTCTGAGTTTCTCACAAACAGAATTTTGATTACTAATCTTTGGAAATCCAAAAGCCTTATGCACTATGATAGCATAATTCAGTTTCTCCCTCACATCTCATCTGACATCCTTCTGGGGGAAAAAAAAAAAAGAGAATTTGAGGCAGGAGACAAACACAAGGGAAAGAAGGGGATTTGGGGGTGAAATGAGGGGCAGCTGAGAACCACAGAGTTTGGTGAAATGTATCTGCTCGCTTGGGGTGTGGATTCTCCATCGTCCAGCTTCCTCCACTTTTCCACCCATCTGACTTCCCACCTCCAAGGAGCAATTTATAAAGTTGCAGTTCATATTGTGGTTGCAGTTCCAGGACTGACATGAAATTAAATCAGGCTTGAGTGCTGTAGGATACAAAGGTATCTTCCAGAGTTTGTGGAGCCCTCTATGACTCCTAATAAATCTTAGAAAGGTAGCATTCCACCAGTAACTGCCCAGTTTCCGCCCCCCCCCCCACAAGAAGACCGTGAAATGGAAACAATGAAGTTTTCTTTGCCACCGTATTTCATTCCACGGAGATGTACGTTGGAGGCCACATTCCTGAGCACCCTTTTCCAGCTCTGGGATATGCACTTCGTGAGACTGTTAAATGAGCCCTTAACTCACTCCTCCATGTTCCAAATTGCTGGTATGAAAACATCCATGAGAAGTTGACTGTACCCACAATGTTTCTTTATTGTTTTTCAAGAACAGAAGGTAAGTCTTTAAAAAAAGTGGAGGAGCCTCTTCACATGCCTTTGCTACAAAGGTGTCATCCTTCAGCCTCCAAGGACACCAACCGAAGCTGACTGCCAGAGACTCATCAGTGTGGCTGAAGCAGGTACCGTCAGATGGTAATGCTGAATTATAGCCAGTGCTAACTCAGGTTTTCTACTGTTTTAAAATGTAACCTAATTATTAGTTAATCTGCCTAAAATCTTGGGACACAAACAGTGGTTGAGGCCCGCGCCAAGTGTTTTGTCGGCCTTGGCACTTAATTTTCCTCAAACCTATCTGAGCGAAGTATTACCATGATGCCTGTGATGATGGTTAATTTTGTGTGTCAACTTGGCTAAGCCATGGTACCCATGGTTCCCTGTTTTTGGCCAAACACCAATCTAGATGTGGCTGTGAAGGTAAGTTTCAGATGAAATTAACATTTAAATCAGTAGCCTTTAGGGAGCCTGGGTAGTTCAGTCAATTAAGCATCTGTCTTCTGCTTAGGTCATGATCCTGGGGTCCTGGAATCGAGCCCCGCGTCGGGCTCCCTGCTCAGCAGGGGAGTCTACTTCTCCCTCTCCCTCTGCCTGCCGCTCCCCCTGCTTGTACTCTCTCTGTCAAATAAAAAATAAAAAAATCTTTAAAAAAATAAAAAAAACTTTAAAAGTAAATCAGGAGCCTTTAAGTAAAGCAGATTACCATCTATAATGTGTATGTACCATCTATAATCCAGGCAGTTGAAGGCCTTAAGAAAAAAGACTGAATTCCTCTGAGGAGGAGGGAAGTCTGCCTCAAGAATGTGTGTGGAGTGGACCCAAGCCACATCGGCTCTTTCCTGGGTGTCCAACTGCAGATTTTCCTTGTCTATGCTCACAATCCTATGTACCAATTCCTTAAAGTACATCCTTTTCTCCATGTGTGTTGTGTGTGTGTGTATTTTAACTCTGGAGAACCCTAATACATCTCTCTTTTACAAATGATGAAACAAAGTCCCAGAGCTAGAAATTAATTTGCCATAGGCCATGCAGCTGGTTAGTGGCAGGGTAGAGGGTGAGCTGCCCTTCCTTGCAGGGCCGTCCTCCTCCTGGTCAAACTAGAGAGCTGGCATTGCTCCCAGCCTGCAGCCCACAGCCAGATGAGGGGCACATGAGGAGTTGCTTGTCTTTAATCCTGTCATCAGTTTATTGGAAAGCTTTTCACTGCAGCTCGCATGAGGGAAAACGATTTGCTTGGGATGAATGTGGCCACCAATGTGCTATTTCCCTTAATCTAAACAGGGCCTCAGGCACACTTCATTGATCATGGCTCTTGGCTGAGAGATTGCCTTAAAGCTGGCCAGCAAATATTATGTTTCTCAGGCAGCCCTACGCTGTCAACCACATTTCCTGATCTACTCTGATTAGATATATAAACAGCTTCAGTAAAACAGAGCCCAAGCTTTGCTGTTAAAAATATAAGATAAGGCTTCCATAAAGATTCATCAACAGCAGAGACACTGTCGAAGTCAGGCCTGAGCCCTCAGAGCTCACAGCTTCTTCCTTTTTTTTTTTTTTTTTTTTTTATGGTGTTGTAAGAAAGGTCAGTGGGCAAATAACCATGATTTATAATCCTGTTTTACTAGTGGCTCGTGCTTTGGTTAAGGGACACCTTGGGGAGAAGAAAGGGTTAAAATAATTGAGCAGGGTCACAAAGTGGTCTCACATTAAGAACCCAGCCAGGGATTGACTTCACCAAAAGTTACTTAGTCATTTTGTACTTGCTAAGAAGTATCACCCAGCCCCAGCTAAGAACAGGCAAGAAGTGGGCTGATGCCTGCAAGGTGCAAAAAGCTTATGAAGAAGACCAAGAACTCCCCTTGAAACTCAACTGGGGAAATGCAGCAAGTAAAACCAAACATTTTATACCTTCACACCATGGCTATTTCAGATACATTTTGTACGATAATAAAGTACAAGGTAGGAGAAGTCTGTGGAATTCTATGATAGGTATGTGTGTTTAATTGGTGTGTGTTACAATATGCCCTTTCAGTGTTTGTCCCAAGGATAGATGAGATGATCTAAAGGATGTGTCTAGCTCCAGTTTCTTGGAGTGAGAACATATGCCTTTTCTGTGTAATTTTTAGCATTCGTTTTTCAGAAAGAACGGGACTGATACCAGTTTTAAAGAGGAAAAAGTAAGGCGAGAGTAAGAAGAGGTCTATTCACTTGGTGGGAAGATGCTAAGAAGTTAACATGTCAGTGGTTTTAATGTGTTTTGGTATTTATATATAATTTCTAAAAGGCATTTTGTTCACATAAAGAGCTGATCACTCCCCGCTTTAATGATCACTTACAATTTTCCTAAGTGAATCAATACAATTTCTATTCAATATTAAAAAATAATTGCTAACATGTATTGAGCATTTACCATGTACCCAGCCCTGGTTAAACACTTTACACAAATTAGCTGAGGAAATCCTGCCAGCAATCAATAGCTTGCTGCTTTCTTTCCCTCTCAATCTCAGCCTATAAAATTATACATGCTAAATTTGAGCCTTTCTTGAATTAGGGTAGTGTCATGCCTGGTTTGGGTGAAAAATCAAATGTAAATATACCTTTGGTTTTCCCAAGATAACCAAATTTTATTTTCTGGGGATACTGTAATCCATCAGGGGTTCCTATGTCTTGCTGTACATCAGAATGACAGGAGGAACTTTCCAAAAATGCTAGTTCCTGGGCCACCCCACCCAGCTGCCGAATCTTTAAGAGTGGAACTCAGGAATCTGCATTTCCAGCAAGGAAGGTGCTATTTTTCTCCTTTTCACAGAAGAGGTAACAGAGTCTCATAAAGTTTAACAGCCGGAAGTTTACACCGATAGTAAGTAGGTAGATGGAATGGTAGGTGGTTTCAGTGCTGTTTGTGCTTCTATAAGAAGCAATGTATTTTCTTTGTACAAAGTACTCCAATACTAAAAGCTAAAGTGATATTGGGCTGCACTGAAAGGTACATTTGAGGCACTTGGGCCACCTCTCCGAAGTTTCTAGAAAAATGAGTACATGCAGACTTTTTTTTTTTTCAGATTTTATTTATCCATTTGCGAGAGAGAGGGTGAGAGAGACCATGAGAGGGGAGAGGGTCAGAGGGAGAAACAGATCCCCTGCCGAGCAGGAAGCCTGATGCGGGGCTCGATCCTGGGACTCCAGGATCATGATGTGAGCCAAAAGCAGTCGCTTAACCAACTGAGCCACCCAGGCGCCCCTGGACTTCATTCTTTAGATCAAATATCCTTAGGTTGGTTTACACATGCAGATGGGTTTCGGTTATTAGATTGCCAGGAGAGAACCCTACATGATGGTGTGGGTCTACGAGCATGGCTATAAGGATGTCCGGGGGGACTGGCATTTCGGGAGCAGACCTAACCCTGCACCCAGAATCAGAAGCCTAGGCTGTCCCAGTCACTTCCTAGCACCTTCTGATGTCTTTGGGAGCACTTCTAGCTTTTGTCTCTGGCATTTCAGTGAAGGACAGTAAGTCCCCAAGCATTCTGTACTGCTTCCCTGAACAAAGGTTCAGAACATAGGCGCAGGGCAATCATTTGATGAGGCAACTTCTTCGTGAGAGACAAAAAAGTGAATCTCTGATAAAATCCAGGCATGGAGAGCCTGAGAGAAGGGTCTCATCTCCGGTTCAAATTGATTTGCTTTACACAGGTGTTGGGGAAGGACAGGGTGTGCTTAGCTTTTCAAAAGCAGAATGAGCGTTCTGTTCTGTATGTTATTTTAAAAGTTCCTGCAACAGAGTTCCCCACATTTTTTAAGGGAAGGAATTTTATGTCCTAAATATTGCACTCAGGGCTTTAACTGTAACAGTAAATTATTTCCTTAATTTTTTCTTAATTCCCAAGTATACAGTGCAGACATAAACAGATCTAGCCTTTTACTATTTAAAGCTCTGAAGTATTTATATATCAATCCAGGAGCACCACAATGCATAGCGTGCAGGGTGATGCAGAACAGGTTACTCTGTCTTACGGGGGCATTCTTTAGTTGTAATTTCCTGTTTATCCGAGGTAAAGAAGCGTCCTGCTACCACAGAGTGGAATCGGACTGACGCTGTTTGCACCCACGAGAGCTGAAGTTACAAGGACCATCTCTGTTTTTTAAACAAGCCGTGTTTACCCTCCCCAGGGCTTAGCCCTGCCCATTTCCTCATCATGTTTATGTCCCATTGCTCTATTTATATATTTCTTCCAAACCTCTATCACTGCAGCTGCACAACTGTGATTTCCTTCCCCTATAATGGAAATATATATCATATAGAATTTTATATAATAATTACATTAATAATATTAAAATATGCTATAAATACATAAATATACAATATGTAATTATATATAATAGATAATTATCACTTTAATGTAAACTTCCTTCCTATGTTACATCCTACAACTGCTACCTGATGACCCCACCAAACCCATTCTCTTCTGTGGTTCACTGTTGATTACCAAATAACCTCGGATTAAAAAAAAAGGTGAAGTTGACAATGATTTGAGAAAGAGGACAATTCTCTGAAGCCCCAGTCTTATGAAATGCGATTCATTCCACCATACCTGTTTAGTTAAACTGAAAGAAATGTCAGTCTTGCCAGCCAAAATGTGAGCAACCTGACCAATGAGGACGAGCCTTGCACATCCTTAGCTTGGTCACCATTACCAGCATGCTGAGGGCCCCTGCCTGGCTACCTACAAGTGCATTCGTGCCCTACTTTTTGCTACAATGTCTTTCAGAATGCAGCTGTGATTGGTGGTTGAAGCCTTTGCCTTTGAAGCAAACACCAAGAAAAGGTACTTATTTGGGGGTTTTGACTAATCTTCCTATTTTCAGATGCAGTGCTGACTAATCTGCCTATTTTCAGATATGATGCAGAGTGGAGTTACAGAAATGCAAAGTAAGGGGATAGTTTAAGAATTAGCAAAAGTCTCTTAATGAGAAATTGATCTAGCATCAAGGGACATCCGTATGGGTAGCTAGAACCCATTTTAAGAGTATCTTAAAATTTTATAACTCCATCTATGAATGAATCTAGGCACAGTGACAGGAGGTAAATAGACCAAGGCTTCTGGAAACTCTAGAGAACAGTTAAGTGATAGCCCTTCTCAGTTTCTGTTCTGATTGTTTTGACTCTTGTAGGGTATTACAGACTTCATATTATAGCGGCCCAAATATTGCTCCTCTAATCCTGTGTTTGTCCACCTCGGGCTGTGGACATTTGGGGAATAAGTCTGTGCTGTGGGAGCCATCCTGTACATTGTAGAACATTTAGCATCATACTCATTAGATGCAAGTAGCATTCCCTGCACCCCAATTGTGACAACCAAAATGGCCCTGTCCCCCATTCTTCAAACTGAATGAAAACAACACCCATTTTGCGTTTCCATTTCCACTAGGAAATGGACCAGATGTTCAAGAGGAAAATAAAATGCACTGAAGAAGAAAAATACTGGCTTCTGTTCATAGGTGGCCTGAAGGTCATCCCAGCTCCACCCTGTTTTGGCTTCCCCTCTTGTAAATGGTCGACTTTCTTGGGTATTATGTTCTTGCTCCTTATGTTTCTTTTAATGTCTGTATCCTGTATCCCATAGTGATGAGACACTTTCCTGCCCACTCTCCTCTCTAGATATGGGGGAATTGCCACAAATCTCAGGCTGCATCCAAGGCTTTTAAAGGACACGTTGATAAATGGGACTGTAACCATAGCAAGACAACAAAGGTGTGGAGAGATCTAGATAGACTATTTCATTAAAAATACTGGGGGAAATGAGCTTGTATAGAGAGAAGGGAAAGAATGAAATAATAGAATATGCACTAACAGTCTTTTCAATTTATTCAGTTATAAAGGAAAAATTCTGTGCTGATCAGCCAGGCTAGCTAGGGTGAGGGCTGGCCAGTCTGAAGTTAAAATATGGACCATCTTTCTAAGGCGTAAGTGTATTTAAGTTTAAGGTGTTGATTTGATACACTTATAAAGTGCAAAGATGGTTACCTCCATAATATTAGCTACCTTCTCCAACTCTTCACATAGTTACCATTTCTTTTTTGTCGTAAGAACATTTAAGTGCTCACTTGGGCAGCACATATACTAAAAAAATGTGGTGACAACATTTAAGATCTACTCTCTTAGCAACATTCAAGCATATGATACATTAGTATTAACTATAATCACCATGCTGCCCTTTTTAAAAATTTATCCTCCCCTTTTGGAAGTCTAGTCTCTCAGTCATGAACTTCAGCCCCTGGCTCTCCTTCTGCTCTTAAGTAAACTCTTTCAGATAACTGATGATATCAACATGATCATTTATCGTGTCCACATTCTGGGAGAGACAGTGACTTCAGGGACTCCGGCTACATCATCAGCCAGGGAAGCTCATCCTCTGTGTCCACCTGCTGTTCCTTGTAATAGGTACTCAATAACTACCTGTTGAATGAATGAAACAGTCAAGAAAGCTTAATTTTATTTTTAGTTCTGGGAAAATAATTTTTTCTGCATTTATAACCATAACAGGATGAAGGCATGTTTTAAAGTAATGTCCATCAGTTAGTTCGAAGGATTAATGTTGTGCTCATTAGAAGATAACTATCACAGTAGTGAATTGTATTTGCCTTCAGGTTCTGGAGAAATAAAATCAGCTGAAGCATTATGGGTAGAAAAAGGCCAAAGCAGAATCACAACAGAACTGGCAGAAACTGAATAAAGGAGAGTTCCATTAATATCCAATCCCCACTGAAGAGCAGAAGTTACTTCGAACGGCGCCAGGCATACGTGAAGTGCTCAGTAAATGTCAGTATGATAGGATGACGTCATTATCATCCCTGTGATAACAAGGTAATTTTAAGCGATATTCAGGTAAGACCTGCAATAATGTCAAATCACGCAATGATGAAGTTATTTCATTTTTTATTTCGCTTATTCTGATGACCTGCCGAAGAATGTTGCCGGTAGCACCAGTGTATCTTGTACACCGAGTGCAGTTCAGTCTCTGAGCCAACCTCAAGCTCAGAGCTGGAATTTAATAGCATTGTTTTGTTTTCATTGCACTTATTTTTATGATTATTTATTACAGACAATATAGATTTATTAATGATGGTGTCGACAGTGTCCTTTAAGAGATTTGTCTTTGGGGATGAAGCAAGCCAATTTAAAGAAAATGTGAAGTTACTGATAGGAGAGGAGGTATACAGATCGGGGCCAAACTTTTTTTTTTTTAAGATTTTATTTATTTGAGAGAGAGAGCGAACAGAGGGAGAAGAAAGAAGCAGGCTCCTCGCTGAGCAGGGAGCCTGACATGCAGCTGACATGGGGCTCGATCCCAGGACCCTGAGATCATGACCTGAGCCCAAGGCAGATGCTTAACCAGCTCAGTCACCCAGGCGCCCCCAGATCAGGCAAAATCTTGATGGGGGAAGGCTTGTGTCTAAACTGGGAGAGTGCTTCCGGGGTATTTCCTTGAACTCATCAAACCTCCATAACCCAAATGTTTCTGCTCAGTTAAGAGGCTATCTTTCGGTGCCCTATCTACACTACTTGGCCATCTGATTGGCACAGATGGCCTAGGAAGTAATCCTTCCTCCTCCGATTACTAATGGAGAGAAGGAAACAGTGCTACCCTGATGTCAGATGCACTGGCCCTCTTCCCGTTCCCCCCGCCCCGCTGGTAGTTGGCAGTACTCACTGGATCCTGGTTAGGAGCAAGGTGCAACCCTCACAAGAGGTGCCCTTACCTCCAATGCTGTGCAGGTCAGTGGTTAACAGCAGGAGCTCTGGGGACTGGTTCAGGACAGTTACTGATTTCAGTGGTCTAAGTTCTCCCACCTCGGCGGATTTCGTTCATGACTGCTGATGACATTCCTGCATATTGAGCAGTTGCCTCCTGGTTCAGCACCCGGCTGTCAGTGATCTTCAGTGTCAACATGAGATCACGTAACTACTTGTTTCCTCCATGCCAGGCTTTTCCTCTAAACTTCAGGCTCCATGAGAGAAGCAACGACATCTGTCTTATTCAGCCCGGTAACTCCCATGTCTAGCGCAGTCCTGACACTTACCAGATGTCCCACAAGGACTTATTGGCTGATACTTATTGGCAGACGATCTGAGGTTATAAGGAGTTCCCACGAGGGCCCCAGTCCCTTAAATTGTGCAGTTTTCTTAAGTTTAGTCGAGTTTGAGGGCTTTTTGTTTTGTTTGTTTTGTTTGTATTCTTTTTCTTTGAGCAGCAGACCAGCATGGCTCCACCATTTCAAAGAGCAAGTGTATATTTATGTAAGCCGGAGATGAGCTGGAGTTGCAAGGAAGGAGAGCTGGGCTGCTTCCCGTGCTCCTGCCCCGCCCGCCGCCCCACTGCCCCGGGGGCCTGCGGACTCCGCGGCCTTACAACTTGTCTCCCGGAGGTGGAAGTCAGGAGAACCGGTACTGGCCGCCCTGCCCCGCAACTGGGGAGCATTCACGCCCCACTGTAGGGGCGGCGGGGACTGGGCCGGAGGAGGCGGCGGCGGCAGGGCATACGGCTGGGTCAGCCACGCGGGGATCAGGAGGCGGTGGCAGTTCAGGTGCTGTGGTCAGCGGGGGGGGGGAGGGGGGGAGCGGCGAGCCAGGGTTCCCCCCCTCCACCCTCCGCGTGGTGTTCCGGCTCAGCTGCGCATCCACCTGCACGGCCACTGGTTGTCCCAGGCGGCGCAGCTTCACAGACAGAGCCCGCTGCCATCCTCCTATAAGTGTAGGATTGGTGACACCCCTTTCCTCCTGAAGGCAGCGACATTTAGGGACCTACACGCACCCTTTGGAGGGGGGGTTGCTTCAGTGGCTTAAAGGGAGCCTGTCCTTCGTACCCCACGTGTTTGAGTGTCCTGCCCCTAACTGAAGTTTACAGAGCCTGCGCGGGACTTCTGTCCCATCTTGCTGGGCTTCAAAGTCATAGAAGCCAGCTGAAAGGAAACGACCATAGGCAGGACATCACCCCAGCCCAGTACCTCAGCCTGGAGAGAACCTACTTCTTCCACTTAGCACCTTTGGCCTGGGGACCTTCAAAAGTAGTGAAGAAACTATGCAGGCCAAGATACCTTGGTTCTATTTCTAACTTCATCACTGCTGGGCTGTGTGACCTCAGGCAAGTTACTAAACTTCTCTGAACCTTAGTTATTTCATTTGAAAACTTGGACCACATGACTGTTAACGCCCCTTTCAGCTCTGATGGTCCCAGATGCTAAACTTCTACTTCCTAAGGATATAAAAATATAACATAATTTCTTCCTTTAGGAATGAAGTATGCTCCTTTATCTTTAAAGAGCTTATATATGCTTTTTTTTTTAAAGATTTTATTTATTTATTTGACAGAGAGAGAGACAGTGAGAGAGGGAACACAAGCAGGCAGAGCGGGAGAGGGAGAAGCAGGCTTCCCGCCGAGCAGGGAGCCCAATGTGGGGCTCGATCCCAGGACCCCGGGATCATGACCTGAGCCGAAGGCAGACACTTAACCCACTGAGCCACCCAGGTGCTTTTTAAAAAAAGAAATTCATGGGGCACCTGGGTGGCTCAGTGGGTTAAGCGTCTGCCTTTGGCTCAGGTCATGATCCCAGGGTCCTGGGATGGAGCCCCACATCATCATCAGGCTTCCTGTTCAGTGGGGAATCCGCTTCTCCCTCTCCCTCTCCCTCTGCACCCCCCTTTGTGCTTTCTCTCAAATAAATAAATAAAATCTTAAAAAAAAAACCCTAAATTTACATTAAGGCACATAAATGTGAAAGATCACAGCAATGAAATGAAGAATAGAGAAACTGAATGTAACACAGAAGATTGAGACAAAACTATAGTTATCTTTAGGGAAGGGAGAAACTAATGACTTTAATATTTCACTTGGATTTTAGCAAACACAGTGAACCAAGGGAAGAGTGGATAGGGTGATTTTTGTTGTGCTGCTGTTATTCTATGTCCAGACTCAAGATAGTCCAAGTATGTCCATAATGTCATTACTAATGACACCCAATTCCTATTTCCTAATAAGTACTATCATTCACTGCCATCTAGTGTTAACCAGATAAATGAATTTTTTTTCATATTGTTTTCCTAAATTCCTTTCCCAGCCCTCTGTATTCAGATTAAAGTGAAGCTTGCAGACCATCTCTTCTGAACATCTAGTCTTGTGCTGTGATGTCTGTGTCCTGAAAAACTGTTTCCTGTCTACCCAGGCACACCCTGCGGCTCAGTCTCAGCTTATTCTGTTTGTCTTCTCCAGACCTCCATCATTGGTACCAGCCCTCCTTGCATGGACTTTTCCTTCAGGCATCATAACCTCATGGGACTGGATGCATTAGTTGCTGGGCAGAAAGTTTGTAACAGAAAGAGAAAGTCTATAACTCACCAATTAATTAGGGAGATAATCAAGAAAAGGATTTCTCCACTTTTGTAAGTGAGCTTAAACTTTCACTATAATAAAACTCCAGCTCAGGAGAAGCCTCTGAACTTTATATTAAACACTTGAGTTCCTCATCTGTAAATCCCCTAAAAACCAACTAAGTTATTTAGGTAAACATTAGGTTGCTTTCATGTTTGTCAGCTATAGTAATTACATCTCTGGGCATGTACAGACATGGCCTTTGTTTCAAATGTCTCGTTACTCTGTTCAAGTGTCTTCAATTTGTCTCACATGTCTCCAATTGCTGATATAAGATTCCTGTTCTATTTGTTTTTGTGAACTTGTTAAATGACAAAATCAACAAAATACTAAACTTAGACTATTTAGAATCGGAAGAAAAAGAATATAACTTATTCATATATTCAAATTTAAATCATCTATATTTTTGAAACACTATCTTTACAAATTATAACTCTATCAAGATTCATTTTAAGCCATTTGCCTAATCCTTAACAGCAGTGAAACTGAAATATAGAAAATTAAAAATCACATTTTACGAGAGAGAAAAATTATTGCTGTTCTTCCTAGATCTTCAGAAGTAAGCTTATCTGAAGGTTTAATTAACTGCTCTTAGGATATAGGGGTATGGAAACAAGCTGAGTGCTTATGGTAGAGTAATCTCTGTTTACTTAGTTCATTTACTCTTTTCCTTCCTATTTCAGTTTCTTGATAAAGCAGTTTTATGCTTTCCTGAAGATGGAGAGTTTCATCCAAACCCTCTTTTATGGCTACCTCCATACCTGAATGCCTGAAGCTATTCTTCATTCTTCCGATGTATTTGCAAGGCTGCTTTGGCTCCATCCACTTGTGACTGGATTTTGACACAACTTCTCGATTCTGAGGTAAATCTTTCTTGTTATATCCTAGCCAGTTAAAGTCTGGCTAGAAGAACCTTAGCTTAATCCAGAGCAACATTCTTACCATTCAGATAACAGGAACTACGCACATATCCATGTGCCTACCTGAACTTCTATCATAATTTCTTTCATTGTACTTACTATTATTGCACTTCTTTCCCCAGTCCCTGATCAGCCGTTTGGGCCATATCTCAGTTTATCTGGAAAGCCAAAAGCAAGGACATCTTGTGGCTGTCCTCTGATAGTGTGGCTCTATCACACAGGAGTATATTAGCTCCATCCAAATGTTGATTTTAGTCCCCATGTAGAATATTTTCACTCCAGTGAAACAACCGTGAGGATCTCGGCCATAGTGTATTCCCCATCACTGGCTACTCCTGGTGAGTTATTGAGTAAGTGAATGAATGAATGAATGAGGTGGATTTGGTTAACATTAACCTAAGGAATTACATCAGAGCTTTCCACAGTACTGGGCTAGAGTGTCTAGAGGTAGGGCTTCTGGAATCACATGTCTCTACTAGATTCAAATCCCAACTTAACCATTTACTAGTTGCATGATCTTGGAAATTATGTACTTTCTATGCTTCCGTTTCCTCATCTGTAAAATGGGGAATATAACAGCTAATTTCTTCTCAGGTAGTTATGATTTATTTTATGCTAACTACTTAGCATGATCTACATCGTGATGGGCTGCAGCTGGTTTGCAGTGTCTCACAAGGACTAATAGTGTATACCTTTTCTGATTCTCCAAATCGTCCCATCCCCCCATCCAGTAAGTTCTTATCAGTAGCCTGAAATGAATTGGTCCTGTGAGAGTATATACACCATGGAAATTGTCAAACATTACACATCAGGGGCTGGCTTGGCTTGGCTGTATGCCATAAATTCTCTATAAATGTTAACATCGTTATGATTATTACTCAGGTACTCCAACTCCCTCGTGGTTTTGAGAAGGCATTCTGCTAATTAAATGAATTCTGAGTTGAAATAACACTGATGGGATTGATTAGCAATTGATTACCTCAGGGGAATTAGTGCATACCTTTGTGGTCTATAGATCTTAATCCTTAATTCACCGGAACTGATTTTTGGCTCCATGAACATAGGAATCATGTCTGCTTTTCTCATTGCTGTAGCCCCCATACTCAGCACAGACCTAGGACAGAGTACGCACTCACAAATATTTGCTCAGTGAATAAATAAATGAATGAAATTTTTCTCAATACTCATATTTCCAAGGGGCTTTCAGATCGATTTCATCTTTTTCTCCAAACTACCCTTTGACATTAGTAGGTCAGTTTTATCCCTATTGAATAGGTGAGGAAACTGAAATCCAAAGATGTGCTGATTAGTGATTTGTTTTCATTCATTATATTATGTCCATTAGTCCAGCATTTCTCAAAATGTATTCCGTAGATTGTGAATTCTGAAGGATGGTAATAGTTATCATGGGACGGGGGATCCATGGAAGAGTAAGTTGCAAAAATACTGAAGTAAAAAAAAAATTGGTTTATTCAATACAGTTTTAGCAGAGACTTTATTAAGCCCATGGACATTGTGAACCTGGAGTGGGGATGGTTCAACACATTATTGAATGACGTATCTGGCACTATTTGTGTGAAAGAATCACTAAAGCAGTGCTTTTCCCACTGTCATGTGCACATGACTCACCAGGCAATCTTGTTAAAATGCAGATTCTGATTGTGTGGGTTTAAGGTGGGATCTGAGATTCTGTGTTTCTAACGAGCTCCCAGGAGATGCCCCTGCTGCTGGTCCATAGGTCACACTTGGAGTAGCAAGGCACTAGAACATATTAGAGTCAAGAAAAAATATTCGGTATTGCAGTGAAAGAGCAAATACTACTAAAGCCTATCCTACTCACCGTAAGGACCAACTGTTTAAGCAAGTATGCTTTTGAGCAGGGATGAGGGAAGAGGGGATAAACCCATATGAAGAGCAATTTTTGGAGGAAGG
This sequence comes from Zalophus californianus, assembly GCF_009762305.2. NCBI lineage: Eukaryota > Metazoa > Chordata > Mammalia > Carnivora > Otariidae > Zalophus > Zalophus californianus. Next base: position 131,151,822 of record NC_045598.1, read on the forward strand.
AGCAAGCAAGACTAAATTTAGATAGCTTAAGTAGGGCAGGTTTCATTCAGCTAACATCTAGGGGCTGAATTAATTGGGGGAAAGGACCTAAGGATGGTTAAATAGCCCCTTAATGGGTCGAACTAATATAGGCTCATTTTGTCCTTAAAACCCAGGTGAGGGGGGAAGAAAGTCAGACCCAGTATCAGTTTAGATTTCATTATGATTTTCTTTCTCTACCTACAAACTCAAGTTCTGCGGGTTATGAATTTTTAAAAACTAATTCATTATTCAAAATGGGATATTAATGTCTGAAATTGGAGGGGGGAAATGGGCTGAGATGAAAAGAGGTTAACTCGAGTCAAGCGAGGAGGTAACACTACAAAATAGAGTCAGATGGTCAAAGGTTCATTGACCTTCCTATCTCCAGAGACTCACCTTTCCGCTGAGGCCCTGTTCTTGTCTGGGAACCTAGTTTTGGCACCTGTGTTACTCTAGCAAGTGCTGGTCTCTGCTGGCGGCCTTGACCTGGCAGCCTCTTTTTTCCTGGTCCCTTGACAACTGTGTTTTAATAACCTTTGTGGGTCACACAGTTCATAAATGTAGAACTTGGGATGAGTCTCATGGAGGTGTGATAAGGTTCTCCCATAATATTTCTACCAGTGATTCATTTCTACCAGTTATGGCTTGACATATTTTGGTAACTTATTTGAAACAAAAAGGCTAATAACTCATGACTTCCTGATAGATCAAAACCTTTATCAGTGTAAAGCACTATTTTTGCTTAATTTCATAACTTCTCCCTTCAGTTCTTTGCGTTAAGTTCATTTGATCACTACTGTTGTTTACATTTTTAGATTTATCTTTATCTTGCTATAGTGCTAGTTTATATTATTCCCTAGTAATTAAATTTCTGAACTCAAATGGAGAATATTTGCTTTTTGCTGATGTTTGTATTTGTTGTCCGAGCTGATAGCTTTTATTTTATTTGGGTAGTCTTGTTTGTGTTTTTTGGATTTTTGTGTGTTTTGACGTTTTCTCTCTTTTAAGAAAGCTTTTCTGATATTGCTTGTTTTATTTTCTTCTACTTTTAGGTGCATTCTGCTAAAGTATGTTTGTGGTTACTTAATTTTTAAAAGAAATTGTCAAACCTCTATTTCTTAAGTTGCAAACATCAGGTATGAAGCAGTGTCTTTACTTGATTTGAATAGAATTGACTCCCGGCTAAGAAAAATGATTTAGTACATTTACCATCTCCTGTTCACCACCCATAATTGTGAAATGCAAACAGTCTGACTTTTTTTTAATAGTTGTCAGCGTTATCATTGATCAATACTGAAGGTATAATCTACAGTTACATAGCACACTGGCGGTCTTTGAAATGTATACAGTGGAAATTTACAAATGGGTTAGTCATTTCCCCATAAACACCTGTGTCTTGTGCCATATACATCCATGCTCTGGTGTCCTTGATCTCCTGGAACATTTGTTGATTAGTGAGAATTCATAGGTATTTCTGTTCCAAAGTTTGGACTCAGGCATGGTCAGTTAAAACTAAGCTTCAAAATATCGTAAAACAACAATCCAGTGCCCAAGAGGACCTTAGGAAATATTCTTTTCTTCCTGTTTCAGCCCTGTGTTTTATTGCTCTTGTCTTATCTAGTGAATTGGTGCACATGTCAAATGGTGTTCCTCATTATGGTGAAAAATGAAACAAAAGGTGCTTTTTCCCCATTACCTTATATCCTGAAATAGCCAAAATATATACACATGGGACCAAAAGTACAGAGAGTTTGCCTTTTTTCTAACTTGTTTTAAAAGTGCAGTGCAGACAGGCTAAATCCATCTGGGAAGGCTGTGGGTCACAAGTGCCATTAGCAGCGCAGAGTTGAAACCTCTGTCTAGAGCGGACTCTAGAATATTTACATGGCAAGGTTGTTTGTGTTGCCTTACATCTTCTCCTTCGAAGGTTATGATAGCCACTTAATGACAAAGTGGTTATGTTTTATCAGTGACACTTTCTTTTGTGTAATTCAAAAGCATCTGATCCTTCTTACCTTAATACAGACTTTTAAGTCACTCACACAATACTCTGTATATCAACATAACAGCCCCAATGTATAATCCTAATTGTCTATTTACTCCTCTGATTTGTGTCATTTGAAATATACTGTTCAAATCAGTTTATGTTGCAAAAGTTATCTTCTGTGGTAACTCAATATATTCACTTGTAAATCATTCTTGGATGTCATTTTTAAGAACATGAAGATATATGTGTATATCCTTGGGAACTTAAAACCTCAGCTGATTACTTTCTTTAAAAGCAAATATTAACAATAATGGAAACATTTAACATTATACTTTTGCAATTGCCGTTCTAAATGGTTTAATCAAAACACCCATCCTGACTTTTTCTCTCTCATCCTTTCCAAGCAGGTAAGGACCTAAATCTTAGGAAACATTTTACTTAAGCAGCAAAGTTGTGCCCAGCCTGGAAGGCCTACCCCACGTTTCTGCTCCAGTAGCTTCTCAAGGTAAACAACCTTAAAAACTAAAAATAGAACAGAATGACTAAGCAACTCAGCCCTTTTTTGGTCCTATTTTATTGTTTTCAAAGTACCCACTTTGAAATGGTAACGGCATACCAACCTTGGGGAAAACTAAAAGCAGCAGTTTGCCAAATCTCCATGTACAAAGAACATCAATAAAGCCAACATGATATTATGTTTTGTTTTGTTTTTTTAAGATTTTATTTTTCTTAAGTAATCCCTACACCCAAGGTGGGGCTCGAACCCACGACCCCAAGATCAAGAATCACACACTCTACCAACTGAGCCAGCCAGGCACTCCCAACATGATATTATCTTAATAACAAGGAAATCGCTGCCTTTTGATGATTCTTATTATAAATTCTAGGACTTAGCATGACAGTTTTAAACATACCTCAAAATAGTCCATAGCATTTAGCTTTTTCTCTCACTGGCTTTTCTTCTTAGTTAAAACACACAAACACACACCCCTACTTTAGAAACTTAACATTTTGAAAAATCTGACCTGCCACATAGGTAGTACACTTCATATTATGAAATTAATATATTCCACATTTCCAAGATTTGATAAATTCTGTGGGCTGTCATTCACCAATTTATAGAAACTTTGAAAATCCCTGATCCTCTGGCTGGTCAGCTGCTGGCCATGTCTCTGTGGCTGGCTTGGATGGAATCCATTTCTAGGCAGGAAAGTGGCCGCATGGCTCTGGCGGTAGGTACGGCGTCTACAGGGATTCCAAGGAGGAAAGGGCTGCTGGCTTGTTTTACAAGCTGAGAAGGAATGACGGAGCTGACCACTAGATGGCAGTGCTCTGAAGGCCCCAGAGCTGCCAGGGTTTTACACGACTAAGACAATTGGGCTTCACATTGCCCAGGCTATTTAAACTTGCGCGAACGCATTTTTTTTTTTTTTAGCAAATTTATAATTGGGAATGTTTTCACAGTGACACTGAATGGTGGTAATTGCATACATTTTTATAGGGAGTCCAATATTGCAGTTCTCTGGTACTTTTCTTGTTCCTGTAGCACACCCTGGACTTGAAAGGCAAAGCCGTCTGGGTCACCATGGTGAGGAGCAACTGGCTCTGAGTCCCTTTTTGAAGATTGCAGTGTGGCTTACTGGTTCCATTCCTTCATGGGACCTATCCCATGTCTCCAGGGCTGGGGACACCTACCAGCATCACTGTAAACTTGGGACTGGCAGGTGCATCTGGTTGTGAAAGATTTTGTGTCTGCTTAAGTTTTCCCGAAAGAAGAGATGAGTGTTCTCTTCATCCCCAGCTCCTGGTTTCTCCCACTGCCATTTCCTCAGCCTTGGCTTCTCCAGAACCAGTGCTCTATGTCTACACAGCATGTGGTTCTCAACCGACCTTTAGTGTTTTTGCCTTTACTGAGTCAATTTGTAGACAGGAAAACAATTAGCTTTGTTAAGCCACTTGAAAGCCACTCCCTATCTCTCTCTCTCTCTCTCTCTCACACACACACACACACACACACAAACACACACACACTTCCCTCTCTTTGGGGAAGTCCTTAAGCGGGGACTTAAACTAGGGTCCTGCTTTGCCCGGAAACCATGCCTACAGCAGGTGTTGATGAGAAATTTTCATTTTGAGAGTGACTGTTTCTGTGGCAGGCTGTGGAAGAGTTGATTGTTATTCTGACAGGTTCTTGATCTTCAGTGTTGCTTCAAAATGAGATTCTTGGAAGCTGGTTTGGAAGGTGCAAGTGAAACTGTCTTTCAGGTTTTGCTGGTACTGCTGAGACCCTTTCTGTTCATGAGCCATAACAGCCCTCCTCCTCCCCCTTTTCCTTTTCTTCTCCATCAATTTTTAAAAACAATTGAACAGTTGAAGTTATCACTGATAACCTTCTCTTCTGAGACTTTTATTCCTCAATGTACTTTTTTTTTTTCAGATCTGGTTCTACACAGGGAATAGATCTCCTTTAAGCTGCTAAATACTTCTGATTCACAAAGAAGTACCATTTTATACACCTGGTTATCGTGTGTACTATTTATTGGCGGCCTAAATCATGTAATGCCGCAACTGCAGTTGAAGCCTCTGTGAATCAATACCACCATCCACCTCTGCCCTTGCAAGTGACCAACACATTTTAGTAGAAGAATGGGCAAAACTATATGTAATTGCCACTGTAGATTTTCCTGAAATAAAAAACCCTTCTGCACAAAACAGAGGTCTCTGTCAATGAGGTCTTCCATTTGGGCTCAGTATCAATCACACCTCAAGGGGGCGCTAGTTTTATTGTTGACATTACTGGAATGGTCACTGGGATAAGTCTCCTTTCACCTCCTGAGAACCTGTGGAAATGCTTGAAAGCATTTTTTGGCGGGGTGGGGGGGAGATGGAATCCGCAGTTAGAAAGTGCAAGGGGTGGCCTGCAGCTTCCTGTCTTGTCTCCCACTGAAATGGCTCTTCCTTGAAAGCATGTTAGTGACAAAGACGTTGGTGCAGAGACTCTACACTAGAAGGTTCATTTGTAACAGAGTGAAGTTTAACCCAGCATGAAGCCACACAGTGAACGGAACTGTTACCGTCCCTAGAATCAGAGACAGGTCCTCTGTCATTTAGCTCTGACAGCTTTTTAGACACCGTTTCCATAACATCGTCAGGAGGTGTTCTAGCTCCTGACTCTTGCAATTTCCCTGTAACTGCACTTGGGACCTTGCAGCCAAGCAGGTGCTGCTCTGGAGGTTTCTGCGGCAGCTTGGCACCTGGGATCCCTGGATTACGGGGTTACTGGCCCCTCTGTCAGACTGTAGGCCTGCATACGCTGAATGCACTAGTGATTTTTAAAGTTAATCATTTCTTAGATGTACTTGATAGGGTTTTTAAAAATCACTTTCTACCCTGGCCAATGATTGTTTTTGGAAGTATCCAAGCAATTGCCAGGCTGCCTTTTTAACTCTCATTGCCCTTAAAAATCAGGCTTTAAAATAACTCTGTGGCCTAAAAACATTTGGCAGACAGAAAGAGAACCTGGACAATTCCTATATGTACTCACATTCATATCTAGTCTTTAATGATATGTTTTATTTTCACCATCTTATAAATCACCATCATTTGAAACAGCTATTAGACCCCTGAAAAGGCTATCTAGGTACACTGTGCCCCTCTATTTTAGTCATAGTAAAAAAAAAAAAAAAAAAATTGCCCATTTGAGTTTTTACAACTTATAAAATGTCACTCATAATCTGGGAAGATACTGAGGTCCTATCAAGCACATGAATGAAATTAGATTTGAGAAATTTGGGGATCAAACTGGGGGGAACATCTGTACTAGGATATGATGGCTGCATTGTTAAGATCATCCTTGTATAGTTGTTACATTTTTCAGTTTGGATAAAAAAGAAAAAAAGGCTTTAAGCTAAGAGTTGTTCTTCCAGAACTTTGCAAATGATTCACTCTTCTAGAGTGGCTAGTATTTTCTTAGTGCTGCTACTTAGAATAGTGCCAGTTCACTACTACAAGCATGTGACTTGCATGAACTCACTTAGTGATCAACACAACTCTGTGAGGTATGTACTCTTACTAGTCCCACCTAACCAAGAGGTTAAGTATGTTGTTCCAAGTTACACAGCTAGGTCATTTGACTTGGAGAGACTCAGGCAGCCGAATTTCAGAGGCTGCACACCTAACTTCATTCTGTCTGCCATCCCCATGTCTCCTAACCTTCAAAAGCACGTACCTGTGAATGTGACATTGCACATATCTTCTTGATGGCCTTTCTGGTGTAGAGTCCCCAAGGGAAAAAAATTACCTTTCCTGATTTTTATTTAGGAGGCAAGGATGATGAATAATAGTACCTACCACATATGGTTATTTTGAGAATCAAATGAGTTAACATAGTGTTTGGAGCAGTACCTGATACATAGTAAATACTTCATAAGCCTTCTTCCCGTTACTGTCCTTTAATCTCATATCAAAGTGTTGAAAATGGTTTAAAAATACACAATGGCGATGGCTTATTCTGACTAGCAGAGAGTTGGTGCTCTGTTGATGTTTGGCAATTTGAATCTGGGGCAAAAACAAAAATAAGAAAAAGTGCTGTAATATATTTTTTTAATAGTTTTCTCTAAATGTGAGTTTTTTTTTTTTTTTGGCTCCAGTATTTGTTTGGCTGATGAGATCCAGAAGTACCTGGGAGTGCCAGCTTGTATCTGAGGAAATTCCATGCGTAATCAGTAGGATATAATCCCCTTTACCTCAGGTAAGTCAGTTCTCTTAAACACATTGCAATAGCATTTATTGACATAGGTACTTTGCATGCATGATATTTTCCAATCCTACCAACACCACAGCAGTTTATGCTCTGATCACCATTTTAGAGATGTGGAAACATATCCAGAGTCACTCGTCAACGGGAATTAGGGTCAGTATGAAGGTTCAGGTTGTTTTATGGCAAAGCACAGACTTCACCCACTACTAACCATAGTCAAACACCATGACAACAACAACAGAAGACAGAAGCAGGAGAAAAGGCAGAAAAGTGGTATTTGAATGTCTCTTCCACCAGTTAGAGCCATATTATTCAACTTTTGTAGGTCAACAGAAGAGGGACACTAAACTTCTTTTCTGAGGCAGATTGAACCAGTTTTCTTGTATTATCTTTTAGGCCTGTGATATTTATTGTTTTCACTGATTTTTATTATTTAATTTATATGTGCATAGTCATTGACATCTGTTATGTGCAAGGACATGGGCCAGGAGCTCCAAAGGATGAAAAAAGAAAAACAAGGTGTAATTCTTTGGGTCACTTGAGACTGAAGATAATAGTCTCAAAGATGAACTTGAGATGGACTCTATTTCCCACTAGATGGACCCTACTGGAAAGAGAGTCACCGTCAAACCAAACAGGCGGAAGTGGCAGAGGAGAAATGCAGTGTTACCAGTTCAGAGGAGGCGGGGAGCATCATCATTAGGTCATTAGGGAAGACTTCAAGAAGCACGTGCCACTTAAACGTAGCTTGAGAAGAGCTGGAGGGAGGACATTCTGGGTGGAAGAGAGCCTAGTAAGAGGCAGGGAAGTGGGAGGCCATGGTGTGTTTGGATGAAATAGTGATCTGGTTTGGATGAAATGCAGATAAGGCTAAATTAGACTGAAGAGTCAAGTTAGGATGATAAGGTTGCTTGTGAAAGAAAAAGCAAGTCTTTAAAGCTTTATAACATGGATGTGAAGTCTGAGAGCTGTACTTAGAAAGATTAAGCAATGCAATATGTCGGTTTCAAGTCTAGGACCCTGAGGAATGTTGGTAACATTGATAGGAAATAGGAAACCTGGGGGAACCAGTTTGCACTCCCCCATTCATATTTATGGGTATTTAATTTGAAGAACTATGGAAATGCAGAACTGGACTTTGGGGGGAGGGGCAGGAGAGATTATATCAAGTAGTCAGTTACAAACGTAAGCGAAGTTGTGATATGGCAAGGCGGCAAAGAGATGAGTATGCAAGAGAAGAGGGTCAAGGACAGACCTCAGGGGTGTAAACATCTAGCTAGGAGGCAGTAGAGAGAAGTCAATGGGAAGCAGAGGAGGAACAGTAAGAAAAATAGTGGAAAAAGCAGAATTCAGTGTTTGGGGGTAAAAGGAGGGGAGAATTTCAGAAAATTAAATGATTCATTAAATTGTAATCTCCTTCAGAGCAGGTTAGATAACTATTTATTTCCATATTCCCCCACAACAGGTGTAGTACAGTATTGCACATATTCTTACATTCTTGGTGTTCAATAAATGTTAAATGAATATGTGCGATGCTCTACAAAGTTTGAGGAGTGGGAAGACTGTGAGAAGACCATTTGTTTTCATGATTAGGACATTCTGGTGATTGTTCCTATACTGTGAATTTCCAGCCTTTCTGTTTTAAGGAAAATAAAGGACAAAGATCTTGTCTGAATCAAAGATTAAGGAACATACAATATTGTCTCTAGGGCATGAATTCTGTTGGACCATGAATGAAAAAATGGTTTCCTCATATTACATATTGTCACTCAGCACTCTGTTTGTGTTGTGTGGTTGAGAATGTGTATGATAGCAGGAGGTGAAGGCCACCAAGACGCCCATCTGTGGAGAAGAGAAGAGTCCATGCAATGGGGTCCACAAAATTATAGTAACATCTGTCAGAATCCTTGCACTAGGTGGACAGAGGGTACCACAGTTTATCTTATACACACATTAAGTGGAAAGAAGTAAGGAGAACAAGAACCCTGGCATAGTAACACCTATGTAAACAAAAACACACATGAACCAACACTGGCCAGTATAATGCAAGGATACACACATAGCCAAAGACATTCATTAGAGTGGGTATCTCCTGGGGCAAGTGAGGGAATAAACATGAGAATTAGGGTGAAGGGGAAAATAAAAACAAGGACCTTGAAAAGATCAACAATGATGTATGTGACTGATTCATACTTTGTGGGGAACATCAAAAGAAAAAAGGGCATATGTGATAGAACAATTTTTTTTCATCATGATAAGTGTATTCTTTATTTCCCACCCCCTATTTCACCCAACCTCCCACCCACCTCCCCATTAGTTTGTTCTCTATAGTTAAGAGTCTGCTTCTTGGTTTGTCTTTTTCCTTTTCTCATTTGTTTCTTAAATTCCATATATGAGTGAGATCATATATTTGTCTTTCTCTGGCTTATTTTGCTTAGCATTATACTCTCTAGCTCTATCCATGTTGTTGCAAATGGCAAGATTTATTTTTTGTGGCTGAACAGTAGTCCGTTATATATATGTGTGTGTGTATATATATACACACCACATTTTCTTTATCCATTCATCTATTGATGGATACCTGGGCTGCTTCCATAGTTTGGCTATTATAAATAATGCTGCAATAAACATAAGGTGCATATATCTTTTTGAATTTAATGTTTTTGTATTCTTTGGATAAATACCCAATCGTGAAATTACTGGATCATATGGTATTTCTATTTTTAATTTTTGGAGGAACATACATACTGTCTTCCACAGTGGTTGCATCCATTTAAATTCCCACCAGTAGTGCGTAAGGGTTCTGTTTTTTCCACATCCTTGCCAACACTTGTTTCTTGTGTTTTTGATTTCAGTCATTCTGACAGGTGTAAGGTAATATCTCATTGCAGTTTTGATTTGCATTTCCCTGATGATTTGTGACGTTGAGCATCTTTGCATGTGTGTGTTGGCCATTTGTATGTCTTCTTTAGAGAAATGTCTGTTCATATCTTCTGCCCATTTTTAAACTGGATTATTTGCTCTTGGGGTGTTGAGTTGTATCAGTTCTTTATATATTTTGGATACTAACCCTTTATTGGATATGTCATTTGCAAATATGTTCTCCCATTCTGTAGGTTGCCTTTTAGTTTTCTTGATTGTTTCCTTCACTGTGCAGAAACTTTTTGGTGAAGTCCAAATAGTTTGTTTTGCTTTATTTTGCTTGCCTCAGGAGATGTATCTCAAAAATGTTGCTATGGCCAGTGTCAGAGAAATTACTGCCTGTGCTCTCTTCTAGGATTTTTATTGTTTCAGGTCTCACATTTAAATCTTTAATCCATTTTGAGTTTATTTTTGTGTATGGTGAAAGAAAGTGGGCCAGTTTCATTCTTTTGCATGTTCTTGGCCAGTTTTCCCAACACCATTTTTTGAAGAGACTTTTTCCCATTGTACATTCATTTCTCCTTTGTTGAAGATAATAGTTGACTATATAATTGTGGGTCTATTTCTGGGTTTTCTGTTCCAGCCCATTGATCTATGTGTTTATTTTTGTGCCCGTACCATAGTTTTTTAATTACTACTGCTTTGTAATACAACCTGAAATCTGGAATTGTGATACTTCCAGTTTTTCTTTTTCAAGATTGCTTTGGCTATCTGAGGTCTTTTGTGGTTACATACAAATTTTAGAATTGTATGTTCTAGTTCTGTGAAAAATGCTGTTGGTATTTTGATAGGGATTGCATTAAATCTGTAGATTGCTTTGGGTAGTATGGACATCTTAACAATATTTGTTCTTCCAACACACGAGCATGGAAATGTCTATTTTTTTTTGCACCATCTTGAATTTCTTTCATCAATATTTTATAGTCCTCAGAGTACAGGTCTTTCACCTCTTTGGTTAAATTTATTCCTAGAAAATGTATTGTTTTAGGTGCAATTGTAAGTGAGGTTTTCTTAATTTCATTTTCTGTTGCTTTATTATTAATGTATAGGAATGCAACAGATTTCTGTACATTGATTTTGTACCATGCGACTTCACTGAATTCATCCATTCTAGTAATTTTTTGATGGAGTCTTTAGGGTTTTCTATATATAGTATCATATAATCTGCAAATATAATTGTATTTCTTCCTTACCCATTTGGATGCCTTTTATTTCTGTATGTAGTCTAATTGTTGTGGCTAGGACTTCCAGTACTATGCTGAATAAAAGTGGTAAGAGTGGATATCTTTGTCTTCTTCCTGACCTTAGGGGGAAAGCTCTGTTTTTCACCATGGACTAGAATGTTGGCTGTGGATTTTTCATATAAGGTCTTTATTATGTTGAGATATGTTCCCCCTAGACCTACTTTGCAGAGAGTTTTTATTATAAATTGATGTTATACTTTGTGAAATACTTTCTTGGCACCTATTGAAGGTGCCTTTTTTTTTTTATCCTTTCTCTTACTGAAGTGACATATTGTTTGACAAATATTGAACCACCTTTGCATCCTGGCAATAAATCCCATTTGATTGTGGTATATGATTTTTTAAAATGTATTGTTGGATTCAGTTTGCTAATATTTTGTTGAGGATCTATGTTCATTAGAAATATTGGCCTGTAGTTCTCTTTTTTTGTAGTGTCTTTCTCTGGTTCCATATATGATGGAAGCATTTTTACAAATCTCAAAAAACTAAACGTAGTAAAAAGCTCACACAATAATCAGTGGGGTGACTATATAGGTTTTACATTTATTGTGGTTATTAGCAAACCAAAAATAGAAACATATACTATGTATATAGTAAAATTCATGCATATAATGCCTATTAATTTGGGTCTCAACTCAAAGTGACGTCACGTGTGTTAGCAGCAAGAAGGGTGTGGCGATTATAGTTGGAACAGAGTACACAGTGTTCCACCCACAGGTTCTTCCAACACACACAAAAACATACCAAATGGTATAACCTAATATAATACTTTATTGTCTGTCTAATACATTACATATTATATAATTATCAAGCAGGAATCCAGTATTGACATTTGTATTCTAGCTTAATAGTTACATTTACTAGTCCTTGTCATTAAAATGTGTGTTTAACAAATTAGTTTTCTACTCATTCAAATAATGAGAAGGGCAACTTGAATTTATTATCAAGTATATTCTCTATACATACTAACTGGCATAAAATATGAATAGAGAGAAAGGCATACTTTACTTTTACGAAGAATACAGGAACCATCCTTTCACGTATAGTGAAATCAGAATATTTCTGCTTTTTCCTCACTTTTGTCAAACTGGAAATTGGACCCGGCAGGGTCATGCAAACTGCCCCTCCCCACCCCACAGGAAGACCCACTGCAGGCTAATGTGAAGGGCTGTGTGTGTTTGTCTTTACTGCTTTCAACACAGATTTCCACTTGCTATTCCTTTGTTCTAACCATTCTTTTTTAAACCTGTCTTGAAAAAAACTATGATTATCTTCATCCTCTGTCTCAGAGATGATTTCCATCTTCTGAATGATGAGTTTAATAAGCTCATGCTGTTTTTCCAGAAGAGAAGTGAGATCCTTCAGCCTAAAAGGATATACATGTCTCATGAATTTATTGTCAATGATCTTTTCAGTCCTTGAGTGCAGAGAGGCCTAGATTATGAGAAGGGTGTCAGGTCATAGCTTCATGGTAGTCGTAACCCTTCTAAGCAATACACATTTTTTAAGTTTAAGTGTTCTTCTTAAGGTTGTACTGTTCTTGGCCAGTTTATTTTTGTTCCTATTTTAAAGATTAAAATGTTGTTGCACAGAAAGATTAAGTGGCTTGCCCAAGGTCATAGAGTTAGTAAGCAGTTGAATAGGGCTTTAAACTCAGGTAAATTAACTCCAAAGCCCTCATGCTTAACCACTGGACACAGTATAGCTTCTCTAGGAATCCTCAGAATCTTTCAAAGCTTTGATGTATGAATTCAGATGGCTCATGGAAATGCAGTTTAAGACACTGACTGGCAGAACTGATTGGTGAATTGCAACAAATAAGTTGTTGGTTCTAAAAAATTTCTCATTCTCAATATACTATGACATCAGTCAACTAAAGCATGACTTAATATGAGATGAACACAAATATACAATATAACCTTACACCATACATCATTATTTAAAAGTTTTAAGTTTCTCAAATACAGATATAATAACCTTACACTATATATCATTATTTAAAAGTTTAAGTTTCTCCAATACAGATATAAAGAAAAACACATACCGATATTTCTGCTTCAATATTTCTATTTCTAGAGATGTGTCAACATTTGGAATTTCCTGTCTTGTTTCTTTGATGTAAAAAATAAAATGAAATATACACTGTGGGATAAAAGATGGATAGTTACTCAGATTGAACTCAATTCAGGAACTATTTCTTGAATGTGTGCCATGATTCGGCTACTGAACCAGGTATGCTAGCACCACAAATAGCTAAGACCTAGCTATGGCCCTCAAGGAGCTCACAGTTTGTTGACAGAAACAGACATATAAAGAGCTATAAAATGAATCATGCATATTATAATGAAGTACAAGATGTATGGATAATATAGAAGGAGAAAATTGGAGTGGAAGATTGTTTATGAAAAGGCCTAACTGAATTATATTTTCTCATGAAAAATGCTCATCATAACGTAAGTGGTGGAATTCCATACAGGATTAGTTGTTCTCTAAAACTGCACCATTATGCAACACAACTGAGTTTCCCATGAGGACATTTCTGAAATGCTATTTTAATATATATTTTTAAAATTTAGTGTCTTTTAAACCATTGGTAGACTGGAATGGGTCAAGGGCAGATATGAAATGACCGGGAATGAGGCAATTCTAGGAGTCCAGGCAAGAGAAGATGGCAGCACACACAGGCCATTCAGGAAGCCTAATCAACCAAACATGGGAGTTACTGGTTGTGAGAGGTCAGGAGTGGGGAAAAGGAAACATCAAGGATGACATCTTGCACAAGCAAATGGTGTTGACATTAACTGAAATAAGAAACTTTGGAGAGAGAAGAGGTTTTTTTCATTCTTTCCCTGCAGGGGGAGTGAAACATGGGAGGAGTGAAAATTGTGAGTTTCTTTTGCACGAGTTTGTTTTGAATATGCCGAATTTGAGGTACCTTGAGACATACCAGTAAAGATGTCAGGTAGAGAGCTGGACATAGGAGCCTGGAACTCAAAGAGAGCTTTAGACTAGAGAATTAATTGCTGAGCCTTCTGTATTTTAGGAGTAGTCGCAACCATGGATATGAATGAAATTAAACAGGGAAGCAGTGTAGTTAGAATAAAGCCTAGGCTGATACTCAGATTGACTTTATCATTTCATGACCACACAATGAAAAATTAATGTGCAAAGAACTCAGAATATTCATAGAGAGATGAGGAAGCCCAGGCATGATCAGGATTAGCATCCAGTACTTCTCTTAATATGGTCCCTTTTCCATTATAATGCAGGGGCTTGCTTAGTCTTCGACACTTAGTATATTTTCTATAATGTACATTCCCCATGTACGTGCGTGCGTGCGTATATGTACCTGAACGTATGTATATATGTGCTCTATATTTGCATGTAGACACACTTTTTTCACATATATGTAAGGGCATGTGACTAGGAAAAAAAAAAGGTACACTGTAAGAAAAGATACAGGGTACGGCTGATCCACCCAACCACCCACCCCGCTCTCATAGGGATGTGGTACACATTTAACACAAATGTTGTGAATGAGCCAGTAGGACAAATGCCTCCCTCACACTGCCCATCACGTTCTCACTGTGGGTTAACCGTGCACTTATTTTTTTAAATCACAATTACTTCTTTTCCACAGGTACAGTGACTCAAAGTCTGTAAAAGGGTACCCTTAAGGATAACACAATGAATGAATGTCAAATGGTATCACGTGTTTTATGCCGGTATTTTTCACATGTACTTACTAATAACCCTGTACATCTGGGTCTGTTGGGATACACAATGATGGATTTCTGATCTACTTTGCGTAGGAACCAGAGGGGCAGCTTCTTCTCTAAGCTGGTATGAAGTTCCACCTAAAGTACAGTTTGGATTTATTGAGAGGACGCATTAATAAGCATCTGAAATGTTTACATCACACAAAAGCAACCATTAGTATAGCAAACTGAAAACTGACTCCTGTGTCCTGCTTTATGCAGAAGCGGCTGGGCTGGCCAGGTTTGCTGTCTCTCAGCTCATCCACTGACAAGACAGGGGCAGCAGTCTGCAGCTGGGGCAAACTGTTTAAAGAAGGAATTCAGTGTAAGTGAGCAGATGTTCACTGTTCAGGGACCATGGCTGACAGTGGGCATATCAGACGACAACAACTCAGCCCATACTCTGGGGCATTGTACGACAAGATGCACACAGCCGGACTGTGCAGCGGGCATGATGCACACCTGTGACAGGGGAGGAAGCCATGCTTAGATGGAGGACTGCGACAGGAACCAGTGAAAGGACAACTGGCACATCAAAGAGTAGTACTTCATCGACTTTTCACGCTGTGCTGTCGGGTGCAAAATGGTTTATCCATGACATATCTTGAATCTAATTTCTATTTTCAGAGATACAATCTTTTGTCTCATTTAACGGATTTACCTTGAGTTGATATTTAGCTCTTTCTGTTTGCCAAATTTTCTCTTTCACACTTTTTTTTATAGTCCTTTGTGTCTGTTGTTTAGATAGGTTTATTGTAATCACCATGTAGGTGAGTTTGCAAAGACCACAGGCATTTTCATACATGGGCATTTCAGTGGTTCACACCCACAAATGGTGAGATAATAAGAACCTCCCTGACCACCTGTTTAAAACATCGGCCCTTCTCCCACACAACACGCTCTGTATCTTGCTTCCCTATTTTTATAACACTTACCACCACTTAACGTGCTATGTACTAGTTGAGTTTCAAGAACAGCTATGTTTTCTTGTATTTTATTTACAACACCAATTAGATATTTTCTTTGGGTTTCTATAATAATTTCCAAGGTTCCTTTTTCCCTTGGGTCTTAAGAGCAATATTCCTTTCCTCTTGAAATACACATTTTTTTCAGAGGTCACGTGTTATCATTCACTTACTTGATTGAAAAAGATTCAAGTCTAGTGCCTGCCAACAGACAAAGCATATGGTGTGTCTTAACCCTGCCCATTTTCTACATAGGACCTGCCAGATTTCCTTGCTCCAGTATGGTCCTGGGGAGTGAAGGCAAGCAGAGCTTCAAGTCCAACCTTGGTGAGTCTGGTGGGACCCACTGGGCATGGCTGCTCTGGGCTAAGGGCTCATCTGCACCTCCACCTGCTGGGTTTCCCATGTTGAAGGTAAGAGAGCTCCGTGGCTCTCTTTTTATGATGCGTGGATGTCTGTCCATGTTCGTTGTCTACAGCTGCCAGCCTGAACCGGAAGTGGGGATACTCATGTTGAAAACTAAAGAGTTCCAAGCTCCTCAAAATACTCACGACTCCTGTCTTTGAGTAACTGTTACAGCTCCCAGAAACCCTGCCCCAGGGACCTCTCTGTCCCCACTTGGGTCTGAAAGAAGACTAAATGTCCCTCTGTGAAAGGGCTGCTGCCGTCCCCTTATGCTCTGGTTCTGATGTGGCCTCAGACTCAGGTTGTAGGTCTGACAGAGTTGTACATGGATGTAGAGATTTGCTTAAAAAACAACTTAGGGGAAATAAGAGAATGGCTTCCTGGTGTTCTAGTCCGTGCTCTTCGTGATCCAAAACAAGGCACAGATAACACAGGAGCACTTGCTTTGCCTGTTTCCTTTACAGACCCTTGTGCTGTCGTGTTTCAGGGAAGAGAGCAAATCTAACATAGGATCGTGCTTTTCATGTCAACTGTACCAACACTGTAGTTTAGTGGGCTTCCCCCAGACGTCTTATGTAGGGCTGTTGCTTATATCGTTCTTTACTTTCCTTGATCTTTTCAAGGGTTGTTATGAAGCACTGATGACATGCCTGCGAAGAGGTTTATACATTGCTTTTCCTCTCCTCACCCACCTCCCTCGAGTCCCGCACTCCATCTCTGTTACAGTAGTAACTGGTCAGTTAGCTCTTCCTTCCTCTAATCTTTCTCCACTAAGTCGAGATAACAACAGATCATCTTATACACCACATTCATTTTGTTTTCATTCTTTGGAAGAGCTGATAGTAACGTCCCACTCACTAACAAAATAACTTGAAGCACTTCCACCATTTACTGCCCTTTCTTTCAAAGGTAAGGTTTTCGGGGGTGCCCGGCTGGCTCAGTCAGGAGATTGAGACTCTAGATCTCAGGGTTGTGAGTTTGAACCCCGGGTTGGCTGCAGAGATTACTCAAAACTAAAATCTTTAAAAAAAAAAAAAAAAAGCTAAGGTTTTCTTGTGCTATTTTTTAATAAAGCCCTCAATCATCCTGATACCCCCTAAGGATCCATCCTTCCAGGCCAGGTGGCCCTTCACCCCTCCTTAGCCACTTCTCATTCTGCCTCCAGCCCTTTGCTCCTGCTGGGTCCTGCCCTTCCGGACTGGCTTCGCTGCTCCTCTAAATCCTATCTTTCAGTGTCTGGCTCACATGCCAACTCTTCATGTAGCATTTCCTTAACTGTGTTTGCATTCATTTTCTGTACCTAACATTTTAACCATTTAATTTACATATATTTGTTCTTTCAACGTGCCAAGCCCTCTGTATAATGTACAGCTTAGTAGTCACAGAAAAGAGTTTAAGGATAGTTCTAGGTTGATTTTGATATTTTATACTCTGAATGTTTAGTTGATGTGCTAATTAGATTAATTTTATTTATTAAAGTCAGTAAGTAACTGGGTGAGTTTATGCTGGGGTTCTGCGTTCTCTCATGCTAAGGTGTATTGTGCTCCACACAATATCATGTACTGGAGTATTTTTCAGAAATAAACATATGCTAATGGATAGCTGAATGAGTAAAAGAGAAGAAATCAGCGTGATAAAGAAAAGTGAAGAGGATAAAGCTAAATCTTACCATGAATTTGTCTTTCTCTTGAACTGGCCTAAGTTTCTGAATGTGTATGTTCAACTGGTCATCAGATATTTTTGAAGCATCAAGTATTCCCATTCAAATATGAAATTTAAAGACAATGCAGATAAGAGCATAGAAATAGTTTTGCATTGTATAATAGGAGACCACCTCACAAGATTCAACAGCCAAGGACCTATACAGAAGCCTCTGAGTTGAGCAAACTTTACATCGAATTATCTAGAAAAATGTAAGGGATGTAACAAAGGGACAAAATCTCATGGATGCAGTGAACACTTCAATATAACACATGATATGGGAAGCCTGCAAGGCTATGGCCAGAATATCAGGAGCTCCTTGGAACAGCGGGGCTGTCACAAGACAGAATACCTCACACCTGTCATATTCTTATTTAGCAGCTAGCTACCTGGTTGGCCACATGCTGACATTAAAAGAGGCCCAGATAATTTCTCCGTTTCTCTGCCGATATTGTTCTGAAAATTTTTTCCTCATTTCTGATTCTTTGACTACAGCAGGTATACCAGAGAACATGCATGACAGATGAAGGAAGCTAAGAATAATTATCATTGCTAAATGCTCCAAATGATCAACCAACAGAAAATAAGGATAAATTACTTACACGACAGGCAATATAGTACCTGCTTATGTGCTGAGAAGCACATAAGACGTGGTGCTTCTCAGCCCTAACAAAATATCTGTTTTAAATAACTGTTCAAAGAAATCAGCTATTCTCATACATGAATACTTAAGATGGTGCTAATTTCAAGAAGTTTTAAATAAATACAGTACTTACCTGCATAGCAATCCTCTTCAACAATGCATGCTTCTGGACCTCTGCAATGTCACCAACTGCCAAACCAATCTGAAGTACAACACAGCACCAAGTTATTACCAGTTTAATGGCTCACCTCAAAATGCACTAAGATCTCTTTGGCTGCAGTAAGGGAGTGAGCATGTAAATTGCCTAGCAGTGGCCTCAACACACGTGGCTAACACATCGTGCAGCAAACTGCAAAGTCTATATAACTTTGTCACAATGGTAGCCACACTGGTGGATTCATTAATTTTAAGTGCTATCCTAAAAAATTAGCACACACCAATTAATCAAATTCATTTTAATTAAAATAAAAATTAGTTATTTTTGCATATGACAGAGGTGACAGAATATCAAATGCCACTGGGGTAGCCATGCAACATGGTTGCAAACTCCAGGAGTTTGGCATCTAAGGTAAACGAGAGTGACTTGACAACATGGAAAAGTTAAATAGCAAACTGAAGCGATGCAGAAATGTCTACCTTACATAGGTTTGGCAGGAAGAGGTACACTGCAAGGGTGGGTGCGGCTTTGGTAACAAACAAAACAAACAGTAACTCCATCTAGAACTCCATGGCTTCATAGAATTAGGTGAGGGGAACCCGTGAGCTCAGTTCTACTTAATCCAAATTAATTTCACTTACATTAGCTGATGCCTATTTTGTTAGAGAATCAGTACCTGCCTATGCTGAACCAGCCTTGTGGATGCTGGTGCTCTCAAAAACTCAAAGTCAAGTAAACTGCATGAGACAAGGGCTCAGTCTGTCCAAGTCACCACTGTATGCCCAGTGCTTAGAACCATACAGGGCATATAGTAGGTACACACAAAATAGCTACTGAGTGAATGAGCACTGAAAGAGTATATTCCAGGGTGTACAGACTAGCACTGAGAACCATGTATAGTCAACAAGTAGGCTTTACTTGACAGGATAATGTTTTTTATTTTAAATTTGGAAGCCTTTCAGTGGGCATTCTCTCAGTTTTTATATCAGCCTCCATCAAAAGCAGCTGTCTCATACTGGCTGTCTTGCACATTTAAGATATTTGCCTAGGATCTGAAGATATCTGATCTTGAGTCACAGAGTAAATTACTAATATTTAATCATAACATTTATTTAATGCTTATCATGTACCAAGCACTGTTTCAAGTGCTTTGTATTAGCTCATTTCATCCTCACAACCTAGAAAGTAGGCTTTATTTTCTTTTTCTGATTTGTGTCCTCAAAATTATGAAAACACAAGGAAGGGACATCTGATTCAGACTCGGGTGATGGCAGGGAGGTGTTGGTTAAAGTCTACCCAAGAGAGATGATGCTTGAGCTGAGTGTTGAAAGCTTAGAAAGAGTTAGCCCAAAGTGGGAGGGTCTTCCAGGAAAAGGAACAGCTTGTGTGGAGCCCAGGAGGCACAAAGAAAAATCTGGCACGCTCAATGAACATTCCTGGTGCATGTCTGAGTAAATCCTGCCAACAGTGGGGAGCTGGGTGAGATCTGGGTAAGATCCAGATCATGAAGACCTTGCATGCCATGCTGATGGATTTAGACTGAATTGAAGAGTCCTGGCGGGGGGGGGCGGGAAAGGGATGCAAAAGCCACTGACATGTTCAGCTTTCCCCTACAACATCACTGTGGTGACAATTTGCAGGAAGGATTAGAGAAATGAGAAAAGATAGCCTCTTTGGGCTACTGCAGCAATATGGATGAAGAACCAAGAGAGTATAAGCCAACTGGAAGTAGGCATAAGAGGCAAATATTTATTGGAAGAAGTGAGGAAAGGGCAGAGCTGAATCTAGAGTATCTTCCAATGATCTGAGTTAGATGACCAGGAAGGTGCTACTGAGAGGCAGAGTTTGAAGGGAAGAAAACATTGACAGTCTTGGCTCTGTTGGGTTTGATTTTCTTCTGGGACGTGCAGGTAGAGATGGCACCAATGTATACTACTGCTAGGCCAAATCCTCTTCTAGATAATTATCTTCCAAAACATAAGGGATTCTAAGGGAAGAATGTGGGCTTTATGTCATTCTTTATTATTCTTAGTGTTATCCTTTATTTTTCTAGGTCATCAAAATAAAACTCGGGAGTTGCATCAAGTAACTGAATGAACTTATCAGGTAAGTGAATCAAAACATTAAGTAGTCAATCTTTTCTTTTCTTTTCTTTTCAGAAACACCGTATAGCACAATTCCTGGTGCACAGTCAGACTCAGTAGAAGTGTACTGAATATGTGCATGTTTATATCAACGAATAAGGGGGAAAAATTCATTGTAATGTCAGCTCGGGCATTCCATGGACCTGGGACATACTTCTGCCTGCAGTGGCTAAGATGCTCGTGGCTGGAGCGGGTTCTCTGTGAAGGGCATGTTCATGTCCGCTGGGGATGTTAGCCTGTAACTGGTTTAGAGATGGCACCTGAATGCCACAGATGTCCTCGTGCCTGAGAGGCTCTTCCCCACTTGAATCTCTGGTCAATGAGAAATTTAAAGGCAGAGATGAGGTTCTAATCCTTCATTCCACCAAGATCTCTGCCCAACCTCTGACCCCCTATCCCAACTCCAGAGCAGCAAACACCATTCATCTTTATTTCCTTATTCTTTAGCTTTGTAGTTCCTCATAGCATTTATCATCCCCATGACGTTATATTACATATGTCTTTATTTACTACTTAACTTCATGACTAGCTTATAATGTAAGGACTGGGTATTGGTCTATTCACCACTGTTTCCCAGCACCTGGATCAGTGTCTAGATTCTTCGTAAGTATCTACCAAGTGAATGCATCCTGGCATCCCCTAGGCCTCATGCTGTGCCTGGCACACCCCAAGCACTAAATGAATGTTGAATGAATGGATTTTATAATAGTCCCTTTTGACTTTCATGAAGGGAGATGAAGGAAGCTAAGAATAATTATCATTGCTAAATGCTCCAAATGATCAACAAACAGAAAATAAGGATAAATTACTTACAAGTAAATTCATGAGTACAATTGGGACAAACATGGTAAAAGCAATAATCTGTACAAAGGACAGAACTGGATATGCCAATTCGTTTCTCAGGAACGGTTCTAGGAAGGCATCGCGATAATTAATATCTCCTAGCATCATGCTGAAGGTCTGGATTATAGAAAGCAATGGAGAGCTGAACGCATCCTGAGAAAAGATGGTAAGGTAAAAGTGAAATGCAAAATACATATAATGAAAAAATATTTCCTGAAGAGTAAAATGATAAAAATCATATTTAGAATACTTTTTTAAGTCACAGGACTATAGCTACTGAAAGTGATAGGAACTACTAATAAACTGGCAATAAAGTCATCAAAAAGATCTTTTCTGCATCTATAACAAATCATCATGCATTATATAAACATTTTGACAATGAAAGAAAGCCATTGAGTTAGAAGATATTTTTTCCTTCAATAAAAATAATTTGAAGGCAATTTTATCAGATAAAAAGCTGTTACTATTAATTTTCTAGGCCATTCAGATTTAAGCATAAATATGTATTCCTAATATTCACATCAACAAAATCAACTACTCATGTAGCTGCCTCACCTGCAAACTCAGGAGGACATAAAAGCTGAGGCCAAAAGCCAGAAGAAGGAAGACAAACACGACTGTAGACCTCAACAAGGTTTTCATAATTACCTCTAACATAACGATGAAAATTCCACAATTTTCAAATCTAGGAAAATTTAACAATTAAAATATGTATTTACTTTTCTGGTCAAAGTGTTAATATTCATCATGCATTAGGTACTATGTTTCATAGATGAGTGAGGCCAGTTACTTTCAAAAAGGAGACATGGGAAATCATGAATAGTTGTCTTATTTTCAAACTGTTTGTCAAACGGTTTTCTTTTTCCTTCTTGTTAGTGTTTATCTTTGTTTTACTACTTGACCACTAGGTATCACTTCAAACAAAGTAGGAGAGAAAAATCTTCCCAGGATCATAGAAACTGCTACCAAAGCTTGATAAAGGGATCCTAGAGATGAGTTATGTGATACATCCTGGGGAGACTCTAAATGAGCTGCTATACCTGAAGGGCACACCCATATGATTTACATGGCCTCCTGAGGTTTCCTTTTTCTCTCCCAGAAACCAAAATTGTGAAATGGTTAGGTAGATAATGGGTCATCTAGCCACCAATTTGGACATTTCCTTTGGCAAAGACAACTTGTTAAAGGGGGAATCATGAGACTTTAAAGCTGAAAGAGACTTCAGAGGTCTCAGAAACTAGGTTCCCAAAAGATGTCCAGGAACTTGCTAAGGTCACTGATAATGGCAAAGCCAACAGAGTGGCAGTACCTGGACTTGCCTTGAAGCCTCTTGACTTCCAGACCACAGTTCTTCCCACCATACCATGTCCTTTCCAAGGGGCTGGGCTCAACCCACAACATTGTGCTTGTAAACAGTGATGCACATGATATGGTAGGAAAAGCATGGTCTCTGGAGTTAGAAAGATGTGGGTAAAATGTCCGCTTGCTAGCTGAGATCCTGGGAAAGTTACTTAACTCAGCCCTTCAGGGAGGTAAGGGAGCTTAGTCCTTTTTCACCCTCTAGAATTGGGTTTTTTGAACTTATTTTTTCTCTTATATCACTATTATTTCCCATACCTATCTCTTCATTTTGTTTTAATCTAAAGTAAATGCTTAGCAAATAATACCAAGTAAAGCCAAGAATAGCCAATACTTTTATTCCCATTTAAACCCCACATTTAACCTAGATTTGTCTAGACCAGTGATTCTTGACTGCAGATGATTTTGCCACTCAGACGATATCTGACAATATCTGGATACATTTTTTGTTGTCACATGGTGGGGGTGTTGCTACTGGTTATCTAGTGGGTAGAGGCCAGGGATGCTGCTACACGTTCTTCAATGCACAGGGCAGCCCTCCACATCAAAAAAATACCTAGCCACAAATTTCAGTAATGCCAAGGTTAAGAATTCTTGGTCTACACTCTGAGCTCCAGACCTCTCTCACCTTTTCCTTAATAGTATATAAAATGTATCTTCGCAGTCTAAAACAATTGGAAAAGGAATAAGCCAATTATAAATTTATGGTACTTAAAATAGTTCTTCTTTTGATGTTAAAAACACCTAAGGGATATAGAAATCATTCAAGCTGGCTTTACCTCTGAAGATATAATAAGAAGTTCATCCAGTAGAAGTATATAGCAATCGCTCCACATTGCCACTGCACAGAAGCTGGTATACCAATGAATAAGGGTGACACAAAAATGATGCTTGTTGTATAGATAATCCATTCAACTGCATTGGCATGATCCAAAATATAGTTCCTTTTCTGGGGTTGAAAAGAATTCAGAATTACCACATGTAGAGACCAAGACCTGGCATCTTACACACACACACACACACACACACACACACACACACACACACACACACACACACACACACACACACACACACACACACACACACACACACACACACACACACACACACACACACACACACACACACACACACACACACACACACACACACACACACACACACACACACACACACACACACACACACACACACACACACACACACACACGTTGACCAGCAGCAACATTTTTGTGGCACTGCAGTTGGGAGAGGTTTAGGACCAAGAAGCCAGCTTCTGCCATCCTCGACTGAACTCAGAGCCCTGGATATGGACCAGTATTGGAGGTGGCCCAGCCTTTTCTGTTGACCTGGCACACTTTGGGAATCTGATACCTAAGGAAATTCTATAACTTCCTGGGCTTTTTCTGTAGAGTCCATCCCTTCTTAAGGAAATTCCTGGGGAGCTGCCAGTTGGTTTAATTAATTCCTTTATGTCTGTGTAAGGACATACATGTGAATTTCTCAGGATACAAATAAACTAAAGCTGCTTCTAAGGAGGTTTGAGACCTGTGCTAAGACTTAATGACCGCAAAAATCTGATGTCATTTCCTACTCTTAAAGATTTCATGTTTTGGACATCAAATTTCCTATAGAGGTGATGATTTTAGTATCAATAAAAAAAAATGTGGAGACAACTCTGTTAGAGAAATCATATAACTTTATAGTTTAGGTTATAATCTGTGAAAAATAAACATTATGACAAGATTAATATGCCCTAAATCATTTGGGCTACAATGGAACAATATAGTCTAATTCTCAGAATTGTGACAATTTACTGCAACTACATACACACACACACACATAAGTACTTGAAATGTATATCAAGCAAATATGAAGCATTGTAATTATCATTAACATTCTTTAATGCACATATCAATGTGCTTATATAACAAAGTAAATTTTCACACAAAATGAGGTATTGTATAAAAGATATATCTTATAGAAAGATGCACAAAAAAACCCAAAAAATCAATAAAAGACTTTTAACCTCCACACTGAGAAATAAAAGACTGATACCAATTATTAGCCAGAATAAGGACCTGTAGATAATTCACATAATTCTTGAGTCTGATCTGAACTTGGTTCACCCATTAAAAAAATAAGGTATGAAGTAAAAATTATGCTATAAAGAGTTCTCAAATTTTTTTATAACTTGAAATTTTATCCAATAAAGAAAAGCATTCTAATTAAGAAAGCATTTCAAAGAAAAACCCATTTGAAATGGAGTCATCGACCAAGTAAGTTCTTTATAAACTGTTACTAAAAGTATCAAATTCAAAATCTATTATGTTAGCAAAATATCTAAGTGATATCAGAAAAAATACAGAAAAGTCATTCATAAGTTCATTTGTAGCCAAGCAGACCCATATGGACTAGGACAATGGGAACATACTTACTTCAGATTTATCAAATAGGCACCATTCAATGCAGGAGTCTTATCTAAAATCACGTGATTTCTACAGTTTGAAAAGTTTATGCTTGGTATTTCCAATCTATACATTTGTCAAGTTATGTGATTTTATTCTGATATATATTGCTTCAATAATAGTTCAGCAATTTATGTTCTGCATATTAAAATATTTGCAACTTTAGAGATACAAAATGTATTGTGTACCTGTTGGAAAATTTGGACCACTTCTTTGCAATATCCAAATATACTTGATAAAAAAACTAAAATCATGCAAACTTTTATAAAATATGAATTCTGAAACAGAAAAATACAAAACAAACCATTATGAAGGATATCAAATAAAACAACACTTAAGCGTCTTCATAATTTCCACTATTAAATATTTCATTTTTCTTCTGTTTCATTCCTACATACTGTTCATATTTGCTTTAAACAGAAAATTACTGTGATATCAATATAAAGACAACTCATACCCATTTCATAATGTCCTTTTTAAGGGAGGTTCAAAAATTACCAAACGGATTCTAAAAGGATATGAAATCTGTAGACCTATGTAAAAAAAATTTTTACTATGGTAAAATACACATAAACATAAAATTTACCATTTTCAAAGTTTTACATTTTACATGTATATTTACATTTCAAAATGTGTAATTCTGTGACATGAAGGAAACCACCACCTCCATCCATCATCATCTAGCTCAGTAACTTTTCATCATCCCCAAACACAAACCCTGTATCCACTAAGAAACACTTCCTCTCCCCAAAATCCCTGACAGCCTCAAATCTGCTTTCTTGTAGACCTAAAGTTTTAAACTCCAGCATTAAACTAGTATCTCATACATGTCAATTCTCTTTAATTTACAAACTCATTTACTGACCTATTTACTTATAGTACCTCTCATTCCACAAAGGATTTTAGGAGAAATTGTTCATATGTGAATTCTACAGTCTATTTATAATAAAGTCCTGATATTTCAGATTATGGGGTTAGCATTTCTAAGGAAAAAACCACACTTTGGATAATTTTATTTTAAAAAGTTGAAATATAAAGACCAATCCAAAATACCTTGGTGTCTAAGATTTCTGAATGATCACTAGTTTCATTGATGATTCCAGTTGAGTTGAAAGCCATACCTGGCTTTATACTGATAACAAGAAAGGTCATAGGCAGGAGACCAATACAGTAAGATCCTAAATTCATAACATGGGCTCTAAACCCATAAGCCAACCTACAAAAATAAATCACAATTTCAACAAAAAAATGCATAAGATAAAAAATGGAAAAAGTAGTTATAATCTCTCTCAGAAGTCTATTTGGTAAATTCATTGAACTTTAGAACCAAGATCTTCAAATTCACCTTTTTTCATTTTCGGGAAAGGAATCTCAACTTCCCAGAAAATCATGACTTACTTAAAATCTCTCACCAAGTAATGGAAGAACAGAGACTTTAGCTCCTATTTTCTGACTTCCACATTGATTGGTCTTCTCAGGTACCCCTCTCACTTCACTGTCCACTAAAATGCAAGGCCCAGGAGTGCTTCTTCATGTCTTATATAAAGATTTCCACCCCCCAAATATTTCATTTAATGTCAAAGATAACAGCATTTTAATACCAAAATTTGCCTTCAACACATTTCTTTTTTGAAGTGTAAAACATTAAAATAATAAAATCCAAACATAATTAGAAGGCTTTAAACAAACTTAATGGGGGCATTAAAAAGAAATACTACTGGGCGCCTGGGTGGCTCAGATGGTTAAGCGTCTGCCTTCGGCTCAGGTCATGATCCCAGGGTCCTGGGATCGAGTCCCGCATCGGGCTCCCTGCTCCTTGGGAGCCTGCTTCTCCCTCTGCTTCTCTCTCTCTCTCTCTCCCTCTCTCTCTCCTCCTCTGTCTCTCATGAATAAATAAATAAAATCTTTAAAAAAAAATAAAAATAAATAAAAATAAAAAGAAATACTACTTAATACCCACCATTTCATAAGTAAGTATTCTTTACAAACAGGATGGTTGAGAAGTTCTATGCGGTTATGTTGTACCATTACCTGAGAAATAAGGAAAGATCAATAAAAATCAATTAAACTAGTAAGTATAAACTAAGCTTTTTGCTTGCTGGTTTTATAAATTTATTTTAATATTGTAAAAGTAACACTTCCTTATGAAAGTTTGAAAAATAAAAAATTATAGCAAGAATGTATATTTTCAAAAACAAGCTAGAGAGAATTTTATACAGATGCAGTTATTTGATTCAGTTTGTCTCTTTCAATTTCTCACTAGTTGACATAGAATAAGCATTTTAATCTTATACAAAATTACAACTGGAAAGGATATTAAAGATAAATAAGGAAGCTCTACACCCTTGTTCTTTCCTTGAAGAAACTCAGGCTTATCTCTCTAGAGGAATTTTGAATAGTACACATAGTCATTAAATTAGCTTGTAGATTATTAGGTTTTCGTGAATTATTAGGAACTCTATCTATTTCAAAATTCTTTTCTTAGTGGGGGGAAGGAGGGAGAGGGAGAGAAAGAATCTTAAATGGGCTCCACACACAGTATGGAGCCTGACTTGGGGCTCCATCTCACAACCCTGAGATCATGACCTGAGCCAAAATCAAGATGCTTAACCGGCTGAGCCACCCAGGTGTCCCCAAATTAATTTTTTATTATTCAAGAAATACATATAGGGGGGCGCCTGGGTGGCTCAGTCGTTAAGCGTCTGCCTTCAGCTCAGGTCATGATCCCAGGGTCCTGGGATCAAGCCCTGCATTGGGCTCCCTGCTCAGCCAGAAGCCAGCTTCTCCCTCTCCCACTCCCCCTGCTTGTATCCCCTCTCTTGCTCTCTCTCTGTCAAACAAATAAATAAAATATTTTTAAAAAATATAGGAAGTGATGTCAGCAAGATGGAACAGAAAGTCCCAGACCCTCCTATACCCATGGAGAGAAGAGACATCAACTTAATAGCAATACCTGGAAACTGCCTTTGTGAGAAATACAGAAACAAGTTAAAAGGTTCCTGCACCCCAAGCGAGCCTGTAGCCAGGAAGAACCACATCAAAGACAGCAGGAAAATCCATGGCATTTACTTGCCATAGTCCCTCTCCCAGCACAGAGCAGTGAGATCAAGAGAAAATTCCCAACTCCTAGCTTCTCCCTGAGGAGGAAAGAGAGGTGTGGAATATTCTAACTTTGTAGGGAGATGCCCAAGGGACTGGTTTCTGTCTTGCCTGAATCTAAGCACTGACAGGTCCATCTAGACTCTCAGACTTCTGTGCACAGTAATTTCCTATGACAGACCAGCTATCCTTCCAGAAGAACCCCCTCAGCTCAGTTACAATAAGGAGAGGTTTGTCATGTTATTAAGGCACTATTCAATCATGCCAAAAGTTGTCCACTAAGTGCAGGGTATTTATTCAAGCAAGCCTGTTTCATATAAATTATTAAGTCTATATTTTATTAAATCTATTACGTTTTAGAATCTACAAAGATTTTGTTTCCTCCTATTCTCATTCCTGACATACCCTGATAGAAGTATTGCCTATTCTGTAAATTACAATTTAAAAACTTCCACATACGTACACAAAAATTCTTAGTTACTTTTAGGTCATTTGGCTACTGAGTCTGAACCATAATAACAACTGCAAAACATAACATACTCCAGCAGAGCTAAAATGCTTTGCATAAAGCCAATATGAGAGTCAGTTTCCACTGCCAGCCTTGTGGGCATAAAGTCCATGGGGCTCTGCATCCTTCCTACTCCAAGTACTTAGCAAGCCTTCTAGATATCACTTAGGTGATGGTTGATACCATGGTCTGTACCAAAGGCTTCCATTCAGAGAAATGAATTCATTTAAAGTGAATGAAAATTCCCAATTTGTCTAGACCAGTGCTATCCAATAGAACTTTCTGCAGTGATGGAAATGTCCTGTATTTGTGTTCAATAGGAAAGCCACAAGGCACATTGTCTACTGAGTGGCTACTGCAAATGAAGAAATGAACTTTTAACTTTATTTAATTTTAATTAGTTTTAAGTAGTCACATGTGGCTAGTGGTTACCATATTAACACAGATCTAGACCCTGGGCCACATTTGGAAATCCAACCCTCAAATAGGTTTTCTTTTGCTTGCACACAGTGTCAATTTGTTGCCAGTGTTTATAAGGCTGGGCTGCCCTTCCCAGATGGCACCAACTTGTTGATGCTAGTAGCTGATCTCCTTTTAGACCCTCTGTTACCTGTTTCCTCTGTAGCTATTTGAGTTTGAGACCCCTGATTTAGACTGCAGTGGGTCATCTTGGCATGGTTTTTATTGTCCCATCTGCTGGAAATGTAAAAGTACTCTTTGGAATAAGAGCTGGTTTGGTCTTAAGTCTCTTGGGCAATTTGGGTCCACACTGTGCATGCTGGGCCTGCTTTCAGATTGGGATCACTCCTCCAGAAGCATCTAAGGTTCTGAAAGCTCAGAGTTTACTGTGGAGCCCAGAGGCTAGCTGTCTTAGAAGCTATGATTATAAAATATCAGCCTTGAATTTTCCCGTGGTTTTGCATGAAGGAAACTCTTAACTATGTATGTTTATATTTAGGTGGATGGAGGTGGGGAGCAAGTGCTGATTGTCAGCCCATGTTGTCCATGGTTTATTGGATTCTGGGTTGGGGCAGGTTTAAGTGACCATTAAGACAAAAGTGGTCAAGAGTGTGGAACTTTAAGGCAGATCAAATTATAGCAACTATAGAAAATGACTATTTTCTTTCCTAAAAAATAAAGGGTTAGGACACATGGAGGACAGAGACCTAAAACTATTAATGTGGAATTCTTTCCAGGCCCCTTCCTGGAACTACTGCACCAAAACATTATAGAACCCATGTAGAAACTACCTGGATAATGAAAATGCCAGACTTACGTTGAGGGTTGTAAGAGGCTCATATGTAACATCCTGTGCAGGTGTTACTTTCTTGGTAAATTCTAATGGACACTGAAGATATGTGAAATTATACTCAATCTGTAGGAGATAAAATTTTGAAAAAATTAACAGTCTAGTATATACCCCCAAAATAGGTCTTGACAAATCAAATATGCAAGGCTATCATTCTGCTGAAAATTAAGAAGTTCAAATAAAATTGAGTCATTTTTGTCTGAAGATATGTAGATTAAGTTATTTCACCTTAATTTCAAAAAATAAATATTTTTATATTAGGAGCACCTGGGTGGCTCAGTTGGTTAAGCCTCTGCCTTCAGCTCAGTTCATGATCTCAGGGTCCTGGGATTGAACCCCGAGGTGGGCTCCCTGCTCAGCGGGGAGTCTGCCGCTTCCGCTCCCTCTGCCCTTCCCCACCCCATTCATGCTCTCGTGTTCAATATCTCTCAAATAAATAAAATATTTTTTAAAAAAATTAAAAAAATATCTTAGGAGGCTGTTACTTAACCTTCTGTAACCCATAGTCATGGAAGAAGATGAATTCTCAAAAGATCACTTAGATCTTTGGAACTTCATTGTGCAGGCAGTACTGCTGAAGAAAATATGAAGACTAGAAACAACCCTAAATAATGCTATTAGAAACAAAATATTGGAAGAAAATGGAATAAAAATTCTCTCACATGTAGATGATATAATAATATGACAAATGAAGACAATAATTGACATCTTCTGAGATCGTGGAACTCTAGTAACATTGTTTTTAATATTCATTAAAAAATTAGAATAAACTTCAAATTATCATGATAAAATAAACTTACATGGTAGTCTGGGCAAGACTTGTCTCCTGTGGAGGGTATTATGCAGCAATCTAAAAGGACCTTTAAGAAAGAAAAAGTGGCTAAGATATTAGTCAGAAGACTACATAAGAGACAGGATTTAATTCCCTTTCTAAAACTATACCCAAGATATTCCCCTCCTCTCCCTTTATTTCTAGTACCCCAAAGATAAACTATAATCCATGTCATTAAGGAATAAAGTTTAAAATATAAAGTGTTTCAACTATCACTGCATGCCTCAGAAATACCAAGTGATTCAGAAAATGTACCACATGCTTAAGAATGAAATTACATTTACTAAAATTTGAGTAAGAAATATTTCATTAGTTTTGCCTAAGATTTGATGTCCTGGGCTTCTAGAGAATATATAAAGGATGCCTTTGCTCAGCATCTTACAGTGATAATTTATTGTCTCTAATTGTGATCTCATGGCTGAGCACTGGGGTCTTTCTTTGGTCTAGGTGTCATCTTCCATAATATTGCTCAAGCATGGAGTACTGTGTTGGTTTCTGTACCTCACTTGCTGAGCAACACTGACAAAGTATTCATCCAAAGCAGCATGGACAGCATAATGGGGAATAGGTGTTATATACAGCAATACTGAAGGCCGTCTAGATGCTTAAGACAAGGAGAGAATGCTTAAGGGATCATTAGAGACACACCTCTAGGGTGTGTAGAGACAAATATTTTTATGGGGTACCTATTAACATAAACAATTTCAGTTACCCCCAATCTGTGTGTTGACACCTTTCTGGTGGCCCAAATTCATCATCCTGAGAAAAAAATACTTCAGTTAGATTGCCCTCCTGGAACAGAGTCTGGACACAAAGTCTCAGATGAACCCACCAGTGTGTACCCCAAAACTCCTGGGACATCTGGTCAACCCGACCTGCAAGACACAAGGGTGGAGGACTGGACAGCACTCTGCAGGGGAGAAACAGGGACCCAGGCCCCACTGGGAGGGCACTGCTGTCCTCAAGCACCAAGGGACTTAAAAAAGTTCAATCTCTATTGGTGACCAGGCAGTAATACTAAGGGTCATAAAAGGCAACATCAAAAAAAAAATAAAGACAGGGGCACCTGGGTGGCTCAGTTTGTTGAGCAATGGCCTTTGGCTCAGGTCATGATCCTGGAGTCCCGGGATCGAGTCCCGCATCGGGCTCCCTGCTCAGGGGCAAGTCTGCTTCTCCCTCTCACCCTCCCCTGTCTCATGCTCTCTATCTCTCTATCTCATTCTGTCTCACAAATAAAAATAAATAAATAAATAAATAAATAAATAAATAAATCTTTTAAAAAAAAATAAAGACAAAGCTAGTCAGCAGTGCTGGGCAAAGCAGAACCGGAGAAGCCGGTCTCAGACTGAGAATTTTATAATCATCAGCACAGGCAAAATAAAGCTAGGCGGGCCGGGGGTGGGGGTGGGGTGTACCCAGGGGGAGGGATTATGTAAATTATTCAAATGTGTCACGTGAGGCTAAACAGAAAGACCTTCAAGTTTCCCTATTTAAGGAAAAATTCACAATATTAAAATACAAGGAAATTATAGAAAACTAACTAGAAAATATATAGTAGTATAAAAAAGAAAAGAGGGGAGCCTGGGTGGCTCAGCCGTTAGGCGTCTGTCTTCGGCTTAGGTCATGATCCCAGGGTCCTGGGATCGAGCCCCGCATCGGGCTCCCTGCTCAGCAGGAAGCCTGCTTCTCCCTCTCCCACTCCCCCTGCTTGTGTTCCTGCTCTCGCTAATTCTCTGTCAAATAAATAAATAAAATCTTAAAAAAAAAAACCTAATCATAATCCTACAATTGTGGTAATTCTTTTTTTCCCATTTTTTATGTTATGTTAATCACCATACATTACATTAGTTTTTGATGTAGTGTTCCATGATTCATTGTTCGCATATAACACTCAATGCTCCATTCAGTACATGCCCTCTTTAATACCCATCACCAGGCTAACCCATCCCCCCACCCCCCTCCCCTCTAGAACCCTCAGTTTGTTTCTCAGAGTCCATAGTCTCTCAATTGTGATAATTCTTATCAACATTTTGGTATAATTTCTTCAGTTCTATCCCATGTTTTCCATATGTGAATATTTCTAACATATTTACTATTATTAATGCTGCAGACATATTACTGTATATAAATCTGTACCTCTGATTATTCATTAGGACAGAGTCCATGGATTTATTAAGTAAGAAATTCTGAGATCATTTTCAATCCTGAATATTTATGTGCCCTTTGATGAAATTTAAGCACCTGAAATGCTAATTTATGGACTGGACTGGCTCCAATTTCTACTGTAAATAAAAAAATGCATGTACAGCACTTAGCACAAATTAAGTGCTTACTGAATAAAATAGTACGTGTGAGTAGCTATAGTACGAATAACCACAGAAGTATAAAAATAGTAGGATGTATAATATAAGCCAAGCACCATCCTGAATACTTCATATATTTTACATCTAATTTTTGTAATCACTTTTCAAGATCAGGATCAGCAACACTTCTTTAGAGGTGAAGGAAGCAGAAAATGGGGGCACCTGGGTGGCTTAGTGGGTTAAGCAACTGTCTTTGGCTCAGGTCATGATTCCAGGGTCCTGGGATCCAGCCCTGTATCATCACATCATTGGGCTCCCTGCTCAATGCAGAATCTGCTTCTCCCTCTCCCTTTGCCTCTCCCCTGTGCCCATGCTCTGTCTCTCAAATAAAATCTTTTTTAAAAATAAAAAATAAAAAAAAAGCAGAAAATGAAGCTCAGAGAGGTGAAATGACTTGCCTAAAGCAGCACAGCATGAGGCAGAACCAGGACTAAATCCCAGGACCATCAGGCTCTGAACCTGGCCCTATGTCCCCTGTGTCACTATGTCTCACTGCCTCCTCCAGTATTTGAATATATTTTTCCTTATGAATGACACTCGACGTCCTTCCTCTCTTTTTGATTTATTCTATATCTATCCCAATCTTCAAACCTCAGCCTTCCCAAGGAGGTCTCTTATCTGCATCCTTATACACTCACATCCTCAACAATTCGTGGCTGTTACTCTTGTTGTAGGAGTCCAGTCACATGCTGGGTATATGTTTAATCCAGCAGAGAATTACACATTTGGAGGTCCTTAGAGGCCAAGCAGGTAGTGTAAATGAATCAACTGTGCCAGCCTTAAGAGCTCTTTCCCATTGTTTCTGAAATGTGGGCTCTCCCTGGGCTGGCTTCTGTCTTCACACTGTGGGTAGAGGCAGATATAGAGAAATATCTCTCTACTACAAGGAGAGCAGTTGCACCAGAATAACAATACATGGCAACCGACAGTAGGCATTAGACGGAGTATACAAAAGGAAGAGGTGTACCAAATGGGAGTAGTGTTTGTCCCATCTAAAGGAAGCAGCTGCTACTAGCCCAGCAGTTCCTTCCTCGTGAGAAGGAGGCCCGGTAACCAGATCTTCTGATTTTTACAGAAAGCCAGATATCTGGATCTTTAAGGGAGGCATCCTGGTGTTAAATGTTAACAACTACTGTAGATTTGAAATAATAACATGGATGGCCCCAAAAAGCCACCTAGAGCTTTATTCAGCCAGTAACCACCATTAGTAGTCTCTGTTCTAGACTTGAATTATGTGAATAAAAAAATCTGTTGACTCTCTTTTCCTAACAACTAACAGTATTCTTTAATCCAAGTAGGTCCTTATTAAATACTTGTTGGCTAACTTCCCTGACAGCCTATGGGAAACTAGAAACTTTACTTTAAAAATGAAAATTTCTATTCTTTACATTGTGATTACAATAATAAATCCTCATATTATATTACATGCCAAGCATATACCCAGAAGCAGTTCTGTCTGGAGAGCTTACTTTCATGCATTCAGGGAGGTATTCTACCATTTCCATGACTGGACATTTATTGCTTGGAGAATAATGACTAAAAACCTTAAGGCATTCTTCCCATCTGTAAAAAATAACAATAGTGATAATAATAAAACAAACACAAGGTCTTAATCTTTCTGTTCTATACAACAAAGCTACCAGTTGAGATTCAAGATTATATCTTTAGAAGAAACCTGAATTTGTTCCAGTGGAACCAATATGTGAATCAAGATCAATCCATTAATAGGATCTTTGTCCATTAATGGAAACTAGAAATGTGGGCAAATTCCAGGATGGCTGTTATAATCACTATTCTCTTTCTATAAATGCCTTCTAAAGAAGGTAAGCTTTTACCTTCTTCTCATCCTGAAATCATGAAATAGTATGAGCTGGTCATGTTGAGTAGAGATATTCACATTCATGTATATACAATAACAACATAGTACTGGACACATGACATTTAACATTTAATCCATGTATATACCATGTGTTGCATTAAACTACAAAACAACATGTGTCAAATACATTAATAAGCATGGATTCTGCCAGAAGACTGCATAGTCTGCTCCTTTCTTCATCACCATCCAGTTGGACAGAACAAGAAGATACTTATGATACCAAGGGGGAAATAAATCCCCAACAGGAAGTAAAGAAGAGACATTTACCTCCAAGATCTGATCTATGTCATAAGAGACTACTTCTAGAAAGTACCCAAATTTTCTGTTAACCCTATCAGTAAGATTCATCTAGAATATCTGCATAATAAGTAGAAAACTTCCAGTTGCACACTTGCACTGGCTAGTGTTTCAAAGAAATGATCAGCAGAGGGATCTTGAGATCAAAACACTGGCTTGATCTGTCTTGAATAGGACATGGCTCATCTCTGTGTCCATGACTGGGTGACACTGGACCCTTGAGCATTTCTGTGATTATACAAAAAGTTTATGTACGAAAAGTAGGACAAACTATGCACCAACTTCATCATTAAAACTCCTTAGAGTATGGTTTAAAAATCCACAATTACAAAAGATCATGTGTTAAGAGAAATTCCAATAGATGGCCCTAATAACGCATGGATATACCCTGGGGATTATTTTCACCAACATCCAGGTTTGACATTTCTGTTAACAAGAGAATGTTGGGCAGATTCAGGCAGATCCAGGGCAGAGTGTGATAGACAATGACTAGACGACACATGTCTGAAGCCCATGCGTCTTACATGGGTGTTATGAAGGTGATCTATGCTCCCATAATTTACAGATGGCAACCAAAAACCAGAGAGGTTAAATAACATGTCTGTTGCTACCCAAAGAGTTAATTAAATATTTTATGTAAACAAGTGATGTTTAAGGAATGTTGATTAACAGCTGAAACTTACTCTTTTCCTGTTTCCTCTCAGGTTGTCTATCATCCCACATGTCAGAGGACACTAAATGACAGTGGGATAGGGAGACAGCATACCTTTTGTTCTTGATGGTGGTAAGAACCACCTCCTTCCTCTTATTGTGAATCGCAACATGCAAAAAGGAGGCCTGCTCCTTGTTCAGAACAATGTCAGCATCGTAGCTCAGAAGAAGTGCAACAGCTTTGGCATGGCCTTCCCTCGCAGCAAAGTGAAGTGCAGTGTTCTTTTAGAAAAAATACAACACAGAAAATCCAGTAACAATGGCTGTTCATCCTTCGGCTATTTTTCTGCTTTCATTGTTGGACTGCTTAAAATAAATTATTAACAAACTTAACAATTTAATACCAAAATCATAAAATTTAAAGCCAGTGTTAAGAATCAGGCTTTGCATAATGAATTTATAGTTCGAACATCGTGTGGGGGCGGGGAGAGGGAGAGGGGTGTTGTGTGTGTATATACGGAATTCAAAATGGTTTGTTTTATTTTGTTTTTGCTGTGGGATGATTCCACAAGGATAAATGACAGACTTTCAGGGTAAGGATATTGGATTGAACACAGAATACTTCTAAGAGATTTATTGTCTTAGAACAATGATTTCCAGATTTGGGGTTTTCACAGGCTTGTGAAATTAAAAAAAAAAAAATCAGAAATTGCTAGAGGGTTGCCAGTCTTTAATTCTGCCACATAGAGACATTTCAAAAAGCAGTGACAACCTCTATCACTTCATGAAAGAATGTGCATTTATTTTAATACACTCCATAAAAAGAGGGAGAACATCATAGCAGAATAAAGGATAGTCCTCAAATCCAGTACACTTAGTTTTATGAAAACTTATCCCTAACCTCTTCATTTTCCTCGGTTCACCAGGGAGTAGTGAAAATTGTTTCATCTATCTACATGGGCCTGTGGAGTTTCTATGAGACTTAAGAGGTGTTCTCAACACACATCCACCCCATTGGCATTCTCCTTATTCTTTTCCTGCAGAGTAAGAACCCAAAAAACAGTATAAATGCAGCAAGGAAGGAAAGAGAGTGGCTAAGAAGTCTTTCTTGCAATTTTGGAAGTTTCTCCTATGCCAAGACACTGGGTAGGTATGAGGAATACAGTACATACCCCTTCTTCATCTAGCTGATCTGTGCACTTCAAGTTAGTGTCAAGAATGACCTTCATGGTCTGAGTGTACCCGCCTAAGGAAGCATGATGCAAAGCAGTCCAGCCATTGTGGTCACTGTTAAAAGAGTTAAGAAAAAAGCTGTGCATTCACTTCACAGATGAATTGTGGGAACAGATGCTGCCCATTGGAAAGGTGAGTCGGATGACAACAACAAAATGCCTGAGTTCTAGCAACTAAATATTACATATTTCTAACAAATGAGCTAATTTCAAGCCTAATGGTCTTAAATAACCTTCCTAGAATGTGATTTACACATATTTTTTAATTTAGTAGATTAACATATAAAAGTATATAAACACATTATCAACCATCTGGGGGTGGGTAAAACTAGAGTTAGCCTGTCTGTCGTACATATTTTTTCAAGGCTGTAATGTACTTATACACACTATTTTAAATCTTATTTTCTTTAATTGAATATTATATCAAAAATTTTCCTTGATGGGGCCGGGGTGCCTGGCTGGCTCAGTCAGTAGAGCACCCGTCTCCTGATTTCAGGGTTGTGAGTTCGAGCCCCATAGAGGGTGTAGAGATTGCTTAAAAATAAAATCTTAAAAAAAAAATTCCATGATGATAGTATTAGTCTTCATGGCCACTAGGTATTGTTAATGATAATATCATCTTACAACAGTTGGTCTTAAGATGTTTAGCTTAATGCTACTTATTCTTCTAAGCATTTGGGTCTGAAGAGAGCATTCCTCTTGTGCTCTGAAAGATGTTTGGTTTTTTTAAGATTTTATTTATTTATCTGACAGAGAGAGAGATAGCAAGAGCAGGAACACAAGCATGGGGAATGGGAGAGGGAGAAGCAGGCTTCCCGCGGAGCAGGGAGCCCGATGTGGGGACTCAATCCTGGGACTCTGGGATCATGACCTGAGCTGAAGGCAGACGCTTAATGACTGAGCTACCCAGGTTCCCCTGAAAGATGCTTTCTTAATCTCTTTAGAAAATGTTTGTCCTTTCTCACAGAAATTCAAGATGTAAATACTATCAAGGCTTGTCATTTTTCCAAATCAGAGAGAAAAAAAAAGCATGAGATCCTGACACAATTTAATTTCAGTGCTAGTGGACAACTATTTTAGGATGCAAAGGCAACCTCACCATTTCAGTTATTATGATGTAATTAAAGCAACAAGTCTCTGGCCTGGATCCATTTGGGATCCCCTTTGCATGTCCACTGCCTGGTGTCCCTTTAGAGGAAGGAACTGAGCAAAGCATTCCTTTTGCAGCTGCAACCCTACTTTGCATGATTGGTGCTTTGATAAAAAAAATGAACATCAGCCTTTTGAACATTAACCTAATGAGCTCTTTGCTTCCATGCTGGTAAAATTAGAAAATAGCTCACCAAACCTCTATAAAACTTTTTTTTTTTTTTACAAAGATGTCATTTAATAATACTACATTTTTAAATGCTTAATTATTTTGTCTTTGCTCCTTGTGTTAGACTTCCTTATTTAAGTATAATGAAATTCAGGAATTCTTCATGTCTGGTGTTGCAGTGTAAAGGGAGCTTTTCATGTCCATCATTCATCAGACTGAATTAAAAAGTCTGAATTTGGGATGTGTGTGTGTGCACATGTTTCTGCATAAAAGGATGATAGCATGATGAAGCAAAATATGAAGGACTGTATTGCAAAGGTTCTGAGAACTACTTCGCACAAAGCCACTTATTCTGTGACCTCAAATGAAGTCTTCAACTTTATAAATTGTGACATCTTTATCTGTCAATTAGAAATAACATTGATGTCCCTTTCAATATTTGAGAAGTCATATATGTTGTGAGGATTAAATAAGATGGATTAAAGTACTTAGTGAGAAAGTTAAAAATAAGATAGAAAAAAAGCCAGAAAATGGCCAATTAAAAAGAATATATAAATATTCTGATCACATATCCTCACCTGAGAAATAATGCACCTTTTTTCAGAAGAAGTCGGACTACTTTATCATGCCCATTTTTTGCTGCCAGGTGGAGAGGTGTCATTCCATGAAGATCACCTTCATTCAAAAGCCTCGTGTCACTCATGTCTTGCAGAAGCCTCTGACAGGTGTTGATTCGCCCGTAACTTGAAAAAATTAGGTTTCATGTTTTCAAAGCAAATATTAAACAGAGAGAAGACATGCTCACATGTCGCATAAACTGACCCTTACCTGGCTGCAAAATGTAAGGGTGATTTCTTATCTTTGCTTTTAGAATGAATGGATACATTAAAGTCAAGTAGGTTATTTACAGAGACAGGAATCCCATGTCTACATGCATAATGTAGAGGGGTACACCCATCATCATCTTCATCCATTACCAGCTTTTTAATATGTTGCATCTATGGAAAAAAATGAATATTCTAAATATGGTTCTGTTCTCATGCTAATATAGTATTTTTCAAACTATTCTGTAGGACAGTATTTCCCAATAAGGATAAATATGTATACCTTGAGGGCAAAAATATAAATAACTTAAAGGTACTGGAGTAAAATAAATATGGATGATGGTGTATGCTGTCTTCCTAAAATGTATAGTACTGTATTAAGGGCTCTGAGAAATCCTAAGAATAAGAAATATACTTAACATGTTCAACCGAGCGTTTTCTAAATGTATTTTGCTACAGGCCACCCACTTCAGCCCACCTTTTACATTTTTCCCCCAAATAAGATTTAAGAGCTTAATGCTAACGTGTTCTCTTAGGCAAAAGGGATGAGATGAAATTAGATTTACTTTATTTTTATATGAATATTAAATAAAAAGCAAATAGCAAATAAGAACTTAATCAAGCAATAAATTTCTATTCTTAAAATATTTAAATAAAAGTATTTTTATTCTTTATTAAAGACTTTGACAATATTAAAATCTATTTACTACAAAAATATGATGAACTTCAGATACACCTAATAGTCACTCAAGTAAGTATGAGCTGGTGAATATAAATATGGAGATCACATTTCAACCTGTCAGGTCAAATATGTTGAATGATTTTTCTTAATTGATAATGAAATATTGCTAATTTACTCATGCACCTGGCTTTTCCACTGATATGCAATTCATAATGGTTCAAAGAGTGATGGTAAGCTGACTCATTATAGATGGGGATATATAGAAACCCTCAGTAACTTGGAAAATTCAATCCCAATAAAATATTTTCATTATCATAATCATCACCACTGTCTTGTAAATAAATATTCAAATGTGGCATCTTTATTTTAACATAATTTTTAAATTCCAGAATCAGCCTTCATAATAATAAAAATCATAATAAGCAAAATCACTGTACTCTCTGTTGAACCCAACTCAGTTTATGGAAATCCATGTACGTATACATATATTACCTGCATAAACTCAGGTTGCAGATTTTTTAATCCATGAGGTTGCTGTACAGTTAAATGCAAAAAATTACGTCCAAGATGATCTTTTATGTCTACACGGGCACCTATAAAACACAACATAAATATAACTTCTACTTATTTATTTAAAGCATTACCTATGGTAGATTTTCAATTTAAGAAAAATTTTTTACTTAAAACTTTGTCAACCATTAACTTACAAGAAACTTTAGACAAGAAAAGTGTATTTAAAATGGGTTTACCTTAGTGTGTGTGTGTGTGTGTGTGTGTAGGGGGAGTAGAGAATATATGATTTGTTACGTTAATTAATATATGAGATCTTAGCTTTTAAAGCATAAAATATAAAGATGGAGAGATTAGATATCAAGAAAAAGGAAGGGACAGTAGCTCTCTTCTCTGTAATCTTCACATCAGGTTAGTACCTACAATAGGGACGGTTACAGTATTAATCATTGAGAGAATGTAGATAAAATGTTCAGCAGTGTACCTGCAATAAAATACTTGCTTTATAAGTGTTGTTTATTATTGTTCTGAAATTATCTTTTTAAATATCACACCCTTACTGGACTGAAAATTTTTCTAGACAGGGAAAGTATTCTATTTATCTTTGTATTCACAGCACCTGGCCTGATGCCTGGCACACAATAAATGGCCAGTAAATGTTTAATAGCTAATTGAGTAGTAGTTCTAAAAGCTTGGTGAGGCCCTTCGTAGTACCTTTAGAGAGTAGTAAATTTACAATATTCCAAGATGCAGAAGCAGTTGCTAATATAAGTGGAGAACGTCCTTCCGAATCAGTGCTATTAATATCTGCTCCCTAAAATAAAACAAGTTATTCAACAAAGAGCTTATGAACAAGTTACCTTACATTACAATCTGTAAATAGTGTTAATTCATTAAAATAGAGCATCCATAATATGGCTAGCATTCAAGCACATAACTACAGAACTACTTGGAATTTCCCTATAATTTGTATGTTGTAATATCAGAAATCAAGACATTCTTTTATAATTTCAACAACAAAAATTATCCTCACATGCTAACTTTTTGTTTGACATCTGGCAATAGATCAGTGTTACTACCTAAATCATAAAAATAAAATCCTCTGGCCTATAGCAATAGTTTAGTTCTCAATGTAAAAAAGATTTTTAAATATCCATGATACAAAAACCTTCCAAATTTATTGCATATGTGATTTTTAAAACTTTCACAAGAAGTTGTTTACTTTTTTAAAAAATCCACCTCATCTGAAATAGATGAACTTAAATAACTGAACTAATTCAGATCCTAAAGTAAAATTTTAGCCAAATATTTGAGAAAATTTATATTTAAAAATCATATATATTTTAAATGATAAAGTCAGTATTTATCATGACGTGTTATGGTTATATTTTACATGACCAGAAACAAAGGCTTAAAAAAGTTCATGGAAAGAATTCTTTTTTTTTTTTTGTATTTTGTTATTTTTTTT
This sequence comes from Zalophus californianus, assembly GCF_009762305.2. Classification (NCBI taxonomy): domain Eukaryota; kingdom Metazoa; phylum Chordata; class Mammalia; order Carnivora; family Otariidae; genus Zalophus; species Zalophus californianus. The sequence continues at coordinate 131,194,173 of NC_045598.1, forward strand.
AAAGATTTTATTTATTTATTTGACAGAGACACAGCAAGAGAGGGAACACAAGCAGGGGGAGTGGGAGAGGGAGAAGCAGACTTCCTGCTGAGTAAGGAAGGAGGCCAAGGCGGGGCTCGATCCCAGGACCCTGCGACCATGACCTGAGCCGAAGGCAGACGCTTTATGACTGGGCCACTCAGGTGCCCCTTGAATTCTATCTTTTGGACAGGTAATAAAAATAGCTTAAACTCCGACTGTGGATATTTCCCTGTTTTGGGGCGGACGAAGCAAATACAGAGGACGAAGCACCAGCATCCCCTTTGAAAATCTCATGTTGGTTAGTGAGATTCTGCCACAGTTCTCCTGCCAGGTGAAGACATGGCTGCATTTGCAAGAAACCACGCATGACAAAACTACGGCATATAATGACTCTTTCCAGGATTCCTCTACGTAAACATCACAATTTCAATAGCTGCTATTGACAACAAACCCACAATAAACACTACAAATGGAATTACATTCATTGTTGATATGGTGGGGCTTAAATAAATACATCATATATTCATCTGTATAAATGACTTGTTAAAATTTAACTCAAAAGCCAACTGAATACACTTCTTCGAATGAAAAAGACTGTGTGCTTTCACTTGTAACAAGCTTGGGACAATATTTTTAATTTCTCAGTTTTTCACTGTTTAAAGGATGGCACTGAGGCAGCTGGGGTAGAAGCTTACAGTGAATGGTGGAGGCAACATGTGCTACTTGTCCTGCTTCCACCTCGAAGCTTCTCATGCATGGAAGAGTCAGCAAAGTTGCAAAGCCTAACCCTCTTCTAGGACTGGTTCACAAAACTGTCGCTGCCATGTACCCACCAACTCCCAACACTAAAAACATGGATCCAGGTATCAAAAGCACACTTCGGTACTTCTGACCAACTTCATGGCGATGACGTCTGGCCTGGATGTATTCGTTCACATTATATCCTATTTGTAAATGTTTCAATCATCTTTTTGTAAACTTTTTTGTTGAGAAGCAACAAATTAAAACTTGGCTTATTTTGGGGCGCCTGAGTGGCTCAGATGGTTAAGCATCTGCCTTCAGCTCGGATCATGATCCCAGGGTCTTGGGATCGAGCCCCACATCAGGCTCCTGGCTCAGCAGGGAGTCTGTTTCTCCCTCTCCCTCTGCCTCTCCCCCTGCTCATGCTCTCTCTATCTCTGTGTCTCTGTGTCTCAAATGAATAAAATCTTAAAAAAATAAAAACTTGGCTTATTTTGAAAATTTATATTATGTAATTCTATGATTTTTCAACTAGAAATAGTAATAAAATAAAAAACTGTCCATGGAATAGTTACCACTGAAATTAAGTAGTCTGCTAGCTCATGGTGATCAAATAGTGAGGCTCTGCAAAAAGAGAGTGACATGCCATGTTAAGGTACTGCTGATATAAATATATAAAGCTACTATATTGCACTCAAAGTCAATTTAAATGACCATTTAATAACATAATAAAATGCTAAGCAATCAATAACCTTTCAGAATTTGTAATTTTGTATAATTTGAAATATAAAATTTTATAAAAAAATTGTAATTGGTTGTGATGAGGACCATATTTTCAGAGTAATAGTAATAGTTCAAATACATCACAAGGTTTTCCTCCTCATCTTTTAGTTAAATGATTTTCTCCTTGTAAAATCATCATGAAGATGTGAAGTCAGTAGTAACATTTGTCCTAAGAGCTTAAAACAAAAGACAAAAGAACAGGTTTGTCACCACTACGATCATGGGGAATAAAAACAGTTGCATGCAAGATGCACCTAAAATTCATCTGCAGTGTTCAAAATGCCCTTTCTTTGCCAAAAGTTAACAAGGCAGCATTAGCTTTCCTAAGGTTTCATGAAGCCAAAGACAAATTTTGGGGAGAACTGAATTCACTTTTGTGTTATTTCACAGCCGGTCATAAGGATAATATTAATAAAACAAGTAAAATCTTTCAATCTATATTAAAGCACCTCTGTAACAAATGTTAATACTAATGATTGAAAACTTTGTTTCAGGTGCCTGGGTGGCTCAGTTGTTAGGTGTCTGCCTCTGGCTCAGGTCATGGTCCCAGGGTCCTGGGATCGAGCCCTGCATCGGGCTCCCTGCTCCGCAGGAAGCCTGCTTCTCCCTCTCCCACTCCCCCTGCTTGTGTTCCCTCTCTCACTGTGTCTGTCAAATAAATAAATAAAATCTTAAAAAAAAAAGGTAAACAAATGCTTAAAAAAACCTTTTTTCCTATTGCAGATCTTTTTTCTTTGTTCCTATTTAAGATTATCTCAGCTATTCTTCGCCTTTTGTATATAAATTTCAGAATCAGCTTATCAGTTTTCACCCCAAATTCACAAGAGGTTGTATTACATTTAAATTACATGAAATAGGTTTAGCAATTGTAGGAAATGAATAAAACATTAAGGCCCCATTTGTTCTTCTATCGCCCCAGTTTAGAGCTTTGCTACTCGAAGTGTGGGCCGTAGACCAGCACTGGCACAAGCTGGGAGTTCATTAAAAATGCAAATTCTCAGATCTTAACATTGAGGCTGGGACATGTTAATGACTTGCCAAATGTTACATAGCCAGGTAGGGCTGGCACCCTATTCCCCTTACTCCAAAGCTTACCGTTTCAGTCAGAACAATGTACTGGGGTCTTTGCACTATGGTAACAAAAAGAATTCTAGCCCAAAGAGCAAACTTCCCTTTGAAGCTCAAGATAAACTCCAAATGTCATTGGCTATTAGAAGGACATTCCAGGATTGTAGATCAGTATTAGATTGATTAGAATTGGACTGAACTGGTCCAAGAAATCTACAGCCAGTCCAAGTTGAGTATGTCCAACTAGAGTAGTCACCAGGCTGAGGACACGTATGGGTCAGGTGAATGATCTATTTTTCTAAAATAATTCCTTCTTATGCATACTTGTACATTAAAGCTGTGATCCAAATGGACACATTTTAACTATATACAGATCATTGGGTTTCTAAATTGGCTAAAACATGGAAATAGTTTATAGAGTTTTAAAAAGTTCCCGAGACCATCCCAAAGAATCTGATGTAATCTGGGTTATGAACTGGCATTGGGATTTTATAAACTACCCCCATGATTCTAATATGCAGGTATTTGAGAATCTCCAGTCTGGAGGTTATTCTATTGTTTTTGTTCTGATTTAATAGCCACTTTCATATCACCAATCTTTTACTCACAAATACCAACTTGTGAGAGGGACAGAAAGGCAAGGACAGAGAGAGGGAAGGCTCATCTCAGCTCCTTCTTTCACTCACACAGGAAGCATTTACTCCTTATTTTCCCTTCTCAGTCTATACTGCCTGTTTCCTGCCCTAGCATCTAGTAAGCCTACAGTTTCAGAAGCTTTTTTTCTCTGATGTGTATTCCTGTTAAACTTTTATCTTGTTTGGAGCTTGGCCACCATTTCCTAAAAACTGTTTGAAAATACTTAAAATTATGAGGGTAAGCGGAAAGGGGTGGGAAAAGTGGAAGATCCAGATGTAACTGCTCCATGATCCCTACTAAAAATGAGAAGACACACATAAGGAATTGAAACAAATAAGAAAAGGCTTAGAAAAGCATGTATGTCAATCTCCTGAGCATACAGAATTAATCTTGAGCCTATACCACTGGCCTAAGAAATGATCCAGAACATGCCACTGGAGATTTTCTTCTAAGAAATTCTATTTAACACTCTAATTCCAGAGGATCATAGAGATTCCAGTTGAAACACAGGATCTTTATCTCTGTTCTTTTCTTTTGAACTATAGAATCTCTGCTACTCTAAGTGTTAACTTTTTTTTTGCAGGGTATAATTTAACACATGCAGACTATAAATGTGTACACACAATGATAGGTAGGAAACCTGCCTGTGAAGGAGTGTCTCATGATTTCCATCCACTGCGTTGACAATATCACTGCTACCAGAATAGGAGGATATCATCAATTTAACAATCTCAGTGGCTCCCTGGGTGGCAGCAAAATGGAGGGGTGTGCACTTCCCATTCTGTAAAGAGTTTTAATATCAGAATCAATATTTAAGTCCAAATTTAAGGATATAACTTAAATTCAGCTGTGAGGTTTTTCTTCCCAGGTCAACAAAATCAAGCATTAATATAAGAATCACAGCTAGCAATTTTGCTTACTTGCAGTCTGAGAGCTTTTGACAGCTCTGACAGTACCTCTACTATCATTATCCATATCATCACCTGTCCTGTATTTGTGTTTGCAAGTGTTTTGGGTAGCTCTCAAAATTCTTTGGCTAGGTTGAAATCTGGGATATTCTCTTGTTCTGCTTCTACGTGAGCAGCAAAAAATAATGCCTGCTGCAATCTGAATTAACTGTAAAAGAGTTATAAAGCATTTTGGAAACTAATTTATGACAACCCTAAATAAAAGCAGCATGTAGAACATGAACAATTACTTCCATCAGTTCCAAATGGGCACCGTTGTCCAAGCACATTTTAATCATCTCCAAGTCACCACTTTGAACAGCCATGTGCAGGGGACTAGATTTTCCATTATTCACAAAGTTAATGTGAGACTGTCTGCTATATCCATGTTCTTCACCTTCAAAGGAAAACAGAATTCAAGAGAACATTATAAATTTTTTTTAAAAAGGATATTTAGACTTACATAAAAGCCTGTGTATAAACTCTATTAAATATTTTTCAAATTAATAGCATCCAGCAGAATAGGCTTCTTTATAGTATATAATGTATGAAAACCTCTACTCACCAAACTTTAATATTATTTCCATGCATTTTTTGGCACCTGAGAACGCAGCCTGGTGAATAGGGAAACATCCCCATTTATTTGATTTACATGGCTTAGCTCCCTTATTTAACTGGAGGAAAAGAACAAACAAACAAAGTCAACTGACACAAGTTAAACCCCAAATCACAAGGATAAACAAGAATTAAATGTCTTTCCTAGACCATTTCATTATTCTGTGCCTAGGGAACACTGTATAGAAGAGCTTCGTAGGACATGAAATCTAAGCAAGAAGGTAATTTTGGAAGGAGGCTAGGATTATGAACTAGAGACACTTTATATTTTCCAAAGATGAAGTGACAAATAGACATAAAAATATCAATCTTAATACTCCAACTAAAGCCAACACATTTTTCAATGGAATTAATGAAGTGTTTTGAAACATTATCATGACTTCTCCTATTTCCATGCTCAATACCTTATATAAAGTGATATTTCCCAGATTCCTATCCTCTCATTTATGTAAAATTAATAAATGGTAAGACCAGCACTCTTGTTAAAGTATGAAAATCAGGTATTTTCATTAATGGAAATTCTCTACTAAAAGAATGAAAATCAGGTATTTTCATAGTAGAAATTCTCTACTAAAAGAATGTTACCTTGATCTCTGAGTCCATCATTTTCAACTATCATTTTTTTATACATCATTGAACTTCAGTTTTAAGTGCCTTTTATTTTCACAAAAGGAAAGAATCTGAAAAAGCAGGAAGCTGTGAAGAAGCAAATATTACCTATAATCTCACTTTTGAGGGACAGTGTTGGTTTACATTTTAAGAGACAATCTTTTTTGTCTTATTTCTTTTCAAAAGTAATTATGTGCATACCGTGATCATTTTATTCAAAAAGCTTTTACATTCTTTAAAAATATGATTTTATTAAGTACATATTCCATTTTTGGATACACAAAACTTTATTCAATAAATCCTTATTACTGAACTTATACTTTTTTTCCCCAGTTTTCTCTGATATATGTACCACTAGCATTAATATTAGTAATAGCTTTAATTATCTCCTTGGAATGTATTCCAAGAATTGGAATTGGTGAATCAAAAAGTATTCACACCCACAGTGAATGAAATTCTTTGATTCATCAAAATTTCTCTAACCCTGATTCAAATCAACAAGTTTGTTTCACCCTTCCAATTTAATTTTTTTAAGATTTTATTTATTTGACAGAGAGAGACACAGCGAGAGAGGAAACCCAAGCAGGGGGAGGGTCAGAGGGAGAAGCAGGCTTCCCGCTGGGCAGGGAGCCTGATGCAGGGCTTGATCCCAGGACCCTGGGATCATGACCTGAGCTGAAGGCAGATGCGTAATGACTGAGCCACCCAGGTGCCCCTCATCCTTTCAATTTAAGAGACAAAAAAAAAAAAAATTGAATCTCATTATTTCAAGGTTTCTCTTTGATTAAAGAAATTAATTAAACTTCATGTGTCCCTTGCCAATTTTCTGTAGTCTTTTCCTCACAGATTTGTAAGAATACCTTAAAGATAAATTTTTATCCATTTAAATATAAAGAAATGGATATAATCATATGCTTGGTTTGCTCAGGTCAACTGATGTGCTATAATCTGATACTAAACTATCTCTACATTCCCTGGATAAGGCCAATGTGGTACCGTGTGTTACTCTTAATGATTTCAATCAATTTTGCTAGTATTTTTAAGATTTTGCATCTATATGTTTATTCATATGTAAAATTGGTCCAAATTTTTTTGAGGAAAACTGTCAAATTTTGGAATTATTACATTTGCTTCTTAAAATTAATCTGGATATTTTCACTCTTTTCTTATGCTACAAAACAGTTACCTGAAATGAAAACTTTTTCCATGAAAGTTTGAAAGAACTTGTAAAATCTATAAAAGCTTGTAAAATTAGCTGATTCCAGAGCATAATAATGCATTTTTAATATTTTTTATGGTTCTCTACATAAATTAGAATTAACTTTTGGTTAATTTCTAAATTTCAATTACTTTTAACTATCCATTTAAAAAGGATTTTCCAATTTTTTAAGAATAGGATTATTCATACTGATCTTTTGTCATCTTAAAATTTCCTATCATATCCAGATAAAGTCCTCTGTGGTTTGCACTTTATATTTTTCTCTTTTAGACTTACCCCATACCAGCTCTATTTTATCTTCTTTTTCAAAGAAACAACTCAACTTATCAAATAATCCAAAAATCATTAATTTTTGTTTACAACTTTACTATTCCTTTATTACAATTTTCTTTTGTTTTATTTGAGGCTCTTTTTCTAGATTCTTAGCTTGAGTGCTAATTCATTTATTTTTATCCTCTTTTTTGTCCAATCATGACAGTTTATAGGAATATGTATTTTTTTCTCCAAAACATCTAATTAACATGTTAGAACCTATTTGTAAACTTAAATATTCAGGAAGATTTCTAAAATTATTTTTATTTTCCTACTCTCTGGGATAGTGGAGGAAAAAAAAAAATCAAGTGGCAAAAATATATACCCTGGCCTGAATAACATACAAGTGATTAAGGAATAGTTGAAAGAAAGCTATTTTCTGGAATTCTAACACCACACTCAGAAGGGACACTATGTAGGGTAGGAGTCAAGTCATTTTAGATGAGCATCTCCAGAGTCAGTGGACCACCCCAGGAAATACCACCAGAGAGAGGGCTGGCCCTACTTTTAGGGCTGTGGCCAAAGACCTTGGTCATTATGTCACATAGGTCTCCCTTTCTGAGAATCCATGGCGGCAGCTTCTAGTCCTGGGAACATGAATAGCTGTGTCTCTTGGCTTTTATTTCATGAGCCCAACGGTAAGTTTGTAGTTGACTATGTTTATCTCTCCTCAGACTATTCAGAAGCTCAGAGTAAAAACTATGGTCCACTTTTACTAACATCCAAGCTACTCTACTTTACATTTTGTAGTCCAGCCTAACCAGCAGCTACATCTTCATTTTTGCTGTCTGTACTTCCTTTTCACTTGGTTCTCTTCACATATTCTTTAATGTTTTCCTGTGAGTCTTCTGTAAGCAATCTCAGATCGATTTAAGATTTAAGGAGTGTGTACAAATACAGAAACACACAAAACCATTTTTTTCTGACATTTTCTACATTTTATATTTTGCTGAGAAATCAAGAGCTGCTATAAATAACAATGATTCATGTTACCCTAATGAAAGGAAAGAAAATGGGGATAAATGGTGAAAATACAAACCAAGATTTGCAGTGCTTCACTGTTGTCTTTGGAACATGCGATTATCACAGCTGTGTTTCCATTTTCTCCTTCCAAATTAATATCTGTGCTGCTGTGTTCAGTCAAGACCTACACAAAAGAGGGGAATAACGGTCAGTTAGCTTTCAAGTTTCCAAAAAGAATATTTGTCTTCCATTAGATTATAAGCTCCTGGATGCTAGGGGCCATGTCCTTATTCATCTTTTTTCATCCCTCTCCCACAGATTCTGGCACAAACATCGTACTTAGTAGGTACTACATACATTTCTCAAAAAAGATGAAATAATGGTGATTTGGGGACACCTGGGTGGCTCAGTTGGTGAAGCGATGGACTCTTGATTTTGCTCAGGTCACGATCTCAGGGTCACGAGATCAAGCCCTGTGTCAGGCTCCGTGGTGGGCATGGAGCCTACTGAAGATTCTCTCTCCCCCTTTCCCTCTACCCCTCCCTACCCTCCATGTGCCCATGCATGTGCTCTTGAAAGAAAAAAAAGAAAAGAAAAGAAAAGAAAAGAAAAAAAAAAGAAAGAAAGAAAGAAAGAAAGAAAGAAAAAGAAAGAAAAAGAAAAAGAAAGAAAGAAAGAAAGAAAGAAAGATAGATTTCCATATCACATCAAATAAGGCAATATGGAGTTGTGAAACTAGAAGAAATGTGGATACTAATAAACAGTTCACTTAATACTTCTCACTTGTATTAAATGAACTATGTTAACTAGCAGCTTCTGTGGAGCTGTTCAGAATGTGAGTGTAGAGGAAGAAAGGAGGAGAAGGGCGAGACAGAGAGAGAAAGGAGGTAGGGAGGGAGGGAGGGAGGGGGGAGTGGGAAAGGAAGGACTGCTTTCTCCCCTCCAGCCATTTTTCTTGTACCTCTATTCTAAGTATTCTGGGAAATGTCAATTAAAAACTTTATTTTCTTCAGCAGAGAAAAGAGAGTTCATGTAATACTGGTATGGCTTAACTCAATTAATTCAAACTTAGTCCAGAATAGAAACTTTTTCTATGATGTAATAACTTAGCATTCCTGATAAAATGGTTAAGCAGTTTTTCTGATGGAATTTAACTGAAGACCTGTTACCTCTGTAGAGATCTCAATCGAGTCTCTCATGTCAAGCAATGATGCAAGCAGCTAAGGTACTGCAGTTAGGAGATATCGCTGGGATCAGCACCTGACACCCCAGAACTAATAAGGAGCAGAACCAGAGGAGGTCTGCAGAGATCCAAGATGGATTCAATCCCTTTAGAAAGGGGAGGATTTGGGCAGCAAACTGGCAGACTCTTCAGACTGCTCAGAAGGCTCTGCCCGATTGATCTGAAGTCTGGTCCGGGTCAGCTTTCGGCACTCACTGCTTATCTCAACTGTGCGCCCACCAGACTGACTTCGAGTTTGATTTGTCAACTTCCTGCGCCCTTCTGTTATCTTGTCTGTGGTGTGATTTGTCTTCTGTCCTGCTCCGGGGGGCTGTGTAAGAAGCCAAGTTTAATCACATGGTGAAACGTCACTGAGTTTGGAATCCTGAACCTGCTTTGGAATTGTGATTAACTTTGCTTTATGATTGAATAAAGCTGACATTGTGGAAAGATACAACTCGTGCGTGTGAGCCTTCATAGCATGCCCAGGACACCCCCTCACCTGGTGGCTTCCAGCTGATTATAGGCCAAGAATCTATAGATCTTTAACCAGTCTTTATTTTATGTTAAATCTAACAGTAATTATCTCATATAAATGTCTCCCCCAAGACAGAATCTTTGAATTGGCCTACTAGAGGCCTTTTCTCTTGTAACAAGACTATGATAAAACTATAATATGTACTTACAATTAAATTTCTTAAGAAGAATTTATTAAACAAGTTGCTTCCTAAAAACCTTGACTTAAAAAAAAAAAATGCACAGAGCTCCTTTTTAACAGAATATGCCCTGATAGGTCAGCAAATGAATTAGGCTTATTAATTAGCTCTGCTCATAAAACAAACTTAATTTGAGATTTTAGTATGTAAGAACACGTAGATTATTGATGGATGAAAGAAAACGAGAACACAAGTTCATTCTGAACGTCAGGCATTTTCACATTCTGTTCTCAACAAACTCTAGATTCCCATGTAAAGTAACTTACCGAGTCTGTAAGAGATTTTTCTCTTTGCCCTGTTAGAATCAGAGATCATAGATTTACTGTACTTATTAGGGTGTTACTGCTTGCTACCATAAGCACAATTTTTCATAAAGCTGTGTAAAGTTTTTATGTCGCAGAGATCCCAGAGAAAGCAACTTAACTGTGCCTACTTCAGATTCACTCATGACCAGGCAAGTCTGGAAGTTTGCAGGTGTTGCCTCCAGAAGTCCCTTTGGTAAAAATCCAGGAAGCCTCACAGGAGGGTCAAACCACTGGATACCTATGGGGTAAGCCCTAAGGACTAAGGCTTACAGGCTATAGAGAAACAAGGCCACCCACTAACCCCTAGGCCAACGTGTCCCAGGAAACACTGGTGGTATCTGTACAAGAACTTGAGGGAACATGCAACAGTTTTTTACTTTACAAGCATACAGGCAGTGGTAGAAGGTCTGGGGAAAGGCTGGCCAAGCAGACAATGGAGAAGCATTCTACATTCAGCAAAGTCTGGTGGGGCACAGGCCGGGCCCATGGGCGTAACTGGGAGAGGCAGCCCTAGAGGGGCTTGCAAGTACACAGAGAAACACCCCAAAATTCCTCCTCCTTCCATTCACTTCATCTCCGGTGAAGTAGAGGGGTTTAGAAATATTTTTAGATGAAGTTATGGCTGGTTAAGATCAACCAAAGGAGAGGCAACTAATTTCAATTCTCTTATAACCCTGTTTTTTTTTTTTTTTTCTTGTTCTGGTGTCACCAGGAAATTCTTTGTTATACCCCCCCATCTACTTTATAAATCAGTTATGAGCTTATTTCTAAACTTTCTTTTCTATTTCTATGTGGTATCTTTCTGTACTTGTTAGTCTTAAAATTTCTGATTCCTAATTAAAGATAGCCTTTCAACCATTACCTGCCTTTGAATTCCCAAATCACACTTTCAGAGTCAAGGTTAATTAAGTCAATGGGCGTTTGCTTCTGAAAAGAGCCTTCAGAGGAAGCACAGGAATTCCTTAAGGAAATAAGAGGCCTCTTTGGTTGGAGAGGGGTCCCCAGGGTCACTAGTGGTCCAATGCAATTGGTATAGAATAAGCATCTGGGTCACAAACAGTGCAGACATTTAAAAAACAACTAGCCTGCTGCCAAAGGCCTTTTCAATAATCTCCTCAAAGGGCTGTCCTGAACCATCTTCTTAGGGGCGGACACTTAAGCTCATCCCTTCTCTTTCAGGCAAAATGCCCATTTACTCATTCATTTATTCAGAAGCCATAGTGGTGAGGAATGGAGATATTTAGATTAGTTGCACACAGTCCCTCCTTCAAAGATAACCAGCCAGAGCTAGAGAAAACCACATGAACTTTTTTTTAATAAATCTTTTTTAATATTTTTTCAATTATGTTCAGTTAGCCACTATACCGTACATCATCAGTTTTCAATGTAGTGTTCAATGATTCATTAGTTGCGTATAACACCCAGTGCTCATCACAACACGTGCCCTCCTTAATGCCCATCACCCAGCTACCCCATCCCCCAACCCCCTCCCTTCTCTAACCCTCAGTTTGTTTCCCGGAGCACATGAATTTTGGTTACAATACCATGTGCTGGGTGGGTATTAATGACAGAGCTATACTCTATCTATACAAGTTACAGTGGGAGGGCAGAAAGCAGGCCCCTCTCACACCCTCTATGCCTGGCTTCAAGGAACTAAGGACCCAGGGGGTTGAGAGGAAGGTGTCTGGGCTAAAGGAGCATGGAGCTCAAGAACACCCCTGGGATTTTTTTGGGTCATTTACAGACAAAGTAGGTGTGGGTATGGTGTGATGGCCCAGCTAATTTTGTCCCTCCAAAATTCATGTTGAAATCTTAATCCCCAATGTGATGGTATTGGGGGGTGGGGCCTTCAGAAGGTGACAAAGAATATAAAAGAAACCCCCAAATCTCTCTCACCCTTCTGCTTTATAAGGACACAGTGAAATGACAGCGATCTGTGAAACAGGAAGCAGGCTCCCACCAGACACCAAATCGGCTAGTGCCTTGATTTTGAACTTCCCAGCCCCCAGAACTGTGAAAAATAAATGTTTTTGCTTAAGGCCCACAATCTATGGTATTTTGTTATAGCAACTTGAACTAATTAAGATATGTGGCTTAGCATAATATCCAAATCATTATTTGCAATATAATTACCTCAGGAAAACTTATAAGTTCCAAATTGCCCCTCTCAGAAATAAGTATGTGGAACGTGATCCATTTGTAAATCTCAGTGCTCTTTAAGTAAGTAACCATGTGTGTCTTCCTGTGTGTCTGAGAGACTCTGCAACGCAGTTTAAAAGCGTTGGACTAAGCCTTACCCTTTTGGCATTCACCAGCATTTCCTTTATTTGACAACACTCTGAAGCCTTGGAAAAAATAAGAAATTCCCCCAAAAGTATCATTATGTCTTCTGCCAAGACATGCCATCCACTAAGGCATGTTATCTAACAAAAATAGTAAGTCACAATTATGTTTTCTGTATTCACTGAGGCATTCATTCATCACTATCTTCCTTTTTATCACGTTATGTCAGGTAAAAAAAAGTAAAGCATTAACTCACAAACATAAAGATGAGAACAAAATTTTTGCTTTCAACCAGTTATATGACATTAGGCAAATTATTTCACTCTCTCTGTGCCTCAGTTCCGTCAGCTGTGAAATAGTGATAATAGTCTTAGTACATAGTTGTTTCTTTTAATGAGGATTAAAAAATTGAAACATAAAACTTTTTTAAAATGCTGATATATAAGAAATCTTCTTATCTCTAGTCTTAAAGATAAGACTATCATCATCAATCATCATTGGTTGATCAAAAGCAAAACCAATGTTATAATCACTGTATTTCGTTCATCCTGGTAGCCTAGGTTGGCCACTCTGGCTCAGTGGCTCAGGCAGAGACTAGTGGACCTGAGTCCTGGCCCATGCTATGATGGGGAGTAGGGAGCAGCCTTACCTTCATCACCTCATTGTGCAAGCTCTGCACAGCTATGTGAAGGGGTGCCATCATGTTGCTGTTTCGGAGGTTTGGATTAGCTCCTTTACTAAGAAGAAACTTAACACTTTCAACCTGGTTTTTTTCTGCAGCCCAGTGCAGAGGGGTATTTCCATAATCATCCATCACATTCAGCACTAGAAAAATACACCGAAATAAGAGTTAGATTTTGCTTGGACTATATTCAACACCTACTGCATGCCTGTTCACTTCAAAGCTCAGTGCCAAGTGCCGCTGACATAGGCTTCACCTTCTTTATAAAAACATTAAAATATAGCTTCAGTTCTCAGGAAACATCTAATGGACACCTACAGGGGATATGCTGAAGTACGGCATGGACTTTGTCAAATGAGTTAGATGTCTGTCTATAGCATCCATAAGAAACAGATTCTCCTGTTGCTATATGTTTTTATCTGCACTATGACTTTGAGGATAGTTATAAAATATTGAGCTTATATAAAAGCAGTAACTATATGCCAGAAACACTAAGTTCCATTCAACCATTATTGCACTCAACCCTTCAACAGCCCACAAGGAACCATGACCATTTTTTTTCAGAAAAATAAAGAAAAATGAGGCCTAGAGGTTCAAAAATTTGCCAGTGTTACACAACCAGTATGGAGTTCTGTAAACTGCCTTACTCTTTGAACCTCAGTGTTATTATATTCAAATTTGGTAGGAAGGGGTGGGGGAGAGAGGAAGGGAGGGAGGGGAAGTTTTAAAATACCTATATACTTCACAACACTTTGGGGTGGGGGGGATATCAAATCATGTCTTCAAATATCTTAGTATAGTGGCCCATAGCCAATGGTTCAAAAAAATGTTAATGAGAAAAAAGACACACCACTAATAAACCATTACGACTGGAATTAGAGTTTGTGCCCCTAATTCCACACACGATTTCCACTTATTTCTACAAAGTAACATATTGTACTATTTACCCTGTGAGTTCAGCGTAAGAATATAACCTTTTATACAGCAGTGTCTTATATCTATTCTAAAATAGACATGACTGCATGGGCGCCTGGGTGGCTCAGTTGGTTAAGCGACTGCCTTCAGCTCAGGTCATGATCCTGGAGTCCCGGGATCGAGTCCCGCATTGGGCTCCCTGCTCAGCAGGGAGTCTGCTTCTCCCTCTGACCTTACCCCCTCTCATGTACTCTCTCTCTCCCTCATTCTCTCTCTCAAATAAATAAATAAAATCTTTAAAAAAAAAAATAAAATAGACATGACTGCTTTATCAGCCTGTTTAATTAGTGGCAGGATATTATTATGTCTGAGGAGGGGGAAGTATTTAGTCATGAATATGATTTGGGGACCATGTGCAACCATGCTGCAGCCATACTGCCCATTTTCCTTTTTTCTTTTTTAAGATTTTGTTTATTTGACAGAGAGAGACACAGTGAGAGAGGGAACACAAGCAGGAGGAGTGGGAGAGGGAGAAGCAGGCTTCCCGTGGAGCAGGGAGCCCGATGTGGGGCTTGATCCCAGGACCCTGGGATCATGACCTGAACCGAAGGCAGACGCTTAACGACTGAGCCACCAGGTGCCACCTGCCCATTTTCCTCCTTTTAAAATTTATCTTTCCATTCTCCTTTCATTCATCCAAGTACCTCATCCTCAGCAACACACCCACACACATGCACACACTCCCACTCTCTCATACTCATACACATTCTTTGACCATTCTGTCTGATCAAGTCACTCCATTCAAGCATTTCATTCAGCACCAAACTTAAGCAGGGGCCTACAATAATAAATTCCTATTCACCAATAACTTGAATTTGACTTTTATCTCTATCAGTTTTCAGAAATCATTTTTACAAAGGTCAGTGAGGCCCTTTAACACAAGGGTTATTGTGATCTTCCTATTTGAGCTCTTGGGTGCAGTTACCCTTATTATGCATCTATCTGATAACTCTTCCCCGGGCTTCTATACCATTAATCTCTTATCCACCGCCTTCTTCACCACTCTCTTGCCAGCTTTTCCTCTGCCATCTGATCCTTAATGTCAGTGTCCTACCCTTAAGCTAACTTTGCTGTCAATTTCACGGTCCCCTAAAGGATTTCCATGTACTTCCATAGCCTCAGATACTTTCTAGGAACAATGGCCCTGTGGGGGCAGATCTCTTCCTTCTAGAGTTCTAGTCCACTAGAACACTAGCTACTAGTCTACTAGTCTACTGGGTATTTCCAAGTAGATGTCCTCTGGATCTTTCAGATTTAGTATGACCAAATCAAATCCATTATTCTTCACACCTCACTCTCACTTTTCTCCTGTTCTTCTTATATGCCTTCTTTTCTGGATAGCTATACTATTAGCCTAATCTCCTAAATTAGAAATCTCAAAGTCAGTTCAACTGTTTGCTGCTTACTCCTCACACTCAATCTCTTATCAAGCACTGTCCATTCTACATGCAAAATAGCTCTTGATTCTCTCCCTTTCTCCCTATTGCAATCTCAAAACCCTCATGGATCTTTGCTACTAACGTAGCTTTTCAATTGGGCTTCCACTTCCAATCCATCTCCCACAATATTGATGGAATCATCTTAAATAATAAAGGTCTTATCACAATATCTCATTGCTTAAATCTGTGGCATCGCCCTTCCTTATGTGACTACAGCTGAGTTTCTCAAACAAGGCTGTGTGTGCACGAAGCTGGGTAGGAGAGGATGTTCCATCTTCTTAGAGCCTTGAATTTGTTCAGTGATGCAATTTAAGGTCAGAATGACCTCAGTGGAAATAGTAAAGGATACATAAAATGTATATAAACAAAATCTCTGCATGTTGTGCAATGTCCCAGATCCCTGAACCATCCTTTGCAGTATTTCAGTGGAAACTGGCCTGAAGGGAAAAGTCACACTCCTGAGTGAGATATTCAGGCCCTTTATAATCTGGAACTAATCTGCCCTTCAAAATTACTTCATACCACTCTTCCCAATGAATCTAATGGGATGATGGACTTATACAGCACTCATTGTAACATCCTGTGACCTTCGAAAGAGGAGTCATTGATGATCATCTCCATCAGCTCCGCTTGACCTTCTTCTGCAGCATGGTGCAAAGGGGATGCATTCATATCATCATATTTGCTTAATTTCTTTTGTTTCTTCATAAGGTTTTTAAATCTACATGTACTTCCTTCAAAAACCACCTGGAAGTATATAAAAAATTGTTACGTCCAACAAGCATATGTAAAACTTAATAATACAAGTTAATCTTTAAGTTGGGAGGGGCAGAGGGAGGAGAGAGAGAGAATCTGGTGAGGGTGGAGCCCAATGTGGGACTCAATATCACAACCGTGAGATCATGACTTGAACCAAAATCAAGCGTCACACGCTTAACCAACTCAGTTGCCCAGGCACCTCAATACAAGTTAATTGTTAAAAGGTTACTATCATTCAAAACTATTTATCATGCTTATGATAAGGTAAATATTTTTTGAAGAACACAAAATGAGTACAGACATATAGAAGGTACAATTACATGCCTGAACATTAATAAGTGCATTAAATAAATTATCTGCTTTTCTGATCATAAACTTGTATATGCTGTAGAAAAAAGGCCTTGAGAAAAGTTTTGTTGAATTATAAGGGATGTGATCTAAGAAATAGTAAGTATAGTGAAAATATAGAGAAAATTTTTTAAGATTTTGAGAGAGAGAGAGAGAACGAGCAGGGAGGGGGAGGGGCAGAGGGAGGGAGAGAGAGAGAGAAGCAGACTCTCCGCTGAGCCCATGCGGGACTCTATCGCAGGACCCTGAGATCATGACCTGAGCCAAAGGCAGACGTTTAACCAACTGAGCCACCAGGCGCCCAAAAATATAGAGGAATTTTCTTTATCAGGTGAAAATGTACTTAAATCACAGCATGAGGGATTTTGGTTAGATAAAAAGATTTTCATGAATGCAAGGATTAAGTCCAGGAATCTAAATTACTGCCCTCTCTTTGACCTTCCTGCTGACAGTCAATTCCCATCCAATGTTTCCTTACATAGCAGAGCTAGAATCATACTGAAGCAGTGCCATGTAACTTACTTGGCCAGTAGTCTAGACGGCTGTCTACTCACCTCCCAGGATTAAGTTATTCCTCCTCTTTTGACCAGTGGGATCCTGCACCAGACCAAGTCAGCTCAACCTCCTCATTGTTCTCTGCACCCTGGAAATGCTAGCATTATTGTGCAGTTACTTAGGACTAGACACAAGGACATGGAGAGGTTACACAGTTTGCCCAAAGGCACCCAGTAAATGGCAAAGTCAGAACTTGAACAGGAGATGCATGGAATATGCATTTTGGCTGACTGGTCAATGATGGAAAAACCAACATACGAGAGAAACTGAAGCTGAGGTAAAAACCATCATCATAGAATGAGCTGTGTGACAGGCTAAAATATTTTAAACCATAAGAATAGCCTTTGGAAAGCAAGTTCAGTAAGTTTTTGGCACAGTTGGCTGTTGTCACTGGCCTGTGAAAGTGTAACTCCAAACACATGCTCATTTCCACTGCCGTCAGGGAAGCAATGAGAGCTTTTTTTGAGTACCTTACTTTTCTCTAATACTCTCTTTTCTTCCTCATGCTTTTTATATTCTTTGTTATGACTGGACTGAGGATGATTTATCATAAATGACATTGTGTCTCTTCCTTGTAAAATTTTGTGGTGACAATGTTGACATTCTGCTTTTGATTCATTCTCACAAGATATGAAAAATTCCCAAACAGAACTTCTTCTAGAAAATCTCATGGCCTAAACAGAATAAACTTACTAAAAATTGAATAAATCTTTAAAAATAATTTTATTTGATGTTATTAATGTCACTATAGCTAACAAAATTTTATAAAAATCTTCATGTGATGAACTTGCTTCTATTATCCTGCCTTGCATTATTTAAATTTTCATAAACATTTTAGATCAAAAGTGTATTCTGTTTTTCCAAAAATTAAGTATTCTCTTTTAATATCTATATTAAGTGACAATCTATTCTAGTTCCCTACTTGAAAATTCTTAGTATCTGTTTTATACAAAAAATTAAGAATTTTCAAAATTGGGGGCACCTGGGTGGCTCAGTCGGTTAAGCGTCTGCCTTCGGCTCAGGTCATGATCCCAGAGTCCAGGGATCGAGCCCCTCACTGGACTCCCTGCTCAGGGGGGAGTCTGCTTCTCCCTCTGCCCCTCACCCCACTCTCGTGCTCTCTCTCACTCTCTCAAATAAATAAAATCTTTAAAAAGAAAAAAAAATCTTCAAAATAATTATAATATTTATTAATTACACTTCAACTGACTGACAAGAGTGTTATTCAAAGTTGCTTCTAGAATTCCTTATAATTGGAAGTATTTAGGTATTATCAATACATATGAACAACACACCTTATCCTATTGCTAACATTTTTATATTGTTTAGATATGATGGTATCACTGATAACACACCAGTCCAAAGACACCAGAAATGGCATTGAATTAGGTATTTTGATATTTGATTGCCAAAGGCAAAGCCAAAGCCAAACTGCAGAATTTGGGCCAAAACTGAGGCTGTAGCCAAACTCTGACATGTCCCTGAATTGCACACAAGTGTTGTATTCCAGAAGCCAGCCTCTTCTAGCACCATGCTGTGCCGTGTTCATGTAGTGCTTAGCTTGAGCTATACCAGGCTGTCTACCTGAATGAAGTGTGGCCCGTTCTCTTTCCTTTCCAATCCAACCTTCCTGATGCCCTCCTAAATTCACCCTCCTCCTTGAGGCTTTCACGAGAGCTACAAGATGCCATTCTCTAGCCTAGCCTAGGCTTTCTGTCTCTCATGACTGCACATGAGAGACAGGCCATAGAATGTATGGTGACATTACAGCCCTGACAGTTACTGGGATGTGTGCCATGGATTCCCATGTTTTAAATGTTTTATCCACTTTAATTTCTAATATGGTAAATACTGGGAACTTTAACCCCATAAACAAGAATTCTTTGGAATCACCAATTTTAAGTGTAAAGGGATTCTAAGACACAAGAAGTTTGAGAAACACTCTCTAGTTCATCCCTCACACTGTCTGTGCTGAATGTGTGCTACATATTTGGATACTTGTTTTGCATGATACTTTATATATGTAAATAGGTTTTCCAGAAAGAGAGAGTGAAAGAGAGAAATAAGGAAAATCCAGAGTTCTTACAGAGCAACAGTTGGGGCCATATGGACCCATATACACCCTAGAATTTCCCCGGACTACCTTTTTAAAAATCAGTGGAAAAAATAATGGAACATCATTCCAGTGCGATGCTAATATATAGACTAAAATTATTTCTCAATGCCGCCCCCAGTTTGCAAGTATGTGACCAAGTAATACATCTGATTTTTTTCTGAAGGTATTTCTTATCAAATATTTCATCACATGAAACAAAAATAAGACATTTTATAAGACAGTAGCTTTTCATAGAAACCACCATAAAATAACTACTTCCTGAAAATACAGAAACCTCCTCCAAAAGATGATGCAGGTACTTGCTTTAATTCTACCTTTGGCTGTGACTGGTCATGTTTGACACATATGAAATAAAATTAAGTTTTAAAGTACTTAGTGTATTTTAATATAGTTAATAAACATGGAGCATATTAGGATTTACTCAACAACAAAAAGCATTCAATAAATGCCAGGTTGAAATAAATAAAACAAAATCCCTTAAAAGTCTGAACTTTGGTTTTTGCTCTGTTATCACAGAATAGTGCCGAAGAAATCATTTTTCTATGACAGTCCTTTAAATACATGTATCACTTTTCAACTACAAAATTCTATGTAAATACACTTAATTTTAGTGAATGAAGGATAGAACAATGAGCATGCAACCATTTCCAAACAGATTCAGTAATAAATTAAAAATGAGGTTCTTACAGAAATAAGCTGTTTCTCAATGTCTCACTCTATCAAAGATGTCTAATTACATTTGGAATTATTTTAGCACTTGAATTTGATGTTCTCCCAGTGATAAGAAAGGGCACACAGTGCCAGAAAGAACTTACAGGTCTGTTCAGTGATCTGCTGTCAAGACAAACCCCACTACACACTCTTGAGAACAAGTTCTAGGTTCAGATGCTCATAAGTTACTGCTGAATTCACAATGACGAAAGAGCCTTTAAGTACTTTATATAAGCTCATCAGATGTGCTAAACAGTCTGAATTCAGTACATGACACGTTAAGTCAGGTTTTGAAGAGACTTTTTTTTTTTTTAAGATTTTTACTTATTTGAGAGAGAGACAGCAAAAGCAGGAACACAGGCAGGGGGAACAGGAGAGGGAGAAGCAGGCTTCCTGCCAAACAGGGAACCCAATGCGGGGCTTGGTCCCAGGACCCTGAGATCATGATCTGAGCCGAAGGCAGACGCTTAACAACTGAGCCACCCAGGCGCCCCTTGAAGAGACTTCTTAAAGTTCTGAAAGTAATCCAAGGATGTCATTTAGACAAAATTATTATATATTCATTCAATATAGTTTTTTTATTGTCACAGGGTTACTTCAGATTCGTTTGGATTCCAAACTATATGACTAGATACAGAACATAACAGACTAGATCATTTTTAAAGAAGCTAATTCTAAGCACTTTAAAACAGATATCAAATACATTTGTTCTAGGTTGCTTTAATGAAATACATATAAGCAGTAATGGGGTAAAAATAGAGGGAAGCTAGGTGAAAGACTGTAACAAATGAAGAGTCAAATGCTAAGGTATTAACTCTCTTGAAAGAAAGTCATGGAAAAAGGTAAAGGCCTCAGTCAGATGGTTCTTTTTCCACATTTCTCATCTTCTAAGGTTTCTTCCATTCTTTGATTTTGTTAGTATTCCTGACATGGAACGTCTATGCTGGAGAAAATACTATACACCATATGTTTTTAATCAGGAAATCCTTAGAGTCAGAACTCTCCACAGCATTATGGTACTGATTCGTAATTAGTCTCACCACTGACGTTCCTACAGAATGATCTGGAATTACTGTAGGTAATAAAATACATAAACCCTTCAAACTACAAGCTCTATTGTAGCTTCTAAAAGCCTTAAATAACATAAATAGCTCTACTTGGCTTAGGCCATAAAACTAAATGAAGACAATTAAAAACACGAAGTTTGAGACTCTGTGTTACAGAAATCCTTCAGCAAATATCTCTTGAAAACAAAACCACATTGGTAAGTGAAGTATTTCTGATGAGATTTTTGAAATGTAAAATTTTCTTACAGTCCATAATACTAATACCAAAGACACTATCCTGGCGCTTGAAGTCAACTCATGATCTCAGTTCTTTGGATTAAGCCAAAAGACCCTAGTTAATATGCTAATATTAAGGGGGAGGGGAAAAAAGTCAGTGTTTAATCTGGATGCAAACAGGAGAAGTCTGGTTTGTCAGTTTGTGTGATTTACTACACATGCCTGACTCACACTATTGGCAACAGTGTCAATTTGGTGATTTCTATCAAAATAAAAGCTGTACATACCTCTTGGTCCTGCTAAGACTTTGACATGCATACATTTCACTAATATACTAACAATCAGCTGTACTCACACTCACAAACATAATCACATGTGTGATAGCAAAATAAAACAAAAACACAACCTAAGTGTCCACTCATGCTGAACTAGTTAAGTAAATCATGATACGTTCACACAAGGGAATACTATAAAGCTGCAAAAAAGAGTGAGGTACATCTCCAGGTGAATTTTAAAGTATTCTAAAATTCAATTTTGTAAGTCACGTGTGTGTATTTGTGCAAACTCCCCCTCCCCCGCGCTCTGGAAAATACATGAGGCACTGTTAACTCGACTCCACTTCAGGAAATGGATTTGAGGTGGGGGAGGGGGGTAGGTTGGAAAGACATGATATTTTAACGTTTAAAAAGAGACCCTTCCTCCTGCTGACAATGTGAGGAAAGCCAGGGGCGGGTTTGCTGGGCCCTCAACAGCCTCTGTCCCCTGACCGTGCCCCCTGGAGCTAGTGTGCCCCTCCGGACGCCAAGGTGTCCCGGGAACCGCGCAAACGACGCAAGCCCATCCAGCCCTCGGCCCCTCGCGAAGACCACCTAGCCAACGTCGGAGGGCCTCCTCTTCCACGGTCCTTCCTGACGCCCCCACTCCCGGGAGGAACTCGCCAAGTCCCGCCATTCCCTTACTTCGGGGTAAGTCTCCCCAGACTGCAGGTGCCCGCGCAGGGGTAAGGGCAGGTTGAGCAAACCCGCAGGCAAACAGAAAGGACACAGCAGGCGCTGCTGGGGCGCCTCCCTAACGCGGCCCCTCGCGCCCACCCCTAATTCTGAGAAGGTCCCCAGTGCCCGGCGCCCTCGCGTCCCGGGACTGCGGGAGGGCAAAGCCCGAACGCCGCAGGGCAGAGTTAAGCACTGCCGCCCCAGCCCGGGCTCCGGACCCGTCCCGACCGCCCATCGCCCCGGGGTACCTTAAGCGAGTCCTTGGAGTCGTCCATGTCGTTCTCCACGCCCTGGTAGACTGCGCCCTGGGGCTCCTCCTGCTTCCCAGGGCTCAGCATCTTCCTCAGGCTGCGCCTCATCGACCGCACCCGGGCGCCACCTGCACCAGCTGCTCCCCACGTGCGCGGGCACCTGAGGCGAGGGAGCGCGGAGGGCTGCCGGCAACTCGCTCTCCCCCAGGCCGAGCGAACTTCTGGAAGGGGTTCCGCGTCCCGGGCTGCTGGCAGCGTAGGAAGCAAGAGGCGAGCGGGGAGGAGGCAGGGACGCAGACCTCTTGGCCGCGCCGAGACTGTCCCCCGTTCGCCGCTTCGGGCCCAGAGCACGCGCGACTTGCCTGGCCGGCCTGCGCACCTCCTGAGTCAAGGTGTCAGGTCTGGGTGGATCCAAGGAATCTGGAATCTTTTATAATAAAAACAGTAAGAACCGCCCACCCGCAGGACCCCGGCGGGCGGTGGAGGGGAGAGAAGGGAGGGGGGGGATTGAGAATGAGGCAATAACTGAGTGCGTTGGGAAGATTTTTCTTTTTTAGGATTTTTTTTCCTCCCAAAAGCTTCTGAGGTTGGATTTCCCTTTTCATTTTAGACTCTTTGAGTTGGAAATAAGATTTTTATGAAAACTTCTCTTTCCAGAAGAATAGGGAGAGATTAAATCCTAGCACTGATTTGAGCAACTAGATCAGGTCCCATTTCCTGTGGATGGCAATGCTAATCTCACGATTTGGTGTTTCCGAATGGCTAAAAAAAAATGACTGTTCGGTTAAAGGTTAAATCATATTGACTGCGGCCGGCTTGTTTACCCTCGGCTTTGTTTGAGAAAGGCTTATATTCATGGGCCAGCCCTGCATCTATTAATCAACAGCTTGGGTGTAAATTGTGGAGTGGAAGGTGTCTCCTCTCAGCTGAAGAGGCTGCTTCTCTCTTTTCATTCAGTGGAGGCTTTGAAACTGTAGCAACTATGTTTAGGCTACAAGGTTAGAAAGAAAAAAAACTTCTTTCAAAAACTGATTACACTTTGCCCAGGCCAAAACTTAGCTTCGGCCGTCTGTTGTTGGGACAATTTGTGTGCTGCTTTAAGGCGGTGGATGGTCATAATCACCTGGCAATCTGCAGCACCTGTTTTAAGACCCTCATGGCTCCAGGACCTGGCATAGATCTGTGCTGAATAAAGGTTTGTGGACCACTTGACCTAGGGGCTACTGGGCTGAACATAAGGGCAGGTAATGTGGCATGATTATATTTTGGGAGGATGGAAGCTCCCCTCCCCCCCCCAATCTATCAATAGATTTTGCAGATTGCCATCAATTCCACCCATGGAATGGAATTCCTTAGAAGGATAATATTGAAGGTTATCACCATTTACCAGTTGATGGGTGTTCGGATTATTTCTAATTTTAGTTTATCATAAGTAATGCTGCTATGAAGTTTTTCATACAAATCTTTCTGTGGACACGTATTTTCATTTCTCTTGGTTAAATACCTAGTAGTGAATTGCTGGGTCATATGATAAGTATGCGTCTGGCTTTGTATGAAACTGCCAAACCATTTTCGAAAGTGGCAGGGCCATTTTACATGCCCACCAGCACTGTATGAGGATTCCGGTTTCTCTGTATCCTCACAAAAACTTGGTGTCAGCAATCTTTTTGATTATAATCATTCTAGTGTGTATATAGTGGTATATCATTATGGTTTTAATTGGCATTTCCCTAATGGCTAATGATACTGTTTTTTGTTTCTTGTTTCTTATTAGCCATTCATACATCTTCACAAAATGCTTACTAAATTATTTTGCTTATTTAAATTGAGTTGTCTTCTTAATATTAGGTTGTAAGAGTTCTTTATTCTGGATGCAAGTCTTGTGTCAGATGAATGATTCACAAATTTTTGCAGAGTCTGTGGCTTCTCTTTATTTTCTTAATGGTGTCTTTTGAGAAGTGAAAATTTTGATAAGCGTCTAATTAGTTTTTATGGATTGTGCTTTGGGTGTCATATACAGCAATTTTTGCTTATGTTCACAATAAAAAGGCTTATGATTTTATTCTCTTACATTCATTTTAACTTTTGTATAGGGTGTGAGGTAGAGGTGTAAGTTCATATTTATTGCATATGGATATTCATTTACCATTTGTTAAATAAAACTATGTTTTCTTCATAGACTTGCCTTGGGACCATGGTCAAAAATCAAATGACCATAAATATATGGGTTTGTTTCTAGACTTTATATTCGATTCCACTGATTGATAAGTCTGTGCATAAGTAAGTCAATACCACACAGTCTTGATTTTGTAGCTTCATGGTAAATTTTGAAATCAGATAGTGTAAATCCTCCAAATTTGTTCTTTTTCCACATTGGTTTGGCTATTCTAAGTTCTTTGCACTATAAATTTTAGGATCAGCTTGTCAATTTCCATGGAAAAGCTTGCAAGGATTTTGAGAGGAATTGCATTTAGCCTATATATCAGTTTGGCAGAAGTGCCATCTTAACAATACCAAGTCTCCTAATCCAGAAACATGGCATTTTTCTCTATTATGTAGATATTTCTTGATTTCTCTCAGCAGGGTTTTACAGTTTTCCATGGAGAGGTCATATACTTTGTTGTTATTGTTAAATGTATTCCTAAGAATTTTATTAGTTTTGAGGTATTTTGAACAGAATTGTTTTCTTAATTTCACTTTCAGATTATCTGTTGTTAAAGTATAAAAATAGGGGTGCCTGGGTGGCTCAGTCAGTTAAGCGTCTGCCTTTGGCACAGGTCATGATCCTGGGATCGAGCCCCGAATCGGGCTCTCTGCTCAGCGGGAAGCCTGCTTCTCCCTCTCCCACTGCCCCTGCTTGTGTTCCCTCTCTCACTGTGTCTTTCTCTCTGTCAAATAAATAAATCTTTAAAAAATAAATTATAAAAATAAAATTTGAATTTTTATATTGCTCTTATAACCTACAACCTTGTTAATCTTGCTCATTAACTTTAATACTTTTTTTCTGGATTTCTTAGAAACTTATAAGAACATGTCTTTTGCTATAATAGGACAGTTTGCTTCTTTCTTTCCCAACTATATGCCTTTAACTTCTTTTTTTCCACCACAGTGCACTGGTTAGAAGCTCCAGGACATTGTTGAATAGATGTCCAGAGAGTGGACATCTTGCCTCTTTCCCGGTCTTAGGGGAAATGCATTGTTTTTCACCATTGAGTATGATGTTAATATTAGAATTTTCATAATTACCTATTATTAGGTTGAAGAACATATCTTCCATGATGACTTTAAGAGTTTTTAATCATGAGGGGGTGTTAAATTTTATCTGATGCTTTCTCTACAGCTATTGAGGTGATTGTGTGCTTTTTCTCATTCTATTTTACATTAATTGATTTTCTAATATTAAGTCAACATTTTATATGTTGCTGAATTCAGTTTGCTAATATTTTGTTAAGGATTTTGGTGTTTACATTCATGAAAAATATTGGTCTGTAGCTTTTCTTTTGTGTAATGTCTCTGTATGGCTTTGGTATCAGTGTAATAGTGGCCTCACTGATGGAGTTGAGAAATGTTCCCTTCTATTTCCTGAAGTAGTACACATAATATTGTTACTATTTCTTTCTAAGATTTCTGTTACAAGTCACCAGCGCAGCCTGATGAATTGGGTTGTCTGGGCTTTTTGTTTTCTTTCGGGGAATATATTTAATTACCAATTCACTTTTCTTATCTTTTTATAGGTCTTTTCTGAATTTATACTTTTCTTGAGTAAATTTGGGTTATTTGTGCCTTTCAAGAAATTTATCTATTCATCTAATTTGTCTATTTTTGGCATAAGTTTATTCATAAAATTCCCTTATAATCCTTTTAATTCTTGTAGGACCTGCAGTAATGTCCCCTCTTTCATTCCTGATTTTGATAATTCGTGTCATCTCTCTTTTCTGGCTAATGGTTTATCAAATTTCTTGATATTTATAAAGAACCAGTTTTTAATTTTATTGGTTTTTCTCTATTGTCTTTCTAGTTTAGGTTTCATTGTTTTCATTTTTTTTCTCTCTGATTTTTCTTTCTCATTACTTTGGGGTTGATATGCTCTTTCTCTACTTCCTTGGTATGTAACCTTAGGTTATTGATTTTTAGATCTTTCATCCTTCTACTGTAAGCATTTAAAGCTACAAGATACTTTCTAAACATTGTGTTAGTGGCATCCCATAAACTCTAATTTGTTGTTGTTTTCATTTGTAGCTGTTTCTTTTACTCACAAGTTATTTTTTGGAAGCATAATGTTTAATTTCCAAATATGTGGGGTTTCCCCAAATTTCTTTCAGTTGTTGAATTCTAATCCAATCTGGTTGTGGTCAGGAAACATACTTTGTATGATTTTAGTCTGTCTAAATTCAAATGTAGACTTGTTGAAACATGTTTTATGGCTGGCATGTGGTCTGTCCAGGAGATTATTACTTGAAAAGAAAGTGTATTCTTCTGTGGTTTGGTTAAGTTTCTCAATAGGTTATTAGGTCCAGTTAATAGTGCTGTTCAAGGCTTCTATATTCTTAGTGATTTTCTGTCTATTCTATCAGATACTGAGAGAGGAGTATTAACATTTCAATTATAATTAAGTTGTCTAGTCTCTTCATTCTGTTCAGTATTTACTTCATTTTGGGGATTTTCTGTTCTTAGATGTATGCATATTTGTAATTATTGGTTTCTGGTTGTATTTTTCCTTTATCATTACAAGATTTTTTTTTTGTTTTTAGTAATATTTCCTGTTAAAGTTGGTTTTGTCTGAGATAGCTATTGCAGATATCATATATTTGTTTCCATAGTAAATCTTTTTCCATCAACCTATTTGTGTCTTTAAAGTGTGTTTCCTGTATATAGTAGAGTTAGATAGTGCTCTTTTATCCAGCTTGATAGTCTCTGCCTTTTAATTAATGTTTAGTCATTGACATTTAGTGTAATTGTTGCTATGATACTTATATTTTGATATTTGTTTTCTATGTCTCCTTTTTCTACCATCTGTTCTTTCTTTACTGCCTTCTTTTGTGTCTAGCAATTCTTTTAGAAAACCATTCTCATTTATTGGTAGGTTTTTAAAATGTTATTTTCTTATGTTCTGCACTCCAAAATACAGTGTTGTATTTACCACATCCCCTACTCATTTCTTCCTGTAGATTTGAGTTACTGTATAGTGTCCTCTCTTTTCAATCTGGAGGACTTTTTTGGAATTTTTTGTAAGGCAGTTCTGCTTGAAAAATATGTTAAGGTATACTTTTGCTGGATGGAGAACATCTGTTTAACAGTTTTTTTTTTTTTTTTTAAGGACTTCAAATGTTATTCTGTCCTCCATTGTTTCTGATGAGAAGTCATCAAAATATCATATTGTTGTTACTTGTTTAAATGACTTAAGATTTTTGTTAACCTCAAAAGTTGATTGTATCTTCCCCATTTACACTATAATAAGCTTAGCATGCTTTCATTTCTCTCCTCCCTGAGTGTCTCTTCTATCCATATTAATACATCCAGTATTTTAGTTTCTGATTTTTAAGAAATTAAACTTTATAAAATACTTAGACAATTATAAATTGTATTGTTTCTCACAATCTTTATAATTCTTTTTCTTGGATTCATATTAATTTTTCTAGATTCTGTATGTAAGTAATTCTGCCAGAAAAGTATTATTTGGTGGTAACATGCCTAGGTCCTTGCATGTCCAAAAATCTTATTTTGGCTTCCTATTAGATAGCAGTTTAATAGATACAAAACTCTTTCAAAGTCATTTTCCCTCAGAAATTTTAACTTTATTATTCCCTTTTGCCATCAAATATTTGCAGATAAAGTGTCTTATGTCAAGCTATTTCTCATTCATTTCTTGGTACTTCACTTTTTTCTCTGAAATCTTTAGGATTTTTACTATATTCTTGGTGTTCTGAAATTTCACCATCATGTAACTCAGTGGGGATTTTCTGTTTATCTTGTTCTGTACTCTGGTCACTTCTAATCTAGTGATTATCTTTCTTGGGCTCTGGGAAATTTTCTTCTATTTTGTTTAGTATCATTATTTATTTCTTCATAGGTTAAGCATCTTTTCATGGCAAGTAATAGAAAAACACAACCAGAACTGGCTTAACCCAAACTAGAATTAAGTGGCTCCAAAACTAAAAAGGTCTGTTGTAGAACTAGTTTAAGACCCAGATGGATCCGGGTCTTAATGTCATCAAAGCTGTTTCTTGGGGCACCTGGGTGGCTCAGTCAGTTAAGCATCTGCCTTTGGCTCAGGTCATGATCCTGGGGTCCTGAGATCAAGCCCTGAGTCAGGCTCCCTGTTCAGTGGGGAGTCTGCTTCTCCTTTTCCCTCTGTCCCTGTCTTGTGCTCACTCTCTCTCTCTCAGATAAATCAAAATCTTTTTTTTAAGCTGTTTCTCTCTCTTTTTTACATCAAGAGCAAGAAATTTCTCCACTTCTTTGAAGGCTCACCTACAGCAGCACCTGGCTGAAATCCTTCAAATTTATATCTATGGGTATAATCACTGAATTTTCTACCAGCTCTACAAAATTTCATGATGTACCACTGGCTCTAATTAAGTATAAATTCAATATCTTAGTCACCATAGCCAGAAAAACAATGATCTGATTATTCAGATCTGAGTTACATGCCTTTTGTCAAAGTCATACTTGGAGTCAACTGAATTGCATGGACTGAGAATGGGGGAAGGATCATTTCCATCACCCTGAGATCAATTGGAGTACATTTGGCAAAAGAAGAAGGAATTGATGCTAAGTGTCTATTTCCAGCTGGATATGTAGATGTTTATATATCTTCTGTCTAATTTTTCTGGTTACATATTAACAGTTCCTGATCCGTCTTTCCCTGCATCTTAAGCTTTCTGTCACTCATTTATATGTATGAATTCATACTCATACGTATATAGGTATGCATATATATACACATATATATAATTTTTCCTTTCACACTGTATCATGGGAAAATTCTTTGACTTCATCTTCCAGTTCACTATTTTGCTCTCCAGTAATATCTATTATTCAAATATTTTTTTTAATTTCATGAAGAAATTTTTATTAAAAGATTTTATTTATTTGAGAGAGAGAGTAGAGAGAGAGCAATTGCACACAAGCAGGGGTGAGGGTAGGGGGACAGAGGGAGATGCATACTCCCTGCTGAGCAGGAAGCCCTATGCAGGACTCATCCCAGGACCCTGAGCCAACCGACTGAGACACCCAGGCACCCCAACGAAGAAATTTTTATTTCAAAATCTCTGCTTGAATCTCTTTAAATGTAATATATTCTCACATTGTTATTTTAAAGTCCTGATCTCCTTTTCTCTTTATAGTAGTGGTCATTTCCTTCAAATGTTGAGTAATCCCTGTTTGTTCGTTTTTGTGTTTGGTATCTCTGCATTTGCCTTTTCTGTTCAAGGTCAGTCTTTGGTGATTGTGTGGGAGAGGCCAGATGTGCTGTTGGGAAGCTTTGCAGTGTGCCTCAGCTTCCCTCTGAGTTCAGCAGTTCCTGTCCTCTCTGGAACATTGCCCTGCCTCCCGGGGCCACATTGCCCACGCTCCACTTTTGGTTATGGGCAAACACAATTGCTGTCCACTGCTTACTACAAATTAGAGAGGGGAGATGTATTGACTAGGCTTACTCTGACCATTTCTCCCCCATTAGCAACTGCTCTGAGGAATGCTTAAAAACCACCTCTTTTATCCTGTGGCCTGGCTCCCCTGTCATTTTCCCATCACAGTATACTTTTGCTTATGCTTGCGTTTTCCTTTATTTGTATCTCTAGAGATGTGATCCTGCCCACCTTCTATCTTTCCAGAATTCTTTAACATTTCTAGACTGTAGGTGGCATTGCTTTTTTTTTTTTAATTATGTTATGTTAGTCACCATACAGTACATCATTAGTTTTGGATGTAGTGCTCTATGATTCATTGTTTGTGTATAACACCCAGTGCTCTGTGCAATATGTGCCCTCCTTAATACCCATCACCGGGCATTGCTTTTTTGTTTTCATACCTTTGTTTGTATTTTACTCCTTATTAAAAAATTTTTTTGGCATTTCATAGGTTTTCAGATGGAAAGGAAAATAAATGTGTCCTCAGACAACTATCTTACTTCAATTGCTTTCTCTTATTTTTTACATAATTTTAAAAAATTCTACCCTGTTTCTGCCAAATTGTGTGGAAAGGAGAAATGTTTCATAGAGCATGTGTTGAAATGTTTAAGTTACATTAGAAAAGGATCGGGGCAGGGGGTAAGGGAGGGAACTAATATTCATGAGCTCCTACTCACCAGGCTGTGTCGTTAGTCGCATGACAGCCAGTCTCACATGGGATACTCTGCTCAATATTGATAAATAGTGACATAAATCACACACACACACACACACAAACACACACACACTACTATGGACACCTATGGAATGCTCTTTTCTACCAGGGAATCAGAGAAACTCTGTGTGCTTTGTTACAGAGAAACCTGAAGCAAATTCTCTACTTCCCAGAAGACTAATTGCTATACATAGATGATCCAAACCAGCACCATTCCCAGCGCCCTTAGCAACCAGAGTCTAAAGAAATTACTGAAGCAGTTAATAAAAATGCAAATCTGGTAAGATTATTTAAAGTGTGAGATATTTAAAAAGCTGATTAAGTTGGCCTTCTAGACAAGGAACACCTTGCTAAAAGTTAATTGGCTCACGCCAAATAATATTTCAAATTTTGGAATAAAATTAGGTATATAAATTTATTTGTATTCTTTTTAAAAAAAAATTTATTTGACAGAGAGAGCCATAGCGAGAGAGGGAACACAAGCAGGAGGAGTGGGAGAGGGAAAAGCAGGCTTCCGAAGCCTGGGTGCGGGGCTCTATCCCAGGACCCTGGGATCATGACCTGAACCGAAGGCAGACGCTTAATCGACTGAGCCACCCAGGTGCCCCAAAATTTATTTGTATTCTTATAAACTTTTATTCCATAACTTAATCAGATGATGGAATTAATCTTTATGTTGTGAATTTTTATTTCTATTTAACCTGAAGTGATAGCCAAAATTTTATGATGGGATTAATCTTTACATTGTTATTTTTATTTCTAAATATTTAACCTGAGGCAACAAACAAAATTTAAAATGTTGCCATGATATCTGCCAATGAATGAGAGATAATGGCAGATTTCTCATAGTAGTAGTATTCCTTTATAGGATTTGAAAGTACAATTGAAGCTTCCTACTGATTATAAAAGGCCTGTAGGTTACAACTTTACTTGATATGCACTTAACCAATTTATATGTAGATCATTTGAGACTAGGGCAGTAAGAATACAAAAGAAAGCTCTTTTTTCTTTAGCACCTCTGCTATTTATCTTAACTTTATTATATATGGAATGTTTTTAGTCCAAGGGTATTTTAAATTATTTAAATTTTAAAACATTTTAAAGTATTTAAAATATGAAAACATTTTATCAAATTTCTCCTAAGTAGCTAACACTAATAATGTCTGTAGTTCAAAGTCTGTCCTTAGTATTTAGAGATACTGTTTACTGTTTCAAGGATGCATTAACTTAGCCTGTGAAGAGAAAGTTTTTAGGATCCCACGTCTTAAGCTTCTTAGCGAATTCTGGACAACAATAGCTTAAACAATTTGAATTGAATTAGCTGTAAAATAAAGTTTTTATTTTATCCAGTGCACGATGGGAAGTAGATCAGATTAAAACTAAATAACATCAAATGTAAACTGAGAGCCTACGTTCCTTTCAGTTGAAACCCAAACTGGTATTTCAGATATATAATTAGTATTAAAACTTTACTAATTTCTTACATGGGAAAACTTGACTCATCTAACATCTGAATCTATGCATTATCCTTTAAAAATATGAAAGTTACAAGATAGTAGAAATTATGCTTACCTTCATTCATAGAAATTGACATCCTGTTTCTGATGTTACACAAGTATAAATGTCCAAGTAAAGAACTGTTCTTTTCCTGACAGAGTCAATAGGTTGCACCCACTTTTATAGTTCCATATAATTATACAAAGGGTGGTTCATTCTAAGAGTCAATATTATGCCTTTTTATTAGACTATCTTATATAAATGATGGGTAAACACTAAGATTGAAGAATTTCAGCTTTAAAATTTGATTATTAGCTACTGAAAAAAAAATCACCTAATTATTGCTTGTAGGTTTATCTCACCTGCCATGACCCCTTCATAATGCAGTACCACAAATCAAAATAGTTAACAATGGTAGGCTTAGGAGAATTATCCAGCTTTTTTAGAAAACTAATTACCATCTTCCTACTGAATAAAAGATTTTAAGAAAAGTAAAAGGATCGTAGCATTATCACCTGTTAAAATCTGCTACATACCAGTAAATTGGGGATAAAACTGGCCTATCCAAGGAGAATTATCTAAAATAAAATATGATAGATGCCTCATACCATAAGCATACATCTGTGTCTATCATAGATACGATTTGAAGAAAAATGCATTTCTAAAGAGGGTAACTATGAAGTTACCTTATGAAAGCTGTAATATTTAAAAATTAAGTTAACTTTGCACATCAACTATGACAGCTTGATTAAAGATGTCCCATCTGGGGCGCCTGGGTGGCTCAGTCAGTTAAGCATCTACGTTCGGCTCAGGTCATGATCTCAGGGTCCTGGGATCGAGCCCTACATTGGGCTCCCTGCTCAGTGGGGAGCCTGCTTCTTCCTCTGCCTGCAGCTCCCCCTGCTTGTGCTCATGCGCTCTCTCTGTCAAATAAATAAATAAAGTCTTAAAAAAAAAAAAAAGTCCCGTCTGATGTATTCTGTTTTCTGTCCCGAAAGCATTTTTATTCACTCATGTAATTATTATTTAGAAACACTGATTGAGTAGTAAGTATAATAGGTAGTGTATTAGGCTTTCCCTGAGTGCTGCCCACTTAGACAAGTAGATGTTTTCGCTAAAGTATACAAAGTGTATTAGCATAAACTACCTGTGGTAATAAAAGTTGGTACTTTAATCATACAAAGTCCAAGATAGGTATTCCTAATCAGCCAGAAACTTTTCTCCAAGTGATAGTTCAGAAACCAAGGATAGTGACTCATATATCTCATATAGGGACTCTGCCACCTTCATCTCAGGGCTTCCCATGTTGCCTTGTTTATTTGTATCCAGCCATGGAAGACAAAAAAAGCATGGAGCAGCTCCAGGGGTATTGTTTTGGGCTAGGTCCTTTGTGGTTACATGACTGTAATAACTGCAAAGGAGGCTGGGAAAGGTGGTGCTGAGGAGGAAGAGGGAGTTTATTTCTTGATAGTCCCTCCTGCAGGTGCTCTGGGACTGCAGCTTGGTGGAAGGTTGGTCAAAGATGGCTCTCTGAAGGAAGCAAAACCCATCTGATTTGATGAGTAGCAGCTAACCAGGAGAAAATTGGAGTGGTGAAGGAAGAGGCATGTGAGCAAGATCATTGTAGATAAAAGGAAGAGCCATGTGCAAATCATAGGCATGAGAGAAGATGGTAAAATTAAGGCATTTCAAGAACATGGGTTCCTGTGAAGGAATAGAAGGAAAACAGCATGAGGGGCCATGGATGGTTTTTGTAGTATGGTTGTCCTCTTTGTAGGGTGTAAAACTCCACACATCTTTTTGTGTGTCTCTCTAACAATATTGTAGGGATAAAGCAAGCAGGATAAGAGTAGAAAAAGTAAAATCAGTAAAGATGGCATAGTGGCCATAAAGTTGAGAAGGAAGAAGTCCTGAGTCATGGCAATGGAAATAACGAGGGGGCAGGATTTATTAGACATCTGGGACATAGACACTACAGACATTGGAGGACAATTTAAGGGTGAGATGAGTGAAAGTAGAGTGTAAAATGGCTTCAGGGTTTCTGGTTTCCTTGAAATGGAGACAGAGGAAGGAAAAAGTGAGAAGTGTTCAGAGAGGAGAGAGAAAAAAAATCCTGCCATCCAGAAGGCCATGAGATCAGAGATTTTAAAATGTTCGAAAAGGGGGCACCTGGGTGGCTCAGTTGTTAAGCGTCTGCCTTCGGCTCAGGTTATGATCCCAGGGTCCTGGGATCGAGCCCTGCATCGGCCTCCCTACTCCGCAGGAAGCCTGCTTCTCCCTCTCCCACTCCCCCTGCTTATGTTCGCTCTCTCGCTGTCTCTCTCTCTCTCTGTCAAATAAATAAAGCCTTTTAAAAAATGTTAGAAAAGTTTAATTTTGCAAAATCTGGAAATGGTAAAATGAGAATCAAAGGGTAATTTTTCAATGTGGAAACTAGAATCTCACTAGTGACCTTGCTAACAGCAATATGAACATTTAAATTTATTGGTTAATACAAAGCATTTTAATAACTTTGGAAATAACATCACATTTGTTATAAATAATAGCACAGCTTAGTTTAGTGTTTAAGTGATTCAGTTATAGATAGGAAGGGGTTTTGATGTTTGTCACAATGATATTGGACAAATTTTAAAATGAATGATTATGCTTTGAACATAAAAAAGATGATTTCTATACAGAATTACTGGAGTTCCAACCCTGGCATGTCTCCGTATGGCAGACTTTCATCTCTGCTTAAATTTGTTGGGAAATATGATGATAATGCATGTGAATATTATTACTAAAATGTCATGCTAAGTGTTGTAACTTACAATAATTTTTTTAAGTTCAATATAAAAATGATAGAAGATCATGCTGTTAGCAAGAATGATGACTTCTGGAACTTATGACAACAAAATTTCAAGGTATGCAGAATCAAAAATTTTTTTCAAATCCTTATAGCCAATAATATGCTTTAGTTATTTATTATCAAAGATAAACATTTTAACAACAGACATTTCAATGCAATACCAAATCTCTGAAGGATAAAAAAAAAACAGCTTATAGAAATTAGCAAAACTGGAATTGGTAGAATGGAAAATCTCTCAAAACTGAAAATGCAATACTGCATTATCTGAAATGACAAAGTCTCAAAGAAATAAAAGTGTGGAATTGACCTATAAAATGTATTTGATTATACAATCACATACTCTTAAAAACTGAAATGGAGCACCCTTTTCTCTGTATATTCCATGCGAAGCTCAAAAACTTAAGTGGTGAATGACCTGCATTTATTTTAAACTTAATGAGTTCTTACAAAAAAAAAATAAGTAACCTGCCTTTTACATTTGGTTATTTTTGGTTTTGTTTCTCTGTGGACTCACCAGGGATGAAGGAAATGCAGTAATTCCATAGTGGAAAGTAAAACAGCTATGGACTAATACAGAGGACACTACAAATGTTGGTTGTCATCTCAGTAGGAAATCAGCAAACCCATGCCCAAAGTACCATCTACTCACACAAGATTCCACAAATGCTCTGCTAAACCAATCTTTTCCAGGCCAAGAGACCAAAAGTTCGTGCAATGACATGGAATTTGAAGTAAGAAAACCAAGGTCTGAGTCCCGGCTGGCCATCTGGCAATTTTGTGACCTTAGGTTGGTCGTGTAATTTCTCTGAATTTCTCATCTCTTATGCACAAAATGGAAACAGTAAAACCAGCCTCCCTAGGGTTGTTACAAGCAAATTAGACAGTGTATGAGAAAATGTTGATTAAACTTTTAAGTGCAGCATAATCATCTGGGGTTTATGAGCACCATTACAAAATACTTATTTATTATGCTGATGATCAGTAATAGGAGAACGCATTAGGAGCACAATGCAAGACAAAACATTTATGAGCCATTCAGGTGGAGAAACATTAAATCTTGGACTTTTTCTAAAGTCAAAGGTCCTTCTTTGTGGTTCTTGGGAATAAGATGAGCCTTTGGGGAAATGGCTATAGAGTGATTCTTTAATTGAGTCATTGTAATAAAAGGGAAATAATGCTTTATGCTTCTTTATTCCAGAGTCAGCAAGATACTTACAGTAATTACTGGACACTGTTTACTAAATTGATAGTAACATTTATTAATGAATACAGTGAGCCAGGTTTTGTACTTATTTAAGTGCGTCACATTTATTACCTCAGTGAATTCTCATGACAACTTACGAAGTAGGTCCTTTATTTTGTCCATTTTACAAATCAGGCAATAAAGTCATGGAATGGTGGAGTGACTTTCCCAAGTCGATGTATATGGCTTTTAAGGACTGCCACAGATAGAGATTCTGTAGCATCTTTGGTTGTCAGTTCTAACATTTAATGATCTCTATGCATCACCAAGTCTCAAATACTCTCTCTATTGCTCTACTCATGGAAGTTATTTTTATCTGTAAACAATGAGACCTGATAGTCTGATTCATCCTAACTGTGCTCAATAAATGCTTCCAGGCAGATTACCTGACCAAGAGGAAATCCTTCCAGATATAAATTTCCTGTGTTGTGGTTAAAGAAAAACAAAATACAATTGCTTACTTGCTCAGTAAGATACAAAATTAATCCAAATTAGGGGTCTGCATTGGACAAATCATTTGTCACCCTCATTGAGAGATTCCAAGCACAGATCAAAGGAAGATAACTACTTAATATCTAATAAAGGCCAAATGGAGAGCCAGGGTGAAAATTATTAGCCTCGTTCTTTAAAAGTTGCTTCCCTACTATTGAAAACATCAAGAGAAATATCACAGTTTTGTTTTATAGCTAACAACATTTAAAATAAATCTTAGTGCATAAATTGAAATAGAATATTATGGTCAAACATTAATCTCCCATTTTAAATGAGACATTTATTTTATTAACATTTACTGAAGACCCTCTGGACTAGATGCTGGAGATAAGAAAGAAAGGAAAAGAAAAAAGAAAAAACACAAGACATGGTTTCTGGCCTAAAGGCCTTCTCCTGGGAGGAAAAGCACATACGTGTGTTTGCAGGAGTCAAGAGATGGTGGCAAAGGCATTTCAGGGAGAAGAGACAGCATGGACAAAGGCTTGATGGACTGGAAGTCTGATGTAAGTTTTTCAGTGTTCTCAGAACATAAAATTGATAGGTGAGGGGCTGCTGCATCAGAAGGTAGAAACGAGATTGCTAAGGGCTTTCTTATCCTGTAGATTGTAAGAAACACCAAAAAAAAAAGTGGGACAACATTCAGTTTGCTACTTAGAAATTATCAGTCTGGTGCTTGTCTGAAGAATAATTTGAAGGCACAAAACTTAAAGACAGGGGGACCAGTTAGGAAGCCCTAACAGGCAGGTGATGATAAGAGTCTGGTTGGGGGGCAGTAGAAATTCAAATAGAGAGCCGAGTGGATAGACAAGATTTATAGGAGACAGAAACAGCAAAAATTCTAAGCAGTTGAATGTGGGTAGAGGAAAGGGGATTTTTTTTTTCTTATTAATCCATTTCTGGGTGATGAGTGGTATCATTCATCTAAAGATCAAGAGAGAGGTCTGAACTCAAGGGACAGTTTAGATCATCAGAGTAAAGGAAATCAAACAAAATGAATAGATAGAGAACAAAGATTACAAGCCAGACTAGTATCATAAATGAGCGAGGATTGGTGGAGAAAATAAAAGTACTGTGAAAATAACATAAATGAGAGTGGCAAATGTGGGTAACTACATCCTGTCTAAAGTTTTGCTACTCAAAAATGTGGTTCATAGACTGTCAATATTAACATTACCTGAAAGCGTGTTAGAAATGCAGAATCCCAGACCCAACCCCAGAGCTACTATACCCTGATATTCATTTTAACTAGATTCCCAATGGATACTCAGGCATACTGAAGTCTGGGAAGCCCTGATTTAAAAGGTCCAATTGTTTTTTCTGCTCTAATTGTTTTGATGTAAGAATATGAGCCTGGTATTATCAAGTCTGATTTTTCAAGAGACAATTTCCCAATTTTAAGAGATGGTAGCTGTGTGGTCAAGGCCCAGAAGGAAGCAGAATTATGCCAGATGATTCAAATGTAGAGAAATAAAAGGCCTTCTTATAGAGGTGGGTTGGGATGAAGAAACCAACAATGGCTGGTGAGGCTTCCACTAGTTAGCAAGAATGCCCTGGGAAGCATGATAGCCTGCTGAGGCAGAAGGAAAAGAACTAGAGCTTCCAGAGCCCACTGGGACCCAGAGTACTAGAGGAGGACCTGCTGGCAGGAACAAGGCCACCACCAGAGAGACAGCATTGAAAGAGGAAGGAAGCAGGAAAGAACTACTTGACTTCTCTCTCCCGAGGTCCTTCAATGTTCTGCTGGTGTCTTTTGTCCACATCCATGAGCAAGCCTTAAAGGAGCCCACAGGAGTCACCTCCCAGGGCAACTGAGAAGAACAAGAACAGGTGGGGAAAGAAGAAAGACTATGCAAGCAAAACCAAAAACTTTTGGGGCCATATCTAGAATAAAGAGAGTGGAGAGCCAAGACTGATGTCCTGGGGAATGCCACCTGCACCCCACCATGTAAGTGTGATGCATTGCCCCTTTAAGTAGTGCCACTGAGTTAGAGGAAAGAATGTGGTACAAAGTAATAGCTTGGGCTAAAAAGGAGCCCCTAAAACCATCCAAGAATCTCCACAAGAAGGGGATCATCCTCTCTCTTGTCTTATTCTCCTGTTGCTTCCCAGTGCTGTCTTCCTTCCACTTTTTCTCCTGCACCCTGCACTTCCAGAGTAATATTTTTTTCTCTTGGGTGAGCATCCTTTAATAAGGATCCCAGTCCATTTCAGGGAAATAATCTAATCCAATTCCATCCATCTGTTCAAAGAGTGAAAATCTCCTCTTGTGGAACATGTTCCCACAAGATGCTGGCCAACATGGCCAACCAGAGGTACAAAGGGTGCACTGCACACCACAGGCTTTGATGCCCTGTTTGAACAGCTAATTTTCCTTCTGCACAGATGTTAATCTGTTATGGTCATGTGTTTATATTGCCAAATGTCTGATTTTCTGTAAAGTTGCCATATCACTGTCTTACAGTACTGTTGCCTATTCACAAGGGTTTAAGGCATATGAAAAATTTAAAACATTAGGAAAACTATCTTAGCAAGTGAAATAAATATTTGGGGAGAAGATAAACTCAGATGTATTTGTTCCAGAATAGTAACTGCTATATACACTCCATCTTCATTTGTTGATTTTTCCTTCAGTGGACTTTGGGCTATCTTTTAAGGTTCTTGGATACATTTCCCAGTGTTCTTTTATTTTGATTTCATGGAAATAACTTGTTCTGGGGTACAAACGTGAAATATCAGAGGTTCCTATGCTTGTAATTATTTTTGCATAGTGGTGACAAACTTGCATTCATCTACTAGCATTTCTTTCTACTGGTTCTTGGTGGTGTTATTGTAGGACTGAAAATATCTGTTCAAATATTATCATTCCAATTTACTCATTTAGCTAGAGCAAGTTTGCATTCCAATGTGATCTTACTTATGAGCCCACCGTTAAAATACATATAGGTATTATGTTTGTGCAGTAAAAATATTAAATAAGTTTTATATCTTTTCATATTGATTTCAAATGACCTATATTTGGCATATAAGACCTACATTTGGCATCTCATAAGTGAATTCGGTGAAGACTTTTGTTCACAATGGTGCATGGCAAACAGCCCAGGATAGATGTTGTTCCTTGCCTACCTGATGTCCATTCTAATTTTTTTTCTTTGAAAATACTGAGTTTTGCTCAATGAATCTCAAGGACTAAGCCATAATATGTCTAAACTGATCATGGTAGTCTAGGTATGAACACCTAGAACTTGAGACATGAGGAGGTTGGCTGGGGAGCAGTGGGCTTTTGAGAATAATTTTTCTCCTTGATTATAGGAGAGAATCATATGATGAAAAGCCCTTTTCTTCCTACTTACCTCCTTCCTTCAGCTTTGGACATTGTCATGTAAGGATTTAATGCCATGGTCTGCAGCAACCATTTTGTAGCATGAGGCAAACTGCTTGAATGGAAGATGGCATGTAAGGATGACAGAAGAATGAACAGATTCTACATCTGTGACACAGTCATGGAGCTATGGAACCATTCCTGGAACCCCTTTTCCCTGTGCTTTTGGTTAATAAAACAATAAAGGCTTTCTTTTACTTGCATTTAAAAACAGTCCTTCAAATGCATATAATTATACAAGGCCTCTCCCAATTTCTCATTGAAATGCTAATGGTGACATAGAAAAATTACTAGTAACTCATTCTAAGAACAAAACAGCAACAACAAAAAGTCCTTATCATTACTCTTTTCCCTTTATTAAATATGGCACAAATTTGGGAGATGTCTCTTGGGTGCTCGAAAAAGAAACCAATCAAAATCAAGCAGAGATTAGCCTCCAAAATTTTGGCTTTATTTTTTATTGTGGGAAGGAGGACTTATTACTCATATTTTTTTTTAAAGATTTTATTTATTTATTTGACAGAGAGCACAAGTAAGCAGAGAGGCCGATAGAGGGAGAAGCAGGCTCCCCGCTGAGCAGGGAGTTCGACGTAGGGCTCAATCCCAGCACCATGGGATCATGACCTGAGCCAAAGGCAGATGCTTAACCAACTGAGCCACCCAGGCATCCCATTACCCATATTTTCAAGAACAAAATAAACTAGGGGCACCTGGGTGGCTCAGTCGGTTAAGTGTCTGCCTTTGGCTGGGGTCATGATCCCGGGGTCCTAGGATGAAGCCCCACATCGAGCCCCCTGCTCAGTGGGGAGTCTGCTTCTCTCTCCCTCTGTGCCCCCTTCCCAATTGTGCTCTCTCTCTTTCTCTCAAATAAATAAAGTCTTTAAAAAAAAAAAAAGAACAAAAACTAGCAGGAGTTTTCTCTATGTTCTATTGCTGAAGCCAGTTACAGTGAGGGAAAAATCAATATTGATAGCTTTGCCAATGTACTCCTCTGCTTTGTCACCATAAAATTTCTTAATCGAAAGATTACCTAGGAAAGCACCATTATATTTCAAGGGCTTAGGCCAGCTTTTTCAATGATGACTCAGGCTCCTAAC
Organism: Zalophus californianus; assembly: GCF_009762305.2. Classification (NCBI taxonomy): domain Eukaryota; kingdom Metazoa; phylum Chordata; class Mammalia; order Carnivora; family Otariidae; genus Zalophus; species Zalophus californianus. Next base: position 131,235,623 of record NC_045598.1, read on the forward strand.
ATCAAGATATGTTGAGTAAAATTAGGTCATGATAATATAAATTCCTTTTACCATCATGAAAGAGTATCATTGGTTTAAACATCCTGTGCTCAAGAAACATTATAATTCCTTTGTATAAATATCCAAACCACAGTGATAAACATGGCCAGAGTATTACTGTATCACTTGAATCCACAAAGTTATAATTTGCTACAGAAAACTAAATTTCCATTTTCTGCCACTTGAATTCTTATGAACCTTCTTACAATTTTACATTCAAATGTTGATTTTTAAAAAGCAATTGTGTCAAATATATTTGCTCATATGCATCATTCCAAAAATAGAATGTATAAAAAAACCACTTAAGAAAACTAGAAAACTCTAGCATAGAGATCCATAGGAAAGAGAGGCATTTTAAACATAGAGTTTAAATGTGTGTGTGTGTGTGTGTGTGTATACACATACATAATGTTTAGGGAATATTTCACAAATTGAACCTGTGTCACTGGCACCCAGGTGAAGAAACAAAATATTACCAGAACCTCAGAAGACCCCACTTGTGCCCCTTTTAGTAATCTACTTTAACCACCATACTGGCTTATCACATCATTATCTTTGCCTAATTATGTAATTTATGTAAATTAAACACTCCTTCATGGCTTGGTTTTTCTTTTTTTTTTCTTTTTTTTTCTTTTTTTTTTTTTTAAAGATTTTATTTATCCGACAGTGAGAGACACAGTGAGAGAGGGAACACAAGCAGGGGGAGTGGGAGAGGGAGAAGCAGGCTTCCCGCAGAGCAGGGAGCCCGATGCGGGGCTCGATCCCAGGACCCTGGGATCATGACCTGAGCCGAAGGCAGACGCTTAACGACTGAGCCACCCAGGCGCCCCATGGCTTGGTTTTTCATTCAATATTAGGCTGAGATATTTTGGAATTGTTTCATGCAGCTGTAAATCATTCATTCTCATTGCTGCATATATTCCAATGTGTGAATATACTACTATTCACTAATCCATTCAATTTCACATTTGAAATTTTCAGGATTTTGCTATTAAAAATAGTATCACTGTGAAAATTCTCTTTCATGTCCTTTGGCAAATATATGTTCCTGGTTTTTTTGTTGAGTGTATATGTAGAATTATTGGGTCGTAGGGTATGTGTCTGTTCAGTTGTAGTAGATGCCCCTGTTTTGCAAAGCAGTTATACCAATTTATATTCACACCTGTGTTGTGTAAGTGTTCCAATTTATCCACATCTTTGCCAACACCCAATATTTTCCATCTTTTTCATTTCTCATCTCTGGCAGGAGTATTGTGGTATCATGTGGTTTAAATGTGCAATTCCTTAATAACAATGAAATTGAACATTTTATTATAAGTTTACTAGCTATTTGACTATCCACTTTTGTAATGTATATGTTGAAGTGTTTTTTCAATAGCTTTGGGACATATATGTTTTTCTTACTGATTGGTAAGAGTTCTTAATATGTCCTAGATAAAAGTCCTTTTTTTAAGGTGTATATAAGAGAGTATCTTCTCCCACTCTGTGAATTGTCCTTAGACTATTTCAGTAGTGTCTTTTGATATACAGAAGTCTTAATTTTAACATAGTCAACTTTGCCAACTTTTCCTTTTATCTTTAGTGTTTTTTGTATATTATTTTAAACAATCTGCATACTCCAAGTCATATAATGGCATCTTAAATTTCTTTCCAAAAGCTTTGATATTGTATCTGTCACATAAAGATCTACAATTTATATAGAATTAATATATGTGGTGTGAGATTTTTATATGTGGTGTGGTGTGAGTCAAAGTACACTTGTCTCTCATATGAACATCTCATTGATCCAGCACCATTATTAAAAAGCTGTTTTGCCTATTGTACTCCTAGGTCATTTTGTCATAATGTAGGTATCTAGATAAATGTAGGTTTGTTTCTGGCGTGTCTATTTAGTCCTTCTGTTCAGTTTGTGTACTTTTGCCCTAGTGAAAAAGTCTTGGTCTGTCTGGTGACTAGCTATGTAGGAGCCTACAAAAGTCACCCCATTAAAACAAAAGATACTTTGATCACCCAGGAAATTCCAGAGGATTTAGGAGCTCTAGGTCAGGAATCAGGACAAAGACCAAATACTAGAATAAAAGATGTTCTTTTTTTATTAACATATAATGTATTATTTGTTTCAGGGGTACAGGTCTGTGATTCATCAGTCTCACACAATTCACAGAGCTCACTGTAGCACATACCCTCCCCAATGTCCATCACCCTGCCACCCCATCCCTCCCACCCCCCTCTGCTCCAGCAACCCTCAGTTTGTTTCTTGAGATTAAGAGTCCCTTCTGGTTTGTCTCCCTCTCCGGTTTCATCTTGTTTTATTTTTCCCTCCCTTCCCCTATGATCCTCTGCTTATTTTTCAAATTCTTCATATTAGTGAGACCATATGGTACTTTCTTTCTCTGATTGACTTATTTCGCTTAGCATAATACCCTCTAGTTCTATCCACGTTGTTGCAAATGGCAAGATTTCATTCCTTTTCATGGCTGCATAATATTCTATTGTGTATATGTATATATGTGTGTGTGTGTGTGTGTGTATATATATATATATATATATACCACATCTTCTTTATCCATTCATCTGTTGATGGACAGCTAGGCTTTTTCCATAGTTTGGCTATTGTGGACATTGCTGCTATAAACATTGGGATGCACCTACCCCTTCAGATCCCTACATTTGTATCTTTGGGGTAAATACCCAGTAGTGCAACTGCTGGGTCATAGGGTAGCTCTATTTTCAACTTTTTGAGGAACTTCCGTACTATTTTCCAGAGTGGCTGCACCAGCTTGCATTCCCACCAACAGCATAGAAGGGTTCTCCTTTCTCTGCATCGTCGCCAACATCTGTCGTTTCCTAACTTGTTAATTTTAGCCATTCTAACTGGTGTGAGGTGGTATCTCATTGAGGTTTTGATTTCTATTTCCCTGATGCCGAGTGATATTGAACACTTTTTAATGTGTCTGTTGGCCATTTGGATGTCTTCTTTGCAGAAATACCTGTTCATGTCTTCTGCCCATTTCTTGATTGGATTATTTGTTCTTTGGGTGTTGAGTTTAATAAGTTCTTTATAGATTTTGGATACTAGCCCTTTATCTGATCCCATATCTGATATGTCATTTGCAAATATCTTCTCCCATAGAATAAAAGATGTTCTTATCATCCGTATCCCTCAGGAAATTATAAGAATTTTAGGAGCTCTATATTAGGGACCAGTGACAAAAACCAAAATATATATTTCTTATTATGCCACACATCCACTTAAACTTAGAAGTAACTATTTCATACCAAAGCCTATATCATAATGAATTTCAGCTGGGCTAGTACTTTTTTGGTTTTGGAATTTTACTTACAATTTATTATTTCATAACTGTTAATAAAGCTTTTAAGTCTTAATAATAGGGATATATTATCATGAGTTCTTTCCCACAGAGAATTCTGGTGATCAGCGTTTTAGGTAAGAAAGACTGTAAGAAACAGACTCTTAACTATAGAGAGCAAACTGATGGTTACTGGAGGGGAGGTGGATTGGGGGGGTGGAAAGGTTAAATAGGTGATGGGCATTAAGGAGAGCACTTGTGATGAGCACCAACTGTTGTATGGAAGTGATGAATCACTAAATTTTATACCTGAAACTAATTATTGCACTATGTTAACTGGAATTTAAATAAAAACTTAAAAAAGAATATAATATATATATAAAATTATTAAAATATATATATGAAAAATAAATGCAATGCTATCCTATTGGTCTTTACAATTTATGGCAAATTGTAACGTCTTGGCAAACCAAAAGACTAAAAAAAACTCTAGTGTTCTTTGCTAATCTTCATTTAATTTTCATTTACTGTGTTAAATTCAGTCTTGATTCAAACTTCTGAGGGGGCGGAGCAAGATGGCGGAGGAGTAGGAGACCTGGATTTCGTCTGGTCTCAGGAATTCAGCTGGATACGGATCAAACCATTCTGAATATCTATGAACTCAACAGGAGATCAAAGAGAAGAATACCAACAACTCTCTGAACAGAAAGGCGACCACTTACTGGAAGGTAGGACGGGCGGAGAAGTGAATCCGAGGTGATATTCGGGAGGATAGACGGCGGGGGAGGGGGCCTCCGTCGGCCGCTTCTGGCAAGTGATAGAGCCGCGGAGCACAAAATCGGAACTTTTAGAAGTCGGATCCGCTGAGGGACGTCGCTCCAGTGCCTAAGCGGGGGGTGGAACCCTCGTGGGACAGTGTGGTCTCAGGCCCCTCAGAGTCACAGAAAGACTGGGGGTGCCTGAGTGCGGCAGAGCTCCCAGGTATCGGAGCGGGGAAGCCGGCTGCAGAGACGGAGCCGAGGCGCGGGCTCTCAGCTCGGGGTGGCCATAAACTGTGATCGGCAACACAGTCGGGCCACTGCTTCTCCAGCAGGAACCCAACAAACGGCAGATCCAGGGAGACTCCCCTTCCTCCCCTGGGAGGAGCAGCGTGGAAGCGCACCGCAGGGAACTGCTGGGTTTGGAGACTCCACACCGAGTCAGGTACCAGAGATAGAAACGCTTGGTCACAGGCCGGGTGAGCATGGAGTGTGGCCGGAGACCAGGGACATGGGAGTGACTGACGGCTTTTCTCTGGGGGCACACTGAGGAGCAGGGCCCCGAGTTCTCGGCTCCTCCTGGCGGAGATTGGGAGGCCACCATTTTCACTCTCGTCCTCCAACGCTGTACGGAAAGCTTGCAGGGAACAAAAGCTCCCAAGAGCAAACCCGAGCAGATTGCTTAGCCCAGACCGACAAGGGGGGCGCAATTCTGCATCCGGCAAAGATATTTGGGAACCAAGGCAACAGGCCCTTACCCCAGAAGACCAGCACGAACAGCAAGCTAAGACCAAGTTTACCAATCAAGGAGAACAGGAGAACTCCAGCGTTAGGGGAATATTGCACATAGAATTCATAGCTTTTTTACCGTGATTCTTTAGTTTTTCAAACTTAATTTAACTGGTTTTTTTTTATTTTTCTTTTTCCCTTTTCAACCAACATCTTATCAATCCCTTTTTAAAAAAAAAGTTTTTATTTTTCAAATTTAGAGTCATATTCTATCCCTTCAGAGTAGTACCCATATTTTTGGCATATATATATATAGGTTCTCTCTTTAAAATTTTGAGATACACTTTCTTCTAACAGATCAAAATATACCCTAAATCACTAGTGTATGGCTTTGTTCTAGTCTCCTGCCTGATCACATTCTCTCCCTTTTTTTTTTTTAATCTTTTTTTTTCAAACAACTTCTTATCAATTCCTTCTATAAAATCTTTTATAATTTTCATCTTTACAGTCATCTTCCATCCCTTCATTATATCAACCCTTATTTTGTACATATATAAGTCTTTCTTTCTTTTAAATTTTAAGAGGCACTAACAGACCAAAATACACCCAAAATCTAGTGTGTGGCACTGATCTATGCACTAGCCTGATCATATTTGATCATATTCTGTTTCTTTTTGTTTTGTCCTGTTTTTGTTTTTATCTTTTTCTTCTTCTTTTTTTTCTCTTTCTTGTTTCTTTCTTTCCCTTTCTTTACCCCTGGTTTCAGGTCTTTTCTGATTTGTTTAGAGTATATTTGCTGTGGACATTATTAACCTGTTACCATTTTGTTCTCTCATTCATCTAGTCTCTGGACAAAATGACAAGATGAAAAAAATCACCTCAGCAAAAAGAACAAGAGGTAGTACTGTCTGCCAGGGACCTACTCAATACAGACATTAGTACGATGTCGGACCTAGAGTTCAGAATCATGATTTTAAAGATCCTAGCTGGGCTTGGAAAAAGCATGGAAGTTATTAGAGACACCCTTCCTGGAGAAATAAACTAAAATCTAAACAAATCGAAATCAAAAAGGCTATTAATGAAGTGCAATAAAAAATGGGGGCACTAACTGCTAGGTTAAATGAGGCAGAAGAGAGAATCAGTGATATAGAGACCAAATGATGGAAAATGAAGCTGAGAGAAAGAGAGATAAACAACTACTGGATCACGAGGGAGGAATTCGAGAGATAAGCAATATGATAAGATGAAACAACATTAGAATAATTGGGATCCCAGAAGAAGAAGAAAGAGAGAGAGGGGCAGAAGGTATATTGGAGCAAATTATAGCAGAGAACTTCCCTAATGTGGGGAAGGAAACAGGCATCAAAATCCAGGAGGCAGAGAGAACCCCTCTCAAAATCAATAAAAATAGGTCAACACCCCGACATCTAATAGTAAAACATACGAGTCTCAGAGACAAAGAGACAATCTTGAAAGCAGCTCGGGAGAAGAGATATGTAACCTACAATGGTAGAAACATTAGATTGGCAACAGACCTATCCACAGAGACCTGGCAGGCCAGAAAGGACTGGCATGATATCTTCAGAGCACTAAACGAGAAAAATATGCAGTCAAGAATACTATATCCAGCTAGGCTCTCATTGAAAATTGAAGGAGAGAGAAAAAGCTCCCAGGACAAACAAAAACTAAAGGAATTTGCAAACACAAAACCAGACCTAACAAGAAATATTGAAAGGGGTCCTCTAAGCAAAGAGAGAGCCTAAAAGCAGCATAGACCAGAAAGGAACACAGACAATATACAGTAACAGTCACCTTACAGGCAATACAATGGCACTAAACTCATATCTTTCAATAGTTACCCTGAATGTAAATGAGCTAAATGCCCCAATCAAAAACACAGGCTATCAGATTGGATTAAAAAACAAGACCCATCGATATGCTGTCTGCAAGAGACTCATTTTAGACCCAAAGACACCCCCACATTGAAAGTGAAGGGGTGGAAAACCATTTACCATGCTAATGGACACGAAAAGAAAGCTGGGGTGGCAATCCTTATATCAGACAAATTAGATTTTAAAACAAAGACTGTAATAAGAGATGAGGAAGGACACTATATCCTACTTAAAGGGTCTATCCACCAAGAAGATCTAACAATTGTAAATATCTATGCCCCGAACATGGGAGCAGCCAATTATATAAGGCAATTAATAACAAAAGCAAAGAAACACATTGACAACAATACAATAATAGTGGGGGACTTTAACACCCCCCTGACTGAAATGGACACATCATCTAAGCAAAAGATCAACAAGGAAATAAAGACTTTCAATGACACACTGGACCTAATGGACTTCACAGACATATTCAGATCATTCCATCCCAAAGCAATGGAATACACATTCTTCTCTAGTGCCCATGGAACATTCTCCAGAATAGATCACATCCTAGGTCACAAATCAGGTCTCAACCGCTACCAAAAGATTGGGATAATTCCCTGCATATCTTCAGACCACAATGCTTTGAAACTAGAACTCAATCACAAGAGGAAAGTCAGAAAGAACTCAAATCCATGGAGGCTAAAGAGCATCCTACTAAAGAATGAATGGGTCAACCAGGAAATTAAGAATTAAAAAAATTCATGGAGGGCGCCTGGGTGGCTCAGTTGGTTAAAAAAATTCATGGAAACCAATGAAAATGAAAACACAACTGTTCAAAATCTTTGGGATACAGCAAAGGCAGTCCTGAGAGGAAAGTATATAGCAATACAAGCCTTTCTCAAGAAACAAGAAAGGTCTCAAATACACAACCTAACCCTACACCTAAAGGAGCTAGAGAAAAAACAGCAAATAAAGCCTAACCCGGCAGGAGAAGAGAAATCATAAAGATCAGAGCAGAAATCAATGAACTAGAAACCAAAAGAACAGTAGAACAGATCAATGAAACTAGGAGCTGGTTCTCTGAAAGAATTAACAAGATTGATAAACCCCTGGCCAGACTTATCAAAAAGCAAAGAGAAATGACCCAAATCAACAAAATCATGAATGAAGGAGGAGAGATCACAACCAACACCAAAGACATACAAACAATTATAAGAACATATTATGAGCAACTCTATGCCAGCAAATTAGATAACCTGGAAGAAATGGCTACATTCCTAGAGATGTATCAACTACCAAAATTGAACCAGGAAGAAATAGAAAACCTAAACAGACCTATAACGACTCAGGAAATTGAAGCAGTCATCAAAAATCTCCCAACAAATAAAAGCCCAGGGCCAGATGGCTTCCCAGGGGAATTCTACCAAACTTTTAAAGAAGAATTAATACCTACTCTTCTGAAACTGTTCCAAAAAATAGAAATGGAAGGAAAACTTCCAAACTCATTTTATGAGGCCACCATTACCTTGATCCCAAAACCAGACAAAGACCCCATCAAAAAGGAGAATAACAGACCAATATCCTTGATGAACATGGATGCAAAAATTCTCACCAAAATACTAGCCAATAGGATCCAACAGTACATTAAAAGGATTATTCACCATGACCAAGTGGGATTTATCCCTGGGCTGCAAGGTTGGTTCAACATCTGCAAATCAATCAACGTGATACAATACATTAACAAAAGAAAGAACAAGAATCTTATGATCCTCTCAATAGATGCAGAAAAAGCATTTGACAAAGTCCGGCATCCTTTCTTGATCAAAACTCTTCAGAGTATAGGGATAGAGGGTACATACCTCAGTATCATAAAAGCCATCTATGAAAAACCTACAGTGAATATCATTCTCAATGGGGTAAAGCTGAGAGCTTTCCCCTTAACGTCAGGAATGCGGCAGGGATGTCCACTATCACCACTGCTATTCAACATAGTATTAGAAGTCCTAGACACAACAATCAGGCAACAAAAATCAAAGGCATCCAAATCGGCAAAGAGGAAGTCAAACTCTCACTCTTTGTAGATGATATGTTACTGTATGTGGAAAACACAAAAGACCACCCCAAAACTGCTAGAATTCATACAGGAATTCAGTAAAGTAGCAGGATATAAAATCAATGCACAGAAATCAGTGGCATTCCTATACACCAACAACAAGGCAGAAGAGAGACAAATCAAGGAGTCGATCCCATTTACAACTGCACCCAAAACCATAAGATACCTAGGAATAAATCTAACCAAAGAGGCAAAGGATCTGTACTCAGAAAACTATAAATTACTCATGAAAGAAATTGAAGAAGACACAAAGAAATGGAAAAACGTTCCATGCTCATGGATTGGAAGAACAAACATTGTGACGATGTCAGTGCTACCTAGAGCAATCTACACGTTCAATGCAATCCCCATCAAAATACCATCCACTTTTTTCAAAGAACTGGAACAAATAATCCTAAAATTTGTATGGAACCAGAAAAGACCCCCGAATAGCCAGAGGAATATTGAAAAAAAAAAAAAAGCAAAGCTGGTGGCATCACAATTCCGGACTTCCAGCTCTATTACAAAGCTGTCATCATCAAGACAGTATGGTACTGGCACAAAAACAGACACATAGATCAATGGAACAGAATAGAGAGCCCAGAAATGGACCCTCAACTCTATGGTCAACTCATCTTTGACAAAGCAGGAAAGACTGTCCAATGGCAAAAAGACAGTCTCTTCAACAAATGGTGTTGGGAAAATTGGACAGCCACATGCAGAAGAATGAAACTGGACCATTTCCTTACACCACACACAAAAATAGACTCCAAATGGTTGAAAGACCTAAACGTGAGACAGGAGTCCTTCAAAATCCTAAAGGAGAACACAGGCAGCAACCTCTTCGACCTCAGCCACAGCAACTTCTTCCTAGAAACATCGCCAAAGGCGAGGGAAGCAAGGGCAAAAATGAACTATTGGGATTTCATCAAGATAAAAAGCTTTTGCACAACAAAAGAAACAGTCCACAAAACCAAAAGACAACAGACAGAATGGGAGAAAATATTTGCAAATGACATATCAGATAAAGGGCTAGTATCCAAAATCTATAAAGAACTTTTCAAGCTCAACACCCAAAAAACAAATAATCCAATCAAGAAATGGGCAGAAGACATGAACAGACATTTTTCCAAAGAAGACATCCAAATGGCCAACAGACACATGAAAAAGTGCTCCACATCGCTCATCATCAGGGAAATCCAAATCAAAACCTCAGTGAGATACCACCTCACACCAGTCAGAATGACTAAAATTAACAAGTCAGGAAACGACAGATGTTGGCGGGGATGCGGAGAAAGGGGAACCCTCCTACACTGTTGGTGGGAATGCAAGCTGATGCAACCACTCTGGAAAACAGTATGGAGGTTCCTCAAAAAGTTGAAAATAGAGCTACCATATGACCCAGCAATTGCACTACTGGGTATTTACCCCAAAGATACAAATGTAGGGATCCAAAGGGGTACATGCACCCCAATGTTTATAGCAGCAATGTCCACAATAGCCAAACTGTGGAAAGAGCCAAGATGTCCATCGACAGATGAATGGATAAAGAAGATGTGGTATATATCCTCGATGGAATATTATGCAGCCATCAAAAGGAATGAGATCTTGCCATTTGCAATGATGTGGATGGAACTGGAGGGTGTTATGCTGAGTGAAATGAGTCAATCAGAGAAAGACATGTATCATATGACTTCACTGATAGGAGGAATTCTTAATCTCAGGAAACAAACTGAGTGTTGCTGGAGTGGTGGGGGTGGGAGGGATGGGGTGGCTGGGTAATAGACATTGGGGAGGGTATGTCCTATGGTGAGCCCTGTGAATTATGCAAGACTGTCGAATCACAGATGTGTACCTCTGAAACAATGCAACATATGTTAAGAAAAAAGAAAAAGAAGAAGATAGGAGGGGAAGAATGAAGGGGAGTAAGTCAGACGGGGAGACGAACCATGAGTGACGATGGACTCTGAAAAACAAACTGAGGGTTCTAGAGGGGAGGATGTGTTAGCCTGGTGATGGGTATTAAAGAGGGCACATTCTGCCTGGAGCACTGGGTGTTATGCACAAACAATGACTCATGGAACACTACATCAAAAACTATTGATGTAATATATGGTGATTAACATAACAATAAAAAGTTAAAAAAATAACACAAATTCTTTAGAACAGCAGATGTGAAATCAATCACAACACATAATTTAAATATACATCAGTGCCAGAAATTCACAGTGCTCCATTGTGAAGTTTCATCCATTAACTGTATCTTAAGCTTACAGTCCTGGACTCAGAATCAGTCTGTGGTCAAAGAATCTTTTCTTACAAAGTGGTTTTGACTTGAAATGGCCTATGACCCCAAATGGATGTATCCCACCGAAGAAGGTATATGGATGGCAAATAAGCACATGAAAAGCTGTTCAACATCATTAGTCATTAGTCAAATGCTAAGTAAATCCACAATGATATGCCACTACATCCACAAGAATGGATAAAATTTTAAAAGGCTGAAACTTTCATATATTCTTGATTTGGGAACTATTTGATGCTTACAACATCATGGACAAATCTCAAAATAATGCTAGGTGAGAGGAGCCAGACAATAAAGTGTACGTATTATATGGTTCCATTTATATAAAACTATTAAATGCAAACTAATCTACAGTAACAGGAGATGGGTTAATGGTTGCCTATGAACAAGGGTGGGGCAGTGAGGAGTGGGAAAGAGTAATTACAAAGGAACATGAGGACACCTTTGTGAAGGAGTTATATTCATTATCGAGGTGACAGTTTTACACAGATGTTAATAATGTTTATAATTTTAATCAAATAGGAAGTTTATGTCAATTAAAACTTGATAAAACTATAAAGAGATATGTTACACCATAATTATGATAAATCGACAGTTTATCTTCCATATCAATTTTTTTAAATACATGTCCCAACTGACTTACTGGTCCATGCAATTCCAAAACTAAAGAATCACTGTTTTGACCTTGAATAAAAAATAAATAACTTAGAATGGAAATATGTTAAATCTTTCAACTCAGCTCAAATTCCATAAATTTCACCCACAGCTTCCATCTCTCACCCCCTCACCTGTACCCAAGGCATAAAGAACCTCAGCTGCTTCTTCCCTGCTCTGGATCACACACCTGCCTGGCTTCTGTTCTGCCCCCTACCTAGGGTATCTAGGTATCTAGAGAGGATTTTGAGTAATGCATAGAATTGTCAAATCAATAAGGTAGTGAGCAAGTTAAAAGCAATGTGGCAAATGACAGTAAGTGTTGGGAGCAACAGGGAGAAGAGATGACTGTAGTGAATTCATTTGCTCACTACCTTTCCCTGGGTGTATGACTTCCTGGCTACCATGAGCATTTGACTTTGAATCCATGCTAATTGAGAAATCAACGTTTCTGGAAAGAATTAAGACATGTATAGATTAAAATAACAGCAAGAGAAGGCTTTTCAAAAGAGGAGAGAATATATGCCTTTTAAATTATTAGTTTGGGGTGTATAACTTATTGATTTGACAATTCTATGCATTACTCAGTGCTCGCCATGGTAAATGTAGTCACCATCTGTCACTGTAGAACACTGTTACAGTATTATTGACTATATTCTTTATGCTATACTTTTCATCTCTGTAACTTATTTATTTTGTAACTGGAAGTTTGTACCTCTCAATCCCCTTCACCCACTTCACACATCCCCTCAACTCCCATCTGGCAACCACCAGTTTCCTTTCTGTACTTGTGAGTCTGTTTGGGATTTTTGTTTGTTCATTTGTTTTGTGTTTTAGATTCCACATATAAGTGAAATCATATGATATTTGTCTTTCTCTGACTTATTTCACTTAGCATCATACCATCTAGATCCATCCATGTTGTCAAAATGGTAAGAGTTCATTCATTTTATGGCCGAGTAACACTGCATTGTATATATATACCACATCTTTATCCATTCATCTACCAGTGGACACTTAGGTAATTTACTTAGGTTTGCTTCCATATCCAGGCTATTAAAAATAATGCTGCAGTAAACATAGAGGTGTGTATATCTTTTGGAATTAATGTGTTTTTTTTTCCCCTTTAGGTAAATACCCAGGAGTGAAATTACTGGACCATATGGTATTTCTATTTTTAATTTTTGGAGGAACTTCCATACTGTTTTCCACAGTGGTTGCACCAATTTACATTCCCACCAACAGTGGATGAGGGTTCCCTTTTCTCCACATCCTCTTCAACATTTGTTATTTCTCATCTTTTTTTATGTTAGCCATTCTGGGGGGTGAGATGATATGTCATTGTGGTTTTGGTTTGCATTTCTCCGATGATTGGTGATGTTGAGCATGTTTTCATATGTCTGTTGGCCATCTGGGTGTCATCTTTGGAAAAACGTCTATTCACATCCTCTGCCCATTTTTTAATTGGATTATTTGGGGGTCTTTTGGTGTTCAGTTGTATATATGCCTTTTATAGGAAGAGAGTGGATTGGGGCAAATTTTTAAAATTCTAGTTATTATGTGCCAAGTTGGAGTTATTCATTTTCATGGTTTTAAATGTCTCCAAATGGTTCTCTACCTTTTTCTAAAGCCAAAGTGGTCACTGTGTTCATACGATGCACTCCATGTCCATTTCTTAAAGATTTTTATTTATTTATTTGAGAGAGAGAGAATGAGAGAGAGCACGAGAGGGAAGAGGGTCAGAGGGAGGAGCAGACTCCCTGCTGAGCAGGGAGCCCGATGTGGCACTTGATCCTGGGACTCCAGGATCATGACCTGAGCCAAAGGCAGTCACTTAACCAACTGAGCCACCCAGGCACCTCTCCATGTCCATTTCAAATATGTTTTATAGATGTATACTAAACTAGATTGATCCTGTTGAAGAAATGCAGAACTGTAACTCCAGGAGCCACAAGTCCTGATTTCAATTTATATAAAGCTAAGTGAAGATACATCCAAATAAGAGGCTCTTGTTAATTTGAAAACATTCTATGGTAACCCATTTATAACAGAATACTAGATTCTAATGAAAGGATTCAGATTTAATAATGTTCTTTCCATCAGAATCTTAATAATGTTTGCTCACTGATTCTATGATTGCTATGTGGCATTTCTTCCCATTCCATCAATAAAGCAAATTATTTCCTGAAGTAGTTTCACTGGTGTATAATTCAGGAAACTATTTCTGATTGTGGTTAAATGATGCTGTTTAAAAAGCCCATCTTCAGAGGGTCATCCTGGAGCAGAGATTAAGTATCCAGTAAGGTCCAATTAGCCTATGTGGGAAGCTTTTATTACCTATGTGCTTCTTGAACATGGGAGACGGGATACGGAATTCAAAGCATTTCATAAAACATCTTCCATAAAGCCACTGAGAAAAAGAAGCGAATAAGTAGAAAAAAAATGTATTGAATATTCCAAAATAAAATTATCCCTAAGTATACGTATTTTTTCACAGTATACATGAAGATAAATAGTACACATTTTAGAGGTTAGGAGAAAATTGCCCTTTAAAATGGAAGACATATATATAAAATGATTTATTATAATCATATAATAAATTATGACTTTTTTGATCATTATGTTTCTAGGTGACAGGGCTTCACTTGGCGAATGTCCAGGAAGTAGGGACCCTTAGAGGATGTACCTCTTTACAAGAAGGAGGGAAATGCTGTAATTAGGCTTTTCTAGACCTTGGAAGCATAAAACCTAACAAATTCAAAGAAGTCCTGTGATTTAGCTCTATAATCCACAGTCTTTTTTCTGTCCAGGGCATTATTAATAAAAAGCTACAAAAATGACATCTGTATTCTTGTTAATGTTCAGCTCAGTAGTTAATTATTAATGTATGTCTTGTCCCCAAGTGCCTCACCCTGAGCCCTGTACATGGTAGTTGCACAAAAGATAGTTGTTTCATTTCCTGAATGTGACCTGTGGCACCCCCAGCAGGAGTGTGGCTGAAGCACCACTCAGTGAGAGGCACCATTTAATTGGTCTGGCCCCCTGGTCAACAGAATCTGGAGTGCAGTTACCTCTAACAAGCTTAGAATGTATACAGCAACAGGGAGAGGAAGCTGAGAATGACTCACGCCTCTATGTGGGACAAGATTGGTGGACAGTTTTCCATGTGTAGGTAACTGAATTATGGAGGGAGATTAGGTAGATGGATAGACATATAAATGTAGAACTAGAACAACTAGAATTAATTAAAACCTATTCCCCCATTTCTTTTTCCTTCTTCTATTTGTCCATCTGCTATATGAATACAATTATTACAAATTCTATACAGAGGTATTCTGGTAATTAGTTTTTAACATTTACTAAGGAACTGGTTAAATGAGTGTAATTCGTTTGCCAGGGCTGCCACTGACAGGGTGGCTTAAACGACAGATATTTATTGCCTCGCGGTTGTGGAGGCTAGAAGTCCAAGATCAAGTTGTCAGCAGGGTTGGTTCCCTCTGAAGGTTATGAGGGAGAATCTGTCCCATGCTCTTTCCTGGGTCCTGGTGGTTTGCTGGCAGTCTTTGGCAATCCTTGGCTTATCGATGCCTCACCCTCATCTCTGCCTTCCTCATCATATGGCATTCTCTCTGTGTACTCCCTCTGGCTCCAAATATCCCCTTTTTATAAGGACACCAGTCACTGAATTAGGGGCCCTACCCCAGTATGACCTCACCTTAACCAATCACATCTGCAATGACCCTATTTCCAAATAGGGCCACATTCTGAGGTACTGGAGGTCAGGATGTCAACATATGAGTTTTGGGGGAGGATGGTAGGGACACAGTTCAACCCATAACCAAGGGATACGTAAATGTATCTATTCACCTTTGCTATGCTTCCCGGATCCCATTGACCCTTCTCGGTTTGTCATATACTTCTCTTGTGTGGAAGTATCCTGGGGCTTTTGCTGCTTTGTATCAGAGGCTGTTGCAAATGGTAATTCTAAAGCCAGATTTTAAGAGCAATCTTCCCTGCCTTTGAGAAAAGGAGGGTGCCCCTCAGCCCTGATGTTGGAGGTTATGTATTGGTGGAGATGGCTTCTCTGGGTGGTTGTGCCATGCGAGAGCCCTGTTTGCTGTCTGCTTCAACTCTGCTGCCTAATGTCATGGTGGGTAGTGGCCCTACAAGGAGAGTAGATTGCCAGATTGAGCTAGAAGGGCTCCTTTACTGCCCAGAAACACAGTCTGCAGGCGTCCTGCCGGTGATCATGGATCTACCTCTGTGGGCTTTATTATTTAACAACTTCACACCCACAACCATATGGTCTGAATGGATGTTATTTGGTAAACTCCTGGATTGAAATTTCTCATTCATTCTTCATCGGTATCATATTGCAGCTTGTCATTATGACTACAAGTAGAAAGAGAAACTGAGAAATTTTACAAAACTGGGTGAAAGTATGTCCCTGTGTTCCCCTTTCTCTATGCAACCTGTCACCCTGTCACAATTAAAAATAAAATTTCTCATGTTTCACATTCTTCCCCAAAGGTTAGACTAGCTAAATATAATGGAAGTTTGTTTTAAATTAGTCATTTAGGTAATAATAAATGCCATTTATTGAGCTCACACAGTAGGTTAATAATTAAACAGAAATTCAGTTATCTAGAATCCTTGGGTGATAAGTCGATGTAAAGAGGAGAATTTCTGGATGACTGAACATTACAACTTTCAGCCATAAACCTTAATAAATCAGTAAATAAATAACCTTTGGATATTATTGGCTTTTTCCAGACTAAAATCTATGTTTTGTTGCTTACCTTAAAAGCTTTTTACCCTTAACTTTTGTTGAAAATATGTTCATCAGTATGAAATAAAATATTATTCTGAATTTTAGTATAGCCATTGCCACAGAATCAGTTGAAAAAATCCTATTTGTCACTACACTAAATAACCCAAAATTGCTCCTTTAAAATCTCATACTGCATTCTGATTTTTTTCTGCCCTTTCTTTAGATGTGTGGTCTTTATATAATAGCCATATTAACCCTCTTATTTCATCCCTACTTATATTAATCCTTTTGGTCAAAATTTCTAATCTACTATGGAAACCAGGTATTCAAACTTGTTAGATTTCTCAGCAAAGTAAGCAGAAATGGGTTCAGATTTGGCATCACGTGTGAAATGTTCATGAGCTTTGGTGTTTGGATATTATGACACTTATTTGGGTTTTAAATTCTCTCAGTACTTTTTCTCATCTTATTTTGTGTCTGTTAGTTGTGTCCCCAGAAATTTGAGATTTCCAGAAACCTGATTCCTGGATAGATGAGGCATTGTTGTACGAGTCAGTAATAATAAGAGCACTTCCACATACAGTCTCTCCTCTGGATCCAGTTTTATATCAGCCTTTCCTGAGAATGTTGTCTTCACTTTCAGAGTTCACAATCCTTTCAAACTACACAAGGCACCCAAATGAAAAAGACGCAACGTTTATAAAGGAGTAGACATTTAAAGATCTTAATAAACATTTATGGGATATTAAATGGAGTAGTACCTGGGTGAAATCAGCCAGGAAAGGAGCACCTATACCTATAAGACTGACAAGAAGGCCAGATGAGAGGACTTTCTAATGGGAAGGGAATCAGATGACATTATGTAAATGGGAAGAGCTCTTGGAAGTGGGAGAGGAGGAATGGAAGCAGAGGGCCTGAGACTATACTCTAAGAAAAGCACCTTGGTAATGGCTGGGAAGTGTGAGGGAAGGAGCCACATGGTGGGGAAGGATGCTACTGTTAACTGCCTCTCAATAACCTGTGCATTGGGTACTCTGTTCTCCTGGTTGGAGTATCAAATGTGTTATTCCCCAAGTGTAACAGTTGCGATTATACTTTTGTCTCCTCCTCAGCATGTTTGAATGGGGTTCCAGTTAATTTTAGTGCAATAGATGCAAATTAAGCAGTACCCTAAACTTTCCTGTGTATTCCCTGTGGCTTCATCTCTACTCCTTACCTTCCATCCCCACTTCCATGGCCTCTAGTTCCTTTGGAGGTTCTACTGTGGTCAGACCTCCTGTGGGGGTCCAGCCTAACAGTCCTCACAGTGCCATTACTAAGGATAACAATACTTCTGCATCCTGAGTGCTCTTGTACCACATTCTGGTAGAATTGGCACTTAATACCCACGTGGAAGAAGCAGAAATATTTGGCCCAGGCATATCACATTGCCAACGGTCAATCAATTTTGACCTACAAAACTTTTCATAAAGTTCAATCTAGTATTTTTATCCCTACTCCCTGTGAAAGAAACCACTATGTACCACTCTCCTTGCCCTGTAGACCCACTCATCCAAGAGAGTTCATGGGACGGTGCTGGTATGCGATCTAGCGTTTTTCCAAGTTTATGCCAAGTTCATCAGATTTTATTTACCCTTGCAAAAGCCCTGCTTGTTCTTGCTCAATGGAGGTATTTTTCTTTCTGCCTTCAACAATTTCGCAGTGTTGTAGCAGGCAGTGTGTTAAGGTTTATAAAGTTAAGGGAGCCATTGGATACACTACCACATTTCTTCAGTTGTGTGCTTAAGACATCCTCTGCGAAGGTTTCCTTGAGGACGCATTTCAGCGTGTATTGAAAAATTCTTCATTACTTTAGAAATCAACAAATAAGATCTATTACTTAATGGAGATTTATAAATGGGATTAAGAAAACCCATGCTGCATACAATGCTACATCCATTTCCTTTAAAGCCAAGATTGGCTCTTTCAGATGTGGAAATGCTGAAATATGTTACTCTTAGGTATCATCCAAGGAATGAGTTCTCAAAAAGTACTCCAAATCATAGAATTTTGAACTGAAAATGAGATTAAAAGCTGTCTAATCTAACCTTCCGATTTTTTTTAGAATATAAAACAGACAAGACAATTACGGAGCTTGCCCATCGTGTATCTCTAGTTGGGAGAAGAACTGGGATTGTAATTCAGATTTCTTCAATCTCAGTCAAATGTACTGCCATGACTACCGAGTGGGAGACTTGAGTCATGAAAAAGCAAGAATGATTACCATTTAGAGTGCTTGGTGATCATAAGGCCACCGAACTAGACATGAGCCAGACACCACATAGAGAAATGTCACCCTCCTGTGTTCTTTGTCCATTTTTAGAATTTCATGGGGATTGACATTTGCTGGGAACTCAGTTTGTTTGCTGCAAACTGAAGCTGATATTTAATTAGTCTCCTGAAATGTCAAGTAACCAAAGGTGGCTCGTAGTGTTCTGTAGGAGATGTGGCTGTATTAAGTATGAAACTGGATACTGAAATTTGGTGGCTCGGATGTGATTCCTGTGGAAGCATGAATATGGTGTTTGCAGATGAATGAAACAAATAGCGCCCTCTTGTCAGGAATACTGTTCCACCACCCAGGCTGAGGGATGCCATGTGTACTTTGGCTAATGTAATAGCATCTGGAAAAAAAATTTTTTTAAATGTTCCTTTTTTGCCACTTGAGAGGCTCAGAGGTTCCTGGAGTTCCCTAGATTTTGAGCGCATTCTAGCTTAGTCCCCGGATGTTTGCTGAGCTCAGAGTTGATCTGATCCAAACTAGAATATGAAGCTCTAAGGCCTCCTGGGAGTGGAAAGAATTTTGGATTTCATTCATATCAACCTCCAGGATCCTTCTCTTTCAATTCAATTTAAATTCATTGGGTGGTTAGTTAGAACTGATTTTCCTAGGATTGAATAGAATCTAAATTTAACCCTATGGAAACCTGGACTGGCTCAGGTTCAAGGGTTCCATCTTAACCTGACATATACAGTTGAAGTGCATAGTGGTCCAAAAAAAAAAAGGAAAGAAAGAAACTTATTTCTAAGTATAAAGGAAAAAGTTGCCATACTTATGCAAATCTGGTTGTTTTTTCATAACTGAAATATAATCTGTTCTTTCACTTTCTCTTCACTGTGGAATTAGAATTCTCCACTGTGAATGGAGAAATTGATGCAAATACCATGTGAATAAAATGTGTACCTTTTGTCCTATGAAGAGTCTGACTTACAACTTGAAACCATTACATAGCTGTATGCTATTGAAAAGAGGTAAGAGTAAAGAATTTAATATAAAAGAATTTGATAGTTTAAAACCTTTTCAGTTCAGATTAGCTGTGTTGCTACCTGCCATTATTCCTTCACAGGTTGCTTCATTGGCAGGACAGATTTGGCTAGTTGCCTCCCAAATACATCCTCCCCTTCTTGCTTTATAATAATAAGGCCCCAATATTAACTGGGCACAGATAAAAGATACATTTCCTGGGCACCTGGGTGGCTCAGTCGGTTAAGTGCCTGTCTTTGGCTCAGGTCATGATCCCAGATTCCTGGGACCAAGTCCCACATCAGGCTCCCTGCTCAGTGGGAGTCTGCTTCAGGGAGTCTGCTTCTCCCTCTCCCTCTAACCCGCCCCCCTGCTCATGTTCTCTCTCTCTCTTTCAAATAAATAAATAAAATCTTAAAAAACACACACACACATTTCCTGCCTCCCTGGTAGCTAGGGACAGCCATGTTACTAAATTTTGGCAAAGTAATTAACTATACAAGTGTTGTGTGTGATTTGAGGAGATTTCTTTAATAATAAAGGGCATAGTCTTCTTCTTTATTTTTCCTTCTGCACTGAGTATGGGTTTTACATGATGCCTAGAGTCATCTGTCTTGTGCCACAAAGAAGAGGATTGGCAGAGCAAATAACAGAAAGGAGGCTAGATCTTGGATGATCGTGTAACTGCTAAGCCAGCCTATATTATGAACATCTGAATTTCTTTTTCGTGAAAGAAATTAGCTTCCTTCTTGCTTAAGCCATTGTTTTTGGTTTTTATTCATATGAATTAAGTATAATCTTAAACCATGCAGTCATTTGATGATCAATAATGATTTGCTCTACTGGGATCGAGCCCCACATGGGGCTCCCTGCTCAGTGGGAAGGCTGCTTCTCCCTCTCCCACTCCCCCTGCTTGTGTTCCTTCTCTCGCTGTCTCTCTCTGTCAAGTAAATAAATAAAATCTTTAAAAATAATAATAACAATAATGATTTGCTCTAGGTATCTAAGAACTTACCGAAAATGTTAAGCTTGGTAGTAGCAACTATACTCTCTGTCCGCCTACAAATTAGGAATTTATCCCTTTTCTCTAGTACTGGGAGATGTACTTCACTTACCCATTCCCATGGGAAGAGAAATAACTGATCATAATGGTGAGGTTAGGGAAAGGACAGTGAGTCTCTCTTTTTTTTTAATACTTTAAATTTTTATTGTTATGTTAATCACCATACATTACATCATTAGTTTTTGATGTAGTGTTCCATGATTCATTGTTTGTGCATAACACCGAGTGCTCCACGCAGAATGTGCCCTCCTCAGTACCCATCACCCAGACTAGGGTGGCTGGGTGATAGACATTGGGGAAGGTATATGCTATGGTGAGCGCTGTGAATTGTGCAAGACTGTTGAATCACAGATCTGTACCTCTGAAACAAATAATGCAATATATGTTAAGGAAAAAAAAAAAAGAAGAAGATAACAGGAGGGGAAGAATGAAGGGGAGTAAATCGGAGGTGGAGACGAACCATGAGAGACGATGGACTCTGAAAGACCGTGAGTCTCTTTTTCAGGTTAAACTGCTCCCAGCTCTTTGTGATAAGTTGACCATGCTTGGCTCTACCAATGATAGGAGAATCTTTTAGTCATAGGGAAAGTAAAACTCGGTGAGGAAGTTATTTGGCAACCTAATATGGCCTGACACCTCCATGCTTTATCAGTATGTAAACTGATGTTTTTCATCTCTACTATTTTGTTCTGTTTTTTTTTTTTAATTGACTTTGATTTGGGGCAGAGGGGATTATGTACATAGGAGAGTGATTACTTATCACTTTCGAACCCTGAGAACAATGGTCACTAAGAAGATGAGGGGTTGCCCATCAGATTTTTCTAAGGTACTTTAGTAGTTCAACTTTTATTACTGGTATTGCACAGCAAAGGACATAACTGCTCTTGGATTACTCCTGGGAGATAATTGACAAAGAGAAAATTCATGTTTCTAATTCCTTAAATCATTTTTAAGTAAACTCTGTTGCATCGTTATTTAATACAATTTTTTTTTCTCTTTGAAAAGTAATAGTTGCCTGATTTTGTAAGGGATACCATTCTAGAGATACATACAGACATAGCTTGTAGGAAAAGCATTACAAAGTTTTAAATCAACTAGACCTACTATTGAAGAGCTGCAAACTGGCAGAATAACGTTTGCATGAATATCCAGCAAGACACGTTATGGGGTCTTTACCACATAACTAGGCATTTTGGATTTCAAAACAATTTGCCACATTCTCTTTCCAGGACACAAAATTGAAACCATTGCCTCTTTCTCTAAAAGTGGAGAAAATATAAATTTATTAAAGTTCATACTTGAAGCTCTTTATTATGTTTGAGGACTATTCTACTAAAAGAGAATTTCTTGGGGCGCCTGGGTAGCTCAGTTGTTAAGCGTCTGCCTTCGGCTCAGGTCATGATCCCAGGGTCCTGGGATCGAGCCCCACATCAGGCTCCCTGCTCAGCCGGGAACCTGCTTCTCCCTCTCCCGCTCCCTCTGCTTGTGTTCCCTCTCTAGCTGTCTCTCTCTCTGTCAAATAAATAAAATTTTTTAAAATAATAAATAAATAACTTTTTTAGAAATGGTCGTTTAATCAAGTGTCATTGTGATAAAATTGAAAAGTTTATATAGTTTTTCCTCCAAGTTTGAGATACCACATATTAATGACTTCTCAGATATGGAATCTTCCCTGTTTTTCTAAAATAAATCATTTATGATCAAGGCACAATATTTAAAATATATAGTTGTATTTTGTTAGCCGACATTCTTGGTTGGATTTCCATATGTATATTCTTTTTTTAATTAACATGTAATGTATTATTTGTTTCAGGGGTATAGGTCCGTGATTCATCAGTCTTAACACAATTCATAGCACTTACCATAGCACATGTATATTCTTAATTGAAATGTGCCTGTTTTTTGTTTTTGTTCTGGGGCTAAGGATACATTTTTGGTTTTTACTTTTTCAGGCTGAACTATGAGTCATATTACTTTATGTTCTGAAACAATTTAAGAGGACAGAAATTAAATTTTCTTTGAAATACTTATAGATAGCCAAAGTTCTTTATGTAGACTATTTTTTTGCATTTTTATTATGTTATGTTAATCACCATACATTACATCATTAGTCTTTGACGTAGTGTTCCATGATTCATTGTTTGCAATATAACACCCAGTGCTCCATTCAATAAGTGCCCTTTTTAATACCTATCACCAGGCTAACCCATTCCCCCCCTCCTCTAGAATCCTCAGTTTGTTTCTCAGAGTCCATAGTCTCTCATGGTTCATCTCCCCCTCCAATTTCCCCCCCTTCATTTTTCCCTTCCTACTATCTTCTTCTCTTTTTTTAACATATAATGTATTATTTGTTTCAGAGGTACAGGTCTGTGATTCAACAGTCTTACACAATTCACAGCGCTCACCATAGCACATACCCTCCCCAATGTCTATCACCCAGCCACCCCATGCCTCCCACCCCCCACCACTCCAGCAACCCTCAGGTTGTTTCCTGAGATTAAGAATTCCTCATATCAGTGAGATCATATGATACATGTCTTTCTCTGATTGACTTATTTCGCTCAGCATAATACCCTCCAGTTCCATCCACATCGTTGCAAATGGAAAACTTTCATTCCTTTTGATGGCTGCATAATATTCCATTGTATATATACACCACATCTTCTTTATCCATTTGTCTGTCGATGGACATCTTGGCTCTTTCCATAGTTTGGCTATTGCGGACATTGCTGCTATAAACATCGGGGTGCATGTACCCCTTTGGATCCCTACATTTGTATCTTTGTTGTAAATACCCAGTAGTGCAATTGCTGGGTCGTATGGTAGCTCTATTTTCAACTTTTAGAAGAACCCCCATACTGTTTTCCAGAGTGGCTGCATCAGCTTGCATTCCCACCAACAGTGTAGGAGGGTTCCCCTTTCTCTGCATCCTCCCCAACATCTGTCATTTCCTGACTTGTTAATTTTAGCCATTCTGACTGGTGTGAGGTGGTATCTCATTGAGGTTTTGATTTGGATTTCCCTGATGATGAGCGATGTGGAGCACTTTTGGATGCCATTTGGATGTCTTCTTTGGAAAAATGTCTGTTCATGTCTTCTGCCCCTTTCTTGATTGAATTATTTGTTCTTTGGGTGTTGAGTTTGAGAAGCTCTTTATAGATTTTGGATACTAGCCCTTTATCTGATAGGTCATTTGCAAATATCTTCTCCCATTCTGTCGGTTGTCTTTTGGTTTTGTGGACTGTTTCCTTTGCTGTGCAAAAGCTTTTTATCTTGATGAAATCCCAATAGTTCATTTTTGCTCTTGCTTCCCTCGCCTTTGGCGATGTTTCTAGGAAGAAGTTGCTGTGGCTGAGGTCGAAGAGGTTGCTGCCTGTGTTCTCCTTTAGGATTTGGATGGACTCCTGTCTCACGTTTAGGTCTTTCAACCATTTGGAGTCTATTTCTGTGTGTGGTGTAAGGAAATGGTCCAGTTTCTTTCTTCTGCGTATGACTGTCCAATTTTCCCAACACCATTTGTTGAAGAGACTTTTTGCCATTGGACATTCTTTCCTGCTTTGTCAAAGATGAGTTGACCATAGAGTTGAGGGTCCATTTCTGGGCTCTCTATTCTGTTCCATTGATCTATGTGTCTGTTTTTGTGCCAGGACCATACTGTCTTGATGATGACAGCTTTGTAATAGAGCTGGAAGTCCGGAATTGTGATGCCACCAGCTTTGCTTTACTCCTTCAACATTCCTCTGGCTATTCGGGGGTCTTTTCTGGTTCCATACAAATTTTAGAATTATTTGTTCCATTTCTTTGAAAAAAGTGGATGGTATTTTGATAGGGATTGCATTAAATCTATAGATTGCTCTAGGTATCATTGACATCTTCACAATATTTGTTCTTCCAATCCATGAGCATGGAACGTTTTTCCATTTCTTTGTGTCTTCCTCAATTTCTTTCATGAGTATTTTCTAGTTTTCGAGTAGAGATCCTTTGCCTCTTTGGTTAGATTTATTCCTAGGTATCTTATGATTTTGGGTGCAATTGTAAATGGGATCGACTCCTTAATTTCTCTTTTTTCTGTCTTGGTGGTGGTGTATAGGAATGCCACTGATTTCTGTGCATTGATTTTATATCCTGCCACTTTACTGAATTCCTGTATGAGTTCTAGCAGTTTTAGGGTGGAGTCTTTTGTGTTTTCCACATACAGTATCATATCATCTGCAAAGAGTGAGAGTTTGGCTTCTTCTTTGCCGAGTAGGGTTTAAATTTGATCTTTGGTGATTAGCCTATTCATATTATATATTTCATACTGAATCAACTTTGTAGTTTTCCAGAAAACATTTATCTTATTGTGATTTCCAAATTTATTAACATACTATTGGGCATGGTATTTTGCAATGATAGTGGCCTTCTTTAAGTGTTTGTTATGTTGTCTTTTTTTTTCAATTTTTTCGCCTTTATTTAGATTTGCAATGACTTGTGTACACTTTCTCCCAAAGAACCATTTTCTGTTCTCTAAGTAATCATCTCATAGATTAATTCCATAATTTTTCTATTCCTGTAGTTTTTTTGAAATAACTATAAATGCCTGTATTTATAGGTAGTGGATGTTTAAAGAAAAAATTCAATAATGTGTATAAGAAAGAGTATGGTACTGTAATAATTGTTTATATTTGGAATCTTCAATATATTACTAAATTCTCAAACTGCTTCTTTACTCTAAAGCAATTCTCAGTCTGGAAGGGAAGACACACATCCAAGCAAATAACAATAACATAGACACACAGATAATTAGGATATTAGCTAATAAGTACATTCTAGAGATACACTCAGGTTATTGTAGAAACACAGATCTGAGTTCAGATATTCAGCTAGGACTGGGGGAATCAGGGAAGGCCTCTTGGAGGAGATGATATTTGACCTGAGTGCCAGGCAAAGCTGGCAAAGGAGAAGGGTTAGGGTATTCCAGGTATAGACAAGAGTAGGGGCAAAAACATGGAAATGAGAAAAGGCACGGTATGTACTGGGAACCACTACAGTTCAGGATTGCTGGAGTATCAAGTGAGACATTTGCTAGTGAGAGCTGAGGTCAGGGAAGGAGGCATGGTTTCCTATGCCCAGCTCAGGAATGGAACTCTACCCTAAGTGACAGACGTTTAACCCTAAAAGAGATGCTCAGATTTGAAATTGGGCAAATTTCCCTTTTGGGTATATGGAGGATATGAGAAACAAAAGAATGGGACACAGATTAGTCTGGGTTGAAGAGTGAATAAGAGAAGAGAAAATAGAGATAAGGAAGTATTACTAATGGTTTCAAGAGGTTTTTGGATTAGAAGAAGAAGAGTAAAATTTGTTGGTGGCTGTTGGGAACAAAGGTCAAGGGAGGCTTGGAGGGTGTTTTAGGATGGAAACATATTTCTCTCCTTACGTGCCGAGGAAATGGAACCAATAGAAAAGTGGTGTTTGAAGAGAAAGAAAAGAAAAGGGATGAATTTGAACAAGGTACTGAAAGAAGCCAAAGTATGGAGTAAAGGGCGTAGGTGGAAGGGTTGGTCTTGGACAAGAGTAGAGGCCCTTTCTTTGCTGAGCATGGAGAAGTGCAAGAATCTCGCTCAATAAATTGTAAGCTCTCTGAAGGCTGACAATGAATCTTAGCAAATGGTAAACACTACACCTTTTGGTGAATGAATAAGAGAGTGGGATGAAGGTAGGTATCACAGGTAGGAATGAATGAAAATTGAGGGTGGTCACCCAAACAGCTTTAATTTGCTTAATCAATAGTGTGGGTCATATCAAATAGCCAAGGGTATTTGTATGCATTAATTTTGTTTAACCTCCCTCACTTCTTCAGTGAAAGCCTCCTAAACTTTCTTTTCCCTGGGGCTCTATTCCATGGTGGCCAGTCTGATACACTTCCACTGCACCCTTTCACACAGTCTTTCCTGGTAACCAGGTTTTTATTGGACACTGGTAATGAGTCTGTCCTTCTCCAGAGAGTAGCCTTGGAAGATAAGTCCCTCATGACCAGCTGAGAATGCCCTGGGCAGGGCTGCTCATGAAATTCTAAACACCCCTCGCCCATTTTAGTGGCATCTGTATCATTTTAACTCCAAGATAAAGTCAACATTAGCATTTCTGCAATGCTCAGCACCTACCTTAATAACCATTCACCCTCCCCACCATGCAGCAATGGTTTCCTGCCTCTAGGCAGCATGGTGCTAACAAATTTACAAGGCCTGGATTGTGTACCCCTCAAAGGTCATGCCCAAGTTTTATTTACTTGCATGTATACAATACTTAATATGATGCTAGACATAATATAATTGAATCAACCAGTAGTTGAACGGTCTAATTTATTTTTAGAAAATTGTACCTCCCCCAAACACTACCAGACCAGCCTGAATGTTCCTATTTGCATTCCTCTTCCAACCTGGCCCCAGGGCCCTCTCTCCTACCTTTTCTTGGATTTCAACAGTTTTTTGACCTAGTCTCTACTCTTTAGTATCACCTGGTTATTTAAAAACACTGATGCCTTGGTCTTCGCCTGGGTATTTTTATTTGATTCATCTGGGGTGTGACTCTTTTAAAACAACCCAAGTGATCCTATTGTACGGTCATAGTTGAGAACTAATGCTCTTCTCACATTGTCAGAGCACTGTCAGCTCTAGTTTAATAAGCCTCCCTCAGCATCTGCATCCTTGCATTCCATCTGCTTTTCCCTTTTTTTTATTGAGGTTTAATTGACATACAATGTTATATTGGTTTCATGTGTACAACGTAATGATTCAACACTTGTATACATTGTGAAGTGGTCACCACAATAACTCTAGTTACCATCTGTCATCATACAGAGTTAATACAATATTATTGACTACATTCTGCACATAGTACATTACAATACATCCCCATGACTTACTTATTGCATAACTGGAAGTTTGTACTTCTTAATGCCTTCACCCATTTTAATGAAGGATAGTCAGAAGAAAGGCAGGCAGGGACAAGGGCTCCCATCCTAAGACAAAACCACCCTTAAAAGGATTTTACACCACCCTAAAAGGAGCCTGCTGCCCTTTCCCTCATGAACAACTACCTGATAGGTAGATGAACACGTGGACAAAAACCTGGTTGAGTGGCAGCCGAATGGAGGGTTAATCGGATTAGAACATTCCACCAACACAAGCCCATAAAAACCCCTAAACTTAGAAACTCTTGTGGCAACCCTCTCAGGTCCCTTCCCTCTTCGGGAGCTTTGTACCATCACTCAATAAACTTTATTATCGCTCAGTAAACTGCCTTGCTGCCCACCACTCTTCGTCTGGTCTACATCTTCATTCTTCAAAGTGGCATGACCAAGAACCACGGGCACTAAAGGAAAAGAAATCCTGCAAGATTTTCAACCCCCCACCCACCCAACCACCCAACCCTCCTCCCCTCTGGCAACCATCAATGAGTCTAGGTTTTGTTTGTTTTGGTTTTTGGATTTCACATATAAGCAAATTCATGCAATATTTGTCATTCTCTGTCTTATTTCACTTAGCATAATACAAGTTTCATCCATGTTGTTGCAAATGGCAAGATCTCATTCTTTTGATGGCTGAGTAGTATTCCATGGTGTATATATACCTCATCTTCTTTATCCATTCATCAGTCGTTGGACATTTAGGTTGCTTTTATATCTTGGCTATTGTAAATGCTGCCGTGAACATGGGGGTGCATGTATGTTTTTTAATTAGTGTTATTGTTTTCTTTGGATAGATACTCAGTAGTGGAATTGCTGGATCCTGGTAACTCTACTTTTACTTTTTTGAGGAACCTCCATACTCTTTCCTGTGGTGCTGTACCAATTTACATCCTCACTTGCTATACTAGGATTCCTTTTTCTCCTTATCCTTGCCAACACTTGTTATTTCTTCTCTTTTTGATAATAGCCATTCTACCATGTGTGGTTTACATTTGCATTTCCCTAATGATTAGTGACATTTAGCATCTTTTCATGTGCTTGTTGGCCATCTGTATGTTTTCTTTGGAAAAATGTCTATTTAGGTCCTTGGCCCATTTTTTAATGGGACTGTTTTTTCATCATCGAGTTGTATGAGTTCTTTATGTATTTTGGATATTAACCCCTTATCATATATATCATTTACAAATACCCTCTCCCATTCAGTAGGTTGCCTTTTTGTTTTGTTATTGGTTTCCTTTTCTGTGAAGAAGCTTTTTAGTTTGATTTAGTCCCATTTGTTTGTTTTTGCTCTTATTTCCCTTGCCTTTGGAGTCAGATCAAAAAACAAACAAACAAACAAAAACCCTTTGCCGAAACAAATGCCAAGGAGCTGACTATGTATGTTTTCTTCTAGGAGTTTTATGGTTTCAGGTCTTACATTCAACTCTTTAATCTGTTTTGAATTTATTTTTGTATATATTGTAAGATAATGGTTCACTTTCATTCTTTTGCATATAGCTTTCCAGTTTTCCCAACACCATTTACTGAAGAGACTGTCCTTTTACAATTGTATATTTTTGCCTCCTTTGTTGTAAATTAATTGGCCATGTATGTATGGGTTTATTTCTATTTTGTTCCAGTGTGTCTATTTTTATGCCACTACCATACTGTTTTATTACTATAGCTTTTTAGTATAGTTTGAAATCAGGGAGCATGATACCTCTGGCTTCTTTCTCTTTCTCAAGATTGTTTTGGGTATTTGGGGTCTTTTGTGATTCCATACAGATTTTGGAATTATTTTTTTCTAGTGTTTTGAAAAATGTCATTGGAATTTTGATAAGGATTGCATTGGATCTGTAGATTGCTTTGGGTAATATGGACATTTTAACAATATTCTTCTGATCCATGAGCACAAAACATCCTTCCATTTATTTGTGTCTTTTTCAATGTCTTTCATCAATGTTTTATAGTTTTCAGCAGATGGGTCTTTCACTTCCTTTGTTAAATATATTCCTAGGTATTTTGTTCTTTTTGATGTGACTATAAATGTTTTTTTGATTTCTCTTTCTGATAGTTATTAGTGTATAGAAATGCAACAGATTTTGTATATTAATTTTCTATCCTGCAAATTTACTGAATTCATTTATTAGTTCCAAGTTTTTTTGGTGGATTTTTAGGGTTTTCTATACATAGTATCATGTCATCAGTAAATAGTGACAGTTTTATTTCTTCCTTTCCAATCTAGATGTATTTTATTTCTTTTTCTTGCCTAATTGCTGTAGCCAGGAATTCCAATACTATGTTGAATAAAAGTGGGGACACTGGGCATTCTTGTCTTGGTCCTGTTAGCAGAGGAAAAACTTTCAGCTTTTCACTGTTGAGTGTGAATTAGCTATGGGTTTATTATATATGGCCTTCATTATTTTGAGGATACCTTTCCTCTATACCCACTTTGTTGAGAATTTTTATCATAAATAAATGTTGCATTTTGTCAAATATATTTTCTATGTCTATTAGGATGATCATATGATTTTATCTTTCATTTTGTCATTGTGTATCGTGTTGATTGATTTGTGTATGTTGAACCATCCTTACATCCCTGGAATAAATCCCACTTGATCATGGTATATGAGCCTTTTAATCTAGTGTTTAATTTGGTTTGATAACATTTTGTTGAGGACTTTTGCATCTCTGTTCATCAGGGATATTGACCTATAATTTTTTGGTGTGTGTGTGGTGTCCTTGTCTGGTTTTGGTATCAGGATAATGCTAGCCTCTAAAATGAGTTTGAAAGCTCTCCTTCCTCTTCAATTTTTTGGAAAGTTTTGAGAAAAATAGGTATTAAGTCGTATTTGAATGTTTGCTAAAATTCACCACTGAAGCCATTTGGTCCTAGATTTTTATTTGTTGGGATGTTTTTGATTACTGATTTAATCTCCTTACTAATAATTGGTCTAATTCAGATTTTCTATTTCTAAATGATTCAGTCTTAGAAAACTGTACATTTCTAGGAATTTACCCATTTCTTCTAGGTTCCTAAATTTATTGACTTATAATTATTGATAGTAATCTCATGATTTTTTATATTTCTGTAGTATCAGTTATAACTTCTCTCTCATTTCTGATTTTATTGGAACCCTCTCTACTTTTTTTCTTGGTGAGTCTAGTTAAAGATATGTCAATTTTGTTTATCTTTTCAAAGAACCAACTCTTATTTGCATTGATCTTTTCTGTTTTCTTCTTAGTCTCTATTTCATTTATTTTTGCTCTGATCTTTATTATTTCCTTCCTTATGGTTACTTTGAGCTTCATTATTGACAGGCATGTCCTTATTACTATTTTGTGAATGTTTTCTGGCTCTTTTTGTTCTTTTCTGTTCCTTTCTTCTTTTTCTGCCCTTGTGTTTTGATGGTTTTCATTAATGTTATGTTTAGATTTCTTTCTCATTCTTTTGTGTATTTGTTCTGTTTTTGCTTTGTGGTTACTGTAAGGTTCACATTTATCGTCCTATGTATATATCAGTCTATTTTAAATTTGTCAGTCTACTAAAATTTGAACACATTCCGAAACTATATTTTTACTATTCTCCCCCCAACATTTTGTTTTTGATGTCACTTTTTACATCTTTTTATTTTAATTTAATTTAATTAATTATTACAGTTTTAGTTAATTTACAACTTTTGTCCTTTAACCTTCTTAGTAACTTTATAAGTGATTAACCCACTACCTTTACAATATATGTACTTTTTCCAGAGAGATTTCTACTTTCATATGTTTTCTTGTTATTAGTGCCATTTCCTTTCTGCTTAAAAAAGTCCCTTTAATATTCCTTATATAGCCAGTTTAGTAATGATGACCCCCTTTAGCTTTTGCTTGTCTGGAAACTCTTTATCTCTCCTTCAGTTCTGAATGGTAATCTTGCTGGGTAGAGTTTTCTTTGTTGGAAGGTTTTTCCTTTCAGCATTTTGATGTGTCATCCCACTCCCTTCTGGCTTGCAAAGTTCCTGCTGAGAAATCTGCTAATAGCCTAATAGGGTTTCCCTTGTATGTAACAACTTGTTTTTCTCTTGCTGCTTTTAAGATTCTCTCTTCATCTTTAACTTTTGACATTTTAACTATAATGTGTTTTGTTATGGCTCTCTTTGGGTTCATCTTATTTGAAACACTCTGGGCTTCCTAGACCTAAGTGTCTGTTTCCTTCCCTAAGTTAGGGAATTTTTCAGCCATTATTTCTTCAAATAAGTTTCCTGACCCTTTCCACTCCTTCTGGGACCACTGTAGTGTGATTTTTATTCCCCTTGATGTTATCCCAAAGGTCTCTTAAGTTATCTTCATTTTTTAAAAGTCTTTTCTTTTTCTTTTTGCTGCTGTCTGGATGGGTTCCATTGCTTTATCTTCCAGCTTGCTGATCCTTTATCCTGCTTCATCAGTCTCCTGTTGAACACTTTTAGTGTGTTTTTCAGTTCAGTTATTGTAGTCTTAACCTCTGTAACTTCTGTTCAGTATTTTCTTATGTTTTCTATCATGCTATTGAAGTTCTCACTGTATTCATCTTTTCTTCTCCTGAGCTCAGTGAACATCTTTATGACCATTACTTTGAATTCTTTATCAGGTAAATTACTTATCTATCTATCTTTCTCACACATACTCTCTCTCTCTTTTAGAGAGGGAGATGGGGGAAGGGGAAAAAGAGAGGGAGAGAGAGAATCCAATGCTGGGTTTTTCTTGTTCTTTCATTTGGAACATATTTCTCTGTTTCTTTTTCTTGGCTCTCTGTGTTTGTTTTTTTATGTATTAGACAGAACAGCTACCTCTCTCAGTCTTGAAGGAGTGGCCTTGTTTAGGTGGTGATCCTTCATGTTCAACCTTGCATTTGGTTGTCTCTTAAACCTTTATGATTGTCTAAACTACCTGACTTATTCTTGATATACCTCCATTGTTGAAGGGGTTCCAAGAGCTGCTAGTGATCCAAGGGAAGGAATCTCATTCAGCACCTAATTGCAGGCTAAAGCCAGACCCTCAGGCAACAGTCTTTACAGTGTGCAAATATATACAGTCCCGGGAAGCCACAATCATAGACCCTGTTGACCTCCCATCTAGGGGATCTGGAGGTGTCCCCTGGGTGAGAATTGCAAAAATCAGGGCTCAAGATGAGTGTATAATCTCTTTTCTATGAGATCTCATCCAACTGTAGCAAGGCCCAGGGTGTGTACAAGGATAGTATCTTCTCATATTCCCCACGATTGCCTCTTAGCCTCTCAGTGTGTAGGAAACCTGAATCCTCTCCCCTAGGCTGAATATCTAGGAAAAGTAAATAGGCCTTTTTCCCAGGAAGACTGGGGTGTGTTTCAATTTACTGTCTGTGCACTGCCCTAGGGGTGTTGGCCTGCCAAGAACTGGCTTTCCAGTTATTGTAGTATTGTAGAGCTCTGGAATACCAACCCTCTGGGCCACCAGGTGATCAAGGGGTGTCACCTGAGTGGACTGTCCATGCCTGCATGGCAGCTGGAGAGTGTTGGTGATGGGGTACATATCAGCTTCAGAAAAGAGGGGAGAAATGTCTTCACTGCGCATGCCTGCAGGCTTCAGCAATGCAGCAGAAGAATGAGTTGTCTATGTGCATGCCCTGGCTTTAAGCTGGATGCAGAAGAATGCCACAACCACTTGTACTTCACCCCAGTCAGGTGGCAGGGGTGCTGCTCTCCAGTGTCAGCAAGTGCCACAAGAGGGGGCTGAGTCTGAGCTTGCCAGACTGCGCCTGCAAGCTATGTAGAGAGTGCAGTGATGGTGTCCGCCAGCACCTCTATCTTTGGGGAGCATCTTATTTATCCCCTATCCCTCCAGTCGGTGCCCACAAATCAGCAAATGAAATCTCCTTCACATATAATCTAGGTACTTATCAAGCCCTTTTTTGTGCTGGATTGGTGCCAGTGAAACCACATGGGAGCCACCCAAGAAAGAAGTCTCAGTTTCCCATAGCACTTCGGGAACCTCCGGACATCAGCCTGACTGGTTTTCCAAGCCAGATGTTGTGGCTCATCTCTCTAATGCAGATCACAGGGGCTGGGGTGCTCAGTGTGGGGCACCAACCCCTCACTTCTCTGGGAGAAGTGTCTGTCTGGTGAGATCCCTCCCCATTGTATGTCACCGTGCTGGGTTGTGTTTCTTTGTGAGACCATGTGCCTACCTCTCCTATCCATCTGGAAGTGAGCCTTGTATCTTTTGTTGTGGAGAGCAGTTCATCTAGTTTTTGGAAGTTTCATCTTTTTTAGAAGTATATGATCCATATATAGCTGTAGATTTGGTGTGTCCATGGCAGGTCTAAAACCACCATTTTAGACCCTTCTCCTCATCTGTTTTTCATCTCTGTAATCCTCAAGCAAAACTGTCAAGGGCTGTTCATTCTTGCATGGAAGTAACCCTAAGGCAAGCTGCCTGTGTGTACGTTAGTGACTGCCCCAGCAGCAAGGGACTCACCCCCTTTATGCCAATTGTCTGAGGTATTGCTTCCAAATGTCTGCTTCCCATGCATTAGGGTTGCCTATACGGGTTTTATGAAGCCACAGAAAACAGGGAGTCATTCTTTCCAGATGGCCTTTCCTAGAGTGGAAGTCTATCCATTTATCTTATATTTGGACTGTTCTTATTCTATGCCCACCGCACACCATATTCATGCCTGGGTGGCTTTGAAGTTATGCTATATCTAAGCTTTCTGTAAATTATGTTTTAAATCGATCATTTTCAAGATTAAAAGAGATTTCTCCTTAGTATATAGATATTTAGATTGTGCTTCTGGCCAGATGTCATAAAGAGATATGGTTAGTTAAGGTTGATCATAAATTAGTCTGTTTCACTTGGATTTATCAGCGAGAACATGCTCATTAACTGCAGCACTGCTGTCACCTACTGGATGCCTTTAGAATAGTGTTTTTCTGCACTCTCCCTCTTAGGTCTGTGTTTCTTGAGCAACAAGACCGACTATTTGGGGGGTGCCTGGGTGACTCAGTCGTTAAGCGTCTGCCTTTGGCTCAGGTCATGATCCCATGTTGAGCTCTCTGCTTGGCGGGAAGCCTGCTTCTCTCCCACTCCCCCTGCTTGTGTCCCCTCTCTCGCTGTGTCTCTCTCTCTGTCAAATAAATAAAATCTTAAAAAAAAAAAAAAAGGCTATTCGGGGTCTCACACATACACTCACAAAAACACAGCCACTTATACTTCCCTGTTAAGCAGGCACCCATCTGTGGGAAGTACACCATGTGGCCTCATGCTGGGGTCAGCCAAACTGGTCAGCATCTCCTAGGTAACCATGGTATGATTATTAAAAGTAGTATCAATACTATAGAAAATGGGCCATTTAGTGAATTCCTACCTTCATCCTCTAAATCAGTACTGTGATGCATGTTAATTTCATTTAATGGTTTATTGTTATTACTAATGTTTGCTTCCCAGTAGAGTCTAACATTACTACTCTCTAATATGAAGAATAATTTATACGGAAACACAAATTTGAGGAGACATTTTTACTTTTCACCTACTTTTTTTCTCCAGTGAAACAGGATTTGGGGGCCCTCTGATCTCTCACTTTATAACATTGAACAATTTAAACAGTTTAGATCATCAGTTTGGATTAGAGATGGTGAAAGATTGTTTTCTAAAAGCAAAATATCCCTGATACACAAAAGGCATCTACTGTTTTATGTCACTTGGCAGATTTAGGGAAAATAAATACAAACTTCCCATGTTTAGATTTAATTCAATTTTCCTAATCATCCAGATGGTGGCAGCATCTCCAAATTTTATTGAATCTGAACACAGGGGAAAATAATTCACTTCTGCTTGTCCCCTACTGCTAAATACTACTTTGCTGTAATTAGCACCATACAATTTCAATCTTCAAAGTATTCTAATTCTAATACTATGACACATTATATTTCAAACATAGGACTTCATAATTACTGTGACCATATCTATAATCTTCCTACTGATGAACTGCATTTTGTGTAGCACATGGCTTCTTCCTTAGGCAATAACACAAATTAGTTATTTTCTAGATCAGTAGTGTCCAGTGGAATTGTCTGCCATGGTGGCAATATTATATCTATGATGTCCAAAACAGTAGCTACTAGCCACATGTGGCTATTGAGCACTTGAAATATGCTGGTGCTGCCAGTATTAATAGTATATAGTACTACTTGTAGATGTACTGGTGCTGAGGAACTAAATTTTATCTTTATTTATTTTGAATTAAATATATGTAAGCTATATGTAGTAGTAGTTACCATACTAGAGAATACAGTGCTAGATGGTACAGATGACTTGGCCAATAGATCGAAATGTTTCTCCCAATATCAAACTGACTAATGTTACTTTGTTACTTTGTAGGTTAAAGCTTGCTCAACTATTTTAAGTGCACTTCATCAGAGAAGCCTGTCTCAGAATTAAACTTTTAATGGGAGGTTATACCCTTGTTCCTGATCAGACTCTTTATCAGATTCTCTCTAATCCCTCTGGTTCTTTCTCAAGCTCACCCCACTGCTACTCCCCCCAACCCATGCCTTCCTACTTCTCCTTTTTACTGATGGATTCTTTTTTGTTTTTTGGCGGGGGGAGGGGGTCTTTTCTGAGCCTCTCATTCATTTGCTGCTTCTGACCATTGACCTCTGCATTCTGCACATTCTCCCTGAGTCATCCATTGACTTCATGGTTTTACTTCCTATCTCTCCACTGCTGACTTCCTAATCTGTAGTGGCAACTCTGACCTTGGCTGTGCCCTTCAGCACATATCCAGCTGCCTCGTGGATATCTCCACTAGGGAGCTCTAACATAAAATATCCAAAGCTAAACTTAGGTTCCTCCAAGTCTGCTCCTTGTGTAGACAACCAGTTACCAAGCTCCACCACCTGAACTGCTCCTCCTTCACCCTCTCCTGTGTAATAAATGACCACGTTCTATTAATTTTAGCTCCTGAAAGGTCTCAAATCTATCTCTCTTCTCTCCATCCCTGCAGTTACTGCCTTATTCAGTCTTTTGTCATCTCTCATCTCTCTCCTACTGCAAAAGCCTTCTCAATGGTTTCCTTATTTTGTTTTGTCTGTCTCAAATCCTTCCCCCACAAGGCCACTTTTTTTTTAAGGTTTTATTTATTTATTTGACAGTGAGAGAGGGAACACAAGCAGGGGGAGTGTGAGAGGGAGAAGCAGGCTTCCTGCTGAGCAGGGAGCCCGACATGGGGCTCGATCCCAGGACCCTGGGATCATGACCCGGGCCAAAGGCAGATACTTAATGAATGAACCACCCAGGTGCCCCAGGCCACATCTTTCTAAAGACATCTTCTCCACATCCTCCAGTGGCTCCCACATTGCCTAAAGATCAAGTCCAAACCTCTTTGTATGTCTTGCAGTGTTCTCCATGGCCTGCACCACATAACTATTAAGGCATGACTCCCACCCCTCTGTTCTCATGCTCTGCCCTGCCCTGCTCTCAGCTGCTTGCAACTTTTTAGACACACCTCTGGGGTTCCTGTCTCTTATTTCATACCTCTGAGGTTTTATTCATTCTGCTCCCTCCACTGGAAACATTGTCTTCTCACCAACCCCACCACTACCCCCAATTCTTGGCTGATTTCTTCTTATTCAGGCACAACCTAAGTAGTGTTTTCTCTAGGAAGCCTTCATTCAGTTCCCAGGCTAGACCAAATCACCCTGCTCAGTCTGTTTGCATGTCTTTATTATTGCAGGTGTAATGGTTTTCTCACTCAGCTTCTTGAATATAAGGATTTTATCTTATTCAGTGATTGCCCTCAGTAGATGCTCAAAATTTTTATCAAAATTTTGAATGAAACTCATGAACTAATTGTAAGAACTGGGTCTCCCAATGTCGTTCTTGCATAGAGAAATGGATGATGAGTTTAAGCAAAGAAAGTTATGCAGCTGCTCTAGATAAGCTTTTCCTGTATCTAAATTGCTCAACCTCTCTACACTAACTTCTCAGTCATGTGATTGCTTTCTTTACAAAATCATCCCACGTGACCAGCTCATCTCTAATGCGTTCTATGAAAATGAACATTCAGTGTCAGTTCTACCAAATAGTGCTAGAGATAAACTTGCAGGCTTTTGCCTTTATAAATGTTCAAAGCCTGATTATGAGGACTTAACCTTGGCATTACCTGCATCTTGCCAGGTTTGTAATTCATAGTAGATGGATTCCTCATGACTCGGGACTGAACTCAGCCCACGAATCATGGTGCTAGCTCAGAGTCTGGAAGCTTCCAGTCCTCCCTCCACTCTTCACCCTGTGCCCTCAGTGCCAAACAGCACATGCACACCCCAAACCCACACTCTGTGCACAGATCTCCATAAACTGCTTTCATAATTCACAGATCAGCCCCACCGCCAAGAATGGCGAATGTCTCTTCTAGATGAGAAGTCAAAACAGTTAAAACTTTGTTAACCCTAAGGCATTACATTTAGGTGATCCCTTCCTTTCTCATGGAGGGAAACTAATTAAAAGAGAGATGTGATTTTCCATTGATTTCATGGAGTTCAATTTTTCTTCAGGCATGGTGCTTTCAAATTTACAAGCTCTTAGATGTATTTCGATTTCAAATGCTTATTTTAATTCCTTAAAGCAAATTTAAAAGTTTCAAATTTTAGACTCACACTACAACTATGAGCTAGTACTTTGCTTAATGATGTCCCTGTTTGGCTATCTTTATACCCATCATTTTGGGAGAAGTTTGGGGGAAATCACTGACATTTTGAAATGTCATTGCAGAGCAAGAGACACACATATATATGCAACAAATAGTTATAGGTTGTTTTGATTCAGTTAGCTTGTCAAAAATTTTACAATGCAATACATTTCCAAAGTATTTTCTTAGATATTAAAAAAAAAGTAGGCTGCTTAAAAATTGCATTTGAAACCTGTTAGTTTTCTTATTACTCACACTAAGGAGCTTTGATCATAGTTCTACAAATTTGGAGTGTCACAAAGCAGAACTCTCATGAAATCATTCCTTTTCAATGTAGTATATATTTAAGGCAAATTGGTTAGAGTTGGTGAATTTGCAACACTTAATTTCTCATTTTGAAACTTGATAACCAAGAAGAACTAGTTACTTAGGATAAGTATTCACTGAAGTTGCTCTTTTTTAGGAGAGAAAAACTAGCTTAGTTTCCATGCACCTTTGCTACAACTAGAAAACAAACCTATGAAAGAGAAAGGCAGAAAGAAGAATCAATCCCTTAATTATTATTCCTTTTCCAATTAGGAAAATAGAAATCTTTCCATTTGACCTAGTTCTCCCACTCATTGAAATTAGACCCTTTGAAAACTTTTTTTTAATCTGAATGTTTCTGAACAGTTTTCTTATAATATTTATTTATTTAAGTAATCCTTACACCCAATGTGGGGCTCGAACTCACAAGCCTGAGATCAAGAGTTGCACATTCTACCGTCTGAGCCAGCCAGGTGCTTCTGTGCAGTTTTGTAAACCAAACTGTGCTATAATTTTTGACTCAAAAACTATATTTCTTAAAGTGCTTTGCCTTTAAATTCTGTATGCAGCTTTTGAATGCATAATTAGATAGATCTCAGGTAGCTTGCACACACAGGCCCTCCACACCTTACAAAAATAGCCTACATAAGTCACAGAAGCTGGCTTTTGAAAAATTTTTTTTTATTCACTGTAAGGGAAGACCAATGCTGCTGTTCCCTTTCACTTGAAGGAGATCAGTTACTGTAACTCCTAGCCCCTTCCCTCAGTCTCTCCCATGGATGGCAGAAGACCCATCTGGCTGATAAATATCAACTTTGAGGACCATACATTTCTGGAAGGTTAAATGGGATATGCATGGCTTAGTTCTGCACTTCTTCCTCCTGAGATGGGGGTGTGCCGCAAGTTCTCCTTCCTCTCTGTACCTCTGAGGTTCAGCATTGCCCTTGAACCCAGCTTCGTTAATTTTACCTTTGACCATCAAACTTAGCTACCTTCTCTAACTTTGCATTTGTCATAATATGCATTATGTCTTCCTGTTTTATTTCCCACCTTATTCAGATCTCAAGCTGAGATAGTGTGCTTTTATTTTAGGTCCTGTCAGGTACCCCACTACTTGGTGCATGAACCAAAAACATTGAAGCATATGAAGGAAAGAGTGGAATTTGAGAAAGAAAAGTTGTTAGAGGAGGAAGGATTTTATGGCTTTGGATTTTGGACCTTGGCGTGTAAGCAGGTGTTCTGATCGCCACAGTTTCTGCAGGCTTACCTCGGGCCAGACAGGCTTTTAAAACTGTGCGGTGGCTGATGGTGGAGTTTTTGTCATACTGGTAGCCTCAGCTTATGACAAGGACAGGTGCAAGCAGTGACTGTGTAGAAGTAGGTCTGTGCTTTGGCAACTTGAGAAAATGGTGCTTAGATTTTGCCAGCCTTACAGAAGCTGGGACTGCAGTGAGGAGCTGAGGACTTGGGAAGGTCCCCAGCATGAGCACAAGCTTCCGCAGATGCAGGGAGGACAGGGTGCAGGCCGCAGCAGCTCACCACGCAGGCGAGCCTCCTGAGCAGCCACTGTCCCAGGGACGATGCACCTGCAGAAAAAGAAGCTGGCTTTGGATAAAGAAGATGTGGCATATATATATATCATGGAATGTTATGCAGCCATCAAAAAATGAAATCTTGCCATTTGCAATGACATGGATGGAACTAGAGTGTATTATGCTAAGCAAAATAAGTCAATCAGAGAAAGACAATTATCATATTGTCTCACTGATATGAGGAATTTGAAAAACAAGACGGAGGATCATAGGGGAAAGGAGGGAAAAATGAAACAAGATGAAACCAGAGAGGGAGACAAACCATAAGAGACTCTTAATCTCAGGAAACAAACTGAGGGTTGCTGGAGTGGAGGGGGGTGGGAGGGATGGGGTGGCTGGGTGATAGACATTGGGGAGGGTATGTGCTATGGTGAGTGCTGTGAATTGTGTAAGACTGATGAATCACAGACCTGTACCTCTGAAACAAATAATACATTATATGTTAATTTAAAAAAAAAAAGAAAAAGAAAAAGAAGCTGGCATTACTGGGGACTTTTACATGTTGGGGAGAGAACAGTCTTGTCCTGGTTTTACTGTCTTCTTGGCTGCGTGTGCTGAGGCAGTTCTAAGGGCTGAGGCACTTGTGACATGCTGCAGATGCTACCTTTAGATGCCTAGGACCAGACATCCCAACAGAAAGGGCTAACCTGTTGCCGAAATTTCTATCTGCAAGCAGATAGACAAGCACATGACAAACATATGGAATTCAAAAACAAAGGGAACAAAATGTATTGGATACCCAGGTCTGAGGTATGTTCCTCACTCATCCTCTCAGGCAGTGGTTCTCCAACAGTAAAGTGCATCAGAATCCCCTGGAGGGCTTGTGAATTCCAAAGATGGCTGGGCCCCAGCCCAGAAGCTCTGATTCTATAAGTCTGGCTGGGACCTGGAAAGGAGAGAAGTCCCCAGGGCACCTGCTAGTGCAGGTCTGGGGACCAGAGTTTGAGAACCAATGCCCCAGGGCAAAATAACATAAGGGCATCAACAGCAGCTTCAATTCAAGCATCTGCCAAATGTGATTTTCCAGCTGAACCAAACCTGGGTTTGAAGGGGAAAATCTTTTCTAGCAGTGGGTTTGTTAGGGCTGAGTGATAGTATTATAAGTCAGTTGAAACCCTGAAAAGAAAATGGGTGATAATTATTGAATCCCTGGAAAGACTGCATCATTTCTCTTCCAATTAAACTAGACAGTTAATCCCCACTCTTTCCTTTTCATGGAAAGTAAAATGAACAGATGGTTGGGATCTTAGACATTGCCCTGATGTGAACAGCCTTTTGTCCACATTTATTCACTTGCTACTTTTATGGAGTACCACTAATCATAACCAATAGATTATTTACCTAGAGTTTACTGTGTTTTCGGCCCTGTAATCATTGTCTAGGTACAGATGTTGACCATTTATCCTGAAGAATTATTCAAATTCTCATGCTTCCCTTTCCTCTATTTGTGAATGGTGATACTAGTAATAATACCTACCCCCTCAGGGCTGCTGTCAGGATTTAAAAAGACTCTAATGAGGCCTGTAGCAGAGTACTTGCCGCATGGCAAGTGAGTTGTTAGTATTATTACCTATTACTGAATGTTCTGGAATACAAATACAAGATACCAGAGGAGTGCATTACGTGGTCAAGAAATGTCACAGACCAGACTGCGATGTTTAAATAGTGACCTCAAGGAAGCAGAATTATTTGATGGCAAAAGTGAAGGAGGGGGGCGCCTGGGTGGCTCAGTCGTTAAGTGTCTGCCTTCGGCTCAGGTCATGATCCCAGGATCCTGGGATCAAGCCCCGCATCGGGCTCCCTGTTCAGCGGGAAGTGTGCTTCTCCCTCTCCCACTCCCCCTGCTTGTGTTCCCTCTCTTGCTATATTTCTCTCTGTCAAATAAATAAATAAAATCTTTAAAAAAAAAAAGTGAAGGAGGGTCAGGGTGGGAGAAGAATGTCCAGGTGACAGGTGAATCTGTTGTGAATATCTTAGGTAGGAAGAATTTGTCAGATTTGAGGAACTGGAGGGAAAGGACAAGAGTGGCAGGAGTGAGACCGGAGAAATCTAGACAGGGCTTGATTGTTCCAGAAGCTCAGGAAAACACATGATTCTTGTCCTTTAAGACCATATAATTGAGCTGGAGTACTAGATTCACACAGATAAATATCATATGCAAGGCAGCCCATGACATATCCCAAAGGAGCATGGAGAACTGGTACCAGGAATTTGCCAAGAGACATTCTTTCCACTCCTATTTCCACTTTAACTGGTTGCCCCCATTAACATTCACCAGCCAAGTCCTAAGTTTTGCAGGTTATTTGGCTCTAAATGCCCAGCTCTTGGGAAGCACCAGGTTCTTGCTTTGGCTGCACCATCCTGGCTGTGAAGGTTCCCTCTGCTGTGTTTGAACAATTAGCTATCTCCAGATGTTCTATATGTGCTTTCTGAGACCTTCACTGTCTTCCTGATCTACCAGGCACAAGTTTCAGGCATACCACCTGTGTCCATCCAGGGGCCAGGCTACTCTTCTAGTTGTATCCACAGACTCACCCTGAACACAGGGCAGCTAATTGGACCTTGGCCTTGGTGTGCACCCTTGCATGCCCATCCTCCATCTGCCCTCCTTGTCTCAGCAGTTGCCCCAAATCCACAGGGCAAATCCCTGTTTCCTACCTACCCCTAATCCCAGTAATGATGGACACAGGAGCTTTGAAGGGGGAGGATCACTGTGGGATTGGTTCAAGGGGTTTCATATAAGATGTGGGGCTTAGCTGGTGTGACAAGGAGGAGTTGAATGTAAGGAAGGGAAAAATGGGGTGGTTATGTAACGTGAAGAATGTAATCAGGGGGTTTGTGCAGGGGAGTAGAGAGGAAAAGATCAGAAAGCCAGATTTGGAGGCCAAGAAACTGAGATGCAAACAAGGATCCTGTGGACACGTGTTTTTCAAAGTACTCTAAGTGGTGATCTATGATATGTTACAAGTTGTTAGTCAAAATCTGAGGAATTTACATACTTATTAATGTGTTTGGGGAACTAATTCTTTAATCAATGCTGCACTCTACCAGAGGCCAGCAGGAAGTCAAATGACATTCATTCTGTTCCATGAAACACAGACAAGTGCAGCTTTATAGAAAGCTATTTCATGGTCACTGAACCATGCAGTTACATAGTAATTTTTCAATATTATGTAATTATCATTATATTAGTATTGATATTCATTGTTTCAAAGGCTGCATTAGAAAATAAGAGTTGTCATACTCTTCATATCAATTGTTTTTTTTCTTCAAAAAGTTTTACTGTGAAATATAATACACACCAAGAAAAGTGCCTAAAATTTATATGTACATTTTCATTAGCATGCCCATACAAATTTATCTCCCAAGAGCAAAAATTAAGCAAGAACTGAACCTCTGTTAACAGTGACACTAAGACAACAGACATGGGCTGGGCTCTATTGTCATCCTAAAAAAAAATAAAAATAAAAATAAAAAAAAATAAATTAATGAATGGCTTAAAAGCCAGTTCCTAGGTAACTACCACCCAGGTCAAGACACAGAAATGTCACCAGAATCTCAGCAACATCCAGTCTATCTCTTCTGGGTCACAAGCTCTTCCCTCCCCCCATCATGTAACAGCTAGCCTCTCTTCTATGGTAACAATTTATATGCCTTCATTTATATTTCACACCTCAATTTGCTTTCTTATGAAATAGTATTTGTTTTTCCTGTTTTACAATTTTTAGAAAGTGATACTTCTATAGTTCAAAAATGCTTTAAGTCTTGTCTCTTTTGCTCAACATTACCACAGTACTCACCTGTGAGGGGGCACGTAGCCACAGTTCAAGGACTTCCTTTGCTATTTAATATATCATTGTATAAATAGCCCATGGTTCATTTATCCGTTCTATTTCCTATGATTTTGATGTTGTTTCCAACTCTCAGATGTTCAGCAGTGGAATAACATGATAAAAATAATGTTTTAGGAGGAGCAATCAACAGTCAGTATTTCAGATGAGCTGAAGAGAAAAGGAACAAACATTAATTGAGTACTTTCATGTGCCAGGCACGGCACACGCTACTCTCACTTACAAGTCAAGAGACCCAAGAGGCTGGTCTCTGGTGACAATACAGTTGGACTCCGTCAAGGCTGTGACTTGCATTTGCTTCTTGCAGCTGTAGCACACGGGTGCAGACTGTGAGATCTGACATCACAGAGCCCTGGCTTCCAAGACTGGCTCTGCCACTGTCTT
Source organism: Zalophus californianus (assembly GCF_009762305.2). Classification (NCBI taxonomy): domain Eukaryota; kingdom Metazoa; phylum Chordata; class Mammalia; order Carnivora; family Otariidae; genus Zalophus; species Zalophus californianus. Next base: position 131,280,256 of record NC_045598.1, read on the forward strand.
TGGTGCTTAAGATCAAAACGAGCCTGATAATACCACCCTCCTGGGATCCTTGTGACAGTTCAATGAGAGCATGTTTTCAGGAGTTAGTTATTTCAACCACTGTCCATAAAGGAGGATGCTTAGAAAAGTTAAACACTTTTATTTAGTTTCTATGCTGGCCCTTCTACCCCCATTCCCTTGTCCAGTGACAATTGCTGAAATTCCTATTCTTAAAATATCAAAAGAACCAAATTTTGTGCAAAAGTACACCAGAGCACAAGATAAATAAAACTCCTGATGCAACTCTCAAGAAAGACCATGTCATTTCAAGTTCTGTATCTTCATCATACTCCCTACTGTAGATACACATGTTAGGGTTACTAGGTTATATACTTTTTAAAACAAATCAGCATAAGAACCAGGACTTATACCTCTCCATCTGTCTTTGAGCCCTGAGCCTTTGAGTTTGGCTAAAGATACAAATTATCTTCTTTGACTCTAACGTTCTCCTCCAAGATGACAACATGACAGACCAACCCTGTTAACATCCAGTAAGAGTTGGGAACTCTTCACTGAATAGCTCTTTGAACCATTGAGTGATGCTCCTTGAATGTATGTACCATCATTGGACCCTCTCCAAATAGTTAAATTAGGTCCAAGTCACAGAGATGCTGGCCTTTTTTGAAGAAAGGTAGCAGAGATTACAATGAAAAGATGTAAATACGTTTCCTTGGTCACCATTAGCGAATTATTTGATGAGCGTGGACCTGGCCTATTTCTAATCAGAAAGAACCTTGATTTGGCAATGAACAAGTTCCTTGTCTCAGTATGACCATATTTATTTACAATGTTCACATGCCTGCTAAATGGCTTGAGGACAGTGAACAGAACAGAATGCCAGGGAGATAGTTCTGCTGCTTAGTTTTCCTTCAAGCTCAGCTATCAACCCAGTAGGTCTCTATGTTGGAGATGCCCGTGGCCTGAGAAAAACAGCTGACTCTTTTGATCTGATGACATACATGGTATAACATGGCTGTTAGTAACCTAAAGCCCTTAATACCTTTTGCCTAACCAAAACAAAACCTTCAGGCTTACAGAAACAGTCAGCGCTAGGCTTCACACTTTCGATCTGAAAGAGCCATTACATCTCACTAGGTTACCTGGCTTACAACAAGAGAATGAGGCTTTCAGAAAATATGGCTCGTCATGCACAACAAAAAATAAATGTGTGAGTCCTAGGACAGTCCTTCAGCAAGAATATCATGGAAGGAAAAAAAAAACAGAATAAAGTAAATTCTTGATTAAATTAGGGCTGATTTCTAAATCATAGCAGATGGTAAACTAAGGGGAAGAGATGACTCACTGCATCTATTTAGAGAAAACCAGTGAACAGACTGTTATCCGTCCTCTTGTGAGTTTGTTTGCCTGTGAACTAGCCTAAGAAATTTACCAAATATATAAATTGTTGCCTTGTAAAAAGGCTTGTGCAAAAAAGTACAGGAAGTCTCTGTTGACCAGTCTTTATAGTATAGAGAAACATACACCCACGGAAGTAAGGCCCAGGAAGAAACGATTCCCAAGTGGGTCTTTTACAGGTTACCAGTTGCCCACGTTTGCTTATGTAATTCAGTTGTCTGCAGTGCCCCATGTCAATCCACATACAAAACTCCATCTCTATCAGTTTCTACAACAACTTCAAGCACACTAAGCATTATGAGATTTGTGAGTCACACTGCAGAGCATGTTGCCCTAAAACTCCTCTTAGACCTCTCTCTTTCCAATCCCCCACTTGCTAGGCTAATGCGTGCACTCTGCATCTCAGCTCACCTCTCATCCCATGGACACCAACCTACCTTGCATTCTCTATTTCCCTCTTCTCAATTCTCAGGAAGTTGTAATGCAAAGTAATTCCTCTGTCCAAGTTCTACTTCAAACCTATGTGCCATCACCCACAAAGACATTTAGCATTCTGCTTAGAATATCCAAGATTCGTGTATGCAAATATTTTTTTATGTTCCGCTGAAATATATTGACATTTGCAGTGGATTTCTTCATAATGTTTAGCAAGAATCTTTAACAGTCTAAACACATTGTTAAAATCTGTTTCAAAAAGGTCAGTTTACATTTTTAACCCTATCTGGGTAGAAGCTAAGATTTCACATATGTATTTTCAATGATAAAATTTTCAGCACCTAAAATTGAGTTCCATTTATACATCACGGTAGGAAGGATATATATGTATAGAGAAAGGTTAGATAAAATTAGAACAAACTTATATCTGTTCATGTATCAGAACCTAGAGATGAATAAAAAGAACAGGACTGGCAAATAGTCTGGAGATTTTCTGACTAAAACAAATGTAATTTGGTTTATGTAAAGCTTTGTGCATAAGGCAGATCTACTTTGTGCACACCAGCCCTGCACCCACACAATTCTCAGAGTTACCAACCCTGTATTATATTTTCTGTTCATTTGAAAACAACACAGAAGTTACTACATTCTTTGAAGCCATTATACCCGCAAATAAAGCCACGCCTGAGTACAAAAGTCCATGTGTTGCATGCAGTCATCCTGTCTCTTGTACTACTTTAATCTGGAATGGTTCTAGTCTTTCTTTGACTTAATAGTTTTGTAGAATACTTTTCAATTGGAGCTTTATCTGATGTTGGTTTATCATCAGTTGGTTCAACTTATGGATTTTTTGGCAAGAATGCCAAGAAGAGAGTTGTGTTGTGTTCAGGGCATTGTATCAAGGGGCTCATGATGTGTGACTGTCCCATTACAGGTGAGCTTAACTTCGGTTTCTCAGTGAGGATGGCATCTGCCATGTCTTTCTACTATAAGATTCCTAGTTTTACCTTCCAGATGAATAAACACCTTGTGGGGAGATACTTAGACTATGTAATATCTTGTTCCTCATTAAACTTTCATCCAGTAATTTTAGCAACTATTGACAATTTTTTGTACCAAATTACTATAGTGCCTACAAAATGGTGATTTTCTAATTCCATCATCTTTTTACATTTATTATTGGGCAATCTATTGCAAAGAGGAGCCCTTTCATTATTTATTTATTTCTGTCACATGAGGGCAACTCATGAATTCTCATTTTATTTGATGGTGGATTTTTTATCCAACACTGCATAGCAAATCATGCCAAAACTTAGTGATTTAAAACAATAACAATTAATTGTCTCTCATGCATTCTGAGAGTCACAGGTTCAGGGTGATTGGCTGGGTAGTTCTGGCTGAGGTCTCTGATGGAGGGGTTGCAGTGAGTGTCTGCTAGCCTGTAGTCTTTGGCAAGGTTAAGTGGGACTGCAGGGGCCGCTTCCAGGGTGGCTCACTCACAGCTGGCAAGGTGGTGCTGGTTGGTGATAGGAACCTCTCCACGGGGCTGTTTGAGTGTCTTCTCAGCTTGGAGTCTGGGTTCCCCCAGAGTGAGGGACCCAAAAGCCCAAGGGGGAAACTGCAATGCCTTTGGCTTGACCTTGGAAGTTGCACACTGCTGCCTCCACTGCATTCTGTGGGTGACCCAGGCCAACCCTGATTCACTACGGGAGAGGACTGCATGCAGGCTTAGATATTAGGAGGTGAACATCATTGTGGACCATCTTGGAGGCTGACCACAAGTGGATTTTGTCCTTTATTTTCCATTATTTATTTGTTTAGCATTTTTTTATTCTGTTTATCACCATACATTACATCATTAGTTTTTGATGTAGTGTTCCATGATTCATTGTTTGTGCATAACACCCAGTGCTCCACGCAGAACGTGCCCTCTTTAATACCCATCACCAGGCTAACCCATCCCCCCACCCCCCTCCCCTCTAGAACCCTCAGTTTGTTTTAAAGAGTCCATCGTCTCTCATGGTTCGTCTCCCCCTCCGATTTACTCCCCTTCATTCTTCCCCTCCTACTATCTTCTTCTTTTTTTTTTTAATATATTGCATTATTTGTTTCAGAGGTACAGATCTGTGATTCAACAGTCTTGCACAATTCACAGCGCTCACCATAGCACATACCCTCCCCAATGTCTATCACCCAGCCACTCCATCCCTCCCACACCCCCACCACTCCAGCAACCCTCAGTTTGTTTCCTGAGATTAAGAATTCCTCATATCAGTGAGGTCATATGATACATGTCTTTCTCTGATTGACTTATTTCACTCAACATAACACCCTCCAGTTCCATCCACGTCATTGCAAATGGCAAGATCTCATTCCTTTTGATGGCTGCATAATATTCCATTGTGTATATATACCCCATCTTCTTTATCCATTCATCTGTCGACAGACATCTTGGCTCTTTGCACAGTTTGGCTTTTGTGGACATTGCTGCTATAAACATTGGGGTGCACGTACCCCTTCGGATCCCTACATTTGTATCTTTGTGGTAAATACCCAGTAGTGCAATTGCTGGATCGTATGCTAGCTCTATTTTCAACTGTTTGAGGAACCTCCATACTGTTTTCCAGAGTGGTTGCATCAGCTTGCATTCCCACCAACAGTGTAGGAGGGTTCCCCTTTCTCCACATCCCCGCCAACATCTGTCATTTCCTGACTTGTTAATTTTAGCCATTCTGACTGGTGTGAGGTGGTATCTCATTGAGGTTTTGATTTAGATTTCCCTGATGCCGAGCGATGTGGAACACTTTTTCATGTGTCTGTTGGCCATTTGGATGTCTTCTTTGGAAAAATGTCTGTTCATGTCTTCTGCCCATTTTTTGATTGGATTATTTGTTCTTTGGGTGTTGAGTTTGATAAGTTCTTTATAGATTTTGGATACTAGCCCTTTATCTGATAGGTCATTTGCAAATATTTTCTCCCATTCTGTCTGTTGTCTTTTGGTTTTGTGGACTGTTTCTTTTGTTGTGCAAAAGCTTTTTATCTTGATGAAATCCCAATAGTTCATTTTTGCCCTTGCTTCCCTTGCCTTTGGCGATGTTTCTAGGAAGAAATTGCTGTGGCTGAGGTCGAAGGGGTTGCTGCCTGTGTTCTCCTTTAGGATTTTGAAGGACTCCTGTCTCACGTTTAGGTCTTTCAACCATTTGGAGTCTATTTTTGTGTGTGGTATAAGGAAATGGTCCAGTTTCATTCTTCTGCATGTGGCTGTCCAATTTTCCCAACACCATTTGTTGAAGAGACTGTCTTTTTGCCATTGGACAGTCTTTCCTGCTTTGTCAAAGATGAGTTGACCATAGAGTTGAGGGTCCATTTCTGGGCTCATTGATCTATGTGTCTGTTTTTGTGCCAGTACCATACTGTCTTGATGATGACAGCTTTGTAATAGAGCTGGAAGTCCGGAATTGTGATGCCGCCAGCTTTGCTTTTCTTTTTCAAGATTCCTCTGGCTATTCGGGGTCTCTTCTGGTTCCATACAAATTTTAGGATTATTTGTTCCATTTCTTTGAAAAAAAGTGGATGGTATTTTGATGGGGATTGCATTGAACGTGTAGATTGCTCTAGGTAGCACTGACATCGTCACAATGTTTGTTCTTCCAATCCATGAGCATGGAACGTTTTTCCATTTCTTTGTGTCTTCCTTAATTTCTTTCATGAGTATTTTATAGTTTTCTGAGTACAGATCCTTTGCCTCTTTGGTTAGATTTATTCCTAGGTATCTTATTGTTTTGGGTGCAATTGTAAATGGGATCGACTCCTTGATTTGTCTCTCTTCTGTCTTGTTGTTGGTGTATAGGAATGCCACCGATTTCTGTGCATTGATTTTATATCCTGCTACTTTACTGAATTCCTGTATGAATTCTAGCAGTTTTGGGGTGCAGCCTTTTGGGTTTTCCACATAAAGTATCATATCATCTGCAAAGAGTGAGAGTTTGACTTCCTCTTTGCCGATTTGGATGCCTTTGATTTCTTTTTGTCGTCTGATTGCTGTGGCTAGGGCTTCTAATACTATGTTGAATAGCAGTGGTGATAGTGGACATCCCTGCCGCGTTCCTGACCTTAAGGGGAAAGCTCTCAGCTTTACCCCATTGAGAATGATATTCACTGTAGGTTTTTCATAGATGGCTTTTATGATATTGAGGTATGTACCCTCTATCCCTATACTCTGAAGAGTTTTGATCAAGAAAGGATGCCGGACTTTGTCAAATGCTTTTTCTGCATCTGTTGAGAGGATTATATGATTCTTGTTCTTTCTTTTGTTAATTGTATTGTATCACGTTGATTGATTTGCAGATGTTGAACCAACCTTGCAGCCCAGGGATAAATCCCACTTGGTCATGGTGAATAATCCTTTTAATGGACTGTTGGATCCTATTGGCTAGTATTTTGGTGAGAATTTTTGCATCCATGTTCATCAAGGATATTCGTCTGTAATTCTCCTTTTTGATGGGGTCTTTGTCTGGTTTTGGGATCAAGGTAATGGTGGCCTCATAAAATGAGTTTGGAAGTTTTCCTTCCATTTCTATTTTTTGGAACAGTTTCAGAAGAATAGGTATTAATTCTTTAAAAGTTTGGTAGAATTCCCCTGGGAAGCCATCTGGCCCTGGGCTTTTATTTGTTGGGAGATTTTTGATGACTGCTTCAATTTCCTGAGTCGTTATAGGTCTGTTTAGGTTTTCTATTTCTTCCTGGTTCAATTTTGGTAGTTGATACATCTCTAGGAATGCAGCCATTTCTTCCAGGTTATCTAATTTGCTGGCATAGAGTTGCTCATAATATGTTCTTATAATTGTTTGTATGTCTTTGGTGTTGGTTGTGATCTCTCCTCCTTCATTCATGATTTTGTTGATTTGGGTCATTTCTCTTTTCTTTTTGATAAGTCTGGCCAGGGGTTTATCAATCTTGTTAATTCTTTCAAAGAACCAGCTCCTAGTTTCATTGATCTGTTCTACTGTTCTTTTGGTTTCTAGTTCATTGATTTCTGCTCTGATCTTTATGATTTCTCTTCTCCTGCCGGGTTAGGCTTTATTTGCTGTTTTTTCTCTAGCTCCTTTAGGTGTAGGGTTAGGTTGTGTATTTGAGACCTTTCTTGTTTCTTGAGAAAGGCTTGTATTGCTATATACTTTCCTCTCAGGACTGCCTTTGCTGTATCCCAAAGATTTTGAACAGTTGTGTTTTCATTTTCATTGGTTTCCATGAATTTTTTTAACCAACTGAGCCACCCAGGCGCCCTCCATGAATTTTTTTAATTCTTAATTTCCTGGTTGACCCATTCATTCTTTAGTAGGATGCTCTTTAGCCTCCATGGATTTGAGTTCTTTCTGACTTTCCTCTTGTGATTGAGTTCTAGTTTCAAAGCATTGTGGTCTGAAGATATGCAGGGAATAATCCCAATCTTTTGGTAGCAGTTGAGACCTGATTTGTGACCTAGGATGTGATCTATTCTGGAGAATGTTCCATGGGCACTAGAGAAGAATGTGTATTCCATTGCTTTGGGATGGAATGTTCTGAATATGTCTGTGAAGTCCATTAGGTCCAGTGTGTCATTGAAAGTCTTTATTTCCTTGTTGATCTTTTGCTTAGATGATGTGTCCATTTCAGTCAGGGGGGTGTCAAAGTCCCCCACTATTATTGTATTGTTGTCAATGTGTTTCTTTGCTTTTGTTATTAATTGCCTTATATAATTGGCTGCTCCCATGTTCGGGGCATAGATATTTACAATTGTTAGATCTTCTTGGTGGATAGACCCTTTAAGTAGGATATGGTGTCCTTCCTCATCTCTTATTACAGTCTTTGTTTTAAAATCTAATTTGTCTGATATAAGGATTGCCACCCCAGCTTTCTTTTGGTGTCCATTAACATGGTAAATGGTTTTCCACCCCTTCACTTTCAATGTGGGGGTGTCTTTGGGTCTAAAATGAGTCTCTTGCAGACAGCATATCGATGGGTCTTGTTTTTTAATCCAATCTGATAGCCTGTGTTTTTGATTGGGGCATTTAGCTCATTTACATTCAGGGTAACTATTGAAAGATATGAATTTAGTGCCATTGTATTGCCTGTAAGGTGACTGTTACTGTATATTGTCTGTATTCCTTTCTGGTCTATGCTGCTTTTAGGCTCTCTCTTTGCTTAGAGGACCCCTTTCAATATTTCTTGGAGGGCTAGTTTTGTGTTTGCAAATTCCTTTAGTTTTTGTTTGTCCTGGGAGCTTTTTCTCTCTCCTTCAATTTTCAATGAGAGCCTAGCTGGATATAGTATTCTTGGCTGCATATTTTTCTCGTTTAGTGCTCTGAAGATATCATGCCAGTCCTTTCTGGCCTGCCAGGTCTCTGTGGATAGGTCTGTTGCCAATCTAATGTTTCTACCATTGTAGGTTACATATCTCTTCTCCCGAGCTGCTTTCAAGATTGTCTCTTTGTCTGTGAGACACGTAAGTTTTACTATTAGATGTCAGGGTGTTGACCTATTTTTATTGATTTTGAGAGGGGTTCTCTCTGCCTCCTGGATTTTGATGCCTGTTTCCTTCCCCACATTAGGGAAGTTCTCTGCTATAATTTGCTCCAATATACCTTCTGCCCCCCTCTCTCTTTCTTCTTTTTCTGGGATCCCAATTATTCTAATGTTGTTTCATCTTATCGTATTGCTTATCTCTCGAATTCTGCCCCCGTTATCCAGTAGTTGTTTATCTCTCTTTTTCTCAGCTTCTTTATTTTCCATCATTTGGTCTTCTATATCGCTGATTCTCTCTTCTGCCTCATTTATCCTAGCAGTTAGTGCCCCCATTTTTTATTGCACTTCATTAATAGCCTTTTTGATTTCGATTTGGTTAGATTTTAGTTCTTTTATTTCTCCAGGAAGGGTGTCTCTAATAACTTCCATGCTTTTTCCAAGCCCAGCTAGGATCTTTAAAATCATGATTCTGAACTCTAGGTCTGACATCGTACTAATGTCCGTATTGAGTAGGTCCCTGGCCGACAGTACTACCTCTTGTTCTTTTTGCTGAGGTGATTTCTTTCGTCTTGTCATTTTGTCCAGAGGAGAATAGATGAATGAGATAACAAAATGCTAACAGGTTAACAACGTCCCCAGCAAATATACTCTAAACACATCAGAAAAGACCTGAAACCAGGGGAAAAGAAAGGGAAAGAAAGAAAAAAGAAAGAGAAAAAAAAAAAGAAAAAGATCAAAACAAACAAAACCAGAACAAAACAAAACAAAAAGAAACAGAATATGATCAAATATGATCAGGCTAGTGCATAGATCAGTGCCACACACTAGATTTTGTGTGTATTTTGGTCTGTTAGAAGATAGTGCCTCCTAAAATTTAAAAGAAAGAAAGACTTATATATGTACAAAATAAGGGTTGATACAATGAAGGGATGGAAGATGACTATAAAGATGAAAATTATAAAAGATTTTATAAAAGGAATTGATAAGTTGTTTGAAAAAAGAAAGAAGAAGATTTAAAAAAAAGGGGGGGTACAGAATGTGATCAGGCAGGAGACTAGAACAAAGCCATACACTAGAGATTTAGCATATATTTTGATCTGTTAGAAGAAACTGTATCTCAAAATTTTAAAGAGAGAACAACTTATATATATATGCCAAAAATAAGGGTAACTACTATGAAGGGATAGAATATGACTCTAAAAATGAAAAATAAATTAAAAAAAAATGGATTGATAAGATGTTGGTTGCAAAAGGGAAAAAGAAAAATTAAAAAAAAAACAGTTAAAAAATTAACTTTGAAAAACTAATGAATCATGGTAAAAAAGCCATGAATTCTATGTGCAGTATTCCCCTAGTGCTGGAGTTCTCCCGTTCTCTTTGATGGTAAACTTGGTCTTGGCTGGCTGTTCGTGCTGATCTTCTGGGGGAGGGGCCTGTTGCTGTGGTTCCCAAATGTCTTTGCCGGAGGCGGAATTGCCCCACCCTTGTCCATCCAGGCTAAGCAATCTGCTCCGGTTTGCTCTCGGGAGCTTTTGTTCCCTGCAAGCTCTCAGTATAGCTTTGGAGGATGAGAGTGAAAATGGTGGCCTCCCAATCTCCGCCCGGAGGAGCCGAGAACTCGGGGCCCTGCTCCTCAGTGCGCCCCCAGAGAAAAGCAGTCAATCACTCCCGTCTCCCCGGTCTCCAGCCGCACTCCGTGCTCACCTAGCCTGTGACCAAGCGTTTCTATCTCTGGCACCCGACCCCATGTGGAGTCTCCAAACCCAGCAGATCCCTATGGTGCATTTCTGCGCCGCTCCTCCCGGGGGAGGAAGGGGAGTCTCCCCCGCTCTGCCGCTTGTTGGGTCCCTGCTGGAGGAGCAGTGGCCCGACTGGGCCGCGGATCACAGTTTATGGCCACCCTGAGCTGAGAGCCCACGCCTCGGCTCTGTGTCTGCAGCCGGCTTCCCTGCTCTGATACCTGGGAGCTCTGCCGCACTCAGGCACCCCCGGTCTTTCTGTGACCCTGAGGGTCCTGAGACCACACTGTCCCGTGAGGTTTCCACCTCCTGCTGAGCCACTGGAGTGACGTCCCTCAGCGGAGCCAACTTCTAAAAGTTCCGATTTTGTGCTCCGGGGCTCTATCACTTGCCAGAAGCGGCCGACGGAGGCCCCCTCCCCCGCCATCTATCCTCCCGAATATCGCCTCGGATTCACTTCTCCGCACGTCCTACCTTCCAGTAAGTGGTCGGTTCTCTGTTCAGAGAGTTGTTGCTATTCTCTTCTTTGATCTCCTGTTGAGTTCGTAGGTGTTCAGAATGGTTTGATCCCCATTCAGCTGAATTCCTGAGACCAGACGAAATCCAGGTCTCCTACTCCTCTGCCATCTTGCTTCGCCTCTCCATTATTTATTTTGAAGCTCACTTCCCAGATTTGGCCAGTATGACCCCTTTAAACTTGGCTCCTCTGTTTTTTGTTTTTGTTTTGTTTTTAACATGTACTCATCATTTTTTGAGATCATTCTTAATTTCAGGTCCAGTGAGAAATTAGAGGTCATCTTATCCCTTCCCTGCTCTAGTCCTAGAGTCCTTTAAATGAAGAATGGCTTTAAGAAGCCAAGATCTGGGCTTTACATGTGAACATTGCTACTGGAGTATCATTGCTTCTAAACACTTTCAATAGAAACAGCTAGGAAATAAATGTGTGCATATAAACATATACTTCTGTGTCTATATCCAAAACTTTGTGTTTATACTAATACCACCAATCCCAATCCAATGCCAGACGGTTCATTTCTAGCCATCGACCTTTTTATATTTTAACTCCCTTCTTCAATACTGAGAAATCTGCTTTCAACTTTCATCAATGCATTTGCTTATTTGCTCATTTGCAAGAAACATAAAAGCAGTTTCAAAATTGCTAACCCCACACCACAAGGAAAACAAACCTAGTAGACTAATATCTGTTTAATAATCGTTAACAGCTCCTTTTGTCTTTAATCTGTGGATTTATATGCAGAACATTCTGTTCAAAATTACTTGTTTTTTTCCTCCCCTCAGTGCAGCTATAGTATTCATCCAAAATACAATTAGATACATTTTCTCCTGTTTATATTACATTTTAGTTCCCTCCTTCCTCCTTGATGATTTTATTTTGTTATTTTTTTAGTATGAAAAACATTAGTATGGTTCCAAAAGTCAGAACTACCCAAAGATCACTATGTCTACATCACTTCCACTCCATTTCTATGTCCCTGTAGGTATCCACGTTCACTAATTTATTCTTTACCCTTCCTGTGTTTCTTTTTTGCCGAAATGAGTAGTTACACACAAATTTTATTATTTCTTAGTTTCTTTCACAGAAGTTAGAATTTGCATCCTAGGCATGAATGCCTCCTTAAATTTTGTGCCCTAGGACCTCACTTACCATATCATAGTCCCTCCCTGCCTACCAAGAATTGATTAAAGAAGAAAAGACAACTTGCACTTAGTTGAGAGATGGGTATACAGAGCAACCACTCTCAGATGGAAGCAGATGTTACAGCACCGTAATTCCTCTCAGACGAGGACGGGGGAAGGGAAAGCCTCCCACCAAGGGTGTTTAGCAGTTCATCTGAATGTCCACTTTGCCTGGATGAAAAAATGGCCAGGAGGGAAGGTGTGTATTGATTTACAGCCAGGTGCTAATGGGTTGTCTGTGCTATGGACTGAATGTTTGTACTTCTTCAAACTCATATGTTGAAGCCCTAACTCTCAATATGATAGTGTTTGGAGGTGGGGCATTTGGGAGGTAATTCGGGTTAGATGAGGTCATGAGGATGGAGCCCCCATGGTGAAATTAGTGCCCTTATAAGAAAAGGAAGAGACCAGAGAAAGTTCTCTTTCTCTCTCTGCCATGTGAAGATACAGCAAGAAAGCAGCTATCTGCAGCCAGAAAGAGGGTCCTTACCAGATACTGATTCTCCCAGTACCATGATCTGTGACTTCTCAGTGTCCAGAACTGTGAGAAATAAGTTTGTATTATTTAGCCACTCAGTCTATGGCATTTGCTATAGCAGCTTGAGCTAACTAAGTGTGTCCATATGGTCAGAATTCAGAAAAAAATAAGATTACAAAGAATGAATACCTACCATTTGCATTGACATGGATGGAACTGGAGGAGATTATGCTAAGTGAAATAAGTCAAGCAGAGAAAGACAACTATCATATGGTTTCACTCATATGTAGAACATAAAGAATAGTACGGAGGACCACAGGGGAAGGGAGGGAAAACTGAATCAGAAGAAATCAGAGAGGGAGACAAACCATGAGAGCCTCTGGACTCCGGGAAACAAACTGAGGATTACAGAAGGGAAGAGGGGGGGGAATGAGGTAACCGGGTGATGGGTATTAAGGAAGGCATGTGTTGTGATGAGCACTGGATGTTATATGCAATTAATGAATCGTTGGACAGTACATCAAAAACTAATGATGTACTATATGTTGACTAATTGAACATAGTAATAAAAAAAGTTAAATATCACAAAAAATAAGATTAGAGAATTGATGATTGGAGGTTGTGGGAAAAGCAATGTGGAAGAAGCTCTTGAACTGACACCATTGTATGAGGATATTTGGGTCCCTTGTGAATGGTCATCAATGGCACTAGCTTTCAAAGGGGGCTACCAATAAGCAGGTGGGCAAACTCATTCATTCTTCAGATGTCAGCTAAACTCTTCCTCAGTCATCCTAATGGTACTCAGTGGTACCATTTACAAGTACTTACAGGGCAGAGATGGAGTATATGCAGAAGCTCATCAACATGGATTCCCTTCACTAAAGCTGATCTGGATGCCACCACTGTTGACTTCCCAGCTTGCTAGGAGCAGAGACCAGCACCAAGCTCCTGCATGGCACCTGCCACCTGGAATCTGATTACAATGTACCCCTTCTACCTTACAGGTAACAATTATATGTTCTTACTGGAATAAATGCATATTCTAGATATAGATTTGCCTTTTTGCCCACTATACTTCTCCTAGCACCTTCATACATGGTACTGTATTTGCCTCCCCATTTTCCCATAAAACAAAGAAACTCATTTTATAGAAAGAGAAGAGAAGCAGTGATACCACAGCCAAATAATTCATTGTTCTTATCATTTACCTGATAGAATTGACCTATTGAAAACTGAACTATGGAGCTAATTCTCTACAAAGTTTCTATTTTCTATGTATAAAAATACCTCATACCTATTCACAAGGTTTTTATTTCCCATCTTTATATCTTTTGTTTTGTTTTGTTTTTTGAGAGAGAGAGAGAGAGTAGGGAGGTGCAGAGGGATAGGGAGAGAGAGATTCTTAAGCAGGCTCCATGCACAGTGTGGAGCCCAGGGAGGGGCTGGATCTCAGAACCCTGAGATCATGACCTGAACCATAATCAAGAGTTGGACACTTACCCAACTAAGCCACCCAGGCACGCTCCATCTTTGTATCTTTGAACTATGATATGTTCCCGAGACACAACAACTGTTTTCCAGTTGGAAACTGGGCCTCCCACTTGGTTATTTGAATCTCATTGTTCTGTAGAATGAATAGACAAAGAAGGAGATGACTGTACTGGCTAATGCTATTGATCCCAACTAGCAAGGTGGAATTTGGTTACTTACTGCTACACATAGGCATGGAAAGGGAGGAGTAGGCCTATAGCCTACAGGATTCTATGGGATACCCCCTGGTATTTCCATGTCAGTTAGGAAAATTAAGAGAAGACAATAACAACTCAATTAAGGTAGAATCACTGAGAACTTAGATCCTTTAGGAATGAAAGTTTGGGGTATTTTGATAAAATATCCTAATCAGCTGAAGTGTTCACAGGATGCAAAGAGAACACAAAAAATAGTGGAAAACAGAAGTTATAAACATGAACTAAAGCCTTATGACGTGTTACAGAAATGATTGGAGCAGCTATGTATATTTTTTTCCATGCTTTTCATGGTGGCCAGCTTCCAAGATGGACCCTAATGATTCCTGCCTCCTGGTATCCCCACCCTTGTGTAATCCCCTCCCACATTAAAGCAGGGTTGATCTGTGTGTCCAGTAGAGTACAGCAGAAATTTTGGTATGCCAATTACAAGACTAGGTGATAAAAAGGCACTGAAACTTAAGTCTTGGTCTCTCTGTCTTTTTCCAGTCACTTGCTCTGGCAGAAGCCAGCCACCATGTCATCATGAACAGTCCCATGGAGAAAACTACATGGCAAAGAACTAAGGGCTCCAGCCAACAACCATGTGTGCAAGCTTAGTGTTAAGCCCTCCAGTTATAATCGAGCCTTCAGATGACTATAGCCTTAGCCAACAACTTGACTACAGATCATGATAGGCCCCTGAGCCAGAACCATCCAGGTAAGACACTTCTGGTTTCTTGATTCTCAGAAACTGATTTAACTGAGGTAATAAATATTTGTTGTTTTAAGCTCTTACATTTTGAGGCAATTTGTTATGCAGAAATCGGTAAATTATACACTTGTTATTTCACATTTATAAATATTAGCTAATCCTCCTCCTTTTTTCTGAAATAATTTTATTTTATGAGTTGTTTATAATTTAGACTCTCAGTTACAGAATAATCAAGTGAAATGGTGACTGAACTAAAAAAGGAAATTACCATCATCCAGAGATAGATAAAATGATTGATGGATTTTTGTATCTCAACTTTTTTTAGGAGAGGGTAAGATCATCTTTATTTGTACCGTTGAGGTGCTATTGAGGAAAAGTATTCATCTTCAAAGAATAGTTGCATTATATTAGGTAGAAGTATAAAATGGTTGTCACTGAACTCTAGGAAACAAACTGAGGGCTGCTGAGGGAAGGTGGGTGGGGGAAGGGATAACTGGGTGATGGCCATTAAGGAGGGTACTTGATGTAATGAGCACTGGGTGTTATGTGCAACTGATGAAACACTAAATTCTACCTCTGAAATTAATTTTAAAAAAGTGGAAAAAAGTGGTTGTCACTGTTGTATGGAAGCTTAAATGTATATAGAAGGTTGTATTTGAATACTGAATAGCCAAAGGGGCTGGTTATTTTTCTGATGTGTCTCAGCCCCCATGTTTCCATTCTTTGCTCTGTACTGCTGGGTTACGGAATCTGAAAACTGCATTTCCCAGATGCCTTTGCTGGCTGGCTTCCTGTTTGGTTCTGCCCATGGGAGACATGGGAAGAGACCAGAAGATAAAAACTTCATGGTGCTCGTTCTGACAGTACTGACAGTTACTAGTGATGGGTATAGGGCAGGAAGAAGCAGGCTGCTGTGACTCCCGCATCCCAGGGAGTGCACCACCTCCCTGACGGGTTCCAACTGCTACCTTCGTGACAATTATGATTCCAACCCTGGCAGAAAGAACAGCTTT
The DNA here is from genome assembly GCF_009762305.2 of Zalophus californianus. Classification (NCBI taxonomy): domain Eukaryota; kingdom Metazoa; phylum Chordata; class Mammalia; order Carnivora; family Otariidae; genus Zalophus; species Zalophus californianus. The sequence goes on from NC_045598.1 coordinate 131,295,957, forward strand.
TCGGGCTTTCTGGTACTGGCAGCTGCCAAGTAACCCACAGCACAGCAACAGGCTCAACACACGGGTCTAGCTCCAGAGTGTTAGCGGCCTTCTGATCTCTTAATATCACCTCTCCCCTTTTATAACCCCCCCCCCCAGCATCCCCTCCTTCTCCTTTGTGCTCCTCAAGCCCCCTGAGTACTTTGTAAGTTATTCACTATATTATATCACTTCTATTTTAAATACCTCAATGGTTTGTGTCTTCCTGACTTGAACAAGACTAATATACATTCATACTTGGTGGATGCACTTTGGGGAACAGCAAGCTTAAACACTTCTCTGAAAGTCCTTTCTTTATCTCTCAATATTTTGGAAATACACAAAAATATTGTATTTTACCTGCATGTGTTCTATTGAAGACTATGCACATAACCAAAATTTATTAACATCTGGAAACTATCACAGTGCTGACAGATACTTCTTCCAGTGAGAAATAGTGCAAAACAATCTATAATCCAGAAACTATAGTAATATGAAACATACCAAATTCTGTACTTAAATATTTAGCTACAAAGTAAAATCGGCCTGTGCTGAGAACTATTTATTGTCGAGATAATTACTTATTTAACTGGAAACCGGTATCCTCATAAAAGCATGTTGCATATCAGCACGTTAATGGACCCTTTCAAATCTGTGTTCATTCCTTTGTTCCTTTTTTGTGCTATGGTTTTTAATATGCTTCCCATGTACTGAACACATGAACAAGGAAATTGAAGGTAAAAGTGTTGATGCAGAGATGTGTATTAATTGATAAATGCTAGTGTATAGCTCCCTGAGTTAGCCACTGCCTACCTCCTCATCTTTTTCTGTGTCCTTGCTGCAGCCACTCTGGCCTTCTTGCTGGTCTTCAAGCATGCTAAGTCTGTTCCCAACTCAGGACCTCTCCATGTGCTGTTCCCTCTGCCTGAATGCTCTTCCCTCATATCTTCACCTGCCTCACTCCTTCACATCATTGCAGTCTTTGCTCAGATGGTTAACTTTTCAGAGGCTCCCTATCTACCCTTTCCCAGGTTGCCGACCTACCTGGTCCCTCTCCAGCCTCTGGGCCTGCTTTACTTTTCTTCCCGGACCTTATCTCTCCCTGAAATCATATTCTGTATATATAATCCTATTTTTTACTGTCTTTCTTTCACCGAGTGTAAACTCCAAAGGGGCTAGGAAACTTGTCTTTGTTCACTGTCTTATTTCCTGTGCCAAGAACAGTGAGGACTCAGCGCATACTGAGTCTCTGTAAATATTAAATCAATACGTTGGTCTGTATATTTTTGTTATTGTATTTCATATTTTTATTTCTGCAATTTTAGGTTTAACATACATTTTCAGCATTATATGTTTTAAGCACTACAGAGTATGATGGTTAATTTTCTGTGTCAATTTGACTGGGCCACAAGGTGTCCAGATAATTGGTCAAACATTATTCTGGCTGTTTTTGTGAGGCTGTTTTTGGATGAGATTAACATTTAAGTTGGTAGACTGAGTAAAGCAGATTGCCCTCCCTAATGTGAGTGGGCATATTCAATCAGTGGAAGGCCTGAATAGGACAAAAAGGCTGACCCTCCCCCAAATAAGAGGGAATTCTTCTTGCCTGACTGCCTTTAAGCCAGGGCATCAGTGTATTCCTGCCTTTGGACTTGAATTTAACCTTGGCTCTTCCTGGGTCTCGAACTTGCCAGCCTTCAGACTAGAACTGCACTGTAGACTCTCCTGGGTCTCCAGCTTGTTGAGCACAGATCCATAATCATGCTGTGAAGCAATTTCTTATTAACACATACATACACGAACAAACAAACATATCCTATTGTTTCTGTTTCTCTGGAAAACCCTGGCTACTACACAGACATTATCTACGTTTTCTATAAATGGCACATAGATAAACACTATCCATGTCAACAGACTATCTCATAGGTGCCATTGGTCAAATTTTTCCTCAGGACAATGATTATGGACGGTTTGATTCTGGTGGCACTACTATTAGACACTTACCTCAAGGATCCTATCAATCTTGGCTCACTACTTTCATTCAAATGTGTAAACATAGGTCAACACAACTAAGTTAAGCTGAATAGCATTTCAGTAGCAATTTGCAAAAAAGTACCTTCTGTCATGCATTTAATAGAGACTATGGCTCAGTTCAGAGCCTGTCACCGAGGGCGCCCTCATTTATACCTTCCCACTGAGATCACAGTGTGTGTCACCACATGTCTGAGCTGTGTTTTCTAACAATGAGTTAATTTTGCTTGATGAGTTGGTTTTAATTAAGAATATTTTTGTCTCTCTTGCTTATGGGGGCACCTGGGTGGCTCAGTCGGTTGAGCGTCCAACTCTTAGTTTCAGCTCTGGTCATGATCTCAGGGTCTTGAGATCGAGCCCCATGTCCGGCTCCATGCTCAGCTCGGAGTCTGCTTGGGATTCTCTCTCTCCCTCTCCCTTTGCCCCTAGCCCCCCATCTCACTTGCTCACTTGCTCTATCTAAAAAAAAAAAAAAGAGAGAATATATTTTCTCTCACATTTGAATTATTTAAATCAAGTTCTTTTTTTTCCCACTTGGAGATTTCTAGACATCACATACATTTTGAATTCCAAAACATTTTTTTAAAGATTTTTATTTATTTATTGAGAGAGAGAGAATGGTAGAGAGAGAGCATGAGAGGGAGGGACGAAGGTCAGAGGGAGAAGCAGACTCCCTACCGAGCAGGAAGCCCGACGTGGAACTCGATCCCAGGACTCCATGATCATGACCTGAGCCGAAGGCAGTCGCCCAACCAACTGAGCCACCCAGGCGCCCCCAAAACATTTTTGATGCTGTTTACTCTAAAGGCATTCCAGTTGTAGAATATTGAGAAATTAACACCTGAGATACAAGAATCAGTGTTGTGTTTCTTCTTATTTCCTGTACTTAAGAAGAATGAAAAATATGTCTTTTCTTCTTTATGCTAATTAAAATATAAGAGAATAAATTATAACTGTATCTCTTCCAATTGCCTTGTATTTTATTTAGTTTTGTTGATTGTAAGTCAGAATTTAAAAGGGGAAGAAAGAAGCCCCACAAAGTTGTGCATCAAACCAAAAGTTATTTTTGTTCTGCCTTTGCCACTCTGCTTTGGCATCACTATCTTTATAGCTATTTTCTTGAGGTAGTAGACACTAATCTCAGCCCTCTTTACATCTTTAGCGTCTGCTGGAGTATAGTAAGTGCTCAATAATGCTTTTGATGGCAGTAATTGCTCTTTACTTAAGTAATGATAAGAATTAGACTTGTCAATGCCTTAGAAAATGTAATCAGTCAAGCACTGGTATGGATTTGACTTGCCTGCCAAGATTTATACTATTTTGAGTAGTTTTCCTTGTTCTGTGCCTGGAGGTTTTGGTGGGGTTTGTTTGTATGTTTGCTGAGAAGTCATACTGCCCTCCCTCTCCTGGTTTGCCCCAGTTACCCAGATACTTGTATTTTTACACTAATGTTCTGATCTCATTTGGAGGGATAGAGTTTACTTGCCAGCGTGTAGACTCATCCACATGACTCTCCTGGAGAAAAATATAAAGCAGATTGTTCTGTTTTGTAACAGTTTATGAGACAAACTTATCTCTTTCCTCTTTTTTAATTTCCTTGACTACTTCCATTAATATTGAATTAGCATTCTATGTGATATGCAATTTCCAAATTCTCCAAGGTAAACCTGTCATATGTCCTAGCTTCAGTCTAAGCTTCATTATGTGGGTGTGGGTACCAACAGAAGCCTGCGCCCCTCCCTAAATTTGACTCAGTGGAACCATCAGCTTAAGCAGGTGGGTGTTTTCTGTTTTTACAATTTAGAGAGAAAACGCATTAGAAAGAAATTTGAAAGATTTATTAGGTTGAAGAATTGAATGTGAAATGTAACTTTTATCATCATGAAATGTCTGATTAATGTCAAGAGAGCCTTTTGCTAGTACTATAACAAATTAGAGATCAAAGAACAAAAACATTTGTGAGCAGGAACCTATTGATTAAAGAAAGATATGAAAATCACAGAAAAAATTACATAGAGAGCCAGCATAAAGAAAATAACAATTATTAACAATTGTAGCGAAATCATGCTAAGAACAATGCCAGAATATTTAAACTTATCTGGTTAATTTACAGGAGTCCAATGTTCAATAATTGAGATAAAATGTCTACTTCCACATTTTAAATTTCAGCCTGAAGTCTCTTAGGGCAACACTAAAAGTTTCATCACTAACGATTTTAATATGAATAGGAAAATGATCAGATGTCACCTTATGAAAAACAATTCTGAAATCACAAGGAAAGTGGTTTATAAGAGACAGATTTAAACAGAGTTCCCAAAGTTCCCCAAAAGGCACTTTTTTTCAAGTTATTCTTTCAAAACAAGACAAGTAAACTCACCCTGAAAGGAATGATGAAGAGCCTGTTTAGTAAGCTACTTCCTCTGGTCCAGTCAAGGGAGAGGTTTTCTCTCACATCATCCACAAAGGAGGCAGGGATTTGGAAGTAGAGTTTACATGTGATCTGCTGGAAGGAACCATCTAAACTGAGAAGTGTTTTGAAGAATTCATAGAAGGGATACTGAGATTGTCCCTCTGACAAGGGATTATTGCAAAAACTGTAAAACCCATAGGTGAGTTTCTAATTATGCTGGTCAGCACACTCTAGAGCATGCAATGATTAGATAAACATTATTTGTGCTCATTTGTAAATGTTGACCCTGTCGGGTGCCATGTAATAGGTGACTGTGTATAGAAATCATATGCATTTAGGAACATTTATTTGTCTAATTTTTTTAAAATCAAGCTCAAATTTCTATAGCACTTCAGCTAGTTCAAGCTTAAGCAGCACAAAAAAAAGATTTACATAAATTGCATATGCACCCAAGCATTTATTTATCTAAATAGAGTTTTAAGAACTATAACAATGGTTGAACCTTGGATTCAAATTCTGGAAAATCATAAAGGAAAGATTAACGTGATATTAGATATCCACTGAGCAGCAGGACCTGCGTGAACCTCTGTGGTTCTTTCCTAGAGAGCCTTGAAAAACAGAAGAAAAATTGGAAATAGAGTAAAACTAATCATGTAGAATTACCAGATAAGAATAATCATCTAACTGTAAGACATGTGGAAGAATATAAAAGAAATATACTGTACAACTATAAGAACAGCAATGTAAGCATGATACATCAAACAATTATAATATCTGTGTGTATCAATAAAGATTTGTTGGAATAGTTAATGTTTTAAAGGACGTAGTTTTTTAATTAGTTTTTATCATAATTCAGTATGATAAAAGATTTAATTTTGGTGATTTGTGATTGTAAACATTTGATTATAATTGCAATATTAGTTATTTGGGGGAATAGTCTTTCTTTTATTTAATGAAATACCATATTCTCCACTTGGGGGCAGCAATGGTTCAAAAAAAAACCAAAGGAGTTTTGAAAAAAGCGTGCTTTAGCGTTGAAAATCTCACTTATAGGACAAACAGATGAACAGACAACTACTAAACTACAATAAGCTAGTTACATAACCCATAATACAAAGTTCATAGTTTCATGGAACTATCTAGTATATAGAAATGAGCAATTAAAACCAAATATTGGCTTTTTAAATGTTTTATTGGCAATATTGATTATAGTTTCTTGTTAGAATAAGAAAACCAGTTTAAATGGTATCACAAATGGATTAATTGCCATCCAACATACAAATAAGCTACAGAGATATCAAGGTATTTCTTTTCTCTAGAACAGATTTTAAAATAATAATTTGTTTTGGGGGTGCCTGGGTGGCTCAGTCAGTTAAGGATCTGACTTCAGCTCAGGTGGTGATCGCAGGGTCCTGAGATTGAGCCCTACACTGGGCTCCCTGCTCAGCGGGGAATCTGCTTCTCCCTCTGCCTCTGCCTCTTCCCCTCCCCCTGCTTGGGCTCTCTCTCTCTCTCTCTCTCTCAAATAAATAAATAAAATATTTAAAAATAAAATTAATTTGTTTCTAACTACTTTCAAGTAAGAATAATGTCATAATTATTTTAGTACTCCCTCTACCCAAAACTTCGGCTGGTATCTGTACATATTCAATAAGGATTTATTGAACAGAAACAAACTAAGGATACAGCCAATTTTATACGTATATGTAAATTAGGTAAAATTCCCTTGCAGTTTTCTCTGACTTGCCATCTTTGCAATTGTTGTAAAGGAATGTCAGCATTTATTTACTCAGTCAATGAAAGTATTTAGGATTTACCATGTATCAGTCACTTGTTAGGAGCTGAGAGTTTAAACATGACTAGCAAGTTTGGAATCTCAGAGAATTAACACTTGAATGGAGTAGAGACTTGAAAACAATTAACTTTAGAAGACTCTTAGGAATATTTAAACACATATACAAACTGCAGTGGGAGAAGAGAAAAAGGGGCAATAAACTCTAGTAAGGGACGGGTCTCAAAAGTTTTCAAAAAGACACCATTGAGGTGTTTTGTAACCTGTTTACCTAAACCACCAAAACACATGAATCTCTCATTGGTCCACAAGGTAAAATAGCAGAACCTGGTACTCACCGGAGAAAATATTGAATTTGAAGACTTCTAGCTCCTGTTAAAATTGAGGCTAACCAAAGTGAGATTCAAAGAAAACATTCTAAGTATATGGAAGACATTATCTATTTACTCATTTAGAAAACAGCACAGATTTGAGCCAGGTGCAGATGTCTTTCTGCCTCCCCATGCCCCTCAGCATCTTGCTTAAGAGCTGTGTGAGTGGGCTGCCCCTCATCCCAAAAGGGTCATTAAGAAGAGCCCCATGGAGCCCTGGTGGAACCTGCCCCTCCTCCTCCTCCTCCTCCTCTATCATCCCTTGGCTTCTGATCCCTCCTCCACTCCCCTCCTGCATCTAGGCTTCTGCTGAAGAGCCCTTCGGGAGGTCAGCGTCCTGTTGTCCTTGTATAATCCAGGAGACGGGCCTCCTAGCTCCCTTTGACAACGTTTGCATAGAGTCCAATTGAAGGGAGAGTTACATGGCCTTTCCATCTTCTCTGAGCCATTTCACTTCTCTCACACACCAGATTTCAGTGGCTTGACTTCTATGAATACAGTTTTCTATCAGACGCTTACTTTGTTTATTTAGTTCTGTTGGTAAATACTGGAACACACTCTTCTAGTCATTCCCCCAGAGCTAGGACTGTCAGCTACTAGGAGCTAAAAATAAGAGGGACTCGCAGGCATTTAAACAAATACTGACATTTAAACAAAATCTCTCTTCCTTTGTTCTAAGAATTCAAAAACACAATCCAGGCAATTATTTTTCACATACTTAAGTACACTCTTAGCTAAAAATAGTGCTACGTTTTAATATCTGTAACCTAGAATTCTCATCCAAGCAAAAATATTCTGCCTTACTGTGGTCCTGTTGTGATAAACATCTCTTAGGGAGATTGATCCATAGATTTATCAGTACTGTATTTAAATGTGAGTACCCCCCTAGAGAAAAACATATTTTCTTCGGCCAAAAAAATTCTCTCCTTCAATGATTTTCCCCTCTCCAATGTAAGTCCTTATTAGGAAAAGTGGGAAGAAAATTGACATTGTTTGGTCTCTGTTACATTATAGCTGCCTAATAAACAATTTCCATACATTCCCGACTTTAGGCCTCACAACAAACCTCTTAGGAAGATATTACTAACTCCATTTCCCTGAGGAGAAAACAGATTTGTGGGATTAAATCACATATCAAAGATCACAGAGCTAGAAAAATGTCCATCCTGAGTGTTGAGCCATGGTTGGTCTGATTTTAAATTGCTACTTCTAGATTTGTGAGATTTAATCTATTCTTGACACATGCAGTAGACTCTCTTCCTCTAGCCCTGGTTTTGGAGGAAAGGATCGGAATGATGAGAAAATTTTCTGTAATGTACAAGATCATGTACACCCAACATCACATCAGTAATTAAATGTGGTTTGCTTATATATGCAGTTATGTTTTGGGGCAGGCGAGACTCACAATTTAATAGCAACAATGAGGATGAATTGATATTTAAGTGATAAAATCTGGCTTGTACACTGTATCATTTTTACCCTCATTGAATATATTGAAATGAAACCACCACCATGTAAAATGGCTTAATGGTAAACTAACAGAATGTCCTATAGTTCTCAGTGTGTGGCTGGATCTTCTTGACGTATCATTTTTATTCTAACCCAGAGGATTACTCTCCGCACCCCCCCCAAAAAACCCTCTGATTATTAACTTCTCTTATCTTTTAAGTTACTTAACAATCAAGAAGATTGACAATGGCCTTTGTTCTTCATATAAGAGGGCAGAACATACCAGGCCTTTCATGGATCAATAACTTTTTTGTATTGGCCTTGAGGCTTTCACATCTGTCTTGGTAAGGATTTTGGTGTAGTTTGAGGTCATCCTTTGGGGTGCAAAGAAGTAACTCCCATGTCCAAGTTCTGACTCCATTTGTATTTTTTTGACTCTCTCTCATGGCTCGACCAATCCCTTGATTTCGGTACCAGATTAGTCTTTTCATAAAACCTAATCTAAAAGTAGTCCCTGTTCTTCATTCCAGATTTGCTCATATACTTCTCTTAAATTCCTCTGATTTTCTTCCTAGGCATGCTTGCATAAATTTAACTATAAACATTCCTTTTTGACCTCAATATATTATTGGTGCTCAAAACATATTATTACTAGAATAGTTTTTGCTGTGAGTAATAAAATCTTGGAATCCAATGGTGATGTCATCATGGATCCAGCTTCTTTCCATCTCTTCTCAACCATGCCAGCTTTGGTTCCATCTTTAGGCTAATAGCAACATAGCTGTGGCAAATCTAGTCTTCTCATTCTGACTCATTATCTAGAGAAGAAAAGACCATCCTCTTTTTTTTGCAGTCTCTCCTCGGAGCCAGGAAAAAGATTCCTGGCAGTCCCTGAAGACCTCCCCTCATGTCTCATTGGCCATATGCCCATTCTTGAACCATTCACTGGCAAGAGGAATGGATATGCCATGATTTGCTTAGGCCAGTCACCTGAGTAGAATGAATTTTAGGGAATCAACTACAATATTCACATGTAGTGAATTTCTTATAAGCATATTATAGTTAATGATAATGCTAATGTACTATTTGTGTGCATAGTGTCTTGACATTAGTCTATTGAAAATCAAGAAATATTTTACATATTCTAATATTATTGGTTGCAGAACTGTAAAATATGTTTAATGCAAAGTTCCTGTTATATTTACAGGTCCTACCACATGTTGAAACTCTCTAATGCCAAGAAATTTATCCAAAGTTAAAATCTGAATGAATTATATTATCTACTTCATCCTTATAGGACAAAAATGCATCCTTAAAAATGCAGGATGTTAAGTGATGCTTTTTACCATAGCTTGATTTTAGCAGAGGTCCCGGGGCTGAGAAAAATCATAGGACTTAATATGGCTTTTCAGTCATGCTAAGAGACTGTGATATGGTTTTGTCAGCATTGGTAGATCATCCATCTCCATAACACCCAAAAGAAGGAAATTGAAAGCACCAGTAGATTTCTTTGATAAGGGTTGTCATTGAGTTGTGTTCTACTCCCTTGCTGCTGTTGAGTAGAAATGGGTACTTATTCCAAATGAGAGGAGCCGTAAAAGTACCATAAGCATATGCCCATTAGTATTTGGAGATACCTGATGAACACCTGAAAAGGTCTAAGGGGAAGGGCCTGGCCAACCTCTTTGGAGGCAAAGCAAAGGGAGATTAAAATACTAATAGGGAGTGACTTCCCCACCAAGAGCAAGGTTGAGGTGTGAATTTCCCATGATGACGAAAACTCACAGGAGGAAGATGGTCTTGAGTCCTCTTAAAAGTTATCTGAGCAGTCTATGAAGAAAACCAGGCAGTCAAGATGTAGTGGAAGACAGGAGAATGGACAGCAATAGCAAAAATTTCTAAGTACCAAGTGACCACTGGATTTAGCATAAAGCTTATTGACACTTTTGGTGTGGAACAAACCAGGCTATAGAAGGTTGCATTTTCATGGTGATCAGCTATACGTTTGGTGGAGGGAAATTGGAATTTCCATCTGTATTCATTATTTATTGATTTATAACAAATTACCCCCAAATGTAGCAGCTTAAAACAGTACCCATTAATTATTTGACAGTATCTCTAGTGAGGGGTTTGGGCACAGCTTAACTGGGTCTTGTGATTTAGGGCTTCTCAGAAGTCAGCAATCAAGGTGTCAGCCTTGGGTGGACTCCCATCTGAATGCTTGACTGGAAGGGAATTGTTTCTAGGTACATGTGATCATTGGCAGAATTCAGTTCCCCCAGGACTGATGGACCAATGGCCTCAGTTCCTAGCTGGCTATTGGCCAGAGGCTGCCATCGGTTTCTTGCCACATGGGCCTCTCAAATATGGTAACACATCAGTTTTATATTTTGTATAACAAATTACTACAAATTTAGAAACCCAACATAATACCCATTTATTTTCTCCCAATTCCATAGATCAGAATCCAGAGGGGCTTGACTGAGTTCTTTGCTTAGGGCCTCCCAGGCTAGGGTCAAGGTATCAGCCATGCTGGGCTGTTATCTAGAAGATCTGGGAAAAATCCACTTTTAAGCTAATTCAGATTTTTGGAAGAATCCAGTTACTCATGGTTGTAGGCCTGGAGGTACATGTTCCTTTGTGAGCCATCACTTGAAGACTTCTCTTTGCTCTTAGAAGCTGCCTGGATTCCTCATCCCATATTTCCCTCTCTCAGCAAAGCCCACAATGGCTTGATGAATCCTTCTCATGCTTCAGATCTCTCTTGCTTCCCTTTTTGCAACCAGTCAGAGAAAGCTTACTGTTTTTAAGGTCTTGTAAGACTAGATTATACCCACCCAGATCATTTTCATATTTTGAGGCCAAGTGTGCCATATTATATAACATAATCATGAGAATGATACCGTCCTATATTCCTAGGTTCTGGAGACTAGAGCACAGCATATTTGGGTGGGCTAGTTTAGAAATTCTGCCAACTACAGGCATTTTGATTCATTACAGTGTGGTAGCCAAGAAAGCAGTACAGCCTGTCAAAATGCAAATTACGGTAGTGTGGAAACAGCAAAAGGTGGTGATTATTGGGAACCATCTTACCATGGTCTGCCTGCCATACCACCTAATGTTCCTATTTTCTCCATGAAGTAAGCAGCTGAGAGTGAGTAGGAATTGCTATGGCCAGAAGTTTTGGAAGAGTGGCACATTTTTCAGATAGTCATAGTGGAGAATGAGGAAGCACACAGACTAGGGAAACACAGGTTTGCTGGACACCTTGAGGTTGGGCTTTAGGAATTTAGCTTATTTAAAAGGCTCACAAAATGGTTCCGGTTTTCAGAAATCTTGGTCTACTCTGTGTGTCATAGATATTAGATGGCATTTCTAGATTCATGAGTGGTCTGAGGGACTTTGATTAATTTAGCTATAGCAAACATGCCATTCTTTTTAAGACTATCTGATAGGCAGCCATGGCCCCAAGGAGGTTTTCTACCCAAAGTCTACAGATTCACTCAGATGCGTGTTTATTTTAGAGGAAAATAACCAAAAGTTAGCCAATATGATAGTATAATTAAAATGTGAAATTACAATTAAGAAATGCAAGGCATAATTGGTTAAATGTTTAGTGTTAAAACAATTCAGCAGACATTGAGTTGGCAACTGTGTTATCTGATCTCAGTTTTCTTTCGGATTCTCCAGCCTTAGGTAATTTGAGCAACTACGCATAGAACAAAGCTATTGAATGGAAAGAGCATTCAATAAGTGGATGAAAAGTATGTAATTTTAAAACTCTTATGTATATTGCTTGGCAGCAGAATCTTATTCTGACTTTAGACAAGTCACTTAATGTCTCTGAGCCTTAGTTTCTTTACCTGAAAAATTGGAACAATAATATATCTCCCACAGATTAATTGTAAATATTAAATGAAACACTATATGTAATTAGTACAGAGTAAGCAATATAGGCATTTATTATAAATGCATTTTTATTGCTTGATTTACTCTAAAAAGAATTATGAGTTTACATGTTGTCATTCTAACCTAAATCACTGTAAAACCAAATCAATGCCCAAGGTCTATTCCAAGACCCTAAACGAACTAAAAGCCAAGTCTTGGATTTTGTTTTTCTTGTTGGGAGGGGAGTCTAAAAATAAATGCAAACCCCTTTTCGATAATAGACACTTTATCTTAATTGTCTGCTTGTTCAAAAGGCTGAGTTACAATCATTTACTGTGTTCTGATGTTGTCAAAGAACCCAATTATTTCTCTGATGGAATTGATCTATAAATGTTCATACTTCAAAAGCCTTAATAAATAAATATTAGAGAATCTCACAAAAACTATGAATGAAAAATGTATATTGAGTTCAACCAAGAAAGAAATGAGTATAATCAGACTGCCACTCGATTTTGAAATTGCGAGAACAAAGCAAGTAAGTGGCTAATTTCATGACAAATTGGAATGCACTCAATTGCCAAAGAATAATGAATGGTTTTTTGTAGACTCAAAAGAAAAGTAGGCTATTAATTGAATTTTAATTATATTGGCCTTTCCAGTGGCCTTTTTTGCTCATATAAAACTTGAATTTTACAATTCAGTTGAAGTGGAATTTGGAAAGGAATAAAGTATATTTTCATTTAGTATCTGCTATTTTTAATAAATTAATCCATTACTGATAATCAAGGAATGTATGCATATGGATACTAGTGCCATTCATATATCACAAGCCATATTTACTGCTTCGATCAAACTAATAGTACATATGCAAAAATTAAAGGCTGAAGTGATCATTTAAAATTTCAAGTTACTTTTGACAGTTTGAAACGATTCACTTAGGAAGCCACAATTTACTTCCAACAGTAGAATTTATTTGGATGAATTGGAACCATTAGATAAAGTATGGAACTATAAACCAAGACCAAACACAAAATCACACACACATGCACACGTGCACACGCATGGGCACATCTTTGCTATGGTACATACATGTTTATAACTGTATACTAGTCATTCATTAATTCAATGAACAAACAAAAGTGAGGTCCACATCATGGTGTCAGGCATTGATCTATGTTCTGTAGATACAATATTAAGCAAGATATAGTCATTGCCCTCATAAAGCTCACACAGAGAATAAAACAGGCAATCAGAATACCCTGTCATAACTGTTCCAAATAATAAAAGGTACCACTGACTCATATAAGAAGGCCAGCTTCTATTCTCTTATCCCACCCACCAGACGATTTTCAGGTAGGGAACCTTGGCCAGGTAAAGACAAAACATATGGACGACTTTGTACATAGTCATAGATGCCCCTAGAAAATCAAGTCCGTCCACATGTCCTACTGGCTATCCCCATATTTGAGTTACCTATTTTTTAGGTATCTAGTTTACTGTAGGAACATCCAGTTTTACCCATACCCTACCACTTTAATTTTTTTCAAGGAGCATCATGGTTATGCATATCTGAATAACTATATACATAAAACACAACCGAAGGAATTTACATTAACTCTTAATAGTTGCTTTCTTGGTGTTGAAAATTGGGGGAATATCACTTTGTTCACCACCTATTTCTGTATCTTTGTATTTTTCAACATACATGTATGACTTCCATGATCAGAGAACAGTAAGGATAAACATATTCCCTCTCTTTCCTGAGGACCTCAAGAGCTTTCCTAGCTGTCATCCTCTTGCTCTTTTACTTCATAGCCAAATGTATTTAAGGAATATTCCATACACCTTTTCAGTTCCTCGTCACCCATTTCTTTCACAAACTAGCGAAGCCTGCTCTCCCTTCCTGGTTTCCCTCACCCTATGGTAAAAACAACAAAAGAATACCTCATCTCTTTTATTTTTTATGTGACGTCCTTATCTTACTCGCCTCTCCTTTGAGCCACTATTCGCTATCATTTGTTCTCTCTTCTTTCTCAACTCCTTTTCTGAGTTGGATTGCCAACAAGATAACAAACCGGTTTCCTTTCTGTGGCCCTTGTCCCATTACGTGTTCTCAACACAGCAGCCTTTTACAGCTATGTGGCATCTGTCATTCTTCTTCTCAAGGTCCTCCTCCAATGGCTTCCCAACACACTCAGAATGAAAGGCTTCCGTTGTCTCTGTCTTATCTCCTACTACTCCCTTCCCACCTAGCCCTGTTTCAGCCACACTGGCCTCCTTCCAGGATTCTCTTTCTTTACTCATTATGTCAGATTCTGTCTGCCTGGAATAGATCGCCTTCCTTACCAAATTCACATGAGTCTCTCTCTCACTTACCTACAGTATTGATCCAAACGTCACTCAGTTCACACCATTCCTTACCTCTCCACTTTGGTTTTCTCCTAAGCATTTATCACTATTTAATATACTACATAATTTGCTTTTATACCTTGTTTATTATCTTTCTCTTTCACTAGAAAGTGATTCCTTCAAGGGCAGTGTTTGCCTTTTTTGTCCCTGCTTATTCCCTGTTTATAGAAAAGTACCTGGCGCATTGTTAACCCTCCCTCCCCCCCAAAAGAGTGTTAACTGTAGGAATGAACATAACAGTATAAATGTTTAATAAATAATCATTTATTCATATAACTGGTATTGGCTGAGTACCAAATACATGTCAGGAACACTTCTAGACACTCAACACACACTGGGAAACCCAGACAAAAGAAATCCTGTCCTTGGGGTGCCTGGGTGGTTCAGTTGGTTAAGCGTCTTCCCAAGGTCATGAGCCTGGTGTCTTGGGATCGAGCCCCACGTCAGGCTCCCTGTGCAGCGGGGAGCCTGCTTCTCCCTCTCCCTCTGCCTCTCCCCCCAGCTTGTGCTCTCACTCACTCACTCTGTCTCCCTCAGATAAATAAATAAAATCTTAAAAAAAAAAAAATCCTGTCCCCATGCAGCTATAGTGAACAACTAAATAGAAAATACAATTTTTGATCTTTAAATATATCATGAAGAAACTTAAGGCAGGATAACAGGGTAAAAAAAATATGAGAAGATAAAACACTAGTGACAAGGAGAGAGAATTAGGTAAGGGAAGACCTTCTACAGAGGTGACGTTTGACATCATGGTCGTGCTGATGGAGATGATGGTAATGACATAATGACAATGATGAGGAAGACAGTTATAAAAGAAGTGGCCAAAGGTTAAGCAGAAAGTCTCTGGGCACAAAATGCAGCTCTCTAACATCCCCGCTGCATGGTGCTGATTCCCTAGAACAAGTTGTGTCTTGTATCTAATTTGTTAAACGCTTAAATAAAAGATTGTACAAAAATGTGAGACTAGCACCATTAGTATTGTTCCTGGTTCTATTACATTTTGTTCTTTTCCAAATTGCTTGTTTACTCTTTTAAAAAAAGTACATCATTTATACTTTCTAGGATGGATCTCAATGTATTTTAAATAAGATCATGACCATCACAATTATTGAGTGGAAAAGTTCATAATTCTCAAGGAAAGTAAACAATAAGTTCTCATTTTAATGAAGACTGTGACCTACAGCAAATTGGACATGCCTAATCTCTTCTCGGCAATCAGTTAAAGTTTCCAGCAGGAGACCAGCCAAAGAAGGTCCAAGTAATGATTTTCCTTGACATTAACATTATTATTTCATCCTCTGGGTAGCTAGTTGTATTCCTACCCTCAGCCCCACACTCCCACCCGGAAGGCTTTTAGTGGTGTGAGTCCTTCCCAACATAATCCTGACACTTCCAGGCACAGAGCCTCTAGAGTATGTATCTGAAGTAAGCAGTCCTCTTAGTTACTTCAAGAATAACATCATTTTCACTTCTTTTGTAAGTCATTATCTTTTTAGTCCTAAACTTATTTCATTCCTCTTCCTAAATCTTCTTTGCATCCAATAATTCCAATCACCTTTCTTCTCTTTATCTATACCCAAAATAGACCCAGTATGGATTTTTCTGACTAATACTTCCATTTTATAGGACTAAAAAAAAAATTCCTGTTCATTTTAAAAGGCAAACTTCCTAGAAGAAAATTAACTATTTACTGATGTATATCAATATTTTTTTTAGAATTAAGGTGGTGTTATTCTTCTGGACGATGACAAAAACATACACTGATCACAAATTTTTACTTTATTGTCTGAGGCCATGGGCTGGGCACTGAGCAATCATATAAAAGGCTTTTGCTTTCCATGTGCTTTTGTAGGTCCAGGTATTTGAGAGTGACAATTATACAATCAAAAAATAAGCAGGATTGGCCACATGTGGTGTGAGATTATTTCAATGGCAGTGCAACATATGTGAATCTGGCATATATCACATAATTAATGCAGAAGAAAAGATATGACATGAAAGTTGCTGTTTTTCTTAAAATACAAACTGTGAAACACATCCCAATGTATTCCCATTTGTTTATGAATAAAGACTGCAAGATAATATCTTAAAATATTGATCTTTCTACTCTTCTTTCCTACCTTTTCTTAAAATTTCTTAAAATACCTCTGTATTGACAGACACAATGCAACTGCCTTGAAGAGATAAAATTTTTATAGTGCACTGGAAAAAGAAGTCAACGTTTACTTTTTTACATAAACTTATATGTTAAATCAGTGATCCCCTAGTCCTGGCAGGCCAAAAACCCTTGAAAATCAATGATCACAAAAACAATTTTTCTACCAGGTATCCATTGCCAAAATGGAAAGAACACTATTAAGCTAGTAATGGGATTTGTGTAAGAAATAATTTTAATTCGGTATAATTTGTTTAAGAACAATTCTTAGCAATAGGGATTTCCACTCCTTTGGAAATAAGTTGTTCTCACAATATTTCTTTTTGCGCATTAAGAATAAATTGTTTGCTTATTTCAGTGTTAAGGATTTATCTGTGACAGATTCCCAAAACGAGCAGCATTCTGAACTATGTGTGCATATTGAGGTCAGGATTTAGGGAGTACTTGATGTGTGAAGGGGTTTAAAAGCAAGAATGACCCTTCTCAATCAGAGAGGGAAGTTCATATTAATTACACAATACTTTACAATCTTTACAGGGCCAGAAGAGTTATTTTCTGCAACAAGCTACTACCTATTCCAAAAATGGCCCAGGAATGGACATAGGTTGGTGCCTCTTGAAGGATCCATGACCTGCAATGATCACCATTAATCTCCTCAGCGTGAAAGGGGACCATGTACTAGGTGCTTAGCTTAGTAACTAATCTATAGCCCATGACTCTGTTTTCTTTATTTTGCCACATCTAAAATCAACAGTTATGATGAGACCAATTTAAATTTTGGGCTTTCAATGAAAGGTTTACTCAGAGACTCTGTTCTACTCTCTTGGCCTTTGTTATGGGTTTAATTGTGTCCCTCAAGAAGGTATGTTGAAGCCCTAACTTGTAGTATCTGTGAATGTGACCTTATTTGGAAGTAGGGTCTTTGCATATTTAATCAAGTTAAGATGAGGTCATTAGGATGAGACCTACTCCATTATAACTGGTGTCCTTATAAAAAGAAGGCCATGTGAAGAGATGCAGAGAGGGAGGATGCCATGTGACAACAGAGGCAGAGATTGGAATGATACATCTACAAGCTAAGGGATGCCAAGCTTTGCGGGTAACCACCAGAAGCTATGAAGGGAAAGAGAACACATTCTCCCTCAGAGACCTCCGGAGGAGTCACCCCACTGACACCTTGAATTTGAACTTCCAGCCTCCAGAACTGTGAGGCGGTACACTTCCGTTGTTTTAACTGTTAGTTTATGGTACTTTGTTAGCAGCCCTAGGAAACTAACACAGCCTTGGAAACCACTTCACCACATAATCTATATCCCCCTCATCTTCAAATCTCAAGGGGCTCGGATGATAGCAGCTCACATTTCTGACCACATTGTAGTTAGTCCCCTTGCTGTTTATACTCTAATCCATCCATGGCTAACTTCATGTCACTACTTTAGGAAAAGGAAACCATCATATCTCCTTATTTCTGGCTGCCTTACAGATATTCTAGGCCCTAACATGCAATTTCTGGTCATTTCCCTTCTTTGAGGAAGCAATAGCTTGCACAAAAAATCTTCTATCAATATTTCATTACTTTATTCTTTTCAAAGGCAAGGAGACCTTCAAATTGTGATTATCAACTTCCAAAATTCTTTATGAGTCTATTATAAAAAACAGTCACCTGTGTCCAGAGAGAGAACGTAGTCAATTAGATTAAACTTCTACATTTTAATCCTGCCCCTTGGCATTGTTTTCCTTGGAACTTGGGGCAAATCATTTAATCTTTCAGTACTTCGGTCTAATAATATTGACTTACCTTCTAGGGACATCCTGAAGATTAAGTAATATTGAATTGAAAAACACTTGAGAATTATAAAGATAAATGTTAAAGGTTAAAAAGATGACCCTTCCTGACCTGAGAGGGAAGTTCAGGTCTTGATTCATTCACATTACTATCTAGCCACATACCATTCTCAAAGGATTCTTCTTGTAAAAAACGGGCTGTTCATTAAATTTGGAGCAATAAAAAGTCACCTTGCAAGGTAGGACTAATATATCTTTTACTGATTTCACATTATTCACATTTCAATAACTATATTAACAATAGCGGGATAAAACAATGTTTCTGCTTCCATGCACTGCATATTCACATTACTTTTTTCTGCAGTAGTTCTTACAGGAAGAACTGCCAGGATTTATCATGGATCTAAGTCATGATATATTACAAATCCCAAAACCATGGACAGACTCTTATGTTTAGAGTAACTGAGATATTTTCTATGTTTGAATTCTGGTATTTTATATCATTTGGGAAGGAGCATGGGTTATTATAATTCATTTCACATCCATATTTACACAGCTTAAAATTGTTTTACCTTTAAGAGTGTACAGATTGGGCCACTGAGATCATCCCAGATAATGGAAGATGTAAGTTGTATTCTTTTATTATTTCATTTTACAAGTAGTTTGTTTGCTGCTGCTTCATTCTGTGTGCCCTGGTTGAACACTGTTGCTTTACTGCATTTAAACCTCAAGATTAATTTTTAGCTAAATCATTTTATATGCTAATTTATATAATTGTATCATTGGCAGATTTCTCTTTTAAGGACCTGGGCCCCAGATATTGAGGAGAAAATGGTGAATCTAGCTTGTGTTGCATCCTCCCAGGCACCAGAAGAGAGATGGCTATAATACTTACTCTCTGTGGTGTTAAGGAAAAACAGCACTAAACCTGCATTCAATGACAGGCATGGAATGACCCCGTGGAACCAGTTGCCTGGTTGCTCCTTTGATTGAGCTTCTTTGCTTCCTGTTGGCTTAAAGGCAGTCTCCAGATTTCTGTGCTCTTTTCTGGGTGTCCTTTAGAAATTTTAGCTTGTCAAGTCCTAGAGAAGATGTGTGATTTGACTTCCTGTCCCATACTTTAGGAGATGAGCAAGTGCGGCTACCTGTCAGGACTTAGGACATTTTCTGGAAGCAGTATCCCTGGTGGTGGGAGACCATCCTGTCCCAAGCTTGGAGCTGTGAGTGGACTCTCCACCCCGCATCATCTCCTGCCTCATCAATCTCCTACCTGAAAAGGGTCTCCCTGTGAGACTTTGTTTTGCCATGCAACTCTCTGAAAAACACAACCCTTTCTTTCTTATGTTTTCTAAACTTGGCTAGCAGAAAATTTTAAGCCTCTGTCAGGTCTCTAATCAGTGTGAGCTTATAGTAAATAGACACAGAAGCCTGTTACTTTAATAGAGAGTAGTTATACTTTCTCTTCAGTAATGCCCATCTGTACTACCTATTGCAGCAGCATTTTGGATCCAAACCTGTGAGTGGAATCTCCTCTTTTCTTTAAATACATAGTCAGAAATTTTAAGTGAGAGATCCAGCCACTACCAAATATTCACTAGAGTAATTTTGAAAATTTAATGCCATGAAGAATTTCTAGGAGTGCTTTCTCAAAATCTAGAGCTCCTGACATGACCCAAGAAATACTGATAGTAGGTGAATCTTATGCAGGAATGTGGTAGCTTGCCTCCAAGATGGCTGCCATTGGTTCCTCCCCTCCTTGTCCGGGGATACCATTCTGCCAACAAGAGGTGGAGTCAGTTCTTCTACCCCTTGGAATCAGGCTGGCCTATGGCTTTGACCAATAGAATACAGAGGTGTTACACTGTTACACTGGCATTTTGAGCTGGTAACTTCTGCCTGGTTTTCTTGGAATTCTCATTTTGGAAGAAGTTAGCTGCCACTGAGAAGACTAACTACCCTGAGACCACCATGCTTTAAGAATCAGCCAGGTCATAGGTATTCCCCCTGAGCTCCATGATGAAGATACTCTCTGGGTCAATCTAGAGTAGTGGTTTAGAGATGCAAATGGGCCCTCCTTCAGAATTAAACTATTCCAGAATGAGCTAACTATAATGTAACCCAGATAGAGGACACCCCATGCTCAAGAATCACCTTACTCTTATGTATGTGCTTACCATCAGTAAAACCAAACAAAACCTGGAGCCTGCACATCCACAACATATGCATAGTAATTTAGTTATAAATTACGTACATACAAATGCAACTTGTAAATGGATGAGATCACAAATAAATGGTGTGAGATAATAGAATGTGTGTGTGTGTGTTTGTCTGTCTGCTCCCAGTTCCTGGCACAGAGCTCCCAAAACTGTTGTAATTTTTTCGCTGATAAGAGTACTAGGAGCACCTCTTGTTTTCATATTTGTCCTTGACCCTGTCCCTGACATAGGGCTCTGAAAACCCTTATAAATTCCTAAGTGATTAGAACACTAGGAACATCTTTTATTCTAGTGAGGTGACCCTGGGTGGGCTCCTGCATGGTTCCTGGATGGGAGCTGGTCACCAGAAGGACCAAACTGTGATTAGAAGCTCAGAATTTTCAGTTCCACCTGCTGTCCTCCAGAGGGAGAAGAGGGGCTAGAAAGTGGTGTTCGTAATTTGTCCTATTTATGTGATGAAACCTCCATAAACATCCCAAAATATGAGGTGGGAGAGCTTCCAGGTTGGAAAACAGGTGAGGTGAGGGGAGAGTGGTGTGTTCAGAGATGGCATATAAGTCCCCAGCCCCTTGCCACATCCCTTGCCCTACACATCTCTTCCATCTCTTCATTTGTATCCTTTATCAGATCCTTATATCATAAACTGGTGAACAGTCCTAAGTTCTGTGAGCCTCTCTAGCAAACTAACCAAACCTGACAAGGGGTACCTCAGATTTATAGCCAGTTGGTTGGAAGCACAGGTGCAACCTGGACATGTGTCTCCCATCTGAAGCAGAGGCCGTCTTGTGGGACTGAGCCCCAGCCTGTGGGATCTAATGCTGCTTCCACATAGATGGTATCAGAATTAAGTTAAACTACAGGACACCCAGCTGATGTCACAGAGAATTGCTTGGTGAGGGGGAAAAATCCCTACACATTTGGTGACTACAGTGTCAGAAGTGATGTGTTCTGTGTGAATAGTAAAGGACATACATAGTAGGGAGGAACTGAGGTCTTCTAGTACAAATGGAAATTCTAATCATTTCTTTTCATACCCCAGAAGATCATCTTGCACATCCCTCTTGGGAGCTGCCGGTCGGGGGAATGAGGCTGGCCTCATGTTCAATCCTCAGTATGTTTGTACCACAGCTCCACAGCTCTCAAATAAACCCGACTTTTGCATGCTTCCATGGATTCCTCCTTTAAAAAGAAAACCAAAATCATTTTTTATTATATAAAATTTCAAGGATATGCAAAAGTAAAGAGAATAACATAATGAACTCCAACTAACCCATCATCCAGCTTAAAGAATTACCAAAGAATAGTCAAAGTTGTTCATCTGTACAATTCCTTCCTACCCCCTTTTCTGTCATCAGTATATTATTTTGAACCAAGCCATATAATTTACAGTGTTTTATTTTACACATCTAAGAGTTAAAGACTTTTTTAACCCACATAGTGTCACTGTCACATCCACAAAGATTAATAACAATTCCTTAACATTCTAAAATATCCAGTCTGTGTTCAAATGTTCAAAATTATCTTATGTATTTTTTAAATTTTATTTTATTATGTTATGTTAGTCACCATACAATACATCATTAGTTCTTGACGTACGATCCACGCTTCATTGTTTTCGTATAACACCCAGTGCTCCATGCAGTACGTGCCCTCCTTAATACCCATCACCAGGCTAACCCATCCCCCCACCCCCTCCCCTCTAACGCCCTCAGTTTTGTTTCTCAGAGTCCACAGTCTCTCTTGGTTCATCTCTCCCTCCGACTCCCCCCCTTCATTTTTCCCTTCCTTCTCCTAATGTCCTCCACGCTATTCCTTATGTTCCACAAATAAGTGAAACCATATGATAATTGGCTTTCTCTGCTTGACTTATTTCACTTAGCATAATCTCCTCAGTCCCATCCATGTTGATGTAAAAGTTGGGTATTCATCCTTTCTGATGGCTGAGTAATATTCCATTGTATATATGGACCACATCTTCTTTATCCATTCATCTGTTGAAGGGCATCTCGACTCTTTCCACAGTTTGGCTATTGCGGACATTGCTGCTATGAACATTGATTGGGGTGCATATGGCCCTTCTTTTCACTACATCTGTGTCTTTGGGGTAAATAGTCAGTAGTGCAATTGCTGGGTCATAAGGTAGCTCTATTTTTAATTTTTTGAGGCAACTCCGCACTGTTTTCCAAAGTGGCTGTACCAACTTGCATTCCCACCAACAGTGTAAGAGGGTTCCCCTTTCTCCACAACCTCTCCAACACCTGTTGTTTCTTGCCTTGTCAATTTTTGCCATTCTAACTGGTTGTAAGGTGGTATCTCAGTGTGGTTTTGATTTGAATTTCCCTGATGGCTAATGATGTTGAACACTTTTTCATGTGTTTGTTAGCCCTTTGTATATCTTCTTTGGAGAAGTGTCTGTTCATGTCTTCTGCCCATTTTTTGACTTGATTATTTGTTTTTTGGGTGTTGAGTTTGAGATAAAAAAGATGTGTATTAAGGAGGGCACATACTGCATGGAGCACTGGGTGTTATACGAAAACAATGAAGCATGGAACACTACATCAAGAACTAATGATGTATTGTATGGTGACTAATATAACATAATAAATAAAATTTAAAAAAAGGAATGGCAAAAATTGACAAGGCAAGAAACAACAAGTGTTGGAGAGGTTGTGGAGAAAGGGGAACCCTCTTACACTGTTGGTAGGAATGCAAGTTGGTACAGCCACTTTGGAAAACAGTGTGGAGGTGCCTCAAAAAATTAAAAATAGAGCTACCTTATGACCCAGCAATTACACTACTGGGTATTTACCCCAAAGACACAGATGTAGTAAAAAGAAGGGTCATATGCACCCCAATCAATGTTCATAGCAACGTCTGCAATAGCCGAACTGTGGAAAGAGCCAAGATGCCCTTCAACAGATGAATGGATATCTTATGTATTTTTAACTGTGTTTGCATCAAGATTGGAAGTAAAGTGGATGCATTTTAATTGGTTGTAAGGCTCTTAAATATTTTAAAAACCTTCAGCCTTCTAATTTTTTTGTTTTTCAGATTGTTTGTGCAAAAAACTATTTTTGTTTTTGATGGTTTGTTTTGCCCCTTTGAGATTTCTATGGTCTGGATTTTGCTGATTGTATCCCTGTGATATTTTTTCAAATGCATTTCTCTATACCCTGTATCTTCTGGAAAGTGGTAGTTAAATCTTTAGACTTGATCAGATTCAAGTTCAATTGCTTTGCCTTCATTTTCTCATTCCTCAAATCCAGGTCACGTGTAGCAAACTTCACTGATGGTTCAACTATTAGCTATCTATTGTTGTGTGGCAAATTACCACAAAAACAGTGGCTTAAAATAATACATTTATTATCTCACAATATCTGTGGGATAGGAGTACAGGAATGACTTTGCGGGGTGCTCTGCTTAAGCGTCTCACTGACTGCAATCATGGTGTTGGCCAGGGCTGTGTTTTCATTTGAGGCTCTTTTGGGGAAGGATCTGCTTCCAGGCTCACTTAGGTTGTTGGCAGAATTCAGTTCTTTGCAGCTGCAGCACTGAGGACTGGGTCTCTTGCTGGCTCTCTGTTGGGGGCCACCCTCAGGATCTAAAGCCTCTCACAGTTCTTTGCCACATTGGTCTCCCAACTCAGCAGCTTGCAACAGGGCGGCTTGCTTCTTCAAAGATAGCAAGGGAAAGAGAAAGATGCAGCAAAGCAGGTGCTATAATCTTGGGTTTATAATCATGTACACATCATCAGATAAATCCTATCAGCTTTGCTGCATTCTACTAGAAGCAAGTCACAAGTCACCAATGTGCAGGCATGAGCATCAAGAGACAGGGATCATGTGGGGACCACTCTATTGCCTGTCCACTACAGCCTGAGAATTCTGGAGGGGAATACAGCATAGTGGAGCATGGCAGATAACTTTCAGTTTAGTATGTATTAGATGTCCTTTTGCTTGGCAGACTTGCCTCTATGAACTTTTCACTGGCCTTCTCTCTCTCCTTGGCTCTCCTGTATCCCCTTATAGCTAGGTTTTATGCTCTCTACTCTTTGGGCATCATCCCTTCTTGACTATTTCTAAAAGTTTGCTTTTCTTATACAAAGAATTTAGTTTTCTTTGTTCCAGTATTTCATTTTCCTGGACACTCCCTAAGGCCAACTTTTTCCTCAATTAAATGCCTTAGCTAAAAAAAAAAAATTGTATTTTCCAGTCTTCATTTATATGACCAACACACTGTAGTTACTCACTTTACCCTAATATTCTGCTGAATTCCATATACTTTTGGAAGCTGAAACATAAAGAATGTCATGGAGAGGCAACTGCTACAAAAGGTCTTTCCTGTGCTTTATTTAGGGTAGGGCCACATGCTTTTTTAGAGTTTTTTAAGACTATAAAATTTCCCTTATATATGAGTGAGAAATTGACTCATTGAATCAAACCTACATTGTTGAGCACGATGGGTTTCTACACAGACTGCTGTCTTCTCATCTAGTTACTCAGATCAAACAGATGTCTTATAGAATAAGACAAAAGAATAAGAAAATCCCGACTCATTGATAAATTTAAATTTTTGGTTCAAGAGGGCAAAGAAGCTTTTTCTCCAAGATACAATCCAATACAGTGATTCTCAAATGCTCACATCAGAATCATTCAGAGCGCTTGTTAAAATATAGATCGCTTGGTGCCACCTTCAGATTTTTTTTTAAAAAGATTTTATTTATTTGAGAGAGAGAGAGAGAGAGAGAGAGAGAGAGTGTGTGTGTGTGTGTGTGTGTGTGTTAGAGAGAGAGCGTGCACAGGAGCAGGGGCAGAGGGAGAGGGAGTGAGAGAAGCAGACTCCCTTGCTGAGCCGGGAGCCCAATGTGGGGCTCCATCCCAGGACCCTGGGATCATGACCTGAGCCGAGGGCCAACATTTAAGTAACTGAGCCACCCAGGCACCCCAACCTCTAGGTTTTTATTCAGTAGGTCTGCAGTGGGGCCCAAGAAGTTGAATTTCTAACAAATTGCCAGGGGTGATGATGCTGCTGGTTGGGCACCACACTTGGAGAACACAGCTGTATACAACTGCCCAAAATATCTCACAACACAGCAAAATGAGGTGTGATGAAATGGGCCAATATGCCTTCAAATTCTAAAGGCTATGCTATGCAGCATTAGCAATAGCCATGCCACCTAGAGTAGAAGACAAAAGTCTAAGTAATTACATACTCTGCATCAGTGCTACTGATTTTCCCAGTGTTATCCCAATTTTCTAGGGAGAGCTATATAACTACAAGATCTGGCTGTCTTTTATTATCATTATTAGTACTGAGGTATAATTGACATACAGTATTATATTAGTTTCAGGTGTACAGCACAGTGATTGCTCATTTATATACATTGATGAGTGATCACTACAATAAGTCTAGTTACCATCTGTCACTTTACAAAGTTAATGCAATATTATTGACTATATTCTCCATGCTTTACATTACATTTCTCATGGCTTATTTATTTTATAACTGGAAATTTGTATTTCTGTCTTTGGAGAGTAACTGAAAGCATAAAGAACTGAGGTATTGATGAGTAGGACTAAATTTTATCGGGCTCAATACAGCATCACGAGAAAACTTGAACATGACAGTATAATCAATTATTAATCAGTCACTAGCAATAACAATTTTTTAGTTAGAGGGCAGTCACTAAGATGTCTTTTGTAATGTTTACAGGTTTCAATACTCAGATTCATCCATTGTTACCATTTAAGAATGCCTTGTTCCTAATTTTGGCAGAAAATGATATGTAATCACCTTTCTTACTTAGTTGGTAGTGGGCATTTTGTTTTGTTTTGATTGTTTGATTTGTTTGTAGTTTTATAAATAAGTTTACTATTTAGGTCATTCATAAAACTATAAGTAGAAAGTAAATCCCTGAGACTTAGAAAATAAATAAATCCTGTATGGAATAAATAACCAATAATCAACTTCAATATAAAGTAATTTCTCTATCAAATATGTCCCAAAAGAATTAATTTAACTAGTACCTCATACTTCTAAATGAATTCTTTTCAGAGACAACATGTTTTGTAAAGCATTTTCTTTGGAGACAGGCAAATGCCTATGGTTCTACCAAAACCCAAAGATGAAAACCAAACCAAATCAAAATGTGTCATAGATACATCATTTTAAGTGCAGTGTAACAAAAAGAAGTATTTTCTGCTGAGTTATACAGTGAATTTTCTCTCCAATAGTTCTATTTGTTAATGTGAATAGTTAATGAGTTGTGTATAAATTGGGAGAAAAAAGTGGAAAAGAAAAGAGGGAATAGATTTATCCCAATGTGAGTTTTATTTCTTTTTACTTTTTAGCCTTATTTATTTATTTATTTTAATTCCAGTATAGTTAACATACAGTGTTATATTAGTGTCAGGTGTATAATACAGTGGTTCAGCAATTCTATACAGTACTCAGTGTTCATCATGAGAAGTGTACTCTTAATCCTCTTCACCTATTTCACATATTTTACCCATCACCCCATCTACCTCCCCTCTGGTAACCATTAGTATGTTCTCTATAGTGAAGAGTCTGGTTTTGGTTTGTCTCTTTTTCTTTCCTATGTTTGTTTCTTAGATTCCACATATGAGTAAAATCATACGGTATTTGTCTTTCTCTGACTGGCCTATTTCACTTAGCATTATATTCTCCAGATCCATCCATGTTGTTGCAAATGGCAAGATTTCATTCTTTTTGATGGCTGAGTAATATTCCAGTGTGTGTGTGCATGTGTGTGAGTGTGTGTGTATACCACATCTTCATTATCCATTCATCTATTGATGGACATTTGGGCTGCTTCACTAATTTGGCTATTACAAATAATGCTTCATTAAACATAGGGGGGCATAGATCTTTGAATTAGTGTTATATTCTTTGGGTAAATACCCACAGGAGAATACAAGGATGAGGGACAGCCTACACTGTTAGCAAGTTAGGTAGCAAATGTTGGCACTGGACTGGTGCCCACAGATGTCTATGTGTTTATGCTGGGGGCAGGGGAGGGAAATGGTGCCCACCAACTCCTTTGTTCCTAGAAAAGTCTCCCTAAGACCCCTGTCCCTCCACCATATGTTCTGGCATTGGTAAACAAATCTCCCTCCCATATACCCCAGGCATTTTTCAAACTGCTGCTTCTATTCTCTATCTCTGTGGGACTATCTCTTTAAGGTCAGGGACTCAGTTTCCTCTTGTCCTCCTGGCTCTCCCAGGAGTATGTTGATTTTTTTAAGTTCCAGGTGTTAAGCCCTACTTACTGTAAGAACTAATGAAATTCAACCCTTCTGGTTTTTAAAGCCAAATATTGTGGGAATTTATCTTGGTGTGAGAGTCTGTTGCTTTCCCCTCTCTGCACCTGCAGCATCCCTCCCTCTTGCAGACAGTCCCATGGGTCCATTTAGCTTCTGACTGCATCTGACTGCATCTCCACCCTTTCTACCCTCTTTGGTCCAGCCTCATTTCTACATTTAGCTGTGGAGAGTCTTTTTTACCAGTCTTTGGGTCATTTTTTAGATTCTTTACACTGATGTGGGTTATCTCGTTGTATCTGTGGGATGAGGTGAGCTTAGGGTCTTCCAACTCCATCATCTTCCCCAGAAGTCCCAATGTGAATTTTATATCAAGACATCTGGGCCATCTTTAGATGCAGTCATGATATTTCCTGTAGATGAGTTCATAGGTAACGCTGAGAAAACCACCTAAAAACATTTGGTCCTGGCTCCTTTCTGTGCTGACATTTGCTGTTATCTGGTCTATCCTCCAAAGGTAGATATTTTTTATCTCTCCCTGTACATGTGATTTTAGCATCTGTTAAGTTGAATCATATGAAGTTGCCGTATTTGGCAATTTTTGAACTACAAAAATGATTTCATATATCACAACTTAATAATTTATCAGGAAGAATGTTGCACAGTATAACATGTATATTTCTAAGCTCATTTCATTTCTTTGGATTTCAATTCTTGCAGGAGAGTAGTTTGTAAATTGTGATCGTATTTTTTAATAAATAAACTTGCTCATGTTTTTTAGCATCCTGGTGACTGACCAGGCAGACCACCATTGGAAGGAGAAGAGATTACCCAAATGCCTTTGCTTCTTCACTTATAAAAAGATTGCTTAAAGTAATTATTGAATATACAACTGCAGAAGGAACTTGAAATGTTGTAAATTTCATACATAGATGGAAAACTAAAATCCTACAAAAAGTTCATATTGTACCTTATAATAATCTTCAATAATACAGATCAGATTCAATCTTAATATCTGGGCTCAGTCAACACATAAGAGAATCCTCAGCAATAAATTTGGGAAAGAGAAGTGTATTCCTTCCTTCCTCCCTTCCTTCCTTCCTTCCTTCCTTCCTTCCTTCCTTCCTTCCTTCCTTCCTTCCTTCCTTCCTCCATCCATCCATCCATCCATCCATCCATCCATCCATCTACTCACCCAGTTAGCATTTGTTGAGTGCCTCTCTTATGCTTGACACCATTCTATCAACTGAGTTTGCGCTCATGTAAAAGAAAGACATGTTCCCTTCTCTCACTGAGTTCACCTTCTATTCTAATCATATTGCCACTAGGGAGAGTGAGAATGGTTTAAATACAATACTAAATACAAATGTCTGCATAGTGATCTATTGGACGTCTATCCCAAATTTGCTATGGTGTTTCTTATATATCTGACTTTAATTAGAAGAATAGTTATAAGAAGCATATTGAAGTTGATAATGATATACTTTCATAAAATCTCGGTTCTGTAATTTGACATATGTAAAATAATTTTTAGAGCTAAAATTTCTTAATATTAATGTTATCTGCAATATGACTCTATATGTATATACTGCCTCGTATATATTAAAAGAACTCTAATTATTCCCAGTTCCTATGGTTAAAGGAAATTGATTCTCTGGATCAGTAGTTCTAAACCTGGGGTGATTTTGCCCTACTCCCTGCCCCCCAGTGTCCCCCTGAAATCTGCTACTTAGGGACATTTGGCAATGTTTGGTTGTCACTAGTGGCATCTGGTGGATAGAGGGCAGGGACACTACCAAACATCCTACAATGTACAGCATAGCACATCCCTCCTCCACCCCCCAAAAATTTCCTGCCCAAACTGTCAATAGTGCTGAGGTAGAGAAATCCTGCTCTCACTAATGAAAGAGATTATTCCCTTCTTCACATTTGCTTTTTCCTCTGTCTCCACATCTCACTTTTATAGTTTAACTCCATTAGTTTTTCTGACCACTCATTTATTTACATTTCTCCAAAATCCACTGTTAAGACATTATGGGGGGTACAAAGACATAAAATAGGATATCTGGTCTCTAATTCCTATCTGATTTTAAGAACCTACCTTACATCTACCTGGAGGATTATTTGGCTTTCTGAGAAGGATGAGTGACGATTCAAAACATTCCTTTGGATGATGATACCTAGAGATCTTTTGTGCATTCTGCTCATCTTTCCAGTTTCCTCTATCTCCAGTTGAATGTCATTTTGCATGGTAGAAGTCTGATTCTGAATTCTCTGGAAGATAAAAATGCAGTTCTATTGTTCCAATTGCATTAAAGGCAGAACCATGGGGGGGTGAGAAGGACAAGAAAATATGACCCTTTGTAATCATAATGCGGGGGAAATGTTTGGCTTAATAATAGGTTACAAAATAGATTTCTTAATCTAAAACGATAAAATCTCTTGAATAAGGGCAAGATGATACTCCAAACCATGTAGAAATAAGGCAATATTTAATCACATTGTAATCCTGGGCTACATCAAACAACTAATCCTTTCTTGTCTGCTATTAGTCAAATTTACACTCTGACAATACAAAGATCCTCCTCCTTTGCACCCGAGATGGCAATGAGTTGAATCAAGAAGAGAAAATAACATCAGAATTGTGTAATAAATCCTTATCTGAACAAATATAGGTGTTCTTTGACTGCATTTGGTTGAGAAAATATAGAGACACAGAAAAGCTAAGTATGAACAAAGAAAAGTTAATGTTTTTCATCATCACTCACTACTGCACATACACTGTGTGTGTGTATACACATACATATTCTGTATTATCCAGAAACACCCATATAATAGAGATACCCTGCCTGAATTTCTGTAAAGAGCTGATTATGTGGTTCACAATGGTGCAGTATGCTATATGCTCTTATCCTCAATTTTCCTGATGATTCACCTAGAATATGGCTATCTATCTAGAAACAGCTAAAATTAACAGAACAATTTAGAAAACCCACTGAGCTAAAGTTGCATAGTGCAGACTAAAAGAAAGGAGGAAGAGGGGCACCTGGGTGGCTCAGTCGTTAAGCGTCTGCCTTCGGCTCAGGTCATGATCCCAGGGTCCTGGGATCGAGCCCTGCATCGGGCTCTCTGCTCTGCGGGAAGCCTGCTTCTCCCTCTCTCACTCTCCCTGCTTGTGTTCCCTCTCTCGCTGTGTCTCTCTCTGTCAAATAAATAAATAAAATCTTTAAAAAAATTTTAAAAAAAGGAGGAAGATGGGTGACTCGGGATTCTTAATGGAATTTTAAATCTTTCGTTTTCAGACTCCCTCAATTTATGGATGAGGCAGTGTTCTCTTGGATACTTCCAAAGTGCTTTTTTGGACAACTCATTACTGCAAATTAGGGGAGGCAGATAGCAGGTGTGGTGTTTCAGGAGCTAGTCAGGAACAGAGGCCAGATTTCCCACTCTGGATAGCTGGTATTTAGAAACTTGGTTTATAGGGAGCCCCCTCAGTGGCTCAAGGGCCTATACAACATTTGATCTCCCTGGGAGGCCCCCTCCAGTGCTGATAATCTCCTCCCCTAAATCAACCCCACTGTCTGAAAGAGGTTCTAAAAATCCTTTGGTCTAGGGACGTGTGGGTGGCTCAGTTGCTTGGGCGTCTGCCTTCGGCTCAGGTCATGATCCCAGGGTCCTGGGATCAAGTCCCGCATCAGGCTCCTTGCTCAGTGGGCAGCCTGTTTCTCCCTCTGCCTGCAGTTCCCTCTGCTTGTGCTCTCTCTCTCTCAAATAATAAAATCTTTAAAAATAAAATAAAAAAATAAAAAATAAAAAATAAAAATCCTTTGGTCTAAGGACATAACGATGCATTGATTCCTCCTAGAGCAGCTTGCATCCCCAGGAGAAAGTTGGGGGCTAGAATGCCCCCCATAGTCACACACGATAATCTCCCAAGCTAGGAGCCAACCCAAGGCAGGGGTCATTTTCTGTGAGCTCCCCACCTCCAAAGACATGGCAGTTTCAGATCACAACACTGGAGTAGTCACAAGATCTGGACTAGTTCAAACATTTAGAAATCTGAAACAGGGGTATTGGGTACTTTTCCTAAAATAGATAATCATAATTTATGCAAAGCTTTCACAAGAGCCCAGTCACCCTACTGTTCCCTAGTGTCTCAGAGAAAGTGGATGGTGGCTGGTCATTTAATGAAAGATGTTCACAATTTAATTTTGTTATTATGGGGACAGATTCTCCCTTTAATTCATGACCATAAACCTGACATGGGCCTGGCAGCCAAAATGTGATCAAGAAAGAAGAGGTTCTGGGGAAGTCTATGAGAAGCTATTGACCCTGTGTAGGGTCCATAACCAATACCTGGTGGTGAGTCTGGGGTCTGTATTGGACAACAGGGCCAACAGTCAGGAAGATAAGCAGATATGCTGTAGAGGGGAGCAAAAGCAAGCTACACTGATCTATCACCACATCTCAGAGCAACAACTTTCTGAAGGGAGTAACCACTGTCTACCTGTTTTGGTGAACTCTAACCTGGAACCAAGCAGGGAGATATTCTAGGAGAGGAAGTAAGAGGGCTTAACTGAGTTAACAATGGCATGGCTCAGCAAGAAATGATAATCAAGATGAGTGACCAATGCAAAGCACATTCATCAAATAAATATAATAACCTTCACATGTGCTTAGCACTTACTGATTTATAATTTCATTTTGTTAAGCTTCCCAATCTTGTGAGATAGGCATTATCATCTGCATTTAATTGATAAAGAAAATGAAATTCAGAAGAGTTAAATGACTTGCTCAAATTCTTACAAAATTAGTAAATGGGGGACCCAGAACTTAAGTAGTTAGATAAAGACTGAAAATTAATCATTGGATCCAGCAATGGTGACTATGGCAAGAGCAAATTTGATGGCATGATGGGAACAAGAAATTTTTTGGTGTAAGTTTATGAGAGATCAGTTGGAAAAGAGAGAAGCAAAGAAATGCATTAGTAGCTGGGTGACAAGAGAGGCCAAGGGAAGTTTTTAAAATGAATATTAATTTTTTATTTGAGCATAGTTGACACAATATTACACTAGTTTAAGGTGTACAACATAGTGATTTGACAAGTCTATACCTTATGCTATGCTCTCCACAGGTGTAGTTACCATCTGCTACCGTACAACATTATATAATACCATTGACTCTATTCCTTATGCTGTATCTTTCATCCCCATGACATTCATTCCACAATGGGAATCTATATCTCCCATTCTCCTTCAGTCATTTTGCCCATCCCCTTGCTCCTCTCTGGCCACCATTAGTTTGTTCTATTTATGGGTCTGTTCTGCTTTTGTTTGTTTTTTTTAGATCCCACATATAAGTGAAATCATATGGTATTTATCTATCTCTGTCTACTCACTTCACTTAGCATAATGCTCCCTAGATCCACCCATGTTGTTGCAAATGACAAGACCCCATTCCTTTTTATGGCTAAGTAAAATTCCATTTCATATATATATATATATATATATATATATATATATATATACACTTATAAATATAAGTATATACTATATAAATATATAAATATAAATTTATTTTTACCACTTCTTTATCCATTCATCTACTGATAGACACTTAGGTTGCTTCCATATCCTGGTTATTGTAAATAATGTGGCAATAAATATAGGGATGCATATATCTTTTTGAATTAGTGTTTTTGTTTTCCTTGAGTAAATACCCAGTAGTGGAATTGTGGATCATGTGGTATTTCCATTTTTAATGTTTTGAGGAAAGTTCATAATGTTTTCCACAGTGGCTGTACCAATTTGCTTTCCCACCAAAAGTGCTTAAGGGTTCCTTTTTCTTTACATAAGGGAAGTTCTGTTTTTTGCTTTGTTTCTTAAGTTGGAAGAATAAAAATGTGTTCATATGCTAATGGGAATGATCCAGTAGAGAGGGTGCACTTGACTTGAAAAGTAAGGGGAGAATTGCTGGAGAAATGTGTTTGGTTAGAAAAGAAGAGAGGCAAGCCAGCACACTAGAGGCACTGGCTTTAGAAGTGTGGAATCTCAGCCTTGCTAGCCACTTCCACTCCCACCAGCTTGGTCCAAGCTGTTGTGGTCTCTTACCTGGATGATTGCAATAGCTCCTAACTAGTCTCCCTGCTTCTGCCCTTTATCCACTTATAAACTGTTCTCAACACAGCATTCAGAGTGATCTTTTTTAAAAGTATGTCAGATCAGGTCATCCCAGTGCTCTAAACCAATGGACCTCACTTCACTAGGAGAAAAGTCAAAGTCCTTGCAATGATACACCAGGTACTTGGTGATCTAGTTCTCCATGTGTCTATAATCTTTCTTCTCTCTCTCTCACTCACTCTCTTTCTCTCTCTCTCTCTCTCACTCTCTTCTTTCTAAACTTCTTGACTTTTCTTGGATCGCCCTGGAATCCCCCTGCCACGGGGCCTTTGCTCTATCTTTTGCCTCTGAGTAGGACACTCTTGTTCCAGATATTTCCTCATTTGACTCCCTCTCTTGCCTCAAGTTTTGTTCATTTCTCAAATTTTCAATGAGGCCTGCCATGACCACCTAGCTAAAATTATAACCTTAGTCCATCTTCTTATCCCCCTCACAGTGTTTATTTTTTCTTTTTTCCACAAATATTTATACCTTCTAAAGACGATGTAATTGACTATTTTCTTACGTTTATAGTGTGTTGCCTCTCTCCCCCAGATAGAATGTGAGTTCCAAGAGAAATATATCCATGACTGTGTCTCAGGCTCTTTAAAACCATGCCTGGAACATAGTAGGTAGTCAATAAATATTTGTAGGATGAATTAATATATTTAGATATCAGAAAAACTCTAGTAAGCTCTCTGAAGGTTTATGAATGAGAAGTCAGAAACTGCCTCTTGGTGCCAGGTCAATATATTGTTCTCTGTAAATCTTGTCATGGTGTGTCTGGTAAGCTGCAACAAATTAATTTGAAAGCTAAAGGATGTGTATGATATTTTTATCTAACTCTTTTGCATTCAATGTAAAGCACATTCATCAAATAAATATTTATAATAACCTTCACATGTGCTTAGCACTTACCAATTTATAATTTCATTTTGTTAAACTTCCCAACCTTGTGAGATAGGCATTATCATCTGCATTTAATTGATAAAGAAAATG
The DNA here is from genome assembly GCF_009762305.2 of Zalophus californianus. Taxonomy (NCBI): domain Eukaryota; kingdom Metazoa; phylum Chordata; class Mammalia; order Carnivora; family Otariidae; genus Zalophus; species Zalophus californianus. The sequence continues at coordinate 131,330,921 of NC_045598.1, forward strand.
AAATTCAGAAGAGTTAAATGACTTGTTCAAATTCTTACAAAATTAGTAAATGGGGGACCCAGAACTTAAGTACAGACTTTCTTATATTCCATTGGAGATGCTTCCTAGCTTCACTATTTTACATGGAGAAATAGCTCATGTAACATCAAATATGGCAACTGCACACTGAAGGAATTTTATTTCATATTGGTAGTTTGAGAGCCTTTATATCAGATTTTAACTAGATATCTATATATCCATTTATCCATCTATCATTCACACATATATACATTTGTTGAATATTTGTGCCAGGCATGATGTTAAGTGCTATGCAAATATTATCTCATTTATATCCCATCCAAACACTATCATCAAGATATTCCATTTTATAAATGGGAAAACTGAGGCACAGAGAGGTTAAATAACTTGCCCCCGGCTGACATCAGAATGAGCCACAGTGTAAACCTAGAAAGTCCATCTGCACAGTCAGTGTTCCCAACCATCCCAACATACATTTTCCTTCCTCAGTAAATGAGAGGACGTTTGATAATCTTAACCAGATAGTATGGAGAGAGAAATAATTTCTGAACTGCTTTGCTTTATACCTGAAAAAAGATGGGTATTTCTTAAAGTGCCTTTGACTGATGTTGTGCTATGGGGCTAGTTGCTGACCAGTCCCACTGTCCTGAGTGGAGCTGACACACCATCTCACATGCAGGGAGGTCAGAGACACCACCCTGCTAGAGTTCCTCTTTTCTTTTGGAACCCTGCATCTGATATAAGTGTTCAGTCTTCAAACACCTGCCTCAGTGACTCCCCACACTGGTCATTTTCAACCCAGTTCCTGGAGGCTGAGCACAGCATACCAACATTCTATGTTAAAAGATACATTATTTTAAAATATGGTTAAAATATCTTCATTGGTTAAAACATCTACTCTTTGCTGTCCTCATACCTATTAACATTTTAATCTGAGCAGTTTGGAATGGGTGAGTGCAAGAAGACCAGGGTAAAATATCAAATTCAGATTGTAGATATGTACATGTGAAGAGATGAGCATCTAGAAAAGTAATCCATGTGTTCATAAACTCACTTTTAACTATATTCCAGAAATCTCTTTGCACTCAGAACCTGACCAAAATTTTATAGTTCAAGATCTAAGCTTCTCTGGCCCTGGAAGAGGTAAGCAATACTTTTTACTGCTTCTTTGGTGGCCTGTTAATTACCACTGGAGAAAATAGAGAATGGAGGAAAACAATATTCTTATTTTTAAGAGATCAAAATAGTACATGTAACGATGTCTCTGGGGATTCTTCTATCAATTTATGATATAGGCATTCTGCATTTATCTAGATTTATCAATAATAAGAAGAGCTAGATAAGTTTCTTTCACCTAAAGTAGTGAAACTATAAGTAGGTTGGAATAGGCTAACCTAATAATTAGTCTAAAACAAGTGCAAACCCGTTCCCTGAAGTGGTTACCAGAATAGTTTCTTTCTGAACACTGTCTGGCTTTTATTGGGCTACTCCACTACATTTTCGTTAGACTCATCTTGATTTCTTTTAACCATTGGTCATTTATCCACTGATTCATTTAACAAACATTTTATTGGACATCACCTATGTTCTAGAAACTGTGTTTAGCATCAGGGACACAGAGGTGAATTCAAACCAGTTCCAACTCTGAGGGACTTAATAGCCTTATGTAAAACAACTACCCTAACAGGTAATTATACTATAATGTGATAACCACAGTGATAGAGATAGTTATATAAGAACCTGTGCCTTATAGCACTATTTTAAATCAGACAATTTCTGCGGCATATGAAAGCAAATTAGAAATAGAAACTGTCAGACTATTGTGTGCAAAACTGTATCTCAAGCTATACAATGTATAGAGCCGTGCTATATTAATCTCAGTAACAGAAAAGAAAAAGAACCCATAATATTACAACTCTAAAAAAGCATCAGATCATTAGATATAAGGTATGGAACTACTTCATTATCCTAGCCATAGTGTTAAAAATAGCACTTGATACAATGTACTTTGTTATTTTTTAATTCTTAATTCCCAAGTTTTAATCAACTTTGCACCTCTGGTTCTTCTGAATCATAATAGATTTTTCTGTCTTCCTCTTCCTGACCAGTTATTTTTAAATTTGTATTTATAATTATTTGTTCAGAATATAGGTTTGTTTCTACCTGCCTGATTTTGAAGTGCTCAAATATTATTTTCATGAAGGCCTTCCATTGTTACTGATTGGCAGACAAGTAGAATCGTCAAACTGCTGAGTAACAGGCTAATCTCGATTCTACTTCCTTTTAGTGACAGCACGTCAGTGTTATTCAGCCAGAGGGGGGACACCAAGGTACTGCTTAAGCCTAGACTGATTAGTGCCTCTTCTACTCTCTGTGGGGGGAGTATGAGTTATATATACTTTCCTAGTAAGGAAAGTAAGTTCCTGTACTTCTCCATTTTATATATGGAGAACTACTGGAGCAGGTGTGAAGGAGAGGGAAATATCAGATCTTGGCAAGTTATTGGCAAGGATGGGAACCTATGTAGAATTGGGAGGAGGGGGAGATTTTCTTGATCTACTCATATGTGTTCACATGTGCATAGTCAGTGTACCGATCTGCTTTTCTGGGCATAATCAAGTAGAGACTTGAAATCGGCAGTGCTCCCCAGAGGAGAGGAGGTGAGATGAATATGGAAAGAGACTGGAGGAGAGAGACAGACAAGTGGCAGACAAGGGCCCTGGAGTGAAAGACAGCCACGGGAAATGATCAGCACTGGGTTCCATAAGGCATTTTAAAGAAGAAAGTTACCATTAACACCCCCATTGTAGTTTTTGGCCATACTGTAGGGTAACTGCCTCAGTTACCTACAAGCCTTCAATAAAACTACACTATATAAAGCAATGTTGTATTTGAGGTTGTTTAGGAACACATAAGTAAAAGGATCTATGATGAACATTAAGGTCATCTTGAGGCTCAAAAGAGACTAGCCATAGGAACGAAGTATAGGACCCAGGTTTCAGTGGAAAAAGAACATGAGGGGGGAGCTAAGATGGCTGTGTAGTAGGAGGACCCTAGCCTTGCCTCCCCTCTTGAACACAGCTAGATAACTATGAAATCATTGTGAATACCCAAGAAATTGACATGGGGACTGATAGAACAAACTACAGAACTAGAAGGAGAGTGAAGTCCATTTCGAGGAAGATAGGAAAAGCAGAGACGTGGTTTGGAGGAGGAACAGATCACTAATATCATCCTCATCGGGGAAAAACAGAGCTTTTCCTCTGTAGTCAGGAACAAGAAAGGGATGTCCACTTTCACCACCATTATTTAACATAGTACCGGAAGTCCCAGCCTCAGCAATGGGACAACACAAAGAAATAAAAAGCATCCAAATCAGCAAGTAAGAAGTCAAACTTTCACTATTTGCAGATGACATGATAGTCTATGTAGAAAACCCAAAAGACTCCACCAAAAAAATTGCTAGAACTGATACACGAATCAGGATACAAAATCAATGTACAGAAATCTGTTGCATCTCTATACACCAATAATGAAGCAGCAGAGAGAGAAGTCAAGGAATCAATCCCATTTAAAATTGCACCAAAAACCACAGGATGCCTAGGAATAAACCTAACCAAAGAGGTGAAAGATTTATACTCTGAAAACTATAAAACATTGATGAAAGAAATTGAAGATGACACAAAGAAATGGAAAAATATTCATGCTCGTGGATTGGAAAAACAAATATTGTTAAAATGTCTATACTACCCAAAACAATCTACATATTTAATGTAATCCCTATCAAAATACCACCAGCATTTTTCATAGAGCCAGAACAAACAATCCTAAAATATGTGTAGAACCACAAAATACCCCAAATAGCCAAAGCAATCTTGAAAAAGAAAAGCAAAGCTGGAGGCATCACAATTCTGGACTTCAAGTTATATTACAAGGCTGTAGTGATCAAGATGGTGTGGCACTTGCACAAAAACAGACGCATAGATCAATGGAACAGGATAGAAAACCCAGATATGGACCCACAACTATATGGTCAACTAATCTTCGACAAAGCAGGAAAGAATATCCAATGGAAAAAAGACAGTCTCTTCAACAAATGGTGTTGGGAAAACTGGATAGCTACATGAAAAAGAGTGAAACTGGACCACTTTCTTACAGCATACACAAAAATAAATTCAAAATGGATGAAAGATCTAAATGTGAGACAGGAAACCATCAAAATCCTAAAGAACACAAGCAGAAATCTATGACATTGGCCATAGCAATTTCTTACTAGATATGTCTCCTGAGGCAAGGAAAACAAAAGTAAAAATAAACTATTGGGACCTCATCAAGATAAAAAGCTTTTGCACAGTAAAGGAAACAATCAACAAAACTAAAAGGCAACCTACAGAATGGGAAGAGATATTTGCAAATGATATATCTTATAAAGGATTAGTATCCAAAATATATCAAGAACTTATAAAACTCAACACCCCAAAAACAAATAATTTAGTTAAAAAATGGGCAGAAGACATGAATGGACATTTTTCCAAAGAAGGCATTCAGATGGCCAACAGACACGTGAAAAGATGCTCAATGTCACTCATCATCAGGGAAATGCAAATCAAAACTACAGTGAGATACCACCTCACACCAGTCAGAATGGCTAAAATCAACAACACAAGAAACAACAGGTGTTGGTGAAGATTCAGAGAAAGGGGAACCCTCTTACACTGTTGGTGGGAATGCAAACTAGTACAGTCACTCTGGAAAATAGTATGGAGGCTCCTCAAAAAGTTAAAAATAGACCTACCCAACAATTGCACTACTAGGTATTTACCCAAAGGATACAAAAATACTGATTCGAAGGGATACATGCACCCTGGTGTTTATAACAGCATTATCAACAATAGCCAAATTATAGAAAGAGTCCCAATGTCCATTGACTGATGAACAGATAAAGAAGATGTGGTATCCATATATACAATGGAATATTACTCAGCCATAAAAAGAATGAAATCTTGCGTTTGCAACAATGTGGATGGATCAAATGGTGTTTCAGATCAAATGGTGGTTCTACCTATAAACCACACTTGTAGTGAGAGATACTTACTGTTGTATTGCTTGTTTAATAAATCAGCTCAGCTGGTTTGAGTCTCTGCTAATGAAACCATTCAGGAGTTTACCTTTCACTCCAGGCATTTCCCCTTGTGCAGAGGAGAATTCTGTGCCAAAGTCGGGGCCACTCCAGAATGACTGATACAGAGCAAAGCAAAGTCCTACTGTGTTCCAAGCCTGGCAAATGCTGCTCCTTCTATCTGAACTCCATCCCTGCCTCCCCACCCCAGACAAAGTGTATTATCACCCACCTGGTAAGACTCAGCAGAGAAGTTACATCTCCGTAAATCTTGGTATGCTCCCCACTCTGGAAGGAATGTCCTTTCCCTCACTCTCCCTGTATCCCAGTGCTCTATTTGGACTTCGTCAGTCACTGCTCTTGGAACCCTGTAGAGAAAATCAGCCATGGTAAATGAATAATGCTGGGGTAACTAGTAAGGACTTTTCAAGGGAAAAAAAATCCTTTTAACATTCAATTAATTAACATTCTGTAATACTTGATTACATTCCACTATCATGCTAGTATCATATGCCAGGCTCCGTGTATTATGCAGTGAATCATTCCAGGTCCAGAGACCCCATCTTATCTTATCCTTGAACCCCAGGTTCTTCCATAACAGGTGCTTATTTATAAATGTGTGTTACAAAAATAAGTAAATAGGTGGATGGACAGATGATTGGATGAAAGATAAATCTCTTGCCCCAACATCTGCAGTTTCCCTAGAAAAGGCAAGGCTTCTTGTTGTTGCTATATTTTGCTTTAAAAAAAAAATCAGTGGATGAAGATGAAAATATCTGTGAACTGAGGTAAAACTAAAAAGGAACTGCTTAGGACCAGCCTTGTCCATAATCATCAAATACATCTTATATAAACCTCTCATAAAGGAGAATAAGAAAGAGATTGTGGATGGATTAGTGACAACCTATCCTCACAAGTAAGAAAGTGAAACCAAAAGTCTGGAGGTTAAGTTAGATCAGTTTTGTGGTGGAAAGAGTACCTCCATTTAGAAGATGTATTTGTGTGGGAAATATATATATTTCCTATATAAAAATTTTTATGTAAAATTTTATATATGTATAATTATATATATTAGAATTAGAACTGAGAACAGGACACGCCCTATAATATATGGGGATCCAGTGCAAAACGAAAATGCAAAGCCCTATATTCAAACATTATTCAGAATTTTAAGACAGTGACAGTAGAGCATTAAACCAATCTCAGGGTCCTTCTAAGTGTAGGTCCCATGTGACTGTACATTTGACGTACCAGGAATTCAGCCCTACAATTATTCCTTTTTCTACAGTCTTTAGATATAATACATTTTTGTTTGCTTCTAATTATATATGATTGTCATGCTATTTTCAGCTGGAGGCTATAGAATGTCAAGGATTATATTGCATGGATATATTCCACTTTGTAGCTATTTTACATATTATTTATATCCTCCAATACTAATGTCTTTATGTTCTAATCATCAAGATTGTTTACGTAGGGTCCTTGTGTGGTATGTAGTAAACTCTTGATAAATGTTTAAAACAGAAAAAATATCTATTCTCGTTCATCTTAATAAAATAAAAGTTTCATCAGCATCCCTGGTTATTGGCAAATAGAGGTATTAGTGAACAATAAATTTACCATCCAATATACATTTATGTATGTAAACTTCTGAATATATACAGTAGTGTTTGGGAGCTATATTCTAAAACCTTCATTCAATTAAGACAAAGGTTAAATATTGCATTTTTTAAAGGATTTTTATTTTTATTTGACAGAGAGAGAGCACAAGCAGGGGGAGTGGCAGGCAGAGGGAGAAGCAGGATCCCTGCTTAGGGAGCCTGATGTGGGGCTCGATCCCAGGACTCTGGGATCATGACCTGAGCCGAAGGCAGATGCTTAACCGACTGAGCCACCCAGGCGCCCCTAAATATTGCATTTTATAGGAAGTTCTAATGATGTCAATTATATCTCAGTTCCATCTTTGAAGGCACATGTACAAAGGAATGGAAAATGACATTTTCTACTCTCTGGAAGGTGCTTTTGAAGTCAAGAGTGTTAACTGCGGATGCGTTGCTTTGGCCCCACTCAGAACACTGATTCCTCTGTCCAGTGGTAGCCAGTGAATGCTGGGAGACTTCTACGTGTCATTTGGGTATCAGGTTCTGTGTTTGGTATTTCTTGCATCAGTTCCATTGTTCTACATAATGTGTGACTTAATCAGACTTAGTCTGGGTCCTGTCAGATCAGCTCCAGAACATTAGCTTTATTTTTGTAGCACTTCTTACATACCAGAAACTTCCTTTAATCTGCTGCTTTAATTCAGCTATTATCACAACCCATCTGACACTTATTGACTAGTTTTTCTCGATGCCTATATATACCAGGTACGATTTTAGACACCTGTACCTCCATTATCTAAAAGCCAGAAATACTGGGACAGATAAAGTAGAATCATATTATAAAGAACTTAGAGTATTTAAATGTTTTATTAAAACTCTGAAAAAAGGGTTTATCTAAATAAAACATATATTAATGTTACTGGAAATCTAGAAATCACATGTAAAACTCTTCTTCGTATGGCATTGGAAGATGAGAGGGTGTGAGGTCTAAGATACAGTTTTTCCTCATTAGCTCTTAGGAAAATATGCAGTGGTATGTTTTTGTGGCCTCTGGGCCTAAATGGTTCCCTATTATTTACATTTCTCTTTTCATCTGATTAGCAGGTGAAACTGGTATAAAGCCCTTGAATAAATATTTCTTACATAAGTGGGACTGATTTAGTAGACTTAGTAAAATCAGATCTCCTAAGGACTTTTAGAGCAAAATTTTCTTCAGAAGCATCATCACTGATGTTGATTATACCTCTTCACCCTAGAATCCATAGCATATAAGAATTGTGGTTTCATTTTATTTAAACTCTACCTATTTCTTTATAAGCTATTTGGAATAAACCAACATAGACTAAGAATAAACAATGGCAGAATGTATCTACTTTTCTTCCCAACTGACTTCCAAAGGTTAATTCAAGTTAGCAAGGGACACATTATGGGTTCCCAAAGAGGCATGGTGGAGGGTTTGGTTCCCAAGGAGGCATGCTGGAGGACACTAGATAAAGAGTAGACTGACTACGTGATTTCTTGGAGGAGTGGCAGTGCCTTCTATAAGAGAAAAGCATAACTGCTTCCTAGTGGTGGCAGGGGGGGATGAAGGGTGGGTAGAGGGTGAGCAGACTATAGATGTGTGGTCAGAGAAAACTAGAAGAAATAGCAGATTTGGACTTTAGAAATATCTTTGAGTAGGTTCCACACATGTACTGTTTACAAGCTGAGCCACATTAAAATATGCTGAAAGTAAAGGAATCTCACTTAGAGACAAAAAAGATGGGGTAGAGATAAATGGAGAAGAATAAAAATGCTAGACCAGATCTTAACTGAGTGAGATTACATGATATCTCTAAATTTATAGATTTGTCAGTTAGGAATCTTTGGCTCTGAAAGACAGAAGGCTCGATTCAAACAGGCTCAACTACAGTGGAGGCTACTGGGCTCCTTAACTGGAAGTCCAAAGGCACCCCGGGCTTCAGGATGGATTAAATAAGCAACCTCTGCTCCACTTGTCTGCAGTGTTCTTACCGTTTCTGCCCTTCTAGGTGTCAGATTCATAGTTGGGCCAGGAGTAAGATGGTGGCAGCCGCTCTGGGTCTTCTATCTATATATGACAACATCCCCACAAAGGGAGAAAGGATCATTTCTTGAATTTCTTTGGAAATGGGACAAAAGAACAGTTCTAGAAGCCTCTTCTTTAATCTCACTGGCCCGTATTGGGTCACATGCTCACTCATGAACCAATCGCTGGAAAAAAGGATGGTATTCTTTCTCTTTAGACTAACAGGGCCTATTTCTTTTCTCCCTTTTTTTTCATGAAATATATTGTATCTTTGTGAAAAACATTCCAATACACATCAACTATTGCAAAGTTTACTCCACAATCTCTTTCATAACATTTTATTAATTACCTTAGTTTCTAGCAGTTGTTCTGATAAAGAAAATATAAGATGGTATGTAGTCCATTTTCCTCAAAATTAACTAGCCTAATAGGGCTCATTTCTAAGTCTGGGGTTTGGTTAAATTGGGGTCTCATTGGGCCTGCATGAGAACTCTATCAACTGTCTAACACTGGGCTGTTTTTCCCCTACTGGATATAGAGTTATATTTGAGAATAATTGAGTAGCATATTTTGTAGTGAAGCTCTTTCTAGTGTAAGAAAAAAAACCAAGCATTTCCTTAGAAATAAAGATTTCCTTCTCTTATAATGCATGTTATTTTTTTATTATTGAAATGATACTACTCCCTTTAGAAAACTGTAAATATGGAAAAGTATAAAGAAGAAAATAAAAGTTATATACAATTTCTCACCATCATTAACATTCGGAAAGCTTTTGCTATTCTGTTTTCTGTGCATATTTGTTTAACACATATTCTATTTGTTGTAAATGACATAGACCCATTTCAAACTGATTTAAACAAAAATGAGAATTTATGTCAAGTACACCAGTGATGCTCCAGGGAACCACAAGGAGAGCAGAACCATATATGGGACTAGTACCAGAAACTGGGAAACAAGTGGGAACTTAGGAAGTACAGGCTCCACCCTTCTCTCTTTTTGTAGCAAGGCTTTCTTTGCTTTGGCATGCAGATACTCAAAGTTGGCCACTTCTTAGGTCCCAACTGTGCACCTTATTCTTTCTCCCACTTATCAAGAACAAGCCCATGCTCAGTTTTCCCAAGCTTGGTATTCACCCTGAGTTCAGTCAACTGTGGCAAGGAACACTCACGTAGAATAACATGGCAGCTAAGGGCCCATGTGTGTAGGTAGTGGGTCGTTTCTCAAAGAGGACCATTGTCACATGAACAGATGTCGCCAGAGGAGCATATTTATAGGCTCTGAGGATTAGGGCATGGACATCTTTGGGAGGTCATTGTTCTGCCTACTACAGATAGGAAATTGAGGAAACTTGGGTAGAATGTTTTGTTTTTAATTAGTGAAAGTGAAGTTTCAATAATTTCCTCAAAGTGAGAAAAAAGAGATAAGGCTGGAACTATTTTCGTTTTCAAGAAGCGAAACCAAAGAACACACAACTGGCAGCAGCTTTGGCCAGCATAAACTATCAACTCGGATATATCAGGATTAGCTGATACCCTGGTATAAAGATTGCTTTGCTTAATTGTGATTGTTTAGTTCCTTATTTACACTTATTTGTTTAATGTCTGTTTCTCCCTTAGTTCGTAAACAACATGGGAGGGGGTGGGAGGCAGCTGTGTCTCTTTTTTTCACAGCTGTATTTCCTGTACCTAGCATCAACAGTAGGTACTAAATAAATATGAACTGACCAAGTTAAATAAAAACCCTACTGGACAGTCTGACATTTCCACACTTGCAAATTCAATGGTTTTACTGGTAATGAAACCTAAAAGCTTCTACAACCACCTACAGCTTAAAGGGACAGGACTTCCAAGCCATATGGTTCAAAGGCTTTCCTGAACTCCCCAAGCCCAAATTCCCCAGTCGTTCCCTTGGTCAGCATGTGCTATTCTGGACTGGTCCTAGGCTCTCCTAGGCACCTAGAGACATGCAAGGGTGGGGTTGATCTTGATGTCTGATCGCTCATTTTTCTCACCAGAGTCCAAATCCCTGATTTCAAGGTCCTGGATTAGATAGTCTTTTCTTCTAAAAGTATCCAACAGCTTGCCCCCAATACAGACAAGATATTTTTAACAGCCTTACTCAGGTATAGTGATATACCAAAAAAAAAAAAAAAAACATATTTAAAGTATACAATTTGATGAGTTTTGACATATGTATATACCCTTGATTGTGTAATAGACATATCCATCACCTCCAGAAGTTTCCTCCTGCCCTTTTTTTTTTTCTGTTTTTTATTTGCTGTTTTGTGGTAAGGACATTTAATATGAGATCTACCCACTGAACATTTCTAAATGCACAGTATTATTAACTACAGGCACAACGTTGTACAACAGATTTAATAGTAGCTTCTCAAAGAGTAATGCTCTCCTTCTTTCCGAACTTATAAATTGACCCATTAACTGTGAGGTACCCATGGCAGTGTTTCTGGAGCAGCCAGTTGTCCCTGGGTCCTCTTATCTTTCCTTTTTGGGTGAAGTCATCCTTGTGGGCTGGAGGTAACCCTGACTCTAGAGTGGCTCTTGGGAGCAATGTTTAATCAACAGTAGCCATTACCTCATATTAAATTCCAGCCACAACGCCACGTGCAATCTGGCCATGACCCTCACAATTCAAATTGTTGTGGACTTGGATTACGTAATTCTGAGCTACATATTTCCTTCAGACATGAAGTTGGCTCTTCTGAGTCATTGAGATCAGGGAGATTTCTAAGGGTTGCTTTTCTACTTGGAATGATAGATTGGTGTTGTTCTGTCCAGTTCTTTTTGTGCTTATCGGTGTTGATATGCCCAGTTATTTTTGTGCTTATCAGGAAAAAATAGACCATGAACTGAGGCTGGGAGTAGTCTGTGATGATCAAAAATAATAAAGGTAATTTAATCCTTGGTGATTTAACCCTTGATCATATAAGAAATTTTAAGAATTTAAGTAGTTCAGGGGCGCCTGGGTGGCTCAGTCGTTAAGCATCTGCCTTCGGCTCAGGCCATGATCCCAGGGTCTTGGGATCAAGCCCCACATTGAGGTTCCTGCTCAGCCGGAAGCCTGCTTCTCCCTCTCTCGCTCCCCCTGCTTGTGTTCCCTCTCTCGCTGTGTCCCTCTCTATCAAATAAATAAATAAAATCTTCAAAAAAATTTAAGTAATTCAAAACATTAAATACACAAAGTTCATTTAATTTTGCTCTTTAGAAGGCAACTCCATTCAGAATCCCGTAACAAGAGAGTCTGTAAGTCCTAAAAGGAACAAATTCTGCTTAATTAGTTTAAAATATCATCTCACTCCCTACAACAGCAAATTATAATTGAAGAGCTAAACACAAAATTAAATAATAAACATAAATATAAAAAATAGAAGCAAATATTCACCAAAACTTTAGGAGAAGAAATGTCAAGCAACAGAAGAAATTACAAAAGATTGAAAGATATATTTACATAAAAGATTGAATACATCTAAAAAAATATAATAGCTCTTTTTCCCCCATTGCCAAGCAATGAGGAGCTCTTGTCTATGTTCGCAGCCATACGGTCCAAGGGTCCTCTGCAGTCCGTGCAGGTCTTCGGTAGCAAGGAGACAGCCACAGCCACTGCCTCATCAAGGTGAATGGGCAGCCCTAGCCCCGCATGCTGCAACATAAGCTATTGGAACCAGCTCTGCTTGGGTGCAAGGAGCAATTTGCCAGGGGGGACATCTGAGTCCGAGTAAAGGGTGGTGGTCACGTGGCCCAGATTGACGCAATCCACCTGTCCATCTCCAGAGCCCTGGTGACCTATTATCAGAAGTACCTATTATCAGAAGGATGAGGCTTCCAAGAAGGATATCAAAGACATTCTCCTCCAGTACAACCTGCCCCTGCCGGGTAGCTGATCTCTGGCGCTGCCAATCCAAAGAGTTTAGAGGTCCCGGCACTGGTGCTCGCTACCAGAAAGCCTACCAATAAGCCCATCATGAAGATCAGGGTTCACCTTTATAATAAACAATTGTCATGGGACTTACAAAAATATATATAATAGAAATTAAAAGTCAGGGGCACCTGGGTGGCTCAGTCGTTAAGCGTCTGCCTTCAGCTCAGGTCATGATCCCAGCATCCTGGGATCAAGCCTGGCATCCGGCTCCCTGCTCAGCCTGTGTTCCTGCTCTCAGTATCTCTCTCTCTCTGTCATATAAATAAATAAAAAATCTTTAAAAAAAGAAATTAAAAGTCAAATAGCACATTGGAGCAAATCATTTGTTATACCAGAAAGGATTATTAATTTTTATATAAAGACATATTTTGATATAAGCAATGAGAGCTGATAGGAAAGTAGGCAAAGAACAAGGTTTCTCTTGATTAATAAAAGAAAAAAACACAACTGGTTGATAAAAATACAGAAAAGTGTTCTACCTTGTGGTCATCAATGAAAATTTTTAAGACCCAAGATAAAATTTTAACTTCTCTAGTTATTTACTTATTCAGTAGGTGATTCACTCAACCAGCCTTTATTAAACAGGAAGAGGCAAGGTGCTATGGATTAAGTGATTAGATACCCAGAGTGCTTCTGTCAGTGAAATTTCAGCCCCCTTGTAAAAAGAAAGGCCCAGAGAAAAGAGGCACACACACATAAAAGGGGTAGTAAAATATACCTGGTGTAGCAAATAGTTTCAGAAATATTTCACATCATTAATAATATTGCTACTGATGAGAATTTGGTACAGATGGGTCTCCTTATACTGCAAATAGGAGTAAAATCACTATCACATTTTTTGGACAGAAATTTGTCATATTATTTTAAGAATTGTAATTCATGAACTCTAAATTCATACCCTTTGATCCTACTATTATTTTTCTGGGCATCTAGTCAAAAGAAAAGGTTTTATGTTCTGAAAAATAAATTCACGGGGTGCCTGGGTGCTGTTGTTAAGTGTCCAACTCTTGATTTTTGGCTCAAGTCATGATCTCAGGGTCATGAGATTGAGCCCTGCATGGGGGTCTCGGCTGGGCATGGGATTCTCTCTTTCCCTCTCCCTCAAGCTCATGCTCTCTCTCAAAAAAAAAAATTCACAAAGATTTCCATAACACCATTGCTGATCAGTATAAGAGCAAAAGACTGAGAGAAACCATAGAAAACTCTGGTTTCTCCACTTAATGAAATATAGCCATTAAAAATAAGTTTCATGAAAAGTATGATATAAAGCAAATATTTGAAATCTGAAATTGTATACATACAAAAAATAAAATCTATTTAATAAATAAACTGTATCTAAAAATATCCCTGAATAAAAATGTTAGCAGAAGTTGTTTGGATATAGCAGTCATAGTAATGTTATTGTTTCTAATGATTCACTTTATTCATAACTGTAATAGTGTCCCATTCATTCTGGCTTTAGCCATGTGACTTGCTTTGGCCAGTGGAATGTGCATGCACTCTACTCCAGGAGAAGTTTTAAATGCAATTTCATGAGATTAGCACATCCCAAAATAAGGACTACTCCTCCAGCCTAGATCTTGGAATAAGACATAAATCACCCGCACAACCCCCCTGTAATGTGATAGGAAAGTGAAGATGTTATTTTAAGTTGCTGGAGTTTTAGAACTGTTTATTTCTTCAGCAAAGGCTAATTAATACAGAAATTTTGTTTACTTTTTAGAATACTGTGTTTTCAGAAATTTCTCAGTAAGCGTTTAATGATTTTCAAAGTTTCAAATACAAACAAGTATCTCTGCCTGAAAACTAACAAAGGCCCTGGAGGGAAATGAAAATAGTTATTTTCACACAAGATGGAGGATCACGTCTGAGTATCATGGGAAATTATTATGACTTGTCCTGAGGATTAAAACAAAAAACAAAAACAAAAACAAAAAAACACCTCAGTTAAATGAAATTTTTTCACTCTTAAACTTATTTTTTTAATTTTCTTATTAAAAGTGAGGGCGAAAGCCACTGAGGACTGACAATCAGGAACAACTAATGAAGATCCAGATTCTGGAACAAATTATATCCTTCTACAGTGCATTCTTTCCCTTCCTGGCTCATTCTTATTCTTTCCAATTAATGTTGTCCTTATTACCTCAGAATAATGGGAGTCAGCTCCGCCACCATTAGGCTGGCAATGAGTGCAGTGGCTTGCCTGGCAGCAGGAGTGACAGCAAAGACCCCTAATATTTAAAATACAGAATGAGCCCTTAATAAATAGTAGCAAATAATACTCAAAATATTCATTAGCGACAGTATTTTTCTTGTTCCAGAAATGAGAATAAGAGCCAGTCTGTAAACCCACTGCTGCCAACCACATATCTAAAATAGTATACAGGGGATTTTATCATAGGGGAAATAAAGAGATTTCCTTTAATGAAGGATTGTCAAGACTACACAGGGAAGAGAAATGTTGACAGCCAGCTGTGGCTGGAAAGTGATCGGATCACTAAAGCAGGTAGCACAAGCTATGTTAAAAGGAAAGACTTATGCTATCCAAAACCTCAATGAGAACAGCTTCCTAAGTAGAATTTATCATGCCTCAGTGAATTAAATTTTTTTATTTTGTAAGTAGCAATGTCATTTGAGATAATTATTAATTGTTCAAGATTTGCTTTCAATCATGTGCTGTTATATATATTTCCTCATGATTGCCCTCATGGCTCATTATACAAATCCATCTAAATTAGTAACAGCCATTACTCTCAGTGCACTATTAATATTCCTTTCAAACTGTTGTTATCATTTTTAGTTATATATCTGTAAAATAATTTCTTTAATATTCACTTCTTCTACTAGACTCACCACCATATTCCCAGTGTCCAGTATCTGAGAAGCACTGAATAAATATTTGTTGGTTAGTTGGCCGGGTGATTGATTGCATGAGTTAGAAAGTTAGATTACGTGACTATAAAAGTTGTGGTTTTATGATATCCCATATTTCTGCAGACAAGGATTTCTATGCAGTCTAGAAGAGCTGGTGGATTTCCTCCTGCTTCCCCACAGTGAGAAATATACTGTAAATAAAGTTAAAGCTCAGAGAAGTTAGTTTTCTGCAGATCACACCATGGTGGTTAAGAGCATCTGGAGCTGGACTAGCCCCACACTGCTTGTTTAACACATGTCTTTGAGATAATAGAAAATATATGTATTGGTCTCTGCCCCTCATTCCTGGCACAGAGATCCTAAAACCCTGGTATATTCCTAAGTGTTAAAGAGCACTAGGAGCATCTTTAGTTCCATTGAGGAAACTCTGGTTGGGTTTCTGGATGGCTCCTGGACAGAGGCCGGTCACCAGAAAGACCAAGCCATGACTAGAAGCTTGGAATTTTTAGCCACCCTCCCCCATATCCTCCAGAGAGGGAAGAGGGACTGGAAGTGGAGTTAATAATTGATTATGCTTATGTAAGGAAACCTCTATAAAATCTCAGTAGTATGGGGTTCAGAGAGCTTGCAAGTTGGTGAACACATTCACGTACTGGGGGTGGGGGTAACACCCTACAACTTCACAGAAACAGAAGCTTCTGTACTCAGGACCTGCCCAGGCCTTGCCCTGTTTATCTCTTCATCAGGCTGTTCATCCATATCCTTTATTCTATCCTTTAATATATAGATATGTGTAAGTGTTGCCCTATGTTCCGTGAGCCACTGTAGCAAATTCAGAGAACCAAAGGAGGGGGTCATTGGAACCTCTGAGCTACAGCTGGTTGACCAGAAGCACAGGTGATAACCAGGGCTTGCTGTTGGCATCTGAAATGAATGGTGAGGGTGGGGAGCAGTCTTGTGGCCCTGAGCCCTGAACCTATGGAATTTGATGGTGTCTCCAGGTGGAGGGTGGTGTGGGGAAAACAAAACCCCATGTTTGGTGACCAGAAGAGTCAGAAGCAAAGTGTGTGTGAGTAGTAGAGGAGACACACAGGAGACACATGGGTGGAAAACTGGGTCTTTCTTATCCAGTGACCATGGACAAGTCACTTAAACTCTCTGTGTTCCAGCTTTGTCATTGGTAAATTGGGGATAATAAAAGTACTTACCTCATGGGGTTGTTTTAGGATTTTAAAGTCCTCAGAAGAGTGTCTGATACATAGTAAGTGCTATGTAAGTGTGAGCTATTATTATCAAATAATTGAAAATAATCTAGACTGATTCCTAGCATCATGAGCCCAACTATTTAAACATTTCCTTGGCATTTTCTGTGTTAATCTAGGTATTAATCTAGGCTTTGAGGATGCAAAATAATGTAGACAGTCCTTGCTCTTGAAGAACATGCAATCCAGGAAGGACAAATAAGCCAAAGAACAGATATCCCAGTGAAATCATGGTAAGTGATATTGCTGAATTAAAACTGCAAGTGCTCCTGGAGTACAGAGGAGCAAAATAACCAATCCTGCTCAAGGCGAAATGAGGAATACTTACCTGAGGTGTTGCCACATCAGTTGGGCCATGAAGGATGAGTAGGAGTTGAATTGATACAGCAGATCCACATTCATGACACCCCCCTGTTCTCTGAAAATGGAATCTTATTTTTTCAAGAACTCCGCAGAGATTTCCTGATCTTCAGGCAAGTAGGTCCCTACCCTAGTCCTATGGGATATATCAAAATCAGTAAACCAATCCTGGTAACATCTGTCCTCTTCACCAGCAACTGGTTCAGTCTGTCAAATTAGATATAAGGAAAGGCTGGCTGAAAAAGTCTGTCCTTCCGAATTAAGCAGACAAAGCCTTATAATTAGAAGGCCACTGTTTGCTCTTCCCTTCCTCCATCTGCTGGTACACAGATGCATTGCCTGGAGGAAGATGCAGCAGAGGTAAGAGCCAACGGGCCTCAGAGGAGAGAACAGGGAGATGGAAAGAAGCACGTTTCCCTGACACCATTGCTGGGTCACCACAGCATCCCTGAACTACTTACCTGTAGTCTTGTTAAGGGAGAAAAAAACACCCCAATTTGTTTAAACCATAGTGGTAAGGTTTTCTCTTACTTAACAGCTGAAAGCACTCCCAACTGACACAAAGAGGCAAAGCGAGGATGTATTTAAACAGAGCAGAGTCTGGGCAAGAGTCTGTTTTGCCTACAGATAGGTCAGAAGCTTAGTAAGGCAGGAGTGAGTGTGGATAATGAAAGGAAGAGAAGAAGAGATGTGGGGCTAGACATGTAAGTCCCTAATGCTATAGGTTTGAATTTGGATTTGTATCTTACAGATAATAGCAAGCAACAGAGCATTTTAAGCAGTTAAATGATGTGATTGATATTGCTTATATAGGAAAATAACCCAGTCACTTGTGTACAATGCACTGGAAACCAGTTAAGAAATGGGAGTAGCAGTTTAAGAAAGAGGATGAACCAAAATAGCAATATGGGATGAAGAAGAAAGGTCAGCCACAAGAGGCCTTCCCTCTGGAAGGCACCAGGAGGCTTCCATATTGTATTGCATTGGTCCCTCAGAAGCCGGGAAATAAATGGAAGGAGTTGATGAGTGAACTTGAGTAGAATCACAGCTCCTCTGCTTGGCACCTGTGTAGGCTCCCACGTGACCGTCACACTTGCAAAGCCAGTATTCTTACCTGTAAAGTGTGCTCCATAATACAATTATTTTTATTTATTTAATAGGAAGTTATGTGCCACTTACTGTATGCCAGAAAGTTTCTAAGTGCTTTACAAATACTGCAAAATTTAATCCTCATAACAAACGTATTAGATAAGTACTATTAATATCCCCATTTGAAGTATTGCCCCCCTTATTGTGTCCGACACACTGAAAACCCTCAATAAACACTTTCTTCAGCTACTCCTTTTCTTTCTGTTGAAATTATTACAGTGAAATTTCTCTTTTTATTTCTCACCCTTTGCATGTGTACATAGTAATTAGCAGTACAGAAATATTCCATTTCTTCTCCTCCTCTCTCTCTCTCCCTCCCTCCCTCCCTCGCTCCCTCGCTCCCTCCCTGTCCCTCTCTGAGAGGGAATGGTCAGATTTATTGCAATATAAATTATGTGCCATAAATTTCACCCTTTAAATGATTGATGAGTTTTGACAAATGTGTGCAGACATGTTGCCACTACCAGTTCGGAACACTTCTGTCACCTATTTCTATCACCCAAAAAGTTCCCTCTTGGTCTTCTGCAAATCAACATTCTCCTCCATCCCAGAGCCCCTAACAAACCACTGATCTGATTTCTCACCCTCCTTTAGTTTGTCTTTTTCCCAAATGTGATATACATGGAATCCTATAGCATGAATTACTGTGTTCTGACTTTTTTCACTTGGCGGGATACTCTTGAGATGTTGTTGTGTGTATCTGTAGTTCATCCTCAGTATGGCTGAGTATTATTTAATGTATAAATGTACAAGTCCTTTATCAAATAAATTTTCTTCAAATATTTTCCCCAGTCTGTGGCTTATTTTACACTCTCTCCAGAATGCCTTTCAAAGAGTAATAGTTTTTAATTTTGATAGTTTGTGCTTTTTGTATCTTAAGTCTGTAGCTCTAGGTCACAAAGATTTTTCTCCCATGTTTTCTTCCAGAAGATTTATGGTTTTATGACATACATCCAGAATTGTGATCATGTTTGAGCTGTATTTTGTACTTAGTAATAGACACGGGTTAAGATTCATTAATTTGTATATGGATATCAAATCATTTGTGCAGTAAGACTACTCTTTCCACTATTGAATTACCTTGGTACCTTGTTGAAAGTGAATGTGTGTACATGTTTATTACTGAATGCTGTTCAGTTTCATAGAACTATGTTTTTCCATTCAGTCTTAATTACTATAGCTTATAGTAAGTTTTGAAGTTAGGCAGTGGGAGAATCCCTGACTTTATATTTTTCAAAAACTTTGGCTACTTTAGGTCTTTTGATTTTCCATGAAAATCTTAAAAAGAGCTTGTCAATTTCTTGAAAAGGAACTGCTGGGATTTTGAGATTTCAATGATGTATAAAAACCTATCGGTCAATTAGGGGAGAATTGACAGCTTAACAATTTTAAGTTATCTGACGTATGAAATGACATATTTCTCCAATATTTAGAACTTATTTAATTTCTCTCTGTAATGTTTGTCTTGTTAATATTTTAGATCTTACCCATATTTTATTAAATATCTCCCTAAATATTTCCTGGTTTAATGCTATTATTCGTGGTATAGATTTTTACATTTTAATCTCCAATTACTTGTTACTACTATATAGAAAAACAATTGATTTTTATATTTATTTTCTATCCTGTGAATTTGTTAAACTCACTAATTCTAGAGGTACTTTTGTAGATGCTTTAGATTATTTATATAGATGATCATATCATGTGCAAATAAAGACATATGTTTCTCTCTTTCCAATCTCCATCCCTTTTATTTAGTTTTTCTTGCTTTACTTCACTGACTAGGACCTCCAATACAATGTGAAGAGAAGTAGTGAGAGTGGATACCCTTGCCTTGTTCTTTATCTGGGAGAAAAAGCATTCAGACCTCCACCATCAAATCTGATGTTAGCTGTCAGTTTTCATGGATGACTTCTATTAGAAGTAGAAGTTTCCTACTATTCCCAGTGTAGTGAGAATTTTTATGATGAATCTTGTCAAATTATTTTTCTGTATCTATTGAGCTGAGCACGTAGTTTTGCTTTTATAGTCTGTTAAAATGGCAAATTATATTGATTTGCGGATGTTGAAACCACCTCACCTTATTTGCATAAGCTCTATTGTTCATGAAGCACTATCCTTTTTATACATAGCAAGATTCAGTCTGCTGGTATTCTGTTAAGGTTTTTTATCCTGTCTGTGTTCTATTTTCTGGAAGAGTTTGTGTAGAATATGGATTATTTCTTCCATAAGCATTTTGGTAGAATTCACCAGTGAGGCCATCTGGGCCTGCAGTTTTTCTTTATGGGGAGGTTTTTAACTACAAATTCAATTATTTTAATAGATATAGTTCTATTAAGGTTATGTTACTTCTCAAGTGAGTTTTGGTGGTTTGTGTCTTTCCGGGAATTTGCCCATTTCATGTAGGTTATCAAATTTATTGGCATAAAGTTGTTCATAATATTTACTTGCTACATTTTAATGTATGTAGAGTCTGTAGTGATGACCCCTTTTTCATTCCTAATGCTAATAATTTGTTATTATTCCTCTCCTTATTCAGTCTGACTAGGCACATATCAAATTAGTTGCTCTTTTTAAAATAACCAGCTGGTAATTTCATTGCCTTTTTAAATTGCATTGCTGCTTTTTATTTCATTGATTTTTGCTCTAACATTATTTTCTTCCTTCTTTGTGTTTAATTTTATCTTCTTTTTTTTTTAGTCTTTAAGGTGAATGCTTAATCGTTCATTTAAGACCTTTTATCTTTAATTTTCTAATATAAACACTTGATGCCATAAATTTCTCTCTCAGCACACTTGAGTGACATCTCACAAATTTTGATATGATCTGTTCCATTTCCATTCACTTCAAACTAATTTCTGATTACTTTTGGGTTTCTTCTTTGATCCAAGAATTATTGGAAGTATATTTAATTCAAATATTTATGGATTTTTCCAGGTATCCTTCTGTTCTAGTTTAATTTCATTGTGGTCAGAAAACATTTTTTATGATTTCAATCATTTTAATTTACTGAAATTTGCTTCCTGATCCAAAATTTTGGTAAATGTTCCAGGTGTATTTGAAAAGAACATGTCTTCTTCTGTTGAAGGTTGAAGTGGACTATAAATGACAATTAGGTATAGTTCACTGAGAGTGATGTTCAGATTTTCCATATATTTGCTGATTGTTTTAAATTTCTTTTTCTCTCATTTGCCGAGAGATCAGTTGGGACATCACTAATCGTTGACTTATTTTTCTCTTTTCATCATCAGTTTTTACTTTATGCATTTTGAAGCTCTGTTACTACGTACAAGCATATTAAGACTGTTTTATCTTCTTGATGAATTGATGCATTGATAAAATGTAATGGCTCTTTTTATACCTGGCTGTATACATCCTGTATTCTGAAGTCTACTTTATCTCATATGAATATGTTTACTCCATCTTTCTTTTGATTAGTTTTTCCATGCTATATGTTTTTCATTTTTTTCTCCTTTAACATCTACATCTGTATGTTTAAATTGAATTTCCCTACAGATGATTTAATTGAAGTCTTGCATTTTGATTCAATTTGATAATCTTTGCCTTTAGTCAAGATGTTTAGGACATCTAGGGTGCCTGGGTGGCTCAGTTGGTTAAGCGACTGCCTTCGGCTCAGGTCATGATCCTGGAGTCCCAGGATCGAGTCCCGCATCGGACTCCCTGCTCAGCAGGGAGCCTGCTTCTCCCTCTGACCCTCTCCCCTCTCATGCTGTTTCTCTCTCTCTCTCTCACAAATAAATAAATAAAATATTTTTTAAAAAAAAGATGTTTAGGACATCTAAATTTAGTGTAATGCTGAATTTGATTGGATTTAAATCTATCCTCTTCCCAGTTTGCTATTTGTCTCATCTATTTTTTGTTCCTTTTCCCCCTTGTTTCCTGCCTTCTTTTGAACTAACTGAACATTTTTTATTCCATTCATCTTCCCTATGACTTATTAGCTATCCTTTCTTTTTCTCGTGGTTGTTCTAGGGCAGTGGTTCTTAAAGCAGGGCACTTTTTCCCTCAACGGGATATATGTTAATGTCTGGGGACATTTTTGACTGTCATGACTGATGGAGTACAGCTGGCATCTAGTTGATGGAGGTCAAGGATTTGGCTAACCACCCTACAGTACACGGGGCAGCCCCCACAACAAAGAATTATCAGATGAAAATGTCATTGTATGTCTGAGGGGCCCTCTGTGACTTCATATTTCTCTTATTTCTACCACACAACCTAACAACCCTCTTATGGCCTATGATCTCTTGTACGTCATGAAGCAAAGAGAAGCCTATCAGACACAAACCTACTCCTCTCTCTTACACTAGAGCTGCACAGCCTACATCCACAATCTTCCCAGGGGATGTTTCCTTAAGTCCTCTCTCTCCAAAACTACTCAGAATCCTATTCATCCTCATCACCATCTCAAGGGCTTTGCCCCCTCAGTTAAACCCTCACACTCTTGCATCATCCATCAATTTCTATCTAAAGGATCATTCTCATCATCATACTTATATGCTCTAGTATCTCCTATTAAAGGCAAACAAACACATCTCTGTTGATCCCACATCACTCTCTAACAACTACCACATTCACTGCTCCCTCTCCTAGCCAAATGTAGTTGAAGAGCTGCCCATATCTGGTCTCTTCCTACCTCCATCCATTTCTTCACTTCCAGTTTCAGCTTATATGTCTCTCAGAGGGGCCGTCCCTATCACCTTGCCCCAAACAGGTCTTCTTCTCTTAGTCTGTCTCTCAAATCACTGCTTAATTCCTTCCTTCCACTTACTACTGCACATTTTTTCTGTGTGTGTGTGTGTTTATGATAGGCTGATTGTTTGCTCCCTCACCAGAATATAAACACCATGCAGACAGGAACCACATCCAACTTGCCTACCACTGTCTTATATTATCATCTGTGACTGGAATGGAGCCTGGCATATAGTAGAGGCTCAGAATATTCCATGATGACTGACTGGCAATATGAGTGAATAAACAAATGGAACAGTGCCATTGAAAACCGGATATTAGTTGTGATGTTTAAAATGCACTCTTTGGAATGTGGCATGGTTATTTTTAAAATTTCACTATTATTCATTGTTTTGAACTTGAAACTTCTTTTATTATAATGCTGAAATGACAAAGTTGTAGCAGTATCAGCTTATTCACTTTACATATCTTTTATGGGTAATTTAATTGTGAAAAAATATATATAGGGCGCCTGGGTGGCTCAGATGGTTAAGCGTCTGCCTTCGGCTCAGGTCATGATCCCAGGGTCCTGGGATCGAGTCCCACATCGGGCTCCCTGCTCAGTGCAGAGCCTGCTTCTCCCTCTCCCTCTGCCATTCCCTCTGCTAGTGCTCTTCTCTCTAACTCTCTGTCAAATAAATAAATAAAATCTTAAAAAATATATATATATATTTCATTATTTTCCAAGCACAGCTACAAATCCTTCATAAGTTTCTAAGTTCCAATTTTAAAGAATTCAGAACTAAATGATTTACAGTGTTCCAGTCCTCTGTGAGGTACCTCTTCCCGTTTTTTCCTCTTTTTTCCTTAATCCTTGACCCTGTGTAGAATTGCAGTCTACAAACTGACAGGCAATAATTTTACAAAATACATGATATTGCCATTTCACACTGGCTACAATTTAACTTTATTAAGATGCTCATTTATCAAGCTTCTGGCAGTTTTCAAGGAGCACTAATGTAAATTCAAATGAGCTTTAAAAATGCTTTACAAAAGCCCATTAAAACACCACATGCTTCTTTTTTTCTTTACTATATAAAGTTTGGCATTACTGGTGATAACCGCCAGAGTATTTTTATATAAATCAAAACTCTCTGCCTTCTAGTCCACCAACTTTCTGGCCTCGTTGTACAGTGTTGTCATAGAGTGTTGTTTATGACATCATCACACTTTATCAGGAGAGGGCCTATGACGATGTGAGCAAAGGTTGGTGTGTTCAGTTCTTCATTTATCCTTAACACAATCCAATGACAGCCTTTTCCTCTCTTGGACCTTAACTTTGATAGTGAAACTCTCCTTAGAAAGAAAGGTTTTTATTCAAAACTTTGATAGTGAAACTCTCCTTAGAAAGAAGTATTTTTATTTAAAACTATGTGATGTTAAACAGAAGCCATTCAAAAGGAAAAGGAATGCTACAAAAAACTAAAATCACCTCATCTTCCAGTGCTAGAAATATCAGGAAAGCAAGACTGCTCCCCCAAGCTTTCCACAGATCACCCCTTGGATTTCAGGTTGCAGCAGAAATGCCAAAGCAGGCAAAGCAAGGATACACAAATTCCTCTGAAAACATTCAACTGGCTAGCCATCTCGTAAGATTTCAACCAGTCTCAGCTTCATTTTCCGAAAGATGTCTAAGAAATTGGTTCTCGTTTTTTTAACAACTTTGCTGATAAAAGAGGCAAAGTCCTGAAGTCGAAGGGAAAATTGTTGGAGCCAATGACATCTCTAGTTTTTATATTTCAATTCCTTTATTTGAAATGCTCTTCCATTTCAAAAGGACTCAATTATCAGTTTCTTCTAGCACCATCATATTCGAGCAGTGAAGGGGCAATGCTGCAATTTGATTAATGGTTTCCAAGAGTTGAAGTCATCAATGGGCAGTGTTGCTCATTATTTTAGGAAAAAAGTGACCTTTGTTCTGATTTATTATATATATCTCAACTGGGCTTATCACGTTGCTCCAGTAATTTTTGCCTTGGAGAAATATTTTGAGTTTTGAATGTCATGATAGCATATTGTGACTGGTTAAAATATAATAACATATCAAAGGGATGTTTCCTTGTTTCCTACCCTCCAAAGAACCTTAGAAAAATCTGAGAAATGTTGCTACTAGAGCCTTTAGCTATGTAAGAATCCTTTAAGAAGAGATCTTTGAATTATTTTAAAAAGTATTTTTAAAAAAAGTAATTGCTGGTATCGTCAAGGAGAAAGGTTTCCCTTGTAATAATTGTGGAGACCTTAAACATAACAATTGTAAAAGATCTTTCCCCCCCTAGAGCTTATTAACGTACCTAATATGAATGTGACAAATTACTTTACTACTTTACTACTCATTTTTAAACATGGTGAAAATGGTCAACAGAGGCCTTGAGGTAAAAGTGCCCTTTGATGATGGTCATTGTTCAATTACACAAGAATCAACAATTTCAAAAATACTTTTAAAAGTCATTTACTTTTGGCACCTTGGTGGCTCAGTCGGTTAAGCGTCTGCCTTCAGCTCAGGTCATGATCCCAGGATCCTGGGATTGATCCCTGCGTTGGGCTCCCTGCTCAGCGGGGAGTCTGCTTCTCCCTCTCCCACTCCCCCTGCTTGTGTTCCTGCTCTCGCTCTCTCTCTGTCAAATAAATAAATAAAATCTTTTTTAAAAAAAGTCATTTACTTTACCACTGTTAATTCAGTATTATAGTTAAAATCCCTGATGTAGAAGAAAAGTAGTTCTGTGTTCATAACTAATGCTAACAAAAAATATATATGTGTTTTCTAAACATATTTGAATTCTGACTGCTTTAAGTCCTCTACTACTGATGTGAAAAACCCATGATAATAGAGTTAGTATTAGCTTACTTGCTCTGGAGTTCTTAAAGTACCATGTCATTAAATAGGGAGACCACACACTCTGGACACAAAACCAGTATCTTAGTCCATTTGTAAATTCAGGCATACTTCTCAATGCAATAAACCCGCTGTGACAAGGACAAAATAACATTGCTCCTTCTATCATTTATTTTGTGGTGATTTATACTTTTAATTTGGATGTGAAGGTAACATCTAAACCTGCCAGTTTCCAGTGATCATCCAGAGTCATAAAGGTTTAAATACTGGCCATAATTTTTTGTTGAAATAATATTGGATTTAATCAGCACCCATTATGTACACTCTGTGTTCTAGATGGCACCACAATATACGTTATAGCCACTGGGCCTCAGAACAATAGTATGATTTTACTTGCAGCGTCAACAGGCACAATCACCTTAAAAGGGACATTTTAACTCACCTTTCTTTCTCTTACCAGTTTTCATGTTATCATTGGTTCAAACTTGGAGGTCAACTCCAATTTGGTTATGATAGTATAAGATAGCAATATTACAGACACCTTATTTTCTTGTTTGTTTTTTAAAGTTTATTTATTTAAGGGTGGCTCAGTCGTTGGGCGCCTGCCTTCGGCTCAGGTCATGATCCCAGGGTCCTGGGATCGAGCCCCGCATCGGGCTCCCTGCTCGGCGGGAAGCCTGCTTCCCCCTCTCCCACTCCCCCTGCTTGTGTCCCCTCTCTCGCTGTGTCTCTCTCTGTCAGATATTTAATATCTACACCTAACATGGGGCTCAAACTTAAAACCCTGAGATCAAGAGTCACATGCTCTTCCAACTGAGCCAACCAGGCTCCCCAGTATTACAGATTCTTTAAAAGAGATCTTTGCTTTCATGTATCATTTGCTTCAGTTCTTAACGACAGAAGCGGTTTGGAGTAAAGAAGGTAAATTTTTTAAGTGCTGTTTTCTAACTTTTCCTCACCATTAGGAGTATGATGAGAATCATAGAGGACAAGATTGTTGTGTTAATTTCGAAATTTGTCCACAAAGTTTTGATAATCCTTCCCTTTAAAAGTGGGTGCCCCTTTCCTTGGGTGTGAGCTAGATTTAATGGCTTGCTTCTGGTGTGGTAGAAGTGACCATGTATGAATTCCAAGACAAGGTCATAAGAGGAACTGTGACTTCTTCCTTGCTCTTGCTTTTGGATCCACCATTCTGGGGGGAAGACAGCTGCCTTGACATGAGGACACTCAAGCAGCAGTATGGAGAGGATCATACGGTCAGGAACTGAGGCCTCCTGCCAACAACCATATGAATGAGCCACTTGGGTCTTGTAGTCGCATTCAAGCCTTTAGATCAGGGGTCAGAAAGCTATAGTGCATGGGCCAAGTCCCTCTCATGGCCTGTTGTTATTTGGCACTCAAACCTAGAATAGTTTTTTTTTTTTTTTAAGATTTTATTTATTTATTTGGAGGGAGAGAGAGAGTGTGAGTGGGGGCAGGGGCAGAAGGAGAGGGAGAGAGAGAATCCTAAGTGGGCTCCACACCTAGTGCAGGGTCTGATGCAGGGCTTGATTTCACAACCGTGAGATCATGACCTGAACCAAAATCCAAGAGTTGGCTGCTTAACCCACTGAGCCACCCAGGCGCCCGTCGAATAGTTTTTCCATATTTTAAAGGAGGTAAAAAAGAAGGAGGAGGAGGAAAATGAGAAGAAGGAAGACAGGAGGATAGGAAAGAAGAAAAAGGGGGAGGAAGAGGAAGGGGAGGAGGAGGACATAAGACAATGTGACAGAGACTGATGGAGCTTGCTGTGTGCCCACCCCCTACTTCAGATGACTACGGCTCTAAATAACGCCCTGACTGCAACTTCAGGATATACCTAGAGCCAGAACCACACACCTAAGCTGCTCCTGAATTCCTGACTCTCATAACCGTGTGAGATAATAAATGTGAATGAGATAATAAACTGTTTTAAGCTGTTAGGTTTGGTGGTAATTCGGTATACACAACAGATAGCTAACACAACTAGTTATAATATGAACTCCATTTTATCTTAGTCATTTTCCCCACCAACATTCTGTTTGGAAAAACTTCACACAACCTTGATTTAGTTGATTTCTTTCTCAAGATTAGATTCAGATTAAACATTTTGTTAAGAACAATATGTCAGTTATACCCTATTTCCAGCTATCTTTCCTGCTTATCTATTAGATTGTAGATTAAACATCTCTTTTGCAAGAAAGTCTTCTTTGAGGCTTTGTTCATCTCCAGTATACAGACTTTTTCTTTGTAATGCTTTCTCATACAACAAAGTATTTTCTGCATCACACAATCCTAAGTGTAAATATTGAATTAATATCTGTTGCACCCGCACCATGTACTCCACAAGATCAGGAATTGCATTGCCTTTCTATTTTAGCCAATATTAGCACTGTCCTTTGGAAAGAGTAGATTCTGAACAAATAGTTGTTAAGTCAATACCTTTATGAATAAAGTCATTGATTTATAGCTGTTTTATCCAGTTCAAATTTGCATAATAATTTTACCTGGCATTCATTGGATGCCTACTATGTGTTAGGCCTGTGTTAGGTATTTTTAAAAATAGCTGTAATTCAATGAAATATGCAATGTTCACTTATTAATTCGTTCAAAAAATTATTTTTAAGTGTCTACAGTGTGTAATATTTTGCATTAGGAACTACTGGCTAGTTGGTGCAATTATGAATCTCAAATCTTTTGAGCAAAAAAAAGGGAGCCATAATATCTTTCTTCATAATTTCTTGTTTTAAAGAATATGAGGAAGGAACTATATGTTATAAAATTGGTGAGAAACAATGATGTTCCAAAAATGTATGGCCTCAATCCACCAGCTAATCTAGGTCCAAAAGGAGACAGACACTAAGCCTTCTGCTCTTATTCTACAGAATTTGGGGAATTTGAAACAGGTCTCTTTCTTTGATATAGAAAAACTGATTTGTTTAGTTTAGCAAAGATATATGTGAATTTTGTGATAAAAGACTCTGAGCACAGATGGTCAGGAAAACAAGAGATGAACATGGAGAGTTTAATGGAAGGAATTGAAATTGCTAAGTTGGGAAGGGTTTGGTGCCAAGTGTAGCACAGAAGCAAATGCATCAGTTCAGGGACACATTTATCAACTTAACACAGGCCTGCTGTGTGTGGCTATATCACACCTGACTGTACTGAGCATCCCCACTCAGGGGATTTGACTGGAACCTCTTTATCTTTTTATTTTTCAATGTGAAAATCTGTGCCCAGGGCTCCAAAGTTCTCTGGATATACCAACCATATCAATTACCAAGCAAAACAGCACCTCTAAGGTGCTGTTTCCAATCAGTACGGTGGAACTAAGAATGAGCATGAAGGTTTGTCATCTGACCAAGACTGCGCCCTCAGAGGACAATTCCTGATTTTATTTTTTTCCCTTGGGTTCATATAGCCAGTCGGTCAGATAAGGCAAATCACACTTGATGCTTCCTTTTTCATAATATGTTTATACAAATAAAGTCAAATCAACAGAAACATTTATTGAGGGGAAAATGGTTCAAATTTAAAAAGTAACATGTTTGTAACATGCTAGGCACTATTTTACCATAGGGCTATGTGTATGTTTCTCTTTTAGCCTATACAAACACACACACACACACACACACACACACACACACACACACACACACAATTTATATACAATAGCCAGCTTTATATACCATAGCCAAGTTGGTGGGGTGGAATACAAAATAAAAATGGAAAGAAACTACCTGTAAGCTTATTAAACTTGAAATATAATGTTAAACCTCTTATTTTCTAAATCTTTTTTAGTATAGCAAAAATAATAAACTCCTCTCAGAAGACCTGAGTTTGGCCACTGGATATAGTAAAAAAAAAAAAAAAAAAAAAGATACATAAGGTATAAAGTTGATGAGTTAAGGTCATAGAGGTGCTGAGATTATTCTTAGTTGACACCTTGGAAATTTATTTACCCAACTGTATAAACCAAGGTTAAGAGGTATGGACTTTGTAGAATTCCTTACTGGATCTGGGTATTGCTCACTCCTGTGATGGAGTGAATTAAAAGGCTTAAGCTAAATAAAGTGCCTTGGGAAGATTGATTCATCTCTAGAACCACCAAGGGACTGCTATGAAAGAGTGAATACTAGTCTTTTGTTGTTGTTGTTTCTTCTTCATTTTTTCTTTTCAACCCTATGGGTGGAACTCAAAGTACAGTCTATGTAATTTTAAAAAGGAAATCTTTGGTGTTCTCAAGATATTAAACTCAACAGCTTAATGCATTCCACTTGAAATTTGTGTCTCCTTTTTAATAGACTACAATCCTGGAATCCTTTCAAAATTGTAGCTAAGGAGCAGATAGGCCTAATGCATGGCATTTCCATTATGGCAACTATCATATATTTTCCTCTTTTAGAGAAATCTACTGAGAATACTACAAGGTTATTTGCAGTTTTCTTCTTTCCTTTTTTTTTTTTTAAACCTTAGCCTTTGACTTAAATAATTGGTTAATTATGGGCTATGATGGATGGTTTTACTACAGGTTCACATCTGATTTCCATACCAAGCCCACAGTGTTACGCTATTTCAGGAGTTTGGGAAGAATGACATCTTGAAACACAAAACAATAATTTCCAGTTGTCATTTAAAAGATGATGTATTCTGTCATTACTCATAGCCAACCTCCCCCATTTTTTAAACTTTTACCTCTTATTAAGGAAAAAATCAAACATACACAAATAAATTGGATGATATAATAAACTTCCATGTATCCAGCTCCAACAGTCATCAACTTTCTACCTACTGCATCTATATTCCTCAATATCCTCCCCACTGTTCCTTCAGATTATTATTTCTTTAGAGCCCTTTTTTCCACCATTCTTTTTAATTTATACCTTGATCACTTGATGTCACCTCTGGATGCGGTGGATGCATGCTTCCTACTATTGGAAATATAAATATGGTTGTACATATAGAGGACAAGGATTTGTCATGACCTGCCTTTAATAGACAACTAGTCTGGCAATGCAATTCCTGCCAAAGAGAAGAGCTGCAAATAACAATTCTGAAAATAAAGTCATTGTTTCTTGTCATTGACTGGTTTATAGCCTGCCCAGTATTTCTCATGCTCTGGGAACTCAACCACTGTCTTTGCAGAACCTATTTCTTGTGGTTCTAGTGGAGGCAACTCTGCCCTGCCCAGGAGTGAACATGTGATCCAGAGTGTCCAGGGAACTCCATTCCATGGTGACTGCAATTCATGAGCACGTGATTATGTGGGCCCTGGGGCAGAGGCTCTGATACTGCCTTTGAGACTGTGAACTCTGAGGATACTATGAACATTTGAAGCTAAAAGTCATTTACCATCAGGAAGAGGGAGCCTAAGAATGAAGCAGTACAGAATAAAGAAAAGTAGAAAGACCAAAGTAGAAAGAGACAGATGGAGAGAGACTGAGGGAGACAAAGAGGAGAGAACAACATTTGGACACTTGAATATCCAGTTGTACGTGGGGCAGTCCTGACTTCTTCAGATGCATGAGGCAATAAATTCCCTTTGTTGAGTAAGTGGTTTCAGTTGGTTTTCTGCCACTCAAAACAGAATCCTAGTACAGTAAATGTCTCCCAACATTTTGCTGACCACCAGCCATAAATACTGTACCACAAATTCATTCAGCGTTCTGCTACCCGGCAGCATGTTTTCCAGCCACCCTCATGGAGGCAGGGACCTATGTAGAGCCACATCTGTGAGGAGCTCGGATGGCCTGGAATCATGAGTATGAGAATAGCATGTCCCAAAATGAACTCTTAATCTTTCCCTGCAAAGAGCTTTCTCCTTTGGCATTTCCCATCCTGTAAATGGCGCCTCCATCCCCCAGTTATGTAAAATAGAAACTTAAATTCTGTGCTTGCTCCAATCACTCCTTCACATGCCACCCCCAGGCCATCAGTAAGTCTTGTCCACTCTGTTTTCAAAGCACAGCTTTGCGTCCTCTACTTCTCTCCATACCTGCTGCCTCTACCCTCTCTGAACTAGGTCAACTCTCACATGCACAGCTCTACCCAGACTGCTAAATACCAGATTCTGTCACTCTCTTCCTTAAAACCATCAGTGGTTTTCCATCCCACCTAGAATGATTTTCAGCCCCCTTATAAGAGCCTGCAAAGGTCCCCATGATCTGGTCCCCAGACAATCCAGCCCAGGCCCATGATCCGTGAAGCCCTAGCTCACACATCATTCCAGCAAAGGACCTTCTCTGGGTCGGGCCAGGATACCCAACTTTTTATCACGTCAGCATCCCTGGGCAGACTTTCGTCCTCTTTCCCCAGTTTTTACTGTACAAAATACCACTTACTATTTTGCTTTCAATTTAATGTCATCTCCATAGAGAAGGTTTCCCTAACCTTTCAAATCTGAAGTAGTTTCTTCTGTGTGACCCTGTAACTTACTTTTGTTCTTTTTCTCCTCAGAAATATCACAATTTTTAATTTTGTTTATTTCTGTATTCACTTGTTTATTGTCTCTCCCTTTGGGGCTATAAGCTCCACGATGGCACCAATGGTGTCTGTCCTCACCATGGAATCCAGAGGGCCTGGCACAGCTCTTGGCATGTAGTAGACACTTCATAAATCATTTAATAAATAAATCACTTAAAGTAATCATTGTTTAATGAAGCTTTAGTAAACAGTGGCTGCAATTAGTAGCTTTCTAGGAAACTGTATATATTACAAAGTTTTTAAATTAAAATATATATTAAAATTTTTTTAAAATAAAAAGTTTTAAAAATAAGTAAAATATTTAGGAGAATTTTGTTGAATATATAGAAATCTAAACAAAAATTTTCATTGTGAGTTTCTATAATTAATAAATTATTATTATCATCATTTATTATTATCTGTCCTGTATGTCAGCTTTTACTGTAGACAGCTACCTCACTTTCTGTTCACTGGTTATTAGTCATGCTATGAATCCATATAAGTGACTTGTGTTCATGTATGGGACTGAGGGAGAGGTGCTCCATCTTCATGCTGAATTAAGACAGAAAGCAGGGCATTCTGACAAGTTCTGAAATCAGAAATTAGATCATTGAAACTGTGGTAAAACCAAATTAATTTTTAGTTTTAGGAGTTTGCTAATTCATACATATAAATTAACTGTGGAAACAAAATTATTTTTGTATGTTACAAACAGCCCTAAACGACATATGTTTGCATAGAAACAAAAGACCAGCAGAAAATCCACCAAAATGTTCCCTGTGG
The DNA here is from genome assembly GCF_009762305.2 of Zalophus californianus. Lineage (NCBI taxonomy): Eukaryota > Metazoa > Chordata > Mammalia > Carnivora > Otariidae > Zalophus > Zalophus californianus. Next base: position 131,364,135 of record NC_045598.1, read on the forward strand.
TTTCTTTCAATAGGCTGAGTTTGAATGTGGTGTTATTTTTTGCATTTCTAATTTCTACATCGTGTCACATTTCAAATTTTCTACAATAAGCTACAAATTATGTTTAAGATTAAATTTTATTCCATAAAATAGCATATAAAAGTATACTATTAAAGAGATGAAATGGGGGCGCCTGGGTGGCTCAGTTGGTTAAGTGTCTGACTCTTGATGTCGGCTCAGGTCATGATCTCAGGGTCAGGAGATCGAGCCCCACGTTGGGCTCTGCGCTGGGCATGGGGGCATGGAGCCCGCTTCAGATTCTCTTTTTCTCTCAGGGCACCTGGGTGGCTCAGTCAGTTAAGAGTCTGCCTTCAGCTCATGACCTGAGCCCTGCCTTGGGCTCCCTACTCAGCAGGGAGTCTGTTCTCCCTCTGCCTCTGCCCCTCCCCCCACTGCTCCTGAGTGCTCTCTTTTTCTCAAATAGATAAATAAAATCTTAAAAAAAATTCTCTCTCTCTTCTCCCACCCACCCCCTAACCCCAGCATGTGTGCACCTGCTCTCTCTCTCTCTTTCTCTCTAAAAAAAGAAAAAGAGATGAAATGATAACCTTGGAACCCCAACACCTGCATATTTTGAAGTCCACTTTTGAACAGGAAGTATAATAGAAGAATACATTGACCTGGCCTACTGGCGAGCTTCTGGGCCACAGCATCATCATGCCCGGCATCATTATGGTAAAATCTCACCTCAATAGTATAAGAGTTTTTGTGACCAACAGTAACTAAACTGAACTATCGTTAACATTATTGCAATTCCATTATGCACGAAGCATTGTGATAAATCCTCGTCGTATATTACCTCATTTAATCTTTATCACAAAAAACTAATGATGTAATGTATGGTGATTAACATAACAATAAAAAATTAAAAAAACATCATCTTTATCACAATCTTAGGGTTAGGACAGCAGTTCTCAGTGTGTGGGCAGGGACTTCTGGGGATCTCTGAGTGTCTCTCAGGGGGTCTGCAAGTTCAAAACTATTTTTAAAATAATCTAATGACATTATTTGTCTTCTTCACTTACTGTTCTACAGGTGAGAAAAGGGGCTCAGAGATTTAGGTACCAGTAAATGGTGGAGCTAACATTTAAAACTTTGTCTCTCATCCAGAAACCTGTACCCCTAACCACTACACTTCATCATTTATATTTTTCCACTTCTACTCCAATGAATTTACCATTTGGCATCAAGGAAACCTTTGAAAGTTGCCAGTGTTCTTGTTGGTTTCATGCAACTCTGCCTAACAGGGTGACCTCACAAAGTTAAGGTTTTTTTTTTTTAAAGATTTTATTTATTTATTTGAGAGAGAGAGAAAATGAGAGATAGAGAGCATGAGAGGGAAGAGGTTCAGAGGGAGAAGCAGACTCCCTGCTCAGCAGCAAGCCCGATGTGGGACTCGATCCCAGGACTCCAGGATCATGACCTGAGCCGAAGGCAGTCGCCCAACCAACTGAGCCACCCAGACGCCCCAAAGTTAAGGTTTTGATAGACTGAGAGAGACCAAGAGAAAGACATTCTTCCCCTCATGTCTATGATTTAGAAGTTAAAAGTTTGGCTTTTACTTTCCTAGGTTTGGGCTGAAACTTTATGGTCATTCAAGGAGGATGAGAGCAGTTTCCTGGCTTTTCTAGAAGGCTTCACCTTATCTTACCTCCTTACTTGTCCATTAATCCCATCCCTTCTGTATTACTAAGGTTTTCTTATCAGAGCCACTTTTTGGATTAGAGGCTCTTGCACTTTTTTTTTTTTTTTTTGAAGATTTTGTTTATTTGACAGACACAGCAAGAGAGGGAACACAAGCAGGGGTACTTTTGAATGTGGCACTATTAGCAGGACATAAAGAAACCCTGGATTCTGAGAGATTAAATAGTAATGTGCCTCCCCTCACTGAGACAGCCAAAAACGTGGGGCAAATTCATCTATCATCATAGAGGCGGTATGTTTATAATCTGCAATACAAGTGTTTATTATTAGCAGCAATGAAGTAATTGATCAAAATAGCTGCTTGCCATCTTGAAGAGCAAAAGGGATAGTGACACTTGGAAGGTGAAACAGGAAAAATCTGATAAGCAGACAAAGGCTGTCCTGGGCAAATCAGATGTATGGTCACCTTAGGCACACAGTGAATCCCTGTATTAGAAGGACAACTGAAGGTTTTCTGAGGAACCTGGACCTCTGGAGGTTAGGACGTGGCATAGGGGTGAGCCCTGGAGAAGGCCAAAGACGACCTCTTTCTCCTCAGTCTTTTTGCCCAGGTTTTCCTTGCTCAGCACACAGGAGAGAATTCCTATCCCAGCCTACTAGAACTAGGCAAATGTTGGAATTCAAATAGAAAAACTGTAATTTCTTCTCTGCCTGGGATGAAAAGCCAAAATTGTTTGGGTAGCCTGATATATATTCTCCCCAAACAAATCTCCAATTCTAAGAATTCTAAAGATTGAGAAGGTGAAGGACAATGGCAGGCAAGAGACTACTTGCAGAGAGATCAATAACAATGGGTTAAGGATACACTAGCCATTGCTAGAAACAGCATGTTAGGAAAGCCAGTCACAGGAGTGCCTTTCTGACCTTTGAACGGTTACATAACAATATGCCCTGGGCCTGGAACATTTCCTTATGGAGAGATAAAGAACACTCTCAGCCTATGTCGGGCATATTTGTTTGTTTGAGTTCCATGTTCTGGGTTTGTTCTGCTTCACTGTGGGCCTCATAAGGCACCTGACCCATCCCACTGCCCTACCTGTTCCTGGAAGGGAGAAACAAAGTCCTTGGCCTGCAACAGAAACCATCTTCCGGTATCAGCTGCAAGATGAGCCCTGCTGCCCCTGGGGGGCTGACCCTCACTATTAAGGCTGATCCTGCTTTGTCTCTGTGCGAGGACAGTGTTGCTCCATCAGGGCCTGTGTGAGTGTGAGTTGTCATTCTTGGTGACCCTGACTGAGAGGGTTGACATCCTGGGATTGTCGCTTCTAGTGGAAGGCAACAGCTTTCACTTGCTTGACACTGAAGGCATGCATCTCTGGTACCCTCACCCGCACGCTCAGCTCAGCCTGACTCATAGAACTCCAAGTTCATAGCCGAGAGCCAAATCCCATTAGATCTCAATTCATGCTGTTTCTCACCAAAGCAGTCAGTCAAAGGCATTGTTCACCCCAAAATGTATTATTTATCCCATCTGAGATTTCCTTCACTAGAGTTTAAACACTAAAAGCAAAACAAAAACAGTCCACCAACCCTTGAATGTGTGTGTAGCTCTGGGGAATAAGGCTCTGTCCCTACCCAGTTAAATAAGGCTAAAATACTGAATCCAGAACGCACACTTTTACCTGATCACTGATCCTATTCTCCCCTCCTCTAGCACATTTTTAAAGTGTATCTCAACCATTCTGGTATCTCAGTCAAGTATTATAATGGGGAATGAGTTCCAAGTTCAGGTTCAGAGAAAATTGTACCAATATATCCAAACTTATCTCTCATGGAATATGGTTTCATATTAGAGGTTTTTTTTTCATTATCCTTTTTTTAGGTGTCGATGCCAATTGATAAATAGTGACAGCTAATATTCACTGAGTATCTTCCATATACATGAGGTAACACTGAATGTTTTACATATGAGGTAATATGGATCTCATTCCATATATTCAAGTATGCATGAAATAGTTCCTATCTTTATTTTAAATAAATCAATTTAAACTTTATTTTCATGCCCATCCCTCTGACTGGCAGGAAACTTAACTGTCAGTCATTCTTGGGTTTTCTGCCCTACCATCCAGAATTTTGTGATTCTGTGCTGAGAGCATACCAAGAACCAGAGTGGGGCGGAACCTTTGCTCATCAGTCATACATTTTCACAGGCTCCCACTGAAACATGCAACCTTCCTACCCACATAGCTTCTCTGCTGCAGTGGTACTCAGTGGCTACCAAGCTACTTTTGGGTCACTGGGAACCACTGTGGAGCTTCCTCGGGCCTCATCAGCCTTCACCTACCAGGTAGTCATTCCTCTCTGGGGTTTTGCTGCCTCAGTGGACACTGCCAGAAAGCAACAAGAACACCACTGGCTTCTAGAATCCACAGTCCTCTCTGTTCCTCTCACATCCCAGGATATTGGTGAGAGAAATCCTTCTTCAAGTTTTTCCAGATCCTTTCCTTTGGCACACACCCCTTTCTTCCTTTTATTCCCTTTGGCAAAACCTGTAAGTTCTCCTATGAACTTATGCTCTTGGAAAAATAAATCCAGACAGAGTCTCTCAGGCTACTTGTGCTTCCCTCCTTCCCTGACACCAGCCCAGAGGAAGTTGAAGAAGCCAGTCACTCGTGGTTTTTAAATTAAATTTATAAAATTTAAATTTTATAAATAGGAAAACAAATTCAGAGTGGTTACCCAGGTCACATGACTATTAAGGCTGAAAATGTAACTCTGGGTCTATCGACCCAGGTACGGTCAATCTTACTTGCAACGTTCTTTGTAAATAGGCTATATCATAGAATGTGGACTATACTTACTTATAAGTATCGAATTTTTTTGGATTATTTGGCCTAATTAGGTTTTTTGTTTTTTTTTAATTACAGGAGAGAAACTCACAGCAGTGTTTGAAACTGACATACCGATGTATATATTAAATGCTTTTGCTTCTGAAAAAAATGTTCCTCATGAACTTGAAGATTGCATTAACTCTGCCACTACCAAACTGGGACCAAGTATTTTCAAGGCAGCTTGACAAATTTTCATACTTAGAGGATTTGTTCTTGTTCAAATGGGGGCATTGCTTGCCGAGACTCTCCTGCCTGCTGGGCTTCTGGCTTGTAGGCATTTTGACAATATGTAGTCTTTAATTGGCCTCTTTGCAAATGCCTGCTCGTCACTTTTGGCATTAATTGCTAATTAATAAAAGCATGAAAATGTCAGTGTGTCAGCGTATGAGCCAATACCTCAATGTTGAGGAATTAGGCAGAAACACAGCCTTTAGATTTGGGATAGGAAAAATGAAAAAAATTTAACAGGTCTATAACATCTCTTCTTCAAACTTATCCTGAAGTGTTAGGAGAGTCAACGTTCCCAAGACCCTCAGGACATTCCCTTCCCCCAAAAGACTTAGATAAGAAGGTTCTGCATAAGCAGGATGCTGGGTCACACTTGCCACTCTCTGCAAGGCACCCACCCATCACCCCAAGTGACGGGAGATTTGTTTGACCTGAAATCACTGTTAAACTTGGGATGCGTTAGGTACAAATGTAAATACACACTCGATTGGTCCCATTACTGCAGTTTTTGGTACCTGGGGTAAGAGGTGAGTTTGTCCTTGGAAAGGAGGAGAAGGTTTCCCCTGGGCCATGAGCTTAAGCCACAGATATAGCCCCGGTTTTCAGAGGGCAGGAGTCCTTCTGAAAGGAAGGGGCCCTCCAAATTCCCACTTGCTAGCAAAATGCCTATAAATATGTGCTTTGGGAATCTTATGGGGAAGGCTTGCAAATATTTTTCTGCACTGATGTCCACTAGATACCAGGATGTACCATCATGGAGAGTTCTGAATGTAAAAAATAAGAGTTCCTTTTCCCACAACTCTTTCTCCCTCTGCTCAGAGCCTCTATTAAAGCAAAAAAAAAAAAAAAAAAAAAAAAAGCTTTGAGTTAAAATGGGAAGGAGGTGCCTGGGTGGCTCAGATGGTTAAGCATCTGCCTTTGGCTCAGGTCATGATCTCGGGGTCCTGGGATCCTGGGATTGAGCCCCTTGTCTCGGGCTCCCTGCTCCGCGGGGAGTCTGCTTCTCCCTCTCCTCTGCCCCTCCCCCTGGCTCCTGCAGGCTCTCTCTGTCTCTCTCTCAAATAAAATCTTTTAAAAAAGAAAAGAAAAGAATAAAATAAAATGAAAGGAGAGGGCCTAGAATTTTCTGAGTATGGCAGATATTGTAAAAACATTGTTTCAAAATGGGCTCTCTCTTATCCTGCTTGTAACCACAGCCCAACTCCAGGTAGCTGGCAACTGAAGACTTTATCACTGTTGATAAAGGGCAGTGGGTATTGGGCAAGGGTGATTGTCTCAATTCTCCACTTTGCTTTTATAAGAAATAAATTTACTTTAGAATATTTTTACAGAAAAATTAAGACGGTAATAGAGACCGTTTCCTATACCCCTCATTCCATTTCTGAGAATGTTAACATTTTACATTACCATGGTACATTTGTCAAAACTGAGAAATCAATATTGGTACCTATTTTTGACTAAACTCCAAACTTTATTTTTCTTTCACTAGCTTTTCCACCGATATCCTTTTCTGTGCCGGGATCCAATTCTGGGTACCACATTGCATGGAATTTCCTTGTCTCCTTCGTCACCTCCGGTCTATGACAGATTCTCAGCTTCCTTGTTGTTCAGAACTTTGACAGCTCTGAGGTGTGCTGCATAGGTATTTTGTCAAGTGTCTCTCAGTTTGGGTTTGTCTGATGTACTTTCTTATGATTAGACTAGGGCATGGGTTTTATGGGAAGAATATCACAGAGGTGGGATGCCCTTCTCATTCTGTCAGAAAGGGATTTGAAGAGGTAGCGTGATATAACAAGGGGATCTTAACCTTAATAACTTGGTTAAGATAGTGTAAGGAAATGGTAAAGAAACATTTTTCCTTTTTCCCTCCTAAGTTCTTTGGCTGGCCTAATAATTAAACTGACATAAGAAAGATGAACAGGAAAACAAAATTTAGCTTTGTACACATGGGGCCGCATTACAATATGAAACTCAAAGAAGTGACCAAAGTAGGCAGCTTTTATACATTTTAGACAAAGAAACAAATTTATGAAGAACCAACAAGACAAAGGGGTTTGAGCTTAGAGTAGTAAAATGGTGAAAAATTAGCAGGTTTGTTTATACATCCTCCACTGCCCTAAATTCCCTATTTCTGGTAATAAGGATGCCTCAATCCTCTAGGTACAGGCAGGGTACCCTTCACATGGGGAATTTATTTCCTAATTTCAGGGGGACAAAGGAGGGACAGAGGGCTCTCCTTACACTAGCTCTTTCTTACTAAATTAAATTCAAAATAAAAATGGCATATTTTGGGGTGGCACATTCTGCTCCCCTTCAATAGAATTTGCCAGGTTTCCACAACATGGAATCACTATTACTCCCTTTCCATACTCTAGTCCTTTGAGGCCAGTCACTAAGTCCAGTGCCCACTGAAGAAGGGGAGGGATTAAGCCCCCCCTTCCAGAGAAGGAGGGAATGTCTACGTATATTATTTGGAATTCTTCTTTAAGGAAGGTTTGTCCCTTCTCTGCCATGTATTTATTTATTCAATCATTTTTTGAAATCATTATGAATTCATTTATATTATACTTTGGATTATACATTAATTTTTATTTTGCCCAAATTATTTCATCTTTGGCCATTGGAAGCTCTTTCAGGTGTGTCCCTTTTATATGCTCCTTTTGCTTATTTTTTGACCACTGCCTTAGTTTTGGGCACAGCTTGAGGATCATCCTATATTTTCCTTATCCCACTCCTAGACTCAGTTATTTCTCCAGGCAGCCTGATTCCTCCATTGCAGAATGATATTTAGAAACCAAGATCTGGGCACTGGGTGTGCTCATTGCCACTGTGGTTCATGCCTCTAAGGCCTCTGAGCTGACAGAGCTAGAATATAAATCTATTATACTGAGCCATGTATACCCACACATTTACAATTATTTCTATGTCTATTCACCTATATAAATATTAGGATAAACATGAGTTCTTATTGATGTCTCTAATTCTAATCCAGTATTCTAAGATTAATTCTAATCTCTCCCCCTTGCTTATCTGTAACGTCTCTGCAAAAGTGAGAAACCAACTCTCACCTTCCACAATCCACATACTTATTCGTTCAACCCCAGTACATTTTGCTTTTTGAAGCAGGGAAAATCAGAATAGTTCATAATATCAAAAGATAGAGAATTAATGTAGTGGTCTGTGTGATTCATGAAAAATAAGACTTTTAAATCCTCCCCCCCCCAGGGGCACCTGGGTGGCTCAGTCGTTAAGCGTCTGCCTTCGGCTCAGGTCATGATCCCGGGGTCCTGGGATCGAGCCCCACGTCAGGCTCCCTGCTTCCCCGCGGGAAGCCTGCTTCTCCCTCTCCCTCTTCCTCTCCCCCTGCCTCTCCCACTACGTGTGCTCTCTCTATCTCAAATGAATAAATAAAATCTTTGAAAAAAATAAATCCTCCCCCCCATATAATGCACATAAATTAAACTTAAGTACTATTTTTAAAAATAGTTAAACTATGTATTTGTAAAATTGCAAAGAATAATAATTTCTACCTCATGACATTACTTGTGAGAATTTAAATGAGACAATACATTTAAAGATTTTAGTAAGTAGTAAGTTTGGGATAACTCCTGGCTGTTATTATTATAAATAATAACCCAAACTGTTGAAATGGAATTCTTTATAAATTTATCTTATAAAAATATAATTTTCTCCTCTACATAAAACCCTGAGACCCTCGTGTAGAACAAACCGGAAATGGGTTTTGATACCAAAGCGGTAGGGAGGCCCAAGTTGACCCACAGGTACTATAAGACAGCACTGCGGGGAAGTCATGGTTCTGTTGCCACGCTGCCCTTGGTGGGTTCCCCAAAGACTAGAGGCCTGAGACTTACGTGAAACCAAAAAAGTAATAAAAGTTCAGTGAGTACAATTCAGGAGTTAAAGGAGCACTGGGAAGTTAAGCCCAGCACTGAGGAAGACAGCCCAAGCACAGCTTACTAAAGATAAAAAGAGGAGTCTTGTTTTTCCAAAATAGATGGAAGGTACTGTCTCCCACTCAGCAGTGTGCAAATGCAAAGAGCCAAAGATATAATAAAGATTAAAATACAAGCACAGAAGATGAAAAACAAGAGCAGATATGACAGAAAGCCTCAACACCATCTCCTCTGTGAGTGAGGCTGCAAAGACCGCAGAGCCAGCAGAGTCTAATGATGCTACAGTGTCCAAAGGTCACTGACTCTAAAAATATGGTCCCTGGCCCACTACTGGAAGGGTCTTGTCACAGGTGAAGAACTGACACAAAATGAGAATCCTTTCTTTAGATTTTAATCAGTTAGATTCTATGCCTTTCTATGGATATTCATTTTTACATACAACTGAATAGCTTCCAGTGAGCTTATTGGGTTATTAAAGATTATATAAACTAAAAGGAGCACATTATGAAAGTTGGTCCGGCTGCCATGCAAAGTTGGGCAAGGCTGAGACGCTCCCACTGTGTGCCTGCACCTTCAGACATCTGGATTTTGCAAATGAATCATTTTTTGAAAGGACCATTCATTCTGAGTGCACCACGGATGTTGGCTAAAGGGGAGCAGAATATGCCACCCCAAGATGTGCCACTTGACATGTGGATTATTTTAAGCTGAAGACAATCAAGACCCAGCAGAATCAGGAAAAGCTTTTTACCTCCGCCATAACTGCCTAAAAGAATTTGGAAAGGGGGCTTATACCAGGGAGAGAGCTATTACCAGAGATAACATTTTCATCTGAGACACCTGTCTGCATGGCCTGGCAAACATTTATTTACCAAACTTCCCCTCTTCTCACCTTCCTGTGAATTGCTTTCCCACCTCTTTAAGCCCCAAACCCCTCTTCCTTTCCATAGCTCAGGTTGGTATATAAACCTCCATTGCTTTGGCTGTCTTTGAGTCTCTCATATCTTTATGGGGCTCCCATACAAATGGAATTAAATTAAATTTTCTCCTGTTAATCTGTCTCATTATAGGAGAGTCTCAGCTAAGAACCTAGAAGGTTAGAGGTAAACTCCTTTTTCCTCCCCTACATTTCTTAAGTTGGTCATGCTTGTATTTACAGCTATTCTTGCTTTTGAATTATAAACACTCCCAGTTTCATTTCTTCACCCAAGTTTAGTCAGAGATTATTTGGTTCATCCTGTATGGATATGTAACCATAAAATCATTCACACCATATTGTTAACAGAAATACCCAGTAGTTGCCAATATTCCCTCCATAACAAAATAGACGTGCTTAGAACATGATTCTTAACTGTTCCCACCTAGAAATAGAGAAAGCAGTGAGTCTTTTACAGTAAGTTACGGAACCAAGACAAAATAAATGAGGTGGGATTGGTGAATCACATTTCTGCTGTGTAAATTGTAACTTGTTACCAGTGTATGTATGACAAATCTGCCTATAGCTGATCATGCAGTACTGTGTTCTTCCCAGCCATTTATTATCAGAGTTCAAATTAAAGAAGCCTATTTAAGTAATGTGAAAGCAGAAAAACTCTAACCAAGTGGTCCCAAGGAACGCTTTGTGGATAGTCATAGTAACCAAGCCTGGAGCGCCTTGACTGCATCTGTCTCATTTTGGCTGATGAAGAGGATTTTTGCCAGGAAGCAACAAGCTTTTCCCTAGTATTTAACACCACTGATTGCTGAGAAGTAGTTTCAAACCTCACAATCATCCTGGTTAATTTTTCTTTTAGAGATGAAACTGAAAGTTTAAACATGACATTCTTCTGGCTTCTATCTGTTCTTGGGAGTTTGTATCTTTTCTCCTCAATTTGATCTCTTAAGTGAAAAATTGTAATTGCCTTAATATACATCTCATTCTCCAATTTGGATTTTGCAAAACTTAGCGAATTTGAGCAAATTCTCATTTGACGATAATTTCTGAATTCCTCCACTGAACATTTTAGTTGTGACTCATAGAAATATGTTAAAACAATGTCTTAGCTCAGATTCTCCCCAAAGCTGAGCCTGAGATAAGAATTCAGTTGTAGGTGGCTTGGGAGTGGATTCCAGGAAGGAGAGAGAAGAGAGAGTGAGATGGGGAAAGAGGAAAAGCCAAGAAAAAGACTAGCTATCTGCTGAGACCAGATCGCCCTGGAATCTCTGAGATTCCTTCCAAAGGACAGGAAGTGGGGCTTGACCCACAGCAGGCTCCTGCCCCATGGGCTGAGGGTTGCTCCAAGAGATGTTTACACCCTCCTACTTCTGGATGAGAAGGCTCCCATGGCTTTAGGGAAGATGTGGAGGCACAAAGCGAGAGACTGAGGGTAGCCTGGAAGTGGTTGCTGTCATTTGAGGCTGTGCAGCCACTGAACTGCCCCGCCCAACTGCAGCCAAAATCAGAGGGAGACTAAGGGTATATGTTGGGGCACAAGACCATCTGCTACAGATACACCAAGAACGCTCTGTTCCATTACATGGCACAATTACTCTACTTCAGCGATTACTCTTACCTCCTTTATGATGGTTTGTTTCATTCTCTCATCAGAATAGCTAGAGACTGATATACTCCAAAGATAAGGAGAGTGTCATATGACATTAAGTTTCTTCACACTTTTAAAATTATATACCCTATCAATCAAAAAAAAAAGTTGAGAAGTTAATCCAAATATATGTATATTATTATTTAGACATCACATACATGTACTGTCACACCAATTAATTGTATAAATAGTACATATGTGTGTATAATAATATACATATATGTGTATCAACAATGTACATAAAATAACATTATCAAAGTTTAAATAAATAGAAATTTAGGGACACCTGGGTGGCTTGGTGGGTTAAGTGACCAACTCTTGGTTTCAGCTCAGGTCATGATCTCATGAGTCCTGGGAGCGATCAAGCCCTGCATCAGGCCCTGTGCGCAGTGGGGAGCCTGCTTGAAGATTCTCTCCCTCTGCCCCTCCCCCCACTCACGCTCTCTCACTCGCTCTTTTTCTCTCTCTCTCCAAAATGAAGAAATAAATCTTTAAAAAAATATATAAATAGAAGTTTGAACAATTTTTTCTTAGCCTCAATATATCATCTGACATATTCCTGTTTTGGAGACTAGAGATTTTAATATTAATATATACATCTTTTTTTCATAACTCAAGCCTGAAATAAGGAAATTAAGTTTGCGCTGTTTAACTCCTGTTTAAATTTGTTTGTGTCTGGTTGCTAAAAGCCACGAATAAGTTTCATTTTACATGAAACTCTTTAATGTTATAAACTCCATGAATATATCCTAATTCCTTTATTCTCTGGTAATAATATGCTGGTAAAAGGAAGTATATTCTTCTGTTTATTAGATTTACTGTCTATCCTGAAGCCAAGGCCATAACTCACTAATCATGTTTGGAAAGACATTCTCCTCTTAATTTATGAATGAAATAAAAGTATACTAATTATATCCCTGCAATGCTGCCAATGTATGCAAGTAATTAAATACTCGGTTCAGGTCTCAGAAGGAAGTTTTAGCAATTTCAGATACATACTAGAAATAGTCACTAATATTTAAGCTTACAAAAGGTGAATTCTCATGTTTTTTGAAGAACAAATATATGAGCAACGAAACATGAATTGTCCTCTTTACATAAACATATCTTGTTTTACCCAGCAATGAAAATTGCTAATTGAGCTATTTTTATGGAGGTCAACTCTAAAACATAGACTTACCTGATGGGGAGTTGATGGGAAGTGTAATCTGACCTCATTCATCATTTCATAACCAGTTTTTAGGGAGACCTTTTTTCCTACCCCATCTCTAATCTCAAAATTAGTATGTTTTTCTTTCTTCAGCATGATGCCATGGCATCTCATTTTTTAAAGGTTATTTAAGAAATAGGCAGGCAAGGTATCATATTTATCTTTTGATATCTTCAGCTCCTCTTGATTATGAAAGATAATTAATGGTTACTCAATCTATTCTGGAATTGGCCTAAACATATTCACAGGGCTTACTTCACTTTGTTTTCAAACTAGGAGTCTATGTTAACAGATGGCAGGATTTTCCAACATTTAGATTCCAGTATTGAAAAAATTCACCAAAGTATGAGCTTCAATTATGAAATTATATTTAAGTCAATGATAAAGCAATATTTATACTGATTTAAAGCACACGTTCCATGTTGTTAGGCAAAAGAATTTAATCCGGAGAAGGGAGAAGGAAGAAGATCCTGAGGAGTCAACAGGCGGTGGACGCCTTTGAGGTGATTATTAAAATATCCTTTTCATTTTTAATCACTATTTCTCCACCCACCACAAAGACCGGCATTATGGTTATTGCTTTCATTGTCATTCTTCTGGAGGAGAGGTATTAGTGGGGAGGGCAGGCCCAGGTAGACAATGATAGGACCACAAGTCTACCTGCATGAGGGAGAGAGGCTGCTCCCCAACATGCAAGGGCCAGTTAACAGACAAACCGCATCTATTGCTTTTGCCCTGAGGATTCTACAAAACCCTGGGGAGTTATGTCAGTGGTGAATATCAGAATGGTTAAAAGCATGCAGGCTTTAGCTGGAATGCCTAGATTTGAATGCCAGCTCCGTGTCTTACAGCTCCAGGATTTTAAGCAATTTATCAAGTCTCTCCTGTATGTTTCTTCCCCTTGTAAAATGGGGATGGTATGAGGGCTTATTTTGTAAGGTTGTTATGAGGATTAAATTACTTATATATTTGCAAATGCTTTCAAGAATGCCCGATATTTAAAAAATCATATGTGTTTCGTTAAGTTAAAAAAGTATAGTAAGTAAAATATGACTCCTCTCCTTAAAACCTTTGGTTCTTCTCATCTCATTCAGAGTAAAACTCCAAGTCCTTCCAGTGGTCTGTCCTATGGGATCTGTCCCCTGTTTTTGTCTGACTTCACTCCATCTGTTCTAGACTCAGCTAGAGTGCATTTCTAAGCCCTTTTGCACTGAGGCCGTGCAGCTACTTCTGGCCGTGGCATGTGGCTACCATGATGCATTTCTAGGCCTGGCTGACAGTCCCCAACCATCCCGGTGTGCTGTCCCAGTTTTCATTCTGGAAGTCCCACATCCTGGGAAACCTGGCAAATTGGAAACAGTTAGTCACCCTAACCCCGGCCTATAAAAAAAACACACACACACAAAAAAAAAAAAAAAAAAAAAAAACTCTTGTAACTCTTCATACTCTGTTCTACCATCTGCTGGATATCAATGTCCAGAGTGACCTTGAAAGTCACATGTTAAAGATGACAGAGCCACCATCAGCCTGGGCTTCTGAATGAAGCAATTATGGCCTCCGCTCCCCATTGGATTTTATGTGAGCAAAAATAAATTCTATTCCATTAAGACTAGTGAAACCATTACAATTTTTCATTGCATTAGCTTAATCAATAAACTGATTACCATGCTGGTCATTCTGGCCTCCTTCCTGTTCTCTGAACAAAATAAGCATGCACCGACTGTTCATTCTGCCCAGGATGCTCCATTCCAGACGTCTGTGCAGCCAAATCCTTCACCCCCAACCACTGTTTGCTTAGTTCTTGTTTTCTATGGCACCTACTTGACCAGTTCATTCAAAAATATCACCCTGATCTCCTCCGCCCCCCACTCCTCCTTCTATCTTCTTTCTCCTCCTCCCCCTTCTCCTCCTCCCCCACCCCCTTTTTCTCTTCCTCTTCCACTTCTTCTTCTTTTGACACAGTATTACCACCTTCTCATTTATGCAGTAGCCTCTCCTTGTCCATGGGGGATGTGTTCCAAGACCCTCAGTGCCTGAAACCACAGATGGTGCTGATTCTTACATAAACTGTTTTTTCCTATGAATACATACCTATGATAAAGTATGATTTATAAATTGGACATGGTAAGAGATGAACAACAATAACTAATAATAAAATAAAACAATTATAACAATATACTGTAGTAAAAATTTTGTGAATGTGGGCTCTCTCTCTCTCTCTCTCTCTCTCTGTCAAAATATCTTATTGTACTGACCTCACCCTTCTTACAGTGATGTGAAATGATTAAATGACTACATGATCAGACGAAGTGGGGTGAACTTAGGCATTGTGATGTAGTATTGGGCAACTATGAACCTTCTGAGGATATGTCAGAAAGAGGATCATCTGCCTCTGGATCTCTCGTGACCACAGGTAACTGAAACCATGGACTGCAAAACCATAGAGAAGGGGTGACTACTGTACTATATTGTTTACTCTCATTTCTTATGTTTATTATCATCTGTCTGGCTTTCTCCCTTCAGAATAGAAGCTTCACAAGGGTTGAGAACTTTGTTTTGATCACTGTTTATCTCGAGTCTAGAACACTGCCTGACATATAATGAGCGCTCAATAAATAATTGCTAAATGAATGAATTATTTCAATTTATTTCATTTTCAAACTTTATCAAGTTGACAAAAATAAAATCCAACCTTCAAATGACTCCCCCTGCAAGAAGTAACACATATCATAGAGTTTCAAAATGATGATTCCTTCCAGCCAGTTTCAGAATATTATTATAGGTTTTAGAAATTATACACAGAATAATCCTTCTATTTGTTATTTCACAATAACTTTTGTTCCTGGTGTGCATCCAAATTTCTCCAGAACAGAGAATCTGAATAGACTATGTCTGAAATCAAAGATTTCAGTCTATCTCTATTTTGGCTTTTGTAGTCACCTTAATTACTCGTTAGACTCTGCTATGCCTTAAATCACGTTCCCTATCTTTTTAATGCTGTAGCAATAGCTTACTATTGACACTTCATCTCTTTCTGCCTCCTATCAGTACTTGCATATCTCAGTAATTCTGGGTGTTTCAAAGAATGTACAAGCTGGAGGTTCTGCATCTTTGAGCAGAGTAAAGGGATAAAGAGTCAGTTGGCTCTCCTATTGATTCATTATCCAAAAATAGAGAACATATTTGTTATATTTAGTTTCTTAGGGAAGGTGTTATGTATCAGTCTTTTATGGCAATAATTATAATGCAGAGATCTGCAGGTCACAGTTTGTATCTTCTTTTCAGCAAACAGAACACAGGGTATCACCTGTTCTATGGGCACTCTTTTTGGTCCAAGTTTCCAGCTAATCGAGATTTGGATTTGGCAGGTATAGCACCCCTGAGTGATTGCTTTCAGAGTGCATGGAGCTTTTGCATTCAAGGGAATGTTACCATGGAGAAAGTCCTCCATCCATTGATATGATTGGTATGATTCTGGAAAAGATTAAACAGGCCACCCCTGTGTAATTCCATTGTTTATTTATATACCTCTGAGAATGGTTTGAGAATGGCTGTTATCACTGAAGCGTGCATATTCAGAGAAGCTACCTAATGAGAGGTAAGTTTCGAATAACTATTTACAGACGATCTAATCCCAAATCTTCCAGAATTATTTTTTTATGATTTATTTTGAATTTATTTGCCTACGAACGTTTTTTCAGTCAACCCCCAAATAAACTATGCATCAGGAACTGAGCTAGGTCCTCCATGACTTCAAGGAGCTTGCAGGCCAGTGGCAAGGACGGGATGAGTGAACAGAATGTAATTCAGTGCCTTCCTGTGTTTGTATGGAAGAGGGAAGAGGGAAGTACTGAGTACCCTAATCCAGGTTTAGTTTGCTTCCGTTGATTAGCAGATGGCAGATGGTGCAGGTGACAGCAAGTCTGGTGTAGTAGGGCAACAGCAAACAGTTCACTCTGGTGGGTGGTTGCTGGGGAGGGAGTGAAGGAGGTGTGGCTACTGGGGCTGAATAGGGCTTGAGAGGTAGGATTCTGTCTACTTCCTGTACAAAGGAGTTTGAACTCTAAACATACAGGAAACCATGGAAGGTTGTAAGAGGAGGAGTCTTTTAGAATGTGCCCTTTAGAAATGTACCCTTTAGAAAGTTCACTCGTCTGTAAAGAGGTGGAGGAATTTTGAATGGTTAGAACAAAACAAACTAGGAGGCTGAGAGACCTGTTTTGACAGGGCTTACTTAAAGAGGCTCAGTGACGGTGGTGACCTTAAAGTAAAGTGGTGGCCAGGACAATGGAGGGCAATTAGAACCCAAGCTGAATATCTAGATTGGTGGTGGGACACTGGTAGTGTAGATTGCCTGGGGACACTGGGAGAGCTCATTAAAAACAGTTTGGGAGACTCAAAAATTTAAATTATTGGTAGGACAACTGAAGAAGACACCCATCCTCTGTGTGTCAGCTTCACATTCCTTAGTCTTGTTAAAAGTCCAATTAGGAGGAAAACATAATTTCTCTTTCTCACAGGCTTTCAAATTTTCAATTGCAACCCACACGCAAAAATGATATTTCACATCATTATACACATGTACACAGAAATGGCAACAAAAAAATCTATAAACAAAATTACCCTCCTTACATTGGGAGTGCTCTGATGTCTTCTGTCCTGCTACCATTTTTACTGTCTCTTCCAGCAGGGTACACATCATAGTCATGGACACAGAAGTTAAACTTGAGGGGCGCCTGGGTGGCTCAGTCGGTTGAGCATCCAACTCTTGGTTTTGGCTCAGGTCATGATCTCAGGGTCCTGGGATCGAGCCCTGAGTCAGGCTACACACCCAATGGGGAGCCTCCTTGGGATTCTCTCCTTCTGTCCCTCCCCCCACTCACACTTACATGTGTTCTCCTCTCACTCTCTCAAATAAATAAATAAATAAATAAATAAATAAATAAATAAATAGAATCTTAAAAAATTAGTTCAACTTGAGTAATAAGGAGTGCTCTGAGGACATTTTCTTCCGTTGAACTCAAGACCTTACACAGGAAAATAAACTGGAGAAAGACCTGGACTTCAAAATTACACTGAGTTCTGCCCTAGAGTCACAATTTATTAAGTATGCTGCCTAAGGCATAACTCCTCCTCTGAGATATATGGTAATGCTACCAGCTGTCATTTAATAGGTATTTTCTCCATACCAGGCATTGTATTGATCTAAACACACACACACACACACACACACACACACACCACCAAAAACCAAAACCAAAACCAAACCAAACCAAAAAATCACCAAAGTAAGGGTAAAATAACAATAATACAAAATTAGAGGATTGTTGTCCTGATTAATGGAAGGAGCCCTAGCATAGGATCTGGAATATAGTAGTTCAAAAGTGAGTGAATAAAAAACATATATATAATGTAAAGCATTTATTAAAACCCTTATGAGGCACCAGATGGCTCAGTCAGTTAAATGTGGGACTCTTGATTTCGGCTCAGGTTGTGATCTCAGAGTCATGAAATCCAGCCCCTGGTCGGCTCCAAACGCACCCAGGGGTCTGCTTGAGATTCTTCCTCTCACTTTCCCTCTGCTCCTCCCCACCCGCTCTCTCTCTCTCTCAAACAAACAAACAAACAAACAAACAAATAAATAAATAAATAAATCTTTTTTTAAAAAACCATTATTAAACAGAAACTCTTATTATATAGTTTCAGACATTAAAAGAATACACACGCCCACACAGATGCATGATTTTTTTTTTTTTTTTTTTTTACAAAACAGACAATTTTTATTCCCAACTGGGGTGGCAGAGTGGAGATACTCCCAGGTCAGTCCAAAAGCAGAGATACTGGGGGGAGCAAATGGTATAGGGATTCAGCACTTGTTCTCGCCCAGCCCAGCATGAGGGTTTTAGGCATCCAGGCCGGACCCTGGAGGTGAAGTTGGGATGTCCTCATGATCTTCCCTCTCATCCGCAGCTCGGTCCTCCTCTCCCTCCTCCTCACAGGAGCTGCTCAGCTATTCCTCTTCCTCCTCCTCATCATCACCTGTTGGCCCCACCCTGCCCTGCAAACCCACCAGCTCTGTGGTCTGCAGATGGGACTCCCAGGTGCCTTTCTGTTCACTGTAACTGAGGGGATGAAAGATGATGACAAACCATAAACTCATGTGCTCAGCAATCAGCTTAAGAAATAAAATGTTAGCAGTATCTTTGAAGCACCCTGGAAGGAAGCTCCTGTAAAAAGGAATTAAGGTTAAATGACATAATAAGGGTGGGGCCCTAATCCAATATGATTGATGTCCTTATTCGAAGAGGAAGACATGTCCAAGCTCTTTCTGTATATACAGAAGAAAAGCCATGTGAGGACACAGTGAGAGAAGTTGGCCTCTGCAAGCCAAGAAGATATGACAAGTTGTACTTTAATTTTCATTTAGTTCAAAATACTTTTCAATTTCCCTTGAGATTTCTTCTTTGACCCTTATGTTATCTAGAAGTGTGCTGTCTGATCGCCCCAAGTATTTTGGGATTTTCCATCTCTTTTTATGTTATTGATTTCCAGTTTAACATCATTGTGATCTAAAAGCAAATATTGTATGACGTACATTCTTTTAAATTTATGAAGTTGTGTTTTATGGCCCAGAATGTGGTCTATCTTGATGAATGCTCCAAGTGAGTTTGAGAAGAGTATGTATTCTGCTGTTGGATGAAGTACTCTGTAGATGTCCATTATATCCAGTTGATTGATGGTACAGTTGAATTCAACTAAGTCCCTACTGATTTTTCTGCCTGCTGGACCTGTCCATTTCTGATAAAGGGGTATTAAAATCTCTAACTATAATAGTGGATTTAACTCTCTCTCCTCACAGTCCTATCAGTTTTTGCCTCACATATTTTGATGCTCTGTTGTTAGGTGCATACACAGTAAGGATTGTTACATTTTCATGGAGTATTGACCCCTTTATCATTATGTAATGCCCTTCTTTAATCCTGATAACTTTCTTTATTCTTGATGTCTGCCCTGTCTGAAATTAATAAAGCTCTTCCCATTTTCTTTTGAGTAGTGTTAGCATGGCATATCTTTCTCCATCCCCATTTCGATCTATGTGTGTCTTTATATCTAAGATTAGTTTCTTGTATACAATATATAGTTGGCTTGCTTTTTATCCACTTTGACAATCTCTTTTAACTGGTGCATTTAGACCATTGACTTTCAAAGTGACTACTCATACAGTTGGATTAATATCTACCATATTTGTTACTGTTTTGTAGTTGTTGCCCTTATTCTTTGTTCCTATTTTTGTCTTCCACACCTTTTCTGTCTCTTTTGTTTGTTTGTTATAATTAGGCAATTTGTGATATTATTTTCTCTCTTTTCTTACCAGATAAATCATCCTTTTTTTTTTTTACTCTTTTTAGTGGTTACCCTTGAATTTGCAGCTAATCCATGTCCACTTTCAAGTAACACTCCATCACTTCACTAGGAGTGCAAGTGCCCTTTTTTAAAAAGATTTATTTATTTGAGAGTGAGAGAGAGAGCATGCGTGAGCATGCACAAGCGGGAAGAGGGGCAGAGGGAGAGAAACACCAAGCAGACTCCCTGCTGAGCGCAGAGTCCTATGCTGGGCTTGATCTAACCACCCTGAGATCATGACCTGAGCCAAAATCAAGAGTCAGACGCTCAACCAACTGAGACACCCAGGCGCCCCGCAAGTACCTTTTAAAAACAAAATATTCTTAATTCCTCCCTCCTGTCCCTTGTATCATATATATATACACATGTATAATCAAATATATTGTTGCCATTATTATTTTGAACAAATTGTTAGATCAGTTAGGAACACGAAAAAGTTTTTATTTTACCTTCACTTATTCCCTCTCTCATGCTCGTTCTTTCTTTATGTAGATCTTTTACCAAACTATATTATTTTCTTTCTCTCTGAAGAATTTCTTTTAACATTTCTTACAAAACAAGTCTGCTGGCAACAAATTCCCTCAATTTTTGTTTGTCTGATAAAGTCTTTATTTCTCCTTCACTTTTGAGGGATAATACTGCAATGTACAAAATTTTAGGTTGGTGGGTTTTTCTCTCAACACTTTAAATATTTCACTGCACTCTTCTTATTTTCATGTTTGCTGAGGATAAGTCAGATGTAACTCTTATCTTTGTTCCTTTATTTGTAAGGTGTTTTTTTTTTTCCTCTTCTTTCAAGATTTTTTTCTTTATCTGATTTTTTGGAAATTTGAATATATGTCTAGGTGCCTTTTTTTTGGGCATTTATCCTGCTGGTGTTTTCTGACCTTCCTGGATCTGTGGTTTGGTGTCTAGCCATTAATTGGGGGAAATTCTCAGTCACTATTGAGAAAGGAAGGAACTATTGTTCCTTTCTTTCTTCCTTTACTTTATAGTATTCAAAAAATACATATATTACACCTTTAATATTTGCCCCCACAGTTCTTGGATATTCTATTCCCTTTTTTTCAATCTTTATTCTCCTTGTTTTTCAGTTTTGGAAGTTTCTATTGATATATCTCAACCTCAGAGATTATTTCCTTAGCTCTGTCCAGTCTACCAATAAGCCCACCAAAGTCCTTATTCATTTCTATTAGAGTGTTTTTGATATCTGGCATTTCTTTTTTGTATTCTTTTTTAGAATTGACATCTTTCTGCTTACATTATTATCCATCTATTCTTGCATGTTGTTTATTTTTTCCATTAGAGCCCTTAGCAGATTAATCATAGTTGTTTTAAACTCACATTCTGACAATTCCAGCATCACTGCCATATCTGAGTCTTGTTCTATCTGTTTGCTCTGTCTCTTCAAACTGTGTTTTTGCCTTTTAGTATACCTTGTAGATTTTTCCTGAAAAGCAGACATGATGTGCTCTAGTAAATATACTTTTAGTTATGTGGTGGTAACATTTCTGGAGAGTGGAAGTGTTATATAGCCCTATTATTAGGTCTTGGTTTTTTAGTCTGCATTTATCTGTCAGCTGTGAACTTCATAAATGTTTCTCAGTTTTTTATCCCCCTTAAGTGGGACAGGATGGCTAGAGTGGGCTGGGGTTGGGTATTTCCCTTCCCCCACATGGAAGGTTAGAGGAGCTCAAGATCAGTATTTTCCTTCTCTGGGTAGGTTAGACACTGGTAAAACCCCAGTAGATTACACTCTGGTAAAAGAGTTTGTCTTGAGGGAAGGCCTTGTTAAGGAGAACAGAATGCTCTTGAGTATTTCAAAATGGTTACATTTCCCCTCCCCTTGCCTGGAGCACAGGAATCCTCCTTTTCTCCTTTATTCACTGTGAGGAACTATTAGAGGTCCTGGCAGCAAAACACACAAAAGTGTGAGGGCCTCTTTATTTCTGGTCCCCTTTTGACTTTTAAACTCTCACACTTGTCCTCTCTGAGCCTCTAGCAATTTGTCAGTTACAGTTTAGGTTTTCCTAGCCTGATACTGGTTGTTGTGAAAATGTCTGCATATGGGCTTCTATTCTGGTAAGTTGTGATTCTGTCTTCACCTGGCTGTCTCTTCAGTTTTGGGGGCAGCAGTTTTTCAGGTAACCTCACTTCTCTGATGGACCCAAGAAGAACTGATTTCTCAGTTTTAGTTGTTTTTCATCTGGAATGATGATTTCTAAGTTCCTTACATGCCAGACTGAAAACTGGAAGTCTAGACATCTTTTATTGGTATTAGTTCTATTAATTTATCTATAGGCTTTGTTAGGGTTTTCTATGAAAATAATCATATTATCATTAATATAACCGGTTTTGTTTTTCTTCCACAATTATTTATTTCTTTTTCTTGTTTTGCTGTACTGAGACCTTGAGTACACTGTTGAAACGAAGCAGTGATATTGAGTATGGTTGTCTTCACCATGGACAACAATATTTACATTCTATTCTGATTTTACTAAGAAGTTTTTTTTATATAAATAAATGATGTATTTTATTAAATGTTCTGCATGTTTTGAGATTTCATATGATTTTTCTCCTTCAATCTGGTAATGTGATAAATGATAGTTATAGATTTTACAATGTTAAGCCTTCCTTGAATTCCAACTTGGTTGAGGTATAATCTTTTTTAAACATCACTAAGTTTGCTATTATCATACTTAGGATTTTTGCATCTTTAAGCATGAATGAAATTTTACTATATATTTTTTATTCTACTGTCCTGTTCAGGTTAATGTTTCAAGGTTACACTATCCCTTGGAATGAGTAGGGTAGTATATAGGTCAGTTTATGTTTTGGTAACAAATGACTCCAAAATTGAAATGACTTAAGTATGAAATATTTACTTCTTGCCCAGGGTCTGCAGATCAGCTTCAGCAAAGCTGCACTAGCCTGGGCTCAGTTGAGTTCTAGGTGTCTTCTCATTCCAGGACTAGCCTGAAAAGAAGTCACTCTTTGAGACTGATCCTCACACATCCAAGCCCAAAGTCAGTGAGAAAGCCACCTACAATCTATCACGGGGAGTATTTCCTTTTACTGTGTTTTAGAAAACCTTGTAAGCAATTGAAATCATCAGTTTCTTGAATGTGTGGTGGTGCTGCTTCATTAAAGCATCTGAACCTAGAGTTTTCTTTGTAAAGGAATTTTAACTATTAATTTATTTAATGGCTATGTGTATTTTCAGATGTTATATTTCTTCTTGAATCTCTTAGGTAAGTTACATTTCTCTAGAAATATATAAATTTCATTTAGCTTTGCAAACGTATTGGAATAAGATTGTTTTTAATGTTATTTAATTGATTTTTAAACCTCTGCTGGATTCACACCAATATATGCTTTGTCATTTCTAATGCTACTTGTCTTTTTATACTGCTCCATATCACCATAGATTTATCTTTTTTAATAATTTAAAAAAAATTTTTTTAAAGATTTTATTTATTTATTTGACAGAAAGAGACACAGCGAGAGAGGGAACACAAGCTGGGGGAGTGGGAGAGGGAGAAGCAGGCCTCCCAGCTGAGCAAGGAGACTGATGTGGGGCTCGATCCCAGCACCCTGGGATCATGACCTGAGCTGAAGGCAGATGATTAATGACTGAGCCATCCAGGTGCCCAAAAAACAATTTTTATTATATTGATCTTTTATATGTTATCTTTATTTCTCTTTACAGTGAATTTTTAATCCCATTTTCTAAAAACACTTGAAATTTACCCTGTATATAATGAGAAACACTTATTTTACCTCCATTCTGTCTGTATAAAAAATGATGCCCAATGTAGACTAGTATCCTTTTATAGTTATGTCAAGAGTTGGAAAAGTTGTTGGTAGACTGAATGCAAATATTTATAGTGCAAATTTTGTGCAGTATAATCATCTTCCATGCAGCCTGTAATAATCTTGACAAATTTAGTTAAGTTCTTAAACTAATTAAAAAACACCAAATAGCTTTTTCTGAAATAACTATGTACATGTCACAGAGATTCTATTTTTGTTTGGAACTTAATAATAACCATACATGTTGTAACGCACACAGGTATGCTTCTTTTGTTATAGTAAATGTCCCTTCTCTTTATCAGTGCTATACAGTATGACAAAATGCATGAGTCAAGAATATTTATGAAAAGTAGGTGTTTGAGAGCAATTATTTTTAAATTCTTTTTAAAGATTTATTTATTTTAGAGAGAGAGAGTGGAGGGAGATGGAGAGAGAGAATCTCAAGCGGACTCCCTGATGAGTGTAGAGCCCAGTATGGGGCTCAGTCTCAACCCTGAGATCATGACCTGAGCCAAATCAAGAGTTGGATGCTTAACTGATTGAACCACCCAGGCACCCCTTAAAATTTTTGAAACACATGATCATCTCTATTGACAGTGGTTGTATATGCACCAGAGAGACCATTATAAATCATACAGCTATCACTAAAAAATTTTTTTTAAATATTTAATTATTTTAAGGTTCTTTGTTCATTATTCATATTTTCATAAATTTTTAAATGTCATACTTATTCTAAATCATGGCTCACTAGTTTTGTTTCTTTTCTTCATTATATAGACTCTCTCAAGCCACATGCTATCTATTCTAGTTTGTTCTCATTCTTTTAGATTAAGTACTTACATTGAAGGATGTCTTTCTCATCTCAGTTCACCAAAGTGTACAGTAACTTCAACTGTATTTTGGAGATTTATAAAATATAGAAAATAAGAGAGGAATACAAATAAACAGAAGTGTAACAACAGGTAATTTTCTACCTTGTGCACAAGACAACATGATTTCTTTTGTTTTTTCAGGCAAAGTAGGAAATATAGGACATGTCATTGTATTTCATATAATATTTCTAAGATATAACTATAGGTAAAATTACTCTGTATCTCTCAGCATAATATACTTTATTGCTAAAATATTATTATAATCGTCAATTCATTCATTAAGGAATACCTAATATGTAAATGAACAAGGGAAGTTACTTTATGTTTTATTCTATAAAATACTTTTCAAAATTCATAGGAAATTTTTCCATTTCTGCAACACATTGAAAATTACAAAATTGAGATGAACAAAGTCATTTGATAAGAACGTTGAGAAAATTTTTCCTACAAAGTTAGCACTTTAGTCTCATCAGAAAGGAAAATAAAATTGAGGCATCAAATGTGGACATATGAATTTAAGGTCCCTGAAGATTTTCTTGTTTTACTCAAGGTGAACATACAAAACATAATAATTAAACTCCTAGGAATGAAATTTTTCTTG
This sequence comes from Zalophus californianus, assembly GCF_009762305.2. NCBI lineage: Eukaryota > Metazoa > Chordata > Mammalia > Carnivora > Otariidae > Zalophus > Zalophus californianus. Next base: position 131,389,333 of record NC_045598.1, read on the forward strand.
CTCTTTAGTCGTTTTAAAAGATAATTGTTGAAACAAAAAACAATGACAGTGTCATTATTATGCCAGTTCACAGGTCAACCCGTAGTCATGTCCCCTCAGTAACCTCCCCCAACACTATGTATTTAATATTAGAGCTTTAAAATACATAAAACAGAACTGAAATAAGAAATAGATGAACTCGCGATTATAGCCAGAGATTTCAACATCCCCCTTCTCCGTAATTGATGAAACAAGTAAGGTTATAACAGAAAGGACAGATTTTAACAAAGGAAGGCAAGAGGAGGCTGGAAGTGTTTTATTAAGTTAGAGAGCCAGGATCCTGTAGGGAGAGGAGGGGAATCAGCAGAGGGAGAGAAGAACAATGCAACAATGTAACCATGAGTATGGTCAATGAGTGAAGACTCCTGCAAATGCTGGAAGGGTTGGGAGTAAATGCAAGGATGATGCGTTAGTCAAGGCAAAAAGACAGGCACAGATAAAAGGGAGAGTGAAGATTAAGAAGCTTTTGATTTGAAGGTGAAATTAAAGGAGCCTGTACACCCTTCTCCCTTCCTATACTTGGGTTGCTTAGTACCACTGCAGATACCATGTGGTCCTGCAGATGGATGCCAGTACAGATTTATGGTGTCCAATCATTACCGTAGATGTTTGCAAGTCTCCCTCTCTTCTATTTCCTCAATCTTCCCCTCCCTTCCTCAGGCTAAATATTCCCTATGGACAATCATATACATGTTAATGACTCTAATTATAATCTTGGTAACTTATGACTCCTAAATTTACAGCTAGTGCAAATGACTTGCCCTTTTCAGATCCTTATGTCCAATGTTGAAGCCTTCTACTCTGCTCTACCTGGAAAATGCCCCAACTCAACATGTTCAGAAGCATACCTATGGTTTACATCTATTGTCATATAAGATGGCACACAAATGTCCACTCACTGAAGCCAGAAACTTGAGGGTCACCCTAAATTTGTCCTTTCCCTTACTCTATATTGAATAAGTCATCAATTTCTATCAGAACTTCCTCTTTATCACCCCTACCACTGCCATTTTCCTACTGCTAATATATTGTGGGCTCTTGTCAGTTTTCTCTTAGAAAAGAACAAGAACTTCCTAACCATCAACAAAATGAAAAGGCAACCTACTTAATGGGAGAAAATATTTGCTAGTCATGTATCTGATATGGGGTCAATATTCAAAATATATTTAAAAACTCATAACCCAATAGCAAAAAAAAAAAAATCTGATTTAAAAATGGGAAGATCTAAATAGAACTTTTTTTTCCAAAAAAAGAGATGCAGTAACCAAGAGGTACATAAAAAGGTCTCAACAGCATTAATCATCTGGGCAATGCCAATCAAAACCATTCCCTACCTCACTATTCCTAAAAATTCCTATTCATCTTTTAGATCTCTTCTCAAAATCCTTCCCCATAAAACTTTCTAAGATTCTGCCACTCATTCTTAAGTGCTCCTTCTCCTATATACCTATGTGCACTTTGACTCTCATAAGATTAGATGCTGAAAGAATTTGGTATAAATAAAATCATGATAAATCAGAGCATGATTTCACATCAATAAGATTTTACAAGATTCCCAAAGTAAGAAGGTGGGAGTATGAAGGAAATTTCAGAGGAAAGGAAGTTTAGGTGCTGGTTGAAGTCTGTGCCATTTGGACTCAGCTCTGGGAGAGAGGAAAGGATAGGGGACAGTAAGTGATAATACAATGTCCAGATTGATTGTAGAATCTGAGAGTAGAGACCAGAGCCTCTCTTCCTGAGCAGACCCTTAGGGAGGGATGGAACAATAGGAGAAAAATGGCAACATCATGTAAATCAGCAGACAGGGCTGCTCAGGATGTAACAGAAATAGGATGATGACATTGTGGGCCTGAGAGGTACACATAGATAGGGTCTCAGCCACATAGTGGATTTTCAGGACTCATGGGTCTTGTGGCAGCAAAATTTATTTCTGTGCACCAAGGAAGGGTATGGAAGTAGCAAGAAGAGCTGCCAGAACTAGGGTTCTCACTCACTGGAAACAGCAATAATGCATCATAACTCCTGTGGGCAAATGACATTGAGTCAGTTAAGATTTACCCTTGGAGTTGCTGAGGTGTCCAGCCTTTTTCCTCATCTCCAACTCCAAAGGTAAATTGTAACTGATAGCTCATCCTGGTAGCCATGCCAAGTCATGGGGGTTTTACTGGGGATTCTAGAAAAATCTTTGTTCACTGCACAGAAGGAGGCCCTGGAAGGGACAGCCCCTTTTTGTCTCTGAGTGTTGCTGTCTCTTGATATCTCTGCAACCACTCCAGGCATTTTACAGTCATAAGGCAAGATAACCTGAGAGCAAAGCTAATATAAGGAGGAGGAAGAGAAACAGATGAAAAACCAAGGTCCTTCATGATGCTGAGCCACTGTAACAGTTCTGAAATCTAACCTCCACTTAAGTGAGGTAATATATTTTTCTTTATTTTTTACACCACATTGGGTCAGGATTTTCTGTTATTTGAAATCAGAAGCATTTGAATTATATAATTATAAACCTAAACTTGCCTTCTGAAAACCAGCACATTTTGGTGGTTTTGTTCATTTGCAAGAGTTTCATTATCAATTGTATGCCATTATGTGTTGAAATGGTTCACTAAAATATCAAATAAATGGCAGAGAGGGAGGCCAAGATGGAGTACATAGTACATGTTGTATAAAAACACTCAGCTGAGGGTTGTGCAGACAGCCTACATTGGTTGAGAGATCTTTTAGTGTAGAGAACTGAGACTCACAGGTAGTGTTCAGTCTGCACTGCTAGTTGTCATTGTCCAAGGGCACATGACAGTAGTTGGCACGCGAAGGGATATACATGAATGTTTTCTTAGGAACATATCTCAAGGAGAGAGATTATACATTCAATTAACTAATAATTTTAGGTAACTATAAAATTAATCAGTGCTGCATGGTTGGCATCAAATGAGATCCCTATTCAGTGTGCTTTCATGGTCTCTGTTCTCCAGAGACTGGAAGCCTAAAGAACAGCAAAGAAAGCAGACAGTAGGAGTCACACAGGCTGGTGGGAGTAAGAATCTAAGAAAGGGAGGAGGAAGGGTTGGAGCAGGGGGAAGGAAGGTTAAAATGCAAAGGACCTAGGGTGGCGCTGATTGCTGTTCAGCTCCATCTGATCATGAAACCTGGTTGAGGAGGGCAGCAAGTAAGGGTGGAACAATGTGACAGTCTGAAATCATTAGGAAAGGTGAGTAGATGTAATAGCAACAAAGAAGTGGCAGAGATGGTGGGCCAAAAGAGAGATTTGAGAGTCTGATATCGAAGAGACAGACGTAGAGGGGAAGGGCTAAGATGCAACTAAGCTGGTTGAGTGAGCGTGGAGGATGGGGGACAGTGAAGGACAGGGGGAGAGATACTGTGAGCACCACATGCTGGCTTATTATCCTGTCATCTGTGTGGATGGAAAGAGAAAGCCCATTTCAGAAAATAGCATAATCTTTCATTATTGGCCAAATATTCCACATGCAGAGATAAAAAAAAATTGCATTAAATGAAGGTATTTAGCATAACACTAATCATCTCTTTTTACTTTGAAAACACAAAGAGATACAGTGCATATTTTAGTAAGATGTTTGCCTTAATCTGCTTCAAAATGCAGTCACCATACAAACTGGCTTGCTGAGCCATTTCTAGGGGAAAAATATGGACTATATTGTTTTTTTAAATTTCCTTTGCAATGTCTGATGTTTTATGACAACTTTCTGCTCCGCTTACTGAGAAAGGTTGAGATGAAACAAAATTTTTTTAATCTGTCTCTTGTTCAATTGCTTCCTTCTCTGTGGTGACTAATATCTTTTTGCTTTTGTTCTTCCCTTGTGTTTATTTTTGTTTACTACCTTGCAGGTTGTTACCCAAGTAGAGCGTTCGGATCCCAGAGAAGCTGCAGCTTCACCCCCAAGTATAGACTTTGCAGCCTCCTGAGCACCATCAGACCCTTCCACTGAAGACTCAGAATGAGAGCATTGGACCACACATCCTGGAGGTTCTCTAACAACTAGTTAGACCTAAGGTCTTCGTTTCAATATTTTTCTTTGAGAGCTAAGACTGGTATATGTAATATGGATTGATGAAAGAACTTGGACTTTGAGACTCAGTGGGTCTTGTATGTTTTCCTAATTATGACTTCTACAGAAAGTTATTTAACCTTTCTATGCCTCAATTACCTGTCTGTAAACAGGTGGTGACAGTAATGTTCATCTTCCACATGTCTTATGACAATTAGGTGAAATAATGGATTATGATATCTGATTAAAATAAGCATTCAATGAATAGTAATATCATCCTCTAATTTTCTTCAGATAGGTAGAATCAATTTTTTAAACTAATAGAAGGACTTCATTTGGGTCTTTTGTTCCACTTTGTTTATGCTCCTAAGGCTCATAGGAAATTAAAAATTTGTTCCCAACCAAGCTCTCATCCTGGCCTTCATGTCTGATTTAGACTTTCATCATCTAACTTTCCTTTAAATTATCTTTCTTTTCTTCAAATAAGTCATTAAGTTCCCCTTTTCTAATGCACTTTGCAATTGGCATTGCTTCAAATAATATGCGACTCTCATTAATATTACACTTGCAAATGAAAATAATTTTCTCTCATTCCTAAATTTTTAAAGTACAGTATGGGTGATGTGTGTCTCTTTGGGAAAAGTTTTCTGTAAAATGCTGCTGATGGTTTCTTTCTCTTTAGTCTCCTTTCCTTAGCAGCAGGGGCATTCCTACCTGTGTCACCAATCATTACCTTTGAGTGACAATTGCTGCATCTTACAGTGGGGAAAAAAAGCACTGAAATGGAAGCCAAGAGACTGGGTTTTAGCCCCAGCTCTGCTATCAACCAGCTGGGAGAAGCTGAACTAGCTCACTAAATATTCTGTTACATTAAGTGATTAGAACAGAATTGCTCTTCCCAATAGCCTTGAGCACAACATTAACATTGTGTTAATTAAGAAAAAAAAAAAAGGAAGAGCGTTTCATACCAGGTTAAAGAGAATAAAATGTTTCTCAACAGCAGAACTTCTCAGGGCCTTTAGTATGCTAACGAATATGATGAATCTTTAGAAAAATATATATGCTGGATTTCCCAAATTTTTTAATCAGTAAGTACTATTTCATGATATTACTACTAAGAAAACAAGACAACTTAGGAAATTCTGCATGGGATAGTTTCTGAAATCCCTTCCTCTTCCATAATGCTGACTACTGATTAGTTGATGTTTAAAGAACATTGAATTAGTTTTTGCTATGTACCAGACAATATGGCAGCACTGGAACACTGGTCATACTGAGAAGAAAGATATAGTCTCTTCCCACAAAGATCTCATAAATCTCTAGTTAGGGAGAATATGATACCAGAGTTATTCAAATCCAAATCATTTCTTAATTTTATTCATATCCCCACCTCACACCCATCTTCAAAGGTAGGTGAAACGAGGTATGTGTGGAGTGAGGGTCAGTCAAGCCTCTTTGGTGACAGTGGGTTGTTTATGCCAGCAAAGGAAACCCTTCTGCTCATTCCCACTGCTCTCCTAGGAGAGACACTTAACCACTACTACTCATTTTAGTGATCTCTAAAGGGAGGGGTTGTTGCAAGGGATATACTCCTACATAAAGAGAGCTCACAGACAACAAGAAAAATACAAATACCTCATTAGGGAGAATAGGCAGAGAAAGGACACATGAACTAAAAATCAACAAAAATAAAATAAACCTTAAAATGAAATGAAATGAAATATGGCATAGTATAGTATAATATAGTATGATATGATATGATATGATATATATGATATGATATGATATATGACATACACACACATACACCAAGCACCATGCTGGGCACTGGAAACAAAAAATGACTGGATTTAAGGGAATACAGAAAAATGACTGATAGATTTAAGGAAAGGAAGAAAAGAAAGAAAAATGACTAATAGATTTAAGGTAAAACAGACACATAGACAAATAATTATAAAACACTGTGGTAACGCTAAGATAGAAAGCTCCAAGTGTCCTCCCAGAGCACAGAGGAGAAGTTCTCTCTCTCTCTGGACCATGCCCACAAAGGCATCCCAGGAGAAGGAGTGTCTTAGTTGAGTCTTGGAGGACCCAGACAGACAAATGAGGGAAATGAGTCTAAGCCAAGTATTCCTTCTTTTCTGTGGTATCATCTAAAAATAGTATGGCCCAATAGGCCCCAAAACTTGTGAAACTTAATTATTGCCTCTTCCAAGTAGAGATAAAGACCATCTTCCTTTTTTTTTTTTGACCTTATTTCTAAAGCTTCCCTTTGGATATTTACTTTGTTTATATACCATTAGTCCCTTAATGCATAGCCCTAAATTTCTTAACTAACCTGTTTTCTAATAAAGGACTAGTGAAGTGTGTTTAACAGATTGAGGCACACTTGTTAGATATAATATCACATCCTCTTGGCCCACCTGATTTTAACCAAGGAATACTGAACAGTAATGTGCACTCTGCCGCATCTCTCTGCTTGGCTACTCCTTAAGCTGTAGAGACCGCTCACCTATGCACAGGGACGACCCCCAAAATAGAGAGGTATTAATGTTTCCAAGCTCAGCCTTCAACCCATGGGGAACAGGACATGGTAGAATGCTTCAGTCTCCCTGTCTTGAAGTGGGACAATTCTGATATGCAGTCTGCACAGCTCCTAAGAGGACCAGCAAAATTGTATCCCACAGATTAATACACTCATCAAAGCACATTGATTCATCTTCCCACCATTCACTCTGTGGTAGGCAGAATGGTCCCCCAAAGATGTCCACATCATAACCCCCAGAATGCATTAATATATTAACTTATATAGCAAAAGAGACCTTCCAGTATGATTGAGCTTAAAGACATTGAGATGGGGAGATTAACCTGGATATTCCAGGGAGGCCCAAGCTGATCCCAGGAGGCTTCAAATGCAGAGAAACTTTCCTGGCTGGGGTCAGAGAGAGATGTGACTATGGAAGAATGGTCCTAGAGAGGCAAAGTTGTTGGCTTTGAATATGGCGGAAGGATTCATGAGCCAAGGAATGTAGGCAGGCCTCTAGAAGCTGGAAAAGGCAAGAGAACACATTCTCCCCTAGAGCCTCCAGAAATGAATGCAGGCTGCTGACACCATGCTTTTAGCCCATGAGACCTCTGTTGGACTACTAATCTACATAACTCTAAAATAATAAAATTGTATTACATTAAGCTCTTAAGTTTGTGGTGACTAGTTACAGAAGCAATAGGAAATAAATATACCTGTCTCACCTTTCTATTTCTTCACTTCTGTTTCCTAGAATAATCTCTGAAATAAACTACTTGCAGTGAGGTCCTTGTCTCAGGGTTCAAGTAGCATAAAGGACACATCTTTTATTGAGGCAATAAGAAATGCCAGTTCTTGGGGATGCTGCCATATTTAGATAATGATGACTGTCCTCTGAGGACTAAGGTAGAGAGTAGGAGATGCTGTCATGGAACAGAATCTATAGTTTCAGTGGAGGTGATAATCTTCCAGAGTAGCAGAAGCCAGAAGACATCGCAAGGGTAGACAAAAGTACCATAATGGGCAGCTAAGCCAGAGTGGTCAGCAATGCACCTTGGCCTATCTTGATCTGTCATGACAACTAACAGATCATTATTTTAGGGATGAGATAAATGGGCAGCTGACTAGGGAATTGCTTGATTTGTAAAACAAGAAAAAAATTCAGAGCTGGCAAGAAGAAAGTTAACATCTACTACTTCAATAGGGCATTGCAATTCCTTGCTCAGTTCCCATATCTGAGTCAAATCTTATATGCAAGAGCCATTGATGGAAGCAGACACTTTTTCTTCTTGAGGAAGTATGCTGATCATCACTGCAAGTATACTCAGTAAATATTCCCCCAATACTTCCCTAAAGAGATGGGATGCTGTTTATCAGAGTAACTTCACATGGAATAAAAGGGAAAATTCAAACTCTTTGAAAGCAGTTATATACAAGGCTTGAGGTAGCAATAATACCTGAGGGTCCCAAATTCCATCATAAGGGTTGTCATGGACGTTTACTGAGGCCAGGTGATAAATGGAGTCCTAAACTAACACATCTTAGAGTCACTGCAATGGGTGATTCTGTGAACCAAACCAATATTTTTTGGAAGAAATCAACAAAACCTCTGGTCCCTTACTATTGCTATTGCTCTAATAATAATTCTTTTTAATCCCCATCAGCAAAGAGAAGTAGAAGTAGTTTGCTTTCATATGGAGAAAACAGCAGTTCACATTCGATGTCTTTCTCAGGGGCTATGTTAACTCTCATGCTCTCTGTCACAACATAGTGTCTGACTGTCTTAAAATTCTGCAGGACACTGACCGTCTTAAAATTCTGCAGAATGATACATTGGTCCAATGTTCTGATAACTTCATGTTAAGCAGAAAGTAGCAAGTACCCTGGATGCTCTGCCAACATATTTGCATGTCAGAAATAGGAAATAAATTTATAGGTCCATCAAATTGGTAAGTTTTGTATAAGTCCATTGATCTGAGACATGCCAAGACAACCTCTCTAAAGTAAAGGATGAATTATTGCTCCATGTACCCCCTGTCATTAAGAGGCATAGTACTTATTGGAACTATTTAGATTTTGAGGCAATATAAGCCATACTTGAGAATATTCCCCGAACCCATTCTCCATCAGGTGACTTAGAAGGCTATCATTTTTAAGGGGGACTCAAATCAGTAAATGGTTCTGCAGCAGGTCCAGACTCTAGTTCAACCTTCCCTGCCTCTTAAGTCATAGGATCTTGCAGATCCAATGGTGGTAGAGAGAACACTGTGTGAGTCTTTGGCAAATCCTAGCAGAAGGGTCCTAGCGTTCTAAAGCAAGGTCTCATGTTCCTCGGCAAAGAACTGCTCATCACTTGAAAACTAGGTCTTGGCATGCTCCTGAGCCCTAGTAGGGACTAAAAGCTTGATCATGGAATATCAGTGACTATATAATATCAGTGACCATCAGATCTTCAAAGTCATAATGTTGAGTGGGTGCAAGAGCAATTCCTTGTATAGTGCAAATGATCCACTGGGGATCAATCCCAGGCTGGTCCAGAGAGCTTTAGTAAAATACATGAAAATGTGGCTCAGACTCTCATTTCACCTATCACTATTGAACTGATATTGCTCCCTCACTTTCTACCTAAGAACTGGGGGATTTTCCCGTGACCAGCTGATGAGGGAGGAAAATTCTCAGGCTTCACTTAATGGATGGATTGGCTCAGTACAATGGTGCAAGCCAAAAATGGACTGCTGCTAAATTACAGTCCCACTCAGAGTAGGCCCTAAAGGATAATGGTGCAGGGAAATCCTCTCAGTGGGTACAGCTGCAAGCATTTCAGGCCATCAAATTTATATGAAGGAAGAAATGGCCTGGGAAATAATATAAAGAGAATCCAGTGACTTGGATGGTTGATCAAAAGCCTAGAATATTAGGAGAATGGAGGCAAGGAGTTTGAGGGGTGAAACATGTGAATGGACTTGTGAAGTGGCACAAACTGGGAAGATATCCATGCTCATGGCATTTCTCCCCAGAGATTAAACTTCATAGAGGATATACTCATGAATCCAATGGGCTGGTGTCAGTCAGGCTCCATCTTTGGTCACCCCAAAGGTGGTATATAAGAGGACTATGAAGAGAGTACCCCTACCCCTAGTGGTAGAGATGAAAGCTATTCATGGACCTAAAACATGAGCAACCTCTCACCAATTCTACTGCTGAAGACTGACCTATCAGTAGCAGGGACCAAATCTTAGGGAAGACTGAACACCTGACTTATACAGCCAACTTCCTCTTGACATTTCCACATACATACTGAATAAACATCTCAAGAAGGAAGGGATGATGGAAGGGGGGGAGGAAGGGAGGGAGGAAAGTCTAATGGATTGAATAGTATCTCCCAAAAAGATATGTCTAAGTCCTAGGTCCAAGGTTCATACCTCTGGTACCTATGATTATGACCTTATTTGAGAATAGGTTCATTGCAGATGTAATTAAATAATTAAGTTAAGGATCTCAGGATGAGAACATTCTAGATTTGGGGTGGACCTTGTAAGAGAAAGGAGAGGGAGATTTGAGACATAGAGATGCTGAGGGAAGAGACAATGGGAAGACAGAAGAGATTGGAGTTATGCTGTCACTAACAAAGGAATACTTGGAGCCACCAGAAGGTGGAAGGCAAGGAAGGATCCTTCTCTAGAGACTTTGGAAGGAGCATGGCCCCACAGACACCTTTATTTCAGACTTCTGACTTCCAGAACTGTGAGAAAATAAACTCTTGCTGTTTTAAATCACCAAGTTGGTACTAATTTGTCGCAGCAGCCCTTAGGAACCTGATATAGGGGGGGAAAGAAGACAAATAAGCAAGAATTGCAAATACTTGATAAGAGCTTCATATTTGATATAATTTATAAATTGAGAGATAGTAAGTGATTGCAATGATTCCTTCTAGCCCTAAACATTCATAAGTCTAATCAAGGTCTTGCACTAAATATCTACTATATTTTGAAGGAACTAAGGAAAGACCAGGGAGATGGAATTCTGGTGCTACCTTGAGGTTCCCCTGCAGTGTGGGTGTGTACACTGACTGGGTAAATCTTTTCTCCAGTAATGGAAATATTGCATTGTTTTGTGGAAGAAGTATATGTGGGAAATTGCCCTGCAAGAATGCAGTGAAGACTATTTGATTCAAAGTAGTTAACACATTTTTTATCTGTATAGAAGAAAGAAAATAGATTTTATTTTAGTCCTAGTGCAGCAGAGATTGAAGAAAATGGAAAATACTGATGAACATAATTCAGGTCTAAAATATACAGAAAAGTGAACTTAATAAGCAAATTGGCCTCCGGCTCTAACATTAGGTTTCAGTTCTGCAGGTAGAATCATTATGTAAAAAAAAAAAAAATCTAGCATTTTTGGTTCTCAACTTTGTTAATTAAGCAGGAAAGTTGGAGGTAAAAAATTTATTCTGCTGGTTCTTAGGCAGAGATGTACGGTGTTTAGAGTGTGCATCTCAGAAATTCAAATATAGAGACAAACATAAAGATGTTCTGGTACTTTTTGAATGTCGATATTCAGGTATAAGTAATACAGATTTACTCGCTTATATGTGATTTTATTAACTACACATCTTTGCTATCCACAATCACTCCCTGATGAGCTCTCTAAGTTTCATGGCTTTAAAATACCATTTTACTGCTGACAACTCCCAAATTTATATCTCCAGCTCAGACTTCTCCCCTGAACACCAGACTCACACATCCAACTGCCTCTTGACATCTCCACATACTTATTGAATGAACCCCTGATGTCACCCTCAAGCCTGCTGCCACTGCTCACTTCTTTGCATTCATTGGTGGCATCTCCATTCTCATCATCATTTTCCTCTGGCATCCCACACTCAATCCTTCATGAAATTCAGTCACTTCTCCCATCAGGATACATCCAAATTCTGATCACTTCAACCATTGCCACCCTAAGCCAATTCCATCATCCTGACCTGAATCTTGCAATAGTCTTCCAACTGATATTTCTGCTCCCACCCTCCTACAATCTAATTCTCAAATAAGCCGCAGGAAAGATCCTTTTTACACATAAGTGAGATCATGCCATTCTTTTGCTCAAAATCCTGCAGTTTCTTTCCTTCTCACTCAGGGTAAAAGGCTCCTCTTACCTACTTCCCTGAACTTGCCTGCAACTACTGGATCCTTGCCCATCCTCCCTTGCTACACCAGCCTTCTTCCTCTCCTTGAGTACAGCTGGAAAGGCTCCTCTCAAGGCTCTTGCTACTGCTGTTCCCTCACCTGGAATGTTCTTCTGTAAGTCCAAGTCTTCCAAGAGGCAGACACCAAGATGGGATTAGTGTGCCTGGATTTTATTAGAGGAATTCCCATGATTCAAGTCTGACCCTGGTGAGGGGGAGAGGGAAGGAAGGATGGGTGGTGGCATCCTAGAATGCCACGCACACTATGGAAGTTTCCATAAAGCCCCTCAGGGAGTTCCCAAGTCACAGTCAGCTGTCTGGAGAGTCCCAGGTGTCCCAGGAATGGGCCTGCCTTGATGCTGGCACTCTTGAACCTTGTGGAAGTCAGAATTCCGCACTCCCCTACCCCCACTAAAGATGTTCATATCCTCATCCCTGGAACCTGCAAGCATTACATTACATAGAAAAAAGAGGTTTTGCCAATGCAACGAAGGTTAGAGACCTTAAAGTAGGGAGACTCTCCTGAACTGGGGACAAATCTAACCACATAAACCTTAAAAGCAAAGAACTTTCTCCGGCTAAGAGCAGAAGAACTGTGACGGAGGATAAGTCAGAGAAATTCAAAGCATGAGAAAGACCCACTGTACTGTTGTGGGAATGCAGGTGTTCTTTGGGAGCTGAGAGAAGCTCCAGCGGATAGCCAGCAAGGAAATGAGGACTTGGGTCCTACAGCTGCAAGGAACTAATTCTGCCGAAGACCTCAGTGAGCTGGGAAGCCAATTCTCCTCCAGAACCTATGAATAGAAGTCCAGGCCCGCCTACACCTCGATTTCAGCCCTGTGAGACCTAGGGCAGAGGAACCAGCCAAGCCCATCCAGGCTTCCGACTTACAGAAACTATGAGATAGTAAGTTTGTATTGTTTTGAGCCACAAGGTTTAGGGTAACTTGCTATGGTAGAAATAGAAAAAAAATACTCCCTGTAGCTGGAGGTCTGTGAGGCACCCTCTCCATTCCACCCTATTTAGAGGCACGGCCCAAGCCTTTACTCCCTAGCCCTTCCCTGCCTTACTCTCTTATAGCACGCATATACCACTTTCTAATACTCCTTATCATTTCCTGATTGGTTTGGCTTATTGATGTTTCCTTCCAGAAGGACTAAAATTTTCATCCGTGTGCTCACTGGTGGGCCTCTGACAGTGCCTGGAACATAAAAAATGTTCTTTAAAACTGAAGGAATGAATGACTATTAATACTCCTGCATTTGCATTTGGTTTGGATCATGGCAGCGTGCAATTGAATGCATGGGACGTGGGTCAAGAAGTCCAAGTAGAGAAAGATATAAGGCTAGGGGCGCCTGGGTAGCTCAGTCAGTTAAGCATCCAACTCTTGATTTCGGCTTATGCCCTAATCTCAGGGTTGTGAGATCGAGCCCCACGTCGGGCTCTACAATGGGTGTGGATTCTTGAGATTCTCTCTCTCTCCCTCTCTGCCCCACCCCCCTAAAAAAAAGAAAAGAAGATGTAAAGCTATAAAAATTGAGTATCAGTGCCATTGATCTGCTGTCTTCCTCCCAAGGATATATGTGGTTACTGATTATCTGAGTGATTGCATGTCCTATCTGCATGTTCATAGACTGACTAGTAATTTGCTGCAAAGGGACACCGCCTACAAATCTTTTGACTCATTGATTGGCAAGATGGTTAGCCCCTTCCCCTCTCCTCCCTCCTTGGGTATCCTGGAGCTACCCACTTAGTCCAAGAAAGCTGTTAAACCCTGACTTTGGCATTTTATCGTTTGCAAATCACATTGACACCTGTGATCTGTTTATTTTGATGAGCTCATTCACCACAGGTCCAAGTGATACAATCTCCAATTTAGAGATAAACTGAAGCTCAGAAAGACAGTCATTTGCTCAGTGTTATACAAATAATTAGAAGCAGAGCCTGCACTCAAACCCATAATTTCCAACTTCAAATTCTGTGTCGTTCACATTGGGACATGCTGCCTTTTAGCTTGATTGGTTTAAAATGATGAATGAGAAAGAAGGCATGTGGGAACAGAGAAATCAGTTTAAGAGAGCTAATTGTAGTAGAGTAGGAAGATTTTGAGAAGAGGAAAATAAATTAGGGCATAATAAATTTAGAAATGTACCAAAAAGCTTTATTTTTGAACATGCCTAAAAACAGACCACATGCATTAAATATGTACACAATCACTGGGGACTCACCATATATTTCATTAACCTGGACGTGACCCTGGGAAAATCCTAACGAAAACCATGACTCTACGTGCTCTTTTCTCAATGCACTGAGTACAAGATGAGGAGAGAATCATAAGCATTGCTGAAGTCAGAACATCTTAAATTATCATCTCACCTCAAGGTTACTGTGGCTTATACCTGACTAGAGAAGAGCATTAGGTACAAATCACCAGGGTTTCCTCATATCTCATGCTGACCGCAACTCAGTTTTTCTTCTAAAATGGAGGCTGCTGGGGGTGCCTGGATGGCACAGTTGGTTATGCATCGAACTCTTGGTTTTGGCTCAGGTCATGATCTCAGGGTCCTGATCGCAGTGTCGTGAGATTGAGCCCCACGTCTGCTTGAGAGCCTGCCTCAGATTCTCTCTACTTTCTCCCTCTGCCCCTCTTGTGCTCTCTCTCTCTCTCAAAATAAATAAAGAAATCTTTAAAAAAATAAAATAAAATGGAGGCTGCCATGATTTTTCCTATAACATGGATGGTTAAAAAAACATGGGGGAAGGACAATTATAAAGTTAAGAATTGGTTATTTTAGAAAATTTGAAAAATAGAGAAAAATATAAAGTGTAGGAAAAATTTTACCCAAAGTGCCACCCTCCAGAGTCTCCCACCTGCTAACATTTTATTATACCTCTGTCCAATTTATTTTGTGAATTTTTGCACATTATAAATAAAAGGCTATAAATAAAATTGAAGTACTTTAAATTCTGCTTCCCCAGATCTAAACTCCTGTCCCCCCAGAGGCAATCACTTTAAAAAACCTGACATACATCCTTCAAGTCAATATTTTATATTTTTGTTACATACACATTTGCATTGTATTATTTTTGTTTTTAAATGTTTGCGTAACTGCTAGCATACTGTTCTAAAGCTTTCTTCAACTCAGTTGTTTTTCATTCAATCTATTTTTTAAATCTATCTTTATTGTCAAAGGTAAATATATTGCTTATGAATTTCAACTGCTAGATACTATTTCATTATATGACTAGACCACAATTTATTTATTCCTTCTGAATAACATCTAGTTCTTCTCAATTTCTTCTCTTATAGTTAAAGAACACTATAGTGGATATTCTTAAAATATGACTTCCTGGAGCACATTTTCAAGAATTTCTCTGGACAATATTTTTAGAGGAGAAATTGCTGGATCATAAGGTATGCACAATTTTAGTTTCACTTGATATTGCCAAATTACTCTCCCTGTAATGGGTATACCAATTCACCTACATGCATGAGAAGTCTTTTTTTCACATGCTTACCAATATTTGGTACACACACACACACACACACACACACGTATAAAAACACACACATATATACACATACACATATATTATATATCTATACATACATGAATATTATGGATATGAACTTTATGTTACAATGTTTCAGCTGTTTTATTTCAATCTGACACTTGCCATTTAAATTTTACAAGTTTTAAATTTGATTGTAGTCCAATTTATCAGTCTTCTACCCTAAGACTTGTGCTCTTTTATGTCTTATCCAAAAAGTCCTTTTCTTGACTCTCAGTCATTGTGTTGTTGGATAATCACTGTTTGCCCTTCCAGATTCACCCTCCACCCTGCCCTTCTCTGTGCTCTGTCAGCTGGACTCACTTGACCTCTAGCTTCCAGCTGAGTTTCACCAATGGGAAACATCTGCAGATCGAGAGGCAGGAAGTGAGGTATTTATATTCCTGATTTATTCCTTGACATATGAAGGTTTGGCGATATTGCATTCCTCTATCTCAGGTCAAGCTCCTGCTGAGTGGCCCTTTTCTGCAGCTCCTGCTTTCCCTTAACTGATCCCTTCCCACTCCCCTTCAAGCCTAGGGATTGTAACAGGACCATTGGTTGTTGTCAGTCCCAGAATGCTTCATTATCCCATATTTGTTTCCCTTAACTGTCCCCACAGCTTTGTAAGTGGTCCAGTCATTAAGCTCTCTTCAATTGCCACTTTTGAGTGACTACCTGTTTCCTGCCCAGACCCTGATCAATATAGTCATCAATATTTTCTTATATATGTTCTTCTAATAATTTCAGTGTTTCTTTAGAGTTTATGTACAGCATATGGTATGAGGTCAGGAACTAATTTCATTTTTCCCCATATATCTAGAAAGCTATGTGTCCAGCATCATTTATTGAACAGTTCCAGTCTTTGCCACTGACTTGAGGTGCCTTCTCTATCATACACCAAGGTAGCACATACCCTTGGTCTGTTTTTAGGTAATTTATTCAGTTCCGGAGAGGCAAGGTCCTTAACCTCTCCATGCAGATAGTACTAGTATGTACTTCATATTGTTGTTGTTGCGAGGAGTAAGTGAATTCATACTTATCTATTACTTTGATCAGTAGAGGCACAGAGCAAAAGCTAAAAAATTCAACTATTAGTGTTGTCATTAATATTCGTAGGTGTTTGCATGAATCCTGCATTATTTTAATGACTCCAGCTTTATAATTAATGTTGGTTTCTGCTAACCCAAATCTTTTTTCCTGTTTTCTTTTAAATTAAAATTTTCTTAAATATTTTAAGCATTTTCCCCTTAAAGTTATAAAAATTATTAAAAATTGTTAGTAAGAATGATTTTTAATGGTTGAATATCATTCCATCATAGGTACATACCTTAATTTACCTATTTTCCTGATGTGGTGCCTATTCCATTACTATTGTCAGTAATGTTATGACAAATATTTTATATAAATTTTTATTTGTATGTTATATTATTACTTTAAGATAGAGCTCTTAAGTAGAATTACTGAGTTAACATGGGTAGAACACAAGTTACTAAGGGTATTGAAGACCAGATATTTTTATACTTTTGAAATAAATTGTTTTTAAAAATCTGTCAGGCTAGAAGCTTCTGAATTTAGTGTGTGGTGTGACCAATGAATCCCATAATTATGTGTCCACTGCTGTACCTCTTTTGCTATCAGAGTTAGAGGCAATGATATATGGAGTTGTATGCCAGTATTCGGATACTCCATAAGTCTTATATGGTGGAGGCTGAGATCTGCATAGAGAAAGGAAAATGTATACTTGGAATATGAATCAATTCCAATAGGGAAAAATTGCTGACCTTTTCAGGATAGAAGGGATATTTTTAGGGTAATCAACTTGTCACCAAGTAGCCGATAGTAACGTACTGGAGGCTTAAAGTCAGTCTTTGTGGATCATGAGTTGAACACTCAGCAGCAGTAATAGATATATCAGCCTTGGTGAGAGAGCCGTGGTGGCAGACTCATGTATCACTTCCACTCTGCCATAGCTACTCTACACATGAACACACTGCATAGCACTGAGGTAGCCAAGGACAGACTGACCATCATTTACTGGACTAATTATTCAATTCACCTGTATGCTAGTCTCTTCTGTAGTGGATGCTCCCCAGTGGATGTTAACATGTGATACTAAGACTCTTACACTCTGTGCCAAATTCCATTGGTCTGTCAACATGCACCCTCCATGACCTCCTTATGCCCAGTCTTCCAATCTTACTCTTCTGGGTCCTAACCAACCATCAAAGACATTCACCCCCACCCATAAATTCAAGTAAATCCTTACCTCAGGCACTTTTATTTCAACACAAAGTGGATGACCAAATGGTCATTGGGAAGATTTCTACTCACCATTATCTTTAGAAGTACCCTTAAATGAGACTGTATGGCAATGGTAATCCATTTCCAGTTCACCAACATACTAAGCCATGAATCAAGCTCATTATTTTCTCTTCCATCAGTCAGTCATAGGCAATCCCCCATGAGGCCATAGACATGAGCTAAGGGAGAGGCCCTGGTGCAAAAATAATGAGCCTGAGAACTCCTTGGGCCTGAACTCAGATATATCACCTTTACTGCACAGTGGATTAAAACTGAGCCTTAAGTCTTGATGGGTCTGCAGCACTCACCTCATGATGGCCAGCCTGGTCTGCATAGTTAAAGGATGTCCCATGGTACAGACATTCAATCTCTACCAGGGTACATAATAATATTGAGAGCCAGGTTTTCAAATGGTATACAGTTCTCTGCTGCAGATGGCATGACCTTGCTCTAGAACCCAGGAATCTGTGCTGTGACATTCCTATTGTGACTTGCCAGAGACTCCATGTGGCATTTTTATCTTCCAACAGATCCTTCTAGCATGATAGGATCTGCCATATCCATAGGGCCTGATTGGCAAGTACAGGTGTGATTTCAGGTGAATCCCAAGGCTCAACCTGAACATGTAGAGAAGTCTGGAGTATAAATAACAACATAGAGTCTCTTGTGTTTTCAGGAAGTAAGCTGGTCTTTCATATTTCTATATCAGTCATTGGGTTGCTCCAACTTAGGGGAAGAATAGGGAAATTCTTGAGCACCTCCACCTTTCAGTTGTCTATGTGAAGCAACTGGAGTAGTCTAATAGTGGTTCTTGAAGAAAGATGCAGGAACAATCTAATAGGAGTGAGCACACTGAAGTAAAGGGAAGGTAAAGAGGCTCTGCGTGGGGGCTGGGGATCTGAGCAGAGTACCAGCATCGTCCATTATAGCAGGCCCATCCATAGAATTGCGGGAGGCATGATAGATGGGGCCCAAAGGTCTGGTAAATGTCAAATGCCACAGCAAATCCTCCAACCAAAACCAATCCTTGATACCAATAAAAACATGTATTAAACCCAAAATCCTACATAGCAAGCTCTATATTTTTGTATAGGATGTATATAGATGCATATAATATTTGTCAATCCCCTAATTCTTACACTTTTCCTCTTTTGACTTGTTCATAAAGGAATTTTCTATGTTCTAAATCTGTTCCCCTTATGCCTTGGAGTTACTTTTCTTTATTCTAATTTAACAGATCACATTTGGTACTACTACTATTATTATTGAAAGTCTTTAGGCCTCGTGGTATTCCATTTCCTAGGATTAAACCTAATATTTTGGAGTGAAGTTGAATTTACTGGTGGTGTTTTCGCCAAAAAAACTTGATTATGGTTGATGTTGCAAGGAATTCTCAGTGATTACCCGATACGGCTCTGATTTTAGAATGCTGATGGGTATTCCAGTGATATACTAGGAAACTATTTGTGATGATGACAATCCTGAAAGAGATGGAACATGTGAGCATAATGTCATTACAGAGGGATGGTTACTTTTGTAAAAATAGGACAAAGCAACTTGTTAAGTATGATAAACCCAAACAGATAAAAATGAATACACTCTTGGTGATAGCTATTTTACAAGGAAAGAATTCTCTATTTTCATATAAACTTGAAGAAGATTATATAATGTTTAGGGTCATATACTCAGAAAAGGTATGATAAATGTTATGACATTTTAAAAGTATAGTTTAGTCATTGGGCTAATCTCAAGTGAAAAATGAAGTGATTTGTTCTATTTGACCCAAGAGATCACAAAACCTAATTATTCCATTGCATAATTTCCATGTCTGTTTTTGTAAGACGCTAATTCTCTGAGGATGCTATTAGTAACTCACTTCTGCACTGTTTGTCCCACACTGGAAATAATGCAGGTGTTATAAATGTCACTGTGTTTCCAAAGTATAAACCTCCATTAATCTCTTATATTTATGGCTTATCAGGAAATAATGTCCTAGGTGGTAATAGGATATTATCAGGATAAGGTAAATAGGATACTGAGGGTTTTTTAGGAACAATGTATATTTTCATGCCTCTGTGCCTTAGTGTGTACTATTCCCTTGGCCCAGGTTCCTCTTTATCTCTCTCTGCTATTGAATTTCTGCTTGTATTCAAGGCCCAGATCAAATATCAGCTCTCTGAAGCCTTCTCTGTATGTACTCCCAGGTAAAAAGCACTCTCTTCCTCCCCTTTGCTTATGCAAATATTTTAATACTTAACAGGCTCTGACCATGTGCCTCTCTCTAGTTCTGTGCCTGCTTCTCATCTGTCTACTCTATTACATTTCAAACTCTTAAAAATGAACCCTTCTCATCTGTGCTTCCTCGATACTTGATACTGAGTGGCACACAGTAGCCATTCAGTGAATGCCTATACCACGTGTTGTTATTTTTCTGAAGGGTCACTTTGCTCCACCCATGCCTTTGTCAGTACCTGTCAATATGGATACCTCTTTGCAAATGTTTGTAGAATCGAATAGAATCCATTTACATGTAAGACAAATATTTGATGATTATTTTAATTTTCTTAACACTCTCCAAATGGCACTAATAATAGTAGATCGATGCTTATTTCTGTTGCTATAGGCAGTCCATAATGGCACTTAGGAATGATTAATTGGCTTCAACTTTCTTCAATAAAAGCTTATAAACTGAAACCACTAGACATGTGTACTGGAACTGGACAATTAAGTAAATGGATGGTAGAAGATGGGAGCCAGGTTTCTCACTGTTGGAGTGGGACATTACAGACAAGCAAGGGGAGAAGGCTAGAATGATCCATGTGATAATAGATTAGACCTAGAGACATCAGTGTGAACTAATATGTAGCTTGATATAGAGATGGGTACACACACACACACACACACACACACACACGCAAACAGGGGTTTGTTTGCACATATGTATTTCCTGGCTTTGTCAACTGAGAGGTCCTAGAAGTAAAACACCCCAGTAGCAACAAGCACACCTATTGCCCCGACTTTGATTTCTAATACCCTTCTCCAAAATAGCAACCAGGCATCCTCGGAGAAATGGCTAATTATAGAACTAGAGCAGGAAATATAAGATGAGCCCAGAGCATCTTACAGTGCCAGAAAGTAAGAAGTGCTCAAAAAAACAACAATGATGGGAATATGTCAAAGAGGCACAGAAGTCAATTAAAATAGCTCCCTATAGTCAAAGTGGCAATCATTTGAGCAACAGAATAAATTGGCATTGGATTATAACCCAAAGTATAAAATAAAATCTCTAAGTCCATACCAATATAAATAAATGATGGATAAATAGGCAGAAAAGACAAACTTTCTCTGTAGAAGAATTCCAATGATTTATGTTACTCCATTCTCAAGAGGGAGGAACATCGTTCCTTGATCTTTAAGTGTGAGCTGTTCAGTGACTGACTTCCCAAAAGTATGGTATGGAAAGGTGAGAAACTAGTGGAGACAGCTGACAAACAGTACTTCAGGCAAGTGGTCAAGAGTAACATCAACAGCACTAAGTCAGGTGGGTATTATGTTGTGATGAGAATGGCACTTTACCTCTGTGTGTCTCCTTTGATCTTTTTTGGGATCTTCTTTCCCAAAACCCATAGCCCAAATTTAATCATGAAAAAAATGCCAGAAAACCCCCAAACAGATACCTTCTACAAAATACCTGACCAGGATGCCTCAAACTTTCAAGATCATCAAAAATAAGGGAAGTCTGAGAAGGTGTCCTAGCCTAGAGGAACGTAAGAGAACGTGACAGCTAAAAGGAATATGGCATCCTGAATGGAATCCTGGAACAGAAAAGGAACATTAGGTGAAACCTAAGGGAATCTGAATGAACTTTTGACTTCAATTAATTTTTTTAAAAACCTATAAGTACATAATGTAAACTTGTAATACCAGAATGCAGGGTAGGAGCTGGCATGTAGTGGACATTTAATGTGTATTAGATAAAGGGGTGTGGGAATGATTGGCCCTCCCTTACATTTATGCTCCTCATCCAAACACATATTAGGCCCATAATTATATAAACATAAATACTTTTATCCATAAATGTCTGTATATAGAATAAATACTAGTAAGTAAAAGTAAATAAGCAATTGTATCCATTTCTGGCGTATTAGTTTGACCTTATTTTCAGATCCTGAGCCCTTTATTTTTATTCTCCCTCTCTCATTTAATAGAACATAAGAATTTCTGCAGCCAAAGTGATGACCCAGTGTTGGCCTGTTGGCTTCTGCATTTCTGTAAAGCTCAGAGATAAAGATGTAGAGAAAACACTAAGCCACTCTTTTGAGAAAACAACTGCCAAGTGTAGCTGCTGATTGCTTCTCTTAACATCCCAGTGGCAAATGGCCAAACGTTCATTCACATCTTTCATGGGGATGCTGGACGCACCACTTTTCACAATCCCTGACCACTGGCAGCTAATTCTATGTGTACTGAGGGATACAGATGGATGAAGGAGCAAGTCAAGGCACGGTAAGAAACTGCACCCGAAATCAAGGAAAATGTAAGCAAAGAGGTCTGGTTCAGCTGGACTTGAAGGATGAGGAGGTGTTCAATCAGGAAGAACGACCATACTAAAGGTTGAGAAGAAAGGGACACTTAGAAAAACAATTCATTCTGTGCTTCTACATAAGGACGGGGGGAGAAGCCTAAGAATAGAATTACCCTGCTAAGGAAAAATCGAGGCAAAATGGCAAAATTGGTGAGGGTTGGTTTTGGTGCTTCCTGCTCTTAGGTGAGGTGAAGAGTGTTTAGGATCAGGTTTAAGGCAACCTGAGTTTATAGCCCAGCTCTACTGTTTATGACTGAGTGAGCTACAGAAGTTCTCTGTGCTCCAATTTCTCATATGTCAGATGGGATAATAACAGTGTCTACCTCACCTGGTGAGAGAATCAGTGAGATACCATATACAGCAAACACTTGAGTAGAGTGGGGCACATGAGCATTCAAGACAAGTTGTTTTTATGTTAGTGCTGTTTTTGATGATAACACAGGACAGTCCTGAGGTGGCATGGTCTCCCTTGGAGCGTATGTCTGCATTTTGGGACCTGCCATCACACCATCAGTGGGACCTACCTTTGGCCGCATAGAGGCTATCTTTTAGGCTTTACCCCAGCATTGAAAATGAATAATCTTTGTCATAAAATCCTATCCTCCCTGAGTGAAGATGATATCTCTATCGTAAAATAAGTTCCTACATGTTTTCAAACTAGACAATACGTACATTATATCATAGTGTTATATATGAATTTCTAAAGTTGATGGATGGGAAATGCTAGAGTCTCCACAACCCTGAAGGAGTACATTATTGTGAATAACTGCATCTTCCAGAGAGCTTAGGGAGCAGTACTTCAAGATTCAAAACTTCTAAAATTGTATCAATTTCAAAGGAATATTATTCTGTAAGAAATAGCCCTATTTTATCAAGAGTACTTTTTTATTTACCCTTTGAGTTATAACTCTAATAAACTGTTCCCTGTAATATTTTAAACTCTAAGGGGAAACTCATTTTGGCCCTATTGCAGACTAACAAAGAAAATTTCATTATTATAAATTCATAGAAATAAAGGATGAAATATAACCAAATTTGAAAAAATACACGACTGAGCTAGAAAAAAAGAGAAGGAATGTTCCTGGTGCTAGCTAGAGTTGCCACAACCCAAGGGATGTAGAATCAGAAATAGAGGGAGGGTCTAGGAACTGGGGTTTTAATCGACATGCCAGGACAGAACGTGTTACTTTGGGGCTCCATCCGTTCACGGTGTTTACCTACAACTGAGACACCTGCATGTAACTGAGCTCTGGAAAGGCTGCCCCCCCAACAACAACAAAAAAAGAATTTGGAAAACTTGTTCTGCCAGGGAAGTGATAAAAAGCTGTGGGTGAAGGAAATAAAAGTCTGAGCCATGTACCAGTAAATCTTACCAAATGCATAGTAAGGGAACCATCACAATAAGAAGTTAATGTCAAAAACTAGTCCGGATGTGGGCAAACACATGGGACACCAGGCAGAAGCAAATGCACAACTTCTCTACATCATGCTTCAGCCCAGAGGACATGTGGTTCTCAAAAAAAAAAAAAAAAAATCCCCGTTGAAGATATAAACTCACCTTCCAAAATTACATGATGTACAAGGAAATCATTCGCCTTATGCAAAAGTCAATGGACAGGAGAAAGAGCCAGATTAGACTTTCAGAACGTTCACAAAAGTAGTTGTATCTAGAATGTTAAACATGTTTTTAAAATGGAAACATAGGCAAAAACAGGATATTCTGAGAAAAGAAAACATATCTTCTTTTTTTTTTTCTTTTGGTCTTCGCTGATCTTTATTAAATGAAGGATACCGGGGCAAGCAGGAGGGATCAAGAGCCACAGCAGGAGCAAATATAAAAGTATAAAATGTAAAGTGCAGCACTGGGCAATGTGTGCAGGGTTGAGCCATGCCCCACAGGGACCTTGGGGACACCAGACAGAGGACGAGCCAGAGCCCACCCTCTAAGGGAATCTAGGCCTGAGGAGCCTGTGCAGGGCTCTTGGCTGGGGGTGGAAGTGGCTTGAATGGGGCCCAACCTTGGGCCGTGAAGTAGGAGACCAGTTGTGTGGGTACTTCTGCGAGCACAGTCTGTGCCGGTGTCTCCCAAGGGGCATTCTGGAAGCGGCGGTAGGGCGTAAACGGCACTACATCACGGGCAGCTGCCTCCCCGGAGCGTGCATGCAGGGGTCCACCATCAGCATCCAGCTGCTCCATGGCCTCGCAGTCAACGCCACCCACACCCACGATGATCACTGACATGGGCAGGTAGGAGGCACGCACCACAGCCTCACCTGTAGCCTCCACATCTGTCACAGCACCGTCAGTCAGCAGCAACAGCACCAAGCATTTCGAGGCAGTCCTCTGATGTACAGTCTGGGTTGCCAACCTGGCCACATGGTTGATGACGGGTGCAAAGTTGGTGGGGCCATAGAGACGAACTTGGGGCAGGGCTTGGCGGTAAGCATCCACAATGCCCTGGATGCCTGGGCAGTAGGGGTTGCTGGGGTTGAAGTTCAAGGCAAATTCACGGGAGACCTGCCAATTGGGGGGGTACCTGGGCCCCAAATCCAAATGCTGGGAATAGCTTGTCCGAGTCATAGTCCTGCATCACACTGCCCCACTGTCAACTGTCAGGTACTTGCTGACCCCTGTTGGGCTTGAGGTAGTGCAGGGAGTCTGGGGAGGAAGGCTCTCCATTGGAGCCCATGAAGTCAATGCCTACAGTGAAGTTGATTTGACAGCCTCCCATCCCATAGTCCAGGAATGAATACTGTGTTTCCACCTGGCAAATCTTGACACAAACAGTCCCAGAGTTCTTGTAGCTTTTCTTTTTCTGCTGTTTCTCAGGGTGGTTACATTCAAACTCAGCGGGGACTGCTTACAGCTGGGCCAAACTGGTGTAGAAGGTACCAATGAGATCATGTGAACCATCACTGTCATAGTCTGAGCATCGCACCTGGATGGGTGTGTTGGGGTCTCCCCCACAGAAATGCTGAAGGGGGACAGAGAAGCGCTTCCATGTAGGGTTCAAGTTGTTCTTGATTACCTCAGATCTGTATGCCAGGTGCCATTTCCCATCACCCTGACGGAAGAACTCCAAGAACGGGTCCGATTTCCCCAAGAAGTCCTTCTTATCTAGTTTTCTGGCCTCCACCTCCATGGTCACTATACGATTATGCTTCATCTCTTGAGCGGATACCGTGATAGTCCCCCACCCAGCAGGTTTTCCAGGCTTCAGCATCAAGGGTAGAGTTATTATCTGGCTGGACACAATCTGTCCTAGGGAACACTCAGCCCCTCCTTAGGAAGTCATCATCCCCCAGCTCAGGTGTCTTGTTGTCTATGTCACAAATGCCAAATCGGAGCTTCTGGACTGTTTCAAAGTGGTACTCAGGCTGCAGTCTTGGAGAACTCGGGGCTCGAGCAGTTCCGCACTCGCTCAGTTCGGCCAAGCTCAGCCCAGCTGCCCCCTCCCACATCCTGTAAAAGGACGCAGAGTGGGTCGGACTTGGAGCCGATGTCCTTGTCAATGAGGTGGTCACAGGAAATGGAGAGTTGAACCAAGGTCACGCAGTGGGTCATCTCTTTGGCTGCTTCACAAAATGGACGACAGCCAGCTCAGCGGCTCTGAGTTCCAGAAGGGGGGAATGGTAAAACATACTTTCTTAAATAAAAAAGAATATCTAGAAATAAAAATTTCAAATATTTGATATTAAAAACTTTGTGAATAAATCAGCAATCTGATTTATTTTTTAATATCAAATAGTTGATATTTTAGTTTTTAGTATTTAACATATTAGATATTTAGTATTTAGTTTTTAATATCAAATAGTTGAGATTTTAGAGAGACTAGTAGAAGAGAGAATATGTTTCTAAGGAAATTCATTGTAGTGCATCACAGTGAGAAAAACAGATAAAAATATGACAGTTGTTAAAAGACAAGGAGTAAAGAATCAAGAAGGAGAATGTATAACAAACAGGAACATTAAGAGAGATGATAAATGATAAATATTCATTAAATAAGACAGAAATCCTTAGATTAAAGAAAAAACACCTAGTCTAGTTAGAATGAATAAAAATAAATTTGCACCTGGAAAAAATCTTAGTAAAAGTACGAAACATCAAAAACACCGAGAAGATTGTTAAAAATCACCCAGAAATAAAAGCTAGATTATCAGCAAAGGAACATTTGTGCTGATGGCTATTTTCTCAAACACAATAATAGAGGACAAAAACCAAGGGTAAAGTCTACTCCTGAGAGAAAATAGCTGTGATCCTCCAATTTTAAAAGTATCTAAACTACCGTTTAAGAATTAGATTAAAAACTACATTTTTAGGCAAATATTTTAAAAAATACTAACAGATGGACTTCAGGAATAAGTAAAGTGACAGGGAAGGTGTAGGATAGAATGTGTGGAGAAGGGAGGAACAAAGGCATCAGAAAACATCTGGTAAATCCAAACAAACATGCTGTAAAAACAAGAGCAAGGACTGATTTGGAGTGAGAGGGTTTAAAAAGACGGTGGAACCGAAATATTTCCCGGTCGTGATATGGACCATGGGAAGAGCTGTAATTTGATTACAAGTGTTGTAAAATGCTTCTATAGTTCAAGCGGAAGCCAGACCTTTCGATTATTATTAGCTCTTTAGATTCAAGAATGTATGTCAAAAATTTAAGAATAATTAAATAAATAAGAAAAGAATCTGTAACTCTCAACCAGTTGACAGGCAAAATGGTGAGGAATAAAGAAAACTTGATCAGTCCAATAGAAATGCTCTGTGATCCTACAATTCTGCCTCTTGCTACG
Organism: Zalophus californianus; assembly: GCF_009762305.2. Classification (NCBI taxonomy): domain Eukaryota; kingdom Metazoa; phylum Chordata; class Mammalia; order Carnivora; family Otariidae; genus Zalophus; species Zalophus californianus. The sequence continues at coordinate 131,416,337 of NC_045598.1, forward strand.
TAACGCAGAGAGACTCTGGCACATGCGCAAAATAAGATGTAGACAATGTATTCGTTGCATCATTCATCTCCATCAAGAGCAGAATAAGTAAACTGTGGTAAGCTTATCCAATAGAATGTTATAGGCAATTAAAATGAATTAGCTACAGCAACATGGCTCAAGCTGAAAAGGAATGTTGAGTATAAAAAAGTAGAACCATAGGTAAAAATGATGCATTTATGTAAACTTAAATACACCAAAAGAGATCTGGGATGTTTATGAAAGCATATATGCACAGGTAAACTATAAAATCATGCACAGGAGGGATTTATCCCCATTTTAAGATAGTGGTTATCTCTGGGGAGAGTGGGAGGAGGAGTGGGAACAGGGAGGTGGGTAAATGGCTTTAGCTCTATCTATGACACTTAAATCCTTTTGTAAAAAGAGAGCTGCAGGAAATATGTCAAAATATTGACATTTGATAAATCTAAGTGATGGAAAGACAGGTATCAGTTCTATTTTCTGTACTTTTCCATATGTTAAACTTATTAATTTTAAAATATTAAAAAACAATTCAAATAATTTATAAGTATACAAATCAATCTTCTGTCCCTCTCTTCTGGCAATTTTATCTTTCCATATTTCCTTTTGCTTGTGCAAGAATACATATTATTCTGGAACTTTTTTTGACTCAGTATATTGTAGAGAATTTCTTTTTTTAAAGATTTTATTTATTTATTTATTTGAGAGGGAGAGAGAGAACATGAGCAGGGCAGGATGGGGGCAGAGGGAGAGAGAGAGAAGCAGACTCCCCACTGAGCAGGGAGTGCCCCAGCAGGGCTGATCTCAGGACTCTGGGATCATGACCTGAGCCAAAGGCAGTTGCTTAACTGACTAAGCCACCCAGACACGCTTAGATAATTTCTTCCAGTCAATGCACATGGATTTACTTCATTCTTTGTATTTTTCCACAGCATGGATGTTATCATAATTTTACCCCCCACTGATTACCATATTAATTAGATTTCCAGGAATGTTTTCATTTGTTGGTTTGTTTGTTGTTTATTTGGGGAGAAATTGCTACTAAAACAATTTCTTATAAGTTGCTGCCCTCTTATTTTTGCCGGATATATTCCCAGAAGTGAGACTTTGGGGTCAAAGAATATATACATTTTCCTTTTTCATAATTATTATGAAATTGCTTGCAATGATAACTGTAATATTTTAGAGTCCCAACAATTGTGTTTGAGAATGACGGTTTCATGTATCCTGGCCAGCCCAGAAACTATCAATCTTTTCCATCTTTGGCATTCTAAATTATTGGTTTTTGTTTTGTTTTGTTTTTGCATTTCCCTAACAACTTATAAATTTGAACATCTTTTGTATGTTCACAGGACATTTGTGTTTTCTCCTTTGAGAATTGCCTATTAATATCCTTTGCTCTTATTAAAAATGACTTCATAATTTCTATATAACTCACTCATTTGCCCAGTAAACATTTATAGAGCTGTAGTGAGGGTCTGGGACTAAGCACAAATGGCAATTAAGATACAGATTGGGGGCACCTGGGTGGCTCAGTTAGTTAAGCCTCAGACTCTTGGTTTAGGGTCAGGTCACGATCTCAGGGTCCTGGGATCGAGCCCCATGTCAAGCCCTACATCAGGCTCCATGCTCAGTGGGGAGTCTACTTGAGGGTTCTTTCTCTCCCTCTCTCTCTCTGCCCCTCCCCCGTTCATGCTCTCCCTTTCTCAAATAAATTAATCTTAAAAAAAAAGATACAGACTTTTTCTTCAAGGAGCTTCCCATCTAGTACAGAGATTTAGTGATAAAGTGCTACAAACACTGCAAGAAATGTCTGTCTGAACAGATTGCAATGAGCCACCTTTGGAGACCCAAGAAGGATAGAAAACCTTAATCCAGCATGTTGATGCTTCTACTATTGGGTCTTGGATTGAGTAGGTATTGGCCAGGCATTTCCCAAAGCTTGGGATCTGTGCAAAAGAAAGGCAGTGCAAGTAGAAGAAACTGTATAAATCATGCGGATATGAACCGTGTAGAATAGTGCTCAGGAGTCATACCACTGAGATAGGAAATCAGGAGGAATTGTAGCTTCCTTAAGAGAATGAGGAAGAGAAAGTTGAAGTGCCTATAAAATATCCAGCTGGAGACATCCAGTGCATAGTTGAGTAAGTATGTCTGGAGTGCAGAAGAATGGTCTGTTAGAAATCCATTCTTGAGGGTCATCTACATATAGGTAGCAGTTTGTCATTTGTTATAGCAATTTTGAAGCTCCCCCAGCTCTCTGGGGTTTCTGGTTATGTGGGTCAGTTTGTTAGCAAACTAAATGGCTTTCAACTGCTCTTTTTTTTAAAGCTTTTGTCCTTACTTTATTGTATATATTTTTTTAATGTCTCTGGCCTTGCTTTAAGACTCATTCTTAAGGCTGTGAAGTACCTCCTATTATATTCCCTTTTCTGCCAACTTACTAAAAAGCGCTGTACATAGAGATTGGCTACTCCTCCCCCAAATTTGGGATTATGTATATATACTGATATCAGTATCTATTAATAAATCCAACAGGAGGGGTATGAGGAGCTGTCTTGGTAAAATCCTGAGATGTGGAAGTGTCTTTTTTTAAGTTTTTACTTAAATTCCAGTTAGTTTCCATACAGTGTTATATTAGTTTCAGGTGTACAACATAGTGATTCAACACTTCCATACATCACCCAGTGCTCATCACACGTGCACTCCCCCTCCTCTTTTTTTTTAAACAAGGGAGATTTTGTTTATTAATCAGCTTACAAAAAGTATAGTCTGGTCATCCTAGTTCTTCTTTCCTCTATTTGTCTTTTTTTAAATTTAATTTTTTTATGTTATGTCAGTCACCATACAATACATCATTAGTTTTTGATGTGGTGATCCACGGTTCGTTGTTTTCGTATAACACCCAGTGCTCCATGCAGTACGTGGAAAAATGAAGGGGGGGGCAGTTGGAAGGAGAGATGGACCATGAGAGACTATGGACTCTGAGACATGTGCCCTCCTTAATCCCCATCACCTGGGGGATTTAACCCATCCCCCCACCCACCTCCCTTCTGGTAACCACCAGTTTGTTCTCTATAGTTAAGAGTCTGTTTCTTCATTTGCCTCTCTCTCTTTTTTGCCCCCTTTGCTCATTTTTTGTTTGTTTATTTTGTTTCTTACAGTCCACATATGAGTGCAATCATATGGTATTTGTCTTTCTCTGACTGACTTATTTCACCTAGCATAATGCTCTCTAGCTCTATCCATGTTGTTGCAAATGGTAAGATTTCATCCCTTTTTATGGTTGGTATATATATATGCCACATCTTTATCATCAGTCAATGGACATTTGATCTGATTCCATAATTTGACTATTGTAGATAATGCTGCTATAAACACTGGGGTGCATATATCCCTTTGAGTTAGTATTTTTGCATTCTTTGGGTAAATACCCAGTAATGTGATTGCTGGATCTTAGGGTAGTTCTCTTTTTAACTTTTTGAGGAACCTCTATACTGTTTTCCAGAGTGGCTGCACCAGTTTGCATTCCCACCAACAATGCAAGAGGGTTCCCCTTTCTCCACATCCTCACCAACACCTGTTGTTGTTTCTTGTGTTGTTGACTTTAGATATTCTGACAGGTGTGAGGTGATATCTCATTCTGGTTTTGATTTGTATTTCCCTGATGATGAGTGATGTTGAGCATCTTTTCATGTGTCTGTTGGCCATCTGTATGTCTTCCTTGGAAAATTGTCTATTCATGACTTCTGCCCATTTTTAATTCAATTATTCATTTTTGGAGGGTTGAGTATTTTAAGGTCTTTATATATTTTGGATACTAAGGAGGTTATGTCTTTTAAGAAGTTCGTAATTTACATCCTGATTCTTGTGTGTTTTCCAAGATAGGTTAAGGGGTCAGATACTTGAGTTCTGGATCACTGAAACTTTGCTATGTTTATAGACTTAGACAAAATATCAGCATTTTTAATTGTCTTCATTTTACAAATAAGTTATTTAGGAATTGAATTTTTCAAGAAAATCATTTGAGCAAATGATTTACATTTTCATTTCAGACACACTTTAAGATGAATATTTAATAGCTCTACTTCTCTCATTTTAGCTTGAAGATCTTCTTTATCAAGCAGTTTATGATCTAGGACTAACAATGAAATGCAGATGGCATCCTCACTATTTAAAAGATGTCCATCACTGAATCCATAGTAAATTGAGTAATATCTTGTAATCAAATCAGTACCCCAAATTATTCTGATTTGTGAATTCTAATCTGATCTCACAATTTGTTTTTATTTGGCATTGCACTTTGTATTTCCCTTTACAGTGTCAAAATAAGATATGCATGTGGTTGCAAAGTCAAATAGACTGAAGAGTCTGCTGCTGCATCTTTCCAATCCACCAGTTTGCTCTTTAGATGCAACCCTTTAAAAATGTTTGTTTCTAGTTCCTTTGTGATGCCTCAACAATCTCTTAACTTGCTCACTAGTGCTCACTGCTCATTAGTGTTTGTGTTTTCATAACAGTTTTAGACAGTGTCTATTAACATCCTACTGATAGATGAAGGTTTATCTCATATATATCTCCTTACTTCACCTTCCCTTTTTCCTTACCTCCCCATCCTTTGTCACTATTTACACTTCTACTGGATGTCTCTGCAATTGTAAACAACTTATTAAATCTCTACTTCCTAGCCCAACAAGTATCTGGCCCACAGCCAGTATCTCTTGTCCTCCACTAGAAAAGGTCAAGACAGCAATACACCACTTTTCTATCCATCTCTTCAACTCCAATCCATCTCCTTATTTCATATCTTTTATGTTATAAAGATGGATATAACCTTTACATTCTTTCTTGTAATACAGTTAAGTCCCTGATTTGTCTATGGGTTAATTTTTGTAATTGAAAGTTCAATGAACAATTTAAAATTTACAATATTACCAATATGTAAATTTTGTTTCCTGCAGAGCCAAGTTGTGTGATTGGATTATATGTTTTCTACAGATCCGATGTCATGAGTACTGTGCCATTCAAAGGAAACATTCCTATAGTCAGGTTCAAATGGATTCTCCTTTCTCTGTTCCATCACATTATTTACCATATTCCCAATCTTATCAAGACTCTCATTCTATCTAATCAATTAAATCTCCTTCTCTCCCTAAGTCTGGATTGGGAAACCTTGGCCCCTTGCTCACATCTGGACTAGTTACTCTTTATGTCTCAGTAAAACTACGATTTAGGGATTATATACCATTGATCTTCTGGTTTGGCACTTCTATCTCCTAAAGCCTATCTTGTCTTTTTCATGGTTTAGTTGGAACACTTCTTTAGATAACTTTTTTTTTTTTATTTTTTTATTGTTATGTTAATCACCATATATTACATCATTAGTTTTTGGTGCAGTGTTCCATGATTCATTGTTTGTTCATAACACCCAGTGCTCCATGCAGAATGTGCCCTCTTTAATACCCATCACCAGGCTAACCCATCCCCCTACCCTCCTCCCCTCTAGAACCCTCAGTTTGTTTTTCAGAGTCCATCATCTCTCATGGTTCCTCTCCCCCTCTGACTTACTCCCCTTCATTCTTCCTCTCCTGTTATCTTCTTCTTTTTCTTTAGATAACTTTAAAAAATTGCTGAGCATCATAAAAACAGATACACAGACCAATGGGATAGAAGAGAGAGCCCCAAACAAACCCTCGCATACATGGTCAAATGATTTTTAACAAGGGGGTCAAGATCATTCAATGGAAAAAAGGATAGTCTTCTTAACCAGTAGTGCTAGGAAAACTGGATATTACATGCTAATAATGAAGTTGGACCCTTATCTTACATCACATGCAAAAATTAACGGATCAAAATGAATCAAAGATCTAAACATAAGAGCTAAAACTATTAAATTCTTAGAAGTAAACATAGAAGGAAAGCTTCATCACTTTGAACTTGGAAAGACACCAAAAACATAGGCAATAAAAATAGATAGAAGTCATCAAAATCAAAAGCTTTAGAATATCAAAGGGCCCTATCTACAGATTGAAAAGGCAACCCGCAGAATGGGAGAAAATATTTACAAATCATCTGATAAGGTATTAATATCCAGAATATATAAAGAACTCCTACAACTCATCAACAAAACAAACCAATTAAAAAATAGGCAAAGAAAAAAGTTTTGTCTATAAAACCAAAGAGTTAAAATAAAACCTTACATTTCAAATGGGAAAAAAAATAGGCAAAGAACTTGAATAGGCAGTTCTTCAAAGAAAATACACAAATGCTTGATAAACAGAGGAAAAATGCTCAACATCACTAAGCATTAAGGAAATGAAAATCAAAACCACAATGTGATACTACTTCATACCTTAGGATGGCTATTATAAACAAACAAACCCCAAAATAAAAGGTGTTGGTGAGGATGTGGAGAAATTGGAATGCTGTGTGTTGCTGGTGGGAATGTAAAATAGTGCTGCTGTGGAAAACAGTATGGCAGTTCCTTAAAAAAATTAAACATATACCAGAAATTCCACTTCTGGGTATTATCCAAAAGAATTTAAATCGGAGACTCAAACAGATATTTGTACACCAATGTTCATAGCAGTATTATTCACAATAGCCAAAAGGTAGAAATAATCCAAACTTCCATTGACAGATGAATGGATAAACCAAATGTGATATATACATGCAATGGAACATCATTCAGCCATTAAAAGGGATGACATTTTTGATACATGCTACAACAGGGATGGACCTTGAAAACAAATGACATAAACCAAACACAAAGGTCAAATATTGTATGATTCCTCTATGAGGTACCTAGAATAGTCAAATTCATAAAGGTAAAAGTTGAATAGTAGTTACCAGGGTCTGAGGGAAGGGAGAAATGAGTCTTTGTTGCTTAATGTCTATAGAGTTTCAGTTGGGGATGATGAAAAAGTTCTGGAGATGAATAATAGTGATAGGTGTACAACAACTGAATGTACTTAATGCCACTTAATTATACACTTAAAAATTGTTAAAATCATAAATTGTATATTATGTCTATTTTACCACAATAGACAATTACAATTATATGGAAAAAATAAAGTAAGCTACTTAGAATATTTTAAAATAATAAATGAAAAGAAAACATTTGATTTCTTGGAAGTCTAAAAATCCCTTTAATTTTCCCTCAGATTTTATTGATAGTTTAGCCAAGTATACAATTCTAGGTTTAAAATAGTTTGATTCAGAAATCTGAAGACTTTTTGCCAGTAAGAAGTCTAATGACAACCTGATTCTTGTTCCAGTTCTCTCAAAAGTTCCTAGAAATTTAGCGTGTGATCTTAAAATAAGACATACCTATTGAAGACCTAAGAAATTCAATGGCCTTTCCCCTTATGTTTTAAATTACAGATAAAGCTTCAAACATAAGTTATAGGCATCTGATCTGTTAAAAACAAAGATTGTTTATGGTATTTAAAAATAACTCAATCTCACAAACTTCAGAGTTCTGCAACTAAGTAACCATGCATATCAAATTATTAAGAAAAGATTTTCCATATGTATTCCAACAAGGAGTTCGAATCCTATATGGGTACTTGTTTCTTTTTATGCTTATGTTACAATTTAGAAATAGTGAAGTCCCACTGCTTCATCAAGCACTATAGATCCTAATATATAAAAAATAGCATGAAACACCATGAAACTAATCATTGACTGAAAAGACAACAGCACTGTTGGGGCTGATTTTATCAAGGGAAACTGTGCAATATCTTTTGATACTGGAAATTTAATTAAAAGAAATATGTATTTTGATTTTTCATTTTTTTTTTTACCTTACATGGGAAGACTGTCAAGCGTGAAGGTTTAAATACAAACCAGAGATAATTAAACTATATAATCAAAGCTAGACTTTTGAGTAAATTTTTTTCATACCCTTATGCTCTGAGTTCATTTTCAGTAAAAGGAAGGCTAGTGATATTAACTTAGCCGAGTTGTGCTCTGAGTATCCTGTATACATAATAGACATTCCAATCCAGACATTTATAAGCTTATTTATTTACATAATACTGCTTTTGTATTACTTACTGTTACCAAAGAAACATAATCTTCTTTTCTGCAACCAGAAAGTCAATGATGAATGCCCCTAAATGATACCAAGCAACAAAAACAATATTACTGATCATTACTCGTTCCTTAATTCTGTTTACAATTTGTGGGTATTTTCAGATTGTTGATTTCTGAATTTGAATTTAATTATCTTTGCTCCATAAAGCCATACAAGGTTTGGGGCTAAATTACCTTTGCATCTCACACCCCAGCAGCACAGCAAGTAAGGTATGTTCCCATACCTGAATACAGAAACACAGCAAGGCCTCCACATGGGGGCTTCCTCACTACCATTCCCTTGTTGGTCCTTAGGGCTCCAAGCACAATGCATGCTTTTGTTCTGCAACAGTCTATTGAATTTCCTGCCTACTGGATTTAGTTTCACTTGATGTAATGCTATTACTTTTTTCCAGTGGCCAATGTTGTCTTACACATTTAGTAAACAGTCAAATTACATTATTTTGTTTTATGGAATTTCCACCTGCTTTCAAAATCTGGCAGCACTGAGACCAGAGAAAGAAAAAGGGACAATAGCAGTTAAATGCACCCATCTTAGAGGGTTCACTGCATTTTGTACTGTTATTTTCTTTGTACCTACAACCTTCTTGGAAATGGGAATTCACCCCACCATTACTTAGTTGTGAAACTCTCATCCCACCATAAACATAGACCTGCATCTTATTTTTTGTGTGTGTGGAGACTTATAAACTATATAGAATATCTCACCAAATCTAAAGAATACTGTAATTTAAGAAATAGGACACATATGTCACTTTTAACATTTTGTATTCATGTGGTATTTCATCTTATGAATTATATTTTATATATTTAATCACATTTGATCTTCAAAGAAATCCCATGAGAAGAAAATTATTAGTCTTATTTTACAGGTGAGAAAACAGAAGCTCAAAGTGGTAAAAGGATTTGCCTAAGGTCACATAGCTATTGACTGTCAAAGCCAGGAAGTTAGCCCAGCCTTCTGAAACCAAGCACATGCTTTTGCAAATATCTAGCACTTACTCTTCTTCCCTGAGGTTCTTACCCACATATTACAAGAGGAGCAAGTTAAAAAGAAAGCAACAGTTCACAGGACTCTCAGGTCAAGTGTTTCAGCACGTCATATTTCAGATTAAGTGAGGAAAACAGCCCAGAGGCTGACAATCCCCACCTTCCTCAGGCTTGCACCAACCTACATTGTCAATCTTATTACTCTCTATCATGTTGCATGCACTTTTGGTCTAGCAACTTCTTTCCTAAGAAATGTTAAAAATGTAAATTGTTACAAAAATTTTGTTACCAGTTAATTTTGACTAAGTCCCCAATGTGAGTAAGCTACTTAGAGGACACAAAGAGAAAAAGAACTTATATTTACTGAGAGTAACTTACATTACATCTGTGGTTGATATCTTTACAGGTATTATCTTAATTAACCTTTAATACAACATTTCAAGATAGTTATATTCTCTTCCTTTTTGCCAACAAGAAACCAGAAGTTTAGAGAAGCTAAGTAACTTCCCCATTCTCATGATAATGTCCTCAGTTTGTTTTGAACTTCATAGATTATTGTAATTTCAAAGCTAGTAATTTTTAATTTTTTCTTTTCCAAATTTCTCTTAAGTTGCTTATGATCTAATTATAGAGAAACAGATGTCCTTTGTAACTCTATTTGAAAAGTAATTGTACAATAGCATTTAATACACTTATTACCTTAGAAATCCAATATAATATATGATAGATGACTGTATGTCTATTCTAAATGCTACCATTTTCTAGGAAAAAAGAGTAGCAGATAATGTGGTATAGTCAGGAGAGAACAAAAGCTCTTCTGCCTACAATAGTTAAGAAAGTTACTTCAGAGAGTACGTGGGATTTAAGTGAGGTTTTTCCAGAATTCTCATTGATGGAGAAGGAAGGAGAGGGTATTTCAAGATAAGAACATGATGTGGTTGGAAGAGTGAACTGGGCAAGGCCGAATCTCTGAGGGAAAGTGACTATAGGAATGAATGTGGGGAATGAGGGTGGAAACAAGAGGTAGAGTCAAATCATGGAAAGGTTTGAACGTTAGGCTAAGGGGCTGGACATTTATTTCATAGGCAGCAGGGAAAGATTTTTGACCCCAGGTTGATAGTAGTGTTTGGGGAAGGTGAGAGTGGGAAAGTGTTCATACTGGAGGAAACTGTGGAAATGGAGCAGAGTATGAGGCCGTGTGTGTGTGTGTGTGTGCGTGCGTGCGCGCGCGCGCGCGCACTTTCAAGACTGGGTTAGAAGCCATTATGAAAGAAAATTCACAGTACTTGTTTAAGTAGCTGAAAGTGAGAGGGAGCAAGCCATGAGTTAAAGTATGGCTGCCAAATCTTTGATGCAGACAATGGAAAGAAGAGTGGTCAGGCATGGTGATCGGGGGTAGAACTATCTCAGATGAATTAATTTGAGGTAATGGCAGAATATCCAAATGAGAAAATCCAATACACAGTTGGAAATGTAACACTAATTGCAATGATAAAGGATTAGAAAATGTGGCTTGAGGAGTCATCTGCATATGGATGAAGTCTTAGGGACAGCACTGGTCAGGGCCAGAGGAAAAGGTGGAAGCATCAGGAAGGAGACTAAAGTCAACTTCGATTCTGGCTTTCCTAATTTCATCATTTCCATGCAACTTTCTAAGGGGTAACCCCACTTGTGATGGAAATTATTACACATTTTTAGCCACTAAAACTGTTCCTTTAGCTGTGACGGATATAAAATTGTTCATAAAGTGCGATAGTGTGAGGGAAAGAAGGAAGGGATATCCAATAGGAATGCTGAAAACTTTGTGAAATCCACATATTTCTTAAGGAAAAAATGAGTGACTTTGTACAGAAATCATTTACTCTGAGATAGTCAAGTAAGTTTTCATTTAGACAGGAGATTTATTAGAATTTTAATTCTCTAAATCATAAATAATTTTGGGACATAGCAATGGAACAGCCAGTCCAAATATTTAACAAAGTCAATGTTTATTACTTGATATACTACATATTTTCAACATAAAATGGGTCCCCAAGGTATATAATGTGCCTTATTATTTAAATGATCAAAGAGGGGCACCTGGGTAGCCCAGTCCGTGAAGCATCTGACTCTTGACTTCACTTCAGGTCATGATCTCAGGGTTGGGCTACCTAGATGTTGGGCATGGAGCCTGCTTGAGATTCTCTCTCTCCCTCTTCCTCTGCCCATCCCCACCCTCTCTTACAGAAATTAAAAAAAAAAATTGATCAAAGAAAGTATCACAGTTCTTAGGTGCCCTTTGCCTTGGTGAGTTTTATTAGGAAAAAATCTCTAATGTACTTTTTTTTTTTCCTTAAGAGTGTGAGAAAAGTTGCTCTTGATCATGAACAAGTTACATTCTTTAAGTCTAAGTATCTTTTTTGTTTTGTTTCACTTTTTTTGTTTTAAAGAGGGGCTTGCTAAATACTTTGAGAAACTTCCCTATCTTGTAAAATGGTATTTTAAAAATAGTGTTTAACCTCATTCTTTGATGATATTTATCTTAAGTCCCTGATTATTATCTCAACGTTACCTCCAGTTCTACTTCTGTGATCATTTTTTATTTTTTTATTTTTTATTTTTTTTTTTTTTTAAATTTTATTATGTTAATCACCATACATTACATCATTAGTTTTTCATGTAGTGTTCCATGATTCATTGTGCATAACACCCAGTGCTCCACACAGAATGTGCCCAAAAGAGGGTTCTTATACCTTCTGTGATCATTTTTTAGACACGAGATTTCTCTATCTCTGTTTCCTTATCGTTTCACTCTAGTAGTACAATTTAAATGTTCCTCTTCCTATTTTCCTCTGTAATCATTTGTGTTACTCTTTTCCAAATTCCCTCATCTGGCCACATTCTTCTGGTAATAAAGTGTACAGAATGGACTGTAATTTTCCAGGTCAAATCTTAACAGAGTCATTTAAATGTCAACAGCCACATTTATCAAATGGGGACGCCAGGAGTTCTTCATAGTTCTGTGAGCCAAACCGTAATATTGTCTACGGGCACTCAAGTCTCATGCTTCAGGGAGTAAACTGGAGATTTGTAAAGAGACAGCAAAGTGCGTCTTCCTTCCCCGGAATTCACATTTCAGCTAATTCAATTTATCCACTTTTTTAAGTGTGTGTGTGTGTATGTGTGTTAATCTCTAGTTCTACAATTATTGGTAATTGCCACAGGCAACATAGAGAATTACATAAGCCAATAACCTTACTGTATAACTGTATTGAAAGTCTTGTGCCCGGTAATAAGCTCTCTTGAGCTTGTCATTCTTAATAGGTAAATTTCATTTTTAAAAAATTATTTTCTTTTATTTATTTATTTTTAAAGATTTTATTTATTTATTTGACAGAGAGAGACAGCAAGAGAGGGAACACAAGCAGGGGGAATGGGAGAGGGAGAAGCAGGCTCCCCGCGGAGCAGGGAGCCCGATGCGGGGCTTGATCCCAGGACCCTGGGATCATGACCTAAACCGAAGGCAGACACTTAATGACTGAGCCACCCAGGTGCCCTGGCAAATTTCATTTTATGTATTAGATAGAAACATGCTCTTTTCAATTATTTCATAATATCCTATAGGGTGCCCTTCAAAATTTCAAAATGAACTTTGTGCAAAAGGATGAACTTTCAAGCTTTCTCCTGGGACTATAAGAATTAGAAATGTTTTAAATTAATGAAATCTGTAATAGAGAATATGATGAGCCTTGCATTAGATTTCTTTTGTGTCACTTGTTATCAAAGGCAGTTGTCACAATGATTGCATTTGGTAATTTCAAAACAGTCTAAGAGAAGGCCACACTCCTCTTTGTGTGTACTCTAACTAGCTAATTCCACCGGGTACCAGTGATGCACACCCACAGCTAATATCAGGGACTAGTTTTGGAGGGAAACACAAGTAGTGAAAGAGGGATCAAGAGAGATTCTCTATTGCAGGTGAGATTTTTATCCCCCTACTCCAATTAGCATGAACCACAGAAGACATTGGTTTCGGTTTTTGTCGCTGTCCTCAGGAGAGGTTAGTTTTCTGTTGCCCTCGCTTCCTTATGTGGGGAAAGGAATATGATGGGATGAGTCACCGCTAACTTAAAAGCTCATGAAGATTTACTTCCTTAATGATGCCAACATGTCTGTCAAAGCAGTGCCATGTGAACTGATCAACAGCTAGGACGGTGCGGGGACTTATCTGATAGCAGGAGCAGAAAGTCCAATTAAATTGCTTTTGTGCCCATTAGACTGACTTAACAGGCTGAATTTCTGTGTTTGAATTCCCGTCTTTTCTCCCATGTGTGATCATTGCTGTGAGCAATGTGATTAGCTAGGTCAAATATGAAATATGACAAATTCTAAAACCTACTTGGGTCTGGTTTAGTTATGCGTAGAGTAGAAGTGGTGGCTGGGGGTGTAAGAAGTAGTCATTTCAAAATTTTTGTTTCTATATTTTAAATTCCAGGCAAAATCACTTGTTCTTGTGTTCAAAAACATACCGTGTTTGTTGAAACAAGTCTTCATTTTTTTTAAAGATTTATTTGTTTATTTATTTGAAAGAGAGAGAATGAGGGAGAGAGAGAGAGAAAGAAAGAGCACATGAGGGGGGGAGGGTCAGCGGGAGAAGCGGACTCCCTGCTGAGCAGGGAGCCCGATGCGGGACTCCATCCCGGGGACTCCAGGATCATGACCTGAGCCGAAGGCAGTCGCTCAACCAACTGAGACACCCAGGCGCCCCAGTCTTCATTTTTTTTATTGAAAAGTATTAGATTAATAATAGAACCAAACACATAAAACACACATTGACAATTTTAACTTCAAATAATATATGTGGCATAATAATATATATTATATGAAGTAAAATAATGAATATGTGTCATAATTAGCATATATGTTCAATTCCATAAACTGACAATTTGCTGGCAGTTAAGCAACCTGAAGGTTAGAGTTATTGAAAAAAACATCGTTTTTCCATTTCTGTAATATATTTTAATGAAAATGTGCTTATATTTAAGTTTGTATTCCTTCTCAGAGGTGTCTATCAATTTTCACTAGTTATATCTATTCATTTTTAATACTTAATGCTTTTCAATAATTACTATGTTAAATTCTTGATATAATTTTAGTGAATATACAATGTTAGGGTGCTTTTAAAAAGCTCTGCTTTTACATTTATTACCACAATATATTTTATTTGGAACAAAACATTAAAGCATGGCCTTGATTAGTAGTGAGACATGATACTTTTAAGGCTACAGATCCTAGTAATGACTAATATTTCTGCTTGATATGGCAAAGAACGTTTTAAAGGTTCAAGAGTGCCAGTTACTGGGAAGACCAAGAAATATGGCAGCATACTTTTTTGTCATTCGGAGAAATCATGGCCCTATTGGAAGTATGTCTCTGTTGAATGTACTGTCAGCTCAGATTTTATTCTCAGAAGGGAACAAAGGCACTGCTAGAATATCCACCACAATTTAAACCCGATCGCTTTGTTGAGTCCTAGATCTACACAGAAATTTTTTCAGAAAAGACTGTGGGTAACTAATTTAATTTTGCTTGTTGTGGTTGTGATCTTGGCTTCTGACAGACAAGGTCCTTGCCTGGCCATGAGAGACATCTTACGTCATTATATCCACTTTTTGCTTATAATGATGTGAAGTCTGGGGCTGAGAATAATGCCCTAGTATTTGCAAAGAGGGCTCTTTTCACTTGTGACTGGTTGTACTTCCTCTACTATTGGAGATTATTCCATTTCCTACTTACCCAAAACCCAGATTACTCTAAGAGCCCCAGAAGCTTTCTGATCTACCACACTGGTGGTATGTTCACAATATGGAGCTGTTTAGTCCTTTTGGGTGGAGAGTGATTCACAGAGGTACCTTCCTCTGTAAGCCTGAAAGCCTTTATCCTAGTCCACGGCGACATGCCTCATCCCAAATGAATCCAGCCTTGTCAGGTCAAATCTCCGACAAACGTCATGCAGACAACTAGTGAGTGGTGTGGGTGGGGCAGCATCAGTCTACCTATTGGGGAAACAAAAGGTGTATGTCCTACCTCCATCCCCCGCTTAGGACCAGGAACACATTCTTTTCTTCTCTTTCCTTTTCTTTTCTTTAGGTAGATGGTGTTTGGCAGCTCCCACATTTATCTTAACCAGATTTCCATCCTGAAAGTTAAAAATAATATTTTATACGATTTTCCCACTTGAGCTTGAGACAATCTAGTGAAAGAGGCAGAAAGGTAGTATCAATGTGGGGTGAGGTAGCGGGAACATAGTCTAAAATTTTAAGGTCACACTGCCTCAGTCAAATTCCAGTTCTGACAGTGTGATCTTAGGCAAATAATTTAAAAATTCTCTCTAGTTCACTTACTTCCTTTTTTAAATAGAATAATAAGGATCGGCCCTACCACAAAGAACTATTATAAGGAGTCAATTAGCATATACCTGTAAAGAATTTAGCCCCGTGCCTGCCATGTAGTAAATGTCTCGGTAAAATTTACCTATTTTTAGCACACAGCACAAATACATAACAGACATAGGACTAAGATCTAACTAGGAATCCAATCCTTGTTTCATTGTGTCCCAGAATAACAGTTAGCTTTCAGATCTTAAGTAGTATATTTTTGAAATTTGCAGTTCACTGGCCTCAAAACCCCTCATCCTAAGCCTCTCAGATTCCTATGAAGAAACGAAGTTCTAGACTCATACTGTCTGGAAGTATCACTAAGGATGGATGCAAACACAGTACTTACATTCATGCTACTTACTACATGGCAGGAAAATGTTGTGTTTAAGCATCTGGCATCTTTCAAAAAGTTCATGCTGAGTATAAGAACTGTTAAAAAAATACAAATTCAGTCAGTCTAGAGCTTATCTCTCACTTTAAATCTTCAAAGGACAGCCAAATCTGTCTCAACTAAATTCAAAAGAATCAATGAGATAGTACTTATCTCCTTAATGAAGAACACACAGACAGCTCATTTATTTTTCAAGCCTTCACTGCAATGTGCAAGTGTAGGATTTCAGTGGCTGCTAGGATTCTGAGACTTGCTCTAAACCAACCCAGCTTTCCTACATTTTCCTTCAGAAGGGCAGAAGAAAGCATATTAGGTCTCAGAATGTGGTAAATTCCAATTATTCTTCAGTGGTTGCTTTCTTGTATGATGATAAGCACCACAGTAGTATTAGCCCCTATTTTTAAAAAGTGTAGTTTCAATCTATGTATATATTTGGTTTGATTAAAATGTAGTATCCTCATGGGGCTGATGTTTAAATAAGATTAATATTCATCTATCTTTTGGTATAATCAGGTTATACCAAATAAAACAAAACCTGTATCTCAAACTCTTAGAGATAATTTCTTTAACTTGTTCATGTATATCCTTCCAGAATACACACACACATACACACACACACACATTTACATAAATGTTTGTAAATTTTCCCCTTTAATGGGCTTTGCATCATTTTTAAATATTGTTCTTTTAGAACTTGTTTTTGTTTGGTTTTACTCAGTATGTCATACACTTCTTTCAGCTGGACCTTATAAAAAAACTTAAGTCCAACTTTAATTCTTCAGTCTCCAAAACCATAAATTCTTATCCTTATGCTTTTAACATTTTTAAAATATGTTCATCCTCAAGCCTTTATTACTTTAGTCTAATCTATACAGGCTCGCTCTGCAAGTCAATTCGCCAGTGAAATTCCAACTTGAAACATTAAAGTGTAGTCAGTAATGATGTTATTCAGGTTAGGTTAAATATTTTCAAATGCTTTATTCAATAAAAAAAACCAAAACCTATTATGCTTGATATTTTTTTGTGTATATAAATACACCAGCATTATGATGGATGAGGAAATACTTCATCTAAATTTTATCTGCTGATGTGCATAAGACTATTGCAAGTTAAACTTACATTATTTATTTTACCAAGCATTATGAGGGAAGCATTTTGACATACGAAACATTTATCTCCTTCCTTATTAATATAATTCTATCAAAACTCAAGGTGAATCTGAGAAATTGAAATACAAAAGAAATGTTTCCATAAATACCAATAAATGTAAAAGAAAAATAAATGGCTTAAGGGGCAATGTGAAAACATGTCTGACTTTTCAGCTAGTTCATTTTCATTTTTGCTTTGGAGAACAACTGAAAAAATACAAAACTGTATATACTAAGGCAGTAGAACCACGTGGTGATAATCAACACAAGAGTTGTAGCCCTTACAGAATTCAAGCTATGCCTATGGAGAACTCAGCTATTCCAAACAGTTTGTACACTAGGGGTTATTCTCCATAACCTATTTGGGTCATGAGTAATTTATTAAGCAGAATTAGATTTTATTTCCAAAGACCATTTTTTCCATAGCATTGCATACTTGTAGACACAATTCAGGGATGATGGATACACTACTCCTAGCACCCTACTTCCACAAAATGGAGACAACAGCAATGTCTTTTAGCCCATAGATAATTTGATCTCTTGACAAATGATCACTTAGTAGGAAAATGGATTTGGATTTCTAAACTCTAATGGAAATTTAAAGTAAAAAAAATTTAACGAATTATTAAATTCTTCCTACAGTGACCAGTCATGTTGATGTAAGGCTACTAGGTAAGGGGATTTTCACCACCTCTAAAACTTATGAAAGATTACACCACTTAACTTTAGGCACACCTCAAGTGAATCTTAAGTGGTTTTTGTGAACTTAAAATATTTTATAAATTCTATTCATTTAACGAAGAGTGCCTGAGAGAAGTTGCAAAATAAATGTTTGGTGGATAAATAGGTGTCTCTTACATATGTGGCTTTGGGTTAAATGTAAGGAATGCAAACAAAGTGATATGGAATCTACCCTGGAGAAACTTACTTAAACAGTAAGAAGACCTGTACAGGGGGAGGAAGTCGGAAGGTGGTATGTCTTTAAAAAGATAGCTCCAACCATGTGCTATAAATCAAAGGGGAAGAGTTGGAAGAGACAAGAGTTTGAAGTGCGATCTGAAGTGCTGGAATGATTTTGGATTTGAGAAGGGGAGAGGGGCGTCCTAGAAAGAGAGATTTCCACATGCAAGGGCACAGGTGTACAGACACTGGGAGGGAATGGGGAACTAGGGAACCTTTGTGATCAGGGAAATGAGATGGTCAGGATTGTGCTTGGGGAAGACCAATCTGCAGAAAGCACGGGAAATGTACTGGAAGGTGGAAAGACCATAGGCGCAGGAGCAGATATCCTGCAGGTCCCTGGAAATGTGCCGCTGAAGCTTGGAAACAGGTCAGGGTTGGTGTTAAAGGTGTAGGAATCTGGAAGTCCTCTTTCTCTTCCTAGTAGTCATACTTGAGAAGCCTCAAGAAGAGCAAAGGACCAGGACAGGTCCTGGGCGGAGGGTGATGGCATGTGAAGGGCCAACTTCTATACCAAACATCCTGCCCAACATCTGGCACCTCGAAAAAAACAAACCACCTGCACAAGATAAGGCCTCTGGAGGGGCGGGAAATCAAGGTGTAGCGATCCCTAGATGATAGTGCTTCCCAGTACACCGCAGGGCCACTAAAACCGAAACATGGACTAAATGAGATCTATTTAAAACTGAGTGCATTTTGACTCTCTTCAATAGCCCTCTTTCTTCGACCAAAGAAACTCAGAAGGGAGTCCCAGCTTTGAATATACAATAATGGCCTACACGCTTTTTTATAGGGTGTTTTAAGCTACTTTGTTTTCCTAAAATCCCCTCTAACTGTGCCCGTTAAGAGCACACGGGTCAGGGAACCGGAGAGCCCAGTGATGTTATTATTCAAGTTCATCCTGTCTTTACCGCACCAGAAGGTAAGGAAAGGTCTGGGTGTCCACCAGGCGGCCTCGCCGAGGAGGAACTTGGCACAAATTCTCCAGATCTCAGGGAGAGCGGGCAAAAGAAAGCAAGCCAGAGTACGAATAGCGCCCCCGTGGAAAGCGAGACTTAAGGCTGCCACCAACCCACCCGGCTTCTCCCTCAAACCCAGGAAAGAGGGATTACGGGGGCTGGCTACGGCCCCTGAACGGAGCTGGAGGTGCTGGGAGGAAAGTCAGATCCCATCTGTGCTCCCGGTCAGCCCTGCACTCCTCCGGGAAAATACTCCGGGCCCTATCACTCAGGAGCGATCTCTCCTCACCCCAGGTCCCCGGGGTCGAGTAGCGGGCCCCGGGTCAGGGTGGCGTCAGGGCGGGCGTGGGGAGAGCCCAGCATCTGGAAGCACAAGGGCCCAGGGAATCCCGCGAAGCCACCACAGCGCTCGTCGGCGGGGCACCCCGGGCTTTCCCCGCCGCCGGCTGCGCGGCGACCGCCGAATGCGGACCCTCCTGCCGCAGAGCGGGAGCCACAGAGGGAAGCAGGTGGGTGTGGAGCCGGGCCCGGGGCCCCAGGGAGCGGCGGGCGCGCCCGAGGAGAGGGAGGTGCCAGCCGAGGTGTGGGCGGTGCCCGCCCGCTCGCCCGCGCCCCGGCCGCGCCCTGGGCTCGGGGTAGCTGTCCCAGGCCGGGCGCACACCTCCCGCCCCGCGAGGCCGAGCCGGGCCGTACCCGGAGGTGCCCAGCCGGCCGCCCAGGCCCGCCACGCGGGCCCGCCGCGCACCTCGAGAGCCGCGAGCGCCCGGCGGGAGGGGGAGGGGGAGGAGTAGGAGGAGAAGGAGGAGGAGGCGGAGGCGGCGGCGGCGGCGGCGGCCCCTACAGCCCGCGGGTGCGCGGAGCGCGGGAGGAGGCGGAGCGCGAGGCGGGGTGGCCGCGGGCGGGTGTGCGCGCCGGAGCGGCGCCCCCGAGCGCCCTGCCTCGCCTCCCGCGTCCAGCCTCTCCCGGGCTCAGCCACAGACACACACCCACCAAGCACCCACCACCCTCCGCCCCCGCCGAGCGCCGCCACCTCTCCGCCGGCAGCCCGAGCGAGCGGCAACTCTCCGGCCCGCACGGCTCGCCTTCCCGGCTCCTTCCGCGCGGCGAGCTCAGCCCCACTCGATTTTTCCTTTTCTATCCAGCCCTCTCCTGTCTGGGCGGCGGCGGCGGCGGCGGCGGCGGCAGGGTGATGGGGGCCCGCGTGGGGAAGGGGGCGAAGATCGATG
This sequence comes from Zalophus californianus, assembly GCF_009762305.2. Lineage (NCBI taxonomy): Eukaryota > Metazoa > Chordata > Mammalia > Carnivora > Otariidae > Zalophus > Zalophus californianus. The sequence continues at coordinate 131,436,548 of NC_045598.1, forward strand.
AAGATTATTGTTCTTTTTAAGGATACCTTAGCTTCCTCCCGCCGCCTCTCCTTTGAGCTTTCCTGCTAGAGACCGTGAACAGAGTCAGGGATGTGAGGAGAGGGGGGGAAAACGCCAGGAGCTCCAGCCAGCCGGGGAGACCCTCCTCTCCGTGGAGGGGAGGGGGATTTTCCAGCGACAGATCACTGGCGAAGGGGACCGTCGCAGGGAGAGGAGCCCCGGAGGGAGCGGGGAATCCCACAACCCTCTGTGGCGCCCGAGCCCGTGCCGCCTGCTGAGCGGGGTCTGTGGGAGCTAGGTAAGTGAAGGGGCATTGCTGCTCCCCGAAGGGGTCTTCCTTTAAGAATGAATCATCGCGGGCAGCGTAGCCAGACTTGAGTTGCTAAAGGAATTGGAAACTGCCATATGGCGCCGAGTGGACTTACACACACAAAGCTGAAGCTGACTTAGCCCTGAGAGGTTTTTAATGCAAGGCTCCGTCCCCGTGGGGAAGGCACTCCAGTGTTAGCCCCTGAAAAGGTTCTGAGCAGTCTGCCTGGGAAGGGATGGGGAATGTTATTTCTGGGAGATGAGCTCCTGTTGCCTTCTGTTCATTTGTTGGTAAATGCCACACTCACATGCACACACTTGTGGGACCGGATTTAGGGAGTGTGATGTCTCTGATGTATGAACAGTGCTCAGAGCACAGAGACATGCATGCATCTTATCCTTCGGGCGGTGCGCGTTCTCCGTTCTGTAGCAAGGTTCCCGAGAGGGAGAACGAGTCTCTAAGGAAAGAGCTTCATGGCTGTTTCCAACACACTCTGCTAGAGGACTTGAGAATACAGTTGCCCTCAATGGCACCAAAAGACACCGACCATTTCTCTCATCGTTTGCTTCCAATGCTAAATGACTGTTTTCAAAATAGTATGCTGCCATCCATTTTCTCGAATTCTAAGCATTTTTGTGTGTTCATTCATAAAAATTGTCAGTGTGCAATATGCACAAACATGGCATTTATACATCATTTATGACTGCACAAGTGATAGAATCATAGATACAAGATTACACTGAAAAATTTAGGATGCACAGATGTACACTGGGTTTATTTCATGCAGGTTCAACAGTCCTTCTAATCAAGTTATGCAATAATGTCAATATTTTAAATAGCTTTTCACATTTCTGTTTTTGCACTGGTTGTTGGCTTTTGTTGGGATTTGATTTTTTACGCTCAGCGAAAAAGAGAAGTAGGAATTTGTTATTGTTTCTAAATGTGTGGCATTGTGTGGGACAATGGTCTCTTGGTATGTTTATCAATAAACATCAATTGAGATATTACATTTCAGAAGACAAGAGAAAGGTAAATTCTGGTCAAAAATCTAAAGGCCACCTTGTCAATACTGCATAACTTCCAGGAAAGATTTTCACAAAAAAGAGGGTAACATTAAAAAAATATATGTATATATGTATTGAAGTTTTACTTTATTTCACTCTTTAGAGAGAGAGAGTGTTGTGTGTAGGTGAATAAATATAAAGTTGTCCAAAGCTTACTTGTAAGACATGAATTAGATCGATAGACATCTAAACTAAAGATTTTTGATTCTTAAATTAACCAAAACTTAAACAGTTGAGTAATCTGGCCCATTATGTATGTGTATGTGCGTTTAATTGCTGCTAGGGGTGGTGTTTTTAATGTAGGGCATAAATAATGTGCTTGCTTCCTTGTGTGGCTGGGTAGAGTTTCTGAGGGTACTGTGTATAAATAACTTTTTTTCTCCACTGAATAAAAAGTATCCTCTTCACCTAAAAGGATGAATATGCCTCCACAAAGTAAATACTATAATCCCCTCCCTCTTGCTGTCAGGTTCAGACCAGTTGTTTACCATGAATAGAATTCCGTCTAATGCACTCTTTTTCCTTTTCTGGCACAGCACAGACTCTTGGAGAAAGGAGTGAATCAGTTGGCAGTTCTCTTTGCTTTCTTCCCCCTTTTAACCTTCACCATTCCTTCTCCAGGGTAGTGCTTCCAAATCTCCCTCATACACAAACACACACACACCGACTCCAAAAAATAACTCCATTGCCTGCCACTTTGAGAATCTTAGCGTCTGTCTTTTCTTTTTTCTCTGATGTTTTTCTAAGTAGAATCAATCCATGTGTCACTTTAAACTATTTCCAATTTCACTTTTCTCCAAATCCCACAGTTGAACTTTCCAGGCATACATGTTTACTGAATACTCAGGTGGGAGTAGTGAAAATTATCACCTTATCTAATCCTGGCTGTTTGGCTTTTAAAGTTTCCTTGTTGACACCATGGAGCAACTAACTGAGCGTGAACGCACGCTTCTCATTTCCAGTACAGTAACAAAAGTGAGACCGCTAGAAAAAGTGGAGTGGCAAGGATAGGCTTTCAGTCACATTTCTTGGTAACTCAAAATAATATCTGCCCAGGTTCTTTTTGCCTACCTGCCTGTATGTCTGTGGAAAATCTTCATTAAGCATGGAAAAAATATTTTTTCTTCAATTTATATTTGTCATTTTGAAATAGTATTCTAGGGAGATTGGGATATGTGTGTACATACTATGAAAGTAGACCAAATTACTGGTAAAATCTAGGAGAGCTACAAAATCTGTTCATTCTAACTTCATGCATTTTTTCCTTGAGGAATTATAAAGAAGTAATTTGTTATTTGAAATGTGCTATCCCTTAGAGACTAAATTCCTTAAAGTTGATAGGACATCTTCTCAGGGACATTTTTAAGGTAACTACGTGAGGTTAAGATACTCTGTTTACTTCAGAATGTAATGTTATTTGGGATTTGCTTATATTCAGCAAGTGGATTCTGCATAAAGTCACAATGCCTGTTATTTTCACAAAGGTTTCAGAGAAGAGTAAGCACATATTAGTGATATTTTTTAAGTTCAGTATTTTTTCAGAGTATTTTTTAAGGTAAGAGCTTACGACCTTGTTATTCCCAAAGTGATAAGATAAACTTTATAGAGCAGCACAGTCTTAAACTTTTTAGTTATATACTACAAGCATCTCCGTACTCTAGATGTATAGTCCATTCTTGTTCAGTGGTTGTTTCCTCTTTGTGCTTAAGTATAAATTCCCACCGATTCTTTACTATAAGCCCTGGCTGTCGAGCAAAAGGTCTAGTGTGTGTGACCACAGACTCCGTGGCCTGTGTAAGCCAAACCCTACCATATTATCTTTTTTTTCCTATCATATTATCTTTAAGGGAAAAGTACCTGTTCCTGTAGATTGAATTGTACCTATCTATACTGTGATTTAATGTCATGTATCTACTCACTCATTCATTAATTCATTTATTACTCATTAAGTGTATATAAGGAGAAGTGTGCTTGATTAGAATGTAACCAGTATAAAACAGCTAGATAAAAGACATAGTCCTTGCCCCTCAAGGATTTTTTAAAGTGTAGAGAATACAACTTGAATATATAACTAGTCAAAGAATCACATGTGTCGTTCAAAATCAGAGATCTCTGGCATATAGACATACATTTAACAGTTTCATACTTAATAAATTAATTAAGGCAAATCATGAAGAGGATCATGAAAATTTGTCACAGTCTATGCTTTGGGGAATTATTAAAAACCAATAACAACTTTTATTAAAGTGATTACTCTTTAAATTGAAATTAAATTAAAACATTATTATAAATATTTATATTTTAATTTTAATCATTATATTGTGATTATTTTATTTATATAAACAAAATAAATTTCTTTTTACTATTATTATTATAACAAGCACTTTGGCCAGGAAATGTTTTCAGTGTTTTACAAATATTAAATAGTCTCACCACCACCCTATGAGGCAGCTATCACTAATTCTCTTCATTACACAGAAATGAAAATTCAGGTACAGAGACTTTTTATATAAAGTCACGTAGGAAGTAAATGGTACAAACTTGTCAGGCATTCTGGCTCTACTTAACCACTATGATATTAAGAAGTATTAAGGGTGATCCCAGACAGAATAAGAAAAGATGTTTGCAGCTTCTAGATTTATTTGAAGCTCTATCTTCCCATTAAAGGATACAACCATAGTTCTGATTACAGGGATGCTTGGAAAAGGTCAAAAAGGGACTTTCAGTAGGTGAAAATGCCAAAATTTTCAACATAAATTTGAAATAAGAAGCTAGGTTACCTGGACGCTGATCTTTAAAAGTTGGGTAGACTGTTATCAGAATGCTAAAACATTAGAAAGTACTGCTTTTAGAGTGACCACAGAGAATAAAGCTGGCTGAGAGATGACTGACTAGCCAATTTCAAACGATAGATTATTTTATTTTCAATTCCAGTTTTTAAAAACTTTTGTGAATTGTTTTGAATAAAGTGTTATATTTTTAATTTATTATTTTAGAATTATATATTCATATGTTAAAAGAAAAATTATTAGTTTTCCAATATATAATTTTCTTGTACCCGTGTCCCCATATTTTCCTCTGTGAAATGTACCTCCCATATATTATGGAAATTGGAATACAGTCACTTAACAGTTTTACTTTCTAGTATATTGTCTAGAATGCATTTATTTTATTAAATGACAACTATAATATAATTGTGAAAGCATAAATCAAATTATAAATTACTGAGATTTTTAGCAAGGAAAGCTTCTATAATATTTGAGGTAAAGTTCTTTCTAAATAGCCATGGCTTCTGGTTATGTGAAAAATACCACCTGGATTAAATTTGGACGATAAAATGGCCAAATATTCCCTGAAGCATGCCATATAATTAAATATTTAGATATATCCTCATGATTAACATTTTAATTTTTCCCACAGATGTTAGGTTTCATAAGCTCAGTTGCGTATTGTATAGACAACTCTCAACCTACAGTTGGCTTAAAGCTTATAAGTTGATTTTAAAGGTTTGGTTTTTTTTTTGGAACCTGTATTGCATTTAGAGAAGCAGTACTTTTCTGATGTTTAGGTCTCTAGCCCAATCTACAAATGCCCTTTTTTAAAATCAGTAATATACCCAAAGTATAGTAATACTAGTACTAAAAACATAACCATTGTGTGTAGCAATATTCCTGGGGAATAACTTGATTTGAATAATATTTATTGACTGCTTCCTCTGTGCAGGGTTCTTTGGGGATACAAAGGTGAACATGGTGCTGCCTGGGCCTACAAGGAAGAGAGAAAATTGAGTTCATACCTAACTCGCTTTCACGTTAGGCAGAATAAAGAAAGCTTAATAATATTGGTATAGGCAAAAGAGTGAATAATTGATTCAGAGATCTATCAGAAGAGCCAGGGACTGCCTACCTCCTTAGGATTCTCATCTGGTGTTTCATCCTCAGGGTATCTCCCGAGCTCCTTTCTTGGTGCCAAGCCCTAAGCTAGGTGCTGGGGACATAAATATGAATCGGACAGCATGCTTTCACAGCCTGCACATGCAGACAAGTAAATCATAACAAAATGTCATAAATGCTGTTGGCAGAGCAGAATGGCAATTCAGTGGAGTAGTTGCCTGACAGAAGCATCCCGAGAGTAAAAAAATGTGATTGCTCTGAGTTCCTAGATGGATTTAGTCGTGATTCACTCCTCAATTAGACCCAGTGTCCCCTTTTAGTAAGCAGGGTTTTGTAATGTCCCTTTTACTTTCCTGAAATGATATTTATAGATAATATAACCTATCTTCATATGTAATATTTTAAAAGTCAATCAGTTCTTTCTCTGTAAGAGAAGCCAGAAATCAAAGGAAAGCTGCTTACGATAAGCTTGTAGGTGTATCAGTTTGCATATGCTCAGGCGTAGCTATACTAAGAGGTGCTAAAGTAGTCAGATGCTTGCTACTTAAGATGCATAAACTTGGGCTTAAGAGAAAACATTGAACTGAATATTGGTGACACTTTTGTATATTTGGCATTTTTGAAATAAGAATGAAGTAAATATATCCATGGCATGCGACAGCTACAATTGCAAACATGTGGGTGTACTGTATTAGTGAGTGAGTTCACATGAGCAGCGTTATGGCTGGTGACATGACTCTCCAAAATGGTGAGCAAATCGTGGTGAAGTTCCAAATATGGTACTTTCCTAGAAAATGCCCATGTAGAAAATATTTTTTGTATGACAGGGTTAAGATCGCATCACAGATGCTCACAAGCAAGTTTTTCGTGTATGTATGTGTCTGATCAGTAGTGTAAAACTTAGGGAGTGCAGGATTTCTGTACATGTTATGGGGTTTCTGGTATTCCTGGGCCTTGCCCTCCAAATATTTCACAGTTGTAGAAAACTCACCCAAAAGACTGGGTTAATCTCATTCAACAGCACTGATTACAGATACAGTCTGCCACCGAAGGGAGCCAATCTCATTCTAATGCATCACTGGGCTGTTTTGAAAAAGCAGGACTCTCTAAATTTTTAGTAAGAAGATAAATTTAAAGGCTGATGGAATAACAAAGAAAATAAACAGCAACAAAATCAGACCATGTAGATAACTGAATAATAGAAACACCCCAAGAGTAGGCACAATATATGAGGCTGGCTGATCTGATCATAAATGTCAGGATTCCGTTTCGTATGTGGGAGTGTCAGACAAGACTTCACAGATGAAATGACAACTAAGCTAATTTTTAAGAGATGAGCAAGCATTTTCCAGGCTAAAAAGGAGGCAGATGGAGAACATTCTAGGCAGAGGGAACAGCATTTGCAAAGCAGTGTCATAAAGAGGGCTTGGCTGGTAATTGGGGCTCAACATTGTCAGTTGCAGGGAAATGAGGGGAGATGAGGTTGAAGAAGGTTGGAGGTTAAATGGGAAGGGTGTTGTGTTCTATCACTTGGATCTTATCCTGTGGGACAGGCAGTGGGGTTAACTGCAATTTGAAGTAGGGTGACATGGTCCACTTTTTGTGGGGGACAGTCTCTGAGCTAGCGTGAGGAAGGTGGATGGTGAGAGGAGAAAAGATTGAATCCCAGGAGACTAGTTAGGAGCCTGTTGAGGCATACAGGCAGGATATGGTCCAGGACTTACCTTAATAGGAATGGTGAAGAAGAGGAGGGTCTGAATTCCCCAAGTGTCCATAAGGCTTTCAGCTCCCAACTTGGGTTGGAATAACAAGCTTGGAGCCCCACTCTTTCTTCTTCAAGGGTCATTGTCTTAGTTGTGGTAACACGAGCTTCTGTACTAAAACTCCCTATTTCAGTGATTAATAGAGTAGAAGTTTGTTTTTTGCTCACATAGGAGTCCAGTGTGTGTGTGTGTCTTGTGCAGTGATTTGGGGACATATTCTTGTGAAGTCCTAGGAATTTGGAGTTCTCTGCATCTAGCTGGGAGTTATGGACGAGAATGAACATAGAGAAGGTTTACCCAAGAAGTGACACACCTTGCCTCCATTCACATTCTTTTGGTGAGAGAATCACATCCCTCCATCTATATACAAAGAGGGTTGGAATATCTAATATCTGGTTAGCCGCTCCCCAGCAACGTTTCTGTATCATGGAAGGAGAAGCAAAATTTTGCTGAACAGCTATTTCTATCATATTCTGCCTCTCTGGCCACATGTAGCAAAACCTCAGCCGCAGGAGACTACCTGAATCCCCCCTGGTCATTGCGTCCATGTCAAAGTCCAGGCTGTAAGGGTGATGCTAAGTCCTCCCCATTACGTCTGGATATGGCTCCTCATTGTCCAGAAACCTTTATACTGAAAGACAGGTTATTGCCCTCCCATGACAGAGTGATGGATCAGGTGTAGAATAATTGTATTAAAAAATTCCCATTTGGAAAAGGGAAGAATGGGAGATGCAGTCATTGGCCCATGACCTGGAAGAAATCCTGCTAGACATTGCCAAACACCTCCTGCCCTGGCAGTAGGGGAAATTCTTTATTTTATAGACTCTGTGTTTTCTATCTTGGAATAACTCTGTTCATTGTTATCTGTAGCCCTGGCCACCCTCTGAGAGGTTCTTCCCTACTGATTACACACACATCCAAAATGGATATTGGGAATTATATTAACTTCTCAGCACCCTTCTTGCTGGTCCAAGTTTGGGTGCCTTAGAGGATGTTTTATAGTCACTGTTTGTTTGTTTCCTTAGGCCAGGCTCCTAATTTCTTTGACAATACAATTCCCTTAAAATCTTCATAGGTTTTTAATGTATTTGCTTTGTGTCAGTTACACTACTAACTACATTGAAAATTCTTTCCTATTCATAATTCTTGAACCTGCTGCATTTCTTTGCTCATGTCTCAACGCCGTGTCTCAAGTGGTTACTTTGAGGTCATCTGAAAGAACAGCCATGGGTGGTTGGGTGACTTATTAATCAGATCTTTGTTGCAAGGCCGAGTCATTTTGTCAAAAATAGGTATCTGTTATTCGAATCCATTTTCAGAGTTATTCCTCACTCTTAGAGTCCCTGAAGCAATGTACTGTTGCAGCTTCATAGTCTTGGATTTCTAGAGTTTGGCAATTTGCCCCATCTCTGTTCTCAAACCAGGCAATTATTTCCTGAGCTCATCCATTATTTTATAACACCTTGCTGTAGGCAGTGAGAAACAACCATCACACACAAGCATTCTGGCTCTTTCCAGCCGTTTCCTCTGGAGTTAGTGCAGTGTTGCCAGGGCTGAGGAGGGTTCCAGGCCTCCAGTCTCCTCTGGCTATCTCCTGACTGATGCCCACGCTACATATTTAGATTTTTATAAAGGCAGCACCCACTTCAAGGTATTAGCTTCAGAATGAGTTAGGATGATGCCAGCTGCTATAACAAACTGAAATGTTAGTGGCTTGACATAATATAAAAGTTTCTCACCCACATATCAAATGGGGAGAGGTGTTTATGTGGGGAGAAAGGGAGAATTGAAAATGCACATCTACTTCTTAAACATCTTGGCTCAGAAATTATGACAGCAACACTCCTGCTTACAATCTGCTGATGAAAACTAGTCGGATGCCCCCCCCCCCCAGAATGCTGGGGGGCTGGGAAATGCAATCCCTGGGTCAATAAGAGCTTCCCAGAGACAGTTCTCTCTTACAAAAGTGAAGCATAAATTTAGACAATTAGCCCATTCCTGCTGTAGTCATCTTCCTCCAGAATAAATTAGGGAGGAAAGGCTTGAGTTATATTCATTCTCCAGTTAATCCGTTCTATGCATGGCATCGCCCCACCTCACTCCCGTCTTCTGATTGGCTCTCCATCCAGACTTCTGGGACTAGCACAGCCTTCCTTAGTTCCCTAAAGCATCACTGGTGTAAGGCTCTTGTACATAACAGATTCTGGCTGAGTGCTTTTGGATAAAGGATGGTAATTCTACCAAAGACAAGAAACTAGTTCTAATTGAATGTTAGATGTCAATGCTTCTAGAACTGTCTTTACCATTCCTTACCATGGGGGTTTGCTCACCGGCCCAGATACAAGCCGTTTGCTAGGCCTTTCTCTTCCCCCAGGCTCTTCCTCACATCTCTTTATCTAGGATTTCCCCTCTATCCGTTCTCAAGGGGCAGTGGACTCGGTGTGCAGGTCTACAAAGGGACTTGCCTGTAATAGCCAAACAGTCCATTATGGTTTTATTGTTTTTCCAAAACAAAGCTGTAGTTCTTTCTCTAAAAGGACTTACTGCTTTCTCATAGCCCAACTGTCTCAAAATTGTAGCCAGCTTTTTAAAGACATGCATTTAGCAAATATTTGTTAAGCACTTTTCATAGGTAAAGCACTCTTCTAGGTCACCAGGTTAAACAGAATTGGTCCTTATCCTCACAGTGCTTAGAGTCTGTCGAGAAACAAAGAACCGCCCAGCTCCCTCTTCAGTGGCAAGGGCAGTGAGTCTGCCCTAGGTCCAGACGATCGGGGGTTCTTTCTATTTGGAAGGGAAAGTGCCGGGCAAAGGCAAAGCTGCTGGAAATGAAAGGGTGAGGGTGACACTTGTGGAGTGAGGAGCCGCATGTGGGCTGTGGTGTGCTAAAGTGGGGGATTTGAGACATTATGCCGCCATTATTACCCAGAGATACCTTTATGCTCTGCTTCTGGTCACCTGGTTTGTTTGTTGCAGACTCCGGGACTTGAGTTCTTTGCTTCTTTTTCCACTCCCTCCTCCTGTTTTCTAACAGTGGGCGCTCAGTCATGGCAGGGTCCAGGTAAGCTGGTCCTAAGAGGAAATCAGGCAGGTAGGCACACGTGGCATCTGGAAAAGCCAGAGATGGATGGCTGGCGGCGGTCCAAGTGGGCAGAAAGTTAGATCTCTGGTGTACTGGCAGAAGCCCCAGTCAAATTATGGGGAGGGGTGTGTGGGAACAGGCAATATTTGAGACTCAGACAGGTAGGGGCAGACGGGGCAGGCAGGATTAGGAAGATCCAGCCCCATAGGCTCAGATGCTATGGTTTGTGGACACTTAAGAATTTAGAAGGAAGTCTATTGTATGGAGCTAGCAGGAGTCTGGACTAGTTTAGACATGGGTGTCTCTTGTCAGGAAAGTCATGTGATGGTCACATCATAAATGCAGGGTTTCGGGCACAGTGGACACAACCATTCCCTGTGCCATCACCCAACTGCCAACACCTCTTTCTGGACTTCCACTAAAGCTTATTAACTGGACTCCTAGCTTCTTTTCTTGTCCCCTCAATCCATTTTGCCCTTTGCTTTTCTTTTTTTATAAATGGCAAATCTGATCTTATCACCCATCTACCTTAACCCCTTAAATGATTTCCCACTTTTCTTAGGACAAAGGCCTCAATCTTTAACTCAGGGGTTACCCTATTCCTTCTTCACTTTCCAAAGCATCGCTAGCGTAAGGCTGTTGTTGGTAGAGGCTCTGGTCAGTCTGGCCCCTGCCCGCCTGCCTCGTTTCAGGCCACTCACCCTTCATAGTCTGCTATGATTTCTGGCTTTCTTTTAGTTTATCCCAGGTGCCTGAGATTCCTTGCCACAAGGCATACACAGGTGGTGGTTTGGGGTACTGTCTCTTCCTTTTACCTACCTCACTCTTACTTATGCCCCTGATCTCAGGTCAAAAGTCATTTGCTCAAAGAAGTCTTCTTGGGTCTCTCCATTATTCTCTTTCTTAGCACCTTCTATTCTCCTTTACAGCACTTACCCAATTCTAAATTGTGGGTCATTTTCCTGTGTCGTTTTACTGTGTGAGAATGTCAGCTCACTAAAGGCAGAGGCTGTCCATATTCACTGCTTTATCCACAACACCTCCACATAGTTGGTGCTCCTTGTTAATGTGTTGGGTCATTGAGTGAAAGAATGGATGGAACCAGGACCCAAGTCAGGTTCTAGGTCACAGAATAGCTACCAGGAGTGCAGCTACCAAGAACTGCTGCTCAGGGTGGGCCAGAGTAGCACCAGAGTAGGACCAGCATGTTGATGAACTGCCAGCCCATGGCCCTGCACTACTCACACATTCTTCACGTGCTTCTTGGCAAGGGCTAAAATGGTTCTGCAGCCTGGGCTGGAACAGTTGGAAAGTGGGGGTTGAGGGGCTACCACTGGTAGGAATGGAGGCCACTGGTGGAATGAGATGAGGAAGAACATGGTACTTCCAATGGAGTTTTTCTTTCATCCCTATTTTCAGAACAGGACTCAGCTTCATAACTTCACAGGAGTGAAGACCAGTGCTTTCCGATAGAACTGTTGTGATGATGGGCGTTTTGTCTGTCTGCGCTCTTCGATTCGGCAGGCACTAGCCGTATAAGCTATCGAACCCTTGAAATGTGACTCGTGAGGCTGAGAAATTAAATTTTAAATTTAAATATCCATATGTGGCTAGTGGCTACCATACGAGACAGTGCAGGCCTGGATTATTATTAGCATGAATTACTTTAGGAAACACTAAGTTTCAAAAGCAGTATGGTTTAAATTCTAGAAATACCCACTTACAACCAACATCAGCCTCCAACTAACCATATATAAACATGCAAGCCATCTGTGGAGTCCAATGCCTATTTTGACTCAGATGAGTATCTCCCAGGTACATCCTAGTGAAGGGATTTGAATGCACTATGATTTATTTCTGTGCATAGGAATTGTTCTTTATTGAAGGCATTTCTTTCTTTATGTGAACTACAAAATGTAAAATGTGATACAAATATAGAACATTATCTTTGTAAGCGTCTAATGTGACCTTAAATGCTTTCTCACGCCCACTTTTCCCAGACAGGATTTCCTTCCTTCCTTTATTTTTCTTTCTTTCTCTCTCTCTCTCTTTCTTTCTTCTTTCTCTCTCTCTTTCTTTCATTCTTGTCCATCTTTTCTCTCTGTCTCCTGCTTCTATTCATGTTTCTCCTCTATTCATGTTTCCCTTCTAACCTCTAAAATGACACAGACACAACACTGTGTTCTTTAACAAGTTCCTTTCCTTTTGCATATTGATTTCTTTTGTGCTTATTTATAAGAGCTGTTTTATCAGTTCAGATTACTAACAAAAAATCCCTCTGAAATGATAATAGCTCTTGACATGCCAATTGATATATTTTTGGAGATTTGTCAGATACAATAATTTCAGTATTTATTATGTAAAGCACGTTATTATGGTGAAGTATTATGCTGGTTTTTTTTTTTTTTTCACGGTTATCACCTAGATAACATTAGAGTTGCTTTTAATCCTTTGGAAGTTCCCGTGTGACTGGATCTCTTGAATTCTTTGTTCTGCTTTTCACAGATGAAAAGCACTATCTTCCAGAAAGATAATACCAGAATGAGAAAGTAGTATTTAGAAGGTACAGTTCTGAAATACAGCGGTAAAGTAACATTTGAGAAGAGATGGTTCATCTTTAGTCCTGTTCTCTAGTCTGTATAGCTTAGGACAAATGTGTCTAGGGGCTTCCATGCTAAATGTCTTTAGTTCGTAAAATCACAATTATTAATTAGACTACCATTCAATATTAATTTACTTTTGAGATAAATGTCATTTTAAATTTGGAATCCTAGGTTTTTTTTTTCTAAATCTAAGGAGAGCATTTTCATTAGGCTTAATAGAAAGAATGCACATAGAAAGCTTAGAAGCTATTAAAAAGTTACTTTTTTAAAATTGTCTTCTGGTTTCATTTAGGCCCAGCAAAATAACAAACATGGCTTGTAATCATATATGTGCAGCTAAAGTAGAATGTTATAGTAAGGGTTTTGTCTTTTCTTCTTTTTTATCTTTTGTCTTTTCTTTTTTAGGGAGCCATTTTCTTGCAGGCATTTTATAACACAATGTTTGATACAGTTGTAGGTGCTCAGTAAGTATTTGTCGAGTGACTTAATGAAATAATCCATTTAATTCATTAATTCATTTAAGACTTCCAAGAGCCTTTAAAATTGCAAATGATGGCCAAGGCTATAGCTCACATAAATGAACATTATGTTCTATAAAGCCCCATGAATTAAAACATCTGTGTCACTTCCTGGCATTTTATACTTTTCCCTTCCTTCACATTAATATGTTTAAATCAGGTGGAAAGCATTAATTAGGTGCCAGTTAAAGAAATATTTAAGTCCATAATATTATCTGAGCCTGTAAGACATATGCTAAAAGCACAAATCCAAAAATTCTTGTAATATTCTTTGCAGTGATCCTATGGGTTTTTTGAGATCAAGGGCTGGCTACCTTACCCAATTTTGTATCCCCTGCATTCAGTATAAAGTGATAGCCAATTAACACATTGTTTTGGAAGGAAGGGAGGGGGGGGAGGGAATGAGAAAGGAATAATGTATCTAAATCAGTATGTATTATTTGTAATGTTTGATCTTTTTCCATTCTGACCATTATTGGAATAGGAGAAATTATAGATTTATGTTATAGTCAGGATTCATTAATAATTAGGTTCAACTCATCAGTATTTATAGGTTTAACTGAATATAAGATAGTTTGATTGCTCTTACTTCACTTTTTCTCTTCCATCATTGTAATTTTATATATTGATGCTCTAAGGTAGCAAAGTCTAGTGGAGAAATATAGACTCAGGAACAAGAGAGTTGACTTCTAGCCCTGATGCGGAATGGACCCTGGGAAAATCACTTAAATCCACTAATGTTGCCCTTCCAAATGCTATGAATTATATATGTGTGTATATATATACACATATATATGTTTTTAAAGATTTTATTTATTTGAGAGAGAGAGAGAGAGCGAGAGAGAGAGCACAAACCGGGAGGAGAGAAGCAGGTGCCCCTGAATTTTATATTTTTAAGGCATCTATCTTGAGTATAAATCTCAAATTCTAAGGCTAATAATATTACTTTTCAAAGTCACTTACTAAAATTTATTTAGGGGGCGCCTGGGTGGCTCAGTCGAGTAAGTGTCTGCCTTTGGCTCAAGTCATGATCCCAGGGTCCTGGGATCGAGCCCCATGTCGGGCTCCCTGCTCAGCGGGGAGCCTGCTTCTCCCCATGCTCTCTGTCTCAAATAAATAAATAAAATCTTTTAATAAATAAAATAAAATAAAATCTGTTTAGTTTAAAAATTTAGAACTGCAAAAATAGTTGCCAACCCTACCATCTCTATACATGAGAAAATTATAACATTTAATATATTTTATACATGCCACTTAGAGCAAAGGATAGCTATAATGGTATAAGAAGTATTTGAGTTTTAGTCTTCTACATCATGCTAAAAATATTCCTCAATATTGTTTCCATATTTCCATTTGTTTATCATTCTGAGGCATCCAGAATCCTGCCATTCAAGGAAAATCTCCAGCATCTTATGAGGTTAAGGACATGGGCTTTGCATTAAGATAATGCTGGATTGGAATCCTGGCACCAGCACTCACTAGTTGTGTCATCGTGAACAAGGAACTTACCTTTCTGGGCCTCAGTTTCCTTTCCTTTTTTTTTTTTTTAAAGATTTTATTTATTTATCTTGACAGAGAGAGACAGCGAGAGAGGGAACATGAGCAGGGGGAGTGGGAGAGGGAGAAGCAGACTTCCTGCTGAGCAGAGAGCCCGACGTGGGGCTCCTATTCCAGGACCCTGGGATCATGACCTGAGCCGAAGGCAGCTGCTTTAACGACTGAGCCACCCAGGCGCCCCAACCTTTTTTTTTTTTTTAGATTTTATTTATTTGAGAGAGAGCAGAGAGTGGGGGGGCACATAGAGGGACAGAAGGAGAAACCGACTCCCCACTTAGCAGGGAGCCCCAACTGGGGCTCCATCCCAGGATCCTGGGATCATGACCTGAGCCGAAGGCAGACGCTTAACCAATTGAGCCATCCAGGCGCCCCTGAGCCTCAGTTTCCTTATTTGTAAATTAAAGATAATACCCATCCCTAGGTGGGTTGAGAATTAATGCATGTTCATTCTGAAAATTAAATTTAAGGGATAAGCATAAAAGCTGCATATAATAATCACCCAACATGTGGTAGGTGATAAAAATGGTGATTATTAACAAAATTCACAAAGCAAATGAGATCATAACTTTGGCTTTCCTTCAGATACATCTCCAAGAATATTCTTACCTTCTAGGAAATACAGTTTCTACTTATGGGCATTTTGATCTTAAGCAGAAATAAAATCCAAGTTTTAAATCTGAATCTTATAGCAATAGCTTATTTTACCTTGACATGCTCTTGGACTATAATCCTGACTACGTGAAGCTTGTAAAAGTGAAAAAGAGTGCTTTAGATACCACCATACCTAAACCCAATATTTTTGACTCTTTCCATGAAGAAAAAACATTTCCTTGAAGAAAAAACATTAAAGAAGAACTGAAAAGGGGAAAAATCCAAGATTTCATCTTTCTTAAACATACTAGTCCGTTCAATGAAAACAGTAGGTGTCCTTTATTTATGAATATTTTCACCTTTGCTTCAAAATGACATTCCCTTATCACAACCATAATTTTTATGATTTTTTTCCACACTGTTCTCCAGATTATTTATTTCAAGACTGTATCATCTGGTATAAGTCACATGAACTGAAGGCTTTCAGTCAGTCCATCTGTGGTCCCGAATTTTCACATTTTTATTTTAGAATATGTTGATGGAATATGATTAGCTCATTTTCCTCATCAAACCGCTTTGATATTTTCTTATCAAATTGTGCTAAATTATATTATTAGCAGTAAATTTAACATCCTAAAATTCTTAGATGCTAGTAGGTCATCTCATCCATCTGCCTTATGTTCTTACCATTAATTATTTATTATCATTGTAGTTCCCTAGCATTTTATACAACAGAGACACATGGTAGATTGGGAAAGGGAGCAGGGGCAAGGGGAGGAATATTTATAAAGTGCCATACACAGATGGATGCTTAATAAATGCTGTTTAATGATCCTCACTGATGACAAGGGTGGATGGAAAACATTAATTATAAGGGATGTGGAGATGGATGTCTACAGTTCAGTGAGCCTCTTTCCTTTTCTACTTAATGCACAGAATAAAAATCAAGCATATGATTACTTGTGACACATTCTGATTTTTTAAATTAGCTTCATTAATGAAAGATACCATTGATTTGTTAGAAACTGTTTTTTCACACTAGAAGCTAGAACACATGACAGTATTTTGAATATGGACAGTCAGGAAAGGTACCTATGGCTGTGGCTACACTGAGCATCCTAAGGCAAATTTTGGCCATAGTCTCCTTTGAGTCTGAAGACATGGCCACCTATATATTGTGATTTGAATATGTTGGGAAAGATTTCTACCTTTCAACTTAAACTATTTTCCCAACCCAAATACGGCTCTGCTTGTATTTCCGTTACCACTGGGTCATTCCTTCGATTAAACTTTGCCCTCCTCGTATAGTTTTTCCATGGCAATACTTTATATTAATTAGAAAGAGGAAAGATCATTGTTAAAGGGTGTGAGCTCACCTCTGGGGGGAAAAAAAAGGGACTCACTAACTCTGGTACTTTCTTTTCTTTTACTTTTCTTTTTTTACTACTGAAAATTCAATCACATTGTCTCTTCTGGCTTGCATATTTGTCTTCAGAGCGAGTAGTGTAAGCTGAGAAATTGAAAATTCACTTCTGCAAAGTTTTAAACTTAAGAAATTGAAAGGGTGGGGTGCCTGGGTGGCTCAGTCGGGCTGAGCATCTGACTCTTGGTTTCAGCTTAGGTCCTGATCTCAGGGTCATTGGATTGAGCCCCGTGACGGGCTCCATGCTCAGCGGGGAGTCTGCTTGAAAATTCTCTCCCTCTGCCCCTCCCCACACTTGTATGTGCTCAAGCTCTCTCTCAAATAAATAAATACATCTTTTTATTTAAAAAAAGGAAATTGGAAGGGTGAGCTTTTCCCTATTCTTCATCTGTCCAGTGGAATGTCTAGATGAGTGGTATTCACTTAAATCTCATAGAACCATAAAATTGGAGTGATGGAAGCCACTTTGAAGGCTATCTTCTACATCTCACAACAGGGTAGGAGTTTCTTCTGTGCATACCTGACAGGTGGTCACCTGGGGTCTACTGGAACATTACTAGGCTAGGCCCAGTAGTGTTTTCAGGTAGCATATTCCAGTTGGGGCAGCAATAATTGTTAGAGTCTTATTTATTTATCACTTCTTCCCTACATATTCCAGAAAACCTAGTTCTTATCTTGAACCCAGGTCTTGTCAAAATAGATAAATAAGGGCCAGTAGAACTTCTAAACAAATTGGAAGTCACCAAAATAAACTGATAATAGGAGATGTTACCCAAAACATTTGACCAAAAATAAAGATAATAGTGCCTTGAAATTCATTATTCACTCATTTATTCATTCTTTTGGATAGTCCACAAAATTTGTTAAGCATTTGCCTGCCAAAGTTGCAAATATGGATAAGAGAAGCTTATTACTTTTTTTAAAATTTTTTTATTGTTATGTTAACTGCCATACATTACATCATTAGTTTTGGATGTAGTGTTCCCCATGATTCATTGTTTGTGCATAACACTCAGTGCTCCACGCAGAACGTGCCCTCTTTAATACCCATCACCAGGCTAACCCATCCCCCCACCCGCCTCCCCTCTAGAACCCTCAGTTTGTTTTTCAAAGTCCATCGTCTCTCATGGTTGGTCTCCCCCTCCGATTCCCCCTCTTAATTCCTCCCCTCCTGCTATCTTCTTCTTCCTTTTTTTTTCTTAACATATATTGCATTATTTGTTTCAGAGGTACAGGTCTGTGATTCAACAGGCTTGCACAATTCACAGCACTCGCCATAGCACATACCCTCCCCAATGTCTATCACCCAGCCACCCCATCCCTCCCACCCCCCCACCACTCCAGCAACCCTCAGTTTGTTTCCTGAGATTAAGAATTCCTCATAACAGTGAGGTCATATGATACATGTCTTTCTCTGATTGACTTATTTCACTCAGCATAACACCCTCCAGTTCCATCCACGTCGTTGCAAATGGCAAGATCTCATTCCTTTTGATGGCTGCATAATATTCCATTGTGTATATATACCACATCGAGAAGCTTATTACTTTTAAGAACTCACAACCAAGAAGGTATTTTCAGTTAAAGCTCATGTGGAACCTTCTTCTCCGTTGTAGTTTTTTTTCACAGTTGTAGTCAGTTGCTTGTATGTTTGTTTGTAGAATGCCTATCTACTTCCACTAGAATGTAAGCTCCATGATGTCAGAGACTGCGCCTCAAGCAGAGTAGGGCTCATAAATATTTGCTGAATGAAAGAATAAAAAGATTGAGTAAATGAGTAGTTATGATATAAGATAAAAGCATTATAACATATAGAGCAAAGTTCTAATTCATTATGGCAAAAGAGATTAATTCACCCCGGAACAAGATATTTGTTCTTGATCTTGAATAATGAATAAGCGCTTATCAGATGGAGAATGTAGAAAAGAGCATTTCATACATGAAGGTCAGATTGGATTTGGGGAGTGGCAGGTAAATATGGGGTAGCCGGAATGAGAATATAATTTTTAAATAAATGCTAAGTAAAATATAAATCTGATCATTCACTTTTTCATTCAAAAATATCATTGTGGGTGTACTTCATGCCAGGCACTTGGGATACAATGGTGAATAAGATGAGACATGATCCCTGCCTTCAAGGAACTTAGAGTCTATTAAAGAGGATGGGTATTAATCAAATAATCAAAATACTCATCCCAATAAATATAAAACTGCTGTTGTGACAAGTGCTACAGGTAAAAAGCACCTACTTCTATATAAGTTCTTAAAATAAGATGATTGTATAGTCAGGGTAATCAGGGGATGTTATCTAAGATGTGATTCTTGAGTTGATATCTAAAGGTGAAGAGGGGAAAAAATAGAAGTTGTGCAAATTTCCTGTAGGAGGAGAATAGCACATGAAAGAAATGAACAGAAAAGCTAGAACACAGAATGAGAGGTAGTACGGTACATGATAGAACTGCAGGGAGAAGTAGAGGATAGACCTTGCAGTCTTTGTATGCCGTGTGTCTTTATCCAGCCCTTGGGAAGCATGGGAGCATCTTCTATACAAAGTGACCCCGGTTTCCTGGTGTTGGGGCTGCAGTGTGCAGAACTGACTGAAGGGATCCGGAGCAGAAGGGGGTAGTAATCATAAGAACTGGTACTAGGAAAGGAGAGGTAATGAAAGAACAATTCTGTGAAGTTCACCTCTCTTCATCAGAGCACAGTCAAGTTGCCTGACTACAGCCATTAGCCTTTAAAGAAATGAACAATATATAGGAAATATTGCATCTCAACTTAGTGTAGTTTGAATCAATATTTTGACATGGGGGTAGACAAAGAAATAAAAGCTTTTAAAAACTGTAAGGTGAAAAGCAAAGAATAACGAGGTGGGATGTAATAGATAGAGACTTATGTAGGCATTTATAGATCTCGTCGGTTCTAGTCCAAGTTTGGCAACTACTGGAGAGAGAGAGATCAACCAGTCACATGACCTCATTGGATCTCAGTTTTGGAACCTGGAAATAAGGAATTGGACTGGATCATATACAAGTTCCCTTTGCTACATTTTGTGATTCTAGTCTCCAAACATGAGGGGATATAAAGTATGGTATAATGTTTAGGTCATAGAAACTAAAATCAGACTCAGTATTCGAGCTTTTAATAAAAACCACATTGCCTGTAATGTGTTTGATTACCAGAAGTAAGGGACCAGAAAGTAACTGGAAAGTGTATTTTTGCTTAATGTAGCCCAACTGAGAGAAACCTCCCTTGTCAAGAATGTTACTACTGAACATTCCAGATCAATCATTACATGATCTAAAAGCTAATTTTATTGGAAGAAACCTAACAAATATTCAAATCCTATCCAAATTTCATGAACATTTTTTTACTTGGTCTTATAGAGGCTAAATCTAACTTAGGCCAAACACCCACATGGCATATGAAATCTGAGTCCATCACCCAATAGAAGATTGTATCATCCACATAGAACTGAAGTGTTTGTGATTTTTATCAGGATATTACAGGGTGGCCCAGGCTTGTTTTCATTCCTTTCAGTGGCACAAGTAGTTTTTCTGTTGGCTGCCTTTTTAACTTTTCTCATCGCCTTTCATCTTTATTTATCCCCTTCACGGCATTGTGACTCTGGGAGGACGTTTGCAAAAAGAAACTTAAAAGAACACATCTTGGGCCCCAATGTAAAGGGCATTTTTACCTTCATAATAAAAAATCTTCCACCAGCTGAATGAACATGAACACTCATGTAAAAGTTTTAGCCTTTCTGTGTGTTTGGAAACAGACTGAAAATTTCAAGCCATGACTATACCTTATAGTTTATAAAAGGCCCAAGATGCATTATAATATCAGTATTATATTTTTCAAAGTAGAGGATATTTTTTGTCAGCTATGTCTTGTAAAAAGCCCTGTTACTAAAGGCAAACCTAGTGCTTTAATCTCTAATTATAGCAAACATATATATGTAGGATCTAATTATTTAAATAGTTCTCTATTCCGATGAAGAACAATCATATTATGTGTCTAAACAAAATGGTTTATTTATAAATTTGGTTATTCAGAGACATCTGTGATATTTAAAGATGCTCATATTGCATATTCTACTTATTGTCTTTTCCCCTTCTTACTGCAACACAATGCTTCCTCTGACCACTGAAAGCAAAGCTTTTAGGATTTTGTTCAAGTGTATCTAAAAAAAGCATCGGTTATATCAAGGATAAAGGTCCTAGATTTTTTTTAAACTAAGGACTAAATATTTGTGCTAAAAATCGAGGAACATATTATATTAACAGCTTTTGATTGCAGAAAAGAAATGCCACCTTTCGCCTTTCTGATGACAAGGACAATATATCAGTTATTGCTAGAATTTGATATATTAAAAACAAAAAACACTATGAAATTCATTGATATTTCTGGCCAGGTTCTAAAGTAATTCAGCGGGTTTGTTCAATTTCTTAGGATAACTGAGTTTCCAGGGCTTTACTTTAAAGTACTATCTTTCTCCAATGAATTTGATTCATTTTTAACTTGTTATCATTTTTTTTCATTAGTAAATTCTGGAAGTAGTCTCAAAAATTTCAGGAAGTACTAAAATTTTTTTTAAGAAGCATTGATTACATTTTCAACTAATAATTAGGGTGCTTTTCTCACAGATATCTACTACAAATAAACTTAGTGGCTCTCTGAACCAGAAATAGCTATTATAAAAAAAGATTCCTTTACTACTTAATAACGTACATGAAAATTTAAGAAAATGCTTTAGCTATACATTGAGTGATTTAGACTTTAAGGTCTCAGAGCTGCTTGTGTGCAAATGCCTGCTCAGTGTGTACTAGCAACACAGAAATGAAATGTTAAACTTCACTTAGATCTTTAGAAAGATTTGCTTTGCGTCTTCACAGGATCACACATGGGACTTTATCCTGCCTTGCTACCCTAAGGAAGTGTCAAGTGTATGACATAATGGTAGTATTTTTGAGACTACAGTAAACTCCACCCCCCACACCCCCCCTCCCCCAGCCGCCACAACCTAGAGTCCCAGGCTGTAATTATGATGCCGTGATCAGAAAGTTGTGTTTTGTCAGGTTTGGCCCTGAAGGGGTTGGCAGCATAATTTCACGCTGCTGGTAACAGCACAGTGCAGCTGTGCAAAACGAGAATGTTTGTTGTTGTTTATTAGTTAAAGAGTCGCTTTTTTCTCTAACAGACTAATGAAGGGAGTTTTAGTACATTTGCACGGGTCGACTGATTGTTGCAAGCTTGACTTTTCAATTGATCAAGTGAGGTGAAATAAATCAACAAACTGCCCCAAGAAAAGGTTCACTGAGATTTTGCCCTTGAAATAAAAAATTCTTCAGTTTATAACTATCTATGCATATAAATTCTACACAGTTGCATAACATCTACATCGTTTGAACATTGAATTATTACATTTTATATTATACTTATATACTAAATTAGGTGATAAATTTTTATGGAGTAAAATCATGATGATAGACATAATTTCACTTATAAAGCTAAATGTGAGAAAATGTCCCATCATATCCATTTTAATTACTAAAATTAAAATCATAAATTTTGTGAGCTCTTAAGAGTGTCAAGATGCAGTACCTAACCCAGAGGAAACCGACAGGTTCATTGTTAGAAGTAAGATTAGTATAGCAGAAAAGAACGTAGATGAAAAATGAAAAGTCAAAATATAGAAAATTAAACACTAAATAAAAGATGTGAAACTTTTATGATGTTCTGAAGGTAGTTTCAAGATCTGGTAAATACTAAAGGGTTCTTGAAAGGAAACATGGAAACCACCTTTTTAAAAGAAATTAGGAAAAAAGTCTTCATTGACTCTAAGGTAGTAGGATTTGTTTACTTTTATCTAAAGTGAAGATAATGATTGGAGCGGAGGGTGGTAAAGATCACAGAATCATAGTGCGAGGAAAGATTAGCCAAGTGTCATAGGATATTAATGATCTGTAGGGATAAAATGCCATTATTTAATGGATGAGGAAACAAGTCCAACCAGAAAGGTGAGGGGGAGGCAGAAACTCAGCCCGACTGGACCCAGGGGTCCTTAGCCTCTGAGCAAAGCCCCTTGTGTGAACTCATACAACGTCCCCTACAGAGCAGCTCAGTTTAGACGTTTTTCTCTTCTGGATAGAGATATGGCATTTTCAGCTCAAGAGGTTTTCATATTAAGACTATAGAAGACTTTTTGAAGTGGGTACAAGTTTGAAATTATATAGTTTGATTTTGTGGTTGGTTAAAGGCTCCAAGGATAAAAAAAATCTAGGGAACAAGATCAGAAGAGAGGGAAAGGAATGGGAGAAAGGTAAGGAATGTGTGGAGAAATAGAGACAGGAAAGTGGGAGAGAAAATCCACAGAGGAAGAAAGAAAAGGGAGAATGACAGGTGGGGGGCAGACAGAAAGGCTCAGCGCATTTCAGAGGTACTGTACTCTGCACTTGTCTTCAACTAGAAGCTCCAAAGATGACCATTTGTTTTCTTTTTTTTTCCCAAAGGAAAAAGGTTTAATATAAAGATTCAAGATTCACATCATGATAAATGATTTAAAATTGAATACGTTCTTCTGACAAATGTTCAACTTTTCCATATTTTCCCTATTTAACTTATATTGCCATCTTTTTTCCTGTGTTTTTCTATTACTTTCACCTCACCTCTCCCTATGGTTACATTGACAGATTCCCTCCCTCTCCCCAGTAGTTTAGAAAGCCTAGTCTTGCACAAGCTACAATGATTAACACTAATTTTAACACAGCCTTTAACTTCACCAACATCTAAGCAGTATCTGTAACCTTCCTTTCCCCTACTCCCCAAGTATACTGTTCACAGTCCATCCTCCTGGGTAGAAATGTGGCATTTTAATTTCATTTTCCTTTTTGACTCTTGCTGTGGGAGGAAGGTAATATATATTGTGTGTACATGTTTATAGTCATCCTAGATTGCTAAAGTATATCCTCCAGTAATTCTTTCAAAGAGGGTATGCAAGAAACAAACTGTGAATTTTTTGGTATCAAAAAATGTCTTTGTTTACCCTTCAAAATCAGATGCCAATTTGGCTGGGCATAGGATTCTAGGTGTAAAGCCTTTTGCCTGCAGAACTTTTATGACATTGCTGCACTGACTTCTGGCATCTAGAGTATCTAATGATAAGTCTGCAGTCGCTGATTCTTGTTCCTCTGTAGGTTATATCTCTTTTTCTGGAAGCCTTTAGGATTTTATCTTTATCACTGGAATTCTCAAATTTCACCAAGATTTGTCTAGGAGTGAGTCTCTTCTCATCGATCTAACTAGGTATTCGGTAAGCACTGACAACCTCAAGATTTGAATCCTTTAGCTCTGGAAAGTTTTCTTCAATGATTTCCTTAACTATTTCCTCTGCTCCATTCTCTTTATTATCTTTTTCTGGAATTCCTATCAAATGGATGTTGGAACTTCTGGATCTATCCTCTATGTCTCTTCACCTTTCTTTATTTATTACCTGTTTGGCCAATGGCCAATGAAGAAAAAACAAATAATGACCATTTGCTTTGCACGATTATTCTGAATGCCTGATGAACTCTCTCTACACTATTCAAAGCTCTTCAACTGCTTGAGAACTTAGGCCTTTGAGCCTGCACTCCTTATCAGATAATAAGCAGAACATTCTGCCAAGGGAAGATACAAACTTTTAACCACAGTAACAGTAATCAGAGCAGACCATCTTTAAGTCTTAAGAAAATCAAATCAGTAGGTCACATTCTCTCATCCTAAGTTTCTTTACCCCTGCTTTGAAGACAGGGCATTGAATTTCAGCTGTCTTTTATTCTGGGTCAGTCAACACTGGATTTCCTATAATAGGAAGTTTTTGATCAGTAAAAGAGATATTGTGAAATTTAAGTCTTAGGACTTCTCTTCACTAGAGACACACAACCTACAAAAAGGGAAGTTCACTGTAAATCATCTGTGAAATTATCTGAGACAAATGGTGACTATGACATAGCATTTATGCTTTTAATAATGACTTTTACAAGAACGCAAGTCACACTAAGCCCCTGCGCTGGAACAAGAGATGTTTGTATCAGTGTTGGGGTTTGTTCTCTCTCTTTCCAGAAAACCTCTAATCTGATAGTCTAGTCAGTTCAAAAACTGTTTATCTTTTTCACATTAGTATAAGACATGATATTCCAGAAAGAATAAATTCATTTTAATGTTTATTTGTAGCCAAATTAAAAATGGATTAGCCTTTGTTTAGTATTCATGTGGACTGTTCACATGATCTATATGGATTGCTGAGATGTCATTGAGTCTACAACCAAGTTATTTAATGGAGAACAAACAATCAGATTTTCTACTGGAACTGCTCCATCTCTAATATTTTTAGTTGTTTTCCCTGATCCTAATATTGTTGCTCAATTTTGTGTATGTGTATATATACATATTCCCTTGTCACCTGAATACAAAAATTGGACATGGGCATCAAGGGCATCCAAGATACATGCTGTAGGTGCCTGTTATGTGTAGGTACGGTGCAGGTACAGAAAAAGTGTGACCAATAGTTGCTGGCCTTACAGACTTATAATTTACTGGAGAAGACAGAACATATGAATAAGGAAACAATTTAAATGCTAGCATTTACTTAATAGATACTAGTGTAGCTTTTAATCTCAGTTTTCTTTCAGTGACTCGAAAACAAACTTAAAATGAGAAATATAAATTTTCTTATTCTGTTCAGATATACCTCCCGGTAGCGAGCACTTCACATACACTATCTCATTGAATCATCATAGTACTGCCTGTGATACTGTAGATACTGTTATCCTCATTTTGTAGAGTAAGAAATTGAAGCTCAGAGAATTTAAGTTATTTACCCAATCATTGTGGCTCTTCTTTATTTTTGTAAAAATAGGTATTTTTGTCATCTATGATGACAGTGTGTATGTATTTACTTAACATATTTCTGTCACTGTGTGGTTGAAAAAAATTCTCAATTCAAGTGTATTTATGGGCCATACATGAAACATTTCTTATAAAGTCCATCGACTTTTTTTCATAAATATGACTTTTTTTAATTTGAGAGGATACTTGACTTCCAGATGGAGAAATAAATTTAACTTATAGGAGTGGAGAAATCAGAGACATGCAGACATTGGTGTTGTATCTTAAAAGAGTTCTAATTATAAGGACCTCTTAAATCTAAGAGGCTATGAAACATGGTGTTTTACATTAAAAGTGGTGTTTTGGATGTATTGCTTGAAGCTCCATGATTTTCTGCAAAAACACTATAGGGTAAGATCAAATAAGAAGATCCTTGCTGCTGAAGATCAAAAGAGTAGATCAACAAGAGGGAATACTAGAACAGTTATTTCTTAAAGATTTAGTACCCAGGAGGAAAGAGCTGTGGAGCAAAAGAATACAAACATGAACACACACAAACACACACATTCTGACATATACTATGTACACACAAACATATATATGTATAACATGTAAACATAGATGCATTTTAGGCAAGTCATTCAAATAACCCCATTTATGCATTTTTCTGGCCATAAGCATTAGCCCTATTAGATCTTTATCAGCTGTTTTGTGGAAAACAAAGAAATTGATTCATTATTTAACATTTATTAAACTCTCACAATCTATAAGCACTGTTCTTAACAATAAGGATACCACAGACAAGATAGTCTTTGTCTTTAAGAGCTCCCAGCGTCCTGTGGGAAGAGTGTTATTGCAGTGGTATGATGAAACAGAAGTGACATTCACAGAGGTTTCATGATCCTAGAGGAGGAATGTCATGGAGGGCTTTCTGGAGGATGTGATTGATGTCTGAGATGAGTCTTGAAGAGCAAGCAGCAGTTAGTCAAAAGGAAATGGGAAAGGTAGAAGCCCTTCCAGGACACAGCATGAAGAAAGCTCCAGAACTTGAGACAGAAGGATGTGTGTAGTCTGGGGTTGCTGGAATATAGTGATGATGGAGGGATGAGAGGTGAAAGTGAAGGGGTAGGCCAGACCTAATAAGGCTAACTGGACTTTATACTGCCAGTAATTATGGATCTTTGTAGGATTTAAAGCATGGAAAGGGCCAATTTTGTTTCTTAGCCGATCATTCTAGTAGCTGTGTGGAGAATGGTTTTTAGGTTGACAACACCAGAGTTTGGGATCCAGTTTAAGAGGCTGTTGTAGAAATGTAGGCAAGAGATGCTGAGGGTTTGAACCAAAATCATGGTTCAAGGGTAACAGGGACTGGGTCATGGTGGTGGAGCACTTAAGCAATGTTTAGAAGGTACAGTTGGTTAAGACCTGGTTCTTAATTGGATGTAGACAGATGGATCGGGATTTCTCAGAGTTTTAGCTTGTGTGGCTGGCTGTGGGGATGTGGAGGGCGAGAAATCTGAAATGGAGAAAAGAACAGGAACTGGTTGGGCAGGTTGGAGGTGTGGTCAGGTTAGTGTAAGGTGTCTGTGGTTCATCTAGGATGAGCTGATCAACACATTAGATATGTTAGTCTAGAGCTTGAGAAAGTGGTCCCTGGTGATAAATCTGGGAGTTACCACCTTCTAGATGTATAACATTGAATACACAGCCTATTCTGTGTATGGTACGTTGTATTGTCTTTTTCTCTTTTCTCATATCTTGAGGCAAAGATTCCTATCTCCATTAATACACAGTAATTAATATTAGACCCCCTGGTTGTTCAGTGAACAACAAAAGCGATCCCAAAGAGTAGGAAATGCTTTAGGAAAGTAGAAGTAACCAAGTGATCATTGTTGCTTTTTTTCCAGTTGTGTCGGTGGAAATGCCTACCTCAGAGGGAGATCACTTCAGCTGACCCTCCCACAGCTCATTCTTTCGAGGAGCCTGGCTCTGCGGCTTTGTCCAGTTCAAAATGGCAGAAAAGGTCCCCCCTGGCTTAAACAGGAAGACTTCAAGGTCGACACTCTCCCTTCCACCAGAACCTGTGGACATCATTAGGAGCAAGACGTGCTCGCGGAGGGTTAAAATCAACGTGGGGGGCCTCAACCACGAAGTCCTGTGGAGAACGTTGGACCGGCTGCCCCGGACACGCTTGGGGAAGCTCCGGGACTGCAACACGCACGAGAGCCTCCTGGAGGTGTGTGACGACTACAACCTCAGCGACAACGAGTATTTCTTTGACCGGCACCCGGGGGCCTTCACTTCCATTTTAAATTTCTACCGGACGGGGAAACTCCATATGATGGAAGAAATGTGCGCTCTCTCTTTTGGGCAAGAGCTTGATTACTGGGGGATTGACGAGATCTACCTGGAATCCTGCTGCCAAGCCAGGTATCATCAGAAGAAGGAGCAGATGAACGAAGAACTGAGGCGGGAGGCCGAGACGATGCGTGAGCGGGAGGGAGAAGAGTTCGATAACACCTGCTGCCCGGAGAAACGGAAGAAGCTCTGGGACTTGCTGGAGAAACCTAACTCGTCAGTGGCTGCAAAGGTATGAAAAGCGGAGTGTTGCTTTCCTGTGTGTGTGTAGTCAGAAAATGTGTTGCCTACCTTCCAGACAGCGTCATTGTCCTCTTTTGAGATGGTTTGGTAAGACAGAACAAAATGTGTCTGCTCGGTGAGAAACACTTTCCAGAAGCTGATGTAGTCACATAGAGTTATTCTTCCTGCGAGATGCCACGCAATGGCATTACTCTTTCTTAACTATCATTATTGGGTCAGAACAGGCCCTGGGCAGCAGAGTCTGGAAGGGTTCTGGTGGCCATGGCGCTGCACAGAGTCGGTGGCTTGAGTTTGCGGAGAGCACAAGCCGGGCTCCATCCCACATGGAGTCCTGCAGAAGGTTGGGGCTTATGCTCCTTCCTGGATACAGGCGAGGTGCTGTCATTGAGGGTGGAGGAGGTGCCTCCTGGCCCGGTTCTCTCGAGGAGCAGGGAAAGAGAGAGTGTGGCCCCGTGTAGCTCAGAGGGCTGTGGGACCCCACGCCTGAGAAAAGGGCCATCTCCTTAAGCTGTCTCAGGAGCCAGTCCATGTCCACAATGCATCCATTTACCTCCCTTGTGAGGTCTGCTCTGACACAATGATGTTTCTGACTCTTGGTGTATCGGTTTTTTCCACAACTGACGAATTACCCTACCTCAGAGTTCATCGTGGTTGCTTAGGATGAAGGCAAACTCATGTTTCCATTGTGCCCACATGCATCTCAGTCTCAGAGAGTAAGTTTGTTTTGCCACGATTTGCAGCATTTAATTCAACAGCATGATTCTGTTTATCTAATTTTACTTAGAGCTTTGAGGGTTAGGGCAAACTGATTTTCATCCCATATATTTAGTTCTGTATTGCAATATGAATTATGAATACAGTGTCAAGAGTCATCTTGAGCTGCCGAGGCACAGTAATGGTATTTTGTGCATGTTAGATGAAAATGGAATATGGAATAGAGAAAAGAAAAATAGCAGAAAAGCGTGTCATCATATGAATTCTTTAAATTGCTTCGAAGCTTTTCAGTGGTTCTTTCTTAAAAACAGTAAAGATTATGGAAATGTAATAGACCATATGTGCCTTTTGACTGGAAATTAAGGTCGTATATGATAATTTACAACATGTAAATTATGTAAACAATCAACTGAAAGCAGACGGTCGTAAAACTGCTTCTGCTCTATTTGATATGCCTAGTTTTGCATCCTGGTGACTTCTAAAGGCATTTTACTTTCCGGCCAGAACATGGAAGTCAGTGAAATAAAGTATATCTCTGTTGTACATAATGAGGAAATGCACATCTTGTAGCAGATGGAAAGATTTCAACTAGGTCTTTTTGTAGTTATGAATAATTTGTTTACTTTTCTCTTATCCAGAAGAAAGAAATAAATGTGCTACACTTGTGGGTTTGGGTTGAGAAAGGTTACTGCTCATTTTAGTGTCAAGTGTTAGGTTACATATTTGAGTCACTGCTAAAAGTATGGAGTGAATTTTAAAGATGAAGGAGATAAATTCTGGATTTAAAGGAGTATTTTGGGTGCTAAATGAACTCTTTCAGACCTTTAGGCAATTGAGGTCTAAGTCATTGTTCCATCAAATGTTCCAGAGGGTGTCAGCCATCAATGCAAAACTCAGCAGCTAAATCAAAGAAAATGTAGAGGTTAATATGGCTTATTTGCTTATAACAGCGTTATTAATACATATCTAAAATTAAGTACTGTTATAGAAAAAATCTTAAGGTCTATACATTTGTTTTTCTGAAGCATTTCTGTTGAGGATAGAATACGGTCAATAACCTGATTTCCCAGATGAGAGAATTCACTGAATCTCTAAATTTTAGAAGCAGCAACTGTCTCTTCATCTCTAAGAAGGTAACATTGATAATGGCCTATTATGGTACCCTATAATATACACCTGCATATCAGATAGATTATTGAAACTCGCTTCAAATTATGTATGTACAGAGAAGATATCTGCCTACAAACTACACCCAGCAGCTAAGGACAGTGGTTTTAGAAATTTTAATGTAGTTATAAATAATTTGTTTCCAAATTATTAATCAAGCCAAGCCAATCTTTGCCAATCTAAGTAGATTCTTTACTAAATTTTCATAAGGGATTTGTATTTGTTTATTTAAATATCTACATTTTCCTCTCTGAACGGTGAAATATTATAGAAATTATTTACATTTGATTATATGGTAGTTTAGTGAAAGTATTGTTCATTTGTCTGAGGTTTGGAACCTTTTAAAAACAGCTCTGTATGATGTCTTATATAAATCACTACCTTTTCCTGTACTCTTCTCGAATCATATAACTTGTTGTTTCTCTAGAATAATTCTTGGTGAGGTGAGTGCCATGTGTGAATAGCATTTTTACAACTTAGGAACAATTTGTTTTGTTAAAAGTGCAGTAGGATGATACTCTGGCCCTCACTATTTATGTTATGGGTACATCAGGATCCTGCTTATGCTGTGAAGCTCTTGTGTTGGAATGCTTGGAATCTATGTGTTTTTCCTAACTTGCTTAGGAGGTGAGATATCTTTGGAGGAGAATATCTGTTTACCTTGCCTCTGCAGTGATTGCTTATTCAGTTGGGTAGTTCAGTTGAACATATATAGAAGGCTCTATGCAGGTGACACACATTAAAGTGGACATGTAGAAAAACACTCCCTTCTCTCCAGAATTTAAAATATATTCTCTTAGCTTACACAGGAATTTCATATCCTTGAAACTATTTGTTTTCTTCCCTTTTGTTTTTTCTGTCTTTTATAATTTATTGAATATTTCTGTAATAAAGTTTAAAGTTATGAGTTTATCTGCCAAATCCCTAGCATAGAAAGAAAAATTTGACCTTTTCTATCAAATATTCCACAATGGGTTAAAATATCTATTCAGTGACATGGAATAAATACTCAGTAATCAATTCAGTAATAATTGTTCAGCCTAGGCTATGTGCATCCACTGTGATACACAAAAATTTGCAAGTCCCCTTGACCTGTTGTGTTTTGTCCTTGGGTATGATCCTAAAAATAACAATTTGGCTCTTACAGAACATGCTTCTTGGTGTCACTTCTATTAATTAAACTTTGTAGTATATAAATAACTGGGAAAAAATGCCAAACAGAGTTTAAACGGGTGGTATATCTTAAATGTCTATATTTCACAAATCAGCATTTTTACACATCCACAGAATAACATGAAATATAATTGTACTTTTCACAAAATAATAACAGGGCTAATAGAAATTGTTCTTTCATAGTTTTCCGTGGTGCGGTATGATCTGGTAACGTGACCCGAGTTTATATCTGTATGATGGACTTTGGGTTCTTTTAGTCTTGTTAGATGGGGACTGTCTGTATACCCTCAGGTAGAGATACTGTACAAAGTTTCAGTTTGAGGCTTTTTGTGAATGTAGGGCCCACCAAATGGGCCTGGAGGAGGGCTGGCCCAAAGCTCTGGAATTGCTGGTTCTGGCATGCCTTTCATAGGAATGTGCAAGGGAAGAAGATGGGCTTAACTGGCTGCCAGTTTCCTGGGCAGTGAATTGGAATTAGACTTGATCCTGTACCTCTTCCAGCCCTGGGCAATTTAGTCAGCCTCTGGCTTGGAAATATTTCTTCTCCCTTTTCTTTGGCCTTTTCCCAAAGGGACTGCTATTTGCCTTTAAATTTTGCATTACAGACACTTCAGTCTAAGAGGTGTTTGAAAGCCTTAAAGGAAAGCATGTGGCATGTGGTATTGTCTGCCTTTGTGATGAAACAACAACCAACAAGGAGCAGGGCCCACCTGAGAGCTGAAAAGAGAGACGCAGTACTGCACAGTGCCTTCACTTTAGATATCTGAAGAAGGTCAAGAACAAAGGACATCAACTGTGTCTTTAGGCAAACCCAGTTAGGAAACGGCTCAGCCTTCTGAGGCAAGCCTCAGCCTGGGCACAGACATGGATATGGTGTTCAGGACAGTGCCGGCCAATGGGCTCATCTCAAGTGTCAGGTCGGGAAGCTAGACTTTAGCCCTTATTTGATAAGAACAGTATAAGGCTGCAGAAAGACATTTCTGTTCATCGGAACCCATACAGTGAGAACCACCCAGCAACCCTGTTGGGCAGGATCCAGGGTCAGGGGGACGGCTGGGGGGGGGTGGGGAGGTGCTGTTTCTTATCGGCTTCCCTTCCCACTTTTCCTGTGTATCCACAGCTACCACTTATTTACCTAAGGATTTTCCCTCATCCTCTTATGTTTTTCCCATTCTCTCCTCCTCCTCTCTTTCTACCTCCTTCCCTCAGAAAAGGGACGATGATTGACTAGAGAATTATTTCTCAACCTTTTTTCATTAATGGCCCCCTAAGGAGAAAAATTAAGTTAAATTTAAATTCTCCCTAAAGAGAGAAACTAAATACTAAGGAATAAGATTTTGTCAGGTAGGGTAGAGCGTGGAAAGCTACAGACTATTGTAATATCTAAGATTTTTTTCACCCTTCCCCACAAGAACCAATTTCTCCCACTGGCAGTGACATTGATCCCATGGAGAATGCATACGATCATGGAAAGGAGACCTGCCTCCAGCTCCTTGCCTGCACACGCCCACATGACCGTCCCCATTGGCACAGCACAACACCTAAAGCAAGCATGGGGAGGCTCGGGAGACCTTAGACATTGTTGGATCAAGAGAGAGGCCTATAGGAGCAGATGCACAGAGTCTTCCTTTGGGACTCCAGCTCTCTGGAGAGAGCCAGAGGTCAAAGTTCAGAGTTTCTCAGGGGATGGCGCCTGTTTTGTTGCCCTGTTGGTGGTAACTCCTTGAGAACCACACTCTGCCTTCCGACTGAATTAGAGTGTGGGCATCTCAAGTCACAGAAGTAGTGAAAAGAAAATAAGTCCAAATAAAATAAAAACTCCTGTGTACTCATAAAGGGGAAAAGGGTGCATAATATTTTCATTCTATTTCTAGTTTATGGATCAGTTATTCTAATGCTTTGGATGAAAAAAAAAGAAATATATTGGAACAGAGCCACCAGTTATTTCCTTTTAGTCCAAGAACAGAACTTCCTCATATTGTGTGGTGTGTGTGTGTGTGTGTGTGTGTGTGTGTGTGTGTGTGTGTGTGTACATGTACAGGTTTCCCCCATTATCTGAAAATAGAGCATTCCTAGGAAATCCTTTGTAAGCTGAAATGGCATAAAGCAAAGAAGCAGTTATTTCACAGAAGTGAAAATCCTATTTCTCTTTCTTTCAGGCAGTGAAAACAGGTCCTAGTGTATGTAGGTCTTTCATAAGAGCCGAGTAGCATAAGGAGAACTTACATATAGAGGGGGACAGCGACATCTAGGTATGTGTACATACACACGCACACACTCACAGTCGGGTGAACAACTCCGCCTGTACATAGCTCTGAGTTTAGCTTTCTGATGACTGTCTTAGTGATAAACAACAACAGCATCCATTAGAACCATAAATGGGCCCCCCGAACAAACTGATGCAGTGTGAGCGCACCTGGAAATCTCCCTACCTGTGCAGTTCCCCAGTTCTTATCCAGGATTGCCAGTGGCCTAATTAGTGTGCCAATCATGTCATTTCTGTGTTGTTTCCTGTTTTCTCTTCTTGCCCTTTCCTTTCTACAACCCAGCTGTACAGATGAGGTTGTTTGTTCTCCAATAACATGGCATAAGAGTTCAGAGGTCCTCACAGGGGATAGCTTAAAAGACCTTGGCCAGTCTATAGAGGTTTAGACTGGAGATATGTGTTTTTTTTTTCTTTCTAAAATATATAATTCATGCAGACTAACTGGTTGAAAGCCTGGACTAAATTAGACATAAACAAAATAAAAGAGTTAAGATAGAAAATGTTGGGTTTTGATTAAAATGTCTCAAATATTCCATTCCTTAGCTGTAGTGGTCCTATTTTGAGAGCCATGCTCCTCTGTTTTCCCCAAAAGGCTGCCCTGAAACTGCACCCCTTTTTGTCCACTTGACTTCGTTTGATCAGGGAGAGAATGGTGAGAACAGAAAAGGAAATTGATAAAAAGCTCACATCACACATTCTCTTTCCTTGGGTACCATGGGTCCTGCTTTTACTGAGAATGCCCTGGTTAATGCCTTTTGTCTGAGGCTAATTAATAAAAGCATCTCCTTTCACTCTTAAAAAGTGTCCCAGTTTGGACAATAAATGATTATCTTACACGTGAATATCTTTGAAAAAAGAAATTATCCAAGAATCGTACACTTTTCCTCTTTGCTTCTTTGTTCCATTTGAGGAGGGCCTGTCTTAATTTTCAAGAACTTTTTCCATCTCTTTTGAAAAAAGCCATTGGTTTTAATTAATATTAGAGTAAGATTATCAGATTCTTTTCAAGCTTGGCTCTTAAATCTCAATAAGTAATTATCATTTTCAACATAAAAAAACCAAACCAAACCAAACCTAGGTGTTCTTTCTACATTATCTAATGTTATCACAAAACAGACTACATTGGCAGTATTTAAATATTCTGGTTTTGAGAATTCATGTACACTGCTTTGGTTATTAATAGATTTGTTTTCTTTATTTCAAGTGAGAGACTTTGAAAACTGAATGCTGCACTAATTTAGGTAAGCATAAGTATTATGAAGGCATGGTCACAATATTTAACACTTTCCACTTTGAAGACTCTAGAAGGGTTTGACTAATACTTTAGATTAAGTATTCTTATCTGAGCTCTGTCACTGTGAACTGACCATTCTAATGAAGAAAGATACTTTCAAAATGATCAACAAAGTTGATTCTGAAAGAATAACTGGAATAAAAATTGATCAAAGCATGATTACATAGAAGAAAAAACCTTCCAGCTGCTGATGTATAATTCATGAAGTAACCATAGATTATAATAGATTTTTTGGTTTTGGCATTGATTTAGCATTGGTGGTTTTCTTCTATTTGAGAACAACCCCGGAGTTCCATGACATTCAATAATCTATAATGTGATGAGGCATAAATCAGAATGCTCTATAATATCAGGTTGGTTAGTTGGAGCTGGTTGACTTTGTTAGAGAGTGAATTTAGCTGGCCACTGAGCACTAGCCTAACCCCATTTGGTTTTTTTCTCTTCATTGTTACATATACCAACTCTTATGAAATGTTCCTGTATTTTATAGGGGAGATTATGTGGTACAGAAGAGCTTTGCAAAACTCTTAAGACACATTCCTCATTAAAAATATCCTATTTAGGTATTCCAAGAGTGACAGATTTTTAAGGTAGCAGTCAGCCTGGAAATTATTCTTGCCCTCCAATAGCCTGGTCTTTAAAACCTTTCCTGCCTCGGCAGTGGTTCAGAGAAGGATAAAGGATTCTCCAGGCCAAGACAGCGGGCACATTCCACAAGCTACACTTCCTGTATCTATCAGCAACATTCAGCCCTTCACCCAACTTACTCTGTCCCCACATATCCTGGAATAGAGTTGATGACTTTATAATTTACAATCAGAACTTTGAAGGACTTGAGGAGATGGAGACTTCTCTGTAATTGCAATGTCAGCCTTGATATACAGATGTAACCAACCCAGAATAAAGAACCTAGACATAGACCAATCAGCTGGGAGCAAAGAAGTATAGTGACCGGCACAGAGACAGGTGAAATAGTGGAAGAGGAGGACATCTGCTCTCATCCCTCCATCATCCCTCCAAAACCTTTACAGGAGACACTAAAAGCTAACATCAGAACTATATCAGATTTTGCACCTATGTATTATTTACTTTTGGCTGTGTCTATATCTATGTTTACATGAACTCTTTTGCTAATGCATGAAGCAAATGTATTTTTCCCCTTAAATCGTAACATTTTTATAAAGCCTTAAGTGAAGGAACTCTGGATATTATTAAGAACAGAAACCTGAGGTGTATAGATCCAGCTAATGTTTGTAGTGAAATTTGTGTGTCTCAGGTGGGTGAACCAGGTAGTATCAGCCCTCACTGAGTGGTACCTGAACTAGGTCTGTTCCTGTGTGTGTGTGTGTGTGACAGAGAGAGAGAGAGAGAGAGAGAGAGAGAGAGAGATGCATGTTATTTATACACACTGCCACCTCTCCATTAGAGCATATTATATTATAAAAATCCACCTGCACAAAAATACAATAAACTTCCACCTGTATTTGGTAATTTAGGGTAGATGCAATTTTGTCATCCGAGTAAGACAGCTATTCAGAATATAGCTTTTATGATAACCTGATCGGGCACGAAGTCCATGGAAAGTGCTCTAATGGTCTAAAAATAGCAGGAAGAAGTATTTTCATTAGTCTCCTAGGATTTTGTTTCACGATGCTGGAGGTCATTGCCACACTGGATTTCACGCTTGTACTTATGTCTCGTTGAGTCACTCCTGACACAACCACAGGTGTTGAATGCCACTTTAAATAGCTTCTCTAGCCTATGCCACACACTGCCAAGGACAGCCAAGTATCCCCTACACAGTTCTGAAGGAGGCTGCCTGGTTGTGGCATTCTTCACTGAAATGAACCTCAGGATATTTGCACATGCATGAAAGAACTCCCAGGCTTCCAGTCATTGTTTTATCACTAATTAACAAAACTTAGAGTACAATTTTGGATATTGAAATGCAGTTGTCTTAGCTGGTATCATCTAAATTAAATCCTCAACTATATTTATTCCTTGAATTAGATTTTTTCTCCTAAACATTCAAATTTTAGTTTACATCTTAGTGTTGCACCTATCTTTGGCAACATTTTAGAACTGTCTAACTTTTATAATGGTGTCCAAGTGTACGGTTTCAATCAGAATTTGGTTGGATGGAAAAATAACTCAGTGCCACTATCTATGAGCTATAGCAACATATTTGTGCTATGAAAAACAAGTGTATTTCATTAATACAATGGAAATTTTTACTTTGGGAAAGAAACTAGCAGGAAGCTTTGCATAATATCCTTAAGGTGAGCAACCTGTTTCATTTCAGTGCAGCTTTTAGTTCAGAGGCAGAAAAACATTGGTAGGCAATCCTGTTTTTTCAAAGGTGATAATTTGCTCTACTGCAGATGCAGTGACCTACAAATGCAATGAAAGAAAATATGAAATAGTAGGCTAGAATCTAGTATAACATGAACTTGCTGTTACATATTTGCTATGTAAAAAAAATCTAGCACATTTTATTATATTTATTAAGTGAATTCAGCAGGTGTGAAAATTATTGTATTATGTAAGTAAAGTAATTGCATTATGAGCAGTACTAAAATTCAAAGCAAAAATCTCTTTTTAGCACTGGTCTTTATTTTTCAAACTCTAGCTCATGAGCCATTATAAATATTTTAAATTATACAGAGTATTTATAAAATGCTAATCATACTCTTTTTTCCCCCCAAAGTTTTGTGTATAGATTATA
Source organism: Zalophus californianus (assembly GCF_009762305.2). Taxonomy (NCBI): domain Eukaryota; kingdom Metazoa; phylum Chordata; class Mammalia; order Carnivora; family Otariidae; genus Zalophus; species Zalophus californianus. Next base: position 131,474,163 of record NC_045598.1, read on the forward strand.
CATGAGGTAGGTGAAAGGGTAGCAAATTGTTTTGATAGGCATAATTAACAACCCATGAGGTTACATGGCCTGAGGGAAGAAATGTTATATATCAAGGGAAAAACTTGATTTGGGTTCCGTGTTTCCCTGTCCTTGTTAAGTTATCCAGCATATGCCAAAGCACTGAACTTTTTCTGTTCTGCTGCACTTTGATGCACACATCTAAAATTGAGTCTGAAGGTTAGATGACAGGTCTCTGCTGTTTATCAGGAATGCAAAACCTGTTCTACTTCCCACTTCACACACGGCTCTGCTCGTTCCCTCAAGAACCCTCCTCATCAGGGAATGTTTTAGTTACACTTCCTAGAACAACTTTTTATTACTATTTTTTTATTAAGGTGTAATTGACATAGAACATTACATTAGTTCCAGATATACAACACAATGATTTGGTATTTGTATATATTGCAAGATGATTCCCACAGTAAGTCTAGTTAATATCCATTACCATACATAGTTACAAAAAATTCTTTTTCTTGTGATGAGAAGTTCTAAGATCTATTCTCTTGGCAACTTTCAAATATATAATAGAGTATTATTAACTATAGTCACCATGCTGTACATGAACAACTATTGATTTTCCATTTAATTTCTTAGGCTCCAATTGGATTTCACCTTTTTTAAAGCCCGGTTTTAAATATTTCATGAGGTGATACCTGCTTAAATTTCAATGAAATTGAATGTAGTGAAGTTTCCAAATTAAAGAAGGTGGATAAACCTGAAGAAATCCAGACTTTATTTTGTCTTTAACTTATAAACGGCCATTTGTTTTTCCTTATCCCAAAGCATCAGAGTCTAAGAGTAGGTAGACTTTTTCTTCTAGACTCTTTAAAATCAGTATCTAAATAGGACTTTTCCTCTCCGTTTGAAAGAATCTGATTCTTTACGCATCCTGTAGCCTCGCTTGATTCATGAGCTCTGGCTGTTAAAATCAAGCTGGTTTTTCTTTCCACTCCCTCATAATAGTTGTCAGTATCCCCAGAGCCTTCTGTTTTGAGCAGAAATTTAATTCTGGGGGAAGAGACTGGTTAATTGATACCTGATACAGTAACAGATGCTTTTTACAAGGCTAGATTAACTTCTGTTTTCAAAGTCCTCTGTGAGGTAGAGCTGTAACTTCCTGATAGCTTCAGAGTGTTCTTGCAACACTTACCCTGTCTTCTTATTTTGAAACCAGTTCTCTTCTAACAATACTCCTTCCTTCACAACCTGGAAAAAAACGAACCTTGTTCCCTGCAGCCCAGAGTCATGAAGTGAAGGCCACATTTTTCTTGTTTCTTCAATAATTAGTGTGACCTTCCTCAAAGAGCACAAAGGGAACAGTTTATATTGAGCATCGGCCACGTGCTATACACTGAACTCAGGGGTTTTTCATATTGACCCTTTACAACAGAGGTCAGCAAACATTTTCTGTAAAGCGTCAGATAGTGAATATTTTCAGTCTCTGTCACAGCTACTCAACTCTGCTGGTGTAGTGTGAAAGCAGCCATAGACAACAGGTAAACAAACATCGCTGGGTTCCAATAAAGCTTGGCGTCAGGCTAGATTTGGCCCTTGAGCCATAGTTTGCCTACTGCCGCTTTATATCAATCCTATGCAAAACGTCATTTATCCCATTATACAGATTACAGAGGCTGAAACCCAGGAAGACCAAATTTGTGTCTCTTGTCCTTTGCTAAGTGGCATGTTGGAATTTGTATCCCATCTACCAGTGCTTCCCCATAATTATTCTTCCTATCTAGTGGCATTTATCATTCCTTTCTCATCACTGTTCATTATTCCTGTCACTCTCCAATATTCACTGAAGACTGGTTTATGACTGACAGTCATCTTACTACTGTACCCCCTTGCTATCCTGCAGGCCAGCGAGCTGTCATAAATTTCAGCCTACATGTCCCCCATCTTGAACTCAGCATGTGGATGAAACTGCTCTCCCTTTGGAATCTGGAACTCTGATTACAACCACTGAGCCTTCCATTTTCCACCCAATCTATACTTTGTCCCTATTGCAACTGCTTTAGCCTTGACTTATCGCATTCTTTTTCTCCTCACTGGGGAGCACTGGATCCATTGCCATAGGTGAGGCCTTCACCACCTCATACTTGGGTTGGGGCGATGTTGCGAACTGGACTTGCTCACTTCATTTCCGCACCAGCTCTCATCTATTCTCCATGTAGCCAGCAGAATTGCCTTTCAGAACACGATTGGGTTACTTCTGAACTAGAAACCCCAGTGATTTCCTGTTGCCTGCCGTCTAGTTCAAACTCCTGAGCATTGCATTTAAGAGTCTTCCCGACCTGCCTATCCAACCACATGCCTTGCCACTCCTCATACATAATGCTCCAGTCATTCCAGAACATTAACCATTTTTGAAGGTGGGGCTCTGCTCTAGACAGGTAGCCCACTGCACTCAACAAGCAGTGCTCTTACGTGGCTACCTTCATCCTTTCTCTAATTTGCACGGGGGTGACTTGTAAACTGGCAGTGGCCATACCTGCACACAGCTAACACATTCATGGCTCGGCAGCCACGACACTTTCCTGACCTGGTGTGCCCTTTGCCCCTTTTCTGTCCTCTTATGTCTCAGCTCATATGTCCCTCCTCCATGATGTCACCTGACTCTCCTGCCCCTGCTTTTCCCAAACTCTTCCCTCCTGCTTGTAATCTAGAGTTTCTGTCTGTGCCAGGCTCATTTCCCCAGTTAGGTTTGTCATCCTTGAGGAATCAGACCAAGTCTCTTCATTTTCAATTACTTACACCTAGCACAGCTCCTGGCACATACCAAACACTCAGTAGTAACTGCCACCAAATGGCACCGAAGGGTAGAAATAACAATAGGACCAAGTGTTTCACGATATTTTAATTTCTTTGTAAAAATTGAACAACACAGATAGTGGTTGAATATCACATCCCAGTGATGATACCAGAATAATGCTAGGTTTGTTGTAGGCAGGTTAAGAAAGCTGGATATCTTACCCGTTTTAAAGGGTATGTTTTTGAAATAGGCGAAGAGCCATAGATGTGGGTTTTCCATTTTTACATTGTATAAATTCTCCATCTAGAATAGTGTGTAGGCTGCTCTGTATGCCACAGAGTTTATGCAGAGAAAGGCGTCAGGTGCTGCTGAAAGGCAAGCTTTCAGATGCTTTGCTTTGCTAAGATTGCTCATTTTATTTGAACTTCAGGTTCTGGGAACTCTTGTTATAGGTAAAATGTAGCCTGTGTATGAATTGGAGGCTGTGTATGAATTAGAGCAGGGGAAGGGCTTGATCTGGCCCCCAGGGAGTGTGCAGTCCTTCCATACCCTCCAGAGGATTGATAGATCATTTCTTTACATTCAACCATCCAACTTTTGGAGGACCTTGGCACCAAGTGGAGTTATCCCATTACTCAGAAAAAGTCACAAAGATGGATAAATCCAAGATTTGAATCAAGACAGAGCTGCAAAATGGTGTCTTTTTTGTAGGAATATGAAGAGAGTCTGAAAAAATAAATTCTTAATGGCATAATGGAAAAAAGGGAGATCAAGAATCTATTTTTACTACAAAAGCTAAAAGAATCATAATGGTTTCAGCTTAGGGGAACTGACTTTTATTGTAATCCAGAAAGGTATTTTCTGGAAACTTTGTAGTTTGAGTTTGTTTGTTTCTAAATAAAAATTAGATGTTCTTTTTTAAGCTCAATATTGCTTGCTATCAGCATGCTACCTGGACATCAGGTATGTTCAAATATAATTCTGATATTTCAGACTGCACTGGTGGGATTTTCTCACTTGGGTTTTCTCATATGGGTGGGTTTTTCAGAAAGAACCTTCGTCGACCCCTTTTAAAATTTCCCAGTCACTTAGGAAGCAATTTTGACATAATTTATTTTAATAATTCATAAAATTATTGTTTGAAGAGCTTCTTTGTATATAAGAAGTCTCTAAGCTTCATATGTGTTTTCTAAGAATTTTAATGAGGTAGCTGCTAAGAATAACATCATTTTCATTTGTTAAATCTTTTGACCTTATCATATCTCAGTTTTTAAGTTTTTAGTAGGTACTGTAATTTAATTCTTTCGATTTTATCACAAAAGGAAACTGTCAAGTTAAAGTATGTTTTGAGTTCTGCTGTTCCAATTATTTGTGCACTGACCAGGGGAAAAGTAATCTTCGAGGGGCTCATAAGACTTTATGGGAGACAAAACTGATAGATATAAAGTGATCAGTTCTTAATACCACAAATTTAAGTTATCTTCCATTTTGTATGACATTTAGAATTTCAGAGGAGGGATCTAATAATGTGAATTTTTAACAGGTAGGGAAAGCTTTGTAAGTGAGAGGAAACCAAATAGGAGAAATAGAAAAAAATACTTTGAGAAGAAGGAGGAAAGCCTAAACTTAGGGTAAAGAAAGGGATTAGAGTGCCCAGTGCATGTATGGGACATTAGGGAAGTTGTCAGTATGAGGAATTGGGTTGGAAGGGTCAGGGAGGGCCATGTGTTGACCCAGCTTGAGTGTCCACCTGAGAGTCTGCATTCCCAAAGAAGGTCATAGGTGGATGACATTTGGGCCCATAACTATTTGTTGCTGGTGGGAAGCTGCTAGGGAGGTGGGGCAACACAGTGGTGAGGAGCATATCCTCAGGGGTAAGACAAACTTGTGATGGAGGGCTGGCTCTGCAAACTGCTAAATGGTGACCTTCTGAACCTCAGATTCTCAGTGGAGAGTGGAGAGGATACTCATTTGTACCTAATACAGTTATTGTGAGGATTAAATGAGCTAGTTAGCTAAATGCCTGGTACATAAGCACACCTGGATTATTTTATGTATTAGTGTTATAATTATTATTACCGTTATTACTCAAAATAATCCATTTTTTATTTTTATTTTTTTAAGATTTTATTTACTTATTTGAGAGAGAGAGTGAGAGAGAGAGAGAGAGAGCATAAGCGGGGGCAGAGGCAGAGGGAGAGGGAGAAGCAGACTCCCTGGGACCCTGGGATCATGACCTGAGCTGAAACCAAGAGCCCGATGCTTAACCAACTGAGCCACCCAGGTGCCCTCAAAATAATTCATTTTGAACTATTACCAAGAGGATTTTTTTTCCCCATAAATATCTGGTATTCTTCTGTTGCACTTTGAATTTTATTAGACCATGAAGGTAAGGTCTATGTGTAGGTAACAAGTTATTTTCATCTCATTTTTAGAACCAAACTCCTTAAAAGTAGCTAATTAAATTGATATTTATTTATTGATTTGTCCAAATTTTCATGATAGTGATACCTTAGAAATGGAACCTGGAATACAAATTAAAATTTAAATCTTAAAAAGTCTATTTTGGGGAAATGGATCTTGATGAAAACAATGAAAATAAAAAGAACGAACTGACCATTCCAAAGTTTGATTACAGTATAACATTTGCATTCATTGCTCTTCTCCTGATGGTCTCCTTTGTGTTAATCACTGATACTAATATAACTGCCTGGAGGTTGAGCAGCTATAAATAGCTCTATTTTTGTTCACAAACAGTGTCTTTGCCCTGAGAGAGGGAAGCGATCAGACTATCACTTTGTGCTTTCCGGTTGGGTTCATTGGCTCATATTTCTTATCTAAGTATCTGTTAGTAGGGTATGAAATTGAACACAGATCATTGACCTTCTAAATCCCTTGTCGTTATGATGCATTAACAGTAATATGTTTGATTGCAAATAATTATTTGGCTCAGGAAAAATTGGATTCAAAGTAAATGTAGTCTCAGCCTTAAAATTTTCCATGCTGAATCTCAAAGACACTCAAGATTGTTAGAAATGCTGTAATAACTCAGGAGTGTTTAGAAGGTTATTACGCACAGAAGATAGTTCTTTAATACTAGTTTTCCATGAAGAACCACATTTTCGAAATTTAAGATTGACACAGGTATTTAGCCCAGCACTTGTTTTCTGACGTGTAGATTTAAAATAAATAATCAATATTCTCTCAAAATCAAAATATCCGATTTTTAAACTGAGATTAGCATGTTGAAAAATCATTTTCTTGATTAAGGACAGGTATTACTATATCTCACTTCCCCTGAATTATTCAGTGGATCATGCAGAGATATATAATATGACAGGATGATAAATGACTGAATGGATTGTGGATAGATTGGTAGATGGACAGATAGATAAATAGACTAAAGGGAAAGATACACTAAATAGAAAGCTAATCTAGAGAGATGATAGACGGATGGATAGATGGATTGATAGATAAAAGACAGAAAGGAAATATGAGTGGAAAAATAAAGAGGAAACTGGGAAGATGAGCATATAAAATATTCATGACACAAGTGCCCAGTACAATTGGTGGAGGAGGGCAACAGGCTTTGAGCATCCTCAATGCTAAAGCAAATAAGCAAAAAATAAAAAGAATAAAATTACATGAAATCTGGATTTTGCAGGCAGGACTTTTGGTCCTTTACCGAGTAGGTCCATTGGAAAGGGAAGAGATGTGTACAGACAGCAGTTCCGATGACCATTCTCTTACTGAACACAGAGTACCAGACTCTGTCCTAGGTGCTGGGGATCCAGTCTTGAACAGAGTAGACACAACCTACTGTTGCCATGGAATTTACATTCTGTAGAGAGGAGAGAGATGATAAAGTAAATGAATAATTATATAACAGATACACAAGTGTTCAAAGAAATGGAGGAAAATAACGCAAGAAACAAGGTTAGGGAGTTCCTGGGGGCGGGTGGTTTCATTTTAAAAAGGATTTCCAGGGAAGGCTTCTTTGGAAAGCTTTCTGAGCAAAGTGCCAAAGAAGTGAAGAAGCCCTGCGGATGTGTGGGGAGAGGGTTCCAGCAGTGGGAGATGCATGACTGGCAGCATGGCTCTCAACCTGGGGGACTTTGTCCTTCAGGGAACATTTAGCACTGTTGGGAGGGTCCCATCACCTTTTACTGGGGCTTTCAGCTTTTCCCTAAGAGAGAATGGGAGCCAGGGGTGACTCCTGAGCAGTGGTGACCTGACTCACAGTGTAACAGGCTCAGTCTAACTCCTGTGTTGAAAATAGACTTCAACGAGGAGAAAAGATGAAGCTGCTTGGGGCCTATCATAATAATTCTGGAGAGAGACTGAATCACATTAAATACTAAAATTATATAGGGTGAATGAGTATGTTATTTATCCAACAAAATATCATCCAGATTATTTACATTTTATGTCTTTTAACTTAAAACTAGGGTTTATGGATATGTTCTTCTAGTTACCCATTTTTTTAAATTACAGAGAAAAATTGCTATCTGTCAAATCTTAGGTTTCACCAGAGAATAGAATATCTCAAAAACAAAACCAAACCTCTTTCATAAGTATAAACCAGTGTAAGAATGCTAGTAGTGGTGGACTTGTCTTAAGCAATCCTGATAATTAATTAACTTGTTTAGTGCTGTCTAAAAAAGGGGGCACTTAGGAAAAAATAAAACCAAGCACAGACAAATCCAGATACCTTTTTAGGGACATCAAAAGTGGGTTACTTTTGTAAAAAAGTCAATCAGAGAAGATTGATAAATACAGGTTTAAAAAAAAAAGGCAAATCCAGATGCAGGTAAACATGAGGAACTCTGAAAGCAGGCAAATCCAAAGTCAGGGAAATGCCATAGACCTTGTTGGGCTCTGGTGCTTGGAGTGGGCTCAGTGCTGACACTCCCACAGGCCCTCTCTCCCCTCAGCTCCCCAAGGGCTAATTCAGTGCTACTGGAGGATGCACTTTTTTCCTTTTTCCTTTACTATAGATAAATGAATGAATATTTGTGTTTCTGTATATAAATACATGTGTTTATAATATTTTGTCAATTATAAGTAGCAAGAATGATTTACAGGAAGTGAAAAAAAATTTTTTTTAATTTAGACTAGATTGAGACTATCCTACGAAGCTCCACCTACTGACAATGTTATAAGCTACCCACCTACCCCCTCCCCTGCACAGGAACGTGAACTATCTCTCTAGAAAGCCACAGCAGATCTCTGTGTAATCTTGAGCAAGTAAAACATTGCTGTTTCTACTGTATGAAAAAGGCATGGTCTTATACATTTAGAATGTTTAAAATCATGGAACACACGTTGGTGTTTCTTTGTGGTTACTTGCGATTGACAAAAATGGCCATCAGGAGCCCTGATTTGGAGCTATTGGAGCTACAAAAGCCTTTGCTCCTTTCTCTGTGCCCATCTCTCTTGGCTCCCTTACCCCAGATTAGTAGAAGGAGCATGGAGTGGAAAGAGGGACCTCTGGAGCCTCTCCCTTGCCAATCATGGCTCTGGGACTCAATGACATACTAGGCATTCATGCAGGTAAGCACCTTGTACCTGATGTTCCTCATCTGGAACATGGGGGTGGTCACAGTCCTGGCTTACTGGGTCTTGCCAAGGATTCAACCCCTTAATACATGTTATGTGGCTTTGCAGAATACCTGGTAAATGGAAAGCACCAGACAAGGGGATTTGTTGTTGTTGTTGTTATTAGTTCTCTCCCTGGCCAAGTGTAGGCAAAAGATTCCATCAAGCTTTGTGAACAGCTCTCAAGTAACAGGGAGAAAAGTTGCAAGTAATTACCTAGGAATTGTTCATAATATCTAAATTGATAACGTTTCATTTATTTTTTTATTATTATGTTATGTTAATCACCATACATTACATTATTAATTTTTGATGTAGTGTTCCATGATTCATGGTTTGCGTATAACACCCAGTGCTCCATGCAGAACGTGCCCTCTTTAATACCCATCACCAGGCTAACCCATCCCCCCACCCCCCTCCCCTCTAGAACCATCAGTTTGTTTTTCAGAGTCCATAGTCCCTCATGGTTCGTCTCCCCCTCCAATTTCCCCCTCTTCATTCTTCCCCTCCTGCTATCTTCTTCTTCTTTTTTTTTTTTTTAACATATAATGTATTATTTGTTTCAGAGGTACAGGTCTGTGATTCAACAGTCTTGCACAATTCACAGCGCTCACCATAGTACATACCCTCCCCAATGTCTATCACCCAGCCACCCCATCCCTCCCACCCCCCACCACTCCAGCAACCCTCAGGTTGTTTCCTGAGATTAACAGTTCCTCATATCAGTGAGGTCATATGATACATGTCTTTCTCTGATTGACTTATTTCGCTCAGCGTAATACCCTCCAGTTCCATCCACGTCATTGCAAATGGCAAGCTTTCATTCCTTTTGATGGCTGCATAATATTCCATTGTATATGTATACCACATCTTCTTTATCCATTCATCTGCAAGCTGGTGCAGCCACTCTGGAAAACAGTATTGAGGTTCCTCAAAAAGTTGAAAATAGAGCTACCATACAATCCAGCAATTGCACTACTGGGTATTTACCCCAAAGATACAAGTGTAGGGATCCAAAGGGGTACATGCACCCCAATGTTTATAGCAGCAAAGTCCACAATAGCCAAACTGCGGAAAGAGCCAAGATGTCCATCAACAGATGAATGTTTTATTTTAAGAAATCATCCTGCATTTAGTTATCTGTTTCTTCTTGAGTTTTCTGTGGATATGTGTTCATATCCCCCGTTAGATCTTAAACTGTGTGAAGGATCAACTCCTGTTTCCTATTTCCCTCTCTCTCTAATATTCAAAGTCGTGTTACAGTGTGGTGCAAATAAGCATGTGATCAGTAAATGCTTCATTTTGGAATTTTTTCTTTAAAAACAAGTTACATTAATGGCAAAAAAAGGGGGAAAAAACTAAGACTTTGTATATAAATGATTATGAAAGACAATGATTTCTTGTAACAGATACCCACTGGGTTTTCCAAGCAGGTTTGGAAAATACCTTATTTCAGCCAAATAGCGGCAGCTGACATTTGTTTGAATTTGTCATTTGATGTTTTTTAAATCTACATTTTCAAAAAAGAAAGGAAACCGGCAGTTTGAAAAGGCAGTCATTTGAAACGTTTTAAAGGGTATGGCATTTCTCTGTACTCAGATCTCTTCCAACAATTAATTGCCATTTCGTATGTTCTCTGTCACTCAAAGTGGCCTCTTATTAGCCCACTGCCAGTCCTGAAAAGTGACATACTGATGTTTCTCCATGTGGATCATAAGAAATGTCCACCCTGCCAGAGAGATGCCTTAGGCTTAGCAGAATGAAACCCTGCATTTCTGCCCCCTACCTCCTTACTACGAGATCAGAAAAACTTTTACAAAATTAACTTCTTAGAAATACGTGGGACCAGGGTACGCCTGGGTGGCTCATTCGATTAAGCTTCTGCCTTTAGCTCAGTTCATGATCTCAGGGTCCTGGGCTCTTTGCTCCATGGGGAGCCTGCTTCTCCCTCTCTTTCTGTGCTCTCTCCCTCTGTGTTCTTTCTCTTGCTCTCTCTCAAATAAATATATAAAATCTTAAAAAGAAAAAAGAAATACCTGGGACTGGTTATCAATGCAGAACCCATCACTAGTTCCATTCTACTTTGAAGTATTATCTCTGAGGAATGGCAAGATTCTGTTTGTAAGCGCTTTTTTATTGTTGAGGTTCAAGATGGAGTGCCAGGTGCTACTTAAATTAGGATTTCTCTTTTTATATATAAGCTCCAGGTAATTTAACTAGTTCACCAAAAAGATAATAAAATGTATCAGGTGATATCATCTTTGAGACAAATGTGTTGAGCGTTTTGTAATTTCTGCACTTAGTTAAAAAAAATCTTCATAGAAAGGAACCAAGCAAATTGAGGAGCATGGTGATAATGCAGAAATGTGAGATGTCTAGGAAGGAGATGAACGTTAATTATCTGCCATAATACTTTTCACATTGTCCTATTTCGGCCACACAGTAATCCTGCGAGTTGGTTGCTCTTATTCTTACTTTGGAGGATGAAAATCTAAAGCTCTGAGAGGTTAAGAAACAAATCTCAGGGCATTTCCAAACTTCAGATCCTGGTTGGAGTGACTCCATCACCTGTGCTGTGAAGACAGTATACATAATCCTTGGATAAAGAAGGCGAACTGCAGTCAGCAGTCTGACCACATCACATTTATTGAAAACCACTTTGACTCCTAGGACTGGGGCCACTTTTGGTGGTCACTAATTTAATTTTCCGGCCATCAGGAAATATCACCCTCACACTCTACAGAAGAGGTAACATACACTATCCTCTCGCAAAGGTGGCTAGCGACTCTCTATCTGAGGTTAGCCTCCCTGAGTTCTTTATTTTTTTTTTTTAAAGATTTTGTTTATTTATTTGACAGAGAGAGAGACAGCAAGAGAGGGAACACAAGCAGGGGGAGTGGGAAAGGGAGAAGCAGGCTTCCGGAGGAGCAGGGAGCCTGATGCGGTGCTCGATCCCGGGACTCTGGGACCATGACCCGAGCCAAAGGCAGACGCTTAACAACTGAGCCACCCAGGTGCTCCTCCCTGAGTTCTTTATTAAAATAGGACCTATGGAAAGCAAAGACAAAATCTGAAATTTTGTCTTTGGCTAAGTACTTACTACCAGTGCATTGCTGTCAAGAAAGAAATAGTTCTTTGTTGTTGGTGTTGTTTTACTGGAATTCACGCAGTATGTACAGACTGGATAGTGAAGAAATTAAAAAGCTTGACTTTGTAACCTTGTGGACAGCTCATCAGCGCAGCTTTAATAGGACAGCTTTACCCCGTGCTTGCGAGAGTCACATCGTTTTGCACACTGAGTGCCGATCCGGGTGGGTCAGCTTGGCTACCTCAAGAGATCAGAGAGCTTGTTGAAGACAGGGATTATCTCTCTTACTTCATTATTTCCTGCTCCTCCTAGATGACAAGAAAATCGGCAGTGCTCTGTACAGGGGGCTCAGTGAAAGAATGAATGAATGAGTTTGTTACATCAAAATATGCTGATGTTGCGATTAGTATAAATATTGCAAATGTAAACTTCAAAACAGGTTGAAACTTTATTTTTAAGTTACTTTTTACTTAAGATTGTTATGCTTTGATCACATTAGGAAAATAGGACTAAATATTACTTGTTAGTGCGCATATGTATATGAGCTAGAGCCAGAGTTAACTTTGTTAAAATGGTCCATTTAATTGAGGAGACTATCTTTTCCCCATTATGCATTCTTGCCTCCTTTGTCATAGATTGAGTGACCATATAAGCGTGCATTTATTTCTGGGCTCTCTGTTCTATTCCATTGATCTAGGTGTCTGTTTTTGTGCCAGTACCATACTGTTTTGATTACTATAGCTTTGTGGAATGAGTAAGTCATGGGAAGAAAAGCCACAGCATAGAGAATATAGGCAATGATATTATAATAAAATTGTAGGGTGACAGATGGTAGCTTCACTTGTGGTGAGCATAGCATAATGTATAGAAATGTTGAATCACTATGCTGTGCACCTGAAACTAATATAACATTATGTATCAACTATACTCAAATAAAACTTTTTTTTAAATAAAGTGATTCATTTAAAACCTGAAAGAGAATAGATTTAAACATCTGCCCATATATAAGAAAAAGGTTAATGTTATACTCTGTGTGCACTATTTTTGTGGAACATTTTTACTGAAAAGCTATTTTCCTGGTTGTTGGATTAGAACAGAACTGGCTCCTTGAAACATGGTCATATCTTTCAAGCCTGAAAGATCTGTCTTCCTCATACATTTTCATAATGACACACTTTAGCGTTTATGATTTTAAACTTCTAAGTTTTCTTCCAGTCTATAGTGTCTGAGACCCTCTGGGAGGATTCTTCATCTTAAAAGAGACTTTTTTTTTTTTTTAGATTTTATTTATTTATTTGACAGAGAGATAGCAAGAGTAGGAACACGAGGAGGGGGAGTGGGAGAGGGAGAAGCAGGCTCCCCACCGAGCAGGGAGCCTGATGCAGGGTTCGAAGCTGGGCTCGATCCCAGGACTCTGGGATCATGACCTGAGCCAAAGGTAGACGCTTAATGACTGAGCCACCCAGACACCCCAAAAGAGACTCTTGAATATCATTCATCTCCATTCACTTGGACTGTGGGGCCAATGGCCAACACTTAGCACCTGCTGTGCACTGACATTGTTCTAAGCACTTTAATGGAATAACTCACTTAGTCTTCACAACAAACCGAAGATATTAGTATTTTTTTCACCCCATTTTACAGGTGGAAACATGCCCTGAGTCACAGAGCTGTTAGCCAAGCTGGGTCTGAGCTCATACTGTGCTTCCAGATTCTCTGTTCTGCCTCACTGGGCATACTGCTCTAGTCACGGGGGGAGTGTGAAAATATGCAGAAACCATACCAACAAGAAGAGGACACCCAACACTAGAAAGGAAGGGTAGATAAACTGAGCAGTCAACCAGGGTCAGCACCAACCGTTGATTACTCAGAGGCCACAGAAGTATTAGGTGACCCCTGAATGTATGAGTGTGGATTGCTACTCCCTCAGAATGTATGGAATGGATGATGGCAAATAAATCAATTAATTTGAATCTCTTAGAAGGCTTATTTGTAATTTTGGACTGTGCATCTGTTGTCCACTTTATGTGAAAGTTTGTGGCATGGAGAAGCGTATAAAAACATAGATATCTAGCTTTTTAATATAAACTTTCCTTTTAAAATATGTTAGGACAATAGTTCTTAATGGGAGTGACACCTCTCCCTTAGGCGACAATATGTCTCAATGATTGTCTCAATGATTGCGGCGCTGTTGGCACTTGGTAAGTAGGGGCAGGGGTCCTCTGCCATTCACAAAGCCATTTTTTTTTACCTCTTCTCTGAAAGAACTTTGGAATCAGAATAGAGCTAATACCATTGAGCAATACCTAAGGAAGAGTTAATCGATAGATTTCGGAAGCCTGTCTAATTATCCAAACCTAGAACCTAAGTCTGTTGACATATTTATAAGCCCAGTTTTCATCCACAGTGTTTTTTTCAGGGACCCAATAGAAGTGTACATCTAAAGACAAGTGCACTTAACTTTCGCTCTGATTTTTACACATGTTCGACATTTCTGAAATTACATCATCAGTAGCAACACTGCTCATGGTATTTGAGGCACTAATAACACACATTTGCAGATACCATACTGCTTTCCTGGTGATTATACAGCTAAGAGCAGGCACACGGCTCTTCCGTTCCAGTTGTCCAACCTGAGAATTTACATTATGAAAATATGGATTACTTTATTATAAATTCATTTCCTTTTATCTCTTTTATATTACAGTTGGATTCTTGTAATGATTTAAAAAAAAGGTGAGTGTGTAGGTAAGTTCAATTACCCATGAATTTCAGTTTAATATAATAAATGAGACCACACAAAATGATGTTTCTCAAAGGAGGTGTTGTGAGTGATAGAATTGAGAAGCCCTGGGTTCAATTCCATGTGGAGCCATAAATACCCAGAGTCATTCATTTTACTCTTCAAAATTTTATAGCAACTTTAACTGTAGGTAATTTAATCACCTCAGAATTATCTCCTTTTTAAGTACCATGTGGTATGATTAACATATGTATACAGCATCTATCTTCTTTGTAATTCAAATTTCACGAAATCCAAAAGCAATACAAGAATGGAGGTGTCTGGGCCCCCTAGGTGGCTCAGTTGATTGAACCACTGAGTGTCTGCCTTCAGCTCAGGTCCTGATCCCAGGCTGGGATCAAGCCTTCCCATCGCCTCCCCCCCACCCCCGCCCCTGTTGTGGGGCTCCCTGCTCAGTGGGGAGTCTGCTTCTCTCTCTCCCTCTGCCCCTTCCCACCCCCCCCTTAGGTGAATAAATAAATAAAATCTTAAAAAACAACAACAACAAAAGAATGGAAATGTCTTCCTGAGATGGTTCTCTTCATTTTCCTGCTGCTTTTGTTTTTTTTTTTACCTCTTCTCTGAAAGAACTTTGGAATCAGAATAGAGCTAATACCATTGAGCAAAAGGGCAAAGTTACTTCTTTTAAAAGAAAAGCTCATTTTTCACCATGGTAACCAGCATATCATATGACATACACACCACATGGCCTGTGAAATATGAACCCTTTCAGAAATAAATTTCTACCAGAGCATAATGAGCTTTCATGTTAGTGTAGCAAGGACTGGAATAAGGTGACACTTCAGGTTGATTTGGGTCAAATGATTCCTTTTATATCTTGTAGTGTTTTTCTCGCAGTTTGCAAGAGGTAACACTAGCATTTAATTTTTTTTTAATGCTTAATGAAAGTGAACCATATGCTATGAATGCAAGATAAATGCATTCCACTGAGTCCTAGATACGGCACGTTTCCATTTCCTGTGAGTGTTAGGACCAAGAAAAGACCCTGAGATTTTGTCTTCAGTTTCTCAGGGTGTTTATTTGTCACTGCACACTCAAGTGAAAACAAAAACAAAAGTTAAAAATCACAGCTGAGTGTAGTGTGCCCAAAGCTACTCTTCTTTCTTTTAATTATGGTAGCTAAAACCTTTGTTTCTGATTTAAATTTATGGTGCTTGACCAATGACTAATAATGAAAAGGAAGACGAAAACCTTTTATAGGTATGCATCACATCTTGGGAGAGGGAAAAATGAAAATGTTTCACTCAACTTTTAAATATCCTTTTGCCCTTTTCGCTTGGAAACACCTTTTGTTCAGTCAGCTCTTTTCGGTTAATATCTTTGAAAATCTCTTCTAACCATAGTACTTCCTAAGTGTACTTTCCTAATGCTGGGATACTTTATATTCAGTTGAGCTAGTTTCATAGGCATTCAGAGGTTTCACAGGTCCCTGAAAGCTCTGGGTAGCTTCAGATCCAATGACTCCCATAAGCACAGATTTCTATAGCCAGACACTGATCTGTCCCTTTCAGGGCATCCAATAGGTTATTAGTGGTTTTGGAACCAAAAGGTTTCTTTCCGAGTATATAAATCAACCAAAAGTATCTTGATGTCTGGAGGAGAGCTGGAAGTTGATGGGCACATAGAATAAGTTTCTTTTGAAGCTTAGTCAGAAATGTAATAGAAATTAAATATGTTATCTATTGTGAAAGTAGAAACTATTTATTCTAGTAATCCCAATGGCAAAACTATCGAATCCTATCATATGTTTAGTCATCAGTGAAAAGTCAGGAGTTATGTTTCTATTTCTTAATCCAATTCCTTTTCCTCCTCAAATTTTCCTGTCTGCATGGACATGAAATCGCAAGATTTTAAGGAGGGGATGTAAGAAAGATAAGATTCTTATACACAATGGAAAAAATTCACTGTAGGGTAATTAGACCAGACTATCAAAGGATTGAAGATCATGGTTATATTTCATTCAGCTTAGGAACCCTTGGGTACTATGGGGCTTAGTAGACACTCAGTAGATGTTTGGTGAGATAAAATTATTTTGGTTATTATTTTATGTAAAGGTTTTCCAATTATAATGTTAGCCTTTTGAATTATAAGAATAGTATCACTGAGAATAATCTTATATAAGCTTATGTAACTAAGAGCTAGATAATCTCTTGAAATGAATATTTAGCTACATCAAAGTATACATCTAAAACTTAAAGCATAAGAAATTTACATTTTGGCTTTAGAGATTCACATTATTATTGAATTATGCTATGTCCATCTGCTCAAGTACTGGATATATTTAGGCTCTAGTGAGCCAAAATGAAAGATTCAATGGATTATTCATCTGCCTCATGCTCTGATACATAGAAACCTTCTGATTTGTAATTTTACCCAAAAGTTGTCTTCTCTCTTAGTTTCATGGTAAGAAAATTATGAAATGCATACTTGGGTGAAGAATGATTTTGTGATTTTTCTTCTTCACTCTTAAAGAGAGAAAACAGAGTTAAGTATAGTAGAGTGAGTGCTTGCACTGATGCTGAGTTTGAGAATGACTTATCTTTTTCTTACACTAATATCACATACAAGTATAAATATATAAATATATATATTTAGTATATGTAATATAATTTGGTATATAAATTAAATGTAAGTGGTTCATTTTTGTATGCAAGGTCTACTTAAAATTGTGGTTGTCATTAGGACTGTTCACAGATAGGTCTTTCAGGTGCCATGGCTATGTCTTGCATTGACCAATGAAATGTGACTATTAAAGTGGGTGTCACTTCTGGGCAGACACTTTAAGATTCAGTGTGTAGTTTGCACATTTCTTTTTTCCTGTCTTGGTAAATATGGAAGTGTGTACTGAGATGGGTCTTCCGTGAGCCAGGATTTCTCAGTGACTGTTGTGCCAAACACCCTGAAGCTCAGTATTAGTCCCATGCCTTGAGAATGAGAAAGAGACTTTTGTGTATTGAGCTTCTGAGGTTTTGATGTTCTGGTTTAGTTTTGTTTTGTTATAGCAGTGTAACCTAACATACTGAGGCCAAATCTGGAATACCCATACAGGTCATTTTTGTCTTCTGTCCCTGAGGGAAAACGTAGGTTTGTGTTTGTGTAAGTATAAGCATTTATAAGAGGATCTGAGGGAATAAAAATAAAAGAGTTTTTGAATTTGAGCTACTTTGAAATTTATAGACCTTTAGGCTTCTTTTGTAAAGTTGTAAGAGAAGAGAAATGTAAAAAAGAAGTTTTCTTTGATTACATTGACTATTTGGCATTCTTGGTATTTGGTTATAATTTAAATTAAAAAAACAATCACTATAATTAGTGTTTGTGGTTGTTTATAGACATCTTTTAAAGTTTGTATAATATTTACATTTAGAAAGATATGCTGCGCCCTAAATATCTGTGTGAAAAGAAATACTTTAAAGTACAAAACACTATAAATGAAATATGACTTATGGAAAGAGTTGCATTAAATTCTTTAATTGTGTCCTCCAAGGTAAACCGCTTTTTGTTTTGGGAAGTACAAGCATGTAACTTAACTTGAAGATGTGTTAGATGTTCCTTTTTTGCTATGGAAAAGGCAAAAGAGACAGATTCTGGGATCTTTAGTGACCAAAGGGAAAGATGTCAAAAATCCAGCTGAATGGGAGAAAAACGAGACTTTCCCAGAATGTGTCTCTTCTGAAGTGGGTGTTAGGAAAAGCAGGGTAACTGCTTTCTTTCCTATGTCTGTTAGCTCCTGGGCAAGTAGTTGAGAACTGATGTGAGGTCAGGGCTATGCTCTGACAACTTTCTCATCTTGGTGATCTTTCAGGAGATGGTGTCCAATGTGGGACCACAGGAGTTAGGGACCACTTCAGGGTTTGAGTGAATTTCCGAAAATCCCTTCCTGATCTGGAGCCATCATCTTTGCCATGGTTGAATTGGTATGTGGTGATCAATTGTGAAGACCATTGTTATGGCATCTAAAATGATTGACTGTGCTGGATTACGGTTAATTTCATAAATAGTGAATGAGCTACAGTCTGCCAAATGGCTTTGTTCTGTTTTTTGGCCTCATAGGAAGCAAATGGAAACTTGTCCTTTTTTTTTTTTTTTTTAATTTTCAGATTGAAGAGGAAAGAAAATCTCTGTGTACAATGTCAGTTAATACAAACCTTTCAGTAAGTTTCAGTGAAGGTTGTTTTGCTTATCTCTACTCAACAGTAGTTAATTGAATAAGACATTATGCTAAATACTGTAGGAGATAGAAAGATGAGAAGAGTTGGCCTCGGTTTCAAGGAATTCATAGTCTAACTGAGGAAATGATAATCTCGTTATGTACCTCGTCTTGATATTTCTTATGAGCCAGTTTCATTGATATTTATGATAGCCTTCAAAGAATTTGAAATAAGATAACAAACAAGTTGCTTATTATTGAAATATAAGGTGTCTTCAGTTTGAAAAATGTTAAAAAATTTAACTACCACAAGAAGCAAAACAATTTGGTCCCCCCTTAACCTTGCTACCCACTATCATTTAAACGAATGTCTAGCACATTCTCTGGTCCAGAGGACCAGAGAATGTATTTTTCAAACTAAATAGAATCAGGCAGAAAAAAATTTAAATGCTTTGGCTTGTGATGGACAGTCTTGGAGGTATGGAAGAAAAAGGTAACATTTCAGGTATATTTGGTGGTTATAGAAAGTACAGTATTTGAGTTAGTGGCTGTAGCCTAGACTTTTCTTTTGGTAATGACCCAGATTTCTAGACAAATGTGTCAGTAGAAAAGCATACAAATTTCAGCAAGCTACTTGCTTTTCATATGGCAGAACTTTTCTTTACCTGGGAATCATTGACTCAGCAATTCCAAGTAAGGAAACACAGGGAGTAACAGAGCCCTCCCTCCCTTCCCTGCATGCTATTTATGAAAGTTCACTCAGCCGATATCCTTACTCTTTTTTTAAATTAAAAAAAAAAAGTCAAGCATTTGAGTAGTCTTAAATATTATAGCAGACTATACAGGAGCGGCCAAGAAAATTAGAAAAATTCCCTCAGTGGACTCACATTGGTCAGAAGTGATGGTTGACAAACAACTGGACAAGTGGAGATGGAAAGGGGCTGAAAAACTGTACAAGAAGAAAGAGCTCAGCGACCTGGGGCCAGTTAGTGGAAGGGAATTGTTAATAGTTCAACAAACCCTTTGGGTGCTGCTATTTTCCAGACAGGAATACAGTCTGACCCTGTCAGTCTCCCAGGTAAAAGAGCAGCCTCTTCGCATTAGCATCACCTCCGAACTCATTAACAGAGCCCATCCTGGGCTAGCCCTGTCTTGCCCTGCCCACCATCCTGTCCCTCTCTGCTCTAGCCGTTGAACATCTTCACATGGTCATCCTCAAATGCATCATGTATATCTCTTGTCTCTGGCCCTCTGGGTTTTTTATTTTTCCCCTGGATTCCTTTTTGCTAGTTTCTACTCACCCTTCGATGATCACCTCATATGTCACTAGCTCTGAGATGTCACTGATCCTCCTAGAATCAGTCGAGTGGCCTTGCCATGTTGTGTTCCCGTAATATCCGGTATGTCCTGTATCTAGCTCATTCCACATTATAATGTAATGGCTTGTTTCATGGTCTTGATCAGGGGTCAGTGAACTGTGGCCTGTGGCCCACGGAACAAATCCAGTTCCTGCCTAACTGTGCAAATAAAACTTTATTGGAACACAGCCATGTTTATTTCTATGGCTCTTTTTATACTGGCAAAGTTGAGTAGTTGAGACAGATATCATTATGTCCCACCAACCAAAACTATTTACTGTTTAGGACTTTTACAGAAAAAGTTTTTTGTTTTTTTTATTTTATTTTATTTATTTATTTGACAGAGAGGGACACAGTGAGAGAGGGAACACAAGCAGGGGGAGCGGGAGAGGGAGAAGCAGGCCTCCCGTGGAGCAGGGAGCCCGATGCAGGGCTCAATCCCAGGACCCCGGGATCATGACCTGAGCCAAAGGCAGACGCTTAATGACTGAGCCACCCAGGTGCCCCCAGAAAAAGTTTTCTGACTCCTTGTCTCAAGAACAAGGAACATGTCTACTTTATTCACTACTCAATCTCTAATATTTGGGACAGTGTTTGTGCAAAGGAAATATTCCATGAATTTTGAAGGAATGAACTAAAAATAAATACAAGGAAACTGGTCAAGGAAAAATCAAGATAATTATCCAGCATCTTCCATGTGCTAGGCACTGTCCCCTGTGCTTTACGTGTATGCTTGCATAATCCTTACAGTAACCCTGTGAAGTAGGGACTGGTCTTCCTAATTTGCAGTTGAGACATTTAAGTTAAGCGTGAATAAATGATTTCCTTAAATGCTATGAAGCAAGTAAAAATGGCTTACCTGGAGCTTGAACTCAGACTTTCTTTGTAGTAAGGTGCTCTCTCTAACGTGAAGAGACTGTCTAGTGTACAGAGGTGGTAAGAATAGAATCTGGCAGAATGCGAGATCTAAATCTTGGCTCTACCACTTACTGCTTTCATGACCTTGTACGAGTAGTCACTGAACTGCTTCTGTGCCTCATTCTCCGCAGCTGTAACAAGTTACATAACCTCTCTGGCCTTTGTTTCTGCAGATGATAAATGAGATGATTTTAGCATCTCACTTGTATGTTGTGAAGTTTAAATGAGATGTTATGCATAAGGTGCTTGGCACATAGGAAGCATTCAAGACATGTTCATCCTTATTATTTTATAAAACTGCCTCAAAATCATTGACAATAGCTCAGAATTTTCAAGAAATTCCATTCGATTTATAACTTCTATTTACCTAGTTTCAAAGAGGGTTTTCAGTGGCATTTTGATTTGGGCACTGTATGCTCTGTTTATAAAGGTAAGGAAGACCTTATAAAGGTCTTGATCACTGACCCCTGATCAAGACCATGAAACAAGCCATTACATTATAATGTGGAATGAGCTAGATACAGGACATACCGGATATTATGGGAACTCACGTCCTTACCTTTATAAACAGAACATACAGAGCTTTTTATTAAAAGCAACACCAAGTCTTGTATCTTATTTTCTCTGTTGAACTAAATAAATCATGTACTGTTGCCATTTGCATGAGTTGTGCCTACCTTTTGGAATTTTCCAAATATTGTATACATGATGTTGAAATGTAATGCCTGAATCAGTGTGTGGCTTACCTCCTAAGGATTTTCTGTTGATGTTAGTGACTGTGCTATTGGCCCCAGCATGGTAGGAACGCTGTATGGCAGCCAGCTTATTTCCATTTCACCTTGCCTGAAGCTGGCATGTTTTCCTTTATATAAGGAAAGGATCAAGCCCTTGCATACAAAACCAAAGATGTCTAGAATCCATGTACAGTTTTGGAGGATTTTTCACTTGTTTGTTTTGTCTTTTAGTTAAAGCATCAGTGGGTTATCAGGGCACTGTAAGAAATTTGGGGGAACATTTTGTAAAAATGAAAATATAGCTACTCAGTGAAAGTATGGTTGCCCAGGCAATATAGGAATCGGCTTTACAGTCTTGCTTCAATTCAAGTCTGTCCCAGCTTCTTGAAAGTCCAACCTAACAGAGTAGACTATTTTCTTCATGAAATCATTGTTAGAATAAGAATTAAGCTTATTGGACAGAAGGGTAGACTTTGGCTCTAATGATACGGTTAAGATTATTTGTTCTGCATGGATGGAACCAGAGGGTATTATGCTAAGCAAAGTAAGTCATTCAGAGAAAGACAGATGCCATATGATTTCACTCATATATGGAATTTAAGAAACAAAACAGATGAACTTAGGAGAAGGGAAGGAAAAAAAGATAAAAACAGAGAGGGAATTCAAACCATAAGAGACTCTTAACTCTAGGGAACAAACTGAGGGGAGGGGAGGGGGGGTTGGGATAACTGGGTGATGGGCATTAAGGAGGGCACGTGATGTCATGAGCACTGGGTGTTATGTGCAACTGATGAATCACTAAATTTTACCCCTGAAACTAATAATACACTATATGTTAACTAAATTGAATTTAAATTAAAAAACAAATACAGCACCCAACAGAAGACCTCCCAAAAATGTGTTTTGGGGTATGCAAAACAAAAAAATTATTTGTTCTGGCCTCATTTGAGACTATGAAGTTGTCCTAGATCCATGATTCTAGAATTTACCCCTAACTTTGCCAGCCAGTGCATCCCAGCTCATAAACACTTGAAAAGAAACAAGGATAATATGTTTTAGTCACAATGAATCCTGTATTTTGATCTTAAAATTGTATTACTACCTACAAAGAAAGAGCATCAGCAAATTTGTTAATTATCTTTTAAATATTTTGGTTGGTGAATTAAGAGCATTTCGTTTAACATTCTCTTAATTGACCATAATTTTAACTCTCAGTAGGAGCTGATGTACTTGAATTTCACCGTTGTGTCAATTACATTGGCCTTTTAGTTGCCGCAAGGGATGATCCTTAACAATCAGCACTTTTTTTTCACAATATGATTCCAAAGATAAAAGTCTAATAATTAAGTTGTTAATACACACTCCATAGAACAAACACATTCCAGTAGAAATTCTGTCATTAGACCTCTATCAATTAGCATTTTGCTTCCTGTGACTTAGAGAAAGGGGAGGATTATGAGCCATGAGTTTGGGGAAAGAAGCAAATTGGGAGTCACAGACTTTTCCTCAAACAGTAACATGTAGGAAATTCTGGTTCTGAACTTGATTGGCTTCTCTTTAGTAGTGATATCTACATGACAAATTAAACTTCTGTAGGTTGAAAATCTAACCACTTTTGTGTGGAGTTGAACATTAAATCTTGCACTGACTGCTGGGTAGTGATTTGACTCATTCTAACTTGATTACTTCATTTCCACTGCAAAGCGTTTAAGGGGCAAATACTCGGGCAGGCTACTGAATACTGGAAATAGGACTATTGTGCTAGCAAGGTAAACCTTAACTCTTGAAATAGACATTGATGTGGTTTCTTGACTTGGGTAGCTTGAGACGCCAGTTCAGGTCAGGATGCTCTAACACAAAAACAATTTGTGGAGAATAACACTGGAGCACTACTTCAGCAGCCCTAAATGATGTTGGCAGGCCGCAAATGAGGACAAGAAGTCATGAACTGAAGCTCCAGAGACATGCACACATTTGCAAATGTATTTTAACTTGCTTAGGTCCTCAGAATTGCAACTCAAGTCTGGTCAACAATCAAGTAGTTGAAGGCTTGTGCTTTTCCAGACATGCTCTATTTCTGTTCACTCTGTGTGTGTGGGCAGAAGCCCTGGGAAAGCTTTGTTATCATTCCTGAAATGCAAAGTATTCTATTTAGCTTACAAGCTCTATTCTTGGTACTAATAACTGATATTAGGCCGCTCCAGCCATTTAAAAAACTATTAAGAGAGAACAAACCTTGGCATTTAATTTCAGAACATCTGTATCAGTAACTAAGTGGTCTGTTATGATTATACCAGGGTAAATTTGGGGAGGTAGCCTCAAGGTTGTCTAAATTCTTCCCCTGCCTTTGGGTGGCATAACACAGTCGAATTTTTCCCACTGATACCCACTACTGAATCACTATGAGAATATTTTGCTACCCTCCTGAATTTTAATCATGGGATAAATGTGCATTTTAAGTTACTTTAATTTCTGTCACCCTTATCAATATTTGTTCATTTAGCTTTACAGA
Organism: Zalophus californianus; assembly: GCF_009762305.2. NCBI lineage: Eukaryota > Metazoa > Chordata > Mammalia > Carnivora > Otariidae > Zalophus > Zalophus californianus. The sequence goes on from NC_045598.1 coordinate 131,498,115, forward strand.
ACATCTCTGTGTGAGAGATGAAATGAATCATGCCACCTCATTTTACCAGGAAGTTCCAGTTATCTTTCCCAAACGACCCCAGAATGTAGTGGCTTCAGCAACAGGCATTTTACTCTGACGGTATCAACTGTATCAGGCAGTATCAGCTGAGGTTAACCGATAGAATTCAGCTGGCGGCTGGCTGGTCTTTGCTCATAAGCCTGGCCCCTGTGTGGGAGCATTTGGAAGGCTGGGCTCATAGAAGCTCCTTTCCTTTTCCAGGTCGCCTCTGGGTATTTCCACAGGATCTCTCCGGTAGGATAGTCAGACTTTTTATATGGCAAGTCCAGCTTCTTAGAGGCCCAGATGGGAGCTGCAAAGCTTCTACTGACCTAGCCCCAGAAGTCCCACAGCATGATGGAGCACCCCCAGAACCAAGGAAAGTAGACACGAACATTGCCTTTCTCTAGATGGAAGGAGTATCAAAGATTAAGAACATGCCAGACAAAGCCACCATGTTAGTCACTGACCATGAAGCCATACCCCCCACAAACCTAATGTATATCCCATCCTTCCCTTATTCCCTACAGCCAGTCAAATTATCATCTTGAGTTTTACCCCTGGAATTTAGTCTCTGGGCATCTCTTGTATAACCTCCCAACTAATAACCCTGTCTTTCCTGCATCCTCTCCATTACTGTCAAATCACACATGTGATGTGTCACTCACTTCTCATTCATGGCTCCAAGTGGTCTATGAGGCAAAATCCAAATGTGTTAGCCTGACCCACGAGGCCCTCTGTTATTTGGCCCCAGTCTTCTTTTTAACCACAGCACCCACCATTCCCTCCCCACTCTCCCCCACCTCTGCTCTCTGTGCTCCATGTTCTAGTGTGCTCTGGCCATGCTAATTCTCCAGCTGCGGCATGCTCTTGCATGACTGTGTCTTACTTGGCAGTTCTTTTCTTGAATATTTGCCATTCTCTCCACATCCACCTACCAAAGGTGGACAGCATTGCATTCAAATATCACCTGCCCTGCACTCCCTTAAGACTGTGTTGCACTCCCACACCACCAGTGCAAGAATGGATCACACTTTTGTCTCTTTTTTTCCCCTTTGTTCATTTGTTTTGTCTCTTAAATCCCACATATGAGTGAAATCATGTGGCATTTGTCTTTCTCTGACTGACTTATTTCACTTAGCATTAAACCCTGTGGCTCCATCCATGTTGTTGCAAAATGGCAAGATTTCTTTCTTTTTTATGGCTGAGTAATTCCATTTGTATTTGTATATATGTGTGTATATATATGTATATATATATATATAATGTTTATATATATATATACACCACACACACACATATATATACACCACATCTTCTTTGTAAGGTATTTTAAATGTTTATGTGTGTATATTCCAGTACAATGGAGCTCATGTTCTATTTGGTTTTTATGCCTTATTTTGAGAAGCAGTGTGCATAGCAGAAAATGAAAACCCTGAGTTCAAGTTCCAGATGTGGTATTTAAAAGCTACACTGATTTTTGAGCCTGTCTCAAAATTTTTTAGCATTGTTGTAGAAGTACCTGTTCAAATGAACATTTTTGGCAATGAATTCTGTATTTTTCCCCAAAGTATTTTTGTGGTTTTAAAATCTGTGTCCTTTCACCTAAACTCCAAAGGTCATCCCTGTCAGGGATTAGAATGCTGAGTAGAAGCACATGATTTTTTTTTTAACGTATCTTTCATGATTTTATGAACTAGCCATCAATCACACCTTCTCCTATGTTTTGTGACAAGCTTTCCATGACTGCCTCTTGATGCCAAGCTGGTTTTGTCTTGTTCTCATAACTTTATCAGCAGTCTTGCTTAGACTATTTTATTTTGTTCCTGTTGTGCTGTCACTTTTGAGATAGCCAATCCACCTAAGTGTGATTCACCCTTGTGTGCCACTCAAATGTGCAGTAAGAAAGTATTTGCCACCCAAGGCTAGGAGATGAAGTTAATTAATAGAAGGAGGCCGTAAAACGTCGCGTGGGGGGATGTCGAGAAGAAATGCAGTGCCCCATCGCATTGGTGTTGTGCTCGTTAGCAAGTCTGACACAGCACGGCTGGGATGTGGTGGCAACGGCGGTGCCCACACACTCATCTAGCTTCTCGGCAGCTGGCTGGTGTCTTGGCTACACCTAGGGCTCTGCCTAAGACATCATTAGGGGTTGCGTGGTGTTGGCAGCTTTTGATTTTGTTCATTGGGCTCACTTGGGTCATTATTCCAAGTCTGAGACATGAAGACTTTTAACGATGGGGAAAACTATTGCCTGGCCTTAAAGAATTTTCTTAGGAGAAGAAGAGAACAGGATTGAAAGAGAGCCATGTGGTCTTATTAGAGCAGCTTTCTAAGTCATTGCTAAGGAAAGGAGCATCTTTCAAGAGTAGATGTTATACACATAGAGAGATGTATATAGAGTATTTTTTAATGCTTTGAAAACTGCTTTAAGAAAATTATGTGAAGCCTTTTATGTTACACACAAAGTAATTTATTTGCAGACCAATTCACTGAAAAGAAATCTTCCAAATGAATCTCTTTTCCAGTTTTTAATTTTGTACTCTGTCCAGATGTGTGACTCAACAAAGATGCTAATGATGGCAGGTAAGCATAATGGTATAGACAAGTGGTAGTTCAACGGACTTTATTTTTATAGGAATATAAAAATAATAATTTAGACTAGTTTTTTAATAAAAACTATAAAAATGTCCTATCCTTAATATTTTCTAAACAAAAGGAGCCCTACCCCAACAATTGAAAGAAAAGACAATTTACAAATTAACCAAAATATTACCAAAGAAATATAGATTGCAATAACAACTTACTTTTCAAATTGTACAATGGCAAAGATTGCAAAGCCTTAAAAAAAGAAAAGAAAAGAAAAGAGGACTCCGTGCTGGTGAGTATGAAGTGAGATGGGCCCCCAGTATAAGCTAAATAAGTATCATTTTCTGGAAAACAATTTAGCGGCATATTCATACCCTTTGACCCAGTAGTTTTATTTCTAGGAATTGGTCCTAAGGAATAATAAGAGACTCACTCAATATTAGGTATAATACTTCTTTCACAGAACTATATAAGAGAAAAAACTAAAAACAATTTTATGGGAATGACTAGACAGTAGTGACAAATCCATGGAATTCTATTTACTGCTGATTAATATTTAGTGATATCTGAACATGCTCATGATTCAAGTAAAAGAGAATACAGAATTGTAGATGGAATACTATACCATTGCATAAAATGTATAATATTTTAAAAGATAGGACAATGTACAAAATGTTAATGATTGTCTGTGACTAACAGAATAATGGTGGTTTATAATTTTATTATTAGTATCTATCTTTTTAATTACTAATTATTATTTTACAACCAAAAACAAATGGAACATTAAGTTTTTAGCCTGAAGGCATCTCAGCTCCACAGCCCCTGGAGGTTTGGCCCTTTATGAGGCTGTGGGTTGGTCTGTTTGGCCAGGATGTGATTTGCATGGAGGACTGATAAGCCATGGAGGAGAGATCATGAATAGACCATCAGCGATGCTCCCCATGGAGAAATGATCCAAGCAAGTAGAAACAGCCACTTAGCTGCCACAACCCATGAGCACCAGATGATGAAGTAACCTCTGGAAGGTGAAGCAAATGTTGAGGTTGAAAAGTGTACCTGAGATGAGAGCTGGGCTCTGGGTTCCAGAACCTCATTGCTGGGAATGAATACCTGCTAGTGGGCTGGATGCTAGAAGGAAAACTGGCGAGATTGGTGTCTGGGGGAGCCTGAGATCGGGGTCACACAGCTGTGAGTACAGTCTAGCTAGAGAAGAGCCCAGGACAAAATTGGTTCTAGAATGATGGATTGCACTGTGTGTTGAGGGAGGGAGAGAAGGTAAATAACTGGGTAACTACCTCAACCACTGACTGGTGTTTGCCAGGTCCCTTATGGGGCTCTCTTCCAGCAATGTTTGGGGCAGCACGGGCAGTGATAATGCTGAAGAGGTGATCAGTGTCAAAGGCAGCCAGAGGAGCGGCAGCCATTGGAGTGGGGAGAAGGATAGGGTTTAGGTGAGTACCAAAGCAGAGGCCCATGAGTAGCAGAAGGGAGGAAGGTGGGCTTCGTAAAGTAGAAAGGACTGTCCTCAGCAGTGTTGCAAGGCACTCCGAGGACCCCTTATTTCCAAATGCAGCAATTTGGGGGAGAGAGATGGAGGGCTGGGATTTTCACAATACACTTACTGGAGACTGAGCTAGAGAATTTAATTGTGTTACTGCTATAGTGACTCATTCTTCACTACTGCACTCTCAGGCTGGCATGTCCTAGCAAATGTGAAAATACCAAAATGTATGAAGCATAAGGAAGATAAAACACTTCATTGTCTCTGTGATTAACAGTAATACAATGAGCAAGAAGGTACGATTTTGTGATTTATACTTTATGATCTATTTAGAAAATAATCAAGTCTTTTTAACTTTTGGATATAGTTATAGAAAATTTGCCTTCCCTAGTCTCTGAAGATTTTATCACTTACATACTGGATAATCAGTCTTAGGAAGGAAGTCTATTTATTACAAAATGGAGAAGATCCATAGATGCACTTCATGTGGAAGTGATACAAGATTGGATAGGAATATGAAATACTATAAAAAAAGATTAGTTTGTCTTTCTAACACATTTTGAACACCACATATTTATTTACAAAATTAAAATTATAATGATGAAAGAAAAGTGACTTGTTTAGATTGTGTCAGTAAATGAAAAGGCAGAAATCATTCATTCATCATTATGAAGCAAACGTTTATTGAGCATCTTCTATGTGTCAGGCATTGTTCAAAGAGCCAGTGTTTCAACGTGAACTGAGAAGACAAGATCCTGCTCTAATGGAGCTTATATTCTCATGGGGACAGAGTGGCAATAACCTGAAAATTTTTGCAGATGGTGATGAACTGTTCAAGGATTTTATTTTTATTTATTTATTTATTTATTTATTTATTTATTTTTTATTTATTTTTTTTTTTTAAAGTAGGCTCCATGCCCAGTGCGGGGCACTGACGCACTTGAACTCACGATGCTGATATCAAGACCTGAGCTGAGATCAAGAGTCAGATGTTTAACTGAGTGAGCCACCCAGGTGCCCCTGATCAGGGATTTTAAAGCAGAATGATGTGAGAGAGACTTCCGGTGGCTGCTGTAGATTGTGTAGTGGAAGAAACCCCTTTGGAGAAGGAGCCTGTCTTGTGTACACTTGCAGCAGGATGCAGGAGGCATTCCTAGCAGAGATAAGAGTGGCTAGGATGGGGGAGTGAACAAAGAGCAGGGGGAGAGGCCAGGTGACACAGAGCCCTGTTGGCCAGGGAGAAGTGGCTGGACACGGTTTTGAGTGCGGTGGGCAGACATTAGGTGGCGTTAAAGCAGGGGTGTGGTGAGTTCTGATTTCTACTTTTAAAAAATGACTCTAGTAATTTGGGGGTGGAGTCTTTTGTGTTTTCCACATAAAGTATCGTGTCGTCTGCAAAGAGAGAGAGTTTGACTTCTTCTTTGCCAATTTGAATATCTTTTATTTCTTTTTGTTGTCTGATTGCTGTTGCTGGGACTTCTAGTACTATGTTGAACAATAGTGGCGAGAGTGGGCATCCTTGATGTGTTCCTGCTCTTAAGGGAAAGGCGCTCATCTTTTGCCCATTGAGAATGATATTCGTTGTGGGTTTTTCATAGATGGATTTTATGAACTTGAGGAATGTTCCCTCTATCCCTATACTCTGAAGAGTCTTAATTAGGAAAGGATGCTGTATTTTGTCAAATGCTTTTTCTGCACCAATTGAGAGGACCATATCGTTCTTCTCTCTCCTCTCATTAATGTGTTCTATCACATTGATAGATTTGCAGATGTTGAACCACCCTTGCATCCCGGGGATAAATCCCACTTGGTTGTGGTGGATAATCCTTTTAACGGATTGTTGGATCCTATTTAGCTAGGATTTTGTTGCGAATTTTGGAATCCATATTCATCAAGGATATCGGTGAGAAATTCTCCTTTTTGATGGGGTCTTTCCTGGTTTGGGGATTAAGGTAATGCTGGTCTCGTAGAATGAGTCTGGAAGCTTTCCTTCTGTTTCTGTTTTTTGAAACAGCTTCAGGAGAATAGGTGTTATTCCTTCTTTGAATGTTTGGTAGAATTCCCCAGGGAATCCATCAGGCCCTGGACTCTTGTTTTTTGGGAGGTTTTTGATCACTGCTTCAGTCTCCTTACTGGTTATTGGCCTATTCAGTTTGTCAATTTCTTCCTGTTTCAGTCTTGGCAGTTTATAGGTTTCCCAGAAGGCATCCATTTCTTCCAGGTTGCTTAATTTATTGGCATATAGATGTTGATAATAATTTCTAATAATTGTTTCTATTTCCTTGGTGTTAGTCATGATCTCTCCCCTTTCATTCATAATTTTATTAATTTGGGTTCTTTCTCTTTTCTTTTGGTTAAGTCTGGCCAGTGATTTATTGATCTTATTAATTCTTTCAAAGAACTAGCTTCTGGTTTCATTGATCTGATCTACTGTGTTTCTGGTTTCCAATTCATTGATCTCTGCTCTAATCTTAGTTATTTCTCTTCTAATGCGTGGCTTAGGCATCATTTGTTGCTTTTTCTCTAGTCCTTTAAGGTGTAAAGTTAGTTGGTAATTTCAGGATTTTTCTATTTTTTTTTTTGAGTGAGGCTTGGATGGCTATGTATTTCCCCCTTAAGACCACCTTTGCAGTATCCCATAGGTTTTGGACCAGTGTGTTTTCATTCTCATTGGTTTCCGTGAATTGTTTAAGTTCTTCTTTGATTTCCTGGTTGACCCAAACATTCTTGAGCAGAGTGGTCTTTAGCTTCCAAGTGTTTGAATTTCTTCCAAATTTTTTCTTGTGATTGAGTTCCAGTTTTAGAGCATTATGGTCTGAGAATATGCAGGGAATAATCTCAGTCTTTTGATATCGGTTAAGGCCTGATTTGTGACCCAGTATGTGGTCTATTCTGGAGAAAGTTCCGTGTGCACTCGAGAAGAATGTGTATTCTGTTGTTTTAGGGTGGAATGTTCTGTATATATCTATGAGGTCCATCTGGTCCAGTATGTCATTCAAAGCTCTTGTTTCTTTGTTGGTTTTCTGCTTAGATGATCTGTCTATTGTTGAGAGTGGAGTATTGAGGTCTTCTACAATTAACGTATTGTTATCAATATGACTATTTTGGTTAACAGTTGGCTGCTCCCATATTGGGGGCATAGATATTTACAATTGTTAGATCTTCTTGTTGGATAGACCCTTTAAGAATGATATAGTGTCCTTTTGTGTCTCTAACTATAGTCTTTAGTTTAAAATCTAATTTTTCTGGAAAAAAATAATAAAATAAAAAATGGCTCTGAAAAAAAAATCCCTCTGGTGGCTATGTGGAAAGTAGTCGAAAGCAGAGAGGGTTAAGTTAGAGATGCCCATTGGTGTCAACCTGGCAGCTTGAATATATAGATGGAAGGGAACCGAGCCCAGGAACTAGCTCTGGGGGATTAGGCAGAGGAAGAGGAGACAGCAAAGGAGACTAATAATGACAATTCGAGGGTGGGCTCTCAGAAGATAAGAAAGAAAAGTCTTTCAAAAAGGAAGGGGTGAAACATATTCCAGGGCCTGGATGTAGGACACCACTGTGCAGATTAATTAGGTGGAAACCGGGAGCCTACTCAGCTTCACAACCTTTCCCAACTTACAGTTATGATATAGATGTTAACCTTCCAAAGTTGGGTCAAAAGATAGCTCTAAGAAGGAGCACGATGAACAAATAAGCAATTTTACTTGATGGCTCATGATGTGGGGCAATTATATATATCACAAGTAATTTTCTATGATGGAGACATAACTTTAAGCCAGAGCAATGTGGTGGGGAGTAGGTGAATTGTTTCAGAGAGTGAATGAGAAGACGTCTCAGAGTTGAAGTCTAACACCCCTTTCATTTGACAGATGAGGAAACTGAGTCCCAGGGCATTTAAGAGAACTTGTTCAAGATCACATAGTTAGTTGTTGGATGAGCCAAAGCTATAACTTGGGTCCATGTTTCTTGGGCCCAATAGCTCCCCTATACACACACACACACACACACACACACACACACACACACACACACACACACGTTTTCCACACATATTCAAAAGGATATGCACACATATGAGCACATGGTATTAGGTGATAGTTATTTGCTTTTAAAAGTGATTTAAAACAGTAATGCTGAAAAATAATGAACTCTCCTGGAGCATTTTTAAAGGTTTGATTCATAAAATTTGAGTTAAGACTTCTTTTTCATGAACTTTCCCTATAAACTGTGTTATATTTGCCCTCTAAGATGGGGGGGACAAAAAAACAACAAACACTATTCCTTCGGAATCAAAAATGTTAGCATAAGAAATCTCTGCATCAGGGTTTATAATTTTACTCTTTTTTTCCCACTAGGTACAAGAATTTACCCATAACAAACATTATTAGGATTTTCTGCTGTTCTTTTATTTGTGCTTGAACATAAAGTAGAGTTGATACAGTTAAAATGAGATTTGAAATGTACTGCAAAATCTGATATTAGACAAAAAGAGCAAGAAAGAAGTTTTTAATATTTTATGTTATAGTGTCAGTCAGGTTCAGTTTACTATAATTTGATTTGCAGTTCTTAAAATATCTGTGGAGTATTTTAGACCATCAAGCATTAGGCGCATGTGCATTTACCCAGCCATTTTTCTTTACCGTCTCCAGCTGCATCCCCATTTTTCTTTACCATCTAGACATCTGCAGTAGAGCCACGTTGGTAGCCCGCTCCAGCGCACCATTCACCTAGAACCTGACCTAGGGGCTGCTGTTCACATGGAATGTGTTCATGGCTCCCTGAGACTTCTTTTTTTTTTTATGTAAAAATCCTGAAAACCTAAAATAGCTTTTTCTTGCTCCTATTAAAGTACAATAAAATGATAGTATCTGAAAAGAAGTTGGTGACTTTTCTGCCCAGAGTGTTATGAGAAAGCAACAGGAAAAAAAATCTACCCGTCCGTGAACAGAAAAAGATCAGAGTGAGAAGTTGTTAGAAGGAAAAGATGATGACTCTTAAAGCACTTCAAATCACTTCTCTTGAAAAGTAGATGTTGTACTGAAATATAATCCCCTTGTCTTCAAGGGTTTAACATCCCAGTCTTCCTGCTTAAATCAGTGGGATCACTTCTTCTAACTGATGTACAGGCAAAGTAGGCTCCAAGCTAGGAGCAACGTTTAAAACAGAATCTAGACTTTAAGTAATGATTTATGATTTATGATGACAGGAAGATTTGTTTCCTATTTTTTTTCTTATTTGGGTTTACCAGGCATTACTTTTTAAAAGCCTAGATATGCAGTTGATTTGTCTCTTTCTGAAATTTTCTAAACAAATCATGCCTAACCAAAGGATAAGTAATAATTTCACTAATAATAACCAAAAATTATGTAGCACTTTGTATATGCAAGGAACTGTTCTAAGCACTTCGCAAGTATATTAACTCAGTCCTTACAACCAGCTCTATGATGTAATGTCTGTTAGCTTATTTTAAAATGCAGGTGAGGAATTAAGGCATCATTAAATTAAAAATGGAATCATTCCAAAGGAAAACGAAGACGAATTGATTAGATGGGGTAAATTCGGAAGACAGCTTACATAAGACAGGATTCTGGTATTTTAAAACATGTAAGAATAAGACAGGCAGCTTGGGTCATAGAAGGGATAACAGGGTAACTTAGGTCAAATCCAGTGAGATCAGATTTGTAAGAAAATGGTTTTGTCTCAAATGAGCACTGACTTCACAGGCTGGCCTTGAGTTGGAGAAACCACCTTTTGAACACTGCTTTTGTCACTGGTACTGATTAAAAACAGTGATGCTCAAAGTATCAAGGTGTGTATGTTAAGATTACTATAGACTCATGTAGCTGTCATTTTGTAGGGAATAAGGAGCACTGAGTAAAGGGAAAAGATGTGCTATAAATCTTAAAACTGAGGCCATATTTCAATTTTCAGCATATTATCAGTATTGTCTTATAAATTCCTGACCGTCGTGCAAATGGTTGATCTTAAAATATCACGTTTAAAGTTGATTGGTATTCCAAAGTGTTAATTGTATTAATTTTGCCAATACCTTTACAAAGGTTGCCAACCTAGAGAAGGCCCTTAAATACAGATGGAGTCTCCCTTCTTCCAGATGCCACCTGGGACTAGAGTTGGTCTCACCACCTTTAAGCCTGCAACTCTTGAGTTTTTTGTGACCTTGGCATATTGAAGTCCCCTGTCTGAATCTGTCAACATCTCTCATATTACTTTAGCCACAACTTATGTGTATATTTTGCAATATATGATCTTTCAATGATCTATACTTCCTGTGATGAGAAAGGTTCCCTTGCATGTGAATTGCATATAACCCGAATGGCAACATTGGTGGACAAAAAGAGTACATGTGTAGCAGTTTGCAAGGCACACTGGCTCTTCACAATGGACTGTGTAAGGAACACCCCTTCTGTTGCGGTGTACCTTCCGCCTTGCAACACCTAAAGATGTAAATAAAATATGGTTCTTTCAATTTCAGCTTTTTGCTCTGTGTTAGTTATATACGGGAAAAGAAAATATCAGGCCTTAGCTCACTCCAGTTAAGACTTAATATCCCATGTGGTCCACTTGCTGCCTGACTTTGAAGAATCCATTTTTTTTTCAGATTCTCACTTTTCCTCATTTGCAAAAAGGGACGATAGGATTGTGATATAGATGAAACTGGTATTAATTCATGAGTATCTGTGCCTGAAATATGTTTAACAACTCACTAGATGCTAACTACAGTATTATTTAAAGTGGAAAAAATAATGCTAGCTTATCTGTTATAGAGTTCAAATAAAACACATAAGCCTTAAAAATAGTATACAAATGTCAGGTACTCTTACATAATATATCCTAAACAATGTCATTATCAACTCCACATTTTACTTAAAATTCGTATCAGTAAATTCTGTGACTTTTCTCAATTCATTGCTTTGCCAACAATGTTAAAAGTTTGTCCTGCTTTCTTCCTCCCTTTTCTGTCTCTTTTAAGCAAATTATATCATGGAATATGCTACAGGAATTAAAAGCAGGTGCCCCTGAAAATCTGATTCTAATTCGAGTCTTAGTAATGTTCGACACATTGAAGCGGGCAGTGCCAGGCACCCAGATACCAGGGTCCAAGTCTAGAACAAGGTAAATAGAAACAGTTGCCTTGGGCTCTGTGGAGGTAGAATGGACATCTGAGTGCTGCTGGGTGAAATAATTGCTTTTTTCTGAGGCAAATATTATTGCAGTCCTTAGACCTCCCAGGCTTTTTCAAGTTTTAACTTCCTAAGAATTATTTTTTCAGTGTAAAGTGCAGTGTGAGAAAATAATCTGGAATGTTCTTTTCAGTAGATTTCATTGTTAAAGTCCCAGCGTTGTAACACTTTTTTTGGAAAATTAAACTTGATGGTATTGTTAGAAGATACGATCCCCTGTTGAAATAACATCCTATAAAGTTAATGTCAAATGTCATTTTATTCATTCACGCACATGCACACACATGTGCGTGCGCACACACACACATTATAGAATTAAAAAAAACAACACTAGATAACAGTAGATCAAGAACTGCTCCATAGTGGGGCACCTGGGTGGCTCCAGTCAGTTAAGCATCTGCCTTCAGCTCACGTCATGATCTCAGGGTCTGGGATCGAGCCCCATATTGGGCTCCCTGCTCAGCGGGAAGCCTGCCTTTGCCTCTCCCTCTGCCTGCCACTCCCCATGCTTGTGCTTGCCTGCTCTCTCTCTCTCTCTCTCTCTCTGTCAAATAAATAAATAAAATTTTAAAAAACCTGCTCCATAGTTACATATGGACTAATTTGTTTCTGTCCTGCTGCTTCATTATAGGGTGTTCCACGCTATGGCCAGATAGAGTGAATCTGAATTTAGAACGATAAGCTGAAAATAAAAATGAAAGCATTGGATTTCCAGCAGGCAATTATCTTCCAGCTGAATTCAGTCGTAACAAGCAGAAACCAGATTATCACATTTGGCCTCTGCAAGTCCTTAGGGAATCTGCTACTGTGCCTGTGATAACTATAAATTTATATTCCCTGGAAAGAAGGTTTTAAGCTCCTTTCACACTGTGATCCGATACACATCGAGTCACTGACAGACTATGAGTTCTGTGTCATGTAGGTCTAAAAATTATTTCTGATCAGTCGCATGTGTCTTCAGCATTTGACTTAGAAGAAAAACAACATAAAAATAAAATCCCTCTTACGTCAGATCAGTGTTTTGCTGTGTATTAAGATCTGTCCATCAGGGGAGTATGCCCAACTGGTGATACTTCGTGCCTCAGTTTAAGCTGTGCTTCCAGAAGTAAACTTCAACCCACTTTGGCCTATCCCAGCCATTCTGGGATGTCTGAGAACCATTTCCATACATCTAACGCGGTTGCGTTGTTGCTGTGATGTGGTTAAACAGTGGCCTTGTCAGTTGCTGCCCGTTGGCACATCGAATATTTAATTAGCAGAGTTCTTTCCTCTACTGGTAAATTCTGAATGGTCCACATTTAAAATTCAGCGCCAGAACGAAGCAATGCAGAAGAAGAGTGGTTTCTGGAGCTCTTGCAGTTATTTAGAGTCTTATCCGTTGTCAATATGCAGAGATTATGGGTTTAAACTCCTCCACGGCCGCTGAGATAATGACACCAACTCAAAGCATATATGTGGACCATCTAATTTTAGTCGGGTGGCCATGAACTGTCCTGTAGAAATGCTGCCCGTCATCCTCCTGGGAGGGACAGGGGACATACTGAGTCACACCACTGATGCAAACTAGTTTTGCTCCTGCAAGAGCATGTGATGTGCAGTCTGTGTGAAGCAGCCCTTCCTTCTGACCACATCGTAGTCTCTTCTCCCAGCACCGTGCATTTGGTAAAAATAGTTTTATTAGATATTGATTAAATGCCAAATAGGAATGAAAGACCTTCTAATTTATTTCTAATATAGTTCTTTATTTTAGCTCCCACTATGGAAGGATTTTGTTGTTGTTCTGAAGGGTGAATGTAATGAGGGTCAGTGAAGAATCAGAGAGGACTTGGGTTTAAATTCTAACTCTGCCCTATTTGCCCTGTGCATGGAGGCAAGGTGTTTAACTTGGAAACTTGATTTCTTTTGTTGTTAAATGAGCGCTCCCCGCCAGATTGTATTGTTCTTACGACTGAATTAACAGTAAAATATAAGATCAAGCACAGAGTCGATAGCAGTCCATGACTGTTGCAGTTGTCTGCTGTGTTTGTCCTTGCTCTGCGTGCTGGAGAAAGGGTGTCTATAAGGGGGTGTTGCTCTTGTATGGCTTTTTCAAGGAGAATTGCTTCGGGATACTTTAAAATCCCCCACCTTGTGCCTAGACACTGAGTCTTTGTCTGCTTCTGTAGGTTCTGACTTTCCTGAAAACAACTGATTTCATTTCTTGAATAATTTTCTGTTCCTACTCCATCTGACAGAAAAGTTCAGGGGAGACATGGTTTGCGTGGAGACCTGGACAGATGCCATAACTAGGTGATTGAATGCCGAAATAATTTTGAGGAATCAAAATTATCAAAGAAGCAGGAACTGTCTTAGTCTGCTCAGGTTGTTGTGGCAAAATACTATAGATTGGGTGGCTTACACAACAGAAACTTACTTCCTCCCAGTTCTGGAGGCTGGAAGGCTGAGATCATGCTGCCAGCATGGTTGGATTCTGGTAAGGCTCTCTTCCTGGCTTACAAATGTCACCTTCTTGCTGTATCCTCACATAGCAGAGAGAGAGAGAGCAAGCTCTCTGGGGTTTCTTCTTATGAGGGCACTAATCCCATCACATGGACCCCACACTCATGACCTCATCTGAACCTAATCATCTCCCAAAGGTCCCATCTCCAAATACCATCACCCTGGACATTGGGGCTTCAACATATGAACAGTGTGGGGGGCAGGGCACACAATTTAGTCCACAGCAGAGACTATGTATTGTTACTAAGAGGCCCCATAATTGGGTGATAGAAGTGTTCAGGGCAGGCCATAGCAGTCCACAACAGTGAACAGACTTCTTTCCACCTAGCACTGGCTGCCCGAGCTATCCCTTGGACTCCACGTTTGCAGGTGATGAGGAAATTATGGCCAATCCAGAAAACAGGAGCATGGAACTCCTTAGAAGACCTAAAATCTAGCCCCAGGTCTGCCTCTTGCTAAGTACTTGCAGTGGGCACATCATTTGTTTTTTGTGTGTTTTTTTGTTTGTTTTTTTTTTGTTGTTGTTGTTTTTTAAAACCTCAGTTCCCTTATCTGTAAAATGAAAATCAAAAGATCTCTACTGCCTCCCTGAAAGGGTGGTTGTGAGAATCAAGTAAGACATTGTATGTAAAATCACTTAGTAATCTGTGGTCCTGTTAGTTCCTTTCCCTGATCTGGAGCATGAGGGGCATAGCAGGCTCAAGCTAGAGCACAAAACTCACATTAATGCTGTGGAGTTTGAGTTCTCAGTTGCATGAGAATTGCCCAGGGGGCTGATTTAATATACAGATTTCAGGGCCTCACTCTATGAGTTCCTAATTTATTTGGCCCACAATAGAGCCTGGAATATGCATTTTAACAAACGTGCACATGATGGTTTGGATAGAGCTGGACCTTGGGCCAAGTTTTGAAAAATACTGTTCTGCTCCATTTATTTTATGAAATAAAAAAGTAGAGAAGAAATAATGAAGTAGAGAAGAAGTATAGACTAGGAACTCTGATACCTGTATTGTACTTTACAATTTGGAAAACTTACCAAAAATTGAATAAGATAAAAAAGATTCTCTAAACCTATAAATTGTCTTTTCTGGGCTCACATCAGGCACACACATTTTTTAAAAGTGAATAAATGAAATGAATGGATGAAGGAAGAAAGATAAGATTCATCCTCACTGGAGTCCTTAACCTCACAGCTTTAAGTATCAGAAATTATTTTACGAAGTTTATAAAGTTACTGGACAAAAGATAATTTAAGTTTAAGACATACAGAAAATAATGTATCGCTCTTAAAATGTCAGCTGCCCTGTGCAGGATTGTCCCGATTCTTAGCCATCCCTAGTTTATGAAACCTGAGGCTACATACTGACAACAGAAGAAAGCCTCACTGAGCTATCTGAAGAGTCATGCATTTTATAGTTCACAGTGGACCATCATGTTACCCTTTCTCTTTTTCTTTTAAATTCTGTGTTAAAGGATGCCTTTTCAATTTATACATTTTGTTGGAATTAAGCATAGAATCTTTCCGAATTGTCATCTTCTACTTCCTGGCCATTCAAAGTTTCAAATGGAGATTTGGAATAGCTATAAACTTAGAACTGGGGTGGAAATATAGCTGTAATTTTTAAAGCAATATGGATTTTGGTTGTGCAAATGGCACCTTTATAAGGAGTGGAAGCTAACAACAGAACAATGTCATATATAACCTCCGGGGTGTTAAGTCACTTGCGCAAGGCTTTTTTTTTTTTTTTTACTCTAAAGTTTTTAGAACTTTTTGAATCACCAAATTCAGACATGTCCCAGTATGTCTTAACTTGAAATTCTCCAGTTCTTAGGCTTTTTTCAATTGGGCTTTGTTAGGAGGAGGACAGTAAAGTATTATCTAGACCAAGAAGGTTCTTTGAGACTGAAAAATGAGGCAAGCTACTCCATACTGTTTACAGAGTTTTATTCAGGGCAACTTACTGACAGGGGATCTGGGGCAGTGGATGATCCAGACACTGCACAGCTATTCTCTGCAAAGTCAGGGCCTTAATCCCCAGATTTTATAGCATTGAGGGGACAGATAGAGGTCATGGTGGTGAGGTCAAAGGGTAGCTTTCTAAAGCGGCACCATCTGTGCACCAGAGGGAACATCAGAACAAGCCTTCCCGTATTCCGGTCAGGGCAGACATTAACCTCCAAGGGGCCTGGAACATGTAGCTGAAGGGAGGTCACTGCATGGACACAAACAAAATGGAGGACCAAAGATGGAGTCCAGATTGTCAGCACTCCTACAGACCTCCATTTAAATACTCAGTGTTGTTCTAAGGGTGCATCCCAAACTACCGCATACAAGGAAATCCCTCCCTTTTGTATCACATTACTTGGTTTTATTTCATAGCGTGTAGCACTGTCTGAAATTTCTGCATTTCTGTATCCATTTGCTATCTTCCATTTCCTCCTAGAAGGTAAGGTTTATGAGAGCAGGAATTTTGCCTGTCTAGGTTAGAGCTCTTCCCAGTTCCTAAAACTATCCCTGGCACACAGAGAATTAATAAATATTTGCTTAATGTATGGAGAGGAGATTAATATAATCGGCATAGATTCCACAGAGCCTCTGCACTCTGCCCTTTGCCTTATACTGAAATGATGGAGGAAGCTTGGAAGGGTTTCAATGAATCACAGGCGATCTTTGTTAACTTCGAGAATTCCTCCCTCTCCCAAAGTTCTCTGACTTCACACCATGGGCCAGCTTCCAGCTCTCATGTGATTTATCTAGAGCAGTTCCCAGTAGCTGGTGAAGTAGTTCCTGAGAAGGTAGGGTCTACAAGCAACAGTGCACACTAATCAAGAGGAGCTATTGTTCATTGTCCATTTGGGGTTTCCATCCTACTAGTCTACATTCATCAAATGCACTGGTTACTGCTTCTTACTGGAAGCAAGGTAAGGATCAGATGGGAATCTCAGGGAGTGAAAGCTGAACCTGTCCCTCAAAGATGAGTCCTTCAAGTCTGTCTGTAGTTAGATGGAGAAAGCAATAAAACCTGATTTGGTGGGCTCCTGGGTGTCTCAGTCAGTTAAGCATCTGATTCTTGGTTTTGGCTTAGGGTCATGATCCCAGGGTGGTGAGATCAACCTCACATTGGGCTCCCTGCTTAGCACGGAGTCAGCTTGGGATTCTCTCTCCCTCTCCCTCTGCCCCTTACCCCACCCCTCTCTCTAAAATAAATGAATAAATCTTTATTTAAAAAAAGATTCTCTCTCCCACTCCCTCTGCGCCGCCCCCCCCCCCCCCCGCCCCCGTGCAGGTGTGCTCTCTCTCTCTCTCAAAAAAAAAAAAAAATTAAAACCCGATATGGGCCCCGGAGTCCTGCCTTCCTAAAATGATTGTCCTTTATTTCACATACTTCTTTGCTATTTCCTTTTCCGTCTGAAACATACATCACCAAACACATATCTTTGTTTTTGAAATTAGAGATAAGGATGTATTCTGAAATACTGTTCAGACACCAGGTTAGAACCCATCATTTTGGAAAGTCTGGAGGGTTAGAGCAACTTAGATCATGAGATTACTTGTCAGTGTGTCCGGTAGTGGGTGGAGATTTAAGATACGGTTCTATTAGGGAGAGGAAAGGTTTGGAAAAGCTGCGGAAACAAAGCGATGTCTACAGAATCAGTCCAGAATAGGGCACACAGGTTGCAGATAGAACAACACCTCCTAGCTAAGAAACCTGAAGGAAAGGAAAGGACACAGACCCATTTCCCAAACTCACTGACATGCCCAGAACTGACCCAATTTGTCTCCAGCGCCAAGGTTTCATGTTTTCTTCTCATTTCAAAACTCTCCACCTAGTGGTTTCCCCAGACACTAAATTCCCCCACACCCCTCAAAAACATAAACAACCAACTAAAAACAGAGCAATTTCTGGCAAGTGCTGTCTGCAGCCTTTTTTAAGAAAATACACACCATAATATTATCTAAGCTTCTCGGCTCTTTAGCAAGGGAGGTACATATGTGGGAAAATGACTTTGGGGCTCACAGTGTAGAACATCAGCAATGACATCGAAAATCGTTCGCCCCACAGCCGCTCTGCAGCCTCCCACGCTGTGGTACCTCCACACACTGCTGTTTCCCATACAGAACCTTGTGTTGCTGCATCTGTGTGACAGGGAAGCTAAAAATACCTGCCAACATGGCGGCATAGACTGATGTTATCTCACAAGCTTTTCCAACTGCACAGCTCATGTAGGAAGATGATCCCAAAGCAGTAACATCTCAAATGATTCAAGTTTCTGTGGGACCTAGAATCGGAAGAGTAGGTCCAAGTTCAAAAACAAATAGTGCCCCCAAATAAGTTTGGGGTCTACCCCCTTAGAATCAGAGACACTCTCCTTTTTTTCTTGCTAGTTAATTCACCCTAAATATTAATTTAAAAATAGGTGTCTTGCTGTGTTGTCATGCAGCCTTGTCGCTGATAAAACTAGATCTTAATAAAAGATTTCTTTTTATTATTTTTTATTTTTTTAAATTTAAATTCAATTAGCCAACATATAGAACATCATTAGTTCCAGATGTAGGGTTCCATAATTCGTCAGTTGCACATAACAGCCAGTGCTCATTGTATCACATGCCCTCCTTAATGCCTGTCACGCAGTTACTCCATCCGCCACCCACCTCCCCTCCAGCAACCCTGTTTCTTTCCCAAAGTTAAGAATCTCTCATGGTTTGTCTCCCTCTCTGACTTCTTCCCATTCCGTTTTCCCCTCCCTTCCCCTATGATCCTCTACACTGTTTCTTATATTCTTCATATGAGTGAAACCATATGATAATTGTCTTTCTCTGATTGACTTAATTCTCTCAGCATAATACCCTCCAGTTCCATCCACGCTGACGTCAATCATAAAATTTCATCCTTTCTGATGGCTGAGTATATTCCATTGTATATCTATACCACAAAAAGATGATTTCAATGAAAATAATTTTTTATTGTTTTGCTGTTGATAGAGTAGTAGTGAAAAAGTTAAATACTATGTTGTCATGCAAGAAGAAACATAACTAATAGTTTAGATGCTCTGTCCAGAGAGCTGACCAGTGCTCTTCTAGATGAACCTAGAGGCACATCTGGAAAGAAATAGGCAGGTTTATTGTCTGTGCTGATTCAATCCTAAGTCCTCTTTTGCAATATCAACAGTATAAATTAGTGCTAACTAGAAGGAGTTAACTGGATCTTAAATTTTCTGGGAAGAAAGGGATTTTAAATGAGCATGTACAAGAGAGGCAAGCATTTTAGTGCCCTCTTAAATTTGTCTGTGATAAATCCCAGTGTCCCTTTCTAACCAAATCATTTTTCTTAGAAGCATTTCTGTCCAAAGATGTCAGGCTTTGCAGCATCATATTTTAGATATATTAATTCAGGGCATTGTGTGTTAGTTAGGCCCTTAAATACAGAAGTGACTTTGTGGGCTTTTTCATTTTAATTGTGGTGAAGTGCACATTACAGAAAATTTGCCATCTTAACCATTTTTAAGTGTATGGTTCAGAGTGTCAAGTACATTCCTACTGTACAACCAATCTCCAAGAACACTTTGTCTTACAAAACTAAAACTCTATCTGTACCTATTAAACACAACTTCCCATTTCTCCCTACTCCCATGGTTCTGAAACTTTTGTTTTTTCTGAGAAATCTAACCATCTTGTATGTGGGTATCCTAGAACAAGAAATATTACTATATTGTGATTAATATAAGTGATTCTGCACCTATGGTTCTTCCTTTTGACATAAGAGATAAGACTGCAAATTCATGCAAATATGTTTTTCAAAAGAATCCCAGTTGAAATTGCATCATTACTTAACCCTTTCTGATCTGAATTTTTTATTTGATCAGAATGATTTTTTTAAAAATTTTTTTTGTTTGAGCATAGTTGACAGTGTTACATTAGTTTCAGGCCTATAATATAGTGTTTTGACAAGTCTTTCTGTTATGCTGTGCTCACCACAGGTGTAGCTACCATCTGTCGCCATATAACCACTATTATAATACCACTGATTATATTCCCACTGCTGTGCCTTTTATCCCTGTGACTTATTCTGATCCAAATGATTTAAACCCAAGCATGTCAGGAACGACCTCCCATACATACCAAGTAGCTTCTGCCATCTGGTGGTGTACCTGGAAGACAAGGCAGTCAAGATCCTCAACATGATCCCATCGCCCAGGCCACATCCCAGCTTCCAGATCTTTCTACTCAAACAACTAGAAAGATGGAATGGATCATCAGTTCAGTTAATGGCTCTGTCTCTTGCTTCCCAGAAGTTTTTTGGTTGTTTTTATACGATAGCCACATTACTTGGCTCAACTGTTTTCCTTCATTCATTTTAATTAGCAGCACAGTTTAAAAAAAAAAAAAAAGAATCCAGTATCAACACCACAGTTTTTTTGTTAATTTTTATTTATTTGAGAGAGAGCATGATGGAATGGGAGAGGCAGATAGGGAGAGGCAGACCCCCCACTGAGCGGGGAGCCCGATGTGGGGCTTGGATCCCAGGACCCTGGCATTGTGACCAGAGCCAAAGGCAGATGCTTAACCGCCTGAGCCACCCAGGCACCCCAACACCACACTTTTAGTAAAATTTAGACTAAAATCTTTGATTAATTATAAAAATCAAATAGAGATCTAATGAAATCTATAGTTTAATTTAATCATATTTTGAAATTTATTTTGAAAAGTTATCTCCGAGTTAAATGTTGAAGGCTGGTATTCACACATCTGATGTGAGTGTCCGAAGCAAATACCGAAGCAGTGAGCCTTGACAAACTGTTTAGAGTTAACAGTTTGCCTTTTAAAACATAAATTTGTATTCCTTATCTATAATCTACTTTAATAACTCATTCTATCTATTAGTGCATGGTTAATGAGTATCTGCCATGTGCCAGGCCCTGAGTGAAGTGTTGGGGAGACACTGATAAACAAGACATCATTCTGATCCCTGTGAAATGCGCAAAGAGAACAAACATGCTTTAGACTTTTCTCAGGGCTTTGTTTTGTTCTGTGAAACAAGAAAAGAAATATTTTCTTGGTTTTAACATATGATAAACATTTTTAAAATGATTTATAAATGATTTCAGAAGGAGAAAAGCCCTATGCCTCTGTAACTGGTCTTATGAATAAATGTCTCCCCAGTCTGTCACTATTATCCAAGAGAATTAAGACTAGTTGGAGCATTTCTTGACCCTCCAGTAACAGGAGACATTCAAACATGTTACTAACATGATCTGTCATTGTACACAACTGAAATAATGTGATAGTAGTTATGATCTACTAGAAAGTCTAAAAGTGTATATTCCCTTGGTGACAAGTGATTGAATAAGCATCTTCCTACATATGCAAAGTGAAATGGGGATGAAAGGCATTTCCTCTGTGACAAGCCTCCAAAAATGGTTAGTTTATTAATCAGAAAACTTCAGGCAAATTTAAAAAAATAGGAATCTAATGAAAAGGGACATGAATAATTTACATAATGAAATCCTACTGTGCAATGTTCTTTAAAAGTTAACCTACAGTTAACGCCATAAGAATCTGAAGAGAACCCTAATGTTTGATTGTTCGGTTCTATATAGCAGTGTTCACTCAAACATAATTTGTATGCAGCAGAACTTGATTTGAAGTGGGTTCATTTCAGACCCCTATCTATGAAAGTGCTCAGTGCATCTTACTTCTAGTCAGAGGTACCTGAAAGAGATTCCCATGGAGCAGCTCCAGGAGCCAGGGTACTGGGATCTATTCCAACTTGTTCTTGAACTCATTGTGTGGGCTCATGTGAGACACTTAATCTCCCTGAATTTCTTCGTCTATGAAACAAGGGGGTGGGCTCAGCATTCTGATTTTACAAAATCAGAATAATGCAAAAAGAAGGAAGCTGGAGGCTGGTAAAGGTTATTTTTGGTGTGTCTCCATTGACTGGCTTGTTAATCATGATGCCATCTCTTAGCAGCATTTCTGTTGTAAAGAGTTCTGTTGGAGTCAGCCAGAGTCAATCAATGTTGAGGTTAACTTTCTCTGACGCTATCAATCAGGCGAAATAGTTACCCCCAAAGCTGGAGGAAGGAAATACAACTTAGATCACAGAGATGCCCATCACGATTTAGTGGCATTTCTCGTCCTTTGCCCTTCAGAAGTTGACATAACTCCAGGAGTGCAAATACTCAACTTCAGCCTTGAGGAGGGGCCAGTCAGGAGCAGTGGGAGACATCTCAGGGCCTCTGGAAGCCCACACGGAGGAAGGGATTGGGCAGAGGACTGAGACGCCATTTACTGAAACAAGGAGGGTGGGGAGACAGAAAAGGCAGGAAAGTGAAGGCTCTGGTGTGCAGTTACCGGTCTTTTCTAGTGGAGGACCTTGGAACCCCAGCCATTTGGATGCATTTCACGGGACAGTGAGGAGCTCAAAATGTTTTACAAATGGAAGGAAGGTTGATAGGTTGTTAGGGGAATGATGAGTCATGACCTTTTGAATAAGCTGAAGGAGGGAGGCTTCGAGCACATAGGAAGCTTAAACCAGATTTCACAAAGATTACCTATTTGTAACATTTCAGAACATAGAGCCTACATCTCATTGTTGATTTGGGAAGAAAAGGAAAACGTTCTTAGTAGTAGTTATTAATACGGCTTCTTCGGAGGTTATCAGAGTGAATTTACGAACATCTTTTTTCTGTTGTTCATGTTTCTGTGAAAGAAGGTATTTGGATGCATATGATCAGTTGAGTAAGTGTTAATCTGTTTTCCTAATAAATAGTATTAAATCTTACAGCTAACATTTATCTTCCTGGCAGTATTCTAAATGCATTACCTATATTAACTAATTCTTACAATACCCATCGGATGTAGGTTGGTTCCTCCCCCTATTTGATAGATGAGGAGAAGTCATGGGAAAATCAGGTGCCCAAACTCTCAACTGTGGAGGGTCACACTCAGGCTGGCCCCTGAGACATGCTTCCATTTGCATAAAGTGTCCTCTCTAGCCACTGCCCCCTGAGTGTCCTTGTGATCACCCCTTCCTTCTCACAGACAGCCAAATGTTTCAGGACTAAGTCTTCATCAGCGCATAAACCTATGTTCATTAGATAGGGTGGTTAAACTGGTCCACAGCTAATCCTATAAATCACTAGAAGACCCAGAACTAAAAACCATGTCTCTTCCTTTTTTTGTTCACTCCACTCTGATATTTAAATAGTTTATATGATATTCATATTAGTAAAATATTTAAACGTGAGCTATTCTGTAAATGTGTGCTAACTTCTTAAATATCTTTATTCTGCCTGATGCATGCTTGGCTTTCTCTACTAGTCTGTCAGTCAAAGCATATGGAACTAGATTATTCTGAGGGAAAATTTCTCCAAGTTATCTGTATGCTCAGTAGATCTGGGAGAGCAGCCTAAATGAGGAAGCACATATTCAGTGCCTTCTCCTTTACTGAGATGTTCCCCTGCTGTGGCACACCGTCCCTTTGTGCTTGTGGAAACACTCTCTTCAACAACAAAAATGATACCGTTATGGTTCTATGGTACATTTACAATCTCTTACACACTTTATAAGCCTGAAATGGCTTTTAACAAATGATTTTTTTTTTCCCCTCGGAGGTAGGTTTTCTAACCAAAGAAGGAATCAAAAGTCTACTGTTTATAGAATAAAGGACTCAAAATTTAAAAAACTTACTCTACATGATCACACTAAATGCTAACTAAATACTGTGGCTCCGCATTCATTTATTGGGTCCACACATCATACTGAGCACTGTGGCAGATAGACTCTCTGGGGGGCCCCTAGACTTCCACCTCCTGGTGTTCATACCCTGTGTCCTGCGGTCCCCTTGAGTGTGGGCAGGGCCTGTGACTTGCTTCCAAACAAGTGAGTGGTGCAAACGGATATACATGATGAGATGTAAGTGATTGTATTACGTAACACCACAGCATGCATCTTGCTGGAATCTTCCTCTCTCCTTGCTGGCTTTGAAGGAGTGGGCTGTCTGTTTTGGGAGCCCACGTGACAAGGGGCTGAGTGCGGCCTCCTAGAACTAAGGGAGCCTCCAGCCAACAGCTGGTAAGAAACCAAAACTTGCAGTATCATAGGCATAAGGAACTGAATTCTGCCAACAAAATCAGATACGATACTTCTCTACTCAGGCCTTAGACAAGACCTCGGCACTGGCTGACACCATTATTGTAGCCTTTGTGCAATCCTCGTGGAGGACCCAGCAAGCCGTGTCTGAACTTCTGACCCATGGAAACTGGGAGATGCTAAGTGTTTGTTGCTTTAAGTCACTAAGTTTGTGGGAATTTGTTACATAGAAATGGGAAGCCAACACAAGCACCTACAGTGTTCCAGACATGGTTTTAGATGTTGGAAATGGAGCAGTGGACAAAACAAAATGCTTTCCTGGAGGAGGTTGTGCTCGAATAAATCTAGAACATGCACATGCTAGAAGCTTCAATTCATTTAAATTATAATTTCTAAGTACAAAGCTCACTAGCCTTAGCTAAATGAGAAAGAAAATCTGAATTTTCTCTAAAGTCTTTGTTTCCAGTGTGGTAGATATTTTACATTTGAGGATTTGGGTTTGGGTCCAAAGGAGAAAAAAAAAATCATTCTGAGCAAATGCTAGTATTGAATTACCAGGTGATACTATTCAAGGAAAGAACATGGGGACAACATTGTCAGCTGCAGAGTAAATGTTCTGTGTGGACTTCAGCTTTGGAATCAGAACTTTGCAGGGCCCTGAGAATGCACTCACACAGTACAAGTAATCATTTCAAAAACAAGATACTTAAAAGCTTAAGCGCAAAACTGCCAAATGTCACCAGAATAAAAAAGCAATTTCCAAAATTAGCCTAGCGATTCTATTTCTATAGAAAGACTACCACCTAAAAGAAAACCTAGAATTCATTCAGAAGATCGGAGTCACATTTATTAACGTGTCACAATCATTAGTTCTGGTGTCTGGGCCAGAGAGCCAAGCTAAGGAGGGTGAGGGCTAGGCTGGAATATCTACATGAGATACTCTGGCTTTGCATGCAGCCCTAGAATGCCCATGCACACAGGCCACAGCCCACCCTAGGTCATCTGTCCAGCTCTTTTGTGTTACTAGTCTCTTGGGTCCCCAGGAACCTGTGCTTATGCAGCAAAGCACAAAGCAAGGGCCACATTTTATAGACTAAACTTAAGTGTCTTTTGAAATTGATGGGTAATCCATCACATTCCGAGCACATTTGGGCAGCTTATGTGTAGATGTGTCACGTACAGTTAAGTGACTGACGTTTGTATTGTGTACAGAGGGTGTCTATAGAGCTAGCTCTTATTGAATTCCTGTTATTGTTATTAATAACACGTATTGAACACTAGCTCTGTCTAGGTCATGTGCTGAGCACTCTGATATGTATTTACATATGTTTTCTTTTTTAA
This sequence comes from Zalophus californianus, assembly GCF_009762305.2. NCBI lineage: Eukaryota > Metazoa > Chordata > Mammalia > Carnivora > Otariidae > Zalophus > Zalophus californianus. The sequence continues at coordinate 131,523,379 of NC_045598.1, forward strand.
GATTTTATTTATTTGAGAGAGAGAATGAGAGAGAGAGAGAGCATGAGACGGGGGAGAGTCAGAGGGAGCTGAGCAGGGAGCCTGATGCGGGACTCGATCCCGGGACTCCAGGATCATGATCTGAGCCGAAGGCAGTCGCTTAACCAACTGACCTACCCAGGCCCACTAATTATGTTTTCTTAAAAGGATCACTATCCCTGTTGTATGGATGAAGAAACGGAACCTTAGGAGCATAAGAGACATACCCAAGTTCCAACAAAGAAGGAGGGGTGGGGTCAAGAGAAATCCAGACATTCTGATTGCAGAGCTGGTGCCCTCAGCCATCACACATGCTGCCTCCTGATGACGGGACAAGCACGATACCAGAAACTATGTTCTTCCATTTATTCCTCATAACAACCCTGTGAAAAATATATGAGGGTGGTGGGATGGGCCCTGAACAACACTCTTAAACAACTAGTATAAGGAGGAACCAGGATGGAGACATGCATCTTCTGATGCCACAACCAGGATAAATGGGGCGCTGAGGGCCATTGGTCTGAGTAGACGACCACTGTGTGCTATTTATGAAATATTTACAAGACCTCTATTTTTACCTTTAGTAGCAGTGCTCCTACCCCTTTGATAATGCCTGACATCCAAAAATACATGCTAAATTCCTTTACCTTGAAGTTTTGATCACTGTAAAATTGTTCCTTCTCCTTTAAGCTTATCAGTCACATATACTTCAGTAAGAATAAGTTTAAGTTTATCACACTTTTTCATGAAAGCAGGTTTTCATGAAGAAGAGAATGCAAAAATATGAGGATCCCAAGTGCTAAGTCTAGAGGCCACTAAGGAGTGAAGAGAAAGGGCAGGAGGGATTTAGCCTAATAACAGATCCTAAAAACACCTTCTGGAGGCTTTAAATTTGGATTTTTCTGTACCTCCAATTATATTATATCGTATATCATAGACAACCTTGTCTCTAACCTAGATTCAGTAGAAAGTATAGAGTCAAAAAGCAGGGCACAGTCAGTTTTGCTGCCTACTTACTTAGAAAATGCAGTTGATACGTTAGGGTGGTGAGCATAACAGAATGTTTTGTTTTCTTCTGTGTGATTTTGTCCACGATAAACGCCAGTGAATGCATAACGCTGCACCCAGCTGAAAGGGACTATGCACAAATGCACAAACCATGCGCTACACGCATCTCTCACATTTGCCTTTTTTTTTTTTTACAGCTACTTCAGTTCCCGGTGTGTTGGGAGCCACACACACCCACATCTGGGGTTCCAGCTTTCCTTCTGCATTCAGATCACCTTCCTCCCACCCCTTCCCAATAACTCACAAGCTGCAGTCCTTCCAAAGCCCACTTCCACAAGCAAACTCCAGGTTGTTTCAAGATAAAGTGTTATAGTTATTGCGTTATTTATGTATTTCTGAACCATTTAACATGTGTAAAGCTCTGCTCCCGTTTTTATTAGGTGACTTTTTCCCTACTGTTTCACCGCTGCAGTTTGTGAGCATCCATTTTTCTCATGAGCCCTGCAGTTTTTATTGCGTGATCTTGCATAGCATGGTGATCTTTAGAAACCGTGTGTAATGTTATAGCAGAACTAAGTGTATTGTCCTTGATTATGTGGATCGTGTCCCTACTGGGGCGTGTGTTCTGTGCACTGAAGGAGGGGCTGACATTTAAATTTGGACATTATCTGAAGCACTTCTTTTCACAGTGGTTTAGCAGATTAGCAGATTTCTCCCAGGAAGGAAGTGCTAGCCAGGCATCAAAATCACACGTTTTAGGAGAGTTTCTGGAGGATTGATTCTTGAGATAGATATCTCAAGAGACCTCATGCTAATAAATGTGTATCTCTGCAGTGCCTAGAGAGGCAGCTTTCAAGGTAGGGAAGTTCTCACCTTTGCATTTACCCCTTTATCCTTAGATATAGCTGATATCGGGAGTTGGTGGATTTCTCTTAGGGTCAACATTTGTGAATTGGCCTAGCCCTACTCCCTGCATACATGTGCTATTGAATATGCTTTCTGAGCCCTGTGCAACTCTAGAAGGTGATGTTAACTGAGAAGAGTCAAAGCCATTGTTATTCAGGACAAAAACATGAAGACATTTGAAGCATTTTGCCACCTAACAGTTCTGACGTAAGGAAAAGTCAGATATGGTAAATCTAGGTAGGATAAATCCAGGACTTCTGAAGAATAAATTGCGACTCATACTCAACAAAACACTGTAGGAAGGTTCAGGTGTTAACAATGGGAAGACTCCCACTGATAGGAGGAATAGATTCCTACTGGTTGGTAACCCCTTATTTAGGGGCACTGATGTTACCAGAGTTAAGCTTAATTCTGTGTTCATCAGTCTTAGGCAGGCTCTCCCTTCATTGGCATTCTATGGCGTCCAGAGACTGCAGCCTTACAAAATATCCTCTCAGCAACCCCAATGGAATTCAAATTCTTCTCTCCCAGAATCCCAAAATAATAGTAAAGATAATGATAATAATGCAATACTGAGCTGTCTTGGTTCTGTTTGAATCGCATGCCAGTCCCTAGGCTAAGCATAGTAGCTGGTATGGCAAGGGAATTGTGATGCTCTGATTGGCCAGGCCTGATTCACATGCTCAATTTTGAGCCAGGAAAGGAATAAATTTCACTTCAATCACATGAATTGAAAGTAGAAGATAAGTTCTTCAAAGAAAAATGATAGTGCTATCACCAGAAGACAATGGCCCTGGACATGCAAGAATACCAGATGGACACTCTCAGAGCCTCCTAAGCCAGGCATTTTACTAGCCACTGAGGCTTGACCAGGAGCAAGAGACCGAGCCTCTGCCCTCCCTCAGTTTACAGTGGTTTAGAGAGTGGGAACATTAGTTGAATAAATACACAGATGAGGAAACTGGGGCCTACAGAGATAAGTCCCTTTCTTAATTTCCCAAACTACTTAGAGGCAGCACAGTATCTAGAAACTCTGGAATCACTTCCAGTTCCGAGGTGCTAACTTACCCTATCCCTTATAGCAAGCTAACCCATTTGAAGCATGAGTATCTGTCAGATGTACAATTTTGTAACTTAATATTGTTATAGCCAGTTGTGTTCTGGACCTGATTGGCACCAGCTGGTGAGAAATGATCCTACTAAGTAAGTGTTCAGTGAAATAACGCTAGTAGTTCAAAATCAACTGTGGCGGAGATACTTATGCCACAGAAACTGGCAAATATGAGAAACCAGACCTCTTCCCGCCCCCCCAAGAGCTGGTGATTAAGCATTTATCCCCGCACTACTAGTTATAATAGTTATAAGAATTAAATCTTCAAGTAAGTTATTCTGCACAGTATTTAATAAAATTCACATAACAGTTAACATAGATGGAGAGCTATAACAGGGTGGGAATTTAATAAAGCACAGAATTTTTGTTTCTTTTTCCTTTCATCCTTTTTTTTTTAAGATTTTATTTATTTATTTGACAGAGAGAGAGAGACAGCGAGAGTGGGAAAACAAGCAGGAAGAGTGGGAGAGGGAGAAGGAGGCTTCCCGCTGAGCAGGGAGCCCGATGCGGGGCTCGAGCCCAGGACCCTGAGATCATGACCTGAGCCGAAGGCAGATGCTTAACTGGCTGAGCCACCCAGGCACCCCCTTTTTCCTTTCAAATCCAGAGGTCTTCAATTTTACATATTTGGTGCAATTGATATTTCATTTCTCTATTTAGTACATGTTGATCAAACTGCCACTCTCTATTAGCAAGGCACCGATAGGTAGCATGTGTGAATTTCCAGCTACTGACTTGACCTCAATAATGTTGATTTTTTTTTTTAACACAACAAATAAAAGGGCCAGACTTTATAACGGTGCAGACTGGTAGCCCATCCCCCATACTACCAGATTTGTTAGCATGACCCCTTTCTACCAGCATGCAGTTATTTTGGCAAATGAGGGGAAAGAAGATACATAGAGACCACCCCTTTATATCCTCACTCTGAAAGGAAGAAGAAAGGCATTTGTATTAGTATCCTAGGGCTGTTCTTAACAAAGTATTACAGACTGGATGGCTTAAACAACAGAATTGATTGTCTCCTAGTTCTGGAGGCTAGAAGCCCTAAATCAAGATGTCAGCAGTGTTGGTTCCTTCTGAGGTTGTGAGAGTAGAAATCTGTTCCATGTCTCTCCTAGCTTCTGGTGGTTTGCTGGCAATCCTGGTGTTCTTTGCCTGCTGTGTCACCCTGATTTCTGCCCTCATCTTCACGTGGCATTCTCCCTGTGTGCAGGTCTGTGTTCAGATTTCTCCTTTTTATAAGGACACTGGTCATATTGAATTAGGAGCCACCCTAATGACCTTATCTTAACTTGATTACATCGGTAAAGACCCTATTTCCAAATAAGGTCATATTCTGAGATACTGGAGGTTAGGACTTCAACATATCATTTTTTTTATTGGCAAGAGGAGAGGGCCAGGGGAACATATTTCAACCCATAACAGCATTGTCAGTGAATTGTTAAATTGTCAGATATTAATATCAATACGTGAACAGATGTTCCTTGTCAAAGTAGAATTCTAACAAATGAATATTTCATTCTTTCAAAAAACAGACATTCCTATTGAGCTGACTTCCCTATTATTCAGATTGTCCTGAAGGAGTTGTCAGTCCATCCTGGTCTTCAGCCTTGTAGCAGTACCTCCTTTGTCCAAGTACAGCCTTAATTTTAGGACAGGGGTCAGCGAACTCCAACCCACTGCCTGTTACTGTACGGTCGCCAAGCCCAGAATAGTTTTCACGTTCTTGAAGCGCCGAGAAAAAAATCAAAAGAGGAATAATATTTCATGACCTAGGAAAATTCTAAGAAATTCAAGTTTTGACGCCAATAAAGTTTTATTAGATCACAGCCTTATTCATTTGCATATTGCCTATGACTTCTTTCACACTACACTGGCAGAGTTGAGGAATTGCAAAAGAGACCATTTGGTCCACAAAGCTTAAAATATATACACTCTGTGGCCATTTATAGGAAGAGTTTGCTGATGCTTTAGGATGCTAGTTCTGTGAACTACACTTCACTCTCAACTAATTGCTGAGAGGGTGGAGGAATGAGGAAATGTGTGCAGTGTTGCTAGTTTGCTAATGAAGCAAAGATACGCTTCAGTGCTCATTGTCACTATTAGGTTCCTTCTCTCTCTCTCTTTCTGTCTCCCTCCTTCCCTGCCTCCCTCCCTCTCTTTCTCTTATGTTTCTTTTTAAATAGCTAATTCTTGGAAGACCTCTCCAAATCCCTCTTCTCTCATCTCCTTTACATATAAATTCCATTTAACAGGTGAGTTGCCCTGTCTGTTATGAACTTGACCCAAAGACTGTTAAACCTACAAGTCACAAAAGACTAGGCATCAACCTCGTATGAGAACAGAAAGCAGATTGGGTACTGAAAAACCTACTAGAGACCAGACTGGAAGGTAATTGAGTGAGATGAAGAAGGAGGAGGAGGAGGAGATGGAGAAAAAATGAACAAGCTATGGAACGAGGAGTAGATAGAAAAGGGTTTAAAAAAATCTGAAGGGGTAGTTGGGTAGGTGTTTCCTTGTTTCTCCTCTTACCAACTCTAAGACTTTGGGCCAGCTCACTCTTTGTGTTCTCATCTGCAAAATGGGATAATGATAACACTGCCTGTCTTGTATAGTTGTGAAGATTGAGAAAATGAATGGAGAGCGGTTAGCACATGTTTATACCTGTATTCATCCGTTATTGTTGGAATTTTCACCTTTTCCCCCACACTAGTAATTAGTTTCCTACATCAGCTCTGCAGAACACTGTAAGGGATCATTTAAGATCCTGTGAGAGCTTTGCAGTGAGTCAGAACCTATTTTGTCATCTCTTCTTTTTTTTCTCTTTGTCTTTCACAGTGCACTAAACCTAGAGTGGATACCCAAAGTTTTCCCCTGTAGATGCATGGAAATGTGCACAAGATTGGCAAATTACCATCAAATTAAGCCTTTTTTTTTCTTTAATCCCCAGAAACTCTTTCCACGAAGGGCTTTGGCCACCAAGGTTCAGGGGTATGGCTAATTTTGTGACTTCTTTCCAAAATAACAACATGCCAATCTCCTTCACAGCTCCAGGAAGTCCTCTTCTCAAAGCTGAATTCTTCTTTTAAGATTTTTTTAAGATTTTTAAAAAAGATTTTATTTATTTATTTTAGAGAGAGAGAGCATAAGTGAGCAAGGGAAGGAACAGAGAGAGAGGGAACGAGAACCTGAAGCAGACTCTGCACTTAGCATGGAGTCCTCCGCAGGGCTCGATCCCACAACCTTGAGATCATGACCTGAGCCAAAACCAAGAGTCATACACTTAGCTGACTGAACCATCCAGGCACCCTGCTGAGTCCTTCTTTTAATGAATATTTCCAATTGTGCGGCTCTTGTGTAAAGCAAACGCATATATTTTCAAGTCAGCCTTAAAATCTTAACTACTGTCTAATTTCTGCCTCTGAAGCAAACAAAAAGCACACACAAGCCAGCGGTGCCCCCAAACTTCTGCAAAATCCAGTTTCAATAAATGTATAGCCTTTTATAGCTGGAAAAAGACTCACAAGCCATTTGATGCCATTTTCTCCATTTTATTGTTGAGGAAATTACATTGGAGAGGTTGGATGACCTGCTAGGACATGTGGTTGTTGTGAAAGAGCCTGTAACTTCCCCTACTACATTGTATTGTTTCCCACCCCAAAATAGAAGAACTCCAAATAAAAACACCCTTGGTGCCTCTAGAGAATAAATGCACAAAGGAAGTACTTCTAAGGCCAACTTTAGACAGCATTGAATCCATCACCCCATTTTTTGTAAGATTTATTTATTTGCGAGAGAGAGTGGCAGAGGAGAGGGAGAAAGAGAATCTTCAAACAGACTCCTCACTGAGTGTGGAGCCTGATACAAGGCTCAGTCTCACAACCCATGAGATCATGACCTGAGCCAAAACCCAAGAGTCGCACACTTAACCGACTGAGCCACCCAGGCGCCCCTCCATCACCCAATTTTATGTAAATTCATTGTGACTTCTTTGATTTCTCATTATTAACTCCACTCATGCCCAGTGTGCACAAATTACCTAGGAAGTTCCTTCTTTCTCTCTCCACTGATGGCACAGACTAGCGATACAAACTGGCTTTAAAAACTTTAAGTCATTTTATGGCTAACAAACCCATCATGATACAGAGGAAGCTAGGACTTGGGGGATTAGATTCCCTGATTTTGAGGCTGATAAACAAAACCTTCCCCAGCATGGTCTTGTTACATCCTAGAAAAACCTCCGGGCCTGGTTCTGACCTAGCCTGACTGTTTGAAAGCTTGCTTTACCACGCACAGGAGAAGCACAGAAATAAAACTAGCAGGCCCCAAATCTATTGATTAGACATCCACCAGTTTTGTTACTAATTACCAGCTCTTCAACCTTCAGGCAGAGAAACATGTTTCCTGCTCCCATTCAGTCATTTATTTTAAAACTCTTTAATATTTCACATTTTCTTTCTTTGGTTTTTGATTTCTCTGTCTCCTTCTGTGAGGGTTGCCTTGTGTTATTATTTGACAAACAGAGCCTGTTTCATTTGGCCTCTCTTCTGCCTCCAACCAGAGAGGGGGGAGAGCGCTCCCTCCTACATAAGGTTGTGCAGAGATGCCAAGGGATGTGTGATTTCACCCAAGTTTGGCTCCTCAGGCTTCATCATCACCAAGGAGAGCAGTGTTTTGGAATCCCAGCTGTTTTCTAGAATCACTGACAGAACATTGAAAACTAAACTTATTGTGGAAATCCCTTTGCGATATATGCAGGTCGAATCATTAGGCTGTACACCTTAAACTTATATAATGCCATCTGTCAGTTATCGCTCCATCAAACTGAAGGAAAGGAAACATGTGGGTGCTGGGGCTGCCCTGGAGACCAGTTGAAACACAATGTCAGGGGAGAAGGTCTTGCCGTGGGTCTATTTTTCTTAAGTGCCCAGGTTAACCTAGTGGGCAGCCAGGGTTCAGAACTAGTTTAGAGTTTTCTTTAGAGAATAAAACTTGGTCAAATGCATCATTGAGCATGTCTAGAGCTATAAGCTCAGGGTGGCGTGGCAGTCCCCCTGACCCAAGATAAAGGGGCTCTTTCACCCGATTAAGACAAGTGAAAGAAAAGAGTAGTGTGTACTTTGTTCAATGAACAGCAACAGTTGACTCTGATTTTAGGTTTTGCTTGCTGGTGTGATACTGACTGTACTTTGTATATTGGTCTCCTGTAAGACAGTGACTTCTCCAATAATGGTAACATGTCTGTCTCTAGTGCTGGATGCATAGCAGCAGCTAAAGATGTACCTGAGGAACAAATGAATCAGAGAAGAATGAATGAATGAATGAACAGCAAAATTGTACCTAGGGGCCAATCCTCTGTTTTGCTGGGTTTTATTATGGTCGCCAATGATCTGATGTCAGGGCATACCATGGAAATGAAGTAACCCAAATCCTGCTTTATCAGAGTCTTCACTTTCGGAAATTTTATCCTGATCTTTCAGAAAGTGCTGTCAGTGGATTTCTGTAGTAGCCCTTAATCCAGTGTGCTGGAAACACTAATGCTGGGAGATATCCATTTTTAAAAAACCAACTTTGTTAAAAATTCCATTTTTAAGCTCTATAACATCAGATGCTAGATGATAAAGTATTAGAAAGTCCATAAAACTCATGATAAAAAATACATTAAGAAGAAGAAAATTAATTACAGTGTATAAACTGTTGATATTACATTATGATTAACTTCAGTATGGGCCAGTCTTCATGATTTTGGTGAAAAACTTTACATTCTGAACCTAAGGTATTTTAAATGATGCTGTTATCAGCTAATCAATCAATTCAATTTTATATTACAAGTGGTGCAAGACAAGCCTTAAGCAAAGGTCTAAAAGCAAAAGAAGTTGGTCTTCCCTCACTGATATGAGGAATTCTTAATCTCAGGAAACAACCTGAGGGTTGCTGGAGTGGGGGTGGGGTGGGAGGGATGGGGTGGCTGGGTGATAGACATTGGGGAGGGTATGTGCTATGGTGAGTGCTGTGAATTGTGTAAGACTGTTGAATCACAGATCTGTACCTCTGAAACAAGTAATGCAATATATGTTAAGAAAAAAAAAAAGAAGATAGCAGGGGGGGGAAGAAGAAGGGGGGGATATCAGAGGGGGAGACGAACCATGAGGGACGATGGACTCTGAAAAACAAACTGAGGGTTCTAGAGGGGAGGGGGGAGGGGGGATGGGTTAGCCTGGTGATGGGTATTAAAGAGGGCACGTTCTGCGTGGAGCACTGGGTATTATGCACAAACAATGAATCATGGAACACTACATCAAAAACTAATGATGTAATGTATGGTGATTAACATAACAATAAAAAATTTAAAGAGAAAAGAAAAAAAAAAGTTGGTCTTCGGTGCCCTTCCCGCCATAATCTTGGGCACTTACATAGTAAATGTTGATTCTCTACATGTTCCTGTATTAGAGGAGGAGGTGCGTATGGTGGGCGGGGGGCGGTGGAAGAGATTGGTAAAAGGACAATGACAATTTTTAAAATGTGAAAAATGGAAGCAGAAGTACAAGAGAGCAGGCAACAGCTCCCTGGTATAATCATGCCAGGGATGAAACCGCCTAAATCCCCTCTCTACAATCTTAACAGAATTTTCCTCTTTAATAAAAATTTTGATGAATCAAAGTGCCATCATATGCTTTAATTTGGGGATGATTATTTTGATGGTAATGGTTCTACCAGAGATAATAGATTTAATTGCTCCCTGTTTGTAGATGCGTTCATTTTCTCACATCCCCCAAGCCCCATTTTACAGAGCAACTCCCAATGTCCTGATTTTTCTGTAACTGCCTCGGTGGGTTAGGTCAAGTCCATTTCATGAATTCTTCACTGTCTGCTCAAGAGAGAGATGTGTGTCATGCGTTTCTATGTCAGGCAAAAGAAATGGACATTCTGATGTCTTGGCAGATACTTTCTTTCCTTGCTTGGGTAGCGCTCATTACTAATGCTTCCGGTCCTTTGCACCTTTGTTTTTACAACACATTAAATTAGAAACCAAACAAATTGAATACCTTTGTCTGTCCTTGAGTCATCTGAATGAGTGCCTGGTGGGTGGTGTGCACCAGAACTCTGTGATCGGGCTACCTAGACCTGAATCTTGATACTGCTTCTTACTAGCAGCATGATTTCGGTCCGGCTCTGTTATTAACTAAGACTCAGTTTCCTCCTTTGTAAAATGAGCACAATCATACCTCACAAGCTAGTCGTGAAAATTAATAAAACAATATATGTAAAGCATGGAACATAGCGCCTGGGGCCAGAAAAGGGCTGGATGGAGGTTAAGTACTAACTGTAACACCAGATATTTCATGTGCAGTCATGACTGCTATGCACACGAACCTCTGTAAGCCAGAAATACTTATTCAGTGAATTTTCAACTACTTATTAATCATATACTCTGGACACAGGACTGTGTCCTGTGTCCACATTTAAAGCCCAGGATTTAAATTGAACCTTGAAGTTTAATTAGGTAGGATTTAGTTAAGTACGTGGAGAGGAAGAACAATCTATACTATCTTAATAGGGTAATCTCTCACTCCATGTCTCTACTGAGCACTTGAAATGTGACTCCTCTGAACTGAGATGTGCCGTGATGGATGCATGATTTTGGAAACTTTGTGCAAAAAAAGAGAAAATTTAAAATATCTCATTAACAATTGATTGTTGAACTGATAATATTTGGGGTATATTGTGCTAAATGAAATATATTAAAAAAATAAAAATGAAATAAATGAAATATATTATTGCAGTTAGCCTCACCTATTTCTTATACTTTTAAAAAATGTGACTGTTAGAAAATGTAAAACTACGTATGTGCCTTACATTATATTTCCAGTAGGAAGCACTGTTCTAGATGGTACAGCCCCTCATTTTAAAAAGAGAGCAGTGGGATGGGAAGTGACTCAAAGAACTTACAGTGGGAAAAAGGAGACGGTGCTAATACACAGGAGAGAAGAGTCCGCAGTCCCTTATATGACCTGGTTCAGAACCCCTGGGAGCTTTGAGGTCACCTTTCATACTCAGGCAGAGTAGGTGGAGGGAGTTGTGACAATGGCTGTCCTCTTCTGAAAACCCACCTAAGCAACAGAGGAATTTTCCTAACCATTTTTGAGAACTTAACAGCACCCTGTTAGCGTTCTACAAAATCAGATATCAAAATAGCAAAATGAAGGTAAAAGAGCTCATTGATGGTCTTCAGTCTTCGGGTCCTCTTTGTTCAGCAAACTTTTTTTTTTTTTTTTGCATCGGTTTATGTAGTATTTTGGCCAATAGAGTTGAGACATATTCTGGAGTACTTTGTTGAAATAATATAAGACGTGAAATAAGCTGTTATATAGAGGACTTGAAACCAGAAGAAAAAAGGCACATTTTAAGGCTCTTAGCTTTGTCAAGAAATAGCTGTTTTAACTTTCAGAGAGACGATTTTTGAGCCTGCCAAGAAAAGGAAACAAAATTTTTACTAGCCTACCAGAATCTTATTTTCCTTTCCATAATATGCCAAATTTGAAGTAGCTGTTCTGTGTTCTAGTTCAAAAGCATGCTTTCATTCTGTTTTCAGACCCACCCAATGGGTACGCTGCAGGTACCCTTTCCACTCACCGCCAATAAACACAGTACATCTTGTACCTTCAGTTTTGGAAATAAATAAGGGGAGGATGAAAGTGAGGATGGAAAGAACAGTCCCTTTGTGGAGCTTCTTCCTTATGTCAGGCACTGTGCTAGGCATCTTCACTTTTAATCGAGGTGTGAGCTGGGCTAGAACTCTCTGGGAAGTCAATTAAAGTGTGGAATTAGAAGCTCCTTAGTCATCCCAGGACAATAGTGACAGTATTGCACACCCCTGAACCTGCATCTAGACTGAGACCACTTAAGGATTCCTTTTACCCATTTTGCATATCTGACTCATGAAGTGGCCTGAAATCCCAGATCCACCACAAATAGGAAGATCCCTCTGTGTAGAGTGAACCATTCACTCTGCTGAGATGTGTTGGTTTGCCCTTTTTTTTTTTTTAAGATTTTATTTTTGAGTAATTACACCCAACGTGGGGCTCGAACTCACAACCCCAAGATCAAGAGTTGCATGCTCTTCTGATTGAGCCAGCCGGGTGCCCCTGGTCTGCCTTTTGATAGGAACATGGTGCACATTTTCGAGAACTACTCATCCTTCTGAATTTGTATCACTTTTGATCACTGCTAGCTTTTCTCTTTTGGGAAATACTCTTTGATGCCAGGAATCCCTAATGGACAATATAGAGACTCTAGACACTTCCCATACATAACTGATTTTTGAAGACCAGAGGACTTTTGCTGAGTAAGGGAAGATACATCTGATAGACAAATTGTCTCTTCTCTGAGAAGAGCCTGTAGAGAAAACTTGTTAGGAGAACATCAACCAACTTGAGGAAATCCTGCAAAAACATGGAGAAGAGGAGTTTTAAGTAAACTTTTCTCTCATGTTCTCAGCAATATGAAATTAGCTTAAATGGGACAAATCAAGGGAAATAACCTTTGTTTGTCTGGGGGTTATAGCATTTTAAACATCTAAGGAAAGAATGGCGCTTCATTCATTGAAATATGTGTGCAGTAAATGAGTAATAACATTATGATTGGCAGCCTAAACTTGTATGTAAAAAAGCCATGTTCTTTGAAAGTGGATTTTGTGCTGTACATGATCTAATTGCTTTCATGCTATGAAAACAAAATGCATACCAGAAACTTAATTACCCATGTGTACCACAATTATTCCAACTACATTAAATCCTGGTTTTTAGAAATCCTACATCCCCTTCTCTTCTGTCTGTCTGGAAATGAAATCATGTTTTTCTTTTATTTTGTTTTGCCATGTTAGAAACCACACGTTTGTCTATAGAACACAAACAGAGCCTTAGGATAGCATCTTACTAAAAGAACTCTGGATTTAAAGTAGATAGCCATCACTTTAAATATCATTTTAAATACATCTCAAGTGTTTGCTTGGATCTCTAACTGTATTAGCTTATAATTCAGTTAAGATTTGTTCTATATTTTCCTTGTACCAGGTACTCACTGAACTGTTCATGTACATTATCTCATTTAGTCCTTGCAGAAAGCCTGTGAGCTTATTTCTCTTGCCTTACCAACAGAGATGTCTAGAAAAACTAAATGGCTTGACCAAAAGAAATGAAAGTCAGACTCAGATCCAAGTCTGCTGACCCCAAGTCCATTGATAGGTTTGCTGGCTCTGTCGGAGGCCAGGAGCCAATGCAGAAGACTTAGAGACAGGAATGCCCCAAAATGCAATAGACAAAAGCAAATGATGCCAGGGTTTTCCATTAGAAAATGAGAAAAATTGTGTTTGTGATCTCTGTGGAATATAATTGAGCCTCAGCCCCACAATGCAATCCATTGCCAGTGAGCGCTGGGAAAAGCCTAATCAGTACCATACTAGTGTTAACTCTATCTAATATGCAATGATGTAAAATCTTAGAGCCCATCTTTTGCCTAAGAACCATGTCTCATGGAGGCAGGGTCTCACCCTCAGGACTTGCTGTTTAATGTCCTGGGTATATACTCTAGATCTCTGCCCCATGCCATTTTAGAGGCTCCTTATTACAGACCATGAGTCCCATTATTGGAATATGTCGGGTTTTCAGGAACATCTGAGTACTCCTGAACTCTTCATATGAGCAGCTACAAGATGGCAGTAGTGCATTTTATGTTCTCAAGTGCATCTTTTATATATATATATTTATCACAACATCAATTCTATCTTAGCTAGGCCTAATAACAAAACTGCTGTCTTCCTCTACTGCTGAAGGCAGCCCCAGAGAAAGTATTATATATAGTTCACATTGATTCACTTGGCTCAGCTCTCAGTGATATCAGAGCTTCTGGGCTCCTATTTCAGAGTAACTAATGGGTGGCTCTGTTCCACTGAAGCTTCAGAGAGGACACAGGACTGCTTTAAATTCTATCAGCTCAACTGCCTAGTGATCTCAAAATGGAACCAAATACCAAATTATGTCCTGATGCTTCTAGGTGCCAGCCTTAAGCACTCCCAGAATCACATGTACTTGAGGATAGAACTCCAAATGGAAACATGAACAATTTTCCTGCCTTTATCAGTTTTAGATACTGATCCATCAACAGTGTCACCTTCTTGATTGGTAGATGACAGAGGACACTGATGAGTCTTTCCAGCTGTTGTCACTGTTATTCAATAAATGTTCTGTTTCAGAAATTACAAATTGGTACATCACTGAAAATGCCACCTGTCCCGAAATTATTTTTATCGTTTCTTCTTCAGCTTTTTCATTAATGTCAACAGCAAAATTTTTCACCTTCATTTTGTAACATGGATGAAGGATCTACCAAGTTGAGTTGGGGAGTGTTTTTTGAGTTGTGAATCAATTGTATTTTCACTATTTTTCTAGGTATATATAAGTTTAATATAATCTGACATAGATATATCAGAAATACTTTATATATTTGAATAGTACAATATATTTAAATATATGTTAAACATTACATATACATTAATATTGCCATTTGAATTGCATATTATTTTGTGTTTGCATTTTTTGTTGTAAATATCAATGAATGTATTAGAATGTATATATTATGAGAAGTCAAATTAATAAGTATAATTTTCCTGAAATCCTTATTTCTTATGAGAGAATATAGTGGTAGTCCCTCAGAACTGAACTGTTCCTTTTCTTTTTTTTAAAGATAATTCATTTATTTATTTGACAGAAACAGACAGCACACAGAGGGGAACAGCAGGGGGAGGGAGAAGCAGGCTCCCCGCTGAGCAGGGAGCCCATTGCGGGCTCTATCCCAGAACCCTGGGATCATGACCTGAGCTGAAGGCTGATGCTTAACTGACTGAACCACCCAGGAGCCCCTAGAACTGAACTGTTTCAAGGAACTGAAGAATTGGTTTATAAATCTTCCAGCATCTATTTGGTTGCATGATGAAAGTCAGAAAGATAATTTTTAGATAGGGGTTATACTTCCTAAAAAATTAGGTTGAAAACTATCCTGTATTCAGCCTTAAAAAGGAAGAAAATTCTTACACATTCTACAACATGGATGGACCTTGAAGACATTATACTAAGTGCAATAATTCAGACACAAAAGGACAAATATTGTGTGATTCCATTCTACTCCAATGAGATACATTGAGTAGTCAAATTCATAAAGATAGAAGAATGGTGGTTACCAAGACTTGGGGGAGCAGGAAATAGGAGGTAGTGTTTAATGGGTATGAAGTTTCAGTTTGGGACAGTGAAAATGTTCTGGAGCAGGATGGTGGTGATGGTTGCACCACAATGTGAGTGTACTTAATGCCACTGAACTGTTCACTTATAAATGATTAAAGTGGTAAATTTTATGTTATGTATATTTTACATATACAATATTTTGAAAAGGTGATTCTGTTATGGTTTCCCTGTTACTTGAGAGTGTGATTCCCTGAGTCCTGAGGGGTTTCTGACAGAGGGAGAGAATTTGGGGGGTGGGGAAGGGACCAAGCACGCATTTAACAATGTGTGGTTTGGGGGAGTTTACCTTTTCTTACTTTTTAAAAGTTAGCGCAAGAGGTGGAAAAACAACACATTTTTCTATTCACCACAACTCTCAATAATTCTTCATAGAGGTGCTGCAGTTTTGAGAAAGATCCTAGAGATGCAAAATAATAATACATTTTTATAAAAAAACATTTTTTACTGAAATCTTCTAAGGAAAATTATAATGATTTATATTCTTGGCCAAAGTTCCAAAATAAAAGAAGGTTAATTCACCTCAAGATCACTCAGTAAATAAATGGAAGAGCTAAAAATGGAACTGAGGATTCCCTGACTCTTGGCATCTCGATAAACACGCACACATCCTTCACTGCAGCAGTGAGGTTGGCAGGATACGTGAGGGGCTGGCAGCAGGAAGAGAATCTTCCATGTCTTAAAATAGTTTTTGGGTTCTAAAAACCTATCATGGCAAAGCAAACTCTTACAAATGCTGACTCTGTATCCCAACCCACCACTGTCTACTAAAGGACAAGAAATTTGAGGAAATAGCTTTCCTTTAATAGCCAAGTTGTCATTTCTTGATGAATTCCTCCTATCTGGATGCTTAATTGTTTGGCTAATTTTTAACACTGTTTTTCCTCTTTTTCTAGAATAACATCCATCAAATTTGCTAGAACTTTTTCATGCCAAAGATACTAACAGAAATTTAAAAATCAATTCAGTTTCAACATATTACTCTTCAATTTACTTTTAGAAAGCACATACATTCATTGAAGTTCGGGGAGCCCGATGCGGGACTCGATCCTGGGACTCCAGGATCATGACCTGAGCCGAAGGTGGTCACTTAACCAACTGAGCCACCCAGGCGCCCTGGGTTTCTATTTTCAAGTTATTCATCACTGAGAGTCTGTTGTTTGTCTTATTCTAACCTTCTCTGAGTGAGATTCTAGAACACCACCTCCCGTTTGCTTAAAGGATATGGTATCGTTCAGTTTGTAGAGGGGAGATTGAAGGATGAATCATGGTCCCTTTAAAAGCTCTATTTCCTACTAATCATCAATGAGAATAGATGCTTCCATGATGGAGATGTGGTGTCACAAATGTCAAGCAGGGTACTATGAAAATCTTCCCAGGCCTCCATTATAGACTAGATCCCATTAGAATTTCAGTGAACCTCTAAACACACTGGTCTTTTCCTCCTTGTGGGGATTCTTAACAGTTCCAAATGTGATATGATCAAATAAAGTGATTGTCATAGCCACCTGGAATAACTCCTACAGGGCAGATCACTAAATTGTAACTGATGACATCCACCTCTCACTAAACAGATGACTCTTCCGGTAGTGACAGGTCTGTTCTTAAGTAGTTGGTAAGAGAAAGCAGGGAACCCAGAAGGGCCACCCACCGAAGGCAAGACTGGATAAGAGTGGTCAAAGGTTCTTCTTCTTTTTTTTTTTTTTTTAAGATTTTTATTTATTTATTTGAGAGAGAGAGAGAGAGCGTGAGCAAGGGGTAGGGGCAGAGGGTGAAGGAGAGAGAGTCTTAAGCAGACTCTGGGCTGAGTGCAGAGCCTGATGTGGGTCTTGATCTCACAACCCTGAGATCACGACCTGAGCCAAAACCAAGAGTCATTGCTTAACTGTGCCACCCAGGCGCCCCAAGAGTGGTCCAGGATTCTAACCTATTTTATGTTACCATGGATCATAAATAAGCAAAGTGTCATTAAAAGAAAAAACAATAGGGAGCCTGGGTGGCTCAGTTGGTTAAGCGACTGCCTTCGGCTCAGGTCATGATCTTGGAGTCCCGGGAGCGAGTCCCGCATTGGGCTCCCCGCTCAACAGGGAGTCTGCTCCTCCCTCTGACTCCCCCTCTCGTGCTCTCTCTATCTATCTCATTCTCTTTCTCAAATAAATAAATAAAATCTTAAAACAAAAGGAAAAACAATACATAGAAATCTTTAAAGTAATCACATACATACTTATTATCTTAAATAAAAAATATTTTTCATGGGGAGAAAAATAGATAGGTAATATCCTGTAGCTATTTTATAGCCCCTGCCTATAAAGCACTTTTATAGATAGTCTGCTTTATCTTTACAAGTCCATTCAACCAAAAGTTCCAGGTTTCTTCACTACCTTGGCCATTTCCCTACAATCCAAACCTTACGGGCACCTGGGTGGTGTAGTCAGTTAGGCGTCTGACTCTTGATTTTGGCTCAGGTCCTGATCTCAGGGTTGTGAAATCGAGGCCCACATCAGGCTCTACAATGGGTGTGGAACTTACTTAAGATTCTCTCTCTCCCTCTCTTCTTTCCCTCCCCGTCTCTCTGTCTAAAAAAGTAAAAAAATCAATCAGTCAATCCAAATCTGGGATTTCAATCTGCTGGATGCCCCAACATCATCTTCTAGCTCCCACTTAGTGGCTGCCTTTTTCTAATAGCTCAACAAGAGACAAGAAATGACATTGGAAGAATTCTGGCCTTGAGTTAGCTTTCAGTACATTTTCTCATTTAATCTTCACAACAATCTCCATTTTCTGATGAGGAGACTAAGGTTAGAAAGGTTAAGTAACTTGCTCAACATCATGTTGATGGCCTTTCAGAGCCAGAGATCACCACCAGCCAGCTCTGATGCCACCTGAACATCCCACATCCCAAGATCTACTTACCCACTGATGAGTGAGGGTATCTTCAATAGTCTGCTTGGAAAAGAGGGGTTTGGGGATTTATAGGGTATTTTTTGTTGTTTATTTTTAAAGGGAAAATCAACATTTATCATGCTTTCTGAAGAATTTACCTGTCAATATCTCTAAGCTCTGATGAAGACATAGAAATAAATACAAAGATGCAGATATAGAGATATCTCCCCCCAGCAAAGTGACTCTTAATCTCCCCAGAGACACTTTCATATTTACTATATGGCAGCCAAGAGCTATGTAGTGACTGATACATTTGGGAACTTCAAGATAGTCCTGGGTGTCAAAACTGACATTAATTTTCCAAACCCTAGAATTACTGTGTCACAAGGCTATGGGAAGCATTGGGGGAAAATGCCTTTTCCTGTGCTCTACAGCATTCATTGAGAAAACTTTGGTGAAGAGAGTGTAGGGAAATGAAGAAAAAACAAAGCATAAGTTTAATGCTTTTCTTTCAATCTGAACATGTTTATTACTAAGGAGACATAGTTATGTGTCATTTCATTTTCTCCAAGCATTATAAAAATCATTTATTAACATTTTCTTCTTTCTGTTAATACCCAGTATGACCTATAGCTGATGAAAGTTATTTTTTCCCATAAGTAAATAATTTTTCTGTACGGGCCAAGGGAGGCTATTTGGGCAAAGGAATAATAAACAATTTTCTCTTGGGAACTCTTTCAAAAGGTGCATTTCAGTTCAGATGGTGTTGGATAACAAAGGCAGTGTGAAGTGGAATTATGGATTTGAAGTACTTACCATCCAACACTAAAACAACTCATTAAACTCCTACTGTTAAAGATTACTTAACATTAACATCCACAGAGACTTTCTGCCCCCCCCCAAAGTCAATGAAGGCAGTGCTGAGCCATACAAACCAGTGATAAAAGGCTCAGCAGTGACTTGGCTAGAGGCCCAGATGTGGTTCATCCACTGTAAATTTTCCGAGATAATCACAGTCAATTCCAAGCACCTTTTGAAAAGTGCTTTTCTTTTTTTTTTTTTTTTTTTTGGTCTTTGGGCACTAGATACAAATCCAGTTTATCCAGTCAACCTTTCACTATTAGGAGGAAATGTGACATCAATTTATTACATTATTTGAAGATACAATAATACTGGAAAAGAGCTTATCAAAAATTAACCCCCAATTCAGTATATGCAGCTGTCTACAAGATCTCTTTACTTGAATGTTTAGCAGGCATCTCAAAGATAACAGGAAGAAGCAAATCTAGAGTCCAGCCCCACCACACACAAACACCCCACACACCAGATGAGCATTACCCGGTTTACCCCATCTTGGTAAATTATATCACCCAGTGACTCAAATTGAGAAAGTGATGAGTTGTCCTTGATTTTTCTCTCAATCTCATTCCCAGCAGCAGCAGTAAGTCCATCAATTCTACCTCTGTAATCTACTTTGAATTTGACCTCTTCTCACTACCTTCTCACAAGTAGCCCAAGGCCCAACCATCATTAGCTCTTGTGCAGATTTTTAAAATGCATCCCTTTCTCAAGACATACCATCTTTTGGAATATTGCTCTTCTGTACTGTTTTTCTCCAAAGAAGGCACATCACAGCATATCTGCTGGAAAGCTGTTATAAGAAATATATAAGCCATGTGACAAATACACAGTGTTCATACTCTGAATGACACCTCTGGGATTGTGCTGTACACAACCTGTAGGATCATTTAGCGACCCTGAATCAGGCAACCATCATCAGATGCCTAGATTACCGTCAGAGCTACCTACTGTCCTACTTCCTCTTTTGCCTTCCCAATACAGTCTGTTTTTCCACAGAGCATTTAGAATGATCTTTTTAAAATCAGATATCAAATGATGTTTCTTCCCTACTCAGAACCTTCCAATAGCTTCCATGTACACTCAAAGTAAAATCCAAACTCCCTTCCATGGCGTACACATCCCAGTAAGATTGGGCATCTGCCGACCTCTCCAGTCTTTTCTCTGACCTCTCTGGTTGAAAATGTATCAGTATGTACTGGCAGGCCGTAATGAATGGAGTATGTTCTGATTGGCGGTGCCTTTGTCATGTTCATCACTAAATATTTTAGGTATCTTCCCAGATTATCTCTTTCGGTTCTGCCCTCATGGCTGTAGTTCTACTGGTTTTGCTGTTCCTGGAACATACCAAGCATATTTCCATTTGCATTAGTTTCTTAGAGCTGTCTTAACAAATTACCAGAAACTGGGTGGCTGAAGATAAAAATGTATTCTTTCACAGTTGTGAAGGCAAGAAATCCAAAATCAAGATGTTTGCAGAGTTGATCCTTTCTGGAGGCAATGAGAGAGAATCCTAGCTTCTGGTGGATGTTGGCAATCTGGGATTCCTTGGCTTGCAGCTTTGTAACTCCTGTCTCTGCCTCTGTCTTCACTTGGCCTCTGCCCTCTTTTCTCTTTGTGTGTTTCCACTTTTCTTCTCGAATAAGGACTTGTCATTGGATTTAAGGCCCACTCTGATCGGGATAATCTCAAGATCCTTAACTTAATCTCATCTGCAAAGACTCTTATTACAAGTAAACTCATATTCTAAGGTTCCTGATTGTCATATCTTTTGGAGAGCCACTGTTCAGCTCAATGCACAACATAATAGCTCTTTTATCTGCAGGTTTTTTCCTAGAATTTCTATCCACTTGGCAAACATGGCACTGCTCCTTGGTTTTATCCCAGTCTCATCTCAAGTGGTAATTCCCCAGAGCGGCCTTCCCTGACTGCTCCGTCTAAAATAGCCTCTCCATTCCCCACTCATTACTATTGATTCTCTTATTCTGCTTCTACTTTTCTTCATGAAACTTTAATACCATCTGCCATTTCATTGTATTTTGTTTGTTTTTTTATTGATTATTGTCCCTACTAGCATGTAAGCTTCATGAGGTCAGGGAGTTTGTCTTCATTTTGGTATTACCTAGAATAGGAGTCAGCAAACTCTGTCCCACTGGCCATATCTGGCCTACCACCTGTTTTTTTTGTTGTTTGTTTGTTTGTCTTGTTTTTTAAGTTTCACTGGAGCACCACCATGCCCATATGTTTACATGTTATCTATGGGTGCTTTTGTGCTATAACAGCAGAGTTGAATAGTAATGACAGAGACCATATGGCTCACAAAGCCTAAAATCTGTACTATCTGGACCATTAAGGAGAACTACGTGTGTATACATATGTGTCTGGTTTATGGTATATATTTATTGATTTACATTGTAAAGAGTTATTTCTAAGCAGAGAAATTAAATTTTGTCTTAGGGTTGACACTCTGAAAAGGAAGATATCTGGGTTCTTTTTTCTTCTGTTTCTAATTTAGAATGATTTGTGTGTTTAAAAAAAGAAGAGGGAATTCTATTAAGATTACAGAATGCAGAAGTCAATCCCACTTACAACTGCACCCCAAAACATAACATACCTAGGAATAAATCTATCCAAAGAGGCAAAGAATCTGTACTCAGAAAACTATAAAATACTCATGAAAGAAATTGAGGAAGACACAAAGAAATGGAAAAACCTTCCATGCTCATGGATTGGAAGAACAAATATAGTGAAGATGTCAATGTTACGTAGAACAATCTACATGTTTAATGCAATCCCTATCAAAATAACATCACCGTTTTTCAAAGAAATGGAACAAATAATCCTAAAATTTGTATGGAACCAGAAAAGATCCCGAATAGCCAGAGGAATGTTGAAAAAGAAAAGCAAAGCTGGTGGCATCACAATTCCGGATTTCAAGCTCTATTACAAAGCTGTAATCATCAAGACAGTATGGTCCTGGCACAAAAACAGACACATAGATCAATGGAACAGAATGGAGGGCCCAGAAATGGACCCTCAACTCTATGGTCAGCTAATCTTCAACAAAGCAAGAAAGAATGTCCAATGGAAAAAAGACAGTCTCTTCAACAAATGGTGTTGGGAAAATTGGACAGCCACATGCAGAAGAATGAAACTGGACCATTTCCTTACACCACACACAAAAATAGACTCCAAATGGTTGAAAGACCTAAATGTGAGACAAGAGTCCATCCAAATCCTAAAGAAGAACACAGGCAGCAACCTCTTCGACCTCAGCCACAGCAACTTCTTCCTAGAAACATCACCAAAGGCAAGGGAAGCAAGGGCAAAAATGAACTATTGGGACGTCATCAAGATAAAAAGCTTTTGCACAGCAAAAGAAACAGTCAGCAAAACCAAAAGACAACCAACAGAATGAGAGAAGATATTTGCAAATGGCATATCAGATAAAGGGCTAGTATCCAAAATCTATAAAGAATTTATTTAACTCAACACCCAAAGAACAAATGATCCAGTCAAGAACGGGCAGAAGACATAAACAGACATTTTTCCAAAGAAGACATCCAAATGGCCAACAGACACATGAAAAAGTGCTCAACATCGCTCGGCATCAGGGAAATCCAAATCAAAACCTCAATGAGATACCACTTCAACACCAGTCAGAATGGCTAAAATGAACATGTCAGGAAATGACAGATGTTGGCAGGGATGCGGAGAAAGGGGAAACCTCCTACACTGTTGGTGGGAATGCAAGCTGGTGCAGCCATTCTGGAAAACAGTATGGAGGTTCCTCAAAAAGTTGAAAATAGAGCTACCTTATGATCCAGCAATTACACTACTGGGTATTTACCCCAAAGATACAAATGTAGGGATCCGAAGGGGTACGTGCACCCTGATATTTATAGCAGCAATGTCCACAATAAACTATGGATAGAGCCCAGATGTCCACTGACAGATGAATGGATAAAGAAGATGTGGTATACACACACACACACACACACACACACACACACACACACACACACTCAATGGAATATTATGCAGTCATCAAAAGGAATGAAATCTTGCCATTTGCAATGACGTGGATGGAACTGGAGGGTATTATGCTGAGCAAAATAGGTCAATCAGAGAAAGACATGTATCATATGACCTCACTGATATGAGGAATTCTTAATCTCAGGAAACAAACTGAGGGTTGCTGGAGTGGTGGGGGTGTGGGAGGGATGGGGTGGCTGGGTCATAGACATTGGGGAGGGCATGTGCTATGGTGAGTGCTGTGAATTGTGTAAGACTGTTGAATCACAGACCTGTACCTCTGAAACAAATAATACATTATATGTTAAAAAAAAAAAAAAAGATGACAACAGGAAGGGAAAAATGAAGGGGGGGAAATCGGAGGGGGAGGAAAAAAAGATTAAAGAATGCACTTCTTAATCACAAACTGCTTTGAAGAATGTGCCACCTTGTTTAATTTTCATAATTACCTAATTAGTTCAGTATTATGCTCTTTCACGGGCAGATAAAATGAGATCACACTCAGCCAGAGTGCAAGTTCTAGCAAGGCCAGAACTCCACCTGGGCTCTAACTTGGGGTTCAGATGTCTTCCCTTTGCTTCTGCCCACAAGAAATGTAATCTTCCAAAGTCAGCAAATCTAGATGCTTCACTAGGACCACTTCATGCTCCAAGCAGTCTCTGTGAACATGTGTATCATCATGAGGCACATCTCAGGCTTCCCAAATCATAAGTATCTTATATGTTAGTGTTAAAGATTAAAGATTATCACCTACCTCAGAGCTTAAGAAATGCTATGTATTTTTGTACTCTCACAACATCTAGAAGAGTACAAGGTACTCTGAGATAAGTAATCAATACTCAGTGAATGAATTGGATTCTGATACCCACTACAAAATAAAAAGTAGTGCTATTTAAAGGCTTAATGTTTTTCTTGGAAATATTTGTTTGAAATTTCTATTGGCCATCTGGAGTATAAAGTAAAAGGTATGTGGGTTTGTTAATAATGTAGACTCTGTATCATTAACTGCTTTTCCAAGTTCTTTAACCATTTGCTTTAAAAAGAAATATTAAATAAAAAAGTAGTAAACATCAGAATGGATATTTAAAAAACAATTAGTGAATAAGAATACTAACTTGAATTCTTCTAGAATGTGGAGCAGAGAGATAAGCAGGGAAAACTGTGAGAGAAAAGGCAAAAGATATGGAAGACAGAGTAAGAAATTCACTGTCTATATAATAGGAGTTTCAGAAGAAGAAAAACAAATGAGATGGAGAACAAACTATTATCAAGCAAAATCTTGAGTATTAATTAGATTGAAAGATTTAGGAAATGATAGGATTAATGAATGAAGAAGAAAGATAACTATGTCCTGGAAAATTACTGATTTCCAAAATAAGTAGAGTACCTGTAAACCAATAATAGGCTGCCCATAAAGGGAAGGTAATCGAGCAACAGACATATTTTGACCATGATACATTTAGGCATTATTCTGGTTGGTAAACTATTTGCAAGGTTATTGATGGGGTCAGAAAGTACTCATAATCATGATTAAGACTTTGAGTAGAAGGGTGGAAATTTTACCAGTCATATCATTCTAAAAGACAGGATGGATATTGCTACCTCAAACTTAGTCCTTTCTTGTTTTTTATTTAATTCATGCACTTGCCATAAGGGCAAAGCACCCAGTGCTAGATGCTGGTGATAACACAGATGAATAAGGCATACTACTCGCACCCAGGGAGCACATAGTCAGGTGAGAGACAAACGATTTCAATAGGCATGGCCTGGGAGAGGTCAAGGAAGGCTTCTCAATGGAAGAGCCTTCTGGGTGGGAGATAAGGGAGGAAGGGCATGATGGGCAGAAGAACCAGCATGTGTCAAAGTGCAGAGGCAAATGAGTTGAAACTTAATTGTCATAGTTATGTTCTCCTTTCCACTTCTTTACCCCTATACTGTCAGTGTTGCACCTGGGACACCAGACTAACTATATTTTAGGAAAATTAACATCTTCATTCATTGTTTCATTGCTCTCCAGTGAAGGAGTGTGCAAATGATGACAAAAGGTTAAAAAGATAAAGAAAGAAAAGGACAAGTGCCTTAAACAACTTGTACCTTTGAGAGCTATATCTAGAGTTGAGAGTTTTAATATGAAATATTTTTCCTGTCTAATTCATTCAGTAAGCCCCAAGGCGGAAACCATGCTTACGCTATGGCTTATGTAATGCTGAATTGGCTGTCAACACTCAAGTCATAAATAATAATAATAGCACACAAAAGCCAGGAAATGCAAAAGTGAAGGCTTTCACATAATGTTAACTCATCCAAATTGTACACATATATTGTCTCTCAGTATCTAGATGAACTTTCCAGGGTTGTTTTATTATATGAAAAATGTGCAATATAGCCAAGTTAACTGTAATGAGAACCTTAGATTTTCACAGTTTGGGCTTTTCTGAGCATTATGGCTTAAAGCTTTAACATTGTATTAGCAAGAAGTTTCATATTAAGGAATAAAAGGAGGCTGCCCTTTGTATTTATAAATAATTCTCCCCTGTGGAAGCAGGGGCACATGTACTATGGAAGCTATTTTTCAGTAAAAGTCATAGATTTCCTTGATCACCTTTGTACTTTCTCACCAAATCCAGCTTAAAACTAGCAGTTCTTTTTCATTGTGGGGATGTCTGAGAGAAAGGAGGAATTGTGTTGCCTGAGATAGAAAAGCTGATAGTCTGTTTCTGTAAGCACACATGTGGGATACAACCCTGGCCTCTAAATGATCGTTGGCCACAGGCACTGTTGTACAGTGGTAGAAAACCGCTCAGTATGTTTTCAAATTCACTATATTTAAGTAAAGTGATTTTAATTCAATTTTATGAATATTTATTACCTCTAATGTCCTTGTGTTTAAAACATACACTAGTTACAGTACAACACACATAGATTGAAGCATACTATATGCTCACACACACAAAAAATTGCAGTCTGTAGGAGTAGTGGTCAGTTACACCAAGATGTTGCAAGATAGTGTACAATTAAGGTAGTACAAAGTACTTTGAGAGTTTATAGGGAGAAATCACAGAAAAGGATCAAAAGCAAATTCCTAGAAAGGGAACCATTAAATATAAAATGTTAAAGATGAAGAGGTATTTTAAAATCAAGATTTATATACTTAAATATATTAATCTTGAGTAAATTCAGCCCCAGTTACACAGAAATAAACTTTGAGTTTCGAATATCTCCAATTGCAAGATTGGTCGTGTAAAGCTCCTAACTACTGTTCATGTTGTGGAGAACCCATTAAGCAGCCACAACTGGAAATTTTATCCCTAAATTATTTAGGAGAAAAAGAAAAGGAAACATTTATCCATGAAAAATCACTTTTAAACTACATTTATAAAATATTCTCCTAAGAATTGTATTTAACTTCCATTGAGAAATTTGTATAATCAGTTAACTATAGCAGAAACTAAATGAGAAGAAATTCAAAATTACTTTAGAAGAAAAACAAGTTTCTGTGTCAATAGAAGAGATTTGAGGTAAAAGGTATAAACCACTTATTAATAAGATTCCCATTTATATAATGTATAGCTATAAATCATTCACTTAAGAATGACAGTTCTATCAAGTTACCATTTGAAATATTATAAAATTATTACATAATAACAATAAAACCAAAATCAGTATTATATTAGAAATAAAAATTTTTTGCTGTGTTCCTAGATGATTTTAATGGACTTAACAACAATAAAGATGTTGTGATTAGGCTACTTAGACATAGAATTACAAAGATGTAACTAACTTACAAGATTCACATTTCAATAATCTACATTTATAAATTATCCTAATTATAATTCTATCAGGCTTCCATTTGAGCCATAATCCTAGCTTAATGGCTATACAGTTAATGGAGAAAACATCAAATTATTTTAGTCTGAGGGTGGGGCAGAAAGCTTCTTGCTATGGTTTTGGACCTTCAGAAGGAGGCTTCTTATTAAGGGAGGATCAACTTGGAAGGTAACTCACTTCTGCTTTCAGGTTGTGTGGAAGAAGACCAAATTTAGAGCTTGTTGTAGAGATACCTCTTGTTGCCAGTAGAGGATGTTCTGAGCCAGGGAAGCCCCTCAGGGGCAGGAGAGAATTCCTAGGGAGTTTTGTTCTTGCTCTCAAGAACAAGGGAGGGAAAGGGGGTTCTTTTCTTGGGAACTATATCCTAGGAGCCCTGGGTAACATCTGACCAGTGATGGGACCATGAGATGGAGAACGAGTACTGTGACTTGTGGCTTCTCATTCAGGTGGGAGGGTTGAATCAAGAAGAAGGTCCCAAGTGCCAATGCAAAAAGCCCCAGGAAAAGTTCTGGCATGCCTTCATGGAGGATCTCCTACATCAGGATGGAGGTGGTCTCGGAGGGATTCTGCTCCAAGATTTCTGGGCCCCAGTAGAATGGCATCTGGTTCATATGGGATGCTGGAACTGAATCCCTCCACCATCACAATTTCTTCCATGGGGATCTGGTTTTCCAGAGGATTCCCTGGTGCTCATTGCAACCTTCTGTCAAATAGCCTGTTTCCAACAGAAAGGAGGACATAAGTATACTTTTCAAAATGTTTAAATTCTTCCACAATAATTTTTTTTCTGATGTATGCCTTGTTTCTCCTTTAGTTATTGAGATTTCTCTCAGCCAACAAGGCTCTTAAACATGAACTTTTCTTTCATGAGCAATAAACTGGCTTTGATAAGAATTTGTGATTCATTCAGATTTTTCTGAAAGAATTTTGGCTTGTACTGTATAGATGTCCAGCCCTTCACATGCATGGATGATCTGATATTAGCTTTGCAAAAATTCACATCTGTTTTTATGGATAAAATTAGTTCTCCGTTGGTTGTTTGGAGAAAATTAACTTTTTATTTAATATAGTTCAGAAAGGACCTAAAGTTTCTCCTGGACTTCCTGCAGTGGATTTTCTTTTATTTATTTATTTTTTCCTTAGATTTTATTTATTCATTTGAGAGAGAGTGAAAGCGAGAGAGGTCACAGAGGGAGAGAAACAGACTCACCGCTGAGCGGAGAGTCTGACGTGGGGCTTGATCCCAGGACCCTGAGATCATGACCTGAGCTGAAGGCAGACGCTTAACCGACTGAGCCACCCAGGTGCCCTTGGACTTCCTGCAGTGGTTTTTCTAACTGCTGGGAGGCCTTCTCTGTGTGCAGACATCTAATATCTTTCAATTCATTGGTTATTTTATTTTCTTCAGTTAATTTAATCTACATTTCTTTCCTTTTTTTCTTAAATATGTATTTGACTCAGCCCTGTCAATCAGTTTCTTCAAAACTGGTTTGATTTCCTGTTTCAAGAGGTCTCCTTTTTCTGGTGCATTCTTTTTTCTGGTACATTCTTTTTTCTAATTCCAGGTTTCTACCCCCCTGCCCCCATGTTGCTTCTTCAGGAACAGCAATCCAGTCTCTCTTCTTTAGCAAGAGGGCATCCAAAGGCTTCATTTGACTTTGTTATTTAAACTTGTCCTATAGGCGCTTCAGTGTTTTCTGCTACTTTATTCTGTTTAACACAAGTTCGTTCACTCTTGCTTCCATTCCTTAGCCTCTTATGAAAGCAGCTTATACTTCTTGGGAAGTAGAATTTTTATCCAAAGCATTTTTAGTGCTGTATGAAGTCGTTCTTTATTTTTCAGATGTGTTTTGAAAGCTGTTTTAGTGGTGGCTACTTGAAATTGGATGTTTGTTGATGCATCTTCTAAGGATTGAATCTTGTAATGTCAGGCATCAGTTCAACTTTTCTAAATGTTTAAGTTTCTCTTCTTGAAGGCCTTTTAAACCTAAATAAACAGCTGGGTGCCTCCAACTCTTGCCTTTCTTTTCCAACGAGGCTAAGCTTTTCAAGAATTTGATCTCATCTCTCCTGAAGGGCAGAAATTCTAGTAGCCAGGAGTTCTTTGTTCTACTTGCACAGAGTAGATTTTTGATGACTAAGAATCCTACCATGAGAATCAGTACCACCACTTCCATGGCAATTGGGCTCGGGGCCTGGTGTAAGGGTCCTGGCAGCACTGGTACTGCCTGGCACAGCATCTCCAGGGCTAACACAGTGCAGAGCATCAGGACTAACTATGGGGCTACCATGGCTCCAGAGGCCACTGCTGACATGACTCAGCTTTCCAGGACCACAACAGACTGCAGAGAATAGTGGTGAGCATTCCTCCCGAAACCAAACCCGTGCAGGGCAACCAGCACAGATGTCCCTCAGGAGTGAGGGAGAGAGGACACTTCCTCCCAACCTTCCTCTCAGCAAGAAATACTTAGATAATGATAGCCTTGTGTGATGCTGGGGACTATGAACTGAGGTGACCAGGGGAGATGGATGATGTCCTGGAGCCAGACCTGGAGCCAGTCCTAGAACTAAGGGCAGCAGTGTTACAACATAACCCATTCAGTGTCACCCCTTGTACAACCTTACTGGAGAGGATTTGGAAGACTCCCAACTAGCTAGCACTCCTTATTTGCTTTATTCTGTGGCACTTGAGACCTCATCCTGCCCACAGGAGTCACAGAAAACTGCTCTTAGGCCTTCCTTAGTCTGCATCTAGCATGAGGAGGGGTACAAGAGGATTTGGGGTCTTTTCACTAGTTTGATCATTAAAAACTAAGGAAGAAATATGTGGGATTTTCACAGTTAACACATTCCAAGAATGTGTCATCAACTGTGAGCAAGGAAAGCACAAATTTCAGACTCTTTCTCTTTGGTGACATGGAAATCTTCAGGCTGCTGATGTTCAGAATGACCATCTTAGAGGGTATTAGAGTTCTCCCTGAAGTGGCAGGAGTGCTGAGCCACCTGAGCTCCTTCCCAACATGTAGGCATTCTGGGCATGGGATGACAACCAACAATGATGGGACACTGCTACCATCCAGGTGCTAATTGCTTCTCATGGGGTTGCTCATAACAACAATATGAGGTAGGTACTTCTGTTTTCAGCTCTTGTAGATGGATTAACAAAGGCTTGCAGAGGTTCTATAACCTGCATAAGGTTCACACAACTAGGAGGCACTTGATCCCAATCCCAGTTTTTTATATGAGACATGGCAGAATGAAAGTGAGCAAATATTCCAAGTACCAGAGCAGGATGCCCTGGTTTAACATGGGATAGCTATTGGGTATTGAAACAGAGAATAATGGAAAGGTAATTTGGGGTCATCATTTGTGGAAGATCTTGCATAACAGAGTGGGAAAAAAAGGCTCTTTAAATTTTCAGGCCATGGTCTTGGGAATGGCTCTATGAGTCTGAATATTTGTGAATATGTGTGTGTGGTGGTAGGTGGTGGTGGGGATGGGTTTAAGAACCAATTGGTTTCTAGGTTTTCTATCCCTACCCTACTTTCCACTTTTTATCTGTATTACATTTTGGTGTAACACTTATTTTTAAGAAAGGATTCTATTGCTTAAATATAAAAATCTTGCCAACCACTGTTTTGAACAATGAAAAGTCCCTGGAGATATCTGAGAGGGAGTAACAGCAGATGGGCTGAACTGTGGTAAGATTAAAATGTTGCTAGAAGATGGATAGAGTAGAGAGAGATGAAGGGTAGAGCACCCAGAAAGGGTGATTTTTACCCTGATAAAATAGTAGCTTTCATATTTCTGCATTTTTTGTTTATTTGGTAAACAAAGATCTTAAACATGTTAAGGTATTGCTTCCAAAAAAACAACTACAGTGTGTCCATTTGTCAATGCAACATCAATGTCTTCTTATAATTTTCTTTGCATAAATAAATGGGCCTCCTGGGTGCCTGGGTGGCTCAGATGGTTGAAGGTCTGCCTTCGGCTCAGGTCATGGTCTCAGGGTCCTGTTATCGAGTCCCGCATCGGGCTCCCTGCTCCTTGGGAGCCTGCTTCTCCCTCTGCTTCTCTCTCTCTCTCTCTCTCTCTCCCTCTCTCTCTCTCCCTCTGTCTCTCATGAATAAATAAAATCTTTAAAATAAATAAATAAATAAATAAATGGGCCTCCTCTGTGGTGCTTTAGAGGAGGCCCTGCCTGAAATCATGAAATGAAATTCTCTTTGAATGCAAAAGTTGGATTATTTTAATTTTTTCGTATGCTCCAGTTTTCTGATTTAGATTAAGGTAAAAAGGAGAATTTGTTTTCATTACAGGAATTTTATGACTTCCCTGGGCTTTCAAAGCTAGAAGTTCCCAGGAGATAAGAATGAAACTTGCTGACCTCTCTCTTTCCAGAGGCTGTCTCTTCCACCCTGTGTCAGCTTTGCCTCCTCTTTTACTCTGCAGCTTCCTCCCAGATGAAGTCTGCACAAGGGATTTTGTGTAGGGCTGGCCCAGAGATTAGGTAAAGGAACTTCTGAGGAAGGAAGAATTCGCCTACATTTTGTGCTAGGGGTTAATTTGAGGTGAAATGAGCATTCATTTATTTCTATGCTTGAGGATAGCATCTCCAAATGCCTATCACTCCTCTCACCTAAAGCTCTAACACTTTCCATCATCTCTGGTGTGATTGATGGTCTTGTTGCTGAGAGTCAACACAAAATGCTGCCTGCCTTACAGAAAACTTTCTATATCACAGAGACCACTCCTGTATAATGTTATTTCAAAGGACAGGCTACACTTCCTTATTTGGAGTATAAAAAGCATCCTCCTCATTCTAACATTCCGTCACGTAACATATCTTTACTGCATACCTACTAGGTGTCAGACACTGTTCTGGGTACTGGAGATACAGCAATAAGGAAAACAAAAATCCCTCCCCATCTGCCACTGCTTTCCAGTGGAGAAAATTAGATAAAATAAATAAGAAAAATCATAATGTGTTAGGAAATGATAACTGCTATGGAGAAAAAAAATAGGGAAATAGTTTTGGAATTGTTGGGGGATTGCAGTGAAGTAGGATGATCAGAGAAGGGTGTGGGACCAAACCAGTTAGCACAGGCAGAGAAATAAGGACAAAAGCCTGAGGGAGAGTGACTTCAGTGTTCAGTGGGTATCACATGGGCTAGGGAGGCTGATGTGCTGAGAACCAAGGGAAAGGGCAAATGAGGGTAGGGGCATACACAAGGAAACAAATATGGAAGAACCCTGGAGAACTGGAGTTCACTGCATGTGAGCTGGAAAGCCATTGGAGGGTATTGATAAAAGTAATGTGTTGCCATGAACTGATTCCCTTTTGAATGTGATGCCTTGAGTTGCTATGCTGAGAATAAAAGAAAGGGAAAGGTAAGAGGGAGGAGATCCATCCTGTGTCGATTGTGATCATCCAAACAAAAGGTCCGTGGTAGTTGCAGGGGAGATGGTAAGATGTGGGTAGATGCTGGTGAGAGAAGCATCTCTGAGAGAAGACAAGGATGTCTCCAGGCTTTTAGCTGGAGCAACTGGGATGGTGAAATTGTCATTCACTGAGATAGGGGAAATGCTGGGGGAACAGATTAGAGAAAAGAACAGAGAAACCCTGTCAAATACCTGTTGCTTGTCCTTCATATCACCATTTAAAAAGCTGAAGGTATTGGGGCACCCTGGGTGGCTCCATCGGTTGAGCTTCTGACTCTTGGTTTCAACACATGTCATGATCTCAGGGTTGTGAGATCAAATCCTACATCAGGCTCCATGCTCAGTGTGGAGTCTGCTTAAGATTCTGTCTCTCCCTGTCCCCCTACCCCTCTCCCAAGGTCACATGTTCTCTCTCTAAATAAACAAATAAATAAAATCTTTAAAAAGCTAAAGATATAAATCATATTTATAAAAGAAAACATATATGTGGAATTCCAAAGTAGACATTTTTTAATCAACATAATAAAAGCATTATACAGGAAGATCATCAGATTATTTGGGAGGACATCTCTTATTCACTGTTATAGTCTTACAACCTAAGATGCCCTGGCACTCAATGGATATTCTTTGAATTCAGTCAAATTTACTACTATGGAAACTAACATAGGTAGATTTGTTCTTATGGGTATTTACAAATTGTAAGATTGAGTTTGTCCCAAACAAAAACTTAGTTCCATCCAGATGATTATGTTTTATTCAACTAAAAAAGCAACTGTAGACCCAGCCAAAACAGACTAGTTGCCTCCCATCAAGCTAATCATTAAACACAGTAAAACTCTCCCGTCCTAACCAGCTGCCGTACTGTGAAAATAAACTGGTTACTGCAGCGAATAAGGAAATAAGGAGGGTGGAGTTGTGTGTACTCCAAGAGAAGGGAACAGGCTCCCTGTGTCCACATGGAGGTGGCTGGGTGTCTGTTATCCCTTCCTGATTTGCCACAAACTATGACTGTCTCTCCTTTATTTATTTATTTATTTATTTTTTGTAAAGTAAAACCAGGAAGATGTGTTCCTTTTCAAGATGACTTTTTAAAAAAGATTTATTTATTTACTTGAGAGAGAGAGAGGAGGGGCAGAATGAGAGGCAGAGAGAGAATCCTCAAGCAGACTCCCTGCTGAGTGTGGAGCCTGATGTAGGGCTTGATCTCACAACCCTGAGATCATAACCTGATCTGAAACCAAGAGTCAGCTCAACTGACTGAGCCACCCAGGTGCCCCTCAAGATGACTTAAAAAACAACAACTGCCCCTATGAACTTCTTCCACTTTGTTTTTTTACAAACAATAATAATAATAATATATTTAATACAAAAAAAGTTGTTATGCAGATGCTTCTGGCAGACCTCATTTTCTTTCTAGTAGCATATACCTGATACCATGACACTATACTAAAAGATTACATTTTGGATCCCGTTGTCATATCTCTTTCTGCTGCTTAAAAACAGGACCTCTCTCTTTAATCCATATATCATCCATTTAGAGAAAATGTGATGAGAAGACCTTAAGAGAATAATGATGACCAATATCGATAACACTTTGCCAAAGCACTTTTGAGTACATTTTCAAGTGTAATTTTCAAACCATGATCTTGATTTTATAGATGAGGAAATAAAAGCTTGGATTGAATTCTGAATGAAAGGTTGGGGAGATAGGGTGCTTGGGTGGCTCACTTGGTTAAGTGTCTGCCTTCGGCTCAGGTCATGATCCCTGGACTCTGGGATGGAGCCCTGAGTCAGGCTACCTGATCAGTGGGTAGTCTGTTTCTCCCTCTGCCCCTCCCTGACCACTCGTGTGTACATACTCTCTCTCTTTCAAATAAACAAATTTAAAAAAAAAGGTAAGGTTGGGGAAAAATATCTTCTGGTGTTATGCTTTATTCAGTTAGTTGTCTGTAATGTTTTTATATTTTCTTAGGTGACTTTTAAATAAGAAGCAAAAAGACTTTTTACTTTAGTGACAACTTTTTTGTGTATATTTTTCCTAATTCTAGAAATTATGACTATTAGAAATTCTTTTAATCCTTGACTGTTTTTGTTATTTATTTTGTTATTTTTGTTTCGTGTTTCCCTTTCTATTTATGACATTGAAGTAGAACAAAAAAAGAGCATAGGTTTTGGAACCAGATGTTTGGATTCTGATTCTTCCATGTAATTGTGTACTTGGTGGGGGGAAGGTGGTGGAAAACAGAGACAGAGGTACACAGAGAGAGAAAGAGAGAGAGGGAGAGAAAGTGACAGAGAAACTGAGATATTTAAGTTATCTGAATTCTCTACATCACGTTTTGCACTTCTAAAATATAGTGGGGGTGGGGA
Organism: Zalophus californianus; assembly: GCF_009762305.2. Taxonomy (NCBI): domain Eukaryota; kingdom Metazoa; phylum Chordata; class Mammalia; order Carnivora; family Otariidae; genus Zalophus; species Zalophus californianus. The sequence continues at coordinate 131,558,134 of NC_045598.1, forward strand.
GGGTGCCTGGGTGGCTCAGTCAGGTGAGCATCTGACTCTTGATCTCAGCTTAGGTTTTGAACTTAGGGTTGTGAGTTCAAGGCTCTGTGCTTGACGTGGAGCCTACTTAAAAATAAATAAATAGAGGTAGCCGAGGGACAATGGCAAAAGAGTATGGGACCCGTGTTTCATCTGGACCCTTAAATTCAGCTAGATATCTATCAAATCATTCTGAACACCTGTGAATTCAACCTGAGATATAAGAAAAGAATTGCTGCAATTCTACAAAGAAAAAAGCAACCACTTTTTGCAAGCGGTGAAAAAAACCTTCAGGGAACAAAAACCACATAGAGCAACCTGAAGCAGTTTACACTGAGCCCAGCCCCCTAGCAAGGGGTGGTGCAACTCTGCCCGGGAAAAGACACCTGAGAATTAGTGCAGCAGCCCCCCAACCCAGAAGACCAGTAGGAACTTCAGGCGAATACCAAGTTTATGGATCACACAAAACTGAAAAATTTCTGTGCTAGGGGAAAATAGTATATAGAATTCAAGGTTTTTTCTCATGAGTCTGTAGTCTTTCAGTTTAAAATTTTCTTTTTCTTTTTTTTCCTTTTCAACTGGTTTCTTATTTTATCAACTCTTTGTTTTTAAGTCTTTTTTTAATTTTCATCTTTGCACTTATATTTTATAGATATATTCATCTTCAGCTTCCTTTCACTGTATCCAGTTTTATTTTTGTACATATATATACGTTTTACTTTCTTTACAATTTTGGGGATTTAGTGTCTGCTAACAAACAAACCAAAATACACCCAGGACCAAATGGATCACCCTTTTTTGTCCACCTGTGAGATTATATTCTCTTTTTTCCCTTTTTTCCCCTTTTGGGGAGGGGAGCAGGTGGTTTCTTGCCCTCTTCAGATTTGTCTAGTGTGTATTTCACTGGGGTCATGGTTAATATTTTTGATTTTTGTTTTCTTATTCATCTATTCTCCTCTGGACAAAATGACCAGAAGGAGAAATTCACAACAAAAGAAAGAACCAGAGGTAATACTCTCTGCCATATATCTAATCGATATGGATATAAGTAAAATGTCAGACCTAGAATTCAGAATAGTGATTATAAGGTTACTAGCTGGGCTTGAAAATAAACATAAAAAACACTGGAGAATCTCTTAGTGCAGAAATAAAATCTAATCAGCCAAAATTAAAAATGTGTTAACTTAGATGCAGTCTAAAATGGATGCTCTAACAGCTAGGGTAAATGAAGCAAAAGAGAGAGTCAGTGATATAGAAAATAAAATGATGGAAAGGAAGGGTGCTGAGGAAAAGAGAGAAAAACAATTAATGGACCATGACGGGAGCCTTCAAGAAATCAGCGATATCATAAAGCAAAACAATATTGGAATTATTGGGGTCCCAGAGGAAGAAGAAAGAGAGAAAGAGAGGGACAGAAGGTATATTTGAGCAGATCATAGCTGAGAACTTGCCTAATCTGGGGAAGGAAACAGGCATTCAAGTCCAGGAGGCCCAGAGAACCTCCCTCAAAATCAATAAAAATAGATCAACACCCCAACATAAAATAGTGAAGTTGCAAATTTCAGAGATAAAGAGAAAATCCTGAAAGCAGCTTGGGACAAGAGGTCCTTAATGTACAAGGGTAGGAACATTAGACTGGCAGCAGACCTATCCAGAGACCTGGCAGGCCAGAAAGGGCTGACATGATATATTCATGGTACTAAATGAGAAAATCATGCAGCCAAGAATACTTTATCCAGAAAGGCTGTCATACAGAATGGAAGGAGAGATAAAGGGCTTCCAGGACAAACAGAAACTAAAAGAATTTGTGATCACTAAGCCAGCCCTGCAAGAAATAATAAAGGGGATCCTGTAAGCAAACAGAAAGCCCAAAAGTAGCATAGACTAGAAAGAAACAGAGATAATATACAGAAACAGGGACTTTACAGGTAATACAGTGGCACTAAATTCATATTTTTCAATAGTTACTCTGAATGTAAATGAGCTAAATCCCCCAATCAAAAGACACAGGGCATCAGATTGGATAAAAAAGCAAGACCCATCTGTATGTTGTCTACAAAAGACTTGTTTTAGACTCAAAGACACCTCCAGATTGAAAATGAGGGGGTGGAGAACCATTTATCACGCTAATGGACATCAAAAGAAGGCTGGGGCAGCAATCCTTGTATCAGACAAATTAGATTTCAAACCAGAGACTCTAGTAAGGGATGAAGAGGGACACTATATCCTACTTAAAGGGTTTATCCAACAAGAAGATCTAACAATTATAAATATTTATGCTCCTAACTGGGGAGCAGCCAATTATATAAGTCAATTAATAACCAAATTAAAGAAACACATTATAATAATACAATAATAGCAGGGGACATTAACATCCCACTCACAGCAACGGACAGATCATCTAAGCAGAAGATCAACAAGAAAACAAGGGCTTTGAATGACACACTGGACCTGATGGACTTCACAGATATATACAGAGCATTCCATTCTAAAGCAACAGAATACACATTCTTCTCAAGTGCACATGGGAACATTCTCCAGAATAGATCACATACTGAGTCACAAATCAGGTATCAATTGGTACTAAAAGATTGGAATTATTCCCTGCATATTTTCAGACCACAGTGCTTTGAAACTTGAACTCAATCACAAGAGGAAATTTGGAAGGAACTCAAATAGTTGGAGGTTAAAAAGCATTCTACTGAAGAATGTATGGGTCAACCAGGAAATTAAAGAAGAATTAAAAAAATTCATGGAAACAAATGAAAATGAAAACACAACTATTCAAAACCTTTGGGATGCAGCAAAGGCAGTCCTAAGAGGGAAGTACATAGCAATACAAGCCTTTTTCAAAAAATTAGAAAAGTCTCAAATATACAAGCTAACCTTACACCTAGAGGAGCTGGAGAAAGAACAGCAGATAAAGCCTAAACCAAGTAGGAGAAGAGAAATAATAAAGATTAGAGCAGAAATCAATGAAAGAGAAACCAAAAGGACAGTAGAACAGATCAATGAAACTAGAAGGTGGTTCTTTGAAAGAATTAATAAGATCGATAAACCCCTAGCCATACTTATCAACAAGAAAAGAGAAAGGACCCAAATTAATAAAATCATGAATGAAAGAGGAGAGATCATGACCAACACCAAGGAAATACAGTTTTAAGAACATATTATGAGCAACTATATGCCAACAAATTAGGCAATCTGGAAGAAATGGATGCATTCCTAGAAACTTATAAACTACCAAAACTGAAACAGGAGGAAATAGGAAACCCAATAGAACCATAACCAGCAAGGAAACTGAAGCAGTAATCAAAAGTCCCAACAAACACGAGTCCAGGGCTGGATGGCTTCCAAGGCGAATTCTACCAAACATTTAAAGAAGAACTAATACCTATTTGTCTGAAGCTGTTTCAAAAAATAGATGGAAGGAAAACTTCCAAACTCGTTCTGTGAGGCCAGCATTACTTTGATCCCAAAACAAAACAAAGACCCCATCAAAAAGGAGAATTACAGACCAATATTCCTGATGAACATGATTGCCAAAATTCTCACCAAGATACCAGCAAATAGGATCCAACAGTACATTCAAAGGATTATTCACCACGACCAAGTGGGATTTATTCCTGGACTGCAAGGGTAGTTGACATTCACAAATCAATCAGTGTGATACATTACATTAATAAAAGAAAGGACAAGAACTATATGATCCTCTCAATTGATGCAGAAAAAGCATCTGACAAAATACAGCATACTTTCTTAATTAAAACTCTCCACAGTGTAGGGATAGAGGAAACATACCTCAGTATCTTAAAAGCCGTATACAAAAAGCCCATGGCAAATATCATTCTCAAAAGGGGAAAAACTGAGAACTTTTCCCCTAAGATCCAGAACACGACAGGGATGCCCCTCTCACCACTATTGTTCAATGTCAGCATTCAGACAACAAAAAGAAAAGGCATTCAAATTGGCAAAGAAGTCAAACTCTCACTCTTTGCAGATGATAGGATAGTTTATGTGGAAAACTCAAGACTACACCCCAAAATTGCTAGAACTCATACAGGAATTCAGCAATGTGGCAGGATATCAGATTAATGCACAGAAATCAGTTGCATTTCTATACACTAACAATGAGACAGAAGAAAGATAAGTTAAGGAATTGATCCCATTTACAATTTGCACCCAAACCCATAAAATACCTAGGAATAAACCTAACCAAAGAGGTAAAGGATCTGTACTCTAAAAACTACAGAACACTTAGGAAAGAAATTGAGGAAGACACAAAAAAATGGAAAAACATTCCATGCTCATGGATTAGAAGAACAAATACTGTTAAAATGTCTATGCTACCCAGAGCAATCTATACATTCAGTGCAATCCCTATCAAAATACCATCAACATTTTTCACAAAACTGGAACAAAGAATCCTAAAATTTGTATGGAACCAGAAAAGACCCTGAATAGCCAGAGGAATGTTGAAAAAGAAAACCAAAGCTGGTGGCATCACAATGCTGGACTTCAAGCTGTATTACAAAGCTGTAATCATCAAGACAGTATGGTTCTGGCACAAAAACAGACACATAGATCAATGGAACAGAATGGAGGGCCCAGAAATGGACCCTCAACTCTATGGTCAACTAATCTTCAACAAAGCAGAAAATAATATCCAATGGCAAAAAGACAGTCTCTTCAACAAATGGTATTGGGAAGATTGGACAAGCACATGCAAAAGAATGAAACTGGACCATTTTCTTACACCATACAGAAAGATAAACTCAAAATGGATGAAAGACCTAAATGTGAGATAGGAAACCATCAAACACAGGCAGCAACCTCTTCGACCTCAGCTGTGGCAACTTCTTGCTAGACACGTCTCCAAAGGCCAAGGGAAACAAAAGTGAAAATGAACTTTTGGGACTTCATCAAGATAAAAAGCTTCGACGCAGCAAAGGAAACAGTCAACAAAACTAAGAGGCAACTGACGGAATAGGAAAAGATATTTGCAAATGACATTACAGATAAAGGGCTATTATCCAAGATCTATAAAGAACTTCTGAAACTCAATACCCAAAGAACAAATAATCCAGTCAAGAAATGGGCAGAAGACAGGAACAGACATTTCTGCAAAAAAGACATCCAAATGGCTAACAGACACATGAGAAAATGTTCATCATCATTAGCCATCAGGGAAATTCAAATCAAAACTATAATGAGATATACCACCTTACACCAGTTAGAATGGCAAAAATTAGCAAGACAGGAAACAACAAATATTGGCGAGGATGTGGGAAAAGGGGAACCCTCTTACACTGTTGGTGGGAATGCAAGCTGGTAAACAGTATGGAGGTTCCTCAAGATGTTAAAAATAGAGCTACCCTACGACTCAGCAACTGCACTACTAGGTATTTACCCCAAAGTTACAGATGTAGTGAAAAGAAGGGGCACATGCACCCCAATGTTCCTAGCAGCAGTGTCCATAATAGTCAAACTATGGAAGGAGCAGAGATGCCCTTCAACAGATGAATGGATAAAGAGGCTGTGGTTCATATATACAATGGAATATTACTCAGCCATCAGAAAGGATAAAATCTTACCATTTACATTGATGTGGATTGAACTGGAGGGTATTATGTTGAGCAAAATAAGTCAATCAGAGAAAGACAATTATCATATGGTTTCACTCATATGTGGAATATAAGAAACAGCACAGAGGATCTTAGGGGAAGGGAGGGAATACTGAATGGGAAATCATCAGACAGGGAGAAAAACCATGAGAGACTCTTAAGTATAGGAAACAAAGTGAGGATTGCTAGAGGAGAGGAGGGTGGGGGGGATGGGGTTATTGTGTGATGGGCATTAAGGAGGGCACATGATGTGATGGGCATTAAGGAGGGCACATGATGTGATGAGCACTGGGTGTTATGTGCAACTGATGAATTATTGAACTCTACATCTGAAACTAATGATGTACTATATTTGGCTAATGAATTAAAAAAACAATAATAAATAAGTAAATAAATAGCTTGTAATAATATTTGCCTTTGTGAAGAGTAGCTAAGTTAGCTCATGATACATAATATGCCTCCCTCTTTATCCTCTGTCTGACTTCTGAATGTTAGAGGTGCTCAGAGATTAGTTCTGGACCCTGTCTCTTTTATCTGCATACATTCTCTCTAGGTGACCACATCCATTACTGTGGCCTTAAATATCATCCATCTACCTATCTGCTTTCACCTCTCAAATTTATATCCTTAGTCCTCTCCACTTAGATGTCTCACAGCTACCTAAAAGTTAACTTGTCTAAACATAAACTTTAGGCCCTTCCTTTATCCTACAAACCTTTCCTTCCTCCGGTCTTCTCCATTTTAGTAACACTGTCATATACTTGGTTAAAGACAGAAACCTAGTAATAGTCTATTAATTGTCTTCTCTATCCCTCTTGAAATACAGCCCATTACCAAAGCCTGCATCCTCTTTATCCATTATATATCTTAAATCTTCCTTTTCTCTTCATCTCTATCACCCTCTCCACCCCAGCCAAGTCTGAGTCACCATCCTCCTCCTCCTGGACAGCTGCCTGATGTCTCTTCCTCCACTATACACCACTCAAATCCTCTTTCCATGCAGCAGCCATTGAGATCTTTGGAAGATGTAAACCAAATACCATGCTCTTACTTAACACCCTTACGTGGAGTCTTGTTACACATAAAGCATAAACTCTGTAACCTTTATAATCTCCTCATCAGAGATTCCTCATGATTATGTCCTTGTCATTCACTACCCTCTGCTCTCACTGACTATGTTGGGGGGATTCCAAGACCACTCTCAGGTTCAGTGATTCACTAGAAGGACTCACAGAACTCTGAAAACCTGCTGTACTCATGGTTATGGTTTACTGCAGTAAAAGATACAGATTAAAATTACCAAAGAAAAAATGCACACAGGTCAGAGTCTGGGAGAAACCAGCCATGAACTTCCCATTGTTCTCTCCCATTGGAGTCATGTGAATAGCCCTTAATTCTCCTCCAATGATGTGTGTATGTGACAACATACAGAGTATTGCCAACTGAGGATGCTCACTTTAGCGTTAATTACTGGGTTTTTACTGGAGACTAGTCGCATAGGCATGGAGTACCCATGTGGCTGATCTTAGTTAATGTCTAGCCTCTTTAGAGGCCCAACTGATAACAGATAACCCAAGGCACCCATCATAAATCAGATTGTTAACGTAAACTATCTGGGAATCAGAGCCCTGGGTAAGCAAACAAGGGTTTAGAGGATATAGTCAAACACCAGACTTTTCTTTGTGATGTGCAAGGTTTGGATGACCCAGGCCTGTCAAGTTAAGCCTGTGGATCATCTGGGTCATCTGGATCATCTGCATCATCTGGAAGTTCCTAGAACAGGCCAAGTCCTTTCCCTCTCTGGGCTTTTGTACTTGGTATCTCGTTATCCTTCAGGTCCTACATTAAATACCACTCTTCAAAGAGTTTTTTCCTGACCACCAGACCTAAGTCAATCATCCCCTTTATTATTCTCCACCACAGAACCTTCATCAGATCTTTAGTAATACTTATTTCTAAGTGATGATTATGTTTGCATGTGCTTATTTACTTGCTTATTGTCCATCTCCCCAACTAGATTTGAAGATCCACAAAGAAAGGGACCATGTTTGCCTTGTGCATAGCATATCATCTGAGAGGTGGTTGTTACTCAAAGACATTTTTTGAATCATGGGAGTTGTTCTTTTTATGTGTGTAGTTGTCTCCTTGGTTTTTATTTGTAATTTTAATGGATGTTTTATAAATCATTCTAATCTGTCAGTCAGATGTGAGGATATTCTAGTTAGACTATGTGTAACCTCTTGAACTCATTAGACTAATCTGGCTGGTCAGGCAATTTCTATTTTTCTGTTGGTTCTTCAGGTGTGTCTTTGTGAAGCTGCCCACTCTGTGAAAGAGGGTGAGAGGTAGGCCCCAAGGGAAAGCTACTTGTTTCTTCATAGTTTTTTACCAGAACAAGATCCACGGCAGCCATTGATCATGTCTCCCTTTGCTTTGTGAATTGCATGTGTACAACATTGACATTTTAACTGAATCACTGCTAGTCAGAAACTTTGGTAGAATTAAGTATCATAGCTCAGTTAGATTTTAAAGCATGTATAAGTTGTGTTTTTAATTTAACTAAAATATTGAATTAATAATGGTTATGGAAATAATTGAATAAAAACATACACTTCTCAGTTCATAGAAACCTGACACAGAGCTGAAAAAGATAAATACATCCAAAAGATTCTGATTCACAGTGGTGTAATTTTAGAAATGTCACTATAATAAACAGTAACTTCTTTCAATTTTGAAGTTTTTAAAAAAAAATCTAATTGCCTGTGGCAATTTCCACAAAATTTATTCTTTTATAGTAATGAAATCATGTGACATGTATTTCATTCAGATTTTGTACAAGAATTTAAGGTAGTACAGTATTTTAAAAGAATTTATTTATTTATTTGAGAGAGAGAGAGCACAGAGGGAGAGGGAGAATCAGACTCCCCGCTGAGCAGAGAGCCTGATGCAGGGCTCAATCCCAGGACCCGGAGATCATGACCTGAGCCAAAGGCAGATGCTTAACTGACTGAGCCACTGGTAATACAATACTTTCAAATAAAGCACAATCATAAAAATCTTCCATGATTCCATGATTTCACATTTTCTACCTTATGGGATTTCAAATCTGCTTGTCACTCAGGGTCTTGGAGAATTAGGAAGTGGCCAATATGTATAACCTCCTCTTCTAATCACAGAAATCTACTCCATACCAGCCTTACCATACTACCTGCTGTTCCCTGTCCTCAGATATTTTGTAGTTTAAGCAAAGACCCCATGGTTGAGAATATTGACTTAAACATCTGAACAGACATGAATGTGCCTGCATGCTAATTAGTATCATACAAAAAGCACCAGAGGAGCATGGTGAGGAAAGTTGGACTTTGGTCTGAATCACTTGACTCACTGAGCCTCATTCATAAGATAGGGAGGTTGAACAAGATAATCTCTAAAGTGCTTATAACTCTGAAGCCTGGATTCTATCTTCCTTGTGTTGATGGTCTAGAAGACTTCATTAGTTATCAAGAGATTAGATTGTGCTCAACCAGCCAGGTGGACAGTTCAGCCTGCTGAAAGGTAAATGACCAATGAAGTGCTTCTATGGGTGGTTACTGCTTTTGGTAATAAATCAATTTAAGCTTCTCATGACTCTAGTGATGCTTTCAAGGCTAATTACTGTGACAAAGATCTCTGGTAGAATCTGGTTTTGGAATCAATTCATTGTAATAGAAAGTTTGGGAAGATTTTGAGAACTGCCATTTACTGTAGGATATATAAACTTGGAGTGTAACTTGACTGGCTTCCTATGAAGAAAGATTTAATGGGCAAGATGCTGGGCTATTGCTCTTACCCCCCAACCCTCTTTCTTTCAGATTCCCCACTCTCACTGCCATCTTTCCAGTTCAGAACCTCATTATCTCTCACCTAGACAATATTAATAACCTGTGAACTTATCTGCCCACCTCCTCTCCCTACATAAGGCAGTTCTGTACAGAGCTGTCAGATTAATCTTCCTAAAATAGGTAAGTCTGCAGAAATAAGTACTAACTCTTCAGTTTGCTCCTCAAAGCCATAAACAATATAGATCCAACCTGTCTTTCCAGGCATATGTCCTACCAGTTGTCCACATTTACCCTTTGTTTAAGCAAAATTGGATCACTGCCTGGCCCTAAATATGCCAAGCCTCACTTACCTGTGCATCTTCGCTGTCCTCCACTGGTTTTTAAAGTCCTCCAAGTCCTTAAATGTGACCTCTCCCATAAAGTCTTTATTCTCCAACCACAAATGGGTATGACCTTTTTTCCTTTAAATTCATCTGTTATTCTGAATGCCTTTCTGCCTTCTATTAGTTTGTGCCTAAAATAATAAGATTGTGGAATTTCAGAGATGAATAAAACCTTATAGATCATTCTCAACTGAAAGATATTTTATGCATCCTACAGAATTCTAAACAAGGATGGAGTTTGATTTTTCATCTCTTTCATTGATTTTTCACTAGAGAGGTATCACTCACATTCTTGAGTTCTTACTATAGTGTTTTGCACAAGAGATGCACAATTCATATTTGTTGGATAAATTGGTTGCCGTTATCTCAACATGGAAAAGTAAGTATAGATGTAGAAGATCACCAAACACACATTTGTCTTATGTTAATCAGTACTGTTCCAAGTCGCTACTGTGTTGAACACTATAGCCTATAGAACCTTTAATTCTTTCATTAATTCATTCAGCCAGCATTTATTGAACAGCTACTCTGTGTTAGACACTGTGTTGAATTCTTATTACCCTGTTTACAGACCAGCATGATATTTGTTATGGGTCTTGTGATTGGGCCAAAGAGAAAAAGAGCCCTGCCCCAGAAACTGTAATAAGAAAAATTCCATCACATATGCAAAACTGAGTGTGGTGGACTGTTAGTATTAATGACTCCATCTTTCATCCCTCTTTGTATCCAATTTCTTTGTCAATATAACCTTGCAGTTTCTCCCCTCAAAAGGTGGAGTACATTTTACCACCTCTTGATTATGAATTTAGCCATGTGGATTTGCCTTGGTCAAGATAATGTTAATGGTTGTGCCCCAGTCAGAAACTTGAAAATACACATGCCTGTCTTTTTTTCTCTCTTACTTCATTGCCATGATCATAAGAACACACCCAAATTAAGCTTGCTGGAGGTTAAGACAGGGTCAGGTCCCGCATATGGTTTGAATGTGGCTGTCCTGGGTCAGCTAATAGTCAGTTAACACCTAAACATGTAAGCAAGCCCAGCTCTCATCAGCTAAGCCCCAGAGAGACCAGTCCCTGCAGACTCGTGGGCTAAATGAATGGTTAATCTATTCCACTGAGGTTCAGTGGTTGTTTGTTATACAGCATTGTTGTGCAAATAAAATGCGAGTGAGACCCGCCCTCAGACTCAAAAATTCCTTAACAAGGAAGTGACAAGTACTGCAAATGCACTGGAGTTTTTGGGTTTTTGTTTGTTTGTTTGCTTATGCATCTAAGGGCAGCCAGATCCAGTATTCATTGAATAATCAAAGGTGTTCTAGAAAGCTTATTTAGCTACAAAATTATTGTTTTGAATTGAGCTAAATAAATTAGAAAAATAATGGAATCTCTATTTAGAACCATAAAAGATAATATTCAACTACCTCATTTCCCTCAAACTCATTAGCGTAGACATTTCCTCTTTAGCTGCAGCAAATTAACATGGGTTATTTCTTTATTCCAGCAATTACCAACATGTTAACATATCCTGAATTACGGGTGGTTTAATAAAATTTGAAACAATGGCACATTGCTCTTGGAGAGACAAAGCTAGGGGGCATCATAAGGCTTTGGGCAGTTTTGATCAATTAAGATAGTTTATTTTTTCTCATAATTGCTCCTGTTATTTATTCACTGATACTATCTCTAATGAAAGATCAGTCTATGCTGTTTCTTGCTTTATTTTTTATTTAATAACAACTGTTTCCAAAGTATCTAAAGTCTTCTGTTTACTGAAAAGTTTTGTTTCAAGTGCACTGTTGCTTCAGGAGTGTAAATCTCAATCTCAAGTACAACTCTCCTGCTCCTCCTTATAGTGAGGATCTTATGACCATTAAAAATTCTTTACATTCTTATAATTCTTATCATACACACTGTGATCAGTACATTGCAACTTAAAAATTAGTAGCATTATTAAAACAACAGAAAATAACAAGTGTTAGCAAGGATGTGAAGAAATGTTCACTCTTGGTAGGAATGTAAAATGGTGCAGCCATTATGGAAAACAGTATGGCAAATCCTCAGAAAGTTAACATCGAACTACTATATGATCCAGCAATTCCATCTCTGACTATATGCCCCAAAGAATTGAAAGGAAGGACTCAGACAGATATTTGTACACCAAAGTTTGTAGCAGTATTATTCATAACTGCATTATTCACATTCTTTTGATGGAAACAACCCAAATTCCATTGGCAAATGAATGGATAAACAAAATGTGGTATATACATGGGATGGAATATTATTCAGCTTTAAAAAGTAATAAAATTCTGATACATGCTACAAAATGAGTGAACCTTGAACATATTATAAAAAGTGAAATAACCCAGACACAAAAGGACACCATATTGTGTAATTCCACTTGTATAAGGTACATAGAATAATCAAATTCACAGAAACAAAAAGTAGAGTATTGGTTACCAGAGTCTTGGAGGAGTGCTGAATTGCGAGTTGTTGTTTAATGGGTATAGAGTTTCAGTTTGGGATGATGATAAAGTTTTGGAGATGAATGGTTTTGATGTTTTCACAACATGGTGAATGTACCTAATGCCACTGAACTATACACCTAAAAATGGTTAAAATGGTAGATTGTATGTTAGGTATATTTTACCATAATAAAAATATAAAATAGAAATAACTATTAATTAGTAGCTTCAATTAATAGCTTCTGATATGTTCCATCGTCAGTGACTTCTGGACTGCCCACCTCTACGGAAAGAACTAGCATGGTGTGGTATCATATCGATAAGGTCATAGGTTATAAAGTCAGATGTGTGAGTCCTAATCCCAAGTACATCTCTTACGGCTCTGGGGCAAGTTAATTAACCTTTTCTTACCCTTAATTTTCTCTTCTGCGAATGATGATGATAATATCTACCTAGAAAGGTTGTCTCAAAGAAGTAAACATTTTAGAGTTAAAAAGTCATTCTTCACTAACACTGGATTTTCCTTCATTCGGTTTGCTGAACACTGCTTATGTTAACAACATCTTAAGTTGTAGGTTTCATCAGAGATAAAGGATGTATCAAGGTCCACTTTGGTTTTGGAAGAGTGTGGTGGCATTTTGAATCTAGTTATTTCCCATTTGCAACTTTAGGCTTTTGAGGAGGTAATGTACAATGATGAGACTTTACAGACATAATAGTTTCCATTCATCAGTACCATTAGCTTATCAAAGAAAAGTTCAGTGTAAATAAAAGGATGCTTTACAAATATCATCATGACAAAGATTGTAGTTCTCTTTATGAATAAGGACGATGTGAAGTTATTTGCTTAAATCACTGGTGCTAGAAGACATGCCATTTTTGTTTGTAGCCCTAGCATTTGGCACAAAGTAAGTATTTGATAAATGTTTTGAATGGAAAGAAAAAACCCCAACTTCTGACTCATAGAGAAGGATATCTGTAGGTTGAAAACTACATACAATAGTATAACTATAAAACTGCTGGTAGCACAAAGGCATGAGAGGAAGATTGAATAGTTAAAAGAATTGTTAGAACAGTCTATCTGTTGCTACTGCAGACTGCTGGATGAAGTCATATCAAATACAAAATAAGGATTTTTTTTTCTTGTATAAAAGCAAAAAATGGCATTATGTGGGTATGAGAGATCAAACATGCTCCTGAAACAACCCAAAAGTAACTGCTATGGTTTCACTTTGTTGGATAGGTTGACTATTCGTTCTAAATTTTAGTCATTCCCTTTGCTAAGATACAACTAAATGTAGAAATGACTAATGGGGCTTTTATACCAGTCAATACATTTTGGAAAAGAACAATGTGAGAGAAAAAAAGGATTCTTTTTATCACAAAGCAAGGTTGTATATGTAGGTACATTGAGGGGAAAAACTTAATAAAAAGTGTTTAAGTATCTTTGCCAAGAATTTTTTTAATCAAAGCTTTTATGTTTATGAGTTTCCTGATGGAAGCAACAAGCACAGTCTTTGCTCAATTTGTTTCAAAGCAATATTGAGGAAAATTGAACAAAATATGCAATAAGAAAAAATTTTGTCCCAGTCCCCAGGGTATGAGGATACTGACAATATAATAGATGTTTTCCATTTCCCTGTGTCTAGAGTTCTAGGTGGTTGCAGACCATATTTTACCCTTGGTCCACTCCCACCATTTGCACTGACATTAATGGGAGGCTCGTTGCAGAAATAAGGCCGTCTGTAGTCCTATTTTTATATATGGAATGAGATCATTCTATCTGGTATAAGAGCTCCATTACCCCTCATTACATACTCAAGATAGACAAAAAATGCTAATAGCAGTTATGTGATTGCTTCAGAGAAGAATTAAGCCTCGGAAAAGTGTAACATTGGAAACATTTATTTAAAGCAGGGATGTTTTCACTAAAACAGCAATAAACAAACATTCCAAATGGGCTGCATTGTTTTTGTTCACATCTGTCTATCTCATCCACCTCCCCAACCTGGTCTTCACATATGCACGGAACCTCTTTGGAGTTACAGGTGAAAATTGTGGGGAAATGACAGTATTTCTTTTGCCAAGGTCTCCATTGCAAAATCAAGTGCAGTAATGGCTAACATGAGGAGCTTGAAAGAGTTTATTTAAATCATAAAGTTGTTGAGGCCAATGAGCAGTGCACATTCACCTCAATTCCCACGGGTAGTGAAATTGTTGTACCTCTATTCTGGGGTTATTAAAATCCCAGAGCATCCTGAAAAGACTCCATCGTATTTCTCCTGGCTTGAGGAAGGTATCTGTTTCTGAGCCGTTCTCTCTGCTTCCTATATTCTTGTGTTCATTATCTCCTCCCATTATCTAAAGTTTACATAACCATTAGCCCACCATTCTAGCTAGTATTAGAAACTCGTTCATATTCACACTAGATCATAATTCCTTAATTCCTTAAATAGTAAACCCAATGGGAGCTTTGCTGAATTGCATACACTTTTGTTTTGTTTTTTGAATAGTAGAATTCACATTTAAGTGTAGTGGGGCTTAAAATTTGAGTGGCCAGTATTCAGTAGAGGTTTAGGTTAGTTGGGCAATCAGGAGTTGACCTTAGGATGTTGACATTGCCTTTTATTTCACTGAGAAAATAGAAACTATCAGAAGAGCACTCCCACAAGCTCCACCACCAAGATGACAGCTAACACTCTATCTGCATCTGAATTCATATACATCCCCCTTGGCTTCCTCCTCTCACAAACACCAGCTTTCCTACTCTGTGTTGGATCCTGTTATGGGTTGACTTGTGTCCCTCCAAAATTCATATGTTGAAATCCTAGCCCTAGTGCTCAGAATGTGCCCTCATTTGGAAACAGGGTTGTTGCAAATTAGTTATGATGAGGTCATGCTGGATAGAGTGGGCCCCTAATCTAATATGACTGGTGTCCTTATGAAAAGGGAAGATTTGGACACAGACACATAGGGAAAATGTACTGTGAAGACTGGATCTGCACAGCCATAAGCCACGGAACTAGCAGAAGCTGGGAGAGAGGCCGGGAACACATCCTTCCCTAGCGAACTGTGGGAACATGGCCTTGCCAACACCTTAGTCTTGGACCTCCAGCCTCCAGAATTGTGAAACAGTAAATTTCTATTGTTTAAGCCACTCAGTTTGTGGTACTTTGTGACAGCCCCAGGAAGCTGATACAGATCTTGCCCCTTTCCCCACCCAGCCATTGCCCTGGCCAGGATTCGTAAGTCCTCCCCTCCACTTGGACCATCCTCATCAGCACACACCTGTACACCGTGAGCTCCTCCAGCTAGGGCATGTAGCCTCCAGCTATGTTTCTTTGCTCCCTCTTACCAAAAATCATTGAAAAACAAAATGTTTTCACTCCCTTAGTCTACCTCTTCTCCATTCTCTTTGAAACTAGTTCCATTTAGGCTTTTATCAAAACTGCCCATGACTGCTGCATTGTCAAATCCAGTGTAAGTATCTCAGTACATATTCTACTTCAGCAGCAGCAGCATTCACTAAGCCTCCAGGATACCATTCTCTTCTTGTTCTTCTCCTAACTCACTGGCCACTCTTTCTCGGTCCCCTTACCGCTTCATCCCATTTTTCTGCCCATAAACATTTGTGTTTCAATGATATCTCAATAAAAATGTTATAAAAACACATCAACAGCAGAGTGCTTCACATCTCGGTTCCCAGACCTATTAAGATTCTCTGAATCTACGTTCATTTTTAGATGACCTTATCCAGCCTCCCTGCCTTTAAATAAAATATCAGTATGCTGAGGCTTCCAAGTTTGTCTTCAGCTTAGATGGACCTCACCCCTGAACTCAGTCATTGTGGATCCAACTACTACTGGGCATCTCTAATAAGCATCTCAAGGCAAACCTGTCTTCCCCAAATATCTTCTTTCCCAATCTGATAAATGGTAACTCCATTCGTTCTGGTACGTGAACTAAACATTTTGGAAACACCCTTAATTCCTATTTTTCTTCTATCTCACATCCATTATACCAGAAGATCCTGTTGGCTCTACCTTTGTAACATCCAGAACTCAACCACTTTTCCTCACCTCCACTGCCTGTGCAAGCCACCATTATCTCTCACCCTGTTTGTCACAAGAGCCTCCTAATTGAAGACATACTGTGTTAATAATTGCCCTGTAGTCTACTCTCCATTTAACTGTCTGGATGATCCTTTCAAAACAATATAGACCATGGCACTATCTTCAGTGGCTTCCATCTCGACACTCTCCAAAGTCCTTATCGTGACTGAGGGGCTCCATGAGATTTGTTCCTCACTCACTCTGGTGTTGTTTTTTGTGTGGTTTGGTTTGGTCTCCAAGCATGCCACACGTGATCCTGCCTTAGGGCCTTTGCACTTGCAGCTCTCGCTGCCTTTGATGTCCTCCTGCTAGATGGTTGCCTGGCTCTCTTCCTCACTCTCTTTAAGTGCTCAAATGTCATCTAACTGGAGAGCCCTCCCTGACCAAATCCTTGCCCATCGCCCTCTATCCCTCTTACCTTATTTTATTTCATTTTTTTAAAAGATTTTGTCTTTATTTATTTGAGAGAGACAGATAGTGACAGCGATAGTGAGAGAGAGCACAAGCAGGAAGGAGAGGGAGAAGCAGGCTCCCACTGAGCAGGGAGCCTGATGTGGGGCTCGATCCCAGGACCCTGGGATCATGACCTGGGCCGAAAGCAGACGCTTAACTGACTGAACCACTCAGGTGTCCCACCTTACTCTATTTTTAAAGAACACAAAAAGCTTCCTGAAGTCAGGGACTTCCATTTTGTATCATAGGCCATTAAAACAGGTCGTGCCACACAGATATATATTGAATGAATTACTGAATGATCCAAGGTTAGCCTGGTAAGGTTACACTGCCAAGTATAGCCTGGTATTTCTGTCGCTGTGATACATCCACCAAGGATCCTGCCACATATCCCTGTGTGGATTCTTATGATAATGCCCTCTGAGAAATGTTTCTGTCTTTGTTTTCTTGGTGTCCAGGTGAATGCCCATCACATGGTAAGTGATTTTGAATGACTTAAGTGTATGTTTGGTTTTTAGACCTTAGATTTTTAATCTTGAGCTATAATCCTGAGCCAGATTAATTCTGCAATAACCTTGTTCCATGGAAGATTTGTTTTAAAGGGATTTAGATTGCACATCTTCCACCACATGATAGCTAAATCATGTTTTAGAAGATCCAGGGTACATTGTGAAACCTCAGTTAATAAACTAAAGGAATAAAAGGAACAATCAACTTTTAAGGAATAGCATGAACAACATTCTTTGTACACAGGTTCACATAAGATTATAAACTTCATTTTTCCATATGTATTAATGGGACATGATCTTTATGTCTGGTAGGAGCCTCTCATCACATTGATAACTAGATTTCACTGGGTCTTGGTCCACAACACTTAGCACATTACATCAGTATTTCTTGAGCTTTTCCACTGAAATGCTTCTGATATCAGAGGGTAGCAACATGCACTCCCAAGAGTCTGGCTGCGTAAACCAAAGGAGTCAAATTCAAAAGGGTTCATGTTTTATTATAAAAACAGTGTGGAATTTTCCATTCTATTCTATAATAAGCCCATGGAGTTTTTATGTTTTGACATAAAATATTATGAGATATTTTAAGTTCAATTATTTACATTTTTTCCTGAATCCTCAAAAGTAAATTAAAGATGAAGCATGTTTATCCTGTGGCTTTGAGTAGTCCCTGGGACCTGGCGTCATTTTAAATCCCTGATCTGGGACTGACTATATGATCTCTAGAGAACAGCAGAATTGACCATCCTTGTTAGACGTGGCTCTGACAGCTATTAAACCAGCCCAGCTACCTAGGAAGGCTGCTCTCTGATTGTAGGGCTGCCTTTGGCAGCTGATAACTTCCTGTCTGATCCAATCTTCATTTCTAATGGATGGTGCATCACGATATAATGGGTCCTGTTTTATCCATCCTGTTCTGTTAGGCCAAGATCAGTAATACAGCTAACATCCCAAAGGCTCGTATTATACTCAACTTTCACTATCGTGTCACCTCCTTAATTTAATAATATTGATTGCTTACCAAGATTTTAATTGCCTGAATTTCTAGAGCACTATAACATACTCTCAGCTTATACATTTAGGGGTCTGTACCCCAGGGAATGAGGCCTTAAAGGACACCTGCATGAGCTTACAAGTGAAGGGCCAAAGCATGGAGGAATAAACAGGGTGGGTTAAGGAATGGAGATCCTCAGTATAAAGAGCCATAGGCGGTCAAATGAGAAAGATAAGAGGGGTCAGATTGTGCGGGAGTGTTACATCTCACCTTCTCACATGGCCTTTAATGCCAGAGTGGTGAATTTGGAATTTCTTAAGTAAGAGCAATCATGCAGCCAAGGGGAGGCCTTTGGAAGCTTTTGATCCAGAAAGTAACATGATTAATGCAGCGTCTTATGAAATTTAATATGGTGATCCTCTCAGGGATACTGTGGAGTGGAACAGGTGAAGCAGGGCTGGGCATGGGGCAAGGAGGCATTGCAAGGTAGCAAAGAGTGTGGATTTTGGAGCTACTTCCTGGCTATGAGGCCTCACGTATAAAGTGAGGACATGACCCAGCTCACAAGGTCTTACTGATGACTAATGAAGACAAGAGATAACAGTGTTGAGCTGAGTGTCATGCCAGGCCCTTGTAAGTACTAGAGGCAGAATGGCATAGCTTGGGCTCTGAAGCCTACTGCCTGGGTTTAAATTTTGGCTTAGCTACTCTGTGCTGGATGGGGCTTACTACACAATCCTCGACTTCTGTCAGCCTCATTCCCTCCTCTTAGAAGATGGGGATAATTACAGAGCCTACCTCAAAAGGCAGTTGTGAAGATTAAATATGCTAAGCACCCAATTGCTGTTCTCTGTTGTAGCCCCTCTGCCCTCTTATCATAGCCTCCAGACTGGGTGCCAAACAAAATCAAGGAGTAGACGTGGCAAAGTGGACAAGAACTGAGAGCTCATTTTATATAGAGAGTGATGCAAAGATTAAGTCAAAGACAGTCCTCAAAATGGTTAAGTCGGCAGAGAACAGGGAATCAGGAAACAGAGTGAGTTTGATTTGGGGGATAGATGATATAGTGGGAGATGTTAAACTTGAAGTAACAGTGTAACTTCCCCCTGGAAATATTAGAAGAGGTTTATTGTTAGGCCAATGTCAAGTTCAAATGATGACCCTGTTATTGGGGCAGTGTAATTTATTTTCTCTACATTTCACTAAATTGAAGTTGGTGGTGGTTAATATTTTCACCAAGGGATTCTCAACCCAAAGTTGTCAGTTGTACTCTTTGAGGGGCAGTGGAGCTTCATAGGCTTATCCATGCTTTTAAAGGAAAACATATATATATATATATATATATATATATATATATATAGTTTTGTATGTGGAGGGGATCATCTGATTCAACCCCCTCATTCTTTGAGTAAATGGGGACCCAAGGTGATTTGCTCAAGGACATACAGCCACTAAGAGGATAAGCCAGATGGGACCCCTGACCCCAGGCTCCTCTTGCTTGCTCTTGGGATGACATCTTGCTGCCTTTCATGCCTGGATCTTTACATATTGACTCTTCTACTGTTGGGTAGATGCCAGAATTAAACAACAACAAAAGGGTTTATTTATTTTTTTTAAATCCCCTAGACTAGCTATATAGATACTGACTGCTAATTCCAGAGTAACCTGCATCTCAGGTATGATATTCTGTGGCAGTAGATGTTGGAAGAAAAGCCCAGTAGAGACTCTGGGCTTTCCTAAGTGAGATTTCTTCTCATAAAAAAGAATGCCATCTTTGATTCTGGAGGAGCGCTATCTATCTTTTCAGCAGGAGTTCATCTGGCAACGAGCAGAGCTTTCAAGACAGGAACACATACGTGGCCCTCAAGTGATATTTTACTCTTCTCTGGAATGCAGTATCACTGGATGAAGGTACCAATGGCCACAGAAAGAAAGGTTTACTCATGCCGTAATCTCAAGTGAAACATACTTTTATTTACTTTTAGAGAAATGGCCCCTGGGGCTCATGAATCCTTCCCAGCTCTGACTGAATATATGTAGATATGGTATGGATCAGTTAGGTTGAGTTTTCTAGGAGCCTTTGCCCTTCTGGTTACCACATGGGCTACTTATGCTCTGTGCTGGTACAGCCTTCATGAAGAAGTCAAATGGGATGGTCTCCTTTGCACGATGGGTAGAAATGTGGTTCTTTGGTCTCATGTTGCACCACCTCCTCGCTGAGTGCAGTGTTTGTACCCCTGTCTTTTAGGTCCAACTTGTAGGTCTTAGATCTGCTTCTGCTCAGGATGTAACCATTCTCTTCATTGATGTTGACAAGGTCTCCCTGTTTGTCTCTGCTTTCCAAAAGTCTCCAGTGACCCTGCACCTTTTCTGAGGGTCTCAGAAGCCTGATTTAAGCCCTGTAGGTGAAGTCCCCCTTCAGCACATTCTACTGCACCCTCAGTGATCCTGCTGTTAGTCATTCATTCTCAGTCTGTCACAAGGGACATGCATGCTTGCCCCTTGGAAAGTCAGATCACAGCTTGTTGAGAATGGAGGCTTTCCCAGATTGCAGATATCTGGCTGGAGAAATTGAGTATGCTTGGGGTTGCATCTTCTCCCAAAGCATCAGTGGAGTTCCATGGTTTGGTGTGTGGAAAACAGTATCCCTGAGTCACAAGAAAAGCTACAAAGGAAAACCTGAGATGAGAGATAGTGACTTAAGATCCCTGATCCTTCAGTTAGTGCTTTTTTGAAAACTCTCTGAATCTGGGGGGTGAAGAATTACATTTTAAAGTCTTTATGCCTCATCAATTAACCAAGACATTTGACTTCGCAGGCTGTAACAAGAAGGGTTTCAATTTTCTAGACATGTACATTTAGTTTTCTTGAGATAACGTGCTAATGTTACCTGATTATCTGATTTCTATATGAGACATAATACCTCTTAGAAAATAACTAAGGCTAAGCTTTTCAAATATATATATATATTGGGTTCAGGCCCTGAGAAATGTCCTCTGGGGTATGGTTATCTGGTATTTTCTCCTGAAAACTCAATAAGACTTACTCAGTAGTTATAGACCAAGGCAACAGAATACCTTATACTTTCAGAAATATATATATGTTAATGATTGTACTGTGCCTTCTGGAATTGAGGAAGACCGACCGCTCACTATTATGAAGAAGTTACCAATTACGGTATGAATATCATCCTGTCCACACAAGAATTTCTGTAAGCTCTAAAGTCAATTCTAGTAAATCCAGAAACTAGAAAATCCCCATATTTGATTATGGCTCTCTTTCTCCTTGTGTCACCGGCCTCAGCCTTGGATTCTTTCTCCACACAATTGCCCAGGCACTCATTGACACGAGAGCAGAATTCTCTCACCTGGGCAGATTTGATAAAATACCATCAGTGAAAGAAATTTGCTTCCAAATCCTAAAAGTTACTATTGTTTTGTATTTATTGCGTACCCATAACACATTAAATGGAGAGAGAATCAAAAACATCACATGGTCTAGTACTGATGAAATAATATGGTGGATGCTTGTGAACAACATTTATCCTGACATAATGAAAAAACTTTCTTATCCTTTCTTTTGCAACATGAGGACATATGAAGTAAACATTAGGGATGTAAAGAGACAAATAGCTCCGGTCCTCTGCTGTCAGTGTTGACCAATTTCAGAACCTTTCCATTGCTTGTGACGCATTTTTTCTGTTTCCTCTCAAGGGTTCTGATTATTCATGTATGCAAGCATTAATTAATTGAACAAATGTTTATTGATTTCTAGGCACTGTGCCAAGCCAGTATAGAAATATGAATAAAGCAGTAAAATCCATTTTTCCCCGAGCTTTTTCAATTAGCAGTGTGTGTGCGTGCATGGTTTGAGGAGGGCGGTGTATGCAAGCAACTTAAAAAAAAATTAAAGGATCAAAGGAAAACTAAGTTTTAGGAACATCTAGGATGAGGAAGACTCCTAGGATCTAGATGGAGGAATTACTGGACAGTTCCAGCCAGGCACTGCTGCCCAGGTGAATCAGCTCCACCTCTTGTCCATTTGTGGTCATTCTACCCACTTACAATTCTGGGAAGAGATTCCAACTGGCCTGACTTAAGTCAGGAGCCCACCCTTTAGGCAGGGAGGGCAAGGCATCTTGATTGGCTCTCCACTGGAGCCCAAATAACTCCAAAGTTCAGCTTCCAAAAGAAGGAGAACAAACTGTGCACAGAGGAGGTCACATGGCTACTGTTCCCCATGCAGTGTGGGGCAGGGGGCTGGGGGGCCGTGGAGGTGGAGACTTTGGAGAGAAGGAGAAAGTTCACAAAGGAGAAAGCAGTGGAAGAGGGGGTTGGACAGACGGGCCAGGGCCAGATCAGAAAGGGCTTTATGTGGTGTGCCCATGAGTTTGTACTTTATCCGGTGAGTATGAGTAAAGATCCAAGGATATTAGCGTAAAAAAAATTAGTTTAAAAAGTTACCCTGCTGGTGAGGCAGTGGGCAGATTAGAAGGTAAGACCAGGAGCAAGTTCATCAATTAAGGGAAATGGCAAGGCCTGGCCTAAAAGCAGCACTAATAAAGTTAAAAGGGGCCAGATTCTAAAGATGCTTGAAAATGTAGGGGATTTGATGACTGACTGACTGAGAGACATGAAGGAGAATTAGGATTCTGAGTGGCTCTCGGGTTTCTGGCTTGAGTCAACTGTGTGGTCACTAAGAAAAGAAATGCAAAAATAAGGTGCTGCACTTGTAACATGTTGACTGATATTTCTCTGGGACATTCAGCTGCTGCTAACCCAGGGGGCAGTGGCATGGAAGGGTTTAGGGACGAGCCCAGAGGTCAGGCTGGGAGATTGAGCAGTCAGCAGTATATATAGGTGGTAGCTGAGCCCTTGATGTAGGCAAGATTGTGCAGGGGGAGAGTGAAAAGGGATGAGAAAAGCAAATTTGAATCTTTGGGAATCACAATATTTAAGAGACAGGAGGAAGAAGAGAGGGCATGAGGAAAGAAGAAATGTCATCATCTGTCCCTGCCTGACCCCTACCTACCCTCAAACTATAAGTAGGTTTGATAAATCTCTAGAGATTCAAATAAACCCTTTTCTCTAAAAAAAGCATGTCTCTAGTACAGTACATCCTGGTACCATGGGGAGCTTTGAATATGTGAGATTTGAAAAGAATATTTGATCAGTGACCAAGAGCTGAAAGCAACCATCACTAAGAAGGCTTAGAATTTGTTAAGCACTGGACCGACAGAATTGCATTCAGAGTGCATTAGAAGGCCACTGAGTGCACGGATGTGCTGTGTGCTTCTACACTGAGATATTCACACAAATGTATTCAGGCTTATTTTATGAGGTCCACTCAACATATGTTAAATGTCACCCTGATTGTGCTTCTACCCTCTGAATAAACACAGCCATCCTTATTCCTGTATACTCTTCATCCTTTGTCTTTAAATAACTTATGTCAAAACAAATTTAGGAGGTTTCCAAGCAATGAAAAAAATCTTAATTTCACTAAGGTCAAGGAAAGCAAGAAACATATCTCTGAGGTAGGACAGGACTCCATTGCTATTCTGAAACACATATGTTGGAGTCAAGACATAATATGCCCTTCTGACGAATCAGAAAAAACTTCTAACATAAAGCCACCATGAAAGGCCATCCTGATATGTATATATCTCAGAAAAAAATGACTCGGTGTCGGGGATATCTCACTCTTAGTATCAACACCCCATATTGTTACAGTTTTTTTTTCCTATGGTGCTTCTGATAATCTCATTTTTCTTCCTCTGATTTTTTAAAACCAATATGTACAAAATGCATGTTCATAAAGACTGGGGAAGTTTTTAGCTAATTCATTAACAAATATTTATTTGAGTTCCTGCTATATGTCATGACTTGTCCTTGGAGATGAACAGGACCAACATAGCTCCTGTCTTCTTAGCTTGCAGTCTAGACAGAAAGACAGGTGTGCGGTATGAAACACAAGGAATGGTGGGTGCTCTGACATTGCAGGTCCCAGGAGCCATGGGAGTATGTAGCAAGAAGCTACTCATGGGGGTCTAAGAAAGTAACCCAGGAGAAGGGATGTTCACGGTGCAACCTGAAGGTAAGAGGAGGTGGGCAGAAAGGGAAGACAAAGAGAACAACAGTGTGAGAAGGTCCAGATGCCAGAGAGGGCGTGTTTGTAGAAACAGAAGAGTTCAAGATGCCAGAAGGATAGTACGCGAGGGGGAGAGTTCTCCTGATGTCAGTTCTTTTTTTTTTTTTTTTTTTTTTAAACTTTGTCTCTAAGATTATATTCTTCCCACTTGAAACACAAAATTTCTCGGTGTATTGCTTTGTCAAGACCTTAACCTTTCACATAGCAAGATACTCTATCCTTGAGATGGAGCTTGTAGTGTAAGCCCATTGTATCTGACACAAATGTCCTGGTATTCATCTTAGAAGCTGTGTTTGGGCTTCTCCAACCTAGCAGTGTATGATCATTCTTTGGGGGGTATTTCTTATCTAAGAAACTTGAAAGAATGAGAAGCAAAGCTACAGAGCTGTAAGGTGATACCGAAAAAAAGCAGTCAATAAATTATTTTGCCAGCATGGTAAGCGACCTAAAAACAAACTTAACCTCAAACACAGTACATCATTGAGTGTCTGGTAGTGACCTCTAAGAAATTGTTTCTTGTCACCAGGTGATAAGTAATTTTCTAAGTCTGGAAATGATTGTTCTGCCCATGGTAGAATTCCATATCCTGGGTGATTTTGTTTAGAAACAGAGCCCTGAGGCTGAGAACTGAGAGATTAAACCCATACCATGTTTACACAGATTAATACTTAGAATTAAATGTATGTCCTAAATAGCCATCTTAAAATTACCTTGCTCTCCAGGACAGTGGTCTTCCAGATTTGATGGCATAGAATAATGAGGATGAGATGTCCATGAGATTCCTGTAGAATTCCCTGGAGTGGTCTGATCCACATGAGTGCTCACCTTCTAGCATCAGTTACCCCAGAAGCTTGGTGCGAAGTCGCTTGGGAATGGTATTTTGAATAATGAAAAGCGTCCTCTCTCACTGACAGGAAGGTGATGGTGTCTTCGTAAATCTTTGAAATGAATGAATATGATTCAACTCACTCTTTGATATTGATAGGTCTTGATAGTAACATACTGGAATATCTGTTCCTGAAAGCAAAACAATTCTTAAAAACTGACTAATCAGTATAAGTCTTTTTATAGTATTTTCTCATGACTTTCGGAGCATTTTTTGGAAGAGTAATAACATTTTTCCTCTCGGATCTATTGTCATCAACCAGTGAAAATTTTAAGCAATCTGTGAGACAATAAGAGAAAATTTTCCTCACTGAAACATAATTTTATTTTGTGTGTATATAATATTTAGCCTGTTTTTCAAGCTTGACCTGTCATCTTTCTCCCTCAGTAAGTGATGAGAACGCTGTCTAAGGAGATTTATTCTTTGTCATTTGCAGCCAGTGTGCTGCCTTTTGTGGGGGGGGGAGGAGCATATGATTTTCTCGGGCGGGGGGGGCTGCAACAATGGAACTCATTAACAATAAGACCGCAGCAATGAAAATACAAAAATAAACCATGGTCTAAGTATTGTGCAAACTAAGCCTAAAGACACAAACTATATTATTCCAGATACTTTAAGGGTTGGTTCTTTCAAACTAAAATTTTGTTTCAGTAATTTCATTTTGACCTTCAGCAGTGATGGTTCTACAACATCATATTCTAGAAAGATGTAATGGCCTTGGAAATGAAGACATTGGTTCACATTATTTTATCTGAATATCATTTAAAATACAATTGCTGATGACCCCTCCATATCTCATGTCACAGAAGCCCAGAAGTGGCCTGCCCTGGGTGCCTGACAAGGAACTATTGCTGGGATCTGGATTTGTCTATGCCAGGGGAAGAATGGGAATTCCCATGCAGGGCAGCTGGAGAAGTTTTTGCAAGGCAGGCCAGAGTCTGTGATAGGAAGTACAGAAGCACCAGGAACCAACTGAAGCCCTGGTTCCTGAAGATGGAGTCAGTCTGGAAGCCTGGGACGTAGAGCCCAAGAGATGGCCAAGAGCACCACTCCTCTGGAAAAGGGGTCCTGTCTGTCCTCCACACTCACATTGAAATAATCTCTTTAATATACCCATCTGATTTTCATTCACCATCTTGAAACCCTTCATGGGATTTCAGGTTCAAAAATCTAAGACCCTTTTGTGATCCTTAGCTTGTCATAGTAGGCCTTTTCTGAACCAGTGTTGGTCCTGTGTTCTGGCCTTGTTTCCTATGGATACCTGGAGTGCACTCATTACCTTAGTCTGCAGAACCTACAGAAGCTCCCCAGGTACATCATGCTCAATCTCTCTCTCTCTTTTTTTTAAAGATTTATTTATTTTAGAGTGAGAGTTGTGTGAGAGAGAGAGCACATGAGCAGGGGGAGGGGCAGAAGGAGAGGACCTTCAAGCAGACGCCACGCTGAGCACAGAGCCCAATGCAGAGCTTGATCTCACAGCCCTGAGATCATGACCTGAGCCAAAACCAAGAGTCAGACGCTTAACCGACTGAGCCACCCAGGCTCCCCCATCATGCTCTTTGTACCTTCCCTGGTGTTCTTTCTGCTGGAATATCCATCCTCCTTGAGCCATCATGTAGCTAATTCCTATGTAATGTTCTTGAGTTGGCTTGGTTGAAAATCATCTCCCCACCCCACAATATCCAACATACGCCTTTGTCATTGTATTCACCACATTTTACTCTAATTCTTTATTATTTTTACTACATTAAACCATAAACTTCTCGAGGGCAGAGACCAGGGCTCATTGTACTTTGCATTTCAGTGCCTGGCAAAGTGCTTAATAAACACTGAAATAAATATTGAATAAATAAATTCATTAACTACTTTAAAGTATAATTACCATAGGAAAAAAGAGAAAGGGGACAGTTTAATTCACTCATTCTTTAATTTGTGGTGCATTACATTTATAGGTAACCTTAACATTTTGAGTCAAGATAGATGTATAGATGGATATAGAAATAAATATACAGAGAGATAGATTATCCTTTAAAATTTAGTTATGTCATTTGTATAATTGTCCATCGATACATATGTGTTAAATAACTGCTATGTCAGAGCAGCAAAGTGTACATACCATAAAATTCACCTATTTTAAGTGTACGTGTCAGTGATTTTTAGTGTGTTTACAGAGTTGAGCAACAATTACATTTCCATCACCCCAAAAAGAAAGCTTGTGCCCATTTGCAGTCATTCTTCATTCCCACAACCAGCCCTAGGTAACTACTAATTTACTTCCTGTCTCCATAGATTTGCATTTTCTGGACATTACCATAAGTGCAATCGTAACAGTATATGATCTTTTGTGTTTGGGTTCTTTCGCTTAGCATAGTTTTTGAGGTCTGTCCATGTTGTATAGATTATATCAGTGCTTCATTTCTTCTTTATTACTGAACAGCATTCCACTATATGAACATACCACATTCTGTTTATCTGTGCTTCAGTTGATGGGCGTTTGGGCTGTTTCCCTTTTTTGGAATAATATGAACTTTGGAATTAAAAAAATTCTTCTGATTGTGAGTCTTGCTTATATTTTGCATTGTTACTACAAGATCTGTCTTTTGTATTTAGTAACCAGACCGGGACCAACTTATTTTATTTGTGACACTAAAACAAAACTATTATTTTTCCTGAGATTATTTATTCCATTAACAAATCTGTGTTACATCTTGCTCTAACCATGAAAAAAAAAAAGTTCAACTTCTTAACAACTTAGAGCTATGTAGTCATAGTGGTTACTGTAAGAGAGAGTTTTCTGAAGCCAGCCTGTCATATTTTCTGAATTCATTGAGCTTTGAAAGATGGGAAGAACTTCATTTAAGTCACTCGCTCCCATGAATGGCTACTGTATAGAAATGATATGAGCCCAACATCTTGATTCCTTAGTCTACGTAAGAGGAACCATGTGATTTGATAATTACTGTTTCCTCTCTCCCAAGAAGCAAATCGCTGTCATTACCAACTGTCATCAATTAAGTCAACTATCATCTCAGGGTCTATATACCGGCTAAAGATCCCTCCTTTAGGGGAATAAAGCCAAAAATATGCTTTCTCATTTCCCAGAAAGTCTTTCTGCCTTTTACATGGTCCCCACACATGCCTGCATCTCTCATAGCACTTTGCACTTTCTATAATTCTCAGTTTGTCTGTCACCCTCCCTAGACTTGAACCTTCTTGAGGACAGTAACCAAGTCCTCCTTGGCCAGGGCCATCATTTCTGGAAATGCTCGATTTCAGATTTTGATAGGACTTTTAACAACTTACCACAATTATACATGACCATTTTATTTCATGATGGTACCAAGTGGATTAGCTATACTTCCTTAAATCAAAACTATAAAAGGATACAATGACTATTTCTTTAATTCAGATGCCATGAAACATCCACAACCATCTGTTAAGTGTCTTAATGCAGCAGGTAAAAGCAGAATCTCACAAATACCCTCATATTTTAGAATCGGACAAGAGCAGTTGACTCTCACATTTGCAAAAGCTTCTGGTTCCATTCTTCTAAAACTGAGGACAACTGAATTTGTAGAAAGAGTCTTGAGGGTAGCCAGATGCTTGTCCTATTTGAAAGATCCATGGCAGACTGTGAACTTTCCACATTGATGGAGCTGCGTGTTAAGTCAGCTTGGTGTCTGTTTCCTAAGATGGGCTGGTGCAGCTCCCCCTAGGCTAAGGGGGCATTTCATCTGTTTCCCTTTTGAATTAAGTGTTTATATAACTTGATGTTTTAAAAGATAGACTTTGTCTTCCCCAGTGCCTGTCATTCCCTATAGTACTCTAATTTGAGCTCTAGCAGCAGACATCGCCGTACCTCCCTGTGCACCTAACTTTCTCACAGAATAAAAATGAAGTGTCATAACTGTGAGAACACACTGTCACTTTGGACAAATAACCAGTTGATTCAAATCCTCTTAACAGCCAATGCTGAAGTTGCAGTAAAAAGAAAAGTCTTACATACTTGAACTAATGCCATTTTACTGCACAATGGGAAACTGCTTCCAGTTGATAATCGGTTTTAGATCCTGAAATCTCAGAAGTAGTAAGCCTTATAATTATTCTCATGAATGTAACTGGTAGTTTTTACTCATGCGTAAGGAGCTAATCTGTTTTCTGCAATAATATTCAACCTCTGCAGGTGCCACAGGTTAATTACACACTGTAGCACATGTACAGCAGCTCACTAATCATTGATATACTTAAAATTCTCAAGTGATTCTCAAGGGGAACCTGCAAGTTTCCTGATTCTCCAGAGCTGATCACCAGGGAGCCTTAATGGTAGCTTATATTGTCATGATGCCATCATCTTCCCATTAATATTTACATGCTCAGTTCTACCTCATGTTTATGCCTGCCTTTTTTCTTCTTTCATTTCAATATTTCACATGAGATGACTAAAGATCCCTAACTTCCTATTTTGATGCTACATAAAGTGAGTTGTTGGTCTGTGGTCCGTGATGAGATAAACACAGAAATGGAGAGTGGGCATTCATATATTACAGTTTGACCATGTCTGCTGAATCTGATTACAAAATCGAAGGGTTGCGTTTTGTATATGTGGTTTTTAAAATTCATTTTTCTATTAATCGGTTTGTATTATATTTTACAAGAGTATCACTCTGTGAAGGCTTGGGGTGGGGGGAGGCAGATCCTTTCCCCCAGATAGTTTAAGAAACACTATCCTGTTCTAGCAACACCTGGTTTGTGGGAACAATTGATAGGTGCCTATGTCAACCCAACAACATGGTTTATTAATATTAGTGAAAGTGAATAGGAAAGGTCTTCACCTCCAGCAGTCTATGTTGTCTTCCGTCTGACGTTATGCCAACATCCAAGGATTGCACTGTGGGATAAAGAGACACTTGGGTTTTGAATTCCAGGCTTGTATTCACCAAAGTGCTCCCTGCGCATAATGTCCTCCCATCTTGCACACAGAATCTCACAAATTAAATAAAAACAACTTTCTGTTTATTTCTAAAACTGTATTCTATACTACTGAGGTGTCTTTCTAATTTGGAGGTTATTGGTACTTAATATTGTATTAGTCACTGGATCTTAAAATACAGCAATGTCTTTCCTAATTCGGGATAGTTTCTGTTCAAAAGTGTGAACTAAGAATAAGCTTCGGCCTTTGAAAAATCTCAAGTCGATTAGTATTACCGCTGCTGATGTGAGTCTCATGAGTTTTGTTTTAAGGCTTTTTGCTAATGATGAAATTATGCAACTTGCTTTTGATAATGAAAAAAATAGAAGACTATGATTATCATCATATTACGATATCATTATCACTGACAGCCCTCTTTTGGTCACCATAATTAGCTGCCTTGTCTAATTTGAACAAATGAGCAATTGAGGACCTTTTGCACTCCCTCCTTCCATTTGTGGCTGGCAGATTTTCAGTTACAGCCAGATTGTGGATGATGTCTGCGTGGATCCCAGTTTGCACAGGAAAGGTGGGCATGGGCTGGGGGAGAGGCACTTCCCACAGTACATTTCTCCACCTTGATTTGTACCTGTCCTCTGCACAAAGTGAGACCCCCC
Source organism: Zalophus californianus (assembly GCF_009762305.2). Classification (NCBI taxonomy): domain Eukaryota; kingdom Metazoa; phylum Chordata; class Mammalia; order Carnivora; family Otariidae; genus Zalophus; species Zalophus californianus. Next base: position 131,589,134 of record NC_045598.1, read on the forward strand.
CTTTGGAGGCCTCGCTACCGTTTTTGCGAAAGCACCGCAGTAACACCAATTGTCGTGTCTGAAAGTACACCTGCTTGTGAGAAGCTTCGTCCTTCCCGCGCCCTTGTACAGGGTTCTCTGGGACTTGTTGAGAGACCATGTCTTACAAGGAGCATAAATCCTACTGTCCGTCAACCTGCACGTCCACCCCCACAGCCAGAGAGAGGGCAAGCTCTGTGTTCTAAAAAAAGCAAAACTGCCTGTACAGAATGTCACTCATTCTGCCTGGGATTGGGCCCAGGCTCAGGAATATGTAGGTAGTTCATAATATTCCAGAAATATCCTCAGAATGACTTAAAATTTAGCCAGTTTAGCCTAATCTGCGGAAGCCTGCTCCTCCCAGTAGTAACCGGGTTCCGGTTCGGGCTAGATAACCCCAGAGAGAAGAGAAAGGAGACGCAGAGAGAAACCAGAGGACCAGGGCAGGGAGAGAGTAAGAATGTCCCTTGTCTCTGTCCTCCCTAGCATACCGGAAGCATCAGCTCCGTTCACCTAAAAATCAGCAAACTGGTCCCCCGACAGGCTACTGTGCTTCTTCACAGTTCAATATTCTGTTTTTCCTTTTCTTGAACAACAGGAAAACTTGCGTTCAAATTGACCATTATTCCAAACGTAATGTAGGATGTTTATCGTGAGGACATGATAATACATATACATTGGGAAAGAAAATGGAAATGTAGTATTTAGTGTGTGCATTTTTATGTCCTTTGTTGTCCTTATGAGAGGGAGAGGGATAATTGTAGCATAACTAAATTATGAACTATTAAAGGATATGGAAGTACTTCTGGCCTAATTTAATTTGTGTTTGTTTATTCTGCAAAGGTCTTTTCTTAAAATATCCTCTTGCAGGCATGCAAAGCCCTTTACTTTGCATAAGGTGGCTGGGAAGAACCCTGGCTTTTGGAGTCAAATCTCCAAGTTTGCATGTGTGACGCAGCCACATCTGCTCCCTCTCTCCATGTGTGCTTTCCTTTGGTGTCTCCTACAGTAAGCCCTCCACAAGACTCAGAAAATGCCAGGATTTATATATTGTGTGGATTTGTTCCATTTATGTGTTCCTACATTTTAAAGAGAAACCTGCCTGAAGTAGTCATTCTAAAGACCAAAAATAAATCCATCACATAGAAGTTTTTAAATAACAACATTTTTTTAATGTGTATGAAAAAATTAGATCAAAATGTTCCAGAAGATAACAACTCCTATATAGACAGACATTAAAAAATAAAGTGTTTTCAAACCTTGTCTGATATAACAAAACAGAGGGTATTTTATACTGATTCGTAAGTATGAGCCATTCATAAGTGAATTCTTTTAAATAGTGAGTACAGTGTGTTGCCCACATTATCAAGCTGGATCAAGCAATAAGTAGTAATAGCAGCTTTTTTAATAAAAACAACAGCATGTGTGTATCCATCTTTCCTCATTAAAAAGATAAAGTGTTAGTTTTAGGGGGCACCTGGGTGGCAGTGGGTTAAGCTTAGGACTCTTGGTTTCACTTGGGTCATGATTTCAGGATCCTGAGATCAAGCCGTGACTGGCACTGCGCTGAGCAGGGAGTCTACCTGAGATTCTTTCTCCCTCCCTCTCTCTCCCCTTTTGCTCCTCCCTCTGCTCATGCCCACACACTCTCTCTCTCCCTCAAATAAATAAATAAATAAAATCTTTTAAACAAAGATTAAGTATAAGTTTTTGAAACAAAACTAATAAAGATCTTGCTTGTTCAAGTCATTGAAATTTATATGTATGATTCAGGCTCTTCAATTGATATTTTCCCCCTAAAAACAAGGACACCTGAATCTTTGTCCCAGTTAAATCTAGTAACTGAAGTCTATAAAGCTGAAGAGTTAACATTGCCTTTATGAGCCTGTCTTTCCTCATCTGTAAAATGGGCTAATAATATGCCCAGTTTGGAGAGAACTTTTGAGGAATAAATGATATAATCAGTGTTAAGTAAATAACACAGTGTTGGCATAAAGTCAGCGCCCAATATATTCAAGTTGTCATTGTTAGTTATAAAGAGCTTTCAGCCTCTCTTCTACCGTCTCCATGATTTCTCCTCTCCAATTTAGAGAAGGAAACAAGGAAATAAAAAATTTCACCTTTTAACAAAAGCAGAATATGTAATGATGTTTCTTCTACCTGGAAACTTCGACCCTGTTAGCACTGGAAATAGTTTTCCTCAAGACAATAAGATGTCTACTGCAAAAAGTAGGGACCAGGTATTCAAGGATGGCATTTACTTAGAGAGTGACAGATTTTCCCATGTGCACATGATTATGAGACTCTGGTAAATGTTTTCAAAGATGATGGATATTTAAAATTTAATTGAGTAATCTAACAAATGAGCTTTTTTTTAATAGAAACCTTCTTAATCTTGGATCTTAATATTGGATGCCTCCTTTAATTCATCCATGGAAAGATCTTATGTTCACAAGAAAAGGTTCCTTTAAGCAGAGCCATCGCAAATTAAACGAGAGCATTACCAAATACCCTTTTTTTTTTCTGGTACAATTTTTCTATTCTTGACTAATTCAACTCCTTCAATGTATTTCCTAGAACCGATTTTGACACATCAGTAACCCCTGTATGAATCACAGACAGAAACTTTGGTCATTGTTTAACATAGACAGCCAAATCATTAAACAGTTTCTTTGTCCTAATTGCTTAATACTTTCTGTGTCTGTTTTGTATTTTCCAAGACCTCTTACAAATTAAGTATTAGCTGTATGAGGTGGCACATTAAATTAGTGACAGAGAGATTGGGTTGATCACGGTCCTAGTTTGTAGTCGGTGAACCGCGCTGAGAAAGTGATTTTTCTAAAGTGATTTAGTAGCTGACACTTGCAGAGTCATCTATGGGAGGCGGTTTGGTATAACCTTGTCAGGAGACCGGGAATAAATCTGATGGTTTTTGAAGCTTCCCTCCCTGCTTTCCTACCTTTATTCTTTCCTTCCTTCAGTAAATATTTATTAAGGGCTTTCTCAGTGCTAAGTGCTTTGGCAAGAACCCAGGGGTGAATCAGACAACTATCCTGCCCTGAAGGAGTTTATAATCTACCAGGGAGATAAAGCAGGAATAACTAGAACTCATATGCTAAATGGCATGAGAGGGTGTCTAAAGTGATAGGATAATTCACAAGAAAGAGATTATTTCAGTTTTGGGAATTAAGGAAAACATAAATCTCTTGGAGAACTTGATAAAGGGTATAAATCGTTGTCCAGAACAATATTCCTCCCATGAGGCATGTAATTACAGAGTTTATGGAACCACTGGAGGTATGTGTATGATGTGTGGTGTGTGTATGTGCAGTGTGTATGTATATGTATATGTGTTATGTGTGTATGGTATGCATGCTGTGTGTGTGTGATATGCATGTGGTATGTGGGCAGTGTGTGGTTGTGTTATATGTGTGGTATGTGTCTATGTATTTGTGTAGTGTGTGTGTGCAGTGTGTGGTATATATGTGTGGGGTGTGTATTGTGGCATGTGTATATGTGTGTGTGATATGTGTGTGGTGTGTATGTGTCATGTATGGATGTGGATGTATATAGTGTATGTGTATATGTGTGCAGTGTGTGGTGTGTGATATGTGGGGTTTGTATGTGTGCAGTGTGTGATTGTGCAGTGTTTGTACATGGGGGTGTATGTGTGGTGTATGTGTGTCTGCAGTGTGTGATATGTAGGGTATGTGTATGTACAGTGTGCAGTGTATGTATGTGTGTGTAGTGTGTGTGTACTTTTTGTGGTGTGTGACATGGGTATGTATGTATGTGGTATGTGTACATTGTGTGATGTGTGATATGTGGGGTTTGTGGTGTGTGTATATACAATGTGTGGTATATATGCAGTGTGTAGTGTGTGTATATGTGAAGTGTGTGTATGTGGTATGTGTATATATTTCTGTGTATATGGGTGTGTGCAGTGTGTGATGTGTGTATTTGTGTGCTTTATGTATATGTATGTGGTATACGTGTGTGGTATGTGTGTGTGACATGTGTGTGATATGTAGGGAGTGTGCATGCAGTGTGTGTGCAGTGTGTGGTATATGTATATGGGAGGGGATGTGGTGTGGGGGGGATGTGTGCATGCAGTGTGCGTGCGGTGTGTGGTGTATGTATATGGGAGGGGGTGTGGTGTGTGTGTGGGGATATGTGCATGCAGTGTGCGTGCAGTGTGTGGTATATGTATATGGGAGGGGGTGTGGTGTGTGATATGTGGGGATGTGTGCGTGCAGTGTGTGGTATATGTATATGGGAGGGGGTGTGGTGTGTGTGTGTGGGGATGTGTGCGTGCAGTGTGTGGTATATGTATATGGGAGGGGGTGTGGTGTGTGTGTGTGGGGATGTGTGCGTGCAGTGTGTGGTATATGTATATGGGAGGGGGTGTGGTGTGTGTGGGGGGGAGATGTGTGCATGCAGTGTGCGTGCAGTGTGTGGTATATGTATATGGGAGGGGATGTGGTGTGTGATATGTGGGGATGTGTGCGTGCAGTGTGCGTGCAGTGGGTGGTATATGTATATGGGAGGGGGTGTGGTGTGTGTGTGTGGCAGGGAGAGGGAGGTGCTAGGCCCTAGGTTAAGAACCACTGACTTAGAGAAAGCAGTTGACTTGAGCCCTTGGCTGGGAAGACCTAACAGAAGGATCTTTGGACAGAGAAAGTAGCAGGAGGAAATCAGGAACCAGGAAAGCATGGCAATCATAAGGGAACAACCCATTCTGGTCTTGGATTCTGCTTTCTTGTTTGAGAGCCAGTTTTCTGCATAAATCATTCTGCTAAACTAGGGACCTTCATGGGCCATGGACATGCTAAAACTTTCTAATTTTAATAAGATGCTTTCTTTTCATCAATGATATTTTCTCTCTACGTAGAGGGTTTGCTTTTTTTCTACATATTGGTCTATCCATGAGTGAAGCAAGTAAAAAAAAAACAATGGCTTTGTGTATTTAAAAATCCCTCCTGTATAGATCTAAAATTGTGTTATCTTCCCAAAAAAACTTTAACTGTCACACTTTCTATCATCCCATTCATCTGAAAGCCTAAAATGTAGTATCTTAGCAATTACTGTTGAATCAGTGTAAACATCACGGCTGCCTTATTGTTAAAGTTTATTTTGCTGTCCTTGGGCATTATTGGCGGCGGGGGGGGGGGTGCGTTTCAAGGTCTGGATTCAAAATAAACAGACTGGTAGAGCCGATAACGAAATAAACAATTTCCTTTCCATAGCACGTGAAATATGCCTCAGCTTTCTCATCTTAGAAAAAAAAGGGATAGACCCAACTCGTACCACAGCGGTGCAGATGGACTGAGATGATACTCGTACAGTGCTTATGTGAGCCCCAGACTCAGAGGAAGTGCTCAGCAATGTCAGCTACAGTCATCATCCTCCTCCTCATCATCATCACTGATATTTTACTTTTACTTAGGTATTATCTATGTCTTTTCAGTACTTGATTCTCCAGCTAAGTCCCTTGCACATGCTACTCAGCAAAGATTTTACACAGGGAATCATCACTCCCTAGGAATCAGATTTGCATTAGAAATAGAGGCCACTTAAAGTCAATCCAATTTCAGAAAATTAAAACTTACAAAACAGACCATTGGGAGAGCAATTATTGATATGTCTCCCAGTCTGTTTGGGCTGCTATAACAGAATTTCATAGACTGAGTGGTTTATAAACAACAGAACTTTATTTCTCACATCGCTGAAGGCCCGGACGTCCAAGATCGATTTGGTGTCTGGTGGGTGCCTGTATCCTGGTTCAGAGACGCCCATCTCCCTGCTGTGTCCTTACATGGCAAAAAGTGCCCTGGAGTCTCTTTTACAAGGGCATTCATGCCATTCCTGAGAACTCTGCCCTCATGATGTAATCGCTTCCCAAAGACCCCCACCTCCAAATAGCATCACTTTGGGGATTAGGTTTCAATATGTGAATTTGGAGGGGGAACCAAGCATTCAGTCTATGGAAACATAAAAAGTGATTTTTTTTAAACATGAGGCAGCATTTGAATAAAAACAAGAAAGTACTGCAGATTCTTTAACCAAGTTTTAAATAGCTATGGTTTCCAAAGTGTGATCCCCGCACCAGCAGCATCAGCCTCACTTGGCAGGTGTGAAAAATGCAGCTGCTCGAGCCTGGTCCCACTCTCCTGTATTGGAAACTCTGGAGTTGGAGCTCGGCATTCCACGTTTTAACAAGCCCCCCAGGAGATTCCCATGCATGTTAAGGTCTGAGGACCGCCGCTCTGACACATTTCCAATTCAAACTAAACTTCTTTGTGGACCAGGCGCTGTCAGTTGCACTTTAAAAACTTTATTATCACCATTTTCTTTACATGCATGATTTAAGAGATTAACCAGTTGCATAAAAGCAAGCAGATCTCATAGTAATGGAAGTCACTTAGTGATCAGGTTACCTATTAGTAACACCCCTCTAGCATTCTCATTGCCCTGCATCCCACAGCATGTTGATTCTGTACAGGTGCAGTATGAGCTGTGGGATGTGAACATTCCCCACCTGTCCCTTTATGTAGGTTTTCGGTAACGTCCTCCTACTCACATTTTTTCATACTTCTTAGACTAGATAAGAGGATAGGATGGAGTAGGCAGAATGAACATTAAGGGGACCTTTTTCAGTGCTATCCCTAAGAATTTATCCTAAGGAAATGCTCATGTATGTTTTCACATGTGCAGAGATTCAGCTACAAAGACATTCACTGAGGATGGTTATCATAGCAAAAAAAAAAAAGAGAGAGAGAGAAACACCTAAATGTCCAATAGTTGGGGAAAACTATGCAACTCTTTAAAATTATATGGACATATAATTTATTAAGTGAATAAAACTTACAAAGCAGTACTTTTTCACATGGAATACGTATATATAAAACATTGTACATGCAAGCATCCTACGTGTTATCCAAAATGTTAACAACAATTATTTCTGGAAGTGAGATTGTAGGTAATTTTAACTTTTTTCTTTCTGGTGATATGTATTTTCTAACTTTTCTACAATGATTATCCTAACTTGAGTACAAAATATCCAGCAAACTGCAAAGCATGAGGCTGACTTTCCTCTTGACCTTTGTTATTGGTGATGAGGTCACAAGGCCACCCCAGCACTGTATCAAAACATGATCTCATCAGTGGGCACACATCACTCAAACATAAGTGAACATCCCTGGATCGCATTTTGTGGACACACCTGTTTAAGGGTGGAGGCACTCACTGAGCAGCTGCTGTCATTGCCAATGAACTTGGTTTCTCCCCCCCCGCCCCGCCCCAGCTTGTCATCTTCCAGGGAATTCCCCCACTGAGACCAAAACAAGACTTTGAGAACACAGACAGAAACATGCATCTTTGATTGACACCAAAGGAATTGTGCCAGCAGGATAGAGCCAGTACCAGCTCCTATTGTCAGCATCCTAAAATTATGCACACAATCTGTTTGTGGCCTGGTTGCAGGTCTGTCTCAGGGAGAAGTCTGATTTTGTTTTTGTTTTGCATTTTCTCCCCCAGAGCCTAGAAAATAGGGCATGCAGTCAATTACTTTTCTCGTGGCCGCTGAGAAACCTTGGATTCCGAGCACATCAGAGAGGACAAGAGGGCTGACCTTATCAGGCCCTCACTGTCTCAGGCCACCACTCTTAGAGGGAAGGAAATAATGTGAAGAAATCCAACCATGATGCACCATTTGTTTAATTTAAAAGCCTGCTTCTGCCAAAAATCTGCTAGAAAATAGTGAGCTTGAGCTGTTAAGTGTTATGCTCTATTCAGCCTGGTTGGACATAGCTCTGGATAAGAGTCATGAGGCAGATCTGTTGTTACACCTTACAAGAGGGTTAGGAAGTGGCTGGGAGGGTTTGAGAACAGGTTTAGGGGACAACTTCAGGGGTCCTGTAGGTCTGTACATTTCCAGGGATCCATTTCCGAGAGCCAAGCTGCCCTGCGTTTGGACTGTTCTTCCCAGTGACCTGGCCCCATTTCCGGGCCAGTAGGGAGCATTAAGGACCCACTTCCCTAGCCTGGTTCTACCAAGGAAGCTTTTAGGTTTGCGTCTCATCTTGCTGGGGCAGCAGTCGAGAGCTCTTATGTAAATATCAATAAACACTCAACATAAGGCCAGTGAGAGAAGGGTATAGAAGTTCAAGGCCTTTCTCTTCCAGCTGCACCGTTTTCTGCACGGTTCCAAGCTCAGTTATGATGCTGTCAGAAAAGAGAGAGCTTAACCATCGGTGTGCACAAGAATGGTAGACACACTCCTCTTGTTGGGAGGTGAGGGTATGGAGGCCCAGCCCCTGGGGAGCATCTTGAGGTGGAGATTCAAAAGTGCTACCTCATTAGGAAGTGCCCCTGGGCTCACCACCTGTGGGGGAGCATGGAGAGCAAGAGTGGGCAGAGAAAATAGAACTGCGCTATCACCATCATGGCCTCAACTGATCCCACAGGTTGCTCGGGAGCTGGATGGCCCTCCCGAGTTGTCAGCAGTTGGGATGACGGGGCTGGGCTTTTATACCTCTACGTTGATCGCTCCTTGGGTACAGGATCCTGGGAAAGAGACATGACCTTGGGCAAAATGACTCTTCAGCCTCAGACGGTCTCTAGAAAGGTTCTCAGCTGAGAGCTGCTGGCTGCCAATACTTCCAGCATCTGAGAGGATGAGGGCTTTGGTCCTGAGGTCAAGGTCAGGAAAAAGCTGGGCCATGCTTCCGTGTTTACTACAAAGAACAGCCCCCCAAAAATCTGAATGTAATATGTAGGTATACGTGGTGTCTCAGTCAGTTAAGCATCCGCCTTCGGCTCAGGTCATGATCTCAGGGTCCTGGGATCGAGCCCTGCATCGAACTCCCTGCTCAGCGGGGGGCCTTCTTCTCCCTTTCCCTCTGCCTGCCGCTCTGCCTTCTTGTGCTCTCTCTATCTCTCTGTCAAGTAAATAAATAAAATCTTTTTTTTATAAAAAGTGGCTTATGAGGGTAGTTCTGGGACAAGAGGTACAATATGATCAAACTCCCTGAAAACTACCCATGAAAACAGTGGAGGCTCAGAGAGGAAGCCTTGGATTGAACAGTTTGTTGTTCATGCAGAACAGATAATGTTTCCAAACATCATCCTATTAATGCCATTCTAAGAAGTATACTGCCTTTGATCCTATGCTTAAAAATTTAAATATAGTAGATAAATTTTCAGAACTAGGCCAAAGACTGATGTCTGCATTTGAATTCTCAATATACAGCTGCCAGAGGGTAAGCATCCCACATGTAAACTTTACAGCTCAAAAATCCATTCTTGGATAATGTCAGTGACCATGAAAAACAGACCTTTGCTACTAGAGTTAATTGAGGGAGGTCAGGTCCAAATGACTTTATCAGTCATTTACTCAATGACATTTATTGAGCAAATAACCTTTTATATAAAGGTTGTAGGGCACTACCAAAGTGGAATGGAAATAATTACTAACATTTGGCTCATTCTTCATTGTCTGCAGAATATTTTAGCATAATATTATCTCACTTAATGAGTTGTGTTAGTGTCCCCATTTTATAGATGAGGGAAGTGAAGTTCAGAAAAGCAAGCAAATTGCCCAATTTCAAGCAGCTAGTGATAGGTGGTATTATTGCCTTACCTTGCTAGGAGTCTGTAGTCTGAAAGGAGTTACTGAGATGGCACAACTACTACATCTCTCTCAGAGACAGGGTACCAGAGAAAGCTGGTGTGTGTGTGTGTGTGTGTGTGTGTGTGTGTGTGTGTGTGTGTGTGTGTGTGTAAAACAGCTAGGCAGTCCTGGATTTAGGGTATCAATAGAATGAGCAAGCGCTGTGTCCTTGAAAGGACCTTAGCCATCAAAAGTATTCTCCTACCAGCACCCAAAAATATGGAGTGAGCTTCAAGATAAATCAGGAGTTACTCTTTTGAATAATCTCTCTGCAGATGAAGAATCTAGCAGTGACTCCAGACTTACCGATGTGATAGGTAACAAAGCCAAAGGTGATTTAAATCTTAGTTGGTTCAGAAGGACTCTTTCCATCTATATCAGCAAATCCCTTTGACATATTTTCTCAATTCCTCAATCTGTCTTTTACCTAATCGTCTGTAGGGACTGAAGCTCAAGCTATTTACTAGCAAGGTGATTTAGCTGCAGATGTGTTATCCCTGGAGCCTGTTTCTCTAGATGGCCCCTCTTTGTTGTATATAGCCTTGTACAGTTGTCCAAGTCCTACCTGGTCTGGATTTCACAAGCAGCAATTCCATTCACCAGTTGCATCAAGGAATTCCCACACAGAGCCTAATCCAGTTTTTCTGATAAAATGTGAAGATAGAATAAGATGCAGTGTTAGAAGGAATTTAAGCTCGGTCTTACTAGTGGAGAGAGGGAAGAAAAAGAAAAGACTAAGACCCTGTTAATTAATCGTACTGGTAGGTGGTCATTCAAGTTTCAGCAAAGATGGACATGCTGGGCGTATTTCTCTTACCTGCCGTAACACTGGGTGTGGTAGTGGTAGGGTGACTCAAGAGACTGTAAGAACCCACTAGAATGGAGATTTTTTTGAGGCTGGAAGAAAGCAATCAAGTCAGGCAAGCCAGAGCACCCATGGGTGTCAGTAGACAATATAAGATGCAGACAGATGTGGAGGGATCTTAAGAGGCATCAGAGTTATTTTGTCTGGTGTGTGGAGCATGGGAGTGAGGTGTTTGTTACCAGGACGGCTGGCAGCAGATAATAGCACCCAAGTATTCTCAGTGGGAGAAATGGGAGTGCAGAGAAGAGGTTCAGTTTTTGAAGACCCAGGCAGACTCCCAGAGGGACAAGGCAGAGAACCCAGTTCCTACCTGGGTTATACTCTGGGGCTCAGTTGAAGGACTGGGGCAGAGAGTCCACTCCTAGAGCTGCAGGTTCCTGGTCAGGGGGAGCCAAAAGCAGACCTGGCTAGACAGGGAGGGGTGCTAGATGGAGCCTTCTGGAGGAGAGCCTTCCATGGCCAGGGCAAAACTGAAAGACAGACTGCCCCATTCATCTGACGAAAGCTGAGAGAGAGCCGGGCAGGAAAGGGAGCAGGAGATTGAGAAAACATGGCAGCTGGATGTGGAGCCTCCTGGAAATGGAGAAGGGTCAGGCTGAGAACTTCTTTTTAGGGAAAAGGTGAACACAATGGTGTCTGTACTTCCATAGTGTCCAAAAGAGGACTGACAAAACCTTTCATAAGCATCTAGCCCAAGCTGAGCCATGGCTGTGTGTCTGGTCAGCATGGGATGAGGGATCTGTTGAACTCAGTCTAAGAGCCTTCTGAAGGCTCTGATTTTACTCTTCTCTCACTAGCTAAAGTCCTGAGTTTCCACAACTTAAAATAATATGTAGCACTGATCCAATAGCTAAATATTGGTACTTGACTGTGGATCTATAGATGGAAGTGCATCAAGGGTCTTAGCTCAAAGTATTGGTTTTAAACCACTAAGCATAATTTTTTTTAAAAAGTAAAAAATAAATAAGCATAGTCCACCAGTGACCCATATTGAATAAAATGTCTTTCCTGTAAGGTGACTGTGAATTGCTGTTTAATTACCTCAGAGGAGTAAATTACCAATTAGTGTCATGTCCCTGGGTTTCAATGCATTTAGACATAAGGATTTATAGTTATTTGAGTTTTTAAACTATACCCTGAATCATATTGTTTCTGTCTCTATACAGTGCTATGATAAACACTCCATGAGTTAGGAAAATAAACATGATCTGTCTTTTCATTGTTCTCTGAATAATAATAGTAAAAGTGCATCTAGTTTTTGTATAATAAATGTAAGGACCCTTTGAAGGTGAATCTGTCTTTTCATTGTTTCCTGCATAATAATAAAAAAAGGTGTCTAGTTTCTGTATAAGAAACCTAGGGACCCTTTAAAAGTTGCTGCAAGTTTGTTAAAATAACAATTTGGTCATACCTCTTCATAATCACATACTTCTCAAAAATTTTTCAAGAAATGGGGTTGCTTTGCCATTGTGTTGCCCAAGCTCCAGTCTCTACTCAGGAATCTGTGTTTGTTTAGGGTGTATGCTGCTCATTGCCCATCTGGTTCTCTGCTGAGTCACACTCCCCCTGCCGCCATCTGCTTCCCATGGTCAGCTGTAGGGCTTCTTGGTTTAATACCAACTTCATACCCCTTTCTGCCATTACCTGGTAAATGTTCGTACTTTCTGATTGGTATTTTATAGACTAAGAAGGGACCTTGAAACGTTATTTAATCTCACACCTTGCCTTCAGAGAAAGTCAGAATGAAACCATGCCAGAGAGGTAAGAACCTAAATTTCAAAGACATCCAGAGAAACTAATTTCACAGCTTTCTTTACTAAGCCACTTTAGTATTTGAATAGACAATAACCTTCATGGACAGAAAGTGACTCTTTTTTAAAATCTCTAATATAGGTTCCTTGTACTGCAATTTAAATTCTTGGGAGCCCAGGAGGAATAACGAATGTTTGGTTGGATGCCCTTTCTCTTCTGAAGGAGCCTCCTAATTGTCTCTATATTTCTCTTCTCCTTTAGCTACCGGCTCATTGATCTTCAAGCCCTGCTTTTTGGATTGATTCGGTTGCTTGGGTTTTTGTTTTGTATCTCCATTTTATAGACTGCAAAATGGAACAAGAGGAGGCATGATGTATTGTGATACAAACTAGAGAGTATCAGAAAAATTGACCCCACTCCTGCAAGTGTGTGCTCCATGGGTGCATTGGTTGTCACACATACCTAAGTGCCACCAACATCCAATGCCCCATCTTTTTTTTTTTTTTAAGATTTTATTTATTTGACCAAGAGAGAGAGCAAGTGAGCACAAGCAGGGAGAGGGGCAGAGGAAGAGGAAGAAGCAGACTCCCCGCTGAGCAGGGAGCCCAATGTGGGGCTTGATCCCAAGACCCTGGGATCATGACCTGAGCCACCCAGGCGCCCCCAGTGCCCCATCCCATCGTTATCCAGAGCTCAAGAACCAAAAAGGGCACATATTCTAACTAAGAACATTTAATGAATAAGGTTTCACTTTTTCCTGCTCAGGGTTATTTTTCTCCCATTTTCCAGATCATCAAGATGTGGCCTAGGAAATATACTTTTTCACATTCAGATAAACTATCAATCAGGTCATCAGCCAGCAAGAAACAGATCATGCAGCACACTCAAATTAAGGTAATCTGAGGAGAGTGTAACAAAGTGACTACAAAGGTAGCACAGAGTGACAGGATCCCCTAGAGGACTCTGTTCCCATCTTGAGGCCTGAGGAGTTGAGAAAACCAGAACCCAGACACAGAGGCCTGTGTAGAGAGCCCCTGACAGGAACAGGGTCCCTGGGTGAGGGATGTAGTCACAGACCACTGTGACTCTACGGCCCACCATAGCCAGTCTCCTGCCAGGGTGCCCCATCAGACAATTACAACGGGAAGCAGGGGGGTGAGGGAACCTATTGCCATTGTCCATTTCAGTCAGCCTTTCAGGGCCCAGAGAAAAATGGAGAAAGATGGAGAGTGCACCAGTGGGCAAATGAAAGATTTCCGGCATTGACAGTAAAGAGAAATTTGGCCTTTTATGAAAAGTAAGAATGTGGGTTATCTATTTGGCTTAGTTTCTTCTTTCTTTGGAAAGTACATTATGTCAGCAGTGTGATTATAGAAGAAACAGCTAAGTGCTAGTGGAGATGAATCTACAACTTTGTTCTTATTTGCTGAGGTCGTCTAAAATGACTTGTCCTGTACAATAAAGAATCAATAGTTGCGTACGGACAGGAAGTTGCCATTGATTTTGGGGAATGCCATCTTCTGGTGCATTATCTTAGAGTTAATGCTTCTCTTATCAAGGAATGGGATAAGCCTCAAATTCCTCTGCAAGCTTCTTTGCATCAGTGTTAAAAATTCAGACACTTTGCCCTTTAATAGTGGAAAGAGTGATTATTTCTCAGTCTTTGACTTCAGTATCTTCACAAATCTGTCCTTCCCTCTCTCCCCTTAGTCAGGAAGCAAACATAGACTTATTTCATATCAGAATTTTGTGTATTTATGTGGTTTTCCCAGTTCCTACCTTTGGACTTCATAATAATGTCTTTCTTCCTCTATGTTTCATAAAAGTGGAAGCAGTGTGTTTCTGACAGTCTGACATAGTTTAAAGAATGAGAATCTGGCATAAGGTTATGCTTATTTCTATCCAATTCTTGTGCACAGACTTAGTTGCATAAGAGATTTTAGAAATCAAACCCTCCCAGGATCGCCTTTCTACCTTGTGGACATTAATAGCCTAATGTGTAACCTGGAGATCTACCCTGCCAGGTTGTTAAGGAACAACTAATGAAAAATGGCAGGCACTGAACAAAGTAACACATCATTTACCTTTTGATAGTATTGCTTTCTCCAAGTATTGACATTATTTCCAACCCCTTTATATATTTCCATCAAGTAGCCAGTGGTTTGAGTTTAATATGTCTAGAACAGAAAGAGGAATACTATTCTTTTTCTACTGAAGGAAGGAAAGAAAGAAAAGAAAAGAAGAAGAAGAAAGAAAAAAAAGAAAAATCTCCCTAGTCTGTATCACTTCCACTCTAAAACAAAACAAAACAAAATTTAAATTTTCATGGGAATGCAGTAAGGACAAAAGAAGATCCCCAAAACAAATTTTAAATTGTTTAAAATTTGGTTAACCTTCCTAAATAGCCAGATTCTTTCAGCTATCATGTCAAGTATGGTGGCTCTTTTTGATGATAATAGGACTACTCAGTAAGTTACATTGTACCCAGAATGTTCTAATGTTTCTTACAGAAATGCCTCCTACAGTCCTATGAGTGCTTGGTCATGAGAAGAAGCTCCATTGACCCTGGATGAAGCTGTAAAATGGAGTCTTTGAATTTGCCACCTCTTGTGGTTTCAGTAACCCAACCCCTAAGTGTTCATGGCTTCTGTTTGCGCTTACCTGTCCAGGGAGTCAATTGAATCCCTTCCATACCATCAAAACATCTTTATCTTGAGCCTCAGTGATCTCAGGACCATTAGCTGGCAGATGTTTGAGGACAATAATTAATTAATTTTAATCCATCCCCAGATAACTTTCCTAAATTTCATAAAGGACTCTCAGAGACACTAACACAAAGGAATGTTGGCAATTTGAGGGCAGTTATGCCTCTTAGCTCCTTTCAGATCACATGCCCCACAGGATGTAGCTAATACTGTGCCGTTCTACTTTGTTTCTTATATATTATCTCTTTCAAGTTTCATAATAACTCCCAAATAAGAAACCAATACTTGAAAGTGATAAACGATTTATCCAAAGACACAGATAATTAGAGCCAATAATGAACTGATATGGGGAATATGGTCTTAATTATTGTGTAGGCTCTGCATATTTTGAACTGTAAGGAAAAAGGAGTGCATGTGTGTGTGAGAGAGAGAGAGAGAGAGAGAGTGTGTGTGTGTGTGTGTGTGTGTGTGTGTTGAGAAAGAGCACAAACTAAAGGAAAAATAGATGGGAAGAACAGCGGAGGCTCACCTATCTCAGCAATGGTGAGAGTTGGCCTCACACTGGGCTGAGTTATCAAATGGCTTCACAATATATCAGAACCAATAGCATAGTGAATCCACAGAGTACCCTTCAGTATTGTTAAGGACACTCCATATGTCATGCCTTTGGTTAGATACAAAGAAGAATTTCCTATTGAAAACGTAATTGTATATCCAAATGTACTCCTGGTCATCTCTAAAGATTCTAAGAGACTAAATTTAAAGTATGATCTTCCCTGAAAGAGAAGCAATGGATCAGAAGGCCTCTCAAAACAATTTAAGCAGGTGGAGAGGCCAGAGGGCTGTTTCTTCTTTATTTATTCATCAGTATTATGGACTTCATAATATTAGGGTGGGCTGTCATGTTAATAACTTAAAATTACTAGTTTAAGCTAGTAACAAACAATGCCAAAATCTCAGAGGTCTACAATGACAAAGATTTGTTTCTTGCTTGTGCTGTGTGTCCACCATGGTCAGCTAGGGACTTTGCTCAGCATTATCTTCCTCCAGGATTCAGACTGATGGAACAGCCACTCTCTGGGAGGTTGCTGGTCCCATGGCAGAAGAAAAGAGAGTTGGGTAAGGTCTTCTTCCAGCAATTGATTTTTCTGGCCCAGAGGTGATACCCTTTACAACTGATTGGCCAAAGCACATTGTATAGCCCAGTACAACCACAAGTGGGCCAAGAGATACAGTCCTACCATGTGCCCAGGAGGCAGAAAGCCAGGAATATTTGTATACAGCCCTAATGACTGCTCTGCTGCTTACATGTGTCAGCCTCTCAGTGAAGTCCAGGTGTAGTTTCTCTTCTTCCTGTCCGTACATTCAGATTGAAGACTCAGATACATACACTGGCAATTTCACTAGCATTTCATAAGGTCTCGAAAAAGAATGCACACATACCTAAGGGGAACTCGAACTTATTCTTAAAGAGTCCCAAGATGCCTTGTGGAGGAAATCATACTTATGATGCAACCTAAAGTGTGAATAGGCTCTAACTAGGCAAAGAAGGTTGGTGTGTCTCTCACCACCTTATTTAACATAGTACTGAAAGTCCTAGCCACAACAATCAGACAAGAAAAAGAAATAAAAGGCTTCCAAATCAGCAAGAAAGAAGTCAAACTTTCACTATTTGCAGATGACATATACTCTATATGGAAAACTCAAAAGACTCCACCAAAAAAATTACTAAAACTGATACACAAATTCAGCAGAATTGCAGGATACAAAGTCAATGTACAGAAATCTGTTGTATTTCTATACACAGTAATGAAGCAGCAGAAAGGGAAACCAAGGAATCAATCCCATTTACAATTGTACCAAAAACCATAAGTTATCTAGGAATAAACATAACTAAAGAGGTAAAAGATCTGTACTCTGAAAACTATAAAACTGATAAAAATTGAAGATGACACAAAGAAAGGGATAAACATTCCATGCTCATGGATTGGAAGAACAAATATTGTTAAAATGTCTATACTACTCAAAGCAATCTACACATTTAATGCAATCCCTGTCAAAATACCACCAGCATTTTTCACAGAGCTGGAACAAACAATCCTAAAATTTGTATGGAGTCACAAAAGACCCCAAATAGCCAAAGCAATCTTGAAAAAGAAAAGCAAATCTGGAGGTATCACAATTCTGGACTTCAAGTTCTATTACAAAGCTATAGTGATCAATGGAACAGAATAGAAAAGCCAGAAATGAACCCACAACTATATGGTCAACTAATCTTCAACAAAGCAGAAAAGAAAATCTAATGGAAAAAAGACAGTCTCTTCAAAAGGGTGTTGGGAAAACTGGAGAGCAACATGTAAAAGAATGAAATGAGACCACTTACTTACACCATACACAAAACTAAATTCAAAATGGATAGAAGACCTAAATGTGAGACAGAAAACCATCAAAATCCTAGAGGAGAACACAGGCGGTAACCTCTTTGCCTCTGCCGTAAGAACTTCTTTCTAGATATGTCTCCTGAGGCGAGGGAAATAAAAGCAAAAATAAACTATTGAGACTACCTCAAAATAAAAACCCTCTGTACAGTGAAGGAAACAATCAACAAAACTAAAAGGGAGACTAGGGAATGGGAGAAGATATTTGCAAATGACATTTCTGATAAAGGGTTAGTATCCAAAATATATAAAGAACTTATAAAACTCAACACCCAAAAACAAATAATCCAGTTAAAAAATGGGCAAAAGACATGAAGATACTTTCCAAAGAAGACATACAGATGGACAACAGATACCTGAAAAATGCTCAACATCACTCATCATCAGGGAAATACAAATCAAAACTACAGTGAGATACCACCTCACACCAGTCAGAATGGCTAAAATTAACAAGTCAGGAAATGACAGATGTTGGCAGGGTTGCGGAGAAAGGGGAACCCTCCTACACTGTTGGTGGGAATGCAAACGGGTGCAGCCACTCTGGAAAACAGGATGGAGGTTCCCCAAAAAGTTAAAAATAGAACCACCCTATGACCCAGCAATTGCACTACTAGGTATTTACCCAAAGGATGCAAAAATACTGTTTTGAAGGGGCACATGCACCCCAATGTTCATAACAGCAGTATCTGTAATAGCCAGGCAAATTATGGAAAGAGCCCAAATGTCCATCAACTGATGGAGATATATATATATATTATTCAGCCATAAAAAATGAAATCTTGCCATTTGCAACGACATGGATAGAGCTAGAAAGTATTATGCTAAGTGAAATAAGTCATTCAGAGAATGACAAATACCATATGATTTTACTCATATGTGCAATTTAAGAAACAAAACAAATGAACATAGGGTGAAGAAAGAACAGAGGCAAACCAAGAAACAGGCTCTTAATTATAGAGAACAAACAGGGTTATTGGAGAGGAGGTGGGTGGGGGGTGGGTTAAATAGGGCACTTGTGATGAGCACTGGATGTTGTATGTAGGTGATGAATCACTAAATTCTACACCTGAAACTAATATTACACTGTATTTAAATAAACTGGACTTTATTTATTTATTTATTTATTTACGTACTTACTTTTAGAGAGACAGAGACAGAGGGGGGTGGGGAGGAGCAGAGGGAGAGAGAATCTTAAGCTGGGGGCTTGATCTCACAATCCTGAGATCATGACCTAAGCTGAAATCAAGAGTCAAATGCTCAACCAACTGAGCCACCCAGGCACCTCTGAATAACTGGAATTTATATAAAAATTTGGAGAAAGAAAAAAAAAGAGCCTATAGAAAAAAATAAGGTTGGTGTGTGGTACTCCTGAAAAGGGAACAGCATATGCAAATGCCAAACATTGGGCTCCTAAAAGGGTCATTTAAGAATGTAATTAACTTGACTTTTGTCCTAATTGATTATGTGTTACTTATAATATTCTAAATATGTGTTCAACTATGCTTTTAATTTGCTTTTATAATGATGACTCTTATGAAAGGAAAAGCAAATAATTTGTAATTGTGTTTCATTCTGTAGACTCATCTAAGCAAGTTCAATCTAGAAGGGGAAGGGAGAGGGGGAAAGGAAAAGCGGGGAAAGAGAAGGAGCCCAGGGCTGCTTGGGTGGCTCAGTCGGTTAAGCATCTGCCTTTGACTCAGGTCATAATCCCAGAGACCTGGGATCAAGTCCTGTACTGGGCTCCTTGCTCAGCGGGGAGCCTACTTCTCCCTCTGCCCGCTGCTTCCCCTGCTTGTGCTCTCTCACTCTCTCTGACAAATAAATAAATAAAATCTTTAAAAAAGAAAGAGAGCCCATTATTTGAAGATATGCCAAGTGTCACATGAAGCTGTAAAGTCCACCAAGTCTTGCTGGTGGAATGGGTAATGTTTTATTCACTGATTCTTACTTTGCAGTGGCAGCTTTATCACCTTCTTTTCTCCTGTGATACACATTTTGCTTGAAAACCATTGGCCTACTGGCTGAATTCAGAAGGCCAAATACTTCCCCGGGCTGATCCTTTGACCTGGGCTGACATTGAAGTAGATGAAGTGGTTTTCTTCTGTAACAATAATACAGCAGGAGCTGTCACTTACTGAATACTTATTAAATATTAGAGATGGTAAATATCAGAGATGCACTGTAGTTTATGTGCTTTAATATTCTGATGTTTAATAACCACCTGGTCAGGAAATTATTCATTATGGTAATAAATCTATAAGGTGAGTATTGTTTTTGTAGGGGTCCCCCCTCTTTTTTTTCTTTTTTTTTTTTTTACCAATAAATAAACTGAGATTCAGAGATGGGAGAAATTGTCAAGGTCATAAGTTGAGATAATTTTTTTCCCTATCTTTCAGTAGATTTGAGCACCTCAAATGTTAAGATGAGCATTATAGTAATGAGACTAGTATGAGACATGAAATATGGGTCAGGCATCAGTGTTCATTTTCTTGGATGATATATCTTCTACCTGGAATAATGCCTAATGTTGGGAAATAAATGGAATAGTCTCTCGAATCACTGTTTTGGATTCCTTTTGATTTTTACCCTCAAGTTTTGCATATCCCATGGTATCAGCCACATCCAAATGGAAGAACTTAGCTCCCAGTAATTTCTAACACTCTAGTGGAAGAATTAGGAAGACATGCCCTTACTACCCTATTCCCTGAAACTAAATTTTTGGAGGGAGTTCAGGCATAAAACCGTCTAATTTATTAATCTTTTAAAATGTGGAGGATAATGACATTCCTTTCATCTCAGATCTCTTCTGCTGAGAATGTGCTATTGTATTTATTACTAAATACATTTATTTAACAAACACCGGTTTGGTTTATAGAGTAGTTAGGGTCTTCCTATTGAAATATATTTTCTTAAAAAAAAAAAACTAAACTTATCCCTTAATTTTCTATCTGCCTAAGTCATTGTGAATTTCCTCCCACAGATTTCGTTTTATTTATTTATTTTTTTAAAGATTTTTATTTATTTATTTGACATAGAGAGAGACCAAGTGAGCACAAGCAGGGGGAGTGGCAGGTAGAGGCAGAGGGAGAAGCAGGCTCCCCACAGAGAAGGGGGACCCCGATGTGGGACTCGATCCCAAGACCCCGGGTTCATGACCTGAGCCGAAGGCAGTTGCTTAACCAACTGAGCCACCCAGGCGCCCCCACAGATTTCATTTTAGTTGAAAAGCAGAAAGAAGCCTTGGGGCCTGAGGGTTAAATCTTCTCTCCTTTGCTCCTGCTCAGTCATTTTATAATCAGGGAGAAGTCAGGAGTAGGTGGTAAGAGTTGGCATTTGTAGTAACCTAATGACAAAGGAAGGAAGGAAGGAAGGAAGGAAAGATGGAGGGAGGGAGACAGGCAGGAAGAAGGGAGGGAAGAAGGAAGGAGAAAAGAAAAGAAGGAAAAAGAAAATTCAATTCTAATTGAAAAACAATGAGTCAAAAAGACTGAAGATTAGAAAACTTAACAGGAAAAAACTGGTTAAAAGAAAGAGTAGAAAAGATGACCAGTCTTTCCATTCTATATTCTGAAAGAAACATTCAGAGACTCTGAGGCACTCAAGATGTTGGTCCTTGATGTTGAAGAAAAATGGAGGCCGAACTAATGAGTGACCAAGGCTGGGCTACTCATCCATTTCATCTTCCCACACCTTTCACAGTCTGACCTTGAGAAACTGTACCCTAAGTCACATATTCTCTTCTTAAGTATATTTTTATGCTACCTTTTTCTCCAGAAATGAACTTTTAGTCCTTGAGCCTCTAGACACCAATACACTCCGTTATACTTAGTCATTTTCACATATCTCTTCCCCATCCAGTCATGGGTCCTGATCTCTCAAAGTTTATTAATACTTGGTGCTTTGAAGAAGACACATTAGTTACCAGGTTTTCTGAGACTGAGTTGGAAGGTGTCAGGGAGCAGAAGATAATTGTCATGTATAGATGACCTTTATCCTTCCTAATTTTTTCTCATCTGTTGTAGAGGAACCCTTTCTGAATCTTAGCCCTTGCTATGTTGCTATAATTCTTCACCGAAAAATCATTTCTCTTAATTTCCATCAGAACATGTCTTTCCCAGCTTCTTCAAACTCATCTTCAAATCTTCAGATCTTCCTTCCAGTAGCCTTTTGTGGCCAAGCTCATCTCTTCCCAAAATATTTCCTACTTCTACAGACCCTCTCCCCATCATATTTCGTGGTTTCACTTGCTGTGCTCCTGTCACCCTTTATACTTACCTTCTGTAGCCTTCACCACACTCTGTTGTACTTAGTTGTTTTCATGTCTCTCTCCCCTGTTCAGTCATGGGCCCTGTTTGTCTTGGCATCCCCAGGACCCAGCACAATGACTGGCACACAGTAGGTGCTTGAGAAAAACTAGTTGAGTGAGTACATGATCATAGATAGATTGGATTTTGTCATTCAACAAACATTTATTGAGCATCTCAATAGTATATTATATGGCCCACCTTAGGTACTGTCAACCTTCAGGTAATCTAAATACTTTTTTTGTAAATATCTAATGACTTTCCAAATATTTATATTATAAATTTGTTGAAGATTTTTTTCTTCTGTTTCTATTAAGTCTTGAGATAGTGTTTTATACTATCTAGATACAGTAAAACTAGTTGAGTATGGTCTTGTGCAGAAGACGGAGACAGAGGTGAAGTTTCATTTGACCTTAGTCTCAAAGTCAGAAAGGACCCCAAATTTGGACTTCATTATTATCTCCAAGCAGGGCTATGCCTACATTAGAGATACACTGAAATAATTGAAAGAGGGGACATTCATCATCCAGCTGTAAGCCTTTTACCCTTTCTTGTCTCCTACTGCTTCTGGTGTGTATACTGCTAGTTTTGTGACACTCATTTTAGTATTTCTTCATAGGGTCTCTCTCAAGAGAGACCTACACTACTTAATCTGGAGGTTACTCTCTTTTTTGTAAACCGTTGTGATGAGTTCCAGTGTGAGAATGAGTTTGATATGTTCTTTTCTCTTTCAAAATAGAAGTGACATGAGGGCAACCAACTTTTCCCTTTGTTTCAGCCATACTCTCTCTTTATCTAGTATCCAGGTCTGGCAGTTTATAGTTCCCCAATATTGTTATGTCCCTGCTACCTAAAAGAAGGTGAGAATAAGGTCATGGATGAGGTAGGTGTCAGAAAAGAAAGAAGTAAAATGTCAGAGACTGAGGAATGGGAGGGCAACACTGGTTCAGTGGTCAGTAAGAGCCATTCAGTCTTGGTACAGGACTCTGCCTTCATACATAGGAAGTAACTCAGAATTCACCTTGTGTCATTATTCTTATTCAACAAAGGAAGGCACAGAGCCTGCATATAGCAGAGCTGGGACTGAATCGATCTCTCGTTTAAAGCCTTCCGCTCTGTTGGCTCCTGCCCTCTAGAGCGAACATGCACCTTCATCTCTGCTGCACCTTGGGCAGTAGAAACTTGAATCAGTGATTTTTATGGCCCTTCTCTGAGCTCCAGGCCTGTATATTCAACCATCTCCTAGATAGATTCCTCTGGAATGCCCAAATATATTCTCTTCCCCTTGTGCTTGGTCTATTTCCAGGGTTTTCTGTCTTAGTGACAGGCATCCTGGTCTTTACAACTGAGCAAGCAGGAAACTCCAGGACCCTCCTCTCAAAGCTTCCCTTACTGAGTCTATGGAATCTATCATCAGATCCTGTTGATTTACCTCCCCAAATCTGACCACACCTTGTCTACCATCATCACCTGTCCAAGCTCCCCATGCAGCCTATCACCATGGCAACATTACCTCCTCGTGAGCCAGCCTGCATCCACTTGGGCCTTCTCTCAATCTGCTGTACACACTCTTGACACAGTTCCTGATTCACAGTAGATGGTGATGGAATAAATGGACAAACCATTTATTTATGGTTAAAGCAGACTTTGTTCTAGATATTTACACTCTAAGAAGATCTCTGTTGTTTCAGAACAGTTAAGAAGTCAAATTAAAATAAATGCCTAGAGGGAATATAGTCTATGATCTTGCAACAGGGTTGTATGGTGACAGATGGTATCTGCACTTGTGGGGAGCATAGCAGGATGTATAGATTTGTCACATCACTATGTTGTATGCCTGAAAGCAATATAGCATTGTGTCGGCTGTATTTCAATAATAATAAATAAATAAACCCTGTCTAGATATGTCGACAATGGCAACTAAATTAAATACAGTATTATTAATTAAAGTCAGTGAACTCATTTTGTACCTGCTGTAGAAAATGCCAGTGATTCTACATATGCCAAGCCTGGTTCACACCTTCCTTGTCCACGTGTCTAGAAAACTTCATGTGTTAGAGAGCTCCATCGTTTTTTCACCAATCAATCCAAAATTAACTGCCCCAAGCTTTGCAAAGAGCCAGCTTCACTTCTTCTTTTGAAATTACTCATATTATAGAAAGCACATATCAATGCATGGAGAATTTATATTTGCCTGAGAGGTCTGAGAGGTATTTAATTTGACTGTTTCAAGTCATGTGGAATTTTTGTTTTTATTCTATTTCATTATAAAATAATTGGTTAATTAAATTTTCAGTTGGACTGGGAAGTAGTGCACAGACGTGAAAATTCCTCTTCCGTTGTTCACTTTCTTTGCCCTTTGCCTTGCTTTAAGTGGAGCACCTGAATGGTTGCATTAATGCGTGCTGAGAGCATGCTTTGCACTATGTGTTTATTTGAACTAAAGCATATTTTAAATGGGGTAAAACTAGAGCTAAAGAAACGAAAAGCCTTAATATCCATTCAAAAACCAAGCCCTGCTAGCCCAAAGGAACTGATTATCCTGATTTCTTCAACGTCCATTATGATCACAATCTCCTTACTGACCTCGGTCTATGTGCCCTCCTCCCAACCTCACAGAAGTACTCAGATCATCAGGATGCCATTGTTAACATCATGGCCTCCCTGGGGCCCGAAGCCTTGTAAGCCAGCACCCAGGAAACCCAGTGGGCTATGCCTTCTCTTTGGTAGCCACCTCGGCTTCTGGGTGGCAGTTCTTCCTCTGCCTACTAGTGAGCCCCTGGCACACACTAAGCCTCGGATACCAGATGGGATTGTTTCCCTGTCCTGACCATCCAGGAGCCCCAAAAACAAAAGGCTCAGAGTTGTGGTCATGTTTTCCAATTTAAAATCAGTTGAACAAACGCTCCTGAAGAAAACCAAGAAATGGCAGAATTTCCCATGCCCACCCTAGGTAGGACGTGTGCTCATGGAACATTGTAAACCAGATTTCTCTCTCCGGCAATGATCTAAAGATTCACCTGGGCAAATTAGGAGTTCCTCCTCATCCTTTGTCTGATCGCAGTTTTTGCATGTTGTGCCTGAGAAGTAGTACTCTCTTTCTGCTTCCTTTATTCAGGTGCTAAGTACCTTTCCCTTACAAGGTAGAGCTTTTCCTTTTCTGCTCCTAATTAGCCTCTTGAACTTTTACTTGCTCTACCTTCTTGTCATAGTGTTATGTGCCTATTTCATAATCTTATTTGAGAATATCTCGTGTCATTGTCTGCTTTGTATTTCTATTGTGTACCCACAGTTCCGTAAATTAAATATGAG
This sequence comes from Zalophus californianus, assembly GCF_009762305.2. Classification (NCBI taxonomy): domain Eukaryota; kingdom Metazoa; phylum Chordata; class Mammalia; order Carnivora; family Otariidae; genus Zalophus; species Zalophus californianus. The sequence goes on from NC_045598.1 coordinate 131,614,198, forward strand.
TGCATGGTTATGGCCAGGAAAATCAATCTTTAAACGAATTAATATTTCAATGCCAGTTGTAGAGCTATTTCCCCATTTAATGTGTGCCTTGGCTTAGAAATGGAAAACAATGAATGTATCCTTTTAGAAAAACTTAAATCAAAATGCAGACAAAGAAAGGAAGCCAAATATGCCATAAGATTCTGAAACTGAATGTCAGAGGAGAGCTAATGCCATAATTTGTGGAGTCCAGATCTTTTAAGACAAACAGAGGCACCCTTATTTGATTTCTTTCCTGGCCATTTCATTTCCATGGTATGGAAAGTAAAATGTGGATCACCGTACCTACCGCTGGTTGCCAAAAAATATATAGGTTGTCAAGTTAAATTTGAATTTCAGGTAAATAACAATTTTTGGTGTATGTCCCAAATATTTTGTGAGACATATTTACACTACAAAAATATTTGTTGAGCATGTGAAATTCAAATTTAACTGGTGTCCTATATTTCTGTTTTTTTGCTCAATCAGGTATCCCTACCACATAAGGCAGTTGTGAGAAATAAAAGCAATTTCTCGAGATAATATAAATGAAAGAATCTAGCATAGTAGCCAACACACAGTAAGTGTATGACTTTCCCTTTCCATTATGAGGAAGTCATAGGTTATCATTCTGACAAAAATTCTTTATTATTCAGAGAAATGGTTTGGGTTTGAGAACTTGAGTTGTTGCTTTTCTTTTCTCTTTTTTTAACCCTAGAGATTTCAGTTATTTCCCCTAAATTGTTTAAGATTTAGTTCTCTTAACACCTCTAGAAAATTAGTCACTCTTCTCCATTGAAGGAAACCATGTTTTAGAAAAGAAAATTGCACTTTTAGTCACATCATTGCCCCCCCACAGATTATTCCAAAATTAAAATTTAGGCAAGAAGTATTAAATACTTCAAAATTTTCACTTCTTCATTGTATCTCAGAGCAGGGTGTTTATACGAATAAAATGTATTTTATCTTCTTTCTCTAATGAAGAATATTTCTATTGTCTCTGGAATAGTTCTAGTTACTGAGCCAGCAAATTGATTACTAGCAATTTTAGACAAGAACAGGGGATCCAGCAATGGGCCAACAAAAGTCAAGTTCAGTCCAGTAAATTTTGAAAACTGAACCAACAGAGAAGTGGGCTTTCTGTACAGCTGGTAGGAATATTATAAGCTTTCTGGAAGGCAGATTGGCAATATGTATAAAAATCATAGTTATGCATCCTGCTGAAATGAACTGGCTCTCTAGAGGACAAAGGGAATAAGAAGCATGCTTCAGTTCTCATTGTTTGTTTACTTGACCTCCAAATCCATCCCTCATCCTTCTGCCCAGACTGTCAACTCCTTGGGAGCAAAAATTATTTTCTCTCTCTTTTCTGTTTATTGTACTCATAGTAACTTACACATAATAAGCAGTTAATAGTTATTTGTGAACTGAGCTAATTTTGAATGAACAGGATATAATTGGTTATCCTCAATTAATTTTGGGGGAAACATCTAAAAGAACTAATCTTACCCAGTAATTCTCAGAATTCATGCCAAGGAAAAAAGTTTTTATAGTTAGAGAGCTATATGTCCAAGGATGTTTATCACAGCATTATTATAGTAGTGCAAATTGAAAACAACTTAAAAATGGGCTATGAACTATATTATGTCTCCCACCCCAAATTCATATGCTGAAGTCCTAACTCCCCATGTGATGGTATTTGGAAGTAGAACACTTGGGAGATAATTAGGTTTGGATGAGGTCATGAAGCTGGGCCCTCATGGTGATATTAGTGACCTTTAAGAAGAAACACCGAAGTTTTTTCTCCATTTCCCTCTTTCTGACATGAGGATACAGTGAGAAGGTGCCTATTTACAAGGCAGGAGGAGAGTCCTCACCAGAACCCTACCATGCTGGCACCCTAATCTCAAACTTCCAGCCTCCAGAACTGTGAGAAAATAAATTTGTTGTTTAAGCCACACAGTCTGTCGTATTTTATTGTGGAAGCCCAAGCAAATTGAGACAATGTCCAAGAATAGGATATTGGTTAAATTAATGATGGTAAATCCATATGTAGATTATTGTGTAGTCATAATCATTCTTTAAAAAACTTATGGCATAGGAAATTTTTTATTATATTTAAGTGAAAAAGCAGACTACAAACAGTATTACATGTGGTGCTGTTTTTATAAAAACTAATACACATATATGCATACACAACATATACAAATTTTTGAAAAAATGCAAGGTAATAACACTAAAATGTGAATAAATAATTGTCTCTGAGTAATTGAATTGCAGATTATTTTTCTGTAAATTTTCTTTGTGTTTTACCATATTTTACAAGTTTGGGGTTGTAAATATATTTTACTTTTGTAATCAGAAAAATAAGCTAGGAGGTTTTCTTTAGTTAATGAACTGATACCCATCCTGGAGAGTGACATTGAAAACAAAGAGGCAGTCTGGGAGATACTTTCTCAGACCTGGGTGGGGGTCTTTCCCCATGATGGTTGACAGCTCTCAGGTGAAGCCAGCAGCCTCTTAATGTACTACGCAACACGAACCCCACCTAATAGAAATACTCTCTCTTTTCCTCTCTTTCTGTTTTTTATCTCGTCAGTATTCATTGCCAATATTCCTGATATTTATGTTCATTGGATGAAAAGACTACTAAGCTAAAAAGGAACCAGGAAATCTTTAACAAGTAAGGAAAGAAAGATTTTTCTTTTTTTAATGAGCTAAAGAGACCTTTAGAAATTGAAATAAAATGAAGAAAAATGTTTCAAACAGAAACTAGTTGTTTCAAAGGTAAGACTTGGCTTCTCTACACATCCCCTTGGACCTATTTTAAATCCCCAGTGCACTCACCCATTTACTTAATCTGTGCACAATTTGGAAATTTTTCTAAGCTATCAGATATTTTAGCAGTCACACTGCAAACTCAGTAAAAGGGGTATGTGCCTTATCTTCCTTTGGCTATTACAGTAAGCTCATTAACCAAGACTTCTGCTCCCCTTCTGTGGCTTCTTTTTGTCATACAGCTCGTTATAATAGTACATCTATGTAACCGTGTTCACTGTTAGGAAATGGAAGCATTTTTATAGCTTAGATTCAAAAGCCAGGTAAAGCTGCTGGTCTGTTCATTTACTAGGTGACCTCCAACCCTTAGCATAGCTATGAGGTCCTTATATCCTGGCATCTTGTTTGAAATATTGGCAAAATCTCTACCTAGTTAGCAGGTCATTCTCGAAACCTTCTGTAGGGTAGTAACCCTTGCTCTCTTGCATCGTCACAGCTGTGTGTGGTGACCAGAGCCTGGAGGAGTGCCTGAATTACACAGACTATGTGTAATGACTGGTGGCCATGCATTCATAACAGACTGTCACAAGGAAGAACAGACAAGAGATCATAAACTGTGACTGAAGAATATACAATAGAACGTTGAAGATGGGTTAGGACATGATCTAAGGAGGGAAGAAACATGATTCTTTAGGTAGCTATTTTAAAGCATAACTTAATGGAGTGCACATAAATAATAACCTTAGCAATACTCTTTACACGTTTTTAGACTTCATTTAAATACCAAGATTATTTATCCCAAAAATGCAAAGAAAACTAAATAATTGGGGAAGCATGAAAACCAGTTCAAAACTGCAGAAAATGGGACATGGTCTCTTTCTTGGGGAAGTTATGCTTATCCCTCCACCAAACTGCACTGCAGTTGAGAAACGATGCAAAAGAACAGACATCAACTCTTCTCTTCCAATTCCACAGCTTCCAGAAACGTCCCCAGCATACCCTGTTCTCAAGTTGACTGTGTTCTTCCGACATTTCTGCTCACTTTTTAAATCGGGAGGGAGGAAGTAAACATTAATTCCAGGTATTGTCGACTAAATACATGGGTAAAAATCTGTGTGATTTATAATGCTTTCATTTAGCCTGGTAGTGTGATCCTCAGTTATTCTTCATAGAGAAGCTGATCAAGAAGTGTCATAAATGGCATTGTTCCCTGTTCTTGTTAATACTGATTTCCGGTCTTGTTTCCGTGGTTTGATTCCCTGCTGTTCTATTAATGTACTGTGTTTAAGAGCTAGATGAATGGATAGTCATTCAAGATTAGTTTAGAGAAAGACAGACATCTGATTGAACAGACCCTTAATGAACCCCTGCATATATTGCATTTCAAGCACTATATTCTTCTGGAATACAAGATGTGCAACAGCCCTTAAGTCTGCAGTCTGGTGGGACCAGCAAAGGTAGACAAATATCCATGATATAATGTATAATGAGATCCATGCTGTAATTGGAGGTATAAAAGAGCACTGTGGGAAAATTAATTATATATTCGTTAATATCTTAGTTAATAATTAATTAATTTTTTTTTACCTGCGAGGTAAAGGAGCAGGGGAGGGAAAGTAATGCAAAAGAAGTTATAGAAAATAAATAACATTTAAGCAGGACCTGAAAGTATCATGAGTTTGCCAGATAAAGTGTGCAACAAAGGCATTTCAGGAAGAAGAGCAAACTGTCTATTTATACCTGATGTGACTCTTCAAAGAATTTGAGGTGAATACCATTCCATCTGCCCGTTTTCTATTTTTAATTTGCAAACATTTCTTTGGGCTTCAGCTCCAGGACTCTAAACATAGAGGAACCCAACGGTTAAAAAAATGACTCTTAATTGCACACGGATAGGGAGAACATTATCCTGACCAGCCATGGATACTCTATGTGTTTCCTTCCACTGACAAAGATAAATGTGCAGTGAATTACCACTCATCGGAGTCTCACGTGACATCAGGATACTCTGGGAACACTCCCTTCCCTGATCAAATTTCTCAAGAAGAAATATTTTCATGAATTACAAAATGTTTAATAACTCCATGTCTTAGGAAAGTATGGATCTTAATAAAGGGCAAAGCATAAATTTTAATATGGTCAGTTCAGTAACAAATAGGAGAGAATTTTGCTGCTAGTTCTGGTGACTTCTCCTGATGTTTTTGATGTTATTTAATCGGGAGCTCCTCTTTAGTGCCCTTGTCATCATCCCATGTAAGAGAAGCCCCCAGTTCTGTCTGCTCCCAAGAAAGACCCTATGCTATACATTAGTAGCAGAACTTTCAGGTTCGCTAGGCAGTGGGGAAGAGTTTAGCTTATTTAGGACTGGCTAGACCCCAAAATACATTCATGCGTTTGCTTTTGACACATCTTTCCTTCAGACTGCCCTTAATTTTAAGCAGCCAACCACCATTCCAAACTTACTGCAATACATTTTAAATTGGACATCTACAATAGCCTTTCATGAAATCTGGATTGATTTGTATTAATTTCAAGTGAAATGCCAATTGAATGCTAAAGCCATATTAAGAAAGAATGGAGTATATAATGCTCAGCTTAATGATTGATTAAGTTTTACCTGCTCTGATTGGCCTTTTTTTTGATCCAGCGAAGTCTTACTGAGTGTATAAGAAGGCAGTAACTCATGAACTAATTCGTATGTCCTGGTTTCTTCTCAATTAGTATCACTTTTTCAGTGTTTCCTTCCCAATGAACAGTAAAATTTGAAGAAAAACAAGCAATTAGCACTATTTTAGATATATTTACTTTCAATACTGAACCTCCAAAAATAAAATAGCAGCGTTAAATCATCTATGTAAAATACAGTATGTGTAGAGAGAAAGAACATATCATACCTTCTTTAAACATCAGAATCATAGGGTTATATTCAAGGTTGAATTTCTAAAGACCAGCCAACTTAGGCAATTTCTTAAAATCTTATTATCAAGAAACTCTTCAGATAACTCTCCCCAAAAACAAACCACTTTAGACTCTAAATGATTGGGAAATTTCATACCAAAAAAAAAAAAAAAAAGATGTTATTTTTACAAAAACAATGATGCCAGATGTAGCTCTTCTGACCAGCCATATCCCCCTGGCCAGGAAGCTCTCTCCCTATCCCTTCCCTTCTGTTGTGTGCCAGCCTAGTTTTCTAGAAAACAGCTGCCAGAAATGAGATAGATTTTTGGTGATTCTGGTGCAATAATCAGAAGCTCATACTATAAAGAATAAGGTTATAAGGATGGATTGGATGGAAGGGTGGATGAGTGGGAAAGGAGAGAGTAAGAAGAAAACATTGAATTGTATGTATATTAGTCTACATTTTTAGAGAATGGAACATTTCACTCACAAGTCATTATACCTATAGATCAATGCTGAACTGTTCACTTAAGAATTAGCATACAGGGACGCCTGGGTGGCTCAGTCATTTAAGTGTCTGCCTTCGGCCCAGGTCATGATCCCAGGGTCCTGGGATCGAGTCCCACATTGAGAGGAAGTCTGCTTCTCCCTCTGCCTGCTGCTCCCCCTGCTTGTGCTCTCTCTCTCTCGCTCTCTCTGACAAATAAATAAATAAAATTTAAAAAAAAAAAGGATTGGGACACCTGGGTGGCTCAGTCGTTAAGCGTCTGCCTTTGGTTCAGGTCATTTTCCCAGGACCCTGGGATCAAGCTCCTCATTGGGCTCCCCGCTGGGAGCCTGCTTCTCCCTCTGCCTGCCAACCCCCTGCTTGTGCTCACGCTCTCTGTCAAATAAATAAATAAATCTTAAAAAAAAAAAAGAATTAGTATACAGTAAAATGTACTAAAGACAAAAACCTGTATAGAGCAGAATTTAATTTTCTTTTGAATGATTGAGAAGGCGTTTCAGAACCTTGCAATCCTCATTTTGAATATCAGTCATCATTGTATTTTAAACATGTAAGTATCTGCCAAGAGAGTTTGCCCATTAACCAAGTGTTACTATGTTTTTAAAAATACTTCACAAACAAGATGAAGACAGACACTTTGTAAAACTTTACCCGTTTAGGAGCTGATTTGAGCAAGGGCCCTTGCTCCCTTGCTCAAGGATAAATATGGCGATGCAATGCGGCACGTCACAAGTGAGAAACCGTGCTCTGTTTGAGGGTGAACACCTCACTTAACCTTTCTCAGCCTGTTGGCTCTCTGGCAACATGGAATGAAAAGATCGACTCCTTTCAGGACAGCTGTGAGAAAAGAGCTAAGAAGAGGAGAGAAAAGCACATTACCAATCAATATATGTCACCGAACTTCTAATAGAAAGTGTTCTGTGTTTCAACAGATCATTGATTTTAGCAGCTCTGACTCTTTGATGTCCTGCCTGGGAAGTTGGATCCTTGCCGTGGCAACCTTGCCAGGCCAGGGCCACTCTGCCTTCCTAGGAACTGGCCGCCTGAAGACAGTCCCTGCTGAAGTCACATGACATCTGGTAGCGCCTGTGAGTTTAGCTAATTCGTCTTCCCAGAGAGGAAGACGTTTTCACAGTCAGATCTGAGTTCCCTGCTGATTCTTCCCCTTCAGATGCCAAGAGGATGTGTCTGTTGGAAGTCACTGCAACCACGCACATGAAGTTGATTCTATCTGGTACAGGCTGTTTTGTTTGCTTTTCACAGAAGATGTTTTCATTTCTTTTTCTTTTTTTTTTTTTTTTGGCCTTGGGAGTTGCTTCTTGTTCCCACAGTTGTCCATTCAGGGGCGGCTTACTCTCTGTCAGGCTGCAGGTCTTTTGTTGGAAGGTGCTACTCTTTAGCCAGAACCTGTGAACTCTAGAGTTTCTAAACCTGTCAGCTCGAACTCCAGACCTTACAAGTGAACGTGAGGCAGAGTTTGCTTTGTGTTACAAGCTGTGGTCCTCTAGCCGGTCTTCACTCTGACTTGACTCCACTGCTGGGAGGCAGCCTGTTGGCTTTTAGGAAACATTTGGCAACCTCATGCTGGTCACTCTACCCTTTAGACATTTGCATGTTACAAGAAAGTATGGCTAATAGATTTGAGATGCCTCCTAAAGAGCTAGGTTTTTTCCAAAAGGTTTTGGCCACAGGACTGATTAACTAAGGTAGGACTTACAACCTCTTACCAGGCCCATGCGTATAGTCATTGAGATGTTGAAGCTGGCGTTGGTCATTCTGTGGACTCGGGAGAAAGAATAGGTTACAAAAGAGTGACTTAATCTATTGACTGTTTGTCAACCGTGTGTGAGACTAATCTTAAACATAAAGCATCCTATTAAAGATAAGACATGGAAGAGCATTTTATCCCTCTCTCAGTGAGACTGGGCTGATTACCCAACCTAGGTGTGATGTGTGATATCCCCGTCATAAGATCTATCAGCCTGTCTGTCTCCCCAACTAAAAAGTAAGCACTTTGAGAGCAGTAATTGTATCTTTGCCTCTCTTGCACCAGGACTGTGCCTGGTGTGTTGAAGGCACTGAAGAAATAATAGAACAGATAAAGGCATGAAGAAATAAATTAACCTGAAAAAGGGAGAATAGGGAGGGGGGAAATAGAGACAAAGAGATGGTAGAAGGAAGAAAAGAAGTGGGGGAGCTCTGCAAACGCTAAGGCCATGGTTATTTTTGCACAGACAGATGTTCTACCACAAGCTAAAACTTCATTCATTCCCTTTAAGCCATGTGTTCTCATGGAGTATTCCAGGTTTTAACAAAACGCTATCCCTTTATTTCTTTACTTTTCACTTAGAGTACCTTTTTAAAATGCAAGTCAGCTAGACTCAAAAATTTGAGTTTTGGTGTGAGGTAGGGAGTGGGAGCGGGCTGATTGGCATACCCCCTACACCCGCATGTGTGACCAAATGGGCAGCTCCACATAATGGCTGAAAGCAGGGTTGAGAATCTGCTCTACCACTAATAAAAATATGTGCCCTTGGAAAAGTTATCTGAGCCACCATTTCCTCATATGGCTGTTGGAGGACTCAGTGAATTCGTGTATTAAAGCATTCAATACAGTGCCTGGCACCTTGTACACACATTCTACACGTTAGCACTAAAACGTTATCCCTTCCCGGGAAAGTGCTTGTTAGAACAGTGAGGCGGAGGAGCGTGCTGAGCTGGCTACCTCATGCTGTGGCTTCTGATGTAGTGTTTGGTGCCCATGTCTTGAAGGCACCTGTTATGAGTGCTGAATGCACCATAGAAATTGTTTAAGGAGCCGGAGGGGGGAGGGAGGCAGAGTTGTTGGAGGGGAAGCCTGCCTGACATTGAAGTGAACTAAATCTGTGCAAGTGGCTATTTTTGTCAGCCCGACCACAGTGGGTGTGTGATGGGGCGTCTACTTTTGATCCAGCTCTTTTTATAGATGCTGATTTTTCTTAAAGGCGACTGTCCTTTCCCAGGATGCTGAACTGATTTGGAAGACTGCTTATGGAGTATTTAGCATCTACAATCTTGAATAGACAACATTTAGATTAGTAATTAGATACTCCTCTAAGATGTAAAAACAGTCTCATTATCAACCCTAGCATAGAATCAGCATAACGGTGTTTTACCCATCAAGACTGCAGAAACAACATTATCATTTCAAAAACGAGCTTCAGACCCGCAGCATGGGCTCAACCTGTCCAGGCAGCTTTGGTGAAAACCAGAGCCCACATCCGTACACCACAGCAGCCTATCCGCTTTATCCTTTGAACTTCAACCATTTCAAAACATTTCCCCATTATTATGACTCAGACTGGTTCACCAAGAGTCCCCGTGCTTCCCGGGAGCGTGTGTCTATGAAGTCACAAATTGTCTGATATAAAAATAGGATGTCTGTGTCATTTGGTGCTTTTAAAATATTTTTAAAGAATGGTCTGAATATTCCCCACCTGTATTCCTATCCTGAAAAGTTATTTTTAAAGAGTCTGGATGCGACTATGACCATCCCAGCACCTTGACAACAGACTCCATAATGCAGTGCGAGTGCATCCATACGTGCGTGTCTCTGGGAGAAAAGAGCTGAATGAGACTCAGTGCCATTGCCTCTGAGACTTGGGTCCCAAGTGTCCAGACTCAAGGGGTGACCTCTTCAAAGAGGAAATCAGTGTCATTCTGCGGTGGCATGCTCTAGGGGGTTACCTGGCTGCAGGCTGCCCGCAGCATTTCACAGTCACGAGGAAGACTTTCAAAGGTTTCGGATAAAGGTCAGCCATTTTAGAAAAACATGGACTTCTTGCTCCCTTGTACTTTCCTCCCAGAGCCAGGCAGGTGGTCCACGCAAGCTTGTGCTAATGAATTAGGCAGCTTGTACCGTGCAGAGTGCATTTTCATTACTGTGAACAAAGCAGGCTGTGGGGGAAATTTGATAGGTGGCTTCCACTCAAAGGACAAGATGCATTTATCTGAAGGCAATTGAGTGGTTTATAATGGACAGTGGGGCCCTTTCGTCTCCTTGTCACAATCTTCCTGTGAGCATCACCATGATTCATAGTCAAATTACAGTCACTTTCTGCCACCCCAGCTATTTAAATCGCAGACTCCCCAATCTATGATCTTCACAATTTTAAATAGCATCCAGGAGTGCAGTTCCATTTTTAACACAATATTTTGCATTTGCACAAGTAAGGATTGGTCACCAGGAAGTGACTTTTGATTATTTCTTATACTTCGCTATAGATAAGTATTGAGGCTTTTACAAGTACTTTGATTACAAGCAGTTGGAATCACATTTCCCAGCAAGACTTATTATTTTACTTATGAAAGTCATTGTGTATCTTACAAAAAAAATGGCAATATTTCCCATTTCCCACAAGAATCAACCTTGATACTCAGCCTGGGTAAAGGTCTCCCACACATAAAAACGATTAGGTTATAATGTAACGAGGTATTGTCTAGATGAAGGATTCTCAAACTTTGCTATGTATAGAGTCATCCAGGGAAATTGATGGAAATTCAGAGACTGAGGACTTCACCAAGGCTGGCCTTTGTATTCCTTACGGTCCCTGCAGGTGCTGATACACATTAGACTAGATCATTTCATTTCTGTAGTTTATTAAGGAGAGGAACAACTCTAGACTGTCTTCTGGGAGCAGTAATGGCACTGTTGATCTATGAATACACATAGGGTATGCATGCTATGCGTAGTAGTCATTTACTAAACAAATTGCCAATCCCTTAAGCCCCTGGTTTGCTCAGATGCCAACAAGATTGTTCTTAATGGATGCTATTAAGATATATTACAGATATATTTGGGCGCCTGGGTGGCTCAGATGGTTAAGCGTCTGCCTTCGCCTCAGGTCATGGTCCTGGAGTTCTGGGATCGAGTCCTGCATTGGGCTCCCTGCTCCTTGGGAGCCTGCTTCTCCCTCTGCCTCTCTCTCTCTCTGTCTCTCATGAATAAATAAATAAAAATCTTTAAGAAAAAAAGATATATTACAGAAATTGGACAGAGCTAACTCAAGTTCAGATTTCACAGAAATTACAGCTTGCCACTAAATCACACTGCAAGTTGATAGACAAGTTGTTTATTCACTGCTCCTGCTTAGAGAATATATATGCTAGAAAATAATTTCCATGCATCCATGCAGGACCACCATCCTTAATTTACCATTCCAAAATCCCACCAAAGACTGAAAGATTTCCGAAGTTTTGCACCAAAACTTGCTTGACAACAAAATTTGGCTTAAATTGACATGAGGGTATTAATAGCCCTTGCTTATTGTATAATTACACAAATTAGTGTAAACATTGAAATGTTTCACTGTAGAAATATTATTGATTTGGATTCCCCATTGGCCGTGTTATGCTCTGGTCAGTATATACCCCCTCCTCCCTTTCATCATTTAAAATTTTTTTTTTAATTCTGAACTACATTTGGCCCCCAATGTTCAAATATGAGGTTGCAGACCAGAATTATATTATTCCATATTGATGATGGAGAACTGGGGACTTGACTGCTACCTTGACTCAGTCTCAAGAGTTGTTGCTGATAAAATTAAACAAGATAAGATTCATTTGTTGGAACTTGAAATTATTGAAAATGATCAACTCTTCTTATTAAAGAATCATGACAAATGTTAATGCTCATTGTCTAGTGAGCCATGCCTTGTCCTTAAATTCTCTGACAGAATGCCCTGCTTGAAACAAAGAGTTTGTTTGGATTTTAGATCCATCTCCTACCATCTTCTTCAGTCTTCTCCTTTTTCCCAGACTGCAACTGACCATATGTAGGGATGATATGTTTACATTAGCTTAGAGCTTAAGACTAAGATTTGAACTGGAGGTAAATATGATGGTGAAAAATATGCCAAATTAATGATATATCTGGTTAGTTATTTCTGATTAATGTCAGAGATGTCTGTGGGAGGAATCTGCTGCAATAGACTTCAGCTTCAGGGAAACCCAGTATCATTTCAGCTTCAGTAAATGTACTAGCAACTGCTTGGAAGATATGCCCCCTTGAAAGTATTTGTATGTGTATATATATGTATGTATCTAACATTCATTTATATACTTTTATTTAAACTTATATAACTTACCATTAAACAGTTTTACAGTTGTATAATATTTGAAACATAGTTGCCTTTGTTCTTTGGAATTTTTTTGTTGTGGTTATTTGTGCTTATTTATATGATTCAGCATACTAGAAACCATGGTTACTTAAAATATATATATATATTTTTTTTAAGATTTTATTTATTTATTTGACAGAGAGAGAGATAGTGAGAGCAGGAACACAAGCAGGGGGAGTGGGAGAGGGAGAAGCAGGCTCCCCGCAGAGCAGGGAGCCCGATGCGGGGCTCGATCCCAGTAAAAAATATTTTTTCTCAGGATATTTAAGCTATTATTTATGCTTTATGAAAGAATCAAATGACACTTCCAGCTGATTCCTAGCACAAGTTTGGGTTATAACTGAATTTGCAAATAATCTCTCAACTAGAGAAACAACAATGTGCTTGCTTTACAAATAAGGACTATTAATTGTGATTTATAATATCTGGATTTTGCCAACTATATTAAGTAATGAGTGCTCCTTATGGACAAAATCAATTGCCTGTTCTGCTAAAATCTTGGCTGTAATTCAGAGTCACTATGGGACAAGGTTACACCTTCACAGCTTGTAAACATGCCTACTTAGCCAGTGTTCATTAATGCAAATTATGCATTAGTTGAAGGCAAATGTTTTCAGTAACAGTATTTAAAGAGAATTTCTGTGATGTTTTCTGGTAGATAGCCAGATTCAATGTTTAGTTTCAACTATTATAATTGCCAACTTTACAGCAGCATGGAAGGCGTGGTGACCTTAATGTTGAGTCAAAGATCAGGTCCTCTGCAATAGGATGGGAAGATTACTAAATTAACTAATACTGACTAGTAGTTGGATATGGAGATGGGGGTGAAGACTGATGGCAGTTGAGGAGGACTGTTCTGCTTTAGGTCAAAGAACAGAAAATAATGGATTTCCTCTCAGAAGAATGTATAAATCTCAGTACTTGATTGTTACATGGCTATTAGCACTTGTTTTTCAGAATCCTATTTTTGGTGAAATTTTTACAGATATTTAGAAGTGCCTTGTATCAGGTGCTACTAAAAAATTTGAATGAGATGAGGGATTTTCCTGATTTTTTAAAATGGCGGCCCTATACCCACTGCAGACTTGCACCACATATATAGAATAAAGAATTTTCAGACTGTTAATACCCAAAATATATCCCCTTACTCAAGCTGACAACCTCTAAACAAATACAGTCTTCAGAGATTCTTTTAAGAGTTCTCAACTTGAGGGGATCTCTGAGGAATGCGGACAGTTTCTGGATGTATGGAAGCTGTATATTTTCGTGGAAAACTGTCCACAATGTCCATCAACCTCTCAGAGGCTCCATGGCCCCTTAAAAACAGGTAAGAGCCATCATTTTAGAGGAAATAACAACCTACAGTTCCTATACTCACAAGTGTGTATCTTTCTGTTTTTCATTAGAAGTTTGGACCAACTTGTACAACTCAACCCTCTATTCTAATTCTGGGCAGGAAGTCCCCATAGGAGTTGATCGTCACATCATTGCTTGATTGTTCATTCTAACAGAAGTGACTTCTGTGATTGTTTCCTGATGCTTAAAGGGCAGTTGTCTCAGTTGTCCTCGAGGGTAGCACTTGGCATCTCCAAGTCTGTTTCCTCCTTTCTCGGCTCAGTTTCCTTCTCCATTTCAGAGCCAGCCCCTGGGCACTGCATACCCAAATACATGCTGGTGGGTATTCACAAGCAGCCCTGTATGCCCTCCACCAGTCTCTGGGAGAAAAGCAAACCACCCAGCCCACCCCTTGCTGTCCTGCTGGAACTGTACACAACTGGTATATGGTGATTAAAATTAATTGGTTGCTCTGGCATCATTTTGCAACTCAGTACCAGGGCAAAAAAAGTCAAGTGTGAGCGTCCCTGGCTAAAGAATAACATACTGAATTTAAAAACTAAGCTAAAAATAATTTTATCATATTATGTTACATCTATGTTCTTGCCAAACAAAGAGTGGGTTTTTTTTTTTCAATAGAGGCATCTAAGAACATTATGGCATAAGCTGTAGTTTTCATCCTGACATCACATTATAAATAAAAGTAGAGAATGTAACCTTAAAATATTGTTTATGGATAACCATCCCTAACTATACCACTTGTTGGTATTAAAAGATCTATTTTTATAAAAATTTGTGTTCCAAGCATCAGGTGATTGGCCCTGGCTTTAGAACATATGGTGGGATTTAGTGGATAAGTTTATCTCACCGATCTCCTCTATGGTTTCATAGGTATCACCCCATAATCACTCTGCCCTGTTGTACTCTATAATTTCTTTTCTTATAGTCCCATCTTTCAACCCTATGGAAGAAAATCTACCTGCCATCTGCCACCCTCACCACACTGGAATTCATTCAACAAATATTTATTGACTGACCTATTTGTTCCTTGGTTTCACATTAGACACTAGGGACACAAATGTAAATGAAGCACAGATCTTCATCCTCACTTTAAAAGCTAGGGTAAAAAGGGAACTAAACAAATATACAAGAGATTTTAGTACAATGTGAAATTTCTATCATATGGTTAAATACAGACATCAATGGAAACAAATAGGAGGGGCACAAAGGTTTTTAGAGATTAGGGAAGACGTCCCAGTGGAGTAGACTTTTAAATGGTTGAGTAGGAATTAAGCAAAAGTGAGTGGGAAGTGCATTTCAAGCAGAAGGAATGACTTGAGGTGCCAAAAAAAAAAAAAAGATAAATCTGGAAAATTACATATGATTTGGTAGAGCTGAGGCTTTGAGTTCATGAAATAAAGTGCCAGAAGATGAGACTGGAAATATGAGAAGAGAACCAAACAGAAAGGGCTCCCTAAAACTATAAGGAATTTGGACCTTGTCCTGAAGATAAAAAGGGAAAATATAGAAAGGATAAACAGTCATCAGCTCTATCAGTACCTCATAGCTCATCCCTTTATTTTTTTCCTGATTGTTTCATGGGAATTTTATCTCTCCAACTAACCAGAAGAAAAGAACCTCATCAAATTGTGCCTTGTACAGTAGTGTTCACAAAAAGGTATTCAACAAATAAACACTGATTGATTGGTTGGAACAGAACTTCTAGATAACTCTACTTTGAGTCCAACTTAGTGATGTTATGAGTATCCTTTTGTTGTAAATACTCATCTTCTAAAAGTTTTGGACTCTGCCCTTAAAAAAAACTGCCTTGTGAAGTCATGTTTTTCATCTTCTATCTAAATTTGTTAGATATTGATATTCTCTGAGGCTGGATAATATTCAAATGATGGATTAATTTAGATAGAGTTGAAATCAGCCAACTTGTATGATATTTGAAATTGTGCCCAAACAGGTACTATTTTCATTGACACTGACCCAGAAGAGCAAATAGGATATCATTTTCTGAAACAGATTTAGAAGCAGATTTAGGCCTAGGAGATATAAGTAGGGACCTATGTGTTGAATACTCAGGCTCTTGGAGTGCCCCAGATCAAGATTTACCTCCTAATCTAGCTAATAATGCCTCATGTTCTTCAATGAGAAATTTAGACCACTGTCCCCTACCACCAAGTGAATATGGCAGGGAAAGATCCCCTGTGTAAGCTTTAGCACTCCCTCAGACCTAATACCAGTATGCTTATAAAACCCTTCTTAAAGAGCAATTTCTCCTGAAGAAAATATGAGGCCCATGAACCAATGACTGCCAAAAGGAAGGGATAGAGCAGAAGAAAGACTCGTATCAGAAGCACACGCTTGACCCTCACAATGGACTTGGCCAGCCCCTCATTCTCCTTTCAGCGCTTGCATCTGAATTACAGCTGAAGAAAATCCCTCAGCCTATCTTTAAATCCTAAACACCAACCTTAATTCTCTCAAGATCTTCTATTTGTCAGTTCTTCCAACCAAATAAAACATCTTGGAATTTATGTGACTAAGAATCTGTGAATCTAGACAGGTGGCATTTGTAGCAAGAGGAAAATGAATTCTAAATTGTTCAATGGCCTATTGCATCTTGCGTATTACAACTTTATTCTAGATATTTTCATTGACGTCTTCATTCTCTCACTGGTTTTAATCAATGTCTTTTTCTCTTCTCAAGACATGTTCACTTTTCAGATATATTTCCTAACTGTGAGCTGAAATACTGTTGATTACTAAAACAGCAAAAAAAAAAAAAAAAAAAACCCAAAAACAAACAAAAAAAAAACCTTGATAAGTGAGAAGTTTCCTTCTGGTCAAATACAGTCTCAGGGAATAAATCCCCAGGGGATCTAGAGGGAAGGAAATGAATAGAGGTCTTTTGAAAATAGGAAAATTACTACTTAAAATAATCTTGTCAGTAAACTTCCCAATAATGCAATTTGGTATTATTATTAATTTTTTTAAGATTTTATTTATTTAATCATTTGGGAGAGTGAGCAAGAGAGGGAGCATGAGCAGGATGAGGAGCAGAGGGAGAGGGAGAAGCAGATTCCCCGCTGAGCAGGGAGCTGGATGTGGGGCTCGATCCCGAGACCCTGGGATCGTGACCTGAGCTGAAGGCAGATGCTTTACCGACTGAGCCACCCAGGCACACCTTGGTATTATCATTTCTAACATGATGTTTAAAATTCATATGTTTTCTATATCTCCCCAAGAGTTCTGGCTAAAATCTGACATTTCATACATGCTGACTTTGATGACGTTGATTTTCGAGGAAGAAGACCAAATTTAGCACCCACCTTTCCAGACTTTATTTTGCTGCTTCTTAATGAACGCCTGGTTTGTGCGTTACTCTGTGGTTTCTAGAACATACCACGTACCTACCATCATACTTGGGAGCTTTACTGTTGAAAACTGCCTTCTTCCTCTCATTGCCTCCTAGATCCCTGCTCAACCTTTGTTCCTCAGTTAAAAAGTCATCTCTTTCTTAAGCCCCCTGGCAGAATTAGTGACTCTCTTGTCCGTGCTTATGTTAACAGTTGTTCGTACTTTTGCTGCCATGTTTTCCCATCACCTTGTGATTATGGTTTTGATTTAGGCTTCTTAGAGTTTGCCACAGTTTAAAAGTGTGTTTGTTTACCATTGATCCTTGAATCTCATTTCCTCCTTCTGTATTCAGGTTTCCTTTTCTTGATGTACGTTCTCTAATAATTTTTTTTCAAATACAGATCTGTAGCAATAACTCTCACAGTCTCTTTCTGAAAATGTATTTTTCTCTCACAGCTTGAAAAATAGTTTAGCTACGTCTTTGCTTAGGATTCCTAACACCATAAGGGTGGTATAAATTAAGACTTTACACCCATGATTGGTGCAGCCTAGGGATTTTTATTTATCCCAGGAGACACCTCCCACCCTACCCTTCCACATTCCAGAGCTAGGGGCAGAAATAAGCTGGTCTGTTGCCTGTCTGGCTAGCTGATTCCCTGCCTCCCAGCAGCCACAAACATCCAGATGGCCTCTAACTTTCCACACCACAAATAATTCAGCAGTGAACATCCTCGTGTGTGTCCTCTCTGGTACTTGCATAAGAAGAATGTTTCCTCTTCTCCTTTGCATGGAAGGGGCATTTTTTTTTTCCAGGGTTCCGGTTTTTGTAGGGTTCTCTGTCCTGGCTTCTACTCACACCTATTCTTGTGGAGGCGGTCAGGGTCTAGTACATAGCAGATCCTCTAGTCAGCTTGTGACTTTACCAAGCTGATGATAACCTCTTCTTTCAAACTTGGCTCGTAGTTTTAAAAAAAGATGGTTATGGGACGCCTGGGTGGCTCAGTCAGTTAAGCATCTGCCTTTGGCTCGGGTCATGATCCCGGGGCCCTGGGGTCGAGCCCCGCATCAGGCTCCCTGCTCAGCAGGAAGCCTGCTTCTCCCTCTGCCTGCTCTGCCTGCCATTCCCCCTGCTTGTGCTCTCTCTCTGACAAAAAAATAAATAAAATCTTTAAAAAAAATAAAAAATAAATTAAAAAAGATGGTTACATTTTAATAGCATTTATAAATGCTTGCCATTGGAATTGGGGTAGAGACTGTACTAGCTCAGTCCATATGTTCCTGGGGCTGGAAACATGGTATGGGCTATGTGTCCTCTACCATGAGCACCTTTCAGACAGATAACAAATCTTAGTCATACTTTATTTTTAATGAAGTGCAGTATATGTCCATAAATATCTGTGGAATGAATAAATGAGGACATTGGGTACCAGGTGAGACCTAGGGCGGTAGCGGGGAGGGGGACCGTGGGGAGGTTTGTCACTTACAAGTATTCGAATGAAGGTCTCAGTCTGTTCATTTCTAAAACGAAGTCCTTGAATTGCACCTAGACATTCTAGAAGGTCTCTTGTAGCTCTAGCATATTCTGATTCTAAGAAATACGAAGATACTCCCTTATGAGTGTTAGGCATTAAAGTTGCCTGTCTACAAATGTAGCACGATCCTAAGTCGTTACGGCCCAGTGAAAGCACATGACTGCTCTTTTTTATGTCATCCCCTAACTATGACCTATACCTTTTCTAATCTGTGTTGAACATATTTTTTTAAAAAATTACATCTGTTTATCTAGAGGATAAATACCCCAGGGAGGTTTTTGTTCCATCATTCAGATGGAATGCCAATTTCCCTTTAAAAACACACCCTCCATTTCAAAGGGTTGTATTGGATGGCACTTAAAAAGGAACTAAAGCTGGTTAAATTTAGGGTGTTGAACAAATTCCAATCCAAGAATATTCCTTGGCACTGGGCCTATGGCATTTTTTAAATGATTCTAAATTGGATAAATTTTAATTCATTTTAAATTCTTTGCCTTCTGTATTTTTTTTTCTTCTGAGACAAGCAACCAATCACTGGTTTTTATTCTGTCTTTAACACCAGAGCTAAATTATGACATATTGTATACATACTATCACAGTCCCTATCAGTTTTACTTATGATTATACAAATCCAACTATCCTTTAAAACTTATCCATCGCATCTTATGAAATCTTGCCATTTGCAATGACGTGGATGGAAATGGAGGGTGTTATGTTGAGCGAAATAAGTCAATCAGAGAAAGACATGTATCATATCTCACTGATATGAGGAATTCTTAATCTCAGGAAACAAACTGAGGGTTGCTGGAGTGGTGCGGGGTGGGAGGGATGGGGTGGCTGGGTGATAGACATTGGGGAGGGTATGTGCTATGGTGAGCGCTGTGAATTGTGTAAGACTGTTGAATCACAGATCTGTACCTCTGAAACAAATAATACATTGTATGTTTAAAAAAAGAAGAAGAAGAAGAAGAAGATAGCAGGAAGGGAAGAATGAAGGGGGGGAAATCAGGGGGAGATGAACCATGAGAGACTATGGACTCTGAGAAACAAACTGAGGGTTCTAGAGGGGAGGGGATGGGGGGATGGGTTAGCCTGGTGATGGGTATTAAAGAGGGCACGTTCTGCATGGAGCACTGGGTGTTACATGCAAACAATGAATCATGGAACACTACATCAAAAACTAATGATGTAATGTATGGTGATTAACATAACAATAAAAATTTTTTTAAAAAGAGTGTACCCTAAAAATAATACAAGAAAATAATCACACCATAAGTCTTCTTCCCTTACTTAGTATGGCCTTAGAGTTCCTGGTGTAATTTTAGTAAATTTTGAAGCCCCAAATCTTATTTTCCTATACATTTTTTTTCCAATTTTTTTTTTTTTTTGCCCCTACTTTATGTCTCCTGGGAGGCAATGTTAATTTTTTTAAAAACAAAGGAAAGAAAGCAGACCTGTTGTATTTCGCTAAGACTGTAGGAAGCAATTTAAGAATCAGCCATGTCGGATACCGTTTAAAGTCCAGGCAGGGAGACGTCCATGAAGCAGGAAGAGAAGGCCAAGGGCATGACTTTGAACCACACAATAGAAAGCAGAAGCAGGCTGGAGTTCTCTCCTTCTTCTGTGTGTGTGCCTCCATTTCTCAGGTTCCTTAAGAAGGAAACCAGTCTTGCACATTTCCTATAGTTCTCACACCACCTTCCCCAGTAAGAGGACCCAGTGGATTCTTTCATTCCGTCATTCATTCACTAAGAGCTGCCAGTTACTATGCTGTGGGCCAAGAATACGGTGTAGACAAGCTCTGCAAAGTCCCTGTCATCTGTGCTTCTGCTAGAGTTGTGTGTGTGGAAGAGACAGAAGCAGGGAATAAGATTGTAACCCCCTCAATAGGTAAGATAACATCTGTACCCACAAGGACTACAAAAGGAAATTCACCAAGTAACAGCTAGGAAGGAGCTCTGTCGTGGGGCTGAGGGTGGGTAGTGCTTTGCCAAGGTTGGCGGCAAAGGTCATACCTCTGGGAGGATATGACCTTGGAAATGAAATGTGTGTGCTGAGAAGGAGCCACCATGGGAGCTGCTGAGGAAAGAGCAATTCCAGAAAGAAGACAAGCGCCAAGGACCTGAAGCAGGAACAAACTCAGAGTGGTTGAGGTACAGGAAGAGAGCCACTGTGGCTGGAGCCTGATGCACAAGGACAGGAAAGAGTCACAAGGTCAGCCAGTGAGGCCCCTTTGGCCAAGAAAGTGTTTGAATTTTATTCTGTTCGCACTAGTCTTACAGGCAAATCCACTTGATGCTACTAGTCTGTCCTTGCGCCACTGCAGCTCCAGCCAGTGAGTGTATCCACGTATTTGGTCCTGTTTGAAGAGACGGGGAACGCAGGGGAAAAGAAGGCAACTCTTTGCTACCGCAGCTTTCTCTTTTACCTTCTGAATTAAATATGCATCCTGGGCTCCCTTCCTCCTGGCCCATCCCGAGAGATCTGGTGCCTGCCACCAACCTTGAGAAAGAAACCAAGCATATCCTTGGCAAAATTGGAATGAAGTGAGCAAGCTTAAAAACTGCACTAATAAAATAAATGTAAGATAAGGAGTTTCTGTCCTAAAAATACGTCCCATGTTAATTAGGAAGGAGGGAAGGAGAGAGAGAATGAATATGGATGTTCTAGGGCTTCTGTATTCCTAGATGACCAGAGGTTAAGGACCCAGTTCTTCACAGACTGGTTTCACTTCAGACAGCAATCAAAAGTTTGGGAATCCCCAGGGCCACCCTCACTTCTGACCAGCTGGCTACAAACACAGGCATTCCCACTACCCTGTCAGGTTTGATAATTCACCAGAAAGACTCACAGACCTCACTAGAAGCACTGTGCTTATTATTACGATTTTATTATAGCAAAGAGATACAAATTCAAAGAGATACCTAGGGCAAAGTCTGGCAAGATTCCAAACATGAAACTTCTGTCATCAGGAATGCATTACCCAAGTAACACGTTCATTTGTGACCATATGCAGAGAATTGCCAACCCAGACAGCTCACCCAAGCTTCAGTGTCCAAAGCTTCTGTTGGGGTTCCATTAAGTAGACATGACTGATCACATTGGCCAAGAGGCCGAACTCAATCTCCAGCCCCCTACCCTCTCCAGAGGTTGGATTTGATATTGTCTGGCTCAAAGCTTCCAACTTAAAACATGCAGGTCGTCTCTCTGGCATAGCCAGCCCCCATCCTGCCTCTCCTCATTAGCATAAACTATCAGGTGTGGTCTGAGGGGCCCACCATGAATGACATTCATTCATGAATGAATGAAATTCCAGCAGTTTAGAGGCTTTCTCCCAAGAACCAAGGACAAAGCCCACTCAAATTCTTTGTTCTACACTAGAAATCTCAAATCGGATCTGTAATCAATTGCCTATTCTGTGTATCAGTCCTGAGGACAGTTCAGATTGCTTGAGTAAGGAAGAAACAGTGCTCGTGGCTCGAATTTTTTAGCAGACTAGAGCTATGGGATTGAAGGCATCATTACAGAAGTATTGCAGCTTCACGTGGCCATCTCTAGGCCTCGCTCTCATTGTCTGAGCAGCATTTCTCTGTGCTTCCTTCCTAGCTGACAGTTCTCACAATTCTACTCAATCCTCTACTGAGCACAAGTTGGATTTTTGCCTATGGCTGGCAAATGTTACATTGTGCAAATGACATAAATATTATGAAAAACATGGAGAAAAAGGCAATGACCCTGGCTCATCCTTTTGTCCGATTGAGAGTGGTCTTTAATAGAACTCTGATGTCCTTAACGTTTAGAATCAGAGGCTGCTGTCAACTTTTCAAAATTTTCTTTGTCTACCGGCAAAAAAGTACACACACACACACACACACACAGCTGCATGACTCAATGGGAAGATGATGTAAAATACTTTATGTCTTACTGCGTAATGAGCTGGGAGATGTGTGCCCTTATGTACTGGTTTTCCAGATGACCTTGAGCAGTGCACAGAAACTCTGCCATCCGCATTTCCCAACATGTGTGATGGCTGCGAGGGATAGCCTCAAAATGATTACACCATTTTTTGAAGGAGCTACAATATATCTTTCTGTGATTGCCTGGTCTGCACTGACCTGAAGAACTCTGTGGAAGATGATGGTCACATGACAGCTGACTTCTAGATGGAAAGCCACAAAATTGAATCACCCAAATGTTTCTAAGCATTGTGTAGACTAACCACCCAGAAAACTGAATTTTCATCTAGCTAAATTTTATTATCTTGGAGCCTCAGTTTAATGCCCCTCTCCACCATTCCAGTCCATTCCCAGTAAACGTTTATTTGATCACAATTCCAGGGGAAATGTGAAGTCATCTTTAATGGGTTAGTGAGGTGTTTTAAAGGGTACCTGGGATTCGTTTAAGTCAGGAAAGGTAAGACACCCAGATGTGAAAATGATTGTCACAAAGAAAGAAGATTACTTAGGTTCTGGTTTTATAAACAAAATCCTTTGAATTTGCAAATCCAAGGACTCTGAAACCACAGTAAGAAACTCGAACATATTTTTGAAAGAATATAGAGGTTATTTCTAAAAGCAAGGGAAATTATCAGGATGATTATCAGCCTACTATAAACTCTCATGCTCAGTAGAAAGCTCAAACATAGATGATACTCTTTTTATTTTAAGAAGGCAATTGAAATTATATATTGAGACATTCAACTAAAGCAACTGCAATTTTTCTCTGTTTAGGAACAATCTGGTACTTCCATCTTCAAAGCTGTTATTTACCTATCAACAGCTTTGTTCAGCTCCCCTGTTCTTTGGTCAAGTGTGAAATTGCAATGAAAAGTAGAGAACAGGGTGGTACCCACCGATAGTAAGATTAAAAAAAAGGGGGGGAGGAGTAAACAAGAATATTGGAACAAATAAACAATACTGATTAAAAGTGCAGGTGGATTGTCTTAATTTAAAATGAATTGAATTTTTTTGTCATAATTTTTTAACATCCTGGATGTTTATTTCATCATCAGTTTACGTCTCATGAACTTGCAAAATATGAAGTTTTTTTATTAAGAAAATTGCTGAAGTAAATGGAGCCAGTAAGATGATTTTATGTCACTCAACATTATTCTATCAGAATAGCTTCAACAGATGCATATAACCTTTCTCTGTGCTAGACGATTGATTGCACACCAAATCCATTAGAAGAACAAACTGTCATGATTAGGTTTAGATATTTTATTATGCCATGGTAAATTTCGTGCTATTTTTATTTCAAACCTTAGACCTTTGAAGAGATGGGTCTTGGGGAAGAGCAAATAAATTTTATTTATTTATTTATTTATTTATTTATTTATTTATTTATTTTTCCCAGTATTTTTTCCAATCCTACTGAACTTGCAAAGCACCCAACCCATCGTTTATTTTAGAAATTGGAAGCTAAAGAAATATGACATGTATTTTTATTATAATGGTTTATTCTGATACATATCTGTACATAGTACTCTTGAACCTAAAATCACCCAGGGCCTTTTCTAGGCCCATTCACAGATTTTAGTCTGACCAGTCATTTTCTCTGAAATTTTGTGGGGGAAAAAAAAACATTTTTTAGCTGGTAAATATGTGTGTTTAATGGTAATAAATGATCATTGTATTTTTCTGGACTCTATAGGTAATAGCATTCCCCTGCATCCCAGGAAAGGATCCAAAAACTGTTCTTAAGTATAAATATAAATAGGATCCCACCTATTTCTTATTGCCTAGAACATTTCAGATAAGGGAAGTGACATTTAGGACCCCAAAACCATGATATAGCTTAAGAAGATTTTTTTCTAATACATATACTTGGCACACACAAAAAGGCAACATAAATATACATGTAAAAAACATAGTAATGAAGTACCCATGAGCCCACCAACCAATTCAAGATCTAGAATATTAGCAATTCTGCATTTGAAGTAATACCTGTGTGCTCCTTTCCTGCCTCCCTACACTCACAGTAATAGTGAATTTTGTGTTTATCAGACATGAATAGTGAGTTTGTATTTATCAAACACACAAAAATGTGTTTTATCATCTTTATCCAAATCCCCAAACAACACACTGCTTAGTATGCTTGTTCTGAGCTTTATAAAAGTGATGTCATACTGTACAAAGCCTTCTGTAACTTTCTTTTTCTTCAACATTATAAATCTAATATTCGACTATTTTGTGCATGTAGCTGACCTTTATTCATTTTCCCTGTTGTATAGTATTGCCTTGTGTAAACATACCACAGTTTATTTGTCTGTGAACATTTGTGTTGCTTCAGGTCATTTGCTATAATCTTATGGTAGCAGTGTTTGATAATTTCTTTTATAAACTCAGGAGTGAAATTCCTGGGTCACAGGGTATGCTTAGGCTCATCTGCACAAGAGAATATCCAGTTGCTTTCCAAATTGGTCATACCTTCTCCATCAGCAGTGTATCTTATTGTATGTCAAACTTAGAGGTCTAAGAAACAACCAGCGTTTGTACCACTGAACTGATTTGAAATGCTTATTTCTGAGTTAATTACTTTTCCGGTTTTTAAGAGCATCCTTCCTCATTGTCTTGAGTGTCTTCTTTGTCTTCTAGGTTTCTCTGCTGAATTTTGGTTAGTTTGCTCACAGATGCCCCTTTCAACTAATGCACCGTGCCCTTAGTCTTTAATTCAATAATTAGTTCCATCAACAGTATCTATTTCTTGTTTCCTGAATCAATGGGCATTAATGACTGCATATTTTGCCCAACTCAGGTTCATATCCTTTGGTGGAGAAACTCAAGAAAGGATGTATTCCATGTATCAGGCCCTGACATGGGGGTTATCACTTGAGGAAAGGAAACTGGAGGAAAGGACATTCAGCTCAAAGACATGCAGATAGGAGGTAGGAGACAGAGACAGACAGACAGGAGATGGACGCTCAAGTCTCCCCATTTAAGTGTTACAACTCCACCACTAGGAAACATGGCCCACTGGAAGCCAGACTCACCCCAGTGATATAGCTCATTTCTCTTCCTGTGGAAGAGATGAGCCACTGGATTAAGCACTCTAAATACATTATCTCTCTTAATCTGTCCAACATTCCTATACATAGATATTAACATTTAATTACCAGGTTATAAATGAAGAAACTAAAAGGATTAACAACCTTGTAAAGAATTTCATAGCTAAAAGTGGTAGAGCTAAAATTTGAACTCAAGTCTGCTGACTTCAAAGCCCAAAAGCTTAGCCTCTTTCCTATATAGCATCTCCTTTTAGTAGGAGTGCTTTGGGGACCCATTGCTTCCATTCAACAAAGTAATTGTAATAATATAAAGTCCTGGTACAAGGGCAGGTCATAGGGACTTTGCTTTACTTTACTTGGTTCCATTTAAAATATACGTTGTTCAATCAGCCCTGACTTTGGGATTCCAAGTTTGACACTAAAAAGCTAGCTTAGTAATGTTTCCCACTAGACATTTTGATAATTAAACAGCCACATGAGGCTTAATTTGTGTGTGGCACTCTTTTGCATGATCTGTGAGCTCACACACACACAACACACACACACACACACACACACACACACACACACACACACACACACACACAGTGAGAAAGCATAATGCCTGCCCTGAAGAAGCGTGAAATCCAATAGAGGCCAGGAGGGAAGAGATCTTTCCTGGGAAGACTAAGATCCTGAGATCTTAATCTATGAATCACAATGTTGAAGGAGAGATTGAGACTGAAGGTGAGATTCTGTCCTGAATGTGTCAAGACAATGAGGAAGGATGCTGTAAGGTGGCTGTAATTTCCTCTTTTAGGAGTGTCTTCAGAGCAAACTTGAATCTTTGAATAGGCTAATGATTTGGGGCTAGTAGGAGTGATGGTGGAAATCTATCTTTTCATTAATTAATGAATTTTCATTATTTCCTTTGACTTAAAGCCTTCTTTTGTTCTGCCTACTGAACATGAGTTTATGTTGATGAACATAGTCTGCCATTAGATATATAGCATAATAATCATATAATGACCAATTTAGCAACATTACCTGTATCACAGTGCAATTAAACAAATCTTTACTTAGCAACTTCTGTGCCTTGGGAATATAGTAGTGAAACAGGCAAATCTAGTGCTTAACTTCATGGGGCTTATTGCCTAGTCCAGAAGAGTCACTTAACAAGTAGTTTACAGTTAGGATGAGCTTTACACACTAGGAAATACAGATGTTGTGGGAACCTATAAGAAGAAGATATATCCAACTAAGGAGCTTGTCAGTTGCAGAGTTTTATTTGACACTCTTTATCTCATTCTAAGGCTAACAGACTCAGTAAGTTTAATTGACTTGCCCCATAGCTAATAAGAGTCCAGGACTAGAATTAAGCCTTCTATGCCAAGTCCTTAAGCCCTCTCCAATGTATCAATGAAGAATAACAAGAACAGTTTAGAGCAAGTTACTTACTCCTAGATGGAGATAAAAGGGAGAATTAGTTCTTCAGCCTACCAAATTCTGCCTTAAAAAGTCTTCCTAGGATTTATGCTCTCTAATCACAACAGAACATGCATTAAGAAAGATACTCTCAATGTTTTTCTGCTTATTTGAACCTGTGAGAACTGGAATTGGGAGCCCTGCTACCTTGCACCTGTTAGGTGTGGGGAGGAGTCTGCAGTTCAAGTGCTGCCCCCATGGAGCCTAAGAATGATGTCAAATGAGAAAGTGTGAAGACATATCAGCACCTGGAAAGAGCTTGAGCCAGAATTCTCCTTAGACTAATTCAAGCCAACGAGACCTGAAGCTATAAAGCCTGGGCCACATGCATGGAACCATTATTAGAAGATTCTGCAAAGTAAATGGTAGCAGGCCAACTGGGAAAGAAAGTTAGAATTTGAAGTACCACCAGTTCTAGTCCTTAGCAAGTTTCCCATTTCCTTTTAGTATTCCACAGCCTGGAATCAAGGCAACCTGAAACCTAGAAGTGGACCTCAAGTGTAGACAGAGAGAACTCCAAGAGAAGCCCTCTAGTTCAGACTCAAGATAAACAAAGGGGATTGCTCACAGGTTTTTCTCTCAATTCTGTCACGGCCCAACCCCCGGACAGTTCCACAGCAGCAGCTGCTCAGGGTCTACCGATGTCTAAAACCCTGAGGGAGAACAGTCTTTCTCTCTGACCTAAAGAGCTATGGCCCTAAAAAGGTATAGAGAACCCACCTCTCTGTGGCCTCCCAGCCCTTAGCCTAGAATGTGCTATTGCAGCAGAGGAAGTGAGCAGAGCCCCAGCTTTCTGGCTTTCTAGAGGACCAAAGATGGATAATTTGGACGTCAGTAAAATTTAAAACTTTTGCCTACAAAAGCTACTATTAAGAGAATAGGGGCACCTGGGTGGCTCAGTCGGTTAAGCATCTGCCTTTGGCTCAGGCAGAATCCCAGAGTCCTGCTCAGTGGGAGTCTGCTTCTCCCTCTCCCTCTGCTCCTCCCCCTGCGCATGCTCCCTTTCTCTCACTCACTCTCTCAAATAAATAAAATCTTTTAAAAAGAGAGAGAATAAAAAGACAAGCCATCAATGGGAGTAAATACTTGGGATTCATATCTCTGACAAAGGGTTTGATGCAGGACATCAGGAGAACTCTTGAAACTCACCTGTAAGTGAGTAACTCAATTTAAAAAATGGGCAAAAGCAATAAAAAAGAATGAAATCTTGCCATTTGTGACAACAAGGATGGACCTTGAGGGTATTACACTAACTGAAAGAAGTCAGACAGAGAAAAACAAATACCGTATCTTATATGTGGAATCTAAAAAAATAAAACAAACAAGCACCTGGGTGGCTCAGTCAATTAAGTGACCAACTCTTGGTCTCAGCTCAGGTCTTGATCTCAGGGTCATGAGTTCAACCCCGTGCTGGGTTTCACACTGGGCATGGAGCCTACTTAAAAAAAAAAAAAAAGTTAAAAACAAAGCAAACAAAATGAAACCAGACTCATCGATGCAGAGAGCAAATCGATGGTTGCCAGAGGAGAAAGGGGTTGGGGATAGGGAAAACGGGTAAAGGGGATTAAGAGGTACAGACTCCCGTTTACAAGACAAATAAGTCATGGGGATATATTATACAGCATGGGGAATATAGTAAATAATGTTGCATTAACTTTGTATGGTGACAGATGGTAACTAGACTTACTGTAGTGCTCATTTTGCAATGTTTATAAATGAATCATCACTGGGTTGCACACCTGAAAGTAATGTGATACTGTATTTCAATTATACTTCAATTAAAAATGGGCAAAAGCAGAATTCTACATAATATATGTAGCTAATCCACTCTCAAGGGGAAGAGTATAACTCTCCACTACCTAGGTACAAGCTGCACTTACTGACTTCCTCGCAAAGAGTACAGTACAGAAGGGGAAGGAGTGGAGAAATCTGACCGACACTACCTCAGTCAGCCAGTGATCTAGCTTAACATCCACAGAGATAAGCCATGTTGCTAGGATGCTATGATATGATAAAAACAGCGATTTTTCCTCTGTGGCCTTCCTCCCATAAAACCATAACCCCAGTCTAACCAGGAGAAAATTTAGACAATCCTCAACTGAGGGATGTTCTGCATTAGACCTGATCAGTAATCTTCAAAACTATCAAGGTCATCGAAAGCATGAAAAGTCTGAAAAATTTTCACAGCCAAGAAGAAACCAAGGAGACATGATGACTAAATGTAATGTGGGATCCTGGATGTGACCCTGGAGTAGAAAAGGTAATTTTTCAGAACAGTTTTAGGTAAAAACCAAGGAAATCTGAATAAAGTAGGGGCTTTAATTAATAATAATAATATATCAACATTGCTTCATTATTGTAACAAACCTACCATATTAATGTAAGGTGTTAATAGTAAAGAAAATTGAGTTTAGGATATATGGGCTCCCTACCATCATTGCAATCTTTCTGTTACTCTAAACTGTTCTTAAAAGTTTATTTTTAAAAATTACATGAAAAGGACAAAAAAAAAGGCAAAAAAATTGAGCAGACACTTTACCAAAGAGGATATACAAATGGCAAAAATCACATGAAAAAATGCCCAATGCTGTTGTTCATTAAGGAAAATACACATTAAAACCACAATTAGATACTACTATACACCTACTGGAATGGCTGAAATAAAAAATTCAGACAGTATTAGTGCTAATAGATGTAGAGGAACTAGAACTCTTATATATTGCTGGTGGGAAAGCAAAATGGTACACTCTAGAAAACAATTCGGCAGTTTCATTCAATGGGTGCATGAATAAGCAAACTATGTTACATCCATATGGTATTTAAAAAGCCATACAAAGTATTGAACTATTAAAAGACAACAAGTGTTGGTGAAGATATGGAGAAATTAAAACCTTTGCACACATTGATGGAAATGCATAGTGTTTCAGTCACTAAGGAAAACAGTGTGGAGGTTCTACAGAAATTAAAAATGGAATCATAATGTGATCTAGCTAGCAATCCCACTTCTAGGTATTTGCCCAAAAGAACTGAAATCAGAGATATTAACACCTAAGATATTAGCACCTCCATGTTCACTGAAGCACCATTTACAGTAGCCAAGATGTGGAAACACGTAAGTGTCCATCCATGGATGAATGGATAAAGAAACTGCCGTATATACATACAATGGGATACTATTCAGCCTTAAAACTAAAAGAAAAAGGAAATTCTACAATATGTGACAATATGGATGAACTTTGGGAACATTATGCTAAACAAAATAAGCCAGTCATGGAAAGACAAATAACTTCATGATTCCACTTCCGTGAGGTATTTAAAATAGTCAAATTTAGAGAATCCAAGAGTGGGATGGTGGTTGCCAGGGGCTGAGGGAAGGGGGAAAATGGGGAATTACTAATTGAAAAGCATAAAATTTCAGCCAAGCCAGGTGAATAAGCTCTAGAGCTCTGCTGTATGAAATTGTACCTATAGTCAACAATACTGTGTTGTACACTTAAAAACCTTAGGTCTTAGGTTAAGTGTTCTTTCCAAAAAAATAAATAAATAAAATAATGATCTGTTGATACACACAACTTGGATGAATCTCAAAGGTCTGCTGCTGAGTGAAAGAAGCCAGAATCAAAAGGTTACATACTATAGGATTCTATTTATATGACATTCCATAAAAGACTAACTGTGGTGTTGGAGATCAGATCAGTTTTGCCAGCGGTCAGGGGTGATGGATGGTGTGACTGCTGAGTGGTAGTTACTGGGAAATGACAGAGCTGTTCTGTATCTGGATTGTCCTGGTGGGACCATGAATATACACATTTGTTAAAACTCATAGAACTGATCAACAAAATTCATTTTATTGTTCTCAATTTAAAAATAAATAGAGATCCTAGGAAACCAGCCCAACTCTATTAAAAAGAAATGAGCCTTTTGGGGTGCCTGGGTGGCTTAGTCGGTGAAGGGTCTGCCTTCGGCTCAGGTCGTGATCCCATTCAGGGATCGAGCCCTGAATCAGGCTCCCTGTTCAATGGGGAGCCTGCTTCTCCCCCTCCCTCTGCTGCTCCCCCTGCTTGTGCTCTCTCTCTCTCTCTCTCTCTGACAAATAAATTAATTAATTAAATATCTCTTAGAAAATAAGTAACTAAATAAAAAGAAATGGGCCTTCCTAGAGAATGGTCTATCTGAAAGCTGGAAAATCTGACCTGTGAAAGTCCTTTCATGCAAAAGGAGCAGACCACAGAGACGCAGGGATACCGTCCTTCCCACAGAAGCTGAGATGACTCAGTGACTGTAAGCGACATCATGGCTGATTTTTCCTTTTGTGGATATTGGGACTGGTGAAATTCCTAGAAGAAATTTTCTCAACATTCAAATATCAACAAAAAGTATGCAACCGTATGCTAACATGGTTATCACAAGGTCATTATTCAGCTGATAAATCCGTCTCTAAAAATGTAGCAATTTATTTTGCAAAGTGTGATCCAGTCATTTTAAAACTTATATGCAAGTTGTAGATCCACTGAACTTCTGTGGGAAAAAAACAAAACAAAAAAAACCCTGGGGGGGAGGTATTTGCACTGAATTTTGGAATGAGGCCTTACTAGCATATGGGAATATAATGCTTACCTCAATTCAGCATTGGTGCTAAAATGTGTGACAGTCTGTGGATTCAGGTATTCTACAAAATAAAATAAAGAGAGCGATGGACATGTGACTCTTGCAGCTAGTGCCTGGGCAAATGGCCTTAGAGTATCCATATGATTTGCATTATTTGAACTGCCACAGTATCTAGACTAATTACAGACTCACTGGTCTGGATGGCCATTAAAATTTAAAATGTCTATTTGGGGATTTTTTTTTTTTTTTTTCAGTAAACTGTGGCTATCTCGGGTTTTTTTTGTAGCCTTCAGATGCATAATAGTCACAGGCTGTCCAGAACGTAAAAAAAGGAATGGTAGCCCCAGGTTGGCCAGGCCTGGATTCCTTGGCGAAGGGTGCCCTGGCCCCAGCCATAGGAATGGAAGGAACGAAGCTAGAGTCAAGATGGCCTTTCTGTCTCCTCCTGTGTCCTCCTCTGCCTATGGAGGACAGGAGATGCTTTCTCCTGGGAGAAAATATTTGCAGATCATCAAGTCTGGCAAAGGACTTATATCCAGAATACATAGAGAATTCTTAAAATTCAACAGCGAGTAAACACGCTCAATTAAAGACTAGAAGGAATAGAGAGAGTTTGGGTCCCTCGGGCCTACTGTAATAACTCAGCTAAGAAATGTTGGTTGGGTCAATGATTAACGCCTCTTTTAATTGTTTTATAACTCAGGGTGGGATCCTGGCTCATTCATCAAAGAGAACAGCCACAAGCGGGCCCCAGCTTGAACAGAAAGCCCGTGGTTTAAAAAGCTCTAGTCACCAGTTAGTTAGCAGAAAGACGCCCATGGAGTCCCTGCTGCTGATATCTGAAGAAAGATCTGTACCCTTAAGAACCTAAAGAAGTCACCGTGCCCAGGAGGCAACAGCATGCTGCGGTGAACTTGGCAAGGTCTTAGGGACCAGGCTGGCTAGGGCCACACTCCAAGGCCTGCCCCTTAGTCGCTTTCTACCTTGACAAAGTTAGTGCTTCTGAACCTCAGGGTCTGTACCCTAAAATGAAGATAATACTACCTGTGATGTAGGGTTCATGTGATAATATGTGTGAGACCGAGTGCGTATTAGTCAGGCATTGAATGGTAACTAGACAATCCCTAAGACTAAATGGTAGCTAGGTAACTCATAAGGCAATGGCCCTCCCTAACTGCAGAAAGTAGTGAGTAAACTTTTGAACCTACACTCCCCCAGACTTCTGCCAGAGAAGTGGGTAACTAATGTCTACAGAGAACAGACTGAAGAGGGAAGGAGTCGGGAGACGTTCGCATTACTGAAAAATACATCCAGCTCTGGAAGTTTCCTGGGCTAGAAGTCATCTCAGAGAGCCTACACCTCTGATGCTGGATCGTATACTTGTTATATTGGCTTCCTAGGGCTGCCATAAGAAGTACCACAACTGTGTGACTTAAAACAACAGAAATTCCTTTTTTCACAGTTCTGGAAGGCCAAAGTCCAAAAGCAAGGGCCGTGCTCCTTCGGAAACTGTAGAAGAATCCTTCAAGGAAAGATGGCTTTCCAGCAGTCTTT
The DNA here is from genome assembly GCF_009762305.2 of Zalophus californianus. Classification (NCBI taxonomy): domain Eukaryota; kingdom Metazoa; phylum Chordata; class Mammalia; order Carnivora; family Otariidae; genus Zalophus; species Zalophus californianus. The sequence goes on from NC_045598.1 coordinate 131,647,426, forward strand.
GGCCTTCCTTGGCCTATAAATACATCTGCAATTCTGTCTTCCCAGGGCTTTCTGCCTTGTCACAGTGTTTTCACTCCATGTGGGTCTGTCTCCATACCCAGATTCCCTATTTTTCTAAGGACACCTGTCATATTAGATTATGGCCCACCTCAAAAACTTTATTTCAGTTTGGTTACCTCTGTAAAGACCCTATTTCCAAATAAGGTAACATTCTAAGGTAGTGGGGGTTAGGACTTCAACATATCTTTTCTTAGGGGACACAATTCAACCTGTAATACCTGGTTAGCATGAGTTAGAGGTCTCATTTGTCATTTTCTTCCCAATGTGCTGACAAGTAGGAGATTGCTGCTTGTTTTATAAAGCAAATGTTCTGGCTTTCTTGAGCCCAGAGAAAAGTTCCATTCTTCAGAGCTCAGTGAGAAGGAAAACTTCCTCCACTATGCCCAGCTCTTTACTTATCACAGTAACTCCACGTCTGCAATCTAAGCCTCGGGGGAGGAGCCTGGAACCGGCGGCCTCTTCATCCCATAGAGGCCAGCTGAGGAAGTGTGTCCAGCTGGGGAAAGCTGCCTTCTGCAACCTTCAGCAGCTGTCCATGTGATGTCACCTTCTGGCCAGAACTGCCAGAAAATTCTGGATCTTCTCACAATGGGCTCAGTCCAGAAGTGGGCAGTATTAAGGCTCACGTGCCAGGACAAGGCCCAGCCCATCCTGGGCTAGAGGCACAACGTGGGCTCTGCAGTCGGGGGCATGCCCCAAAGCACCTGGGAAGCAGGTAGCAGCCTTCTAGGAAGCAAGTGTCTGGTGACACTGCGCAGCCCAGTGAGTTGCTGGGGTCAGCGGCTCCCCCTCACTTCTTGCCATTGCTGCTTTCCCCCTCTCTGTAGATCTGTGCTCCCATCCCATCCTTCTGCCTCTTCCCATTATCCTTACCTTGAGTCTTACCTGGGGGATACCTTACAGCAGTATCCTCCATGCATATAGACTGGTCTTTACATTACAGAGCTGACTCGAGGACAATCCCATGGGCAGAGCCCCAGCTCTCAACCTTGGCTGTAAATTTGAGTCACCTGGAGAGTTTTTAAAATTTCAGTTCCTAGGTCTTCCCCAGACTAATTACACTAGAATGTTTGAAGATTGGGATCTAAGCATCCGTATCTTTAAAGTTTCCTAAGTGATTCTAATATCTGGCCAAAGTTAAAAATGACTGATTTAATAGGAAGCAGAGAGAAAAAAGGAGCCACGTTACTTGTCTGGTCCTTCCTATGACCAAGTTAGAAAGTGACTGCCATAGATCACGTAAGAGAGGACAAGGAGAGTTAGGGATGGAGAGGTGAGGCAGCTTCAAGCAATCACGAACGGTGAGATCAACAGAGCTTGAGGAAGTTAGATAGGGAGTAAGAGGGGGAGGAGTCTAGATAAGGAACAGGTTTCAGGTGCCATTAAATCAGTATAAGGAAGGCAGAAGGAGGGGGAAAATTACTGTGGTTTCAGACGTGTTAAATGTCATACGGTGTGTCAGATACTCAGGATAAAGTGGGGCCAAAAATACCATTTGGGAATCATTGTCATAAAATGATACCTGAATTCTTGGGAGTCAATGAGATTGTCTAGGAGGTGGTGTGGGGAGAGCAGAGCCTTGGTGGGTACCCATGTGCTTATAGATAGGGGCGAGGAAAGGGGGCCGGCAGAACTGACTGGGGGGTTGCAAGGACAGAAGGGCAACCAGGAGAGTGTCACTAAAGACGAAGGAGCGGACAGTTTCGGAAAAGAACCAGTCAGCAGGTCAGGTGACGATGCTCGATCAACTATTGCATTTATTGAATTTAGCAATATGGAGGTCAGTGGACTTGAGGCAGGCCATGTTAGCAGAGTGGTGGTAGCAGAAGCCTGACCACAATGAGACGGAAGAAAGAAATGAGGAGATAGAGACAGGGAGTATAGATGAATCTTCTGAAAAATTGTTGTGAGTAGAAAGAGCGATACTCAGTGGTGGCTGGAGGAAAATGCAGAATTCAGGGAAGGAAGAGTGTGTGTGTGTGTGTGTGTGTGTGTGTGTGTGCGCGTGTGTGTGTGTGTGCGTGTGTTTGTGTGTTCATAAGCTGCAAGGAAGGAATAGATACCAAAGAAGAGACTGAAACTCCCAAGAGAGAGATGCATATTTGACGCATCAAGGAAAGGATCCTGACTGGGAAACGGGATGGTATCTAGAGATGGTGGAGCTTTGACCTGGAGGGACACCTTCTTATTGTTTTTTGTTTTGTTTTGTTTTGTTTTTTGTTTTTTGTAAGCCTAGAGAAACAAGGAAGAGTTCTATAAAGAATGGTATGGTATAAAAACATTTTCATTTGAGCCTTTCCTTAGAAGGCCAGGGTTGGTGCAGTGGAGGCTGATGCTGGAGTTTGAGCATTGACAACAAAGGAAAAATGAGATTTCCAGGAATGGAAGGAGCCAAGGAGCGAGTGTGAGCTGCATCCCAAGAAGTGCTGAGTCTCAGTCAAGGACGTCAAGAGTAGTCTTCAAGTTAAAAGGTTCGGAGTGGGCCCAAGACCACTATGCTAAGCCAAGGTCAGGTGTCCTGTGGATGTGCATGATATGCGGGGAAGAATCAAAGATAGGAAGGAGAATCCTAGGAGCTGATGCTTTCTTAGCCATCACCTGGGTCAGTTGTAAGGTTGGGAGACTGCCCACGGCGGAGCTGTTCTTTCTCTCTGCTCTGGACAAAGCAGGGTTGGTGGTGTCTGTTAAGCAAAAGGGAGCAGGAGTATGGTAAGGAGACTGCAGGAGAACAGTAAAGCTTTGGGATGGACCCTAAGGAGAACAGAAAAGAGGCTGATGAAGGACAAATAAAAGGATAGTCCAGTTAAAAATGGAGACTAAAAGTTTGTAGCAGCATTGGCGCTTGTGACTGAGTTGCTGATGTTATGTTCACCTTGGCAGCCCAGGTGTAGCAGCAGACAAAATGCCTCGAGAGATTGACCCTCTGGGCAGGTGTGGCACAAGTCCAGGGCCAGGCAGTTGAGGAGGCGGGGCAAAGAATGAGCCAGGTGGGTGCAAAGATGTATAAACACAGACGTGTATATAGCTACACAATTATATGGCTAATGAATGGCTCACAGTTATCAAAATTAACCCAGACCTGTATTTAGATGGCATTTTTCCACTTCCTAAGAGTAAAATCTCCTGGTTCTTTCACTCAAGGAGATCGTGTTGCTCCATGTTCATTCCACAGAATTCTGTTTCCATTTCCCTCCTGAAAGGAGAATGTTTTACTCTCTCTCATCTTTGTTGTAAGTTATCAGACAGAGAGGCAGCTGAAATTCCAGGGTACTTTTGCAGGGAGTACCTAAATTTAAATAGTGGTTGCATTGGAAGTCACTGAAAACTCAGGGCCCACAGTTTCCTATTTTTTGAAGAAAGAATATTGGTTATTTCCCGTGGGCATGCCATTAATGGAGAAAAAGCAGACTCTGCAAACTAACCTGGTTTGACATTTACTTAAAATATGCCAAGTGTTATTTACCCAGATTACGTATTACATGCCCTAGCTCTGCCAGATAATTAAAGGGCAGCTGAGAATGAGGCTAAAATCATGCCGATATTTTACAGAAACTTTGAGAGGCTCTGGCGCATTTGTTTAATGAACTTAGTCTGAACCAATCAATGACTGTTATGTTGGGGCCGGGATGGGGAGGATACAGTGGGAGCAGAGGGGAGTGTTACTTTCCCTCTTGTTTTAGAAAAAGCCTTGTTTTTTTCTGGTTAAGTAAAAGAGTCAGCAGGATAGAGGGAAAGATATGAATCTCTTCAGTTTCAATAGAAAAAAGATTTCATTCTTGGCTCATTTATTCTGTCTTGTGACATTATATTGCATTATAAAATATGGAAATGAAACTCACCCTGATGAATAAAGAATGCCACCTCCCTATGTTTTTACTGGAAATTAAGACATAAAATATCTTAATGAGAATTTATGGGGGGGGGAATCTGGATAATCTGGGAAGAATCCTGCACAGGAGCATGCATCCTATAGACAACGAATATTAATAGATGGTTGTGAAAATTTAAATTTGGTTCCCTGCTCCAACTCTGCTGGCTTCTTTCTCCTGCTACGGTTACCTAAAATTATGCAACTACAGTGTGCTAGACTTTCAACAGAATGTATATTTCTGTCTTTGTGTGAAATGAATTAACCAAACTACAACACGGCTGATCTGGAATGCTGTGATCCACACCATTTATTCAAAGTGACAAAATTACCATCCCTAATATTTAGAAGAGGTCAAGCGAGGGAGGGTGTGATGGGGCATGGGGTTTTGCCCCAGTTCGGAGGGGCATCATCATAGGCGGGTGGCATGGCAAGCAATTGTGTTCAAGGGAGAATTCACCAGGAGCTTTTGCAGGATAAGCCAGTTGTTCAAAGGCAGTAGTGATGACTGGATACCTGAGTGAGACCAGATCAGGATCAAGGTCTGGGGCAAAGCCATAAGAATTCAGGTAAGTTTACCAATATCCCGGGCAGAAACAAAGAGATTCAGCATAGCTGGAGTGGAACATCTAGAATTTGGACAGTGGTGGTCCACATGGTCAACTCAGATGCGTGCCTTGACCTAGCCTTGTTTTTTCCTTCTCTGGAGGTTCTATAAGACACCCTTTACAAAGATGAAGGGAAGGTGGTATAAGGAGAGGCCTGGATATCATGCAAGGTCTATAGGTTTGCAGTCAGACCAACCCAGGTTGAATCTCAGCCTGAGCACTTGCTATCTTCGTGAACTTCAGCAAGTGAACTGACCTCTCTATGCCTCCATTCTCCTCACTAATGGAGCACTGGGTGTTATACACAAACACTGAATCATGGAACACTACATCAAAAACTATTGATGTGATGTATGGTGATTAACATAACATAATAAAATTTAAAAAAAAAGTGAGGGTAAAAACACCTGTCAGGTTGTTGTGAGTATTAAATGATCTAACATATAAAAGAATCTAACACACAAGGGTTTCTTTTCTTTTTTTTTTCATTTTATTATGTTAATCACCATACATCACATTATTAGTTTTTGATGTAGTGTTCCATGATTCATTGTTTGCATATAACACCCAGTGCTCCATTCAGTCCATGCCCTCTTTAATACCCATCACCAGGCTAACCCATCCTCCCACGCCCCTCCCCTCTAGAACCCTCAGTTTGTTTCTCAGAGTCCATAGTTTCTCATGGTTCGTCTCCCACTCCGATTTCCCCCCCTTCATTCTTCCCTTCCTGCTATCTTCTTCTTCTTCTTCTTTTTTAACATATAATGTATTATTTGTTTCGGAGGTACAGGTCTGTGATTCATCAGTCTTACACAATTCACAGTGCTCACCATAGCACATACCCTCCCCAATGTCTATGACCCAGCCGCCCCATCCCTTCCACCCCCCACCACTCCAGCAACCCTCAGTTTGTTTCCTGAGATTAAGAATTCCTCATATCAGTGAGATCATATGATACATGTCTTTCTCTGATTGACTTATTTCACTTAGCATAATACCCTCCAGTTCCATCCATGTCGTTGCAAATGGCAAGATTTCGTTTTTGGTGTTTTTTTGATGGCTGCATAATATTCCACTATATATATATACCACATCTTCTTTATCCATTCATCTGTTGATGGACATCTTGGCTCTTTCCCTAGTTTGGCTATTGTAACACACAAGGGTTTCTGAATAGACATTTCTCTTTTTCCCTTTAGTGAGTAAACATTTAAACAGTCTAAATGATGGAAGCCAGTTTTGAAATCCTCATTTTTCAAATAGGGTAAACAGGTCATTCCCCTTGTCCCTCAGGATGTGGTTCTCATATTTGGTCCCTGGACCAGTGGCAACAGCATCACCTGGGAACTCAGGCCACATCCCAGACCAAACCTACTGAATCAGAAAATCATGGCTGGGAACCAAAAGCCCAGCAACCTGTTTTTCCAAGTCCCCCAGCTGATTCTGATGCACACTGAAGTTTGAGAACTATTATATTAGATAAATCAGGTCAGTAACTCAAAGTGTACACTAGGTATAGAGCTCACAAGCCTCAGGTAAATAACTGACACTGAAGACAGCCTCATGTTTACTTCCCCAGATTCGCCTGCCATTGACAATACTTTACTTTGAGTGCTGCAGGATTGGCCTCCAGTGGATATCTAAGTGATGGCACCTAAGTCCTGGACTTGAGGACAAGAGCAGTAATTTCCAAACTTTTTTCTACTGTCAGACCATGTATTTGATCACATATCCCCTATTTGTTTGTTTATTTTCTCATTTCTTTTTAAAGATTTATTTATTTATTTCAGAGAGAGAGAGAGACAGCGTGAGCATGAGGAGGGGCAGAGGGAGAGGGGAAACACGCTCCCCACTGAACACAGAGCCTGACGTGGGCTCGATCTCCCCACAGGGGAATCATGACCTGAGCCAAAGCCAAGAGTCAGATGGCGCCCCTGATCACATATCTTTATCAGGTTTGGGAAACAAATGCAGAACTCATTACCTCCTTGTTGCATGAATCCAATTCTTTTTTTTAATAAACAGGAAGATAATTTATTTTTTTCCAAAACCACATTATATCTGACATATAACATTGCATAAGTTTCAGGTGTACAACATAATGATTTGATACATGTTCATGTTGTGAAATGATTAGCACAATAAGTTCATCTCACCTGGTTACAGATTTTGTCCTTATGATGAGAACTTCTAAGATCTACTCTCTTAAAGGGGCCCCTGGGTGGCTCAGTTGGTTAAGTGTGTGACTCTTGGTTTTGGCTCAGGTCATGATCTTAGGGTCATGACCTCAGGGTCATGAGATTGAGCCCCGCATCGGGCTCTACACTCAGCACGGAGTCTGCCTGAGATTCTTTCCCCCTCTCTCTCTGCCCCCTGCTCTCACACTCTCTCTGTCTCTCTCTAAAATAAATAAATAAAATCTTTACCAAAAAAAAAGCTCTTAGCAACTTTCAAACACACAATACAATATTGGTAACTAGTATCATCATGCTGGACCACACGAAGCTGACCCTTAGTGGGCACCATAACCCCTCTTCCCCTCCTCTCTACTGTATTTAGTGACTGAATGTAAACCTGGCCACTGAGTACCTTGGTATGCTTTCAACTATTGCAGAACCTCAGAGCCTCAAAAATAGTCATGACAACAAACAGCAGTCCTGAGAATAAGCTTTCAAGAGGCCTTGGTAGTGCAGCCTGGCAATTATGAAGTATGGGAGTCAATGTGTAATTTCTGACTTCAGCAATCTAGCATGGAGGTCTGCTGGGAGGAAGGCTGGCCTGCTCTCTGCTGTGCCCCCAGTCACACAGGCCCTGGCTGGGTGCTGCCTTCTTGTGCATTTTCAAATGACTTTTCACCCCGTGTCTGTCATGCTTCGGATTAACTGTACACCTGCTTCTTTTCCCTCACTGCCCTCTATCATGGAAGAGAAAAACAAAACACAGCCTTGAGCTTGTTGAACATGCATTCACAAATGAGCCCCTTTCAACAATGCCCAAGGAGGTTTGGAAAACAAAACCAGCTCTTTCTGCCTTCTACATACAGCGGCCACCAAAGGATAATGTTGTTCTGTCCATGTCTAACACTTGCTAGAGTGATTGCTGGAACCTTCAGGGAAGAGAGGTTGTGTTTAGGAGAGGAAAATGGATAATCAAAACTCTAGCCTTCAGCTGTCAGCACTAGAATACAGTACGTCAGTTGGAATATGAGGTGGCTTTGACAAGAATACCATCTCACTTGCTTGAGTCCATCCTATTTGGAGCAACCTGATTTAAGCAATGATTTTCTCTGCAGCAGATAAATGCATACCAACAAAATCCTTTAGCTATGAAAATTGTGGCATTGATTTTAGAATAAAATGCTGTTGTGAAAGAAGGAAATCATTCTAGTATCTCCACTGCTGACAGCCTGTACGAGCCTCGGGAGAGAGGGGCTAGCAAAAGTATATCCCTTCCGTAAAGCACGAAAAACTTTGTCTATCTCAATCAGCAGACTACTAGAGTCTATAGGATCCTCAACAGTTACAATTCAATTAAACATCTGAAACGAAAATTGGCTTACAGCAGTATTACTTCTTTTATAGATATTCCTATCTCTCTATAGGTTCTTTATGGAATTCGTTGTGCTTCCAATCAAGAGTTCTGGATAATGCCATCTCCCTGCCCTGAACAGAGGCAATCATGTCACCAGAGTTACATTAGGAACTTGCTGCGAGTTACTCCCTGCCCCTCAGGAGATGGGACTTTCTGACACAGAGAATGGTCAGAAGAGGGACCCTGTGGTTTTGAGGCCGTAAACGCTATATCCATAGCTTTCAAGTTTTCCAGGCAAGAATGATGTGATGTCTGTACCCATTCCAATACAGTCATATGAGCAATCTTTAAAGTGATCGGCTGACATGTTGGGACAAATCGGCTTGATATTACTCAAAGCCAAAACTGATAAGAATATAGTTTTTAGGGGCGCCTGGGTGGCTCAGACGCTTAAGCGTCTGCCTTGGGCTCCGGTCATGATCCCGGGGTCCTGGGATTGAGTCCCGCTTCGGGCTCCCTGCTCAGCGGGGAGCCTGCTTCTCCCTCTCCCTCTGCCGCTCACCATACTTGTGCTCTATCTCTCTCTCTGACAAATAAATAAATAAAATCTTTAAAAAAAGAAAAAGAAAAAGAATACAGTTTTTAGTGGAATTCCACTTGGAATCCACCCTTTGCCACTGAGCATTTCCAGTCTCCCCCAGGTACCCAGTGCCTTCACACCACGCTGGACCTTACTCCACCTCTAAAGGTCTGTTTCCCTCAGCTTCCTCACATGTAAAATAATATACATTATTCATATTTGTACCTATTCACAGGGTTTTAGAGGATTAAATGAAATGAAGATTTATTGACCTGTAGAAAGTGCGCAATAAATGTTAGTTACTATTATTATTCTGCTTATGCTTATCTGCTCCAGGAAACCTAAGGATAGATCATTTAGTGTTTATATTTCTCAGTTTGAGCATTGAAAAGTTGACTTTGTTTCCTGGTAGCTGAGAAAACAAACAAACAAACAAAGCAAAAAGCAAATAATAATATTAATAAAGATGTGTATTTTGTGTTTAAATATACATGTCCATACATACAATGGGTACATTTTTCATTTTGATGGCAAAAGAAAGTTTATAAACTTTTATGCAGAAAGTCCTGTTTTGAATTATGCTCAGTATGAAGTAGTGTCTGGTGCCCCTGTACAAAGATTGTTTGGTAGCAGTAAATGATGTCTTCAACCAGGATTTTGCAAATTCAAAAAACAAATGCTTTTGAACAAGCTTTCTTGGAACAATGTTGCCCTAAATCTGAGAGTCTGATATCGGGTAGTAACTCAAAAAAAATTTTTCTCTAGGGATTTTCTCATTGACGCTATGTGTTAGTGCAGGAGAATCTGTGTGATCTTAGAACAGCACATCTGAGAACACCACTTATTAGCATTCAGATTCCTAGACCCAACGGAGACCTAAAAAATGCAAACTTCCAGGGAACCCTGTGAATCTGCATTTTTAACATACTCCCCTGTCCAAGGCAGTTCTGATTTTGATACAACACTGAAGTATCAGAAACACTAATTTATTGTCATCTCGGGCAACCTGCTGACAAACATGCCTCTCAAAAACCCAAGCCTCTGATGGGCACTGGGCAGATTCTGAATATACTCAATCTGTAACTGGATTCATATGGCAGTGTCTGCCCTATGGAGGGTCAGAGCGGAGAAATGAAATGGAGAACCATGTGCTTGACGTGAAGCCCAAGGGGAGAGGCACCATTTGGTGGCGATTATTTAAAAACCAAACTTCTATTTCTCAGAAAGTTTAGGGCTTGGGAAATTGGGTGTCTGCAGGTAATGCCAGTAGTTGCCAGTGATAAAAATAAATCCTTTAAACACTTACCCATGCATATGGTTGAGCCACTGAAGTTCCATATTGCCTAGCACAACTCAGATACCCAATAAGTTTATGTTAAATGATTGAATGCTAAGAATGTATCTATCATAGGCTTAAACAAGTAAGTGCTATTGTGAAGGCTTACATATACACTGTTGGAAAACAGAAACAGAAGGCTTCCTGGAGGAGGTGAGATCACAATGTGTGTAAAGGCATGGACCCAAGAGAGACCTTGTCTTGTTTAGGAATTCCAAGTAGTTCTGCTTGGCAAGCGTGCCCAGAGGTGTGCTGCAGAGAGCAGGGCCAGTGGCTAAGAAATCACAATTCTGCAAGATGATTTCAGGGTTTGAAGTGGAAAGGAAGACTGGGAGCTAGATGGGTAGTCCTCCGTGAAAGAGATGGGGCCCTGAGAGCTGGCAGAGCACAGGGATGGAGACTGGTGGAAAGGATGGATAGAATGAATTTCTCTGCTGAGTGATAGAGAACCAACATCTGATCTGGAATGATGGGGGACAGTGTGCCACCTTTACTCAAGATTTGGCAAGGGAAAAAGTCAGTTTTCCTTAAAGGTGAAGGAAGTGAAGACAACATTCCAGAAAGAGATTGAAGATGTAGGGAAACTGGATTCTAAAGGACAGGCTAGGAATGGCCAAGAGGGAGGACCAAATGGGTAGGAAGAGCTGAAGGAGGGAGTGAAACCATCCAGGGCTCATAGTTGAAGCAAGCAAGGGGGGTTCAGGAAGGACAGAAATGGCAAAGAGCTGCTTCTGTGCACTTGGCTTCCAATTCTTGGTGGAGATTCTGTCCTGGGCCCTGAACTGGCTGTTGGATTGTTGAGGAGGTAGGCAGTTCACCTCTCGGTTGAGGGTGAGGCCACTTGTTTTGGCCATTGTATATAAATTCCATTTGCCTATGTTCTCTCAGTTGAGAAAATATGCAATAGTAATACAAAATAAACCTATCCAACTTCTGTTTACGTCTTATGCAGTGTATCTTCAGAAGGTATATTCTCAAATTTATCAGGGAGAAAAAGCACTAACAGGCTAATTTGGTTTTGGTGCTTTCCTACCCAACAGAAAAGTGGCCCAGAGTTAGTGTCTCTTCTGTAGGAAATCTATCTCTAAAACGCCCTAGAATAAATTCCCTGACAAGAAATGACAGGGATACTTCCCTCAGCACAGAGTCTGAACTAACTATACAAAGATATCCTAAAGAGGGGGATTTACCCCTTTAATACAGTACAATATAATTTAATACAATTCAACAGACATTTTTAAGTTTATAAAGTTAGTGGCTCCCAATTAGGGAATATCCTAAGAATCTATAAAATAGGAAGAGACTCACATAACCCCGACTAATTGAGGGGAAATATCTGTCCAGTCACTGGCAAGCATTGTTTCTGGACTCCCCTGTCGCTGAAGCCATACTGCGGGAAATGACATCCTAAACCTTCATTCATTATTGGCCTCTGACAGCGGAGCCCAACCCCCACGCCGTGGGATGGGCTCTCACCCAGGGTTGTTTGTTGACAGTTTTGTTCCATGGAGAAAATCATTCCTGGGGAAAGTACTCGAACTTGTGAAGGCTTCAAATGGTATTATCTGATTTCCATTTGTGTGTTGTGCTGACTGATAGGCCATTAGTTTTGCCACCCCTGTCCTCCCTGGCAGATTTTATTAAACCAGATACAGTGGCAAGTTCTCTGCTGGTTTCAGTCAATCCATTTTATGCTCATATATAGTTAAAGAGGATATTTTCCCTAGAATCAGTGTGAGAATGGTCATATCCAAACCTTTTTCCCTGGGAGGCATCTTGTTCAGCTTCAAGCTTCTTCTTCCTCAAAAATTATTACAGTTCCAGTTGTGTATTTGGTTAATAACTTTGAAGGTCAGAATAAATTTAATGGAAAAGAATCCCTTTTAAAACAATCTGGGACCTCTACCTGTAGAGTTGAGATAAGCACAGACAAGCTGATTATTATGTAATCAATAATACTGATTAGTTTACTAAAAATCCATGTATAATTAATGCTACACTTTATCCTGGTGGTTCTCAAACTTCAGAATACATCAGAGTCACTTTGGAGAGCTGTTAATATAGATTACTGGGCCCCACCCCCAGAGTTTTTAATTCTCTAGGTCTGAGGTTGGGCCCCCAGTTTTTAATTCTAGCAAGTTCCACGGTGATGCTGCTTGTTGGTAATCTGGAATCTGCACTGTAAGAACGATTTTAAAGATTCTGTTTATGGGGGTGAGTTCATTGAGCCAGATGTTCCCCTCTTTGATTCTTAAAGCTGCTTCCTGAAGTATGGTCTAAGGACCACGTCCATCAGAGTCACTTGGGATGGTTGTGAACAGTGAGTGCGACCCAACCCTGACTTCTGGATCAGGGGCTAGTGTGATGAACGAGCTCCCTAGAGATACAGATGAACTGCCCTGCAACCGTGATTCTCAGCCTTGACTCCATCTGAGAATCACTTGGGAGCTTTAACAAACATAGATTCCTGGGCTCCGATGACAGAGATTGTGATTTAATTGATCTGAGTGTGACCTGGACATTGATATGTTGAAAACTCCCCCAGAGATTCTAATGTGCAAAGTCAGGAACCACTGCCCTGGAAAGATAATCTATGGATAAACTCTTCCCAGTTTGTCATTTTTTAAACTGTATTCCTCAAGAGAATTTGTGATCCACCAGATATTTATAAGTATCATTTTTTTTTTTAAATCTAATATGACCAGGGAACACTGGGTGAAGCAAAGTTACTAGGTTGTTTTACACCAGGATGCCTCAGGGCCCCACGAAACAACTCTTCCATGTGACATTTCTCAAACTATTTTACCAAGGAAGATTTTTTTGAAGAGCACTTTATTGGGGCGCCTGGGTGGCTCAGTCATTAAGTGTCTGCCTTCCGCTCAGGTCATGATCCCGGGGTCTTAGGATCGAGCCCCGCATCGGGCTCCCTGCTCCGCGGGAAGCCTGCTTCTCCCTCTCCCACTCCCCCTGCTTGTGTTCCCTTTCTCACTGTGTTTCTCTCTGTCAAATAAATAAATAAAATCTTTTTAAAAAAAAGAGAGAGAGAGCATTTTATTAAGTGGGTTTTGGGTTTCAGAGAACCCCCCTAAAATTGTGTGTGTGTGTGTGTGTGTGTGTGTGTGTGTGTGTGTGTGTGTTGTTCATGTATTAACACATCCTCTTATGTGTTTTCTGGAGAGAAGGCCCATATTGTTCATCAGACTTTTCAACCAATTCTGAACATAATCCATAGATGGTTAAAAAACACTCACGTAGAGTCTCCGACCCACCTTGGGGTTCTAAGAAGACCTCTGAGAAGCAAATAAAAGAAACAGAATTATTCCTTCATGATCTGAGACATAGGATATCTGCAGGCTACTTTTGCACTGATATTTGCTAGTCCCCTTCTTTGGGATTTCTAAAAATACCTTTATTATGATATAATTCACATACTATAAAAATCATCCATTGAAAGTATATGATTCAGGGACTTCAGTGTACTCACAGAGTTGTGCACTCATCACCACAATCTAGGTTCACCCCATTTACATCGCCCCAAAAAGAAATCCCACACCGAGTTACCCCCCCAATTCCCTTCCCAGCCCTAGGCAACCATTCATTCACTTTCTGTACCTAGTCCATGTAAGTGAAATCTTACAATATGCAGCCTTTGTGACTGATTTCTTTCACTTACTATATTTTCCAGGCTCATCCGTGTCGTAGCATCTATCTGTACTTCATTCCTTTCTATTTTCAAATAATGTTCTGTTATATGGATATACCGCATTATATTTATCCATTCACCCATCGATGAGCATTTCAATTATTTCCTCTTCTGAGCTATTATGAATAATGCTGCTATGGAAATTCATATATAGATTTTTACACGAACATGTGTTTCATTATGTAGGAGTGGAATTTCTGGGTCTTGTGGAAACTCGTGTTTAACATTTTGAGGAATTGCCAGACTGTTTTCCAAAGTAACTGCACCAGTTTTCATTCCCACCAAATAAATGAAAGTGTTGATTCCTCACCAATACTTGTTATTGTCTTTTTTATGATAGTCGTTCTGGTGGGTGTGACAAGGTATCTCATTATGTTTGGATTTGCATTTCCCTGATGGGTAATGATATTGAGCATCATTTCATGTGCTTATTGGCCATTTCTATATCTTCTTTGGAAAAATATCTATTCGAACTCTTTGCCCAATTTTTAATTGGGTTCTTTAACTTTTTATTATTGAGTTGTCAGATATTATAGATAAAGATACATACATTGATAAGTCCCTTATCAAATATATGATTTGGAAATATTTTATCCCATACTGTGTTGCTCTCTCACTTTCTTGATATATTTTTTTCCCTATTTTTTGTGCTGTATTATTTGCAGCACAAAAGCTTTTACTTTTGGTGTAGTTCGTTGTACCTACTTTTTTGTTATTGTTGTTTCTGCTTTTTGGTCTCATATTTAAAAGGCAATTGCCTTATCCAAGGTCGCAAAAGTTTATGCCTATTTTTGTCTAAGAATTTTATAGTTCTAGCTCTTATATTTAGGACCCAGTTTCATTCTTTTGCATGTGGATATCTAGTTGTCCCTTCACGATTTGGTGAGAAGACTGTTCTTTCCCCCCATTAAATTGTCTTGGCCCCTTTGTCATTCTTTTGAAAATTAAGTGACATCAAAAGATAAGATAGTAAGATTTTCATGGATTTAAAGATTCACTGAGAACCAGATTAAGATAGGTATGGGTGCTGAATACTGTTAGTATCCTGGAACAATTTAAGAGCCTAATTCAGCCTTCCTTGGACATTGATTAAACACTTCCTGTGTGCTGGGTCCCAAGATAGAAAGATGAATTCACCATAATTTTTGTCCAATCTCTCAATCTACCTGGGAAGAGAAGTAAGCAAATACAGCAATATAGTAAATGCTCTGATAGGAATATGTACAAGGCAGAATGGAAACATAGTAGCCCCGTTGCTTACTCAGTCCAGTGTGAAATTGGAACTCAGCCATGAAGGTGGGAAGGGCACTCTTGGAAGAAGAGAAAGGGCAGTGGAGTGGAAGGAAATGATCTCTATGGAGTTCCACCGGCCTGGGGGCTAGGAGTGTGTGTGGAGGGTGGAGAGTAGCTGGAGATAAGCTGGAAAGGCAATCAGATTGTGAACAGCTCTGCATGTCCTTCTGTGGAGTTGGGGCCACATTCTGTGGGCAAGAGGGAGCCCCTGAAAGGACTTAGGCAGAGGTGGTTTAGTGTGTTCCTGGGAGGTTTCCAGACCTCTGTGGGAATCTAGCTTTGGCAAAAGGTGATCCCAGTTCTGGCATCACTGGCTGAGAATCAGAGACCTTTCATGCTCTCCAAGCCATGCCTCAGGTGCTTACTTTTCTTCGTAAGTGGCAAGGGTTCCACTATAAGGGTCCCTATCATAGCTCAAAGTCCTTTCTTTATGTGAGAGCCTGGCCCCAATAAAAAATTAAAACCTAAGTAAGAGAAAATAATAACTTCTCCAAATATTAGCATTATCTCATCAGAAGCCAACTAACTTGCATCAATTTGGGAGTCAGTCCTCCTATTAGGAGAAGGGGAATAGCCCTTAAAGCTGTGGGAACACCATAGCTCCGCAAACCCTATAGCTTATTCTTAATGGCTACAACAGCTCAAAAGTCTCCCTTCATGAACAGTCCTGGAATAGCCCAAGAAATAATAAGAAGCATTTATCTTAGGCTAGTAGAGCCAGGGCACAGACACGTTCCTGTAACCACCTGGGCCATGTGCCCTTTAGGTCTCCAAAGACCTTGAAGGTATTTGGTGATTCCTATTAAGATATAAGCTGTGTGTGTGTGTCTGTGTGTCTGTGTGTGTCTGTGTGTCTGTGTCTGTGTGTCTGTGTGTCTGTGTGTGAATTGAAAAGGCCTCTTAAGGGAATAATCTATAATGCCCCACCTGAGCTCCAACGAGGACAGTCTAAGTAGTCTAAGTGTTATTATTTGGGTTTTTTTTTGTTTTTTGTTTTTAAGCTTTTATTTATTTATTTATTTACTTGACAGAGAAAGACACAGCAAGAGAGGGAACACAAGCAGGGGGAGTGGGAGAGGGAGAAGCGGGCTTCCCGCCGAGCAGGGAGCCCAATGTGGGGCTCCATCCCAGGACCCTGGGATCATGACCTGAGCCAAAGGCAGATGCTTAACCAACTGAGCCACCCAGGCGCCCGTAAGTGTTGTTATTTGTAAAACAGAGCAAGAAAATGTTCCTAAACACTGTAAGAGATAAAATCTTCAAAATTAGTGGGAAGGAAGGTAGCAGAGTGGTGGAGTATTGAAGCCGTCATACTACTAAATTTAAACCCTATGTCTGTCACTTCCCAGCTCTGTGATCTTGGGCCAGTTCCTTCTTGAAGCTGTAGCTCCTCACTCTGTAAAATAGGGATGATAATAATAACACCTATTTCATAAAACCATTGTGAGGATTAAAAGGGATAATCACGTACAAAGCTTTGCTAGCTGGCACAAATTAAGTGCTCAATAAATGATCTCTGCTGTTAATACTAGGGCCAGAGAGATTTCTTATTTCACTTCAGGAACCAATATAGATACACTACACTGAAAATAATAATGTATATTCATTGTGTATGAAAGTTTATGAACTGAGGGGCGCCTGGGTGGCTCGGTCGGTTAAGCGGCTGCCTTCGGCTCAGGTCATGATCCCAGGGTCCTGGGATCAAGCCCCACATCGGGCTCCCTGCTCAGCAGAGAGCCTGCTTCTCCCTTTCCCTCTGCCTGCTGCTCTGCCTACTTGTGCTCTCTATCTCTCTGTCAAATAAATAAATAAAAAATATCTTAAATAAAAAAAAAAAAGTTTGTGAACTGAGTTCTTGGCCAAACCACACAGCTATGCGTATTGACTTTAAGCAACATGCAATAACTTCTGAAGAAATTGTGCTCTTCTTGTATCGGTCCAAATGATATTTTTAAAACATTCCATTTGTTTATGATGATTTGTGTCTTGCTGAAGAAAAAAAAAAAATCAAAACTCCCAGCTATTGGCTGACAGATATGACCAGAACTAGATTTAGCTGGAGTCTGTGGTTTCTCCAGAAAAGTCATCTGAGGTAGCAATGACCACACAGGAGATGGACGTAAAATGTATAATTAAGGAAAGGATACATTACCAAAAAGTTAGGATGATAACAAGGGTGAAGATGATATGTAATTAACCTTTCCAACCGCTAACATCAATGGTTACCTAAGCCTCTCTTCACAGAACTGCTCTCATGAAAAGTGTCCGGTTCTGCTGTGGCACGTTCTTAAATAATTAATTTACCTGCCTGCGGATAAAGTCACTTCCTCTCCCTATTTTTTTTTCATTGAGCAATAGAACCTGACTTTCACCACATCAACATTCAAAATTGTATTTTGTCAAATGAAATGATTTTTAAAGGTGCTGATTTTTCTCTGGATTCTCTAAGTATAAACTAGTATCTGGTAAGCATTAATAATGAGGAGGTCAGCCTAATGTTTCTGTATTATTGAAGGATTAGCTTGAGATGGGGCTTTAGGTTATTTCTCCAATAACCAGGTCCCAGTGAGTGGAGGAGAGCACGGGCCAAGCAGGGACAGAGCAGACACAGAGAGCAGGGGGACTGGGGTTCTGGGCAAGTGCAAGCAGAGGGTAGTTGGAAATTTTGCCTGAGGGAAGTCTAGCCATCAGTCAAAAGTCAGGTATTCCAGGAACCACCAGGCAGAGCAGACTATTTGGTATAGGATTGTAAACAGAAAGCCTAGGCCCTGAAATCTAAAAGGTAAGCATGTTCCTTCAACCCTATAGTCTTCAGGAAGGTCCAGGAGCAGAAAGTGAAGCAGATAAGTAGTTGCCATCAGGAAGATCCCATGGCAGGCCCAGAGGACTGGAGTGTAGGACCAGGACTTTTAGTCCCTAAAGGACTCTGATGAAAGTTAAGACCACAGTGCCTGGTGAGCCAGGCAGAACATCAGTCAGGAAATTAGAAGAGGAACTCAGTGATGTGGGATAGGGGAGAGAAAGCAAGAACCAGGCCCTGGGGTTCAAGAGCAGAGCAGACGAAATTGCAAAGCTGGTGCTCGTTGAGCCACTAAGGCCCTGGCTAGTGGACCTGACCAGAAGCAGCATTAGCCCCGATCTAGGGCAGGTGGTCCCCACAGATAAGAGTCAAGTCAGGGCTTCTCAGCCTCAGCACTGTTGCCATGTTGGACCAGATAATTCTTTGTTGTGGGGCTGTCCTGTGCATTGTAAGATGTTTAGCAGCATACCTGGCCTGTAGCCATTAACATGTAGTGATGAAATCAAAGATGTCTCCAGCCATTGCTAAGTGTCCCCTGAGGAGAAAAATCTCTCCTGGTTCAGAACCACTGGGTTAAGTGGGCAAGGCTACCCAAATTTGAGGAAGACCAACATGAAAAGTCAAGCACATGATTAGGCGTTCAGAGCTTCTGTTTTGTTGTTGTTGTTGTTTATCGCATTTGTTTTCTTCACCCTAGAGGAACCTCCTTTTTGTTCCTAAGCACCAAGTCCTTTCTGCTCATGTTTGACATTGTTCTGGATTCTTCTGTAGCATGCTAGTAGGAAATAAATATGGTATTAAGTGTTTGCCATAGAAAGAGTTACATACCTGCATAATTTGTGAGGTTATATTACAAATACATTGGCCCATCCATTTCACATAAATACCTGGGTGGGGAAGTTCTGTTGAGAATCCTTGCTTACTCTGTCCACATACAATGTCCACTATTTGATGGAGAACTCCACCCTTGCTTAGGTGGGTGTATGATACTGATTTCCAGTCAGTTCCTGTCTCTGAAATGTCAGCTAAGGCATTCTGAAAAGTCCACAGGTTCACAAATATCCCTCTCGCTAGCTGGTCACTAATGCTTGAAATGGCCAAGGGTCAGCTGGTGCTGGTCTGGCCCATGCTGCACACTGGGGAAATTTTGCCTAACCTTTCTCTTCAGTCAGTTCTCCCAGTTGGCCATAAGCAGTGAATGGAAGGACCATGCTCAAGTTTTAATCTGGAAGGGTAACAAAAGATACTAACAATCTTAGCATCTTTTCTGGCCCAGGCATGTTCTAGGTGACACTTAACATCTGCCAAGTGAAATCTTTGATAAATAGAAGCCAGTCACACAGCTACTGCCATGTTGAGCTGAGCACCATGAAAACTTACCCAGTCTGCTTTGTATTGCCCAGACCTGCCAACCACTCTGATATCTGTGAATATGGGGTAAATATAGGCTGAGTTTTTGTTAGGGTGGAAGAAAATATAATCTCACCTAGTCTTGCCAACTATAATTAATAAGTTGTTAAGATTTTCATGAAATCCCACAGAAAGACCTATTATCAAGGCCATTTGGGCCTCCTGAGGAGAACATGATGTAAAATTTACCATTTGATTATTCATTCATTTTCTTATTAGCATAGAGTATAATAAGGTGGCTCCAGAATTTCTCCATAAAGGGGTATAGAGATTTTACATAACTGTTTATTTTTGATGTGACATGGCTGATGAAAATTGGGAAGCAGAGTCTAAAGTTTACCCAAGCCATTCTTAGCAATATTATATCTTATTGCCAGGGTATTGTCCTGGATATTAGGTAAAAATCTTCCAGCTTTTCAAGTATTTTAAGCTGATCAGTTTTCACTTTTATTTTCCTGGAGTTTATTCACCTTCATAATGAATTCTGTACCAAGAATTTTAAGAACTAAACTGTTGAACTCTATGCTAAAATATTTTTATGCTAAAATATTTAAAGTATTAGCCAAATCACTCATTCATTCCAAGGTCTGAGCTGTGGTTGATAGGAGATATAATAGTCAGTGAGGAACTCAAGAATCTAGAGCGGTAGTCTCATAAACTTCTGAAATTCTTGAAAGGAGTACTATGCAAGTTAACTTACTAAGTTGTACTAAATAGTAACAATAATAATAAAAAATTATCGAGGGCTTGGACGCCTGGGTGACTGAGTTGGTTAAGCATCTGCCTTTGGCTCAGGTCATGATCCCAGGGTCCTGGGATCGAGCCCCCACATCGGGCTCCCCGCTCAGCAGGGAGCCTGCTTCTCCCTCTGCCTGCCACTCCCTCCGCTTGTGCACTCTCTCGCTCTCTCTGACAAATAAATAAACAAAATCTGAAAAAAAAGTATCAAGGGCTTATGATATGCTACTGTACCGAGAGCTTTCACATGCATTTCTCATAAAATCCTTTATAACCCTATGAGATTGTTACTATTGTTATCCTCATTTTATAGATAAGGAAACTGAGGCATGGTAAGTAACTTCCTTATGGTTAGTAACAGGCCTGTCATGAAACCAGCATTTTATTTTATTTTTTAAAGATCTTATTTATTTTACAGAGAGAGAGAGAGCGCAAGTAGGGGGAGCAGCAGAAGGCGAGGGAGAAGCAGGCTCCCCACTGAGCAAGGAGCCCGATGTGGGGCTCGATCCCAGGACCTGAGCTGAAGGCAGATGCTTAACCGCCTGAGCCACCCAGGCACCCCAGAAGCCAGCATTTTAACCCAGGCAATTTGACTCCAGAGTTTGCAGTTAATGACTATACTATTCCGTCCATTTCTCTTGTATATGAACCAAAGGAGGATATTTTTGCAATTTTACTTGCCACTCTTTTTTTCACATTTTACCTCACTTTCTGTCTTTCTGATTATATATTTTAAAAATCACATCAATCATAACATAGAAACAAGAGAATTCTCATGCCCTAGTATACATTTGGATGTCCCTGAATTAAACTTGGCAGTGTGTTTAGAGCAACAAAAAACTAAAATGATGAGGCATAAATAATAATGAAATCTGGTATTAAGTCACTCCAAAGCCTCCTATGCAGAGATCTGTTGAAGTTCTTCACCACTGTGGCTCCACAGTGAAGAACATTTGGCTAATTCCACAGTGGTGGAATCCAACTTCCTATGGGTTCTAGAGGCAGAGAACAACTCACACCAGGTCTGCGTTGGAAAAAGCTGGGGGAGTAGCCCATTAACAGCTGGCTGAGTGGAAGCATTTAGCGACTAAGGTCTCTGTGTGAAAGAGGTGTCAAGGGACCACAGAAGTCCCAGCTTATCCCTAATGCTGACGCCAAGGTGGAGAATTCTTGACACACTTCGTACCTCACTTCCTGAGCTCAAGATTACAAGTTCCCTTGGACAGAGGAGAGCAAGAAGGAGGTGGAGGAGGGCCAGGGAAGGCCATCTTTCCCCCTGCACAGTGAGAACCTTCCACAACCCTCTCTTCCCGCCCGGAACAGACAGCATCTAAAAACTCAGTCCTCAAGGGACTGACATCTGGAGGTGGTGGTGGACTCCACAGAGAGACGGAGAGAGTATAGGCAGTGTCGAAAAAACACTCCAATTCTAATTTTTAAAAATACCGCACCTATAGAGCAAAACCATGTGCGGCCAGATTGTGGCCCCGTGCTGCCAATTTTTGACCTCTGTTAGAACCTCCCATAATGAGAAAGCTCAAGGAATTCCTTCAGAATAGAAACAGTTCAATCACAAGATGTGTGCATGTATTTTTAAAAGCATACTTTTTATTCTCCCTTAAGTAAATAGATATTTAAAAAACACAGATGCATGACTCTACTTTGTGACTCACAGTAAACAATCCAATGGCAACGCCCCTTGGCCTTGGAGCAAAAGCAAGAAAGAACTTTGCCTCTCTCCCTACCCACCCCGCCCCCCAGCCTTGTATTAATAAATGGGAGGACAAAAACTAGGTAGCTGTATGAATGAGCTTCTAAAAAAAATGATCTACAGGTAAGAACAGCCAGGTAGCCCACACTTTAGACGACAAAATCCTAGGCTGTGTCCTTCTTTAAAAACGATTTAATTATCTCCTGTTTTCAAAAACATGTTGCTCTTTATTCATCCTCCTGTCCTTATTTACATATGTTTGCTTTATGTAGGCAATAGGATCTCAGGAGGATGTTATCAACTCCACTGGTGAATATTTTTGGCTTTTTCAATGTAGAACTCCTCGTTCACAGCATCTTGGTTGTGTTTCTATGATTGCTGCTAACCAGTATCCCTTACAAACATCTGTGGGATGGGAATGTGGGGCCTGGGCCTGAGGGAGACGAATCTGACACGGCTGTGAAAAGGGTACTAGGGTGATGATCTTGAGGGGTACAGTTCAGAGATCAACATGCATTCATCCAGGTTCTGTACATCAGGTCTGCATTGTGGCGTCAGGTTAGAGACCTGCAGGGCAGAGTCCCAGGGAGAGAGGACACCCTGGGGCTACCAAACCAGCTGAGAGATCTTGGACCAAAGCTCTCCCATGCTCTGCTGGGAAATGAGAAGGGGTTGAATGACTTCTGAGATTCCTTCCAGTTTTAACATTCTGTGACTCTGTGATTTGTTGTGATTCTTTGATTTGATGCTGTGTGTGATTTCAATGGAATAGACCTCAGAAAATTCACAGGAAATTCAGAAATCATCTTAAAGCAAACAAAATGAATTCCCTTGTTTAACTAATCTGCATGGCACCAGGACATTAAGGAATTCTCGGGTTAGTTAATTTAAGGAGCATCTTATTTGTTTGTAGTACAGTGTTAAACCAGTGAATCAAGTACCTAGAGGCGAAATAGTTAGTGCTATATAAACATGAAGCTCAACAGACTACTGAATAATATTGTATGTTTTTTTAGCCTCACATATTGCAAAGTGTTACTAAGTCACTTTATGAACCAGTTTAATGTGGCACTTGGCAAATCAGACGATGAGACTCTGAGATTTGGGAAGTTGTGTGGGGCAGTGAAAATTACTTGACTGTCATTGGAATTGGAAATGATGGAGGACTGGTGACTTAGCAGGCTGAGTTATCGGGGGGCAGCCCCCTAGGGCAGGAAGTCAGGGGCCCACGCATTCAATGTGTCTTCTTAGAAAAGTCACCCTCGTTTCATGTCTCCCATTCTTGGTTTATAAAATTGGTGTTATAAAGAGCGTTGTCTCAGTTCATTGTTGCCACCGTGTTTTTTTTTTTCAAGAATTGCCGAATTCCAGATTTTTAAAAGGTGATAAATGAATGTACACTATGGTCATATTATTAGAAATACTCAAAAACAGTTTGTGTGTTTATGAGTTGCACTCAGGCTGAAAATATTTCATTTACTTCTTGTACTCGAGTTCAGTGGTGAAAGTAGAAAAAGGGAAGTAGTAACAACACATGACATTCTGCCTGATTTTAAGACAAAAAAATTATACAGATAGCTCTTCAAAACAGTTGGCTGGTACTGTCTTTTGGGATTTTATATATCCACTGATTTGTTACTGAGCCTGTAATTTGTTACTTCCCCCAAAGAAAACTCCAGGACTGAACTTCTGTTTGAAGCCTTCTCTCTCCTCTACTAAAAATAATATTATTCCAGACATCTGAAATAAAGCTGGCCTTTTTTCCCCCCCACTCCCTTTTCTTTAGCACAGGATATCAGAAACGCTGCTATTTCCATGCTTTGTACTTATAAAATAACGTTAGACTAAAAATGAATTGTCTAAAATAGCATGTGTGAGAGTTAATAGCTCTCATGAGCGGGCCATATACTCTCCCATCACTCACTATGTGATATTTATGATTAATACTCTCTCCCTTCTAGCCAGTACTTAGGCAGCTTAGTTTTCTAATTATGGAAACAAAGAATGAGTTTGCACACAGAGGTATGATTGTTTTTACTGTCCTGGAAAATGAAGATTTAGGAAGAGAAGCTAATTTCCATTGGCCTCTGGCTTCCTACCAATCCTTGAGGTTCAGCTGGGTTACCTCACCTCCCTGGAAGGAGGTTAAGAATGCACGTCCCTTCCTTTGGGGGGATATTAAATGGTAGCTGTATTCAACATCTCCTTTCTCTAGAAATCATTCCAATTCTGTAAAGTTCACAATCACAAAGTAATATATTCTAATCCCAACCCAACGCTGTAGCCTCATTTCCTACTGGGTCACTTGGAAAGCCAAGTGGCGGGCTTGGCCGACACATTCCCTTTTTAGCATAGCTGCCAGGGCTACCTGCAGAGCCGGCGAGGGGAAGAAGCCAGGTAATACCTCCGCAGCCAGTTGTATGTAGTGGGACTGCTGAGCTCTGTGGTGATTCCCTCTGCCCCAGACGGCAAGTACACACGCTGCTGGAAAGTATCCAACCCCTCCCTGCCTGGCTTGTGGCTCACTCACAGCTGAGCTTGTTGCTTTCCCGGGTAGAAGCCCATCAAGACTTTGGCATCGGAGGCTCAGGAAGAGAAAGGTGGGCTTCAGCCTCAGCCGGCAAAGCAAAGGACAACACAGCGTTTTCATCATTCTCTGTGCTGTAGTCCTTGTTATATACATTTTGCCTCCCTTAAATGAACGCGGTGGTCTCTATTTGAGTGAGACCCTTGTCAGCTCCCCCTTGTGCTGACCCTAGGAACAAAGGGTAGAATGCCCACCATGCGGAGAGATTGGCGCGCAGGGCAACTTCGACGCAGAATGTCCCTGTTTTTCGGGCTGAGCGGCCAGGCAGGCTGACATCCTTACCTGAGGCTGCATTAAAACCAGACGCCTGCCTGCCGGTAGCGCCTCCGACCAGCTGCCGCTGCCTGGCGCCCGAGTTCCCCGATGAGGACATGAACAGGAAACTTTCAAAATGCATTTGGCATGGTGCTTCAGTTCTAATCCTGTTCATTTTCATTTACCCTTTCCCAGAATTCAGGCCACAGATTTGATTTCAAAGTCCTCAATTAGTGAATTTCATGGCTCATAGAAAATCTGACAGTCTCTGGCTGTGGAGCTCTTTTTTTTGTTTGTTTTACAAACAGCTTTATTTTTTTTATTATGTTATGTTAATCACCATACATTACATCATTAGTTTTTGATGTAGTGTTCCATGATTCATTGTGTATAACACCCAGTATGGAGCTCTTCTTTTTTAAAGCAACTTGACAATTTCAGAATATAACATTACAGATAAATGAAGAAAAGGTGCCAGATGAGAACACGTAAAACCACAATGACTGGATGATATAGAGGGTAAGTCAAGCTGAATGTTCTTCTCAGCTCAGCACAAAATTGACTGTAGAAGAGCTGTATAAAAATGGACTGCCGCTTCCTAGTGACCCTGTATTTCAATATCCTCCACCACTTTTCAGGATTATGTGTTGAGTTTGAACATGTTATTGAGATTTATCCAGTACCCTTCTTCCAATTACTCTGCACAATACTCGGATCAGATGATGGACCTGCCCCTTTATTCTGAGCAGCTGCTATAGATAGAGCTGTGCTATAAAATCACCATTTCAATGTAAATCAAAGCCTCCATGTCTGAAATGTTACTTAATAATTTTCAAAGCTAAACGTGGAATGTAGTGGTTCAGACTCAGAGCTAGGAGCCAAATACTTTTTGTGCCCCACTCAGCCCGGACACTTTTACTGTCTTATATGACTTCCAACCATCTGTGCTCAGGGGGAATTGAAAATCCCAGTCTACCTTGACAAATAAAGACCAAAATATCTGCAAGGTCCTGATATTGAAATCATTTCATTTTAAATTATAGGGTTAATATATGCATCCCACTTCAATTTGCATTATTCCATTTCTGTTTCTTCTCTAAAATGACTGCAAGTGTCATTTAGCTGCTGAAAAATGTTAATATTCTCAACAAGAAGGAGATCTGTAAATTTAAACCGTTCAAGACCAAGAGCTTCCCAAACCTGGAACCAAATTTTAAGCCTGTTTCAGTGCTTGAATTGTGTAAATCTCAAATCATTAAGAAATTGTCTTTTTTTTCTTCAGACCAAATTTCCTTAATGATTAGCATTGTGCTTATTTTTTTTCTTTTTTCCTCATCTTATTTAAATTCAGTTAACTTATAGTGCATTATTATTTCAGATGTAGAGTTCAGTAATTCATCAGTCTTATATAACACCCAGTGCTCATCACATCACATGCCCTTCTTAATGTCCGTCACCCAGTTACCGCATCCCCCCACCCACCTCCCCTCCAGCAGCCCTTACTTTGTTTCCTAGAGTTAAGAGTCTCTTATGGTTTGTCTCCCTCTCTGATTTCATCTTGTTTTATTTTTCCCTCTCTTCCCCTATGATCCTCTGTTTTGTTTCTTATATTCCACATATGAGTGAAACCATATGATAATTGTCTTTCTCTGATTGACTTATTTCGCTCAGCATAATGCCCTCCAGTTCCATCTACGTCCATGTAAATGGTACTTAAATCCCATTAGAAAAGTCCACCCTTTCCAAATAGCATATTGGTATGTCAAGAAGTTTTTGATTGCACTTATTCCCAGTGTCTACTCCTCACATTATTAAGAATTCCAGGTCAATCCATTTAATTATTTAAGATTGATTAAAGATGGGGACAGTGCGCAAGTGTGCCTTGTTTCGTTTTGATTATCTAAACCTCTGAGAAGACCCCCAAGCCTGCAGTGCTTAGTTATAACCCATTGTTTTATGAGATGTCCATCCTTCCAAGTGATCCATCCTAAGTGGCTCTTTCCATCTACTTTTTCTGGGTAACTCCTGAGTAAGACCCACTTCACACAAGTAATTTTCCCAATATTTGTCTTGCTGGCTGGGAGTGAAGTTCAAGTTGAAGTTCAATTTCATATTGAAAACCTTGGCAGAGTGTTTGAGGAGAGTGCTTAGCTATTTAAGTTTTTCTCTCTCTCAGTCTTTGATTTTTCTGCTGTACATATGACTACAAGTTTTAGTTTAAGAATCCTTCAAGTAGTTGTTATTATAAAAGAGAACGCTTTTGCTTTGCGTAAGAATGGTGATGGATTCAGAGCTAAAGTTGTAAGAAACTTTAATGGGGCACCTGGGTAGCTCAGTAGGTTAAGTGTCTGCCTTCAGCTCAGGTCATGATCCCCAGTGTCCTGGGATCAAACCCCACATCGGGCTCCGGGCTCAGCGGGAAGCCTGCTTCTCCCTCTGCCTCTCCCCCTGCTTGTGCTCTCTCTCTCTCTCTCTCTCTCTCTCTGTCAAAGAAATAAATAAATAAAATCTTAGAAAAAAAATGAAATAAAGTTGTAAGAAACTTTAAGTTTTTACTTTCTGCAACATCATCTGATGCTTGCATCTACTCTATGGTACAGATAGAACTCTCCTGTCGTGTCTTACAGAACTCTTTCCTGCAGTAGGTTCTTGGAACTTTACAAACATCTTATGGGCATCCATTTGTTTCCACTTTACAAAACTGAAGCCACCATCATTTCTAGCCTCCTACAGGGGCCCCGAGCTTCTACTTTCCACCTCTTCCCCATAATTTATTCCCCACATAGCAGCAGTGGTGACCTCTTTAGAGCACATTATCAGGGCGCCTGGGTGGCTCAGATGGTTAAGCGTCTGCCTTCGGCTCAGGTCATGATCCCAGGGTCCTAGAATCGAGTCCTGCATCGGGCTCCCTGCTCAGCGGGGAGCCTGCTTCTCCCTCTGCTTCTCTCTCTCTCTCTCTCTCTCTCTCTCTCTCTCTCTGTCTCTCATGAATAAATAAATAAAATCTTAAAAATAAATAAATAAAATAAAATATTAGAGCACATTATCAGCTCACGTCTCTCTCCTCCTGGCAGGGGCTTCCTGTGGAGTCTGACCCCTGCCCCGAGCCACAGGGCCCTACAGGACTGACCTCAGCTGCCCTGTGCAATCTCCTCTCCCACCGTTCTCACCTCCTCTCACTGTTCTACAGACAAACTACTCATCTCTCAGGGCCTTCCATATCCAGGTTTATCCCTACCTCAAAGCCTTTGCAAGTGCAATCTGTCTGCTCCGGAAATCTCTTCCCACGTAATCCAGTGAAATCCCTGGGTCTTCATGGTTCCATGTTGCCTCCTCAGAGAAGCTCTTGCTGAGTCACTGTCTAAAGATGTCTGCCTTTCCCACATCCCCTGACTCTCTATCCCATTAACCTTTTGTTTTCTTCACAGAATCTATCACTATGAGAAATTATTTGTTTGCTTCCACTAGATGTAAGCTTTTAAGAGCAAGAGCCTGCCTCTTGTTCACTGCTGTAAGCCATGCACATAGCAGTTTGGACAAATGAGAAATTATGATTATAATATATTTATATTTATATTGTAAAACTTGCTTCCAGTCATACTATGAGTAGGAACAAACTCCTGTTTCTATGAATATGCCATAATATTTCTGATTCCATGACCTTGCTCATATGCTATTCTTTCCCTGGAAGGTCATAGGTCTTCTGGATAAGTTCTGGCATCCTTTGATACTAGTCCAGCTGCTTGCCACTTAGGAAGCCTTCCCTCACCTCCTCAGGCTGGTTAGGTAACCAATTCTAAGCATGCTCCCCATAGTGTCTACCATTGTACTTAGCACATTGTTTTATCATTATTGATTTGGTTTCTGGGCTCTTCCAGACCAGAATCTACTGCAAGGAATGGACTATTTAATTCACGTTAATTTTCCAAGCCAAGAATGTACCACTAAGCACGTGTACAATTCAAGTTTGCTAGAGGAGATCAGAACCTGAAACTTCTGACTGTGGTTGACTGTTTTGCCAGAATACATTGTGTGTTCCACAGACGGAAACCATCAATATCTCAGCCCACATTTCATTACTTAAAATTACTTAGGTAGACCTTCGGAGTTAAAAAAACAAACAAACAAACAAAAAAACTTCATAATCCAGTGTCACTCAATTTAAACTATTTTCAACATAAGGGGAATGTGGCTTATTGCTATAATTTGTAAAATAATCTGAGTTGTTGCTAGGGATAACTGAAATCCACAGATCATCCCCAAATCTCGTTGTAGAAATTAATTACACCAAACATTTGATCAAAGCTGTTAACCAATAAGGAACTATATTTGATCTGAGTTTTACATTCCTTACATTTATCTTCCTAACAAAACTCTGTGGGAGAAAGGGAGGAATAAAAGGAATTATAAACAGCCCACATGCTGGATCATGAGCTCCTGAATAATTGAGAGCTGCCTAAATTTGTGTTAGTCATTTCTTGCATTTTCCTGAGACTATCAAGTCCATCCTAGGGTGTGATGAGAGCCCCTGAGGAAATAATAAAATGTGTTTTGCTCTTTTCTCTTCTTTCTCAAGCAAGAAAATAATATTAATCCAGTCAACAGGTCAGATAAAACGAGAAAGGAAAGTGACTCAGGTTTAACCATGCTCTTAATTAAAAGACATTTTTTTGCCCTAAGGGAAGATGATACTATGTAATCGGGTATTTTTCTCACGTTCTGTTTTATGTGATTATAGATAACTGCCATGAATAATAAGTCATTTGTTTTGTTGATGTATTTCCAAAATTTCTGGTATATTGTCTTCTCGGGCAGAGTTAACTCTGTCTCCATAGACCTGTTTTCCTTTGGCAGTGGTTTGAGCAGTTCCTGGAATTTAATGTAGAAGATGCGATTCATTCTTTCAGTAACTATTGAGCACCTACTGTGTATCAGCTGTGGCTTTGGTGCCAGATGGGACACATCATGGGGTTTATATTTAATGAGACCTTTCCCTATAATGAGCATATTAAAAAGGGCAATTCCATTTTTAAATTCATAAGTATTTCCATATTGAAATGTGGCTCACAGACTCAAAAAGGTCACTAGTTTTCCACAAAAATAAAGTTGTTCATAATTAAATGTGAAGGGGGAAGAAAAACCTGAAAACAAAAAAAGCAAAAACTTTCCTTGCATCTTCACATGCTCTCTGTTCAACCTTTTATAAAATCACAAATTATCTTTGATTTTCATGTCAGATATTACAAGCACAAAAATAACATTATAATGTATTGTTTAAAATATATGACATAGCCATATTATTTAAAATATAGGCACTCATCCCCGATGATACACACAGCATGACGTTTACCAGAATTCGTTGTGTGTTATACAGATAGAAACCTTATATATATAATGTAATGTAATATATATATATCTCTTCACATTTCATTACTAATAATTATTTAGTTAGATCTTCAGAGTTAAAAAAATCTTCATTTTGCTCATAAATCCTTATAATCCTTAAGGCATTTTATGCCAAATCTATTTTTAGCCACAATTTTAGAATGAGTAATATATAAATACATGGCTTATCAGAGGTTGCTCAGTGAGTTTGAGACACACTCAGAAAGAGTACCCACGTTGACAAATCTACCCAACACCTTGTTCCTTATGTACATCGAGAAGATACTTTTCCCCATGCTCAGCCATTCTGTGGCTCTGTGTTAAGGCAAGACTGGGTGCAGTGTGAAATTCTTCTGGAACTGCAGGATCTTTCATGGGTCATGTCTCCTCCTGCCATACAGCTAAATAAACAGCCGTGGCTTGGCTCTGAGGTCTGGTATCATTGTGTCCTACGAGTTCCACTCTTCCTCTTTTGGATTCATTGGGCAGATTGTTTAACATGTCAGTTCGGTTGGGCTTCTTTAGGACCCGGATGACTTGAGGATATCTTCTGACAGCCTTGATTTGCTTCACTCTGAATATCTTCAATTGGTTATGTCTATCCTAAAATAAAAACAGCCTTTAAGGAACTGGAATAAAAATAGCAGAGAATAATAATCATTGGAAAAAGACTCCTAAAGAAAAGCAGACATCTTGTTTCCCATTTTCCTTTCACCATAAGCACCACTCCTAGGGTGCAGGGATATAGTATTTTATATAAATTCACGAGAGAATGTGATAATAAATCTATGCCTAAAGATTGTATTTCATTGCTGCATGCTAGTACTTTCCACACCAAGCCATTTGCTAACTCTAAACTATCCTCTTCCATTTATGAAATACTTGTCATTTTTTTGCTTCTAATCATAATTAGAAAGGAATTCTTAATCTCAGGAAACTGAGGGTTGCTGGAGTGGTGGGGGTGGGAGGGATGGGGTGACTGGGTGATGGGCATTGGGGAGGGTATGTGCTATGGTGAGTGCTGTGAATTGTGCAAGACTGTTGAATCACAGACCTGTACCTCTGAAACAAATAATACATTATATGTTTAAAAAGAAGAAGAAGATAGCAGGAAGGGAAGAATGAAGGGGGGGAAATCGGAGGGGGAGACGAGCCATGAAAGACTATGGATGCTGAGAAACAAACTGAGGGTTCTGGGGGGGGATGGGTTAGCCTGGTGATGGGTATTAAAGAGGGCACGTACTGCATGGAGCACTGGGTGTTATACGCAAACAATGAATCATGGAACACTACATCGAAAACTAATGATGTAACGTATGGTGATTAACATAACATAATAAAAAAAAAAAGAAAAGAAAATGAGTCTAACTTTCCATTGACCTATGGAGCAAATCATGAAATGACAAGTGCTTTGCCCAAGAATAGCAGGTCTCTCTATGAAAACACTGAGATCAAAACCCAGAATACAAAGTTGAAATGAATGTGATACCATTTTCCAAAAGTACCCATGGGGAGGGGTGGGGTGCTTATCATTACAACAGAAGCTCTCTTAATCTACTTCATTTAACCAAGTAGCCAGATTAACCAAGGATCTCCATCCCTTCTAAGATACACTGAGTGGTTCCAGAGCCTATTGACCACTCAGGGCTAAGAGAATGCCCACTCACCTCCTCCTCCCTCCAAGCCCAGTGATTGGTTGCTAAGAGTCTGTTGTATTTGCTCCCCAACCTATTTATGCCAGTTGAGGTTATTATACTTATGCAACTTAACAATATATAAAACTCATGAAATACAAGCACGATAAAAAAAATGGGTTGTTGCTTTAAAAAAAAAAAAACTAAGGTGAATGTTTTAGAGAGATTCAGTAGGGCATGTGGCTTTTTGAAAACTCTTTTGAATTAGGTGTGGAGATGGCAACTTTAAAAGATTGGGCAGAGGAAGACAGAGCTAGGCAGAAATTCACACAAATTGCTTAGCAAGGGTCTTTAAGGATCCATTCCACTCTGAAGGAACTAAAACTGGCAATCGTCAATGATGCGTTTCAGAGTATGGCTTATGGAAGAAAGATAATGCAGAATTCCAGTAACCCATATCAAAGAAATGAGCATTGCCTTGCTCCTTCTTCCCCCAGGTAAAATATTGGCAAAGGAATGTGCATTTCTGCATTTTACATTAAAATGACATTTTAAATTTTGTATTATATTTTTGTTGCTTTTCTCACTTTAATTTTTTAATTAACCACTGATAGCCTCACTCATGTCAGATAATTCAGTTTTACTACATTACACAGTGGTTGAGTACATAGCCTCTGCAGACAGACAGCCTGAATTCCAGATCTGACACTTTTTGCATCTGTTTCTTTGGGCAAGTTGCCTAACTATTCTGATCTTCTGCTTCCTCATTTGTAGAATGATAATAATAATAGTATCTGCTTCTTAAGTTTTTCAAGAGGATTCAAAGAGATAACTCATATTAAGGATTTGCATTGTGTTTGTGTCTGGCAACATAGTAAACCCTTAATCAACAATATCAATTTATATTTTTTATGATTATAGCAAAAATGATAACACAGGTGTGTTAGTCAGCTTGGCTGCCATAACAAATTACCACAGACTGGATGACAGAATTTTATTTGGAGGCTAGACCTCCAAAATCGGGGTGTCATAAGGGTTGGTGAGACCTCTCTCCTCAGCTTACAAATAGCTTCTTTTCACTGTGTCCTCACGTGGCCTTTCCTCTGTGTGGAGAGAGAGACAAAGAGGGAGAGAAAACTCTGCTGTCTCTTCGCCTTCTTATGAGGGCACCAGTGTTATTGGATTAGGGCCCCCCTTCTTATGACCTCATTTAACCTAAATACTTCCTTAAAGGCACTGTTTCCAAATGTCATCCCACTGGGGGTTAGAGCTAAAATTTTGGGTACACACAGTTTAGTCCATAACATCAGGTGTATTTGTACTCTACTTATAATGAATGAGACCTAGAAGTAGCTTTGGGATACAGAAATGACCTGGCAGGTAGGATGAATCCCAAAGAGAGAACATGTTTCAGTCCATAGTGACACAGATTCAAAAGAGTTAGAGAACCTTAGTTTCATGCCTACATCTACTGATCCACTGTATGAAACCGTAGTTGTTAATTTCCTTTTTTCCCTAGATCCACACCTAAAATCAAATTATAAATGAGCTCATCATCTATTTGCTTCATTGAGGATGTATTAGGACTAACATGACATTGTTCAGTAACTAGCCTGAGATGTCTACATAAAGTACATACCAAGGGGCATAAGCAGGCTTGTTCTCTTGATATTACATTCATCTGTTGTTCTCTTCATTGAGTAAAAATTTGTTGATTACCTACCATGTGCCACACACTAGGTATCAGAGGAAACAGTTTCTAGAACATAACCCTAAAGTAGCTCCCAGGACTTTGAGATAGGCAGACATATAATTAAATTATTATAATAAGTCAGAAACATAGTGTGCATTTGTTTGCTGTAAGATTAAATGCCGTGAAAATGTAATAATAGATAACATTTATTAGGTGCTTACTTTGATATTCTAGTACCCATGCCAAGTGTTTTATATTCATTATCTCATCCAATATTTACAAAAATATTCAGCTAAGTACTATTATTGTCAACATTTGACAGGTTTAGAGAGGTTAGATGTCTTATCCAATGGCTCATAGTTGTGAAGTTGTAGAGCAAAGATGAGAACTCAGTTGTGTTCCAGAGGACATATTCATAACCATGGTCTGTCCTGCCTCTTTGCTGTGGGAGGACAGAAGAATATCTAAATCTCTCTGAGCCATGGAGGATTTAATAGAAGAAGTTACTATTGAGCTGGATCTTGAAAGATGAGTAGAAGGTGCCCAGGTGGTAGAAGAGGAAGCAAGAATGTAGGCAGGCTGAGAGATAGGAAGGAACACAGCTTACTCAGAAATGGAAGGTGGGACATATATCAGGGAATGGTCCTGTATGAGATTACTTTGAGGGCAAATGCTCAAGGGCTACTGTAAGTCATGCTTTATCTTAAACACAGCAAGGAACCTCAGAGATTTTTTGAGCAGGAAAGTAATGTAAAATGAAATACACTTTCCATTTTGTTAGATCACTCTGACAAAGATACATATGCTGGGATGGGATGGGTGGTATAGCAGAGAGTTGCTAATTTATAACTAGAGTTGTCCAAGCAAACAGTGATTTGGCTCTGCAGTTAGGAGGTGGGAGTAGAGCTAGGGAGAAGAATGTTGAAAAGGTATATTTAAAAGATAGACTTGGCCATTAGTGTGTAGTTAATCAGATATGAAAAATGAGATTGAGTGTTAAGGCAAGACTGACTTTCAGGTTCCTGGCTCAAAGAATCGGATGAAATACCATGCTCTGAGGTGAGAGAGGGAAAATAGGAGGAGAGGTGGGCTCAGAGTGGATGATAGAGTTCCACTGAGGATGCCTTACTTCAAGTTGTTTGTGGGATATCTAAGTGAATGTCACTTCTAGACAAGTAGAAGTCCAGAAGCCAAGAGAATTCAAGAGGGCAGGATTCAATGCCACAGAGGTTAAGTAAGGAGGATTTCTTAAAAATCCACTGAATTTGATAATTAGGAGGTCACTGGTGACATTGCTGAAGTATTTTCAGTGGAATGTAAGGATGAAAGCCAAATTGTAGTGGTTAATGGAAGGTGAAGAAATGAAAGCTTCGAATAAGGAATATGTTTTCAGGAACTTTGGCACTTGGTGGGGGGAGGATTGTTCGGTGACAGGAGCCAGCAGGGAGGCAAGATCAAGGGAGCACTGTTGGGTTTTTCCCCATTACATCTAATGTTTCCAATAATACCTGAACTTTTAAAGATCAAACAGTATCCTAGCTTTTAAAGCCTTTGAACAACACTTTATAGACATCCTTTTTTAAGTTTTACTTCATTTGCTAGTGATAAATAAAAATTTGTTTGTGCTTGAAATTTGTGTAGAAGATTTTCCTGTGCTTACTGCATGTCTAGCTGATAAAAAAACAAAAAGCCTTAACAAAAATATCTTTACTAAGGAGTATCAAATTCAGGATACTTTTATATTTGCTTTTTCTGTCAATGTCAATAAAAATGTCCTATAAATCTGTTATTTGATTTATCCTAAAATACGATCTGAATAAAGAAAATATCCCACATGAGCATTTCCATGATTAAACAAAGACTAGGTAGGGGAAGAAAGAGTAACCAAATGACTCCTCCCAAAGATTTCCATGTTTGGGGCACTGA
The DNA here is from genome assembly GCF_009762305.2 of Zalophus californianus. NCBI lineage: Eukaryota > Metazoa > Chordata > Mammalia > Carnivora > Otariidae > Zalophus > Zalophus californianus. The sequence goes on from NC_045598.1 coordinate 131,682,544, forward strand.
GAGAGAGAAAGAGATCCCCAAAACATGGCTGAAACATTCCGAGTGGCTAATATGTGTGGCAAGATGTTAAAGATTCAATAGAGGCCCTTTTTCTAAGTTTCAGACAAATGGGGTCTAGAGTTCTAAGACAAGAAACAGGGATGAGCCATTTTATGTAGCACATTTATCAGCACATGGGCTGCAGTGGGATGCTAATCAGCTCTAGAGAGTTCTTGCGTCCAGGCTTCACAAAGTAGACAGGATGGGAAAACCATCCTCAGTGGCATGACAGAGCCCCCTTCAGCAGGTAAAACTGAAAAGCCTGCTTGTCTTCAAAAAATGCTGACTGATAATCATTTGAGGGCAACCAGCATATTCACCAGTCTTTCACCCTCCAATTTTTCTGGCTTGGTTACCTGCTCCAAAGACACAAAAATGATCCATACTCTCCTGTAAAATGAGGGAAAGGAAAAAGTTATAATTAAGACATTTAAGATAATACTTTTAGGGCTTCAACGTACCCAATAACCAAAATGTGGAAAGAGCTCAGATGTTCATCGACAGATGAATGGATAAAGAAGATGTGGTACACACACACACACACACACACACACAAAACACACAGACTGAAATATTAGTTGGCCATCAAAAAGAATGAAATCTTGCTATTTGCAACGATATGGATGGAACTATAGTGTATAATGCCAAGCGAAATAAGTCAATCAGAGAAAGACAAATACCATATGATTTCACTCATGTGGAATTTAAGAAAAAAACATGAACATAGGGGAAGGGAAGGAAAAATAAGAGGAAAGCAAACCCTAAGAGACACTGAACTCTAGGAAACAGACTGAGGGTTGCTGGAGGGGAGATGGATGGGGGGAAGGGGTAACTAACTGGGTGATGGGCATTAAGGAGGGCACATGATGTAATGAGCACTGGGTGTTATATGCAACTGATGAATCACTAAATTCTACCCTGAAACTAATAAAAAAGAAAAGATAATACCTTTAGGTCTTGAAGTAAAATTTGTCCACATCAAAAAAAAATTGAAAAATAATAATAGACATTTCAAATACTTATTTTTTTAAGATTTCTTTATTTTAGAGAGAGCGAGAGCATGAGAGTGGGGGGAAGGGCAAAGAGAGAGAATCTCAAGCAGACTCCCCTGCTGAGCATGGAGCCCTACACGGGGCTCAATCCCAGGACCCTGAGATCATGACCTGAGCCGGAATCAAGAGTCGGATGCTTAACCAACTGAACCACCCAGGAGCCCCGACATTTCAAACACTTCTTTACCACTCACTATGTGCCAGGCATAATCCTATCAATGGGTATTCTTGTAATTCAGAGAGAAAAGAAAGAGAAAGAAAAAAATCAGCAGAAGTGCCTAGCACTTTACATATACTACCCATGTTTACCATAATAGTCCAGTAAGGAAGATGTCGTCATCATCCCATTTCACAGCAGAAATAAACGAAGCTAAGAAAAGCTCAATAGTTTGTTCAGGGTCACAACTGGTAAGTGGCCAGGTAATTATCAAACCGAAGGTGCTCGGCCTGAGGCCTGGTCTCCATTGCACCAGGCTGCCTTCTTGCAGCCAGATAGTGGAGCTAACAAAAACTCTTAGTCCCTTTCTCAATAAACTGCACATACCGCACTTCTCTGGCTTCATCAGCATTTTAAAAATATTTTTTCCTCAAAAAAAAAATCTACGTCTTTTCTTTTTATGACTACTAATAGCATTCGTGACTTTGTAAAACAAGATGATGGAGTAAAAAAATCAATGTGTTTCAAGGTAAAAACTAAACATTTCTATTGTCGGCAAAGGATTACTCTTATTGGGGATATTTTCTACCTGCATTAGCATATTTAATGGGTTTTCCCTTTCCTCCAGGCCAAATTGTGTTGACTGTCAGTGGCTCTTAAATCTAACTGCACAGCAGAATCATTTGGGAAGCCATAGAGAAAAAAACCAAACTTTTTAAAATGCTGATGGCAGAGCCCCATACTTAGAAATTCTATGTATTTCTATAGGATAATTCTCCAGGATAATTAAAAGAGGGAGAGAGAGAGAGGCCATGCGTGCACATGCGTTGAGGGAGGGGCAGTGGGAAAGAATCTCAAGCAGACTCCCCTGCTGAGTGCAGAGCTCAACACGGGGCTCAATCCCAAGACCCTGAGATCACGACCTGAGCCGAAATCAAGAGTCAGACACTCAACCGACTGAGCCACCCGGGCGCCCCCAGACATATTTATACTTTAAATTCCCCTAGAAGGTTCTAACATGCAGCCAGAGTTAGAAACCACTGAGGTCCACCATCAGATGAGCCAACCTAGAGCCGCAGAGCCAAATCATATGTTTACAGGATAGCCAAGAATCCTCAGTTCAGTGTCCTGCCTTACTCTTTCCATACACCATCAGCCAGATGGTGGAAGATAGAATAATGATGGATCAATAAAACATCAATAAAGCTATTGGCGGCAGGATATTTCTGATTCTTACTGATTAGATATCTTAAAATTTAAGCAGTTAGAACATTTGAGAAAAAGGAACAGTAATCCTTCTCCCTTCCTCAAACCAAAGATTTATGCTTTAAACCTAAGAATGCCTATGCAATTTAAACCTTCTAGTTGTTAAACAACTAAAAATGGGGGATCTTCCAGGAAAGTACCAATTTCAAGTATTCTTTCCGATTTTCTTATGATTACACTGATACTGCCCTCATTTGTTCATTTATTAGGTTGTTGTTGAGAATCTATGCTATTTTAAACACTGGAGTTAGTTCCTGCTTATATAATCTAAAGGAATGAGCAGAAAGGAACAAATAAACAGACTAGAAACAACCAAGGCTAGGACAAAAAAAAAACAATTTTGGGGTGTGACAGAGACCAGTGGCTGGCTACCTGAGCGTTACTGATTAGGGAAGGCTTCTTCAACAAGGTGCCAATTGAGCTAAGAACCGAATGACATTTACCTTTCCGAATTAGTGTTTTTGTTTTCTTTGGGTAAATCCCCAGTAGTGGAATTACTGGGTTGCACAGTAGCTCTATTTCTAATTTTTTGAGGAATCTCTGTACTGTTTTCTGTACCGCCTGCACCAATTTACATTTCCACCAACGGGGGCGCCTGGGCGGCTCAGTCACTAAGTGTCTGCCTTCGGGTCAGGTCATGGTCCCAGGGTCCTGGGATCGAGCCCCGCATCGGGCTCCCTGCTCCGCAGGAGGACTGCTTCTCCCTCTGCCACTCCCCCTGCTTGTGTTCCCTCTCTCACTGTGTCTCTCTCTGTCAAATTAATAAATAAAATCTTAACATTTCCACCAACAGAGCCACAAAAGTTTCCTTTTTTCCACATCTTCACCAACACTTGTCATTTCTCATCTTCTTTATACTAGCCACTCTGACTGGCATAAGGTGGTATCTCCTTGTAGTTTTTGTTTGCATTTACCTGATGATCCCTGATGTTGTAGATGAATGGTTGTGTGTGTGGCTGTGGGTATGTAATGGAAATATTACTCAGCCATAAAGAAGAATGAAATCTTGCCATTTGCAACAACATGGATCGATCTGGAGGGTGTAATGCTAAGTGAAATAAATCAGACAAAAATAAATACCACATGATTTTACTTATATCTGGAATCTAAAAAACAAAACAAACAGACCAACAAACTGAAACATTCTCAAAGATACAGAGAACAAACTGATGGTTGCCCAGAGGGGAGGGATGGGGGGCGGATGGGTGAAATAGATAAAGGGGGTGAAGAGATACAAATGTCCACTTAGAAAATAAATCACGGGATGAAAAATATAGCATAGGGAATATAGTCAATAATATGGTAATAACTATGTATGGTGACAGATGATAACTATACTTATCATGATGAGCATTTCGTGATGTATATAAATGCTGAATCACTATGTTGTACACTTGAAACTAATATAATATTCTATGTCAACTATTATTCAATAAAAAATTTTTTTAAATAACTAAATGACAAGAAGGAGCCAACCTTGTGAAAATCAGGGGACAGAGCATGTCCCCAAGGCAGGAATGGCCTTAGTGTGGGCTGGAGGCCACTAGAGTTAGAACATCAAGAAGGAAAGCCAGAGTCAGGGAAGACCTGGACATAAAGGTAGATGACCAGGTAGGCAATGTTTCAACCCTGTCTATACATTCTGGGGCATTGAAAAAAGAAAAAAAAAAAACCCTGGGCCCACCGCATATCCATTTATCAGAATCTCTAGGGTTTCAACATTGGTTTTGTACACAAGTTCCTAACATGCAGAAAGGATTGAGATTGACTAAGCAAGGCTTTAAAGGCCAGAGTTAAGAGTTATGGCATTTTATTCTACATATAATGAGAAGTAACTAAGTGAGCGGCTCTAAGCAAGGAGGTGACACCACTTACTGGAAAATGGATTGCAGTAGACTCAGCAAGATCAGAAAGAAGGAAATCAGGCAATTGCAATATTCCAGAAAAGAGTTGATGGTGGTTTGTCCTAGTCTTGAACAAGTAGAAAGAAATGGTCCGGCGTGGCATGTTAAAGGCACATGGTGTAGAGTCAACCACATTTACTGGATTGGAGGTGGAATGACTCCTACGTTTGAGGTTGAAAAACAGTGTGGAAAGAGGTATTCTTTACTAAGATAGAGAAGCCTGGGACAGGAGCAGGTTAAGGGTGGGTGACTAAAGTATGAATATGGAGGCCCTAAAAAATCTGTTATCCAACTTGTCTATTGGTCGGCTAAGTAATGATATCAAGTAGACAATTGAATAGATTGTTCTGGGGCTCACTCAGCTCAAGATTAAGGCCAGAGATGAGAACTGAGAAGCCCTCCATTACCTAAAAACTACTCAAAGTCACAAGGACTGCTTGAGAGTGTCTGGAGAAAAACAGCCAAAGTAGAAAGTGTTTGAAGAAGAAAGGAAGGACCAGCTGGTTCAAATGCTGCTGAGACATAGAGAAGTAACCACTGGAAAAATCTTTGCCCCAATTTGGGGTGTGGGAAATATGGTCAACCAAAGGTAATGGTGGTGCTGACGCTAAGATTCTTGCCACAAGCTAATGGGTACATTTGGCAAGATAGATCTAGACTGAAAATATATACGTGACGATGTTAAAGGTGGGTGAGTGGGGGTGTGGGCATGCTTGTTCGTGCGAGATGAATGCAAGATTAATGCAAGGTCATTATGAGACAAATAGGATTTAGAATTTTAATACCACACAGAAGAAAGCAAATGGATCACATTTCTTTCTAAAGTAGAGTAAGTGATACATTCCAAAGTAGACAGTGACTCAATAATATTTTACATATTTGCTACTTCCCCTTTTCTTTAAAAATTCAGCAGGACGTAGGAGAGTTGACATGTAAGAAACAACAGTCATGAGTGAGGCCCAAAATTTCAATCAGTCAAGTGACCTACTTTGGGACTAGAGGAACAAATTTACAAACATCCCTCAAATAAATAATCTGAACGTCTTCTACTATCGCCCGAGATTTCCATTGGAAAATTGTCTGATGTGAACCCAATACTAAGATATTTTTTAAAACCACCTTGACTTGTTTAAAGGAGAGTGCAACGCAGGAAGTAATCCACATGCCACAGGAAGAGTCTGCTATTTCAATAACTATAGGAAATCAAATAGATTAGTTACTGTGAGCCTAGTAATTTCTTTATCAGAGGTCTTCACTGCCAAAAACAAACAAACAAAAACACTGAAACAAGAATTTCACCCTTCCAACGTCCTAAAATGTTCCATATTTAGGTGAACTGTGAAAATGAGGATAATGCAAAAATCCCTGAAGATGACTCTAAACACATACCAAATAAAGCTAAAACCATTTGTGCAGCTACTATTCATACTAATGCTAAAGAACAGCATATTTTATTTATTTTTCATACAGCCAAGCAGGCAAGCGTCTGTCTCAGAGATGCATATATAATGATGCAGCAATAACTAAATTAGCTTCTGTAATTTTAAAGAGTATGAAAGAAGGTAAGTCTTTTATTCCAAATGACTAAAATACGAATATGCAGCCCGGAGAGTTGTTGTTTGCCTTGTAATATATAGCGTGTAACATCCAGGGAAAAAGTAAAGCTCTCTTCTTGCAGTCATAAGTAGATCGTAATAGCCACCTCTTTAAGGCTCCATCTGGCATGCTTTCCATTAAGCAGCCACATTTACAACCCATGGTCTTTTAGATCACCAGAAATATTTACCAAAGGAAATATTTGTTCAGGCTTGTTTGTCGTAGGGTGACCACCTGCATAGAGCCGTTCGGATAATCAGTGCTTGAACTATCCCAGGTTCAGGATCGCTCTTTACAACTGAGATCTAAGATTTCTCATATGTCCTTATGTCTTTGTCACAAATACAGAAGAGCTAGATAAAAGATCTTAAGTATCAAAGGATTGGAGAGAGAAAGCCTTGCTTTTTTTTTTTTTTATGGAGGCAAACAGCTGCCTAATGTTAATTGCAGCGTTAGCAATTTGATAACTTTCCAAAGAGAGAGAAAATAAGTTTGTGACTTCATCACTATTCCTGTGACTTTAGGACACTTTCAGAAAATTGATTCATATCAAATTTATTTTTTTTATTCATGTCAAATTTAAAAGCAATTATGGTTTTTTTTTCAGCTTCTCACTAGAGCTGTGGGAGAATTTATAAATATTCAGGGCATTTATTGAGACAATAACATTGGAATCTATGTACCTATTAAGTCTAATTAGATTTACTCTAACTTACTAAAAATCACAAAATCAAAATATCCCCGTTGAACTCCCCTGGAAGTGAATACCAGGGAAATAGTTTTTGATCTATTGAACAGAATAAATAAGCCAAACAGAAATATTTTAGATCTTATTGTGGCTCAGGTAATCATACGAGAACTTTGGTTTGTCACCAAATTCTTATCAACTATATACCAAAAAGTAGGCTCCTGAGTGCATGTGTCTCACATGGAGAATTCCAGTTGCCCTTTGCAGGGTCCAGAAACTTACTTTCTGACTATTCCTGAGCAAAGTATTTGCTAGATATTCTTGGAAATGTTTTTAGGTGAATCTGATGGTCAATTGCGATCAAGTGTGTGAAAGTACTTTTTGTAAGCTACAAGTAATTCTATTTATAGTATGCATCATGACCCCCCTGGGTTAATAATGATCATATGATCTATGATATGTGGTATGGTAATAATGAGAACTTCAGATCCCTCCGTGCTCCTCGTTTCATGATTCAGGTGATGGCGGCCGATGACATTTGTAATCTCTAAAGGACAAGGTTTACCTGAATTTGCAGGGATTGCTGTTAAAAGCGTCTTAAAAGATTTTTGAAGATTCTATCAACACAGTGCCCACAGAAGCTTCTGAAAAGGTTGCCATAGAGTGGAATGAATCTTCCTATTTTACCATCTCGGAAGTTCTGGCTTCTATGCCTTACATACATAAGACTGACAATAAATTACCCCAAAGCTATGAGTGTAATAAATAGTAACCCCAGTTGCAATGGGGGAGTCAGCAGCACAACTCCTCCAGGCCGTGTCTCTTGGAGGCCCCTCCAGCAGTGCCTGCATTCACCAGAGACCATGAGAAATCAGCTGTTAACTTCTATCAATTTGATCAGTTTATTCTTCCACATATATTTTTAACATTATTGCCAAGAACATGTGCTCAAATGGGAGTCGCTTAATAAAGTGAAATGAGGTTTGCGGGATTCAGCATCCAGCACCTGCCAGGTTGAGAGCATTTTCTCATCCATCTGGGATAACCCATGCTGACAAAGCTTAGCTCTGCAAAACCAATTATCCACATTGCTTACAGTAATGTGGCCTGAACTAGATTGTGGTTATCCAGACCACTGTGAGGACACAACTCCCAAGGGGTTGTCTGGAATGCTCTTGGGACGTATCCTGTGCATTCTTTCGGGGAGTTGGAGGGGAAGAGATGGCCAAACAGCAAAAAGAGAACTCCCATTGTCTTCCAATTTTTTTGAACTGTTTCTTATGCAAAACTTTCAAAATTGTATCTGTGTCTAACCATTTCTTTTTTTTTTAAGATTTTATTTATTTATTTGACAGAGAGAGACAGCGAGAGCAGGAACACAAGCAGGGGGAGTGGGAGAGGGAGAAGCAGGCCTCCCGCTGAGCAGGGAGCCCGATGTGGGGCTCGATCCCAGGACCCTGGGATCATGAACCTTAGATCCCTTTTTCTTTTTTTTTTATTTTTAAAGATTTTATTTATTTATTTGAGAGAGAGAATGAGAGAGAGAGAGAGCATATCAGAGGGGATAGGGTCAGAGGGAGAAGCAGACTCCCTGCCGAGCAGGGAGCCCGATGTGGGACTCGATCCCAGGACTCCAGGATCATGACCTGAGCCAAAGGCAGTCGCTTAACCAACTGAGCCACCCAGGCGCCCGATCCCTTTTTCTACCCCACTTGCCCTCTGAAGTATTGTTTCCTTGTCCTTTTTTCTTCCTGCCCCCCCCCCCCCCGTCTTTTCCCTTCCTAATATGCGTACACCACATCCTGTCCTCCAAGTTACTTTCATTAGGATATTTTATGATGGGTCAAGGTTGGAAAATGTACAGCAGTCTGCATCTGCCCTTGATCCTGGAAAAACAACCATATCTTTGGCATTCTTATAAGTTTAAAGAAAACAGCCCCAGGCTTGGAACTCTACAGCTCTGCCTAAATGTATGATACCCATGGGAACTTTCTTAGCTGTGCCTTAGCTTAGGACCAGCGTAAAAGAATTTTAGTCCATATCTGTGCATCTCAGTGATCTGGTAATCCAAAACAGGCACTCAATTCTTCAGTGGCCGAAGCCTGAATGCCCTAACACACCCACTGAAACGTCAGCTTTTTTGGAAGGCAGGTTTTCTGTATTGTATCTACCATTGCACTGAGTATAATGCCTTCCTCAGAGAGTCTTCCAATGGGTACTTGTGAAAGTGGACTTTGCCTTTATCTATTCTGCCTTTCTACTCCTGGAAACCTCAAAATAACTCATGGTAAAAGCTAGCTCTGCCAACTTGGGAATCCTGGTGGTCATATATGCTAATAAATAGTGGGTTTCTTTTTGGTGAGATAAAGAAGGTCTGCTCTCCCTCCTATATGGCTCATTCTCACCTTCCAGGCCCCCCAACACACAAACCTTTTGGTATTCCATCTCTCTTTCCCTACTTCATCCAGCCCCATTAGTAGAATATGACTCGCCCTAATAGTAGAGATGGCCTGCCATGTGGTGCAGGTTGATAGGTTTCTAATTGATTCATTTGCAGGCCAGATTCCTGTTAAGAATGGTCTTTCAAGGGTGCCTGGGTGGCTCAGTTGGTTAAGCGACTGCCTTTGGCTCAGGTCATGATCCCAGGGTCCTGGGATCAAGTCCCACATCAGGCTCCCTGATCTGCAGGGAGCTTGCTTCTCCCTCTCCCTCTGCCTGCCACTTCCCCCGCTTGTGCTCTCTCTCTCTCTCTCTCTCTCTCTCTCTGTGTCAAATAAATTAAATAAAATCTATAAAAAGAAAAAAGGTCTTTCAGAAGAAGAGGCACAGGATGAGCATATTCCCAGATGACCATCTGGTCAGTCAAGGAAGTAACAAATAAGTGAAGAGAGTCTCTCACTGTCTCTCTTCTTGCAGGTTCTTGCCTAGTGGTACTTCTCCAAGCCCATGTTTGCCAACACAGCACCATCTGTGGGGGACTCTATCACTGTGAAGTATATCCTGATGGAGTCTTAAGGCACAGCTCTTGGTTCTAGGCCTTAGTTCCAAAATGCAGACACTGAAGCTACACTCCAGCTATGTGAAGACCATGAGCGAAGGACTCATTACCATCTTCTCAACTCTTATAGAGGACCTTTAGTCACATCATCACACTTGTTTTGCATAATTCAGAGGGCCAGATGAAATGTTCTAGAGATATCTCTCCTAGGCGCCAGTCTAGTGCTGATACCTCGACAGATCAACTTCAGCTTCCTTAACTGTAAAATTGAAATAGCAATACTTCCCCCCTGACCTCCAGTCTAAAAAACTAAATAAATAACAAATAAATATGGGGAAAGAACTCAACTCTTTTCAACTAAAGCACACCTCCCAAGAGCACATTTTGTTATTTTCTCCAATACGTTTGGTTTTCAGAACTTCACGAAACATGATAATATTCAAACAAAATGATTTACTTTCAAAACACTGATGAAACAGATTTCCTTAGCATTTCATATGTTCTAGAAAATGAAAAACCATGTTGTGATTTATAAAAAAGAGTAGGGGATCAGACAAGAGAAAAACCATGATCATAGAGTCATAGAATGTTAGGTCTGTCAAGCATCTAAAAAGATAGTAACCTTATACCCTGATTTTGCCATCAGCAAAACCCAGGAAGAAGACAGTGACATAAAGCAGCAAACACGTATTCAGCAACCGTGGGCCAGGCACTGTGCTGGGTGCTGAAAGAAGGAGGTATCTCAAGACACGGCCATACATGAATATAATTAAAGAAGAAATTTGATATGGTGGAAGGACCGAGATTAATTTTAGTCCTAAAGGACTCTTGAAAGAAGCTGCATTGAATGTGTGCCTCAAAGGATAATAGAATTTCAGTAAGTGGAGCTATAAATACTACATGCTCAAAGCAGGAAAGTTTTTGTCAGGGTGCTTTCTGGGAATCCTACGGTCCATTTGCCTGGTGCCCTGGTGCCAAAGGGAGAATAAGGGGGCATCAGGCTAGCCGGTTGAGGCTAGCCCAACACAGAAACTGAGTTAATGAATTTGAGTTTCATCTGTTGGCCTTAGACTTTGAAAGCTTTTGAACATGGGACTGAAATGATAAGAGCTATCTTATTTAGGTGTTTTTACTCAAGACTTGAGCTTTTACTCAAGTGCTCATGGCATACCTTGAGGGGTGTACGTGTATGTGTTCACGGGCACAAGCTCACAGTTGTGTGTGACCATATTTTATTCAACTATAACTCATGAATGTTTACGGAGTTCAGCCCCAAACTATGGGACACTATGTCTCTTGGCCAGCAATTTTTGGTTATGGAATAAGTTTGAATTTTGTATAATAAAAAGATCATAAGGCAGCTTCTTTATTCCTGAACAAAAGCCTATATATGTTTGTAAATAATCCCCAGTGAGGCTCATAGCTCACTTGAGTCAGTGCCCCTGGTCCCCTAAGGCTCCATATTTGAGAAAATACGGTTATTACCTTAGAACTCCATAAAAGGTCCAATACCTAATTTGTCTGTCGAGAGTCAATAAATAAGTTTTGCCAGTGACACAATCTCTACCACCTTTTCATAGATTTTTTTTTTTTGTCCTGCAGCCTCCCCCACAAGAGCAAGGTTGCAGTTGGCTACAATTATGTTTATTATTATAACAGAATTTCAGATTCTCTTTCTGAAGTGACACTTTGTAGAGGGATGTCACTTTTACAGTTATTGATGGTAAAAAGGGCTCCTCATGTGCTGTTGTTTGACTTCCAATAATAAGAATGCCATCTGAAGGACGCCTGGGTGGCTCAGTCTCTTAAGCACCTGACTCTTGATTTAGGCTGAGGTCATGATCTCAGGGTCGTGAGATCGAGCCCTGCATTGGGCTCTGCGCTGGATGTGGAGCCTGCTTAAGATTCTCTGTCTCCCCAAACCATGAGAGACTCTTGACTCCCGGAAACAAACTGAGGGTTGCAGATAGGGAGGAGGGTGGGGGGATGGGGTAACTGGGTGACAGGCATTTAGGAGGGCACGTAATGGGATGAACACTGGGTGTTATATGCAACTAATCATTGAACGAATCATTGAACATTATTATCAAAAACTAATGATGTATTTTATGTTAATTGAATTTAAATTAAAAAAAATTCTCTCTCTCCCTCTCCCTCTGCCCCTTCCCACCTGGCTCGTGCTCCTCTTCTCTCTCTTAAAAAAAAAAGAAAGAAAGCAAGAAAAGCCATCTGAGTTAAAACCCCCTTGCAGGTTCAGAGTTTTCCTAAAAGAGTGGAATGTTTATTCCAACCGATGCTGGTGCAAGAAGCTCTTTGTAAAGTTTCCCTCCCATGACATTCATGCTGTTTCCTATGTGAGGTGGTTCACCAGTGGCTCAAAACATGAAAGGGACAAATCTTGACTTGAATCCTGAGATTCATGTTTCCCCCTAGGGAAGACAATGCAAGCTAAATCCCTGTTAGACCTGGAAAGACTAGGAATGATACTAAGTCCTGCTAGAGTCCTTTGATTCAAAAAGATGCTATTACTTGACTGAAATAGAAGTTTTATATAGCATATTGGGTCATCATATACCCCCTTTTTAGATGCTTGTCCCCAAAACCTAAGATATCTTTATTGACAGCAGTGTCCCTTCCTCCTCTGTTAGTAAAAAGAGTAGAACATACTCACTGATCTCTCCTGAACCCTATTTCGGTGAGCCCCCTTGGGAGGATGGGTATTGTACCCACTATAGTTTAGGCTTTAGAACATAAACTTTGAAGGTCAGATAATAAGACACCTTACTTTTGTGTAGATCATTCTGTTACCTTAATATTTTCCAGAATCCTTAATTTTTTTTTTTTTTTCTGGAGCACTTCTTGGTTTCAAAATATATTATGCGTGAATTGAGACACTGGGTATATAAGAATGAATAATGCAGCCCCTGCCCTCGAGTCTAGTGAGGAAGACAGATTGAGTAAAACCTCTCTAGAGTATCATATAATGAGAGCTATCACAGAGATAAGATCAAGGCTCTAAAACCACCAAGAAGGAGGTTCTTTATCTGGGCACGTCAGAGACGGAATCTAAGAGGTAGCTTGTATTCATGGCTTGGCGAGAAGCTTTCCAGATGAACCGAGTGAGGGCTGTGAGAGAGAGCCAAAAAGCTGCCACTTGTCTTCATTTTCCATTTTACACATTTGCTAAAACAAATGCAGAATCATTTAAGCCTCTAAGGGGGGGAAACTTAACATTTAAAAGAAAAATTAAATAACTGATTTGCTTATTAAATCTCTGTGAAAGATGAGTTTCTTATTAGTCCTATTAGCTTGCCTGGATCTCAATTTGGGTAATTACATTCCTCCCACCCAATTTATCCCTGTAGGTTTAATTGGTTTCAGAATTCGACTGCACTTCTCTTCAATTGTTGTGTAGTGTTGCTATTTGGTATCAAACAGCTGTTGTGTTCTACCACAGAACGAAATATTCTTGAGCAATTGATGCAGTGATTTCAGTGCTATCGGGCAAATAAGGCAATTTGCAGGGCCTTTGAGATGGCAAATAATCCCTAACGGCAGAGATGTGTGGCATTAATTATTGACAGCAATGGTTACTACTCATAGAATCACAGCTCTTAGAATAACCCAGAGCATCATCTTTGATCTATAAAATTGCATATGCAGAGAAAAATCCTTCTTTCTTTAGATATTGTCTCTGGGCTGACATATACTCCAATATGTTGATGATCTTCTACTTTGCTGAGATCATGTTGGCTTTAATTAAATATACTGCAGTGTACCAAGAACAGATGTTCATTTTGTTTTTTAATCAACTTAGAGGAAGTCTGTTAGGTCATTTATGGGTTTGGCAATGTGCTGTGTAGCCATTCTCCTTTCGACCATTTGTTTGTTATATCTGACTGGGGATGGCAAAGATTGAAAAGTCTACAACTAACAGCTACTCTGAAGCCTGACTTCAGTGTGTTAATGAATTCAGTGCTCCTCTTAGGGACCCGCATTATTGCTGCTGCTGTTGTAAAGTGCCACGTTTGACACCCTTAATGGAAACGAGCAGTCTCTGCTATCCATTACAGTTTTCACTTTTGGTTAACGTTCAGGCCCAGGGTAAGTAATAATGACCTAATTAGTAGACACGTAGACAGCTTCCTTTTCCATCTTTTTGACAGCAGAAAAAGCTTTTCTTTGCTCTTTTGATGAATGTAGTAAAACAGCTGAAATATCTTCCTCTAAGAATTGATGTTCACCAAGAGATTCATTTCTATCCAAGTGTCCTTAAAACTTTATCACCCAGATCTTTGAAACATCACATGATCTAGTACATGTGGTCATCACTGAGATGCATATACTCAGTGCAGACAATTGTAGCTCTGTGCTGGTGGCCTCAACCAGTAGATATAAGTAAGACAGGAGCCTCTTTGTTCACTTTATGGGACACGTGACATGCAAAGGCAGCACAGAGTACCAGCCTCTGCATCAAGGAGGTTGGAGTGAGCGGTGACTGACCCGGGCTGGGCCTGCTAAGAACCAGCCAACTCCATGGTCTTTGTCTTTCATGGGCATCTGCCCCCATCCCATTTCCTGTATTACCTGCTGCTCTCACACCTGACCTACCCAGGATGTGCAGATTTTGACTTGTGCTGATAGCATCTCAACAGCATTTGCCCCATCTTCCCTAATGGCTGAAAAATCCCCGAAGCATGACAGCCATTCTAGGTAATGATGAACTACATACCCACGGTAGCAACCTATCTGGACCACCAGCATCACATATAAATCAGGCATATAATATACTATAAATCTATAGTATAGATTTATATACTCTATATAAGCCTCTATAAATCAGGCATAATAATACTTTCCCAACACCTGTGAAAACTAAAAGGCATATCAAGCTTTCAGAAAAGTCCTGGCACCCAGGACTATCTCGCAAACATCAGTTCCTGCTCCTGATTCCTCTCTGTAGTGCTGAGAGTTCACAGTCTGGAAAAGAAGGAGCAAACGTTGAGTTCCTAGAGACAGTGACACCAGAATTGAGTGTCTCAAAAAGATGGTCTTTGTGCATGGACAGGTGGACAGGTGAGCGAAATGTGAATGAGAACCAGGGTACCGGGGTTGAATGGGATGTCTGGCAAAGGCAGAGAAAAGCAGGAAGCATGAATGAGGAGATCCAAACTATACTTCTGCCAGGCTGCTCTGATCACGGGGTTGGAGGGGCAGGGAAAGCGGGAAGGACAAGCTGAGTAGGCCTGACTTTGCGCAATAGCTTTCCCTTTCCCTCCTAGGTGGAGAAGAATGTGTGTGCGAACGGCAAGGCATTTTATATAGCTGTCCCTATGTGCAAAGGCTATGAGAGTGGCGTGTTCCAGAAAAACAAAACGAAATAAAACAAATAACAGAGGTTCCATTTGGCCAGAGAGAAGGGAGATGAATGGACACAGCAGGGTAGAAGGTCTGAAAGGAAGCTGAGCCTCACTGTGAGCTCTCCAAATATGGAGTCACCCTTATCCCCGAGGCAACAGGGAGCTGTGAAAGGATTTTCAGCAGAAGAAGCGGGATAGGATCAAACTTCTTTTAGTAGAGCAGTAGCATGTATATTGAAGTGGGGAGAGATTTAGGGAGGCCAAAAAAAAGGTTTTAAGAAGTTTCCTTGTAGTCCAGGGCAACAACTAACAAAGACCGAGTATACCTGCCTTTCTCTTTTACTTGTGTTTTTTTGGTAAAGCCTGCAGATGACTGCATATCATTCTCTTCACTCACCACTGTGATGGAATATGGAACCTAGAAAATCTAGTCTGTTTTGAATCATAAAGTATCACCAAGATATAGAAACTGCTGATGGTCACTTAGAAATGGGATCACAGGGAGAAAGACTGAGTGCCTCAGGACAGCAAACATAAAATAAAATGGATTCTTCTCATGAAGCTTAGTATTCATATTTGATCATATCCCCCTCAAGGCTTTAATCAATATTGTCCTTTCTTTTCTACTTCCTTGTTCTCCACACTGACCCCTCCCCACAGGGTAAGCCAAATTAACTACTAATTAAACCATAACATTTGAAAATGACTTGTAAGGCTTTGCTGTATTATTAGTAAAATGAAAGGAATAGCAGGCAATTTGAAAAACTCATGTGCTTCTTGAACCGACGCTATCTGGACATCTGTTATCTGTATTTGTCAGCCACTGACCAGGCTACCGGTCGGCAATACCACGGTGAAAACTGGTGGCCCTGCTTCTCAGAGCTGGAGCAGAGACCCGGGGAGAAACTAAAGATCTGGTCGAATCGCAGCCTTGGAAAGGAAGGGCTGCTTCACAGGGAAGTAGGTCTTCTTGCTCCTCAGAGTAAATGTTACCATGAGAATATCCACTTCAGATCAGGAGGTTAAAAGTGAGACGTTGCAGTGACTGTGTTGCTGGGCACTGGTACCTGGCTGCCTGGATTCAAATCCCAGCTTCACCACTTCCTAGCTCAGTTTCTTCTTTGGTAAAGGGGGATCCTCACCTCGTAAGGATAATCGTGAGGATCCTATGGGTGAGTGAAGCGCCCAGAGCAGTGCCTCACACACTGTAGCTGCTCAATCCTTGTTATCTATTATTATTATTCGGATCAAAGTCCAAACAACTTATGTTAGCAAAGTAGAAAAATCAAGTTTAACAGTCAAATATATTAAAGGAGAGATGTTTTCCCCAGATATCTGTCCTTGCTCTCCAGAGGTAAACTTTCTCCTTTGGCCCTGGTTTTAATCAGAGTGACCATCTCTGAAATCAGACAGTCATAAGAAGGATGCTATTGTTTGTTGTTCTTGCTTTCCAAGGATGACATAGCAGGGTGTAGGGCCCCTCAGGGAATTATAAAATGGAATTTAAGAACATTTTCTTAGAGTACAAATCTGCCTTCCTCCATACAGCTATGTTTTCAAGAGTTATTCCTGCTGCAGTTAAAGATCTTGGGGCAATAGTGACATATGGAGTTAGCCCAGTCTATTGAACCAGTCGTGTTTTCAGTTACTCCTTCTTACCCTTCATTTACCTGATTGATTCACGCTTCTCTCAACCTCAAACCCATTTTCAGTCTGATTCTTTAAATAAAATAACCAACTCAGATGCTGGTTTTTGCTTTCAAGCTATGGGACCCTGCCAACATTATCATGTCCTTCTGAGTTTACAGACTATTTCACAGAATACTTTCTCTTCACTCCGTGTGCATGAAGCCTACAGGGATGACTTTTGTGCAAAAAAGGACTGACCAGGGGCTCCTGGGTGGCGCAGTCAGTTAAACATCTGACTCTTAATTTCGGCTCAGGTCATGATCTCAGGGTCCTGGGATCAAGCCTAATGTCGGGCTCCGCACTCAGAGGGGAGGGAGTCTGCTTGAGGATTCTCTCCACCTTTCCCTCCCCCCACCCCGCTTGCATAGGCTCGCTCTCTCTTTCTCCAAAATAAATAAATAGATCATTAAAAAAATAAAAAAGAACTGACCATTGGAACCTTTTATATATATATATTCTCCTTCTCCAGGAGGGGTCAAGTTGTGGTAGGAAAGGCATTTGGCTAAATAAGGAAAAGTGACCTGGCTCTCATCCTGACTCTGACCTGGGGGAAAAAAAAACACAATTTCTAGGGGCTTTAATTTCATCATTTGTAAAATGGTGAAAGTATGTTATGTGAACTCTATGGTTTTAATTTAAGTTCCCAACTAATGAAAAGTGATAAAAAGTTTTAGTCAAAAATATAATTGAGTGAAAGCCTTCATTGAGAAATGCTAGATTATTTCATTCATTTATTCAGTGAGGATTTATTGAATGCCTGGACCAAGCACAGTGTTCAGGGCATGGTGATAGGCAAGGATAGGTCCCTACCCACATGATATGTATTTTCCAGTGGGGGGATACAGACAATAAATGAAGAAATTAGCAAAATAATTTCAGATTGTTAGAAGTACTCAGAGGGAAATAACTTGAGTAATGAAAGAATAGCAGAAGGGGGCCCACGCATCTAAACAGAGCGGTCACAGATCTCTCCCCCACACACCTCTCTGTCTCTTTGTCTCTCTCTCCCTCCATCCCTCCCTCTCCCTCTCTCTCTCTCATTCTCTCTCTCTCTCTCTCTCTCTCTCAGGCAGATACATTTTAATTGTGACCAGAATGAAGAGTCTGCCACAAAGGAAAAGAAGAGGTTTCCAAGAGAGAGTACAGCCCACTGCAAAAACCCCAAGGAGGGAAAATATTTGGGTTTTTTAATACAACTAGCAGTTCTAAATATGCACATAGTAACAGCCAGTGGGAGATTTATAGCTGTTTTTGGAAACTGCAGAGATCTGGTTTCACAGCATGCAGACCGTGCAAGTTATGTCCTATATCTCAAAACATGCCTGCTCCCAAAAGAGCTCTTGATATGAAGTATACGAACCATATACTATGTGCAAGCCAACACAAGCAAGCTGTTCTCAGGGATCCAAGGGTGTTGTGAGAATCATATGGTGTTCTCTTAAGTGATTAAGCCCTTGTAAACTTGAGCCACCCTGCAAGTCTGAGTTATTATTATGCTTCCTGCTAATATAGACCTTGCAGATGGCTTCTGCAAGCACTGTTCACTTCTAGACATTCAGCCTGGTTCTGTGGGCAGCCCTGTTCTTCCTTTGTACAGATCAGACTAATCTTGCTTGGGATCCGACTCCTGGTGTCACGGAGGTGAGGTCTGACCTTTAATGGCTCATACAGACAGATTTGTTTGACTTGCTCACTGAATCCCAGGGAACTGCTCAGCAACACAAATCAGAAAACACCATCTAGATGGCACCTGGGCAGGGGAGAGGTGGCCACTTCTGTATCACACGAATGTGAGACAAGAATAAAGTTATGTCTCAGTATGAGCTCACATTTCTCCAGGAAACAATAGATAAAAAAAAAAGAAACCTAGGTAAAATGAGCCAAAAATCAGTGAGTGTTTTTCTAAGTCCTCTATTGAGTTAGTAAGGGACTTTGAGAGAAATAAAAAAACAGAGAAAAGGAAACAGAAGGGCAACTCCAGTTAGTAAAGCAGAGGTACTATTAAAAGGGCTGAAAAATTGCTAAAATATCCTACCTCAACAATTTTCCTGATGCTAACCTTCCCAGTAGCTTCAGTGCAAGACAGATAAGAGCCAAGAAGCTTCATGTTGTGGTGTTTCTCTGTTTAGCCAAATACAGCCTTCCACTTGACCTCACTAAGTCTTTTTTTTTTTTAAGATTTTATTTATTAATTGGACAGAGAGAAAGAGAGAGCATAAGCAGGGGGAGGGGCAGAGGGAGAAGCAGGCTTCCCGCTGAGCATGGAGCCTGATGTGGGGTTTGATCCCAGGACCCTGGGGATAACGACCTGAGCTGAAGGCAGACACTTAAGCTACGGAGCCACCCAGGCGCCCCAACCTCACTAAGTCTTACATGGCTAGGGATCCATTCTGCTCTGAAATATAGTCTTCTGATACGAGCTATAGTGCCATGTAATTGGATGAGTTCTCTTAGCAATTCCCTGCACATTGTTGATATATTTCAGGATATGTGCTTTCATCAGTACATCTAAATCTATATAATAATTTCATAATATTTCTTGATGTTTCATTACGTTCTTCAGTAAAAATATTTAGGTGACAACAAATGACTGAACCATCATATGATCCATTTCATATGATAGTTTAAAAAAAAAAAACACCTAATATGGTGCCTGACATATAATGGGCAACTCAATAATTTTCCTAAATGAAAACTGTTAAGTAGAGCCTTTGAGAAATATCGTTGTAATCTAGCCCCCATAGTAACATTGAATGTGAACTAGAATCCATATGCTTCATTTATGAAGTGAAAAAAAAGTTTTAGAGGATGTTTGCAGTTAGAAAATATGAGTCACAATACAAATTTTATGTCTTTGGGAGAAATTTTCTAATACCACTGAATATTAGATCATTTAATGGGAAAATAGACAAGTACCCCATGTACTCAACATATTCCCCCACCCTACCTCACCCCGAGCCAGCTCGTTACCTAGGTAATGCCTACTCATCCTCCAGGCCCAGAGTCATGTCCTAAGGCAAGATTCTTGATCCTAAATTTGTACCAGATCTCCTCTTATACACTCATAGCTCCAAGTATGATGACGTTGAAATTCTCATCTTGCTCAGGCTCCTACTCAGACCATCAAAGGTAAGTCCTCTTTAGCTGTTCATATAACGATAATTTTATATCTTTTTGGCTCATTACTTGATTAATGCCTATTTTACACATTAGACTATAAAGTCCTTGAGGACAGGATCATGACATGTTGCTTGCTATTCTAGCACAGTGTCTGAATGTCCAATAAATATTTGTTGGATAAATATTTGAAATGTTTTTGTGTCCAGGACCTGTGTGACCCATTAGTCATCTTGAGCAATCAGGAAAGTGGTCTTTAAATCTAGTAAATTATAATCCAGGATTTTAATCTAAATGCTGTGCTCTATGTGATGGTGTGGGGATAATACTCTGTTCCAGGTGGAGACAAAGTTCAGACATCAAATATCCTTTCTCTTTTCCAAGACAGACATTACAACATTGCTCTCTCTCTCTCTGTCAAAAAAATAAATAAAATCTTTAAAAAAATTTTTTTAATTAAAAAAATTGATCCCTAATCAATTTTCCCTCTATTATATGAGAATTAGTTATACTTTCTCTTATAAATCTTATTTGCACCCAGAAATATATATGGCATTTACAAATTATAATTAAAGTAAACAAAAAGAGAAACCTGAACTTGGAGTACAGTTCTTACAGCTTCTCTCCCTGGCACCTCCATACATTACTGCCAGTACTCTGGAGAATTGAAAGAGGTAAGAGGGTTGATTAGCTCTGGGACACTGGTCTCTGACATAAAGTAAGCCTTCTCCATTCAACTTTATTAGAGAAATATGTTTTAAAAATGAATTCATAATAGCCCAGAGGATCATAGGGAAGGGAAGGGAGAACTGAATGGGAAGAAATCAGAGAGGGAGACAAACCATGAGAGACTCTTGATTCCAGGAAACAAACTGAGGGTTGTGGAAGGGGAAGTGGGGTGGACGGATGGGGTAACTGGGTGATGGGCATTAAGGAGGGCACGTGATGTGATCAGCCCTGGGTGTTATGTGCAAGTAATGAATCACTGAACACTACACCAAAAATTAATGATATACTATATGTTGGCTAATTGAATTTAAATTTTAAAAAAATTAAATAAAAAATTTTTAAAAATGAATTCATAGTGCTACTATTGCCCCCATATATCCTGTATCACTTCTCTGGCAAGGAGTAATCAATACCCAAGAATGCCTCTTCCTCAGGAAGCCCCAGAGATCCCAAATGCTCTAGGTCCTCCAGTATATTCAGTGCTTACCATGGCTGAAGTCAGACCTTCCACCTTAAAATTTAGAAACAAATGCCATTCTTAAATTGTAGCCTGTTTTTTAAATTCTTTTGAAAGAAATTTTTAAAATACTGTTATATAGGAATGTGTTTTTCAGGTATCTTTTGCCACAGTAATACTGCATGACAAATAATCACAACACATCGGTGGCCTACATCAGTAAGCATTTATTTCTTGTTTATACACAGACACACAGACACACACACACACCACAGAGCAAGCAAGAAGGAAATAATCACCTAATACCTTCTGCAAGGGTATTAGCCTTTATTTCTTATTATTTTTCTTTGTATCTTTTAGTGTCAGTCTTATTTTAGTATCCTTTACCCTGACTTTTTTAATTAGTGCCAATAGGACCGGAACACTAAAACCCCATTGGCTTAAATCTCTCTTACCTTGACTCCTGCTTGGATGGTTTTTACCTGTAGCGTCAACCTGCCCCCCTAGCCTAGAATCTACGTGGGTGTGGGGTGGATGCATCATTTGCGCTTGAGATGCCGGAGGGATGAGGAATATCTTGAGAAGATGCCAATCAAAAATCAGAACAAATCATCCAGAGGTGCCTGGCTGACTCAGTCGGTGGAGCATGTGACCCTTGATATCAGGGTCACGAGTTCAAGCCCACATTGGGCGTGGAGCCTACTTAAAAAAAATTTTTTTAGGGGCACCTGGTGGGTGGCTCAGTCGGTTAAGCGGCTGCCTTTGGCTCAGGTCATGATCCCAGGGTCCCAGGATCAAGCCCCATGTCGGGACTTCTCCCTCTCCCTCTGCCTGCCTCTCTGCCTACTTGTGCTCTCTCTCTCTCTCTGTCAAAAAAATAAATAAAATCTTTAAAAAAATTTTTTTAATTAAAAAAAAAAGAACTGGAACAGGTCATCCCTTCTTAACGTTTCTCCAATAATTTTAATGCCAGCTTTTGGCTGGCATGGATGGTGGATGGATGAAGGAACTTAGCAGAGAAGGTTCTGCACCATGGGGACAGGGATGAGAAAACAGATGAGACACAGAAGGCTGACGGTCTAGGGACAAAATGCCCATATAATTTATCATCCATTTTGTTTTGGGAATGAAAGAAGGTACTGTAAATAATTACACCAGAACAAGAGGCATAAACCTAGACTGTCCCTGATATAAGCCAGATGGTGGCCATCGTCAGAGGGAAAAGATCCAAAGCAATCCTGCGGTCTCTGCTATGATGGAGACTGTCTCTCTATCCTTCTTTGTTCAGATATCCATTACTGGCCGACTGCACTCTGATGGACACAGATTCCTTCTCTTGTTTAGATCAAGAAGTACCTTCAGTCAGGTGTGGTCAAGTCTTGTCTTTGTACCATCCGGTGTCTTTAAGGTGAGTGTTGGTTTTATAATATAACTATTAGAGGAGGACAGACTTATGTCCTTTATTCCCAAGTTCTTGAAGAATATTCTCCAATACAGTTACTCCAAAATTTTTCCTGCATTTATTAGGACATCCATTTAAAAAAGAGGTATTATTTTTCAAAGTTTTAGAACTTGACATCAAGTAATTAGGTGGCTTAAAAGAGGGAAAGCATGGGATGCCCCCCCTGAATATCCCAACCTAAAGCCTACATGTCTGTGGGTGTTCATTCATAAGTATTTAAAATGTGATAGACTCTGTCAGAAGGGCATGGCATCAGCTATGTAAGTTGTGGTATGTAAATTATGGCCCAGCTTGTTGTATAACTGTCACAGTTGTCAAGCTAGAGCATAAAAGGAAAGAGAAATGATAAGCATGATCATCTCATGAAAAGAGACCTGTTCAGGCTATATCTATGTAATCTGTGATCCTACCTTTCAACCATTTCTTTCTCAGCTGACATCTTGCTTAAAGAAGTAAGCTTCAGTTATCTAGAACGAGTACACACAATGGCAGATAAGGAAGGGATTTCCATCTTTTTTCTTTTTATTGTTATATTTTTTTAACCTTCTTGATTTTGAGTCAGTTTAAAATGGTTTTCCCTATTCTGAGGTTATATATAAAGGTATTTCGTCCTTTTCTTCTAGAGCTTTTGTGGTTTCATTTATTTGTAACATTTTTGTCTTTGTCCCATTTGGAATTTATCCTGTGATAAAAAAAATGGATCCGACTCTCCTTTTCCACTTGGCTAACTGCCATCCTAAGGATGCCACATTTATCATATATAAAGACCTATAAGTGATGGGGTCTATATTTTTAAATCTTCTTCCAGTGGTATATCTTTTCACGTGCTTATACCACACTGATTTAATTATGAAGGCTTTATAATATGTTTTAACATATGGGAGGGCTGGTCCTTTTTTATCTCTCTTCTTTCTCAGAGTTTTCCTGGCTCTTGTTTTGCCATATGAACTTTAGAATCTGTGAGTTTAGTTTCTTTAAAAACTCATTGATATTTTTATTAGGATTATACTAATTTCATAAATTCCTTCAAGGGGAATGACAGCTTTCTCTTGCCACATATTCTGATCCCAAGTATGAGATGTCTTTTCATTTGCAAAAGTCTAATACTGTGTCCTTCAGAAATGTCTTAAAGTTTTCATATTAAGTTTCCACATTTCTCACCGTTTGATCTTTAGGAGTACTGTTCTAAATGGGATCTTTTCTTTCATTATACCTTCTGGCTTGTATTTATGTACAAAGACTATTGATTTCTATTAATTGATGTTGTATCTTAATGAATTATCATTATCTCATTGTATGTTTTTGCTGTTGATTCTCCTGGGTTTTTCAAGTAAAAACTCTTATCCAAATATAGTAATAGATCTATCTCCTCCTTTTTTATGCTTTTTTAATACTGTATACTTTCATACTTCTATTTTGTTAAATAACCACAGTAGTAACTGTGGGTATCCTTGTTCCATCTGTGACATGAGTAGGAATGCTTCTTACATTTTCCATTAATTTTAATGCCAGCTTTTGGCTGGCATGGATGGTGGATGGATGAACAGATAAAGATATAGAGCTACTGTGTCAACAATTCCTACTTTAATTAATGTTTTTAAAAAAAATAGTTGCTGAACTTAGACAACTATCTTTTCTGGGTCTGTGAACATGATCATATGTTTTTCTTTAATTCTAAAATATAATAAACTATATTAATACATTTCCTAATACCAGTCCATCCTAGTATTTCCAGAATAATCTCCATTTAGTCATGAAGTTTTATTATTTTAGTGTGTTGCCAGCTTCTGGTTGCTACTGTTTGATAGAGGATTTTTACATTGATATGAGTAAGTTTCACTGAGCTATAGTTTTCGTGTGTGTGTGTGTGTGTGTGTGTGTGTGTGTGTGTGCAGTGCTTGTCAGATTTTGTTGTACAGACACCATATAAAGAATTTGGAGGGTTTCTTTATTTCTCTGTGTCTTAGGAGAGTATAAACTGCATGGGAACTAGATGGTCTTTAATGATACGGTGAAATTCCCAGCAGGCTTGATCGATTGCCTACTCTGTGTCAAACACTGTGCTTGGTCACTGGGGATGAAGAGGTGAATGAAAGATAGTCCCAGCCTTCCAGGAACTCATGGTTTAATGGAGGTGATAAGCATGTCAATAATATATTACAAAATGAAGTTGTATGTTTCTATAATAAAATTATGTAGATGAGGGGCTGTGAGACTATAAAGAATGGTTAAGATGGTAGTGAACTGTGCACAGTGTTGGCATTACTCGTGAGAAAGGCAAGCAGAAGCCTAATCAGTGTGATTTCAGAAGCCTTATCCCTCCCCACGCCCCCAAACCTGACTTCAGCTGCTGAAGTGCCTTTAATAGGAGACTTTGTGTTTCACGTTAGAAACACTGTAAGGCGTAAAACACAGCTGCCCCCGAGAGGTGAAACACCCAATTAAGTTTACACTTGGAAGGAAATGATTGACAGACCTCTGTTCCTGATGGTAATTTCAGTACAGAAAAAGGGGAGGTAAAGATTGTAAGGCCCCGGGTCCATGATAGTGAGACTAATGAGGAGGTTCCAAAAGAGAAGGAAAGGGGAATCAATGGTAAACGTTGTCAAATTTGCTCCTTTGTCTGGGTCTGCTCATGATGCAGTCAGTGAGTAGATTAGCTTGTCTCTTCACCAACCTCTCTCTCTCTCTCTCTCTCTCTCTCTCTCTCTCTCCTGCTCTGCTCCTTGTAAATTTTTATTGAAGAATTATATACATACACAAAAGTACATAAATAAAAAGTGGATAACTTGATTGGTTTTCACAAATTAAACACCCCTGTGTTACCATCAGCCCTTTCAACCATCCCCCAAGGGGGACTCTCCTGACTATTAGTTTGCCTGATTTTGAACTTGATGTAAGTGAAATCTTCTAGTGTATTTTTTTTTGTACCTGGTTTCTTTTGTTCAATATTTTGTTTGTGAAATTCAGCCATGTTATATATGTTAAATCAATTCTCACTTCAGTATAGTATTACATCATGTGAATACACTACCATTTATTTATCCATTCTAAGACTGATGAGCATTTAGATAGTTTCTGGTTTAGAGCTGTTATGAATTCTCATACTGCTATAAGCATTCTTCTCCATGATTTTTCATGGTCCTCCTAGTGGGTATATACCGAGGAGTAGAATTACCAGGTCACAGGATAGGTATATAATCAGCTTTTATCAGTACCTCCAAACAGCTTTCCAAAGTGGTTGTCCTCATTTACACTCCCTCCCGGCGGTATATGGCGTTCTAGTTGCTCTATATCTTCATCGATCCTTGTTAATTCTCACCATTATCATTTTAGCCATTCTGTGAAAGCCACACATGAAAGTTAGTTTCAGTACTTAGTAAACCTTTGCTAATTTTGATTAACAGACTCATTTTAAAAAATAAAAATAAAAGGAATAGAAAGTTTTTCAGTCGCCAAAGCTTTTATTCATTCAAAGGGTAAAATCACTCCACTGAGGCCAATTTTCATTTAAATCAATACCAGGCAAGCCCTAAGATTAGGAGGATGCACTTTTTTAGAATTTTTTTATTTTTTTTTCCAGTTGCCCTGTTGCCACTCTATTCTGCACACCATAATTCTAATAAATGACATCTCCAAGTGTGTGGAATAATAATTGTTCTGCATAAATAATGCAAGATGATGAGCCAAAGGATAGTGTGTGAATTACAGAGAAAACAGTGGGTAGAACTGTAGTAATTACTGGAAAAATTAAAGAAATCTATCAGAAGGTCAATAATAGGTAAAGAGGAGGGCGCCTGGGTGGCTCAGATGGTTAGACGTCTGCCTTCGGCTCAGGTCATGATCCCAGGGTCCTGGGATCGAGTCCCGCATCGGGCTCCCTGCTCCTTGGGAGCCTGCTTCTCCCTCTGCCTCTCTCTCTCTCTCTCTCTCTCTGTCTCTCATGAATAAATAAATAAAATCTTTAAAAAAAAATAATAATAGGTAAAGAGGAATTAAACAGAGCAGAGAAAAAGAGACACTTTTTTTTTTTTTAACTGAGGTTGGAGAATTCCTCGTAAACTGCTAAGTTAAAGGCCACAAAGAAGGAATGGCAAAAATGTGCACTTTAAATGGTGGGCTGTATTCTCCTCCATGTTTTAGGAGTTCTTTAACAAAATCTCCCCAGGTAAAAGTGACGGGCAACCCTACCCATTCAAACAAATACTGAATGCATCTTTTTTTTTTTTTTTTTTTTTTTTTTTAAGATCCTAACAGAGAGAGACACAGCGAGAGAGGGAACACAAGCAGGGGGAGTGGGAGAGGGAGAAGCAGGCTTCCCATGGAGCAGGGAGCCCAGTGTGGGGCTTGATCCCAGGACCCTGGGATCATGACCTGAGCCGAAGGCAGACACTTAATGACTGAGCCACCCAGGCGCCCTGCATCCTTCTTTTATACTGAGGAACAAAGAAATGGAAATGAACTAGACAGAGGCAGAGGAGTTGGAAGGTTCTGAGATGGTTCCTGATGGATATTTTAATTTTTTAGTGCAAACTTTCCCCAGAATGTACTCAGACATAAGGGCTAAAAAGATAGGAAAATCCTGTTTTATCTCTTCTATTAATTCTTAAAGATAAAGTATTAAATATAATGTAATAACATGTATTTTCTCCTTCAGCAGCACTTACCTATGTTGTAACTGTTCTTTTCCCTCATTTGCTATGCCCTCAGAGAATGCAGGGACCTTTGCCTCTTGTTCTCCAATATATCTCCAGGGCTTGCTATAGCACCTGAACCACTCCATAAATAGTTCCTAAAAACACGAATGAATGAACAAAACAAATGGGGACCAAATTTTAGTTAACACTTTCCTTTGTCTCTTGCTGACGAATCCTCAAATCTTATCTTTCATATCTTGGGTTTCAAAATAAAGGGGAAGGTGGAGATCTAGTCCCATTATACTGAGTTTCTTGTCCACAAGGAAGATTCTGTGTGAAGGATTCCAAAGAGTGGGAGAGAGACTTAGAAGCTCAACTCTGTCCTTGAGGAAGGTCAGAAGAGGCCATGAAGAATTTTCTAAAACTCAGAGAACAAACCCCAAAACAGAAACCTTAGTATGAAAAGTTTATGGGAACTAAATAAGAGTATGGAGAAACAGACATAATATAAAAGAAACAAGTATTCAAATATAGTTAATTTGAGTAAACAGTAAAGGACAATCATGGGAGAAGAGAGAAAATAAGGAAGATTAAATTGTCATAATTAAGTGGCTCAAAATTATATCACCATAAGTAGGACAAAGTTTAGAATGTTTTCTAGAGAGGAAAAAAACTTACAATCAGCAATGCGTGAGACTAGCAGAGGAAGATGGATCCCTTTTAAAATGAAAACAGATTTCCTTAAAGAGGGAAGATTGGGCAGATTTTGGCAAAATGTGAGTAGTGATGTTTATCACCATGAGAAGTTAGTAAAGATAAGCTTCTTGGATTGAAGCTAGATCTCTGAACCCAGGTCCCTTGCAAATTGCACAGCTGCCAATGCATTAGCCGGGTTTTATTTTAACAACATTTACAATTTCCCTTTGAGTTGAAGCAAGGCTGAAGGACCATCTGAACAGATAATGAAATAACTGTGAAAGTTCAGAGCATGCTGAACAAAACAAAATATGTTTTGCCTGATTTGTGCAAACTAAACATATTGTCAAGGTTTTGAAGCAGTTAGTCCAAAATATGCACAAAATACAGCAATTTCTCAAGTAGCCTGGCAGCAGATGAATTAAATGGAAATGTGCTCTGAACCAGTTTAATCAGACTATATAGACGTGCTGAACATTCTGATAGTTTCACAATACGAATTCATGAATAATGTCTTTTCCTTAAGGAATACCCTACCAAGTTCACCCTAAAACCACAACTCTTGATCTTTATTAATGGAGTTCTTCCATTACGGATTCTAGGAGCATGTTTATTTTTTAAACTGCTGCTAAGGAAGAAATGAAATTAAATACGTTGCCTGCTCCTTTCCCCATGGTAAACAGGCCAGATCAATGGTGGGCCTCCATTGTTGGTGTGGTCACAGGGAAAACGTCCAGGACCTCGAATGTCTGTGGAGGGCTTTTCTACCCCCAGCCATGGCTCTAGTGAAGAGGTCAATGAATTCCACAAATATCCAAAGTTAGAGAATTCCTAAACACTTTTATATGTCCTGGTATGCAACATCCTGAAGGAAGACACAGCCTGTAGAAAAATAATCTTCTAAGAGGAAAGAAAAACATGGTCTCCAGAGAAGACTTTACAGCACATTGAATGAATCAAAGAGTTTCTGCTTATGACAACTTCTCAGTGGTTTTGTATTTCTGAAGGAGCAAACTGTGACTCATAGGGCAAAACCTTGGTGAGGGCTGTGGCAAGTGGTGCTGAGAATAGCCTTGCCCTCTCCCACTGTGGCCCCTCACCAGGCAGGTTCGCGCAAGGCCTAGCCAGTGGAGAAACCGAAGAACAGGCAATGCCTATTCTCCCTGACATCTTTAAAAGATGTATAGGACACCCCAAAGAGTCACTGACTTTTCTAGAATGTCTTTGGAGCAAGCAGAGTAGTCAAACTTTTGACTCAATACTGTCTCAGATTTTGGTGTGAAGAGTTTCTGCTCTTATGAAAAGCAAAGTGACATCATTTCTCAAATTCTTTTAGGACAATGGATCAAATTTCTAAGTCCTTTGTGATTCACCTTTTCTAATTGGATTCTTCAATGGTCAGTCTAGATCTAGAGCATTAACATTTCTTTCAGTAAATTTCTCAACAAAAACCCTAAGAATTATTTCTCTTCCACCTAATGGTGACCCACCAAACCTGTTCTCCCCTTGTCAGCCTTTCTGCTCAGTTTATTGTTAGCAAAAACCAGCCAGTTTTATGTGACTTCAGTGACTCTTAAAAGTGAAGACAATTAGAATGTCTTATAATTCTCTCCTCATGGAGAGCTTTACATTTTCTCACAATAGTACTAGTGGACATGTTTTTTATGCACATTCTCTGCTATGTTTTTAAATTCAATTTAGTTTTTAAAAAATTTAAATAGGTTATATTAAACTGTGTACCAATAAAATGTTTCATAAACATCATGGATGTCTCCCCCAGCATCAAATGGGAAATTGTGTCTGGGAGGAAGGACTGACTAACAGTATTGTTATTTAACAAATACAGAAATATGTAGAAGGAAGGATTTGGTGGATATGTACAGCTTTACCCAATAGTTAATTGCCTATAACTTAACGCCAGATTCAGAGGCTTTGAATTTCATTCTTAAAACATGTTGCACATTCTAACTCAAAGTGAGAAAAATTCTTGCAACTATTCTATTTGTAGGCAAGGGAAGTCTATTATCCTTTAACAAAAATGAAAAAAAATTAAATACCATGGCTTACCACCCTGATACACAACAAAAATATTATATAACTTCTTAATAATGTCAAGATTTTTTTTCTGACAATCAACTTACTAAATTTAAATCTGTTACTCCTACTAAGATGCATCAAGACTCACACCAGGTCCAATACTCATTGTACCTTAGGAGAGATTTTGGTTTGGAA
This sequence comes from Zalophus californianus, assembly GCF_009762305.2. Lineage (NCBI taxonomy): Eukaryota > Metazoa > Chordata > Mammalia > Carnivora > Otariidae > Zalophus > Zalophus californianus. The sequence goes on from NC_045598.1 coordinate 131,712,623, forward strand.
TAATTATACAGGGGAGCAGCAACCCTAGTTCTCCCCTACCTCCCCCCACTTGTTCTGTGACCTTGAGAATGTCACTTTAACTTCCCAGGGCTCACCTGGAAAATGCAGAGTCATACCTCCTTCACACATTGCTATTTTAAGGACAAAGTAATATGAACTAATATTATGCCATGCCAGGTAGGTGGAAAAATCTTTTAGGTAATAGTGATGTAAGTTTTTAGATTAATTGATATTGAGTGAACATATTTTATGATGATTTTTTAGAAACTATCTGCTTTACTTGCTTAACTCATGCTAATCTTCAGGCTGTACATTTCCCTTCATTAGCCTAAAATAAAATTCTTCCTCTTCTACCCCTCCTGATGTGCTCTGGGGTACACCTAGTATACCAAGAGACACTGTGCTTAGTGACTTCCTTTTCATTCCTTACATCTAATCGCCAAGGTTTCCAGTCCTTTCATTCATGGCTCACTTCCCTTCTATCTTATCTTCCAGTTTAGACCTTCCCAATCTCACACCTAAACAGTTGCAGGTTCAAATCTACTGCTTCCCAGTAGCATGGAACCATTCTTCTGGGTCTCAGATTCCCCAGCTGTAAAAGAGCGAGAGAATGAAACCCAGGAGGAGAAAGTAAGATTTACCTTAGTAACCATCAGACTTTACAGTGTAATAACAGACAGATAAAGCCAACACAAAACAATGCTTCTTCCAAGGTCAGCCACAGCCACAAAATGTCTTACCTCCTTTCTTTGGAATAATGACCACTCTCTTATCAATGACTTACCCTGCCCCACTTTGTTCCTGAGAAAAGATTACTGAGATAGCTAATTGCTGAAGTAGCCTCACTTCCTGGTGACAGCGGCCCAGAGCTGATTCTGTTTCTGGGAATCCCCACCCAGAGATGATCTACATTCACCTTAGTTCCTCCTCACAGTTACTCAGCCAAGCCCAAACCCTGCGGAAAAACCCCTGCCTCCTCCCTCTTCTCAAGACACAACCTGACTTCCCATGGTCTAGACTCTCCCTTGTTGCAGCAAGTTGAATAACCCTACCTTTGTGGGACTGATGGTCCCGGGTGCATTCCTAATTGTCTCCATCATGTGGGATTTATCAGTAGGAACAATATCATTCCCTTAAGGATGCTGAGAGATAAATGAGATAATGTATGCAAAGCACTTACAATGATAGGCGGCCATAGTAAGCCCTGAATAAATGTCTGTTATCATCACCATAATTATTGTAACATCCTCCTCATTGGTGCCTGCCGCTAGTCTCTTTCCTCCCAAGCTACCCCATATGAGGCTTCCAGTGGTTCTCATCTATTTGTACCCCTATTTGAAATTTTCAGTGGTTCTCCATTGCTGTCAAATAAGGTCTAAACTCGGTCTAATCTCCAACCCCTGCTGTATTGACGTCAGTGACATTTGTCTTCATATTGTCCTGCAAGGAGACTCCATTCCAGTTGGCTGGTTTTTTCCTGGCTCCCAAAGTGTGGCTTACATGTGGCTTGCACACTTTTACTGAAGACAAGTTCCCATCTTGCCGTGGCCCCCTGACTTCCTTCCCAACTCGCCAAATACTGCTCCCCCGTCAGCCCACTGCGAAGCCCTCCTCCTCCATCCAACACATACCCTCCCTGAGCTGACTCATCCCCACTGAACCACACAAAGCCTTGCTGTTTATTCCCCACAGTTAGCATAATACTTATTTGCATGGTTACCGTGGTGGGTTCTGGTGGCGAGGGCAGTAAAAGGATTCACCCACCCAAGGCAGAACAAAGAGAAGTTTACTGAATACACCTCAAGGGGGAGGCACGCAAGACAGCAGAGGAGAGACTGCATGAGGCAGTGGTGACGGGCTATCATTGTCAAGTGGAGTTAGTTAGGATGTATGGGAACATACAGGATTTTCCCTTCTTTGGTAATCTTAGGAACTGTGCCTGGTTGTAAGTAGCCCATTGGTCAGTTTGGGCCTATGGCTATTTCGAGGTGGGTCGCATAGTGAGCCTGTTTGTGTCAGCTTGGTGGTCACTGGGGGCCCTTTGCCTTGCCCAAGTTTCCATCGCTCTAGCCTGTGGCCTACAGTCGGCCTCCGCAGTTGCTTTTCTCATATATATATATATTTTTTTTTTTTAAGATTTTATTTATTTCTTTGAGATGGAGAGAACAGGAGCAGGGGAGCAGAGGGAGAAGAAGAAGCAGACTCCCCGCTGAGCAGGGAGCCCAACGTGGGGCTTGATCCCAGGACCCCAGGATCATGACCTGAGCCGAAGGCAGACGCTTAACCATCTGAGCCACCCAGGCACCCTCACAAATATATTTTTATCTAGGTGGTAAACCCCTAGCAATAATTGGAGTATAGATCTCTTTTTATTACAAATAATTTTATCACAGATAAACGATACCTTTTGAATAAATAGCTTCACAAATCAACCTTTCCATTTCCCTGAATAGTATATTTATTTCATGAAATCCTTTCCAATTCATTTGCACTAGGAATTTCTCCAAACATGTGGGACTTCCAGGTGAACTCCTCAAACATGTTTAGGGTGGGATTTTCAATTCCAGGCCTCAAAACAAATGTATCATTTGTGCATAGTTTCGTTACATTTATCTGCCTCACTGTTGCAAAATTATATCTAGAAATCCTTGCCTGTACCTGACCTATGACTTTTTTTTTGCTCTGTGTTAGTTTTCCTTTAAATTTTCAATTCTTTTCCTTCATGAAATAGCATCACAGTGAATCCTGTGATTACTCTACTTCTAATTCTGTACCACAAATTAGATTAATATTATTTCCTTACATCTTAAAGTTTTCAAAACTGTTCAACTTATTCTCTAAACTTATTACCCTGCTTTCGATTCCTTGTCAGATCTCTCTCTCTCTCTCTCTCTTTTTTTTTTTTGGTCAGATCATTTTATAACAATCTTTTACTTCACTATTCTGATTTATTCAGACAAAACCATCCTATTTTCCTTAAGTTCATTGGTTTTGTTAGTTTCTTCACAAAATTATCTCTTTCCTTTGAGACTTTCCTGCTACCAAGTCCAAGGCCTGTTTCCATTCTTAGTCATTCTTGTCGTACAAGCGAAATGTATTCTTTTCTAATCTCCTTGGAAAGAACTATAATCTACTAAGTTTTCATTATGGTATTCTTTAGCATGTTCTAGCATTCTTTTCTTAGAGATTTAAATGCTCCTACCCACTGATTTAAGATTATATTTTCTTCCTCAATTTTCATTTCTCAAAAGACAATATTTGCTAATAGACAAAACAAAGAAAAGGTTAGTCACTTTGTCTTATGACTTGCTTTTAACCATGAATGTTCACTGAACCCTCCTCTGCATAGTCTCATCTGGTACCAAGAACCATCATCCCGGTTCCTGTTTACTCATGAGGGGTGCTGTTAAGGATTGCTGGGTTTTCCTGTGAAATCTTTTGATCAGCTTTTTAAAACTACTAAATAGGGATGCCTGGGTGTCTCAGTCAGTTAAGTGTCTGCCTTTGACTTGGGTCGTGATCCCAGGGTCCTGGGATTGAGTCCCGCATCGGGCTCTTTGCTCAGCGAGGAGCCTGCTTCTCCCTCTGCCTGCCACTCCCCCCTCTTTGTGCTCTCTCTCGCTCTGACAAATAAATAAACATTTACAAAACTAAATTCTAACTAAAACAAAAGTCTAACACATGACTTAAGAAGACCTGTAAACACTTGTTGGGTGGACAACAAATTTAGATATACAGAACCTTAAGTTAAAGTGCTGGCTTCATCCCCTTACAGCCAGATGACCTTAGGTGACATTTAGCTGCTCTAAACCTCAGGTTCTACCCTGAAGTTGAGATAATGCATTTGACCCTTGAACAACACAGGGGTCAGGGCCCCAATCCCCCTGCAATCAAAAATCCATATATAATTTTTGACTCCACCAAAACTTAACTACTAAACTGCCTACGGTTGACCAGAAGCCTTCCTGATAACATAAACAGTCAATTAACACATATTTTGTATATGTATTATATACTGTATTTTTACAATAACGTAAACTAAAGAAAAGAAAATGTTATTAAGAAATCATAAGGAAAATACATTTATAGTACTATATTGTATTTATCAAAACAACCCCACATATAAGTGGACCTGTGCAGTTCAAACCCATGTTGTTCACAGGTTAACCATAATTAAGTATATGATAGAGTAGTGTAAGTTTTACAAAAATGTGAAATATCAGAATTTGTTAAAGAATTTAAAGCCAATGATCTGTATTTTCTGGTATACTCATCTCAGGTCAGTTTCTACACTCTACTAAACTGATTCCTCAGCTAAAACACACACACACACACACACACACACACACACACACACACACACACACACACACACACACCCTGAGCCCCACTGTGTATGGAATTGGAAAAACTAGACAATGATTAATAAAATGTAGTCCTATGAAATTTACCTTCTATAAGCAGTCATTGATGTTTCCTTACAACAAAAGTAAAATCTGTTGCTTTTACAACAAAAATGAGAGGGAGAAAAAGCAGGAGAAAAACAGCCATGCAGGTCATCCTTCCCTCTTGCTTCTTCTTTAGCGCTCCCCCCACAACCCCCGCCATCCAGTCGCTTACCATGTCCAATGGCTAAAGTGGTTTGCACCTCCTAAATGTATCTCACATTTACCCCCTCTCCTCCATGTTCATCCTCACTCCCCTGCATAATGTCTCATCCTAGGCTACTACACCAGCCTGTTAACCAGTCTCTCTCCATCACTTTGCCTCATTCTAATTCATTTGCCAATCTGATTGGGTCACCATCCTCCATGAAACTCTGTGGTGACTTCCCAGGTCATTGTAAAGGGCCTTTCTCCAGGGAAGAGTTATGTGCTCCTGTAGCTGCTGCCCTTTCTCATTGAGCAGGACTGACACCTTTGCTTTTATGGCACTTGCCAAAGTCTGTATTGTTTGCTGGTTAATTGTTCATTTGCCTTATGTTCCCTCCATTCTGGTGAGTTCCTTGGTGGGAAGGGCCAATGCCACACACATGGCAAGTGCTCAGTATCTATGTATTGAATGATGTGCAGAGACAAGTTGCAAAGACAAGACACAGACATAACAAAAAAGAGTGGAGAACGACTTCTAGGCAATATTTACTGATTATGTGGTACAGGCAGTTGACCTAACTATGTATGGGCTGTTCTTATCTTGCTTGCCGAGCAGCAAGCACGTTCAGCCTCTCTCACTTACCTTCCTTCCACCTCTCTCACTCTGGACCAAGCACCATTGTTTGTCATTCAAGTAACTCAAGTCTCTTTCTGCTTCCCTCCTGCCAACCTGCCCACCACCTACTACTGGGTTCAATCTCTGATAGCAGCTACAGGGATCTTTTTTTAAGTAACTATAAATCAGATGACATCACTGCCCTGTTTAAAACTCTTTCATGATTTTCTATCAAACTTAGAATAAAGTCCAAACTCAGTACAGGGTCCTCCAAATTCAGACACTTTCAGACTCTAGCTCTTCTGTGTGACTGGAATGGTCTTTGCCAGCATCTTCCCACGTCCTAGATCCTTCCTGTCATTCACATCTCAGCTTCAATGCCACCACTTCATTTTCTCAAGCACCCAAAGACTCTCTTTGGATGGCATTTATCACTGTGGGATAACTTCTGGTTTATTTATTTATGTGTGTGTGGCCTATCTCCCACTGGGCCCAGTGCCCTGTAAACTTGCTAGAGAATGGCAGCCTGTCCATCTGGTTCATCACCAATTTCCAGGGACCTAGACCAGTACCTGGCTCCTGAAAAGCAGGTAGCGAATATTTGTTGACTTCCCGAGTACTCCCTCGTATCCTAGCCAGTCATGTTGCAAATCCTTCCTCTCTGCTTTCGTGAACATGCTTTCTTCCTCGTAAGGCATCTCTGTAACTCAGGAGCCTCTTTAATGCCCTGTGTTTGCTCAGCATTTATGATCCAGCAGATAGCAAGAAAGAGAAAGCCATCATGAGTCATGCTGTGCAATTTCGAGTACCTTGAGAGCAGGTGATATTTTTCACAGTGTCAGCTGCTGTTCTTTGCAAGTGCTTCCCTGTTGCCATGGTAAAGGCTTTATGAAGCAAATCCAGCCCAAGAGAAGCAGGTTCTCCACTGTTCCTGAAGTCTCTGCACAGACACTCTCCCCCAAATGGGCCCAGCAAAGGACCTTGCTTGTGGTAAGCCCCCTGTTAATGTTGATCTGAGTTCAATTGAGTTGAGACTTTGGTATCTGATACTCTGCTTCCCAGCCCCTTGCCAAATGCAAGTTTCCAGGATTTCAGATAGAACAGTCGTGATATTCATTGCTGGAAACTAAATTCTCAAAGGCAAACACCTGTAATTTTTTCTACCCATAATAATAATTATAGCTTACATTTATTAAGCACTTACTTTCATTGTCTCATTTAATTCTAAAAACCATCAAGGTGGCAGATACTATAATTAGTTCCATTTTACAAATGAAGAACCCGAGGCTCAAAGAAGTAAATTACCACAGTGAACACAGAGAACACAAACTAAGACCAGAACAAAACCCCCAAGTTGTCATGGGGGCCATTGCCTTTACTTTCACCTCTAGAGGTTTTCCATGACGCCTGCACCAATTCTGTAAGGACGCCAAGGGAGCCTCCGTCTTGTACCTGGTGGTGGTTAGTGATCAAATATGTTTGGCTTCTGTAGTCCTTCTGAACTCCGTGCAATATAAGCAATATTCCTCTTCTCCCATAACTTTTCTGCTCAGTCAGAGGTAGCCACTTCATGGGTCAGTCTGAACTGAGACATTTGAATGTCTGCAGTCCAAGGTATCAGTCGAAACTCAGAAGTTTCTTGGGCTTGGTCCCAGGATCCTGGGATCAAGCCCTGCATCGGGCTCACTGCTCCACGGGAAGCCTGCTTCTCCCTCTCCCACTCCCCCTGCTTGTGTTTTCTCTCTCGCTGTGTCTCTGTCAAATGGATAAATAAAATCTTTAAAAAAAGAAAAAAAAAGAAACTCAGAAGTTTCTTGAATCAGTTCTCTGGGCTTGGCTTGCTTTGGGCCACCTTAGCTTGTGTCCATCCCCCTCAGGTGGGGAGGGAGGCAAGGAAATAAGAGTTTGTACTTGAACGAGGGCCCCTGAATACTGGCTCCATGGTCCCTGGCCTGGCAGATGTTTAAAAGCTGAATCTCTTGCACCACGCATCCGTGAGTCTTTGGAGGACACCTTCTGGATCTTTCTACCTCATGCCCCAGCCCTCCTGCAGAGGCCCTCTGGTCACTTCCTAGACTTGCTTCATCTGCCAGGCCTCCTGTGGTGAGCTGCAGACCATTGCTGCTGAGGTCTTCTTGCCCCTGAGTTGAGCCTGATGGGTGGTATCTAAGAAAATCCAACAACTCACTCTGTCCTTGGTCCATAGGCACACTCGTGTCCTCTGTCCCTCAAAACTCTACAAGTGCCCATCTCAACGCAGTAGTTCATGGTCACAAGACCAAAGCAGGGCGTCTGCCCTTCTCTAGATATACTGGTTAATGGTGTCCCAGTTGCAGAGTCCAAGTTCTCCAAGTGTCCCACAGCAGCCCACCCCCCATTGGACCTGCAGTGAAGGAGACAGCAGCCCTGGGATGAGGGAAAGAAAGTAGATGGGAACCCAAGGCAAGCCTTTTTCTAGAGAGCCTCCTCATAATCTCCCCTCTCTTCTACACTCTGACTTCTTTTTTTCTGTTCTGGTAAGATATACATAATGTAAAAATTTACTGTTTTAACTATTTTTACGTGTACAGTTGCTGTGGCATAAAGTACATGATATTGTTGTGCAACCATCATCACCATCCAACTCCAGAACTTTTCCATCTTCCCCAACTGAAACTCTGTACCCCATCCCCACCTTCCCACAGCTCCTGGCGACCATGGCTCTTCTTTCTGTCTCTGACTGACTACTCTGGGAACTTCACATAACTGGGATCTTACAATAGTTATCCTTTTGCAAACGGCTTATTTCGCGTTAGTATACTGCCTTCAACATCCATCCATGTTGTAGCATGTGTCAAAATTTCATCTTTTTTAAGGCTGTATAATATTCCACTGTACATATAGACCACATTTTCTTTATCCCTTTATCCACTGATGGACACTTTGGCTGCTCCCACCTCTTGGCTGTTGTGAATAATGCTACTATGAATATGGGTGTACAAATATCTAAATCTCTGCTTTCACTTCTTTTGGGTGTATACCCAGAAATATAACTGGTGGATCATATGGTAATTTTATTTTTAACTTTTTGAGGGCTTGCCATTTTCCACAGTGGCTGCACTATTTTACATTCCCACCAACAGTGCACAAAGTTCCAGTTTCTCCACATCCTAACCAACACTTATTTTCTGTTATTTGTTTTAAATGTAATAACCATCCTCATGAGTGTAAAGTGGTATTTCACTGTAATTTTAATTTTATTTCCCTAATGACTAGTGATGTTTTCAGGTGCTTATTGGCCATTTGCGTATCTTCTTTGGAGAAATATCTATTCAAGTCCTTTGCCCATTTTTGAATCAGGTTATTTTTGTTTTCGTTGTTGTTGAATTGTACGAGTTCTTTATATATTCTGAATTTCAATCCCTTATCAGATTGGAAATATTGGAAATATTGCAGGCTCATTTCCAGACCACCACAATAAAGTAAATATTGCAATAAAGTAAATCAAATGAATTTTTTGGCTTCCAGTGCATTAAAAGTTATGTTTATACTATATTGTAGTCTATTGAGTGTGCAATAGCATCATGTCTATAAACCAACATACATACTTTAATTTAAAAAATACTTTACTGTTGGGGCACCTGGGTGGCTCAGTCGGCTAAGCGACTGCCTTCGGCTCAGGTCATGATCCTGGAGTCCCGGGATCGAGTCCCGCATCGGGCTCCCTGCTCGGCAGGGAGTCTGCTTCTCCCTCTGACCCTCCCCCCTCTCATGTGCTCTCTCTCCGTCTCTCATTGTCAGTCTCTCAAATAAATAAATAAATAAATAAAATTAAAAAAAAAAAACTTTACTGTTGGGGAGCCTGGGTGGCTTAGTCGGTTAAGCGTCTCCCTTCGGCGGAGGTCATGATCCCAGGGTCCTGGGATTGAGCCCCATGTCGGGCTCTCTGCTCACGGGGAGTCTGCTTCTCCCTCTCCCTCTGCCTCCCTCTCTGCCTACTTGTGCTCTCTTTCTCTGTCAAATAAATAAGTAAAATCTTAAAAAATAAAAATTAATAAATAAATAAATAAAAATGCTTTATTGTTAAAAATGCTAACCATCATCTGAGCTTTCAGGGATTCATAATTACTGATCACAGATCATCATAACAAATATAATAATAATGAACAAGTTTGAAATATTGTGAGAATTATCAAAATGTGACAGAGACATGAAGCAAGCAAATGCTGCTGGAAAAATGGCACAAGGAGACTTGCTCCACACAGGGTGGCCACACACCTTCAATTTGTAAAAAATGCAGTTATCTATGAAGTGCAATGCAACAAGGTATGCTTCTATATGATTTGCAAATATTTTCTCCCCTTCTGTAAGTTGTCTTTTCACTCTGTTGTTGGTGTTCTTTGGTATACAGAAGTTTTTTAATTTTGATGTAGCCCAATGCATCTATTTTTTTCTTTTGTTGTCGGTGTTTTTGGTGTCCTACCCAAGAATTTATTACATCCAACATCACAAAGCTTTTCATCTGTGTTTTCTTCTAAGTTTTCTAGTTTTAGCTCTTATTTTTAGGTCTTGATCCATTTTGAGTTAATTTTTGTATATGCTATAAGGTAGCTGACTCCCTTTTTAAAGTTTTGATCTGCTATGGATCCTAGCATCATGGATTTTGTTTGGAAATCTCATATGTGGGGCGTGGCTCAGTAGGTGAAGTGTCGGCCTTCAGTTCCGGTCATGATCCCAGGGTCCTGGGATCGAGTCCCACATCGGCTCCGTGCTCCACGTGGAGCCTGCTTCTCCCTCTCCCTCTGCCTGCCATTTACCCTGCTGGTACTCTCTCTCTCTCTCTGTCAAATAAATAAATAAAATCTTAAAGAAATCTCATATGTGAATTTTCCTTACACTTTATCCAGTATTTATCATATTGGTACTTCAATCAAAGCTGAGTCAGAAGAATCTAACTCTAACATCTATATGATAGGAATATGGAAGTAGAAACTACATTGTCAAGTGTTCCCCAGTTGGATTCCATGTAGCACAAATCCTACTAAGACAGCAGGTCCACACCTTAGAGTTTCCCATCCTGTGAAAACAGTGTAAAATTTTTGATATCTCTGAACAATAAGGAAAGGCAAAAGGAGTATTCGACTTAAAGAGAAGACCTGAGAGGTGATAAGAATAGTTTGCAAGCATATGATAAGGGCTGCAGACAGCTGTTCCCTTACTTACTGAGGAAAGAATAAAAGGAAATAAGTTTAAATTGCAGCATGAAGGATTAATTTAGAAATTTCCTGAGAATGTGTATCTAGGTTACCGAGGATGGTAAATTTCCTTCTTTACAGATTTTTCTTTTTAAAAAAAATAAAGAATGAATGGGGGTGGGGTGAAATAAAAGACTCTTTAAAGTCTCTTCCCCATTGGGAAATGATATTGCAAGAAAAAAATCATGATTTGAAAGGAATTAATTTCCTTATCTGACTAGTCTGTAATTTTGAACACTAAGAATTAAAACCCGAAGTGCTTTCAGATAAAACTCCCACATATGTTGCTGATTATGCCCTTTATACAACTCCTGTGCCATTTATGAGAGCTAAACGTAAGCAACAAAAATAGCATCTTTGTGTTACTTTTGTTTTTTCATTCTCTGCCATATTTGTTTCATACTTGAATTTGCTGTTGTGGTCACCTTTTACCTGATCACTGTAATGAAGGGAACCTGGCTTAAATATCTATAACATCAGATAATCCAAGAATCAGTATGGGGGGGTGGTACCTGGGTGGTTCAGTCGGTTGAACATCTGACTCTCGATTTTGGCTCAGGTCCATGTTGGGCTCTGAGCTCAGCGGGGAGTGTGCTTGAGATTCTCTCTCCCTCTGCCCCTCCCCCACTCACTCACACACGTGTGCACACTCGCTCTCTCTCAAATCAATAAATCTTTAAAAAAAAGTTTGGTTTTATTTTTTTCTTTTTTTAATTTTATTTTATTATGTTATGTTAATCATCATATATTACATCATTAGTTTTTGATGTAGTGTTCCATGATTCATTGTTTGCTTATAACACCCAGTGCTCCACGCAGAACGTGCCCTCTTTAATACCCATCACCAGGCTAACCCATCCCATCACCCCCCTCCCCTCTTGAACCCTCAGTTTGTTTCTCAGAGTCCATAGTCTCTCATGGTTCGTCTCCCCCTCCAATTTCCCCCCCTTCATTTTTCCCTTCCTACTATCTTCTTTTTTTTTTTAACATATAATGTATTATTTGTTTCAGAGGTACAGGTGTGTGATTCAACAGTCTTGCACAATTCACAGCACTCACCATAGCACATACCCTCCCCAATGTCTATCACCCAGCCACCCCATCCCTCCCACCCCCTTGGTTTTAGACTAGATCACCTAATTCAGCAGAGAAAGATTGACCTTTGTATGATAGCTGAAGGAAGGGAAGCTGAATAATAGTAAATTTATTTTCCATCCTCTGAACACATGCCAGAGGCTCAGGATAAGAAAGGAAAGGGACAGAAGTAACTTGGATGTATCTTGGGAAGTCATTTTGACATTGAGATTTTTTTCCACAGGTCATCCATTAGATAATTATGTGTGAGAGCTAACTTAATAATGTTAGCAATCCTGGGCCTCTTTTTTTTTTTTTTCTCCTCACAAATTCAAGGCACTTTCATCTAGATTATACTTGAGATGTTTACCTTCCCAGTCCAGGACCAACCATATCCCTGTGTTACTATTACTTCCTTACTAATGCAAAAAGTGAACCTGTCAGATGTCAAAGTTATAATTGGCTTTTTCCCTGTAGCTCATCCCTGGTTCTAACCTCTCCTTGCCTGTCTAGCTTCATTACCCACCACTTCCCCCACTCTATCTCAGCCCCAGCCCTAAGTTCTCAATGCCAGCCACATTGCACTACAGATCTTTTTCCTAGACACACCCTGCTCTCATGTGGCCATTCCTTTACCCTGAACACATAGGGATTTTATCCTTCAGGCTCTTTAAAAGTTTCCTGCTTCTTGAACTTAACCCAGACAGAATATCCAAGGTACCCCCCATCATGGACTCACCACCTTGTATTGTCTATGTACGTGGCAGCCCCAACATTCTGTCCACTCTTGCTAAGCTTCTTGGTGGAAGGGATGTGGCATGTTCATCGTCGAAATCCTTGCATCTGGCATATATAAATGGTTGTAGTAATTAAATGAATGAATTATGATCCCAACAGTAGCTAGCATTTCTAAAGCATTTAAACAGGTATTTGTAGTTGTTGGATTGTTTTAAGCCAAGAAACAAAATCTACCCTTTAAAATACATCATAGAGATCTTTTAAACCTATATTTGCCATGGTAAAAAAATTCCAACCAGGGGCGCCTGGGTGGCTCAGTCTTTAAGCGTCTGCCTTCCACTCATGTCATGATCCCGGGGTCCTGGGATCGAGCCCCGCATCGGGCTCCCTGCTCGGCGGGAAGCCTGCTTCTCCCTCTCCCACTCCCCCTGCTTGTGTTCCCTCTCTCGCTGTGTCTCTCTCTGTCAAATAAATAAATAAAATCTTTAAAAAAAAAATTCCAACCAGTTTCTTAGCCATGATCTTAGAAGAAATGAGTAAATTAAGGACAAATGAGAAAAACACCTTTAATTGCTACACTGGCACCTAAGAGTTGTGAAGAGATCCTAACCTCCAACGCTTTATTTTTCATTCAGCCAACACTGATGAATACCTATTTGATCTTTACAAGTAGGTTATAATGCCAAACGCTGATGATATAAAGCCTCAGAAAAGCCTTATTTCTTCCTTATGTTTTGTTCTGTGCATTCAGATTCCAATATTGTTCTTTCTTCAACCAAATATCTTTTTAATTGCAACCATATAGAAAAATAAATAGTTAATATAAGGAATAATATGAAATATGTGACAGGAGAGCCAGGGCAAAAAATGAGTTTATTTTAACTAATTCTCTCATGAGGATTCAGCTTAAGGATTGATTATTGAAAAAATATAATCAAAGGTATTACAACATTATTGATTATATTCTCTGTGCTGTATTTTTTTTGTTCCTGTGACTTACTTATTTTATAACTAGAAGTTTGTACATCTTAATCCCCTTCCACCAATTTCACCCATCCCCCTCTCCCAGCAACCACCAGTTTGTTCTCTGTATTTATGATGCTACTATTGTTGTTGTTTGTCTATTTGTTTATTCTCTTTTCTTATTTTTTTGATTCCACATGTAAGTGAAATCATATGGTATTTGTCTTTCTCTGTCTGACTTATTTCACTTAAAATAATACCCTCTAGATCCATCCGGGTCTCAAAGGGCAAGAACTCATTCTTTTTTATGACAGAGTAATATTCTATTGTGTGTACACACCACATTCTTTTTCATTCACACACTGATGGACACTTCAGTTACTTTCCCATTGTATGGTGACAGATGGTAGCTATGCTTATTCTGATGAGCATTTCATAATATATATAATTGTTGAATCATTACGTCATACACCCAAAATTAATATAATATTCTATGTCAAATATACTTCAATTAAAAAAAAGAAAAATATAATCAAAATGTGTTCGTGGCCTTAAATTATGATAGTGTCTTGTTAAATAATGTGATGTGAGCATATGGGAAAATAACCTAGTTTTTACAGTATTTCAGTATGATTTTCTATTTGATCTAATATCCTGGGTGCTTGGATTGTTACAGTAATAAGCATCTTAGAAATACTTATGCACATTTTCATCAATAAGAAATGGATTAATGCCCATGCTCTGAGACCATTTATCATATGGCCCTAGCAGAGAAGTTGGCAGGAGTTCCTAGATTTTTTTTTAATGTGCATATTTGATTAGAGCAGCTCTCCTGATCTCATAGGATTTGGTTTGAGAAAGGACAGATTTGCGCCTGCAGGGTTTCAGTATTTATCCAATTTTAAAACCCTGGACATGTTACAGAACAGCACATGGGTTTCCATCTGTTCGCTCTTTCTATGGATCTAGTTTTTGGAAGGGTTGAAAAGATTTATTATGCTAAAAATATATTCTATTCTATAGCTTTCAAGCCAAGAGAAGATCATTCATTTTCCAAACCCTCTAAGAATGAGGATGCTATATTCACCCATTCTTAATACTTTAAGCCTAGAAAGTTCTTAGTACTACTTAAGCAAAAGTCTCAAAGTAAAAGGTAAATTAGTAATAATGCTGGTGCCTTTTCTCCTCTAGCACTCAAAGAAAGCTTAACATTTTAGATAGCTCGAAAAGAGCCCCTTATATTTCTTGTTTCTGTCTTCATTCAGAATACTGTAATAAAATATTATTAAACATAAATGCATGGGAGCCCTAGCCACACGCATTCATGATCTCCGGGTTAATAATGTTAGCATTCCTCTGTTCGACTCTTTAACTTGGAGGCCCCGTCAGGCAAGCTTCCTCCCGTAATTCATTATAATTTCATTTGCCTCCTCATGGTTCTACCCAGAGAAGATTCTGAATATTCTCCCTTAAAGACCAAATTGTGTCTTTGAAAGAGAAGTCAGTAATTTATTTTAGATAAGACTGCCCAAAAGTATTTCCCAAATTTAAGGATGTGGGAGGCCTGAATTCTTATTACTAAAGACAGTCTTAGAGTCCTTATGGTCATGGACATGGTCACGAAATACATTAGATGTCATCGGATTCAGTAATTCTCCAATTCTGCCCATTACTGTGGAAAAGCAGCCTACTACAGAAACAACCTCACTAGTAAATGGGCCCCATTGAAATCTTCAGAATGAATGGAAGCCTGCTAATATTGTCAGAATTGTGTTCTCTGATGCAGTGCTAGAACAGCCTCTGTGTAAAGAGTGTATGGAATAATAATGAAGAGGAATTAATCTTTTCACAGTTGTTCCCAATTTCTGAAGACATTTTTTTTTGAAAAGCATTTTCTCGTTAAGTCCTCACAACAACTCTATAAGGAGGATCTTCTTTTTCCCTCTTTCCAGACGAGGAAAGTGAGAATTCTAGAAATGAGGTAACTTGCCTCAGGTCGCATTACTAATATATGTGGGTCAGAGCTACAACCCAGGTTTGGCACTTGTAAATTGCACGTTCTTTCCAAATATTAGCGTTTAATATACTGTTCTATTTGGCTTT
Organism: Zalophus californianus; assembly: GCF_009762305.2. NCBI lineage: Eukaryota > Metazoa > Chordata > Mammalia > Carnivora > Otariidae > Zalophus > Zalophus californianus. The sequence continues at coordinate 131,727,943 of NC_045598.1, forward strand.
GTAAACCCTTCCCTGGCACTTGATGATTTAAATAAACAAAGCAAAAATAACCTATCTGCTTGAAATTAAAATGTCTTAATAAGTCTTTGTATGTGACTGGCCTTTTACAGGTGGACATCTTTATATAAATATTATGAGACAGAAAGTGAGAAATCGTGTCATGAATTCTTATTCTTTGTTACAGTAATAACAAGATAAGGGTAATAGGAAGAGAAAGAGAGTTGGGGGAAAAAAACTGTTGCCAAAAACAAAACCAAAAAAACCTAGTTATTCCATAATTGGTTGCTAAAAATTGCCAGTCTTTGTCAACTGAGAATATCCAGTGTTTTTCAAAATCGTATTTCTTCTGCTCTTCACTATTTCTTCTGCTTTTAGTGTAACACAGCCCACTTCATCATAGTCTCTTTGCCTTCAAATGACATACTCCCACACATGTTGCTATAACCGTAGAAATTCTTAGAGCTGAAAGATGTCTTTATAGATATTTGCCAAAAAGAAGGGGAGGGAGGGAAGGAGACTTCAACTTTCCTGTTCAGAAGGTAACAAAAAAATAGGTTATCCTCATATGTGACATCATATACTAAATAGAGTAAGCCAACCAATCCCTTGCCCGTGTTAAGAACTACTTGTCAGGGTCTCATTACTACCCAACCCACCAGTTCCAGAAGTAACTTCTTCCATGTTTCATTCAATCCCCTAAATCCAGGTGCATAGTAACTTTACATTTTAATCTCTACTGATTGTTTTTCATCTTTTATGGCCTGTTTTTGCAGTCCTTCTTTGTACTTAGGCAGGCATCTGGCTGATTGGCAGGTGGGCGTGCATGCCTGTGTCCTCCAGGTCATGCCACAGCTGAGAATTAGTGCCTGGCCTCTCGGTGCTTCAGACACCATTTGAATCTCATTCAGACATCTTTTCTCTCTGCTTTGTGACAGTAGGCCAAAGAAAGCAATGACAATTTGAGAGCCACTCTGGTGTGGTCTTGCACTTACATCCCCACAGTGTGAGCTGCATGCTCACCAGGAGTCAGACAAAGGACTTTATCACTCACAGCAATAGCCATACCTAAAGTATCAGCATTTCCTTGTCCTTGTTGCCCTAGGCTCAATTCCCACAGAGTGACCTAGGAGAAGACCCGATGACACCTGGATTGCATTACAGGAGAGGAAACCTAGGTTTACGGATCCCAAATCTTTTATAATGGACAGCAAGCAAACTTACCCTTTGCTTTGAAGGGAGATCCTGTCTCTGTCTTCCAAGGCTATCTGCCATCCAAACATCCTTGGAGAAATAGTCCAAACAAAGGCAGTCATGCCTCTTCACATAGACCTCTCCATGCAGAAACTCAAGAGATCCTTGGAGAACTGTTTCTCAAAAGTAGAGAAGTTGTTGGTGGAAAGGGAAATATTGATTACCATAAAAGATAAATAATCCAAGTTTCTAGAAGGAGTTGGAAGAGCTAGAATTAAGAGTACTGAAGGAATTGTTGGTTTTGGAAAGGAGAAGAGACTGTTTCTATCTAGAATAGGAGACAGCCAGAAAAGAGTAGGTATATTGTGGTAAAATATCAAAGAAGAGAAGTGGAAAGCTGCAGGAACTTTGATCAGAATGCCCTTATCTTGGGGGGTGAGGAAGAGATGAGACCAACTGTGAAGATCCACCAGGATGGTTGAGGTCTGAGAGCAGGGGAAGGTGAGATGAAGAAGAAACAAAAAAAGTTTCATAAGTTTGAGAGAGCTACTGTGGGGCATGTCACGTGCTGCCAACAAGGAATGAATAACAAGACTGTTGGAATTAGTGAGGGTCCAGCTGAGGAGAGAGAGATTGTGTGACTTCTTAGGAGGGCGGATCAGAATGGTTGGTGCCTTTGACCTGTATCTCTGCTCTCTGAAAGCAAAACAGGAGAAGCAAATGGTAGAAATTATTTAGGATGGGAGTAGCAGAACATCTGGTGAGGGGAAGAAAAGTCTATATAAGTAAATCAAAATGGAACTGTCCATCAGAAATATGGGAGGACAGGAGCTAGAAGGTAAAAATGTTGTGGTTGCAGAGAAGGAGTATGAACTTTGACAGAGGAGCAATTCTAAGTAAAAAGGGGCTTTAGGAGTGGCTGGTTGAAGTGGAGTTCAGACAAAACCGTCTGGAGATGAAAATGTTAAGGAGCCGTGCAGTTGGGAAGAGAGGGCCTATCAGTAAAGTCATAATGAAGGCAGAAGACCTTGTGGACAACAAAGAGGTCCACCATCCCTTCCCCTTAATTCTGTGTCTTTTCTTTAAAAAACAGGGTTGTAAGAATGACATTTAACTGACAAAGACAAACTCGTGGCCATGTGAGTCATTCAGTTTACCATATGAACTAGTGATTTCGAATTATCTCTTTATTTATACACCTGTGTGAAACATCTTTTAACCTATCCAGGAACCATCTATCCTAAATTTTAAACATTGCTTTGATCCATTAGTATCTTTGAGTTTCTCCCTGTGTTGGATCTCCAAGTGGCAAAAATATTTCATGATAATGATAGGAAAGAAAGCATGAAGAGACATCTGACTTTGCAGTTACATACTATGAGGTGGCTCTAGAATTTCGATTAGAGAAATGTTTGGAGAAACATTGGTATAAGAAGAAGAACGCAATTCATAGGAGAAAACAACATCTGAAGTAGGCAGGGCGTGCATTTGGATTAGGCCTAAAGAGATCTGAGGACCAGCCTTGACACAACCACCCGGAGACACTATTCTGAGGGACTCATTATCAAGCCCAACTGACGGAAACTCACAAAATAATTTAGTCTTTGATATGCAGTGGAACCAAACCAGAATTCCCTGCTGGAAGTTCTTAGACACATACTTCAAGCCAGTCCTGGAACAGTCTTCCAAGGAACTGTGACCTTCCTAAGATATCTTTAGTCTGCCATTTGGCCCAGGAATAGTGAAGTGAGCTTCACGTTCAGAGTACTGGTGGTTAAAGGATGCACCCAACCTAGTCATGCCTTTCTAAGTAAGAAACGAGGCAGGATGCCCCCAGGGATGTTTTAGGGAAATCATTACTATGACTACTGTAGAAAAAAATTAATCACCATCTTTGAGTATAATTTAAGGACTCATGCCAGAAATATATATAGCATTGCCTTCTTGTTTTTGTCACTCTGCATCGAGCCCTACAAATAGGGCAACTGATTCCTCCAAACCATGCCAGTGCTAATGAATGGAAAACTGGCAGAACACAGGGGATCGTGCTAGGCCTCTAGTGAATTTTCCTGTAATGAGGCTCATTTCTCATGTTCCAAGAACAATTGTATCTTTGAAGAGAAACTCAACTCACACATGACTTGGAGTAGGAGGAGAGGGGCAGGATTAAGTGAGGGAAGCATGCATGCAAGACAGAAACAAACTAATGATGTACTGTATGGTGACTAACATAACATAATAAAAATAAAATTAAAAAAAAAGAGACAGAAACAAACCAGGCGAAGGCTAACCAAAGCCACTTTGTTCATAACACTTCAGATTATAAGTATGCTGCTAAGACTTCACATTAATGCTGGGTATGAGAGAGTTGTCAAATGTTTTAGCTTAATTTACAAATAAGGTATTTTGTTATGGGAAGACATAGTATACCCCACCATCCTCAAAATTAAACTTTATAATCACTTGTCAGGAAGAAGGAAGCAGTGGAAAACAAACCAACCAGAAAACAACAACAACGATGGTAAAAGGCTAAGCAAAAACTCCAAGATGCTGAAAGAAAGATGGATAGTGCCCATGGTAGAGAGTTCTGAGAATCATGTTTTCTTCATTACATCTCTGGCAAGATACCCTATACACTAATAGCCTCTGTCTTTTACAGTTGGCCTTGTGAGTTACGGAACTGGGCTTGACGGTACTTACAGTACTTCAGAATCAAAACCTGCACTTATGGGGCGCCTGGGTGGCTCATTCAGTTGGGAATCTGCCTTCGGCTCAGGTCATGATCCCGGGGTCCTGGGATCATAGCTACTGCTGCGAGGGAAGTCTCCTCCTCCCTCTGCCTCTGCAGCGCCCCCCGCCCCATGCTCACACTCGCTTGCTCGCTCTCTCTCAAATAAATAAATAAAAACCTGCACTTATTCTGAGGTTTCCCATGCAGAGATTTCCCAGATGTGTGACTTCCAAGGACGCCCGAGGTATAAGTGAACTAGGAAGTACAGCTCACAACTTAAAAGTACAAATCGCTCATGGCACAAGTTGAAATTTCATATATATCTGATTGATGGGATTAGTGTAGACAACCAAACTGTAAATCAGATAAAAAACCTACCTCCTGCCCTAATCATTGCAAATTCACTTCTAGAAAACATCCGTTCATTCACGTACTCATTTACTCCTTAAGCAATCCTTTGAATAGTCACTATATTCAAAAGGCGCTGTGTTAACTGTGAACATTAACAGGACTCCAAGTATACAAGCATCGACATTTGGCTTTTTGGGTGTATGTCATCCTTGTATTGGCCTCCCTTTTCTTTGTCCCTTCATACAACCCATATTTAATATTCCATCCTTTACTCATTTTGGAGTATAGCAGCAAAATTTTCAGTTGGGCTCTTTTGCTCCAAAGAATTCTCTAGATTTTAAGTTAAAATGTCAATACAAGATCTGTTCCACTTCTATTCACCTGCCATTGTTTCTCTTCTCTTGAATTTGCCAAGTGCCTGTGAAAGAAGTAACAGAAACTAGTATTCAAAAAAAATTCACCAATGAGATATTATTCAAAATTGTCATATTGCAGCTATAATTTTGCTTTTTTAAAAACTGGCTACAGTTTGCAAAGTAAATTTATTTTAAAAACAAACCTATTTTGGGGGCGCCTGGGTGGCTTAGTCAGTTGAGCATCCAACTCTTGATTTCAGCTCAGGTCATGATCTCAGCATTGTGAGATTGAGCCCCGAGTTGGGCTCTGCGCTCGGCATGGAGCCTGCTTAAGATTCTCTTTCCCTCTCCCTCTGCTCCTCCCCCCTCCCCCCACTCATTTTCTCTCTCTCTTTCTAAAAAATAAAAAATAAAAATATATAAAATAAATAAAACAAGCCTATTTTCTCATCAACTTACAATAAATCAAATAACAATGAGAATGAAAAATCCAGATATGTTTCTTTGAAAAAAATCTAAAAATAGGGGTACTTTGCAAGAGGGGCGACATGCCTGTTACCACGGCCCAGCAGCAGACAGATGCGAACTGCAAGTGGTAGTGCTAACTTAACTCTTTCTTCTTGGAATTTTCATTTTTCCTAGAAATTTTACAAGCTAGGGCCTCCCTTTCATAAATGGCTACTCTGTGCTAGGGAATATGAACTCTGTTGCCTGTTTATTGTCTTATTCTACTTTCCCTGCCCAAAACATTATCAATTGCTCTCTCCTTATGTTTCAGTACTTCAAAGTCCAGGTGGACCTCTATAAAACACTTCTCCACAGTGGGCACTACCATTTAAGGTCAGAACATGTCTCCAGATGGTAGCTTCTAAGTCTATAAAAAGGAGTTTGAGCCCGATTTTATCAGTTCAGTGTGTTTAGAATCATACATACAGAGTACTCTTTGAATGAAAGAAATCTTTACTAATAACTGGTCTCTGGGCTGCAACTCTCAAAAATAACACCCTCTAACTGCTCTTTACTCACAAGCAAAAGGGCCCGTTGAGGTTGATGGGTCTTTCTCGGATCAGCCACAACCTTTACATTACCTGGTGCTTTGTGGCAGTTGGCACTCCAGAGGTACCTCCTCTAGTTAGGACCTCTTGTGCTTCTGCTCATTGACTGAAAAACTGGCATGCCTCCATGCTGGGGGAATGGGGACCCTCTTGGTTTCCAAAGATACTTCTTAAAGACCTGGATTTTTTTTTTTTTTTTTTTAAGATTTTTAAGTAATCTCCACACCCAGTGTAGGGCTCGAACCCACAACCCTGAGATCAAGAGTGGCATGTTTCACCAACTGAGCTAGCTGGGCACCCCAAGACCTGGATTTTGACAGTGACCAGTAGTCTTTCACTATAATCCCCTGGTCCCTGGAAAAATTCATAAATCAAATTGATGGGCACTACATTTAGAAATTGCACCATGACTTTCCATTGATGCAATGATATCTCAATCTTCTGTGAACCTAGGCTATTTGAGGGGATGTTATTGAGTACATATACAGTGAAATCTCTTTCATTCTAATCCCATCGGTAAGGAATCCATGATTTTTAGGTAATAAAAGCCTCTAAAGTTGAACATTTGTCATCTCACACTACCTGGTCAATAAATGTTGAGCTAATGATAGCGTAGCGAGATCTACTAGGCCCATAGTAGTTATTCCCATAAGAAGGGGAAATGTTGCAGACTGAAAAACAAATCTTTTGAGGCACTTTAAAACATTTGCTATGCTAATTTTTTTTCAATTTATTTATTAAAGAAGTAATTTACCAAAAACCAATCAAGATTATCAAATATTTTATTAGCAAAGTTTGGGTCTAGACTAATATTTAAAAAACGCAGCTATATTTCTTTAGAATTATATTATGGGGTTTGATATATACATTGATACTGGCATTCCCTCTTAAATTATATTAATTAGGCTTTGTGGTGTTAACATTATTATCTTTACGAAATGTACTCATCCAGCATACTCTCTTAAAATATTCATGAACTAAGCACTTGAGTAAATGTTGTACATATTACAGCTACTTTCTGGTATGGTAATTAACATTAAAATTTTTGGATCTAAATTGTAACATATACTGTAAGTCTACATATACAGCAAAATGGATAAAAATCATATGTAAAATGAAGAAAATTTCATAGATGTGATTTTTGTGAAATTTTAAAGAAAAACAATCCTTGATTCTTAGGAAATTTCCAAATTTTTTGAAGCCTCTTCCCCCTTTTTTTAAATAAAAATTTATAAGTATTTGCACTTATTCTCGGCATTATCCTAAAGATTTTCTTTATTTTATTAAAAAGGTAATGTAGGGGCACCTGGGTAATGCAGGTGGTTGAGCATCTGACTCTTGGTTTCAGCTGGGGTTGTGATCTCCCAAGTCGTGGGATTAGGCCCCACATCGGACTCCTTGTTCAGTGCAGAGTCTGCTTCAGATTCTCTCTCCCTCTCCCTCTGCCCCTCTCGCTTGTACTCTCTCTCTAAAATAAATAAATATATCTTTTTAAAAATTTAAAAAATAAAAAGGTAATCTAATATAATAAACTATGTAAAATAAAAAATTAAAGCAATATATTGTTTATATATATTTGTTTATATACAACAATCTACTTTATATATTATTTATTATAAATATATAAAACAACATATATTGATATAATTTACTTACATAAATTTGTATGTAACAATATATATTACATATATTATAATAGTATATATGCTATATATTTATACATTAAAACAGTATTTTCTATAGATAATAATAATAAAATATTACCATTTATAATAAGATGCTCATTCAACTTCAATTATTTTCCATTTTGCATGATTTCTCCTACTTTTCTCATTACCAAATGTGTATATTTTCTAGGCAAATCATGATTTGCATATTTTTGTTCTGGTTTTTTCTGAATTCCGTATCTTCCACATTTGTTCATAGTTATTTTAATATGAAAATGATATTAATGATCAATGTCAATTTAAATGGCAGAAAATGATTTTATAAGAGCTGTCTCCTCTTTTCTTAGAAAACCTCCCATTCCACCTTCATTGAACAAACATCTTTTGAACATCAGTTGTATGTTTCGCCATGTATCTAGCTAGTCGTTGCAGTCTAAAGATGAGTAAGAGGTTTTCTTTGCCTTTCAGGAAATTATAATTTAATAAGGGAGAAGAAAAAACACATCAAAAAAATGTTCACTAATTCCTACAGGTGCTTTTTAGTAAAATATGTGTTTCACTTGCAAGAAGGCTGGGAAAAGTAAAAAGAAGTGATCCTTCAGCTGAGTCTTGAAAGACTCCCACATTAAAATTTGAAATGATTCCATGAGTTGGATTAGGATTCCACTCTAGAAATAGAATAAAAATCAGCTCTCTCAGGAAGAGATTGGGTTTAGAAGCAACCTTCAGTGTTTTGTGATGGTCAAGCACTCCCCCAGTGCCCTTTACAACATCGCCCCCAAGTGGCCTTTCAACTTGTGCCTGAACGTGGGACCTGCCAGGATGCCAGCCTTCCAGGCATGCTGCTGTTATAAACAAGTTGCTTTATAGCTTCTAGCCTGTGGTGGCTACTTCAGCTGTTTAGTTTCCACGATATTTGTTAACATATGCATAAATTCAGTATTCTTGCATGGAAATTATATATTTTCTTTTGCATCTGTACAACCAGTACAGAGTGGGAGATCAATTTGAATATGTAAAATATGAAATTTTAATTTCATTTGATAGAATCATCTGCTGCTACTGACCTAGAAGTCCCTGGTTTTTCTGAGAAGTCACCAGGATTTATTTATGATCAAACTAAAGAAAACACCCATTAAAAGAGATTGTCCAGATAAGGCATGGCCCAATGTCCTGGATGTTCCAGGTAAATAGTGGGTTTAGGAAATCAATAGATGAACGTTTTCCCGGTGTAGCCCGGCTCTCCGTTCCCCATCTTACTATAAATAGACACACCCACCCCCATATTTGCTTCAGGGGATGGCTAGAGTAGAACACAGGCCTCTGTGGGAAGTGAATTCTATCTCCGTAGCATTCATTCTTCTCATCATATATTACGAGCCAGGCCTGCTCCATGGCTTAAAGCTTTCCCTTTCCGTTTACTTCATGTGTGTGTTTCTTCCTGCACTGCATTGTTTTTGGCATGAATCCTAAATATTGGTGTTGCCAGGAAGGCTGCTATTTACACCAGTGAGGCTCAATTTGCATTTGGAATATAGAAAAACAACCAAGTCTATTTTCATTTTATCAATAAAAAAGGTCATAAAATCAGGCCCTTAGCTAGAAGATTTATCTTTTTTCCAAATATGAAAGCTTGGAGCTTTTGGATCTGGCAATCCCAATGCTTACTGGCTACTTGTCTTATAAATCTTGGTTTCCTTATCAGTAAAGCGGGGATTGTAGTGCATATTTTAGGACAGTGCTTTTATATTCTCTGATAAAGGATTCGTTTCTGATTCCTTCTTTCTTTCTTTCTTTCTTTCTTTCTTTCTTTCTTTCTTTCTTTCTTTCTTTCTTTCTTCTTTCTTTCTTTCTTTTCTCTTCTTTTCTTTTCATAATTTCCAATTTGTTATGAACTGATACTTTTATAAGTAATAAAAAACATAAACTCATAAACTAAGATAAACATAATCATGCCCTTGGCTGATTGGACAGTGTCAAATTGCTATAAAAATAAAAATTCTCAATGCTTACTATCATTTCCTGTACTTATCTTGTCATGGATTGTGACAAACAATTTGCAGGTGGGCACAGGTCCACAGACCACACTTGGAGTAGTACTGTCTAAGAGGACTGATCTGTGACTCACTACGTAAAGCACCTAAAACAAGGCAAGGCATAACACATAATCGGTCTTAAGTAATGTTACTTTCATTTCCTTTCTCCCAAAATTCATTATTCAAATAATTTATTAATTGATCCATCCCCCTATTCTTTAACAATTATTTATTGAGCACTTATTAAGAGTTGGGCACTGTGCTAAATGCTGGGGATACATTAATGGAAAGAACCCTGTTTCTAGCCTCAAAGAGCTTACTTGCTATGGGAAATATTTTCACTAGAATTACCCAAAATATTTGAGGTTAAAAATCTAACGTTATAAAATTATTATACATTTTTAACTTTTATTTCTAACGTTATTTTTAAATTTTTCAGTGTCTCCCATCATCTTTGAGATTAATACACACTCACCACACACACACACACACACACACACACACACACACACACACACACCCCACACACACACACATTATTTATTTTAAGGCCCAGCTAAGTATTCATTACTCTCATTTTCTTAACCACAAACAGGGTTTTCACTCACCAGGCTTGCAATTCTTCATTACAATATGTAAATTAAAATTTCTTTCAGTTTCATTGGGATTAGTTCTAGCAATCTTTCTAATTCTAAGCCATCATCTGTGATAACTATAAAATCCATTTTTCCTCAATACACATTCTCTTACTCAGAGTCTGTCAATCATCATTTAAAATAGATCATATAAACCAGCATTCTGCTTACTTTTTAAAATCCTCTCTCCATTGAAAATTTATAGACATTTAAAGTGAGAAAGTTAAATCTGTTTAATGCTTTGGAGAAGAGCTGGCCAAGAATGCTCTTTAAAAGCAGAAGGTCGGCTGGTATTCATTTTTCAGTCGTTCTTCAATAAGGCAAGATCTCTTTTTTCTATAATCACTGCTATGAACCATGAGGCTTGGGGGGCAAGGGGCAGTCTTTAAAAGAAAAAGAAGAGAGAGAGAGAGACTTCAGATCTGTGATCTAACATCCAAACAAGGCTGTGTGTCTAGTAATCAGTGCCCTGTTCAAGGTGAGATCTCGTTGTCTACAATACCCAGAACTTTGTCAAACAGAATCATATACATCTTGAGGACAGGGATCATACTTAGTTTGTCTTTTGTATCCCAACATTAAGCACCGTTGTGACACCTAGTAGAAACCAAACAAGTGTTTAAGTGAACGCTAAATGCAGTAAAGCACATTTTCAGGTACAGTTGTGCATAGGTTTAATTTTGCATAATCTGAAGGCTGAACATATTTCAAGCGTTCTTACCCTTTACATTTAATAAATTGCAAGAATCCTCTCTGCCTGTGAGTGCCAGGTAATGAATTATGGTGCAAAACTCAGATTCTGCTTTATAAAAAGAAATTATTTGGTAGAGACTTTTATGGGGAGCAGTAGTCACTGTACAGTCTTATAAATCCCAAACTCCAGTTAATGTATGAGTGCCAGAGGAGAAATTTTAATGGAATAGTTTTATAACCCTGGGTGAATGAGATGCGGGAAGTTAACACGTGGCATAAATTGGGAGAGGCTAATGATTCAAACCATTTCCCATTTGCATGTGTGATTATAAGACAGGACGTCTGTATAGGTGTCAATCTTTTTTACGGTCATATGATCTTGACACAGTCATTTTGATTGTCATGTCATGGGAATCCAGTATTTGTGTCTGTGTCTAATATTGTATCCCATATAGCTCCTATCATCATCCTCCAGTACGTGTGTACAATGAAGAACTTTCCACCGTGATTGGCAAGAGCTAAGCCACAACACTCCGACAGAGACACTAAACTACATCCCAGAGAAAAAGAGTTGATGATCACCAAACTTGATTATCTTCCTAGAAGCTAATGCAGCAAAGCCTATAAAGCATATGAACATACTGAACCTTTTTGTGGAATGAAACAGAACATTTCCCAAAGTGAACTACAGAAAATTCCATGTCTCCTTTATTTCTCCTGACTTCTAAGCATAGGAAATCCTCAGCATTGCTGCCTTATAAACTCGAGTATTTAGGGAGCTCCTCCTATGAGATTAGCCCTGAGTCCTGAGCACAGTGGGGTTGCAATGAAGTCCAGTTGAGAGAAATGAAATATGCCATCTAAAACAATTAATGACAAATAATAAATGATACAGAGGCTACACTGTATTAATTAGCACTTTATTACATTTGCACATTCATTTTGCATTATGTTTGTAATTTGAGGTTCAAAATGAATTTTGATGGGGGGAATCTGAAATGACCTTAAATCACTCTAAAGAATTGGACACGACACCAGAGCCAGATCTCTCCTCCAAAAACTAAATTTGATGTGGATCTCAACTGAACTTCCATCACCTCGTAGTGAGTGGCACGAACCCTTCCAGAGCAGGGAAGTGACTTCTCCCCAGGACTCCCACTGAACATCCATGCGCGGAGGTTCCACAGTTCTGAAATGTCAGGTGGCCACACTTGAGAGAAGATTGCAACAACTACCATTGGTGGGGTTCGTTCATCAAGCAGCGCGTTGTGGGGCCGCTCTACTGGACAAGCTGATGTCTACCTGAAGTGAGCAAAGGCTCTTCTTTCTTTCTTTACCTTTCCTTTCCTTTTTTTTCCCCCTAAACAGAGGAGCTAGTAGAAAGTCACATGCTGCTGAGTTCCAGAACTTTCCACACTATCTTTGCAGACTCTTGATGAGATATGAGAAAATCTGATGTGTGTGTATAAAGAACAAAAAGGGATATAGGAAGGAAGGACCTCATTTCTTTTATCAAATATTGAAGGAGCCATAGCTAGTGCTCTGATATTTGACAGAAGAGGGCTGTCTTCAGTTTAATTACCACAGGTCATGCCTTTATTTTCATGAGTCCAGTACAGTAACCCCCACCTACCTGGCTGTCGAGCACTTCATATATGGCTAGTTTACACTGAAATGTGCTCTAAGTGTAAAATACACATCAGATTTTGAAGACTTTATAAAAAAAGAGAGAGGAGAATTTTAAATACTTCTTAAATTTTACACTGAGTATGTTTAAATGATAATATTTTAGATATATTGAGTTAAATAAATATTATTATACTGAATATATATTATTGAAATGGATTTCACCTGTCTCTTATTAGTCTCTTTAATGTGACTACTAGAAATATTTGTTTATTTGTTTATTTGTTTGTTTGTTTATGTTAGAAATTTTTAAATTACACCGGTGGCTCACATTACATTTCAGTTGGACAGTGCTGCTTTAGATAAAGTAAGTTAATAGATAATTTATTCCAGAAGATTTTCGCTTTCTCAAAAATCTCTTCACTGTTGGACTCCAGTCAGGAAAACCATGAGAAAAGATACTAATTCTGTCAACAAAGCTTAATGCTTATCATACGTCTTAAAATCTTATCCTCAAAATAAGTTTCTTTCTGCTCCTTAAAAACTAAATGAAGGAACCATATGTTATGTTTCTTTTGAGGTTCCCTAGTATGGCACTCAAAAACAGTATTAACTGATTTATACTAATTAAAAAGGCTGCCAGTCCCTTACAGATTTAACTTAAATGAAGACATGTTTTTAAATGTTTTTGAAGTTTTTCTTCCCAGATATATTTTTTAGAACAAATATTATCCTTGTTTCACTATTGCACCATGCATTTCGTAGCCATTTCTACTGCTGTTTACTAATCCAAAAGAAGATTTATGTTATCAGCAATATTACATGTTCCATTATATTTACTGCTTTGTTTATACTCATTCCTTGTTTACACTATGATACAAACTACAGTTGAAATATTGCAGGCCCTATCGTTCTATTACATTAATCTTAGTTATAGCAGAACATATGATTAAATATTCACGTGGGATGAGATAGCAATCAATAGCCATATTCTACAGTGGATAATCTACAACTGAGTAGGTTCATCTGTAATCATTCTCTGCACAGGATGGTGGAGATATTCCAGTAGAATTTGATGGTTAATTTCTCAGTCTTATTTCTCTCTGTAAGAATGTTCTATAAATGAATGCACAACAACAGTAAGGAAATATTAACAGATTATCTAGCCTACTACCCATGGTTTTAGAAGTTTGGTCATTTGTAATTTATAAAGTTAAGCCTTTTGTTATATCAGATAGCTTTTTAGGTACTATGGATTATTCACTTCTAGATTTCACATACATAGGATTCAGAAAATAAGTCTGTGGTCATAATGCTTTCTATTTTTTTTTTAAAGATTTTATTTATTTATTTGAGAGAGAGAGAATGAGAGAGAGAGCACGAGAGGGAAGAGGGTCAGAGGGAGAAGCAGACTCCCTGCCGAGCAGGGAGCCCGATGTGGGACTCGATCCCGGGACTCCAGGATCATGACCTGAGCCGAAGGCAGTCGCTTAACCGACTGAGCCACCCAGGCGCCCCCATAATGCTTTCTATTAACACAATGTAATCAGTAACAGCAAAATCTGACTACTTAGAGAGCCTTTGCACTGGTCAGTCTTAATCAGGAGTTATTATGGCATTCCCTAAACCGAATCTTGCTATCTTTGGGGGTTATTATGCATTTTCCCTAAACAGAATAAATAAAATCAAAAGGAGTAAAATCTTGTCTTCCTCCACACATGCCTGGCAAGTACAACTCAGATAATATACAAGTGTCAGTTCCCTATTTTTTTAAAGTGTTAGGAGAAAACTATTTAAAATTTAGCTTTTGATGTCAACTTTCAGCCTAGGGACTGTCATGTTCTCTAAGGGCTGACCCCAGGATTAGTACTTTTCAGGTTTTCACGGTGCCTTTACAAGTTAGAATTCATTTGTCCACTTGATGTTTATCAAATTTCTCTTAGGCGTCAAACACTGTGCTAAGAACCTGGGGAGCAGAAACATGACTAATGCCTGCCTCTTCAAGTGCACCGTAGGCAGTGAGGCTAACTTTAATCGGAGAATGAGTAAATGTAACCATGATAGGTTAGTGGAAAGAGAGTGAAAGTTGAGCAAGTATTAGAGAGGACATCCCAAAGAAGTGATCATTAAGCTGACATTGGAGAAAAAGTAAGAGGAAGCAGAAGGAAGAACGTTCCAAGTAGAGGGAACAGCATGTGCAAAGCCACTGTGGCAGGAGGAAACGTGACCAAGATGTCACAGCTAGGGTTAGAGGCCCTAAGATGATAGGGCAAGCGTTAAGTCTAAGAGCAATAACCCAGAGAAGCTAAGTACAGAATTGAAAAAGAGAAGAAGGTCATTCAACTAGGAGTTATAACAACTCAGTGAAAATGTATTTTGCATGAATGGGGCCGTCCTCACTTTAGATTCAAAAGGACCCCACCAACACCTCTCAGCTCCGTTGCACTAGTCAGTCCCTCCCCTCTACCTGCCTCTCAGAGGTCACCCTTGATCGACCTTGAATTGTTCTTGTACCAAGGCAACTAAAAGCAGGTACATCCTTATCATACGGCTGTTTTTATGAAGGCTAAGATCTATTCTCCGCTGTAGCTTCTTAGGTCATAGGCCTGATGTTGCTATGCTTTAAACCTTGCTTGCAGGGTACAGTTCGGTTTTGCATAGACGGCGCTTCAAGACTGGACTGTCTCTCCACCTCTGTGTCTCATTTCTCCCTGCACGGTTACACTTCAACTCCTGACTGCTTTTGGTTTCACTAAGATTTTCATCAAAAGTGGTATATACCATAATGTCTCAGGCCTCTGGCGCCTCCTCTCCTTCAGCATTTAGCTCAGACAAACTCCTCCCCAAGGAAGCCTTCCCTAACCTCTCACTGCCCTATCCCAAACCAGTAAGCTGACCCTCTCCTGTGTTCCAATATCCCTTTTCCAGATTCTTTGTTGAATTTTCCATGCTGTTAAAATGATTCAGTTATATATATCAAGAGCCACTCTTCACTAGACTAGACAGAGAGTTCCACAAAGTCAATTTCATCTGTTTTGTCTCTGTATCTCTAGGGACTAGCGTAACTTCTGGCAAAACATAAACAAGATTACTGGATAGATCTGAGCAGGCAGTGGGGTCGGCCTGCTCTCCAGACCCATTAATTCAACCATCCAGGAACCTAGACCAGCACTGTCAAAAGGAAATACGAGAACGCAAGCCACATTTTAAATTTTCTGGTAACCACATCAGAAAAGTAAAAATAAACAGGTGAAATTCACATTACTAGTATATTTCATTTAGCCTAATATATCCAACATATTATCATTTTAACATGTAATCAATATAAAAATTATCAACATTTTTACTTTCTCTTTTTTCATACTTAGTGCCAGAAATCTAGCATATATTTTACTCTTATAGCAAGTACCAGTCTGGACTCATCACATTTGAAGTCCCAATAGCCACATGGGGCTAGTGGCTGCCACATTAGACGGTGCAGATCTAGATAGTTAGTATCCAGGTGAGGCTAGCAATATCAATAACCAAAAGATAAAAAAGAAGAAAAAAAAAAAGCCTGAGAACAAGTTGAACAGAATTGATATGGGACTCATTGAAAAGACCTTGAAGGAGCCAGTTGTCTGAGAATTTAGAGGCTTGAATTATCTGATTTAGTGTTCTGTGCTTCTGGAATAAAATGTTTCCATAAGTTTCTACATAATATGTGGAGATTAGTTGAAGTGTTACTATCATTTGCAAAAACAGCCAGTATTTCCTCTATTCTTTATGGATCACTCTTCTTGGTTCTAAAACCACAGATGCAGGTGCCTGGGTGGCTCAGTTGGTTAAGCGACTGCCTTCAGCTCAGGTCATGATCCTGGAGTCCCGGGATCGAGTCCCGCATCGGGCTCCCTGCTCAGCAGGCAGTCTGCCTCTCCCTCTGACCTTCTTCCCTCTCATGCTCTCTCTCTACCATTCTCTCTCTCTCTCTCTCAATAAATAAATAAACATCTTTAAAAAAATAAAAATAAAAAAATAAAACCACAGATGCATGTGAGATAGTTGGATGCAGTCAAACACCATTATAAAGTGGTTCTAAAAATTCATATTTCAGGGGGAAAAGCCAACAAATGCAATATTTTGCTTAGTAACAGCATTTCTCTCTTTGCCCCAGAATCAGCATTAGAGCTTTTCTCACTTGATCACTTTATTCGTATCACTGAGTGAGATTCAACAAAATATCTTGCCTCTCCTCCCTCACCACAGAAACATGGAAACACAGAAGGAGACTATATGGATAGAAAAACTGCAATTTTCATTTCTATGCCCTGTTCATCCTTTGTACCCAGTTCAAGGACTGACATGGACGTAAGAAATATAATCTTATTTCATTCATTCTTTTATTCATTTGTTCATTAAATACTTACTGAACACTTATTATGTGCATACCTTGTGCTGGTCTCTGGGACCATACAGTCGTTACCTTCAAGGAGCATGTAGCCCTTGAGGAGGTCAGATCGGCAAGTCTGTGATATGCATGGCGAAGGTGCAAGAGCTTGTAGATCGATGATGGATGGTTGGAAAGCTTTTAAATGAATGGTTGGAAACCGATCCAGGGGCTCAGAGAAGGCCTTCCCAGGGAAAGGTGATTAAGCTGGGAACCGAAGGGGGAGTAGGAGTTGTAAAGTTGAATAGAAAGGATCAGATCAGCCAGGTAAAGGAAAGAGCATGTAGAAAATCCAAATTTAAGAAAGCGTGTGGCAGTCTTGGCTCCCTGAAGCTTGACTTTCAAGGAACTGGAAGAATCCATTGTGAATGAAAGGGTAGAATTTAAGGGCTGGAATGACCATGAATGAGGCTAAAGGAGTAGGCCAGGAGTCAGCTCACAGGTGCCTGTGAGATAGTTGGTTCAATTGGTTAGAATGACGAACCATGGAAGGAGTGGCAGAGTGTCTACCTGGGGATGGAGGTGGTAGATGAAATGGAAACAACAGGGCAAGATGGGGGGCAGTAAATCAACAAAGGGTAAATAAAGGAAGAAGATTCAGGAAAAAATTAGAAGACATCATTAATCACAGTAAAAGATCAAGACCGAATTTGAACCAATTACTAAGATGCAGTAACCTGGGAAGGGAGAGTCACTCATTGAAAAACTTGGTATTTTTAGGCCCTGCACACATATTATTTTATTTAATTCTTCCAACAGTGTATTTTGCAGTGAAGAAACTGAAGCTCGGAGTGGTTTGCTTTTTTATTTTGTTTTTTGTTTTTAGAAATAGATTTTTTTTTTTTTAAGAGAGAAAGAGAAGGTCCTAGCGGGGGTGGGAGGGGCAGAGGGTGAGGGAGAGAGAATCTTAAGCAGACTCCACACCCAGCGTGGAGTCAACTCGGGGCTCAATCTCACGACTCTGATTGAGATCATGACCCGAGCTGAAATCAAGAGTCGGACACTTAGCTGACTGAGGCACCCAGGCACCCCCAGAGTGGTTTTGTAACCTGCCCAAGATTATATATTAGTAAGTGGTGCATAAGGGATATAAATTCAGATCTATCAAACTACAGTGCCTTCACTCTTTCTATGAGGCTCATCAAAATAGGCAATCTTAGCTGATGTTTAAAGAGTAACTTTAGAATTAAAATGATGTTCATTCTCAGACTTTAAAAATTATATCAGGAAAGTTGTTCAACTTCATCTGTTTGGACTTAATGTTAAAACTGAGAATTTTGCTACTTCTATTACCTGTCTAAATGCATAGTCATAAGATAATATATGAACCAGCAAGAAAGAATGATGACATATTAATCCACATGTGTACTATTACATTTCTAAATCATAGAGTTCCCATTTTTAAAAATTATAACATGTCTTAAAATATGTTAAGGAAGATTGATCAAATTAAATTGCACTGGCCCAGTGATATTTTGTGAGATATATGTTATAATTCTAAGATACGTCATAAAATGAGACCATAACCACATCCAACCACATCCATTAAAAACAGCACCACACTAATTTTTGTAAAGAGTGCTTTTATGAGAAAAAAAAAGATATGCTTAAATAAGGGAGTTACTTTAATTCTTGACCATAATGTGCAATTTAGCCATTTTTTCCTGAAGTTGTTCAATGATTTTTCCTAACTGTGTTTATGAGGTGCTAAGACACAGAAACTAAGCAGGAATTTTCCCATTTTGAAGAGCTCAAATTCGCTGCTCTCTACAGCTTAGCACTGAGGTCACAGCCTGTAGTAAAATCAATTTTATCAAGAAAAACTTTGGAAACAAGGTGGACAATATATGAGGTTTCAAGATAGTTGTCACTATAAATCTCTAAGGCTAGCCCCCGGAACCTGCTACGATTACCAGCGGCCTTGCCAAGTGACTACAGAATGGGACCACCTGGGAATCTGGCTTTTACTGTGGCTGCAGATTCTCCTCCGTGCATATTGTCTTACCCTGGTAGGAGCTGCTCCTCTCCCCGGTAACTTTCCCCAGCTAAATGCAACTCTCTGAGGGGAATAATGTTCTCAGGTTTCTGCACCCTTTATCTCGTAAATTACTCTTGGCTTCAAGAATGGGGCATGTAATCTTGTTTTCCTCCATTACAGATATAAGATTACACAAATGCTAAGATTATTGCTCCTGCAAAATGTCCTCATAGGTGGGCCCTAAAACCTTTCGTTTTCACAGTCATCCCTCCAATTTTTTAAAGCATGAGTCTCCTTAAAAAAAAAAAAAAAAATCTCAGCATGAATCCAGGACATAAAAGTGTTGAGTCTCACCAGGTACCTATGAGGAAGAAAGGGTAGAGTGGTTTGCCATGGTTGTTGCCATCTTATAGATGGGGAAGCATCAAAAGGCGCTAACCTGAGATTCCTCGGGGATCACAAAGCAAAATTGAGAATTCTAGTGTGGCATATTATCAAGCAGTTTCCTGTTTTCTTCCAAGTTTTCAATATGCTTTGATGACTTTTTAAATAACAGCTTTATTGAAATATAATGCACATTCCATTCAATTCACCCATTTAAAATATATAATTCAACAGTTTTTAGTGTATTCACAGAGTTGAGTGTCCATCATCACAATCAATTTTAGAATATTGTCATTATCCCCATAAGAAACTGTATCTATCCCTTAGCTGTCAATCCCAATCTGTCCATCTCCTTGCCAGGTCTAGGCAACCACTAGTCTACTTGATATCTCTATACATTTGCCTACTGTGGGCATTTCATATAAATGGAATCATACAATATACATAGACTTTTGTGACTGGCTTCCTTCACATGCATAATAACTTCAGGATTCATCCATGTTGTAGCATGTAGAATGTTGCAGCATTCTTTTCATGGCCAAATAATATTCCACTGTATGGATATACCACATTTTATTTATGCATTCATCAGCGAAGGGCTATTTGGGTTGTTTCCACCTTAGGACTCTTAGTACTAATGCTGTGATGAGGGTTTATGTACAGGTTTTTGTGTGGACATATGTTTTCATTTCTCTTGGGTATATACCTAGAAGTGGAATTGCTGGGTCATACAGGAACTCTGTGTTTAACCTTTTGAGTAACTGTCCGATTGTTTTTCCATAAAGCTACCCCATTTTACATTTCCATCAGCCCTGCGTGAGGGTTCCAATTTCTCTTCCTCTCCGCCAATACTTGTATCTATCTTTGAGATCCTAGCCATCCTTGTGGATGTGAGGTGGTATCTCCTTGTGGTTTTGATTTGCATCTCCCGGATGACTGGTGATGTTGAGCAGCTTTTCCTGTGCTTATCAGCCATCTGTGTTGATGCCTCTTTTTAAACCTGTTTCTCTGTTGGGTTTTAAAAGTAACACCACTTAGGGGCGCCTGGGTGACTCAGTTGTTAAGTGTCTGCCTTCAGTTCAGGTCATGGTCCCAGGGTCCTGGGATCGAGCCCCATATCAGGCTCCCTGCTCCGCGGGAAGCCTGCTTCTCCCTCTCCCACTCCCCCTGCTTGTGTTCCCTCTCTCGCTGTCTCTCTCTCTCTGTGTCAAAATAAATAAGTAAAATCTTTAATAAGAAAAATAAAATTTAAAAAAATAAAAGGAACACCACTTGAATGCCAGGCAATGGCCAGAGACTTTCAAATAAAGGATTGGCTCTTTGGGCTATACTTTTTTCTACTTGCATCTATAAAACTGTACTTCCAATTCACCGGGAGAAACATGTCCTGTAGCAAGCAGGCCCATTACTGCTGAGGACATATATTTATTTTGCTGTTTTTTATTTATTTATGAGGGGGAGAGAGAGAAAGAGCACAGAGGGAGAGGGACGGGCAGACTCCATGCTCAGGATGCTGATATCATGATCTGAGCTGAAATCAAGAGTCAGATGCTCAACTGACTGAGCCACCCAGGCACCCCTGAGAACATATATTTAAAAAGCAGACATCATTCCTACCCCTAAAGTAGTAAGGAAGTTAAAAGGCAAAATCCATTTCCTTGCCCTTTTCTTAATCCATCTGTAAACAGTCTCAAAAGCAGATGAGTATCTCCCCAGATATTTCTCAAATGCATGATGCATCTTCTTCAAGGATGAACCAATATGACTCTTCAATGAAAGGCTTCCCATGTACCTGGAAAATGGTCAAGTTCACACCAGCAAGACAATTAATTCACTTTTGCCCAAATCCAAATCTAAATAGCTTAAATAATTGATGGGAAAGTATTTAAAATCAGGGTTTGGTTATTGCAAAAACAAAACACTTTTCTTGTATGGTTTATTACATTTGAAGGATAATGTCTATAATCTGTGAAATAGCAAGGCTACACAGTTTTTAAGTGTCAGAAAGCTGAAAAGAACCTAAGCTCCTCATTTCCCAAACGTAGAAATGCAGACATTGAAGGACTCATCTCGGATCCATACCTAATAGTGGCAGGAGTGGAACCAGGACCTACTTGTCCTGTTCCCCGGTTCAATATATTTTTCATAACACCAGACCCTTTCTAAGGTCCCTGCTGGTTCTAAGTTCAGTTACTGCCTGTGAGTGACTTTAAATTTATATTAGGAAAATAATGTTAAGGTTCTGGCTTCATGGAGATGAACTATGAATCAAGTGTCCTAGAAGAGAAAAGCCATTTCCTATGTAACTCAGACTAAGGAAATTGACTAGACTTAATATATTCATTTATACAGAGCTGCCCCTAAGCCCCTGGTTTTCAACCCAGATGGCAGGTCATAAAATCAGAGACAGAGAGAGAAAGAGAGAGAGAGAGAGAAAATGTGTGTGTGTGTGTTTACTGGGTTCTATAGCATAAAAGTTCCTTAAGCAGAGGCAGGGAAGGATGTTAGTCCCACACATATGAGGTTATTTTCAGGATACCAAAAGGCTCACATACCACAAAGATCTCTCTGCCAAAGTGTGGGAAATCGATCTCATTTCCCCCCATCTGCAATTTAGATTAAGCTATTATTGAAATAACAACAAACACTTATTAAGCATTTAGTATGTTTGAGTGCTTTATACGTATTAACTCCTTAATCCTATATTGAGATACAAAGATGTCCACAGAGTTGCTCACAATCCCATCACTAGTTAGTAGCAGAGGTGGGGTTTGTCTTTTTTTTTTTTTTTATAATGTATTATGTTGTTTCAGGGGTACAGGTCTGTGATTCATTGGTCTTACACAATTCACAGAACTCACCATAGTACATACCCTCCCCAATGTCCATCACCCAGCCACCCCATCCCTCCCACCCCCCTCCACTCCAGCAACCCTCAGTTTGTTTCCCAAGATTAAGAGTCTCTCTGGTTTGTCTCCGTCTCTGGCTTCATCTTTTTTTCATTTTTCCCTCCTTTCCCCTATGATCCTCTGTCTTATTTCTCAAATTCCTTACATCAGTGAAAGCATATGATACTTGTCTTTCTCTGATTGACTTATTTCACTTAGCCTAATACCCTCTAATTCCATCCATGTCATTGCAAATGGTAAGATTTCATTTTTTGATGGCTGCATAATATTCCATTGTATATATATACCACATCTTCTTTATCCATTCATCTGTTGATGGACATCTAGGCTCTTTCCATAGTTTGGCTATTGTGGACATTGCTGCTATAAACATTGGGGTGCATGTGCCCCTTCGGATCACTACATTTGTATCTTTGGGGTAACTACCCAGTAGTGCAATTGCTGGGTCATAGGGTAGCTCTATTTTCAACTTTTTGAGGAACCTCCATACTGCTTTCCAGAGTGGCTGCATCAGCTTGCATTCCCACCAACAGTGTAGGAGGGTTCCCCTTTCTCTGCATCCTCGCCAACATCTGTCGTCTCCTGAACTTGTTCATTTTAGCCATTCTGACTGGTGTTGAAGTGTTATCTCATTGAGGTTTCGATTTGTATTTCCCTGATGCCGAGTGATGTTGAGCACTTTTTCATGTGTCTGTTGGCCATTTGGATGTCTTCTTTGCGGAAATGTCCGTTCATGTCTTCTGCCCATTTCTTGATTGGATTATTTGTTCTTTGGGTGTTGAGTTTGATAAGTTCTTTATAGATTTTAGATACTAGCCCTTTATCTGATATGTCATTTGCAAATATCTTCTCCCATTCTGTTGGTTGTCTTTTGGTTTTGTTGACTGTTTCCTTTGCTGTGCAAAAGCTTTTTATCTTGATGAAGTCCCAATAGTTCATTTTTGCCCTTGCTTCCCTTGCCTTTGGCGATGTTTCTAGGAAGAAGTTGCTGCGGCTGAGGTTGAAAAAGTTGCTGCCTGTGTTCTCCTCAAGGATTTTGATGGATTCCTGTCTAATATTTAGGTCGTTCATCCATTTTGAGTCTATTTTTGTGTGTGGTGTAAGGAAATGGTCCAATTTCATTCTTCTGCATGTGGCTGTCCAATTTTCCCAAGACCATTTGTTGAAGAGACTGTCTTTTTTCCATTGGACATTCTTTCTTGCTTTGTCGAAGATTAGCTGACCATAGAGTTGAGGGTCCATTTCTGGGCCCTCCATTCTGTTCCATTGATCTATGTGTCTGTTTTTGTGCCAGGACCATACTGTCTTGATGATTACAGCTTTGTAATAGAGCTGGAAGTCCGGAATTGTGATGCCACAAGCTTTGCTTTTCTTTTTCAACATTCCTCTGGCTATTCGGGGTCTTTTCTGGTTCCATACAAATTTTAGGATTATTTGTTCCATTTCTTTGAGAAAAAGTTCCTGGTATTTTGATAAGGATTGCATTGAATATGTAGATTGCTCTAGGTAGCATAGACATTTTCATAATATTTGTTCTTCCAATCCATGAGCATGGAATGTTTGTCCATTTCTTGATGTCTTCCTCAATTTCTTTCATGAGTATGCTATAGTTATCTGAGTACAGATTCTTTGCCTCTTTTGTTAGATTTATTCCTAGGTATCTTATGGTTTGGGGTGCAATTGTAAATGGGATCAACTCCTTAATTTCTCTTTCTTCTGTCTTGTTGTTGGTATATAGAAATGCCACTGATTTCTGTACATTGATTTTATATCCTGCCACTTTACTGAATTCTTATATGAGTTCTAGCAGTTTTGGGGTGGAGTCTTTTGGGTTTTCCACATAAAGTATCATATCATCTGCAAAGAGTGAGAGTTTGACTTTTTCTTTGCTGATTTGGATGCCTTTGATTTCTTTTTGTTGTCTGATTGCTGAGGCTAGGACTTCTCGTACTATCTTGAATAGCAGTGGTGATAGTGGACATCCTTATTCCTGGGCTGCAAGGTTGGTTCAACATCCACAAATCAATCAATGTGATACAATACATTAATAAAAGAAAGAACGAGAACCATATAGTCCTCTCAATAGATGCAGAAAAAGCATTTGACAAAGTACAGTATCCTTCCTTGATTAAAACTCTTCACAGTGTAGGGATAGAGGGTACATTCCTCAGTATCATAAAAGCCATCTATGAAAAACCCAGAGCCAGTATCATTCTCAATGGGGAAAAACTGAGAGCTTTTCCCCTAAGGTCAGGAGCATGGCAGGGATGTCCAAAGTCTGCCTCCTTAATTACTGGACCATACTGCCTCCCCAAACTGCTGCCTATGGAGCATTTACAATGTGACTACTGACAGGAAGTAACTGGTTCTGTTCCTTATTCTGGGATTCTAATGCTGCATGTCCTTTCTGATGGTAGTTTATTGGGCACTGGCAGTTCTATATATATGGATTTGAGAGTGGAAATTTGGTTGAGGGATGAGACCCTTGAGAATTCCTGAAGCTACATGTACCAGAAAGAATACTGCTTTAAACCTAGTTTTATGTTTACTTGGGTGGCTTTGTGGGTAGGCTGATGGAGATGAAGTTCACTCTACTATTGGTGTCCAGAGTCTGGGGTATGGGGTGACCCTGCCGAATAGTTTGGGGAGTGAGGGGCAAGAAATGGAGGGCATGACAGTGAAGAGTCCCTGGTAGCCCAGGGCAACCTATAAGTATGAAAGAAACTCAACCTATAAGTATGAGGGCCAGAAATAAGTATGAAAGAAACTCAACCTATAAGTATGAGGGCCAGAAACAAATGTTGCCCCTCTTCAGAATCACACCTAGAGGAAAATCCCATTGGGCATGGAGAGCCAGACAGTTATAACCTGAAATAATTAATTACATGGAAAGAGGGTGACAGAGGCTAAGATCCATGTTTGACTTTTTTTTTAAGATTTTATTTTTGGAGCGCCTGGGTGTCTCAGTCAGTTAAACGTCTGCCTTCAGCTCAGGTCATGATCTCAGGGTCCTGGGATCGAGCCCCACATCAGGCTCCCTGCTCAGTGGAGAGTCTGCTTCTCCCTCTCCCTCTGCCCTTCCCCCCTGCTCATGCTCATTCATGCTCTCCCTCTCAAATAAATAAATGAAATCTCTAAAAAAAAAAAAAAAAAAAGATTTTATTTTTAAGTAATCTCTACACCCAACGTGGGGCTTGAACTCACAACCCCAAGATCAAGAGTCACATGCTGTACCAACTGAGCCAGCCAGGCACCCCTAGAACCTTCATTCGACTTTTAAGAAAAAAACACTACAATGCTAAAATTTAGGGACAAAAACAAAAATCTGCTTCTGCAAAGTATCTGAGAGGGTATTGTGCCGACCAAGCCAATGGAAGTTCTGTTTTCTTGCGCAAGTGTAATTCTGCTGGGCCAGAGAGAGTTGTCCCTGGAGCCACGGGGCCAATGGCACACAGGCTCGCATTGTACAGAGTTGAACTCAAGAGATCAAATCTGCACATCAAATTCTTTTTAGGCTCTGATGTCCTCTGGCGTCTGTGCCAGTACTCCCCTGCCAGGTGGGCGGGAAGGGTGAGGTTGCAGGATATCAGTGCCCTACTACCACCTCATGAAAGGAATGTGCCAAAAAGCTTAGGAGGGCTCCAGACAGGCTTTGTTTTTCTGACTTCGTTCTGGCTGTTATCTCTAAACCCTGGCTCATGCCATTCTTCTCTCCAGAAATGCCTTCACTGCTTCAATCCAGCAGTGTCTATTATTGTCTTTAAACTTGGTTTAAAATTTCTTCCTCCTCTGAGAAGTCTCCTGTGATTATAAAGCCCTTCCTGCATCATCGTGTTCTCAGTCCGTTCAGCACTTGGATAAAATTTTTATCATTATTTAAAGACACATTTACTCGACAGAAAACAAACAGTACTGAATGCGTTAGAAGATACTTGAAAATACACAAACTTTAGAAACATTCTAGAGAATTTTTTTGAAACTGCCTCCTACCTAACCAAAAGATTATGGTGTGGGAAACAAAGGCAAAAGAAAAAATTAAATTTTTTTACTACCTGTAGACCACCGACAAGTCCTTGAAACGGGCAGAGTGACATTCCTCTGGAAACTCAGCTGCCCCGATATTAATACTTTGCTAAGGGCAAAGGGCCATCTTAGCCCAGCCCCCAGGATCCTGTAAATCTACTTTAACATATAAAAATTCCTTTGGAAACTTCCTTTATCTCTAGCCCCCAAGATACATGTTGGCAATCATCCTCCAAGCATATGGCCCATCAATATATAGCAGAAGAGTCTCATGACTGAGTTTTTACTAAACAGTAGTAAATGACTTTTCCCAACAACAGCTAACCCCTCAAACTCCTGGAGACCTTGCTTCCAAAATTCCTTAGAGACTTACCCTCTCCCTAACCCTCTCCCAACTTGAAAGTATATAACGGGCCACTCCTCATGACCCCGGTGCAGCTCCTTCTGCCCATGGGTCCTGTCCCCGGGCTTTAATAATACCACTGTTTTGCACCAAAGACGTCTCAAGAATTCTTTCTTGGCCGTTGGCTTCGAACCCCAACATCTTTCCTACATCAGATATACATTTCTTTAGTAAAAGTTTGGGAGAATTTTTTACTTATATCATTATATATCTAGCATATTGTAGGTTCTTAATACATATTGTTACATGTTACATTAATTATTTGATCATCTTTCAAAGTATGTAATTGCTGTTTGTTTTTTTGTTGATGGTGATAAGTTTTGGTTTTTTGGTTTGTTTTGTCTTGTTTTTTAGTCATTCTCAGATACAGTAAACCAGTGGGCCAATATAAAAATTTTTTATGAAAAAAATAAAAATAAAAATGTTTTATGTATCCTAACATATAGTTATTAATCTATGATATTAGATCCATATTGTCTATAATTACACTCAGGTTATTTTGTTATGTGCATGCATGTATATACTACTATAGTATATAATATATACTATATTATATAAGGTGCCCTTGTGTCACAGAATGTGGGAGGGGGCTAGTCTGGGTTGGCATTGACCCTTCCTACATCAGGACTGGACCAGATGCTCCCTGCCAATGGAAAGTGTCAATTTGCCTGACCTGGAAGACAAAGCAAATCAAAGACTATTTCACAAAAGTTCATTAATCTTTTTTAAATAAATGCTGTGCTTAAATCTTACTGTTAACTAAGGTAATTTCCTAATGTTCCATGAGTGCTCTGTAAAATAGGGATGGTTTAGGTCTCTTGTGGCCAAGAGTGTCTTCAGTAATCAGAATTGTTACCAAGTTAAAATGTTTGGTTGGGTTTTTATTTCATTGAGAAACACTAGAAATTTGAAACTCAAAGAAATTTGTGAAATGACCATTTCTAATTTCTTCAAGTCTAGAGACAAGCCAAATGTAATTTTTTAAAGATTTTATTTATTTACTGATTTGAGAGAAAGTGAGCACAAGTGGGAGCAGGGGCAGAGGGAGAGGGAGAAGCAGACTCCCCGTTGAGCAGGGAGCCTCATGATGCAATGATGCAATGCTGGACTGGATCCCGGACCCTGAGATCATGACCTGAGCCAAAGGCAAACACTTAACCAACTGAGCCCCCCAGGGGCCCCTGTAATTTTTTTTTATTTAATTAGTTAAACAAATCATTAGTTTTCAGGCATAAATAGAGATGTAAAGAGGAATAAAAATCATGAGCTTGCCAGTGCTCTTGCAAGCTGTGAACATTAGTTAAAAGTGGTCTTTAACTATACGGTCAATCCCTTTCTTAATATTTTTACATGAAGCCTAAGACCTATTAAAAAAATTGTAACTGCTGGTAAACATAAAACGTATGAAAATTTCCCAAATATTTACATTAAAGAGATTTTTATGATTTTTAAGATAGTGTTTTTTTGGAAAATCCTTTCTTTTCTAATTCTCAGCCGCTGGATTTAACGCTAAAGTTATAAAGGACAAAAGTTTCCACAGTTTTTTCATCTATAAAAAGAGGATTTTATAATAGCTGTTAGTAAATGAGAGCTGTTATTTTTACTATTCCTATAATTAATCGAATCACCATTCCCGCTTACTTTCTCTCCAGTTGGTGAGATTATATTGTATTTCTATAGAGTCACATTTTTACCTCTCAAACCCAAAAGCTATCTAGAGAGAAACACAAATGAGCCCTTATTAGGTGCTTCCGGATTCAAATAGGTCCCCCCCCCCGCCCCCGCAACCACTGTGTCTTCACAATAACCCAAGGTAAGTATAGACGCCTCGCTTTACCTTAGAGAAAACTGAGTGTCAGAGAGATTAAGCCTCCCACCCAGAGTCACAAAGATAGTTGAATGTGATGCAAATCCAGATTTGTTTGATTCTAAATCCCATGTTTTTTGCACCATTTTTCCACGTAGTTTTCTTTCTAATTACAATAGAATGTTAAGAAGTGCAGTTTGAGTCTCTCAAAAAAACATACAATAACTCAGATTAAGCCAATTCAGTGTTGCCTAGTAGGGAAGATCTGATTTAATTAACAAATTCGAATGGTTGTAAGCAGCATGTCATTTGTTTCTATGTAAACAGCACTCCGGCAGGGCTTGTGAGTGCTGAAAACAATTTGTCCTTTAAGGATTTTAAACATTCCCTCTACAATCTGGTTTGCACTATTAATTTTACACTATTAAGAATGTGTTTTACCAAGCAAAAATAAGCCAACCCAGCTTGGTCCTGTCAAAATGATAATAAATGCTGAATTAGTGGAATTTTTATTAGGTGTTTGTAGATTTTAATGGATTTCAGAACTCATACCAGATTATTGTCCAAAAACTCAAATTAGTTAATGCATTTAAAAAAGAAAGAAAAAGCCAGGGTTTTGTATCATCTTCCCTATCAGTACCACCTCCTTTTAGGGGTCATGCCACTGGGGTCGCTCACCATCATGTTGTCATCAATGGTCACCATTCTAAGGGTTGGCGTCTGTACACAGAGAATATTCCTTTCACTGGAGGGGTAATGGTCCCCTACACAGGCCTCCAGCCTCTGAGACAGTGTGGAGCCCACATGACAGCCTGCCAATATGTGAAAGTGTGACAATACACGTAATAACCTTCTGCCTACTCTGTCCAGGTGGCAGCATGAGGGAAAATCACTATCTTCTAAAACCCAACTGGAGCCTGTCTCCCCATTGCCTTGACAGACCCCTGATCCTGGTTCACATCAATTGTAGCTCCTGCACAGAATGCTGGGTGATGGAGAAGATTATGGAATCAGAGCTTAAATAATACAGAAGTTATTAAATGAGTTGTAACTCTTCATCAGGTTGAAGAGTCCAGTGGTCTACCCACTGTCCACCCCAAGGACTGATGTCAGCCTTTTCATGCTCCTTATCAAAAAAAAAAAAAAAAACCAAGAAAACAAACAAACAAACAAACAAAAAACACTAAGTAGATCTATGGAAATATGAAACAGTTTGTTGTAAAGTCCATCTTTTATACCCTTAAAGTAGGCTTATTTATTCTAAAGATGTATCTTCTCTTTATCTCTCCTGGCTCATAAGAACAGAAACGAAAACCAAAGCAAAAACCCCTCTGTGAGTTCCTTTAGTAGACACCTCTGCCTGATGTAGAGGAGGTATAAATAATTTATTGAGTTTCCATTAAGGTCAGCCTGAATGTATATTATGTCCAGTGTGTATGTGTCAGAGGAGTGAGCTCTGAGCTAATGATCAAGGATCAAGATAGGGAAGGTTTCTGTTGTTTTCAGTGAGTACAGATGTGTCCCGACATATAATTTACCAATACAGAGATGGAAAACAACTGGAAGACAGAAGATAAATGTAATAGGATTCTATATATAGCATGATATGGGGAGCTGCTCTGAGCACTTACTCTTCTTTCATTGCCTGGCTTGATTAACCATCTGATGTTTCTAGAAGAGCTTGGTAAAGGAATAGGAATTGCTGGTGGCCAGCCTCTATTCAAGCTCTGCTTAATTAAGTCTCTCAGAAGGGATTCTGTTTGGTTTCATGAAATGGTTGTGAGAAGGAATCAGAATCAGCATTGTGTGAAATGTGTTAGTCCTGATGACACCTCAAATCAAAACCTCTAATACTGGGGCTCCTGGGTGGCCCAGATGGTTGGGCGTCTGCCTTCGGCTCAGGTCCTGATCTCAGGGTCCTGGGATCAAGCCCCCCATCGGGCTCCCTGCTCAGTGGGAAGCCTGCTTCTCCCTCTCTCTTCCACTCCCCCTGCTTGTACTCTCTCGTCTCTCTGTCGAATAAATAAATATCTTAAAAAAAAAAAAAAAAAAAAAAACCTTTAATGCTGAACTCATCATCTCCCCCCACCCCCAGCCTGGCCAAATTCACCTCCCATGTGTCTCACCTTTGTCTTCTCCCCTCCACCCATGGCCATTCTCCTGGCAAAGGCCTTCTGAGTCTTTTCCTAGAATTATTGCCATGGGCCCCTGGCTGGCCTCTGAGGACAACCCTGGCCCTCTCTTTCCCTTCACTTCACCCCGATGTTGGCAGCTAGAGCCATAAAACTATCGAAGCTTGTCCCACCTCCACTCAGAAATGCCAGACCACTCCCATCCTCAGCCCTCATCTCTGCAGCCAACAGTTACCCATTGCTTGGTGCCTAAAGGCTGGGATTCTGTTCCCTCAGCCAGGCACCGGGTACCACTCTGCTAACTCTAAGAATGCTCTGCTCCAAGACCTCCAATCCCCAGACACGTGCCTTCCTTTCTGCTCTGCCTTATTGTTGTCAAGCTTCTTTTAGGGAGACTGGAGTGCTCTCCCCAACTCCAACGGCATATTTTATTGTATAGATTTTGTGAGAAAATACATGTTGCGTGCCTATAGCATAGTGTTTAGCACGCATTAAATAATTAGTAAAGAATAATGGTTGTGATGATTATTATGATTATTATTAAATCACTCAGAATAATCCTTGGCACATAATAATTGCTTAATAAATGTTAGTCTTTCCCCCTCTTCAAGTTGCTTACATGTAAGAGGCATTCACAGACTCCCAAAATTTGACAGACTTTCCTTCTTAAAAACTTCTAAGGGCGCCTACCTCGCTCAGCTGTTAGAGCATGCAACTCCTGATCTCAGGGTTGTGAGTTCGAGCCCCGTGTTGGATGTAGAGGTTACTTAAAATTAATAAAAATCTTTTTTGGGGCACCTAATTGGCTCAGTCGGTTAAGCATCTGCCTTTGGCTCAAGTCATGATACCAGGGTCCTGGGATCCACTGAACCCCGCATCAGGCTCCCTGCTCAGTGGGGAGTCTGCTTCCCCCCTTCCCTCTGCCCCTCCCCAACTCGTGCTCTCTCTCTTGCTCACTCTCTCTCAAATAAATAAACAAAAATCTTTTAAAAAATAAATAAATAGGGCTCCTCGGTGGTTCAGTCAGTTCAGCGTCTGCCTTTGGCTCAGGTCATGATCCTGGAGTTCCGGGATCCAGCCCGGCGTCAGGCTCCCTGCTCAGTGGAGAGGCTGCTTCTTCCTCTGCTCCTCCCCCTGCTCATGCTTTCTCTCTCTCTCTCTTATTCTCTCTCTCTCACATGAATAAATAAAATCTTTAAAAAATATATAAATAAATAAAAATAAATAATTTTTTTTTAAAAAAAGCTTCTAACTTTCAGAGTTAATGACACACTAAACTCTTTTATGCATTTGTGTAGAATACTTGTCTTCTCTCTCCTCAGCTTGCTGCCCCTGATTTATCCTTAGGGTCTTTTCCAAAATGTCACCTCCTCAAGAATGTGATCCCTGACCACTCTGAGGAATACCCTTCCCCTCCTAAGCTAACTTCACTTTGTTTCTTTTCTTTATGGCGCTCAACACTACTTGTAACAATCTGTTGGCAAGAGTTTGCTTGTTACCATCATCCTCTCCCCTGTACTATCAGGTCCATGAAGGTAGAGGACACGATGTTCTATTCACCACCATATCTTCAGCTCCTGGCACAGGATCTGTCCCACTGTGGTCACTCAATAAATATTTGTTCAGGAATTATCAATTTCAGTCTGAACCAAATATGCAGAATTTACATTTACATTCAGACAATGAAAATGAGGACTGCAAAGAGCTATCAGTAATGAGAAAAGCCAACAAATAAGTCTGAGTATGCTGAGCATGACTTAACAAAAAAGACATTCTCATTGTGAAACTTGTACCGTGTTACTCCTGGAACATGCTCCCATCACTCTTCCCATGTATGGCTTGCCCAGCCAGTTCCAGCTAATATTCAGAGCATTCTGCTGGAAAACAGAACCGTTATCCAACCCAAACACTGAAGGACTCCCCGTTAAGCAGAGTCTCCTGTATGAAAAGGAGATGGATGGGACGCCTGGGTGGCTCAGTCGGTTAAGCATCTGCCTTCGGCTCAGGTCATGATCCCAGGGTCCTGGGGTCGAGCCCTGCATCGGTCTCCCTGCTCTGCGGGGAGTCTGCCTCTCCCTCCCCTCCCCACTTGTGCTCTCTCTCACTATCTCTGTATCTCTCTCTCTCTCAAATAAATAAAATCTTTGAAGAATAAAGGAAGAAAAGTAGATGGAGCAAAGCTTAGAAGATGGGAAACTGTCCTTTAAGCATATTTGCACAGATTTATTTTTACCTCAGCTTCAATTACCTAATTTAAATTTCTACTGAACACTTTTGCATAACAAGTGCAATATAGCCATACACAGGATCCCAAAATGAGTTTTCTGTGCCAGAAGTACTTGCCTTGGTGAGTTAAAAAGCTTAAAAAGGAAGACTCAGAACATTCTTGTCATTACAGTTACTCTGTTTGAACACATTTCACACAGAACAATCCTTTCTTGGAATACACTTTTGTCAAGATAACATTCTCGAACCTGCCAGAATTTACTTGTAGGGATATTCGGAGAAGTAGGTGTGCTTCCTACAAGCAACTGTGACTGCCCCACTGACACTTTCACTTTATGAATTAAAAAAAAAAAGCGGGGCGCCTGGGTGGCTCAGTCGATTAAGCAGCTGCCTTCGGCTCAGGTCATGATCCCAGGGTCCTGGGATCGAGTCCCACGTTGGACTCCTTGCTCGGCGGGGAGCCTGCTTCTCCCTCTCTCTCCCTCTGCTTGTGCTCTCTCTGTCAAATAAATAAAATCTTTAAGAAAAAAGAAGAAGCAAACTTCTCGTCTCATTTATTTTAATGCTTTGAAGCAGGTCGGAAAGTATTACTTTTTAAAAGGGTAGGACTCCCAATTAAATCAGTTGCAGGTTTTGCAATTGAGTCAAGTCACGTGTCCTCTTCACCAGGAAACCGTGTCAAAGCCCCCGCCGTAGGCTCAGTGCCTTGTTCTCTGCTCTCACGGCCTCCTCCACATCCCTGCATTGTACACTAGCCCCAAAGACGTGCTCCTTGAGGACAGGTACTGTGTCCCCAGCTCTGAATTCTACAGAATTTCTTTATCTCCTGAACTATGTCCAGCATTCTGCCTGGCATAGAGTAAGAGCTTAATAATGAATGAATGGATGGATGCATGGATGAAAGAATGAGTTCGTCAATGGCTTGGATAGATGTTAGTCACTTGCTCATCCAATTATAAGCCCCTTTATTTTTCTCTACTTTAGACATC
Organism: Zalophus californianus; assembly: GCF_009762305.2. Classification (NCBI taxonomy): domain Eukaryota; kingdom Metazoa; phylum Chordata; class Mammalia; order Carnivora; family Otariidae; genus Zalophus; species Zalophus californianus. The sequence continues at coordinate 131,761,561 of NC_045598.1, forward strand.
ATTCTATCTATACAAGTAACACCTCATTAACATATCACTGAGTACCATATTATGAAGTATATGGCTGGATACGAGAAGTCATGTAGCTCCAGATGTGAATATTTACTCCATTTATAGGAAACTGTTCTTACCTGTGTTCTGGGCAGTAAATAGTTTGTGAGCAAGTCTTAAAGCTGCAGGCCACAGATTTTCTTCTTGATAATAAATAATGGCTCTTGTTTAAACTTCAGTTAGTCCAGTGAGTCTGTGATCAAAAAGAGACCTTTATAAAAAGTAGCCCACAATAGTACAAGCTACCTATTTTGTGAACCTCACGACACATTTTTTGTTCCCGCTTGTTGGGGTTTCAAAAAAGGCAAGCCCAATAAATCCACTCACATTTTTAAAGTGAACTCTTAGTGCACAATAGATGTGGTATGCCCTGAAACATTCATCCAGCAACAGCATTCCCACTGTGGAGTCTCTTTTCCTTTTTTTGTCAAAGGAAGATGACATCGCCACTGTTTTCTAGATCAGAGTAGAGGAGCAGTGACCACTGGCTCTAGATATAGTCCAACGTTTCTTGACTATTGTCTTCTTCCCCCCCTTGTACCTCAGGAGGATGTCATAAGGATTCGCAGGAAAAATTCTGCCTGGTTCTTTGAAATGAATAACATAAGTATGGCAGGTATCCGCCTTATTGGTTAATGAAATAATAGTCTAGAAGCCAGCAGACGTTGGTTTCCGTTTTATCCTAGCTTTTTTTAAAAATTTTATTATTGCACACTCATGTTTCCTGATTCTAATAAGGACCTTGTTATTAAAAGAGACTCTGAAGGTTACTGTCTATTTTATAAAGTGAACATTTAAAAAAAATACTACCTTAATGCATTATTCTGAATTGATTTGGTGAGAAAAGTAAAAGCACTCAAAGTAGAGGGCACTGGTGGAGTATCAGGGGAAGAGGGTGTTTGGGTCAGAGGTGCACACACACCTGCCTCCATGGAGGGCTCCAACCAGGCCCTTGAAGATTGAAACGACGTTCTTCCCTGTGTCCCAGTATTGCCACCATCCATCACTACAAACCACACTTCAATGGGATAGTGTCGCTTTCTTCCTCCAAAGTCCTCATTTATGAAAATCGGACCTAGGCAGGCGGCCAGAATTGAGGGCAGAGGTGGGGGGTGGTTGATCATCCAGGAAGGAGATCCACCAGGTCTCTCACTGCCAAAGGGAGGGAAAGCCAGTCACTCAGGACGCAGCCCAGAGGTAAGAACTGGGGGTATGTTTCAGTTGTCCGCCCTGTGGGTGATGACAGCAACAGGTTTCAGTGACCCTCAGGAAGCAGGGAGAAGTGGGTGTGTGCCTCCCAGCTAGCGAGGGGGTTTGGAGGGAGAAACAAACACAAGGAAAACTCACAGACCCTCTTTGAGGGTTTGTATACATGAGGCAGGGAGCCACATAATGGGGCTGCATTTTGACGTTCGTGGACCCATTTTGGGTTTGTGGACACCTCCCTTCGTTAAAAACATTTTTAAAGTTTATTTTATGTCTGCATTGGAATAAAGATGAATATAATTCAGGCTGGATTCATTATTATCTATTGGTTGTTATGTTCATTTTTTTCTTCTGATTTTAAATGAACTTAAAATGAAAACATTTAGTGGGCCCCTAAAAGTATCATCGTCCTGGGCACAGCGCAAACTGTGCCCAGTGGACAAGGCAGCCACATCAGGGAGGATCTGAACATTCCTCATGCTACGTTCTCATCAAAAGGAAACAAGGTGTCCCAGGATAGGAAACGGTATAGGGTAATGGCTCGCACATCACTTCTTCTATCTATGACCTCGAGCAAATTAATTTATCTGAATCTTGGCTTCCTCATAAATTGTAATTGTGAGTATTTAAATGAGATATATACAAAATAATTTGCCCACTACCTGTTTCAAAGCACTAAGTTAGTGGTAGCTATTAATAGTAACAGCAAGTATGTGATACATAGAAAAACAAAGTGGAGTGAAAAAAGTAGCTTCTAGTTCTGGTTTTTGTTTTGTTTTGTTTTGTTTGTTGTTGTTTTTGCTGTGTGACCTTGAGCCAGGCACTTCACCTTTCTGAGTCTTGGTTTCATCATCTATAGTGATATCTGCCAACCTTACAAGATTGCTAAAAGAACAAATGAGATAATGGATGTAGAAGCATGTTTATTACTCACTAAAAGCATCACATACAGGAATTACTAATACTCGAAGTTGAAAACTCTAAAGAGGGAAGTGTACAGTGCCTGGCACACAAAAGCTATTTGGCAGATGTGTATTGAATGAATGAATGCCTCACAAAGCTTTCAACATTTAGAACACTAAAATCTCCATTGTTGTACTTAATGAGGAAAAGCATTGCAAAGGCAGCTAAAGACAAAATTGACAAATATTTCATTTGAGGAGATTGTAACTAATAAATCATAACTATAACATTTACCAACATGTCAGTGTCTTACAGATTGCCGGCTTCCAGAAGGTACACGTGCCTTATATTTTTGTGTCCCCAGCATTTCCCATCCCAGTGTTGATACACAAGAGGCACTCAGCAAATGCTTAGAAATTGAATTGATTGAATTTATCCAACAGGACTTAGTTGGTCTAGTAGCCATTCTTAATCTCTCTTCATACTGAAACATTCTTAATTCCATTCTCTCCCCCAAGCTCTTCCTTGGCTATTTGTATCAGTGAGACTCTCAAAAAAAGGCTTTTGATAAATATTATTTGAATGAATAAATTAATGTTTCCCACTGTACATTTATTTTAAATATGTGTTGCTAACCATAGAGCTAGCAGATGCCTGAGAAAATACACTTTTGTGCTGTAGGAGATACGATAGAATAGTTTAAATTTATACAGTGCTTTCATCAAATCAGACTTCGAAGTTCCATTCATGATTCTTGGCTAGCATAAATCATCATATAAGTCCATTATACCTTGAAAGAGAATCATGACCAAGTCTAGGAGTTTCTCACTGATGAGACCAATCCTGCTTACTCTTTTCTCAGCTTTGGAAGGTGGCCCCTCATTGTTCAAAAACAATGTGCTTAATGTCCTCAGGGGTGCCTGAGTGGCTCAGTCGGTTAAGCATCTGACTCTTGATTTCAGCTTAGGTCGCAATCTCAGGTTTGTGAGATCGAGCCCCACATTGGGCTCCGCACTGGGCGTGGAGCCTGCTTAAGATTCCCTCTCTCCCTCTCCCTCTGCCTCTTCCCTCTGCCCGCCCCCACCTGCTCCCACACGTGGCCATGTGCTCTATTTCTCTACCTAAAAACAACGGCAATGTACTCAAGGGTAAAAAACTCTCACGCTGGCTTGCCAGCATCACACAGCCTGCTGAGTCTCTGAAGCTGTGACCACTTGCCTGTTGCAACAGAGAGTGTCTTTGGAGAATTAGTATGTGGTGCACTTTGTGAATATTGCTCCTTTTAGTAGCATCTGCTTATAAATTGGCATCTCAGTGGTGCTGCTGTGATTATAATTGACTGAAGTTCTTAGCAGAAAGGACACCGACCATCTTTCTCAGGCAGATGACTCTGTCAGAAAAGCCCCATTCCAGACATCTCCCAATCAGCCTTTAAAAGATCTCTCTTTTGCTGGCCTTCTTTGATGTGCATCTTCTACATGGTTCTATCCTTTCCCCATTCGTTCTAAGGTATCAGTTGTTGTGTGTGCAGTGGGAGAGTCCCTGAAGAGTTGTTGGATGTTAGTTATCGTTAGTTGGCGGTGGGGGGTGGGGGGGACTGGAAGGAAGACTTTGGATTTCATTGACAGTTCGTGGAGGTTTCTGTGACTTATCTCTGTACTGAAAATGACTGTCACCAGTAAATTGTGAAGAGTGGCACATAATAGTTAATGATAGCGAGATGTACTACATGGAACAGGAGCAGCTTTTCAAAACAGAAACTTTTACCTTTCTGTTGAAAGGAGAGCATAAAGCTAGAAATGTGGTCTTCAACCTGTGCCTAACCATATCTCCTTAGCAAAAAGCAAATCGACTATCAAGAAGAAAAGAAAGCTCTGGCAGATAATCTTCTCAAATATTCTGGGGGGTTTACCTTATCCCACCAAAACTTGTACATTTCTCTGGGTGAGCCAGCTCTGACCTGAATCTATTCGAAGGGTCATGTCTCCTCCAAATTAAGGCTGCGTCTGCATATTCCTTTTGAAGCCATGCACACAGTAGGAGCTCAACCAAGTTCCTCGACTGACAGAATCATGTGGGCTCATCCTTGTGCCCAGAATTGGCAACACTCACACTTGGCCCAGCACAAAGTCAAGTCCTGCCCTCTTCCTAGATCCCTTGGCCACTTCTGCATCCCACCATGTCACAGTAGGGGGTCTCAGTGATGACCCTCAACTTCAAAACCCCCATTCTTAAAATCCAAACCTGAAAGGAAACCAGCATGGCGAGTACTTCAGGGTAGTCATTTTCTCTTGCTCCATGGAGTGTACCACATATCATGCAGGTTAAAGCTGTTTCATTTATTTGTGAACTGCAGGGCAGCTCACAAATACAAGGAACCAGCGCCCCTTCATTGTTTTGCAGAGCCAAGAGAAAGGACACTAAGAGTCCATATGACTTCAAAACCTGGCTCTGACATATGCCATGCACCTTTGATTTAAAAAACAAGGGGCACCTGGGTGGCTCAGTAGTTAAGCGTCTGCCTTCAGCTCAGGTCATGATCCCAGAACCCTGGATCAAGCCCCACATGGGGCTCCCTGCTCAGCAGAAAGCCTGCTTCTCCCTCTCCCACTCCCCCTTGCTTGTGTTCCCTCTCTCGCTGTGTCTCTGTCAAATAAATAAAATCTTTAAAAAAAAATTAAAATAAAATAAAAAACAAACCAAAAAACACAGAAAAGCTAAGTTTCATGTTCTCATAGTTGGAATAATAAAAACAGTGTCCCACAGGCCCCCTCATTGGAGTGAGATTAGGTGAGATACTTGAAAGCACCTGTTACAAAATAGTTGCTCATCAAATGCTGGTGGTTCTTCCAAAGAGCCTCTGGCAGGGCCCAACTGGCCAACAAAGGAACAAGAAACTATGACTATAGGTGATGAGCGCATGGCAAGAAGAGAATAAGGCATAATGTGGTGGTCAGTGTTTGTGTGACAGCAGTGGGGAGTGAGAGTGATGCAGATCCATGATCTTACACAAGGTAGTGGGGATGCCCCCCACAGGAGTCTTCCCATTTTAGAACAACAGGACATTCTTATCTACCTCTGTAAGTGCTCATGGCAGTACCGCCGGGGATTGGGAGGCATGCAGCATCCACGGTACCCACCCAAGTTATATCTATTAGCCTACCTACCTACCTTGACATGAGCCAGAGCCTTTCCTCCTACAGATTCTCTCCAAGCATAGCTTTTCCTGAAACTACTGTTTTCTGAAAGCAGAAAAAGCGTTGCTTGCTGTTTTGACAAATTTGATATTCCATGAAATATATGTAGTGTATTTTCCTTATTTCCGGAAGAAGCATCAAATAGGCAAGTGTGGACTCGCCTACTTATGCTCATTCATTTCTTCAATTTAAATTGAATTAGGTTATTTCCTCCTTTGTCAGTTGGAGACCATGTTTTCCTTTAATTTTTTCCCCTTATTTTGTGTAGGACATAATTCTCATTTAAAATATATATATATCTTTAGGGGCACCTGGCTGGCTCAGTCAATAGAGCACTCAACTCTTGATCTCGGGGTCATGAGTTCGAGCCCCATTTTGGGCATAGAGATTTCTTAAATATACATGTTAAAAAAAATCTTTACCACTGCCCAAAATTATTTAGGAAGAATCTTAGGTAATGTGGCTTTGCCCCAGGGAGTGACTGGAATTAGTTGGAGACATTCCACAATTATTAAAGGTGTCTTCAAATGAGGCCTGAAGGCTCGCTCCATTTTATTCCAGTCACGGATGGACATGGACATGCTAGAGGCTTTCACAGCATGTCTGAGGTGGTACTGAGCCAAATTCACCCACAGACTGGGGGCGAGGTGTGTTTTAAGCCAGGTCAGTACCTAGGACTTCTCCAACGTCGCATAAATAGCAGGCAGGGCAAGCTTGAGGGGAACACCTGAACCCCTGCCCATCAGGAGCTTTGCAGTTTTCACATGGAAAGGCAAAGACCTATCGGAAGACAATTATTCAGAGCAGCGACGGGACCAGCTGAGCACATGAGATGTTTACATTGTGAATGGGGCTCTCGTTCGGCTGTTGGAACCAAACAACATCTGTTGCGGTCCTGTGGGGCCCAGAGACTCTCATCACCTCCATGTCAGAGATAGGAGGGGGCGGGCCCGCCTGTGACACCATCTGTGTGCCAGGGACTTGGGCCAAAAAGGCCTGGCGCTCAAGGGCTTAATTTCACTCCCTCCAGTCTGCAACAAGGATAATCTTGGGACAGACTGACAGCATTTCCCTCCTCCTATCCCTTACCTAACCTGCTACATACAGCCATGAAGCCAACACACAATGGATAATTTGCCGCTTTCATGAGTCCAAGTAGCTTCGTTCTATGGTCACCCTCTGATCTTCAGCTCACCTCCTCCAGAGCTGCAGTGCTGAGAACAATGACTGCTGGAGTGTCATCTTCCTCCACAAAGGAACATACCTGTCCCCTCTGGGCCTTTGCTGTGTCAGCGACCACCAAGCTAGGGATTTTCCCCAACAAGGTTCGCATGACGCATTATCATCCTGGGCAGGAAGAAAAGGCATATCCTCAGAGTGAACAAAGGGAAGCTGCACCTCCCTCCCATATCCCCCCCACCCCCTTCTCTTAGCCTTGACCTCCCTTGCTCCTCAAGGTGCATTCCAAGGGCCAGGAACATCAGCAGCACCTGGGAGTTTGGAAGCTCTGCAGCGTCTCAGACTCACCCACACCCACAGGATCAGCATCTGCATTTTAAGAAGACCCCCAGTTGCATGGCCAAGTTCAGGAAACCCCACTCTGAGTCTTCTGTTAATGATCAGATGTATGATCACTTTATATTAATTGCAAGTGGGAGGAAATCTCTGCTTATTCCAAATCTTAGAAGAAAAAATGAAGACACTCAAACATCTGTAGATTGAAAAGCACCACTACACAGATGTTGGTTGTTGATATTAACAATGTTACAGGAGGCCGGGCTACCTTTGCTCAGAGAGGCCCTGAGGCCCTGGCTCAGAGAGGTTCCTGAGAGGAGAAAAGGGCGTGTGCTGACAGTTTGTTAGATAGAAGCACCCAGACGCTGGGGAGGGAGTGTTTCCTCTGCCGCCCTGTCTGCCCTCCGAGCAGGGGGAGACCCAGGCCCTCGCTTCCACCTTCTGCGGCAGCCAGAGAAGAGCCAGTGAAAGCCACTTGGAACTCCCCCGTCGCTCAGAGGCCATTAAATTTTTACAAGATGAAAAGTACTTTTTCCAAAAATAAAACTCAAGAATTATCATTTCACTAGGCTGGGGAAATGTACAGTGCCTTTTTATAGCTGCAAATAAGAGCAGTTCTCTAACAATTCTAAATTTCTTCCTTTGATTCTACAATCTTCTCTTCTTCGCAGGAAAAAAACTAGTAGAGCACTCAGGTGTCATTTCGACCCTCGGGGCACACCTGTGCCCGACAAAAGCACTCTCAAATTCCTCCACAGCAGGGACAATTTCTCTTGATGTAACACTGCAGTGTTGCCCTCACACCTCTCGGTTTCCCCTTTCGCACTAAGCTGTTAGAAAAGCTCGGATGCCTTCGGGGGCCACCCATGGAATGAAGCGAGTGAGGGGGTGAGGAGGGGACCGTGCAGCAAGGGAGAGTGTAGCCGGAGGTCATGGGTCATTGCTAGGGAATTTCCATGGCTCCTTCCAGCTCATTCAGAGGTCCAGTTTGGTGAAGCTGACCAGGCACGTCTTTGCATAATTCTTTACTATATCAACTCTTGAGGACTTGGGGGGGGGGGGGGGAGAGAGAGAGAAGGACGTCATTACTGTCCTCCACTTGTACTCTGTCTGCAACAGGGAGGAGTAATGTGACCAGTCATGGCTCCCAACGACTGGTGCTTTCTCTGTGGACTCCAAAGGAGAGAGTCTGCTAGTGGACATCCCCAAGGAGCAGCTTGCTTATGTTCTGTGGCTGTTGTTGTTGTTGTCGTTTTGTCTTGTGTGGTTTTTTTAAGAATGTTTGAATTACTTAAAACATTTAAAAACAGGAAATTTCACATCTTTTTTGTTTTAATCCATATTTCTGGCTTCCTTCGACTTGGAAAATGATGACACTCACCCGTATTTCTGTGTGGCAACAGTCAACCCAGTGTGCAGCCACTTCCTCCTTTAGACACCCCTTCCCCTCCCGCCCCACCCCCTCCGCTCCTGCCCATACCTCACTCCGGATTCTGACCCACCTGGTCCCGGAGGGATTCTGATTCCCACCCTTTTTTTACATCCTCATGCAAAGCAGGGTTCCCAGGCATGGCCAGGGTCTAAGAAGCCAGATGGTTGAGAATATGCCATTGGGAAGGTCTACTTCATCTGGTTTACAAAGCACTAAAATGTTTCTTTGTCTCAGAACATCAGTTTGTTTTTTTTTTTTTTTGAAAAGGCATGCATTGAAAAGAAAATGAACAAACCGCGCGGTAAAAACACATAGTGATTAAGGAAGGTGCCAGTCTAATGGCAGTATAACTAGCAGGTTCCTGGTGCTGTCAGCCCTCCTTTGGGCATCTCCCTGGCTCCAGCCACTCCTCGGGAATGTTCTGCCATCCAGGCCGTGTATTACCTGGGTGCAGATAATACAGTCCCTTCCCATCCTCACTGACCTGCGCGCAAGGATGCTGTCAGTCTCTGTTCACCCAGTGCCCCTTGGTGCTGCATTTCACTTCAGTCATATAAAAGTGACTCATTTCTAACTGTTCCTTTGTTTTAAATTTTATTATCAGTTATTTCCAATCTGTAGAAAAGAACTGAGGCCAGCATAACTTATCCACCCCCCACCCCCCCCGCCACTTTATCGAAACCTAACGCATTGCCGAATAGCTCCAGACTGGTTTGTTCCTACGGAACAAAAGAGTACAGGTATCCCACCCTGATTCCCTTCTCTTTAACTTCCCAGAGGGCACCAGCAGCCCGAATCACCTCTCTGACATTATATAAAATACAATTTTTAGATTTAACCACTCGATACAGGTTTCTTTTGAAGTGCTCTGCGGAGTTCCGCTGTAAGATGTGCCGTGACGGATTATAGTCACTTCTGGACGGACATACACATTTTTTCCTACTTTTTGTATTACCAGCAATGCTGCAGTGAAGATTCCTCTATCTGTCTTCCTACACACACGTGCACAAGTCTCTTTATACGCCTGGAAGTGGAATTGTGAGTCACAAGGCAGCACTTCTTGACTTTACTGCCGCGTCCTTCTCCAGAACAATTGCCTTGCTTCAGCTCTCTCAGCAGCCATCCCTGAGAGCTTCCTTTCCTCTACATCTTCTCCACTACTTGGCATGTCAAGGCTCTTGATGTGGGCCCATTTGAGGGTAGAATGGCATTTGAATTTTTCTCTGGTTACAGGGAAAGCTGAGTATTTTTTCACGTGTTTAGGGACCATGGGAATTTCTCACACTGTGAATTGTCTGTTCACTGATTTTGCATTTTTTTCTATTGGGTTGTCTTATGTTATTATTGATTTGTAGGCATGTTTTCTAATTCTAGTAAGAAATCGAAAGTTAGGTGCATCACAGATTTCTTTTCCCTGTGTGTGTGTGTGTGTGTGTGTGTGTGTGTGTGTGTGTGTGTGTGTTATGTGGGGTCTTGTTTTACAGAGATCTTTAATTTTAAGGTAGTCCAGTTTGTTAACATTTTTCTTTATGGCTTATGTTTCTTATGTCTTACTTAAAAAAGATTTCCCTACCTTGTAATCATACATTTTCCTGTATTAAAAGGGTTTTTTTTTTTTTGTGGGGGGGGGGACGCCTGGGTGGGTCAGTCGGTTAAGCATCTGCCTTTGGCTCAGGTCATGATTCCAAGGTCCTGGGATCAAGCCCCACATCGGGCTCCCTGCTCGGTGGGAAGCCTGCTTCTCCCTCTCCCACTCCCCCTGCTTGTGTTCCCTCTCTCTCTCTCTCTGACAAATAAATAATAAAATACTTTAAAAATAATAAAATAAATAAAATTTTAAAAAAATAAAATAACGAGCTATCTTTTGTCAGGTTAAGGAAGTTTCTTTGTATATTGTCCTTGGCCATACCTACTCTGACCTAATTTGCTAGTATTTTATTTAGGGATTTTTCATTCACATTCATTATTGAGATTAATCTATAATGTTCTTGTACTTTCTATTCATTTTTAGTTATTAGCCAAATGAGTTGGGTAGCTTTCTCTTTTCCTACTCTCCAAAATAGTTGATATAATGAAGAGATTATTTGTTCCTTGAAGATTTGTCAAGCATCATGTGTAAAACCATTCAGGCTTTGTGTCTTTTGATTACTGATTTCAGTTTCTCTAATGGTTATTTTATTCAGACTCTCAACTTCTCCTTGAGTCACTTTCGTAATTCATTGTTTTCTAGGAAATTATCCATTTCATCTTAGTATTCAGTGTTATTGGCACAAAGAGATACATCATAATACATGTATTATTATGTTTATGATTTTTAAAAATTTCTACAGCATCCCTTTACAATTTCTGGGTTTTTTCTATCATTATTTCTACTCCTCTCTCTGTTCCATCCTTCCTTTCTCCTGCCTTTTTTCCTTTTTCATTTATACATATGACAAAGCTCAACTCTGAAAAATAATTCCTTCTGCTACAATTTTGAAATTATAATTGATTTCTGAGATGGTAAGTAGGGCTATGTCTAAATGCTCATGAATTTAGGTAGACTGAGCCACCAGAAAGATTGCCTCCTGGTAGTTTAATCTCCCGTCTTCCATGGTATTTTTCTAATTCTGACTAAAGACGTCAATGTTGCAACTTGGAGCATAATCAAACCCCATCCCCCAACCCTAAGACTTCCAAACCAGCTGCTTTGGAAGAAAAAAAAAAAACAAAACACGGTTTTATCCTTCCCTGCCTTCATATCCCACAGATTATTTTTCCTTATGTCAGAAATAAGTCTAATGGTCAAATTTTGTGTATTTTAAATGTTGTTTCTATTAATCTTATGAAAAGAAAAATATATTCTTTTTTTAGATATGGTCATTCATATATTCTTGTGCTTAATTACAAAGAAAGCCCGTGTGAGCTTTTTCACTTGCCCCCGATCTTCGCGCCCTACCCTCCCACACCTTCCCCCTACCCCCAAGCTGCGCATGATCACCCTGCAGAGTCTGTGTACCTGTTTCACCTCAGAGTCCCTGACATTTTTCTGTTTTCCTACAGGCTGCTCCGTCGTAGTCTCTCTCTCTCTCTTCCGGGTACCATAAAGAAGACCAAATCAAACCGAAAGCAGGGGTAGTGATGATCTCAGAGCATTCCTGTGACAATCTCTGGCTCCGGGCAGAGAGTTTTACTTAGAAAGATCTCCTCTTTCTTTCTTCGACTGTCGGCCTACCCCAAGCAGTGAGACACAAAGCATCTTTCTGTCTGGGAAGTGTAAATCCCCACCATCTACTTTTCTCTGAGCAGAAAGAAGTATTTTTTTTTTTCCCAAAACAGGTTCCTTCAGGAAGGGAGTGGAGCTGCCTGCACCTCTAAGCTCAATTGGTTTGTCCCCCACAAACCCTGATGGGCAGTTGCCCTTGGCCCAGCCCCTGGCAATGTGGTTCACAGAAAGTTTCAACTCAGGGAAACGAAACAGCAATTTCAACCCATAATCAACTAATTTCATCACAGTGGCAGCTGGTACATTGTGAACCTTCAGTAAATATTAATCAATAGCTATCCAGTGGCACTGAAGAGAGACAAAAGCATCATCTGATGGCTTAACCAAGGTCACACTAAACAGACGCTGGCCCTTAATTCTCCAGGGATGGTACATGTCCCACCAGCTAGAGCTGCCTGAGCCGGGAGCATCTGCCCCATGCCGAAGCCTCTAGCATCCGGTCCGCACGCAGGCTCTCCAGGACAAAGGACATGCTCTGTTCATGGTTGATTTGTATTAGTGAAAGGAGATTAAGGATACTCTAAGCCAGCTTCCTGAGAATTTTCTGTAACTGTGTTCTGACCCATCAGGCGAGGGAGCTGGGTGAGATCCTGACTGTGGTCCTTCAGACAAAACCACAGCATTAGCAAATGCCTCATCCTCCCCCCCTCCACCATGACCTATTTGTCTAATACAAATGCAATTGGTATCACATCTCATGTAGTTTTCTGTATCTGAAAGTTGGCCATGCTGGCGACAGATCTTGCCTACTTAGTGAATAATCTTCCAAGAACTAAAACAAGATGGAAAACATTACTTAAAAGCACAAAGAGAGGGAGCTTTGCCAAGATACGTGATAAGTTTAGCCTGTTGGTTGCACGGATGGGAGCTGACATGGTTCCTGATTTTCTTGGATGGTCTGATTTCAAACAGTCACCCTTTGTTAAGCACGTCAGAAGGTTGGCCCGATCTCTAGGCAGGTATGGGAAGAGGGCTTCTGATAAGAGCCACGGTCTGAACTGACAGTGCATTTGCCAGGGCAAAGCAGAGTCTCCTGGTAAAAGACTTCTTTCCAGGGCAAACAGTTGCTTCCAGAGATACTTCCAGCTCTATTTTCCTAACTGCTTTACTCTCTGACCTAACTGGTCATCCCTCTTGGATTTTGCTCCCCTCTGCCCTACACCCTCAGGCAGGACCCACCCCAGTCCCCTCACTCCATCAAGACCAGCTTTGAAACCCATTCTCAGCCAGGCCCTGGACTTCCTCTCTGCCCAGACAGGGAGCTTGGTTGTGAACAGGCTCCAGGGAGGGAACACCCCATCATAATCCTTCAACCTGTTCCCTGGTTCCTAGAAGTGTGCTGTTGGTAAGACACGCCCCATAAATATAGTCTGCCTCATGCCAACTTGTGTATCTTGTCTCCACCAGATTGTAAGCTCCTTCAGGGAAGAGCCTTTACACTTTATTTATTTTTTTAAGATCTTATTTATTTATTTGACACAGAGAGAGCGATAGTGAGAGTGAGAGAGAGAGAGAGAGAGAGCGAGAGCACAAGCAAGGGGAGTGGCAGGCAGAGGGAGAGGGAGAAGCAGGCTCTCTGCTGAGCAAGGAGCCCGATGCAGGACTATGACCTGAGCCGAAGGCAACCGCTTAACCAACCGAGCCACCCAGGCGCCCTGAGCCTTTACACTTGTAATCAAGTGTTTTGCACATGGCAGTCTCCCAATAAAGATTCCTGGATTAGTTTCCAGCCAGTTAATTTTCTAATCTACCGACAATCACAGTCATGATTATAAAAGCTATTTTTTAAAGCTATTTAAACTTTGCTTCTGATACATGAAGAACCAAGGATGAAGTAATTCCTTAAGCCCTTGACTCAAACTGACTATTGCCGTTGACACAGCTATACGTCTTTAAAACAAGAAACCCTCCCATAGACATAAAGGTAAATTACATGTGGCTCCTTGCCATCACTAAAGCCTCAGACTTGAAAACCAACAAAATTAAGCTCCTTGTTCTTCAGCAATAGAGGCTGATACTATGATTCCCCAGTAAGACCATGGTACATAAGCTGCTGCGACCTCTCAGCAGAGGGAAACATAAGCCAGTCTCTCTCCTTCATAATTATTTTATTTAGAAGGCATGGAAGAGACATATAGAAAAATAACAGTGTGAAGAGTACAGGGAGAACTCCTTTCTTGGAGTGGGTTTAAATGAATTAGAAATGTATTTTCAGCATCTGCTGTTGCTACTGCTCTTATGAAATTTGGGATTCACGAATTGCAGTTTGTATAACACTAACTCTGGGACTCGGAGAATCTACTCAGGATCTGTAGCCTGAGGGAAATGTTCTGGATTACTTGTGAAAGCTGCACAGCACAATAAGGAACAGACTGTCTGTAGGGCTTCCCCAACATCTGACAGGCGGCACCATGTGCTCATCAGGGGAGAGGGAGGATGACAGCGGCATAGTACTGGGTACTCTACCACATTTCATGTTGGGAAATCCTTCACAACATTTGCTGTGACTACTCCCAGCATCACTGAATAGAGAGAGCCTCACTATCCACCTAAAAAGACATGCTCACTGGGGCTAGAGACATAGGAACACAGGACACCAAGGGGTAAGAAAAGAACGTAAAGGTATATTCTTACACAGCCTCTCTCAATGAGGAAGACATCTCCCTAATCAGGAGTTTAAAAAAAAATGAACAATAAATATGAAGTAATAAAGTGATAAATATGAAGTGATAAATATTTTTCATTATTTTTTCATCTTCATTCTTCATTAGGTTGGAAAGTGGGAGGAAAGATAGGGACGGAGAACAAGTATCCGAATCCCCTCTCAAAGGGTCGGATTCAGATTCTAGAGTTCTAGAACATTCTCTGTAGCAAAGTAACCTCAGACAGCCAATCTACCAAGTACAAATACCTAAAGGTCATTTCACTCATTCTGCCAACAGTGCCAGGCACTGGGTCTGCAGGGATGAAAAGACAAGGCACAGAAGGTGTTTCAATCTAGTCAGGGGGCATAGATGCTGGCGATCACAGTGGGTATGACCACGTGTTAATGCAAGAAGGCATAGAGTGTGGCGGAGCAGTGACAGGATGCAGAACCACTAAGTCTGAGCCCACCAATCCAGTGTTCTTCAGACCTGTGAAGCTCGGGTGCCCTCCCCTGTCCCACCACCCTGAAAACCACCTGCCACACTTGTTGCCACCAGTTACCTCAGAAATCACAGCACCAGACTTGTGCAGGAGAAGGAGGATGTGTCTGAATTTTGAGCACCTACTCTCTACAGGGGGTGATGATTTTATTTAATCCTCACCACAACTTCATTTCCCAGATGGGAAAACCGAGGCCCAGAGAAGTTATGTGGTACCAGTATCAGAGAGTAAGAATCGAGGGAGCCACCTCTCACCTCAAAGACCATGTTCCCTTCATTACATTTCACTGCTTCCCCTCCTTTTGCCCGTAAATAACTGTAAACAACAAGGATGGAGGTAGCTCTGTTTCTGTCTACTGAAGTTTAGTTTCTTTAGTGTAGATTGCAATCTATGGCAGAAATTTAACTTTCAACAGTGGTGGTTCAGTATGTGCCCCTTGGGATTACATTGAAGAACTCTCAAGAATACCAAGTGTAGCTCTCCCACCATGAAACTCTTGGCCCCAAACCACATTGTCCTCAGGGCCAATGCAGTTATGTAGGGGGACACGAAACCCTTATGACACATAGTTCAACATGACCAGGATTGTCATCTCTCTTAATTCTAATCATGCCAGGCTTAAATATCATATATAAGTAAGTGCAATTAAAATGGAACACCAATTTCCTGCATTGATGCAAAAATCCTAGTAGTTATAAAAGCACATGCTGCTTACATAATTTCAGTGTAAAATAAATTTTGTTTTCTTGGAACGGCAAAGACCGTGGCCCTATGTCATCATAATGCAGCAAAGACAGAGGCAGATTCAAGGAATACAGATGTAGAGCTGAAGATGATCATGTTTACTGTTTCCATTTGCAGGATGGGTATGAGGGAGTTGTTAAGGTCCTGCATAAAGTTCCACTGCTGCCTTAAAAATGATCATGAATGCTTATGTAGCAAGAACTGGAAAGGAGAAATATTAATAGCAAAAGGATAAGCTAATAAAATTATTGACAGACAGAGTTTGTATGATGCAGTTCTCTGAAACGGTGGCTATCCAGCTTAGGTTATAGAAGACCCATCTCCTTTCTAAGGTGTGTATCAAGAACGCCAAGCCTAAAAATGTGGGCAACTTGGTGTCTTGTAATCCACTTTAGCACTTACATACAACCCCTAAAATTCAGGCAAGCACTTTGATGAATGAATAATTTCATTAACCATTCATTCCTGGTGCATAAATCTTTGTATTATGGAACATTTTCTGAGATTTAACTAAAGTTGGCCCTAGTCCAGACAGAGCTGGTGATGCCTTGGCCTAACCCAAAAGGATGCTCTGGCCAAAGTACCTAGCGATTTTTTTCCCTTTTAAAACACAATAAGCTCTCAGGAGTTAACACATCACATTCACTACCAAGCATTATTCCTTGTGTGAATAATTTAATCGGATGTCATCATTGTCATGGACGACTGATCAAATGGAAGTTTTAGGTAGGCTCTGAGTGAAGAGGAGAGAATTTGGAAGCTTGGCCAGTGGATCTGAGGTGTGCTCACAGATCTGAGAAGCCAGAGCAAACTTGCAACAGAAAGTGTTAGAAGCTGGGGGAAAGCCAAAGACATCATGTCTGCACCCTTAGTTTTCCTCCATTCGCTTGTCAGTGCTCACTGAAAACAGCGGTAGGAGAGGAAATCTGTAGTTGCTCCCTAAGCTTCGTTCAGTTGTCCATTTTAAACTTCTTTCTCACTGGGGATTATTCACAATCAGTATTTTCCCACTCCTGGGCTCTCACTATGTGATTCCCAAGGTGCAGGACACTCGCGGTTGTTCCCTCGTGAGAATGGAGAGCAAACACTGGCTGTGGGTGTGGAAAGGGGTGCCAGGAGCCATGACCCCAGGGCCTCACAACCCCAGGGCGCCAGGAGCCATGACCCACTCCCTGTTTTCGGGAGTGGCAGCAACAACAGGAAGCTTCCAAGCTGGGCCACCGCCCATGGAAAATCAAAGAGGACCTCTTCAGCAAATTAGAAGGCCCTGCCACAAACATCGAAGCCTACCTCACCCTTCTCTTTCATTTTTGAATAGGACAGTTGGCTCCTGGACTAGGCCTTTTTCTTGCTCCTACCTTGCCTCCTATCCTAATTCTCTATCTCACTCCGTTCTGGCTTAATTTTTACTAAATCCCCTAAGAAAATTGTTGCCTATGAAAATTTTTCTACCATCTGATGGCTCTGGACCCAAAACCATTAAGTTGTAAATTAAATTAAATCGCTCTTCAAACAAGTATGCAAAATAATCTTTAAAAGCAGCAAATGTGCCCAAGGAAGTGGCCATGATAGCATTTCACTTCAGAGACTGGGAGCTTTGCAGTGCCAGCTTATCAACCCTCGGGAATATGTGATGATTTTGTCCTGGACTACTGCACAGCCGGAAAATGTGGCTTGACTTTAGGATGATGAATGTGTGTGATTTAGATCTGAGGACTGATAAAATGAAGGAGGTTTATGCAAGTTGACAAAAAACAAGCTGGCCATGGCTCGGTGTGATTTGCTATTAATGAAGAGCTTCTGTTTGCTTTTGGGGTAGATTTATCTGCTCTGACATTTATTCTGCTTATTAAAAAAATTCACACTCATCAGTTCGCTATCTGGGCATGATAAATACATTTCATGTCCCAAGTCCTATTAGGCTAAATTTATTTTCCATTCCAGCATCAGGCAGAAAATATATCTTTGATTTGTTCTTTCCTATTTTGTTGAGTGCTTTACCCTGTGATTTTATGCATTTTATAATTTTAGATATTTTACTTGCACTTCTGGGACTTTTACCTGTTTTAACATATAAAGCCCACAACATTAGTAAACACATTTGAGACCTCAAGTTTAAGCATAAAACCTTACACAGTAGCACTAAGTAAGCTGTGCAAAGTGTTTTTTACATATGCATCACCTTATTGGATCTTCGTGTATATTAGTTATCAAAATTCATTGAAACGACTTAGAGTAGAGCAGATCGTCAGAGGATTGTCTCACTTTTTGGGGGGTCACCTAGCAGATAACACAGGAAAAAATGTTGAGGTTTGGGTGATGTCTACACAACACCAAAGTATATAAGGAGTTTCTTTTTTAGTCTAGATGTTTATTATACAAACTTAAAAGCCGCATAGTTTGATTGACTTGATTTGCTATGTGGACACTTAACAGAAATGTTCACAGAGAACAGCGTAAATTCCACAACATTGTAAAATCAGTTTTGAACCCAGAAGTGTGCCCATACACATGATACAATAATAAAGTCACATATGAACCCAATGGCACTTTCCTTCATGCCATCCCTAATTGAGCCCCTTCTGTTTGCCAGGCACTGTTCTGGGCATGGAGGATACAACTGTAAGCCAGATTGGCACTTACATTGCTCTCTTGGAGCTAATTATCTAATTAACAAGAAAAATCTCAGAGCATGGTAGCGCTGTGCCAAGAAGTAAAATAAGGAGTTAGGGTCAGTAGATGGTGAAAGTCTCACCAAGGAGGTACCATTGAACCTGAGGTCTCAATGACAAGAAGTAGCCAGCGATGTAGCAATGTGCAGGACCAGTATTACAGGTGTCAAGACGAGCAAAAATGCCGGAAGTGGGAAGGAGCTTGGCGAGAGGCCCGTGACCAAGGTGGGGAGTGGAGAGGAGGTCGGAGAGAGGAGGTACAAGGCCACGTGCAGGCCTGGGCAAGGAGCTTGCATTTGATTCCGGATGTGAGAGGAAGCCATTGGACGATTTTAAGAGGAAGGGCCCAATCTGATTTACACTTTTTAAAGTTCTCAACGTGTAAGTTCGCGTTGTGAGTGTGCACTAATTCTCAGAATAAAGAACCAGTGGAATTACCTGTATGATTATGTCCAACTGCATGACATCACATCGCCTCCTCGCTTCGCTGCTCTCCTTGCAGCATGAACAAGAAGGGGCCATACTTGACCCGTTTGTCAGTCTTTCCAAGGACTTCTCTGCAAGGCACCTGTGGCAGCAGTCTCCTTGTTGACTCATCTCGTTTCGATGTTGTCTGGTCTAATCTCCCATCTGCCAGTAGCCTTACACGTGATTCAAGCAAATCTCCATCACTTTATATAACTTTATGGACTCCCGCCTCTCTCTCAAGAGTATTAGTTTCACTTTACAACAGGTTGGCATTGCATATTTTAGAGCATCCAGACAACCCAGTGAGGACCTGGTCATGATGGCACAGAGAGACGCTAGAGTTAAGGGAGGGACATTTGAGAAGTATTGTAAATATTCAGGTGAGCATTTTCATGCTTTGTTCCCATAGATCTCTTAACTGCAAGGAGTGAGGTAGCAAACACTCCTACGATCCACCGGCCTTGCCCCTAAGACCCTTAGAAAGTGGCTGGGGAAAATGGGCCAACAGTCATGAAGCAGATCAGTGAGCACAGCAGAATGATACTTATTAGCCTTCTATAATAATGTGATGGGCAGAATAATGGCACTCCAAAAATGTCTGTGTCCCCAGCACATGGCAATATGTTATGTTCTATGGCAAAAGGGAATTATGGCTGCAAATGGAATTAAGGTTACTAATCAGCTGACCTTAAAATAAGGAGATTATCCTGGATATCCAGGTGGGCCCCATGTAGTCACAAGGGTCTTTTTTTTTTTAAGATTTTATTTATTTATTTGACAGAGAGAGACACAGCAACAGAGGGAACACAAGCAGGGCGGGGGAGTGGCAGAGGGAGAAGCAGGCTTCCCCAAGGAGCAGGGAGCCTGATGCGGGGCTTGATCCTAGGACCCTGGGCTCATGACCTGAGCCAAAGGCAGACGCTTAACGACTGAGCCACCCAGGTGCCCCAATCACAAGGGTCTTTAAAAGTAGAAGAAGGAATCAGAATAGAGTCATGGAAAGATAACAAAAGCAGAAAGGCATAGGTTCCCGGCTTTGAAGACAGAAGAGGGGGCCGTGACCCAAAGAACACACGTGGCCTCAAGAAGCTGCAAAGAGCAAGGAAATGGGTTGTCCCCTAGGGCCTCCTCAAAGGGGTACAACCCCATCAAGACACTAATTTTACCCCAGCGCGACCTGTTTCTAACTTCTGAACTACAGAACTGACAGATAATAAATCTGCATTTTTGAAGTGCGTGGTAAATGGTTACCATGGCAACAGAAAAGCAATAAGTAGACTAAAGCTCCGCACTGTGGAGTGAGTTCAGACTTGCAAGAGGTGAAGCTGAGAGCCCTGAACAGAGCAGAGTCTCAGGCTGAGCGTTTCTCACAAAGGGCACAAATCGCGGTCCAAAAGACCTGCAATAGAAAACCTTCTATTGACAAGACAAAACAAAGCTCTTAATTAACATTGGTGGGGCCAGCTCTCAGGACCAGCAGCCTGCCTCAATTAATGCAGGGCACAGAGTGTTTTTGAATGGTTTCTGTATAAATTTTAAAATGTTGGGGCTAATTAATATGGCTGCTGATTAGGGGATAAATCTCGTTCCTAATTTTAAAAACCTATATTTCATAACCATTTGAGTTGTCATTTACTGCTCATAAAATTAGCGGGGCATAATATCCTTGAGCTTTTATTTTTTTTCAAGTTTCTAAAATAAGTTTCTGTAAACTTCCTTGGATCTTTGAGAGGAGTCATGATGAAGCATAATCTATACCCTGGCAGAGTTTTATTTTGTGGAATGTTCCAGACTAAGAGAAAGTTAGCTCAGAAAATCCTCCTCTTAAGTGCCTATCGATATTTAATAAGCCTGACTCTGATGACAAGTGTCAGCCAGCTGCTCTTCCAGAAAGTTGACACTGCCTGTGTTTGTCTTGTTACATAAGCAGTTTGGGGAGGAGACCATCACCTCGTGCCTCACTCTGGGAATTGCTGTAGGCTTGGCATCTGTCTCTCTCCAAATTTTCTCCTCCCTTAGGACAGATGTAACATTTGTCTTTCACCTTGTGTCCACCCCTCCAACAAGTACAGTATCTTTCAGAGTCAACATGATATTTCACGAATAAAATAAAGGAAATACTCTAATTATAGCTCAGATGTTGAACAAAGTAGCTTTTTCAGGTTCACAATTATGTATGAATCCACATACTTACATAGAAAACTTCCGTATTTATACATTTGTGCAGATATGTGTGCATATAAATATACTAAGTTCATGCTAATATATCTGATTTTGTCTGCTGCGAAATACCAGACTGTTGAGACCTAAATGATTAGGTCAAATATGCCAATTCCAGTGATCCAGAAGATGTTTTAAAAGAAAGCATTTGTATGTAACAGTCAGAAATCCTCATTCTTGCCATACCTTTTCAAAAGGACTGGTTTTCTTAATTGAGGGTTCTTCTAGATCCAGGCTCTGTTGCTAGAAAGAAAAAGTCAAGATATGAGTCACTCAGAGAAGCTCATATTGCCAGCCTGATACAGACATCAAGACCAGAAAATTCCTTTTCCCTTTTGTTGTCAGTATCTATTTACCCCTAATGGGCATTTTAAAATCATATTTTTGTTGTTGTTCTGGACTGCTAGGAAATTGGAATAGCCTTATGGAAAATACGAGAATGGTTGTGCCTATAAATACGTAGATTTAAATAACATAAGTGCATCATCTAAATTCCAGACAATTCCAGACCAGACTTTTTCGTTATATCATTACACTATAGGAAATTACTGTGGTCTTTTGTGTACATACCCTATATAGTGACAGACACCACACTCATTAATTTTATATAGTTCCTTATCCCTAGAATATAGTGGCCCTCTAAATTTTTGTTCAACTTCACTCTACAGATAACAGAAAACTAATAAGACAATACAAAATCAAGTGAAAGTAAAAAAGTTATCTAATTAATTTTACCGTTTGAGATAATGATAATAAAACTAGGTAATTAAAGCCACCAGACACTAACTTATGCAATTTAGCAGTATAATAGAGGACTTAAGAAATTATCTAAACATCAAATTTAGAAAAACAACTTTTGTCCCTATTGAGATATTTAAAACATAAGTCATCTTCATCATGAATTATCCACAGAATATTCCAATCCCCTCTTCTTGTTTTGCATACATACTCATAGATCAAGATTAAGTGTTTTATTTAAGAACCTATTTAAAAGACAGTAGCAGCTAATCATTTAAAATTAGCTCCTTGACCAGAACTACACAGCCATGCAAAACCAAAGCTTGGGGCTTGATCCTAATTATTGAGATTGATTGTCTACTTCTCCCAAATTCATTAATGCAGAACTCCTGCTTCTAACACACTCCCTCATTTGGACGGTCTTGATCTCACCCTTGAAAGCGTTATTGCCTGGGGAGGAAGGATGACTGTTTTAAATAAATCCTAAGTAAAATGGGAAATCAATATAAAACCCCATCAAGTTAAAGAAATCCTTACCTTGATACTGTATTCTTCATTTGCAATTTTGCTTGATGGATACACCCTATTCTCAGCCGTGGGATGACTTGGTGTGTCTTGGAAGAAAGTATAACAGACCCTGATGGAAAGACAGGGGTGCCCTGGGTGGTTACAAAGCCTGTGTGCTTCGAGGGCAGTCCCCTCTGATAGCTCTAGAATTTGAAGGATTGCTTGGGTTTTCTGAAAGCAGCCCGTGGATTCTGGGAACTGTTTTACCTGTCTTTTCATTTCATCCTTCAAATTCTGGGTTGTTTTTTTTTTTAATGGGGATTTATTTCTCTATGGAATTCAAGAGGATTTGCATGTCTAACAAGGACTAATATATTTGGAGGGAACTGAAGAGTCTTTTGTAACCACCTAGGTGTCTGACAGGTTACAACTATAAAACTACAAAAAACACCACTGACGTTGAAGAGCGGACCACCTATTTTGTCTGGCCTAGTTAGTCCCTGCCCTGCATTATGGAGGCCAAAGCAACATTAGCCTAAACTATACTCACCAAGTGTATTGAAATTTTAGGCCAGGGCTCTTATCAAACCAAGCCAGAAGTTTCCTTTGTTTTTTCACATTTCTTTCTGATTTTGCTGAGCTACCTAGAAATTTATTTTAAGAGGTTGTTTCTTCATGGGCTCATGAACATGACTTTACTTTTGTAAAGCTGTCTGAATTCAACAAATATTCAATAACTATTCCCTGAATATTAACTATAGACCCAGCACTAGGCCAAGTCAAAAGAATTCCAAGGGTTTCTTTCGCATGTACCAGTGAGCTTGGCTTCTGATAAATCTATTCTAGACTTCCTTTGATTTATAGACTTCTCCAAGTGAAGGCCTGTCAGCTACTTTCTTTTTTGCTCCAGGAAAGTGATTTACCCCACTGAAGGGCAATTGCTTTAATTGAGAACTTTTGTGCTTGAGTGCAGGAAACAACAAAATATAGGTTCCATTTTTAAGTAGTAACTTTAGTAGTCCTGAATGCCTATAGGTTATTTTTATTTATTTATTTATTTATTTATTTATTTATTTATTTATTTATTTATTTAAGAGAGAGAGCGCGCACGCGCAAGTGAGAGGGGCAGAGGGAGAGAGGATTTCAAGCATACTCCCCTCTGAGAGCAGAGCCCAAAGCAGGGCTCCACGTGGGGCTCGATCCCACCACCCCAAGATCAGGACCTGAGCCAAAACCAAGAGTCAGATGTTTAACCGATTATGTCACCCAGGCGCCCCCTTATAGAGAGGCTTTTGAAACCATGATTTATTTCATTGTTTTGGCCCTCCGCATTGCTCTAGCCCAGAAGTAGTTGGTCCGAGAGGGTTGTGGGAATACAGAGAGCCGACCAAGCGAGGACAGAGATCTGGAATCTGGTGGGCAGAGGCACAGGCTCGTGCTGGAAGACAACTCTGGAGATGCAGTGAGCAGGGTGTGGCAGGATATCCGAGTGAAAAATCTCAGGCGCATTTTAGCAAGTGACCGGCAAGAAACAGTAACAGAGTTTCAAAAAAAGAGGCAGAACCCTGCCCGGGGATATCCAAGCAGTAGTCAAAACGTAAGAGAAAGCCACACATTGCATTTTTGTTTAAAACACAAGCAAATGTGTATATAGAGTCCTATCCTCACCATCGTTTTTACACCAAAAGTAGCATATTACAACTTTCTCCTATGCCTTGCCTTTTTCACTGAATGAATACAGAAGATCACTCCATTATGGTCTGCGGATATCTTCCCTATTTCTTTTTGACAGCTGTGCCGTGCTCCACTGTGGATGTGTTTATGGTACTGAAGGACGCTTAGGCTGTTTCCAGTCTTTCCTTCTTACAAACAGTGCTAGAATTAATAGCCTTGTGCATAGGTCACTTTGTGTTTTTGCCATTTTATCTTTCAGATGGATTCCTAGAAGTGGCTTTGCTGATTCAAGGCATATGCCCTTTTGCTAGATGCTGCCAAATTCCCTTCCATACAGGTTGTACCATCTTGCATCCCCTTCAGCAAAGAAAATCAAGTGCAGATGATGTGATGTTGGAGAAGCAGGGTAGTAATCAGATATGGCAAGCCCGGTGCTTGTTTTCTGTTGAGATAGAAAACAAGGTCATCAGTGAATGGAGAAAGGTGGGTGTGAAGTTGGTGTCTTGAGGGGAGAAAGGAAGTTTTTGAATGTCTGACAAAGGAGCTGAGCAGCAAGGTGTAGGATAGAACTATTCAGCAGTGCTGAGGGCTCAGGGCTCAATCTGGACTCTAGCCTCTGAGTTTCTCCTACCATCAGTCAGGCACATTTCTTCAGCAGTGGTGCATAGACCAAGTATAGGACTTTAAAAAGATAAATGGTTGGATTAATCTGTGGCAGGGTTGAAATGGCAGATAGTCAAGGGGTCCATAGAATTGGAGGTATTGTCAAGAGAATGGAGTCTCAGCTGGATGGGGAAGGAAATGAAGTTAAAGAAGGGTCCAAACAGGAAGGTGTTTACAGGACAGAGTATCATGATAAGGAGTCAAAGACAGGTGTTGTGGGAGTAGAGTCACGGGAAAGCCAGAGGGATACAAAGCAGTGATCAGAGTGTGCAATTTTAGAATTTGAGATTTCAGGTATGGAGAAATGCCAGGTGATAACAAGGTCCTGGGGGGACCATGGAAGTGGACAGAGGAAGTGGAAAGGAAACGGAGTTAAGAAGATTGAGAAGCTGAAAGGCTAGGGCATTAGAAGGGGCATCAAAGTCCCCTGCGATAGGGCTGGAATTGACCAAATTATATGATCACTGGAGGAAATGTCTACTATCATTTCACTCTGATAGAACCTATTGCCTAATATACAGCTGAAGTTCACAAAATAATTGTTAAATAGACAAATGAATGAAAAACCCAATTGCTACAGAAAAGATTTACCAGCTTTTGGGAGACAATCTAGTTTAGGGATACTAGTGATATTGGCCCGTAGTCATTGGGATAGCATTACTGACTTGTTCTGTGATTTTTGTCTCTGAGAGCTTACTAGGAAGGGAAATTGGCATATTTATTTCCCTGTATCTTATTTTGCTCTATCTGTGAAGAAATATATAGTAGAAAGAAGTATAAAGGATAAATTGGGAAATCAGAGTTTTGATACCGTCGCTGCTCATTACCTGTTACGTTGAGCCTTTGTCTTCAGAAATAAGGATAGTTCTGGATAATCTTTTCATTCGCTTCTAACTCTAAAATTTAGATTTCTGTGACTATGTACTTTGAAGTAACTCAGAAAGTAAAAATTCTAGTATATTTACCTACCTATAGACTGAAATTATTTTGGTTTCAAATTATTTTGAAGGCAAATATTGAAACTCTTGAGTTGGCCTTTTCAAACTACTTAAGGGAAATCATGCCAGTTTCTTGCCACAGAATGAGATTCAAGATGATGGAAACACCTCTCAAATATTCCATGACCCTAAATCAAAGGTTAGCTCTGAAAAGAGGATCTTCCCCATGAAAGCTAGCCATCTAAGAAGCCAAATCCCTCAGTCTTGATCAGATAAATAACATGTTTCTCTTTCTATCTAGTCTAGGTTTAAGAATGAAAAATATATTTCTCTATTCAACCAAAATGTAATTTTTTTGTAGTACTTGGTTAGATAAGACACAGCTCTTTGCCCTTGAGGAGATTACACACTAATAGGGGAGATAAAACCACATGGAAATATAAGCAAATAACCACAGTCCAAAGCAGGCCAAATCCCATGTGAGTAGTATAAGTAAAAATAGATTTCTAGGTTATTTTTAAAAGGTGTTAAGAAGTAGAGAGTAGTTGAAATATTTCCATTTCTTATTTTTTATACCATATTTACTCTATTGTCAGCTCTTTCTATTTTTATCTAAATGATTTGCTTTTGTATACAGAAGTTGGCCACATTGCCAATTATTTTTATTCAATATCGATGTGCTTGCAGGTAAGTATAGCATTACAAAGATGCACAACTACAGTGCTATTTTTAAGTGTGTATAAATAGTTTTAGACTCTTGCAATTTAGTTATCCAAAGTGGATTATTCACTTTCTGTATAATATTAACTTCTCCCCATTTTTCTTCTGCACCTTTGAATGGTCTTAGGCATTTCAAAGTTCTTTAACAAGTAGACAAGAGAAAGAAACCAAAGATAACAAATTAAATTAGCTTAACTGGTTGCCTCTAAGTAGCTTTGGTATTAAAAAATAATAATAATAAAGTCTTCTTCACTGGTATCCCCATAACACCTTATGTGACCTTATACTTGAAAATTTATTACACTGTACTGTAATCCTTTGCTCAAATGCCTCCCCTCTACTTTTCCCCCTACCTTCTCTTTCTTCCTCCTTCCTTCTCTCTCACCAGAATACAGCATCTAGGGCAACAGGAACCTTGTCCTATTAACTTTTGTATTCCTTATACCAGTACAGAGATAAACACTGGGTGGATGGGTGGATGGGTGGATGGGTGGATGGACGGATGGATGGATGGATGGATGGATGGATGGATGGCTGACTGGATGGGTGGATGGGAGGCAGCTCTAAATGAACTCTTCCACAAGACCTGGAGAACCACTCACGATTGTCTTTTAGCCATGAAATACCTGCCCACTATCAACCTTAGTTTCAGTGGGTTTCTGACTCCAGTTATATCAAATGATTTATTGATATGGACCAAGAACCAGTGTCTTTAAAAGTTTCTCAAAAACTTCTACAAGTTAAGCTTGGCCTCCAGAAATGAAGATAATGGAATATTTTCAAAGCTCGCTGCAGGCAGATGAAATGCCCTCTGAGGCTGGATTCACAGAGCTTTATTGAAGAATCTCTCCTCTCTCCAGGCTGACCACCTAAAAGGTTCCCAATTAACAGGATCCTGCAGTTCTCCACTTCACTTTAGCCATTCAGATGGAACAGAAAGAAAGACACTTGGAAGTGCAATTCCAGAAAATAAAAATAAAACTCGGGACCTAAGGGAAGGTGCTAAAATTACAGGCAAATTAGAAAATGGTGAATTTTCATGATGTGAGGCCTTCTTTACAAGGAAGAGGGCTTTCAGCAAAAGAAGAGTGGCCACACCAATGCAGCATGGGGGGTCTGCCCAGGGCAGCTGGCTGCTATCATCTGCTGTGGACACTTGCTTCTGATGACCGGGGGGCACATGAATGACAATGTCACTGACTGTCCACCAGGAAGTAGAACATTTCGACTGTGCTATGTGTCACACGGGCTTGATTCTCACAAGGGCACTTGCTTTAAGACCATTGGTCAGATGCCTAAGTCTTGTCATGGCCCCCCTTTAACCCTGAACCCTCCAAGACCCCTGAGGAGACTGATACCCCAGCTCAGTCAGGAACTCATGCAGCATATTGTGCCCCCCTCCACAAAGCCACCAGACCATCAGGAATTAATATGCTATTTGAGATGCAAATCAAGAGTGACAGTGAAGGAGTGTAGAATCCCACAGGCCATTACCCAAAGTAAGGGTGACTCCAGGCTAAATCCATGGGCTTAACCGGGAACAAGACTTTTCTAACATGGAAAGCCAGCCACTATTCAGTTTTGTCTCTTCTTCCTCTTGATGCTTTTGTTCAATTGTCAAGCAGCCCTAGAGCTGCATTTTCCTTTCCATATGAATACCTTAGGGTTCATTTCTGCATATAAGTAAAACTGGTCACTGTATTTAGGGTGGGGCGCCTGGGTGGCTCAGTCGGTTAAGCGTCTGCCTTCTGCTCAGGTCATAATCCCAGCATCCTGGGATCAAGCCCTGCGTCTGCAACCATCCAGGCTCCCTGCTCAGCGGGGAGTCCACTTCTCCCTCCCCCTGCTCTTGTGTTCTTGCTTGCTCTCTCTTTCTCTCTCTCTCTCCCTCTCAAATAAATAAATGAAATCTTAAAAAAAAAAAAAGTATTTGTTTCAGTTTCCTTACAACTAAAATAGTCGTTTAAAAAGAGTTTAAACGATCCTCAATAGAATTCAAGCTATATAGTGAAAGAAAGCAGCTTCAGTGATTTTATGTGAAAATCTTTTCCTTTCCTCTCTTAGAGTAAGAAGCTGGTTTGCAAATTAACAAGGTGGAGCCAAAATAGAGAATTGCATTGTAAAAGAGTGATTCACAATGTTTTGACTTTTTAAAATACATCCTTCCCGACAGCAAAGACTGCCTTGTCATTTGATTGCTTTCTAATTAATGTTAAGCTTTCCATTTTAAAATCACACTTCTGCCACCAGAGCTACCAATTGTGACCTCATATTACCTGACCTTGAAGGATGCACCAGGC
The DNA here is from genome assembly GCF_009762305.2 of Zalophus californianus. NCBI lineage: Eukaryota > Metazoa > Chordata > Mammalia > Carnivora > Otariidae > Zalophus > Zalophus californianus. Next base: position 131,789,921 of record NC_045598.1, read on the forward strand.
AGTTATGACTGTGGGTGTCTATCATTACCAAGATGTATCTCCTCATATTCTAACCCTAGATGTGGTTCAATCAGTACTACCCTAAGAACCCTTCCATTAATAGCAGAAAAGCAAATCAATGTTTGTTTGCTTAGAAGTAAAAATAGGCACTTGCTGATAGTATGTGTTCCTTGCTACTTTTATTTACAAAGAATTAACCAACGATTAAGTATCCTCAACAAAGAAAACTAAGCTGCTGTCTTCATCAGGGATTTAAAATACTAATTTTTGCCAAAGAAAGTCGTACTTTGCGTGAAGGAGATAGATTGATACAGTCACCCCGGGGTACCCAGTACGCCCAGCAGAGCAGACCCTGCTTGAAATCCCTGACTAAAGGCTTCATGAAAACTGAAAAGAATTCGACCTGGAGGAATACAGGGACCCGTCTGGATTCTCTGAACACAAAAACATTTGCAAATAGGAAATGAAAGTGGTGTTTTCAAGGCTCCCAAGTCAGACTGTGCCAAATGTGGGGCCTGAAAGCATCAGTAACTCTGTCTACCTGCTACTCACTGTTTCTAGTAATTTAGATTCAGGGAGCTTGAGGTGGCCTCTCTACTGTCTCTGAACCCAACAGACAGAGTGTCAAGTTTAGCTTTGGTATCCACTGAATGTTATGTGATAAGGTTTACATCCCGAATGAATCAGTTCTTACATTTAACTTCCAATTCATTTTTTTTTTCCTTTCTACTCGAGATAAGGTAGAGAAACAATGTTTTCCTGGCCTCCTGAGACACTGGTAGTTGTACACCTGTTTACAGAAACTGCCATCCTCCACTTGAACAAACACTGTGTTCATCTCTCCTCTGGCATATCCTAGAAACTCCCAGCATAGCTTGGTTTTAAAGTCTTCCTCCAAGACAAGGTCTAACTTGACTTTTCCTGACTCCACCACTCCTGATTCATTCGGTAGATATTTACTGAAACCCCCCTCTTCTGTGCCATGCCCTGAGGGAGAACTTTGCAAGGTGAAGGAATACAACTTTTCTCCCCATTCTGTATCTACTTAACCTCTCTTTATCCTTCATAGGAACCATCGCTTCCTCAGAAAAGCATCCCTGACCCCCAGTCTAGGTCAGTCCTCTTTTTTGTATAGAACCTCAGTCTTTCCTTCATAGAACGTGTTTGTTTGTAAATAAACTCATTTATTGATTATTTTTACTAACACCTGTCTCACTGGGGAACAGGAACCATGTCTGATTTCTCTCACCAGTTTATTCTAGCATCTGGCACACGGCAGTGCTCCATTACTTGGTGAATTGATTGGTGGGTGATGAATGGATGAATTGATAAATGAGGCATAGTTTCCTCGCTCTAAGAGCTCATGGCATATTATAGGGAAATAAGTATAGCAGGGCATGGAAAAAATGGGTTTGGGGTAAAATTACCAAGAGCCTTGCTAAGGTGCTTCAACATTATCTTACAGGCAATGAGAAGCCAACAAAGATGTTGAAACAGTAATGATTAGGTTAGTATTTCAGGAAGTTCCCCAAGGTAGCAGGATGGAGAGCAGCCAGGGAAAGGGGGAGTCAGTAGGCGGGACAAGCAGGGAGGTGCCACGGTGGCTCAGGTCATGGATGATGAGGTTTATACAAAGGCAACAGGTGCAGAACAGCAGGATCAGAGGGGCTGAGTCACAGTATCTCAGACATCCCGACACTTTCTTAGAAGATTAGTATGCTTTGTAAGGGATACCCTCCAAAGGATGGTGCCCCTGCTATAGAGTAGGACCTGGCATGTAAAAACTTCCTGACCCAGGGGATCCACGCAGCAAAAAACTGTCTTTGAACCAGGGGCTGAGCCAGAGTTGGGCGTGACATGTGTGGCACTATCAGTGGATTGGCCATTTGGTATGTTTCTTCCTGGCCATTTCTCAGACGGTTTCAGGAAGGTTGGAACTCCAGGTTTAGCTAGACAGACAGTGGGTCAACCAATATTTATTAAGCCATTGGCCATATGCCAGGAAATGGGAATAGAAGGATAGAAAGATGGACATGATTATGGCCAATGCCCTTGCAAAGCTCAAAGACTAATAAGCAAAACAGCAAATGAGCATGAGCACATGCAGCTCAGTGTGCGAAGTGTTCCAATAGGAAAGGCGCCGAGTGATATGAGCACCCAGCCTGGTCCCAGGGGATACGCAGTCCCAAAGAACATATGATCAAAGCTACAAACCAAATGCAGAGAGGAGTTACTCAGTGGAGAAGTAGAAGAAGAACGTTCCAGGCAAAGGGAACAGCTTGCACATAGACTCATAGACAAGAGAGAACACGGCACAGAGAGGGAATTAGAGGAATTCTAGAGTGTGGGGTGTGGAAGGTCAGGGTGGGCAGCAAAAGGGGCAGGAGGTGAGGGAAACCCTGGAGAATGAGGGAGGGACAGAATCACACTGCCTTATAATCCACGTCAGGAATTGAGCTTTTCAGTGAGGGCAACGGGAGGGTGGGCTCTGCAATTCAGAAAGCTGATTGGTTACAGTGTGGATAATACACTTGGGAGGAGCAGGCCTGGGGAGGAAAGACAGTTGCAAGGTTAAGGCATTAATCTGGATAAGAAATGACGGTGGCCCACACTCAGGGGGTGACAAAAGGGGTGAAAGAGCTATGGGTAGATATGAGAGGTATGTAAGAGGCTGAATGTGAGGCTTTAGGGACTGATGGGGCAAGAAGGGAGAAAGAGAGGTGTTGAGGTTGCTGGCATCACTTCTAGAAGGTGGGGCCTTCCACTCTGCCATGGCACACAAGAGAGGAATAGCTTTAGGTGACAGGCAAGAGATGAATTTAGTTGGAGGTATGTTTGGGTAAAAAGTACCCATAGAACATCCCAGGAGAAATGGTTGTCAGGTGGATCAACACACCTGGAACTAAGGACGGAGATTTCATTCATCATTGTGACTCTGTTGGCAGCAGAGTCCATAGCAATACGGGTCAGGGGAGACCTAGGTTCAAGTTACTTATTAGCTGTGTGAGTTCGGACACTATGTTCTTAAACCTATTTCTTCATCAGAAGCTGGGGTAATGATATAACCTACTTCATAGAAAATTGAGAGAAGCAGATGAAATAATGCTCGTAAAGCACTTGGCCTCAATAAATCTTTAGTGGTGGTGGCAGTAGGAGCATCATCTACCCTGGAAATAGAGATTCGAGAACTACCAGTGTACAGACAATATTCATATTCGGAACCACTGGAAGAGATGTGGAGAAGAGGGGAGAGGAAGGGAGTAGAGGGGAGTGGGGGGGAGAGGAGAGAAAAGAACACCAACACTGGAGGGCTACATAAAGGACAAAGACAGCAGAGCTTGAGAAGTAGCCAAGGAGGTAAGAGGAAAATGAAGGGAGTGTCATACCATCATGGAAGCCAAGGGAAGACAGGGTTTCAAGAAGAGGAAGTGGTCAGTAGAGTAAAATCCTACCAATGGATCAAGAAGGATAAGGGCTGGGGGCGCCTGGGTGGCTCAGTCGTTAAGCATCTGCCTTCAGCTCAGGTCATGATCCCAGGGTCCTGGGGTCGAGCCCCGCATCGGGCTCCCTGCTCCGCGGGAAGCCTGCTTCTCCCTCTCCCGCTCCCCCTGCTTGTGTTCCCGCTCTCGCTGTGTCTCTCTCTGTCAAATAAATAAATAAAATCTTTAAAAAAAAAAAAAAAGAAAGGTAAGGGCTGTAAAGTGACAGTGAATTCTGGGACAAGTAGGCTCAGTGACCCTTGAGACAACAGTTTCAGTAGAAGAGCAGGAACCAAAAAGCAAGATGACGCCAGGTTGAGAGAAGTTGCTGGATATAGATCACTATTTAGTACGCGAACGCTTTTTATTAAAAAAAAAAAAAAAAACAGCTCAGGGCAGGGACATAAGAGAAAGTTAAAAATGTTTTCTGACTATAGAAATTTGATTTTGCCTCAGGCTCTTGTTCAGCGTGTAACAAAAAGATCCTCAGGGACCAGAGGAGGATGCCCTATTCTAGCTTTTTATTGTGCATTGTCAGGTGCTGGCGAAGGAGAGGGAAAATAATCATTCTAAAGTCGTTTCCTATAGAGGCGACTTCTTGAATACACCATCCAAGCATAATGTGTTTATTCTGTTCTCAAGGCTTCTTTGAAAAGGAATTAAACTCTACATAGAATCAGTAGCCGTTTTCTGCTTTGCGTGCGTATTCACTTGGAGAATTCATTTTCCCATTTAGAGCATTATAAGGTCCCTATTGAGCAGAAACTCTGACAACAGCCTCCATCCTGAGGCTCCATTTCAGGGTCTTCTCAGTGACTCTTGTGGATTCAAAACCAGCTTGCCTTCCCAGTGACACTAACCAAAAGAATACACAGATTGGGGATTTGCACTCAGGATTTACTTGTCCTTGTGTGGACATTGCCCGTGGTCTGTGTTATGGCCTTTACCCTCAAACCAAAGCAGCTTAATTCCCTCCAAACACACACACGCACACACACACACACACACACACACACACACACACACACACACACGGCTCATACCACACAAAGCCTTTCACCTGGAAATAGCATTTAACAGACAAGGGGAATGAGGAACCACGCGATTCGTTTTTAGACACGTGTACTGGGCATCACTGGTCACTCTAGAGCAGAGCCCTTCTCACTAGCCAGCAGTGCCCACTTAGCCAGGGAAGTCACAGCGGGCTTCAGTTTTGAGCGTCAGCTCAGTGGGATAAATTACGGCAGGTGATCCTTACTGGACCATCTCAGGTGTGAAAACTGCCACACTAGTCCCTTCTTTAGCAGAGCCGTCTCTGGAGCTAGGATGGCTGGGTTCAAATCTTGGCTCAGCCACTTAACAGCTATGGGCCCCTTACTGAGTCTCTCTATGCCTCAGTTTCCCAGTTGCTCTAATCAGGACAACAATCGTATCAGCTGACAGTGTGGTGGTGAGGGCAACATGAATTAACGTGTATCAGATATTTAGCACTGTGCACGGCCTTTAACCATGGTGTCTTTCCTCTTCCCCTCTGTAAACTAAGGATGGGAATAGTACCTACTTAAAGTGTGTTTGAGACACTGGCATGAGTCGATGCGTGTAGGCCTTTAGTTGTTACTATTAACCATCTCCCTCCATGTAGTTGACATCCTCATCAAAGCTTGCTTGGAAAATCAGGATAGCTTCATCAAAACTTTTGTGCGTCTTCATGGTGGGTCATTTTCCCATTGATTTAGTCCCTATTTATATCACTGGCTTCTCCATTTTTCAAGTTGTGTTTGTAACAAAAGCACGAAACTCAGCTCCACGTGGAAAGGAGCTTCCTGACTGTGATGGATGAAAGCCTTCCTAGTGGCTCTTTTCTTATGAAAAGACACAGAGTGGTGGAAATAAGTAACTTCAGGGAACACCTCCACAATATTTAGTTTCATGATCCTAAACATCCATGGTTTGTGAGAGACGAATCACAAAGAAGGTGCACATGTGCCCTACAGGAACCTCGGGAATTCAGTTCAGTGATGCCAAAGTGGGGACCAGCCTTTATTTTTCACATATGTTATATATAATCTAACAGATATATAGTCAATACATAAAAGATATTTATGTAACTAATCACATGACACGCAGTGTTCTATCCACTTTAGCTGTATTTATTCTTTATTCTTGATCATGTAGTATTAGTACTACCATTATTTCCATATTGGAAAACAGAAGCACAAAAGGAGTAAGGAACTGGAAGAGGATCAATCCAGTAACAAGAAGCAGAGCCAGGATTTGGACCCAGGTAGTCTGGAGTCAGAGGCTACAGACTTAACCATTATGCTGCTCAGCCCGCCTCTGAATGATTAACATGTGAGGCAACTCCAGGGGATGCTCAACCCAGGGCTTGGTTTTAGGGGCAAGGGGATAGATGATTAGGAGAAAGAGTCTGACCTTTTGAGCAGCCTCACGTACCTGGAAACTTAGTTTTTGCTCTTTTGCTCAGAAATGCACCACTGATTGAAGTGAGATGAAGCCCAGCAACAAAGCTACTTGAAGTACCAAAGAGTGAAAAGGGGGGGTTATCTTGAAAATGATCTCCAGCATTATCGGCAACCAGTGCTAAAAAGCAAGGCCAAATTCAGAATTACAGTGAATATAAATAAAAAGAGAAGACGTTTTATATCTTCTCTTTAAAGTATACCATTTCTAAAGAAAAGATACCTTTTATGTAACATCTGTATTTCCAAGGGAAACCTAGGGGACTTTGCTGGCGAGCACGATGGAACAGAGACACCTACTGGTGAGAACGAGCCTCACTTCATAGATTTCTATCCTTTATTTTAAGAATGACAGCAATTCTCATTATTATTTGAAATGTACTGAATATGGACAGAATCTTCCCTTCGGGACATTACATTCTAAAAGGAAAAAAATCAGATGTATCCACCTATTTATGTAACAACTCAAGCACAGCATTTCTACTGTCCCTTATAGGAATACCAAGCTACAGTTTAGGATCCTGACTCAATCAGCTATGTTTGGGGGAGGCAAACACCACGCTGGGTATAAGGTGCCTGGGGCCTTTCATTACTCTCATTTCGACTCAACAAACCCTGTTTGAACCTTTGCATTCCAGGGATAGGTAAGAGAGCAGCCTATCCCACAAGGCACTCCCATCTCAGAAGCTGGGAGCCAAGATGCTCATCATGCCTGACATCCCAGGGTGGCCCCAGACAGGAGCTCCTCATCCAATCTGGAGCTCCCAGAAATCAGACCCTGTCTGATAAGATCAGACATTCTTGTCTCTTCTGGGGCACTCAGATGTTATTTTGATTCCCCAGAATTTTTGATTCCCTCAAAAATTTCATGAGTAGGTAGTCATTTGAATTCTCTCCTATACCATGTCAGTTGGTTGGAGTTGGGGTTGCACTCTGAAAAGTATACTTTTCTAAGTTTTGTCTAGGAGAAGGAGTTCAGAAAGAATAAATGGATGGAGGAAGATGAGGTTTAGGAGAGGAGAAAACTTTGTAGGAAGATGGGACTATCGCTCCTCTTTTGCTTTGGTTCCATTCGTTAAAACACTTTGGATTCTGTTTAAACCTTCTACACTTCCTAGCAGTAACCATGGATAATTGAAAAGTCTTGATGGCTTTAGGAGAAATAGTTCTCAGTTGGGTTGTTGGGATGCAATAGTTTGCTTTGCTTTGTTTTTGTTTCAATGTGGAATTTGGAGTTAAAGTAAAAGAACTTGCCTACCTGAAAGTGCAATTGAATGAACAAAAGCGATTAAGGCACCCAGTGATCCAAACAGGATAGTTTCATCTAGGGGGAGATGAGAGAATTGAAAACAAGTTAATGAGAAATGTGCGTATTGGTATTGAGAATATAGCCAGTTATTGCGATATACTACTAAGTATTAAAAATAAATTCATGAACACTATTGACTAAGATAAATTGCCAATTAAGTTTTATTTATTAAGCACCTAGGTATGAGCATTGTGTTTAAAGCTCTGAAGAAAATAGATCTCAATCAAGTTGTAATCCAGGGGGAGAGATGAAACCAATGACTAATCTCTAAGACCATAGGAAAAATTCAGCGGCAGAGTGAACAAGGTAAGGGCAAGGAAAGCATCCTCTGCTCTTTGAATTCCCTCTTCCCTCACATCCATTTCGTCCCCAGGTGGAAAATGGGCAATAGAGGAAACAATTGGAAGGTTAATGTAGTTGTTTAGGAATGAAAAGTTAAGGGGCCGAAAGGGGGAAAGAAGAGATGGATTGGAAAATAGGTCTTAGAGGATGAATGAATAGAACTTAGGGACTTGGATGTGGAGCTTGAGGAAGAAGAGTTGTACATAAACGTAGATACAGACATACAATATTAGAACTGGGTGGGGGGGGGGCGGCCTTTAACTCCCAGGTTAGGAAAATGAAATAAAGGCTGTACTGATAGAAGAATCCAGAGGGATTTGTTGTAGGAAGGTGGGGCGGAAGGTGACATCATCATGAGCTTCCTTTTTTCAACTGTGTGTAAGACTAGAGGGACCAGTGGATATGGAGGTGGAAATATCACCTAGGAAGTTGGAAATGTAGAACTGGTCTCAGGAAACTATTTCTAAATCAGGAGATCTATGGAGAGAATCCATGAAATCTTGTGAATCCCCGCCCCCCAAAAAAAACCTTTTTGCAAAGAAATTCTATTAATTTGTTTAGATTGGGGGTTAATATGAAATCACTTTCACTCCCATGTGCTTTGGTAGAAGGTTAGTTCAACAGAAAAGATTGTTCATTGTAAAGGAAGTTTCTAGACATGAAGAGCAATAAATCATTAAACTAAGAAGGAAAATTTTCCTTGTGAGACTTTTTCGATGATTACTGAAGTTGAGAGATCATTTAACTGTTTAGAGAGTAAATAAAATGAAGTAAACCCATCTATGGCTAAGAGAAACCAAGAATCAAAACGTTGAACTTAGCACCAAATATACTTTCAGGGGAAGAGAGTAAATACTATAATCAGTTGGCTAAAATCAGTCATTAATATGTGAGATATCACCCTTATTATAATGTTTAGATAAAAAAGAAAGCCAAAAAACAGACAATGCAAATAAGAGGGAATTTATTTATACTATCCTTAAGTAATAATATGGTCCTTTTATTAAAAACAAAGAATACAATTCCAAAGTTAAAAGCCTGAGACCTAATCAATAGGTCAACTCTATTTGGAATGTCCTTAATTGGCAAGCATATGCCACCTGAATAAAACCAGAGTATTTAGGTTCAGTTCAAGCAGAATTTTTATTCTGCCAATGGGGTTGAGATTTGGAGAGGAAAAAAAATATTACATACCATTTATTTAAGTGGTAAATTTTTTAAAAGAATGATGATTCCCAGTACCAAAACACATTTCTCCAGTAATGTCAGCCTTATAATTAGGCATAATAGGTGAATGTTTCATGATATAGCTTAAAAGGTTCTACAAATAAAAATATCTCCATTGCCTGAAATTCTACAGATGAGGATATATTCCTTTGGGTCAAGATACAATCCACCTCTCATAGTGGCATCAATTTGGTAGAACCCGAGCTGGATGTAAAGGCTGCTGGACAGGCATTTGTGTAGAGAATGGAGACAGCGGAAGGAAGGGCCAGCAGCAGCATGTGCTGTGATGGAGAGCCCTGAGCAGCACCCCCAGAGGCTGAGGACTTGGGGAAGGCAGGAGTGTGAAAGGCGCAGAGGGGAGAAGGGGAAGCAGGCTAAAGGGAGCCCAGGCTAAATAAAACTTGCCCCACAACATCTCCCAGACTAACCTGGAATGCCAATATGCAATGGGGGCAATTATGTTCTCATTTTCAACCTACCTAGTCATGGTTTTGCAGAGAGCAAATTAGTTCTTTTCAGCCCGTTTCTATTGTGAATGTTGGTGTTCTTTGTTTTTCTGCCAAATATGTGGTACCTGACAATCTCCCAACTATATCATTAGGATGAGAACTTTAAAGCAAAAAGATCAAGCAGCATAAAAGTTGTGTCTTTGGCAGCAGTGCTAAGCCATCATTTGCCTGCGCTTTGTTCTCTTGTCTGCTTAGATTTTCAGAAGCAAAAACCTACTATTTATGCAATGAGAGGGTGGGCCTGTGGGAATGACACTGTGAGGTTTTTTTATTATTATTATTATTATTATGTTAACTCTCTTATTTATATAGAAAGCTTAGATTTGTTTTACTCAGCTTAATATCTTAGGAAATAAGACTTAGAAACTCCAAGGGCCACAGATGGTATTTGTTGGATTGCATTTGCATAAATAAAAATTTGATGAGATAACACACATATTCAATGGGCTTTCTTTGGGTTGAGTACTCAGGCCTGGACAAAATCCTAGAAAATGCTTTTTAAGGAATTCTAAACCAATTTGTAAATGATGTGACAAAATGAATGGTGTATATTTTATTATGTTTATCTAAATGATCCCGAACCATAAAATAGTACTCTGATACTATGAGAAAACCAATGATTCTTTCTCTCCTGGAGCCCAAACCTCTCAGCCTCCTAGAGGCCATTTAATGTGGTACAGCTGGTCGGTGACAGCCAGGCCTCAATGGATTGCAGTTTTAGGTGTTGTCTTAATATAATGTGTTTAGTCATGCCGTCTGCCTGTTTGGGGAGGTCAAATTTTAGCTTTTTGGCATATATAAAACTGGCCTGGCACTTAGAAGACCTAGAAGTCTAAAAGACAAAGCTGTGCTCAGTAATCAACTCTGCAAACAACAGCTGTGGCCACAAATAAAATAGCCATTTATTTGTGAGTAAATAGTGGGGGAAAGACAGAGGTCTTTTCCAGCATATTCTCAAACACAAGAGGCAATATTTGTCAGTATTGTCATCTCCAAAGGTGCAAGACAGCTGTTCATGTATATACAGGCATGTGTTTATATGTGTACATATGTTATAGAGATGAAAGTGCTTCTGTGAAGAATGTCCACCTCTTCATGTATTTATGTGTCTTCAGCACCACATGGAAGGACAGCACCACCTGATTAGCCGCCAAGATGGGGTTCCCATGGCCCTGTCCACTAACTTTTCTTTCCACAGTGGCCCTCTAAGCATATCCATAGAACCCCAAATCTCCAGAAAACCCATTTTGAAAACCAAAGAAGAAAGTGATTCTCAATATGGAGATCAAGAACAATTATTTTAGAAGACATAGCATTTAAACTGAGCCTGATTCAAAATAGTTGTATACCACACAGAACATAAGCTTCTGAGCAGACATTGCGTCTTGCCATGAGAAGGAAAGGGATGTGTGGTAGCCTTCAGACCTGACCCTCCACCTCTCTTTGCAGCTGGTGACGATTTTACGAGCTGTAAGAAAGGAGCCATGGCCAGAGGGCTTGACAGGGTGACTATGTATAAGTCAACAACTGACGAACTTCTACCTAAAAAGTAAGAAATTCAGACATGAGGATGTTTAGGCTATATATGAAACAGATCTGAACACTTGTCATCATATAATCAGTATATTTTTTTATGTAGACTAAATATCTGGGTGGTTGAATTTTGCAGTCCTAACCAGGAATCAGTATAGACATAAGTCTTCATCTGTGAAAACTATTTGTTAAATATGTACAATAACATTAGCCACTGTTAAATGAGCACCTACTAGATGCTACATATATTTAAGATCTTGATCTTACCAGCTCTTTTACCTGAAGTGTAGATGCCTCATCGTTATGAGTGACAGGACTGGGATTTGAATCCAAAACATGACCAAAAGCTAAGATTATAGTTTAAAATGATGGAATCAAATATTTTAATGTTACTATTTAAGTCATATATAACTCTTATAGGATAAACATTTACCTAATCAAAAATCGGGTCTTTTATCTTTTTTCGAGACAAATCATATAACTGAAAAACACTCATGGTATTTAGAAACCAATATCAATCAATGGTCTATATCAATAATGTCAACTTCTATTCACTTTTGAATTATTTAATTCCGAGGTTAATTTTAAAAAGTCCTAAAATGGCAGTAATGGTCAGGCATGAGTTAATATAGGACGCTTCCTTACAACAAAGATATATAACCTTATGAATTTTATAACAAAGTTTTGCAAAATAGATTTGCTAGTTATTAATGAAAATTTATCACTCCAGCTTTATCATAGAAAATATCATGAAGGAAACTCCTTGGATCCACTTAAAACCCAAATAACAAAAGAAGCACAAAAATGGAACTCTAAATGTCAGAACTAAGAAAGGGCCAATATGAATATGCCACAGAAGCTATATATATAGGTAGATAAGTTGTCCAAGTCCTGAGTCAGAGTAGTATTGAAAGACTAAGAGTTTGTCCTTTTTGGGGGGTAGCCTTCCTTCTCTCCCATTGATAGAAATTATCTAAAACTCAGCTTGGGAAACTTTAGGAGCACATTATCTCTATATAGATCATCAAAATAAAATAATAAGTATAACAACTATTATTGTTACCATTATTTAGGGGTAGGAATTATGATTCAACAAACACTCAACCAAACATTACTCACCCTCCCTGGTATTCTCTGATGCCTGGGTGGCACAGCTGGTGGAGCGGCGGACTCTTGGTTTCGGCTCAGGTCATGATCTCAGGGTCATGGGATTGAGCCCCGCGTCTCGCTTAGTGCAGAGTCTGCTTGTAACTCTCTCTCCCTCTCCCTCTGTCCTTCCTGCTAGTGCTTTCTCTCTCTCTCTCTCAAATAAATAAATCTTTTTTAAAAATGCTGGTTATGACCCTCAGAACTGATTTATGATCCACAAAGGGATTGCTACTCACAGTTTGAAAAATGCTCTTCAAAAGACATGGGCCCATCGCTGGCTCAGTCAGTACAGCATGTGGCTCTTGATCTCAGGGTCATGAGTTCGAGCCCCACATTACCCACATTAGGGATAGAGTTTACTTTAAATAAATAAATACACACATACCTACATAAGTAATTTTTAAAAGGTGCTGTACACAGGTAGCTGTTTTGGAAGGACCTGCTTACAGAGAGACAGGGATACACAGTACACTTAGTGGTGCTTTTTATGTAAAAATTGGTTTAGCGAGACAACAGCATGAGAATTCCCCAACACTTTTAACTTATAAACCAACGCTACGGAAAGTGTTTTGAAATTGGGTTTTTAAATTTCCTAAGAACAGAGAAATATCTTGTTGCCTACTTTACCACTGTTATGTCGTATTTCCTTACTTATCTTTCTCCTTCATCCTGCTGGTATAAGTGACTTCCACAGCCTCTGGACCCACATGTTCTAACTTGTTCTGGGCTGCTATTTAGAATGCAGGTGTTAATTACCTACTTAACAAATCCTAGCTATTTACTTCCAACAGTAAATACAACTTAGTTTCTCCCAATTAAACTGTTTTTCCTGCTGACGAAGGTTCCAAACCTCTTTGATTGTCCTCCCCTTTGCAAATAACATTAAATCCACTTTTGAAGGAAAAGGTTGGAATGGCTTTGCGTGTTCTCAGCTCTAACACTAAAGATGGGACCCTCTCATGGAAGAATATGACCTGACTGTATTGGTTTCCGAGAGCTTCTGCGGCAAAATATCACAAACTGGGTGGCTCAAAACAACAGAAACGTGTTCTCTCACAGCTCTGGAGGCTAGAAGTCTGCGGTCAGGGTGTCCACAGGGCCCCGCTGCCGCCACAGGCTCTACAGGGGAATCCTTCCCTGCCTTGACCAAGCTTCCGGTGGTTGCTCTTGATTCCTGGGATTCCTTCCTTGGCGTATGGCCGGACCACTCCAATTCCTGCCTCCACTGCCACATAGCCATCTTCCCTTAGTGCGTCTCTTTCTCTATCTCTCCTGGCCGCTTTAGAAGGACAGCAGTCATTGGATTTAGGGCCCACTCTAATTGAATATGACTCCATCTTAAATAATTACATCTGCAAATAAGGTCACACATTCTGAGGTTCTGGATGTACATGAATTTAGGAGGGCACGATTCAATCCAGTATGCTGACTTTCCAAAAGGACCAGGCATTTCTCTCTGCCAAACTTACTGAAATCAATGGGCAGCATCCACAGAGATGAGCTCAGTGGCAACTGCAGAGGGAAGAGTGTGCTAATTTCAAACAGGAAGTTGTAAGAATAAAATTCTTCTACCTCTAGCAATAAAGACCAGCTAATAATTCTGCCCCAAACCCTGGAGTCCCTAGCAAAAAAAATGTATTTGGTTAGTATAAACATACTGGCCTTTCCATGGAATTGTGTAACCTCCAGAATACTCTCACGTGCACTGTATAATGTCATGATCACTGCAACCCAGTAATGTAGATGAAACTGTCATGCGTAGCCCCAGGCTACGCATGGAGAGCCGGTGGGCTCCGGTCTACACTCGGGTCACATGGTTAATTTAGTAATGCAGACCCAGGGAGAAGGTCAGGTCCTCTGACTCCTAACCCTGCATTCTTTCTGCGGTCAAGCTCAAGTGTCTTATGTGAAAGTGTTTAAAGCAGCGGCTGTCAACTGCAGGCTATGCAGGAGGTCAGGGAGGAATTGGAGACCACGTTAACATCAACTACGCCCACCCACCTCAGAACTTCTGAACAGTGTTGAACTGCCCCGCAGGGCCTAACAACCCACTCCCATTTCCAGAACAGAGATCCACTTTAAAAATCTGTAGAAGAGCCTCCAAAGCTGATTTTTTAAATGGCATGCTTTTGTGCCCTCGGTCAGAGCTCCTCAAATTTAAATGTGCCTATGAATCCCTTGGGAATCTTGCAAAAACAGATTCTGATTCAGCAGGCCCAGGATGGCACCTGAGATTCTGCATTTCCAGTAAGCTCCCAGGTGATCCTGCTGGTTCAAGGATCACATTTTGACAAGGCCTTGTGTAGCCCTCCTGATAGGAGCCAGGAGGGACTCTGTACAGAGAACAGAATGTTGTCTTTGTGACGGTAGGAAATGACCACATCAGACAGCTATAAAAAGCAGGACCCTCTGCCGAATAAACAGCTTCTCAGTTCCCAATAAGTACAGATGTTGCTTGAGCCCATTCACTGCATTCCACGATCGCTGCTTTCGAAACAAACAAAACAGGATTCACATAAAGGCCCTTGGTTGTGAGGCTCAGCTTCGTGCCATGAAGAACACCTGTCACTGTGCAAGGGAAGCATCAGGGAGCTGCTGCAGCTCGCTGGCCCTGGGACCACTCAGCAGTCTCCCCCCAGGAGCAGATGTACAGCAAACCACGCAAGTTTTCTGCAGGCCTGGCTGGATGGGCTCCCCTCTAACGGTTCCTTTGGCAGAGCTCCTCCATTTCAGCGTGGCCCTCACATGTCTTCGGTTTTCTGGCATTCTGTAATGTGGTCTTAATGATGCTGACCCCAAAAGTACTTTTCAGAAGAGGCTTACTGCAGAGGTGCATTAAAAGGAAAAATAATGATTACATTATGGCTTTTGGTTTTTGTTGTTGTTGTTGTTTTCCTGAAACTGCTGGAACACAGTCTTTAGGTATGGGGATAATGGTAGAAATAAATCCTTGAATTTCTCTGTTCCTGGTGATTGATGAGCTGATGAGGCCAATGAGGTGTCCAAGGAACAAAGCCACGTTTCAATGGCACTTTAAATCTGGAAATTTAGAAGACTTCCTTGCAGAAATGGGAAGTTGGAGTAGGTGAGAAATAGTTCAACAAATGAGTGTACTTTCAGGGAACAGCTAGTCTAAATGGGTGCCCCCGCTAGTCTTTGCCCAATGTGATTTCAGAATGTACACTTGAGGTAAAATTTTATAAGAGAAAATAGCTCTGGCAAATAATAGTGTGTGTCTCATGTTTTCATGTACCAATAAACTGTTGTTTGACTCTGAGAGAAATTTTTCTCTTTCTAGTCCAAACCCTGAAATGCTTATTGGAATTTTTTTTGATATGAAGAAACACTATTTTCAAAGAAAGGGATGATTTAAGGCAAGGATCCCTCTGAGTTTTCCACCCACATGAGATACTCACAGAGATGCATCGGGGCGGCTGTCTTCCTGGTAAACTTAGTCATAAACACGGCGGGGGGAGGTTCCTAGACTTGCCATCTTCATGGCAAGTGAGGCTGAGATTCCGCTTTATAAATAACTTGGTGCCGTACTTCTTTCTTGAACCCCTTTCCTGGTGCCACTGCAATAGAAACTTCTCCTCTTGCCTTCAGTTGCTCTCCTACCCCAATCAGCCCCACACACTGTAGTTAGTGATCTCTCTAAAATGCAAATCTGAGCATGCTGTTCCCTTGCTTAAATTTTTGTTGGTTGGTTGGTTGGTTGGTTGGTTTTGTTTCTGCTCCTTATTGCAGTGTCCTCAAGCTTTAGCAAGGATCAGAATCACCTGGAGCACTTGCCAAAACACAGATTTCTGGGACTTTCCCCAGAGTTTCTGATTCAGTAAGTATGGAGTGGGGCCTGAGAATTTGCAGTTCTAACAAGTTACCACAAAATGCTGATGCTGCTGGTCTGGGACCACCCTTGGAGGAAAACTGGTCTTTGGGGGAGGCTCACCAAACTCTTCATCAATGCATCGAGTGCCCTTCAGAATTTGTCCATTGCCTAACTTCCCAGAAGCACCCACCCCCACTCATCTCTATGCCTCCACCTGCATCCAGTCCCAGTAGAGTACTAAGTTCCCTGAAATCAGCATTGTGGGAAGGTTGTGCAAGTAGCACACTGCACAAATGATGGAGGCACCATTCACATGACAAGTACACAGCCTACACCCTTACACATAGCAGCCCTGCAATCACGATGGACTCCTCCATGCCATGCCTTCTTATAGATGTCCCCAGCCATCCAAAATTACTTGGAACTTTCTGAGCAAACCATATGTTTTGGGCTTCAAAGCCTTTGCCCACTTAGTTCTCTTGGCCTGTTAGTACCCTTTATCCCCTTTTCTGCATGGCAACTTCTACTCATCCTTTAAGGCTTCCCTCTCAAAGAGAAGATTTATGATTAAGAATTGTCCTTAGAGGGGCGACCGGGTGGCACAGTCGGTTAAGTGTCCAACTCTTGGTTTTGGCTCAGGTCATGATCTCCCAGTCGTGAGACCGAGCCCCAAGCCTGGCTCCATACTGAGCATGGAGTCTGCTTCAGATTCTTTTTCCCCTCTCCTTCGCCCTCCTCCATATTCCTCCCTGCACTCACTTGTGTGCTCTCTCTCTAAAATAAATAAAATCTTTAAAAAAAAAAGTCCTTAAAGCAAAAAAAACATTTTTCCAACAAGAAAAGGAAGAATGTTATAGAATCTGGGTATAACTGTAAATACTCTAGTGTTCAAAACACTCTAAGTGTTCAATCTGTTTTTTCTGCCTTGGGTTTTCATGAATTATTTTTTCAAAGGACTAGAGAGTTGATAAGAAGGAAGAAATGGAGGAAGGCTTATTTCCATCTATTTTGTTATCGTCTGCACATCTCTAAGATGTGTATTTATATGGATATGGTATTTTAACAAATTACATTTGTAAATAAACATTGTAAATGGAATATGTAGCATTCTTAAGTTTACACTTCTATGACTTTTTTACTTCTTTTCTGTGATGCTTGAGTTTTTTTCTTAAGATTTTTTTTACTTTAAATTTTCTATTGTTATGTTAATCACCATACATTACATCATTAGTTTTTGATGTAGTGTTCCATGATTCATTATTTGTGCATAACACCCAGTGCTCCAGGCAGAACGTGCCCTCTTTAATACCCATCACCAGGCTAACCCATCCCCCCACCCCCCTCCCCTCTAGAACCCTCAGTTTCTTTTTCAGAGTCCATCGTCTCTCATGGTTCGTCTCCCCCTCCGATTTATACCCCTTCATTCTTCCCCTCCTGCTATATCTTCTTCTTCTTTTCTTTTTTTTTTCTTAACATGTATTGCATTATTTGTTTCAGATCTGTGATTCAACAGTCTTGCACAATTCACAGCGCTCGCCATAGCACATGCCCTCCCCAATGTCTATCACCCAGCCACCCCATCCCTCCCACCCCCCACCACTTCAGCAACCCTCAGTTTGTTTCCTGAGATTAAGAATTCCTCATATCAGTGAGGTCATATGATACATGTCTTTCTCTGATTGACTTATTTCACTCGGCATAACACCCTCCAGTTCCATCCATGTCGTTGCAAATGGCAAGATCTCATTCCTTTTGATGGCTGCATAATATTCCATTGTGTATTTATACCATATCTTCTTTATCTGTTCATCTGTCGATGGACATCTTGGCTCTTTCCACAGTTTGGCTATTGTGGACATTGCTGCTTGAGTTTTGATTACATGAAATGGTAATGTGTGTGTGCATGTATTTATATGTATGTATGTAGATATGCATGTTCATGTGTGTGCATATGTGTGTAATTTTTTAAATTGAGGTATAATTGACATTTAACATTCTATTAGTTTCAGGTGTAAGACATAATGATTCAATATTTGTATACACTGTAAAATGATCACCACAGTAAGTCTAGTTAACATCTGTCATCACACATAGTTACAAAAAAATAGTTTTCTTGTGATGAGAACTTTTAAGATCTCCTCCCTGAGCAACTATGCCATATAGCAAATATGCCCCACGGGTTCATTAGCTATGGTCACCCTGCTGTACATTACATTCCCATGCCTTGTTTTCTAACTGGAAGTTTGTATCTTCTAACCACCTTCACCCATTTCTTCTCCTCTCGCAACCACACGTCTGTTCTCTGTATCTATGAGGGCTTTTTAGTTTTGCTTGTGTTTTAGATTCCACATACAAGTGAGGTCAAATGATATTTGTCTTTCTTGTATGTGGTTTTTAATGGATAACCCACATGATTAATTCTTCTCAGTGGCTTAACATTTTATTGCACAAACCTGAATCTACCCTGATCTATACATGAAACTATCACTTCATTGACTGGTTGAATTAAGAGCTAATAGACTCAGCAAAAAAAAAAAAAAAAAAAAGTGACACAAAAAATACAGCACTTTTCTTTACGAAAATGTATCCTTCTGTGAAGGTGAAGTCCAAAGCTAATATATAGTCTCAAGCAGGCTTCTTAAAGAATGAGGTTAAAAAAGAAAACAGCAGTCTACTCAGGATAATGAAAAAAGAAAGGATTAATAAAAAGGAGAGCTTAAACCTAGGAAAAGGTTATGTGGCTGAACTTGTGAAGCTGGTCTGTTATCATAAAATGGTCTATTTGTAATATGAATTTCTTTTGTTAAAAAAAATTCTATTGCTGGTTAAACTTTTAGGTTGACTTTGAGCCACAGGGAAGTGATGGAACATGGCTAAGAACCCGTCTGATTCTTCTGGGTGCTATTAGGCATTATAAGAAATTCTATGAAAAATGACCAAAAAGAGGTTACCCAATCATTGGAGTATGTGTAAGATGAAAGGTATCTCCATCTCACTGTTGCTCCTTTCTTTGAAGAGTTATGGTGAAGAATATTAAAGTTTCCTTCACTAGCCTCCTACCTAATAAGTTGCTTCCTAAGACCTAACCTTTTAAAATACAGAAATGTATCATGAGTAGTGAAACAAAGCTTATTCCAGGAGATACCAAGAGACTATCAAATCAGTATCTTTAATCATAAGATAACCAAAAACTCTTCTCTCAAAGAAGTGGTTTTGTATGTGAGAATAAAAAACTGAAAGAAGAATTTGATAGTATGTGGAACTAGATGGTTTCTCACACCCTACCCCAAATGAAAGGCATTATGCAGGTGGACAGCTGACCTCAGCTTGGGCATGGATGACTAAGTGTTTCCAAACACCTCATTCAACAGCATACAAATGGGCGTGGGGAAGGATTGAATTCCTGGGTCCCTGTTATCCACGGGGCCAAAATAATTGACAAACAACTGAACAACTGAACCTTTCAGTGATGCTCCTTCTTTGCAATGTGTCGTGTGGCGTTAGCACGTAACAGCTTCATGCTTGTGTCTGCCAATCAGCTGCAGGTACTTAAGAACAGACTCCCTTTTGTCCTGGGCAGGCTAAGGGAACATTCTGGAGAAGACAGCTAGAGGCACCAGCGTAGAGGAGAGTACCATATATTCTAGGAATATGAAAGCTAGAACTGCAAACTTCGATCAAAGAGCAAAGGATTTCCTTTCTGGTTTGCTATGGTTAATATCAGCCTGAGAAATAACTAGAAAGAGAAGATCGGTAGGTGAAAATCATGATATTCTAATGAACTTCTAGCCTCTTCCCTCGACAAATGGTTTAAACTTCGGCTTATATGCTCATGCTTTGTCCTTTTTGTGGAGGTAGAAAATTATTCATGCTCCTAATAATGTTTGTCACAGGGCTTTTCCTTCCTGTCAATTTAACCAACTGAGCCACCCAGGGGCCCTCCTTCCTGTCAATTTAAATAAGCTGATTCTGTCCTGAAAATTCTTATCATCACGTTTGCCATGTCGTTTTCTATTGCTGATCAGGTTTTTCGTTTGTTTAATGTGTTATATCCCACTAGGAAGAGAAAGCAGGAATGCTATGTAGTTAAGAGCTAGTAACTCACTTTCACCTTTCAGCATATATTTGTGAAGGAAGGAAGGAGGGTTAGGGAAGAGGGAAGAGAGAGAATGTACCTGCACACCTTCAGTGCAAGGCACAGAAGTTTCCATGTGTTTTTGTGGAGAGTTGAATGTCAGTGACTTTAAAACAGATATGAAATTGTATCTCAAAGGGGGATAAACAGTCTAAGTATTTTCTATTCCCCTTGATGCCGGCCAAACGCTTTGTCCAGACACATCTCCCTCATTTCTATCCCAGTTTACATTTTACAGGATGCTTCATGCGCATGATCTAGTTTGATCCTTAACAACCTTGTGAGGCAGGCAAAGCAAATGTGGGGCACCTCATTTTGCAGATAAGGGAACCAAAGCTCAGAGAGGGAACTGGCTTGTCTAAGTAGCCCGCAGAGGTTTCCAGCATGTGTTTTCGTTCCCTGTGCTATGTTCTTTCCACCACAAAGCACCCATTAATACCATTATATCCCTTCAGAGGATACAACATGAACAAGTTGTTATAACTGAGGCAAGTCTCCAACTGCCTTACTTCCTCTCACAAACAGGTATCAATGCAACCAGTTTTTGGTACCTATTAATGCAAGGAGTCCCAATCTTAACTCCATGTGATCCTGTGAATTTCTGCATTTATGTGAAGAATTAAAATCGTTATCCAGGTGATTTGAAAGGAAAGTTTTATCCAGAAAGAATGTCTATTCTCAGTAACTAAATGCTTGGAATATAACAGTGCAATAGCTTTCAAAGTCTTCTCATTTGACTTTTCATTTCTTCAGCAACAAAAGTTTATCGGCCATTCAGCCAAATGACAAGATCAGTTGTGACTTGTCCTTGGTTTAGTTTGCAGACGTGATGGAAATTAGCAAAATAATGGTGCTTTAGAAAGAGAATGATCACATGTGAGAGGTGAGAGGGGCTATGGAGACGATCTAATCCAAATCTCCAGGGGACTTGGCCAATCTCACACAGATCATTTGTTTGCAATTTCTGCATGTCCACTTCATTTGCAATGTGCAGACCTAAATCTCCTTGCTAGGGCTGAGGCATGTAGCCAGCTCATCCCTCATCCCTGGATGAGGCCAGTTGGTAGAGGTGACAGGCATTAAGAATCTAACTTGTGTGTAGTTAGGATAAAAGAGGCAAAGCCTAAATGCCATACTAAGTACAGGGTTTGCCGTACTAAAAAAATATCCATGTTTAGAAGTAGATCCTGTAGTTTAAAGCAAAATGTCACATTTATTATATTTATTTTGTTTTTTTAAGATTTTATTTATTTACTTGACAAAGAGAGACACAGTGAGAGAGAGGGAACACAAGCAGGGGGAGTGGGAGAGGGAGAAGCAGGCCTCCCGTTGAGCCAGGAGCCCAATGCGGGGCTCGATCCCAGGACCCTGGGTTCATGACCTGAGCCGAAGGCAGACGCTTAACGACTGAGCCACCCAGGCGCCCTGATATATTTATTTTGTTTTAAAACTCTACAATAAAACAATAAACTCCCATTTGGCTTATTGTCTTACACATCATCTTTGGTATATATTGAATAATTTATCTACAGCACTGTCTTTCTGGGAGAACTCCAAGCTTCAAAAGATACTTAAAATAAGCCATTTCTATAAACTGAGAGCAAATGGCTTTTGACAGATTAAATTTGAACATGAGACAGAAAATAATGCACTTCAGTACCCATGGCTTCTTTAACACGAATAGGGGGTTGCTAAGAGCTGGGGTGTTTGGTTTTTTTTTTTCTGTAATCATTCTTTTCCTTCAAGAATGTACTCCAGGGGCATCTGGGTGGCACAGTCATTAAGCGTCCGACTTTTAGTCTTGGCTCGGGTCATGATCTCAGGGTCATCACATTGAGCCCCGCATCAGGCTCTGTGCTTTGTTTGGAATTTGCCTGGGCCTCTTTCTCCTCTCTCCTCTCCCTTTGCCCCACTCCCTCTCTCTCCAATTCAGTAAATGAATCTTTGGGGGGGGGGGGGAATGGGGAAAAAATGTACTCCAAATCATGTTGTGCCTGTGCTGAATTTCCAGGTATAAAAGGTAACCATATGTGTTAAGTTGGGGTCAACTAGACTATGGACCGCATTAGTACTATACAGTGTTTCATTATTTCCCAAAATTAGCTACTGAAGTCAAATGACTTACAGTCTAGCTGTGATTTAGGGAGTCAAGGAAAACTGAAGGTCTACCCTGGACCATCCACTTTTGTTCTTTGTCCAAAAGGGTTGGAAGATAATAGGATGATTTCATTTGTATTTCTACTTCTCTCCTTGCTCTTTGAAGTGATAAGCATCAGGAGGATGCATCCAAAATGGGCAGGTGAACAGATAAGATATGGAAAATCTAGAGTATGGATTGTCAGAACAAGAATGATGGCAGAAAGCCCAGCACTTAAAATGCCCACTTAATATTATACACCTGTTATATGACAGTATGACCCTCTAGAAAGTACAGAGGGACCTGGTTACTCATGGTAAGAGCATAAGAACGGATGCGACCTGACCAGTGCTTCCTAAGAAATGTTGGGGCAGAATTTTGTCAGCGTCACCATGCCATTGGCCTCTGTGGGTGGAGATTCAAGGTGAACATTCCCAAATTGCCCTTAGTAAACCCTCTGAATCCATTATCCATGGATTTATCTAAACCTTCTGAGAGGATTTCTAACTTTAGCCTCCACAATCTTTTAGAATAGGATGAAGAGAACCTTTTTTCTACTGTGATTTCATTGATCCACACTTTTCAAGGAAATCCTGAAGTATACTCAGGTAAAAAGTACTTACCTTAGTTTTGTTCAAGAAAAATATATAAAATACTAATCGTAAAATACTGTTCTATAAGTTAAGGAACCATAAATCTTTATTCAATATCTGTAACACACTCTGAAATACGTCATACTGTGATTTTACTTAATAGAGATTTGAGGGGAGAGATGGAAGCTGGAAGAACAAGAACAAAAAAACAATGAAAGTTATAAAGGAGGCATATGAGGAGAAAGGGTCAGGAGAGTAACCCAGAAGAAGAGAAATTCACAAGAGTAAAGAGGAAAATGGAGGGAGAAAGAACAGGAGAAGACTGTCGTTTACAAGTCCTGATGTCAGTTAGAGGCAAACTAATTTTTTCATGATCTCAGGTTTACTGAGCTGTGGGGTCTCAAGCTGCTTAATCATTGTCCTTTGAAACGTTTACTGGATGCTAAATCTTTAAATTAAATAGTCACTGTCAGGGGGCGCCTGGGTGGCTCAGATGGTTGAACATCTGCCTTCGGCTCGGGTCATGATCCCGGGATCCTGGGATTGAGTCCCGCATCGGGTTCCCTGCTCAGCAGAGAGCCTGCTTCTCCCTCTCCCTCTGCCTCTGCCTCTGCCTCTCTCTCTCTTTCTCTGTCTCTCATGAATAAAGAAACAAAATCTTTAAAAAAAAAATAGTCACTGTCAGGATAATTTTCTCAGAGCTACATATAATAACTGAGACCAATGACAGCTCCCAAGATCATGGACAAAGGTCATTTGAAACCAAGGCAGACCTAATCTAAGTAAGAGAGGCTTCCTACTTCACCAAGAAGTATGTGTCCCACATGCACAGTCTTTACTAAGCAAAAAAGTGCTTCCTCCCATTGCTCTCAAACCTTAATCTTCATGCTCGGCCTTAAAAATCTCAGCCTTATAAAGAAATTCCTACTTGGGATGTCTGTATGGTGCATGGCTTCACAGATGTCCCACATACCTGTTCTTGGCCTTTGTCTTTCCAGACTGAAGTCCTGGTCATTTCAGCCTCTACTAATACGAGTGCCTTTCATTTATTTAGCAATATTTGTGTGTCATGTAATCGTCACAACAACCATGAAACAGCTATGACCATTGTCTTCTACAGATTTGTAAACTGAGACAATGAGAGGTTGAAAACCTGCCCAAGGTTACATAGGAAGCGATAAAGCCAGGTTCAGAGCTCAGACTGACTAAAATCCTGTCATCCCATCTTCTTACTTCTCACTGAGCTCTTCCTCTTTCCTGCCACTTCTGACATCATGCGTTTTCCTCCACCTAAAATGTTTGCTCTGCACCAAAATCATCGTATATGGTCAACAAGCTCTTTATGAAACCTTCCTTGACGGAACGCAGTTAGCTCTAATCTTCCTTTCCCACATGGTGTTGTCCAGAGGTCCCCATAGCCCAGGCTGAGGGCTAGCCTAATTTTGTTCTGCCGCCAGTGCTTCCCGTATAAATGGTATTTGTTGTACGAGAAGCACGGTTGTACCGAGTGCTATATTATCTCTCGTGTGTAGGTCTGCATATGTAGTTTTAGTTGCAGAATAAAACTCCTAGAAACCATGAATTCTGCCTAGCATATGTGGCATGTCAGGTGATTCACTTCAAGAAACACAAACCAGGTGGTTAAGAGAAAAAAATAACAAAACTAAGAGAAGGGAGATTGCTCCCCAAGGCGATTCCAAAAGGTGGTTACTCACACGAGAACAAAGGCAGGGGTGAGGGATGGATTTTTTTTTTTCCAAATTGTTTAGGCCCCCGGAATTTAAATGGGTACTACACTGGGCTTCTAAATGAGATGAACTCATAAAAAGTGAATGTGTTTGCATTAGTTAGGGCATTTTAGGCTGTAGAGTTACCTTCCTGGAATATCTTTGAGCAATTCACATTGTTGAAAGAACCGTGAATCCATGTGTCTCCCAGCTGCCTAAGCCACGAAGAGCATTTGCTAACTTGGACTTCCTTCTCTCTTCTAGATCTTGGCCATTGTGTCAATCCTGTTCATTGTACTCTCCACCATCGCTCTGTCTCTCAACACTCTACCAGAGCTGCAGGCAATGGATGAATTCGGACAACCCAACGACAACCCCCAATTAGCACATGTGGAGGCTGTGTGCATCGCTTGGTTTACCATGGAGTACCTTTTACGCTTCCTGTCCTCACCAAATAAGTGGAAGTTCTTTAAAGGCCCACTAAATGTCATTGATTTGCTGGCCATCTTGCCATATTATGTCACCATCTTCCTCACGGAGTCCAACAAGAGCGTGCTGCAGTTCCAGAACGTGAGGCGTGTGGTTCAGATCTTCCGGATCATGCGCATCCTCAGGATCCTGAAACTCGCCAGACATTCCACAGGCCTGCAGTCCCTGGGGTTCACCCTCAGACGGAGTTACAACGAATTGGGCTTACTGATCTTATTTCTGGCCATGGGGATAATGATATTTTCCAGCCTGGTATTTTTTGCTGAGAAGGATGAAGATGCCACCAAGTTCACCAGTATCCCAGCATCGTTCTGGTGGGCCACCATCACCATGACCACTGTGGGCTATGGTGACATTTACCCGAAGACATTATTAGGGAAAATCGTGGGAGGCCTCTGCTGCATTGCCGGGGTCCTGGTTATTGCCCTTCCCATCCCAATCATCGTGAATAATTTCTCTGAGTTTTACAAGGAGCAGAAACGCCAGGAGAAGGCAATTAAAAGGAGAGAGGCCCTTGAGCGGGCCAAGAGGAATGGAAGCATTGTTTCTATGAACTTAAAAGATGCCTTTGCCCGGAGCATGGAACTGATAGATGTGGCCGTGGAGAAGGCAGGAGAGTCAGCCAGTACCAAGGACTCGGCTGATGATAATCACCTGTCCCCGAGCCGGTGGAAGTGGGCCAGGAAAGCTCTGTCGGAAACAAGCTCCAACAAATCTTTCGAGAATAAGTACCAGGAGGTTAGCCAGAAAGACTCCCACGAGCAGCTGAACAACACTTCTTCCTCCAGCCCGCAGCACCTGAGCGCGCAGAAACTGGAGATGCTGTACAACGAGATCACCAAGACACAGCCTCCCGCTCAGCCGCACCCGGCCTGCCAGGAGCCACCGGAGAGGCCCTCGGTGTACGAGGAGGAGATAGAAATGGAAGAAGTGGTCTGCCCACAGGAGCAGCTGGCTGTGGCGCAGACCGAGGGCGTGGTGGACATGAAGAGCACGTCCAGCATAGACAGCTTCACCAGCTGCGCCACCGACTTCACGGAGACCGAGCGGTCGCCCCTGCCGCCGCTGTCCGCCTCCCACCTGCAGATGAAGTTCCCGCCTGACCCCACGGCAACTGAAGAGCGCCAAAGAGCCAGGGGGCCCCCGTTTCTAACACTAAGCAGAGAGAAGGGGCCCGGGGCTAGGGATGCCATCCTGGAATACGCTCCGGTCGACGGAACTGTGAGCCTCGATAACAGCGCTTACCAAAGTGGGCTCCACGGCCCTTTGCCGTCGGACGGTACCTCCGAGAGCCCTAAGAGTTCGCTGAAAGGCAGCAACCCCCTAAAATCCAGGTCGCTCAAAGTGAACTTTAAGGAAAACAGAGGCAGTGCCCCACAGACCCCGCCCAGCACAGCCAGGCCACTGCCGGTCACGACGGCGGACTTTTCCCTCGCCACCCCTCAGCTCATCAGCACCATCCTCCTCGAGGAAACCCCCTCCCAGGGAGACAGAGCCTTGCTGGGCGCCGAGGTTCCCGCACACTGTCAGGGACCTTCCAAAGGGCTGACGCCTAGGTTTCCCAAGCAGAAACTCTTTCCTTTCTCGACAAGAGAGAGGAGGAGCTTCACGGAAATAGACACTGGCGACGACGATGACTTCTTAGAGCTGCAGGGGCCCAGGCAGGACAAGCAGGCCGACTCCAGCCCAAACTGCTTTGCAGATAAGCCTAGTGATGGAAGAGACCCTTTGAGAGAGGAGGCCTGTGTGGGCTCTTCCTCCCCGCAGGACCCAAGTCACAACTGTAGGCAAGACATTTACCATGCTGTGGCGGAAGTAAAAAAGGACAATAGTCAAGAAGGGTGCAAGATGGAAAACCACTTGTTTGCCCCAGAAATTCATTCCAACCCAGGAGACACAGGTTATTGTCCCACACGTGAAACCAGCATGTGACTAGTTACAAAAGCAATAATAATAATAATAATAATAAAAACTTGTTTCTTTAAAATGCGGTAATAATGCCTGTGAACTAAAAACATGGGAAGCCCCCCCCACAAAAAAAGTGCATAAAATGTTATTTTTGCATGGCATGAACAGTTTAGTTTAAGTACTGTTTAAATAAAGAGTCAAGACTTCATTTTGTAACAAACAAAAATGACTGAGGAACAGTGAACAAATAAAGAGAGCTCTATTAGGAACCAGTATTCGGCAATGTCTGACATTTTTGATCCTTTCATTTCGAATTGTAGACAGATTTCCAACTTTTAATTTTTTTCTGTTACAATGAATTTTAGAATTTGCACATGAAAGGATGAAATGTCATTGCATGCATTCGGTAATTACGAGGACCAAGGTGCTTTGAGCTTGCAAAATGCGTACTTTGTAAATAATGGGACCCGGGATGCAAAATTGTCAAGAACGTATGGAAACAAGTTTCTGAGACACAGCTACTTCCTTCGCAGCTACTGCCTGGAGTTGCTGTACAGACTTCTTGTTGCAAAATTGCAACCTCTTCTTAAACCATCTCACATATCTTGCTTTGGGTTATAAAGCTCTTAAAAGTACATTTGTTTAAAGGAATACAGTATTTTTATTGTGATGTAGTTTATAGGGTGCATTTTTCTTTTGTGCTTCTGCTTAGTTGTGGCACTTGTGGTTTTCTTTATAAATCATGAAAATAGGCAAGATTTAATGACCAGATATCGGCAAATTTGGAATTGAAGCTTGAAATTTTGCCAATTATGTATCTAATTTTGCCACAGCCTAAAAGCCTGAAAATATGTCAAAGGTTGTATCATACAACTAAACTTTTTTTTAAGTGTCACTCCACATTTGGAAATTAGGTTTTTTGTTTTTTGGTTTTTTTTCCACTTGTATGTTGACCATCGAAAGATGACGATATTTTCCAGTTGAAGCCAACATAAACTTTTCTATCTAAAGAACTGAAGATAGAATGCAGATATGCCAAAACGGGAATTCCAAAAAGTGACTTGACAAACTAAAAGCAAAGCTATTTAAGTGAGACTGCCACACCTTGTATGGTTAGTTGGGTTCAGAAATGAGTTACCATAAAAAGAGCCCTAGGCTGGTAACGGGTTGCCCAATATTTCCCAGTGGGGGGAGGGGACACCACCGCTTCAGGAGCCCCACAGAGGCCAGTAGGCACCTGCCCCTAACTGCAGCAGCTAGAAACACCCCCTCACGTTTCCAACGTCCTCAAGCATCGTCAGGACTACCTTTGTTGAAAGCCACTCCAGCTTTTTCAACTGAAAACACTGAAATCAGAGGAGTTAAGACACGTTGGTGAAGTCTGTGCTAAGAGCCCAGGTCGGTCGAATCCATTTTGCTTCACAGGAAACGAAGGCTCTGGTTCCAGATCTGCAACTACTAGATGTGTCATTCTGGATAAGCGTTGAAAACCTCTTAGTCTCAGTTTTACCCCAATGAACCCAAGACAAAACTCTTTCTCAGCTCCCTTAAGACTTCAAATTAATACGATAGCTTGGTCTCTCAGGAATGTCCCAAGTTTTGCCTCAGCATAATGCATTTTGTACGTGTGTGTGTGTATTTGTGTGTGTGTGTGTGTGTGTGTGTGTGTGTAGTTCATGGAAAGAGTTGGGAAAATTCCAGACCAAATTTAAAGCACAACTTTTGTTTAAAGAAAAAACAAATTCTAAATTGTATTCTATTTTTAAAATTACGATAACACTGGCAGAAGACAACCCAAATGTTTAGAGTTTAAGGCTTTAGGAATGACATTTATTAACAGAATCTGGTCATTATATCTCAGATAAGAAAACAAGTTTTGATCTTAGTTGAAATCCAAGCATCCTTACTGCTAAAAACAATTTTAAATGTTTCTTTTTCACTGTGCTTAGAATTTCTTAATGGTTTTCATGTTTGTCTCAAGACATAACCTTTAAGGGTTTATGGTCATTAACCATTGATATTTACAGTACTCATACTTATTTCAGTGTCTAAAATGAAATGTTGATCTGTTTTTGTAAATCTAGAGTGTTCGAATTTTCTACATGTAGTTTTTCAAGTCAAACAGGTGTGTCTGCTGTTAGATGAATAGCAAATAAGTCATGAAAATCATTTTCTTGACATAGTCTAACAAAACAATTATTTTCTAATGTCTCTGTATTGTTGAATCTCAATTTTTTTTCATTTATCTGTCTGCACAGGTGGATTTGTCTTTTTGCCCTGATAGTTCACTAATGCCCACTTTCAGTGTCCATTAGGCTTTCTACTAAGAACCCGCTCCAGAATGCTTCATGTTAGAAATCTTACCTAGATAAGGAATCCTAGACATTCCACCCTGGAAGCATTTTCCCTAAAAACTTCTTTCCTTTAATATTTTTTAAGTTTCAGAGAATTTTCAAGAACATTTTATGGGAAACTTAACCTTCCATTCTTCTTAGCCCCTCTGAGCCAAAAGTCTTCAGCTAGGAGAAAAATAAAATGCTCCTCTAAAAAAAAAAAACTGACTTTGTTGTTTCACAGGGAGGCAGTTTGGGAACCGAAGGCTCCCAGAATGCACTTCTGCAGCACTTCCTAAACGTTTTCAATGAACTGCAGCTAACGCAGAGAATGAACATGTGTATGCCTAAAATGGTCTGCAGATATACCAAGCACAGAATTCTTTTGAAGTCTTATTTTTACATTAAAATTCATGTAAATGCTGCATTTTACTCCATATGTTTCAATATAAAAGAAATGATGTTTTATATTGCTTACCAACTAGTAAAATTGATACTCTTATGACTTCATATACCTCTTTTGAACCCCTTGGAAAATATATCCCCAGTTTAAGAAGCACTGCATGAATGACGGGGACGTAGACTGGTTCCTTCAGGCGCATTGGAGGTTTCTGCTACTGGGAAAGGGTACACATCAGGAGCTAGCTCAGTGACCAAGGACAAACGTCAGTGAGTAGAGACTATTTGAATGAAGTCAAAATAACACGATCTCAAGAATGGTTAATTTGATTCTTCTAGCTATCTTAATAGCCAGGGCAAATGGCCGTAAGATCATCTTAGCTCAAAGACTGAGGTCAATCATGAAAGTATGGAAATGGATACGTGGATAAATGTCTTGGGTTGGATCACAAATACAAGAGTGACATAATTAAGTGAGTCCCTGGAGTTGATCTAATTTGTCTCTAAATATTTCCACTAGAAATTTCTCCACTCTGGCAAAACCGCTTTGAGGCAAGCATTTAGATCAAGCATTGTCCTGGTGTGACTAGATCTGGTAACAAGGAGAGTATATGCCAAGTGTTTGTTCTCATTAGTTTCTTGTCAAAACAGTCTTACTCTCATGTAGACACAGGCTGGGGAAAGCCAACAACTCAACTATTTTCTCTTGGAATTTGAATAGGGGGAAAAAAAAGCCTTATGTATGTAAAGTAACTTATAGTTTCTTTTTTTTTTAAGATTTTATTCATTTATTTGACAGAGAGAGACACAGCGAGAGAGGGAACACAAGCAGGGGGAGTGGGAGAGGGAGAAGCAGGCTCCCTGCCCAGCAGGGAGCATGATGCGGAACTTGATCTCAGGACCTCGGGATCATGACCTGGGCCGAAGGCAGACGCTTAACGACTGAGCCACCCAGGCGCCCCTACTTATAGTTTCTTCTTGAAGTTAATCCTCACAGCAGCCTTCTGAATTAGGTATTGTTTATCAATAAAGGACCAGAGAGGTTATGCATTTTTTTCAAGTTGACACAGGTCACTGGCGAATAGCAGAACCTGGCTTCATCCATGTTGTCTGGCGTCAAGTCCGTCATTCCAACGTACCACAGTATGTTTCATTAAGTTTTTTTTTTTCCTATTAGTATCTGAAATTATGTAAAAAACAAAACAAAATAAAACCCTTGAGGTGCATTTATAGTCATGCAGTTTGCTTAAAACAACAGTGAATCATGCCCAATGGTAATGACTGAAGATAAATGACATTGACCATCTTTAGCATATGTTTGCCAATTTAGAACTCTGGTCATAAGATCCACACCCTTGGGTGAAAGAAAAGAATTTCATAGCTCATGATGTAACATGACATACATATTAGGCAGAGGGCTGAAGGAAGCCACTTGATTTTCTGAAACAAAAACAAGTAGAATTTTAGAACTACTTCTAGTCTAATTCCAAAATTTTGTCTAATTGAATTTAATTGTCATTTCACTGTTCATTCATTCAGCAAATACTAGGTGAGCACCTCTATGTTACTAAAAACTAGGTATACCCCTAAATACGAGGTGAGCACCTCTGTATTCCAGAGAAGGCACTGTGCTTGGTACAAGAGTACAACCCTTGGCCTCATGGAGCTTACTGCCCGGCCCATTTACAACCAGGCTGAGGATCATTTGGGTTACTGAAAAATGTCTCTTCTGAGTATGGAAAAAATCACTCAGTATCAAACCAGGGAAGCAGATGACAAGAACAAGTGAAATGCTTTTCCAGCAAACTGTTTTCCTAAGAAATAGATAGATGGCATAAACGGAAGTCTGATACATAATTATTTTTGAGTCACAATTTAGATTTACATGAGATAACAAATTGTTAACCTGACTGAGTGAGGTTATGGGTTGTCTTTCCTCTTGATCTGATAAATTGTAAAATAATTTTTTAATTAGGCATATTGCTTGTCAAAATTCCTAGTAATGGTCTATCACTAATAACTACATCAAGATTCAATACCAGTGAAAAGTCTATAACACATTTTATATTTTAATAGTTTGATGATGGTTATGTGGTTTAAACCATTTTTATGGCTTGTCTTACTTCCCATTGACTACAGGCAACATTTTAGCAATGTATCACTATTCTTTGTTTAGCCCCCTGAATTTCTAAATGGAGGATATTTAAAATTCTATTATATAGCTTGACTCAAGGGATTTATTCACCAGATCTATGTGACTTTGAAAATATATTATTTTCCACTGCTACTGTCCTCACCCAAACAGAACTAAGAAAAGAAAAATAAAGAAAAAGAAGACCCTACAAAAATCTAAGTAAAAAATGGAAATGCTCCAAGGCCCATCCCTAATAGGAAAGAGGAAAGGCCCCAACTCCAAAACCTTGGTTCTATATTATTGAAGCTCATGCTTACTGTAATGTAATGCTGTCCTGCAATATAATGCTATTGGTTTCAATAACCATTTCTTCTACTTGCCTTTTTAAAACAGCCTGAGGTAATTGCATAAGTCCTATTTACCATTACCATTAATGCATAATCTCTTCCTTCTTAAATCTCAAAGGGTTTTAATCTATAAAAATCCATATAAAGGGAGGTGGGGAAGATTCTCTTTAATAATAAGACAACAGAGGCCAGCAAAAGATACAAGTACAAAAAAGGAAGAAAGAAAGAAATATGTGAGTAAACTAAACATGTCTTTTAAGCAGAGAAAGTTATATTAGGTACGTGTATATGCTTTTATAAAATTTAGACTTACTATTGACATGAAATTCACAATTGAGACCATCATTCCAAGTTTAATCTCTTCTGAATAAATCATTTCTTATGATTTAACAGAGTAGCAGATTGCTGTGATAAAATATTTCATTCAACTAACATTGATTGTCTTCCATGGGCCAGAAATTAATTTATGCAGTTTATCCCCTCCATTTTACCGTCTAGAAGAGATTTCGTATTTAAAGAGATTATATTCCCAAGTGAAATCCAGTTCCACAGGGTGAGTGGGAAATAGTATGGCGATATGTTTGAGTTTGTAGTCTGAGAACTCCTGTAATCCATTTTTATGTTCCCTCAGACTCAAATTATTTATTTCATTCCCTACTCTAGGATCTGAATGACCACCACAAACACTTTCTACACATACATGTTTAAAATCATAGTAGCTGTCTGAGATCTAGTGACGGTGTATTTCAATGGAATACACCCTCTTCCAAAGGAAATATAATTCTAGCAAAAATGATATTGAAATTCATTGTTTTTCTACTCCCATAACTGTTCTGTTTGATTTTTTTTTTTTTAAATCTCAGCCTACATGCTGTGATAGAAGCTATCACAACCTGCTGGTCTCATGAAAATCTAATGAGCAAGTAGCTTCTCCCCCATCCACTATGGGCAGTAATGGCAAACAATATGGCCGAATGGTTTTTCTTTCAGTTATTTTTGTTTCATTTTAACCTAAAAAGGCTCTGAAATGGCATACCAAACAAAAAAAGTAGGCTTTCAAAAATCAAAGATTCAGGGAAACAGACACAGAATCGTGAAAACCGACCAGAGGTAGACACGCAGATTCAGAAAGGATGTTGCGGGCTGCCATCTGCTGTTTATTCTCCATGCTGAGTGCCTTCTAGTGGTCGGCCTGAGAGGAAGTGCAATTCTCTATTTGCCTGGAAAGGAAGCGGTAATGAGGACTTGAAAGAAAGTTTTCTACCATTTTACACCTTCCGTTACGCGTGCATGTAGCCAAAATCACAACTACGTCCTAGACGTTTCTGCAGTGATCATTTCTCAGTGTTATTTTTCTTATTCCAAAATACCTGATAAAATTGTTACTACTTTCTGCACGGCACTTTCAGAATATTTCTACCTGCTGCCTCCAAATCAAAACAGAATCACAGGTTTTGCTAAATATTTAGCGGTGCCCTAGTGTGGGCTCTGACTACATAGTAAATGCACTGTGACCTTTCCACTATGAGCGGGAAGCTACAGAGAACTCAAAAGAGTGATTTTTTTTTTTTTTTTAAGAATCATGAACCTGTGAAGATAAAGTCATTTGGTTGGTTAACTCCAAAACCTACAGTCTCCATTCTTCCTGAAGTTTACAAATAGAACCCGAAATGCCCCTGAATTGACCCTGGTGAAAAAATAGATGGTTTCTAAACTCCTAAGAGACATCTGTGGGTGCTGGCCAGAAATTCTATTACAGCCAGATTTCTGCCATCTTTAAACCAAGATACTTCTAATGTTCTTATTTGCAGCATATGGGTTAGGCTGATTTTTAAACCTGCAATACTCACATCATAATGTTTACTTGAAATTAGAATTTTTGTAAAGGAAACAGATACATAGAAAGTAATATGTACTAATGTTACTCAAATTACTTCTATAAAAAATGCTATAGCCAAAATTAATATATATATGTGTGTGTGTGTGTGTATATATATATATATATATATATATATATATATATATGGCATGAAAATCTCACTAAAGAATTGGCAAAATTTTCCTATTTAGTTCAAAGCCAAAGAAAGAAAAGGAAAAAAAAGAAAAGAAAAGAAAAACCTGCAATTTACAAAACACGGGTTTGTCATACAATAGCCAAGTTTTAAATTTATGTAATTTTAAAGAGGTATATTAAACCATTAGAAATTCAACAGTGGATGTATAAAAAAGGTTTATTAAGCAAATATAAGGTACCATTAGCACACTGAAGCGTTTTTAATAATCCTTCATTTGACAGCTTAATGACTATGTCTTGCTCTTAGCACCTTGTTTTCAACCCGAAAGCTTTTCTATTTTATACAATTGCTTGTGTGTTTCTTTGTTTCTTTGCTTTCTTTGAAGAAGTGAGGGTAAGTGGGAAAACATGTTCAAAGGGGAAGTTATTGGACAACTTATGAACATTATTTAACTGTGCCCGGGGTACAACGGGAACCATTTGTGGGAGGGACTTGACCTCACTCCCTTATACCTTCTTCTCAAGTCTCACCATCCTGGTTTGGAAACAGATTCTTTTGATCAAACTCAGATCCTGCTCATCCAGATTTTTTATTCCTCTCCTGTCTGCAGTGCCCACCAGCAATCCTCCCCTAGGGTCTGCCTGACTATAGTACTTCTGGTCTCAAGTCAAGGGCATGACCAATTGAGCCATTAGCAATAGCAACTTGAAGCCCAAAGCTAAGAATACCAGGAAGCTGTCCAGACGGTCAGAGAAGCCTGAGGACAAAGGAACTCTCAACACAGTGTAACAGTACGGTTTGACCATCAAAGCAATGACACTGTATTTTTCTCCCCCTGTTAACAAAAAAAATAATTTTTTAAAGCCTCTATTAAGTTCTTGAACTTCAAAGGTAAATAGCTAGGTTGATGAGAAAGGTGGTGTCTCCTCACTGATTTGTCACCAGATATCATCCTAAATGCACTTTCCACTAAATTTCTGTGGGCAACCGATTAGTGTGTCTGTTTTCAGGGCAGTACCCAAAAGGGAAAATACCAATATTACCCTTTTCACTTTCAATGGTAGCAAACATTTCAATCGGGGAAAATTGATATAACTCTGTAGTTTTTATAAGGTTCTTGGCCAAAACCTATGTTATAGCAATTTAAATAGAACTTCAGCAAAAGGTATTTGGGATGAAGAAAAGTCCATCTCGAAATATTGTACTTTGCTGTACATACAATTAGAAATCATTTGAAAATGGATTAGGATTTCTTTTTAAGTTCTTTGTATAAAAATATCTTTAGGTGATCGTTTGAAATTAATATTTCTCATTTGACTGTGAGTTTCTTTAAAAGGACTATGATAAATTAAAAAACCAGATGGTATATAGTAAAGCACCATGCACAATACCTGACAGGAGGTATTCGTTTTCTTTTTTGAAAATATTCCAGAAGAAACCATTCAATGCACATTTGTGTGCTAATTACTTAGTCTTCTAAGATTTTTCTGTGGCTTTCTAAACACTCAAAACCTTAAATGTGTGTGAGTATAAATGTAGATTTTCACTTACTGCTATTTTAAAATAGAGAATATTTTATTTGCTAAATTCCATATATATGCATTCTATTTGTTTACATATATATGTATCTCCACCTCGTGTGGACAAATAACGTGCTATGACAACTTAGGTAATGTGATTTCTTTTTTTACCTAACAGCCTTACATTTTTAATGTTTAATAGAAAAATGTCAAGTTCTTCTAAAGAAAAATCAGCTTCCTACAGTTATAAGACTTTAGCTTTATTATCTATTTGAAGATTCTTTTACACTCTCCTTATTAGCAAAAAATTAAACATACTTAGGCATGTGACTGCAACACACTCTTCCATCTTTATTCTTTCAATATTTGTGAACCTAAGGAGATATATATTTATATACGAAGTAATTCATAACCAAATTTGGTTCCAGATTTGCCACAATTGACAATTTGCCAGAATAAACTATAAAATGAGAATAAAAGCTTTCGATTTAAAAAGAATTCTTTATTAAATGTGTTTTTATATTCTAAAGTGTGGATTATCATTAGGCTTCACCAGAGACTTTTTGTTTTGCCTTTTTGTCAATATTAAAATCTTATGGACCAAGAAAAGTAACAGGAAGAAATTCATTTTCTATTTCAATTTAAAAATGCCACATCAGAAAAAAATTAGATGGAACCCTTATTTCCCACAAGGAGCTTCAGAGTTGAGTCATGACCAGGGACTACATATGATGCAGCACACTGCAGAGTCTTTACACGAAGTACAACTACTCCGACCAAATCATGGGGAACCCGGGGAGGGGGGCAACTAACTCCAGTATTAGAGACAGACTGACTTTGGGAAGATCTTCCATTGAATCTGCAAAGGAGTTTCCAAGATACACTAAAATTTCACCTTCAGAGTATCCAGTATCCATCACTGGTAAACTGAAAATAATATTTTGATTTTGATGGGGGGTTTTGTTTTGTTCCGTTTTGACTAGGAATTTTATGAAAGCTTTAGTATAACATATTACTTAGTTTGGGGTTTCAATCAGTTGTCTGATGCTTAGAAAAGTAATTCATGATCTAAAGCATAATTGCACGGCAGTTTAGATCTTACTATTTAGTTATAGCCTAACGAATACTGTGCTTCTACCTGTTTTCTCAAAAAAATAAAGCTCCTAGCTTATTAAATAGCATTCAGATAAAGCATTAAACCATCCAACCAGTTCACTAAATGTAGTTATTACCTGTCTCTACATAGCTTATATAAAAGCTCAATGTTGACTATCCGTGTATGCTGCATTTAAAAGCTGCTGAGTGGCTGTCTCATCTTATTATGTCGACACACTATGTGACAGTGTCATGTACATAGGCCACAGTACAAACGTGACTATAAACTGCTTACTCAACATCTAGCCCAAAAAAGGACTGAGGCAGCGTACTCATGCCTTTAAAGTGGCTCACTGAATCATTTCCATCTGTGTGTTCTTTACCATAAATACCGAGGTAGTATTTTCTAACTGTCTTTTCAGGCTTGTAATACAAATCTCTATACCATAGCTATGTAGTCTAAAATATGTCGAATAATTCCATTTAAAAAGTATTGCCTACTAACAAACTAAAGAGAAATAGCTACCGGTTTTCCTATTTAGTTGCTTAAATCATTTGCCATTGCCAACGTAGACCTGCCTTAAATGGTTTCTTTCACCACTGTTATGTGTGAAATAAAAAGAAGATATTGTGGTGAACTCTTACCTGTTAGCTGTTTTCACCAGTATAAGAATATACATTCCTCAGGAGTGATGCATCTAGTGATGTCCAGTAGTCAAGAGGATACCTTATTTTCACTTTGGTCTCCAAAAACTAAAGTTGGGAATCTACAAAATGAACATGTATAGATGTTCAAAGACCAGCATCTTGGGGGGTGGGGATGAGGAGGAAGGAGGAAGAAGCGAAGGGGAAGGGGAAGGAAGAAAAAAAAAAAAAGAAAGAAAAGCTAATATAGAAAGGCACATCTCCAAATGAGTTGAGTAGGGGGAAACGAAAGTTCATCGTGTGTATTTTTTGAAAAGCTGATTGGCTTTTGGGGAAGGCTGTATGTGTTTGTATATGTGAGCATGCGAACATGAGTATGTTTAGGGTCAGGAGGGGGAGCCTGAATCATCCACTGCTTTTTTGGTTAAATAGAGTCATATATTATTAAAAACAAACACGTCTAATTCCCAGACTCATTAATTCAATGTTTAATGTTAGAATTATAATCTTATTGTTAAACTCAGGACAACTCTGTGAAAAGTCACAAAGTAATTGTATGAAACATTATGGCAAAACTACAAAGCTATCAGTAATTAATGCACATAAAAAGCCTTGCTGGGAATAATCGTGGGTGATTTCCCTATAAAACAGGTTGACGTGCAACCTATTCTTTTTTTTCCCTCAAGTTGTAGGGATTTTAGTAGTTTCTATTAAATCCCTAACATCTCCCAGATTAAAAACACTCAAAACTATTTTTAAAACCTAAGGAATATAGAGTATCAGACATTACAAGTTAAATGAATAGTTCCTACAATTGCTGTATACATTAAGTAATACAATTTCATATTTCTAAGTTACACATGGTACTAGATTTATGGGCACAGTCGCATCCACTTTTATTCACTTCAGTGTTTCCGAGGGTTTTCATACTACTCTATGAATGCTCTGAATGCTGCAGAGGAAAAGAAGCACAATCAGTATTTTATGTTTTAAGATTTCTCAGTTGGGTTATCCTTTCCTGTCCATACACGTAATAGCGTTAGCATTTCATCTTATATTGTGTTGAAATACTTTCAATACAAACTCTCAATGAAAGCTAAAGCTTCTGCAGAAGTGGTAAGTGTCATCTTACACCATTCATCTGCCTCCACGTGCTTTCTTTCATTATATTTGCAAACGAGGTGTTCTGATTTCAGTTTCGTGAAGAGGGTACGATTTAGCGTACTCGTGTTTGTTCAGCTGTCCAGCCTGCACCATTAATACAATGCCTTCCTCTCCCATTTAATGGTGTTTGTATCTGTGTCCCCATATCTGCTGCATTTTAACTCCATAAAAAGAAAATGTGATTTTGTATGAGTAGTTTTGCTGATCAACTCAATATTTCTGCACCAATCAGCATACTTAGATGCATGTAGTAGTCTGTACAATTGTTCAACATCAAAATACTTGTTTCCTTTATGTCAAAATGTCTATAAAATTGCTGGCATTGTTCTCCATTTCAGTCTGGTAGAATAAGATAGAAAATAAATGCGTAAATGAATCATCTGTGTCATTTCAGTTCTCTGCATGAAGTCACTTACATTAAGCATGGCACACATGCCTGCCCCACCCAACAATCCATGGTTTCTCGAAACCTCATTACTGACTGTGGAGGCATGTAGCTCTTGGAGGAAGTGTAGGATAAAACTGCTAAGTCTGGAAAAAAAAAAAATAAAAGTTGGATCCATTGCCATCAAAAGTACTCTCCTTTTCAAACGAATCCTTTCAGACTGCCTACCGATGTATGTGACACGGTTTACATCTGTTATTCAATGCAAAGCACCTTGCTGAAACTCTGGGGTAAAATCATCAAAGAGTTTCAAGATAGTCTCCTACTGCCATTCCTGAAACCAATTCCGGACAGTCCTTGTCGGGTACATGAAGTCTTAACTCCTGACCCCAGGGCCCACTTCACCAGTATGTGACCCATGCGGTTGCTAAGAAGCACGGACACCCTGAAGAGCCCACACTTAATTTAATGCCCTGCTTCTGCCATCTTGATATTCTTACTGATTTTTGAGCAAGGCACTCTGTCTTTTCGTGTTGTACTGGGTCCCACAAAATAGATACCCAGTCTTGCCTGACCAGTGAGGCAAATGATAAGACTACCAATTGAGTCAGGCCCTCCAAGGCAAGAGATTAACAGGTAGTGAGGAGAGAGGCTTATTTCGTTAATAGACTCATATAGCACTTACCATGTGCCGAGTCCTATAAGTACGTCTGCTTATTTCATCCTAATAATAATAGCATCCTCATTTTACAGAAGAGGAAACTGAGGCACAGAGAGGTTAAGTAGCTCACCCAAGGTCACACAGCTAATAAACTCAGAAACTCAACTCAGGCATTTGGCAGAGTTTGGACACCTGACCATGTAGGCTAATGCTGGCTTCTTGCTTTGCTATGCTGTCTTCCCATCAAAGAAAATTTCCTTATTTTGTCTGTTAATAGAGTACTGGGGATATGCATTATGGTCTCTACCTTAAAGACCTTTGCTGAATAGTCTAAAAGTTTCAAGGATGATACCTTCTTTGAAATTCCAATTCTCCACAGCAACGTTTTTCTGCTCTTAATGCCAAGGACACTTGTCTGAATTAAATTAATGAGATGACTATAAATACAGAGGAAGGTATTGCCAGTGTGTTTGTGGCCCAACACAGATGTGACTACGGAGTGCCCAGACTCTCTCTGTCCAACTTCGGCACTGCTGACAGAGGGGAAAGAAGTGACCAGGAGAATCGGCTGACCTTGGACCTGATGCTTTCCTCCATTCACTCCCTCTGCCTCCTCAGCCGAGATAGCACCACACATCTTCCTAAAAGCAAGAGGGCCCCATCTGACTGTCATTTCACTTAAAAGAAGACGAAGCACACATAAAAGATGCACTTTTATGGACATAAAAGGTTAGGGCTGGTGATGTAGAGAAAGTCAGTGTGGATTCTAAGAATTAGACAAAGAGCAATGTGCTCACTGCTCATCAGTCTGCAAGAGTCCTTCTGCTCTGGGCTAATGCTCAAGGTCAAAGCCATTGATGAGGACAGAGGGATCCCCAAAAGCCTGCTGTACCCACACTCTCCAGGCTTAACTGTATCACCTAAGAGCAGCCAGTTCAGTCAAAATGTCCATAGGATTCTCTGGTCATTCCAGAGGGTCAGCAGGCCCCAGGACAAGGGCAGTCTAGCCACAAAAAGGAAATATAAAAGCTTCTCCATTCTATCCACCACAGTCCACTTCCAGAATCCTCCTTTTCTGGAAATTCAAGAGACACAGACTAAGAGAGAAGATAACAGGGAGCAGTCAGGGGAAGAGTCACATTCCCGCGATTCCATCTAACCTGAGAGAAATGGAATAAAAGCAGCACTCTGCTC
Organism: Zalophus californianus; assembly: GCF_009762305.2. Lineage (NCBI taxonomy): Eukaryota > Metazoa > Chordata > Mammalia > Carnivora > Otariidae > Zalophus > Zalophus californianus. Next base: position 131,830,659 of record NC_045598.1, read on the forward strand.
CTGCCTCTGTTGACCTAGGTGAATACAAATTTCTTGCATCTTTGATGTGGTCCCTTCTTTCTGCTCCAGTCCACCCTATTCACCCTCCACCCTCAGCCCTAGAAACACAAACCCTACAGGGCACAGTTTGGAGGTGGAGGGGAATAGCAGCATGACATCTCCTCTAAGAGAACTAAAAAGGATTCCCTTGTTCCCTTTCCACCTTTCCTCGTCTCCAGCCTCATGTAAGCAGACGGCTTTAACAGCGTGACTCAGGTGGCTGTGGAAGAGCTCCTCTCAGCTAAAGATGCTAAAGTCTCCCAGCAAGAACTTTATAGCTAGATTTGCAAAGTGATCAGCAACTCTGATCGGGACAAAATTTTGCGCGGAAGCCTCTGATTCCATTAGCTGAAACACTGTGACACCTCGCATGACTTTGAACTTTATTGGTCCTTATGTGCGTACAAAGCCAGCGTGGTGTCAGGAAGCATCAGCACAGAGCGGGAAATACCAGAACTCCTCACAGTGCTCAAGGTTGTAATGAGACCCAGGGTTTAATTCTGGCCTCTCTAACTCACAAATAACCTGGATGAACTTGAAGCACCCTCAGAGGAGAGTCACAAGGACCTCCTTGCCCAAATAAAAGAAAATGGAAAAGAGAAGGCTGACCTGAGCAACAGCAATATGTTCAAGGGCAAATTTGTAAAACCATACTGGAAGATAGGAATACCACTTGGATGATAACATATTGTTGAGTGATTTTTCTAACAGTCAACACTTATGTGTTCAATTCGTATCATGTCTTTCTATGCTGGGCACTGTGCTAAGTCCTACAGACCCAAAGCTAGTAAGTTAGAGTCCCTGCCCCCAGAGAGCCTGCCATCATCATCATGGGGATGGCCAACAGCTGGCGCATAGTGTGGCCGTTCCTTCCATGCCCCCTGCCTTCCCCCATGTCAACTATGAATCACGCATTCCTTCCCCTGAGCCAGGATGCAGCCTCGGGATACAACACCCAAATCAACCATCACCAGGCGGTCAGAGCTGCTTATCCCCAAATTACTTGGTGTTCCTTTATCACCAGGCAAAGACCCTGATCTCTCCATCTACAATGAGAATCATGATAATTATTATTATGGCACTTGTAGACCCTATTATGTTCCAGACACTGTTCTAAGCACTTTATGCCCAATCTCGTCTCTCTGAAATGGTTGGTTAACAGAAATTTTATGTGGTCGTCACTGAAGACTCATTTAAAGGAAATGGGATAAACTCCAGTATGAGGAAATTAGATGTCCTTCAGACAAATTTTCCACAAGTGATGGATGTTTCACATTAGCAATAACGAGAAAGCTGGTGAGTCTTCTTTCCAGGATGTCTTCAGAATTAGGATAGATTCTCACCCAGCTGTAATGAGAAGTGCAATCCTGTCTGAATGAAGAAGGACAAACCAGATGACCTTTCAGTGTTCTTTTCATTTCCGAGATTCTACAATTTGTGGTGTTCCAGAATCAAATTTATTTTTTACTCAAGTCTGTGGTAAATTGTATTCGTTAAATTGTCTCCACATCCAGTTAGCACAAATGACTGATTAGTAAAGGGGGAGGGCAAGCAATTTGCAAAAACATATTTTTAAACTTCTGTTAATCACATATCTACGTTTTATGCTGAAGCACAAATCCTGTTTAGAGAATTACTCTCAAAAACATCTCAAAGGACACACTGGACATGATGCAAAGGTAAAGGCCTAGGGACCCAAGCAAATGAATCACAGTAACATGTGTGAATAAATTAATTTGTGCTAAAATGCCTTAAAGATGGATGTAATTTCATAACCATGTATTCCTTGTAGAAACAAACTGATTCTGCAATCTTGGTGATTTAAAAAAGAAAATCAAGGAATAACATTAGACAACATTTTTCGATTTTAAGAATTCAAATTTTTTGTTAGCTGTAATACAGAACACCATAATTTGTTGCATCTGAATTTTAGCAAGAAATTGCTTTGTTTCATGGTAGAAGTCATTTCCCAAGAAGCTAGGGCTTTAAATAAGAAAATCCCATTCTATTTCTCACCTTTAAATAACGACATCCCAACATTTATGAGCTATTCTATTTCTCACCTTCAAATAACGACATCCCAACATTTATGAGCTATTACATAGAGCCATCTGACTTTATCAGTTCTCAAGCCTTTGTCTACAATGTGAAGTCCTACCTATTAGGCTCTTGGTTCCCATCCCCACCCCCAATCAGAGTAAGGTTGACATAGATCTTCCCAAATAAATTAAAATTCCAATTTCCACTGAATAACTTAGGGAAAAAACAAAGCACATGCCAGCTAAATGGAGAGAAGAAAAGGGACACAGGAGAAAGGAGAAGCTGGGAAAGCAATTTACAGACTTCCAGATCACTATCAAATCAAGAAATACAGGACAAGAAAACATATGAAATCTTTCTCTTTGTTGATAGAATTGCAAGTTTTTATGTCTTCCTTTTTTCCTTCTGCACAGCATTTTAGAAAAAATTGTAAAGGAAGAGAAAGTCTAGCATATCATGAGTACTGAGTATTGCAGCCCTTTAGAGACTTTACTCAGCCCTCAGCCAAATGCCAACCACATCAAAATGAATGCTTACGCTTCAAGGGCACAGACCCTTCTTGGGGCTAGTGGGTGTGTGAGGGGGAGGAGGGGCAGGGGGAGAGAGAATATTAAGCAGGCTCCACACGCAGCAGCAAGCCTGGGAAGCCCAACAGGCCTGACGGTGCAGAATCTCATGATCCTGATTCCATGACCTGAGCCAAAGCCAAGAGTGGACACGCAACCCACTGAGCCACCCAGGTGCCCTGAAAGGGCTGAAGTCTTAAATGAGTCATACCAAACTGGGCTCCTTCCACCCTGCAAGGTCTTGTGGGAAAAAACATAAAAGAAATAGAAGCCCGGAGGGAGCCTACAGCCTAGTAGGGACACATCCTGTAAATTATCATCTATTAAAAAAAGGCAAAATAAAAGAAATACTCGGGCAATGTGCAAGCAGAGTGCCGTGGTGCTGCTGGGGATGTGGAAATGAGATACGGAGATCTCCAAGAGTTTCTGCAGCAAGATATGTGCTAACAGGTTTTTGAGAAGCCAAGAAAGGAAAAGAAAGACCCCAGTTTGAGGGATACCATGCATAAGGAGATGAACATGTCCAGTTTGTTCCAGATACAGCACATACCTCACAGAATGCACGAAGGTGTAGAGTGGCTTGGGGCTATAGCGATAGAACCTTGAAAGTCATGTCACCTCTACTCAACAGAGAGTGAAAATTTCTTCAAGAGGGAGTGGCATGATCTGTTGCAAAGCACATAAGGCATTCAAGCAAAGGGGGCCGGGGACTTGAGAGGGGAAAAGGGACTGAGCACTTGTTATCCAGTAAGGAATAACCTACTCGCTTCACGTGCCTAATCCTAGGTTAATTATCACAAGAACCATATGAGTGGGGGAAGGGCTCCAGCTACCCCCACTTCATAGAATGGAAATTAGGGCTTAGAAACTGAGTTTTGGCAGCAGGAATACTCTTTCAATGACTGAGATAAGAGGGGGATGGGCAAAATGGGTGAAGGCACAGCATAGGAAATACAGTCAGTGGTCTTGTGATAGCGCTGTATGGTGACAGATGGTTGGGCTACACAGGGCATAACCTATAGAGTTGTTGAATCACTATGCTGTACACCTAAAACTAATGTTAACACTGTGTGCCAGCTATACCTCAATAAAAATAAATAAATAAAAATAAAAGATACTATAGCCGCCCCCCCCCCCGGCTAAAGAATTTAGATGAGTAATGAGAGTCTGAACTAGGACCCAACAAGACCCAAAAGGAACAAAAAGAATGAATGGTATTTTATATGCATTGCACTGGCCACTGTTGTTTCCATTTGGAGACTTTGTATTAAAAGTGACAAAAAAAGAAAGAAAGCTCATATTAGCTTAAATGATAAAAGGAACCTGTTGGCTCAGAATGTGACAACTCCAGTGCCGGTAATAACTTCAAATGTGGCCTGTTGAGAGTCTCAAGCCCTGAGAACAAGGACCCAAATGCCCACCATCCCCCTGCTCTGCCACTGCTGGGGTCAGCTTCATCTACTGTCACCTAGTGGGACTCTGGCAGCTCTAGGCTCTCCATGACTGGACAGCTGCTTCAGTTTCAAGCTTCATACCCTTGTGCAACTTTGTGACTCTCTTTAAAAAAATATGAAAAACAAAATTACATGCAAAGGAAAACATATTTTAGAATGCGGAAGGAAATCACAACAAAGTACAAATGTTAAAAGCTGACAAACACCAGGACATTAAAATTAGCATCATACTTTATTATTAGTTAACTGCCTTATACATCCCTAGCTTATCTCCTTTCTATACTTTAGGCTATACATTCTTTAAACACCTCTTCATATGATGATTTTGTAATTCTTTTCTTTTTTTTAAAGGTTTTCTCTTTTTTTAAGATTTTTATTTATTTGAGAGAGAGAGAGCAATAGAGAGAGAGAACACGAGCAGGGTGAGGGGCAGAGGGAGAAGCAGACTCCCCACTGAGCAGGGAGCCCGATGCGGGGCTTGATCCCAGGACTCCAGGATCATGACCTGAACCAAAGGCAGATGCTTAACCAACTGAGCCACCCAGGCGCCCCTGTAATTATTTTCTATGGAGACTACAGAAATTAACTCAGCTTTTCTTAGGATTGATTTAAAAATTATTGTTATTATTATTTCCAGTTTAGAAAAGATTTTTTTCCCTGTAAGTTGTTTTTGGAAATGCCACTTCCAGAGCCTGCATGGTTTTTTGCCCATGTACCACTTTCCATTCCTCAGAAAGGGCAGTCCTTTGACTCTGCTAGTTATGGTCTCCGTTGGCCAATACTGAAGCAGGTGGTCCTGGTTTACTGCCCCCCTCCCCCTGCCTCTGGTTCCCATATACACACCTGAGCAAGGAATGGAGGAGCTTCCTATTCAGCAACTTCTCCTTGGTGTCAAAGATAGGGTCTGGATGGGCAGTGACCTCTAGGACCAGAGGGAATGTGGTTACCACTAGCCCCAGGACTGCCATTAGGACTGTAGTAGTGTCATGAAACACACCTCAAAATCTCAGTGACTAAAATTACAAATTTTTTTTTTTTTTTTAACTCATTGTCCACAGAAGAACTGAGGTGGCTCTGACTCAAGCAGCAGTTCTAGATTAAGACTGTTTCCACATCTACCTCATTCTGGGGCGAGTGGCTACTTATTATTCTCAGGGTAGATGGCAGCCACACTCACCAAGAATTTAGCCTCTTCAACTTGGGAGTTGAAGGGGATGAGAAATGCTGGCTGCCTACTCCTCCCAGTGAGATATGGTAAGCCTTGACCGGGAGCTGAGGGGAGAGAGTCCTGTCTTCTTGGCTACACCGGACTGGTGTGGAGCTTCCATCAAGCTGAACAGGGAAGGGAGGAAAGGAAAGCACCTGTAACAGCTCAGTCACCACAGATTGTCCTTGTTCTTACCAAGTTTCAGTAGATTTTCTTGAATAAGTGTCTCTTCATTGATTGTATGGGCAATCTCCAGAAACTTTAAATGGTTATTTAAAAATATTTTCCACCAGCTTTGCTTGAGTGACTCTGAGGAGCTGCTTCTACTGTCATCCTGGAAGTGGCAGATTCCCAAGAGTTCTTTTACATCTTGAACAATCACAGTTTCATTTAGGCTGGTGATACATATGGCAGAAGAGCTCTCTCAAGATTTTGTTGTTGTTTAAAAAAAAAGTGTAGTTGATTCCAGTCAGCTTTAAGAATTTTCTTGGAAACCTGCATCTCTCCCTAATTTCAGAGACTTTGGTCATGTCAGGTTTTCATAAGACCATGCCCTTCATCTCCTTGCTGAGGCCATGATGAAAGGATCTTGCAGAAGTCTTAACAAAAGACATGATGGCAACATCTCTGATTTGGTTATTGCCCTGAGATGGAGTTTTGTAAGCCTTTCTAACTCAAAAGATTTCTCAATTTTATCTTTTATGGCTTAGAGATTTTTTTAAAAGTTCCATTCTTTGAGCTTACTTATTTGAGAATTTCTGGTTCCTCTACAGTCCCTCTCAATTCTGCTTGCCAACTAGCTAGATCATTTCTGAGCTCATCTCTTTTTTGTGGCACCTTATTAAATATAACTATTACAACCAGTTCTTGGCCTCAACATTCCACCTTGAAACCTTGTCCAATGCCAGGAGTTCATTAGGTACATTTTCCTTCCATGTCATCATAGACAACAGTTTTATCAAATGTTTCTCCACTACATTACATGTGTTATGACTTTTTCTAACCTCTTCTTTGCTGTTCACTGCCTGGCACAAAGCCAATGCCACATGCACTTAAGGCAGCACCCTACTACTGATACCAACTGTCCCACTCTGCATAAGGTTAAGAAAACTGAGTTGCTATAAGGTGTTACAGAAATCAAGCAATTTAATATAGAAATTAGGGCAGTGTATAGGGAGAGCTAGGGAAACAAAGGGCAGGAAGGCTGCAACCTGAATCCCAAGCAAATAGCTCACAAATCTCACCAGCAAACTACTACAACTCTTGAGTTTCTCTGAGGAAGCTTCCACCAACTCTCTCAGTCTGCAGCAATGAAATATGTACTCCCTTAGAGGTATGAGAAGCTGCAGTGCCCAGCCTCAAAGCTCTCCCAAGAATGATGGCCTCTCCTTACCACCACCTTCCAAGTCTTGTGCAAATTCCACCTGCTGGCAAATTCAAACCCGGAATCCTGCAGGAAAGAAGATTCTGGGAAGTGTAGTTCTTGGCAGAGGAGACCTGAGAAGAGGGTGGTAGTGATAGTGTAGGGGGAAAAAAGTTATCCCTGGTGAGAGCTCTCTTTCTGGTTTAGGATCCAGTCAGCCCTATTTTTCTCTTATCTAAACCATGGTTTCTCAACCATTGACATTTTCAATGAGTTATTCTTTGTTTTGGAGAGGTCCTATGCTTATTAGAATGTTTAGTAGCGTCCCTAGCCTCAACCACTAGATGCCAGTAACACTCCCCAGTGGTAACAATATAAAAGGTTGCCAGATGGTTGAGAACCACTTATCTAGGCTAAGGACCATTAAGAAGTGAGATTCAGAATGTTGACATGAGTTGTCATACCTTGAATCTCTTCCTTTGGTAAAGATTAAATAATGTTCTTCTTTATGAAGAAATGGAGATCAGGAGGTACACATGTTATTAAATTTCTGTTTGTTTTTTATTTTGTTAGTCTGTCTTTTATTACAGCCATCTAGAACCTAGATGGGTAGAGGGAAAATTATTTTTCCTCTCCTACACTACATTAATCAAAAAGATTATGTTTCTGGTTAGTTGAGAATTAACTATGCCATTATTCTTGGGTATTTCTAACTATTTTATTCATTTTACTAAGCAATCTTTGCATGTAATCTTCCTTTTGCCTAAAATCTTTCTTGGAACCAAGTGGGCTTTAAATAAATCAATAAACTAAATAACTAATAAGCATTGTAATCCCATGTGAGTAGTCTCATTTTTTAATATGGTAAAGTTGAGATTGACAAATTCAATGTCCTCTGCATATTACATGACCCATTTAAGTGAAATAATTAAATAGATTTCTAACATCTCTACATTGTAATTAAATTTCTAGGAATCAGATTTTGTCACTCATGGTGATTTCCAACGGAGGAACACTTGAGAATGTGCAGGTCAAAGAAAAGAGTAGAAAGATGCAGAAAAGAAGCTGGCAGTAGTAAAAGAGTTAGGAAGGGATCCAGGAAGGAGGAAGGAGGGAATGGTGAACTGTCAAATGCTATAGAGATTGAAAAGGAGTGGTTGCTGAATTTGTTGATTGATAAAGACCTCTTCATTAATCCTGATCACAAAATCTAGAATCTATAGAAAGGAACGGTTGATAAATTTGGCAACTAAATTGTAATAGATACTATAAATAGATTTGAAAGACAAACTAAGAACTGGGAAAACATATCTGCAACACATAGAACTATAAAAGGGCTAATTGACAATTTATAGAGAGCTCTTCCAAATCAGTAAGAAAAAAAAACAACCCAATAGTAAAAAGGGCACAGGCCCTGAAGAAGCAGTTAACAACAAAAAGAATTCCAAAGGAGTTTTAAATGCCTAGGAAGTACTTAACCTCATTCAAATGGAATGCAAATTAAACCACCATTAGATGTCATTTTTCCCAATCAGAATAACAAAGGTTTGTTCTAAATAACAATATAATTTGGCCATGTGTGAGAGGAAACTGGCATTCTTATACACTGTGGGAGTCTTAAGTCACCATAAGTTCTTTGGAGGAAAACTTAATATCTATTAAAAGATGAAAATTTGATTTGACGTGGCAATACATCTTTTAAGGATTTATCTTAAAGAAATGTTCCCACATGAGCAAAAAGATGTTCACCACAGCTTACTCTAAAAGAGCAACACTGAAAAAAATCTAATATCCACCGTAGGAGTTCAGACATGCTGCCCAACAATGTGGGACGTCAGTGTGTTGATTTGTTTTGAGCTGCAGGCATGTGAAGAAAAGCAAATGCAGGGACAAGCTTTCTCTGAACTCCACTTCTTTGCCCTAAAGACACATCCTCCAACTGTCATGAATCAGGGAGTATTGACTCTTATTCCAGGAGAGAAGACTAGAAGTGGACACCACACCCAGACAAATGTTGCCACAAACCATCATACCTCTCACTTATTCTTCTAAGGACTGTAGAGGCCAAGGGCAGGCTGCCCCAAGATGGGCCACTTGGACATGAATGTTATTTTGAATTAAAAGCAATCAAAACCCAACAGATTCGGGAAAAGTTCCTTACCTCCCCCTCAACTGCCAGTGTGTATAGGAAGAGAGTTATTACCTTATCTGCATAACAGGGCAAACTTTGTTTCCCAAACATCTCCTTTCACCTTCCCATTAATGGTCTTTCTCCTCTTTGTATCCTCAGACTCCTACCTCTCTCTTCAGCTCAAATAAGCATCATGTTGCATTGGTGTCTTTGAAATTTTCATGTCTGTGTGAATTCCCTGTATGTGTGCTATTAAATTTTATTTTCTCCTGTTAATCTGTTTCATGTCAATTTGATTTAGTCTAGCTAGAAGAAACTTCAATGACAGAGAAAATTCTTCCTTCCCAACAGGGCTCATTCATCTTCCCTAAAAATCATTTACTCTCTCCTAAAAGGTTTACATCCCACTCCCCTTCCCCTAATGAGATGGTATATAAGCTCTTAAATCTCATGGATGGTTTTTTTAGCATAGTCACTCTTTTTTCCTGTGATGCCCTGTATGCATGTAATACTAAAAATACATTTGTATAGCTTTTCCCCTGTCAATCTGCCTGGTGTCAGCTTATTTCATAAACTCAGCTATTTTTGAACCAGAGAGTAGAGAGTGTTAAAAAAAGGAACAGACCCAAAATGGAGTTACTTGGCCCCACAACAGGAAGTCAATACTTAATGGCAGTGTCATCTAATGTGGGAAACAAAGGCAAAAGAGAAAAATTAAATTTCCTTACTACTTACAGCTCATTGACAAGTCCTTGAAAGAGGCACAGTGACATTCCTCTAGGAACTCAGCTGCCTTGATGCTAATACTTCACTAAAGACAAAAGGCAATCTTAGCCTGACCCCCCAGGGTCCTGCAAGTCTACTTTAACATAAAAAAATTCCTTTGGAAACTTCCTTTATCCCCAAGGTATATGTTGGCAATCATCCCCCAAGCATGTGGCCCATTGATATACATCTGAGGGGTCTCATGACTAGGGTTTTATTAGACAGTATTAATGACCTTTTTCCTAAAATTACCTAGCCCCCTCAAGGTCCTAGAAACCTTGTTTCCAAAAATCCTTAAAGACTTACGCTATCCTTAACCCACTCCCAACTTGGAAGTATATAATAAGTCACTGGTCACAATCCCAAGGCAGCTCTTTCTGCCCACGGGTCCTGTCCCCATGCTTTAATAAAATCACTTTTTTGCACCAAAGATGTCTCAAAAATTCTTTCTTGGCCATCGGCTCTGAACCCCAACCATTTCCCATATCATCACGCACTCCCAGGAATGCAACCTTTAACTGCCAATCTGTAATTACCTGGTCAGCAGTCATGAGACTTCCCACATTCCCACAAAGGAAGGTGACCCTACCTGTAACAATCCTTTCTTGTGTTTATGATTCCTTCATCCCACCTCCTTACTGCCTCTAAAAATACAGCTCCTTGGAGCTCCTTTCTATTTGCTAGTGATGTGGGAAACAAAGGCAGAAGAAAAATTATTAAATTCCTTATGACTTACAGCCCATTGACAAGTCCTTGAAAGAGGCAGAGTCCTCTAGGGACTCAACTGCCTGGATGTTGACACTTTGAAAAGGACAAAAGGCAATCTTAGCCTAACCCCCCAGGATCCTGTAAGTCTATCTTAACATACAAAAATTATTTTGGAAACTTCCTATCTCTACCCCCCCAAAATAAATGTTGGCAATCATGCCCCAAGTATATGACCCACTGATATACATCTGAAGAGTCTCACTGATTAAGGGCCAGGAGGGGCTAGGTAGGGAGACATAGGTAAGGGGACTAGGCTTACCAAAAATCCCAGAAATGCTCAGGCATAACGAAACCAGAGATAAGGAAACAAACCAGACCAACTTGCCCGGGGCATCAGAGGAAGGGTCTTTTTATAGCAGTCACATTGTGACCAGACCCCAAAGAAGAAGTAAACCATTAAAGATGTTATCACCAGTCCTTACCCAAACCAAGATGTCACAAGAATGTTAAAGCCACAATCTCCCTGGTCAGTTCTAAATAAAAGACTCCTGGTAGAGGCCTACGTTGGCAAACCCATTGGGAACCCTCTCACTCCTGAGAGCTTTTTCTGTATCCTTGCTTAATAAAATTCTATCGCTTTGCTCACTCTCCTTTGTCCGTGAGATTCATTCTTCAACTCTGTGAGACAAGAACCTTGCTCTCCTGCTTCACTAGATGGTATGCTGAATCTTTGAATATAGCCAATTCGATCTTTAAATTTACTCAGTTGAGTTTTGTGTTTTAACCAGAGAAGGTCTTTCTTCTCCTACACCATCAATAGGGAGTTTTACTAATCCTAATATAGAGAATGGAATTCCATGAAAGAGCAGAATCTCCAAGACAAGTCCTTAACTGAAAAAAGAAAGTGGTAACCATAGCCACCTCTGTGAAAGACAGTTTTGCTATAAATTTTTTGGACTATTTGGATTTTTTCATATGCTTGTACCTTTTTTTTCCAAATTAAAACAAAAAAAGTTGAAAAAACACAAGTTGAAAAAGAAAAAGTTGTAACTGAAAAGTTGTAGCATTTCAGTAAAGTGGGAGAGACCACAGCTGGAAGGCACAAGAGTAAGGGGTAATCTAAATGGAGAAATGCATGGAATGGAGGTGCATGTGCAGCGTCTGGGCTCACCTTCCCTTCCTTTTAGTTAATCCTGATCATAGCCCACTCTGTGACTTATTGCTATTTGGGGGCTGGAAAAATCTTCACAAAGTAAGAAGGGGAGACAAGCAGGAGGAGGTAAGGTCATGTATTCTGTGCACTGCGCTGCTGACCCTGACTTGGCCAAGCCAAATCCTAGCTGCTTCCTCCTCCCCACTGACTTGCCTGCTGAGAACACTCTGCTTCCAGACAAGCCTCCTAAAACACCTCCTGTAAACATTCTTTTGGAGGCTTGGACTTTCTGTTTAAACTTGTTTGAAATAGCCCTGGGAAGTTCTTAGATATTGAGGCATTGAAAGAAATTTCATAAACAGCCCCAAAATTCTTCTTTGCGGAAATGGAAAGCTTTGCTCTCACTGAACAAGTAATCAACCATTATTCTCCAAAGAGCCATTTCCCCTTTGTGAGCACTGATGGCCATTTAGGAGTTTTCATGAATGTAACTATTTTATAAATGAGCCGCCATCAAAAGAAACACTCCACCATTAAAGATGGAAGCAGCAAGCCAGGAAATAAGGGTCTGGTAATAGAGGAACAATTCCTTTAGCTCTGAGGAATTGTCTACATTGCCTTTTAGGTTGCAGTGTTTAAAAACGGGCCAAGCAATTCCAAAACCCAAAGTATTATTAATAGTTTAATCATCAACAGAAAAATCAGGCTGATTTGAATTTGTGAGGGAAAATATCACTTCAACAAGATTAAAAGCACTCTGTTCAGATTGAACCAACATGCAGAGTTAAAATGAAAGCAGCTGCTATTTTTGCAAAACATAAAAGCAACACAATATAGAATTGTTATAATTGTAAAAAAAGATCTGGAGCAATTATCTAGTCTCTAACAAAGGGGGGGGGGTGATAGTGGTTTCTAATCTTTTTTGCATCCAAACTGTCTTTTAGAATCAAATGAAAATGCAGATGGTTAAAAATCCAAGTCCAAGAGTTAGATGGACTGAGTGCAAATTCCTGCCCACCTTTGTGCCTTAGGCTATTAGTCTGACCCTTCCAAACAGTTTTCTCACCTATAAAATGGAAATAATAATAGTAACTGTTTAATAAGGCTGTCTTGAGAAATGAATGAGATAACCCATATATGGTTCTTGCAGCATTACCTGATACTTAGGAAGCACTCAATAAATGTTCATTATGACTACAAGCATATGGACTCAAGTATCCAAAAATGCAGGGATTTCTGGGTTAGAGAGGGCTGCATCCAGTGGTTCAAATAATGCCCCTTTTCTTTCCCCTGTGTTGGCTCCATTCTCAAGCAGGCTCTCCCCAACGGGATGTTCTCTCAGAAACCTGAATGAAAACTCATACCTCCTTAATATTCTCAGATTAGAGTCTTGGTGCCTCTATGCCGTGCCCAGCACCAAACCCATCGCTGTGTCCAAGGGAATGCACAGCTCTGATTGGCCCAGCCTGGATCAGCCAGGATGGAGAGGCTTATCCTCACCAGAGCACAGGCCTGGACAGAGGGCATCTGAGGGAATGTTCCCCTGAGAAAAATCAGGATGTCATTCCTAAGAAAAGAGTCAGTGGAAGCAGAGAAAACAACAGATAACCACTTATCCCAGGTTCATCACCCTTGTTTTAGGCAAACACTTCTTCAAATATTACAGAAATTGAAAAGATTCCATAATTTCCTCTTATCCATTCAATGCTTAACAGTTCTGAATATGAAGAAATTTCTTCTTTTGTTTAGCTTTGAATCTTTAGTAGAAATTAAAACTCATTTTCTCAGAGACTCTAGAATTATTTTCAAAAAGAAAACTTGTTCTTACCATGTTTTGACTCTGTGGTGTTTGGTTTTCTGGTCTTGGTTACTTTGTCTGTAAAAATGAAAGGGTTGGCTTGGGTGATCTCTAAAGCCCCTTCTGAACATCTGTGGTTTCTAAGAACAATCACAATGACTCAACAGAAAATTTGCTTGTTGCCATCAGTTCTGTGTGCCCTAGAAAAGTCTTTCATCTGGGCTGCCTCTTCAGAGCTCATCTCTAAGTAACAGATGGTGTTATGAATGCATTTAGAGGGAAGGCACTGGACCCAGATGCTTATCCAAGTTCTACCTCTATTTATTATAGATATGTGGCTTTGGGCAACTTGCATAATCTGTTTCCTTATCTATAAATGAAAATAATAACAGACCCTGCCTCATAGGGCTGTGTGAGCCTTAAAGAGTTTAATACATGAAAATGTCTGGTACTATTATGTTAGTAAAGGAGCTGGTAGTTACTAAGCAAGCAACGTCAACACGAATGAAGAAAGATAGTGAGGTCCCAAGGACAGGCTGGATGTTTTTCATTTAAATATTATACCTCACCCTTCAAAGGCCTCCCCTACCCTTCCAAAAACTCAGGATATTATTTTCCTTTGCCTTGAGTTGGTCAAATAAGCATTTGACAGTTTAATTAGCTAAATAAAAGTTTCAAATGAAGGTTCCTTAGACCAAGTTATATTCAAAAGTAGAAAAAGAACTATCAAAGTCTACTATATCCATGTACTTCTCCAAGCTACCAAAACACTGATTTGGTGTACCCATACCACTATAGCTTCAGACCTGTTAGATCCAGCTGTACAATGAAAATCCCGCCACATCACAAAAGTATATATGACCCACATTAAGGTCAAACAGTTCAACTTGTAAATCCTGGTGTCTTCAGGGAATCTGAAAAACAGGAATTATCTGAATGAAAATATAGATGCTATTTCCAATGGGACAATGTACATTAAGGACTATTTCAAAAAGGAACAATCTGTTAGATGCTTACCTTGTGAGGTTTATCAAGATCTTACAAAAATTAAACATTAGTAAAGAGAAGAGATTGACTAATTACTAACAATGAAACTTTTTATCATTTTAAGTTCATCTGGGTCTAAATTTACAATGGGAGCACTATGGCATTCATTAATATAACATTTTGGCTTTAAGTAAAATCTGATTTATCATTAGAGTACACCGAAATATGCAGGTTTCTCCAAACTACTTTGTATCATCTTGAAACATTTGGATTCGACCCAGGGATTTTTATCCCCCAAATATTAAATACTCAAAGGGGCATCAAACAAAATCTTATCATGAAACACCTCATGAAAAGTGAAAATTTCAGGTAACTCTCTGGGCATTTCCAAATATCTTCAGGTTTTATCTGGTATGTAAATGATTTTCTTCATTTTTATATGAATTCAGTGAGAAGGGGAAGGCTAAGTAACTAGTATATGTAGTGTATGTACTCTTTTAAAAATAGGGATTTATTCCCCACTCCCTTTATTTCCTGAGACCTAGTACTGTAAAACTTTATTTTACCATAACTCACAGCAAGAAATATTTTACATCGTGACCCAGCACATACATACATAAAAATACATCAAGATTCATAAGCAAAAGTTTGATGAAACAATATTTTAAAATTATAAGCTGAGACTGATTTTTTATACTATTTTATTCTATTTTGTATTCTTAAAAAAATTAGAGACCCCCTAAGTTTATTCTAGGAACTGCTAATGAGTAGAATTTTGAAGTTTAAAATAGTCAGCCTTAGATAATTAAGTACCTTATTAAGGTACTTAATAAGAGGATAGCCACCAGGATGACTAAAAACTAAACTAAAAAACTAAGTTTTAGTTATCTGAAATTGTCTACTAATTAGGACTTTCTTAGTTTCCCTCCAACCAGAAGGAACTGCAGCCTTCTATTAAACATGTAGACTTGTTTTCTAAATCAGCCCCATCTACTTCCCAGCTATGCTATAAACTCTGGAGAAGACAAAAGCTGTATTTGATGTGGTAATAAGATATAGAAGAAAGAACTCTAACTTTGAAGTCTGAAGTCATCACTGCCATTTGTAAGTTGAGTTTTTTGGGGGGTAAGTCACTCAATACCATAGTTCCAGTTCCCTCATCTATAAATTCAAGATAATAATAGCTACAAAAGTCAACTGGAACTTCCAGTTTTAATTCCAACATGTAAAGAGCTGGGAAGTTATTGCTCTCATCTTTACAACAAAAAAGAAGCCAAACAAACAGGAAATCAAGGAATTTTCTTGGGCCCATCTGGGAATTGAAGTCACAGGGCAAACCACTATCCAGAAATCTGGAGACAGAGGTGACTACAGAGAATCACAGCCAGATCTGCTTACAAGGGGATGGAGGTGGGAGGAGAACCCCCTAGAGTTCTAAACTTTTAAGAACACTTTAATGGTAATAGTGATGAATAGCTGGAGACCAAGTGTGGATGTCTGTGAGAGTGAGAAACTCCTCGCAACTGCAGTGATAGGGCGACCCTCACACTTTCATGGGCTTTACCTTCAGGAACTCTACCATGTGTTCCCTTTGTGGCTCTAGGAGGGACAGGAGGGTGGTAGCTCTTTTGAAACACACTCAGAGCCCCAGAACACGCCCTCTAATAAAGGCTCACTCCCCAGGAGGAAAGACCCACCAGAGCCTACTTGCCCAACAGAAAGGGCATCTAGAAAGTCCACTCCATCCAGCCTTCCTGTATCACCTAAGGATGGGAAAAAAAGACCTCAGAAACATTCGTGAAGGTGACAACCTAGGGACACAGGTCCCCTAGAAGACTGAGATTTAATCACATGATTATAGAATGTTTTCCTCCCTGACACCACGACCACTTCAGCAAGGCTCCAGGATAGTAACAGTGATTACAGCTTGAAGGAGCTGCAAAGCTCAGACTCAGTTTAAGGAGGAGTCTTGAGGGAAGCTGACCAACAACACGGGAGGCAAAAACAAGGACACTAGGTTAATTTGGCATCTGTGTCTACAGCAAACATTAAATACAGCTCAACTCCTAGCCAAATTAACACAAAACCCCATACTAAAGGCCTTTACCCCATTTCCTATTACTTTCCTATACAACATGCCTGATTTTCAACCAAATAAAAAAAAATTACAAAATAGGATAAAAGGCAAGACAAAATATAGTTTGGAGAGACAAAGCATCATCAGAGCCAGAGCCAGCTAGGACACAGATTTTGGAGTTATCTGACAAGAAATTTAAAATAACTATAATTTATTTGTTAAGGACTCTACTGGAAGAAGTAAATAATATGCAAGAACACATGGATAATGTAAGCAGAAAGATGAGAAGTCTAATAGAGAAGCCAAAAGAAATTCAAGAAAGAGAAAACATTAATAGAAATGAGAGTATCTTTCTTTGATGGGCTCATTGGTAGAATGGACATAACTGAAGAAAGAAGTGAGCCTGAAGATGTCAATAGAAATTTTTCAAACTGAAAGGTGAAGAGATAAAAGAATGAAAATGAAACAAAACAAATGAACTGAGCATTCAAGTATTGTGGGACAATTTGAAAAAGTGTGGTGTGAACATACTTAGAATACCAGAAGGAGAAGAGCAAGCAAAGCAGATGAAATAACTGAAGTCGCTGATGGCTGAGAATTTTCCAAAAGTAATGGCAGACACCAAATCACAGCAAACATCAAGCAATAAATACCAAAAGATCTACATCTAGTCATATCATATCCTTTTTTTTTTTTTTAAGAGATAGAGAAAGCATGAGCGGAGTTGGGGTGGGGAGAGGAAGAGGGAAAGAGAGAATGCCAAGCAGGGCTTGATCCTACAACCCTGAGATCATGACCTGAGCCCAAATCAAG
Organism: Zalophus californianus; assembly: GCF_009762305.2. Lineage (NCBI taxonomy): Eukaryota > Metazoa > Chordata > Mammalia > Carnivora > Otariidae > Zalophus > Zalophus californianus. The sequence continues at coordinate 131,847,760 of NC_045598.1, forward strand.
AGTTGGCCCCTTAACCAACTGTGCCACCCAGGCACCCCTAGGCATATCATATTCAACTTACAAAATCCAAAGACAAAGAGAAAAATCTGGAAAGAAGCCAGAGAAAAAGAAAACTTTACCTAGAGAAGAATAAGGATAGCAATTACAGTGGACTTCTCATCACCAACCATGCATGCAAGCAGAAAGTGAAGTGCAATATTTAGAGTGCTGAAATATAAAGTGATTCAGGGTTATTGGTTACACAGGAATAAACATTTGTCAAAAATCCATGGAACTGTACCTTCAAGTGAGTGCACTTTATTTTATGTAAACCAGAATGACTCCATAAACTCAATCAAGGTTTACCATAAGCCAATTATCAAGTGAGGGCCTGGGAATGTTTAAGGGGGCCGGGGGTATGGTTAAAGTGTAGTCCTCATCTTTCATGACTTAAAGGCTAAAAGACGTCGGTGTGCGGTATGGAGGAATAATTTGTGTAGTGTGTTAAATAGCCTAAAAGAAATATGAACAAGGCCCCAAGGAAGCCAAAGGATAAGCACTCAGCAGTCCCTGGCAAGGTCAGGAAGGTCTTTAGAGGAAGTGACATTTGGGCTAAGGCCTGGAGAACAAGTGGGAGCTTACAAATATTTTCCTTTGCCTATTCTTTTTTTTTTTTTTTTTAATAAAAGCAACCCCACAGCATTTATTGTCCTCTGGTAATAACATAAAGGTAATCAAAACAATAGGAACAAATGTTTTAGAACTACACTCACAACAAAGGACATCTAAAAAAACAAACTACATGGTCTTCTCAAGAATTTCTCACTTCACTGATCATTTCTAGTTGGAGACACTCTGGAGCAGGGTAATATTATCTCCTTTTAGCATGATCCGACCCAGTTGTTTTCTTGACTTTGTTTTAGAATGAATCTCTTCGGCATCATCTGATATGAGGTTCATGTACTCATCAAAACCAATGATACAGCTCTCTATTCGCATGTTCACTTGCTCATAAAGCCACACCTGAATTCGAGATCTATTTTGCAAGTATCTGAAGATGAGATTGATCACCTTCTGCACTTTTTGGCCCTGGCCACGGTACGCCATGGTGGAAGCCAACAAAGACCGTGCACTACCTCAGAAAGCAACTTCCGGGATAAAGAACCGGAAGCGGAAGTGTATGGCGCCCGCGAGGCGACCTGGGGCGGCTCTCCTTTGCCTATTCTTTTTTTTTTTCCTTTTCCTATTCTTATTGTGGCCTCTAGTTACTATCATATAAACGCGTGCAGCACGGCGTCCTGAGGCATCTTTCCTGAATAACCAACACACTCTTCCCCAAGAAGCCCTTTGCTGGGAAGAGAGTTCTGAAATTTCCCTGCTGGTTCCCGTTGAGAAAAAGACAACCAGGCTGAGTGCTTTGTCTTTGTTACTTTGTATCCTCTAGAGTTTGTCATCTCTTTCCCTTTCAGTTTGAGAGAATAAATGTCCAGGATAGAGTCAAATTTCAGTTTATAATGTTGCACTACGATTTAGAGTCCTTTTTCAAAAAGAACAAAATTACCTGCAAAAAAAAAAAAAAATGCAGGCATCAGAACGAATCAGAAGGCCATTCTTCACTTTGTCCAAGTTTTGTGTCCAGGGGAGAAATGTGGCATGCACTTGCCGTAACTATTTTCTAGATGTCCCACATGTGCTATGACTGAACAGGAGAACATTAAAAACCAAGTATTAGTTCATCTTTGTTTTACAGCAAACTTCCTGTAAGAGTGCTTCCTACCCCTTGCTCTCCACAGCCCTCCTTCCCACTCACTTCTCTCTGCTCCGCAGGGCCCAGCCCTTGCGGCTCTTCTAGCCCCACTTTCTGTGACGCTGGTGCAGCTTTAGTTAACTTCAGAGCAGCTCGCCCACAAGGGCCCCTTCCAAGTCCCTGAGGGAGCAACATTGTCAGGCCGCACCAAATCTGGATCTGCTCTGGGCCTATCTCACGAGCCTTGAAACGTCCTTCATCTGGGGACTGCCAGGGGTGGGGATGGGGGTGGGGGTGGGGGTGGGGGGGCTTTACAGCCGTGCTCTCTCCCTAAGTCAACCTACTGATGAGCACTGTACTCATTAGCTGTGAACAAACCTTAACAATCTAATTAAACAGATATCACCACTACTTTTCATCTTGTGTGTTAATGGGGACACAGACAGTAACAAGTAATGTTTCTTATTAGAGGAAGTACAAAACTAGCATTTACGGGTTCTAATTAAATTTTGGCTTCCAAATATGCTTTTTGCTTTTCACTAAAAATAGGGAACTTGTAAACTAGGGCAGGAAATAATAAAATGCTCAAATGATTAAAAGGAAATTGACATGTGTAGCACCATTTTGTTTCATAGCTTCTGATATTCCAGAGTTCCATGAATCATGGGAAAACCCAGACGAACCAGTAAGACAAAATGAGATAAAAAATAAATAACAAGGGCGCCTGGGTGGCTCAGATGGTTAAGCGTCTGCCTTCAGCTCAGGTCATGATCCCAGGGTCCTGGGATCGAGTCCCTCATCGGGCTCCCTGCTAGGCGGGGAGCCTGCTTCTCTCTCTCCCTCTGCTTCTGCCTCTCTCTCCTCTCTCTCTCTCTCTCTCTCTGACTCTCATGAATAAATAAATAAAACATTTAAAAATACATAAGCAAAACATTTTAAAATAAATAAATAAATAAATAACAAATGTGAATGTACATTGAAAAAGGCAAACATTTCTCTTAAATATGATTTGTTTATTATTATTGTTATTGCTGTTGTCATGAAAATACTTGCCCTTGGGATTGGAGAAAGAGTCTGCATGGACACAGAATATTAAATGCATAAAGTTGAAAACATTTATCACCTTCAGTTCTACCAAGGTCAGGAATATCAGAAGTTGTTCAAATCTTTAAAAATCAAACCAAAAATACTTCTATGTGGAATGGATGGCTTAAAAAAAGGCACTTGGAGCAATAAAATTTCACCTGGACCTTGTATAGCACACTCAGACAAAATAAGCCTTTATTTTCTTCTAAAACACTCTGCCAAATGCCTACAACTGCCTAGTTACTACCCCAACAGAAGATGTCTCCTTCTATTTTGGTGGCCCTGCAGCTTTCTCTCCCTAATTAGAGCCTCCATATTGTCTGGCCATCTGCTTCTGGGTTCTGCCCAAGCTGTGGTGATGGAAGAGATATTTTATGATCTCATCCGTTTGGTGGGAGGATAAATTCTACATTAGTCTGATCTGGACAAAATGCTTTGGGGAAGACACATGTACCCCCTGGTGCTTCCTATGGAACAGTTAAACAGTCCCTCCAGCTGCAGAGGTTGCAAGGTTTCCTGTTTGACTACCTTACAGCCAGCTAACATGGTAACTCCATGTCCAGAACATATCCCATCTACTTTCTCCATCGTTGTCCTATGTTGTCTCCTTCTACTTGATTCACTACTTGATAGAAATCTTGGTATTTCCTTCATGCATAGTTGCCTTTTCTTACTGTTGAGTTAATTTGGCTAGTACCTGTTTAGGTAGCCACCAGCCTAGACTAACCCTTTGACCCTAGCTTCTCATAAGTCACCCACCATTGAATCTGGGATTTGGGATGGTGGGTGAGTAGACTTCACCTCTTGATAGGAAGAGGAACATGATTTGTACAGGGATGAAAGGGACTGTTGAAGGCCATCTTTGTGAACTATGTACCAGAGTGCTTGACTGAATATGGAAGTATGAAGTCTGGCTTGCTTTGACTGAAAGGGCACAGAAGAAGTGATTCTGTACAGCTCTGGGCCTGGGCCATCAGAGGCCTGAGTATGTCTGTTCTCGGTCTTGGAGCCTAGCTGCTATGGAAGGAGGTCCAGTCTATCCAACTCAAGAGAAAGGCTATGACGAAGGCTCTGGAGGAGACACCATGTGGAAGGAAAGGCCACATGGAGAAAACCAAGGATCCAGACATACGCATGAGCCCAGCTGCCACCACGAGAAGACAGAGGCTCTGTCAGCCCACACAGAGCCCCATCTTTTGAGACATCCCTGATCAGGTGCTAGACATATGACTGAGGCTACCTTGGGCCCTCCAGGCCCAGCTGGCTGCCCCTGTCAGCACCATGTGGACCCAAGAAAAGCAAGCCCCATCAACATGTGCCTGAGTTCCTGATCTACAGATTTATGAGCAATAAAATGGTTATTCTTGTAAGCCACTAAATTTGGGGGTGATTTGTTATATAGCAGTGTATACCTGATACAGAAATACTATGATGAGGGTTATAATAATGCCCCCCCAAATTATGATACCCTATGTCTATGCCCCCTTGCAACACAATACTGCTGCCCCTCTTATTCAGAGGTGGAGGCCTGTGACTTCCTTTGACCAAAAGAATGTGCCAGTCCCAGAGCCTAGGCCACAAGAGATGATGCAGCTTCAACTCTCACTTTTGGAACCTGGAGATCATCACACTGGAAAAAGCCTAGTCTAAATTAGTAGAGGAGGAGAAGCCACGTGGAGGAGAGTCAAGGTACCTCAGCTAACGGCCAACACCATCAACCAGAAATGTGAGTGAGGCATCTAGAACCCAATCCAAGGTGACTGTGAACATATGAGTATTCCCAGGCAAGACTATCCAGGTTGATTCCAAGCCATGGAATCATGAGAAACAACTGTTGTTTTAAACCACTAAATTTTGGAGTGGCATTTTACATAGCAAAGGATAATTAGGAAAAAAACACCCACTCACGTGGCTCCTGGCTGGTTCATCCGGCCTGGCTCCCCCAACCCCCCACTCCAATGCTAAGTCTAAGCACACAGTGTAGCCCGACAATGTAGCCAAGCTTCTGCCTCCATTTTTGACTGCTAGAAGTATGAACCCTCAAGTTAATTAGGGCTCTGCCACTAATAAGATGAGCAACCTGAGGCAAGTTATCCTGTTGTTAAGTAGGGATAGTAATAGTAAGCATTCACTGAGTTCTTGTGGACATTTAAGAGATAATCTACATAGAATATACTCAGAAATGGTAGACAGCCTCATTTTTCAAAAGCATGAGATAGGTTTTTATGGAAAGTCTTTACAAGTTTTGAAATGAAGTCATATCCTTCAAAATCTTTTTATAAAATGAAACTGAGAATGAAAGCCCACATTCCATAGCCCTCCAAATCTTCTTCAGGGAGTTGTCATGGTAGTACTGGAAGGATTAGAGAAGAAATGGTACAGGGCATCTTTCACGGGATAGATCTGTAGGAGGGAATACTTCTAAATGATAATTTTAAATATTTTGGGGCAAAGCTTTAAGCTCTGCTTTAGAAAAAGAAAATTGCTACTTCTAATTACTTCTTAAACTAGGAATTTTAAAATTTCAGACTTCCGGTCGATATGAAAATAGGCATCTAATACACTTATTTTATTCTGATGCTGCACAACAGAATCACTGATAAACTAGAGAAATTACACTGATATACTAGAGAAAATGTGACTCTTATTAAGTTTCATAGAATAGAGTAAGAGGTTTCACTGAGGTGATCTGACAGTAGAAGCACAGAAAGGGAATTACGCAGCTCTAAAAATTAGAAAATAATCAATGAAGATTGAAAATTAATGAAAAGATATTACATCTATGCATCACGAATTTGTAGCCTGGGAATACCAGGCAAGATAAAGGTAAATGCTCCAATATCTTGGATGATAACGCAAATAATTTCATTTAATGGTATTAAGGGCTTTTGACTTGAATATTGCTTCATGTAATTGAAATGTCAACAAAACTGTCAAGATGGTGCATTCAGAATAAGGCATCTTCTGTAATAAGAAGAAATAAGATGAGGATTCTATGCAGCCAGAGATGACACCACAGCTCTGGGATATTTTTAATAATCAGCACAGAAAATATGTAGAAAAAAATGTATACTCTTCAGTTGTCTAAGTTCAGGCTGCTATAACAAGATGCCATAGAATGGGTGCCTTAAACAACAGAAATTTATTTCTCACAGTCTCGCAGGCTGGGAAGTCCAAGATCAAGGTGCTATCACTTCAGTTCCTGATAAGAGCCCTCTTCCCGTTTTCATTGGCACGGAGAGAGGGAAGGAGCAAGCTCTCTCCTGGTAAGTCTCCTTTTATGAGAGGCACTAATCCCACCTAAAAGCTGCACCCTCATGACCTAATTACCTCCCAAAGGCCCCATCTCTAAATATCATCGGGGATTAGTGTTTTGACATATAAATCGGCGGACGGGGGATATATTCAGCCCATAGCATTAGTTAAAAGGTTACTGTGGCAAATTACATTTTCCAAAAAATGGCCACAAATATATATACATAGATTTTTTTTTGTCCTACATGCTCTTCCAAACCCTTGCTATTCCCTATAAATAGATGGAACCTGAGCAGGCCTTTGTGACTGCCTCAAAACATAGAGCAGTGATTTTTACCCGGTGGTGTTTTCTCCTCTAGAGAAAATTTGGCAATGTCTGGAGACATTTGTAGTCATCACAAACTGGTGGGAAGGGTGCTACCACTGCTGAATATCCTAAAGAGGACAGAACAGCCCCACAACAAAGAATGATGTGGCCCAAAATGTCAATAGTGTGGAGACTGAGCAACTCTCTAATTGAGTATGGTTGAAGTCATGCTTTATAACTCTTCAGGCTAGGTCATAAACGGCCATACAACTTTTGCCTAGCACTCGTTCTATGGGAGATTGCTCTCCTTTGGAATCCAGCCACCACGCAATGAAAAGCTGAGGCCACAAAAAGGAACCCACATGGGGAAGAATCAAAGCTGGCTCTTAGCCCTTGCTGAGGTCTCAGCCAATAATTAGAACAAACTCAGATAGTCACGTAAGCATGCCATCTTGAAATCAGATCCTCCAGCCTCAAACCACCCTAGCTGACACTGTGTGGAGCAGGAATGAGCCATCCCCTCTGAGTCCTGTTTAAATTGCAGATTCATGAGACAAACAAATGACTTATTTTTGAATTCACTAAGTTTGGAGATGGCTTGCTACACAGCAACAGAAAACTGACATCTTATCTATCTATCCAGCCTTTAATTAACCCATCACCCATCCATCCAATAGCATGAGTAGCAGAGATTAGCACCTTTATAAGTAGTAGCATGTGCTTGATAAAACACTTCTGTTGTTTATTCTCAAATATTACTTGGTATATGGAGTAGAGTGGAGGATCCTTGGGTGACAATGGGCCCTTCCAGGAGGCCCTTCCTTTAGTTGCAGTGCATTGTGGCCACCTACAAAGTTACCAGTAAATCTGACATGAAGAATTTCTACAGTTCTTATGCCAGTAAAAATAACACGGTAAACATAAATTAGAATTCCAAGATTTTAGAGCAAGAACATAAAAGAACATAATTATTGATCCTTTCATAACACTTCTGAAATAAATGTAAGGTTTCAATGCATTTGACAGGCTAAGAATATTACTTTTAATAAAGGATCAATATATGGAGGGGCGCCTGGGTGGCTCAGTCATTAAGCGTCTGCCTTCGGCTCAGGTTATGATCCCAGGGTCCTGGGATGGAGCCCCGCATCGGGCTCCCTGCTCAGCAGGGAGCCTGCTTCTCCCTCTCCCACTCTCCCTGTTTGTGTTCCCTCTCTCACTGTGTCTCTCTCTGTCAAATAAATAAATAAAATCTTTAAAAAAAAAAGAATCAATATGTGGATTATTAAATAGCTATAATGCTTTATAGGAAAATTTTTTCAGGAGAAAGTTGCCCTGGGGCAAATCAGTAGAAGAAATTTAAATAACAGCTTTTATTTCTACTCAAAATTTCTATATTACAACATATCAAAAATTATACCAAGAAATTTTTGCCAGGCCATTGCCACACTAAATAAAATAATGATGGCAACTGGAATATTTTTAACATTAGTTAGTATCTTAGGACTTACCAGGATCTTTCTAGTCAACATCCTCACCCTCTGAGCACTGTGTTTTAAATTTTATGTATTTTCTGAAGTTATTACTTTTTTCATTAACAGAGTTTCACGTGGTTAATATTTTAGCATCCTATCAAGGTAAAGAATACCATCTTTTCTTTGTGGAATGAGACTGGATGGTTAGAAGGATGGATGGATGGATGATGGGAAGAAGAAGCAGAATGAATGGATGGCTAGATGATAGGTAGGAGATAGGAAGGGAGGTAGGTGACAGAGAATAATTGATTGATCGACAGATTAATAGATAACCCTCTCTGGCAACAAAATTAATACAACTAAGATTTTAAGTGATTCCAATTTTCTATATAAAATGTATCACTGAGAATCTGATACCAATCTAAGACACCAATCTCTGCCTGCAAAGAGCTGCCTTTTTCTCTTCCCTCACCCTTCCTGATCCAGTCAAATGTCCTCACTTATCTCTACCTACTAACCCCAGATCAACTGAGACAGGGGATTGGCCCCTGATTATATAGGAAATTTTATAAACATAATCCACTGCCTCATTACAGTTGTCTCTCTGAATATTGCTGTGTACCATCCCCATAATCCTCCTGAGGTTTCTTCACTTTGGTGTGTAACCACCTACCTTGTTCCTGCAAATCACATTACTCTTACCTGTTGTTTGGTGCTGGCCTTTCCAGGGCTTATGATCTGCTTTTCAGACTGAACCTGGAGAAATTCTGACAACTACCTGAACACACATTTGTGACTCCTTGTCTAGCCTATCAACATCCTCACCCTTCCCATACACAATGGCTCCACAACCATTTTTCCTCTTTGTACACTCATTACCACCCACAAAGTCTTAAACTCTGTAGTGACTGCATGCAAGACCTGTCACACTATTTCTTGCAACCAGGAGAATGTGTGGTAGTCATTAAGAAATCTGACGGAAATATTAACACTGACTAATTTTTGATTGGCCTAATTGGTTTATTTATGTCATTTTAGAATAGTAGTAACACAATCTGTAGTGAAGGGTCTGTTTCTTTTATATTTCAATCTCTGCAGAGGAATATGTAGCCCTACTCTGTACAAATAGTTCACAACCCTAACCATATGCCCATGAGACTATGTTGAGTTCAACACCTGAACTTGTCTAGACCTTGTTCAACAAAACAAGTCCATTGATTATGCACTTGGATATCACAGCAATATTTAATTGCTATGAAAGTTTCTAAATACTTAATCTCAGCTTTGTACTTTGTGGGCCAGTAATCAATAGGTCAGAATGGCACCAGCTGCAGATCACATGCTGAGTAAGTAGTACTGAAGTAGTAGATAGCATGATTGCCTCCTTCCTGAGAGCATCGCTTAATGAAGATATTAAATGTAGAAGATTTAGTCTTCTCAGTGGAACATTTTATTTGTGTATTTGTACATTCCAAGTAGTCATTGTAAGAGTGAAAAGAGTAAGGATTTGATGTCACTGCACATGGACTCTAAGCCTAGCTCTATCACTTACTAAACACATGGCTTTGACCAGGTTATTTAGCTTTGTGAACTTCCATTTTCCACATTTAGAGTAAGTGGATAACATACGACACGGATTGTGTGAGGATTAGCTCGATGCTATTGTAAAGCATTTAGCACAGTGTCTGGAATGTAGCAATGAGAAATAAATGGTTGCCCCCATTTTTATCTTGAAAAAACAGGTTGCTGTTGTTTTTTAAAGATACATCTAAGTTTTCTTCCCAGCAAGAAGGTTTTCCTTGGGTAATATTTTGTCATGAGTCCAATAACTTATTTAAGGGGTGCCTGGGTGGCACAGTCGGTTAAGCGTCGGATTTTTGGTTTTGGCTTAAGTCCTGATCCCATGGTTGTGAGATCGAGCCCTGCATTGGGCTCCACACTCAGCATGGAGTCTGTTTGGGATTCTCTCTCCATCTGCCTCTCCCGCTCATGCTCTCTCTAAAATAAATAAATAAATCTTTAAAAAAAAAAAGAGAGACCAATAACAATAATAAATTGGACTAATGTAATCATCGTTTGACATTTCACAAAATAAAAGGCAGCATTGATATCATTTAAATTTCATATAATAAGATTAAAGGCACTGTAAACATAATATAGCTATTAAGCAACAGACTATTCGTTTTGACTGGCCCCAAACTCTGTCAGTGTTTTCGACCAATATGAGACAAATTTTCCAAAAAAATTCTATGAACTTGTTTCAGGATGAGAACAACTACAAAAGTAGGATTGCAGCTATTCCTGCTTTTCAAAAACATAATGTGTGACCACCCAGATTTTCAAAACAAGCAAATTAGAAGATTATCTGAATCACAAAAATTTTTTCATTTAAATAAAAAAGCATTATTTTAAATCAGTGTTTCTCAACTTGCAACCACCCCCGCCAACATTTTTGATTGTCACAACTGATGAGAAGCGCAGGGAAGAGCTACAGGCATCTAGTGGGTAGAGGCCAGGGCTGTTACAAACACCCTAAGTGCACAGGACAGCACTCCACAATAAAGAAGGCACCACCCCGAACGGTGATAGTGCGGAGATTATGAAATGTTGCTTTAAATGCACTCTTTTTTGTGTATATTTAAGTATTTGAAATTGGTATGTTGCATAGCACCAATCATGACTTAATCAAAACTCGTTTATTTTTTTCATTTTATCTTTTAAATTTCATTTAGTGTGGATCATTTCACCCCAACCCCGGATGAAAATTATTGCCAAATCCCTGACTTTTCTGTTCTTCACTCTTAGGTCCTATGGTCACTGTAATGGGCAAACACAGGCCAAATCCAGGAATTAGAATGTTCAGTCCAGAAAGCTAATCAAAACTCTGAATTTGATTTAATGTCAAATCTTCTCCCTTCCCATAGCTTGAGTTTGGTTCAGGGGGAAGCCTGGTGTGGGATGGGGGATGGGAACTCAGTTGGCATCTCTGTTTCCCTGTTCCTTTAAGTGTTATCCCTCCAGGCCTGGCACACTAGAAGAGAAGAGAAGTAGGAAAGGTCTTACTTAAACTATTACCGTCATCAGCTGGTTTTTCACATTCTGGGTCAGGCAGAAGTTTCAAGATGACTCCCTCATCTCCTGGTGTTTTCATGGGCTCTTCAGAGTTTCCCACTGAACCTTTTAGGGCATAGTATTTTGTCTTTGTCTTTGTCCCAGATTCCTGGCGCAGAGCTTCTAAAATCCCTTGGGATTTCCTGAAAGACAAGAATCTTTGTAATGATAATGAGGTGATGATTAGTAGGCCCTTGGGATGTGGGCTGGTTAGCAGAGAGAAAACCATTATTAGAGGGTTGGGACTTTGGGCCGGCCAGACCTCTGGGGAGGGGAAGTAGGCTGGAGAATAAGTTCAATCACATGACCAATGATTTAATCAATCATACTTATGCAATAAGACCGCCAGTAGAAACTGGACAGAGAGACTCAGTGGAGTTTCCTGCTTGGTGAATATATTGATGTGCAGGAGAGTGACAGACCCTGATTCTACAAGGAGAGGGTGTGGAAGCTCTGCATTGTTTCCCAGACCTCGCCCTATGTATAAAACCATAATCATAAGTACAGCACTTTGCTGAGTTCTGTAAGATTATGGCAAATAATTGATGGGATAGTGGAAACCCCTAAATTTATAGCCAGTTGGTCAGAAGTGCAGGTGATCTGGGGACCTCCAAAGTGCAGGCAGTGTCTTAAGTGAAGGCAGTCTTGTTGGGGACCATGCCCTTAAACCTGTAGAGTCTGATGCTGACTCCAGGTGGTTAGTGGATTGCAAAAGACCCAGTACTTCCCTCTTCCCTTGATAAATTGCAGGATTATCTCTATGAAAGATGGGTCTTTAGCATTTCTTTGTCTTGGAGGCATTCACCTTCAGCTTCTTGCTGTTGGGAGTGCCTTAACTATTCAAGGCAGCTTTAGGTGCTGAGACCCAAGACCACCCACACTGACTCTGTTGGGTGCTGCCCACATCTGGCCCGTGACAAACACTCACACCTCCCTTGCCCTAACAAACTCCTGAAAGAGCAGTATTTTTTTTTTTTTTTTTTTTGCACTCCCACCAAAGCAAGAGGTAGCTCTTCCTGTCAACTCTATGTTTTCTGAGCAGGAGTAGACCTCAGTCTACTATGCCCACAACTGCTGGGCCACAAATTAAGATCCCTGTGTGAGAAACTTCACCAGCTCTCTGTGGAAGCTTCATTAGACTTTATAGGAAGGACATAGAAACTACTCTCACACCTTCTACAGGGAAGAGGTACAGGCTCATAATATAATGACAACTCTGAAAAAAAAAACGGTCACAAATCCCCCTTCCCATTCTCTGGACCCTTCTACAGCCTTAACATGGGTAAGGAAATTAGAATAGGTTCTAAATTATTTCCTCTGAAAATGTGAAAACCTATGGTGATTTGGTCTCTCACTCTGAAATTTCACATTTATTATTTCTTGGTGGCAACTTACTTGGCATTTTAACATCTGTTACATATTTAATTGAAGGCTACAAACAAAGATGAAAACTAGAATAAGAACTTTAAAACAAAAATTATAGGAAATGGAAAGATAATTCTCAATTAGGACAAAACAATCCTGAGTTAATCAGTCAATGGTAGAAACATTAAACTTATAAAAAGTGATTTATAAGAAATTTTTCTGGAAACCTCTATGTTGCTTGATTGTTTTAAATGTCTAAAAATATGCATTGTAATTTGTCATTTCAAGTTTATCAGCTATACAAGATAGTTCATCACACATACAAGATAGGATAGGCTTTCCAAATTCAAAGTAATCACAAAGGGTCTAGTACAATAAATAAAAACAAAACTACACCAAAAAGAGTATCATGAAATTGCAGATGACTATAAATAAAGAAGAAACTGTAAAAGCTTCCAAACAGGAAAAAAAAAAACTAGTTTCCAGACAAAGATTAAAAACTTTAATTGCAACAGAGCTCTCTATGGTATTCCTGGATTCTAAATACAATGGAGCAATTAATTATCTTCCAGCAATTTCCAATCATGCATTCTGTATTCAAACTATCCTTCCAGTGAGAAGGGAGAATTATTGTATTTCTAGGCAAGAATAGTCACCTCCCATACATAGATAGGGTAAGGGCATGCTTTTCCAGATATTGGTTGCCAAAGGAGGAAAGAAACAGTAAACCACAGTGATGTATGTTACTTGTATTCGTGCAGAAGCTTTCAAACCAGCTTCCCAGATCTCTGGACCCCATCCCACCTCACATTTTACTCTTTTGATTGTTGGACTTACAAGTGAGCTAGTAAGAAAGAATTCCACAGAATTTTTGTTGTTGTTGTTAAGACTGAAAATATTTGCATGAGGGAGCACTATACTATGTATTCTATTGTGTAACCAAATATTTCATTACATAGTGACCTCTACTGGGAAGAAGAAATAGATCACCAGGGCTGACAAAGTAAGTAGCCAAATTAATCAGTTTAGTTAAGGAATTGGTTAAATTGGAAAGGCAATGCTGGTCAAATCTGCTACTAAGAATTGTTAAGACCCAATTACACTCTGAATATTTTTATTTTTAAAAAGATTCTGGGAAGTATTTCAAACTTACGTAGGATAGAGAATAATATAATAAATACATACCTGCCACCCACTCTTATCAATGTTAACATTTTTTCATATTTAACTCAGATCTTTTAGTAAAATAATTATATCTTTGTTAGGTCTCTTACATCCCCCTTCCTGAAAACAGTTCCTTCCTCCCCTCTCAAGAGGGCACGACGTGGCCTTCATCTTTCTCAGGAATTTTTTCCTACTTCTCCTTCACATGAATGTATTCATATATACTATAGAGTAACATGTGGCAAGTTTTAAATTTTTACACAAATAGGATTACACACACACACACACACCATTCTGAAGTTTACACTTTTCTGCTCATTGAATTGTCCTGTTATTGTGATCCTGTACCCCCCCTCCCTTAAGGAAAAAAAAAAAAAACCAAAACATTGAGATTTAAACTGGTAAGGAAAACATAGTTCTTCATAATAGAGGTAGGTCCGATTGTTTCCAGTGGGACTCTGTACAGAAATGTTTGAAAATCAGGACAAAGGAGAAAACCAGTAGGAGCTAATATTATGGAGCGCTTACAATATGCCAGACAGAATTTTAAGTGATTTCTTTGGTTCAGTAATTTAATCCACACAGCAACTCTTTAAGACAACTTCTGCAGTGACCTCCACTTTACAAAGAAGGAAATCGAGGTGAAAAGAGGTTACCTAATTTGTAAGTTAACAAGTAGGTCATGCTGCTGAGCGGCCAGCCAGGCCAGGAAGCCAACCCCCTCTGACTCCGGGCTCTCAACTATGTGTAGATGAGGCTTACAAAGAATTGTAATCTAGTGCCGATGTGGATGCGCTTGAATTCTACCAATTTCCCCTCCTTGCAGCTTTCTGAGACTCCTAGCCAGGCCCCAGAGGGTGCTGACAGTGGCTTTCTCCTCTCTATTCTGAAATTTCACTGACCAGAAATTGAGCACCCTTCTCCATGCAAAACCTCTTGGTCCCTTGGCATGAGAAAAACTAAGATTTGTTCTTGACTCCAGAAACGGTAACCTGAGATAAGTCAAATATAATAATTTCTCCAGATCCATTCTTTTAGACAAGGCAAAATATTATCCTTTTCCATTTGAAATAATCTTGTTGTGAGGAAGAACAATTTAATGTGCAGTGACATCCTAAGTCATTAAATAGGTGGATCTAGCAGGGCTATGCACTTATTTGCATAAGTTGATATGCATGAGAGCTTTTGGCTTTAATTCTTTAGCAGAGGGAAAGGGGAAGTAGACCTCTAGGCCCAAGTAAGAGCAACAAGGAAAATAAACTCTGGCTGGTGTCTGCTTCCCCAGGGGAGTCTTCTAGTGAGAAGCAGGAATAGTAGTCACAGCACCTGTTTTCAGGTCCTGGGTCTCTATCTTACTAACTAGCTAACTCACTTACAGGTCATGGGTGACTTAACACCCCTCTGTGCTGTAGGTCCATCCTTTATAAAACTGTAGGATCATAATAGTATCTACCTAATAAACTTGAGGTGAAGATTAAGTGAGACAATACATAAAATGCACCTAGGAAAGTTCCTGGCACCTATTAAACATGCAATAAATGTTAGATGTGGTTGATATGACCATTATTTTCATCATCACCATTAGTATCTAGCTGATGGAACTTGGTCTGATCTCCTAAAGATAAAGGGGGTAAAGATAGAAATGGAAGGCTCTGGGTTTTTTGTGAATGGATACAACAAATCTCAGTGTAGCATTTAGTACTTACTAGCCGAAGTTTTCAAATTCTGTAAAGAATTTCACTGGTAAGAATGTTTTCTATTCTTTTGAGTATCAATTTTCTTCTAGCTATGTCTAAGAAAACTGTATTGAAGGAATCCATTCATTCAATAAATATTAATTGAACACCTACCATGTACAGGCATTTTTCTTTTTTTTTTAAAGATTTTATTTATTTTATTTGAGAGAGAGAGAATGAGAGACAGAGTACGAGAGGGAAGAGGGTCAGAGGGAAAAGCAGACCCCCCGCTGAGCAGGGAGCCCGATGTGGGACTCGATCCTGGGACTCCAGGATCATGACCTGAGCCGAAGGCAGTCGCTTAACCAACTGAGCCACCCAGGCACCCTACAGGCATTTTCCTAAGCACTGGGGATACAGTAGTGGACAAGACAGACAAAATATCTCCCCTCAATAATCTTACATTTTAATGAGAGAAACTGACAATTAAAGGAAAAACCATAAATATGATCAGTTAGTGATATATGCTATGCAGAGTACTGCAGATGAGCGGTATTTAGAAAGAGTGATCAAAGAAAGCTTCTCTGAAGTCCCAACAGTTTATTTTTGCTTTTGTTTCTCTTGCCTCAGGAGACGTATCTAGGAAGAAGTTGCCACAGCCAAATGTCAAAGAGGTTACTGCCTGTGTTCTCCTCTAGGATTTTGATGGTTTCCTGTCTCACATTTAGGTCTTTAATCCATTTTGAATTTATTTTTTGTGAATGGTGTGGATGGAGCTAGAGGGTATTACACTAAGCAAAATAAGTCAGACAGAGTAAGACAAATACCGTATGATATCACTCATATGTAGAATTTAAGAAACCGAATGATCATAGAGGGAAAAGAAAGCGAGCGGCAAACCAAGAAACAGACTCTTCACTACAGAGAACAGATGGTTTACCTGGGGGGAGGTGGGTGGGAGGATGGGTTAAATAGATGATGGGGATTAAGGAGGGCACTTGTTGTGATGAGCACCGGGTGTGGTATGGAAGTGTTGAATTACTAAATTGTACACCTGAAACTAATATTACACTGTATGTTAACTAGAATTTAAACAAAAACTTAAAAAAAAAATAAAGCTTCTCTGAAGAAGGTAGCATTTGAATGCAATGGGTTGGCAAGAGATCTATGCAATTATTTGAGAGAACAATCAAGTCAGAGGGAACAGCAAGTGCAAAGGCCCTGAGACAAGAATGAATGTAGTTTATTTAAGGAGTAGCAAGAAGGTCAGAATGGCTATAGCAGGCTATAGCAAATCATTACAGGTTTTGAGCAGGTGACAAAAAGAAAGACCTTGGTAAAATCAAAGAGATCCATTGGGGGTTACTGGGGTCCGAATGAGATAAGGATCCATGGCTGAGGGTGGAGATGAAGATGACGGTTAGTAGCTACATTCTGGATCTATGCTGAAAGTAGACCCGACCAAAGGTATTGAAGGACTGGACGTGTTCTGCTACATAAAGAAAGGAATTAAGGATGAAGCCTGTGTTTGGGAGCCAATTAATTAGAGCCAATTAATTACCTAAGTGGATGGAGCTGCCATTTTCTGAGGTCCGGGGGAGGAAAACTTTCTTCTCCTCTAGTTTCTTTGGCTGTTCTAATAATTAAAATGACATAAGATAGATTAACAGAAGAAAAAAAAAAACGATTTAATTTTGTACATAAAGGACCTCATAAAAATGAGACTCAAAGAAGTGACCAAAGCAGGCAGGTTTTATACCTTTGAGACAAAGAATCAATAAATTTGTGAAGAATTGACAAGTCAAGGGGTTTTGGGCTTGAAGGAGCAAATGAATGGAGAAGTAACAAGGTTTGTTTATACAGCCTTCTCGGCCCTGAATTCCCTAACTCTGGTGAGAAGGATGCCTTTTACCTTTCATATAGAAATTTTTTCCTGATTTCAGGGGGACAGAGAAGGGTCAGAGTGTCCTTGTACCAGCTGTTTCATAAGTAACTTTAATTCAAAGTAATCAATATCAATCAAAATAATATCAATAATCAGTAATCAAAGTGGCATATTTTAAGGTAGCCTGCCCTGAACCCCATCAGAGGGAAGATAAGGGGTGGATCCAGTTTGACAGGGTGGGGGTTACATTTGGACTTGCCAAATTTAGATGCGTAATAATCCAAGCAGTGATGTGGGGTAGCTCAGCAGAAATGTTAGGGAAGGAGACTTATGTTTGGGTTTCAAAAAGATCTTAAACAATGGGAGGAGAGATCAACTAGAGAATGAATATAGTGAGAATTGAGAAGAGGTTGAAAAGCTGAGGATGAGGTTATTCCAACATTTAGAGTTCAGCGAGACATGACATGGCCAATGGGAATCCTGAGAAGTGGCTAGTGAGGTGTGAGGAAAACCAGAAAGGGATGGCATCCTGTAAGTCAAATACAGAAAACTTGTCAGGAGGAGGGTGTGATCAATTGGTCAGTGATGCTGAGTTTTCCATAACCCTTAGATATCACAGAATAATCTTAATAGCTGATATCTGTATATATCTGTATGGCAGTACACAGTGGCAAAGTATGCTTGCTGGTACAGTAATTATACAGAACATCCTGGAAAAATGAGTGCAGTGATCAATTACGAGACATGCTGGATACTGTGTTTCACTCAGAAGTTCATAATCCATGTTAGTGTATGGATTAGTATGTGGCTCTGAGAAGTCCATGGAAAGGAAAACTGCTACTTTTTTAAAACCAGGAATTTCCCAAATGGGGTGTGTGTGTGTGTGTGTGTGTGTGTGTGTTTAAATCGAGTTTATTGGGAGTAATTCACAAGCAGTAAAATCCAACCATTTTAGGTATACAACTTTATGAGTTTTTATACAATCATGTAACCACCGCCACCCCGACTGATTTTAAATAATGGATCGGGTCAACTCTAGCTCCACTTGGGGAAATGTTTATTGAGGGTTTGTAGAGCACTTTATATTACCCCATTTAACCCTCACACCAGCTCTGAGTTACATACTGATGGGGTTCAGAACATGCTACCCCAAAATGTGGCACCTTGGCATGTTAAAGATCTTAAACGGAAAAAAAATGCGTGTAAATGGCAGAGGTCACTCTGACCTCCCCACCCCCATCACACTTCTTCCCTGAAACAGGCCATAAAACTCCCATGTGAAAGGTCCCCTCCCCGAACCAGAAGGAGGGAAGACATCACTAGAGACAAGGAATTTGGAGCCAAGAAATCTATATAGACAAACCTTGTTAAATTAACCCTTATTTTCCTAGATAATTCTTCACCATTTACTACCTCTAGCCTAAATCCTTTTGTCTGTCAATCCTTCACAAATTTATTTCTTTGTCTGAAAGGTATAAAAGCTTCCTAGTCTGGTCACTTCTTTGGCTCTTCATTTTCTTGTAAAAGCTCCTGTGTACATGTAAACATTCAATAAAGTTTGCATATTTTTCTCTTATGAATCTTTGTCAGTTTAATTTTCAGACACAGCCAGAGACCTGAAGAGTGTTGAGAAAAACTTTTTCCTCCTTTGCAGTACCATTATTTCCTATAAGACAGTAAAAGAGGCATAGAGAAGTAAAGAATCATGTTCAAGGTCACACAAAGCTACTCAGTGAAAGAGGTAGCTTGAACACAAATATTCAAACAAATCCACTTTTCACTTGGCACAGTGGAAAAATAATACTGGGCTAAACTAGCAACAGCTAAGACTACTTATTGAGTCTTTGATCCATCAAGCATCTCTTTAAAGCAGGTGTTGTTATTCTTAACACATAGGAACATAAAGAGGTGTTAAGGGGTAATAATCAATTTGCTTAAGGGTAAAGAGTTAGAAATTGGTGGAGAAAAAATTCAAATCTAGATCTTTCTGAATCCAGAGCCTGAAATTCTAGCTGCATGGTACTGTGCTGTCCTATACGGTGAGAACTTGAAATGTGGCTACTCCAAATTGATCTGTGTATAAATGTAAAATATATGCAGGATTTTGAAGACATTTAAAAAATGTAAAATATCTTAGTAGTTTTTTATACTGATTACATATTAAAACAGTATTTTGGATATACTGGGTTAAATAAACTATGATATTAAAACAATTTCACCTCTTTCTTCTTACTTTTTAAAATGTGGCTCCTAGAAAAATAAAAATTACCTATGTGGCTCATGCACTGCTTTAATAAGTAGAGGCTGTCCATAGAATTTATTGCTTAGTGTTGTGATCAAGAGATTTCCCTTTATTTTTCTATCCAGGGGTATAATACTTCACCGGGATATGTTGTTTTATCCAGAGTTGGTTTATTTCTGGAGCAAACAGGTAGAAACGGGGTTCTTCCTCTGGTCCCCAGCTGTTTGCAGTCATATTCTTTTGCTCCCACACAATGTTACCGCTTTCACTTTTGGCAGATGCATTTCATTAAAAATATTAGCTAATCAATGACTTGTTAAAGGCATACACCAGAAGGTTTTTCTTTTTTTTTAAATAAAGCAGTGAAATACAATGATCATGGGGAGTCAATCCTGGACTCTAGCATTCAACCTGCTGCATCTCCTTGCAGGGAGAGCCAGCACCTCTCTGATGTCCGTATTCTGTCAGCCACATCCCACGTGAATCCTGAAATGCATGTAATACCTCCTAAAATATCTCAAGGGGCTACAAAGGTCTTCTAAATATTTTTAAAGCTCTAAAGAATTAGAATTGGCAAAAATGAACTATCGGGACCTCATCAAGATAAAAAGCTTTTGCACAACAAAAGAAACAGTCAACAAAACCAAAAGACAACCAACAGAATGGGAGAAGATATTTGCAAATGACATATCAGATAAAGGGCTAGTATCCAAAATCTATAAAGAACTTCTTAAACTCAACACCCAAAGAACAAATGATCCAATCAAGAAATGGGCAGAAGACATGAACAGACATTTTTCCAAAGGCATCCATTTGGCCAACAGACACATGAAAAAGTGTTCAACATCGCTCAGCATCAGGGAAATCCAAATCAAAACCTCAATGAGATACCACCTCACACCAGTCAGAATGGCTAAAATTAACAAGTCAGGGAACGACAGATGTTGGCGGGGATGCGGAGAAAGGGGAACCCTCCTACACTGTTGGTGGGAATGCAAGCTGGTGCAACCACTCTGGAAAACAGTATGGAGGTTCCTCAAAAAGTTAAAAATAGAGCTATCATACGATCCAGCAATTGCACTACCGGGTATTTACCCCAAAGATACAAATGTAGGGATCCGAAGGGGTACGTGCACCCCGATGTTTATAGCAGCAACGTCCACAATAGCCAAACTGTGGAAAGAGCCAAGATGTCCATTGACAGATGAACGGATAAAGAAGATGTGGTATATATACACAACAGAATATTAAGCAGCCATCAAAAGGAATGAGATCTTGCCATTTGCAACGACATGGATGGAACTGGAGAGTGTTACGCTGAGTGAAGTAAGTCAATCAGAGAAAGACATGTATCATATGACCTCACTGATATGAGGAATTCTTAATCTCAGGAAACAAACTGAGGGTTGCTGGAGTGGTGGGGGGTGGGAGGGATGGGGTGGCTGGGTGATAGACATTGGGGAGGGTATGTGCTATGGCGAGCGCTGTGAATTGTGCAAGACTGTTGAATCACAGACCTGTACCTCTGAAACAAATAATACATTATATGTTAAGAAAAAAAAAAGAAGAAGATAGCAGGAGGGGAAGAATGAAGGGGGGGAAATCGGAGGGGGAGACGAACCATGAGAGACGATGGACTCTGAAAAAGAAACTGAGGGTTCTAGAGGGGAGGGGGGTAGGGGGATGGGTTAGCCTGGTGATGGGTATTAAAGAGGGCACGTTCTGCCTGGAGCACTGGGTGTTATGCACAAACAATGAATCACGGAATACTACATCCAAAACCAGTGATGTAACGTATGGTGATTAACAAAACATAATAATAAAAAAATCATAATACTGTTACAAATGTATTAATTATCCAGTAGCTATTTTAGGTCATAGACAGTTTTTTTTTAATGCTTTTGAGTCTTAATCGATTTCTTCCATATTTGAAACTCTAACATGGAATCAAAGACTAAAAGGATGAGCTGATTAGACATATTAGGAGTTTGGTGAAACCTTTAAAAAATATTTTCATCCAGTATTAGGAGTATTGTCAGAAAATGGATTCTTTAATAAATATGCAAAACATTAGTTTTGGAACTGCCTTACTTTTAATACCATGGTAGTTTTCACCTAGCTCATATTCCATGTTTCACACACTAGCTTTGAAAGATAAAATGTTACAGCTTCCTTCACCTCCCCCCACCCCCATGAGAGTTCCTTTGAGAGGAAATTATCTAATTCTTGATCTACTTATAAATAATCCTAGAATTTTTACAAAAAGCACCTATTGCTGCATCATGAGACAACTGGTATCTCATGCCATTTATTCAGAGTTGTATCTTTTTTTCATTTGCTGTTAAAGAGTTATATTCAACATTCAAATATTTATTGAACACATACCTTGTGCCATGTACTGTGTCAGATGCTGGGTATGCATTGATGAATGAAAGACTCTATCCTAATAGAACTTGAGTCCTGTGAGCTCAGAAATTCTGTGAAAGCTAGGAGATGTATAACCAAATTGAGTGCTATTAGTTTTGCCAACATTTAACATGTTCTTGTCAAATTTTTAAATAAATGTTATACAAAGATAATCTAGGTTTTGATGTATATGCAGAAAAAGAGTCTGTTTTTCTTTTCTAAGTATCTGCATAGACACTCAGAGCAGTGTCTACACGATGCATACAAAAAAAAAATCAGTGTTTTATCAGAGCTGGATCTAGTTTCTGGCTTAATTTAAAATTATTAACTGAAGATAACACTTTATGGTATGGGATTTCAGTTCTTTATAAAAACTCTAAGAGGTTTAACTACCTTCTTAACAAAAATTCCAGCTCCATCTTTACATCAAGCAAATCTGATTGTCCAAAATGGTACCATAGATCTTTTAATATGTAACGTATTAATAGGCAACCTGCTCTGTAAAATTGTTCATAAGCCATATTTTAAAGGTTAAAAAGTCAATTTGCTCCCTTTGCAGTGTAACTTCTAACATTTCTGCTATGTGGTGGGGATTGATTTAGAAGAGAGGAGGCAAAGGATATTACAATAGAAGAAATGTTTTTATGAGTTAACCTTTTAATGGCAACTATATGTGAATAAACATAATTAAATTAAAAAAATTGTCTAAAATAATCTGTTCCTTCCTGAAACCTGCTTCGTTTTAGTTCTAAACACTCCTTTAGTCCTTGGTATTAATTTATTGATTCTGAAAAAGGAAGAAGTCTTCATAAGTAAGAGTGTGCTTCTTTACTGTTATTATTGTGTGTATGTGTGTGTGTGTGTATGTGTGTGTGTGTATTTACCAGTAGTGTCCACTCCCTCAAAGTGGCATGGCAATCTGGCCCTTATCTAGTATCATTTTATTTCTGTGGTTCAGTAGCTATCAATCCTGTTTCAGTATTGGAATCAACTGGGGAAATTTTGAAAAACACAAGTGCTCAAACTTTGCCCCTAGAAATTCTGATTTAGTGAATCTGAAGTCTACCTCAGCCAACTGAGAAAATCTGATGCACAACTGAAGTTGAGAACTATTTGTGAGGACAGTAAAACTAGTGTTTTATGCTCCATAAAGCTTACTTTTAAAAAAGGAATTAGTGTGCACCCAGCCTTCTCTTCTGTCCTCTCTGCCTGCAAGGATAGAAAGACCTCTGTTCAAACCTTCTCACCAAAATATCATTGGCTTAGACCCTTTCCCTCCACCAAACTCCTATTAGGGTTACTATAGACATCATTCATTAGTCTGATGTCTATGTACAGTGTGTGTATGTGTGCATGAGTGTGTCCCAACTGGTTTATGATTCTTGAAGGAGAGGGATAACATCTTTATGTTTACCATGCACCATTCTAGCCAAGTGCACTTCACACAAGAGGTACTTCATAAAAAAGGATGTTTTAAAAGTACATAAGATGACCCCCAACTGACAATGGTTCAACTTATGATTTTTCAACTTCATGATGGTGTGATTCAGTAGAAACCGTACTTTGAATTTTGACTTTTGATCTTTTCCCACTAGCAGTATTTGGTAAGATATTCTCTCATGACCCCAGGCAACAGCAAGCTGAAGCTCCCAGTCAGCCATGTGATCACAAGGGTAGACGACCAATATACTTAAAACCATTTTGTACCTATACAACCATTCTATTTTTTACTGTCAGTATAGTATTCGTAAATTACATGATCGATTCAACACCTTATTATAAAATAGACTTTGTATTAGATGATTTTGCCCAACTGTAGGCTAATGGTGTTCTGAGCACTTTTAAAGTAGGCTAAGCTATGATGTTCAGTAGGTTACATGTATTAAATGCATTTTTGACTTAACAATATTTTCAACTTATGATGGGTTTATTGGGACAGAACCCCATCGTAAATCAAGGAAAATCTGTATGTAATTTGGATAATGAAAAGACATTTATAAGTACAGAAATAAAATAGTTTATGTTATTCATAATGAGACCATTAGCTTATAGTAGTGACAAATTTTCAACATGGTAAACATAATTTAAGAAACTTACGGGTTTCAAAGTGTTCCTTAGAAAACAGTCCAAGGCAAAAACAGTCTTGGGAATTGCTACAACCTGGGGAATGCCATCTAGACTTTATGGGACTCTATATTAGTTAGCTTGGGCTCCATATAAAATATCACAGCCTAGGTAGCTTAAACAACATACATTTATTTTCTCACAGTTCTGGAGGCTGGCAAGTCAAGATCAAGGTACTGGCTGATTTGGTTCCTGTTGAGGACTCTCTTCCTGGCTTGCAGACGGCTACCTTCTCACTGCATCTTCCCATGGCTGGGGAGAG
Source organism: Zalophus californianus (assembly GCF_009762305.2). Taxonomy (NCBI): domain Eukaryota; kingdom Metazoa; phylum Chordata; class Mammalia; order Carnivora; family Otariidae; genus Zalophus; species Zalophus californianus. The sequence continues at coordinate 131,871,841 of NC_045598.1, forward strand.
AAAGAGGGTAGAGAGCTCTCTGGTGTCTCTTCTTACAAGGATGCTAATCCTACAGGATCAGGTCCTCACCATTATGACCTTACTTAACCTTACTTACCTCTTTATAGGCCCAATCTCCAAGTACAGTAACATTGAGGGTTAGGGTTTCAATAGATGAATTTGAGGTTGGGGCTGGGTGATACAATTCAGTCCATAGAAGCATCTTTCCACAGCATCTTTGTCCGGTGATCAGCCAGCCATTACACCAATGATTCTAGTGGTGAGAAATCACTACCTGGCAATACTTCATTGTGGAAACGCTCTAATGGTTAGAAAGCACATATGATATGAAGTCACATTTGTATTCCCAAAACTTCAGTCTTTGGTTCATGATGTGCTCTTAGGAACATCCCAAAACAAATCTAATCTCTACTCTCATAACACTCCTTTAACTAAAGATAAGTGTAGCAGTTATGGATCTCAATCTGCAAATTCAAGTTTGCAAGAAATATAATCTCTTAATTTTACCCAAGGAGGACTTCAAAATCACACTCAAAATCACACATTTTCTCTTGACTCACCCAGTCCTTCACCTCAAACTACTAGATCCATCTCCTGAAAAGCCGTCATGAAGGAAATGATACCTTATAAACTTTTCTGCCAAAAAAATTTTTCCCCATCTCAGAATGTTTACTAATTACATAAGATTTCCTGAAATGCCATGTGTTTGATTTATCTATCATACCATTAAATTAAAATACATACAGCTTAAGTGTTATTGGGACTTTATATATTACAAGTTTTATTGTAGCTATTTTACACTGATCACAGCTGTTTTTTCTGATCATAGCCGTGTCAAACTATTATTTCAGAAGAATAAATCTACCATCCAAGTTGATGGGCAGGTTTAAAAAATTAATAACTTTTTTTCTTTTATGAGACCTCCTCATCCAGGCCTATTTTCTGGCCCACAATGCAATAAAACTCTGTATTATTGATTTTCTGGTGAGATAAAATTTTAAAATAATTTTTGATCCATCCTATTAGGCCAGTCCTTCTTAAATGTTCTTCAGTGAAATACCAGTAAGGGAAGAGGACAGAGAGTGCAATATGTACCTGGAAGTAGCCCCTAAACTAAAATTTTGTTGATGATTATGATGAAATCTTAATGAAATTATTCACCTCATTTCATTATATAGCATTGCTTTAAAATAGTAAAAAATGTTTCATTTCCCTGACCCTTTCAGTAAATGGACGCTTTAGGAAAATATGTTTACTTTGTGGCTTTGAACAAATTGGTGCTATACCTAAGAATAACCCTTAACTCCAGGCTGGGAAGAAGTGGAGGCTTGGCCTCCACAAGCAGGCCCCATGTGAGAGACTTGAATGACAAAAAAGTTTCAGTTTGGAAACCTGGGGTTTGTTTGCTATGCTCATAATGTACATTAACCCTTATTCCCTTAGACCCTGTTCCCCTGTACTGTTTGTAAACAGGACTCACTTTCTATGGGACCATTAAAGCCTGAAGGTGCAATCCCTTCCGACTCATCACTGTCTTCCAGATAGTCCAAATATCCCGCTTTTCCAGCTAATATTGAGCACTTATTATGTACCTGGTTTCCTTTTAAACTCTTTACATTTGTCAAGTCTTTAATCTGCCCAAAAAATCTATGATGAAGGTATTATTATTATGCCCAATATACAGAAGAGAAAACTGAGATATAACTCACCCAAGGTCACCCAGCTAGTGGATAACTGGCAGCGGACATTCCAACCTAGGCATTCTTAACGGCTACAATATAGTCCTTTAAATGACTCAACATTTAAACTATGCCCTTAAGGCAATAACAAATGTGTAAAATTAAAACACATAAAACCTTGATAATGTTGGATGTGTTATAAAGAAAAAGGTTTTTAAGGTAGACTTTTTATTCATATCGAATATTGAGAAGTGCATAAATCATGTTCAAAATGCCTATCACGCACGTAGAGAAACAATATAACCAGAGCCCCGTTCCCTCTTATGCTCTAAGTTTCAAAGTTCAAAATAACTATTCACTTATTGTTTAAAAGCTGAATTCCATAATCTATTATAAAACCCTAATTAAATTCATTTCCATAATAATATACTCTTTCTGGAGCAGTGATCCTCAAAATGTGGTCCCCAGACAAGCAGCCTAGCATCATCTGGGAACTTGTTAGACTTGCAAATTCAAGGATCTCAATCCAGACCTACGGAACAGAAACTCTGGGAGTGGAGCCCAGCGATTATGTGTTAACAAGCCCCCGAGCTGATTGTGATGCACGCTCAGACTGGAGGGGCAGGGATGTTAAGTCCGTTGGAATGGTTTTAGTTGGTGATTGCGTACTGTCTCAGGTGAATACTAGCGTATAAAGCATTACCCTTGAATAACGGTGACAAGTTCTAATAACCTACCTCTTTGAAGTACACTGCAGGTAAAATGCTTTTCTATTTTAACTAACCATGTTTCCATCCCCGTCGATATTGCATTTTATCAGGAGTATAAAGCAGGCCCCTTACTTCCTAACCGGTCCCCTACCGGTAGCTCAATCAGCAGTAGTCCAGTTTACCTACAGAGCCCGGCCCCAGTGTGGCTGGGAATTTACCCAGAGGCGGGAGCAGGCCTCGGCCAATCAAAAGCAAGGCTCAAGTCGCTCGCCCATTCTGGCTGTGTGATTGGTGGTTTCCCACCGGCGGAAGAGACCCTTGGGGGCACCGCCCAGGGTCCTCCAGCGCAAGCCAATCGTCGCTCGGCGCCTGGAGGGGCGGGCCACCGCGAGTAATTTAACATGGCGGAAAATGCCACCGTAGAGGCTCCGAGCCCGCGGGGGTGTGCGGATGGGGAGGACGCAGAGCCCCAAGAGGAGGGGATGGCAGAAACGCCGAGAGATGATCAGGAGCAATTTGAGTGCCAGGAACTGCTCGAGTGGCAAGTGCAGGTGGGGGGCCCCGAGGAAGAAGAGGACGCGGGCCCGGTGGCCGAGGCCGAGGCCGAGGCGGTAGCTGCCGGCTGGATGCTCGATTTCCTCTGCCTGTCTCTTTGCCGGGCCTTCCGCGACGGCCGCTCCGAGGACTTCCACCGGACCCGCGACAGTGCCGAGGGTGAGTGCTGGGCGCGACCGGCGGGTGGCTGCGCTGGGGCCGGGGGCGTCGACGCGCAGCGGGGCGAGAACCGCGGCGGACGGTCGAGGCCCGGTTTGCGGCGCAGTACGCCTAGTGCGGTCGGGGGACCGGGGCTCTGAGGTGAACGTTGATTCGAATCCCGCATCCGCCTATTTCCAGCCTCTCCGTTTTTCTCAGATTCTGTTTTTCTCTTCAGTAAAAAGAATAAGACTCCCATTTTAGAATTGACACAGGTTTCAGTGAGTGAAAAATGTATAAAATTGCCCAGTGTCCCAAGTCCTTTTTCTTCTTTGGCGCTTGTAATTGTTGTTTCTTTCGACTCAGGTATTCCCGTGATGGCATTTATGAAGCGGTCACAGTGGCCTCCAAGTGACCCAAGCATCGGCGTTTTCTATTATTTTGTGAGCTTTTAAAGTCCCATTTGGGCTGCTTGCACAGTATAGGCTGCAGAATAAAAATAACTGTCAATGAAATGTACTCCCTAGACAACACAGACTGTAACTGATGGACAAAGACACAGACTCAGAGAAGACTAGCCTGGCTTTTTCAGTGATAACAGAAAGATGCTCTGCTATTTAATATAAAATTAAATACTTCAGAAAACTATATTAACACATTTCATCTTCATGGCCATCCCATTCCTTAGGCAAGTAATTTTAGTTTATAGAGGAATGGACTAATTAAGCAACCTCAAACATTGGTAGGTTAGAAGGAATGTTCCACACTTGTGCCCTATCTTCCAATTCAAGAACCCTTCCTCCAACTCTATCAGAACACTGGAACCATGGTTAATTAACATTAGGGAGAAAGTTAAATCCTAAATTGGTTTATTATAGTGATTTATTTAAAAAGTCCACTTTGGGGAAGAGGGTAGAATTATCTCTGTAGAATTATCTCAAAATGAATTTGAGTTGGAAACACCAGTATGACCTCCTGTTTGCCTTCATACAGGTATGGATGGTGTTCAGAGGCAAAATTCAACCAAGTGAATTTGCAGATCTAATTGCAGATAAGCAATTTCATGAATTGGGCAGACAGCATCCCACCTAGCAAGTAGGGGGGAGCTTGGAGTTGTACAAAATGGAAGATTTTTAAAGGAAGGAGGGTGGGGCAAGAAAGTTATTAGCAAAAGAAAAGGATTGTTCCAGGCTAGGTACTTTCCCTTAGGAGGAAGGGGGTCTTATGCAAATTAACTCCTCTTCCTTTGGGGGATGGAGAGGACCCACTCCGCAGATTCTCTGGCTCCAGTCACAAAATTCCTTACCAGCAGGTTAAGACTATATTTCTGGGGGAGGTTGAAAGTGCAGTTAGATTTGGTGTTAAGCCCCAGTTTGGGCCAGTGGTTTTCTTTTAACAGTGGTTACATATAGAAGTATATATGGGTATTTCTATACATATCTAGACACAGGTTAGTATATACTCATATATTTCCTTGTTCTATTGGAAGGGCACAGAAGCGGGCGCCTGGGTGGCTCAGATGGTTAAGCGACTGCCTTCGGCTCAGGTCATGATCCTGGAGTCCTGGGATCGAGTCCCACATCGGGCTTCCTGCTCAGCGGGGAGTCTGCTTCTCCCTCTGACCCTCCCCCCTCTCATATACTCTCTCTCTCTCTCTCATTCTCACTCTCAAATAAATAAAATCTTTAAAAAAAAGAAAGAAAGGGCACAGAAGCAATGTAACCCTAAATAGCAACCTAGCACTTGAGTCTTGGTTTCTAATACCATCCTTAAGAAAGACAGCTAGAGCTCTTTGGAGAAATGGCCTGGTTCTGGGACTGGGACAGGAAATGTGCAAGATGAACCTGGAGCATCTTGTGCCAGAAAGTAAAGCCATAGTGGTGGCAGTACAAAGGGACAGGAACCAACTGCAAGAGCTCCCAATGGGCAGAGCAACTCAAGCAAGGAAATAGTTTGGATTAGAACCCAAAGGTCAAATAATTATCTGTGAGCCCATAATGATGTAAATAAATGATGGAGAAAATAAATAAATGGGAGAAGAAACAAATCTCATGCAGAAGAATTCAAGTAATTTATGTAGCTACTATGTCCTCAAGGAGGTGAAGTGTAACACCCCACTTCTGTGCTGTGCATAGTGACTTTATTCTGAAGACTACAGTATGAAATTGGAGGGAGGATAATTTTACAGGAGAGAAACCTGACAAACACTACTTCATACCTAGGCAATCAAGGTCAACAGGAACAGTGACAGTTGGTAGTATGTACACTTTATGTGATGTGTCAAATATGGAACTTCTTTGATCTTTCTCCCAAAACCCCTTAGTCAAATTGTAAGAAAAACATCAGACAAACTGCAATACAGAATGCCTCAAAACTGCCAAGGTCATCAAAACCAAGGAAAGTCTGAGAAACTTTCATAGCCAAGAGATGCCTAAAGAGACATGGTAACTGAATGTAATGTGTCCTGGGTGGGATCTGCAGCAGAAAAGACATGAAGTAAAAACTAAGGAAATCCGAATAAAGCATGGACTTTAGTTAAGAATGTATTAATTCTGGCTTGTTAATGTATATATTTCACGCTAATATAAGATGTTACTAGTAGGGGAAACTGGGTGGAGGGTATATAGGACTTATATCCTCACAATAATTCTGTAAATTAAAAACCATTCTAAAAAATAAAGACTCCTTTTGAGGTTCTAGATCAAGACCCAAGGAATAATCTAGGCCGCCTCTTACTATTTTAAGGTTAAGGGCACAGAAACCCAGAGAAAGTAAACTATTTTTAAAGTTGTACTGCTAATCAGTGACATAAATTGTGAACATAGTGTTGTCTCTGTGTTTCCATTTTTGACTGAAAGGACTCCCTTTTATCTTCTATAGGATTTCATTTATTACACTTTCAACGTTGTAAAAATACACAACTCTTGATGCTTTCTAGAAAATTCTTAGTTCTTTCATTCTGACTCAGAATTGTTCTCACACCTCACTTAACTCAGATAATGCCTTTTCCAGACTGTTATTCCTAACTTGTCTTTGTCCATGGGAAGCAGTGTAAGATAGTGGTTAAGAGCATGGGCTCCAGAATAAATTGTCTGAATTTGATTCCTGGTTCTGCTACTTCCTAGCTGTAAGACCTGACGCAAGTTACCTTTTGGTACCTCAATTTCCTCATCTGTAAAATGGTGATAATAGTATCTACCTCACAGAGCTGTTGATAGGTATAAAGCAAGGATTCTCAACCTCAGCACTGTTGACATTTTGCACCACATAATTCTTGTTCTGTGTATGCATGAGAGTGGAGGGGGGTGAAGGTGGGGCTTCTCCTGTACGTTGTAGGATGTTTAGCAGCTCCCCTGACCTCAACTACGAGATGCGAGGAGCATCCCCCTTCCACTCATGATCAGAATTGTCTTCAGACACTGCCAGATGTCCTCAAGGGGACAGGAATGACCTCTAGTTGAAAATCACTGGTGTAAAGTGCTTAGACTAGTGCCTGGTATTGTAAGTGCTTAAATATGGTTGCTATTGTAGCTAGTCATTAGATTTCCCTACTCATTAGATTTCCCTAATGTGTTTTTCTGTCAGCAATGTTTGGTTACAGGTGAGGAAAAAACAGATAGCAAGGTTCAACCAGGTTTTCATTGTTTTTGTTTTGTTTTTTGTCTAGCAGGTACAAAGAACAGAAGGGCAGGGGTGTATAAGAGATTTGTAGTTACTGCGTAGTGGACTAAATTGAACGCGGAAGGAAGTGAAGATAGAGATCTGACTTCTCTAGAATAGAGTAGATTCATTTGTTTTGCTTCTGTACCATACTTTTAACCTTTGTGGCATTAAAATTTTATTTAATAACTTGCATAAATTTTGGGTTATGTCTTCTCAAGCTCAAACCTTCCTGAGGGGCAGGGGCTGACTGTCTTTTTTTTTTTGTAATATTTTATTTATTTATTTGACAGAGAGACAGCGAGAGAGGGAACACAAGCAGGGGGAGTGGGAGAGGGAGAAACAGGCTCCCTGCTGAGCAAGGACCCCCTCCCCCCCAGATGCGGGGCTCATGACCTGAGCCCAAGGCAGATGCCTAATGACAGCCACCCAGGCGCCCCAGGGGGCTGACTGTCTTATCAGCCCCTAACATTGACTAGCAGTGGATGTTTAATAAATATTGAATGAATTGTTTAAGTTTTATATAAATTTTGTGCTCTCTCTGAATCCTGTTTAATTAAATTGTGGCTGTATTTGGTCCAGATAATCTCTAGTATAGTATAAGATTATGCTATTTTTGAATTGAGGAAACAAATACAAATAAATGTATTTGTCTTTTATCTCCTTAGTAGCTGCAGGACTGCTTTTTGGTTTTGCTAGTTGATTTAATCTTTACATACACCAACCAAGCCCTGGGTGAAGTATAACAGTGGCATCTTCAGGTTTTACTTTAAACATTATTTCCTCAGAAAAGCTTTCCTATCTTCTCCCTCCAGCTATACTAAAACACACTCTCAGGTTTGTTATATTGCACCCACAGCATTCCTTGTCTTTTTCAGTTTTCTCCATGTTTTTACTTTAATTGCTTAATCATTTGTCTTTCATTTCTACATAGTATATGTGCTGCCAAAGCAAGCACTTTCATCTCTACATAGTTAATAAATTCACTGAGGTCCAGGATTTTACACACCATTATACTCACTGCCTAACATAACATCTGGGTGGGCACTCAAATATTTGGGAGATTAATATTAATAAATGTGTTTGTTTTTATACATCTGCAATTTTATTTCTTCCTTGGAGTTAGGATTGTGGAGAAACAGGTTTTGTTGGAGAAATAAACTTTTTTGCTGAAATTGTATCCTGAAAGTTTTAAACCAATAGCAGAAGGGGAAGATAGGTAGTTGGTAAACTGGGGCCTAAAGTTGCTACCCCCTTTCCATGTCTGCCCCCATGACTTCCTGTCCCAAACCAAATTACTATAGGGAAGGGAACTATTATCTTAATTTTGCTCAGTTGGTAATCTAGACAGGAGACTGAGAAGGGGGTGACCACAAGTTCCCAAGAATGAAGGGCATAAGTCCATTCATTGTACATCTCTGTCTGACGTACAATCCTTAAGACCTCTGTCAAAGGGTAAAAGATAGCTAGATGGACTCGATTTGTTTCCAGACCTTTTCCAGAGCTTTTCTGTCCAGCTGTCACCAACGAACAAAGCGAAAACCAAGGCCACACCCACGACAGCCCCTTTGAATTTCCAGAATAAGTGTTGTTATATTAGAGCTGAGTGGCAGCTTTTGAACATTCCTCTTAGATGAGCTGAATATGATTTTTTTTAAGATTTTATTTATTTATTTATTTGAGAGCGAGAATGAGAGAGAGAGCATGAGAATGGGGAGGGTCAGTGGGAGAAGCAGACTCCCCGCTGAGCAGGGAGCCCGATGTGGGACTCAATCCCGGGACTCCAGGATCGTGACCTGAGCCGAAGGCAGTCGCTTAACCAACTGAGCCACCCAGGTGCCCGAGCTGAATATGATTCTTTTCCACATGTCCTGAGGAACCACACTCGAGGTGGTTTTAGCCTGGGAGTTAGAACATGGAGCGCCTTCTGCCACCACAAACTCTTCCACCAGCCCGCATGGCAGGTCTGACGTGCTCACTTCTACGCTTGCCCAGGAGCTTCTGCTTAGCAGAGCATTATAGCAGAGTGTTAAGGTGAAAGCGCAGAGCAACAAGCAGAGGTGGCTGCCCTGAGGGAGGCCATGCCTCCCTGGGCCCGTAGGCCTGGGGTGCTTAGTGTCACACCCATCTGTTGGGACAGCAGGACCAGCTTGACTGGCCTCCTGCCTCCCTGTGGCACTTATACTGCAGGTCAGGACTTCCAGGTCAGTGCTGCAGAATTCTGGAGTTGCCTATTGGGGTAGAGGCTTTATTGCAACATCCCCATGGCAAGAAAGGCCAACACACGTTTGTTGGATTGGGCTGTGAGCTCACTTCTTTGGACCCGCAGGGCCCTTAGGAAAGGCTCAGGGCCTAGGGTCTAGCACCCCGTCACCACCTGGGCCATCCCTGTTGCGGCCATCTTGCCCCAATAAATATGTTTTTTTTTAAGTTTTTGTAAACTTAACAGACTCACTTAACTGAAACCTTGACCAAAATAATATAAAATATTTCCTATAATATTAGGAGTTTTAAGGTATAAAGCTTCCAGCTAATGATTTGACACATTTTACAGTTTGAATCTAAATCTCCCTTTTTGTTAGTATAGAGTGCTACCTGTGGAAGTACTATTAAATATTTATTATTCTGCATGTGGAAATCTGTTTTACTTTGTAAGAAAAGTGTTCTTTGCTGTTTTTTCTCATTTAAGAAAATGTTATAGGGGCTCCTGGGTGGCTCAGGCGTTAAGTGTCTGCCTTCGGCTCTGGTCGTGATCTCAGGGTCCTGGGATCGAGCCCTGCATCGGGCTCCCTGCTCCACAGGAAGCCTGCTTCTCCCTCTCCCACTCCCCCTGCTCTGTTCCTTCTCTCGCTGTCTCTTTCTGTCAAGTAAATAAATAAAATCTTCAAAAAAAAATGCCTATAAACAAAAGCATTCAGCTCTCAGTTTGTGATCCTTTTTGCATGTTTGTAACCTAATTACTCAACAACCACACAGAGGCACTGCTGGGTCAAGTTTGGCTTTTTTAAAAAAAATGTTTTAATGTTTTTCTTTTTCAGCTATTATCCACGGAATGTCCAGTCTAACAGCTTATCAATTGAGAACTATATACATATGTCAGTTTTTGACAAGAATTGCAGCAGGAAAATCCCTCGGTAAGTATGTGTTTTTATCTTATGTTGGAAATATTTTAATCTATGTCTAAAGGTAAAACAATGAGAAGAAACAGATGAGATCCGTTATTTTTGAGAGTTGGCACTATGTGCTTGGTACGTTCAGCTACACAAGCATATCTAAAGCAACTAAAAGAAATATAGTTCCAATCTTCTTAGAGCACTGGTTGTCAAACTTAGCTTGCTTCAGAATTATTAGAGAACTTGTTAAAAAAAAAAAACAAAAAAATAACAGTTCTCCACCATGAATTCCTGATGCAGTAGGATGGATAGGAGGGGCCCAGAAGTTTGTATTTCTAGTAAGTTCCCAGGTGATTCTGACACTGCTACTGGGGAGCCACACTTCATGGACTGTCTTTTGGAGAGTTTACCTCAGATTTGACTGTACGGTAACTTTGTGGTGACTCTTACTATTATACACACTGATTTTAGTAGCAACTATGATAATTGACACCTCTTACTTGAACTGGATTTCAGCACTTCTGTAGATAGGCCCATGTGATTTGTAGCTATAATAGCTCTCTCCTTTATCTCCACAGGTTATTTTAGATTGTAATGGGTAAGCCTGCTTCAGTTTATGAGTAATGGCTGATATTTACAACATGGTCATTTAAAGGACCTTTTGATGCAAATAATTACGTATTTATATTGGTTTTTACAGTTTACAAAATGCTTTCCCAAAAGTGCCAAGTGGTAGGCGGTACTTAAAATGAAACCACTTACTTACAATCCTATTGTGTTCCATAAAATCCCAGTGTGTTTGTACCATTCTCATGGCCCTCACTTTCTAGCTCTGGCTCACATAGCATGCTTCTTGTTGGGGGTGAGGCCAGGTCTGGAGTTGGTGCCATGACCATAAGTGAATAGGACGAGAAGCAGAGTAAATGTAGGGGAGACAGAACTATAGGTAGCCTGGGCCTGTAGCTAAAGAAGAAAACCATCTTGATGTGGACATAATTGGAGAATTCCTGACCATGTAGACAATAAGTTAGCATGGTTGTTAACACTTGTTTTGTAAATTAAATATGACAACATAAAGTGCCCAAATGTGTTTCACATATTAGCAGTTGTTCAGTGGATCTTACTTTCTCCCCCAACAACCCTTTCTTTCTGAAAAGAAATGCAGATTTTGTGTGTAACCCCATTAATCTTGAAATTCACCAGGATCCCCTTTTAGGTATATCTTAGAATAGGCCCATGTCAATTACCAAGAATCAGTGTATTTCACCATAATGGACTCAAGTGAAACAACAAAATTTTATTTCAATTTATATGTTGGATTTTTAGCTATACATAACCTTTTTGCCTTTTTTTTTAAGTGGTTGCTCAATAGCATCACTGCCTACTAGAAACGTAATACAAGCTACATATGTAATTGAAAAGAAATAGGTGGAATTAAATTTAGCAGTATCTTATTTATCCCAATATTTCTAAAATATATATCAACATATAATCAATATAAAACATGTTAATAAGATATTTTACCCCTTTTTTTGCAGTAAGTCTTTGAAATCTGGGGTCTGTTTTATACATAAAGCACATCTCAGTTTGGAACTAGCCATATTTTTTTTTTTAAAGATTTTATTTATTTGAGAGAGAGAATGAGATAGAGAGAGAGCATGAGAGGGGAGAGGGTCAGAGGGAGAAGCAGACTCCCCGCTGAGCAGGGAGCCCGATGCGGGACTTGATCCCGGGACTCCAGGATCATGACCTGAGCTGAAGGCAGTCGCTTAACCAACTGAGCCACCCAGGCGCCCTGGAACTAGCCATATTTTAACGGCTCATTAATTATATATGGCCAGTGGCTACCACATTAGCTTTAGTTTCCTGCTGCAAATAGCTTTAAAATACAGTAAATGTCTTGGAGGGGAAATGTTTGTTTATGGCAGCCACCCTCATCTCATGGGACTTTATTTTTTAAGATCTGTGCAACTCTGGGAGACTTCCCTTCCTTTCTACTCCAGCTTTCTGCAGCGCCCCAGAACTCAGCAAATGTCCTGAGGGGAAAACCAACCATGTGTTTCAGTTCCTCTAGTTTCCAGTCCACCAACTAGCCCCAAGGAATCCACCAGGAGCTTCTCCTCATTTCTCTTACACCAGTAAAATCTCCCTGCCTGGAATACACTGAATCCTCATCCTTATAAGCAAATGAGGCCAGGAAAGAAAAGCTGCAAATCATCCGCTAACCCCTAGAAATATAGTTCATCTAGTTCTTTTTGCTTCCACTACTATCCCATGTCTTTGGCAATAATTTTGCAACTTATTCCACTTTTTTCTAGTTGTAATGGGAGCGTTGGCCTACTGCATTATCCTGCATTCTACCTGAAAGTAAAAGGCTACTCTAAAATGTTTGAAGTTAAGATCTTAACACTTTTTTCTATAAGTACATTTTTTTGTACATCTCACATTTATAAGAAGGCAGCAGATTAATGAGATGGGTTAGATAATATCAGTCAAGAAAGACTTAATAGGAAATATAAATATTGAAGAGAGTTTTTAAAAGAAAAACAAATGTGAAATGAAGAAGGATTAGGCAATCTGCCTTTGCATTTTCATATTTCATGTTTTCTAGCACATACTCTAGCCTTACCAGGCATCTTGTTATTCCTGAAACACACCTTTTTTCTGAGACACAGTAAGTGGTTTTTAAGGGTTCTGGTGTCTGCTGCTTCTACTTGCTAGCTGTGTGACCTCTCTAAGTCTCAGGTCCTACTTTATAAGACAAGATTGATAATGTTGTATACCCTTTTAAAGAAGTGGTTTGGATAAAGGAGCTCCTGCATGTTAAACACTTAGCACAGTGCCTAACACATAGTAGGACCTTAATATGTGTTGACTTATGAGTGTGAATATCTTTTTTCCTCTGCCTTATGTTCTGCTGCTGCCTTCCTGAAATGTTCTCCTTCCCATCCTTATCCTCTTCACTTAGTTATCTCCTGTTTATCCTCAATGTCCTAATTTGGATCGTTTATCTTTCATAAAGGATTCTTTGTTAGTATCCTCTAATAGAACTAATCTTAGAAAATACAGATGCATGGGCTGTACCCTGTACTAACTAAACCAATCTCTAGAGGATGGGTCTAGGCATCTGCATTTTTTTTAAAAGCTCCTCACATGATTTTGAGGTATAGATAGGGTTGACAATCACCGGCATAATACATAATTCTAGTAAAGGACCAGTCACAGTGGTTTCTTTCTTCATAGCTAGCGTGCAAATTTCATGAGGGCAGGAACTGTTTCTTCTTCCTGGTCTGATCCTAAGTATCTGGCACAGGGCCTGGAATATAAAGAGACTTTTTTTGTATATGAATTAAGATTTTTATGTTTAAAATGTTGGAGAAACAATTAGGAGAAAACAGGAAATTGTTTCTACAAAGTAGAAATTGTTGAAACTGCTAACATTTAAATTGCATGCTTCTTCTAGTTTTTCAAAGGAAAAAAAAGGAAATTAACTTGAAAAATCAAATCACTTCCCTAAACTTTTGTATACGGACTGGAATAGTACCTGGCACATAGTACATACTCAGTAAATATTTAAAGAAATGAAATCATAAAAAATTGACAAAGTAAGGTTCTACTTCGCTTCCTAAGTTAGTTATTTTTGTTCTGGTTTTAAAAGATGCACAGTTTGAAACTGATGAACGAATTACACCCTTGGAATCAGCCCTGACAATTTGGGCTTCAATTGAAAAAGAACATGACAAACTTCATGAAGAAATACAGAATTTAATTAAAATTCAGGTATGTGTATTACATTATTATTGTTATTTTGCATATAACATCTAAAGAAATTAAGAACCACTTAATAGAAGTTGAGCAGTAAACCCAAAGTAAAATTTAATATAATCATTTTCTTCAGAAATTTGACCTTTGGTTTATAGTCTTCACGCAAGCTCTGAGAACGGGAACTTACTGTTTGCTACCTAAGTATGTATTGCCCCCACTTGAGAAAATATATAACATTGATTTAAAGATCATAAAGCAACTTTCAAAAACCAGTGATTTGTGCTCTCCCAATTTCTATTCAAGATTACAAATAAGAAAAAAATAAGAATATTTAAAAAGAAATCAACGGATTTTTGTAAGTAAGAGAATGTAAAATTTTATGTAGAGGGAATTTTAGGAGTCACCTTATTAAAGAGTGAAAAGCTAAAAAAGTCATTCAAAGATACAGTGGCAGGGAAAGTATGTTTTGCTAACAAGCAAAGCAAATACTAAGGATTGTTCTAGTTAAATAAATTTGTCCTCATTTTTAGGGAATTATTTTATGGTTGGGTAGGAGAGAAAATCCGGATGATATCTCACCTTCCCCAAAATTAATTATTGTTAGTATGGTGACTGCCAAGTAGAATTAAGACCAGAAGAGAATGGCAGAAATATGACTGCACTTTTAAGAATTTCAGCCTGGGACAAAGAGATTTGTTACATTATCTCAGTTTTGAGGGGTTCTAGAGAAGGAGGCCATCATTAATATACTAGTATAAAGTTGAGTGGGTTACCATAAATACATAGCAAATATGCAATACATTGCTTACTATTTGTCAGGTACCGTTCTGAGCACTTTTCATGTAGAACTCCAATCCTTACGGCAACCCTACGAATAGGTACTATTATCTCCACCATTTTCCATACAAAGAAACAAGAAGCACATGAGGTTAAATTGCTTGCCAAAGCTGCCCAGATGGTAACGGTGGTTCCCTATTTTACTACATACTGTATTAGAAAGGCCAGTTTATCAATCGATCATTCAGAAGCATCTGGCTTCCTAGGTTTCTATTAGAGATTTTCCAGGGATCCTACTAGCTAATTTTATATATTCTAATTGTCATGAACGCCATCTACCTTCTCTCTCATTTCCCTTTTGCTCAAAGTAATATTTAGGTGGGTCCTAAATGTATATAATGTAGCTCCTAATTTATTTATTAATGTCTACTTTTAATTGGCCTAAATTTGAAAGAGCTAGAACGCTTCGGCATTTATCAGTAAATATGCAAAGGGGCCAATGAAAAACTTTTACATCTTTTTCAAGCCACAGTTATTTCATCTTTGAAAAGAGAATTTATATCATGTATCAATTTTTAAGTGAAGTAGTTTAGACTTAACAGGACTTATTTCAATACTAAACAATTATACATTTTTAAAAAGCAATCTAAGGTTTGTATTTGTCATCCTGTCTTTTAGGCTATAGCTGTTTGTATGGAAAATGGCAATTTTAAAGAAGCAGAAGAAGTCTTTGAAAGAATATTTGATGACCCGAATTCTTATGAGGTAGTTGTTTATATTAGAATCAGAATTTTAGAACTGCTTATATGGAGTGAGGTAAATAAAAGAGCACTGGAGGAAGAAAGGGATGTTTTATCTTTTAAACAGTATAGAACAGTGCTGTCCAATAGAAATATAATTGCAAGTCACATGTGTTTTAGCAGCCACATTAAAATAGTTGAAAGAAACTAGTGAAATGAAAAAAAAAAAAAAAAAAAAAAAAAAAAAAAAAAAAAAAAAAAAAAAAAAAGAAACTAGTGAAATGGATTTTAATATTTCATTTAGCCCAATATATCCAAAAACATCATTCTTAGCATTTAATCAACATAAAAAAGTATTGATGGGATATTTTATACTCTCTTTTATTTATTTGAGACAGAAAGAGAGCACGTGCACGGGCAGGGGTGGAGGGGCAGAAGCAGGCTCTCCTCTGAGCAGGGAGCCCAGTGGACCCTGGAATCATGACCTGAGCTGAAGGTAGTCACTTAACTGACTGAGCCACCCAGGCACCCCCAGAAAAAAGCATTATAATTAGCTTATTTTTCTAGAGGGTTCTTACATGATCATTAGTAGTTTTTGTGTTTATGTGTAATGTTAAGGTCAATTGAACTTAGTTTTTAAATAGTAAAAAAGTGTTGTTGGAATAAATTAAGCTTATTTAAAGAAATAAAAAATAGTTTTATACATTTTTAGTGAACTTTTTATTCAACAGTAGCATACCTTTAGTAGCATACATGTACTATAAGTGTATAAAGAGATGTGTTTTCACAAGAAACATGCTTTTGTGATGACCCCCTAGATCAAGAGAAAGAACATTGCCAGCACCCTCCTGTCACTGTCTCTCCCATCTTTTCAAGGATAACCACTGTCCTGACTTATAACATCCAAGATTAGTTTTACTTGTTTCCAAACTTTATGTAATTACATAGCAAGTTTATGTAAGATTGATCCATGGTGTTGCTCGTAACAATAGTTCATTTATTCTCATTGTTCCACTGTTGGAATATGCAACTTATCCATTCTGCTGTTGAGAAACATTTGGGTTATTTCCAGTTTTGGGCTGTTACATTCTTTTACATATCTTTTGTAGAACAAATATATGTGTTTCTGTTGGATATATACTTAGGAATAGAATTGATGGGTTGTAGGATATGCACATACTTGGATTTAGTAGATACTGCCAAACAGTTTTCCAGAGTGGCTATGTTACATCCGTTCCTTCAGCAGTGTGGAAGAGTTCCACTTGCTTCACAGACCTTCTCTGTAGTTTTCCTTTTAGTTCTGGCAAATACGTAGTAGTATCACATTGGGTTTTGGTTTCCTTTTCTTTGACTAGTGAAGTTGAGCACCTTTGAGCATGCTTCTATACAGTTGGGGGGTGATTACCTTAATCTCTTGAGGGACTGAGCTGAGTCAAGAGTAGATTGAAGTTTTATTAAGGCTCAGTCTATCTCTAATTTGCCACTGTTCCTAGGGTATAACCCTCCAGAGATTTCAGCTGAAAGCCTGATCTGTTTATTGGGTTCCCTGCCCCTACTTTTTTGCCTCAGCACTGTGAGGTTACTGAAAAAGCCCACTCTATACTTCCCAGAAGGAAGCTTACAGCCAGTAAGCATAAGAGGAAATGCTTAACCTCACTAGCATGAGTAATCAGGGCAGTCCCAAGTAATATATTGAAATAGTATTTCCTGTACCTCAGACTGGCAATGGTTAAAATATCTTAGAATACTAACAGTTCGCTCAAAGAGTGGAGAAATGGTAAGACTGCCATACCTTCTCAGTGCTGTAAATTAGCACTTAAACTTTGGAGAGCATTTTAGCAAAATCTGTAAGTATGCATTCCAGCAATTCTACTTCTAGATAAATACCCTAGAGTAACTGATTTTATTTTTACTGCACATTTTAAAAGCCATGAAGGCTTTTTTTTTTTTTTTTAAGATTTATTTATTTATTTTAGAGAGAGCATGCCCGAGTTGCAGGGGAGAGACAAAGGGAGAGGGACACTCTCAAGCAGACTCCCCACTGAGTGTGGAGACCAACCTGGGGCTCAGTCCCAGGACCCCAAGATCATGACCTGAGCCAAAATCAAGAGCTGGCCACTCAACCGACTGAGCCACCCAGGAGTCCCTAAAAGCCATGAAGTTTTATTTAAAAAAAACAAACAGGCCCCACTAAGACAGTTGGTCTGGAATACAGCCTGAGAAGTAGAATTTTCTGAAGGTTCTGTAGCTTTTATTGTGCAACCAGCCTTGAAAGAACTAATGTCCAAGAGAAGCTTGTACTGTGTACAAGAAGACCTGTAGAAAAATGTTTAACAATATTGCAGTAATAGAAAATAGCCTCTAAAAGCTTTCAAAAGACTGGAAGAATGGATGAATAAATGATATTTTTGATCAGTGGACTATTGTACAATAGTGAAAGTAACTAGTTCTATAAAAATCAAATAACATGGGGACGTCTGGGTGGCTCATTTGGTTAAGCATCTGCCTTCGGCTCAGGTCATGATCTCAGGGCCCTGGGATCAAGCCCTGCATTGGGCTCCCCGCTCAGCCGGGAGTCTGCTTCTCCCTCTGCCTGCCTCTCCCACTGCTTGTGCTCTCTCTCTGACAAATAAATAAATAAAATCTTAAAAAAAAAAAATCAGATCAACATGGATAAATGTCAACAGAGTTGAGCAAATATGACAAGTTTCAGAAAAATACGCATATGCTAAATAGTACTGTATTATTTATGGGTACATTCATACTTAGTACAAGTATGTAAAGGAATGCGTGGATATGGTAAATTCTAAATTCAGGATAATGGCTACCTTGAGGAGAGGAGAAGCTGGAGGTGTAATCGATGATGTTTTATTTCTTGGCAATGGACATTCAGGTTCATGATTTATTTTTTAATTCTTTTGTATGTGTGTGAAATACAAAGTAGTTAAAGTAAGAAATACATTGGTGGGCCATTTAAAATAAGAATTTTTAAAAGTCCCGTGTCTCTGAGTTTATAATGTGATTTTTTTAGTTAAATAAGACAAAATTTCTACCATCCTATTTGTGATTTATGTGTTAATTCATTTTTCCTGTTGTCTTTAGCCTTTAAAAAGGAAATTGCTTATGATAATCTCTCAGAGAGATACATTCCACTCAATTTTTCAACACTTCAGCTACAACAACATGATGGAGAAAATTAAGAGTTATGTGAATTATGTGATAAATGAAAAATCATCAGCCTTTCTTATGAAGGTATGCATATTTCAGAGAGACTCTAACAACAATTAGAAATTGTTATAATAAAGGAGAATACTTGAAATAGAAATCCTTAAAAACTAATCAGAATTTTATTTAGTGATTTTGTAGAAGAGCAAAATGTTAAAATTAGTGAATCTAAAGGGTTTATTGGTGATTTTTGCAGTATTTTTAAACTTTTTTGAAATAAGAATTGGGGAAATTTTTCAAAATAAAATGTTGAGGGGAGAACAGATCAAAGAAATTTTTAGCATGTTTTTGGAAAACAAAATTGGACTAAAGAAGGGCCTTTAAAAAGTTTTTTTTTTTTTTTAATAACATTTTATTCCCCAGTCTTGGCCTCAGAAAGTTTTAACTTATGTTATAGTGGAGCACTGATTAATTTAAGGGAGTATAAATACCTGGAATTTTTATTTTTTTTAATTTTTCAAAGAGTTTGTTTAGAGAGGCAGGGAGAGAGAGAATCCCAAGCAGACTCTGTGCTGACCTTGGAGCCTGATGCAGGTCTTATCCCATGACCCTGAGATCATGACCTGAGCTGAAATCAAGAGGCAGGTGCTTAACAGACCGAGCCACCCAGTTGCCCCATCTGGAACTTTTATTGATTTTTCTTTCTTTCTTTTTTTTTTTTAAATAACCTTTTATCTAAAAATTGCCTAGTAAACACCATATGTATCAAATACACATACAAGGAAAGATCTTCTCCATGAGGCTTAGAAACCAAGCAGGTAACTAAAGCCGCTGCCGTTGATGTCGTAGTTACTGGAGCGAACACAACACAATCCCTTTATCGACCTGTGAACAGATATATTGGTTACGGCTATCAAAGAATTAGAAGGCTTAATTTTAATACTGTTTGTTCAGAATGGCTTAATGGGTTCCTTTCTCTTCTACAACCTGTGTTTTAAGGCCGCAGCAAAAGTAGTGGAGAGTAAAAGGACAAGAACAACTCAAGATAAAGCAAGTGCTAACGGTATTGAAGTGGAAACCGAAGCTAGTTTGGATATAGGAGAAAGGTTTGTAAATTCATTTATACATGTTTTGTCTCATGGATACATCTTTATGTGGAAGTGTTGCTAGAGCCATTTTTAACAAAAAACAATTATTATAGAGGGTATGTTTTACTGATACTAACATTTGGATATTTGGAGCACTGTACAGTTACTTCCTGCTGGATGAGGTAGAGTTTATTGGCATGGCTTACAGAGCCGTGCGTAGCCCCTTTCTGTTGTTGTTTTTTTTTCCATATACAACCTTATCCCTAAGCATTAACCTCTCCCTGCCCACATACATGGTACTTTCTAGCAACACAGAACTTCGTCCTGATCCTCAAATATTACGAGCTCTTTCATGCCTGTCTTTTTGAACTCCCTTCAGGGTCTAGCTCAAAGATCACCTATGTTTTATTGAGCGCTCTGATCAGTTGTCACTTCTGTGCTCCCACAGCATTGAGTCGCATCTCTTAAAAGGACTTCTCTTGGATGGTAACATACCTGTTTACCTTTCTGTATTTCTGACTAGACTTGAGAATCCTTTAGAGTTTCTTAATTAGCTGTGTATCCTTGGTACTTAGTTCATTACCAGGCATACATTAGAATTTGCAATGCACTAGACACAGGGAATAAAACTAAAACTAGAGAAAAAATGAAGATCAAGAACCAAGCAAATATCAAGACCATCCTGGAGGCAAATAGAATCAGGACAAGTAAAGCATCAGATTTGCCAGTTTCAGGACAAAAATCAGGACACAAGTGAACAAGGATAGAGGTGTGATTGTGAAATCAGACAAATAATAGGAAAGATGAAACCTTCATGTTATCAATGGTAGATGAAATAAAAACTTTCCTCTGCTAGAGCTTATAAACTATTTTGAGGCAGTAATTATAGGCAGGAAACAGGTACAGCAGCAGACATTATATAATTTGTTGTTAAAAATGTATAGACTTAAATGCTGAAGAAGTTGAGATGGAAGCTTCAAGGAGGGGTGAGCATTGTGCAGGCCCTTGAAGGATAGTTACGATTTTTTCAGTTGGATGGAAGAGGAAATGTCATTTTAGGATAGAAGAATAGTTCCAGTGAAGGCACAAAGGCGTAAATGGTTATACCGTGTTTTTGGAAGCTGAGTTTAACTTCAGCAAAGTGGGGGGGGCGGGATTTGTTAAAAAGTTCAGTTGGAGACTGGTAGGGAGGGCAAGAAATTAAACTTGAATCCATGGAAATAAAGATCCATGGAGAGTTTTTGAAAGAGTGATGTGAATACTTGATTACAACATTAACTGTGCTTAACTTACGTTTGTGGAAGCTTGCTTCAATGTCTAGTAAGTACATCTGTGCAAAAATTATCCATGTTGTAATGGAGACTGTTTGTGTCCTAATGTTACCAGAGTTTCTTTCCAAAGATATTTTGTATAAATTGCAATATGACTTGATTATGTAGTAAGTACTAACCTTGCGAAGTTTCTTTTGTTTACATTCTTAACATATTTTTTTCTTTTTTTTAAAGTGTTAGTGACAAACGGTCTGCAACTGAATTCTCAGGGGGTACAGTATCCTTACCGAGGTGAAGTAAATGGACATTTTTCTTCTCTGTCTTTAAAATCTTTGATTGAGGGCGCCTGGGTGGCTCAGTTGGTTGAGCAACTGCCTTCGGCTCAGGTCATGATCCTGGAGTCCCGGGATCGAGTCCCGCGTCGGGCTTCCTGCTCAGCGGGGAGTCTGCTTCTCCCTCTGACCCTCTTCCCTCTCACGCTCTCTCTCTCTCTCTCTCTCTCTCTCTCTCTCTCTCTCATTCTCTCTCTCAAATAAATAAGTAAAATCTTTAAAAAAATAAATAAAATAAAATCTTTGAAGCACTTCATGCAGATCTAGATATTTTATAATAACTGTCATATAAATGGTGTGATTTTGAGAATATCATAGGTGCCTGCTTATCTCAACAGGTATTCAAGACCTTGACGTGTCTTGAAATTCCAAACTATAGAGACCTGCCTCTGGGATCCTGGGTTGTTACACCTTGTTCCCACAAGGCCATTATTGGCATACACATGTAGGGAGGCTTGAACTTAGAGCAGATGTTTAATAAACTCTTATTCTGTCCTAGAAATAAGGATATGTTGCCGGGGGGGTGGGGGGCAGTTCTATTTCTGATTGAACATCCCAAATTCTAATTTTATGAAATTACTTGAAAAACTGTGTTTTATCTACTAGAAATTTTGTGACAGACAATATAACATGTTCAGAGAGCAGCAAGTCTGCATGAATGATTTCAGAGTTAGAGCAGTTAGGATGCTGAATAGCAACCAGAGTGGGAGGTGTTGATTTAGTGTGGGGGCAGAGGTCAGTGGAAATGAGGAATTGAGAGGTCACGATCGTGTCTGGTTACCCACGAGAACACAGAAGTAACATGGTAGAGCCGTCACTTGGGGGTAGGGGAAAATCTGTGAATGGTGGGAAGTGCTTGCAAGGCTAGTGAATGATTCTAAAGTATGGTGGTGGGTGATGTACATCAGTAGGACGAATCCTCAAGGGCTAACGCTTCTTATGGAAGCAGTATCCTGAAAGTGGCATTTGTTAGGAAATGGAAAGTATAGAGACCCACCTCTGGGACCCTGGGTTCGTAGAAGGTAGAAGATGAAGCCTGTCTACTTGAGCAGGCCACAAAGAAATATTCTCCCTAAGGGAGGTTGTAGACAAAGCGAAGATGTAGGGGGACTGGTGAAGGGGTTGAGAATGGCATTCCAGAGAGCACAGTAGGTTTTGGGAGGGAGGGAATGGATTAGCAGGTGTCTTGTGTACTTAGGTAAAAATACAGATTTTAGGTGGTGATAAAATCGTTTCCTAAGCTTAGGTGAACTATTTTTTCATCTAAACTAGCTCCTTTATAAAATGGGGATAATACCAACTTTGCAGGGTTGTCAAAATTTTGCCACACTCTGTGTTTCCAAACAGCCTTCATTTCAAAAACACTCCCTTTGGAAGCTGTAAAGATAAGTGATATCTACCATTATGTGTAAAGGAATTTTGGAATTTCTCTTTTGGGAAATAAACTTAAAAGCCCTAGGAGAGAATGAAAGTCAATAGTTGATCGTCTGAGGATTTTTTTTTTCTTCACCTATCTAATTAAAAGGCCAAAAGAATCTTGGTTTCTTAGTAGATGAGATGGAGGAAATAAGTGATGGGAGGAGAGGAAAGTCAGACAACAAAAATCTTGAGGCCAAAGGTTAAGATGGGGCACTCAGCAAGGAGAGCACCAAAGGAAACAGGCCAGAGTAGAAGAAGGTCCTAAAACAGAGATTAAGACAAATCATCTACCTTCTTTCATAGCTTTTCTACTCTTTGCAGAACCAATCTCATGCTTTTATGTTCAATTTAGGTCTCACAAGAAGTTCTTTGTATCCAAGTCAAAACACAGATGCCAACAACAGGATTTTAATAGGCAAGAAGAAAGAATGGAAACTCTTCAAAGTGAGTACTCTTACTACAATTTTAGAAGTGGAGAATTGATTTGTCCTTGAAAGTGATCCAGCCCTTGACCTCCCCACTACAACACCCAGACACACTTCAGAAAACTAAAGCACAATGGATTAAATGCCATATCTTCATAGAGTTAGAAAGTTAGTGCTTAATTTAGAAAGCTATTCTGATTGCCTAGCTTAGAGTATTTTTGCTGATAGTACACTGATTTTCTACCTTAACTTTATTCAGCGACTTGAAATAGTTACTTAATCTGAGACATACCGTTGTTATCATGATAGTTATGTTCTGTAAAGTCACTGTGGTTGGTGACTACTAAACCATTACTGGGGAATTACAGGGTTAGATTCCTTAGAGAATCTTGTCACTACAGTTTTGTCAACTGATAAATACATAACCTTGTTCAGTGTGTTTATGTGTTTTTGTTTAAAGATACTAATATATAATGTTGATGCATTAACCTTGACCTTGTGGCCAAGTAGCACTGTAAGTCATGCCTGGATGAAGCTTTCTCACACAGATTTTTTCTGTCGGGAACATCCTAGTCGTGCACTTAGGAACACTAGACAACACTTCCACGGTACATCTGGGGCCATTTTAAACAGCTAAATTACCCCAAAACACAAAATGTTGCATTAAATAGACTCTAAAAAAGACAATTATTTATGACAGAGCTAAAACACAAAAGCATCACCTTGCTTAACCTTAGCTGTGAACACACACATCAGGTGAGATGAATTTTTTTTGCTCTGTGTGTGTCCACCAGTGACCATTAAAGCACTTTGTATTGATTTTTGAGTTACAAATTACTAGGGAAGTAAATTCACAAATACAGAATCCATGAATAATGAGGATTGACTGTGGAATCTAGCTACCTTATTATATTTAGAATTTATTCTTATAAAAGGCATCGCTGGATTTAAAAAACAAGCAACAATAACCAAAAAAAAAAAAATCTTAAAAGTAGTCCATAGGGGCGCCTGGGCGGCTCCAGTGGTTGGGCATCTGCCTTCGGCTCAGGTCATGATTCCAGGGTCCTGGGATCAAGCCCCAAGTTGGGCTCTGAGCTCAGTGGGAAGTCTGCTTACTTCTCCCTCTCCCTCTGCCACTTTCTCTCCTGCTTCTGCTCTGTCTCTCTCTCTCTCTCAAATGAATAGATAAAAAATCTTTAAAAAAAAAAAAAAGAAAATAGTCCAAAATTGTTTTAAATTACAATTTGATTGTAAGTTTCTCCTTGGTATGTATTCATTCAGCAAATGTTCATTGAACCTACACTACATTCTAGGTACTGAATGAAGGAATGAATGAATGAATGAATGAAAGCAAGGATTTTTAAACTTTATTGCTCCATACCTAGCAGCTTGCAGTCAATATAAAAATAATAGATGTACCACCTTAATGCCAGGGACATAGTAGGGCTGCAGTAAGTATTAATTGAATAAATTTATTCATAACTGATGGCTGATGACAGGGCCAGTATTAACTAATATTTGTAAATTATAGCTCTAAAACATTTACATCCATAGATGTTATCATCCTCATTTTAAAGATAGTGAAGTTAAGCTCAAAGAAATAATTGCTTCATGTTGTTATTCCAGAATTGTTCTGTGTCTATTGCTGCAAAGTGGCTAGTAATCATAATTATAAAATAAAATAATTTGGGGATTCTGGACTTTTAATTTCATAATACAAAATTCAAAGAAGTGGAAGCATATATTTTTTTTAGATTCTAAATAGTTGATTAGTGGTTAAACTCTGAGAACTGTAACCTCATTGCAGATTGGTTTGACAGTGACTGGATATTGAGCCTAGAAGATCTTGTGAGTTTTAGTACATTTTTTGACTTTTCGTTACATGTTAGTAGTATATACATACATATATATTTTTTCTCTTCCAGTTTGCTTAAAAGGCATGCAGTGTCCTCTCTTCATAGTTAGAGAATATTAGTTTTGTATGCTAAACAGTTTTTTTCAGATTTGTAAAATTCCGTGTACTTTTAAGAAAATCAAGTGATTCAGAAAACTTGAAAGAAAGAAAATCACCTAAATTCTTTCTGTGCAGAAAAAAACTTACCACCATTCAGTGAAATGTGTAAACTTATTTAATCCTCAACAATCTTACGAGTGCTTTTTTTTTTTAAGCATCCCCATTTTATACATGGGAAGCCACTACAAAAAGAGATTAAGTAAAATATACTTCGTCACAGAAATAGTGAACAGAACTAGAATTTGAAATTAACCTTCTTGGGGCACTTGGGTGGCTCAGTCAGTTAAGCATCTGCCTTCGGCTCAGGTCATGATCCCAGGATCCTGGGATTGAGCCCTGAGTCTGGCTCCCTGCTTAGTGGGGAGCCTGTTTCTCCCTGTCTGCTGTTCCCCCTGCTTGTGCACTCTCTCTCTCACTCTCAAATAAATAAAATCTATAAAAAAAAAATAAAATAAAAAAAAATTAGACCTTCTTTTTTAAGTAAGCTCTATGCCCAACTTGGGGCTTGAACTCACAACCCTGAGATCAAGAGGTTCATGCTCTGCCAAATGAGCCAGCCAGGCAAAATTAGACATTCTGACTGCAGAGCCCATGCTTCTAATTGCTGGGCTAGACTATGTCAGTAGAAAAATAGTCAAATAAAAATTTGGGAAAATGTGATTAGATTACATGTTACTTTAAAACACATTTCCATTTTGAACTTCATGTAAATGCTGTTTCATAAGTATATCAGTAACCTATATGATTCCTCCAAAATGAAGGATATAGAATATGAAATACTTCCAAGAGGTTGGATCAGGTTGCCTCTGTAATCATAAATTTAAATTTTAGACTGTTGACTGACTTTATCTAAAAAGGGTGATATTAGCAAAAAAAAAAAAAAAAAAACCCAACCTCTCCCACCAATTCCCAATTTTTCTTAGTTTTATTTTATATGATAAAAGGTTTGTAGAATTCTCTTTTCTAGCCGTAAATCCCGAAGTAGTTTAATCTGTTTAAATTGATTTATTGCTGGTTACCAACCCTTTGACCATCATGTCCCCATTCCTTACCACTTGTTTGCTAGGTTTTTTTTAAAAGATGGGATTATAGGTACTATAATTTCTAAATTTAGGTCTGTTCTTTTTTCTTTTTGGGGTGAGAAAGGGAATTTACTGCCTCATACTCATAAGTTCAGAGATACATTAGCTACAAGTGTGGCTGGATCCAGCTACTTGAGCATTTTCATCAGACCTGCTTCCTCTATGTCTCTCAGCTCTACTTTCCTCTGTGATGGCTTTCCTTCCAGGCAGACTCTATTCAAGTGGCAACCTCTGACAGATAGATGCTCCTATCATCACTGAAGTGGAAGATGTTCTTTTCTTTTCTTTCTTTAAGTATAGTTGACACACAGTGTTGCGTTAGTTTCACGTGTACAGAATAGTAATCGGACAACTCTATATATTATGCTTTGTTTACCCCAAGGGTAGCTACCATCTGTCCCCATACAACATTATTACAATACCGTTGACATAGGGAACTATGCTGTACCTTGAGTGTGTACTGTTTTTTGCTTAAAGGGAAATTTGGCTAAATATAATATTCTTCGGAGAAGAATATTGGAGATGAATATTGTAGAGACTCAAGTCTGATGTCAGCCTTTCTCCTCCCTTTGCATATGAGTTACCTTTTACTCATAGATTCCCAGATCTTTTTTAATATGTGCATTTAATGCTATAAACTCTTTAATTACTGCTTTAGTTTCATCCCACAGATTTTGAGATGTTGTTTTTTCATTTAGTTCAAACTATTTTTTCATTTCCCTTAAGACTTTTTCTTTGACTTCTGGGCTATAGAAGCTGTTTGCTTAATTTCCAAATATTTAAGGGTATTCCAGATATCTTTCTATTATTGCTTTCCAGTTTAATTCTGTTTGGGACTGAGAATATACTTGTAGGATGTCTTTTTTTAGGATTCTTTTTTTAACTTAAGACTTGCTTTATAGTACATGATATGGTCTATCTTGGTGAGTGTAGATACGCACTTGAGAAGAATGTGAATTCTGTTATAAAATATCAGGTCAGGTTGATTCATAGTGCTGTTCAGATTTTGTGTATGCTTGCTTATTTTTGCCTATTCATTCCAACAATTAGAGACAATATTGAAACCTCCAACTGTAATTATGAATTTCTCTGTTAATTATTAGTCTCTGCTAATTTGTTAATTTCCTTTTTTGCTTTTTTAGTCCTCTAGCACCTGTTTAAACAATTTGCAATATGAAAATCTCTGTTCATAACTATTGTGGTTTCCATTTTCCTGACTGGAGCCTCACCAGCACGTATAGTCCGTTCCTGCAACAATGCCATATTATCTCAATTACTGTAGTTTCATAATAACTCAGTATGTGACAGGGACATTCCCTTCATCTTACTGTTCTTCAGGAATATCTTGACTATTCTTGACTGTTTTGGTCTTCCATGCTGTCAGGGAAAAAACCCAACTTCATAGAGGATTGCAAGCAATAAACCTGCTACCTCTCCATAGGTGCCCAAAGAAGGCAATATGACTTAATGAGTCAGAGCAAAACAGTTACAGCACAACAAATAGCATGGCATCAGCATAATTGTGCAAGTTTCTTTATTCCAAGTCCCATAGGCAGTGCAATGGCCCCAGATAGATGTTGTGCAGGCAGATAGGTTGTATTGTAACTGAGAAACTTGGTGCCAAGGGCCTACCTCTTTTTGAGTAAGCAGCAAAACAGGATAGCAAACCAGCCAGTCCCCTCCCAGGAGAGGGTAGTTACATGGTGGTCAGGCTATGGTTCCTTTGATCTACTTAGGTGCCTATATGACTACAAAACTGTTTAGTATCAGGAAACAAGTCTTGTACATTCAGCAAAAACTGCAGGGATGCTCGGGGCCAGTGGTGGACTACTTCTCATAACACATATAATTTTAGAATAATGTTAAGTCCTACAAAAAGCCCTGTTGAAATTTTCATTTGAAATTGCATTGTAACAATAGAAGCTTTTGGAAAGAATGGACACAGTTACTACATATTAGTATTAATTACAGACTTTATATTAATTATGTTAAGTCTTCCTATGCACGAACCAAAGTATATTACTCTATATTTTTATTTATTTATTTTTAAAGATTTTATTTATTTATTTGACAGAGACACAGTGAGAGAGGGAACACAAGCAGGGGGAGTGGGAGAGGGAGAAGCAGGCTTCCCACTGAGCAGGGAGTCCGATGCAGGACTCGATCCCAGGACCCTGGGATCATGACCTGAGCTGAAGGCAGACGCTTAACAACTCAGCCACCCAGGTGCCCTATATTACTCTATTTAGATTGTCGTATATATTTTCTTATAATGTATAGTATATATATACACACATATATAGTAAAACTTATATAATTTACTACATATAGAGCTTGACCACTGCTAGATTTATTCCTAAGAATATTCTATTTTTTGTTAGTATTGTAAATATTATCTTTTGATTGTTTTAAATATTTTAAGTATTGCTAATGAACAAATACTATTGAGCTTTGTTTATTGATCTTCTATCCAACCATCTAAACTCTTTAATTCTATTTGTAGATTCTTTAAGGTTTTTTATATAATTTTTTTCAGTAGTTAACAGTTCTCTTTTCAGTTACATATACATCTTGTCTTACTAAACTGACTATGAATAAGAAAGAAGGAATGAGGGAAGGGCTATAGTTCTTACACTAGGTAATATATTCCTTAAACATTAACTTAAGAAAATTTTAGCAATCCTATAAGATAAATATTTTTCCTTTTTTTAACAGATGATGAAAAAGGACAGGTTCTGGGAGGTGAGATAACTTATTTAAAGACGTAAACGAATCAACATTCAGTAACCCCCTATGATTTTCAGAAACTGATCTTTGCATTGTACTATGCTGCTTCCAGATTCAAAGAGGAAAAAATAGTTCTTTTTATTTGAAATAGCTAAATAATAGATAGGAATTTAATGGTAACCTTTAAAAATATCCCCTTTTTTATTTTAATGTGAAGCAATTTTTGATGATTATTTCTACTTTTAGGTGAAAGAATGAAAAGACTCAGGAGACAAGCTGCTGAAAAAGAGAGAAGACATGTTTCGAACAGTCAGCCAGTAACTTCTAAAAAACATCGATCTAGGAAAAAACAGGTATTTATTATATTTAAATAAGACTTAATGGACATTAATTGTGATTATTTCACATTATTTCTGCTCAACCCTAAAAGATCTTGAATGTAAAATATTTCGACTTCACTATCTTTGATTTTGCCAACAGGCCAATCCACCTGTTCTAAGTTCCAAAAGAAATATTTCACCTGTATTTTTAAAATAGCCTTAAGTTGGGTACTGATAATGACATTTATTTAGAATTATTGTGATACTATCATAAGGTCTATTTATCAATGTAAAGTGGGACTTAAATCCACATTATAAGCTTTTATATTCATATTTTCCTAATAGGGATCCAATTTAAATAAGGTCCTTCTGTGCTTTAAAAAAAGAAGAAACCATTTGATAGGGAATTTTTCTATATAGAAAGTTAAGATGGGTCAGTTTTAGGACTCACTTCATTTCTGCACTCAGTGATTATAGTCCTGTGGCATCTGTCCAGTGTCTCAAACCATTGTTTCCTGTATTTTATCTGGTTTTCTAGTTGTTTATAGCAAGTAAATAAATCTAGTCCTTTTCTATCACAGCTAGAAGTTGAAGGTGGCCGTGTACTCTTTTCTTATTCTCCTTTAAGATGAGTTTTTGTTGTTGTTGTTGTTGTTTTTTCTCAAAAAGCTACTTGTAAATGGTTCATGTTGAGACACTGAGGCTAGGGTCAAATTCCAGGCTACTAGGAATATCTCTTGTGTCTCAAGTGAACATAGCAAGCAATTCCTACTTCTGATTTGCTTCCTGTAAATATTGCTTATCCATGTGATTCCTTATTTAGTACCACCAACCACCTTTATTATTTAGAGCAACTGCAGGTTGAGGGAGGCTCCTGCTATTGGCAGGGTGTGCACCTCAGGCTATGTTTTCTTTACTCTGGAAAATTGCACATCACAGGCTTTCTGAGATCCATAGGCAGAGTGGCTCTGCCCTGCTTCTTTGCATATCTTTTGTCAATTTCCATAAATAGTGTACCCCTTCTACTTATATTATGATTCAGGTCATAGGGTTCTTCAAACTTTTTTAAGAGTTCAGGATTTTATTTCTTTCCTTGATGCTGTTGGGTGAATTCCCAAAGGAGAATGGGGAAATGCCAACCATATGACACTATATGCAGCCAAAAGTCATACATATTTTTTGTCTTTGAATTTTTGCATTTTGAGTATGATGTACAAAGGTGTAGATATTTTGGCATTTGTCCTACTTTGTGTTCATGAAGACTCTTGTGTCTGTTTTGGTGTCTGTCATTAATTTTGGAAAATTCTCAGCCATTATGACTTCAATTCTTTCTTCTATTCCTTCTCCTTCTGATGTCCCATTATCTATAGGTCACCTCTTTCGTAATTTTCCCACAGTACTTAGCTGTTTCTCTCTCTCTCTCTTTTTTTTTTTCCCATTCTTTTTATCTCATTGCTTTTCAGTTTGGGAAGTTTCTATTTTTAGTTTCAAGCTCACTGATTCTTCATCCATATTTAGTCTGCTAATGTGCCCATCAAAGGCATTCTACATTTCCATTACTATGTGTTGATTTCTAGCATTTCCTTTTGACTCTTCAGGTTTACATTTCTCTGCTTACATTTACCTACCTGTTTTTACATGTGTTCTACTTCTTCTATTAGAGCCCTTGACATTAATCATAGTTATTTAAATTCCCACTTTGATAATTCCAAAATCTCTGTCATAGCCAAGCCTGATGCTGCTTTGTCCCTTCACATTGTGGTTTTTTGCCTTTTAGTGTACTTTACCAATTTTATGCTGATAGCTGAACATGATGTATCAGGTAAAAGAACAGAGGTAAACTGACCTTTGGTGTAGGATTTTATGTTTGTCTAGCCAGGATTTAGGCTTTATTTCCTATTTGCTGTAGCCATAGATGTCAGAGGCTAAAATTTCCTTGTTTTTGTCTCTTGCTGTCTTTGGTTTTCCCTAGACTCCTTAGTAAGGGTCTGAGGCAGCTCTCTCAGCTAAGGCAATTGATTTATAGGAGCCCAAATAATACAGTAAGATGAAGGAGAGAAGTATTCTCTAGTTTTGTGTGATTTTCAGTGAGTTTATGTCCTGGACTAAGACCTTCATATATGCTTCTCAGCTTTTATTTCCCCCTCTTCGGTGAGAAGGGAAGGCTAGAAGGGGCTGAAGTTGGGTATTTCCCTCCTGACATGGAAGGCTAGAGGGGGCTGAAGTTAGGTGGAAATGAGTTGGAGTTGTGGGCCCCACTAAGATTGAGCACCTGGAGTTTCTTAACTCAGGCTTGCCCATAGTAAGCCTCCATCAGTTCATCCAACATAGTTAAGTGTTTCTATCAGTACTGGCTCCAGGTATGAGTTTCTGTTCCTCGTAAGCTGTGATTCTCTGTATCTGCCTTTCTGTTTTTCTAGTTTTTATGGCAGCAGTTTGCCTGTTGACGTTAGTTCTCTGATGGGTCTACAAAGAGTTGTTGACTTTCAGTTGGTTTTGTTTTGTTCTTGTTGTGAGGACTGGAGTGATATTTCCAAGCTTTTTGTATGTCCGTCCCAAAACTAGAAGTCTCTGCCTCATATTTTAAGTGATCTTTCCCTGTAGTTCTTCTGGCAACAATTCTGAATGGGATTGTAGGTGTTACTTACAGATGTATATAAAAAAAAAGTTACTCTGGTTTTTTGCTTTTTTGTATTCGAAACAAAATGTGGGTAATCAACTATGTAATTTAAAGAACAGAATATAGATGATATTGTCTATCATTGTTTACTATGCCAAAAAAGAATTCTGTGGCTATCACAAGTGTCTCATTTTATTTTTCACTTTCCCCTGTTGGCTTTTTGAGTGGGACTTTTTTCAGATGAGTGACAGATTTTATCTTATTTCGTGTTAACATTTTGGTTCTTTAAAAAATTTTTATTGCAGTAGTCTGTACCAGATTGGACAGTTTCTCCTTGTTGTATTTTGTCTGTTAAACAGACAAAGGTATTTCTGCCAGCCTCATCCCAGTTTACAAAGAGATCCCCTTTTGTAAATTTATTCTATTAAAGAAGGAAAGTAAATGTCTTTCAACAACAAAGACTTTTTTCCCCAGAGATATAATGGAAATTACTATAACTTTTTTTTACTATAAATAGTATCATTTTAAGACGTTATAGACCATTTTTTTTCCTCTGAAAGGCATTAAAAATGATAGACAATTTTCAAATACAAGTTATATAAAAACTTTTTAGCCTTAGGAAAGAAAAGGATTGGTATGTTTTAATTTGTTATGTGCTCTTTGTATCTTTTTGGGTTGTGGGCTTGACCAGGGTTGTTAGGATTTTTTTATTGATTCTGTTTTTAATTTTTCATGGAAAGGAAAAGACAGAAAAGCACAAAGAACACAGATTCTTTTTTTATGTCCTAAACTAGATCATCTTAAACTCTTTGTTAACTGTGTGACATTATGAATGGTATATAGAACAGTAAGGCAAGGATATAAAATGAAGAAATGAAAAAGAGTAAGCAAAAGAGTACACTCATGAAATTGTACTACCCTTATATTTTCTTTCTGTTCTAACACTGAATATTGTTAGCTTGTTGTTAGCTTCTGGGCAGTGCAAACAGGCTGAGGGTGGATTTTGGCAGTAGCTTGCTACCTCTGCTGTATGGGATCCACTGGAAAACACTGCTTAAACTTGTACCCAGGAACCTAAATAGGATTCAGGCAGAGAATATTACTTATTTCTTGAGATAAATGAGCTTTTGTATTGTATCAGACATCATCTGTGCACTCTGTTAAAAGTAATTAGTTCATATTTGAACAAGAAAACTGTGTTGTATATATGAAATTTACATAAACCAAGGACTACTTTTTAAAATTGAACAAAACTGGGCGCCTGGGTGGCTCAGTTGGTTAAGCGACTGCCTTCGGCTCAGGTCATGATCCTGGAGTCCCGGGATCGCGTCCCACATCGGGCTCCCTGCTCAGCAGGGGGTCTGCCTCTCCCTCTGACCCTCTTCCCTCTCATGCTCTCTGTCTCTCATTCTCTCTCTCTCAAATAAATAAATAAAATTAAAAAAAAAAATAAAATTGAACAAAACTATAGCAACTTAACAGAAATTCTTAACTTGGCGACTGTAAAAACAATATTTTAGGGTTAGTCTGAGTGGCCCCTGAAATGTTATTTAAAATTTTGTATATCTTTGCTTGTCTGTGAGATGGATCCATAGCTTTTATCACATTCTCAAAGATCTATATGACCCCAAAGATTAATAACCCACTGCTGAAGTACTTTTTTTTTTTAAAGATTTCATTTATTTATTTGAGAGAGAGAATGAGAGAGAGAGCACATAAGAGGGGGGAGGGTCAGAGGGAGAAGCAGACTCCCTGCTGAGCAGGGAGCCTGACGCAGGACTGGATCCTGGGACTCCAGGATCATGACCTGAGCCGAAGGCAGGCGCTTAACCAACTGAGCCACCCAGGCGCCCACCCACTGCTGAAGTACTTTTAATTGGTAAGTCCATCTCTCTCTTTTTTAAACTCCTCACCCACACACGGAAAATTTACATCTCTTTTGGTTTTGCATCAGTGACAAGCAGTGAATTGAAGCTTGTAGGGGTGATGACTGATAAGAGAAGTGGGCTGGGTTGGTCATGGTAGACTACCACAGGAGGATGTCCTCTTTGTCTTTGTCTAGAGATCAATTAGCCATGCGTACCACGCACTCATAGACAGCATGGTTGCCAAGATGTGGCACCTCAGACAAACTTATACAAGGGGCTTAATTATGGTCACTGCCAGTTTTATGGCATTGAGCCATACATAAGAGTTTTCATCTCAGGTTTGTCTTCTTGAAGCCACCTTGAGTTCTTTTTAATAGTGCATCAGACAGCTGAGTTGGAATTTTTTAAATTGTAGTGAAATACACATAATTAAATTTACCATCTTAACTGTATTAAAGTGTATATAGTTCAGTGGCAATAAACACATTCATATTGTTGTGCTACCATTACCACTGTCTATCCACAGAACTCTTTTCAACTTGCAAAACAAAAACTATTTATCCATTAAACACGGACTCCCCATTTGCCCCTCTCCCATACCTCTAAAGGAGAAAGTAGAACCACCATTCTACTTTCTATCTCTGAGTTTGACTGTTTTAGGTACCTCTCATACAAGTGGAATCCTACAATATATGTCCTTTTGTGTTTGACTTATTTCACTTAGCATAATGTCCTCAAGTTTCATCCATGTTATAGTATGTGTCAGAATTTCCTTACTTTTTAAGGCTAAATAAAATCTCACTGTATTTATATACCACCTTTTGTTTATCCATCCATCCATCAGTGGATAACTTGGGTTACTTCCATCTTTTGCCTGCTAACACTGTTACCAACATGACAGATTTCTCTTCAAGTCCCCGCTTTCGGTTCTTTTGGATATATACCACAAGTAGAATTACTGGATCACGTGGTAATTTTATTTAATTTTTTTGAGGACCCACCATTCTGTTTTCCACAGCGGTCACACAGTTTTTCATTCCTTCCCACAGTGCATAAGAATTCCAATTTCCCCACATCCTCACCCACACTTAGTATTTTCTGTGGTATTTTATTTTTGGTTTTGTTTTGTTTTGTTTGATGATAGATGTGCTAATGGGTGTGAGGTGATATTTTGTGGTTTTGATTTGCATTTCCCTAATGATTAGTGATGTTGAGCATCTTTTCATGTACTTATTGGCCATTTGTGTATCTTTGGACAAATGTCTATCAAGTCCTTGCTCATTTTTTTTAAGTTTTTTATATCTTTGTAGTAAAACATACATAACAAAATTGATCATCTTAACCATTTTTAAGTGTATGGTTCAGTGGCATTAAGTGCATTCACATTGTTTATGCAACCAATCTCTACAACTTTTTCATATTGCAAAACTAAAACTGTGTACCCATTAAACAATTTCCCATTCTCCCTTCTTCCCATCCCCTGGCAGCCACTATTTTACTTTGTTTCTGTGAGTTTGACTATTCTAGATACCTCATGTAAGCGAAATCATACATTATTTATCTTTTCATGACTTGATGATGAATGGATTTTTAAAGAAAATAGGAAATTCAGCTGGGGAAAGTAATCATAGTCTAGACACAGTAAATAATCACTCAGTCATTTGCTCCTTCAGCATGTCAGCAAAAGGGATAGGTTAGTTGGTCACCTGTAGCAAATGCCAACTATCAGTTTTTTTCTGTGTATGGTGCTAATTTGATTTTTAAAAATTTTCAGCTGTTTTCTCCAAAATAAAATAATATGTTTTGAATTAGTCTTTTTTAGCTGTGTTTTCAAGAATTTGTTTTAGGGAAGATTTGAGGTTTATGGCTGTGTATACTTCGCCTAACATAGAACTGGGTTTTCACTGAGTTCATTAATGAAGTATTAAATATTCATCAGTTATATTTAGAGATACGTGGGATTAAGAAGTACCAATCTGGGGGCGCCTGGGTGGCTCAGTTGGTTGAGTGTCTGACTTGGTTTTGGCTCAGGTCATGACCTCAGAGTTGTGGGATCGAGCCCCGGGTTGGGCTCCCTGCTCAGCGGGGAGTCTGCTTCTCTCCCTCTGCCCCCTCCTCCGGACCATGCACTCTCTCTCTCTCTCTCTCTCTCTCTCTTCAAAATAAATAAATCTTTTTTTAAAGGGGGGAATACCAATTTGATAACAACTGTAGAAAAAGCATTGTAAGAGACAGTGTAGGCTTTAAGTCTGATGAATTGGGTTGGGTTAGCTCTCACTTTGCAGCTCTCTGGTCTGGGGCAGCTGAGCCATCTGTGCTTATGTAAAATGAACAAGAATAGTAAGGACCCTGAGAAATCTTGTAAACATAAGCTCTTAGAGAAATCTAAGAAATGTATATGTAAATTCTTCGATCCCTACGAAACTAATACTATTTTGATTAAAAACAGTTGGATTTATAATATGTTCTTTAAAGAATTGTTTCTGTGAATAACTGTTCTGCATTTTATCAAAAGGCTTGGCTTTGGGAAGAAGACAAGAATCTGAGATCCGGTGTGAGGAAATACGGAGAGGGAAACTGGTCTAAAATACTGTTACATTATAAATTCAACAACCGAACAGGTGTCATGTTGAAAGACAGATGGAGGACTATGAAGAAGCTAAAACTGATTTGCTCAGACAGTGAAGACTGAATGTGTTTGTAAAAGCTTGACAGAAGGACAGTTAAATACTTTGATCACTGCATTTTGTTTGAAACTTGGTGGTCATTGATGTATCTTAAAATTTTTGTCTAAAGCATTACAGTGTCATTATAGTATCACTTTAATTAATATGAAGATTTATGCTATAAGAGTAAGATTATATGCCATCATTGCATTCTTTAAGAATCTTTTTCCTCTGATAAATGTAAACTTGTTGAACCCTGGTGCTTTCAATAACCCTATCCCCAAATCCTATTCCAATTAAAAAAAAAAATTGAAAACCTGGTAAGAGAAAAAATATTCCTATTAACCTATTCTGTGTCTGTAAGCTCACTTGACCTTTGTAACACACATAAAAATGAAGTTTTTTTAAGACTTGATTTATGGCCTTAATATATTAGTTACTAATACATTTGTATATAGAATGATACATGTATAAAGTAATCCATGAGTTGTAACATTCTTAAATTTTCCTTTCAGTTGTTTTATATAGAGGAGAAAACTTAAAAATAGTAATACCCATAGGAGGACAAAGTTTGTACTATTACCAAGAATAGCTTCATGTCTCATTTAGGTACATTTAACTTTGTTCCAGTGTTAAAACTTTGACAAAGATGGTTTTAAATCTGCCTTTAACCTGGTGCCAGAAATACCAGTTTCTTTGATTTTTTTTCTCTATATTTTCATTTAATACATCGATATTGGGCCTAAGTGGTATTCTGTAAATGCTTAAATTAGTGTTACCCATGGTAATTTTGATGTCTATGATAATTGCTAAATAAATAAGGTCATCCATATCTTACTGAACAATTTTGAGTTTTCACCAGCATTTTATTCTTTAGAGAATTTAGTCATAAACTAAGAATTACTTAGCATTTTGAGTTACGTGTGCTTTATGCAATGAGTGGAAATACTGAAGTATTGGTGTACAGAGTTAAATGGTAGTATTTTAATAATTTATATTTCATTTTGTATTAAAGTCGCATACATTACTTTCCCATTGTTCCTGAAGTTATGTCTTTATACATATAGTAAACAGAAATGTGGATAATTACTGTATGCTTCCTGACTCCATCTATCCTATTACACCACTAGTCACTGTCACTGTTTATTACAGACATGTTGATGGTTAGTGCCAAAGCTAGTGACATGAACCAAAATGGACCTGTAAGTAAACCTCATTCCAAACATACCATAAATCATCAAATCCTGAGTTTCCGCTAACTGGGAGATGCCCCATTATTTTATGTGCCACTAAAAAAGATCAGTGTAATTATACTATAGTATGGTGCTTTCTTGAGAATTTTATTTTACTTCTTAAAAGAGCCATTTTAGATTTATTTAAAGATAAATTTCTGTCATATAACATGGATGCATATAGAAAGGGAAGCAAAATAAGTTGGATAATGTGTTTCTAAAACTTCCTCATCTTAAATCTGAAATCTGAATTTTTTTAATTAAAATTTTTGAGGTAATTGTAGATTCATATGCATTTGCTAAGAAATGATACAGAGAGATTCCTTGTACTTTTGTTCCTCCGATTTTTCTTCCCTTCAATATTCATAAAACTACAGCATATCGCCATCAGGATATTGATACAATTCATCAATGTTATGCACATTTCCCCAGTTTTACTTGTATGGTATGTGTGTATTTAGTTCTAAATAATTTATCACTTGAGTAGGTTCATGTATTCACCACCATAGGCAAGATCCTGAGCAGCTCCAACACACAAGGATCCCTCCTGTTGCTGCTCCTCTCCCACCTGCATCATTCCTCCAACCCCTGGCAGCCACTCATCTGTCCTCCATTTCTAAAATGTCATCTTTTTATTTTTATTTATTTTTTTAAAGATTTTATTTATTTGAGAGGGAGAGTAAGCATAAGCAGGGGGAGTGGCAGGCAGAGGGAGAGAGAGAGAGAAGCAGGCTCCCCGCTGAACGGGGAGCCCGATGGGGGGACTTGATCCCAGGACCCTGGGATCATGACCTGAGCCAAAGGCAGTCGCTTAACCAACTGAGCCACCCAGGCGCCCTAAAATGTCATCTTTCTAAAATGTGACATAGTGACATCACCAAAGATGGTAGAGTAGGGAGCTCCAAAGACTTCTCCCTTTACTGAGACAGCTATTAAGCTGACAAAAACTTAAAATCTAATTTTTGAAACTCTGGGATACAATCAAAACCTAAAACAACTGGAACATTGCTTAATAAAGAGGCACTAAGTTTTGTGAGGGATTCTTGGTGTGGCTTGATGGTGCCAAAGGGGACGCTTTGTTCTCACATTGTTGTGTCTTGACCTGTCTGGCATTTCCCCGAGGGTTTAATTCAGAAATTTGCCTTTGTTCCCCTCTGAGCTCTCTAGGCTTTAAAAACCTATTACCTACAGCTGTCTAGTGTCAGAGAGATGCCACACAAACCAGAAGTCTGGGGAGGAAGATACAAGGGGGTGGGGGGTGGTGGTGTGGGGTTAAGAAAGGCTTTGAAGGACTCGAGTAAATTAGGGAATCCGGAAGGCCACCCGCATGCCCAGTACTGCACAGTCTCAGAAAAGACTTGGGAGGATGCTAGGCCTCCACCTCTGATCTTTGAGCTTCACAAGTACAGGAGGTGAAGGATAAAGCAGAGTTGTAAGTGATCCGGCTACCCGTTGAATGAGTCTGAACTCAGCCAATCTGTTAAGGCCAGGAAAATAATCTTGTTTTTCTTTTTGACTTGAGACATCTAAGGAAATTAAATGAAATAACTCTAATTTTTTGGCCTTTTTTCTTTCAATTTGTGGATGTAGCTGTAGTTTGTTCATGTATACAGTAATATATGATTGTATCACATTTATGTTGTTAAACATTTGAGTTATGGAAATAAAGACCACTCAGAAATTTAACCATTCAGGCTGTTTATTCAGAGCTTGCTGTAGCAAGGGAGGCAGCCACGGACTACTTGACGCAGGCTGAAGTTTGTAATGGGAAAGCTTTCTAGTGAGAAACAAAGCTGCAGGCATGCTCTGACTGGAGGTCATTGGCATGAGGAAGCTGGAGCAGCACGCATCTTATGTGATTGTTTGGGGGAACATACCTGCCTTTCTCTGCTCGGTCCTGAGTTTGGACAAAAAAACTGCCAACTGATGTTGGCAGTCATCAACTGAGTCTCTACCATTCTGAGTGGGTGGCTGCAGGGGTTTCATTCAATGCCCTAACCTGGTTGCCACAGAGGTCATGGGTCAGTTTGTTGTCATATAAGGTCTACCCATTGTCCATTTTTATATTCCGGCTCAGAGTTATTTCAGTTTATTGCTGCAAGGCTTTTCCAATTTACATGAAGTCTAATATTAGGAATAATATTAACTCCTAAATAAATGGAAAAGCTGGGTATGATACTGTAATCCCTAGAGCAACCATTTTAAAGAAAACATAGCCAACAGATAAATTAAAAATGGAATATTAAAAATTATTCAAATAATTCAAAAGAAAGTGAAAGGTAGGGGAAACAGGAAGCAAAAAGAAACCACAGGTACAAACAAGAATTGGCACACTGGAATCCAAACACATCAATAATTATATTAAATGTCAGTGGTCTGAGCCAGGGGTTGGCAAGATTTCTCTATAAAGGGCCAGATAAAATATTTTAGGCTTTTTAGGCAGAACGGCCTGTCAAGTCTGCTTGGAATTAGTCATACACATGAATACTAAATGAGTGGGTGTGGCTGTATTCCGGTAGAACTATATTTACAAAAACAGCCTGCAGCAAGATTTAGCTTGCAGGCAGGCTGTAGTTTGCTGGCCCTGGCCTTTGAGTTCTAGATTTTGTTTTCTTTAAAATATACAGGACTTTGTTCCAGGAAGTAGTTACTTCTGAAACTGGGAATGTCTTTTAATTCTCATTTTCTTCCTTCCAGGTTTGGAAATTTCCAAGTTGGGAACCACTTTTAAAGTAAATTAACAGCGTGGGGTTTCTAAAGACCAGCCTGGTGATGAGAATCTTGGGTTCAGATTCACAAGACAGCAGACTGTGGTGACAGCCTTCATTAGGCCAAGGTAATGCTCCCACAATTCCTTAGGGAGAAGGGGGCCGTTTTGGATTTACTTCCAGCTCAGTCTTCCTCTAACAATACAGTCTTTTGGCATCTTTGTTTAATTATACCCCACCTCGGTCTGGCCTTGGGCTTTGCTTTCTGCCCCCATTTCGGAGCAAGAGAAGACGGTAACTACTGGCTCTATGTGGGCCCCCCCAACCTCTGCCGAGTGGTGGTGCACAGCTACTGCAGGTGAAGAGGCTGGCAGAGGGTACAGGTGGTGCTGGTCTGGAAAAGCAGCCCGCCATTACCGGGCAGTGTGGGGACGACCGAGCTCATCCACAGGGCTCCCACACTACGTAACAGGACCGGAACTGGAAGGGAGTGGTCTTGCTGTCCCCAACACTTGGAGTCATTCCAATGCCCTCTGTTGATAAAGCTTAACCGTTAATGTCAAGAGTTGTGTGCAGGAGTTCTAGCTCTAGGATCACAAAGCAGGGCAGAGAAAGGGATTTGCAGGTGAGAGCCAAAAACTTGTTTTTGTTGTTTGTTTTTTTTTTATTCACCCCTCCCCACCACATAACACCTTCATATGTCAAAATACTTTAAAGCAAGCCTTCACTTAAACCTATCCTGTTGAGAGAGCAAAAATAAAAAGATATTGTGACACAAGAAATGTGATGGTTTATATAATCTACACCTCTCAAAGGAAAAGAATACTTTTTCAGTGTCTTTGTTTTTTACAAGAAAATTATTTAAAGAACGTTTTCCCTTCCACTTGAGTCCTTGAAGAGCTCACATCTGTCTTTGTCTTTATAAATTTGTGAGAGCTTTACTTTGCATGGATTATAACTCTTGCAAAACCCTGATGAGGCAGAACAGTATTAATAATTCCATGGCACAGATGAGGAATCAAGCTTCATTTATTCTGACTTGCATTGGCAGAATCGCATTGGTGACAGAACTTTTTTTATACTGCTGATGTCCCGCAATTAAAAGTTTTATCAGAAAAAAGGGCAGAATTCTCTTCCCTCTTTAGTCCAGGAATGTTGATGTCCCTCATAAAAAAGCCCAGCTCAGTGTTCTCAATACCAGTGGAACTTGGCAGCTGCAGCAGCAAGTAAAATGTACAAGAATTCCTCAAAATACACCTGTAATTGAAGTGTATTTTTCACTGTCAAGAATTTTTTCATTATTTCAGAGATGCTATTTTAAGTCTAAGGCTTTCTACCACTACCAAGTGGATAAAAACAACAGTTAATAACTTTGATGAGTTGTTATCCAAATGAATCCTGTAATGAGTCCTTTTGCTTATGCTTCCATATCTTGATTACTTATGCTTGGCTGTTGCTATTGCCGTAACTCCCCAATAGGACACAGGAGACATTTAACTCGCCTCACACCTCCACCTTCCTTCCCTCCCATGCTCCTCTTGAGCTTCTTCCAGTGTATTTCTTCTTTGAGTTACTAAAGCTTCTCTTATGCCATCAGCTGTAGACAGGATTCCTTGACTCCGATGTAGGATGAGGAAATCAGGACCCCTAAACTCAGCACTTCCGCTCTCCCCAGCTTCCCATGCCCATCCCTATTACATTGCCAAGGATTCTGTTTGTTTGGATTGGTTTGATTGATTTTTAGCATTCAGTCTAACAATTATAGTGAAATATTTCGTGCTTTAGATATGGAGTAACTCTAAAAAAATCAGAAAGCAATAAGTCTGTATTATGACTATACCATGTATTCTTCACATGAGATCCTAGAAGTGTGACTAACTCAAAAAATGTAATCTTGTAATCATGAATTCTTGCAACTCAAAGAAATGTCAAGGTAAACTATTCTCTCTCTCTCTCTCTCTCTCTCTCTCTCTCTCTCTCTCTCTCTCTCGTTGTGTCTTTCTATCCATCCCTCCTACCCTAGTAGCTCAAAACCATGTCACATTTTAGTTTGCTTCACATTTTGACCGTACTTATATTTTCAGTTTTTTCTTGGAATTTTTACTTCCATTTTTACTAAAGTAATCCATGTTCATAGTTTTAAAAATAAAATTGTTCTACATGGCTTAAAGCGGAAAACATTTCTTCCCTTCCACTGCCTTTCAGTTCTCCCTAAAGGTGACCATTCTCAACTTTTTCAACTCTTGATTCTCAAGTGAGCATATTTTTTAATAAAAATATGCTCACACTGCTGTATATTTTCCAGTTTGAGATATTAGATTATTGACCTCCCCCACTATATAGGGTGAGGTTTTAGGTCTCTTGCATGCTCTCCCCCCAGCCCCTGCAAACACACACATTGCACCATACATATGCTTCCCCTCCCCAGTTCTTCCAGAGTATTTGTATCCATTTTTGGTTAAGTCAGTAATCAGTGTTTGTATTATTATAGTTGTATTATTAGAGTTTTCTGTTATGTACACCTGAGCTGTGTGTACCCATCATTTATGATCTCCAAATTCTCTGACCCAGCTGAAAAATCTCTGAATACACTGTGAAATATATCAGATATTCTGTTGGTTTCCTTGTTTTCTGGGTGACCTCCTTCCTCCTGCTCTCATGCGTCCGGCTGCCCTCCAGGCCTGCTGCACAGCTGTCAAGCTCACATGTCCCTTTATCTCTGTCTGGGGGATCCCAACCATCTCTCCTGCATGGGATTTCCTACCTCCTGGACCCTCTCTTATGGTTTATACCCTCATTTACGTAGAGCTCCTCCTCCTGTACCTTCTCAAGAAAAGATGCATAGAATGGAAAACTATTATCTTACATGTTTGACAATATTCTTATTCTATCCTTGTATTTGACTAACAATTTTACTGGATATAGAATTTTAATTTGGAAAATATTTTCTCTCAGAATTTCAAAGGCATTGCTTTCTTGTCTTTAGGGTCAAATATTGCTTCAAGTGGTCTGCTAACCATTATGGTTACTGATCCTTTGCATGTGACCTACATTTTTCTCTCTGGAAGCTATTAGAGTCTTCTATGTGTCCAATGATCTAGAATTTCATGGTAATGTGCTTTAATGGGAATCCTTTTTTTTTTTTTTTAACTAATGAGACAGACACTCAGTGGCTTTGGCAATGTATATGCTAAGTTCTGAAAAATACTGTATTATTCTTGAGTAATCTCCCTCCTAGTTTCTTTGTACTCTCTTTCTAGAACTCCCATTATCCAGATGTTGGATCTCTTTGATCTTCTAATTTTTTATCTTTTGTCTCCTTATTTCTGTGTTTAATTTTTTTGTCTGCTTTCTGGGGAAAATGTTGCTTAACTTCCAAATGTTACATTTATCTATTATCAATCTTTCTAATATCCAAGAGGTTTTAATTGTCCTTTTTAAAGAAGTTTTAATGTTTCCTTCTCTGAGCATCCTGTTCTTATTTCATGTTGATATTATTTCATCTCTTTTGATCCTGGCATTGTTTATTGCCTCTGAGTTTTGTTATATTGCTTTTTTATTTAATTTTGGTTTCTCTGTTTGTTAGTGGTTTTCCTCAAATATCTGCTTGTCCTGGGCTGTTCATTTATATTTATGAGAGAGAATGAAAAAGCTGACAGAAGGGATGCCTGGTCAGCTCAGTCATTAAGCAT
The DNA here is from genome assembly GCF_009762305.2 of Zalophus californianus. Lineage (NCBI taxonomy): Eukaryota > Metazoa > Chordata > Mammalia > Carnivora > Otariidae > Zalophus > Zalophus californianus. Next base: position 131,915,607 of record NC_045598.1, read on the forward strand.
CTGCCTTCGGCTCAGGTCATGATCCCAGGGTCCGGGGATCGAGTCCCGCATCGGGCTCCTTGCTTAGCGGGAAGGCTGCTTCTCCCTCTCCCACTCCCCCTGCTTGTGTTCCTTCTCTCGCTGTCTCTCTCTCTGTCAAATAAATAAATAAAATCTTAAAAAAAAAAAAAAGCTAACAGGAGGCTCTGTGAGCACTGATGGGTGCTCCCATGTCAAGATCAATGTATCCCTGTGTAGTGATGGGACAGGAACTTGGCTATTTTAGCTGTCAGTACCTGCAGTCGTTTCTCTTGGATGATCGATTTCCTCAGAGAGGAATCTAACAAACTGCTGTGAGCAGATGAGAGTGGGAGTGTGGGAGGGGAGTATACACCCCTGGTTGCTGTATTCTCAGAGCATGTGGAGGAGAGACCTGGGGGTCACCAGTCAGAATGGAGACTCACTCAGTTTCCGTTCTCAGTTGCTGTCTCTGGTGTTTCCAATCTGGAGTCCCTCCCAAGAGTAGACCTGTCAGGCTATTGCCTGGCTGTAGAGAATTTAAGGCTCTGTTTCTTATACCAACTGTCAACCATTCCATTAAAGGAAGTATCTGGAACCTTTCCAAGGTGCTGTAAATTACCTTGCTCATCCAGATTCACTCCAGTAGGCATTTGGCTTTCCCCTCTCTTCTTAGACAGCCATCTGCTTTTCTGGTCCAAAATCTGGTGGCCATCCCTTTCCTGCTATCTTTGTCTCTCTTGATCCTCTTATCGTTGTATTTTTTATCTTTTTTAAAAAAATCCTTCAACTGTAAGTTTATTGGGAATTGGGAGGCAAATATATGTTCAACCTGCCATGTTTAAATGAAAAAAAAAAACAAAACAAAACCCTATTTAGGACTCTCATAAAGCTTCTGTGTCCTTGTACTTCTGAAAATCTGTATCTTGCCTTCACACTTTATTAGTAGTTTGGCTGACAGAGAATGCTAATTTCAAAATTATTTTCCCCTTGGTGCTTGGAGGCTTTATTCCATTAGACCTCAAGCATCCAAGGATACTGATGAGAACACCGTGGTCTTCCCATGGAAATTCTTGTTCCTTTGTAGATAATCTGGGTTTTCTTTCTCTTTCTTCTTTATCCTCGATTTTAAATTTCACAAATTTGTCTCTAGTGGTAGGATGTTTAAAATCCATCTTGTCTGCTGTTCAGTGGGACCTCTCCACCCCAGGAAGAACGGCTCTCACCTCTGATTCCACCTTCTTTTCTACATGTTTTAAAGGGTACACTCTTTCTGTTTTGGTTTAGCCATCAGGAGAAGCCAATTTTCTTGCAGTCTTCAAAAAAATTCTTCAAAGTTTCTGATTTTGGGGTGATTCCTACCACCACCTCCGCCCTCCTCATCTATGTTATGGACTTCTCTGCTGTGAATCCTGTAATCTCAATTGGATTTGGGGAAGGAGAGAGAGTAAATGTGTATCCATTTGTCACTAGTCTAGACGGTTCACCTCTCTTTCAATATGCTCAGCACCTGATTGCTTATACTTCAGAATGTCCAGGTCTTTATTTTCTAAGTCAACTTGAGTTATTTATATGATTATTCACTAGAAAGTTCTTAGAGAATATAACCAGTTTTATTTTGCATCATTTTTGCGTATAACCAGAAAAGATGGCTAAATTATTGCTGTTGATATTTATGTTTAATTATAGCATTCTCAAAAACATCCCAAGAAAGATCCTAAAAAGAGAATGGTGTGATTATAATTTACCTTGACCCTTTTTCTTTTCTTTTTTTTTCCATCTCTTTATCATTCTCCCCTTCTGAGTGATCATCATCCCTAATTCCTTTCTTCATCTTTCCTGGGTGTGTGTGTGTGTGTGTGTATACACACATATATGTGTGTGTATACACACACACACACACACACACACACACATACATATATGTAATTTTTTGGTATATTTATTTTTGTTCAAATTACCACATACACTTTTGAAAAATCAACCTATTAAGTAATTCTAGGGTATGCATATCACTGTACAGTGCCTGTGGCAGGGAACCCAGCCCTTTGGTACTCAATGAGAAAGAATACTGAAGAGGTCTTAAATACTTTGATCTTTAACCTTGAAAATAAAACTTTTGGTTCTTCCTTAATCTCTTGGACTACAATTTTCAGTTCTGAACTGTTTCCTTGGACTCTGTTAGAATTAATAACAAGCTTTTCAAAAACAGTAATAGTTAAGTCTTCTAGCCTATAAAGTTCTCAAGAATAGAAATAACAAAAATATACTTCACTATGAAAGTAATAAATGGCCAGCACTAAAAACTAAATACATAAGGTGAAAAATGATTTTATACAATTCAAATACGTTAAATGATATAACACACCCTGGAACCATAAATACAGCATAGCTTTATGGCTGATAGTCTCCATATGTATGCCTATCAATTCTGAGGGGTTTTTTAAATTTTGTTTTTGGTGAAATTTTGTTCATTCTCTGACCAGTCCAGAAAATGTGGGTATTTTCAAGTCAAACAAGTAAAGACCTCTTAAAAATGTGAACAGAGATTTTATTAACTGGTATAAAAATTTTAATTAAGTAACATTAAAATTACCCAGGTATATCTTCAAAAATCTTGCTTTACAAAGGTTAGAAATGGTCTTAAAATGTTAATACTGAACTTACAGTTTAAGGTCCTAACCTTGATGAGACTCAAATTTTTTATTATTAATCCCTGAAGAATTTACCATAAAAACAACTCTGACAGTTAAATGAATATATAGTCAGAAATACTGCTACCCTCAGCATTAAATATTAGGGACTTTTCCAGCCCTATTAAGCTTGATATTGTCATTCTTGTCATTACATGTAAGTACCAAGAAATATGTATTTTAGTAAATCATTTGTTAGTGAATAATATTTTATATAAATGAAACTGCAGGAGTTTAAATTTTAAGATGCAGTTCTCCAGAGAAATATCCTAAATTTAAAATTTGTTTCAGAATTGAAAAGGACTTAGCTTTCCCAGCTATCTTTGGCATAGGCAGGCTTTTCATTGAAGCTGAGTCCTGGATGAGAAACTGAGAGTGGGCTCTGTGGCTGACCTGCAGAATAACCCATCCTTAAGCCACTTTGTCTCTGGCTCACTGGTTTTCCAATCATAGAAGACGAATACTTCTGTGTGTGAGTGTGAGTGTGTGTGTGTGTGTGTGTGTGTGTGTGTGTGTGTGTGTGTGTGTGGTCATCGCATTTGTGATAAAATCCACGTCTTCTATAATAACTGCCTTCCACCCCAAACAGGAGAAAATGTATGCTGTAGGAAAAAAGTAGTAAGTTTACTTCAATTAAACTTGAAGTTAGTTTAAACTTAAATCTGAAAGATTATTTTAGTCAGCTTCAAGTTTTAAGCCTTGGAAATAATCTTAGGTGCTAATGATGGTAAAATTTTCATAATTAAAGCATTGTTTCATTCATCGGTGCCAAAATTCTCTTCATGAAAATTATAGCATTTAAGGAACTTCTACTGACCTAGAATGAACATTTGATTGTCAATTAACCAAAGAAAATTTCTTCTTCAAAAAAGTGTTTTCAACATAGCTGTTGGCTTTTCATTACGAAACCCTTACTAAATCTTAACTTGTCCTGTGAAAATCATTTGTGACTATTTTCTTAAAATTATTGTTTCACAATTTATGGAATAATATGTGGGAATCTGTACATGTGAGAGTGTACATATATCTGTATACATTTTTTCAAGCGAGAAGTTTTTAAGAGATTACAGAACAGAAAGAAGGAATGCAAGATTCAAAGCATGGATGCCCTTAAATGACAACTACTCACCAATAAATGGACCATACTGTAGTAATTTTAGTGCAAACAGACATGCATTCTGTGTTGTGTGGGCGACCTTTGAATGAGAGGACTCTCTAGAAGGCCAAGGACACAAAACCACAGGAACCTTTAGGGTAGGTCCTCAATGTAGTAAACATAAAAACAAAGGTACTGGGCATCTTGAGAACGGGCCCGTGCATTTTCTTTCTCTACTTCGGAGTGTGGCGATAACATGTGTTTTAGGGACTTTGGCCAGATGGTTTTTGAGGGTTTATGAAGCACTGAACATGACTTGGTTAGGTTTAGCATGACGAACACATTGTGAAATATTTACATCACAATCTATATAAAAATAAAACTGTGAACAGCTGGACAAGAACACTGATCTACTCGCCGAACTTTTTTCCACGTTCCTTGACATCGAGGATTGCCAATTGCTTGCCAGTGGAGAGTTTGATTTCTGAAACGATATTTTGAAAATGTTAGTTACGCTGAAAGCAAACCAAAAAGAATTCTAATTTACAGGATCATAAATTGAGGTGTTTTGTTGTTGATCAAAGAATGATCACACCTGGAGTTTTAAAGTGCATTAAAAATTGAAATTAAAAAAAAATGATCACAAACTGAGTTTCCCTTCTTAGGGGTTCCATCAAAACAAGTTACAAATTAATCTATTTGAGGATACCCTCTTGTTGAGAGACCAGTTTGAGGTTACTGTATTCATTTCTCCCACTTGATCTGACTATATGAAGTGTTACATAAAGGAAAATGGCTCCCTGTTTCATGTATATTTAAATTAGAGGGGTCTGCCCAAATGAGCTCTTGTAATCCTCAACTCTTTGATTCCATAATGAAAAAAATGGGAGAAGCAGGAAGAGCAAAACCAGATTGTTGAAATTATTATTTTTAAAGTCATTGGAATCTCAGCCAGGGTTTAAGGTACTTTCTGAGTACAAATTCAATTACAAATTCATTTAAAGACAAAATACGGATGAGATATTCAGAAAAATATTAAGTCTAAAGATTTGGTTTCTATTTGATATGAATGTCTTACCTACTTTACTGTCCATGTGGTGTACTCCTTACAAAGGCTATCAGGCACAAGTGACTAGTAAACATAAGTTATTAAATATTAAAATATACTATGGGAATAATGACTAGCTGGGAAGGTCCTTTTACTTTCTAATCTGTATTTTTATCAGTTCCACCTGACATACTTAAAACCATAATCCACGTGTGACTTAAATTGGTCTTTGTCCAATAGCTGACCAGCATGAAGTCTACTCTTCTCTTAGGAAGAGTGTTATTATCAGCTTTAACTGATAAATAAGTACAGGATTGGGATAGATTTTTCAGAGTCAATTCTTCTGGACAATCTATAGATTCCTATAGGTTTCTGATCCTGCAAAGCTGAGCCTACCACCCTCTCAGTCATGGTTTTAGGACTACTCCCATTGGGCAGTGGTTCTGAAACATTGCTGTGGGACTGAATCATCTGGGCAGGGGTCAGCAAACCCCAACCCACGGGCCAAATCCAGCCCACCCTTTGTTTTTGTGTGGTCTGTGAGTTAAGAATAGTTTTTTGTTTTTAAAGAAAATCAAAAGAAGATGTCATGACACATGAAAATTACATGAAATTTGAATCTTAGTGTCCATAGATACAGTATTTTTAGAACAAAGCCAAGCTCACCTGTTCACATAGAGTCTGGGGCTGCTTTCATGCTGTGATGGCAGAGTTGAGCAGTGAGACCAGATAGCCCACAAAGCTGAAATTATCTACTACCTGCCAACTCCTAACCTAAAAGATGGTTAAAAATCCACCCCCAGGGACACCTGGGTGGCTCAGTTGGTTAAGCGTCTGCCTTCAGCTCTGGTCATGATGCAAGGGTCCTGGCATCGAGCTCTTCTTGGGGCTCCTTGCTCAGTGGGGAGCCTGCCTCTCCCTCTCCTCCCCATCCGTGCTCTCTCTCTCTCTCTGTCTCTCTCTCTCCCTCAAATAAATAAAATCTTAAAAAAAAAAAAAATCCACCCCCAAAGATTCTGATTCAGTTCATCTCAAGTGGGGCTCAGGAATCTGTATATTTTATTTTTTTAAAGCTTTTTTATTTATGAGAGAGAAAGAGCATGACGGGGTGGGGGAGGAGCAGAGGGAGAGGGAGAAGCAGGCTCCCCACTGAGCAGGGAGCCCGACATGGGGCTCGATCCCAGGACCCTGAGATCATGACCTGAGCTGAAGGCAGTCGCTTAACCAAGTGAGCCACCCAGGTGCCCCAGGAATCTGAATTTTTTAAATCACCATCCCAAGAGGTTCTGATTCAAGTGGTTTTCAAAACACTGCTTTGGAGTAATGAGGTTTTCAATGGTCATTTGGGAGCATGATATGAACCCCAATATCCAAATTTACCCACTCATCTCTGCTATAGAGCCTCTGAGTCCCATAGTGTAAACTGGGCACTGGATTCAGGAATTGCTAGACAGAGGGTTCTCCTTACTTGGTGTTTTGGCTCCCAAATCATGCCCTGATATGCTACATAGTCTGCTGTTCAGGACACAGGACAGATCTCTCCAAATGAAAAATAAGAGAAGTCCTTCAACCAGTGTTCCTCCCTTACCCATCTGAGTCTAGGCCATCTCCGGAACAGCGAAGGCTCACAGAATTCATAGCTGGGGGTTGACAATCGACGCATACTGTGTACCCCTCTCGGAGATACTGCATCCATCGAGTCAGGGGGCGGTTTTCCATAGCGCAGTGATGAGTCAATGACTCTGTCTTGAACTCCATACAGTATCTAGAGCAGAAAACAGGACACTTGCACCTGCTATAATGAGAGACAGCCTAACGCTGTAAAAAGTCTTAGGAAGCCTGCAACTCCCCCCCCAAGGACATTTGACGGACTGGAGAAGGTGGTGTGGTGCATCTTCACAGGCTATGCACCGGTCACAGAATGCCTTGTAAAGTTTCTCATTTGCCGAACTATGATGATGGACGATGCCCGACTGGCAACTACAGTGAAGCTTGTGGCTCTTTTCCAATCCCTGATTGAGTTACCTGGTCAACATGAGTTTGCAGAAATTTGGATATCCTGTTTCCTATCTAATCTAAACACCACATTGTGTATAAAAAGCACATTTCAGTAAGAAAATAGCCCTTCATAACTTTACTGATAAAAGAATAAGAGAAATTGAATAAGAACTTGCTTGAGTCTTAAGTCTGAGAACGTATGAGCCCCTGGAGGGCTGGTCCTCAGTGCCCTGCCCGACACCCATGACTTTCTGCCCCACAGACATTACTAGGGACCTTCCATATGCTCCCCACCCAGCTCACCTGCGTGATCTGGGCTAATGATGAGTTTGGACTTGAATCCAAGCATCAAAGTTATATTGGGCATCATAGATAAAAGGAAATGGGAAGCTGGAGACGTTTTTCTGTGACAGAGGCTAGTGTCACCTTACACTGAACTGTGGAAATCTCTAGCACTATAGTGACTAGAGCACTCTAACATCCAGACATGGGTGAATACTTTAGAGTCTTGTACTAAAAAGCAACATAATTTTACAATTCTTCAGCGAAGCAAAACATAGTAACTAACTCCTGCATGTTGTGTTTTTGTTTCTAATTAAGCTCCAATGGGCTAGTTTCTTATCCATAGAATTATGAGCTGTCCTAGGTTAGATGGAAAGTGATTGGAGGGTCTGCTTCTGTGAGCTTTAACAGGGGTAGACCATTTATTAGGTACCATTAGATACTGAGGCAGGAAATTCTATGGCGAAGCTTCAAGCAACTTTAGTCAGACAGCTTAACCCAGACATCTCTTCATTATTTTCTCATTAAATTCTTACAACGCCATGTGGTAGGCATTCATATTCTCATTTCTCAAGAAGAAAACCTGAGATGGGACAACATATCCAGGGTCTTACAGCTAGTGCATGGCCATGGGCGGGGGGTTCTGAACATGCAGCAGACTGGGGTCCCTCTGCTGACAGCTGAACAGCAGACTTCAGGTAAGCATGGAGGTCCCTCCCAGGCTGTGCCTTCTGTCCTGACAGAAATCCTCAGAGCTGACGTGTGGGCCACTTTCAAATTAACCAAACACAGGTGGTGCTAGAGTCCATGTTCTCCTAATGACTCTAAGAGGAACATCCTGAGTACGATTGATAAAGTGATACCATCATTTTATATAGTGTGTTTCTTGTTGATGAGACCTCAGAGACAAATCCTTGCGGCCTCACAAAAAGAGAAGAGACAAGTAGATCCCAGCTTTGTGGTAAAGAGTCATGTTTTACCCAAAGTCAACAAACAAGTAACAGAAGAACCCCCATCACACTAAGACAAGCTTTGCAGGCTGACTTGGCCATACACCTGGAAAAGCATAAGCTGAAAAACCCAAACCAAACCATACAAAACAAAAACACTAAATTACCCAGCGTCCTCTGTGACTGTAGACCACTGTGCAGAGGCGGCTTGTCTTGTTCTCTCCTTGTTGAATGCAGAGGTAGTTATAAAGGCAGGGACTAGGAAAGAGAGAAGGGCGTTGGACACATGCAGCCTAAAGTACTCGGAACGACCTTTCCCAAACTTGATGTCAATCCTGTCTCAAGCCCCCCATCCCTAAGTGCAAAGGGCCGGAGCACACCACCAGGAATGGAACGGGGCCAAGTTACCGTGTCCCCAGAACCCAGTTCAAAGAAGATTTGTGTGCACACCGATGGGCAGGGAGAACTGCAGGCCTCTGACAGGCAGGCTTGTCCTTGGTAATAAGTTGACACTGTGTGAAAGGGGAGGAAGGGGGGCCAGAAATAAAAACCAAGAGGAAGTAGTGAAAGATGCAGGTAAGCCAGGGGGGAAAGGAGGGAATGGAGAAAGGGAGAGAAGATTTTTATTTTTATTTATTTATTTTTAAAGATTTTATTTATTTATTTGACAGAGAGACACAGGGAGAGAAGGAACACAAGCAGGGGGAGTGGGGGAGGGAGAAGCAGGCTCCCCGTTGAGCAGGGAGCCAGATGCGGGGCTCGATCCCAGGACCCTGGGATCACGACCTGAGCCGAAGGCAGACGCTTAACGACTGAGCCACCCAGGCGCTCTGGGAGAGAAGGTTTTTAAAGATGAAAGGAAGAGAAATAGAAGAGAAAAGGGAAAGAAAGGAAGAATAAAGTAGAAGAATAGGAGGGAGAAAGGACAGAGGAAGAAGACAAAAAAGAGAGAAAAGGGGATGTAAGGAGAAAAAAAGACCACCAGAGAGAGAGAGAGGAAATGTGAAAAGGAGAAAACAGATGTACCAAGGGAAGAGGTGTGAGTGCCCCCCCCAAGGTCCTCGTGACCCCAGCCTGGAAGCTTCCCCGCCTGCCTTGTGGCCTCAGGGTGCCTGCCTTGTGGCCTCAGGGTGCCTGCCTGGTGCCAGCCAGCACAGCATCCCCATGCCAACCCTCAGCCTGGTGGAGGGGGGTGTGGTGTGGGGAAGGAAAGTCAGGTTGGTCCTCCCCTCCCTGTCCCCAGCCCCAACCCAACTCTGACGCTCTGGCCCGGAAAGAAGAAAGGGAGCCAGGAACCCTCCCACCTCTGCTCTCTTCTTTCACTGATTTTGTTTGTGTGCCTCCTTCCTGTTGGCCGCTAAGTGTGGGGAAGCGTCTGATGCTAGGTACGTGCGGCACCTGCAGATGAACTCCCGATGCTGCTCTGCGGTCAACTCAAGGAAGGCAGGGTTTTGCCCTGGTCATCACTGTGGCCCTCACACACTGACACACTCAGGAAGTACGCAGGCGACGAATGGCGGCTCAATGAGTGAGTGAATGAAGTCACGGAATTGCCACCAAGCCTCCGGGTCCTACCTCCCTGTGGTCTTCTGTTCCTACACTGAGCCCTGTGGCTGAGACGACTCAACAATCCTTCCTACCTTTCGTTTCAGAAACTGGACCGTCCCAGGAAGGGTAGAGACCAGCTGATGTTGGCTCGTGCGCTGCCAGAGTCATCATCAATGTGAGCAAACTGGCAAAAGGGCTGCAAAACAGATGCGTCAAGCCTACGTGTTCATTTGACGTGGCCCCTTACTGGCTCCTTTCGGCCACAAGATGGCAGCCCGAATTCTTTTTTAGATTTTCTCAGGGAGGCCTTTTGCTATGACTAGGGAATGTAAGACCAGAGGGGCCAAACACCAGGTAGTCACCTGCTCCTGAGAGTTGCAGGTATCCTTCTTGTCCTACGTAGTTTGGTGCTTAATCTCTTTGGTGTGAAAATTCACATCTAGCATAAGCCCTGAGAGTCCCAGCTGTGAGACTCTTTCCTTGCTGCGCTAACAAGTTTAATTGTTTTCCAGGGAACATGCCACTCCTTCTAAATGTGACCATAGCTTTGGGACTTTCCCAAACCCGTGGACAGAATCAGAAAGAACAAGGGAGCGCATGTATGTTAGGAACTTACTGTTTCTCTTAGATCTAATTCTCTGGAACACAAACATCGAAAGGATTTTCGCTTTCCCACGTATTGTTTCCATTTCTGTTCTTCTGACGCAGTTAAGAGTTTATTCAGCAAGTGAAGAATACAATTGCAGCTCAGTCCACGTGGCATTGGACCAGTCAAACTATGAAATTTTCAGGATGTGTTTCTTTAGCTCAAAACATGTATTTGATCTCCTTATTTGTACCGCATATATTATTACAGAAGTTCAAAGGCAACGCACTTAATATATAGCTTGGGGCAGGGAGGGGAAATGAGGTTAGGAGGTAAAGGGCAAGTATATGATTATAATATCTGATATAAAATCCTTAGAAAAAGTTCTCTAATAATAATAATAATAATGAAAATTAACAATGATACACTTCTAAGTTTCCAGGCATAATGCTGAGCACCTTTCATGTGTGAATGCATTTAATTCTTACAACCACACTCTGGGATAGTTCCTATTATTTCCCCATTCCACAGATGAGGAAATTGTGGCACAGAGAGGTTAAGGAACATGTTCAAGGCTCCCGTCTAAACACGGCAGTGTCAGGCAGTATCTCTAAAACCATGCTCCTCCCTGCCTAGAGACTCTTGCAATGTGGATCACAATGTTTCATTGTTTTATGCATATTTCCTATGAATTGCTTAAATTCTGTTTTATTTTCCCTTTCTGTCCCTAATGTGTCCTTAATATGAAGTAACTTTAAAGGAGGAAAGGGAACATTGTGAGCCCTCTACCTGGAGTCCCTTCAGGCCCCCCTGGGAGGGGGGAGGGCTGGGATGGGGCCTGGGGCCCCTGGGGTGGGGGTGGGGCTCGCGGTGGGCCCAGATTAATGCCCCCTGGAACAGCACATGGTATGTTTCCAGCCTGCTTCTTTACAAGTACCTTCTCATCCTCTGTGACTGGTCCCCACAAAAGCTTTGTGAAGAGGTGCCCTGATGTGTTCTCAGAAAACTGAGGCTCAAGGACGTTAAAGGAAGGGAAAATTCACAGTAAATGATGAAGCAAGGACCCCAGCACAGAAGATTGCTTCTGGTTTTTCGATCTCCTGTCCATGTTCAGTGCCAAGCCTCTGCAGTACGTAAGACCTGTCCTAAAAGCCAGCCAGTAACCCTGGGCCTTGTGTCTTCTGTGTCCTGCCCCCTCAAGCCCTAGCTTGGCTCAGTGGCACATTCTACTGAGAGGGGGCACTTCCTCCTTGAACCAGAAACCTCCAGAAACCAGACCAGCAGCCACATTGCCTGGGGGTCTCTGAACCAGTGTGACTTTTTAATATCTCCCCCCAGTTTAATTTCCATTACTTAAGAGTGGTAATTTAGAAATTATTTTTGCCTTCAGTCCCACTGCTGCTTATGTGTGGAAGAACATAGCCGGGTGCCGGGGGACAAAGCCTCTCAATAAAAGCCAGGTCCCCCTTCTTCCCCCTTCCTGGCAACAATATCCAAATGTAGTAGATTCTTTGTTAAGAGGCCATTTGCCAACTTTTCTGGCATCCTATCAGCCTACCATTGTTCGGTTTTACAACAACTCCACTTCTGAAAGCATGGCACCACGCATACTTACTTTGAACATGAAAATAAATTGAATTTGCTTAGGGAATTTCATAAAGCCCTCTGACACGATGGGGTGTCACCAAGGTAGGCTTAGAACCACTGGTCTGTAGATATAGTGTAAAAGGGAACAGAATGAAAATGTGACAAATAACAGCGGCCCAGAAGCATACAGCTTATGATACACATCAATCTCCTTTTAGGAGGGGTCAGGATGTACAACTAATACAATAATAGGGCTTTTTGGATTTGTTTTTATGATAAAGATAGAGTCAAGATCTGCATTAAAGGAAATGGAAAAAACTCAATAGCTACTTGATCATTAACAAGAGAGCTTCGGTGATCCTGTTTCATTCACGGGTCTCACAGAGCCTTTCTAGTTCTATACTTAATTACCAGAACCTGCAATTGCAATTTTAGCTCTAATGATAAAAGGAGCAGCAACGCAATATCAAGAGGGAAAACCCCACAGGATTTAGAGCCCTGAGATCCAGGGTTAGATTCTGAAAGTCCTTCACAAATGCTGTCACCTCCCTGAGCTCCAATGTCCTCTTGGTCTCAAGGATAATGAGGCTGTCCCCTCTTCAAGGTCAGCAGGATACTGGCCCTGCCAAGATTTCCACACCCTAATCCCCAGGACCTGTGAATATGTTATGTTATTTTATAAGGAAGAATTAAAGTTGCAGATGGAATGAAGGTTGCTACTCAGTTGGCCTTAAAATGGGGAGATGATCCCGGCTTTTCTTGGTGGGCTGAGTGTAATCACAAGGATCCTTCAAAGAGGAAGAGGCGGGGCACCTGGGTGGCTCAGTGGGTTAAGCATCTGCCTTCCGCTCAGGTCAAGAGCCCAGGGTCCTGGGATCGAGCCCTGCATCAGGCTCCCTGCTTGGTGAGGAGCCTGCTTCTCCCTCTCCCACTGCCTGCCGCTCCCCCTGTTTGTGCTCTCTCTCTCTCTCTCTGGCAAATAAATAAATAAAATCTTAAAAAAAAAAAAAAGAGGAAGAGGAAGGCGTTACTACAGAAGAAAGCACAGAGATGCAATGTAGCTGGCTGTGAAGAAGGAGGCAGGGCCGTGAGGAGAGAAATGGTGACCATCTCCGGATGATGGAAGAGGCAAGGAAACGGATTCTCCCCCAGAGCCTCCCTAAAAGCAATGCAGGCCCTGCCAATGCCTTGCTTTTAGCCCAGGGCGACCTGGGTTCCACTTCTCTCCCATGGAACCCTAAGATAATACATTTGAGTTGTTTTAAGCCACAGCGTTTGGGGTAATTTGTGACAGTGGCCGTGGGAAGTGAGTACGCTCTCCTACAGGATCGCTATGAGCACTGAATCAATAATGTCGATAAAAGCTCTCCACCCTGCAGCTGTGAGGGACTGCTCTGCCATGCACCCAGGCCTCCTGCCCTGCCAATAGCAAGTCTAGTGGAGCGGGGAGGCGGGCACAGGTGGCCCCGCAGCCGGACTGAGAGCCCCAGGTGGAGGAGGGTGCTCCTTCTCCGCGCCTCCACACCTATCTGCCCATCCTTCTATCACGGCGCTCGCTCAGCACCCTGAGCTGGAGTTGGCTGATAGGTTTGGTGTTCGAGTCTGCATCTCCAGAACCCAGCATCGTGCTGGCTGTAGTAGATGCTCAGTGAACCTTGAATGAATGACACACGTAAATGAATGTGTGGGAACTGCGGTGACACAGGGCTCAGGGCAATCCACCAAATTGCATTTTCACGTCACTGCTCTTGTTTCCCTTTTGTCGTCCATCATTTTCCCAGGTGTATTCCACAGAACACTAGTGATTCGGTGAGATCCCCTGGGGAAAGGGGCCATTTAATCCAATAAGGTGGGAAAGCGTCGCATATCCTATCTCCCTCCTGTAGAATGAAAATGCTTATTAGCATAAGAAAGCCTCTGAGAAGCTCCTCCTTAGAGAAAATGGTCTGATTTACCCCATGTTTTCCTGACTAAACCCCTGTTTTGCATTCGGGGGCCTCTGCCCTCAGGAAAGTGGCACGTAAGGGATCCAGCTATGAGTCAGGGGCTGAGGGAAGAGGTGTGCACCCACACTCGGGCTAGAGCAGGGGTTCTGGAACGTCGGTAAGCAGCGGAGTCCCCTGGACGCCTGGTTACAAGCACAGTGCTAAGCCCAGCTCCAGCGACCCTGATCTCGTGGGTCTGGGTGAGGCTGGAGGAACTTGCCTTTCTAACAATTTCCCAGCTGAGGCAGACGCTGCTGGCTTTAGGAGCCACCAGACTGGAATATTCAATGGGTCTTGTCTTCCCTGACCAGCTTGTGATAGCAGTCATCATTTCCACGGAATTACCATAGGAACGTGCATCTCAGGAACGCAAGTCAGGGCTGCAAATGCCAGGAGAGATTTCTCCTCTCTTCCCAAACTGGGTTTTACCTCACCTTATTAGGAAAGGCGGCCACTGAGCACAGATCTGTCCTGTTGGTGTTATTTCCAAGTCACGAACACCTTGTGGGGAGTCACCTATGAAGACTGCTGCTTTATAAAGTCCTCTTATTGGACCTTGGTGGGAAGGGTGGGTGAGAGGGTTAACTCGGGAACACGGGAACTTGTAGAGGAGGACAGGCCCGGGGGACTTTGCCCAGAGGACAGAGGAGAGGACACGTCCAGGCAGGGGCGAGAACCCCGGGGGGCAGGGTGTGGGCCCAGTGCTCCTAGGTGCCCTTGGCCCATGTTCCATAGCGTCCTCTTCATTGACCTTCCTGTCCCTTTTCCTGTGACCTGCATTATGCTGTTATAAAGAGATACGGGGCTGCAAAGGGGTTCTGTGTCAGCCTGGTCTAGCCCTAAAGAGTCAAACATACTTAAGAACTCCTTTCTAGCAGCCAGACCCAGTAAATGAGCAAAGCAGCTGCTTCCTGATAGATCAGCTATAGGTTTTAAGAGTCATCCAAAAAATCAATAATGTCCTACAACGACATCCTCCCGAGCCTTTTCTGTCGTGCTCTGCAGAGTACATGAGCTGACTGTGGTTTTGTTTCACGACTGTTTCTGGGAGCACTAAATTATTTCCCTGGGCGCTTCATCTGACCGCTGTGTCCACGAGACACCTCCCCCCTGGCCCTTCCGTTAGCCACTCCCCTACCAGAGGCATCCTTTCAAATCACAGATCTGACCACATCAGAAAATGCTACAGTAGCTCTCCAAGGCTCCTAAGATAAAGACCAAAATCCCAAACGCAGAGCTCAGGGCGGACGCTTCCCCTCTCAATGCCAGCCCCACTCTCTGTGTTCCCCAGACTCCGGCCTTCCTTCAGCCTCGCAAATGGGCCTTTGCTTCCCCGGGGTTAGAGAGATGAGCCAAAGATGGTCTCTAGGTTGTTTACTTCTGCACAGCGGGCTGACAACTGTTAGCCCCAAAGTCTACTGGCAGCAAACTCATTTTTACGCATCCAAATTGTTTTCCTTTTTAAAGATTCATTTATTTATTTTGAGAGAGAGAGAGTGCTTGAGCAAGCATGGGGGGGTGCAGAGGGAGAGAGAGTCCTAAGCAGACTCCCCAGTGAGCACATAGCCCCATGCGGGGCCTGATCCCATGACTCTGAGATCATGACATGAGTGGAAACCAAGAGTTGGCCCCTCCACCAACTGAGCCACCCAGGCACCCTCCCAAATTGTTTTAAAAATTGCCAAACAAGCAGATTTTTAGCCATTTGGGCCATGCCTGCTTTACATACCCTGTGAAACTAGACCTGGCATCTGCTGGCCATCGATGAGCTAAAAAGCCTTAGAGTTGTAAGACCCCAAGCTGCTACCACCCTTGCCCTTCGAAACTCTCTGACCCAGAGACTCCCGACCATGCTGCTTAGTTGCCATCCCCTAGACACAGAGCCCCAGGCAGATTCCTCTCCTCCCCCTCTGGATGGTGGTCCCCACACCATAGCCTCTGGGCTTCCGCTTCTCTTGCAACTGGGTCCAAGCACCACCCAAAAAAAGCTTATTGTGGATTACCGCCTCCTGTGGTCGGGTTTTTCCCACATCAGCCCTCAAATCCCTCTAGCCCCTATACCTGACTACCTGGTTCACCATGCCAGTTTCTGTCGGGGAAGTTCTACATTTCTCCGCCTTACCTCCCCCTCCTTGGGGAAGTCCCTTCCCTTCTCCACTCCTATGGCTCCCTTCCTCCCGCAAGACCTGGGGAAATCAGCTTATTACACACACTCATGGCTCCAAACAACTCACTTGTTCAGGACCAGTTGCACCAAACTGCAGCTGTAATTTTCTGGGACTGATTTCTTAAGATCATGATTATGACCCCCCCAGCCCCCCACCAGACTGCGATCTGCATGACAGCAGGCTCACGTCAGCTTACGTCACCAATGGAACCCTGGCACCCAGCCCAGTGCCTGGCAACCAGTAGACTCTCAATAAATATTTGTGCATAGAGTGAAAAAAAAAGGAGCAAAATGGCTTGATGAGTGTCATGTAGGTATAAACATTTCCAAGTTCCTATGAAAAACACATGACCTTTGTTATCCTGAGAAGTCAGTGTTGCGCTCTATCAGATTCAATCGAGGTCAACACGTTGGTGTTGGTCTTTTGGCTTATTTCTTTGTGAGTTTTGTACGACTCCCGACTCATTCATCGGCGGAATTCTGGCCCCTCCCTTGGCCACTCCACAACCAGAATGATCTTTTCAAATCACAAATCTGATCACATCAGCCCCAGTGCAGTCAGCTGGAGAGGAGGAGCATGTGTTTTATGAGAATAATTTATCACTGCTTAGAAATTAATAATTTTTCTATTACCTTCACACGTGTGTGATGAGCCAACCTGACTACCCAGGAATTAAAGGTGCAAGATGAATACTTACCTGATGGACACTTACTACCCAGTGTGAAATACTGTCATCCTACCTAAAATCCTTTGTCACCAGCTTGAGTGTGCCAAGCATCACAACGCACGTGTCCTTTCCACAGAGGGCACGCACAGAAGTGGGGGGCCACCCCGGGGTTAAGAACACACCGACCACGGAGGGGGTGGAGTAGGGAGGCCCTGATGCAGCTGACACTTCTTTATCAGGCATGTCCTGCACTTCCTGTCTGGGTGGCCTGGCCCATCCCACTACCCCGCCACGCACGGAACTCCCCCACCCCACCCCCCAACCCCGCTCAGCACATGGCCTTTTAGGGGAGGACGAGATGGAAAGTCAACACAGACAACAAAGGCGGCCACCGTGAAACCCTCGGTACCGAAAGAGTGCCCGCAGTGCTGGCCCTGGGGCGTTGAGTAGTCCAGGCAGCCGGCTCTCTCTTCCAGGGGCGGGCAGGGCGCGCCGCCGTTCTGGGGCTCCTGCTGCACCGAGCGCCTCCGCACGCGGGCCGCGGGCTGGCACTGGTCGACGCAGCCGCTCCAGGGGCTCCACTCCCCCACGATGCACGCGCGAGCTGAAAAACAGCACGGCGGGGATGGGACGCTCAGCTGGGTAAGCCCAGCCGCCGGCCAGGCTGCGCCAACACCAACAAGTCGAGGTTAGCCCTCGCAGACCGCGCTTTGACTGCGTCCTGCATGGCGGGGCGGGGCGGGGCGGGGGGGGGGGCGGGACACGGTCTCAGCAGGGCTCAGTGGACAGGGATGGTTAGCTGGGACCCCGCACCTCTTCGGGGCAGACGGGCAGCTCTTCTGGGGTCATGAGGGTGGGTCTGAGCCAGGGAAGCCCCCGAGTGAAGAGAGTGATGCCTTCAGGTACTTCCTCATACTCCGTGGGCTTAGATAAGATCTTTGCTCTTATTAGAGTTCCTTGATTTTAACTTTATCCTCCCCTTCCCAGAACATTTTTATTTTAACAGCAATACGTATTCATTGTAGAAAGCATAGAGGGAAGAAACGTAAAAGAAAATGCCCAAGTCACTTCTTATCCCCAAGTGTGTCTCTCCATCAGTCATGGGTTAGGGCCACCCCCAAAGGACCTCTAGACTTGGGACTTCTCTTAGGCGCTCTATTCTCATCCTCCATGGCTCTTAAACCCCTACACAGGAGAGCTGGGGTTTGCCAAAGAGCAACGAGAGTCTACAGAGGTAAAGACTGGGCTTTCATGGTCAGGCGTGAAGGGGCAGGTCTGGGGCAAGAATTTGGCTATCGTTGACAATTCTCTGGCCATGACTGGAAAATCTATGTGGTTGCATACTTAACTTTCCCGTTGAAAGTCCTAACGAATCTTTTAAAAGGGCTATAATGAGTTGCAGTGGAATTACTTCAGGACTTGAGACTGTTTATAAGAAAAAGAATAAGAAAACAAAAGATGTACCTCTGAACTAGAGGCCCAAATTCTTTCTTTCCCACAAAATGTGACCCACTTTCCCTACCATCCTCATACTTTCAAGCTTACAGAGTCTTCACCAAGAAAGCACTCTAACTTCTCTGAAATCTTGACTTGGACTGCTGACAACTTGTACTTGAAAACTCATTTGACCTCTCAGCACACTCTCTTTAGGGCTCATGGATTCTGGAAGACCAGTCCTTTGGCAGCACGCAGCTCACCCTGACACGAAAAGGGTCCCATACAACTGTCCCATAAACATCTGTCAGTAATTCAAAAACTTCAGACTGTTTTAAAACATGCTTTTATTAATCATCTAAAAACTCACAGGCATCCCACATCAGGTAGGTAAGGAAGCAAGGGTGAGGCACGTGAGACTTGTCGCGCATACCTGCCATGCACACATCTTTTAGAAAATCAGTAACAGGCCACTTTCTGCTCTTGTCATTTCTTGTGGATCTTCCCCTTTTATTTTCATGATCCCATGATTTCACTGGGCCCTAGAGCCACACTGAAAGAGACTGCCTGCTGGGCTAGGAGCTGAATGAGAAGCACTCCTTCTGTTCTTAAGTCTTCCAACTTGTCACCCAAATCTCTTCATCCCTGAGCCTCGTTAGTCTTGCCCTGATGTGTTGGCCTTGAACGACGCTTAATATTACACTTTAAAAAAAACAAAACGTGACACTTATTTCAAAGATTAACATTGGACATCACTATAGAATACAACTTTGCCATGGCATTAACTCAGAATTTAGTAATATGGCCTCGGTTTGAAGACACTCTATCCATATGGTAAAAGATGATACTGGGACAGTTTTCTGAAAGAAGCTAGTTTCTCGGTATTTCTTCAACATTTGTGTGTCATGTGCAATGTTTATTTATTTTATTTGGTTTGCCCCACAATTAACATCCCCAAATCACAGAATCACTGAATCAGTTTTCCTATCGGTTAACATTTGACCTTGGAAAATGCTATGTCTCATATTTCCAATCTATGACTTTAACAGCTTCATAAAGAAAATCAGAAAGTTGTGGGTCCTGAGCATCATCTTGATGGCTTCATTATAAGACAAAATGAAAAAAAGTTCACACAGAATTATACAAGTATAAAGGGGTTCCAAAAAATATTTTGAGTTGGAAGGCGAATCTGAGGTATTTATTCCTATGTTGCACAAAAGATTATATTCATGATTAACTTGTGAACTGCTGATTGTTTGGAGTGCAATTCGTCATAGATCATAAGAGATCTTTGGTCACAGAGGCTAGGGGAAGTACGGGAACTTCTGACAGATTTGTCATCTCAAATCATATATTACAGCTGCATGACACACATTTCCTTTGAATTATTCCATCAGAATTCACATCCATAGCCAGCATGTCAAAATATTCTTTCTTAAAATCTGATTTTCTCAATCTTCACATTTCCCTAGTTATTACTGGAGACCAATAGACCTAGTGAGCAAGGTGATCATCCCTGACTCCAAGCTCATCCCAGCTTCCCAAAGTCCTAATGGTTAGGACTTAATGACATCATCCCATCCCTTTTAGAAGAAAAAGAAGCTTAGGCTTAAGGGATGCCAGAATGCTCGGCAAGCTGTTTTCTTTTTCCTTTGTTTAAACTCAATATAATTTAATATTCAGGTGGAGTTTCCCAGAAGCAGACTCATAAAGACGTAGATTTCAATGCAAGAAATTTATTTGGGAGGTGCTCCCAAGAAGTGCAATAAGAGCAGAGACAGAGAAGTAGGCACAGAAGAGAACAGAGACATAGATCCCTAAGTTCCTGCTTCAGGCCCAGTGGGCAAGCCTGGCTCTCAGCTCACTAGGAAACGAGATAATGGATAGATCCAGAGTACAAAGAATTATCAAGTCCTTTCTGGAGTTCTGGCTAGTCCCCCTTCCTCAAGAGCTTTCTGGTTATCAAATGTCCCTACCACAACCACGAGAATGGCCAACAACAGAGAAATACGTTATATATTTCAGTAGGGAATCTGCCCAAAGCAAGAGTAGAGCACCTTTTCACATGTCCTCACAGGGATAGCCAGTCATATCCAAGTACAAGTACCTTAAAAGATTTTCCACTAAGCTTTAAAATAATAATAATAATAATAATTAAAACTCTCCCAGTGCATTGTTACTGAATTTGGAAAAAAATCAAACTCTTTGCTGCAGCCGACAAGGTGCTGGGTGAGCCAGCTTGTGTCCCTCCCCTCCCACCTGGGGGTGCCCCCCCCCCCCCGCTCCAAGCTCCAACCAGTCTGGCCTCCTTACACCAACTCTGTCACACTCTGGAACCTTGGCCACGTGTCCCTCTGATGGGAATGTTCTTCCCACATGGGGCATGGCTGGGGTTGGCCATCCTTTAAGTCCCAGATGAATTATTCAGGGAGTCCTTCTCTGGCCAGATTATCTAAGGAGTCTCCCAGTGCCACCTCCAGCCTCCCACCTGCCACACCTGAAAATTACTTCCTCTCAGAGCTCAGTGTTCCTTGCTTTCTAATATCTCCCTAATTCATAATTACATAGTTTACATATTTATTTACTTTTTTATTGTCGTTGAGTGTTTCATTTCGTGCCTGGTGCTTGGCACATGGTAGGTGCTCAATAAATATTTGTTGAATGAATGAATGAATGAATGAATGAATGAAATGGCATTGGACAAATTCCTCCTCCTTCCTAAACAAATTTTCTACATTGAAACAGATTCTGGTTTGCTCATATCATTAGTTAGAAGCCAAAGCACTGACTAAGGCTCCAGAGTGGGAAAGGAAAGCCGGCTGAAGGACAGGAGCAAAATAAATCAGAAGCTCCCAGAGCCAAAAATATGGGAATTCTTAACAAGGTAAGAGCTGTCTGGGCTCTCCCGGCAATGGTGGCCCCAAAAGGTGTCCCTGGAAGGAGTGTGGCTTTCTGTGCCTTCAGGTTATGTAGATCCCAGCTTCTCCTGGCAGCCACAAATGCTTCAAATGCTTTTAAATCCATTTATAGCTCCTGCCAGTACCACATCTTGAAAATAACAAGCTTGTTTCATTTTATTATCAGTGGCATGGAGAGGTACTTCCTCTTATTTGATCCAAATTCCCCTCACTCAAGAATTTCAGAATATGGTGAAAAAAAAACCCCATCTATGTTTATCTTATCCATGTAGTTCAGGGACTTCATGTCTCAGGAGGTGCCCTTTCCTCTCTAGCAGGAATCTTTCAGGTTGATGACTCTAGCTGTGGGACCCATCTTTCTAGAGTCACCACCCCCCCCCCCCCAGAATTACCAGTGGGCCCTCTCCAGGTCCATTCACAGCCTCCGTGAGCAGGGGCAACCAGAACTAAACACACTATCCTCAGTCTTAGGTGCCAAAAGGTAACTCAAAAACCCATCTTCTACTCTTTTTCTTGATGATAACACACACACACACACACACACACACACACACACACACACACACACACACTCACAGCAACAAACTGAGCTGACAGCCGATCCTGCCTTTCCTACATAGAGTTTGGGCTCTTTCGTCTTAATATAAAACCTTGCCCTCATGTTCATGCAGTGTCTCCTTGGCTGATCACGGATCTGGCCCTGCCTGCTTGGCTCTTTGCCGCCTAAAAGTTTAAGGCCACCCACGAGCAAGTGCTTCCTCCCTCACGTTGTTAAGTTCAAATAGTCCTAAGTCATTGCTACGAAAATATTCTTCTTGCACTTTACCCACACCAGTAGCATTTACGAATAGCTTTTGTTTCTTGACATTCTGTGGAAGAAAAATAAAGCAGCCCCCCCTCATGGTAACACGATTTTAAATGTCATAGGCCTTCTTCTCTTTCCCCATGTATGCCCTTTTCTGAGAAATCTTGTCAAATCTTCTCTGAAGGTCAAATGAGACTACATTGCCCAAGTGCTTATTTACCGCCCCCTCCGAAAGCTCCAATAAAATGATCAAGTATGTTCTTCCTCTTACAAAAACCATGTTATCTGGCCCCCAGTGGGTTTTTGTTTTCTTTTGAGATATTAACTGGACAAGTTCATGAAATCCTAGAGGGACAATAAAAAGGACTCCCTCATTAGAAACAAAAACAGAATTTTATACACCATGTAAGCCCAGAGAAAAAGGGCATACAAATCATAAAGATAATTATGCTTTTACTCGGTAGTCAGTGTCCAGGTGAGTTGTGTTCTTCTTTTGTGCATTTCTGTATTTCCCAAGTTTTCTGCAACAAACATATTTTGTAGACAAGGAAGGAAAGAGTTGTATTTAAAAGGACAAGTGGCTCCAGCCCAGCTGGTGGCGCCCTCTGCAGCCATAGATAACATCCCCTCGAATGACCCCTCGGGCTGTTGAGACAAACATAATTCAGTGACACCACCATGGCTGTCAGGGGATTGTAAAGAGGGGCAGGACACACTTCTTTGCCCTTGAGGAGTCAGTCAAAGGAGAGAGAAGTCTCACTCACTCTACCAGTATTTATCTGGGGCTTGACCTGCCAAGTACACAGCTTCTCATAAAGCCTCCATCCTTGGAGGGTCAAAATATAATGTTCAAACATAAGGGCTCCGGACTTAAGAGTTCCTGGGTTCAAATCTCACTCCATCACTTGTTAGCCATATGACTTGGGATGAATCTCCCAACCTCCCAGCGCTCTGATGACCATGGCGGTGTGTTGGGAGACTTAAGTAAGACTAGAACTGTGAGGTGCCTGGCACGGAGGAAGTGTGGCAGAAGGGTTAACAACTTTACCCTCCTCCACTGAATGCCCAGGGCTGCAGCCCAAGCCTGCAAAGTCAAGTCATGTTGAATGCTGGCGCCAGGCCCTGCTCATTTTTCCTACAGAGACAAAGGCAGGGGAAGCCACATGCTGTCTCTCAGGCCGCTATGGTTCCTAGTAAAGCCTCAACTTTTCTAAATCACCGTAGACGGTGACATCCTTCCTTTGCATGAGTTTTGGAGCCCGTATTTTCCAGTACATTTGCCCTTTCTCCTTCCAGGTATGCAGTCAGCAGATTTGGGCCAGTTAGGTTTCTAGATTCCCCGGGAAATCTACAAGAAAAGACTGGCTCACACAGGCTACTCAATGTTTGCCCTGTTCCCCTTGGCTTCCTTATTACTCTTTCCTGAATTTGCTCATCAAAAAGTCCAGTGCAGCCCTACTGTTTCTGTGATCTTAGAATGAAGACTCCAGGAACCCAGGTGATGAGCTAGAGACCGGGGCATCGTGAGTCTGATAAGGAAGCCTTCTAAGAAATTCTTCCAGGGCAGGTAACTTGGATCTGTCTCCTCCTTTACCTCTCCCCTGGTCAGGCACAGCCAATGGAGAATCTTCTATTCCTTTTTTTTTTTTGGTGGGGGGAGGGGTGTAGAGATATATATACAACACCAATATATTGGTGTTGAAACCAATACCAACATCATAATGAGATTTTTCTGAGATCATTTGTTTCAGAACAGGTATTTTTGGCAGTTCAGTAATTCCACAGATCCAATAACTTATTTTTATTTTGACTAAGTAAAAATAAAAAGTCCTATTTAGAAAAAGAAATTCCAGTATTTCATCTCTTAGCTACACCAAAAAAAAAAAAAATGTCTTTACAAAGAAGAAAAAATCAGAAGGCAGAGAAATAAGGCATTCTTAGTTCTACTGATACAGCTCCATTTTTGGTTCATATGTAACGTAATTTCAGTCAAAAAGGTTTCAGATGGCATCGACAGGTAACATAACATTGGGTAAGGAGAAGAGATCCTAAAGGGGCAGAATGGTTCTATGTCTACGGAGTGACTGGCGGGGCCCTGAGCTGCCGAATGTTGATATGTTTAGGAATCAATAACAACCATGCACAGCAGATGTGGCAGATGGCAGCCCGAAGCTGGCTCAGACGTCACTGTGCTACCCATTCATGTTAACTTAGTGATGGGAAAGCCCTGGGACACCCCGGCTCCTGAGTCTGTACGACGCTCCGGCAAGACCAGTGGAGAATGCACAGCCAGGACGCCTGGCCGGGGCTAAGGAGATGCAGCATCTTGGCTCTGCCGTGCCCCTTCTCACCCTCAGCTCGGCAGAGCAAGCCAGCCAACTTCCAAGTGGCCAACTTCCAACTGTCTCTATTTTCTCCTCTCCTCCCCAGAAACTCCAGGCGCAGAGGATTTACTCAACGAGGAGCCTTTTCCGTCCCGTGTCTGCTTCTTCAAGGGCCTGCGAGGGCCTCCGCTAACTCCCTGGGGAAGGGCAGTTCAGGCTGAATATGCTCCTTTTAAAAATTCGTTTGGGCTCCTTTCTTTTTCTGGTTTCAGCTCCCATGCCCTCCACTCGCTCGCAGCTCTTCCTCAGGCTCCAAGGTGCCGGGACTCCTTGTGGAGCCCTTCCCAAGATGGTCAGGTCCTCTCTTCCCTGTTCCTCCTTACCCAACACATCCCCGCTTCAATGAGAGGCTCTCTGCTTGAACAGTTCAACCTCCTGCACCGAAGACAGGATTTATTCGTGACCAAATGAAGACTTTGAGGACTCTGCCACCCCTCACTGGAAAGCCAGTTCTTCTCATGACCCAGGGCTGTCCTACCCAGGCCTCTTCCATGCCTGAGTCTCTCCGGGTCCAGCTGGGTTCGCCGCCTGCCCTGTCCACCAGCGTGGCCTCGGGGCCGAGCCCAGTTCCTGGCACCAAAGGCAGACACCCACAGGTGCTGCGAGCGACCACGTGATGCTTTCCTGCTAGAATTCTCCTTCCTCTTCTGGAGACTTCCTGCTCATTCTCCAGGACCATGCTTGCACCTTACTTCCTCCGGGAAGTGTTCCTTGAATCCCTTGGGTCTTCCGAGTTTTCCCTTCCTAGCCTCCTGGACCCCTCATTTGGGCACCAAGCATGCTGTAGGTGGTTCGCAGGGGTAGTCCCCTGCTTGACTGTGAACTTGTAGGGAGCAGAGACTGTCTTCATCTTCTTTGTAGCCCTGTGCTTGGCGGGGCACATTATCTGGTCTACCGGAGGATAGGAGTTTGCATCGAATACTCTTCTGACTGCCTGGGGACCCTGGGCCCAGGGGCACTGCATTTCCTAAATAACTGACTCTTCACCTTACTTGAGTAGTAAAATACCCTGGCTTTGAAGCAGGAAAGGGAGAGAGGCTTATCGAAAAGAGGATCAATATTTGTAGGTTAATCATTAGCTTTCAAACAGGATCAAAAAAATCTTCATGTTTTTCAATTGTGTTCTTTCAGGAGCAGATCTGGGTGCTATCTTGCCTGGGGCTGGTGGCCTCTTCCAGCTCCACGGAGGCAGAAGGTGTGCTCCTCTTGACAGGGCATCCGATTCCCCAAGTAATGACACGGACCTGCGGGTTATTCTCCCAAGAAGACGCCAAGCGCAGGGATCCTTGAGGCCAAACCCTAACATATGTGAGGCATATGAGCAGGGAACAAGGTTACTTTTATTTCCAGAGCTGGCTTCTCTCAGGTAAACCTTGTTCTTTAGGACTATACTCACCATTTCTTCATCTTTTAATTTACTTAAATCAGCACCTACTGAGCCCTTGCCAGGGGCTGTGATACTGTGGGAAATTGAAAGATGCAAAAGACTGACCCTACAGGAAAACCAGCAGGATTAAAACATAATAGGAACCCCCGGATAAAAACCTTCATCATGCTATAGAGATAAAATTGAATTCAAAGAGCATATCAAACACCTCCTGGGAGAAAGGGGCTGTGCCACATGCTGGAGGCCAGAAGTGAGGACCGCTGTGGTCCTCCAAGAACTTGTTCTGCTGAAGTGAGTACCCTACCAGAGCAAGCCCTGGGCACCCAGTGGGGTTATTACACATCCCTTCCCTTTGCACGGCTCACAAGGCCCTGAAGATCCCTGAGGGTTAACAGAATGAACGCAGTGGAGCCTGGCCCAAGGACATGCCATCTTTCCAGGTAGGAGGGGGCCCTATCAGGCTGGAGTTCCTGAACCCCACACACTTCCAGGAGAACAGATAGCTCCAGCCCCTTCCATCCAGGTTCTAGGGGGGAGAGGTGCTTTGGAGTGCTATGTCTAGATGGAGAGGACTGGGGGATCCCTGGATGGAGGGGGCTGGAGGGCCCTAGGAAAGATGGAGCTGGGTGTACCTGGATGGAGGGAGGGGGCTGGAGGACTCTAGGATGGGGTAGGGGGTAGGAGCTGAGTGCACCTAGATGAAGGAGCCCGGAGGACTCTAGAATGGAGGGAGGTGTACCTGGATGGAGGGGTGAGGGGTAGGCCAGGACAGACGGTCTGGACACGCCAGGATGGAAGGGGCGGGGAGGGGGGGGATCCTGGCTCCCGGGCTGCGGTTTTTGGTGTGGGATCCTGTGCCCCTTGGCTGCCGGCGAGGGGCTGGCGCCCCCCGCCCCTCCCCCCGGGCCCCGCCACCCACCTGGGCATGCCCTGGCGTAGTCGAAGCAGCAGTCCCCCGTGAGGCGGCAGGCTTGGTCGCAGAAGCACGTCCCGTAAACCCTGTCCAACCTCCAGCCGCGCACGAAGCAGGCGGCGTCCCGGCCCGGGCAGCAGCGCCCCGCCTCGGCGCAGCCGGCCAGGGTCCCCGGCCACAGCCGTGCCAGCACGCACAGCGCCATCCATAGGGTCCTCATGGCCAGCGCTCCCGCGGCGCCTGCCACGCCGCAGAGCTTCGGGAGAGTGGTGAGCTCGTCCGAGAGCGGCGGGCCCGAGCAGCCCGAGCGGCCGGCGACGCGCAGCCCGGCCCGGCCCTGCCCCGCGCCCGGCCCCCGCCCTCCGCGCCGCCCCTCCCCAGCCCTGGCGGCGCGCCGGGTCCGGGCGGGTGCTGCGGCTGCCCCCTGCCAGGCGGGGAGGGCGCGTCTCCCCGGGGCGCCCGGCAATCAGCGCTCGGAGCACCAGCCCCCTGCCCGCCGCCAGCCCGCTCGCGGCCCTGCGCCCCTCGCCCGCGGGACCGCCCCGGGAGAGAGCCGAGCAGCAGGTGCTCGGGGATCCCCGGACCCAGGGAGCGTCGGGTCCGCCAGCAGCTCGGCCAGGGCGGCCACATTTCCTGCCTGCAGCCTCTGTTTCCTAACGCCTGGGGTCACGTTCATGAGTGGGCATTTTACTCTCAAACTGGAGACGAATAGCGCTGTGATGCGCAGCAAACGGGTCTCCGCCGCACAGTGTGAGCGGGTCACCCTGTCTTCGCCCAGGAAAACTCATACTGTATTTTTTTTTTCCGGGACACCAGTCCCCGCGGGCCACAGATGCCCCTTAGAAGCAAGGAAATAACACCAAAGCAGCATCCTTTCTTTGCTATATTTTATGATGAGATTTTCCTGGACCAAGAAAATGCCACTTTGATGCACTGAAGAGGCAGTTGATGAATGTTAAGGAAAGGATTAAAAAAATAAACTGTGCTCTGCTTTCTGTTAAAGCAGATTTCCCCAAAGAAGCTCTGCTTAATGATATTCTAGCAATAACTCCCGCTTTAATAAAGCTCTCATCTAACTCCTCATACATTTCTTTCCCCCTTTCTCTCCAAATTTATTACATTTTCTGCTCCTCATTCTTTTTTTTAACCAAAAACTATCCTGGAAGTTTCATTTTATTTTATGTTCTTAAATCATTTAGACTATTACGGTTTTGGTGAGAAACCAGGAATATGAAGTTTTCTGTATCTGTGAACCCAAGATTTCTAATGAATTTCAGAGACTAATTTTTTTTCTTTCTCATGCAAAGACTTCTTATAGAGGACTTTCCTTTACTCTTTAGAGAGACAAATAACAAAAAATGTTAAAAATCCTTTACTATAACAGTAGTAAGACAAAAAAAAGTTGTGAAGTGAAAAAGATTTCATACATTGTAAGAACTGTATCTTATGAACTTTAAGGAAAACACACTCTAAAGTCAAAAAGAAATTCTTTCTTGGTGATTATTTATACAAATAAATCTCAGGGTTGGAAATTCATTTTTGTCTTACTCTTTAGTTAAGTCTCTTTTAGTTTGGCAATTTAAATAAATAATACATACTTTTATTCTCCGTAGTTGGTACTAAAACTTTGTCGGCAAATTACAGCCTCTGCCTTTTACTTGTGTTGTAGGTTTTATTGGCAGCTTTGTACTAACTCATTCATGTAATTTATCCCCCGCTTCTTCCCTAAGGCTGTCTCCTTTATGGAATGCCTTTAGCTGGAGACAGATTCTGTAATGCCATAAGAATCTGGAATTGTTCCAGATAAATGTAAAGGAGAAGGATCCACTAAGTTAATTTTCAGGAATAAAACATGAAATGAAGTGATACGGGGAGTGGAGGAAGATGACCTCTGGTTTAAAAGGATTAAAGGTATAATGTCAAATGCCTGCTCAAATACCTTTCCCCTCCCCTCCCCCCCTCACCCTTTTCCTTATGCCTAGGCAAAAACAAAACCAAAAACCAAAAACAGAAAGTTGGTGGTCTGTGCTCAGGAGGTTTGGGTCTGTTTCTGGGTCTATGACTTCTGACAGATCACCTCGGTGTCATCCCCTCCAACACAGAACGCTATACCTTTTCCAGTTGCTGAGATGTCTACAGAAACAAGGCAATATGTGTAATTTGAGCACAAAGTGGGCACTAATATCTCCGAGTGTCCTAATGTTCCCCCACTCCCACCCCATAATTTAAGCCTAAAACCAAATAAAAGATAAAGTTGGTTTTAATCGTGTGCAAAGTAGAGACAAGCACAATGTGAAAAAGAAACCACAAATAAATCATTACTATGTTAACGCCAAACATAAAAGGGAGCTTGTCTCTGATAAGTAACATTGAAAAAAAAATTCATGGTTCAAGTTAAAGCTTGCACTGTCTTGCAGACATCAAGATAAGCCTCCCGTAGCAGGCCCAAGCAAAGGAAACAGTTCCTGCAGGATGGGGCAAAGTCGGGGGACACCGCCATTTAAAGCAATGGACTCCACATACTTACTGGAAACTGGGTGCAGGCAAATGTAACAATCTCTCACTTTGTTTTCCATGTCTCGTAGATTTTTGGAGAATAGGAGTCATCTCAGTGATCATGTGGATGAATATAGGAAGTAATCAAATGCACCTTAAAAGTCACCCTTTCTTCTGAAGTGTTGTCTTTGGAAGCTATCCAAGATTGGTAAAATTACAGAGGGGAACAGAGGCCTTTCTGTTTATCACATTCCAGAATGCAGTCATTTTAAAGGACATCCACATATATGATTTCATTCAACCTTGCATAACTGTGAGGAAAATATTGGCACCCCCATTTAACAGATGACAGATTAGACATGTAGCTACTTAGTGACAAAAGGGGACTAGAACTAAAATTATTCTTTCCAAAACATTACAGAGTTCTTCCCATTACTTCAAGCTTGCTGCTGGTGGGGAGATGGTAATGGAAAGTAGAGACAAGTAAGATTAAGTGCTTATACTAAATACTGTAACTAGTTTATGGGGAAATGAAAATACAAATCATTTCCCAAAGCGTTTGGATACATTTAGAATATAAGATGGATCGGGGGTTATTAAAGGCACCCAGAATGCTTTGAGGGAGGGGGAGGGACCCTCTTGAGGTTGACGAACGGAGCAGTTGAACCTGAGGCCAGCTTGGGGCCATTTGTCAGAGGCAGAGTACTGCACGGATATCAATAACATTGTATTTTGTTGAATACCAGACACCTTTGATTGTAAGAGTCACAGTCCTATCTTACACAACACGAAAATCCGGTACGTAAGACATAAGGAAAAAACTACCATAGAATAATAAGTCATGGTGCCTATTTATGCATGGATTGCAGGATTGTCTTAGTCTGCTTGGGCTGCCATAACAAAAAGCCATAAACTGGGTGGCTTAGAAACAACAGAAATTTATTTCTCTCAGTTTTGGAGGCCGGGAGGTCCAAGATGAAAGGGCCTGCAGATTCGGTGTATGGTGAAGACCTGCTTTCTGGTTCATAGACAGTGCCTTCTAGCTGTAACCTCACATCCAGAAGGATCCAGAAGAGGGTGGGAGCTTTGTGGGGTCTCTTTTATAACAGCACTGATCTCCTTCGTGGAGGCTCCATCCTCATGACCTGAGTACCTTCCAAAGGCCCCACATCCTCATAACACCACCTTGGGCATTAGGTTCCAAAATATAGATTTGAGGTGGACATAAATGTCCAGTCCATTGCAAGAATGGATCTCAGTGTTAGAGATGTTAAAATATGAGAAAATGTTCATCTTAGAATTCATGACAAATTGGAAGAGATAGCACTTTCCTCATTGACATTTTATAGCATGTTTTTCAGTTCATCCTGTAAGGCAGATGTTGTTAATTTTCTCATTTTGTGGATGGTGGGTTTCCGAGGGGCTAAATGACCTCCCCAGTAGTCCGTGGGCGCAAGCCCAGCTCTCTCCTCAGAACCAGCACCGCTCATTGGGTTATGGTCATTCACTTCCTGTGGGTCAGATGCTCCTCCAGGCTGAGGACCAAAGTTGGGTAAGAAATGGTCCTTTCCTAAAGAGACTGAGGTCGAATGGAGATGCCAGGCATATGAAGTTTTCACCGTGTGTTGTGATGAGAGTGGTCCTGAATGGGGGTCCTGGGGTGTTGGAGACACTGGAGCTGGCCAGACAAGTGGGAGATTGAATTATAATGAATTCTTAGTTATAAAGAGTAGGAGGAGTTACAAAAATCCTCGTCATACAAGACAAGGATTGCGTCCCTATTTGTCCCTTTGCTTTCTTCCTGCAAAGTGCAGACATAGCCAGTAGGAAAAGATTGAATACTTTTGGGGAAGGTCCTGCCTTCATGGGCTGATACATATTCATTTAATAATGCCAAAAATGCAGACAAGTATCCAAAGAGACTTGTTTAAGATTGGTGTACACCATGTACCTGGAGCAATTCTCCCCTTACAGCCTTCCGCCAAGTGTTCAAGAACACCACTGCCAAGGCTTATGCTGCCAGTTTTGCATCTTTGACAGTATCAATCAAATAAACATGGAGTGGATGGGACACCTGGGTGGCACAGTCGGTTAAGCGTCTGCCTTCGGCTCAGGTCACGATCCTGGGATCCTGGAATCGCGCCCCACGTCAGGCTCCCTGCTCAGTGGGGAGTCTGCTGTTCCCTTCTGCTTGTGTGCTCTTTCTCTCTCTCTCTCTCTCTCTGTCAAATAAATAAATAAAATCTTTAAAAAAACAAACATAGAGTGGATATGGAAGTGGTAAAGAAATTCTTTGGTTGCCCCCAAAGTATTCACTCTTCCCTTCTTTTTCTAAAGTACCCAGATTTTCGCTTATGGAGAGAGTACCCCTTCCCTCCATTGTGTGACAGCAGATCTTTTTGGGTGGATGGACCCCACTCCCAGCTCTAGGGATGGGCTCTGAGGGTTAATTCCACCCTCAGCCTATGGACCCGTCCAGGGATTGGCCCAAGCAGAGCTCCAGTTTCGGGATGTTTGTTCCATACACGATCGGGCTTCACCTTGACCCTTACCGGATGTGAATGAGGATGCAGAGTGGCCTCAGTGAAGCCAGCCCGAGATCTTAGCCAACAAGCCAAGGAAGTCTGAGCCAGGGATCACAGGGCTTGGACTGGATGACGCCTGAATTCACACTTCCCCTTTGCAGTCTCCTGCGCCAAGTCTTTCTTATTTATGCCTTTTTTGGTTGGGATTTCTGTGGCTTCAAACAAAAGCACCCAACAGAGGTGCCATGGAGAGTGAAGAGCTCAGATTTTAAAAAGAAAAGTGGATTTGAGCTGTGGCTCTAGCACATATGAGCTATGCAACATGAACAAATTCCTGTAAACTCTTCAAGCCTCAGCTTCCTGATCTATCAAGTGGAGATAAGCAAAGAAAGCTTGTGATGCACGTATGCCTGGGATGGTTCTTAATATAGAACAATGAGTTGGCAATCGATGGTAATCATTCTATTTGTGCTCTGGACTTTAACACAAAAGCCGTGCTTTCATTATGGGTATTAACATGCCTTTACATAAACTACTGTGTCAGGCAATATGGTGCAATTGACACAGCTCTGTCCTAGGAGTCTGAAGACCTGGCTTCTGGAACCGTAAGTGAGTGGTCTTGGGTGGTTCATTTAGGCTCTCTGGATCTTAATTTCCCCCATATAATGTTACGGTGTGAGCCAAGAAAATCTCCAGGGACCCTTTTAGCTCAAAAATTCTAATATTTAACTTAAGCAGCAGTTTCAGTCATGAGAGAGAGGTCTCACTCCTTGTCTTTGACCCTAAAAGTAGACTGCAAGCAACAGCTGAGGAAATCATTACGCAAAGTCCGAGTCTCTCCCAGTTGAGGTCAGAGGAGCTAACGAGGAGACAGACAGTTATGCCCACAGTTTAATTACAAGCTCATCATAGAGGCCTGCATGGATGTGTGCAAGTCATGGTAATTATTGAAGAACGCTGTGGTTTTTGAAAAAAATCTGCTTTAGGAAGCAGGACATGGGGATTATAGTTCTGTCTCTATAACTCATAGGCTGTATGCCTTTGAGGAAAGTATTTCATTTCTCTGTGCTCCAGAATCTCAGCTTTACAAGGAGGGGCCTTGAGAAGCTCTAGAAGGTCTCCAGCAGATCTACTACTGATTCTGTGACTATAATCTTCTAGTGCAGGGATAGACAAATTATGACCATTTTTGTACAGCTTGTGGGCTAAGGAAAAAAAAAAAAAATCCTAAAAGTTATTTTGTGTTATGTGAAGAGGAAACAAATTTCAAACTTCAGTGTCCACAAATAAAGTTTTATTGGCACACAGCCATGCCCATTTGCTTACATATTGTCTATGGCTGCTTTCTTGCTACAAGGGCAGGGCTGAGTGGTTGCAGCACATAGAAACTACAAGGCCCGTAAAACCGAAAATATTTACTGCCTGGGCCTTTACAGAAAATGTCTGGCCGACCTCTAGTCAATACATCTGTTCTAAAATTCTGTGAACTAATGTCCATTAAACACTTTGTAAACTCCATAGCATCCATCTGTATGGAAGGGGTCACATAAAATGGAATTCTGAAATTAAAAAGGCACAGCCAGAAAGCTCATGCCCTGCAAGCATTGTTTACGATGGGTGAAGCTATGGATGGTGCCAAGTCAAGCCCATGCTGCTAGGGAATACTGGGGAATTGTAAGCAAAGCTTAAAAAATGAGAAGGAGAAAATCATCTGGATGACATTAAAGAAGTCGTGTAATTTGCTCCTTTTACGGTAAAATAACCTCCTCCGATCCACAGCAGGGATCTTTCTATCAAATTGTTCTTGCTTCCTACATTCAAAACTCCCACTTAGTCAGTGCAGGGCACAAAGCCCTGAGACGTGCCCGCCACATGACAAGCCGGACAGAAATGTGCCCCTTCAAGGCAGAGGAATGTTCCTACTCCATTTAGTTCTAAGAAGTGAGAAGTGAGTGTGCTCACTGACTGCCCAGCAGCCCAGCAGGTGTGAAGTCGGTCCACAGCTGCATATTATGACTTTGACCTTGATCCTAGTCATTTGCGTGAGAGAAGACATGTTCTTTGCACGCCAGGCCTCCAGATACTCTCTCCTTCGTAGGGAATTATGGAGCTACCATTTATTTATAAAAGACTATTTGGTTCCAGGAACTACATTAAATAATGTATCTTATTTTGTGAAAGCTTATGAGGTCGAGTATTACTATTTATTTTTGACATTTAAGGAAATTATAGCTTGATGACATTAAATATCTTGCCCAAACTAGAGAGGTTCAAACCCGTTCTGTGCACTTTCAACAGTTTTTTTTTTTTTCTACTCAGAGCTAATTATATAATCAACAACTGGATTTCTATTAAAATTTCATAGGCTCTTTATGATAAATATCTTGAGAAATAGCACAGACTTCAATCATTAAAAAAAACTGAGGACATTAAGCTATATGGTATAATTTTCTATTAATAGTTCTCTAAATTTTTTTTTTTTCCTAGTTACAAACTCTTTTCTTGTGATGAGAACTTTTGAGATCAGCTCTCTGGGCACCTTTCAAATACACAACACAGTATTATTAACTGTAGTCACTACGCCGTACGTTACATCCCCATGACTTACTTACTTTCTAACTGGAAGCTTGTAACCTTTGACCCCCTTCACCCATTTTGCCTTCCCTCCTCCCTCTACCTCTGGTAACCACCAATCTGTTCTTTGTATCTGTGGGTTCAGTTTTTGTTCTTGTTTTTAGATTCCCCATATATGTGACATCATACAGTGTTTGCCTTTTTCTGTCTTATTCCATTTAGCATAAGGCCCCCCAGGTCCTTCCATGTTCCAAATGGCAGGATTTCCTCCTTTTTTATGGCTAAATAATTTCCCATTGTAGATACGTCTGTGTACATATGTATTTACACGTATCTTAGCTTCTTTATCCACTCATCCACTGATGGACACTTAGCTTGTTTCTATGTCTTGGCTCTTGTAAATAAGCCTGCAGTGAGCGTGGGGGTGCAGAGACGTTTTCTAGTTAGTATTCCCATTTCCTTCAGATAAATCCTGAAAAGTAGAATTAATTGCTGGATCATACAGTAGTTCTATTTTTAAATCCTTGAGGAATCTCCATATTGTTTTCCAGAGTGGCTGCACCAGTTTGCATTCCCACCCACAGCGCACAGGATTCCCTTTCCTCCACATTCTCATGAAGACTTATTATTTCTCGTCTTTTTGATAATAGCAATTTTGACAGGTGTGGGGCTATCTCACGGTGGTTTCGATTTGCATTTTTTAACGGTTCCTTAAATCCTTTAACACTCAATCGATGATAGAGCATGTTGAACTGGGGGTTGGAAGAACTAGGGTTTGGTTTTTCTTCTGCTACTTTCTACTTGGGCTTACACTCCAGGAGTCTCGATTTTCCTCATCTGTAGAACAGGACATAAGGTCTATGTTGATGACACTATAGAATGCTGTGCAAAAGGGCTTTGTAAACACTTATTATTTCTTGTTCACTGTTGGATTCTTTTAAAAATATATATATATATATTTTGAAGTTTCTATATTAAAATGGTAGTTAATAATATTCTAAGAAGTAAATAGCGTGCCTCAAAGATGTAAGTAGATGTAAATATAGTCTTTGTACGCACTACGGCTTCAAAATGTAATTTTTAAGAAAAAAATGATGCCTCTTTTTAGTAGGCTTAAAAGGATAAAATTATCATCACAAAGAACAACTATTTTCTAACTTTGTGTAAGATGCCATGCGATGGCACAGCCACAGTGACAAACCTTCTAGAAGTTTGCACTTTAGTCGGAGGCAGCAAAAGTTTAAATTCCATGCCCACATACCACACTGCTCACCCATCTGGTTATAACCACCAGAAATATTTCCCACAAGGCCCTGTTTGCAGTCTTCCCAGAATCACAGAGGATGCTGGATACAGCTTAGCAGTAGTCTGCATGTCCAGCAATGACCACCTCCAGCTACTTCGCTTGCAAGGCGCTGACGAATTGGAAAGACCCACTGGCTCTCTCCCTGACCCGAGAGCGATTCCAATCGGCAGCGCCATCTGCTGGCTGGCACCGGGAACTGACTCAATGTCCTCTCCTTCCTCAGAACTGTCTTTGACCAGCTCCCAGAATTCCCCCTTATGTCTGTATTTCACAGTTCACAATTCAGTTCATTCTGTTTTAGGCAATTGTCCTTTTACATGTATGCACACATTCTCTTTCATTCCTAGATTCATCTGCGAGGACTGCTGTAACGAAGCACCTCAAACTGGCTTAAGCAACAGAAATTTGTTGTCTCACTGTCCTGGAGGCCAAAAGTTGTCAGCGAGTTGGTTCCTTCCGAATGCTGTGAGGGAAGGATTTATTCCAGGACTCTCCACTTGGCTCGGAGATGGCCATCTTTGTGTCCATATGGTGTTCTTCCTCTATGCGTGTTATGTGTCAAATTTTCCCTTTTTTTTAAAATGAGACACCAGTCATATTACACCAGGGGCCACCCTAAAGACCTCCTCTTTTTTTTTTTTTAAGATTTTATTTATTTATTTGAGAGAGAGAGAGCTTGAGAGTTGGGGGAGGCGGGGGGGGAGCAGAAGGAGAGGGAGAAGCAGACTTCCCACTGAGCAGGGAGCCCAAAGACTCTGGGATCATAACCTGAGCTGAAGGCAGACACTTAACAGACTGAGCCACCCAGGCGCCCCCAAAGACCTCATCTTCACTTAACTAATTACATCTATGATATTATTTCCAAATAAGGACTCATCTGAGGTTCTCAGGACTTCAATAGGTGAATGTGGGGGGATACAATTCAACCCATAAAACTCCCCTCCTCCCTCCTTCTAACTTGCTCAAATACCTCAAGGCAATCTTTTATTTCATTCTCTGTTCTGTGCCTCCTCCTACCTACATTGTCAGCCTGTAAATTATCCTATATATAATGGGAACACATAAGAATGGGCAAGTCTAGGAAAAAGAAGGCCAGGTGCTCTGAAATGTAACTTAACCTGGATAGAGGAGTGAGCGACTCCTAGAATCACTCAAGATCTCTCTTCAGAAGATCCTTCCTCACCCCCTCTATTTAAACCACTTTGTTTTCTCTTTCTTAAGCACCGTCACTCAAAGTAAGCCTTTCCTACACAGCATTTTTTCTGCTTCAATCACTAATATTCAAACTGTATTACATTCTGCTATATTTTCATTGTTGATATGTAGTATTTTACCTGTTATAAAATAAATTAGAATAAAAGTCCTTATGAGATGGTAACTAACACTCCCCCTGCCAAGTCATCACTACCGTTCTTGTTCTCTAAGTATTTATGAGTAACAGTTATATGCTGGGCATTGTGGTAGATGCGGGAGATACGAACATGTGAGTGATGATGTCTGCTATGAAAAAATATCCAATATAGAGGGGCAGACAGACACAGCTAATACTCCAAGTCTTATAATAGTGGTATTTATAAGATGATATGGCAACAGAAGATGGAATGGTTAATTAAGCACTAGGAATCAGAAGTCATCAGCCCCTATCCATCCAATAAAGGACAGCATTCTTGGTGAAGGTAAAATGGATTGAATGATGAGAGAGAAAGTCTGGCATGCAGAAGAGAAGGGCATTTTAGCACACTGAGGGCAAACTGGAAAGTAGATGGTGAATACAAGTGGGAGAGCAGATGAAAGAGTCTTTGAGCAATCTTCCATCCAACAACTGGCCTCCGTCTACTGCTTGGTTAAAGGCCCAAGTGTGTCAAAGTGATGGATACCATCTTTGACCTCAGGGACATACACATTGCCCAATGGAAGTGAATGAAGTATTTCTGAACTTCCTTTAAAAATTGCAATTCAAGCCTCTTCATCAATTTACAAGGTCATCATAATCATCCAATCAATGAATTGTTGACACACCATTTCATCTACCCTGCAGATGACTATTAAGAGCTGCAATGTGACCAGTCATCCATAGAAACTTTTCATTTTCTCTTGGTAGTTAGTTTCACAACATTTCCACTTGTACCAATTCTCGCAGTTTGTTTGGGACTGAATTATTTGAGCACTTGCCATGTACTCACTGAGCTAAAACCTGGACATGCTCATAAGCAGGCTTTGGAATTATTTCTTTGAAAGGACAATCTCAGAATCCCAATTTTCATTAGATCCGTTTAATTGCATCATCACAAGCCAGAAGGAGCAAGTTTGTTTTGTTTGTCGTCTATAACACCATGCTTGGTCGAAATCTTGCACATAGGGTCCTTTATTACCACTGATTTTTCACTTTTACCTCTCATCAATTAATATGAGGTGAACATTTGCATGAGCCAAGTTGCTCCAACCAAATCCTATCCCCTACTCTGGAATTACCTCCTGTCCCCCAAATAGTGGTGCAGACCCAATTATTCTGAGAGAACTAGAGATCATCTCATCCTACCATACACTTTCACAGTAAGATAGCTGAGGCCAGAGGAGTCACAGGACTGATAAAATTAGGCAGGATCCAAACCAGAACCCAGATCCCTAGGTACTCAGTTCTGCTATTAGTTTTTCTCATTAAAAAAAAAAAAAAAAAATCTCTTCCCAGGGTGCCTGGGTGGCTCAGTCGCTTCAGCATCTGACTCTTGACTTTGGCTCAGGGCATGATCTTGGGGTCCTGGGATCAAGCCCCACACTGGGCTCCACACTCATCAAGGAGTCTGCTTGAGATTGTCTCTCTCCCCCTGCCCCCCTCCACCCGGCTCTCTCTCTCTCTCTTTTCCTAAAATAAGTAAATAAATCTTTAAAAAAAAAAAAAATCTGTTCCCTACTTCTCTCTTCATGTAAGCCATGTGAAGGATTTTGATCCTTATCTAAAAAGATATGACATCAACTAAAGGATTTTAAGCTGGAGCGAGCATGACCTGATTAGGATATATTTTTAAAATCCCCTGGTGGCAAGAGGATGGCCTGGAAGGAGCATGGTCACAAATACGTATTATGGAGTTTGCCATGATCACAACTCTGAAGTGACCCCATGTGCCTCCTGAAACCTGGCCACCCTGGGCACAGCTCAGTGGCCCTGAATGGACCCCTGACTGCAGGGCAACCAGCCAGCAGCCATGACAGAGTCTGCCCGAATAGAGATGTCCTGGTTTGTTATTCTCTCTCCAGAGATTCTGATTGTGTCATCTGGGACAGGACACCAAGAATCTCTATGTCTTATAAAGCCCCAAATGATTTCAATGATCAGTAAGAAAACAAAAGAATGAAAAATTATTTTTCTGGGGTGCCTGCGTGGCTCAGTCGTTAAGCGTCTGCCTTCGGCTCAGGTCATGATCTCAGGGTCCTGGGATCGAGCCCTGCATCGGGCTCCCTGCTCTGCGGGAAGCCTGCTTCTCCCTCTCCCACTCCCCCTGCTTGTGTTCCTTCTCTCGTGTTCTCTCTCTCTCTGTCAAATAAATAAAATAAAGTCTTAAAAAAAATATATTTTTCTAAGGAGAAAGGAAAAGAAGCAAGCAAGAAAGGAAGGGAGGGAGGGAGAACTTCAGGGATGGTATTCTCACGGTCTAGACGCCATGGCCAGTCCTGGTGTATGTTTTGTTGACTTGCTCTACAGAGGGACAGTTCTCTGAACTTTGCATGTGAGAAGTGGAGGCTAAATGCACCACCAAGAAGAGAAGCAGAGAGAGACGCCATCTGCCTAGCGAGAATCTGCTCTTCTAACAGAAGGTTTACTCAATAGTAAAAACACTTTGTTCCTGTTTCAAGTTTAAATTATAGCCACAGCGATACTGAGAACTTGATGAAAAGATCGTTCAGGTCAACTTCAAAGTGGAGCTGAGACTAGGATCTGTCAGCGGAGGGCAAGCCCCACCTCACCTCTACCATCCAGCTCCTTGCAGACCCGCCCAGGGCCGGACGACAAACACGCCCCCTCGCTTTGTGTGTTCTCCTGGGGCTTGAACTGATGGAATCAAGATGGGGAGACTTCAAACACGCTGCATTTTTGTGTGTTTCTTTCCCCTTCTTCCCTTACTTGCTTATTTCCTTGTGTCTACTTACTCTTTTTTTTCCCAAGAATCTAGGATGAAAAGTCCTCAAAACCAGAAGCTGTCTGGCTGTAAGGCACACAGCGTGTGATTCTGTGACTCACAAACTCATTCCTAGTTGTCCAGTGGTGATTTGCCTTCCTCCTGGGGTGCAGGCCCCTGCTGGGGGCTGAGAGCTAACTTCTCAAGAGATGAACATTGAATCGTTTAGGCTTATAAGAATCCTTTTCATTTTATTTTTAAGAGGATTTCAAGGCTCCCTCAAGGACCCTTATTTTTCTTCAAGAAAATACATTTATTTTAATATCTCAGATACCAATAAGCCTAAAGCGATACCAGACAGGTCAGATTAAACTAGCATTGTAATTATCAAACTGCTATTTCAATTCTGGGCTTCCCAGGTCAACTTTTCAGAACAAGCACTTCCCTCCTTTACGGATAACAGCAAGGAACACGTGTATTTTGTTTTTGCTGCATGCAAAGCATTTTTACATTCTCTTGGGTGAAACTTTCTAGAGCTCTGCACCAGAAACAGGGCAGGTGTTATGTTCTCCCCAGGGTACAAAGACAGGAAATGGAGACTCAAAGAGGCTAAGTGATCCATGGCAGAAGGTAGCCTCTGGGACGGGACTGAGGCACAGTCATTCCGGCCCAAGTCTCGGCCACCGTTCCTAACACGCCGCCTCTCAGCTCCGTTCCCGCAGAGAAAGAAGCTCCTCTCCTGGAATTTACTTTGTTGCCCACAGGCACCGTGGTTAGGATGGTGCTGGGGAAGAAGTTGGAAGCTCTCTCAAACATTTTTCCAGTAAAATTGTATGCGTTATGGGGCGCCTGGGTGGCTCAGTTGGTTAAGCGACTGCCTTCGGCTCAGGTCATGATCCTGGAGTCCCGGGATCGAGTCCCGCATCGGGCTCCCTGCTCAGCAGGGAGTCTGCTTCTCCCTCTGACCCTCTTCCCTCTCGTGCTCTCTATCTCTCATTCTCTCTCTCTCAAATAAATAAATAAAATCTTAAAAAAAAAAATTTTAAAATTGTATGCATTATGTCTAATATTTATTTAAAAAATTTAATATGTGTATGCTGTTTCAATCCAGGGAATCCTAATCTTTGATAACTCACTCTGGAATACATTTTTAACCTGTTCAGTCTTAGAGTCATAGGAAATCTAAACCTTTAAATTTATATGCATATTTTGATTGTAGAAAATTATGATAGAGTGGTTAATTAAAACTTCCAAGCGTAACAAGATAATAGGATAAAATTCTACGGGAGAGGTGGGTTGGAAATACAAGTTCAAGGAGGAGAAGGAACATTGAAAACTTTCCCACCAACCAGCGGTTGTACAATAACGATGGTATTTGTAGTTCAGTGGACATATTTAAAAGAGCAATATAATAGTATTATTTTTAAGTATCAATATTTATACTACAATGGAAATTGCATCAGTTGCATCAAATTATATCAATGATAAAACATTTTAGATGTCAATTTTTTTTAGACACGAGAGTAACAAGGTTTACAACATTTTTTTGTGGGTGTGGGAGCATAAACAAATATTATGAAAACTGCTGCCTTAAGCACTCATGGCCTCATCCGAGAGTGGGATGAGCAGTGAAATGTGCTTGTCTTAATGAACTATTTAGTGGGAGAAAGGAATTTTTGATGGAATAATATAGGCCAATCACTAATTTGAATAGGAGACTCCATTTTAGACTTCCCTAGATCTGACTTTTTTAAAAACCAAAAGTGACCCAAAAGTTGTAGGACAGAGTATTGACAGAGTATTTTTAAAGGCAACAATTGGATTAAAAAAAAAATTTGAACTCTTTTGTGTTTGTAATTAACCAAGTTCTGAGGGCTCAAAAGTCTGCTTATACCACGTTATCACTGAATAAAACAGGCCTTTGCCTTTAGTTAATTCAGCTAGGCTGTGTGAAAGGGCCGAGGAGAACCCCAGAGGGTTGCCTGTAGATCAGGCCAGCCAAGGAGCCTGTGTGCACATTCCCAGGAAAGGGACAGTAGAGTAAGTGCTTCTCTCACGTCCACAGAACCTGCAAGGAGGGATCTCAGTAGCAGGAGGCTCTAGGGTATCCTGGGGTAAAGGGGCCAAGGGTGCAGGAATGGTCCTGAAATATCTCTCTTAATGGGTTAGCTGAGATTTAAAAAAAATTTTCATTCATATAGCCATGAATAAATATACTTATTCCTATAATGAAATAGAGCAGTATAAATTTTATTCCTTTTTTTATAGGAGCACTGAGAAAATTGTTCACATAAATAAGTATATGAAATGGAAGATATTTTGTTAAAGGAAAGTGCCTCGACTCTTTGAACTCCAGTAGAGTATTCTGTCATCAAAAATGGTTTTTAATGAGCAGCTTACAGCTCAAAAAGGTCATCCTTCAGTTTCATTGAAATACTTGGGAAAACACCTGAGTTGCAAACATATGGTGTTATCTGACCCTAAGAACCACTCAGTTTCTCCACGCCAACACCAGCACGAGCTGTCAAACTGCCTCCTGGCTAGGCAGGCCAGAGTTTTGTCTGCCCCAGGACAATACAGTGTAGTAAGATTAGAGACAGAGGATAGTTTTCTTCTGTAAAATGGAAGAAGGACAATTATGAAAGGAGAGGTGGAAAATCAGCATCTTCCAGCCTACAGTTGCCCCACTGGGCAAAGACATATTAAGAAGTATATACATAAGTCTCCTTTTATCTGAGGTTTCACTTTCGTGGTTTCAGTTACCCGTGGTCAAGTGTGGGCCAGAAGCAGATGATCCTCCCTCTGACGTGTGGTCAGAAAGTCAAGAGTAGCCTAACGTTACGTCATGATGCCTACATCACCACCCCCCCCCCCCCGCTTCGTCTCATCACCCAGGCATTTTATCATCTCACATCTTCACAATAAGTGGGGGGAGGACAGTGTGGTAAGATATTTTGAGAAAGAGAGAGACCACATTCACAAAACTTCTATTACAGTACATTGTTACAATTGTCCTATTATTGGTTATTGCTGTTAATCTCTTACTATGCATTATTTATAAGTTAAACTTTATCACAAGTACGTGTGTATAGGAAAAAAAACACAGTCTATCTAAGGTTTGGTACTAACTGCTGTGTCAGGCATCCCCTGGGGAGGTCTTGACATGGATCCCCCGTGGATAAGTGGGGGCTACTACTGTATATGGATGTTGAGGTCTAGGAACATCATTTTCCTAAAGCTATCTGTGAGCTGCACACTCTTGGGAAAGTTTTTGCGTACTCCAGTGTAAAGTGTTTGTGAGATCATGGAAAATATATATTGGCCTCTGCCTCTGGTTCTTGGCACAGAACTCCTGAAACTCTTGTAATTTCCCAGGTGGTAGGAGGATCACCTAGTGTAGTGACTCTGGG
The DNA here is from genome assembly GCF_009762305.2 of Zalophus californianus. Classification (NCBI taxonomy): domain Eukaryota; kingdom Metazoa; phylum Chordata; class Mammalia; order Carnivora; family Otariidae; genus Zalophus; species Zalophus californianus. The sequence continues at coordinate 131,958,479 of NC_045598.1, forward strand.
TGGGCACTTGGATGGCTCCTGGGTGAGGACCAGTCACAGGAAAGCCTGAGTCATGATGAGAAATGCGGAATTTTTAGCCCCACCCTGCTTCTCTTGGGAAGGGAGAAGGGCTGAAAAGAGAGTTACTGATTGATCACACCTACACGGTGAAGCCTCCATAAAATCGGCAAAGTATGGAGTTTGGAGAGCTTCTTTGTTGGCGATCATGTGTAGGCTCTGGAAGACAGGCATGCCTGGACAGGACATGCAAGCTCTGTGCCCCTTCCCACAACCTTCACCCTACACATCTCTTACATCTGGACGGTCATCTGTATCCTTTATCAGATCCTTTTGTAATGAACCGGTAAATGTAAGTAAACTGTTTTCCTGAGTTCTGAGAGCTGCTCTAGCAAATCAGTTGATCCCAAGGAGGGGGTTATAGGAGCCTCCAATCTGTGGTTTGTGGGTGAGAAGCACAGGTGACAACTTGAGCTTGTGCCTGGCATCTGAAGTGTGTGTGTGTGTGTGTGTGTGTGTGTGTGTGTGTGTGTTTAGGGGGTAGGCGGTCTCTTTGGACCGAGCCCCTACCCTGTGGAATCTGATGCTATCTCTGGGTAGAGTGTCAGAATTGAATTAAATCAAAGAACACCTGGCTGGTGTCCTAGAGACTTGCTTGTGGTGGGGCAAACTCTACACATTTGATGACCAAAGTAGTAAAGGAGACACACAGGGAAGAAACATAGATGGGACACCGAGTTTTTCCATTAGTGTTCCAGCTTGGGGGCCACTACCCAGGTCATCTTCAGGCTCTACCCCATTTCCCATTGATCTGTCCTGTGAGCTCTTGTTTCTTCCCCCCTGTAAGCTTCCCTGGCATCTGCCCGCTGCCCAATCTCCTGTGTGGTCTCTCGGCTCCGCAGTGACTTTGCAAGGGTCAGTTCCATCCTTTTTCTCTTTTCCAGCCAAGCACCTCAGAACTCAGCTTGAGTCTAGTGCAAAACAAACAAAAAACAAACAAACAAAAAGCAGACATTTGTTTTAAGCATACTTGGTTAGCTCCGTATTAACAGCTCAAAATTGAATAAGGAGGTCATCTCTAGTACCTACGCAAGACTCCTTTTCTATAAAGTTATCCAAAAAGAGAAGGGGGAGAGGTAAAGTGCTATAGAAACTGCAGCTACCATAATAATTGTGGGGACAGGTATCAGTTATTGCTTACTTAGTCTGTGGTGAGGATCTTGCCTACATTAACTGAAACATTCCTCATGATAGAGACCATCTGTGGTCAATTGTAGCCCCATTTCACGGATAAGAAAACTAGGGATCTGACAGATTAGAATGCCTGCCTGTGTACAACTAGCTGGTAGAGTCTGAATTAAAACCCACACTGTTCTGATTCCAAGTCCATGGTCTTAACCATTATGCCTCTTAGCAGCAAAGTCACATGGAATGTAACCATTTATGGCTCATGTTAATAATAAGGATGGTTAAGAGGTAATGCTTCAGGAGTCATTGCCCCCTTATTGACCTTACCTTTCCGTGTCCTTCCCTTGATCTTCCTCTTTGGGCTGTTCTCGTTTTCCTTTAGATGTACCCGTGTTTGGAGTCTCTTGAAGGTGCCCATGAGTATTGCCTCATTCCTTCCAGGGTTAAAAAGCTCGGTACACGTGGGTCTGGTGGGCAGGATACTCAGGGTTTGGATCTGTTTCTAATGTCACATTCCATTTCTGGGCTCTATTTTTCCTCTGAAGCCCACACAGAGTAATTAATATCAAATAGAAAGACAAGTTCTTCAATAATTAACACCTGGAAAGGAGCCAGTCAACTGGCACCAAAGCCAGACTCCGTGCAATTTGGTTTCGTGGAGCTGGACAAATAACGAAGAAAAGAACATGTAGTCACCACTGGAGTATTCGGGCTTTAGTGGAGTAATAAAACCTGGACAGCAACCAAAGATAGGAGATAGGAAATTGGAAGCCATATGGAGTAACGATGTGGACAAGGGCAGCTAAACTGAAGTGACAGATGCATTGGAGATGGGACATCACAGAAAATATTACGTGGCCCGTGGACAGCAGAAGGCTTTATGTAGTTAAAACCACAGAGCTAACTGAGCTTTCAGTTAGCTGCATCGGCAGTCAAAAGGGCCATTCGGATTAGCTAAACAATGGTTCTGAAAGCAGTTCTGTTCCAATAGTACAGGCTGTACTCCTGGGCTTGATGAGATGCACGGAAGGGCGCCTGCGTGGCTCAGTCATTAAGCGTCTGCCTTCGGCTCAGGTCTTGATCTCAGGGTCCTGGAATCGAGTCCCACATCGGGCTCCTTGCTCCGCGGGAAGCCTGCTTCTCCCTCTCCCACTCTCCTTGCTTGTGTTCCCTCTCTCGCTGTCTCTCTCTCTCTCTCTCTCTCTGTTAAAAAATAAACTAAAAAATAGTCTTTAAAAAAAAAGAGAGAAGCACAGAAAATGAATGGAAAGTCCCACGTCACAAATGCCATATGCTTGATTACTGCTCAGCCTTGGTGCCTCGAATTCCCCGCCACAACCCTTCTGGGTTGAAGCACTCCAGGTGCTATTATAATGTGTACCCTAATAGTAGGTTGCAAGATTCTAACAAGAGAGACAATCATTCCTCTTTCATCAAAAAAAAAAAAGTAACCTAACTATCCTGTTCGGTTTCCCTCTTCACCCGGCGAGCTTCGTGACCGATGCATTACTAGGTAGGAGGCACACCCACCCACCTGGTCACGCACATCCTCAGCTCAGGCCGCCAATGCTCCAGCTGCTCCCCAAGCAAGGGTGGCCACAGAGTCACGGTTTTGCTCTGCCCTGGCAGGGAGAATGCAGTTGTACTCTGAAAAGCAATATCAAGTCGAGAGTTCACTACCAGTTTTGCTTGGGATTTTTGCTTTTCAAAGAAAGTATTTCTGCAAAATGCTTTTAGTTTTACAGAAATACAGTAGAAAAGAAAATCTGCCTGCCATTTCAATAATATATTAAATGCCCGGAAAAATCACCCTCACTGGCAAGTGAGTAATTCATTGCAGATTTTTTTAATTGAGGTGAAATTGATATAATATAAAATTAACCATTTTTTAAAGATTTTATTTATTTGAGAGGCAGAGAGTGAGGGAGAGCACATGAATGGGGGGAGGGGCAGAGGGAGAAGCAGGCTTTCCGCTGAGCAGGGAGACCGATGCGGGGGTTGATCCGGGACTTGGGATCATGACCTGAGCTGAAGGCAGACGCTTAACTGACTGAGCCACCCAGGCGTCCCCAAAATTAACCATTTTAATATAAGCCATTCAGCCATCAAAGCCAGACTCAGTGCAATTTGGTTTCATTGAGCTGGACAGGTAATGAAGAAAAAGAACATTTAGTTACCACCAGAGTGTTTGAAGCTGCAGTGGGGTAATAAAAGCTAGACAACAGAGGTATTTAGTACATTCACAATATTGTGCAACCAATACCTCTACCGAGTTCCAAACATTTTCCTAACCCCTTAAGGAGATCCTGTACTTAATAGGCAGTTACTTCTAATTCTCCCTGCACCCCCCTCTCCCCCCCCGCTCCCTGGCCCCTGGCAACCACCAATCTGTGTTCTGTCTCTACGGATTTAACTATTCTGGTTATTTCACATAAATGGAATCATATAGTATGTGACTTTTTGTGTCTGGCTTCTTTCACTTAGCATAAGATTTTCAAGGTTCATCCAGGTTGTAGTATGTATCAGTAGTTCATTCTTTTTATAGCTGAATAATATTCCATTGTGTGGGTATATCATATTTTGTTTCTCCATTCATCCGTTGATAGACATTTGGGTTGTTTCTATCTTCTGGCTACTGTGAATAGCACTGCTTTGAACATGGGTTTCCATGTATTTATTTGAATACCTATTTTCTTTTTTTTTTTTAGATTTTACTTATTTATTTGAGAGAGAGATAGTGAGAGAGAGCACAAGTGGGGAGGAGAGGGAGAAGCAGGCTCCCCGCATAGCAAGGAGCCTGATGTGGGACTCGATCCCAGGACCCCGGGATCATGACCGGAGCTGAAGGCAGACGCTTAACCGACTGAGCCATCCAGGCGCACTTGAATACCTATTTTCTAATTTAGGGGGGTATATTCCTAGGAATGGAATTATTAGGTCATATGGTAAGTATATGTTTAATGTTTTTTAAAAAGATTTTATTTATTTATTTGAGAGAGAGAGGACGAGCAGGGCGAGGGACAGAGGCAGAGGGAGAAGCAGACTCCCCACTTGGCAGGGAGCCTGACTAGGGGCTCGATCCCAGGACCCTGGGATTATGACCTGAGCCAAAGGCAGATGCTTAACCGACTGAGCCACCGAGGTGCTCCTGTTTAACTTTTTTTTTAAGATTTATTTATTTTAGAGCAAGTGAGAGACAGAGAGGGAGAGAGAGTCTTAAGCAGACTCTGTGCTGAGCATGGAGACCTATACGGGCTCGATCTCAATACCTTGAGATCATGACCTGAGCCGAAACCAAGAGTCAGCTGCTTAACCACCTGTGCCACCCAGGCGCTCCTATGTTTAACTTTTTGAGGAACTGTTAATGTGTTTTCCACAGAGACTGTAACATTTACATATCTCCATGACTCAGTTTCTCCACATCCTAATACTTGTTATTTTCTTTTTTTTCTTCTTTATCTTAGCCAATCTAGTGAATGTGAAGTGGTATCTTATTGTGGTGGTGATTTGCATTTTCCTAATGACTAATGATTTTGAATATCTTTTCATGTGCATATTGGCCATTTGTATATCTTCCTTAGAGAAATGTCTATTTAAGTTCTTCACCCATATTTTACTTGGGTTATTTGTGAGTAATTCACTTTAAAAAGTAATGTTTATGGCTTCAGAAAACCATTCATAATTGGTAATTTCTAACTTTTGGGGGTCATGACAGTCAGCATCCTGACTCATCATATCTTTACCTTGACACTATTCCAAGAGATGCTCTTCTGAGATCACAGTCCCAGATAATAACCACACTAATATTTGCTGAGTCCCTACTATGTGGTAGACATTGTTTTAAGTGCTTCCATTTATATTATTAACTCATCAAATCATCATGACCCTATGAAATACAAGTCATAGAAGAAAAAAACCAAGACGCAAAGGCATTAAGTAACTTGGTCCAAATCACATAGCTAGAAAGTGCTGGAACGGGGATTCAAACCCAATTTAGACAGACATTTGTAGAGGTAAAATAAGATTAGATTAAGGTAGTCCTCAACCCAAATTTTTGCCCTATTAATAGTCCCTAAAAGGTGGTTTTTGGTTGGTTTATACTCCAGAGTTCTGCAAAGCTGTTATGACAAGAAGATGAACTGCTATGTACAGAACTAAATTTTCTCAAGAGAGGGGTAACCATGTGAGTCTTAAAATTTTATCTGTGCAAATAGAAAAGATGCTGACAAAAATAAGTACCCATAGGGGTAAAATGGACAACTTCCGGTGAAAAACGGTACAAATGTCCACTAATGAATGGGATGGATGACGGAGGACATGCAGAATAAGAATGTGGCTTTAGGAATGCTAAAAGACCAAGGACTCAATAAAAAGAACTGCTCACTCCCTCGTCATTGGGAAAATGTGTGAACACGCTGGAAGTCTCGTAGATGCATCATCACATGCTACCTTATTGAAAACCAACGAATAAAAAAATAAAAACTCAGTGGCATGTCCTATATTTTAACACAGAAGAAAAGGCCAGGTTAATTATATTGAGTAAGGTTTTTGTTCTTTCTTTCTTTTTTTTTTTGTAACTGGATTCATTAAGCACAGGATGTGTCCAAACTTCTTCCTGAAAGTATGCTAAGTAGTCTTTGAAGATGTTGCTGGCTCAATGAAATGCATTAATAAACCTAAAAATGTTAATATGTTTTAATATAAGTGAGTCATGAACATGAGATACAGCTTATTCTCCCAAAGCCTTCATTTCCCCCACCCACTTCCATCCCTTTAGTTACTTCCTATTCCTTTCTTTTAAGTCTTTTTCCCTCATTAAAAATGACTTATAACTTCATAGCAAGAATTGAGGTCTATAAGAAACTGTTATAAACCGGAGAGCTAAAGGCCAGAAAAGAAGGGAGGACTTTGGAAAACAAAATCAATTTGGACTAAAGCAGAGAGCAAAATTGGCAAAGAACAGGTTGAGAGCAGACTGCCCGAGGGCACGGGTTTGGCTGTGTGGTTCATGTCTGATAGTAAATGGACTTTATAAATAGCCAATCATCTAATGTGTAGGCATTCATTTTTTAAATATCAGTAGACGTAGAACATGCCGATGTTTGACCAGGATAAATATCAGAGGCAACTATGACACACACCACCACCAGTATGCAAATGCCACTCAGCAAAGGGGCAGAGAGCAGCGACTGTTTCTTTGAGTTTAATGAAATGACCTGTTACTCCACCAGGCATATTATCAAATGATGCTCTTTTCAGAATCTGTTTCATGGAGGGTTGAGTGGATGTGGGCATGGGAAAGTGGCTGGAGAAAGAAAGATTGCTAGACAGAGAGTTAGGAGAGATGTCCCTGTGGAGTAGGGTTTGGAAAAAGATCTGTAGGGAAGAGACAAGGTGACCAGGCAGGAAGTATGTGGGAGGCTCCTTCAGCTGGGCGGGGGGTGCGGTGGGGAACAGAGACATCCTGAGGAACAAGGGAGAGGTCACGAGTGTGTCTGCTTGGGAAAGATGCGAAAAGGAGTCCAGCAAGGTGAGCAGGATGAGAACATCACAGTGTGCCCATGCACAAATGCAGAAAGAGGAGCTGACTGGCAGCTGGGTCAGAAAGCCTGGAAAGGGAGAGTATTCCAGAGGATTTGGTCTTGAAAAACCAAAAGCATTGAGCTGCTAAGAGTGTGAGTGAAAGCCTGCGGATCACATTGGCAAGGTCTGTCCTTCAAAGCAGGTTTTTGTTTTGCTTCCACAGATGTTGGAAACCTTTAATGCAACCTTGACCTAGGCAGGCTAAGTATTATTTCCGTCTCCAGGATTTATGTGGTTGGCAACAAGAAGAGTAAAAGACTAATGTGTAGAGCAGTGTGGTTCTCAACTGGGGGGGGGGGGTGTGCCTCTAATTGGCAATGTCTGCAAATATTCTTGGTTGTCAAGACTGTGGTGGGGAGGTGGTGGTAGTGGCAGCTAGTGGGTGGGGGACAGGGATGCTGCTGACCACCCTACAGTGCTCAGGACAGCCCCCACAACAAAGAATTATCCAGTCCAAAAATGCCGGTAGTGCCAAGGTTGAGAAGCTCTGGTATAGACGGACGAATCCTTCTCCTTCTCTTATGCTTCATGCCCAGGAGACACACACATACACACACAGAGCGAATTTGGGAATCTGAGTCTGGGTCCCAGGTGTCAAGGTTTTGGGCTGTCATCTGGAGACTAGCAAGTGACTGAATAATGACAATAGTAACAGCTACCAATTTTCAGTGTCAAGTGCTGGGTATGGTTCTTTATTAATCTCTCATTTCATCTCTACAGCAGCCCTGGAGGGTGGGTGTTCTCTGTTCAGTTCTACAGAGGGAGACGCTGAGATTCAATTAGAAAACGTATCCAGGATCACACAGCCAGCCCCTCAGCGGGCTTAGCAGGATTTAGAAGCTAGCTCTAGAGATCTGAAGGCCACATCTTTTGATGAGACTGTTGTAACATCCCCTGTGATGCCAGAGCCAGTTTGCTTTGGAACATTTTGCACTGGAGATAAAAGGTCATTAAACTCTCAGCTGTTTGGTTTAACCAACGACATTTTGGTCTATTCCAGACCTTCACTTCTTTGATTGCCTGGGTGAGGATGAAGCTGAGTGAGGCTCAGAAATATCTGTTGTTTTAGATTTGGGGGGGTAGGCAATGAAAAGAAGGTGGTCTGACTTCTATACCACACTACATTTCATCTGTCATATATATATCACCTGTTCCTTCTTCCTTCCTTCCTTTCTTCTCCTCCCCCTCTTCTTCTTTTTCTTTCTTCCTTCCTTCCTTCCTTCCTTCCTTCCTTCCTTCCTTCCTTCCTTTCTTTCTTTCTTTCTTTCTTTCTTTCTTTCTTTCTTTCTTTTCTTTCTTTCTTTCTTTCTTTCTTTCTTTCTTTCTTTCTTTCTTTCTTTCTTTCTTTCTTTCTTTCTTCTTTCTTTCTTTCTTTCTTTCTTTCTTTCTTTCTTTCTTTCTTTCTTTCTTTCTTTCTTTCTTTCTTTCTTTCTTTCTTTCTTCTTTCTTTCTTTCCTTTGTAGGACAGTACACAGCCTACAGTTGTTTTATTTTTATTATGTTATGTTAATCACCATACATCACATCATTAGTCTTTGATGTAGTGTTTCATGATTCATTGTTTGCATATAACACCCAGTGCCCCATTCAATATGTGCCCTCTTTAGTACCCATCACCAGGCTAACCCATCCCCCCACCCCCCTCCCCTCTAGAACCCTCAGTTTGTTTCTCAGAGTCCATAGTCTGTCATGGTTCATCTCCCCCTCTGATTTCCCCCTCTTTGTTTTTCCCTTCCTGCTATCTTCTTCTTTTTTTAACATATAATGTATTATTTGTCTCAGGGGTACAGGTCTGTGATTCATCAGTCTTACACAGTTCACAGCGCTCACCATAGCACACACCCTCCCCAATGTCTATCACCCAGCCACCCTTCCCTCCCACACCCCACCACTCCAGCAACCCTCAGTTTTTTCCTGCCGGTTGTTTTTATATATAACAGACTGTTCTGTCTTCTTAACCACTTCTGCCCCTTCCCATGCTATCTCAGCCCCAGGTACGTTATTAGCCCAGTGCCATGTCCTCAGCAAGCATTTCATAAATGTTAGCTGTGATTACTATTATTTCTTCATCTCAATGCTTGTTACAATGTGGGGCTATCTATCCATTTACGTGTCTCCTTGAGACTCTCCCTTTCTCATCTTTGCAATCCAGCTCCTGGCAAATGTCTGGCAGTCAATAAATATTTGTTGAATGACTTCTCTATTAGAAGGTAGGCATCAAACCACAAGGTTGATGATCCAGGAGGTACGATTTTGGTTTGAAATGAAAATTCAGCACTTCTTAATTTCAAAACAATAACTGAAATGTTAAAAGCTTAAAATTTTTAATGTGCGTGTTTATGTATGTATTATAATTTTTAAATTAAAGTTTATTTAAAATCCAGTAAAGAAGAGGAGAGAAAGAAACAAGGTGAGGTTCCAACTGTCCTATCACCTCATTTTTTCTAAAAGAAGTGTATGGTTAGGTCTTGGAATTAGAAAACAAACAAAATGGGTCCTTGAGTCAGTAAGTAGGGCTTTCCTATTTTTGCATTGGTTCATAGAGTGCAAATTACAGAAAATGGTTTTTGTAGTTCTTGGCTTAATGATCACCCTGGAAAATGATTTTGGAATGCTAGCGATTGCAAGAGATTGTTTATTCTATTACTTTCACTCTGACCAAGCCCACATCTTTCTCTAAATTATGTCTTATTTTTAGAGTTTATAAATCAAATGTATTGTAGAGATGGAATGCAGCATGAAATGCGCTCACAAACAAAAATTCAGCCTGATTCTGCAATCCTTACACAGCAGAAACAAAAGTGTAGCCACTAAGACTTTTCCCTTCATGAAGCTGTAACTTTGAGACCTTTGTGAGATAGTTAACGTGTTATTATTTTTAAAAAATTTGGAAATCTACCTTTAAAAAAAATTTGGTTATTTGAAGAAATATGTAACAAGAGAGACAAAAACCAGCACTTAATTCTTATTCATTCCGACATTTTTGGACCACAAATTTTAAATATTTAAAGCCCACCAAAGGTACATAAATATTTAAAATGAGCATAAAAATGAGAACAAGCAGAAAAAAGCAATTCGTTAGCACATGATCACTTCCGTATCTAAAAAGAAAGCACGTGCCCTTGTGAGTCTTGTACCCTCTCTGCCCATTCCCTCACCTGAGAGATGAGAGAGTTGAACCATGTTTTTTCAGGTTCCTTCCCGGTCTTCCTTTCATGATTCCCTACTTCTCACCCCCAAGTATATTAACCATCTCATATGTCATCCGTATTTTACATATCGCTGATCCTACAGTCATTTGGAGGAGTGTTGTTTTAGACACAAATCCAGTGAGAATCTCTCAGTTGGCTTGATAATGGAACCAGCTTCAGTCAAGTTGCTCGGAGAAGGACTAGTCCTGTGTACTTGGCTGCTGATGAGCTGCCCTTAGATACATTATGGAAAATTTTCTTATGTCTTTGCTGGTGGTATCCTGTGCCCTCAGACCCTCTGCTCCCTATCCCCCAACCCAGGAACCCAGGAACCCAGGAACCCAGCCGCTGGGGACCTTCAATTGCCCACGGCCATCCCCACTTTCTCACTATGAACCTCAGGCTCACCACTGCAGATTGGTTTCCTTGCCCTGGTAAATCTTATTCAGATACATACCTTAAAACCTATTGTGCACATTTCGTATGAGCCCTGGTGACTTTATTCCTTAGAAAGTTCTTATTTCTATTAGCTCACTGGCTGTTCGGAAATGGTAGTATTCCACAATAATCTCAGAACATCTGGTTTCTAAATATAGTCCTACTATTTAAAAAAAAAAAAAGAAACCTATGTGTTTCACTTTATCTTACTTGATTCTTCTGGAAAAATGGGAAATAGTCACAGCCTTTGTTCCCTCACCCAGATACTGTAAGGATAAAATGAGATATATATGTAAAAGAGGTCTGAAAGTTTTTGATAGGGCTGATATCAATATAAAGTAATATTCAACATGAAATGAATGTTAGAACAATCTCCAAGAAATATTTTTAAATGTGTGTGATGCCTCTTTGTGTCAGGTGCCTGATAAATTATAGCTTTCAGATCCAAGTTAATAGAGCGGTGGGAAAGAATCTTCCCTCTCCCCATGCCTCCCACCCCCTCTTTTCTCCTTGCCTGAAACATCTGGTGGCCCTTTGTAGTTCTGGATGATTTGATTTGGAATTCATTAGTAATAATTGATGTGCTTTCTGGAATTTGTTTAAACAGTTAATCGTGTGGTGAGTAGCTAAGCCAAAAAGGATTGTTCAGATGGAGCCTGCCAACCTGGTAGAACCGAGATGGGCAAGTATTGAATGTTTGGTGTCTGAGGCCTTAGAAAACTCCCTACAGCCCTGTCCCTCACCTGACTTGGGTGTGAGGGAGCATGTCCATCATGAGGGAGGTTTGGTTGCTTTGTAGAGTTTTTAAGAGCTACCTTTTGGCAGAGTGATGAGGAGAATAACCAAAGACATTTGGACTTTAATGACTATAGGTGGTGGGGCCACACACATACATAGAGCTAGGAATTTGCCTTCGAGAAGTTTAAAATCTGGAAATCTAGAGGAAGAAAAAAGTGTCCACATAGGCAACCCTAAGCAGCGTGAGGAGGATTACTCAAAGGCAACTCTGGGGCAAGGTTTGTCAACATTGTGTGGATCGTGGACCTCTACTAGAATCTGATGAAAGCTATTGACGGGTATGTGCCACACATATGACATGTATGGAGGTATTTGTGAGCGGGGATTTGTGTGCGATTCCATTAGGCATACAAGTACAGCGGGTTCACAGACTTCCTGAGGCACATCCAAGGACCCGAGTCAAGAACCCTTGGAAAGACGTGTTCCAATGAGCACTGGGTGTTATACGCAACTAATGAATCATTGAACACTACATCAAAAACTAATGATGTACTATATGTTGGCTAGCTGAACATAAAAAAACTGTTTTAAAATTAATTAATAATAATAATAAAGAACCCTTGGAAGGAGTGATGATAAAATAACAAATATCATGTTGGCTAGGAATCTTTCTAAGTAACAGAAAACCCATCTGTGCTTTATAAGCCAAATTTTAAAATTATTAGAGCAATGGGCATAAAATTACTCTATCAAATTGTTATAAAAGTTTCAAAAAGTGTACTCTCAGCTTCTGTACTTAACTTGTCAAGGATCAGTAAGAGACTTTAGGCCGACATGGGTCCATGAGCCCCCCTGTGTAACCAGGCCTGTCCCAGAGCACAGCTTGCTCATTAAGGGAAATTCTCCTTTCTCTCTATGGAATTGTCAGTTTTTTCTTCTCTACTAAATAACTATCATAAGCATTCACACATACTGTTAAGAAAACTCAGTTCAAACTGACTTAATCACAAAAGGAATTAATTGATGCTATGATCATACAAAAACCCGTTGAAGCATTTTAAAGGCCATTTTCTCCCTGAATAGTTCAGCATAACTTTCTAAAAATTAAAGTCAGTTTTTTATACAATTATGCTAATATCACACTTAAGAAAAATGTAACAATAATTCCCTTATAACGCCTAACACTCTAATTTGCCCCAATCATTCCCCCACTATTTGTTTACAGTTGGTAGTTTTCAGCAGGGTCCAGATTAGGCCCATATGTTGCATTTGTTTGCTCTGTTTCCTTAGTCCCTTATAATCTTTAACAGCTTCTCCCCTTTCAACACACACGCATGCTATTTTTCTCCCCTGCCATTGACATGTTGGAACAATGGCTCAGGTGTATTGTAGAAGCTTCCACATTTTGGATGTCTCTACTGGCTTCCTCATGGTGTCACTTAACTAGCTCTTCTATCCTTTGTTATTTCCCAAAAACTGCTAGGTTAGATCCAGAGTCTTGATTAAATTCGGGTTCATCCTTTTTGGTAAGATACTTGATAATGATGCAATGTATTCCTAATGCATGACATTGGAGGCAAAATGTCTTATCCTCTCACTTTTAGTGAGAAATGAAAATTGATCGGTGGGTTCACGTGATGACAACTTTATCCCGCCTTTGTAAAAACACACTTCTTTATTTGTGATCAACAAATCATGGGTGATTTGATACAAAGTGCTCTAAAGTGTCAAAGAAGGTCACCTCTGCAATAACTGGCTAAAGCTTGAGTTTATGGAACTTCTTATGTGGGATGTTATTTCTTTTAACTTCCCTTCCAAAACACATGGAATATTTCAGCGCAGGTTCTGGCCTCTAGCCCCCCAGTATGATCGATATGGAATTTCCTAGACAAGCCTAGATCATTTCTGCTTTGGTGTGAATTAAGTGTCTGCAGTGTGCTACACTCTTCTTATCCAGCCCTTAGTTCTTTCTCCTCCTCAAGAGCATAGAACCTGGCAAATCTTGAAAATATTGGTGACACTGAATATTTGGTATTATGCTTTCCACAAAGAAATGATAGTTGTTAGAAGTCAAATATTTCTCAAATTTTCTTTATATTTCACAGTTATAATATTTGCTCCCTTTCATCTTTTTCTTTTTTCTTCACCTATAGTACCTCAGACTTTTTTCCTTTTTCTTATAGCCAAATATTATCACCATAGAAAGCCATTTATTAAGCTATATATGCTCCCCCCAGAGCTTGTGAATTGATAGATGATATTGTGGAAAGACTTGAAAGACCCAAATTTTGTTTTGTTTTGTTTTTTGTCTTTTTGAAGATTTTATTTATTTATTTATTTATCTGACAGCAAGAGAGGGAACACAAGCAGGGGGAGTGGGAGAGGGAGAAGCAGGCTTCCCACTGAGCAGGAAGCCCGATGTGGGACTCGATCCCAGGACCCTGGGATCACGACCTGAGCCAAAGGCAGACGCTTAATGACTGAGCCACCCAGGTGCCCTGAAAGACCCAAGTTTTGATCCTTTTTACCACATATATTGGGCAGAGGCAATTTATGTTTTACTGGTATTTGCTCCATTTGAAGTAGTCAACTTTCTTTTGGAATTCTAAAAACGTGCCCTTTCAATTTTGTGAAGTAAGATATGACAATAGGAAGAGTTATCACAGATTACGGTTTCCAGTTGTGTTATCAGAATAGAATATAAGTAAATAAAATAAAAATTTTGGAACTATGTTAAAGACAAATAACAGTACTATTAATAAACCTCTTACAGGCTCTGAGACAGCCATGTCTGCAGGTTACTTTGCACCATCCCGCAGCCATACTCGGGGCTATAGTGGGGCCAGGGAGAGCTAGGAAATGACACGGACATGCAGACCATCTCTAGGCTCTCAGGAGTCCCACAAAGCGCCCGGAGTTATTTTCAGTGACACTAGATGGAGACACAAGAGGCCAGAAACTGGGAGAACAATCCTTCCCAACCTTTTTCAGTGTTGTCTTGACTATTACAGGATTTAGATCATATGAGTGGCTCAATTGGTTAAGCGTCTGGCTTCGGCTCAGGTCATGATCTCAGGGTCCCGGCATCGAGTCCCGCATCAGGCTCTCTGCTCAGCAGGGAGTCTGATTCTCCCTCTCCCTCTCCCTCTGTGCTCTCCCCCTCTATCTCTCTCTCTCTCTTAAATAAATAAATAAAATCTTTAAAAAAAATAAACCTCTGACAAACAAATTTACCATAAAGCTTTAACAAATGGCCTTTCAGATGCAGATATCAGCATTCCTAAAGTTTTCCAAATACAGAAGCATTATAGAATTTTAGGTTTTTTTTTTTAAGATTTATTTATTTATTTTGAGAGAGAGCACTCAAGCAAGCATGAACAGGAGGAAGAGGAGAGGGAAAAGGGGAGAGAGAATCCCAAGCAGACTCTGCGTTGAGTGGTGAGCCGGACACAGGGCTCGATCCCATGACCCCGAGATCACAACCTGAGGTGAAATCAAGAGCTGGAGGCTTAACCGACTGAGCCACCCAGGTGCCCCAGAATTTTAGGGTTTTGAGGCATCCGAAAGTCATGGAGTCTAACCATGGATCTTATCCATTACTCTCAGGTTCCAAGAGATAAAGGGTCAAGAGAGAGATGTTTCTGGACACTAAGAGTCAAAACAAAACAGCACATCCGATAATACCCGACAGGCATTTCTACTTGGCCATTCCCTCCTGCCCGCCCCCCCAACATGGCCATTGTGAAAGCTGCCATAGCAGACTGGCACAATTGGTCGTAGGTCTCCATTTATGTTCAGAAAAGTACCATTTCACCACTCAAGTAGCGCTACATTGACCCACATTCCCCGTGGAAAGGTTTCATGATCTAAATCCTGTAATAGTCAAACAACACTGAAAAAGGATGGGAAGGATTGTTCTCCCAGTTTCTGGCCTCTTGTGTCTCCATCTAGTGTCACTGAAAATAACTCCGGGCGCTTTGTGGGACTCCTGAGAGCCTAGAGATGGTCTGCATGTCCGTGTCATTTCCTAGCTCACCCTGGCCCCACTATAGCCCCGAGTATGGCTGCGGGATGGTGCAAAGTAACCTGCAGACACGGCTGTCTCAGAGCCTGTCAGCCAGGGAGACAAGAGGGTGGAGAGGAGAGACTCTGAGCCAAGCTGCTGTCACCAGGGGACAGGAAGGAGATGACAACTGCTATCCATAATGCCAACCACTCTGGGACACCCTATGCTTCGCTCAGGCTTCGGATGGTGTTTTCTTTCCAAGGGAACAAGACTATTATTCTTGTTCACTGACATGGAAGGTTATGGCTCCCAATTGTCCTTTAGGACTTTCAGGGTCTCGTTCTTTTCTTCTTTCTCTCTTTCTTCTTCTTTTCCTTATCCCTCTCTGTTTTTTATTTCCTTCCCCTCCTTGACTCCTTTTGTTCTTTCTTTCTTCTTCTCTCTGTCAGTCTCTCTCTCTCCCTCTGTCTGTCTCTCCCTCTCTGTGTCTCTGTCTTGTTCTCTCTCTAGCTATGTCTCCTCTGCATATGGGCAAACATTCTGGGCATTGATCTAGAGACTGAGATAAAAGTCTTCCAACAGCTTGAGGAGGACAGAACATGGGGCTAGGGTTCAGGAAACTTGGATTCTCTGCCTGGCTTTGTCATTAATATTTGTGACAGACAGGATAAGATGAAAGATGTAAATGTGCTTTGAAAACTTAGTACAGAGTACAATTGTCTATTCTTCTCAAGCTTCGGTGAGGCTGGGACTGCCCAAGGACAATAAGAAATCTGTTCAGTCACCCGTTGTTGTGCCTGGCATTGGGTCAGAGGCCCCACTCAGCCTATAGATCTATTTTTGAGTTTAAAAAGGCCCACTTCCAGCAAGAAAGCCTGAAGAATTCGTGCAATACCAGACATGCAGTGAAACCTGAGAATACAGTAATTCCCGAGCTCAGTTTAAAATCAAGATCAATGTTGTCCTTCTGAAGTCACTGTTCCATTTAGCTCCATGCCAAGGATTACTGCACGCTGAGTGATGGGGCCCCTGGACCCAGCTCTGCACCATGAAAAGCATAACACAGACAGATGTTGTTATCTCTAATTATACTCTTGAATGCTCCACTACTGATCTCTCTGATACAGACCTGTCTCCAAGCACATGCTGCAGGGAACACAAGTGACTTTTACAAACTGCTATGGGCATGCTTAGGGTGATAACTGCTTCATTGTACCCATGCTTTCAACGCCCATTTTCACTTCACTTCATTTTCTCAACCCAAAGGCTGCAAAGGATGGTCAGATACATCAGATGGGATGCTTGAGAAGCTGAACGACCTGCTGCTGTTCAGGGCTCTGATGAAAGAAAGCAGAAGTTGTAAGCATGGTTTCTAGTCTGGTGGTAGCAGCATCTCTTGTGAACTGCTTAGAATTCTCGGGCCCCACCGAATCAGAAAACTCTGGGGGATGAGGCCCAAGAATCTGTATTTTTTTTAAAAGATTTATTTATTTATTTTTGAGGGGGAGGGGCAAAGGGAGAAGGAGAGAGAAATCCCAAGCAGACTCTGCGCTGAGCACGGAGCCCTACACGTGGCTCAATCTCATTACACTGAGATCATGACCTGAACTGCAATCAAGAGTCGATGCTCAAATGACTGAGCCACCCAGGCACTCCACCAAGAATCTGTATTTTAATAAGCCTTCCAGGTGTCCTGATGCACACTGAATGTATTCTTTTCCCGCTGCCGTAACAAATTACCACAAACTTGGTGGCTCAAAGCAACCCTGATGGGTTATCCTGCCTTCTACAGGTCAGAAGTCTGACGTGGGTCTCACAGGCTGAAATGGAAAGGTTGTCAGGGCTGCATTCCTTTCTGGAGGTTCTGAGGGAGGACTGTTCCCCTGGCCTGTTCCAGCGTCTGTGGGTCGCCTGCATTCCTTGGCTCAGGGCCTTATCCTCCATTTCCAAAGCCAGGAATGTGGGTCCAGTCTTTTCATTCTCGTGTTCTCTAAACTTTCTTCCACTCTGGAAGACTCATGTGATTAGATTGAGCTTACCCACACAATCTCCGGTCTCATCTCAAAGCCAGCTCTTACCAACCTTAATTGCATCCAGCCCTGTTGCCATGCCACGTGATATTGTCACAGGTTCCAGGGATGTCCAAGGTGTGGACAACGTGGGTGGGGGTGGGTAATTCTGCCTACCGCAGTCCACCCTTCAGCCCCCAAAGTTCCACGTCTGCCCCCCATGCAGGATTTACTCACCCCACCGGGGTCCCCAAAGCCTCAGTGCAAGACAGCATCAACTCAAGATCCAAAATCTCACTTATATCTCATCAGGTCACAAGTTCCCAATCTCATTATCTAAATAATCTAACTAGGGGATGGGTGAGTCTCTGGGTGTAATCCATCCTGGGTCACAATTCCTCTGCATCTGCAGACCTGTGAAACTACTGAATATACAATGTTAGGAGAGGCATAGGATAACAACTAGAGGTAGTCTTACTCAAAAGGACAAAAAGAGGGGAAAAGGAAATCACCAACTTCAGGCAATTTCAAAATCCAGCTGGGCAAACTCCACTTGGTTTCAGGACCTAGGAATAATCTCCTGTGGCCATTCCTTTGCTCTCTAGGTCAGTGTGCATGTGTTTGCTGCTGAGTAGCTGTATCAGACTGTTCACTGAGTTTTGGAGCACCAATGGGCTTCTTTCATTTCATAATCTCTCTGAAACTTTTAGACCAAGCAGGTGTTTCTGCTGGTATAAGATTTCCAGGAGCCTTGTGGGTCTTCCATGTAAGTCATGGTGATTCACTCCATTAGACAAGAGGATCGTCCCCAACTCTTTCTCCGATAACCCCATGTTTGTTTTTGGCCTCTCTTGTGTTGGCTGATGGGATCTATGAGCTCCACCTTCATCTACAATGAGATTTTTTTTGTGACCCAATATTCTGAATGTTTGGTCTTTCTAAGGTGTTATTAAAATGTTGTTCAGCCATACCTTCAGCTTTTCCACTATGGCACGATTTCCTGACAGTGAATCTCTGAATTTAAACGTCTTTACCAATCTGGATATGCTGAAAATTTTCCAAATCGTCAGGTCCTGGTTTCTCTTGGTTTAACTGTTCTTCCCTCATTTATCTCATCCCTCTTACATTTTACTCTAAGCAGAGAAACCAAGCCACACCGTCAACACCTTCCTTGGAAATCTCACCCATTGCCTACTATCATCACTTATTGGTTGTGCTTTCCACACAAGTGCAAGACAAAAGTCCACTAAGCTTTCTGACTCCGTGTAACATGGATTCCTTTTCTTCTAGTTTCCCATAACTGTTCTTTATTCCTTATTTATGTTTTCTCTACCATGTTCCTCACTTCCCCCTAAGTCCTCACTAGCAAAGCCATTAGCATCTAAATTTCTACTAATAATCTGCTTGAGGCCATTTGGACTTTTCTGTCATGCTCAAAATTCTCCCATCCTCTACCCATTGCCCAATTCCAAAGCCACTTCCACATTTTTGGGTATTTGCTAGAGCAGCACCCCACTGATGGTACCAAAGTCTGTATTCATTTTCTATTCCTGCCATAACAAATCACCACAGATTTAGTGGCTTAAAATAATACGAATTTCTTGTCTTACAGTTCTGTAGGTACAGTTTCAACAACGGTTTCACTAGCCTGAGGTGGCAAGGTACACAGGCAACTGGAGAGCATCCTTTGGATTTAGATTTTGAGGTGGGGAGGTTAAAAATGTGTCTAAGAACACACAATTCGGTACAATGGTAGAACACCTGGCACAATGCTTAGGTTTATGATAGTTTAATAAATATGCATTGTAGGCAGCTATGACTACAACTTTTCTTGCTGACAAAGAAGAGAGTGAGATCTAAACACTATGAACTCAAAGAAAAATACAAAGAGATGAAAGCAGTTTGAATATGATAATAGAAGACACAGATGTTCCAACATAAGAATAATTGGCATCCCTGAACTAAATAGCCTGATAAGTGCATCGGTACCAGAAAAAGTATTGTGAGCTATAATATGGGGAAGTTCTCCTGAATTGGAGGCTAAAGTGAGTCAGCAAATCAAAAGTTCACACCGTATGCCAGGAAAAATTCATACCCAACACTCAAAATGAAATATACTCGGGTTATTAAAACTCAAGAATGAAAAAAAAAATCTCTAGCCATCCATGAAGAGAAATAAAACTACCTACAAGGGGAAAAATTAGGTAATTCTCAAATTTCTCTAAAACAATATCCAATGGTGAAAGATAATTGAACAGTGTGTGAAATTCTGAGGCAAAATATAATTTAAGAATATTATATCTAGTCAGATTATATTCAGAAATAAATGCAAGAAATAAATTTATGTTCCTTCCTTACAATGGCAAACTATGTAAACTTAAAAGAACAAAGAACAAGAGATAGTGAACAATCTCCAAGATGTAAAGTTAACTGAAAAAAAGATGTTGAACAATGAACATAGAGTAACAATTTTCATTGAATGCCACTTTGTGACTTTTGAATTTTTGCTGTTATTACCACATATTTTTTGAATTACAGAAATAAAAATGTTTTTAAAAAGAAAATAAATTATTTTAAATAAATATTTTAAAAGTAAAATGGAAATATTTTAAATCAGAAAATATATTTTTTTAAATAAATAATTTATTTAAATCTTAAAAGTTCTCAACACAAGAAAAAAAATTGTAACTGGTGAGGGACAGTAACTGGACTTATGGTCATCATTTCATGGTATACACATATATCAAATCATCATGCTGCACACCTGAAACTGATATAATCTTACATGTCAATTATATCTCAATAAAAATAGTTTTAAATACTTTTAAATATTTTATAAGGTAAGAGATGATATCAACTTGAAATGACTCAGTTAATGTTGTTTTTGTTTTTTTTAATATTTTTATTTATTTATTTGACAGAGAGAGAGACACAGCGAGAGCAGGAACACAAGCAGGGGGAGTCAGAGAGGGAGAAGCAGGCTTCCTGCTGAGCAGGGACCCCAATGCAGAACCAAAAAAAAAAGATTTATTTATTAATTTGAGAGAGCGAGAGACCACATGCACTCAAGAGGAGAGAGGGGCAGATGGAGAGGAAGAGATAGAATCTCAAGCAGATTCCACACTGAGCACAGAGCCCCATGCAGGGCTCAATCTCATGACCCTGAGATCATGACTTGAGCCAAAACCAAGAGTCAGATGCTCAACCAGTTGCACCACCTAGGTGCCCCTATGATTTTTTCTTTAAAAAAAAAATTAGTTTGGTGAAATTCAGGTATCTGTAAGAAAAATCAAAATAAAGAACACAGAAATGGAAAAGCTGTAACAAAAGCACTATTACTGAACTTTGTTCCATGCAAATATAAAGCTAAGTATAAAACTAAGACTAATATTTGGGGTATTTTGGACTGCAAAATTATAAACTCTGCCTAACAAAATAAAAATAATATTAGTCACAAAATTTGAAGATGGGATGTGAGAATCTGGAGGACATTTTCATAATAAAGCATTGATTGAGGTTGCTTTTCTTAATGTAAATAAAAATAAAATAAAGACTCAAACTTCTAAGTGTTAAGAAAGGCACACTAGACTCACCTTCAGAAGATTTGTAATATACTTGAGGTTTTAAAGGAACACAGTACACAGTAAACAAGTGAATAGCATGTCTCAAATTAACTACAGAATACTTTTTCACATGACGTTTCAGGGAACGTATCTCCAAGAATGCAATGCCAGTCACAACAGGAGGAGGATGAAAAGCAGCAGGAATCATGCAGAGAATTGGGGCTATTTGATCCAAAAAAAAAAGAAGAAAAGGAAAGCAAAGGAAAGGAAAGGAAAGGAAAGGAAAGGAAAGAAAGAAAGAAAGAAAAAGAAAGAAAGAAAGAAAAGAAAGAAAGAAAGGAAAAGAAAGAAAGAAAGAAAGAAAGAAAGAAAGAAAGAAAGAAAGAAAGAAAGAAAGAAAGAAAGAAAGAAAGAAAGAAAGAAAGAAAAAGAAAGAAAGAAAGAAAAAGAAAGAAGAAAGAAAGAAAGAAGAAAGGAAGGAAGGAAGGAAGGAAGGAAGGAAGGAAGGAAGGAAGGAAGGAAGGAAGGAAAGAAAAAGAAAGAAAGAAAGAAAGAAAGAAAGAAAGAAAGAAAGAAAAAGAAAGAAAGAAAGAAAGAAAGAAAGAAAGAAAGAAAGAAAGAAAGAAAAGTAGAGCAACCTTAGTCCTCAAGCATATGAAGGATTGTTGTAAATAAAATAGTATACAGATGGTCTCTATATACACAAAATGAGAAGAATCACCATTCAATCAAGTATTTCTTGAACATTATAATCATGTACTTGGAACAACGTGAGCACCACGGGATATGAAGAAGTAGAAGAAATATCCACACTTAATGGGGCGCCTGGGTGGCTCAGTCGTTAAGTGTCTGCCTTTGGTTCAGGTCATGATCCCAGGGTCCTGGGATCGAGCCCCACATCGGGCTCCCTGCTCTGCAGGAGGACTGCTTCTCCCTCTGCCACTCCCCCTGCTTGTGTTCCCTCTCTCACTCTGTCTCTCTCTGTCAAATAAATAAAAATCTTTTAAAAAAATAAATAAATAAAATAAATGAAGTTTCCTTAAAAAAAAAGATCCACACTTAATGTCCTAGGAGATAAAATAAGCCTGGTGAAACATCAGTGTAGAACCACATGACGCTTCGTAATTAAGCACCATGACTTGTCATGAAAAGGATGATGTGATAAAGACCGTGGGGTAAGGGGGGCACCATGGGAGCTGGTGCTACTCTAAACTGGTTCTATGAAGTAGTTGGGTGAGAAACAGTGTTTCCATAGAAGTTCTAAGCCACTGACAGAATGCATGTCAATGTGGAAATGCTCTTTTGGAAAAAGTACTGTTTTTGCTTCTATAAAGAAAGGAACAAAGGTTTTTCATCCAGCAATTGGTAAGATGTTCGGTACAAAAGGCTGAAAACCACAGCCCTAATGGTCACCCAGGGAAAATTGTAATTGATCCAAATGATCAACTCTTTTTTTTTATGTTTCAAGTTTTTATTTAAGTTATACTTAGTTAACATACAGTGTAATATTAGTTTTAGGAGTAGAATTTTATGATTCATCACTTACATATAACACCCAGTGCTCAACACCACAAGTGCCCTCCTTAATGCCCATCACCAGTTTAGCCCATCCCCCATTCCCCAACCCCCACCCCCCACATACCACCCCTCCAGGAAGCCTCAGTGTGTTCTTCATAGTTAAGAGGCTCTTATGGTTTGCTTCCCTCTCTCTCTCTTTTTTTCCCTTCCCCTACATTCTTCTGTTTTGTTTCTTAAATTCCACATATGAGTGAAATCATATGGTATTTGTCTTTCTCTGACGTATTTTGCTTAGCATAATACTCTCTCTAGCTCCATCTACGTTGTTGTCAATGGCAAGATTTAATTCTTTTTCATGGCTGAGTAATATTCCATTGTATATGTACACCACATCAAATGACCAGTTCTTAAGAGCTTCCCTGTTTCTGAAATAGAACATAATACTGCAGCAAATGGCAGCTTAATACAGAACAAATTCTGAAGGGACAAATTCCTTTGAAAATGTGAGTCCAAAATGGAAATACTCACTGTGAGCCCTGAGATTATAGGAGACTTTAGTGGGGAAAGGACTTTGCAAAAGAACAAGATTCTTCACCTTAATAGTGATTTTTGTTTTGTTTTATTTTGCTTTTGGATCCAAACTATATTCTTTACTGGAGAGCAGATGTTCAGTAGAAACTGGAAGTAGTAAGTTCAACCAAGGGCGTCACTTGCTTCGTGTTCAACACACATAGTCAAAACAAATAAACAGAAAAAGGCCTCCAGAGAGTCTTCCCTTTGTGACTGCTTTCTCCAGGTGACATGAAACAAACACAGCCTCCCACACCAACTGAACCCTGCACCCCTTGGGAGGCGGCTGCTGAGTGCTCTGCAGTGTGTGGGCTGCAAGCATCCAGTGTCTCCAACAGACTGGAATGATCCCAGACAGAAGTATGGGGGTGATTATACTGCATCCTCAGAAGCTGCTTTCACACGATGTGAGGGTCTCTTCATATGAAGTCTTTTGTCAATAAACTCGATTCAAAAGGGAATTAATTCATCAAGCCTCAAACCTCTTTTTCAAAAGAATCCTGTAACACGTTTATTTACCTTGTTTTTCATAACTTGTTTTAAAATGTCCTGACTATCTATGTCTTCCTTCCATTGGGCCGTTTCTTGTATCACCGTTGGAGTATATAGAAGACCTTTGGAAGACTGGTGTGAGTAATCTGCGAGCAGGAACTATATTGTAACACACCTGGGGAGTTCAGAAGGAGCAGCTGGGATGATTTCTTCTGCGAAGCACCCAAAAAGTGCCTAAGAAGCCTCCTGGTGTTGGAAGTCCCAATGAGAGCCTCGTCTCCCTCACCTTGGGCAAGTGGTCTCAGCTCGCTCTAATCTGCAGTCTCCTAATTATGATATTTTTTTCAGAAGCAGATTGGATTAGGTCATTGGTAAGTCAGAAACTGGAGGGTCTGAGATTTTACCCTACGTGCAAGCTTAACAAGTTAGGCTGCCACAGGTTTGTTGTATACTTACACTGATAGGAGACATGAGAGCTCTGGGCCAGAGACAAAGATCATCTATTCCTCACAGCAAAAGCAGCAGCTAGAGCAATACCTTGCTTTGGTCCCCAATGTGATAAGGGCCAAATGGCACCTGCACACGCGGTGGGGTGTATTAGAGCAGATGAACTTGGAAATTAGGAAAATCTGATCTTAAATAGGGCTGCTGGTAACCTTCCCAGCTACCCCTCTAAGGGGAGAGCTTACTCAATACCTTGGAATGCGAGCAAATCTCTGGGGAGGGGAAGAAATCGGCTTTATCTTTATTATTGGGATGTTTCCAGAGAGAGGGAGAAACATCTCTAAGCTTTACTATCCTGGAATGTCTCTTTATACAAACTTCGGCTATAAATTCCTTTGCTCAAAGAAACTGGACCGTGCAGGAACGTAAGGATTCCATAGATGAATGTCACCCAGCAGTTGCTCGCTTGCTTAAAGCCCTCAGTGGTTCCCCTCTGTCATTAGAATAACATCCAGCTCTGCCTTGTGGGCCAAGAGGCCCTACTTGATCTGGTCCCTGCCTACCTTTCCAGTCTCATCTCATTCATTTCCACTAGGCTCCAGCCACACTGGCCTTATTTGCGTCCCTTAGACATACCAGGTTTATTTTTACCTCAGAGTCCTTCAACTTGCTGTGTCCTCTGTCTGGAACACTATTCCCTAGGACCTTCCCAGGACAGACTCCTGATGCTCATTTTGGTGAAGCTCGACTGTCACCTCCTCAGAGAAGCCTCTCGTGTCCCCAACACTAGTCCCTCTGGACCACATCGCCACCTCATCATCTTCATGGCCATTACCATTATCTTCTGTTTAGTTCTCTGGTTTCTGGCTGTCTGCCCCTGAAAGAATGGAAGTCACGTGAGAGTAGAGAACTTGATTTGCACTCAGTTTTTAATCTAATAGCTAGAATAGTATCTGCCTTATTTCAGTAAATATCTGTTGAATGAATGTGGGATCTGTAAAATGGGGATAATCATAGTTATTTCATAGAAGCCTAGATAATTTAACAAATGCAAACATGCTTTGTAAACTGTAGATATGTATAAAGGAAATGCAGACCAATTCCCTAACATCATTTTTTGCTCTTCCCTACCTCACACTATATATACTGTAGAAACAATTGGCCTGCTTTTGCTCCCTGATCTTGGTCTACTATTTCAGACTTCTGTCCCTTTGTTTAACCTATGTTTACTGACTGGAAAGCCTTGAGCACACCCACCTTCACCTGCTTGGGAAGGACCTCACTTTGCCAGGAGGCAGTCAGTCCCTGCTTGCCTTTCTAACCCCCGTGCTTTCTGGAGACGTGCCTTTCATCCGTGCTTCCTGTCTATGTCTCAGTCACTGCACTTTCCCTGTTCTATGACCTTCTGTTTACATACCTGTTTTCTCCACTATACTTGCCTCTTCTGTGACAGACTGTGTTTGAATTATCTTTTAGTCTCCAACATCTAATGTGTTATATGACAGAGTAAGTGCTCAAATTATATTTGTTGAAGGAAAGAAGGAAGGGAGGTGGAAATGAACAGATGGAGAAAAGAAGGAAGAAATGAAAGGAGGAAGAATCATTTTGGTAGTGAAAAAAATATAATTTTCAAATACAATAATCTGATTAAATAAGGTGATAAAAAAACAGAGACATAACCACTTTGATTCTGTCTTAGTTAAAATTAAAAGAAATTACAGGTGAAAATCAGTTTGATGCCTCGGAGGCAAATTTCTATTATGTCAAATTCCAGTCACTGATAGGGAGATGGGTTGAAAAATATTTCCATTCTGGTAATCTCAAAAAAATATGAAGCTTCCTGAGATATTCACAAGTTCTTTATGGGTTTTTCTTTCCAGAATGGTCTTAAAAATTAAGTACAAATTTTCTAGGATGTAAACTTTAATCACAGAGCATGTAGAACAGTGAATTTTTATTTAATCTATAGAAAATATTTGTTTTAGGGACTGGAATTTATTCACTTAAAATGCAGAATAATTGGTTTCTCTCTCTCTCTCTCTTTTTTGTTTTTGTTGGTGTTGAGGTAAAATTGATGTCTAACGTTATATAAGTTCCAGGCGTACATTAAAATTCGATGTTTGTATACACTACAAAGTGATCACCATCATAAGTCTAGTTACCACCCACCACCATACAATTGAGCCCCTTTACCCATTTTGCCCACCCCTAACTGCCGTCCTCTCTGGTAACCACCAGGCTGTTCTCTGTATTTATGAGTTTGCTTTTGATTTGTTGCTTGGTTTGTTTTGTTTGTAAATGAGCTGTTAATCTGATTCATCATTATATAAATTGTGTGAAATTCACTAAAGAAAATCATTCGGGGCCCCTGGGTCCAGTTTTTCTCTATGCCAATTTTGTAATACATAATGAAAATAAGAAAGTTCTGTGGCCAATTCAAACCCAAATACAATAAGTCCAGTATTTTTGAAAGTATATTATCCCTTCTTCAACCACACACTATTTTCATGGATCCTGCTTTCTAAACAACACTGCTGGAGGTCCTGTCTTATATTGCTTCTAGTGTTAAAAGATAAACTGAGGCATATTGAAATTTTTAAGAATTTATTTGATCATTTATTGACTCAAATCAGACAGTGCCAAACCAGAAGTGGTTAGGGCCCTGGGTGGGCAGGAGCCACAGGAAAGACAGAGAACCTTTGGAAGCAAAGAAAGTATTTGGCCACAACAAAAGCCTAATTAACTTTTTGTGACTGGTTGTCCTTAGTGTTTTTTTTTTTCTAAGGTTGAGGCATTAATAGGCTTAGATTTGGGTTTGCTTACTAGACCAGCCGACAGGGCATCAGAATCACCTCTGACAAATGGCCTCCTTGTTTAATTAATTTAACACTGGATAGAAGCTTCTTTCAAATTCTTATAGTCTGCATTTGCTTTTTAACTTTTTAAGTGTAAAAAATAATACAAATATCCTCTACTTTACCACAATCTGAAATTCCCAAGCATTGGGAACAATTTGACACTGCTCCTTGATCATTTTTCTATTTCAGTAATATTTTCCCCTTTCCTCTTAAGGAAGAGTTGAAGGTTATTTTCCATTTATGACTCGGCTGCTAATAACAGGGCATTTAAGAGAAATGTTACAGCATGGAGGGGGGGTGGTCCACATTCACTGTCTAATTGCATCATTGTACCCAAAATGAAATCACTTCTCTCCAAGATGCACGGCCGGGTGACAGCCCAGTTATTATGAGCACAGGTAAAAGGGGACATCTACGTGCTCATCTAGGAAATCTGTATGAAGCAGGACTCTGATTCTGTGTGGCATGGCTCATCTGGGTTGCAGTGACCATCTGAGAGACCAGCAGGCCCAGGCTGGGGGGCAGGCTTCCTGCAGTGTGTTTATATCCATGAGAAGAACAGCCCCAGCTATGCGAATGATAGGCTATTCAGTTGGAAGTGGCTTTAGGAAAAATAAACAGAGCCCAGCTGCATTTCTCATATCTCTGCTCTTCAGTAGAAGGGAAGGGCTCGGGCTCACCATTCTCTCCTGGAATTAATAGATTTTTAAGATGTCTGATAGATTTCCAAGGTTTGGGAGCAGGACTAATAAACTATTAGCTGCAACTTATTAGACACTTAATCTACACTACATACTTTGCATTTATTGTCTCAGTGAATCTCCTCAATCACCTAATGAGTGTTACTATTCCCATTTTCCCAGGAGGTGAAGTTATACAGCAAATCCAGGATCTGAGCCCCCCCCCCCCCCCCCGCCGCCCCCAGTCTGTCTGACTCCAAAGTCCGAGCCCTGACCATGACCTGTGGCAGTTGCCAAATTTCAAGCCAACTGGAAGACAGGCACATCTGCTGAGGGAGGAAGTGTGACTATGAGCCAGCCTTGGAAATAAGCAGTCACCAGTATCCTAGCACAAGAAGGCACTCCCAAATGCTAAGTGCTTGAGCTGAGTATTCAGGAGTGAGGAGAAAAAGGTGCAAAGTAATTTGTAACTGAATGAATCAAGTGTGGTGAAGGGAGCCTCGGCTTCTCAGGACGGTGGGCAGGGAACAAGTAATTAAGAGCCTTTACTGCAACGCTAGCAGTTAGGATTTATTCTGCGCCAATGAGCAACCCTTGAAATCATTTAAACAGGGGAGTAATACAAGCAGATTTGTGTTTCGGAAGATCTTAGCCACAGTATGGAAGGTCAATTGAAGGTGAACCATGATGGTGGCAGTGAGGAGGCAGAATTGGTGGGATTTGGAGGCTGAGGGTATGAGAAGATGGAAGAGCCAAGGATGATGCCCAGGTTTCCAATCTGACGGGGATGGGTAGCTGGTGGTACCACTCACTGAAATAGGAAACAGGAAGAGAAGAAGTTTCCTGATGATGGCTCAGATTTGGACTTGCTGGGTTTGAGATATCTGTAGGATATCCAAGTGAGTGATAGACAAATAAATCTGCAGCTAAAGAGGGAGGTACAATTAGAAAATGGGAACGTGGAAGTCACTAACTTATTGTAACACATTAAGTCAGAAATATGGACGACATTGTCTTAGGAAAGCCTTTGGAATAAGAATAGAAGCCTTGGTCTAGACCCTTGAGGAATACCAATAGGTAAGGGATGAATAGAGGAAATGGAGCCATGAAAAATGATTGAGAGGGAATGACCAGAGAAAGGAAAATCAAGATGTATTATTCTAGAAACCAAAAGAAGTGTAAAGAGAACTTGCCCACCAATCTCAGATACGCAGATGGGTCAGTAGATGCCCTTCATAGTCCCCAAAACACCTGCCAAAGCCTTTACTGTGTCATATACTGCTTGTCTCTTCCCCAGGGGTGGATACCATCTTCGAGGTCAGGGGCTGGTTATTTGTCTCTGGATCTCCAGGATCTGAAAACACGTCCATTGGCTTAGGCAACTGAGAACAGCTTCGGTAAAGTGATGGGGGTGGAATTCTGGTTGGAACAGATTGAGGAATGAATGGATGAGGGGGAATTTAAAATATTAAATCTCAATTATCCAAGCCGAGAGAACAGAACAGAAATGGGGATGAAACAAACAGAAAGAGATAAGCCCAAAAGTTATATTTGACTTTGAACATAGACTCCGTAGAAAACCTGTGTTCTTTCACAGATTCAGACAGCCCTCCCTCAGTCCCAGCCCCTGCTCCAATATGGCCCTAAGGCCTGCAGTTGAAACTCACCCAGGGGGGCACCTGTGTGGCTCAGTTGGGGTTAGGTGCCTGCCTTCAACTCAGGTCATGATCTCAAGGTCCTGGGATCAAACCCCACATCGGGCTCCCTGCTTGGTAAGGAGTCTGCTTCTCCCTCTCCCTCTGCCCCTTCCCCGACTTGTGTGCACTTCCTCTTGCTCTCTCTCTCTCTGTCTCAAATAAATAAATAAAATCTCAAAAAAAAAAAAAAAACTCGCCCAAGGAGAGGGAAAAAGGAGGCAGTAGACACCTCAAAGGGGATGAGACCTTGCTCTGCGATTGAGAACTGACTAATATGAAAGGGGCTTAAAAAATGAAGCTCCGTGTAAGGAAGCTCTGCTGGTGCAGATAACAGATAATCATAAGGTGTATCATCTCTATTTTCATGACAAACAGAAGGTCTGAATGTTTGCAAGCCAATAAAACATCCTCAAGCATTTGAAGATTAGTGTACTTTAAGATTTTGGATGAATGCCATTCAGAAAATGTTTCCTTCATGAAGGTGTCATTATAATAATGAATGTTTTGCATTTGGGGAAGTGGTGTAATATTTGGAATGTTCAGCCAAAGGGAAAAAGATTAATAGCTAGCTCCAATGACTTCTGGAGAACATGAGAATTTTAGTTTCTTGAGTCTTCTTTTTTTTTTTCACCCCAAAGTCAAATGAAGGGTGGAATAAGGAAAAATTGAAAACAAAAACAGGAGATTGGCTTGATCATAATAATAACAAAAGTACTCCATGTACATATCAATTTGTTTTTTAAAGTGCTTTGACATGCATTAAGCTGATTTGGATGTATATTTATAAATAAACCATAATGAAGTCATGTTAGCTGTGATAATCCTATGAAGGAGATGAGGAAATTGATGATCAGATATAGCTTCATCCTTAGCAGCATGATCCTTTTGACGAAATGCCCAAATCAGCCTCTCCCCACACCCTCCCTCCCTCCCTCCCTTCCTCTCCCGCTTCTTTCCTTCCTCCCTTCCTTCCTTTCTTCCTTCCTCCCTTCCTTCCTTCCTTCCTCCCTTCCTTCCTTTCTTCCTTCCTCCCTTCCTTCCTTCCTTCCTCCCTTCCTCCCTTTCTTCCTTCCTCCCTCCCTTCCTTCCTTCCTTCCTTCCTTCCTTCCTTCCTCCCTTCCTTCCTTTCTTCCTTCCTCCCTTCCTTCCTTCCTTCCTCCCTTCCTTCCTTCCTTCCTTCCTCCCTTCCTTCCTTTCTTCCTTCCTCCCTTCCTTCCTTCCTCC
The DNA here is from genome assembly GCF_009762305.2 of Zalophus californianus. Classification (NCBI taxonomy): domain Eukaryota; kingdom Metazoa; phylum Chordata; class Mammalia; order Carnivora; family Otariidae; genus Zalophus; species Zalophus californianus. The sequence continues at coordinate 131,988,675 of NC_045598.1, forward strand.
CTCCCTTCCTTCCTTCCTTCCTTCCTCCCTTCCTTCCTTCCTTCCTCCCTTCCTTCCTTTCTTCCTCCCTCCCTTCCTTCCTTCCTTCCTCCCTTCCTTCCTTTCTTCCTTCCTCCCCTCCCTCCCTTCCTTCCTCCCTTCCTTCCTTCCTTCCTCCCCTTCCTTCCTTCCTTCCTCCCTTCCTTCCTTTCTTCCTTACTCCCTCCCTGCCTTCCTTCCTTCCTGCCTTCCTGCCTTTCTTCCTTCCTCCCTCCCTTCCTTCCTCCCTCCCTTCCTTCCTTTCTTCCTTCCTCCCTCCCTCCCTTCCTTCCTTCCTTCCTTCCTTCCTTCCTTCCGTAGAGCACGGAGTACTCTGCCATCGTAATACTGTAATGTAATAAGAGATATATATTTTTTGATCTTCATTCCTGGCTCCTAAAACAGTCCCAGAGCAATACAGATGAAAGGAGCACCTTTTGTTTTAAGATTTGGTTTCTGTTCCCAGTTCCTGAAATTGTTCTGGCTCAATAAAGATAAAAAACACCGACTTTTCTTATTCATTACAAGCCCTTTCAAGCCACCTGAGTTTATATGAATGAGGTGACTTTTAGAAAGTCCCTAAGGTTGGGAGCTGGTTTCCAAAGGAACCAAACTTATAATTAGAGAGTTGGAACTTTCAGTGGCCCCCTCCCCAGTCCACCTCCAGGGAGGGTGGAGGGCCTGGAGTTGAAGTTAACCACTAATGGTCAATGGCTTAATTAATTGTGCCTATGTAATGAAGCTTCTGTAAAAAATCCTCCCTGAGGGGGTTCAGGGAGCTTCAGAGCTGGTGACCACATGGAAGTGCCAGAAGAGTGGAGCATCTGGAGAGGCCATGGAAGCTCTGTACCTCCCCCATACTTCGCCCTACGGGCCGTGAGGGGAAAACCCCACATGTTTGTGTCAGACATAGCAATAGTAGTAGTAGTGAGAGAAATGGAGTTTTCTTTTTAGTCATGTACTATACAAGGTGCTAATCTAATAAGTATCTTATTATAACCTGTGTCCCCAAGTGATCCTATTGTCAAACAGACATCCTTCTTGGACTTCCGTATACAGGAAGATGAGAGCTACATGGTGGTCCAGGGCATGAGTCCTGGGTCCACGTACAAGCTCTTTGACTTTGGGCCAATTAACTAAAATGTGTGTGCCTCAGTTTCCTCACTAATAAAATAATCTCTCCCTGAGAAGGTGGTTAGGAGTAGTAAATGAGTTCGTATTTGTAAAATCCCTACTTGGCACTCAATAAATGTTATTTAAGTGTGTGTTTAATAAATAAATGAGCTGGGTAAGCTCGGCATTCCTTTGTGAGGGAAGAATAGCTCTTTATTCCTTATTGCTCAGCAACTTGTTCACACAATTACAACTAATCTCCAAATACACGGGAGCGAGACATTCGCTTTATTGTTTCTTTCCACCATCTAGAAGAAATTCCATAAATGAGAGAGTTTATGAGAACTGAATATATATCACCAAACATCTCTTATAAAGGCTCAGATCCAATGCCTACTTAAGGAAGAAAGGCTGCTTCTTTCCTGGGATGCACCCTTTATTCAAATCCTGGGGGACATTCCATATCTGAAATGGAGAAGTTAATGATTCCCAGAGACCACTTTTTGAGATTGTTGAACTTATTTCATCAGTTTATGCCATTTGTGGGTGGGTGGGAAGATTTTACAGTCCGCTACCAATTCTTTCCAACTGCTAGAGAAGAATATTCACTCAGGGTTGCTTCTACTAAGGTCATGAGGTCACGGCATAATTTTTTTTCTCTTGTCCTTACAAGGAAATCTTCAAAACTTTCTTCAGACAGGGAACCAAAAATAGTGACAAGGAGAAAGAGTTGCCAAAGATGTGTCCTTCCCCCCCATTTCATTTATAGTAAAATCTTAAATCTTTGAGAACAGTTTTGCACGTTCCTCTCGATAGACACTGTTTATTTCAAGCTGTAATTCATGCCGCATTTACACCACCACTCTCAGGTTATCTTATGTTTAAATATCCCCAGGGACCACTAGTCCCTTCTGGTCGTTTTTAAATGCAATAATTTTCCAGAAAGTTACACCTCTTTCTGTCTCTGCCAAATTTTGCAAGATTTCTGTAGTCCCTGAGAAAGGCAACAGTGGGCTCTGAGGGCGGAAGACACGAGTTCAAGTTCTGGACCCACCATTGGCTCTTAGCCCTGGGAAAGACCTCTGCCGTATTTCCTCACTTCTGAAATGTGGGTGATGGTACCTTGAAGGCTCCCCTTCCTTCCTCACAGAGCTGTGGAGAAGATCAAGTGAAACGATGATGTAGAAGCCCTTGAAAGCTCTATTTCAAAGTAAGTTACATTACTTTAAGCATTTTCCCTGTATGTATGTTTCACAATAAAAAAAGCTAAAATAATTGAATCTGAAAATATAACAGGTGTATCATCTCTATTTTCGTGACAAACAGAAGGTCTGAGTGTTTGCAAGCCAATTAAACATTGTTGAATTTGCAAAACAAAAGGTGTCTATTCAAATATTAGTACCATGTATATATACATACACACTATGGTCCTAGACATGTCAGGGCTCTAACCAGGACTACCAGCTTTGGATTTAGCATCTCTGAAACCTTAGAACCTAGAATTCAGAAAACAGATTGCATTTTCTCTGCCCATCAAACATGCATCTTCTCCTTCTCTTTCAAACAAACTGAGGCTGGGTTTTTAGCGGAGCATGCTGATCCCCAGCTAGAGGATGACGTGTCTCATTTTCCCTTTCAGTTAGCTGTGGCCATCAAAGTTCTGGCCAATGAGATGTTAAGCAGGAGTGTTGTGTGGGATTTCCAGAAAGTTCTGTAAGTTCTGTAATAGGGAGGACTTGCACCCTCTCTCTTCCCTCTCTTCTCTCGTCCTGTTGTTTGGAAAGTGGCTAAGACGGCCGATAATGCAACTGTCACCTCAAGTGTGAGGACGCAGGCTGCATCCTAGGGAAGGTGAGGGTAAGACAAGATGGGTTTTGTGTATCTGGCAACAATGGAGTCAACCAACAAACCCCAGATGACCTGGCTCTGAACTTCTTATGTGCAAGAAAGAATTAAACTTCTATCTTGTTTCAATTTTTTTTTTGGAAGGGGGTGAGTGGGTATCTGTTATTCACAGCTGAACCTAATGTTAACTGAAAAATGTCTCTCTGTGACTGACCCATCTTTTTTTAAAGATTTATTTATTTGAGAGAGAGAGCAGGAGCAGGAGGGGCAGAGGGAGAGGGAGAGAGAATCTCAAGTAGAGGCCTCACTGAGCCTGACTCAGGGCTTGATCTCACGACCCTGAGATCATGACCTGAGCAGAAACCAAGAGTCAGATGCTTAACAGACTGTGCCACCCAGGTGCCCCTGTGACCCATCATTTTTATTTTTATTTTTTTAAAAGATTTATTTATTTATTTGAGAGAGAGAGAATGAGAGAGAGAGAGTACATGAGAGGGGGGAGGGTCAGAGGGAGAAGCAGGCTCCCTTACTGAGCAGGGAGCCCGATGTGGGACTCGATCCCAGGATTCCGGGATCATGACCTGAGCCGAAGGCAGTCGCTTAACCAACTGAGCCACCCAGGTGCCCGTGACCCATCATTTTTAAAGACAAGTTTGAATCTCTTTCCTAAAGTAAGATGCTGGGAGGCAAAATATATGATCCCCCATGATTATTTGGCAATTTACTGATGACTTTGTGTTAAACCCCCACAACTCCCAAATCTTGGTCTTTGGCAAGCAATATGACTTACACAAATGAAAGGTTGGGCCATGTCAGCTGAAACAGAACAGACAGAGTGTCTTTTTAAAAAAAAATCTGTCTGAAAGAACAGTGACTTAAGCAGGTCACCGTGGAGTTGCATGTCACTTGCTCATGGAGGCTGAACTGACAGAGCAGTACCCCATCCCTTGACACGGGTCTGGTGAAGATCCAGGGTGGCATGTGGAGTGAGGTAGGCGAGCACATGTAAGTACACGGGCTTGTAATTTTGTGCACAGCACCAAGGAAATCTAGCTAAACAGCATTTATACCTGTATTTGGAAACCGATGAGGTGATTAGACAATCCATTAATATTTATTGGGCAACATGGTATTTTTGTACAGACAAAATAAACAGCCTCTTTGGGAAGGTACACCTGGCCATCTTGTTCTCAGAATGTATCGTGTTGCACTGTCTTCTTCATTCACTCACTCAGCACGTTTCCGTGGATGTCCTACTGCATACCAGACTATGGAGCGACACGGGACCACCTTGATGACACAACTCCCCCTTCTGGGATAACATCTTTTATTCTCCCTTGTCTAGGGCCAATGTGTCTCTGAGGCCCAGGTCTGGGCCAAGAAGGCTTCTCTGACCTCCACAGCCCTCAGCCTTGGTTCCCTGCTCTGCTCCAAGCTCCTGCGATGTCTTGTATCTGCACAACCAACTGGGCACTTGGCAAATGCTACCTTCAATGAGTTTACATTTATTCTACTGTAAAGTGAGTGCCTTGAGTTCAGAGACACATATCTGGTGCCTAGTAAATGCTTGTGGGTGATATATTCGTTGAGTACTTGACAATTTCTTTGGTCAACATTCATTGGGCATCTCCTGCAGGCCTTGCACTATACTAAGCACAAGTGGGGAGAAAAGATTAACAAAACTCGGACTCAGGGGCCACTGGAGGAAGAGAAATGTGAGCAAATCATTATAATTCAACATCATATATGTTAGAAAAAAAGCTTAGAGCAAGTGGTAGGGTAGAAGCTTCTGATTTCTTCTTGGAAAGACTTCACAGAAGAAGCAGTGTCCCACCTAGCTCTAAAGGGAGAGGAAAGGCCAGGTGGGTGAAGGAGTGGTTCACACACATTCCACCAATGGCTCTTCGGGATCTCTTGCAAAGTTGGTAGGGCACTTACTGTATCTCCACTTTTTACACGAAGAACTGGGAGCAGAACATGTCAGAGCGTGAGGTCCAGGAGCTCCTGGCTGTCAAGAGAAATGAAGTGGACCCAGAACTCAAGCTCTGGATCCCAATCCAGTGCTCTTTCTATCATGCCTCCTGGTCTCCCTAAGTAACGTGAGTTTGGCCCCGGAGGAGGTCAGGTGTTTCTTATTTTCTCAGTTAAAATGAGCTGAGCCACCCAATTAATTTAATTTATTGCATTTTCCCCTTCCATTTTTCATAATTCTCTCATTTACGAGGCCAGAATTCTTAGTAGTTCCCCTTCCTGGAATCTTCCCTAAGGAAATAATCAGAGAGGCAGACATAAATTTATGTACGAAAACTTTCCTAGCCGAACTATTTATAATAACAAAAAATGGGAAACAACCTAAATTTCCAACTAAAACAGACTAGTAGGCAGGCCCTAAACATAGTTCCATATATTTTAATGACATTTTTTAAAATGCTTACAATTAATGTTATTTAAAAAAAAAAGACAGGATAAAGACCCATGATTCCAATTTTGTTGGGTATACATGCCACTATATGCATAGGAAAAAGAAGGGCTTTCAGCAAGACGCTCACCACGGCCATCTTGACGCTCTTTGTTCGTATTGCCTGTTTGCCACAGTGTGCATTTTACCATCAGAAAAATAAATAAATAAATGAATAAATATCGTTTATGAAATGCAAAAGTCATGAAGAGGGCAATAAAATGGAGACTGTATTGGTCAGGGTGTCCAGAGAAACAGAAACAGAATGAGTGAGAGAGATTGATTTGTTGTAAGGAATCAGCTCATGTGATGATTAAGGAAGCCAGCAAGTCCAAACTCTTTAGGGTGAGCAGTGGGCTGGAGACCCAGAGAAGAGTTGATGCTGCAGTTTGAGTCCAAAGGCAGTTTGCTGGTTGAATTCTGTCTTATTCAGAGGTCAGTCTTTTTCTAGTAAGGCCTTCAACTGACTGAATGTGCCCCACTCACATTATGGAGGCTAACCTGTTTTACTCAATGTCTACTGACTTAAATCTTAATCTCATCTAAAAAAGACTTTCACAGAAACATCCGAATAATGTTTGACCAAATACCTAGTTACTGTGGCCTAGCTAAGCTGACACATAAAATTAACCATCACAACCCCGTAACTAAAGATTTCTCACCTGTAGATATGCAACCATTTGGAGACAGAAGCTCTGTCTCCTCCTCTCCATCCCTCTGTCACTCAGCACGGGTCTGGCTCATGGTAGATGTGCAGCAGATGTTGGATGAGTGTGTCGGCGAGTGAGGGAGCAAATTACTAAAAGGATAGGCAACAATATCACTAAATTATCAATCCAGAATGTCACAATCTACAGTCAAGTTCCCTTAGCCTGGGACCCGGCCAGTCTTCAGAGGAAGCCATACCACACCATAAGGACAGGTCCTGGCCACCACAATTACCCCAAACCCATGATTTACCCTACTCTACCCACATTTCTAGACCTACCAGAAACTTGCCCTGAGCCCAGAAGCTACTAAGGACACACAGTCCCTCTCAGTGATGTTGCCCTGCATGAACAATGATCAGTGGGAGGCACAAGTCCTGTAGGGACCGAGATATGGCCCCTCCGGGGGTGCCTGAACATAGTCCTCACTAAACAGCCTCCTTTGCCCCAGTCCAGGCAGGTCCCAGTGACCTACAGCCAGATAGCAGCCCTTGCTGCCGCAGCCCCTGCGGAGAGTATGCAGTTTCTCCAGCCACCACAGAGTCCTCTTCCATTTTTCGATGTGGGTGTTTGTTGCCTCTGGGTTTCTTGTTTTACGGATTAGTTCAAACTTGCTTGGGCTAGAATCTTTCCTGAAACCACAGAGCCCCAGATCCTCTGACCTGCTGATATTCCACCCACTCTGGAACCTCAGAAGGGCGGAACTCTGGGTGCCCAGTCAGTTCAGAACTGCCTGGCTTAGTTAGAAACATTTCAATAGCTGTGGTCACCAAGGCACAAAGGCCAGGGAATTCCAGAGGCCCATAAAGTGATTTGAAAGAAGGAACAAGGAGCAAAGTGGTTTTTTTTAAATATAATGAATAAAAATCTTCTATTCAATGTGGTGATCTTGTTCTAGTCATGCAAAAGGGTTTTGTTTTGTCCTTAATGAAAGATCTACTACAAGGAATAAGTTCTAAGATCTCATGTATTTCATAGGAAAATTCAGACACAAAAGTTCTTAGTGAGGGAAGGAGACTATGATTTTATGTAGGGATGGGGATAGAAGCTGTGGTTGGTAGACATCTGATCACGTCAGAAGCAGGTTTGAGGTGGGGGTTAGAGGACCGGGCTTCACCCCACAGAGGAGTAGGCCTGTTAGGTGAACTTGTCCCTTTCTGGGCACAAAAGTGCTGACATGCAGTCTATATGGAAGGTGTTAGTTTTGTATACAGGTGAGAAGCATACCTGGTGGGCAGGGTCCCAGAAAATCATCAGCCTAAAAAGTATGGGTCATAGATGTTTTCTGATGTGATAACGCACACATTTATGGGTCACTTATGAATAGCCAGGCACTGTTCCAAGTGCTTTGCATAGATAATCTCATTTAATGCTCACAATGTCCTTACGAAGTAATTACGAAAATTCTCCCTACTTTAGAACTATGGAAACTGAGGCCTAGAGAGATGACATGACTTAATTTGCCAAATGCACAACTAGTAAGTGGTAGAGGTGGGAATTGGTCCCACAACTGTCACTCTTAAATGATATGCTACACACATACACACACACACACACACACACACACACATACACACACACACACAGATTCTGGGGTGCTAAAGTCAGATACCTTACACAGAAATGACATGCACACTCACTTTCTTACTTCCGCGATCCCTGCCTGAGCCAATTTTCTGACCTCTCTTCCTGTTCCATCTCACTCCAACATTCCAGCTGCAAATCTAAACAGCTGTATTCCAGTCTTGACCTTTCCTTCACTGTGTTCCCTGCTGTGAAGGCTCTGGACCGAGAAGTCACATACTAGGATTAATAGGCATTCTATGCCCACTCAATGGCTGCCCCTGGACACCCGTTTCTTTGGTCTTGACAGTGATGGAGCCACGTGGAGAGGAAGCTGAAGAGCTCTGCATCAGGCCTCGGGAGACCCCAGTTCTCCCTCCAACCAACAAGGCAGCCTCCTGGGCACAGGGTTCTTATCTCAAAACTTAAGAAATTGGCATCCGCTCTCTCTGAAACACTAACAAATTGTGTTTCAGTCGTCTCTTTCCAGGAGAGCCAGACTGGTGATTCTTCTTTGGTGGCAAGCCACCATTCTTGCCCAGGCAGCTTGGTGGTCTATCTTGGGAGCAGGAATGGGACACAAGGAGATTTGTTTGAGGAAACTGGCCATCCACACAAGTGTTCATGGTGTCCTTTGGGGCATAAGAAAGCAAGACCCCAACACTGACAGCAAATGCATCTTTGCCAAGTCTTGCAGGGAAGCTTTCTGATTTACAGGATCAAATATATTCCTCAATTCAGAACAACTTCTTCTTCCTCTCTTTTCAGGATATTTGCAGAGGAGAATTTTAGAATCACTCATAGTTGTTCAGTGAAAATAAAAATGGCATGAGACTAAATGAATAATCTTTTTAAGTCAATACTTTTGAGAAAGGTAAATATTTGCAGTTTATCCATTCTGTGCATTATACAGCATTAGGAAAGCACCAAAGAACTAAAATAGCTCCTAGGAGGCAGGCAGGTGCTTAGAGGCACTGAGACAGCTGAGTTAGCACCCAGGGGTCACGTGTAGTTAGGGAAACCACCCCTCACAGAGGTAGGGGAGAGCTCCTTTACTTTGATGCACCATACTGGCCATTGGAATTTGCTGATCTTTCCTTAGAATGTTGGGATTAATGCACTGAATCTAATCCTCTTTCAGACTTTGCTGGGATTACCCAAAGGAAGAGGGAAAATAAATATGGTTAGTGGCTTGGCAGCCAGTGAAGCGGGTGGGGTACCGATATTCTGTCATTCCTGACTTGCTGATTTCTCGCTTTACGAAACCCTTCTTCCCAAGGTAGAAACCCAGCTTCACTCATACGCGCTTGGTATAAGCATGTAACCAAGTCCAGCTATATAATTTGCGGGGCCCAGTAAAAATTGAAAATGTGGCATCCCTTATTCAGAAAGTAAGAAGGAAAGGTGCAGTTAAGGGTACTACAATATGATCCATTTTTCCTTAAAAATATTTTATTACTGGAGCACCTCAGTGGCTCAGTTGTTAAGCATCGGCCTTCGGCTCAGGTCATGATCCCAGAGTCCTGGGATCAAGCCCCACATTGGGCTCCCTGCGCAGCCGGGAAGCCTGCTTCTCCCTCTCCCACTCCCCCTGCTTGTGTTCCCTCTCTTGCTGTCTCTGTATCTCTGTCAAATAAATAAATAAATAAATCTTTAAAAAAATACTTTATTACTCATAAAATGTACTATGGGGTAATAGAGATATGTTAATAGCAACATAAATTTACAAATTGCAAAAAATTGTGTCATAATTTTAAATCAGGTAAGGAACAATACTTTATTAATGTTCTATCTTGACTGATATTATGATTCTTCTAACTTGCTTTTCCAAAAATCCGTTTATTAGGTCCTCAAAATTAATGCTTTTAGCAACATGATTTTTGACCAATATAATCAAAAGTGATGTCAATTGTTCTTATCAAATGTAAAATCACAAATAATTTTTCATAATTTTTGATTTTGAGAAGGGCTTTCCTGATGCCACTGTTACTGGAGTTAAGAATATTTTATAGTCTCTGACAACATTTTTGATGAGTTACTAACAAATTTTAGTACCTCTAGAGTGGATAATTCTTGCAGAATAACTTTTCTAAAAAGATTTAACTCCTCATACAAATCAGTTTTGTGTAGGTCTGAATCTAATTTTAAATGCAAATATATACAATGACATTTTGATGTTTCCTCTGGTACTTCCTATAATTTGTTGAGGCCATACAGGAAGCTGAAAGTGTGGTCTGGATTTGTACATGATTCAAAAGGACTGTTTATGCATTACATCACTGTATCTTCAATGACAAAGAAAAATCAACCTTAAAACGATTTTCCTTGTTGATAATTGGTTCACCTAAAGCTTCATCTGAAAACAGTTTCTTTTCCATCAAATGTGACAATATCAAAATTTGATATTTGCTTTGTGGGTATTTGCTTTGTGATGTTGCACAGTTTTAAAAACTAGAGATTCCAAACTCTTTGAAGAATTCTGATTCCCTAACATGTTTTTTGCAATGTCCGTGTGTATGTGTTTATTTTGTAATAATTCACTAAGCACCAGCAGTTTCCATCCTGGCTTTTGGGCTGGAGAATATAAATTAGATTAGAGTCACTGCACTCATATTTGGATAGAGGTTGCAAGGATGCACAACCTGGCTTCCCCTTCCGGTCCCTGCTTTACCCTCTCCAGAGCCCTTTCTCTCTCCAGGGAGCAGCCACTCCCCGCACAGCTGCCGCTGCTGCCATCACCACCACCAGTCTGGGCCCAGGTCCTGGCCCAGCCACCACTTGGGAACTTCCTGGTGCCCTGGACTGTCACAGCTGAGGACGTTGGCACTGGGCATCCTCACACCTACGGGCCTGAGTGCATGTGGATGCACCACTGCCCAGTGCATCTCCTCTGTCCGTGCACATGCTCTACTGTCCCATCACACTGCACAGGAAAAACACAAGTTTAAAGATCAAATTGTTAAGAATTTCAAGACGGCAATGGTGGTAGACGAGTAAGCCAAGCACAGGCCCATTCTGAGAGAGGATACCTGTTTATCTGCATAGGCTGCATGCCACAAAGCCGCCCTGCAGGTAAACACAGGTCTAGTGATCAGACACACGCATGAGAGTCTGATTCAGAAGTGACTTGTGCAGAGAGATGGGTGTAGCAGGGGGCGGTTCTGTCTTGCTGGCACGGTGGCCAGTGGACGCAGTATGTTTCTGGGGTAGACATAGAACTCACACTGCTGCAAATCACCGCAGCAAGGCCTTGATTAAGCCAGTGAGGCTGAATAGTACCGGGAGTTATTCTTGGAAATGTACCCCAGAGCTCACTTCTCTAAATCCCCTGGGATCCTATGAGCCATCCACTTCTCCAGTAAAATCTCTTTCTGTTTAAACTAGGTCAAGTTTGCGAGTAAGAACCCTGATGATATGGTCATTTTACCCATTTTACAGATTGGAGTATTTGCAAAATGGAGTATTTTCATTTTTCTACAGATGAAGAAACTAGGTTTCGAGAGAACTTGCCTATGTCCATGGAACTAATGAATGATACATACAGAATTCAGACCCAAAGCCTGGACTCAGCCACCATACTGTACCAAATCTTCTTCATACAACATCAGAGAGCTCGAGAAATCATCCTCTACACTGCATCATAACTTCATGCTGAATATCTGCTCATTTTTTCCCTGGATAACATCTTTCCCTAGGGAGAACTACCTCTTCTTGGTGGTATTGTCAACCACATGCCCTAATTACCCAGTAAATGGGAGGTATGTGAACAGCCCGGGCCAGAGTATCCCATCTTTCAAAACACAATGTGGGCCTGGTGGTGGGCTCTTGACCCAGACAAGGTCATTCCGAGTCCACTTTGGAGGGACACGTTCTGGGAAACTGGGTCTCTCTTCCTGAGATTACAATCATCATGTAAGTTAACTGGGACCATTTTTTCTATCCAAATGGAAGCAAGAAGCTAACAGAATAAAGCTGAGTTGAGAGACACTCTGATGATGTTACTCGAGGCACTGGATCTAGCCATTCCTGAAGCTTATAAGTGATCCAATAAATTCTTCTTTTTACCTATGCTAGTTTGAGTTGGTTTTCTGTCCCTAAACATTAAAACGACAACGATAACAACAAAAACACTACAAAGATGCTTCCCACAGCAGAAGGGACAACAGAGTTGTTATACTTTTTGGCCACTGTCTGCTACCTGCCTCTATAACTGCTTGTGGAGACTTCTTCTTTGACCCAAATAGCTCCTCACAAGGGACTACATCTCTCCTGTTATTTATTTTCCACTTTTGTTCACGATGGAGGTCACATTGAGCAGGAATTACTGCTACAACCACTCACTCACTCTACATGTAATTCATGAATCCTTCTTTCTCTTTACCTTCTGTCCCTGGCCGTGCCCAACTCTCAAATAAAAGGCATTTTCTATCCCTGTCAGAGACAGAGAAAGCTATGAAGGAGGAGCTTCTCTTTAAATTCTAGAAACAACGTGAAATACTTTGGATCATGTGGCTTATTATAAATAGTGTGATTAGGTTAACACGAGTGTTTGGGTTTCTTTAGAAATATAAACTAAAAGGTCCTAAAAGGAACCATGGAGATAATCTCTCTCAGTGTCAGTCAAGTGTGGGTGGTCCTCTCTGTTACATTTCATAGGAACCTGGACGATTTCATAGGAACCTGGACACAGCATTGCATAATGCTAAACCAGAAGTACGCCAGTACTCCTGAATCTAATCAAGAGGAAACAACAGACAACCGGGAATTGAGGGTCAGTCTACAAAGGAACTAGCCTGCATCCTTCCAGAATGTCAACGTCATGGAATAAAAAGAAGGGTGAGGAATGGCTCCAGATTAAAAGAGATATGACTGCTACCCACAACATATGATCTGAACCGACTCCTGTACTGGGGAAACAACTATAAATGACATTCTTGGGTCAACTGACGAAAGTGAAGCACAGACTGCAGTTAGGTAGAAGTATTGCAGTGACGTTAAATTTCCTGACTATGATCATTATACTGTGGTTATGAAGAGAATATCTTTGTTCTTCAGAAGTACATACTGGGGTATTAAGGGCGTGGTGTATGCAACCTACTCAGTGGCTCAGGCGAGAATTCTAAGTATATAGACGGAAAGAGAGGGAATGATAAAGCAAATGTGGCCAGTGTTCAAAACCAGCAGATCCAGACAAAAGATCTACTGGAGTCCTTTTGTACTATTCTTACACCTTTTATGTAAGTTTGAAATTATTTAAAAATAAAAAATTTTCTTACAAAAGAGTTAGCCAGTCTTTCCAGTTTCATTCAACCATCGTGATTATGTCGAAGAGAAAGTATCAGTTTGGAACTAATATATCTTTAACATTTTTCTAACACTTGCTGATCTCCCTCTTTAATGACTAGAGAACAGGAGTGCCTGGCTGGCACCATCGGTAGAGCACATTATGCTTGATCTCAGGGTCTTGAGTTCAAGCCCCATGTTGGGCATGGAGCTTACTTACTTCTTTACATACACACATACATACATGCATATATAAATAAAATAGAGAGCAAGCCTCGGGCTCAGTCTTTGGCAAGCAGTAGCTAGTAGCTAGAATTTAATTGCATAATTTTGTTTTCATTGTATTTACTTTTGATTTATGGCAAGTAGGGTAGCTTTCCTTACATGGTAAGATAGAAAATACCTTTAAAATAAATTTATATAATTAAAAATGAGTTCATGTAAAGAAAGACATGAATATAAAAATGCAGGTAGCATTTGGAGGGTAAAGATATGATATTTAATCACAAATTTGCTGATGTTTAGGAAACACTGCTTTATTCTAATGGCCTGGTTTTACTGAAGGGAACCTGCAACTCTGGAAGCTAGGTGGCTCGTCTTAGATCACACAGTCCCTTGTGATGACAATGAGGCAGGAACACAGACTTGAGAGCTCTCCTGGCTATCGCCCATTCTACCACAGCCCATTGCTATGTGACTAGAGACACAAGAGTGCCAACCCTACAATAAGAAACACACCTCAAGACACAACACACATCATCGTTATCACCACAGATATGTTAGCTACACATACACACACCACCCACACAAAACTAGGTCGCCATTTTGCAAATTAGGCACTCATAGCAAATGTAACCCTCACTATTGGCTTAGACCATTGACATTGAAACAGTCTTGTTTCTTCTTTTCTAATTTCCCAAGTGATCAATGAAGCAGAGTGAGTTGTTCCTATAGAGTTTATAGACAACTTCAAAACACTCTTTAAAAAAAAAAAAAAACCTGTACAGGTATGATCCTGGAATCCTGGAAGCTTGAAAGAACAGCTAGTTCAATCTTATAAATAATTTTAGGAATAGTTGAGGGAAGCAAAGCTGGGCATTCACATGTCCTGAGGTGGTGACTTTATATCCCAGCTCTCACACTTAAAATTCCTGTAGTCGATAGTTAAACTATTTCCTTTTTCTCTAATGTTCTTGTTCTCACTCAACATTGTTTTCCATAGGTCTGTAGGTGAATTTTATTTGTCCTTCCACAAAAAATTTGAGCTACCGTAGTGAGTGCTAATGTGTATGTTTGATCTAGTCCTTCTGCTACCGTCAGGGAATTCTGATCTCACTAGAAGAGAAGTCCCTCTGCTTACAAGGGTGCCAGAGGAGGGCATTTGACAGCTTCCTTAGAATCATTCCAAGCTTTATTGCTCTGACTGGCAGGACAGCCTTCCTCCCACTAACGGAATCCATCTGAGCACGAGTGTGTCTGCATCTCCTCGTTAACTCTGTTGTGGAGAGTAAATGACCTCAGTCTTTGCAATATAATCTTTGTGTGTTTGAAGATGATTACCAATCCTCCCTTTGACTATCTCTCCCCGATGTGAACTTACCCAGTTTTTCCATTTTCATGCATAAAATAATTTTCCCATCCACTCATCATCATGGCTCACCTCTGTGCTTTCCTGTTGTTTTTTCCTATCACTCTGAAGTTGTGGAGTCCAGAACAGAGCACAGTATTTTGAGGGTGTGTTCAGTCAGTGCAAAAAAGCCCAACATTCCTGCTTCCTTGGGAGGCCCAAACCTCCAGGGTATGCCAGGAACCCTTGGACTCTCCAGACCCCAACAAATCTATTCTGGGACCCTTGGAGTCCTAAAAGTACCTTCGGTTTTTCAAGTTCCATCCACACAATATTTTAGGTGAAAGGTGGTATGGGAGGAAAGTTAGACCTACTCTATAACTTCATACATGGAAAGTTCTGTTTATTACTAGGATCCTGGTCTAAAGGACAACTGAAAGGTTGGCCAGGTCCGAAAGCCCCTCTAGAGAACCAAACTCACTGTTAGGGGAAATCAGGCATACAGGTCAATCTGGGGCTTGTCAAATTCCTACCAAAGTAACCTACTTATCTAAGGCTGCTATGTGGAATGATTTTAGGCACACTAGGAAATCACCGAGAGATGTCTCTCTCCCCAATACCATGGGAAGAATTCTACACTGTGCCTGAAAATTTCAATTTACCTAACGCATTTGAGTTTCATTTAGCAGTTCTGTGTAATACTCTTGCCCTGCCCATCTTGCAGTAATGTGAGAATACTATCACATATGAAATCAATCACTCTGAAAACCATAAAAACAGAAAGACGACAGAGGGAACTGGAGGTAGAGGATTTTAAGAGCAAGTTTTCACAAAGTCCTATTTGAGGCAGTCTCAGAAATGTCCTAGCACCTAACTGTCATGAGGCCAGTTCAGCACCTCAATAACCCACCTGGCAGATTTAGAATCTGGCCCTAAGTTCTGAGACACCCCCCCAACCACCACCACGGGTTGAAGGGGATGGTGGTTGTCAGATGGCTGTATATTTGGACAGTTTACCCAAATAACAAGAAAAGTACTATCTAAACAGTTTTATGCTGATGGTTGGAGGCCAGTGAGTCTAGACTTCCACTCTGTATGGGGAAACTGAGGTTCAGACAGGGTGATTGGTCCATGGTCAGGCAACAAGTAATGGCAAAACCAGGACTAAAATTGACCTCTCTTTCCTCGGCCATTTTGGCCTTCTCTGAAAATACTATAGCATCAAACCACTAAATAGAATGGGAGAAATTCCTTCATCTCTTTATCTGGACATTTGTAATAAATGAGGGCATGTCAAGTGCCATTTTCTGGTTCAGCTCAGATGGCAAATGGAGGGTGGGTAAGGGGGAGGCAGGGTTGAACAGTGAGTGTGTGTACATTTCAGCTTCTTTCTTTGCATTTTGATTATATTTAACAATGTGTTACCTCTTCACAGAGTAGTTTATATCATTGCAGGATGCCAAGAATGACATCAACATCTGTTAAAACCTAATGTTTCACATTCTCAACTGTAAACATTAACATTGCTTCGTTTTCAGATATAAACTCAAAGTCATTCTGAAGTTGCATGGTTTCTTTCCAAGAAAGTTGGTGTTACTGTAATGAAATTTACCTAATTAATCTCCTTAAGGAGGAAAGGAATTCAATGATGATGGTTAATAAAGATCTCAACGTTCTTCTTACGATCATCAGAGCAAGGCAAGCTGTGGATTCATTTTGGGAGAGACCATAACTTTCCAAATAAATCTTAGTAAAGCTTTGCAGACAGGGCACTTGAGCTATTTCCCCACTTGGCTGGCTTGCTTTCAGCCTTAACTAGTCCTGTGTAAACTTCTCTAGAACCTCTGGGTGTATTTATATCCCAATGTCCAGGGTCACTGTTCTTGAAGCCAGAACTCATATAAAAGGTAAATTTGAATGAGTCATTGATGGAAACTCTTGGTCTGCCATATTTCAAAGCCCTTCCTGGGCATTACCTGCTTGCTGTGTGCATGGGCCCACCCCTTGATACCTGCATAACATTTTGGTTGCACCAAGCAAGTGAGTATGAAGAAAAGCAGCAGTCACCCTCTGCCAGGGCCTCATCTGAGGAGCTGTCTACATATATGTCACCCATAATTTCACCATTCAAAGGAGGATAGAATGTCACAGCTGGGTATAGGAAACCATACTGGGGAGTAAGGAGAACATTCCCGAGTCTCCTGGTCCTGACTTCAAGAGGGCTGGAGAAATGGCACCCACAAGAAGGAGTCTTCTGAGAGATAGCTTTCTGTGAAGATGCTGAAGGAGTAGTTGGGCCTATTAACCCTGGAACTTGGGGGGGGGCGGTCCAACAGGTATAAAGGGAATCACTGGGTGGGAACCTTGGGAGGTTGGGTCAAAGTATGGGCATGAGTGTAGAGAAGAACATTGAGGGTAATAGAGAAGGCCTAGGAATATGCCGGAATTAAGTTTTCCAAGTTCGGGCAGCTGGTCATCAGGAGACAAATAGCCAAGGGTAACTTCATCCTCAGTCCCCAAACACAGAGCTGGATCTGTTTAAGTCCTTACTGATTCAGGACATGACTCTACAGGGAAGTGAGATGGGGTTGGGTTTGCACGTGGCAAGTGGGACAAAAAAATGTCAAGATAGGTAACCTTTTAGGCCTGACACCATCTCAATAAAGAAGGTCATAAGGAGTCCCAGGAAGCCAGTGACCTGAGTCGAATTTTTGAGAACAGACTCTCCCCACTATTTCCCACCCCATCCATGGAAGAGTACTGTTTAGGCCTTGATGTGGTAACAGAGTGTTCTGTGCTCTGCAGCTTCCACTGCCCTTGAAAGAGGTCTGAAATCTGAGACTGGGCTCTGGCTTTATTGAAATTACTGGCTTTATCATTTGTGTCCCACACTGGGTTATAAACTCCATGGGGGCAAGGAACAGATCTAATTCTATAGATCAATTTCTAGTACAAGGCTGACACTCAATAAATATTTGACAAAAGAATGAATAACTCTATCCCATGGTATTACTATGCTCAAGTATTCACTTCCTCCTTTCCTACAACACATCCCTTTGGGCTTAGCCATGTGACCTGCTTTTGCCAATGGAGTACAAGTGGGCGTGACACAAGCCACTTTTGAACAGCCGATGGAAGTGGGATTGCATGGCTTGGCTCAGCCTTGTGCTTCTGCACTCTGCCACAAGGCTGCATGTTGCAGGTGAGGACTGCTTTTGTGGCCTGAGCCCCAGAAGAAAATGTGAGATGCTAACCCAGAGTCAGCCCACATCCTTGAAAAGAGCCAAGGTCAATCCACCGCTCTCGTGTTGCATTATGGAGAAATGAATGTTTGCTGGTATAAGCCACATGGATTTGGGAGTTGTCTATTACCATGGCAAAAGCCCTGAGATTGGAGGAATAAGGTATATCATTTACTTTCACCTAAGTGCTGGCACAGCTGCCTTCGATTTCTCTTTTTTGCCAAAGCTGAGAGCAGATGGCAAACCCATTTGCCTTGCCCCCGTACCATCTAGCAAGTGACCTTTCTGCTTCCGCTTTTCCAAAAGAACACACAGGCTTTCCTCCCCCCTCGAGAAACCTAATGGTTAACCATGAAGGCTACTTTGTAAAAGAAAGTTTACATATCATATTTTAAACATTTACACGGTTTTAAAATAAATACAAGTCTGAAGCCAGCTCCAACCCTCTCCCTTTCTTTACCTGCCATGGAAGCCTGTTCTTCCAGTCCTTCAAAAAGCCAGAGTGCTACTCAGGCTCTGATGGGGAATGCTGTCTAGAATCTGCAGATGATCTGGGTGAAATCTCCAGGGCTTCTCCTTCTGCACCCATCTTAGATTTATTTTGGGAAGAACTTTGAGTATAAAATGTGCATGGGACTTTGGGCACAAGAAAAAGCAGACTGAGGGAAATCCTGGAGACACTGTATTCCTTGCTTAGTTCTGTTATTACCCCCTGAAGCTCTCTCTATGGTATTTAAACTTTTGAAGAAAGATGAAAAACTGCAGAGAGTTCTATGAGATACTGGTCATCAAGAGACAAATAGCCAACGGTATTTGTAAACATCTGCAAACAACTTAATGGTTCATCTTTTTATCAGAGTCTGGAATGACATCTACCCTCCACCAATACGCTGAGAATTCCAAATTCTGCATTTTCGACCTCAGCTTTGCTCACAAAGTGCAGGTTCCTGGTAGCCACTTGATGGTACGTAACACTTCAGATGCCATATGTTTGAAATCAAAAGTTGGACAAGCCCCTGAGCATGGGCTCCTGTCCCTTCATTTCCTGTATTGATGAATTGCCCTCTGTTCACCCCATCATCCAATCCAGAGACTGGGAATCTTATTGGGTGCTTTCCTCTCCCTCAGCCCCTGCACTCATCTGATCATCAAGTCCAGCAGTGCAACTTCAAATCCTTTTCAGGAGAAAGTTCTCTATAAATTATTCATACCTACATATATAAATAAAGGTCTTACTTACAGTGTCTCTGAAATGTCCCTAAAACTCCCTCCCTCCCACCCCTCAGCGTGCCCCACCCTAATTGTCTCAGCTCATCCCTACTGTTGCCAAAACCTCCTAACCGGGCTCTGCATCCAGTTTAGCTACTGTCCCCCTGACCCACCCACCCACCCACAGTCCGTCCTTCGGACCAGAGTCCACTTCCTAAAACACAAGCCTAATGGTATCATTCCCTTCCTGGAAAGCTCACTGTGACTTTCCATGGGCTACAGAATAAAGTTCCAACTTGACTGACTCAGGAAGAATGTGGTGACTGGCTTCTGGGAATTTTCCATGTTCATCTCCCACAGTGTCCAAACTTTTTCCCTGGGAACACCGTGTTTACCTACGGGACCCCTGCTTGTCCATCACGATTCAGCCCAGGGTTCCTGTCCCCAGCCCCCGAAGAGCTAGGCAACCCTGTCCCCCGACAAGTGTCCAAAGCTCTTCTACAACACCAACAGCATTGCTGTCCGTGGAGTGTTCACGTGTTTGTCTCCTCTCTCAAAGGGTGACTGATGTGAAAGTGGCTAACCTGCCCAAGGTCTCTCTCTAACCTCAGGACCAGGCGCATTGCATGTGCTCTGTAACGTCATTGAATAAATGGAAGAATAAATTCTCTAGCCATGGCCTTAGTATCCTTAAATGGATAAATGACTTGGCATATTCATTTCCCTATCTGTAAATAAAAATGATAATGAGAATCAGCAGCCTGATATATTCTTCTAAATAGAAGGACAAAAAATTATGGTATCCCAGCATTATTTCTGTAAGGATGATGACATTTGCTGTCAAACTAGAACATGAAAACGTGGATACACTGACGTCTAGCATGATGTCTCCCACGCAGTAATGTTAAAGGGGGGATATTAAGGAGGAAGATGTTTAAAATCTAAGGTTTTTTCTTTGTATTGAGGAAGCATAAAAAGCTTATTTTGCAGAGTTCCCCAGACTTTTCTTTTGTGGATTGCATAGTCACTAAGAACATGAACTTTGGAGCCCAAACTCTCAAGGTTTCAGTCTCAGCTCCAGCACTTAATAGCTCTGGGACTGCAAGCTTTCCTTCCCGTGCCTCAGTTTCCCTGTCTTCAAAGTCCGTATGTTAATAGCACCTATCTCATAAATTATTATAAGGATTAAATGAATGAATGCATATAAAGCACTCAGGACAATATGGCATAATGTAAGAGCTAAGTAAGTCACATATTTTCCCCAAAATGGCAGAATGCATTTTCTAAGTATCAGAGATGATTGGATGCACATGAAGAGACATGTCTCCTACATAATCAAGCATTTTTGTACTTCTATGTTTCCTCGTCATTAGTTATTGCCCAGGGTTTTACAAAACCCACACAATTTTCATGATGTGTACATGAAAATTTAGAGAAATAGACCCAAGATATAGAACTTCAGGGAGTTTATCCCCAGCTCCCTGCCTTTACTATCCTTCAGCTTTCATTCAGGGAAGATCAAGCCAGGAACAGTGAGGGCAGGAGAACCAGAGCGCTCCATGATGTGTGAGCCCAGTGTCACTGTGCCATCTAGTGGACATAGAGCTCAGCCGCCCTTTGAAGCCCTCTCAGAGGAGCTGGATCCCAGTGAGGGGTGTAGCCATAACTGTTCTGGTCCATCTGGCCAGCTCCTGGGTGATCTCATCACACAACCCCTTGATGTGCATCATCAGCACTAAGCATCTGGGACGCCGGGAATCTATAAGCTGACAGCCCTACCGATGAATTCAGCTTGTCCATCAGCCATAACAGCCATCTTTGCAAAAAGCAGGCGAGAAGAAAGGGATGAAAATGGACACAACAGTATTTATAAAAGTGAGTAAAAAGCTAGCCAATGTTCACCTATGTTTTAATAAGGATCTACCAAACAAACCAGCCAGCAAAATGTGCCAACGCTTAGTAACTTTTTGACCTCCGTTTCTGGCTTCAGTGCATATTGGCACAAGGAAATCTGGGGCTGACAAGGGCTGAACCGACTGAGGGCTGAATCCCACTTTATTGAAATGTTTTTAGGGGAGGCCAACTGCTCTTTGTAGGTGATTAAAAGCTTATCCCCAGAAGGCAAGTAAACACTCCCCCGCCAATAACTCAGCTCTGGCATGCAGAGCAAGGGGTATTGAACACCATAACGGGGAGAGAGTATCCACATAAAAACCCAATCAAAGGCAAGGTTTGCCTTTGAGGGGTGCTTGGGGGCCAATAATCCACCTCGTCTTTATTTTCCATTCAAAGTTCTTGGCCACAGTGACGGGGCGGACCAATATTAAACTTGAAAGACAATGGGTTTGGAATCAACAACTAACTGAAATCACTTGCTTGGGCACATTCGGCACATTCCGGCAACAGAAATATTAACCAGTAAGTTGGCAATGGGTGAGTTTAGCTGCATCTTGCCCAGAATGCAAGTTCTTTGGGTAATGCATTTGTTTCATGGTCCTTCAAAAATTTTATACCATTGTTAGAAGAAAGTCTCTGGGACACTATTTGTCCCAGAACACTTCATTCTGATGAAAAGAAAAAGTCCAAATCAAGAAGATTAAAGTAGGGGGCGCCTGGGTGGCTCAGTTGGTTAAGCGACTGTCTTCGGCTCAGGTCATGATCCTGGAGTCCCGGGATCGAGTCCCACATCGGGCTCCCTGCTCAGCGGGGAGTCTGCTTCTCCCTCTGACCCTCTTCCCTCTCGTGCTCTCTATCTCTCATTCTCTCTCTCTCTCTCTCAAATAAATAAATAAATAATCTTTTTTAAAAAAGATTTAAGTAGGAAAGATTTTTAAATATTTTAAAATAAAGTTTTTGTTGTTTGTTTTTTTTTTTAAAGGGAGCTTGGAGTGGGAGTTATAGTGGTGGGAGAAAGTCTAGACACGTAGGTAGATTCTAATTACATTCTCTTTTGGCTAGTTCCAAATTTATAGAATCAAAGCACTATCCCTTTTAAATTTATTTTATTTTATTTTAAAGTTTTTTAAATTTATTTAAGTAATCTCTACACCCACATGGGACTCAAAGTCACGACCCCGAGTTCAAGCGAGGCATATTCTTCTGACTGAGTCAGCCAGGTGCCCCAAAGTATTGTTCTTTTTAAAGATCGATTAGAGAAAATAAACTGAGTCAAAGCACCATTTTGTAAAAATGCTAAAGAAGCATAGAAAGGCTACTAAACAGTCCTGTAAACTGCAAAGGTTTACAGGAGGGAGGACGTCTTGCCCCATCTCTTTGATGACTAGCCATCCTGAGCCAGGAAGCCCTGTTTAGGTCCTCTGATGGCCGTATGTGGATGCAGGTCCTTGAGAGTCTAGAGCTAAGAAAGCAGAACTTCAGGCCACATACCCTCCAACCCCTAATCCTTCAGCCCACCCAACAAAAAATGCAGGCCCCAGAGAAATCAGGGTTACTCAGCTAGTGAGTGGCAGAGCTGCGATTCAAGAGTCTAAAGTTCATGTAAATAACCATTTCATTGCTCCTGCAACAGGAACCCATCTTGGAGGGGATTCATTCACTCATATATTTTTCATTCATTCAAAAAATTTTGAGCTTCTTCAAAATGTAAAGATATCACAGTGAATAAAATATCACCCCTGCTCCCAGTGAATGTATCATCCAATAGAGAAATAAACAAATCAACAGTTACAAAGCAGTGTGGTGAGCTCTCTAGGTGGGTCATATGCTCTGAGTACAGGACAGAGGTCATCCAAATCAGCTGTCTAGGGTAGGGGAAGTCTTCATTAAGACACTTGACTCTGAATCCCAAAGGGTGACTAGGAGTCAATCAGAAGAGAGAGGGAACGGTGTTCTAGAAAGGCCTCCAGACATGGGAGAATATGATAAATGCAGAAGACTGAAAAGTCTGGACATGGTTAGAGCATAGGGTGTCTGTGTGCACATTGCGTGTGTGTGTGTGTGTGTGTAGGTGTCCACTGTGTGGGGAAGGAAGTAATGTGGAATGGAAGAGGAGATGAGATATTTGCAGCCAGATCATAAGGGTCTTGAATGCCATGCTAAGTAAGGAGTTAAGATTTCAGCCTGAAGGTAATGGGAAGTCACTGAAAGATTTTATCTTGATGTAATTTAATATCTATTTACAGACAACTTTCGCCGTAATGTGGAGCTTGAATTGAAAGGGGAAGGTGTAAAATTCATAGTGATTTCAAAAAAGTCCTGTTTCTCCAGTTAAAATAGTTTTCATAAATATTGACTATCATTAGACATCCTTTACAGGAAGAAGAAGAAATAAGGTATACTGAGCCAGCAAACCCTCCTGAGACCCACATATCCTCAGGGGGTGCCAAAGGGTTTTCCCTGTAGGTGCCTTAGACCTGGGACCCCTCCACCCTGGCCACAGCTTTATTGGACCAGAGCGGGGGAGACACCTGATCTAAGGCAGGCTATCCAGGACCTAAGGTGTCGCCTGTGGTGTGGTTTGGGGCGAAACTGCCTGTCAGGTATGATAATGATATAGTGTGTTCATCAAATCCTATTCTGAGGGGTTTGAACAGGAGACATGGAAAGAGGGTTGAGCAGTGGCTAAAGGAACAAATTTATCAAAATAAACACCGAGACTATCTGATCATGATTACAGGGCTCTCCTGCTACTGAGGGGGCCCCAGAATAACCTAGCCACTAGACCTTTCCATTCCCAAACCACTTCCAGTCTGGGTGAGCCCCAGCTCTCTAAGGCGGGGCTCTATGGTGGAGATTCCTTTGTCTTTGTTTCTATGGTATTCTGACAACAGTGCCCTGTGAAGCCAAGCGAGTGTGCCTCCACTCCTGGTAACCACAGAAGGGCATTGAGCACACATTGGTATCAAGGAAGACAGACCCAGGTTGAGATTTGTCTATGCAAAGTCAGACTCATGAGCAGTTTAGTGACTGCTATTTAATCTCCCATTGTGCGGTTTCCTGGTCCTGTCTCGAGGAAGACAGCACAGCGTCCACAAGTCTAGGGAAGGTGTCACAGAAGCACCTTGAGAAGGGTCAAGAAAACACGGAGCCAGTACAAGGGACTAGAAGTCAACCTGTAGGTGTCAAAACAGCAGGCCCCACTCTTGCGGCCCCTCTGCAGCTGCGGAGAGCCAAGCACAAAGGCGGTGGCCCGAAAGGTCTCTGGACTCGCACACCGGGAGCTCTTGGAGCATGGGACCCCAAGGCACCACCAGGCTGTGAGATCCTGCCTGAGTACCAGCCAGCCCTTTCTTCCACTGACATTGCTGTCTGCTGACTCTGCAGGCGGCAGTGATCAGCGCCGGCTAAACAAGAGACTTTTCTGGTATCCGAGAATAATGCCGTCTACATCGCCTCCTCCCGTCTTCAATAAATATTAAGTTCCTGCTACACCTCATGGGATTATTTTGAACCATTAAAAAGAGAACTGCCCCCCCCCAAAGTATGAAGGTCTTCGAAAGGACAGATATGACTAATGATCCCAAAACACAGCCGAGGACACTTTCTTCTTTAATGAAGTTATTTACTCTCATTCTTTTGGTTCTTGAAGGAAAGATAATCGCAGATTGTTTTCCTAGCCTTTCCTTCTTTTTGCCCCTTTGGATAGCAGACGCCTGTTCTGAATTACCCAAATATGCCTAGAACTCAGAAGCATGCTTCTGATTATGCCCTTTTACACATTTAATGTGGAAAAACCTCACTAACAAGAAAATAGGACGACGCAGAGATCACGAGCTTCCTTCCCCCAGCGAGCGGGCGCGGGGTGCGCCGCTGTCACTCCCAGCTCTGCCGCCCAGCTGTTGGGCAGCTGCCTGGGGGTGCCCAACCCTCCGGGGGTAGTTCTTCCCACGCTGGCAGAGCCCCTTCGCCCCCCCCCCCCCCCCGAAAGGCAAGCCCTGGGTTTGCTGACATTTACTCTACAAAGGGAGGAAACATAAGTAAATCAAATGAGCAGAAGTGACTCAGCCAGCTCCAACAGCTATTTTATGACCGGGACCGCACAAACCTGAAGACATGCAAGATGAAGCACTTTGAAGGCCACGTGGCCCCTTGGAGGGGCAGGGCTCGGACGGCTGATGCAGCATCCCGCCCTGTGGTCGCCTCCTCTTCACCCTGTGGGTGAAGGAAGGAGTCCCGCCCTAAGGCTCGGCGGGGGGGCGGGGGGGGGATGGCCACGCGCTCGCCCGCGACCCTGGACAGCTGAGATCGGCCCCAGCTTGTTCGTCAAGTGTTCTCCTCCGCGCAGGGGCGGACGACTCCACCTGCCAAACGGAGCCTTGCGGGGGCTGCCCTCAGGCGCGGTGAACCAGCGTGGGGTGGGTGCGTGGGCCCGTGGAGGCGGGCTTTGTACTATCAAGACGGTGGGCTGTCCCCCGGTTCCCAAGGGAGGATGCCATTGGCTTGTTTGCGTAATTCCGTGGGAACCAAAGCCTGATAGTCAAGGCTAAGCGGCACTGCGCCTCGCGCGGGCGACAGTGACGCACAGGGTTGTTGGGCTAAGGCAGCTTAGCCACAGGAGCAGAATGGGGAGGGGGACTTGTGGTTAGGCCATTCAAGGCCCTTCTGGTTTCAGATGTCAAGACAGCACATAGTACTGGGCTGACTTTCAGGCCCATAGCACACACCCTTCACCACATCTTCCTTTCTGGGTTCAGGATATGGATTTCTCTGAAATCTCTTTCTATATCCTGTTGCTTGGGCGATGTCATTATTCACTGGGTATACCAGTCACTTTTGTATGAAAATTGTTTCCTACCTAAATGGCAGGATTCCAAGCCCTCGGGGCAGGAGTATTTTCTAGGGGAAATTGAGACAGATGGTATACCCAGAGACAAAAAGAAAACACCTTTAGGGCAGAATTCCACAAGGGGGCTGCATGCAGGGTTTTGCCAACTTGAAGCAACAGAATCTTTACTCTAATGTCAGGTAAGGCCCTTGCGATTCAGAGCTAAATATAGCTTTATGTGGAGGAATTGTGGGAACTTCATTAAGATGCAACATGTTTGTTGAGAATGACTTAGTCCTGCTCTATAATTAGCTCTCATTTAATTTATCGTGCTTTGTTAATTCCAATGAATTACACAGACACACACAGGGAACCAAAGGCACACGCTGCGCTATCAATGGCAAGATTTCTGTGGGGTGGAATTAGGGGATTTCTTCTTTCTTTTACTTGTATTTGGAAATGATTATAGATTTGGAGGAAGTTGTAAAAATGGCACAGAGATGTCCCATGTACCCTTCACTAGGTTTCCCTCAATGGTACCCTTCTCTCTGCTTACCTTTCTTTTCTTCCCTTCTCTTTGTCGCCCCCTCCCTCCCTGCCTTCCTGCCTTCCTTCCTCCTTTCTCTCCTTTACAAACACCATATCACCTGCATAACAAGGGAAAGAAATGATTAAGAGCAATGTCAACAACGTTAATCACCCCCACATGGCTGTTAGCTTCCCCCACTAAACTCTGCACCGGGGCAGGGAGCGGCATGGTTGGGCTGGGCTCTCACAGCTTCCCTCCACCCTCGGGCCGGGGGTCTGCCACAGGCTCCGCTTGCATTTGATCCGTCCCCTAAGTGCTGAGTTGAAGGTCATCTCGCCCTTCCATGTGTCCTGCGCTTCTCCAGCTGCCTGCCCTGCTTGCTAGGCATGGTATCATGCTCTAGCTGCTGCATTTCTCAGTCCTGTGTGTCTAGGTCTCCACCCCCATGGTAGCCAGGGCTCTGTCACCAGGGCAGAGCAGAGCAGGGCAGGAAGGCTCTCAACCCCTTTCAGTGGGATCATTCACTTACAACCTAGATACTTTCTGTGCAACTTATTAAACAGACACCTCCTCTTGGTCTCCAAGGCTCAGGGGGAGCTCTGTGACATGCCAGCAGGATCACTGCCTGCCCCTGACTGCGGGAGTGATGAGAGTGACAGCAAATGACAATTCTCGTTTTCTTCTCTCCATCGATACTGTGGATAGTATCACCAGTCCCTCCTGGTGTGAAATTCAG
The DNA here is from genome assembly GCF_009762305.2 of Zalophus californianus. NCBI lineage: Eukaryota > Metazoa > Chordata > Mammalia > Carnivora > Otariidae > Zalophus > Zalophus californianus. Next base: position 132,015,669 of record NC_045598.1, read on the forward strand.
GATGTTCTTGTTACTGTTCGGTCTTAACATTTTTCTATTCTTTCTGACTTTGATAGTTCTCAGGTTTTGGAATAACTTCTTAGGGAATTGTCCAAGAATCCTCTTTTCTAGCACTCACTCAGAACAAGACAGATTACACCCTCTGGGACATCAGAGCAGCTGGTGGTCTTGGAGGATGATGCTTCAGCCCTTGCCATGTAACAACAATGCCATGTTGGCACCGACACTGGCACCAGGCCGTACCACTGCAAAATGAGCCAGAATTTTAGTCTATGAGACACTGCAGGCCAAAGCCTTAAGAGGCTGAGCTCTTCCTTCCCCGCCCCTGCCAGGGCTCCTCTCACACCCACTAAAACTTGATTTGCAAAAAAGGAATTGAGAAAAAGAAAGGGGTTCTCAATTTTATTGTAAAGTGCTACAAAGTGGCTAAGTATGTCATGTGATTGACCCGCTAAGATTTTACAAAACCAAGAGGCTTGCTCTGGAAGGCATCCCGCACAATATCCCGCACCTGGTCAGAGAGAGCCTGGCTTATTGGCTAGGTTTCATCTTTCCAAGAGGATGAAAATCGCAGCCTCAGGATCAGACAGCTGGGTGACCTTGTGGACAGCACTCAAATCTCCAATCCCTCAGCCTTAAAAAGAAGCTGATAAGAATGCCCAGTGAAAGAGATTTGTACAAATCAAGGGAGATAAGCATATACTGGGCTTGATACATGGTGCCAGCACATAGCAGGCCCGTGAAAATGTTAGCTGTCACCGTCTTAATAAACACATGCTGATAACACTGATGAGAGCAAAATCATAGAAAAAACTTCTCTGCCTCTCAGCAGTCACTCTCCTCGGCCCCTCTAGGGTTGGCCAGGAGAGAGGTATTTTAGCTGGGGGCCGGAGGCAGAACTGAGCCAGGGCAGAAGCAAAGTACCACAGGGCATTCTAGCCAGCTTTCTAGGCTGCACGTGATAAACTCGCTGGATAAAAGGCAAACGTGAGTTGTACCTGTCTTTTCATTATCGATGATGCATCCTGAGAGATTGCAGGGAAAGCAAACTTTACACACAACCATATTTTAAACTCACAAGGGCATTTTCCATTTTTTAAGAAACTCTTTCCAATTAGTCTTTTTATAATATAAATTATGAATAAGTTTATTAAATGCAAGTGATTGTTCCATTTCTTTAAAAGAGGACGTCCTGAAAGATTTTTTAAATTGCCACTACACTGATAGCATTTTTATAGATGTAACTGAGTGGCGAAAGGATCATCTTAACATCTGGACCCAGTATTCCTAGGGAGGAAACATTTTGCTCAGGAAAACACAGTGGTAAGCCACTTTGGGACACAAAATTAGACTCAGAAGATTCAACCAAAAAATTTCACAGGATTAAAAATAAGCAGGCATAAGGGGCTCCTGGGTGGCTCAGTCAGTTAAGCGTCCAACTCTTGATTTCAGCTCAGGTCATGCTCTCAGGGTCGTGAGATCGAGCCCCATGTTGGGCTCCGTGCTGGGTGTGGAGCCTGCTTAAGATTCTCTCTCTCCCTCTCTCTGCCTTTGCTGCCACTCCTGTGTGTGCTCTCTCTCTCTCAAAAAATAAGTAAATAAATAAATAGTAAACAGGTATTTTGGAGGTAGGAGAAGAGCAGGGACTCTGGGGTTGTTGAACAACTCAGTGTAGTAGGAATAGTAGGGGTGATGGTTAATTTTATGAGTCAACTTGCCTGGGCAATTGGATTCCCAGATAGGTGGTCAAACATTATTCTGGATGTTTCCGTGATGGTGTTTTGATAGATTAACATTAAAGTCAATGGGCTTTGAGTAAAGTAGTTGCCCACCATAATGTGGGTGGCTCTCTTTTATCAGTTGAAGATCTGAATAGAACAAAAGACTGACAGCCCCTCCCCCACCCCAGCCAGAGAGAATTCCACCCGGTGGAAGCCAGGTGGCCTTTGGACTTGAACTGCAACCTTAGTTCCTTCCTGAATCTCCAGTCTGATGGCCTTCAGGCTTAAACTGCAGATTTTGGACTTGCCAACCTCTGTAATCATATGAACCAATTCCTTAAAATAAATTTATCTCGATAGATAGATCAATTGATCCTACTAGTTTTGTTTCTCTGAAGAACTCTGACTAATACAACCAGATGTATAATATTAAATGTGAAGGTGTGCTGCTTGAAGTCTATCTCCACTCCTTTTCTCAAACACATTCAGTCTGCAACCCACCAATCCACCCGCATGCCTTGTTCAAGTGGTTTTGTGTTTATTTGTGTGTATGTGCACGTTTGTGTGAATGTGTGTGACCCAAAGGAATGAGCTAAGTTCTGTCTGGGTCATCATAGCACAGAACAAAAATAACACCTGATAGATGACAAGACGACCCTCAACCTGAACCAGTTCAGGAAAAGCAAGAATGTGAAGCCAGAAGACTCCATGAGAAAGAGCCTTTCTTTTGTCTCCCCAGGAATTTGCATACCTTCAGGGAGAGCAATAGGTCCACAATGTTCAGCCAAATTCAAGGAGCTCTTAAAAGATGGCGCAAGAAAATTGCCCCTCCCTCCACCTCCACCCCTGCCCCCCACCAATCTGGACATCTGTGTTCCATAAAAACCAAAACATTTTTTGCTTTTAAATTCAGACTACCTTCATGTTAATCATCTTCAGCTAACATGCTAAGAAGCAAAGCTAGGTGATAAAATGTAGCTAGTGACCACAGCTTGCTTCTAATTATTCATACTCCTCTCTGAGATTAAGGGGGAAACACACCAGATAAATCAAACAAGTGAAATAAAACACAAAGAAAGGCAATGTGCAAAAAAGAATGAGTAAAGCATCTTGATTCTGTAAAAGAGGAAAGTGAAAAACGCCTCCCACTATGGTCCTGAGCACTCCACGTCAGTGGCCCCCTGGCCCAGGCAGGGGTGGAAGGAGAGGAAGAGCCATCTTGGATATTGCTGGTATGGGGCCCACCCACCGCCAGGCTAGCATGGGGGCCCATTCCCTGGGGTTAGCAGAGAGGACCAAGGTCCTTAAGACGGCATGAGACGACAGAGATGCCCAAACTAACTAAAAGTAATTATCTGAAAAAAATGACATTGTAGGTGTCAAGGGGAAGGATACAGATCAGGATGAACTTCAAATGTATGTATCTTAAGGGAGGAAGAAACAAACAGTCACCTAGGGGCTGAGCAGTGCTCTCTAGTCTAACAGAATTCATTTCTAAAGTGTGTTTTGACAGGTGCTTGGCTCAGTTTGCAGTATGCCAGGTGCCTGCCGCAACAGTGGCCTTTTCTAGTTGCTAGGAAACCAAAGTAGAAATGATGGTGTTTGGTGCTCTCAGACAAAAACTCGCCCTCCTCCTTACAGCTCGTCACATCATTCTCTCCATCCGGAAGTTTGAGAGGGGCAGAACACCGTTCTTAACTGCCTGAAGTTAAATCCAACCTCACGCTAATATTTTTTTCTCTCTCTCTAAACCTTGTTACACAGAGAAGTCTGTATGTGACTCAGAGGCCAAATGAAAGAAATGGGAGATTTATGACTTATTTTTAAAATCCAAAACAGCACATTCGCAGGGTTAAGTAGAAAGGTCACAACCAATAAAATCATCTAATCAGTCTCATTAGTATGGTCCTTTAGCCACATTTCTCTTACTCAATAGAGCATGTCTCCCCTGAAGAACCGGATTTCACAATAACACATGCAAAGACCCGAGGAGGATTCTCTGTGATGCAGCCAGGACCCATCAAGCCCAGGGAGCTTCTGCCTCAGAGGGAGAAGAAGGAGAGGCAAATGTTTAAAAAGGAACTTCAAGCCTCTGACATGTGCACCTACCCACCAAGCTTAATGAAGTTTCAACAAGGGGTGCCTGAGTGGCTCAGATGGTTAAGCGTCTGCCTTTGGCTCAGGTCATGATCCCAGGGTCCTGGGATCGAGCCCCACATTGGGCTCCTGGCTCAACGGGAAGCCTGCTTCTCCCTCTCCCTCTGCCTCTCCACCTGCTCATGTTCTCTCTCTCTCTCTCTCTGTATCTCTGTGTTTCAAATGAATAAATAAAATCTTTAAAAAATACATAAATAAATAAAGTTTCAACAAGGTACCCTTACATGGAACTACAGGTGAGCTTGTACTGAGCTTATACTGAAGGGCCCATTCTGATCCTGTGGGAGTTGGAGCAGGGTTTCTTTCAAGAACCAACTGGACTTTGTCTAGAGTTGGTCTTGGAAAGAGAGAGGCTCTGGCCCTCCCCTCAGTGATGGTAGACTTCTGCTTGGTACTATGAAAAGTCCTGCGCCCGAGAGTCCAGAAGCAATTGGCAGTCATTTGCCTAATAATCAAAAGAGTTAATACAGTTTTATTACCTCAAGTTTCTGTGGAATGAAACAGTGTTTTTGTGACTTATGGACTCTTACCAAATCTGGATTAAAATCTTCCTCCAAGGGATCATTGAAGTCTTTCCTCTGTGTTCCTGGCCGCAGCTTCTCTGTCTTCTTTATGCTCCCTCCATCTCCTCCATCTTACGTCAAATGGGTGACCTCTTCTATCGCCATCCTTTCCCTAGGTAACCCTATCCAGGCCTGAGACCTTAAATATCATTTCTGCACTGTTAACTCCCACAGGTGAATTGTCAGACCGGACTCTCTTCTGACTTTGGCTGTGAGTATCCAGCTTCTGACTTGATACCTCTGTTTGATGTAGAACTTCACATGTCCAACACAGAACTCTTGACTTTGCCTCCAGATCTGTTCTCCTATCAGGAGGTGACATCAGCATTCATTCCATTGCTCAGACTAAGCCTGGGAGGCATCCTCGAGCCCTCCCTCTCCCTCCCTCTCTTCATCTAGTCCATCCTTAGATCCTTTCGACTCACTTCTAAAATGTGTCCGAAATCCCTCCTTTCCCTCTGGCACCACCCGAGCCCAGACCAGCACGCTTTCCCGACTAAACCGCCTTGCTAGCCTCCTCAATGGTTTCCCCACTTCCACTCTTACCCACGCTAAAATGCATTCTCCACAAAGCAGTCGGAGGGAGTTTTTAAACATGTAAATCAGATCATAACACTCTGTTGCTTACAACCCTCCGGGGAAGCTCTGTCCCCGCTGAGGATGTAGAAAGCCACGGGAGAACTGAGGTCCCCTAACAATGTGCACATGGCAGATAATCCACACAATCATAATTTTCTTGAACCCGTCAAGAAGCTGAGGTCACAAGGCAATCAAATAAATGAAATCCTAAAGAGTGACAAGCCCTGTGAGGAAGGACGAGACACAAATATTGTTTCACATTCGAAAGAGCAAGGATGGAGGAGGTGGCTGCTTTATAAGTGGGTGGGAAAAAATGATCTAAAATTGTGACATATTCTTAAAAGCCAGTGTGGGCTAGCACGTCAGTTTGGAATAAGTAGGATCACCAGACACAAGGAAAGTTGACACTCACTCATAAGCTCTTTACCACCGGGCTCCACACTGAGCTCATGAGGAAAATTGGGGAAAGAGCAAGGGACCAGAAACAGACCCTCTTTGTGGTATGAGTACAGCTGAAGTCCCAACCAAAAAGCTAAGATAACTATATGCTGTCTATAGAAACCCACTTTAAAAACAGGGAAATACAAACTGATTAAAAGTGAAAGGATGGAAAAAAAGATATACCATAAAATTACTACTCAAAATAATCAGAAGTGGTTACGTTACTATTAGAATATCAGTATTTCAGAAACAAAAGAAACTTACCTGGAATAAGGAAACACATTGCATAATGACAAAGTGGTCAATTCATCAGAAAGGTATAACAATCCCACATGCGCATGCACCTAACAGAGCTTCAAAATACATAAGCTAATTGAACAAAAAAGAAAAAAATAGATAAGTATACAATTATACTTGGAGGTTTTGACATTCCTCTCTCAAAAATTGATAGAAAAAGTAGACAGAAAATCAGTAAGGCTATAATGACCAATGCTACTAAACAAATTGGCCTAATTACATTTAGAGAACACTTTATTTTTTTATTTTTTTATTTTTTTTAAAAGATTTTATTTATTTATTTGACAGAGAGAGACACAGTGAGAGAGGGAACACAAGCAGGGGGAGTGGGAGAGGGAGAAGCAGGCCTCCCGCGGAGCAGGGAGCCCGATGCGGGGCTCGATCCCAGGACCCCGGGATCACGACCTGAGCGGAAGGCAGACGCTTAACCGACTGAGCCACCCAGGCGCCCCATAGAGAACACTTTAACTAATAACATCTGAATACATATTCACTTGATGTGCTTAGGAAATATTCACCAAGACAGACCATATTTGAAGTCATAAAAAAAGCCTCAACAATTTTTTTAAAATTAAAATCATATAACTGTCTGTTCTCTGACCACAGTGAATTAAAAGTAGAAATCAATAACAGAAACATATTTAGAAAAATCACACAACACATTATATTAAACAATATCCTTCTAAATAATCCTTGGTTAGGGGCTCCTGGGTGGCTGAGTTGGTTAAGTGTCTGCTTTCAGCTCAGGTCATGATCCCAGGGTCCTGGAATCAAGCCCCACATCGGGCTCCCTGCTGAGTGGGAAGTCTGCTTCTACCTCTCCCAATCCCCCTGCTTGTGTTTCCTCTCTCACTGTCTCTTTCTCTGTCAAATAAATAAATGAAATCTTTAAAAAAATAAAATAAAATAAAAAATAAATAATCCTTGGTTAAAAGAGGAATTCACAAGAAATGTTAGAAAATGTTTTAATACGATTAAAAAGAAAACATATCAAAATTTAAGGGATGCAGTTCAAGTCATTCTTAGAGGGGAATTTATAACATTGAATTATATTATGAATTATATATATATAATGTTAACATTATAACATTGAATGCTTACATTAGGAAATAAAAAAGAGGGGCGCCTGGGTGGCTCAGTCCATTAAGCATCCGACTCTAGATTGTGGCTCAAGTCATGATCTCAGGGTTGTTAGGTTGAGCCCTGTGTCAGCTCCACACTGAGTGTGGATCCTGCTCAAGATTCTCTCTTTCCCTCTCTCCTGCCCTTCCCCATCCCCTGCCCCCCCACACACATTCTCTTTCTAAAAAAAAAAAAAAAAAGTTAAAAAAAGAAAAGAAGAACGATCTCAGATCAATAATGTAAGTTTTGACCTTGAGAAACTAAAGAAAGGAGAGCAAATCAAGCTCAAGCAAGCAGAAGAAAGGAAACAATAAGAGCATATATCAAGTAAAATGAAAATCAATGAAATCATCAATGAAACCAACAGCTGGCCTTTTGAGAAGATCAATAAAATTGATAAACTTTGAACCAGTCCAATTAAGAGAAAACAGAGAAATTTTGAAAGACAACACAAACTGCTAATATCAGTAAAGAAGGAGAGATCACTATAGATCTTAAATATATTAAAAAGATAATTAAATATTGTGAACTACATATCAAAAAGTCTGATAAAGTCCTTGAGGGGTGCCTGGGTGGCTGAGTCTGTTAAGCATCTGCCTTCAGCTCAGGTCATGATCCTGGGGTCCTGGGATCGAGCCCCGCATCAGGCTCCCTGCTCCACGGGAAGTCTGCTTCTCCCTCTCCTCCTGCTCTCTCTCGTGTGCATTCTCTCAAATAAATAAGTAAAATCTTAAAAAAAAAAATGGAAGTGGAAAGAATATTTCCCAAACCATTTTATGAAGCCAGAATTACCCTGATACTAACCTAGACAAAGATATTACAAGAAAAGAAAGCTACAGGCCAGTATCCCTCATGAAGATAAATCCAAAATTTTAGCAAATCAAATCCAAAAATATATAAAAGGGATAATATATCATGATCAACTAAGGTTTATCCCTAGTTAAAGGGAATGGTCTGACAATAAAAACATCAATCAACTTAATCAATGCAATATTAAAAAGAAAACTGAAACTAAAACAAATCTATGATTATCCTAATAGATGCACCCAAAAAAGGGGACAAGCACTTTACAAAATCCAATACTCACTCCTGAGAAAAGATCTCAACAATCCAGGAATAGAAGGGAACTTCCACATTCTGATAAAGGGTATCAGTGAAAGACCTACAACTAACACCAAAATGGATGATGAAAGACTGAATGTTCTCCCCATAAGGTCAGGAACAGGGCAAGAATGTCTTCTCACACCATTGCACTGCAGCCAGTTCAATAAAACAGGACAAAATATAAAAGATTGGACAAGAAGGAGCAAAAGTCCTTTTGCAAAAATGTTATTAGAATAAGTGAGTTTAGCAATGTGGCAGATGCAAAGTCAATATGCAAAAGTCAATTGTATTTCTATATCCTAGCAACGAATATCAGAAAGCAGAATTATAAAGAACAAAATCATTCACAATTGCATCCCCCAAAATGAAATATTTAGGGATAATGTGACAAAACATGTGTAAAACTTGTAACCTCAAAATTACAAAGTATTGCTGAGAGAAATTTTAAAAGGTATAAACCAATGGAGAGACATGTCTATGGATTGAAAAAAAAATTGATGTCAATTCATCCCAAATTATCTATAGATTTGATGCAATCTCATTCAAAATTCCAGCAGATTTCTTTTGTAGAAATTGACAAGCTGATTCTAAAATCTATACGGAGATTTGAAGTACTTAGAATAGCCAAAAACAACTTTGAAAAAGAACAAAGTTGGAGGACTAACTCTATCTGACCTCAAGACTTATTATAAAGCTATAATAATCAAGACAGTGTGGTATCAGTGTCAACATGGACAAATAGATCAATGAAACCGAATACAAGTTCTAGATATAGGCTGCTATATATGTTTAACTGATTTTTGACAAAGGTGCAAAGGCAGTTCTGTGGAGAAAAGATAGTCTTTTCAACAAATGGATATCCATATGCAGAAATGTACTTAGATTCACACCTCAGATCATATACAAAAATTAACTCAAAATGGATTATGGATCAAAATGTAAAAACTAAGACTATAATACTGCTAGAAGAAAACATAGAAGAAAATTTTCACAACCCTGAACTAGGTAAAAAGTTCTTAGATATGATACCAAAATAATCCATAAAAGAAAAAAAAATGGTATGTTGAATGTTATCAAAATTAGGAACTGCTTTTCAAAAGACACTGGTAATAAAAAATAAAAGATAAACCATGGACTGGGAAAAATCTACACCTGATAAAAGAATTGTATGCAGAATATATAAAGAATTCTCAACACCCTATAAAAAGGAAACAATCAAAATGGGCAAGAGAGTTGAAGACCCAGTTTGCCAAAGAACAAATACGGACATCATAGAAGCACACGAAAATATGCTCAGTAACATTAGTCATTAGAGAAATGCAAATTAAAAACACAATTAGATACCACTATATACCTATCAGAATGGCTAAAATTAAAAATCTTACACAAAAAAATCTTACCAAGTGCTTCTAAAATGTGATTATCAACTGCTGATGAGAATGTGAGCACCTGGAATTTTCTTACTTGCTGGTGGGTATGAAAAATGGTATAGCCACTTTGGAAAAGTTTGGTAGTTTCTTATAAAGTTAAATGAACTCTTAACAATATGCCCAAGCAATCCCAGTCTGAGGTATTTATCCTAGAGAATGGAGAGCACATGTTCACAAAAATATCTGAGTTATGTTACAGCAGCTTAAGTCACAATCAACAAAAACTGAAAGTAAAAGGCGAAAGATTTATGCGATCTGAAGAGAAACCAGAGTCAACAAAAACTGAAAGTAACAGAAATGTCCATCAACTGGTGAACAGATAAACAAATTGTGCCCTATCCATACAATGGAATACCACTAGGCAATCAAAAGGGGCAAGCATGCAACAACATGGATGAAAAGCATTATGCTGGGTGCCTGGGTGGCTCAGTTGGTTAAGTGACTGCCTTCGGCTCAGGTCATGATCCTGGAGTCCTGGGATTGAGTCCCACATCGGGCTCCCTGCTCAGCAGGGAGTCTGCTTCTCCCTCTGACCCTCTTCCCTCTCGTGCTCCCTATCTCTCATTCTCTCTTCTCAAATAAATAAATAAAATCTTTACCAAAAAAGAAAAGCATTATGCTAAGTCAAAGAAGCCAGACACAAAGGGTGACATACTGTAGGATTCCATTTATAGGACTTTCTGGAAAAGGAAAAACTAAAAAACCAGATTACAATGGTTGCAAGGGTGAAGCTGGGGAGAGGGGATTAACTACAAAGGGTCACAAGGGAACTTTTTGTGGCAATGGAAATATATCTCTTGGTTGTGGTGATATATTATGTGACGTATGTACACTCATCAAACTTATCACATTGTACACCCCACATTTCCCAAAGAACACGATGGGTGAGGGTGGGATTGACTCCAGGTTAGCCACTTGCAAGGAGTATAAGGGACAAGAGGCTGAAACTGGGGATGCTGCCGAAGGAGAAATCCAATCAGGGCTTCTGAGAACCCAGCCCATAGCTCGTAAGATGACCAGAAGTCCTTACCAGAGTGGTACATTGGAAGCTTTGTTCCTGTGTTCCCAGTGTACTCAGAGACACCTCAACGCAAGGGAGGGAGCACTGTCCAGTGAGAGCGAGAATCACATTACTTTCCTCTTGGTCTTTGAGTCACAGTTAAATTTAATCCTAATGCTTTGATAATGTTGGTGATAAATGTGTTGTGGCCCTTTCATAAAACAGGGATCTAACTCATCTGAACTTTACTTCCCAATGTGTGGACCAACAAGACAATGGGCAACAGTGAATTGATGTCATTTCTAACCAGGATTTGTGAATTCTAAATAAGTATAAAGGATAAGAATATCTAAAAAGGAAGCCCTCATCATATCTGATGAAATTATTAATGTCTAAAAGACTACCTTTAAAAATTAATGACAATGGAGAGGTAGTTTGGTAACAACATTAGGAATCAGACTACTTGGGTTTTAGATTTGGCTCCATAATTAACAAGCTGTATGACCTTGAGAAAATCACTCATCAATATACAGAACAAAAGGATCAGGCAAGGTGCTGGTTAAAATTCCTTCCAATTTTACGGATTTATCTTTTTGAGGATTTGTATCAAATCTCAGGCCCATCTCAGTACAGACATATAACAAGCACTTCATAAATGGTACTGAAGCAAACTGAGGTGAACATTAGGAAACCAAGCAGAAAACACATAGTTATCCTTGAGAGAAGTCATGGGTCACACCTGTGCCACATGTGAAGCTGGAGACCGTCACAGAGACAAGCTCCTCAGTGTCTCTCCCCCTCTCCCTCCCTCTCCCTCTTTCTCTCTCTGGTCTCTCTCTCTATCTCTCTCAGGTCTCTCTTGAAAAGCCTTCCAACTGATTAGGTCAGATCCACCCAGGATACTCTAAGTTGAAGGCAACTGATGAGGTACTTTAATTGCATCTTTAAAACCTCTTCACAGCAGCTCTTTCTGTGCACAGGTCCTGTCCCCGTGCTATAGTAAAACCACCTTTGTGCACCAAAAGAAAATTTTTTTAATTAAAATAAAAAAGTAAATCTCTTCACAGTAGCATCTTGATTAGGTTTGGTTGAATAACTGGGGAGAAGTGTGTGTGTGTGTTACAGAAGTTTCCCTTCTATTTTCCAGCTCTCATGAGAGAATATCTCTTGTAACCTGCTCTACTAGAAGCATCCTAGAGAAGGAATTCTGGATATGGCCATAGTTTAGCCCAGCCAGTCTCTCTCCCACCACAGGGCCATCCCAGCGACTAGGAAAATGTCACGGAGGAAACTAATAGTCACAGCCACACCACAGCAACCACCAAAAAGCAGCACAGTGTAGATGTTAAAATACCAACGCTTGAAATCAGGTTGTCTTGGTTCAGAGCTCAGCTTGTGGGTAATATTATTCTTGGCAAGTTTCTTAATCTCTTTTTGTCTCGGTTTCTTCTTTAGTAAAATGAAAAAGGTAAAATAGCACCTAACTCGTAGAGATGCTGGGGGAGTAAATTGAAAAACTGTGTGGACCAGAAAGATGAGATTGCACACCTGGTACCGCATCAGCATGCACTATTATTATCACCGTGTGCTTCATACTTTGTATACCTTTCCTCATGTAATAGCTCACTTCATCGTCAATAAACAGTACGCATCTACTGTGCAGCCACTGGGAACAGAACAAAGGACAACAGCCTTGGTCCCTGCCCTCGAGGAGTTTGCAGTGAACAAATAAGTGGAGAACTCAGAAGTCATTCTAATGTGATAAGCACTATTAAATTCACCTTAACCCAGTGGGGTAGGTGATATTATCACTCTTTTATAGATGAATGAGCCAAAATGTTTTGAAATTAAGGAGTTAGCTCAGAATTGTAAAGCAGACCAGTTTGCCAGGGGTCCCATAACAAAGTACCACAAACTAGGTGGCATGAACAACAGAAACCTATTGTCTCACGGTTTTGAAGGCTAGAAGTCCAATGTCAAGGTGTCAGCAGGGTTGGTTACTTCTGAGGGTTTAAGAGAGAATCTGTTCCATGTCTCTCTCTGAGCTTCTGGTTTCCTGGCAATCTATGCAGCCCTTGGCTTGTAGAAACATCACCCCGATCTCTGCCTTCACCTTCATTCCGGGGTGTTCTCTGGGTGTGTGCATGTCTACGTCCAAATTTCCCTCTTTTATAAGGACACCAGCCATAATGGATTAGGGGCCCACCCTACTGCAGTATGACCTCATCTTATATAATTATATATGCCTGACTCTATTTCCAAATAAGATCACATTCTGAGGTATGGGGGTTAGGGCTTTCACATATACATCTGGGGAGGGGGGGACACAATTCAGCCCATAACAAATAGATACAAGGTAGAAAATCAGGGGCCAACCCCAAGTCTGTCTGATCTGTCTGACTCAGAGGCCACGTACCATGCCTCTTCACTCTGGGTAACAGATGTATAATGGACTATTGAAAGAAATCTAGGGACCTCGGGGTCCATTCTTGACCTGTGAGAAAGCCCTGTGAACAACAGCCTACCTAATCTCCCAATCAACATTTTGCATGTGTATCAGACTGAATGGCCCACTGGTATTTTTGACTGATACTCTAGTTTGTAAAGCAAAATGTCACTCCTCATTTGGTGAAATCTAAAGCTCATGTGCACCAGAAACTTAAGACCCATAAACGTATGAATGTAACCAATTCTGAATGTAAAGCATCAGGCTAGTTTATTTGGCAACTGTTTGCCCAGGTAAAATTAGCCTGTTCCTTTGCAAGAAAGATTAAATTGGTCAGTTAAGATGTGGAGAAAATCTAATTTCTAGTTTAGACAAATCCAAAGATGTTAGCTGAGAATACTTTGATTACATTTCAAGCATACTGGTGGTGTTTGAACCATGCTTCTGCTTCTCTCTTGAAATTGCTTCATGATTTTATTGTTACTCTCTTTTTGCCTGTACTAAATATTGGGGAGGTAGTGCTTAGGCCAGTATTTTTATGTGATTTGTAATATTCCTAACCATAATTTTAAAGCTTCAGTTCCATACTTGTGGCACATACATTTTCCTGACTTGTTATCTATGAGTCCCTAAAGAAAAGTGTTTCCAACATCCATCTCAGAGAATGCCATATGGAGGCTATCGATAAATATGTGGAGAACTGAACCATATTTCCAACATCTTTAAGTACGGAATGTATCTAAAGACTAATGAACAAATTATAATCAATAAAAATTTATTTATTAGTTTCTGTCACTTGAAAACTTTTTAGAGAAGATTAGGTTCTTTCACTTTGAAAGAACTAAAGTGTGAATTTAAAAAAATGAATAAATAAGATGTATGCACTTCTATTTTAGCATCAGTGATCATTTAACTAAAGTCTTTTGCTTTCTACAAAAGTATGAATAAAGACTGCTATTCATGTTTCAAAAAAAAACCAAGCAGGATCTGGAGTTTTGTTTTATACAAGAATATCAAATTTTATGATTTTGCTAGCAAGCCTTTCCCATCGTAGATATCACCTATTGTTTTGTCTTTAACCTTGGCTCTTCATTCATTCCAGCGTGTGCACAAGGGCAGGACAAATGCTCGCTAAATGACTACATGAAGGCCAGGCCTTGCCATAGAGAAGGCCAGTAAAAATCTCACCCAATTCAGACACATGGGGAATAAGTTTAACCACGCCATGAATACAGTACATCATAGTGGCTAAACATTTTGGGTTTAGAATCAGAAGGATTCAAATTTGAATCCCAGTTCTGCCATTCACCTGTTGTGTGAGCTGGGGCAAGTTACTTAATCTCTCCGAATCTCATCTGCAATGTAAATATCGTATTTATACTTGCTTCATAGGGCTGCGAAAAAATTAAATAAGGTAATGGATATAAAGCATTTAGCATCCTAATAAAATAAGGGTTTAATAAATGATAGCTATGATTAAATACTTCATGAAGGGAAAAGTTTGAATTATGGAATTTTTCATACAGATTTATTACTTTAATATACATTTAGTAATGGGGCGCCTGGGTGGCTCAGTTGGTTAAGTGTCTGCCTTCGGCTCAGGTCATGATCTCAGGGTCCTGGGATAGAGCCCCACATCAGGCTCCCTGCTCAGTGGGGAGTTTGCTTCTCCCTTTTCCCTGACCTCTCCCCACTGCTTGTGCTCGCTCTTGCTCTCTCTAAAAAATAAATAAAAAATTTTCTTAAAAAATATACATTTAGTAACTAAATTACACACGATGTCTAATTATCATAATTTTTGACATAATTATCAACAGACATTTCTTTTTTTTTTAAGATTTATTTATTTGAGAGAGAGAGAGAGAGCTGGGGAAGGGGCAGAGGGAGAAGAGAGAATCCCCTGCTGAGCAGGAGCCTGACACAGGACTTGATCCCATGACACCAAAATCATGATCTGAGCCGAAACCAAGAGTCAGACGTTCAACCGACTGAGCCACACAGGCACCCCTCAAAAGACATTTCTGAAAACCTATTTAATTCAGGGCACCCAGGGCCCTGGGCTAGAGAAAAGAAGGGGTAAATAATTATTTAGTTGAAGAGATAGGTCTTATTATAACCTAGTAAAGATCTTGAAAAGATGTCCTTAAATGACTATGTAAAAATGTCTTGAATTAGCATTTCAGTTGTTTGTATGTCAGCTAGAGCTTATAAGTACCTGGGAAAAATATTTTCCTAAGTAAAATAATCTACTTGTACATAAGTATATGCTACTAAAGGTCTGGGAGAACTCATTTTATTACAGAGACTACAAAATTAAATTCTAACTAGTATCTCTGTGGATGGCGCAAAATTGAAAATGAGTGGTCTGAACTAATGTGGGGTTTTCTCCTTACGTGTGTTTGTAAGCGTGCAGCATGACATTTATCTATAGCACACACAGAGACGTGAACAAGAGTGCTCACAGGAGATCCAAGCATTTGGGTTCAGTCACTTTTAATCAAATTAGTGGAAACTTAGCACAAGAAAAACCTCCACTAGGTAAAGGCATGTGTGAAAGGCTGGTGGGCCTGTGGGCTACTCAGATTAGAAACATCCTTCATCCATTTTAAGACCGGTAACTTCTAAATTCTTTGTTATTTCGCATTTTAGGAGTGTAGAACTATGTTTTTTGTTCCCCCTTCTGACAATTCTGGACATATCTCTGGCACAGAACGTTTCTCTGGTTGACAGGTTGGAGCTGAGCCCTCAAGATACGTCTCTTATTTAGGACTCAGGAAATGGATCCTTTTCAGAGTTCTGGGTTATCATTAACTATGGACTGCCCCAGGATGAATAATATGGTGCTGGGCACGATGCTGTTCATTTTTTCAGTCCCCTGACATGATCTCCTCCTTTGGATGCAGTCAGCTAGTAGGCATCCAAGTCAGTGCAGAATTCAGTATTCATGAGGATTTGAGCAGGCAGCAGCATAGAGGGGATTCCAACACATTCTCATGACTGAGACACTTTGAGGGAGCCTGGCTGACTAATAGAGAACAGCCTTGACCTTCAACCCTACAAATTCAAATGCAATTTGTCATTCAATATAAAATGAATTTGGCCATGTGTACTCCTCCATGATGGAGGGATCTTGTCCCAGAAACACTCACAAACATGAAAGAGGGGCATTGAAAAATCAAATCCACAAAATGCTTGAGAAGACTCATCGATATGCTAATAACAAATTCCTTTTCTAAAATAATGGGCAGCCCTGTGATGCCATGGGTCGTATAGACTCCATCATCACACAAAGCCTGGAAGTGGGAAATTGCTGCTCCTTTTCTTCCCTCCTTGGAATTTGAATTTTGTTTTTATATTTATTGTTCACACTCTCCTTTAATAATTTAAAATTTATCATTGAAAATTCTGTTACGATTATTGTGTTCTACCTCTCTCTGGTTAACTGAAGGAGAAAGGTTGATGTTTCTTTTTGGTGTTTCAGAAAATTCTTCTCTGAGGACTTTTCTAAGTGGAGCAGGAGCCAGGACTGGATGAAACTCATCCTCTGGGAGAGGCTCAGAGACCCAAACCTGAAATTAAAGCACCAAATCCCTCAAGCTCTGTGAGGAGGTGTCCTGGAGCTTTCAGGAATTCCACCTCGGGAGTTTTGACAGCCTCAGCATTATCTCACAGAGCATTCTCAAAGTAAATCCCCTTTTCACTTCAGTTTCTAACTGGCTTAAGTATCACCATTAATTGAATAGCAGATGTAAAGACTGGAATGGCCTGGAAGCCCCATGTGAATCATGATATGCATCAAGTTCTTTAAGTTGGTATTTGGAGTTCATTATCAATGTGCATGTGAAAGCTTACAACAATGAAATAGAGCAATCTTATATATATTAGAGCAATCTTATAAATAGCTACAAATAATTCTCCAGTGGATTCTTTGCACTTACACTTGGATGATAAGAGTAAAGAAGAAAACTCCTGTGGGTTTACTCTGTCTTATTTTAACATGAAGTGTTTTTTTTTAATTTCTTTCCTTGCAAGATCAAGAAAATATTCAAAAGTCCCACCCCCATCTGCCAGAGACATCTCTTAAGGCATAATAAGTTATCCTCAGTCTTGTCCTCTGTAATTGTAAGAGGAGTAACTGTACTTTTCTCAAGTTCTACTAGAATGGGAAACTCAGTGGCCAAAAATTGACCGTGACCCAAAGGAATTATTATGCTGTTGAATGTGTGAAAATGTGGATCTTTTTCTAAAAAGAGCAGTTGTGAAAATTATATTGCAAAGCTTTCTTTTCCCCCTTTTATAGATATGAAGCTGACCCTAAAATATAACAGGAAGAGTTTTGCTGCATATCTTTGTCATAAACCCTATTTATGCGGGTCCTGTCTTCCTCACCTCCCCAGGCACATCTCATGCCTTTGTCACAAATTCTTCATTCCCCCATAATAACAACGTACACGCTCATACCTCCAAACCACTGAATAGACCGTCTCCTTGACTTGACCTTCTTTTCTCTTCTCTGCCTGGCAAATTCTCCTCCCAATGTTGAGAATCTCCCGTAGGCTCAGGAGCAGAATTAGCCCCTCTAACTTCTGTGCTCATGCAGAACTGTACACACACTTCCATTGCTGCACCTGAACCTCAGTGTTAGAACTGGTGGCTTGTGGGTCTGTATTTTCCTCAGTGAAGAACAAAAGGGACAAATTATCTCTGTATTCCTAATTTCTATCCCAGTGCTTAATGATTCCCTGACAGAAGTAAATCAGTGATAATTAGGGGAAACCGTCTTTCTGTCATACTGTGGGCCCAACCTTTGACGCTCCTGGAGAAGACTGTAATTTTCATTCAATAAAAATGCTCGGATTTGTCTGCAACACTTCATAATCATTGCCAAATCATTCCGTCATACACAGCCCACTCCAGTCCCCAGCCTGATCCTCACCTAGTGGGACTGCACTGAATTTGCCATTTGTGCCTACAGAGTAAATATTCACATCTCTATACGATCCGTGCTGGGGAAAGGGAGTCTAAACCACACACTGGGATGCAAATCGATCCGTGTGACTCTTCCCTCACGTGGCAAAATCAGATGCTCCAATTGTTCTTTTAAGATTTCATTTATTTATTTGTCAGAGAGAGAGTGAGAGAGAACACAAGCAGGGAGAGTGGCAGGCAGAGGGAGAAGCAGATTCCCCGCTGAGCAGGGAGCCTGATGCGGGGTTCCATCCCAGGACCCTGGGATCATGACCTGAGCCAAAGGCAGACGCTTAACCAACTGAGCCACCCAGGTGTCCCTCCATTTGTTCTTTTTGATAAACAAATAGTGAATATAAGTTCAAATACTGCATCAAGATATAATTACACATGTTGCAGCTCATTCTAGGCTATACGTTACTTGAGAAGAGCAGCTGGTCTTTTCTACCATCTCACACAGGGTCCCATATCCTGGAGTGCAGCAGAGTGGTTGAGAGCATGGGCTTTGGCACAGGACAGACATGGGCTCAAATCTCAGTTCTACCATTAACTAGCTATGGGACCTCAAGAAAGTTACCTAAATGCTTGCGCCTCATCAAAACATAGATAGAATAATAGTAACAATACCTGGATCATTGGGTCGTTGTGAAGAATCAATGAAATAAAATAATGTTTGCTAAGTACTTGGTATAGGACCTGACACAGACTGGGCGGACGACAATGATCATTACTAACCTGAGCATCCTCTAAACATTCCCTGCTTTGGTCTATCCTCGTCTCATGGGTCTCCATGGAGATGTCATTCTCCCTCTTAGCAACCTAACAACTCTTACAGTTTAGTGTTCTGACTTTGGGTACTACTTCCTTGACAACCAGGGGGCAGAGGTAGGGAGGGGACAGTGAAAGTTGCTATTTTCAAGACGGAGGCATGATACAGTAAGCCACTCACTCACGGATTATTTCAAGTGCATGATTCATAAATGTCTTTTCCTGTGCCAGTGTTGAGCATTGGACAATAGGGCTGTGAATAAAGACAAAACCACTGGGAGGGAGGGGAAAACCACCATGGGGCTGGCAGGGGTGGGTGTGTGGAAGGGAATCCTAGATTGTGTGCTCTTTTCTTGAATCAAATATTGGATATTGGTGTCCTTCACTTGGAAAATAAAGATGGAAAAGAAGGGGCCAGTGTAAAGGTTTATTTAAGAGAATATGCATCAACATTTAACGAGCATGTACTTATTATCTTTCAAAAATGTCATTTTCCCCTAAGTCGGAATTGCCAACTGTCACCAGGTAATTTAAGGAATCAGAGCTTCTACCCTGATGGGACAGAGTTCAGGAATGCTCAGAAATGTGTAGCTAAACACACTTGCACCCCCATCCCCACCTTAACAACAGCAGTTCTGGAAAAAGGACTCGAGCTGGGTTCCCCTCCCATCCCATGCCCCCGAGAGGGAATGCCGAGTCTCAGTGGAGGGCATCAGTGTCAGCCCTCCACCTCAGATTCCTTAATCTGATCCTTAAGAAGATGCAGAGAAATCACAGCGGAGGCTTGTGATTTTCATTGTTGTCAGGAGCCTGCAAGCCTTCTTTCATCTCATTAAAATTACACCCTTTCTGCTAAGATAGAAGAGAAAACCAGGAATTGGTAATTGTATCCCAGTCAACCCCTTCCAGGACAAGGGTATAGAAGGGGGACGTGGCTGATCCGTCCTTCTCGGGTTGCCTTACCATCCACGCCATGCTTCCATTTCCCACACCACCCCAACACTCCAAGTGTTTTGCTCAACCCCCGAAAGGTGGGAACCATCCTGAAGGATTAAAATAACACAATCAAACACCGTGTGGTGGCCACTGTGTTAAAAACTTTACATACGTTATTTTACTTAACTCTCCCCATATTCCCAAAGTAGTAGGTGTTGTACTTTGGTGTTTTCACAACTCCAGTTTCTAGATGATACTTGGGGAGGCAAAGAAACCAGACCACAGTTAAACAGCTAGCGAGTGTCAGAGTGGGGATTTGACCCCAGGCAGCTTGCCCACAGGCAAGAACTGTATCCTCCTTACCTTTAAATGTCTGCTGCATTGCCTTGCACATCGTCGACTCAGTGGTTGTTGAGTTGATTTAAACAACCTCTCTCTAAAAAAAAAAAAAAAATCTCTCTATAAGCAGAAACTATACACTTAGATGGAGATACTCACCCAAGGCCATCTACAACTTCTACTAAAGAATTCAGGTGGGGCCCCTGGGTGGCTCAGTTTGTTAAGCGTCTGCTTTCGGCTCAGGTCATGATCCCAGGGTCCAGGGATCGAGCCCTGGCATCAGGCTCTCTGCTCAGTAGCAAGTCTGCTTCTCCCTCTCCCTCTGTGATCTCTCTTGCTCTTGCTCTCTCTCAAATAAATAAAATCTTAAAAAAAAAAAAGAATTTAGGAGTAGGCGTCTCTCTAATTTTGCCAAATTACAAGAAAAACTCCTTGAGCTATTACGGCTTTCATAGGAATTCAGAGTTCAACTACATTGTAACAGGAATATCTTTTGTTCCCTACTTAGGGGGCCCCATGTCCAAAGCATAAGCTTGCCACATCGTACCACTTGGGTTGAATGTTCATTTCAGTATACGACTGGGATTCTATTTGTCCTTCGCCTTATCTAGTCTATACAAGCAATACCAGAGTCCCTATATTTCCCTGAGAGCTTGCAACTCCTTCTCCAGGACCAGTTTCCGTTGTTGTTGACGTCATGATAATTCTACTCTTTCCACAAGCTGTGGAGTTGAGATAGATGGATCTTCTGGAAACTACCCTTTCTAGGCACCAGCACAAGCATCCACCAGCCCTAAACGTCTTGAGACCTATGCTGAGTCTCAGGTGTCTTGTTGGGGCTCAAACATCTGATCCTCAGGACACAGAGACCTTTTTTTAATTCCTTCCCACCTGTTTGGATCAGAGTCCTCCACAACACAAAAGAGCTTGTTCCTCCTCTGCCACCATAGAACCTGACAGCCCATCAGCTAGAGTTTGGCAACAGAAGGATCCTGATGCATAAATAGGTCTGGTTGGCCTCCCCAGGATTAAGGAAGACCTGACCTTAGAAACAGAAATTCCTTCCACTCTGTCTTGGGAAGTTAGTATCTTCCCCTCCTCTCCACTACTGGCCAGCCCATCACTGTATCCCTGCCCAGAAGAGGGGGCCTCTTACCATGGCAGTGGAAAATAATACACAAGGAAGGCCTCCACAGCTCACTCCATGACTTGTGGTTTTGCTGCGCTATCCTGCCGTGGGTGCCATGTGGATCGTTCTTTTTCCCCTTTTGTACAAAGCTTCAGAATTGTTTGCCTATGTGTTGAGATGGCAGGAGTCAAGCCAAGAAGAGAAAAGTAAAGTAGGAGAGAAGAAAGGAAGTTAGTCCTGAACAAAACAAGAGAATTTAAGACTGTCAGTGAGAATGTACTTAATGCCACTGAATTGTACACATAAAAATGAGTAAGGTGGTAAATGTTCTGTTATGTGTATTTCACCCAACACACAAAAGGATTATACAAACAAAACCTGTAGTGGGGGAGGGATAGTTGTCAGAAATTGTTTCAAGCGTGTGTGGCATTTCTTCTAATGTGTAAATCATCTTGTGAATACATTTAATCTGCTAAAATACATTGACATTGAGTGAAATTGACTTGTCATAAGCCAGAGGTGTCTTGTCTTTTCTTCTTTTTGTTGTTGGCGTCAAAACAACACCCCATAAGCATAGACTTTAAGTCTGTCACCTACTTCAGAAATCATCACTTTTAGGATGAGGTCCCCTGAGGCATTGTTTCACCAGATCCAGTTTTTGGAAGATAGGTTTTTGATCTCTGTTCATTGTGCACATTGTCTCAGGTTACACCAAGGCTTATAGCGTTGTTGAAAATTACATACTGATTATCTCTTTAGTTTCAGATAGAAACATGGCACAAGCAAAACACTCTTAATGTCTCTCATTACTGTCTGTTTTGTGTAGATATCAACTTGCATTCCCAGGAAAGGAATTGTGCTCACAGCTGGGCACGCATACACTTTCTGTGTTTAGCCGAATACCTTGGTTAAATCACCAGGTACCAGTGGCAATTTCTATACTTCTTTAAACACAGGCATCAGTCAGAGTACAGACCATAAGCACTTTGAAAAAGACATACATTAAGAGGAAAGAACTGCTCGAGAAATCACAAATATTTATTCTAAAGCAGGTCTTAGTTTAGCTTTCTTCTGACTCAGGCTGTCTGCTGACATCAGCCATTTATTCAACATCCCAAACCCATTCAAACAGGAACCAGCTCCTCCTAATTCCAGTTGGCAGTCCTCTCTTACTTTTTTTTTTTAAAGATTTTAGTTTAGTTTAGTTTTAGTTTTTATTTAAATTCCAGTTAGTTAATATAGAGTGTAATGTTCGTTTCAGGTGTACAATATAGTGATTCAACACTTCCATACATCATCTGATGCTCATCACACGTGCATTCCTTAATTCCATCACCCAGTTACCCCATCCCCCCACCCACCTCCCCTCCAGCAACCCTTAGTTTGTTCCTATAGTTAAGAGTCTCTTATGATTTGCCTCCCTCTCTGTTTTTGTCTTATTTTATTTTTCCTTCCCTTCCCCTATGTTCATCTGTTTTGTTTCTTAAATTCCACATGAGTGAAATCATATGGTATTTGTCTTTTTCTGACTTATTTCGCTTAGCATAATACTCTCTAGCTCCAACCACATCATTGCAAATGGCAAGATTTCATTCTTTTTTATGGCTGATTAATATTCCATCATGTGTGTACCTGTATATGTATACACCACATCTTCTTTATCTGTTCAACAGTTGATGGACATTGGGGCTCTTTCCATAGTTTGGCTATTGCTGATAATGCTGCTATAAACATTGGGGTGCATGTACCCCTTCGAATCTGTACTTTTGTATCATTTGGGTAAATACCTAGTAGCGCAATTGTTGGATCATAGGGTAGTTTTCTTTTTAACTTTTTGAGGAACCTCCATACTCTTTTCTAGAGTGGCTGCACCAGTTTGTATTCCTACCAGCTTTGAAACCAAGTTCCCCTTTCTCCACATCCTTGCCAACACATGTTGTTTCTTGTGTTGTTAATTTTAGCCATTCTGACTGGTGTGAGGTGATATCTCATTGTGGTTCTGTTTGTATTTCCCTGATGATGAGTGATGTTGAGTATCTTTTCATGTGTCTGTTGACCATCTGTATATCTTCTTTGGAAAAATGTCTATTCATGTCTTTTGCCTATTTTTTAACTGGATTATTTGGTTTTTGGGTGTTGAGTTTTATAAGTTTTTAAATATTTTGGATACTAACCCTTTATCGGATGTGTCATTTGCAAATATCTTCTCCCATTCCATAGGTTGCCTTTTAGTTTTGTTGATTATTTCCTTCGCTGAGCGGAAGTTTTTTATTTTGATGAAGTCCCAATAGTTCATTTTTGTTTCTGTTTCCCTTGCCTCAGGAGACATATCTAGTAAGGAAAAGGTATGACTGATCTCAAAGAAGTTACTGCCTGTGTTCTTCTCTAGGATTTTCATGGTTTACTGTCTCACATTTAAGTCTTTCATATAACTGTGGGTTCATTTCTGGGTTTTCTATTCTGTCCCATTGATCACTACAGCTTTGTAATATAACGTGAAGTCCAGAACTGTGATGTCTCCAGCTTTTGCATTTCTTTTACAAGATTGCTTTGGCTATTCAGGGTCTTTTGTGGTTCCATACAAATTTTAGGATTGTTTGTTCTAGCTCTGTGAAAAACGCTGGTGGTATTTTGATAGGGATCGCATTAAATGTGTAGATTGCTCTGGGTAGTATAGACATTTTGACAATGTTTGCTCTTCCAATCCATGAGCATGGAACGTTTTTCCATTTCTTTGTGTCATCTTCAATTTCTTTCACAGTGTTTTATAATTTTCAGAGCATAGATCTTTTACCTTTTTGGTTGAGTTTATTCCTAGTTATCTTGTGGCTTTGGGGACCATTGTAAATGGGATTGATTCCTTGATTTCTCTTTCTGCTGCTTCCTTATTGGTGTATAGAAATGCAACAGATTCCTGTATGTTGGTTTTGTATTCTGCAACTTTACTGAAATCATGTATCAGTTCTAGCAATATTTTGGTGGAGTCTTCCGGGTATCATGTCATCTGCAAATAGTGAAAGTTTGATTTCTTCCTTGCTGATTTGGCTGCCTCTTATTTCCTTTTGTTGTCTGATTGCTGCGACTAGGACTTCTAGTACTATGTTAAATAACAGTGGTGAGAGTGGACACCCTTTTCTCATTCCTCACCATAGAGGAAAAGCTCTCAGTTTTTCCCCCTTGAGGATGATATTAGCTGTGGACTTTTCACATAAGGCCTTTATGATGTTGAGGTATGTTCCCTCTAACCCTACTTTGTTGAGGATTTTTATCATGAATGGTTGTTGTATTTTGTCAAATGTTTTTTCTGCATCTATTGAAAGTATCATATGGTTCTTATCCTTTCTTTTATTAATGTGTTGTATCATGTTGATTGATTTGCAAATATTGAACCACTCTTGCAGCCCAGGAATAAATCCCACTTGATCATGGTGAATGATTCTTTTAACGTACTGTTGGATTCAGTTTGCTAGTATTTTATTGAGAATTTTTGCATCCATTTTCATCAGGGATATTGGCCATAGTTCTCTTTTTTAGTGGAGTCTTTATCTGGTTTTGATATCAGGGTAATGTTGGCTTTGAATTTGGAAGTTTTCCTTCCATTTCCATTTTTTGGAATAGTTTGAGAAGAATAGGTATTAACTCTTCTTCAAATGTTTGGTAGAATTTACCTGTGAAGCTGTCTGGCTCTGGACTTTTGTTTGTTGGGAGATTTTTGATTACTGATTTAATTTCTTTGCTGGTTATCGGTCTGTTCAAGTTTTCTATTTCTTCCTGTTTGTTTTGGTAGTTTATATATTTATATTTATCCATTTCTTACAGATTGTCCAATTTGTTGGCATATAGTTTTTCATAATATTCATGTAAAATTGTTTGTATTTCTGTGGTGTTGGTTGTTATTTCCCCTCTCTCATTTGTGATTTTATTTATTTGGGTCCTTTCTTGTTTCTTTTGGATAAGTCTGGCTAGGGATTTATCCATCTTATTAATTGTTTTTGAAGAACCAGCTCCTGGTTTCATTGATCTGTTCTATTGCTTTTTTTTTTTTTAGTTTCTGTGTCATTTATTTCTGCTCTAAATTTTATTATTTCCCTTCTTCTGCAGGCTTTAGGTTTCATTTTTTTCTTTTTCTAACCCCTTTAGGTGTAAAGTTAGGTTGTTTATTTGAGGTTTTTCTTGCTTCTTGAGGTAGGCCTGTATTGCTATATACTTCCGTCTTAAGACCACTTTTGCTGCATCCCAGAGGTTTCAGACCATTGTGTTTTCATTTTCTTTTGTTTCAGTGTATTTTTTTATTTCTTCTTTGATTTCCTAGTTGACCTATTAATTATTTAGTAAGATGTTGTTTAACCTCCATGTATTTGTGATCTTTCCAAATTTTTTCTTGTGGTTGACTTTAAGCCTGATAGTGTTGTGGTCAGAAAATATGCATGGTATGATCTCAATTCTTTTGTACTTGTTGAGGCCTGATTTGTGACCTAGTATGTAATCTATTCTGGAGAATGTCCCAAGTGCACTTGAAAGGAATGTGTATTCTTCTGCTTTAGAAAAATGTTCTTTTTTTTTAAGATTTTATTTATTTATTTGAAAGAGGAGAGAGAGCACAAGCAGGGGGAGCAGCAGAGGGAGAGAGAGAATCAGGCTGGGGGAGGACCCCGGGATCATGACCTGAGCCGAAGACAGACACTTAACTGACTGAGCCACCCAGGCACCCCAGGAAAATGTTCTGAATATATCTGTGAAGTCAATCTGGTCCAGTGTGTCATTCAAAGCCATTGTTTCCTTGTTGATTTTCTGCTTAGATGATCTGTCCATTGATGTAAGTGTGATATTAAAGTCTCCTACTCTTATTGTATTATTATCAATGAGTTCCTTTATGTTTATTATTGTTTTGTATATTTGGGTTCTCCCATGTTGGGGGCACAAATATTTACAATTGTTAGATCTTCTTGTTGGGTAGTCCCCTTTATTATGATATAGTGCCCTTCTTCATCTCTTGTTACAGTCTTTGGCTTAAAGTCTAGTTTGTCTGATATAAGTATTGTTACTCCAGCTTTCTTTTGTCATCCATTTCCATGATAAATGTCTCTCCATCCCCTCATTTTCAAGCTGCAGGTGTCTTTAGGTCTAAAATGAGTCTCTTGTAGGCAGCATATAGATGGGTCTTTTTTTTTTTTATCCATTCTGACACCATCTATCTTTTGATTGAAGCATTTAGTCCACTTACCTTCAGAGTTAATTATTGATATGTATGTAGTGCCATTTTATTACTTGTTTTGTCATTGTTTCTGGAGATTTTCTCTGTTCCTTCTAGTCTTTGTCACTTTTGGACTCTCCTTTTCATTCAGAGTCCCCTTTAATATTTCTTGCAGGGCTGGTTTAATGGTCATGAACTCCTTCAGTTTTTGTTTGTCTGGGCAAATCTTTATCTATCTTTCTACTTCTCCTCTCTACTTCTACTCTGAATGATAGCCTGGCTGGATAAACTATTCTTGGCTACAGATTTTTCCTATTCAGCAAGTTGAATATATCATGTCACTCCCTTCTGGCTTGCCAAGTCTCTATGGAGAGGTCTGCTGCTAAACTTATGGGTTTTTCCTTGTCAGTTAGGGACTTCTTTTGTCTTGCTGCTTCTAAGATTTTTTTCTTTATCGCTATATTTTGCAAATTAAATTACAATATGTCTTGGTGTTGGCCTGCTTTTGTTGATTTTGATGGGAGCGTTCTGTGCCTTTTGGATCTGGGTATCTGTTTCTTTCCCCAGATTAGGGAAGTTTTCCCCTATAATTTCCTCAAATAAATTTTCTGCCCCCCTTTCTCTCTCTTCTTCTGGGACTCCTATAATACAAATGTTATTATGTTTGATGGAGTCACTGAGTTCCCTAAGTCTATTCTCGTGTTGCATAGTTCTTTTTTCTCTCTTTTGTTCAGCTTCATTATTTTCCATCATTTTATCTTCTATATCACCTGTTTGTTCCTTTGCTTCTTCCATCCTTGTGTTCACTGCATCAAGCCTGTTTGAATCTCAGTTATTGTATTTTTCATTTGTTTTTTAACCCTTTTATCTCTGCAGTAAGGGCTTCCCTGAAGTCTTCCATTCTTTTCTCAAGCCCAGTGAGTATTGTTATGATTGTTGCTTTAAATTCTCCATCAGGCACATCACTTGTATCTGTTTCACTTAGATCTCTGGCTGTGACCTTATTTTGTTCTTTCATTTCAGATGAATTCCTCCACCTTAGCATTATGTCTAAGTCTCTGCCTTCTTCTGTGTAGTGGAAAAGTCCATTATGTTTCCTGCCCCTGAAAGAAATGGCTTTATGAAATGCGTCATGTGTCCAGAGCCTGGCCCTTTAGGGAGTGTCTCGGTGTGTGCTGCATGCACTCTGCTGCTGTGTTTTGACTGCTTTATCCTTCAGACCAGTCATCTGCGGAGGCTCCCCTGGCCTATAGTGGGCAGTGTTTGGTCCTTGGCCAGAGTGTGGCAAGTCTTAATTAGGTGTGCTCTGGTCTGCTTATTGAATGAGACCTGATACCACTTCCACTAGAACTGAGGCCCTGCAGAACTTTCTGGTCCGGAGACATGGTGTGGGTAGGGGTTCCTGCTGGTCTTCTGGGGGAGGGGCCTGACATGCTGGGCCTGAGGCAGACTTGACCAAAAAGGTCAGTACCACCAGAGCACAGCGGTGTGGGACTTGGTGTAAGCCAGTGTCAGCACTGTGCTGCTTCCCACAGGTGGCTCTACCTTTATGCTGAGGGGCAGGGGAGGGAAATGGCACCTGCTGGCTCCTTTGTCCCTAGAGAGGCATCTCTGTGAACACTACCTCTTAGGGACATGCTCCAAGAAGAGCAAATAATCTCCCCACTGTGTGCCCCAAGCATTCCTCAGATCGCTCTCTCTACACCATCTATCCCAGTGTTGCTTGCCTGCCTACCTTCTCTTCAGGAGTAGGGCAGCGGCCCCAGGTCTCTATCCCAGCCAAGCCCACTGACCTTTACTGTTGTTTGTAAGATTTTATTTATTTATTTGACAGAAAGAGACAGTGAGAGAGAGAACACAACAGGGGGAATGGGAGAGGGAGAAGCAGGCTTCCCGCAGAGCAGGGAGCTCGATGTGGGGCTCGATCCCAGGACCCTGGGATCATGACCTGAGCTGAAGGCAGACACTTAATGACTGAGCCACCCAGGCGCGCCCCTGCCCCCACTGACCTTTAACTCCAGTCTCTGCTGGTTTCAAGAACTCATGAAAATCAGCCCCTCTCATTTTCCCAGCCAGTGGCTTTGGGGAAATGTTCTCCTTGTGCATGTCCCTGTGCACTCTACTCTCTCTTACCTTTCTCCATGACCAGGGCTCCCTCCCCTCCACAGCACCCATGATCCATTTCTTCCCCAAACCATGTCTCTGCATTTCCTAACTTCTTTGATGTGGCTTCTTCTCTCCCTTTAGTTGTGGAGTTTGCTCTGTCAGTCTTCAGGTTGATTTCTGGCATATTTACAATGATTTGATAGTTATCTAGTTGTGTTTGTGGGACTAGATGAGCCTAGGGTCCTACTACGCTATCATCTTAGTTCCCCTCCTTCCACAGTGTAGTAAGATTTTATTTCTAAGTAATCTCTACACCCAACGTGGAACTTAAACTTACAACCCTGAGATATAGAATCATATGCTCTACTGACTGAGCCACGAGGCAACACCTCCCTTCTTATATCTAAAAGAGAAAAAGCCAGATAGAAAAACTAAATAAATGTTAAGTACTTAAGATTAGATGGCTCATTATATGAATCTATGATGGACCTAAAGGAGATTTATAAAGTGTTCCTGATGACAGGGTACTGTGGTAAGCTGCCTCTCAGTAACTGTGTGGCAGTCAGGGAGCCATTGGCTTGGGAAACCCTCTGTTGTCCTCATCCATGAAATCATCCATATGTAATGTCCCTGTGTGACCTTATCTTCCAAAGCTCTAGTGGAATCGTGTGAGTGAAAGGGCTTTGTAATCCATAAGTCACTGTACAGAAGCCAGTTATTATTAAATTTTTAAATTATTAATTAGGTTTCTACAATATGTCTATTTATTTTCCAAGATGGGGAAGATAGACTTTCCCTCCCTTGATGCATCAAGCCCTAAATGGGGTGAGGAAGGAGGAATTAGTGATAATCAAATTTGTATCCACAGCTTTAATCCAGTGGTCAACACAAATGGCCCATCAATTACAAGTTGTTCATGAGTGAGTCTGAGTGGAGGAAACAAGGACCTGCCCATGAGCCAGGAATACAGAAGAGCACTTTTTGAACTGGAGGGACACTAACAATAATGTTCAAAGAGGAAGTGGACTTCACATGCATTCATTATGAGATGCTGGCAAGTATTTTTATAATGATGGACTGCAGCTGCACCCCCAAGCCTCCTCCCTATCCAGTTAAAACTTTCCTATCTCTCTATAGCTTTTCCTTCCCCTCTCTACAGCTCAGATTTTTCAGGCTACATGATATATTCAAGCTTCCCTCCCCAAGTTCACTTGTTCAAATGCATCTGGAAGGTCCTCCATATGATCCCTGTGTTGGGAGACCTTAGTTGGAGACCAAACAAAAACAACAGGGCTTGGTGGGAGTGGAGACAAGGTCAAATGGCCTCTGAATTCTGTGAGGTTTGTTGATTTCTTGGGCTTTACATTACTCTCCATACCTTCTTTCCCTCAGTCCCTCGATCCTTCCACCACCCTTTGTTCAACCCTGCTCCCTTGCTTTAGATCCAATCTTCACATCAGAGAACCCAGACAAAACTCAGTCCCACTCCCAGACTCTAGGTCAGCCTCAGTCTTCATCAATAGAAAAGTCTGGAAGGCAGGGTGGAGCAGCATCTCAACCTTTGTCCCTGGTTGTAATCCCTGGACTGTTTTTAACTTGTGGCCTTTGTTGGTTGTTCCCCATTTTCTTACCCCAAATCCACTCTCTGTCCACCCTGCTCTGTACCGAGAAGCTGACTCCTCTGGAATGCCTTACCTAGGCTCCATTGCCAAACGATTTTCAGCTGGGTTTGACTGATGGGAGGCACTGGCAGGAGGTGGAGAGTGGTAGTAAAAAGAGGTTGGGGACTTACCTGCTCCATGGCACACCTTCGGGCATCCCTCATGACTATGGTTCCTGCCAGACAGCTGTTCTTCTACAGCTCAGCTCCCACTGGGCTCAGGTCTACTACTTCCCTCCCTTAGCCCTTCAGCCATAAGGGTGGTAACAGCCTTCCAGGGTTGGTTATCTCTGGCTACTTCATGATCTTATCTGCACATTGACCATGATATCTCTTCATTCGAACATT
The DNA here is from genome assembly GCF_009762305.2 of Zalophus californianus. Classification (NCBI taxonomy): domain Eukaryota; kingdom Metazoa; phylum Chordata; class Mammalia; order Carnivora; family Otariidae; genus Zalophus; species Zalophus californianus. The sequence continues at coordinate 132,045,977 of NC_045598.1, forward strand.
CTCCTAGGAGGAGCCTTACCAGTGCGTGGTCAAGTCATCTTCTCCTTTCTTAGGTGCTCATCTTCATTCCCTACCTGTTACTTTGGTTGTCTCTGGGGAAAGGGGTAGTGGGTACTGGACTGTACCACCCAGAGCTCTCTTTTAGAACTGCGGTATTCACTCCCCTGTTGGGGGGAGGGGTGTTGGTGGTGCTCATGGCTGACAGTGCTCATGGCTATGTCCTTCTTCAGGAGAGCCACTTTGCCCAGGGTCACACCCTTTGCCAAACATGGTTCACATCCAGTGATCCAATGGCTGATCAGTAAGGAGAGGGTTGAGGTTTATAAAGTGAAATCTCCTTGCTTCAGGGTTGTACAACCCTGAAAGGCCTTTCCAGCTCCAGCACTCCATGTGAGATCGGCTGAAGATTTCAATGACACTGCATTGTTGTTCAACTCCTCTGCTCTTCATTCTACCTGCTTCCCCTCATCAGTGCTGTTCCTGATTCCCCAGTGAACTTCTTGAGCACATACCACCATCACAGTGTCTGTTTCCTAAGAATCTGTCCTGAGACAATGGGTTCCTGACTGAAGACCAAGAAGTGGTCTCTCGGCTCCATGCTGCTAGCCTTTGACAACAGTGCCTGCCAGACTAGACCAGTTTCCCTCTGTCAAGTCCTAACCACAGTTTGCCATTCACCTGTCTGGATCTCCCACTTGTTCCCCACTCCTCCGAAATTCAATTAGTTGGTCCTTTCTCCCTCTGTAACTAGAAAGTCCATTGTCTCTGGTTTGAACCATCTCATCGCCAACTGACCTCTAGCACTGACGTTCTTTCTCATAAAATAATAAAGTTCACACTATGTGCTGGGTGCAGTGCCAGGTACTAGGGACACAGAAATTGGTAAGAAGTAGTTTCTGCCTTGGAAGATTCAAATCCCAGATATGCCACTTTACTAGATGTATGACTTTGTTAAGGAGATTGAGAAGAAGTGGCTAGAAATGTAGGAGGAGGATTCAAAGAGAATGGTGCTCTGGAAACTTTTTCAGGAAGGAGGGAGAGACCAGTTGTATCAAATGCTGCTTGATATGTCAAACAACATAAAGACTAAGAATTTTCATTGGCTATGGCTATGGCTACATGGAGGTTAACAGAAAGCTTGACAAGAGCAGTTTTAGTGGAATGGTGGGGCAACGGCCTAACTGTAGAGTAGGTTCAAGAGGGAAAGGGGGTCAGTGATGTGGAGATAGAGTGAATGATGTGGAGATACCGTTTTGCTTTAAAGGGAAACAAAGCAATGCAGTGGCAGACCATAAGAGGTTTATTTGTACATTTAAGACAGGAGATTTTGCAGCATGTTTTTATACTGGTGAAATGATCAAGAGGAGAAATTTCAATGATTTGGGGATATGGTTGCTGGAGTGAGAGGAGAGAGAGATGTATCTGGTGCGCAAGTGGGGATGCTGTTCTTAGGAACAAGGAGACCAAATGTAGGAGGACAGAGGCAAGTAGGTTCATAGATGAGAGGCTGCCCTTCTGATTGCTTCCATTTTCTCAATGAAATAAGGAGAATGGTCATAAGCTAAGAGTGAGAGAAGTTGGGGAAAGACACTAGTGATTTGAACAGAAAAGAAGTACATGGTCACTCAGGGGAATGGAGGCCAAAAGAATTGACCAGGGCTTGTAAATTGGGTTGTTGGGATGATTTGATTAGATAATAAAAGAAAAGTGTTTAGCACAATGCCCTGTACATAGTGGACATATTTAAAAATAGTTATTATTAAGTCAGTCTGGTGGGGGATGACCATGATATCCCTCAAAGTACTTTCAGAACATGGAGGAAATACCCCCTCCAGGGGAGCTGGGGAGCTATCCCCAGAGGCAGTGAATTGAGAGTTGGTCATAATGAGGAGAAAAGGAATAATGTAACAAAGAACACTATGTGCCACACATACTACAGCTACTGAGAATGAACCAGCTGGTGACCTGTTTGTAAATAAAGCTTTATTGGAACTTAGTGATGTCCTTTTTATTTTTTTTTACAGATTGTCTATAACTGTTTTCATGCTACAACATCAGAGTTAAGTATTTGCAATAGAAACTGCATGGCCTGCAAAGCCTAAAATATTTACTACCTAGCCTTTTAGCAAAAAAAAAAGTTTGTTGATCCCTGAACATAGAATTAGATAACGAGTGACTGTGGACCTAAGAAAATAAATTAGAGACCAAATAATATCATTATAGAATGAATCCATTAGAAACAGTGAGGAAGAAAAGCGATACCACTAAAAACAGAATTGCTGACCTAGAGGAAACTGCTAAAATCATCAATAGCCAATGCAGTTAGGGGAGAAAAAGAACTCACGGGTTAAAGCAATCCAAAGGAAAACAGAAAAATATTGACAAATCTTATTCTCAAACTCTCCAGAAATTTAGAGCAGCTGAAGATGATCTCAAGGATATTTGGTGTTCCTGATGTAGAAAATTCAAAAATATGGAACAGAAAGAGTAAGAATTAAGATATAATCCAAGAAATTTCCAAAAATGCAGAACGAATTGAATGTGTAGAACATACCATGTTCCAGGAAGTCTTGATCTAGGATAACCCATAGTGAGTCATATTCTAATTCAGTTTCAAGAATCAAGAACATCTTCAGACATCCAGGCAGAAATTGTAAATAATCCACAAGGAATGAAAAAAGAATTGTGATGCCAGGACAAGATGGAATAATATTCATAAAGCGCTGAAGGGAAGAAAATATTCTTAATATTTTTCATAGTCTTTCAACCTCACAACAGTAGTTCTCAGACCTAGCTGCACATTGGGATCTCTGGAGAGTTTTTTAAATGTTCCATGTTTAGAGCCACCCCCCTCCCCAAACCAGCTAGATCAGAATCTCTGGGAATGGAGCTTGGACAAGGGTATTTCTCAAAAATTCACCAGGTGACTCTAAGTGCAAGTGATTCTAGGGCAGGATACTCTAAGCGTGGACCCTGGTTCAGTGGTAACAAGCATGGAGCTTGATAGAAATGCCAAGTGTCAACCCCCACCCTAGACCTATAGAAATAAATACAGATTTATCTGTATTTTAACAAGTTCTCCAGGAAATTTGGATGCCTGCTTAAGTTTTAAAAGCCTCGAAGAATCTCTCTCTCTCATAACATTTTGTTCACTTTATTGTTATAAAGACTCAGTGGTTCTGTGAAAGTGTTCATTATCTTTTGGTGTGGTGACTTACTGTCTCTTACAAGACCAGGGAATAACTTCTGTGTGAGTGACCGAATGAAGCAGAGGCCAACGCTAGGGGAGAATGCCTTTCAAGTCTCAAGGTCTCTCTCTATGACTTATGCTCAAGTTTCCCCTGCAACAAAGATCATATGTGGAAGCTTTTGTTTGTTCACTCACCTTTAGAAGACTTCATGTAGGTTTTTCCAAGTTGACAAATGTTTTAGATCAGAACCAGAAGTTTCTTGCAGAGGAATTTTTTAGGAAAGAATATCTCTTTTAGGAAAAAAGGTTTAGATCTAGATTCAGAGATAAATCTAAAGATGGATCTAAGTATAGATTAATAAAATATTTTAAAATTAATAACATTTGGATTTTAGCAATGTCTTCGGTCGCATTTAAGTTTATTTTTCTTATAGCTGAGTAAAATTAAGTTGATTAACTTGGATATAGCATGCATAGAATGAACCCATTACAGTAAAAGTAGTTCTGTATCTATCTGCAAATATACAGAGAAAGATGCTCATCTGATGTTATTTATGACTGGTGCGATTTGAGGTACTTTTTGAATTTTCTTCTCCTGTACTGTTGAAATTCCTGAAAATGTAAATTATTTTTCCAAAAATATTGAAGTGATTTTTTAGTAAACAAAACAAACCCAAATCCTCAATTCATTAATCTGACCAGGATAATCAGGATCTGTGTACCAGCTCACACCAACCAGATTCACAGAGACTGTGAATCAGAATTGCAATACATTAATTAACATACCCACTCCTAGATCTAAGATATGTCATCCAGAGAAGGAACCTACTTTTCTGGGACTATATTTACTCAGGACTCTAAACTACGTATTAGAGGGTTGCTTGATAGAAGAGCATAGAATTAGAGAAAAGACAGTAGGTCTGATCTTTTTAGGGAATTTCTTTGAAACTATCATTGGCTAAAGATTTGTCCTTCACTGAAGCAATTATCCTTTGTCAAGAACTGTTTTCTCACCCTAAAATCAAGACTCCATCTTCCCATCCTAAGTATTTACTATAAGGTACAGTTTCTCAAGATTATGACTGATATTGCTCACACTGGAGGACTTTCCAAATCACAAATGCAAAAAGGTCATTTCTGACAAGATCGTCTTCAACTCAAACATAAATTTAACATCCATGGTAGCTATGATATCAGAAGTTGGCATCTCATACTTATCTCTGCAACCTTGGGTTTATCTCACTAGGGGGTTGTTTGAGCCTTCTGGGTACTGAATATGTCCTGTTCATGAGGAACAAAAAGAGTACATGCAATGTAAGGAAGTAGAGCCTGTGGGGCTTTTTTTTCTTTTTAAAAATTTAATGAAAAACATAAGTTAAATTCAATCCAAGGTTTAAAAAGTGATTAATTATTGTCAGTATATCTCATATCTTTCTTTATTAAAAAGAAATAAACATTCCAGTCCTTTCTTGCATTGACTTGGGTTGAACTCTTTCATGGGGGAGAGGGGGGCAGAGATTTTCCACTCCACTAATATAAATGCTGCAGGATGTGTTAGTGTCGTAACTTAGAAACTCAACTCAAGATCGGGAGATATTTTTCTCTGGGCAAGGACTGTCTTCCTCTAAATTTTAAGTAACTAAATTATGATGTATCAAATAAATTTAAGTTTTTTAAAAATTATTATTCCATTAAGTTTATGTATATGGGCTTTGAATCCTAGTAGGATAGAATTCTAGCTCTCCTGGTTTCTAGCTAGAGACCCAGTGTAAAACAAAAACCCTTTATTTACTTCATTTATAAAACAGCAAAAACATCACTTACCTACTTTTTAGGGTTTTCCTAATGCTTGCAAAGTAATATTAAATGTTGAGAGTACACACTAGGAGCTCAATAAATGAAATCCATTTGATAATCAAAGATGTTTAGAAGTGCTCATCCAAATAAGAGTTCATCAAATTTTTGTTTGAGAGTAGCTTTTCTCCTGTTTCCCATTTCTCAAATCACTGACCACACTTGGAGTAGTTGGTCAGAAGACAGAAAAAGTACAGATAATATCTAAGTCATTCTCATTTGAAATTCAGAAGTAAGCACAAACATATCCACGTACGTTTACTTGGTTATCTTCCAGGAACGAATGCATTGTGATAATGCATACAAACACATGCATATTCATAATGTATTTTGCACATTAATATAAAGCATTCAAGGACATGGAACATGTTCATTCTCCTGCATCTGTTTTTGCCTTCTTCCTATTTCCTCCCATCCCTTAAGAATTTAGGCTCTCTTCTCTCTCTACTTTTTTTATCAGGAGAAACACAGGCTTAGCTAGGCAAATGTTTCTCCAAGTTCTAGTTCTTGTCAGTATCTTTTTCTGGAACTACACACCTGCTTCCAACTACCTATTTGGCATCTCTGTCCTGATGGCACCCTAAACTGACTATACCCAAAGTTGCATTCATTATCTTATTCCCCCCCCCCCAAATAGGACCTCCTTCAGAGAATCTTATGCTTAAAATTGGAAATGAGCTGGTTTTGACTCTTCCTCTCCTGATACCCTATGCTAATCAGTTAATTTGAAGTCCTTTGCCATGATGTCTTAATTACCTAGTCTCTCCTTCCCATTCCCGTTTCTACCTTTCTACTGAGAGATTCTTACCTCAATTTTTATAACAACCTAAATGCTTTCCCTACTCCAGCCCCCTCCCGTTACAACCTGGTCTACCAACACATTATACCCGAATGAACCTTCCTCAATCACAAACGCAGTAATTTACTTTCATTCTCAAAATCTGCCATTGTGAAAGAGGGAATAGAAACTCGGGCTTGGCATCTGAGGTTCCCTACCAGGTGTCATCAGGTTATCTTTTGAGCCCTATCGTCCTCGATTCTTTTGACCCTGAGGGTACATAAATGAATGGCCCCACAAAGGCAGATCTAGTTTGCACGTGTAATTTTCTTTGACCCACACATGATTCTATACATTTGGAATTAGTTGCTTATTTCACTTAGTTGCTAACATTTACACATTGCCATGTGACACAAAGCTAGGCAGTGAGTGGCCTCTTAAATGGAGAAACATGCCCTGGTTCACCATAGCTTTCATCTGATTGGTGCTCTATCACTCGATCTGGTCCCGGCTGGGTGCCTGTAAGCACGTGAATTTATGACACTTGCCCTATACTACCTAGTGCCCCAGCCAAATGCATCATTCCCACATGCACAGCACGTCTCTGCTTATGTTATCCCATCTTTCTAGAAATGCCCTCTCCTTCCATCTTTCCTGTCTTTAGGGTTCATTTCAAACACTGTTACCTTCTGTGAAGCTTTCTTTGACCACCCCAATGGATGTTACTGCCCTGTTTGTAACACTTTGTGGTTCTCTTATGGCCTGTATCCCACTCTTCACTGGATCAGTCATTGGTATCCTTGATTTCTTCCCATATCTCAGGGAGGTGTATTGATGGGTGCTTGTCCCCCTCTCCTCAAAGCTTTCTGAAAGAGGGGTTTTCCTCTTGACCTAGACCTTCCTTTCTCCTCCCTACAGAGATGGAGCAGGTTTCCATCTCTCCCCTCTGGGGATCTTCCTGTCCACACAGTAGAAATGCCTTGTTCTACTTGGCAGGAAAGGCCCTGGAGGGTGAGCTTGTCAGGAATGACTGAATGTGTACATTTGCCCAATTCTGAAGTTCAGGATTAGGAGGCCCACTGTTGCCACACATCTAAGACAGGATTTTCCTTCCAGGTTTTACCAGCAAACAAAGGTAATATTTTCATCTGCTTGAATACTTATCTCACAACTGTTTTCAAACTCAAGCAGGGAAAAGGAGGTGTTCTCACTGGACATCTCTAAGCCCAATAATGATTCACTGTCTTGAATCCTCTGCAGCAACTAGCAAAGTCATTCACTGTACAGAGAGGCACTCAAAACACATGTATCAAATTGAATCAAAGGGTATAATCAATATGCATAAAATTCATGGAATGTAATTTCTCCTATGTCATGTCCCCATAAAACATAACTTAAATGTCTTTTTGTAGATGTTAAAGAAATGCAAATGATTCTGTATATTACATAAAATATTTATTTCTTATTTACATTTCCATTTTTATGTAAATCATTGCACATATTACATATCAAAAAAAGAAAAAGAAAGGAAAAGATATATAAACCTTAGACATCAGTGAAGAAACCATTGCACCATGTGATACTTATCAGCAGTCTCGCAGGTATCGTTTCTTGCTCTTTTTGGATTTTCTAGTAGTTTCTTGACGAATGGTATCATACTCCAATATGGCCATTTTGGAAAGTCTCTGTAAGTATTGAGATGATGCTCCAGCAAGAGGATCGCTGAAGCCAGAACCTGTGAAGAAAAAGAAATCAGCTATTAAAATTAAGCACACTGAAATTATATTCTCTAAAATACAGGGCAAACAAAATCTCTCTTCCTCAAATGACCATTAAACACTGCTAGTTCTTGATATATCACATTAGTTGAAGTAAAAATAGAAAATATTTACTTTCTAAAGTGATTGTGATGTCAAGTCATCTCAAAAATATTTACCTAGGGGTGCCTGGGTGCCTCAGTCAGTTGGAAGTCTGACTCTTGATTTGGTTCAGATCATGATCTCAGGGTCATGGGATCGAGCCCTGCATAGGGCTCCCCTCAGCAGGGGGCAGGAGGGGTCTGCTTGAGATTCTCTCTCCCTCTCCCTCTGCCTCTCCCCCCACTCATGCTCTCTTTCTAATAAATAAATAAGTCTTTTTTTAAAATGTAACTAAAAAATCCTATAATATTTATATTTAATTATATAAAACTACATCTGAGTCTATAATGTACTTTTTAAAACATGGGATGGCTGTGGAATTTATTCCAAAGCAAAAGAAACAGTCCCCAAAAATAATAAACTTGTTTCATACCTTACATGTTCATCAAGTTATTTTCTCCAAATATACCATTTCTCATAAATGCTAAGTTTAGTAAAATAGTAAAACTGTAAAGGAAAATGAATCATTCACTAACTGAACAGCATTACTCAAGTTTCTATTATAGAGTGGTAGTAATAATAGTAATAGATAACATATATCAAATGATCTCTCTGTGCCAAGTACTTACATTTATTTCATCCACACAACACTATGAAGTAGGCAATTAGTACTATCTTGGACCACAGATATAAAAAGAAGATTTAGTGGGGTTAAAAAACTTGCCCAAGGGCAAAGGATTTGAATCCAGATTCCTCATATTCAAACTTCCCATGCAATCACTACATAGTGCCCTAAATATGTAAAGATGTATAAATACTTCTATTTTGAAACATATAAAACTTAGAAAATAATGTACTGATTCAAACTTAAAATATTATTTAATTTCAAAACAGTCAAGTGTCAAAAAAAGCTATCTACAATTCTCCACTGTGGTTATTTTTGGTTTGGTTTGTTATTTGAGTGCATAACATAAGTAGGAAGTTCAGAGAAAGAGAGAGGGTAGAGGGAAAGAATATGATCGGGATACCGGTTTTTAGCAGTACAATGACCCTGACACTTAGAAAAACTCTCTGGCTACAAATTAACTGGATTCTAGATATTAAGCAAATGTCAAAAAGCCTCAAAAAACTTCAAAACTTCATACAAACCAATGCAATTAAGTTGGAAGTTGTTAACAATAAGATAAATTTAAAATCCTCAAATAGTTAGAAATTTATACACACATTCTAGATTATTCATCAGTCAAAAAAGAAATCATAAGAAACATTAAAATATTTGTAACTAAATGATAATGAAAATATTACAAAACTTCTGTGATGCAGCAAAAGTTATACATAGAGAGGTTTATACCCCAAATTCCTATGTTAGAAAAGAAGGCTTAAAAATTAATAAGTTAGGTATAAGATACACATTAGGAAAATAATAAACCCAAAGAACATAGAAGAAAAAGATAATACAAGAAAGAGAAGAAATCAATGAAGTAGAAAACAAATTTACAATAAGAAAGATTTTTTTGGAAGATGAGTTCTTCATTGAAGATAATAATAAAGAAGAAAAGTCTTTGGTAAGATTGATTAAGATAAAAAGGCAGAAGGCACAAATAAATAACACTAAAAGAAGAGGGACACATAGAGCGTGTGACTCTTGATCTCAGGGTTGTGAGTTCTAGCCCCACATTGGGTGTAGAGATTACTTATAAATAAAATCTTTAATAAAAAAAAAAGAAGAAGAGGGATAGAAGTACAGATAAAACAAAAACTAAACTTTATGCCAATATATCTGAAAATTTAGACAAAATGCAAAAAAAATTTAGAAAATATAACTTACCAAAATTGATTGAAGAATTAGAATGCCTTAAAAATCCTAAAATTAAAATGATTGAATCAATATTAAAATAATTCCTGCCTTGCTGTCTGCTTTGTTTGATATTAGTGTAGCTACACAATCTTTCTTCTTATTAATGTTTACATGATTTGTATTTTTCCAACCTCGCACTTTTGATCTTTCTTGCCCTTAAGTTTAAGGTATGCCTCTTGCAAACAACATACAGTTAATTTTCTCAGTCTGATACTTTGTTTTTTCAATGAAATATTTAGTCTGCTTATATCTAATAAATTGTTATGTTTAATTTTAAATCTTCAATCTTGCTAATTGTTTATTTGTCCTATATGTTTTATGTTTCCTTTTTCCTCCTTTCTTGTCCTCTTCTGAAATGATCAAGTGTTTTCTCATTTTATATTTTTCCCTCTCTATTAGCTTGTTACTTGTATTATTTTGTTATTCTTTTATCGGTTACCATACAGATTATCACATGTCTCTTTGACACATTACAATCTAGTTTACATTAGTTATTTTACCATTTTTCAAATAATGCGAGTATCTTACAATACTTTAACTCCACGTATGCCCCATCCTACCTCTGTGCTACTATTGTCAAGTATTTTATTTCTACACAGATTTTAAACTTCATAATAATACAGTTACTGCTTCTCATTCTTTTCCAAGTTGTTGTACTTCCTTTTTGTATAATTTCTTCCTTAGTATTTTTTAGTGAAGCTCTGCAGACAATAAATTCTCTCAACTTGTATTTGAATGAAAATGTATTTGTTTCACTTTTACTTTTAAGGGTATTTTCACTGGGTATCCAATTCAAGTTTGGCAGTTATCTCTTTTAGCCCTTGAAAATGCTATTCCAGGGGCGCCTGGGTGGCTTGGTCATTAAGCGTCTGCCTTCGGCTCAGGTCATGATCCCGGAGTCCTGGGATCAAGTCCCATGTCGGGCTCCCTGCTCAGCGGGAAGCCTGCTTCTCCCTTTCCCACTCTCCCTGCTTGTGTTCCCTCTCTCGCTGTGTCTCTCTCTGTCAAATAAATAAATAAAATCTTAAAAAAAAAAAAAAGAAAGAAAAAGAAAATGCTATTCCACTTTCTTCTTGCTTCCATTGTCTACACTTAAAAAGTCAGCTGTACGTCTTACCATTGCACCTTTGAAGGTAACATACCTTTTCTCTGTTTTCTTGTTTTGTGTTTTTTTTTTTTTAACTTAGTCTTTTTATTATCATGTGCCTAGCTGTGGTTTTCTTTGTTTCTATGCTGCTGAGGGCTCACAGAACTTCTTGTATTGTTGGCTTTGTATTTTTCATCAAAATTGGAAACTTATCAGCCAGTATGTAAATATTGTTTCTGTCCTACCTTGTTTATACTGGAATTAGAAGTACACATGTGTAGGGGAACCCTCCTACACTGTTGGTGGGAATGCAAGCTGGTGCAACCCCTCTGGAAAACAGTATGGAGGTTCCTCAAACAGTTGAAAATAGAGCTACCATACGATCCAGCAATTGCACTACTGGGTATTTACCCCAAAGATACAAATGTAGGGATCCGAAGGGGTATGTGCACCCCAATGCTTATAGCAGCAATGTCCACAATAGCCAAACTGTGGAAAGAGCCAAGATGTCCAACGACAGATGAATGGATAAAGAAGATGTGGTATATATACACAATGGAATATTATGCAGCCATCAAAAGGAATGAGATCTTGCCATTTGCAACGACGTGGATGGAACTGGAGGGTGTTATGCTGAGTGAAATAAGTCAATCAGAGAAAGACATGTATCATATGACCTCACTGATATGAGGAATTCTTAATCTCAGGAAACAAACTGAGTGTTGCTGGAGTGGTGGGGGGTGGGAGGGATGGGGTGGCTGGGTGATAGACATTGGGGAGGGTATGTGCTATGGTGAGTGCTGTGAATTGTGCAAGACTGTTGAATCACAGATCTGTACTTCTGAAACAAACAATGCAACATATGTTAAGAAAAAAGAAAAAGAAGAAGATAGCAGGTGGGGAAGAATGAAGGGGAGTAAGTCAGAGGAGGAGATGAACCATGAGAGATGATGGACTCTGAAAAACAAACTGAGGGTTCTAGAGGGGAGGAGGTAGGGGCATGGGTTAGCCTGGTGATGGGTATTAAAGAGGGCACATTCTGCATGGAGCACTGGGTGTTAGGCACAAACAATGAATCATGGAACACTACATCAAAAACTAATGATGTAATATATGATGATTAACATAACAATAAAAATTTATTTAAAAAAAAGAAGTACACATGTGTGAAGCAAGTTTACTTTGTCACATAATGACTTGCACACTCTCTTCTGTATTATCTTTTTTCTCCCTTCACTTTAATTGGGTATTTTCTAATGATCTTTCATTTTACAAATCCTTTCATCTGTTGCTTTCCTTTTCTCCCCCAACTTTATTTCAGTTTATTTCACAAATAAAAGTTGTATCTATTTAAGGTTTACAACACAATGACTTGATATACGTATATATTATGAAATGATTATCACAATTAAGTTAATTAACACATCCATCACCTCACAAAGTTATCTTTTCTGGGAAAGTAACTGGGTTCTCATCTGGGAAGATGAGAACACTTGAGACCTACTCTCTTAGCAGACTTCAGTATACAATTCAGTATTATTAACTATAGTCACCATGCTGTATATTGGATCCCCAGAACTTATTCATCTTAGAACTGTAATTTTGTACCAACATCTCCCCATTTGCCCCACTCAAAACCTTGGTAACCACCATTCTATTCTGTATGTTCAACTTTTTTTTTTTTTTTTTAAGATTCCACATATAAGTGATTGATTCCATTAGGAACAAAATCTCATGCAGCATTTGTCTTTCTCTGTCTGGCTTATTTCACTAAGCATAATGCCCTGTGGGTTTAACCATATCGTCACAAACAACAGATTTCCTTTTTTACTGCTATATAATATAGGTATCCCAGCTTTTCAAAAGTTCACGTTAAGCCATTTTACTTCTATGAAAGACCTACGTTAGTATCTGTTTTTGCTAACTGCCAAGAAATCCAATAAAGATTTTTCACTTTGATTTTAAAAAGGTAAAAACTGAAAATAGTGTTCAGTGTTTCTTTTGCAGCGAGCCATTATAGAGGTAGCATGCACCCTGAACAGTGAGGGTGGCACCATCAAGCTCCTTCCTGAACTACACTCAGCATCTCAGCATCAAGCTGCCACAGCTTTGAAAAATTTCAAAGGTCAGAAACTCAAAGCAAGACTAGTATGCAGGCCATGCAATGGCCCACATGAGAGATGATGAGGGACTATCCCAAGGTCCTGAGATAATAAATGTGTGTGTATAGTGAACATAACATCCACTATGTTTATAAAATAAACAAAGCTTAAAAGAAACATTAAAAAGAACAAAGCAGTTAAATCAGTGGAAAGAAAGAAAGTTAAAAATAATAAGTATGAGACAACCTAATAAGAAACGTGGCAGGAGAAAAAAAATGAGCCAACTTACTCTTTGGTTTCTCCTGAAGTGGTACCACGGTGCAGGCCTCCTTAGTCTTCCTTATCCTAAAATTACATATTATCATAAAATCACTTTTACATAAACCCAGGGTACATTAATTTAAAAAATACAATAAGAGACAAGAAGCTGCTTTCAGCAAAACTCACTTGGTGAAGGACATCACATGGAAAGTAAATTAACATTAAAGTAAACTCATTCCATCATAACTAATCCAATCAGAAGCAGATAGGAACAACTCAACATCTCAGTTTTTGCTAATAAATTTTACCTGTAGATAAGTGTTATATCTAACTTTTCCCATATTTATCTTATCTTTATCTTAACTTTCTCTAAGTATGATTCAGGGAATGCTAAGAGGAAGGGAATCAAGATTAGATTAAGAGGGTATCTAGATAGGCCAATATCAACTATCCCCGTACTTGTGCTCATTTTGCATATTAACCACCACAATCTGAATTTTATCTTAATTAACTTTTGTTCCTACTGGAACAGACCTACATAACAAGTGGGTTATTAGAGGAAGTATGTCTTGACCGAACCTGCTGTAGGTGAGATAATCTATAAGAATTGCAAATTTCCTGTAACTATATTAAACTTTAGAAGTCAGGGGCACCTGGGTGGCTCAGTCATTAAGCGTCCACCTTTGGCTCAGGTCATGATCTCGGGGTCCTGGGATAGAGCCCCACACTGGGCTCCCTGCTCCGTGGGAAGCCTCCTTCTCCCTCTCCCTCTCCCCCTCCCCCTGCTTGTGTTCCCTCTCGCTGTGTCTCTCTCTGTCAAATAAATAAAATCTTAAAAATAAATAAATAAATAAATAAACTTTAGAAGTCAGGTGGAACTTTTAAGTGCCCTTCGCTTCTAGGATTACAATTATAGTTATATTACCAGAGTGTGCCTTGAGAGTCACTGAAAGTGTATGATTATAATTAAAGAAATTTGAGGGGCGCCTGGATGGCTCAGTTGGTTAAGCATCTGCCTTTGGCTCAGGTCATGATCTCGGGGTCCTGGGATCAAGCCTCGCATTGGGCTGCCCCTGCTCTGCAGGGAGCCTTCTTCTCCCTCTCTCTCTGCCTGTCACTCCCCATGCTTGGGTTCTCTCCCTCTCTCTCTCTCTGTCAAATAAATAAATAAAAAATCTTTAAAAAAAAGAAATTTGAAAAAACAAACTTTTATCAGCATTTTAAAAACAAATATTCACATATGGAGGGAAAAGAGGGGGTAAGGGGTTGTACACAAGACAAACAAAAATGCGTTACTTCCCTGCTTTGCCATGGCTGTTCATTCATGGAATGCTGTGCAATATGCAGAGGAAAATAAAATACTTGCACGCAACTTGACATGTTCTCACTAGACTGGCTAAAATAAAGACACTTGTTTCAAAAACAGAGAAAAGAACTAACACTTACATTTGCCAAGCACTTCATAAACATTATGGCACATAGCCACCGCTCTTCCACTTTGTATATGAACAACACTTGTCATAACATGAATTTAATATATTCAAATTATCCTTCACTGGCTAGGTAAATTCACACTCAAGTTGATGTAAAATGGCGAGGAATCATTCACAAACAGCCAAATTGCAAATGAAAAAAACCAAAAAACTGAAATAGAGCAAAAACAGTAGGAAGCAAAAGGCACATTAAGAGGTAGTTGGGCTAATTTAGGGGGTGCTTTCTGGGTTTCCAGTTTCTTAAAGATGAGCATATGCAATGAAAGAAGGGTAACAAGCCTGGGCTGTACTGAGACAAGCCCATTGCCAGACTCAGCCCTACACCCTCCTCAGAGGGCCCTGAGACTCCCGATTAAAATGACAAGGTTGAGGGGACTGTTAGGGACAAAGGTGTCTCCGTAAGGATGGAAAGTCACTGTCCTTAAGTAGGTTTTATATTCATGCTCCCAACTCTCTCTGTTCTTTCTATATCCCTGCCATCCCTCCTCTGTACCTGTTACCATCTACTCCACTAGCAACTTGCTTGCTCTCTTCCACCATCCCTGATTCTGCCTTATTTCATTATAATCTCATGGAAGAAAGAGTAATTTTGCTTTTTATATTTTTACAGCTTGGAAATCTGTCCTCAGATAATATTAAGAATGATAGGGAGTGGTTAAATAAACTATGGATCCATTAATGAGATACAATGTAGCCAGTAAAGACTGTTTGAAGATTATGCAGCGACATGAAAAGAATGGCTATGTGTAATAATAAGTCAAAAAGGCAAAATAAAAAATTGTAAGTACACTAAAATCATAGCGAAAACAAAAGTTCCCAAAAATGAAGAAGAGAATGAACACCCAACAATAAAAATGGATATGTTAGGATGGGTAAATTATCGAAATATTGTTTATCTTTTTTCTCCAAATTTTCTGCAAAGTTCTTATCTGTTTTCATAATTTCATAAATTATGCACAGCTTTCCATTTTTAGTGTATTTTCATATGACCAAAACTTATTTCAAGAGTAATTAAAAAGAACAATAATACTAGTGGAAAACTCGATAAGTATATTTTAAAACTCCTATATTTGTGTGCTGTGTGTAACTGGCTGACTTTAAAGCTCAGGGAATATGAAAATACAAATTTTCCCCTAAGGAGAGTAGCAACTCAGACTACTATAAATGCATCATCTTTTTTTTTAAGGCTGGCAAAGTGAACAAGTCCTGGACATTTGATAAATCCCTGAGGAATAAATAAATAAACCAAAGCAGCCACCAAATAGAATATGAGACTGTCTTACTAACTTATAGATCCCTTTGGAGAAAGGGGTTTTCTTTTAACAGTATGTCAGCCAGTCTGATTTATAAAAAGGAAGGTAATTATGATAATGGTTTTAAATGCCAATATTCAAAGTGAGTGGGACTTTTGTGGTTGACAGACTCCTTGTCCAATTGTCAGCGCAAGTCTTCATCAGGTTGTCATCTCATTTAGAACCTCCCCTCACACTATGTCAGTCAGACTGGAAACAAAACCCAAGGTACTATATTCAGCGTACAGTAACCTGTTAATATTGCAGAGAGTTCATTTATTTTTATTGCTAAAAATTCCAATATTCTCATGGGCAATCCATACTAGGGCAACAAATATTTTTAAAAGGAAGTCCTTAAGTCCTTTCTGGCAATGTCCCTTGAAAACTGAGAAAAGGGTGTACTTGTCAAACCAAACAAAATTGCTACCTAGACTAAAACGTGAGATCCTTTATGAAAAAAATATCAGTGGGCAAGAAAGACTTCAACTCACTAGGCAAGAAAACCTCTACCTTTAGCAGTATTACTACAGATACGTGTCGAACACAAGAGAACTGAAGAGAAATGGTCTACCTGACTGGAGGCATCTCGGTGTTAGCATGAAGCAGTCTTGGATGAACTTCCAGTGGAGTTGAACTTACACTTTTTGGGCAACTCTGCAGTCTTGGTAAATATGGCATTTTGACACATTCTTTGAACTCTTCTAGACCAAATGCTGTGGTGTATTCTAATTAAAAATAGCATCATAATCAATGGTATTATTTCTTGATGAAATGTATATAACTTCTTTTACCACATACTAAAATGCATAATACAATACACTTAATCAGTCATTAAGTAAAGAAAATAAAGCTGTTGTAATTTATCTAGTATCTTTCCCAAGAGAATACCTTTCAATTCCTACCGTAGGGATTGTAGGGAAGAGTTGATTCAGGGTCTGATTAAGAAGTAGAATAAGAAAAAAGGACAGCTTCACAGATCTCCCATAGTTGTCACTGTCCTCTGCCCTCATTATTTTATATAATTAGAATTTCCAGAATATTAGAGAAATTCACATTGAAAGAGTTTAAAAGCTCTTTTAACAGTCTTGTATTATCTGCTATTTTAAACCTTTCTACCTTCCTGCTTTTAAGTAAATAAGAGGTATAAATACTTAATTATTGAGTTAGCAATGAGACATAAAAGAATTTTATTTCAGGCATTGATTTTAATTTTCTCAGGGGTGCCTGGGTGGCTCAGTTGGTTAAGTGTCTGCCTTCAGCTCAGGTCATGATCCCAAGGTCCTGGGATGGAGCCCCGCATTGGGCTCCCTGCTCAGTGGGGAGTCTGCTTCTCCCTCTCTCCTTCTCCCTCTGTTGCTCCCCCTGCTTGTTCTCTCTCTCTGTGAAATAAGTAAATAAATAAAATCTTAAAAATAATAATAATAATTTTCTCTCTGCAAAATTTCACACAAATCTATAAACACTAACATTGAAGCATCAAGGTTGCTTCTCCTACTGACCTCACATAAAAGAGATTATCAAATTATTTAAAAACAAAACAAAACTTCAAAATGAAGGCAATAAATGGGCAAAAACAGATTTAGAAATTAAAGGTTCAGGTGATCTTTAAACTAATTTTAGAGAATTGTTTCTTAAGCTTTCTCTGCTAAGCAAGTCTAACATAGCAATAAAAATAGTATGGGACTGGAGTTATATTAAATGCTCCAAATGCTATTTTGCAACCTTTAATTTTTCTTCTTCTGGGGAAAAAAAAAAAAAGTTTCTCCTGATCAAAAAACATACAAATTCTCTTTTCCACAATTATATTTGGGGGTAAAGGACAGATAAATTTATGTCTTCTGAGTGTCTTTAATGGGAATCTAGTGAAAAGTTGAAAAAATAAAGCAACACACTCAAAACCAGGAGCAATGAAATGTGTTGAGGAGTTTGGATTTTACTATTTTCAAGAATTACATCTCTATTTATAAAGCTGAAGGCAGAATTCAGCATAAACAAGAAATACAATTATAATTTGAAATTTGAAATATAAATTGAGATTAAGCTATTAATATATTCATACACATGTCAAAAGTCCTCAAATTAGTCTTCATTGAGCAATGGTAGAATATAAGACACTTTCCACATAAAGTTTTGGTTAGAATTATGAATACAAAAAGATGCTGTTAAAGATTTGGCTTTCTTAAAACATAAAAACCAACTTGAGGTGTTTAAAAACAAACACAATTTGTGAAAAGTAATATGACCCAACAGAGATAGCACTGCACTGATACCAAGAGAAGTAGTTCTTTAAAATTTGTTTCCATCATGAGTTACAGAATTTCATTAAGTAAATTAATTTTAACTTGCTTCCAGTTTTATTTTCCATAAACTCAGGATATTATCCTTCCATAAATGTTACAGAAATTAAAGATGGTCTCCTGACTGTTTAAAAAAGTACATGTGTTAGTTTAAGGCACTGTTTCTATATTTTCTTCAGTAAAATAATTGTAAAAATGAAGTTACCTTTCTTCATCTTTTGTGTTTCTAAAACTGCTTTCCTCCAGCTACTCTCAAAAAGAAAACAACTGTCAAGGGAATTTCTGGTGACATTAGAAGTAGCAAATTTGATTTCCGGAGAGAGGACTGGCATTTTTTCTTCTTCTTTCAACAGTGCTGATGAAAGTGAGATGCTGCTTCAGATTCAGGACACAAAATGAAAAAAAAAAAAGTATTTCAGAGATAGATATTTTTTCTAATTTGTTTTCCATCATATAGATTAAATACTAACATAGGCTTACATGGAAAGTTCACTTATAACATGTAAATACATATTCTTGGGATTTTAAAGTAAGAGGCCTTTAATAATAGAGCTAAAATTGGTAGTAAGAGTTTTTTCTCTTAAATATTTTAATAAGTTCTTTCAAATCCCAGGTCACAGATATTTAGGAATATAAAAAAAAATTAAAGCCCAACAGTAAGTTATGGTGCACAAGACAATAAAATGTTTAGGATTCTCTCCAATATATTACCATTGCACACAATGACCAAATGGGACTTATCTCTGGGGATGAAAGGTTAGCTCAACACACAAAAATTAATGTGATATACCACTTTAACAATAAAGGATTAAAAAGTCACATGATCATCTCAAGAGATGCAGGAAAAGCATTTGATAAAATTCAACACTCTTTCATGATAAAAACTCTCAGCAAACTAGGAATAGAGAGAAATTATCTCAACATAATAAAGGCATGTAAAGCCCACAGTTAACGTCACACTTAATGGTGAAGAATCAAAAATTTTCCCTTTAAGATAAGGAATAAGGCAAGGATGACCACTCTTACCACTTCTATTTAACTACAAGTCCTAGCCAGAGCAATTAGGAAAGAAAAGGAGTCCAGACTGGAAAAGCAGCAGTAAAATTGTCCCTGTTTCAACAAATGTTATGATCTTAAACATGTAGAAAATCCTACAGACTCCAAAAAATCACTTGCTCTTTTATACACTAAAAATAAACTACCTGAAAAGGAAATTGGGAAAGCAATCCAATTTACAATAGCATCAAAAAGAATGAAATACTTAGGAATAAACTTAACTAAGGAGTGAACAACTTATACACTGGAAAACACAATGAAAAATTAAAGACACAAACGGAAAGATAACCCATGTTCACAAATTAGAAAACTTAATTTTGTCAAAATAACCATACTACCAAAAATGATCTACAGACTCAATGCAATTGAAATCCCAATGGCATTTTTTTTTACAGAAATAGTAAAAAAATTCAAAAATTCATATGGATTCACAAAGGACCCCAGATAGCCAAAACAACCTTGAGAAAGAAGATCAAAGCTGGAAGGCAACAAACTTGCTAATTTCAAAATACATCACAAAGCTAAGGTAACCAAAACAATATGATAATGGTATAAAAACAGACACATAAACAACTGGAAGAATAGAATCCAGAAATAAATAGACATATACACAGTCAACTGACCTTTGACAAGGATGCCAAGGAGTACACAATGGGGGAAGTATAGTCTCTTTAACAAACAGCACTGGAAAAACTAGATATCCACATGTGAAAGAATGAAACTGAACCCTATCTTACACCGTACACAAAAATCAACACAAAATGGATTAAAGAATTAAACCTAAGACCTAAAAGTTAAAACTCCTAAAAGAAAACATAGGGGAAAAGTTTCATGACATTGGTCTTGCAATGATTTTATGGATATGATACCAACAGCACAGGAAACAAAAGCAAAAATAGACAAGTGGGACCTGCATCAAACTAAAGAGCTTCTGCATAGCAAAGAAAACAATCAACAGAGTGAAAAGGAAACCTATACGCTGGGAAAAATATTTGCAAATCATATATTTTATAAGGGGTTAATATCCAAAATATATAATTCCAGAGCAAAAAACAAAACAACAACAAAACAAAATAAAAAAAACCCTAATAACCTGGTTTAAAAATAGGCTTAAGGACTTGAATAGACATTTCTCCAAAGAAGACATACAAATGGCCAACAGGTATATGAAAAGATGCTCTGGCCAAGGTTAAAGAGGCCTGTGTTCTCCTCTAGGATTTTGAGGTTTCCTGTCTCACACTTAGATCTTTCATCCATTTTGAATTTATTTTTGTGTATGCTGTAAGAAAGTGGTCCAGTTTCATTCTTCTGTATGTTGCTCGCCAGTTTTCCCAACACCATTTGTTGAAGAGACTGTCTTTTTTCCATTGGATATTCTTTCCTGCTTTGTTGAAGGTTAGTTGACCATATAGTTGTGGGTTCATTTCTGGGTTTTCTATTCTGTTCCATTGATCTGTGCATCTGTTTTTGTGCCAGTACTATAATGTCTTGATGACCACAGCTTTGTAATATAGCTTGAAGTCCAGAATTGTGATGCCTCCTGCTTTGTTGAAGGTCAGTTGACCATATAGTTGTGGGTTCATTTCTGGGTTTTCTAGTCTGTTCCATTGATCTATGTGTCTATATTTGTGCCAGTACTATATTGTCTTGATGACTACAGCTTTGTAATTTAGCTTGAAGTCCAGAATTGTGAAGCCTCCAGCTTTGCATTTCTTTTTCAAGGTTGTTTTGGCTATTCAGGGTCTTATGTGGTTCCATACAAATTTTAGGATTGTTCTAGCTCTGTGAAAAATGCTGGTGGTATTTTGATAGGGATTGCTTTAAATGTGTAGATTCCTTTGGGTAGTATAGACATTTTGACAATGTTTGTTCTTCCAATTCATGAGCATGGAACATTTTTCCATTTCTTTGTGTCCTCTTCAATTTCCTTCATAAGTGTTCTATAGTTTTTAAAGTACAGATCTTTTACCTCTTTGGTTAGGTTTATTCCCAGGTATCTTATTATTTTTGGTGCAATTAAAATGAGATCGATTCTTTGATTTCTTTTTCTGCTGCTTCATTATTGGTATACAGAAATGTTCCATCTATCCCTACTTTGCTGAGGGTTTTTATCAAGAATGGATGCTGTATTTTGTCAAATGTTTTCTCTGCATGTATTGAGAGGATCATATGGTTCTTACCTTTTCTTTTATTAATGTGGTGTATCACGTTGATTGATTTGTGAATACTGAACCAACCCTGCGGCCCAGGAATAAATCCCACTTGGTCGTGGTGAAGAATTCTTTTAATGTATTGTTGGATTCAATTTGCTAGTATCTTCTTGAGAATTTCTGCATCCATGTTCATCAGGGATATTGGCCTGTGGTTCTCCTTTTTAGTGGGTCTTTGTCTGGTTTTGGAATCAAAGTAATGCTGGCCTTGTAGGAGTTTGGAAGTTTTCCTTCCATTTCTATCTTTTTGGAATAGTTTGAGAAGAATAGGTATTAACTTTTCTTCAACTTACTAGACTAGTAAGTCTACTTCTAACTGACTAGACATACCACCAGAGGCAAAGAAAACAAAAGCAAAAATGAACTATTGGGATTTCATCAAGATAAAAAGCTTTTGCACAGTGAAGGAAACAATCAACAAAACTAAAAGGCAACTTATGGAATGGGAGAAGATATTTGCAAATGACTTATCTGAAAAAGGGCTAGTATCCAAAATTTATAAAGAACTTATCAAACTCAACACCCAAAAAACAAATAATCTGGGTAAGAAATGGGCAGAAGACATGAATAGGCACTTTTCCAAAGAAGACATCCAGATGGCTAACAGACACCTGAAAAGATGCTCAACATCACTCATCATCAGGAAATACAAATCAAAACCATGATGAGATACCACCTCACATCTGTCAGAATGGCTAAAATTAACAAAAAAAACAACAGGTGTTGGCAAGGATGTGGAGAATGCAAACTGGGGCAGCCACTTTGCAAAACAGTATGGATGTTCCTCAAAAAGTTAAAAATAAAACTACCCTGTACTCCAGCAATTTTACTACTGGTATTTACCCAAAAGATACAAAAAGACAGATTCAAAGGGGTACATGCACCCCAATGTTTATAGCAGCATTATCAACGATAGCCAAACTATGGAAAGAGCCCAAATGTCCATCAACTGATAAATGGATAAAGAAGATGTGGTGTAGATAAATAGATAGATAGTGTGTGTGTGTGTGTGTGTGTGTATATATATATAGAGAGAGAGAGAGAGAGAATATATATATATATATATATATATATATATATATATATATATATATAATGGAATATTAGTCAGCCATCAAAAAGAATGAAATCTTGTCATTTGTAACAATGTGAATGGAGCTAAAGTGTATTATGCTAAGCAAAATAAGTCAGAGAAAGACAAATACCATATGATTTCACTCATCTGTGGAATTTAAGAAATGAAATAGATGAACATGGGGGGGAATAAAAAGAGAGAGGGAAACAAACCATAAGAGACTCGTAATGATAGAGAACAAACTGGGATGATGGAGGGAAGTGGGTGGGGGATGGGCTAGATGGGTGATAGGTATTAAGGAGGGCACTTGAAGTAACGAGCACTGGGTGTTGTATGTAAGTGATGAATCACTGAATTCTACTCCTGAAATCAATTATTGCACTGTATGTTAACTAACTAGAATTTAAATAAAAATTTTGTAAAAAGATGTTCAATGTTATTAACCATTGGGGCAATGCAAATCAAAACCACAGTGAGATATCACCTCACACCTGTTATGATGGCTATTATAAAAATTTTTTTAAAAGACAAGTGTTGGGCAGACCGGACTCCCCTGGAGCCGCCCACAACGCCCAGCCATGGTCAACACCCCCGTGTTCGACATCGCCGTAGGCAGGGAGCCCTTGGGCCGGGTCTCCTTCGAGCTGTTTGCAGACAAAGTTCCAAAGACAGCAGAGAACTTCGTGCCCTGAGCACTGGGGAGAAAGGATTTGGTTACCAATGTTCCTGCTTTCACAGGCTTATTCCGGGATTTATGTGCGGGGGGGGCGGGGGTGGGGGGAGCTTCACATGCCATAGGGGCACTGGAGGCAAGTCCATCTATGGGGAGAAGTTTGATGATGAGAATTTCATCCTGAAGCACATGGGTCCTGGCATCCTGTCCATGGCCAACGCTGGACCCAACACAAACGGTTCCCAGTTCTTCATCTGCACTGCCAAGACCGAGTGGTTAGATGGCAAGCATGTGGTGTTCGGCAAGGTCAAAGAAGGCATGAACATCGTGGAGGCCATGGAGTGCCTTGGGTCCAGGAATGGCAAGACCAGCAAGAAGATCACCATTGCTGACTGTGGACAGATCTAATAAATCTGACTTGTGTTTTATCTTAACTACCAGACCATTCCTTCTGTAGCTCGGGAGAACACCCCTCCACCCCACCTGCTCAAAATACCCCAGAATCTCTGTGCTCTCACTGCAGTTCTGCGGGCTCCAAGGTTCTTTATCCCCAGGTCTAGCTGGACTACAGAGTTCAGTTTATGATGATGAAATAAAACCTAAATCACACACACACACAAAAAGACAAGTGTTGATGAGGGTAGAGAAATTGGAACTCTTGTACACTATTGGTGGAAATACAAAATGGTGCGGCACTATGGAAAAAAGTATGGAGGTTCCTCAAAAAAGTAAAAATAGAACTACCATATGATCCAGCAATCCCACTTCTGGGTATTTATCCAAAAGAACTGAAATCAGAATCTCGAAAAGATACCAGCACACCCATATTCACTGTGGCACTTTTCACAATGGCCAAGATGTGAAAACAATCTAAATGTCCATCAACAGATGAATGAATAAGGAAAATGTGGTATAGATATACACTGAGATATTAATCAGCTATAGAAAAAGAACACAAGCCTGAAATATGTAACGACATGGATGCACCTTGAGGACACTATGCTGAGTGAAATAAGCCAATCACAGAAAGACAAATACTGAAGATCCACTCATATGAGGTATCTAAAACAGTCAAACTCATAGAAGCATAAAATGGTGGTTTCCAGGGGCTGGAGGGAGGAGGAAACAGGGAGTTGCTAATTAGTGAGTATAAAGTTTCAAGACAAGTAAGTTCTAGAGATCTGCTGTTCAACATTGTACCTATAGACAACAATACTGGATCGTACACCTAAAAATATGTTAAGAGGGTAAATCTCATGTTAAGTGTTCTTGCCACAAAAAAATAAAAATTTTAAAAATTATTTCCATGATAATATGCGTTTGTGCCTGAAAAAAAAAAAGATAGTTTCTATGTCTCATGGAAAATAAGTATGTCCTCATGATAGCCATTACTTTTATTCTAAACATGAACACAGAAAAATAATTATGTATTTTACTTAATTTGCCACTGGTCAAATTAGGTTAAGGTCCATTCTAATGACCTCATATTAACTCGATTACCTCCAAGTAAGGTCACATTCTGAGGCTGGGGTTAGGACTTCAATGTATGAATTGGGGGTGGGGGGCAAAATTCAATACATAACACTACAACATAGCCTATATAAAATATGTGTTGGAGGTAATTTTTGAAATTCTATTTAAATAAGTGGAATAAAAATTTATTCGCTCTCTTAAAACCAATTTCTAAAATCAAAAAAAGGATAATATACAACAATTGAGACCTACACAATTCTACAGCACAATAATAACTGTTGATGTTCTGGGTAATATTTGAGGGGAAAAATATTCTGAAAAGCCTTCTGTATCAAAGACAATAATAAATTCAGTAAGATTTTGGTATAAAATGCATTTACCATATACTAATCCTTTAAAAATTGGAAATCCATGGTACTTCCCTGTATTATTTGGGCTTCAAAGGACAGAAAATCCAAAATATGTGCTTAAACAAGATTTGCCCTCAAATAAAAGCCTGGCCAGACACCTCAAGTCTGGTGCTAAGCTATCAGGGACCTCACCTACTTCTCTACTCTACTGCTCCATTGCCCTGAACACATACTATCTATAGTTCAAGATAGCTGATTGAGTAAATGAACATTTGTACTGGCATTGATGGGAACCAGGGTTTTCATTGAGAGAGAAAAAGATACAGATTTCACACCAATAAAGAGTAAACAAAGACTTTGAAGTCCTAACTATGAATTGGAAGTATAAGACTTTCATCTAAAAAAGAAAAAAGACCAAAAAAAAAAAGTGTTTCCTAGCTCTGTTTACTAAACCTAATAACTAAAGTTAAAAAAGAAAAAGAAAAAGAAAACCACGAAAACCAACCAGAAATAGCTGATTCCAGGTCTGTCGAAGGAAATGTACAAGATGAGCCTAGAACATTTTGTCATTCCAGAGATCTAGTAATCTATCAATGAAGACTATAACCATGGTAGTCAACAACTTAAAAAGGCTCCAAGTTGACCAATAATGAGAGTTACAAACATTAATAAAAACATTAACTGCAATGAATTGAAATGTATTAAATACACACACACACATGTACAGGCATATCTTATTTTATTGTGCTTCGCTTTATTGCACTTCACAGATAATTGTTTTGTTGGTGGTGGCTTGGGGGTGGTTTGAGGATTTCTTTGTGTGTTTTGTTGGGTTTTTTGTTTTTTACAAATTGAAGGTTTGTGGCAACCCTGCATGGAGCAAGTCTCTTAGTGCATTTTTTCTGACAGCATTTGTTCATTTCACATCTGTCACATTTTGCTAATTCTTGCAATATTTCAAACCTTTTCATTGTCATTATATTTGTCATGGTGATCTGTGATCAGTAATCTGTGATGTTACTACTGTAACTGTTTTGATGTGCAATGAAGCATGCCCATAAAGATAGCAAACTTAATCAGTAAGTGTTGTGTGTATTCTCACTGCTCCACTGACCAGCTGTTCCTCCACCCCTCTCCCTCTCCCCGGGCCTCTCTATTCCCTGAGACACAACAATACCAAAATTAAGCCAATCAATAACCCTACAATGGCCTCTAATTTTTCAAGTGAAGAGTCACATGTCTCTCACTAGAAATGATTACACTTAGTAAGGAAGGCAAGTCAAAAGCTGAGACAGGTTGAAAGCTAGTCCTCATGTGCCAAACAGTTAGCCAAGTTTAAATGCAAGGGGAAGTTCTTGAAGGAAATTAAGCGTGCTACTCCAGTGAACACACTTATGGTAAGAAAGTGAAATAGTCTTATGCTGACATGGAGAAAGTCTGAGAGGTCTGGATAGAAGATCAAACCAGCCACAACAGTCCCTTAAGCCAAATATAGAGCAAGGCCTTGACTCTCTTCAATTCTATAAAGGCTGAGGGAGGTGAGGAAGCTGCAGAAGAAAAGCTGAAAGCTGGCAGAGGCTGGTTCGTGAGCACTAAGGAAAGAAGCCATCACCGTAACATCAAAGTGCAAGGGGAAGCAGCCAGTGCTGATGTGGAGGCCGCAGCAAGTTCTTCAGAAGATCCAGCTAAGGTATGAGCGTGGCTACACTAAACAACAGATCTTCAATGGAGATGAAACAGTCTTCTACTGGGAGAAGATGCCATCTAGGACTAGATGAGATGAGAGGGGAAATCAGTGCCTGGCTTCAAATCTTCAAAGAACAGGCTGGCTGACTCTCTTGTCAGGGACTAATGCAGCTGGTGACTTTCATTGGAAGCCAATGCTCATTGACCATCCCCAAAATCCTAGAGCCCTTCAGATTTATGCTAAAATCCACTCTGTCTGTGCTCTGTAAGTGAAACAACAAAGCCTGGATGACAGCACATCTGTTTATAACATAGTTTACTGAATATTTTAAGCCCACTATTGAGACCTACTGCTCAGGAAAAAGATTCCTTTCAAAATATGACTGCTCGTTGACAATGCACCTGGTCACCCAAGAGCTCTGATGGAGATGGACAAGGAGATTAATGTTGTTTTCATGCCTGAGTACAACAGAAATTGCTGGTTTATAGGCCTGTAAGAGAACTGATCTCTGAATTTTTTAATAAAACAACTGAGGTCTAGCAGGGTTATTAAATGGTTTGCCTCTAATGTTATACAACAAGGAACAACAAGAGTATTAATTTATCAAATTCTCTTAATGGAAAGGAGAAATGAACAAAGGAAAGCAATTAAAGAAGTGTTAAAATTGAGCTCTAACAAAATTAAAACTAAGCATGTAAAATATTAGGAAAAACAATTTTAAAAACTATAGGCAAATTTCCCATCTGGGAAATTTAGGATTCCCATATCCTAAAATCCATAAGCAGCCAATTTGCCAGTTTGTGTTTAAATATTCAATTCACAGGAAGAATTACATGGAAGCAGTCCCTAAGTTAAGAACCCCCCAGGCTGTGAATTGAGAAATGATGAAATATAGGAGCAATGGCACCTACAATACATCCCATCCACCTATACATCCCAGAGCCCTTTGTTACTTCCCCTTTCCTGTCGCCCATTCCTGGATGGGACAAAATATTTATTTTCTTGTTAACCTTTCTGTGCCTCAGTCTCCCTACCTAGGGAACTAATAAGCTCTGTCTTACAGAGTTATTATGAAGTCTGAAGGTGATTTAAGACCAGCATCTAGCTAAATGCCTAGTATGCTGCTTTAATACTCAAACAAGAATCTTCAGTTCAGACTGCAGTAAGGTAGCTTTACACACAGAGACAAATGATGGCTGCTATTATTGTCATAATCATCATGATTATTACCCTAGGCCAAGAATCAGCTAATGGCTAGGTACACGAGGTACAGCTTGACTCAATGCCTCTTCCTCTCTTCCTCTTTTCCTTTCAGGGGAAAGGTGCACTCCTAGAACTCTCCTGTTTTTCTTCATACTGACCTGTTCTTGCCTTATGCTTTCCATACCCTTCATCTCCTTGCATAGTACAAATTTAAATATTTTCCCATGATGTTCTATTCAGTTTTGTGGTACTCATCTCCCACTCGCTGCATCTGCCAAGTCTCCTTCTTCGTGTTCATTTCCTCATATAATTTGTAAACTTTGACTGTGAGCTCATCTTTAGAGAGATTGCTACCTATGGGAGTCCAGTACTCCCTGAGCTCTGGAAACTTTGCTATGCAGACTTTTCCATCGGTCTCTGCTTGACCCTGGGTTTTGGAGGTGCCAGCACAGTTAGTATGTCAGTTTCTTGGATGGTGGTCCCCAAAGCATGTAGTCATGTGCATTCAGACCCCAGACTTGAGCTGTATGTGTATGCAGCTGTGCAGAGTCTATGTGCCAGATTTAACAGCTAACTCTTTTCCTGCCATAGTCCCAAGTGGATGGCAAGCTTCCTTGTAGACTCCTCAGGCCAATGGGGGCATATTTTTCTATTATCACCTCAGTGTCTGTAGCAGGTTGTATTTTTCAAAGAAGGATGCACTAATACATATCCATTCCTATACAAGTTCTTCCTTCAATGTGCTATTGACACTCCTTCAAGAAGTGAGGTCTGTGTTCCCTCTCCCTGAAACTAACTTCCTGAGTAAATAAAGTGCCCTAGAAGTGACACTGTGTGATTTCCAAGGCTAGGGCATAAAAGGCGGTACCACTGGCTCTCTCTTGGGAAACTCACCTGTGAAATCCAGCCACCATTTTGTGAGGAAGCGGGTGACAGGAAGAAGCCACCACACAAAGGATCCAGCTGACATCCACAGCTAAGGTCTCAGTCCACAGCGAGCATCAACCACCAGACATGGGAATGAATGAGCCTGCAGGTGATTCCAGCCCCAAGCTTGTGATTCTTCCATCCGAGGCCCCAGACATCGTGAAGCAGAGCCAAGCTGTCCCTGCTGTGCACTGTCCGAATTCCTGACCCACAGAGCACAATAAATGGTTGTTTGCCATGACTAAGTTTTGGAGAAATTTGTGATGCAGTCATAGTAACTGGAAACAGTACGCCTTTGTGACTTCCAGCTTTCGGCAGATGCTCAACAGTGGCTTCCTATGTGAATGTTCCTTCATTTCTGGCACCTGGGGATTTCCTTCTCTTGGTCCCTAGCTCAGCCACATTTCCATAAATTATCTTATTATATTTTACCCAGCATATGAAATATACCAAAGTAGAATGGAGTCCCATCCATGTCAGCTTCTTCTGCCACACAATCCAGAAGTTCCCATAACTTTTCAAATGAGGACATAAAAAACTGATGCTTTTAATTCCTTTTATATATATACTTAAAAATAAAAGAGAATGAACCCTATAGAAAATGTATTTATTAAAGGACAGATAATTCATTCCAGAAAAAAATACAAATGATCAATAAAAGTTCATCCTCACTAGTTCTCAAATAAAAGCAAAATAATATAATGAGCTATGATTTTGCCAATCAAAATGGCAAGGATTTTTCTTTAATACTAGATAATGTAAGATGAGGTTCAAGGAAAATAGGCACTCTCATAAGGTTTCAGTGTATATGTCAGTATCATATGTCCAGAAAGCAATTTGGCAATATATATGTCCTAATAATTTTATATACTTTTGACCCAGCAAGTCCACTTCCAGGAATTTATCCTAAATGAATAATCATTGATACATACAAATATTTATCTTCAAGGATGTTAAATCCTGTATTTTTTTATAGTAGAAAAGAAAAAAGGCTGAAAATAACCCAAACATCAAAGAGCAGTTGCTAATATTATCTTTATTTTTAGCTTTGTTTAAAGCAAAATAGCTATCAAGTGAACATAAAGCAAGTTGTGGATTCATTGAGAAAGCTAGTTATTTATTTATCCATAATGCAGGTCATTGTGCTAGGAGCTGAAATACAAAAATGATGAAGATGCAAAAGTGTACAGTATGTTGGGGGGGAACAAAGTAAACAAATAATTAGAGTTCATTATGATAAATATTAGTGATAAAGGTATGTTTCAATTCTGTGTATAACAGAGGGTTTGCTAACCTACCCAGATGGGGGAAGTAGGAGTTTTGCTTTTGTTTTTCAGTGAGGGATGTTCAAGCCAAGTCCCATGGGTTTTCATAAGTAGAAATTGGCTGTGACGGTCAGTAGGCTGAATGTTTACTAAAATTCTTGCTCCTCCAGAGAATACAGTGTTCCTAAGAAGTGCCTATCTCCCCGTGATTGGAACGTGAGTGAGTGTAATGTGTAACGCCTTTAAGAAGCAAGTCTGCTTTTTCAGATCTTCTTCTCCTTGCTACAATTAGATAATAGGGAAGTGTTAATGAATGGTAGAGCCTGGTCCTACAACCAACTGGGAGAAAGCTGCCTGCTGACCAGGACTATCTGCTTTGGAATTGTTATGTGAGCAAGAAAGAAACTGTTACACGTTAAGTCCCTAAGATGTTGAGGTCCATTTGTCATTACACCTAGGAACAGACTAATACATGCAATTTTTTATTTCCAAGGGTGATTATTAGCTCACTTACTCAAATACATTCACTAAGCATGTACTATATGCAAATCAATATTCCATGTGCCTGACACATATGAAGAACTAAACAGAGATTCTGCCTTTACAGAATTTCCAATGCAAAAGGAAAAAGAGCAGCTGTTCACACAACTGTAATATAAGGCAAAGTGTGACATTACAGCCCAAGGAGAGAGAGATGTCTCACATCAGGGGAGTTAAAAGAAGGCAGATGTTATTTTCACATGGAAGTTCAAAAAAGACTTGGAAGAAGCCAGAAAATGACAAATAGAATTTAGACAGGCAGAAATGTGGGTATAGGCATTCCAGGAAAAGATACAGATGTGAAAGATGCCACGGAGAATGGAGCGGGGTTCAGATAATGGCGCTGTGAGAGATATCGAAATGACAGTTTGGGGCGAGATCACAGACAAATCTGAATGCTAGTCAAAGTGGTTTGCACTTACTTCTTTGAGCAACGGGAAGACACTGACACGGGTTTTGAACCGAGGTGTGGCACATTCACAGGTATGCTTTAGGAAGATTAATCTGGCAGAGACTGGAACCAAGTTAAGAAGCCACTATAATTCTAATAGTCCAGAGTGCTTAAATTAGGGTAGCAGCAGTGAGAATACAACAGTTGATTGAATTTAGGAGGTTCAGCAAAGAAAAAAAGAATCAAGAGGCCTGAGACTGTGAACTAGGGTGACTAAGAGAATGATGAATTACATTCAAAGGGAAATTGCTAGTCTGGGGGTGGAGAGAAACAAAGAGCTCAGTTTGAGATAAAATGAGTGGAGGACACCCAGGTGGAGCTATAGAACCTGGATCTAAGCTGTAGGAATTGAGGACCGTAGCTTCGGTTGGGAGAAGAAATTTTAAGAGTCATCTATTCACTAGTGAGAATTAAGGCCAGAGACTAGATTAAAGTTGCCAAAGAAGACTTGAGAGGGAGAAGAAAGCCAGATTTCTTTAAAATGTCCACAAAGCAGGAAGATAAAGAAGAGGCTGAGAGGTGACTGGAGAGGCAGAGAATACAGAGGAACCAGAATCACAGGGAGCACTGGCCCGTGTCCAATTCTATAGAAGTTGGTAGTGGAAGAAACTACTAATAACACAGCAACACCAAAAGCACAATCTCATTTAATCCTCAAAGAACCCAATGAAATACAATTCCCAGTCAATTACTGACCAGGAATTCCCACCCAACAAAGAACACATTTTATTCATTGGAGTAAAATGAGCCTGGATTCTAATCTTGATTCTGCCCTTCAATAGCTGCATAACCATAGGGTCATGAAGAAAATAACAGTGCCTCTGATTCTCATAGGGTTAGTGAGGATTCAATTTCAAAATGCATGTAAAGTGTTCAGCATGGTGCTGGACATGTAATAAACACTCAATGAGTGGAAGCTATTATTTTGTTTTAAATAATAATAAACACAGATTTTTCTCAACACAGCCTGTTGATGGAAATGTAAATCAATAAAGACTTTTCAGAACACAAGATTCTATCAAAAATTTTTCACATACACACACCTGACCCCGCAATTCTGCTTCAAGGAATTCATTTTATAGAACTGTTCCCATGTATAAGAATGTTCATTGTTGCATTGTTTGCAATGAGGAAAAACTGGAACCAATCTTAATGAGGAATGGTTACATAAATTACAATACATCCATACCATATGGTCATACATCTGTATGATACATCTACTATATCAATGCAGACCTAAGTAAACTGATATGAAGTTATTTGTCAGATCCTTTTAAGTGAAAAAGACAATTTCTCAAAAGAATCCAGATATGATTCCAATGATAATAAAAAAAACAAATGAAAAAAGAGTAGGATAAACGCTAAATTAACTCTAAGAAGTGTTAGAAAGAAAGGAGAAAAAGGTAAAGAGAGGGCTTTCACTTCTAACTCTATATTCTTGTGTTTGAATGAGAACTACTAATGTGTTATAATGTAATTTTAAAAATGTAAAAAAAGAAATGTCAAAAGTATTTTTGAAGAAATGCCACTGTAACAGAGGATTTAAACTCACCATTAGCAATGTAGATCAAAAGCCAATGAAGATGGAAGAGCAGGGATTATTGTGCTTCAGAGAGTACAATACCCTGAAAATGGTTGCAAAGTTGCATTTCTCTAGACAGAGGCTCCAGTTTTCATGTCTATGGCCCCCAAAAAGCTGTAGGGGTAGAATGATCCATACAATAGAACAGACTACCTGTATTACACAAATCTTTTCTAGTATTTGTAACCCCTCATGAAAAAAGTAATAAACACACAAACTATAGGTAAATCAGAAATGGCACAAAGCTAAATTGGCTGTGAAAACGGAGCCAGAGCTAATTAACACGGTCAGTGTCCCAAGTCCTGCTCCATATGGCTGGGTGCAAGAGTGAGGTATAGTGGCAGTCAAAGGTAGAGGGGAAACACCTAGCCCACACCCTCCTTCAGTTTAAACCCTGGGCAGGTTTTAGGGGAGACCCTGTAAGGGCGTGTCCATTTGACGCAGGGATGCGCGTGCTAGCCTTGTACCCAGCTGGAGGAGTGCGGAAACATACAGATCCGGCAGGCAGGTCCTCGTGTCCGGGGTTTGTTCCCATCTCTCTGCTTCACCCGACCCCGCCCGGCAGCTCCCCTCAAAGTGCGTCAAGAAAATCCTTGGAGTGACCCATTTGCCTCACTGGGCTAGTTTCCCCTGCCTGGAAGGGGGCCTGACCAGCTGACCTCTGGGCCCCACCTCCCCTTCAGCCCTGCCCCTGCAAAGTCCCCTGGCCCCCGCCCCATCCTACCCCCCCACCCCGCTCGCGCTAGGCCGGGGGTCCTCCGGAGACCACCCGCACTCACTGTCCCCGCAGCTCCACCTCGGAGGAGAGGGGCTTCTTCGAGTGCCTGGACCGTGGCGGTGGTGCCCAGGTCTGAGGCTCCGGCAGCGGGGTCAACTGGGGCAGCGGACAGCGCGGGAGCCGGGGGCGGCCCGCAGCCGAGCCGAGCCCCCGGCCCAGTCTGGCCGGGGCGCGGGGCTGGCCGCGGCGGCGGGGCAGGGAGGGCGGCCTGGCGCTCGTACGGGCGCCGCTCTCGAGGCGAACATGCTCGGCTGCCGGCAGCCTGGCGACTTTCGGGAGCGCGGCGCTCCCGCCTTTCAGCCCCGCCCGGCCCGGCGAGCGGCTCCGATGGCTGCAGCGCCGCCCGCCCGACGCGCGCGCGTTGCCAGGCTCCAGGAGCTTCCGGAGCGCCTTCCGCGCGCGGTCACCTGCCGCAGTCCTCCCAGAGCAGGGACCGACGGTTAGGGTGCCGCGCCAGGAAGGCGCCTGGGCGGCCACAAGGCCGCTTAGGACTCACTCGACAACTAGTATAGGTGCCACCACCTTTGGGGTCACTGCTACGCGGGGGGGGGGGGGGGGGGCGCGCGGGATGGGAGGGTGCTTTAGAGGCTGGGTGTATAGGAGTCAGACGTGGCGCAAGTTCAGTGGGGCACGGAAGTTGCGCCATGCGCCTGTAGGGTGGGTAGTTAGACAAGGTTGATGTTCAGTTCTCTGGGCTGCATTTTTAAGATTCAAACTAACCAGGTTCTCCAGAGTATTGATGAGTCTGGAACTTTCAAACAGCCCAGCGATACCTGCCTATCCCAATCTTAGGTTGTCATCCCCGAGTTCCCTCATCGTGCCCGCCCGAATTCCATGTTCTATGTCTCCTTTGTCTGGGTTCTTTGGTGAAAGGTTAGGTGCGCGTCCCCTCCCCAGTAAAGAAGCCTAGCACCCTGACTTGTGTGGGAGGACCTTAGCATCTATACTTCTGCCAAATTATGTTCGAAACCCTCTGCCTCCATTTCATGACCCCAAAGAGGGATGCAAGTTTAGCCCTAGTAACGATGGTTTCAGATCCCCGACAAAACTGAAGCTGCTTTTTTCTGTTTTCATCAAGCTCCACACTCACATTCCCTAGCTCCTCTGGTTAAGAAAACTCAAATTAGATCTGGAACCTAATACTTGCCCCACCACTTGTGTGATCCTGGGGGACGGAAAGTTAACCCCTCATCTAAAAAATGGGGATAGTGGTATACTTACCTAACAGAATAGGCTACACATTAAAAATGACATGGAGAGTTTAAAGAGAAAGGCCTGGGACCCATCCCCCCAATTAATCGGTTCTGGGATTGCTCTCAAAGTGGAGAACCAACCAAGGATTATGTAGATTAAGTGTACACTAGCAGTCAATGCGTAATCAAATGTTTATTATTAAATGGTCTGCTTTTGAGTCTGCTTTTTCCTCTGAGCTATCACAACTGCCACTGACACTGCCTCCCAACTCTTGACTCCTGCGTTCTATCACCAGTTGTCCAAATTCTACCTCCTTTCTGAAACTTCCCAATCCGCACAGCATGAACCATCTCCTATATTCCCCTAACATGCTATTTTCACATAATAGATTCCTACACAATAAAACTCATCTTTGAGTCTTTTACAGTAATGTGTGTATACATACATACATACATACATACAATCTCCATGAACCCACCACAGTGCTGCCAAATCCTCTCACCATTCACCAAGGACGATGTGCCAGCAACTGGAAAATCAAAAATTTAAGTTCCTATTGCTCTTAAGAGGCTTGATTCACTCAATCAAAATAAGGACTGCAATGCACCAGGCGTTATTCTAGGTGCTAGAACAGAGAAGGCAAACGCTCAGACCTTATAACGGTTTCAGTACATATTCTCAAAACCTTGAGGAGTGGCTGTGAAAAGCAACAAGAACAAATGGAAAAAGTATTTCCAGGAGTAAGAGATGCTGTGAAAAAATACAGGGTTATATTAAGAGATGTGTCAGAAAACATTTTTCCAGAATTAAGGGAAATACACAGACCTGAGGGCCTTGTGTTTCAGACACAAGATCACAACGGCCAAGACCCTAACAACAGAAGCTTGTCATTCCTGAGAAACAAGATCAAATATAGCTGGGAACTATAAATTAACGATCAAAGAATGGCCCTCCCTAACATTTCCCTGCCATTATTCCTGGAATATGCTGCCTACAGTAGGGACTACTAGGTAGGGATTTTGCTGACGTACTTAAAATTAAGGAATTTGAGATGGGGAGATTATCCTGGATTATCTGGGTGGCTCAATTTGATCACAAGGGTCCTTAGACTTTAAAGATGGAAGAAGGGGCTATAAGCCAAGAAATGCAAGTGGTTTGTAAACTGGAAAAAAAAAAAAAAAAGAAAATGGATTCTCCTGTAGAGCCTTCAGAGGGCAGGAAGGCAGGCCTGATGACACCCTGACTTAGCTCAGGGAAACCAATTTTGGACTTCTTACCTCTGAAATTGTTAAAAACAATAAATCTGTGATTTAAGTCACTCAAGTTTGTAATTTGTTAAAACAGCAATAGGAAACAAAAACCTAGTGCCTACTCCATATAAAATACTAGGTTGAAAGGAATAAAAAGCTGACTTTAAAAAGTTTTACCCAAGCAAAGGGAGACATCTGTATGAAAACAATGTTTTGCCTGGTTCGATACCAATCTGTAAAGGAAAGCAGTGGGGGCAGAATGTTGTTCGTCTTCCCCTACAGGTGGTTCCCAGACACCCCAAAAAGCTGACACATCCTAGACATCCCTGTAGCACTTCTCTCACACTATTTGTGTTATGTCTAGCTTACCAATTAGACCAACACATGAAAGCATAGGCTCTTTTCCTTTGTACGACCCTGCTAGGTGCTCAAGTTACAGTATGTAGTAAATAGTATTTACTTAGTACTTTGAGCCAGAACTGCTCTGAACACCTAACATCTTCATCAAAATCCCAGATTAGGCGCAACAATCTTCCCCATTTTGCTGATAAAGATTCATTGGCCCAAGCTATTAAGTGAAGGCTGGATACAACCCATTTTGGCTCGAGTCAGCACTCAATCCAGCCTATGGTAAAGGAACTTCCAAAGTAAGCAATATGAGGTAACACCTGCTAAAGATCAGTGAATGCAATAACTAAGCTTCATGACTTGAAAACTGGGGTAGCTAGTGTAAGATCTTATAATGCTGGAACACTGAAGGGCACAAATGTAAATTTACATAGGAGGTGAATTTTTGTAGAACCAGCTAGTTGGGGCCCAGACTTACAAAGGTTGGTTAGCCTTCTAGGGGGACAGTACCTTATAGGTGACACCATCTTTTAGGAGGTGGGTTTTCTAAACAAGGTGTTAACCTGCATTTCAGTAGGTTCTAACAGTTCACAAAACCTTTTCACACCCTTTTAGTCCTCACAATCCTGTGAAGGCAGACCAATTACCCTACTTTATTCCCTAGAATCTAACAGCGGGAATTATCACTCTGACATGCCTTCCTCTATTCCCACTCTTTGAAACTGCATAGGTTCCTTTACTCTGAAGCAAGCGCTTTAGACTTTTCTATGGCAATATTAAATGTCTGCAACTCCTCCCTACCCCCAAACTCTCACCCATTTGTTTCCCCATCCTCTGGGCCCCTGGCCCCACTCGGAAAGTAATTTATATGGAGAACTGAAATTTCCCAGACTGAAAGCAAACACGTCCACAGAGGACATGTACTGCCAATACACTTTATCCTACGTATTCCCAGATGCTCCTATCCCTCACCAGCTTCAAAAGCTTTGCTTCTTTGGGTAATGTGTCCATTCGTGGGCTATAAACAAATGTACCACTAATTACTGATAGTGGGCATTTACCAGAAACACCAAATTTCTTGCAAAACATGGGCACACTCAGTGTGTAACACTGACTTTACATATAAAGAACCTTCTATATTTCCAGAATTCATTGACAATAAACTCACTAACCCAGAGAGATAGTTTCTAAGACTAGAGAATTTTAAAAAATTATTCAACGTTTCTGTCTAGCAGCTTTCAAATATTAACTGTAATGATTCTGGTGCAAGTGTCAAAAGAATTAACAGGGCACCTGTTTCATACTGCATCACACCACTGGCACAATCAATGGGGACTACAAAAACTTTTTATTTTTATTTATTTGAGAGAGAGAATGAGAGTACGAGAGGGAAGAGGGTCAGAGGGAGAAGCGGACTGCCTGCCGAGCAGGGAGCCCGATGCGGTACTCGATCCCGGGACTCCAGGATCATGACCTGAGCAGAAGGCAGTCGCTTAACCAACTGAGCCACCCAGGCGCCCACAAAAACTTTTTATATGTACTTCGTGTTATGTTCTACACTGAAAACTATCAGTTCACTCATCTAAGTGAGACACACATACAACACATAGGAATGTTATTTGTAAGTAACAAAACGTTTCATGTTTTGCTCACTACTGCTATAGGTGCTCCAAAACAACTTGCATCTATGGGCACCAATTTCATTTCTTCGTTTATAACATATGTATAATGTATAACAATGTATAATTCCATTACACATAACAATGTATAATGGAATTATTAAAATCTCACCTAAATAAGCACAGAAGATGCAAAACAAAAAACCAAAAATGGAAATGCAAGGAAAACATGTTCACACAGTACTTTATAAAAAAGCCAAAGCCTCAGAGGACAGAATTTCAGCAACAGTATTTTTATTTGTAAATCATGCAAAGGCCTATGAAATAGGTTTTCTTAGAACAGACCCATATCTTGGCTAACTCAGTGGCACAATTCAAAAGTGAAAAATTAAGATATATTCTTTGTACAGAAGAGTCTTTAATAAACCCAAGGAATGTTTTCCACCAAGATACAAACTAGACCCTAGTTTTGCACGCCAAGGCTGATGACTTTTATCACACACCAAGATTTGCTTTAATAGTTAAGGGACAGCAGTCAGGTTAGCAAAAAGTCACCAAGACAACAGAACATTTCCATGAGAGTAGTCATTTATTAACTGGCCAGATTACAAAAATAATCATGGCAGATACCTGAAAAGGAAAAAAAAAACCTTAATAGATTACAATTAACATAAATCAAGAAATCTTAAGTGCTTCAGTTTCCATTCTTAAAAACCAGATTTTTCTTTCCTCCATGAATGCCCTCATAAGGAGTAATCAAACCAGCTGTAATCAGATGACTGCCCCCCCCCAAAAATATTAGAACCCAACCCAACCCTTATCAATATTTAAAGATTACCACTTTTACTCTTATTATGAAGTAAAATCCTATCAAGACTTAGCTGCTCACCTTAGTTCATCCTTCTAATAAGCCTATTGATCTGGTCTTCCCTGTTACCAGCATCTCCACCTTCTACAAAATGGGTGGTCTTTTTCTTCATTCCCCCTCGTGGAGAAGATAATTTGAAGGGCCATAAAAAGTTGTTTGCTTCTTTGAAACGTTTTCCAACAGTATAGATCTCGTGAATCAGATCCTCCATGCAGATGATGCCATATTTACCTGAACATTTTAAGATCATTAAAATCGTTAGCTGTTTTTACAGATTTTAGGATATTCAGCAAGGACAATTACAGGCCATGAGACTTTAAAATCAAGAGTAAAGCAACAGAGAGGGAAACTCATGGCTGTATTTACAAAGATGAGGCTTGAGCCAATGAAATCATAACTTACATTTTCCACAGACTTGTGCATTGTAGGGAATATGGGAAGATTCATAATAGAATGAATGTTAAGGCCACAAGATGCCAGAAGATGTCAACTTTGTCTAATATCAAATTTCTCCTAAAATAGGCAGAACCTACCAAGAGATCGGGCAATCAATGTGTTATCTGTCAGGGCAATTCGCTTCTTGTTGATTTTGCCATAACCACGCTTGTAGATCAATTCATTCACCGACTTCAGATTTGGGTACCTCAAATAGGAAAAACCAGACATGAATGACCAAAGAATAGGGTTATCACCATCAGAACACCTAAAATCCATCCTGCTAACAGCCAGTTTAAAAGGAACTCTTAGAAAAGGACAGACTTACCCCCATGCTATATAAGGTTCCACAATCCTTAGCATGTTAACTGAAGCCTTGTTGAGCTTAACAAAGGTGCCATTGAAGATCTGGCGAAGGCGAAGAAGCTGCAACACCTTTCGAACCTTTGGGCTCACACCATTGATACTGCAGTGGGGAAAAAAAGACAAAATTTACTTAGCTCTATCAGAATTTTTATTAAGAATAGGAAACTAACCATTATAAAATTTTGGACAACACAAGTCCCACCTAAATAAATAGAAATCTTCTCATGTTACAATGACCACTGGCATTTTTCCTTTAGTTACCTACTTTGACATTTAAAACTTCCCACCCCCTTTTTTACCTCCTGAGCATTTATTTTATTTATAAAGTTTGATTTTCAAAGCAAATGTATATTTAACTATGTTCTGCAGTTTTAAGCAATGTCCTTTCAGTGTGAAATTTAATTAGAAGTGATACTTTAATTCATTCATTTTCAATAGGCTGGTTCTGAAATACTTGCGTTTCCAAAACTTTTAAGATTAGATTTAATCTATTTAAGATTAAAAACTACAAAGACTTGATTTTATCCTAGAAAACTCATTGCTTCTGAGTTGGTGCATCACAATATGGCACATTTTCTGTAAGGCGGTCTTTCCTAGGAACCAATTTCAATGTACTGTGGTCTGTGTGAATACCTTGTCTAACAGATATCCTGAGTAACAATTCAATATTGGAACCTATTTCTATTAGCCTAAAGATAAAATTTCTGTGGGTTTCTGGCTTGGTTCAGCTGCTCTTGCTTTGACCATAGCTACATCCGTGTTCAGTACACTGGCAACTTGCTGTCTTATCCCGACCCTTTTACCACTTCCTTGTTTTGTATGCATCTTTGTAAGAGCACTTATGAGCCTACACCTCATCTTCTTTTGAACTTAATCTCCAGGACACTGAATTAGAATTCAAATGCTCAATTAGAGAATGGATAGGGCTTTGGGCACAGACCTTGCAACTAAACCATTAAGACACCGCCGTCCATGTTCTAGCTATACCCAAATTATCTTTATTCCAATGCTTCAGAACCAAAGCCCCCAGAAGTAATGGGAAGTCTTGCTGAGACCATGTAGCTTTCCCTTCAAAACCAGAATGCAGTTAAAACTGAACTTACCCCCTGATCCTGATGACAAATGCCAATTTGGGTTCCGCAGGTACGTAGAAGTTGCCAGCTTTTCTTGCCATCCTTGCCATTCGAATCTCAGTTCTGTACATCTGCCTATATTCCTTGTGGTAATGCTTAGCTTTTTCATAGATGAGCTTCCTTCTTGCCTTTCGAAGCTGAAAACCAATACCAGTTATTAATCTCATTTTTAGCTCCCAAACCCAATTAGCAATACCAGTTTTTTAGCTGTCTTATTTATTGCAACACTAGTTCTATTAAAAAATGTTCCCTTGAAACTTTTTCCTTGCCACAGCATGTATTAATATTTCAAAGTGCAGATACTATTTCATTTAATATCACTTTAAAGAGCTTATAACAAGCTTACTGGTACAGTGGGTGAAGTTAACAAGTCTTGCTGAGAAAGAACACCTATTTTCCAATTGAACCACAAGGCCTTTACATGGAAAGTGCCTCAAAAGTTTACTTACCATCTTCTGAGCAAACTTCTTCCTCAGACGCTTGATCTTCAACTCTGCGAAATTCCTTCGCTTCTTCTTAAGGGTTTCTGGCACGGCAG
Organism: Zalophus californianus; assembly: GCF_009762305.2. Lineage (NCBI taxonomy): Eukaryota > Metazoa > Chordata > Mammalia > Carnivora > Otariidae > Zalophus > Zalophus californianus. Next base: position 132,087,069 of record NC_045598.1, read on the forward strand.
GAACCTTCTTTTTCTTCTCTCTGGCATCAGTGAACTGAACTTTATTAACAGTTCAAAGAGCATACACTACCACATTACTCCTAATCTGTACTGAGCACGCTTTGTCATTTAGCACCACTACTGTCACTGGCTCTAAAAGTTTGTATCTTTAGCTGCTCTAGCAGATTTTAGGAAGTTTCTGCCAGGAATCCTCGCTTTTTAATACTGACCCCTTCACTTAAGCAGCAGTCGGAGACCTCAGTAAGTTCACATCTAAGGCACAATCAGCCCCGGCCTCCGATAACTAGAACATCTACAGCAAAGTTAACAAAACGTACAGACTGAGAAACTGCTGCAAGACACTATCTCTAGACTCTTAACGAGGTTGAGCGTAAGGGGACTTAAGATTCTCAGGAAAAGAAATTTTAAAACACTTCCCAACTACCACCCTGATTCAGGTCTGAAGTTCCACATGCTAAAAGCAAAGACCCGACAACGGGGACGACTGGGCCAAATACCAACTAAGGATAAACCCAACTGAGACGTTCTGCGCCTTTCTTGAAAGACAGGAATACCCACCGGTCCCGCACATATTCGGCTCTCACACCTCGTTCCCGGTTCATCTCCAGAACCTCCGCCCCAAGGCCGCCTGCATCCCATCTTAGCCTGGCGCCCCCATTAGTGTCACAGAGCGTCATAAACACACAAACAAATGGGTAAAGGTACAGGCTACCGCCGGATCGAGGGAAAATGAGACAAAAGATCTCTGGTTTCGCGGATGGAGAAGGATTCTCAAGCGGACGAAGAGCAACTTACTCTGCACCCTCCATGGTTCCAGCCGGAAAAGAGGAAGTCAGCGCATGCGCGCGGTCCACTTAAAGACGACAAGAGCGAAGCCCCACAATTCATAGGTGTCCCAGGAAAAGCCAGAAAAGAACTCGGAACTGAGAACTCGTCTTGCAGACGCAAAATTAAGTACTGCCTGATTCTGCCCCTTACGGTCAAGTTTCGGGCAAAATTCGTATGAGAAAATGCATGCATTGAATAGACTCTTTAATCAATATCACAAGAGCAAAGAGTGCTGACACCTTGACTACTCGGGGTCCTAGTCCCTAGGCTGTGTTGACTAGGTACTTCTCGAATTCCACCCAGTAATGTACGCAAATGACACGCCGCACCAGCGCGAACTACAAATCCCGGCATGCAGCACTTTCATTGCCAGCCGGGAGGGAGGGCAACGCTTGACTTGGACTGTAGGCAACCAGCGGTGGTGATTTCAGCCAGGGAAAATGAGAGCCTTTCGGCCCACGTTCCAGAGGACTAGCTGTGATTCTAAGTTGCTGCCAAGATCCGGCTTTTGACGGCCTTTTCGGCTCTCTGCCAGCCCTAGCCATAAACCGGCACCCTACTGCCGCGCGGCCGAGGTCCTTCTCTTGGCTCCTCCAGCCTGCGGGCTGTCTTCCTCAGCGCCTGATCGCAGGGGGTGCCGTCCCGAGTCCCATGCTCAACGAAAGTGGCGAGATAGGGACTAGTGAGGACTCGACGGCAGGAGGAGGATGGCCCGGACACTGCCGACCGCCAGGCCTGGCAGGCGGAGGCCGGGACACCCCACGGCAGGGGCGTAAGCTATGAAGGGAGGTGCGACGAGGGCTGGAGGCTGCGGCCACTGCCATGTGAGAGGGGCTGCCCCGCCGCGGTACGGCGGACGGCGGGCGGGGGGCTGGGCCGGGGGCGGGGTGCGCCCGGGGGCGGGGAGGGCCGAGCGGAGGGAGGGCCGATGCCGCCGCCGGCTCTTCCCGGTCGAGGGTTATATAGCGCGGAGCGTGGAGCCCGCTCAGAGGCGGCCGGGAGCGCTCCGACTTGCAAGCGGCGCTGCGCTGCGGAGCCCAGTGCCCAAGTGACAGCCGTGGGGAGTGCAGGGCAGGGGAAACGAGACCGCGGGGGCAGCTGCAAGCCGTTGGGCAGCGCTCGACTGTACGCGAGGAGTCGCCCCTTCCTGGCGCTCCCGCTGCCCCGCACCCCACTCTCCCACCCTTTCGCAACTTGGGTCAAGTTGACAACTCCCGCGGCGGCCGGCGGGCCCGTGCGGTCTCCGCTGCGCGCCCCTCCCCCGGGGTGAGAGGGAGCCGCCGCGCCGGCTCCGGGGACGCTCGGGCGGCGGCGGCTTGGCCATGAGGGCAGCGCGCGCCGCCTAACTCGCGGCTGTCACCGCCGCTGCAGCGGGACCGACCGACCGACCGGCCGGCCGGACGGGCGCTGCGGGACGGGCAGGCGGCCGCCGGCAGGAGGCGCCGAGCCGGGCGGCTGCCGCGGCGGGCACAGCCCGGGGCCACCGCGCCGAGCCCGGGCGGGAGTGGCCCCGCGCAAGCAGGGAGCGGCGCCGCGCACTCCAGCCCGGAGGGCACCTCGAGGGAGGGCGCGGGGCGCAGCCCTCTGGTCTCGGAGGCTCTGACAGACGCCCGGGGGGCCGGGAGCCGGGCTGCCCTGAGCGGGGTGGGCGCGGACGCGGACGCTGGACTCGTGCGGGGTTCCGGGCGTCGCGATGAACATCGTGGTCGAGTTCTTCGTGGTCACTTTCAAAGTGCTCTGGGCGTTCGTGCTGGCCGCGGCGCGCTGGCTGGTGCGGCCCAAGGAGAAGAGCGTGGCGGGCCAGGTGTGCCTCATCACGGGCGCCGGCAGCGGCCTGGGCCGCCTCTTCGCGCTCGAGTTCGCCCGGCGCCGGGCGCTGCTGGTGCTGTGGGACATCAACACTCAGAGCAACGAGGAGACGGCGGGCATGGTGCGCCACATCTACCGCGACCTGGAGGCGGCCGACGCCGCGGCGCTGCAAGGTAACTCGGACCTGCGCCGGATCAAGCCTCTCCCCACCCCCGAGCCGTCCCCGGGAGGGCCCGAAACCCCACTGCCCGGGTCAGCCCCGCTCTCAAGGAAGAGAACCACCCCCTCGTCTCCTGCGAGTGGAATTTGCCCCGTGAGAAAGGAACACGGTCACCTCTGTTTTAGAAGGGGGAAGGTGTGGCGAACCGTCTTTACGGAGGTCCTGTCTCTGGGGACGAATGTCGGGTTTCCTAAACCCTTTGAGGATAGGGAAGGCAGAGGGAACTTGCTAGCACAGGTTTGAATCCTAAAGAAATGCCTCACTCCCGTTTGCGGTGGGGGACTAAAGTGTCTCGGAAGTTGTTCTCACCCTCGACTGATGCCTGTATCTATGTTACTGTGGTCTGAACCGCTGAGGCTCGGGCAGCATTGATGATTTCACTATAACTTTAACCACAAGAAAATAATTAACATTGTTTCACCAGAGACAAGTAGGTGCTTTAGTTATACACTCAGCCTGATTGAAAGATGTCCTACCTCTTTCAAAGCGCTTGGAAGATTTAAGCCTCATTGTAAATTTATTTCATGTTTTTGATAACCTCAGGAAATCTGCCTCACTGTATTTATTAAATAATCTGAATCTGAGGTGTTTTTTTTTTAAAGCCATAGCGGAGACCATAACCAACCATAAATATTGGTCTAAGAAATTTGATAATGGCTCTTACTCTTTGGTAAAGTTTTTCATTTCCGGAGAAAACATATGAACTATACCGAGAAGATTAACTTGGGACACCACCCCTGCCCCATATCGATCATTTTTCACCAAAACTATTGGCACCTGCCTTTTAGGTCAGAAAATCAAAGGTCAAAAATGTTACATTTTCAACAGTGGTATGGAGGGGTAGCAAATACAGATTTTTGTGCTCCCTTCCAAAACCTAAGAGAGAAAGGTATTCAAAAACCAGGAAGGAGAATTTTGGTTTTTAAATTGAGATCTTATGTGGTAAAATTGCATATTTACCTTTAAGTTTGATTTATGTGAGGTGCTTCTTAGGAGAGCTCAGCTATTCCAGTTAGAAAAAACCAGTGATCTCCATTCTTTCATGAGAAACTTTAGGTTCATTTCTTGGCTTTGGCTGACTTCAGATTGTTAACAAATCAGTTTTGATTTGTGACCCTTAAGGAGAGTTTCCATTTTGAGGGTGCTGGTACTAAAAGAGTGAAAGCCGGTCCTGGCCACTGTTCCTCAAAAAAGACAGGAGTGTGTAGTGTTTGTGTTTGGGGGGCGGGGGGAGGGTGTTACTCTCTGGGCTGAGATCAGTTCTTTCCAGGTGTCTTTAGCTCCAGGAAGCTGATCCCATGAGGTCTGACTTGTATCGGGCTTGTCACAATTACATGATTTTCCCCTAAGCAAAGTTATCCAGTAAATTGCTGTAATTCCCAAAGACTTTTGGGGGAGGAAGGCAGCTGTAAGTTCAGTCATTGGCAAGCCTCAGGGTGTTAGAAATTTGAAGCTCACTGTAGTATTTTTGTTTTGTGTGATCTTTGTCCTACTGATTGCCATGTGACTCACGTTTTGCACCCCCCACCCCCTTCTCTGTTCCATTTTTTTTCCCCTTCATCTGGACTTCTGAGGACAGCTGGGAATGGTGAGGAAGAAATTCTGCCCCACTGTAACTTGCAGGTTTTTACCTACACCTGTGATGTGGGAAAGAGGGAAAATGTCTACCTAACGGCAGAAAGGGTCCGCAAGGAGGTCGGCGAGGTCTCAGTCCTGGTCAATAATGCCGGCGTGGTCTCTGGGCATCACCTTCTGGAATGTCCCGATGAGCTCATTGAGAGAACCATGATGGTCAATTGCCACGCACACTTCTGGGTAAATATAAACATCCTTGTTTTTATTACTAGGCCCTCCTCAATGAGAAGGTTGGGAAGGAGCCAGACTTCAGTACCAGCCTGAAAGACACCTGTACTGTTTCACCACAAAGCTTCCTTCTAATTTGTTATTTCCCCATGGTGAATTACACTGTATTGCCAGTTACTATCAAATAATTATTTTCTACCGTATTCCATGCAGTCTTTCTGAAGCGGGTGAAGGACTGAACATTTTGAACTAGTTTTGAAAGATTGCCATAAAAATAACAAGAGGGAGCATAAAACCCTGGGTTTGTTTATTTTACTTTCTGTTGAGTTTGTAAAACATTGGTTGTTCTTATGAATTCCTGAAGTCAGAGTTTAGGCTTCCAAATTACTGCTCAGCCACATTTTAGAAAGTGCCAGAGATTCTGAGATCAGCATTTGTGGTCCATTGGGAGTGGTCAGGCCACCCTGGCAGTCACTTGACATCCATTGACCATCCACAGGGTCTGTGGCATTGTCCTGATGGAGTACATCTCAGAACTCTCTCAGTTTACAAGATGCCTCTCTTAGGAGAACAGAGGTCACCCTGATAGGACCACAGAGTCACTATATAAGGGGTAGGAGGACTGTGAGACTTGGGGAACCAGGGACTTAAACCACATCAGCTTCTCACCATCAGAGCTACTACAACATCTAAGGATGAGAGGGAAGGAGGGCCTTCTTGCTCTGGGGACCAAACGGATCCCAGTTTTTCAGCTAAACTTCAGTAATGGTAGGTGTGAAGCTCTCCCCTATAACTGTACACTGTTGACCTTCTTTATTCTCTTCTTCCTCCATAGTAATTCCCCTTTACTTTTGTAGACAGGTAAGAGCCAATAAAGGGTAAGGAGATAGGATTTTTGTTTTTGTATTTTCCATAGGCGGATTAGCCTTCTAATGGAACACAACAAAGAACTGTTTCTTCTAAATAGGTCACATTAAACCTCATTAATTTTTTAGCAACTGCTTAAAAACTTAATCTGGTTTTAGAAGTACTTACTCAGATGCTGTTCCTTGAACATCAAACCATTTCTCTGATCCTGAAAGAAGCTTACTTTAATGTTTTATTTTAAAACATGAGCTTTATTTAATTCATTTCCAAACTCTAGAAATGAACACACAAGTGATATGAGCTAACTCATATGGATGTTTTAAATGAGTAAGGTGATTACCAAATACAGTTTGGGGGCATTTAAGTGTGCCTGTGCATGTGGGCATGTACATAGGTGTGAGAGAGAAAGAAAGTGTGAGTGTGTGTGTTGTGTGCAGTGGGGGTGGGGAACTGAATAGAAGTCCTTGCTACCATGGGGTCCATAAGAGCAAGTGGCAAGGGGGTGGATCAGGTGAGTAAAGGCCGGTACAAATGAATAAACTTGGCAATATGGTTTATCAAGAATCTTAGGTATTTTTAATTCTGAGTAAACCAACCACCCTTTGAAATAAGACATGTGAATTGCAGGTGAACTTGGAGTTTTCATAGTGGAGTGGTAAGGATGAAGCTGCCTTAGAAACTCCAGTTGATTTCAGTCAACCCGTCATCTTTAAATAGATATACAGCCATTGGCAGGCTAGTTGTGGACCACCTTTTTTCCAATAACCTTTGATGGAGATGATCCTCGGTTTCTGAACTGTAAATTTTTACCTATACGATGCTCTAAAGTTTAGCCATCTTGTCTACTTTCTCTGCCTGATTATTTTTCTGAATTATAAAATTTCAAATGTAACCACACTTTTAAAGAAATCCCATACAATCATCTGCAGTTAAAGACTTTTAAGAGGAAAGCAGCCTCTCTTCACTAGACATTCTATAAAATGAGAGCTAATTGAGAGTGTGTTAAGCACAGAAAAGCCATAGCTTTGGCTTTGAAAACGCACATCAATTGATAAACCGTATCTTAACATTAGACTACTTTCTAACCTAAGGAGAAAATTGAATCAAATCTCCAATAGAAAAATTATTGTGGAATTGAATCTATATAGTAAGGAGGAACATACCACCTTCCCAGAGTCCTTACTTTGCTTTGAGATGTTGCTTAACTACACATTTTAGGGAGTTCTTGGAAGCCTTGACAGTAATGACGTCACTTCATATTAAAATATGGGAGGCTCCTGAATACTCCAGCTGTTTTTCCCCTAAGCATCTAAACTGAAGAATTTATTTTCAATATTGAGTCAGAAAATTCATTTTAGAGTTGGAATTTCTGACTTCTTGCCGAGCCTGACAAACCCTTTAAGAAATTGAGATCTAGCAACTAAAATTTAGAAGAAGACTTACTATAATTTTTACAGCAATTTGGTGGGGTGGGGGGTGTTAAATAATGTAAGAACTACCTGAATTCAGCTTCCCTTCCAGTAGTCCTCTTAGGCAAAAATGTCTGTGACAACTGTCTAAAGATATATTAGCATGTGCTGTTTTCCTTCCAAAGAAAATAACCAGTGTGTCTTTTTACTGTATATGGGTGGGAACAAGAAGTTGCCCCATACATTTTATTTAAAAAGTATATCAGCTGAGCAAAGAGTTGTTTAGTCATTTGAATGGGTAGTCTTGAGCCAGACTTGTAAGTAGCAGTTGCTATCTGTTTTCACAAAATACTGAATGGTATGTTGATCCTGACTCAGCGTTAAAGTCCTGTGCAATGAAATAGAAAACCGTGTGGACTTCCACTGAAAAGCTGAGGGCGCTCCTACTTCCAAACCCTTCTACTACTGCCTTTGCCTTCAAGACCCTCTTCCTCCACTCCTGTACCTTTTAGGGCCTAGCACATTTCCTAATACAGTCTTCCCTCCCCACTCCAGCCCTTTTCTGGCATTTTTGCATATTAGAGCTGCAAGGATCCTTAGAGTTAATTTTGTCACATCCCTTGTTTTCTGATGAAGCTACAGTTAAATGGCTTGTCTAAAACTTTCTCTCTTCTTACCATTAATCTCTTGCAGCATCTGTTCATTCCCACCCTCTGTGGCATAGTATGTGCTCTTTGGTATAATTTTTTTTTATGCGTTGTGCCCTGAAATTCCAAAATAGATGGCAAGCTGTCTGAAGGCAGTTTGTTCTATTCTTCCTATTTGTTTTCCCCTGCTTGGACTAGAACTCCACTCCTAAGACTCAACAGTCAATAAACGAGTGTTCAATAGGCTAGACTTCTGCTTAAAGATTCAGAAGATCACCTACTCAGGATGCTCACAGAAGCCTGTCTTGTGAAATTTCAAAAGGTAAGCCTTATGGTGGACTAACTCAACGCTGTGCAAGACTGAGGAGATCTCAAAATGGGGCTGGCTCACATTCATAATGGTTTGTATCTCCTTTTGTTTTGCTACACAACTTTTCCATTCTCTCTGCCCCACCCGTGTGCTCACATTTACTGTAGCGTATTAACTCTGCTCATTGCCGCGTGCTCCCATTTACTATGGTGTATTAACTCTGCGCATTGATGCGAGGCTAGCGACTTTGAGAAGGCCGGTGTTGATAACCCGGTTGGAATCAAGCTCAAATCAAATGTATGGCAACCATTCATATGTCCCAATGGCTGGGGCTCAAGGAGAGGATTCCCACTGCAATTCCCTCCTCGATTCTTAACCTCATACGATTTCTTTCCCTGCACGTTGAAAGTTTTGGCTGTGCTCAGCATTATTCTACACAGCCCTCTGGTCTGCTGTGATGCGATGCTTCCACCTTCCAGGATTCTTCTATCACCAGCAGTTTGGAGTAGACTGTAGTTAGTATAATCTGTTGTGCAACATTCACGTCAGGGTTAGCACAAGACCAAGAAGAATATATGCAACACAATGCACTTTAATGTTGGCATAATCATAGCAACCATTCACTTAGGTGCTCTCTGTGGCTCTGTGCGATACAAAAGCTTGAAAATACCTTGCTCGTCTCCTTTGAAACGTGGCAAGTTGGTCTTGCAATTCGCAAGCCTGTATTTTCCCCAAAACATTAATATTGCTTCGCTTGTTATTTTTTAAGAATCTTAGCTTGCTATTTTGACAAGACAAGAGTTTATCTGTAGATCCTTTTTGACCAAAGAGCTGCATTTGGCCTTTATACGTGAGCAGCAAATTGATCCCTGATTAACCAGAGGGGGGAAGCCAAAGCATTTAACTCCAGGCCTTTTATGTTCTGAAGAAATTTTGCATGGTAAAGGGCTAAATCTGTCAAATAGCTAGTCGGTAATTTACTTCTATTGATATGGTAGTCAGACAAGATAATTGGTAGTTAATTAATAGACCACTTAACTTAAAAGGTTTCACAGTTTTAAAATACTAATTACTGAATTAGGCATTTATCTATATCCAAATGTCTAAAGTCTATTTAGTTAAAATCCATCCAGGAAAAGTAAAAGCCCACCAGCTAGATCTGAGTAATGTAGCACTTAAAGACATTAGTGCTATGGTACCTAATATCTCATGAATGGTCCCTAATCATTAATGTTTAAGTTCCTGTGTGATTTACTGGGTTTTAATCTCAAATGCCGTATTGTTCTCTGGTTAGAGAAACCTAGTTTTGTTCGCGGCCTCTTAGATTTAGACTCTTAAGTATTCATATAAAACTACTTGGCCAGTACTTCCTCCTTCAAACCATAATATTAAGAATTGTTATACCATATATTTTATGAAGTGTTATTTTCCTATCTTAGGATAGCTACTAAAAAGTTGGAATTCACGGCCAGTTTTTAAGTCTGTACTAGAACTGGCTTCTGTTGTTAAATAAATATCATATGCATAAAAATCAAGCTTCAGGAAGACTCTCTAGGCCTTGAACTGAACTGTAATTTGACATGGAGTAAGCATACTTTATCTTATTAATTCTTGTGGTCCCATTTAAAAACATCTCTCAGGTAGCAACTACTCAGATATTTGGGACTGTATCCCTAACAGGGTCTTTTCATAGCCTTGTTTCCTAACACAAAATAAGATCACCTGCCCCTTAAACATGGCGTTTCTATATTTGGTATGTTACATGGTAGGCCCAAATTGCTTCTATTGCTACTAGAAATCAACATCTATGACATGATAAAATGTCACTTTACGTAACTGGTATGAGCAGGGCACCATCCTATAAAAATCCTTACAACATCTTTGATGTGTGTTGGAACCTGTGTCCGGTTACCTCAGTTTAGAAAATATTACTAAGTAACCAAGATCATATGAAGAAATAGCAGTGCCCCCCTCACTGCCAAATCCAGTGTGCAGCTTGAACTTGCTGCAGAATGTGATCCTGTTAACCATCTCTGAAACTCCAGCCTTTAGTTTCCATGATAAGCCCACTTTCTGCTGCTTCTCTTCTGTCTTCCCAGTCCTCTCGGCCTCCCTGCTTCTGAGATGGAATGACTAGTACTACATGCTCAAACCTCTTCTCACTGTGCACCCCTAGAGGGGTAATCTGTTGATTTCAGTGGCTTCATCTGATTTCTGAGACAGTTCCCAAGTTCACACAACTGTCTTGCTGTTTCACTCATTCCCTAAAATCAAGTTTCAAAACTGAACTAACTCCTTTTTGCCCCTTCTTGAATCCCCTGATATGGCCAGGACCAGGCTTGGGAACATCAGCAGTATCTTTAATTCCCCATCCTGCCCACATTCATGGGTCCTGACTGTTGTGTTGCTACCATGTACTTTGATCCCCTCCTTCCCAGTCCTGTGTCCTCCCCTGTGCTTCCATCACCTCTTGCCTGGACTTTGGAAAGAGTCTCTGAACTTCTTTTCCCCGTTCCCAGCTTTTGCTCTTCAACCTATGGTTATCCAAGCAGACTCGAATTTATTACCTGCATGCTTAAGGATTATGCTAAGAACCTACTCCAAACCTTTGGGTAGCCATATTGTTCACAGCATGAAGTCCAAGCTCATTAGCATGGCAGCTTAGATCTTCTAAAGCTGATTTCCACCTGCCTTCCAAATTCATCACCTATTATATCTCCTGGTCAACCCTAAACTCCCCCTGGGCTGGACACCTCACTGTGCCCTGATGGAGCCCTGTGCGCTCAGCTGTTCTGCCACCTGAGACCTGTCTTACTGGGAGACAAAAGAAGTTGAATAGTTTAAACAAAATGTATCACTACCTCTGGGAAGGGGAAAAAATATTCAAAATACTTTCATGTTGACTTAATAGTATCTTTATGGATTAAAGGGGCAGTCCCTGTAGAGTAGTTTAAAAGTTTAAAAGTTCCAGTTCAGGGAATGGCCCATTCTTGTTTGATTATGTGCTATTTATCTCAATTCCTAGAAGCAAAGTTGGTGTTTGTTCTTTTCTCCCTTGTTATTTCTACATCTAGGACTTTATCCATTATCTGTAGATAACGTAGTAGAAATTAACCTATAGGACACGTCAAAGTGAAAGCATTCTTTAACAACTGTGCTAACACTGAATAGCTTTTTCAGAAAGGCTGAATGGAGGAGTGTTCCCCACGTGGGGTCCTCAGCCATTTATTGCAGGATTGGGTGACAGGGGCCTAGAGAAGAGCTACAAGCCCCATGGCCAAATACTGAACTGTTCACATTCTCCTGATTTATTCTGTGCCCTTAAATTTGTTTTTACCCTAACCATTTTTCAGATTTTTAAGATCTTTGGCAAATTCTAGTGAATTGACTTCAGTTAACTTGAATAAAATTATTTTCAAGAAGTTTAATAACCTCATTTGGGACTTAGAATAATTTTTTGAAGTAGGAAACGCCTTGTATGTTCACTAGCTAAAATTTAAATTAAAAAAAATAAAGTAGGAAACCCCTTTTTTTTAAGTTCCTTCAGTTAAGGAATATTAATAGCAGACTCATCTAAACTTTCTGTTCTGTTTCAGAAACTGAAATTAAGCCTCATTCATTTATGATAAATAGCCTGTTTGCCTCCATTTAATCCAGATACCGGCCTATATGGATAGATGTGTCGATGACATGTTTGTTTGCTTGTTTTGGAATGCTCAATGAATAAAAGCCTCATTACTATGGTGCAGTTATAGCCAACAGACTGGTAAAAGCCAATTTGAGCCGCTGTTTTAAGTCCTAAATACCCAGGATGTTTTTGGAACCCCAAATTGTACTATGCTGAATTTCCACTAGGGGGTGTCCTGGCAGGGTGGATTTGTATCTTACTTCCTTCTGCACTCACAAGCAATAATTTTCCCAAGATAAAGGGCCTTTTGTAGCTAATCTTTGGAGTATGACAAACTCTGATAGTCCTTAAGAAATAGGGAACTACTCCCTGTCTCAACTGAATGAGTTAAATCCAATGTTTTGAGCCTGGAACTCTAGGGAGATTAAAATGTGTTAATCTCTTGGTTTAATTAGTGATTTTTTTATCTCAGAAGTTACTATAGGGGTTAGCTATTCACAGAACTACCCCTTTCTTATAGTTTCTATTAACTGACCTAAAAAATTCCTTTTAGGCTGCGACCTCTTGTAAACATAATGGGAAAATAACCCAGAGGATGGAATCTTGTAATTCTTTCTTTGAAAATACTGAGTGGACAGGTAGAGCATACAGCCAGCCCTTGTGGTAGGGCAGCCTTAGGGAACTTCCCTGTGTTGTGACCTAACACTGTTAAGATACCATTGTGCAGAGTAAAGGTTGTCAGAGCATGGCCTTGGGATTTAATCACGATTACCCTGACGCTTTTGGCCCGCCAGTCAGTCCCCGTCCGCCTGGGTTTGCAGGCTTACGCCATCCCAGCACTGGAGGGTATGCCTTTCAACACGAGGAATGCTAACATCATTTACTTGATTTCACCCAGCAAGGCCCATTCTTGAATTCCTTTTTCTTTTTATTTGTCAATTCTCTTAAAACTCAAGTTCACACCTGTCAGGGACCATTTTCCTAAATGCTCTGAAACTAAAATTAAGTGAACCACGGGGAAAAATTGAATATCCTCTCATAATGATCATAAAACTTTCAACACTGCAGCAAATGCTGCTAGAATATTTAACAAGTGAGGGCAATTACTGCCGCAACCTTGAGTGCTGTCAAATTAGCGCAACTGACAAGCCACTTACAATGAATTCACATTTGGAAACAAAACATTACTTGGTCTGTGAAACTTTCAAAGATCACACAAAGTTATGTGTGAAAAGATGGCAACCATGTTAACATTGTAAAGGTTGTTTTTTTGTTGTCGTGTGTGTGTTTTTTTGGTTTTGGTTTTGGTTTTGGTTTGGGGTTTTTTGGTTTCTTGGTTTGGGGAAACCGTGGTGTTTCTCATTTGCTGCTTGCGTAAAATGTGAGTTTCTTGCCTTTCAAATAGCTTAGTACTGGAATTTTTAAATATTAACAAGGTTCAGCTTCTTAGTGTTATTCTAAACAATGGGGCTCAAAATAACACTTCCCAAATCAATGTAACTGGGAAAATATTTGTGGTGTAACTTATGGAAGCACATGGGTATTTTGAGGACAAGTGAAACTTAAAATTCAAAGCCTGAATTTTCCCACCTGCAAATTGCTCTTAACATACTGCCCCCTACTGATTTCTCAAGGATTTTTAAAAATGGGATATTTCTACAGTATCTTGGGAAAAAGAAACATCAGGTATAATAAATTACCTTAAAATAGTTCTGTGCTAACTTTTAGTATTTTTATGTCTGCTGGACTCTTCTCTGTCGAGCGTTATAATTTATATTTTAAAACTGTTGTTGTCTGCTCCCAGTAAAAGAGGACTAAAGGAAAGGATTACAGAAGAGGTGTTACTGGAAAGCGTTGTTTCCCAGCATCAGCTAGGATTCTGGATGAAAGGGGTCAGGCAGCCGAAGCAGCTGCTCAGCACTATGGTTTTGAGGCTTCTGGTTGTCAGGTAGTAGGTTTCTGCCGGAAGCGAGTCTGGCACTGCCTGGAGGGTAGGGAGGCCTGGGAGCCATACAAAAGAAGAATCAGGAATTGCAGGAACTTGAAGAAACAACATAACCAAAAATAGATAGCACTTATAACCAAAAGAGCCTATAAATATATGCTTAATGAGCCTGGAGTGCATTTACCGTACTTTTATATAGCCACTTAAATTTTACAGACCCTTTCATAAACACTCTTCTCTCATTTGAGCCTCAAAGCAACTATGAATTAAGTAGAGCCATTATCCCCATTTTTATGGATGAGGAAACAAACGAGAGAGGTTATAGGAATTGCCTAAGGTCACCCCTGGGGAAAGAAGAAGCTAGGACCCAGTCCCTTATCCTAGGACTGTAGTTTAGAATCTCTACAAATACTCACCTGGGCTACATGTTCAAAGCTCCTAGTAGATTTTCCTATGAGTCACTTATGCTTTTGCCCTTTGGTATAATGAAAGAATCCACCTTCAAATGTTGATTTTTTTTTTTTTTACTAGCATAGTTCATTTAGCAATGACTAATGAACCCTAGCTTAATATCACCAGAAAGTTTGCTCCATAAATTAGACAAGAATGTAACATTCTAGACTAAAGAGCCAATACCACATTAGAATTTTATTACTAAAGGCCAATTCATGTATTTTTCCATGCTTTTTCTGTAACTTTCCGTGGTTCACATCCGAGATGGTTACTTCATTGAGAAGACTGTAGGATATCCTTGGTCACTTAGCTTCCTTGCTTTTCCTAGTTCACATGTCAGCACTGACAAGGTGGACACAAAAAGCGAATAAACAAGGCACTTCAACAAGGATTGGCTGCACAAAGTTCTATAAATACTTGGTACCAAAATGTCAGTAACAGGATGGTTTTAGTTTTTTGTTTTTTGCTGTTTTTTTTTTAAAAAGCTTATCTCCTAGAAAATGTAAAACCTTTATTCTGTTACATAATAATCTTACGGGATTAGAATTCCAGATAACTCCATAAGCTTTTCCTTTGGAAATGCTAATCATGGATTTTCAAAATGATGCACTTTTGCCCAGTTGATGGCGTCCAAACTTATGGCCCAAGCATCTGATTTGTAAAGGGCTAAGTTTTTCCTAGGTATGATTTCCTCACAGGCTTACCAAAGCATGAAAGCTTCAGAAAGGTAAATGAGAAAAACGGAACAGGTAAAGGCTAAGGCTGAAAGCCCTGTCTTGAAAGCTGAGCCTTCAAAGCCTCTATGGATGTGGGGAGAGGACATTGAAGCCTCCTCGATCTGCGTCTGTGAGCTTGTTCTAATGGCTCTGGGGTATCTTAGTCCATTTAGTCCATCTGCACTACTAGAACAGAATGCTGGACACTAGCTGCATTACAGATGACAGGAATTTATGTCTCACTATTCTGGAGGTTGGAAGTCCAAGAAGATGAGGGTGCCAGCAGATTCCAAGTCTGGTGAGGACCCACTTGGTTGGTAGACTGCTGTCTGCTGAAACCTCACACGGCAGAAGGGGTGAGAGGCCTCTCTGGGGCCTCTATTAGAAGGGCACTGATCCCATTCCTGAGGGGTCCCTAAGGCCCCACCTTCTAACACCATCACAATGAGCATTAGATTTCAGCATGAATTTGGAGACACAAGCATTCAAACCACAGCAGAGGGGCTTGCTAGTGCTAAAAATGGATCCAATGCAAATATACAGAGAATCTGTCCGTAAACTCTCATAGTTGTCCATAGAAGACTCTGGGTGAGCTTGACGTTGGTTTGAACCAGCCCTTAGCTTAATAAACATTGTTGGGGAAAGGGTGTGGAGAGTGGGGCTTCCCAACCTCTAATATGCTGGTTCAGAGAACACGGGTAGGCTAGAGGGTAGCAAAATCTTGCAGTTTTGCTGAGTTTCTAGGAGAAATTGATGTGAGGCCACTTAAGGTTTAAAGTAGACAGATTCCCCAGCCCACCCTAGAACCTTGTGCTCAGTCTGTGGGCCAGGGCAGCGGCATCAACAGCATCACCAGGCAAGCTACACGTTAGAAAAGCAGACCCTCAGGCCCCTCCCAGACCTACTGGATCAGAATCTGTAGTTGATTCCAGATCCCAGGTGATTCTTTGGCACATCAAAGTTTGAAGAGGAACTGATCTTGAATATGCATTTTCCTTTCCACTTTCTCAATATTCTCCTTCCTGCTGCCTTTTTGTTTTTCTTTCCTGAGCTAATCAGCCCTTTAGGAATCTCATAGACAAGAAAAATGCCAGACCACACACTCTGTGTTCCAATCCTAGTCTAGGTTTATTTATTTTTTTTTATTTGGATTCCGGTCCAGTATCTAAAAGGGAGAGTGCAGGTGCTATCTTGCTCACTATTCCCCTTGGTGGCTATGCCCAGGGTGGAGTTTCCAAAGCCATAAGCATCATGGAACAAAGTCAAGACCCTGCAGTGAAGACTACGTTCTTCCCACCCAGGAAGTAAGTACCACCTTGCCTGTCGTGTATACCCTCTTCCTCCACTCCTGGCCCCTGGCATATTGTTGGCTTCTAGTATTGGGTAACGGAGGGCATGGTGTCTCATATACTTGCGATACCTCAGGGGAGGTCTTCCTTTTTAGTTTTCACAATTTAGTAATGTTTTAGGTGGTTTAGCCAGAATTGTGATTGACAAGTGACTATTGCTGTCTTCTATTCCACTTTAGTCCTGTTCTCCCATGAGGAAGCTAGAATATACCAGACTAGTTGCTGGATCTGCAATTATTGTCCTTGGAGATATTTCTTAATTTAGTAGTGGAGTGGTAGTTCGAAGGTATGGACATACAAACTAAAACTGATGGGCTTTTGAGCCCAAATTTAAGTTGTGAGTTTTTTAAGGCCCAGGATGCCTTCCGAACCTAGAAAAATGTCATTATGCTATGAGAACTAAAGCTTAGAAAAAATCATCACTGGACTGCATGGAACTTGATTTGCTACTGTGCATGTTCTTTCAGAAGTTCACAAAGTTTTCTCTTTAACAGTGCCTAATACAATATAGGTACTCCTCAGACTCTTATATATAATAAGTAAATTCTTTGTCACTACCATGCAAGTTTAAGAATAAAGTTTTCAGGAGTGACCGCTTGATTATTTTACCTTTCATTTAGGTAAAGATTTTAATTTTTAAATTTTTTTTTTAAAGATGTTATTTATTTGTCAGAGAGAGACAGAGAGTGAGCACAAACAGGAGGAGCAGCAGGCAGAGGGAGAAGTAGGCTCCCGCTGAGCAAGAAGCCCAATACGGGACTCGATCCCAGGACCCTGGGATCATGACGTGAGCCGAAGGCAGATGCTTAACTGACTGAGCCACCCAGGCACCCCGCAATCTTAATTTTTTTTAAAGACTCCACAGTAAGCAAACTAGGAAGTGAGGGAGAATTTAAACTGTTTAGACATATGAAATACAAAGGATGATGGAAGATGATCTTGAGGACACTGTTGGGCCATGCTATTGGAATAGAGGCAGGAGGGACAAAGGAGTCCTGCCCCTTCAGATGGCCTGAGCAGTGGCTGAGCTTGTGTGCAGTGTTTATTCCTCATGAAAGTGGTTACTAGTCACTAGAGCAGAACCGGAGCCTCTGCCCTTTGGAAGATCTGTCTTTATTACAGTTTCTGGGATGTGAGTTGAGTTTGGGGCAAAGCAAAGGGATTAATGACAACATGTTGTTTAGCAGACTATTTGGCTGCAATTTTGTGGGTTATTTTCATTATTCTATAAAGCATTATTAAATAGGGAAAGGGGCCTGAGCTTGAAGGAGATCATGGAACACTCCTTTGATGATCTAGGACTCAGCCAGGGGGAGGGTCCAGGAAAACAGCACTTCAGAAACCGTGTTCAGCATTCAGTTTCTTTTAACATCCTGAACTTCCATGAACTCTAAAACACAGAAATATGATTATTTTGCAGAGAATGTGCAATTTCGTTAATATGTAAGAGGCATGAATTCAAGTTACTTTATTCTAAAAGGCAGAGTCATGACATCATATAAATGTTTAATGAACAGATTTTTACTACTTACCAGCTGCTGGCCTCTGCACTAATAATGGACCTGATACCTTGCTGAGTCATTTACGAGAGTCTTATGCAAGGTACACGTCAGTGTTACAACTTGTATTTCCAACGCGTGGTAGGAATCGAAGAAAGAATTATTGGACAGAAGTCGTCATAACATCTTTGAACAAAGAAACCTTGGAGACCTCCTCTTTTTGTCTCACAAATGAGTTAAAATCAAGATTCAAAGAAGTCAAGTAACAAGGATGGTTAGTTGATTGGCAGCTGGGACCATGTGGTTTTTGGACTCCAAAGACCAGTGTTCTTTCCAGACAGATTGAGTTTTCAGTCACCTCCTTTCCAGTGTTTCTGCATAGCAAACCCTAAAATTCAAGGGAATGTTGATGTCTGAGTGGCTGCCTTGGGCTAGATTCATCCCATGCGTTAGCAGTGGGAAGGCAAGTTAATGAAGCATTTATTTTTGCTGAATAACTAATGGTGTCATCATCTAGGTGTTCCTTTGAAAAGCCTAGCTCTTTTATTAGCTTCTTGGTTGTAGGGCAACTGTAGGAGTGTACTAGTGCATGTGTGTTAAGCATTAACTGCTGATGCCTTCAAATGTTAAACTAATCCCTGTAGCCTCAAAATAATAAAAGTATGGTAGATGTCACATTGGTAAGAATTCAATAGTTAGGACATACTCTGTAGTCTCTCCTCTATGGCTAAAGACAGAGCAGTATGTGTCAATCTGATAAGAGATTTTGTGAAGTCTGAAAGAGTAGTTCCAGGCTTCACTATCTTGGGGCTGTGTTGCAGTTTGTTGGGAGACTTTTCTGTCTCCACAAACACACCCAACTAGGGAAAAAGGAAAAAAAGCTGTCATTCAGTTACATGAATTTCAGAATTTGTGCTGTCAAATGCAACTACAAGATTTAAAGTCAGTGCATTGCTAGCAAGTATAGATTTAGTTTTTACTTCCTAATTAAAGATAATTTTGTAGTGAAAAATTTCAACTATCACGTTCTGTGGTCAAAGTGAAATTTCTTAGTTTGGTGGTCCGTATGTTTACTAAGCAGATAACATTTAGATCTACAGAATTAAGAGTATTTATCTAGCCATATGTTCCTTTCCCAGGTTAGCTTGGGGGTATGTCACCATTTTTCCATCTTTAAACACACTAATGATTTATCCTATTCGCCTTTTTTTTTTTAAGATTTTATTTATTTATTTGACAGAGACAGTGAGAGAGGGAACACAAGCAGGGGGAGTGGGGGAGGGAGAAGCAGGCTTCCCACAGAGCAGGGAGCCCGATGCAGGGCTTGATCTCAGGACCTTAGGATCATGACCTGAGCCGAAGAAGGCAGATGCTCAATGACTGAGCCACCCAGGTGCCCCTACCCTATTTGCCTTTTTAACACCGTTCCCTGCAATAGTTTGTACTACTGAATCACAGTTTTCCAGGAGCAGTGACTGAGTGTTCGGAGAAGAGTGCCACCAGATGTCATTTTAGCCTTGTAAATAAACAGTACGTTCCTTTGTGATTCTGATAAAGATAAGTTACTCTGGTAGCAACAGAGGCAGAAGGAGCAAAACACCAAGTAGAATTATTGAACTACTTGGAGGGGTACTATAAGGATGTCCAGTTAGATGTTTTTTGTTCAATGGAGTCTTGATTGTTGTTTCTGGGTTTTGTTTTGTTTTGTTTTTTTCTTCTCAGATCGTTTATATACTGCTCTTATTTGGAGATTCTGAAAATCCTTACACATCAGAAAACTATTATACATGTGCTGATGGTGTTAATCCTTTTCCCATCATAATATGATTTATGGCCCTCCTTAGAAACAAAAGTCTCCTGTTTCTTGGGTGTTCAAATGAGAACTAAACATTTTAAAAGGATTCTTTTTAAAGGATGTCTTTTCTGGAATTGACCATAAAACAGTTACACAAACACACAAAAATACAGTATGCGGCCTTTTCCTTCTGCGAGAAATTAACTTGGCTTTTTCCTTGGTGTCCATTAACCTGGAATGGCTTACAAATACAGAGAACACATTCTGGGTGTTTTAGCTACACCTTTAAAATGTCATCAGTCTCGAACATTTCAAAGCCAGACTTTGCCGGATACCACATTTCTTCACATTCTCTTTTGTTTAACTTTAGGCTAATTTGCCCTGACAGTGCAGCTGCAGGCCCTGCATCCCAGTGTGTCATTAAAAGCACCAAGAATGATCTAGAGGGTTAGAACTGTTGGAAGTTAATTTGGCGTAAACCTAACTTTCAAAGATTTCTCGAGATAGGACATGTCATGTCTATGTCCAGTCACACTTCTGTTTAAGAAATTCTTGTTCATATTAGAAATATGACCTTTACATTATCTTTCAAAGTGCCCAGGGCTTTGAAGAGGAACCCTGAGGAGCTATAGCGACATTAGACTTAAGTATGTTTCATAAGAATGTCAGGGTCCATTTCAATGTCCTTCCCCCCCTTCTTTTTTTTTCTTTTTAGTCACATAGCAACCCAGTCAGCTGGTGGCCGATTATGGTATTGGGAGTCTTATGATAAAATTACTCATGGGTGTGCAAAGGTCTATCTCCACATTTTTTAGCCAGAGTTCATTAGTAAGAGTGCTCTCTTTTTGCAGATAAAGTGATCCCTAGGTCCATTCCAGCTTTAAATTCTCCCACTGACCATAACAATTAGTGCATATGGGTTGCTGACTCTGAGACCCCCCAGATCAAGAGTCAGCCATTTTTTCCTGATGAAGAACTACAAGACCTCTGTTTCATAGACATTTGAACAAAAGGACATAGCGAGGAGTGCAGTTCTCTGGCTTAGGTTAAGCATCTAGCTAACCTTGCCAGCCACCTCTGGCACCAACTAACTCTGTACTTTAGAGGTCATTGTACTAGGTGGTCACTTGTGATCCAAGTAATCCATCCTTCTAGTGAAGATAACACAGCAGTCCAGGTGTTCGGTGAGTGATCTGAGTTGCCCCTCTCAGATTCACTGACGGCGGCACATACGTGAATTTATACTTAAGCCATTTGGGTGTGCTCTTAGATTTGCCCTTGATGTTCTTTTAATGACTCTTTGAGACAAAGTTAAAGATCACGAACCTTAACTTGAACTGACTGGTGTCATGGCAACTAGCACTTCACCTTTTGCTGGTCCCCATCTCGTACATGCTGCAATATTTGTGCGCATTAATAATTCATTGCAAAGTGCCAGATTTCTTTGTGCTGTCAAACTGTGTCAGGGACGGAATATGCTGTATCTCAGATGTCATCTACCAGACTGTTGAGGGCAAGAGTAATTAGAAAAGAAAACTAGTCAGGTTTCTTGGGAAAATTCCTGAAAATGTGATGCTTTTCTAGCCACCCATTTATAGCATTTTTCCTGTAAAGTAAGGGATAGAATTAGTGTTGATCAAAGTTTATTTGGTAATGTGCCCCAGACATAAGGCAGGACTTGGGGTTGTGGAAATAAGGCGCGAGCAATAATTGCTCGCCTGCATTCAGGCAGCAAAGGAAATGATTAACAGCCTTCGTGCTCAGTCACGTGGATCCGGCTCCAGGGTGAGCCCTGAAAACCCAAGTTTAAAAAGAAACCCGAATGGTCCTGATGTGAATGCTCTTATCCCAGGCTTACCTTTGCCTGGCACACAGTAAGAGCTGAGTGTTTGACCCCAACCTTAGAAGACAGTGAGTCTGGGTTCCCAGGCTGACCCTGGCCTTGGATGGCTTTTTTCAGCTCCTAGTTTCCTGAACCTTGTTTGTTGTGCTCAACATGGATAGCGGTTGTAATTGTGGTATTAGACCTATGATCGGTGCACTTCCTAAACAAAGAATATAGGCCTTTGTCTTAGGATGTAGAAAATGCAATGACACATTGGATTTCATTTATACAGAAAGCTGTGTTTGTCCCTTATTAGGCAAAGAAATCACATATTTTAAACTAGACACTGACCTGCCACTACCTTTTTTTTTTTAACCCTCTCTAAAGAAAGCTTTATATTAAAACAAAACTGTGTCACACTTTACTTAGTTACTCAAAGTAAAGCATATTTCCCGGAAAAATGTTTACAACCCACAACTGGAGAAGATTTTGGTCACTAAGCCATATTTGGATTCTTTTGTTTCCCTTCTCTTTTTTTCTTTTTTTCCTTTAAGTACAAAACCAGTAGCTTAAATGTCCCTCCAAACTAATTGGAGGGAGGGCAGGGAGTGAAGAAAGCAGACCCAAGTCACATTTTTTAGAATATGCAGCCAGAGTACCCTGTGCATAAACTAGAACTGTTATACTTGATATACTGATTTAACACAATTAAGTGCTGGTAAGTATAAATTCTGCTTAGAGACAAGTACAGAATCAGCTCCCATTTTAGCCGTCATTGCTTGGCCAGATCATAAAACAGTACCTGCATGTAATAGATGTTCAAGAAATAATCGTTGAAGGAGTAAGTTAATACCACAGACTAATTTCAGGAAAAGGGGAGGGGTCATTAATCAGTTTCAGAACCATGCAACAAATTAAACTTAAAAAACAGTTAGGAACTTGTTAATCTTCTATCACCTGCCTTTATGTGGTGCTGGGGATCTGGATTAGTCATTTAACACCTGCAGGCAACAGCATCACACACGAGTCCAGGGAAGTCATTAGCGCCAACCTGCTTGGTGCCCATGTGTTTCCAGGCAGGGCCAGCCACCAGCTAGAGCGAGTGGTCACTGGCGATGTGAAAAAACAGGATCAGGGATGCGGACTCGCCAGGTAATTAAGCAGCAAGTTCTTACGGGTGTTCTATATTGTGTGTAATTTCTTGGGATTTAATATTGAGACTCCCCACTTAAGAACTTAACGGTAGGGTCCTTTGTACTAAATCTGTCCCTGTGTTTCAAGAGTAGGCAAACTTTTAATACTGAGAAATTATCTGAGTTGCATCAAGAATACATTTTACACTTTTTTTTTAGCTAATCTGGGAACGGTTAATCATAACCAGATACTTAAAAGAGGACTTATAGTCTTGATTACTTAAAGATATGTTTTCTTATTTAGATTGGAATATATATCCTTCTTTATGATGTTATTTTATTGCAGTTCTGTGATATGGCCATATATAAGTTGTAGAGCTTAAAATTGAACATATAATGACCTAAAGTACCAGTTCTTGCCTTTTTTGGCTGACAAGCACACCAAACTAATAATTACTATCCTAATTACCCTAACCATTCCCACTTCTGCAAAGAAGTAAAATCCAGCTGAAACATCTGCTTCTTGGAAGAGAGACACTCCAGCAGTAAGCCAGGTCTCCAGAGTTCACAAGGAACGTTATTCACATTCTCTCCTCCACAGTGCCCATCACAGGGTAGTAGTCCTGCCATAATCTTTGAAAAAATAGTCAATATCTTCCAGCTTAGTCTGAGGCAGCTGGGCAAATAAATATAAACAATTAAAATCAAAATACCACAAAACGTATAATTGCAAATGGTACTGACCACGTCTTAAAGAAATACAAGGTGGTGTAGAATTACATAAAGGCTCAACACCTTCAGTAGATAATTATTTGGAAGCTCCTGTAACATAAGCACATTGAAAAGCGCAAGAGGCTTTGTAAACATGTGATTAATATTATACTTTTAATTACGTACGAGGGCATTGGGAGTAGACTGTCAGAGAAGAGAAGAGTTCATGGGTAAAACCTCACAGGTGAGAATAAGTGTGCCCTGGGTAACCACAGTGAGGAGGCCCAGACAGATGGGGTATGAGTCGGGGGTGGGGGGGGATTACATGATGATCAGGAATCAGACTGGGAAAGACCTTGGGACACTTCACAGATGTTCATCTGGCAACTGTGTGCATCATGGATTGGAATGCGGAGAAACTTCAAAATAAATGGAATGACTGTTTTTGATCTTGTACGTGCAAAAGTTATTGTAACAAATTAGATATTTATGCAAAAATTCAGTGATCCCTTAGCCAGGAAATCCTCAGAGAAGGGCATGCAAGTCTTCTTTAAGTCCACTGTGTATTGTTTGGGTTTTTTAACTTCATAAATCATGGGGAAACTGTGTTGGCAATGGGATATAACTCAACAGTAGACAGATTACTCTTTGCTGCTTTCTTTTAAGAAGCAGGTTATAAAACTGTTGGGAGCCTGGTAGAGTAGTTAATAGATCATCTTAAGCAATTTGAAGTAATTTTTTTTTTTTTTTTTTTTTTTTAAATACAGCCTTGTGTCTTGAAGGTGAAAGAGCCAGAGGGGGGAGAAAGAGTTTAGCGAATAAGAAATAAGGGTCTATTGCCCTGGAACTGCCACATGCTCAGCTACACTGAGTGGCCGAGTACCTGCTTCTGTGGGAAAGTCACTGCCCTGTAAGCCCCCCAGTGGAGTGTGGTCATTTAGAATGCTGGAAGCTCCTGTCCATTAGCATTGGACACATTTCTCATAATGATCCTGTACTTTTATCCTGCATTTTTACATCCTGAAATACTATACCTCCTGTTAGTACACTTCGGTAAAGTTTTAGATGCTGGAAGATGATGCTGGGCGATCTCTTCATTTGGGGGTCTCTTCCTGTTTAGACATAGCCATAAGGGAGACATTAATACAAGGCACTTACTTGTGGGTAAGCTGGAGGCCCCTCACAGACCGTGAGATAGCTGTGTTAAAGTGTCATGAGCATAAAAAGATCCCTGACCTGGGAGTAGTTTAGATTAGCAGATAACTATCACTTGAAAGGTGATAAAGAGCCTTCGACTAATGGCTTTCTTTTCATCTCTGGCGATTGTCCCCAAAAGCTCTTGTGTTACGGTCTTGTTGGTCACGGCTTCTAATAGGCCTGCCACACCAATGATATGGTGTTATGCTAACCAGACAATCAAAGGATCTTCTCTTTTAGTAAATGAGATTTACTAATTAGATTTTGAAACAAATTGGAAAATGTACCATTATGTGGGTAAAACTGATTTTATTTGGCTAAAACATTAGGTAGGATTGGCTTTTAAATGAAATTCACAGTGTCTGTTCTAAAGCTTGACTCTTAACTTTTCTTTCAGACCACAAAGGCTTTTCTTCCTACCATGCTGGAGATTAATCATGGTCATATTGTGACAGTTGCAAGTTCCTTGGGATTGTTCAGTACTGCTGGAGTTGAGGTTTGTGAGATATAAAGCATTTCCTTCATTCAATCAGTTTATCTTGTGTTAAGTATACCAAAGTCCTCTGAAGAGTGCCTGCTGCCCATACATTCATGAAAGCACTCTGCTCGACCTGTGTGCTGTGTGTGGAATGTTCTGCAGTAACCCAGGGCCAGCTGCTAAAGTGTACCTCTAATACCTTCTGCCATAAAATCACTTATACTAGTTTGACAAAGCCACAGCATCAGGAAAAGTAGGTGGACTGCTAGTCCTTGGTATGCCCCCTTTTCATTAGCAGTTTTGCTTAATGATGGCGGGGAGGCACAGGGTCAAGAATGAAACTGTGGAGGGCAGTGGCAGTACCACGGGAAACAGATACATGAGGCCAAAGGTTGACGTCCTGTTTGGGTCGACTTGCCAAAAGTGAACTATCTTGTATCAGTCCATCAGAGGAGATGGTTATGGCGGATGTGAGGTGTCTTTCATTGTTAAGTTTGCAGAACTGGGCTTAACCAAACCCCATTCTTTACCATATTCCAATAGTAAAGCGTGTGTATATATATCATTCTGTGCTGTTTGTCCTCTGGGTGTCTCTAGCATAAAATTGAAAACCTCACCCCCATGCAAATAGGCAAAAGGACACAGAGTAGATGGCTTCCACGTTCTGCATTTCCATTCCTACATTTAACGTGGGGTAAGGGATAAGAACTTTCTATACCACGTGTTCTTAGATTAAGGTCTGGCTTAAGTTTATAAGGTATACTTACCATTTCCATTTTTACTTTACTCTAAAGAGAAAATCAGATCATAATAACTTATAACCTAAGCTAGAATTGCCTTTCTCTCCTAGCGATAATGAAACAAACTGGATTTTCATTCTCCTTTACTGAACAAGAGACCATTTGTGAATTTTCCAGACACTTCAAAGTGAACCTCTCCATTTTTAGCTCCAGCTTGTTAGCTTTTATAAAATCCTTTGTGGTAACTTCCACAAAGTAATATGATACTTGGTCGATGTGGCAAAAAGTGTTCGTCTGTTTCTGCTGTTGCTTTGAAAATATTATTTCTGCACTGAACCACATCAGATATCTGTCTTTGAAAATGCTTTCCTTTTCTTTGCTTAGTCACCTGTAACCTTCTGTATCAAACATACAACCAGAGTAATAGGATCAGGGAAGCTTGGGCTTGGTCGATTTGGTGGGAGATCTGTGCACATACTTAGTGTTTCTGTTCTCTTCCCCTCTAACTCAGGATTATTGTGCCAGTAAATTTGGAGTGGTGGGTTTTCACGAATCCCTGAGCCATGAGTTAAAGGCTGCTGAAAAGGATGGAATTAAAACAACGTTGGTTTGCCCTTACCTTGTAGACACGGGCATGTTCCGAGGCTGCCGAATCAGGTCAGTGAGAACCTATCTTATTACTGATAAAAAACTGTTTTAGAAACCATCTTTCCATATTGGGAGAATACGTAGAATTGTATCTTGCACTTTATCATTTGACAATTAAACCTGTTACAAACCTCACTGATCAAGGTTTGTAAAATTCAGGTGAATAAGATTAACGAGTGAGGGTCTGGTACCACGCTGATACTAATGTGAGGAAGTCAATCTGGAAGCATCAGACAGGAATTGGCCTCTTTGCACCGTCAAGGAGGAAACATAAATATCCAGGGTTTCCCTTAGAAGCTACTTCCTTAGGAGTTATTTTGTTTCTTTAGTATTAGTGTTGGTAAATGAATGTGACTTTGATTTGGATATGAAACAATGTGACTGTCACAAAAGAGTAAGCCTTTCTTCTGAAAAGCCCTTTGAATTTTGCCCTCCAGATTTGGGAGCTTTCTCTTCGCAGAGAGTATATGTAGGTAGATTCACTGTAACAGAATGAGAAAAACTATTTAGATTTACTAAAAACGACATAAAATACCCACACATTTTGAAAGGAGGCATATGGGAATATAAATGTCAAGTCATGTCTGACTTGAACTAGCAGAGTAAACAAAACCAGGAATCGTTAAAAGGATACTTGTAAAGACATGCTTACTTTGAGATCTTTGCTTGGATGAATTTGAAAGGCAAGGGCAGATAACCAAACCAGTTCCCCGTTGGTCAGGGCCGTTCTTAACACATCCTGAAGCTGGCCACACTGTGAAGTAGGTGGAGCTCCATTTGAGTCATTCCAATCTCTGGCTGACTCCAAGTCTGGACTGGGAATGGACTCAAGCTCTGCCACTTTTCCCAAGTGCACGCACACGTGTGTGTGTGTGTGTGTGTGTGTGTGTGTTGGTTTCTTTCTTCGTCTTGTATACTTAAGAGCCAATTGCCTAGGGTCTAAGGAGCCCTGTTTCCTATTTAGCATGACAGGTGTCCAAAGCTGTGGTGGGACAATGAAAAGTGAAAGGAATAAATTATACTATTAGGTTATTTCAACGTGTCATGTAATGAATTCAGCTGAAGCTGGGATGTCTATATGCACTTCATTTCAGAGACCCCTGAGAGAAAATACCTTGGTTTTCCCTCTTGGGGCATCCAGGAAAGTATATAGCTGACTTACTTCACTTAGAAAAGTTATGCTGGTGTTACACACCGTCATTCTAATAACACTCAGCACTAAAAGTCTCGTATTGTGTTTGGGTTTAGTGTTTGTTATGCCAAACACCCTCTTCTTTTTCTACTGAACAAAAAAATAGAAAAATAATATGAAATACATTTTAAGGCATTTTAAAAACATTGTCTCGGGGCGCCTGGGTGGCTCAGTCATTAAGCGTCTGCCTTCGGCTCAGGTCATGATCCCGGGGTCCTGGGATCGAGCCCCGCATCGGGCTCCCTGCTCCACAGGAAGCCTGCTTCTCCCTCCTCACTCCCCCTGCTTGTGTTCCCTCTCTCGCTGTGTCTCTCTCTGTCAAATAAATAAATAAAATCTTCAAAAAAAAATAAAATAAAAACATTGTCTCACCTTACAGAAAAGCAGACCAATTTTGCTTTTTTTTTTAACCCGTTTTCTAGACTATGCAAATAAAATATATTCATAGTAGGAAAATTTGGAAAATACAGAAAAATACAATGCAGAAAACAAAATGGACCTAAGATCCTGACACTTAGATAACCTCACTGTTAATGTTTGGATGTATTTCTAGTCTTCCCTACTTTGTGTTTATTCTTAATTTCATTTTTTGAATATTTAACTTTCAGGAAAGAAATTGAGCCTTTTCTGCCCCCTCTGAAGCCTGATTACTGTGTGAAGCAGGCCATGAAGGCCATCCTCACAGACCAGCCCATGATCTGCACCCCCCGCCTCATGTACATCGTGACTTTCATGAAAAGGTAACTCTGTGGGTTCCCTCCTGGTTCGGGTCTCCCCGTGCCCACCCCCAGAACCTGCCGAGAGCCAGCGTGCACTTGCTAACAGACCCCTTTCTTTTTTCAGCATCCTCCCTTTTGAAGCAGTTGTGTGCATGTATCGGTTCCTAGGAGCAGACAAGTGTATGTACCCGTTTATTGCTCAAAGAAAACAAGCCACAAACAATAATGAAGCAAAAAATGGCATCTAAGGATCTTTTTTGTACGGATTATCATTTCTATCAGAAGACGATCAAGGTGTTTGTCTGATCCACATCAGCATTACTGACATTCTCTGGATTCTAAACCCATGTTGACTTTTTTTTAAAATCAATTTTAAAAAAAATAAATAAAGTGCAAATTAACTGACTAGAATACTTGGAAAATGTGATCAGCAAAAGTGAGCTTACGTTGTTGCCAACAGGGTCCTTTGAGGCAAAACCCTAAAACCAGTCAAATCTTTAAGACAAGCACTGTGTGACGTCTCCAGGCTACCATTATTTTTCTTAAAGAGCAGAAAGTCTAGAGATGGTAACGTCAGTGTGTTTCACCTGTGTGGTGGTTTGTGTTTTTTTAGATCTCCATAGAGTTTATTAATTCTTGTAATTAAACTCTAGCCAATTGACACCCTTGCAACTTCAAGGACTGATAGTGCTATATTTTCTCATGTTTTCTAAGTTTCAGTTTTGCAAAGCCCATGTGGCTGTTCATGGTGTTTGTGGGTACAGCTCTTTTAAAAAGGAATTTTGAAATCTCCATCAATTCAAAGTAAATGATGTTGATTGTTACAGTAGCGGGGATCAGGTCTCTTTCTTAAAGTCATAAGGACTAAGTGTTAGCCAAATTTTTAATTTTGTCTCTGAAATCTTTCCTTAAGGCTCTATTCCTCTGGAGACCTAGTTATCCACAAAGGTCATACATTTTCTACCTGTGAATTTTGCTGCATACAGAAAGTGCCCTTTCCTCAGGAAGTTGCTGTGCTTCATTTATTTGAATGGACTTTTATCTAGAATACATAGCAGCTCTGCAAAGGAACAGTTTCTAAAAATGGGAGCTTCTGCATTAAAAAAAAAAGTCCCCATTTTTGTGCCAACTATGATTAGTGAGGGGGAAAAATCATATTCTATGGAGTACGTATGGAAGGTTGTAAAGATTCTTTTGAAAGTTTTATTCACATTGTAGAACAGCAATTGACATTTTTACAGTATTTTTTTGTAAAGCAAACTATTTTGTGCCTTGAATTTGGTAAATGTGTATTAGTGAAATGTTGTTAAAGTGGACTTCTACCTCTGTATCTAAATGTATACCATCCACTTGTAAATTACTATAAACTATTATGTGATTGCTTTTTTTTTTTTTAGAATGTCTTGTTTAAATAGCGACCAATGTTTAAGGCTCTTAAAATAAGCCATCTTTTACTAATTAATTGGGAAGTTTTATAAAGGACTGATTAAATTTAAAGAGTTAACTTACATGCCACTGACAGTGTGATTCTTAGTGATCACCAGTATTGTAGAGAAAAGCATTGTGTTCCCTTTTTTTTCATATCACACCTTAAAAAAAATGTTTGAATGGAGTAATGTTCAGGAACAGCCATTAACAACTTAGGGTGCCATACACTCAAATTCCCATTGTTAACCATCTACTTAGATGAGATGCTGTATCAGGGGCTTGTTTATCCTGAAAGTGGGAAAATACCATCTCATTACCTCGGTTAGTTTGCCGAGGTAAACTAAGAGCAAATCAGCACTGTAACCACATACAGGAAAGTCCTGCTCACTGTGACTGTCCCCAAAGCTGGTCTTAAGGAATCGCTTCATTTATGTTTGAATTTCTCTAAGAAGTACCACATTCTTAATATAATGCTACTTTGACGATGATTGCTGTTTTCTCTGAACATGAACTCTCCCCTCGTCAAACCTACATACTAGTGTTGATCACATAAGTATTGCCAAAGTTACTTTTCTTGCTGATTAATAATCTACGCTCCCTGCCCCCCCGCCCCACCTTGTCATTCATGCTGACTCTCTGTTCTCTTTTTTTGTCATCTGGCCCCTTCAGGCCAACATTCAGGGCCACTGTGCTCAAAGCTAGCACCCAGGGAGCACTTCTGTCCCTCACCTATAACTGATTTGTGCCCTCTTCCCCACCCCCCAACCTTTCAACCAGTTTAATGATAATCATATTGAGTGGAATCAAAAGTTGTGAAGCCAGCAAAGATAAATTCCAACTATTTTTCCCCCTTGATCTACCAGGTCTGCCACTCTGTCACAAAAGATTAGATTAGCTTGACAGGATTGAACTACATAAAGCCAGCCTAGTTGGGGTGCGTGCGTGTGTGTGTGTGTGTGTGTGTGTGTGTGTGTGTGTGTGTGTGTGTGTTTAAGTATCCTGTTTCCTTGAAAGGCTACAGCTTTCAAATTTTTCCCAAGTTCAATAAAAAAGTCAAATGTCATTTTCAAAGTTTTCTTTTCCAACTGGCAGAAATAATTCTAAATTGGTGTTGATCTGAATCTTGGAAATTTGCTTTTGCCTCCAACAAAATTTAAAATCAGTGGGGTTTGGAGGAGGAGGGTAGTTCTTCCCATGCCAAATTTATTGCCTGTGTCTGATTAAAAAGAGGAGGAGGGAAAGCGGGGCTGTGTTGAGCCAGAAAGGCTGGGACACGGGGCCAGGGGGCCAGGAGGAGAGTCGGCAACCACCCACAGTTGAGAGGCATCTACTAAGCCCGAGGGCCTAGCCGAGGGACTCAAGTAGCTTTCAGTTGACTCACCCTTTCAAATACCAGTAACTATGTGAGTATGCTACAAATGGAGCCTCAGCGTGTGACGAGTTCTCAGTGAGGTGGCGTTTGAGAGAAGCCTTGAAGATTGAGGATGTAGCAGATGGAGATGAGAATGGGAGCTTGGGCGTTCCAAGGAACTGAAGGTCAGGAAAGGCTCAGAGGGTGAAAAAAATTATACTCATTGTGCCCGACATAGGACACACGAGAAGAGTGCCATGCGTCCCCTAAGTGGATCCCATCTTGAGGATAGCCTCCATTTCAGGCTGAGGGTGGAGAAGAGAGAAGCCCTAGGAAAGGAC
Source organism: Zalophus californianus (assembly GCF_009762305.2). NCBI lineage: Eukaryota > Metazoa > Chordata > Mammalia > Carnivora > Otariidae > Zalophus > Zalophus californianus. The sequence continues at coordinate 132,118,110 of NC_045598.1, forward strand.
ATGTGCAGAGTTGTGAAGTTAATAGAATCAATTCAGTTGCTATAAAGACTTTTGGAATACAGGAAAGCTGGGAGACAAGGTAGGAGGGAGGCTATTGCAAAAGTCAGGTATAAGAAGCGATGAGCATGAAAAGGAAGAGATGGCTGCTTGAGTCCCACTTTGGAGCTTAATGACTTCATAACGACTCATGAGCCGGCTTGTATTCAAGCGGCATCAGCAGAACAGTGAACCTGATCTCAGCAGCATCTTGGAGATGCTGGGTGATAGTCTCTGGCAGGTGGACATCTAGATCTGGTCCTCAGGAAGGAGGTTGGTGCTAAGATTCTGGAGACATCTGCAAAGAGGCTGTGCCATGCAGTAGAGCTGGCGTGGGGGATTGTGGGGGGGTGGAGCACAGGATGAGAAGGGCCAGGGACCACAACTTGGGGAACATGAGGGAGCTGCCGAAGGAAAAGGCTTAAGAGGTGACGTTGGAGAAAAGTTAGAAGAAACCAGACTAGAAACAATTATCTCCTCTGCCTGGACCTAATCTCCAGCCTGAGTCACACTTAAGAAACCCCAGTCTGGCCCAAGAAAAAGCATCTGTGTGGCCAGCCCTGGGGCAGAGACGCAAAAGGTGAAGGGCAGTGTTAACAGATAGCACATGGGTTCTTTAAACGAGCACTCGGGTTTCTAGTAACTGAATCCATTGTTTAAATGACCAAAGGAAAATTTCTTCCTCAGTGAAACCTGGAAACCGTTGTTGGGCAGTTTTGTTTGCTTGGCCTCGGAAGCATGACTTGCTTAAATGTGCAGGCAGCGTTTCATGAGAACCCTAGAGGAAAAACAAAGTACATTTCCAGTATCATCGAATGGATACATGTTAGCTCGAATGAACTCTTTTTACTTGCCAAAAAGATGGGACAGGACCTGCCTCCATCCGAGAGCTCAACGGGACAGTCTCCTATGTCTCCTAGGGGCTTCCCTCGAGTACTGAACTCAGCACAAGCCAAGCCTGCTCCGGGCACGTCCCTAGGTCAGGATGGACATCCTCTGCTCTCCCCGGCTCTCCCTGGGAAGGATGAGACAGAGTCGTGTGGGCGACCACGGTTCTAGGAGTTCTTTGGGAGGACTCCGGGCGCTTGCGGTTCCTGCATCATGCTCAGATATTTCAGAGCACTGAATGCTTTCCTGACTATCTTTTGGGGAACTGTTGGGAATGTTCACTTGCGTCGTCCAGAATCCTACTTGCTGAGTAATCATTTCTCCTCTCACTTGCTCCGTTTCTGTACAGCATGTCTATAGTGTCTTCCAGGAGCTTCTAACAAGCTTTTTAGGTGTAATTGTTGAAACCTTTCTAACATACTAGCCAAAAGCAAGAGCAATGATTAGCAAGAAAAACAAAGCACCTTCAGCCCAGATTCTAAGTTTGAGGTTTTCCTGACAAGGTGATTTAAACCATGCTGAGTGTTCAGACCAGCCATGAAAAATGCCCCCTCGCCTTGCCCGCACGTCCTGGGTGGTCCACGTGGACACCACTCGGCAGGCCTCCCCCCCCTCACGGCGGGGGCGCTGGGCTCCTCTCAGCCTGGCCCCGGCCAGCCTGGCTCTGTGCACGGCTTGCCTGGTCCAAGAGACTAGCGGGCAGGTGGGGGTCTTGGCCCCAACACCCTCACATAGTGTGCCCCAGCTGTAGAGTTCCCGTTTGAGAGCTCAGTGTTGTGGATTCAATCACGTCCTCCTCGAAGAGATAACACTGATGTCCTAACCCCCGGTTCCTGGCAGTGTGACCATATTTGGAAATAGGGTCTTTGCTGTGTAATCACGATGAGGTCATTTTGAATTAGGATGGGCCCTGCGTCCAGCCCCAGCATCTAAGAGAGACGGACACACACAGGGAGAACACCATGTAAAGAAAGAGGCAGACACTGGAGTGATGCAGCTACAAGCCAAGGGGCACCAAGGGGTGCCTGCAAGGAGGAAGCAAAGAGCAGATTCTCCCTCGGGGCCTCTAAAATGGAATCAACCCTGTGGAAGCCTTGATTCCAGATTTCTAGCCTCTGGGACTGTGAGAGAGTACGTTTCTGTTGTTTTAAGCCCCCAGTTCGCCATACTTTGTGAAGGCAGCCCCAGGCAATACACACACCCGGGGCCTGCAGCCTTGCCTCCAGAAGTCTCTGGTGTGTAACCAGGCAACGATAGCAGGCCCCATCTCAAGGATATTGTGAAGGTTATGTGAGAGGATGCACAGAAAGCATGAAGAGATGGCATGGGGTGGAATCACTCGAACCTGCTGTTATTCAGCCATCTTGGACCTAAACAAGGGCCATACCCCACTGAACAGTTGAGCCCAACAGCAATGAGGGCCGTGGCGGCAGGGGGCAGTGCTGCTATCTGAGTCCCTGTGGATGGTCCTGCTTGGTTTTTCCAAGGGTCCTCAATTTGCTGACATCCGGCTGGGTGTCCCATTCAATTCAATTCTGGCACTACTCAGAGTCAGCACAGACCCCGTAGGTTAAGGGCTCAGTCTTGTAAGGCTGCCCCCACCTCAGACGCCAACTGCTAATGAGGGCCCCAGGCTTCCCACACATCTGCCCAGCTGACTAGAAATTGGGGGGTTTCTACCACCCCCACCTCAGGTTTGATAATGTGCTAGAACAACTCAGAACTCAGGTAAACACTGTTCTTACGATTACAGTTTGTTATAAAGGATACACATGACTAGCCAGATGAAGAGGTACGTAGGTCAAGGAGGGGGTAGGGGAGTTGGCACACAGCTTCCATGCCTTCTGGGGACACACCACCCTCCCAGCACTTTAATGTCTTCACCCGCCCACAGGGTCTCCAAATCTCAGAGGTCAAGAGTTGTTATGGTGGTTTTATTACCTAGGCTTGCTTGATTGGCCACCATTGGTGGCTGGTGAATGAACTCAATCTCCATCCCCTCTTCCTTTTTTTTTTTTTTTTTTTTTTTTAAGATTTTATTTATTTATTTGAGAGAGAGAATGAGAGATAGAAAGCACGAGAGGGAAGAGGGTCAGAGGGAGAAGCAGACTCCCCGCTGAGCAGGGAGCCCGATGTGGGACTCGATCCCAGGACTCCAGGATCATGACCTGAGCCGAAGGCAGTCGCTTAACCAACTGAGCCACCCAGGCACCCTCCATCCCCTCTTCCTACCCTGGAGGTTGGGAGGAGGGGTGGTCGAAAATTCCAACCCTCTAAGTGTGGCCGGCCCCTCCCTTGGAACTACATGCCCACCCTGTGTCATCTCTGTAGCAGGAACTCAGGTCTGGTAGAAAAAGGCTTTTATGAGTAACAAAAGGCACTCCCATCACTTAGGAAATTCCAAGGGTTTTGGGAGCTCTGTGCCAGGAACTGGGGGTAAAGACCAATTATACATATTTTTTATTATACCACAAACACCTACTGTGTTGCAATGACTTACTTGTACATCTGAGGACAAGTGTCCTATTGCATTCATCCCATGTGGTTCTAGTCCTACTCATATAATACTAAGCACACAGTAGATGTCTAATAAATGTTGACCTGCATGACCTTTGCGCATAATACCTGCTGGTCTCATCTGGGAAATAGAAAGGGACTTTCCCAAGTCTTCTGTGCTCCAAAGGATTTTTTTTTTCCCTGTTCTGTTGCTTCTGAAGGAACTGCGAGGACAAAAGCAATTTCTATGTATGTGCCCTTCAAGTCTTTTCTCTGATCAGCCTTGCCTGTATGCAGAGGTGCCTGAAGACCAGAAAAATTTGTGAGGCACCCCTACAGTTGCTGGTCCTCCAGCCCTTCAGGATATCTGACCAGTCTTGGAGAGAAAGAGCAAGAGAGACAACAAAAGTTAGCTGGGTCCTGAAAAGGATGAGCGTTGATGCAGACACCGAGAACTTTAATCTGACCCCTATAACACCATTTTCTTCTGGCTCAATTGACAATGGAAAGCCTGTCCTTTGGGGAAAGTAAAATAAAATTAAATTAAATTAAAATAAATACATAGAAGTCTCTATTGTCCAGAAGCTGCCCTTTATTTTTTTATTTAAGATTTTATTTATTTATTTGACAGAGAGAGACACAGCGAGAGACGGAACACAAGCAGGGGGAGTGGGAGAGGGAGAGGCAGGCTTCCCGCGGAGCAGGGAGCCCGATGTGGGGCTTGATCCCAGGACCCTGGGATCGTGACCTGAGCTGAAGGCAGACACCCAATGACTGAGCCACCCAGGCACCCCCAGAAGCTGCCCTTTAATTTCTACCCCTTTGCTCTGACTTTGGCAATGGCATTGTCAGATTTTAGGGGATTTACTGCAGGATGGATGCTGAAGGGTCTTTGCAATATCCCTGGAAGTGGACCTAAGATGTCTTTCTCATGACGGCCTCTGGAGCCCAGTGCTCTGCCCTCAGCATTCCTGAAGCAGAGGGAGGCCCTCGAGGACTGCGAGCTGGGAAACGCAGAGCCTGGCCAGGGAGTAAAGAAATGAATACGGCTGTCACGGAAGGAACTAGATGGAGCAAAAGCTGCAGCCCCGGGGGAGATTCCCTAACCACAGTTCCTCCAGCTGCTCAGACTTCCTGCTCCACCACCGCCTGGAGTCTGTCCCCAAAGACATTCCCGCGGCCAGCTGAAAGCCCAGGAACCATTCCCCCTTACCTGCTACAGATGCAGGAGAGTACGTTCTGGAGAAGAGGGATTGGCCAGGCTTCCCTCTCGGGGACCCGGCATTTGGGAGCAAGTTTCATGCTTGCCTCTAGGCTTTGGCTCAGTGAGCCACGCAAGAAGTTTGTGCAGTTTGGGCACTTTGGGTCTATTCTCCATGAAGAACTCTCCATTTGAAATGATTTCTCTTAGAAGGGAAGAAGTAGTATTTTATGTATGAGAGGGAAAGAAAAATCAAGCATTTTAAAAATCCGTTCAGTGTCAGCTAAAGAGGAAAAGATGAGGTTATGGGAGAGGACTAGAGAAAAATGAGCAAAATGTCAGGGTTTACCGGGCTCTCCCCAGCAGCAGAGGCCAGTAGGCTGACTTCGAGGTCTTAATGAGCCTAGGGTTGCTAGTATTTTCTTATCGCTTCTGAACCCTAAAATCAGATTCATTTGAAATCAAACCAGTTACATACTGGAAAATTTGGGAGGTAGGGAGATAAGAAAAGAAAAGGAAAAGGTTTTCGATTTCCAACTCCAAGTGAGATCTATTTAGAGAACATACCCCAGTCTTAAAAGAACAGCTATTTAAAAGACAAGAACCCTTGTGTACTGTTGGTGAAGATATAAAATGGTGCAGTCACTATGAAAAACAGAATGGTAGTCCCTCAAAAAATCAAACAGCGAATTACCATATGATCCAACAATTTCACTTCTGGGTAGATACCCAAGAGAATTGAAAGCAGGCTCTTGAGATATTTGTACACCCTTGTTTATAGCAGCACTATTTACAATAGTCAAAAGTAGAAGCAACACAAATGTCCATTGACAGATGAATGGATAAACAAAGGGTGGTATGTACACACAATGGAATATTATTCAGCCTTAAATAGGAAGGAAATTCTGGCACATGCTACATGAATGAATCCTGAGGACATTATACTAAGTGAAATAAACCAGTCACAAAAGGACAAATACTGTACAATTCCATTCATATGAGGTACCCAGAGCAGTCAAATTTATAACAACAGAAAGTAGAATGGTCACTGGTAGGGGAGGGGAAGGGGGGGAGGGAAGGAATGGGGAAAGTATTGTTTAATGGGTACAGAGTTTCAGTTTTGTAAGACAAAAATGTTCTAGAGATTGGTTGTACAACAACATGAATATACTTAACACTATTGAATGGTATGCTTAAAAATGGTCAAGATGGTAAATGTTATGTGTGTTTTAACGCAATTAAAAAAAAAAAAAAAACCTAGAGGGGCGCCTGGGTGGCTCAGTCAGTTAAGCATCTGCCTTCAGCTCAGGTCATGACCCCGGGGTCCTGGGATCGAGGCCCATGTCGAGATGTCACTAGAAAAGTGCTCCGTGGCCACAGACTGTTCCCAGTCAGTATTAACACTCCTCAGTCCCGAGGGGTACTCTTCTCTGGGCAACCCTGGGAACGCAGCTGCTGTCATGGTGTGTTTGATCCTGGCTGGACCAGGTGCTCTCCTTGAATCAGGCTTGCATTTTGGTTTTTTCCCTCCTCCTGGAGTGCTTGGCACCCAGAGGCAGTCAGGGCACATGAGTGAATGCACTGGACACTTGTCTTCCTGCCAGAGCAAAGAAAGGAATTGATCCAGGGGGGAACCAGCTCTCTAACTGGACTGGGGTGGAGAGTAATGGAGATCAGAATGAATTTTCCCAAAAGTCTTCTGATCCTTCACCTCCGTTGTAAATGACTGAGTTAAGGCAAGAAACCACGAGGCTGAGGCCCTGGGGGGTGGGGGGGAGGTGTGTTTGCACCTCCATTATGTTTGCAAAAAGCCCATGGGGCAGTCCACATTGCTGGCTGTCAGCTCAGATAAACTGAATGGAGACCCCAATGGCAGGGGGCAAATTACGGATAGTCCCAGACTCTGGGGCCAACACAGATGTCACCTAGTAAGGAACAGGATGGTTCTGGGCTCCCCCGTCTTCAGGCTGCCTTTTCTCAGCCACTCACACACCTGAGCCATAGCAGCCTGACAACAAATTGCTACAACCACCTGTTGCTGCATCCAGGGATAGTTCTAGCCAGATCGCTACTGTGGTTCTGCACACTGAGAATCTCTGAGTGAAACTTCCCATTCTTCCTCTTCCTCCTTGTCTCTTGCTTGGCATTGTCCATTTTTGATTGTGCATCATCTCATTCATGCATTTTTCTCACACTCACATGCCTTCCCCACCTCCATTCCCAACATCGTCCCAGATTTACTATCTCCCTGGAAATCTTTGACCTCTGGCCAGGCCATTCCTACTATTTTCCCACCCCTAACATCAGCTCCTGAGCTCACTCCCCGCCCGCCTTTCTCCTGGGCCTGCCTTTGGGTCTTACTCCCTCCAGGGGCCCCAACATTACCCCTCCAGAAGTGCAGTCTCTTTTCCTCTACTGAACTCTCAAAGGCCCGAGTTCTTGCTAGGGACACTCGCCGTTCACATCCCTCCGGAGAGCAATTGGAGACGGGGATCTTACCTTACCCATCTTTGTATTTCTCTTCCTAAATGCCATTACCTCACACCTGGTGCACAATTTGTGCTCAGAAAGTGTTTATTGAAAGAATGTATGCAACTCAATAATAAAAAGCCAAACAGTCCAATGAAAAGGTGAACAATATTCCATTGTGTGTGTGTGTGTATAAATATGTATATATCACATCTTCTTTATCCATTCATCAGTTGATGGACATTGGGGCTCTTTCCATAATTTGGCTATTGTTGCTATTGCACATGGGGGTGCATGTACCCCTTAGAATTAGTATTTTTGTATTCTCTGGGTAAATACCTAGTAGTACAGTTGCTGGATCATAGGGTAAAGTTGTGAGATACACACACACGCGCGCACACGCACACACACACTGGAATATTACTCAGCCACAATGGGATGGAGCTAGAGAGTATTATGCTAAGTGAAATAAGTCAGTCAGAGAAAGACAAATACCATATGATTTCACTCATGTGGAATTTAAGAAACAAAACAAACTATCATGGGAGAAAAAGGGGAGAGGAAGACCAAGAAGCAGACTCTTTTTTTGTTTTTTAAAGATTTTATTCATTTATTTGAGAGAGAGAGAGAGAACGCACAAGCAGGGGGAGCTACAGGCAGAGGGAGAAGCAGGCTCCCCGCTGAGCAGGGAGCCCAATGTAGGGCTCCATCCCAGGACCCTTAGATCATGACCTGAGCTGAAGGCAGCCTCTTAACCAACTGAGCCACCCAGGCACCGCTTATGATTTTATTTCTATGAAATGTCCAGAATAGGCAAATCTGTAAAGACAGAAAGTTGATCAGTAGTTACCTAAGACTGGGGGTGGGGGTGGGGAATGGGGGTGTGATAGCTAAAGGGTACAGGGTTTCTTTTTGGGATGATGAAAATGTTCTAAAATTGACTGTGGTGATGGTTGCACAACTCTGAAAATATACTAAAAACCATTGAATTACACATTTTAACTGGGTCAGTTGTATGGTATATAATAAATTATATATGTATATAATGTATATACATTGTATGTATGTATATAATACATGTATATAATAAATTATATATTTTTAAAAAGAATAAATGAATGTCTTTAATAAGCTTTTAACATCCAAGTTTTCCATTTATGTTTGCAAAATTCGCGCACTATCCCAGTGGTCCATGACATACCATCATTTCAAATTTGCTGGGGCCCAATTTCAATTCCACAAGTCCAAGAAGCTGGCTGGGACACCTGATGGAGTCCTTGGGCCTATTGGGAGACCAGAGGCTAGCCCGATTCCTTCACTCATGTGGCATTAGTGTTCTTTATACATGAAGATAAAAGAGAAATAGTAGAAATTCTAATACCATTCTGTTTCTTTGTGAACAAAATGGTCCTGCTCAGGGGGGAGGGAAGCCATAAAATCAGTAGGTATGAAAACATGATGGTGCTTACTAATTAGAGTTATGAGGAAGTCTGAGTTTCCTCAGGAAATACTGAGAGTCTGGTGAGTTTGGAGTCCTGGCTTTTAGAGAGAGGAAGTCACCACAAATCTAGAGGCAGAGAGTCTAGATTTGGAGGGTTCATTCCACCAAGGCAGCTCCGGCCTGGTATCCGTACCCAAACAAAACACACTGGCTGGACATAAAAGGACTTTCCATACAAATACCAAGCCTTCAGGGTCAAGGATCGCCCAGGAGAGTGGTCCCCACCTAAGGCTCCCAGGCTGGCGAGGGAGGATCAGGAGAATGAAGCTTTGTTGGTGAGGACAGTGCAGGGCTGGTAGGGTGGGGATAGATGTGAGGGGCAACATGATGTCAGTGGTGATAGGCTCTTCCTGCAGCCACGGGGGAAGGAGGCCACAGACTAGCCTCCCTTGCCATCAAGGGTCTGTAAACAAATGCTCAGTCTCACTGGTAATCAGGAAAAAGCGATTTAAACCACAAAGTGATACCATTTCTTTTCTTTTTTTAAATAATTTTTAAAAAGATTTTAATTTATTTATTTGGGAGAGAGAGAGAACACAAGTAGGGTGAAGGGCAGAGGGAGAAGCAGACTCCCTGCTGAGCAGGGAGCCCGATGAGGAGCTCGATCCCTGGACTCCAAGAACCATGACCTGAGCTAAAGGCAGATGCTTAATCGACTGAGCCACCCAGGCGCCCCAGAGATATCATTTCATGTCTATCAGATTGGCAAAAAGGAAACAAATCTGACACTACAAATCATTGTCCAGGGTGTGGAGCAACAGGAACTCTCATAACCGCTGGTGGGCATGTACAAACTCTGATACATCCGGCAAAACTGAAGTCATACCTGCTGCATTACCCCACACCCCCCTCCCTAGATAGAAAGCCTAGAGAAATGTTCACAGGTGCTCACAAGAGGATCAGAACAAGAATGCCCTTGTAGGATGTTTGTATGACCAAATTAGAAGCAACCAAAATGTCCATCAAGAGGAGAATGGACACATTGTGATGTGTTCATTCAGTGGATTATTACAAAGCAGTGAAAAAAAAAAAAGAATGAACCACTGCTATCTGCACCCACAGGATAAATCTCAAAATGTACTGTTGAACACAAAAAATAAATTGCGGAAAGATACATTATATGATGTAATTTATTTGCAGTTCAAAAATAGGCAAAACTATTTTAGGTTCCTTCACGGATGCACATATTAAATAAAGGTGTAAAAACATCATGAGGTGTTAAGCACCAAATTCAAGATGGTGGTCATTTCAGAGAAGGAAAAAGAATAGGGTCTGAGGATACAGGGGCTTAAATTGTGTCATGTTTTCGTTTCCTTCTAAGGCTCTGTATCTGAATGAAGTATAGAAAAGTGCTAAGCTCTAACAAACGGGCAGGAGATACCTGGATGTTCTCTATTTTGCCTTTTATTCTTTTTTCCATGCTTGAAATACTTTAGTTTTCTAAAAGTCCAAGGTGAATAAAAGAGAAGAGAAAAGAAACGCATGGATCTCTTTCTGTATTTGCCTTCTAAAACCCTACAAACCTAAAAAAAAAAAAAATTCCTTAGAGGAACAGAGAGGCATAGACTAAGTCTTTGGGATCAGGGAGTTTAAGAGGGTAAAGTGATCCCACTTACCCTTACACCAGGAAAATACTCCCAAGGCTGGGGGACACATAGGAGAAAGATGGATGAGAAGCCATGACAGAGAATGTAGATTCTGTGGTTCCTGGATAAAGAATCCCTCTTCCTCCTCCCCCATGCTGAGTCCTGGGGAAGTGGTAACAGTTAAGACAGTGTTTTAGGATTTGAGTGTAGAAGAGGCCTGTGTCCCTCTCCCAGGGACATTGTATGGCTTCCCACCACCTTACCCATGGCCATAAGTGGGGACAGTCAGGCTCCACCATGACCCCTGTGGGCCGCCCCTGGAGCTAGACAATGCCATTGAAGAAGCATAGAATCCAACTAGGTGTCATAAAATAGCTCTAGGGGTGTGGTCCTACTAGGTCAAAAGAATATACAGAGGTGGGGGTTTCTGAACAGAATCAGGCATTAAATAAATAAGGTGGGACAACCTGGGCAGGGGGCATTGCAGACTCAGATCAGGTGGGAGACTGGGGCGACCATTTACCTTGAACCCCGGAGATTCCAACCCCTCTAAAAGCATGGAGTTCCTGCTGACCATAGTTCAACTTGTAGGTACGTGTCATAAGGAAAACTGGATCTTGTGTCCACAGAAAAATCCCTTTTCGTTGTATCATCTCAGGCTGCTGGAATACAAACTACAACTTGCTTAGTTCAACTTTACTGCTTTTTTTGACCTTGTCTTTTGACCTTGGGAAGGGTTCAAATTAAGTATTAATACTTTTCTGTTATGTTTTGCAACAACTTGTGTATACTGGGCATTCTGGGTGTTTGTAATGGTTAAGAGGAACTGGCATTAAAGAATCTATCAGCCTCATGATTCTGACTTAAAATGGGGAATTGAGTAATTGTTTAGATTTGTGATTTTACTAGGTTTGTAAACAATATTGGAATGTTTATGAGAACTTGAGATGCACTATATTTTTAAGTTCAATTTATTATACTTATTAGAATTGTTTTAGCATTTGGGAATGTTCTGATTGTTAGGTATTAGTGTTGGCACAGGCTGCTTCAGGATCTCGTGAAGCCAGTCAAAGCCGGGGTGGTGCCATGCATTCATTCATCCACGGTGCAGATGAGGGCTCAGCCCCAAGTATGCAGTGGGGATTCGGACCCGAGCCCTTGCTCTCAGGACCTGCCTAGAGTTCCTGCAGCTGGTGAAGGGGTTGTCCCTAAGTGGGGAAGCTGTCCCACCATAAGCATGAATGGCTCCTACGGAGGGCCCAGGTTCACCCTTTAGACCAGGACAGGGGACACTGCCCCGGGGGCTCCCGCTGCCCTCTGGCCCACCCTGCACTCAGGCCCCCACTCCCCAGGCAAGAATTGTCTTCGACCATCTAAAACAGCTTTTGCTCAGTGGGGCTGGAAGAAAGGCTTTAAAATGGATAAAGTCGTTCAAGGTGACTTTCTTCTCACCCCCAAAGTAAGATTTCCTGCCAAGATTTCACGCTTTTTCAGACTTGAAGTGAGAGCATGAGAAAATCAAGGGAGCTGAAGGGATCGAAGATAAGACAGAGGAAGCCATTCTGAGGAAAGGTTCCAGGGGAATTTCCCCGGGGAGGATTTTCTGGAGTGTTTGGGTTAGGTTGGCCGAGCCTCACGCCAAAAGGACTGAGGTCCCCCGGGGGGACAGGGTGGGATTCAGAGGTGTGGGGAGGCCCACGGTGGAAGAAGACGCAGGTCTTCCTTTCTGCCCGCAGTGCCCAGGCAGCTGTGGTCCGGGGGACTAAACTGGCTTTTCAGATTCTCCTTCCATTCCTGGCCCCGAGTCTGGTGATCAGAGATACACAGATTATAAAGTGTTTCAGCCAAGTGTTGCCTGAACCCAAGAGGAGCTATTAACTGAGACCATGCTCCTTTTGCTTTGAAGGCTGAGGCGGACAAATAACAGATGAGAGAGTTCTTATGTAGTTCAAATGGAAGACGGTCCATAAAGAACTCCAAGGAGGCTGGTGAGCAGAGCAGAACAAACGTGAGCTTGATAGCCCATGTCCGGCTGAAGCCGAAATACAGAACGCTGAGGATAATAATAGCAGACACTTACTGCATGCTGGCTTTCATTTATTAACTCATCTAATCTTCACAGCTACCCTGTGAGGCAGTTACTATTAATAAACTCAGTTACAGATGAGAAACGAAGGCACAGAGACATTGACTCATTTAGCCCAAGGTCACATCCACCACGGTGCAGAGCCAGGACTGAAACACCTGGAAGCGAGTTTCAGAGTCGACACTGCCGGCCACTCCCCTTTCTCACTTGCTCTCACTGAGTCAGGGACCAATGTCTCTGTTTAACAGAGGAAGGTGGGCTCCGACTCCTCAGCACACAGGGATGTAAAACAGGATGCAGGAAGCCAACCCCGCGCCCCGGGGAGGGAACCAGGGTCCCAAGGGGAGGAACCACATTCTGGGGATGCATCTTCCTGTGATGTACAACCCCAGTCGAAGTGATCCAACCAAGTCCTGCCTCTGGGTCAATAACATCCAGGGAAGGAAAAGATGCTCAATGTCATTAGTCACTGGGGCAATGCAGAGATACCACTTCACACCGTCTAGGACGGCTAGAATCAGAAAGACGGAAAATAAGTGCTGGCGAGGCTGTGGGGAAATGAGAACCCTCATACACTGGTGGTGCGGCCGCAATGAAAAACAGTCTGGCAATTCGTCAAAAAGTTAGATATAAAGTTACCATATGACCCAGCAAGTCCTCTCCTAGGTATACACGCAAAAGCATTGAATCCCAGCTCTGCCCTTTTATAGTGATTCGAACGGATACTTGTACATGAATGTTCACAGTTGTATGTGAATGTTCACAGAAGCTCTGTTTAGGACAACTCAAAGGTGGAAACAACTTAATGTCCATCAACAGATGAACAAACAAAATGCTTATATTCTTACAATGGAATATTATTCAGCTATTAAAAACAAATAAACCACTGATACGTGGTTGATACAATGTGGGTGAACCTTGAAAGCACTCAATGAAAGAGGCTAAAATGCACAAGTTCCTATATTCTCTGATTCCATTTATATGCTATCTCCAGAACAGGTCAAACTGTAGAAACAGAAAAGAGACGAGTGGTTTCTAGGGACGTGGCTGGAGAGGGGTCTGGGGAGGATTACTTAATGGATTACAGCGTTTCTTTTTGGGCTGATGAAACTATTTTCAAACTATATAGAGGTGACACTTGCACAGCTTTGTGAATATACTAAGTCCCACTGAATTGTTCACTTTAAAATGGTTGATTTTAAATTACCGGAACTTGACCTCAGTTTTTTGAAAAAGCAAAAACAAAGCATGAAGTGTAGAAGAGGGGAGAAATATAATTTGGCATCCGTTCTTCTGAAAACCTAAGTGCTTTGGTGGATTATGGCTAAGTGTGAGCCACGGATGCCATCATAATGATGACTAACACATACACGGTGGGCTTCCTCTGTCCAGGCACGGCCCTAGCTCTTCCCATGGATCAACCCATTGGCTCCTCACCACCGTGAAGGCGAGGCCCGGGGCCTGCATGGTGAACTTACACACTACACTGGAAATAGGCAAGGCTGGGATTCAAACCCAAGCACTCTACTCTGGAGTCCACACCCTCACGTAAACAACTCTGTCTACAGCAATAATGATAATGTTGAGAGTCGCAAGAGCCCCAACATTTACTGGGTCCTGAGTGCATCAGATATGTGCTAAGAAATTTGCTTACTCTCTCATTCCATGAATATTTGTTATATTCTGTACCGGTTGTTTTCGTAGGCGATGGGTCACATCAGTGAGTGAGACAGGCGAGGTCCCCGTGCTCATGAAGCTTACATTCCAGGAGGGAGAGACAATGCACAGATAAATGTGAATATTACATCAGGCAAGGGCTGATCAAGAAAACAAAGTAAGGAATAGGGCTGGAGGGAAGCTAGTGTAGCAGGGAGATCTGGGGAGACTGCTCTGAAGAGGTGACATTGAGCAGACCTGAATGAAGGGAGGGAGAAAGATTGGCAAAGACCCAAAGGGAAAATGGCTCTGGCCAAGGGGCCAGCAGTGCACAGGCCCCGAGATGAGAGCAGGCTCAGAGAGCAACCAGAGTACTGTGGGGTGGGGATGGGGGTGGGGCGAGGAGCGGGGGGCGGGGGGGGGGGGAGGTGGTGACCATCGGATTGGAGGAAAGAAGTCAGAGCACTCGCCTGCCAGGACGAGCAATTCGGAAGTTACTGTGTCTAACGAGAAGCCACATCCTATCTCACTTAACTCTCACAAATAACCCTACGAGACACTCACACTGTTATTGTTATCCCTCGTTTATAGGAGAAGAGTCTGGAGCACAGAGGGGTTAGGCAAGAAATTCAAGATTTCATAGCTAGTAAGTTTGGAGCTAGTAAGTCTGACCCAGGTCCTGTGACCCCAGAGCCCAAAACCTTAAACAAGCAAACCAAAACTCTGCTACAGATCGCTTACAGATACCAGTTCAGCTTCAGGCTGCACTGGTTCAAGTTCCCAGAAGTGCACACACCGTTCACACTCTGCATTTGAGGCAGAGCCTTGAAGAGGCTAGGAGATGCCCGGAGAAAGAGGGGGACAGTGATGTTAGCCTTGGCACATCAAATCTCAGCTTCATCCTCAGCCTTCGAGCTTGGTCAGACTCATAGCCCCATTTTACCAGCGAGGAAAACTGAGCCACCGTTCTTTAAGTTGCCACAGGTTCTAAGGGGGTCAGGTGGTGGATCAGGAATTTGGACCCAGACAGCCTCACACCAGAGCCAAGGTCACCTTTAGCACTGGCCCTGCCAGCATTATACTCTGAATTTAAAATGCCATGTCTTCTCCCCACTCCCTGCCCCCCCCCCTTTCCTGTGGGAAGGGAGACACCACTGCTTCTCCTCTCGCACCCAGCACCTCTTCCCAGTCAGGCTAAATCCTCTGAGTTTTATTTCCTCCCTGCCCTCAGCCCCGTCACCTGCTGCCAAATCCTGCCAGGCTGCCTCGAACCTATTCATGCCCTCTCCTCCACACCCAGTGCCCCATTGCCTTTCATTCTCTCACTCACAAACTGGTAATGCAAAGACAATCAGACGTGGCCCCACCCGCAAGGTGCTTTCTGTCTAGCAGAAACCAATGAGTAGACAATTCGTATACAATGAATAAGTCCATGGGAAAGGAGGGCACAGGGTCACGCCTACAAGTGGGAGTCGGTGAGGGTGGACATCGAGGTGACTAGAGGAAGTCAGGGAAGTCTTCCTGGGGGAGGTGACGCCTGGAAGTCTTCCTGGGGGAGGTGACGCCTGAATTGAGACCTGCAGGATGGTAGAGACAGTAGTTGCTACCCAGCTCATTCACAGCTCTTTGCTATTTGGCCCTGTATACCAGTCCTGCCTCCCCAGCCCCAAGCCCCCAAGAATCCTGGGCTCTGCATACTCTCTACCTTACAACTGGTGCTCAGACAGTGATTGGAAGGCAAGAAGCCACTGTCCACAGACCTGGGTTCAAATCCCCATTCTGACATAACCCGGTAGCCTTGGGCTGGTTGTTCGACCTCACTAAGCTTTCCTTTCCTCAGCTGTAAAGTAGTGTTGGAAGAATTAGCACTAACAGATGTCAGCCTGGTGCATGTTACTTACTAAGGAGTTGTTCTTTTTAAAAAATTGTATTTAAATTCAAGTTAGTTAACATATAGTGTATTATTAGTTTCAGGGGTAGTATTTATTTATATATTTTTAAAGATTTTATTTATTTACTTGACAGAGAGAGAGAGCGCACACACACAAACAGGGGGAATGGCACAGGCAGAGGGGGAGGGAGAAACGGGCTCCCCACCGAGCAGGGAGACTGATGCAGAGCTCGATCCCAGGACCCTGGGATCATGACCTGAGCCAAAGGAGCCACCCAGGCATCCCGATATTGAATTGCCCTTCTCTGACTGATACTGTTCATTCTGCCTGAAATACCTTTCCCTTTCAAACCTCAATTTCTTTAAAAAATCATCTGAGATCCAAGAGTTGGAATTATTATCTCCTCCTCCAGATCCATTTCACTTCCATTAGTGTGTATCTCAGAGTCTGCCTTGCATGAGTGAATAATGGTATGTCTGAGTCTACTACTAGATAGATGCTCAGCTCTGGAGAACAGTAATTGTGTTTTATTTATTTTTAACCTCTCAGATCTCAGCTCAGTCTCTGGCTCATTGCCGGTGTTTATAAGATGGAAATATGGACCAAATCCTGTCCTGTGGAATGTCTGGGGCAACTGGGGGTGGGAGTGTCATGCTGACCACAAGCCACAGCAGGAACAGGCCAGGGGACCAGAACCCAATGGTTGAATGTGCAACGGTGACGGTTGAGTGGGGGGAACATAGGTCAGATCCAGAAAAGGTGGAAAAGATGGAAAAGAGAAGGTAGAAAGTAATAAAACGAACATGCTTCAAATTGTTTGGATTTGTGAATCGAAGTTATTTTGCTTCATGTTAAAAAGAAAATCTCCCACAAATTGGCAATCCCAAAAGAAGAAATGTAAAGAGACATTAAATATACATTTTTTAAATGGCCAAAATGGGGGCAGCTGGGTGATGCAGTTGGTTGGGCGTCCGGCTCTTGGTTTCAGCTCAGGTCATGATCTCAGAGTTGTGAGATTGAGCCCCGTGTTGGACTCCATGCTCAGCGCAGTGTCTGCTTGGGATTCTCTCTCTCTCCCTTTGCCCTCTCCCTGCTCTTGCGTGCTCTCTCTCTCTCCGATAAATAAAACTTTTTAAAAAATGGCCAAAATGACTAGAAGTCAAAAATTAAATTACTGAGGGTTGCTGGAGGGGAGGTGGACGGGGGGTGGGGTAACCGGGTGTTGAGCATTAAGGAGGGTACATGATGTGATGAACACTGGATGTTATACACAACTGATGATTTATTGAACTCTACATCTGAAACTAATGATGTACTATATGTTGGTTAATTGAATTTAAATGAAAAAAAGTAAAACTAAAATAAGACACAAGATCTCAGAGTGCTAAAGACAAAAAACAATGTATGTACCCCATTGGAACCCCACCCACTGCTGATAGGATGTAAATTGATCCAACATTAAGATGTATATACCCTTTGATTCCATAATCTTACTTCTAGGAACTTCTCTTAAGGAAATTATCAAATAAGTGTGTGATAGCAGGTACAAAAAGGTTTTATTATAGTGTGGCCTATAGTAATAGCAAAAAGTGGCAAACAATGAATGCTTAATGATAGGGTGCTATTGAATAAATTATGGTACAATATTATGTAGCCATAAAGATAAATGTGGCTAATTTGTATTTCTTAACATTGGAAGATGTTCATGATATAGTAAAAGTGAAAAAAAGTGACAAAATGCTAATACGATCATATTTTTGTATTTGTACATGTATCTATAAATGGATAGAGCATTTTAAGTCTGGAAGAGGATCTTCTATATCCAGTGCATACTTTATTTTTTTTCTTAAGATTTATTTATTTATTTATTTATTTGGGGGTGGGAGGGGCAGCGGGAGAGACTCTTCAAGCAGACTCTGTGCTCGGAGCCCCACACAGGCTCAGTCTCACGACCCATGAGATCATGATCCGAGCTGCACCCAAGAGTCAGATGCCTAACCAAGTGAGCCACCCAGGCACCCCTATCCAGCGCCCACTTTCTAACTTTTCTGTAGTAACATGAAATAAACTTTGTATTCCGTGTGGGAGATAAGTAGTGAGCCAGGTAGCTGCTTCCCTCTGTGCTGTGGCTTACCTGAGCTCCCCGGAGATCCCAGGTACACGGCCGCATCCAGACATGAGGCTAAAGCCACCAGAAGAGAAACCCTTCCCAGACCAGAGCAGGTGAGGCACGGCAGATAGCCCTTTTCCCTCTCTCACCCATGAGGACAGAAGAGGGAGTCTCTCCTCAGATGAACAGGTTTGTGAGAACAGAGGTGGGGTTGTCCCACAGATCTGCTCTGGAATTAGGATCACACACTCAAATGAGCAGTCAGGGCAGCCCAAGGTTCTACTCCACAAAGCAAGGTGTGGGGGAGGGCACGGGGGAGAACAGAATGTAAAACCTCTTCCCCTAGAAGGTCACCAAGTCAAGACCTAACCATCATGACCAGTCATTACAATGTCAGTCTTCCCCAAGTTCAGACAAGAGAAACCTGCTATCAGCTTTGGTATTAACTGACCAGCCAGTGTTAGAATTCCTCCCTGCCCCAGGCACATCTCTGAGCAAGGAAGTCCCTAGGAAGCCGGCTCCAGGCACCAGCTTGCATTTGAAGTTAAGTCCTTGGGTTTGAACTTGCTTCGGGCTGCAGGAAAGTGGAGACTTCTCTGGATGAATGGAGAAGCAAAAAGGATGGAGTTCAGAGGAAAAGGCAGGAAGCCTATCCTAGAGTTAGGTCCCACTTCCTCTAAGAGTCCCCCAGAACTTTTTCTTCTATTGTTCATCGACAGTTAACTCGTTTGTAATTCTCATCCTGCTCAGTACTATTGTCTTTTCCTGTCTTTTCAGGCATCTCTTAGCTTACTGCCTTATTACATTGATCATGTCCGCTTTCACTGGTCTCCTTATCTCACTCCTTCAGGACCAAGTGTGATGCCTTGTGCATTGCAATCGTTCCTTCAGCACGTAATTACTGAGAGCCTTCTCTGTGCCAAGCACAGTCACAGGTACTGGAGAATCTGCCGTGAACGGGGCAGCCAGGCTTCCTAACTCTCTGAATACACATTCTAGTAGATGAATACCAGAATATACAATAAATACACATGAGAATATGACGCGAGATACTCATTTGATATATACAATATATCAACTATATTGTTCAACTATATTTGTTCAACAATTCTCAGTAAGAGAAAGATAATAAGTCCACCTGCCAAGCAATTGCACCCACCGTTCCCCCTCAGTGAGCCTGAGGCAAGAGAGGGGAATCTGCCCCCTCGACCTGAGCATCTCCCCACGCTGAATGGATTCTGATGTTAATGCAGTTTTTCACAAAGCATCACTCTTAAATGAAACCAACTGCTTCATCTGGTGTCTGACCAAAGGAAACAGTGATCTGTTCCAACTTGGAGGAAAAACGGTTCTGTCAAACATACTGAGAGATGGTATGTGGTTTTTCAACATGGTGTCTCCCTGGGGAGATTTCAAGGGTTATATTGATTACATGAGATTTCTGCTCTACATGTGGACTTTAGACCTAATCCCTGATCAAGTTTGACTTCCCTGAGTGTATGCTGTCGGCTAACTATCCACTACCTCAATACCATTTTTATGAAGTCCCTACTGCGTCAGTAACTCCTCTGTACACCAAAACTAGGGAGGTGAATCCAAAGAAGATCCATCTCAAAGAGGAATGATCAACACCTTATATTCACAAGTTGTCTTCCATCTACAAAGCCTTTTGTGATGCCGGTTTAATGCTTTCTCTGCTCAGCCCCTCTCCTCCTTTTCTGGTAATTGTACCTCCTTACACTCTTACTTTCAGGAAATGTGCTTTCCCACACTACAACCCTGAGTTTTGAACGAGAGCTACGGCTGAAGAGCGGCCACCAGACCCATACGGGGCCAATCACAGTATCTTGGTCCTTGTCCCTGTTGACAAGGAACAGCGCCCGGCTCCACCTCAGTCAGGCAAAGTTCCAGGATTTGTCCAATAGGAAGGAAAAGAAGAAGAGATGCCGACGTTTCTGATGGGGGAATTCTGCGATCTGGGCTATGGGGCAGCAGCTGGCCATGCGTGTGTGGCCACATGGAGGAAGGCAAGTTGAGGAACGCGCATATTCGGATGGGAGCAGAAATGAGAGGAACGGAGAGACAGCTTCCAGCAGCAAGTATTCCTGCCCTAAGGATACACGAGAGTTCCTATAAATTCTTTTTAACCTGAGCTAGTTCAAGGAGGCTTTCGGTCATTTGCAACCCGTGTTGAAGATACTCTTTTTTAGGTACCTTATCATTTGTGTACTCCCCCGCCCTGAGGAAGTTGCTCAGCAAGGTTAAGTGAGCTGTGCAATATCCCACTGCCACTAGAGAGAGCAGCAAGAATTCAAACACGGCTTCAGACCCTGCTTCGCGTCTACGACTCTGCTTGTGAGCTCGTCCCCTCTCACAGGTGTTTTGCGCTCCCTGGTTGGTGCCTCTTGCACAACACCAAGCCACATTTGTTACATGCATGATCCAACCTTTCAGTGACACACAGTGGCAGCAGAGACTCCTCTGCAGGGCTCTGACCCCCCTTCCCAGCACCCCCTCCCTCTCTCTTTTTCTTCTAAGCTGCTGTGTGCCCCCCTGCAAGTCCCCACGTGAGTCACACGCTTCCCCGGCTCTGTGAGCTCGGGGCCCCCTGTGCCAGGAGCGCCTGCCTGCCCACCTCGGAGGCCTGGCATGGTCCTCCAGTTCCCACGCAACGGGGAAGACTGACTGCCACCCGCCAGCCCAGGCGGAGCCACACCCTGTTCTGGGCTTCTTCCTCAAATCTCCTCCAATAAAGGCAAACAAGGCACCAGGCTCGTTTGTAATTCTCATCCTCTGCCTTCCAAAAATAGAGGTTCACGGGGACAGGGACAGTAATGAATGGCGTCTGTCTCTAGCCCCGGGCACAATGCCTGGCCCAGAGCAGGTACTCAGTGAATGTCTGCTGAGGGGACAGAGTATGAGGTGGATGAGGGCTGACGCACATATGGAGCATTCGTACTTTGCGAATAATCAGCATCAGTTTGCGGGTCGACTGAAGTGATGCTGTGAAGCCAGTGATGGCTGAGCGGGCAAATCTGAAGCGCCTTTTCAGAGATTCATCTTCACTCTTTGTACCCAATTAACACGGAGCCATTATTCCTTCTGAAGTTGCCAGGATCTATGAAGCCATTTAACTTCTCCTCAGGCACTTCAGGATCAGTCCCAAGGGCATTTTTTCAAGGCCTGGGCAGCCAAAGTTTAAATGACTTAAGTGGTGAGCTTTCTATCACTCCCACTGGGAACCCACCCACCCAAGCGAAGCTTTAACATGGCTAAAGCTCTGTGAAGTGAGAAAGCTCCTCAAGCTCAGCCTGTAATCAGTCTCAACCCTTAAAGAAATCAAAGTCTGGTGCCCTTCCGAAGGGCTGACCTTCTGAGTAACTGGAACAGGAAACCACCCTCCGTGGGGTGATTGGAATGGTCCTAGGAAAGTCCCCAGGCCCAAAGGATGTCCCTGAGCAATCCACTACAATGCCTGAAATTCCCTCCATTAATCATTTAAATATTTATCGAGCACCTACTAGGTGCCAGGCGCTTGGAGATTCTGATTCGAGACATAGAAGGTTTGTTATTTTGAGCTAAGTTAGGCTCTATGCTGAGCTCAGAAGCGAACGTCCCTTTGAGGAAAATCCACTAAGCATTATCAGGCATTAATAACCATTCTGAAAGGAGGCGGCTGAGGCAGAGGACAGCTACGTGGGTGGGGTTTCAGGACAGACAGGGATGCCTGCTGCTGGAGAAGCAGAGCCTGCATCTCCCGGCCTTCTTCAGATGGTTCAAGCCCTGCCAACCCCCTCCTCAGGAATCCAGGGCCTTTGAGCTGGCTCTGGCCTGCCTGCCTGCATTCGTTCCTCACAGGAAGCCCAGGGACCACCTGTTACCCACAGGAGTGGGTGTGCCTCTTGTCAGGCTTCTTTCCATTCCCTTTAGACTCTGCCTTCTAAGGTTTCACACACCTTCACCTGATAAGCCAGTCGTGTGTTACCTTTCCCAGGCATTAAAAATAAAAACAGCTTCTGAAAAAAAAAAAAACAACAGCTTCTGAGGCAGTGACAATCATTATAATTTTTTATTATACAATAACATACCATACACTTATATCTGTGTTATTCAATATAATATTGTATATTATTTATAGATACGTTATAAATAAATATTATATAGTTATCATTCAATTCTAGAACTTCTCGGCATTTAAAAAAGAGAGAATATCATGAGCTCCCAATCCTCATTGCCTAGTTTCAACAATAATCAACATTTTGCTGATCTGGTTTCATCTAACCCTCACACTTTTTTACTCAGCATTTTTAGAGCAAATACCACAGGACATATGATTTCACCCACAAAAACTTGAGTATGCGTCCCTCACAGGTAAGCACATTTTAAAAGACATAACCATAATGCCGTTATTAACAAAGATAACAAAAGATCTGGTAGAATTTCCCCACATTCTGGACTTGGTTGATTGTTTGCTCTTGGTGTTATTAGCTAGTTCCATTATAGCCGGTATGTTCCGTAAACTGCTAAGTAAGATTTAGAGCAATGTGATGGCTAATGGAAATAAAATGCCAGCCACATATGTAATTTCATATGTTCTAGCCACATTAAAAAAGTTTTAAAAAATAGGTGAAGGGAATTAAGAGTATGCTTATCTTGATGAGCACTGAATAATAGATGGAAGTGTTGAATCACCATTTTGTAACACCTGAAACTAATATAACGCTGTATGTTAACTACACTGGAATAAAATAACGGTTAAAAGAAATAGGTGCAATTATTTTTAATAATTTAATGTGAAATAGCCAAAATATTATCATTTCAAAATGTGGTTAGTGTAAAAAATTATGAGATATTTTATATTCTTTTTTATACTGCATTTTCAAAATCGGATGTGGATTGGACACTTAAAGCACATCTCAATTCAGAATAGCTACAGTTCAAGTGTTCAAGGGCCACACGTGGCTGCCATATTGGATAGGGCAGATGTAGAAGCTTGTTTAGATTCGATTTTAGATATTTTATGGGAGAAGAATACTTTGTAGATGTTCTGTAGTTGTAGATTTCCTGTTTTGAAATTCCCAGATAGTTTAGCATCCACCCATGGTCATTTCTAAATCCCTTATATTACTAGGGGTTGCAAAAGTCATGATTTTCTAATTCCATTATTCCTTCTGCATTCACTGGGAAGAATTCTTACATAAAGATGAACTCTACCTTATCAGCTCTTTGGTTTCTCTTAAATGTAGTTCATACAGGGAAGGCGGGTTGCATGCTTATTCTTCTTTTTATCAGTTTTCAGAGAAATGAACGGGTACCCAAACTACCTTTAATGGAGACCAGGAAGTGTTCTCTTTTGTCATTATGAACTCATAGTTTTCTGTATTTCTACCTTTCAATATATTGCAGTCATTATTCTTTTTGATGCTAAAAATGTCCCACCTTTGGCCAGTAGGACTCTCCAGCTGGCTCATGGGCACTTGTTGATTGTGCTTTCTGGCACAATCCCGTAGGCTCATCTTGGACATTTCTGCCCTAATCAGTAATCAGCTCTTTCTCCAAGAAGCCCTGGTTCCTTTCAGTGTTCCAGGCATCTTTAAAGGATTCCCCTTGGGATGATGACATAACCTAGAAGAATGGAATCAGATTGGGAATTGGAAGCACCAAGAAACAGGACAAAGGTTTTCTTCTTTTCGGACGAAGGAGGGTGAGATGAGAGGAAAAAGGAAGATTTCAGAGCTTCTTGCACAGCTCTACCTGCCCTGCTCATCCTTTTCTCTGAATTTCTACTCTCCATACCCTCTACTCTTAGGACTAGAACTTTCTACTGCTGTTCGGTGCAGGTGAAAGCCCAACCAACTCAGAACCCAGGGGCCCCACCTGACCTCCCTTTGCGAAGAGCCCAGAGCCTTTGTCCAAAGTTGCATCACTTCCCACCCAACCCTTCCTGAGCCAACTCCCTGATGTCTCCCGGAGAACACAGTCGGCATCATCCCAATGACATCAGGGAAACTCCTATTTCCAGCAGTTTCTCCTTCAGCTGCAAAAATGTGCAGCGGTAGACAGGGTGTGGGCTTTTGAAGTCTCTGCAGGAAGCAAAGTTGTTTTCTCAGCAGCACATCTGAGCGCATCTTCTGTGAGGGCTGTAGTTGCTCAGCTGCTGTGGAGCCCTCCCGTCCCCTCCCCCATCCACCACCACACCCGATGGGCCAGGGAGGGCAGACCCCACACCACGGGCTGGGTGTAAAGGCGGACAGAGGACCAGCATGGAGCAGCAAAAAGCAATGGAGGCTGGGGAGGGGGATGCTTGATACTTCTCCTGGTTTGCCTGAGTGCTCTTTGTTTCTCCCACCCCTTGCTCAAAAAGGCAATAAATGCCACCGCGCTTAAACTTACATCAGCTTAAGAAAGCCCCTCAATGCCTGCCACACTCCAACAGTGTGCTCATGCATCTGGAATGGCTATTCCATGTCAATTCCATAGTTTACCGGCACTACCAGACAGAAAGGGTTTGCGTTGTTTTGTTTGTTTGTTTTTTAAGATTTATTTATTTGGGAGAAAGAGAGACAGAGATTGCTCGCACAGTGGGGAGGAGCAGAGGGAGAGAGAGAGAGAGAGAGAGAGAGAGAGAGAGAGAGAATCTCAAGCAGGCTCCATGCCCCCCATCCAGGGCTCCATCTCACAACCCTGAGATCATGGCCAAAATCAAGAGTCTGATGCTTCAAGGACTGAGCCAGCCAGGTGCCCCCAACAGAAATATTTTCATCACAAATTCTAATCCTAACCCCAGAAGACAAAGAAAGAAGTCCCAGCTTAATAACACTCAGACACCTGCCGATCCCGGCACACGGCTCAGAGAATAGTCACATGGGTTGCGGGCCTACTGGGTACCTTGGGTGCTTTCCCAGGTGTTCTGTTTGCTCCTTTCAGCAGCCCTGTGGACAAGTATTATTATCCCCATTATATAGTTGAAGAAGTAGAAAATCCCTAGAAGCTAAGTCATTGGCCCAAGGTCACACCGTTGCCTCAGGTCAGGTCTCCGTGTCCCCATAACCCTCTATCTTCCCCATCTGCTTCTCCCTTTCAGACTCTGCAGGCAGAGGTAGGGGAGCCACTTGATCAATGAATACTCTTACTTGGGACTAGAAAACTTGTAATATGTTTCCTTTTCCTTTTAGACACAGAAATTAGATCATTATCATTGCTATGACAGTATTAAAGCCACCATACCATACATGACTTCTACTTAAGACCTAAAGAAATAGACACTAGCTCTGTGATATGACTAATATAAACTCAGCAAAATGGAGTGAGTCAGACCACGTCCCTCTTCTGCTCAAATATCTTCTCATCTCAGGCTACGTGTCAGTGTCCTTATAATGGCTTTCAAGGTCCTACAGCGTTTCCTCCTGGCTCTCCTCTGCCTGACTCCACTCCCACTGTGTCTAGAGGGCAGCTTTCCCTTCGAGGTCTCTGTGAGTGCCATCTCCTGGGTGTGTGCAGGCACAAGATGCTCCACCCCCCCCCCACACCCCCTTTGTTCAGTCCACTCCAGCCACGTCAGCCTTTTTGCTGAACCCTGACACCCAGCCCCAAGCCTATGCCCTTCACTGTGATACCATGCTGCCTTTTCCCATTCAAAAACGTTCACATTGGACCTCATCTTTCCCCCTTTCAGGGAGGGATGCCTAATCCTAGCAAATAATATCACCTTATTTTGGAACCCCCTAAGTCATCTGTGGGTTTCCACATGAGGTTCAGTGCCCTGGACATTGGGAAGAACTCCTGCTGCTTCCCTAGTAATCAAGGGAAACTCTCAAATGCAGGATGCCTCCCAACCACTTCCTAACGGTTGCATGGTTGTATTCCATTCCCTTATCTTAAGCCTTAGGAAGCTTGACCCTCCCATTACTTGAAACCTCTTTCAAAGGCTATGGATTCTTCATCTAGTCCTGAGAAGGTCCTGCTGGTTCAGGGGGCTGTACCTTGCCAGTGGTTCAGATATGCACTTGGGTGCACTTGGGCGATTGCCACATCTAGACTTGTATTGATGGTCAAGCTGGTCACCACTGGGTATGGATACCTTCCCTCAACCAGGCACTTTGAGTTTATTATCTCATGTAATCTTTGTTTCTCCTCATAAAGTGGCTCTTAATATGCCCACTTTACAAATGAGGAATCTTACCCATGTCCTAAGATTGGTACCTGATTCCAAAACTCATGAGCTTTCCAACCAGCTGCCCTACCTTTCATAAGTAGGTAATTTCTCCATCCTTCCCAAACCCCAATTTCTGGATCTATGGCACATTAAATGCACAAAAATGTGAAGACAGATGGCAACGCTTCCATGTCTGAACAGTATTCTGTTCGCCTTAGAAGACACTCCCCAGCAGGAGGCTAGAAAGCTGAGATCCAGTCAGGTCCAATGTTTATTAAAGTGTGGCACTGTTCTGGACTCCAGAACATTGTAGGTAATAGTCAACATTTTTAATTAATTAATTTTTTAAAAGATTTAATTAATTAATTTATTTGACAGAGAGAGACAGCGAGAGAGGGAACACAAGCAGGGGGAGTGGGGGAAGGAGAAGCAAGCTTCCCCCGGAGCAGGGAGCCCGATGCGGGGCTCGATCCCAGGACCCTGGGATCATGACCTGAGTCAAAGGCAGACGCTTAATGACTGAGCCACCCAGGCGCCCCAATATTCAACATTTTTTAAATTTTAATATGCTCTAGGAAAAAATACAAGCACACCAAGCCTATTATTTAAGCTATTAATTAGGATGAAGCTATGTTTTAAAAAGTCATTAGAGATAATAAGGAACTAATGGCACTGGTTCTCAGAGGTGGCAAAAGTCAAGACCACAAATGACTAATATGACAAACTTGTGGACTCCGATGTGTCACAATCCAACAGTTCTGTCCTCTTCATACCCCAGCCAGGACACTGACTTCTTAGTGAGTTAGAGTTAATGATTGTCCAACTGTCCCGAGTTCCCTAGCCAGAACTGTTTCTTGCTGGCTTTTATCACTATCTAAACACGGGACAATGGTTTCCTTTACTCTGACTCATTAAAAATAAAATGGAAAACATGAAATAAAGAACGTCTTTTCCTCTTCGTGTGGACGTTTCATGAGATTTACTGAAAAACCACCTTTAGTGCTAGGAGGGTTTATGGGAAACCATATTCCGCCCCAAGAATAAACAGTAAATGGAATGATGATTTTCTAGGAAGGGCTGTGTCTGTGCGGGAGCAGCAGAAATGAGCTGAGAGAGGTTTTGGCAGCTCCGCAGGGCCCTGGAGAATTAGGAGTGGTGATTAAGAAAGCATTCATGAGTTTATCTCCGTGGGAGTGGGAGAGTGCCTCCTGTGAAGCATGAGGGTGTCCGTCTTATCTGGGGATTTCCTTCGGCATTACAGAAAATGATGCAGAGGTGCCTCCATTCCCCGGAATGAGAGGGGAGAGGCCGGCTGGGGTGGCGACTCCGAGGGGTCCGGATTCTCATGCTTGGCCCCTCTTGCTGACCTTGGCTCTGAACCCCTGGTGGAACCCTTCATCCTCCGCCTGGCTCGGCTTGCCAGGCAGCCTGACACTGGGGGTAGAACGCTGAGTTCCCCCAGCCCAGGAGAAACGCACTCCCGTTTTGCACCTTCCCGAGTAAAAGCCACGGTCAGAAAGCACAGGGATTGGTGGAATGTCTTTTAAAAAACAAGACTGCTCTGGTGGGGAGATGTTCGTTGTAGCGTTGGCAACAGCTAAAAGTTGGAGGCAACTACGTTGTTCGTGAGTGGGAGACTGGCTTAGTGTATTGTGGTATGTCTGGTATGCCCTATGATGAAATACAACGAAACTCTTTCCAAAAGATGATAGCAGATCTATGTGAATGGACAGAGAAAGACGCCCAGTTGTGTAAATGGAGAAGATAAGCCACAGAATTATATGTAGAGTGTGATCGAATTGTCATGTATTATATATAATTATGTCCGTCAATGCCTAGAGAAAGGTCTGGGAGAAAATTTGCCTGCTGGAGGGGGTGGGTCGGGGCTGCTTGATGAACTTGGGGCAGGGTGGGGGTGGTGAGAGATGGGTCCAATGGTGCTCCCTCTCCTTTCAGGATCTAGCCAAGATTTGACCTAATAGGACAGTACTGGTGGGTGGTCAATTCGAGTGACTGGATTTGCCCAAGGCCGCCCAATAGATAGGTTGTGGAGAAAAGATTTGAACCCAGCTCCTCTACCCGCAACGTGATTGTTTCTAGGACCCCCTCAGGGAAACCTGAACTTTGGGCCCTTTTCCAGAACTGGGAAGAATCGGTCCTTAGACACTGCCTGTGAGGCTCTCCCATTGTCTACGGAGGCGGTCAGACCCACTGTGCGCCGAGAACCAGCCAGCCCCCGGCACAACTGAAGAGGGCGGAGCCTATTCCACCTCCCGGGACTAGCACTGCTTCCTCATCTTTCTTCCACAGTGTTCAAGGTCCCCCATCCTGCTCCTAATTCCCTGGCGTCCACCCCTCTTCCCTGGGCATTTCCCTAAACACAAGGGCTTCCCCTCCCTTTATTCGTTAGTCCTATCAAGTCATTCCTCAAAACCTTGCTCCCTGGGAGAGAAGCAATAATCAAATTCCAGGCAACACATTTGCATTTTAACTGGGATTTTCTGGGAAAAACTCCTTACCCAGAACAAATCCAACCATTCTTTCCACATGCCGTTTGTGAGCACCTACTCCAGGCCAGGTGCTGGGAATCAGTAGTGAGCTCTGCCTGGCAGAGGAGGCCTTGCAGGGTCAGGGTCTAGCAGAGGCAGGGCTGCTTGGGGGATTTCAGACAAGAGGGCATCGGGGCACGACGAGATGCTTTTGGAGAAGTGAGCTTTGTGAATACAATCAAGGCAGACCAAGGAGGCACTGTCCCAGCGTTTATGGGAAAGTGTGAACACACAAGTTGACAACAGTCAACTTAGGGAGAGAAGAATTAGGTTCAAATCTCACTCCACTACCTATCCACTGGGTGGCTTTGGGCAAATCCAGGCAGTTGAACCTGCAATTTCCTCATGAGTAAAATGGGGATTAAAAAGAGTGTGTAGGACCTAACCCATGGGATTCTTGTCATACTGAGTGAGATGTGTTGTGATTTGCTCCCCACATCACAGTGTCCCAGATGAATGTTGTTAAGATGTCTCCTACTTCTTCCAGGAAGTAGTAGGCTTCTTAACTCATAGCTTGTAGCTATGACTCTCCCCACCTCCCCAGAGCTGTGACACAGGAGGCTGACACGGTAGTCAGGTGCCAAGCACTGGTGCCAAGAGTGGTCAGATGCACAGACTCTGAGGCCAGGCATCCAGATCCAACTATGTGACTTCGGGCAGCTAACTTCACCTCTCGGGGCCCCAGTTTTCTCATTTTAAAATGCTCACTCACTATATGGGCTTGCTGAGGGGATTCAATCCATGTAAAAGCAACACAGATGGTAAGCTCCTTGACATCCAGTCTTGATAATGATGATTGTTTGGATCTGACACAAAAAGCAAAAGCAACAAAAGCAAAAGCAAACAAGTGGGACTACATCAAACTAAAAACCTTCTGCACAGCAAAGGAAACAATCTGCAAAATGAAAAGGCAACCTACTGAATCAGAGAAAATATTTGAAAATCAAATATCTGATAAGGGGTTAAGACCCAAAATATATGAAAATCTCATACAACCTAATAGCAAATACATAAATAACCCGATTAAAATGGCAGAGGATCTAAAAATTCGTTTTTCCAAAGAAGAAATATAGATGGCCAATAGGTACACAGAAGGGTGTTCGCCGTCACTAATCTTCAGGAAATGCAAATCAAAACCACAGTGAGATATCACCTCACACCTGCTACAATGGCTACTACCAAACTGATAAGAAATTACAAGTGTTGGAGAGGATGTGGAGAAAAAGGAGCCCTCGTGCACGATTAGTAGGGAAGCAAAAAGTGGGTGCAGCCACTGTGGAAAACAGTATGGAGGTTCGTATTCTACTTCTGGGTATTTATCTAAAGGAAATAAAGCCACTAACTCAAAATGATATCTGTACCCCCATGTTCATTGCAGCATTATTTACAATAGCCAAGACATGGAAATAACCTAAGTGTCCACTGACAGATGAATGGATAAAAAATGTCAGATATATGTGTGTGTATGTATGTATGTGTATGTGTTTGTGTGTGTATATCTATATAGAATGGAAGATATATTACACATATATTTAACGGAATATTATTCAGCCATAAAAAGAAGGAAATCTTATCATGTGTGACAACACAGATGGACTTGAGGGCATTATGGTAAATGAAATAAGTCAGAAAGAGAAAGACAAATACCATATGATTTCACTAAAAGCAAACAAACAAAACTCCCTGAACTCATAGCTATGGAGAACAGATTGGTGGTTGCCAATCGGTGGGAGGTAGAGGGTGGGCAAAATGGGTGAAGGTGGTTAAAAGGTACAATCCTCTATTTAGAAAACAAATAAGTCCTGGGGATATAATATACAGCATGGTGACTGTAGTTAATAATACTGTACTGTATATTTGAAAGTTGCTAAGAAAGTAAATCTTAAAAGTTTTCACCATAAGAGAGGTGCCTAGGTGGCTCAGTTAAGCCTCTGACTCTTGGTTTCACTCAGGGCATGATCTCAGGGCTCAGGGTGGAGCCCGGCATTGGACTCCCTGCTCAGAGGGGGAGAGCAGAATTCCCCTCCTTCTCTCCCTCTGCCGCTCCTCCTGCTCATTCTCTCTCTCTCTCAAATAAATAAATTTTTTAAAAAGTTTTCATCATAAGAAAAAAATTTTTGTAGCTATGTGTGCTGATGGATGTTAACTGGACTTACTGTAGTGATCATTTTGCAATATATACATTGTTTGAATCATTATGTTGTACATCTGAAACTAATGTTACATGTCAATTCTACCTCAATTATTTAAAAAATCTTTGTAAAAACCGGTGAACCATGCCTGACTTGGGTTGGTCCAGTGTGAGCTTATTAGCAGGGACCACTGAAGAAGGGTCATGCACTCAATGATGAGTAAGGCTGGATGGGCAGTGTGCTCAGCACCCTGGTTGTTCGAGAATTCTGCTTCATTTCCTAGCAGAAGGGAGCCGTGTACAAGCAGTGTATGACTGGTAGTCTCTATCATACTGATTCTCTGACTGTAGCATTAGTCACAGATAAAAATGTGTCAAACCCCAGGATGTGAGGCTTTACATTTTTTTTCTGTAAAAAAAAATGAAGTCTAAATAATAAAACTAACCGTAGGCTACTCAAAAGAGCAAAGCTGGGATTTCTACAACCAGGATAAATAAAAATCAAAAGAAGACAACTATTACAACATGAATTAAACTTAGACCTAAATGTGAGATCTGAAGCCATAAAAATCCTAGAAGAGAGCACAAGCAGTAATGTCTTCGACATCAGCCATAGCAACATTTTTCTAGATATGTCTCCCAAAGCAAGAGAAACAAAAGCAACAATCAATGATTGGGAGTACATCAAAATAAAAAACTTCTTCACAGCAAAGGAAACAATCAACAAAACAAAAAGGCAACCCCCGAATGGGTGAAGATATATCTGCTAAGGGGTTAGTGTCCAAAATATATAAAGAACTTAGACAACTCAACACCCCCAAAACATATACTCCAATTAAAAATGGGCAGGAGACATGAACAGACATTTCTCCAAAGAAGACATACAGATGGCCAACAGACACATGAAAAGATGCTCAACATCGCTCAGCATCAAGGAAATGCAAATCAAAACCACAATGAGATATCACCTCGCACCTGTCAGAATGGCTAAAATCAAAAACAAAAGAAATGACAAGTGTTGGTGAGGATGTGGAGAAAAAGGAACCCTCGTGCACTATTGGTGGGAACGCAAACTGGTGCAGCCACTGTGGAAAACATTAGAGATTCCTCAAAAAATTAAAAATAGTATTACCATATGATCCAGTAATTGCACTACTGGGTATTTACCCAAAGATATGAAAACACTAATTCTAAAAGATGTATGCACCCCTATATTTATTGTAGCATTATTTAGAATTAACCCAAGTTTCCATCAGTTGGCGAATGGATAAAGAAGATGTGACACACACACACACACGCACACACACGCACGCACGCACACACACAGAAGAATATTACTCAGTCATAAAAGAGAATGAAATCTTGCCATTTGCAACAACATGGATGGATCTAGAGGGTATAATACTAACTGAAATAAGTCAGTCAGAGAAAGAAAAATACCATATGATTTCACTCATATATGGAATTTAAGAAACAAAACAAATGAACACAGGAAAAGAAAAAGAGAGAAAACAAAGACCCAGAGGCT
Source organism: Zalophus californianus (assembly GCF_009762305.2). Taxonomy (NCBI): domain Eukaryota; kingdom Metazoa; phylum Chordata; class Mammalia; order Carnivora; family Otariidae; genus Zalophus; species Zalophus californianus. The sequence continues at coordinate 132,150,394 of NC_045598.1, forward strand.
TAAATAAAGAGAGCAAATTGGTGATTTCCAGAAGGGAGGCGGGTATGGGGATGGGTGAAACAGGTGAAGGGGATTAAAAGTACATGTACTGTGACGAGCACTGAGTAATGTAGAGAATGTTGAATCACTATGTTGTATGCCTGAAACTAACATCATACTATATGTTAATTATACTGGAATTAAGAAAATAAATTAATTTTTAAAAAATAAAAATCAAACAAAATGGATTAAACTTATGAAGCTGTTGAATCCTGAGAAATGGAGTATCCTCCTGCTGATTTGGGGGATTTCAGGAATACCAGAGGCTTCCAGTGTCATTCAAGCAGCATTGACCTGATATCCGGTCACGCTGGTCCTGGGCACAGATGAGAGATACAGGAAGGCAAGACACTGCATCATCTGTCTTCTTCCAGCAACAGCAATGAGGCGTGTGCAAGTACTGGTAAGTAGTATGTCAATAAAGCCCTTGGGATTTCAGAGGAAGGCTTGAATTTTGGGGTTTAAGGTGAGTAGAGAAGGATTCAAGGAGGGGATAAGCTCTGGGAAGACAGGATGATGAAGAAGGAAGATTCCTTCCAGGGAAGATCTTTGGTATCAAAAAAAGAATCCATTTTAAGCCTCTTTAAATTTGGTATGAGAAGGCCCGGAAAGAGAAGAAAAGGAGAACTGTAGGGATTAGGGTGGCAGAGCAAGTGTCTCTTAGGCAGAGTAAAGCCAGAGTCTATCCAATGGCACCAGCTTCCTGAGAAGCGCAGCCCTCAAGCCTTAGACCACCCCATCCTCAGTGAACTCAGACCAAAGGATAAAGGTTTAAATGTACCCTCTGGACCAGACCTCAGTTTATTTTCCAAAAATAATTTATCAGATGTTCCAACCTCATAATATGTCCTATAAACTTAGGGACAGTTCAAAATATGGAACGAGACTCCTTTGTGAGTGTTTGTGTGATCAAGACAGGAAAGCATTATGTATAGACTTGTGACACAGCCTTGTGGGGTTTGAGCTTTGCTGCTTTTTTTTTTTTTTTCCCTAATCAGAAACTAAGTGAGGCTGTGCCTTTCTAGCCCCACAAAGAGAAAATTTTTATCTAATAGTGAAATGTAAAGACAGTTACAGTTGTGGGTGTGGCTAGCCTCCGGCCAGCTCCAACACCTGATACCTCCAGGATGTCCCTATTCAAGGCAGGCCTGAAGTTTAACCAGCAAGTGACTATTCTGTCCACTGTCACTGATGGGCTCAAAAGCACCAACTGGGGGAGTACTGCTTCCAGAATCCATCATTCACCATGAATGAAGCCTGTGGGTTGAATACCTCCCCCAAAGATACGGTTGCCTGGAACCTGTGAATGTGAGCTTATTTGGAAAAAGAGTCTTTGCAGATGTAATTAAATTAAGGATCTTGAAATGAGGTCATCCTGGATTAGGATGGGCCCTGAATCCAGTGACAAGTGTCTTTATAAGACAGGAGCGGGCCACATGAAGACGGAGGCAGAGGTTACAGGGATGCCTCTATGTGCCAGGAACAGCAAGGATTATGAGTGGCCACCAGAAGGCTGCAGGATGCAAACAAGTACGCTTCCCTCTAGCCTTCATGGAGTGCAGCCTGCCCATACCTTGATTTGGGATTTCTGGCCTCCAGAATTGAGACAGGATACATTTTTATTGTTTTAAACCACCCAGTTTGTGAGAATTTGTTCCCAGCAGCTTCAAGAAACCAATACAAGGCCCTTGAATTGTCTTTATATGGCATCTAACAGAAGATGTTAGTTCAAAAGTTCTTTTGTTTTTGAAGGAAACGCCCCCTCGATTCAAATTGGCAAATACTACCGTCCAGATCAGAAATCACTGGGTGAGGTGGAGGGCAGAACAGAAAAAAGCTAGTACTGGAGTCCAAGCCCCGGAACGGACTCCTGGGCTGTGCCTCTCTCCCTCATCTGTCAAATGGAAACATCATGGGGCGCCTGGGTGGCTCAGTCGTTAAGCGTCTGCCTTCGGCTCAGGTCATGATCCCAGGGTCCTGGGATCGAACTGCGCGTGGGGCTCCCTGCTCTGCGGGAAGCCTGCTTCTCCCTCTCCCACTCCCCCTGCTTGTGTTCCCTCTCTCGCTGTGTCTCTCTGTCAAATAAATAAATAAAATCTTAAAAAAAAAAAAAAGGAAACATTACAGAGAGCTAACAAGATCAGTCATGAGAATGTGCCATGTTGACATGAAGGGTTGACGGCTCCCTCTACCATCTATCTCACCCTCGGGGGCCCTGATTAGAAAGAGCCCCTTGCTGACGGTGTAGATCCAACGTGGAGAGAACACAGAGCCCAAGAGCTCTGCAGTCAGACTGCCCGGGCTCCACGTCATACAGATTTGTGACCTTGGGCAAGTTCCTTCCGTGAACCTCAGCTCCTTATCCATACAGCAAAAATAATAATAAAAATATCAAGCCACTAGCATTGATCATAGGTCACGTGTTAGGACTGAGGAACTTAATACATGGAAGGTATTTGATTGGCATAATGCTTGGCCCGTAGGAAGACTTCAAAAAGGTCACCTGTCCTCATCAGTACCATTATTCCGCTCTGATGAAGAGGGTTTCAAGCACGCGGCCCCAGTGCTAAGCCACCACTCACGTCACGCCTTCAGGCCTCCTGGGTCCCCTTGCTTTCCCTTCACCTCATCCACCACACCTTGCCTGTTCTGAATGCAAATGTCATCACCCTAACCAGGTAAGAGTAATGATCCACCACCAACAGTCGGGATTTTGAGCTGGGGAGGAGGGGAAACGGGACAGAGGAAGCACTCACTTCAGTACCACTCATCAGAGGGTTTCACCTGCTGCAGCCAAAGTTGAGGAACATGATCAGGAAATCATAAGGAGCCCAACAACTTCATCGTTTTCACTAAAAAAGAGGAATTTTTCAGAGCTAATATTTTTGCTGTAAAAAAATCACTTACCTAAAATTTGGTAATAACTTCAATTAGTTTTTCTTCTGTTCAAGAAAAATTGAGTTTTTAACCTAAAACACCCATGCATTGAATCTCATTTTCATAAAGCTTATCTGACTGTGCATTTTTCTTCCTGTGGTTCTATAAGTCTAGATGCATACGGAACGTCTCAGATGACGTTCCGCGAATGTTGACAGTGGTATGTTATGATGTCATTTTCCTCGCTTTTCTGCCTTTGTACTTTTCTGTGTTCCTTGAGCATGTATATAAAAACATGTATTATTTTCACAAAAACAACAAAGGTTTTTGTTGCTGTTGTTTTAATTAAGTAGGCTCCACGTCCAACATAGGGCTCAAACTCAGAGCCCCGAGATCAAGAGTTGCATGCTGTACTGACTGAGCCAGCCAGGCGCCAGACAACGTTATTTTTAAAGACTGATCTGTTGATACCTAGAATAGGCAAATTCACAGAGCCATCAAGTAGACTAGGGTTTACCAGGGGTTGGGAGTGGGGGTGGGGAATGGAGAGTTATTATTTAATGGGTGCAGAGTTTCTGTTTAGGGTGATGAAAAGTTCTGGAAATGGGTAGTGGTGATGGTGCATAACGCTGCGACTAAATTGGTAAAATTTTGGTATATATTTTACCACAATAATAAAAAACAAAACAAAACTTATCTCTTGTGTTTCCCACCCCTTGGACACTGTGACGGTAAATGCCTATGTAGCCACGATGGCCAAGGAGCCTGGCCAATGGGCTCACTTCTCCAGTTCAGTATTTGCATAAATGAGGCCTTAATGATTTAACCCCAGGAAAAGACTAACTTGGAGATGTCAGGATCTTAGGCAGGACCCAAGGAAGAAAAACTGTTAAATAATTTGAGTGGAAGAGAGGGGTGGGGTTGAACAGAATCTTTGCTGTTGCCCTTGAAAGCCCAGCAGTAGATTCAGGCTTTCTTTTCCCTTTGCAAAACTGGCCAAGAAGTTCTGAGCCTTGGAGCTGCTCTTGGATCCCTTTGCTCTGTATCTTCCCCTTCAGCTATGTTTCCCATGTTTGGCCCAGTGATCCAATAACCAATTCCAAATTTACGTCTCTGAGTCTGGCCTGGTGCCTGTCATCTTCCAAGGAAGCACGATCCCGTACTATGTGCTTTCTCTCTGAGGAAGACAGATGGATCAGCAAATCGTGGACTGGAGACAGGAACTCAGGCCCCACCTCTGGCTTGTCAATTCGGAGCCCCTCAGAACCTCTGTTGAATGTTGCTGCCATGGCAACCATAGGGGAAAACACCTGGCAGGGAGGGAGCCTGCCAAAGCCCACTGTAGCAACAGCAAGGGACAGAGAGGGTATTTCCGGGAGAGGCAGTGAGCAATTAGAGACCAAGGGGCCAGATCTGAGCCAGCCAGCCTGAACAGTCTGGAAGTGTTTGACCCAGAGTTTAAACCAGAGAGGCTGAAAATATAATTTAAAAAAAAATCAGTATAATTGCTTTTGTAAGCGCTAAAGTGAAGGACTCCTTTTGTAAGTTCCTTTCCCATTCTTTTTTCTGGGGCATGATGACCAATAAGAACGTTGGCCTCCATTCCTGGCCCTTCATGGGGTTTATAATTACAGCAGATCCGCAGAGAGCTCCCAAACACCCTGGCCCGGCCAGGCGGAGACCAGCTGTTTGCACACAGACCTCGAAGGGAGTGATGCCTGCAGACAGTAAAACATGTTCTCATATTAGCATCTTGCTTGTGAGCATTGCTGCACTACACTGTTAACATAAGTCACAGGAGGCAAAGTGGCTTCCCTGTGTGTGTTTCTCCTCTCCACTCTCCCCCCCCCCCCACCTTTTTTTAGCATGGAGTTTTAAATTTCACGTTCTGTGATCTAACTTCCCATTTCCCACTCACAAACAAATGACATCTGGCCACTCTCAACAATAAACTTGGAAAGATGAGACATTTCCTGTTAGTTCTCTATGTAACCCCTGCTTAAACTTTCAAATTCCTGAAAGAATTGCCTGAAAAATAAATGGATCATTAAAATGTGGGGTGGGGAAACAGGGTTGGGGAACCTGCCCCAAGAGCCCTTTGACAGTTAATGCTGATCCATTTTTACCAGTATTTCGGCATTTTTTTTTTTTACCGTGTTTTATCGCTGAAAGATCAAAATAGATTTGTTATTCTGCACAGCCACCTTATGGAAATAGCAACTGAGAAAGCCTTCCACCAGGCTGCTGGCTCCAACATCACGGCTGATTGCCCAATTCCTTTAAGTGGAGGTAGAAAAATACTGTTTTAAGGTACTCGACTGGTTTTTAGCACCCTGCTTATCTATCCACTTGATTCCTAAGACATTGCATATGTGGCCCCACGACCTCAACAGCTACCCAACACTTCTCACTTCTTTCGGATCTACATTGCCAAACGGGAACTTTCTTCCTCATCTTCAACGGCCAGCCGGACATTTCTTCTTGGAGGCCCTACCCTACGTCCTATTCAGCAGAAGTGAGCCTGCTTACCCCTCACCAACCTACCCCCCCAAACCAGCTCCTTTCCCATGCTTCCTCTTTCTCTCCGTGATTCCAGCCTTCTCCAGTACCCAGTGCAAGACGTGGCATCAAGGTGGTGCAAGCCACTCGGCCCCTGGAGACAGTGACCCCTGCTAACACATCACATGTGACCCTTCGTCTCATTCCTCCAACCGCCGACCTTCTCTGTACGCTTCTTACCGCACCTGGACAAGTCCAACGATTTCCTAATAGGTATCCCTCTGCCACTTCCTGTCCCCACCCACCTAGAAGGTACTGACAGCTCATCTTTCTAATGCGCCACACTAATCCAGCATGTTCCTCTCAAAGTCTTGCAATGCATTCTCAACGCTCACATGCAGCGTGGGAGTCATGGGGGTACCAGTCGGGCAGTCCCTCTGGGCCTTGCCCTGTGCGTGGTTGAATGCTCTGCCGTCCTGTGTTGAGACTTTTAATGTTGGAGCAAGGAAGCCCGAATTTTCATTTTGCCTTGGGTCCTGCAAAATAGGTCATGGGTTCTGCCTCCATGCCAAGTCCAGACTCCTTAGCTTGGCATTGGGGACCATCACAGTTGGCTGGCTCCTCTCTCTAGTCACTTGAGTAGATCTTGACATCAACTCTCCGCTCCAGCCTTTCTGATTGATAGTCTGTTGTAATGGAGCACACCGTGGTCATTCCTGCTTCACCTTCTTTGCTCATTCAGTTCCTCTCTCCAACCATACCTTCCCTACTCCCCCCTGCCCCTCTCATGTCAATCCTACTCATGTTTCAATATCCCCCTCCTGCCTGATCTCTCCCTTCATTTGATTCTTCTGGCAACTCCCTGCTCATGCTCTCTCTCTAGCTCTCAAATAAATAAATAAAATTTTAAAAAGAAAAAGAATGTCTCTGCTTTATAAACAAGTAACAGAACACAAAATGGGTTACAATTTAGTCAAGAGAAGAGTGGAAAACTAGATGTATTCCCTGAGTACCTCTACATTAATTCAATAGTTATGGGGTGCCTGCTCTGTGCCCGGCCCTGTTCTGCTCCAAGCAATAGAAAGGCATCTGCTGGAGTGGTTGCTGGCTCTCTGGGTGTCCCCTACGGCCCGAGGGATGTTCAGCTGCTGGGCCCACAGAGGCAGGCTGTCCCCCTTCCATGCTGCCCTAAGGCTCATGGGGACCATCTTCAGCTCCCAGGTGAGGCCATCCCAGCTATGTCCTCTGGAGTCTTGGTACCCACCTCCCGGTCCCATCTCTCGGATTCCTCAAACGCACCTGCGGCTCTGGCAGCCGGCTCTCTGTCTGGGGCGCGACTTCTAGGAACAACGGGGGAGTGCTCTCCCCACGCAGGCTCCACTAACTCAGGAAATCTAATTCATAAGGAATTTGCCCAAATTGGTGGTTTCTGCTCCGAGTTCCCTCAAAAACCCTGGTTTTCCGATTATTCACTCCCTGGGGCAGTGATGGCCTCCCTGTGGCTGCTTCCTCGGGGTGGAGCGAGGGTTACGGGATAGAGGAAATATTGGGAAGCGCATAGGTTAGTATTTCAAATTATGTAACAGCTCGCCTCCTCCGTTTAACAAATACTAACAGAGCACTCCTTCCACATGACAGGCACGGTGCTGGCCCCTGGACTGACCCCGCCAACTCCAGCCATGGAGCAGTACAGCACATGGCAGAACTTCAGTCCAGAGGGAAGGCGCTCTTTGTACCCTTGCATCCATATAGGTAGGATACTATGATTTCTTTGAGCTGAGATGTGCTTCTTCCTTAAAATCCCCTCCACTAGAGTTCATTAGGCTTCAGGCTTTGGAAAACAGTGTGGGCACCTTTCCTTTCCTCCTTCCCCCTTCTTGAAGGTGAAGGGGTGGGGAAGGGCGGTTCCTGGTGGCAGGTGTGTTTTGTCTCCCTAGGTTTTCAGTCCCCGGGGGTCAGGACTGGCTGTCCACTCCGAGGGGAAGAACATACTGGGCCAGAATGAAGAGTGGGAGCCACGCGGCACGGCACCTGGGGTCCAGCCGTGGTGGGGTGTCAGGCCGAGGGGGGTGCCACTCGTGTGATCAGTGCAGACTGCCTAATTCTTCCTCAGATGGTGCTGAGGAAAACACTGCCCAGAAAGATCCTCACAGGGAGGTGGAGGGGATGCGTCAACACAGGAGGCCAGCCACATTCTGAGAAGAGCGGAAAAGAGAATTGGGAAACTCCCTAATGGCCCACTACAGAAAAGAGGGATTTGCTTTTCTTAATGCCACAGAATTGCATCCGGAAAACACTAATTTTTTAATTCAGATTTATTTATGATCACAAAAGAAAAGCATGTTGATTTCTCGTTCTCTGGTGAACTGTTTTTGATGGTGGAATTTTTTTTTTAAGATAATAGGTCATTTATTAAGCTTCGCATAGAAAAATGAGTATTTTTTTCATGTTTATTTGAAAAAGTCTGTTTTTTCTCAAGAGGTTCTTACCAAACTAAAATCAGAAGCCAGCCACGGAGGAAAACAAAGGCATTTTGACATTCATCACTGCTTGTGGAGGACCCCACAAGATCCTGGGCATGGCCAGCACTATGGAGAAAAGCAGGTAAGACAGAGAGCCTGGATCCTCAAGGGACTTGCCATGCACAGGGGGAGAGAGATAAATGCTCAGACTGAGTGTGAGGAAGGAGGAAGAGATGGCTAGAATTCCTAGAATAGCTTGCATAATTTGACCTGAAACTCTCCAATGGCTCCCATTTGGTTCTGAGAGGAAAGCCAAGTCTCTCAATGGCCTCCAAGGCCCTACTCCATCTGTTCTGGCCCCTTTCCTCTGCGGCCCTGTCTCCTCCTCTCTCAGTGCTCCCTCTCCCTTCCTCCCCAACACACACACCAACCACACTGGACTTCTCACCATTCATGCCAGCCTGGGAGCTTTCTCTCTGCCTGGAACATTCCTTGCAGAGATATGCTTCTTCCCTCAGGCCTTTACTCAGCGGTCACCTTCTCCAAAAGGCTTTTCTCCCGTGCTCAACACACTTTATGGTTCTTCCCTGTCATCACAGACCTCTTGAAAGCACACAAGGTACACTCAGGGATCTATGGGCTCACTTTGAGAACTCCTGCATTAGAATTCCATGGGGTATTCATTAATATCCAGCTCCCCCAGCCTGTCCTTCTGAGATGCTCTTTTAGTGGCTCTGGAGAGGAGCCTAGAACTCTGCATTCTAAAAAGCAGCTCAAGTGATTTTAATGATAGGGTCCAAGACCACCCTTTGCAAAAAAAAAAAAAAAAAAAAAAGAAAGAAAAGAAAGAAGGAAGGAAGAAGGAAAGAAAGAAAAAAAAAGGAAACCATTGAAAGATTTCAAATGGAGAGTGACAGGATTAGATCAGACATGCAGGGAGGCCCGGGGGCCACACACCTAACCTTCAAGAGATCCTGGTGGTCTAAATCAGGGGCCAGCTAACTACCTCCTCTGAGTGAAATCTGGCCCTTCACTGTTTTTGTAAATAAAGTTTTATTAGAACACAGTCACACCTATTCTTTCACATAATTATCTGTGGCTGCTTTTGTGCTAGGATCATGGGGTTGAGTAGTTGTAGCAGAGATTGTATGGTTGGCACAGCAAAAAATATTTACTATTTCACACTTTTCAGAAAAAGTTTGCAAACCCCTGGTCTAAACCAAGGGCTGGAAAGCAGAGAGAAAAAGTGATCAATATTTAGAAACAAGATCAGATGAGTGTATGGGGGGGTGGGGATGTGAGGGTGGGGAGGAGGCCCTGAACCCCTGAGGATGAGCTCTGATCTCAATTTCAGACCACTGGGTGAAGGTGATACCAGCGAGTGAGATACATGTTGCTGGAAGAAGCCTGGAGTTTATGTAAGGTTAGTCACTATGTTTTGGAACATGCATTCCATATATTCTCCAGGCTTAACACACGGTTCCTTTTTTTTTTTTTTTGAGATTTTATTTATTTATTAGAGAGAGAGAGAGAACGAGCAGTGGGGAGGGGTAGAGGGAGAGGGAGAACAGACCCCCAGCTGAGCAGGGATTCCGATGCAGGGCTCGATCCCGGGACCCTGGGATCTTGACCCTAGCCAAAGGCAGATGCTTAACCAACTGAGCCACCCAGGCATCCATTAACACACAGTTCCATTGAGATTTTCTGTAGTTTGTTCCCACCAGGCTGGTCTTTTCCTCTCAGAAATAAGACTAACAGCAGGGCGCCTGGGTGGCTCAGTCGTTAAGCGCCTGCCTTCAGCTCAGGTCATGATCCCAGGGTCCTGGGATCGAGCCCCGCATCGGGCTCCCTGCTTGGCGGGAAGCCTGCTTCTCCCTCTCCCACTCCCCCTGCTTGTGTTCCTGCTCTCCCTGTCTCTCTCTCTGTCAAATAAATAAATAAAATCTTAAAAAAAAAATAAGACTAACAGTTTACCAGAGGAACCCCAGGCACAAATCTAAAATGCATCACCTCAAATGTGTGTGTGTGTGTGTGTGTGTGTGTGTGTGTGTGTAGGGTATTACCTTATTTATCCCCATCACCCAATGAAAAGATACAATTATTTTCACTTTGCAGATCAGAAAAATGAGGCTTACAGATTAAATAAAGTGCCCAAGAACCAGTCTGAGTCTAGAGTTCTTAACATTGCCCTTTGCAAACTTGAAGATTTGCTTGGTACTTTTTATGGTTTGGAAAAGGGGTTTTGAAAAGACCACTCCCAGTGACAGGTAATGTGGATTCGTTGTTGGTATGTTTCCACCCAGAGCTTGTCCTTACCCTTTGCTTCCTGTTTCAAAATCAGTTTCTGATCCATAACAAAACATTACACTTAATCCCTTCTACAGTAACTGAATATTTTTATTACCAGTTGTTGTGGAGCCTGGCCAAGGTTTTGATAAGCTCAATAAAATAAGTCCCAGCCCTTGGTAATTGGTTCACACTGATTGATAGTCTCTGTACTGAAGCAGGAGATCCAAAGCTGAAAACCAGGGCGCTTGTCTATTTACAGCAGAGACTGCGTGCCCGAAAGCTGATGATGGTCCCACTGACTTTTAGCACAGATTTCACCATCGTCACATGAAAGCCCGAGTGTATTTCCTGGCCAAGAGGAAGGAAAACGAAATCTTTATTCACTCTTTTCTTTCCCCCCCGTCAGCTAAAGAACATGGCAAAGCTGCTACCTGGCTGTCAAGATGAAGAGAATGGTGCTTATTTACCAGTGGACTTCAAGAAAGACAATACAGTAATCCCCTGTTAACTTGGAATTCCTATCCTACAAAAGACTGAGATGGAAACCAAAGGAGTGGGTAGCAACAGGAGAAACAGTAAAATATTTACCATTTTTTTTAAAACACACAGTAAATGACATTTCTAGAAGATAGCCACTTCCAAATTTGTTAGTGTTAAGAACCTGTTCCAATAAGCACATAGCTCTTCCCTTCCCTCACCTTTCCCTGGCTTCTCATTGCAAGGACGACAAAACCCGACCTCCATACTGTGGCTCACAGTCCCCTGATGATCTGGCCCCTCATGTCCGTGCTGGCTTCCATGGGATCCTTAAGGCCACCACCCCTCCCACCTCAAGGCCTTTGACCTGGGGCTTCTCCCTTGCTCCTCATTCTCCTGCTCCTTGGCTCCAGTTTGGCTCAACGAGGCTGCCCGGGGGCACACAGTCAAACTCTCAGCATCCTTGGTCGACTTCCTTAGTGGCATTATGATACTCGGCTGTGCTCTGCTTTATGTCCTGGTGACCCTGGAACAGCACAGGTTTGAACTACATGGGTCCATTGATATGCGGATTTTTTTTCAACAAATATAGTACAGCACTGTACTGTCAACGTACTTTCTCTCTCTTAGATTTTCTTGATAACATTATCTTTTCTTAGCTTACTTTATTGTAAGAATACGGTATGTGATACATATAACATACAAGATATGGCTTAGCCGACTGTTTATGTTATTGGTCAGCCTTCTGGTCAACAGTAGGCTATTAGTAGCCCTTAAGCCTTCCTAGTATTAGTAGTTCTTAAGTTCTTTTGACTCTCCCCCAACCTTTGTCCCTCATTTTTCCTTAAGCTCTTCTTTCAAGAAGAGCTCTTCTCTCAACGGGCGTAGCATCCCCGGATGGAAACCAAAACTACCCCTCAAGCAATAATGACTGCCCAGGTGAAGAGCTTCAGTGGCCCAGGCCCTTCTGACCAGTTCAAGCCTCACCCCTGACTCGTGCCTGCTCAGATGGGCTATGGAGGAACCCATGGAGGGATCGACAGTGACTACCTCATTATAATACTGAAATCTCCGCCTAAGATGGAGCACAAGCCTCATTTACATGACACACAGCATATGAATAGGCATGTTTCCTTTAGGCACATGTGCGACCTTAAGCCCACCTCTACATATGATGATAAGGCTCCCCTTCCTAAATATTCATCCTAGCCCTAAATAAAAGGAACCCATTCACCCTTGCTTGAGGAGTCATGGCTTTGAAGGTTATTCCCGGTGATCTCCTTACTTGCTGCAAATCAAGTTCCCTTTGTGCAACAACTCCACTTGGTGCAATTTCTCTAACTCACCAAGGGATGAACTCACGTTAGTTGGACTACAGTAGGGTTTATGGTATATGGTATATGGTATATGGTATTTGGTATATGGAAGAAGGTAGGGGCGGGGTTTCAAATCAGTGGGGAGAGGACAGATTATTCAATAAATGGACATATGAAAGAGACTAATTTCACCATCTCCCATCAGATACACCCACTTAAGCCCCGCAACCTTCCCATATTTCCAGATGGATTTAAGACCTAAATGTAAAGCATAGAACTTTAAAATTATGAGGAGAAAATGTAGAAATTATCATTAGGACCCTAGGTGAAGGATGAGTTACTTATTGCTAGGTGCTAAAAGCAATTTTCAGATCCCCAAAATACAAAGTATGGAGGAAAAAAATGATACATTTCTCTACCTCAAAATAAAGATTTCTCTACACCAAAAGACACCATAAACAATGTTAAAATATTAGCAACTCAGTGAGAAAATACTTTGCAACATAGGTAGCAAACAAAGCATTAGTAAAAAGAATATGAAGAATGCTTGTAAATCAATAAGAGACAAATAATCCAATTTTAAAATGGTTAAAGAATATAAGCAATAGTTTTTTTAAAGAGGATATAGCATAAATGGCCAATAAACATATAAGAAGTTACTCAGTCTCATTAGTACATAGGGAAATGTAAATTAAAACGAGGACCTATACTGTAATAGCCTTGTATGGTGACAGAGAACGCACACCTGTGGTGAGCAGAGCATAACATTAGACTTGTGGAATCACTATGGTATAGATGTGAAACTAATGTAACATTGTGTCAACTCTACTTCAATAGAAAACAAACAAAAACCAGGAGGACTGAGGTCATCCCTGTGGGACTGGCGATATTTAAGTGGGATGGGATCTAGTGTGGTGAAGATGTGGGGCAAGGGAAATCTCAGAGGGCTCGGGTTATAGATTAGATTAGTCTCACCTGGCCCTCAGCGGCAGCAATTTCACTGTGTCTCTTACAATTCAGAGTTCCTCCTCCTGGACCAGCAATTACCCTTGTAGGTATCTTCTCTAGAGAAACACTTGTGCCTCAGCACAAGGAGGCATGTGCAAGACGGCCAGTGAGGCATGGCTGGCAAATGTGAAAACTATAAATGTGTAACACAATGTTTTATTTACAGTGTGTAAATAAAACATTGCACAGTGCGTTCAGAGAAACGAATCACATCCATATGGAGGGACCACAAGAGATAACCCCCAAAACGTACCACTTGCTGATAAAAGCAACTTTCAGATTGGATGTAGAGCCTGGCAATCTTTTATATAAAAACTCCTACATGAAACAAGACTATGCTTTTTCCAGGGGTGCATATAAATGTATGCAAAGTGTGAAAAGTTGTCTGGATGTATACCCACTGGTTCATAACTGGAGTTTCTTCTAGAGAGAGAAGGATAGTGAGATTGTGGCAAGGTGGTTGAAGAGGGTCTGAGCTATCCAATTCTGATTCTGCACCCAGTTCCGATCTGTGGGGTTTTCCCCACCATCAAACAATTAATTCAATTCTGACGCTGTCTACATAGGTTCAGACCCCCAAGACTGCCCCCCTGCAACTTCAGATGCCAGTAGCAAGGGCACGTTGTCCCCTGTGCTTCTGATCGTCAGGCTATAGATCTGAGATTCCAACAACCCCCCTCCGTGGATTTGATTAATTTGCTAGAACAGCTCACAGAACTCAGGAAAACATTTATTGATTAGATTACCAGTTCATCAGTTAATTATAAAAGCATATAACTAAGGAACAAGCAGATGGAAAAGATGCACAAGGCAAGGCATGGAGCTTTCTTGCTCTCTCAGTGTGCCACTCCCCCCAGATCCCCACAGGATCACAAACCTAGAAGTTCTCTGAATCCCATCCCTCTGGGTTTTTATGGAGGCTTCGTTACAGAGGCACAATTGATTAAATCAGTGGCCATTTGTGATTGAATTCAATCTCCAGACTCTCACTTCTCCCCAGAAGTCAGGAGGTGGGCCTGAAAGTTCCAACCTTCTAATCACATGCTTTGTTCCCCTGGCAACTAGCCCCCATCCTTAGGTTACCTAGTGGCTTTCCAAAAGTCACCTTATTAGCATAATAGACACCTTTATCCCTTTCATCACTTAGGAAATTCCAAGGGTTTTACGAGCTCTGGGCCAGAACTAAAGACAAGGACAAATCATATCACAGCAGTTCTCTGAGTTTTTGGTATCTATTATGTATCTCTTGTGTAATTGATACAATTAAAAAAATAATTTTCATTTAAGAAAATAAACTGGTCCTCAATGAGTTAGGTACAGAAATCGAGAGTAAGCCATTAGACAATTCTATAGCAATTTAACAATGCCCCAACATCCAAGGTCATGATCAGTGGGTTATCTCAATAAAGAGGGTATAAGCTAGTCATTGAGCTCAGTGGCAGAAGAGGAAGGCAGAGGAATTCCAAATGAGGGAAAGATTCAAGATGTTGCTGGTGTGAAGATTGTGGGGGCCACCTGAGAAGGAATGTGAATGGCCTCTAGAAGCCGATCCTGGCTGACCTTCAGCAAGAAAATGGGAAATTTGGTCCTACAACCACAAGGAGCTGAATTTTGTGAACAACCGGAATGTGCCTGGAAGAAATTCTTTTCCAGAGCTTTGAGGTAAGTCCAGCTGACAACTGGTTTCAGCCCAGAGAGAGCCAGGGCATAGACCCCAGTAGGGCCCACCTGGCCTTCTGACCTACAGAAGCATATGCTAACACCTGGGTATTAATGAACAATAACAACAACAACAAAGCCAGAGTGAAGGATATGTTTTCTTGGGATGGGTGTTCTGCCTATAAATTGGGAAGGTAGTACCTTAAGATCTCCTCCTTCTGCTATTTTTCTTTTGTTTAAGGCTGTGGTTCTTAGCTGACTGGGAGAGGGGAGGGGTGCTGCCTTCCCAGGAGACAATTTAAACAGTTTTCAGGGGAAAAAATGTCTATGGGTATTTGAGATTGTCACAAAGACTACGAATCTCTTGCCATTTACTGTAAGCATTGAAGAAGCCAAACATTAACCAGCAGGCACCACATGCCCTGTGAGCCATTCTGCCAGTTGAGAAACATTGTCTTTATGTGGACCAAACTGGACCTCAAATGTGTAAAAAGCTCTAAGGTTTACTGTTTTGGTTTTGTTTTTTTTTTTAATTTACAAATTTAAAATCAGTTGTTGAGGGATTATTCCACATTTCCATGTGGGTTGCTCTTCTGTGTGGATAGGACATCAACACCATCTAATAGGACTCACTAATGGCTGAGCCAAGCTTGCACATTGCTCAAAATCAATGGGTAGGAGAAAGGGTTAGTGTCATTGGTGGCCAATATCACACCCAGATTACAGTCTTGTTGACTTGTGGGTTGGTGCAAATTTATGAGGAAGGCCATAGGGCATAAAATAATGAGCTGCTGCTTCTGGGGTAATAGATTTGCTACTGAATGCATGTTATTGGGAATGGAAACTGGAGTCTGAAGAAGGCACCATGACACCCCAGGGTGCAGGGCAGTGTGTGTTGGCAGCCTAAACTCGGCCGCACAATAACTCAGTCCTCACAGGCAGTCGGGCCAGAGAGATTTATGGACCCCAAGGAACGCATGCGACCAAGGCTGCTCAAAGGAGGCAATACATTGTGAGATTCTGACTGTCAAATAACATGTTGGGGTTTCTTCAGTGGTCCCAAGACTTAGAGATTACATCTTTAACACATCAATAACTTAGCCTCTGGTTAGCAAGGTTCACTGGGGCATGACTAATCAGAGGATGAAAGTGTCTTTGTGGGGATTAACTTTAATGAAAAGAAAAGGGATAGTTATTTGAGGAGTTTGAAATCTTCCATAAATCAAAGCGAACACTGACAAAGCAGGTTCATAAGGTAAGAATGAAGCCATTGTGGGGAAAATGAAGGACCAGCTACTTTTTATATAAATCACAGGTCAGGGCTACATTGGTTGAGGATTCCATGGGAACAGGACCATTTAACTTCTTCAGGTGTAAAGGAATGATATTTGGGGGAAGCTCAGCCCTCCTTAAGGAAAACCAGATGGCCCTTGTCCTTTTTAACCCTTTCCCACTGACTTACGAATATCTGGCAATGGGCTCATTGAATCTTTGAGGGCACGATCTCCACTTATTCCAAATTCAGCTTTCAAGGTACATCCTGAATCCATCCCTTACCAAAGGGCCCTATAACTCAAAGCCTATCCAGGAAACCATGGAAATGACTCCATGTAGCCCACCAATCACCTAAGAAAGATGATTCTCTGTCCCACTGAGAGTTTAGGCATTAAAGTTATAAGAATGAGCCAGAGGTGGACTCCACCATAATCAAGTGACTAAAGTTTACTCCACGAGTAACGGGGAAAACCGACATCACATCCCTCCTGATGCTATGCATTGCAAAGGACTCAACATCAACAATGTTGTGTTGCTGCCAAAATTGTATAACCCAAGTCTAATCATGGGGAAACTACCGGATAAACCCAAGTTGAGCGAAATTCTACTAAGCAACTGACTTGTTCTCTTAAACTTTTTTTTTTTTTTTGTAGAAGACAAAGAAATTCTGAAGGGCCATTCCAGATTAAGGAGACTAAAGAGATATAACAACAAAATGTAATGTGTCATCCTGGACTGGATTCTTGTCAAGACAGAAGTATTGCTATATATAGTATTGGGACAACTAGTGAAATGTGTATATGACCCATGTTTTGGTTACAGTACTGTATCAGTGTTAAATTTTCTGTATTTCATAATTATATACAGTTATGTAAAAGACTACCCTAGTTTCTAAGAGAGAGAAACATTTTATGGTCAAAGTTCATGATATTTGCAACTTATTCTCAAAAGGTTGAGAAAAAATTACATATGAAATACATGTGTGTTTGTACTGTGTACATATATAGACAGAAAGAGAGACAGAGCCAGAGCCAAGAAATGTAGCAAAATGTTAACTAACAATTGGTGAATCTAAATGAAAAGCACATAAAAATTTATTGTACTATTCTTACAATTTTTGTATAGATTTGAAATTCGTTTTTAAAATTTGTTCAAAATAAGAAGTAAGAAATAAAATGTGTCAGATATTCCTTAAGAATAGTAAATGCATGGGGAAGTACACATAATCCTTAAAAAAGAAAATTTTCTAGCTGAGCCCTTGTTGCTAGAGTCAGTCTTGGTCTATCAGAGAAAGTGTGCGATATGAAAGGAATGGTTCATAGTATCATTTAGGAATGTTTTTTACTTCAAATTTCATAAACTCGTACAAATATGAACCCACATTTGTCACGTCAGCCATTCTGGAGCTGGTGAGATTTCCAGGCTCCTATCTTTTTATTATGCATTTTTAGTGGATTGGCTTTTTGCCTCGTGGATACAAGATGGCTGCAGCACTTCCAGGCACCCTGTCTTCTTTCCGGGAAGAAAGAAGGTGGAAGAAGAAAGGAGAGGCAGCATCTGTTCAGAAAAGCAAAAGATTTTCTAGAAACTTCCAGAGTGCAGTTACAGATAAATACCTGAAAACATGTCTATTCTCTGGTTACCCTTCTGTTGACCATGAAATTATGTATTATCAAATATTTTTTTAAAGATTTTATTTATTTATTTGAGAGAGAGAGAGAGAAACAGCACAAGAGGGGAGAGGGTCAGAGGGAGAAGCAGGCTCCCCGCTGAGCCGGGAGCCCGATGTGGGACTCGATCCCAGGACTCCGGGATCATGACCTGAGCCGAAGGCAGTCGCTTAACCAACGGAGCCACCCAGGCGCCCATGTATTATCAAATATTAAGAGAAGGAGTGGAGCCCAGAGACTGAGTTCAGTCCTGGTTCTATTTTTTACTCTATATGTGGCTTGACACAAGCCACTTGAGCTCTTTGGGCCTCAATTCCCTCATTTTAAAAATGAGAGCTTTAAACTAAATTATCTCAAGTTCCCTCTGAGCTGTAACAATCTATGCTTGTATTTCCTATTGTTTAAGGGTGCTTTAGTCTGAAGGACACACAACTCTGACTTGACCTGGCTTAAACAATTAGGAAACTTCTTATTATCTCACAAAAGGAGGTGGCTAGGTAGCCCTGGATTCATGGAATTTGATTTAACTCTCTGATGGCATCACCATCAACATCTCAGGCTCCTTCCATTTCTCTGCACTGCCCCTGCTGGACTGGCTTTATCTTCATACTTTTAATGCAATTATTCCAGGTGGTGTATCCAGATAAGACAACATGTGTACAAGGAAGAAATAGCATGTAGTCCCATGGAGAGTCTCCTTTCTCACGGGAGAGAAGTAACTTTCCCGGCAGATACCTACAGACATCCTCCCATGTTTCACTAGACAGAGTTGGCTTGTGTGTGGGTCTTGCAACATCGAAAGAAGGACAGAATTAACTCATTGGTTTAGACTAACTGGCCCGGCCTACTCGTCTGAGGTCAAACAGATTTCAGGAAGTCGACTATAATGTATTCGTAGTCAGGGTTCTCTGGAGAAACAGAACCAAGTGTATATATAGAGAGACATATATGAGGAGATGTATTGTAGGAATTGGCTCATATAGTGATGGAGGCCGAGAAGTCTCAGTCAGCTCTCTGTAGGCTGGAGACCCAGTAAAGCCAATGGTATTAATTCAGTCTAAGTCCAAAGACCTGAGAACCAGGAGCTCCCCTGTCCAAGAGCAGGGCCTTTGCCCCTCCTCAGCCTTTTTGTGGATTGGATGATGCCTGCACATATTGGTGAAGGCAATCTTTTTACTCAGCCTACTGTGGAATTTCTTCTAGAAACAACCTCGCAGACACACCCAGAAATGTGCCAGCTATCTGGGTATCCTTTAGTCCAGTAAAGCTGACACATAATATTAATCATCACAGTATTTTTTACCTATAAGGGGGAACTATTTTGGAAAATAATTTTTTTTCCAGATACCACAGGAGGGTTCATAAATATCAAAGGCTCACACGTACTTGCTCATCCCTCTAAATCAACATTTGTCACTTCCACTTTCACCAGTGAAATATCTCCTTTATTGACTGCCTTAAGAAATAGTCTGAAAGGAAATGCCCACACAGCCCTAGGGGGAGTGGATGTCTCTAGAGTTTGTTTAATTTAAGTATACATTCATTCATTTACATATATATATTAATTCAATATTTATTGAACACCTACTATATTCCAGGCACAGGAATGATAATGAAAAGCTGTAGTCTCTGCTTTTAAAGAACTTACACTGTGGTGGTAAAACAGACATCTTAACAAATATAATAAACATCACTCATGGTAAGAGAAGGAAAGACTATTAAAGATGGGTGACATCATAAAGGAAAATCGCAACTATCTCAGATACTTGGGATTCTCATGATATTAATCATGCCATAAAATATAAGCAAGATGGTTGTGTGTGTGTGTTTGGAAGTATCATCCTTTTGTTTCTTTTATGGGATTAAAATAAAATTCCTATATGATTTCACATTTCACAGGAGATTTTTTCTTTCAAATAAAAAGTTAAGTGTTGGTTTCAACCCTGACACTCTATTCCCTAAGAAGTCTTACAACACAGAAATTCATTTTAACCTATGTCTGTAGATTTTCTCCACCCAATTCCACCAGCTACTGTTAATAGGTAAGTGGGAGAGACTCTTTAGGCAAGATTATTGATGAGCTAACATGTAAGACTTACTATATGCCAGACACTAAGTGCTTTACATATATCACTCATTTATTCCTTGCCGCAACTTTATGATATAGAGTGAGGAAACTGGACTATGAAGGATTAAATAACTTGCTCAAGGTCACAGAGCAGTAAGTGATAAAGATGGGCTTCAAAAAAAGTTGGCCTGGCTTCAGAGTGCATGCTCAGAACTGCTAGGCAGTAGCGGTCCGTAGCCATAGGAGTTGGATCTCAATACAATAGGTTTCGGTCCCATACTCTGTTGCTCACTTAATTCATTTCTACATCTTGTGTCACATATGTATGAAGCCAAAATCCAGGTTATTCATAGAACATTATGAGTCAAAAAAGGAGATCACAGGGAAATATAAATTAGAAAATATCTTGAACTGAACCAACCTGGAAAAACATGCCATATCAAAATTTTGGTCACAGCCAAAGCATGCTGAAAGAGTAATTTATGGATTTGAACACTTACACTGAAAAGGAAGAAAACCTAAAATCAGTAACATAATCTTTTATCTTAAAAAGCTAGGAAAAAGAAAAGGACCAGTTCAAGCCAAAAGTAAGTCCAAGGTAAGAAAAATAAAGCTCAGAGTGGAAATTAACAAATAGAAAAGAGAAAATTAATAGAGGAAATCAAGGAAACCGAAGTTGGTTTTTGAAAAAGACCCAGAAATTTGAGAAATCTTTAACTAAAATGACCAAGGGATTAAAAAAAGAGAGAAGGCACAAAATACCAAAATTAAAAATGAAAGTGGTCTCGGGGCACCTGGGTGGCTCAGATGGTTAAGCGTCTGCCTTCAGCTCAGGTCATGATCCCAGGGTCCTGGGTTTGAGTCCCACATCAGTCTCCCTGCTGAGCAGGGAGCCTGCTTCTCCCTCTCCCTCTGCCTGCCGCTACCCCTGCTTGTACTCTCTCTCCTGTCAAATAAATAAAAAAATCTTAAAAAAAAAAAATGAAAGTGGTATCAATACCTAGAGACCCTACAGAAATTAAAAATCTTTTAAGGGAACATTATGAACAACTTTATGCAAACAAATTAGATGATTTAGATGACATAGTCAAATTTCTAGAATGACTATTAAATTCCTAAAAATTATTAAAGCAGATTCAAGAAAAAAATTTTAAAAATCTTAACAGAATTATAAAACATAAAGAAATTAAATTAGGAACTAAAAATCATGCCATAAAATAAAGCTCACGGCCAAACGGCTTCATTAGCAAACTGTATCAAACATTTAAAAAACAAATACCAATCCTACACAAAATCCTTCAGAAAAATATAGAAGGAGAAAACAACTACTAATTCACTGAGGACAGTATTAATCTGATATCAAAGCCAGATAAATACATCACACAAAAAAAAGGACTAAACAAACCAGTATCCCTTATGAATAGATGTAAAAATATTTAACATAATACTAGTTAACTGATTCCAGAAACATATTAAAAGAATTATGCACCCTGGGCAAGTGGGATTTATCCCAGGAATGCAAGATTGGTTTAAAATCCTAAAATCAAATAATTCATGTAATATAGAAGTAGAAGACAGGACAAAAGACCACATGACCATCACAACAGACTGAGCATTTGACTAAATCCAATGCCCATTAATGACAAAAACTCTTGAGAAACTAGGTATAGAAAGAGTTTCTTCAATCTGATCAAGGGCACCAACAAAAACTAACAGCTAACTTTACAGTTAGTGCCAAAAAACTGAATACTTTCCCCCCTAAGATTAGGAATAATGCTAAGTGAAATAAGCCAGTCAAAGACAAATACCATATGATTTCACTCATATGTGGAATTTAAAAAACAAAACAAAGGAAAAAAAAGACAAGCCAAAAAGTACTCTTAACTGTAGAGAACAAACGGATGGTTACCAGAGAGAGGTGGTGGGTGGGTGAAATAGGCAATGGGGATTAAAGAGTACATTTATCACAATGGGCACCAAGTCATGTATAGAATTGTTGAATCACCATATTGTACCCCTAAAACTAATATAACACTGTATGTTAACTATGCTGGAATTAAAAAAAATTTAATTAAAAACAACATACTGGTAAGAAAAGAAAAAAAAATAGTTAATTTAAATTTTTTAAAAAGGCCGAGAATAATGCAAGGACGTCTGCTCTCACCACTTCTATTCAAATGAAGGTTTTAGCCAATGCAGTAAGACATGACAAAAAAAAAGAATACAGACTGGGAAGGAAGAGACAAAACTCTCTTTGTTCACAAACATTTATACGGAAATGTGAAGGTCCTAAAACAGACAAAGTAAATTTGAAAATGTCAAAGCTTGCTATATAAAGCTTAATCTTAAAAATTATTATATGAAAGCTACAGCAGTCAAGAATACATGGTATTGGCATAATGATGAACATAGAGATCAACAGAACGGAAAAGGAAGTCACAAATAAACCCTTACATGTATGGTCAACTGATTTTCAAAAGGTGTCAAAGCAATTCAGTGGGGGAAAGTGTGGGCTTTTCAAGAATTGGTACAGGGATGATTTGATATCTAAATGCAAAAACATGAATTTAGACCTTTATGTAATTCACAAAAATTAACTCAAAGCAGATGATAGACCAATATGTAAGAGCTAAGCCTATAAAATTTCCAGAAGAAAACATATGAGAAAATCTTTTTGACTTGGGATTTGGAAAAGATTTCATAAATGTGACACCAAAAACATGATCTAGCTATTATAAAAAATAAAAAGAAATGAAGATTGACATAGCCATAAGAGAAAAATATTGGTAAATTGGGCTACATCCAGAATATATAAAGAACTCTTAAAACTCAACACTAAGAAGTGTCCATCAGTGGGTGAAAGGATAAAGAAAATGCAGTATGTAGATAAAGTGGAACATTATTAGCCTTAAAAAGGAATGAAATTCTGACACATGCCACAACATGGATATCCTTGAAGATGCTATGTTAAGTGAGATAAGCCACGAAAGGACAAATACTGTATGATTCCACTCATATGAGAATTCTAGAGTAGTCAAACTCATAGAGACAGAAAATAGAATGATGGTTGCCAGGGGCTGAGGGGAGGGATGAATGAGGAGTTAGTGTTTAATGGGTACAGAGCTTCAGTTGGGAATATGGAAAAATCTCTGGAGATGGATGTTGGTGATGGTTGCACAACACTGTAAATATACCTAATGACAGAACTGGATGGTTAAAACGGGAAATTTTTTGTTATGTATATTTTATAACTTTTAAAAAGGTGAAAAAGAGGGGCGCCTGGGTGGCTCAGTTGGTTAAGCGACTGCCTTGGGCTCAGGTCATGATCCTGGAGTCCCGGGAGCGAGTTCCGCATGGCTCCCTGCTAGGCAGGGAGTCTGCTTCTCCCTCTGACCCTCCGCCTTCTTGTGCTCTCTCTCACACTCTCTCTCAAATAAATAAATAAAATAAAATCCAAAAAATTTTTAAAAAGGTGAAAAAGAAACTCAATAGTAAGAGGACAAGCAACCCAATTTAAAAATGGTCAAACATTTACATAGATAATCTTCGAAGAGATATACAAATGATTAATAAGCACAGGAAATGCTGATGATTTTGATTAGCCATTATGGAAATGCAAATTAAAACCGCAACATGATACCAGTCCACACCTACCATAATGGCTATAATTCCAAAGATTAACAATACCAAGTGTTGGTAAGTATGTGTAGAAACTGGAATTTTCATACTTTGCTGATGAAAATATAGAATTATACAGCTGGACTTTGGGAAATAGTTTGACAATTTTTTAAAAAATTTAAACATATACTTACTATATAACCCAGAAATTCCAATACTAGGTATCTACCCAAGAAAATATGTTCAAGCAAACTTGTATAAACAGCATCATTCAGGGCGCCTGGGTGGCTCAGCGGTTAAGCGGCTGCCTTCGGCTCAGGTCATGATCCCAGGGTCCTGGGATCAAGCCCTGCGTAGGGCTCCCTGCTGGGGGGGGGGGGGCGGGGGTCCGCTTCTCCCTCTACCCCTGGCCCTGCTTGTGTTCTCACTCTGTCAAATAAATAAATAAAATCTTAAAAATAAATAAATAAATAAACAGCATCATTCATAATAGGCCCGAAAATAGAAACAATGCAAATGTTCATCAACAGAACAGATGCACACTAATATATGGTACAACCATATAATAGAATGATAGTCAGCAATAAAAATAAATGGACTATTGCTACATGTGATATCACGCAGGAAGATCCAGCCTCCAATCCTGCGTGAGGATTCCCACCCCTTGAGGGATTGCCCTCTCTCTGTCAAGCATTTCACTTCTTAGAAATCATAGGGTTAAGTGTGCACGTCTCCTGACTCCTGCAATTCTGTGGGTTTGAAACTAAGTGTGCTTTACCAGGCCAAGAGCCTGCCTCTGGCACCTCTGATGGCTCTTTCTCACCATTCATTTCACTCAGTTGTTATTTTTTCCTTTCTGTATTCAGTGGCTTTATAATGTTCCAAAATTTTCCATGAAGATAATTTCCAGAAGAATGAGCTACTAGGTTTGGGTAGCAAGCTCACTGGCTCACTCACTGCCCCTGCAGGACCAGCCTGGCTGACCTTGTCCCTTAGGAGACAGGCCCAGGACTTGGGATCCCACCAACAACACCTCTCAGAGTCTCTTTCAGGAGGAGAAGCAAGAGGATGCACCTCCATCTCCACCTCATCCGGCTGGGCCTCAGCCCTCACTCCCCAGCCTAGAGCAGCCCTACGGCCGGCCATCCTGGGCTCTGTGAACAATGCTTGTGAGTGGACAGGGTGTAGGTACTCAGTGGAGGCCTGGCTCAGACCAGCATCCTAGGCCAAACCTGACCCCCAGCAGGACGCTAGTCCCATGCCAAAATCCAGTCCCACACCTACATTTTTAAATAAAGTTTTATTGGCACACAGCCATGTTCATTCATTTACATATTGTCTATGGCTGCATTCCCACCAAAGCAGCACGGTTGAGTAGTTTTGACAGAGACAGTGTGGCCCACAGAGCTGTTTACTATTTGGCCCTTCACAGAACAAATTTGCTCACCCTCTATTCCATTCCCCAGTGCCCAGGACTCTATATCTACCTTCGGAGAGGAGGCCCAGTATCAGACCTGTCACCGGGTGAGAGGCAGCATGCTGGGGAGATGTTGTAAACACCCACTTCTGGGGGCACCAGGGTCCAACTCTTGATCTCAGCTCAGGTCATGATCTCAGGGTCGTGAGATCGAGCCCCATGTAGGGCTCTGTGCTGGGTGGGAAGTCTGCTTGAGATTCTCTCTCTTCCCCTCCCCCTCCTCACACCTGCATACTCGCTTGTGCTCTCTCTCTCGCTCTCTCTCTCTGTAGGATAAATAAATAAATCCTAAAAAAAAAAAAAAAAAAAAAAAAAAAAATCCAGGAGCCTAGGGCACATCCCAGAACAGCTAAGTCAGCATCTCTGGGAAGGGGACCCAGACATCAGCATCTTTAAAAGTTTCCCAAGTGATTCCAATGTGTAGCCAAGGCTGGGAATTATTGAAGAGGGCTTTATCCAGGGATGCTGGGAGGAACATGTGGTTCTTTCTCTTGTTTGTTTATTGATGCTATGTCATTTACAACTTTTAAAGGTCAGATCAAAAACAGATACATTATAGACTGGAATGCAAAATCGACATGAATTTTCAGACATTTTCTGTTTGCAGTGAACCGCCTGCCACTTTAGGTTGCATCCTGCTATCAAGGGAAGCCGTAATTCATGTGAAAGCATCTTACACTTCCGAGGAAGCCAAGGTGGGGTTGCATTATCCCAGGCAATCTTTGTCTAAACCCCTCCATGAATTCACCTCTGATGCAGCCATGATAACCTCTCCAGGACCTCCTCCTCCCAACACAAGCTATGAATTAACTTCCTCAAAAGCATACGTGGATCTACTTCCCTCTGCTGTCTGTGCCACGGCTATCTCCCCTGACCCCGCAGTGGCCTCCTGACGAGACCTCTGGCTGCATTCCTTACCGATAACAAGATCGGCTTCGTGAAATCCGACTGTGTCTCTTTCTTGCCTTAAACCTTTGGTGGCTTCACACTGAAACTCTTTACTTGGTTTACAAGTCCTGCCCATTGCCCACCTGTCCAACCTTATATGCTCCTTTGTCTTCTAAACACCCTTCAGCCCTGGCTTCTCTCGGCTCCTGAAAGAACCCAAGCACTGCCCCATGGAAGGTCTTTGATCCACCTTAGTGATCCTCCCTACACTGCCTCTTCCTTCAGGACTTAGCGGACAAATGTCTCCCCACACGGGCCTTCCCCACCACCCCATCTGAAGCAAGCACTCCCTACCCCAAGTTACTCTCTACCGAGTCTCCCCTTTCATTTTGTCCCTGTGGGACAATTATCACCACTTGTAATTTTTTTTTTTCTTTCTTTCTTTCTTTCTTTCTTTCTTTCTTTCTTTCTTTCTTTCTTTCTTTCTTTCTTTCTTTCTTTCTTTCCTTCTTCTTTCCTTTCTTTCTTTCTTTCTTTCTTTCTTCTTTCTTTCTTTCTCTTTCTTTCTTTCTTTCTTTCTTTCTTTCTTTCTTTCTTTCTTTCTTCTTTCTTTCTTTCTTCTTTCTTTCTTTCTGTCTTTCTTTCTTTTCTTTCTTTCTTTCTTTCTTTCTTTCTTTCTTTCTTTCTTTCTCTCTTTCTTTCTTTCTTTCTTTCTTTCTTTCTTTTCTTTCTTTCTTTCTTTCTTTCTTGCTCATTTACTCTTGTAGAATCTAAGTTCCTTTAGAAAAGAGACTGAGTCATTTGGTTCTCCACTGTGTGCCCAGAACCAAACACACATGGTAGGTGCTCAATAACTATTTATTGCATTAAGGTTAGTTTAGTGTTCCTATCAGCCAGCCTCGGTTTCTCTCTCTTGTCCACACAGACAGCATGCCATACAGGGGTTGGAACGGCCATGCCCATAGGGTAGGAGTGAATGGGAACCAGCCTCTGAGTTTCCTACCAGCTGTCACCATGTAGGTCCATGGGTCCTGAAGCTTCCAATATTTCAAGAGATGTAGACAATCTAGATCTTACGTGATTTTAAAACCTTGGCAACTAAACTAAACTAAGCTTAGTGGGAAGCTTCTTCTTCTGAACATGACCGACTCACACACACACACACACACACACAAAACAACCAACCCTCTGGAAGGCCAAGGAAAACACATAACACATCTGTGGGCTGGATCCAGCCCGAGGGCTGCCCGTTTGCAACTTCTGCTGAATTCCAGATGGGCTAACTCTCTGGTTCTCCTCTGATCTACCAGCTCAGTTACCCTATCAAAGGGAGGAATGAGGTTAGATGTGGTTTGGATTATCAATGTTTCCTAAGAAAAGATAGTTCTTTGAAGCATGAATTCAACTCTGGACTTCAAGGGCTGTAGGCCCAGCAATGGAGTGAGCTCAGCGAGTCTGCCATTCACTAAGCATTCCTGCGTACCTGGTGGTGCCAAGGACAGTGCAGCCTTTTGGCCAATGGCTAGAGATCAAAGCCTTAGGCCACCTGCTCGCAGCCAGCCCCACAGCAGCCCTTCCTCTCTTGGCCCTCCCTGGCCAGCCCCCAGGAGCTCCAGCTGCGCTCCTCACGTCTGGCCCACCTCACCACCATCCTCCTGGTCCCCAGAAACCCGTTCGCCCCAGAGAACACCACCTCCTCTCTTGCAGCCCCATCGGAGGAGCGGTTTATGCTTCTGGCTGGCCCTCCCGGGCAGTGGCCACACTGAGGGTGAGCGAGGTGGTCTGGCTGGCGGCCAGCACTGACAGTTTTCTTTTGTTCTGCTTTATGTCTCATCACATATCCACCTGTCCATCCCTCTTTCCGTCCATCAGTACACGTTCCTTTCTGATGCATTTCAAAGTGAATTGCAGACATCAGTGTGCTCCCACGTGCACATTGTTAATATTCAGCCTTTGTTACTGCGTTTTATCTTGAGATAAAAATTGACCTTCAATAAAATGCACAACCCTTAAGTATAGAGTTTTGAGGTTTGACAGATGCATATGCTTGGGCAACCCAAACGCTTATCAAGGTACAGAATATTACCATCAACCCAGAGTGCTCCCGCATGCCCCCTTCTCAGCCAGTTTCCCCACCTGCCCCCCCCCAGAAGGCAGCCCTGCTCCAATCATTTTCACCATGGTTGAGTTCACCTGTTCCCAAACTTCATAGAAATGAAATCATGCAGCGTTGACTATTTTGTGCAAGACTTCGCTCAGTGAAATGCATTTGAGATTCATCCAAATGATGAATCTGGATGACCCGTTGTATGTTTATCTAATTTCCTATTGATGGGCATGTGGGCTGCTTACAGTTTTAGGTGATTACAAATAAAGCTGCCGTGAGCATCCCTGTGCAGGCATGTTGGTGTTCCTTTATTTCTCTTGGGTAAATACGGAGGGGTGGGATGGCTGGGTCACAGAGCAGATGCATGTGTCACCTGGCTTTAATCGGGGTTTCATTTTGATCAAACGATATCAGTAATCACAACTGAAATTTCTCCAAGGGCCACGCCTGGCTGGATATGTCCAGAAAATGAAAGATAGACCTTGCCTTCAAAGAGCTTGCAGTCTAGTGAGGGCGACAGACATGCACCTGTGGCCACTTCAATGACACATGTGGGCTGTGGGTTGCCCCATCTGCTCGGGAGAGAATGAATGAGGCAGCTCAGCCATGCCCTATGTTTGGGCAGGTAGAGGCTGAGGCATCCGGGAGGGCTCCGTGCAGGAGGCGGGATGTGACCTGCACCTGGAAAGTGGGGCAAGTGAGCATATGTGAGACAAGAAGAGATGAGGAAAACATGGGGGCAGGACAGAGTCGGGCGTGTTCAGAAGACGAAGAAAAGACAAGCTGGCCTCGCCTAGAAGGGCGTGGGGAGAGAAGAAGCATCAAATCAGGTGGCAGGATATTCAGGGCTCAGATCATGGGCGATTAAGCCACAGAGTTTCAGGTTTTCAAAGGTTCTCCCCCTTTCTCTTCTGGGGCTCAGTGAGCTGGGTTACCAGTAATTTTAGCCCCAAACAATACTCCAAAAATGCAGACACAACTGTGGAATTTGAAATTTCCTTGGGATTTGCAGTTGGGGAAAATCGGGTGTGTCATTCCAACACTGCTCTAGAGACATTCCAGGTTCGCTTTGCAGTTTTTTGATTAGGTGGCTACACTTCAAGGGAGCTGCCCAAAGCAGGAAATCTCCAGTCCGAGGATCAAGCAGTCACTGTCCATGCTACTCACGTGCCCTGTTAGTAACTTTGGAGGCCCCGCCCTCTGCCCTGCGCTGCCTACAGTTCTGAAGGCAGGAAGAGCAGGATTTGGGCCAAGGTAGTTAAGAGAACACCCCTTCGATGCCCGTGTTCTACCCTCAGCAGCACGGCCCAGGAAGCCACACACTCCAAATGGGCTGTAGCAGCTTGGGTCTCCCAAGTGACAAGAAGGAACCTGTGCTTCCTGCGTTTTGCATTCTTTTCCCAGTAGGACAAACTATCTCCTGACAAGAACAAATGTCCCCACTGCTTATAATCTGTATATCTTTTCCAGACTTTGCAAGGGCACTACCCTGGATGAAGCTTCAGTCTCTGACTCAGAACCCTATAAAGACGCTCAGATGGCCTCAGGCAGGAGAAAAATCTGTTGACCAGCTCTTGTGGATCTCACCACATATTTGGCTTGTCAAGGCTCCAAACTGGCCTGTGTGTGGGACTAAAAGTCTCATTAAAAAATGGGCAGAAGGCATGAACAGACATGTCTCCAAAGAAGACATCCAGATGGCCAACAGACACATGAAAAGATGCTCATCTTCACTTACCGGCAGGGAAATGCAAATCAAAACCACAACGAGATACCACCTCACACCTGTCAGAATGGCCAACATCAGAAACACAAGAAACAAGTGTTGGTGAGGATGTGGACAAAAAGGAGCCCTCGTGCACTGTTGATGGGAATGCAAGCTGGTGTAGCCACTGTGGAAACAGTGTGGAGGTTCCTCAAAAAGTTAAAAATGGAACTATCTGATGATCCAGTAATTACACTACTATTTACCCAAAAAGTACAAAAACATTAATTTAAAGGGATACATGCACTCTTATGTTTATTGCAGCATTATTTACAATAGGCAAATTATGGAAGGAGCCCATGTCCATTGACAGATGAATATATACGTCTTCCATATATATAATGGTATATTATTCAGCCATGAAAAAGAATGTGAAGTCTTGCCATTTGCAATAACGTGGGTGGAGCTAGAGAGTATTATGCTGAGCAAAACAAGTCAGTTGGAGAAAGACAAATATGATTTCACTCAATATGTGGAAACAAAGCAAACAAGCAAATGCAAAGAGAGAGAGAGAAACCAAGCAACAGACTCTTAACTACAGAGAATAAACTATGGTCACCAGAGGGGAGGTACTGGGGGAATGGGTGGAACAAATGAAGGGGATTAAGAGCACACTTCTCATGATGAGCACTGAGCAATGCACAGAAGTGTTGAATCCCTATGTTGTGCACCTGAAACGAATATAACACTGTATGCTACCTATACTGGAATTTTTTTTAAAGAACATAATAATTTTTCTTTTTTTAGTGTGCCAGATGCCCCTCTGAGAAGCAATGGAGAACCATGGTGGAGACAATCTCAGCTCCGTGGACCGTTGTCCAGCATTTGCCCTCCTTTGGCATTGGGAGACACAGCTCGCTGAAAGAGCTCCAGTAGCCCCCAGGGGCACGAATCTCAGAGGTAGGTGCGCCGGGTGGTGGAGAAAACAGTTGCCTAGAGAGCCCCGGGGGGCCAGGCAGCCCACGGCTGGAGGGCAGCTGGTACAGAATTGCAGGCACCTTTAGGATTTCCTCCCCCCTGCTCCTGGAGCATGAGTCCCAGTGTGCTTGGCATTTCCAGTTTTAGCATTGGAAAGTTCCATGTCCCAGGACACCCCTGTCCTTGGCAAACCGAGAAGGTTGGTCACCCTATAAAAAGGAGCGGTCCTATGGAGCACTTTTCTCTGAATGACATTTGGGTTTCTACAGTGCTGGTTAAAAGCGTTCCCCCAGACCCACCTCACCGCCCAACGAGGGTAGATGAATGGAGCACAGTACTCACTCCACTTTCAGCCAGGGTGTTAGTGAGGCTGGAGATGCCAGCCCTGCAGGCCCCAGAAATGTGGCTACTGGTAATGGAGGAAGAGCCAGGGCCATGGGTTTCAGCTGTAAAGATGGTTTCTAGATCAGCTGCCACAGTATTTGGTGAGGCAACGCATCTCCCATGGTTGTTTTATTTGCAATTTCAGAGGGAGCAAATGCTATGCGTGCAGTGAGCCTGACTCTTTGACCTGGGGGTTAGAAGTCACATCAGCGTCATCCTTCGGAGGGTTTGGTTCTGGACGAGGTTAGTAGAATTTGTCCCCTTCTCCCACCCGGAAGAAGGAGGATGGAGCTTCGGAGGGTGCTTTGTTGCACCTGCAGGGTCAAAAGGAGACACCTTGGCTAGGCAGTTTTTTTTTTTTTTTCCTAGAAGCTCATTCTCTTGTCTGCCTGTTCCTCTCCACTGGATTTGAAGGATCTGAGATTCTTGCTATTTTTATCCTTCAGATATGTGAGGGTTGCCCCTCTGGAAGAGATACGGAAGCCATTACTCTGTGGTTGGGTCTCTGCACTGCTAGTCTCTTGAGCCACTGTCTTTCTGAGATGCCACAGAAGTTGGCAAAGTCTCATTGTTCTATGGGTGTTGGGCCAAATTATCTGAAACAGATCTCATAGGGTAAACACACCCATGTCACACTCATGGTTCTAGGGACTCCCTCCCATCTCTGTCTCATCCCCTTGGCCTGATATTGCAACAATGGGCCATTGATAATATCATCGATTGTCCCTCAAGGATGTGTGGCTGAGCTCAGTGTTGACAGCTGTGAGACAACTGTGGGCATCTGTCCTCCACCACCCAGGCTAGCCAAGACACACAATGTGTTCTTCGTTATGGACTACACAGGGGGTCTAAATTACAAGGAAATAATTCAATCTATCAGGCTAGGGTGAAACTGCCAACCAAAAGAACAATTTATGAGATCATCCAAACCTGGATGTGAAATTAATTCCATACACGATAACTCACCACAGACCACCTTGTTTAATTTTATTTTTTTCCTAGTAATAAGATCTTCCTGCTATCATTTATGTTCTTGACAATATGAAAACAATATAACCATCATGCTAGAAACTACTTTAAATCAGAAATACAGAGAGTTATAACAGTAGTATAAGCTTTAAGAAAATTTTGTTGGTTATAAATGAATTCATTTGAGTTGAAGAGTCTAAGCCTGCTTATTAACAACAATCACAACCCAGTAAGAAAAGTGAAACTTCAGCCATGGTAGTTGACCCAGTCCAGAACTTTCTGAGCCATTCTTGTTTCAAGCTCAAAGCTTTGGTCCACAGGACCACACTTTCCCAGCGAATTGGCAGTGACTCTGGGCTCCCAGGAGACAAAAAGGAGTATACTTCAGGCTTTTGCCATACTTTCCTGATCTGCCTAGCAGGGTCCAGAATCCAAACCAAGTCATGGTCCCTGTCCCTGAGAAACTTATGACTGAGATTTTGGGAAAAAGTTAATACAGATGAAATAATAGTCAAGGCCATAAGATAGTGTGTCGTGGTGCCCTGGAGCTCAGGCTTAGTATCAGCCAGAGGGTTTGGAACAGGGCTGCAGTGATAAGCAGGGCTCACAGTGGAGCTGGAGCTTGGGAGACTTGAATCAGTGGTGCTGAATAAAGCCACAAACACACAGTTATTGGGATCAAGTGTCATATTGTGGAACTAAAATTAGCCCTCAGTGCAAGAAAGAATGGGAGCTGAGCAATCTGGGCCCACCTAGTGTTGGCATCTGGCCCTCTCTTGTGGAGACTAACCAGAAAAAAAAAAAAAAAGAATGCTCT
Source organism: Zalophus californianus (assembly GCF_009762305.2). Lineage (NCBI taxonomy): Eukaryota > Metazoa > Chordata > Mammalia > Carnivora > Otariidae > Zalophus > Zalophus californianus. The sequence goes on from NC_045598.1 coordinate 132,182,976, forward strand.
GTTCAGCGGCCTGTGTAAAAATGGCCTCGACCCCCAAGTGGCTCTAATCACTCATTTGGAGAAGACCCCCTCTTCTCCAGTTGGATTTTCCCAGTCCCTCTGTGCCCCAGCCCCATGCCTGAGACATTCACCCCACTGTGTGCACCGACCACAAGGAGACAGAAAGAGGCAACAGGGAGCTCCCACCCTGCTTGGCAACTTGTAAGGGATTGTGCAAAGGATTCTGGGTAGCAGAGAGGGAAGCTAATGGCTAATGGAGGGTTTGCTTTTGCCAGTTTACTCAGCAATTGGGTTCAAGTTCATAGAAACTATAAAGGAAAACTGTCCCAGTTATCTACTGCTCTATAACCAACCATCCCAAACTTAGTGACAGAAAGCAACTCTTGCATTATTTCTCACAATGCTCTTGACCGGTTGACTGGGCATCACTGAGTGGAATTTCAGCTCCACATGATGGTGGCTGGGGTAGTGGTCATCTGAGGCTTTCTTAGGCTGGAACATCCAAGAGAGCCTGTTCACCCAGCTGGTAGTTGATGTTGGCTGTCAATTCGGAGCTCTGCTAAGGCTTGACCAAGGTGACTACAATGTGGTCCTTCCATGTGGCTTGGGCTTCTCACAGCATGGTGGCTGGGTTCCAAGAGTGACAGTCAGAAGAGAGAGTGGCCCAACAGGGAGGAAGCGGGAAGCTAGACCCAGAAGGCTAGGCCTGGAACTGTCACAGTGTCACTTCCACCAGATTCAATTATAGGGCCAACCTAGATTCAAGGGGAGGGGGCATAAACTCTACTTCTCACTAGTGAGAGAGACATTTTATAGTCTTTAATTTACCACTAACACCTAATTATAGCCTTTCCACATAAGACACCATAACCCAGACTGTGCCCACCCACACTATCCTCACAACCTTGGTCCCCTATACAGCTCTTACCAAGGAACCCCACACAAGGCTAGCTACCAAAGAAATTTATTTTTTTTTATTTTTTTATATTTTTTTATTTTTTTAAAGATTTTATTTATTTATTTGAGAGAAAGAATGAGAGAGAGAGAGCACATGAGAGGGGAGAGGGTCAGAGGGAGAAGCAGACTCCCTGCCGAGCAGGGAGCCCGATGCGGGACTCGATCCCGGGACTCCAGGATCATGACCTGAGCCGAAGGCAGTGGCTTAACCAACTGAGCCACCCAGGCGCCCTACCAAAGAAATTTAAACCAATACCCTCCGAGTCCTGGTTCTTCTCTTGAAGAAGAAGCCCTATCTTTAGAAGGCAAATAAAGCAGGCTGAGCTCAGATCACCAGCCTACCAGAAGAATGGACAAGTTACTGCCAAAGTGGGAAGGGGCTTCCAACAGGGAGCACCTCTGTGGAGCAGCATCTGCAGGCTGGGCACCCAATGCCCATCTGCAGTTGCTCCATCTTCAGAGGTAGCCAACACACCACTCCCTAGTCACAAGTCCCTGGTGAGCATGCTGATCTGAATGAGACTCGCTAGTGTGCAAACTCCCATGGGCACTGCCTCCTTTTACTGCACTGACAGTGCCCAAGCAGACACCATCTCTGGGTGGTGAGTGGGCAGAAATCACTGACAACAGCATTCTTTCTTCACTAAATATTTGGATACACATTGCCAAATTGTTCTCTAGAAAAGACGTACCAATTTACAGTCCTTGTCTCTAGTTAATAGTATGTCAAGTATCCAGAAGACAATAGACTCAGGATTTTGCTTGAGGAGCTGTCTAGCCCCTCCAAACGAGAGTAAGGCTGCCCTTCCTTGCATTCTCCTCCTCCTCCTTCCTGAACCAGACTGTCAAAGGTCATCCATGACCTCCTATGGGCTCTTTTCTTTCTCACTCGCTTCCTCACTGTGGCAACCAACACTTTTGCCCATCCCATCCTCCCCTGGCCATCCTTTGCTTATGACTTGCATTCCTTCTCAGACTTCTGCATGAGCTTTTCTTTCTCAGCCTACTTCTACTTCCCAAGGCTTTGCCTTGGCCGTTTGTTCTTCTCTTATTCTACAGGCTCTATCTGGAGGATTTTATTAATTTACATGTCACTGATTACTATCCATGTGCTTATTCCTCACAAACACCTTCTCTTCCACGTAAATGTCTCTCCTGATGTTTGACACTACATTTTCAAATTACCAGTTGAAGATCTTTCTCTGGGTATCCTGCAGGCATGCCAGACTCTACAAGTCCAGGACTGAATTCATTAATGACTTGTACACCTTGTCTTAGTGGATAATACTGCCATTTACCCAGCTTCCTAGGCCAGGACACTGGAGCCAGCCTGGAGGAAATGCCCTCATGCCTTCCCTACATCCATGTGGTGAATAGGGCCTGCTTAATCTACCTTCTTTATGCTTCCTGTTCTCTCTCCCTATGGCTACTGCCCTCATTCACACCCTCATTACCTCAACTCCATTGTAAATAACTTTTACTGCAGGGACACCTGAATGGCTCAGTCGGTTAAGTGGCTGCCTTCAGCTCAGGTCTTGATCCCAGGGCCCTGGGATCAAGTCCCACACTGGGCTCCCTGCACAGCGGGAAGCCTGCCTCTCCCTCTGCCCCTCCCCCTGCTTGTGCTTTCTCTCTCTCTCTCTCTCTGACAAATAAATAAATAAAATCTTAAAAAAAAAAACACACAAAAATAAATAAATAAATTTTACTGCCCATTATATGGGACATCCTGTGCCTCTACTTCTCTTTCTCAAGGTGGTATGCAAAGAAATGAGTCAAAAGTGCCAGTGTAGTGCTGGTATACTTGTAATAGAAGACAGACAGAATAGAAGGAATAAGCTGCTTTTCCATACTGGCCAGGAGGGACAGGGCTATTTTATACAGTTCTTTCTCCTTACTTCCAAGAAACTTATACCAACAGAAGCCAAGCTCAGCTTTGGTCTACTTTTTCAGAGTCACCTTACCAGCTTTGGTTTCCCTGACTTCTGGGGCTGTGTGTGCCTTTCTGGGTCACTGGTGGGCTTCTTCTGTCATCTTCTCTGAGTATCCCAAGGAGTCTAGAGCAAGAGGTGCATCATGAGGTATGTGGGGAATGTGTAATCTCTTTGTCAGAAATAATTCTCTGACCTGTGGATCATTCTCACCAAACAAGTCCCAAGAGGCATTAGGAGCCACAGATATATGGCTTTGTGGACAAGACATCTCAAAGGCGATCCTGTTGTCTGAGTAGCCCACAGGAGCTTCCTGTAGATGCTCCTAGCCTCAGGTCTCTGAGGCTATTTCAGTTTGAGGTAACACTTATTTGTTTGCATGTTTGATAGTTGCCTTTAAGAAACCAAAACCTCATGATGCAAAACAGGACTATGCCTTATTCATCTCGGCCTCTTTCTCGTCTCAGCACTTACAATATCTGGCACACAGTAGTTGATCAATAATTATTGATTAATTCATTGATTGGCTCTTGGTCAATAATAACTCATGTTTGTTTGGTACTTGCTTTCTGCCACATATGGCTGAAAACACTTTACATGTATTAACTCATAAAATTAATTTATTTAATCCCCATAACAACACTGCCATCCTTACTTAACCGCTGAAGAAGGTGAGGCTTGGAAAAGTTAAGGGAACTTACCTAGACATATATAAGGAGTTAGTGGAAAAGCCAAGAGTTGAGCGTAGGCAGTCTGACTCCTGAATCCCGACTCTTAATCATACCAGCACTGCTTTCTTGATAAGAGGTGGATCAAGATTATGTCAGTAGTTAGTAAGGTTGTTGGTGGTGAAGGTGGTGGTTGTGAGGGGGTGGTAGCTCATAAAGCCTCAGCTATCTTGGGGATTTACCCCAGAAAAAGGAAACATGCAAAATGGATTCCTACAGCACCTTGGTTATGAGTTGGCCAGGCCAGGTCACCAGATCAAAGGGGAACAGGAATCCAAGGTAGACATTCTTCTTAATATTAAAACCTGGGTCACTGGCCTGAGTGTCCTCACAATGCTTCCTATAAGCATTGTGGGAGCAGCAGAAGCTGAAACCAATTCCTAATGAAGTGTATCTATATCTGTCTTCTTGTATTTTCTCTCACTATCTTGTTGCCATCCCATCTGCCCAACTGGACTGGAAGCTCTTTGAGGATAGACATCTTTAAGTTTCAGTTGGTTCCCCATAAGACTAACTCCATATTTGCTAATTGATTAATAGGTTGGAATTTGGTTAAGGTTAGAAATTAGAAGGCAAGATACGTTTAGCCAGACATTTTCAGGCTAGTGGTCTGTTCTCCTAAGACCGAGGCAACGGCTGTCGTGGAGCTGAGCACTCAAACAGCTGTTGCACATTTTGTGGTGGTGACTGTGGAAGTGACTCTGGTTCCAGGCAAAAACAAAGGTTCTGACCTTCTCTGGTATCAGCAATGACCAAAGGGCCAACTTCTCCTTGGAATTCACATGTAGGCCAGGGCTTTGCCTGGAGCTTAATAATCACCTTGAGTTGGTGAGAGATCTAGTTCTTTCCTCTGCAGTCAGAGGATGAGGAAGGACTAGTGACCAAACACCTTTCTGGAAATTACTACCCATGTAGAAGATTTAGGGGCAGGCTCAAGGGGAAACAGAAGATTTTGACTACTCATTCCCCAAGCTAAAGGGCAGGCATTTAAAGACTTTCTTACAGGGAACACTTAGTCTGTTCTGGTCACAAATGTCTTCTCCAGAACTTCCCATTTCCTCATTCTTTTCCAGTGCAGTGTGGCCTTCTCACCCACTTCACTTCGGAATTCAAATTTCTGATCCTATTTTCTGCCTCCTCCCATCCACTTAAATAATCAAATCTCCTCCCTTCTTTGGGCTCCCTTGAAAACTTACGAGTAAAATTTGAAAGAAAGTCAGACCAAGATTGCTTCCGTCTCTACCCAACTCCATTGTAAAAATCAGAAATCCCTTTACGGTTAAAATCCTCTCAGGATAACAAAAGCAGGGAAGTGGCCTTTGGTCTTCTGGTTTTATAGAAATCACTGAGGACGGATGACTACTCTACTGCCTATGTTTCTCATTATGTGTGCTACTGGAAAGGAGGCTTTAAAAATATACTAATTGGGATCACTGGAAAGTTTAAATTTTTTCTCGTAGGTAGTTTTAGGACTTATTCAGGACAGCTTTGTTGTCCATCAGACCCTTGAAACTGAAGACTTGAAAGGATTAAACAAAGCCAAACAAAACGGTACATCCTTCACAAACCTGAGACCAATCTATGACATTTGGAAGACTGTCAGTTATTGAAGCTTCACTGTTTACATTGAAAGTAAGAACTGGCACATGATTATAACGAGCCTTGCCCCCTGGGAAGTAGTCAAGGCAGATATCTATTGGGTTGTCTCATAAGACAGTGGTTCTTCTCTGATGACTACCCTGCCCTGCTCCACAGGGGTAGAATGAGGCAGCCATATTTGCACAATGTGGGCCAGAGGTGAACAATTGGTCCAAGGTGAGCCAATCAGGGGTTCCTTCCTTTGATTAGAGGAATGAACTCAAAAGAGAGATTCGTTGTTTCCTCAGGTGGCTGTAGACTTGGGTTCTCTTGGTAGCCATGTTCTCTGATATGTGCACTTGAGAAGCAGGAGCTGGTGTGCAGAGAGATGATTCACACATTCAGAGGGAGGAGGGGAATTAAGAGACAGGGAGAAAGAGAGCTTCCTGGTTTCCCCACAGCCTTCTACTTCCTGGCTCCAGTTTGCATCTGCATTTCTGCCCTTAGGTTCTGTGAAACACCCCTGTACCTTTAAAACAAGTTTGCCATTGCAGGTTTGAATAGGTTTCTATAGCTTACAACCAACAGACTCCAAATTGACAAAAGAGTGGTATTTTCCTTGCAGGTATTTGATTAAAAAAAATCCACACATTAGATGCCAAATTTGAATATAAGCATACCACTAGTAATAGAGGTATGAATGGTAGTATACATTTAGAGTTGTAATGCTCTTAGGGGCCATCATTTTATAGACGTGAAAACTGGGGCCCAGGAAGGCTAGATCTCTTCCCAGGGTCCGATCTGTGTCTGAACCAGGTCTCTGGGCACTTGACTCTTAGCCGGTGCCTCTTTCTCTACTACCCACTGAATTTGACTGAAAGATTGTATTTACTGTCACAACTTGTGCACATTAAAAAATAGGCCACCGACTCTTGCATATTCTTGCCCCTATTGTTTTTGGATGAAAAGCTGAAATGACTTCGACAAAGCTATACGTTAACAGAAGTGCAACTAGAATTTATTTGTGGGCAGGAGAATCCATCCAAGAGGCCAGACTTCTCTGTCCATGCATCCAGCTCACTGCTGATCCAGTTAGACCGGCAAATCCATCATGGCAGGGGTTTTAGGGTCTTTCATTTATTTAATAAACATTTACATACTCAAGTGGGCACTGTTCCCAGGCCAGGAGATACGATCACTTTGGTTGGTCTGCCTCCTGAGTGTAGGGAGGGGGCCTTAAAGAGCTTCTTCATCTGCTGTCTGTACCTTTGAGGCTGGGAGGTGGGGGCCGTCCAAGGACATTTGGGGCATGTGGAGTGGAGGTGAGGTAAGATAATATTGCTAGAGGGAAAGCAGATGGTGGCTTTTTGACAGTGTCACCTGAATAGAGCATGCTGCCCAAAGCATGTAAGATGGAGGGAAGAAGTGACTGATGGGGACGAGCAGGTGAACATTGAGCTCCTGCGAGGTGGTTGTGAGAACAAAATGCTCTAGTCTCAGTGCCCATTTCCTTGTGGGTCTTTCCCTCCAGCTAGAATGTGGGTCCTTCAGGGGGAAGTAGTATCATTTGTTTATTTATTTTCTGCATTCCCAGCATACATCAGAGCGCGCTGGGGATCCAAAGGAGCTTTTAGTTAAGAGGTCAGAACATAGAGGAGAGCTTCCCTAACGAGATAATTTTTAAATGAGTCTTGGCAAGGTGAGATTGAACTTGGGTGGTGTCTGCCAGAAATAGACCGGGGGCTTGATGGAGTCTAAGGAAGTCTTTGTTCTGAACCATATGTTACAAGGTTCCTCCTCATGAGACACATATCTGTGATTATGGAAATGTAGGAATGTATCTGGGAGCGGGCACTGGCATTAAATCTGCTAGCCTAGGGAAGGGATACAAGTGCGGAAACGGGAAGATGGGGGTAGGATAGTATAGTGGGTTTCTATGGGTCTAAAGTCCTCTGAAGTGGGGGTGTTTTTGAACCCACCATGCTTTGGATTAAAAAATGCCACAGTCCCCCTGGGTTGAAGGTACAATAGTGTTAGCAACAGGGTTGCCATGCATGATCATGAGTGACTATCTCTGTGTCATGTTAAGCAGTGAGATTTAGTTTACTTCTTTAACAAGCTTATCTATCCCTTCGGTAGATCATTCATTTACCCATTTTTGCGTATACTCAATGTATCATTTATACATTTATCAGGTACCTATATCACGGTGGGATAAGTTAGAGGAAACACAAAGACAAATTCATATACGATTTTGCCATTAATGACTTCTTAGCTCTGTGTGCAAAACTGTTAGGTTTTCTATCATCCTTGGCCATAATGATAACAAGCAGCCTCTGGACATTAAAAGGTACAGAACAAACTGGGCGGTGACCACTCACCTGCAGCTAGATGAAACACTAATCAACTGGTCTGGACCACATTTCCAAGGTCACCAGGAGTCCTGAAAACTTCCGTATAATACGTTGAGTTTTTCATTCATCTATTTTTGTTTTATGGTGCAGGAATTTGGTTGAAATTATCGACGACAGCAACAAAACTCACTGTTGAGAAGGTTGGCTGGGGAGAAGAATGCTAGGACGACTTGGGTACATCACCCCGGGAAAGGGAGGACTATCCTGTCACAGCCCGATTGGTGGTGTCTCACCATCGATCTTTGGCAAGTTGTACTGGAAAGGGATGGTCAGAGTTCCAAAGTGCAATATTATATTTCCAATTAAAATGTAAAAACAAACCTTTCTCATAAAGCACATTGGCCTCAGCACTGGGAAGTGACTACAAAGCCCATTGCTGATTGAGAAAAGCTGAAAGCAGACACTGTAATTGATAAAGGAGATAAGTCAATCTGTGTCCTTTAAAGAATAATGAGTTCCATTTTTCATCAAAAAGATCTCCTTGTGCCGAAGAAACATTCTTTCAATAAATCTACTTAATGGTTTCCCTTCTAATGATATATAACATTGCGCTTTGGAAGGAGCTTGGAGCATCCTGGCCCGTTCCTGCAAGGGTCTGCAGGCCACCCAACATTTGCATTGCTAATCCAACCCAAAGAAAACCCAAAAGGTTCCCAGACAGTGCTGCATTCCCCTGAGGCGGGGGTGGGGTGGGGGTGGACTATCTAAAAGCTTTCCCGGGCTCTTCAAGCAGGTAGATGGGACAGAATTTTTAGATCATTCCCTCACCATTAAACTTGAGGTCCTATGCATATTTACATCCCTCCCTTGCCCCCCACCCCCGCCAACCGAGCCGACTGCCACCCTGGTGTGTTAGGGATACCTCAGCTCTGAGGGTGGCTCAAGAGTTAAAGGTTTCAGATATTTGGGTGGTGAGAACTGATGAGCTTGTTTGTTCCCTGGGCTCACCCCTCTCCAACAGCCCTGACGGCCTTGGTGTTGTTCAGACCGTGGGCTGCAGGAGGTAGTCCGTGTTTATTGTGTTTGGTAAACTGAAGATCCACTTTAAAGACCCGGCCTGAGGGAGTGCTGTGTCCAGGCCCTCCCCCCAGCCAGCCGAGGGCCTAAGCTTACTCAGGTGGTAAAGGCAGAGCAGAAGAGACAGCCTGTCCCCCGGCAAGGGAAGGGTCCAGGGCCCTCTGTGCCCTGGTGCTAGGCAGCAGGAACGGTGTCGCTCAGCTTGGCTTACCTTGCGACCCCCCTCCCCAACTTTACAAACGTGCTGCTATTTCCACAAGCACCCAGCTTTATGTAACAAAACCCATTTCCTCCAAGCGCACCCAGCCCTCCCAATACTGGCGGACTTCCCCACATGGAACTCATTAAAAACAACCCTCGAGTTATTTCCTTATGTTGCTGTTTGTTTATTCTCCAGTCGCGTGTGAGTCAGCCCGATCATGATTTGTGGTGGTTTTGCTTATGAAATCTTACATAATTATATTTCTCTTGTCATGTTGGGTCGAGCCGTGAGGCCTTACAGTGTTTTCTCATTGCACAACGTGGGCGAATCAATACGGAGAACGGCTGAACAATGAGGTGACGTCGGCTGCCCAGGAAGCCGGGCTCCTAGTCACCCAGGAGGCGGCCGTGCGGTGGCGCGAGGGGCCCGGACGCCGGCTAAGGCCCCCCGCGCGGCCCAGGATGGCGAGGCTGGGTGGCGGCCTCCGAGCATGCGGCTCGCCGAGGTGCGACTTAAGAGAGGGGAGCCAGGGAACGAAAGAACAGCAATGACAACACTTCACACAGAAACCGACCACATTTTTACTGCATTCGCGACACGCCGGATTCCACCATGCTGGTCCCGAGCGTGGCTGGCTACAAGCCGGCAAGACGCTTACGGCTGCTCCGCGGGGCCTTCCCTTGCCCGCCTTGTACGTGATTTCTTTGATCCTCCTCACCGTCCCAAGTCCAGAGGCAGCTACTAAGAACACGCTCGATGCAAAACAGTGAGTGGCTACGACACACGGATGAGGCTGGGTGCGATTTCCACGGCAGAACGTGGAATCCAGAGAAATGGTTTGTGGAGGCAAGACGCCTCCTTAGTGGCTACTAGTATTATGGAGCTCAAAACCCACAGCTGGCTGGTTTTGCTCGATTCCTGGAGTACATTGAAGCTAGTTGTTCCTAACGTTATTTCATATTTTAAATAAAATATCTGACCTGATTTAAACCTTGCTTGTTTGCATACATCTTCGAGGCGTGCGCCTTAAAGTTACTCATATTGATACAGGATGAAGATTACAAATATCGGCATAAAAAGAGAAACCTCGTGACTCTATATGAAGACAACAACCATCAACATTTCACAGCACGTCATTGGTTAATCTTTGAATCATCAAGCATTATTTAAAACGAGAGAGAGAGAGAGAGAGAGAGAGAGAGAAGAACTGAACACAAGCGCCACGACAGAACAATCATAATAACAGAACCAAACCCAATTTCTCTATTAATCATTTAAAATTTTTACCTCTGTTTCTAACACTTCTCACTAACTGTTATTTTAAGCTCCAGTAGCAGGATCAGATTTCTGCTGCCTCTGGGCCAATGAGTTATAATCTGATCTCAAGTTCCAAGGGAAACGCTCAAAGTTTTATTTTTCCCCAGTTGAGTAAACAGTACTATGTATATTATCTCTTGTGTTAGAATAGTGTTGTCTTCACGTAAGACTCAAATAATGGTATTAGTCATTCATTTCCTTGAACACAGACACCCTCATGCGTGCTGACAGGTTTATAAGGATGCGGTGGCAGCCGCGGTTCTGGGAGCTGCTAGATGAGCGACTTTGATTTCTTGCAGTCCTGAGCGATGGAGCCCGGGTGTGTCTGGTTATTGTCCGCTTTCTCTCCCAGATGCTGGGCTTGTCTGGAAGATTAATACATTAACAAGAGCTGAAGGCCCAGGGTTGCACGTCTTCAGACATGTTTATTAGCAGATGGCACACAGGATTCAAAGGTCACCACAAAAGTGACATTTTAAAGTGAAACAACAATATTTATGTTCAGATAGTCTACTGATGAGATCATGTGGAAATGTTTTTGATTAAATTAGCTTATAAATGGTTGCCAATCTATAGACAACTTCAAATGCCAGGTCTGTTTACCAAATGTTTTCTTCTCACGCTCACCGTTTACATATTAATGACCAAGTGCTGTTGGCTGTTAACAGGAGGATCAATATATCTGGTTTTTACTTGCTGGGTTATCTGGGTTTGTTTTTGTTTTTTTTCATTCTCAAAAATGTTATCTCCTCTTACGTGTGTTTGGAAATCTCACCTGCAATTATTAACGGCTTGGAAAGAGTTCGGATTCCACTGTGGAAATGCAATTGCTTTCCATTTCTCTAGTATAAATTGGGCCTCTCAGAGAGACCTAAACTTCAGTCTCTCAGGTAAGACCTGACGTTCAATATCATAAAAGGGCCACGAGCTGGATTCAGAAATACTCGCTCCAGCTGCCTTCTCGCCTCTGCAGCCCTTGGGAGCCACGCTCAGGTGGCAATGCCGGCTTGTGTCTCTACAACACCATGAAAAACAAAATGCAGTCGAGGGGAGGGAATACCTCTTCTCAGCTGCTTTTCCTTTTCTCTCTCTTGTGCCCACAACTTAGCAGGAGTGTGAGTGAAAATATGTACCTCGGAAAATGGTTTAGCTAGAAGAAAGCTCAGTGGTATGAAGCCAAAACCAATGTTTTAAGAGTTGTGCAAGTCTCTATAGTCAACAAAACTCACATAAATATTTCCAACAAAGGCATTAAAATGCAGAAATAATGATCAGTTAGTAGATCAAAACTTTCACAGATGTATTATGGGAAATGAAAATGACCATATATGCTACTGTTTCTCATTTATTTACATTTAATTGTGTTATGAATAACTCTGTAAGATATAGATATTGTTGTCCTGAGGGTTTTTTACGTTATTGTCATCTATATCTTATTTTTCTGTACAGTTACAAAATTAGAAATGTAAGAATACAGCAGAAGATTTACTCACTTTTCAAGAGAACCTTTTTCAATATTCATTGCCCCTTCCATTGGATCCAGTCCTTGTTCAGAAAATTGTTTCAAGGCACTTAAAGCTGCCTAAAAATGAAAACAAACACACAAACAAGGAGATCCATTCACTGACTTTAATGTTAATAAACAGGTAATTGTAAAAGAGAGCTGAGATGTAAAGACTATCATTTTCATTGGTCTAAATAAACGCTTTTTTGCGTCAGTTAGCAAAATTACATCTGAAAGGCTATATTATCATGGAGCAATGTATATCCCATGAGGGCTTTATTTCTGTGGAGTGAGGAGGTGGGCAGAGGGATCCCCAAAGTCTCATGCCCCGTCCCTCATCCACAATTTTGTAAAATCACGAAGTTTTTATCTGCCAATGTAAAAACACCTAGTTTAAGCCGATTGCAGTTTGACAATGACTTTGCAGAATTTCTCCTCACAGTCCTGAAACTACCCTTCAGATGCGAGCACATCAGTTTTTCCCAACTGAGGTACTCTTTCCAAAGTTACCGTAAAGGTATTGTTCAGTTTTATCTTTAGCCCTAACCAAGTAATGGGCTGTGCACAGAGAAGTGGACCCAAGACCCTTGTGCATACCGAGGGGACGGTAGGGTGGTATTCTGCGAGGAGAGAGAAAATGTGTGCTTCTCAGGGGCCCAGGGGAGGCAGGCCTGGCCACAGCAGAGCCTCCCGAGGTGTTGATATGTCCGCCATGCGTGGGACGCTGAAGGGTGTGGACAGGCTGATGGAGCCTCGCTGGATAGCTGGGAGGCACCAAAAATGCGATGCTGATAAGATCTACATAACTTGTTGACACTCTTGTGCACGTTCCAAATTGTTATTTCTTCAAATAAGAATTTGGTTCCTCTTCCCCTCCCCCACCCCGCACCACTTTAAAGCTCGATTAGAAGGGCTTTGTTGAGTCTGAGAGAGGTGTGAGCAGCCCCGGGCTGTTTGAATCCTGGAGATCCTGCTGGGTCACACTTTGGTCATCTGTATCTTCTCAACTGCCTTTGAAAAAGGGCTGACTCTTGCAGTTTCCCAAACTTTTATCTGCCAAAGTCCCCTTTTGGGTAGCTGACTAAGCATGTGATCCCCTGTAAATGTCATTATTCATAACATAGTTTTTGACTTTAATTGTTAAGGTTAATAGCCACAATTTTTTTTAGAGTAGTTTTAGGTTTACAGAACAATCGAGCAGGGATGTCAGTTGCCGACCCCACTGCTCCTGGTCTTGGCCCCTGCTCATACTATTTAGCAGCCGGGGCAGACTGAGGTGGCAGGTAAGCGCTATTTCCAGTTGGGTAGAAGCAGTGCGGCCATCTCGCTAGGGTACTATTACTGGTTGAGTTGTGTCCCTCCCACGCACCAAAAAAAAAAAAAAATCTGTACGTTGAAGTTCTAACCCCCAGTCCCTCCAAATCGTGGCCTTATTTGAAAATAGGGTCATTGCAGATTTAAGTGAGATGAAGTCCTCCTGGGTAGGGTGGGCCCAAATCCAATATGGCCAGTGTCCTTATAAGAAGGGGAACTTCGGGTGTGGACACACACACACACACACACACACACACACACACACACACACGAGGAGGACACCATGTGGGGAGGAAGGCAGAGATTGCAGTGATAACAGCAGAAGCCAAGGGACATCAGTGATCACCAGCAAACCGCCAGATGCTATGGAAAGGCCTGGAAGATTCTCCCTCACGGCCCTCAGAGAGAACCAACACCACCAACACCTCCGGTTTGGACTTCCAGCCTCTAGAACCATGGCAAGATACACTGCTGTTGACTAAACCGCTCAGTTTGTGGTATTTTGTTATGAGAACTCTCACAAACGAATATAGGTCCGTCATAATTCCTCCTGAAGCATAGTAGAACCTCTTTCTCCTCTCTGTGATGTTTCTTTTTATTATCTTTTTATTATAAAAACAGTTTTCATTACAGGACAATCATAATAGATACAAGGAAAAAAGAAATGTGGAAATATTCACCGTCCCACCCACCCATTTACCACTTGGTATAATGTCTTTCCATATGCTTTCCTATCCCTTCCCCATATGCACACACTTTAACCTGGATCATATCCTGACACTGTTTTATAACCTGTTCTATTCACTGAACACGAGCAGTTTTGCAAGTCGATAGAGACATGTCAGTAGCATCCTTTTGCCTGACTGCACAGTATGTTGACTTGATATGGCCTCTTCCATTTAGCCGGTCCCTACGGTTGGACATTTCGGACACTCCCAATATTGAAGCTGTTATTAATGCTGCATCCAGCTTTCTAATGGTCAAAATTTTTGTGTAACATCTCAATAATTTCCTTATTCCTAGAAATTGAATTTCTGGGCCAAAAAGCAGGCACACTTTTAAAGATCTGGCATGAAAATACATACATACATACATACATACATACATACATACATAAATATCTGAAAGGAGCTTTCTCTCTGCCCTCAGAGAGGTTGTGACCACAGCAGCAGTGTGAGGAGCCAGATGTTCCTCTAGGTGTTTTGGAGTTAACCTCTCAGCATCACTTTGCTGGGCACTTGAGCAAACCAGTTTTGTCATCTTATGGCCCCACCTTCTTTTTCATTTGTCCATCCTGGCCATGTATGTACTCTATTCACTAGATTTGGCTTTGAGTAATTTTGGTGGCTTTCAAAAAGTAAACTGACTCTCAAAAGATCCAGATTTGGACAATTCCTCTCCCCCAGAAGAAATCTGCAGAGGGATTTGGCTCATTTTTAGATTCATTCAATTGGGTGGCCTCTGAGGTCCTTTCCAGTCTTGAAATGCTGGGGTGCTGGACGGACTTCCTAGGTGCCTCACTGTGAACAGCCCTGTGGGTGTGCACACTCCCATGGGCTTGTTACATGAACCTGAGCTCTGGAGGCCTGCCTCACATATGCATGTATGGGGTGAGGCACTGGGCCCATTCACTGCTAAGCTCTCAAGACCAGTCCATGCCTGACCTTTCCAGATAGCCCAACTTCATGGGGTATGGGGGATGGTGCTAATGAACTTACAGGTCTTGGTATATTCAACAGTTTTGAACAAATGAACTACTCTTCTTTCTTCTGATCCTTTAGTCTGTGAATTATTGTCAGGAATGCTAATTTTTATCAATTTCTTCCCAAACGAACTATTGTGGAGGGCTGTTCAGACCCCCAAATTGAAATTTGCCATGTGATTCAGCAAATTGCTGAATGAGACACACAAGAGTGCCAGGGCTTCTTGGTCCCGCTTTATTCCCAAAGAGGTCAAAATGGCAACCAAAAACAACTTCTGAAAACAATTTTCAAAAGTCATTCATAGGCTAATTGTAGCCCATTTTCCCTAGTTGTTTTTGGAATACTTGTTGCCTGAATGCCTGGAACCAAATGTCCTGCTCCACCAAGTCTAGGACCCAGTGACACCTGCTCTGTTCCATCCAACAAGAGATGCACACATGAGACGCCGGCCAGGTCTCAGAGAGCAGGTTTGGTGTTTTAGCTCTTGCAAAATCTCCTGGATGATTTTATCAACATGTCAGGCAGGTCCCCGTGCACTTTCAAAATGCCTGTCATCACTCAAAGAATGTACTGCAGGCTGGAATGGCGGCATGCTCTTTCACTCAATGCCACGAACGGATTTTCAGAATTCTTGCATGGCTGCTTCCCTCCAAAGGTATGCTTAAAGGCTTCCAAAAAATATTCCCTTATTTATCTGATGAGATAATTCAACCCACATCTTATTGATAACCCTGAATACAATTGCTTAGAAAGAGGACAGGACTTCTTACTGATTTATAAAAGACAATGAAGACGGTTTATCTTCTCTGTAAACAGCAATAGCTACCATTTGATGGACATCACTCTGCTGTAGTCATGAGACCGGGCCCTTTACCTGAGTGACATCAGGTGTTACCACAGACCTGCAGGTGGGTCCTACCCATGAGGAATTCAGTGACCTACTTGAGGTCACACGGGTAGCAAATGGCAGAGCAGAGATTTGTACCCAGTGCACATTCTTGACCAGATCCCTTTATTTTCTTCAACCCTAGCCAATTTCAGGATGACTTCTTTCAATATTGTATTTCCAGATCACTCTTATTCCTTCCTCCACACTCATTCTATGAATGATTCCCCACAAGAGTTACTGGAGGTAAGTTCATATAATTATCCCCACTTTCTAGAGAAGAGGCTTATTGTGGGGACCACAGTCAGCCACCAGTCTCGAGCCTTCTTGTGGTCCCTGGGTTGACTTCTGAAGCCTCGTTCAGCACTTCTCTCACACTTGTAATTTGGGCTAAAATTAAATTGCTATAGGAATTATTTTGTGACTTAGAATTACCCAATGACTCCCAAACAAGGTAACTTGACTGTTCATTTCTTAACATTCTGAGGGTCCTAAGTCTTGTTCACTCTATTTGCTCCCCTCCCCTCTACTGTTCTGAGAAGAGTTCATTCCTCACCTGCACTGGGTTGCCAGCAGGAGGGAAAAAGAAGCTGCAGGGTTTGCCTGGGACCGTGGGCTGTGGGGTCCTGCAGCAAGAGGAGGTGCTGGGATTGCAAAGGTGAATGGACCAAGAAAGGACCGAGGGCTCGGCAGTGATTTATAGAGAGCGATAAGCCTAATATGTTTAGGAAAGCCGAGATGGGCAGGGGCTGCCGACCATGTGCCTCCTCCCCCAGGCCCTAATAGAACCCTGGTCCTGCCACTTCCTCTCCCCCTGGTCATGAGCTCAACTGGGGAGCTCCCACCCTACCCCCAATTCATCGGCCGCTGCTTTCCCAGAAAGGATACTTTAACAGATGAAAAAATTCCATCTGTGAGATGGGTGTGCTTCAGTTTCTACAGCAAAATGGCTCTGAGACGAGGACAATGCAGCAATGCCCAAAATAGCCCCCTTCATTTAGCAAGACTCAATTATCAATCATTTCAAAGAACAATGTATAATGGAATGGCTTTGCGAACAAATGCTAAAATTGAACAGTCCACAAAAACATTTTACTAAGCACATCCAAGTCTGTCCGGAAGATAGTAAAATCAACAAAATCTCCTTGTTTAAACTATTCCAACTGAATAAATTGTTACTTGCTAGAGGCCAGTTGTTTAAAAAAAAGAACAGATTATAAAAATGCTACATAACAGTAAAGGACACTGGAGTGAGGGAAAAATCAAATAACTCTCATTTGGAGAGACATCTAAAGTCTGATTAAGGAGCTACTGAGAGGGTAAATAGATAAGAGGCTCAGCTCCTACTGTCTCAGTTCACCCCCTCAGCCTGGACGGTTTGCTGTGTGATCACTGCAAAGTAATGTTGGGGAATCGTGGGAAGGAGGTAAATCTGGATGCCTTAATGAGGAACATCCTGAAACGATGCTTGAATCCACGTTGTATAAATTCCCACACACCGTGGATTTGAGAATTTCAAAGATGCACTAACATAAGTACCCAGAACCCTCCATGCAGCTCCAGCCATAAACAAATAGACAACTCAATGATTTCATTACCAAGGTCAGAAAATGTTTCCTACCAAATCAAAACAAACTCACTCAGCATCTGAGTGGATGTTACCACAGTCTACCAAGGGGAATCTCGAACTTTAGCTTTATGACCATTTACATGTTCTGGGATTCAAAAAAAGAAGAAAGAAAGAAGGGGAAGAAAGGTATATTCAAGGCAATTCATGTAGCTTGGTTTGAAAGGAGAAAAATTTTAAAGAAGTAGATGACATTTCCTTTTTTTATTCTGTCTTTTCAGCTCAACACTTGTATCCATTTGTGTGTGTATGTGTGTGTGTGTGTATGTGTATGTGTATGTATATCTGTGTGTATGTGTGTGTATATGTGTGTGTATATGTGTGTGTGTGTGTGTGTGTGTGTGGGTGTGTGTGGGTGTTTCCCTTAAAAGAAAGCATCTACATAGATATGTAGAAATATTTTGGTCCCCAACAGATTTTACAACTGTTTTGTGAGGAAAGCCCCACAGGTTCTCGAACAGATGTCGCTACCATTTCATGGATCACTTGTTTTGTGCGTAGTTATAGCAATGCCAGAAACAAGATGCCAGGAAGATACTTTCCATGCCTGCTTGTTGGTCTTGGTTTGCATGCATGCATGTACACCTGCGTGTGTGTGTGTGTGTGTGTGTGTGTGTGTTTGTATGTCTGAAGAATGGAGGTGAGTCTTCCCAGCCATTTCCTCAATTTCCAACTTTCCTCTCATTAATCAGCAATTAGTAAATTGTGTTGAAACCAGTGCCTGTTCTTTCTGCTTCTGTCTTCAAGAGTTAAATGTAACAGCATTACAGCATTTTTTGAGAGACAACAATGGTTCTCAAAAAAGAGAATTTTTACTCCTCCCTTTATGACACACTGTTCTTCTTGTAGTATTTAAACACAGTGTCTGATGGGTCCTTTCATTTCCTTTTTTTTTTTCCCATTTTACACTTTTCCACCGATTTTATGTCCTGAATCCCAGAAACAGACAGGCTGTTACCATTAAAAGTCAATGGCAACCACACACGCCTGAATGTGGCCTTCATTTTTAAGTGAGTGTTCAGGGTTTGTTTTGTTTTACCTGTTTCTCCTGAAGTGCTTGCTCATGTGGAACTCTTCCTGGGAGCACTCTAACTGCTAGATTCATTTCAGAATGCACATAGTGGTCATATATGCAGCTCACTAAATAGGTCTTTTTAAATGAGAAAATGATAGGCTTCAACTGGCAAACATCTTTATTTGCAGTTGAGGACTCCCCTAACTTCTCATCCCAACAATCTTTGAGACTGGCTCTCTATTGAATTATTTCAGTGACTGAAAACCAGCAGGTTCTTCAGTAAGCTTAAGGCTTATTGCCCAAAGAATGTGAATTTTAACGTTCCTAAGTTACCATTTTCTGGCTTTGAAAGGTCTATAACAAAACACCAAGCCTCTCTTTCTCTAAAATAAAAGAAACCAAAAAGAGAAAATTGTATTTCTAAATTGTATCACATTACGATAGGATCCTCAGTCTACCACATTTCAGATGAATCAATGATAGGACTTTAAAAAGAAAATGAAAAAGGATTACACTGAGCTTTAATTAAACCATTTGCTGCCCCGATTTTAACAATTTCATATAGCCTGCGCTTTCCATTTATGCTCACATAATCCTATTGGTTTCTGTAATTTCCATAAAATTGGTACTTTATGAATGGCTTACTGTTATAACGAAGGGATGTAAGCCTGCTAAGGTGATGGCTACTCATTGTAAAAACAAAAAACAAAAAACAAACAAAAAAAGGCCGGTGGTGGTGTGAAGACACGCAGGTTTTAGACAGTCTACTAAAGAAGAGAACGGGTATTTTGACTCTAGAATTAGGGGAATTAGTACAAACTTGGGCACTTAGACTACGGACTTAGGCATCATCTCTTTTCCGCGGTCAGGCTCTTACACTGGGTGATCCATGTAGCTGTCAGCCTTGACAATGATACAGAGTCAAAGTTAAAGCAGGATTAACGGTGCTGAGGAACGTTCGTGGTATGTTTAGAACAAACACCAGCAGTGGTATTCATGCGCCATGTTTTACTCTAACCACACTGGTTTTGTTTTACCAACTTCATTCCTTTTAGAATTCCTGTGTTGTCCAACAAAAAGTCCCTTCTGTAATGGCATGTTGCCCCAACATACTGTTGGGTACAAAGGCAGGTGTCCATGAATGGCGGAAGTGTCACTGTGCTTGGCAGGATGATGCCTCCCTCGCCCCGGAAGTGTCCATGTCCTAACCTCCAGAACGTTCGTATGTTACCTCACATGGCAAAAGGGATTCTGCACATGAGATGGAGGTATAAACCCTGAGATGGGGAGATTATCCTGGATTATCCAAGTGGGTCCAATCTAATCACAGGAGTCCTTAAAATCAGAGAATGTTTCCTGGCTTTGGTGAGAGAGTACGATATGGCCAAGAAAAAATGGTCAGAGTGATGTTGTTAGTTTTGAAGATAGAGGAACGGGGACACAAGCCAAGGAATGTAGGTGGCCCCTAGAAGCTGGAAAAAGCAAAAAGACCAATTCTCCCCTCAAGCCGAAACAAAAAACTGCTTATACCTTGATTTTAGGCCAGGGAGATCCCTACCTGACTTCTAATCTATAGAACTCTAAGATAATGCATGTGTGTTGTTAAGTCATTAAGTCTAGTAATTTGTCAAAGCAGCAAGAGAAACTAATATACTCTTTGTGTCATCTTGATAAGGAAGGGTGGGGAACATGGTATTTGGAGTCTGTCAGGCCTAGACTAAAATGCCAGCCCTACTGTAGACCAGCTGTGTCTATGCAAGTTACTTTACCTCTCTGAGCTTCTTGGGGTTAATGCCTGGACCATCAATGAGAGCTTTTATTACACACCTTTCTCTATTGCTTCTTCTTTTAATTTTTAAAGATTTTATTTATTTATTTGTCAGAGAGAGAGAGAGCACAAGCAGGGGGAGCAGCGGGCAGAGGGAAAACAGACTCCCCGCTGAATAGGGAGCCCGATGTGGGACTCGATCCCAGGACCCTGGGCTCATGACCTCAGCCCAAGGCAGACGCTTAACTGACTGAGCCACCCAGGCATACCACACCTTTCTCTGTTGAGACCAACATCCAGTCATAAAATTCTTTATACTCTCTATCTCCATGTTCATTTATGTCCCATTTCTTATATATTTCTATTATTTTTTCTAGCGCATTGCTTACCCATCTCTCTTCCTAAGAGAACTCTAACATTATTCCTACCCCTTAATCAAAAGCCATCAATAACTTCCAGCCACCAAATTACATTCTGTATCCTTGGCTGGCCCCATGCTACTCTACAACTTCATTTATTGCAATTTCATTACAGCATGTTTCCCAGAGGGTGATGCCCAGATCAACAGACTGGTCACCAGCCTCAGGAACACCTGGCATGTGGCAGTGTTATCAAAAG
Organism: Zalophus californianus; assembly: GCF_009762305.2. Taxonomy (NCBI): domain Eukaryota; kingdom Metazoa; phylum Chordata; class Mammalia; order Carnivora; family Otariidae; genus Zalophus; species Zalophus californianus. The sequence continues at coordinate 132,203,555 of NC_045598.1, forward strand.
CTCCCCAGCCAGTCGGCCTGGAGACACAGCAACGTTGCAGAAGCCCCGCCCCCCATGGATCTCCTGCCCTGGTCTGATGGGTCTACCTCTTGTCTGACATCTGAGTTTTCTTACTCCACACCTTGGCTACTGAAGTTTTTCATCTTCCCATGGTGGATTTCCCCAATTCCCAGCCTGTCTCCCACCTATGAACTTCTGACGGCCCTTGCCATCTGCATCCCTGGACTGTGGGCTATCTTCAATGTGTTTGTGTCCTGTCTCTCAAATAGTTGGTCAGCTCTTGGCTGGCAGAGCGATTTTCCTGTTGGGATTCAGCACAGTGTTTACAGAACATCTTCAAGGAATACTCCTTGGTTGATTATTTATCAGCTTCCATCTGAAGCTCCTTAAGACAGACAAGTACTCACACACACATTTCTGCTTTCTGTTCTCTCTCTATTCTGTGAGTCAGCATCTTGCTTCTGCTTACTCTTCCTCACTTCAGGGCATCCTCTAAAGCTTCTCTCCTGTGAGGCTCTCTCTCCTCCTTTTACACACCCCTCTCACCCCCACCCGCAGGCTCTGTGGCCAATATGCTGTAGGACAAACAGTCCCAGGAAAGCAGAGCTGGGTGTCTCTATCCCCTGTGTGAGACAAGGTTCTCCTGTCCCACAGTCTACCTCCAAGGACTACAGATGATAGCTAATGATTTCTTGAAATGTCAATCATTTGGGTTTTGGCTTCTGTCATCTTTGGGGTCTGTAAATAGTGTTTTCCCCCTCCCTGGGCCAGTGTGAGGTCTACAAAGAAAGTGCCTGGGAAACCCTACCCGGGAAGACCCCACAATGGGGACTTTGCCTGAGACCTTCCAGGTGGCACATCCTGAAATAGAGAACCAGAGGCGAGTCTCTTCCACCCAAGGAGAGCCTGGTTCTGGAGGGCAATGGTGCCTGAATTCTGTGCTGCCCCAAAGATCCCTTTGGGACTTCATGGTTCTTTGATATTCTACTCCAAAGAAAAGGAGAAGCATTGCCCCTGAACGTGGGCACACACTGTCTCCGGAAATTCCAGTTAGGTTTGAGTATGTGACTGAAAAAGACGTATAGTTATTTCATATTTTTTTAATTTTTTGGTTATTTTCTTATTTTTTGTTATTTCATAATTTGTACTGCATTTAATGTGCTCTTGGATTGCATGGATATAGGGGGCAGTTGGGAACAACAGGGAGTGATGGTCAAACAATGTAACTATAAAGTTCTGTTTAATTCTGAACTTTCAGTTGTACTGAGCTAGAGTCCAAGGTAGTACAGGCAGGTGGGTTGCAGGCCTTGCTGATTCCCTCAATGGGTGAGGCATGCAAAAGCCTGATTTCTTTTCTTGGGGCATTTGGTGGCCATCCTAGTGGTCAGATTGCAGCAGAGAGGGGGCCAGGATAGATCTTTACCTCCATCCCAAATGTCTCCTTAGCCTCTTACTGACATCTGATTGTATACATATATATTATATTTTATATATATTTCATATATATATATATATATTTACTTTTTAAAATGAAAGTTCCAAACATTCACAAAAGTACAAAGAATAGTATACTGAACCCCCACATACCTATCACTCAGATTAAGAATGATCAGTATTTTGCCAATCTGGTTTCATATATCTTCATGTTTTCCTGGAGGATTCCAAATTGGGTATCAGATAAGACACATACCATGATCACACCTTAAGAACAAATTAAGAACAATTCCTTTCTATCATCTAAATACCCAGGTCATGGAAAACTTTTCCAGATAGTCTCAAAGATGTCTTTTAAAGTTGGTTTTTGAATCTATATCCCAATAGTTCACACATTGTATTTGATTGATCTTTTAAGATCTAGGAGTCCTGTGAAAGGCAGAATGATGGCAAAGATGTCTAGGACCTAATCCCCCCAGGACCCAGGAAGGGGGCAATGAGCCTGGATTGCCGGGAATGACCCATCTTATCAAAGTTCTAACCTCAGGGGTCCTCCCCCAGTGCTGGCCACAGAGGGACATGTGACGGTGCAAGAAGGCTCAGAGGGATGTGACGTTATAGGCTTGGAAGGGCGTGTTAGGGGTCACGGAGCAAGGAATGAGGGAAGCTGACAGAAGCTAGCAAAGTCCAAGAAATGGATTCTCCCCCAGAGCCTTGCAATTTCATTACAGCATGTTTCCCAGAGGGTAACAGAAAGGAACACAGCGCTGCTGACACCTTGATTTTAGCCCCAGAAGATGGTGTCTGACTTCTGACTACAGACTGAGATGAGAGCCCGGGGTTTTAAGCCACATTCCTTTAGCAGGGGACTGAAAGTCACACGGAGCTGTGAAAGGCTGATGCCCTACTCTCTCCTGAGGCCAGCTGGTGTTGGGCCCAAGAAGGAGATGCCAGGCCTGACTGAGACAACCGGGGGAGGGGAGGCTGGGCCTCGGGAAGAAATGGGGCCAGTGGTGCTGGGTGCCTTCTTGCTGCACTGGTTCTCTGCTGGCCACATCAGGCAGGACAGAAGGAGCTCCTCACCCAGCTCCAAGCAAGCTGCACACTAAGTCAAGTCACTCATCACCTAAATCCTGTGAAGACCTCCCTCCACCCTTAGGGACCTAGGCGTCACTCTCCTCTTCACCCCGAATGCTCTGTGTTGGCCTCCTTTCTGTTCTTCAGCCTGGACAAGCTCTTTCTCACCTCAGGGATTCAGGCTGGCCGGCCCCTGTGGCCACCCCTTCTCATGACTGACTGCTTATCAGCCTTCAGATCTTGGCTCCAGGGCAGAACTGAACACCCCATCTAGAGTGTTGCCCCCCAACCCCCAGCAGCGGCGGGGGGGTTGCAGTGGAGAGGGAGGAAGTACAGAGCCAGCAGCAGAGGCTTACGGACTTGTCTGGGTAGGAGCGTGAGTGGACTTAGCAGGGACGACTGACCTCAACAGGGGGACCATTTAGGTGAGGCCAAGACCTGAAGCTAGGCTAATTCAGGGTCACTGTCAAGGCTGGAACCCAGATAGGCTGGGACGCCATACTCACTGGGCTCACCAGAACCTATACATGAATGTATGTTAATCAGCAACATCATATTTTTTCCCAATACTAATAGGTTTGGTTTCCATTGGTTTGGAGGACCGCTAGTCCTCTTGCTTTTCCTCTTAAGTCACTGGGCACCTCTTCTCAGTTTCCTCAACTGCTAGCTTTTGCCTTGCCCTGACTTTTAAGTCCATCCTTGGGGCTTATCTTCTCTATCATTATTCTCTCCCTAAATGATTTCACTGAGGTCTATGACTTAAGTTCCTTATAAACATTGATGACCCCCAATTCCTATCTTCAGCCTGGCCTTCTGCCCTAGAGTTCACACATACGACTCTCTGGTGGATTTCTCCCCTTAGGTGTGTAAAAGGCATTTAAAATCTGCCAAGACCCAAATTCGAGATTACCATCCTCCAAACCACTCCTCTCCCAGGACATGTAACCCTCATTCAACACAAAAAAACACTAGGAATCAACCTCACTCACCTCCCACATCTGACTCATGCCATCGCTTCCTAACTGTGTCTCCCTGCATCTATGCTCACCTAAAGCCATTTCTTCAAATACATCCAGAGCGATAGGTGTGAAATGTAGATAAGAACAGGTCAAGACCCTGCTCAAAACCCTCTAGGAGCTTCTGGTTGCTCTCAGAACAAAACCCCAATTTCTGACTTGATCCAAAGCCCTAGGTGACCCTAACCCAGCTACATTTTCCCTACCGAGCTCCCCCATACCCACAGAGCTCCAGCTCTCTCCTCTTTGTAGAACACCCTGAGGTCATTCCTGTCTCGAGGATTTCCATATGCTTTCCCCTAGACCTGGGACTGTTTTCCCAGTTCTCCACATGGGCTCTCTCCCTCACTATATTGGGTTCTCTACTCAATTGTCACTCCTCGTGACCACAGGACCTAGATGAGCTGCACCTCCCCACTCCTAGCTGGGTGTTCTTGCAGCTCCTCAGACTGTCTCATTTTCAGTGCTTATTGCTCCTAAGTCAGTATACGCTCAATAAATATTTATTAATGACTTGAGAGAATGAATGAATAATTAAAAACAATGGCCATGTTCAAGAATACCTAGCCACCTTATATATATATACGTTTCATTAATTCTCAGAAGTTCCCTATGGAAATTAGGGAGTAGATAATTTCCCCCACTTATTGAAACCCAGAAGTAACCACTCATTTGATGTTAAAGACTGATTATTCAGCTGGAGTGAGTAGGTGCTAAATGTTAGTCTTTTAAATGAAGAAAGTGAAGTATAATGATAGGGTCCAAAGTGAGTGTTCTCATGTGTTGTAAACTCATTGTATACCAATTATTGCAACTTTGGAATTAACTTTATTGGAATTAACTGTAACTTTTTTTCTAGAAAGTCTTTCTTCCTTTTTCAAACTAAAAGAAATGCAGTCACTATAAAGCTCAAGGAAACTATATCCTCTTTTTTTGATTACCATTGAAAGAAAAGCATTATCACTGATAAAATCACACTTGGTTTGGTAATTTTTAGAAACTCCATTAAAAGTAATTTTTAAAGGCTATGGTTAAATAACCATCTCAAAGGAAAAACTGGTATCTTGACTTCCTAAAACACCTTCATTAAGACAATATAATCAAAGAGACTTACTTTGTGTTTAAATAATCATGATCACAAATGGTCCTCTTCTTATACCTCCACCCACAAATGAGAAGAAATTTAGTATACTTTTGGGGATATGCTTTAGGTCTGCCAAATAGTTAAGTAAGAAATTCTCTTAAGTTGTTTCAAGAAACTGCTGGTACTTTAACAGGCTCCACACATTCTAATATATCCAAACACAAGGGTTTTTGTGTTTTTTTTTCTAATTGCTTGGCTGCAGATGAAGATGTAAGGTTATAAGTATAAGAATTTATGTGATGATCAGTGATGGAATCCTAATCCATCTTAAGCTGTAAGCATGACAACTGGCAGTTCCCAACGTGTATTAAGAGGCAGAGAATTTTTTTCTTTTGCCTGAGGGTACATTCCCTTTCAAAAGCAAAATATTTTTCTTCATTTGCTTTTTAAAGATATCACATTAAACTCTACTCTTAATGGTTAATCTTTTAAGGAGGCAAGATAGATTGGAGAGAGAATCTGTGATAGATTTATAAATTGGGGGCAAAATGTAACACAAGGCATTCCAATACACAATTTCAAATCAAAACCTTAACTTGGGCAAGGGACGTTATATCAGCCAACAGCATTCTTTAGAAATGCTTGACATTCAGTTGGATAGAATTATATATTGAAATAGATTGTAGGCATATTGTGAATGTTTTTGCTCTAGCATCTGGTAGCATCAAAGCCCAGGAGGAAGAGTGGGTGACCATGCCAGAATTTAAAAGCTGCCTTTTGGATAAATATGTGGAAAGGATATAAATTAAGTTATCAAAAGGCTAGAAGAATTTGCTGAAAGGGGGGAGGGTGCTAAAAGCAATAAGCCATTTGGAATTTGATAGCATTGTGCTATTCATGCTTTGTGTAGCTAGTATTGTTAGCCAAGTATGGATAAAAGGGTATTTCAAAAGAGAAAATTAATGAATGAGGACAAGCATAAAAAGCAACAATGCAATACCTGATCTGTAAATGTAAGTAGTACTTATGGTATCTGAGATGCAATGTGGGATGAACCCCAAGGGAAATCAGGCACCTCCTCTACAATGCTTTTGGAAGAGAGTAGTGACGTGATTTCTGTGCTCTATGTATTAGTCAAGATAAGCTAACTGCTGAACAAACACCCCCAAATCTCAATGTTCATGAAAAGACCAATTGGGTGTTCCTGGGCTGTGGATCCTAGTCAAGCAGGGTCCCGGGTCCCTTCCATCTTGTGACTCTGCCATCTTCTAGGCTAGCATTATGGTCCTCTCCATTCAACCAGTGGATGGGAAAATAAAACAGAAGATAGTATGTAGGAGGATTTCATGAAAGAGGACGAAAGCCCTCGTACTCCATTGACCAGAACCTGGTGACATGACTATACCTAACTCCATGACTACACCCATCTCCAGGTTGGGTACTAAGTCTGGCTGTGAGCTGAGAAGAGGAAGCAGGTGTGGCAAGTAATCAGACTCTACCACAAGTGGTATCATGTTACTGCACTCACTTGCTGAGGCATAAACATGTCTATCTTCTCATGCTAAATTGTAAGTCTCCAGAGTAAGGTAGAATTGGGTCTTTTCTGTTCTGGTAGCTGTAGCAATAACTCTGGCATAGAGTTAATGCTCAATTTGTAGTCAGGGGACGTGGGGTGCCAGGCTCACAGAGTGAACCTGGAGATGTTAAGCCTGGTTGTCTATGCTCGAATATTGCCAAGAAATGCCTGGATTGTTCTCCCTTCCCGAAGATGGCCTCTCTGTGTAGCTATTTCCGGAGGACACAGGGACCACATGCCAACGTAGGACATGGGGCACCAACTTTGTTAATTCTCATGTGTCTTCATGCAAGAAGCCTTGACAGGAGAAAGTCCTCGTACCTTTCACCTCTCAGAAGGCACTTCAGTGGGAAAGAGTTTAGGTTCCTGAAAGACAAAGGATAGGGTGGAGGGTTTCTAGTGAACCCCAATCTCAAGAATAAAAAGGGGACCAAAATCTTCAGTGGGAAAGAGTTTGGGTTCTTTCTGCCTCCATTTGGTTTCATGCAAAGCAAAAGCAGCCCCTGTGTGACTGCTAAAGGACTAGTATCTAGAATATATAGGACTTCCAAACTCAACAGTAAAAACCGAACAATCCAATTAGAAGACAGGCGAAGGACTTGACGAGACGGTTCACCAAGGAGGATTTACGGATGGCAATTAAACATGTGAAAGGATGCTCCACATCACTAGCCATTAAGACCACAAGGTTATTACAAACTTATTAAAACAGCTAAATTAAACAGTAGTGACTACACCAAATGCTGGAGACGATTCAGGGAAACTGGATCTCTTACACATTTTTGATGGGAATGTAAAAATGGGTGAGCCACTCTGGAAAATAGTTTGACAATTTCATAAAAATGAAACATAAGCTTACCATATAACCCAACCATCACACTCTTGGGCATTTATCCCAGAGAAATGAAAATTTATGTCCACACCAAAACCTGTACACAAATGTTCATAGCAGCTTCACCTGTAACAGTCAACAATTGGAAACAACCCATGTACCCCACCATAGATGAACTATTAAATGAACTGGTACCTCCACACCACAGGATTACTCAATATTACTATACAATAAATGGGAACGAACACAATTTGGATGGATCTTAAGGCCATCAGGCTGAGTGAAGGTCACTTACTCTATGATGCTATTTATGTAACATTCTCGAAATGACAAAAGTATCAAGATGGAGAAGACATTGGTGGTTGCCAAGGGTTAGTGGTGGCGTGGGAGAAGGAGCGGGAAGAAGGTGAGACTGTAAAGGGATGGCACCAGGGAGACTCCTGTAGAGATGGACAAGTTCTCCATCTGGATCGCAGCGGTGGTTACACGAATCTATACGTGTGGTGAACTAGCACAGAGCTACCATACACACATGGTACTGATGGCATCATCTTGGCTTTGATATTGTGCCGTAGATAAATAAAATGGAACCACTGCAGTACAAAGTACACACAACCATTCTGTACTACTCTTGCAACTTCCTGTGAATCTATAATTATCTGAAAATAAAATAAAGTAAAATAAAAATTAAAAACAAAACAAAATTAGAACTGTGCTTTTTGAAAAAAATTAGTTTTTTTAATCTTAAAATGAATGATTCTTATTGTAAAACTGTGAAAAATACTTAAATGTTAAGACAGGTTCCTTACCCTGTCCTACCCTTCAATCAACTCCAACCCCACACTCCAGAAGTAACTGCTAGTAATAGTTTTGTCTGCGCTTTCCCAGTTATTTTGTTATATTCTTATATATACATCTATGGACTTCTTGTTTTTTCCTCAAATGGAATCCCTATGCTTCTTCTGCATGTAATAATATGACACCTCGGACATCTTTTCATGCCACCCATACCAGCTCTATTTTATGCTTTTTAATAGCTGCATCATATTTCATATTCTATTGCACAGATGTGCCATAATCTATTTCATCAGTTCCCTACTAATAGGCATTTAGGCTGCTTCTAGCTCTTAAAATTAAGGTTGCAATGGATATTCTTGTGCATACAATTAATGCAAATACATCTATAAGATGAATTTAAATTTTTCTATCATGTCAACTTGCTTTCTAGAAAAGTTGTAACAAGTTTTGGGAAATAGCTGCTCGAAAGAGAACAGGAAGGCAGGCTGAGTCACTGGGGCCTGGAAGCGGGGAGAAGCACAGGAGCTGCCCCAGGTAGGGGAGGTGGGCCTCCTCAAAGATCAGCTCTGCCACCCACCTCCACTTGTGGGGAAGCCATACTTACTGGAAGTTAGCATCATTTTTCTGTTTCCTCCTACTTCTGGGTGGCTAAATGACACTTCATCCCTACATGGCAATGAAGTGAGAGGGTCTATCTCACCGTCCTCTGGGAAACATGAGCATAATTGGTCTTCCCTCTCAAGACATGCTGTTATATTCCCATGAGCTTCAACACTGCACTTAGGGCATCTAGTGGTGGGATTTTCAGCCAACACCTTCCAACTTCTCTGCATCAAAGCAGATATTAAAAATTCAATTCCCTCTTTAAGATCCTTGGGCATCTCAGAGGACTTTCCAGTTAATACTGGTTTCAGGATTTAGAGGGATCTATTTAAGGAATTCATATACGGTGTTAAAATCTTCCCTTTAACAAAAACACACTCACAAAAAAAAAAAAACACAAAAAACAAAAACACACTCACGGTCATGTTATGATCATCAAAAAATCAGTAAAAACTTCATTTTTCCATTATTACTTTTAGTAAATACCCAGTCTTATCCAGTCTCTTAATATGAGCCTCTCATGGCTCCTCATTGTCAGTAGGAGAATTGAGTATGGCAATATGGCTCCCAGTGACTTCATGATGACGTGCCTCTCCAAGTTTTAGCTTCCGCTAGTCCCCTTCTCCCTTTTGTTTCATTTTTTTGTAGCTTCAACTTGTTTGTAGTTGCCCTACATGCATCATGTTCTTCCTTACACCCATGCCTTTCTCCTTCTGATGTTTCTGCTTGGAACCAAATGGCCTCCTCACCTGTCTTGACCTAGCTGACTTTTCTTTCAAATCCAGCTTAGATATCTTTCCTCTAGGAAGCTGGCCTATAGCCTCTTATTTAGACCAAATGTCTGTTCTCTGCAGACACCTAGCACTTTCTACACCATACTAAAATTATCTATTTGTCTTTCTACTTTGGTAGGCTAAGAGCTCTTCAAAACTATAGGCCATGTCTTCTTACTCAAGTTTTCACCCAGTACCTAGCAGAGCAGGAGCTTAACACGTCTGTGCAGGGCCACTGGTTTTTTTTTGCCACAACACACGTGAGTTTGACTTGAGTTTGAGTAACTAAGGATTCCTCTGGGCATGTTCCTTCTCTCTCCCCTCAATCAGTTTTTGTGTGACCACTGAGCATGGGCTAATTTTTGGCTATGGGAAGTAGATGTGAGAAATCTGGATTCCTTGGCCTGTTCTAGCTCTGCCCCTCTTCTATTTTTTGGTAAAATAAGTAGTGCTCAAGGTAAGTGGTTTGCTTAAAATAATATGGGAGCACCTTCTCTGCATTACTGAAGAACAAGGACCGGCAAGTCCAGCAGCCTGATTCCTTCTCAGGAGCCCTTGGGTCTAGAGCTCCATCGTCCCGAGTCACCTACTTCCTTGGGGGACAGTCACCTGACCCACCTGTTCCCCAAGGGGGTTGGCAGGTCCTGCTGATGGGACACTGATGCAACTGCCTCGATCTGACCTGTTGGAGCCCCTGAGGCTAGAGTGGGTTTCCCTGTGTCTATAAGAACAGGCTATATAAACATTTTTGCACCCGTTTATTTAAATAAAAGTTATGTGCTTGGCAGAATTTGGCTTTCTTAACTGCCACAGGATGGCATAGTTAACTAAGAAAGGGTAAGTATAGCTTCTCCCATCCCTCATTGCCAGAAGTGAGCGATACTGACCAAAGGATCCACTGGCTAACAGCAGTCCCTCCAAGAATCCGGTGTGATGCCGGGTCAGGGGAACGCCTGACTCTCTCAGCCATTACCTCCCTTCTTGTTCCCACCATAGGCCCATTCCCAACACAGTTCTAGTTTGACTTTACATTGGACTAGCTCTGGTGCAAAGTGACGGGACTCTCCTGAGGGGGACCCTGGGCAAAATTCTGAAACAGGCCTGCTGCAAACTTTGTCCTATCCCTCCGCATTCCAGCATCACTGAGTTTTGAACTACAGAGAATAAAGTTTGACAAAATCATCTTAGTTTACAGGAACTCGTGGATCAAGAATCATTTTGGGAAAAAATGATTGGGGGAAAATTTCGTATGTATATTTTTTAAACATTTGCTGAAAGAAGACACAGGTCTTAAAAGGGTTGGGAATCGTTGCCCTGGACCTGACCCCACAGTTTGCTTAGGAACTTGCTTCTCAGAGAGGTCCCGTGATTCTTCTAAGGTCACAGAGCTGGTAAATGGCCCGCCCTGGCCTTGAACCGAGAATATCTGCAGCGTGAGGACAATCTGGCTGGAAGATGCTACATGGACTTGTTTAGCTGATCCTTATAGCATGCCGAGTCCCAGGGCCTGTGCCAAGTGCTGTGCCAGGCTCTGGGAACACAAAGATGAAGGAAAGACAGCCCTCCCCGGACGTGCCCTGGGTGAGTGGGGAGCACAGAAAGACGCGTCAATGACACACGTGTGGCGGGCCATCGGGGTGCACGGGGCGGGGGGACCTGCAGCCTGGCGGGAGCAGGGAAGTCTTCTGGGGTGCCATGCAGCTCAGGCTTTTGCAGAGGATGGGCAGGTGTGGGAGAAAGGCCTCCAGGACAGGGCCTGGCCTAGCAGAGGCTCTAGGGTGAGACGCAGCCTGCCTCATGTGTGCGTCCAGTGGGGAGGCACAAGTGTTCCTGGAGGGATGAGGGGAAGCGAGGCCCATCCTCCCATGAAGCTGGAGAGTTAGGCTGGGCAGGCCCCACAGGGTCTGCCGTGACAACAAAATACCTCAGACCAGGCAGCTTACACCACAGAGTTATCTTCTCATGGCTCTGAAGGCTGGAAGTCTGAGATTGAGGTGGCGGCAGGGCTGGTTTCTCCTGAGGCCTCGCTCCCTGGCTTGCAGACAGCTGCTTTCTCTCGATGTCCTCATATGGTCTTTTTTCTGAGCATGTGCATCCCTGGTGTGTCTCTCTGTGTCCTAATTTTCTCTTCTTATAGGGACACTGGTCAGTGTGCCCACCCTAACGGCCCATTTTAATTCAAGTGCCGCCCTTAAAGGCCTTCTCCCTAAACACAGTCACATTCTGAGGTACTGGGGATGGGCCTTCAACACTTGAATTTTCAGGGGGACACTATTCAACTTATAAGGGCCGTTGTGTCATTTCAAACTGTAACCAGGGCAGTGGCATGTCCACTTTTGTGTTTTCAAAGGGGCCACCTGCCCAGGGCTGGAGGGTGGCAGTAGTGGGGAAACTAGCCGGGAGGCCATCAGAATGCACCAAGCCTTTTCTCTTCCTGACTGACTTGATGTTTCCTCCAATCTTACACTGCTGACACCCCTTGTTGTTACACTGCTTTCTCCGGGCAGAGGCCTTCACTCTTGTTGGGCCCAGGAGGGCTAACTGGTTGGGGCGTGGAGAGGCCTTTCCCTCGTGCCCCCTCACTGCACACTGTTTAAGGAAGAGCCCTGCCAGGTCCCTGCTCTGACCTGATCTGCTGGCACCTTCCACAAACACCGACGGAAGCACCACCTTCCCTGGGGCTGCAGGGAGGCCAAAAGACCTTCCAAGTCATTCAGCTCAGGACAAGGGCCAAAGAAGAGGCCGAGGCTCCTGGAGGCAAGGGGCTGATTGAGAAACAGACCCACAGTCCACAGCTACTGGTTAGACGGCGTCCTCACTGAGGCAGGGGTTTAAGTTGGGGCCCATGCATTAAGGGACTCTGTGACTTTAGACAGGGAGGACATCACATTTTCTGGGTGTGTATTAACAACTGAAATTTAGCACTTCTTTAGGCAAAATATTAAAAATACTGGAAGTACAGTAGAAGTATAGTTACTAGACCAATTGCTAGATCTTGTTAGTCCATGTACTAATAAATCCATTTATTACCACAGCACAAATTTATTCTGAAATATTTACTCTCACATAGCACAAATACTCTTAAAATATTTTCATCATCAATGCCAATATAGTTTTTTGAAATCTTGGGTACTTTTACTTTATGTAGTTTAGAAATACTCTTCTGTGAAGAGGTCTGTAGGTTTCACCAGAGTGCCCAAGGGGGCCATGGCTCAAAAAAGGTTAAGGACCTCTGCTTAACCAAGTCCACAGATGAGATGAAGGAGAGTCCAAAGAGAGGAAACTAAGCACCCATTTTACCCTCTGTTAACGAGACATTTGGGGGCTAGGACTTCAGAGGATGTAAGCTGCTCCTGAGCTAGAAAGTTCAGGGCTTGAAATTGTAATACAGATAAAGAAAGATATCCATATTTCTCTGATGACAACTGGACTTTTATTATCTTTTTGAACACAAGCCCACGTCTGAAAACGTAGACCGTTTGTACAATGCTGATCATCACAAGGACGTCTGCCTTCAGTCTTGGATGTGTTCATTTAAGACCTACCAGCGCACGCTCAACCAGGAGAAGGTGATGGAGTGGGGGACTTGGCTAAGATCACACAAGCGTGTGTGCTGTCTCGGCTCCAAGCTCACTAGCTGCTGCTATTATTATGTATGGAGACACAACAGGGTGTGGTGGCCCGGGGCCTCTGTCACCACCACTTGAGGGGCTTATGAGGCAAGAAGGTGACGGTATCTGCAGTCACCAACCACCCTCGTGCTCCTCTAAAATGTTTGTGCATCACACATCCCAACGGCAGCATGCAAGGATGGGGAGAGCAGGCTCCGCCGGTACTACGCAGGAAAACGCCAAGAGGCCCATTATTCGTGTGTTGATCCCACGCGCTGCTGGACAAAAGCTCGCAGTTGGAAGGAATCTTGCCACATTTCTCTCCCCAAGTAACTGAATAAATGCGATCCTCGAACAGGACGATCTCATTCCCAGCGGCTCTTTCATTATTTCGTGCTTTCGACTTTTGAGATGTTGTCTTTGCTTGTCCCACTTGAACCTACAGCCGTCAGCTCCTTTAATAGGGGTGTCTATAAAGAACTGCCCTGAAATATGCTTTTCCAGTGCACTTAACGTCTTTCCAATTAAATCCAGATGTGAAAAGCTGAAGGAACAGTTCTCAGGACTGAACAAGATGACATAAATCTTGCAGCTGACAGAGATCCCACTGAGCTCGGTCGGGGAAACTCACAGAGAACTTGTTTGGGCCCAGAAAGGCGGCTGGGTATAAAGACAGATGTGTACACGCTGATTCCAAAAAATATGCTGAGAGAGAAAACGCTCTTCCAACACAGTGCCTACAAATAGGGCTGGAGGCACGAAGCAGGTTGGTTTCGCTCCCCCTCCCACACTCGCTGCTAGATCAAAGGAGGTGATTGAAAAGGCTTTGCTAGAAAACAGACCAACTCAGCGATGCTTCCTGGTCTCCTTAATTGCTCTTCTCAGGGAGAGGAAGGTGGGCACTCCTGACAGACCTTTGCTGGACGAGAACAAGGGCTGTTTGTGCAGCTGAGGGTTTGGCTTTTATTTTTTTAATTATCAGGTTTTGTACACTTTCCAGAAAGTTCCTTTTAAAAATAGTATATTCTTCCTTCTCTTCTCCAGATGCTAGGAAGTGCAGGTTCAACCCAAACCGTGTCTATTTCAAAGGGACACAAAAACCCGGGGCTGGAGTTCACGAGTTTGGTGGCATGCTGCCCAAGGACTGGAGGCTTGGGTTTTCTCTTACCCTCCCAGTAATTTTGTTTTTAAAGCTTGAAAAACAAATTCCACTGAGGGATCAGCTTCTGCAGGATGCAGCATGGAGAAGGGCAGGTGGGCAGTGGAAGCAAGGAGCTGGGTGCAGAGAATGAGCCCAGACTGGGGCCAGCGTGGTCACTCTGACAGACAGGTGCACAGGTGGACAAACAGCTCCCTGATGCATCCAGAAGGCTCGCCTTCTAGAGTTTCAGGTTGACAGGAGAGCATGGCGGTTTTTTCCCCTCAAGATCCTTCCCAATTAACCACTGCTTCCTCTGTCCCCCGTCTCCTGCCCCATCAGGACAGCAGCTCTGTGACAGAGGACAGCAGGTGTGAGCAGCTTGCGAAGGCTTGGTCAGGGCCACTCCTGCGAGCCTCACCTGGGTCTGGCCAAACCAGCGTGGGGAGGAGCCTTGTCCCCCCTCAACTGAGATTTTTGGCTTTTTTCTGCCACGCATCCCACGTAGAGCCCTGACGAGAGTGCATTTCATTGACAATTTTATGACCCTGACCATTTCCCCCTGTAACCATATCTTTAAAATGGCTCCTTGTCTTCAGGTGGGTGAGAGCAGGGCTATGTTCTTCCCTCTGCTTCCTGCTGCTAAAACATCTCTGCCTTGAACAATGGCACTAAAGTTATCAGAAAGTGAGTTCTGGGTCGCAGAACTGCACGCGCAACTTTGACCACTTTTATTTTCCATCTTGAGATAAAAGCCAAAACATGTTTTTTAAATTTATGTTTTACAACTTTAGTTGGGTATTACTTTTCTGAGTGAATTCTAAGTATTGTAAAGATGTCTTCAAAGATCGACAACTTCAACTGGAAAGAAATTAATACAAATTACAGTGTATCGCAGTGACATGCTAATTTATAGCACCGTAAAGGTACCGTTCAAAGCTCGAGTGAGCCACAGAGAAGTTGGTGGATTGATGATCTGCAGTAAGAAAGGTTTAGAAACAATAAAATGTAGCCAGGATTTTAGTTTGGAAATGAATGAAAAGGTCCATTTGTTCCAAGTTACTGAGTTTTTAATTTAGATCTGCTGTTAAAACCTAATGCATTTTGTATTTGTGGTTAGTAAATGACTCTAACTCGGTGTTTTTAAGGAGAAATTGTAAAAGAGCCCGAATAATTTTCAAAGATAAGACTCACAGTTGCAGGTTTCTGAGCAAAAATGTAATCTATCTCACCTTTAAAATGAGAAAAAAGCAGAAATATTAAAAAAAAAGATACACCTGTGATTATTTTTTTTGTGGTTAGCAATTATTGTAAAAGGGAAAACATATTTCCATGGAGACAAAATTCACCTGTAATAGCTTATAAAATACTGTATATTCATAAACAATTGCTGGCAATGATTTGCCCCAAACATCTGAATCTGAGCAAGAACGTAAAAGCTATCATCTGATATTTTTTCATGATTACATTAAGCATGTATTTCCATTTCTTTGCTCAGTATTCTATACCTAAGGTGCAAATACTTTCAGAAAACATACTCTTTAGATTCTGAGCACTGCCTGGAAAAAAATTGAGAGGCACTTGGCTACCCAAACCAAGCTGATGAAAACTGGCAACAGGGCCTGTCACAGCCCGGGTGCTTTGAGGCCTGAGTAGATAAACCAGTTTGAAAATGGATAGCTCTTTTTAGAAACCAGAAGGAGAATTTTTTTTTCTTTTAAGAGGCACTGAATTCTTAGGGTAGGTAGATTTTTTCATTGTATACCAACAAGAAATATCAATTCTGGTATGATAACACAAATAATGTCTTTCTAAAAGACGCAGAGCTACTGATTAAGCATGTAGCCTTTTTTTTCTTTCTTTCTGTTTTCTTCTTCTTTTTTTTTTTTAGCAGGCAGTGGTCCTAGGTGTGCCAGAGCAGCTGGGCACTGTCTCCCCATTGGGGTGTAAGTCCTCTGAATGGATGACTTGCCCTTGCAGCCACCCTGTTCTAGAGAGCTCTGTGCCTTCACTCAGGGTACATGTCTGCACAGCCCGAAAACAAATGGGCACTTCCCCTGGAAAGCTCTCTTCCTTTTACTTGAGACCATCTGATTCTAAATACATTTCCTAGGGGGAAAATAAACTAGAATATTAGATTATTTAGGAATTAGTTATCTTTAATAAATAAGTTATCTATGAAACAGAGGTTATTGAATTTGTTTCTCAATAGAGCAATCTATCAAATAGGAATTCTGCTCACCAGCCCAAATGAGCAGCTAGATTCAGCACTACAGGCTGCATGTTGGTTTTAAAAATGCCACACGTTCATAAAGTTGCATTTTACTGCATATGGCGAGAAACATTAAACAGTCACTGTGATATAACACCCACTGGACAAATTTAAAATTTGCAGAACCCTGAAGAATAATGTTTCATCTTGGATTATCTGGTTGCCTATTTCATTTGTAGACACGACCTCATTAAAAAAATGTTCAGTAGATGTACCTTCAACCCACATGTTAGTTTATGCTTTTTTTTTTTTTAAACCCTGTCATTGCCCCCATCCCTACACTCCTATCTCCCTTTCCCCGGGCAACCACTAATCTGTTCTGTATCAATGAGTTCGTTCTGTTTTTGTTTTGTTTTAGATTCCTCATTTACATGGTATCATACAGTATTTGTCTTTCTCTTTCTGACTTTCTTCACTTAGCATAATGCCCCCAACGTCCATCCATGTTGTTGCAAATGGTAGGATTTCCTTTTTCTTTTTTTATGGCTGATAAGACTCAATTGTGTATATACACCATATTTTCTTTATCTGTTCAACCATTGATGGACACTTAGATTGTTTCCATGTCTTGGCAATTGTAAATAATGCTGCAATGACCATGGGGGTGCAGATATCTTTTCAAGATAGTGATGTTGTTTCCTTTGGATAAATCCCAAGAAGTAGAATTGCTGGATCATAGTTCCATTTTTTGAGGAATCTCCAAACTGTTTTCCACAGTGGCTGCACCCATTTACATTCCCGCCAACAGCGGACAAGGGTTCTCTTTTCTCCTTATGCTTTCTACTTATCCTTCTCAATAGTATCACTGTAAAATGGATTTAAAAGACATCTTCCTGTGAGTTTTGTTTGTACCTGTCTTGAGGGATATTTTTCTAACCCCAACTCAGTGGCAGCAGCAGACAAAGAAAGTGAAGACTAGGATCCGCAGGGATGGGGTCCTGGGTCACTTGGTGCCCATCGTAGCTGCCGATCATTTCCCCAGCTGCTCCCTTCTTCAACGTGACAACTGCTAGAACAGTCCATGATGACGTCTTACATTTGAATGGCATTTAACCTTTTATTATTTTTAAAGAAAGAAGACAAAGAGTATGAGACAAAGAAAGGACTAATGGGGAAACCTTTCAGAGGCAATTCAATGTAGGGGTTCCTGGGTGGCTCAGTCAGTTAAGCGTCAGCTCAGGTCGTGATCCCGGGGTCCTGGGATCGAGTCCCGCATCAGGCTCCCTGCTTAGCGGGGAGCCTGCTTCTTCCTCTCTCTCTCTGCCTCTCCTCTGGCTTGTTCCCAACCCCTCTCTCAAATAAATAAATAAAATCTTTAAAAAAAAAGGCAATTCAATATCATCTCAGCTCACTGAGCTGTAGAAGTTCTAGATGTGCAGCCTAAGGATGTATATTCATCACAAACAGCATGCCAGTGACTACAGCAAAGCCGGCAGTGAGACTGTGCTCCCCAGGGGACAGTGACACCGCATGAGAGCTGCAAACCGCACAGGTCTGTGGTCGGTAGCACGGACAGGTGAGTGCCTGGGAAGTAGGCAGACTACTGTTGTCAGGAGGACTAAGTCCCCCCCAGGCTAGAAGAAGGGCGGTTTTGGCAGTTCTTCCAAGCCAGCTCACGCTTAGACACAGGATTCAGCTTCAACTGGAGATGGAAATATTTAGCCAGGTCATCCTACTCAGTGTTTGCAGCATGACACTGGAATTCTCCCACGTGAAAACCCACCAAACCCATGCCTTGCTGCAGGCAGACGGGCCATCTGGATCCCATCTCCTTGTACAAAGCTGCAGGTCATGAAGCCCACTGCCTGCTCTGCTTGGGTTGGGTCCAGCACTCACTGCTCTCTACCGGTGGGGAAGTTTCCTCACGTCAAGGTTCAGAAAGGAGAGGCAGCACTGATTTGAAGAACTTCACAGCTTTGGTCTCTGATCCAACTACTACTCTCTCGGGGGCTGTGTGACTAGGGTGGAGGGTCCAGGAGCCAGGACCACAGGTCAGAAGTCAAAAGTCAACATACCCACGAGGCTCACTCCAACCAGAGTCGACGCTGTAGTCTCTTAGCAGATCTTCCTTGATCTGGAAATATTCCCAGTGGTTGGGGGACAGCCACAGTTCAGGGCAGGCCAGGATAGCCCAAACTAGGAAAGGGAGACAGCCCTCACAGCTCCCAGAGACAGGACCGGGGGTGCTCGGTGCCTTTGCTTAGCCTATTCCCTCTGCCTAGAGGGCCCTTCCCACCTGCCTTCACCTGGAAAACCACTACTTGTTATTTAAGATTCAGTTAAGCTGCCATTTCCTCCCTAAATGAGGGTGAGTCGTTCTGCCTTTTGTACTTCCAGAATGCTTTGCCCATATTTCCATTGCAGATTTTTATCACATTGATGATATGTGAGACTGCACGCCTCTGTACCCCACAAGGCCACAAGCTACTCAAGGTCAGGGGGTATGCTGGATGTATCTCTCTAGCCCTAACACAAACCCAAAATATATAGGATGGTCAATAAATATTGGATAGATGGATGGATGGATGGATAGATGGATGAGAAGCTGAGGCTCACTGTCTGAAGGTATCAGCTAAATCAAAGTTCACTGGCTATTTCTAGTCTAAGAAGATGGGTTCCGTATCTAGGAGTAAATCAGAAAGGAATCGATGTATTGGCACATATCAGTTGCAAAGATGCCTCTCTCCAGTGGGCAGGATCAGGCTCAGCAGTAAAACAAATACTCTTACAATATTCATGCATTTCAGTCTGGTTTCCATGGAGCATTGTTGAATTAAATGTTAAGTAGGGCATAATTACTGCATGAGATTAGGCACAAAAGGGCAATCTAAAATATACAGTGTGGTCTATTTAAAACAGATCCCAGTTGGTGGTATAGAGGACTTTAAATAGGACCTATTTAAAATAGGTGCGCCCGAATTAATCCAGGGTAAGAAATGGAACCTCTCATCTTGCATTACACAGAAAGAATAACGGAAATCTGCCCAGAGTTATCAATCATTCATTCCACCAGGCGTCTTTTGAAGACATCCTCCGTGCACACCATGGTCTCTGCTTCACAGAGGGCATAAAGAAATAGGAAATGTGCACGTGAAACAGGAAGAATTTGTCAGGTGGGAGTGAGAGGGAGCAGGAGGGGATGGGGCCACACAGCCTAGCCGCCAGGCGGGAATGAGCGTGGGGCCCGCAGCTGGAGGTCTTGGGGGCTTTCCATCCTAGTGCATCGTACCAGATCATCTTTCTCTTCCTGCTACTCATCCGTGGGTCACCTGTGCTAATACAAGCCTACATTTTTAGAGCCACTGACATGTTCTTTATGACAACAGCTACACTTTCGAATATGCATAATTTATGCACAAACACATTTGGACATCTATTCAAAAATGGAAACAGTACTGGGGCTGCTAAATTCAAATTTGAGGAGTTATTACAGAACAATTTTATTTCATAGTGAGTTACATACAGTGTATTGAAAACCACATTTACCAAAGGAAACCAAGGTCCTTTTCTGTTTGTTCCCAAATCTTTGATTCTCTGATTTAATAAATGTATTGAGATTTGAACTTGTTAATGAATTTCTTTCTTTCTTTCTTTCTTCTTTCTTTCTTTCTTTCTTTCTTTCTTTTTTTCCTTCTTTCTTTCTTTTTCTTTCTTTTTCTAGCCCTGACATCTTTCTTTAATTTGCATGGGCACTCTTTGAAATGCTATGATTTTTCCTCATGGGTGCATTTTATCTATGAATTAAGATTTTCTTCATAATTCCCTCTGGCTTTTTCTTGCAAATCAAGGGCACTGAAAGGTACAAAAATGACCGCTGTGCAGTCAGCTATCTGTTTTTCCAGTGGAAAAAGGCAAGATTATTGAGGCCCAAATCAAGCTTAAAAATACCCAGAAAGAAATCTCAACAACCCAAAAAAGCCCTTTTGATATTAGCATCTAAATGCCAGTGAATCACTAAACAGACTGTAGGTTGGTGTCTGGGCACGGGGTCTTTGGAGGCTGCAGGGCCCTCCCAGGGAGTGGAGTCCGAGGAGGGAGGAGGGCGAGAAGCCCGTGCCAGAGGCCTCCTGGACCCCAGGCAGCTCCTGCAGCCCCCCCGGGGCGATGACACGTGCGGTTGGGTCTTCATCTCAAATGAACCATTCATGCTTAGGCACCCTCTCATATTTCCACTTGTAATGTTGTCATAAAGGAATTTCATTTTATACTTTCCAGACTAATGATTTGGTACAAAAAAGATACGCTGCTAAAAATGAGAATACGGGGGAGGAAAAGAATTCTTGCAGACATTGTGAATCAGCAACGCAATAGGCCGAGAAAAGCTATGCCGTGACTTTGATCTCCCACGTCCCTGTGACTCCGAGGCTTTGCTTACAACTTATTCAATCTGAGCTTTAAATACCACTCTTAGTTTTTCTCTTTGGTGTAACATTTGTCTGACTTTTCTTATTATGGAGATTTCCTTATTTTAGCTCTTTTAATTTATAGGATTTCCACTAGGATAGGCATGATATGCAAAGTACTGAACAGGTTAATATGGTTAACAGGTCAATATGGGCACTGACCAAGCAGACTGCCACTCTGGGCTGGGTCAGGGTCTGAGACACCTCTGTTGTACTGAGTGTAACTTCTTTAGGAGCTGGGTTTTGGGGAGATGAGATGAAGGGGGGCGTCTCAAAGAGGGGCCGAGGCAGCCACGGGGTTGACAGAGGGCACTGAGAGCTCTAGGCCATGGCTCTTTACCAATGGGTACGGAAGTATTTCAATATTTTCACAACCCGTATGGGCATAGCAGAGTATACGAACACAGATCTGATGAACATCATCCCCATTAAGATCTATCCTTAAATTTCCTTCCCAGGAACCTCACAGGAAGAACTACGATTTAATTAAAATTCTCAGCTTTACTTCCATAAAATAAAATTGGCTCTAGCACTGACTTGGAATTTTAGTTTTCACAATTACAGCTTTCCTCTTTAGACAGTTCAGCTTCAGGGTAAGGTATCTGAATCTCAGGGTTTCTACTCTGATTCCAATTCAATATTCTAAGATATTTATGAATATTTATTTTTATTCCTGCTTTCATTTTAATGTACAAATATCTTCTTACTTTATCATTCTTTGGACTTAAGCCTGTCTAGTAAGTTTACAGAAACAAGAAAGAGAGAAAAAAAGAGCCTGCAGTTTCATTAAGAGTTGCCAGACATTCTTTCCCAATACTTGTCAAGCAAAACTCAAGGGAAAATGTTAAACAATTGAGAACAAAGTTATACCCCCTAAAAAGTAGCTACAGAATGTTCTTTTTTTTAAAAAAATCTTTATTAACTTGAATATTATCTCTAACTGTAAAAATGTTGGCTCATTCTGAACGCCTTTAACAAAGATATAAGAAAGTTAGCTCTTGTTACACGAACCTGATTTTCATCATGTGTATTCCCAAAAAGGGAAACCAGAATTTTATCCTGCTATATTCAGAACCAAAGTGCTGTAAACCAAGCTCTGAATACAGAAAGAACAGGAGGAAGTTGATGCTGGTCAGTGGGTGGATGGCATTGGAGAAGGGCAATAACACTTGACATTAATTATACATCGTCCCACCCGGTCCTAGTCGGGTTATTTGCCAAGAAGCTCTTACATTCCTGTGGCCGGGGAACAGGGCCACACTAGAGTTTCATGGAAAACAACAGTGCATTATAAACCATTTTAATCACTCCAGCTCCCTGCAATGACTAAATAATCTAACAAAACTTTTCATTGAATGGAAGCCTAGTTTTGTCAAAGTAATCAAATTTTGACTTTAAAGTTTTTTTTTAAGTTTCCTATGTTCATTTTTCTCCCATGACTAACAACTGCTGATTTAATATTAACTTGCTAAGGTTTTTATACTACAAAGATAGATGCAAAGACATAGGGGCGCCTGGGTGGCTCAGTTGTTAAGCGTCTGCCTTCGGCTCAGGTCACGATCCCGGAGTCCTGGGATCGAGCCCCGCGTCGGGCCGCCTGCTCCGCGGGGAGGCTGCTTTTCCCTCTCCCTCTATGCTCTCTCTTGCTCTTGCTCTGTCTCAAGTAGATAAATACAATCTTAAAAAAAAAAAAAAGATAGATGCAAAGACGTAATCTGCACGCCCGCAAAAAAACCACACAGAGGATGCTCTTTGAGTGTATAGTCACAGAACAGAAGCAGGACTGCTCCTCACCTAGCATGAAAAAACTTAATTCCCAACAAATACCAAGCATATGAGCCATTTCAGATCAGCTTTATTATTGTATTTGTACAAAAGAGCCATAATTTTCCACTCTATAGAAATAGCTTTAGAGAATACATTTTCCATATAGAAATTGGAAATCCCTAAATCCATCCTGAGAGCCTTCTGAATGTCCAGGGTTTTTCAAAGGGCTGACTTTAAATAGTTGAGAGGCACTCTGGTTTCTGGAGCTGCATTTTTATCCTCT
The DNA here is from genome assembly GCF_009762305.2 of Zalophus californianus. NCBI lineage: Eukaryota > Metazoa > Chordata > Mammalia > Carnivora > Otariidae > Zalophus > Zalophus californianus. Next base: position 132,226,222 of record NC_045598.1, read on the forward strand.
CCCTGTCAGGAAGTGGGGCCTCCTACATGAAGTCTGCTCTCATTCAGATGATCCCCTCTCTCCTACCCCCAGAGACCTCAAAGTGTGGCCCTAGTATGTGCAGAGCTCCCACTGAAATAAAAGCTGGTCCTCAGACTCAAGCAGCTCTGCCCCCAGATATCGCCACGTCCCACACAAGCTGCTGTCATTACACCCACGCCGTTCTGTCACAACACCCAGTGGGCTGTTACTAAGGGCTCTGGTATGCTGCCGAATATATGCATTCAATAGGAATTTGAAAAACATATTTCAGGAATACTAGTCCTTGGCTCCACATCTTGACTCGCTCAATGTGGCCCCTGTCTCTGGAGGAGCGACTTCTCTCAGGCATGCCTTGCCGGGCGTCTTGAGGCCTCTTGAGGCCTCTTGGGCCCCAGCCCCAGCCCCAGCCGTGAACACACAATGGAAATCAGAGGAACGTCGCCGGAAGAATCCAGGCCAGCAATGAATTGGACTGTTCTCCTTCTCTTAGACCATTCGTGCAGTCAGCACATCTCGCTTCACCCTCCTCCTCTCCTCAGCAGTGGCTGCCAACCCAAGCTCAAACTCAATCCCAGTTCTATATCCTTATCTTCTAGCCGGAGGAACCTGACTGGCTGTGTGTCCGGCAGACATCCCCCCTACTCTGCCTTGATGCTGTGGAGGCTCGTCTCCATATTGAACCAAGCAAGAACTCGGAGAAAAGGGGCATTGTTGTTACTGTTTTGACTGAGGTGGTTCGGGAACGTTCATCTGTTCCAAGTTAGAAAAGAGACATGATTTGACAGCACAAATGACTAAATCAATAGTTAAGGGCTTTCATTCTTGTTAAACATGTATGCTAAATTACTACAGGGGATGAGAGAAGTTTTGAACAAGTTTAAACACATTTGATGATATTTAGCTTAAGAACGCCATTTCACCTTCCCTAAAAATTGTCCCGAGTACAGAGACAGTGGTAACGGATGGCCGAATAGTAATGACAAAGGGCTTTTGAGGAACATGCTTAAGGGGGAGGATGATTTCTGTCCTCTGCTAACCTTAGATCCATCGTCTTCTAGACTTGAGGCGTCCTGTGGTATTTCCTAGTTGCTTTGGGGGGAGGGAGGGGCTCAGCTTTAGTGACGACAAAAACGTCAGTTGCTTCCAGGACGAGAGGCACGATTATTTAGTGCCCTACTCTGTCCATAGCTTTGTTTTCACCTTCTTCATAGGGATGTCATCAGGAGCTCTAAGACTGTCCTAACATACTTAGTATATGTTTGTTGCATTCCACAGATTTCCAATATGCTTCTGAGAGGGATGCATTCCGAATGGTTTAGCTGCTGACGCTAGAATCCGCTTTGGACTGGGAGTCTGGACCGCAGCTCTGAGCTTTAGCTTTTGGGGTGCACCTGCTCCCTTATCCCCTCTCCCCATGACTCTTTTCCTTCTTTCAACTGAAGGAATCTCTGAATAACTGTGTGCCAAGATCTTTGGTGTGTAGTGAGTGAGTGTATGGGCTATGGAGTCAGACCAACCTGGCCTCGAATCTGGCTGAGAGACTGGGGAAATGGCTTCACCTCTGAGTCTCAGTGACTTCGATGAGTTCCGTCAAATGAGATGATGCCCACAGAGTATTTACCACAGTGCCCGGCACATGGGACGTGTGTCATGCACAGCAGCTCTCCCGCTTACACAGCTGTATCGGACAGACCACGGACAGCTCATGGGCGAGTGGGCAAGGAAACACTAAACAGACCACCATTTCAATACTTCTGATAAATGCTACTTTTAAAGGGTTAATACTTATCCCAGTCTTGTAACTGGGTGGAAGGTGAGGCTCAGAGGAGGAATATAGGAATTGATATCTGAGCTAGATCTTACTGGATAAGGGACGCCTGGGTGGCTCAGTAGGTTAGGCATCTGCCTTCGGTTCAGGTCGTGATCCCAGGGTCCTGGGATCAAGCCCCGCATCGGGCTCCCTGCTCGGCGGGAAGCCTGCTTCTCCTTCTCCCTCTGCCCAACCCCGCTCCCCCTCTCATGCTCTCTCTCTCTCACTCTCTCAAATAAATAAATAAAATCTTTATATCTTATGGATAAACAGGGGAAGATATCCTCTCATTGGTTTGGGAGAAAATCAGAAACCTTGTGGAATCATAATTAATTTGGCAAACATGGGGTGCCTACACATGATTTCTTCTGTATTTGCAAATGCATCCATATGCTGGGGAGAGAATGCCACTTACATCATGTCATACTGGTGGCAGCCAGCGAGGTCAACAGATAGCGTAAGCATGGCAGCGCGTGGGAGAAGGATGGAGACTGTGTAGGACGGGAAAATGAGGTGGGGAGAAACAGAAGTCAGGCAGGACCCAGCCGCAGGCTTTCACCCATCTGTGGAATGCAGGGGAGCTCTTAAACTTGGAGCCTGCAGGGACGGAACCGGCCCAGTCCCCTGGAACTGCACACTTGGGTGTCTGCCTAGCCGCAGCGCCGTACCGAGAGTTCAGCCCCAGTGTTCCCAGCAGCTCTGCTCCCGCCCTTCCCCTTGGTCAATCCAACTTCCCTTCTTCTTTGTCTGGTCTGATTACCTAACCCAAGCCTGTCACATCACCTCCTCTGTCAGTCTTTTCAACCACTACCACCCCCTCCCATTTATAATGGGTTTTTTGTCCACATCTGCTAATAAGTAACAAAAAACTTTAAACCTAAAAATATGTAAGATATTTTCCTTATTCCTCTGGCATCTATGACTGCAAGTGTCACTTGTGATATGCCAAAAAGTAAGTGTTCTTAGTCAACTTAATGTCTTTATGATACCTAGTATTTTTTGGAGTATATATTTTTCTGGAAAATATATTTTTCCAGTTTATTGAAATGCTTTTAGAATTATACAATCAATTAGTTAATAAAAACTATGGCAGGGGCACCTGGTTGGCTCAGTTAGTAGAGCATGGGACTCTTGATCTTGGGGTCATGAGTTCAAGCCCCACATAGGACATAAAGCTCAGTTAGAAACAAATAAATAAATACATACTTAAAAAGTTTAAAAAAGGAAAAGACTACGGCATTCAAGAGCGCATAGCCAATGATGCTGAAGAAACTTCTCTGAAGACTGTTTGCACAATAGGTAATTAACTTGAAGGTAGTCATAGTAGGAAGCAATGAGAAGGTTCCTTTTGCTTCCTTCTGGTCTGCCTCTGTGCCTGCTTTTCTGCCCATCTACCAGCATTTCCTGAGCCAAAATGGAAAAGTGGGTCTAAAAGTAGTGGCTTTGACTCCCTGCTATGTGATCACGGGCAAGTTAATTAGACATTACAGCACTTGCTAGACAGTGATAAGACTAATACGGTCTAGTTTTATCTTACTTTATGCCTTATCAAAGCAATATGCTGGCCTTTGAAAATGAAAATGGCACACAGATCTTTACGTGTGGCAATACGCACGAGGTAGGCTTTTACTGGTTCATTGGTACTCTTTCCTGACCTGCTTTGAACGAAAGAGATGCAAATAAAAAACGGCTTTTGTAACAATGTTGTCCAGAAAAATTGTATTCCTCATATCTATATCATTTCACATCTGTCAGTTCCGAAGAGTAAATACACTTTATGCATGAATTTCGGAGTACTTGATCATAAAAGGATATTGCTTCACAAGAAAGACTGCAGAAAAATAAATCACCATAATTATTATGTAAGCTGATGACACAAAACAAATGTTCACAGTTCAGGTTTCTGAGGCTTTCTAAGTGGTCAAAGCCTTAGTCTGATACTCTTCCCATGACTTTGTTAAAAGTTTATTTATTGATGTGCAATCCAAAATTCAGGACACTTACTTTTATGGGAAGCATGTTCAGGAAAAGGAGCTGAAGTATCTACTCCATTTGTGAAGGAGACTTTCAAGAAGGTAGTTTCCTTTGGTTCTGATTTATCCCATTATCCGGGGTGAGTAAAAGTTTGATTTTTGCAAAATGACTTCTGATCAGTGAGCATTTGTGAGCTGAGTGAGATAAAGAAAGTACCTTATGTCTCGGAGAATTGACTTGGACTATTTTTCATTTTAACCTTCCAAGCAGGTTCCCTAATCTTGTACATGCACTGAAGAGGAAGTGGGGGGTTGGTGGCTGTGAAATCAAGACTTTACAATGGTGTATCAAGAGCCTTCCCACCAAAGGCCAGATTTGTTGTGAAACATCTTTATTCCACCATTTTTTTTTTCTTGTTAATAGTCAGGGGCTTTGTGCAACACTTTCTAAGTGGCATGAAAATTGGTTGCAATTTCATTCAAAAGTGGGTCTAATAGCTTAGAATGAAACTTTTCTGGGATATTGCCTGAAGCAGAGAGCCCTGGTTTTGTTTGGTTTTGTGTTGTTTTTCACACAAGAAACATGCTGGCAGACAAATCAGGCAGAACCCTGTTTCAAGAGGCTACTCGATCTTCTAAGCTCACACCGAGCAGTAAAGCTGGTTCTCAGACGTCTCCATTTTCTCTCTGAATCCTTTCTGAATGAAGGTTCTTGCGGCTGCTTACTATTCTTTTAGAGGGGGACACCCATTCTCTATTCTCCTCCACTTTGAATATCATTTTTCAAGCTTTCTGGGAAGCGCTGCTACATTTCTATGAAGACACTCCAACTGCCAATCTTGAAATATTCTTTGAAACCAGTAACACCAGGTGCTCTGTTCGAGAAGGAGAGGAGGCAGCTCCATAGAACATACAATACAACATTTGTTCGCAAGCAGTACTGGATTCACACACACACACACACACACACACACAAACTGCAGCCTAAATAGCTCAATGTTTCTCTTGAAACACTCTGATGTTCAGGAAATGCAAGGAAACTTTCAAAAACAAAGCATTTTAAAAAATGGAAACAGAAGAATCAAAGGAAACACTAAAAAAAAAAAAAAAAAAAAAAGAACCCGAGTCGATCATGGCTTGTACTAACATGCTTAACAGAACGGAAGTTGGGAAGTGAGATGAAGTTATATCATCAACCTGCAAGAAGAATGAACTCTTTCAGAATGATAAAAGATCTACTCTTTGAAAGCCATTTTAGAGGGGGTGGATTTGTTTTTGTGATATCATTTTAGGAAGATACAGCTAAAATGAGGTCATTGCCCACTGGAAGATGCCACTGTTTTCTCAGCATAATTTATGTATGGAACCAAAGTCAGTGGAAGAATAAACATCAACTTGATGTTTTCTACTCTTGCCAAGAAACTATTTATTGTCCTTTTGAATTTTTATAGAGCCTGGCTCTTCAAAGAGCAGAGATCTGCAAAGGAGGAAATTCAGGTGGCAGAGAGGACCCCCACCCCAGCCTAGACTCAGCGACAGCCTCGTGGGTCTGACCCCTCTAGCTCCCAGCCACTTGAGCAGTGTGGCCAAGCAGGCCTGGGCTAATCCTATCTGATGGTCAACAGTTTAAAACATGATAAACATTTCAAATCCTTTTGGATGCATATTGATGTTTTCCAGCACATATGAAAATGTTTTATTAAATACTTAAGTGGATTTTTTTAAACCACAGTTCCTTTATGCTATCCTAGAATATAGCCCATCCTCTTTATTACTTTCTGTATTTTGTAGAAATGTATTTGACCAGAAATGGCATTAGGGTGACCCACTTATTTTTTATTTCTTAATTATTTCTTCAAATTAATGATCTCTTTTAAACCAAGTGTGGGTCGCTACATGTATTTTTTGAGGCAGGTGATTAACTTCCCTTCCTGCTTTCAAAGTTCCCCTTCTCCTAACCTTTCACAGGTATGGCTGCTTTGGATTTGTTGTCATATATATTGGACACCAATAGTCCTGTATGTCTGTCAGAGCCTTGCCTCGTTGTAATCTGTTACATGTGTGCACACATGTATGTGTGTGTATGTGCATTGCTTAATTATACCACAGTGGAATTAACAACCCCCTTTGTATCTTTATTGCTATTTTCTCACCCCTGCCTTTGAAGGCAGTGTGTGCTAGGGTAGGGTGAGGCCCAAATGCTCTTGTGTTTAATCTCCTGACTAATTCGGCAAGCTCTAGGGAAGCATTCTTGCAATTTAGAGCAGCATACCTATAGATCTCGCAATCCTGAATGGTGATCCATAAATTACATTACTTTAAACCAAAACACTATGGTGTTTTCTCGTAACTGTTTTTCTGGGTTTCAGGTTCATGAAGTTAGCCAGTCATCTTTACTATTTCTCTGTCCTGTTCATTTTAATGTGGCTAAAAAGTGTGAGTCCTTCCTTCTTTACACTGGAGTTCTGGGTCTTTAAAGACATAAGTTTGCCAGCTATTCTACCCCAAGTCTTGCAATAAAATGCCGCCAGAGGAGAGGTGAAAGGGCTTGAGCAACACCTTTCTACCCTCTGGCTTATTAGAGAGGAGGAAGGGCTTCTGCACAGGATGAAAGAAATAATCCAGGAAGGAAGCCAGGAAGAAAAGGGGGTGTAGGGAAACTTAAGCTAGTGTCAAGAAGTTGGTGAATGGAAGAATGCAACACTGAAGAGAAGAATAGAGAAGCCACTCTGATAAACCTTACCATCCATCCCCAAAGGCCTATGTCACAGGCTTCTTCTGCACGGAGCCATCCCTCCTTTCCCACCCCCCACTCTCTCACCACTGCAATCCAGAATGTTTTATCTGTATCTCCCTTAGAGTCCTCACCAATTACTACCTTGTGTTGTAGGTATTGGTGCGATCACCTGGAAGCCCTCCATTTATTCAACATGTAATAAAAAATCACTGAGCACCTTCCTTGACAGCAGGCACTTTCTTAGGTGACAGGGATACGAAGATGATTGAGACACGATCCCTGCCCTCAGGAGGCTCGCAGTCCTGGCCTGGTCCTTGCCTACAGCACAAGGTCCAACCTCTGCCATCTCTGCCATCTTGTTCCTATGTCATTACTCTGTCAATGCAGCCTCTCTTGCCTGGAATGTTCTTTCTCTCCTTTCCCTTGTCTTTTGAGGTTCAGGCACAAACTCTTCAGGGAGGGTTTTTCCTCCCTGAACTGCCAGGCTGAATTCCCACAGCATATGTACACATTTCTTTTAGCACTTCTCGAAAACTGAAGCCTTCTCTTTACAAATCTATCTCTGCCAGTGCAATCAGGGCAGGAACCTTGCCTTCTAATCTTTGATTCTTCAGGCTCAAGCGCAATGCCTGTTCCATAGTAGACACCCATTAAATATTAGCTGAATAAGTAATTGATTAGCCCTCCTTATAATATTCCTCTTAGGTGAGGTGAGAAAGATCTCATTTATCCCTTTTTACAGGAGGGGACGGTACAATAGACTGAGCATTTGTGTACCCATTGTCCCAAAATTTATATGTTGAAGCCTAATCCCTAGTGTGATGCTATTTGGAGGTGGGGCCTTTGGAAGGTGATTAGAGTGGGATTAGTGCCCTTACAGGAAGAAACAAAAGAGAGGCTCTCCTCCTCTGCCAAGTGAGGACAGAGCAAGAAGACGGCCATTTGCAAACCAGAAAGAGAGCCCTCACCAGACGCAGACCAGGCCGGCACCCTGATCTCTGACTTCTCAGCCTCTAGAACTATGAGAAATTTCTTTATTTAAGCCAGCAGCCTATGGTACTTTGTGAAAGTAGTCCAAACTGACTAAGACAAATGGACAGGATAAATGACCTGACCCCAATTCTAAGTGATGGTAGGGCTAGGCAAGAAGCCACATTCTCTGCTCTATCCATAAGACTAAGTAAATTTGCTATTAGAAAAAGATACACCTGTTCCTTCTGTGTCAGGTTAGGAGGAGGGCTTGGACAGGAGATGAAAAGAAAAGAGGGCAGACATGGTAGTTGGGCATGAATGAAACACACCCATCTCCTGTGGTGCCTAGAGAAGATAGGTTTAGGGTCAGTGCTGTTGCATGGATTCTACCCCTGGTCAGTTCAAGGAAGGCAAAGAATGTGGGTCAAAGGAAACAAGGTAGAAAGCAGATCGGCAAGGGAGTATCCCGCCTGGGCAAGAACACACACACAAATATCCAGACAGAGGGCACCCGGGCAGAACCAGGCTAAAGCTGGAATTAAAGCCAAGCTGTTTGGAGAATAAAGCGGCGATCCCGGAAAAATGGGAAATAGCTCAACAGATTTATGAGTGAATTTCTAATTCATATGACCTTTAAATGTGCAGATACATTTGACTTCCATACGAGGGTGACCAACCGGAAGCACAGAGCAGTGGGAGGGGCCTGACTGTCCTATTTGAATCCAGAAGCCCTGGGGTTAGGTCTCTGTCTTACAAACTTACAGGCTCTGTCACTTTGCGCAAGTTACTTAGCTTCTCTGAGCCTTAGTTTCCTCTTGAGATGATATGACACTGTGTTTTTATAGGGTTGCTGTGAGGATTGACTCTCCTTCTAGTAAGAAGTTCAGATTTGTTTTTTGAATTATTACATTCATGACTGGATTAGGTTATCGGTCAGTTTCCCCAAAAGCTTCTAAGGCAGATATCCTGTTAAGTCTCAAAAGTGAGGTTTCTGCTCAGGGGATACCCCCAGTTTCAAGGGAGTCCAGAGAACAACAATCAGTTTTGCTTTGGTGGTTGGTTTTTTTTCTCCCCTTCTATGAGATGAAAAATTTAAGGCAGAAGGGGGTTAGGAAAGGCTTTGGGATCAGTCAACTTGTGCCACAGCATCCAATCCCTGGTAGCAAAAGCACGTGCACAAAATGCACAGAAGGGGTCATGGGACTAACAAAGCAGTGGCTGGGGATGAGGAATCTCATCAAACAGTAAATTAAGTGTAATAGGGACAGTGGCATGGAATAGCCCATTAAGAGAAACTGCTGAAGCAGTCCCACACTAGTTTCCAGGAATAACACCTAGGCATATTTCCAACAAAACTGAGCAGGAGATGGAGTTGCTGCTTTTAGGGTCTCCCTTTTTCATTACCTAGTGTCACCATTTGCTTTCACTTTTCACTTTTTCTCCCCTTTACCCTCAACCCTAATTGTTTTTAATACCCCTAAATCAGCACTCTCTAATGCCATTTTAGGGTGAGCTCCATTTTCCAGGGTTTTCTATTTCTCTTGCTTTTCCCCAATACCAATTATCCTATGTTTAATTTTCTCAGATTCCAATGACGGATTATTGCCTCTATGGTGAAAGGCAGGCAGGCAGGCAGGCAGGAAGGAAGGAAGGAAGGAAGGAAGGAAGGAAGGAAGGAAGGGAGGGAGGGAGGGAGGGACAGGAAGAAAGAAAGTCAAGCTAAGATGGGTTAGCTCTCTTATAATATTTACATTTTAAAGGCAGCCCTTAATGTCTAAATGCCAAGTAGAGCAACAGGTAATATAGGCATTGAAGGACAGGACCAGTGGAAGAGAGATTTTCAGACTAGGGGATCTTGCTTTAAACTTATGCATTATTACACCCCTACATTGGCTAAGCTAAAGGCTAACTCTGCTAACAAAATCCCAGAGTTGAGATGCAGGAAGGGAATGCAGATGGATTTGCCTTTAATCAGTGTGTGGTGTGATAGCACAGGGTGGTGGTGTATCAGAACTGGGTGGGGAAGGACAGATCTGTCAAAACATGAGAAGAAAAACTGATGTGCTAAGAAGAGATGACACTGGGTTGAAAATAAAGCCCCATAAAAAGCTACACAGTTAATAACACCCAATCAAAACAGTGCCGCTAATGGACTAATTATTAACACAGAGATACAACAGTGAATGGGGTGGGTCTCGGGGATGGGGTGGGTATAGGGAGACTGGAAGTGAGGGAGGGTATACTGAAGGTAAATAAAAGTTAACTTTACATTAAAGCTTATACCAGGCTTAATTAAAGAAAATGTCTTTGCTTATTCTTCAGTAAAATGTCTTCTTTTCTCCCGCCCCCCTATTTAGCTACAAGTGTGTGCTATTAGAAAGCCATCAATAAAAAAATAAAGATAGATAAATTAGGGAATAATTACAATATAAAATAATTACCGACTTTATGAAAAGAATTCTCCTTGAGCTTTTCTTAAGTGCCATTTAAAATACGATTCAAGTTATCCAGGATCTTTTTATAAAATGTACAGTACAAGCTTTTAAGAATTCTATTTCATAAGATAAGGCCAGCCCATGTAATAGAGAAATAAAGCTTTCGGTCGATTTAGTTCAGCATAAAAAAAAAAAAAAAAGAAAACAAGAAACATACACTGCTAGTAGATAAAGGAGACAGAAAAGTGCAACCCACCTTCAGCTGTCATAAGGGGTCATTTTACACTCGGTGCCAGGAAGCTCCTGCTTCACCAAGAAGGATTCATTAAGTAGAGCGAAAGTCAATAAAAATGAGTTTTATTAAAAAGAACTGATGTAATTAAAGGTATTAGTGAAAACTAGCCCAGTTATGAAGGGGAAATGACTCAGCAGCATGTCTAAGAAATGAAACAATATACCATAGAATCTTCTCCCAATTTAACTTATTGCAGAAAAAAAAATATGCTACTCTACATAATTTGTAACAGCCAAGGCGAATGCCAGCATGATGGAGGAAGAAATACTCACAATAAAACTGTCGTTCTTCAAACAATAGTGAATTACAGTATTGACGATGTTCACAGCCCAAGCAATCTGGTCATGAGCATAGTAAGCAAGCCCCTGCGTGACTCAGACGGACACGGCTTAAGGGGAGAGGTGATTTTCATTAATACTGTTCTGTATGTTAAAATCGAAATGAGAATATTTGGTCTCTGGAATATTTAAAGCTGCATCCTGGGGAAAACAGATTTAAGACTCTCTCAGAATGCTAGATCAAATGATTATTTCTGAGGGGAAAAAATGGGGGGGGGGAAGCTAGTCAAATGATAGAACATCCACACATCAAAGGGCAGCAGAGTGGCTGTGCAATATGGTTTTTAAGAAGAATCATCCTATCCAAGTTTTTGTGGTCTTAGTCACATGATTTGAATATGGAACAAAAATCCACATGCCTCGAGACCAAGTCTTGTGCATGCGGAGCATTTCTGCAGAGCTCAGACGTATGGATATGCAATGCGAGTCAGAGGCATTGTGTGAGTAACCAGCACCTTCTCCCCCGGAGGGAGCCCCCTGCTTAGTGTTGTGATCGGAACACTGCCCTGGAAGACAGAGAAACCGCCCGAGGCCTGGATTTGCCAGTGATGCCATGTGACAAGCCACTGCCTAGTCTAACACCTTCTACTATAACACCACCAAAAGGATTAAGTGCTTACTGGCTAAAAAATAAAATTAAAAGGTGGATCAGAAGATGCTCCAAGCGGCAGAAAGCTTAGTGCAGGGCTCTCCGAGCTGCCTCACCCTCCCGCCAAGGGGGAGAATAAAGAGGAGTAATTGGGAGAAGGGGATGGAAGAAGTTTGGAAATTTCCAGTTACAAAAATAATAAACAGCTCATAATAAGATCAGTTACAAATGGATGGCACTTTCCAAATTAGGCTGGAACATTTTTTTTTCCTAAAGATTTTATTTATTTATTTGAGAGAGAGAGAATGAGAGATAGAGAGCACAAGAGGGAAGAAGGTCAGAGGGAGAAGCAGACTCCCTGCTGAGCAGGGAGCCCGATGTGGGACTCGATCCCGGGACTCCAGGATCATGACCTGAGCCTAAGGCAGTCGCCTAACCAACTGAGCCACCCAGGCGCCCCATAGGCTGGAACATTTTCATCAAGTCTGTGATCCACACCACCTTTCTTGCCGACCCCAGAGAGTTGCTAAGACAAGCAAACGAGACATTGCCTGCAAGGATGATTTATAGAACTATAATCCCTTTAATAATTTATTGTGGCATGTGGTCTAAATGGTTAAAAAAAACAAAACAAAACGCCTCAAGAAGGCTGAAGAAGAATATCTGAAGTGGTTAGGCCTTTATCATGTCCCTGGGTCTGCAAGCATTTTCTTCTCAAAATGTCTGCCTCTGCACATCAGAACTGCATAGCTGGGGGCAGTAAAAGGGAGACTGTCTAATAGAAGTATAAATAAAAGTTGGGTGGCCAAGGTCGGGAGTGATTTTGTGATCTAATTGCTGTCAACTTTTCATGATGTGCAAGGAGAAAACAGAAAAGGTTTGGTGAATCTGAGACTTTAAGCTTACCTTATTTAAAGCTCTTTCTACCCACAAACTGCTGCTCTATTAAAAAGTGAAAGCAAAACCAAAACCCACCACTTTCTACCCCTGAGTGTGACTTAGGATCAGTGTTTCCCAATTTTGCTCAATTTGTCACTCAGGCAGAGGTGTGTTCTGTTCAGCTCCCATTTTAATGGGTGCGTCTCGGGGAGAGAAGAGAAAAAAGCAGGCTGGTTTGAACTAAAATTAATCATGCCTTTTGATACTTATAAAGCTAATTTCTATCTTACCTTCCAACAGTGGGTAGTCTATATGCCAAAGTATCATGAAAGGCTACATTTAAAAATGGATCAGTCTTGGGGCACCTGGGTGGCTGAGTCGGTTAAGTGACCGATCCTTGGTTTAGGCTCAGGTTATGATCTCAGGGTCTGGAGATCAAGCCCCTAGACGGGCTCCGTGCTCAGCAGGGAGTCTGCTTGGGATTCTTTCCTCTCCCTCCCCCTTTCCCTGCTTACGTGCTCTTGCTCTCTATCTCAAAAAAATAAAGTCTTAAAAAAAGAAAAAGAAAAAGGATCGGGCTACTGGTTACATGGATGTGCTCAATTTTTGAAAATACATCAAAGTTTACATTTATGTACTTTTTTCTGTTGTAAATTTGACTTCAGTAAGAAGTTTTTTTTTAACAAGTGGAGCACCCTCTTAGTTGACAGGATCCTGTTAGATTTGCTCTGACTGGCACTCTGATACCACCTGTTTTCAAACCTCCTACTTCCCACGGGTCAGGAAGCAACTGACCAACAGAAATTTGACTGGCTTCTGAGGCTTAAAGCTGAGACACAGAATATATAAATAAACATTTTTACTCTTCCTGTAAATCATGGATTCAGTAAGTGGGTTTGCAAATTTAATGGATCACGGGTTTACAGATCCATGGATACTCTGAAGTCAATGGATGATAGTTTGGTTATTTGGATTTTGTTCCATTTCTGAAATGTCTTAAAAACCTTGGAGATTCTACATCCCTTATATGAAAGAAATCTAGAAAAGTGAGTCAAAACCACCTATTCAATTTATTTAAATTGACAAAGGGTTTTCCCACTGATATATGATGGGAGCTCATTTAACGCTAATTTAGAATTTTAGAAGATCCTTTTGGAAATGATCATGCTACGATTTTTACCCCCCTCATTTTATAGATGAAGAGCCTGAGATGCAAAGAGGTTAAATGATATGCTTATGACTATACAGATATTCACAAACAGAATATGGACTAGAATTCAGGTTTCCTAACTACTAAACCAGTTCACTTTTGTTCTAGCATTTTGGCTTCCACTTATTGTTGATTCACAAAATTTCGAACAACTAAAAAGAGATGATATGAAATGAAGTTACAATGTGACATTAAAATTTTAATTTACTCTGATATTCACTCATTCTAAACAACAGGGCCAAGAAACCGTATATTCCTAAGTGGCTACTGACTTCTAGAAACTGGCTAATATCAGTATAGGAACTCATATGTTAATAGTATCTTTTAAAAAAAATACTAATACTCATATTGGAAATTGTGTTTACTGTTACCAATGGGAGCTGTGTGGGCTCTTTTATCTTCTTATTCAGTAACCGTCAGAAGAGCACCAAATGACCTCAGACCAGCCAGAATGAATTGATCAGACCCTTCTACGTACATCTGAGATAGATTCGATGTTATTATAAAACTTCTCAGCTTGAGAAACATTTGGACTACTTTTATCTTACAATGTCTTTTCAAGGACTATTTACCTGCTATGGGTCATTACTATTTGTAAATAGTAATAATTACCTAAAGTCGAAACTATTTACTGTGTTCATTCTGTTTTCCCAGGCCATATATGGCTCAGATTCACTGACTGTAAAGCAAAGTAGATCCATTACTCTTCAACCAATTTACCTTCTGGCTTTATATTACAGGTAATGTACTGTGACTTGGTATTGTGACCCTTATTCAGATTAAAATTGTAAGTTTCCTTGATCATGGTGGCATAACATTTACAGTCTGATTCAGTATACTTCTAATAATAGAAATTGCTAGATTAAACTAGGCTTCAAAAGCAACCATCAAAGAAAACTAATTCACAGCATAAAATACTGAGGCAGCTGTTAGCATCTTATCGTATTCTCATCCTGAGACTCTCAGGTGACTGGACGTGGACTGCACTTTCCTCTCAAGCCTGAAGAAATGGTTACATCCCTCATGGCACTTGTACCCGCAGATGACCCATGGGCCATCAGCACAGACGACATATGGAGACAAATGCTCACAAGTAGATTCTAAGTACTGTAGAAATTCTAGCATAGAGATAATATTAAATACATACCATTCCAGTCCCCAACAACAATGGGGGGGGCATGATGTGAAATAAATTCATTCAACAACTACTTAGCACCGATTCTGGCAATCAGAGTTTAAAAGAGATAATCCATGTGAAGAGTTTAGCACAGTGACTGGTATTTGACAATCCTAAAGGAAGTGACATTGAAGCTGACATGGGAAGGACTGGAAGAATTAGGAGGCAGGTGGTGGAGGAGGGTGAGAGTAGTCAAAGGCAGAAGAGGGCAGCATCACTGTGGGACTATCGGGGTTCAGGAAAGCTGGGACATCAAAGCTAGGCTAGGGTTGGGGCTACGGAGATGAGCAGACGCCAGAATGCAAAGAGCCCCATCTTTCTTGCTACAGAGGTCAGTTTTTATCCTTTGTGCAATGAGAATCCGAAACAGCAGTCCTTTTCACACCATAGGATTTCATCTATTAGAGGAGCTCAGAAATCATTTTCATGGGTTTCAACCAGCATTGCTTTATCAACAAAAGAGATCAAAATAGAATAGGAGAGGACAGAACAGAAGACATGAGATGTGTGTGTGTGTGCCTGTGTGTGCATTTAGTCATGACGATAAATTTCTCTAATTGTGAGCCATAAACCAAAAGGTTTGAGGTTCACTTCTCTGAAGCATTTATGGGGGGAGGATGCAAAGAGCCTTGCACTTCGGAAAATGAACTTGGCTGTGGTGTAGACAGACAGGACTGGCAGGGACAGGCCCGAGTGCAGGAAGAACAGCTGCAAGAGTCAGGCTACAGATGATAGCGTTCAATGGAGGGTGAGGCTGGCGAGGATGGACAGAAGTTTGGGGGATGGGTACCGCGGGACTGAGGAGCCCAAACTTTAGGTGAGGAGCGTGCCAGAAATGCAACCTGGGTTGTCGAAGCTTCTACCTTGAGCAACTGGTTGGGTTTGGTTGCCCTTCTCTGAGGCGAGGAACACCAGAGCAAAAGCAGTTTGGAAGGCGGAAGAAAATTATCAGGTTGGACATGTTGAGATACAAGGTTGAAAATATGGAGAATGAGTGTAAGTTGGATAAATTTCTCCATAGAAAATTTTTATTTACAAACCAATCATTATCAACTGTCTATTGTCTGATGCTAAAAATTAGCACTAAAATTTGGCTGATGCTAAAAATTAGCACTAAAATTTGGCACTAATGTCAGAAATACATATAAATGGTGGTATCTCATTTTCTTGTTTTTGTGGTAAGGAAATAGAGTAAGTACATAGGGATTTGCAAGTGCCCAGACGTTGGGGACAAGATGAAAAAAAAAAAAAAGACACCTTAAGCAAATGCAAGTAAGAATCATTATTAACAGAAAAAGGTTAAAGATGATGTATAGGAACATCTAGCATAATAGCTGACACATAGTAGATGCTCTATAAATGTTAGTTTTTCTTTCCACTTTCTTATACGTTGTCAATGGGTCTGAAGATATAGCAATATAAACTATTTACCTGAGTATATCTCAGGTCAGTTGATAGCTAGATTTACCAGAAGATGCTATGACTCATGAGCAAAACTGATCATGTTCTTTATTTTACAAGGGCTATCAAGAGGTCAATGGGCAAATTCACGGTGTATTTCTAATAAGTAGGCTGAAACTCATCACACACATTCTGTCCCTCTCACCTCTGTCTTATTTTTACGTCTTTTCTTCAATTCTTTCACTTAAAAAATATCACTGAGAATTTTTTAAAGTCACTTTAAATCTTTTCTTCTAATAATTCAAAGCCTATAGACAAGTAGATAGATGGATAAATAGAAAAGACAGACAGACGGTTGAAATTGATGGATGGCTGCATATTTGATTACTAATCAAAGACCTACGAGTTTGGGTAGCTGAATCAGTTCCATGAACCATGTTTCCTTCTTTTTTTTTTTTTTTAAAGATTTTATTTATTTATTTGACAGAGAGAATGAGATAGAGAGAGAGATCATGAGGGTCAGAGGGAGAAGAAGACTCCCTGCTGAGCAGGGAGCCTGATGTGGGACTCGATCCCGGGACTCCAGGATCATGACCTGAGCCGAAGGCAGTCGCTTAACCAACTGAAAAAAGGTGTTTAGGGGTGCCCGGGTGGCTCAGTCATTAAGCGTATGCCTTATGTCATGATCCCAGGGTCCTGGGATCGAGCCCCGCATTGGGCTCCCTACTCAGCCGGAAGCCTGCTTCTCCCTCTCCCACTCCCCCTGCTTGTGTTCCTTCTCTCGCTATCTCTCTCTCTCTGTCAAATAAATAAATAAAATCTTTAAAAAGAAGGTGTTTATTATGAAAAAAATTCAAACATATACAAAGGTAGAGAGAAGCCTTAGGAACCCGTGCCTCCAGCATCAACAACTGTCAGTCGGTTCATGGCCAATCTTGTTTCACCTCAACTTCACCTACTTCCCCAACTCCTGGATTAATTTAAAGCAAATCTCAATCACTGTATCATTTCAATGGTAAATGTTTAAGTATGAATCTCCAAAAGGTAAGGACACTTTTTAAAAACGTAACCCTAACACCATTATCATACCTAAAAAAAGTTAACAGTAATTCCTTAATACCATCAAATATCAGCCAGTGTTCAAGTTTCCCCTAATTGTTTCTTAATTTTTTAAATAGTTTGAATTTTAGACGCTGATTATTTCTGGATCAATTTATTAAACAGCTCCTCAGTTAGTTAAATTTAGGATCAGGGTAAGAACCTTACCAAGGAACCTTCACTTCACTGTCTGAGGCTGGGATTCTTCCACCACTTCCTCCAACTTCTTTCTCTTTTCCTGCGTCCCTCCCATTCGGCCTCACCTCCTTCAGCTACAACTCCAATTCACGCGTCAATGCAGGCACGCTCACACACACTCACACACACACACACACACACACACACACACACACACACACACACGACGGGCAGAAAGCTTTAAAGCTTGGGGTTGTGTGAAAATGAATGTTTGATATGAAAATGAAAATTGTAACACAGCAGAGAAACAGGCTAAACAAGCTCTTAAGAAAACGCGTCTTAAGAATTACAAATTTGAGGGCGCCTGGGTGGCTCAGTCCTTAAGTGTCTGCCTCCGGCTCGGGTCATGATCCCAGGGTCCTGGGATGGAGCCCCGCATCGGCTCCCTGCTCAGCAGGAAGCCTGCTTCTCCCTCCGCCTCTCCCCCTGCTTGTGTTCCCTCTCTCACTGTCTCTCTCTCTGTCAAATAAATAAAAAACAAAATCTTAAAAAAAAGAATGACAAATTTGTAATGAATGGCAGCTATCAAAACTTGAAGCAGAATGTCCTTAAAGGCTGTAGACACGCATACATAAATATATACATGTGTACATACATATATAGGCATGTGGGTGTAGGCCTAAAAGGTATACACTTCCGCAGTGCTTATTTGAAGTAAAATGTCCCACTCCAAAACTTCTGAAAAATTGTATTTCTACTCCATCTCTCTCAAAATACGTTTGGGAAGGCAGACGTATGCCAGCACATGGCTTCAGGAAAAAAGGGGAAAAAAGCAGCAGCCACACTGAGTGGATGTGTCTTTCCTTCTCCTGCTCTAGTCAGCCTCTTCCTGGGGTCCCTGATCCACGCTCTTCTCCATTTCACCCAACACACAGATGCTGACAGTCAGTCTGCTCAAGCACAGCCCCAGCTTGTCGTGTCTTTACTTCAAAATCGACCATTGTTAACCAGCGTCGACAGAATCAAGTTCAGATTTCTAGAAGTGGCAGTCAAGGAGCATTACAATCCTCCCGCAGCCTGCTCTTCCAGCCTTGTGCCCACTGCTCTTTCCCACCCCCATGCCCCCCCACTCCTCCCCCCCCACCCCGCCAGAGCTCTGACTGTGCTGGAACACTTCTACTCCCCGAGCATGCCTTCTTCACGTGTCTGCCCGAAATGCAGTATTTCTTATTTGGCCAACAGATAATAAATGTGATCTTGCGATGGAGAGATAAAGATAAGGAATAAGGCATGATCTCTGCTCTCATGGAGCTCACCACCTAATGGGAAGCACGAATAAGTAAACAAATTTCAGTAGACGTATGAGAGGTTAGAGACATATTAATATGTACTGGATTTGATGGTGACATGAAGGAGGGAGCACTAACTCTTTGTTCTGGATAAGAGACTTGCAGAAATAGAGCATGCACAAAATACATGGAGGAAGGAGGGCCCAATCTATGATTTAAGAACCCCCAAAATAAACATGTAGAATTAATATGTAGCTATAGGATGGCTATATTTAAGAGCTCAATCTAAAAGCATTCAGCTTATTACAAGTAATGTTTATGACAGATTGGTTTTTTGGTTTATTTACTTTTTTAGTAATCTCTGCAACCCAACGTGGGGCTCGAACTCACAACCCTGAGATCAAGATTCGCTTGCTCTTCTGACCGAGCCGACCAGGCACTCCCTGTTTGTGTCAGATTGTAATCACAAACTCAAATAGAACTGGTTTCCTTTATGAAGTCTTTGCTTTCAAACAAACACAGAATCTGTGGGAACCAACGTGGAAGTGCAGGGCAGCAAAGGGAGGCCAAGCATTCTGACTGACACGCCGAGAGACTGGAGCAATTACTTCCTACAAATTACAAAGCGTACTGAAATACCAGGGAAAGGAAGAAGTTCAATGCGACCCTGAAAACGAAGCTATCGTCTTATGTTTAAGAGTATGACATACTTGCTGCTACATTTACTCTGTTATTTAAATAATTAAAATATTTTTTAAAAATTCTTTTTATGAAAGTATAATATGATGAGTGCATATGTACAATTTTATTTAAAAAACAAAACAACAAACATCTATGTACCCACCTCCCAGGTTAAGAAACAAAATATGACTAGTATCTTTTTTTTTTTTTTAAGATTTTGTTTATTTATTTGACAGAGAGAGACACAGCGAGAGAGGGAACACAAGCAGGGGGAGTGGGAGAGGGAGAAGCAGGCTTCCCGCGGAGCCGGGAGCCCGATGCGGGGCTCGATCTCAGGACCCTGGGCTCATGACCTGAGCCGAAGGCAGACACTTAACGACTGAGCCACCCAGGCGCCCCGAACGTGACTAGTATCTTGAAAGCTCCTAGAATCCTCTTCCCCAACTGCCTCTCTCTCCCTTGCTATGAGTGGTGACCATTCTCTTGTTTTTCGTGATAATCACTCTTTCGTCTTTCTTCATAGCTTTACCACCTACATCCTACCACCCAAACACTACTTGGGTTTCATTTTGGAAAAGTGCACAGCAAGCACCCACCCAGCAATCTAAGGAAAGAGCAATATTGCTGGTACTATGCGGAAGGCCAGGAGAAGAGGGACACAACAAGGGCCTCGTCTGGCTTCAGGTTCTTTGAGGATTTACGAGAGCTTCTACTGGAGAAGTCATGGGGCAGCTGAGAGAGTCCTGAGAAACAGAGGTCTTGCCGCCTCTGGGCTGTTGTCACAGCTGTAATGCCAACCAAGAACCAGACGTCTGGCAGGACTGTGGTCAGGTGTGGGCTGCTCTCTGTCTTCTGTTTTTTTTTATTGTGGCAAACTATATATAAAACTTACCATTTTAACAGATACAGCCCTGCGGCATTAAATACTGTTGTGCAACCATCATTTCCATCCATCTCCAGAACTTTCATCCTCCCCAGTGAAACTCTGTCATCGCCCCCCCCAACCCCCCCGCCACCCGCGGTGAGTACCACAAGACTTTCTTTGTGGAGACAGGTCCCTCACATAAGTGGAATCACACCATATTTGTCTTTGCATACTGGCTTATGTCACTCAGCATCAGGTCCTCGGGGTTCATCCATGCTGTAGCGCGTAACAGAATTCCTTTCCGTTTCAAAGCTGAATCCTACCCCTTTATATGTATCTACCACATTTTGTTCATCCATTCATCTGTTGATGGACACTTAGGGTACTTCCACATTCTGGTTATTGGAAATACCGCCACTATGAATACGGGTATACCGAGAACTCTTTGAGATCCTGCTTTCAGTTCTTTTGGGTATCCACCCAGAAGTGCAATTGCTGGACCACATGGTCATTCTGTTTGGTTTCTCGAGGAACTGCTCTGTTTTCTGTAGCCGCTGCGCCATTCATTCCACACTCCCCCCAGCACTGCACAGAGCTCTGATTTCTGCACATCCTTGCCAACACTTAGTATGCTCTGTGTTTTTGAGAACAGCCATCTCAGTGAGTGTGAAGTGGTATCTCATTGTAGTTTTTATTTGCATTTCCCTAACGATTCGCGATGTTGAATATCTTTTCATGTGCTTATTGGCCATTTGTCTACCTTCTTTGAAGAAATGTCCACTCAAGTCCTTGGCCCATTACTGAATTAGGCTGTGTGTTTTTGTTGCCATTGTACCTTCTGTTTTTAAGCTCTCTGCGTCCTACCTCCAGCTCACGGGAGTACATATTGGTGGAGGTGAAATGAGCATCCTCAGATGACCAGCAAGGAGGACACGGAGAGGAAAGTAGGAACTCCCTTAGTATATGATCAAAGGGGAAAAAATACTGAAAAGAATCTGGACTAGGCTCACCTGGCATAACGTCTTCAGGTTAAAAAGACGGTCCCAGTAGAGGTCCTGGTGCTCACAGCAGCCAATGTGTCTACTCTGCTCCGTATTGTATACAACGTATCCTGGCCTCACCCTTCATCTTCCTCATGCCGCTTACCTCTGCACTCTCTGGGCCCCAGGTCTCCTCTTTCCTATCTGGTTCTTCCTCTCATTTTGAGGGCGCATGTTTTCAAGCTTTTTGACAAAGGGGGCATAGGAGGCAAATATTTTGAAACTTTGCATGTCTGAAAACACTCTTATTTTATTCATTCATTACTGATGATTAGTTTGGGTTGATATAGAATTCTAGTTAGTGACTATTTTCCTGCAACTTTTTTTTTTTTTTAAAGATTTTATTTATTTATTTATTTGAGAGACAGAATGAGAGAGAAAGCACATGAGATGGGGGGAGGGTCAGAGGGAGAAGCAGACTCCCTGCTGAGCAGGGAGCCCGATGCGGGACTCGATCCAGGGACTCCAGGATCATGACCTGAGCCGAAGGCAGTCGCTTAACCAACTGAGCCACCCAGGCGCCCTTTTCCTGCAACTTTTGAAGGCATTGTTCCACTATCATTCCGGCATTGCTTTCAGGAAACCCAAAGCCATTATAGTTCCTGATCCTTTACATGGGATCTCTAGCGGCTTGTGCTACCTTCTCTTTGTCCTCAGTGTTGTGAACTCTCACAGCATACTTTGGTGGGGAGCTATTTTCATCCATTTCGTGGTTTTTTTTCAATATGAAAAATTAAGTCCTTTGTTCTCTGTACTCGATTTCTGGAACTCACAAATTTGGATGTTGACCTCTTTTCTGTTTTCCAATTGCTACTTTCCATCTCTTTGTCCTTTTGTTCTGCTTTTTGACAATGTTCCTCAACTTTATTTTCTAATCCTTCTATTAGCAAATGAAAGCACATTTCTGGGAAATAGCATCATCCTATTTGTATGTGCCACTACAGTAAGGAAAAGGGCACACCTTCTGAGCAAAAGGGAAAACGGCCAAGTATAAAGGGAAAATGGAGCCAAACGCTACAAAGAGCAGTTGTAGCTGTAAGATCAGGTAAATTATATGTGCATTATATGTGCAGTGTGTGGCAACAGCTATTGTGTTCTTTGGGGTTTACTGAACAGCCAGCTTTACTCGATTGTTTTCTGCTCGAGGGAGTTGTTATGAAGTTTCTTCCCTGGTGACCCTGTGTTCCAACTTAAGAATAGAATTTCTCAGTAGTAACATCTTGGAATGCCTTTGTGTCTCAAAGAATTTGTCCATTTCATGTAAATTGTTCAATTTATTGGTATAAGCTATTCATAATATTCACTTACTTTCCTCTTAATGTGTGTAGAATCTGCAGTGATGTTACCTCTCACCTCTGATACTGGAATTCTGTATCTTTTTGTCCTGACCTCTAGTCTGGGTAGAGGTTTATCAATTTTATTAATCTTAAAAAACCAGGTTTTGGTCCTGCTGATTTTCTTTGTTCTTTGTGTTTATTATTTCACTGATTTGTGCTCTGATCTTCATTATTTCCTTTCTTCTACTTACTTTGGGTTTATTTCCTCTTCTTTTCTTAGTTTTTTTGAGGTAGAACCTGACACCATTGATCTGAGGCCCTTCTTCTTTTCTACTATTATCATTTAGTGCTATAAAATTCCCTATTAATGTTGCTTTAGCTATGCTTACAAATTTTAACAAGTTGTATTTCCATTTTCCAATTGAAAAGATGATCTAATTTTTCCTGTGATCCCTTCTTTGGCCTGAGTGTTTAGCTTCCAAATATTGGAAATTTTCCATATATTATCATTATTGATTTGTAATTTAATCCCAATGTAGTCGAAAACATTGTTTGTATGACTTGAATCCCTTTAAATTTATTGAAGCTTGTGTTATGGCTCAGAATATGATCTGTACAGGAGAATGTTCCATGTGTACTTGAAAAGAATATGGACAAGGTTCACTGGAGTGTTCAATACATGTCAATTGGGTCAAGTTGGTTCACTGTTCAAGTTTCCTATATCCTCACTGATTTTCTCTCTACTTGTTCTCTCAATTATTGAGTGAGGAGTGTTGAAATCTCTGACCAAAAGTGTAGATTTGTCTATTTCTCCTTGCAGTCCTATCAGTTTTTGCTTCATATATTTCGAAGCTTTGTTAACACATGCATAAACATTTAGGATTGTGTCCTCTTGATGAATCACTCTCTTTATTATTTTGAAATGATCTTTTTATCCTTGCTAATATTCTTTGCTCTAAAATCTAATCTGTCTCATATTAATATAGCCACTTTCGCTTTCGATTTTCTTTGACTATCTTTGAGTGCAAAGAACAAATAGCCATGCATATAGAACAGTCATCTCTATAAATCATAACAGTAATACACTAACAAGTTCTGAGTGGTGAAAAAGATTTTAAAAGATGACCCCCAGAGCAGGGCAGTACGATTCCTTAGACTGACAGCATCAGTATCAGTTGGGACCTTGACAGGAATCCAAATTCTCAAGCTCCACTCCAGACCCCCTGAATCAGACTTTCTGGGATGGGTCCCAGAAATCTGTTCTAACAAGTACACCTGGGAATTCTGAGGCATATCAAAATTTGAAAGTCACTTCTAGCTTCTGATTCTAGGAATAAATATTTGGATCAAAGTAAGCCAAAAAATACTTTTTGGGGGGCAAACCAAATGAAAGCTCTTTCTAGCTAGAAGGGTATTTCTGCAACTCTACATTTCTATGATGTTGCCCCAACCAAAGGCCCATTTTTGTATACGTTAGTGATACAATAATACTCCTGATTAAAGTGTAATAACAGATTAAGTAAGCATACAAAAAACTAAAATTCATTTTAAATAGAATCATATTTCAGGAAGAGGGGGAAGCCTTCACTGCTTTGAGTTTTTAGCTGTGGTTTTTTTTTTTAAAGTAGGAAATACTGCTTGTGGAAAGATTATAATGAATTTTCATTGCACATGACTACTGAGTCTTGGGGATGAATCAAAGTTGGTATGTACGGCTAAAAAATTCTCTCCTCTTAAAACAACTTTGTTTTCCTTTAAGTCTGGTACAGTAAGTGGGTCACTTATTTTCTCAGTGAAGTTTCCCCACTGTGCAGTTAGTCTGTGTGTATAATAATCTTTTGAGTGCTATCCCACACAGGTGGATTTTTCTTCCTTTTATTTAAATAGATTTTTATTCCTGGGGAGGCTTCCCACCCCCCCACTGCAGCTAGTCTGTACCATTTTAAAAGCTCCTCTCAGGTGTGGGGCTGCACTCAGTTCTTCATACATATTATCTCATCTAATCCCCCACTGTCACCCTGCCAGCAGGTATGACATTTTTCATCAGAGACAGGTAGAGCAAGTGGCCTGTGGTCCAACTGCTGGGGGTCCATGTATGAGCTGAGCTGGCAGTTTATTCCTAGACTTCAAATCCTGGAGAATTCCCACTGGGGCCACCATAGCTACTAGTTATAACTACGAAACATGAAGAATACAGAAAGGAAAAAGGCTCGTTAACCAAAGGAAAAAAAAAAAGCTCTTTCCTTTTAGTTCAAAACTTAATAGACATTTGAACAGTAAACAAATTGGTTTATTTCAGCATACATGACATATTTCTTGGTATGAAGGGAATCCAAAGGAAGGAGAAGAAAGTCCTTACCTTGGTACTTTGTAAATTGACTATATGCAAACACACACCCTCACACAAATACCCTAAGCCAAAAAAGTTCTTCTAATAAAGAGTAGCAGAAGTCATTTCAGTATATTGCCTTTCATTTAACACAGACTGGATGACATATTTGTATGAAATATGCTTTTTATTTTTAACAGAAGTCTTTTATTTGAGCTACAAGCTACATATAGTACTTAAAAAAATTTTTTTCTCACAGTCAGAGCAAGAATCACTCATTGTGGTATAGAAATTTTGTCATACAGCAATAATTGGGTATTATAATATTTTATGTATAAGTTATTAATTGATTGGAACCACTCACTAAATAAAACTTAAGAACTTCATTTTCAGAATCACAGGAAGAAATTAGGTTCAGATTAAAGTATGGATGTTATTTACCCAATTGGGATGGCTTAACTGGTGGTTTTCTCTACAAAGAATGGTAAACAGAGCTCCCATACCTCTTCTAATTTCCTTGTATCAGAACCAAAAATAATATTTAATATTTGCTTTGTACCTTACACAAGAAATTGAAAAACAAAACAACAACCCATGCACAGAGTAGTCAGTGGTCAACAAAAGAAACTGAAAGCCTAAAACAAGAGACACTTTGGAGGATAGAGTGGTTGGTCTTTCCTCTTTGTTCTGTATTTCGAATAGCACAAAAATGGAGGTATAGAAAACGTTTTCAACATGCTGATAAAAGAGTAAAAAGAATCACTTGGCTTGAAGGAATTTTAACAACGTGACATTAAGGAGAGCAGAGGCCGTAAAATAAAACCAAAAAGTATGTCCACAAGAACTTGAAGAAATCAGGAAAAAAACCAAAAACCAAAACAGGAAAACGCTCACAAATTGTCTGGACAATCATGAGCAATCATTGACTTGGTTTGTTGTAATTTCAAATGAACTCCTCTTAAAATATGTGATTTATATGTGACCATTTACTCAGCTCTTATCTATGATTTCAAAGGTGATCAGTTCAAAGCTTAATGAATTTTCTTGATATTGAATTGTTAAACCTTTGAAATCTTATATTTCAGCAACGTACTATTAACTTAACATTTAAGCAAAGCTGTATAATCTAGAGAAAATTCAATCTCTTCTGATGATTAAATTTCAGTAATTGAACATAAAAACATTTGGACAAAAAGGGCTGTATAAATGAACTGTCAGCATATATTACAACATTACAATGTTGCTTAGGTAAGAAAATGCTCCTTGAAGAAGTTGGCACAATGATCAGCCAATTGGAAAAACAGAGGAAGCAAGCTATCACTGAAATAACGAGGAGGAATTCCATTAAGGCTCCAGGCCAGGTATGTGAAGGAGGTGTGATTGATATGCAGGACTTTGAGATTAACTGTGTGGGACACGCTGAGGCCATGCCTACATGCATTGAACATAATGCTGTATTTGGTATCAGAGTTTGACTGAAGTGGTGTTTACAGAGTCATTGCTCTTGCTGGCTCTTTTCTTTTAAATGCTGAGGATTTTGTTTCAGCTGTGGCGACAGCAAGGGAGCATTTTCACGAGGAAAAGAAAAATAGAGTCATGGCCAGAGTTAGTCTCATATTAAGATGTGATTAGTGTTCACTTTTAGGGTCAACAACAATTTAAAATGCTACATTTCATACAAAGACAGGGATGACAATGGCCATGAGCTCATCAAGTCCCTATGTTCCTATCAGTAGGTCCCTTTGGGTATTGCTAATAAACGGTAAGATTTTAGAAGCCAGCATAATGACATGATATAAAAATAATTTTAAAAATTTCATATTTATGAGCATGGGAATATGGAAGAAGTCATTGTTTTGAAGCTGCTTCTAGAATTGCTACAGAGCATTGGAATCTAGCTGAAGTTAACAGAACATCCTTGAAATATTCAAAGACAAGAGTTAGCTCTGAGTAATCTATTTCTATAGAGTGCAAGTGACTATGTGATGGAAAGGAGGTTAGTTGGATGGATGTGAATATTCTGTCTTTAAAACCTTCTTTCTGGATTAGAAGTGAGGCACTGGAAACCTAGCACAGTAGAACCTTATTAATAGATGGCTTTTTATTACATGAATTCCTGATGCAGTGAGGGCTAAATGATGTTTTACCAAAACCACCTAGTGCCTGCGATGATAGTGTGTGTAATATCTTAGTCTGTAAAGCGGATGATACTCCTGTTTACCAACACCCAAGTTATAGAACATTAGAAGAAATGACCAACCTTGGATTCCTAGTTCTGCTCCCTGCTCCCTGTGTCACCCTGGTGAGTCACTCTATTCTCTGTGGCAATTAAACATTCAAAAACTAGGCATGCTGGAGGTTAGTTTTAATTACCTGCAAAGTTTTTTCAAATAAAATAAGGATTGATAACTGGCCCTGACAGAGGCAAAGGAAATAACCTAAAGGTATTTGCTTTTTCCGTACCTTATTTATTATTTAGTAATGTTACATCATAATTACACTTCATCCTTCTTCAAAGATCAAATTCAGATAGACACATTCTAATCTCATGGGCAAAAGGAAGAAGCAGGGCGGGCGGCACTGTCACAACAGGCCCTATTATCTGAATTCACGATGCAACCCTCCACACCAGCAACTGGGATTACAGGCGATTTTTTAAATGTTGTTTTGTTCTGCTTATCCTTTTATTTATTTTTTTTTTTAAAGATTTTATTTATTTGACAGAGAGAGAGATAGCGAGAGCAGGAACACAAGCAGGGGGAGTGGGAGAGGGAGAAGCAGGCTTCCCACGGAGCAGGGAGCCCGATGTGGGACTCGATCCCAGGACCCTGGGATCAT
Source organism: Zalophus californianus (assembly GCF_009762305.2). NCBI lineage: Eukaryota > Metazoa > Chordata > Mammalia > Carnivora > Otariidae > Zalophus > Zalophus californianus. The sequence goes on from NC_045598.1 coordinate 132,253,614, forward strand.
GACCTGAGCCGAAGGCAGACGCTTAACGACTGAGCCACCCAGGCGCCCCACAATTCCATGTACTTAAAAGATGATGCTCCACCCTTGAAGAGTTTACAATCCAATTACCAAGGGCTCTGGGAGAGAAGTGCAAAGTACAGGGAGGTTCAGTGAAGGGAAAGATCTGAAAGAGCATTAAAGAGAATTAAAAACATGTGTTTCTGGATAAAGGTGACCTCTGCAATGAGATTCAAGAAGCGATAGAACCATGAAAGTAAAAGACAGGGAGAAGGCTGTCCAAAATGAGGAAGAGGCAAGAACAAAATAGTCAGGAAAGCCCAAGGAAAATTAGGTGGTGTGGCCAAAGCCAAAGTTGTGTATGGCATAGTGGGAGAAGAGGCAGTCGAGGAGATTGGGGAATAACATTTAGGATCTTGGATTCTTCTCTTAAGAAGTCCAGACAGAGGGAAAAAAATGGAGGCTATGCCTCTTTCTACAGACAACTAACCTGAAACTATGTCAATTAAGTACAGGATACATTGTCTTCTTTTATTGGCTGTAGGAGCCCCGTGAGCACAGGAATCCTGTGTTCTAGCTTCTGAATCTCCAGGGCCTGTCATTAGCAAATGCCCAAATTCTTTTTGAATATGTAAGTAAATGGACAAATAACTAAATTGACTACTTAAAGGTAAATGTGAAAAATTTAATGTTACTATTGGTATGTTTTTTCATACCAGTAAGTTCCTATGTGATTTATTTCAAATGAATAAGCACATGAAAAATTCAATAGGGTAGTGTTTTCTCTACATGATTTCCTTTCTAAGTTGCTCAGATCATGTAAATAGAAAAATATTAACAAATATTATATGCAATGAATTAATGTCACAAACTTGTACTAGAGACTGGTTTTACATATTATCAACGAGATCTTTGTATGAAAAGCAAAACAGGTATTTTGCCAAACATTACATTTAGTAACAGAAAATCTTTTACCTATCAGTTTTTCCTTAAAAATATCTGTTCTTCATATCTGCTTTTAAAAGGGTTGATTTACATTAGAAATGCAACAAAATCCCTTATAATGTTCACAGAAACCCATATCTAATGTTCCAGAAATTTCCCTCCTCATTGGCCATTGAACTCTTGGAACTGGTGGGGGTGATAAATTCAATAAGCTCTTCTCCTCTTACCTATGGCATTATTCAAGCAAGGAAATATTTTAATGAAGCTATGGTTTAAGAACACTCTTGTTCATCAGGCTGCCAAGGCTATCCGTTGGTCATTAAGGGAAATGATGCAAAGAACTTCCTTTTGAAAGGATTCTCCTTCTGGGAAGGAGCTCGGGACTCAGTGCCCATTATTAACTCTGGCGAGTGGTAGGAGTGGAGGAGCTGGTAAATGTGTCTTGACATATGGAAGAGAGGACATCTGATGTTTCCTCCCCTAACTAAAAACCTCTAGTCATACTGGACATTAATAAAGAGGTGAAGAGATGACTTGTGAATTTTCTGTAATAATAGAGGAAGCTCCCAAACATAGCAGTGATTATGGATGAAGAATTTACCTTTCTCCCCTTTCACATAAACACACAGGAGTGCCTTTCTATTTGATAAAGAGGGTGATAGGAGATCTTCTGATTTGTTTGCTTGTTTAGTGTCCAACTCTTGCCTTATCCCACTGTACTCTGCAACTCGAAAAAGAACACTTTTCCTGCAAACTGCCCGCATAAGGCGCTGGCACATCTTGAGAGTTTTAAGTATATCTGTACAAGGCAATATTGTGGTAGTTTATCAGTGTTGAACAGTGGTTTAAATAATCCCAGATCAGATTAGCTTGATTCAGATCAACAACTGATACTGCAAAAGAAAATAAAAATTTGGGATCCAAGAGAGGAGAGGTTAAACTTCATTTAAAAAACAGAATATAAGTTTTCATTAGATCAACCTATATATAACATAAAAATTCATGTTTTATAATGAATCATAACCTACATTAACCAATCATAATGAAATATTTGGGAGAATCAGTGATTCTGGAATATAAAATTTTCTTACCTAATTTGTTTCGTTAAAAAGTCAATTTATCATAAACAAAAACCATTTTGAATGGTTCACATATTTAATCCAGGCAAAACAATTTCAGTTTTGTGGTACACAGTCTGTACACAGTAAATGTTAGGAAATATTTGTGTGAATGAATGAAAATTTTACCGTAATTACTTTTTGCCCCTTGAAAGCACAACAGGGTAATGTAAGTGTACTCTTCCATAGAGTATAAACTTTTATTTGTTGTTGTTTTTGTTTTTTTTAAGGATTTTATTTATTTATTTGACAGAGAGAGACACAGCGAGAGAGGGAACACAAGCAGGGGGAGCGGGAGAGGGAGAAGCAGGCTTCCCGCGGAGCAGGGAGCCCGATGTGGGGCTCGATCCCAGGACCCCGGGATCATGACCTGAGCCGAAGGCAGACGCTTAACGACTGAGCCACCCAGGCGCCCCTAAACTTTTATTTGTGAATATAATTTCAAATTCCAAATAAAATTATGGCACTAAAATCAGAAAACTATATATATATATACTTTTGAATATATATAGTTTAATATATATATATATATATAATGTATTTTTACAGTGCTTTTGATATCATCAGTTGTGAATATTCAAAGGTAAAAAATGTTCACATTTCCTATTTAGAAGCCCAAATTTATCAGGAAATAGCTTTTGATTACAAAGAACACAGCATTTATGTCTCTGCTAACCCAAGGAAATAAAGCTGAGTAAAGGAAATAAAGCTATAGTAAATTGCTCCAAAGCAAAGGTAAAATGACCACCCATTTAAGCTGTAACTTTAAAAAATCACCTTGAGGTTAAATTGGGAAGAAATATGAGGAAAAGGGCAATTAAAGATCAGTCTTTTAAATCTGAGGTCTCCTCATTGACAATGAAAGATTCGGTTACTTAAACTGTTTTTCCCTATTTCATTTATGAGTTGCTTTTAACAGTATTTCATCCCTCAACAGAGGAAATAAGGAATGCTCTTTTAAAAAAAGGCTATACCAGGCTATCAAAATCTTTGCTAAGAAAAATAAACTAATCAAGATTGATCTCCTGGGTTTCTCAGAAGTTCACCAATTCCAAATGTTCACATAAGTTTCAAAAGGGAAGAAAACAAAAAACTTCTCTATAACAAAATGCTTAAAAACTTGTTTGGGGGGCACTGGGATTGATAATAGTCATATTTTGTAAAACGCATTTAACTATAATTAAAATAAGTATGCATCTATTTTCTTTTCTGGAATCGAAGCTTCTGTTCTCCATTACTAAGAAGTACGGGTCAATTTTGTCTACTAATTCTTAAGGAATTTTCTAGAATAGTTTTTTTCAAGAAAAGGTTGAATGTGCTCTGGCAATACTTTGGCAGAACGGATTGTTTTTTCAAATTTGTTTTTTTTTTTAAACCTAACAGCAGTGTAACTACTAAATATGTCTACAAAGCAAATGCAAGGGAGACTTCCTTACATTTAAGCACACTGGCAAGTTATTTCTTTTCAAGAGGTCTCATTGACCTAAACTAATATTATAGTTAATGAGAGAGCAAGTGAAAATGATAAAAAATATTAATCACAATACCAAAAAGATTGGTTATTTCCCTTTGTTTTAAAATTCTCTTCCTGCTTCTTTTAAAGTCCACGAAAAAGACAGAGTTTGCTATAAACATCGCAGAAATGGGATGGATAAATAGTTAAGTATGACTGAAGGCGGCCTTAATCTAATGTACCATTGTCTGTCAGCTAATCTCTCCTGGTTTACCAATCTGAGTTTAACTACTTCATGATGAATGAAGGGTGCAAATGACTTGAGTGTTTCAGCCCATAAAACAGGCTTAGAGAAATTAAAGTTGCAAATTTGATCGCCAGCCTTAGATTGGCCATCATTGGCGATATAGCTATGGTTTTAACAGAGACTGAGAGATTTAAAGGAATTGTCTAAGTGTACTATTAGGTAATGAAATGCCAATAATTTGCATTTAAAGTACCATTTACCTTAAAGCAGCCTACTACATGCAAGATTTGCCGTACATAACTGAAATTCGGCTAGCTCTGAACTGAAAGGTGGCAAGCTAATTGTCAGAGGACCCACTGAGGCTAAGAGTTTTATAGACTCAGTTTTACAGAAAGTTTCTTGGGAGCATTAACATGTAGTCCCATTAAACAAAAAAAGACTCCACTTGTTAACAGCAGTAGGTCTATTGTTCAAGAAGAAGTACATTTCACGAGATTCATTATGAGGTGTGTGTGTGGAGGATCCTTTTTGCCATTCTGCATATAAAATCTTCTCAAAAAGACATCTGCAGTTTAAAAAAATTCCACCTACTTTTACTATTACAACCTTTGTTAATTTTCTACAGTTCTCTGCTCTGACTTAAAAGTCATTTCCTTAAGAAAACAGATGACAGACAAGTTGAGTGACTGATTATATTGTGCCATCACTTTGTTTTTCTCAGAGGCCTCGGTTTAAGAGGATGGATGTTAGTGTAAATGACAGAAAGGGGAGCTTCGCATAAGATTTCACTTCTGTTCAAAGACAAGCTAATGTAACCTCACTGCGGTGCAATCAACTTGACAAATGGACACCGTGCAACCCTCTGCCTCCCACTGAAACCCGAGAGGCTGATTTACACAATATTCTCTCTGTGGACGGAAAAAGACTTCATGCTGCTAGGCTGTATAATGGGTTGATCTGATAATTTTTTGCACATAATGAAATTCAATAATATGGAGGTGAAATGCATCTCAAAGAATGAAGCAAGTTAATGAACTTATAAAATTACACTTAAGTCTTTTAAAAAAACCTGAACAAACAGAAAAAGGGACTCTGCTCAAACTATGTCAAGAAAATGTAGCAGTTCTCATGCTTAACTCTGCAATCAAAAATATATGGCTTTTACTTACAATGAATAAAAGATCCTAACTGTAAGGAGTATGGCTCTATTTAAACAATTCAATATAATCTGTAGACTCTGGTGTGCCTTATCTTTACCATCAGATTTTGCCAGCCTCAGGTCTTTACCTCAAGAATTTTACATTACTTTATTCTGTTGAATTATTTCCCTGGAAGCTTAATATTTTTCCTTTTAAAGTGGCAAATATCTTAAAGAATTTATAAATACTGTCATGCAAAATTGATAAAGAGTTCATCTGGAGATTTAAACATATCCTAAACTGGCTATGGACACAAAAATCACAAAAATCAGGGCTTCATAAGGAATATAAACTTCTGCTTTAAAGTCATAGTATGAATCCTTGCTTTTTCCAAGTATAAATGTTTAGATAAATTATTTAAGAAAGAAATACACTGTATAGTATATGTTGCAGGCAAGGCTGATTTCAAATCCTCTGTAGTAAAACTGTCTATTGGTATTAATGCTTGCAAATAAATACCATGAATGTAAACTGCAATCAGAAGCAGTTTTAACACATGTAAATGTTGAATGAGGTAGAATTTTAGTCTTATGTTTACTTTGCTGTTGTCACAAATAAAAAAAGCACTTATGAAAACATTTCATGCTGAAGTGAATGGATTTCAACAGCTGCTGATTTGGTGACATGGAGAACCCCAGTGGAGACATCCTGCTGAATTAACGTTTTGGAAATGTTAAAAAGAAACTTCAAACAGACCTTGTTTAGCAGGCGGTCAAAGATTTTGCTCAGTGGGGATCATGTGAAGGCTAGCAGAGCAGTCACTCAGCCATGAATCAGACTTGTCAATAGTTGCCTATTTTCTCAACAGGTGACTCAAAAAGGCACACAGTCTATTTCCACTAACATTTCTGTGTGTACTCGCACAGAAAAAAAATTATCCTAGACTTCTTTGGCATTATTTAGGAAGGCACAGCACGCATGGGTGGGGAACCTGTGATTGAAGGGACTTGAATATATTTTTTTAAAAGTTATGCTTTCCTTCTTTTCTAACCAATAAAGAATTAGCTAAGCTGTATTTAAAATCTACTGATTGTTAAGCAAACTTTCATCCTAAGTTTAGAAATCTGGAACAGATTCCATCAGAATTATGGAACAGGAAGAAATCTTGGAGATACCCCAAATCAAACTCCCATTTTATAACTGAGGAAACTGAGGCCCACAAAGACCTAGTAGAGATTTAAGTAATTTGTCAAAAATCACATATTTACTGATTGACGTGTTAGACAAGAATGTCCATCTTCTGACTCCTGGGTTCAATATGCATTATACTTGTCCTTAAGAAAGAAATCAGAACTAGGCTTCATTTAGCAATGTAAAAATACTAAAGGAAAGACACCATTAAACCAGGCAAGATCTCATGGTTCAGTGTTTTTCTGATTTGGCATGTTTTAATTTTTTTTTCTCTTTAAACTTGCCACAGAGAGATAGAGTTAATGGAAAATTCCTTCCCCACATTACCAAGAAGTGAGGGGGGGGGGTGGTGGAGCGGGGCGGGGGGTGGGGGAGAGGGAGGGTGAAAAGAGGTCCAGTACCAAGCTTTGTTTTCAACTCTCAACATTTAGGAGTTTAGTACAAATATAGAGTACAAAAATAATACAGCATTTCACTGTTACTGATTCAGATTGGCATTGTAAAGTGTGCAATACAAGCTACTATTATGTCAGAAAATTACCAGGTATCCATTAAATGAGCCCAGACTACTTTCTATTGTTCAAGGATTTTTTAGTTGTTTTTGAAAGCCTAAGTACAGAGTTCAGTGAGAGTTCTCAGAGGTGACTCCACAATCACAGCCGTGCTCATTAGCTTAGTCAACCTCACCTACTGCTCCCTTCAACCGTCATTACCAGCCAATGCTAAAATGGAATCTGAGGCTTAGTAAATCACCTCATACTGGCAAGATGTTTCCCAGAAAAGTACCCTGTTGAAAATACTTTCTACACAATTCAGAGATAAAAATGAGTAAGCAACTTAAGTAAATGCCAGTCTCATAAACATATACACATAACCAAATACACAAACCGCTCAGGGCCTGAGCTCACTAATTCCTTTTATTGGAATTTACCTTTTAGAAGTTTAACTCTTCGTATCGTAAGAGAAAATAGTATTCTAATGCAAAGGCTGATGGGAGTGTAAAAGACAGACTGGGTTTTTACATCAAAATGAAAAATGCCCTCATTCTTTGACCCAGAATTCCCACATATAGAAATTAACCCCGAGGAGATAATTCAACAGGTGGAGAAAGATATACGTGCAAGGATTTTCATGGCCGTATTTTTTATGGTAGTACAAAGTTGGACATTAAATCGAATTAAGTTGGCAAGAAAATAAATGTATAGATATACATATATATGTATATATGCAGCTGTTAAAACTGGTCATTCACTTCATATAAAGCTACAGTAATATCAGCATAAGGGCTGACAAACAGATTAACAGAACAAAAGAGGGAGTCGAGAAGTAGACCCACACTTACTTGGTCATTTGATTTTCAACAAAACTCCCGAATCATACAACTGTGTTAGGATTCCTAACTGAACCCTATGTGTGAAAATAAACAAACAAACTAAACACCGCAATTCCTTGTTCTCACCCCACACAAAAACTAACTTTAGGTCTATCATAGGCCTAAATACAAAAGCTAAGACTATAAAACTTTTTGATGAAAACAAAGGAGAATATCTTCACGTGTTGGGAACAGGCAAAAGTTTCTTAAAAGACAGATAAGTTATCATAAAATAAAAAACCATACATTTGACTTCCTCAAAATTTAAACTTATTCTCATAAAAATACATTGATCAGATGAATAAGGTAGTCACAGACTAAGAAAAACTATTTTCAAAGTATACATATAACAAAGGATTGGTAACTAGGATATATAAAGAACTCCTATAACTTGATAATGAAAAGACAAACAACCTACTTAAAAATGGGCAAAAATTTGAATAGACTCTTCACAAAGTAAGATATATGTATGACCAATAAACACATAAGAAAAAGTACTCAACATTATTTGTCATCAAGGAACAACAAGTTAAAACCATATTGAGATACCATTACACACCCACCAGAATGGCTAAAATTAAAAGGACAGCACCAAATGTGCAGCAGCAACTGGAACTCTCATACATCATCAGTGGGACTGTTGAGTGGTGTCTTACATAAAACATACACCCACTCTATGCCCCAGCAATTCCACTCTTAGGGATCGATCCAAGAGAAATGAAAACATGTCCACAAAAGATTGTACAAGAATGTTCACAGCAGCTGTATTCATGGTAGATAAAAACTGAAAACAATTCAGGTGTCTATCAAAAGGAGAATGAATAAACAAACTGGCATATTCATGCAACAAAACACTATTCAGCATTAAAAAGAAACGAACTACAGATATACACAATAATGCTGAGTAAAAGAAGCATTACAAAATGGTGTACACTATATGAGTTCATTTATATATGAGTTCATTCATCTGGAACAGGCAAAAATCATATACCAGTGGAAAATATCAGAACAATGGTTGCCTTTGAGGGTGGGGGGTGCTGGGATTTACTGAAAAAGGACATGAGGGAAGTTTCTGTGGTGATGGGAATGTTTTCTGTCTTGATGGGGGTTTGAGTCACACAGGCATATGGTCAGAACTTGTCAACTGATACACTTAAGATCTGTGCATTTTATTGTACAATTTTACCTCGAAAGGGAAAAGAGGAACCATAAACAAGTATTAAGTTAATGACATGCATGTAAAATTACTGGGGTTGTGGGGCACCTGGGTGGCTCAGCTGGTTTAGTGACCAACTCCTGGTTTCCACTCAGGTCATGATCTCGGGGTCTTGGGCCCCACGTGCTCAGGACAGAGTCCACTTGAGATTCTCTCCTTGTCCTTCTGCCCCTGACCCCGCACCTGCTCTCTAAATAAATAAATAAGTAAAATCTTTTTTAAAATTACTGGGATGGGGATGGATGTCCCCTTCCTTCTTTGAAATGCATCCCCCCCAAAAGACAGATTAATGGAGATGCTGAAATAGATATGTGATGAAGCAAGTATAGTAGTCAGAATGCAGGGGATTTACAAGGAGCATGTATAATTTTTCAATGTAACATTTTCCTGAACTGACATTTTACCTCTATTAACAGATACTTCTTTCATCTTTGTATACAATGAAGTTTAACTTTTCCTAAAAGAAGAAAGGATTGAATGATTTTCACAACCATCTATGGCAAATGTCAAAAGAAGGTAGAAAATACAACTAGTTCAGTTTGGTCAGTTGATTTGAATATCAAAGTCTGTCATCTTTTGGAACAGTATGAAAATGCAGTGATAGTTGTGCCACCCTCTATTAAAAAATCTCTGACATGGCTCAGAGCAAAGCACCTTTTAAAAATGATCTAGAATAACAATAAATACAATAAACTGTAAGCCACTTTAATTAGAAATATAAAGATTATTGAGAACATTATCTTAAATTTCAATGAAAGTTTTGTCAACAAATAACATTTTGAATTTTGTAGACTGCTGATTTATATGCATGCAGAAGGCAAAGCAACATTTTACCAATCATGTTGCACCGAAAAAGGGAGATAAACCACGAGATACTGTAGAACCCTCCAGAGTCATGTATAAGAACATTTTATTATAATCTCAGAGTAACTTTACCATATATTCAGATTAAAAACCTAAACTGTGCTATTTCTAAACTAATGTACTTTATTGATAAAAAGAAGAGATTACACTCTTATTTTTTGGTTATGATTTTTTTATTGGCAACTGAAACAATAAATCTACTTTGTATCACATTCTGGGATGATTGGGTATGATCCAAAATACCATGCAAGGAAACTGATCTAGTAGAAGTGTACTTACTGGTCTCTTTAGATATTTTAAGTGCCAAATACATTACCATATATAAAATTTGATGATTTATAGGGGCGTGTGCTTATGGTATTCAATAACTTACAGATATTATATTAACTATGCTACTTAATATAAAACCACGTAACAGACCTCAGACGCATTTCTTCATTTTGCTGCACAGAACAATGTGCTTTATCCTCTCAGTTATATAAATACTTAGCATCATAGGTCAATAAAGTAAAAGTCTGTCATTTAATTGGAATTGAGAACTTTTTTAATGGCTAATGAGTATAAGAGATGGTCAAAGTGTTAAGTTTATTTTAAGCATTTACATTTTTCTTCTGAGTTATTTTAAAAAACACATTATCAGTTACTTTACCAACTGATTTCTTTCCTTATCTAATGTCTTCTTAATGTCATATTATAGTTTCTCAGTTGTCAAATAAAATGTCAATAAAAATTCATACTTTTTTCAATACTTAATTTAGCCACATTTAAAGACTGGGTCTTTTAAAGTATACCATAATCTACCAGGGGGAATAATTCCCAAAGCTCAATATATATGTGTATAGTTAACATTAATTCTTGGGTTTATCTAATGAGAATTGTGACTGTAAAATAACAATGATTAAAATATCTCAGGAATTATGTATACAAATGAGTGTTGTCTTATTAATATTCATCTGAGAAAGCAACAATTAATATAGTTGTGGAATTCCATGTTGGAACTGTCTTTCACAAGACTGTGTGAATGGGTGTGTCCTCTCTCTCTCTCACACACACACACATGAAGTTGCTTTCTTTTATGACCACAATTTCAGACACAGTATTACTTAGCTGACATTTCCAAATGACTTGTAGTAGTTATTCCTAAGAATCAAAGCCACCACAAAAGTGATAAAGTTGCTACTGAAAGAATGTTTGGAAAATTCTGAAGACATTTCTGAAGGTGGAAACTTAAATATATCACTAAAATAAACATACATTGCCTCCCAAGATGCTAACATGGCCACTTTGGAGGAACCAATACTTAGATGTATATGCTCTGGAATGTGTGTGTGTCTGTTATTAACTGCCACATTTGAAGGAAGTATACCAGAATGGAAAGAACTTTGTCGGCATCAGAAAGCCTGGGTTTGAGTTTCAGCTCTGCCATTTAGAAACTGTGCAAGTTTGGGTAAGTCCTTTCACTTTTTTGGGTTTCAATTTCCTCATCTTTAAAAGAAGAGCTGATCTAAACCAGCACAGTCCAATAGAAATATAATGTGGGCTACATCTGTAATTTTATAGCCACATTTAAAAGTAAAGAGAAACAGATGAAATTAATTTTAATAATTTTTTAACCCAATATATGCCAAATATTATCATTTCAATATTTAATCAAGAAAAATCATTAATGAGATCTTATACTTTGGGGGGGTAACTAAGTCTTTGAAATCCATGAGTATTTTGTACCTACAGCATATATCCAGTTTGGACTAGCCACCTTTCAAATGCTTGATAGCTACATGTGGCTAATGGTTAACATATTGGACAGCACAGATTGAGACAGTTGCTAACAGTTCTTTCAGTTTTAAAAAACTCTATTATTACTCTATTGTCAAAATTAATATATTAATAGAATTCATACAAAATTCAGCCAAGGATATGAAAATTATATATTAAATGCTTCCATGGGAGGTCTACTTTCATCAGGAAAGATTCATTAATTTCCTATCTTATCTGGCATTTATAAACTATGAATGATTTTTTCCTAACATTGAACAATCCTTAAGAAGTAAAGAACTGTCAATTATCTTCTGAATTCAACCCCAGAGAGTGGACTAATTAATCTATTAAACTGGTTTATGTCTATTAAATAATTGCCAAGTCCCCATTTCATATTATATGATGCAGATTTAGCCTACATCTAAAGCTTAGGTCTTTATGTAATCCTAAAAATCGTAAGACTGTTTTCAGATGAATAAACATCCAAAGTTACTCCTACAGTGACAAAGCCTATTTAATTTCTGCTTTGTTTCCTTTAGTCTAAATGAAATGAAAAGTCTAAATGCTATGAAATAGTTTTTGTAATAGTGTACCATACCATAAGCAAATCAGTGTTCAATAATAGATATCATTATCAATTCTTGGCAGCTTATTACTGGGAAAGGCCATGCTCATTAAAACAGGTGATGATAGATTCTAATGGAGAAAAATGGGCAAACCATCAGCTATGTTGTATACCTCAGTAATTTAAAGACTAGAGTAGAACCTACTTGCACCACAGGACAATATCTCAATTATCAATTATATTTGCAACAGACCACTGCAAGTTATTTATCTCCAGGTACAATTGTACATCATCTCAATTAGCTTATGAGTTTGTTGTACCAAACTTTAAAAAAATGATATAAAGGTACTTTCTGACATTACCACAAGCTTTAGAACCTTCTCTTTCCTCTCAAATTTGTAATGGTAATAGCACACTCAAGTGTTTTTGTGACATTATAAGCCACTGTATAACAGAAATCGTATTTTAAAAAGAAGTTAATAAAACATCTCACATGCTTTGTCAAAATACAAGAGGTGTTTCTGAAAATCTCTAAAATGTACCTCAACGTGATATATAGTGAAAGCTGATATTAATTCATATTTGTAGGGGGCAACATAACAACATATTTGATCCCTTAATAACGAGTATACAATAGGTTGTGTTTGTAAATTTTCATATAAGATAAAATCATGTTATTTGAAGTCAACTTTCTACATGATTTGTATTGTTTAAGGAGCATTCAGCAGAGCCAGCGCAATACATAATATTGTCTCATTTCTGAAGAAAAAGGTAAATATTTATTACAGAAGCCAGTGAAAAGAGTAATAAAGGTAAATTCAGGGAAACTTAATATTATGTCGCCCATGCCTACTGTACTGCCTGGCACTTTGGAGTTGTTCAATGTTTGTTGCATGATTGGCCATAGAGGATATACACTGTACAATATATGTGTGTAAACACTGTGACCTGCATTCATTCTATAAGTAAATAAATACACACAATACATATACTACCTAGGTACATGTCTTTTTTTTTTTTAACTAGAGAAATCTGTTTTAACTAGAGAAGTCTTTTTAACTAGAGAACTTTTAATTTGATTTTGAAGTCTGAATCTTCTCTCTCCATTCGGGTGATATCGAAATTCAAATCTTGGGGTGCCTGGCTGGCTCTGTCATTGGAGTGTGTGGCTCTTGATCTTGGGGTTATGGCTTCAAGCCCCAGATTGGATGTAGAGATTAGTTAAAAATAAAATCTTAAACAAAAATTCAAATCTTTTTCCTGCTTCCATTCATTATGCACTGCATTCATTCAACAAGTATTTATGTAACCAGCGCTATGAAAAGCATGGGACTGATATAAACATATCATAAAAAAAAACCCAGATAGACCAATAATTATGTAAACAAGGGAATTGCTATTTGGGGAGATTAAGAAACTTGCCCAAGGTAACCCAGCCTGTTGATTACAGGAACTAGGTGTCAAATCTCAACCTAATATGTCTTCCAACTATCCCAGGAAACATAAGCCTAGAGCTGGTTAGGGGATGTAATGGTTAACTTTGTGTGTCAACTTGGTTGGACTGTGGTGCCCAGTTGCTTGGTCAAATACCAGCTCAGGTGTTGCTATAAAGGTATTTTGTAAATTTAATTAATATTTATAAATCAACTGACTTTAGATTAAGGAGAATATCCTCGATAATGTGGGTGGGCCTTATCCAATCAACTGAAGATCTTAAGAGCAAAATCAAATTTCCCAGAGAAGGAATTCTGCCTCAAGACCATAACATAGAAATCCTCCTTGAATTTCCATACTACCAGTTGCCCTATAGATAGCAGACTAAAGATTACAAAAACTCTGCTTATGTTTCCAGCTTGCTGACCTGCACTACAGATTTTGGACATCTCAGCCCTCACAACTGGGTGAGCCAATTATTTAAAATCTCTCTCTCTATATAAACATATATATACATATATTGGTTTTGTTTCTCTAGAGAACCTTCACTGATACAGGGAGTCATAGCAAATGGAAACTGGGAAGGCATCAAAATGTGAACAGTAATGCAATTCATGGATGTGGATAGGACACAAAAGGAACCAAGGTAGCAAGAATAAAATGTAGGTACAACAGCATTTTAGGGCCTCACAGAAGACAAGAAGTCTTCAAAAGAAAAAGATTAAATCAAGGCAAAAGAGGGTTTCACAAAGGAGGAAAGCAATATTGCAGAAAGGTCAACTAGGATGAGGGAGGAGTTTAGGTCCTGGTATTTGGCAACTAGTAGGACACTGGTGACCATGGCCAGGGCAACTGTAATGGTGACTGGGATAAAAATCATACTGTATTCCTTTGCATTATCTACCAATAAATAAAAGGTAAGTGGAAAAAAATTTGGCAATTAGGAAAAGGAAGAAAATAATAGCTCAAAAAGGAAGGTATAATGGGGAAAGACTTTAGAATGAGGGGGATATTTATAAGCTGAGGGAGAAAAGACACTGGAGAAGAAGATAAAGGCAGATGGCAACTGTTGGGAAACCAAGCCCCAGAAGAAGTAGAATATCCCAGAAGATGGACTCTAGACCACAGAGATAGGGGTAACTGTAATCAGAAGTGTAATACTTCTTAGTCTAAGGCAAGCAGTGTTTAGGTAAGGGACAGGTGGTCTTTTGGATTGCTCTGAAGCTGGGGTTCCATGTCTTATTTTATTTATCCTTTATTTTCTCAGGGAATTTAGAGGTGAGGTTATGGTTAAGAGTCATTATTGAATAATATATATGTGTCTAGCACTATAAGGGATTCAAAAGAGCATGAGACCCATTCTCTGCCAGTCTACCTGTCCAGCTAATATGGCCTAGTATATATTTAGTCACTAAACAAACAAAAAGTTTTAACCATTCCTAGTATTGGGCTACAGAGTATACTATGGGAAATCTTGAGCCAATTATACTAATTTCTGCCAGTGATCAGTAAAAAATATTATTGGTCCTCTGTCTTTCATCATTTGTACAAATTTTTACGAGAAGCTTGAAAACAAGATTTCTAATACATACTTTAGTTATAATTCCAATCAACGATCTCAGTGGTCACAAGAAGAGACCACTATTATAATATAAGAACATGATAAAATAGCACAGTATATTTTAATCTTATGTTCAAATGTTCAGAAGACTTAAGCTTGAGACTAGTGATGTGATGAACAATTCTTTTATTATTTTCTTAGCTGTGAATATAAAGTGATTATACAAATAGTCTGTAACTTTTTTTCCTTAAAATGTAAAGAAATTTGCACAATTTTCTCACTTTTTACTAAACTAGGAGATGGGCGGTTGGAAGCTAAAATCTTTAGGTTCTCCGGTGATGCGTTAACTAAACCAAAAGGACAACTTTACTCATTTCAGAATGTTTTATTATAACAGTAATCTTCGAAGGCAAACACAAAAGATTCTACTATGCTTAGATTTTAAAACATAAATAACCAATTTAATGCATCACTAATGATGTACAATAGATGTCTTCTTGTAGTACCAATTCAAATAAGAGACTGATGTAATCTGCCAGATACTTCAAAGTAACTAATTTGGTAATAAGAAAACACTCCTTTTGTGCAAACTTTCCTACTAAAAAAAACTGCGGAAACCTTCCCAGTTGGATATTTACTAAATAAAAGTGTTGAACTCTCATTAAAATGTTCTTTAATAAAAAGAGAACTAAGTACTTTAGGTCTTAAAAATCTATCTTGAATAACATTACGCTTTTAAATGGAAATATAACCTATACACAGAAAATAGATATTAATGGCAAAGTATGACCTATTTTAGAATTGTGTATTTATATTCAATGTATTTACATTTAATGTCTTAAAACTTTTAAATATCGATTACATTTGTTGCTATTATGTTATACACTCCATATACACACACTCCAGATGCCTTATCTATGAAAGAAGTATACTAGTACATTTTACTTCTCTATAAATCTTCCCCAGCAAGTATAAGTAAAACATTTCCCAGACTCTAAACTTCTAAAGGTAAAGGCTTAGGTCAGTTTCCTGAACAAATTCTATTATAATGTTTAACATATTTTTCCAGGGAGAGAACCTTAGACTTCTTTCTGCCTTTGTTCTCCCTTACCTATGATGGAATCCACAATTCCAGCCTAAATGGAAATATATATAGTTATATATATACAAAACCCAACAAGTATTTCCAAAAGCATGTTTAATAAGATTATTGTTCTCTGACCAAGGCCATTTGCAATTTGTCTTTTGGCCCACAAATGTCAAGCAAAATATAAATGTAAATAAGACGTTTTCAATTATCTGTTGTTTCTTCTCCAGGAGCAGCTAATCCTGGGAAAGTACCAATTATTCCACAAAGGAACAAGAAAGCAGGGGTTTCCATTCCTATAGCCACTGTGGGGTAGGGTGGGGTGGGGGTGGTGTCCAGAAGTGGCACACAGGAGAGGATTCTTAGGGTTTCTTCCAGTGGTATTCAAAAGATCTGATTACCTCATTTGTGAAAAATACTTTCTTAAAATTGGCAATGGTTTTATGGCTAATCATTCAGGGGCAGAATACCCATGATGTTACAGTAGTATTTTCCTTCGCTGCCTAATATTTTCAGGATATATGTTCCCAGTTAAAGAAATAAACTAATTGATCTGAGCCAGGTAATAATAAGTCATATTATCAACAGAGCAGTATTATATTGTTTATGCCATAAAATTTTCGAACTAAAAAAAAGATACTTCTCTAATTTGCCAAATTATTTCTTAATATAATTGTTGTATATGCCCTATGCCAGTGCATTAGTCATAACTGCTTTGTGTATGTACAGATTTTCATGGCTTCTCAGGACTGGATGGAATCCAAATCTTTGTCTTGCCTTCCAAGACACTTCACAGTCTGATCTCTATCCCTCCTTCCAGTCCTTGTTCCCACTGCTATCTAAAGACCAGTAGAGAGTTCTGTCCCCTGAATAAAGCTCCCTCCTCCCTCCTCAGTGCCTGAGCTCTTGCTAGTCCCGCTGCCAGGCCAAATGCCGTTTACTAAATGCCTTTTTCTCTATTGCCTAGAGGGGAATCTGGTTCATCCTTCACCTTCTGCAGAGAAGGCCACCTCCTGCATAAAATTTTCTTGGCCAAAAACATCCCTGCCCTGTCCTCAAAATTCCTTACACATTTTGCTTATATTTCTCATAGGCCAGTAATCTTTTATTTGCATTACAGATTTTCTTCTAACCACGGTGATCACTCCTTAGGGGGAGCATCCATTTTCTACACACATCTTCAGATCCATTTACCCATATATTGTCACAATGCCTTGTATGCAGCAGACATCCAATAAAGGTTTATCGGATGAATTAAGCTTTATGTAATCATAATCTTTTATTCTGGATTTATTCTTACTGGAGCGGTCACTGTAGAAACCAGTGGCAAAAACTATTACTGCCTGTAATCTCCTCTCAAAAGCAAACAATAGAAATGATTAATCTCTCAATTATAAATTCAATCGGAGGTGAGACTAGAGATCAGCCTCATTCATAAAATGAGACAGTAGAAGCCCGTAACCATACTGATGCCGGGGACTAAGCAATAGGCCCTGAACGATAGGTTTCCTTATGACTGTGAAAAAGATACACTGCCTATGAAAGCGTACATGGGAGACATCATTTGGCATAAAACAAAAATGAATACCTGGTACACCGAAGTGCTTTATAATGAAGTTTTGCTTAATATATTCTCTACTACCCTATTTAAGTGGTCAAATTTTAAAACCTCCAAATCAATGAGGCTTAAAGTCATAGTGAGGCTCATTTCCTGAGATGATACATGATTCTCTGCCCAGAGTTCTATCAGCTACATAAATTGAGAAGACGGTAATGGAAGAATTAAATAAAATAGGGTTTCCTCTCATGGAACTGACCTAAACAGTGAATCACAATTTGAAAGTTACTCATCTAGAACAACAACAAAACACCCAAGCACCTTGCCTCTGGTTTCAAAAGCAACAGTACTTCTTTTTTCCTTCTTTCTTTCTTTGGCACACAGAAATACTGAATAAATATTTGTTGAACAGATGAATAAATGACTGGTTGCTCTTTGATTAGACTATTAAAAAAGAACACTTTGACAAGTGATGCACTGTGAATAGCCGAGCATGTACTTGAGGGGAAGAAACTAAAAATGTGCCCCCCTGGCAGAGATTTGAGCATTGTCCCCCCTAACTTTATACTGTTTCTGGTCCTGAAGGACAAAAGCTGCAGGGAAACTCCGTGACTATCTGGTGGTTGTGGCCTGAGCTTACAAACCTTAGGGAGGGAGTCTGTTTCTTTTAGAATTAAAGCAGTAGACTGCTACTTTTTCAAAGATATCTGGAGGCCAAAGGACAAAGTAAAACCCATATAAAAAGAAAAAATACTCCTAAGGGAAGGGAAAACACTACTAATGTTAATATTAAAAAATAAAAGTGAACTAATATTTGGTGACCCTAATAAAGAAAATCTTTAAATAGCATACTTTGAATAGGCTATTTTGTCTCAGGCTATTTTGAAGTGTATTCCAAGGCCCAAGAAATTAATGAGACCTCCAGAAACCTTTTATATTCATGCAAGCCCAGAGGGGAAAGCAAACTGCAGTGACTGGTATTACTTTAAAGAGGACTTCTGATAACTTCCTATCAGCTACTACCAGATATAGCGGCTTACTTAAAACAGAGTTGATAAAATTTAGTTCAGAGTTCCTCAACAGTATTTCCCAAGAAATTCTGGGACAAAATTGTGAGTGACCACAGTAACTTTCTCTTTAGTATTTTACGTAAATAGTTTAGTATTTTATATTGCGTCCCCAAACATTAAGTGTTTGCTACCACAAATCAACACAAGGTGTATCTTTACCCTTCCTTCCTCTATTTTACAGGAAACTTTAGGTATTACACAGACTATGTATCTCAAATGTATAGTGTTTGAGTTTTTCAAAATGACAATTTTAAGGTCACTTAGGAAGAAGTGACAAAGGAGGGTAAGAAAAGTCCTGCTGGTTTCTCTCTCCAGCAGCTTACTTTTGCCACCTAGTGGGGGCGGCAGTTTCATAGTTAGGTTCGTGTTTTGTGTAAGACCTAAGAGCAGAGGTCAGCTTCTTCTTAGAAAATGATTAAACATTTCTTTCATATTAGGAGAATTGGACGGATTTTTTATAGCCTTAAGTAATTTTTCCAAACTGGCCTGTTTCATATCTATTGGTTTTCTTTTTAAGCAGTTAGTTTCACTAATGACTAACCTAGATAATTGAAGGGAAGATAAATCCTTTTTGTATATATTTATAATGCTGGAGAAAAAAAAAAACTTTTCCTGGTTTCCAATGGTTCTGCATCCCCTTACCTTGTAGTATTTCCCAAGGTGTATGTTTTGGTTCATTCCTGTATTTTGTGCTTATGTGGGGACCAAATCTATGCCTTTATCCCTAATTTCTCATTGTGACTCTGACCTCAAATCTTTAGTTATCTACGGAGTATCACCTCTGGAACTGACATTTAATATGTCAAAAACGTAAGTCATGATCCTCCAAAAGAATCGATGAATGGGTTTTCTTTTGAGCCAGGGTGGCAGGCCTAATCAGAGCTAGAGTGCAGTCTAGGGTTAAAAACGGCAGATATATATATATATTTTAAAGTATGTAAAAACTAATGAAACAAGTTAAGCAAAGGAAACAATCAGAAGTCAGGATCAGTTTACTGGGCTGGGCAGGAGGAAACATGATGATCAAGAGTTAGGGTGGGGCAATAATAATTAACAGGAACTGAGGTCAGGAACATAGGAAATTTGAGGCAGGTCACAAAGCTGAAGCTAAGAAAATTGGAAATAAGAGGCAACAGAGGTTGGAGAAAGTATCATAGCTCAAGTCCCCAGGCTTGAGGTACATGCAGGGATGAAGAGGGCTGAGGAGCAGCAGAGATGTGCAATTCTTGGGCCTGGAAATGCATGGTGATGTCTGGTTTTCCGCTCTATCTCTGTCAAAATAGGAAAAGACAAAACACAACAAAACCCAGTCCTCAAAGAGTTTGCTAGAGAGTTTCTTGAGGTTCCGGACCCAAATAAATGACTGCTTACCAAAATTACCATGATCACAAATGGCCTTATAATCCTCTTGGTCTCTGAGGCTTTGAAGCTTTTAAGTGTGTCTTTTTTTAAACACCTTTACTGAGGTATAATTTATAAAGTTAATCTATTGTAAGTAATTTTAGTAAATTTAGTAAGTTGTACAAACATCATCACAATCGAGTCTTAGAACATTTCTGTCACTGCAAAAATTTCCCTGTGCCCATTGGTAGTCATTCCATGCTCCCATTCCCAGCCCAAGGCAACCATTGATCTGCGTTCTGTCTCTATAGATTATTTGCCTTTTCCGAAAATTTCATATAAACGGGATCGTACAGTATGTGGTATCTTGTGACTGGTGTCTTTCATTTAGCATGTTTTTGAGGTTCTTGGTTATAGAGTATATCAGTTCATTCCTTTTTATTGCTAAATAGTATTCCATTGTGTAGATATATCACACTGTTTATCCCACCAGTTAGGGGGCATTCAGATTGTTTCCAGTTTTTGACTATTATGAATAATGCTGTTATGAATATTCACATAAAAGTCTTTGTATAAACATGTTAATTTTTCTTGGCAGATATAAAAGTAGAATTGCTGGATCATGTGGTAAATTCGTTTAACTTACGAAACTGCCAAATTATTTTCCGAAGTGGCCACACAATTTTACACCCCGACCAGCAATCCATGAAGGTTTCAGTTTCTCCACATCCCTGTCAACATTTGCTATTGTCTGCCTCTTTTAGTATAACCATCTTAGTGGGTGTGAAGTTGTATCTCATTGTGGTTTTACTTTCCATTTCCCTATGGCTAATGACGTTGAGCATCTTCTCAGGTGTTTATTAGCCAATCATACATTTTCTTTGATTTACTGTCTATTCATACCATTCATCCATTTTAATTGAGTGCCACCTTATTATTGTGTTCATAAGAACTCTGTATATTTGTAGGCATAAGTAATTTATTAGATATATGATTTGTAAATAGTTTCTTCTGGTTGGTGACTTCTCTCTCTTTTATTTGAGACAGAGCGAGAGAGAGAGAGAGCACACAAGCAGGGGGCAGAGGCAGAGAGAGAGGGAGAAGCAGGCTCCCCACTGAAGAGGAAGCCTGATGCAGGGCTCAGTATCAGGATCCTGGGATCATGACCTGAGCCAAAGGCAGATGCTCAACCGACTGAGCCACCCAGGCACCCCTCTTTTCTTTTTCTAAATGGTGTCTTTTGAAGCACAAAAGTTTTAAGTTTTGATAAAATCCAACTTACCACTTTCTTCTTTTATGGATTATGCTTTTGGTGTTGAATCTAAATCTTTGCCTAACCCAAGGTCATGAAAATTTCTATGATTTTTCCAGATGTTTTATATCTTTAGGTTTTACAGTTAAGTCTATTATCATTTTGAGTTAATTTTTGTATATGGTTGAGGTGAGACTCTAAATTCGTATTTTTTTCATATGGATATTTAATTTTCCCAGTACCATCTCTTGAAAAAACAATACTTTCCCACTTAATTTCCTCAGTACTTGTGTGGAAAATAGATTGAACTTAAATATAAAGGTTCAGGTGACTGGGTGGCTCAGTTGGTTAAGCGACTGCCTTTGGCTCAGGTCATGATCCTGGAGTTACAGGATCAAGTCCCGCGGTAGGGTCCCTGCTCAGTGGGGGGTCTGCTTCTCCCTCTGACCCTGCCCCCGCACCCCCCCCCCCCCCGGTCCTGCTCTCTCTCTCAAATAAATAAATAGAATCTTTAAAAATAAATAAAGGTTCATTTCTGGACTGTTCCATTGGATTCTGTTCCATTGATCTATGTATCTATCCTTATGTCACTAACTTGAATAGTGTAGTTTTATAGTAAAAAATTTGAAATTTAGTATAAGTCTTCCAATTTTGTTCTTCCCTTCAAAATTGTTTTAACTATTCTAGGCTCTTTGCATTTCCACTAAATTTAGGATCAGCTTGTCAATTTCCAAACAAAACAAAAGACTGCTGGGATTTTGAAAGAGATTGCATTGACCCTATAGGTCAATCTGGGGGAAAGTGGCAACTTAACAATGGGCCTTCTAATCCATGAATGTTGAATGTCTCTCACATATTTAGATCTTTAGTTTGTCTCAGCAATGTTCTGTAGCTTTCAAGGTAAAGACCTTAATACCTCTTTGGTTAAATTGATTCTTAAGTATTTTATTGTTTTTGATGCTACTGTGAAAGAAATAGTCTTCTTAAATTTATTTTTGGAATATTTGTTTCTAGTATCTTTGTATTTAGTACACAATCGATCTTTTAATATTACTTTGTATCCTATAACTTTGTGAACTTGTTTTTAAGTTCTAACAGGTGTTTGGGTATGTGTGTATATGTGTGGATTTCTTGGGATTTTCTAAATACAGGACCATGTCATCTACAAATAAAGACAGTTTTTTGTTTCTTCCATTCCAAGCTGCATGCCTTTTGTTTTTTTTTCTTTTGCCCTGGCTACAATCTTTAGTATAATGTTGAGTAGAAATGTTGAGAGCAGGCATCCCTTCTTTGTTTCCAAACTAGAGGGCAAAGCATTCAATATTTCACCATTAAGATCACATTAGCTGTAGATTTTTTACAGATGCCCTTTAACAAGTTAAGAAAGTACCTAAGAGTTCTATTCCTAAATTGTTCAGAGTTTTTAATCAGGAATGGGTGTTGGATTTTGTCAAATGCTTTTTCTGTGTCTGAGATTATTGTGTTTTTTTCTCCTTTATTAATATGATATATATAGTATGTGATTTTCAAATGTTAAATCAACCTTGATAATGGTGTTCAATGTTTTTTATATGCTGCTTGATGTTGTCCCCCATTTTCTGAGGTTCTGTTCATTTTTTTCATTCTTTTTTCTCTGTTTTTCAGACTGGATAATTTCTTTTGATCCATCTTGAACTTCATGGGTTCTTTCTTCTGCCATCTCAAATCTGTTGTTGAATCCCTCTAGTGAATTTTTCATTTCAGTAATTCTCAACTCTAGAATTTCTATTTGGTCTTTTAAATAATTTTTATCTCCTCAGTGAGATTCTCTATTTGTTGAATTATTGTCATTATGCTTTTCTTTAATTCTTAAACATGGCTCCTTTCAATACTTGAACATATTTATTATAGCTGCTTTCCACTCAGTATTGGTAAACCTTTCCTTTCTTTTCGTATCTTGTAATTTTTTGTTAAAAACTGGAATTTTAGATACTAGATTGTAGTAACTCTGGATTTTGATGTTCCTTTCTCAGGGTTGTGGTTGTTGCTCCCATTCTTTGGCTATGAATTTGCCTAGATTAAATCTATGGAATCGATCTCCCCATGGCATGCGGTTCCTTGCGTCTCTGCCTTCCTAAGAATCACCCTGTGTCTGCATAGCTTAGTCAATTATTGATTAGTAATTGTGCTCAAACACGATAAGCCAATAAAGCTTTCATGTTACCAGTGGAGCTGTGTTTGGGTTGGGGAGCTCATTCAAAGCTCAAGCAGTTCTCAAGTCTGCCTTGGCATTTACTTTCTGCCAGACCCTCTTGCATCTCCTCTGTATATGTACAGAATTCCTATGTGCAGAAAGGGATGTATAGATAGCTTGGGCCCTCTCTGGTCTCTCATGCAGATGTATAAAGTCTGTTGATCAGCCAGGAAAATATTCTGGTTTATCAAGGCTCCTTTCACTACATCATTTCCCAAATCTCCTTGGTAAATTTCTGGCTAGTCTGTTGGTTCACCATTGACCCCAACCAAGACTGTAACCTCGGGTTTACTGAGCTGCCAGCTAGTCTTTCCTATTTGTTTGCCACCAAGATGTCTACTGTTATTCACAATGCCTATGGGCATAGGGTTTTTCACATTCCACTTTCAATCAAGTGAGGCCATTCCTCCAGTGAAACTGCTGATTTTCATGGCTTTTCTCATCCTTCTGGAACTATGTTGATTGAGCCTGAAAGTGGGGCATGGCAGCAGCCCCAGACAGGAATACCACAGAATCCTACTTCTCCTACCTGAAGTCCACTAGTTTTTCCATGAATAAATGCTTTTCTCAATTTGTTGAGCACTTTTGGTCAATTTCCAGAGTCCTAAAATTGCTCTTTTTGATAATTTTGTCTAGTTTCACTGTTGCTTTTTGAAAACAATTGTCCAGCTCTCATTCTGCCATATTGGTAGTGTGCCTTTAAAGCTATTTTTAATCCCTCTGTTTCTTTTGGTCATACTCAGCTGGTCTCCAAGGTCTACTGATTCTTTTCATGCAATGTGTCTCTGGGAGAGATGCTGTTTTCTTGCCATCTTTAGAGACACACCTGTCAAGATAAGCAGCACCCATTCATTCGTGAATTACTATGATAGAAGCTTTCTTCCCCTCCACAGTCAATTTTGCATCTGGCTACTAGACTGATCTTATAGACACCAGCATAATCATATCCCTTGCTACCGACTGAAGAATGGTTCTTTGCTGCAAAAACATAAAATTCATACTGCTTAACCTAGCTGTCAAAATGTACTCAACTGCTTCGATCTTATGCAACACCATTTATTCCTGGAGCTCCCACCAAGCTGGGTTTTTCTTTCCCCACATATTCCTTTGCCAATTTCCACGTTTCTAATTATTCTCATGTTGTTTCCCCTATGTGGAGAGCCTTTGTGATTTGTCTTTCAATTTTGGTCCATCAACTCCTAGAAGAAGCTTAATCAGGTGAACTCTTCTGCTCTTGATCATTTCTGTATTCCACAGCTTTTCAATATTCATATACACATATAGATTTTGTAAACATTCCTGATACTAATCATGTCAGATTGCAATCAGTCCTCAATTCTGTGTTTTGTTGTTTCTCCAATATTTTTTCCTTTTAAATGGATTTTATTTTTTAGAGCATTTTAGATTCACAGTAAAATCGAACAGAAAGTACAGAGAGTTCCCATATATCTCATCTCCAACTTTTGACTATACTCACTTTGAGGGCTTTCCCAGTTTACAAAATTGGAAATACTTCTTACCATTTAGTACAGTGATGGACAGGCTTAGTACATGATTGCTGAATTAATAAAATGTTTCTTCATTTCCTAGGGAAATTTTCAAAAATCTTCTAAGAGAAATGATCACTTTAGGATGTCTCTACGCCTCGCGCCTTGAAGAACTTAACTCTTACATTACATATACCTCTGAAAGCAGAAGTGATATTTAACATTTTTTAATAACTGTGTGGCTCGAACACCAATCAATGAAATCAGACAACAAAGCAGTCCTGAAAATGCCTGTTGTCCCAAGAAATGATCCATTATAATGTTCCTAGATCATGAAGAGGTCCTACAGGTCCTAGACATGAGGCCATGGTGGTAGAGGGTGGAGTATGGGCAGCAGCTATTTACCAAGTAGTTATGAAAGTATTTAACATTTTAATATACAAACATACAACCATATCAGAGGACACAAACTGAATATCAGTCCCACCAACGAGTCAACTGATAGTCTTTGGATTTTATAATGACTGTAGAATATAATATCAATAAAATGGACTTCTGTCAATCATAGGCACTTTGGGATTTGGAGAGCAGTATGAGAACAATGAGTCTCTGTAATGCAAGATGCAGAGAAGGACACACAACCGTCAGAAGCCAATGTCAAGGGTCAGTTAGGCAGTACAAGATCAAACAGAACAAAAGTACTAGTAGGCCAAGACAAACCAACAGAGCAGACAGGAACTAAATAACCAGGAGTCAGAGTTCAGGGTTCAGCCAAAAAGACAGTTAGGATATGCTAGGTAAGGAGACCAGCAAACAGTGGCCTGGAAAGCAGATATGTATCTGCAACATGGAAATTGCAGCCAAGCAAATCTGTTCCAGAGCTGAAAAATTTCTTATTATGTTTTCTTTTACAGTAAGAACCTATGTGAAGGCATGACCTCTCTCTCTGCATATGAGGTTAGGTGAACCAGGTAGAAAGCCTCCTGGCATATTAGTCTTCCAGAGTGAGAAATTTAAGTGTGGGGTCTTGGTAGAATGGTGACACTTCTTGCCAAAGGTACCAGGTTTACTGGTAGCACACCACTGGATTGCCTAGGAAGGGTAACAGACATTTTATATCACTACGTTGACCCATACTAATTTCAGAGACGTTAAATATTTGGGGGCTTAAAACTGTCTTTAAATTCTTTCATCAGAGGATGCAAAGAGAAGCAAATTAACTAAAGCGTATTTTAAAAATACGTGATCTGAAAAGGCAGTAACTGCCAACTTAGAAACAAAGAGAGCAGGCCAAATAACTATTAGCAATGAAAGAATAAAATTGAATATTCTGAAAAATAACTGGGTTGTCTAAAAAAGAATTTTGGAAATGGGGAGAAGCATGACTTAATTGAAGGTGTGTTACTAAGAGAGAGAAGGTTTCTGTTTTTCTGTTTTAAATAGTATAATAAATCATACACAACACCATAATTTGAGTTTATGAGGAAGGTAATACTCTTTAGGTTGTAAAAGTGACCTCCAGTGGGCAATAATGCTCTCAAATCTGTGGCCTAGGGAGCTATATTCCATTGATCGTCACTTTAAAAAAGTCTATATAGGCAACAGTTTTCCACTATAATTTTCACATCCATTTAGCCAATTATATACATATGGTATTTATTGTTTTAATAATGTATCTGGTTATGATTCATTAGTATGAACTGTTAACAGAAAGGTTTGTGGAATATTTCCCCCACGATCTTCAAATCAACTTCAAATATATAGATCTACAGAACAGTAGAAATATTAAATTCCTGCTTAAATAATGTAAAATTAGAATACTGAATTAAAAAGTAAGGAACTACCGACATGCAGTATGTATGTAGGTCCAGAATTGGACAAAACTTATTAGGGAAGAAAAGTCTAGAAAATACTTTTGGTTCTGTACTTTAATTTGTTGAGATCATGAACATGAAATTATCTTCAAAGGGGTAATCTGTTGTGAAACACTGAGCTACAGGTAAGCTGGGATATGGGTCAAATAATCACCCTAAAAATCTTTTTTAGTACCGTTCAGAAAAGTCAGGTTTTTTGAAACTTGAAGTTTCACCCTTTCTGTTGATTAAAATAGCTGTTCCTCATCACTTTTCAGGAAAAAGCGGGAGAAAGAAAGCAATAAGTTAAGTTCGTGCATTTTGACTATAGTCCAAAATTATTTTATAGGTCAAGTTAATAAGTCACTTGTGTGCACAATATCACTGGATGTATGCAACCTCTTAGAAATGTGGTCATGCTATACTAAACATAAATGAAATCATGAGTCAGTTATAAAATACATAATATTTAGTCTTCCCACTACCTTCCCCTATAACTCACTGTTGGTTCTAGAAACTGCTTATACATCTGAAATGAAAGAAGTGAAAGATCACTACGGAAACAAGAGAATATTCCCTACTACTTTAAAAAAAAAAAAAAAAGTCCAGCTATGAAGTGTTTCTAAATGGGATTTCAAAAGGAGACAAAAGTAACCTTTGCTACAGACAAACTTTCTTCCAATGCTCTGATGAATGCTGATGTAGAAAGACTTATTATTCCCTCAGGGAATAAAATTGATTTCCACTGTGGAGTAAATAAGTCCAAAATTCACAGTCAAGTTTAACTGTGCTATAATATGGGAAGTACTTCCAGAAAACTGGCTCTTTCAAAAAGAGAATGAACTCTGAATGACCATGTATAAAATAACCATTTGATATAAATT
This sequence comes from Zalophus californianus, assembly GCF_009762305.2. Lineage (NCBI taxonomy): Eukaryota > Metazoa > Chordata > Mammalia > Carnivora > Otariidae > Zalophus > Zalophus californianus. Next base: position 132,281,239 of record NC_045598.1, read on the forward strand.
CAAAAGGTGAATGCCTAATGTTTCTTCCTTCTAGTCCAGGAATTAGACCAACAAATTTTTTCTGTAAAGGGGCAGATGGTAAAGATTTCAGGCTTTGCAGGCAATAAGGTCTCTTTCATAACCACCCATCTCTGATGCTGTGGAGTGAAAGTGGCCATAGATAATACCTGAATGAATGGATATGACTATGTTCCAATCAAACTTTATTTATAGGCACTAAAATTTGAATTCCATATAATTCTCATATGCCATGAATTATTACTCTTCTTTTGATCTTTTTTCCATCATTTCAAAATCTAGGGGGTTCCTGGGTGGCTCAGTTGTTAAGCATCTGCCTTTGGCTCGGGTCATGATCCCGGGGTCCTGGGATCCAGCCCCACATCAGGCTCCCTGCTCTGCGGGAAGCCCGCTTCTCCCTCTCCCACTCCCTCTGCTTGTGTTCCTGCTCTGGTTATCTCTCTGTGTCCACTAAATAAATAAAATCTTTAAAAAAAATTCATTAAAAAAAATCTGAAAACCATTCTTAATTCAGGTGGTAGGCTGGATTTGGCCTGCAGGTCATAGTTTCCTGGCTCCTATTCTAGTCCATCAGCGAGTAATTAACTATTGTGAGAAGTTGTTCCTAGTGACTTCCTACTGAAATGTTTTCTTTGAAGACATGACTGAATTTGTAACTATGTGTGGTGATAGATATTAACTAAACTTACTGTGGTAATCATTTCACATAAGATGTACACTTAATTTTTAAAAAAGATTTTATTTATTTATTAGAGAGAGAATGAGAGAGCAAGAGAGCATGGGGCGGGGGGGGAGGGTCAGAGGGAGAAGCAGACTCCCTGCCAAGCAAGGAGCCTGACTCCGCACTCTATGCCGGGACTCCAGGATCATGACCTGAGCCAAAGGCAGTCGCTCAATCAACTGAGCCAGCCAGGCGCCCAGTGTTGTACACATTGACAATGTTATATGTCAATTATATCTCAATTAAAGAAAAACTAAAAACTAAAAACAAAACACTGTGAACTATTAGGCTAATTACTGAACTATAAAATGTAAAGAAAAAAAGATATGATTAAATTCCTTAACTATAATATATATTTGTGTAAAATGAGAATTTCATGTAATAAAGTTAAAAGTCAGAAGAAGAAATTTTAGTCCTATAATCATGGGACATGTTTCAAGTAGAGAAGATATTTTGAAACACTTCAATATGAAAAAACATCAGTAAATATGAAAGCAATTTCTCAAAGTAAACATTAAAGTTGATGTGCCTTTCTAATATCTTTCTTAGCACCCTATTTCATAAAAAGTAAATGAAAATCAAGTTATGTTTTGAATTCTGGCAGCTGCAGGACCTTGCAGAAGCTTCCAATGGCAGTGATTATACCCCTTCTGTTGACCCCCCATGGCACTCAGCTCTGTGGCTTGCTATGTGGAGCAAGTATAACAGCTGAAGTTCAAAACTCGTACTGGATCTATGAAAAACAAAGAATGCCAGAACTCTATCACAGATACCCTAGGATGATGGTGACATGGGGTCTGTTATTAGCCAATGCCACGTAAGTGTGCCCTTATTATATTAATACAAAACTTTATTTGTCTTAGGTAATCGTTGCTCAAACCTATGAATTTCATGCGTCTTTAGATTCTGAGGCCTGCAGTTCCTGAGGACGGTATTTAGTGGATACTGACTTGTGTACTACACTATGGGATGCTAGAAACAGGAGGCAGGCCCTGGAACTTTAAGAAAGCAATTCAGGATCCTGAGAAGGTTGTAGGTGTATGCATGATAGGTTAGACAAATTAAAGGTTACAAACAGATCAGTGAGAGAATTAATGGAAATATATGATGGATTCCTAATGATAGTTATATATTACAGTTAAAGTTCCTCTTTTGAGCAAGGGGAAAGTGGCCCACGCAGAGGGAAGAAGTACAAACAGAGATACAGATGCAAGAGAGCATGAGACATGGAAACTCAAAACTGTCAGAACACGAAGTGTGGGTATAAGTGAGGTACAGGGCGAATGGTGAAGGATGAGACTGGAGACAAAGGCGGGGACAAAGTCATAATGCCCACAGACCTGCACTGTGCAAAACACATGTGGCTACTGAGCACTTCAACTGTGGCTAGTCCAAAATGAGATCTATGGAGAAATATTAAATACCTCAATAATTTTAAAAGTCGATTATATGTTGAAGTGATACTTTAGATATAGTGGGTTAAATAAAATATATTAAGATCAAGTTTACCTGTTTTAATGGGTTTACTAGAAAACTTAAAATCATATATATGGCATTTAATTCCATATGTAGTAGTCCCTGTAGTTGATTCCTCAACAACCATTTTACCCCAAGCATTTAAACTCATGGTGATCTTGGGGCATCTGGGTGGCTCAGTTGGTTAGGCAGCAGACTCTTGATTTCGGCTTAGGTCATGATCTTGATTCAGGTCATGATCTCAAGGTCCTAGGATCAAGCCCCATGTCATCAGGCTCCGCACTCAGCGGGGAATCTGCTTCAGGATTCTCTCTCTCCGTCTGCCCCTCCTCCTGCTCACTCTCTCTCTCAAATAAAAAAATAAAACAAAAAACAAAAAAAAAAACCTCATGGTGATCTTGGGGCACCTGGCCAGCTCAGTCAGTAGAGCATGTGACTCTTGAGCTTGGGGTCATGAGTTCGAGCCCCACGATGGGTGATTACTTAAAAAATAAAATCTTCAAAAAAATAAACTCATAGCGATCTCATTTCCCTTGCCAGTGACTAGTTTAGAGATGGGCTTGTGAATGACCCAATCCAAGCCTGCGCCATGAAGGAAAGATGGCTGGAGGAGTTCCTGATATAGATGTCTTTGCCCCTAAAAGGAGATCAGTAAGATCAGCTCTCTCATTTTCTTTGAAAACTGGCTACACTCCCAGTAACACAGAGAACGACTGTGACCATCTTTCCATGAGCCAGAGGATGAAGCAGAGCTAAGAAATGGAATAACCTGAGTTCTTGTTGACATCACTGAGCTACTTTATCAACCAACCCTGGAGTTCACTCTTCCTCTGAACTTCCTGTTATGGGAGATAACAAGGTTCCTTATTGTTTAAGCCAGTATGAGTCAGGTTTTCTGTTACTTGTAGCCAAAAGCATCCTAGCTGATACACTCCATTAGCCTACAATTACCTCAAAGGAAAGGGACTATATGCACTACCATTTAAGACCATTTGGTACTACAAAAGTTCTGTATATAGTCTATAATCAATCCATGTATTATTGTTGTGACAGTATATATTTAATATATGTGAAGACCTTTTCTTTCTTAGTTTTTAATTATTATACGACTGTAAGACATTATGGAATAATTACTAAGGGAAAGAGATTTTTAATTAATCAGAAAAAAAACTATGAGCAGTATTTAATCAAAAGTAGAACAGAATACCCATTAGATTTGTAACTTGTTACACTTCATGGTTGTCCTTTCACTGAGAGGTCTGTCTTCAATTCTAGTCAAGGCACACACATGGGGAACAACTCTGCTTGATTTGCTAATCTGGACATAAACCCTTACAGGTAATGTAGCAAATGAAGCAAATATACAAACACTATAGTTTATACCTCATAGAATTATTATGAGAATTAAGCAAAATAATGGATGTAGAGCCTAGCACAAAATCTGGTACACAGTAAACATATTTAATATAAATTTGGTTCCTGTTTCTTTTCTGTTGAAGAATTGTTCATTTCATAAATTCTCAGTACTGTGCTAAGTATACATTGTCCTTTATATCATAATTTCATTTTGTGTTGAGAAGTCAGATTAGAGCAAATAGCAATTTACATATGTTACACTTCATTAGAGAGTTAGTGCTTGGTTAGGTGGTTGATTTATTCATTTTTTTATGTGACGCAAGTGAATTCCAAAGCTTACCTGAACAGAATGTGGTAGGCAGTGGTAAAACTATTAACTGGAAATTAACCTACTAATCTATGTCTGCCTACCCAGTATTGTTGAGACTGTAAGATTAATAATGGAATCTAAATGAAGGTGAATAAAAAAATTAAAAGACAGGGTAGGAAGTTTATGATTTTGAGGCTACCTAGAAGGTGACTGATATAAGTGACAGAGAGTAAGCAGTACTGAGTAACATCCGAGTGATGAAGAAAGATGTAGAAAGTGTCAGGTCAGACGGAGAGAGGAGAGAATATTTGGTGAATTATACCAAGCTAGAAGATTCCAAAACCCTTACTGTGCTATTACAAAGGATTTTGCTTTCAAGAATACCCACTAACCAATACAAATTTAAATTCCAAATAGGACCTATTGAAAAAAATAGAGCAAAACCCTCACTAGCTCCACCTTACCAAATAAATGTGCTCTTTACTCCACTAATGAATAAGGAAGATTGCTCTTCACTGAAGCCACCATATGATGTGCTGATTTTAAATGTCACAGGATAATTAGCTCACCAAAGACTACATTTAAGTTAGTTATCTAGCTTATTACAAGGACTAGAAGAAGTCAGTTATTTTTGTATGCTCTAGTATCTAGTGCAATATTCCCAGAGAGCTATTCAGTTAACAAATGTTTGCTAAAAAATATTTGAAAAGAAAATCAGCAACTGGAAGTTTAAACTGTTTTTATTCTAGACAGTTAAACATTCTAAACTAATGTAAATTGATAGTATCACATTTGCTGTGATGAATAAAGCAAACATACATAGAACATTTTCAACCAAGACACCACAGGGACTCCCAGGCAGCGACCAGCCTGAATGACTGTCCACTGCCTGGATGAGAATTCAGAGTTCCCAAATGGAAAACACTACAGATCCTTTCCCTGAAGTCAAGCAGACTCAGACCGCTTTCTGGAGATTAATAATTATCCTGGAAGCCTGAAGCAGGCTTTAACTAACTACTGGCATTTGGAGAAGCTCTAAATCGGGCTCTAAGTTTAGTGCATTCTAAGGTGGATCCAACATTTTCAGAGAACGCAGGAAAGGAAAAGGGATGTCATGTTTCCACATTTCCCTGGGGTCAATTCCATATATGGGTCACTGATAAAGGAATGAATCTGGCTTTTTTTTAAAGTTAGGTTTATTGAAGTATAATCTAAATACAATAAAATTTACTCTTTTTAGCATACAGTTCTGTAAGTTTAATAAATGCATACAGTCATGTTCTACCACTACAACCAAGCTATAGCACATTTCCATCACCCCCAAAAACTGTTGTGACAATTTATGGTCAATCCTTCCTCAGCCCCTGGCTACCAATGATCTGTTTTCTATCTCTCTAGTTCTGCCTTCTCCAGAAATGTCATACACATTGCATCTATAGTATGTAGCCTTTTGAGCCTGGTTTCTTTCATCTGTCATGATATAGCTGGCAACAAAGCCAACGAGACTGGGATACTGAGTGGAAAGGAGAGTGGTAGGAATTGCAATTGGAGAGGTGGAGAGAGCCAAATCACATAGGGACTTACATGCCATAACAAAAATTTTGGATTTATAGTAGGTGTGATGGGAAGCCACTAGAAGGTTCTGAACAGCTGAATAATGTGATCTGATTAACTTAAAATAATTTCGGCTACTGTGTGAAAGATATACCACAATGGAACAGAAGTAGAAAAAAGGAAGCTAGTGTAAAGACTACTGCAATTGTCTGGGTTAAACATGATGCGGGGGCGCGTGGCTGGCTCAGTCAGTAGAGCATGCGACTCCTGATCGAGGGGTTGTTAAGTTTGAGCTCCATGTTGGGTGTAGAGATTACTTAAAAATAAAGCCTTAAACAACAATAACAACAAACAACAACAATAAAAACCCATGATAGTGACTACAATGGCAACATTGGAGGTGGTGAAAAGTGGTCTGGTGACAGATGTAATTCAGAGGAAGGGATACCGGAACTGGAAGTAGGATTTGAGGAAAGAGGAGGCAAAGATGATCCGAGGAGCTTGGCTTGAGCAACAAGGTAGATGGTGGTGTCATTTACCAGGATGGATAAAAGGAAAAGACAGGGGGAGAGGGAGAGGCAGGTTTGGTGGGGGGGAGGCGGGAGAATCGCAAGTTCCACACATTTGGACATCATGTATGGAATGATGGAGATGATACTGCATCTCTCTCCTCCATTCTGTTGATCTGTAGGGACCTTTGGTAGAGACATGTAACAGTCCTTGTCCCTCCTCCTTGATACATGAGTGAATACACTGGATAATACATTTACTCTTTACTTCACTGAGTTCCTAGAGTTAAATCGAAAAATCTATGGTAAGCTGTAAATGTTCAAGGCTAGAGAGCTCTTCATTTTTCACCTTTATTTTCTACATAAATAAGAACCTCGTAGGTTTCATAGGAAGGACTGCCTCTAAATTTTACACATACTTTTTTTCTCAGAATACTTATTGGTTGTTCAATTGCATTGGCTCAAGTGAAGAAAGAATAGAAAACATTTTGTAAATGACTGTAATTTTTCTTGCTTTAAAATGTTTTCCAGTCTTTACTGATTAATAGGTGAAAAAGCATTTAGTGGTCCATCCTTTCCAACTTATGAGATCAAGTTTATGCTTTTGGTATGGTGAAGAAGTACTTTTTGCTTACCCATTCCCTCAGAATGAAAGGGTAATGGCAACATAATGCAGAAAAACTAGAGGATGTGGAGTAGAGGTTCACTGTGTCTCCTTTCCTCAGGGAGCCCAACAGTCCAAGTACAAGGGAGGAGCACTGATCACGCCCCTACTTCCATTTGTACCTGAGGCCACCAAAGTAGAGGATCTGGTATACAGGATGACCACTCCAGTCACAGTTCCCTTCATTTATTCATCTATCCATCCATCTGACCATTATCAATGCATTTCCTGAAAGCCTTTTTTTACTTTAAAATCTCATGCAAGTTCATCATCTCTAATGCAACTGTATTTGCTTTAATATAAAAATGTCTTTATTTACTTACCATTGAGTAAAACTGACATTCCAGATAGATCTAGTATAAGACCTGTATGTACAGTTGTGCAGGTTATGTACTGAACACCTCATGGGTGGGGGAGTGGGGGGGGAGCCTCCATTCATGCTGTAAGTCTTGTGGATTTGGATAGCAGTAAAATGCTTTGAGGAAGAAGCACTTTTTTTTTTTCTAATTTGTAAAGGTGTCATATGGACTAAAATTAGCCCAGAACTTTGTATACCTTGCCACATGGACTGGGCATAAGGCTGAACCACCCTCATTATTTTACTCATGAAGAAGCCAAGTTCCAAGAGGTACAGGGACAAGTTCCCTTGGTTACTTCATGGCAAATCTAGGTTTGATCTCAGTCTATTCCCATTCTAGTGCTCTTTTATAGCAACATGCTACCTCTGCTAACAGTGGGTTGCTCCTCAGGTGTGTGGGTTTCTGAAGCACTCTTTCATTTCTTTGCTCAGCTTAAGGAGGAGAGGCCTTTGTAGGACGGTTATCTCGAGCTGCTCTTGCATTTGCTTCTGCCATGAATGGATATAGAGAGATACAGCAGTAGCTAGACTTTCTGGCAAATATTCAATGTAGTGAAGTTGCTAGATTGCAAGTTCCAACAGCAGAACCATGTCTAACATTCTTGTCATTTCTCCTGAACCTAGCATACAACTCAGTTATAGTTTTACACAGGGAAATGTATTCTGTAAGTTCGTTTAGGTCCCATCCCTCTACTCCTGCTGCATACTTTCCTGCAGCTAAAGCATATGTCGGTGCCAAACTCTGAGAAGCACTGGAGTCATCTCAAAACTGCTTTCAAGGTTAATATGCTGTCAACTGTTTATCATTGGTTGGTCTCATTTAACCAGGAGCAGGAAGATCAGTCACAGAATCATAAAATGGTAGCACTGGAATGGATCTTGTAAGTCATCTAACCAACTCCTTTAGTTAACATTCCAGAAAACAGGGGTACCTGGGTGGCTCAGTCGTTAAGCGTCTGCCTTCGGCTCAGGTCATGATCCCAGGGTCCTGGGATCAAGCCCCGTATCAGGCTCCCTGCTCCGCGGGGAGCCTGCTTCTCCCTCTCCCACTCCCTCTGTTTGTGTTCCTGTTCTCACTGCCTCTCTGTCAAATAAATAAAATCTTAAAAAAAAAAAAATTCCAGAAAATAGGGTCCCAAAGAGAGGTGCAGAATCCACTCCAGTAGCTGCGGCTAACTTATGCTATGGTTAGTTCCTAAGACTCAGATTTTCTGCCTAATTGGTTGCTTTTTCCAAAGCCCCACAATACCTTGCCACCAATCAACAAAAGATGATTGGAAACCACACAACGTCAGAGACATTATGAACTAAAGAGGTGTGTCCTTAAGGGTGTCTTTTTTGAGTTGGACAATAAATCAGGTGTTTGAGAAGATAACACTATTATGTTCTTTTATTCTTTTCATGCAAGGGCACTCCTCAGAGAGAAGGAAAAAAAGATTAGTCAGGCAAGACTATGAGAAATCCTCAGATTTCCTGAGAAATGGGTATGAAAGTGGGTGACCATTTTTCTGCAAGTGAATAGTTAATTTAGAAAGCACAGCTGGTTAGTCAAACTGTAAACTGTGTGCATGTGTATTTATTTTGATTCCAAACTAGAAACTCTATGACCCAGATCATTAGTTTAGTCTGATCTGATGATTATTTTAATTGAAAATATGTATTATCTTATAAACAGGATGCATTTTCAAGCTGCTATCTAAACAAAGGAATTTGTTATTAAGAAACAATATACTTTTCAGATTTTTAGATTTATTTCAGAAATAAAGCTTTAAAAGTAGAAACAACACTGGAGCATCATTTTAATAATATCCCAAATTATGGGAGTAAGTTGGTTCTGAAAGTTCAGTTATTTTAAACACACTCTATAATACTAAACCCTCTTCAACAGAACTAAATGAGTGTATTACAGTGAGACTCCAGTGTTATCTACATTGTTTTGCTAATGCTGCTTCTTATATATAATTATTAAAAATAAAAATAACTTGTAGGGCAATTATTTCTTCCACATAAGAGAATTCTATATTTAAGTTAATAATGAACTACAAACTAGAAGTCTAAAATAATTTAAATCTCCTAAAATACCAGTTTCCCAACACAAAAATTTTGGATTTTTCAAAATTCTAGCACACGGTGCTAGTGGATAATGTATTAGGGAAAGCAAAGCTGTATGTGTGCACATAGCTTCCATTTTGATGGTCTCTGGTTTCTCAGCTGGGCCATAACGCAGCAAAATGGCAGTGGCATATTATACCTGGTCATGGCTGGCTTCAATGGAGCTTCCAATAGCATGGAAAGTCATCTGCACAGGGGCTAATGTCAGACAGGTCACACACTCTTTGCCACTTTGTCTATCACAGTAGTGAACCTATAACAGAACACATGCAATCTGCTGAACACCACTTGTAAGAGGGAGCCAGACGCAATAGGTCCTTTCCAAAGGCTCTAGATTTCCAGAAGAATTCAATTAATTTATGCAGAACACACTTTAAATATTTAAAACCTTATCCAGACCTTCCAATATCTATGGAAAATCTATTAATTCCATTTTAAGTACTTTTGAAGTTTTAAAAAAGTTTAGGAAATGCTTTATAAAATGTTTTTACATTATTATAGCCAGTAGAAAAATTCACAATTATATGCTATACCTGTCTTTTTAAGTCCAGCTTTCCATAATGCATAATACTAAAGACTCAAGGGTAAGCATAAGTCAAAGTTCACTTGATTCCAATGGAATTTTGTCAACCCGAATTTTCGCTCCTCTTTGACTCTGTGTGTGTGATTGCCACTTAATTGGTAGTGACATTCTTCTATTTCTACATTATAGTCCCTATAAAACCACTGTTAAATATATATAGCTATCACCACATCATGTTCTGCTTGACATTTTGACATTACAATCAAACTGAATTAAACTAAAAAATGTAAATATTTTACTAAAAATATTTTACTGTATTATTTATTATTTTTTAGTTAAATACAACCAACCATTATTAAAACCACATGTAAGACATTCCATATCAGAGGTAGGGGAAATGGGGGTAGAGGGAAGTGTGAGTCCATCTTCCCAGTGGGAAAATTTCCATCCTCTCATTTATCTACTTTCACAGAAGTTCTTTCAAGCAGTGCTTATTTTATTTCTAAAGCTAACAAAGCAAAACAGCATTGCTTTTGTAATAAATTAATGAACATGCCTATAGAATGAAATTCCTACTAATTTTAGAGAAAACTGGTCTTATTAGTTATAACTTGCTCAATTTGTTAAATGTATATAGGTCTAGGATAAAAGCTTAGGTGAAAATCTTGAATTTGTGAGGAAGAAAATTAAACACGTATTAGTTCCCTGAGGTTTAATTCTGACTGCTGTATAATACCCATAAGATACCCTTATTATAGATTTTGGTACATGTATATTTTGTCATGGATAATATACATCTGACTGAAAATGACAACAATATGGATCTTAGTCTCATAGTTTAATAATTTAACTTTTTTAAGCTGATAAGGGTTAAGATTTGCCATCAAGTTTCCCTGAAGGTAGGGAAACTTCCCGGTATCTATAAAAAGTAGTTTAGAGTTTAAATCAAGGCAACATACAAAGCTTGTTTCCAAAGTACTTTAAAGATTTTTATTATAGAACTATTTTTTCCAAGTTAACTTTGGGGGAAAAGACGACAACCGTTCTAAATCACCATTACTATACCTCCTAAGCAAACTGAAAGGTCACTCAGTATATATGAGTTCAAGAATGTGGAAGTGTTGTTTACTATGCATCAGCTAAATATGATGGGGAAAATGAAACTTATCACATAACAAGTTTATGCAAAAGCCAATAAATGGTGACACTAAAATAGCTACAGTTCACAGCCATTTATGGTACCGTTAAAATATTACGTCATATATGGTGCTATTATAAAACATGCTTTTTAAAATAAAATATAACCGCCCTTTGTCATCAATTGAAAGTCTGTATGAAAGACATGACACTTCCTAAATATCCAAATTGACAGTGAATACACTTCTTAGTTAGCCAATTTACTGCAGTTCTATTTTTTCTTCTAGAGAAATGAAAATTACAAAGGACAGAAATACCACAAGACAATCCCAGTAGAAAATATAAATTCCAAACTGCATTTGCATCCATGGCTTAGATACTATTACCGAAAGATTTAACTTTCTCCTAACTGTACACAATTCACTGGAAGCCTGCAATACACTATAAAACACTGTGCATCCTGCAGACATTCAACATTGGTGACCATATATAACTCATATAGAACAGATAAATGTAAAGGTGTAACTTTGCACATAGCCACAAATAAAATGTGAGAGCATCCAGTGAATGTGACAGCGATTGCCAACTGTCCTCCAATATTCTTCCACAGTAATTCCTAGCTGGCTACTTGAATGCTCAGAATAAAGTTCATATTTCCTAGGCTCCCTTACAACTATGACACCATGTGGCTGAGTAGAATGTAAACAAAAGACTTCTATAACAGCTTCCTGGAAACTTTAAAAAGAGATTTCAAGTGTCTGCCTTTTGCTTCTTCTTGACTCATTTTGTCAGCCTGTTGCTGACAGGTGGACATTACCATCTTTGGCTAAAGGACAAAGGCCGAAACCTACAGATGGCAGGGTGGTGAGTAGGCAGGAACCTGGGTCCCTGAAGACTCCATGGAACAGACCCATCACACTAGCTCTGGACTGCAAGCTTACAGACCTTCCCATGAGAAAAGAATAAAGACCTATTTTATTTAATTCACTGGGCTTTTTATCACTTACAAAGAATCTATCCCCACGGGACTTTTTCTGCTACCCCAGAATCAACACCAGGCACACAACCAACAACAAAAGGAGCTCTACAGAGCTGCCAACATTTAGGCTAGGCCTTACTCCCAACCCTTTAGTAAGAGTCAGCAGAACTGGTCCAACCATAAATAATACACAGAGGAACTAGGAAGGGGGAGGTGAAGGGGGAGGAATCATCTTGATCGTCACCCTTATGAGGAATATAGCATTTTCAATGAGTGGAGTAGCACTAAGAAAACAGCTGATAAGGAGTGGGAGTACCTACATTCTGTCCCCTAGCAGAACCTATAGGCTTCCTCTGAAAAGAAATCTTTTTTTTTTTTAAAGATTTTATTTATTTGACAGAGAGAGCACAAGCAGAGGGAGAGAGAGGGAGAAGCAGGCGCCCTGCTGAGCAAGGAGCCCGATGTGGGACTCGATCCCGGGACCCTGGGATCATGACCCGGGCCGAAGGCAGCCGCTTAACCGACTGAGCCACCCAGGTGTCCCTGAAAAGAAATCTTGACTGAAATCAATGTGTGCCCCTAGCAGTTTGGAAACATAGGAATATAAGAGATTGAGTTTGGAGATATCTGAGAGCTTGCTGAAGGGGTCTAGGCACACAGTGTGCCTGAAATAAAAAAAAAGGACGAAGGGAGATATGCTCACCCTACATATTCATGGTCCTTGGAGGGACTGAAAGAGAATCTCAGCAGAAGCCAAAGGGATACTCAGGCCAAACAGAGACACCTACCAACAGAGGGGGTCAGGGGCAAGAACCACTGGTAAAGTCCAAAGGAAATATGGCTGTCCCTCAGGGACAGAGGGAACTGCCTCAAGAAAATCATGAATATCATCTACATGGAAACCAGCAGTGGATGAAACCAGGTTAGGGTGGCATCTTCCCCTACCCTGGTCCCCCTCCAGGCCTCCCAACACCAGCACAGTAAGGCCATGAAATGAAACAGATGGAGTACGGAGGAAGAGATCTCAAAAGCCTCCACCCCACCAACTACAAATGTTCAAAGGCACTGGAGTGAGAGGAAGGGAACAAGAAATCAATGTACTCCCTCCCTCCTCCAAGTGTCTTGAGCCAAACTGACTGGCTTGCCAGGGCGAGGATCAGAGTTTGGCATTTTACCATGAACTAGATTCAATTTTTAAAAACTAAAGGTAATTAGACATCATAAATGGGAGATCTGACAGAGTATGGAGGAAAGTGGTGACTGGAGAAATATAAAATCATTCCATGTTATACCTCCACTGCACTGAGACTGCCCAATAAACCATACAAAATTATGTGAAAAATACAGGAAACTATTGATTGAGGACACAATTCCACATTAAACAAAAAGTAATAATCTACAGATAAGAGCCCTTAAGAGTCACACTTTACACACCACTCCATCAGCCACTTGTAAAAACAAGTTTGATATGGCTCTGTTCAGTTTTATATTTTCTTCTTGGACATAACAACATTAGAGTTCATAAAATTGTGAATGTCAAAAAAGAAAAAAGATAATGTGCAAGTGACATTTTGAAATTCATCCTTCTACATAGAAAATGCTTCCTATGATTCAAAGCATCAGCAGAAGCCAGAATTCTTAGGACCACTAGCTTGAAATAATTAGGGTAATAAAATCCCACTACCTCTTGTAATGCACAAATCTTCAGAACTGACAGAGCAACATCTTTCTAACACAGCAGTGTGTTTCTACAAATGTGGCCCTAAAAATTTCACTATGTGGTGTCACAGGACCTTGATTTTGATTAAAGAAAAGTGAATAAAGATAATTTTAGGAGATTACAAAAGTCATCTTCTAGGTGTACTTTAAGATTTATTGTTTATAAATCATACCATTTTGCTATCTTTGGTACTCTAAAATGTTAGCAGTTGATCTTGATTTTTATAATGTTATAGCACTTGTTTTGGATTTATAACACTATCAACTACTGTAAATTGACATTTTGTTTCTTTCTGGTGGATTTACAAAAATTATTCCATTAGAAGATGGGCCAAAAATTTCTATATATGTAAATTAAACAATGTGGCTGTCTTTGAAATTTACAAATCTATAATAATCTTTGTTTTAAAATAAGTTTCCTAGTTTTGACTTGTAATCACATAAACCCAGATGAGATGCTATAATTGTCCATTCTAATACTGATTTTGCCAGTCCAGAGATTTCTTTTTCCTGAAGGGAAGACACACATCACTTCAACTATTCATATAACTTGAGAAATAAAGAAAAATGGTATAAGCCTTAGAATAATTTACATTAAAAGTGAGGTATGTAAATTTTTTCATGCCCATTTGAAAATATGAGGGGGCATCCAAATGAAAATGTAAATTCCCTACCTCCTATCTCCAAAAAAAGTTGAATAAAACCACTTCCTGCAGGGCTGAAGTTCCTTGATGTTGCAGGACTACTACCTATTTTACTAATCTCAGCAGGAAACTGGTTAACTGCTTGTCTGTCAGATGTTTTTAATGGTCACCCCCTTGGGACAAAAATGAGGAGGGTGTGAAAAAGACCCACTTTTTTTTTTTAAAGATTTTATTTATTTGTTAGAGAGAGAGAGAACACAAGCAGGGGGAGCTCAGGTGGAGGGAGAAGCAGGGTCCCCGCTGAGCAGAACCCAATACGGGACTCAATCCCAGGACCCCGGGATCATGACCTGAGCCGAAGGCAGATATTTAACCAACTGAGCCACCCAGGCGCCCCAAAAAAGACCTGTGTTTAAAGAAAGTTGCTCTTTAGATCACTAAGGAAAGATAAACACCTGTACATTCATATGTGATACCTAACATAAGCACTGTAACAAGAGAACACGTTTGATTAGCGCATCTCAGGTTCATTAACTGTGGGGTCTACTGCACAGGAGTAGGTGGAGATCCCATTCTAGCTACTGCATGGAAGCTCTGCACAGAGAAGAAAAGGCAGCAAGAAGCTAAAGAGTGACAGGTGTAACATTGGCACTTAGGATAAGCATGTCAAAACATGCTTGACTTTTGCAGAGTCTGCATACTAGCTGTACGGAAAATGTGTATCTTTATTAACACACAAAATAGCATTTTCTTGGCAAAATGTGAAACAGTATATTATTTGATAAATATTGCCCTAATAAATAGCTTAAATTTGTATTAAACGTTCTTAACTGCTTCTTTAGATCACTTGATGACATGTAAATCATCTTACTTTTTTTGGGTCAACTGTGGTCAACAGTAAAAAGCTACATTATGTTAGTTCTATATTCAACTAATGAATTAATTTACATGTAAGAAATAAAGTGAGTTTCTCTATGAAAAGCACTTAAACAATGCCTGGCTCATGGTTAGCATTAAAATAAATATATTAGATAGTCTTCTCATCACTACTGTAACACATCATAATAATGTAATAAAAGACATGACAAGATATATAATTATTAAGATTATACTACATTAGGATAATGTCTGTCACTAACTTTCTCTAAAGTTTTTCCTGATCCTTTTCATAACTAAAATCAACTCCTTTGTAACTAAAATGTAAACGTATATTTAACGTGTTCAGTCATGTACCTGTGTTTCAGCGGCTGGAGTAATCTGTTTCACTCTGTATGCAATATGCTTGTCACATTAATGACTCTAAAGGGATAAGTGAATGAATGAAATCACATTATAAAGACTGAGACTCAACTTATAATTATCTTTTCTCTCTTTCAGAAATTCTATGCTTAAGATAAGCTTTGAAAATTACATGCCTGTACTTGGCATACAAAATCTAGCAGATGTATAGATTTATGTCTAGTGTAAGTCATGGATACAAACTGCCTAGCAAATGCAACAAAGGATGTGTTACCAATGTTGTCAAGGGAGATAACTGCATTCTTACTTTAAGGGATGAGTGTGTATATGACAAAAATCCTAAATCTTTTTTCTTTGCTTTTCAGTTTCTACTCACTATGCCAGTGGAGGTGTAAGGAGGAAGCCAATTAATTAGAAAGTAAATTATACATACATATATATAGTTATTTTAGTCTGACATTTCCATAAAAAAAAAAAGCACTAGGTGATTTTTAACAGTCAATTCCATAGCTACCAGAAAAGAAGCTTCTGTCTTTTGTAATGTGCACACATGCTTTGACATACCCACATATAACCATTTACATATTTATAACAAATCATGTTAAAATCTATAGGGCTTAAAACAAAATAGCTTTTTAACAAGAAAAACTTTTTCCAAGGTCAAAGGAGAATTACAGTTCATTTAGGCAGTTAGTACACCACCAAAGTTAAACTAACACAATCTTCTCCCAACAGGGCCAACCAACTCTCTAATTTTCATGTATTAGAATCCTATTGTATTGTATTGTACTGAATATCGCTTTAAACTTCAAAGACAAGACCTTAAAATATTTTCATTATACACCAGTTTAATTTATAACAGCATTTAGTTATTTTTTTATAAAAAATATTGGAATGTGTTGCTTTCTACTCAGGAATTACAGATTTTAGAAACATACTATATTTGTTTTTCAAATATAATTACATTCATGATGCAAAGACCATTGTGACTTCTACTTTCAGACAAGATGAAACAGATTTACTTTTCCCTATTCTCCCTGCTAAGTGTAAGTAAAAGGTCTGGATATTATATATAAAACAAACATAAGAGGATTCAGAAAGCAGGAGAGAAGGAGGAAGAATCCAAGCTAGGGATTTCAAGACTCAAGAAACAATAGAATGGTGAATCCTTCAGTTTTCTCTTTGCCTTATGTATCCTGGACTGTGTCCTAGAGAAGGTGGCAACATGGAAATGACAATGGGTATAGAAAATAATAACAATAATAATAATAGAGCCCCAAGAAAATCTGCTCTGTTTATCCAAAGGGCCAGAAAATGAATAAATTAGCAAGACAGAAAACATTTAGACAATAACTGCCCTATTCCAACCAAACACCATGGAAAATATGGCAGACCCATCCCCACTCTCATCAGCAAAGGCCAAATGGAGAGCCTAGACTTCCATCCTTGCCAGATGAATGAAGGACCCAATTTCCCAATGGGGGTGGTGACAGAGAAGGCTGAAATGGGGAGTCATAACTTTTATCCCTGCTGGATTCCTAGGCTTTTGTCTCTATCTGGTGATAATGAGGCATCCTATACCTTCTCACTGGGGTGGTCTCAGAAGCGGCATAGTGGAGGGTCAGGACTTTCACCACTTCGCAGCTATAACATGTCCCCCTCCTCCCACCAGGGTGTCAACAGAACTCAGTGGAGAAAGTGAACTTCTACCCGTAACAAGTAAGAAGGCAACACTCCAAGATCCCTAGCTGGCGCAATGTCAGAGGAGGCTTACTAAAACAGAAGACTTAAATAAGACACAGAGATTTATTATACCCAAAATGTCCAGGATTCCATAGAAAATCATTCATTATACCAAGAACCAGGATAATCTCAACTTGAATGAGAAAAGACAATCATGAGATGCCAACACCAAGATGACATAGACATTAGATTCATCAGACAAGTGTTTGAAAGTCGCCATTATAAAAATGTTTAAAAAGCAATTACATACACACTTGAAACAAATGAAAAAAAAAATGTAGTCTCACCAAAGAAACAGAGGTAAAAGAAGAACCAAACAGAAATTTTATAATTGATTGCATGGAGCACTGGGTGTTATATACAATGATATCAAAAACTAATGATGTACCGTATGGTGACTAACATAACATAACAAAAAAATAAATAAAAAAAATTTTATAACTGAAAAATAATATAACCCAAATTAAAAACTAAGTAGAGAGAACAGAGAAAACATTTAGTAAACTTATAGACAGAAACACAGAAATTCCCCAAAGTAGACAACAGAGAAAACAGACTGAGAAATATGAACACAGCTGCAGAGACTTCTGGGACCATAACAAAAGATCTAATATTTGTGTCATCAGAATCCTAGAAGGAGGAGAGAACAGTGATTGGGGTTAAAAGAATTTGAAGAAATAATGGCTAAAACGCACTAAATTCTAGGAAAAGATATAAGCCTACAGCTTTAAGAAGCTGGGCAAATCCCAAACAGAGTAAGCACAAAGACACAACATAATCAAACTTCTGAAAATTAAAGACAAAGAATAAACTTAGAAGCAAGCAGTGAGAGAAACAACTCCTGACCTACAGAGATGAAACAATCTGACAGCAGCGTCTCAGCAGAAACCATGGCATCATAAGGAACTGGCACAACATTTCTGAAGTGCTGAAAGAACTGTCAACCCAGAATTTTATATTGAGCAAAAATATCCTTAAGGAATGAAGGGGGACCCAAAACATTCTCAAATGAGTGCGAATCGAGTATAAGTTGCCAGCATACCTATTCTAAAAGAATGGCTAACATAGGGTCTTGAAACAAAAAGGAAATGATAAAAGCAGGGATCTTGAACTCCGTTGGGAAGGAAGAAAAAACACAGAAAGGAGTAAAAACATTGGTAAATATACAGTACACTTTCCTTCTCTTCTTCACTTTTCTAAATTATGTTGGCCATTAGAAACAAAAATTATAACACTGTTGGATATGGTTCTTAATGTATGTAAAGGAGATATTTAAGATAATCGTATTATAAACACAGCAGCATATAGGGGACTGAGAATGGTACAGCATCAATTCTGTGATATTCTTACCAAAAATGTACAACCTCAGGGTGCCTGGGTGGATAAGTCAGTTAAGTGTCTCTGCCTTTGGCTCAGGTCATGATCCCAGGGTCCTGGGATTGAGCCCCACATCGGGCTCCCTGCTCAGCGGGAAGCCTGCTTCTCCCTCTCCACTCCCCCTGCTTGTGTTCCTGCTCTTGCTATCTCTCTCTCAAATAAATAAAAACTTAAAAAAAAAGTACAACCTCAATCAATCATGAGAAAATATTAGAAAAACCCAAATTCAAGAACATTCTACAAAATAAGTAATCATATTATTCAAAAGTGTTAAGATCGGGGCAACTGGGTGGCTCAGTCGTTAAACATCTGCCTTTGGCTCAGGTCATGATCCCAGGGTCCTGGGATCGAGCCCCGCATCAGGCTCTGCTCAGTGGGAAGCCTGCTTCCCCTTCTCCCACTCCCCCTGCTTGTGCTCTCTCTCTCTCTCTCGCTGTTTCTCTCTGTCAAATAAATAAATAAATAAAACCTTAAAAAAAAAAGTGTTAAGATCATGAAAGACTAAAGAACTGTTACTTGATTGGAAGAGATTTAACTAAATGCACTATGGGATCCTAGACTGGAACCTGGGCCAGAAAGAAGACGTTAGTAGGAAAACTGGAAAAATTTGAATAAGATTACATCATCATTAATTTCCTGGTGCTGACAATTATATTATGGT
This sequence comes from Zalophus californianus, assembly GCF_009762305.2. Taxonomy (NCBI): domain Eukaryota; kingdom Metazoa; phylum Chordata; class Mammalia; order Carnivora; family Otariidae; genus Zalophus; species Zalophus californianus. The sequence goes on from NC_045598.1 coordinate 132,300,339, forward strand.
TATATAATTGTTAATATTAAGCTCTGTACTTTTTACCTTTCTCTAAGTTTAAAATTATTTTTTAAAGGCCACTAATAAAGGAAAAACTTTAGTGCTTCAGGATAAAGGAGATGTGAAAGAGGCCAAGCGCCAATTAGAGTAGATATCAGATAAACAAGTTTTTCTACACATATCAGAGTTTTATATTGAAAGAATCTTCAAATACAAGAAAAGAGAATCAGTGGAGATTAAATTTTCTTTTAATTAGAAAAATAAAGTCACTGTGCAATGTGGTACTTTCTACCTCTGATAGGGGAAGGAAAAGGGATGCAGGAAAAAAAAGTTTCTGGCATAAAAGCCTGGAAAATCGTAATATCCAAAGCATCATGATAAAGAGAAGTTAAAGGTTCCTCCTTAAGTTAGAGATTTAGAGAGAAAAAAATCATAACAGAGGCTTATTCATGGGAATCCTAGCAATGGGGACCAAGAAATTTGAACCAAGAAATATCAATAAATCCTACCTAATTTCCAAAAGTTGCTGCTTTAGGCTGCAGTAGCAAACACTAAATATGACAGATTATTTTCAAGCTATTTTTATTTTTAATCTAGGACAATATTACTATCACTACCTGAACTTTCTCCTCTATCACTAATGTCATTACAAAAATTTCCACTGAAATTACTTCTAATAGGGAGCAGGAACCAATAAATTCTATTAGGTTCTTCTTTTTAGCAGTTGACAAAAAAGTTGATCGAGAACCAGAAGAGACTACTCTCCCAGAAGCCAAGAGAATACAAAGTTTAAGATGAGAGACAAAGTCTGTAGTTTGAGACCAGCCAGATTAACTGCTTCAGAAAACAAAATTCAAAACTATGCAGAGGAATGTAACAGAATCCAGAGTCTCTATAGTATATCATTGACAATAGTCAGGATTCAATCCAAAATTACTTGACCTGGAGTAAATAGGAAAAGGTGACTCATACTCCAGTGAAAAGGCAATTAATAGAGACAAAAGCCAATATATCTGATGTTGAAATGAGCAGAAAAGGTGTTTAAAGCACCTATTTTAACTCTTCTCAAGGATGTAAAGGAAAATACATGCATAATGAATGAATGGATAGGAAATCGCAGCAGAGAACCAAAACTTCAAAAAGAACCATATGGAAACTCAAGAAATGAAAATACAATATCCAAAGTTAAAAAAAATTCACTGGATGAAGACGACACACAGTAAACTTATAGATCAATAGAAATAATACAATCTAAAGTTCAGAGAAAAAACTTTTTTATGAATAAAGGCTCAGGAATCTCTGGACAATATTTAAAAAATGCATGTAAATGGAGTTCCAGAAGAAGAGAAGAGAGAAAGGGGGAAAAATATTTACTCAAAGAAAATATGGCCCCAAATTTCCCAAATTTGATGAAAGCAATAAATGTACAGTAAGTTCAACAATGGCCCCCAAAGATATGGCCAAGTCCTAACCTCTCTATACTTTTGATTGTGACCTTATTTGGAAACAGGCTCTTTGCAGATGAAATTAAGTTGAGTATGTCAAGATCATCCTGGTAGGGAGATAATATTTGCAACACAAAAGACTTATATACAGGATATAAAAAGGACTCTTATAATTCCATAAGAAAAAGAATCCCAGTTAGAAACTTGACAAAGATGTGGACATTTCACAAAGATCTATAATTGGCCAATAAGCACATGAAAAGAAGCTTATCATATGGATCATTAGTGAATAAATACAAATTAAAATATAAATGGGATACCACTGTACTCTTATTTGAATAAGACTGATCATATCAATGTATGGAACCTTCATATATTGCTAATAGGAATATAATATGTTACAGCATATTGAAAAAAAATCTGATAGTTTCTTATAAATTTGTATGTACACTCACCATGTGACCCAGCACATTCACTCCAAGGAATTTTTCCAAGAGAATGAGAAAGATGTCTGCATAAAATCTTATACATGAATATTCATAAACAGCTTTATTCATAATAGCACAAAGCTGAAAACAACTCAAATGCCCATCAACAGGTAAACTGAGAAACAATTTGTGGTATACATCCATACAGTGGACTAGTACTTAATAAAAAACAACAAAAACAAACAAAACAAACATAAAAACCTACTGATATATACAACATGGAAGAATCTCAAAAACATTATAGTGAGTGAAAGAAGCCAGATGCAAAACTGTGCATACTGTATGGTTCCATTTTTATGAAATTCCTGAAAAGGCAAAGCTAATCTTTAGTGACAGGAGGATATCCTGGTTATCTGGAGCCGTGGGGAGGTGCAGAAAAGAAGCTGCAAAGAGGGACCAGGAAAACTTTTATAGTAACAGAAATATCCTCATCTTTTTTTTTTTTAAAGATTTTATTTGACAGAGAGAGAGAGAGACAGCGAGAGAGGGAACACAAGCGGGGGGAGTCGGAGAGGGAGAAGCAGGCTTCCCGCTGAGCAGGGAGCCCGACGTGGGGCCCGATCCCAGGACCCTGAGATCATGACTTAAGCTGAAGGCTGATGCCTAATGACTAAGCCACCCAGGTGCCCCAGAAATATCCTCATCTTGATTGTGGTGGTAGTCACATGGTTACATACATTTTTCGAAACTGTGTAATAAAATGGTTGTGTCTTATTGTATATAATTATAGCTCAATAAGGTTGATTAAAAGATTAAAAAGGTATAGCTATCTTTGACACAACAGATGGAGACATGAAGTCTCTTGCATATACTTCCCTAAAATAATCATAACTAATCTCACAATTTCCTAGCAACTATTACCTTAGGATATTAACACCATTTGAATTTATCATGTTTGGATGTCCCCTGTCCCTACTCCACATCCCACCCCCATACACCCATTTTTATGTTAGCTCCATGAGCTAACATAAACCTTGACTGTCACTTATGCTATATCCTCAGGGCCAAGAAGTATACCTGGCCCATGGCAGGTGCTCAATATATTTCAGTTTAATTAATGGATAAATGAATTTTTACATTGTTAGTATTCATTGGGAATCTCTCCTAGGCTATTACTCATTTTCCCTGGTCAAACTTAACTACTTCTTTTTTTTTTTTGATTTTATTTATTTGAAAGAGAGAGAAAGCATGAGCAGGGGGAGGGGCAGAGGGAGAAGCAGACTCCCCGCTGAGTGGGGAACCCAACATGGGGCACCAGATCCTAGGACCCCGAGATCATGACCTGAGCCGAAGGCAGACGCTTCACAGACTGAGCCACCCAGGCACCCCATAAACTTAACTACTTCTATGGCTTCAACTACATCTATATAAAGACAACTCTCCAAACTGTGTGTCCTATCCTTTCTTGCTGATCACCAGATGCATTTAGAACTGCCTATTGCACAACTTTATTTCAGGCAAGTCAAATTCCACGTGTTTAAAACGGAACCCATTAACTTCCTCTAAGTTTACTCATCTCATCAATACTAAACATAAAACCTTGCCTAAAACATGTCACATTCATACTATCCTACTTTATTTCACTCTCAAATTCTTGAAAAAATAGTTTATGTATCCTCAAATAGTCTCTTACTCTTCAACACATGTGAATCTGGCTTCCACCTGGAACAGGCAAGTGAAAGCATCCCCATAAAAACCAGCACAAGAGATCATTTAATTCTCTCAGTTGTAGCTTAGACAAGCATACCTCAGCCGCACTCCTCTATACCCACCCGCTCGGCCCTAATTCAATCTTTGTTATTTCTCTCCTGAATTCATTCAAAACAGTTCTAATTAGTCTTTTTGGCTATCATTCTTGTTTCTTTTTTGTCTAGTTCATGCTTTGTATCGCTGACAGAATTATCTTTCTAAAATACAAAACCAATGTCACTACCCTTTTAAAAGTAAGTCCACGGTCTCTGCCTAACACCTAAAATCCAAACTCCCAGCAACACACAGCTTCTCGGTCTCCCTGTGAGCCACTGCCTCTTTGACTCTAAGCATTTTCTGAAACACCATGTCCTTTTATGTCTTCACTGCTTAGCTTCTGCCTGCAATTCTTATTCACCTAAAAATTCTACATGCTCTGTAAAACTTATTTCAAATGTCCTGTCTGCTATACATTCTCCCCTAATTCCTTCGGTCAGAGCTGTTCATTCCTATATGTGATTCTTGACATGGCTAACCACACCTCAAGTGAACACTTATCAGGTTACCCTTATCATGCCTCTTATTATGGGGGCAGAATTACATACATTATTATTTCATTCAGCATGCTATAAATCTTTAAGTTTTTTTATCAAACTGTTGTGTAATGTTCACTGACCTCTGGAGATGGGACTAATTTATGGTGGTGGCCAACCTTTTGGTTTTATTTACCTGTCTGTCCCCAACTTGATCATAACTCCTCCTGTGCCCAGTGCTTGGCACACTACCTAGCAAGTATAGGTACTTGGGAGTACCAGCCCAGAGTGAACAAGCAGATGTTCCATTTCCTGTTCTTCAATTAAATCAATTCCAGTATTCAATGGCTTGACATCTCTAGCCCGCTTAACTTCATACCCATCGAATTCTTTTATATACTGAAATTATTGAAAACTGTCCATAATATATCATCTATTTTTCTCTTAATAAGATTTATTCAAGCTGTCACTGTGTTATCTTCAAACAGTGGTCCTTGTTTCCTCAAATGTTCCATTTTAGGACTTGATTCTGGACTTTTCTTATACTTAAAAAAAATGACAGTAATACAGATAAAAACATGTTGAAAGTTTTTCAAATATCCCTTATCTCTGACAGTTAAAGCTGCCTTTTGATGTGACCATGATAAGATAGCAGAACTTTGCAGAAAGTAAGATCTGTCAGGGTTTAAAGTTAATAATTCTGCATGGGGAAATGAGTAAACTACATTACTAATAGGATGTCTTACTTGTGTAGTCCCTCAAATGTGTATTTACATAATAAGATTTTATGTCAGAATAAAACCCAAAGTTCCTTCTAGCTCAAGAGAGTCAGAATTCTTAAATAACAGACTCAGTTATGAGGGCTTAAATAAATTTATTAATGAAATCTATGACTAAAACAAAACAATATCTTGAAGACCATGGACCATCACCACAAACTAGTCCTACTTACAGGGATCAATCTTCAAACACTATATAATAGTTTGATTTAAAATAAAATAAAGATCTGTAGCAAAAAGCAAAAATGTACCAGGCATTTCTGCTTGTGTCATAAGATAATGTACATAATGCCTACATCACTATCTAATATATAATGAGTCAATCAATCAATGTCAGTTTCATTTCCTTGTTTACCCATATATTTCTGATATAAAGTATGCTCCTGCTATGTTAATTTCTTTTTCAGGGTATAATCCCACATACTGTTCTCTCTTTCTCAAGAATTGTCCTGGGTGAGAAGAGAACAATACACATGAAATTTTAACCACTGTCACTAAAAATCTTAGATATAGCTGAATGCTGGAGAGAGGGAAGCAGATCATTTCAACATGACTTAGAATGAGCATTCGTGTACTGCTACTAGCCAGACATGAAGGGACTTGATGGGTACTAAAATTAATCTTACGTCACTAAGTAAAAATCATATCATTGCCAACCTTTTGTAGCAAAAGAAAATGTGGTTCACCATTAGATGAAAAATCATTTCTTTTTCTTCAAAGACTTGATTTTCAAATGATTCCAAGTAGAATTCTTATGCTGAGCTGAAATCTCTTCTGATGCAAACAGTGAAAGCTATAGATATTTCTACTTAGGAAAGACATGTAATGACAGCCATTTTTTTTTCTGTACCACAGTGGCTCATTTTAGAGCCATATCAAAGTTACCGTGGTAGGAAAGGCTCTTTCTGTGGTTGTCTATTACTTTTTCTTTGAAATATCTTATGTGTCTTACTAAGTGTGTGCTGGTACATCAAGGATCAAGATGAGTATTTTTGTCCTTCTGAGTTCTAGGTTATCCTCTGCAGCGATTTAGGGTGAAGTTAGTCCTGAATGGTTCATGCAGTTATAATGGACTATTTTACTCAAGACTTGCTTGATTCTTACCTGTATTATTGTTATTGATCATAGTATATGTTTATATGTATCAGGATTTCTTTCTTCCAACTAGAATTTTTCTCTATAGAGTTGGAAATTTCAGCAAAATGAGTTGGTAATTCCCCTGGTTTTTATGGAAGTCCAGTTATGTAATAGGTAGTCTGCATACCTTTGGGGGTTTGGCCAAGTATGCCAAATATAATGATAACAATATAATAAGTCAGTCTGCATGAACTTGGGTTGCCCATTTGAAGAACAAACCTGAGTTTTAGGGTCACTATAGAAAGACCAAGCCTTGGGGAGAGTTCAAATACTAAACCAGGCTCTCCAAGGTCTTTGGAAAGTAGTAAAGGCCAAATCCAAGAGGGATTTTTAAAGAGTGACTGCAAATCAAAGCAGAATCTGTTGACCCCATGCCAAATGGACAAATGTATTTTACTCATTGTACTCTGAATAACTTCTCTTCACTTTATACAGCCATTTGTGTAACAGTGTAGATGAAAATTTGGGCTCAGAAGTGACAAAGTAAGTTGTGTTTCAAGGGTAAGTTTTAAATTGAGGAAAAATATTTCTAAGTGGGAGAGTGTACGTATATGCAGGATTTCTTTCTCCATATTCTGCTTTTAGAAACCTACAATGCTTAATTTATATTGCTCTTTGAAAAAAAAAATGGATCCCTCATTCTTCAAAAAAAAAAAAAAAGCTGCAAATAGCCACTTTGATGATAAATATTTGGATTATAAAAAATGAGGTATAGGGAAGATTTAAAAAAGGGAAAGAAAAAAGGTTAATTCTCAGATTGGCCAGCTACCCTCCATTCCATATTCTTTTTTTTTTAAAGATTTTATTTATCTGACAGAGAGAGACACAGCAAGAGAGGGAACACAAGCAGGGGGAGTGGGAGAGGGAGAAGCAGGCTTCCCACTGAGCAGAGAGCCTGATGCGGGGCTCGATCCCAGGACCCTGGGATCATGACCTGAGCCGAAGGCAGACGCTTAACGACTGAGCCACCCAGGCGCCCCCCATACCATATTCTCAATGTAATCTATATTAAGGTCATATTGTTAAAATATTATACGCCATATATGTTAAACAAATATTTAAAAGAAGCCTATAACTATAAAAGCCTGCTATAATCATATTCAAAAGGAGACATATCAGTTGAAATGTGTTAAATTTGAATTGTATTTGAAAAGAATGTTTTTAAGTAGATATTTCAAAGCTTTCTAATGACATTTTTGTTTTAGGATTTTATTTACTTATTTGACAAAGAGATAGAGAGCACAAGTAGGCAGAGCGGCAGGCAGAGGGAGAGGGAGAAGCAGGCTTCTCACTGAGCAGGGAGCCCGATGTGGGGACTCGATCCCAGGACCCTGGGATCATGACCTGAGCCAAGGGCAGATGCTTAACCGACTAAGCCACCCAGGGGCCCTACTGACATTTTCATCTTGCTGGAAATGGCGCTAACATCTAAAACACAATAATAAAAAGCTCCTCTATAAAAAACTCTTTGATTTTGTAAAATAAACCATGGTTTAACTAAGACAACAACTGTTTCTTTATATTCTTTATGTGAAAAAAACAAACCTAGTTTATAATATTTTACTCTGAAGGTTTCAAAAATCAACACTGTTCAATGGAGGATGATCACAAAAAGGGGCACAGAATAGCAAACTGAAATTAAATTCATCTAGAAAGGTTAATTTGCTAAAATAATTCATTTTCATTTCCAATCAAATTACTTTTATAATGACTCATTTAAATAAAGTGTGATACTGTAACTTATAAGAAATATATATTTGGTCTTCAACCCTTTTTTCTGACACTAGCTCCTCAAACCCTTGGAATTGGAATATTTTTCCCCAATTTAAAACTTATCCTTGAAACACAACTTACTTTGTCACTTCTGAGCCCCAATTTTCATCTACACTGTTACACAAATGGCTATATAAAGTGAAGAGAAGTTATTCAGAGTACAATGAGTAAAATACATTTGTCTATTTGGCATGGGGTCAACAGATTCTGCTTTGATTTGCAGTCACTCTTTAGACCTCCGGGGAGGGGAGAGGAGCTGGAGGTTGAATCATTTGCCAATGGTCAATGATTTAATCCATCATGACTATATAATGAAGCCTCCAAAAAAGCCCAAAAGGACAGGGTTCTGAGAGCTTCTGGGTTGTTGAACACACGGAAGTGCTGGGATAGTGGTGCACCCAGAAGGCATGGAGGCTCTGTGCCCCAGCCACATACCTTGCCCTAGACATCTCTTCCATCCAGCTCTACTGAGTTATATCCCTTCACAATAAACTGGGAATTTAGTAAGTAAAATTCTCTGAGTTCTGTGAGTTGCCCTAGCAAATTAATTGAACCTGAGGAGGAGGTTGGGGGAACCTCTGATTTATAGCTGTCAGTCAAAAGTATGAGTTAGCAACCTGGGCTTGACAGATATCCAATAGTTGGTGGGAAGTGGGGTCTTGTAGGACTGAATCCTTGATCTGTGGGATCTGATGCTGTCTCCATGGAGACAGTATCAGAACTAAGTTGAATTCTCAGACACACTGCTTGGTGCTGTGTGGGAACCACCCCACCCCTACACATATACTAGAATTGGTGCAAGAACCAAAAGACAAAGGAACTGCCTATATCTAATTATACAAATCTAAATTTCTAATATCATTAGTATGGCAAAGCATATTAATGACATAAAAACTTAGAATAATGTAAAGTATAACAACAAAACAAAGTCTTCCACTTTGGTTCAAATGCACAGAATTTCAAGAACATCTCTGCCCTAATAATTGTCTTTAAAAAGCTGAATAGTTTTGGCATTATAATTAAAGAGTATCAAGGTACATAACAAAGAACCCTGAAACACGTTGGTATAACTATAACTATAATTTCAAATGAGTTTTTGTGAAAAGCATTGAAGTTATAGAAGCATACTGACTGGGCGGGACAAAATCTAAGGCTCACAGAACTGTTGAAATAAAACTTCTCTCTCCAAAAAATAAAAAAAAATCAATAAGAACATTCAGGTTTTAAGAGGATAGTTAAAATGCACTCAATAAAACTTCAAAGAGACACATAATCATTTATGATGGGATTCCAAAAGCTTGCATCTAAAATAAGATAAAAACTTTAGGTGCGCCCAAGCAACAATCAAAGAATTACCAAGAATGTGCAAGTGTTCAATCACATTCTGCTCTGTGAAGTCAGCTTTATTAATAACTTTAATTGTATAATAATTTTAATTATTTTGTAGATTTAAGCAAAGGATGTGAGCTTAATACCTACATTCTAATGAGCAAATAAGCTTTCTGTAATTTATAAATTTCAATTAAAGACTGGGTAATGAAAAAAATTTTTAAGTTAAAACAACTTAGTTTTCAGTACACTAATATATTTTTACTTTGTAATACAATATAGCTGTCACATACAATGGCTCTGATAGGCTTAAGTCAAATTTCAATGGGCAAGGAAGGCCAAAGAAGGGTTTATACAATATTCAATAAGCAATAATATCTATTCAGTGTACAATAACAAAATAAAAAAGTACTAACCTAGAAACACAGAAAAAGAATTTATTGTTTTAAATTCCAGAAATAAAAATAACAGAATAGCATGTAATCCATAACAAGCTCGCCCTATAATTTCTAAACTACAGTCCAACTGAAACATTTAAGAAAGAGAAACAGTCTACATGTTTTTCTACCAGGTGAAGATACCTGAGAAAGTTACCTATAAAGAAATAGGCTTTAAAACTCTTAACTACAAAGAATCTTTTACTGTGACATTATGATGATATGCTCTGTGCCTGATAGGACACTAAGCCATTTCCCACAGAGCTTCTGTTCACTGCTCAGCTGCAGGTTGCGATTTATCAGTGACACAATATTTCACATCAATACCAAGCTCATTTGACCAAAGCAGCATAGTAATGTTTAAAACCATCTGTTTATATTCATTAGTATGTAAAAATCACAGTACACAAATTTGGGAATGTTTAACTTGTCCATAAATAAGAGCATATTATCTTAGCATAAGTTTTTAAAAAGAGGTCTGAGCAGTCAGCCCAATAATGGGGGCAATAGACTCTACATTTTGACTAAAGAAATTATAAAATTATCATTGTTATCATCACCAAGAAATAACAAATAAATACAAATAAAAAAATTTAAGCAGTTCCTCTGGCAGCAAAATTATTATCTACCATAATAACATCTCCAAGCAAAAAAATCAATCCAGAGCTTGAATGTATTTTGTGCTTTGTTTCTATAAAAATGCAGTGTTACTCTCAGACATTTCTAAATAACTAGATTTGTAAATAAGCAGTGAATTTCTTTTCATCACAGTTTATTTCTAGTTCATTGTGTGCAGATTATAGAACTAAATTATTAGCTTTTTTCCAGTACTTTAACTGTATGAATCGAGGTCTTTTTATTTTAAACAGTGATTTATTGTCATTCTTAAGGTAAACAACAAAAACAAATTCTAAAATTTTAACTTTAAGTGTTTAAAATTTCAGACGACAGAGCCAATAATTGGTAACAGCTTCTTCAATTTCATATTAATAGTCTAATTAAAAACACTAACGATTACCTGGCAACAGATTTGAAAGAATCGGGTTTCTGTGAAGGCAAACAAAAAAAACCATGCAAAATACCTGCCAAAACACATGATCTTCTTTCTGATTTTATATCTAAACTTGTAAAATGTTTATAAATACATGATCATTCTACACAATACAGAGCTTCTAGAGCACTTCTAAAGGAAATTACAGTTTTTGGTCTTAAGGAATAAGACTAAGATGGAAAAGGGATGAAAACAGTGAAATCTGAGGGTGCAGTACACTCTTTCTACGCATGAGCACGTGGCTGTTCATCCAGTCAGGTCAGCGGTTACAGTTCAGTACATGATTTTCAAGGCAACTAAGAAATCAGAACACAGGTATTTCCTCTTCCTAGAGTTAACAATTCTTTTAAAAGCTCTATCCAGAAAGAATGGTTGGGGTTTTGTTTTTTTTTTTTAAGGGAACAAAGAATAAATAGGGAAAAAAATTCCATCCCCAAATTCATATACATAAGTTCAGTGTGCTGTGAGCTAGAGTCAGTCTGACTGGTGGAACAAAACTGTTAGTACCATGAGACAGGTGCTACCCTAGACGGTTCATAACATGAGCCCCTAAAACAAATACATGTTTTCATGCCTCAAACAACTAGAAAGCATGTCATTATTGTTCTAATACCATGTTTAATGAACTCCTAAGATAGAGTTCTAGAATGTTGTACCTTCACAGTATACCTGAATCATTACTAGCAATACAATGCCAACTTCAAAACTGCTATGAAAGTAAAATCATCATTAGAAAAACTCAGCCTTATTGTAAATGAGGGAGAACTTAGTGCTAAATACTAATACCAAATGTATGAAGGCAGAATTTTTGTTTGCGGAAGACAGAGTGAGGAGTTAAATGCACCCAATCAAGACCAACTGGAAGACAGAACAGAGAATTAGAAATGTTTCAAAAAAATAAAAAATAAATAAAAGGAAGAAGAAGGAAAATGGAGGAGAGCCAGGCAGCAAAAGATGAATGGATAGAATGAAAATAAAAGAAAATGAGGCACGTGCATATGGCTCTCTTTTTTCTGACCTCTGTGTTCCTAATACTTTACAATGTAAGTGACATATAGGTCACACTAGCAGGCAAGGATGAGCTTTCTGATGGATAGAGATGAAGGATTTGGGGCTAATGAATTTGTTTTCTGGTTTTTGTTTTTGCTTTTAATTCATACCTGGAAGCCTTGAATCCTTGCTAAATATTCCAGTTGTTTTGAAGGTTGTACTGGAGAACAAGGGGGAGTAGGAGAACTTCCTTTTAAACCTATGGCTTCAGCTGTAGGAGATGTTCCATTCATTAGGAGTTCCCTGGCAATTGTGGCTGAACTATTCGATGTGGGAGATATACTGAAGAAAGAGCTTGAGGGTTGGTTCATATCTTTGGGTGACAAATAGCCTAGAGTAGTGCCAGAGATTACTTTGTGGCGGCTGGCTTCCATCTCTTGATAAACATCAGGAGACAAATGAAGAATTCCTTTTGGAGCTATAAATAAAATGAAGGAACATTGTTATTACATTTAAAATAATTAAAATAGAAACATGTTATAGCATTATTAACTTAATGATTTTACTTGGTTTAATAACAAAGTAGTAAGAAACACTGTCAATTAAGCGTCTTCCTCATACGTGCTGAGGCAATTGCAGCCTCAATTTAGAGGTGAATAACATGTTTCAATATTCCCAAATCAGAAGTTTAAAAAGATTAGGAATGTGCTGGGTCTTCAACCTGCAATTTAGTATTTTATCATCTCATAAAGAGACATGAAACCCCTAACATATGCAGCCATTGAGAAACAGTAAGTAAAATGAACGCTGAATCAGTCCAAGTCATCTGAGGTACAAACTCATATACCTGATGGCATACAGGTGCTCTTCTCCTCACAAGGGTGTCCCAGAGACAACTTTAACTCATGAACATTTCAAAAAGTGACAAGAGTATCTTCTTCCCAAAACTAGCACTGTCTCCTATCTTGTTAATCTCATCATGATACCACCATCTATCTGCTCATTGTCCAACCTACACTCCTAACAACCATCTTTGACTCACCCATAAATAAGCAGTTACCGTATCCACTCTAGAATTTGTCCCTTCATCAAGTGTGTAAGTTCAAGCCAGACCATGGGCTGGTTCTGATATCAAGAGGAGTGAGCCTAGGGCTATGTTATCAGTTGTTGGGGTTGTAAACATATAAAAGAAGCCCTTTCCTTTGACAACCATTTGTCTCAGACATGTTTCAAACCACATTTCACACTGCATGTTCTAATGTCTTTGGATCAGATACTAGCAACTCTCAAATCATGCTCTTTTAAAATTATTGAGAAATCACCGCTTTTGGAGAATGTGCTCTGACAGACACATGACAGAACTTAATGCCCATGCTCTTGCCTCTCTCTCTCCCACCATTAACCTTCTGATTCAAGCCTTCAATGTTTCTAACCTGGACTACTGTAACAATCACTAAAAGATTTCACTGCTGGGGTGCCTGGGTGGCTCAGTTGGTTAAGCGTCTGACTTTAGCTCAGGTCCTGATCTCAGGGTCCTCGGATGGAGCTCTGCGTTGTTTTCCCTGCTCAGCAGGGAGTCTGCTCCTTCCTTTGCCCCCCGCCCCCCGCTTAAGCTTGCTGGAGCGCTCTCTCTCTCTCTCAAATAAATAAATAAAATCTTTAAAAAAAAAAAAAGATTTCACTGCTGCTAGTCTCCCTGGTGTCCATTTCCCCAAATGTCTGTAACATAGCCCCAAATAAAAGTGTTCCATGATAAATAAATCTAGGAAATAATGCAAATGACTTCACATACACACACCCCTACCTTTTGGAAGATTAAAAATGCACATTAGCATAGTAAAGACTGAGAAGTTCAGAACAAAAATCTATTCAACTTGGTTTAACTCAGGACTTCACAAATTTATTTTATATCCCATTTTTTTTTAAGATTTATTTATTTTTTTGACAGAGAGAGACACAGTGCGAGAGGGAACATAAGCAGGAGGAGTGGGAGAGGGAGCAGGCTCCACCGAGCAGGGAGCCTGATGCAGGGCTGGATCCCAGGACCCTGGGATCATGACCTGAGCCGAAGGCAGATGCTTAACTGACTGAGCCACCCAGGCGCCCTACATCCCATTTTTTAATTTTAATTTTATTTTAATTCTAGTATATTTAACATACAGTGTTATATTGGTTTCAGGTGTATAACATACTGATTCAACAATTCTATATCCTAATGTTTAATGTAACATTAATAACAACTAACACTTTGAAAAATTCTAAGGCTAGCCATTTTCTTACTTTAACATCTTTTCTGGCTTCCCATCACTGCATTATTAAATCCAAACTCCTTGGGACGACATATGAAGCTCTTAATCATCTGGCTCCTCCTTACATTTCTATTTTCATCTAAATTCTTCATGAAGGGACGTCTGAGTGGCTCAGTTGGTTAAGCATCTGCCTTCAGCTCAGGTCGTGGTCCCAGGGTCCTGAGATCAAGCCCCGAATCGGGCTCTCACTCAGTGGGAAGCCTGCTTCTCCCTCTGCCTGCCACTCCCCCTGCTTGTGCTCTCTCTCTCTCTGACAAATAAACTCTTAAAAAAAAAAAAAATTCTTCATGAAGATCCCATGCTCTAGTCATGCAGATATAGTCACACTTCTTCCAACACTCCCCGCTATTTGATCCCATCACATCTTTATTTCTATTATGCAGTTAAACATACACGTGCACACACACATAGTTAAGCTCCTATTGCTAGGTTCCAGGCACTGTGCTAACCAATACTGTCCTAAACTGCTGTCAGGCTCCATCTGTTGGGAGAGGAAAATGAAAAGGGGTAACGTGGTAGGTGCCCAGTAAAGGTGGATCTAGAGAGCAGAGGGAATGGCAAAGGAGAAGCACTAGGAGCTCAGGAAAGGCTTCCTGGACATGACACAGATTTCAGGGGATAAGGAGAATAAAGCCAAGGAGGAAGAGCACTGAAGGCAGAGAGATAAAGGCAGGGACCAGCACAGTGCGTGTGTCAGAAAACCTCAGGCAGTTCCTTACCACTACGGCATGGAGAGGTGGGAACTGAAAAAGGTTAAGGTGGAGGTAGGCAGGGTCAAGCTCCAGGGACCTTATCCTGATAGCATCAAAACATAAAACAGTTGTTATTTTTTTAAAAAATAATTTATATAGCTCAAATTAATATATCATATTTTATGGATTTTATGGATTGACTTTATGCCTTTGTGTTGGTTTTATAATCAGGAAGAAATTTCAATAAAAATTTTTTAAAGAAAATATGCACTGGAATAAATACAGATAAATCTCACTAATCAGAGGAATCTACTAACATTTTGCTTTAAAGATATGCTTTTAGTCTTTTTATTGTATGAACTTTTTTGTCGTTGAGCTGGAAAAATATGTTAAAACATAGGAATACCATATGATCCTGTTGTTTATAAAACAATATACTTCTACTACTAATATTAAGGCATAATATTTCATCATATGAATTGTTTCCTTAAACAAGTCCATATTGTTGGACATCGAATTTGTTTCCAAATTTTTGTAATTATAAACAACAGAGTGATGAACATTTTTGTTTGTACCCTGTTTACAAGAAAATTTATTTCCTTAAGTTAGAAGCAGAACTGCTATTCAAACAATATGCATTTTAGGTTTTTTTGACATTAACAATTTGCTCCAAATTGGTACAACTCCAAAAAAGCTGTAAGAATTTCACACTCCCATATTAACATATGAAAGTGCCTTTTTTCCCCTATTTTGGTATTGAATATTATTATTAAAAAATCTTTGGCTCTGCTTTCTGTGTAGATAAGTGACAATATTTTCAAATAATACCCAATACCAAAACAAGAAAAAAGGTACTTTCTGCCCCACCCCCTGACCTCTGGAGAGGTGAGAGGACTAGCTCGCCAATGATGTAATCAACCTTGCCTATGTAATGGAACCTCCATACAGAACCCCTAAATGATGAAGCTTGGAGAGCACCCGAGTTTTGAACATGTTCATGTGTTGGGAGGGTGGTGCACCCCAATGCCAACTGCTGT
Organism: Zalophus californianus; assembly: GCF_009762305.2. Taxonomy (NCBI): domain Eukaryota; kingdom Metazoa; phylum Chordata; class Mammalia; order Carnivora; family Otariidae; genus Zalophus; species Zalophus californianus. Next base: position 132,316,019 of record NC_045598.1, read on the forward strand.
GCTCCAGACCCTTTTGGACCTCATGCTATGCACCTCATCATTTGGCTGTTCATTTTATATCCTTAAAAAAACAAAACAAAACAAAACAAAAACATGATAGTAAATAAAGTACCTTCCTGAGTTCTGTGAGCCATTCTAGCCAATGATCAAACGTGAGGAGGGGGTTGTGGGAACTTCCTAAACTGAAAGCCAGCTGGTGAGAAGTGCAGGTGGCGGCATGGGACTTGTGACTGGCATCTGAAGTGGGGCAGTCTCGTGGGGCTGAGCCCTTATCTGTGGGGGTCTCCGTTAATTCTGGGTCATGTCAGAATTGAGTTGAACTGTAGGACACTCAACTGGTGTCTGGATAATTGGAGAAGTGGTTGGTATGAGGGAAAAAAATCTTCATATATTTGGTGTCAGAAGTGCTATAAGTAAAAAAAGTTCATATGTCAAAATTGATCAAACTGTATACATTATGTGCAGCTTATTATACTTCAATTATACCTCAATAATATTGTAGAAATATTTGCCAATTTGATAAGTGAAATGTCTTATTGGTTTTTGTTTTTTCATGAGATGCATAAATACCACATGTAATTCTTATTTAAAGAATAATTTAAATGTTACGACTCTAAATTCTACACTCAATTTAAGAAATCAAGAAACTAACAGCATTACTTCAGTACTGTTATTATACAGCAGTAATGGGCTTGCCAATAACAATATTATAAAGCAACAAAAATGCTCTCTCAACACTCCAGAGAGGCATTACATCACAGTGTAAGAACTCATGCAGAGTTCAGACTCCCTTATTCTACAGTAAAGCCTGAGTTGACTTTTCTTCATGAATAAAGAAGATTCCTTTCTACAGAGCTCAACTAATATAATAGTTGTTGAAAGACTGTAAAAGACACATGTGGATTTCTGTGGTCAACTACCGAATGATTTTTAACTTGAATATTAGTAACAGAGTGTATGGATTGGTCACAATTCATTTACGTTCTTCCTGTTGTAAATTTAAGTGGCTTTTCAGCAGCGTAAAGACCTGAAAGTAGAATCAAAGAGTAATTTAGGCTATACATATTTAAGGACTTTAACTTATTTTGCCAATTAGGCCTCTTGAAAAACTGTACCAATTTATACTTCTATTAGCAGTATGTGACTAAATCTGTTTTCTCATTCTTCTGTTGAAACAGGGTTTAGTTATTCTAAATAATTACTGGCACTACAATATTTCACTGTCATATATATATATATATATGGATGGATGTATCTTTAATTACTGTGCAGGATAAACTTCTCAAGTAACCCCATTCAGCCTGTGCCTTCTTTTCTGTTAGTCTGGACCTCAGTTTTGCTCATGGATTTCAAATTTCTCCTTGCTCAAGCCTATTACACCCTACTATATTCTCTGGGGATGTCCTTAACCCATTCTCCCATCATCTATCTTCTGTCCGTGACTTTGCCTTTAATACTGCCATGTTGGTACGTAACCATTGTACACAGCTACACTGCAGATACAACACTGGCATTACGCTAGCACTTTAAATGAAATTATCTCATTTAATTCCCCACAACAACCATATGAAATGGGTATTTCAATATATTAGAAATGAAAAAATTGAAGCATGGAGCTCAGCCAAGGTCATATGGATAATACAAAGCAATGCTAGACTATGACTCCAAGGAGTCTGTCTCTAGAGCCTGGATACCTAAACATTATATTAAATGGCCTCCTGAAAGAACAAGCAGGGAGCTAAGTGCAGTGCCCAGCCAGCTCCAAATAGGTACGTTTAATTCAGGACTCCATGCCTGGGGTTTGCCTATGGTCAAATCTAGGGCTGATCCATGTCACTGTGGTTGGCCCTAAACATTCCAGAGATTGACTCACCAAAATCTCCCTAAAATATGGATGTTCAAACAGGATTTTAAAAGCCCAAACTTGCCAGCAACTGTGACATCTTACAAAATGAGGAACGCTGGGCCATCGTGCCCATTTTACGTTTTTCCCATTAGGTTTGTGCTTCTTTCTAGTGTGTATTTGAACCCTCTGGTTCACGCAGAACCTTCTGGAGCATCTTCATGGAGTTCTAGTCCTTACTGAAGAGTTGCAGAGGGCATTCTGAATCAAGATCTCTTACAAGGTTTTATCATATGTGCAGATAAGCAAACTCAGGGGAACCTTGCCTTTCAATGTTCAATAACATCCTGACTCTTTGAGAGAGGCTGAAGAACACGAGTGTTAATGAATAGTAAGTGGTATCAGGGTATCAGAACAACAGGGCAAGCCAATGCAGTAAGAAAGATAATGTTATTACACTGGTGCTAGTCTATAAGGAAGAACTTCTCTCCAAGTCCATGGAATGAGTACATAGCTATTTCTTAGTAAAATCAGTTTGTCACTTTTTATATCAAAGCTTTGAATTTTTTGAATTTTTGTCACAAAACTGTTGGACTAAATTTTTTTTTAAATAAATACTCAAATACCTAATAATACTCAGGTCTCCTTTTGCCATAGTGAGTTTTGCATAACAAAAAAATATAATTCACATAGGGCTAAAAATGTTTTTTAAGTGAGACAAGGAGCAGAATAGTGGGGTGGAAGGTTCTTCTGACTGAAATTTAGCACATGTGTGTAGACTGCTTCTACTTAGGTACCATCATGGACAATTCACCAAGTTTTAATATAAGAAAGTCAATTATTTGCATATGTTTTGAAAGCTGATGCCTCAGATTTCTATTCCTTCTTTGATCAGAAAGAATATTTTGTTGGGACGCTTGGGTAGCACAGTCAGTTAGGCATCCGACTCTTGGCTTCAGCTCAGGTCCAGATCTCAGGGTTGTGAGATCAGCACGGAGTCTGCTTAAGACTCTCTCTCCCTCTGCTCCTTATCCCCCACTCTCTTTCTCGAAAATAAATAAATCTTAAAAAAAAAAACAATATTTTGTTTAGTGATATCTGTCCTGCTTCCTGACTAGCATCAATTATTTTAAAACACCCCTCCATTTTTTGAACTGCTTATCTGAAAAGTTACTTGGTTGCTACTGGCAAAATTGATTCCCAATGAGTTTCGTTTTTTAAAATTTCTTGTCCAAAGTTTTAAGTGGCAGCCAGGTATAAATATGTTATGTAGCTGATCTTCCTGTTGATAAAGGTAAAGTCCACCCTGCTACTCACTAAATTTCCCTTGTGGGTCCTGACAGTGGTAACACCTCTTATCATCATTCTAATCTGTTCAATAAACCCTAAAGTTTCAGAAGCAAATTGTAATTTTAAAAAATCTTAAAAACTGGGAAATGGACTGCTGTTTTAGAACAGGAAATCTGAGAAAAGCATGAGCAACAACAACATGATTTATCAGTCTTACAATGATTTTTAAAAATCATCTCTATGAAAATTCATGAAATCCAAGTAAGGTCTATAGTCGAGTTCATTGTATTGTACCAGTATCAATTTCCTAGTTTTGTAAATGTACTGTAGTTATGTAAGATGTCACCATTGGGAGAAGCTGAGTGATGGGTACATGCAAACCCTCTGTACCACTTTTACAGCTTTAAAAAAAGTCGTAAAAACCCAATTACAAGAAAGCACTGTTATATTGCTCTGGGCCTCTCCCTCAGTTCAAAGACCCTAGAACAAGATCCTGCTGAGACATCAAGGTAGAAAGGACAGTGGCAGTAGCACTAGATATGGCTCTGAGAGCAAGCAGGGCCGGCATCAGCAGTGCCTGCTCTTTGAGGTCTGCAGCTTTGACCACTGCCTCTGCCTAATGCACAGTCCCTGGTTTCAAGGCTCTGGCCTAGTAGCTGGTGTTCTTCTTTTCCCAGGTAAGCTCAGGGCTATTTATTAGATGAGCACATATGCAGCCCAAGAAGGAACCAATGGACCACCATGGTCATCCCCCCAGAGTGCAGGGATAGTCAGTCCATTCTCTGCATGTTCTTTAGCTACTAGGCTGATTGGATCTTAGATATTTCCACTTCCGGCAAATATAAGAGACTCTTAACTCTTGGAAACAAACTCAGGGCTGCTGGAGGGGAGGTGGGTGGGGGATGTGGTAACTGGGCGATGGGCATCAACGAGGACACGTGATGTAATGAGCAATGGATGAATCACTAAATTCTACCCCTGAAACGAATAATACAGCATATGTTAACTAAATTGAATTTAAATTAAAAATTTTAAAAAAACTCCATTTCCTGCTGCCCTGTTGTTGAGATGCAATGGAACAGACTAGGTAGTTTTAGGGGACTCCACCTCTCCCTTTCCACACAGCTCAGTATCAACCTGTCTTGAGCTGAGGCTCAAGTGTCCCTAGTTCTGCCTAATTTTAAGTCAAATATAAACTATTTAGGAGGAGACAAAAGCCAACTAATGCAAAATTTGAAAGAAATTCTTCTGAAAATCGAACTAAAAAAGGGAAATGTTGGCTAAAAGCAATACAATGAGAAAGTCAAACAAGTAAATAATTTGTCAGAAGTTTCTTTTTTTATTTTTTAAAAAATATTTTACTTATTTGAGATAGAGAGAGAGAGAGAGAGAGAGAGGGAGAAGCAGACTCCCCACTGAGCAGGGAGCCAGACATGGGGCTCGATCCCAGGACCTGGAGCCAAAGGCAGATGCTTAAGAGACTGAGCCACCCAGGTGCCCCAGAAGTTTCTTTTTTAAGTTCAGTTTCAGAATCAGCTTGGAAGGTAAAGTTCTCTTAATTAGCAAACATTTGATCACATCTCACATTACAGATGATACTAAAGCTGTTCTGGATTAAAGAAATAGCTACATTGAAAAAGATATCATTACTGAACTAATGAATAAAATGATATATTTTAATGTGCTCAAAAAGCGTAACTTAAATCAGTGGTGAAATCTAACCTTGTTCTTGCCCTTAGAGCTGGACAGCACCAATTTTGTTAATTTGTGCATTTTATTGGTCTTTTTTCTTTTTTCTTTCTTTTTTTGGGAGGGCAGGGACTACATTTAACATGATGTATGTGACGTTATTAACTTGGTGAATGCATATGAATTAAATTAGGACAGGATTTGTTGACAAGATATGAAAGTCTTCTGATGAGCATAGTACACTTTAGTACCAAGAGGGAAAAGTGCTTAGTGCAGCCCTGAGCCACAAATGGTGGAATCTCAGGGGAGAGACCTGACAGGAGGCCATGATGCAGCACCCAGCACACCTCAGGGGGACTGTGCCTTCATTATTTCAGCTGTGCAATAGGGAGGAGGGGAACACCAAAATGATAAATGGTAACTTGTCTCTAAAAAGCTAAAAACAGTAACAGCAACAAAAGGTGTTTTTGAATTTTTTTAAAAACAAATTTCAAAGGAACTGGGACAGGCCTTTGGAAAGCTTGTCCCACCGCACAAATGCACACTGTCTTAGCCAAGGAAAGGGGCTAGTTGGGAGTTTTCAAACCCAGGAGCTGAACTGTTATTTTTTCTTTAAAAAAAGAAAATTTAGAAATATATAATGACAAAGGATAAGGACCTGAGTATGGTGAATAAATTCACAACTCACCGTAATAATAAAGAAAAGTCTCAGTTGGCTTATGTAGAAGAAATCTGCTCAAGGCTCAACATTTTCAGTAAAGACAGAACTGTGACTACTTCTACTGAGTAAGACAAAACTATTATAGTAAAAATGAAGTTTGAGGGGCACCTGGGTGGCTCAGTCGTTAAGCATCTGCCTTCGGCTCAGGTCATGATCCCAGGGTCCTGGGATCAAGCCCCGCATCGGGCTCCCTGCTCAGTGGGAAGATTGCTTCTCCCTTTCCCACTCCCCCTGCCGTGTTCCCTTTCTCACTGTGTCTTTCTGTCAAATAAATAAATAAAATCTTTTAAAAAAAAAAACGAAGTTTGAGAGCAGCTTGTGAAGATAATGAACCATGTTCAATTATTCATTTATTTAAATGGTGTTAAAATGTTGCTGATAAAATAAAGATTAGTTACCTTTCTTCACAGAAAAAATCCATTAGTGACTATTTCCCTTAAACTGTAAAAAACAAACAAACAAACAAACAAAAGCCCTGAAAAATGGACTATATAAGCCCTCCACGTGATACAAATGACCCATCTCTCAGCAGGAGGAAACACATACTGAAATCGTTGTCTACTGCAAGAGCCCCCCGCACTGCACCACGCTATTCCCCTGCTAGCTCTCAAGCATCTGTTCCAGATAGCTCATAAAACAATAATAATTATAGATAAATCACACAGTCTTTACTGGAAAACAGGCTTTGCATGTATTAGCCCAGTAATCCTCACAGTGACCCTCTGTCACAGGAATTATGATTATCTCCATTTTTACTCAATTGAAGGCCCCGAGGCACGGTAAGGTCATGGTGAACTCTCAAAGTTACAGCCCATAAGTGGCAAGCCTCGGGAGTGCAACTAGTCATCTGGCTTTGGGGTCAGCATGTGTAACTACCATTCAATCAGTAAAACAAATATAAAACCAAAAACTATTATTCTTTGCAACTCGACGTTCAAGTTCTGTGCAAATGAGACTTGAAATATTCTAACACCAGAACAGAGAAAAGAAACTGTCAAGATACTGAACTTAATATGAGGTGTCTCCTGTTTTTCATTTCAAACTTATTTTCTAGGCTCATTGAAGCAGAGTCTCACTCAAGTAGCATAATAACAGAGAAGACAGATAGGAGCCAGGCTGAACTTACTTAAAAAAAAAAAAAAAAAAAGATTCACATTGTGAAACTACTGTTTGGGAAGACATTGAAAAATAACCTGCTCATCCAGCATTATAATTTTATTTGTTGTGAGAAAGTAACTTCAAGTATTAGGTTAACATAACAGAAAAAGCATAGCTTTAGAATGAAAGAACTTATTCCACGCAACACTTTCTTTTAATTCTCCTTATATGATTTAATCTATTACAAATTAGTCTATATATTACTCAGAAAGTTATGACTAATTCCACAATATTATAAATAAAAATGAACTGATTGGAATTATATAAATATTAAACACACATCTAATATTAAAAATATTCTAGAATTTCTCTTCTTGAGTTGTTTTTTGAATTGTTTTCCAGACAAAGCAAAAATTATACTGCTATCTGATGTCAATCTATATGTATGTATAGGAGGGACACCTGGCTGGGTGCCTAGCTGGCTCAGACAGTAGAACATGTGACTCTCAATCTCAGGGTCATGAGTTCAAGCCCCACGTTGGGAGCGGAGCCAAATAAATAAATAAATAAGTGTATGTATGTATATATATAGAGAGAGAGAGAGAGAGGAAATACTTAAGACAATTATAAACAAGAAAAGTAAACTGATAAAAAGGGAGGTAAGATTTCTATTTTATTCTAAAGTGTAAAATAACAATATCAGTAAACTGACATTATAAGTTATATATATAAAGTAATATCTAAGGTAACCACTAAAAAAGGCTATATAATGAGATGCACTCAAAAATAGTCTAGATAGGGGTGCCTGAGTGGCTCAGTCATTAAGCATCTGCCTTTAGCTCAGGTCATGATCCCAGGGTCCTGGGATTGAGCCCCGCATTGGGCTCCCTGCTCAGCAGGAAGCCTACTTCTCCCTCTCTCACATCCCCTGCTTGTGTTTCCTCTCTCACTGTGTCTCTCTCTGTCAAATAAATAAATAATCTTTAAAAAAAAAAAAAAGTCTAGATAATCAAACTGGAATTCTAAAGGGTGATCAAGTAACCCACAAGAGGCAAGAAAAAAGAAAACAACAAAAAAGAACAAATAGAAAAAATAAAATGGCAGACTTAAACCCTAACATATCACTAATTACATTAAATGTAAACAACCTAAACATACGAATTAAAAGGAGACTGGCAGAGTAGGTTAAAAAATATGACCCAATTACATGCTGTCTAAAAGAAACTTCAAGTATTATGATATAGGCAAGTTAAAAGTAAAAGGATAAGGGAAAAAGGTATATCTTATAAATATTAATAAAAAAAGAGCAGGGCATTCAATTTCCAAAAGATGAAATGAGATCTATTAACCCACTCCCATCAAACAACCATAATTTAAGAGTATTAATTTTAAAAAACTTTTTTAAGTTTCTGGAAATTATTCTAAGTGCATGCAGCAAATACAACATTTTCCCATGTAATAAAAAATTTGGCTGAAAAAAAAATTTGCCTGGACTCTGTCTCCAGTTCTTAGGAGGTAGCCTCTAAATCCTTGGAATTTCCTGAGTGACTGGAGTGTCTTCGTTATTCATGGGGGACCCCTTGCACCACATCAGAGTTTATGCTAACAAAATGATTCAAGATGGATGATGGCCATGTCAGAAAGATCAACTATGTGATTAGATGGTTGGAGCTCTGAATCAAATGATATCAGCCCAATTTCTGAGAAGGGGAGAAAGTTGGAGACTGGTATCAACTTTATGGCCAATGAATGATTCAATCAGTTATGCCTATAAAATGAAAGCTCATAAAAAGTCTGGGCAACTCTGGAAACTTGAGTGAGCCCCTCTGGTTGGCAAAACTCTGTGCATATTACACATAATGTGTAGGGAGGATGATGCAACCTGACTTCATGGGAAAAGGACACTGGAAGCTTTGTGTTTAGGAGCCTCCCAGATCTCACCCTATATATCTCTTGGCTGGTTCTGATTTGTATCTTTTTTGCTACAACAATATCGTTATCTTAAGTATAGGACCTTCCTGGACTCTGTAAATCATTCTAGTGAATTATCAAATCCAAAGGGTCATGAGAAGCCTTGAATTTATAAACAGTTGGTCAGAAGTGAGAGTGACCCTAGAAACCTCCCAATAGCAGCTGGTATCTGAAGTGAGGTCAGTCTTGTAGAGACCATGCCCTTAACCTGTGACATTTAGCTAACTCCAGGTTTTGCATCAGAAGTCATTATACTGAGTCATTAATCAAGAAAATCTAACAAATCTCGGTATGAACAAGAATCTGTGGCTCTTGAGCCATGATCCATTCCCCCCACCCCATAAGCAGCTAAGAAGATGGTGGTGGGGGCTCTCTTTCTCCTCAGTCTCCTGTCAAGGAATATGGCATTTCACCAGAAAGGGCAGACCACCATAATATCTCAATTCCCCTAGCTCCAAGCTGCAAAAGCTAAATTCCTCACATATATGGCCATGAAGTTGGGCAATCCCTTCTTCCATCCAGCTACCACTCATACAGGGAAGGCTCTATACAAGCACAGCAGGCTGAAAAAACTTGGGAACTGACATCCCTCTCTTCAGCTTGCTCAGAGGAGGGAGGTTCATGTTAGAAAAGGCAAGCCAAGAGCAACAAAGCCTACCCCTCCCTGCCCAACACTCTGGTCATAAAGCAGGGATGTCACTCTCAGAAAAGTGACCACTGTCCCCATTCCCACTCCAGAGCACTAACCCAGAAATTATGCCCAGGGGGTGAGGTAATCCGTAAGAACAGAGCTGTAAAGCTCTCCCAAAGGAAATGACTTTATTTGAAATGGGTTGTGGGGAAGTTTAAGCCTAAGGGCACTCTTGAAAACACTGGAGATTTTGGTGGTTAGCAATTCACAGGAATCTGCTAACTTCATGAAAACAGCAGGAAGCTACACTGTAAACCTGAAAGAACCAGGGAAAGACACAGCCAAGAAGAGCGCTCTTGGGGTCAAAACCTGAAATACTGCCTCAGAAACTATTCTGAAAAGGGATCCAAATTTAATTGGATCAGATTGGCAGCAATTTATATCCTAAGAAAACAATAGGGCTATATGCCAGCAATTAGTGGAATCCAGCAGCTGCGTGTTAAATCAACAAAGGCAGAAAAAAAGAGATCAGACAGAGAGCAAAACAGAATCCTACTAAATCCACTGTCATCCCATTTGACCATGTACATGGTTGAAGACTCCTCCCTCTGAGAGATGACATCAGAGGTTTCATACTGCAAAGGAAAAGACTGCACAAAAATAGTCCAACTTTTCATCTAAGAATAGGAACAAGACAAGGATCCCCATTTTTGACACTTCTATTCATAAACATTGGAAGTTCTAACCAGAGCAAGTAGGCAAGAAAAAGAAATAGAAAGCCTTCAAACTGTAAACAAAGAAGTAAAATTATGTCTGTTCACAGATTATATGATCTTACATGCAGAAAACTTGAGAGATTCCACAAACTGTTAGAACTTATATATAAACACAGCAAAGTAGCAGGATGTAAAGTCAACACACAGAAATCAGTTGGATTTCTGTATACTAACAAGCTATCTGAAAAGGATATTAAAAAAACAATCCATTTACAATAGCATCAAAAAACACAGTATTTAGAAATTCTCTTAATGAAGGAGGTGAAAATTTGTACACTGTTAATTATAAAACACTGCTAAAAGGATTAAAGAAGATACCGATAAATGAAAAGAAAACCTATTCTCTTGGATTATGAAATTTAACATTATTGAAATGTCCATACTGCCAAAACAATCTACAGATTTGATGCAATCCTTATCTAAATATCACTGGCATTTTTTACAAAAAAAAAATCCTAAAATTCATATGGAACTACAATATAGGCAAATCAATCTTGAGAAAGAAGACTCAAGCTGAAGGTACTACACTTACTGATTCTGAAACCTTACAAAGCTAAAGTAATCAAAACACGGGGTACTGGCATAAAAATAGACATATAGACCAATGGAACAGAACTGAAAGTCCAGAAATAAATCCACATGGATATGTTCAAGTGATCTTTGACAATGTTGTTACGACTACACAATGGGGAAAAGACAGCATCTTCAATAAATGGTGTTGGGCAAACTGATATCCACAACCAAAGGAATGAAATTGGACCCTTATTTTACACCATACATACACAAAAAATCAACTCAATGTGGATTAAAGGTTTAAACATAAAACTCCTAGAAGAAAATGTAGGGTAAAGTTTCATAACATTGGTTTAGGCAATGATTTCTTAGATATGATATTAAAAGCACAGGCAAAAAATGCAAAAATAGACCAAGTGGGACTATATTAAACTGAAAATCTTCTGTACAGAAAAGGAAACCATCAAGAGAGTGAAAAGGCAGCTTACGGGATGGGAGAAATTATCTGCAAACCATGTATCTAATAAGGGAGTAATACTCAAAATATATAAAGAACTCCTACAACTCAACAACAAAAAGACCAATAATCTGGTTTAAAAAATGTGAGAAGAAAGGACTTATAAATTTCTCCAAAGAAGACATACAAATGGTCAACAGGTAAATGAAAAGATGCCTGACATCACTAATGATAAAGAAATGCAAATCAAATGTTAATGAAGCATCACCTCACACCTGGTAGGATGGCAATTACTTAAAAAAAACAAAGTAAGTATTGATGAGGATGTGCAGAAAATCTGAACCCTTGTACACTGTTAGTGGGAATGTAAAACAGTGCATCCATTATGGAAAACAGTATGGAGATACTTCAAAAAATTATAAAAAGAACTACCACATGAAACAGCAACCCCACTTCTGGGTATTTATCCAGAAGAACTGAAAACAAGATCTCAAAGAGATATTTGCACTTTCATGTTCACTGCAGTTTTATTCACAACAGCAAAAAAGTAGAAATAATCTAATGTCCATCAATGGATGAATGGATAAAGATGGGTGGTATATACATACAGTAGAATATTTAGCCATTAAAAAAGAAGGAAATCCTGTCATATGTAATAATATGAACCTTGAGAACATTATGCTAAGTTAATAAGCCAGACACAGAGGGCGCCTGGGTGGCTCAGTTGGTTAGGCGACTGCCTTCGGCTCAGGTCATGGTCCTGGAGTCCCTGGATCGAGTCCCACATTGGGCTCCCTGCTTGGCAGGGAGTCTGCTTCTCCCTCTGACCCTCCCCCTCTCATGTGCTCTCTCTCTCTCTCATAAATAAAATCTTAAAAAAGAAAAATAAGCCAGACACAGAAAGACAAATAGTACATGATTCCATATATATGAGGTATCTAAAGTAGTCAAACTCACAGAAAACAGAAAGTAGAATGGTCACTGCCAAGGATTGGGAAGAAGGGAAAATGGGGAGTCGCTGTTCAACGAGTACAAAGCTTCAGTCATGCACAATGAAAAAGTTCTATGGGTTTGCTGTACAACATTGTGCCTACAGTTAACAATACTATACTGTTCATTTAAAAATTTGTTGAAAGGGCAGATCTCATGTTTAACATGTTTTTAGCCACAATAAAAAAATAAATAAAATTTAATTTAAAAATAGTAAATGGGAGGTGGGTGGGGGACGGGATAACTGGGTGATGGGCATTAAGGAGGGCACATGATGTGATGAGCACTGGGTGTTATATGCAACTGATGAATAACTGAACTCTACATCTGAAACTAATGATACACTATATGTCAATTAATTGAATTTAAATAAAATTAAATAGTAGTAAATGTCCCATATACCATTAATGAACAAGTTGAATTTCAAATTAAAAACATAATACCATTTACATTAGCACCCAAAAAATGAAATTCTTAGGTATAAATTTAACAAAATATGTACAACATCTATATGAAGAAAGCTATAAAACCCTGATGAACAAAATCAAAGAGAACTAAATAAATGGAGAGATATTCCATGTTCATGGATAGGAAGACTCAATATTGTCAGTATGTCAGTTTTTCCCAACTTGACCTATAGATTCAATGCTATCACAATCAAAATCCCAACAAGTTATTTATGAATACTGACAAACTGATTCTAAAGTTGATATGGAGAGGCAAAAGCCCCCAGAATAGCCAATACAATAGTGAAGGTGAAGAACAAAGTTGGAGGACTGATGCTATCCAATTACAAGACTCACTATACAGGCACAGTAATCAAGATAATGTGATATGGGTGAAAGAACAAACAGATCAAAGAAACAAAAGAGAGAGCCCAGAAATACACCCCCATAAGTATAGTCAATTCATTTTTGACAAAGGAACAAAGGCAGTACAGTGGAGCAAAGACAGTCTCTTCAACTGTCAAATGGTGTTGGAACAATTGGATATCCATGCACAGAAAATTAATCTATATACAGACATTACAACTTTCACAAAACCAGTAGATCCAAATGTAAAATGAAAAATTAACAAACGTCCAGAAGATAATATAGGAGAAAATCTACATGACCTTGGGTATGGTAATGCCTTTGGAGATATAACATTAAGACAAGATCCATGAAAAAACAACTGATAAATTAGACTTCATTAAAATTAAAAACTTCTGCTCTAAAAAAATAGACAACAGTAAGAGAATTATAAGGCAAGTCACAGACTGGGAGAAAGTATTTGCAAAACATACATCTGATGAATGACTATCATCCAAAACATACAAATAACTATAAAAACTCAACAATAAGACAACAAACAGCCCAATTAAAAATGGGCCAAAGACCTTAACAGACACCTCACCAAAGAAGATATACAGATGAAAAAAAGAAGAAGATATACATATGGCAAATAACCATATAAAAAGAGGCTCCACATCACTGGAAATACAAATAAAAATAAAAAATGAGATACCACTACACACCTATTAGAATGGCCAAAATCCAGAATACTGACACCACTGCCAAATGCTGATGTGGACATGGAGTTATAGGAACTCCCATTCACTGTTGGTGGGAATGCAAAATGGTACAGCCACTCTGGAAGACAGTACTCTTACCACACAATCCATCAATTGTGCTTCTTGGTATTTATTCATAGGAGTTAAAAACTATGTCCACACAAAAACCTGCACACAGATGTTCACAGCAGCTTTACTCATAATTGCGAAAATGTGGAAGCAACCAAGATGTCCTTCAGTAGGTGAATGGATAAACTGTGATACATCCAGACAACGGAATACTATTCAGCACTAAAAAGAAATGACCTATCAAGTCATGAAAAGACATGGAAGAATCTTAAATGCTTATTACTATGTGAAAGAAGTCAATTTTAAAAGAATACGTATCTATGACTCCAACTGCATGATACTCTGGAAAAGGAAAAACTATAGACAGTAAAACGATCAGTGGTTGTCGGAGGCTGGAGGAAAGAGGAAGAGATGAATAGGCACAGCATAGAGGACTTTTAGGGTAGTGAAAATATTCTGTATGATATTATAATGATGGATATATACCATGAGACATCTGTCTAAACCTATAAAATGTACAACACCAAGAATGAGCCCTACAGTAAACTATGGACTTTGAGTGATTATGATGTGTCAATGCAGATTCATCCTTTGTTACAAATGAACCATTCTGGTGAGTGACAGTGACAGTGGGGAAGGCTGTGCATATGTGGGGATGGAGGATATACAGGAAATCTCTGGTCCTGCCTCTCAATTGTGTTGTAAAATCTAAAGCTGCTTTAAAAAATCTTTTTTTAAAAATAGCAAATTTAAAAAAAGTCTGACATTTTGTATTAGCACAAAGTGTAACAAAGAAAAGACAATAGTATGATAGTAAAGGTACTAGACTGAAGCCTCCCTATCTGAATTTTAATTGCAGCAGCAGATAGCCTCTTTACCTTGCTTTCTTGATCTGTAAAATGAATTAAACTAGAGGAACTTGAAAATCTCTTTCAGCTCTAAAAGCCTATGAATCATCTTAACACAAACCAGAAAGCTTGGAATAAAACAATACACTTGAATAACATCACCCAAAAAGTCTGTTGAGTGTTTTTAAAAATGGACTATTACTGAAGTTTTTTAAGTCTTAAGAAAAATCATGTAATGCAGATGGCTGTTCCATTGTTAAAATAAACATCTCATATGCTTTCTCAGCCATTTTAGTGTTTTTACATGATCCACCCAAATATCAAACTGGTATCTGAAACAATAGTTTGGACACTTTCCATGTTATGAAACATCCTAAATGTTTTTTAAAAAAGATTCTGGTACATGATATACAAAACATTCTTTCAAGAAAATGCATACTTAATTTTAGTGGAATGTCTTAGAAAAAGCCTTATTTGGTTTTTCTTTATTATTAGCAAGTGATATATATGGAAAAAAATATGTTGTGTAGTGGCAAAGGTGGACCTTAGAATCAGAAGACACAAGTTCAAGTCTTTACTACCTCTACCTAACTTACTGTTCCTCAAGCAAATTAATAAACCACCAGAGCCTCAATTATCCTGTTTGTAAAATGAAAGGTTGGACATTCTCCAAACTTTTCACACTTCAGACTGTTTGTATTGTTTTCTTCTATGCATACCATATCTCAAGTATCTGCCTTTCAGACAGATTGCATTTATTTAGGAATAATAAATCATCTTCTGGTTTCTTCTACCAAAGACTGCCAATCTGAGATTCAGAACAACTTGAGACAGGAATTCAGAGATATATTTCTAACTCAAAGCAATAAATCTACTAAGAATGAAGACAGTATTTCTATTAGGTTGTTGAAATACTAATAACAACACCTATTATACTGAGTACAGCAACACCAAGCTGAGAAGCACAGGTCTAAATGGTATCTAAGATAATCAATACAGTGGGAAAAAAGTAAAAACACTGTATTTTTTCATTTGTTAAAATGAAACCACAATGTCAGGTACCTTGCTCTCATGATTTACTTTTTAAATCAAAACAATTGGGTCCCCCCCCATTACACTTATTTTTTAAGTTTTCCCTCCTTTTCCCTTGGGGAGGGGTGGTTAACCATGTTTATCTTTTAGATTGATTAGCTTTCCAAGAAGCAGTTTCAATTTTAAAAAATTTTATTGCAATCACCAATAATACCAAAAATAATACAATACAGTCAATAGACACTTTCAGAATAAAGGAAAGAATAAATGCTACAACCATTATATGCAGAAGTTTTAGGGAGACTGTCACCACTGCCTTACTGAATCTTAAACCTAACAACCCTCAAGCATACAGTTGCCTGTTGCTTCCCTTAGTGTTTTTAGTCAATGTTTTGACTACTCTTACTCCTCTTCTCATGTCAAGGGGATTTCTATCTTTTCAATTACATGAACTCCATGTAGTATGTGCAGAAAGGTCATGGACCGAGCACTTCTCCATTCATATTTGTTTTAAATAAACAGAGCTTTCGACTGATTCATGTTAAAACAAAATAAAGACACAATGATTAAAACTGGTACATGAATAGTCAGATGAAGGAAGAGAAGAGAAAATCCAGAAGAAAACCAAATACAGAATCTTAGTATATGGTAACAGTAAAGTTTCAATACTGTGGGGATTAAAGTTGAAGCCATACCTGCAGTATAAATCCTTGATGAATCACAGATTTAAAGATTAAAAAAATGAAACCATAAAAGTTCCAGAACATAAGAGAATTTTTTATAATTTCACAGTGGGGAAGGCATTATTAACTATGTTAAGATTACAAGTGCTATATAGACTATAAAACAAAGACCACGCAAATATACTAAAAAGAAAACCAAATTTTAAAAGATTTCACCATAAACAAAGAGAACTTGAAAAATATTGTCAAGTCATATTATAAAGGCACATACACACACACGCTCTTATCAAATAAGAAAGAATAAAAGACCAACAATCTAACTTTAAAATGAGCACCAGTTATGACCACGTCACTGACATAAAAAGTATAGAAATGGCTCATAAACATACAAAAATAGTTAATCTCATTAATTTCATTCACAAGAGGAGAAATGCAAAATAAAACTACATTGAATACCTTATTTCAACTATCAGATTGGCACAGATCTAGAAGTTTGACAGCTCATTGTGTTTCTAAAGCTGTGGGGAAACAGGAAATCTCATATACTTCTGGTAGGAATGTAAATTGTGAAATCTCTACTGAGTATAACCTGGCTACATCTATCAAAATTATACATGTTCATATTCTTTGACTCAGTAATTCCACTTGTAGGAATTTACCCAACAAATATACTAACACACATGTAAAATGATATATGTATGAGGTTTTACACAGCAGGATACTTTGTAATAGAAAAATAATGTAAACAATCTAAATACCCATCAGTTAGAAACTAGTTAAATAATAATAAAGTCCTATGCATATCAATATGAAAGGCTCTTCAGAACATATTTTTAAGTGAAAAGAGAAAATTATACAACAATGTGTCTGGAAAGCTAGCGGATGTAATAATATATACTTGAATTTGCTGTATATGTACAAAAAGATTCTGGAACAGTACAAAAGAAACTAACCAAACATAAGTTAACTTGCTTGGGAAACGGTAAAATCTGTGCTAATGAGAACAAAAGTGGGGAAGATTTTTCACTTTTTTTGCATTATTTATTTTTATCCATTGAAAAAACTGAAAAGAAAAATAAGATTAATGAATAGTTGAATTGGAACTAAACTTCAACTAAATTCATCATCGAAAATGAAATCAAAGGTAAAAGAGATTTTTTAAATGTCTATTTCTAGCAGTGTGGAGGTCTAGATATTTTGAGGGGTTCTCAGGCTCTCCCATTACAAAGCAACTAGTGTTTTTGTAAATCCGAAAGTACATATGCCCTATGATATATAAATTCCGCTGCCACGTGTGTTCCCCAAAACTCTTAGACATGTGCACCAGGAGAAAGGTTCAAAAATGTTCATAGTTATACTGTTTATAATAATAAAATCCTGAAAATAACTCAAATACAATACACACATAATGGATGAAATACTATAATGTAACAAATTAAATTACAGTAAGTGGAAGAAAAAAGCTTTAGAAAATACACAGTAATTTTCTTTCAAAATCTACCTAAAGATTTAGAAAGAAATGCCATCTTTCTAAAGTTTAAAAAAAAAAAGTAAAACTAAACAAATACTGTAAAGGACTCATACTTATATGGTGAAACTACGGAACAAAGGGTAAAGGGCCTACATACAAAATCCAGACAGAATGGTCACCTCTGTTGTGGAGAGGCATAGGAGGCCAAGGGATATAAAAGAGGAAAATGTGGAGGTAAGGATATAGGTAATGTTCTGATTCTTAAGTTGAGTGGTGGGTTCACAAATGTTTATTGTATTATCATCTTTATAACTTAAGTGTGTTAAATACTTCATGTGTCAAGTTGTATTTTTTTCTTTAAAGATGATAACACACAAGTTTAACATTTCTTGGCAAATTGTAATACACTGCACTGGATTTATAAAACTCCATCCTTCTAGACAAGGTGATGAAGAAGTAATTATGAGCATTAATCTGATTTTCTCCTGCTTATTGTAGAGTTTCTTTTATAACAGAGAAAATCAATTAAGTAGTTATATTAATACCTCAATTTTCAATCTCTGGGAGACTTCCACCTATGTGGCATTATATGCTCTCTTCCAGTTATGAAAATGATAGTTTTAGACACCTTTCGATCGCCATAGAGCTCCGAGAAGAGCATATATCTCAGATTTCCAGAACAAATATCTAAAATTAAAATTTCACGCAGACTTTAGAAAATTATACGTTTTCTCTTCTTCTTTAAAAAAAAGAAAAGTCAGAGGGGCATCTGGGCTGAGTCGGTTAAGTGTCCAACTCGATTTTGGCTCAGGTCATGATCTCAGAGTTGTGAGATTGAGTCCCGTGTTGGGCTCCACACTGGGCAGAGTCTGCCTGAGATTCTCTCTCTCCCTCTGCCCCTCCCCACCGCTCTCTCTCTTTAAAAATAAATATTAAAATTAAAAATTAAAAAAAGTCATAAATTTTCCCCAAGTGGGTTTCAGTATATAGATAACTGCTGCCCTAGCTCTTTAATACATACTACGTGTTTAAATTCAGCCAAATTGTACAACTCAGGCCAAAGTTTGTGACTGTTTTTTTCTTTGTTTGTTTTTGTTTTTAAGAATTCATTCATTTAGGGCACCTGGGTGGCTCAGTCAGTTAATCGTCTGCCTTTGGCTCAGGTCATGATCTCGGGGTCCTGGGATCGAGGCCCACATCGGGCTCCCTGCTTGGCAGGGAGCCTGCTTCTCCCTCTGCTGCTTCCCCCTGCTGTGCTCTCTCTCCATCAAATAAATAAATAAAATCTTTAAAAAAATAATTAATTCATTTATTTGAGGGTGGGGCAGAGAGGGAGAGGAAGAGAGAATCCCCAAGCTGACTCTCCGCTAAATGCAGAGCCCGGCATTGGGCTCGATCCCAGGACCCTGAGATCATGACCGGAGCCTAAGTCAAACGCTTAACTGACTGAGCCACCCAGGTGCCCCGTGAGTGATTGTTTTGTTTTGTTTTGTTCAAGATTTTCTTTATTCATTTGAGACAGAGAGAACACAAGCTGGGGGAGAGGCAGATTCCTCACTGAGCTGGGAGTCCAACATGGGGCTCCATCCCAGGACCTGGAGATCATGACCTGAGCTGAAGGCAGATGCCCAGCCACCCAGGTGCCTCACCCCATGAGTATTTTAAATGTACTTGTTTTGGGGGGTGCCTGGGTGGTTCAGTCAGTTAAGCGTCTGCCTTTGGCTCAGGTCATGACCCCAGGGTCCTGGGATCGAGTACCGCGTCGGGCTCCTTATTCAGCAGAGAGCCCGCTTCTCCCTCTGCCTGCCGCTCCCCCTGCCTGTGCTCTCTCTCTCTCTCTCTGCATCATATAAATAAATAAAATCTTTTTTTTTAAATAAATAAAATCTTTAAAACACTTTTTTTTTCTGATTATAAAACCAGTGTATGTTTATTATGGAAAAAAATTTCTCTATTTTTCCCTATCTTAAGATTTCGAAAGAAAAGTGCCTAAGCTTTGGATTCTTATTGCTTCCCGAAAGTCCATGCTAATTTACAATCCTAACAGCAGTATCTGAGTGCCTGCTGCCCGAACATTTGGATTTATCATTCTTAAATCCTTGCCAATTTTTATGGATCAGAAATTATGTAACATTTATTTTAATCTGCACTTTCTGGATTACTGAGCAATTTTTCATAATTTAATGTGTTCTTTTAAAATGTCTCCTTAAGTCCTTTGGCTATTTTTCTATCAGGATGTTTACCTTTTATTATTATTAATCTATTTGTGCCTTTGTGTTTATTTATCCTGTTGCTATATATGTTGCAATTTATGCTGTATATGCTGCAATTTATGCTGTTTTTCATTCGCCTTTTTATTTTCTTATGCTGCTTCATGAATTCGCTTTTAGTTTTTATGTACTTACATTTATCTCTTTTCTTCATGCTTTCATTCTTTGCTCTTACACTCAAAAAACACTCTCCTACTGCAATCAATAAATGCATCTTTAAATTGCTCATATGGCTTCCTTTTTTAAAAACCATGTATCTGAATCTTTTTTTTGGTCTAAAAATATGAGTCAATCCAGTTTTTAAATTCAATCTTTCCTGAGAATATTTCAGAAAAATATACTATCTATGTTAATCTGATTAAAGACTTACATTCTAGTTTCTGATTCGTCTTCCATAAATGAATGGGCCTTTAACTACAACTCAACTTGTATGACTATAACAGAAGCAAGCTTAATGCTGCCTCTCATCTCTCTAGACTCAACGACTAAGACAAGAGAATCCCAGTCCAAGTAATAAAAAGGCTTCTCACCACTCAGGCAAGTCTAACATAGCCACCAATGTAAAAGGAGGAGAGAATCTTTCTGGAACATTTGAATCTTCCTTCCCTTGCTCAGGGGAGGACCAGCATTTCTACCTGCAGTCTCAGCAGGTACAAGAGCACAGGCAATGAGGATGTGTAGGTGTTGCTGCCCCCAGCTGCTTCAAACAGCCCTTTATTTATGGGGTAGGACTTCATTCAAAGATAATCAGCCGGGGCACAAATAACCTAACAATCTTTTAAAAGTAGATAGCTACAAGTCAGCTACACTCTTAGATTTCCAACATAGTATTTATGTCTAAATAAATAATTAACTTGATCGCTTAGTTTAATATTTAAATTCAACTAAATTGTCTCATTACAAAGTAGTTTTCTTATGGGAGGCACAAAAGTAAATTGTTCAGGGAACTCTCCCAAAACGCTTAAAGAATCTATTAATCTGTTATCTTAAAATTAAACGTACAATCCTCACCCACACCCACACACAAAAAAGCAGAGGTTCTAAATACAGTATACAGCATATGGGAAACAAGCCTACAATCTATCTTAAGTCATGTCACTGGGATGATTTGGCCTCCTGGTTTCAGGATGTATAGAGTTTAACAATATATGAATATAACAGAAAAGTGACAAAAATTTTGGCAAGTCAACTACGATACTGAAAAGGTCAATAAGAATTCTATCCCATCCCCAAAGTATTTGTCCTGGGTCATCTCTAATGAACCGAGAAGAGCCAGCATATTTCACAGGGGCTAAATAAAACTTTTTAAAAGGTTAACGGAAAAATATTTATGTGAAAAATGCCTCCAAATAATCTTTTAGTGGGTGGATTCAGCACATACCAGTGAATACCTTTGAGCTTAGTCCAATTTTGAATTAAGCTAGAGTTCACCTTTAAGAAACAATGAACCTGTTTTTAAGTAAAACACTCTATTAATAAGAAACATGGAATGTGAATACAAAATAAAAGATATTATCAACTGAACTGTATCTAAATATTTTACAAAGTTTTCCATGAGCCGTCAGTAGATCTTTAAAATGCATGATCTTTTAAAAAACTTGTTAGTCATTCATCTGTAAAAATCTAGCTTTTTATGTGTATGCCAAGCATAAAATTGCCCCATGCTAAATTTAACACAAACCTCACATCATAGAGTTATGTGTTCTTACACTTAAACATGACTATGACAGGGATTCAAAGGGTAAAAACACACTTAGAACACTCAGTCTACCTTTTACTGCAATTCAGTACAACGGAGAAAGCCTGAGAAGCATGCAAAAATTAAGTCCATATTTTAAATCTGCAGGCAATCAAGCCAGGAGCCAGGCTATGCAATCACAATCACTTGCAAAACCATTTAAACCATTTTTTAGTTGTAATTGTTAGCAGTTTCTTATGACTGTAATCTTTAAAAAAATATCTTCCACTTCAAAAATTAAATGCACATGTACATTGACTTTTTTTGTCTACTAAGAGTTAGGTGCTAGCTATGCTAGGTTAAAATTTTCTTTCCCCTTTCCAATTCTGCATTCCCTACTTTTAATTTTTGTACACCATGGTTCCAAGTTAATTTCATAGTATTTATCCAAATAATGGTTAGCTAACTATAATTTGTAAAGTAGTACAGAGTTTAAATGTAGAGAGTCACTTTATGATAACATTCTGCATTTTACAGAGCAGTACGTTACCTTTTCGGATGTTATTCAAGGATGGTTAGTCATTGTACAAATGTTAGATTATTAAAGATACTCAGCATTATAAACTGGTATGCATGACTCTTAACAGAGCACACTGAACCATAAGATGTGAAATGAATTGCTCAAGGTCAGAAAATAGGTCAGCGGGGCCGCCGGTACTGGCAACCTCAAATTCCCGTCTTCCCCCACATGCACCATCCCAAGAGATGCCTACTCTAATCTTTGCCTGCAAAACTCTTAACTCAGGTAGTCTTCATGGGACAGAAACCACTTAGCGCAGAATTTCAAACTTAAGGAATTAAGTAGAAAAGAATTTAACAAAAATGTTACCATACTATACAAATTTAATTTTCAGGTAATGGATTCATTGCCTAAATGATCAATTGCTAAGAAACTAACTTTTTGCTAAAGTTGTATTTAAGTAGCTACGAGTTGGCTCCAGAGGACACTGGGGCGCCACTAGAGAGAACTAGCCATCAGGGAGTAAAACAGGTACATTTCAGAGCAGGGCTGCCATCATCCTCTGTGGTAACCCGAGGCAGAGACCACTCAGTGTTCAGAGGGAAGAAACCAGGCATTGGCTTTCTCACCTCTCACAGTTTGGAAAGGCTGAGGCATCGTATCCTTCTTTCAATTCTCAATTTGAACTACTGGAGACCGAAGGAAGTTCTAAGGTGTTAACAGTTCGGTTAAGTTTTAAGCTGGCTCCAAACGGCTTTATCCTTTCTAACATTATGTCTAAAGCAAATCTTTCATGCATTCTTACACATTTCTGATCACTGAAACTCACTGGCCTCTTTGTACTATCTCTTCTCCTACTGCCAAATAAGGTCCAAAATCCCTTGGCAAGTTTAAAAAAAAAAACAAAATCAAAGTTAAGAGGCAAAGTATCACGTTAAATGATAGAGTTTGCAGGTTATCTATAATGTGATTTCATGTTAAAACTACCTGACTTCCATACTCAAAAGCATAGTGTTTATTTTCTTTGAAAAAATATCTAGTGCCCAAAGTAACTATTCAAATTTAAAATACATATACAGTGGTCACCTGGTACATTAAAACACAGCTGACAGATTAAAAGTGTAAGAATGGGGGGCACCTGGGTGGCATAGTCAGTTGAGAGTCCAACTCTTGCTTTCAGCTCAGGTCTGATCTCAGGGGTGTGAGATGGAGCCCCATGTCAGGCTCCACACTCAGTGGGGAGTCTGCTTGAAATTCTCGCTCCCTCTGCCCCTCCCCCCTGCTCTCTCCCTCTCTGCTCAAATAAATGTTATAAAAAAATTTTAAAAAAATGAAAGTGTAAGAATGGAATTTTTGATAAGCCTACATAGAATTATATAATTTTTGTCTAAAAAGGGAGGGAGAAGGCATGGAAGAAAATCAACATTCATTATGTACTTACTAGGTACCGTGCTAAATATTTTACAAAAAACTAAAATCAATTTAATGCTTCTTATATTCCCTCACCAAGTAATTATAAACCTATATATTCAAACATCAAAGGAATTAAACATAAACTCTCTGAGAATTCTGACTGGATTCCATTTTTTTCTTTGGGCTATGGGCTAAGCCTATCACATTCAACATTCTTATATAGAGAGAGCAAAGGCTCAGAGTCCTATTAAATTATTTAAATTATTCCCATAAAGTTAACTCATGAATACCATTACCTCACTGAAATATTCTTTTCAAGAAGCTAGTTTTGATGATCCAAGAATTCAGTTCTCATAAGCATGCTTTGATTAAAGTTTGTCACTGATTTCATTATACATCAAGAGATAAGCTGTTAATATCAAAGAATACTCTTCATTATGACCATTTACATACTTAAGCTTAGTCAAATTCCAGAGGTTATAAGGAAGAGAAATAGAGTTAGAAATGAGATAAATTTGGCTTCACTGAGGACTTCATTTCATAGGGTCTTCACTGACTGGCTTTTCTGTTTTACTGATTTATAGTAAAATGGTCATGTCAGGGAAAACAGATACTTTTTGGGAGAGGTGGGAGGAAGTTAGAGAAAGATGCCTGTGCTTCCAATGCATAACGGCTTGATCGTGTACTTTTGAGAAAAGAAATAAACTGAAGGGATTTTCAAGTGTCAATAACACTATATTTGGAATAAAATTGCTCATATTTCTCATATTTCAATTAGTGATTTTAATAAAATATTAAAAATTTTAACAATTCAGAACAGTGTGAAAAATGCTTATTACTGTGTTAAATGAAAATAACACAGTACAAACTTTCATCTATATTATAATCATATAAAAATGAATGTGTACCTAAAAAGAACTGAAATGTGAAACAGTTGATTTTATCTTTTTATTTAAATTCAATTAATTAACATACAGTGCATTATTAGTTTCAGAGGTAGAATTCAGTGATTCATCAGTCTTATATAATACCCAGTGCTCATTACATCCTGTGCCCTCCTTAATGTCCATTACCCAGTTACCCCATCCCCCCACCTCCCTCCCCTCCAGCAACCCTCAGTTTGTTTCCTATGATTAAGAGTCTCTTATGGGGGCACCTGGGTGGCTCAGTCAGTTAAGTGTCTGCCTTTGGCTCAGGTTATGATCCCGGGGTCCTGGGATCGAGTCCCGCATTGGGTTCCCTGCTCAGTGAGGAACCTGCTTCTCCCTCTGCCTCTCCCCCGCTCATGCTCGCTTGCTCTCTCTCTCAAGTAAATAAATAAATAAATAAAATCTTAAAAAAAAAAAAAAAGTCTCTTACGGTTTGTCTCCTTCTCTTCATCTTGAAACAGTTGATTTTAGAGTATAACGGGTTTACAGATAATAGCTTTACTTTCTTGATTCTTTTATATTATAACAATGTTACAACAAAAACAGCTTTAAAAAATTAGATGCTCACCATGTGGAGTAAATGGTACTCTGTTTGCAATGACTAAACCATGCTAAGAATATGAGTGCTTATGTCTTCCGTCAGCTCCAGGAAAGCAAATACCATGACTTCCTTGTCTCCCCCACATCTCAGGCCCAAATAGATCCAATAAATATCCAGTGCCAGTCTAATCACTGAACCACTGATGAACACAAAGTGTAGGCAACATGAAAGTGAAAACTTACTGTTATTTGTTGGTTCAGGAAACCCAGCCTTTGGACCACTCCATCCTTTGTTTTCCCCTGTCTGAAAGATTAAGTCAATTGTTTAAATCCAGATAAACAGATTTATTCAAAAAGAAAAAAAAGTTAACTAATCAATTAAGCAAAGGCAAAAGTCTCTCACATGATTATTCTGCTTATTCTCTCCTTCTCTGACCCCAGGACCATGGACACAAAAGTAACTAATATGAACAGTATCATTTCTTCCTCTTCCACATGCAAATCTATTCTTATGTCTCCTTCTGCTTTTATCATTCATCTAAGTTTACAATTTAAGTAATCAAGAAAGCCCCATATTCAACACATATATTATATACAACACAGGCTCTATCTAGATGGTTAAAAAGTAAACAATTCTTATTCAAACAGTAAACAATAATAATCATCACAAGTGCTAATGTGACCCAAAGGGTTTTATGGCTTCTAAGGTCAAATTCACAACAGAAATATTACTGTGTCTGTTCTGTAAAAGTTCCATGACAAGGGTCACGAAATACTGCTAATGACATATACAAAAAATGGAAAACTAAGCCCAAACTTTAAGTAAAACTTGTAATATCCTGACTTTTGTCAGATGATTTGATCTGTTTTTTATAAAAATACATTTAGAGAAACCAAGGTATTTTGAAGTAGTAAGTATTTTAGTCAAATTAATAAGTGACTTTAACTGGTTATGTTCTCTCTGTGTGGAGCTGGTATTATTGATGTAAAGTACTCCGGGGGGGGAAAAAAAGTCGTATCTCCTAATCAGCATTTTATATTTACATTATCAGATGTCAAAGTTCAAATGGATAAATAAACTCCAGATAGAAACACAAAATATAATTCTAGCAAATAATGTACCACTGTGAAAGGAGAGAGGAGGAGTAAGTGCTCGTATATGCAGACGGGTGTCAATGGAAGCCCTGTGGAGACCCCAGGCACACATTCTCTGTGAAGATGGGATCACAGCATGAGAAGACGTTAGAAGTTTGAGGAAAGTGGAGCAAGGGAGAAATAAGTCACATTAGGGAAAAGAAGAGCAGGCAGATTAGAAGAGTGCACATTTTTTAGGCAAGTGAGGGCTCGGTTGAGATTGGTAATAAATTTAGCATTTCATTTCTCCTTTCATTCTACTTATAACCGAGGTTAGTTAAATATTAGATTATATGGCCTATGTCTAATTTTTCACATTCAACTGAATCCCAAGCCTCTCTGATTTCTACCTCAACACTAATAAAACTGTTATTGTAAGGTTTCTGGTTAAACATGACAGAGTGAACAGAAGGAGTAATCTCTCCTCCCTCCAACATCTCTAAATTGATAATCCAGTAATCCATAAACTCTCCTTCCCTCTCTTCTGCCCACCTACCCCCAAACAGATTATGGAAGGACTCAAGAGCAGAAGAGATATCCCTATCAAAGTCTGGAATCAGAAAAGCAGATAAACAAGTTGTAACTGACCTAGCAGATGTGAGTAGGCTGAAACGAGTCTGAAGAGTGAGAAGCCAACAAAGACCTTACAAAAAAGTAAACTGGTTTGTGCCCCCAGAACCCCAGAAAGCCTCAGGAATCAGACACACACTCGGTACTTCTAAAGATGAATCCTGGAATGGCTCTGGAAGTCTTTCAAAGTGCTATGAAACCTCCAACTCACCTCTTTGACCCCCAAAAGACAGATTTCCTAAGAGGAAATCTTTCCTTCTTAGGAAAGGCTAAAACAGAGAGACTCTGAACACCAGGCACAGCTGTGGGTGGGACTGATAGGCGACAGTGCAAATGAGGAGATGCGAGTCCAAATTTATCCTGGAAGATAAGACACCCAACGAACCTCCTCATTTGGACTCAGAAGACAACAGCCAGGCTTCTGACCCACAAGGAATGGCAAAGACAACAAAGGGAACAGAATAAAACTTCCAAAAAAGGTTAACGTTTTTTAAAGTTCTCAGAGCCACAGGAGAAATATTATACCCACTAAACAAGAATAAGAGGCTATAAAAAGGAATATTTTGAGAATGAGGAAGAGCTCTGGGAAGTCAAAAATACAAGAGCCAAAGTAAATAATTTCAAAGAAGGACTGGAAGACACAGTTAAAGAAATCCCCTAGAAAATGGAACAAAGGTAGAGAAGGAAAGAAGGCGGCAGAAAGGGAGGAAGGAAGGGAGGGACGCAGATAGGCTGGCTCAGAAGATCATCCATAAGACCAGCAGGTACCCCGGAAAGAAACAATAGCAAAGATGGAGGGAGAGGAATTATCAAAGGAATAATATGAGAATTTCCCACTTTTAAAGTATATGAATTTCTGTATTGAAATCCAAATGCCCAACACAATTTACCAAAGAATACACATATCAAGTCAATCACCCATGAATTTCACAACCCCTAGGAAAAGAAAAAGCCAGAAAAGCATCAAGAGGGGCAAAAACATAAAAGTTTCTTATATAAGCTGAAGAATCATAAGGCTCTGGAGTTTCAAAAGTGGTGTGGGAGGTAGAAAACATCGGTGGAATGCCTTCAAGAAATCAGTGAAAAAATTATTTCCAATTTAGGATTATATCTCAGAAAGACTATCAGTTAAGTGTGTGGGAAATATGAAGATATTTCAGACCTACAAGATCTCAAATATTTACTCTCCAGGTATCTTCTATAGGCAAGCTGACTAAAGTACGTGCTCCATCTAAACAAGGAAGCAAATCAAGAACAAGGGAAACCATCCAGAAAATAGGCAACTCAACAAGGGAGAGAAGCAAAAGAAATTTTCCAAATAATGGTTAAGAGAAGAACCAAAATACTAGCTCTGCAGATCAAACAATCAATCCAACTTAGAAGGGAAGAATGAAGAGCTCCAAGAAAGATTTAAAAAAGGAACTAAAAAATTACATGACATGTTTACTTGTAAGAGAGTTTGGGGATAAGTTACAGAGATGTAGAGAAGTGTACATGTGGAGTATGTATATGAGAGTTAAGTCTTCATTTTTCAGAGCAAGAACTCAAGATAATATCTAAAAATGAAAAATCTAGAAATGGAAATATGAGTGACTGACAATAGAAAAATAATAAACAGCTGAAGCAGGTGGCAAGAGGTTGCCTCTGGAAAAAGGAAGCAGAAATGGCCAGTAGCAGGGCATTTTATCATAAACCAAACCTTTATACCATTAATCATGAATAAATCTTGACCTTTTATACATATCAGTATCAGTGTGACCAATATAATAATCAAATATAAAAAAAAAGAATGAAGCACATGCCAGTTATGTCTTTTTTTTTTAAGATTTTATTTAGTTATTTGAGAGAGAGAGAGAGAGTGAGATTGAGCAGAGGGGAGGGGCAGAGGGAGAAACAGACTCCCCACTGAGCAGGGAGTCCATTGCAGGACTCGATCCCAGGACCCTGGGATCATGATCTGAGCCGAAGGCAGACACTTAACTGACTGAGCCACCAAGGCGCCCCACCAGTTATGTCTTGATATAGAACAAACTCCATGATGTAAGTGAAACCCCAACGTATGAGTGAAAAGGAAAATCAAGATGTAAGAACTGTATTTTAAAAAGGTGAAAAGAATGTTCCACTTTTTCTTAGAATGCAGAAATGTATCAATGAGAAAGCACCACAGAATGTAAAAAATCATAACTTCTCTTGAATCCATCAGAGATCTGAGATTGTAAAGCAAACAAGAGAAATGAATTCTAGATAGTGACAAACCCCTCCATGGAGAGGCAGGGCTCACAAAGTGTCTCAACACTGGCAGAGCGAAGAAGAAGAGATGAATGCTATAAATGCAGGTGAGAAGAAAGTAGATGAAATGCCAATAAATTCTATGGGGCACCTCGGTGGCTCAGTCAGTTAAACATCTGTCTTCAGCTCAGGTCATGATCTCAGGATCCTGGGATCAAGCCCCACATTAGGCTCCTTGCTCAGTGGGAAGTCCACTTCCTCTGCCTCTCTCCCCAACTCACTCTCAAATAAATAAATAAAATCTAAAAAAAAAAAAAGAGAGAGAGAGAGAGAGAGAGAAATGCCAATAAATTCTAAAAGACTGAGTGTAGGCAAACACAACAATTTAGAAAAACTAGGATCTCAAAGCAGAAGCTCTTTTCCATGGACCTCACCTGAGTACTCAGGAGGACAACCAAGCAGAGG
This sequence comes from Zalophus californianus, assembly GCF_009762305.2. Lineage (NCBI taxonomy): Eukaryota > Metazoa > Chordata > Mammalia > Carnivora > Otariidae > Zalophus > Zalophus californianus. Next base: position 132,345,401 of record NC_045598.1, read on the forward strand.
TACAACTAGAAACCAGAGAGAGCCTCACTCAGTGGAGCAGGTATGCAGCTGGTGAATGTCTGCCACTGAGAGGAAAGCATGGAACTTTTACACACTTCTCTAGACTTTTCTCTCATACAAAGCAAAAAGCTTAAGCCACTAGAGAAAGGGGAGAAACAAATACCAGCTGCCTCTGGGGTAGAGATAAGAGATTCTATTGCCCCAGAAGCTTAGGCAAAGACTCATTGCTTAGTAGAAGCAAAAGCTACCTACCCCTGGAATAAAGGGGTAGAAAACACTCCTGAAAGCAAGGCCCTGCACCAGTATAAAGCAGAGGTCTGAAAATGCTGACAAGGAGGCAGGAAACTCTCTTGCACCCAGGAGCACCCACAGATCCAAAGTAAAGTTTGGCTACCATGAGGAAGGAGGCAGAAACATTGATAAAAACCCACTTCTGAGACCCAGGCACACAGTCAGCTTGAGAATGAGTCTGGGCAAGAAAATCAAGAACTATGTCCCTACACCCACCACACTCCTATGATCAAGTAATAAGCACAAGAGCTGACTACAGAGCATACAGATACACCTCACCCCAATTAATTACCAATAGCAGGAATGAACCAAAAGACAACTGACAAAATGGGAGAAGATTATTTGCAAATGACATATCAGATAAAGGGCTAGTATCCAAAATCTATAAAGAACTTATCAAACTCAACATCCAGAGAACAAATAATCCAATCAAGAAATGGGCATAAGATATGAACAGACATTTTTCCAAAGAAGACATCCAAATGGCCAACAGACACATGAAAAAATGCTCAACATCGCTCGGCATCAGGAGAATCCAAATCAAAACCTCAATGAGATACCACCTCACGCCAGTCAGAATGGCTAAAATTAACAAGTCAGGAAATGACAGATGTTGGCGGGGATGCGGAGAAAGGGGAACCCTCCTACACTGTTGGTGGGAATGCAAGCTGGTGCAGCCACTCTGGAAAACAGTATGGAGATGCCTCAAAAAGTTGAAAATAGAGCTACCATACGATCCAGCAATTGCACTCCTAGGTATTTACCCCAAAGATACAAATGTAGTGATCTGAAGGGGCACGTGCATCCCAATGTTTATAGCAGCAATGTCCACAACAGCCAAACTATGGAAAGAACCCAGATGTCTACTGACAGATGAACGGATAAAGAAGATGTCACACACACACACACACACTCACACACACACAGTGGAATATTATGCAGCCATCAAAAATATGAAATCTTGCCATTTGCAATGACGTGGATGGAACTAGAGGTATTATGTTAAGCGATATAAGTCAATCAGAGAAAGACAAGTATCATATGATCTCACTGATATGAGGAATTCTTAATCTCAGGAAACAAACTGAGGGTTGCTGGAGTGGCGGGGGTGGGAGGTACGGGGTGACTAGGTGATGCATACTGGGAAGTGTATGCGCTATGGTGATCGCTGTGAATTGTGTAAGACTGATGATCACAGACCTGTACCTCTGAAACAAATAATACATTATATGTTAGGAAAAAAAAAGCAGGAAGGGAAAAATGAAGGGGGGTAAATCAGAGGGGGAGACGAACCATGAGAGACGATGGACTCTGAGAAACAAACTGCGGGTTCTAGAGGGGAGGGGGTGGAGGGATGGGTTAGCCTGGTGATGGGTATTAAAGAGGGCACGTACTGAATGGAGCACTGGGTGTTATATGCAAACAATGAATCATGGAACACTACATTAAAAAAATAAAAAATAAAAAAGCAGGAATGAGAGAGGGAATATCACTACAGATGCTGCAGCTATTAGAAGGATAACAAGGGAATGTTGTGAACAATTCTATACCAATAAATTCAACCACTTAGAAGAAATGGACAAATTCCTTGAAAGATTCAAACTGCCAAAGTTCGTTCAAGCAGAAGTAGATAGCCTGAGTAGCCCTATTTCTATTTTTTAAAACTCAGTTCATAGTTAAAACCTTCCCACAAGAAAAAATCTTCCCCAGATGGCTCCACTGGTAAATTCCACCCAAAAATTAAGGAAGATAGATTACCAAACTCTTCCAAACTTCCGAAATTACTATAGGAGGAGCATTACCCTGATGCTGATGCTAAAACCTGACAATAATATTACAACAACAACAAAAAAATATAGATCAGTAACTCTTATACATGTAGCCATAAAATCTTTTAAAAATATTAGCACATCTATTCCAGAAATACATAAAAAATATAAAAATATATACATCACAATCAATTGGGGTTTATGCTAGTCAGATAAGCTTAATTCAACATTCAAAAAGCAATCAATGCCACTTGACATCCATTAGGATGGCTACTATTTAAAAAACAAGACAAAACAAACACAAACACCTATACACACACACACACACACACACACACAGACACTCTCACACACACACACACACACCCTAAGTGTTAGCAAGGATGTGGAGAAATTAGCACCCTTATACATTGCTGGTGAGAATATAAAATGGTACAGCTACTACAGAAAACAATTTGGTAATTCCTCAAAATATAAAATGTAGAATCACCATACGACTGAATAATTCCACTTCTAAGTATATACTCCAAACATTGAAAGTAGATACACCAATGTTCATAGCAGCATCACTCACAATAGCCAGAAGTTGAAAATAACCCAAATGCCCATCAACAGATGAATGGATAAATAAAATGTGATATATCCACACAATAGAATATTATTCAGGCTTTAAACGGAATGAAATTCTTATAAATACTACAACATGGATGAACCTTGAAAACATGCTAGATGAAATAAGCCCAACAAAAAAGGACAAATATTGTATGATTCCACTTACAGAAGGTTCCTAGAAAAGGCAAATTCAGAGACACAGAAAGTAGAACAGAGATTACCAGGGGCTGAGTAGAGGGAAGAACGAGGAGTTGGTGTTTAATGGTGTACAGTTTCTATTTGGGATGATGAAAACATTCTGGAAGTAGATAGCAGTGATGGCCGTACAACATTGTGAATGTAGTTAATGCCACTGAAATGTTCACCTAAAAATGGTTAAAATTGTATTTTTTTTTTGTTATTTACATATTACATAAATTTTAAAACTCCATCAGTGAAATTCACCATTACAACAAACTAAACAGAAAAATTATATGACATATCAACAGATGTAGAGGAAACATTTGGTAAAATTAAAATTGTACTGATAATTAAGTAAAAAAACCAATCTCTTAATAAAGCAGGAATACAAGGAAATATCAATCTCATATAGAGTATCTATGAAAAAAAACCCTACAATCATCATGGTATTTATAATGGTGAAAGACTGACTTTCCTTTAAAGATGAGGAGTGAGCTAAGGATATCTGCTTTCCAATTCAACAATCAACCACTTCTGTTCACCACTGTACCAGATGCTCTATTCGGAGCAATAAAGCAAGACAAGTAGATAAAAGCATACAGATTAGAAAGGAAGAAATAAAACTGTCTTTATTCATAGACAACAAGGTCATCAATGCAGAAAATCCCACACAATCTACAAGATAAGCTATTATAACTCAGCTTAGCTAGGTCGCAGAGTACAAGGTCAATATAAAAAACCAACTGTATTTCTATACAATAGAAAAGAAGAACTGGAAATTGAATGGTACAGCCACTGGTTTAAAAACCAACACCATTAAAAAAAAAATGCCATTAATAATATATCCAAAAACATGAAGCACTTAGGGATAAACATGAAAACTGTAAAATATTTCTATGAAAAAGTACAAAACATTGCTGTGAGATATTTCTAAAAACCTAAATAAATGGAGAGCTAGATCTTGTTCACAGACTGAAAGACTCCATGTTAAGATACTGATTTACGTGAAACTGATATATATAGTCGGCACAGTCCTAAAGAAAACTTCCCAATTGGCTTCTTTTTCTTGATAGAGACTGATTCTAAAATTTCTATCGAAATGCAAAGGCAATAAACTAGCCAATAAACAAACAAACAAACAAACAGAACAAAGACAGAGTTCTTTATTGGATTTCAACCTTACTTAAAAAGCTACAGTCTATACATACTTGTAATAGCTTCAGGATAGACATACGGATTAATAGAACAGAACAGAGAATCTAGAAACAGACCCACAAATATGTGGTCAACTGATTTACAACAAATGTGCTAGAAGAATTCAATGGAAAAGCATTAATCTTTTAAACAGATGACAGAACTGGATAACCTATGTGGAAAAGGAAGAAAGGAGAGGTCAGGAAGGAAGGGAAGGAGAAGGCAGGGGAGTTCTTTACCTGATAACGAATTTGTGTCCAAAATATGTAAAGAACTCTTACAACTACTCAATAAGAAAGCAACCTATCCAATTTTTAAAAAGACAAAACTTCGAACAGGCATTTCAGGGAAGAGATATGAATGGTAAATAAACATATGATAAGATATTCAACATTATCAGTTATTAGGGAAATGCAAATTAAATTCTAGTGAGATAACATTATATACCTACTAGTATAATCAAAACTATCAAAACCAACAATACCAAGAGCTGGAAAAGATGTAAAGTAATTGGAGCTCTCAAACACTGCTAGTGGGAATACAAATTAGTACAGCCTCTCTGGAAAACATCTTCACAGTTTCCTAACAAAGTTACACATGTGCTTATTATACAAATATGGACATAAAGAATATACTAGAGAAATATGTACATATAAAGACTTACATATGAATGTTTACAGCCACTTAATTTATAATAGCCTCAAACTAGAAAGAGCCCAAATGTCGGTGAAGACTAAAACAATAAGAGACAATAAAAAAGAACTAATGATAAATCCAACAACGCAGATGAATCTCAGCATTATGAAGCCAGACACAAAAGGCTTCCTAATGTATGATCCAATTTATATGACATTCTGGAAAGGCAAAATTATAGAAAGAGAAATCAAATCAGGGCTTGCCAGGGGCTAAGGAGAGGGGAAGAGATTAACTACAAATGGGAACTTTTTTGGGGGAACAGAAATATTATACATCTTAATTGTGGTGGTAGTTAATGAATGTATACACACATATAAACACACATGTCAAAATTCACTGAACTGCACCTTGATAAATCTGAATTTTTTATAAAATGGGGATATATTAGTATATACACACAGAATATCTCCGTAAAGATATTTATTTCTATTTATCAAATTCTTACATAATATTCACTATATTTGACAGTATTCTAAATGCTGTACAACTATTAACTCATTGTGGGAGATGCTACTCAAAAGAGAGACTAAGAGACCAAGGGTCTCAGAGTGAAGTAAGACTAACTTTTTCTCACTGTTCACTCTTTCATGCTATGAATTCTTTCAGCCATGTACATATCTTGTTTATTAAAAAAAAAACTTTTTAAAAACATGCTTTTGTAAGTTTTTAAACTGCTTTTGCTTCATTCATCACAGATTTTTCTTATTGACAAATCAGTGTATTCAGTCTTTCTCCCGATCTCCCTGCAGCATATGACTGCTACCTACTTCTTAAAGTCACTGTCTCTTCCTGTTTACAGGTTTTCTTTCCTCCTCCCTCCCGTCTCCCCCATGCACATTATCTGCTACTGAAAGCTTATCACGTACACTTCAGAAATACCTCAGGTATCTTTCCCCTCTCTTCTCTGCCACCACTGCCTGAGTTCAGACCCTCAGCATCTTTTACCTGAAGAGCTCTGCTAGCCCACCTGGCCTCTCAGCCCTCAGACTCATCCTGCTCAAATACACTCCCTATGTTACTTACAGGATTGTCTTTCGAAGAATGCACACCAGATCATATCACTTTCATGTTCAAATCTTAAATTAGTAATTCCTCAAGCTCCTTAATTCACATAAAAAACCATGGTCCCAGCTATTCATGACTTTCCAGATTCATCTTCATATTCTCTAGGTTCTAGGGTACTATAATTTTTGTTATATGATTAAAGCTCCTCACTGTTAACACTTAAGGGTTAGTTTTTCGAGTGTAGGGACCAAGTTTCAGTCATCTTGTTATCTTCAGTTTAAGTGTTTGGCATTTAGTGGGTGCAATGGTAAATTTTATGTGTCATTGTCTGGACCATGGTGACTAGATATTTGATCAAACATTATTCTGGGTATTCTGTGAGGGTGTTTTTGGAAGAGATTTACATTTATCACTGAACTCTGGGTAAAGCAGATTCCTCTCCATAATGTGGGTGGGCCTAATCAGTTGAAGACCCACCTAGAAGAAAAGGTTGACCTCCCCTGAAGCAAGAGGGAACTCAGCAGAAAGCTTCTGGACTCACACCTAACTCCTGATTCTCCAGCCTGCTGGCTTCTCCCTCAGATTTTAGACTAGCCAAGCCTCTACAACTGCACAGTCCAGTTCCTTAAAATAAGTCTCTGTGAGTGATGTATGAATGCGTATATATACATACACACATACAAATACATACACACACACACATACACATCCTGCTGGACTGTTTCTCTGGAGAACCCTGAACAATAATACAGGGGGTATACAAAAAAATGTTTTTCGTATTAACAAAATCAATGCTTTTTGTTCTATTTTCACTTAACATACAAATACATGTCTATGAGGAGATTTACTTTGACATATTTTTATAAATCACTCACCAGTTTTAAGTCAATATAAATGTGTTAAGTTAAAACAACATATACACAATATAAGAACTACAGAATCTTGAACACATGTTAGGTTTCATGTTACAAATACTTTTAAAAGAAGAAAAAGCATTGACTAGCCAGGTTATAAAAACAGAATTGAAATCTCTAGCAATACCACACAGACAAATAATTCTTAATCACTAAAAATAATTGCCTAGATATTCACAGCTGTCTTAAAAAGAAAATGTTTTTTAACAGATGATTTTGTTTTTACTACAAATTTCAGAAATGTGTTCCTGCAGAAATTGAAAACATCTCTAAAACACAATCCTTATGTGAGAAAATGGCATGGGAAAAAAAGGCATATTGTTTTTGATAGAAATAATTATTAAGCCTGTTTTATGAATTTCCATTTAATAAAATGTTTAATAAAAATAATTTCTACATGTGCATAGATAAAATGATAATACAAAATGGAATTAAACTAGTTCTGCTAAGTTATCTGCCAGGTGCTGAATTTGGGGTTCTCTGCTTCTCCTGCAACAGAGGTAGGTGTTAATGATGTCATTAACTGCTGCAGAAGAAATAGGGGACCATGAACATAAGTCTTGGCAGAAAATAAACACCCTCTGAGTTTACCTTTAAATTTAAAGTAAATAGAAAAATTAGTTTATAGAGCGCCTGTCCAATATAGTTCCTGCCCTAAAGGGATAACTCAGGATCTTTATTTCCAGTGTTTTCAGCTGTATTCCAGAAAAAAAGGCTAACAAACTCTGTTCTTTAAAAAACACAAATTAAAACTGTGGCCAAACGGCAAAAACCACAAGTCAATAAACTAAAAATTATTCAATTGGTATTATATAAAATAAATACAATGATACAATTTTTTAGTATTTGCCAACTGTAAGATTATGATTAATATTTCATCTTGGCCCCATAAACAGATGTTATTTTGTACCTGGAGAATCTGTCTTTAAAGATACAGAATACTGCCCTGGGGCGGGGGTTGGGGGGAACATTGACTTCTACTTTAAAAGTAGTTAAGACATTACTTAGAGTCAAAAACACTGGAGTAGGATTTGTTCATCACTTGATATTCTGGCAGGAGAGGCATATGTATATGTAAATGGAGCTCTCACCTTGTCAAGTTGATCTTGAAGACTAGTGGATGCTTTATAACCAAGCTGTAACAGCATTGCTTCTGCAGCATTTTTTTTGGCTATCTTTTTGTTAGGTCCTGTTCCAGTAGCAACTTCATTGCCTACTTTGACCTGGTAAGATTAAAGTAAGAAAGTGATGATAACTGCTTTGGTAAACAGGAACTCTTTAACACCATAAAACAATGTGTTATGCTCTCTAGCATTCAAAAATATAAAGTTTCATCCACAATGAAAACAGCAATTAAGATACTATTCCAGGGGCGCCTGGGTGGCTCAGTTGTTTAAGCGTCTGCTTTGGCTTCAGGTCATGATCCCAGGGTCCTGGGATCGAGCCCTGCATCGGGATCCCTGCTCGGCGGGAAGCCTGCTTCTCCCTCTCCCATTCCCCCCTGCTTGTGTTCCCTCGCCGTGTCTCTCTCTGTCAAATAAATAAATAAAATCTTAAAAAAAAAAGATACTATTCCATTTACATAATGTTATATACACAAGTGAAAATATATGTAGAGAAAATATGACAATATGGTCCTCAAAATGACAATGGGGGTTTATCTCAGGGTGACAGAATCTTAAATGATTTTTACTTCCTTACATATTTCTGTTATTTGATTTTTTAAAACAATATTATTTAATAAGCAGAAAAATAAAATTCACATTGTAACAGAGTTTATTTGGTTATGACTACATTTAGTATTATTTATATAATAAACTAAAAGACTGAAAAAAGGAAAAAATTTAAAAATAAATAAAAATTTTTCAAAGATTCTATTTATTTAGAGAAAAGAGTGCAAGCATGAGTGGGGGGGTTGGGCAGAGAGAGAAGCAGACTTCCTGCTGAGCAGGGAGCCTGCCATGGGGCTCCATTCCAGGACCCTGGGACCATGATCTGAGCCAAAGGCAGACACTTAACTGACTGAGCTACCCACGCAGCCCCAGACAAAAAATTTTTTTTAACTTTAAAAAGAAAGCAGAAAGTATAGCATTATAAGGAGAAATAAAAAATACACAACTACAGTGGGATTGTTTTTTATGAATTGGTCTCAGTAAACGATCAAAGCAGCAAACAAGAAAATAATCAGAACTTTATAAATTAAACATGTAGTCTGAATAAACTACAGGCAAAGAAGAAACCCCAATAAAATTAGAAAATATTATAAGTGAGTAATAACAGAAATATATCAAAATTTAAAGGATGCAGCTAAAGGAGGGTCGAGAAGAAAATATACAGCCATAAAAACTTAGAGAATGGCAGGAATGTAATGAGTTAAACATCCAGCTCAAGAAGTTATTAGAGCAAAATGAATCCAAAGAAAATAGAATAAAGACAAGGGCAGAAATTAAGGAAACAGAAAACAAAATAAAATAGAAAATTTCAAAAAGTCAAAAGCTGGTTCCCTGAAAAGACTAATAAAATGATAAATCAAAGGTTAAGACTGATCAAGGAAAAGTAAGAGAAGACACAAGTAAGAATGAAAATGGGAGATTACTATATCTTCTGTAGAATTAAAAAATAATAAGGGCTAGAGGCGTCTGGGTGGCTCAGCTGGTTAAGTATCTGCCTTTGGCTCAGGTCCCGATCACAGGATCCTGGGGTTGAGTACCACATCCAGCTCCCTTCTCAGCGGGGAGCCTGCTTTTCCCTCTCCTGATCCCCCTGCTTGTGTTCTCTCTCTCTCTCTGTCAAACAAATAAAAGCTTTAAAAAATAGTAAGGGATGTTGGGGCATCTGTGTGGCTCAGTTGGTTAAGCGACTGCCTTCGGCTCAGGTCATGATCCTGGAGTCCCTGGATCGAGTCCCACATCGGCTCCCTGCTGAGCAGGGAGTCTGCTTCTCCCTCTGACCCTCCCCCTCTCATGTGCTTTCTCTCTCTCAATTCTCTCTCTCTCTCTCTCAAATAAATAAAATCTTTTAAAAATAAAATAAAAAAATAATAAGGAATGTTGAGTATTTTAGCTAAAAATTTTTGAATATTTAAATAAAGTAGAAAAATCCCTCAACAATACAAGTTACCAAAACTGGCACAGAATAAACTCCGAACTGTACAGCTCTATAACTACTAAAAAAAAAAAAAATTAGAATAATTAAAACCTTTTCCACAAAGAAACTCCGGAGAGCTTCTCCAGCAAGTTCTACCTAATATTTAAGAATCATGCTAACCTTACAAAAATTCATCTAAGAATAGAAAAAGAGAAATCAGCCCCCAATTATTCAGTGAGGTATCACTTTCATTCCAAAATCCATCAAGAACAGTATAAGAAAGGAAATTTACAGACCAATTTTGTTCATGAATATAACTGCTAAAGTTTAAACTGTGTAACAGTAAACCGAACAAAGCAATATATAAAAAGAAAAATCATGACAAAGTTAGGTTTATCCCAGAAATGCAAGACTGGTCTAACATTTGAAACTCAAAATCAATCAACAGAATCTGCTATATTAATAGGTTGAGGAGACAAAACATAGAGTCATCCCAATAAATGGAGCAAGAGCATTTGATACAACTCAACATCCATTCATAATAAAAACTTAGTAAACTACAAGGGAAAAAAGGGAACTTCCTTAGTATGATAAAGGGCATTTTGCAAAAAACCTACAGCAAACCTCAGCAAATGTTATACTTAATGTTAAAATTTTGAAATTAGAAACAAGACAAGGATGCCCTCTATTTTTACTAGTACTTAACATTTTGCTACAAATCCTAGACAGAGCAATAGGGGAAGAAAAAATATGGTACAGAGTTAGAAGTATAAAAACAAACTCATTATCTGGAGATATGATATTTATATAGGAAATCTAAGAATACCTACAGATAAATTATAAGAATTTGTAAGAGTGTTAAGTTTTCTTTGTAAACAGTAGTATACAAAAGCCAACTGCATTTTTATATCCCATCAACAATCAAGTGGGAAATTAGTAAAAGATACCATTTATACTAAGTCTACGGCCATCCCATCCTGAACGCGGTGGATCTGGTCTGATATTGGAAGCTAAGATACCATTTATACTAAATGAAAATCAAACACCTATGATGTTAAGAACTTTATATAGAAAATGATAAGCACTGAGAAAAATTAAGATAGACCTAATAGAGATAATGAAATAAAATTTTTTAAAATAAATAATAAATAGAGATAATGCCATACTCGTACTGAAAATCAATGATACCAGTTCTCTTCAAATTGACTTATAAATTCAATGAATTCCCATCAAAATCCCACACATGTTTTTATAATACTTCACTAGCTGATTCCAAAATTTACATTGAAGTACAAAGTGCTAAGACCACCCAAAATCCTTTTGAGGAAGAATTTGGCTGCATTAAAGTTAATTACTTCTGTTCCTCAAAAGAGCATCACTAAAATTGCAGGAAAAAAAATAAAGTCACAACACAAGAAAAGATATTTGAAATGCCATGTAACTAAAAAAGACTCACATTCCAGAATATATAGTGAATGCCTATATGTTATTTTTTTAAAGCCAGTACAAAAAAAAAGCAAGAGAGCTGAACAGGCCAACTATATATGAAAATTTGGAATGTTTTACCAGATGTCACTGTGCTTTGTTTAGAAAAATATTGGCTTCAATAGCTTCATGCTGCTTTAATAAAATTTCACAATTACAATATACTGTGCACTAGCAATGAATTAGTATGTGGTACTACCAAATACAGTTTTCAGAGATAAAGCATGATACTTCTATCCATAGTTTTCTTTTTTGGCTCTTGGGTGAAAGCATAACTTGCTATTTCATGTGTCTCAGAACATATCAGACTTGTGCGCTATTTGCCATTCATTCTTATACCAGTATTTAGGCTTTATTTGGTTAGCATTTCTATCACTACTTTTAAGCTTCAGTGAATGAAGTACTTCTAAACACAGTGGTTAGAAAAAAAAAACTTAAATATAAACAACGTGCAAATTATATGACAAATAAATTATGCTTTTTTATTTTTATTTATTTTTTAAAGATTTATTTATTTATTTATTTGACATAGAGAGAGAGATACAGAGAGCACACAAGCAAGGGGAGCGGCAGGCAGAGGGAGAGGGAGAAGCAGGCTCTCTGCTGAGCAGCCTGATGTGGGACTTGATCCGAGGACCCTGGTATCATGACCTGAGCCGAAGGCAGACGCTTAACCAACTGAGCCACCCAGGTGCCCCTTTTAATAGTTCTTGTAGCATATGAAACACTGAAAATGTATTCATTATAGAATTTCTGTAGCAACTATCACAAATGTTATATTTCAAGCCTGTGCAATGTCTTTGAAACATTTCACTGCTTTTTCTTCTGAAACTAGAAACCATCGCATTATGATATCAGCAGTAGTCTATAGACCTCACTCAGAAGTCCTGATCAAGCACTGTCCAGTCGTTCCCTGGAGCTGAGTGAACACCCACTACCTCCCATATCTGTGCTGGCCTGCCCTGACCTGAACACAGCAGGCCCTAGGTATAATGTGTTTGAGTCCCCAGCTAAAGCCGGGCCTCTGCTACCTGTTATTTTTTCCAATGTTTGATTTGTTCCCCAGCTTCACCAGCCCCTGTGTTTTTGCTGGAATGCTTGCTAACAGATTAGGCCAGCTACGTCAGAAGCTTCCTCTACTGCTCTGCAGGTCAAAAGACTTGCCAAAGTAAATGGAAGCAAGACCCCTGAGCAGAAAAAATGTTTCATCTGTTTTTACATGCTATATACACCTCACTCACTCTCATTCAATTCTTTTACTGCTTCATCTCTAAATCACATTTATCTACCCAGGCCTGATACTCTTTGACTCCAGTCTCTTGCTCTTGGGTAAGGCTGTTCCCATCTCAAGAGCATTCACGTTGGATCTGTATCTGCAGCTTTCCATTTGACCTATTCTGCCACCTTCGAAGACTTGACTGCTAGAACAGGGGCTTCCAGATTCATTTTTGCCACTCACCCATCCCTTGCCTCTCACAAGTTTTTATGGTGGCATGGTTCAAACAGTTTGCGGATACTTATCCAGACCTTATTTGTTAGTATTGGAAAAGATGACTGTGCTGACAGACTTTTGATTCCCTGCTAACAAACACAGTGGGCACTCAAAACAAATCACATCATTATAAAAGCAATTATGTATGTAAATAAACTTCATAAGTCATCTTCCTAGAAAACTCAAAAAATTTTTAACTATTACAAATAATATTTTTACATTAAAATGTTAATTTGTCTGCAAAGAAGTTCAATTATTATGCTATACAATAATTTTAAGACTGCCATATTTTTATCTTTAAACAAATCACTTAAGTGAGTCAAGTCCTCAGAAAAGCTAAAAAAAAAGTTCTAAACTAGCATACACCAAAGACTTAATTCATTATCTTTCAATAAGTAATAAATAAAACTGATGAAATTTGCTTTATATATATTTTTAAAAACCTGAAGATTTTAATCACTGGTAGAAAAATTAATAGAATGTGCTATACACAATGTGTATATGTGATATACACTTAATTTAGTTGTCATTATTTTCTCTTCAAAAAATTAAAATATACCCCTTTCTAAAAAAAAAATAAAAAGCTTTAAGAAATATTGCTCTCAAAATAAATACCCAAATAATCTCATCAGAGATTTTTGTCTAGTAATCAATACAAGTAACTGCATCCACTTTATAACATACAAACTTACCATTATTTTTCTTGGTGATAGATAAATATGAGCATATTACCTCTAGATAGTTTTATTTCCACATTCAATTTTAACAAATGATAACATTGCTTAAGTAGTTTTGTACAAAGTTTATACTTTGATAAACTTGCTGCAATACTATAATGAATCCACTGGGAATTCCAGAAGGGGGAAAAGCAATATGAATTCAGTGTGAAAACATTTAAAAGCACAGCCAAATGTTCCCATTTGACTAGAATGTTTATGAATACCCATAAAATGGAAGCTGGCCTAAGATATTCTAAATTCCTTTTTATTACTCCACAGGAAAAAAAAAAAACTGTTTAATAAAGTCAAAATTTTTATTCCTAATACAGGTCTAAATTTAGGTGATTTTTTTCCCCCCTCAGGTTTTGGAGTTCAAAAGATACTTCCTAGAATTCTTCCTAGAATTCTACTAAGCATGTAAAAGGAAAAATGGTAAAGTATTTTATGAAGTGAAAATACTAGAGTAAGACTGTTCTGGGTCTAATGACATGTAGATAATAATGTGCTTACTAGCCATAGAAGTATTCCCCCCTTTTTGGATATCGAGGTTCCCAACCATGGTTTATCTGACTGCATTGTAAGTTTACGTCTCCAACAAAGCCAAACATACTAGCTCTCAATCAGGCAGATAGGCAACAAATATACACCCAAGGTTTCTTAAGGTACTACTATATACATATACTATATTGGGTACTGTGAGATAAAGAAATGCAGAGATTATAAATTGGGAAAGAAGGTAAAATTTAGAAATGCATGCCTGGGTGGCTCAGTCAGTTAAGTGACTGACTCTTGGTTTTGGCGCAGGTCATGATCTCAGGGTCATGAGACTGAGCCCTGCGTCAGGATTCGCACTCAGCACTGAGTCTGCTTGGGATTCCTTCCCTCTTCCTCTCCCTCCCTTTCTGCCCCTCCCCTGGCTTGTGTGCGCAGCTCTCTCTCCCTCTCTCAAATAAATAAATAAAATCTTAAAAAAAAAAAAGATATGCATGAAAAGTTAATCAGTATGAGATACTATGTGTTACTGCCAAAATGTCCACCACATGGTCAGCACTTAATAAATAAATCTGTGGATTTTAACTGGATCACATTAAAGGTGAGATCCACAGGTCTGACTGGGAAAAGTTTCTTTGACAAGCCAATTATAATAAAAAGTTTTGGGACAATAAGGAGAATTTAAATATGGACTGGGTATTAAATGATTCTAATGAATATGAATCATGCTTAATATAAGAACATAAAGGAAAACGTCCATATTTTTTAGTGATATACACTAAGTAGGTAGGCTGAAATGGTATGTGACTAGATATTAGCTCTGAAATACTTAAGAAAAGAAGGGAGGGAAGGAGGAAAGAAAATCTGACAGCTGTAGCAAGTGTGGCAAAAATCTTAATTGTTGTGTTTGGATGGTGGGCATATTCCTCCTATGTCATTGCTATTCCATTATATTATTGTTTAATAGTATAATATTAAGTATACCCACCTTTGGAGATGTTTGAAATTTACACAATAAGAATTAAAGGTTTCTTCAATACTGGGGCTTGAGTTGGCAAATGAAGATGAATAGGCAGAATTTTAAAAGGGCGGCATTTTAGGCATTGTGCCTCAATCTGAAACCTCAAAACCTCTAGATGCCTAAATCTCTCAGCGATTCTGAGTCCCTCAGTCCTCACCATAGTTAGGCAGGAAGTCAGCTTTCTTTTCCTAATTTTCCTGATAACCCAAAAGCTCATGCTCTTGGCCCTATTCCATCTATGACATCTATCTTCTAAATGATGTCTCTAATTCCATCTGTATCCTATTTCCCAGTAGTTAACGGCCTCTGGCTGCAAACTGTAACATAAGTTAGAGATAGGCATTCTAAACTATAAACTCTGTGGTGAATAACATGTGTGGACTCACAGTCCCTTCAAAAACCCAGACTGTCTAACATGTCCTTGACACCTGAATGTTTCAACCAAGTTAGTAGGTGGGCCTGGAAGGAATGAAACTTATGAGTTGCTAGTTTGCCTTTCCCCCATTTTCCCTCTATTACAACCTGGGGTTTTCTAATTTTTTTTTCAGTGTTAAAAATTTTTTTTTCTAATAAAATGCTAGAAATACCTGCATCACAAATTCCCGACGTCGAGGCATTCCTCTTTCTGAAAGCAGAACATAATCTGGCTCTTTTTCCTTTTTGGCCTGTTGAATTTGAGCCAGGCGGCTAATGGGGTTCATTCCTTGACCATACTCTGGTCCAGCCTAAAAGATAATTTAAGAAAAAATTTCAAAACATGCTTGTAAAACTTGTTATTGGATCCTTCGAGAAACAGTGGATCTCCCCTCATCCTCTGCACCCCAAAACCGTAACTGGAGAAGATAATGTGACTGGATAGTCAAATTTAAGATTTATAAAGGTAAATCATAGAATAGATCTGAAACTAAGGCTTCTATGGGATTTAGGGCTCAAATGTATTACTGATAAATTGGGTTAAGTCTACTTTTAAACTCTTCAATATATCAGAGTTGCTTCACAACTTCTGTTCATCAAAGAACACCAAAAAGAGGGGCACCTGGGTGGCTCAGTTGGTTGACCATCTGACTTAGGCTCAGGTCATAGTCTCAGGGTCCTGGGATCAAGCCCTTCATGGGGCTCCCTGCTCAGTAGGGAGTCTGCTTGTCCCTCTCCCTCTCCCCCTCCCAATGCTCATGTTATCTCTCTTCCCCCCCACTCAAATAAATGAATAAAATCTTAAACACACACACACACACACACACACACACACACACCACACACACACACACACACACACACACACACACACACACACCAAAAAGGATGTAAGAAGACAAGCCATGAACTAGGAAAAGATATCTGCGATACTTAGAACTAAAAAATGATATATTCAGTATCCAAAATATACA
The DNA here is from genome assembly GCF_009762305.2 of Zalophus californianus. NCBI lineage: Eukaryota > Metazoa > Chordata > Mammalia > Carnivora > Otariidae > Zalophus > Zalophus californianus. Next base: position 132,361,746 of record NC_045598.1, read on the forward strand.
TATTTTTAAATTTTTATTTATTTATTTTTGAGAGGGAGAGAGTGCACGAGCAGGGGGAGGGGCAAAGGGAAAAGCAGACTCCCTGCTGAGCAGGGAGCCCGATGTGGAACTCGATCCCAAGACTCCGGGATCATGACCTGAGCTGAAGGCAGATGCTTAACCAACTGAGCCACCAGGCACCCCAAAATATATTTTTTAAAAGTCCTAAAAAGTATAAGACAATGTAAATGAAAAATGGGCAAAAGAGATGAATAGATATTTAACAGAAGAAAAAATATGAAAAGATTATCTCATTAAGACTCAGAAAATGCATATTAAAACCATAGTGAGATATTATTTCATACCCATCCACTTAGCAAAAATTAAGAAGTCTGACAGCCCTGATTGGTGAGGATGGAGAGTAACAAAAACTTATACACTGCTGGGGCACCTGGCTGGCTCAATCAGGTGAGCATGCAATTCTTGATCTTGGGGCCATGAGTTCAAACCCCACATTGGGTGTAGAGATTACTAAAAAATAAACTTAAAAAAAAAAACCAAAAACCACATACACTGATAGTATAAATTGGAAAACAATATGACAAAGCCAAAAACCAGTAGCCTACTCATAGGCATGTTTATATCTCTCGAAAACTGTTGCCCATATGCACTAGCTCACATGTACAAGAATATCCATAGCTGCATTATTTGAAATAGCAAAAAAAAAACACCAAAAAACAAAAAACAACTGGAAATAACCTAAACAGTCATCAGTAAAAGAACAAATATATTATGGCATGTTTATTTAGTAAAGTGGCATATAACAATGAAAATGAATTAAGGGGTGGCTCAATTGGTTAAGCATCTGCCTTCAGCTCAGGTCATGACCCCAGAATCCTGGGATCAAGCCCCGCATCGGGCTCCTTGCTCAGTGGGGAGCCTGCTTCTCCCTCTGCCTGCTGATCCCCCTGCCTGCTTTCTCTCTCTCTCCCTCTCTAATAAATAAATAAAGTCTTAAGAAAAGAAATGAATTAAGGATAGCTAAATGCCTCAAAATGAGTGAATTTCAAAAAAAACTTTAAGAAAAGTGAACACAGAAGAATAAATATAGGATGATATAACTTATGTAAAGACCACTAAAACCACAAAACACTGTTGAAATTAAATGAGATCTCAATAAATGGACAGACATATATGTTCATGGATCAGAAGACTCAATATTCTTAAAATGTTAATTCTCTTCAAACTGATCTATCAAATTCATTGCAATCCCAATCAAAATCCCACTAAGCTTTTTCTTGTAATAATTAATAAGCTAATGCTAAGATTCATGTAGAAATGCAAAGGACAGATAACCAAACAACTTTGAAAAAAAGAACAAAACTTGGAGGACTCAGACTACCTGATTTCAAGATTTATTATAAAGCTATGGTAATCAAGACTGTATGTGTAGCATTGGCACAGAGAGATTAATGAAACAGAGCAACATCCAGAAACAGACCCATACATATATGGTCAAATGATTTTTGACAAAGGTGCAAAAAAGGGTAGTCTTTTTCAACCACTGGTACTGGAACAACTGAATATTCATATGCAAAAAAAGAAAAACCTCAAAACTTCATACCTCACACCATTACAAAAAATAACTCAAATGGTTCACAGACCTAAATGTAACATCTGTAACTATAAAATTTCCAGAAGAAAATATAGGTGAAATTTTTGTGCCCTGGTTAGGTGACAACTGCTTAGGTACAACCCTAAAATCATATTCCATAAAAATAATACATTGGATTTTTTCAAAATTAGTAATTTCTGTTCTTTGAAAAGGACAAGTCATAGGCTTGGTGAAAATATTTGCAAATCACGTATCTGATAAAGAACTTGTAGGAACGCCTGGGTGGCTCAGTCGTTAAGTGTCTGCCTTCAGCCCAAGTCATGATCCCAGGGTCCTGGGGTTGAGCCCTGCATCAGGCTCCCTGCTCAGCAGGAAGCCTGCTTCTCCCTCCCCCCACTCCCCCTGCTTGTGTTCCCTCTCTTGCTGTCTCTCTCTGTCAAATAAATAAATAAAATCTTTAAAAAAAAAAAAACCTGTTTGGGGAGGGGAGTGAACTAGGTAAAAGGGATTAAGAGATATAAACTTCCAGTTATAAAATAAATAAGTCATAGGGACGTAATGTACAGCATAGGGAATGCAATCAATGACAGCTTTGTATGGTGACAGATGGTAACTAGACTTAATGGGGATCATTTCATAATGTATAAAAATATTGAAACACTATGATGTATACCTGAAACTAAGAGGATATTGCATGTCATTTATGCTTCAATTAAAAAAAAGAATTCTCACTGAAAAAAAATAACTTGTATCCTAAGTATATGAAGACCTCTTAAAATTCAATAATAAATTTATTATTTGAATTTTATTTTTATTATTTAAATTGCTTAATTTTTTAAATGGGCAAAAGATCTGAAGAGCACTTCATTATGCTTCATGTGCTACCAAACACATAAAAAATGCTCAACATCATTAGTTACTGGAGAAATGTGAATTAAAACCACAACTGGGTATCAATACACATGTATTTGTACAACTGAAATTTAAGACTATACTATGTATTAGAAAGGACATGTAGCAACTAGAATTCTCACACATGGCTGATGAGAATGTAAAACAGTACATTCTTTTGAAAAACAACTGGCCATCTCTTAAAATGTTGAATATATACCTACTAAATGACCAAGTCATTCACTCCCAAGCATTTACCACTCCCCCACAAAAAAGGAAAGCTTATGCCAAAAGACTTATACACAAATGTTCATAGCAGCTTTATTTACAGCCCAAAATGAGAAACATCCAAAATATCCACCAAAGGATGAATGGATAAACAAAGGGTGGTGTAATTATACCACAAAATACTACTTGGCATTAAAACAGAACCAATAACTGATAAATGCAACCACATGAGTGAATCTCAAAACGATTTATGTTAAGCGAAAGAAGCCAGCCAAAAAAAGGTAGTTTCTTGGGAATGGAGGATGGGAGTGGATTACAAAGGGGCACGAGGCAACTTTTGGGAGCAATGGATAGGTTCATTACCTTGATTATGGTCATGGTTTCACAGGTGTACACATATATCAAAACATATCAAATTGCAAGCTTTAAATATGTACACTTCATTATATGTCAATTATACCTCAACAAAGCTGTTTAAAAAGCTAACCAACCAAATGCCATTTTTTCAGAAAAACAAACATATAGTAAAATTATAAGGTAAGGAATTGTTAATATAAAACTAATGATTGTGATTCACTCTGTGAGGTGGTATCTGGATGTGACAGGAGGGCATACACACAGCTTCAATCTCACTGAGAAAATGTTCTATATTCAAGTCGGGCAGTAGGTCTTACTTTTACTTAATATGCTTTTTAACATAAATACAAATACTATATAAACCATTTAGAAGACACTATTTTAACATTATATGGGTATGTTTATGAGAAAAGCTTTTTAAATCTTTTTAAAACACTTAAGTATGGCTGTTTTAGTGCCTTCTAAAAGGTTTAAAAACAAAAAACCTTTGCAAATCTTTGTGCATATGAACTTTCTTTCATATATTATCCTAGAAGTAAAGCTTTATATTTATCAAATGGTCAGAACCTTATTTCCAGCTGTGAAAATTTCTTCTAAAACAGGTATTAGACACAAGGGCTATCACTATGTTACAGATGACGGATGTTTCACTAAACTTATGTATAGAGTGAGCTCCTCCTGAGAACTGCTGGCTCTCAACCATATCTAGTTTGGTGCTGCAAGTCGGATCCTGCAGGATCTTTTAAATTTAGGATTTTGGACTTTATCCAAGGAGCAATGGGAAATTACTAAAAGATTTCAAGCAGAGGCATGACATGATCTGACTGATGTCTCTAAAAGGTAACATTTTTTAAAAGATCAGTTAATGTCAAAAGTATTATAGGAAGGCCAATTAAAAATATGCTATAACAATTCAGGCAAGAGATGATTTTGAGTTGAACCAAAAGGGTGGCAGAGAGATGGAAATAAATGAACCAACTTAAAAAATACTTAAGTGATAAATTCAATAGGACTTGATTATTATTGGATATAATGGCTAAGAGAGAAGTTAAAAATGACTCCCAGGTTTTTGTTTCAGCAGTGGGATGGTCATGCCAGGCACTGTGGTATGGAATGTTGGGGGCACCTGGGTGGCTCAGTTGTTAAATGTTTGCCTTCAGCTCAGGTCATGATCTGAGAGTCCTGGGATCGAGCCCCCACATCGGGCTCCCTGCTCCGCGGAAGCCTGCTTCTCCCCTCTCCCCACTCCCCCTGCTTGTGTTCCCGCTCTCGCTCTGTCAAATAAATAAATAAAATCTAAAAAAAAAAAGAAAAAAAGGAATGCTGGAGGAGGAGGAGGTTATGATGAGTTTGATGTGCCTGTGAAATATGAAGTGAAGATGTCCAATAGGCAGTGTAGAGCACAGAAGAGCATTGGGAATCATCTACATAAAGACTGAACTGAAGCCTGAAAGTATGAAGAGCAGCCTAGGGAAGAGTAAGAGAAGAAAAAGACTGAGAACTTAGTACTGTAATACGTGGAAACAAGAGGAGAGATAAGGAAAATGTTAACTTGTAATTAAATAATGCTTTCTACCTCTACTTACCTGCCAAAAAAATGAAAACTAAATGAATTATAAAGGAAGTAAGTACTGATGAGAAAGACTAATATAGACAATTAGTTACAAGTCTAAGATTGGATTATCAGTGAAAAGGTGAAGGGAAGCTTTTGAGTCTAGGACTAGAAGTATGCCTAGTTCACGAAGATATTCAAATAAAAATGTACTTCCAATGATGCATTGTCTCTACTCTTAATTTACACTTTATAAAAATGTTTTTAAGTTCCATGGGGAACCTGGGTGGCTCAGTCAGTTAAGCGTCTGACTCTTGATTTTGGCTCAGGTCAGGATCTCAGGGTTGTGAGACTGAACCCCACATCCAGCTCCACACTGGGCATGGAGCCTGCTTAAGATTTCTCTTTCCTCTCCCTCTGCCCCTCCTTCCCTCTTTAAAAAAAGTTCTTAAGTTCCAAAACCCTGTTGTTGATATGGATTCCAATGACAAAAAAAACAGATGCCAAAATCCAATTAGATAATAATGGAGTCTGAGAACATTAAGAATGGCTGGTTTCTTCCCTTGATTGAAATTAACTACTAGCATCCCTTGACAATTAAGTTATTCCTTGGATATCAAGTCTTATGTTATCTTTCCCAAACTAGTACAGAAAGTCTTTTAACAGTTGTGTCCAGAAAACTTTATCTCCAACATTGGAAATACATTCTCTGAAGTCTCATCTTATAGAAAAGAACTACATTAAAAAACAAAATATAAACCCAGAGACATCACTAGGGCAGTCTTACATTTTAACAAGGTAACTCTGTAGAGTTAATTTTAAAATCCAAAGGAGTTCACAATCAGTTTCAAATGGACACTGGAATCAGACATGACTGGACCTGGAACCTGTTACATGATCTTGGGTAAGTTTCTTAAACATCAAGGATCCCATTTGTAAAACAGGATAATGGCTACATCACAGCATGATTAAGAAAATTAAAATAATGTGATGTTTCATTCTAAATAAAGTCCAGGTAAATCATCAACAGTTTATTCTCTGCTTCTACTGCATGATAAACAAACTGTAGAGCCTAGATGTATAAGACCTGTAAGGAAGGATAAAAATGCTGAAAAACCAAGATATTATTTCAACCTACCCATTTATTGGCCCACCATACTTAAAAATTACCTAGATTCCAACTCATTGTATGCATGCTGCTTTCTCAAAATAACCTTACATTTCAGAAGATGTCTATAGGATTTACTTTAACATAAGACAGACACGGTACAAATAATTCCAAATGTGATGTATGTGAGGAAAAATGCAAGGGGCTAACCTAATCTGGGAGTGGGGGAGAACAAAGAAGGCTTCCCTAAAGAAGTCAAGTTCAAGCTGAGATATGAATGGTGGATAGGAAGAAAGTTCTGAATAACATGCTTATATACTAGAAGTAGCAGCAAATAATTTTGAGAATTTAAAATGTTTATCCCCACTCTGGGGAATAACATTTAAACAATAATCTTGTTTTTAATGGCTAAAGGTAAAAGCAACAAGGTTATGTTTATATCCTACCAGAAAAATGTATAGATCTTTTCTAGTCTAATGGCTCATTATTTGTAACTTACTAAGATTTGATTTAGTTTAATAAATTACTGTGACCAGTTTTGTGCTGCCATTCCGATGCAGAGCACTGTTCTTCCAACATGGAAAGGCTATAGATTTTATATATAAAAATATTTAAGACAAACAAAAAAAAACAAAACAGACTCACTAATACAGAGAACAAAGTGGTGGTTGGCAAAGGGGAGGGGGATGGGTGAAATAGGTGAATGGGATTAAGAGCTAAAGACTTCCAGTTACAAAATAAATAAGTTACAGGGCTGAAAAGTATAGCATAGGAAATACAGTCAATAGTACTGTAATAACGAACAGTGACAGATAGTGACTAAGTACTCAGTAATGCGTACAACTGCTGAGTCAGTATATTGTACAACTGACACTAATATTTCATTGTATTTCTACTATACCTCAATAATAAAAATTTTAAAAAAATATTTAAGAAAACAGACCATGGATATATTCACATACATATAAGATGTGAATAGACAGAGTTAGATACAAAATAACAATAGTTAAGCTTTTTTGAGCACTTATAATTTGTATTGTTAATATTTAATAATAATTACTAACACATTCTGTGTATATTTCAGTTAACACATAACAATCCCTATGAAGCAAGTTCAATTATTATTCCTACTTTCATAAGTAAAGAAATAAAAGATTAGAAAAGTTAGGTAACTTGCTCAGGTCACAGGGATTCAGACTTAAAACTGAATCCAAACGTTATGTTCTTAAAAGCCATAATTCTACTCCCTAACCATGAGGTTAGAGCATATGAATGAAAGCCAGCCCTCAGAATCAAGAGGAATCATGATAAGTAGATCTATTTGGCATTTATTTTTAGTCTACCTTATATACAATATAGAATGCTATTTCAGGGAACTCATAACCTATACATTCTCAGTTAGACAATGACAGTATTCATTAAGAACATGTGTATGGGGTGCCTGGGTGGCTCAGTCAGTTAAGCTTCTGCCTTCAGCTCAGGTCATGATCCCAGTGTGCCGGGATCGAGCCACGTATCACATTGGACTCCTTGCTCAGTCGGGAGCCTGCTTCTCCCTCTCCCTCTGCCTCTGCCTGCACTCCCCTGCTTGTGCTCTCTCTCTGTCAAATAAATAAATAAAATCTCTATAAAAAAAAATAAGAAGAACACGTGTTTATACAGTTATTTATGGAAATATGTATGCATGTATTTTAAATAAAAACAAAGGTGCAAAAGCAGAAAATCTATAAAAATACTGTAGTTTTACCATTGTATAATCTGAACAAAAGAGGTTCATCAGAGATAAAAACGTACAGTTGACCCCTGAACAACGTTTGCAGGGAGGGGGAGGGGGGAGCACCAATACCCTACTCAGTCAAAAATCCATGTATAACTTCTTTTAGTTTTGATTCCCCCAAAGCTTAACTACCAATAGCTATGGTTGATCAGAAGCCTTACCAATAACATAGAACAGTGAATTAACACACATTCTGTATGTTGTATGTATTATGTACTATATTCTTACACTAAAGTAGAAGAAAAATGTTACTAAGAAAATCACAAGAAAAAAAGAAAAAAGAAAATCATAAGAAAAGAAAATACATTTACCATACTGTATTTAGAGAAAAAATCTGCATATAATGCACTCATGCAGTTTAAAACCCATGTTGTTCAAGGGTTAACCGTGCTTCATATTTGTAATTCTTGATTTGTAGAGCAGAACCAGAAGTCTGCTAACTAAGTGACACTGACTTGGCAACTGACATGTTGGCAACTGAAGGCTTTCTCTGTGAGCAGAACTCTAGTTCATGCAAGTCATACACACTGAGCGCTCACAGGCAGTGTCCTATACTCAGGGCTGAATCATCTCACCCATTTTTTGGTTGTTGTTGTGTTGTTAGCGTAAACAAAAAAAAAATCTGCTCTAGTAAAAGAGTTACAACATCTTGAAAAAATGTGTGCTCTGTTTTCTTCTTTGGCAAGGTATACATGCCTGAAAGAATAGAAACAAAATACTACCACTTACCTCACAGGGCTGCTATGAGGATTAAATGTGATAAAGCACATGAAGTGCTGGGACACACAGTGCTTTTTATATGTATGAGCTGCTGCTATCACGGCATTGGTATTAGTCATACAAGTATTACTCTGTAACCTACCACCGTTTCATGATATCCCAAGAAGGTACTCTATCGCAGCCTGTGTGCAGAAAGAACACGGCACTGGAAATCAAAGTAGTTCAAGTTGCTCCACAGCCCAGGTGAATAAAAGCAAGCAAATTCTTTGAACATGTTTCATAAAACCTTACTTGTAAAAGAGGTGATGTCATCTACCTTACACAGTCCTGATGAGAATGATACTAAAGGTGATCATGAATGAGAAAGTATCTTTTAAACCATAGAAAACTAAAATATGGAAGGTATGATTATCTGATGAACAAATACAGGTGTCCAGTGTCTAACAGCAGAACAGAACTGTTAGTAACTAATAGTCCAGGGCCAACTTGACTCTGGGGCTGCATATAACCCATAGGTGTAGGTGCCTGCCCCACGGAAAAACTTTTATCTATAGTTACTATAGTATTTATATAGCAAAACTGACCAGTGTTCACAAGCACACACTTACCTTTACTATTGTTTTAGGGCGTTTTTTAAAAAATAATTTTGGCTTTTCAACCACAGGAAGAGGTGGAAGTTTCTTAAGCTCCTGTAGGACAGTGGTGGCAGCACGCTTCTTGGAGAGTTTTTTGCTATTTCCCTCTCCTTCTGCAGAGAACTCTCCCACTGACACCCGAGTAACAAAGCTTTTCATATGTGGTGGTCCACTTTCTTTAATAACCTATTAAATATAAGTAAAATATTTAACATAGGCACTTATGAAATGTTCTCATCCCATGAGTCTTTTTAAATGTTCATATCATAATCAAAATTGAAATTGTAAAGAATTATGCCAAAACTATAGATTTCTTTAATAAAGTTATGTAGATATTATACAGGACGTTCATTTATGATACTTATGATGCTTAATGAACTGAAGTCAAAAGAAACAAAAAACCAAATAAATACATTCAATTCATAGTCAAAATTTGTGTTTTACTAGCTTAAAATAGGCAATTCTAATTATGGTGACCCAGTTTCTTATGGAACAGAAAATTAAGAATATAAAACATACCATATTGGATTAGGTGCAGAGACCATCCATAACAATAATTTGTATATAACTGTGTGCATCTCTAATTTCTTTCTCTGTAATAAGTGACTTAAGTACAAGACTACCTCTTCCCGGGGTTCTCTAGCCCATAAGCATCCTTCTATGGAAGCCTCTCAAAATAACTTATGGGTGAAAATAACCTATTTTTGATGGAAGCCTCAAAGGCTGTTTTATAGAAAGGAATGTTTACTTTCTGTGACATGATCTTAAATAGGTAAGTAGACATACCATAAAAAATACCTCTTTCTAAAGTAATGGATTATGAATCTGTCAGCCACGAATGTTCCTAAACCCTGTATTAATGTGTTCTTTAAACTATGCCAGCTTTTGGAGGAAAGATGCCTTCCAAAAACCCAAATGCTCACAACTTCAGTCTCCTTCAAATTCTGACCTATAAAAGATACTCTATTTAGTTAAACAGTTTACCATTAACTTTATATTAAAATTCTGTCTTCTAATATTAGATACCAATTAGGAAAGAAAAGGAAAACAACAAAGTATCTCAATAATTCAACATTATTGGGGATAAGAAACTTACGATGAGCCTACTTTCAATGTAATTTAAGTTTACTAACTGAAACACCAAAACTGTTTAACTACTTTGATGGATATCCTCTTCAATTAAAAAAAAAAAGTATATACTTAACTGACTTAACAGAGAATACTAAATACCTGACCTTTTATTGCTCACATTAGATCATCATTATGAAAACAAATATTCTCTACTAATTGATGCTTCCAAGGACTTTTAAGACTTATAAAACTGTTCCTATTCATTGTAGCCTTTAAAAGGCCCATGTGTTCCAATATTTTTTTTAGTATATGCAATTACTTTAGATAGCTTTTCTATATTTCCCTATCATTTTTTGCTGGGACCATCAGGCCCCTCAAGTACTTTGCATCCCTGCCTTCCTCATTTTGCTTTTAATTTGCCATAGGGTGAGAGATCAGATAACCCAACTGAGGAGAATTGTGTCTAAGGAGATAGGGTCTTGGTTGAGGTCAGCTGATCTTGCCAGTAAATAAAATGTGGGAGCTTTCTGGTTGGTGAACATCCATAATTTGAAGGATACTCCATAACTGTTTCAGCTTATTTCCTGGGTTTTGCCTATTTTCTAGATATCTGAGTTACAAAATTAGTGACCTCTTAATGAAGGAGGTATTATAATAATTTAAAATTTTTCCCTTTTAAATTTCACATTTTATAAACATTTTGTGACATGTTTATCTAGTTGTAGAGAGCTGCTTAATTACTTCTTAGTGATTTATTAGTAAAAGTTAAATTTAAACCTATTTTGATTCCACAAATTTAGAAGAATTTAGTAGTAATATATACATGTCACTTTTAACTTGAATACCTTCAATTTAATCCCATTAAAAACACCAAAGCTTACTACAATTATCTTATACTCACAAAATGTTATGATGAAAATTAAAACATCATATATACAAATTATTTAATACAGAAAAGCCAAAGAAATCAGCAGAAATCCATGATACTATAGTAAGTTCTATTTTCCCCAGGGCCTATATGATTTCATGATGGAGAATCTGAACATAAGGAAGCACATTAACTCTTTCAGGATACTAGTACGCTGGTTAATTAATTTGTTTGTTTATTTTAAATAGTGAGGAGCAGGGGGGAGAGAAAGGGAAGGTCGCTACTGAGCACATACCTCAAAAACTGACGGGCATATTTCGCTTCAGAGCAATTTCAAACACTAAGCTGATCTCAGATTTATTCGCATCTTTTGTCATCATCCATTTCTTTTCCTGATTCGCCATTCTAAATCACAAAAAATAGGATGACGATGGATCTTCCACTTTGTAACAAACTGTACATATATTCTACAATCAAGAGGGCCTATTTAAAATACAGTAAGAAAACAAGAAACCAGAGACTGTATCTTGTGGATTCCTATATAACCACAGGAGTTGTGGGCTTTGCCTGCGAGGCATTTTGTGATTTAATTTGTAGGGTTTTTCTTTTTTTTTTTTTGCTCAAAGTGGAAGAATAAATGCTGAGTGTGGAAATCTTTTACTCAACCATATACTAATTTGAGTTTATACTATGTCCCCAGACTCAATTCTCTTTAGAGATGTCTATCCCCCACCCCCCAAACACAACACTTTCCCTGATATTCTAATATGCTATTTTAATCTTCTGTAAAGACTAAACTATAGAAAGCTTGTAAGATGCAAATCAGGATTCTGGAGCTCTATCTCTGGCTTTGGCACCAATTTAGTTATTCACTCTTTAACACATACTTCTGAAGAGATTCATATATGTTGAACACAGGGTATTAGAGATAAAAAGATCAAGAGACAGTATTCCTACTGCCAAGAAACTTATGACTTAGTGTGAAAAACAGGTAAGAGTCATAATGAAAGTGTACAAGGAGAAAAATACCGAAGTCAGCCATTAACTAAGATGCATCTCAGATGGGAGGACAAGAGGTTTGAGAGCAGAGGAAATGGAGGAGCTGGACAGAACAGTGTGCAATAACTAAGTGGAGAACTCAATAAGGAGGTGACTTATAAGGCATGTCCGAGCCAGAGATACTATTTTGAAATCAACAGAGAAGGCAGCTGAAGCATGGGAAATGGGTGCAATTACTCAAGATCAGCCTTGATATCCTGGTCTGTAAAATAAGACAGGACTGAAAAAAGTCCACGAAAATCTCTTCCACTTTAAACTCCTTGATTCTAAATGAACACAATGTAATCTCTGTTCAATAAACACAGCATTAAATGAAAGGTAAATGAGTGCTATTTCTCTTCCTTGTTCACACCCCCAAATCCTGTGCTGCCTGAGAAGTAAACTCCATAGGTGAACCAAAGTCCTCAAGGTAAGGTCATCCTAACAGGAACACACGAGTCTAGTAGAGTAGACAGGTGATCTGAGAAGCAAATCATAGCAGGTCACCACTCTAACATTCTTTCCTATCAGGAGAAATTATCTCTTTTATTTATAGAAATGCATTTATCTGTCTTGTCAATAATCTCACTGGGGAACTATAAGGAAGAAGACTGTCACAGGTAGCAGTAACATACCTGAGGTGATTTTTCTGGAATAGGTTCATTCTGTAGTGCTTGAAGGGCTTTCATTGCAGCATTGTGTCTAGCAGCTTGTCGAGTCTTTCCTTCCCCAAAAAATTCATTATTTCCTACAGTCAGCTGAACATAAAAGATCTTGGGCATTGGGCAATGATACCTAAAATAAGAAAATAAAAAATATTAATGGTAGTTCAATACAACCATTCTGTAATCATGAGTAACATTTGTTTTCTTCAAAATGATAGCAACCATATAATGTACTATACTTATTCACCCCAATCAAGTATTAACCTCATGAATGTATTCATAAACAATAAAATATGAGTCAATATAGCTACAGATCTATTTCTCTATGAAAAGCATATATAGAAAACATGACCCCAATCAAGTATTAACTTCACGAAGGTATTTATAAACAATAAAATATGAGTCAATGCAACTATAGATCTATTTCTCCATGAAAAGCATATCATAGAAAACAATATTAAACATAATATGGTAAAAATTATTCCATTATATCACGGAAAACTTTTAGTAAGAAGTTTTCAGTCAGATTTTGACAGATGTGAGCCAAATGGTCTGGTGCTGAAGGGAGCCACAACAGAGGCAGGAGACAGGCAAGCGGACAGCATGCAGAGGACGGTGACTTCAGCAGAAGACAGTTATGGCTAGACATGGGGGAGGCAGAGAGATGGAGCTACTACCTCATTCCAAAGGAATAAGTACTTTGCCAAGTAATAAGATCAGACTGAACCTAAGAAAGAATGGGGAGGTAAGCCAATCTTGAGCAGATAAGCAATATTATAATAAAACATACTTAAAGAGAAAATTTTTTAGCAGGTTTGTGTTTAACTACTGAAGCAAGGAGTCACAACTAGAAAAGCAGTGATGCAAATATGAGGGGGATAACAGGGTCGAATGAAGAAAGAACAAACTAGAAGAAATTAAGAAGAAAAAATTAAGAGGATATGCAATAAAATGATTAATTCAACAATTATTTATGGAGGATATTCTTTATGACGAGGGAATATGACAATGAACAAAAACACATTGTACTGGGCAAGACAGATAATAAATAAGGTAATATGCAAGAATATCTAGCATGTTAGAGATCTAAGTTAAAGAGAAAAAGGAAAGGTCAGATGTGTCAGGGAGGTGGGTTTTAGACAGGGTGACCAGGGAGGGAGGGTCCTCATTGAAAGATGACAACTGTGTAAAGACCTAAAATAAGTGAGGGAGGAAGCCACCCAGATATCTGGAACAGTGCACTTGAGGCAGAGAAAAATAGCAAGTGCAAAAGCCCTGGGGCAGCAGTGTGCCAAGCATGTTCAAGTGATTCAGAAGATGCCTATTTGGCTACAGTGGAGGGATGAGGAAAGAAAAGTTAAGAAATGAAAAGAAGTAGCCAGATTCCATAGGGCCTTACCTAGAAATTGTAAGGATTTGACTTTTATCCTGAGTGAAATGGCCAGCCACTAGAAGGTTTGGAAGAGAGCAACATATCTGACTTACATTTTGGAAGGATCACCTGACTATTATGTTGAGAACACGACTGTAGGCAAATGATAATGGAAGCAAGGAGATCTATCAAGAGACTACTACAAAATACAGGAGAAAAGCAACAGGGGCCTGAACTAAGGTGGCAGCAATACAAGTAATGAGAAGCAGTTGGATTCTGAATGAATTTCAAAAGTAGAGCTGATAGGGGGTGTCTGGGTGGCTCAGTCAATTGAGCATCCGACTCTTCATTTCAGCTCAGGTCATGATCTCAGGGTCATGGGATTGAGCCCTGCGCTGGGCTCTGTACTCAGCAGAGAGTCTGTTTGAGATTCTCCCACTCCCTCTCCCTCTGCCCCTGCCTGCCCCAGTGCACATGCACTCTCTCTCTCTCAATAAATAAAATCTTTAAACAACAAAAAAAATACTAATAATAAGTAGAGCTGATAGGGTTTACCAAGGATTAGTTATGGAACATGAAAGAGGAGTCAAGGATGATCCCAAGGTTTCTGAGCTGAAACAAGTGGAAGACAGAGTACCCATAGTGAACTGGTGAAGACTGCATGCAGAAGGATTTATTTTTTGGGCATGCATATCAGCAGCTCTGGTTTGGAAATGTTAAATTATTCAGCCTGTTTAGACATCCAAGTGGAGATGTCAAGTGAATAGTCAGATTTCTGAGTCTGGACTCCAGGAAAGAGGTCCAAAGTGAATATAAAATTTGGGAATCATATATATATATATATATACATACATACATACATATATATATATATATATATATATATATATTGGTATTTAAAGCCGCAAGACAGGGGTGCCTGGGTGGCTCAGTTGGTTAAGCATCTGCCTTTGGCTCAGGTCATGATCCCAGGGTCCCAGGATCAAGTCCCACATCAGGCTCCTTGCAGTGGGGAGTCTGCTTCTCCTGTGCCCACCCCCGTTGCTTATTCTCTCTCTCAATCTCTCTCTCTCTCTCTCTCGCAAAAATAAATAAAAGCTCAAAGCCACAAGACAGCGAGAACTGTGGGAAAGAGTAACAGGAGAAAACCAGGCAAGCATCGTGTCCTTCCTGAAAGCCAAATGGGAAAAAAAATCTATCTAGGAGGAGAGAGGGGTCAACTGTGTCAAATTATACTCACAGGTCAAGGAAAATGATGACCGCGAACTAAGACCACTGAATCGGGCAATTTAACAAAACTGAAAAGGAATGATTGTGATGCAATGGTGGATATACAATGTAATACCAAAAATTAAGTTAAAATAACACCAGTGCTGAAAAATGTCGGTTCCAAGCAAAGAGAAGTCCAATTGAAGTCCTACTGAGTTCTGTATGATTACTGAGCAGCCAAGAGCAGTGTCCCATATTCACCCTGAGATAAACTGGACGGAGCCCAATGTGTAAGAATTCACCAGGAGATGGGACTAATCAGGGAAGTTTTACAGAAGGTAAAGGACTAGAAAGGTACATCAGCACTGAAGATACAGATTTGGGAGGCAGTAATTGAAACCATGTGAGTGGATAAGCACCTGGAAAGGGTAAGTGTAAAGGAACCAAAAAAGAGAGCCTAAGGCTGGGATCTGATTGAGGCCTGTGATCAAAAGGCAGGGGAAATAATAGACAGCAGTGAAGGAGATGAAAGAGGGTCAGAGTTAGAAAAGAGATTACCGCACAATGTCAGGGAAATCAAACAGTGTCAAACGTGGAGAAATCCAGAGTATGAAAAAAAAGAAACAGTCGCTGTTTTAAATTCTTAAAGTCAATTTTCTTGGCCCACAGTTTTCTATTACTTTGTTTTAAGATAAAGCATTTTAAGTGTGTTTTTATTATGTCATAGGTTCTCATTTTTTAATTGGCAAATATAAAAAAGTTAAAGGAAGAAAAAAACCACTATGGTAAAAGACTTTTAATATGCAAAGATTAAAAAGCATTAAAAACCACAATCTGTTTTGCTCTTTGATTACAATAAGTAGTACACTGAGGTGCACAATTTCCTACTGCATTCCTGAAGTGCACTTTCCTATTATTTTAGATCCCCTTTAATGCAGATATTTTAACAGACCAATACATTAAATGCAGGTTATCTTCATATTGTTATACCACAAAATTCAGTATTCCACCTACACAGAACTCCGTGCATATTTTTAACTCGTGCCACTATAAAACTTTAAAAACAGACAACCTGAAATCAGAAATTTACTTCTGTACTAAGATCTTATATGGCAAGCTTGCACCATAGAGCAAATGTTTACAATTATTATACACTTCTGAAAACAGAGGTCCACAACTGGAATGCTAACAGACCTTTAACTACAGTAGAGGGAGTGGGCGCCACTGTAATCGCTAAGGCCTGCTGACAATTACAAAACTCATTTCGGTTTGCCACAGAGACAAACAAAATTTCTGTTCATTATGACTTTACTGGAATATGATGTCATAACACATAACCATACTGAAACAATCTGCTGATTTTCTGACCAAAATATTAATTGCACACTAAAGAGCCCTTGGGGCCTCTTCCTTTTTGGCCATCAAACATGGCTCTATATATGTATATGTGGATACATATGTATATGTGCATTATACTGTATAACTATCAGAGGAAAAATTAGATTTGTTGTCTTTTAACAGAAAAAGTAAACTATTCTAGCACTAACAACAGGAAATACTAAGACCAAATGCCTGACTTGTTTTGTTCTCATTTCATTCCATCCTCTAACTTAACAATGGTTCTTAATATTCTACCCCATGTGGTTTGATCACCTTATATATCATATCTCCTCATATCATCACAACAATTAAGATTAGCCAGAGTACCCTCAATAATGGCACCCAGACTCAATTATAGGAGAGGTGATGCAGAAAAGTCTCTTTGTATGTAGGTCCCTGGACTCTAAATATTTGTTTCCTTTGCTAAAGAAACACTCAAAGTTTATTAACTTTGAAGGTTGATGTGTTCTAAAGAGAAGTTCTTTTCTGTAATTTATTTCAAACATTAAGCTCACTTTTGGTAAAGTACCTTTTTTTTTAATGTTATGTTGATCATCACACATTACATCATTAGTTTTTGATGTAGTGTTCCATGATTCATTGTTTGCGTATAACACCCAGTGCTCCATGCAGTATGTGCCCTCTTTAATACCCATCACCAGGCTAACCATCCCCCTGCCCCCCTCCCCTCTAGAACCCTCAGTTTATTTCTCAGAGTCCACAGTCTCTCATGGTTTGTCCCCCCTCTGATTTCCCTCCCTTCATTTTTCCCTTCCTACTATCTTCTTCTTTTTTTTAACATATAATGTATTATTTGTTTCAGAGGTACAGGTCTGTGATTCAACAGTCTTACACAATTCACAGCACTCACCATAGTACATACCCTCCCAATGTCTATCACCCAGGCACCCCATCCCTCCCACCCCCCCAACCACTCCAGCAACCCTCAGTTTGTTTCCTGAGATTAGAAAAAGTACTTTTAACAAGTGATATACATATTTCTAAAAATTAGCAGATATTGACCTAATCTTACATTGCTATTCTTGAATGATTTTTCTCAATGACAATTTTGTGGTCAATGTTTACATTCCCATAGTTATTACTGTTAAAAGATGGGCCATGAAAACTAATCCATCCAGGCTATTAAAGTTTCAGGTTCAAAGGGCTTCTACCCACAGCCTCCAAAATGTATTTTGCAAAGTGCGATCCCATCATCAGAATTATCCTCAGTGCTTGTTAAAAATGTACATTCCTGTGCTCCACCCCTGATCTGCTGAATCAGGCTCTGGGGACAGAACAAGAACCTTCACTCTAATAAGATTCTCTGGGGAGTCTTTCATACTAAAAGTCTGAGAACCACTGCTCCGTGGTATCACTGTAGCCCACAATACAGCTTATGTGATTTGAGATGACTTCAAGCTCCACGTAAGCAAGGGGACCGCATACATTCCTATAGCACCATGGTTAGGTTTCCTAGCTCTCTTTCATTTAACCTCACAGTAGCCAGGAGAGACAGATGTCCCCATGGTCATCGTGAGCAGTAAACAAATGTCCCCAACAAAATGGAGGAGTCAAACTGAAGTCTATCTAACTTCAGAGTTCAGGAAGCTCTTAAGTCATTTCCTAAAAATCTGCTTTATCCTCTTCTATTTTTGTGTTTCCCCGTTTGTTTATTAAACGGGCTACGTCCTTGGTAGGCTAGAGAACCTAAACCAAAGGTCCACTGATAGACTGCAGAGGCTTTTACTTAATAGCTGCTGAAACAAAGAGAACTCTATAATGAAATCCTATGTTTTTATGTTATGTCAAGTCAAGCAGGATCAAAAAAGAGACACAAGTGAGTAACTTATCAAGGGTGAAAAGTCAGAATAATGGGCATCGTGTGTCACACTGCTAATAGTCTAAATTTTATAAAGGTTGCTTCTAAGGCCTTATCCCCTCCCATGCCTCTTTGCCTTCTGTCCACTGGAAGTCTTACAAAGATAAACAAATAAAATTTCAAATAAAATAAAATAAAATCTTCCCTTTCTTTAGATCCCCAAAAAGTCTTTAGATTTGGCCTATCTTCAAGACATCACAAGTCAACACAGCAAAAAAGAAAGGATGTATATTTGGTTCCTTTGAATTAACACTTGACATTCCTTATACAGTCTTGCTTTGATTTTTGAGTTAGGGAAGATTTTAACATTCTTATGTAAGTATTCTTGTAAGAACATACATAGTCTTATACTTCTAATCTGATTGTCGTTATGACAAGTTTCCATACCATCTACCCTTGCCATCCTCCCTAAAGTTACTCATTAATGCCCTCTTTGTAGCCTCCTTTTGTATGAGTCTGAACAACTAAAAGCCATGTGTCCTCCCTACCATCTGGTGACTGCCTTATTCCCTAACATCTCCACTTTCCTAAGTATCATTTTTACAAGGTGAGAAAGACATATTCCAAATAACATGAGAACTTTTAAAAACTGAAAATAATTGCCTCATTTTATTTGATAGCATTATTCATAAATCTCAACACAGCTAAAGCATTCATATCTCCTCTACAGGTTTATGTCCTAAAATATCTGAACAAATTATCTTCTTATCTAATAAGGAGAGACTTTGGATTTCTGTGTTTATTTCTAACATTGACTGAAAACAGAAATGCCACTTAATCTTTCTATCTCAGTTTACTTATCTGTAAAATATTTGCAGAATCTATGTTTAAAGACCTCTCAAGGCCAAAACTTAGAATTCAAATGACATGTTGATTATTTTGACTCTTTGTACACATTTTGGCACTGCTAAGCATTCTTTTTACTTGCTATAGAAAAATAATAGGTTTTATCATAAAGCTATAAAATAGTCCTTGGCACACTTTCAAGCTTGTATGTATATAAAATGTCTAGATAGGAGAGGGTTCTTTCTCTATTCACATCTATAAATTTTGGAAATATATCTTTTATGGGATCTAAATGTTAAGTCTTAAGGAATTTCAAAATTAGGACCTATTAAAAAAGATTCACAGGGCAGCTGAAAATAAGCTTTAAAGAGGGTAAGGATAGTCTATTCTATTTGTAGAATTATTATAATTATGTTTAAAATGTCCAGGGGGAAAATACAAAAAGATAGGTACTAGAAACAAGGGTAGGATGCTTTGAAGTGACAGAATTATAAATGCTGATCTCTTTCATAATTTCAAATTTTTAAAAATAATGATTGTACTGGAGTATAAACCAAAAAAGAAGAAAGGAAAGAAGAAAGAAAGAAAGAAAGAAAGAAAGAAAGAAAGAAAGAAAAGAAAGAAAGAAAGAAAGAAAAGAAAGAAAGAAAGAAGAAGAAAGAAAGAAAGAGAGAAAAGAAGAAAGAAAGAAGAAAAGAAAGAAAGAAAGAAAGAAAGAAAGAAGAAAGAACGAAAGAAAGAAAGAAAGAAAGAAAGAAAGAAAGGAAAGAAAGAAAGAAAGAAAGAAACGAAAGAAAGAAAAGAAAGAAGAAGAAAGAAACTGAAATAAGTCTAGGCCCCATCCCAAATAATGGTAAATCTGTGTTCCAAATGTAAATTTGATAAATTAGTAGAATGACCTGTGGAATACAGAATATAATCCACAGAAGTAAACAATCTGTACTATGTCACTGATACTAGTACCACAATAAGACTATGGAAAGCACAGCATGTTATCAAAGAGCCCGTGTGTTTTAAATACACCACCCACCAGTCTAAAGCCTATACTTCTATCCAGCATAAACCTATCCTTGCCCCTTTCCTAAATGGTTATCTAGATAAATCATCATCACCATCATCAACATCAGCATTATGATGATTACAACAAAAACATACAAAGCACTCACTATGTGTCAAGCACTCTTCCAAGCACTGTGCATACTAATCTCAGTCACCATAACAAGCCCAACTCCATTTGACACATAAGGAAATGAGAGGAGATATTTAACTTGCCCAAGGCCACCCCTCCTTGAGCTAACATTTAAACCCAAGCAGTCTCACTCCAGAGCTCATGATCTTAACCTCTACAGTATGTTGTCTGTGGATGAAGTAGATAAATGAGCACCATAAACTGCAGAAGTACTAACTATAAACTATGGAAAGGTCACGCCAGGCTTGGCATTTAAGGCAATTTAAATCAAACTAGACATAAGAAACCAATGGTCACAGGCACCTGCTCCTGGGTGGCTCAGTCAGTTAAGTGTCTGCCTTTGGCTCAGGTCATGATCCTGGGATCTCTGGATCTAGTCCCACATTGGGCTCCCTGCTCAGCGGGGTGTATGCTTCTCCTTCTGCCCTTCACCTCGCTCATGCTCTCTCTCTCAAATAAAAAATATTAAAAAAAAAAAAAAAGAAACCAACGGTCACACTGATTACCAAAGAGAATTCTTGGGGGCACTGTAAGTCCAGGAGACCCTGCTGGCTACAGTCTTACTCCTCTCTCTCTCATTCTTTGTCTCCTCTCTTAACCTTTCTGAAGCCTGTGCCTAAATGTTGATGTTCCATTAGGGAATTGCAGACCAAAAGCACAATGACATACAACTTCACACCCAGTAGGATGGCCATAGTCAGGCAGCCACTGTGGAAAAAGGTCTGGCAGTTCCTTAAAACATTAAACAGAATTACCATTTGACCCAGCAGTCCCATTCCTAGATATATATATATAAACCAAAGAGAAATTTTAAAAAGGCACTCAGGAGTGCCTGGGTGGCTCAGTGGGTTAAGTGTCTGACTCTTGATTTCAGCTCAGGTCATGATCTCAGGGTCCTGAGATCAGGCCCCACATCAGGCTCTAAGCTGAGCATGGAACCTGCTTGAGATTCTCTCTCTCTCCCCATGCGCCTCCCTCCCTGGCTCGCTCTCTCTCTCGAAACCACAACAACAACAAAAAACCCAACCAAAAAAAAAATTTTTTTTTTTTAAAAAGGCACTAAAACGAAAATGTGTACACAAATGGTCACAGCCTTACCCATAATAGACAAAAGGTGGAAATAAACCAAAGGTCCTAAAATGGAGTACTGTGTAACCATACACAGCAATGAAGTAGTGATACCTGGTATAATGTGGATGAACTTGGAAAACATTATGCTAAGTGAAAGCCAGACACAAAAGGCTACATATTGTATAATTCCATTTAGCTGAAATGTCCAGAATAGGCAAATCCACAGAGACAAAAGTAGATTAGTGGTTGCCAGGGGCTGGGAAGAGAGAAAATGGAGAGTAACTGTTAATGGTATGAATTTTCTTTTAGGGGTGATGAAATGTTCTGGAATTAGATAGTGGTGATCATTGTACAACAATATGAATGTAGTAATTCACAGCATACAGAATTGTACACTTTAAAATAGTAAAAATGGTAAATTTTATGTTATTGTGAATTTGGCCTCAATAAAAAAAAATGCTGATCCTCCCTAGGGTTCAATCTTCTCATAGACAAAACAGTCTTCATAGGTGATCTCACATATTCCTATTTACATTTTTGGCAGACTCCCAGAAATTAGCCTATCCAATGGGGGCAGGGCAGGGGCAAGGGAACAAGAAGCATCCCTCCCTTCTGCACTCTTGGAAATTAATGAGCTGGTCTTCTGCTGCCCTTGTTTGAGTGCCAGAGGGTATGTGAATTAAATTAATTCAATGAGTATTTATTAAGGGCCTAATTCATGCCATGGACTATTTTAGTCCCTTGGGATGTGGACTGCCCTCAGGACACAATCAATCAATGAATAAAACAGTTTTGACTGGTAAGATGCGTTAGAAGAAAAGTAAAGCAGAGGAAGAGAACAGAGTAACAGATTCTGTAAGAAGTGATGTCTGAATAAAGAGGTGAATGGAGTGAGAATTCCAGGCATAGAGGGGAAAAAAAGTGTTCCAAGCAAATGGGACAGCAAGTGCCAAGGCCCTGCAGGGATAGCATACAGCCATTTTTTTTTTAAAGATTTTATTTATTTATTTGAGAGAGAGAATGAGAGAGAGAGAGCACAAGAGGAAAGAGGGTCAGAGGGAGAAGCAGACTCCCCGCTGAGCGGGGAGCCCGATGTGGGACTCGATCCCGGGACTCCAGGATCATAACCTGAGCCGAAGGCAGTCGCTTAACCAACTGAGCCACCCAGGTGCCCGCATACAGCCATTTTTTTAAAAACTGCAAATGTTCTTGTATCTGGAAAGCAGTGAGTCAAGAGGTGAGCGGTAGGAAACTAGATCTGAGAAGTAGCCAGGCAGCATATCAGAATTCAATTCCATGTGTGGTTGAAGCCATGAGAGGGTTTTAATCAGGGAAGTGACACAGTAAGTTTCTCACTGCTGTTTGCCCAAAGAGGTAAGAAGAGAGCAGTTGGCAGGCCACCACATAGTTGAGGTAACTCATCTCTGAACACAGGAGGCTGAACTGCCTAGGAGAATATAGTAGGATTGCAGAAAGCCCACTTAAGGACTACAGGCACTATTTCAATATGGGCCCAGTCAGCATAGTTATATCTTTCTGTAGCTTCCTGGGTACAAGTGCAGTCAGAGGAGTTGAACTTAACCAGTTAGTTTTAACAAGGACTGTTCAAGCTGGGAGGAACTAGAGAACACAGGAATTAAGTGACAAGAGACCAGTGAGAAATGAGTGAGAAACTCCAGTGAAACACAGTCCCTTGGACTCCACAGTAGTAAAGGCTGCAACCACCCTGGAGGTTCTGCTCAATGTTTTCCTGAAGCACAGGTAACAGAGGATACCCCCTATTTCCTGCCGACCCCCTAGGTGGATGGCATGTAGCAGAGCCAGCAAGATGTGCCTCCCGGTGGTGGCTGACAAGCACAGCAGTTTTGAAGGTGCTTCCACTTGGTAACTGTACAGAAGGGTTCTTGGCAGGGCAACCTTGTCGGGGGGCTCTCCTTCCAGAGCGTGCTGTCACCGTACCTGTCTGGCTACCGCAGTGCACCACCTGAGATAGGTAAATAATTGGCACCACAGTCAGCGATGTGGAAGCTAACAGTAAATTAGGAGTGATGGCACAAGAATGGGGCTGGGTTCCTCAGGGCAGCATTTCTCAAAGTGCAGGTCCCCCACAAAAAGCATTAGGGTCCTGCTAGTGGGGTCTGGAACACTGTTACAATCCAGACTCAAGACTGACCAGACTCTTTGGGTGGAGTACAGGAGTCTACATTCTTACCACAGCCTCAGTGATTTTTATGCATGCTGAAGACCCTGGGTCTTCTTCCCTTCCCTTGTTTGTGAATACGAAAGCTCTGATTCCTGCATACTAACTTTGTACTCATCTCCCTTACTAATTTCTTTTGTCGCCTCCAGTAGGTTTTTAATTGATTCTCTTGCAACTTTCCAAGTAAACAATTATATTTGTTCCGCCAAAAAAGGTAGTATTTCATATTTCTTTCCAAACATTATTCTTTTTTTCCCCTAACTGCATTGACCCAAACCTCTAAAAGAAAACTAAATAGCAGTTGATAATGAATGTTCCTGTCTTGTTTCTCACTTTATGGGAAACGTGGCTAGTATGTCCTCATTAAGCATAATGCTGGCTACTGGGCTGGGTTGGGATAGGAGGGGAGTATGTGTGTCAGAGAGAGAGAATGTGTGTGCATCAACAGAGTATAGAGTTTATAATATTAAAGAAGTATTCAATTCATAATATATTGGGTTTTCAAAGTCAAGAATAAATTTTTAAATATCTTTTCAGCATCTGAGTAGTTAACAATTTTTACTTTTCATCTCTTAATAAGGTGTTTTTTATTAACTTATTTTCTAAAAGTGAAACAATTTCGCATTCCTGGAATAAATCCTACTTGGTTAAGCTGGTTCTTCTTTCTTTCAATGAATTGCCAAATTCTGTTTGCCAATATTCCAGTTAGATTTTTCCACTGATATTTTATAAATACTACTGATCTGAAGCTCTAGTCTTTCTTGTTGTTGTTTTTTTTTTAAACTGGCATTGTTGAGCTAGACAGTAAGACAAGTTTTGATTGCCTAAAATAATGTGTTTCCTATTTTTCAAGGGTTCAATAAAATTTCTCTGTGATACCGTCTAGGCCAAGTGCTTTTCTCCAGGGTGGCAGAGGAGCTAATGGTAACTAGCTATGACTACTTGTCCTTTTAGTTCTACTGCAATGGATCTTTTTTGGTAGTTTATATTTTCCTACAAAATCACCCAGTTTGCCCAGGTTCTGAAATACTTTTCCATGAGTTGAACAAAGTAGTCCTTTATGAGAATTTTCATTTCCTGTGCATCAGACCTCTCCCATCATCAGACTATATTTTGCATATTTGTGCTTTGCATTCATATTTGCTTACTTTGATTAGATTACATATTTAAGTATTTTATTGGTTTTCCCTAAGTACAAGATGTTGCATTCTGTATATTTTTTCTATTTTTCTTGTTTTCTAATTAAGCTATTTCTGCATTCATTTTCCTCCTTCAGACTTATTTTGTTCCTTCTCTAACTTCTTGTGTTGGATAAATAATTAATTTTCATGGTATCTATTAATATAAATATAATATTACTAAATTGAATTTACCTTCTCACAGGCTTTGTTTTATTATAGTGTCTTCAAGAGAAAAATATACTATACAGTGTTTCCTAAATGTTTTTGGTAACAAAACCTCCTGATTAGTGAACGATCATGTGTATTCTATGAAACACACCTTGGGATATGCTGTTCTAGGCATCATGCCTTAGTTAAGAGTCTGTATTCTACAGGTTACTTGCTTAATCTGTTAGAAGCTTTTTATCTTGAATGTAATAAAGATAACTTAGCATTTTAAAAAATACAATTAAAAATGTTTATCTAAAGTACTTTTTATAAACTTGGAGTAAATAAGCACTAAGAGAGAGTGTGAATAGAGGAAAAGATTTTTAGATTTACAGTAAGATCAACCGGATTTAAGTTCCAACTACTAGATCTATAAGCACTTTGGGTAAGAAGACTTAGTTCTCTAGGACTCATCAGTGATATGAAAGATTTTTGTCTGTATCAACTTTCTCAATCTTATTCAAGTGGCAAAGTTGGAAAGAAATTACTGTATTTTTCATGAAATAGCATAATATGTGTGTATTTTCAAATAGAAATATATGTATGTGCATTTGAAGTACACTCTACACTTCAAAAACATTAGTAAAATGTTTTAAAGAAATATAATTTTAAGTTTTTAATATGTATTCACTAAATACTACATGCTAGTAGTCTAATGGCAGATTTTTAAATTTAAGAAAGTTATGGGTGTGGAGTGTCAAAAGGTAAAAAAATTTTTGAGAAAATTATAGAAAATATGGCTTATTTTTTCTTTGACTTGTAAGAAGATTCTCATTATTCAGTTCCATCAACAGATCATCTTTGGTTAAGGGCTGTCTGAGACTGTTCTATAAAAAACTGGAGAGAATCACTCAAGTCCTTTCAATAACAAAGTGGTTCCTAAAATTGGTTCTAGAAAATATTTTAAATGCTCTGTTTCCTCATTAACTTAAGATCAAAAGTATATGCCTTTGAGAAGTTTAAATTTAAAAAAAATACAAACATATCAGATTGTATTTTAGAAGAAGTTTCACAGCCTTTTTGGATAAATTAATTTTGTAATGTCTAGAATAAGAGATTCCAATGGATGATGGTGTAGAATCTTCCAAGAGCTTTAGAAATTGTTTGCTTTGTTACAATGTCCAGCCCAGACATCTATTCCAGTGCCTTTGCTGATCAGAATTCACTATCAACTTTGGATGCTTGCCCACTTCAAACACTCCCAAAAGTAAGGAGACATTACATCAGCGGTACTGCAGAAAGATTAATGTGCTTTGTTTGGAGATGTAAATGGTAATTATACTTATTGTATATTTCTAGTACTTAGCCTTTTTTCACCTGAATCTAAGTGAATTTAGTTGTACCTTTGCATATAGTTTAATAATAACAATAATGTGTAGTTAACAGATATTCATTGGAATATAAAAAACTTAACTTGGCATTTTCCCAGCTAATTGTTTTTACAGCTTGACTTCACTTATGCATTAGCTACATTCATAAAAAGGTTTACATAAAGCAAATATTTTTATACTAAATCCCATTTTCCCACTGTTGCCCAATACTAAATCTTGAGTTGGATTTCTGTAAGAAAATGTTGGCTCTGACACATCATAAAAATTATAATTAAACATCTAAACATGTATGCCAAGGAATAGACACATTTAATCAACTATTTTATAAAATACATTTCATCTTCTCACCTGCAATAAAAATTAAACAAATGGATAACCATTTGTTTCATATTCCCACAATCATTTTTTAAAAATGCAGAATTTTGGGTGACTTCCATAGAAGCTGAAAGTGGAAATATAATTTATTAGCTGGAATTGCCACATGGAAATATGCTGTCAGATAGATTCAAGCAATACAAGTAGTATCAGATTATTGATAATAATCTTTTAAGGATCTTAAAAATATCTTCTGCTCTTGGTAACACACTTTTGACATTTTATTATAATCCATACCAGATGATGCACTGGAATTATACAGATTAGTTGGAGCCAATACCATCGTCTGACTCAAAACTGCTTTTCAAAGAAATGGAAAAAGGACCTGATCAACTACCTGGATCCTTTTGCAGTATAAAAAGTAAGTTTTGCTAAAACAAAAAAGTATCTGGGACTTTTAGAAAACTCTCTACTTTTAACTACTATTACTTTGAGGTAATGCTAAGTAATTTAAAGTAATTTATTTTTTTCTGCACAAATCCTCTGGGGAATACTACACAGACTGCAATTATCTATGCTCTCCTTTTCCTGTACTGCTGCAGATAATCGAGGTATGCTTTTCATCAATAAGTTAGTGTGAATTGTGTCTTATTCAAGGATGACACTAAGCTGAAGACATCAAAACTTCTTTATTTTTGCCTCAGGCAAAATACCTGTCCCTGACACAGCAACAAGTAAGACAATACTGGTAAAAATATGAGAATGATATGCAGTCTGACTACCATACATGGAAATACGCTGAGTAATACTTAGTATGAAAGGCTAACAGTTCTAACCTCTGATTATGATTCCTATTAACAATATGAATAACGGATGCCTGGGTGGCTCAGTTGGTTAAGCATCCAACTCTTGATTCGGCTCAGGTCATGATCTCACGGTCGTTGAGATCCAGCCCTGTGCTGGGCTCTGTGCTCAGCGTAGGGTCTGCTTGAGATTCTCTCTCTCCCTCTCCCTCTGCCCCTCCACCCACTTGCAGGCACGCTCTCTCTCGCAAATAAATAAATAAAATCTAAAAAAAAAAAAAAACAATTTGAATAAGAGAATGCATTTTAGTCATACTGCAAATTCTTTTCTGTGAGCAAAATAGTTTTTAAGGAGATTCTTAAATGAGTCTGCCATGATATCTTAGTATTTCCAAAGAGCAGATGTTTACATGAGCTAGCAAAGTATAGCAGAAAAAGCATTAACTTTGAAAACATATAATCTTGCGTTGTTGTAGGGCCAGCTCAGTCATTCACTGGCCATGTAACCCCAGACAAATTACACACTGTGTCAGGTCATAATAGGAAATTGTAATTGTTTGCCTTCCTTCTTTCTTGGCAACTAATCCATCACCCTTCTTAAACATCCCCCAATGTTTCTATGATGCTTGAGCACCTCTTGCGCTTTTTGTTATTCCCTGTTAATACCCAAGGGGCTTTGCCACCAGCTCCTCAAATCTAGGGACCATGACACTAGCTCCACAGTATTATGTCTGCCTAGGGGAGGACCAGGAAAGAGCTGCAGTTATGCTAGGAGATTTCTAGCTTTACAATTCCCATGCTTGGTGGCATTCCCCATCAGTGCTCATACCACCCCAGAGAGACCACCACTTCATGCTCTCTAGGAAAACTTAACATTTGGTTCATCAATCATTCAAGAAGCCAATGCACTTTAAAATATCAGGCATGTTCAGAAGATACATTGGTAAGTTCAGATATTATGAAAATCAGTAAAAACCAACTAAATAAACCTTCAGATAAATTTAATGCAAAAATAATGAATAATGTTAGTTTAACTATAATTTTTAAAATTCTCTTTGTCTTAAAAGACATTTATATACATGTTTGGGGTTATGTTCTATCTCTGAGGACTATTTTATGATCTGCCAGTCAACCATAGTGTAGGAGTCTAGTAACTCTTTTATCTTTGAAGAAGTGCATCTTGGCCAGAGAATGTGAGAATGTCAACAAATAATAAGGAAATAAAGAAAGCAAGTGGGTCAAGGTTGTGCTAACTGAAGCCAAGAAAAAGCCAGGGAATTAATGAATAATAACCTCCCAGGAAACACAAACTGAGAAGAGCAGTAGGCCATGGTAAGAATAATACCTGAGATAATTATATATCTAAAACTGCCTAAGATTCTAAATCTGACCCAAAGGTAAAAGAGAATAGGTAAACAGTTGAAGTTACTCACTTTCATCTCAATGAGAAGAGAGATGAGAAAAAGAGAGAAAAGTTATGCAAGCAAACAAGGGTGAAAAATACTTGATATTAGGCATGATATTAAGATTATTTTATTACATTAGACTATTGAAACTCAACCTACAGAACTTACTTGGATTTAAGAAAATATCATAGTTTTATTTTTGTTTTAAAATGGGGTATATAACACTACATCAAAAACTAATGATGTATGGTGATTAACATAACATAATAAAATTAAATAAATAAATAAACAAATACAATGGGGTATGTGGACAACCTGTAAGTTCAATACAGTAAAAAACTCTTGCTGCCATTACTGATTTGGGGACAGCCTTCCATATATTCTTAATAAGACAGGATGTCAAGCAAAATCAAAAAGCCATTCAAACCTAGTGTGTATAATGTTCAAAAAGTATTTGAGGAAGCAACAGAGAATTCTGAAAATTTGAGACCCACATGGGAGTAAAGTAAGAATGCATCCTGAGCAAATTTTACTTATTATTCTTTTTGTTATTCTCCTGAAAAAGTCATGCAAGAGAACCAAAGAAAAGGCTTGCAAATAAGACTCTACAACCTTATATGAAGAGGATGACACTTCTTTTAGACAAGGAGAAATCTGCAATGTAATCAGAGATTGTAAGACTCTGAGAATGCCACAGCATGAAAGCGATCAAGACTGACAGGAACAGGACCATGGTAATCTCTCAGGAAGCAAAATCACCGCATACGTGCATAAGAAATTCTGGTTAGAAACTGAACACTTTAGTGCTGGTGAACTTATGATGAAGTCAACTAGATGAAGAGCTAAACTTATAATCTTAGTTGTCATTTGACTCTTGTTATATCAAATGTAATTCTAGTAAAATCAAAATAAGTATATTCTTTTACTTCCCAAGTTTAAGGACAGGATTCCCCTGCAAATGTCTGTGAACCCTGTATTAGACCATATAATTTCTTTAATAAAGCAAATAGTTTAGAGTAAATGACTGACATACTATTCTGGGAGCAGTATTCTAGGGAGGCTATAAAGGGACTCATTTCTGCTCATACACATGGAAAAAGGGAGTCTTATTCACTATAATTCTACTGTCTTGTAACTGGCATTGTAATTAGCACTTAAAGAGTCCAATAATAGCTGTGAACTGAGGGAGTAATCATGGCTAACTTTTAACTTACTCTATATGCCAGCATTGCACAGACAGCAACTCTTATAATCCTAAGTGGTAAGTACTATTATTATTTCCATTTTATAGCTGAGGAAACTGAAGAACAGAGAGGTTAAGCAACTTGGTTCAGGTGGAACCAGGTTTCAAACAAAGGTAGACTGACTACCACTAAACTATTATTACTATAGTCCTCTCAATGTGAGAATGAATGATTAGGAGGGGGAAAATTAGACCAATAAGGGCCAGGCTCTTAGCTTGTGGGATTAAAGTAAATCAGGCCCCACAACAAGGTGAGTTCAAAATAAAAGGATGGGGGGATGGGCAAAATGGGTGGAAAAAAGAGTCAACTTTAAATTCTTTGTAACTCTGCTTCAAGTTTAGCAATGTCTGTGAAAAGATAAATTTGATGTGTAAGTCATTTTTATACAATTAAGCAAATACATAACTATTAAAGTATAAAATTTTGTATTTGTTTTACATTAATCGCTAGAATCACTCCAGGTATGTATATTACTTTTGGGATACACTGCTACAAATGTTAGCTATTTCATGTTAAAAAGTTGGGAAAATGCTTGGTACATAAACACACAGTGTTAGTTCATAAAAAAAATAAAAAGTAAAAAACAGATGCATCTGGGATCTGACTGAGTGTGCTAGGAGTGGGTGAATCTAGTTATGATGGTTGCTCCAAGAACTTTTTAACATTTGGAGTGATCAATGACCTTGAGGCAGCTGCATGTTATACTGAGGACAAATTAGACCTGTAGTTTTCACCCCTGGCTACACACTGCAATCAGCTGACTTATACAAATCAGTAAGAAAAAGATGATTAAATCAATAGAAAAATAAGCAAAGGTTATAAACTCACAACTCATAGAAAAAAAAACTACTTTTACACATGTGAGAAGATGCTCAACTTCATTCATAAAAAAATATAAATTAAAATGCCAAAAAGGTGTCATTTTTTCACCTAATTATGTTGCCAAATAAACCCCAAAAGATTTAAAATAGCTTCATCTCTAGTCTGGATTATCGTAATAACCTCCTAACGGTTCTCTTAGTTGCCAAAATGAGCCTTTCAAAATATAAGTCAGATCATGTCTCTATTTTGCTCAAAACTCTGCAAGGCTTCTACATCTCATCCAGAGATAAAAGACGACATCCTTACAATGGCCTAATACAGCTTTACATAGGTCTGGCTCCAAACTGTATCACTGACTTCAATCATGCCACTCAACACTTTACTTATTACTCCACTCCAACCACACTGGCCTCCTTCCTGCTTCTCAAACTCACCAGACATGTTTCCACTTATGACCTTCACCGTGGCTGATCTCTTACTTCTCCCCCAGACATCCTCAAAGCTCACTTGCTCTCCTCCATAGAGTCTTTGCTCATCTACTCAATAAGATCTCTCTACTTAAAACTGCAATCTTCATCCCTTTATTCTGCTCTACTTTTCCATTTGTCCACAGCACTTCTTACTTTTGAATCTACTATAAAACATATTTGTTATATTTATTTTTTATTCTCCATATCCTCCAACTAGAATGTAAGCTTCATCAAGGCAGAAATGTCCTTTTTATTTATTAATGTATACAAAGTACCTATAAGAATGTCTCACACATGGCTAAAATGTATGTGCAAAGATACATACAACATTGTTACAGAAAAACATTTGAAACAACTAAATGTCTGTGAATATAGAATTGGTTAAATAAATTATAAAACAGCCACACAGTGGAATATTAAACAGTTCTTAAAATAAGCAGCTGTCCTGTTTTCAGTATGGCCAAGTAAGCTCTAATTGGACCAATTCTTTGTGAGAAACTATAAATTCTCAACAAAATATAAAAAAACAACAATCTGAAGGCACTGAAGAGTGAACAAAAATGGCAGATATTGGGTGGTAGTTAACATTGGAAAAAGGAACAGCACAGAATGAGTTTTTCTTTCTTTCTTTCTTTTCTTTCTTTCTTTCTCTCTCTCTCTCTTTCTTTTTCTTTCTTTCTTTTTTTAACAGCTCCAACTTGAGGGCAGGTTCCAGTCTATTCCATGTGGAGCAGCTAAAATGCCAACAGAAAACAGTCTTACTAGCTTGAAGGCCCAGAGAAGGGTTCAGAGCAACCAAGGTCAGTGAGTTAAGGTGTTTGTTTATTTTTATTTAGTTATTTCTAAATGGTTGACTTCCCATGAGAAAAAAAATGAGACAAGAAGGCTTAAGACATAAGTCATAGGACAGTGGAACATCTTTAAAGTGCTAGAAGTAAAAAAGCTGTCAACTCAGAATTCTATATTCATTGAAAATATCCTTCAAAAATGAAGGCAAAATAAAAACATTTTCAGTTAATGAAAATTAAAAGAATTCATTGCCAGAAGACTTGTACTACCAGAAATGCTAAAGGAAGTTCAGGCTAAAGGGAAGTAAAGCGAAATGGAAACCTGGATCTCCAGACAGGAATGAATGTATGAGATACAGTAAATTTCTGAATATATGTAAAAGACTATTTTTTCCTTTAATTTCTTTAAGACATGTAGACTATTTAAGCCAAAATTATAATATTGTGGGGTTCATAATGTATGTAAATGTAATACCAATGACAACTACAGTGTAACAGATGTGCTGAGGCATTAAATAGACCTACACCACTAAACGTTCCTAAATTTTCATACTAAAGT
This sequence comes from Zalophus californianus, assembly GCF_009762305.2. Classification (NCBI taxonomy): domain Eukaryota; kingdom Metazoa; phylum Chordata; class Mammalia; order Carnivora; family Otariidae; genus Zalophus; species Zalophus californianus. The sequence goes on from NC_045598.1 coordinate 132,394,462, forward strand.
TAGAAAAGATGATGTAGCTCTTTATATACTAATATGGAAAGATCTTTAAGGCATATTTCAAATTTAAAAAAGAGATTGAGGATACTGCCACAGAATAATACTTTCTTAAAGTAAATATATACCCATAGCCAGAGAATATCCTGAAAGGATACGCATGAAACTAACAAGGGCAGAATGGGTGCTGGAATGCAGGGGTGAAACAATGTATTAATTTTCAAATTTTTTAAATTGTGTACTATATAGAATACAAAAAAATAAAATAAAATATACATAAATAATAAAAAGTAAAAGTTCTGAGAAGTTCTACAATAAGAAAATGTTTAGCAGCACCTGAGTGGTTCAGATGGCTAAGCATGTGATTCTTGATTTGGGCTTAGGTCATGACCTCAGGGTGGTGAGATCCAGCCGTGTCCAGCTCTGAGCTCAGCGGGGAGTCTGCTTGAGATTATCTCCCTCTGCCCCTCCCCCTGTTCTCTTGCTCTCTTTCTCTCAAATAAATAAATCTTAAAAAATAAATAAAAAGAAAGAAAATATTTAAACTTTCCTTGATTCAGCATTTCCCAAACCTCTATGACTAGAAGAAACAAACTCCCCTCCTTTTTTCAAATAACAGCCATTCTATCCCAAGAGAGACTAGTATTGCAGGTACCGATTTTTTTAAATCACTTTTTGATTAATTAAGTCAACTAAATACCATAAAACTACTACTTGAGTCATTTGAAATATTGTTTTTAAAAAAGACTTAAGAGTAACTGCACATATAACTACAATTTCACTGGCAGTTTAACACAGTTACATCCACTAAAATTCTAGACTTAATATTTTCCAAAACATTGTTAAATGTTGTCACTATCCCATGGCTTATTTATCTCAAAAACTTCATTGGGTACCTCTGACATTCCTGGGCAAATTGAATGAAACTAACCACCTTTGAGAACACAAAAACTATTTGTTGAACATATAAATGATTTCCAGAAGAAAATGCCACAATATATTTTTTAATTCCTAAAAACTGGTATGAATTGTAACTGTTATTCTGGTGCAAAAACCAAAAAAAAGTAGAATTTCAAACTTTTTTTTTACATAAAGTTCAACTGATTTTAGAATGTATCCATCTTGGTGTTATAGTTTAATATAGAAATCTTTCTATATGTGATGATATATAAATTCTACTAGCTCCTTTAGGTTTTGGGTTTCTTTAAGTTTTAAATCCTCTTACCAATCTACTTTAATACTGCTTTTTACTCAATGTATCTTTGTACCTATACCAACGAAGGAGTAAGACCACAACTTGTGAATCCTCAGAAATTCTGTAATCAATGGAGACTGTGTATGTTTCTATGCTCTTTGAAGGGAGGACATGATCCCAGTTTCATCTGCAATAACAAGGAGAATTTATTATGAAAAGATCTGTGAGAGGCGCCTGGGTGGCGCAGTCAGTTAAGTGTCCAGACTCTTGGTTTCAGCTCAGGTTGGGATCTCAGGGTTGTGAGATCAAGCCCCATGTCGGTCTCGGTCTCTGTGCTCAGCACAGAGCCTGCTTAAGATTCTTTCTCCAAAAAAAAAAAAAAAAGATTCTCTCTCCATCTCCCTCTGCTCCTTCCCCCCGCCGTCTCTCTCTCTCAAATAAATAATTTTTTATAAGATTTTATATATTTATTTGACTGAGAGAGACACAGCGAGAGAGGGAACACAAGCAGGGGGAGTGGGAGAGGGAGAAGCAGAAAGCCCGATGCCAGGTTTGATCCCAGGACCCTGGATCATAACCTGAGCCGAAAGCAGACGTTTAACGACTGAGCCACCCAGGCGCCCCAATAAACAAATCTTTAAAAAAAAATGTTATATTGAAACGGACATGTTTAAGCACCTTACAGGTTATCTACGTATTTCAAGCTACTTCTTAACATCATGTTTTAGGTAACTTTCAACAAGACAGCCATAATTCCATTATTCTTGCTCTGGTTTGATATTACTTTTACTTCTACTAAACCATAAAATTTACAAAAAGAAATCAATTCTCTTAAGAGACAAGAAGAGAGTTGCCAAAATGAATACATAATAGAATCTTAAAAGTAAACTAGTAGCAACATTCAAATTAAAGAGGGGAAGTAGTCTAAGAATATTTACTCTATGGGGCGCCTGGGTGGCTCAGTCGTTAGGCATCTGCCTTCGGCTCAGGTCATGGGCCCGGGGTCCTGGGACTGAGCCCCACATCCCTGCTCGGTGGGAAGCCTGCTTCTCCCTCACCCACTCCCCCTGCTTGTGTTCCCTCTCTCGTTGTGTCTCTCTCTGTCAAATAAATAAATAAAATCTTAAAAAAAAAAGTATTTACTCTAGCTGAGTCAGGAAAAAACAATTATTGATTCATTGGGTCAACTAAATCCAGTAAGAATACTATTCTGCTGCTTATGTGGTCATTTGAAATAATTATTAAAAAAAAAAAACCTTAGTCTATCAAAGTCAATTTCAAATATAATGGTTTCCCCCACAAATCAAGTATATGGGGAAAATATACAATTATTCCAAATTTCTGATTATTGTACAAAGAAATGCTTCTCAAATCCATGTGCTTCCCATCACAACATATGACAATATACACTGTGTACTGATCAATAGGAAAAAGGAAGGAAATTAACTGGAATTAAAATAAAACATATATCTTTTACCAGAAAAAAGAAAAGAAGAAGAGAACCAGCAGGAACAAATAAATGGAAATTATTAGAAAATATTTTATTTAGAGAATTAGATATACATAAAACACAGTTCCCTATATTTCATATATTTAAACTTATAAAATAACTCCATAAACTCTATTACCCATTAATCTAGACCAAGGTCAGCAAACCTCTTCTCAAAGAGCCAGACAGTAAATATTTCAGGCTTTGCAGGCCATACGGTTTCTGTCACACCTACTGCTGTTACAGTGCGAAGGGGGCCACAGAGAACACATGAAGGAAAGAGTGTGGTTGTGCTCCAGTACAACCTTATTAATGGCTTCTGAAATCTGAGTTTCGTATAATATTCACACATCACAAAATATCATTCTTCTGTTGATTTTTTTTTTTCAATGATTTTTAAAAGTACAACCTCAGACTGTGGACCATACAAAAACAGGCAGCAGACTGGATTTGGCCCAACCCTTGATCTACAAGTACAGGAAGAGTGGTTACTACTTATATACTTTCTAAATGCTCTTTTTAATAATAGAATATAAATAATATTGTACTTTTACTATGCCATTATTTTTACAATATACTAAGTTCCAAAATAGCATTATCTGCCAAAATAATGACTGAACCAAAGCTAAGAAAGCTAAAATGAAGAATTCTTAGTATTTCAAAGCTACAAAAAAGAGGTTATAAAGAGACAGAAAAGTGCTATTTCATTACGCCTTCATGGATCACAAATTTCACACAGAATTAAACTCATTCTGTATAATATTTGCCCACTGAGCTATATAGAGTTATTAGTTATACTCATGCCAAACTATGAATTTCATTCACCCCACATATAAAATAGTATTAAAATGTGGCCATAAAAATACTGGCATTTTCATAGTTCATGCTGTGCTATATGTAACACTAAAATGTCTTAGAAAAATCACAGGACACACAGTCAAGGAAACTGTATTACGGTAACTTACTTTTAGCTAGTTGTTAAGATGCAGCCAGCATTTCCTAAAGTCTGTTCTGTATCCACAGATGATTCACTAACCTAACAGGATCCATGGTCAAACAAGTTTGGGAAATGATATACATTATATACATTTCTAGAAGATTTATAATGTACATAAGCAGATCATGAGTTCTGAGAAGTCCTACAGTAAATAAATCCTTTGATTTAAGTTAGTACTCTCAAAGCTTACTCAGTTACCTTTGTTGAGCAATACTTATTAACATCCCAAACAATTAAAATTCCTTAAAACACGTGGGGAAATTTTGTCATCAGTAGAGATTAGGTAAGTACCCCTTTAGGTTCTAAATTTTAAAACTGTGAGACTATTTCTAAGTAGATTCTGTGAAAGCTGTTCAAATATTAAATTCAGGTTCACAAATCTAAACCCTCTAGACCAAATGTACTCTTTATGCTCCCAGAATACTCTGACCTTCCTCTTTCAGAGTACTTATCTTTGGATTGAAATCATCTTTCTAAACTTCTAGACTCAACTCCTTAAGTGGGAAACAGAATCATGCTCTATCATCCTTATTTCTTCAACCTAGCAGTGCCTGGATCATTAAATGTTTTCCTTTTTCTTTTCTTTTTATTCTAGTGCAATAGGCTCCTACTTGACCTACCCATAACCACTCTCTCCCTTCCATTGCCTCTCTATGCATATGTGGTTATGTTTCCTCCTCCTTAAAAACCTGCATCTCCTACTGCTCTTAAGATGAAGACTAAATTTTTTAGGATAGCCCTGGAGGATCTAACCTTTGTCTACCCTCTCCAACTTAATCTCATATTGCTCCTCTGTTTTACACACTTTAACTACACAAAGCTAATACAGATAATACTAAGGGGTGGAGAGGAAAAGGCAAGAAACCAGGAATGTCAGAGTGGGGTGAGGTGGGATGCAATTTTAACTAGAGTGGCATGAAAGGGGCATACTGAAAAGGTCACATTAGACTTTGACAAATGAGAGGGAATAAAAAATAATATACGTTTATAATATAAGTATGGATGACTCATTTAGAAAATGTGGCCAAGGAGGCTGGAGTAGAGTTGGCATGGTGAGAGCAGTAGATGAAGTCAGAGAGGTAATGAGAGGCCTGATAGAGCAGGGCCTTGTAGGGCACTTGTATATGCAGTCAGCTCCCACATTTACCTCTCTAATTTAGATCTCTCCTCTGAGGTCCAGTCTTCTCTACCAAACAACACCCTTGACAGATCCTTTGGATGTCTTAGTGGCATGTTTATGCTGGAGTCCTAATTCCCACTCTGAATCTTGTTTCCTCCATTCTTCCACATCTCGGTAAATGGCAGTAACCTCCACCTATTGGTACCTACTGCAGACACCTGAAAGTTCCTCCACTAAATTGAGAATAGACATAAAGTGGTAAACTTGGTAAACAGCCTAATCCCATCTATGTAGTACTCCAATGAATACTGCCTCTCATGTATAAATTACACACATAAAGGAAGGAAATCACTTGCATCTGACTCCCATGTCAGGGAATTAACGTCCTATGGGGACAGAGGACGGGTGATGTGGAACATTAAATCTGGGTGTCCTCTGAAATGCCAAATGTCTATCGAAGACAAAATCATACATGTGCCTAGAGTTTAGCCCTAACAGTAGCTTCAGGCTAGGAGGCGGCAGTCAGAGAGGAAAAGGTCCCTACGGCCTCTGACAGTGGATGGGAGGTCCAGTGAACCCTATCAAGCAGGATCAATCCCAAATAGCTTTATTTTTATACTCCCTAAAAAGAAATAGGAACTACAGACACTAAAGTGTTGTTGTGTTTGAAAAGGTCTGAAACCTCTCTAACTTCCCCATGTTTGTCATTTGTGCTACTGCCTGTTACTTCATGATGACTAGCAACAAACTCCACAACAAAAATAACAATAGATTATTGTGTTTTACTACAGTGCAATACCTTGCAAATGTATTAACCAAATGTGTATCTAGTTACAGGAAAATTCTTGTGATACATTTTTAAGTGGAAGGGGAATATGGGACTTCCATAAACACATAAAAATGTTAATAGTAGTACTTTGGGAGATGAGACTGTAGATAATTCTTTAAACCAAAGGTTTATACGTACTTGTCCTAGAAAGTATTTAACAAAGTGAAGAAGCTAAGAAGGCAAAATGCAAAATCAGACATGGATTTTGTAATGGACATTTTACTAAGATTCTGGAATTTTTTTGTCAGCAAAAACAGATTCAGACACTTATTTTCTTTTCCATTCTTGGTAGTCCTATTATTCAAAAATCTTGTGAAAAAATTTCCACCAATAAAATACAAATACAAATCTCACTCTTTTTAATTTTTTTTAATTTCACTCTTTACCAAAATATAAATTAACTATAAACAATGCTTTACTCTTAAAGTCTAAGCAAAATTTATACACAGAAAAGAAAATAAGGATGGTCATCCTAGGACAAAATAGAGTAGACATAATTCTCCCCATTCCTAATGCTAAGTACAGCTAAATTTCAGGTCATTATATATACAATAAGCATTAAGAAAATTTTGTAACTTAGAACACTGGGTAGAGAACTTGAAACCAAAGGAACAACAGACCAGTGAGTTCCCTGGGATTCCTCTTTGACCTATTACATCCTGAGTTGGGTGCTAGAGAAGTCAGCAACCTGAAAGCATCAATGTATACAGACAAAACAAAAAAACAAACAAACAAACACAGGAAGCTTATGCTCTCTAGCAAAAGAACCAGAAAAAGGACAATTTGCAGGACAGAAAGCTTCTAGGCAATAACTGTCCTACTCCAGCAATACATCACAAAAAAGCTGCAACCCCATCTGATCTCTGTCAGCAAAGGCTAAGTAAAGAACCTAGACTCCCATCCTCCCCCAGCTGTAATGAAAAGTTCCTTTTCCCTGCTGGAATGGTGTCAAAAGCCAAGTGAAGCTACAAGGTGTCAATGAGGGAAACTGCAGGACCTGAATCTCCATCCAGACCTGGCAAAAACATGATAGATTCCTCATCTCCTGTTGGTGCAGTACCAGAAGAAGCCTACTAAAAATAAGATCCATAGTTTCATAACATAATACCCACAATGTCCAGATTCTCTCAGAATCATTCATCATACCAAGAACCAGGAAAAGCTCAACTTAAATGAGAAAAGACAATCACCAGATACCAAATCAAGATGATACAGATGAAATCACCTGACAAGTATTTTAGGGCAGCCATCATAAAAATACTTCAATAAACAATTACAAACACACTTGAAACAAATGAAAAAGTAGGAAGTCTCAGCAAAGAAACAACCAGATAATATAAAAATTCAAATGGAAATTTTAGAACTAAAAAAAATACAATAACCAAAATGAAAGATTCATCAGATGGGCTCAACAGCAGACTACAGATGACAGAGATAAGAATCAATGAATGTGAGGTGTTCACAGCTACTGCCCGGCCACCTCTAGCTCACAGAGCTCCAGTCCAAGGAGAAGAGGTAAGTTAGGAGGTCTCTGTACTATGGCTCCTACAAAGCAGACTGCCCACAAATTGACCAGTGGTAAAGCATCAAGGAAACAACTGGCTACAAAAGCCACTCATAAGAGTGCACCCTCTACTGGAGGGGTGAAGAAACCTTATCATTATAGGCCTGGTCCTGTGGCCCTCAGTGAAATTAGACATTATCAGAAGTCCACTGAAGGGGGGCCTGGGTGGCTCAGTCAGTTAAGTGACTGACTCTTGATTTTGGCTCAGGTCATGATCTCAGAGTCATGAGATCGATCCCTGTGTCAGGCTCCGTGCTGAGCATTGAGTCAGCTTGACATTCTCTCTCCCCCTATCCCTCTTCCCTTCTCCCTACCCCCGCCATGCACACGCACTCTCTCTCTTTCTCAATAAATAAAATCTTAAAAAAGGGGGGGGAGCGGAGCAAGATGGCGGAGGAGTAGGAGACCTGGATTTCGTCTGGTCTCAGGAATTCAGCTGAATAGGGATCAAACCATTCTGAACACCTACGAACTCAACAGGAGACCGAAGAAGAGAGTAGCAACAACTCTCTGAACAGAGAAGTGACCACTTACTGGAAGGTAGGACGTGCGGAGAAGAGAATCCGAGGCGATATTCAGGAGGATAGACGGCGGGGGAGGGGGCCTCCGTCGGCCGCTTCTGGCAAGGGATAGAGCCGCGGAGCACAAAATCGGAATTTTTAGAAGGTGGCTCCGCTGAGGGACGTCGCTCCAGTGGCTAAGCGGGGGATGAAACCCTCGCAGGACAGTGTGGTCTCAGGACCCTCGGGGTCAAGAAAGACCGGGGGTGCCTGAGTGCAGCAGAGCTCCCAGGTATCGGAGCGGGGAAGCCGGCTGCAGAGACAGAGCCGAGGCGCGGGCTCTCAGCTCGGGGTTGCCATAAACTGTGATCCGTGGCCCAGTCGGGCCACTGCTCCTCCAGCAGGGACCCAACAAGCGGCAGAGCCGGGAAGACTCCCCTTCCTCCCCCGGGAGGAGCAGCGCAGGAGAGCACCACAAGGATCTGCTGGGTTTGGAGACTCCACAAGGGGTTGGGTGCCAGAGATAGAAACGCTCGGTCACAGGCCGGGTGAGCACGGAGTGCGGCCGGAGACCAGGGAGACGGGAGTGACTGCTTTTCTCTGGGGGCGCACTGAGGAGCGGGGCCCCGAGTTCTCAGCTCCTCCGGGCGGAGATTGGGAGGCCACCATTTTCACCCTGGTCCTCCAAAGCTGTACCGAGAGCTTGCAGGGAACAAAAGCTCCTGAGAGCAAACCCGAGCAGCTTGCTTAGCCCGGACTCACAAGGGCGGGGCAATTCCGCCTGCGGCAAAGACGTTTGGGAACGAAGGCAACAGGCCCCTCCCCCAGAAGATCAGCACGAACAGCCAGCAAGCCAAGACCAAGTTTACCGATCAAGGAGAACAGGAGAACTCCAGCGCTAGGGGAATACTGCACATAGAATTCATGGCTTTTTACCATGATTCATTAGTTTTTCAAAGTTAATTTTTTTAACTGTTCTTTTTTTTGAATTTTTCTTTCTCCCTTTTTCAACCAACATCTTATCAATCCCTTTTCTTAAAAAAACATTTTTTATTTTTCATATTTACAGTCATATTTTATCCCTTCATAGTAGTTACCCTTATTTTTGGCATATATATATAAGTTGTTCCCTCTTTAAAATTTTGAGATACAGTTTCTTCTAACAGATCAAAATATACTCTAAATCACAACTGTTTGGCTTTGTTCTAGTCTCCTGCCTGATCACATTCTCTCCCTTTTCCTTTTTTTTTATCTTCTTTTTTCAAACAACTTATCTTATCATTCCTTTTATAAAATCTTTTATAATTTTTATCTTTACAGTCATCTTCCATCCCTTCATTGTATCAACCCTTATTTTGTACATATATAAGTCTTTCTTCCTTTAAAATTTTAGCAGGCACTTTCTTCTAACAGACCAAAATACGCCCAAAATCTAGTGTGTGGCACTGATCTATGCACTAGCCTGATCATATTTGATCATATTGTTTTTTGTTTTCTTTTGTTCTGTTTTTGTTTTTATCTTTTTCTTTTTCCTTTTTTTCCCCCCTCTTTCCTTTTTCTTTCTTTCTCTTTCTTGTCCCCTGGTTTCAGGTCTTTTCTGATTTGTAAAGAGTATATTTGCTGGGGACGTTGTTAACCTGTTAGCATTTTGTTCTCTCATTCATCTATTCTCCTCTGGAAAAAATGACAAGACGAAAAAAGTACCTCAGCAAAAAGAACAAGAGGTAGTACCATCTGCCAGGGACCTACTCAATACAGACATTAGTATGATGTCGGACCTAGAGTTCAGAATCATGACTTTAAAGATACTAGCTGGGCTTGAAAAAAGCGTGGAAGTTATTAGAGACACCCTTTCTGGAGAAATAAAAGAACTAAAATCTAACTAAGTCAAAATCAAAAAGGCTATTAATGAGGTGCAATAAAAAATGGGGGCACTAACTGCTAGGATAAATGAGGCAGAAGAGAAAATCAGCGATACAGAAGACCAAATGATGGAAAATGAAGAGGCTGAGAAAAAGAGAGATAAACAACTACAGGATTACGGGGGCAGAATTCGAGAGATAAGCGATACGATAAGATGAAACAACATTAGAATAATTGGGATCCCAGAAGAAAAAGAAAGAGAGAGAGGGGCAGAAGGTATATTGGAGCAAATTATAGCAGAGAACTTCCCTAATGTGGGGAAGGAAACACGCATCAAAATCCAGGAGGCACAGAGAACCCCTCTCAAAATCAATAAAAATAGGTCAACACCCCGACATCTAATAGTAAAACTTACGAGTCTCAGAGACAAAGAGAAAATCCTGAAAGCAGCTTGGGAGAAGAGATATGTAACCTACAAGGGTAGAAACATTAGATTGGCAACAGACCTATCCACAGAGACCTGGCAGGCCAGAAAGGACTGGCATGATATCTTCAGAGCACTAAACGAGAAAAATATGCAGCCAAGGATACTATATCCAGCTGGGCTGTCATTGAAAATAGAAGGAGAGATAAAAAGCTTCCAGGACAGACAAAAACTAAAGGAATTTGCAAACACGAAACCAGCCCTACAAGAAATATTGAAAGGGGTCCTCTAAGCAAAGAGACAGCCTAAGAGCAGCATAGACCAAAAAGGAACACAGACAATATACAGTAACAGTCACCTTACAGGCAATACAATGGCACTAAATTCATACCTTTCAATAGTTACCCTGAATGTAAATGGGCTAAATGCCCCAATCAAAAGACACAGGCTATCAGATTGAATTAAAAAACAACACCCATCGATATGCTATCTGCAAGAGACTCATTTTAGACCCAAAGACACCCCCAGATTGAAAGTGAGGGGCTGGAAAACCATTTACCATGCTAATGGACACCAAAAGAAAGGTGGGGTGGCAATCCTTATATCAGACAAATTAGATTTTAAAACAAAGACTGTAATAAGAGATGAAGAAGGACACTATATCCTACTTAAAGGGTCTATCCAACAAGAAGATCTAACAATTGTAAATATCTATGCCCCTAACGTGGGAGCAGCCAATTATATAAGCCAATTAATAACAAAAGCAAAAAAACACATTGACAACAATACAATAATAGTGGGGGACTTTAACACCCCCTCACTGAAATGGACAGATCATCTAAGCAAAAGATCAACAAGGAAATAAAGACTGTAAATGAAACACTGGACCAAATGGACTTTACAGACATATTCAGAACATTCCATCCCAAAGCAACAGAATACACATTCTTCTCTAGTGCCCATGGAACATTCTCCAGAATTGATCACATCCTAGGTCACAAATCAGGTCTCAACCGGTACCAAAAGATTGGGATTATTCCCTGCATATTTTCAGACCACAATGCTTTGAAACTAGAACTCAATCACAAGAGGAAAGTCGGAAAGAACTCAAATACATGGAGGCTAAAGAGCATCCTACTAAAGTATGAATGGGTCAACCAGGAAATTAAAGAAGAATTTTAAAAATTCATGGAAACCAATGAAAATGAAAACACAACTGTTCAAAATCTTTGGGAAACAGCAAAGGCAGTCCTGAGAGAAAAGTATATAGCAATACAAGCCTTTCTCAAGAAACAAGAAAGGTCTCAAATACACAACCTAACCCTACACCTAAAGGAGCTAGAGAAAAAACAGCAAATAAAGCCTAAACCCAGCAGGAGAAGAGAAATAATAAAGGTCAGAGCAGAAATCAATGAAATAGAAACCAAAAGAACAGGAGAACAGATCAACGAAACTAGGAGCTGGTTCTTTGAAAGAATTAACAAGATTGATAGATCCCTGGCCAGACTTATCAAAAAGAAAAGAGAAATGACCCAAATCAACAAAATCATGAATGAAAGAGAGATCACAACCAACACCAAAGAAATACAAACAATTATAAGAACATATTAGGAGCAACTCTATGCCAGCAAATTAGATAACCTGGAAGAAATGGGTGCATTCCTAGAGATATATCAACTACCAAAATTGAACCAGGAAGAAATAGAAAACCTGAACAGACCTATAACCACTAAGGAAATTGAAGCAGTCATCAAAAATCTCCCAACAAACAAGGGCCCAGGGCCAGATGGCTTCCCAGGGGAATTCTACCAAACATTTAAAGAAGAATTAATACCTATTCTCCTGAAACTGTTCCAAAAAATAGAAATGGAAGGAAAACTTCCAAACTCATTTTATGAGGCCACCATTACCTTGATCCCAAAACCAAAGACCCCATCAAAAAGGAGAGTTACAGACCAATATCCTTGATGAACATGGATGCAAAAATTCTCACCAAAATACTAGCCAATAGGATCCAACAGTACATGAAAAAGATTATTCACCATGACCAAGTGGGATTTATCCCTGGGCTGCAAGGTTGGTTCAACATCCGCAAATCAATCAACGTGATACAATACCTTAACAAAAAAAAGAACAAGAATCATATGATCCTCTCAATAGATGCAGAAAAAGCATTTGACAAAGTACAGCATCCTTTCTTGATCAAAACTCTTCAGAGTATAGGGATAGAGGGTACCTACCTCAATATCATAAAAGCCATCTATGAAAAACCTACAGCGAATATCATTCTCAATGGGGAAAAGCTGAGAGCTTTTCCCCTAAGGTCAGGAAAGCGGCAGGGATGTCCACTATCACCACTGCTGTTCAACATAGTATTAGAAGTCCTAGCCACAGCAATCAGACACCAAAAAGAAATCAAAGGCATCCAAATCGGCAAAGAGGAAGTCAAACTCTCACTCTTTGCAGATGATATGATACTGTATGTGGAAAACCCAAAAGACTCCACCCCAAAACTGCTAGAACTCATATAGGAATTCAGTAAAGTAGCAGGATATAAAATCAATGCGGAGAAATCAGTGGCATTCCTATACACCAACAACAAGACAGAAGAGAGACAAAACAAGGAGTCGATCCCATTTACAACTGCACCCAAAACCATAAGATACCTAGGAATAAATTTAACCAAAGAGGCAAAGGATCTGTACTCAGAAAACTATAACATACTCATGAAAGAAATTGAAGAAGACAAAAGAAATGGAAAAACGTTCCATGCTCATGGATTGGAAGAACAAACATTGTGAAGATGTCAATGCTACCTAGAGCAATCTACACATTCAATGCAATCCCCATCAAAATACCATCCACTTTTTTCAAAGAAATGGAACAAATAATCCTAAAATTTGTATGGAACCAGAAGAGACCCCGAATAGCCAGAGGAATACTGAAAAAGAAAAGCAAAGCTGGCGGCATCACAATTCTGGACTTCCAGCTCTATTACAAAGCTGTCATCATCAAGACAGTATGGTACTGGCACAAAAACAGACACATAGATCAGTGGAACAGAACAGAGATCCCAGAAATGGACCCTCAAACCTAAGGTCAACTAATCTTTGACAAAGCAGGAAAGAATGTCCAATGGAAAAAAGACAGTCTCTTCAACAAATGGTGTTGGGAAAATTGGACAGCCACATGCAGAAGAATGAAACTAGACCATTTCCTTACACCACACACAAAAATAGTCTCCAAACAGTTGAAAGACCTAAACGTGAGACAGGAGTCCATCAAAATCCTAAAGGAGAACACAGGCAGCAACCTCTTTGACCTCAGCTGCAGCAACTTCTTCCTAGAAACATCGCCAAAGGCAAGGGAAGCAAGGGCAAAAATGAACTATTGGGATTTCATCAAGATAAAAAGCTTTTGCACAGCAAAAGAAACAGTCCACAAAACCAAAAGACAACCGACAGAATAGGAGAAAATATTTGCAAATGACATATCAGATAAAGGGCTAGTATCAAAATCTATAAAAAACTTATCAAACTCAACACCCAAAGAACAAATAATCCAATCAAGAAATGGGCAGAAGACATGAACAGACATTTTTCCAAAGAAGACATCCAAATGGCCAACAGACACATGAAAAAATGCTCAACATCGCTCGGCATCAGGGAAATCCAAATCAAAACCTCAATGAGATACCACCTCACACCAGTCAGAATGGCTAAAATTAACAAGTCAGGAAACGACAGATGTTGGCGGGGATGCGGAGAAAGGGGAACCCTCCTACACTGTTGGTGGGAATGCAAGCTGGTGCAGCCACTCTGGAAAACAGTACGGAGATGCCTCAAAAAGTTGAAAATAGAGCTACCATACGATCCAGCAATTGCACTACTGGGTATTTACCACAAAGATACAAATGTAGTGATCCGAAGGGGTACGTGCACCCCAATGTTTATAGCAGCAATGTCCACAATAGCCAAACTGTGGAAAGAGCCCAGATGTCCACTGACAGATGAATGGCTAAAGAAAATGTGGTATATATACACAATGGAATATTATGCAGCCATGAAAAGGAATGAGATCTTGCCATTTGCAACGACGTGGATAGAACTGGAGGGTGTTATGCTGAGTGAAATAAGTCAATCAGAGAAAGACATGTATCATATGACCTCACTGATATGAGGAATTCTTAATCTCAGGAAACAAACTGAGGGTTGCTAGAGTGGTGGGGGGGTGGGAGGGATGGGGTGGCTGGGTGACAGACATTGGGGAGGGTATGTGCTACGGTGAGCGCTGTGAATTGTACAAGACTGTTGAATCACAGATCTGTACTTCTGAAACAAATAATGCAATATATGTTAAGAAAAAAAAAGAAGAAGAAGATAGCAGGAGAGGAAGAATGAAGGGGAGTAAGTCAGAGGGGGAGACGAACCATTAGAGACGATGGACTCTGAAAAACAGAGGGTTCTAGAGGGGAGGGGGGTGGGGGGATGGGCTAGCCTGGTGATGGGTATTAAAGAGGGCACATTCTGCATGGAGCACTGGGTGTTATGCACAAACAATGAATCATGGAACACTACATCAAAAACTAATGATGTAATGTATGGTGATTAACATAACAATAAAAAAATTTAAAAAGAAAAAAGGAAGAAGTCCATTGAACTTCTGACCTGCAAACTTCCTTTCCGGTATCTCGTGTGAGAAATTGCTCAGGACTTCAAAACAGAGCTGTGCTTCCACAGTGCAGCTATTGGTGCTTTGCAGGAGGCAAGTTAGGCCTATCTGGTGGGTGTCTCTGAAGACACCAACCTGTGTGCTATCCATGCCAAATGTGTAACAATTATGCCCAAAGACATCCAGCTAGACTCTGCATATGTGGAGAATGTGCTTAAGAATCTAAGATGAAAATATTTTTCTTAAAAAAAAAAAAAATTCTTTTCTTCCTGTTATTGTTAGTTCTGAATGTTAGATATTTTTCCCCCATGGAATCAAAAGATACCAAAGTATATGATTGCAAATGAAAAAATAGGGGACAGAAATCAGGTACTAGCAGTTTTTCCATTTTCATTTGTGTGTGAATTTTTAATATAAATGCAAGGACATAAAGAATTCATGAAAGTCAAAATGTTTCAGTGAACACATTCCAGCAGTTCAACTTTATAACAATTATAAATAAAACTGTTAAATTTTTCTGGACCAAAAAAAAAAAAAAAAGAAGAATCAATGAATGTGAAAATAGAACAATATGAATTCCCCTATATGAATAACAGAAAATATGTAGGGGGAAAAAATGAACAAAATCTCAGAGAACTACAGGGCTATCACAAAGGATCTAACAGTTGTGTATTGCTGTCTCAGAAGAAGAGAAAAAGCATATAAGGTTGAAAAGTATCCCCCTAAAATAATGGCTGAACATTTCTCATATTTGTCAAAACTTATATAAATTTATAGATTCCATGAATCTTAGAAATTCCCAAAGAGGATAAAACCCAAAGAAATCTACACCAACACAAATTCCTGAAACCTAAAGTCAAAAAATCTTGAAAGCCACAAGACAGAAATGACACCTTACCATATCTTACCAATAGAGGAAAAATAATGGGTATCACATCAGAAACTATGAAGGCCAGAAGAAAAGTGACAAAACATTTACCATGTGCTGGGGAAAAAAAAATGTCAACACAAAATTTTATACCAAATAAACTTATCCTTCAGGAATGAAGGAAAAATCAAGACATTTTCAGAGAAAGGAAAACTAAAAGAATGTGTTGGCAGTGCACCTACCCTAAAACAACAGAAATAGGAAGTTCTTGAAATGGGAAGAAAAAAAAAAAAGATAGGCTCTTGGAATATCTGAAAGGAAAATATAATGAGAAAAAATTATGGGTAAACAAAGGAAATTTCCTTTCTCCTCTTGTGGTTTCTACATTATATTTGATATCTGAAGCAAAAATCATAACATTGGCTGATATGGTTTTCAAAGTATGTAGAGAAAATATTTCATTACAAATGAAAGAGGATAAAGAGACTTAAAGTGAGCTTAAAGTTTTCAACTTACACTGGTAAAACGTCAACACCAATAGACTAATAAATTATGTATGTATAACATAATACATAGAGCAAGCACTAAAAGAAATCTACAAACATTTTATTAAAGAGATACACCCTGAAATACCAAGATAAATCAAAATGGAATTCTAAAAAAATACAATTAACTCACAGTAAGGCAGGAAAAAGAAGACAAACGAAAAACAGAAATAAGTGAAATGAAATTAAATAAAAAATAAAATAAAATGCTAGCTTGAGGCCTTAACATAGAAATAATTACATTAAATATAAATGGCCAAAAGACTCCAACTAAAAGACAGAGATTGGCAAAGTGATTTTGAAAATATGACTTGAATATATGCTATCTATAAGAAATTCAAATAAAAAACAAGATTACAAGTAGACAGTAAAAGGATTGGAAAAAATGTATCATATAAACATTAATAAAAATAAAGCAGTATTGGTTATTTTAATATCAGACAGAGTAGACTTCAGAGCAAAGAAAACTACCAGAAACAAAAAGGAACATAAACATATGGATAAAAAGGTCAATCCACCAAGACAACATAGCAATTCTAAGTGTGTTTCCATCAAACACAGCTGCAAAATGTGTAAAGCAAAACTGATAGAACTGAAAGAGAAACAGGCAAATCCACAATTGTTTTTGGAGACTTCAATAAGCTTCTCACAACAATTCACAGAATAACCAGACAGAAAATCAGCAAAAAAGCAAACTCAACAACACTATTTACTAACAGAATTAAATCAATATTTATAGAACACACTACCAACAATGGCAGAATACATATTCCTTTCAAGTACCCATGGAGCATATACCAAGACAGACCATATCCTGAGCGATAAAACAAATCATAACAAATTTAAAAGAAGTGAAAGCACGGAGAGTGTATTCTCTGACCACAGTAGAATCAGACTAAACATGAACAACAGAAAATTAACAGGAAATATCTCCAAATAACTGGAAGCTAGACAATACACTTCTAGAATAATCCACAGGTTAAAAGAGAAGCATCAAGGGAAATTTTTTTAAAATACACTGAACTGAATGAAAATTAAACATATCAAAATTTGTGAGCTGAAGCTAAAGCAGTGATTATTTATGAACATTTGCATATAGTTTTTATATGAACATAAATTTTCATTTCTCTGGGACAGATGCTCAGGAGTATGATAGCTGGGTCACAAGGTAAATGTATGTTTAGTTTTATAGGAAACTGCCAAACTACTGTCCAGAGTGGCTGAGCCATTTTGCATCACAACCAGAAATGTATGAGAGATCCAGTTTCTCCTCATCCTTACCAGCATTTGTTGTTGTCAATACTTCTGTTGTTGTCATCATTCTGGTGAGTAGTAACACATCATGATGGTCTCAATTTACATTTCCCTAATAGCTAGAGATGTTGAACATCTTTTATTTTTTTGCCATCCATATGCCTTTTTTGGCAAAATGTCTCTTAGTGTCCTTTCCCCATTTTCTATTGAATTGTTTGTTCTTTTACTGTTGAGTGTACTTACTGCTTATACTTCAGACAGTAATGTTAAAAAATATTTATGAGGAACCAACCTCTCTCTCTGTTGACTTTTAATTCACAACTAACAGGAAAAAATAAAGATAAATAGCCTGCAGTCCTACCTCTTTTTTTCTTTTATTTTCTCCCCCCTTTTTTTTAAGATTTTATGTATATATTTGAGAGAGCAAGAGAGAGAGGACATGAGTGGGGTGAGGGGCAGAGGGGGAAGCAGACTCCCTGCTGAGAAGGGAGCCCAATTTGGGGCTCAATCCTGGAACTCTGGGATCATGACGTGCCCCTTAACCAACGGATCCACTTAGGTGCCCTTCTTTCCTTTCCTTTCCTTTTTCTTTCTTCCCTCCCTCCCTCCCTTCTTTCCTTCCTTTCTTTCTTTCCTTTCAAACAGTGAACAGGGATTGTTACATCTAAAAACCAAAAAGCGACAAAAAAAAAAGTTTGCTTTTTAGTTCCTAAGAAGAGATTCTGGAGACAAAAGGAAATTAAAACAAACAAACAAACAAAC
Source organism: Zalophus californianus (assembly GCF_009762305.2). Classification (NCBI taxonomy): domain Eukaryota; kingdom Metazoa; phylum Chordata; class Mammalia; order Carnivora; family Otariidae; genus Zalophus; species Zalophus californianus. The sequence continues at coordinate 132,412,537 of NC_045598.1, forward strand.
AAACAGGAAAAAAAAGTACATACAGATTCTAGATGGGAAAAGAGAAGCAATACCAAATAAAAAAGCCAAGTCCATAAAGGAACACCTTTGTAGAGAAGACATGAAAAAATTATCGAACCTGGCAATTTCGTAAGAATACACATGCAAACCTCATTTTGGAAAGTTTCTCTCTCTCTTTCTCTCTTTTGTTAAGAAACACAGAGAGAGAACTAAGGTCAAAAGAAAGGGGAAAATCATGCACAAATGAGCCCTTTCTTTCTCCTGTAATGTATGAGAAAGTAATTTTATGAAATTTATTAAACAACTGTTATTTCTGTTCATTCCCAAAGTATTTTATGTGATTATATATCTATATAAATTCACCAAACTGTATTCAGCTAACTGGCAACTTCATTCTACCTGAAATGCAGAAGAAACTTAAAATGTATGAAGGGAAAAATAAATTCTGAAGTCAAAAAAATCCAGGAACCAAATAAAGCTCCTGTACTTCACTCTTACAGGCTCACCTTAGAGCCTAATTAGAAGCCTTGTTCCACTTTGCTCCCAATGCTAACTGCCATTATCAGTTTACAAGACAACAGCAGTTTAAGCACAATAAAGTGGTGGAGGGCAAGCACTGCTACACAAAAGTACACTGACATGCAACAGAAAATAAGATGACAATCCGACTGCCAAGGATGATTTAGAAAGTAACAAAAGCAGACTTGGGTACTCAAGACACTGATGTCTAGGAGTATCTGACATAAGAACCAACCATGTATTTATCTTGAGAGACTTATGTTTGTCATTTACAAGGCTGACACTGAGTCAACACGAGTCTTTATATTCATAATTGTGGCATTTTTAATGAGAACATACCATAACTTTTAGAAAAATTTCAATCCACAATTACTGAAGAAAAGTTTTAATTTCCAAAAACGGGCAAATCCCCAGCAATTTGGAAATTTTAGCTGTCTAGAACAACTGATTCCCTGAGGACTGTGGTTAACTATAATTTTTACCTTCTAGTTTAACTCTTTCAAAAGTTCCATGACTACTTAAACCAGCATATCATAAAATAATCATTGATGTTAACAGAGGATAATGTGTGTTTGGGTTGCTATTCCAAAGGCTGGGCATTAGAATTACCTGGGGAATTTTTAAAACACTGGTGTTCAAATTCCCCAACCAGAAATTCTGATTTAATTAGTCTAGATTAGAGTCTGACATCAGACTTCTTAAACCTTTTCAGGAGAGCCTGATGCTCAGCCAGGGTTGGGAACCACCAAGATCCATAGTTTTCTGCATGACATCTCTATGAATCTTTAAGGATAATCTTTAAGAGGCATAAAGTATACAGCATTACCCAAATTTGTCTTCACATACCTTTTTCATGGAGCATCTTATAATACTGACTTAGGTAATTCTTCAGACGAAAATCAAGGTAAATATTAAGTTTTAGAATGAGAGATTTTAGTTCTAACTAAAAATCTTCATAGTTTATTTAAAAGATTCTTACGTTAATCATGTGACTCAAAAGCATTCATATTTTGTGAAAGTTAATTCCAAAGATATATTCATGCTGCCCTCTAATGGTTCAAGATAAGAATTTTTACCTGTACTATACCAGAAATACTGACGAAGAATACAATTTTATTATTTATAAACAAGAGAATTATATTAAATACCATAGATGGAAAGTAAGATTTCATTTTTGGACTGTGATGGAGTTCGAAAGATTAACTATGACCGCTATATTTGTGTTCACGAGTTTTTAAATTATCAAGCCATTTTCATCATACTACATTTGCCAATCCATGTGAAAATCAAGATAAAAATATACACTCCTCAGTGCATTCCACAATAGCCATGTCTAATTCAGCTTCTCTTCAAGTAAGGCAATAGCAATGGTCTTCAAACTCAGTGCTCATACCCCCTAAAGGAATTCTGAAAACTACATATATTCTTGCACATTCTTATTACTCTAAAATTTCATTAACACCTAAAATCTTTCATTAGCTTAAAAATTTACAAAGAATATAGTTTCTGGTTTACTATAAATATTGGCAATTTAAAATAAAAGTGTTATATCACTCCTTTAAGTGTACCCAAAGGAATCTATATATCCTAGCAAGTTGATATCTATCCTCAAAAACACAAAAGTTCCCTTCAGTGTATAAAGAATTTTATACCATTTTTTTTTCTTCTTGAACTTGCATCTTATTCCACTTTCTCCATGGAATTTTATACTGCTGACTTTTATACCTGGAAGTCTTTTATTGCTCTTTCTATCATAATCCTATGCATCAAAAATATAGATATTAATTAAAATTTTTAGATGTATTTCCTGTCACCATAAGCACATACAAGTCTTTTAGAAATCTGGAATGAGTCATTATTGCAATTGTTATTACTAGATAATAAATGGAACAACATAAATATTATACACTTCAATGAATAATTTCTTAAACAAAAAGTAAACTCTTAGTGGGTATGCTTCTCAGTGAGATGGACAGGAAAGAATACTTCCCACTACTAAAATCAGACAGGTTCTCAATTTTATTCTGATTTCACAGTTTCCTAGGTACAATCACTGAGAAACATTATTCACATGAAGAGGTAAATCACCCCTGACTTTTGTTACAGCAAAAAATATTTTGTCACAACTTATATTGTGATCTACCATCAGAAATTGCTTTTAAAGGGACACCTGGGTGGCTCAGTCAGTTAAGTGTCTGCCTTCGGCTCAGGTCATGATCCCAGGGTCCTGGGATCGAGTCCCACATCGGGCTCCCTGCTCAGCAGGGAGCCTGCTTCTCCCTCTGTCTGCTGCCCCTAATTGTGCTCTCTCTCTCTCTCCCTCTCTCGCGGACAAGTAAAATCTTTAAAAAAAAAAAAAAGTAAGAAAATGTTAAAAAAAAGAAAGGTTGGCAACTGATAACTTGACTAAAATCCTCTTGCAATTTGTTGAAAGCAAAAAAAGTAGAAACTACTGATTCACAATAGGATGTGTTACATGTTTATTACAAGTACTCAGCTTCTCAATTTCAAGGAAGTCCAAGAAGGCATTCCTAAAACATTATCAAATGACTATTAATTATATCAATTATTCTTTCACCTAGCAGCCCCTTCTTTAATTTGATATACTCAGGAAGGATAAAAAAAATTAAAATACTGTTAATTTCAATACCTTTCTGCTGATACAGTATTTGTTTTATAAAATACTTTTATCTTATCATGCACTTCATATATATTTTCACCAAAATTTGGGATAGCAGACTTGGCTCATTTAATTTATGGTAAACACCCAAGAATACATACTATCAACCAATCCCAAATTAGACTGCCCCCCCCCCAAAAAAAGTCTGACTTTGTTTCTCAAGTCAAATATGTGTTGGGCTTAAGAGAATAAGATTTTTAATTAGTCTCACTAAGCACGATCCAAGTATATGCTATATGCAATAGCACACCAAAAACAGAGAAAGACTAAAAATAAAAGGATGGATAAAGGTATATTAGGCTAATGGAAATTAAAAAAACATAGAGACTATCATCGTTGTATCAAAGTAGAATTCCATCCAAAATGCATTAATGTGGGGCGCCTGGGTGGCTCAGTCAGTTCAGTGCCTGCCTTCAGCTCAGATTCTGATCCGAACAGGAAGTCTGCTTCTCCCTCTCCCTCTGCTCCTCCCCACTGCTCATGCTCTCTCTCTCTCTCTCTCAAACAAATAAAATATTTAAAATAAATAAAATGCATTACTGTAAAGGACATTTTCTAATGCTAGAATCTGCAATCTCCAATAATATATAGCTATGTGCCAAAAAACACAGCAACTACATTTATAAAGCAAAAACTACAGGAGATGCAAGGAGATACAGGTAGAAGCACACAGATACTAAGATATTTTAATATACCACTCTTGGTACAAGACAGATGAAGTAGGCAAAAAAAAGTAAAGATATAGAAGACCTAAACAACGAAAATCTTATGGAAAACCATATATACATCAAACTTCATATCCTTTATACTTCTTCTCAAGTGTATATGCAATACTCTCATTGATCCCACACTGTCTCAAAGGAAGCATAAGTGCCACCAAGTAGAAATACTACAAAAAAACAAAAATCAGAAAAAAAACCCATAAAAAAACAGTCTTGGATCACAAAGTGATAAACCAGAAATTAATAACAAAATTGTAAAATGAAAAAAAAAAAACCCTTCTAACTGAAAATGAAACCATTAATGAACTACTACAGTAACAGGAAAATACAAACTGAAATTACAGAATTAACAACAAAAATGATACTGAAAATACTATATAACTGGATCTACAGGACACATGTAAAACAATGATCAGAGGAAATTTCACAGCCTTTAATAATTATATCAATAAAAATGAAAGCATTAGAATCAGTGAATTAAATTCAACTCACGCTGTTTTTCTCAAAGTTATTATTACTAACTTGGCATTAGAGTCTATTTGCTCATACTTCATTTTTCTTACATTATTTATACTTGGTATTAGATTTCAATTTCCTTTTCTGTACTGTCTTTACTAGATTTAGGTAACAATGTTATACTTGTTTTGTAAAGAGAATTTAGAAGTTCCCCTTCTTTTTTTTTTTTCACTTGACTCCTTTGCTTTAAATTTATATAGGGACACTAATATTTGGAAATTCCCCTCTGTCTCTATCTCTGTCTGGTCTACTCTCTGTAACAGTAAGACTACCTGGTCTTGATAATTTGGTAGATAGACTACTTCTGTGAAACTACATGGGCCTGGTCCTTTTGTGTGGGTTTATTAACCTTCTCCATTTTTTTCAATGAATATTGATGCATTTAAGCTTTCTATTCCTAAGGGGCCAATTTTAGTAAACAGTATTTCTCTAGGACATTATCTGTATCATCTAGGCTTTCAAATCTATTTGTACAAAGGTCTGTAGTTTCTTGTAATTTGTTAAAATTTTTCTGTTCTAATTTCCTTTGTCATTTCTATTTTAATCCTCATTATTTCTTTCTCTGTACTTTCATTTACTTTATTTTTTGAACTAGCTTTTATGATGTTGAGCTAACCTACACAAGAGCAATGTCTTTTCATTTGCTGAAGTTACGTTTTTGTCTTTCAAGAGTACTCCAAAATTTTCCTCAAGTATTTCTGCACATATCCTCGCAAGTTCATCCCTTAGTATTTTGTCCTCTTCATTGTTAATACAAATTGAGTTTTCTCTACCATTATATACTCTACCTAATAATTCTTTGTATATTTGAAAGCTATTGACTCTAGATGTAAATTTTACGTTATGCTACCTTACTGAATTATTTTACTGGTTCAAATATTTTCTAAACTTACACCTCTAACTTATTATTTTTTCTCTAACTGATTAGCTCATCTGTCTAGGACAATGCTCAACAGTTTTGGAGATCGTATGCCTCATTACTGATCTTGGTGTTAAAGAAGTTAAATAATCTTCTAATGTACTTTTTAAAAAATATTTTATTTATTTGACAGAGAGAGAAACAGCGAGAGAGGGAACACAAGCAGGGAGAGTGGGAGAGGGAGAAGCAGGCTTCCTGCCGATCAGGGAGCCCGATGCGGGGCTTGATCCCAGGACCCTGGGATCATGACCTGAGCTGAAGGCAGACGCTTAACTGACTGAGCCACTCAAGCATCCCAATAACCTTCTAATGTACTTTTGAGGTGTCTGCTGTAATCGCCATTATGGCATTTATCATTCTGTTATAATCATCTATCCTCCCCTACTAGGCTGTGAGCTCAAGAGTAAGGGCAGTGTCCCACTTATCTTCATATTCACCAGCATCTCATTTCTCAAGAACTACTGATTGGCACCAACATACTGAATGAATCAACCTATGAATAAATATATTCCTAGTGTCAGTGAATAAGAGAAAAAAAATGTCCCCAGACAAGAATCTGGACCTGAGATGCTGTTAAAATTGGCGGGACCAGGGCACATGGGTGGCTCAGTTGGTTGGGCGACTGCCTTCAGCTCAGGTCATGATCCTGGAGTCCCGGGACTGAATCCCGCATCTGGCTCCCTGCTCAGTGGGAAGTCTGCTTCTCCCTCTGACCCTCCCCCCCTCATGCTTTCTCTCTCATTCTCTCTCAAATAAATAAAATCTTTAAAAAAATTGGCTGGACCACTTCACATGCATTAGGATGGCCACTGTCAAAAAATCAGAAAACAGTAAGTTTGGCAACCATGTGGAGAAATAAGAACCCTAGTACAAAAGCAAATTTGGACAATGTGGATTTTATTTTTAAACGAGAAATTTCCCTACAAAATACAGGATTTTTTTGTTCTAGCATGCCATCTCCACCCTTACCAACTTCAGATTACACTAAACGTTAGATTCAATACCACCACTATAAATAAGGCATATCTTACCCATTATGCCCTAGGCTAGCTAAGTCAGTGCCTCTGTCACTTTTTCCATCTTCAGCTGCCCATCAGATGCTTCTGCATCTCATTTTACCTAGTCCTGTCTTTAAGCCTTCTTCTACAGCATGCCTAGCACTTAAGGCACTGGCCCTTCCTCGGACTGACTAAACTTGCTTCTATTAATAAACAATTTGAAAATAAAGTTGAGGAGGGGGAAAGTGTCTCCATCATCTCTGATATATCTGAAACCTTCATTTCTTTTCTACTCTGGCTGTTGTTAGAGTTGCAAGAGGCTCAATGTTACTGATCAGATGGCATTTCGGGGAAAATGTTCCTTGGAAACCAAATTTAGAACTATTTACAAGGTACACTATTTAATATAATTAAAAAGAGCTTTTATGGACTATCTTGGGAAGTCTGCCACCATTTACCACAATCTTTCTATGAGAAATACATTCTAAGTTTCCAGTAACCAACATAAAAACAAACTTTGGAACATGGCCTATTTTGATGCTCACCCAAAATCTTGCCCAGAATTCATGAGACACAATATTCCATTTCCAAGAAATCCTATTATTGCAGAAACTTCTATAAACATGTAACATAAACTCTCATTATTAACAGTCACAGCACTTGCATTAAAAACCATACTTAAATTTCTTTCTAAATCCAGCTAACATTAAAAACTTCACAAACCTTTTGCTAAAAATCAACAGTTGAAAACAACATACAAAAAGTGACTGAATATTAAGAAAAGACACCTAGTAGATAATGTTTTCCAATTCATAAAGGAACTCTCTCTCCAAGATAAAGAGGAAAAGAAAGAATTTTTCAAATTTCTCAGAGCTGAGACTAGTAACCTGTTTAAATTCTCTTTGCACAATTCTGAAAACAGAAAGCCCACTCATCTATGGTACTGGCACAAAAACAGACTACTGATCAATGGAACAGAATAGAAAACCCAGAAACGGACTCTCAACTCTATGGTCAACTAATCTTCAACAAAGAAGGAAAGAATATCCAATGGAAAAAAGACAATCTCTTCAACAAATGGTGTTGGGAAAATTGGACAGCCACATGCAGAAGAATGAAACTAGACCATTTCCCTACACCATACACTAAAATAGACTCAAAATGGATGAAAGACCTAAATGTGACACAGGAATCCATCGAAATCCTTGAGGAAAACACAGGCAGCAACTTCTTCAACCTCAGCCCAACTTCTTCCTAGACATACCGCCAAAGGCAAGGGGAGCAAGGGCAAAAATGAACTATTGGGACTTCATCAAGATAAAAAGCTTTTGCACAGCAAAGGAAACAGTCAACAAAACTAAAAGACAACCAACAGAATGGGAGAAGATATTTGCAAATGATATATCAGATAAAGGGCTAGTACCCAAAATCTATAAAGAACTTATCAAACTCAACACCCAGAGAACAAATAATCTAATCAAGAAATGGGCAGAAGACATGAACAGACATTTTTCCAAAGAAGACATCCAAATGGCCAACAGACACATGAAAAAGTGCTCAACATCACTCGGCATCAGGGAAATCCAAATCAAAACCTCAATGAGATACCACCTCACACCAGTCAGAATGGCTAAAATTAACAAGTCAGGAAACGACAGATGTTGGCGGGGATGTGGAGAAAGGGGAACCCTCCTACACTGTTGGTGGGAATGCAAGCTGGTGCAGCCACTCTGGAAAACAGTACGGAGATGCCTCAAAAAGTTGAAAATAGAGCTACCATACGATCCAGCAATTGCACTCCTAGGTATTTACCCCAAAGATACAAATGTAGTGATCCAAAGGGGCACGTGCATCCCAATGTTTATAGCAGCAATGTCCACAATAGCCAAACTGTGCAAAGAGCCCAGATGTCCACTGACAGATGAATGGATAAAGAAGATGTGGTATATATATACAATGGAATATTACTCAGCCATCAAAAAATGAAATCTTACCATTTGCAATGACGTGGATGGAACTAGAGGGTATTACGCTAAGCAAAATAAGTCAGTCAGAGAAAGACAAGTATCATATGATCTCACTGATATGTGGAATTTAAGAAACAAGGCAGAGGATCATAGGGGAAGAGAGGAAAAAATGAAGCAAGATGAAACCAGAGAGGGAGACAAACCGTAAGAGACTCTTAATCTCAGGAAACAAACTGAGGGTTGCTTGAGTGGAGCGGGTTGGGAGGGATGGGGTGGCTGGGTGATGGACACTGGGGAGGGTATGTGCTGTGGTGAGCATCGTGTATTGTATAAGACTGATGAATCACAGACCTGTACCCCTGAAACAAATAATACATTATATGTTAATAATAATTAAAAAAATGAAAGCCTACTCATCGATATGTCATATGCCCCATTAACAAGGTCTTCACAAGTTGAACTGTCATTTTGTCCAGATATTTTTTAAACACAAGTAAATAAGCATTGCTAAAGGAAGATTTGTTGAACTACACAAAAGAAACATCTGTTATATAGCACTGCTTCAAACACAAAGGGAACTAAATATTGTACTTGGTTTTCAGAGGATGAACAACAGATTAATAAAATTAGTCTCAAATAATAGAATAGAGGATCCTGCTTCCCATAACCTATGACAAAAATTGCTGGAATTTTAAAAATAAGTATGTGGCTAGAAAGATCACTTCTTGCAAAAAATTATGAATATAGCATTTATCACATTTAAGTCCTGGGTGCATTTTCCTAAAGAATTATGATAAACTTGCGGGAGAAGAGGACTTACAGTAATAATCCTTTTGGTGCTACTTTCTTTATATCTACCTTTATGGAAAATAATTGTTAAACTTTCAGCATAAAGAACTCAAAAAGGATTCTCAAGAGTATTACAAAAATAAGTGGCCAAATAAAATAAGATGATCAACCCAGAATTATAAAAAGCCATTTTTTAATTTAAGGATTGGCTTTACTTACTTCTGCTTTTGTTTTTGTTTTAGGGGGATATGAAAAATATTAAACTTGTGTGACATGTAAAAAGTGTATTTATTTATTTATTAGACTTACCAGATAATTTAAACAGTCTCTAATACAAAATTAAATGGTGAGCCCTGGGCTTGCCTGACTGCCTGTAAGAACAGAACAAAGGAGTCTGGAGTTCTAAATTTGTATCATGGGAAATTTGTTACAAGTAGCTAGTCCTTGAATACTAACTCAGTGGCAAGAAAACACAGACTAGCCACTCCTTGGGAATGAAAGTGAAAAAGTTGAAAGATCAAAGGCGAAATGGATGGCTATCAAGCTATGACAAGGCAGAAGAGGTATGTGTATAAATGCCACAAATAATTAATTTTTATTAATTAATTTTCTGAGGCTTGTGTTTAAATCTTAAATTAATAACTGCTGATGTGGCACAGTTTTCCAAGGGAGAAATGACTTTCTGGGCTGCAATGGCAGTATCGTTCCAGGATCAACTAAATTTCAACAAAAGGCCAAAAGTACACATATTTGTATTATAGACTCAGTCACTCCTTCTGTAAAGTGAATACTTAGAAAGAGTTACAGATTCATGCCTGATTTTTTTTAATTGGAAAGAAGTGAATTTTTAAAAACATCTCAAAATAACAATGTCCCAGGAGAAATACTCTGATATTTAAATTCTTTTTAAGGAATTACAAACACTATGATAAAGTAAGGTAACAGGCCATGTGTAGTCAGGATTCTCATATTTAATCCTGAAAACAACACTGTGAGGAAACTTAATTTATTCTCCCCAACTTACAGATGAGTGAACTGAGAATTAGAAGGTTGAGTAACCTGCTCAAATCCACACAGCCATCATTTCAACTCTAGAACCTGTACTTGCAACTAGACTATATTACCTACAATATAAGTTCAAGTCCCGAGATCGAGTCCCACATCAGGCTCCCTGCTGGGCGGGGAGTCTGCTTCTCCCTCTCCCTCTGCTGCTCCCCCTGCTTGTGCTCTCTCCCTCTCACTCTCTCTCAGATAAATAAAATCTTAAAACAAAAACAAAACATTTACATGGTGGATATTACTAGTTTAGGACCATTATAAAGAAAGATTCTACAAATATTCATGTACAAGTCTTTGAATGGCCATATTTTTTCATTTCTCTTAAGTAAACACCAGGAGTGGAATTACTGGGTGGTATGGTAAGCATGCATTTAATTTCATTAAAAAGTAACAAACCATGACAAAACGGTCATACAGAAACAACACAATGTGGCTGTCCTGCCACGACACTTGGTATTGCCCATCTTTTTAAATTTTAACTATGGTTTTAAAGTTGCACTTCTCTGATAATTAATCATTTCAAGCATCTTTCAGATGCTTATCAGCCATTCTTACCTCCCCTTTACTGGAGTATCTATTTGGTTACTTTGCTCACTTTTGTTTGTCTTAATTGAACTTAAGTACTCATTTATATATTCTGGATACAAATCCTTTGTCAACATATATATTGCAAATCTTTTCTTCCACTATATGTTCTGCTTTCTCATTTTTTTTTAAAGATTTTTTTTTAATTTATTTATTTGCCAGAGAGAGAGACAGCAAGAGAGGGAACACAAGCAGGGGGAGTGGGAGAGGGAGAAGCAGGCTTCCCGCCGAGCAAGGAGCCTGATGCGGGGCTCGATCCCAGGATTATGACCTGAGCCGAAGGCAGCGCTTTAACGACTGAGCCACCCAGGCACCCCTGCTTTCTCATTTTTTAAACAGTGACTTTCAAGTATCTGAAGTTTTAAATTTTGATAAAGTTTAATTTCTCAATTTTTTCTTTTATGATTTATGCTTTTCATGTTCCCTTGTCTTTAGCTATCTCTAAAGTAGCAAAATATTTTCTTCTGTAAATTATGATTCATGCTTTTTGACTTCTATAAAATCTTTGCCTATCTCCAAAGTAACAATATATCGTCTTCCGAAAAGTTATAGCTTTAACTTTTACATATAGGTCTATGATCCATTTCTAATTATTAAATTTTTTCTATGGTGTGAGGTAAGGATTGAGGATCATTTTTTTCCACCTGGATGGAAAGAGTATCTTTCGCCTATTAGCATCTTTGTTAATTTTGGGAAAAAAAATATTGACTATATATGAGTGGGTCTATTTCCTGACTCTATATTGCAGGGATGAAGCAAACTTTTTCTGTAAAGAACCAGACAGTAAATATTTTGGGTTTTGCAAGCCATACAATCTCTCTGTCATACCTACCCAGCTCTGCTGCTGTAGCATGACAGCAACTCTAGACAATACATAAGCAAATGATCATATCTGTGTTCCAATTAAACTTTATTGACACTAAAATTTCAATTTCATCTAAATTCATGTGCTATGAAATATTTTTAAAATTTGTTTCCTAGCCATATAAAAATGTAAAAACCATTCACAGATTGCAGGCCAATACAAAAATAGGCAGGCCAGACTTAGTCCATGACCCAGTTTGCCAACCTTTGTTCTATTTTGTTCCACTGATCTGTAATATCATTCCCCATGCCAATATTTCACTGCCTTGATTCTGTAGCCTTTATAACAAGTCTTAAAATCGGGTAGTATGAGCTCTCCAAATCTGTCTATCCTTTTCAAAACTCTTTGGCTATTGCAGGTCCTTTGCATCTCCATACAAATGTTAACATTATAAATTTTACACACAAAAAAACACTGCTATGATTTCAATGGGGATTACAATGAAGCTTTAACTTTGAAGTAACTGACATTTTAACTATATCAAGTCTTCTTTATCTGAACAATATTTTTTAGTTGTCAGTATACAGGTTGTGAACATAATGTTAGATTTAATCCTGAGTATGACATGCTTTTATGCTATTTTAATGTTCCAGTTGTTCATTATTATTAAAGAAATACTATTGATTTTTTGTACATTGACCTTGTATCCTGTGACCTTACTCCATTTATTTCAGTACCTTTTCATTTTTTGAGTTCTTAGAATCTTCTAAAAAATCATGGTGTTTGCATACAGTTTTATTTCTTCTTTTCCAATATTTTCCCCATTTATTTCTTATTATTACGCTTGCAAACTCAAACACAATGCTAAAGTGATAAAATGTATATCACTGTCTTGTTCCTCATCTTACAAGTAAAGTATTCAATCTTTTGCCACAAAACATAACATCAGCTAGAGGTTGTTTAGAGAAATCCCTTATCACATTAAGAAAATTACTTTCCATTCCTAGTTTGAGAAGTCTGTATCCTGAATGAATGTTGACTTTTTCTGTGTCCATAAGATGCTCATATTTTTCCTTTATTCTATTAATATGGTTAATGCTTTCCTAAGATAAACTCCATTTAATCATGATATGTTATATTATTAGATTTTGCTGAGCTTAATTTACTAATATTTTGTTACGGATTTTTACATCTGTGATCATGAAGCATACTGATCTCAAGTTTTCTTTTCCTATAAGGTCTTTGTCTAGTTTTGGTATCAGATAATGCTGGCCTCATAAAATTAGTTGGAAAGTGTTCCTTTCTCCTGTTTTCTGAGGCACTGATACTATTTCTTCCTCAAGTATTTGACAGAATTTATCAGCGAAATCATTTGAGATTTGCGTTTTCTCTGTGAAAGAGTTTCTCACACAAATTTAACTTTTTAAGTTATGGGGTTTTTTTGTATTTGTTTTGTTTTTGCTTTTTGTCCTTAAGTCAGTTTTGGTAATTTGTGCTTTCCTCTAAATTTACCCAATTCATCTAAGTCAGGGGTTAGCATATTTTTCCTTCAAGGGTCAGAAAGTAAACATTTTAACCTTGCAGGCCATGTAGTCTGTCACAACTACTCTGCTGTTAAAGTTCAAAAGCAGACGTAGACAATACATAACTAAATGGACATAGCTATATTCCAATAAAACTTTATTTACAAAAGCAGGCAGTGAGCCTGAGGGTTACAGTTTGCCAACCAATGATCTAAGTTATCAAATTTATGAAGTCGTTCATAAAATTCCCATATAGTTCTTTTAATGTTAGTATGAGTCTTTTATTACTGATATTGGTAATATGTATCTTCACCTTCTCTCTTTTGTCAGGCCAGCTATAAACTTATAAATTTTATTAATCCTTTCCCAGAAACAGCTTTTGACTTCACTGATTTCACTGACTCTTTCTATTGTTGGTCCATTTTCAATTTCATTGGTTTCTGCCCCTGTCTTTGTTATTTCCTTTTCTGTATTTCAGATTTAATGCGCTCTTCTTTTTCCAGCTTCTTAAGGGGGAAACCTAAAGCATTAATTTTGGACCTTTTTCTTTTTTCACATAAGCATTTAAAGCTATACATTTCCTTCCAAGCACTGCTTTAGCTGCATCCACATCTCAGTGTTTCATTTTAATCTTCATTTAGTTCAAAATATTTTTCTAATATTCTTTGTGACTTCTCCTTGATCCATGAGTTATTCAGAAATATGATGTTTAATTTCCAAATATTTGTGGAATTGCCAGATATTTTTATCATTCTTATTTCTAACATAATCCCTTTGTGATCAGAGAACATAGTTTGTATTATGTCAATTCTCTTAAATCTATTGAGAATTGTCTTATAGCATAGCCTATCATCCACCTTGGTGAATGTTCTATGTGTGCTTGACAAGAATGCATATTCTGCCGTTATTAGATAGGGAGTTCCACACACTGGTCGACAGTGTTATTGAACTCTACAGCTGTCTCAGCTTGGCCTGCCATAACAAGATACCATGTTTAAGGTGGCTTAAAGAACAGAAATTAATTTTCTCACAGTTCTGGAGGCTGGAAGTCTAAGATCAAGATGCTAACATGGTCCGTTTCTGATGAGAGCTCTCTTCCTGGCTTGTAACCAACCGACTTATGTCCTCACCATGGCTAGGGCAGGGGGTATGCAGAGTAGAGAGCTAGGTATCTGGTGTCTGTTTTTAAAACAGCACTAACCTCATCATGAGGGCTACATCCTTATGACATATCGAAACTTAAATACCTCCCATGGGCTATATATCCAAATACCATCACATTTCAGGTTAGGGCTTCAACATATGAATTTGGGGAGTACACAATTCAGTCCACACTAGTGACTTAGTTTTCTTATTTTTCTGTCTAGTTATTCTAAGACCTGCTAATAGGTGCATGATGATTTTAATTGTTATGTCTTCTTGATGATTTTACCCTCTCATCATTGGTAATTTTATCTTTGATAATACTTCTTGTTCTAAAGTCTACTTTATCTGATATAAATAGAGCCACTCCAGCTTTATTGTGTTTGCATGAAATATCATTTTCCATCCTTTTAACCAATCTGTGTCTTCATATTGAAAGTGAATTTCTTCACATCCCATATGGTTATATTTCCTGCTCTTTTATCAAGTCTGACATTCTTTATCTTTTAACTAAAGCATTTAAACCTTTTACATTTAACATAATTATTGATATGGTTGTGTTGAAAGCTATCATCTTCTTCTTTGTTTTCTATTTATCCCATGTGTTCCTTGCTCCTTTTTTCTCCCTCTTTTCTGCTTTCTTTTAGATCACACTTAATTACATTTTATGGCCACTATGTATTTTTTTTTTTAAGATTTTATTTATTTATTTGAGAGAGATAGGGAAGGAGAGCAGAGCAGGAGGGAGGGGCAGAGAGAGAAGCAGACTCCCCACTGAGCAGGGAGCCCAACATGAGGCTCAATCCCTGGACCCTGGGATTATGACCCCAGCTGAAGGCAGACGCTTCATGACTGAGCCACCCAGGCACCCCGGCCACTATTGTATTCTTAACTATTTTTTTTTGCTTTGCATCAGTATACATCTTCAACTTACCACAACTTCCTTTCACATCATATTAAATCAGTTCATGTATAATGTAAGAACCTTACCTAAGTTTTCTAGGTGTTTATGGTGGGACGGTGAATCTGGTCCCAGTTATAGCCAGAGGCATAAGCCCCCAAAATGTTTTTCATAATTTTATTTTTGTTTAATATTTGGGGAAACATGTTGGGGAGAACCTCTTTATATTTCACTTCAAAGAAAAAAGGTGCGTTTCTATTTCATAAAATGAAGTGTGTCAGTAAAGTTGCAATACTTTTGTTTTCTTTTTTCTTTTAAAGATTTTATTTATTTGACAGAGAGAGAGAGAGAGAGCAGGAACACAAGCAGGGGGAGTGGGAGAGGGAGAAGCAGGCTTCCCGCCGAGCAGGGAGCCCAATGTGGGGCTCGATCCCAGGACCCTGGGATCATGACCTGAGCTGAAGGCAGACGCCCAACTGACTGAGCCACCCAGGCGCCCCACAATAGTTTTGTTTTTATGAGTTACAATGTCCACCAGTTCCTATACTTAATTTTAAATACAGCCTGCCTAAGACAAGCGCTTCTAGACCAGACTAAATCCCTCATTTACCCTGAAATCATTTCCTTTGCTCTCTGATTCCCTGACTTCAGATTCCAGTTCATTCTCCCTCATCTTTGCTTTCTTAACCTGTTCAAATCCTCTTCTCTGGCTCCTTATGAGAGTTTTAAGATACAATGTATTTTTAACATTTCTTTATTATGGGTTTAGATTTTCCCCCGAATAAAAACACGTTTCTAATCTAATTAATGTAACCCTATTAAAAGTAGAGAATATTGAAAATTTTTGTCTTTTAGCCTGTCAGTTCTACATCTACCTATAAAACAGTATCTTCATGAAGAAATATCATTTTTAAAAGAAATGCCATTTGGGCACCTGGGTGGCTCAGTTGGTTAAGCGACTGCCTTCAGCTCGGGTCATGGTCCTGGAGTCCCAGGATCGAGTCCTGCATCGGGCTCCCTGCTCGGCAGGGAGTCTGCTTCTCCCTCTGACCCTCCCCCCTCTCATGCTCTCTCTCTCATTCTCTCTCTCTCAGATAAATAAATAAAATCTTAAAAAAATAAATGTACTTTAAAAGAAATACCGTTTTTGCAAAGTTGTATCATACATTCACATATAAAGCATGTAACGGAGAAAAGAATATATTCTCCAAACCCAGGGATATAATTTACAAAAGGCAAAATTATATACAAAACTACTAGAATGAATTCCTGCTTTTCACCACTTTGCATTTATTTCATTTATCCAAGAGGCTTTAAAGTTGTATACTTGGCTGACCTTTCCTGTTTGGCTGCACCATATGAAACCAACATATTTATAGGACAAAAAAGGTCAAATATTAGTGATTTTATATGGTTTAACCTCTATCAGTTAACCACCCGCTTTGGAATACTAACCAGCATGAACTCACCCAGTCTGTATGTTGTTTTATTAGTATACAAGCACCATCTGGTGGCAGAAAGCAAAATTGTAGGCTTTTCCTGTTTATACCACTATTGTTACAAATACATTGTTTCTCAACTGTTCTATTTTCCAACATGGTTTTTAATAGGGTATTACAAACTAGTGAAGAACACGTAGATTGACAGTTTGAACTGTACACCTAAAACTAATATAATACCATATATTAACTACACTGGGATTAAAATAAAAAACTTAATTAAAAAAAAAAAAGTTTGAACAAGCTCAACATACACAGCATACCAATACAGTAATTAGCAGCTAGTTATCAGCCTATATAACAAACTTTGAAATACAATGAGCTATTTCATAAACTAAAATCTTGATTATTTCTAGTTTTACTGATAACCCACATAATGAAATAAAATCAGTTCAAATACTTCAAAAAATTTGTTTTACCCTATCTAATTTCCACTGGTAGCTACAGCTGTCCAGAAAGTTCTTTCCAAGTCTCACAGATTTACCTCCCAGGGCACAAGAGGGGAGACCATGAAAATTCAAGTAGGTACCTGGCTCTGCCCACTGGAACAAGTAACCTCAGCAAAATAGACCTCTTTCCTTGTTTAACTTACTATGACTCATATCTAACATCTTAAGAGAAAGCAACTTTACTAACCTAGCTACAAGTGACTGGACCAGGAACTGGATACATCAGTAAACAAATACTGTCTTGACACAAAATATACCAACCACACCCGAGGACGGAAGGGCTTGGCAAGGGGGCATGCTACGAAATTTTTCCAAATCAAGTAATGGCAAACCAAAATAACCAAATCCCTTTGGGAAGGAAGTATAAATCCTAAATGAATAAAGAACAGACTGGTCACTCAAACGTAAGTTGTATCCTAAACAGTGTCATTTTCTGCAAGATGCATTCTGATGTGTAAGCTTCAGGAACACTCTAGACCCTAAGTCCCTCTTCCCATGTGTACTTCCAATAAACCTTCAAAGCCAAAGATAATCTTCCCATACCCTCCACTAAGACTTTAAAGAGTAATAAAACAGACCCCTCCTAAATATCTCATAGGAAATTTAAACTCAACATTGTCAAAACAGAATTCCTCGTGTTTCCAAAGACCCACTCCAACTCCTCATTGTGAACATTACTAGTGATCCAGATATATGAAAGTCATCCTGAATCTCCCGACCCCCCACCCCCCCAACCAATCAATCCCCAAGTGCCACCAAGTCCACCTTCTAAATATCTAGACACTGCCCTCCCCTCCATCTTCACAGTTCCAGACTCTCATCACATTAGGTCCAAATTACAACATCCTTGTAATTCATCTTTCTCCCTTGAATTTTAAGACTATCTAAACTATTCCCCACGTACTGCCAAAGCAATATGCCTAAAACAGATACCCAATTATTTTATCCCTCAGCCTAAAATCCTTCAATGGCTCCCAATCACCTTCAGGATAAATCTAAACCTCTTCCCAAGGCCATTTGAGGACATCAAATTAGCACCCTGCCTGAGCTTCAGCTTTTTCATTACAGATGTACCAAATTCCTTGCAAGTCCATGAGTAACTGAACTTCTCAGGATTCCCTGCGGTTGTTCCCAAAAACTAGTTTGCTTTTCCTTACCTTCCACACCTGGCTAAAGTCTTGTTTACCTCAAAGATTCAGCTCAAGTGTCAATGCCTTTTGGGAAGCTTCTCTGAGTCCCCAGTCTGAGGGAGGCACTTGTTCTCAATGTTTCCATAGCACCATATGGTCACATCTATCACTCTGTTACTGTTTCTCTGTACTGTTTTCATCTTCTGATGGACTGAGTCTACCAGACTGGCTTTCATCCAAGTACCTACTCTTAACACAACATGTGGCAAAGAGGAGGCATTCAGTGAATATTTGTTTAATGAGAGACCTCACCAAAGTCCTTTCCTTTGGTCTTATTATCTTTACTTAGCAAACAAGGAAACTAAGGAAGGTCTAGTGCCTTGCCCAAAACCACACAGCTAAAAGCATCAGAATGAGGATTTGAACCAAATGTTCTGACTGTAATGGAAATGATTTTCCTTCAGAATCTTCGCTTTCAGGGAACCATTCATTTAAAAAAAAAAAAATGTACTCTGCAAGCAGCTTGGATGGGATTAATCCCTGTTTCTCCAGGCTGGGCACAAACCCAAGCATGGCCAATTAAAGTATTCCCTCACCCCAAATCCAGTCTGGATGACAAAGGGATGGACAGTCTACTCAAAGTCTTTCTTGGGATTTTCCTAAGAACTATACAAAAACGTGTTCCTTTTCTGGTACTATACGTCTAAGGACTATGTAGCATATGAGGTACAGCAAATGAAAGTGAGCTTCTTTGAAAAAGAAGTCAAGCATATGGTGAGCGCTGTGAATTTGTGTAAGACTGATGAATCACAGACCTGTACCCCTCAAACAAATAATACATTACATGCTAATAAAAATAAAATAACATAACAAAAATAAAGCAGAAATTCAATGGCAAAAAAAAAAAAAGTCAAGCAGAGGAAAAATGAGACGATAGCTAAAAAGAAATGGAAAATGAGGGAAAAGAACACTAAAGCCCTATATTCAACCATGCCTGATGATCTCCCCGAGACCTCTCCCAGTTACATATGGCAAAAATCCCCATTTTCATATCGTCTAGTTTGAGTTGTGGGCCTTTGGCCATCCGCATCAGCAGACTGGGGACTTTCTGGCCACTAGCCAAGCAGTAATCCTTTTTGCATCTTGTACATACACAAAATTGATAAACTGTCTGTAGGGGAACTGATTTCAGCCATTCTGTTCTTGAGATCATGTATATCATTTTTTTATAACAAAGACAGGAGAACAAAAGCATAAAAGGTTCTCCAACCTTTACATCTTACACTTTGCCATATAAATTTTTGTAGCTTTCAACTTTATATCTGTTAGTGAACAGTGCCTCAAATGAGAAAGGAAAAGATGTAACTGGATGTATTCATTTTCAAACATCTTAGGTGTAACAAAGAGAGACAGAGGTACTTCCGAATCCAGGTTGCAACCAGATTCTGTTCATGGATAAATCTCTTTTTTTCCCCAGCCATCATAAACCAGGGCAACGGAGGGATGGTGCTTTCTTTAAGTGCCTCCTTAGCCTTTGAATGAGCTTAAGTCGGGAAATCTCATCAGGAAAGAACAGAATTTAGGGGCATCTGGGTGGCTTAGTTGATTAAACATCTGACTCCTGGTTTCATTCAGGTCATGATCTCGCGTCCCTGTGTCGGGCTCCGCACTCAGCACAGAGTCTGCTTCAGATTCTTTCTCCCTCTCCCTCTGCTTCTCCCCCTGCTCATGCTCTCTCTCCCTCTAAATAAAGAACCTTAAAAAAACAGAATTTAATAAAAAGTATTTTTTTAAAAACCAAAATGGGTAATGTCTAATTATTACTTAATATTATTTTAAGTAGAAAATGAAAGGATCTTTTTATAAACCCCTCTAAACGATATCTGTTTCTTGGACTTTCTAACCTTTCATTCCCTGCCTTATTAAGAAGCTACTGATTCATTTGGAGTCTGACAAGGAGAAAAGAGTCTCCTCTATCTTTGGCTCCAAATTCCCTGTGACACATTCAGGTGTTGTCATCTGCAGATTAAGGTCATATGTGAAATCCTAATTTTTAAAATATTTTTTAAAGATTTATTTACTTTTATTTTTTTTAAAGATTTTATTTATTTATTTGACAGAGAGAGACACAGCGAGAGAGGGAACACAAGCAGGGGGAGCGGCAGAGGGAGAGGGAGAAGCATGCTCCCCGCGGAGCAGAGAGCCCGATGCAGGGCTCGATCCCAGGACCCTGGGATCATGACCTGAGCCGAAGGCAGACACTTAACCACTAAGCCACCCAGACGCCCCCATTTACTTTTATTTGACACAGAGAGAGACAACACAAGCAGGGAAAGCGGCAAGCAGAGGCAGAGGGAGAGGCAGGTTCCCTGCTGAGCAGGGAGCCCGATGCAGGGCTTGATCCCAGGACCCCGGGATCATGACCCGAGCTGAAGGCAGACACTTAACCAACTGAGCCACCCAGGCACCCCATGTGAAAACCTAATTTTTACAGCCTAATGAGTAATGGTTAGGTTTGCCCTTCTGTGAGCAGAGAGCTTTTCAGTTGAAACATGGCAGCTTACCAGTACTTCTCTATTTTTTTTTTACCTTTTTTGTGATCTGCAGAATATTCTAAAGACTCTCCCAACAATCTGAAAGCAAAGTCCACTTTATCCATTAAGTGGGAATGGCCTAAAGCACAACCCCTTAGAGAAGTCATACATAAATCCTTAGACCCCTCATGACAACTATGGAATCAGATCTTGAAACTAGAAATTGCCAACAAAGGAAAAATGTCAACATTCTTAACAGAAGACCTACAATAGAAAAAAAAAAAAAATCAAACCAAACCATATGACCCTTGTCACATCCTCATATACCAACTACTCTCCTCCTTGGTTCAGTCTTTTCCAGCCCTACTGATCTGCGGGAGAAGACATCAACACGCCTGGTACATTCCTACCTCGGGGGCTTTGCACTTCCTGTTTGTTCTGCTTGGAATGTTCTCTCCTTCTCTTGTGACATACACACTACTTATTCCCTCTCTTCCTTTAGTCTTTATCAAAAGTCACCTTCTCAGTGAGTAACCGACTCTATAACTGCCTCCCTTACTAGAACATGAGCTCCATAATAATAATCCACAGAGATTATTGTCAGATTTTTCATTGCTTTAGCACCAGATTTCTTTCATTTAAAAGTAATAAATCCACTAATCAAAACTCTAGGGGCGCCTGGGTGGCTCAGTCCTTAAGTGTCTGCCTTCAGCTCAGGTCATGATCCCAGGGTCCTCGGATCGAGCCCCGCATCAGGCTCCCCACTCCACGGGAGGCCTGCTTCTCCCTCTCCCACTCCCCCTGCTTGTGTTCCCTCTCTCACTGTGTCTCTCTTTGTCAAATAAATAAATAAAATCTTTAAAAAAAAAAACTCTAGTAAGATTTCAATAAAGAACTACAGATATCAAAATATAATAAGCATTTAAATATCCTCATGTGTCTATTCACTATAGCACATTGAAAATCTTGATAGGTAAGGTGTTCCTAACTCAGGTGACCAAATTTATCTATTGTGCTTAAGTGGGCAAATAGTTTTATTTATATTAGGTAACCTCAAGCTTACAAGAAAGGCTATAGGCAGGTTATACAGAAAAAGGGAAAGTAAAGCAACTACAAGAGAAATGTTATGTCCTTCTTGCCACCTATGTGGTGTGGACACCAAGTTGAGAGTTGATAAGCCTGCCACTGGATGATCCAGTTTAGGAGACACTACTGAAGAGGATGAGAATGGAAAAACACTCCAGGGAACCAAAGAGAGTTAAGGATTTAGGTCAAGAGAGCAAGGGAGAGATGGTAAATACTCTGTGGAAGCATTACCTGACAGGAAAAAATGGACTACACATCACCAACTGCAGGTTTCGGCAAGGCAGGAGAGAAAGGTGTCAACTATCTGGTGGACAAGGGACATCATCACAAAGACCAGAGGAGCTCAGAGGACAATATAGGACACCCACACAAAGGTGAGGGTCCCTCCTTTCCTACCAAGACAACACAGTAAATTCCCCCAGACACACCTAGGAAAAAAGAGGGGAAGAGCAGAAGTCTAAGAAAATTGTACTCATTTTTCTTGTAGAACATAAGCAATAATATTTAAAAGAACCATTTACAATCTGAATAGGACTAAGTTTTAAGTGGTAAATACGCCACTGCCAAACAAGACACCAAAAGGTATCATTACGTATAGACCACACATCTCACATCTGAACTGTAATGGTAGTAAATACAAAAAATTATTTAAAAAGTATCAGCGTCTCAGGGACGCCTGGGTGGCTCAGTCATTAAGCATCTGCCGTCGGCTCAGGTCATGATCCCAGGGTCTTGGGATCGAGCCCCACATCAGGCTCCCTGCTCCGGGGGAGGCCTGCTTCTCCCTCTGCCACTCCCCCTGCTTGTGTTCCCTCTCTCGCTGTCCCTCTCTCTGTGTCAAATAAGTAAAATCTTTAAATAAATAAATAAAAATAAAAAGTATCAGCATCCCAACACTAGAAGAAATGGTAATTATGCGACATGATCAACGTGTTAGTTAACACTACAATAGCAATCATAATGCAACATAGAGTAGGCTGTATACCTTAAACTTGCACAATGTTGTATGTCAATTATAAAAATATTCTTTTTAAGCATTAGCAAATATCTAATCACAAGAATTTCTTAGGCATAAAAGCAGCTGGAGAAATCACACACACACACACAAAAATACTAGGCCATATAACATCTAAAACTGTTGCACATCAAAACAAACACAAAACTAAAAGCCAGTTTTTTCAAAGCACGAAAATTAAACAAAACAGACATAATGCTAATATCCCCAACACATAAACATTTGAAGATCTGCCAAGCAATGCAACAGAAATTAGCAAATCAAACAAATCAAAAAGGTCAAAAATATTTGAAAATTGTTCAGCCTCACAAGTAATCAATAAAACCAAAATTTAAAAACATACCACTTTTTATCTATCAAACAAGACGACGTGTTTTTTTTTTAAACTGTGTTGTCAGAATGGAACAGAATATACTCTGAGTAATATAAATTCTAATGTAATTGTGCAACATATTATTCTTTCTAACCCAATATTCCCCTTATAAGGTAATCTATTTTAAGGAAATAATCAGTGATGTAAACAAAAATTTATATGTAAAGATGGTTGCACATTATAATTGTCAAAAAAAACTTAGATGATCAAAACAAGTACATTTTGTTTATATAATTATCAAGTATTCTTTGTTTATACCTGTTTATATCCTTGTAAAATATACCCTGGCCAAATGAAGCATTACATAGCCATCGAATATGTTTTCAAAGATCACTTAAAAATATGAAAAATGGGGACACTTGGTTGGCTCAGTCGGCAGAGCATGAGACTCTTGATTTCGGGGTCGTAAGTTTGAGCCCCACATTGGGTGTAGAGATTACTAAAAAAATAAACTTTTAAAAAATGTGAAAAATGATCACTATATCAAATTAAAAGAGGGCATAATATTGTATATATGAGATGAACAAACTATGATACATCATACAAAGGAACACTATTTAACAACAGAAAAGGGCAAAATCCAGATACAAGCAACAAGGATGAATCTCAAAAAACAAAAAACAAAAACAAATAAGAAAACCATTATATGAAGTGAAAAAAGCCAGACACAGAAGAGTACATATTGTATGAATCTATTTATATGAAGTTCAACGACAGGCAAAACTAATGTACAGTGACAGAACCATGGCTCCTCCTGGGGGGAGGTATAACAACTGCAAATAGGGGTGAGGAAATTCCCAGGGTGACAGAACATGCTGACCCTTCATCGGACTGGTCATCACGTGAGGGTATACACATACAAAAAGTGATCAAGTATAAATATGTATATATACATAAATAATAGCCATCACAATGTACATTGAAGATCTGTGCATTTTGCCATTCACATAAATATACCTCCATAAAGTACTGTAGAAACTGAATATAAAGGATAACTTCACTGTGGTCAAATATATGTGCAAAGAATTTTAAAAAGTGTAAAATACATCAAAATATTAAAGGTATTTAATTCTGGGTTTACATGTTATTTATATTTTCTTTTTAACTTTTTGCATTTTCTACACTGTCTATAATGAGTTATATGACTTCTATAAATGATCAGAAAAAACACTTAACTTTTTTAAAAAAAATTCTGCCTTGCCCATAAAAGAAAATTCTGTTACACTTGTAACTATCACAAAATTATGCAATGTGTAGACAGACTTAGTAAATCCTTCCAACAAATTTCCTATAAATTAAAAACATTCGTGTTTGCAATGTAGTTGGACAAATTAAGAAAACCACTAATTAAGCTAAGTAAGTATCTGCTTGGTAAATAAATGAACAAGTCAAAGGAAAAGTCAGCACTATATTGTGGCATGATTTTAAAACATGGTCCTGCCTGTAACAAATACAGGGTTCTCATGACTCAATAAAAACTAGTTCCTGAAAACCAGTTATTTTTAAATGTATTACTTTAAATAATCTTTTGAGCCTGATTTATCTAAATTCCATGCAAAATGCCCAAAGTAAATGTCTTACAATGAAAATACTCTTTGAGTTTCAGAACTGTTACAATATGCGTAAAATAATAAATAAGAACAAAACCAAAGAAGACATACAAACCTCTGATTGTACATGCCCCGAAAGTTGTAATTAGCTCTATAATTTGGGAAAGGCTTTGGATCTAATGGCCTGTAGATGGCAGGCTCTCCCCTTTTCATAGCAAGCCCATTCAGTTCCACAGTTGGAGTTATACTACCTGTTTAAAAAAAATATTAAAAGCACACAAGTGAAATATTTCCATAATAAATCACGCAAGCCATACTTACATTACATGTAATTACCATGAAGGAAGGTGGGAGTTGATGGCCTGTCTGTATGATTTTCTCAGGGGTGTATAAACAAACTACATAAACAGGAAAATTGTTTCTAATGAAATCTCTTTGGGTTTGCAAGCTTTTTTGTATATTCATGACCAAAAATTCAACTTGAAAGACTGTTTCAAAACAAGGGAAACACAAGATTAACAGACTGCTTAATTTGGATACTATAAAGAAAGTATTAAACCCCAGCATTACTCACCCCAGGAAGCTTTCAATTATTTAATCATTAAAAACATTATCATCTGTGAATATTTTTATATTTTGCTAATCAAGTATCTGAAGTTAGCAATGAATACAGGGTCATCAGTAATTCTTAGACTTATCTCATGAAAATACATTTTGAGTTTTTTCTATAACCAACAACAGGACAAAGTAAATCTATTAATGCTTTCTGTAAATCTTTAAAGATATATACTAAAGCATTTATGGATAAAGTGATATACCTGAGCTTTCTTTCAAAATAATTCAGAGGAGAGACAGATGAGAAACAAGACTGACCACTATGTGTAGATGACTGTTGAAGGTGGTGATGGGTATGGGGCTGTTCACTATCTTATCAGCTCTACTTTTGTAAAAGTTTGAAAAATTCCATAATAAATAACACACACTAAATTATTACATTATTTTGAGTACAAAAGAGGTTACTTAGTAAAACATTATATACACATTATATATAACAAATCACAAATATGAATCTAAAGTTTTTATAGAAAGTAAAATTTATTTTTTCAGTGTAAATCCTGTACTATTTTGTTGGAATTATGCCTTTTGCAACATACATTTAAGACTCCATTCGTCACATACAAAAATGGATCCACTTATTGCAGCAGAGAAAATGGGGCTGGCATAAAGCACCCATCGAGGGTGCCGGAGCCTGACGCAAACGCAGAACCGGCAGCCGCGTCATCAGCTATCCAGCAACAGTCAATAACTGCTCACTTTGTGTCCCAGTTCTAAAGAATTTATGCGAAACCACTGAAGAGTATAGTTAGAACAGGAACTAAACCAAGGTTAAGGGGAAAAACAAAGAGGGTGGTAGGACAAAGGAGGTGGAAAAGAAAAAAGATAAGCATAAGAAAAACAGCAAAGAACGTTAAAATACTGAACAGTAAGTCCAATTAGTCCAAACCCCTAATTTAATACCAACACTCAGGGCAGAGGAAGAGAAAGTCAAAAATAAAGGATTCTCTTTTCTTTCTTTCCTACAGTATTTTACTGAGGGGTAAGTAAAATGCACAAACCTTAAGCATACAAATCTACAAATTATTACACATTATAAACATTCAGTGACCACCATTCAGATCAAGATATGAACACTTTCATCACCCAGAGAGTTCCATCACAGCTATTTCCAGTCAATACTCACCTCCCCAAGTTACCTATTCTGACTTCTGTCATCAGAGTTTTGCCTGTTCTTCAAACCTGAATATGTATTATTCTATCGTGCTTCCTTCACTCAATGTATTAATTTTGTCAAATATTTCAGTATTGCAAACATTTTTTTTAAATCACTAAATAGTATTCTACTGAATGGATACATCAGTTTATCTACTCTGCTGCTGATGGGACATCTGAGTTGTGTCCAGTTGGGAGCAATTATATAAAGCCACAGTGTTTTAGCAGACATATACACTCAGTTCTCTTAGGTATATCCCTTGCAGTGGAATTGCTACTAGATCACAGAGTAGGTTTATGGTTAACTTTATTAGAAATTGTCTAACAGTCTTCTACAAATTTAACACCAAAGAGTAGTCTATATCTTTTTAAAAGTTTTTTTTATTTCATATATATTGCAGTTTAATGATTAACATGTCAATCGGTTGTAAGATTTAAGTCTTTCTGAATTCTACTTTGCAACAATCATACAGACACAAATAGCATAAAGTTCAAATGGAGAAAAAAAGAAAAAAAAGTTTGAAAGGCCTCATCTTTTAGTTAGGACAATAAACAGAAACTAATGTATCTAACAATCATCAGTGAGGTGATTTTAATGCACTGGCAGGATATACTATGTCCTGCCACCCATACCAAAATTGGGTTTTAAGCTAGGTAGAAGTATTATATTCATACCACTTAAATAAATCAAAGATTTCATATGAATCCTCATTTGAAAATAAGGCTGCAGTCTATTTTCTTCACAGAAATGCTAGACACTGGTCTTCGTGAAGGAGAGTGGAGAAAAGCACCAGACAAGTGCAAACTGTGCTGACGAGGTTTTGACTCCTGAAGCCAAGTATCTCCATCTGTTTCATAAAGACCTAGACTGCCGCCACTGCGTGTGCACAGCCTCTTTACTTACACAATAATGCTCCCACAGCAAACACGTACAGAGTCACTTCAAACTGTGAGAACCTGCAGGTAATGCTAAGTACCACTCCAGCAGGTGCGAGCTGGACCCAGGCTGCATAAAGACGATCATGACAGAGCACTCCTCGTGCGTCACATGGCTGCAAAGCGGACACTGTCAACGCAGAATCCGTTTCTAGTGGTCTTTCGGTACATTAAAGGAAATTTCTGTATTTATCAGTGATAAATATAACAAGGCTAATTGGTTACATATACAAACATACATAACAACTACTGTGGATTCCCATTCTGTGGAAAGTGAAAGAAAAATGCCACAACTAGTTTCAAGGAGCTATACATTGCTAACACTCAAGGAAAAGCTCTGTAGGCAGAATAGTCCCTGGAACATAGCAGTCACTCAATAAATATTTGTTCAAACAATGAACTGATTAATTAATCAACCAAGGCTCCTTGAAGAAATGGCTGGTGCCAGGGCCAGGACAAGGAAAATACGAGATGACCTTGGAACATCTTACTGAGCCAGAAAGTAAGAAGTGCTCAAGAAGGATGAAAACAGTAGAAGGACTCTGGAGTCAACTGGAAAGGTTCATACCCCTGGTCAAGTCTGTGACAAATTGCAAATCGAAATAAATAATGATAGATTATAATCCTGTAAGTAAAATAGGAACCCAAGAGTCTATAGTGATAGAAATAAATGAACAAAAAAATGAGGGGAAAAAGAAAATTCTAGGGTAGAATGCCAACTAATAAATATTAAAAACAAAACAACTGGAATCAAAACATCACCCTTTAAGAGAAAATAAGTTTCTGTTGTTTTAAGCCATATTAACTAATTAATTAATTAAATCACCCTGTGGCATTACAGAGTATTAACTGATTCAGAAAAGAATCATTAATAGATGCCAAATCTGGTAAGTGAAAGCAAGTTTGATGAGGAACAGAATGTTTATATAGTCTCCAAGTTTCTCCTCAGAAAATAATTAGTTCCTTATTATTTAATAAGAAAACATTTATTAATTAACATTACAGTAGAGAAGCCTGGCAAACATAGTCTTCACCAAGTGACAAAAGTCATCACTAATGGGACAAATCAGTATCGGGTTTATCCTTGTAACACTGAGCTAAGCCAATGCCACTGGGACATTCATGCTAAAAATTCAAAATCACGAGGAAACTCCAGATAAACTCAATTGAGGGGCATTCTACAAATGATGTGGCCTGTACTATTCAAAAATGTCATGGTCATAAAGGACAAGAACTCTGAGGAACTATTCCAGATTGAAGTAGAATGAAAAGAAATGATAAATACATGATCCCGATTAGATCCTAGACATACAAAGGAATATTACTGGGACAATCAATGAAGGAAAAATGGGAGTGTTTGCATTACATGATAATACCAGATCAATGTTAACTTCCTGACAGGAGAATGGCCATGTACTTGGGAACAACACACTGAAGTACTAAGGGGAATGGGACCACATGCCCACAACTTACCCTCCACTGGTTCAGAAACACTAACAGTTGGGGGATCTGGGTGAAGGGTACATAATAGATGCACTATGTACTCTTGCTACAAATTTTACATAAATATGAAATTATTTCCAACAAAGTTAAAAAAAATAAAAGGAGGGCGAAAGCAAAACAGTTCTATGATATAGTCTTAAGCCATGCTGTAAATGAATTTAACTCCTCTTTGGGGTGTAAATACTATCTCTACTTGATGTGAAGCCAGGACTGAACTCCCCCCTCCCTGCATTTCTGTCCCCTCCAGACAGAAATGGATTGTCTTTTCAATAAATGGTACTGAGTTAACTGAACATCTATATATTAAAAAGAAGAAAAATCATGAACCCTACCTCACATCATACATAAACCTCAGTTCCTGACAGACTCTAGATCTAAATTTTAAAAATAAAATAAAGCTTCTAAAATTTTATAAGATTATTTTCATAACATTGTGGGAGACAAAGATGTCTTAAATAAGACACTAACCATAGGGAAAAGACTAATAAATTTGACTTAAAGAATTAAAGAATTTCTGTTCATCAAAATATACCATTATAGAAAGATATTTGCAACGCACATATCTAACAAAAGATTTGAATCCAGAATATGTAAGAATCCTAAAGTCAATAAAAAATAGAAAAATGTAGAAAACAGACAATGCAGGTTTTTTTAAATGAGTAAATTATTTCAAGGCACTCTACAACAGAGATCTCAATACCAATAACCATATGGAAAGGTGCTCACCATCATTAGTTATTAAGGAAATGAAAATTAAAACTACACTGAATTACTACCTTACTCCCAGAAGAACAGCTAAAATTTTTAAAGCCTAAGAGACCATACGTTGACAAGGATGTAGAGAGCTCTCATGGGTTGCTAGTAGGAAGGGAAAATTATACTTTGACGTGATGTATTATATATGCATTTATTATGTGTGTTATTTTTTCAAAGGGGCAAACTTTTTTTTTTTTTTTTGAGACAAAGGATTCCCTAAATTGGGGCAGGGCAAAAAGACAGTGGGTTTTGCTATGTTGCCCACGTTGGAGT
This sequence comes from Zalophus californianus, assembly GCF_009762305.2. NCBI lineage: Eukaryota > Metazoa > Chordata > Mammalia > Carnivora > Otariidae > Zalophus > Zalophus californianus. The sequence goes on from NC_045598.1 coordinate 132,442,537, forward strand.
GCAGTGGCTCTTCCCAAGCACAATCCCACCACTCTGATCTGTTCTATTTCCAACCTGGGTTGGTTCACCCCACCTTAGGCAAGCTGGTGGTCCCCCACTCCCAAGGAGGTCGCTTTATCAATGCTGAACTTCATGCAGACACTTGATCAGCACAGCGCACTGCAGCCCAGAACTTCTGGGATCTTCCCGCCTCAGCCTCCCAAGTAGCTGTGACTACATGCCACCTGTATAGCTCATGTATATTTTGGGGTTTTTCTGGTTTTGTTTTGTTTTGGGCTTTCTTTTTTTTCCCGGTCATCCTGACCCTTTTGTTGTTTAAATTTAAAAATTAAAGGATACTTTAACACAATGGTGAACATACAGGGCAAAAGCAAATAATAAAATTTAATGTTGAATTAAGTAGCGAGCTGAATCTTTGTGCCTCCAAACCAGGTAACCCCAAACGACTTAAAAATGGGTATGTTCACAGTTTACAGCAATTGGCTTATAGGTAAGAGAATGGTCAAAGTTTTTCCAGCTGAACTTCCAAGGAAATTCTCTCTTCAAGGACATACTTTAATTGTTGCTCTAATTCACTATTCAATCTGGCCAAAACTATGATCGTTTCCTTACTGTGTCTACCTGATGCCTCAACAGCTTTCTTCTCTTTCCCAATAGGTCTAGGAATAAAAGACTGTGATGTAAGAACAGCAGCTATGATACCTGTCTTTTGGGTATGCTCACTGACTTCCGGTCTTAACTCTTACTCTGATTTGCATGAACACATGCATAACCCATGACCCAACAGTTCCAATACTAGGTATGTCCCCAACAAAAATGTACACATACAAGAATGTTCACAGCAGTTTTACTTCTAAGGGCCTGAAATTGGAAACAATCTAAATGTCCATCAATAGTACAATAAATAAATAAGTTACAGTATATTCATGCAATGGATACTGTACAGCAATGAAATACTATATTGTTAAATACAACATGGATGAATCTCACAGATGTAACACTGAGAAAAACAAGCTATCACAAAAGAGTATAGTGCATGATTCTAACAAGCAGGCACAATGAATTTAAGACAGACAAGCAGAAGAGTGGCTTCCTTTGAAGTTGTTTGACCGCTAGAAGGGGACATGAGGGAGGCTTCTGGAGCACTGGTAAAGCCTGTGGTGCTAGCAAAAAACCATCAAGGCTCTACAATTATAATTTGTGCACTTGCCGGTATGCAATATTATACTCTATTTTAAAACTTTACCTTCCAAAAGCTACTCATTCTCTCAGCTCACTGCAACACTCAACAGCACAAACTCATCACCACTGGCCTTTCAGACTCTCCTGTTTCCTTCCCGACTCCCTTGTTGGTTTACTTCCCATTATAATCCTCTAAAGTGGACCTGCTGCAGAGATGGGCACACACTACTATTGCTTCACACTGTGTGCTCCGAACAGCTTGCTCTCTAACACGGTTTCAACCACTGGATCAGCAACACCGGTCCTTCTGTTCCATTCCCACGGCCATTCCCAATACTATTATAGAGCAGACGACATATAGTACTCGATGCACAGGAGTTTCTTTTCTTCACCCATAAACTATGGCAACAGTTTCCTAACTGATCTTGCTTTTAGTATTTTCCACCTTCAATCCACATATCAAACTGAACTTTCCTAAAATGCTGTTTTAAACACATCATCCACTAGCTTATAAACACTAATTGCCTAAACTACAGGTAAAATCTGATCTCCTAAACCTGGCATTCAAGTCCATCACAATTCACCCCTACTGTATCTCTAATCTTAGCTCTTCCTAGTCACTTACCTGCTCTAATTAAAAACCACTCCCAAAAAAGTTTTCTTACCAAAACTATCATCCACAATCCTATTTCCAATGCCTTTCTTCATTGTACTCCCTCTGCCTAGAATATTCTTTCCTCACCTCTAGACCTGCCTACTCTCCATTCAAGGACCTTTATCTTCCCTCAAATACTCCCATCCATGTTTATCATTACTTATAATACTGACAAGTGTTATTATTCACTTGGTACTTAATCTTTACCTTTAAATTATGTTATTTATGTATACAATTGTAAAGTTTTCACAGAAAAGGACAATGTTTTATATCTCTTAAATATATAAAAGCAAGTGCTTAATACATAGAGGCAGTGGTGTGGTACTAATGATAACCAGTAATCTAAAGAGATTTTTAAAAATTTTAACAGTAGACAGCCTCTTACCAACTTCAAATGACTAGAGTAGGTGTTTTTCTTTACTGTAATAATAATTTGCTTATTTAAGCTTACTTAATAACTACTAGAATCAGTTGAACAGAAGCAAAAGGAGGAGTAATAGGAAATTCATGCAGTTTTAGACAGAGCAGTCCTTGAAAGAATAGACTATGTCTACTTAGCATATGCCACATGAGAAAGAAGCATCAGATGATTATAAGCCTGAGCATGTGGACTCACTCTAATTAAATAGATTACAGTCATTTGTGGCAGGAAAAAGTCTTTTTTCTACTCATCACAAAAATACCTAAAGTAATATTTGTCAGAAGGTAACTTCTTAAATTAATAAATTAATGAGTAAATGGATGTAGGGCTAGTACCAAACTTATGGAACTTTATTAACTTGATGTTATCAATTCATGCATTATGTCCAATACAGGTTTGCCTCTTCCAAATAGATGACTAGATGCACAATGTTGGTATTATATGCAACTGGAACAACTCTTTAAAATTATTCTTAGGAGATAAAAACTGAAAAACTTGTTTACTTAGCATTATATCACACACAGGTTTTTTTGGGATTTCTGGGTTTCTTTATAAACTTCCATAAGTATTCTAAATTTGAACAGTTCTATCAACCATTTCTACACCAACAAGCAAAATAAGATGCTTAGACCTAATTGTGTAATTTTTTATTAAGCTAAAATAAACAATAACTATTTTTAATTATTAAACTGTACTTTTATATATTATATAAAAAAAGAAATTGATCATTTCTATCTTTATAAAAAACTCAGTCATTGCAGCATTATTTACAATAGCCAAATTATGGAAGCAGCCCAAGTGTCCAGCCACAGATGAACAGATAAAGAGGCGGGATATATATATATATATGAATATATATGAATATTACTCAGCCATAAAAAAGAATGGAGCTAGACAGTATTATGCTAAATGAAATAAGTCAGTCAGAGAAAGACAAATACTGTATGATTTCACTCATATGTGGAATATAAGAAACAAAATGAACAAATGGAATAGAAGAGAGAGAGACAAACCAAGAAACAGACTCCTAACTATAGAGAACAAAATGATGGTTACCAGAAGGGAGGTGGGGAGGGGGTTGGAGCACATAGGTGACAGGAATTAAAGAGTACACTTATCAGGATGAGCACCGAGTAATGTGTAGACTTTTTGAGTCACTATATTGTACACCTGAAACTAACATAACACTGTATGTTAACTACACTGAAATTGAAATAAAAAACTTAAAAAAAACACAACTCAGTCATACTTTCTGTTCTTTGTAACCAAATGTATTTTTGTGAACATTTAAAAAGTAAGTAACGCATCTTTAGAGTATCCACAAAGCAAATTTTCAAAATAATTATAATGACCTTCCTCATTCCCTCACCTTCAATTGTTATTCAGTTGTTTTTTGTGCAGGTGCTACTGATACCTGACTACGCAGCTGGCCTGCTACGAAGCAAGTACAGAGAACAACACCCACAGAACACAACAAGACAACAGAAGGAAACAAGTCAGTGCCGTACCTGGGTTATTATTCACATTACTTTTCGGTGGTTTCTGAACTGGTTTGGGAAGCGTAGATTCAGTCAAAGCTTTATTAGCAACGGCTTGTTGGGCCTTCTTTATACTGCTCCCTTCGGATTCCCATGTTTGCTCACCAAGACTCAGTTGCACTGAGAACATCTTCGAAAAACATAAAGAGACAAAGAAAACATTAAATTTTTCAGGAAATAAAATACGCCGTCTGAGAGAAAAGCAGATATACCATAGAATCAAAATTTTAGAGCTAGGGGTGACCTTACAAATTATTTGCACAAAAATCTTATTCCACCTAGTGAGATCATTTTAAGAGATTGTACCAGATCCTGTTCTATCCATTCAAAGGCTTAGTGGCAGCTCTAAGTGAACATTTTGGGTAGGATAAAACAAGAAGAAATCACTTCCCTAAATAGAATCATACTGTTAACGTCCTCATAAAAGCAGAATAAGTACAAAGAAGACGAGAAACTAAGAGAATCCACAAGGCCCTGTCTCTGTAACACTTATAAAATCTAATTCTTTGAATGTCATACTTAGTACAATCTAGTCAAAGAGTCAGGCAATCCTACTAAATATTATGTCACCAGGAAACTCTCAATCCTCCACACTCAACATTTAACCAGTCACCAAATTCTGCTAATTTTAATCTCACTAGTATTCTCAAATCTCTCTCTCTCTAAAAAAAGAAACAAAACAAACAAAAAAACCCTCAAATCCAGTTGTATCACCCCAACCAATTCCATGTTAAAAACCTTTCAATGTTCCCATTGTGGTGCGGCACAAAAGTTCTACCTGTCCATCTTCATTTCATAACCACTCTTTCCTTGTCATCTGAACATTCCATTCACACCATTATTTCCATGTGAGCTCAAAACCTATTGTTCACCTTCCAAAATTGAGGATCAAGTTACAGAATACACACACAATCTGCTGTTTTCCATAGACTGCTTACGACTTTGTAGGAATACAAAATATTAACCCCAAGATACTTTTAATTAAAAAGAAATAAATGTATATTTGCAGGAAGAAGAACAGGTAGAAAATACCTTTACCAAGTGATTAAAGTTAGCATCATCAATAATCATACAAACATCATGTACCTCCTGATACGATCCAATGAGAAGCATTTAGTATTCTTGGCCAAAAATGTTTAACCATAATCTAATCATAGGAGGAAAACCAGACAAGCTATATTATGGTATATTCTGTAAGACAACGGGCCTAAACTCTTCAAAAATGTCAATGTCATGAAAGGAAATCATACAACAAAGAATATATACCATAATCTAAATTTGCCTGGTTTATCCCCCCTACGATTAATCCATATGATTTAAACTTTTCTGACTCCATTTTCCTAGGCTCACAGGCCAGACACCTTTAAGTGGTCTTCCTTGCCTCCATTTCTCTCTCCATGCACCTGCATCCAATTATCAAGCTACTGACTCAACTTCAAAAATATTTTTCAGATCTGGCCTCCTCTCTTTATACTCTTTGCCATTGTCTTAGCAAGGAATATCAACCTCTCTCCCTCAACTACTGTAAGACCATCCTAACATCATTCCCTTAACATAAGACCTTCCTATTCAAACTATCCTTCTTACCACCACCAACATCAACATTCTATAAAATACAAATGTACCCAAGTCAATCCTCTGCTTTTCTGAAACTTCTCTACAGGATCCCACTAGCTTATTATACACCTAAAACTAATATAATGTAACATGTCAATTATATTTCAATAAAACTAGAGAAAATAAAAAGAGTCCCACTACAATAAAAATTTAGTAATTTCAATAAGGAATCCGGGGCACATTGTTTATGAGTTTAAGTGGTAGCTTTACCATTTACTATGTGCAAAGTTAGGACAGTTACCTATTCTTTCTCTCTGTTTTCTTATTTCTTTAATAAACTGAGACTAAAAAGAACATATAGGATTGTTGTGAAAATTAAAACAAAATTATGTAAATGACCCCATTTGAAAGGTAGAGATTGTCAAATTCAATTAAAAAAAAAAAAGCAAAATCCAGGGTGCCTGGTTAGCTCAGTCAGTTAAGCATCTGCCTTCGGCTTGAATCATGATCCTGGGGTCCTGGGATGGAGCCCTGCACTGGGCTCCCTGCACAGCAGGGAGTCTCTTCTCCCTCCCCCACTGCCCCTCCACCCTTCTTGTGCGCGCTCTCTCTCTCAAATAAAATCGTAAAAAAAAAAAGCAAAATCCAACTACATGCTACCTACAAGTAATGCACTTCAACTATAAAGACAATAGAAAAAATGTATCATGCTAACATAAATCAATGAAAAGTCAGAATGGCTGTATTAATATCAAACAAAGTAGATTTCAGAGAAAAGATTAATACCAATGATAACAAAGGTCATTTCACAAGGATGAAGGGGCAAATTAATGAAGAAGACATAACAATCCAGAACATTTAGCCAACTAATAACACAGCTTCAAAATATATGAAGCAAAAACTAACAAACTACAAGAGAAGTAAAAAATCCACAATTTACATAGGAATACAATGCCCCCCCTTAATAGGTGATATTACAATTATTAAGCAATCATAAAGAAAAGAGTAGACATGAACATACCATAAACCAACAAAACCTGACTGACATTTTTAGAACTCTCTACCCAAAAAGACCAAAAAGAGCAGAAAATACATTTGTTCTCAATTTCTCACAAAACATTCACCAAGAGAGAAGATATTCTGGACCATAAAACAAGTCTCAATAAGTTCAAAGGATTCAGTGATGCAAAGTATGTTCCCTGACCACAATGGAATTAAGTTAGAAACCAGTAACAGAAAAATCTCTGGAAAATCCCCAAACATTTAGAAACTAAATAATACATTTCTAAATAACCCATGGGTAAAAGATTAAATCAAAATGGAAATTAGAAGGTATTTTAAAATGAATAAAAATGAAAACACCATCTTAGAAGATAGCACTAAAATAGTACTAAGAAATTTCCTGCACTAAATGCCTATTCTAGAAAAGTAAGGTCTCAAATAAGTTAACTTTAGCTTCGATCTCAATCAAATATGAAGTTACAGGAGCTCAGTCAGTTAAGTATCCGACTCTTGATTTCGGCTCAGGTCATGATCTCAGGGTTGTGGGATTAAGCCCCATGCTGGGCTCTGTGCTCAGTGGGGAGTCTGCTTGGATTCTCTCTCTGCCCCTACCCCTCACACATGCATGTACACGTTCTCTCTCTCTCTAATAAATAAATAAATCTTAATAAAAGAGAATCTGAACTTAACAGAAAAAAGTCATAAAGATAAAAGCAAACATTAATGAAATAGAAAATAAAAATCAATAAAACCAAGAGCTGATTCTTCGCAGAGATCAATAAAATTGGTAAACCTACAGCCAGACTAATCTTGGGGAAAAAAAAGACCAAATTACTAGTATTAGTATCAGGAAATGAGAGAAGTAACATCATTCCAGATTCCTAAAGTATTAAAAAGATAACAAGGGAGTATTTTTAACAGCTTTATACCAATAAACTCAACAACTTAAATTCTGTTAAAGACAATTACTAAAGCTCATTCAAGAAGAAAAAAGTAACCCAAATAGTCCTATATATTTTAAAGCAACTGAATCTGTAGTTTAAAATCTTTCCACAAAGAAAACTCCAGGCCCAGATGGTTTCAAATGATAAATTCTACTAAATATTTAAGTAAGAAATAATACCAGTTCACACAAAACTCTTCCCCAAAAAATCATAAGATGTTAGGGAAAACAATATAAATCAAAACTACAGACCAGTATCTCTGATAGATAAAAATCCTTCACAAAATATTAAACAAGGAATGCAAACTGGCACAGCCACTCTGGAAAACAGTATGGAGGTTCCTCAAACAGTTAAAAATAGAACTACCCTATGATCCATTTTGTATTTACCGAAAGAATACAAAAATACTAATTCAAAAGGATACATGTACCCTGATGTTTATAGCAGCATTATCTACAATAGCCAAATTATGGAAACAACCAAAGTGTCCATCAACTGATGAATGGAGAAAGAAGATGTGGTATAAAGGGAAGACCCCTAAGGCTAGCTGGCAGATCTCTCAACAGAAACTTGGCAAGCCAAAAGACAGTGGCATGATATAGTCAACATGCTAAATGGGAAAAATCTGAAGCCAAGAATACTCTATATGCTAAATGGGAAAAATCTGAAGCCAAGAATACTCTATCCAACAAGGCTATCATTCAGAATAGAAGGAGAGATAAAGAGTTTCCCAGACCAAAAAAAAAACTAAAGGAGTTCATGACCATTAAACCAGCCCTGCAAGCAATATTAAAGGGAACGCTTTGAGTGGAAAGGAAAGACCAAAAGTGACAAAGACAAGAAAGGAACAGAGAAAATCTCCAGAAACAATGACAAACAAGCAAAAAAATGACACTAAAGGGGCCCCTGAGTGATTCCGTCAGTTAAGTGTCTGTCTTCAGCTTGGGTCATGATCCCAGAGTCCTGGGACCGAGCCCCTCATCAAGGTCTCTGCTCAGCAAGGAGACTGCTTCTCCCTCTCCCTCTGCCTGCCACTCCCCCTGCTTGAGTTCTCTCTCTCTCTCTCTCTCTCTCTCTCTCTCTCGGTGAAATAAATAAATAAAATCTTTTTTAAAAAACGGCACTAAATACATATCTATCAATAATTACTCTCAAGGTAAATGGACTACTTGCTCCAATCAAAAGAGATATGGTGTCAGAATGGATAAGAAAACAAGACCCATCTATATGCTGCCTATAAGAGACGTTGTTTTAGATCTAAAGACACATGCAGATTGAAAGTGAGGGGATGGAGAAATATTTATCATGCAAACAGATGTCAAAAGAAAGCTGGAATAGCAATATGTTTATCATACAAACAAGATTTTAAACCAAAGACTGTAACAAGAGATGAAGAAGGGCATTATATCATAATAAAGGGGACTATCCAATAAGAAAATCTAACAATTGTAAATATTTATGCCCCCAACATGGGAGTACCCAAATACATAAAACTATTAATAACAAACATTAAGGAAATCCTTGATAATAATACAATAATAGCAGGGGACTTTAACACCCACTTACAGCAATGCATGGATCATCTCAGCAGAAAACCAACAAGAAAACAATGGCTTTGAATGACACACTGAGACAGATGGACTTCACAGATATATTCAGAACATTCCAACCTAAAGAAGCAGAATATACATTCTTTTCAAGTGCACATGGGACATTCTCCAGTACAGATCACATACTAGGTCAAAAAACAGGCCTCAACAAGTACAAAAAGACTGCGATCATACCATGCATATTTTCTGACCACAAAGCTATGAAACTTAAAGTCAACCACAAGAAAAAATTTGGAAAGACCACAAATACAAGGAGGTTAAACAACATGCTTCTAAACAATGAATACATCAACCAGGAAAAAATACATGGAAAATGAATGAAAATGAAAACACAATGGTCCAAAACATTTGGGATGCAGCAAAAGCAGTCCTAGCAGGGAAGTATATAGCAATACAGGCTTACCTCAAGAAGCAAGAAAAATCTCAAATACACAACCTAACATTACACCTAAAGGAGCTAGAAAAACAACAACAAATGGAGCCTAAAGCCAGCAGAAAAAGAGAAATAATAAAGTTTAGAACAAAAATAAATGATGTAGAAACTAAAAGAACAATAGAAGAGATCAATGAAACCAGGAGCTGGTTGTTTGAAAAAATTAATAAAATTGATAAACCCCTAGCCAGACTCATCAAAAAGAAAGAAGGACCCAAATAAATAAAATCACAAATGAGAGAAATCACAACGAACACCACAGAAATACAAACAATTATAAGAGAATATTATGAAAAACTATAGGCCAACAAATTGGACAACCTAGAAGAAATGGGAATTCCTAAAAACATATCAACTACCAAAACTGAAGAAATAGAAAACTTGAACAGACTGACAACCAGCAAAGAAATTGAATCAGTAATCAAAAATCTCCCAACAAACAAAAGTCCAGGGCCAGATGGCTTCACAGTGAATTCTACCAAACATTTAAAGAAGAGTTAATATCAAAAACTAGAAATGGAAAGAAAACTTCCAAATTCATTCTATGAGGCCAGCATTACCCTGATACCAAAACGAGACAAAGACTCCACTAAAAAAGAGAACTACAGGCCAATATCCCTGATGAATACAGATGCAAAAATTCTCAATAAAATACTAGCAAATCAAATCCAACTGTATGTTAAAAGAATCATTCACCACAGTCAAGGATATATTTCTGTTTGCAAGGGTGGTTCAATATTCACAAATCAATCAATGTGATATACCACATCAATCAAAGAAAGTATAAGAACCATGTAATCCTTTTAATAGATGCAGAAAAAGCATTTGTACAACATCCATTCATGACAAAAACACTCAACAAAGCAGGTTTTGAGGGAACATACCTAAACAGCATAAAGGCCATATATGAAAAACTCACAGCTACTATCATCCTCAATGTGGAAAAACTGAGAGTGTTTCCCCCATGGTCAGGAAAACAAAGGAATGTCCACTCTCACCACTGTTATTTAGCATAGTACTGGAAGCCATAGCCAAGGCAATCAGACAACAAAAAGAAATAAGAGATGTGCAAATCAGCAAGTAAGAAGTCAAACTTTTCCTACTTGCAGATGACATGACACTCTATATAGAACACCCAAAAGACTTCACCACAAAATTGCCAGAACTGATACACAAATTCAGTAAAGTCATAGGATACAAAATCAATGTACAGAAATTTGTTGCATTTCTATACACCAATGAAGCAGCAGCAGAAGAAATCAAGGAAACAATCACGTTTACAACTGCACCAAAAACCATAAGATACCTAGGTATAAACCTAACCAAAGAGGTAAAAGATCTGTACACTGAAAACTATAAAACACTGATGAAAGAAATTGAAGAGGACACAAAGAAATGGAAAAACATTCCATGCTCATGGACTGGAAGAACAAATACTGTTAAAATGTCTATACTATCCCGAGCAATCTACACATTTAATGCAATCCCTATCAAAATACCACCAGCATTTTTCACAGAGCTAGAACAAACAATCCTAAAATTTGTATGGAACCATAAAAGACCCCAAAAAGCCAAAGGCAGCTTGAAAAAGAAAAGCAAAGCTGGAGGCATCACAATTCCAGATTGCAAGTTATATACAAAGCTGTAGTGATCAAGAATAGAATAGAAAGCCCAGAAATGAACCCACACTGTACGGTCAATTAATCTTCGACAAAGCAGGAAAGAATATCCAATGGAAAAAAGACCATCTCTTCAACAAATGGTGTCAGAAAACTGGTCAGCAACATGCAAAAGAATGAAACTGGACCACTTTCTTAACACTAAACACAAAAATAAATTCAAAATGGATGAAAGACCTAACTGTGAGACAGGAAACCATTAAAATCCCAGAGGAGAACACTGCAGTAACCTCTTTGACATCAACCTTTGGACCTTCTTACTAGACGTATCTCCTAAGGCAAGGGAAACAAAAGCAAAAATGAACTATTGGGACTTGATCAAGATAAAAAGCTTCTGCACAGCACAGGCAACAATCAACAAAACTAAAAGGTAACCTATGGAATGGGAGAAGATATTTGCAAATGACATATCTAATAAAGGGTTAGTACCCAAAATATATAAAGAACTTATGAAACTCAATACCCAAAAAACAAATAATCCAGTTAAAAATGGGCAAAAGACATGAATAGACATTTTTCCAAAGAAGACATACAGATGGCCAACAGACACATGAAAAGATGCTCAACATCACTCATCATCAAGGAAATACAAATCAAAACCACAATGTATCACCTCACACCAGTCAGAATAGCTAAAATGAACAACACAGGAAAGAACAGGTGTTGGAGAGGATGCGGAGAAAGGGGACCCCTCTTACACTGTTGGTGGGAATGCAAACTGGGGCAGCCACTCTGGAAAACAGTACGAAGATTCCTCAGAAAGTTAAATACAGAAGTACCCTACAATCCAGCAACTGTACTACTAGGTTTTTACCCAAAGGATACAAAAATACTAATTCAAAGGGATACATACACCCCAGTGTTTATAGCAGCATTATCCACAATAGCCAAATTATGGAAAATCGACCCATGAATGGATAAAGAAGATGTGCGACACACACACACACTAAAATTGTATTCAGCCATAAAAAAGAATGAAATCTTGCCATTTGCAATGACATGGATGGAACTAAAGAGTATAATCCTAAATGAAGTCAGTCAGAGAAAGACAAGTACTATATGATTTCACTCATGTGGAATTTAAGAAACAAAACAAAGGGGGAAAAAAGAAAGAGGGAGGCAAACCAAGAAACAGATTCTTAACTTTAGAAAACAAACTGATGGCTACCAGAGGAGAAGTAGGTGGGGAGATGGGTAAAATAGGTGATAGGGATTAAGGAGTGCACTTGTGATGAGCACTGGGTGTTGTACAAGAGTGCTGAATGACTATATTGTACACCTGAAACTAATATTACACTTCATGTTAACTAACTGGATTTTAAATAAAAGCTTGAAAAAATCTATTAACAAATGGGATCCATCAATATAGAAATGAGCTAATACATTGTAACCAAGTGTTTTATCCCAGAAATGCAAGAGTAGATTCTACATTTGAGAGTCAATCAACATAATTCACAATATTGAGATTAAAAACAGAAAAACCATATATTACCATCTCAATCAATGTAGAACCGCATGACAAAAATCAACATCTATTCATGTTAAAAACTCTCAGTAAACGTTAAGTAGAAAAGAATTTCTTCAGTCTGATAAAGGGCATCTACAGAAAAGGTACATCTAACATAATTAATGGGCGGAAACTGGTATGACTGCCCATAAGATCAGGAATAAGTTGAGAGATGTCTGCTCTCATCACTTCTATTTAACATTGCACTTTAAGTTCTAGCCAATGCAATCGGGCAAGAGAAATAAATAAAAGACATTAAAAGTGGAAAGCAGGATTAAAAATTGTCTATATCGAGCACCTGGGTCGCTCAGTGAGTTAAGCATCTGCCTTTGGCTAGGTCATGATCCCAGGGTCCTGGGATCGAGCCCTGAATCAGGGAGCCTGCTTCTCCCTCTCCTCCCAGCTTGTGCTTTCTCTCGCTCTCTCTCTCAAATAAGTAAATAAAATCTTAAAAATAAAAAATTAAATAAATAATTAAACTGTCTTTATTCATAAATGACATGTGGAACCCCCCACAAAATCTAAAAAGGAATTTTTAAAAAAACTACCAGAGCTGATAAGTGAGTTTAGCAAGACTTCAGAATACTACATCAATACACAAAAATTGGTGTATTTTTATACAGTAGCAATAATCAGTAAGAACAAGAAACTAAAATTTAAAAAACATGAGCACTGGACAAGAGCATGAAAAATATGAAATACTTAGGGATAAATCTAAAGATATAAAATACTTGACTACTGAAAACTACAAATACTGTTGAGATAAATTAAATAATATCTAAACAAATAAGAGACACTTCGTTCGTGTGTTGGAAGACTCCATTTTTCTACCATGTTAATTTGCCCCAAATTGAGCTATAGATTCACAGCAGTTCTAGTCAAAATCCCAGCAGGGTGTTTTATAGAAAGGACAAGGTGACTTTAAATTCATATAAAAATGCAAAGGAACAATTCTGAAAAAAAAGAACAAAATTAATGGGCTACTACTACCATATTTCAAGAATTATAAAGCTACTGCAAACCAAACAGCACAGCATTTGCAAAAAGATGAGAAAATAAATCAATAGAACAGAACAGACTCCAGAAATGGAAACATATATGACAGCTGATTTTTGATAAAGGTGCACAGCAATGCAGTGAAGAAAGGATAATCTCTTCAACAACTGGACATCCATTTGCAAAAAAATAAATAAGCCTTGCTCCATATCTCATATGACATACAAAAATTAACACAAAATGGCAATTAGATCTAAATGTAAGACCTAAATGTATGATCTAAGTGTAAGGCCTAAGGCAATAAAATAACATAGGAGAAAATCTTAGGATCTTTTACGAGGCAAAGATTTCTTAGACATCTACCAAAAGTACAACTATACAGGGAACAAATGGGTAAGTTGGACTTCATCAAAATTAAGAACTACTCCTCTCTAAAGACACTGTTAAAAAAGATAAGCCAGGGCGCCTGGCTGGCTCAGATGGTTAAGCGTCTGCCTTCGGCTCAGGTCATGATCCCGGGGTCCTGGGATCGAGTCCCGCATCGGGCTCCCTGCTCCTTGGGAGCCTGCTTCTCCCACGGCTTCTCTCTCTCTCCTCTCTCTCTCCTCGTCTCTCATGAATAAATCAATAAAATCTTTAAAAAAAAAGATAAGCCATAGAGTAGGAGGAAATAATTGCCAAACATATATCTAATAAGGGACTTGTATTCACAATATCCAAAGAGGGACATCAAAGAAGATACCAAAGTAGGAAGCTTCGATGAAAGAAAAGTGCCTATGATATAGCAAATACTCAATAGATATTTTACCAAGGATTTTTTTAATCCTATACATACTAACAAGCAATGATATAATTATCTGGGTACCCCCATCATCAACATAGTTGCTAAGAATTTACAAAACATCATTCCATTACACTACACTAGAACAGATAACGTATTTCTCAAATTACAGATGAGAAAACTGAAACTCTAAATTACTTGCTCAAGGCCACATAAGCTGGATAATGCAAGGCAAAGATCAAGCTTTACAAATCTAGCTAGCATGAGAAAAAAAAAGACTACTTGGCTTCAAGGCCACTGGTTATACTGTCTCCCTCAGTGATATCTATTCCAAAGAAAACCTCAGAGTGCAGTTACTGGAGCTTTCTTACCACTTACTCATGCATACTGAAAACTTCACAAAATCGGGAAATAGAGGAAAAGAAGAAAATACATTTTGTGTTCTTTCTGATTCTCTTCCTTACACTCTACACTATAATAGTCTTCTTTAGAGGTTTAAAAAGTCAAAACAACAATCCATAAAAAAAAAAAAAACTGTATTTAGGTACCTAGGAGATATAGCAATGTCATAATAACTCATGTTAATATAAGGTATACCAAATTACTTCAGAGTTCAACACGAAAGTGAGCAGAAAAACAAAAGAGGGCACGGAAAATATTACAATTTGTTATTTAATAGTTACATGTTAAAAATTGCCATAAGTTGTTCAGATTCTGTAAGACTCAGTGGAGGAAAGAGGAAAGCATGTAAACATAACTACTTCCCATCAACAAGTATGTATTAAAAGACAATTCTACACCACTCTGAAGACATTTATTTTATGTTTCTCAACTCTGGATGCACATTTGAGTCATCTGAGAGCTTAAAAATAATCCTGATGTCTGGGCTTCATTCAAGACCAATCAAATTAGAATTTCTGAGGGTAAGACTCAGGCATAAGTGTTTTTTAAAGCTTCCTTGGTGATTTCAATGAAGAACCAAGGTTGAGAACCACTACAGTGTGTGTGTGCATATAACATACAAACATATATACATAAATAGATATGTAAATTGTCATGTAACTGGTTAATCTCCCAAGAAAATAAGTGACACTTAGCAAATACTAACCAAGGGGAGCAAGACTGCTGAGGATACATACAAGGTATATGGAATTTAAGCTGGGTAAGAACCATGTGAGGACTGAGAGGAGTGAGAAAGAGTAAAAGGGTGGCAGAATCGATGGATTTGTGGTGTGGAAGAAGTACTAAAGTTAAATAGAGGGAATGAACTAGAAAGTTAGGAGATGTCAGAGAGAGATGAATGCTTGAGATTAAAATTATGGAGGGTCTCACAGTTACTGGTTATGATCAAGTGAAGAATATGATCACAGGAATGAGTCGCTGGAGGAGAGGGAAGCAAGATAACAACAGAAGTGCAAGAAACTGAAATGTCAGCATGTTGGATCAATCATCTACTTAACGAAATCACCAAAAATTAAAACATGATGAATTAGAGTAAAAGTGAGGCATGAGAAATGTGATGGAATCAGCCAGAGATCAACAAATGACTACCGTAGTGACATGGGGATTAGTCTATTAACATGAAATTCAAAACTGGGGAGTCATCTCAAGGAAGAATTCCTGGAATTAGAAATGAGGAGCTAAGAAGACAGATCCTACAGGAGCCATAAAATACAGAAGAACAATAACCCTAAAAAAGCTCAGTCTAGTACAATCGTAATGACCAACATGTATCATTATGTATAGCACATCAGTGACTACACCTGAGGAAGTCAGGTCCTGCTGAACGCCCAGTGGAGGGATCAGAGAAGTTTCACAGAGATTTAATGGTATGTGAGCTGACCGTTAAAAAATGTATAAGAACAAAAGGACCCTCAAGGCGGGTAGACACTACAACATAGGCGAAGGAGAGAGATGTGAAAAAAACAAGAAATATTCTAAGAAATGCGAACAGTTCAACAGGATTAAGGGCAGAAAGGGAATGAATATGAAATGACTATGAATTAATGGGCACAACTTTTTTTCTCTACACAAATGATATTATGAACAAATTAAACTGTCGCCCAGAAATCTTTCATAAAAGTCTCTAATAGGGAACAAAATTAACAGATTTAACAGATTTCAGTTTCACCTTATTCCCCTTACTTTGAAGGAGGTACTAGAAAACAAATAATCCAACAGCCATTGCTTTATTCAGATTAACCAACTCTTAGAGAATTAATTGCTTCAACATACCTCCAAATCCAAGATTAAAAATGTACCATGGAAATTTGTGTACAACTGAGACTTTTTAAAACATATGAATAAAGCTCAAACATAAATGCATTAATTACAGACTTCTTAATAATTAACACATATATATATAAACATGTATGAGGCTATATATAAATATAAATTGCTTTTCCAGTTAAGAAAACAATATTAAGAATGAATGCATAAATAATAACAATACTGGTACATACAACTTTTATAAATGATGAAACATATAATTCCATATCACACCAGAAAAGATGTCTCACTAGGTAACTGTTGTTATATTTACTCTGTCTCCATTTTTACTTTAGCAGTTATAATTTAATGGAAAGAACACTGCACCTGGGAGCCAAAGAATACATATTCAAGTGCTGGCATGGGCACTTATGAGCTATTACTAAGCAAGTCACTTAACTTTTCTGTGCATAAGTTAATTTACAAAACAGAAATCAAAATCCACATCTCCTGATTTGTTAAGGTTTTTGTGAAGTACTATATCTGAAAGAACTTTGTAAACCATAATAAGCTATAAAATTGTTTAGTTACAGACTTCTAAATATTATTAATATAGAACTAAAAGCCCTCAGGTCATCTGCTGCCCCTCCCCCCACCCCACAATGAAGCACAATTAAAACCTGAGATGATAAATCTGATAGACTTTGATAAGCATGTCTCACCACCTCTCTTCATAACCTTACCTTCGAATGAGCAGGCCCTCTTTCTTTCAGAAGTTTATACTGGGGTTGGACTCTATTGAAACGGGCTAACTCATTTACCAGACACATTGGAGTTTTCTCTTTGGGATTTGCCATTTTATCTTGGAGAGAAGCTGTAAATAAAAAGGCTTTAAAATTTTTGTGAAGAATGACTTTACAAAATGGAAGAAAAGCTAGTTTTGACTTTTTTAGATTGATGTCAGACTGTAAATTTGGATTAAATTATTTTCATGAATTTTATATAAAAAATTCATATTATCTAGTCTTCCATTCATGCAACAGAAATATGTATCACATTTTAAACAATAAATTAAGGTAACTTTTTCCCTGAGTACCTAAATTACTCTGTATACATTTTTTGAAAACAGCATGCTTAAAGATCTTTAAATAATATGATTATAATAATTTTTAGTTTATCTTTTAACTTTCCTTTCCTTTCAAAAAAGTTTAGCATAAACACATAATTCTCCTGATTCTTATTACTATAAAACTACATTCTGTCTACCTTTTCTATTATTTGATCTTACTTTTTTTCCTTCTAATTTTGAGGCAGCATATTAATTGAAAGAGCTCTAGACTTGGGAATCAAGCCTAAGCTTAAGTACTAGCTCGTCCAACTACTATTTTTTAGTAACTTCCTTTTCTTTTTGCTTTTTTAACAAAATTTTAAGGAAAGTAGAAAGGATAATTTAACGAATGTCCATGTTCCTACCACTTAGAACTGAAATTAATACTTTCCATGTTTAAGTCTCAAAAAAAAAAAAAAAACCAGTATTATATTCCAGTTAAGTTCCCTTTATCCTTTCCAGAAACCACTACTATATGAATTTAGAATATATCCCTCTGGAATATTTTAAAATACATTTATATGCATGTATGTATAACCATGAAAATATGGTCTTGAGATATAGTTTTGTAGTCACATTAATAGTAAAATAACATAATTTTCACAACTTACTTTCTTCACTCTTCATTATGTTTTTGATATTATAACTTATATAGATCCACTACATTACTTTTAACTGCTGTATAATTTCCATCACAATACCACAACAGTTTTCTAATCCACTCCCCTGATAGACCTTTAAGTTGTTTCTTTACCCTTACAAGTAAAAACATGCTGCCAAATGGCACTCAGAATGTACCAAATTACCTTCTGCTGACAGCATGAGAATTACCACTTCCCTTCAAACCTGAAAACATGCAGTATAGTCAGGTATTTTAATTTTTGATAATCTGAGGTTTGACAAATTGTATCCATTAGTTTTTGTTTTCCCCACTATATTTTAATTTGCATTCCCATTTTCCTAGTGAGTCTAATCATCTTCTCATGTTATTGATCATTTGGGTTTCCTCTTTGGGAACTGCTCCTGTCTTTTTTTCTATTGATTATTTTATGTATTATATTTATCAATCTTTTCTTTTATAGTCTGTGCTTGCTATGTCTTGTTTAAGAAATCCTTCCCTAACCTGCAAGGTCTTAATGATTTTTACTTAATTTAACTAAGGCTTCTGTGCTTTATCCTTAAGATAAGGGTATAATAAATCTACCCTACTTAACTCACAGGTTGTTTTGAGGTTAAGATTTTTAAATGTATGGTATTCTAAATTCTACGACAATTATTAGTAGCTTCAAAATATTTTCCTAATACTATATTATCTTATCCTGTATTATTCATTCATCTCATTTATAGATACATTAACTGCTTTTTAGTTTTCTTTCATCTCCTATTAATCAATACCAAGAAACATTTTAAAACTTAGGCATAAAACACACAAGTGGTTTACTTTCTGCTCAATTAAACTAATCACAATGTGTGGAAAATACATTAAATGAATGGAAATAGCTGGTTTTAGAAACTTTACCTATTAACTTTCTAAGGCAAGTTTAATGAACAAAACAGTATTCTCTTAACTTTTTCATACTCTTTTCAGGATCAATAATTTAATACAATAATTTGATCACAATCATTACGATTAAGAAATTATTTGATTAAAAAACTACATATAAATACCTAGTAAGGCACAAGTAAAAGAAAAGAGAACCTAAGCCACCAACCGATACAGTTGACAGTCGATTCTACAATTAAACCACTCTAAGTGGCATGTAAAACAAACAGACAAACAAAAAACTGGTAATTATTACTTTTTGGAACAGCACAAAAAAGACAAGAGTAAGTCAAAAGAGGTTTGAGGAAAACTGCATCTTACTTATTCCACTGTAAATTGTATAAATTGTACCAGAAAGTCAGTCATCATATAAAATACAAAGTGACCCGGGCTATAATCAGTTTGGGTCCTTGCATACCATGGCATTAAATAACTCAAGTACAAGAGATAACACAGATACTCATATCCGTATCAAGAAGCAAAGAAAAATGACAATTTGTTAAAAATGAGAAAATATATTAAGGTCTGGTAAAAATCAGTCAATTTTTCATAACACTTAAATAGCATTTATACTACTGAATAATTTTCATAATTCAGCAATGCTATATATTCATCTGCTACAATGCAAAAAATATTAGGAGCATATCAAGCACAATGTGACAATTTTATAGGGAAAATTTTTAATAGCATGGGTTTTTAATATATTAAAATGTGATTAAAATTATAAGTTTATATATGTTGGCTAATTGAATTTAAATTTTTAAAAAATGGTAAGTTTATAGCTCTCTATACTTGTTTAGTAAGAAAACCTGATCTAGGGCGCCTGGGTGGCTCAGATGGTTAAGCGTCTGCCTTCAGCTCAGGTCATGATCCCAGAGTCCTGCAATCGAGTCCCACATCGGGCTCCCTGCTCCTTGGGAGCCTGCTTCTCCCTCTGCCTCTCTCTCCCTGTCTCTCATGAATAAATAAATAAAAATCTTTAAAAAAAAAAAAAAGAAAGAAAGAAAACCTGATCTAAATCCTTTAAAGCAAAGTGCCAACTAATAACATGGTGTTAAACCTGTATTCCATTAACTTTGACTTTTTGCTGCATAAAAATAACATGAATCCTATAAAGCATTTTAATGTGTAGCTGAAGTTTTGTTGTGAAAGGTGTGCAAATACACACAGGATCTCACGTAGATAAAGCTTTATAACTAAAATTTAAAGGTTTAAATTTGGTAAATTTAAAAATCATTAGTCCTAGTTGTAATTTATTTTACAAAATGATTAAAACTTTATTGTAAATAGCTGTGCCTCTATTTAATCAGGAATCTTATTAGTATTAACTACTTGACAGAGTTCAGTGATAGAGCCATAATTAAGAATTAAACCAAAATTTGGGGGATGCCTGGGTGGCTCAGTCAGTTGAGCGACCAACTCTTGATTTTGGCTCAGGTCATGATCTCTGGATCATGGGATCAAGCCCCGTGTGGGGCTCTGAGCTCAGTGGGGAGCCTATTGAGATTCTCTCCCTCTGCCCTCCCCCAATTGCACAGGTGCGATCTCGCCACTCTCTCTAAAATAAATAAACAATAAATCTTTTTTAAAAAATTAAACCAAAATTTTAATAAAGCATCTATGAAACTATAAAACAACTGATCTATAAAAATTGAGATCTACAAGCTTCACTTATATATAACTTCTTAGAAAAGTCAGTGCAAAAAGTGAAAAATGCATACACTGTTGCATAGGTATACATTTTCAAGAGACCTAAGAATGTTTTCACTGAAGATATTTTGAAATAGGCTTCAAGTCAGTTTGGTGGCTGGGATAGAAGCTTACTTAAAAGTAAATAAAATCAATGATAATGGATTTCACAATCTAAGACTTTGTCATTTTGAGAGAGCAACTGCCATATGATGGCTAGGAGGCTGTTTTGGATATCTCTGCCACTCACTGATACCTATTTGAGTTTGAGAAAGTATTTAAAGGTCACTTTCCTAGACAGTAAAACAAGAATAATAGTTGTTTTTATATTACTGGGTAACTGTATGGGTTGAATGAGATGATGCAAGAACTGCTAACAATGATAAGAATCCATTATTATTCTGATTATAAACAATTCGTTAAAACATACTACCATCAAATTATGAAAACAGTGATATAGTTTTATAAACTTTTTTTCATAGCCCTGCAATCAAAAATATTCTGAGTTGAAATGTTCTGTTAGGATAAGCTGATTTTATTCACACAAATAGACTTCTTTAATATTCTGTAAAAAAACATGTATGTTATTTTTTTCCACTGACTTATGACATCATAAGTTTGTTTCCACTGAAAAATTCCCAGCTGTAATATAAAAGACATTTAAGATTTCTCATGTTTGTGTTAGGGAATATTCTATCTTTGTTGATAAGAAATTTGTTTACATGTAACTCACCATAACTTTGATAGGTAACACTGGTAAATAGATACTTATAACAACAGTATCAGCACACTCAACAAAAAATAGATACACTCTAGTCTTTTTGAGATATACCCTACTTTTATATTTTTATAAAATATCCTGACTCTGTGGGACTTAAATCTTCAAACTATACCAAAATAATGGAGCTGAGAGTTTTCGATCAACAGGCAAAATCCCTGTCCCAAGAGAGTTCACAGAATGGTATAAGAAACAGACACATACAATAAACAAATACAATACTACAATACCAATGCTACAATACGGCTGTTACAGGGAGTTCTTTGGTGAAAGAGGTACTGAAAGGCAGGTTTCAAGAGGTGGTGATTAGATTAGTTAGGTAAACTAGGAATTCACCAAGCTAGCAAGGGTAGAAAAGAAAAAGACAATCCAAGCTTCTCCACAGCACACATGCAGGAGAAAGCACATAAAACACATCACATTCCAGCAAATTCAAGTAAATCATTAACAGAAAACAGAATGCATAGGAGGAAACAGCAGAAAAAAACAGAATCCACAAAAACACCAAAAGTTTCCTAAGCCAGAACTTAACAGTAGCAACATTTCTAAAGTAGTTAAACTGCAGCCAGAGCTGTTGCTAAGATGTAGTCTACCTCACCTGCCAAGGCAAGTCTCTCCACAAAAGAATCTGTTCTCATCCCTGGTCCCAGAAATGACTTGGACACAGTTTCTATGTCTCTTTGCTGGCTTCCCTTTCCCTATGCCCTGCTACTGGAAGTGACTCATCCTAATTCCCAAGTAAATAAAAAGGAAAAAAAAAAAAGTCAAAAGAGCAAAGGAATTTGCCTTCCACAGGCTCTTGCCTTCTAGGAGAACTATGACTACCTCTCCATATCTGTAACTAAAACAAACCATATAACTTCAAATTAGACTATAACCTAAGGTTGTCCAAGCAAAATCACTACCCAAGCATCAAATTGCCTATCAATTAAGGAAAAATTTAAGTTCCTACCTCATATAAATGAAAATAAATTCCATAGTATTAAAATGTAAAATATAAAAATATGACAAAAGCACAAGAAAATTTGGCTAAATATCTGTCATAATCCTGTAAGATAAAAGACTTTTCTAAGTAAGAAGGGAAACCTAAAAGTCATAATGGGATAAACTGACAGATTTAATAACATAAAAAGGGGGGTGGGGAGATGGGTTAGCCCAGGGATGGGTATTAAAGAGGGCACGTACTGAATGGAGCATTGGGTGTTATACTCAAACAATGAATCATGGAACACTACATCAAAAACTAATGATGTAATTTATGGTGATTAACATAACATAATAAAAAAAATGTATAACTCCCATACCAGCAAGACATACCATAAATGATGCTTTAAAAGTCTACAAACTGGAGACATACTTGCAACATGTAAGGAAAAACTGTTTACATCCATAAAACACAAAGATGATAAAAATAAATTTTTTAAAATGTTATTGTTATGTTAATCACCATACATTACATCATTCATTTTTGATGTAGTGTTCCATGATTCACTGTTTGCATATAACACCCAGTGCTCCATTCAGTATGTGCCCTCTTTAATACCCATCACCGGCTAACCCATCCCCCTACCCCCCTGCCCTCAAAATAAATTTTTTAAATCCCCCCAAAAAAAGGGCAAATGTACTCACAATCAACTCACAATTTAAGTAAACATATCTGCTCAAAAAACTAATGTCTAAAGAAATAAGAATTTGAATTCCAGTGAAATGTAATTTACCAGACTAAACTGATAAAGATGGTAAAAATGATCATGTAAGTATTGGCAAGGATGTAGGAAAATGGGTGCAAACTCTACCGATGCAAACAGAACTTGGACAAACTTTCTGGTGAGCAAACTGGCAATACTGGTTAAAGTTTCAACTGCAGGGGACCTGGGTGGTGCAGTCGATTAGACCTCCAACTCTTGGTTTCGGCTCAGGTTAGTGATCTCAGGGTTGTGAGATCAAGTCCCATGATGGGTTCTGTGCTCAGTGTGGAATCTGCTTGACTTTCTCTCCCTCTGCCCCTCCCCCCTGCACACATGTAAAATAAATAAGTAAATCTAAAAAAAAAGGTTTCAATTACCTCTATCTTTAAAACAGCAATTCTACATCTAGGTATTCATACTACAGGAAGACTCACATAAAATATACACAGTGACAATGTGCATAGCAAGACTAACTCAAGAACTATAAGCAAGCTAAATATGTATCCATCAATAATTAATTAGTTAAATAAACTACAATGGGATGTGCAACCTTGGAAAGATGAGATACAGAGCTTATGCACTGACATGGAAAACGTTACAAAGTGTTAAATGAAAAACAGCTAGGAGAGCTTACTGTCTGATCTCATTTTAATTTTTTTTTTTTTAAGTCAAACAGGTGCCTATGCATTACAGAAGAAATGCAACTGGCAGGGACCAGAGAGAATCCTCACTTTTTTTTTCCTTTGATTTTATGTATTTGTCAGAGGGAAAGAGAGAGAGAATGAGTGTACACACTAGCAGGGGGAGCTGCAGGCAGAGGGAGAAGCGGGTTCCCCATTGAGCAGGGAGCCTGACGTGGGACTCCATCCCAGGACCCCGGGATCATGACCTGAGCTGAAGGCAAACACTTAACGACTGAGCCACCCAGGCGTCCGGAGAATCCTCTTTCTACTTTGTAGTACCACGTTGTTTTACCTTTTTACAATGTTTAGGTATATATATAATCTTTATATTTAAAGAAATTACAAAGCCATACCAAAAGTAGGGAATAGTTTACAGTGTTTCAGACTCTGCTATTGTCCTTTCTAGTCTTTACGGGGCTACCAAGGTTCTGAAAAACAAGAAGATGCTCAAGGACCTGATTCAAAGCAGGCCGTAAGTGCCATGTCTACAATCCCTGACTTTTACAAATGAAGCCACCTTGGGATTTAAACACTGCTAAAATACGGTGTAGCCTTAACAACATTTGATATGGTCGGTCTTCTTAACTTTAGCCATTCTAATAGCTATGTAATGGTTATCTCACTGTGATTTTAATTTGCATTTCCCTATGACTACACATGTTGAATTTTTTACACACTACCTGTATTTATCCTGTAATGAAGCATCCATCTGACTATTTTACCCATTTTATAATTGGGTTATTTTTCTTATTGTTTTATTTGAAGAGTTCTTTATAAGTCATTAGAGTCAGGTATACGTTTCGCAAAGATTTTCTCCCAGAATGTGGTATCTCTTTTCATTTTCTTACTAGTGTCTTTTGAAGAGCAGACTTAAATTTTAATAACATCTAGTTTATCAATTTGTCCATTTATATATTGTGCTCCTGGTGCTGTATCTAAGAAATCATTACCTAGTTAAGGTCTCAAAGATTTTCCCCTATGTTTTCTTCTAGAAGTTTTATAGTTTTAGGTTGCACATTTAGGTCTCTGGGCCATTTTGAATTAATTTTTGCACATGGTGCAAAATATTAATTCAATTCCATTTTTTGTAGATCAATGTGCAGTGCTCAAGCCCTATTTGTGAAAATTGCATTTTTCCACTGTATTGCTTTTTATGGCTTTGTCAAAATCAGTTATCGATATGTAAGTGGGTTTATTTCTGGCCTAGCTCTTATGTTCATTGATCCATTTGCCTATTTTTATGCCAATGCTGCTTTTACTGTAGCTTTATAGTAGTTCGTGAAATTAGGTAGTGTTGGCCCCACAACACTGTTCTTTTTCACACCTCTTTTGGCTATTCTAAGTTCTTGCATTTACATATGAATTTTAATTTAGGCAAAAATGCCTGCAAGGATTAGGGAAGAATTCCCTTGAATCCTCAGATTAACTGGGTAAAAATCACCATTTTAACAAAGTTGAGTTTTCCAACTCATGTACAGGTTATACAGTTAATTCTCAATACTGAAATAAAAACATCTCAATGATAATTGTGTTTTATAATGTCCCCATAAACAGTGAATTATCAAATATTCAACCATTGCTACTAGGGGAAAGATGGGTTTCTACAAACCTCTAGTCGTAACGTTTTTCTCAATCAATATATAACCTTGTTTTTCGTGTGTTTCTGCTTATAGATCCCCTACTTAGTACATATCGTTGATTCATTAACACTGAACTCAGAACTGACAACACTCTAACTCCTGCCTGAACAAAGCTTATCTAAATACATGTACTTTCTCCATAAGGCACATCACAACTTTCTTGTGCTTAGGAATACTACCCAGCACTTCAGCATCATGCTTAGGAGACATTTTAAACAGCTAAATCACCAACAAAAAACACCAAAATGCTAAAAATGTGGCACTAAACAGAGCAAGAAAAGGACACTTGCTTTATGCATGAGGGCTAAAACAAGAAAACAGAATGGTCATCCTCAGTTTGGACTGTGCACATCAGGCAACTCAAATTTTGTGCCACTCTGCAAAGCACTGCAAATACTGATTTGGGGAATTACAAATAAATTTTAGCAAATAATTCAATTCAAGATCCAGAATCTGTATCAATTGTATCTCTCAATGTATTTAGGGATCCTTCACTTTCAACAGTAGTTTGTAGTTTTCAATTTTCTTTAACATATTTTGTCAGATTTATCATAAGTATTTCATATTTTTATATTTTTAAATGGTAATTTTTATTTCAATTTCTGATTGCTCCTTGCTACTTTACAGAAACCCACCTGATTTTTGTATATTAATGTTATATACTTCAACCTTAGTAAACTCATTCAATTAGTGGTAATAGGATTCTGTGAAATTTTCGACATAGACAATCAGGCCATCAGTGAATAGGACAGTTTTATTCCTTCCTTTCCCGTGTGAATAACATTTATTTATTTTTTCTTTCCTGACGGCACTAGTTAGAACCTCCAGGACAATGCTGAATAAGACTGGTGAAAGTAAACATCTCTATCTTGTTCCTGATTATATAAAGAAAGTATTCAATCTTTCACCAGTATGTACAATGTCAGTAAATAAGGTTTGTCATGAATGTCCATTAACAGACTGAGGAACCTCACTTCTATTCCTAGTTTGCTAAAGGGTGTTTTTTTTAATCAGGAATGCAATTTATTGGATTAATCAAATGATTTCTCTGCATCTACCAAGATGATCATGATTTTTACTTTTTAGTTTGTAAATATGAATTATATCGTTTTTTTTTAAGATTTTATTTGACAGAGAGAGAGAGAGCACAAGCAGGGGGAGCGGCAGGCAGAGCAGGCAGAGGGAGAAGCAGGCTCACTGCTGAGCAGGAAGCCCGATGCTGGGATCATGACCTGAGCGAAGGCCAACATTTAACAAACTGAGCCACCCAGGCATCCCAATTTTTTTTTCATTGTTAAACCAACCTTGCATTCCTGGGATAAACACCAAGTGGTCATGACATATTAACCTTTTAATACACTGTCAAATTTGATCTGCTGAAATTTGGTTTAGATTTTTTGCATCTATGCTCACAAGTAGTAGTATTCTGAAGTTTACTTATAATGTCTTTGCCTGGTCTGGTTTCCCAGTAATGCTAGCATCATAGGCTTTGGAAAATATTCCATCCACTTCAAATATTTTTAAAAAGTTGATGTAGAATTGATATTATTTCTTCCCATAGTGTTTTATATAATTCACCAGTGAAACTATCTAGACCTGGAGTTTTCTTTGTAAGCAGATTTTTAACTACAATTTCAATTTATTTAATAGAGGGCTATTCAGATTATTATTTTCTTCTGCTTCCTTTGGGACTAATTTACTCTTCTTTTTTGACTCTGAAATCATTTGAATGAAACTGAAGTCATTTATTTGAGATCTTTCTTCTTTTCTAATATAGACATTTAGAGCTATAGATTTCCCTCTAAGTACTGTTTTAGCAGCATCTTGAATATGTTGTTTCTGTTCTCATTCAATTTAAAATATTTCCCAATTTCCCATTTGATTTCTTCTTCTAACGATGTATTACTTATAAGCATGCTATTTAATTTCCAAATATTTGGGAATTTTTTCCAAGGATTTTTCTATTAATGACTTCTAGTTTAATTCCACTGTGGTCTGAGATTCTTCTTTATGAATTGAATCCTTCTGAATTTATTGAGACTTCTTTTATGGCTCTATCTTGGCAAACACAGTCAATCTTGGTAAACGTTCTGTGTAAACTTCTAAATAAATGTATCTTCTGCTCTTCTTGAGTACAGTGTTTTGTAAATCTAGTTAGGTCAAGTTGCTTGACAATAGTATCCAACTCAACTGTATATTTGGTAATTTTCTGTCCACTTATATCAATTATTGAGGATATTACTGAAATCTGACCATAATTATGAATTTCTCTTTGCATTTCTATTAATTTTGTTCTGTATGTTTTAAAGTTCAGTTAAGTGCATAAATATAAAACCTCTTATGTCCTCTTAATTAACTGACCCCATTATTGTTATGAAATGACCTGCTTTGTCCCAGATAATACTGAAATCTCCTTTGTCTGAAACTAATAAACTCATTCCAAGTTTCTTTCTAATAGGTTACCATGTTATATCATTTTCCACGTTTTACTTTTAACCTATTTGTGTATACAGTTAAAACTGCTTCTTGTAGGCAAGTATACGGCTGGATCTTGCTTTTGATTCAATCTTGGCCTTTAAGTTGGGGTGTTTAGAATATTATATTTGTTTATATTTAATGCAGTTATTCATTAGAACATTTCATCTTACTCATTAGAACATATCTTGCTACCCAGCTGACCTTCTTTCCCTTTTCATGCTGTCATGACTTCTGTTGGATTGTTTTTGTATGATTAAATTCTATCTACTTTTCTTCGCTTATTACTTATGACTCTTTGTTTTCCTATTTTAGTGAGTTTACAATACATACCTTTAATTTATCACAGTCTACCTTTAAAAGATATCGCACCACCTAGTGTAGAGAGTAAGAGTCTTATAATATGCTTCCATTTCTCCCTTGGCCTTTAAGCTACTATTATCATGCATTTTACTTTTATGGATGCGATAAACCATACAGTATCTTGTTAATATTTTGACTTTAAAAAACTACATTTTAAAGAGATTAAATAAGAAACAAATTCTATATATTTACCCTAGTTACCATTTCTTGCGTTTTTTTTTTTTTTAATTCAACTGGCATAATTTTCCTGCTGTCTGAAGGACTTTAAAATTTCCTAAAGTGTGGGGGATGGGGGAAGCAGCATTGAATTTCTTCAGCTTTTCTGAAGCAGCATCTTGAACATGATGAATTTTTTCATATTGGTTTCTGAAACATATTTTTGCCAGATATAGAATTCTAGGGAGATTATTTTTTCATCTTTCAGTACCTTAAACATGCTATTCCAGTTTTCTTGCTTATATTATTTCTGACAAGAAATCTAATGTCATCTTTATCTTTGTTCCTATGCACACAACTTGATCATGTCTTTTTTTTTTTCTGACTGCTTTTAAGATTTTCTCTTTATTACTTGTATTTGGTAATTTGATTGTGATGAGCCTTGGTATAGTTTCCTTTATACTGCTTATACTTGGTAGCTCATTCATTTTTTTACAGTTTCATCTTAAAACTTATTTGGAAAGTTTTGGTTTATGGTTTCATCTTAATGAAACATATTCAGAAAGTTTTTGGCCACTATTTCTGGAAATATATTTTTATGTAAACTGCCTCCTTTAGGAACTCTAATTACTTATATATTTGATTGTTTGAAGGTATCCTACAACAAACTGATGTTTTCTCCCTCTTCCTTCTCTGTATGTTTCTATTGGATGGTTTCTATTGCTATGCCTTCAAGTTCATTAATCTTTTTCCTGCAACGTCCAATCTGCCACTTATCTCATCTACTGTATTCTTTGTCTCAGATATAGTTTTCATCTTTAAAAGTTCTACATGGATCTCTTTGCATCTTACCTGTTTCTCACTTTCTGAACATATGGAATATAATTACAACAAATACTTTTAACATCCTCTGCTAATTCTATCATCTGTGTCAATTCTGTGTCCCTATGATTATTTTCATGATGGGTTGTTTTTTGGGTCCTGTGCATATATGGGAATCTTTAACTGAATGACATGCACTATGAATTTCAATTTGTTGTATGCTGGTATTTCCCACTCCTACAAATCTTCCTGAACTTTGTTCTGGGATGCAGTTAAGTGACTTGTAAATATTTTGTTCTCTTGCTTTTATAATTTGTGACTCATCCACAACAACAACATCTCCTCAACCAGGGGAATGTGCCAAACTCCACACCTCAGTTCTCACTGCCTGTGCCATATCCTGGTGAGTCTCTCCGTGCAGCAGAGGGAATTGCAGGGCTCACTTCACTTGTTTCTCACCACTCAGGGATCACTGACCATCATTGCCTCATATGCAATGTCTTCAGAACTACTGTTTGGTGTACTTTGTTTGTGGAGCAGGGGATTGTTTCGTGATGAGTATAAATATAGTCCCTGTTAGGACATATGAGCCAGATGCAAACCATCCTTGTACTTTTAATCTATTTTTACCTTTATATTCCAAATAAGTTTCCTGACATCATATATTTGAGTATTACTTTTTTAGCCAATCTGAGTATCTTTACTTTTTAACTAGGTTGTTTATAGCATTTATATTTAATTTAATTATCAAAAAAGTAAGATTTGAATCTACTATTTTACTATTTTTGTCCCATCTCTTGTTTATTTCTTTCTTCAACTCTGCCTACCTTCTTGTGGACTGATTAGTTTTTAATATTCAATTTCATCTCCCCCATGGGCTTATAAGTTATTTTTCTTTATTTTTTATTAGCAATTGCTCTAAAGTATACAAAGTCTACACTCAAATAAATACTATACCACTTTGTGTACAGTATAGGCACCTAACAATACTATACTTTCTCCTGTACCATTCTTTATGATACTGACATCAATCAATCTATTTCCATGTACACTATAAGCCACGAACTCACTGTTATTATATTTCCTTTAAATAATCAACTATCGGGAGCCTGGGTGGCTCAGTTGGTTAAGCAACTGCTTTCCGCCCAGGTCATGATCCTGGAGTCCCGGGATCGAGTCCCACATCAGGCTCCCTGCTCGGCGGGGAGTCTGCTTCTCCCTCTGACCCTCTTCCCTCTCATGCTCTCTATCTCTTATTCTCTCTCTCTCAAATAAATAAATAAAATCTTAATAAATAAATAAATAAATAAATAATCAACTATCTATCTTTTGAAAAGTTTAAAAAGGAAGAAAATATCTTTTATATTTACCCCATATTTTACCATTTCTTGCACTCTTCATTCCTCTTCACACATCCAAATTTCCACCTGTTAATATTTTCCTTTTGCCTAAATAACTTCCTTTAGGATTTCTTGCAGTGCAAGTCCGCTGAAAATAAATTCTCTGACTTTGCTTCTCAAGAGTTGTTTCCAGGGGTGCCTGGGTGGCTCAGTCAGTTAAGCATCTGCCTTCAGCTCAGGTCATGATCCCAGGGTCCTGGGATCAAGTCCTGCACTGGGCTCCTTGCTCAGCACGGAGCCTGCTTCTCCTTCTGCCTGCCACTCCCCCTCCCTCTCTCTCTCTCTCAAATGAATGGATAAAGTCTTTAAAAAAAAAAAAATGTTGTTTCCAGGGATGCCTGGGGTGGCTCAGTCAGTTAAGCATCTGCCTTCAGCTCATGTCATGATCCCAGGGTCCTGGGACTGAGTCCTGCATCGGGCTCCTTGCTCAGCAGGGAGCCTGCTTCTCCCACTGCCGCTCCCCCTGCTGTGTGCACACTCTCTTTTCTCTCTCTTTCACAAATAAAATCTTAAAAAAAAAAAAGCTGTTTCCATTGCAAATCATATACCTGGATAAGGGACTGATATCCAGAATATATAAAGAACTCTTACAGCTCAACAACAACAAAAAAATAAATCCCAATTAAAAAATGAGCAAGGAACTTTGAATAGACATTTCTTCAAAGATGATACACAAACAGCCAACAGGCATATGAAAAGATATTAATATCACTAATCATCAGAAAAATGCAAATCAAAACCACAATAAAATACCACTTCCCACCCATTAGAATGACCATTAACCAAAAAAGAAAAGGATGGAAGGAAGGAGAAGAAAAGAAAATAAGTATTGGTGAGGATGTGGTTCCATATAAATTTCAGAATTATTTGGTCTAGTTTGTCAAAAGGCCATTTGAATTTTGATAGCGATTACACTGAATCAGCAGATTGCTTTGGGTGATATGGACATTTTAATATCAATTCTTCCAATCCATGAGTATGGTATTTATTTACATTTGTGTTCGCTTCAATTTCTTTCATGATGTCTTAGTTTTCAGTGTATAGGTCTTAAACCTTGTTGGTTAAATTTATTCCTAGGTACTTTATTCTTTTTGATACAATTACAAATGAGATTGCTTTCTTAATTATTCTTGCTAATAACTCATTATAAAAACTCCACAGATTTCTTTATGTTGATTTTGTATTCCATTAATTTACTGAATTCATTTATTAGTTGTAACAGGTTTTGGTGAAATCTTTTAGGTTTTCTATAGCATCATGTCATATTTAGGTGGTGACAGTTTTACTTCTTCCTTTCCAATCTGGATGCCTTTTATTTCTTTTTCCTACCAATTGCTGTGGCTAGGATCTCCAACACTACACTGAATAAAAGTGGTAAGAGTGGGCATCCTTGTCTTGTTCCTGATCTTAGAGGGAAAGCTTTCAGCTGCTTACCACCGAGTACGACGTTAACTGTGGGTTTACTACATATGGCCTTTGTTATGTTGAGGTACACTCTCTCTGTACCCACTTCATTTAGAGTTTTTATCAAAAATGTATGTTGAGGGGCACCTGGGTGGCTCAGTCATTAAGCATCTGCCTTTGGTTCAGGTCATGATCCCGGGGTCCTGAGATCGAGCCCCGCATAGGGCTCCCTGCTCCATGGAGAGCCTGCTTCTTCCTTTCCCACTCCCCCTGCTTGTGTTCCCTCTCTCGCTGTGTCTCTCTGTCAAATAAATAAAATAAAATCTTAAAAAAAAAACAAGAAAACTTACCTTTAAAAAAAAAAGTATGTTGAAATTTGTCAAATGCTTTTTCTGCATCTATAAAGATGATCATACAATTCTTTCCTTCATTTTGTTAATGTGGTGTATCATGTTGGTTGATTTGTGGATATTGAACCATCCTTGCATCCCTCAAATAAATCCCACTTGATCATGGTTTATTATCCCTTTAATGTATTCTTGAATTCAGTTTGCTAATATTTTGTTAGAATTTTTGCATCAATATTCATTAATGATGCTGGCCTGTAACTTTTAAGAAATTTTTATGTTGTGTCCTTGTCTGGTTTGCTATCAGGGTAATGCCGGCCTCATAAAATTAGTTTGAAAGTATTACCTCCTCAATTTTTTGGAAGAGTTTGAGAAAGATAGGTTTTAAATCTTTTTGAATGTTTGGTAGAAATCACCAGTGAAACCATCTGGTCTTAGACTTTTGCTTGTTGGGATGTTTTTGATTACTGATTGATCTCCTTAATAGTAATTGGTTCATTCAGATTTTTCTATTTCCTCATGACTGAGTCCTAGAAGATTGTATGTTTCTAGGAATTTATCCATTTCCTCTAAGTTGTACAATTTGTTAGCATATATTTCTTGGTGGCCTCTTACAATCCTTTGTACTGTGCTGTCAGTTGTAATTTCTCCTCTTTCAATTTATGATTTTGATTTTTAGAACCTTCTCTTTTTTTCTTGGCTAGTCTAACTAAAAGTTTGTCAACTTTATCTTTTCAAAGAACCAGCTCTTAGCTTTATTAATTTTTTCTATTGTTTCTCAGTCTGTAGTTCAATTATTTCTGCTCTGATCTCTATTATTTCTTTTCTTCTACTAACTTTTTCATTTATTCTTTTTTTTCCTAGCTCCTTCAGGTGTAAAGTTAGATTGCTGGAGATTTTTCTTGTTCCTTGACGTAGTCCTGTATTACTGTAATATTCTCTCTTAGAATTGCTCTTGCTGTACCCCAAAGATTTTGGTATATCAGAGTTCTATTTTCATTTGTCTCTCTGTATTTATTTCTTTGTTATCTTCAATGACAAAAATGTTGTGTGGCATGTCATTTAACCTCCCCATTTTAGTGGTTTTTCAAGTTTTCTTCTTGTAATTGATTTCTAGTTTCATACCATTGTGATCAGAAAAAAATGCTCAAAAGAATTTCAATCTTTCTAAATTTATTGAGGCTTAATTGGTGGCCTAACATGTGATTGAGCCTAGAGAATATACGATGTTCACTTGAGAATAATGTGTATTGTTGCTTTTGAATGGAATGTTCTGAATATATTAAGTCCATCTGGTGTCATTTAAGCTGATGTTTCCTTATTAATTTCCTGTTTGGATGATCTTTTGTTGATGTAAGTGGGGTGTTAAAGTCCCCTACTATTACTGTATTGCTATCAATTCCTCCCTTTCAGTCTGTTAATATTTGTTTTATATGTCTTGATGTTCCTATGTTGGATGCATACATATTTATTAATGTCATATCTTGTTGGATTGACTCCTTTATCATTATGTAATGCCCTTCCTTGTCTATTATTACAATTTTATTTTAAAGTCTATTTTGTTTACTGTGAGTATAGCTATAGTAGTTTTCTTTTCTTTTCTTTTTTTAATAAGCTCTACACCCAACATGGGGCTTCAACTCATGACCCTGAGATCAAGAGTCACATGCTCCACCAACTGAGCCAGCCAGGCACCCCTCCAGCTTTCTTTTCATTCCTGTTTACATGGAATAGTTTTCTCCATCCCTTCATTTTTAGTCTGTGTATGTCCTTTCTGAAGTGAGATTCTTGTAGGCAGCATATAGACAGGTATTGCTTTTTTTTTTTTAATCCATTCAGCCACTGTGTCTTTTGATTAGAGAGTTTAGTCCATTTACAATACTGTAATTATTTATAAGTATGTACTTATTTCCATTTTGTTCATTGTTTTCTGGCTGTTTTCATAGTTCCTGCTTTCTTCTTTCTCTTCCCTTGTGGTTTTATGGCTTTCTTTAGTGTTATGTTCAGATTCCTTTCTCATTTTCTTTTGTGTATTTGCTGTAAATTTCTGCTTTGTGGTTACCATGAGATTCATATAGAACTTACTATGCATAGAATGGGCTGCTTTGAGTTGATAGCAATTAAATTTGAATATATTTCAAAACATATTTTCTTCACCCCTGCCCATGTTTTATATTTTTGATGTCACATTCAACATCATTTGAGGCAGCCCTTAACTATCACAGTTTTAGTTAACTTCACTATTTTTCTCTTTTCTTAAGCTTCATATTTGCTTTATAAGTGATTGATCCTCTACTTTTTTTTTTTTTTATTTTGGGGGCAGGGAGGGGCAGACAGAGAGGGAGAGAGAGAATCTCAAGCAGTCTCTACACTCAGTGCAGAGCCTGATGTGGGGCTCAGTCTCACAACCCTGAGATCATGACCTGAGATGAAATCAAAAGCTGGACGCTTAAATGACTGGGCCATGCAGGCACCTCTGATCCACTACTTTTAATATATATTTACCTTTTCCAGTGAGATTTTTACTTTCATACATTTTGTTATTAATGCCATTTCTTTTCAGTTTAGATAAGTCCCTTGAAACATTTCTTATAAGGCTGGTTTAATAGTGATGAATTCCTTTAGCTTTTGATTATCTGAAAAATTCTTAGTCTCTCCTTCAATTCTGAACAATAACCTTGTCAAGTAGAGAATTTTTGGTTGGAAGTTTTTTTTGCATTCAGCACTTTGAATATGTCATGCCATTTGCTTCTGTCTTGCAAAGTTTCTGCTGAAAACTCTGCTGATGGCCTTATGAGACTTTCCTTTTATGTAATAAGTTGTTTTTCTCTTGCTACGTTTAAGGTTCTCTCTTTAACTTCAACCATTTTAATTATAATGTACCTTGATGTGTATCTCTTTGGATTCATCTTATTTGGAATTCCCCGAGTTTCCGGAACTGTGTATCTACTTCGTTCCCCAGATTAGGAAAGTTTTCAGCCATTATTTCTTCAGGTAAGTTTTCTGCCCCTTTCTCTCTTTTTCCTTCTAGGACCCATAGAAAGTGGACGTTATCCCACTTGATGCTGTCCCAAGGATCCCTTCAGGTATCTTCATTTTTTAAAATTCTTTTTTCTTTTCACTACTGCATCTACACGAGTTCCACTGCTTTGTCATCAGCTGATCATCAGCTCAGTGATCCAATATTCAGTTCACCCAGTCTGCCTTTAAACCCGTCTAGTGTAGTTTTCAATTATTTCACTCTTCAGCTCCATAACTTCTGTTTGACCCTTCTTATACTGTCTCTTTATGAAGGATCTCACTGTGTTCATCTATTCTTCTCCCAAGTTCAGGGAGCATCTTTATGGCCCTTAACTTTGAATTCTTTATCAGGCTGATTTGCTTATCTCCATTTCATTAATGTCATTTTCTGAGGTTTTATCTTGTTCTTTCATTTGGAACATATTCTCTGTCTCCTCATTTTGCCTGGCTCTTGTTTGTTTCTATGGACCAGGCAAATCCACTATCTCTCCTAGTCTTGAAGGAGCAGCCTTGTGTAGATGTCACATGCACCTCAAAAGCAAAAATCCCCTCTGACCACCAGAGCCAGATCCCCTAGGTGGACTGTATGCACTGTCTACTGTGGTGGCACCATGTCTGCAGCATAGGGTGAGTGAGGCTGACACCTGGCTCAGCTGCAGTATGTGGCTGTGTGGAGCTTCCACCTGGCTGCAACATGTGATTATACTGTGGGAGTGGGCAGGGTTCTCAGCTGGATGCGCCCACTGGCTCTAGCAATTTGAGAGATAATTACAAAATGGTTCCCACCAGCACCCACATTAGCAAGGTAGGATGAGGTCACAAATATGGCACCCACCAATGTCTCCATCTCCAGAGAAAGTCGCAACAGTTTCCTGCCTGACTGACAGATGCCTTAAAATTACTAAGTGGGTTTTCTTCACAAAGGCACTCTTCAAATTGGTATTTTTGTGTTGGTCCTGGGGTGTGTATATGTGCGAACCCTTTAAGAGTGGGTTCTCCATTCCCTAATTTATGGTTTCTCTGGGTATAATCCCAGTGGTTGTAAAAGCCTGTGGCTTGTCTCTCTTATACAGGACCTAAGGATTGGGATGCCTGTTGTGAAGCACTAACCTCCTGCTCCTCAGGAAAGTTTTGTATTTCTGAGTTCCCTCCTGATTGTGTATCACACCTGGGATGGGTGTTTTTACAAGATGATGTCTCTGCCTCTTCTCCCCATCTCAGTGCTGTCTTTTTTGTCCTTTGTTGTAGAGGTTCTGTTCATCCAGTCTTGTGGTCTTTTTCAGAGGAAATTATTTCATGTGTAGTTGTTCATTTGTTATGGGAGGAGCAAGCTCAGAATCTTCCTACATCACCATCTTGAACCCAACTCCTTTTTTTTTTTTTGAGGTGAAATTGACATAACACCAAATTAAACATTTTTAAATGAACAAATCAGTGGCATTTAGTACATTCACAGTGTTGTGCAACTAACATCTCTATCTAGTTCCAAAACATTTTTATCACCCCAAAAAGAAACTCTGTACCCATTACACAGTTGCTCCCTATTTCCCTTACCCCTAGGCCCTGGCAAACACCAATCTGAGTTCTGTTTATATAGGTTTACTTATTATAGATATTTCATATAAATGGAATCATACAATATGTGACTTTTGTTTCTGACTTATTTCACTTAGCAAAATGTTTCCAAGGTTCACAACACTATAGCATGTATCAGTACTTCAGTTCTGTTTTGTTTTTCTATATATAGCTGAATAATAGTCAGTGGTATTTGTGTATCTGTTCATCCATCTACAGGCATCTGGGCTGCTTCCATCATTTGGCTATTGTAAACAGTATTACTATGAAAAAGTGTGTACATATATTTGAGTACCTGTTTTCAGTTCTTTTGGGTATACACCTAGGAGTGGAATGACTGGGTCATACGCTAATTCTATGTTTAATTTTTTAAAGAACTGCCAAACTGTCTTCCGCAGAAGGTTAACCATTTTACATTCCCACCAGCAATGTACAAGGATTTGTTTCTCTACATACTTACCAACACTTGTTACTGTTTTTGTTTTTTATTTTAGCCATTCTAGTAGGCATGAAGTGGTACGTCATTGTGCTTTTCATGTGCATTTCCCTTATCATTAACAAGGCTCAGTATTTTTTCATATGCATATTAGCCAGGGTGCCTGGGTGGTTCAGTCAGTTGGGCGTCCGCCTTCGGCTCAGGTCATTATCTCAGAGTCCTGGGATTGAGCCCCACATCAGGCTCCCTGCTCAGCAGGGAGTCTGCTTCTCCCTCTCCCTCTACTGCTCTCCCTGCTCATTCACTCTCTAATAAATTTTTAAAAATCTAGAAGATAAAAAAATTTTAAATTTAAAAAATTTTTAAAAATGTGCACATTGGCCATTTGTACATCTTCTTTAGAGAATTGTCAATTCAAGTCCTTTGCCCATTTCTTAGTTGGGTTGTTTGTAGTTTTGTTGCTGAGTTGTCACGGTTTTAGTTCTTATATTTAGGTCACTGATCCATTTAGAGTTAATATTTTAATGTGGTGTGAGTAGGGATCCAAGTTTATTCTTTTGCATGTGGATATCTATTTGTCCCAAAACTATTTGTTAAAGAATTATTCTTTCTTGCATTGAGTGGTCGTGACCCTCTTGTCAAAGATCATTTGGAGATAGATATATATATGTTATATATAATAATATAATTTTTATACATTAGTTAATTTCTCTCAATTCTATTCCATTGGTTTATATGTCTATCCTTATGTCAGTACCACACTGTTTTGACTACTGTAGCTTTATAATATGTTTTGAAATGGGGAAGTATGAGTCCTCCAACTCTATTCATTTTCAAGAACAGAGTTTTGGCTATTTGGGCCCACTACAATTTCATATGAATTAAAGAATCTGACTTTCCAGTTCTGCAAAAAGGTCACTAGAATTCTGATAAAGATCACATTTAATCTGTACCTTGTTTTGCATAGCACTGCCACCTCAACAATATTAAGTTTTCCAATCTATAAACACAGAATGTCTTTCCATTTATTTAGGTCTTCTTTAATTTCTCTCAACAATGTTTTATAGTTTTCAGTGTACAAATCTTTCAACTCCTTATGCTTTTGGACAATATTAAATGGAACAGTTTTCTTAGTTTCCTTTTGGATTGTTCACCACTGGTATACAGAAACACAATTTTATTTTGTGTGTTGATCTTATACTGACAAGTTTTCTGAATTTGTGTATTAGCTCTAGTGGGTTTTTGTGGATTCTTTGGGGTCTTCTATATATGGGATCATGTTGTCTACAAATAGAAATAACTTTAGTTCTTCCTTCCTAATTTGGATTTTCTTTTTCTTGCCTAATTTCTCTGGCTATAACTCCTACAACAATGTTGAATAGTAGTATGAAAATAGGCACCCTTGGGGCACCTGGGTGGCTTTGTTGGTTAAGCGTCTGCCTTCAGCTCAGGTCGAGCCCCACGTTGGACTCCCTGTTCGCTGCTCAGTGAGCAGTCTAATTCTCCCTCTCCCTCTGCTCCTCCCCCCACTTGTGCTCTCTCTCTTGCTCACTCTCTCAAATAAATATCTTTAAAAAGAAAGGAGGCATCCTTGTCTTGTTCCTGATCATAAGGAAAAGTTTTCAGTCTTTCACTATTGGATGCTAGCTGTGGGTTTTTCATAAATCCCTTTATCATATTGATGAATTTCCCTTCTCTTCCTAGTTCTAGAGTGTTTCTATTGTAATATAAAATACAACAGGTGTTATATTTTGTCAAAGTCTTCCATATTAACTGGTGATGTCTGTTTGCTTGTTTCCCTTCATCCTATTAATGCAGTGTGTATTACACTGATTGATTTTCCTATGTTGAACTGCTCTGGCATTCCCACCTGGATAAATTCCACTTGGTCATGGTATATAACCATTTAAATATACTGTTGGATTCAGCGTCTTAGTGTTTTGTTGAGGATTTTTGCATCTACACTCATAAGGAATATCGATCTGTAGTTTTTGTGTTGTTTCTCATCGTGTCTGGCTTTGGTATCAGAGTAATGCTGGTCTCATTGAGTTAGGAAGTATTCTCTGTCCTCCTATTTTGGGGAAGAGTCCGAGAGGAATTTGTGTTAATTCTCCTTTAAATGTTTGGTAGACTTCACCAGTTATGCCGCCTGGTCCCGGACTTTTCTTTGTTCTGGAGGGATTTTTTATTATTATTATTAATTCAATCTGTTTGCTTGTTATAGGTCAGTTCATATTTTCTACTGCTTCTTGAGTCAGTTTTGGTAATCTATGTTTCTAGGAATTTGTCCATTCATGTAGGTTATCCAATCTGTTGATATACAGTTGTTCAAAGTAGTCTCTTACAACCTTTTTTATTTCTTCAAGGTCAGCAACAATATCTCCACTTTCATTTC
Organism: Zalophus californianus; assembly: GCF_009762305.2. NCBI lineage: Eukaryota > Metazoa > Chordata > Mammalia > Carnivora > Otariidae > Zalophus > Zalophus californianus. Next base: position 132,482,573 of record NC_045598.1, read on the forward strand.
TGATTTTAGTTATAGGTGTCTTTGCTTTTTCCCTTTGTCAGTCTAGGTAATGGTCTGTCAATTTCGTTATCTTCTCAAAGAACCAACTTTTGGTTTTACTGATTCTCTATATTGTTTCCTATACTCTGTTTCACTTATCACCACTTTAATCTTTATCGGCTTGCTTTGGGTTTAATTTGCTCTCTTTTTCTAGTTTCCGTAAGGTGAAAAATTAGATTTGAGTTCTCTGGAGTTCTTCTTCTTAAATATAGGTATTTATTGCTATAAATTTCCCTCTGAGCACTGCTTTTGCTGTATCTCATTATGTTATGGTATGCTGTGTTTTCATTTTCATTTGTCTGTTAATTATTTTCTAATTTCCCCTGTGATTTCTTCTTTGACCTACTGGTTATTTATGAGTATGTTGTTCAATTTCTACATATTTGTGAGTTTTCCATTATTCTCATTGACTTCTAGCTTCATTCCACTGTGACTGAAGATACTTTAATGATTTCAATTATTTAAAATGTTTTGAGATTTTGTGGTCTAATATATGGACTATCCCTTCTAGAATGTCTCATGTGCACTTGAAAAAATGTGTATTCTGCTCTTACCGGGTGTTTTGTGTATGTCAATTAAGTCTAACTGGCTTATAATGCTGTTCAAGTCCTGTACTTCCTTACTGATCTCTCTAATTGTTATAACCCTTATTCAAGGTGAAACAAGCATTGTAATTTCTGAATGAATGATTAAAACCATAAATTTTATTGTTGGATTCTGAATTGTGTTGCATTCCTCTAATGCTGGTCTTTATTCTGGTGCACAGTTAAGTTACTTCAGATCACTTGAAGCCTTCTGAAGACTCTTCCCAATGCCACACGTATTACAAGGTCTTTAGACTCTGGATAGTCTAGACACAAACTATTAACACCTTGTATGAATTCTGGAAATGTTTTCTTACTGCTTTCCAGTAGTTCTTTCCCTGACTTTGAGTAGGTCTTGTCATGCATCTACAGCTCAGAACTCAGCCAAAAACTCAAGGAACACCCTCTGCAGATCTCTAAAATGTTTTCATGCTTGAGTGCACTTTTTTACTTACCTATAAACTCATCCCTCTCCCCCCAAGTCTCTTCTCTCTGGCACTCTGCCCTGCAATTCTAACCATCTTGGCCTTCCCAAACACCTATCTTTGTTTCTTAATCTCAACAAAAGTGAGCTCTGTTTTGGTTCCTCCTCCTTGCACTGCAGCCTATAAACAACCTCTAGGCTCTAATGTAAACTGGTGTTAACAGAAGGGCTTACCTCATTTGTTTCCATTCTCTCAGGGAGCAGTCTGATGCCACCTGCCATCCAATGTCTAAAAATCATTGTTTACATATTTATATGTTCTCAAGTTGTTTAAGAAGGAAGGGTATATTACCGCTGCATAACAAATTACCCCCAACTTATCATCTTAAAAAACAAGCATTTATATTTTCACACAGTTTCTGAGGTTCAGCAATCAAGAATCAGCTTAGCTGGGTGGTTCTGGCTCAGGATATCTCCTGAGGTTGCAGTCAAGATGTTGATGGGCCAGTGGTTTACAGCTGGAAACCTGACAAGGGCTGGAAGGTCTGCTTCCAAGAAGACTCAGTCATACACTGTTGGCTAGAGGCCTCAGTTCCTTGTTAGCTGTTGGCAGGAGGCCTCAATTTCTCACCACATGGACCTCTTCATAGAGCTATTCACAACATGGCAGCTAACTACTCTGAATGAGCAAGGGGTGAGTGGGGAGAGGGGAGGGCAGCACAAAGGGAGAGAGAAGAGGCAAAAGCCACAAGGTCTTTTATAACCTATCCTTGGAAATGATCCATCATTTCCACTACATTTTATTGGCCACACAAACAATGTGTGAGAAGATTATACAATGGCATAAATATCAGGAAGCAGGGATCATTAGGGCCATCTTGGAAGCTGGCCACACAGAGGAAAAATCCTGTTATGCCAACACAGCAGAAAGCCAAAGTCCTTCCTACATATTTTAACCTTATGTTATTTTTTTTAATCCTCAAACTATAGACTGCATCCTACAGCTTTGAGAGAGACTGGCAGATTGTAGATTCTACTCCACAGCCAGACTTGGAGATAAAATAACTAAGAGTAAGTAGCAGCAGCTTTTAAGAGAAAAGAATAGAGTTCTTGGGGCCTATGGCAAGGAAGAGGAGAGCACTTACTGCAGACCTGGACTTGAAAAATGTCCAAGTGCTTTTCATTCCCCCAAACAACTATTCGACTCTAATGACCAACCTAAATGTCTGCCCTCCTTTCTCTTCAATCTCCAGAACCAGACAGCAATAGCAACAGCAGTATTAATAGCAGTAGCAAGAGTACCAGGGCCAATGCTAAGCATTTTGCCTTTGTTATTAGTTCAATTACTCCTCACAACAAACCTGTGAGATAGGTATCATTATCCCTTAAACTCTAGGCCTTAGTTTCTTGATAATCCTACCCCAGCTTTACACTTTACAGTGTATCTTGGCACACCTTTATTCTTCCTACATAACACCTTGCTCCCTCTTGCCCTATAGGGTTCTCCTACTCTTCGTGCACTGAAATACTGTTTTGTCCTGCCTGTCCTCCCATTCCACTTGAGTCAGGCCTTAAAGATTTCTCTTAGCTCCCATGTTCCCAACAAAAACTCTTTCAAAGAAACCACCAGACTACAGAGACTTCTGTTAATCCCCTCCTGCTGGGCTCTCCCAATACTACAGCTGCCTAATATAGACTTCCCCTTAAATCCTGTAGAACACATGCCCTGTCAGTCTCTTTCATCAACTAATCCCAAAAACTTTGCCTTATTTCAGCCACTCATTTAAAAATATTATTTCAGGGACGCCTGGGTGGCTCAGTCATTAAGCGTCTGCCTTCGGCTCAGGTCATGATCCCAGGGTCCTGGGATGGAGCCCCGCATCAGGCTCCCTGCTCAGCGGGAAGCCTGCTTCTCCCTCTCCCACTCCCCCTGCTTGTGTTCCCTCTCTCGCTGTGTCTCTGTCAAATAAATAAATAAAATCTTTAAAAAAAAATAAAAATATTATTTCACACACACATGCTTTCTTTATATTTGCTACAGCTTAATGTTAAAATGGGTTTCCTTTCCCTGGCGGTTTAAATTAATCACCAAGGAGAAAGGTCCAAAATATACCAAATTCCTACTTAGTACAGTACCCTGGAAACATAGGTTCCCACTAGTTATTTGTTGAATAATGAATGAAAAATATAAAGTAATGATTATAAATACTAGCTCAAAAAATTCTCAAGGGCTTAAAATCCAAAAAATTTTATTTACAAATAAAAAGAAAAAGTTACCAGTAGACACATATAAACAATTCACAAAAAGACAAAACACAAAAGAACAACAAACAGAAGCAAATCGTAGAAAAGCAAATTAAAATATCACTTTTTGTCAGACAGATCGGCAAACATTGAAAATTTGTCAGGAAAGTAAGGAAACAGGCATTCTAATAGATATAATTTTGTTTGGTATTTATGCATCAAACATCTTTAAAATTTGCATACCCGTTTGACCAGTATTTCCATTTCTAATAATTACTTATAAGAAAATAATGGACAAAGGAACATAGTTATATGTAAAAAAAGAAAAAAAATCACTGTGGCACTAACTATAATACAAAATCTGTCCAACAATAAGGGTTTTATTAAACAAATTTTAGTAATTCCAAACTATGAATTATTAAATCACTTCAGAATATTATACAATCCCAGTTTTTTAAAGTAACATATATTCACATAAAAACATACCTGCATAGAAAAAAATCTAGAAGTATACACCCCAAAATGTTAGCAGTGATATCTCTGTAAAAGAATAGTGGAATTATTTGTGATTTTTTTTTCTTTTTCCTTATCTCTACTACTTAATTTTTCTACATGAGTAGCACATGGACAACACACATTCTTAGAAGGCAGAAGTAAAAATGAAGAGCACAATTTAAAAGTAGAAGTGCGGGCGCCTGGGTGGCTCAGTTGGTTAAGCAACTGCCTTCGGCTCAGGTCATGATCCCGGAGTCCTGGGATCGAGTCCCGCATCGCACTCCCTGCTCGGCGAGGAGCCTGCTTCTCCCTCTGGCCCTCCCCCCTCTCATGTACTCACTCTCTCATTCTCGCTCTCTCAAATAAATAAATCTTTAAAAAAAAAAAAATAAAGGTAGAAGTGCCATTTCTATAATAGAACATGGAACATTCCCATGTTCCCTGATAATAATCATGTCAAGCAGAATTAATATCAAGTAAAATATTTCAATAGCCTTGTTTTTAAGTAGTTCTAGGAACACACATGGAAGAATCTGTTAATACTATTCAGGCATCTTAAGACAACAAACAAAAAGACCTCTCAAATAAAAATTTAGTATTAATCCAAAAGACAGTGTTGAAAAATCACATAGTAAAAACCTCAAAGGCTTTAAGGTGTCAGCTTCAATTGCCTTTTCATGCCTTTTCACATTTATCTTGAGATAAATCCCACTCTAATGGGAAAGCAGTTACCATTAAAATGATAAAACATCAATCACTCATAAGTTTAAGAATTCAATGCAACTTTAAGTTTGGCTGAAGAGAAAGTCTTCTCTATAACTTCTATTCCAAAATAGATTAATTTTTCTCCTCAGACTTGAAGATCTGGGGGGATAAAACTTAGTCGATAACAAGAGAGAATCCTCAGTTGAGTCTAGAAATATATGTGTGTTACAAGCAAAGCATGTATACCTCTAAGCACTGTGTACAATTTCTAGCCAAAGCACAGGGAACGGCTTGTGACCCTGCAGAATGTTGCCTAAAATTGTAAGGCCTGATTCAACATGACTGGTAGCACAGTTAAATCTTCATTAGGACTAATCTATAATTTTCAATGATGTTGACAGGCATAAAATGAATGTTCTTTCCACCTGTCTATGGTAGAATATGAAACAAATTATTCTGACTGTATCTGTGTAATTAACAGCAGGTATCCATACATTTAGCATCAACACAAACCTACAACATAGTTTGCAAGTCATGTCTCATAAAACTCCATCAATGAATCCAATGGGATTTGGCAACAACTATGAAAGTACAAAAAGCACTAAGCATAGTACAGCTGTAAGATTCTTTTAAACCTACATTATTAGTAACATCTTTGATGAAAGCAATATTGCACAAGAAAATTTTCTAGTACAAGGAGAAAATCAAAGAACTTTGCATAAGAAAGAGATTTTATGTTAATGGCATCTGTGCAAAGCAAGCATATAATACCTAAACTAACAACACAATTACGTGATTATTGTTGAAAAGAATGGAGATCTCCTTGCTTTAGTGACAATCCTAGCACCAACCATCCACTTATTCAGTAAATGTATGAAAAACCATATACAACCAGAACTATTTCTAGGACATGGGGAGATTAAAGAATAAACAAGCAAAGTCGCTACCTTCATGGAGCACATGGTCTAATAAGAACAGAGATGTTAAGCAAACAATTACATATTTGAATATAACTGCAAATGTCAGAATGTCATTAAGGGCAGGGTACTATGAGAGCAAATAGTAGGATTGGGAGCCAAGTGAGCCAACCACAAGGGAGAAAGAGAGGCCCAGAGAGAGGTAATCTATGCAAAGCTCCTGCAGCTGGAATGACTCTGCCCAATGCAGGAACCGAAACATTTAGATTGGAAGCATTTAGATTGTTTGCTGGGCCCATGTTAATTCTGAGATGTATAAAGACACCAAGTTAAGAGATCAGGTTGGTAACTGCTACATGAGTCTAGAGCTTAGGAAAGAGATCTAGACTAAGTATAAACTTAGAAATCATTGGTTTAGAGATGGTGTATGGTGCACAGGCACCAGAGGGTATTACTTAGGCAAGGTGTACTGAACAGGGTAGGGCCAGGCGTGTATTACTTCCTCAAATCGCGCACACAAAAGAGTCATTACTTCTTGTCATCAAATAACTTCTCTCTCAATTTACAAAATCTGAAATAAAACAAAGTATTTTCTAATATTATATTACAAAGCCCTATTTGTTCAGAAAGGATAAGATTAAATGTATAAAGTTCTTGGAGAAATGCCAAGACCCAAGGAAAATATTTTTTTCAGTGAGTCTAAGACATTGTATGCTAACGTTTATTTAGCAAGGCACTTCCTTCTAACCTTTTCCAGTGCCCTAGAAAAGGAACGTTTTTTAACACACTGATATAACTGCTTCACCAGATTTGTCACTAGAAATGCTTTCATTCTGCAAAACTGCCATCTACTGAAGCTAGATCACAATTGTAAACATGCTGAATACACCAAGTCCTGTAGGGATGTAACATCAAAAAGACCAGACACACCTTGTGTTCTGCACACTCAAAAGTTAACAACTTTCAGAACTATCACTATAATCCTTAAACAACCTGCTCTGCACAGTCTCCTATGATGAATATATAATATGTAATTGCTCTGTAAAGCAGTGGTCAGGGTTATGGTTATAGAAAAGCTGGGTTAAAATGTTCCACAATGTATGGCCCAAGCACCATATTAAGTAGGACATGCCTTAACACAAACTCACCTGATTTATTTGAAGCATGTTAAAACAATATTGACCAAACTGCTGTATCCCTCACGGCTCCAAAAACTGGAAAATGAAAATGAAGAAATAAAGTTCAACTTAGTTGGTGATCTCAATGATTAGCACTTTAAACACATGTCCTTGAACAAAATCAAATATAAAATGGAGTAGATCCAGATCAACATAGAACTTTCTATGATGATAAACATGTTTTATACCTGCACTCTCTAATCCAGGAGCCACTAGCCACAAAGGGCTACTGAGCACCTGAAATGTGGCTAATGCAACCAAGAAAGTAAATCTTTTAAGTTTTTTTAAGTTTTCTTTAATGTTAATTTAAATTTAAATAGCCATATGTGACTAGTGGCTAGGGGACAGTGCAGATCTAGGTTGAAAAATGTCCCTTCTGGTTCTACAACTCTAAGAATTCTAGCAAAAGTGAAGCTATTAAAAATAATCTAAAAATTTCAGATTAATATTTAATATACAGTCCCCTTTCTCTATAAGGTTTTAAACAGCTTTGTTTCCGAACTATATAAGCTAAATTAAGCCTAAAGAAGATGCATCACATACTCCTCTAGGTGATAGGGAAGAGTACACAGATTACCTAAAATGATTTTTTTTCTGTTTGTGGTTTTGTTTATCATCACTATAAAAACAGCACGCAGAAAAAATTTCACATAAAATTTTCAGAAAAAGAAATCACCGTCCTGACACATTCCATTGTTGTATTTGGATTTGTTTCCTTCTAGGTCAGACCTCCTCGCCATGGTTGTATTTCTTTTCATGTGGCAAATCTCTTCTACACTTAATTTAAAAAGAGATTGACCAAAGAAGGGCAGAAAACCCAAATCTATAAACAAAGAAATCATGGGTTCTTATAATGGTAAAAGTTTACATAAAAAATAAATTATGGCAGGGCCTCAGTGGGTTAAGCATCTGGCTTTGGCTCAGGTCATGATCTCAGGGTCCTGGGATTGAGTCAGACTCTCTGCTCAGTGGTGAGCTTGCTTCTCCCTCTCCTACTGCCCCTCCCCCTGCTCATGCTCTCTCTCTCTTGCTTTCTATATCCCATATAAAGGAATAAAATATTTTAAAAAGTAAGTAAGTAAATAAATAAATAATTTACGGGGCACCTGGCTGGCTCAGTCAGGAGAGCATACAACTCTTGATCTAGGGGTTGTGAGCTCAAGCCCCACACTGGGCGTAGAGCCTACTAAAAAAAAAATAAGATAAAGAAAAATAAATTATGTACAGATCCCCCCCAAATTATCTAAAAAGCAACAACACAGTCTTGATAAGCAGCAAAAGAGCTAAATCCCGCCACTTGGGTAGAAACTTTCATGCTATGAAACTTTAATATTAAGCTTTCTCTCAGAAGCAGAGGTTCTTAACACACACACACACACACACACACACACACACAGATTCACGTATACATATATATGGCTACCATTTTCCTCAAGATGACCAACTGGGGTCAATTCAAAATGAATTTGAAAGTTTTCTATATATATACATACATATATATATATCTCTATATTATATATATATTTATATATATATGTAATAACAGTGGCCTCAGCATCTGTAACAACTTTATATTTTCCAAAAGAATCATATGCTGTAGAAATGGCACAAGGCCTGAGGATCACTTAATTTGAATCTTAGTCCAAGCTCTTCTGGAGATTACCTTTTGAGCCTTGGTAAATTATTTTATGTGTCTTTGAGTTCTTTTTCTTTCTTTTTTTTAAATCTGTAAAAAGTAAACTAAGGTCATTGTGGGAGGCAGTCTCTAACAAATAGAATACAACAGAAATAATGAGATACCACTCACAATATTGGGTTACAAAAAGATCACAACTTCCATCTTGGGTGTTACCTCCTCTCGTTCTCTCACCTGTTTGCTCTGAAGGAAACCAGCTGCCATATTGTGAGCTACCCTTTGGACAGGCCCAGCTGGCAAAGAACTGAGAGAGGTCTCTGGCCAATAGCCCAAAAGAAAGTGAGGGCCTCAGTCCAATACCCGCCAAGCAAATGAATCCTGCCAAGAACTGTATGAATGAGCTTGGAAGCAGATCTTCCCCCACTCAAACTCTCAGATGAGAACACAGTCCCAGCGATAGCTTACCTGCAAACTCTAAAAGACTTGAGCCACAGGCACCAGGTAAGCTGCACCCAGATTTCTAACCCACAGAAACTGAGATAATAAATGTTTGTTTTAAGCCCTTACTTTCCAGGGTAGTTTGTTATGCAACAATAAATAAGACAATCCCATTCAACTCTCAACTTCTATAATCCTATGGTGCTTTAGGTATTAACATATCCAGGTGGGTCAAAAAAAAATCAATTCCCTGTTTAACATGACCAAATGAGTTACATTAGAGCTTGAAAATGATAAATTATGAAACTTAAACATTTACATTTTATTCAAAAGATGAAATCACTAAAAAGTGTAGGAATAGTCAAATGGTACTAAATACACTAGCTATAACTAAAAGTACAAACCCAACCAATATTCATTTTTTTAACTGAAAAAATTTCATTTGGAAGTTAAAATGTGAATAAACCACTAAAAGCATCTCGGTGACTTAGTGTCCCTTACTTTCTAGAATTTAACATTAGTAATCATTCACCAAATCAGAGAAATCCTACTTCGTATTATTTAATGTAAGCCTCTTAAAGTAACAAATGCTTATCTATAGACCTGTATGTGTTTCTTCAATATTAGAGTTTTTTGGGTTTAATTCCAATGTAAGTAACATACAGTGTTATACTAGTTTCAGGTGTACAATATAGTGGTTCAACAATTCTGTATATTACTCAGTGCTCATGATAAGTGTTCTCTTAATCCTCTTCACCTATTTCAGCCATCCCCCCACTTGTTTTCTACAGTTAAGAGTCTAGCTTTTGGTTCGTCTCTTTCTTTTCTTCCTTTCTTCATTTATTTTGTTTCTTAAATTCCAAATATGAGTGATCATAGAGCATTCGTCTTTCTCTGAGTGGCATATTTCACTTAGCACTGTATTCTCTAGATCCATCCATGTTGTTGCAAATGGTAAGATTTCACTTATGGCTAAATAATATTCCATTGTGTGTGTGTGTGTGTGTGTGTGTGTGTGTGTGTGTGTGTGCGCGCGCGCACATCTTCTTTATCCATTCATCTGTCGATGGACCCTTAGGTTGCTTCCATAATTTGACCATTATAAGTAAGACTGCAATAAATATACAGGTGCTCTTCAACATCAGAGTTTGTAACACTAGTGGCTGATTCTAAGAAGTAGACACAATAAGATATCAGGGTACATTTTTTAAAGTTCTAATCTTCTGATATGCAAAAGGTAATTGTAAGAAGAAACAAAAATAAAAGCATCTATTTGCTTAAAACTGACCATATAATTTTAAAGAATTCTGTTTAAGCCCCTCTTTCACAATTATAAAGATCTGTATAAATTAAAACATGGAACTATGTCTATAAGAGCACTCTGTGAGGTAACTGGAAAATATTCTGAAGTTACTCCTTTTTTACCAACAAATTTTATTACATTTAATTCAATATAAAAATTATAATTCACAACCACATTATGGACAATTCAGAATGCCCGGTGACATGTCTTTAACACTTTCTCCTTTACAGACATGCCTGCTCTACTGTCCCACATTTAAAACAACTTGATAAAGTATCAGTAAAATGCAGAGCAGTTTTATACTGCCCCTATGATATCATAAAATCCACCTCTCCTTTCTCTGTCAAAAAAGTTTCCAGCTACAGTTCATTCCAATTACAGCTAAGTACTTTTAGAGAAACCTATTCATATGTCCCAAAAGTGCCCTATAGTGATATCCAGTCAAGCACATTAGGACATGCAGTTCCAGATTCCAAGCTACTAAATGAAAACAGGCAGGGCAGTTTATGGAGAAAGGGCACTACTAACGTAGAAGACTTGCTGCTCATGAAGAATTGGAAGTCCAACGTGTATCTGAAATGTACTGCTGATACAACTTGCTGCATTTATTATTACATTTTGCCCAGCTGGTAAGTTGAAAGCTGTACAAAAATCAATCTATAAAATCTTCAACAATACTGCTTCATGAAATGGCATTATTAAATTATCTACAAATTTTTATATCAGCATCCATCCCACCATTGACAGGTAATCCTCACTTAAATGCTTGTTTGACAATATGAAAATCAAAAACATTTACTACCACCATTCTTAGGCTCGAAAATACCATAAAACTAAATATCAGCTCAAAACTTCTTACTCTAAAAAATTCATGGGGTCCTTAAAAAGCATTAAAAAGTGGATTTTCTAAATTCTCATTTCTTTTTAAAAGTACATACCCCAAAACATTTTTACATAAGAAAAGCAAAATAATTTAGTATAAATTTTAATCTCCTAAGAGCCTATGAAAGATTCTAAGTATATAGAAATTTCACCACCAAGAAAAAAAGAAAACTTAACATTGATCAGACACTAATGTTATATACCACATGCTATATTTTGCCATTTTTACAGTAATTCATTTAATCCTAATCACCTTGGGATGTAGGTGTTATCTCCACTTTTCTAGAAGTTGTATTATATCCCCATAGTCCACTGCTCCGATTAAAACCTAGTATGGTCTGGTTTGAAGTCCTCATCTCTTTATTATACATTAAATTTATAAAGATTTCACTTCTTAAAATTTTTCCTGTCACGAAGGTCTTGACCTATAGAACTCTGGCTCCTATATCAAACTTAAGGCTCCTATACAGAACTTTGGGGATTTATTTAAAATCAAATGATCATACATACATAAATATAAATTATAACTATTATGGATTTTAGACACTCACTTAATATTTTCTTGACTACCTATAAGAGGCACAAATATATCTACACATAATTTGATCATACCGTGCATGTCTCCAACTATTCTGTCCAACTAATATTAACACAATGCAATTTTGCAATATCTAGGTTTTCCTCTCTTTATTATGATCTGTATACACGAATGATGACACCCAGAACTCAAAGTGAATAAAAGGAGGGCATAATAGTAAAGAGGTTAGCTACAAAGAAAAAACCCCAACATACTGACCAACTATATCTTCCAGAATCTGATCCCAAACAGGAAAAGCACTCAGCCTCACTTTCTGTACTGTTTACACACTAAAAAGTTTGATGATCATCTTTGATATTTTTGATATTTTTTGTTGAAAACCAAACCAGCTCACTCTTTCCCAGAACTTCATTCCAGGCAAGCCAAGTAAGCTAAAATATAAACTGTATATGGTTTTCCATGCTGATGAGAAATAAAGAGGCATGATGTAACTTACCCTCAAGTGGTCCAGGAAAAAAATATTATGTACATGTGACTGACAGAGATCTAGTGGTAAGTGGGTAAAACGGTAACAGGTGAATCTGAGTAAAAGTTACAGGAGTATTCTTTGTATTATTCTTATTCTTGCTACTTTTCTATAAGCTTGAAATTATTTCCAAATAAAAAGTTAAAACTTAAAAATTATATGCCATTCTATCTGTAGTTAACAATACATATTCTGATTATACAGCAACATTTTTACAAATACAAAGAGGATTTTTGAGGAAAACTTCAGTGATTTGTTAGGAAATATGCACCATATCCTACCAACTAACAATCTCTTAGGAATAAATTTCAAACTACACTACCATGTAATGAAATGTGGCAATGGTGACTTGAGTTGAAATCACAGCAGGGAAAAAAAAAACAGCATACACACCACAGTTTGGTATAAATGCCTCACACATTTAATACAGGCCTGCTGCAAAATGCAGCAAATCACAATTCAAGTAATATGCGAGATCTCTAGTTTGCAGTAAAATATAGACAAACTAAACAAACACTTGCCATATTACAAAACAACTGAGATGCAGGATGTCTTGGTTTTGATTGTTTTATTAACTAAGATTTTTTTTTTCCCACTGCAGCTCAATTCACAACAGTATATTTGAATCATCTTAAGACAGGACTAGGAAAGAAATATCCTCCCAGAGAAATGTTGCAATCTTCTCTCCTACAAGGTTACTATTATCCTGCATTCCCATCCCAATTTTGAATTCAAGTGTTCACCACGGTTTCTTAAAATGTAAGGATGCATCAGAAGAGAAGCAATGCTCGGCAAAAGTTCACCAAAATTGTGAAATCAAACATTAAAAATAATGGTTTTCAGCTAACAGTAATATACCTTTAAAGGATCATCTCTATCGTTTCTGAAGGAACCACCCACTTTAAAATCCTTTAGTACATTCCCTTAATTGACTGGCCCATCTCTACACCAGTAGTTCTTAACCTTTGGGGGGGGGTTACGCCGAGTACGGACCCTTTCCCAAGAAAATTATTCACAAATGCAAAATTCTGCACATATTTCCAGGGGCTTCCAGAACCCCCGAAGCCATTATCCCCACCCCCCTCCCTAAGAATCCCAGTTCAGCGTCTCCTCGATTGCCTCTGCAGAACACTCCCCTCACCACAATCCCCGGCTCTCCCCGGGAGGGACTGGAGGCTCTGCCCTCACGCACTGGATTCTGTAACTGATCTTTGTCTCTCCGCCCAACTCCCTTCACCTCGGCAAGGTCACTAACTGCCAACTACCCCTTTAAGCCGAGCCATCACGGTAGTAGTTCCTACGAGCCGCAGCAGAACTTGCCTGTCATAGGATATATTTTGTCCCCTCGGCCCCACCTACCTTCCCCATTTCGGCGCGTTACGTCTTCACCACTTGCCCATTATACAGAAATAGCCACCAGCACCACCCCCCGGCGCGCCCCTGGCCCGCCGCTCCTCCCGCGCCCCTAGGGCCATTCCCCGCAGACCCTCCTTGGGCCTCGCTCCATCTCCTCCCCTCCTCTCCACTCCGCAGGGACCCACCCTCGGGCCCTCCGCCTCCCCCCCGCAACAACGCCGCTTCACCCACCGTTCCCTCTTCGGGCTGCTCCCACCGGGGCCCCCAAGATCCCACCTTCCAGCGCCCTCCGTCGGGCGCCTGCCTCCCCCACCACTCCCCCCCCCCAACCCCGGCATTCCATTTACGCCGGCCTCCTAGCCTTCCTCCCGGCTCCTCCCCTCCGGACACCTGTGTCGTCCCACCCCTCCACACACGCCCCCCCCAATTCATTCGCCCCGTCCCGGGCTCCTCAGCACCCCAACAGTCGTCCTCCCCTCCCCCCTCCCGCCAGGAGAGAGCCCGAGGAGGGAGGGAAGGCGCGGGGGAGGGGAGGCCGCTAAGGGGCCGCTCTTCTCGGGGTTCGCCGCGCGCAGCGGACCTGCAAGGCTCCCCAGCGCCCTCTGTCTCCTCCGCCAGCGGGGCGGAAGTCGAGGCCTCCCGGACGCCCCCAACGAGGGTATTTACCTTCTTGCCAAGGACACTTTGCAGACGGCTCCAACATTGGCAAGCACTACAGAGAACTGACCCCGCTCGGCCGCCGCCGCCGCCTCCGGCTTCCACCCCTCGGGCTCCCCGCCCCCCGCCTCCGCCCGCCTTCCCTGCGCTCCCGCCGCGCCCTCCCGGGCCCGCGCCGCGCGCCCCCGCCTGCGCAGCCGCTCCCGCGCCCCAGCCAGCCTGTAGCGCGCGCGCGCGCGCTCGCTCCCGGCCCTCCGCGGACCCGGGCCGCGCGCCCGGCGCCGGCCCTAGCTTCATTCCTCCTCCCGCCGGCCGGCGGCCGAGTGCGGCCATTGTTCGCGGCGCCGCTCCCGCCCCCTGGCGGCCGTCCGGTCCCCCGCAGCAGCGGCATCCGCGGGCGCTGCGGGGCTAGCGCGGGCACAGTGGGCCCCGGGGCGAGGGCCGTTCCCTGAGGCCTAGGGAACTAGGACAAGAGAGTGCAAGGGGAGCGCGCCCCGTCCTTAGTCTCCTGTTTCCCCGCTCGGCTTCCTGGCCTGGCTCCCCGCCCCCTCGGCTGCAAAGGGTGGGCCTGAGGCAGCCCTTTCCACACCTGCACTCGGCAACTGCCTGCACCGCCCGATTGACCTTCTGCTCTTTCTAGACGCTGCTACGCGCCCGGATTCTTTGCCCGTACCTTCCCCAGGCTCTCTGGCTGCCCCCCTTTGCTCTGCTGGGGACACGCGACCATCCCGCGTCTGCTCCGGCCGCCGCTGTGCGATGCACGGTTTAGCGGATCCTGCACCTTTCCAGACTCGGGGAGGAGGAGGGGGACGGGGGAGGAGGGGTGGGGGTTAGTGCAACTGTCTCGCCCAGAAAACACTAGTGATCAGTAATCACCTGCTCTCCAAGATCGGCAGCGTGGCCAGACTACTCCACCAAAAAAAAAAAAAAAAAAAAAAAATCTTATTTGGTGACATTAAAAAAAATCCTTTAGAACCAAAAATGAGGACCATCTTAAAACAGTGCCCTAGATCCTAGATTGTTGAGGCAAGAGTGCCAGAAAACTCGAATTACTTCTTGATTCGTCCTGGTTTTGATGTGGGTTACAGATGTCCAGGTGACTTAACCCGGCTAAGCCCAGTGAAATTCAACCCTTCACTTACTAAATGGCACCAAAAATAATTTGACAATAAAGTAAGTCTAGAAATAGAATTATTACTTTGTTTTCACAGACTTCCCCATTTGCATTATTATTCCCAGAGTTCCTTCCCAATATCAATGCCTGCCTGGAAAATGTCTACCAAGCCTGTGATTTCAGTCATCACCTAAAACTGATAGTTCTATCTACAACTGGAAAGACAATAATAGTCTAGTGGTTAAGCCAAGGGCACCAGAATTAGATAAGCAAGCCTGGTTATCCACCTGCTAACTTTGGGACCAGGGACATGTTATTTATTCAATGAGTCTGTTTATCCTTTTGTTCAAGAGATTACATATGTATTTAAATGTGATTATATATAAACCCCTTTAAATTGGGCCTGTCATATGGTAAGATAGTAGCTACTGCTACATTTTCCTCTTAGAATTTTCCTAAGCTCCTTCCCCTCTTCACCTCTGCCAGTTCCCTCACACTTAACATGTTGACCCTCCCTAAATCTGCACTAGTCCTTGATTAGTGACTTCTAGCTTCTCAAGCCGAGCATCTAGTCAACATTCAAATACTTTTTGAAGGTTTGATTGAATGCATGCCCTTCCTGCCAGCCGTTCTCCAGACAAGCCTACCACTTTTGTGTCTTTCCACAGGCTCTTACCCTCTCCCTGGAGTCCATCCCCCCTCACCAGATAAAGAAATCATCCTTCAAATAATTCCAAAATCAGCTCCTTTTTTTTTTTTTTTTTTTTTTTTTTTTAAAGATTTTTATTTATTTACTTTTGGAGAGAGAAAGAGAAAGAGAGCTCCTATGCGTTCTGGAGGGGCAGAGGGAGAGGGAGAGAGAGAGAGAGAGAGGCAGAGGGAGAAGCAGGCTCCCAAGGAGCAGGGAGCCCGATGCGGGACTCGATC
Organism: Zalophus californianus; assembly: GCF_009762305.2. Lineage (NCBI taxonomy): Eukaryota > Metazoa > Chordata > Mammalia > Carnivora > Otariidae > Zalophus > Zalophus californianus. Next base: position 132,498,536 of record NC_045598.1, read on the forward strand.
CCAGGACCCTGGGATCATGACCTGAGCCGAAGGCAGACGCTTAACCATCTGAGCCACCCAGGCGCCCTCCAAAATCAGCTCCTTGAGAGGCATTTTCTGACTCCTCTGAGCTGGCCCCTGCTGTCTCCTGACTCTCTCTTCTCTGGCATCGTAGGTATGTTCAACTGTTTTGAGCCCATCTCTCCTCACCAAACAGTGCATCTTCTCAGCTCTGTGTCTCATTTATCTTTGTAGCCCCAGCATCCAACAGCAAGAGGGTGGAAGTAAATGCCTTTGGAATAAATGGACAAGTTTATGCTTTTGAAAATGACTCTAGAGTGGTCAGAAATTTCATCTCCTTTGGTTCAGATAATTAAAGTTAATTGAAAACTTTATCTCCACTGTAACTTTTTCTCATAACTGATTCTAAGTCTTTGGTTATCCACTTGCTAACTAGGGGATCATGGGTATGTTACATTTAAACCCCAAATAGATTGAATTTTTAAAATTCTGTTGAGGAGGAAAAGTTTTCCTTTACCCTTCTAGATTCTTTGGATGGTAAACAGATATAAAACAGATTAACAAGAGAAACACTAACTACATATGCCTATGGGAGCCCCATAAGCACAAAAGACCCAAGGACAAGTCCGACAATTGAGGTTTATATGCCATCCTAAGCTAAGAAATAGGATAGGAGCCTGGGGCTTCAAATGGGAGGAGGGTGATTCAGAGGATGATCAGAAGAGCATATGTTTGGTAATTAGATGTTTGTCCTGCCATACAGATAGGTCATTCAGATACAAGGTATCTCTGGTTATAACTCTCTCTTTCTCTCTCTCTCTCTCTCTCTCTCTCTCTCTCTCTCTCTCTCTCGTCTCTCTGAGCCAGACCCTGTATCTAAATTCTTTAGCTAAGAGAGAGATAAAGCTTTTCTTGAGTCTGCTGGCTCTTGATAGTCTTCAGCTCAAAAGAATCTGCATGCCAAAGTGGTATATTTGGGGGTCACATATTCTGCTCTTCAAGCCATAATAATCAGAGAGAAATTTGTTGTAAAGGTTGAATCCACTTTAGGTTGCTCAAGGTATATATATATATATATAGCATCAGTATATGAAATCACCTGAGTGACATGGAAATCCACACATAAATCTATGATCTTCTGAAGATTTTACTTTAAAATAAAAGATTTCCAGAAGAGTTGAAAGTAATGGATATTTAAAGAAGAGTGGTCCTTGGGGCGCCTGGGTGGCTCAGTCATTAAGTGTCTGCCTTTGGCTCAGGTCATGATCCCAGGGGCCTGGGATTGAGCCCCACATTAGGCTCCCTGCTCCGCAGGAAGCCTGCTTCTCCCTCTCCCACTCCCCCTGCTTGTGTTCCCTCCTTGCTGTGTCTCTCTTTGTCAAATAAATAAATAAATTCTTTAAAAAAAGATAAAATAGGGGCACCTGGGTGGCTCAGTCGTTAAGCATCTGTCTTCGGCTCAGGTCATGATCCCAGGGTCCTGGGATTGAGCCCTGCATTGGGCTCCTTGCTTAGCGGGAAGCCTGCTTCTCCCTCTCCCACTCCCCCAGCTTGTGTCCCTCTCTCGCTGTGTCTCTCTCTGTCAAATAAATAAATAAAATCTTTAAAAAAAATAAAATAAAAGTAAAATAAAATAAAGAAGAGTGGTCCTTTAGGCAGCTGATTAAAACGAAGCGACTGATTTATCAATGCATCTTTAGCAGGTACCACTGTAGTCAAATATTCAAGCACCAGAAAAGTATACTTTCAAATTCATCTTTGTCAGGTTTGAGCAATTTGAATGGGACAGATTCTGGAATCACAAGCCACAGTTTCTCTTCTAACTATGTCCTCTCTTTTCATATATATTTTTTTAAAGTTTGTTTTTGTTTTCTTTTTACCAATCTTTACACCCAACATGGGGCTCAAACTCACAACCTCAAGGTCAAGAGTCACATGCTCTTGCATGTGAGCCAGCCAGGAGCCCCCTCTCTTTTCTTATATTATTACATCCTTTTCTTAACATCTGTTTCCCTGTAAAATTCATCTGTCCCCAGTTCCCACCATATAAATTACTCTCCTTTGTGTGCTTATTATCAACATATTTTTATCACTACAGGGTATGTGTTTCTTCCAGTATACCTTCAGCTCCTTGAAGACAAGAACAATGACTTCCTTATCTTTGTTTCTCCAGCATCTAGCAGAAACTACCTATGGTGATCAATAAGTGCTTGTTGAATGAATGGATTGGTGAATTTGACAAACATTTACAGAGAACCTACTATATGCCAAGTACTGTTTATGGCCCAGGGACATAGAACAATGAAAAAAATTTGCAAAATCCTTCTCCTCCTTTCAGAGGAACTTACAGAGGAATGAATGAATAAATGCATGAAATAAACATTTCCAAATCCTTTACTGCTAGTAGAAAAGCATTCTGGAAATTCCCAGTGTATTTGTGTGTTCACAAATAAATTGATTTTTTGGAACTCAATATTTTTTCCGTAATAATGATGACAAAATAGCTATTAGTAATGAAGGATAGTTGGAAGAAAGGCAGGCAGGGACAAGGGGTCCCGCCCGAAGAGGAAACCACCCTTTACAGGGAAACCACCCTTTACAGGATTTTATACCACCCTGGAAGGAGCCCTCCACCCTTTCCCACATGATAGGTAGATGACAAAAACCTGATTGGGCGATAGGTGCGTGGAGGATTAATCAGATTAAAAAAGCCCACCAACAAGCCCATAAAAACCCCTAGACTTAGAAACTTCAGTGGCAACCCTCTCGGGTCCTATCACACTTTCTTGAGAGCTTTGTACTATCGCTCAATAAACTTTGTTTTGCTGCCCACCACTCTTCATCAGGTCTACCTCTTCATTCTTTGAAGTGGCATGACCAAGAATCATGAGCACCAAAGGAAAAGAAATCCTACAACATTAGGATATCAGTTTTCTAAAACACTGTACTAAAAAAAAAGAGTAGAAATAAATTGTTATAAATATAATCATTAAGAGTAAGGAAACAAAATTGTATTTAATAAAGTATACAGAGGCCCTTCTAAGTCTCATGAAACAAAATGTCCAACAAATATTTTTTTAATAAATAGGGAACGAATTATGCTTATATTGACTTTTCTTTTTCCTTTATATCTATCATCTTCTCTCTAAAAAATCTGTTTTTTCTTGGATATATCTATACTTTCCACCATGCCAGAAATTAAAGTTACCTATGTTCTCTCTGATATTTTTATTCTAATTTATTTATTAGATATTTAATGGCATGAAGTCTTGATTTCAAACTTACTTAGCCAAAATACAAGACGAGATAGCTTTGCAATCTGCTTTGTCGTCTCAATCTGTGTTTTATCACCTGTAAATTGGGTTCTTTTATTGAATATGTACTTGTACTACATTTATCTACAGTACAATGCACTCATAGAAAGAATTCTTCTGTTCATAGGTATTTTCCTTCAAGCCTGGGTTCTTCCTCTGTCTTTTGAATGGCATGTTCCATTTTCATATTATTATTATTATTACTATTATTATTACTTTTGCTGCAATGATTGACCTAAATTTTTTTAAAGATTTTATTTATTTGTTTGAGAGAGAGAGAAAGAGCGAGTGAGAGAGCACAATCAGGGGGAGCATCAGAGGGAGAGGGAGAAGCAGGCTCCCCACTGAGCAGGGAGCCCGATGCGGGGCTCGATCCCAGAACCCTGAGATTGTGACCTGAGCCAAAGGCAGTTGCTCAACCGACTAAGCCACCCAGGCATCCCTGAATATGATTTATTTTTTTTTTTTCATTTTGCTCATGCCTAACCTAGGAGGCTCTCTCCAGATCCATTATTAGTTTATTGTTGCCCAGTAGAATGTCTGGGGAATAAAATTCTGTTTTGTTTCATTCATTTCATTTGTTTTTGGGGATGGGAGAGTGTGATGTTGTGATATAATACAAAATATTTAGTTTTGTATTTGTTCAGTGTTTGTGGCATGATGGTCCTAAAATCCTTGTAATATCCCTAAGTGATAAGAGTGCTAGGAGCATCTTTTGCTAATATTTGGGTTTTGTTCCCAGCTCCTGGGAATAGCTGCAGAGTATTAAAGGTGAAAGGAGTACCTTTTGCTTTCATAAAATGTCCCTCTCAACCACACCTGAGTTTATGTTAATGAGGTGACTTTTGGAAAGCCCCTAAGGATAGAGGTTGCTAAGAGAACCAACCATACCTCAGAGGGTTGTAACTTTTGGCCCCATCTTTTGACCTCCAGGGACAGGGGAGAGATCACCAATGGCCAGTGATGCAATCATCCGTGCCTACATAATGAAACCTCCATAAAAAGCTGAGGAAGAGATCTTCTAGGCTGCAGACACGTCAAGGTGCTGGGGTAGGGGGGCATCCAATGCCTGGGGAGGACAGGGAAGCTTCATGCCCTGTCCCACATTCCTTGTCTTATGCACCTCTTCACTTTGGCTGTATCTGAGATGTATGTTTTCATAATAAACTTGTACTCTAGTAAGTAAATGTTTTCCTGTGAGTCACTCTAGCAAATTATTGAGCCTGAGGAAAGGGTGTGGGAACCCTAGATTTCTACTCAGTCAGAAGCACTGGTGAAAATCTGGACTTTGAATTGACATGTGAAGTAGGGGGAGTGACAGTCTTGTGGGGCTGAGTTCTTAACCTGTGGGGTATGTACTAATCCCATGCTACTCAAGTCAGAACTGCTTGATGTGGAAAATCCATACAACTGGTGTCATCTGTTGCTGTGAGTAGTAGAATAAAGAAAAACTATGTTTTTCCCATTTAGTTGGTGTCCAGAGAATCAGAGAATTGGTTGGGGGTGTGGGAAAACATTCCAGAGAAAGAATCTATAATTTGGCTTTATTCCACCAGATTTACCCTAACTTTCTGATACTTTTCTTTAAACCACATATAGCTAACAAAGGCTAGAACTATGCCTTCTTTATAATTATTTCTTTACAGTGGAAATAAATGTGTAACATCTCTGAGCAAGAGGTGTGTGGGGGGGAGAATGGCAGGTGTTGTTTCTTAAATAAGTTCAATGACTTCTTCAAACACTTTTTAATTGTGACTATTTTGAAAGGCACCATCTTAGCAATCACCTCTCCATCTTTCCTTATTGTACCCGCCCCCCCCATCACTTTTCAAAAGACTTCATTGTTCATAGGACATTCTTTCCCTTCCCATTTGTAAAGGAAGAAAAATAAAACTAAACATTCCAGCTATTTATACCTTCTCATTCTTTCCTTTCTTTGGTATTTGTCAATGACATTCGGTACTAGTAATATATTGCAGTGCAATAAACCATCCCAAAATTTAGTGGTTTAAAACAACAGTAATTTATTTAGTTCAAGCAGTTTGGGCAAGGCTCAATAGCTGGTCCCTGCTCCATGCCGAATTAGCTAGAGCAACTAATAGGCTGAGCCTGTATTAGGGTGTGCTTACTCACATCTGTGGTTGTTGCTGGCTGTCAGCTGGGACCATCAGCCAGAACACCTACCTGTGGCCTCTCTCTAGCTGCTTGGCTTCCTCCCAGTGTAGTGGCTGGGTTCTAAGAAACAGGAAGTCAAAGACATCAGTTGATTTGTTTTTGTTTTGTTTTGTTTTGTTTTTAAGTAAGCTCTATGCCCAACATGGGGCTTGAATTTATGACCCTGAGATCAAGAGTTGCATGCTCTACCAACGGAGCCAGCCAGGTGCCTCAAAGACATCATATTTTTAAGGGCTGGGCTCACAAGCTGGCACAGATACGCTGTCAATTCTCAGATTCAAGGGGTGGAAACTTGCCCTCATCTCTTCATGGAAGGCATGTTGAAGAATTTCAAAGTCAGATTTAAAACTCCACACCTTCCCTCAAACATATCACCTTGTCTTTTCACTGTATTGTTTCTGTGTTAAAATAAAATAAAGGTGACAATGAACATTTCCTTCCATGGATACCTGGGTCTGCACGAATCATGGCAGCTGACTCACACATGTAACATTTTCCTTGGCCACCGAAGGCAGCTGCACACCTGAATTACGGAGATCACAAAAACCAGGTTCACGAGGAATAGGGCTTCATATACTTTTCTAGTCTACTCTCCTCCCCAGCTCAAGGGGAGGCTTTGGGCAGAAGAGATGAAGGGGTAAGTTGGAAGCAGGAAGAAACACCCAGGCATTCACGTGCAATTTTAACATCTAATCATGCTATGTTTCTGGGACATGGCGCAGTTAGAAGTGGGCCATGTTGCCAGTGAGGAGGTGAGCAGTAACCTAGGGAGGGATGACAGAAGGCAGCCACACAAGGTCCTGCTGACTGGCATCACCCCAAGCAAGGGTGGTTCCTTTTTCTCCCAGCCGTAGCAGCCCAGCATCACCTGCAGGCTCCAGCCATTTGCTCATTTACTCATTCAACATACATGCCCGTGACAGGGTCAAGAACATGTTATCCCAAAATAGAACACATTGGCATATGGAATATTTTAAGCTGAAGAAATGTGAGAAATAGTACGTGTAGGACTGACTTTCTGACCTTCCCCCGAAACAGAAAATAAAACCCTCATGTGAGAGGTGTCCTCCCTACACCCAGAGAAAAGGAGCATTCTTGTCACCAAAGTTGAAGGGACACAGAGAGGAATCTGCATGAACAGGCCTTGCTAAGTTTTCGCCAGTTTACTACACTTACCTCACAACCTTTGTCCCATCATCATCCCGCAACTCTTCATCAAACCTAGCAAAACAGCACGCAGGCTTAATCATTTCTTCGGGTCTTCATTTCTTTAGGAAGGATCCTGCATTATGTAAAACTTCTATTAAATAAATCTGTATGTTCTTCTCTTATTAATCTGTCTTTTGCTACAGGGGTGCCAGTCACAAACTTGGAAGGGTAAAGGAAAAAGATTTTTTTCCCTCCTCTATGCCTGCCAGTGACCGTGAAACATACCAGTGTAATAAGAAATTGTCTAGTGCTTCTCTGTATCCTTGTCTGCTCCATGAGCCCGAATTGCTATTCTGTTACTCTCTCCATACTGCCTACTGCCTTCCAACACACACACAAACACACACACACACACACACACACACACACGCAGATATACCACTTCTCTCCAGCACCTGCCAGCCTGGATGCCTAGGGACCCATCTGGTTACCCCTCGGGATATCTTCTCCCAAGGGATGTCCCAGATGTTGGTAGAAAATAAACCACTACAACCCCAAAGCTTGGCTGTTGACCCTCTCTTCTCCTTTTCTCCTCTACCCCAGCTTTGACCTCTAACCCTTATTGAGTTTGAATTGAGCTTGCCACCCCTGCTCAGAGCTGTTCCAAACTTTTGCAAACCTGCACCTAACTCCCGAGTTTGCTTGCAGCTGCACTGTGGAGCAGACCCTTGACCTTTCTGTGAGTCACACTCACAGGACCACCACAAGGCTAAGCAGTGTGGAAGGTAAAGGAGACAAGATCTCTTTACACAATCCTGCTTAAGCACTCTGATCTTACACGCCTAGGTGGGTCAGTCGGTTGAGCTACCAACTCTTGATTTTGGCTCAGGTTATGATCTCAGGGTCCTGGGATTGAGCCCCACGTGTGGCTCCATGCTCAATGGGAGTCTGGAGATTCTCTCTCCCTCTCCCCCTGCCTCTCCCCGCCCCCACTACCCCTCCCTGCCCATCACCATGTTTGCTTGCACTCTCAAATTAGAAAAAAAAAAAAAAAAGAGAAGAAACACCCTGATCCTCATAATCCTAACAACGCGTACATTTCTGCATTGTCTCAACCTGCTTGTAGCCCTCCAGGCAGGTCTTTTCCGATATGGTTGGTACACAGTGCATGAGGCTCCCGGTACAAGGACTCTAGGAAACTTCTCTTCAACCCCTGACCATTTTACCCACTTTTGTGTATAAATCTTTGGGTTCTCAGTGAGGGAGTCAAGCAGAGGAACCCTGGCCCTTTTGTCAATCTTTATCTTGACTAATATGCCTCAGTATCCACCCCGCCCCCCCAGCCCCCCCCCGCCACCGGCCGTGGCTACAAGTCCAATTTCTCATTGTAATGTTTGCTTTCACACTTTTAAAAAAATTGCTCCAAACTGGGGTAAATGGAGCTGACTTGTTTGGGGCCCTTTAATGTTGGGAGAGCAGTAGGGGTCTTATTGGCCTGCTCAACCTTTTAGTAACAGTACAGTAAGATCTGTGTTTTAAGCCTATCAGTATCACTTTTATTAACCCATGTTTAAATAAACATCTAATGATTTTCACCTTGCTGGGATGAGTCCTATGACTGTTCTTTTTTTTTAAACTAATTTATTTTTTTTTTTCAGTAATTGCTACACCCAACATGGGGCTCGAACTCACGACCCTGAGATCAAGAGTCTCATGCTCTTCCGACTGAGCCAGCCAGGCACTCTGACTGTCCTCTTTTGTCTTTTCTTCATGCCTATCAATGTTTCTTTCCCTTATTCACCTTATTTCTTAATAACCATTTTAAACTCTTCATTTTCCTAAAACCAGTCCTTGACTCTTCCCTCACCTCTCCCATTCTCTTATTGATGTAATGTTTTTATAAGCATCTGTAAGACCCATGAGGAGAAGCTAAGACAGCAGATTCCACGAGGCTTCTAGACGGTTGCTCAGTTATGCAGCACTAATGTTATATGGGGTGCCCCTGCAAAAGGGGGTCCCTCAGCCGCAGCGCTTACCATGACTTGGACAATGAGCACATTCAGTAGGTGAGTATCCTGATTATCATGAAGCCAGTCCCACATGGCCTGTATATGAAACGCATCAGCGGCTTCATCTGTGGTGTTGCACTTGCATTTAGAGAGAGAAAGGTGGGTAGTCTCCCTTCTCAGGCTCAACAGATCTCACGGTGGCTGTTATCCAGTCCCCGAGGCTGGCTGTTCCCTCAGGAACAAGTGTCTGGATCCTGAGCCATCTGTGATTGTTCAGTAGTAGCTGTGGGCCCCCTCTGAACCCAAACGTGCTCTTCCATCTACAACATCCAAAACCAAGACACCCTCCCCAAATCACTCTGAAAATCCATTTTCATAAAAGTTCTTCAAGAGGCTGACGATACCCAAAAAATGGCACTCTGCCACACTGCACTCCCTGCTTTTGGTAGTTTCCGGGTTTTGCACCCGCCCCCCCTCTAATGTGGACTGTCTTGCTGGAGGCCTGAGGTCTTAGAGGTACTGTCTGTTGTGCCTGCACTGTTTTTCCCTTTGAGGGGACCTTTGAGGCCAGAGGCCTAAGCTCAGATCAAACAGAAATCTGAGCCTGGTCTAGCATCAAAGTTTGACCCAGGGCTCTCTTTTAATTCCATTTTAGTGATTATGGATAACAGTAACCAAGGGATTGTGTATTTTACCTTTTGCTCATTGGTTTGCATTTTCTTTTGCTTCCAGTAAACCACCTCCCAGGGAGTTGTAGCCATCTCTAAATTCCATTGGCATCTTTTACCTTTAGTAAATGATTGTAGCACAGATGCTACTCCATCCATAGGGGACCATGTGGCCACCCAGCAATCAAAGGTTCCTCATCCCTGAAATTTCATCCTTTCTCTTCCCAGACTACAAGTTGGCTGACCCCACACAGTGTCAGGGGGGCAGAGAGGCACCAGAAGATTTCTTAATACACTGGAAGGCCTCACTGTCACTTACAGGTATAGGATCTTTTTCCTCTACCCTCTGGAGATTCCAAGGATCTTAGAAGCTCTTATGTCAGGGAAGACTAGATATTAGAACAAAAAATTGTTCCTATTTCCCCCCATCACTCAAGAAATTACAAAGATTTTAGGAGCTCTGTGTCAGGAACTGGAGGCAGAGACCAAATATGTATTTCTTATTATGTCACAAGTGCTTGTAAGAGAATTTTTTAAGTTACCCCTCTGGGTGGACACAGTTCCATAAGCACAAGTGTTATTGATTAGAAATCATCTTTATGCTAAGGAAAAGGGAGTGAGCATAAGATGCACTGGATTTCCAGCCCCACTAGGCCCTCAGCTGGGGCTTTTGTGTAGGGCAGCCCAAAACAGTGAGCACATGGTCTCTGGGCTGTGGGGCTAGTCAATTTCCTCACACTAGTTGGTGGTTTATTTAATACCCTAAAGTCGGAAATGATCTAACCCCTCCCACCCACTCCCATGCTAGTGCCACTTTTCTACTTCCATTCAGTGAGTGTCTGTCTTCTGTCTCCTTATAGACTAAAGGAATGAAAACACTCATCACTAGATCCTATAAGGTCACAGTTTTCCCAGCATTCCTTTCAGCAGCAGGTTTAATGAATACTGTCAGAATTACCCTCAGATCGTCTAAATGCAGAATACAAAGTCAGAACCAGTCTAAAACTCGATTAACAATATCAAGTATGGAAACTTTTGACCTATAAATTCCCAAATTCCAGACCATAAATAGGTCTGATCCAGAATATCATGAACTGTAATTCCATGGAATCATTTCAATAGACATTAATAGCTGTTATGTGAGGAAAGGATTCTTTAAGCACGTCTAAGAAGCTGTGAGTTCAATAAAGTTCTCAGAGCCTTTCTTCTAGCAGTATAGATGGTGTCTCCAAGAAGGGATAGGACATGCTCTGTTTCCCAAATTCATATGACCACAGGAACTTTTTGGCAAGGAGCACAGCCACGGAGCATATTTTGAAAAACATTAAGGCACAAGGACTTAGACACAGAGGGACTTTGCCTGTAGATGGAGCCAAAGGCTCCAATTCCCACCTAGGTTAAAAGATTTCTGGTATAATAAGAAAGGTCATGTACATTGCTAATTTCCCTCTATATCTTTAATCATTAATTGATCTTTTTTTAACTGATCATTTTTTTAAACATGAACTTAATTTTTTTTAAGATTTTATTTTTAAGTAATCTCTACATCCAATGTGGGGCTCGAACTCACAAAACTGAAATCAAAAAATCAAACGCTCTAGCTCCACTGACTGAGCCAACCAGGCGCCCCTACATTCTGAATTCTAAGATCTCAAATGTTCTCTTGAAAAGGTCACTGATGGTCCAATGTCTAAAAAGATAGTTTTCAATGCTTTCAAACTGGGCTAGCAAACTAGGGCCGGTGGGTCAAAATGGCCTGCTGCCTGTTTTTGCTAAGTAATGTTTAAAAAAAAAATACAGTCATGCCCTTTCATTTACATATTGCCAAATGCCTGCTTTTATGCATCTGCAGAGTTGAGTAGTTGCAATAGAGACTGTAAGCCACCCTCCCCCGGCCCAAACTGAAAACATTTTGTATCTGGCTCTTTATAGAAAAAGTTTGCCTGTCCCTACTCAAAAGAAAAAATGAAAGGTACTTTTAATTCAGTACTCAATACATGTGTCTCTTTTTCAAATCATATTTCAATGAATTTAGCTAATTTAAGCTTGAAATAATGCAATTAATTATATTTTTCCTTTTAACCATCTCTGTATAATCTGAAGATTTTCCTTTGGTTTTTTTCTCAGAGAGTCCTCTAATCTTCCATAATAAACTTCTTGCCTAAATATGAAAGTAGCAATTTTTAAACTTGTACTTCTGATTAAAAATGGCAGATTGAGGGGTGCCTGGGTGGTGCAATCGGTTATGCATCCAACTCTTGGTTTGGGCTCAGGTCATGAGGTCAGGGTGATGAGACTGAGCCCCAGGTCAGGCTCCACGCTCAGCATGGAATCTGCTTGAGATTCTCACTCCCTCTCCTTCTGCCCCTCCCATCATGCTCTCTCTCTCTGTAAAATAATCTTTCAAAAATTAAAATAAAATTTAAAAATAAAATAAAAATGGCAGATTGAACATATCCATTTATCTCTTGTCCCATCAAAATCCTATTATAATGAAGTAAAAAAATTTAAAAGACATAAGCCCCCAAAGACAAAGAGACAATAATGAACAAATAATTTTTATGAAGTTCAAGCATACATAAAGTGGACGGAGAAGCGATAACTAATTTAGTGAGCTCAAGAAGCTGACCCTCTGGGCCCAAGGAAAAGTGAGCTGATTTAACACGAGTTGTGGCACAGCTCAGAAACATAGGTTCTGGAGGTACTTAGGGGAGATAAGGCATTAGGCTTACAACAGAAGAACGGACTGAAAATCTGTTTGAGGAACCATTAAATTAGTTTCTCCCCCTGCAGCAAACAGCTAAGCAATTGTCTTTTGTTCAGCCCCTCAAGCAGATGGAAGGTTTATTCTCTGCGGAGAGTGACCAGAGAGGCCCAGGGCTCAGGAATACCAGGTATAGTGTAGGCACAGGTAAAGGGCTGACAACATGGGCTTGGGTGGAAGAAAACCATGCCGGACGCATGCGCCAAACTCTTCCCTCTCTCTGGCCGACTGCTAGTGATCCACCAAAATTCATTCTCTTTTCTTCCAGGATAACCGAGTTGTGACTGGGCAAGTGGGATGTGAGGCAGGCAGCACGGTTCCTGGCCCCACTGCAGCTAAGTGTGACCCAGAAGACTAAGCTCTCACCCGAGGAAGGCAAACACATATTCCTGTACCTGAGTTTCTCCTGGCTCTTCCCCTTTCCACAGTGGGACCATGGGTTTGTCCGACACTCTGTTTCAACCACAAAGAAAAGGACAATGTCCTAGGGTAGTGATTCTTACACCTTGACATGGATCAAAATCACCTCAGGGTTTATGAGAACACGAAGCCCCACTCCCAAAGTTGCTGACTCAGTAAATCTGAGGTAGGCCGGAAAATCTGCATTTCTAACAATACTTTAGGTGATGCTGATGCTGTTGGTCCAGGGACCATTCTTTGAGAAACATTGCCCTATGATATGTACCCAGACAGAAGAAAACCGAATTCCTAAAATAACTGGGTGGAGATGAACAGTCCAGTTACCCAACCTTGACAGTTATGTGAAAGAGAACTTTTGTTTTTCAAGCCACTGCACTTCTGGATCTCTTTAGCAGATAGCTTTCTATCCTGATTAATAGTCTTGCCTAGCTGCTGGAAGTGTGCCAGGAGAGCTGACACCCAGGTTTCTCTTGAGAACCTGGTTGGCTGCAGAGAAGCAAATTTATTTTATTCATTTATTTTAAAAGATTTTATTTAATTTTTGCGAGTGAGAGAGAGAGAGCGTGAATGGGGGGAGAGGTAGAGGGAGAAGCAGACTCCCCGCTGAGCAGGGAGCCTGATGCTGGACTCGAGGGATCATGACCTGAGCCAAAGGCAGACACTTAACTGACTGAGCCACCCAGGCACCCAAAAGATTTTATTTATTTATTTGAGAGAGAGAGAGAGAGAGAGAGAGAGAGCACGAGCAGGGTGAGAGGCAGAGGGAGAAGGAGAGGGAGAAGCAGACTCTGCACTTAACTGACTGGGTCACAGGTGCCCCAAGAAGCAATTTATATATAATGTTGGAGTTACCCAACAAAAACATCAACAGCACCCAGGCTTACTATCTCATTTTGCTATAGCAAATCCTCCATGTCAATAAACCACACCCATGCAGAGACCTAGTCAGCTTTGTGTGCCTCCCAAACACAGGAAGAAAGCATCTAACGTAAAAGACAAAAAAAAAAAAAAAAAAAAAAGAAGGGGCGCCTGGGTGGCTCAGTTGGTTAAGCATCTGCCTTTGACTCAGGTCATGATCCCAGGGTCCTAGGATTGAGTCCTGCATGGGGCTCCCTGCTCAGCGGGGAGCCTGCTTCTCCCTCTGCCCCTCCCCCTGCTCGTGCGCTCTTTCTCTCTCTCTCTCTCTCTCTGACAAATAAATAAAATCTTTAACAAAAAATGAAAAGAAAAAGAAATAGGACTAAGATGAGAGAGAGAGACGATGCAAGGAACAGAAGTTTGTTTTTTTTTTTTTTTAATTACCATTAATCAGAGTTTAGAGAATATATTGTACCCTTTAAAAAGAACTGGATGCTGCTTCCTTTCCAACCAGGGCCTGCCAGAATGGCTTCTGCAAAGGGTGGCCAGAAGAAGAAGGGTCATCAATGAGGTAGTGACCACAGAATATACCATCAACATTCACAAGTGCACTCATGGAGTGGGTTTCCAGGAGCATTTCCCTCAGCCATTCAAAGAGATCCAGAAATTTGCCATGACAGAGATGGGAGCTCCAGGTGTGCACACTGACACCAGGCTCAACAAAGCTGTCTGGGCCAAGGGAACAAGGAATGTTCCATACCATATCCGGTATGGTTGTCTAGAAAATGTAATGAGCATGCAGATTCACCCAACAAGTTCTATACATTGGTTATCTATGTACCTGTCACCACTTTCAAAAAATCTACAGACAGTTAATGTGGATGAGAACTAACTGCTGATTGTCAAACAAAGGTATAAAACTGCAAACACATAAAAAAAGAACTGGATGCGATTTCAAAAAGTTATAATCTGAGAAAATACGTTCTTAGAAATTAAAAACAGTAACTGAAGTAAACATTAAAATAGAAGAATCAGAAGAATAACACATAAGCAAGGAGGTGGACAATAGTTTTTTAAAAAGGAAAAGAGGGCGCCTGGGTGGCTCAGTTGGTTAAGTGACTGCCTTCGGCTCAGGTCATGATCCTAGAGTCCCTGGATCGAGTCCGCATCGGGCTCCCTGCTCTGCAGGGAGTCTGCTTCTCCCTCTAACCCTCCCTCCTCTCACGTGTTCTCTCTCTCTCTCAAATAAATAAAATCTTTAAAAAAAAATAAAAAGGAAAAGAAAAGAATTTTAGAGAATCAGTCAAGAATCTACTGAGAGTTCCAAAAACAGAAGATGAAGGGATGGAAATTACCAAAGAAACAGTAAAAGGAAATTTCCCCATGCTGAAGGATGTGGATTTCCAAACGGAAAGAGGCCATCATGTGCCCCCACACAATGGATGAAAAAAGACCCATTTAAAGGCACATTATTATGAAATTTAGTACTTCAGTGATTAAAAAATAATCCAAAAGCTTCCAGAGCAGAAACACATTACAAATAAAAGAGTAAAGAAAATAAATAAATAAAAGGAAAAAAAGTGTTGGCTTCCCAAAAAAACCCCCAAAAGTTGAAATCTACAAGTTAATGAAGACATACCTTCAAAAAATTCCAGAAAAAGGTTATCAACTTAGAATTCTACACTCAGGGGCACCTGGCTTAGTCAGTTAAGCATCTGCCTTTGGCTCAGGTCATGAGTCCGGCTCCCTGCTCAGTGGAGAGTCTGCTTCTCCCTCTCCCTCTGCCCCTCCCCCCGCTCATGCGCGTGCTCTCTCTCTCGCTCTCTCTCTCAAATAAAATCTTTTAAAAAAAAAGAATTCTATACGCAGTGAAACTATTAATCATATATGAGGGTAAAGACATTTTTAAGCCTGAATGGTCTCAGAATTTACCTGCTGCTTCTGCTTTCTCTTTTTACTGAGAAAATGAAGGCAAGTGAGAAAGTAAACAAAGAAAAACACCCCAGATCCAGTAAACAGGGATCCAATATGTGTGATACACAAAGGGAGTTTCCAAGATGATGGTAAAGGGAAGTCCCTGCATGACAGCTGTGGGGCAGGCCCAGAAAGCAAACAATCCACATCAAAGAAGAATGGAGGGCTTATGTAGAATGACTCCTAGAGAAAATGGACTGATGCATTATCTGTGAAAGACTGTTCCACAAATCTTGTGGTTCTTCCCATGATGCCCCTCTTTCCAGGGCCCCTAGTAAGACTATAGATCCCTGCCCCATTGATGTTGAGCTTGGCCAAGGATCTATTTGGCTCAATACATTGTGAGAGAAAATGAAAATAACTCCAGAGTAGAAACTTTAAGAGCCAGTTGGCCACATGTCGTTTGCTGCCTACCACAGACCAGCCATGTTCCGCCAAAAGGCTGCTCTTCACTGGGTCACAGAGTGGAGACAGTATGCAGCCAATCTGTGACAGATTTATATCACAAGGAAAACAAAATCTTCTTTTCTTGAAAGTCACCAGAATTTGGTGGTAATTTCTTAACAGAGCATGACCTAGAATGTACTAATAACTTTTTTGATATTTTTCAACCATGTGGAAAACTGTTGTGTGAGGGTGTAGGAAGAATCAGTGATAGGTATCTACAAAATTAAGCAATTACATTCATTAATTTAACAAATATTTATTGAACTGTCGTATGTCACGAATTTTTTCTAGGCACTAGGAATATAATAAGCGAAAATATTTAAGAGGCAATTACTACTGTCAAAAAATGATTGTAAGAAAGGAATAGCACAGCAAAGAAAACCATCAACAAAATATAATGACAACATACTGAATGGAAGAAAATATTTGCAAATCATGTATCTGATAAAGGGTTAATACCCCAAATATATAAAGAACTCATACAACTCAACAGCAAAAACCAAATAATCCAGTCTAAAAATGGGCAGAGGATCTAAATATAACTCCATGCACAAATTCAGATCTATTATCTGCGCTGTGGTCAACAGGAACAATCCTGTAGATGTTCTCTACCCATTAAAACCCCAACTTCATTTTCATTTTGTTGAGAAACCGCTCACCAATTCCATGTGGTCCTGATGGGGTTGTGAACTCCAGAGGCAGCCATGAGACCCAGTCCTACCAAAGCCCCCCCTTCCCCCACCCTCAGTGATGACTGAGGGGTGCTGCAAACTATAATCCAAAAAAGACCAAGCATAGTCAGCTCTAAGAGAGCCATGCAAAGCGTAGGAAAGAGACACTTGTTTTCTTGGAGTTGCTAGGCTGGGAATCTGCTGGTAGACTAAAGCCACACAGAGCTGGGAGGGAAGACAGAGACCTGCCCACCCTCTTTGAGTCCTGCATCCCACTACTCTGAAGTCAGGACCACCCCAGACTCTCCCGTTTCATAAACCAACAAACGCCTTTTAGCTTTTTTTTTTTTTTAAGATTTCATTAATTCATCTGAGAAAGAGACAGAGAGAAGATGCATGTCGGCCCACATGTGCAAGTGGGAGGAGGAGCAGAGGGAGAGAATCTCAAGCAGACTCCCCACGGAGCACAGAGCCTGGAGCCTGCCTAGGGACTCTATCCCACGACTGGGAGATCCAGAGACTGTGGCTGAAACCAAGAATCTGATGCCCAACCGACTGAAACACCTAGGTGCCTCTAGCTAGTTTTACTTGCACACAAAAATAGCCCTAATACAAGGCCCAGGTCCAGCGTGAAATGTGAAGAAATGGGGAAGGTATTTACAAACGTAAAACTCTTCTAATCTGAAATTTAGTTTTGATGACTAGGAGATCTGTCACTGATCTCAAAACAATCCTCTTAACTGAAATTCCCTATTTATTCTAAATAGGAATTGTATTTCCTCTTAATTTGTAGTTAGCAGTTTAAATTATTTCCGCTTTCTGCAATAAAATATTTGAACATTTAGCTGTTGTTCCCTTGCTGTATTCTCCCTGACAAATATTTATACTCTTGATACTGAGTTACAGCTGAAAATTACTTTGTCTTCCATGCTCCTAGATTCATGTTTCAGAGAAACAACATTGCTGGTAACCTAAGAAACTTGGAAGTGAGTTAAAACGGTCATCCTCAAACCTGGCTGTGTGTCAGAATCATCTGGGGGAGCTCTATTCCCCAAAAGTATGAATTCTGGCTCTATTTCAAATCTTACTGCAGGGAGATTATTGAATTGATTTAACACTCTGCAATGCTGTGTTGAACAAAGTCATAATTTTTTCTTAAAGAGACAAAGATATAAAACATAATCTCCTTTCTGTTACTGGCAGGCACAAATGAGTTCACGAAAGTCTCTTTTTTTCTTAGCTATAGAGAACAAACTGTGGTTACCAGAAGAGGGGCAGATGGGTGAAATAGATGATGGGCATTAAGGAGTGTACTTGTCTGTCATGAGCTGAGCACTGGGTGATATACGGAAGTGTTGAATCACTATGTTGTACACCTGAAGCTAATATAACACTGTATGTTACCTATATGAAATTAAAATAAAATAATAAAAAAATTAAAATTAAAATTGAAAAAAGTAAAAAAAAACTTCAGCTTTGTGAATAGAGGAAACATTTTGGCTATGTAAAAGTTTGGGCTAAAAATGCAATTTCAGGGGGCGCCTGGGTGGCTCAGTCATTAAGCATATGCCTTCAGCTCAGGTCATGATCCCAGGGTCCTGGGATCGAGCCCCACATCAGGCTCTCTGCTCAGCGGGGAGCCTGCTTCTCCCTCTCCCACTCCCCCTGCTTGTGTTCCCTCTCTTGCGGTCTCTCTCTCTCTGTCAAATAAATAAATAAAATCTTTTTAAAAAATAAAGATGTGGCGTGCCTGGGTGGCTCAGTTGGTTGGGCGACTGCCTTCGGCTTGGGTCATGACCCTGGAGTCCCGGGATCGAGTCCCACATCAGGCTCCCTGCCCGGCAGGGAGTCTGCTTCTCCCTCTGACCCTCTTCCCTCTCGTGCTCTCTATCTCTCATTCTCTCTCTCAAATAAATAAATAAAATCTTAAAAAAAATAAAAATAAAAAAATAAAGATGCAATTTCAGGACATCAAAATGAGAATAATGGGAAACTCTGAACTTAGATTCAGAACTTTTGTTAACTTAATCACTCATTTAATGAACATTTACTGAATTTTTGACTTAATAGCAGGTAATATGCAAAAAATTGGGGGTAGAGATGTTAAAAAGCAGGGAGCTTGGGTGGCTCAGTCGGTTGAGTATCTGACCCTTGATTCCAGCTCAGGTCCTGATCTCAGGGTCATGAGATTGAGCCCCATGTTGGGCTCTACACTCAGTGTGGATTGAGATTCTCTCCCTCTTCCTCTACCCCTCCCCTGGCTTATGTGCGCACATGCACACATGCTCTTGCTCTCAAATAAATCTTTTAAAAATATATATTTTACTTCAAGCCCAAAGTCAAGCAAATTTCCATGACTTAAGTAAAATTTCCAGGGGTATTGCTATTTTTGTTCACGTCCAGTTGTATGTACTGACACTCAATTCTTATGCACTGCAGAAGGCAATGTTCTCCAAAAAATTCTCTTTTGAAAAAGAAACTACATTCATTATCTAGAAGTTATCACTGAAGAACTTTAATATTATTAAAAATATTTCTTGAACATATTCAAGAAAATTTAGAATGCATTCTTTTAGTCTAAATCCACAACAGAATGCCCTGAATCTATTCAGGACTCCTGGTCTGAATATCAGGGTCAATTACCCCACCCAACATGGCCTTCTTGCCGGCCTGTCCCTGAATACAAGGAATCCAAAGTGCTAAGACAATAGTTATAACTTAAAGTATAATGGGACTCGTGCTACGTCCCCTGGCAAAAATGCAACCCCATGGATTCCAGGACCCATGTATTCTTCCTATTAGAAAGAGTCCCAGTAGGAGTCTCTGATTCAAGTGCACATACAACATCCTGGAAGACAGCACCCATCTTTGCAGGCAGACCATTGTCTCCAAATTGATACACCAGCTGTCCCTCCAACAGGCTCTTGTAAGTTACTCTTGGACCGATTATCTCTCAATGGTGCATATGTGATATGGCCAGTTGATCCCATGGTCATGGGCCCATTCCTTCCCCTCCTTTGCTGTGAAGTGGGTCTCCTGGTCAGATACCACATTATTTGGAATCCATGTCTGTGGATCAAGGATTCTGTGAGACACCAGATACTGATGCTGACTGCTTGACTCTGCTGGCAGAAAAGGTAAACCAACACCAGAATATGCCAGTGTTATTCTGGCGAGAACAAATTGCTTGTCCTTTGTTTAGTTTGCTAGGGCTGCCATAAAAAAGTGCCATAAACTGGGTACTTAAACAACAGAAATGATCTCACAGTTCTGGAGCCTAGAAGTCTGAAATAAAAGTGGCAGCAGGGTTGGTTCCTTCTGAGGGCAGTGAGGGAAGGGCCTGTTCCAGGCCTCCTTCCATGGCTTGCAGATAGCAATCCTTCTGTTCACATGATGTTCTCCCTCTGTCTTCATGCTGTCTTTCCCCTTTGTGTGTCTCCCTGCCCAAGTTTCCCCTTTTTATAAGGACATCGGTCATATTAAATTAGAGCCTACCTTAATGATCTTATTTTTAAGTTGATTACCTCTGTAAAGACTGTCTCTAAATCAGATCACATTCTGAAGTACTGGGGTTAGGACTTCAACACATAAATTTGGAGGGGACACAATTCAGCCCATAACATTCTTTCAGGACAAAAGAGTCCCAGTGTAGTGATTTTCCCACCTTTGGATTGTTTGGGTGCTAGAGATACACACACACACACACGTATTTATGCACGCACGCGCGCACACACACACACAAATATATTTATTTCTATAAGTATTCTAAAGCTTTGTTCTGTAATGCAATTAAGTTACTTGGAAAGAGTTTGATCCTCTTGAAACTTACTTTTGAGGTTTTTTGAGGTGAGCACAGAGCAGTGGTTAGTCTAGGATTAATTTTTCCCCACTATTTAGGCAATCTTCTGAATATTCCATTCATGCCCCATGAATTACAGGGTTTACCACTCTGGCTGGTGGGAACACAAACGTGGTCCAGCTTTTTGTGATTTCTGCAAATTGCTCCTTTGGGTAGTTCTTTCCCCAGCCGGAACCTTTCCAAACATGCTGCAGACTTGCCAGCCGCCGCCTGTGGGTCCCTACTGCGCTCTCTCCACAATGCTCTCTACCCTCCAGTATTTCACCTGAGAGCTCCAGTCACCCTGGGCCTCCCTTTACTTCCAGCTCTGCCTCCTCAACTCAGGAAGAGGGTTGGGCTCCACTTGGCTCCCCCTCCAGGCACAGCAGCCTGGAAACAGCACCCCGGCCAGAAGCTGCCACAATTGTAGGGCTTGCCACGTTCGTTTACCTTCTCCCAGGGACCATGGTGCTTCCTTTCCTGACAGCCAATGTTTGGGAAACTGTTGTTTCAAAATTTCACATAGCTCTTTAGTTCTTTCAGTTCTTTTTGTTCCTTAAATTGGTCCTTGTTACTTCATCTAGGCTAGATACAGAAATTTGTAATTTAAAAAAAATATATTCTATTTTGGCAAAGTGGTGGGGGACAGTGTATCAGAGGCTTCCCCGTGACTTTGCCTAACATGATGGCTTTGGCCCTCTGTAGGCAGACTCTTGTAAGGTTTCCTTCAACTGCCAATATGTCAATCGTAGTCATATACCCACATATGGAAGCCTAGCCACAGAGTGAGGTTGCAGACCCAAAGGACTCACACGGTGAACTGGAAGTTGCCAAGGCCCCTATTTATTGCCTGGCTCATTTGTCCCCTCTCTGAAAGGGGAGCCAAGAGGATATTTTAGGCCTCTTGTGTTCAGTAGTCTTACAAATATCTGAGTATTCTCCTTTCTTCATTGCATCATCATCTGAGTAAATAACATCATCTGAGTATATACCTTTGGGGAAAACCTGGGTGAATCATTACAGTCATATACTTGTCATGGTGTGGCAGGGTTCTTCCTCCTGGGGACCAGACCACCTCTGTAGTCAATGGGTCCTGGATCTGAATATTGTTTCTTGCCTAGAAACATTGCAAGATCATGTAATTTTGCTGAGCTGACCACACTGGCCTCTTGTTCAACCATTCTTGCATGTATTTATTTACAACAAATAAAAACTGTATATATTTAAGGGGTACAACATGTGGTTTTTATGCTTGTATACACTGTGAAATGATTAACATGACCAAACTGATGAACACATCCATCACCTCTCATACCATTTGCACACACATGTGCATGTGTATGTGTGTGCTAACAACACATGAGATCCACTCTCAGCAAATTTCAAGAATATGATGCATTATTATTTTTAAAGATTTTATTTATTTGACAGAGAGAGAGAGAGAGAGAGTACAAGCAGGCAGAGCGGCAGGCAGAGGGAGAGGGAGAAGCAGACTCCCTGCTGAGCAGGGAGCCTGATGTGGGGCTCCATCCCAGGACCCTGGGATCATGACCCGAGCTGAAGGCAGCCGCTTAACCGACTGAGCCACCCAGGCACCCATGATGCATTATTATTAACAAAAATCACTGTGCTGTACATGAGGTCTAATTTTGCTTTCTTTTAATTATATATACTGACCAGTATCCTTGGGACTCTGTTCTGACCCTGTCCAGAACTCTCTGCAAGGCAAACCCCCTTGGCTGCAAATCTGATCTAGTGATATTACAATTAAAACTCCAGTTTCTTGCAGTTACACACCACCACCGGCTTTACGTTGCTTTGGGACTCCCTCACTCCCATTGCTAACAACTCTCCAAGTTTTGAGATAGTTTCTCCAAGAGCTTGCCCTGCCCTGCAGGGAAGAGACACCACTGAACTTAATGATTCTAGTGCCCACCTCATCAGCACTTTAAGATGATGGCCTTGTGATCACTTGTCCTTCCAGGACTTCTCATGGAATATAACCCTCCGGGGAGTCTTCTGACGTCATAAAACATCCATTCCAGCATGATCACTTCTTTAAGGCTTTTATTCTCGTTTTCTACCACATACTATAGTAATTCAAAGGAGAGCATTAAAGGCAAGTGGATCCTACTAACTGCAAAGCAGACTCCATCAAGAAGCCTGCCCATGGGACCCCTGGGTAGCTCAGTCAGTTAAGCACCTGCCTTCGGCTCAGGTCATGATCCCAGGGTCCTGGGATTGAGCCCCGCATAGGGCTCCCTGCTCAGCGAAGAGCCTGCTTCTCCCTCTCCCTCTGCTGCTCCCCTGCTGTTCTCTCTCTCTCTCTGTCAAATAAATGAATACATAAATCTTAAAAAAAAAAGAAGAAGAAGAAGCCTGCCCATGAACCATTGGGGATGCCTCGCAAGTGGATTCCCCCCAATTGGCCCATGGACACCTCCACACTCCACATACCTCACCCATAACACCCTCTCTGCTGTAACTGGGTCCCTAACGCACATTCCCAATGGTGGTGGTGAGAGAAAACTTTGGAAGATGGCTACTGAACATACACAGAAAGCTGGCCTGAATCTGCAGGCCAGGGAGAAACCACAGACTAGAGCTTTAGCTCCAACTTTGGGAAAACAAAAGAAAGGCTGTCAGCACTGTCAGCATGGTGTGTTGCAGGATTGAGAGAAGGCATATAAGCTTAAGAATTCTGCCACAAGTCGGAGCCAAAAGCATGGAGCAGGCGTATCTACAGATGATCTGAGAAAGCCTTAGAATCCCTAGCAGGGCTCAGCTGAAAACACTGAGGATGAAAAATACAATGAATGAAATGAAAAAAATGTAGCAGATTAAGTAGAAAAAAGAATCTGTGAGTTAGAAGACAGGAACTTTGAAATTATGTAGTTTCAAGAACAAAGAAAAGAATGAAAGGAGTAAAGAAATCCCATGTGATCTATAGGATACAGTAGAGAGAAACAATTTGTGAATTATTGGAATCCCAGAAACAGAAGACAAGGAAAAGGGGTCAGAAAGCTATTTTAAAGAAACAATGACTGAGAACGTCCCAAATATGGCGAGAGATTTGTATATCCCAGTTCATGAAGCTCATAGGTCACCAAAAAACTCAACTTAAAGAGATCTTTTTCAAGACGCATTTTAATAAAACTATTAAAAATAAAAGATGAAAGAATCTTAAATAGCAGTGAGAGGGGCGCCTGGGTGACTCAGTCAGTTAAGTGTCTGCCTTCGGCTCAGGTCATGATCCAAGGGTCCTGGGTCGAGCCCCACACTGGGCTCCCTGCTCAGTGGGGAGTCTGCTTCTCCCTCTCCCTCTGCTCCTCCCCTCTGCTGATTCTCTCTCTCTCTCTCTCACAAATAAATAAATAAATAATCTTTAAAAGAAAAAAAACAGCAAGTGAAAAGAAGCTTGTAGTTTACATGAGAACCTCCATAAGGTTATAATTAGATTTCTCAGCAGAAAATTTATAGGCAGGAGAGAGTGGGATAATAAATTCAAAGTGCTGGGAAAAAAAAAAAAATACACCTGTCAAAGCGAATAGTTGATCTGGCAAAGTGGTCTTTCAGAAATGAAGGAGAGATAGACTCTCCTAGACAAAGAAAAGCTGAGAATTCACCACCACTAGACCTGCCTTACAAAAATTGCTGAAAGGAGTTCTTCAAACTGAAATGAAGAAATACTAATCAGTAACATGAAGATATATGAAAATATACAACATACTGGTAAGTATATAGTCAAATTCAGAATACCTAATACCTGATAATACCTAGTAATATGGTGGTGTGTTAACCACTTAACTCTAGGATAAAGGTTAAAGGACAAGAGGATTAAGATCACCTATAGCTACAATTATTTGTTAATGAACATACAATATAAGAAGCTAAATTCTGACATCAAAAACAAAAGGAGGAGAAGTAAAAGGGCAGAGTACTTGTACGTGATTGAAGTTAAGCTGTCACCAGCCTAAAATAGACTGTAATATCTATAAGATATTTTATGTAAGCAGTAACCACAAAGCAAAAACCTACAATAGATTCACAAAAGATAAATAGAAGGAAATCAAAGTATACCACTATGGAAAATCATCAATTCCAAAGGTAACAAGAGAGGGAGAAAGAAACAAGGGAACTACAAAACAGCCAGAAAATAATAAGATGGCATTAGTAAGTCTTTACTTATCAATAATTATTATAAATGTAAGTGTATTAAATTCTCCAATCAAAAGATAGAGTGTGTTTAGATGAATAAAAAAAAAGATCCAACTATATGCCACCTACAAAAGGCTCACTTCAGCTTTACAGACACACATATGCTCAAAGTAAAGAGATAGAAAAAGATATTCCATGCTGATGGAAACTAGAAGATCACAGTAGCTACACTTTCATCAGACAAAATAGACTTTGAGTCAAAACCTGTAAGGAGAGATGAAGAAGGTCATTATATAATGATAAAGAGGTGAATTTATCAGGAGGATATAATAGTTATAAATATATATGCACCCAACATCATATATATGCTTAAATGTATTTTTAAGTTAAGTTGAAATGTATTTTTAAATATATAAGCATATATGCTTAAGTATATTAAGCAAATAGTAACAGATCTGAAGGGAGAAATACACAGCAAGGGGTGCCTGGGTGGCTCAGCTGGTCAAGCAACTGCTTTCAGCTCAGGTCATAATCTCAGGGTCCTGGATCAAGCCCCACATTGGGCTCCCTGATCGGTGGGGGGCCTGCTTCTCCCTCTCCCTCCTGCTCCCCCTGCTTGTGCTCTCTCTCTCTCAAATGAATAAATAAAATGTTAAAAAAAAAAAAGAAAGAAATATACAGCAATACAATAATGGTAGGGGACCTCAATGGATAGATCATCCAGATAGAAAATCAGTAAGGAAGCAGACTTGAATCATACTTTAAACCAAATGGAGGGGTGCCTGGCTGACTTGGTAGAAAATGCAATTCTTGATCCTGGGGTCGTGAGTTCAAGCCCCACATTGGGCATAGAGCCTACTTAAAGAAAAAATAAAGTACTAATCCAAATGGATCTAAAAGTCCACTGTGCAGAACGTTCCATCCAACAGCAGAATATACATTTTTGTCAAGCACATAAAGAACATTCTCCAGAATATGTCCTATGACAGGCCACAAAATAAGTCTTAACAAATTTGAGAAGAATGAAATAATGCAAAGTATATTTTCTGGTCATAATAGTATAAAACTAAAAATCAGGGCTGCCTGTATGGCTCATTCAGTTGGGTATCTGCTTTCAGCCCAGATCACGATCCCGGGGTCCTGGGATCAAGCCCCACGTTGGGCTCCTTGCTGGGGTGGGGAGGGTCTGCTTCTCCCTCTCCCTCTGCCTACCACTCCCCCCGCTTATGCTCTCTTGCTCTCTCTGTCAAATAAATAAAATCTTTTTAAAAAATTAAAATAATAAAATAAAACTAGAAATCAGTAACAGGAGGAAAACTGGAAAACTCACAAAAATGTGGAAATTATACAACATACTCCTGAATAAACTGATGGACCAAAAAAGAAATCAAAGGGAAATAAATATCTTGAGACAAATGAAAACGGAAAGGAACACAATTTACCAAACCTTATGGGATGCAGCAAAAACAGTTCAAAAAGAACTGTTTATAGTGATAAAGATCTACATTCAGAAAAAAGATCTCAAATAAAACATCTAACTTACACCTCAGAGAACTAGAAAAAGAGGAACAAACTAATCCCAAAGTTAGCAAAAGGGAGGAAATAACAAAGATTGGAGCAGAAATAAATAAGATAGAGACTAGAAAAACAATAGAAGAAAATCAGTGAAGCTAAGAGCTGATATTTTGAAAAGATAAAAAAATTGACGGGTGCCTGGGTGGCTCAGTTGGTTAAGCAACTGCCTTCGGCTCAGGTCATGATCCTGGAGTCCCGGGATCGAGTCCCGCATCGGGCTTCCTGCTCAGCAGGGCGTCTGCTTCTCCCTCTGACCCTCTTCCCTCTCATGCTTTCTATCTCTCATTCTCTCTCTCTCTCAAATAAATAAATAAAATCTTAAAAAAAAAAAAAACTGACAAACCTTTAGCTAGACTAAAAAAAGAGAAGTCTTAAATAAATAAAATCAGAAACAAAAGAAGAGACATTATAACTGATAACACAGAAATACAAAGGATCATAAGTGACTACCATTAACAACTATATCCCAAGAAATTGGATAACCTAGAAGAAATGGATAAATTCCTAGAAACACACAACTTACAAAGACTAAACCATGAAGAAATAGAAAATCTGAACATACCAATAATGGGTAAGGAGATTGAATCAGTAACCAAAAATTCCCCAACAATGAAAAGCCCAGGACCATATGGTTTCCCTGGTGAATTCCACTAAACATTTAAAAGAAGAATCAATGCTAATCCTTCTCAACTCTTCCAAAAAATTGAAGGGGAAGGGACACTCCCAAACTCAATTTATAAGGCCAGGATTATCTTGATACCGCAGCCAAGCAAGGACACTACAAGAAATAAAACTACAGGCCAATATCACTGAAGAATACAGATGTAAAAATTCAAGAAAATACTAGCAAACCAGATTCAACAGCACATAAGAAGGATCACACACCATGATCAAATAGGATTCACCCTTTGGATGCAAAGATGGTTCAACATATGCAAATTAATAAATGTAGTATACCACATTAATAGAATGAAAGATAAAAAAAGAGAAAAAGCATTTGACAAAATACATCTTTTCATAATAAAACTGGAGCAGAAGGAATGTATCTCAACCTAGTAAAAACCATATATGACAAACCCACAATTAATATATTCGGTTGAGAAAGGCTGAAAGCTTTTCCTCTAAGACCAGGAACAAGGCAAGTGTGTGCACTCACCACTCTTATTCAACACAAGTACAGGAAGTGCTAGCCAGACCAATCAGGTAAGAAAAAGAAATAAAAGGCATTCAAATTGGAAAGGAAGAGGTAAAATTATCTTTGCAGATGATATGATCTTATACATAGAAAATCCTAAAGATTCCACCAAAAAACTGTTAGAACTAATCAACAAATTCAGTAAAGATACAGGATCCAAAATTAACATATAGAAATCAGTTGCATTTCCAAGCACTAATAACAAATATCTGAAAAAGAAATAAAGCAATTCTATTCACAATAACATCAAAAACAATAAGATACTTAAGAATGGGGAACTAAATAAAGATTTTTCTAAAAAAGACATATAAATGGCCAACAGGTACATGAAAAGATGCTTAACATCACTAATCATCAGGGAAATGCAAAGCAAAAACATGAGAAATCACCTTGCATTGTTAAAGTTGTTATCGAGAAGACAAGAGATAACTAGTGTTGGCAAGGATATGGAGAAAAGGGAACACCTGCGCACTGCTGGTGGAACTATAAATTGGTATAGCCACCATGACAGCATGGACGTTCCTTAAAGAATTAAAAAGTAGAATTACCATATGATCCAGCAATCTCACTTCTGGGTATGTATCCAAAGGAAATGAAATCAGGATCTCAAGGAGATATATGCATTCCCTTGTTCACTGCAGCATTATTCACAATCACCAAGATACGGAAACAACCTAAGTGTCCATTATCTATAGAAAAATGGATTAAAAAGTTGTGATATTTATAAAATGGAATATTTTTTAGCCATAGCAGAGAAGGAGATCTTGCGATTTGTGACAATAGGCACAGCCCTTGAGGACATGATGCTAAGTGAAATAAGTTGGAGAGAGATAAATACTCTATAGTATCACTAATATGTGGAATCTAAAAAAGCCAAACTCATAGAAACAGGGAGCTACTAGTGGCTGGAGGTGGGACAAATGGGGAGATGTTAGTCAAAGGGTACAAACTTCCAGTTACAAGATGAATATGTTCTGGGGTCTAATGTACACCAGGACCTAATGATTATAGTTAATAATACTGTATTATATACTTGAAAGATTTAAGAGTTAGATCTCAAATATTCTCACCACCAAAAAAGAAATGGTAGTTATGTGAGGTGATAGAGATATTAACTAACTCTACCATGGTAATCATTTCACAATATATGAATATATCAAACCATTACATTGTACACCTTAAATTTACGTTATATGTCAATTGTCTCTCAATAACACTGGAAAAAAATTAAATTTAAAAAAAGGGATAGTTCTCCTGTGACTAGCACCAGCTGTTGTACATAACTGATGAATCACTAAAGTCTAAACCCGAAACATAAAATAAAATAAAATTGAATAAAATAAAATAAATAAAGGGACAGTTCTTTTCCTCCATTATTACTCAGCACATTCCAGATAGATTGTATTATTTCTTAAACTTACACTACTAGCAGCTAGAAGAGTTGGGAGCAGATCCTGAGAAGGGTCCTTGAGGGGGTCTTCTCACAGAGGAGGGTCTCCTAGCTCTAATTTGGAGGGTGGGCCATCTCTATGGGCTCTAAAATTACAGAGTCAGAGAGCCAAAATCTTTGGAGTCAACCGCCCAGATTCTCTATCCGATGTGTCAGGGTCTTTCTCAAGTTGTCCTAATTAGGGCCCCGATGTTCTCATAACAGATTTACCCCAGCTGAGCATCCAAATATCTTTGAAGCTCAAGGCTCTTTTTATTTCTTGATTTATTCTTAAATTTTAAGTAATCTCTGCACCCAACATGGGGCTCAAACTTACAATTCCGAAATCAAGCATCCCACACTCCCACACTCCACCGACTCCACCATCAAGCTTCTTTTAAATGAAGACTTTGGGGGCACCTGGAGGGCTCAGTGGGTTAAGCATCTGACTTTGGCTCAGGTCATGATCCCAGGTTCCTGGGATCAAATCCGGCATCGAGCTCCCTCCTCAGCAGGGAGTATGCTTCTCCTTCTACTCCTTCCCCCGCCCGTGATCTCGCTCTCAAAAAAATAAATAAAACATATACTTTTTAAAGATTTATTTGTCAGAGAGAGAGAGAGCACAAGCAGGGGGAGCGGCAGGCAGAGGGAGAAGCAGACCCCCCACTGAGTGGGGAGCCCAACATGGGGCTCGATCCCAGCACCCCAGCCAAAGGCAGATGCTTAACTTAATGAGCCACCCAGGCATCCCTAAATAAATAAAATCTTAAAATAAATAAATAAATAAATGAATGCAGACTTTGGTCTTGAGCTTTTCCTGTTCTCCTCCTGCAGGAGATTAAGAGCTTTTTTGGCAGTTACCGAAGAGGCCCTCTGGTGTTCAGAATCAGTTTTCAATTATCTGCCCTCAACTTCGAATTTCCCTCTATAGATGCTATGGACTGAATTGTGCATCTTGCCCCCTCCCAATTCATATGCTGAAGCCCTAACCCCCATGTGATGGTATTTGGAGATGGAGCCTTTGAGAGATGATTAGGTTTAGATGAGATCATGAGAGTGGGGCCCTCATGAAGGGATTTATGCCCTTATAAGAAGAGTGCACTATCTCTCTGAGTGCTGTGAGTGCTGCTGTTGTAGCCACTATCTATAGGATTTTGTTAGGGTGGCTGGCCCAAGTAGCCCAAAACTAAGATAATACAGTTTATTAATAACCAGGCAATTTCATTGTCCTTGTATTCATTGTTCCCCCATATTTTTCAGCTTTAACCATTATACTGTACAAGGTGGTCCCCTCCAGTGGAACATTCTTCCAAATCACCACTTGTGGAAGTTTTAGCAACTAGGCCATGGAACACCTGTGGCAGGGCCTATCAATGCCCCAAATGCCACCTGGGATAGGGTCCTCATTGTTAGGGAATTGGGTCTCAAAACTCCATCTTATCAATCAAGAAGATAAGACTTCTTATTACAAAGAAGTCACCTTCTTCGTGACACACTCGGTGCCAACTGTGTTGATTCAGGTGGTCCAGAGAGCAGACACTAGTTTTAGAAGGGCACAAGGTTTCTTGTGGGGAAGGGTGTGCATAATGTTTGTGAAAGATAAAAAAAGGATCGGGCTGGGGTGCCTGACTGGCTCAGTTGTTAGGTCAATCTTGGGGTCGTGAATTTGAGCTCCATGTTGGGTGTAGAGTTTACTTTAAAAAAAAAAAAAAGAAGAAGAAGGATTGGGCTATGAAAACCAAACTATGATGCAGATCTGAAACCTATGAAGGGAAAGAGGGGAGGAAGCAGGTGTGGGTAGGCAGAGCGTCAGACGAGATGCAGAAATGACAAGGTCTCATTGATCTAATGGGAAGATTTAGAGCAAGGATTACCTATTAAAGAAGTCCCACATTCAGCAGTAATGGCCAGGCCATGTTATTGGCTGGGGACTGCTTGGGAAAAGTGTGATTTAGGCTCTAAATCTGAGACAGATCCTGAAGGGCTACAGTTGGAGGATACCAACCAGCCAACTGCACTACTTGAAGCTGACCAGCAGGTTATTTCATGAAGGGAGATGTGCACTCCCACAGCAGCCACAACCACTTTGTGGTCACTTGAGATCCCAGGGTCCTGGGATCAAGTCCCATGTCAGTGGCAAGCCTGCTTCTCCCTCTCCCTGCTTGTGCTTTCTCTTTCTCTCTGACAAATAAGTAAATAAAACCTTAAAAAAAAGGGGGGGGGTTAAATAACACACTGCGCTGCAGACACTAAATAGTATGCTGTAGATTCATGTCCTTATTTGCTTTTTTAAATACTGAAAAGGTATAGAAATTTTTAGAGGTGGTACTGAAGAGGAGGAAGAGAGAGTATGGCACATGATGGAATAAAAAAAAAACCACACACCACAATTCTCAACAGAATGGCAGAACTAAACAAATAAAATCTTATGGGAATAAGTAACGTACTTTACATGGGACCCCATCTCCTCACAAAACACAAAACAAAAACAAAAAAAACCAACCCTACACAGATATAAAAGTGACAGATACACCTTTTACTGATAAAAAATCATGGGCTTTGGCTGCCAAAAAAGTGGATTCAATCTTAGACTTTATTAAAAGTATCATCTAAACCACTGTTTTCCAAACTTGTTCTAAACAGCACACCCCTTCTCCTAAGGCAATTTTATGCAGAGTTTATGTGAGATATATTTAAGTGTGCCCTGAAGTACGTCCAAGAAATTCCTAGAGCTCTGAGAAAGAGCTTGAAAACCCCTGACCTGAACCAGAGAGCAAATTCCATCCTGTTTTGTAGATCAAACTATTTGTACTAAGATTAGTTCTGGTGACCACACTTTAAAGCATCTTTGAAAATCTTGACCCTACAAATAATAATGGAAGAATTTGAAAACGTATCCTGTGGGGCCGCCTGGGTAGCTCAGTCAGTTAAGCATCCAGCTCTTGGTTTTTGCTCAGGTCATGATCTTGGGGTCCTCAGATTGAGCCCTGCGGCCCCTCTCTCTTTCCCTCTGTCCCCCCCTGCCAACTTGTGCTCTCTCTCTAAAGTAATCTTTAAAAAAAGAAATAAAGAAAATGTATCATGTAAAAAAAACCAGCAAGGGAGATATCTTCCTGGAAAAAAAAAATATGTTCTCAAAACATCTGGAAGTATCTGAAGAGACCAGGACTTATTCCATGTGTCTCCAGAAGGTAGAATCAGGGGAAAGAAAAGATGGAAAGTGTGTGATTAGTTTCCCAGAGCTGCTGTAGCAAAGTACCACAAACTGAATGGCTTAAAACAACAGACATTTATTCTCTCACAGTTCTGGAGCGAGAAGTCCAAGATCAGGTATCAGCAGGATCATGCTTTCCAGAGGCTCTAGAGAAGAATCCTCTGCCTCCTCCAGCTCCCGGAGGTTCCCAGCAATCCTTGGCGTTCCTTGGCTTGTAGATGCATTACAGCATTGCCATATGGCATTCTCCCCTTAAGTGCCTGTGTCTCTGTGTCTTCTCCAATTTGTACAACATCACTCATATTGAATTAAGGTCCACCCTCCTCCAGTATGACCTCACCTTACCTAATCACATCTTCGACAATTCCGTTTCCAAATATGGTCACATTCGGAGATACTGGCAGTTAGGACTTCAGAGTTATCTTTTGAGGGGACACTCTTTAATCCAGGATAGATAGTATGTAGCAGATTTCAGTCTGAAAGAAATAACTTCCTAATAAGATTTATTCAAAAGTGCAGGAATTTTCTGAATTAATTCCCATCAGTGAAGGCGGTCAGGGGTGATCACTTCAAAGATGTTAAGAAATAACTAATTCATTGGTTAGGTTATTAGACTAGAAAATATTAAATTCCTTTTCAACTGTTGATCAATAGGCAATAAGCTCATGAACTAAGTAAAATTATATCACTCTGTTTATCATTGCCACCTAAAAACTTCAGCTTACATCTCCACTCACCAATTGACTATATAAGCTACTATACTTGGTGTTATGAGGAAGTACGAACACATTTCCTCCCCAAATCTGCCCCTCGTTTTGGTGAAAGTCGTCAGCCTCTACTCAGTTTTCTAAGCCAGAAATATGGGGGTCATGTTAAGTATAAGCATATTGACTTAGAGCATGGATTTCGAAGTCAGTCAGACTCAGACTTAAATTCCTGCTCCATCACTTCTAAGCTCTAATTTTGGGCAAATTGATTATGGTTGAGTTGTCCATTTTCTTATACTCCACTTCAGGCCATTGCCATCCTTTGTCCTTACTGCTTAAAACCTCCTAATTCCACTTGAGATATAATGTTCAGTAAACTATTAATACTTAAAGTGTGCAATTTAATGAGTTTTGACATATATATATATACCTGTGAAACCAAGATAATCAAGTATCCATCTCCTCCAAAAGGTTTTTCCCACCACCCCACATCTTCAGGCAAACACTTCTCTGATTTTTGTCACTATACATAAATTTGCGTTTTCTAGAATTTTAAATAAAATCACAGTACACTTTTTGCGTGGGCATTTTCACCCAGCATAGTAGAAATTTATCCATGTTTTATTCCTTTTTTATTGCTGAATAGT
Organism: Zalophus californianus; assembly: GCF_009762305.2. Classification (NCBI taxonomy): domain Eukaryota; kingdom Metazoa; phylum Chordata; class Mammalia; order Carnivora; family Otariidae; genus Zalophus; species Zalophus californianus. The sequence continues at coordinate 132,531,748 of NC_045598.1, forward strand.
ATTCTGATATATAGATATCCCACTTTGGCTACCCATTTACCTACTGACGGACAAATGTTTCCAGTTTGGGTATTTTGCAAACTTGATACAAACCCTTCTGTACAAGTCTTTGTGTGGACATATACTTTCTTTTCTCTTGGGTAAATACCCGGGAATGAAATGGCTGATCTGTATAGTAGGTACATGTTTAATGTGGGGCTTGAACTCACGATGCTGAGACCAAGACCTGAGCTGAGATGAAGAGTCGGACACTCAACCAACTGAGCCACCTAGGGGCCCCTATGTTTAACTTTTTAAAAAGCTACCAAATGGTTTTCCAAAGTGGTTACACAATTCCACATTGCCATCAGTAGAGTAGGAAAGTTCCCATTACTCCACATCCTTGCCAAAACTTGGTATGGTCAGTGTAGCAAGTGTGCAGTGGTTATCTTATGCTTTTAATCTGTATTCCCCTAATGACTAATGAAACTCAGCAGCTTTTCATCTACTTATTTGCCATATTTCCTTCAGTTTAGTTCAAGTAAAAAAAAATTCACAAACTTTGCCCATTTTTAAATTGGGTTGTTTGCTTCATGTTATTTATCCTAAGACTTAAAAAAAAAAATCTAAATATAAGTCCTTTATCATGTATATATTTTGCAAATACATTGTTTTGCTGTTTCAATGTCTTCTGAAAAGCTACATTTTTAAATTTTGTTGAGTCCAATTTATCAACTGTTTTTAGTAATTTGGTTCATAGCTAAGAAATCATTGCCAAATCCAAGATCTCAGAGCTTCTGTTTTCCTGAAGAAGTTTCATAGTTTTACTCTTTGAGTGTATGATTCATTTTGGGCTAATTTTTGTACAGAAGATTTTTTATTTTTTTTCTTACAAATAGCTTTTCAAATATTTTGAATAGACTGTTATCCCCCCGCCCCCCGGCAAGTACCTTGGTATATTTTTATAAACCAATTTCTGGACTCTCCCTTCTGTTCCACTGATATGTCTATCTTTATGCCAATACTTTATAATAAATTCAAGTCATCATCATTTGTCTGGTACTGATGATGGTCTCTTATTTTTTCCCTTCCAGTTTTGTGACCCTTCAAGCTCACTCTCCAGAATTACAGCCAAGGTATTTTTCTTAAGTGCAAATCTGAATTCATCAGTCCCTCTCTGAGACCATGAGATAAAACCAAAACTCCATTAATTCGGTCTTTTGAATTCTAGCTCTAGTTTGATCTCATTTTTACTATTCCCTCATCCAAATTCAATGCTCCAAACACTGTTCTCTCACCCTGTGCACTTGCCGTGTGCTTTATCTCAGATGCCCTCATCTTCAGTCTCCCACTTTTGCCTGGCAAATACTCACCACTTCCCCTGGAATTCTCACCTGGACTTAAGACAGCTTTGACTGTTCTCACCTTGATGCTCATTCAACACTCTGATTAGCCTATCACACCAACTGGCACATTATTTTAATTACCCACTTGTCTTCCCTACCAGATCATAAGCTCCTTGGGATACAGCAGATGCTCAATGTTTGAATGAGTATAAAGATGAACAAGACAGTTCCTTGTTCTTCAGAAGCTCCCAATATGGTATGGTATAGTATATGGTAGGCAGAGCAGTAAACTGTATGGATCCTGTCACCCCCCCCACCCCACACATCCAATGCTTTCTAGGTCTGTTTCATAGTGCCTTGTTTCCTAGAAGGGATAACCTTTGTGTATTGGTCACTGTATTAAAATAAATCACTTGTAAGGATAATATGTGGAGGAAGCTATTCTCTTCCTAGGACTTCAAACTTCTATCTGCTCCTGGCCACCTTCTGAGGACACTGCCAGAGAACTCACCTCAATCCAAGTTTGGAGTGTGACATTCCCTGAACCACTCCAAGATGAAAATCTCAATCAGGATTGTTTCCTCAGGTGACCTTTACTCTGGGGATGCTCTGCTGATTTCTGGCTTTAAATTAGTTCTGATGGGTAGGATGTTGGTGTAGTGGGTCAGACTCCTTGTTTTGTTTTCTGGGCAACATTCCCTGTCATATTGCTGACACAGTGGCTCAGCTTTATAATCTCCTCTCAATTGATAAATGAATGCCCTAGGGACGAAAGGATCGGAGTGCTAGCCTCAGCTCTCTGTTTAGTGCAAACGGAAAGACTAATTTCAACCTTACTCTCATTCACGAGGCCCTACACATCATCTGGTCATTGGCTGCTGCTCCCCCACTGCCTTACTCTAAACCAGCCACAACATCATCTAGGTCAGCGTTCATCCAAATCCTGTCCCAGCTTCTATACTTGGGACCATGGTACTTGCCGAGAACTCACCTACAGCGTTTGTAATTTTCAAGCCATTACAGTTCCTCTTGCAGTCAACTCATTTCTGTGATTACCAAAAACTGCTATTTGTCTGCACCTTTTAGGACTCATCACTTTTGATGTTGTATTGTTTTTCTTTCTTATCCCGCCTATAATGTAGGCCCTTTGAAGATATGTGCTTTCTTTTATCTGTCATCCTCCTTACCACAGAAAGTACTAAGTACTTGCTCAATGCCGTTTTTAACCTTAATGAGTATGACTTTTACCTTTATGATCTCAGGTCGCCTCAGATATATTTAGCCTAGAACAATTATATATATATTTTTAAAGATTTTATTTGACAGAGACATAGCAAGAGAGGGAACACAAGCAGGGCGAGTGGGAGAGGGAGAAGCAGGCTTCCTGCGGAGCAGGGAACCCCATGCGGGGATCGATCCCAGGACCCTGAGATCATGACCTGAGCCGAAGGCAGACGCTCAACAACTGAGCCACCCAGGCGCCCCTAGAACAATTATATTCTTAAATTGTAAATATATTCTAGGTAACTAATTTACCTCAGCGATACAGCAAAAAATATGAGAACTTTTTTTTAAAATAAAACCAGTGAAGAATGGTTAATGATTTACTTCAAAGTAATTTTTTTCAGACTTTCTGGGGTAGGAAGGGTAGGGCGTTCTGCTGTGACACTTCATACAGATGGTGGTTTAGATGTAGGTTTCAAACCTGCTAGCACCTGAGTAAGTTTCTTTGGAAAAGTTAGTATAAAAATACAAGTACAATCAAATTAATTTAACAAAACATTTATTAAAAGCTTATAGGATAGGTACTGTGTGTTACATGCTGGGGACACAAGCACCACTGAGACGCTGTCTCTTCTGTTAAAGAATCCAGGACAGAAAGCTGGTAATGGGTGGGAAGGGAAGAAGGACAAAGATGCCCTTGTAACTAATTTGAACTGGAAAAAAAGCAGATGAACATTCTAGGAACGTGGAAGAATGTTAACCAAGTACAGGTAGTCTTGTTTTGCTACCATTTATGGAACAAGGTGTGTGGATGGCTGAAGAGCAGCCTGGGAACACCAGGATCATGGCAATGGCACTGGAGGGAAGGGAGAAATTTCAGATACATATGTTTTTAAGATAGGCTCAACAGAGATTAATCATGAAAAATGTCAGAGAGGACTAGTAAGTAGTGGCAATTCTTCATTTGGATAACTAGGTTGAATGGAAATGCCATCGTGGGGGCACCTGGGTGGCTCAGTCAGTTAAGCATCTGCCTTCAGCTCAGGTCGTGATCCCAGGGTCCTGGGATTGAGCCCATCGGGCTCCCTGCTCGGCTGGGAGCCTGCTTCTCCCTCTCCCACTCTCCCTGCTTGTATTCCCTCTCTCACTGTGTCTCTCTCTCAAATAAATAAAATCTTAAGAAAAGAAAGAAAAGGAAAGAGAGAGAGGAAAGAAAGAAAAAGAAAGAAAGAAAGAAAGAGAGAGAGAAAAGAAAAAAAAAGAAAAGAAAAGAAAAGAGAAAAGAAAAAAAAAGAAAAGAAAAGAAAAGAAAAAGAAATGCCACCGTGACAGGAAAGAGAAGTATGTTTTGGGGGGTGTGAGACGGGACATAAAAATTTTAATGTTAAGTTGGATACCTTTTCTGCAGGTTATAGCCATCCTTATTAGGTTCTTGCCTGATGAGTTTTATCTACCCACAATAGGTCCTTGAAGGCCAAGTACCTATATGAGAAGATAATTTCTACCTTAGTTTCTTATTTCAACTTCATTATTAAAACATTTCCATACTCCACTGAACTGGAAAGAGCACACAGGTACTCCCACTCATATATTTTGCCTTAAGCAAACATTAAAAAGAAACCTCATAAGCAATTTAAAATATTTATTGACAGGAATTCTCAGCAGGACAGATATAGAACCACTGTGGCCTTGGCCCATATTATCCAAGCATAGAAAACCCTTAGTTGTGTCATTTGACTTCAATTCAGTTCATGTTTAATTTTGCCATATGTTAAGAGTGAAAAGTACCAAGGAATATAGGAATTTCAACAGAATCATTTATCCACAGTGGCTTAAACCTTCTATGAGAGGTAGAAATTATTTTAACGATTATAATAAAGGGAGAGAGTGCCATCAAAGCACAAAGGAAGATGGATCTTGCATTTATCTAACCAGCTACTCATCTATTGTTGAGGGCTGCAGAAATAGCATGTAGAGATAAGGCAGTTTTATGGTAGAACAGCTACCCCAATGAGGAGTAAGGTGCTCCTGGGGCAGGCAGATCCCCCATGAATAGAAAACCTAGAATATCAGCAGAGCATATTAAATTTCTTCCTGCCATGAATAACAGAGATGCAGAGAGATATCCCTTCTTCTGCTTATCTCCTTTTCTCTTCTCATAGCTTCAGGAGCCACTCATCTAAGTAAGTTAGTTGATCTGTGTGTATATTCAAGAAAGAATCCCAAAGTTCTCTGCAGGATATCCTTATGAATCATACAACTTAAAGTTCAGCAACACCAGACTCATGGTAACCCTAAGCAAGGGCCTGAGTCTCAATTTCCACCTTTTCTGAAAACACCCATCTTTTAATCAGGACTTCTTTAAATAAAGCATGAAGAACCACTAAAATACACTGGGCTACACTACTAAGTAAACATGATCTGTTAAATGAGTAAGTGCTTTAGTGACTATCTTCATTCTGTTGCACTTATTTTTGGAAATGGGCATTTTACTGTTTCCATAATCCTTGGAAGATCACAGTGCTTTGTAAAGAGAAACTACTACATAAGTAAATCTTTATATTATTATAAACTACAAAGAGATTTAATATCTATCCAATTTAATATTCAAGTCTACATAAAATAAATCAATGACAACTGCTTTATTATTAAAAGTTACTGAATTCCATAAAGCACACAATGTAATTTATATTCAACTAACAAAAGTTTGATACATGTATTTAAAAATATATAATATATAGATTTATGTCTTAACATTTATATTCTATTCAAAAAGCAGTAGCTTTACATATTTTACAACTTGAATTTATAAAATATATATACATCCACCCTATTCAAACCCTGAAGCATGAGCTTCCATTCCTATTAATAAAATGCACAATCTGTATTTCTGAATATTGAGAGAAAAATGGTACCAACTAAAAACAACAAACCCATTTTAACTTGAACATGGACTTCTTGGCTACTAGATAACTGACATAATAATCTTTTTGAATAATTATTTTACCCTGAGCCTGATAATCAATATTTATGTCAATAATCTGTGGTTAACTATGAAAAGACTTGCATTTATTTTCACAGTGTCTGTCAATCTACCACATTCCTTACTCGACTTGTTTCAGGCTTTAAAATTAGAGAGGTGGGATTATTCAACCTTTCCATTTACCGTGAAATTTGACAAGTGATGTCACACCTAACAAGCCAAAGCCCAGAACCATGCTTTGCCTTTGAGAAAGCAGCTTAGAATTACTGCAGAAGCAAACTTTTCACAAAACCCTGACAATGTATGCATCAAGAAACTGTTTCTCTTTTTCCCTGTCAACTGCACTCAACTTGCTCAATTACAATTCTTTAGGCATGTTAAAATATACCAGCTTCTATTCAGGCATTCCTTCCACATATTCAAAATGTCTTCAGATATTATATTGTTTTATTAAAAAATTTTCATAAAAAAAGACATTCATGTAACCGTTCTGGAGATTCATCCCTAAATGTAAATCCCAGTAACATTTGAGAATTAAAATCACAATAAACGCCTCATTTACAGGACCATAAGAAGAACTTCAACTTTAAGGATAAAGATCTAAGTTTGAAGTACATATTTAGACTCCATGGGCCTCTGGAATGATGCATACAAGCCTGTCTTTAATGTAGTTTATGCTAAGAAAACAAAAATCTCCCACACATTTGGGAAAAAAAAAAAAAAAAGAAAGAAAGTTCCAAATCTCAAAATGGCTTAGAAACCTTAAATGGAAAAACACTTTTACCAAAACAAATAATTTAATACATCTGGGCAATAATTAGGCTTTGGGAGAGTCACCATCCAAAAAGTAAACAAAACTCCCTCGATATTAGTATTTAAGAACTAAATTACTTAGTTAACAGCTCATTTATCAAGTAGTCAATTATTCAACACATTTAGCCACATACTGATGAACCGAAATAAGGCATCAGAAATTCTATGTATTTTATTTGTAGAAAGGAGTCTTTTTCTTTAAGAAAAATTTCTGATGTAATTTCAGTAATCTTCCTTCTCTGGATTCCCTAACCTCAAGAAAAGGAAAGGGGAAGAAAGGGAGGAAGGGAGGGAAGGAGGAAAGGAAGGAGAGAGGAAAACTTAGGGAAACTGCTGAAGACTGACATATTGGACGGACATCTTTGAAGAGAAAGGAAGAAAGAAAAATGAAAGAGAGAGAAAAACAAACAAAAGACTGCAAAGAAGATTAGGACCAAGGGGTGCAGATTAAGAGACACCTTCACAGATCTTAATCATGCAAAGGCACTAGCATTAACACAGAATCATGCAGTAGCTGATTTTGTAACAGTGAATCCTCAGAAAAGATATGGGAAAGCCTCAGTTCTTTTTGAAAACCAATTTATATACACTTAATAAATCCTAAGCATTCAGCCAAAATATATACAGGAAACTAAATAAAAGTGAGATCAAGAAATATAAGCAGCAGTAACCGTAAAGGATTAGAACTAGTGACACTGAATTCTTTATTTAAAAAAATTCTGAACACACAGTACCTCCTCTTCTCTTCTATCTTTAGGAAGAAGCTTTAACAAGTTTTAAATATCTCAATTCTCAAAAACAATAGGCTTTTTAAAAAATGAGACTTGATTACCGATCAAGTAATTACCGAAACAAGTAATATGTGGTTACATACCATTTGCATATCACTACTCATTTCCATTATTTGTCAGTTCATCTTTGATGCAATCTGGAAATAATTAAGCAGTCACTAGATACCTGTTTAAGAATCTGAAGAAATTATTATTCACCACAGGAATCTAATGATATATATGTGCATATATTGAAAATTTCAGAAGGGAAAAACTAATAAACTACCCTAGTTACTTTATACCAAATATTTATATACCTAGTCAAAACAATAAGGATTAAGATCTTTCTCCAGATGAACTGTATATAAAAGCTAATTTTTAGCATTTTCTTTTGGGGATTAAAAAAAGCTTTATTTCCTTGCTAGCTAAAAGGAGGAATTCATCCACTACAAGTTAAATCCTTTAGAGGTGAATATTAAATTCCTTAAGAGAACAGCCATAAAATTTATTTTAAAAAATTTATCTTAAAAAAACTGAAAACCATTTCTCTCTTTAAAATCTATGGCATTAATACCTACTTGATGTAAAGTATTTTTTTGAAGGGCACCAAGTTCATGATCTAAGCATGCAAAATAAGGAAATGAATGTATCACTGTCTTAACAGAATTTGGCAAACCAGAAGAATGGCCTTAAAATAAATAAATAAATAAATAAATAAATAGAGTACACATTGTCTAAATATGAAAGTATAATTCTGCAGGCCTATGCAGCAGATTGTGCCCCATAGAGCAAGGGAAGAGGGAAGTAGCATAATCCTATGTACATTTTCTTGGTATTCTGGTTGTCGTTCAACAACACAATACAGAGAAATATTCTTTTTATTATTACAAAGTCATTAAATGCCCTCTCTAGAGCAATGACTTAGGTAAACGGCTTATGTCTTTTAATAATGTAACTTACATTTAAAATTAACTTAATTAAATCTAAGTGCAAAGGAGTTTCCAATAATTCCTAAGTTCAAGGGAGTATTGTAATGAATAAGGTGTTATCTTACTGCAAATTCTGAATGGTTGGTATTTCATCTTATCTTCTCTTTAATAAAATGTACTGAAATTATTTGGTTTCCTTTACTTTCCTCTACTTCTTTTTATTTTATGGTATCTCTATGCAGAGAAAGAGGTATGTTAAAATACTGCTTCTTTTATTTTAAAAAACTCAACTGAGGCTATATAAGACCTATTAATCTACAGGACAGCATTGTTAATCTTTGACCTGGTATATTAATTCCTTTGGCGAATAAATGTCACAGGTCATTTCTTTATAAAAGAATTTTAGTAAGAGGACCAGCAGTACGGAGAAAGATCCCCCACCCCCACCCCGGAAAATGATCAAGTCAATCAGTAGTTTAGAGCAGTTGTGTAAAATATGAAAAATATATAATTTGCTGCTGCAATTTTCATATTAAAAAGCAGTTAAAAACTAAGAGTAGCTCAAAGCATTCCAAAAAACACTTTCTGTCTTAAACAGGCCAAATGATCAGACTGATAGAGACTATTATGAGAACTTATGTGTATCTAGTCAAGAAAGAACAAAAATGTGTTTAATTTTAAAAAGTGTAGTTGCTAACTATAGTATAAACAGTGTCCACAATTTGGTGGCTGGCCATAGTTTTAATTTTTTTTTTCAAGTTATTTCTACAGCAGACATATTTTTGAAGTCTACCCACCCCTGAGTTCAGCAATTATACTTTTAGAGTGTAAAATTATATGCCCTTAATTAACAACATGTACAAAGCTACAAAATGTCATCTATACAGAGATTAAAAACAATTTTGAAAATATTCCTTGCCAATTATTGATTGGATGTTTTGCTGGGGTACATACTTCAAAGCTTTCAGCCAACTGGCTTTTATTTTTAAGCCCAAATTGATTCATATATTTATTCACTGCAGGATATGTCAAAAAGAGTGCAACAAGAGGCATTAGTAAAAATAACATTGTAGTAGAAACAGATTTTTGCATATGTGAAAAGGTAATTTATAAAATACATAATTGCTTTTTAAAAAGAGAACCTAGTTGCAGTATCATTAACTTACATGGTACTGAGAATTGGACGTTTCAACAATTTTTTTCTATAGAAAAATTTTACCTAGCTGTAAGCAAAGTCTTTCAAACAACAAGAAAACAAAATAAAACAAATCCCTCCAGGAAAAACTGTACGGTTGTGTGAGACAAATAAGAAAACATACCATTCTATAGTGTACTTTTGCCTAAATTTTAAAATAAAAATGTCCACACTCTTTTGTTAAAACATTAAGCCTCTGTCAAAAATGTATTTCTTATTTTAGGGTACAGGATTAAAGGACAAAATGATACTTACAAGTAAAGAAAAAATTACAAGAAAAAACTTGACAAAAGCTTTTCAATTGAAGTACTGTAACATTCAAACTTGACTTAAAACATAACAAAAGAAACAAAATTGCAAACGAAAACTCTTTATGGATTTTCCAAACATAAATAAATGAAATAGTGTTTAGGCAGTAGGGCTCATGCTGATGGCTAGCAGGAAGTAACAGAGTGTAATCTACTTGGAAATATCGTTACTGTACAAACAAGCCCCGATTAAGGACTGCAGCAGTTTCATCATCACTGCCATTGTTCTTACTTCCAAAATCAAGCCTTGATTCAACCATTCATACCCTAGATTACTCATACCTTTACTTCAGAGATTGAGGAACTATATACAACAAATGAATTTATTTTCACCATAGGGATAACAATATTGTACCTCTCTGCCAATGTTACTTGAAAACCTTCCATGTCAAAACAATTTGACAGCAGATATAAACAATTCAATAAATACGCAATGATCTTTCATTATAGTCCTTTAAAGACGCATGTTAATTCATGCTGTTAACCTTAGGATCACAGTGCATAGAACCCAAATATAAACAGTTGGGGTGACTTTCAAAGTAATGTTGGATCCCTCACTTTATTTATAATCCCACTATAACCAATAAATTCATTTCATAGGCCCTATCATGCATTAATTATTGGGTGGCAGGAATTAATGAAAATTTTTCCTATTAAACGTCCATTGCCGGCAATGAACGTCCCAAAACCGCCAAGGAAGTCATTGTTATTGCACAATACATGAGGACCTGGAACTTTTCCAAAAGCTTAAAAAAATAAAAATAAAAAATGGAATTATATTGACATTTCCTGACACCTGCATTAATACTGTATGACTAATAAAAGCATGTCAGTTGCCTGGACTGAACCAGCGATCAACATGCGCCCAGAATGCACACGAGTAAAAATGCAGTAAAAGGAAGTAGTCTTCATTGCCTATAGGTCACTTCCAGTCAAAGGTTAAAGTTCAAAGACTGAATGATCAAAGTGCTCATTTTCTCAGTAGGACTATCTTCTGCTAGGAGGATGATAACAGTGGCATCAACAAGTATCATCTTTAAGAAAAGGAGAAAAAAGATAATTAAAAAAGTCAAGCATGCATAAGTAAAACCCACACGTTAGTCTAACACAGAAATAATTTCAAGAAGAACATGGTTTACATGTCTGACTTGCCTCCCCAATCCTTGCAAATAAAAAGTCCAGTTTGTGTTCAATTACATAGTGACAAACAAATCACGTTCTATACTTTCACAGATATAGTTCACACAAATCTTAAATGATGCATCAGTGTGTTAGTTCTATTTAATATTAAATTGATATATGTTAGCACATATTCAGGATTTATCAGTCTTGAAGAGTTCTTTTATGGGCAACAATTTTAAGTTGTAACGAGACAGGAAGTAAACTCCTGACCAACAATGTCATGGTATTTAACACAGGATAATGCAAGTTGTGTCTTTAGTCTATAAAGGAAATAATTTCACAAATGAGGTACAATTACCAAATCAATTAATACATACTTAATGTTAATTTCTCTTTAGAAAATACATTTAAAAATACATTTTTCAGCAAATATAGATACATACACAAATGAGGCCATTAAAAAAAAACCCACAGATTTAGTAATGCCTTCTGGTAGCCTTAACACATTATGTAAGATATATAATTGTGGAGTTCATAACTTATTTTACAAAATTATTTCACAAGACATATCTGAAGGATTTATTTTGAGGACTGGTTACTCTTCAGAAAGCAGCTTTAGAAAGAAGCAAGACTAGTGGCAACTACCCAAGAGTTGTGAAGGCTCTCAAAGACAGCGTTGCTGAAAAACTGGCCAAAATATTTTACAAACTATCCCATGTTAGGATTGATACACTGTTAATAAAAATCCCCATTTCCAATGACTCAGTGAGAACTAAAAACCAATAAATCTGATTTCTGCGCTGGGCAAACTCGGAGAATATTCCATCACTCTTTTTTTTTTTTTAAAGATTTATTTATTTGACAGAGAGACACACAGCGAGAGAGGTAACACAAGCAGAAGGGGTGGGAGAGGGAGAAGCAGGCCTCTCGCCGAGCAGGGAGCCCAATGCGGGGCTCAATCCTAGGACCCTGGGATCACGACCTGAGCCAAAGGCAGACACTTAATGACTGAGCCACCAGGCGCCCCCCATCACTCTATATTTTAATGGAAATCTAAAGGGTGAAATATACTAGATTTTTAAAAATAAATCTTATCTTTATCTAAATCATTAGAATTCTTTAAAGAAAGAATATCTTTAAGAAGAAAATAAGCAGATAGTCTACAGCTTCTAAGTGCCACATGAAAGTATCCGTTTCTTAAATTACTGTGGAACTTGGAATAAAGAGGAGATATGGATGTCATGGATGCAGAACAAACAAGAATGTAAAGAGGTTCCTTAAAACATCACTCTTCCAATAGAGTAATTTATAACCCTAGGGTCCTTGAAAAAACTAAAACTAATCACACTTAGACCTCTAAGCTAAGAGATGGCACTAAATTCTACCTAACAGGTCAAACCTTAAGTATTCTACCACATGACAATGTATACAATAAGAAAAGTGAGACAAAATTCAACTTGAACATCATGTACCTAATTAACCACCAATAATAAGCTTTTATCTCCAAAGATATATCATCTTTGATAGATGATAACATAAATGTATCTACATCAGGATGTTCATTCTGGAAGTTTTCCAGTATAGTAGGTTGTTGTAGAATGTTCCACAATCCACCAAAATGATTAAGAAATCCATATAAAGCTATTCTCCCTAGCTCAATCCCTACCTTGGATTAGATGTTAAAAAAAAAAAAAAATTATATATATATATATATATATATATATATATATATAGGACTAATACTCCCTGCCTTGAACACTCTATCTTTAGAGAAATAAACTTACTAAGTGAATTTTGAAAATGGAGTTCTATTATCTGATAGCTGGACCCACAGGGACACACGGACTTACACATTACAAATCCGTCATGGTTGTAAGTAATCAAAGAATCTATGAGCAAATACTTAAGTATGGAGACGAGTATGAGCTAAAGCCATGGCTAACTCTCACCCAAATAAAAAGGGCATCACTAAGAAGCAAAAAACTCATTTGTTAGCAAAAGGAAGTTTCCTAGATAGATGAAAAAAAGATTATTGAATACCAAGATGGCTTACAAAAAAAAGTTTTTAGAGTAAACCCATCTTGGATCAAAACAAATATAAATCTATAAAACGTGATCAGGGCGCCTGGGTGGCTCAGTCGTTAAGCATCTGCCTTTGGCTCAGGTCATGATCCCAGGGTCCTGGGATCGAGCCCCGTATTAGTCTCCCTGCTCAGCGGGAAGCCTGCTTCTCCCTCTCCCACTCCCCCTGCTTCTGTTCCCTCTCTCACTGTGTCTCTGTCAAATAAATAAATAAAATCTTAGAAAAAAAAACCAAAAACATGATCAAAGAACACAATATATCTAACCTCTTGGCTAAAGTATATGTAGCAATATGAAGGTCTGAAAAAAAGAATCTCAGATTAACCATTTAATTTTTTTCTGAAAATGTAGAAGCCCTTATTAAAAGTATACCCTCGAATGTAATATACAAATAACCAGTTCCAAAGAGATGACATCTACCATGGTTAACTTCACTGGACTTCTGGGAAATATGAGTGAGAGAGAACTGTATTATAGAAGAAGGTCATTTAGTTTTCCCCAGAGTATGAGAACCATCACATTTTAATGGACATCACAACCATCACATTATATTGGAAACTACCTCCCTGGATATTCCCAGAGACTAAAGACTAGAAGAAAAGGAACACAGCAATAAGTCAGTAGATATGAAGTGGAATCCCACTTCCAAGAAAGGCAAAAATAAATCTTTACATGTAAGTTTGTCTCTCCACAGTTTAGGGAATTAAAGTTTTCTTTTGATGAACCAACTTAAGAAGATTTCACAGAAGACAACAGAATTGTTATCCAGAAGGAAATAAAGGGAAAAGTCTGTTAGACTGAGTAAAATTTGGACTTAGGAATTTAGAAAGTGATTCTGTAATTCTAAAAGGTAGTGATAATATAAAAACGTTCACAACTAACATAGTTGTGGTATTCTATGGACATAGGTATTCTATGGACAGCTATAAGACAGGAAGAAAGTTTGTGAATACTAGTCTGAGATGATTTTACGTTCCTATCACCTTATAATCCTTAGAATTGTACAGGAAATGTTCCAGCTGAAAGGAACCAGAATGTAGTCTATAGTTTTGTAAAAAAAAAAAAAAAAAGAGAGAGATATTCCTCTATTCCTCCCCAAATTTACAAACTCAACAGTTTATTGGACATAACATCTAAACATCATGCCAATCTATTTCCTGTAAGCCTAGTTTTCTGAAGCCAATACTCAATTAGTCTTAAGCTTTACTGCTCAATTCTCTATCACCTTAAGGAAAATGCTTCAGGAACCAGATCAGTACTGCCATCTGTGGAAAGCAATCATTTATGAAACTAAGTTGTTTATGTTCAATTTGGATCCCAGGAAATAGATGGATCATTTTATTAATGGATTCTATTATCTTATTGAAATATTTTTATGATCCCATTAAAAGATACTTTTTATCTTTTTCAAGAAGAATTATGTCTATTTTATGATTTTGAACTTTGAGGCTCAATCATTCATTCGTGTACTAAACTGTATACATTTGTTTTCTACAGACCATTCTAGCCCTGAATTATAGGTAAATTCCTCAGCCCCTTTGTATGCTGAAATGAGTTGTCTATTCAAATACTTACTTTGGTTACTTCCCTTTATTCATTTATTTTCTTAACCCTATTCTGTTTAATTGATTTTTCAAAGCATATGGACCCCTGGCTAAATTTTCAACACAGAATGTTTGCATTGCAGATATGACCTTAATCCTTCAGTGAATAGAAACTATAAAAAAAAAAACTATAAACTAAAACTATAAAAAAAATAGAAACTATAAAACTATTCTGGAAAACAGGTTGATAGCAAACTTCAAGTAACAATAAGGAATATGTATTCACATTATCAGTAACTTTTTACACTTTAATAGGAGCTAGAGAAGAAGCTCAAAAGAAATGCAAAAAGAAATGAGTAAGCTATGATACGACAAGTAACAGTAGGGTAGCAGTGACTGGCCTACATTTTCAAGATATACTAACAATGTGGAAGATAGTTTAAATTGAAAGAGGCTTTTTTCCCAAGAACTCAACACTGGTATTTGGCAGCTCAATTTTGGTGTATCAGCGGAATCCTACCCTTCTAAAACCAGGAATTGCCAAATTACTGTTTTTCATTAATAGTGCATCCATCCTGCATCCAGGAAGCCCCCTCTGAAGCACACAGATTATTACGAATCTAAACCCAAACCTTTCTTGCCTCTTTGATTACAAATACTGACAAACACTCTGACCCAAGTATGTTGGTTAGCATCATATAGGACTATGGAGCTTGTACCTGAGGCCTACAATTCTGCTTGGCTTCTAAAAACTGAAATGTTAAGTGTTTCAGTAAGTTCATCCAATTCCATGCAAGACTTTGTTCAGTCTCTGATATTTTTGTTTAGGTCTGCAGGTCACATCAGGACTCTGATTTGACCTTATAATCCTTTCAGAGTTAGATGATACTAATAAATAACAAGAGTCCATATTTCTTGGTAATTTGGTGTTATAAGGAGAACATGATTAATCAATGAAGATCTTTTTGGAACTAAAGCAGTTAAACAGAAAAACATAGGCTGACATCTGGAAAGCTCAAAAACAGAGTTGACATGTTCTGCTTTATGAGTGAGCCATGAATGCTAAGATTTTCCAAATTCAACTATAAGGCCAAGGTGAGCTATTTTTCACATTGCTTTTAACTCACTCTGAAATGTATAAAGGCGAAGACAATATATGCTACACAGCTGAAATGCTTTAGTTTTTTAAAGGTGAAGGAAAAATTCAAAGAAGATTGTCTACACCCACTCCCCTTTATGAAAGAGCAGTTGCTCTATGATCTCAAAGTATAACTAGTATTACCTGTCCTTGATTTCATATGAGGGTCACTCATGGAGCAAACTGTTGATTTAAAGAGAGATTCTGGGAGGGGAGGGGAACGATTCAGATAGTCAGGGTTCAAGCATGAGCAGAAAACATATTGAGATAAGAACTGTCACTGTTGGTCAATAAACTGAGGATGTTTTTAAACACAATTACCTGCAAATGAAAAAAAATGTATCTGTACCTGGGACCAGAACCTGAACTAAAAGTTCAGCTGAAATAGAATCCAGTCCTTTTAAAGATGGTAATTTGTATTTGGGGGTGGGGGGGTGGGGGGGTGACACTTTTAATCTGTTTATTGATGAAATGAATTCCTACACAAACCCTAGACTAAATTTAGTTTGAAAGGCCTCTCTTTTCTTGGTATTTCTTTGCTAAGGTGGAGAATTTAATAGTTTAAACTATTAAAAGACTTTTTACTTTAGTCGTGAAAGTATAAATTTCTTGGTTAACAGATAAAAACTACGATGAAAAATAACATTTGAAGTGTATTTTATTTTGAAGAATTTATTTTATATTTCTAGTTTCACTATGTGACCTTTCTCCATTTCTTATTCAAAAGCATGTAATGAGAAATTCTGGAAATATTCTTAGATAAAGGACTTCTCATAAATCCTTTCAACTATATAAGGCAGCATTAGAGGGCCTGAAAGATTGTAATCTTTCTGAAATGTCCCTACCAGGGAGGAAGGAAGGGGAAAAAACAGGAATATACTGTCTAACATTGGGGCAGGATAGAATGGTAAAGAAGGTCATACTTCCAAAATATATGTATTTTTAAAGTTCATTACTCTAAGACAATTTCTTCTTAAGTTTTATTAGAAAACTCAAGTGGTTTAAAAACACTATGGAAGAGACAATGGGGGATTTTTCTATTATTAGTGAAGTTGTGTCTGAAATAGAATGACTATACTGTCTTTAGAACTTTGACACTTTAAAAAACGTTTGATTTAGTTGTGTTTGTCAATATTCTTGATTGACTAATCTTAACTTTTT
The DNA here is from genome assembly GCF_009762305.2 of Zalophus californianus. Classification (NCBI taxonomy): domain Eukaryota; kingdom Metazoa; phylum Chordata; class Mammalia; order Carnivora; family Otariidae; genus Zalophus; species Zalophus californianus. Next base: position 132,548,342 of record NC_045598.1, read on the forward strand.
ATGAATCTGGGAACTTTCTATGCTAAGACCAAAGGGTCTGTGACACTCAAGGTTCCCCCCGCCCCCCCCCCCCAAGAAGGACTCCTTGTAAAGGTACAGAGCAAAGAGGCAGTTTGGTTTTCGGTCCCAAAAGGCAAGAAGATGAAAAAGAATGAGAAGCCAGCAATGTAAATTGAAGTAAAGGGCCGTTTTCTTAAAGTAGAGTCTTGTTAAGTGTTTTAGTAGACCTTCAGTGCTCAGAAACAATTCCTTTAAGTCTGATTATTAATTCATTTTATATGGAAACTTGTCTTTTTATATCTCAGAATCCCTGAAACAGTAGTTCTCAAGTGACAAGCTCCATCAGAATTATCTGGGGACCTCTTAAAAACTAAACAAAACCAGCATTCTAGGCACAGTAATAAAGTTTATTAGATTCCTTAAAAGAGAAAGTAATCAGCAAGACTTTGGTGAAAGAGTTCCCAAGAGGGTGTGTTGTAGGGGAAGGATTCTTTGAGGCAGGGTGCTTTTGTGTGTGCCCGTGGAGGATTCATTCCAGGAAAATAGCACACGGGGGAGAAGAAACAGAGTATATTATAATGCTCCACTGAACATTCCATGTATAAAACATGTCTTGTTATAAAGATGATTTTCTTAGGATGGATTCTCAGAAGTTTGGTAACTAAGACAAAAGGCTTGATCTTAAATTTTAAGCTTGTTAAATATTGCTGCACTTGCTATAACATCAGCAAATATGAAAGTACTATTTTATTCTATCCTTTACTCTTTTCTAGCACTGCACTCATTTTACTCAACTCTGCCAATTCTGTAATAGTTTCAAAATACTAAATCTGTAATTACTGCAAACTTTTTGGCCTATACTTTTAATTAATTGTATTATGTTAAGCACTTTTCATAAATCGTCTTTATTTTTAATAAGCTATAATTGTTTTTCACATTTTTAAACCTTATGTTGACTGTGCTTTGAGGTTTTTCTAAAAGGTTTAAATTTTCATATAACTATTTAATTTCTTTGTGATTCCTTTTAACCTCAGAAATCCTTACTCTGAGTTGATACTCAGCTTAAAAAAAAAAAAATTTTTTTTCTCTAGTTGTCTTAAAAAAATACTTAACCCACAGGAAATAATTTACATATGAAGTAAAATGTAAATTTTTCTTTCTCAAAATGATTACCAACTTCCTAACAGGTAACAGAAAAATTAGTAAGTAATTTTTCTCCTCATTGGTTTTGTGACAATTTACTATATATTCAGATCTTATATATAAATCTATTTTTTCATAGCTATTACAAGTTTTGTCATTTTTTTCTTCTAGGTCATCTATAGTTGTCATTAACATTAGCTGGAATATTTATCTTTTCGTTGGCTCTCAAGAATGGCATTCTTTCACTGTGTTTTCTAACCTGTAACTGCTAGCATAGTGCTATTGTATTGATTCTAATCATCACTTATCAACACCTGACAGAACTCTTATAATTTAAAAAGTTTTTAAATGCCTCAAGTTAACTCAGTTAACAAGTTTCACAATGGATAGAAAGGTAAGGGGGAAAGGCCATATTAGGCTAACATTTAAAAAAAGAAAAATAAAGGAAATGCTTTTATGGATACAAAAAAATCACAGGGGGTGGCTTTGTTCACGTACTTCAAAAAGTACATTGAGGAATATAAAATTTTGTTTTGCATTTCAAATACACCTCTTTAGGGAAGCAGTGAGGTCAGTTTAGAAAAGATGCTTGCAGTTTTCAATTATAAAGCTATTAGCACTCTCCCAACAAAACCAATAAAACAAAATCAGTGAGAGTACTTGTATTCATATAGCTACAATCAGGAGAACCACAAATTTTTGAGGACTAACTATTAGAACAAGAAGAGCTTTCTTTATTTAAATGGGTCATCTCTCACAATGTGAACCCTCTCCTGCCACTAAGCACAATACCAGAACTAAGTAATTTCAAAAGACATCAAAACTTCTATTTTAAGTAATAGGTTTCCCAATAACTAATTCCAATTTCATCTGAAGATTATTAAGGACCCTGTTTTAGTAATAAAATGGTAGCGTTTCAGAATGTTAAAGCAATTTTAGATTTTACTTGTATGGTAGCTATGATTTTATGTGCCCCATTAAAAATCTAGTCCAATGTCTCCATTTAATGGCTTAATATTTTAAAGACTCTTCTCCATATTACAAAAATACATCAGTTATATATTCCCTTCTTTTCCCAAAGCAAACAGATATATAGTCCTTCAAACCAAAATGCTAAAAAGTATCATTCTAAAATAAAACTGCTTACCATGATACCACCATTTTGTTTTCTTTGGATTCTTGTTACATGTTCGAACATAAAAAGAATTATCTGGTGGTCGTCTCTGAAACCAAAAAGAGAGGTTGTAAAATGGAAGAAGATTTAAGAAGATAGTTTTAATAAAAGCTTTAGAAGAATTATTACAGAAAGTATAAAAACAATATAAATGCCAATGTGGCACAACTGAAATAATATATCGCAGGAAAAGTAGACCCTTGACACAGGAATTAAAAATAAATAAACAAACAAACAAACAAACTAGGGGTGTGCATGTGTGATTTGGATTAGGTTCCAGTGGGATTACTAGAGAATGACTATTAACCCAAAGTGGAAGCATTAGGTTTTAAGGAATTTTGGTTTCATTTATTTTATCTCCCAAGAAACAATTTGTAATTACTTTTGTGAACTAATTAAAAAACAGAAAAGTCTATCTAACTAGGTTTGTCTGAGAAACTAACAGCAACTTATAAACCTCCACAATTACTGTTTTCCTGTAAGGTAAGTATCACCTAAGACAGACCAAAGGATTCAGTTTCCAAACAATATGTAAGAGGAAAAAGGGGGAAAAGCTATATTGGCATTTCTACCATATATATGCCCAGACTAGCACAGTATTAGAAACATATGGCAGCGCTGCAAGGGAGCTTCAGCAGAAATAGTGATGCCAACAAAACTGAAGACAGATTTTGGAAGGCAATTTCCCTGAAAACTGTTGGATATTGATCAGACAAAATAAGTTTAAGTGACTCTCTACAAAAATCTGGAAACATGTCAAATTTGTATTAAAGCTACTGAGTGCAGGTTAGTAGCTAAGTTAGTAGATAGGTCCAACCAAAAACCAATGATAAGTAGGACTGCCTAGACAGCAGATAGGGAAACAGGCAGTCCACTTGGCACTTCCACAACTCATGTACATAACTCTGATCTTAGTTGAGCCTAATAATGCCCTTACAAGTTAATATTAATAGTAACTTAACAAAAGGGAAGAGTATAGCATAAGATGTTGAACAACTACCTCAAGATTACCCTGCTGATAGAGTTTGAGAAAATATATGAAAAATTAGCATCATGAAATTAGATAACTGACAACTTCAAAGAATAGATAATCTGTTGCTGTCTGTCCTGCAAAGTCATAATCTGTGTTCATGTGGAATAAATTGCTACCACTGCAACAAATAATTTCATAAATTCATTTTCTCTGTATATTGATTAGAATCCAATCTTAAAAAAAAAAAAAACACAACCCAACCAATCTTCAAAAAGAAAAACACACTCATTCTAAGAATATAACCAAACTGATTAAGTGATCATGCAGATTTGGTTCTTAGAAAATAAAGTAACTATACAAAAAGATGGATTACCAAAATTGTTTTAGGAATTGAATACAAGCTAGAAAGTTTGGAGTATCTATATTATAAGGGCACTAAGAATAAATGGTAGATTACTGAAAGACCTCTCAATATCAGAAATTATCTTTAATCTACTGAAATCTACTGACATGATGGATTTAAAGGCCTTCAATTAAGGGAACCATCCTTGACTATGAAAAAGAAAACTGGAATGAAAGAATTATGACTAAATCAAAGTTCCCAAATGCTTATAGTAAAAATTGTAATTTGTATTCAAGTCAAATATTAAAGTGAAACTCAGAGAACCACAATGACCAGAGAATAAAATTCACCTGTTTTAAAAGAAGAGTTTTTGGTGAGTAGTTAGAAGACTTTTAAAAGCTTATTTGGAGCTAGATCCCCTCAGTGCCAAAGCAAGTTTCCTCTTCATCTCTGTAACCTAGTACTTAGCACAGTAAAAACAGTATCTACTAGGTTCCTAATAAACTTTTACTGAATTTTTAACGCTGACACAGAACTAATGCTGCCAGATTTACTTCCAAATTATTATCTTGGTTAAATATAATTTAGTTCATATTATATAATATAGCTTACCAATAATTTAAATGGAATAATTAGGCGTATACTAACTATGAAGGAAAACTAGCAGTAGATAACTGAAATGTGAGGGGGATAGAGAGAATTAGAAAAGGGTAAAGGAGATGGTGAATATAATCATTTTCTAGTTTGTAATAGTAAATCATTACATTTATTTATTTATTGTAAATCATTACATTAAATGTAAACAAAGTGCTAATCATTACAAGGCACATGCAAGAGCTATGTGCACACATCACTGGTGTTTATCTCAACTTTTCTTATTAAAATCCTATACTTACTACTTCACCTTTCTAAAGACATTAAACATTAATGAGGGCACAGAAGTCCTTGTAACTGCAAACTGCTCTACTCTACACTTAAAAATTTTAAATTTATGTGTGTGCTGAGGGTGTAAGTGTGGGGGTAGAGAAAATATGGAAGCAATAAATGAGTAAGACTTGTTTCCAAAGCCCTTAGGGTTAACAAAAGCTCAAGTGTAGCCTTGAAATGCAACCTAGAAAAGCCTACAGGCAAAGAGGAAACTTAAAAAGTCATACTACAATTAGATTATGTGTACCCTATTTCATCTATTCAAAGATGTACGTTTTTTCTGCACATTTTAATATTCCTGAATGGGGATACATGCCTTTTAACTAATGGTGTCATCGTTTAACTGACAGAAGTTTTTTCTTTCTTATATGGTATATAAAATTGCATATTAATGCTCTTAATGCCACAATTTAAAAATACAATTTAAACAATTACTTCCCATGCTTCTTGTAACAAAAAAAACCTGTTTTTTTAAACCTAACACCAAGAAACCTCTTATGAACCTAACATTTCAAGAAACTCACTTTGCAAACAGTGGCTTAGAGTGTTTGAGTCTAGATAACCTATCATTTAAATATGAACTACTTAAAGTTCCCTAAATACTAATTTAAAGTCCTCTAAATACTAATTTAGTAAAAATGATAGTTCAATTTCGAGAAAACAAGGGGAAAAAACTGCTATAATAACCCACAGATCCCTAATCTGTAAGGTAACGTTGTTTCTCCGTTAGACCCAACACAAAAGGAAACCCTCATGAAGAAAAGAGGCTTTAAAATATAGAAATACATGAACACTGTGCTACACACTGCCCCTCAGGCAGAAATGACAAGAGGGCCAGAAATGCACACAGGATTTAGATACTTTAAAAGGGTATCCTAAATTTAAGTCATGTGGTTTTTCTTTCTGATATTTTCACCTTTCCATCAGACATAGAATCTGGGGATTAAAAAGGAGAATTAGTGTAAAAGTCCTGAAAATTCTCTTGGTAATCTAACCTTCCTCTTTCAACCTAATCATGATGATCAGTATGATAGGAAAGCTCTGGTTCCTGGGAAATTCCCTAAAAGAGGCTGATAGGGCGGGAGCCAGCAGAGGGGAGAAGGGAACTATGAAACTTGCTCTTGGGACTTTCCACTGTGAAATCTAGAAATGAGAATTTCTTATACACTTCTGCCTTGTGCATGCTTACAGAAATAAAATTCAGATTATTTAAGAACATCTGCAGAAATTTTCTGTTTAAGAAATTTAAAACAATGTCTGACTTCTATGTGGAATGAAAGATTATCAAAATAATTTTCTAATCTATTACTAAACATATTACCTATAATTTCTTAATAAAAAGCATTAAGTCTTTCCTTCACATAAATTATGTATTAAAATAGTTTCTCTACCTAAACTAAAAAAAGAGATATTACCTGGAATAATTCTGAGAAGTCCTACCTTTTCTTTGCAGCTGGAAAGCATGCTAATAATGCTAAGACAAACTGACTGGACTGAGAGCGCTGGGGACCAGTCTTCTGTTAGAATGGATAAACAGATATGACCATTGCTATAAACATGAGGATGAACGGGAATATTTTCACCAGTAAACATGACCTAAGAAAGAATAAAATTCCATTAACACTCAAATATTCTGTTTTACCAAGAAATAAAATATTCTCCACAGAACTTATTATTTTAAAAATGAATTAAAAACAAACAAAATAAGTGCCAGAAACAAGATAAACAACTGCTTGTTGTTTATTCTCATCAATCCACAAAGTACTAGTTTCACTGTGTGAATGAGCACGTAGGAAATGGAACATACAGGGAAAAAACCCAGGTCATCTGTTTTTTTATTTCAGCTATTTTTCACAAATTCCCTTTAAAAATTTATAAATTACTATGCATTTTTGGCCCAGTAAACTATATCAAGAATGCTTTTTCAAATTCTACTCATTACTCTCTGCATTACAAATACTAAAGTATTCAATTTTCAGACAACATGAATTACAGGCGACAGGAACATCCCCTTCCAACCTATAACAATGCTATCACCTAAGGTGCTATGTGCAAAAGGAAATAACTGTTATATATATATACCATCTCCTCTAAACTGGCTTGTCCATTATCATGGGTACAAATAACTACTTACTGATCAGCAAATAACTATGTGCTTATACACAAAAAAACAAAGGCTGAATGAGACAAGTTTTTCTCTGCCTTTTCTTCTACTCAATTCTTCTAAGTTTTTCCTTTCTCCACCTTGCCTCAGCACTGTTTTGAAAGATAATAAATCTATTATTCCTTCCTTTGCCCTAATAATTCATTAAGTATCCCAATAGTAATGTTTCTTAAACATATCTACCCTAAGCATCTGAACAGGCAGGAGAGTGAATTCATACATCCCAAAGAATCTGTAAGCACAGCCCAAAGTAGGGCAAAGGAAAAGACAGAGAAGTCTAATATTTAAGGATGTTTATATTTTACTTCATAAAAAATTACTTATTTTGATATAAAAATTAATCTACCAATCTTTATGTGAATTTTATACTGCGGTAAGATCTAACATTTTTACTCTGTTGTTTAGTAGTAATTACTAATTCCTGACCTTAAAAAAAAAATCACCTGAAGATCTGGCTAAAATATAAATGCAGGGGCGCCTGGGTGGCTCAGTTGTTAAGCGTCTGCCTTCAGCTTAGGTCATGATCCCAGGATCCTGGGGTGGAGCCCCACATCGGGCTCCCTGCTCACCGGGAAGCCTGCTTCTCCTCCCACTCCCCCTGCTTGGGTTCCTGCTCTCTCTGTCAAATAAAATCTTAAAAAAAAAAAAAAAAAAAAAAAAAATATATATATATATATATATATATATATATATATAAATGCAAGAGCTCCACTTTCATAGATACTGATTCAGTAGGTATGATGGGATTTTTATAAAGCTCGTCAAATATAAACCAGTAGTTCCCAAACGAGACTTGCAGTATTCTCTCTTAGCCCTAAAACTGCCTCACTTGAAGACAGCAAAATCTTACTAAGAAGAAACCCCACCTTCAGTTATGTCAAATTGATGATGTATTTATTGTTCTAGGCATAAGTATTTTCCCCTTTATATAAGAGCAAAAAAGAGAGCCAGTGAAATAAGTGTGGCTAGAGTAAGGTATGTCAGCATTTAAAATGGGGCACTTACGGAAAGGTACCATAAGCTGGGTTTTTGCTTTTATTTTCAAGTATCTAGCTACAAATCTTGACTTCACTACAATTTCACAAATATTTACATTTTAACAAAGCATTCTTTCATATAAGTAGGAGTCCTCTAGTATTTCAAGTATACTACTAACATATGGAAGTTGTTTCCTTGGCTGAAGCTAATACAAGAAAACAAAAGGAACTTTTTTCCTCAAAGGAATGACTTTACACACTTGCATATTTTTTGTTTCTTTAAATTTTAGCCATGCACCCTCCAGTCCCATTAGAAGGAGCTAAAATAAAGCTTAAAACTAAAATAAGTCTCAAAATAAGGGATATCATGTTATTTGCCCTGCCTGATTGCAGAACCCAATCTCCTACTTTAGCACAGCTGTATTTGAAGCCTATCATTTATCTCAATTTTATCTATCAGTGCTAGTATCCTTTTCATCACTTTTTTGCTAAAAAAGGGCTGCTCTGCAAAAGGAACGGACTGCTTAAATGGTCTCGCAGCTCTGTACTTTTGAGTTTATCCACAATTATTGTAAATTTTATTTTTTATAAACATGTAGTTTATTCTATACATTTGATATTCCCACAATGTGTTATAGATGTCTAGAGTGGGAGTTTACAAATCTCGCAGAACATGCATCTGCTTTGGGGTATTCACTCTGCCACAAAATCCCATTTGACCAGTAGGATATTTTCCTTAAGAATACAGACAATGCCCAAGACCTTATCCCCTGGCCACAAATACTTTTTAAAGGATATTTCTTTTCCAATAAGGTCTCCTTTTTAAAAAGTCACACAGAACAGTGCTCTGAAAGTGCCAAAAAAAGGAAGAACTGCCAAGTTACCTTTGGCAAAAATTAATCAATGCATCAGCAACCATCAAGGAAAATACACAGACAGCAAAATACAAAGGTTATCACAACATGCTCTGACTCGCCAATTCACAAAGCAGAAGGAAAGCAATAGTGCTCTGGGAGAGAACGGATTATAAACTAAATCACTTGGCCTGAGAGCCAAGAAGTTGCCACGAAGCAAAAGGAAACCAGGTGAGAGGAAAAGGGATGGAAAGCAGAAGAAGCCACCTCCAGCAGGAGCAGCAGACACTACTAAGCACCGAAGAGAGCGAGAAATTGAGACAGAAACAGCTTTGAAGGCTGAGGGGACTGAAATAAGAAATCAGATCTCTGTAAACCTTAAAGAAAGCAAAGCAAAGCAAAAAAAAAAGCTGGGGCTTTTTAACATGCTGCATGCAGGGCAAATACAGCCAGCCTGAAACTTTCAGCAACCAAACAGGGGGCTCAATTAGCTGCACATATTATAGGTAACCCCTAGGGCCTAACCTGCCAGATACAGAATTTTAGAAGTTTGTCTAAACATGGAAAGGCTGAGTTTACATGCCAGAGATGAATTCCTGAAATAAAAGAAAAAACTTTTTTCAACAATTTATTCATGTAAAAAGGCTGGTAAGCAGTTTCCACAGACAGTTTTGATGTAAACTCTGCAATTCTGGTTCTTTGCATGTGATGGGGAAAGTAACCAAGGCTGAACTTCTTCAAGATCATGCTCTTAACCATCCTCATTTATTTAACACATGGTACAATCCAAAGGAGGAAATGGACATTTCAGTTATTTTAATGCAGCCAAGCAGGGTCTGAAAGCTTAAGAGATGATTAGCTGTTTTCAGAATTAAAAAACTTTTTGGGGGGAATCCCAAGCAGCCGATAAAACTCAGATTTAACAAGACAACTGAATACGATGAATTTGAAACCAAAGGGAATAAATAAGAACTTTGCTAATTTATTTACTTTAAAAATTTTTTTAAATAATTTATTCAAATTCAAACTTAGTCATATAAACAGTTAACAACCAGAGAACTGCACATATTCATAAACCAAACAATAAAATGGAACTACAGATTTTAAAGAATAAGCTGTTTTACGAAAAAAAGCCACAATTTTAGAAAAGGATCTTAGATCTAATGCATGTGAATCACACCTGAAGTTCAGAGTCTGTATTAGAAGCAGTACTCAGATGAATCTAAATTTCCAAACACCTCCCTATCAGTATGGCATATTTTCAAGAGCAGGTGAGATCTAAGAAAACTAGGCTCAGTATCATAATTTTGGAGTTAAGCAAGCATATCCCACATCCAACCTGAAGTTTTAAGCAAGCCAACCTCTGGGTAACTTTTGGTACCAAATGTAGTGTCTCTCATAAAACTACTAATTTAAGAATGAAAGCCACCAATAATGACAAAATAGAGGATGGAGCTTAGGTAACTGTTTCTAATATCAAATTTATATTTATGAGTACATAAGGATTTCCAATCAAGCTCAATACTGAATGATCCCACAATACTGAGATCTGACCACAAGGAAAGCATGCTACTATGTTCAGACTAGTGTTCTGCAACTAATTAGAAAGTGAGACACCTAATATAGCATCAAACTAAGTCAAAACACATATTACAAGAATAAGCAGTACGAAACAAGCTATAAAATATAAAAGCTATAAAATATACAAAAAGGATACCAAGATTTCTTCAGGGACAACATAAGGGAATGCTTTCTCATTAAAATTGTAAGTAGATGACAATGCTTAATGGGCAATTACAGAAACTGTACAAGCAGAATTTGTTGCGATCAGATATCTAATTATTAATAATATATGACACAGACAATCTAGCATAAATGGTAAATATCTGACAAAAGTAACTGGCGACTGGAGTCTTAGCGTAGTTTTTAATTCAATGCTCCCCTTTTAGTCACTTAATATGTATTAGTAGCATCAATATTAATAGTTTTTCTGGTCTTCCAAAATTACCCTTACCATGCAATTGTACAAGTATTACAAAGTCAAAATTCCTGGATACAATGAAACTAAATTTGGGTTCCCCTGGATGGTAAACCATTCTCTCTCCTTTGTAAGCTGTGTTCTTCTAGCCCACCAGTCTTCTTTATCTTGCCCTCTGCTTTACCCCCAAGGCTTCAACGAACAGCGTTCACTGTTCCCTTTCTCCTCGTCAGGTGTCCTAGATGCTAGACAATTTAAGGCAATAAAAATGGTTATTTAAGACTTTGGAAAGCTTAAACACCATCACATGAAAGAGCAAGGAAAATGACACAACAAATAAAAGGATGAGAATGCTATGAAAATAGGTTCTGGATCTCTGCAATGAAGGAGTGCTGAGCAACAGAACCAAAGGGTCTCGGTTAAGGTGCCATGAATAGGAAGGGGAATAAGGATGAGGAGAAAGCGACTACTCTTTTGCCCCAGTGTTTCTAAAGCTTTATAATCAAGGTAAGTATATTTTCATCACCACTTTTAACATTGATATGGTTTCACGACTAAGTACAGTATCCTCTTTCCCCTAAAAAAATACTTCCCCACCTATTTCTAAAGCCTAAAATTTCTTCAACAAAAATTAGAGTTGAAAAGCTTAAAAACAAAGTATAACCAGGATATTTACAAGATAATGTGTCTCAATTTTACTGCATTCAAATGGGATGTTTTGACAGAGGAAGGGGTTAAGTTTAAGGTCAAAGATATCTGGAAGGGAAGAGCTGCTAATGTGAGGGCAGAAGGAGAAAGGAAAAGAAGCAAAAACAGTAAAGACACTAAACTTGAAGACTTCACAGTTTGGAAGGAGAGGTGACTATACCTTCCAATTCCTTTGAGATAAATCTCCAAATCCTTTATATTGCAAGGCTCTCTTGGATAAACCCCAAAACATCCTTCCTTTTTCACCTCCTGCTGTAACCCTCCATTTAATTGATACATAAAACTACATTTGCTCATAAATCTCAGAAGAAACCATGTCTTTTCATGATTTGCTCCACTTGTGACATAAACTCTTCTTCTGCTTTAAGTCCCAGTACAAACAGGTTTCTCTTTGCCCCCTCATTCTATTCTAAACCAGTCAATGCTTTCTCTTTTGCTCCCAAAGCATACAATTCATATTTCAACTTATGGTGCATCCAGTTGCACAGGCCAAAAGTTGTGGAGTCTTCCCTGACTCCTTTCTCTCGTTCATATTTCTTATCAATTTATTAGCAAATCCTGTTGGCTCAACTTTTAAAATAGGTCCAGGGGCACCTGGGTGGCTCAGCTGGTTAAGCGACCAACTCTTGCTTTTGACTCAAGTCATGATCTCAGGGTCCTGGGATCCCTGCTCAGTGGGGAGTCTGCTTGAGGACTCTCTCTGCCCCTTACACCCACTTGAGCTCTCTTTCTCTCTCAAATGAATATATCTTAAAAAAAATAATAAAATAAGTCCAAAATATGGCCATCTTCCACAACCTGCACTACTAGCTTTCTGGTGCAAGTCACCATCACTTCTCACTTGGATTACTACAGGAGTTGTCTGGTCTCCCTGTACCCTTGTACACCCAACAATGTGTCACACAAGAGCCAAATTTTTCCTTTTAATTTTAGGTAGGATTATGTCATTCCTTTGCTCAAAATATTCAAAGGTTTTTCATCTCATTCTGAGTAAAAACCAAAACTCTTACAATGGGCTATATAATCCATGACAGATCCTCCAGCCCAAATTACTTCTCAGACCTATGCCCTTGACTTCCCCTCGTTTGTATACCACTCCAGGGACCTGCCACATGTGCTCCAGGTTCACAGCCTTTGCATTTTTTCTTCACCCGCTCTTTCCATACTTCATATGACTTACTCACTCACCTCTTTCAGATATCTGCTCCAAGGTCACCTTCTCAGTGAAATCTTCCCTGATTGCTCTATCCAATGTTGCAACATTCTCAATCCCCCTTTCTACTTTTTCTACCATCTTCCATACTATATGTTTTTGTTTATTGTTTATTGTCTCTTTCTACAAGGATGCAAACTCCACCTAAGGAGGTTTTTTATTTGGTTTTCTTCACTATTATTGCCAACACCTAGTACAGGGTCTGTTCTATGACACGTACTAGATAAATACTTACAGAATGAATGCATCCACATCTGCCTATCCAAATACTAAAACAATTATTAAAGGCAGGCCCAACACCTTTTAATTTCTGTACTCTTTCATTTCTAAAGTACAGAGCACAATATTTGGCACATAATTTGGGTTTACTACACATTAAATCAGCCAATCGTTTACCTGTATCCTTGCACAGGAAAACAGAATACAGATATTTTATTTTCTGTATGGCTGATGGTAAGTGCACATTAGTAGAAAACAGTGATAGAAAAGTGCCTCATCTCTGCTCCCAATATTAAAAGGTTTTGCTGTCATTATTGTTTCTTTTAAAGCAAATGACTGGGCCAAACACCTTCTTTTGGATAGGCAGCTTTTTCACTGTAAAGTGAGATACATGAGAAATTAATTATAATTAGTAGGGAAAAGAAAACCCAGCAAACTATAAAGTTTATTATGGTCTTACAGATCTAACTTACTGATACAGAAGTAGTAGTAAGTTCACAATGAGACTAGTTTATTTTACGGTTATTTCCCCAAATTCTACTGTTGTAAGTAGTGATAAACTTAATACTGCTTATTGCATAGGGAAATCAAAGACTAATTTTCTAATAAGTGCCAATGCTGTTGGGTCTCATAAATAAAATCTTTGGTGAATGAGGAATTTTACTGCCCTTGAGTGGTTCTAATCACTTCCCCAGAGTAATGGACCTCTGGAAAGTTTGTTATTGGAAAAATCCAAAATCTGTATGCACATCAAGTAATTTATGTATGATTATAGATGCTGTGATTAATAAAAATTAAAATAATTAATAAAATAATTATAATATATATTATATATATAATATATAATTACAAAATAAAAATAATTAAAAAATAATTATAAAGTATTAGTAGACTTAGAGCAGCTCTGTTATTTTCTCAATCATTGATACTATAATATACAACTGTGACATGAGAATGATGTTAAAAAGTGATACAAAATCTCTTCCAAAAGATTGCCCCAGAGCTTTCAAAGTTATCATTCTTCGTATTATCTTTCACTTTTAGAGATAACAATACTGGCTGGATAAATAAGCATTTTCCCCATTCTGGTACTCACACCTAATTGACAGTATGGAAAGGTGTAACTTGGGTTTGAGTCTTGACTATCCTATTAGCTAGCTTTTAAACCACAAACAAGACACTTTACTTCTAAAGCTTCAATTTCTTCACTTATGAGGATGAATCCATCTTCCCTAACCACTTCATTAGAGCTGTTACAAGATAAAATCAGAATGGAAATTACATTAGAAAGTATGATACAAATATTACTGCACAGCAGAAGGCATGGATGTAATGTGTGGCTGAAATGGTTAAGTTTGGACTTACATGAGAAGCTAAAGTTTTCAGACTTGACTCTGCAGAAAATAAGGAAGCATTAAAGGTTTTGAGGAGGAGGTAGGGATAGTTGTGGTGGTGGTGGTGGTGGCACTGTGTATCTGTGCAAATCAATGAGGTAACTGCACCTTCAAAGAAATCTAACAGCACTGTGAATGGATGGCTAGGAGTGGAAAGAACTAGAGGCTATTATGTATTAGTCCACATGAGAGATAGAAACTTGTACTACAGCACTGACAGTAGGGTAAGAGTGAACTGACTTAAGCACTGCAAAAGGATGTGAAAAGCTGCATCTAACAGTGAAGGGAAGAATTTCAATGCAAGCAGATAGGTGGACAATAACCCAAGAAAAAAATTTTTTTTCCTTATTTTGTTACTGGAAAAGATGGAGTTTAGATGTGTTAAATTTGAGACATCTGGAGGTATTCAAGTAGCGATATCCAACAAGGGTGTGAAATTAAACCTCAGAAAGAAGAGGTTTTTTACGGAACTGTAGATCTGGGAGTTAGCTGCTTAAGATGATTGAAGATGTTAGAGAAAAGAGTGAGAATGAGGGGGTGCTGAATAAAGAACCCAGAGAACACCAAAATCAGAAGAATCAGAAGAGCGGGAAGAAGTCAAAACAGGGAAGGAGAAAAAAAGAATTTGAGATATGATAGAATCCATTACTAACACTCTAACTTACAGAAATATTCAAGATAAAATTCAAACGCTGCTTCAGAGTTTGATATTTGATTTAGATTTAAATACTAAGGAGAGAATTTAGAGGACACTTCTGACTTGGTTCATGTTTATAGAAATACTATTTTCCTCTGATGAAATATCTGTGGGCTCCCAGAGTAAGTCTTCTCCAATATTCCCCTAGTCAACAGTTTGGAGTTGGTGAGTGAGTCACATTCTTTCTTCATATACCTTCAACAAACTTAGCTGAAGTGAAGAACAGGTTGAAGGTGACAAGGAGATACCACTGCCTTCAAGGATTAACAATCTAAGATGATGCTGATAAGTCAAAAGGCTATAAAACGTGAAGATCATTTTCTAGAGAGAAGGAAGATGTTTGCTTTGGTTTATCATAGTCTACACATGCTTATAGAGGTCTAGAGGTCATGACAATACATAACCCTTAGCTTTATTTTTATGAAAATGATAAAAATGAGTTTCTTATTTTCTGCCCACATAAAAACTGCAGAACTCAAAGAGTCCATTTCCATTTAATTCTGTGCCTTTATTAAAACAAAGATTTCTTGTACTTACAGCACATTACAATAACTGACTTCCATCTATACTCCTACACTGTTTGGTATATTCTATTTAAAGTGGCAATGAAATATGATTTTCCTCAAAAATAACGTATTTCAGCACTTCACGAGTTTTAGCTATTTGAGATGCAGAACCTCATTATCTAGCATACTACACAGAGCTGGCATTAAGTCTCATCATTTTGCCACTAGTAACTCATTTACCCATCTCACCAAGTCAGAAATCTGGAAGTCATCCTAGAGTCTCCTTTTTTCTAACTTCCAAAAATTAATCATTCACCACAGTTAAACAGCTCTCAGTTAACAGCTCTCAAAAAAGTTCCTCTACCACCATTATCCCTTGTCTGAGTGTTAACCCATTAAATAAACTAACTGTGCCTCAAATTACACTGATAATCTCGTAATATATTCTACCTTCATAGTACTAAAAGACTGCAAGGATAGCATGTCAATGCAAAATCAAAGAAGTGTTCCTTTCAACAAAGCACTTGCCCCCTTACAATATCATTCTATCATCTTATCTAGGAATAAGTGCCTCTAGTTATTCCAAAATGCTAAGTTCTCCCACAACCCATGGGCCTGGGTTAGATATCCATCCCCTTTTCTGCTAACATCTATTTATAAAAAATATTAAGTTCTTGAAGTACAAAAGCAGCAAAGCTCTAATCTCAATAAACTTCATATCTTAATTACATCACAGATAAGATAAAGGAAATCTATTCAAATAATTACAATGGATTTCTTTATAAGTTTGTATTTAGTCAAAAGTCACAAATTTAGTATTTTGCTATAATCTAAAAATACAATAAAATCTTAAAAAACAAGGCAGTTACCTGAGGAGAGTCAAAAGGATATCGACTACTAAACTTAAATAGAAGTTGAAATTTTTCCCCTTCATATAAGGTACCTGGTGCACCTTCCATGTCTACAATCCACCTAGAATAGGAAAAAGAAAAAAAAATTTAAAAATTTCATATAAGAAAAATTGGGATGAGAAAGAAAAAGGAACACTGAAGACTTTCTGTATACCAGGCACTGGGATAAGAGTCATTCATGTGCAAGAGGATACTTCATCCTCCCAACAATTTTAAAAGAATAGGTGTATTAACACCCTTCTCATACTCAAAGGTTAAGTAACTAGATCAAAGTCAGACACATGGCAAAGGACAGAGCCAAATTTTAATCCAGGTCTGAAAACAAAATGAAAACCCAACTCAAGTGTGCTGACACCAAAGCCTGTACTCTCGCTACTCAATTTATGCTACCTTATTTTTCCAAAATACTATTTTTACAATGACTGACAAGATTTTATAGGTAACATTAAACTAATGAACTGCCTTTCTGATATCATTTTAGAAGCAATGGTCGAAGTACATATCAACAACAACTAGAGAATCGTGGCTGTTAGACCCATCTTCTCATCAGTATTCTAGAGACTAAACAGGAAAAAGAAGCTAAGCTAACATCAGTCCACTTACTCTGATGGCTATTCAAGGCTCTATACTGCCTTTCCTTTGTCTCTCACGTTTCAGTTGTTTAATAAAACTCAGAAGAGATTTCTATGGCCTCTTTATAAGCTTACTTGGTTTCCACATAAAATAATCATGACTATAAATCTATTTATAATCTGTACATTTATCTCTTGCTCACTTACTTATTAGTAAGCTCTACGCCCAACACAAGGCTTGAACTCACAATACTGAGATCAAGAGTCACATGCTCTACTGACTGAGCCAGCCAGGCACCCGTATCTCTTTCTCTTTTAAAAAAAAAAAGGGAGGGAGGAATATGTTTCTCCCTCTGCCCCTCCCCCTGCTCATGCTCTCTCAAATATTAAATAATCTTAAAAATAAATAATTAAATTAATAAATTAATTTTAAAAAGGGGAAACTGGGGCACCTGGGTGGCTGAGTTAAGCATCCAACTCTCTATTTCAGCTCAGGCCTGCATCTTAAGCCCCGCTTAAGATTCTCTCTCTGGGGATCCTGGGTGGCTCAGCTGGTAAGCAACTGCCTTCGGCTCAGGTCATGATCCCAGAGTCCTGGGATCAAGCCCCGCATAGGGCTCCCTGCTCGGCCAGAAGCCTGCTTCTCCCCCACCCACTCCCCCTGCTTGTGTTCCCTCTCACGCTCTCTCTGTCAATTAAATAAATAAATAAAATCTTTAAAAAAAAAAATTCTCTCTCCCTCTCCCCCTGCCACTCATGCACTCGTTCTCTCCCTTAAAAAATAAAATGAATTTAAAAAAATAAATAAAAATTTAAAAAGGGGAGGGATTATGGTGGCAAAAATGATGGGGCCACACTGAGAAGTAAAAGTGGACCAATCATAAGAATCCTAATTAAAGCGCTGGCCAATTCCTTTCATCTTAAACTTTTTAGGTATAAAAATTTATTACTTTAAGTACAGGAAAACAAAAGGAAATAATATTGAGAATACAGTGTTGAGGTTCTAGTCATCACCCCACATACTATGGACTTAGAGGAGTATATAAAATAATAAATGTGCCTACTCTCTGAAAGCAATCAGCTAACATATACAGGACTTTAAGAGCATAGCTATTCATTTTCAGAATGCATGTTGAATACCATACATGGTAATAAAAGACATGACCATAGAGCCAAGAGGCAGTATTTAAAAGGATTCTCATCTCAAAGTGTTGCAAAGGTAAATGGCATTACATATGCAAAACATGTAGTACTTTCCTGACACCAGCACCAGTACATAGTAAATTAAATATAGTGCATAAGCTGCATTAAAAGAAATAAAAACAAAAACCTATTCTCTTTACAAACTGGGTCCTTCCTAGCCATCAAAATCCCTTTTTATCCCTAACATCCACTATGCAAAATGATTATTCCAAGGAAAATCAGAGGACTTCCTGGCGCCCTTTAAGATTTGATTTGATTAACTGATTTGAGAGTACAAGAGCATGTGCTAGTGGGAGCAGGGGAAAGAACAGAGGGGAAGAGAGAGGGAGGGTCTCAAGCAGGTTCTGGGCTCAGCCCCAACTTGGGGCTCAATCTCAGGACCCTGAGATCATTACTTGAGCCAAAAACCAAGAGTCCAGTGTTTAACCAACTGAGCCACCCGGGCACCCCTCCTGGTGCCCTTTCATTCTCTTTATAAGGAAAATTTTAGGACAGGGATGCCTGGGTGGCTCAGTCGGTTAAGTGTCTGCCTTCAGCTCAGGTCATGATCTCAGGGTCCTAGGATCGAGCCCTGCATCGGGCTCCCTGCTCCTAGGGAAGCCTGCTTCTCCCTCTCCCACCCCCCCGCTTGTGTTCCCTCTCTCACTGTGTCTCTGTCAAATAAATAAATAAAATCTAAAAATAAATAAATAAATAAAATAAAAATTTTAGGACATAACGTACCATAAATTTACATGTCATCTATCCAAACACAGCTTTTAAATAATAGCTAAGCAAATATCTTAGTAATCCTTCCAATATCTGGATGAGATAGGTCAAAGGCAGCATAATTTTCAACACTGTGCAGGATAATTTTAAATAACTTTTTGCTAATTGAAAAAACAATATATGTTCACTATAGAAAATTTAGAACAGTAAAATAAACAAAACCACAGTATAGTCACTGTTGAAGTACTTTGGGTACATTTTATTCTAGTCATTTTGTAGTTTATCAATGGAACTGATGTCCAACAGTTAAATTATGTGTACACTTAAATTACAAAAATTCAAATTATCAGTGTTTATGGGACACCTGGGTGGCTCAGTTGGTTAAGGGTCCTACTCTTGATTTCGGCTCATGTCACAACCTCAGAGTCATGAGCTCAGGTCCCATGTCGGGCTCCGTGCTGGGCATGGAGTCTGCTTAAGACTCTCTCTCTCCCTCTGCCCACCCTCACCCCCCCAGCTCACTCTCTCTAAAATATAAATAAATAAAAATTTTGAAAATAACAAAACAAACAAAAAACAAATCCTCCGTGTTTATGAGTCCAATTAAGGGCACATGTCCCTGAGGATGAATGAGTTCTTAACTTCTAGTAAGTAGCTACTGTTCTAGGATTCTAATGTTTAAACAGTTATTTTTCATGCATTCATGGTTCCTAATCAAAGAAACAGCCAACTATTCCCCTCCAAAGGAAAAACTAGCTCTGTTGGATATATTATGATATATTATGACAGGATACACACCTTTTCAAAGGGATTATGTCTATACAAAATTTCTGCATTTCGTGCTGACTACAGGCTGTAACTCAGGGGATACCATTCCACGGTCTAACTTTGAGAAACCATTTCCCTGTTACTGGTATTTATTTATTTTTAAAGATTTTATTTATTTGACAGAGAGAGACACAGCAAGAGAGGAAACACAAGCAGGGGGAGTGGGAGAGGGAGAAGCAGGCTTCCCGTGGAGCAGGGAGCCTGATGCAGGGCTCAATCCCAGGACCCTGGAATCATGACCTGAACCGAAGGCAGATGCTTAACGACTGAGCCACCCAGGCACCCCTACTGATATTTAAATTGTTTCCAAATTGTCTCTAGAAATAGTACTGTTGAAACGAGTATAGTTAGTTCTAAGTTAATCTTTTTTTTTAAGGTAAACTCTATGTCCACCGACATGGGGCTTAAACTCACAACCCCAAGATCAAGAGTTGCATGTTCTACTGAATAAGCCAACCAGGCACCCTTGGGTTAATCTTTCTCTGTCTCTGTTCCCTCCTTAGGTCAGCACAGGAGTTTATTTATTAGTTCAAAGGATATGATACTCTTATTTTTAAAGGTCTTAATACATGCTACCAAACTGTCTTCCAGAAAGCTTAATGTGTTTTTTTTTTTATCAGCATTCTCATCCCACTTAAACATATCTTTTAAGATCTAATTTTTATAAAACTAGTTTTATATCCTGGAAGACAAAGATAATAAAACATTTGTGATACATTTACAATAAATTATTTTGAAAGAAAAACTGCCTGACATACATCTCTGAAAATGACAGGTTTATTCTGCAACAAAGATAATGCTGTTTTGGTAGTTAAACAATTTACGGTATAATTGCTTGAAAATCTATACAAATGTTTCCATCTGTACAAATGTAAAACATTCCTTTAACTTTTTATAAATCATTGTATTATATGGTTCCCCCACCACCAAAAAAAGGAAAGGTTGAAAGAGGAAGCACTTGATTATTACCAATGAAAATGGAATATAATCTGTTTAACTATACAGAACAAAAAAAACCTCATTTAATTATATAGAACAAATGTCATACACTCTAAATATGTGCTCCATTTTCACATTTTGTTTGATAGAAATGAAAAAATCAATCGAGAGTCACAAAAAGAAACAGAAGAACCTTAAATGCATATTACTAAGTAAAAGAGGCCAATCTGAAAGGCTACATACTGTATGATTCCAACTATATGATGGTCTGGGGAAGGGACAACCACAGGGACAGTAAAAAGATCAGTGGTTGGGGGGGTGATGAATAGCTGGAGCACAGGGGATTTTTAGGGCAGTGAAAATATTCTGTATGATACCATAATGATGATACATGTCAGTGAACATTTGCCCAAATCCTCAGAACATACAAGAATGAGTTATAAGGCAAACTACAGACTTCGGGGGATTATGATGTGTCAATCATACTTCATTAATTGTAACAAATGTCCCACTCTGGTGGGGGATGTTGATAATGGGGGAGGCTGTGCATGTGTGAGAGCAGAGGGTATGTGGGAAATTTCAATTTTGCAGGGAACCTAAAAATGCTCGAGAACCCAGCAATGTTTTAAAAAGACTGTTACAGAGCTAGAGATCTGAATCAATTTTCAAACAATATATCCATCCAAACATCAATAGATCCATTCTTCATATCCCCGTTTTTAAAAAAAGCTTGACTTCCGTTGTAAGTATGGACTCAAATCTCAAAGTCAAAGGTAACTAAAACTGTTTCTTCCAAAGGATAAATATGTGCATGAATTTTGGTCACTTTTGCTTTCTGGACCTAGAATACCACTTAGTATTTGAATTATCCTCTTTGTCCTACAGTTTGGTCTATAGTATACTTTTTACCTCGTTGCCTCCTATCCTATCCCTTTTATGTTTTTGAAGATTTTAAGGAGAGGTTCCATTATTTTAAATTCCTCCCCCCCGCCAATTTCAGAGCATTTACCCTTGTCTAACAAAACTATTAAGTTAAAGGAGTGATAAAAATAGCCTATACTGGGTTGTGAGATCTTAGGATGATACTCTAGAATAAACACTTCAAACTAATTCAAATGCTCATCTTTACAAGAGGACACATACATATCTCTCTACTCTTCTTGGGTTTGTATCTGGGAGAAGACTTCTTTGCACCCAAAGAAGGAGCGGAATTAGAATACTTCTGTGTCTTCCCTTCTATGCTTCACTTTTTTATCCTCATGAAGAAGTTTCTTACTATTAAAAGTGGTTGCTGAAGAGTCCGACATTCAGTTACCATTCTTTACAGGGCAATTAATGTGTTCAAGGATTGGAGACACCTCTTGACTACTACCCTCTTCAAACCTTTACATGTGGTTTTGAAAAATTTGATTAACAACCACATGCCAAACTGCTCTATTATGAAGATCATTTCATAAAAAAGTCAGACCAAAGTTTTTATATGCTGCCTCTTTGGCAGGAAACACTTTAAAACATTACTAATCAACATATGGTTTAAAAAAAAAAAAGGTTAACAAATCACACATTATATACAATGTGTATGATACTATTATGTAACACAAAATGGGGTATATAAATACATAGAATAAGATTTATTTACCTCTTGATGGAAGAGAGTGGGATGAAATATGAAAATTCCACATTTTATTTTATTTTTTTTTAAGATTTATTTATTTGAGAGACAGAGAGAGGAGAGGGGCAGAGGGGAGAGAGAGAGGGGAGAGAGAGAATCTCAAGTAGACTCCCCACTGAGCGCAGAGCCCAATTTGGGGCTTGATCTCACGACCCTTAACCGAAATCAAGAGTCGGATGTTTAATCAACTGAGCTACTCAGGCACCCCCAAATTCTCCATTTTTAAAAATAAGTATATATTCAGACTTTACACTAATAATAAAAGAAACAAGTACTTCAAAAATTAAATACTTACTGTGTAATTGAATTCTGAACACTCTTTTCATTTAAAGTCATTCCGGGAGGTGGGTCATTTTGCAAAGCCAACAGTTCTTTCTGCAGTCGTTTCTAGAAAAGAATATCAACAATAATTTGTACTTTGAAAAAAATGACAATATAAACATCCTCTAGCTTCACAGACTGAAATCCTTGAGTAAATTTCCTCCAAATGCTCACATCTTTTCCTTTGCAAGTCCTTTACATCTTATACATCTTATTATGCCTCTCTAATTTTTAATCGTTTGTCCTATAATTCACAATCAAAACACTTCTAAATATCCTGTTAACACTGATGCTGTAAAGTGGTTATGAAGAGCAGACAGCTACCTACAAAACTTCATTGTTACTCCACTGAGGTTATAAGATCTCAGCCTAGATTGTAACTGCTTAAAAGTTTTAGCAGTGTTTCCTTTACTACTTTCCAATTATAAAAACCATAGTTCTCCATCATCCTTAAAGAATGTGTCATTTCAGACATACAAGCTTTTCAAAAACACTATACAAGTAATCATACATGCAAAAAGCCTTTGGAAAATGTTCTGAATAACTTTAATTTACAATTTACAACCCATATTTGTTTTCATTTTTAAATAGGATACCTACACATAATTTAAACTTTCAATACTAGAGTATAATGTATCATGCATGGCCTGAGATATAGTTTTTTCTCTACATATTAGATGTCCCCAAATGGCTATATTTTACATTCTTGTTTATATAGTTTTTATTGCTCAACTCTTCCCATGTTATCACTAGTGGACATTCTTTTTCAGTATATAACAAAGCAAAACAAAAACCATAGAAGGCCATAGCTTATGGGTTTAAAACCAAATAACCAATGTTACTAGAATTGCATGTAACTGGGGCACCTGGGTGGATCAGTCAGTCATTAAGCGTCTGCCTTCGGCTCAGGTCATGATCCCAGGGTCCTGGGATCAAGCCCCACATCGGGCTCCCTGCTCAGTGGGAAGCCTGCTTCTCCCTCTCCCACCCCTCTGCTTGTGTCCCCTCTCTCGCTGTGTCTCTCTCTGTCAAAAAAAAAAAAAAATTGCATGTAACTATAAAGACTTTTTTTTAATTTTTTTTTTTAAGATTTTATTTATTTGAGAGAGAGAGAGAGAGAGAGATAGCAAGAGCAGGAACACATGCAGGGGGAGTGGGAGAGGGAGAAGCAGGCAGCCCAATGCGGGGCTCGATCCCAGGACCCTGGGATCATGACCCGAGCTGAAGGCAGACGCTTAACGACTGAGCCACCCAGGCGCCCCCTATAAAGACTCTTAATGAGCATCTTTTCCAAGCCTGGATATCTGTTCAGAACTCAACAATTCTCTGCTTAAAAGCTAGCTTGTGCTTTTTCTGGACAATGAAATATTACTAACAATATAGCAAATGTTTCTAGATCTTTTCAGTGTATGATACCTTCAAATAAGCTTAACATCACCCAACACCATTACAGATTAGAAAACTCCTCCCTTCTCCATTGAGAATCACTGAATAAGAACTTATTAATAGGCATACACTCGGCTCACAAGCAGCTATCTGTGGACCATCACACCTTTGCTTTGGTCTCTGTGGTCCTTCTGCAGTTACCTCCTACATTTGTCTGGCTGTCACCTCACAAGGAGGACAGACTATGCTGTTGATCACAGCAAACCCAGGGCCTAAGATATGCTAAAAACATTTGCTAATAAATCAGTAAAAGTGGAAAAAAAAATCTCCTAAATGGCTCTTTAAGTGGCCAGGAATGAAACCTTTCCTCAGATCTTGCAATATCACAATCGCTACTGACAGTGAAATAAAGTATCAGCTACTTACAATTTCTGACCTCAGCTGTCTTCCAAAATGTAAAATAATTACAAATTGAAAAGTACTTAAGAAAAACTTTAATTATCTAAAATACAGAAATAAAGCTGCCTGAATAACTTGTTTTGAATAAAGGAATATATTTGTGATAAATTTTTGTTACATTAATCTATTCCACTTATAACAAATGTGGGTTATATGATCAAGTAAATGTTTTTATTAAGTTTATTTTAATTCCAGTATAGTTAACATACAGTGTCATATTAGTTTCAGATATACAATATAGTGATTCAATGATCAAGTAAATTTTTAAAAACACTGGGAACAAAAAGGAGAAACTGATTTCCTCAAAGGATTTCTTAGAGACTTCTGATACACTAACTTGCACAAATGATTCTCCAAGGGGAAGAAGGTAACACAGAGGTTTCCAAAGTAATGGAACCTCCTTAGTGTAAAGCATCTTGGAAAAGTCTTGTTTCAATAACCACATTTTGGGTAACACTGCTGTACAAATTCTCCAGATCTTGAGAATGTCACTAAAACAGGGAAAGCAAGCCCTTACTATCAAATCAAGGATGTACAGGAAAGTCAATGTGCATAGCTACTAATTGAAACATAAGGATAGAAAGGTAAGCTAAGAAGAATTTTATTGGTATGATTAGCCCTAGGTCTCCTGAACATAATGATAAAGGGTACTATGAAAAAAGAAATGTTTTCCACATCCTGATGCTACTTACATAATCACAAAGAAAGAGACCTGTGATGACCAAATTCCAAGAGAATCTCCAATTAACTCTGCTTCCTTATATCCACATTTTTCCGTAGTTCCTTCCCACCCTGTACCAAAACTGGTCAGTGTGACCAACAGAATATAGCAGAAATGATTTGTTATTCCCACAATTAGGCTCTAAAAGACTATGGCTTACATTTTGGTTACTCTCTGTAGAATCACTTGCCATGCTGTGAACAGCCCAATTCAGAAGCTCACATGCTAAGATTACTGGCCTCCGGCTAATAACCACATGATTTGGAAGCATATTATCCAACCCTAACCAATCTTTCAGATGACTGTAGCCCAGGCCAATATCTTGCCTACAAACTAAAAAGAGACTCCAAGTCAGAACCATCCAGCTAAGCCTCTGATTCCAGACCCTTTGGACAGCAAGGGATTATAAATGTTTATTCTTGCAAATTACTGAATTTGGGGGAATTTGTTATATAGCAATAGATGATGCAGGACCTCTGCTCCAAACTTCCCTCATGAGAAAGGGCTATCATCTACTTTTCATTTCAATATCACAGGTCAGAATCCAAAACATTCACAGGACCACATTTTTTTTACTGAGGGGGTGGAGTCCCTACATTAAAAAGACAATTCATGGGGCACCTGGGTGGCTCAGTTGTTTAAGCCTCTGTCTTTGGCTCAGGTCATGATCCCAGGGGCCTGGGATCAAGCCCTGCATCAGGCTTCCTGCTCAGGGGGAGTCTGCCTCTTCCTATTCATCTGCCTCTCTCCCAGCTCATGTTCTCTCTTGTGCTAAGAAATAAATAAAAGCTTAAAAAAAAAAAAAAAAGAATTCATGCCAGTTGCTTATTGTCTTATAGCTAGTAGGCAGTCACGTCCTCTCCAATAAAGAGATAAAGCAGGGCCAAAAGTTTGGGAGCTAATGAGTATTTACTAAGCTCAATAACAAAAGCAGCACTTAAAATCACAACTTAAAAAAAGACACAAAGAATGGAAGGTCAAGTGGTGTGTCTATTTGTCAGGTTCACAAAAAAACAGGGAATTTATCCTTCAGGGTGTATTCTTCTCAGAACAGTAGTTCATTGGAGAAGGCAGGAAATGTCTTTATTTATTTTTAAAAAGACTATATTTGAGGGTGCCTGGGTGGCTCAGTTGGTTAAGCAACTGCCTTTGGCTCAGGTCATGATCCTGGAGTCCCAGGATCGAGTCCTACCATCGGGCTCCCTGACTCAGCGGGGAGACTGCTTCTCCCTCTGACCTTCCCCCCCTCCTGCTCTCTCTCTCTCTCTCTCATTCTCTCTCTCAAATAAATAAAATCTTAAAAAAAAAAAGACTTTGAGAGAGAGTGAGAGAGTGTGTGTGTGTGTGTGTGTGTGTGTGCGCGCGTGCACGTGCATGGGCGCACGTGCAGGGGAAGAGGCAGAGGGAGAGAAGCAGACTCCCCACTGAAAACAGAACCTGATCCCAAGACCCTGAGATCACAACCTGAACTGAAGTCAGATACTTAACTGACTCAGCCACCCA
Source organism: Zalophus californianus (assembly GCF_009762305.2). Lineage (NCBI taxonomy): Eukaryota > Metazoa > Chordata > Mammalia > Carnivora > Otariidae > Zalophus > Zalophus californianus. The sequence continues at coordinate 132,574,835 of NC_045598.1, forward strand.
GGTACCCTGACATGTCTTTAAATAAGCAATCAGTCCCCTCAAAGGTCCTCTGGATCTTCTAAGCAATTGGTTCTCATCAGCTATACTCAAAAACAAAATAAAACATGGGGTGCCTGGGTGGCTCAGTCGTTAAGCATCTGCCTTCGGCTCAGGTCATGATCCCAGGGTCCTGGGACCGAGCCCCGCACCATGCTCCCTGCTCCACGGGAAGCCTGCTTCTCCCTCTCCCACTCCCTCTGCTTGCATTCCCTCTCTTGCTGTCTCTCTCTGTCAAATAAATAAACAAAATCCTTAAAAAAAAAAAAAAAAACTGGTTCTAAGTTTCCTGAATCTGGACATAGAAACTAAAAGAGAAGGGCCTAAAAAATAGATGTAAAAAAAAAATGAAAATTCCTACTCAGTTCAGGATGTGAAGAACTAGTGTAACTATTTAGAGATCACACCATGGAGCATCAATCAAAAGAAAGCTATTATCGCATGAGGAGGCATTCAGCTCCTAATTTTGAAGACAAAGTGTAGAAAATGCAGATGAGAAACACTAGCAAAAGCAATGATACCACCCGCTGTGAATACCAGCATGGCAACATGGTCGGCTTTCCCAGACAGTGCTGAAAATGGCAGCTACAGACTGAGGTAACTGGCAATAATGGGAAATAACTGCAGAAGGTAACTACTGTAACCAAAGAAGTAGAACTATCCAGAAACCACTGGGAGAAGAAGCCAAGAAATTAGAGTTCCAATGGTTCTTGGCCAAATATCACCCCTGTCTGTACCTAAATTGGTGAGGTATGGGAAAACTAATTACATATATTGCAAATGCACCATAATTCTCTGAATCTAAGAAACATTGTCAATCATAAGATATACCATTATTTCATGGAACACTAGAAAAGGAAAATTGCTGCCAATTAAACAATAACACATCACTGGTAAGACATCGATTCCAGATGTTTAAATATGAAAAAATGTGCATTTAAAAATCTATCAATATATTAATAAAAGTTTAATTTGAGTAAATTTAATGTCAAATGATTCTTTTCTCAATTTTTTTTTGAAGATTTATTTATTTGAGAGAGAGAGAGAGAGAGCATGAGAGGGGGAGGGTCAGAGGGAGAAGCAAATTCCCCACCAAGCAGGGAACCCGATGTGGGACTCGATCCCAGGACTCCAGGATCATGACCTGAGCCAAAGGCAGACACTTAAAAACTGAGCCACCCAGGCGCCCTTCTTTTCTCAATATTTAACACCTAACCAAAAATACATGATCTCCGTCAACCTTTAAATATGCATTTTATTTCCAGAATTTGCACAATAGCAGTACACAGAAATCTTGTCTTCCCAGGCAAAAAGGCCTGAAGTTACTAGCAAAAGAATTTCTTTTTCTATCTTATTCATCAAAAACGGCCAGGCCCAGAACCTAAATGTTTGGAAGCAACTCAAATGTAGAATAAATCTGAAAATTCCATCTAAGCCCTCATTTTATGTTGGCTCAAGTCTGGAAGACTCGCAGGAATTTGAGCTCTTAAGAGATCCAAGTGGATTTATATATTCAATAAGAAAGATCCTGATACATCTAGATACTTTGAGAGAGAAATAATTAAACACTTTCAGGGTTAAATAGGTGACGGGGATTAAGGAGTATACTTATGATGAGCTGAGCACAGTACGATGTATGTATGGGAGTGCTGTATTGTACACTTGAAAGTAATATAACACTATGTTAACTAACTAGAAATAAAAAATTATATGGATGTCAAATACATACATACATAAAATCTCAGACATCCTAAATTTTTTAAAAATAAATGTGGTAAAACTCTATCCTAACACAGATTCCTGACGTTATGTGTACCGAACATAATTTAACCTAATAATAATGACATTATTGTGACAGCCTTAAATAACAATGAGGTCTATAAGCCCATTTGACTCTACAGCAAATTGTGAAAATTTGATATCCTTGTTTTACTGTCATCTCCATTTTTATTGTCAATAACTTGTCACAATGTCTCACCTCTAGTCACTGACATCTTTTTCTTTCTCCTTTCTCTTTCCTTTATCTGCTGTTTCCCCCTCTGCAACCCCACCCTACATTACCCAGCAAAATTTATTTTTGGTGGATACATCACATTATTTTTGTTTCACCCTACTCATCTTTGGTGCTATCATCAATACTGGTAAACATTTATTGCTTCACATGCTCTTAAACTATAAATATACTGACTCACTGAAACTAACTGGAGAAATCAGGGATAATTTCCCTAACTCCTCATTAAATGAAAAGCATGGCCCAGTAATAGGTCCACAGACCACACTTTGTTTAGCACATGCTAAACCATAAAGTGTTATCCCAATGATGTGATCTCTGCCTCGTCAGCTACTCTCATTTTCATCAATGCCCACTGTTACATATTAGATCCAATTTTTGCTTTTTTACATAGCTGGGTATGATGGGTATGACGGTACAAAAAAAAAAGTACTATGGTTGTTCTATAGTGCACATTACTGTTTAAGATGAAGATCAAACAAAATGGACCAAATAGCCAGTTGTGAATGCTACGTAAAAGTTCTTAAAGGAAATTAAAAGTGCTACATCAGTGAACACCCAAGTGGTAAGAAAGTAAAACAGCCTTACTGCTGATATGGACAAAGTCTGAGTGGTCTGGATAGAAGGTCAAACCAGCCACAACAGTCCCTTAAGCCAAAGCCTAATCCAGAGCAAAGCACTAACTCTTCAAATCTGTGAAGTCTGAGAAAGGTGAGGAAGCTGCAAAAGAAAGCTCTGAAGCTGGCAGATTGGTTCATAAGGTTTAAGGAAAGAAGCTGTCTCCATTAACATGAAAGTGCAAGGTGAAGCATCAAGTGCTGATACACAAACTGCAGTTAAGTTCTCCAGAAGATCCAGCTAAGATAATTAATGAGGGTGACTACACTAAACAACAGATTTTCAGTGGAGATGAAACAGTCTTCTACTGGAAAAGATGCCATCCAAGACTTTCATAGCTAGAGAGAAGTCCATGCCTGGCTTCAAAAACTTCAAAGGACAGGCTGACTCTTATTAGGGACTAATGCAGCTGTAGACTTTAAGCTGAAGTCAATGCTCATTGATGATTCCAAAAATCCTAGAGCCCTTCAGAATTATGCTAAATCTACTCTGCCTGGCTCTGTAAACGGAACAACAAAGGCTGAATGACCGCACACCTGTTTGTAACACAGTTTCCTGAATATCTTAAGTATACTCTTGAGACCTACTGCTCAGGGAAAAGATTCCTTTCAAAATATTGCTACTCACTGACAATGTACCTGGTCGTCCAAGAGTTCTGATGGAGATGTACAAAGAGATTAATGTTGTTTTCATGCCAGCTAAAAGAACATTCTTTTTTTTTTTTTTTTTAAAGATTTTATTTATTTGAGAGAGAGAGAATGAGAGATAGAGAGCACGAGAGGGAAGAGGGTCAGAGGGAGAAGCAGACTCCCTGCTGAGCAGGGAGCCCGATGTGGGACTCGATCCTGGGACTCCAGGATCATGACCTGAGCCGAAGGCAGTCGCTTAACCAACTGAGCCACCCAGGCGCCCCAAGAACATCCATTCTGCAGCCTATAGATCATGGAGTAATTTCGACCTTCAAGTTTCATTATTTAAGTACATTTCATACGATATAGTTCCAAAAGAGTTGATTCCTCTGATGCATCTGGGCAAAGTAAATGGAAAATCTTCTGAAAAGAATTTACTATCCTAAAGACTGATAAACCCCTGGCCAGACTTATCAAAAAGAAAAGAGAAATGACCCAAATCAACAAAATCATGAATGAAAGAGGAGAGATCACAACCAACACCAAAGACATACAAACAATTATAAGAACATATTAGGAGCAACTCTATGCCAGCAAATTAGATAACCTGGAAGAAATGAATGCATTCCTAGAGATGTATCAACTACCAAAATTGAACCAGGAAGAAATAGAAAACCTGAACAGACCTATAACCACTAAGGAAATTGAAGCAGTCATCAAAAATCTCCCAACAAACAAAAGCCCCGGGCCAGATGGCTTCCTAGGGGAATTCTACCAAACATTTAAAGAAGAATTAATACCTATTCTGAAACTGTTCCAAAAAATAGAAATGGAAGGAAAACTGCCAAACTCATTTTATGAGGCCAGCATTACCTTGATCCCCAAACCAAACAAAGACCCCATCAAAAAGGAGAATTACAGACCAATATCCTTGATGAACATGAATGCAAAAATTCTCACCAAAATACTAGCCAATAGGATCCAACAGTACATGAAAAGGATTATTCACCATGACCAAGTGGGATTTATCCCTGGGCTGCAAGGTTGGTTCAACATCCGCAAATCAATCAACGTGATACAATACATTAACAAAAGAAAGAACAAGAATCATATGATCCTCTCAATAGATGCAGAAAAAGCATTTGACAAAGTACAGCATCCTTTCTTGATCAAACCTCTTCAGAGTATAGGGATAGAGGGTACAAACCTCAATATCATAAAAGCCATCTATGAAAAACCTACAGCGAATATCATTCTCAATGGGGAAAAACTGAGAGCTTTCCCCCTAAGGTCAGGAACGCAGCAGGGACGTCCACTATCACCACTGCTATTCACCATAGTATTAGAAGTCCTAGCCACAGCAATCAGACACCAAAAAGAAATCAAAGGCATCCAAATCGGCAAAGAGGAAGTCAAACTCTCACTCTTTGCAGATGATATGATACTGTATGTGGAAAACCCAAAAGACTCCACCCCAAAACTGCTAGAACTCATACAGGAATTCAGTAAAGTGGCAGGATATAAAATCAATGCACAGAAATCAGTGGGATTCTTATACACCAACAAGACAGAAGAGAGACAAATTAAGGAGTTGATCCCATTTACAACTGCACCCAAAACCATAAGATACCTAGGAATAAATCTAACCAAAGAGGCAAAGGATCTGTACTCAGAAAACTATAAAATACTCATGAAAGAAATTGAGGAAGACACAAAGAAATGGAAAAACATTCCATGCTCATGGATTGGAAGAACATTGTGAAGATGTCAACGCTACCTAGAGCAATCTACATATTCAATGCAATCCCCATCAAAATACCATCCACTTTTTTCAAAGAAATGGAACAAATAATCCTAAAATCGAATGGAACCAGAAGAGACCCTGAATAGCCAGAGGAATGTTGAAAAAGAAAAGCAAAGCTGGCGGCATCACAATTCCAGACTTCCAGCTCTATTACAAAGCTGTCATCATCAAGACAGTATGGTACTGGCACAAAAACAGACACATAGATCAATGGAACAGAACAGAGAGCCCAGAAATGGACCCTCAGCTCTAGGGTCAACTCATCTTTGACAAAGCAGGAAAGAATGTCCAATGGAAAAAAGACAGTCTCTTCAACAAATGGTGTTGGGAAAATTGGACAGCCACATGCAGAAGAATGAAACTAGACCATTTCCTTACACCACACACAAAAATAGACTCCAAATAGTTGAAAGACCTAAATGTGAGACAGGAGTCCTTCAAAATCCTTGAGGAGAACACAGGCAGCAACCTCTTCGACCTCAGCCGCAGCAACTTCTTCCTAGAAACATCGCCAAAGGCAAGGGAAGCAAGGGCAAAAATGAACTACTAAGATTTCATCAAGATAAAAAGCTTTTGCACAGCAAAAGAAACAGTCCACAAAACCAAAAGACAACCGACAGAATGGGAGAAAATATTTGCAAATGACATATCAGATAAAGGGCTAGTATCCAAAATCTATAAAGAACTTATCAAATTCAACACCGAAGAACAACTAATCCAATCAAGAAATGGGCAGAAGACATGAACAGACATTTTTCCAAAGAAGACATCCAAATGGCCAACAGACACATGAAAAAGTGCTCAACATCACTCAGCATCAGGGAAATCCAAACCAAAACCTCAATGAGATACCACCTCACACCAGTCAGAATGGCTAAAATTAACAAGTCAGGAAACGACAGATGTTGGCGGGGATGCGGAAAAGGGGGAACCCTTCTCCACTGTTGGTGGGAATGCAAGCTGGTGCAGCCACTCTGGAAAACAGTATGGAGGTTCCTCAAACAGTTGAAAATAGAGCTACCATACGACCCAGCAATTGCACTACTGGGTATTTACCACAAAGATACAAATGTAGGGATCCGAAGGGGTATGTGCACCCCAATGTTTATAGCAGCAATGTCCACAATAGCCAAACTGTGGAAAGAGCCAAGATGTCCATCGACAAATGAATGGATAAAGAAGATGTGGTATATATACACAATGGAATATTATGCAGCCATCAAAAGGAATGAGATCTTGCCATTTGCAACGACATGGATGGAACTGGAGGGTGTTATGCTCAGTGAAATAAGTCAATCAGAGAAAGACATGTATCATATGACCTCACTGATATGAGGAATTCTTAATCTCAGGAAACAAACTGAGGGTTGCAGGAGTGATGGGGGGGTGGGAGGGATGGGGTGGCTGGGTAATAGACATTGGGGAGGGTATGTGCTATGGTGAGTGCTGTGAATTGTGCAAGACTGTTGAATCACAGATCTGTACCTCTGAAACAAATAATGCAATATATGTTAAGGAAAAAAAAAGAAGATAGCAGGAGGGGAAGAATGAAGGGGAGTAAGTCGGAGGGGGAGACGAACCATGAGAGATGATGGACTCTGAAAAACAAACTGAGGGTTCTAGCGGGGAGGGGTGTGGGGGGATGGGTTAGCCTGGTGATGGGTATTAAAGAGGGCACGTTCTGCGTGGAGCACTGGGTGTTATGCACAAACAATGAATCATGGAACACTACATCAAAAACTAATGATGTAATGTATGGTGATTAACATAACAATAAAAAATTTATTAAAAAAAAGAATTTACTATCCTAGATCCCATTAAGAACATGTGTAATTTGGGGCGCCTGGGTGGCTCAGTTGTTAAGGGTTTGCCTTTGTCTCAGGTCATGGTCCCGGGGTCCCGGGATCAAGCCCCACATTGGGCTCCCTGCTCAGTGGGAAGCCTTCTTCTCCCTCTCCTACTCGCCCCTCTCATTGTGTCTCTGTCAAATAAATAAAATCTAAAAAAAAAAAAGAACATGTGTAATTCATGGGAAGAGGTCAAAATATCAACACTAACAGAAGTGTAGAAGTTGATTCCAACCCTCATAGATAACTTTGAGGGGTTCAAGACTTCAGTGGAGGAAGTAACGGCAGATGTGGTGGAAACAGCAAGAAGTAGAATTAGAAGTGGAGCCTGAAGATGTGACTGAATTGCTGCAATCTCATGAGAAAACTTGAACAGATGAGGAGTTGCTTCTTATAGATGAGCAGAGAAAGTGGTTTGACAGAGAGAGACAGCGAGGGAAGGAACACAAGCATCAGGAGTGGGAGAGGGAGAAGCAGGCTTCCCACTGAGCAGGGAGCCCGACACAGGGCTCCAACCCAGGACCCCGGGATCATGACCTGAGCTGAAGGCAGATGCTTAATGACTGAGCCACCCAGGTGCCCCAGTAAAGTATTTTTCAATTACACTATGCACATTGTTTTTTCAGACATAATGTTATTGCACTTAACAGACTATAATATAGTGTAAATATAATTTTTATATGCACTGGGGAACCAGAAAATACACCTGACTTACTTTATTGTGGTATTTGCTTTGTTGCAGTGGTCTGAACCAAACCCACAGTATCTCTGAGGTATGCCTGTATTCTAAAGAGTAAAACTTCTGGGGCACCTGGGTGGCTCAGTAGGTGAAGTGTCCGACTCTTGGATTTCGACTCTTGATTTCAGCTCAGGTCATGATCTCAGGGTTTTGAGATCCAGCTCCAGCTCAGGATCCACACTCAGCGAGGCATCTGCTTGAGATTCTCTGCCCCTTGTGACCCCCCACACCTCCCCTCTGCATATGCTCTCTTTCTCTCCCTCTAAAATAAATAAATAAACCTTTTTTTTTTTTTAATAAAAGGTAAAAATCCTTATTTAGGGTAGGGAGAAATAAAAAAACATTAAAAATGTAGAGATAAATGCTAATGGTTGCTAATGCAACTGTACATGAAATGACCAACAATGCTTTTCTCTCATTTCATCTAACAACCAATAGGAGGTGGAAGGTTAACAATAGGGGAATATAATAGAATAAAAACAAGATTACTAAACACATTACCATCATTACAATATCAAACACCTACTATTTTTTCCCCCAACATTAAACAATTATAAAAATAGCTATCTCTCTTCTTTCAGGGTGAGAGGCAGGCAATGAAATGATTTTACCTTATTTTAAAATGAAGCAGAATTTGATTCATGCAAATTAAGGAAACATTTTCTTTCCTACTGAATTCTAAATACACTTCTACAGACCTTAGTTCCTAACAGTTACTTGTAAAAACTTTTTCCCCTTTTTGGAAATGGAAAGCCTCCAACAAAGAGAGGTATTCATTATTTTAACATTTTCAAAAATCAGACTGGAATGCAAATGTGACAAGACTTAAAGACTCCTCTTCTTAAAAACAGCCCCACAACCTAAAGAGAAATAAATATGTAATAATTTCTACATGCTTTCAGGGTACAGCAGTGCCTAAAAGGAGAGGAGTGGTCAAAGAAAGAAACCGTGATCATGGTAAACTGAAAACCAAAGGAGGAATGTGTTTCAAAGACTAAACATTCTTTTTCAGCAGAATGGCAGAGCAGATACTCGGAAAAATTCTATAAAAAACAAAAGTGAGCGTAGGAATCCTGAAATAAAAGGATCATAGCTGGATTTCGCCTTGGAGACTTCTACCAAACCCAAAGAGGGGCAAGACCAAAACGTGAGGAATCTAACAGAAGACTAAGGACTCTTCAGTGTAAGGGTAAGATACAAGGCACAGAAACTCCCCTGTTTTGAACTGAGCAATGGACAGAGGAAGAAAAAATTTCTTCCATGAAATGTCTTAACCTCAAGTGGACAGCCACATGGGTTTGTAGTATGAATTCCTGCAACCTCAGGCAAGAAGTTAATCAAAAGTGGCCCGGGAAGTAATGCCCAGGCAACTGGCAGAAGCAACTGTAAGTCCTGGAGGAAAAGAAGTTTTCTATCCCTTTGAGGCAACAATTTTGCTTGTCAGAATCTAGAAAGATACATAAGAAATTAATAAGGACCAAATGAGAACTTATTCAGAAGACAACAGTATTCAATACACAGCGTGATAAAAATCTACCTTCCTTAGCTGGAATAGCACCAGATCCCCCAATTAATTTACGTCCTTGTAGCATTTATATATAATTTATAGAGTGAGCAACTCTAAGGCAGAAATTATATCTATTTATCTTTGTGTTCCTAGCATTCAAAACTGCCTGGCACATAATGTTTTTTGCCTTAGTAAGTGTTTAAAAACAGATTAAGAAGGGTGTTGACTAGTGCATTATTTGCAAGGGCAAAATCCAGAAACCATATATGTGTCTATCAACAGCTATACACAAATTACGGCATATGGAAATAAGACTACGCAACCATTAAGAATTACGTGTACTAACAGAAGCACCCCAAAATATACTGATGAATAAAAAGCAAGCCTCAATCAGGGAAATACAAATCAAAACCACAATGAGATATCACCTCACACTGGTCAGAATGGCTAAAATTAACAACTCAGTAAACAACAGATGTTGGTGAGGATATGGAGAAAGGGGAACCCTCTTACACTGTTGGCAGGAATGCAAACTGGTACAGCCACTCTGGAAGACAGTATGGAGGTTCCTCAAAAGTTAAAAATAGAGCCACAATATCCAAAATATGGAAAGAGCCCAGATATCCATCAACAGATGAATGGATATGATGTGGTATTGGGGTGCTTGGGTGGCTCAGTTAAGTGGCTGCCTTCGGCTCAGGTCATGATCTTAGGGTCCTAGGATCAAAGCCTTGCATTGGGCTCCCTGCTCAGTGGGGAGTCTGCTTTTCCCTCTGTCCCTCCTTCCTTGCTTGTGCGTGCTCTCTCCACTCCCCTGCTGGCTCATCTCTCTCTCTCAAATAAATAAAATCTTAAAAAAAAATGTGGTTTATGTATACAATGGAATTACTCATCCATCAAAAAGAATGAAATCTTGCCATTTGCAATGATGGAACTAGAGGGTATTATGCTAAACGAAAGAAGTGAGAGAAAGACAAATATCATATGATTTCAGTCATGTGGAATTTAAGAAACAAAACAGATGAATGTAGGAGAAGGGAAGGAAAAAAAGACAAAAGCAGAGAGGGAGACAAACCATAAGAGACTCAACTATAGGAAAGAGCCCGAGGGTTGCTAGAGGGGAGATTGGTGGGAGGATGGGATAACTGGGTGATGGGCAGAAAGGAGGGTACCTGATGCAATGAGCACTGGGTGTTACATGCAACTGAGAATCACTAAATAACCTCTGAAACTAATAATACACTTTATGTTAATTAAATGGAATTTAAACTTAAAAAAATTAATTTTAAAAAAGCAAGACTCAAAATACATATAATTCCTTCATGTTAAAACAAAAGCAAGAGATTTGGGATGCCTCCGGGCTCAGCTGGTTAAGCCTCTGCCTTTGGCTCAGGTCATGATCCCTGAGGTCGAGTCCTGCATCTGGCTCCTTGCTCGGCAAAGAGCCTACTTCTCCCTCTGCCTGCCACTCCCCCTGCTTGTGCTCTCTCTCTCTGACAAATAAATAAAATCTTTAAAAAAAAAAAGCAAGAGACTTATTTATACAAATGTTATATAAATGCATACAAAGGAGGTCAGAAGGAAGCATATCCAACTATTTTACAGTAGTCCCCTCCAAGCAGTGGAAATGGAGGAGAAAGAAGACATCCCTATCTGCACTATACACTTTTTATATACTAGCACTCCTTTACAGCAAGAATGTAGAAGCGAATTTCTTGTATAATTAAAAAACAAATTTAAGGACTCAATAGATGATGAAAACATATCCACATTAAGAACCTGCACACAAATATTGACAGCAGCATTATTTACAACAGCCAAAAAGAGGAAGCAACCCAATGTCCATTAACTGATAAATAGGTAAGCAAATGTGTCCAGACAACAAAATGTTCTCTGGTCATAAAAAAAGAATGAAGTACGGACAAATTCTATTAACATGGATGAACCTCAAAAACATTATGCTAAGTCAAACAAATCTGTCACAAAAGACTACGTATATAATACCATTTATATGAAATGTCCAGAACAGGCAAGTTATAGATAGAGAAAGTAGACTGGTGTCTGCCCGAAGGATGGGGAGAGAAGTGATGGAGAGTAAGTGCTTATGGGTACAAGTTTTCTTTTGGGGATGACAAAAATATTCTAATATTAGATTATGGGGAAGGGTTCACAAGCAGGTAAATATACTAAAAACCACTGACTGTATACTTTAAATGGTTAAATTTTATGGCATATAAATTATATCTAAATAAAACATTTAAAAAACTCAGTGGACAGATTAAATAGCAGATTAAAATAGGTGAAAAGAGAATCAGTACCTAGACAATAATCTGAAGAGTTTATCTAGGATGTAACAGAGAAATAGAGAGAAAATTATTAGACAAGAACACAAAAGAGAATAAGAGGCAACATTTATAAAGAGATAATGACTGAGAATTTCCTACAGTTGCTGAAGACATCAATCCTCAGGTCCAAGAAACCCAATGAATTCCAACAGCATAAATAGAATTCCAAACTTAAAAAAGCACAGAACATCAACTAAAATGAACTAATCCTAAGACCAGAAAGAAAAGATATATTATCCACAAAGATATGGAAATTAGGCTGATGGCTTTCATTTTATAAAAGTAACAATGGAAGACCGGTAACGCTAGAACTTAGAAAACAGTGGAATTTTATATTTTGTATAAGTGAAAACAATGGACAATTTTAACAACTAAGTTTCAGGAACACAGGTGAAATACAGATATTTTCAGACAAAACAAGTCTACCACCAATAGTAACCAACTATACAATAAACCCTGACTTCCTTCTGGAAAATGATCCCAAATGACAAGTTTAAGATCCAAGAAGGGTGCCTGGGTGGCTCAGTCCTTAAGCGTCTTCCTTCAGCTCAGGTCATGATCCCAGGGTCCTGGGATCGAGTCCCACATCCGGCTCCCTGCTCCGCGGGAAGCCTGCTTCTCTCCCTCTCGCCGCTCCCACGCCCCCTGCTTGTGTTCCCCCTCTTGCTGTGTCTCTCTCTGTCAAACAAATAAAAAAATCTAAAAAAAAAAAAAAAGATCCAAGAAGGAATGGTGAGCAAAAATAAGTATGTAAGTAAATCTAAACACTGAATATAAAACAATATAGGCCCATGATTCCTTATGGAAAAACTCTTGGGGCCAGATGCATTTCAAAATCAAGAAATTTCTGATTTTATAAAAATAACAATGTCATAAAAGAGAACCCCATCAAACAAATTAGGATTTAGCACTTAGGTAGGTAAATATTTACAGTACATGGAATTTTTTTCAAGACTATGCAGTCTCATGTTCATTCAGGTCAGGTTTCACCACTAGAAAAATCTATGCTCAATTTACATATAAGTTTTGGTTTCTAAACCTTTTTTTTAGATTCTGGACTTCAATAAGACATGAGCCCAAAATACCAATTGGTAAGATTAAGATAGGACAAAACCAAGACACAGGGCAATCAACACATAAATTGGAAGACATGTGATGACAGTTAAAAACATTCGAAGGGGGGCGCCTGGGTGGCTCAGTTGGTTAAGCGACTGCCTTCAGCTCAGGTCATGATCTCAGGGTCCTGGGACTGAGCCCCGCATTGGGCTCCCTGCTCGGCAGGAAGCCTGCTTCTCCCTTTCCCACTCCCCCTGCTTGTGTTCCATCTCTCGCGGTCTCTCTGCCAAATAAATAAATCTTTAAAAACAAACAAACGTTTGAAGGTCACTTTTTTTTAGAAGAGTGCAAATGGGTGACTGGTTGGCTTAGTCAGTAGAACATGCAACTCTTCATCTTAGGGTCGTGAATAAGAGTGCAAATATTCATAAGCTTTATTTTTTTGAAAGACAGTAATTGTTGTTTTATTATTTTAATTCCAGTATAATTAACATTGGTAAGCTTTAGGTTTTGGTAACTGTGCATATTAAATTAGATAGACAAACAACCAAACAGAAAAACTGGCAAAAGACTAGAACACACAATTTATAGAAAGCAACCTAATGACCAATTTCCATGAAAAAGGATTCAACCTCATTGATCATCAGAAAATGAAAATTAATAACATATATCTACCCAAATGGCTAACATTAAAAACAACTGACAAGACCAAGTTGGCAAGTACATGCAAGAAGTGGAACTCTCATACTGTTGGTGGACAAATCACTTGGCATTTTGTAAACCTGAATATAAACTATGACTTACCCACCACTTCCATCCCAAGGTACCCATCCAACATATATAGGTCAACAAAACACATGCAGAAGAATGTTTATAGCAGCATTATTCATGATAGGCCCAAACTAGGAACAGTCTATCAACAGTAAAATGGGTAAATAATTTATGGTCTATTCATACACTTCAATAAAAATGAATCAGTTCCACACAGAACATGAATCCTCTTATAAACTAATGTTGAGCAAATGAAGTCAAAGGAAAGAATACATATCATATAATTTCACTTATATTAAAGCTCACTAACAAAGTAATCAATGGTGTTAGAAGTCAAGATAGTGATTACCTTTGGAGAGCAGGAGAAGGTAGTGATTGGGAGTGGGCATAAGAAAGGCTCCTGGGGTACAACTATTATTCTATTGCTTTATGTGTGATAGAATACACTTTGTGAATCTGTACACTCTCTGCATTTAGATTTCTGCTCTTTTCTGTATGTTAGATCTCAGTAAAAACATTCATTAAACTTTTCAAAAATTGACTGTGGTGACAGTTGCCCAACTCTGAATATACTAAAAGCCATTAGATTGAATACTTTAAACGAACGATCATGGTATGTGAATTATTTCTCAATAAGACTGTCAGTTAAGCAATCTATTCAACAGCAAAAAATAAATGAAAGATAAATATGGAAAATATTAACTTTGAATCTACATAAAAGCTACAGATGTACTATCTTTCCTACTTTTCATGTTTAATATTTTTGTTAACAAAAAGTTTGGAATAAAAGCAAGAATAACAGGGCGCCTGGGTGGCTCAGTTGGTTAAGCGACTGCCTTCGACTCAGGTCATGATCCTGGAGTCCCGGGATCGAGTCCCACATCGGGCTCCCTGTTCAGCAGGGAGTCTGCTTCTCCCTGTGACCCTCTTCCCTCTCGTGCTCTCTATCTCTCATTCTCTCTCTCTCAAATAAATAAATAAAATCTTTAAAAAAAAAAAAAGCAAGAATAACAATAAAAAATAAATGCAAAAAATAGCTAGGGCAACTCCTAAAAGAACAGGAGGTATATCTTTAAAACAAGTAAAGGGAAAAACAAAATGAGAAAAAGGAAAAAGAAATCAATCCATACTAAGGGAAAGACAAAGGTACAGAAAAAAAGCAGGCCAAATGAAAAGCACACAAAATGAAATAAATTCCATGATATCAGTTACTATTAAAAAAATTAGATCAAGTTCTTTAAAAGGTAAAGTTAAATAGATGGTGAATATATATAGTTATGAGGTTTTTAAAAGATATAACTAAAACATAAAAGCACAGGAAGATTCAAAGGCAAAGGACAAGGATACCAGGCCACAAGAAAGTGGACATAAAGTTTACTAGTATCAAGTAAAACCAACTTTAAGGCCAAAAATACTAACAGATAAAGAAGAAATCTATATAGTGATAAAAGGTTCAATTCACCAAAAGCACAGAATTTGTATAAACCCAACTCAGCCTCAAAAACAGATAAGCAAAGGAAATTAATCTACCTTAATAACAAGAAATTTTATTAATATACCTCAAAGTAATGGACAAATCAGACAAAACTGCAAACTACTTTTGCAGACTCCCTTGTAGGTTCTGCCAACAGGAAGTAGTGGGAAAAAAAATTTTTTTTAAGAAAAAATGCCATTCCCCATGCCCTGGTTCTGATAATGCCTCCTGCTGAAGGTGTCTCCTATTGAAGTCAAGGGCAGGCAGTGGGTTTCTACCAATAGCAGTAACTTTCTGAGTGGCTCGAGCCACTCTGCAACAAGTGCAAGCTCTTTGGTTCCAGTCATTAAGTAGTACAACTCCCAGATCTTTTTTTTTTTTTTTAAGATTTTATTTATTTGACAGAGACACAGCGAGAGAGGGAACACAAGCAGGGGGAGTGGGAGAGGGAGAAGCAGGCTTCCCGCGGAGCGGGGAGCCCGATGCGGGGCTCGATCCCAAGACACTGGGATCATGACCTGAGCCGAAGGCAGACGCTTAACGACTGAGCCACCCAGGTGCCCCAACTCCCAGATCTTTTGAAAACAAACCTCCTTTTTGTTCTTCTCAAACACTCTCCCCTCCCTTTTGCGGTTCTAGTCCTAACCACACCCTTGTAACCAATTACCTGCATTAAATCTCTCTCTGCCTTAAAATACCTAGAGCAGTTATTATTTTCCTATCTGTTCACTGATCAATAGAGCATTTTAAAAACACTGCCACTAATAACTAGAGGAGAAAAGTTTTTCACGCATTTATGAAACATTTATAAGAAATGACCACCATTAATCCATAAAATCTACTTCACAAATTTCAAAGAACTGTATGATACAAATCACATCCTCTGACAATGCAGTTACGTTAGAAATAGCAAAAAGAACTAGGAGAAAATATATACACTTGGAAATTTTAATATTCTATTTATTTGTCAGAGAGAGAGAGAGCACAAGCAGGGAGAGCGGCAGGCAGAGGGAGAAGCAGACTCCCTGCTGAGTAAGGAGCCCGAAGCGGGACTCGATCCCAAGACCCTGGGACCATGACCTAAGCCAAAAGCAGATGCTTAACCAACTGAGCCACCCAGGCATCCCTACACTTGGAAATTTTAAAACATACTTTTAAACAATTAAATGATCAAAGAAGAAATCATAGTAGAGACCAAATATATTCAGAAATTATCATCAAAACATTACCTATAAAACTTATGAGATATAGCCAGAAGTGTACTTAACATAAACTATATTATAGTTTTAAATGTTTACTTTAGAGCAATGGCTCTTAAACTTTTTGGTCTTAGAAGCCTTTTATACTTAAACAAATTTTTTAGTACCCCAAAGAGCTTTTGCTAATGTGGCAAATACACATATTGATACTTAATGTACTAGAAATTTGAACTGTGAAATTTTAGTCTGTTAATTCACTTAAAAATAAAAATAAACATTGCTTAATAACATACAAGTATTTTATGAAAATAACTATTTCTGATACAAAAACTATTAAGAATGGCATTATTTTACATTTTTGCAAATTTCTTTTAATGTCTGGCTTACGAAAAGACATCTAGATTTGCAAGATGGCAGGACTAACCCTAGTAGGTATCAAGATTTCATCATCAACTGTGAAATATGGACATATATAAACCAAATGGGACAGAAGAGAGAGAGCGCAGAAGCCAACCTATACTATTTGGAAATTTGATTGGTGACCAAATAGGAAAAGCTCTTAGTAAATGGGACGGAGACAAATTGGGTAGGCAGTAAAAAATAATAATAATAATAAATAAATAAATTATAGTCCTGCCTCAAACCATAAAAATTAAAAGACTTACATGTGAAAGGCTACACCATAAGACTTTTTGGAAGACAACATTTTAGGACAAAATTTTAGAGAGAGAAATTTCATGAGCTCAGAGTAGAAAAGGATTTCTTAGTAAGAACAAAAAGAAAACATTGACAAATTTTCTTTGGGGTTCATCAAGATACGATGAAAGTGAAAAAACAAATCTGAAACTGGGAAAAGAATTTAGCCATACAAAAGAACTGTAAATCAATAAAGGACAAATGAATCAAAAAACAATCAACAGGCATTTCATACAAGAGGAAACACAAATGGTCCATAAACAAATAATATCTGACCTATTAATCAAGGAAATGTAAAATAGAACCACAATGAGATACCATCTACAAACATTAACTCAGACAAGAATATGTGGTATCCCTGGGACTCCTGTACTACCAGCAAAAACATAAACTGATTTAACCACTTCTGACACTTGGTAAAACCGAACAAAGACATGGTACAACCCATCAAGTCCACTCTTAGATATATACCTTAAAGAAAACCATGCACATGTGTACCAGGAAAGAGGTATATTTAAAGCAGTACTGTTCCTAGTAGGTTAGGAGTAAAACGACAGACTTTATAACATGGAATACTACTTAACCTTAAAAATGTACTACACATCATCAAAATGGATTAAACATCAAAGTTAGAAAAACCTAAGAGTATGATTTCATTTATTTAATCTTCAAAAAAGCAAAACAATACACTGTTTAAAGTAAATCTACAAGGGGGGGCACCTGGATGGCACAGTCAGTCTAAGCAACTGACTCTTGGTTTGGACTCAGGTCGTATCTCATGGATCAGGAGATTGAGGTACCACCACTCTGTACTCCCTGTGGAATCTGCTTGGGATTCTCTCTGCCCCTCTCACTCTCTAAAATAAATACATACATACATACTTAAAAAAAAAAAAAAAGAGTAAATCAGGGTGCCTGGGTGGCTCAGTCGTTAAGTGTCTGCCTTCAGCTAAGGTCATGATCCCAGGGTCCTGGGATCGAGCCCCACATGGGGCTCCCTGCTCCGCGGGAAGCCTGCTTCTCCCTCTTCACTCCCCCTGCTTGTGTTCTCTCTCTCGCTGTGTCTCTGTCAAATAAATAAATAAAATCTTTAAAAAAAGGTAAATCTACAAAGTAAAACTGGCAATAAAAACCAGAAAAGAAATCTACTCAGAGGAAGAGTAATGAGGTACAACTAGAAGGGGCAGATAGGAGACTTCTAATATTAAAAAAGAGTAACTCTAACAATGGTGTGGCAGATGTACTGGAGAAATTAAGACAGAATGAAGGCCAGGAAGTCAGACTGAAAATTACTAGAAAAGTAAGAGTTGGGACATAACTAGCAAACAACCACAGCAATCAAAGGACTAAATTATTAGGATGCAGAATGGACTGGATTTAGTGGTAACTAGATGGGAGGAGGAAGAAAGAGAAGAAATGAGAATGACTAGAGGATGTTAGTTTGGATGGATGGTGGTGCTATTAATCTGAAAGAAATACAATAAGAGAAACAGGCAGGGATAGCTGCTCTTTTGTCTATGTGAGGCTGGAGGCAGCTGAGATTAAATTCAGTTTTGAACCCGTAGAATTCAAGCTTTTTGTGAACATTCAGAGTGACAGATGAAAACAAGTTAATTAACCAGAGCTGAAGCATAGCTGTTCCTTTTAAATGAGGCTCTTTAGGCTGGGTATGGTCTCTATCACGAACCCAGTGTATGCATCACACATACTTTATATAATTCACCTTGCCTTCATTCAGGAGGCAATGAGTTTACAACTCCAGAATCAAACCTGAATTTCTCAACCTAGTTCAGAAGTTATCTATCTGGTGTTTTGAAAATTACCACTCCAAATAAAATACTTAAGTTATCCAGAAACACTGATTCCAAATGAAGTAAAATGCAGTTCTGAGTCTACTTTCTCTCCTCAATCACTACATTTCTTGCTGTAGATGAAAAGCTGTCATCAGCATTAAGCCTGATTGAGATGAGGTCTTAACTTTGGAAGAATATTTAAATTTGGGTTTTTTCCCCCCTGTAAAGGTACGGTTCAAAATTTTTTACCTTCCAGATTTGCCAGGCTGGGCTACATTCACTGACTTTGGTAAGTGTTAATAAAGAACTTACTCAGGAAACACAGGAAATAAAATGTCATAAAGCATAAAACATGCTGTGTAGTGGAAAAAGCACATTATAGCTAGGGTTTGGCACACATCAAGCCTTAAATAAACATGCTGAATAAAATGACCGATAATACTGCCCTCAAAGAGTGGAAAGTTTGGTTTGACATACAATTCAAACTGCAGATCCATCATTAAGAAACAAGAATTAGGGTTTAGGATAATAGGATCTGTCACTTATTTGTTCAAAATGTAAGCAAAGCACAAATCATAAAAGTATAAGTTAGAATATGCTATAAAATATATATTTAAATTGGGGGGCGCCTGGGTGGCTCAGTTGGTTAAGTGACTGCCTTCGGCTCAGGTCATGATCCTGGAGTCCCAGGATCGAGTCCGCATCGGGCTCCCTGCTCAGCGGGGAGTCTGCTTCTCCCTCTGCCCCTCCCCCCTCCCATGTGCTCTCTCTCATTCTCTCTCTCAAATAAAAAAAATAAAATCTTTTTAAAAAAAGATATATTTAATTGAAAAAAATCAATACCTGCTTTCCAGGTACATATGTAACTTTGAATAATCATCTTTATCTTAATTTCTGCATAATTAAATATCTACCTCAGACTGTTAACAGAATAGAATGAGATCTTACAACAGATAAAACATTATTATGAAAAGTTTTTTTTAAAGATTTTATTTGACAGAGAAAAGTTTAAAGTTCAAAATAAACACACTAAAGTAGCATGAAAATTCAAAGATGGCAATAAAGAAAAAATAAGATGGTAAATAAAAAGAAATAAAGATGACTATCCTAAAATTATGATTTTTCCCTAACCAACTTTATTAGAGAGCAAATAAAAATATGCATCAGCTTCTTTTGCTTTGGGGAAGTGTTTTTAAATAACAAACCAGCTTTTCTCTCAGCTGCAATCTATAAAATTAGCCCCAAATGTTCTCCAAAATTTATTAATGGAAAGCTTCCTCTTAGCAAAAAATACTAAACATGCAAAGAATGCAAACTACCAAACTGTTTCCCCATTTTTAGACAACTAAAAGGGAAAAAAAAAAAAAATCACACTATCCCTATGGTCAGTCTCTGGTCCCTTACTTAATTCCCAGACAAAGGAGATTCTCTTCCCTTCTCAAAATTTTTCCATCCCTTTCTCTCTCTGGACCTTATCAAGTCATCCAGGATCTTGGTCTCGTAATATTTGACTTCTAATAACTTCACTCTTTCTCATTCCATAATCCCTTCCCTTCAGTCACCAACTGGATCTCTCCTAGCTTTAAAATAAGCAAAAAGTCATCCTTTATCTTCTATCTCTATCCATTTCCTCCTTTCCTCTGTCCCAACTCCTTGAACTCAGCCAACATTCACTGCCTTTATTTCCCCTCTAAAAATTCACTTAAGCTTCAACCCCTCAAAGCCTCAAGGTTCAATACCACTTGTTTATTAAATCTACTGGGGCTCAGGGTGCCTGGCTGGTTCAGTCGGTAGAGCATGTGGCTCTTGATCTCAGGGTCATGAATTCAAGCCCCACGTCAGGCATGGGGTTCTTATTTTGGTGACTTATCACTAATCTACTGGGGTTCTTATTTTGGTGACTTATCATTCATTACTTATAATCTTCCATGTGAAAAGCTTTACCTCTTTTGATTCTGTTACACAAACCTTGGCTCCATTCCTGTTTCTGCTATACTTCTTATGTCTTACTTACTGGTCCCTCTTTTTGTAGGTACCCCTAAAGCAAAGTAGTTGTCTACCATTTTTGGTGAGCTTCTTCCCTACGACTTTAAATTCACTGCCATCAAGTATTTCAAGAGCTAGAAAACACTGAATTCTATCAGACTTAGTAACACCATTCTTGAAAACTTAAAGAACAATTTAAAATTGAAGGTGGAGGGGGAGCAGTGCACATGAAAGCTTATAAGGGGAAAAAAATGGAAACAGGAACATGACTAATGAGACTGATGTGAGAACAAACACGGACACAACTCTGTAACAAAAGACAGCTTTCAGGGCCTTTACCTTTTAAGTTTTATGACTAATAAGATTTTATAAGATTCTTTTTAAGCCACAAATTTGATGGATCTTACTTGGATAGATCCTTCCCTCTTACAGATTTAATCCCAAAGGAACAGACATCCGATGATTTGTAATTTACTGAGCATAACTGTTAGAAATTCTTCTAATACATGTATTTTTAAAAATGTATTGCATTATTACGATTTTTACCATCCTGAGCTCAACATTTTCCAGGGAACATAAAATCTATTGTAATGGAACTCATCTTGGACAGATAAAATTGATAAAAGACAATTTCTTTGAGACCATTTCTTTTCTGTCAAGTAGAATTATCTAAAAAGTATGAATTCTAAATACTTAAGTGAGGGAGGACATTTCGCAAATTACAGTACACCTTAAGTACCATAAACCTAGCCAAATTAAGTGACCTCACCTTTGGGCCCATTTTTTTTTTTCATTAAAAAAAAGTTAGATTAAATGGTCTGTAAATTTCCTTTTAATTTAAAAGTCCCAGAACCCAGGTTATTCTACTTGTTTTCACAAATTAAAGCTACATGCAGCTTCCTCTAGACACTGTTCAGTCTGATTCAATCATATTTACCTACAATTAGTTTTCTGTAGTTTTACAGTGATGTATATATTGTCATTAAAGTTTTAAGCACTTCTCTATATTACCTTGTAAATTCTCTATGATATTATAATATGTTCATCTAATGTGAACATAGTGTAACTTCTATATATCCATCTGTCTACATAACTACAATGGTTTAAAACATGTTTCCCAAAACTAAATACAGTAGTCCCCCCTTATCTGAGGAGGATACATTACAAGACCCCTTGCGATGTCTGAAACCACAGACAGTACTGATATATACTATATTTTTTCCTATACATACATACCTATGATAAAGTTTAATTTATAAATTAAGAGATTAACAATAACTAGTAATAAAATACAGCAACTATAACAATACACTGCAATAAAAGTTATGTAAATGTTGTCTCTCTCTCTCAAAATTATCTTATTATACTGAACTTGTGATGATGTGAGATGATAAATTGCCTACATGATGAGATGAAGTGAGAAGAATGATGTAGCATTGTGACCCAGCATTAAGGTATTATTGACCTTCTAATGAAGATATGTCAGAAGGAGGATCAATATGTGAAAAGGAGGACTGTCTGCTTCTGGACCAAAGCGAAAATGCAGATAAAGAGACAGCTACTGTATAAAGAGCTGTTTTTAGTACAAACGTTTTTAGTTAACCAAATGAACAAATCACCACTATGAAACCAAACAGGTTCATAATTCATATTATCATTACCTTTTATCTTAACTAAAGCAAGTAAAATTCCATTTTTAATTAAAAATAGTACTGAGGGGAAAAAGCTACTCAGTATAAACCATTTTTCTTCCTCCCCGTTACCCTTTACCCATTTAAACGTCCACAAAATATGATGCCTTTCTAAGCACTATTTACAAAGATTTCCATCAGCAGAAATAAAATCATAAAGTGAACTACTAACCTTAAGATTCCGGGTTACTTTGTCAAACCCAAATACCCATTTAATGAAAAGACAGTTTGTGCAACTTTTTTATTACACTGAAGGTACACAATTGTTTGCTTTCTTTCTCAGCATGCTCAGTTATGCTATCCTGTGATTTTAGAGATTTATTCCAATTATTTCTCTTGACAATAGCAGAGAGAAACTTTTATAAGATGAGATTCATTAACTTTAGCAAATAAGAATCAAAAAAGAAAAAAAAGGAAAGAAAATAAAAATGACTTTTAATGCTTACAGGAAGATTTTTAATATAAAGAATATGGCAATGTGCTTAAGACCGTGCTTAAAGTAGATGACGGAGTATCTCATATATGTGTACATATACAGAAATGATCAAAATAAAAGTTTTTTTTTTTCAGAAGTTTCCATTTATGTTTTATTAAAGACATTAATGTTACAAAAGACTACTATTTTAATAAAGATCAAGTTCAAATTTCTAAGTCATCTTTAGGAAAAAAAAAAAAACACTTTATTTTAGGGGCATCTGGGTGGCTCAGTCAGTTAAGTGTCCCACTCTTGATTTCAGCTCAGGTCATGAACTCAGGGTGGTGAGATTGAGCCCTACGTCGGGCACTGTGCTGGGTGTAGAGCCTGCTTAAGATTCTCTCTCTCCTTCTCCCTCTGCCCCTCTCCCCCGGCCACCTGTCCCTCTCTAAAAAAATAAATAAATCTGGGGGGGGAGATTTTTAAGTAATCTCTACACCCAATGTACTCACAACCCCAAGATCAAGAGCTGCACACTCCACTGACTGAGACAGCCAAGCACCCAGAATCACTGTAAAAATAACAATTTTTGCTTATAAATTTATACATAGTTGAGCCTCAGCTATCAAAAACAGCCACAGTGTAACTCTGAGATTCTAAGACTTATCTATCTTTAGCACGCTTCTTTTACTCCATGCAAACTCAGAAGTCAACAACTTCTTTAACATTAGTATGTAAACTTTCTGGAAATACAAGGCCATTGAGATTTTAACTAAAACAACTTGGGGGCATCTGGCTGGCTCAGCTTGGAAGAGCCCGGGACTCTTGATCTCAGGGGACTCTTGATCTCAGGGGTCATGAGTTCAAGGCCACCATGGGTGTAAAGTACTAAAAAAACAAAACAAAAAAAACCCAACAACCAAACACACACACACAAACAAAACAACTCGGTTTTTTCCGGAGAGTAACACAAAACAGCCTATTTGAATAATAAAGAGAATATAAAATGTATTTACACTGTTTCATCCTAATAATAATATGAAAAGTATAAATGATTGATTTATATAATCAATTTTGGCAACCTATGTTTAGGAAATTATCAATTTACCTTTAAATTTTTTTCAATTACAAAACTAGAGCTGAATTTTATCTTATTTTTTTGCTACTTTATGAATGTAAAATAAGATAATAAAAAACATTAACATATTTTAAATTAAAAAATCTGCTTTCCGTCAAAAGCAAGTACAAAAAAAGTAATTTTAGAATAGGTGCTGAAAAAAGAGAGAGAAGCAGTACCTATTCACATCACTTTTGCTGTTTAGAATCATGGATAATCCTTTCCAAGCCCTCACCATTAACTACCTTAGCTTTCTCTGGTACTTCTATCATTGTCAACACAAACTTCTGAAAACTACAGGCTTGCCAGGATTCAGCCAGACTTCTTTATCTTTCAGAGTTGATTTTTGTGATGGTTTTTTGTTTTGTTTTTGGTAGTAGTATTCTAAACTGACCAATTTCTTCCATACACTTTAAATTGGAAGACTCTAAAGCTCTGTCACTATGCAAAAGCTTTAACTATGTTTAAAGATAAAAAGGCTTATCAGAAACCAGTCTGCATTTTAGACATCAACAGGTGTTCTATCCTCTGCAACACGGAAAGGAACTAATCACAAACTCCCTATACCAAAACACCCCCACCCTAAACAACCTCACACCTCCACCTCTATAAGCACACACAAACTGGCTATACCCAAACCACAACCACACACCCAAAGAATAAAACATCTGGAAAAATAAAACAAGTTCAGATATAAGAAGTATCCTGAGACACAACATATTTGGGTTCAGGAAGAAAGCAATCACATAATTTTAGTATCAATGATGCAAGATCTAAGATTATCTGCTGTCAAGACAAGGGTGTGGAGGGACGCCTGGTGGCTCATCAGTTAACCGTCTGCCTTCAGCTCAGGTCATGATCCCAGGGTCCTGGGATGGAGCTCAGCATCAGGCTCCTTGCTCGGCGGGGAGCCTGCTTCTCCCTCTGCCTACAGTTCCTCTTGCTTGTGCTCTCTCTCTCTCTCTCTCTGACAAATAAATAAATAAAATCTTTAAAAAAAAAAGATAAGGGTGTGGATTGGAAGTCTAATGAGAAAAAAAATATTTTCACTGAGTTCATAAAGGTCTCTCCAAAGTGAAAGAATTACCAACAAAATATTAATCGAGTTGAAAGAGATGCATATAATTAACAGGAAATTTACACTGATTTTAAATTCTACATACTTTCTCCCATTCAACTCAATTCTTTAGTTTCTATAATGGGACCAGACAGGGCAGAAGCTGAAGCAAAAAAAAGACATCAAAGAAATAAGACATATAGCAAGAAATCAATGTTTTCATATCACTTCTGACCTATTGTGAAAAAAAAGCATTTAAGTTTCTGTTCTATTTAAGTAAATAGAATACTCAGAAAACATCTGAGTGCTTACCACCTCTAGTGTACTGCTCTGCGTTAAAACCTAATAAAGACAAAGTACCTTTACAATACATACAAGGCAGAAATGAAGAATACTATGAAAGAGATAAAAAGTGCTCTGAGTTAAGAAAAAGTGTGTACAACTATGAGGACTGAGACTAAGTTTGGTGGATTCATGATGTCAAGTATAAAGCAAAAGGGCTAACTAAATAACTTGCTAGAAAGGTTTTTGTTTTTTTTTTTAAATCCCAGAAACAGTAAGACAAGATGGGGAGCTACCAAAACTACCCAGAATTCAAAATGGAAGTTTGATATAAAGGTGACTGAAACGTGGGGCACCTGGGAGGCTCAGTCAGTTGAGCATCAAAGTCCTGATTTCAGGGTTGTGAGATCAAGCCTGAGTTGTGCTCTGCCCTGGGCAGCAAGTCGGCCTGGATTTTCTCTCCCTCCACCTCAAAAAAAAAAAAAAAAAAAAAAGTGACTAAAAAAAATTGCTAAGTTTTCCTAGCAAGTAAGGATACAACAAAATCTACATGTTTGCAGTAATGTCACTTCAACCAAAGGGGAGGGGAGAGAAATCCAGCTTCCAGAATCCTAAACAACCCTGACTCTCAGGGATTTTAATGGACTGATTAAAAGTTCAGTATAGGCCCTAGGATGGGCGATGCAAGGGCTAGCAAGGGCTAGCAAGACTAAAAACAAGACTAACATTCCAAGTGTTACTCATATTTTAATACAGGGCTCCTAAGATTATTTAAAACAACAACAAAACAACCTGAGATTGTAACTAGTCAAATTCAACTCCAAAGATTCATGTCATAAAATTTTTAAGTTTGTCTAGGTACACAATTGGCACTGAACAATCACTCAACTCGTAACAGCCTAGAGAACCACACAGCAGCCACATAATGTATTTTGTTCACCAATCCTCCTCCACAGAAGAACTCATGGCAGAACTTTGTGTATAAAATAGCCACCAAACAAGAGAATTCACTAAAAATGATAAAGCTGTCAACATTTGTTCTGATATGTACAGGAAATGGATATAGCTAGCTCAGAATACATATAAACATTTTCAGGCTCAAATTCGGTTCTTAAAGTTCTCTCCAGAGGTATCAACTGTGAAATGTCTACTATCTCCTAAACTCTAAATCTGGTCCATGGAGATGTATCACATCATATCCAATTTACATCATTTGCATACCTAAGTTCCTCCACTATAGTGAAGATCAGTTCTCCACTTAGGCTGTACATTAGAATTACCCAGGAGCAGGGTGCCTGGGTGGCTCAGAGGGTTAACTGTCCAACTCTTGATTTCGGCTCGTCATGATCTCAGGGTCCAGGGATTAGGCCCCTATCGGGCTCTGTGCTGAGCATGGAATCTGCTTGTCCCTCACTCCCTCGGCTCCTCGCCCCCCCAACTGGCTCGCTCCATGTGTGCTCTCTCTCAAATAAATAATAAATAAAATTTTAAAAACAAAACAAAAAGAGAAAGAATTACCCAGGAGCTGAGAAAAATTCCAATACCCAAGATGCACGCCAGACCAATTAAAATCAATCTCGGGGGATAGGTTTTTTCCTCTAAAAGCTCCCCCGGTGATTTCAATACAATGCCAAAGTGGGAAACCACTCACTCGAATTGTATGGGTAACTCAAAAAAACAAGGAGATACTACAGTATAAAATGGAAAAAAAAAAAAAGCAAACAAGAAACCTGGATGTAGCAAGGACATTATATTTTACCAGTTTTAACTTGGTTTCAATACATTTCAAATCAAAGGCAGACTGAAATTTACTTATTTTCTTGTTGGGGGGGGGCAGAAGGAGAGAGAGAATCTTGAGCAGGCTCCATGGCCAGTGCACAGCCCTAAGCAGGGCTCGACCTCACAACCCTGAGATCATGACCTAAGCCGAACTCAAAAGAGTGGGACGCATAACAGACTGAGCCATCCAGAAACCCTGAGGCAGACTGAAATTTAAATCAAAATACAGCCAATTCTCATTATTCACAGTAGTTATGTTATAGACTATTAAGTGACAGCAAATACTAAATTAGCAAATACTGAACAATTGTTCCTAAGGGAAATACAGAGTTATGTTCCTGCATCCTCTGGCCACATTCAACCAATTAATAACCTAGGTTTTCGTGTGTCTCTGTTTAAAGACTCCTTAATATATGTTGTTGATTCACTAACATCAAACCCAAGGCTAATAGCACATGCCTGAACAAAGGTTATCTAACACACATATTTTCTACATAAGGTACATTACAGTCTTCGTGCTATTAGGAACACTAGACAGCACTTCAACACTTTGCTTGGAAGCCATTTTAAACAGTGAAATCCCCAAAAGCACCAAAATGCAAAAAACGTGGCACTAAACAGACTGAGAAAAGGACACCTGTTTACAGCATGACAGCTAAATCAAGGCAGAGTGTTGCCTTGTTTGACCGCATTTGGGAACATGCACATCTAGCTACTCCAATTTCTCACAGCTCTGCACATGTGCACAAGCCACCACAAAAGCACAATGATTGATTTTAGGCTTACAAATAAATTTTACAAGTAGGCAGATTCACAGATACAGAATCCATGAATACTGAAGTATCAAATCAAGGTAGCTCAAACTAATTGTTACAATGAATTCTATGAGGGTTTACACTAAGCAACATCAAGAACTAAGATGACACCAATATGCTCACCTATGTAATTTTCTCCACTAGAATCCCTAAATTGGATTTCCTAAGAATGTGACAATTTTCCTCATCAAATCTATATTTAAAAAAAAAACCCATATACTCAATTTGCTCAATATATCTTCATGTAGTACAAAAGTAAACAAATTATATGTTACCAACTACCTCTAATCACAAAATGCAGCAATGACTTAAAGAAAAAGTATGATGGTTGAACTAGATGACCTCTAAAAATGCCCTATGACAAAGCTTTTTAACTCTAAAAACTGAAGTTGGTATGCCAATTTTAATTACTATAAAAGCTGATATATGAATAAGTATTCTCAGTAATAGTTTATTAGGACCACAATCACATTTCTTAGTAGTAGGGCTACAATATAAATTCTCATCTGAAAAACAGCTTAACAGTTCCACTCAACCTAGAAAAATAACTTGAATCCAGCAGGATACTATCAAATCTGATGAGCTCTCAGCTTGGGCCTATGCAAATTCAAAAAGAAAAAAAAAACACAACAAGCTGCTATATTAATGCTATAAAACTAAATATGCCTCATACATAAGTTAATCAAAATGAATCAAAAGCCCAAATGTAAGAGCTAAAACTGTAACAATCTCAGAAAAATACAGAGCTGTAATAAACTGTAAATCTTTATGACCTTGGATTAATGATTTCTTAGATATGACACCAAAAGCATAAATGACAGATGAAAAACAACAGATAAACTGGACTTCATCAAAATTAAAAATTTTTGTGCTTTCAAAGACACTATCAAGAATGTGCAAACACAACTCATAGGAGAAAATGTTTGCAAATCACTTATCTAATAAGGGGCCTGTATTCAGAATACACAAAAAACTTGATTACAACTCAATAAAAAGACAACTTCAACTTTTAAATGGGCAAAGGATTTGAATAGACATTTCTTCAAGAAATTTACCAATAAATGCAAGATGCTCAACATCCTTAGTCATTAGGGAAATGCAAATCAAAAACCACAAGGAGATATCACTTCCCATCCACTAGGAGAGCTATAATAAAAAAAAAAGGACAACAAATATTGGCCAAAATGTGTAGAAACTGGAACCTTTCCACACTGCTGGTGGGAATATAAAATGTAAAATAGTGCAGCTGTCATGAAAATGTCTGGCAGTTCCGTAGAAAGTAAAACAGAGTTACCAAATGACCCAGCAATTCCACTACTAGGTATATATACACTTAAGCCAAATTAAGACATGGCCAAATAAAAACATGTACATGAATGTTCATAGCAGCATTATTCAGAAAGTAGAAATGATACAAACTGCCAATTAACTGATGAACGGAAACAGGAAACCACCCAAATGTCAATCAATTGATGAATAAACTGTAGATAGATAACCATAAAATGAACTCATAGCCATAAAAAGGAATTAAGTACTGATAAAAGCTACAACACGATGAACCTCAAAAACACGGTAAGAAGCTGGTTATGAAAGACCACATATTGTATGATTACATTTGTATGAAATACCCAGAATAGGCAAACCAATAGAGAAAATAAATCAGTGATTTCTGCGGGGCATGGTCTAGGAATGGCAGTGACTCCAAACAGGTAAAGGGTTTCCTCTGGGATGATGAAAATGTTCTGGAATTAGATAGTGATAATGGTTGTAAATATATTAAAAACCACTGAATTCTACACTTTAATAAAAATGGCAAGCTTTATGGCATATGAATTATATTTCAATTAAAGAAAAAACTGAATGTGCCATTTAAAACTGATATAGAAGAATCAAAATATTACTTTGCTAATCCTCTTCAGTATTTGAGAATTAGTCAAGCATACATGCTAATTAGAAACCATACTTCTAAGGTGCCTGGGTAGCTTAGTCCGTTAAGGGTCTGCCTTC
Organism: Zalophus californianus; assembly: GCF_009762305.2. Taxonomy (NCBI): domain Eukaryota; kingdom Metazoa; phylum Chordata; class Mammalia; order Carnivora; family Otariidae; genus Zalophus; species Zalophus californianus. Next base: position 132,604,509 of record NC_045598.1, read on the forward strand.
AGCTCAGGTCATGATCCCATGGTCCTGGGATTCAGCCCCACAACAGGCTCTCTGCTCAGTGGGGAGTCTGCTTGTCCCCTCTCCCTCGCCCCACTTCATGCTTTCTCAAATAAAATCTTTAAAAAAAAAAACTTCCCCTCTTCTTCCTATAGTGTGGAAATAGGAGACATCTCATATGACACAGGATCATATAGGAAATCTGTTTCTTTTCCACTGAAAGCCAATACAGGACAGGAATCACTCTTTTTTTAAAGATTTTTATTTATTTATTAGAGAGAAATTGAGAGAACAAGTGGGAGGAGGGGCAGAGAGAGAAGCAGATTCCCCGTGGAGCGGGGAGCCAGACAGAACTTGATCCCAGGACCCTGGGATCATGACCTGAGCCAAAAAAAGGCAGATGTTTAACCGACTGAGCCACCCAGGTGCCCTGACAATTTTTTTTTTTAAGTGAGTATCTCATAGGGGTAGTTCAAAATAAGAGGCTGAGAGCATTATAACTCACTAAAACTATAAAGATCCATGACATGAAGTGATCTGCAATTTTACCCGATATGATTGTTTTATTAGCCATATTTTACACCCTGGGTTAAAGAATAGGGTTGTGCAATAGGGTTCTGTTCTCTTTCTATAAAATATTCTATAAAAATATTTCCAGAAAGATGCCAGATCACCTCTACTTTTAAATAAACTGTGTAATAGGGTTACACAGCTATTAAGTGTCAAAGCTAGAATTCAAACCAAGTTTATCTGAATCCAGAAGCTGTGCTCATTTATTCCTTCAACATTTACTGAGGGCCTACTACATGCCAGGTACTAAGTTGTGTTCAGGAGAAATAGTAAATAAATTAATAAATAATGTCAGGGCTATTAAAAATTTAGCAGGGTAAGGGGAATTATAAGTGGCAGGGATGGAAGAGCTATTTTACATTGGGTGGTCAAGGAAGGATTCTCTAAGTAACGACGTTTGAACAAAGATCTGAGAGAATAAAGGAAGTGAGCCATCCAGATAGGTGAAGACTCCAAGCAGAGGAAGTAAGGGCAAAGGCCCAGAGGTAGAAATAGCAAGGAGTGTATATGATTAAGTGAGCAAGTTGGGGGGGTGGGGGGAGAGAGGAATGAGATAACGTAGTAAAGCCTTCTATGCTTTAACAGGGACTCTGGATTACAGGTGACCCTTGAACATGAATTTGAAATACACAGGCCTACTTATATATAAATTTTTTTAATATAAATACAGTACAGTACTATAAATACATTTTCTCTTCCTTATGATTTTAACTTTTTTCTCTAGCTTACTTTATTATAAGAATATAGTATATACTGCATAGAACATTCAAAATATGTTAACTATGTTATCAGTAAGGCTTCCAACTAACAGGAGGCTATTAGTGGTTAAGTTTTTTTTTAAAGATTTTATTTATATGAGTGAGTGTGTGTGTGTGTGTGTGTGTGTGTGTGAGAGAGAGAGAGAGCGAGAGAGCACGAGGGGGGGGGGGTCAGAGGGAGAAGATGACTCTCCACTGAGCAGCGGAGAGCAGAATGCAGGACCCATCATCCCAGGACCCCAGGATCTTAACCTGAGCTGAAGGCAGATACTTAACCAGCTGAGCCACCCAGGCACCAAATGGTTAAGTTTTTGGAAGTCAAAAGCTATGTATGTATTTTGGACTGCACAGGGGTCAGCACCACTAACCATGCGTTATTAAAGGGTCAACTGTATATTCTGAGTAAAACAGGGAAGCCACAGAAGGGATGCAAGTGAAATGACATCAGACTTTTGTTTTGAAAGAATCTAAATAATGGGCTGAGAAAAGACAGTAAGGGAACAAGGGCAGAAGCAGGAAACCAGTTATGAAACTGTTGATATAATCCAGATGAGGGATGATGATGATTTTCATCTCGGAGTAATTCAGAAGAAACAGTTCGATTCTGGATATATTTTGAAGGTAAAACTCAATAGTAATTTGCCAATGTTTTCACTAGAGGATGGGATGAAACCAAGGTTTCTGGTTAAACAAATGGATGAATAAAGTTGCCATGTACCAATGTGGGGAAAACTACAAAAAAAAAAAAACAGGTTTGGGAAGGAAAGTCAAAAAAGTAGTTTTAGGGGCACCTGGGTGGCTCAGTCAGTCGTTAAGCATCTGCCTTCGGCTGGGGTCATGATCCCAGGGTCCTAGGATCCAGCCCCACATTGGGCTCCCTGCTCGGGGGAGAGCCTGCTTCTCCCTCTCCCACTCCCCCTGCTTGTGTTCCCTCTCTCGCTGTCTCTGTCAAATGGATAAAATCTTAAAAAAAAGAAAAAGTAGTTTTATACATGTTTACCTCTCTATTAATTTACTTTTGTCTTAACCACCAACTTGACACCCTGATTTTTGGAAACATAGATATTAACTAGTGAAACAGAACCTAAATCCAGGTCTTGATTACAGATCCTGTGCTTTTTTTCCTAATGAAGTTTTTACAAGACCTACTGAATGAGATTAGTTTTTCTCAGAATAAAATAACTCAGAGGCATGCACCATTTGTTGGTGACCCAAAACCTGCATTCACAAAAAAGGCTATCAACTGAAGAATTATTAAAAACACTCTACAAACACAAACGAGTATTTTGTAGATAAAATTAATGTAGACAGCAGTGATACAAAGAAATAACATGTAACAAATGTTCAATTCAAATAAACACTATGCAGAACTGTATTTTCAGAAAGATGCCAGATCACCTCTACTTTTAAAACTCTCCTTGATAACAAAGACTATCTCTGAACAGTAAAGATTTGCCATAATTTTACTCAGTGCACAAGTACATACACAAAGATCCTTTTTAAAATGTATGCATAAAATAACTATTATAAAATATAAAGAATATTTTTCTCTCATCTTAGCTATAAAATACTACCCTAAGTAAATGTTTACTTCTTGACTGAAAAGTAATTATCCCAGTGATTTCTCTACAATGCCAAACGTTAACATGTTAATTACATACAACTTCATAGCATCAACACATTTCAGAGCCTGGTTTCTAATCACAGTTTCAGCACTCAGTTGCTATGTAATTTTGGGTAAGTCGCTTTCCAAGTAAGTGATTACTTACCTAAAGTCACTCTCTGTCTCTATTGAAATGAAATAGGATTATCTGACTTCCCATTTTACAAGGTTGGAATAAGAATCCAAAGAGAAAGAACAGAAAAAATACTTTGAAAACCGTTAAGGTTATGGCGAACATATAAATCAAGAAAATAAGCCAATTTTGGGGGGAATATATATATAAAAATATGAACTTTAAATTATTCCTTTATAGGGACTCAATCTTACTATTATGGAATTGCTTAAAAGATTTCTCTAAAATAGAATTAAACTAATGCAGAACTTGCTAATTAGAAACAGTTTTTGAAGTGTTAAGTGTTGAACATTTACTGTAATCACTAGGTGACTTTAAGGGACAAAGAAAAGGTATTTTTCCTATTCTCATGAGATCTATATGGCCCAGAGGAGTGGAAGAGACGTGAAAAGTTAAATGAAACACTCAAACACTTTAGTATAAAAATAGAAGGCATCTCATTAGCAGTAATTGATTAACAGCTAAAAGAAAGTACCATAGTTACTGCTTTGAAAGTTAAGATGATTACCTTAGCTTTATCCTTTATTCACGTGTACTTCACTTATGTTCAGGTTCATCATTCAAACAAAATACCTTCAATTCTATCCTATACTGTTACCCCTTTCCTTGACTTGTCCCAACAGCTCTCTATCCCCAGCCAGAGTACCCAGTCAACCTTCTCAGATACTGTAATTCTAGGCATATACATTCCCCAAGTTCCCAGTATTCAATAAGCCTTAGGATCCAAGATGAGTCAATTTTCTAACTTTTGATTATGCTGTAACCCTTCGCATCATCAAACAATAATCACATGGAGTCTGTCAAGGCAATGTGACTACTAAAAATGTCAGTAAGAGCCCATATTCCACTTCTCTCAATCGCTACAGCCAGACACTTGAGTAAAGAGCAGTGTAGAGTCGTGAATAACACGACATAACATTATTTCAAAGTCATCTGAAAATAAGCACGCATTCATAATCCATCTGTTACTAAGTCTTAATCTCCTTCCATCTAGTCAAATCGACAGTTAATAGTGTAAGACCCCCATTCGGTAAGAGAGGAAAAAGAAAGCAGAAAATCTACAAGAGTTATTTAACATCTCTAGAGCTATTACAATTAAATGGAGATGTTTCTTTACTCTAACTCCTGCCATTTTTAAGTATTGTCAGAAGCCCACCATTCTCTAAGAATGCTTTCTTAAAACATAATCTAACCATTATCTTGGTAATTTGCGACTTCGTTCTAGGAAGAAACAGTAGGGTAAAAAAGAAAAAAGAAAAAACCAAGAAAATCTCAAAGGCTCAAATAAGTTTGAAAACCACAACCTTGAACTATATATTGAAGAACAACTTTAGCAGTATTACAGAGTAGAGCATCCCCAGCATTACAGATGTGCCAGAATAGATACTCATCCCCAATGTTTTACTTCATCCACCGTAGTGTGTGAGTCAAAAATTATTTTCTATGTGTACCACATGAGAAAAGGTTGGGAATACATTAAAGGAGTTAAAACCTCAACTTCAAAATAGTCAAGCCGAAGTCTACCCTTACTTGATGTTGATTCTGAAGACTATTTCCTTTTTATCAAGTAATCAAATCCTATATTTCTATAATCTGTATGTTTTTAAAATAGTTCTTCTTACAGCTTAAGTAATCTTCTCAGCAGCAATAATATCCTGGCGTAAGATAAAGAAATCTGAAAAATTTTAGGTAAGGACGTGGTCAGAGCAGCATTTGTGTATAGTATACTTTTTCCTAAGCACGCTAACTGAAATCCCCAAAATATCCATCTCGTAACTCCCTTCCATGCTTTCTCTTCGTAGTATTATCACCTTCTAATATAATATGCAATTAACTTAAGTATTTGGTTCTTATCTGTCTCTCCCAACTAGACTATTACATCCATGAGAGCAGAAATCCTGTCTGCTTTTGTTCACTGCTCTATCTCCAGCACCCTGATCAGTACCAGACGCAGTGGGCCCTTGAAAAATAATTTATGAGTGAATAAACAAATTTCGTAATTTGGTTGCAGTTTTATATGCAGTTGTTTTGAAGAGTTCAATTTTGCTATTAAGGGGTACCTGGCTGGCTCACTTGGTAGAGCATGCAATTCCTGATCTTGGAGTTGTGAGTTCGAGCCCCACACTGGTTGTAGAGATTACTTTAAAAAAATAAAAATCTTTAAAACAAAATTTTGCTATTAAGATGGTCAGGAAAAAATTTTGTTCACCAAAGACAGAATAACCACAAAGTAAGTAGTGTTTCAAAAAGCTTGATTTATCTACATTAAAATTATTTTTCAAGATTCTACCAGAAAACCTCTATCAGATATTTCAAAAATACAAAAAGGAAAGATTTAGTTTTAATTAAAATAGGAAGCATCAGTTTTCCATTCCTCTAATCAGAAGACACAAAGGAATAAAGGGTGGTAAGACAGTCAGAGGTAATACTTGGGACACAGAAAAATGCAGTATTTCACTGGCAAGTACTTTTTTTTTTCCATTGCTTAAGTCGCCATGTAAAATTCAAGATTATCAACATAAGTTCTGTACTGACTCAGTTCTGTACTCAATTTTTTCATTTAAGTTCTTAAAAATGGAAATCTGCCTTTTTTCAGACCCTTGAAGTCTGAATCTAACCAGCCAATTAGTTATCCCTATAATTTTCTTGTCAAATATAATCACAAGTGTTGTGGATTTTAACCATAATTTTTAGTCTTAAATAGTTTTAATCTTAATACAAATAATCTTAGTCTTATACATCTACTATTCAACTACTGTTCCACAGTTCCTTTTTTGGGCTCAAATGACGGAACTTCTCTAACGTCTCTGGGGAGACCAGTGTAAACTATGTTTCCTCAAATTGTTTTTTCCCTGCACCGTTTTTGTGACATCCCTTCAAGTAGGAAAGTTAGACATTTTTCTATTCTGCAGGAAAGTCCAGAGGAAGAAGCAAAGGTAAAAAGAATATTGCATGGAAAATAGGTTGAAAGGGGACAGGCAACACAAAGGCACAGAAGTAAATGTGAAGCAAATATGTGTGCAAAAGAGGAAGATGCAGAAAAGAGAAGAAAAACTGTTCTCGCCTAAAAATGAGAAAAAAAAAAAACGCAGGGTGGAGAGGATAGGAAGACTTGCTCATTCTTCTACAAACAAATGCACTAAATCCTTCTAAGAAAAACGTAGGTCTCTTTAAGATGTTGGTAAAACTCTAAAAAGCACTCAGCTGCCACTCCAAACAACAGTTCTACCTTCTCTTCCTATATATTCTCATTAGAGCTAAGTCTTCATCTGTAAAATTAAATGCAGACTATAGATAATGCAGAGTCAATCTCTACAAAACTGCAGTTGTGGTTGCCATCTTTGCCTGAAAAAAAAAAAAATCAAACTCCCTGGATTTGGAAAAAAGAAGTATATTAAGTTGGAAAGCCAGAAAAACATGAACTGCTAAGTCAGGTAGATATGACACGGGTTAATAAACGCCTCCTACCAAACTAAGATTCCACTAAAGATCTAGGGAAGAAGGGCAAAGGGCTGTAGCCTTACCGCGACCACAAGGGTGGGGCACCGTAGGAAAAAAAAATTTTTTGAGGGCGAGCTATCCCGGAGGTATAAGGGGGCTGGTGACTCAGATCTCGGGAAGATGGCATATTAGGCGGCAAATGATGTTGATGGGCCATGGGCAGCTTCGGGAAGAGCGACAAAGTGAGCTGCCAAACTAACGTTCGTGGAGAATGCGAAGACTAACAGAGAAAGGTACCCACGGGGCAAAGGATTAAGAGTCAAAGAGAAGAGAGCCGAGAGGCCGAGCAGTCAGGGAAGCTGGGCGTGGGAGGCCTGAGCAGAGGCCGCGAAGAGCTTTTGCAGCCAGCCGCCCTCTCTCGGAACGCCTTTTCAGCTCCCCCACACTCAGCCCCTCTCAGGGCCGCCCGTGCCCCAGCGACAACGGCGAGAGCAGCTGTTTCCGCCCGGCCGCGGACAGCGGAGAAGGCATCCCTGCGACGGGCGGGCAGGCCAGCGTCTATTAAGCAAGAGGGGATTCCGAGACCACTGCCGCCGAGCCAACGCCAAACTTCGCCCTTTCCTCCTCTTAGCCTTCTTTATCCCCAACTTCCCGGCCGGCTGGTGTCCGCTTCGACCGACCGAGGACCCCCCTCCCCCGCCCTTCTTCTCGCCACCTCTCACCCCTCCCCAACGTCCTGAAGCTGGGAAAGGACTGGCCACCAGGGCCGCTCCCGAGCCCGTCCGGGTGCCCCAGAGTCCCACACGCCGCCCCCAACAAAACGCTTGCGTCCTCTCGGCGGCTCCCTTGCCCGCCCAGATGCTGCAAACTCCTCTCACCTGCATTGACGCCATGATGGAACCATCCCCCCAAGGCCGGCGAGGCCAGAGACGCAGGGGGCGGAGCTGCCGTGCTCGCGTCACGCCGCGGGGGCCCAGCATCCTGGGCGCCGGGGGCGGGGCCTCCGGTGGGAAGGGGACGGCGGGAGGGGATTGGCTGGCGCGCCGGGCCTTCGGGGGGGGAGGGGCGGGCGGGAGCGCGGTCAATGGCGTTGTTGGTACCCTCAGACACATCCGATTCTCCGCCGTCCGCGGCTACCTCACCCAGCTACTCCGGTCGCCTAAGAAACGCCGCTCCTGGTCTGACCTGGCCACGGTTGTCGTTTTTTTTCTCTGCATACCCTAAGATCTTGATGATCTCCAGTCCCGTGGGTTTTCTTTTTGTTTTGTTTTTCCAACCACAGGTGTATGGTTTGAAGATTTTTTTTCCCTTTCGGATGTCTTCTCCACACCACCATGCCCACTTTCACACCCTCCGGGCGGGATATCACTTTCTGTGGGGCTGCTTTCTGGTCTTTACGGTCTGGAAGGCTTCTCATATTCCTAATTTGGGACAGAAAGACACAGATTTCTTTGTACAATGAGATGAGGATTGAGAGCAAAATAATACATTGATATTTTAAAGGCAAGGGTAGATTTGTAGAGCTGAAACTTATCTGAAAGGGAAGAGAAATGTTTGAAGTTTTTCTTTCGTTCGTATACTGTTGTCTCCCCTTTTGCATCCCGTCAGTTTTAAACTTCACGTGTGTCAGTAGTAGTTATGGTTGTTATGGCATTCACATTTGTTTAGAGATTTGACCCTAGACGTGATTTTTTTTTTTTTTTAATGTAACAGTGCACCTCGTAGTATACACTTAACACCTTCTATCACATCTGGACTTCTCTTCAGCCTGTTTCATAGTGGGCAGTTTTGTGGTCGTTCGACCTAGGGAAGTATTTGAATAGGGAAAGCTGAGCGTTCAGAATTTATTCTGGGAATGCACCAGTTCTGCCAACATTTATCAGAAGCCACATTTTAAAAAGCTATCCCAAAACTGAAGATATCATTGGTTAAGAGGTAAATGGAAGCCAGACTTGCACCTCATGTTCTTGTTCTTTTTTTTAAGATTTTATTATTTATTTGAGAGAGAGAATGAAATAGAGGGAGCATGAAAGGGGGGAGGGTCAGAGGGAGAAGCAGACTCCCTGCTCAGCGGGGAGCCCAAAGAGGGACTCGATCCCAGGACTCCAGGTTCATGACCTGAGCCTAAGGCAGTCGCTTAACCAACTGAGCCACCCAGGCACCCCCTTGTGTTCTTGTTCTATCTTTTAAAGATTTAAAAGTCTGATACATTGAGTAGAAGGCTTTTACTTTAGCAGAACAAAAGCTTAAAATCTGTCATTTTATTAACTTGGAGCTCTTTTTAGAAATTTCTGTAAGATTTAAACATAAGAGCAATGTAGGATATCATCCTTCCCACTCAAAGGTAGCTCATTATGGGGGCCCCTGGGTGGCTCAGTCAATTAAGTGCCTGACTTCAGTTCGGGTCATGATCCAGGGGCCTGGGATTGAGCTCCACATGGGGCTCCCTGCTCAGTGGAGAGTCTGCTTCTCCCTTTCTCTCTCCCTCTGCCTCTCCCCTGTTCATGCTCTCTCTCAAATAAATAAATAAAATCTTTAAAAAAAAAAGATTATTATGTTCTCTGGGAAATTCCCTAATGTAAAATGTGTTCAAAAAGGAAAAAGATCTTTAAAATACACCAGTTATCCTATAGTATAATATTAAACCAACTATTATTATAGAGAGGAAGTTATATTGGTTTGCTTTTTCTTCTTAGACTTCTACCCTATTGCCAGAAATGGGCTGGTTTTCCCTTTGTTGTGCAAAATTATGATGTCCTTGAGGAATGTTTGGATGCTCTTAGCAACCAGGAATCATCCGGAAGCATATCTGGTGTCAGCTCAGTTGTGTTGTCAACATTTCAACTGTGAGTAAAACCCACATATCCCAATGAAAGAGGAAAGCTTTTCCATATATATTTTCTTCCGGAAATCTTTATGCCTATGATCTCTGAAAATTGCTCCAGAAGATCAGGTTTTACCATCTAAAGTTCATTTTATTTAAAAGTTGATTCTTCTTAAGGTATAAGTGACATCAGATGACCCCACAAACAAAGCATTATGACATCATCAGAACCAACAACCTGCTATGTCATACTGATAAGAAAAGAAAGTTAACAGAATTCTTAATACTCCGCACAGCAAAACCAACATCTGGTCCCTTGGGCTTATGTGTGTTAAAAAGGACCTTGTTAAAAAGTCAAGTGTTTTAACTATACAGTGTTTGAAGACAAGGCTTACATATTTCTTTACAGTGTGGGGCTTACTATCACATAGGCAATAGGCAAAATGTCTGACAATACCAAAAGTGGGGTGAAGCTCTCTATAGGAGCAAAATTGGACAATCACTTTGGAAAACAGTTCAAAAATAGTAAAATTAAAATTTCCCATACCCTTAAAAAATCTTTTTAATAGCACCATTTGCAATAAAATACACTTAAGAGACATATTAAGCCAACGCAGTCATGTTAACTTTGGATCCTGATTCAAAGCAACTGTAAAGAAGATATTTTTGAGACAACTGGAGAAATTTAAATATAAAATGCATATTAGATGATATTAGGGGATAATTATTATTTTTGTTAGATTTGATGATTTTTTGATTTCCACATCAATGACAAATGGCCATCATGTTCAAGGAAATGACTCCCTCATCTCACAAACTACCCCCTCCTCCTCCACCTCCGTGGGGGACAAAAAAAAAAAAAAGAGGGCATACACAAGCTATTTATGTGCCTGAGGTGGTCCCCACCAATGCAAAAGTAGAGCCTATGACACAGAGGACTAAAAGCAGCAAGACTTTCTGGGAGAAAAGGGGAGGAAATATGGGAAACCAGAGTCTAGTAACTTGAAGAACTCACAAAGTGATCACTGGGCAAATGCCACAATATTGATAATATAATGTGATTTATGAATGTTTGAGTTCTAGTGATTCACTAGACTGGAGAATTAGGAGCTATCCTATGAGAATCCTCTTGCCAGAGTGTGAAGAGGCAGAGTTGAGGAGTCTTTGCTTGAGTCTATGTCTCCACAGATGGTTTGTTCATAGTCTCCTACTGGCTGATCTCATCAGAGAAGTGTAGGCAGTTCAGTAACCATTAGCTTGTTAACTGTATGTTGGAAACCACACCAAGCTAAGAAGTCAATGCTTGTAGTCTTGTTCTAGCTCTTTCATTAATAAGCTTGGTCAGGGCTCTTAATCTCTCTAGGTTTATTTCTTTATCAACAAAATGAGCAAATCAGACTGCATAATCTTCAAGTTTTCTTCCAGATTTCAAATTCCATGTGCCTAGTAGAGATCATCAAAAATTTAAATGATATGTTCAAAATACTATCTTAAAAAGTCTAAGATAAAATGCAACGGGGATGGTGTACTATTTTGAATTTTAAAATCACATTTATAGATATACTAGGAATGAACTTGACTTCATTGTAATTTATGTAGACACACTGGGGGGTCTTAGTTAACAATTTTAAAATGCTAATGTAATGCAGTTGAGCTATAGATGGGATTTAATGAAGTAGCAAAACTCCAGATTCACAATTTAGAGTGGTACTTTAAGAAAAGCATAACCCAAACTAGTCATTTCATGTGAATCTCCTAATAAAGGACAAAGAAAATTAGCAAAATAACAAAGGGTTTATATGTGTGACCTAATCTGTGTGACTTATTCTACATGTCAAAAATAGTTGATTCACATACATATCTGGCTTGTAAATAAAATTGTGAATCAAGAGAACTTTGTCTTCACTTTCTTCCCTTTGCCTATCCCTCTAACAAATTATTTTCCCCAGGTCTGTACTCCTTGAGCACCTTCCTTGTTTGCTTCTCCCCTAAACCTCTTATCAAACATGTTCTAAGCAAGTTGTTCTTTTTGTCCATGGACTCACTCCGCAGAAAAATGTGCATATTCATGAAATTTTGTGTTTCAGGGAGGTACCTGACCCTCAGAATTTCATCCATCAGCAGAAGTGTATAAATCTCAAGATAAGAACACCTTTACTGAAGAGGTAACCGTCACTATAGGTACCAGCTCAATCTCTTGACCTTTCAAAACCTGTCTTTTATGTAGACATAATTTCATAGCTCTTGTTTTCTTTTATTCACTTATTTATTTTCCTGTCTTTCTGAAAAGCAGGGTGCTATGTGAAAAGCTCAGATTAGGAACCAGAGGAGTTAAATGCTTGTCTTGATCTTTCCAGGGGTGACACTAATGTTATTTAACAACAGATGTGGCACAAATGTAGCAAAGGTAGACCAGGAAGAACAGAAGCTGCTCAGTGTTGGGGGCAAGGGCCAGGATCCTCCTTGCCCTGTGGGCCAGATAATGTAATTTGATCATAGGGAGGTCTGGAGTGATTCAGAGAATTGAAAGGTGATTCTTTTGGGGATTTGAGGGAAGTGGCTATTTACTATTTACTATTTACACTATTGAAGTATTTCAGTGTTTTTTAGAACAGACATGTTCTAAAACTGGATTGTGGTGATGGTTACTCAACTGTATAAATTTACTCAAAATTATTGAGTAATTATTATGGGGGAAGCTTATGGTATATGAATTATACCCCAAAAAGCTATTTATTTATTTTTTTTATTTCTTAAGTGATCTCTATGCCCAACATGGGGCTCAAACTCATGACCCCAAGATGAAGAGTTGCATGCTTTATGGACTGAGCCAGCCAGCCAACTCCCACCTCCCCAGTAAAGCTATTTTTAAAAAGGGAAACGCATTTCAAGATTTTAACACACCCATACCAGTATGTTTTGGCTAGTCTTTGGACTGGCTCTCCCATTAATGGTATGAGACTGAAGGCTAGTCAGGTATCTCCCTGCATCTGGATTTTTTCGTCTGTAAAATGGAGAGTCAATGATTTCTTCAAAGCTTTGCAGATAAGTTATTTTCCTTGTCAAAAATTCTATAATTGTTTCATCATAATTCATATTACCCTCTTTTGACCTGCTTATAAGGCCTTCATTGCCCCAACAAATTGCCCCTTCTTCTACTCCTTAGGAGGGATGGCAGCCCTACTGATTTTGTCCTTGCTAGATAGTTCTTTCTCATCCTATGATTTTTACTTCCCCATCCCATTTTTATGCTCCCTTTTGCCTGATCTCTTACCATGTGTTAGAAAAGGCATTAGACTTAGAATCAAAAGACCTCCATTTGAATCCAACTCAGCTACTTCTTAGTTTCATGACCTGGAGTTAGTCATTTAACTTCTCTGAATTTTGGTTTCATCATCTGTAAAATGGAAACAAAAATGCCAACACATGGTTTGTGGTAGTGTCTAGGTGAATCATGGATGTGAAGGAGTTTTGTGAACTGCATAGGATTATATGGGTGACAGGCAATAGCTAGTTTTTCTTCTGAATTACTCTGAGTTCTCTCTCCAGTGGGCAGATGACATGTTGGCTAGAGATAAGAAGTGGGGTGTGTGTGGCAGTGACTGAGAAATACCTATGACAAAATCCCCCAATTTCTTGCGAACATAGAACAGTCTGGTCTATGAACCAGACTCTGCTTTGAGCTGAGCTTGCTATAGACAAAGTTTCAAGGTTGGGATGTTGCCTCTCCCTGCCCCACCCAGTGTCCTTCCCCACATGTGGCATCTTTCCAGACCTGCCTTTATTAATAACAATAATGATACCAGCTACTTGGGATTGAATATTTGTATGTGCCATATAGGCAGTGTAAGAGGCACTTGTATTTCTTGTATTATATGATCTTTAAAGCAGCTCTATGAAGTACATAAAACAATTCTCATTTTACAGGTAAGAAAACAGACTTAGAGAGGCTAGGTAACTTGCCAAAGTCACACAGCTTATGCATAACCAGAGCAGAATCAGAATTCTACCTTGGGAACTCCAACTGTCTGACTCTACGGATTAAATTCTTTAACTAGTACATAGTATTGTCTTTCCACATCTATTCTCTTAATGACCCATATCAATGGAGTTTTAAAATAAAAGTAACTCTGATCAAATTGATTCATTTTAAACTGTGAAACTTAATAGGCAAGGTGGATTTTACTTTGTACCAAGAATATCTGATGCCCCAAAATATATCTATGGTGAATTTTCAGACAGTTTGACAAATTTTTTTTTTTAAAAAAGGACAATTTTATCAAAAAGCATATATTGAATGCCAGGCACTGGGGATATAAAGATGAGTAAGACACAGTCCCCATACTCACATTGCTTACAATAAGGAAAACAGATGAAAGAAAGGATTTTGATAGAATATGGAAAAAGCTACTTACTGGCTATTATAGGATCCTAAGTGGGGGGCACTTGGCCTTGCCTATGAGCTACAAACAGCTTTCTGGAAGAACTAAGGCCCTAGCAGAGGTGAAAAGGGGGTAGAAGAGAGGCATTCCAGGCAGAGGGAGCAGGAACTGTGTAATTGGTGTCAACAGGGGATGACAGTTTTGTATTTCCCAATAGAAATTGATGGAAGGAGGTGGAGACAAGAGGCAGGCAAGACCTGGTCATGGAAGGCTTTGTTGGTTGATGAGAAGGTTGGACTTTATCTTAGAAACCATTTACCAAATTTGAGGTATTTTCAGATGGGTAGTGGTAAGGCCAGATTTGTGTTTTGGCATGACTTCTCTGGTGACTGAACAGATTTAATCAGGTAAGATCACAAAAGAAAAACCGGAAAAGGAGGCTATTATAAGGATCTGACAAGTGGTGGATGAGAGCTTGGACTAGGGCATGTACAGAAAGAAAAAGAAGGACTCTAGAGATATCTAGAGATATTTAGGATGGGGAACAGATAGGACTGAGATTTGTTGAATGCAGGAGACAAGGAAAGAGTTGAGTGCCAGGTTGTTTTACTTGAAAATACAAGAGTTGGTAGAGATAGAAGGAATGAAAGTAGAAGGGGAAGAAAAAATAATTCATTTTGGACATGTTTCAGGATTTTAAATTTCCTATAGGACATCTGTCATGCCTTTTTCAAATGAAAGTTGTAAAATCTATCTCAGATGAATTCACAGAGGCTCAACTGATATGGAGGGCTCTTTTCCTGTCAGTCTTTATAGTGAACAAAATGGCCACTAGTCTTTAGACTCGTATCCAGCCTAACAGCTAAGTATCTCTAGTGGATAGTTCTAGCAGCAAATATCTGGGAACAGCTCCAATTGGCTTATCTCTAATCAACTCTACCTCTCAACCAATCAGTGATGAGAGAGGTGAGGTACTCTGGTTGGTTAGGCCTGGGCTGACTCTTGTCTCATGGGTGCCAGGGGGGTCAGCCCCACTCAAATCACATATGATATCTCCTAGAAGAAGAAACTTATACTACAGTGAGAGGAGATGACACAAGACATGCCAGAGGGACAAAAAGGACAGAGTTCGCTACCACCCTTAAAGGAAATATATTCCTCAGGCAATCTTACATCACAGACTTAAACTGGGAGAGGGTAGGGAGATGCTTTCATTTAAGTGAAGTTTTGGATTTTTTTTTTAAAGATTTTATTTATTTGACAGAGAGAGACACAGCAAGAGAGGGAACATAAGCAGGGGGAATGGGAGAGGGAGAAGCAGGCTTCCCGCTGAGCAGGGAGCTCGAGGTGGGGCTTGATCCCAGGACACTGGGACCATGACCTAAGCCAAAGGCAGACGCCTAATGACTGAGCCACCTAAGCACCCCAAGTTTTGGATTTTGATATAACATTAGATGGCCTGAAAATTTTAATACTCTTATGACAAGATTGTTCTTATGACAAAGGGGCTGGAGAAGTTCTGGCTCCTTCCTGAGATTTCATCCAGGGCAAAGAAAGCCCAGGGGCAGGTTCAGCGGGAAATAGCACCACATAGTCTAGCTCATTCAGTAAAATGATTATATGTGAAACCATGAAAATAAAGAGATCACTCCAGGTGAGGTAAAGTTAGGAAAGGGAAGAACATGTTGCTGAGGTCAGAAGCTAGAAGGGGAGAGGCCTAAAAGCCAAAGAGTCTTGAACAAGAAGTAATCAGTTATGTAAATTCATCTAAGAGTCTTGAACAGGGAGTAAGTAATCAGTTACATAAATTCATCCAAGAGGACTTGTAAAAATTAAAAAAAAAAAAGTTCACCTGAATGGGCAATGTGGAGTATATCAATGATAGTCATCAGATTACTATTTGTTGGAATGAATTGTTGAGTGAATTGGCAAGAGAAGACATAGAGACATCAAGAGGCTTAGCTGAGAAGAGAAAGAGGGAGATGAAACTATTCAAGATAAATGCAAGGTCAACAGCCAGGAGAAGTTTTATTTCTTGTTTATTTTCAGAAAGAGATTTGAGCAATTTTATAGGCTAAAGGGAGTCAATAGAGAGAGAGATATTTGGAAATGTTAGCAATATTGGGGCACCTGGGTGGCTCAGTCGGTTAAGCATTGAACTCTTGATTTCGGCTCAGGTCATGATCTCAGGATTGTGAGATCAAGCCCCATGTCACTCCGAGTGTGGAGCCTGCTTAAGATTCTCCCTCCCTCTTCCTCTGCCCTTCCCCACTCATGATCTCTCTCTCTAAAAAAGAAAAGAAAAGAAAAGACAGTTTTAGCCATATGAAGAGGGAGGGCTATTTTGGTCGTAATTATTTGGTTTAATGTTGAGGAAGTTTCCTAATAGCTTCTTAAATCATAATATCATAAGACTGGGGGAGATATAATCTTAGGATATGACATAGGGTATGTGAAATCATAAGAAAAACATGGTACATCCTCCTAGAGCATGAATTTTACTGTTGGATAAATTATTTAAAATAGAATCTTCTTCAGACTCCTGGGGATTCAAGTACACGCTTAGAATTACTTAAGTGAAAATTTAGAGAATCAATAGGTAAATATTAAACTTTATTCTGTTCCTAGTTCCATTTGCTTAATTGGCTTTATCAAATGAAGTGAAAAAAGAACAAAGAGTTTAAAATCATCAGGGAATGGGCACCTGGGTGTCTCAGTCAATTGGGCGTCTGCCTTTGGCTCAGGTCATGATCCCAGTGTCCTGGGATCGAGTCCCATGTTGGGCTCCCCGCTCAGCGGGGAGCCTGCTTCTCCCTCACCCTCTGCTTGCTGCTCTGCCTACTTGTGCTCTCTCCACCCCCCCATCAAATAAATAAATAAAATCTTTAAAAATAAATAAGTGAATGAATAAATAAATAAATAAAATGATCAGGGAAGCCAACTTTGAAGGGGATCTTCTGGCCAAAGATAAGATGGTTTGAGCAACAAAACAAGTAAGGACTGTAATAAACTGAAGCACATAATCATATACTTGGAAATATATATGTATATGTGTGTGTGTGTATGTATAGATACACATACATACACACAATCATATAAAATCATAAATTCATAACAATTCTGAAAAGAAACCTCATTGGTCACCTTTGGAGTTTGCTAGGTCACCAAATTCACTGGGGAAAAAAGGGAAAGGAAAAGAGTAACATCTTTCTGCCTTGCCTATATAAACTGTATTTCAAGGTAACCAAATGATTGATAGGGGCACCTGGGTGGCTCAGTTGGTTAAGCGACTGCCTTCAGCTCAGGTCATGATCCTAGAGTCCCGCATCGGGCTCTCTGCTCAGCAGGGTGTCTGCTTCTCCCTCTGACCCTCCCCCCTCTCATGTACTCTCTCTCTCATTCTCTCTCTCAAATAAATAAATAAAATCTTTAAAAAAATGATTAATAGAAGGGAATTCTTCAGAGAAGAATTTCAGCTACTGTACGTGGAAACTATGAAAGAATAAAAGAATAATAATTGTGCTAGCCCTAGTGAAATAATGGAGCCTGCCATCAATCATCAATGGCTGCTGAAGCAATCAGTTTGAACAAAACGTTGAAGGGGAACTTTGTTATGGCTGGATCATGCTGATATACCTGAACCAACTGATCAATTTTAACATAAGTAATAGTGGGACAACCAGATACTATATGCCTCTTGAAGACAATACAATAGGAGGTAATGTGAAGTGGTCTTGCCAAAAAAAAAAATCTTATCAAGACTCTATATCTCATGATCAATTTATAGGAAATAAGGATGAGTGAGATGCAAAACAGAGAAACTTATTAAACTGCATCACAAGGCTGCGAACAGCTAAAGTCAGATTATAGGGAATTCTATAGGACAAATGATGCAGTTTCTTCAATAAATGGCAAAACAGGAGGTGGAGGAAAACTCACAAAATAAAAGATAAGAAGTTATTAAACAAATGTAATATGTTAACCTTATATAGAACACAAACTATAAAAAGATATTTTTGAGAAAAATAAAAAAACCCCACAGACTGGATATTTGGGTTTTTTTTTTTAAGAGTAGAGAAGAAATGATAGATATGGAAGACATAAAAATACTATTAAATATATAAATATATAGGCATAGTTGATGGCTTCTGAAGAGAAACAACAAATGGAACAAAAAGTATTAAAATATATATGGTATAATAAGGAATATATATTTGGTTTTTGTCTCTGGTTCCTGACACAGAGCTCCTAAATCCCTTGGAATTTTCTCAGTGACAGGAGCATCATATGTTAACTCTTGGCAGACCCCCAGATATCTTCAGGATGGGAGCTGATTGCCAAAAAGGCCAAGCCTTGATTAGAACCCCAAAACTTTCAGTCCAACTTCCCAAACTCCCAGGGAGGTGAAAGAACCTGGATACTGACTTAGTAATTGAACATGCCAGCATGATGATATCTCCACAACCCCCCACCCCAAAACACTGAGAGTTTTTTGGGTTTGTGAACATATTCCTATGCTAGGAGGGCAATAGTTTAAAGAGACTGAATAAGTGTAAGAAACAGAGTTAGCTATGGCAGGAATGTTGGGATTATCAGAACAGGGATTTTTTAAAACTATGAATAAATGCTAAGAACTTTAATGAAAAAAGTATACAACATGCAAGAACAGATGGGTAATTAAGCAGAGAGATGAAAATTTTAAGAAAGAATCAAAAAGAAATGCTAAAGATCAAAAACACTAACAAGTGAAAAATGGCTTTGATGAGCTCGTGAGTAGACTAAACATGGCTGAGGAAAAAAACCTCTGAGCTTGAGGATATGACAATAGAAACTTCCAAAACTGAGAAGCAAAGAGAAAAAAGACTGAAAAAAAAAAAAACCCAGAACAGAATATCCAAGAACTGTGGGACAACTACAAAAGGTATAATGTATATATAATAGGAATACCAGAAGAAGAAGAAGAAAGAAAGGAAGGAACAAAAGCAATATTGAAGCAATAATGACCAAGAATTTCTCCAAATTAATATCAGACACCAAACCACAGATCCAGGAAACTCAGAGTTACTAAGTAGGGTAAATGCCAACAAACAAAAACAACTTAAGCCTAGGCACATCATATTCAAACTGCAGAAAATCAAAGATAAAAAAAAAAATCTTAAAAGAAGTCACAGGGGAAAACAGCCTGTAAAAGAACAAAGAAGCCGCGCATCAGGCTCCCTACTCCGCGGGAAGCGTGCTTCTCCCACTCCCCCTACTTGTGTTGCCTCTCTCGCCTTGTGAGAGATTTGTGTCTCTCTGTCAAATAAATAAATAAAATCTTTAAAAAAAAATAAAAGAACAAAGAAAAGCATTATATTCAACTTCTCAGAAACCATGCAAGCAAGAAGAGAATGGGGTGAAATATTGAAAGTGTTCAGAGGAAGAAAAGACCAAACTACAATTCTGTGCCTTGTGAAATTATCCTTCAAAAGGGAAAGAGAAATAAAGACTTTCTCAGGCAAACGAAAATTAAGGGAATTTGTTGCCAGTAGACTTGCCTGACAAAAAATGTTGAAGTTCTTCAGAGAGAAGGAAAATGATATAGATCAGAAACTTGCATCTACATAAAGAAGAGCAGCAAAGGAATAAGTGAAGGTAAAATAAAAACTTTCATTTTTGTTTTTCTTAATTGATCTAAAAGGTAACAGTTTTCTCAAAATGATAATGACAACAATGTATTCAATTATGTATGTGCATAATATATATGCTTATGTATAAATGAAATGAATGACAGCAATAATACAAGGATGAGTTAGGATTATTGTGTTATTATAAATTACTTGTACTACTCATGAATCAATATGGTGTTATTTGAAAATGGACTTGGATTAGTTGTATATGTGCAAACTAGGGTAATCACTAAAAAACTACACACACACACACACATATACACACACTGCTAAGGAAGGAAAGAAAATGGAATCCTATAAAATGTTCAATTAAAACCACAAAATTGGGCACCTGGGTGGCTCAGATGTTTAAGTCTTTGCCTTTGGCTCAGGTCATGATATCTAGGACCTGGGATTGAGCCCCACATCGGGCTCCCTGCTCAATGGGGAGTCTGCTTCTCCCTCTCCACCCCCATCCCCTGCTTGTGTGCTCTCTCTAAAATAAATAAATAAAATCTTTAAAAAAAACACAGTAAATATAAATGAATGAATGAATGAATGAATGAATGAATGAATAAAACCACAAAAGGCACACAACAGGAAGACAAAAATAGGAACAGAGAATTACAACAAGTAGAAAGCAGCAAAAATATGGTGGACATTAATCCAACTCTTATCAATAATCACTTTAAACATCAATAGTCCAAATACACTAATTAAAGACAGATTATCAAGGTGGATCAAAAAACAGGATATAATTATATGTTATATACAAGAAACATACTTTAAATATAAAGACACATATAGACTAAAGGGAAAGGAATGGAGAAAGATATATCATGTTAACACTAATCAAAAGAAAGCTGGAGTAGCTGTTTAATTTCAAACAGAGCAGACTTCAGAGCAAGGAAAGTTACCAGGGATAAAGAAGGGCATTATATCATGATAAAGGGATCAATACTTCAGGAGAACATAAAAATCCTCAATGTGTGTGCTCTTTAAAACAGTGTCAAAATATGTGAGGCAAAAACTGATAGAACTGCAAGGAGAAATAGATGAATCCACTGTTTGAGACTTCAACACCCTTCTCTCAGAAGTGGACAAATCCAGCAGGCAGAAAAATCAGTAAGGATGTAGTTGAATTTAACAGAACCATCAATCAACTGGATATAATTAACATCTATAGACTGCCTCATCCAACAACAGGTAAATACACATTCTCCTCAAAATCATATGGAACATTCATCAAGAGAGACCACATTCTTGGCCTTAAAACACACCTTAACAAATTTAAAAGAATAAAAGTCATACAGTGTCTGATTTTAGACCACAATGGAATTAATCTAGAAACAACAGAAAGATAGCTGGAAAAATCTCAAAATACTTAAAGATCAATCAACATAATTCTGAATAATGCATGGGTTGAAGAAGAAAATGCAAGAAGAGTTTTTAAAATATTTTGAACTAAATGAAAATCAGCTTACCAAAATTTATGGGATGCAGTGAAAGCAGTACTTAGAGAAATTTACTGCATCAAATACATATTAGAAAAGAAGAAAGATCTCGAATCAATAAAACCTTCCACCTTTGGAAACTAGAAAAAGAGGAGCAAATTAAATCCAAGGTAAACAGAAGAAAAGAAATAGTTAAAATTAGAGCAGAAATCAATGAAATAGAAAAGAAGAAATCAATAAAATCAACAAAACCAAATCTGGTTCTTTGATAAAATCATTAAAATCAATAAACCTCAAACCAGGTTACCTAAGAAAAAAGACACATATTAGTAATATCAGAAATGAAAGAGGGACCATCACTATAAATCCCATGCACATTAAAAGGAAAATAAAGGAATATTATTATGAACAACTCTGCGCCCACAAATTTGATAACCTAGATGAAAGGGACCAATTTTTTGAAAGACACAATCTGCCAACACACACACAAAAAGTAATAGACATCTAAAGAGTCCTACATCTATTAAAGAAATTGAATCAATAGTTAATAACCTTACAAACAGAAAGCACCAGACCCAGATAAGATTCACTGGTGAATTATACCATTTAAAGGAAAAAATTATACAAACTCTCTATAATCTTTTCTAGAAAATAGAAGCAGAGGGAATACTTCCTAACTCATTCTATGAGGCCAACATTACCCTAATATCAAAACCAAACAAAGACATTACAAGAAAAGAAATCCAATATATCTTATGAATATAGATTCAAAATCCTTAACAATATATTAGCATATCTAATTCAACAATATATAAAAAGAGTTACACACCTTGATTAAGTAGGGTTTTTCCAAGGTATGCAAGACTGTTAACATTCAAAATCAATTAATATAATCCATCATATCAATAGACTAGAAAAGAAAAATCATATTATCATATCAATAAATACAGAAAAAAACATTTGACAAAATCCAACACCCATTCATGGTAAAAACTCTCAGTAAACTAGGAATAGAGGGGAACGTCCTCAACTTGATAAAAATTATCCGTAAAAACCCATAACTAATATCATACTTAATGGTGAGAAATAACCTTTCCCACTAAGATTAGGAACAAGGCAAGGACGTCCCTCTCATCATTGCTTTTCAACCTCATACGGGAAGTCCTACTAATGCAATGAAACAAGAAGTATATAGTTTGGAAAGAAGAAACAAGACTATCTTTGTTCACAGATGAAATGATCATCTATATAGAAAATTAAAAATAATTGATAAAACTCCTGGAACTAATAAGTGATTATAGCAAGGTTGTAGGATACAAAGTTAATATGCAAATATCAATTGCCTATATATTACAAAGAACAAGAGGAATTTGAAATTAAAAACACATTATGATTTACATTAGCATTCCCCAAAAGAAATAACTAGGTATAAATCTAACGAAATATAAGACCTATGTGAGGGAAACTACAAAACTGATGAAAGATATCAAATATATAATAAATGGAGAGATAGTCCATGTTCATGGATAGGAAGACTCAATATTGTCAAGATGTCCGTTCATCCCAATTTGATTTATAGATTCAATGCAATCTCAATCAAAATCCCAGAAAGTTATCTTATGGTTATTGACAAACTGATTCTAAAGTCTATATGGAGAGGCAAAAGACCCAGAATAGCCATCTCGCTATTGAAGGAGAACAAAATCAGAGAATTAATACTACTCAACTTTAAGACTTACTATAAAGCTACACTAATCAAGGCAGTAGTATTGGCAAAATAATAAACACATAAATGGAACAGAATAAAGAGCCCAGAAGTAGACCCACATAAATATAGTCAACAAATCTTTGACAAAGGAGAAAGGCAATGAAGATAGTCTTTTCAACAAATGGTCCTGGAATCTAGACACAGACCTTACATCCTTTACAAAAATTAGCTCAAAATGGATCATAACCTAAATGCAAAACACAAAGCTATAAAGCTCCTAGAAGATAATATAGGAAAAGTCCAGATACCATTGGCTATGCAATGACATTTAGAGATAACACCAAAGCCATGATCTATGATATAAATAATTGATAAGCTGGACTTCATTACAATTTAAAACTCCTGTCTGCAAAAGATAATTTGAGAATGATAAGACAAGCCATAACGTGGAGCAAATGTTTGCCAAAAGACACATCTGATAAACACTTATCCCCTAAATACAAATAATTCAATAATAAGAAAATGAGATAACAACAAGAAAATGACAACTTAGATAAAAAATGGGTGGAAGACCTGAACAGAAACCTAGTCAGAGAAGGTATACAGATGGCGAGTAAGCATATGAAAAGATGTTCAAATCACATGTCATTAGAGAACTGCAAATTAAAACAATGACATACCCACTAAACACCTATTAAAATACCCAAAATCTGAAACATTGACCATTCCAAATGCTGGAGAGGATATGGTGCAATAGGGATTCTCATTCACTGAGGATGGGAATGCAAATAGTAGAGTTGCTTTGGAAGACAGTTTGGGGTTTCTACAAAACAAAGCATATTTTTATACAATCCAACAATAGTGCTCCTTGGTATCTACCCAAAAGAGCTGAAAACTTAGGTCCACACAAAAAGCTGCACACAGATATTCAGAGCAGTTTTATTTATAATTGCCACAACTTGGAAGCAACTAAGATGTTCTTCAGTGGGTGAATGGATAAGCTCTGGTACATCCAGACACTGGAATATTATTCAGCTCTAAAAGGAAATGAGTTGTCAAGTCATGAAAAGACATAGAGGAAACAAGCACATATTACTAAGTGGAAGAAGCCAATCTGGAAAGGCTAGATACTGTATACTTCCAAGTATATGACATTCTGGAAAAGGCAAACTATAGAGACAGTTAAAAGATCAGTGGTTGCCAGGGGTTAGGAGGAAGGACGGGTGAATAGGCAGAGCACAGAAGCTTGTTTTAGGGCAACGAAACTATTGTGTATGATACTACAACAGTGAATACATATATGTTTTTCTAACACCCATAGAATATCTAACACCAAGAATGAAACCTAATGTAAATTATTGACTTAGTGTGATACTTATGTGTCAATATAGGTTCATTGATTGTAACAAATGTACTGTTATGGTACAGGATGTGACTAGTGGAGAAGATGTCCATGTGTGAGGACAGGGGTGTATGGGAACTCTGTACTTTCCACTCAGTTTTGCTGTGAACCCAAATAATCTCTAAAAAATAAAATGTAGGGCTCCTGGATGGCTCAGTTGGTTAAGTGTTTTGCCTTCGGGCTCAGATCATGATTTCAGGGTCCTGGGATCAAGCCCTGCATCAGGCTCCCTGCTCAGCAGAGAGCCTGCTTCTCCCTCTCTCTCTGTCAATCTCCCCTGCTCGTGCTTTCTCTCTCTGTCTTATGGTACTGGTATATGAATAGACAAATCAGTGTAACAGAATAGAAAATCCAGAAAGAGAACAAAATATTTATGGAAATTTAATATGTGAAAAACTTGGCATCTCAATCCCCTAGAGAAATTGATAGACATTTTAATAAATGGTATGAGATAACTAGATAGCCATTTGAAAAAACCTTAAAAATGGGATCTATGCCTCACAATATATATCATAATAATTTCCAAATGAATCAAAGATCTAAATGTAAAAAATGAAACCACATAAAGACTAGAAGTAAAACACTGAGCAAAAATCAAAAGACAAATGACAAAGTGGGAGAAAATATGGCAATACAATGTATCCCAGATGAAGGAATAATCTCCCAAATAATCTAAATACTCTTAAAAATAAAGGGGGGAAAGACCAAACACCTGGACTGGCAAGTGGTCAAAAGACATGAACAGACAACTTACAGAAAAAAAAAAAGAGAAAGGATCTTAAAAGCACGAGAAAGTGTTCACCTTTACCCATAAGAAGAGAAACACAAAACTGCACTGAGATACCTTTTCTCAGCTCTGAGATCGGTAGAAATTAAAATGGTGTAAACCTGTGAGGAAAACAGGCACGTTTATACATTGTTGTTGGGAATGCAAAATGGTACAACCTCTCTGGAGGGGAATTTAGTAATGTCTAACAAAAGTAAACCTGCCTCCGGGAATTTACACTGAAGATTTATCCCTCCACAAATACAGAACAAAATTTCCACAGGGTTATTCGTAGTGGCATTATTTGTACTAACAAAATTATTGGAACAACTTAAGAGCCTATCCATACTAGACCAGTTCATAAACTATGGTGCAAATACACAATGGAATAGTGTGCAACTTTAAAAAGAACGAGAAAGAGCTCTGTGAATGTACATGGAATGATTACGTGAAAAAAAGCAAGGCATGAAAGAGGGTACAGCATGCTATCTTTGCATATGGAAAAAAAGGGGGAAAGACAAGCACCCACAAACATGTATATATTTTCTAGCTCTACCTACTGAAAAGGCATAGAATTAATGATCATCCAGTAACAATGAGCACAAGACTTGGTTTCAGGTACTATTCCTCAATAAAAGGAAGGACTCATTAACAAATGGCTGATTCCAGGTTTGGGGCAGGGAAAGCTCAAGTTTAGCCAAACACTGTATCATTGTGCCAGAAAATAAGTGTTCACAGAATGATGGGGACATATTAAAAAGGACCCAGTTATCCATCTTGAAAGGATTCCCACTGGTCATATTGGGATATTTTTGTTATGAAAAAGAATAATGATGCTAATGAATTATAAAATACTGAGTTAGAAAAAAAAAATTCATGAATCATAGCAATGCTCCAAAAGAAAAGGTAAAGGGGAAACCTCTTTTACAGAAGAATGCCACTAATAAATGAGAGAAAGTAATGATAGAGTTAGAAAATCACCATTTTGTAACTACCAATGTAATAACTGATTCAGGCAAAGATCATACGTGGACACTAATACCATTAGATAAAGTGGTGTTGAGGAACAGGGTAGTCACAAACTACCAACCCTCAGATTACTTATAAATTTCAACGGGTATTCTTTGTTAATAGAGATATCTGACTGATACTACATGAACCGAACTTAGTATCACCAATGAAGAGACAAACTGATATTCCTCCTAGTGGGATTTAATGAAGTATATGGCGTTACTTATTTAGTGTTCTTTGACTAAAATTTTAACCTGAATCTAATCATGAAGGAATAGTCGGTCAAATCCGGATTGTGAGACATTCTATAACAACAGTTGGCCTGGGCTCTTAAAAAATGTCAGCATAACAAAAAATGTCAGTGTGACAAAAGGGAAAAAAAGAGGACTGTACTAGACTTAAAGAAGAGCAAAAAGATGGGGTACCTGGCTGGCTCAGTTAGAAGAGCATGTGACTCTTGATCTCAGGGTCATGAGTTTGAGGTCTGCATTAAATGTAGAGTTAATTAATTAATAAGAGTAAAAAGACAAAACAATTAAAGACAATAAGTAATCTTCAGTAAATGCTAGATTTAAGAAAATTTATGACAATTAGGAAAATTTAATGTTACTGTATCAAAGTTACCTTGTTGCACTCACTGTATTGTGGTTATATAGGAGAATATCCTAGTCTTTAGGGCAAATATGTAGTGTTTATGGGTGAAATTGTCAAGATTTCTGCAACTTTCAGATGGTCAGTCAAAATTACAAATTTTACACACACATGTATGTGTATGTATTCTACATGATGAGAGAACTCTAGCTATATAGAGAAGTGTAGAGATAATTTTGATAGCAATTTCATGTATCACTTCAGCTAGTCTATAGTACCCAGTTATTTAATCTAACACTAAGTGTTGCTGTAACAGTGTTTTGTAGATGTGGTGAACATCTACAGTCCAGTTGACTTTGTTTATTTATTTTTAAACATTTTATTTATTTGAGACAGAGTAAGAGAGAGAGAGAGCACAAGTAGTGGAGAGGGGCAAAGAGAGAATCAGATGCTCTGTCAAGCAAGGAGCCCGACGCGGGGCTGATCCCAGGACCCTGAGATCAGGACCTGAGCTGAAGCAGATGCTTAACTGACTGAGCCACCCAGGCGCCCCTCCAGTTGATTTTATATAGAAGATATTACCCTTGATAATCTGGGCAGGACCTCATCTAATCAGTTGAAGGCTTTTAAGAGCAAAAACTGAGGTTTTCCTGAAGAAGAAATCTTGCCTCGACGCTGCAACATCAATTTCTGCCTGAGTGTCTAGCCTGCCAGTCTGCCCTATGGATTTCAAAATTGCCAGCCCCCGTAGTGCATAAGCCGAATTCTTTCTTTCTCTCCCTCTTCTTTCTTTCTTTCTTTCTTTCTTTTCTTTCTTTCTTTCTTTCTTTCTTTCTTTCTTTTTTCTTTCTTTCTTTCTTCTTTCTTTCTTTCTTTCTTTCTTTCTTTTCTTTCTTCTTTCTTTCTTTCTTTTCTTCTTCTTTCTTTCTTCCTTCCTTCCTTCCTTCCTTCCTTCCTTCTTCCTTCCTTCCTTCCTTCCTTCCTTCTACAGATTTTTATTTATTTAAGATAGAGCAAGAGCAAGCGAGAGAGCACGAGCCAGGGGAACAGCAGGCAGAGGGAAATGCAGGCAAAGGGAGAAGCAGACTCCCCCTGAGCAGGGAGCCCGATGTGGGACTCAATCCCAGGACCCCAGCATCATGACCTGAGCCGAAGGCAGATGCTTAACCAACCAGCCACCCAGGCGCCCTGCATGAGCCAATATTTTAAAACAAACTTCTTACATATATAAGGAGAAATAAAGCTTATGTGGCCAACTGATAAATCTAGGTAGGGAGTATACAGGTACTCATTGTACTATTAACTTTCCTCAAAGTTTGAAATTCTTATAAAAAATTGGGAGGAAAGATTAAAAATTTAGTCTGGTGAAATTTTTTGGAAAGATAATACAGACCAAACAGCACAGAGACATAGCCTAATAAAAATCATGGATTTTAAACATAAAGAAAAATTCCTATAGATAGTGCCTTACAAAATTAAGAACAAATCAGTTTTGTAGCAGAGTTCTCCAATTTGGTACTAAAAAACAGTAGATCAGTATCTAAAAAATCCTTGGGGAAGGGGCACCTGGGTGGCTTAGTCAGTTAAAAAATCCTTGGGGAAGAGAAAATGTGGCCCCAAATTTTAGAACCATGTGAGTCAAAGCTCATGGAATTTAGTTTTGATAGCTCTTCAACCAACTAAAAGTTGAATGAAGAAGCTACTGAGGTAAAGAGTAGTGGTGAGTGATGAGTTTATGCACATTGCTTAATTAATTCGTCCATTAGTTATTCACTGAGTACCTAGTATACACCAGCTCTGGTGATCCAACTGTAACCCAGATGGACATGGTCTCTTCCTTCATGGTATTTACAATGTGTAGAGGGAGACAGTCTGATTAAATAAATACATAAATAATTAAACATTACCAATTGCTAGAAAGGAAACAGACTGGTATTAAGAAAATAAGAGGCATGGAGTGGTACCTCATTTAGACAGGGTGACCAGAGGACATAACTATGATTGATAATCAAGTTGGGACATGAGGCCCGAGAAAGAGCCAGGGAAAAAGAGTCCTCTATGTGCAGAGCACAGCCAGCCTAGATAGAACTAAGGCCCGACAGTGTGTACATGCATCAGAAAGTTAATGCTATAAGGCAACCCCACTCTTGTTTCTGGTAGAATATCCAGCTTCCACAGCAGTATGGAAGATGTTTCATCGGTTAGACAATTTGCCTATCCAATTATATCCAATTATTTTTAACTGACTAAGCCACCCAGGTGGAAATTATTTACCTATAGTCTCTTCAAATTTCCAATCAGGTAGATGCTAAATTATATGAAATAGTATTTTCTGTTGCTGTTGACATGTAAATAGTGAGACCAGAGGTTAGTATCTTAAAATCTCCCACTGTAATACTATTTGATAATTTTAAATCAGAACATAAAATGGTGGGATTTCTAGCATAAGAACTTTCCAATCATTTATTTCTGGGAAATTCCTATCATTTCATCTGTTAGTTCTATTCTCCTTTTTGTAGTTAGGAAACTTTATATTTTAAAAAACCTACTATGAGGGATGCCTGGGTGGCTCAGTCAGTTAAGTGTCTGCCTTTGGCTCGTGTCATGATCCCAGGGTCCTGGGATCGAGTTCCACTTTGGGCACCTTGCTCAGTGGGGAGCCTGCTTCTGCCTCTGTCTGCTGCTCCCCCTGCTTGTGTGCTCTCTCTCTGACAAATATATAAACAAAATCTTTAAAAAAACCCTACTATGAGACTACTATATGCTAAGTACTCTTAAACATATTATGTCATTTAATAAACTAGCAAGGTATTTAATTATTCCCATTTTTGCTTCTGAGAAACTCAGAGAAATTAAATGACTTGGCCAAGGTCACGCAGCAGATGTGTGTGGTAGCAAGTGAATAAGTGGTAGAATCAGTATTCAATCCTCTTTTCCCCTATACCACACAGCCACATGGATATCCAGACTCCAGGGTTCAACTTAAACTCAGTAAATACTTAAAAATCAGCTGTGCACAAGGCCCAATACAAGATTTATGGGGATTAAAAATATTGTCCAGTGTTCCACAGTATGTGAGGGAAACAAGACAAATGTAATTATAGAATTATATAGACACATATAATTACTTATGATCTAAGGCTAGTTGTGGTACATGCTGAAGTAGACATACAAATGAAAGCAAATGAGAGAACAGAGATGGGAAAGGGATGATGTGAAATGGGTCTTAAAGGAGAGGTAGAGCTGTGAGAAAAGAAAGGAAAGCATAAGCACCTTTTTAAAAATTAATTTATTTTTCTAATTCCAAATAATTAGCATACAGTGTTATATTAGTTTCAGGTGTACAATATAGTGATTCAACATTCTATACATTACTCAGGGCTCGTCATGAGTGTACTCTTAATCCCCTTCACCTATTTCACCCATCCTTCCCCTGCCAGCAGGCAATCACCAGTTCTCTATATTTAAGAGTCTGGTCTTTTAATCTGTCTCTTTTTTCTTGTTTGGTTTCTTAAATTCCACATATGAGTGAAATCATATGGTATTTGTCTTTCTCTCAGTTATTTCACTTAGCGTTATACCCTCTACATGCATCCATGTTGTTACAAATGGCAAGATTTCATTTGTTATGGATGAGTAATATTCCTGTGTGTGTGTGTGTGTGTGTGTGTATCTACATCTATATCAATATCTATATCTATATATAAAATTTTCTTTATCCATTCCTCTATCAACGGACACTTGAGTTCTTCCATATTCTGGCTATTATAAATAATACTGCAATAAACATAGGAGTACATAAGAGTAAGAATCTTTTCATGAAGACAGGAGAGTCAGAATGTAAGTGTTGATTAGGATGGCATGGCTGCTTGTGAATGACGGTAGGAATATAGGTTAGATGTTGTAATACATAACATTTTGATGAGGAAGCAGGACAGAATGTGAGTGGTGGACTGCAGGTGAGAGAGAAAGAAGTAAAAGAGGAAATGGGGGGCAGGCGCTACAGGAAAGGCATGGCTCTGGGGCTGGCCCTCATAGTAGTGATCTGTTGACACAACTTCCAGGAGGACACATGACCTCAGACTGGGATCAGTACCCCTCGAGCTTGCTTTAGAGAGTGGACACCATGGCTGGGATCTCTAGGCAGAACTCACAAGTGTAGCCAACAATGGAGGTGCATTACAGTTTCAAGAAGTGTTTGAAACAGATCCCATTTGGTGGTTTGAGTTTCCATGGAAACATTTTTAGTCTCATTAAGAACATTTTGGCAATATTTAGGCATGGTGTTTGGGCCCCAGTCAAGCAGGAAGTCCAGGTTTACACTATAATTAGTAAGGGAATTGAATTAGAATCAGAACCTTGTGGCAGATGAAAAGTCAGACCAATAAAGCATGTAGTCAGAGATTAAGATACAAGCTGTAATTCCATAAATATATCCCAGACTTACTAGATACTAGCCTGAGAGTGACAAAATTCATTCTATTCACCAGGAAAAATGGGGATAAAATTTCTAAAATACATTATTTAACCATAATTGGACCAGGGACTCGGCATGACTCAGCTAGAGCTAAAGATTCTTGTGTCAGCTGCTGGTGGGATGTAATGTTAGAAATATAGGCTGGATTCAGACTATGGATGGCCTTAAAAACTATGTATTTTTGTAATATCATATCTTTCAGAATCATCCAGGAATGACAGAAAATAGCTTCATTTTTCATTAGTCCATAATAATAGAAGAAAGAGTCCAGAGACAGATCCACACATACACAATAACTTGATTTACAACAAAGGCAACTGTACAGTGCAGCAGGGGAAAGAATGGCCTTTTCAGTCAATGAAACTGGG
The DNA here is from genome assembly GCF_009762305.2 of Zalophus californianus. Taxonomy (NCBI): domain Eukaryota; kingdom Metazoa; phylum Chordata; class Mammalia; order Carnivora; family Otariidae; genus Zalophus; species Zalophus californianus. The sequence continues at coordinate 132,635,702 of NC_045598.1, forward strand.
TCAATTAGACATTAATGTGGGAAAAAAGACATCTTGAACTCTGCCTAATACCATACATAAACATCAATTCTAGATGGACTATAATTCTAAATGTGAAAGGGAACATAAGAGAATAGCTTTAAGGCCTTGGGGTAATCAAAAATTTCTTAACACAGTACTAACCCTAACCATAAAGGAAAAAATAATTTGATTATATTAAAATTAAGAACTTTTGTTCACAAGAATCCAAGATTAAGAGGGTGAAAAGCAAACCACCGACTGATAGAAGATATTTTCTTCTTCTTTTTTTTCTAAAGATTTTATTTTATTTTACTTTTTTAAGTAAGCTCCATGCCCAATATGGGGATTGAACTCACAACTCTGAGATCAAGAGTTTCATGTTCTTACCAGCTGAGCCAGCCAGGCACCCTCAAAGATATTTTCAATACATATAGCAAAAAAGATGCATATCTAGAATATATAAAGAAGCCTCATAAGTAAATAAGAGACCAGCAACTCAGTAAAAACAGGGCAAAAGAGGCACTTTACAAATGAGAATATCTAAATACATAATACAATACCACAATACCTCCTCTAGAATGGCTAAAATGAAAATGTCATTATTGGTTGGTAAGGATGTGGAATAGCTAGAACTTTTATACACTGCTGATGAAAGCGTAAACTGGTACAACCACTTTGGGAAACCATTAGCCAGAAATTTGTAAAGCCAAACATATGCATTTCCTATGAATCTACGATTTTACTTCTGGGTATTTACATAAAATGTGTATATATGAGCACCAAAAGCCATGTACAAAAATTGTTCATAGCAGCATTATTTGTAAGAGCTCAAAACTCGAAACAACCCAAATGTCCATCAACAGTAGATGTGTATGTCAATTATAGCTTCCCCTTCCCTGGAGAGGGAGCAACTCAATATCTTGTCAATTATTGAATTTAAAAACATCTGAGATCTCTACATGATATCTGTTTCTACTCCAGTTCTCTTGTGATACCCTCAAGGACTAATTATAAAGTTAAACCTCCACAAGTGCTAAATGAAATAGTGGGGGAAAAAAGGAGATGGTAGAAAAAAGGGGAGGTAGTTGACACATGCAGATATACACAGGACATAGCAGGAAAGAATATGTAGGTAGAAGTGTACTTGTCATTTTTACAACTGGCTGTAAGGCTAAATCAGGTTTTTATGATTTTCCTCTTCCACTGTATTTCCTTTGCCTCAGTCAATAAACCTCCTGGCTGGAATTCTTTAACCAGTGGGGTGACCTAAACTTTTATTCTTGGGGGATCTGAGCTCCTGGTAATCCTGTCTTCATGGAGTTGCAGTAATCTTTCGTTAACGTTGTTGCTGGGCTAGGCAATCTCCAGGGATCAATTTATATTCCTAGTCTGAAACAATGATGCGTGAGTCAAGAATTAGCTCTCCCCAGAGTATGTTTCCTAGGTAGAAAGGAGTCCCTGATTCTTTACACCTAGAACATGGTGGCAGATTTAGTTGTCGAGAAGGAATAATGAGGGATTAGAAACGATCCCTGTTTAATTTTGGGGTCTCCTACTTTTAATATCTTAAATTTTACATAGTAGACATGTAACCACCAGTGGGCAACTCAGCTGATGTTTTATTTTAATTTAATTTATTAATTTTTTTTTTTTTTAGAGGGAGAGAGTGTGCCAGCCAGGGGGTGGGGGCAGAGGGAGAGGGAGAGAGAGAGATGGAGGGCTTGATCTCACGACCCTGAGATCATCACCTGAGCCAAAATCAAGTGTTGCAGTCTTAACCGACTGAGCCACCCAGGCACCCTTCAACTGACATTTTAATTCAGCAATTTTTTGAATCAGTCTTCAAATTTAGTTTTACAATGATCAAAAAGGTACCTGTGGCTGATGAACAGAATACTAGAAATTTCCTAAAATTCATTACCATTAAAAGTGATCCTTCCACCTCTCAGACTATAATTTCACACTGTTAATTCTTCATATCTTCCATCTTTGATAGGTGCTTTGTAAGCATCCAAAGCCCTGTCCTCAATGGGCAAGAAATAACTTGAGTAGCTATTTAACCCTCCTGAGCTCTTGACTTTCAGATTACCATTTATGAATACTATAGAATTGCCGCTGCTTTTGGCCCTATCTAGCCAAGGTAATAAAAAAAAAAATCAGATTCCCCCAATTTCCTGCGTGTTTGTTACCCTTTACCTACCTTTAACATCAATTTCTGTAAGACTCATAGTCTTCAACAGCCTAGGTAGAAAAGAAAAGGCAATTATTGGAAGGATGTGGAAGGTTTCTTGATCACATCCCAATGCATGGGTAGTCAGGAAGCTGAGAAGATGTCTCTTTTTGGCTTCTGTAGTAGGATGTTGGGGCCCCACCTTCACTTGTATTTAGATAATAGGTATTTTCCAAATCCAGGATGGGAACTTATATGATATACAGCTAAAACAAAAGTAAACAAATAAAGCATCCCACAAAAATGTCCATTGCATTTTCAACTTCTTTCTTCTAGATTTCAGAATTTTTCAGTTGACACTTTGAGGATTTTTCTATGAGACATCACATTGTCTGCACATATTATTGTCTGTTCCCCCCCCCAATATTTATACCTAATTTAAAAAATTACCAGTTTCTGGCGGCACCTGGATGGCTTCAGTTGTTAAGCATCTGCCTTCAGCTCAGGTTATGATCCCAGGGTCCTGGGATCGAGTCCTGCATCAGGCTCCCTGCTCCGCAGGAAGCCTGCTTCTCCCTCTCCCACTCTCCCTGCTTGTGTTCCCTCTCTTGCTGTGTCTCTCTCTGTCAAATAAATAAATAAAACCTTTAAAAACAATTACCACTTCCTGGAAATTTCCAAGAAATACTAGTGTATTAATAGCAAGTATTCTTATGTTGGTTCTCATTTTTTTTTTAGGGATGTAATTGACATAAAACATCATATTAGTTTCAGGTGTACAACATGACTTGATATTTGTATATATTGCAAAATGATCACACAATAAGTCTAGTTAACATCTGTCATCATACATAGCTAGAAAAAAATTTCTTATGATGAGAACTTTTAAAATCAACTCTCAGCAATCTTAAAATATGCAACACAGTATTATTAACTATAGTCATCATGCTGTACATTATATCCCCATGACTTATTTAATCAGGAAGTTTGTATCTTTTGATCTCTTTTACCCGTTTCACCCCCTCACCCCACTTCTGGCAATCACCAATCTATCTGTTCTCCGTATCTGTGATCTTGATTTGTGTTGTTTTGGTTTGGTTTGTAGGTTCCACATCTAAGTGAGATTATATGGTACTCGTCTTCCTATTTCTGACTTACTACACTTAGCATAATACTTTCAAGGTCCTTCGTGTTGTTGCAAATGGCAAGAATTCATTCTTTTTTATGGCTGAATAGTATTCCATTCTGTGTGTGTGCATATATATGTGTATTAAAAAACCAAAACACTTAAAATAATCTAGTCTTATGCCTCTTTGGGAGAAATGCCTTGACAACTACTTCATTTTCTTCCATGGTTCATTGGTCTACTTAGATTTTATCTTGGTTTAATTTTCATAATTTATATTTTCCTAGTAAGTCAATCACAATTCAAAAATTTATTGGAATCATGTATATAATAATCTAATATAATTTAAAAACTTTTCTCCATTTTTGTGTATAACTTTTCTCATAACAAATGTTAGGCATTGTTTTCTCTTTTCATTTTATCTGTGCATTTTTGCTTTCCCACTTTTCTCTTGATATGTCCCGAAAATTTGTCTATTCTGAATCATCTCTTATATAAATGTCCTTATAATATACTAATTCCTATTTTCTGTTTCTAGTTTTGTTAATTCTTTCATCCTACTTTCCTTAGCATTTTTTTCAAATGTTTTAAATTTAATGCTTAATTTGTTTTCTCATTCTGTTGTATATAATAAAGGCAATGGATTTGCTTATGGTGGATAGTTACCCCTCAAAAAATTTTACTCTTTCTTTAAAGAGTATCTTATAATCATAACTTTTTTTCTCCTTCGGCTAGCTATTTTGATGTTTAAAATTTCATTAGGAATTTTTGAGTATCTAGGAGTGTAAATGCTGAGTCATATGATAATTCTGTTTAACTTTTTAAAAAACATTTTTAAAAATTTAAGTATAGTTGACACAAAATGTTGCATTAGTTTCAGGTATACAACTTAGTGATTTAACCAGTTTATACATTATGCTCTGTTCACCACAAGCATAGCTACCATCTGTCTTGTTATATCACTATTACAATATCATTGACTGTATTCCTTATGCTTTACTTTTTATTTCCATGACTTATATATTCCATAAGTGGAGGCCTATATTTCTCTCTGCTCTTCACCCATTTTGCCCAACCTCCCACTTGCCTCCCCTCTGGCAACCATCAATTTGTTCTCTGTATTTACAGTTCTGATTTGTTTGTTTAATCCTTTTTTTAGGATTCCATTTATAAGTGGAGTCATGTGGTAGGTATTTGTCTTTCTCAGTCTTATTTCACTTAGCATAATACCCTCTGGGTCCATCCATGTTGTCTCAAATGGGACACTTAGGTTGCTTCCATGTCTTGGCTATTGTAAATAATGCTGCAATAAACTTAGGGGTGCATATAACTTTTTGAGTTAGTGTTTTTGTTTTCCCGGGTAAATAACCAATAGTGCAATTATTGGATCATATGGTATTTCTGTTTTTATTTTTTTTAAAGATTTATTTATTTATTTTGGAGGGGGAGGGGGCAGAGGAAGAGGAAGAAAAATCCCAAGCAGAATCCTCACTGAGTGCAGAGGCTGGTGTGGAGCTTCATCTCACAATCCTGAGATCACAACCTGAGCCAAAACCAAGAGTCAGACACTCAACTGACTGCACCACCCAGGGAAACTATTTTTTTATTTTTTAAATAAATTTATTTCTATTTTTAATTTCTTGAGGAAACTCCATACTGTTTCCCACAGTGGCTGTACCAATTTATATTCCCACCAACAGTGCACAAGTGTTCCTTTTTCTCCGCATCCTCACCAACACTTGTTTCTTGTCTTCTTGATTTTAGTTATTCTAACATGTGTGAAGTGGTATCTCATTGTGGTTTTGGTTTGCATTTCCCTGATGATTAGGGAAATGCATGTATCTGTTGGTCATCTGTATGTCTGTATGTCTATTCAGGTCCCCTGACCAGTTTTTTTTTTTAAGTTTTTATTTATTTATTTGACACAGAGAGACACAGCAAGAGAAGGAACACAAGCAGGGGGAGTGGGAAAGGGAGAAGCAGGCCTCCTGTGGAGCAGCGAACCCGATGTGGGGCTCGATCCCAGGATCCTGGGATCATGACCTGAGCCAAAGGCAGACGCTTAATGACTGAGCCATCCAGGCGCCCTCCCCCCGACCAGTTTTTAATTGATTGTTCGCTTGTTTTGAGGTTGTTTGGCTTGTTTAGAGTTGTATAAATTCTTTTATAAAAATTAAGATTTTATTTATTTATTTGAGGGAGATAGTGAGCAGCGGGGAGGAGCAGAGGGAGAGGGACAAGCAGTGACAGTTTAACTTCTTTACCAATATGGATGTCTCTTATTTCTTTTTCTTGTCTGATTACTATGGCTAGGACTTCTAATACCATGGTGAATAAAAGTGGTGAGAATAGACATCCTTGTCTTGCTCCTGACCTTAGAGGGAAAATTCTCAATTTTTCCCCATTGTTCACTGTAGGTTTTTCATATATGGTCTTTATTATGTTGAGGTGTGTTCCTTCTAACTTCATTTTGTTGAGTTTTTATCACGAATGGATGTTGAATCTTGTTAAATAGTTTTTCTTTTTTTTTTGCATTTATTGAAATGATCATAAGATTTTATCCTTTTGTTGATGTGGTATATGATATCGATTGATTTGCAACTATCTTTTGTCCCAGGAATAAGTCCCACTGATCATGATGAATAATCTTTTTAATGTATTATTATATGTGGTTTGCTAATATTTTGTTGAGTTTTGCATGTATGTTCATCAAGGATTTTGGCCTATAGTTTTCTTTGTCTGGTTTTGTTATCAGAGTAATTCTGGTCTTATAGAATGCATTTGGAAGCTTTCCTTCCTCTTCTGTTTTGGAATAGTTTGAAGAGAATAGGTTTTAAGTCTTCTTTAAATATCTGGTAGAATTCACTTGTGAATCTGTGTGGTCCTGGACTTTTATTTTTTGATAGCTTTTTGATTACCAATTCAATTTCATTACTTGTAATTTGTTGTTAAGATTTTCTATTTCTTCCTGGTTCAGTTTTGGAAGATTGTCTGTTTCTAGGAATTTATCCATTTCTTTGAATTTTTCAGAGTATTCTCTTATGATCCTTTGTATTTTTGTGGTGTTAGTTGTTACTTCTCTCTCATTTCTGATTTTATTTAAATACTTTCTCTTTTTTCTTCTTTTAAAGATTTTATTCATTTGAGAGAGAGCGCCTGCACATGTACACACGAGTGGAGGAGAGAAGCAGAGGGAGAGGGAGAAGCAGGATCCCCACTGAGCAGGGAGCCTGATACAGGGCTATTGCCAGGACCCTAAGATCATGACCTGAGCCAAAGGCAAAGACTTAACCATCTGAGCCAGCCAGGTACCCCCTTTCCCTTTTTTTCTTGATGAGTCTGGCTAACGGTTAGTCAATTTTGTTTATCTTTTTCTATTTTATTTTTCTATTTTATTTTTAATCTGTATGTTATTTCTGTTCTGACCTTTGTTATTTCCTTTCTTCTACTCACCTTGGGTTTTTATTCTTTTTCTAGTTCCTTTAGGCACAAGTTTAGATTGAGTTTTGTCTTTTTTTGTTTTTTAAAGATATTAATTTTAAGTAGTCTCTACACCTAACATGGGGCTGGACCCACAATCTCAAGATCAAGAGTTGCACGCTCCACTGACATGGCCAGCCAGGTGCACCTGTTTGAGCTTTCTCTTGTTTCTTGAGGCAGACCTGTATTGCTATAAACTTCCCTCATAGAACGGCTTTCACTGTGTCCCAGAGATTTTGGACCATTTTTTTTTAAATTTTCATTTGTGTCCATGTATTTTTTTATTTCTTTGATTGCTTAATTGACCCATTGGTTATTTAGTATCATTTTTAGTCTCCACATGTTTGTGTTTTTTCCAATGTTTTTTTTGTGAATTACTTCTAGTTTCATACTCTGTGGTTGGAAAAGAAGCCTGGTATGATTCTGTCTTCTTAAATTTATTGAACCTTGTTTTATTGCCTAATATATGATCTATTCTGGAGAATGGTCCATGTGCACTTGAAAAGAATGTGTATTCTGTTGCTTTTGGATGTAATGTTCTCAATATATCTGTTCCAGTGTGTCATTTAAAGACATTGTTTCCTTACTGATTTTCTTTCTGGATGATCTATCCATTGATGTGAGTGGAGTAGTAAAGCCCCCTACTATTATTATATTACCATCAATTTCTCTCTTTATGTTTATTAATATCTGCCTTGTATTTATGTGTCCCCAGTGTTGGGTATGTAGATATTTACAATTGTTATATTCTCTTGTTGGATTCATCCCTTTATCATCATGTAATGCCCTTCTTTGTCTCTTGTTACAGTCTTTGTTTTAAAGTCTATTTTGTCTGATACAGGTATTGCTATCCTGGCTTTTTTTCATTTCTATTTGCATGGTGAATGTTTTTCCATCCCTTTACCTTTAGTCTGCGTGCATCTTTAGGTCTGAGGGGAGTCTCTTGTAGGCAGCATGTAGATGGGTCTTGTTTTTTAGCTGTCTTTTAGTCTGTCTTTTGATTGGAGCGTTTAGGTCATTTACATGGTACCTATTGCCATTTTAAAAATTTGTTTTCTGGTTATTTTTGTAGTTCTTTGTTCTCTTTTGTTCTCTTTGTGATTGATGAGTATTATGTGTGTTTTGTTTGGCTTTCTATTTTTTGTGTATCTATTATAGGTTTTGGGTTTGTGGTTACCATGAGGTTCATACACAATATCCTAAATAAACAGTCCATATTAACTCAATGGTCATTTAAGTTCAAACACATTTTTTTTAAAAAAAGGAAAAAACCTTTCCCTTTGATCTTCCCCTTTTACCTCCTTCCCCACATTTTATGTATATTTTGTTGTATTTTTCCTCTTTTAATTCATATTTTTCTCATGTCTAATTATGGCCATTTCTTTTCACTTAAAGAAGTCCCTTTAACATTTCTTGTAAGGTTAGTTTGATGGTGATAAACCCCTTTATCTTTTGTTTGTCTGGGAAACTCTTTATCTCTCCTTCAAATCTGAATGACATCCTTATTGGGTATTCTTGGTTGTTGATTTTTTCCTTCCAGCACTTTGAATATATCAAGCCAGTCCCTTATGGCTTGCAGTTTCTGCTGAAAAATCAACTGATAGTCTTTTTTTTTTTTTTAAGATTTTATTTATTTGACAGAGAAAGACACAGTGAGAGAGGGAACACAAGCAGGGGGAGTGGGAGAGGGAGAAGCAGGCTTCCCACTGAACAGGGAGCCCGATGTGGGGCTCGAACCCAGGACTCTGGGATCATGACCTGAGCCAAAGGCAGATGCTTAATGACTGAGCCACCCAGGCGCCCCTCAACTGATAGTCTTATAAGTTTTCCCTTATAGGTAATTTTTTTTCTTGCTTGCTGCTTTTAAGATTCTTTTTGTTTTCTTGCTGCTTTTAAGATTCTCTTTATCTTGTTTGGAACGTTCTGTGCTTCTTGGACTTGGATGTCTTTTCCTACACTAGGTTAGGGAAGTTTACAGTTATTTGTTCAAATAAGTTTTCTACATCTTTCTCCCTCTTCTTTTTTGGCACCCCTATAATGCAAATGTTTGTTTGCTTGATGTTGTCCAAGAGATCTCTTAATATATTCTCAATTTTTTCTTTTTGCTGTCGTGTGCTATTATTCTTTTAGATCCCGAAATATTCTTTTGCATCTTCTAATCTATTGTTGATCCCCTCTAGTGTGTTTTTTACTTCATTTATTGTATTCAACTAAGATTGATCCTTTTTATATTTCGTCTCTTTATTGAAGGTCTCACTGAGTTCTCCAATTCTTTTCTCCAACTAAGTATCTTTGTGATCATTAAATTCCTTATCAGGCATTTTGCTTGTCTGTTTCATTTTTTAATTTTTGTTCTTGTTCTTTCTTTTGGAACATATTCCTATCTCCCCAGTTTGATTTTGTTTCTATGAATTAGGTGAAATGGCTACTTCTCCTAACATTGAAGTGGTGGTCTTGTGTATAGTGTCCCCTATGCAGATTATGTGTGTTTAGTGACTTTTGCTGGCTAGCCAGATATACTAGTCTTTTGAACTGTGGCATGTTTCCATTTCTCTTGCTGTTCTCTTTGTTGTTGAGTAGCTGTTCAGTCTTCAGTTCTTGTTCAGGAGCAATTTTCTGTTAATAGATGTAATTTGGCGTGTTCCCTGAAGGAGGTGTGTTCAGTCTTCTACATTGCCATCTTGAACTGGAACCTCTCCATTTAATTATTGGAAGTGCCAAACTTTTCTACAGCAGCTGCTCCGTTTTATATTCACACCTGGACTTTATAAGTTGCAATTTTTACACATCTGGGCCAATATTTATTACTCTCCTTTAAAAAAATATTATAGCTATCATAGTGGATGTAAAGTATCTTATTGTGGTTTAGTATTTCCCTAAAGACTTATGACTTGAGCAGGTTTGCCTGTATTGCTGGTCATTTGTGTATCTTCTTTGGAGTAATTTATTCAGAGACTACTATTTATTTTTCATGGGAGAACATCAAGCTGGATCATTAATGGTCTTGAACCGAGCTTCCCTGCCTGCCCATTCAGTACTCTTCCCTGCAAGTGGCAGACCAGATGACATAGTTATCTCCAGTTAGTCTCAGACTAATATTTTATTTCAACATTTACATATCTGTAGTTAAGATATAAAACTTAAGGTTGCAGTGGAATATGACTGAGACACTACCTTTACACACCAGTGAGTTTGCTTCAACTCAACATTTATTGAATGCTTGCAATGTAAAGGTGCTGTGCTGGGCACTAGGAAAGGTAACAGATCACCACCACCTAAAAAAAAATTCTCCCCATTCATCCCTGCTGTCTTACAATCTAGTTTTTAGAAGATGTACATAAGGCAAAAATTGCTAGGAAAAGAATAACAGTTGCATTCAAAAACAAATCTCATAAATTGTAGTTTCATTAGTTTCACAAGCTTTTGGCCTTTTATAACTTTGGTATAGCCATTTCACTAGTCAGTGTAACTTCCTGGGCTCAATTCTTTAGGAATAGGTTTTCATCAGAGTAACTTCAGTGTTGAAGGACTTTACCAGATAGAGCCTCTTCTTCCCCAGAACAGGAAAAATGTCTTTCAGTGTGATGGTGGAAAAAAACAACAACAAAATGTTGGAAGCACAATGCTTAAACCCTGTCTACTTTAAGCAAAGTAATGGAGATGTGCTGCATTGTAAGAGAGCAATTTTATAAAATCCATTTGAATTACAACTTTGATGCTGCTACATTCTTACAGTTTTTGTGACATGCCATGATACTGAACCAGATTACTGGCTATATGAGAAAGCTCCTCTAGTTCTTCTAGTTTATACCTTCTTCCTGAACCAGTCTGGCCACTTACCTTTATTCAGTAGATTTAGATAAAAAATATTTATTGGCTATTGCAAAACATTTAAAGAAAAGCATCTCTCACTAATGAGGCTATTCAAAAGGACATTTATTATAAACTCTGAAATCTGGAAACATTTTGAGGAACAATAGCCCTACTAAGTGAAGGATAATGTTCATTTAGATAGAAATGTTATATATTTCTTAAGCATTTACTATTTCATAGGCACACCTCATGCATTACCTCCCTATCTCAATTCTACCATTTCAATATTCTGTATATTGAAATACTCTAACAAATATCACTTCCTTTTCTGGATGTAGGATTCATAGGTCACCTCTAGAAGCTAAGCACCATGTTTGTTCTAATTTGAACTATAATCTGAATCTAGAATCTCACCATAGATTAGCTTGTGATCTTTGCTGAACTATAAATTTTGTCTTGAATCTTCATCAAAATAAAAACCAAATAGCAAAAGGCAACATACTGATTGATCCAAATGATGGCTGTAAGAAACTAAAGAAACAGGCATTTTGTTCAAAAGTGGCTGAATGAAATTATGGAAAGACAAAAATTGTCTTTAATAGTCTGAAGAAAATGTGCTTTCCAATTCAAAATTATACTTGAGATGGGATTCACAGAAATGACACTACACTGACTCAAAAGTAAAATATATTTGATAAATTTGCATCAAAATTTAACATGCCTTATAGTTAATATCCTAGTGATGTATTACAAAAAAAAATCCAACAGTGGAACTAGATAAATTGATATGCATAGATGGAATTAATCACAAGCCTTACTTCATGATGTAAAAGGCTGATTAAAAAATTTTAGATAATTCTGGTTGAATAAAAAGTCATGAAATTTGAATTTTTCTTATCCTAAGCTATCATCATATACATGCTTCTCTAGATAATGAAGCAATAGATCCTATCACAAATAAAGGCCTTAACATATAAACTTATATCTAGGTAAACCTTACAAGATATTTTTATATTAAAAATGACTCTAAGCATCTAGTACTACAGAGGGGAAAAAATCTAATTCTGATGCCCCTGGGTCCTATATAAGAGTAATAACAAACACAAAACTTACAGAACAATTTGACAATTAAGACATAAGTTCTATATCAAAGCAACTTCAAAATTTTCAACAAGGGTGCCAAGACCATTAAATGGGGGAAAGAAGAGTCTTTTTAACAAATGGTACTGGGATGCCCACATAAGAGAGAATGAGGTTGAATCATTACCTCACACCATATACAAAATTTAACTTAAAATCAAAGACCTAAATGTAAAAGCTAAAATCATATAACTGTTGTAAGTAATTTACACATGTATCTATTTCAGCGTAAGTTACTAATTTAGGGTATGAATGAAAAATGAGTTTTGGGTTGAACTTGCATTACATAATACTGGCATGAAAACAGCCAATATTCCCTTTATATTAACAATTATTGGTAACCAAAACTAAAATTGAATTTTCTTTATGTAGCAGGCAATAGAAAACAACTACAAGGATTCTAAACTAATTATTAATATATGTAGTACTGATGTATGGTATTTAATGCTTAATCAAAAGCAGTGAAACAAATTTAGAGTATTATTTAAGAGATGCAACAACAAAACCATTTTCTCTCATTTATAATCCTAATCTTATCTGTAATGTTTGTCATCTTGGATTTAAGCAATATCCACAAACACAATCTTGTTTGTTCATTAAGAAAATTAATGTGGTAAACATTATCACCCTATTAATGTGCAATCTCCTAATTTTCTAAATGTAAAATTAAGGCTCAGTAACTTGTTCAAGATAACATGGCTAGTTAACACAAGATTTCAGAATTTAATGCCCAGTTTTGTGTACTGGGCTAATAAATATTTGCTTAAACCAAGAGATCATTAGGTACAAAATTTAAGAGTTTAACCTAATAGAAATGTAAAATCTTGGCACAAATATGACTGGCCTGGAATTAAAACATTTATGTATTGTAAATAAAACACCATGCATATAAAAAAAATCCAATGGCATTTACTGATTTCCAGATCTTAAATGTCTTATCAAACTTAGAGATAACCAATCAAAAGCTCAACTTAGCATGCTAAGTCTGGATACGTCCAAACTTTAAGTTGTATGAAATTTCTTTATAGAAAATTATATAAATAGGAATTACTAGGGTTAAACACTCTTCAATCTTTAATAGCAGTTTTATATTATTTCTCAGAATACCTGAAATATTTTCAAAATTGATAAATTTAGCATATGGCTCACACTAAGATGACCATTCCATGCATAGCAAGATGTCTCTAAATGTATTTCTCTTTTAACATAAGCTGAATTTACTGCTTACGGTGAATTGTATTTCTTAGTATCAACAAGACTTCAAAAGTAAGGAGACTGTCATTTGTCAATAATTGCATGAAAGATAAGCAATCTAAAAAGCGTAAGATAATCTTAGTACAGAAATGAAATATTAACTGAATAAAACAAGATTTTGTGGTAATAGTTTGCAGAAAAAAGAAAGTTGGGCAGATTTGCCCATAATTTGGAAAGTAAACTAATTACTAAGTGTCAGAAAACTGTTTTCAATGCTATATAAAATTATCTCTTTGATTTAACCAAATAAAAATTCTTGCTACTAAATCATATGGCAAGATGTCCTGAAGCAAGTAGTTTCATGAATTCTCAGGAGAAAGAGAAAATTAAAGTTAAAAGGATCAAAAACCAAGTGTTCATCAAACCTTTCAGTCAAGAGCCTTTATTAACATGCAAGTATCATTTGCCGCAAGATATACAGTTTTTCCTAATCTTTGCTCTATTTCAATATTTTAAACTTAAGGTTACTTCTGGATCTAACACATAGAGTAACCTACTAAAACTGGTCAAAGCTGAACTTTATTTTAGTTGTCACTTTGACCTTTAAGATCATCATTTAGGTTTTTGATATTGTCAGCAAGTAGCAGAATATAATTCTTGTACTTGATAATCTTCTATACTAAAATATGTACCAGTATGTCTTGAGAAGTTACTAAAATATATGCAATTAACATATTTAATTGCTTTCAGTAAGCTGGAAAGTACAACATTAGGTCTTCTATGAGGAAAAATTACTTTTCTAGATCTTGGCTGTTTATGTTCTTGGCAGGTTCCAGAAAAACTGGCCCATATTAAACCAGTCTTAAAGAACTAAGCTGAAGGCTTAACTATGTATCTCCTATAATGACAGCTTTGTTTTATTACTAAGATAGAGATAATAATAAACCCTACTCCAGTGCTCCTTTTCCCATGCCTAAGCAGAGGTGCTCTGTCATAGTTTTTCAAATTTTTTTGTCTGTTTAGTATAAAAACTGAATGACCTCTTTATTAAGTCTGATTTCAGTAAAAGACCCACAGATTATGGGTATCATACTTATTGGGACATATTTTAATTAATAGAAGATAATTCATAAACTACATCAAAGTGCATTGTAAGATTTGCACTGTATCACTCCACGTTTTTAAATTTTTTCATAACATTTCAGTTGGTTGGAGGAAGACTGGAATAGTTCAGAAAAGTCTAGCTTTTAAGAGCTGAATAAAGTCCATAATGAATCCTTTAAAACATATTTAAATAATCAGAAGTGCAGTCACAACAAGGGACTATTTAAGAAGAATGAATATTGCGAAGGAAGCTTTATCGTCAATGAAATACAGTACTGTGGATTGGCCAAAATGCACAATGCATATGAAATCAGTCATGTAGTTCACTTGTTGACCATGTGGCTATAGTTCAAAAAGTGACTGCTCCAAAAGCTATTCCTAGTAATCTTCCAAAATTGCTTTTAAATAAAGTTCTTAAATTGTAGCTTTAAATAAACAAAAAGACAAGATACACTTAAACAATACTGCAGTTTATCAAAAGACACATAAGAAATATCACCTCTTATGTCTTTGACAGTTATAAAAATCAATGTTTTGGCTAAGTTATAAACATGTTTATAATGCAATTATTTGCATAACTCTAGTAATGCTAACAACGGCTATAAGATCAGAATAGGTTTAAAAAAAAAACACTGAAAACACAAAAATACGTAGCCCCATTATTTACCTGTAGAATGTGTTCATATATGCTTAAATTTCAGTATTTACTATATCACCACTGCTCTAATTTTAAAAATCACATCCAAAGGATAAGGCAAAACCACCTACGAATTGGCATATTTGTTTATTTCTCAATTTGTGAAAATGTCCTTAATTTGTTGATGTAGCAAACAAATTTCAACTCTGATTGCTATGCAAAAGAACAGAAGATAATCTGCTTTGCAATGAACTTTAAAGTTCAACTGCACACAGGCAACATGCTATATATGAAAAAATTACTAACTGAACTACAGGTATTAAATACTGAAAAAAGTTAACAGTTTATTATAATTTATTTTATTTAACAATCTAGGAAGTTCGCAGCCATCAGCAGTTCCAGTGCAATTTCAGGTGCAATTGGGAATTCAGGAATCTCTGTGGAGCTGTTAGTGTAGCGAACCTTGTAGGTAAAATACATGCATACTTTTGATAGCACATGTGAAGGAATCTCTCTAAAATTGACTTCATTAGTTTCGTTCTCAGCAAACTGACCTGTAAAAGAAAAGGAGTAGGTTTGTTATAGGCTGAATGAATTCTTATGTTGGGAAGTCCTAACTCTCAGTACTTCCAAAAGTGACCATATTTGGAGATAGGATCTTTTTCCCCCTCTTTTTTTTCTGTTCAGGAAACATTTTTAAAACATGGAATGCTTCTCAAATTTGTGTATCATCCTTGCACAGGGGCGATGCTACTCTTCTCTGTATCATTCCAGTTTTAGTATAGGTGCTGCTAAAATGACCCATGGATGGGGTCTTTGAAGAGGTAATTAAGACAAAACAGGATTATTAGAGTGGACCCTAATCTAATATGACTGGTATCCTTATAACAACAGGAGGTTAAGTTATAGCCACACAGAGGGAATACAATGTGAAGAACACAGGGAAAGACAGCCATCAAGGCAAGGAGAGAGGTCTCAGAAGAAACCCTACCAATACCTTGATCTCAAATTCCTACCCTTCAGAATTATGAGAAAGTAAACTTTTATGGTTTAAATCACTCAGTCCATGGTACTTTGTTACAGCAGCCCTAGCAAACTAATAACAACGTGAAAAGAATGAACCCAACTAGCATCAAACGAAATAACGTAATTCTGATTTCTGAGTATAAACATAAAAAAATCTTTATTAAGATCGCAACTGAGATTAATCAAGATTGTATTTTAAAATTCTAATTTTCTTCCAGGACTTTGGACACTTCACCTTTTCCTAAGAATAATGGTGGCATGATTAAGGAAGGGTGAATAGGATACAAAAAAAGACAAATCTTTTAGAAAATACAGTTTAAGGATGAAGTCTTTGTGGATCGTCACGAGCCCTGTGCTATAATGAGTTGCCATGTAAAAATAAATAATAAATGTAATGCTATTTAAAAACATTTTCTCAAGAAAGCAAACCCATTGTTTCCCGCTTTAGTTTTCAAAATTATGATTATGTTAAGGAGAGCTCCTCATAAGCTATTTCCCTTTGTTTTATTAACACTTTTTTTTTTTTAAAGATTTTATTTATTTGACAGAGACAGCGAGAGAGGGAACACAAGCAGGGGGAGTGGGAGAGGGAGAAGCAGGTTTCCCGCAGAGCAGGGAGCCTGATGCGGGGCTGGATCCCAGGACCCTGGGAACATGACCTGAACTGAAGGCAGACGCTTAACGACTGAGCCACCCAGGCGCCCCTGTTTTAGTTAACACTGTATAAACTTTTTAATGATCTCTCAAAATTTCTTTAGCTATATAGAGTTTACAGCATTTAGCATTTACTAGAGGGGGATAAAATAGTTTCTTAGCAGTGTAGCACTAGCACTGTGTACTGAATATAAAAGGTAGAAAAATGTGCTTTCTGAGAATGTAGTTTTTAAAAAGTTTTCTAATAACTCTATTAGTTGGGGGTGGGGTAAGAAGAAAGGAGAGCAGGACTGAATGAAGAATTCATAGCAATGAGGTCAAGTTTGGTTTGTCAATGACTAAAACTTTCTTTCTTGAACATATGCGTGAAATATTACCAAGAGACGCTTAGTAACCTTTTTTCTTTTAAAAGATTTTATTTATTTATTTGAGGTGAGAGAGATCTCAGAGGGAGAGGGAGAAGCAGACTTGCTGCTGAGCAGAGAACCTGATGTGAGGCTCGATCCCAGGATCCTGAGATCATGACCTAAACTGAAGGCAGATGCTTAACCACTAAGCCACCCGGGTGCCCAGTAAGCTTTTGATATTAGACAAACATTGGGGTTTTTTGAGGTGAAATTCATATAATATAGAATTAACCATTTCAGTGTACACAATTCAGTGTACATTCAATGTGTTGTGCAACCACCACTGCTATCTAGTTCCAAAACATTCTCATCATCCCAAAATAAAACCCCATACCCTTTAAATAGTTTTCCCACCCCCCAGCCTCTGCCAAACACCAATCTTTCTGTCTCTATGGATTTATCTATTCTGGATATCTTATACAAATGGAATCATACCACATGCGGCCTTTTGTGTCTGGCTCCTTTCACTTAGCATCATATTTTGAAGGTTGCATGTATCAGTACTTCATTCCTTTTTATGCAAACATTAGTTTTGGGCTGCAGATAAACTAAAGGAGGTCAAGCTTACAAAAAACAAACATCTTTAATTTTATTATTAATTAAAATTTGTTGACACCCATGACCTTGTTTTTCTAAGTACATCCTAGCTCTACCCAGTAGAAAAGTCCAAAAGTAATTCAACCCATAAGCAATGAGTACTGCTAACAACCAGACTGGGGCTCCTAAGTACCATTTTCCACTACAAGAAACAGCTCTTTGGAAAAATGTGTTTCCAAGATTAGAGAATAATGTATCAAATAAGCCTGAGAAATCTTATTATAGAAAGTAGTATAGCTATCCAAGACTACCAGAGCCATGTCAAAAGGACATAGGAGCCAACCCGATGTGGTTTCTTATGGCATAAAAATGGAGCAAATGGGGGCAATCTGAGCACCATGAGGAGGACTGCACTAGATTTAAAAAAAAATTAAAATAGTAAAAAGTCACAAGTTGAAAATGATACCCAAGAAAACCAAAACAAAAAACAAAATACTCTTTGCTACTGGAGGATGCTGAAGAATCATTTCTTTTTTTTTTTTTTTAAAGATTTTATTTATTTATTTCAGAGAGAGAGAGAATGAGAGACAGAAAGCACGAGGGGAAGGGGGTCAGAGGGAGAAGCAGACTCCCCGCCGAGCAGGGAGCCTGATGTGGGACTCGATCCTGGGACTCCAGGATCATGACCTGAGCCGAAGGCAGTCGCTTAACCAACTGAGCCACCCAGGCGCCCTGAAGAATCATTTCATTACACTGAAATATATGTAAAGGGAAAAAAAAAAAATCAAGCATTTATCTTTTCTTTGCTATAAAGAGTATATTTCAGGATAACCAAATAGTTCTTTAGAGGAGAATTCTAACTAATAAATGCAGAAGATATAAGAATTAGAAAATCACTGTTTTGTAATTCCAAATGAAGTAAATTTCAGCAATAATTACAATGAATGCTACAAGCATTATATGAAAATCTGACTGCAGAACTGTTCATAGATGAATGAATCAGCTTGCTGATCCTGGAACCCACTAATCAATCTCGACATTGCTAAAAGATTGAGACAACAGGGACACAGTAGTACTACCTATAAAGTATTCTTACCTAGAAAAATGAACTGGATTCTAATCAAGACTCTAGAGTTCTAATTATAAGCTTACAAGATGAAACATGAAGTCTAATCTAGATGTGCACATTTTACAAATAACCGTGTTTCTCCAAAAAATTCATGATCTGAAAAAAAGGGACCATGCAGGGGAACTATCATAGATTTTGCAAGTCAAATGACATTAGCAGGGACTTATTTCCTTGAAATACTCATAAAAAAAATGGTAACAGATGAAATAAGATTGGCAAAACATTGATAAAACTGAAGCTGGTTGATGGGTACATGGAAGTGTATCATACTATTCTATTTTTACATCTGTTTTAAAATCTCCATAGTAAAAAATATAGAAAAGGAATTACAAGTGACCTCAAAATAGAAACAATCAACAAAACTAAAAGGCAACCTATGGAATAGGAGAAGATATTTGTAAATGACATACCTGATAAACGGCGAGTATCCAAAATATATAAAGAACTTATAAAACTCAACACCCGAAAAACTGAATAATCTGATTAAAAAATGGGCAGAAGACATGAATAGACATTTTCCCAAAGAAGACATACAGATGGCCAACAAACATGAAAAGATACTCAACATCCCTCATCATAAGGGAAATGCAAATCAAAACTACAATGAGGTATCATCTCACATCTGTCAGAATGGCTGAAGTTGGGGGCGCCTGGGTGGCTTAGTTAAGCATCTGCCTTCGGCTCAGGTCATGATCCCAGGTCCTGGGATTGAGTCCCACATCGGGCTCCCTGCTCAGCAGGGATCGTGCTTCTCTCTCTCCCTCTGCCTACTTGTGCTCTCTTTCTAATAAATAAATGAAATCTTAGCCAAAAGAATGGCTAAAGTGAACAACACAAGAAACAACAGGTGTTCGCAAGGATGTGGAGAAAGGGGAATCCTCCTGCACTGTTGGTGGGAATGCAAACTGGTGCAGCCACTCTGAAGAACAGTATGAAGTTTCCTCAAAAAGTTAAAAATAGAACTACCTTATGATCCAGCAATTGCACTACTATGTTTTTACCCAAAGAATACAAAAAATACTAATTCAAAGGGATACATGCACCCGATATTTACAGCAGCATTATCTACCAGTAGCCAAACTATGGAAATAGCCCAAGTATCCATCAATTGATGAATGGATAAAGATGTGGTATGTGGTGTGTATACACACACACATGCATACACACACACTGGACTATTACTCAGCCATAAAAAGAATTAAATCCTGCCATTTGCAACAACATGGATGAAGCTAGAATACTATGCTAAGCAAAATAAGTCAGTCAGAGAAAGACAAGTACCATACAGTTTCACTCATGTGTGGAATTTAAGAAAGAAGACAAATGAGCAAAGGGGGAGAAAAGTAGAGAGGCAAAGCAAGAAACAGATTCTAACCTACACAGAACAAACTGATGGTTACTAGAAGGGAGGTAGGTGGGGGGATGGATTAAATAGGTGATGGGGAACTAAGGAATACACTTGTAATGAACCACTGGGTGTTGCACTGAAGTGCTGAATCACTATATTGTACACCTGAAACTAATATGCTGTATATTAAGTAACTGGAATTTAGAATCAAAACTAAAAAAACCCCAAAACAAACAAGGGACCTCAAATAGCCACAATCTTGAAAAAGTGGAGACCTCACAATTCCCCATTTCACAGCTTACTACAATGCTAGAGTAATTAAAATATTGTGGTATTAGCATAAGAATAGATCAATGGAATGGGGCACCTGGTTGGCTCAGTGGGTAGAGCATACAACTCTTGATGTCAGGGTTTTGAGTTCAAGCCTCACACTGGGTGTAGAGATTACTAAAAGAAAAAGAAATTAAAAAAAAAAAAAAGGACTCTCAATGGAAGAGAGTGAGAACCCATAAAATAAACCCACATAGCTATGGTTAACTTATTTTCAACAAGGTGCCAAGACCATTAAATGGGGGAAAGAATGGTCTCTTTAACAAATGGCACTGGAAAGCCCACATTAGAAAGAATGAGGCTGAATCATTACCTCACACCATATACAAAAATTAACTTAAAATCAAAGACCTAATGTAAAAGCTAAAACCATAAAATTGGGGATGCGTGGGTGGCTCAGTCAGTTAAGCGGCTGCCTTCGGCTCAGGTCATGGTCCCAGGGTCCTGGGATCGAGCCCTGCATTGGGTTCCCTGCTCAGCAGGGAGCCTGCTTCTTCTCCCTCTCCCTCTGCTGTTCCCCCCTGCTTGTGCTCACTCTGTCAAATAAATAGGTAAAATCTTTAAAAATTAATAAATAAAATCACAGAACTGTTATAAGAAAATATTTGCAAATGGTATGTCTGATAAGGGGTTAGTGTCCAGAATTTAGAAGAACTCTTACAACTCAGTAACAAAAAGACACACAACTGAATTGAAAAAATATGCAACAGATTGAATAGACATTTCTCCAAAGATGATATATAAATGTATAGCAACATTGAGAAGTGATGTTTAGCATCAGTCCTTAGGGAAATGCTAATCCAAAATACAATGAAGTGCCTGAGTAGTTCAGTCAGTTAGGCGTCTGACTCTTGGTTTCTGCTCAGATCCTGATCTCAGGGTCTTGAGATTGAGTCCCGCACTGGGCTCCATGCTCAGCGGGGACTCTGCTTGAGATTCCTCGTCTCCCTCGGTACCTTTGTACCTTTCCCTGCTTGTACTCTCTCCCTCTCTTAAAATAAATAAATCTTGAAACAAAATACAATGAGAAACCACTTCACACCCATTAGGGTGGCTAGAATCAAAAAAATGGGAACAGAAATGTCAGTGAAAATGTGGAGAAACTAGAATACTCATACAATGGTGGTAGGAATGTAAGATGGTGCAGTTACTATGTAGTTTGGTGTTTCCTCCAAAGGTTAAATTGGTATTATTGTATGCTGTAGAAAATTCCAATCCTCAAAAAAAAAATTTCCCTGAGGGTTAAAAAAATTATCTCAAAGGGAAAAAAAAAGAAAGAAAGAGTTAAGAATAGATGTCTGGGAGGGGTGCCTGGGTGCTCAGTCGTTAAGCATCTGCCTTCAGCTCAGGTCATGATCCCAGGGTCCTGGGATCGAGCCCCAAATTGGGCTCCCTGCTCCATGGGAAGCCTGCTTCTCCCTCTCCCACTCCCCCTGCTTGTGTTCCCTCTCTCACTGTGTCTCTCCCTGTCAAATAAATAATAAAATCTTAAAAGAAAAAATATAGATGTTTGGGAAGTGGTAACTTCTAAAAATCAACTTTATATGTAATTAGGAGCACAAATCACCATCAGAGTCCTTTAGTGAAGAAATTAACCATGGTGGTAACTAATGTAGGGAAAAGACCCTTCCTATTAGGGTAAATAACTGAAAACAGGAACTAGCAGAAATCAATTTTTCCAATGCAACATAACCATGCAATAATGTTAGCACAGTTACTGTCTCATTTAATGTTATGAGTCACTTAATTCAAGTAAAAACACACTAAAAAGTGAAGATTTATTAACAGAAAATAAAGACATGTACCTACCTGGGCCACTCAACATGGCTTTTATTGTTCCAGATGTTAGTGCATGTTCTCTTTTTACAATAAATTCATGACCATCCGAAAGATATCAATTTGACATACATGGCATCAGGGCCTTCACAGCCACCATAGGTTTCTCTTCTCCATCTAAAGTACAGTAAGTAGTAAAATGATTTTTGAATCACAAATTAAAAATAAGCAGGGTTTACCAAGGTTAATATTTGAGTAACTCACAACAGAAACATTTCTGTATGGTAACATCTACCAAGATCTTAAGGTTTTTTAACTCCTTGTTTTATTATTCTCTAAACATTTTCCAATGTCAGAATACACTCAAGGATGATACTTTAGATGACAATTTACCAGTATTTTTCAAGGAAGTATTAACAATTTTTTTTTTTGTGAACACAGCAACGCATTCAAATTTGAAAGCTCATACAAAATTATCAAATAGTAAAACTTTAAATTAAATCATTGGAAATACTCAATTTTAACATAAAATGCATTATGTCCATTTATGAAAGAATGTATGTCGTATGATTTCAACTTCTCTGACGAGCTCCTAATTCTAAAAGTTAGGGCTCCTTTTTACTCAGTATCTTTACTCTTGATCCATAAAAATAATGATCAAAACGTTTTATTGCTGAGTTTAAATTATTACATGACTGAAGGGATGAATACAAACAGTCTTTGAATTTCAAAGCAGAGGTAAGGAGCCAGTGTAGCTGTGACTCTACTTCCAGCCCCCTCATTGCCACGGTGCTGGCTTCAGCGACACTAGCTAGCTCAGTGTAACCTACTCGGGAGTATATATTTTTTGTATATCCCTTTAAGAGCTTTCTAGCACCTATAACTTTCACAGTGCTGTACTGACAAAAACTTTAATTTTTATGGTTATCAATATCTGAAAGAAAGTGTCTTAAGGCTTATTCTAAAAACATAGGAAGCCCTACAAAAAGGAGTACAGAGGATAAAGCTGAACTATTCAAGCTGCAAATATCCACTGATTTATTCATTTGTTAATAATTTAAAAATCCCTCAAATAAGATTAATAAATATAAAAATCATTTATGTACTATTGCTGCCCAAAAATGTCTAATCTGAATCTAATCAGGAGTAAACACTCAGATAAACCTAAATTTTAAAGTATCATGAAAGACTTCTTCACTCCTCATGCCCCCAAAAGTAGGAGACTGAAGAGACAAATTAATGCAGTAAGTGATCCTTGACTGGATCCTGGATATAAAACACAGGGATACCTTGGAGATACTGTGGGTTCAGTTCTAGACCACCACAATAAAGCAAATAATGCAAAAGTGAGTCAAATCCATTTTCTGGTTTCCCAGTGAATATAAAAAGTTATGTTTGCAGCATATTATAGTTTAAGTGTGCAGTATCATTATGTCTAAAATAAAAATGTTAATACCTTAATTAAAAATACTTTATTGCTAAAAATGCTAACCACTGTCTGAGTTTTCAGTGAGTAGTAATCTTTTTGCCAGTGGAGGGTCTTGCCTTGATGCTGATGGTCACTGACTGATCAGGGTTGTGGTTGCTGAAGACTGAGGTGGCTGTGGCATTTTCTTAAAATAAGACAACAGTGAAGTTTGCCGTATCGACTGACTCTTCCTTTTAGGAATGATTTCTCTGTAGCATGTGATGCTGCTCAGAGCTGATCAGCATCTGATCCACAGCAGAACTTCTTTCAAAACTGGAGTCACTCCTCTCAATCTCTGCTACTGCTTTATCAACTAAATTACATAAAATTTCTAATTCCTTTGTTGTCATTTCAACAATCATTACAGCATCTTTATCAGGAGTGGATTCCATCTCAAGAAACCACTTTTGTTGCTCATCCATAAGATTCAACTCCTCATCTATTCAAGTTTTATCATGAAATCGTAGCAATTCAGTCACATCTTCAGGCTCCACTCCTAATTCTAATTGTTGCTATTTCTACCACATCCACCTTTACTTCCTCCACTGAAGTCCTGAACCTCTCAAAGTCAGCCATGAGGGCTGGAATCAACTTCTTCCACACCGCTGTTAATGTTGGTATTTTGACCTCTTCCCACGAATCACATGTATTCTTAATGGCATCTAGAATGGTGAATTCCAGGTTTTCAGTTTACTCCAGACGCATCAGAAGAATCACTATCTACGGCAGATGTACCTTACGAGATGTACTTCTAAAGTAACAAGAGTAGGCCTTAAAATAGTCAGTAAACCATGTTGCAAATAGATGTGCTGTCATCCAGGCTTTGTTCCATTTATAAAGCACAGGCAGAGTAGATTTAGCGTAATTCTGAAAGGCTCTAGGATTTTTGCAATGTTCAGTGAGTACTGGCTTCTATTGAAAATCACCAGCTGCATTAGTTCCTGACAAGAGTTAGCCTGTCCTTTGAAGCTAGGCGCTGATTTCTCCTCTCTAGCTATCAAAGTCCTAGATGGCATCTTTTTCCAATACGAGGTGTTCCATCTCCACTGAAGATCTGTTTAGTATAGCCACCCTCATTAATTACCTTAGCTGGGTCTGGGTAACTTGATGTAGATTCTACATCAGGACTTGCTGCTTTACCTTTAACCTCATGAGCCAGCTTCTGCCAGCTTCAGACTTTTCTTTTACAGCTTCCTCACCTCTCTCAGCCTTCACAGAATTGAAGAGTCCAGGGCCTCGCTCTGGATTAGGCTTTGGTTTAAGGGACTGTTACAGATGATGGTTTGATCTTCTATCCAGACCACTCAGACTTTCTCCATCAGCGATAAGTCTGTTTCACTTTTTTATTATTCATGTGTTCACTGGAGTAGCGCTTTTAATTTCCTCGAAGAACTTTTCTTTTGCATTCACATCTTGGCCAACTGTTTGGCACAAGAGGCATAGCTTTTGGCCTGTCTCAGCTTTTGACATGCTTTCCTCACTAAGCTTAATCATCTCTTGCTGTTGATTGAAAGTGAGAGAGGTACAATTCTTCCTTTCACTTGAATACTTGGAGGTCATTGTAGGGTTATTAATTAGCCTAATTTCAATTTTTGTGTCTCAGGGAATAGGGAGGTCTGAGGAGAGAGAGAGAGATGAGGGAAGAGCTGGTCGGTGCGGCAGTCAGAACACACACAACATGTATTGATTAAGTTCTCTGTCTTATGTGGGCATGGTTCATGGCATCTCACAACAATTACAATAGTAACATCAAAGATCACTGATACCATAAAAAATATAATAATAATAATAATGGAAAAGTGAAATATTGTGAGAATTACCAAGATGTGAGAGACATGAAATGAGCAACTGCAGTTGGAAAAAATGGCACCAATAGACTTGGTCCACACAGGGTGGCCACAAACCTTCAATTTGTAAAAAAAAAAAACCGCAGTATCTGTGAAGTGCAATATGAAGCACAACAAAACAAGGTATGTCTATAACATACCTGCTATAAAGAACACTACTGAAACAACCGGGAAATTCTGAATATGGACCAAGTTAGGAGATGCCTTCTCCAGTATTTAGATGTGAGGTGATACTGTACAACTAAATAAATGGTACAGAAAAATACCCATGTGTGTGTGTATGGGTATATAAGCAATACCCCATACACCAATAAACACAAGGAAAGCAAATGTGGCAAAACATTAACAATCACTGAAGGCTACATAGTGTATCATTCTTGCAATTTTTCATAATAAAAAGCTGGGGGACTCATAAGGATGCAAGTAACTTGTAAATTACAGACTACTCAAGCATATAAATATTTAGCAGGTTTTGCCAATCTCTTAGAAAATAAAAACAATTATCAATTAAATTTATAATTCTTGCATTTTTTTTGCAAATTAAAGCACTTTATATGTTTTTTGGGAAAGTTTCTAATTTCTTCAGTTGCTCTTACCTACTAGCAATCACAAATTATATTTGGCACAAAAACATTACTTACCTACCTTTCAAAAATACATACAGGCATACCTTGTTTTACTGTGCTTTACAGTTTTTTACAAATTGAAGGTATGTGGCAACCCTGCATTGAGCAAGTCTGTTGGTGCCATTTTTCAACAGCATTTGCTCACTTTGTGTGTGTCTGTGTCACATTTTTGTAATTCTCGTAATATTTCAAACTTTTTCATTATTATTGTTTTTGTTATGGTGATCTGTGATCACTGATGACTCACCAAAAGCTCAGATGATTAGGATTTTTTAGCAATAAAGTATTTTTAAGTTAAGGTATCATATCATATATACTTAACAGACTACAGTACAGTATAAACACAACTTTTATAAGCATGAGGAAACCAAAAAATTCATTTGACTTGCTTTATTGCTGTGGTCTGGAACCAAACCCACAATATCTCTGAGGTGTGCCTTAGTAATAAACTGATGCTGTGGATTTAAACAACTGATTTTAGTCTACTCTGATCACTTTTTTATTTGCATTCACCAATGTCAAAGGCCTATCTTTGAGAAGAAAAACCAGCTTCTACTAGTTGAAATATAAAATTACTTTTAAATAACTTACCCATTATGTTCTTATGAAATTCTACTTTACTTCCACAGGAACTTTAGTAGTTTCCTGAAAATATAACAATGCTATTTTAAGATTAATGCTGGAATAATATGTTTTCACCCATTACTATTTAATGTCCTTGGTATTACAAATTTAAGGACCTTCTCTCTGCTATGCAAGAGTTTCCCTGCCACCATAATATGGAACAGTATCAAGTTTCTGAACATCCGAGAAAAGATGATCACCTTCAGAATAGTAGTCTAAATACAGATTTGGTTTCTTCCCCCCCTTTAAGGTAACTATTCTGAGAATAGTTTAAAAATACAGATGTTGTTCCTTAGGAGTTGAATTAAACTTGAAGGAGATTGTTGGCCTTAATCATCTCTTTGTATACTTGTATCTACTAGATACTAGTGGATACTAAAGCACATATTTGCTGAATGAATGACAATATGATAAATCCAAGGACATGAGGTAGCCTTCATAAAGGGCTTGCCCTCGTCTTCTGTAAGTGTCCTATTTATAATATATTTTACTGTGCCATCCTTGCTGTAAAAGGCTACCAAAGTTCTGAAATTTAACAGTGAAGTGGTAGAAAAACTTCAATATTGTGAGAAATCTTAAATTTTTTTTAAAGATTTTACTTATTTGACACAGAGAGAGAGCATGAGCAGGGAGGAGGATCAGAGGGAGAAGTAGTAAGAGAATCTCCACCAAGCAGGGAGCCTGATGCGGGGCTTGATACCAGGACCCTGAGATCATGACCTGAGCCGAAGGCAGATGCTTAACCTAATGAACCACCCAGGTACCCCGAGAAATCTTAAATTTTACAAAATAAGATGAATGCTAAAGGAAAGGGCTCATGTTGAGTAATTTTAATTATCGTACCATTTCTTCAAGGAGGATTTATACTGATATAGTTATGTTATTAACAGGAAAACATCCGGGGCGCCTGGGTGGCTCAGTCATTAAAGCGGCTGCCTTCGGCTCACGTCATGATCCCAGTCCTGGGATTGAGCCCCGCCCTGAATCGGGCTCCCTGCTCAGCAGGAAGCCTGCTTCCCCTCTCACACTCCCCTTGCTTGTGTTCCCTCTCTCGCTGTCTCTCTCTTGCTGTCTCTGTCAAATGAATAAAATCTTAAAAAAAAAAAAAAAACCCAGGAAAACATCCTGTTCTCTAAGAAATTCCTAGCCAGTATTTTATTCTAGCTTTAAGGGAAGGGCGAAGAAAATGGACCATAACATTTTAGAGCAGGAAAGAAACTTGGAGATAACCTACATAATCCCTCATCTTAAAAAACGGTATAGCATCACTGATAGAGAGAGAGGTTGAATTTGTTCCAGGTAATGCCAGAGTGAGAGCAGGAATCAAATCTATCTATTTGCCTAGAATAGAAAGCATGGAGGGAAATATTTAAAGTACCATATCTAATACGAGGTAAGTGCAACAGGGGCAATGTCACATCATTACCAACAATTTGAGGGGCTAATAAGTGGTAAACATTGAACTACATGACTTACATACATTATTTTAAAACAACACTTTCACAAGGGAATTACTATTCCCATTTTAGAGGTGAAGAAACGCTAAGAGGTTGCTACTTGCTTAAAGCTTCTACAGCTTAAGTGGCAGCATGAGGATTTAAAGCTAGGTAGGTTTGCTTTAGAGCAAACACCCCTTTCCATTATTCCATACTACCATGGTAAACAATTCTGGCTCCCATTAAAACTTTTCTACTATGGCTAAGAGCTGCTGATATAAATCCTTAGATACTTATCTAAAATTTAAACAGTACGGTGTCACTTTATGATAATAACAGTAGACAAAAATTCATTGGTCATTATTTTGTTCTGTTCACTGCTTTGTAATCATTCTTCTAAAAAAAATTAAAAAGGAAAAAAATGCTAGAAAAGCTAGAAAAAGAACTTTGAGTGCCAACTTTCTATCCAGAAAATCTTCAGAGCAAAACATCTAGGATGTTTATTTTTTTAAATTTTTTAAAAAGATTTATTTGATAGAGAGAGACACAGTGAGAGAGGGAACACAAGCAGGGGGAGGGGGAGAGGGAGTAGCAGGCTTCCCGTGGAGCAGGGAGCCTGATGCGGGGCTTGATCCCAGGACCCTGGGACCATGACCTGAGCCGAAGGCAGATGCTTAATGACTGAGACACCCAGGCGCCCTAGGATGTTTATTTAACTAGCAGTAGCTAAGCAACCATGCAAAGTCACATCTTAGAAGCCCTTTGGGTAGCAACAGCTTCTCTATAGATTTCCTAATAAAGTAAATCAATCTCACCATTTATACAACAAAGGTGGGGGAGGGACTCCGCATCACCAACAAGAAAACAGTAAATTAACATTAACAGTTAAAAATAAATCCTAATTCTTATGTAGAAGTTCAAAATATTTAAAATATGATTAAATGTGGATGTAACCCACAACTTACCTATAGAAGTCTAAGTTTGGGGTTAGAAAAATCTGAGTGTAAACATTTGAATATCTATTCCATAACTGAGCTGAGGTCTGAAATTATGAATTAGGTAGGTAAAAGCAGTGGTTGAGCAGTAGGCTGAAAATAGTTCCAGGCAGAAGATACAGCATGAACAAAAAGTCCTCAGATGTTATACTTTTATGGTGTTATATATGAACATTACTCTTTTATAGTTTTTTATTTTTTAGTAACAAACAGAAATTCTAGGTGAGCCTAGCACCTACACTGAAATCAGTTTTGAATCTAGTATCACTGAACACTAAAAAGATTTTGAACAGCTCATTCTTTGGATTTGAAATGCTACCATTATCATTTACTATATTATTACAGGAATTTGTAGACTATATTCTGTCTCACTAATCTGTTTATACCTGAGCAATATATCCACTACTTTCATTATAATAGTGTGATAAGCATGTTTGCTAAATAGGCAAGTCCCATTTTATCATTACACATTTCCTGTTAGGTGGACTTTTAGGTACTTTATAGTTTTTATTATGAATGCCGTCTGTTTTCCTATTATACTCTCTGCAAGATTATTGCTGGTGTTTTAAAGAAAAGCTTTGAAATCCATTAAAAGTTGACTTTGATTCCCATCATCTCTGCAGAACTCTTAATAGTACTAATAGTTTTCAATTGATTTGCTTGGGTTATTAAGTAGATGATGGCAACAGCTGCAAATCTATTCTTTTTATCTTTCTGTCTTTTTACGTTGGCTATTTACTTCAAAAAAGTAATAAGGTTAGATGTCTACCTGACATCACTCACAAAAGTATGCTATGGATTAAAGAACCAAATATAAAACATCCACTGAGCTCTGTAAAAAGTAGAAAAAAAATGCAAATAACTCATAGACCTGTACAAAAATGCTTGACCCCAACAGTAATCACAGAACATGCAAACTAAAAACATTAAAATGTGCTAAGAATCCAGTGTTGCAGGAGAGGGGAAAAGGGTAATACTAAATAAATAGCACAACAGTTTTTGGAAGGCAGCAGCAGAATCATCAGAAGGCTAGCAATTCTGGATATCTACTTTAGAGACACACTAGCTTTGTGTGCAAAGGCAAGTAGGATATGGACTATAAGAGTATACAAATGAAAAACTGAAAATACCCTAAAAAAGTTCATCAAGTAGGGAATGAGCTAAATAGAAATAGTGTATCTATAATTATTAATATTTACTATGGACAGTGAAAAGGAAAAAGTTAAATCTATGTGTGTAACAACTTGGGAATACCACCAAGATAAACTGCTATTTTTTTAAAAAGCAGATTAGAATGATAGGTATAGTTTGGTGCCATTTATGTACAATAAGTGGTTTCTTGCCTATTAATCATGTTTTCGGCAGAATAAAATGCACCAAAATACAGGTTCAAAAGTGTAAATAACTAGAAAACTACGTTTTTAAAGAAAACTATGATTTAAATTAGATTTTTATTTATTTTTAAAGATTTTATTTGAGAGAGAAAGCAAGTGAGCGAGCACAAGTGAGGGGGAGTGGCAGAGAAAGAGGGAGAAACAGACTCCCTGCTGAGCAGGGAGCCCCACAGCTGGGCTCAATCCCAGGACCCCAAGTTCATGACCTGAGCCAAAGGCAGACGCTTAACTGTCTGAGCTGCCCAGGTATCCCTAAATTTGATTTTTTAAAAAGATTTTATTAATTTGTCAGAGCGAGTGAGTGAGCGCACAAGCAGGGGAGCAGCAGGCAAAGGGAGAGGCAGGCTCCCCGCTGAGCAGGGAGCCTGATGCGGGAATCACTCCTAGGACCTGAGCAACCCAGGCGCCCCCCTAAGTTTGAGGCGCCTGGCTGGCTCAGCTGGAAAGTCATGTGACTCTTGATCTTTGGGTTTTGAGTTTGAGCCCCACGTTTGGTGTAGAGATAACTTATATAAATAAATATTAAAAAGGGGGGGGGCACCTGGGTGGTTCAGTCAGTTGGGTATGATCTTGGTATCGAGCCCTGCATTGGGCTCTGTGCTTGGGATTCTCTCT
Source organism: Zalophus californianus (assembly GCF_009762305.2). Classification (NCBI taxonomy): domain Eukaryota; kingdom Metazoa; phylum Chordata; class Mammalia; order Carnivora; family Otariidae; genus Zalophus; species Zalophus californianus. The sequence continues at coordinate 132,666,578 of NC_045598.1, forward strand.
CCCCCATGCCCCCTACCCCCACTCGCACTTGTAAGCGGACCCTCTCTCTAAATAAAATCTTTTCTTTTAAAAGACCATTATGAATTCCTTTTTTCTCTTTAAAGATTTATTTGACAAAGAGAGAGGGAGACACAGCACCAGCAGGCCTAGCGGCAGGGATGAGGGAGAGGGAGAAGGAGAGGGAGAGGGAGAAGGAGAGGGAGAGGGAGAGGGAGAAGGAGAGGGAGAGGGAGAAGGAGAGGGAGAGGGAGAAGCAGGCTCCCGGCTTAGCAGAGAGCCTGATGATGCCGGGCTTTATCCCAGGACCCTGGGATCATGGCCTAAGTAGAAGGCAGATCCTTAACCAACTGAGCCACCCAGGCGCTCCATAAATAAAATCTTTAAAACAAAACAAAACGGGGCGCCTGGGTGGCTCAGTCGGTTGGACATCTGCCTTCAGCTCGGGTCACGGTCCCGGGGTCCTGGGATGGAGTCCTACGTCGGACTCCCTGCTTGGCGGGGAGCCTGCTTCTCCTTCTCCCTCTGCCCCTGCTTCTGTTGCTGCTCTCACTATCTCTCTGTCAAATAAATAAAATCTTAAAACAAAATGAAACGAAACAAAACAAAACAAGTGGAACCAAGCAGCTCATAAGGGAACGATGGTCAGCGTGATTAGTTCTTAACTATATGTAAAAAATATGATTAATTTGGAAAACAAAGTAATACAAATTGACAGAAGTTAGGAGGTAATTCCAATTTATAATAAGACCTCAAACTATCCTGCCCAGAATTGTGCTTATAGTGTCACTGGATTTATGGCTCCCAAGAGGTGTTAAAATTCTCATTCTGGCCTATTCAACATAACAATGATCCTATATTTAATTCTGGTGTAGGCAGTCTTAATACTTTTAGCAAATGGTACCCCTCCCCCATTTTTCCTCCACTGTGGAATTTAGTTTTCTTCACTATTAGATGCAAATGCTTACAAGTCTGTCTTCTTAGATATATTGTCTTGCTTACTAGCTTTAAGTTTCCACAAGACAAGGAGGTTCTCTGTGACCCAGGTATTCAATACAATGGTAATTATGTGGTAATGTTAACAATGTGAAGCTTCATACAATAGTGTTATCTGCCACAGACATAGATAGTACTATTCTGAGCTTTCTAAGAGAATAAAGTTATTCAGTAATACCATGCTTTTGACCAAGACTGATTATTTTCCATGTTTTCCCATGATGTTGGCATTGAATAAACTTAGAGCTTTCGGACAACCACAATGAAAACTGTTCTTTCTAGGAAAGAACATTTAAGCTTATGGAAATATTCTGGGCTATACTGAAGGGAGGGAGTGACTAAAGAAGGAGACAGTATTCCATCTTTCACAATAACATTTAGTCAATATGAATTCTAATCCTTAAAACAATTTTTATTTTAAAGACTTCGAGGACATAGCCACATTTTATGAAATTATGGTAACTAAAAATCAGTCTCACAACTTTGCACCAACTACCATAAACTGCTAATTATAAATGCAAGTGTATGAAGCACGTATTCCTATACATGATTTCTGGAATTTTATGTTTCCTAGAACTAACTCAGTTATCTGAAAATGTTTGTTTGATAATGTCCTCAAATCTCCTAGGGTTAAAACTTGTTCCCAAACATCCCTGAATTGAAGAACAAGTTTTGTTCTCAGTGGCAGTCTACAGTAGGTCAAAGAGGACAGTTCTTTGCTTTTACTAAGGGAGTCTATTAGGTCACTTAAAGTAAAAGCCCTGAACTCAATTTCTCATCTATTTCTGATGGTTAACAATTAGTCATGGCCTAATTGTCCTAAATGATATAGTTTTTACTACTAGAATAATGACTCAACTAATAATACTCAGTAATCAGCTATATTATATTTCATGAGCAGGGCTTGGTTTCTAGAAACAAGCCCTCTGCCTGTCATCAATTGTGGGGCTTTAGGAATCTTGATTAGAAGAGATCTCTCTGGTATTTAAGAACTCTATTTTAGATTGGCCATAAATGATCAATCAGAAATATTACACAGGGTGGTACAGACCACAACAATCATTACAGTGATGTTAAGTGGTCTCCAGATCACTGTGAATGATGTTCTTGGTTATTTACGTTTTGGTAAGTTATAGCTGGTTTCATACCAATTTACGAGTGGCAAAACAGGGGCGCCTGGGTGGCTCAGTTGGTTAAGCGACTGCCTTCGGCTCACGTCATGATCCCAGGGTCCTGGGATTGAGCCTTGCATAGGGCTCCCTGCTCAGCAGGAAGCCTGCTTCTCCTTCTCCCACTACCCCTGCTTGTGTTCCCTCTCACGCTGTCTCTCTCTCTCTGTCAATTAAATAAATAAATAAAATCTTAAAAAAAAAAACAAAACAAGTGGCAAAACAATAAACAAGACTTTCCTAAATCCTTACACTGGATTCTTACGTATTTATCCAAGAAATAATTTGCCCACAAAAAAACCTTTTACAAAAAAGCTCACAGGGTGTCTGGGTGGCTCACTTGGTTAAGCGACTGCCTTCAGCTCAGGTCATGATCCTGGAGTTACAGGATTAAGTCCTGTGGCAGGCTTCCCTGCTCAGCGGGGAGTCTGCTTCTCCCTCTGACCCTGCCCCCTGTCAAATAAATAAATAAAATCTTAAAAAAAAGATAAAAAAAATGTTCACAGAAGTTCACTCAAAATAAATGAGAAGCTACCCTGATGACACACAGCTGTGATATACGTGTACAGAGGAATACCATTTACAACAAAAAGGAATGATCTACTAATAATAGGTGAATACCAAAAATATTATACTGAATGGGAAAACAAAAAAGTACATACTGTATTATTCAATTTATATGAAATTCTAGCAACAGGCAAAATGAACTTATGGTGATAGATCAGTGGCATCTTCTGGAGGAATGATTAGGAAGAAGCATGAGGCAACTTTCTGGAAAATTAAATGGTACACTGAGCATTCCACGATATGTTAATTATATCTCAATTAAAAAATAAGGTTAGGGAAAGATTTTTTCAAAAATTTATTATTTTTCTTAAATTTAAGTATCTTTCATTGTATAGATATTACCAATCCCAAATGGTTTTCTGTCTCATTAACCTTTCAAAAGATACTTATGCTGATAATAAAACTAATCCAAATTCTCTAGGTTTGCAGATGCTAATAGATGGGGAGTAGGATTTTGGGAGTCCTAAAGAAGTAAATCTGGAACTATGAATCTGTTAAGTGAACAGCCACAAAAGGAAAGTAGCTTTAGATCTGGGTCTCAACGGACAGAGGTGTTTTTACCAAGCAGAACTGGAAGGAGGAGATCCAGGCAAAATAAACAGTGTGAGCCAAATCAGGCGAGGGGTGGGGAAAGTAACAGTGTCACTTCAAGTGGACATCTGAATTTCTACTCTCCAAATTTCTATCTTGAGACCCTGATAGGTTAAAGTGGTAAGACTCCTGTTTCTTTATCTCTCAAATACAATGGACTAAATTGTGTCTAAAAGTCCCTTCCAGGGCGCCTGGGTGGCTCAGTTGGTTAAGCGACTGCCTTCGGCTCACGTCATGATCCCAGGGTCCTGGGATTGAGCCTTGCATAGGGCTCCCTGCTCAGCAGGAAGCCTGCTTCTCCTTCTCCCACTACCCCTGCTTGTGTTCCCTCTCACGCTGTCTCTCTCTCTCTGTCAATTAAATAAATAAATAAAATCTTAAAAAAAAAAACAAAACAAGTGGCAAAACAATAAACAAGACTTTCCTAAATCCTTACACTGGATTCTTACGTATTTATCCAAGAAATAATTTGCCCACAAAAAAACCTTTTACAAAAAAGCTCACAGGGTGTCTGGGTGGCTCACTTGGTTAAGCGACTGCCTTCAGCTCAGGTCATGATCCTGGAGTTACAGGATTAAGTCCTGTGGCAGGCTTCCCTGCTCAGCGGGGAGTCTGCTTCTCCCTCTGACCCTGCCCCCTGTCAAATAAATAAATAAAATCTTAAAAAAAAGATAAAAAAAATGTTCACAGAAGTTCACTCAAAATAAATGAGAAGCTACCCTGATGACACACAGCTGTGATATACGTGTACAGAGGAATACCATTTACAACAAAAAGGAATGATCTACTAATAATAGGTGAATACCAAAAATATTATACTGAATGGGAAAACAAAAAAGTACATACTGTATTATTCAATTTATATGAAATTCTAGCAACAGGCAAAATGAACTTATGGTGATAGATCAGTGGCATCTTCTGGAGGAATGATTAGGAAGAAGCATGAGGCAACTTTCTGGAAAATTAAATGGTACACTGAGCATTCCACGATATGTTAATTATATCTCAATTAAAAAATAAGGTTAGGGAAAGATTTTTTCAAAAATTTATTATTTTTCTTAAATTTAAGTATCTTTCATTGTATAGATATTACCAATCCCAAATGGTTTTCTGTCTCATTAACCTTTCAAAAGATACTTATGCTGATAATAAAACTAATCCAAATTCTCTAGGTTTGCAGATGCTAATAGATGGGGAGTAGGATTTTGGGAGTCCTAAAGAAGTAAATCTGGAACTATGAATCTGTTAAGTGAACAGCCACAAAAGGAAAGTAGCTTTAGATCTGGGTCTCAACGGACAGAGGTGTTTTTACCAAGCAGAACTGGAAGGAGGAGATCCAGGCAAAATAAACAGTGTGAGCCAAATCAGGCGAGGGGTGGGGAAAGTAACAGTGTCACTTCAAGTGGACATCTGAATTTCTACTCTCCAAATTTCTATCTTGAAACCCTGATAGGTTAAAGTGGTAAGACTCCTGTTTCTTTATCTCTCAAATACAATGGACTAAATTGTGTCTAAAAGTCCCTTCCAGGGCGCCTGGGTGGCTCAGTTGGTTCGACGACTGCCTTCGGCTCGGGTTGTGATCCTGGAGTCCTGGGATCGAGTCCCACATCGGGCTCCCTGCTCGACAGGGAGTCTGCTTCTACCTCTGACCCTCTTCCCTCTCATGCTCTCTCTCATTCTCTCTCTCTCAAAATAAATAAATAAAAATCTTTCAAAAAAAAAAAAAGTCCCTTCCAGGGCCACCATTTCATGATTGTACCCATCTGAAATTCTCCCTTCCTCTACAAATGCCTGTAATTCCCAATTTCCCATCTTTATTAAACAGAGTTGTTGCTCTCATACAACACAGGGCTCCAGAGTGCTACGTGCTTTCCACGGAGTCTGTCTGCCTCACCCCTGTAAACTACCTAACCTCTATCTTAGACGATGATCTCCAAATGCCTTTGTTTTGGTTTAAAAAAGTTTGAACAAATACTCCCACTACGTAGTATCTAATTATAGGTTCTACATATTACAAAATAATTTAAAAGAATGCTTAGAATGATAGGCTACAAATAAACATAAAAAACAAATATAAAACAAGTTCTGACCTTGCTTCATTCCACTGTTAAGCATTCATCAGGATTAGCACCATGCACATCTCACAGTCCTTATACCCTAACTCCCTGCTGTCTCCTCTGATTGATCTACCTACCCACATCCCAATCCTGGGCAAACCCAATTCTCTGGTGAGCTCAAGCCTCAACCAAAGAGATGAATGTGGCTGGAGAAAAGACACACCATTTTGACTGATCTCAACTTTAAATTTGTGACCACACACTTTAAATAGGCACTTGGCATTGTAGAAATCCTCCTAGTAAACTAGCTTTACTACTCTGAAAAAATCCTAGCTTCTCCTAAACCACCAACACCTTCTCCTCCTCCTTGCCCTGACAACTTTACTTATTTTATCAAGAAAACAGAAAGACATCACAACAATTGCCTTGTTTTCCATCTTCATCCTACCTGTATCTATATACCATATACTCTGTCCACCCTCCTGTTTCAAAAGTTGAATAAAAACCATCCTTCCTATCCAAGGCCAACCTTTCCACTTAAATTAAGCACACCTCTCCAAGGACTTTGTCCTGCTATTATTCCCATCAGCACATCAAAATGCTGTAACATCATCACTACCATTCACTTCTTAACCCACTCTGATCAGACTTCTGGCCCACTAGTCCATTCAAGGGGCTCACCATATTTCCATTACTTTACTTGCTTACATGGCGAATTTTTAATCCTCATCTAACTCTTAGCAGGGTCTTACAGTTGACTACTCCCGCCTTCCCAAAACAGTTTCTTCCCTTAGTATTACAGATGCCACACCCTCCTGGCTTTTCTGCTTCCATCACTCTTTGCCGCTCCTCTTTAGACCAGAGTGTTCCTAGTCATCTGTCCTCTTCTCCATTAATACTCTCCACTTGATGTCCTCCAGTCCACAGGTTTAAATAATACCTATTAAAAATGTCCCTTGGGGCACCTGGGTGGCTCAGATGGTTAAGCATCTGCCTTGAGCTCAGGTCATGATCTCCATGTCTTGGGATTGAGTCCCATGTCGGGCTCCCTGCTCAGTGGGGAGTCTGCTTCTCCTTCTCCCTCTGCCTCTCCCCCTGCTTGTGCTCTCTCAAATGAATAAGTAAAATCTTAAAAAATAAAAATAAAAATAATAAAATATGACCCCCAGATAATCTTCCTAGCTTGACTCTGCCCCTGGCAATAGTTGTGGATATCCAACTTGCCTACGTGCACACATTCTGAGCTGTATAATTATCAAACTCCTGATTTATTCCTCAGAAACCAGTATACCCTCCTGTCTTCCTTATTTCAGTAAGTGGTACTACTGTTCACCCAGATGTTCAAAACAGGCAAAACAGTTGATTCCTCAAATTTTTTTCTGTCCTAGGGGTGAAGGCAAGACCTGACTCCACCTTCAAATTATATTCCAAATTGTACCATTCCTCACAAACTTCCACCCTACATCTCTAGTTCAAGCTACCATTTCTCAATTAGACTACTACAGCCTCCTTAGGAACTAGTTTCCTCACTTTCCTCCAACTTGTCTATTTGCCACCCAGCAACTAGTCATCAAAAACAGAAATCAGATATCATTTCCCCGCACAAAATCCTTTAATGGCCTCTCATTATAAACAGAAAAAGAACTATAAAGTTGTATCTTAGACTTTGCTAACTACTCTGATTTTATTTCCCATCATTCTTCCTTCACTATGCTCCAGCTATACTGTATATCGGCTATTTTAGTATCTTAACAGGTTCAGTTCATTCCTCTCTTAAGGTCTTTACATTTGCAGTTAGCGATATCTTAAAAGCTTTTCCCTATTATTTAGGTCTCCAGGCAAAACATCAACTCCTCAGAGACATAGGTCTTCCTTGCTCACTCCCCTAACAAAATTAGACACCCCTACCCTAATCACCTAATTTGACTCTTGACATAACTCTAATCTTGACATAATTTCTTCACATTTATCACCACTTGAAACTATATTTGCTCATATATATATATATATATATACACACACACACATATCTATATACATATATATAGATATATATACTTATTGCATCTTCTCTCTTTCCCCAAGGTCCATGAGGGCAGCCCTGGTATAGTAGCTGGCATATAGCAGATGCTCAATAAATATTTCTTGAGTGAATGGTACTATTGTTTTCTTAGTCATCAAGGCTTGAAATTTCAGGCATCACTCAATGGGCTTTTCCTGATCTTATTTAATAATGGAACAATAAACATTTATAACAAGTTAGCTAAAATGCATGTACACTTACCAGTATAAATGCAAAGAGTTTCCACATTATTTTATAATACTGAAAAATCTATATTAAAAAAAAAACACACCAAAAAAGCACTTTATAAGGTACACTCAAATGTTACTTTAGAACTTGATATATAGGGCTGACCATAACTTTTGACTACTATTGCCTAACTACATTACAGAATTACTATAAAAGTAATGAAACTGGCATCTACAAGTTGAAATAAACATATATGTGTAAGATATATATATATATTTTTGAAATGGTAGTTACTAGTTAAATCTCATACTTAGGGAAAAAGTAAGTCATTTAAAAATTAAACATAAACTCCAAATCACCACTGGCAATAAATAAATATCCAAGATGACAGGGACCATAGCTGTTTCCTTACCATAGTATCTCTAGAATGAATGAATCCATGTGTGTGAACTGTGATGTTTCAACATCATGAATTACAAATATAATGTAAGCGAGATCAGAGATTTTATCTTAGTCTACTAAACAGAAAAGGAAACAACTATTTCGGGATCAAAAAGCAAGTTTAGCAGTTTGAAAAAAAGGATTTTAAAAATTCAAACTAAAGGATTTCGATTGTTTTCTACACAAACATGGAAAAAGTAAAATGCAAAGCAGAAATGCCCGTACTAATGACATGAACTTTGCAACTACATGTTACGAAAGAGATTTTAGTTTCGTAAGATAAACTCAACGGCCACTGTACTAGATACCTTTCAGACAAAACTGGAAGGCACATGCACGACAGTCCCAAACTATGAAGTCGGGCACAGATCGTCCGACAAGTTGCCCAGAAGGTAAACTTTTCGGGGTTCTGCAGCTGGAAAAAGAGGAGGACTGTGACTGTGAGAGTCACTCCTCTGACTGGGGACCGACTCCAAGAAAAGGACGTATCTGAGTGCACACGGGGAAAGCAGAAAGGAAACGCGACAGGGCTGCCATGCTCCTAACTCCACCCTCCCCGCGCTCAGCCCGGGGAAGGCCCAGACTTGCTGGCCGCCGCCCCTCCTTTCACCCTCTTCCGAGGCCACCAAGAGGCGCCTAGAAAGGTCCTGCCGCCCTCTTCTCCCCTCCCCCAAACCAGGAGCTCAGGAGGCCCGGCGAGGTTGAGAGCTTCCGTTCCTTCCCCGCCCAAATGGGAAGGGGTGGGAAGTGGGATTGCGTGCGCTCCCAGTACGAGCCTGCCTTGTCCTCCACGCGGATCCGCAGTTCCGTTCCCACCCCAGCCCGAGACTCACTCGTCAGCCCTGCAGCCACCGCAGCCACCGCACCGGGTCCCCGCGCACCGCCACAGCCCCTACTCCAGGGCCGCCCCCCCACCCCCAGCTGCCTGCCGCCGTGGGTTCCGGGGCAGTTAGAGGAATCACTTCCGCCGGGTCACGGACGCTTTCTACGATGCGCGGGAGATTAGTGCCTGCTGAGGCGAGGACGCAGTCAATCGCCCGCTTCCGTCTACAGGAAGTGCGCAGCGCCCCCCTCCCTTCTCCTACAGTACCACTGGCCAACCTCGAGGGGCCGCGGTCATTTGCAAATCCCAACCAATCCAATTCTGGGTCTTCTGATTCCCAGCATGCAGCGACGACCCTGATCCGATTTCCGCAGGGACATCATTCTCAAAGAGGTGCTCGGGGTTCCGAGGCAGCACTGCATCCTGGGATTTGTAGTTTCTCTGGCGGCTGTTTCTCCACGGCAGCACTACACCCTGGGACTTGTAGTTTCTCACGTTGAATGTTAAGATTTTTGGTAATTTTGGAGATTGTCCAGGGGTACTCCTGGGGGTCGGAGATTATCTGCATAGAAAAGACTGAAAAGTGGGAGTGCGGTTTCTATGCTAACAAGATCGTGCTCTTTAAGAAACACCATCTGTCTTTTCATGAAAATTTGCAAGAGCATCATAACCGCTAGCGCAATCGGCTGGCCTCATTTCCTCCCTTCTCGACAGCGATTACTGAAAACTAACCACGCCCCCACACACAGGGTAGGGGCCTTTCTCCCGCCCTACCAAACCCTCCCAGCTCCGGGTTGCTCAGCTCTCCTTGATTCTGAGATCATTCACTGAACTTCCAGTCGTCTACCGCGGATACTGAATTCTGAGACCATCTTTGACGTTCCACGCCCTCTGCCCCAGCACTCTCTCTCGCTCGTCGATCGGCCTATCCTTTTTGCTTGCTTTGCTGTGGTTAAACTCAGGCACCCTTCCAGAAAAGCTGAAACAGCTAAATAAAGTTTGCACTCTGTTTACCGGACCGTGGCAAGAAGGGAATGTAGGGCGAAGACACCATTTCAAGTTGCTCAACTAGGCGCTGTTGTGTTAACAATGTCCAACAAAGGGAAAATAGATACAAGCAAAACAAAATTTGTTGACCTAATTAATGACTTTTGCTTGAAAGACATGTTTTGTTGATTTGGCAGATAAAAGTCATTGCTTTTAACGGACAGATTTTTCTGGGTTAACTTCAAAGCCTTTGCAAAAAAAATTTTTTTAAGTTTTTGGTTTTAACGGTACCTCAGAATAGAGTTTGGCAGGGAGAGACAATGGGGTGAGGAGAGGAGGCGTGGGCCCATATACTTCGAAAGTGTTGTTTTCTTCCCTTCTCTTCCTCTTTTTCTCGTTCCATCATCAGCCTCTAAAAGGATCACTATATTAGTTGCCTAGAGAATGATAGAATTTTCCACGTGAGAATACTGAGTCTAGCTAGTGGCAGATTTAGGGGTAGGATCTAGTCTAGGACTGTCTTTTCTCTTTTGTGCAAAATTTTACTGTATTTTAAAATTTTATTTATGTAGTCAATATATGCCTATTACAAAAAATACAGATTGCAGATGTTTGATTTCTCCATGCACTTTTACATCATCATATTGTGTGCATATGATTTTGTATACTGTTAGCTTTCCAATTTAACTTACCTGTAACCAAAATCTCAACAAGCATCATTTTTAATGTCTGTATAGAATTACATCATATAAATGTACTGTGATTCACTTAAGTATTTCCTTAAGGTTAGAAATTTACCCATTTACCTTGTTTTCATTTTTAAAAAATTTTTTTAAGAGAGAGGGTGGGGGATGGGCAGAGAAAGAGAAAGACTCTTAAGCAGGCTCCACACCCAACACACAGAACTGGATGTGGGGCTCAATCTTATGACCCTGAGATCATGACCGGAGCCAAAATCAAGAATCGGATACTTAGAATGAGCCATCCAGGTGCCCCAGTCAGTATCATTCTAAAATCCCATTCAAGTAGTTTATTTTCAACAAATGTCTATATTACTAGAATTGGGAAATCTATTTAAGCATAAATAACAATTCGGTGTAATTCTATAGCATAGAATTTTCAGAATATGATCTAATTTTAGCTATTTAGAAACACTGAGAAGTAAACCAAATATTATTTTCATTTGTTTACAGAATCTGTTGGAAAAAAACTAAGCTTAACAGAAGTTAAAATTCACATTCTCTCAGTGTATTATTGAAGAAATCAATCAAGGAAGCCATTAGACTGAGATGGCTCTAATACCTTGGTAGCCTATGTATGGAAGCAAACCAAAACCTAAGCCAGAAGCAATTCCTGTAAATGTCTAAGAACAACCAATCACAAACGGCCAAGTGGATTTTCCCAAATAATGCAACAGCTTAAACTATAGCCAAATAATTTCCTTGCTTTGCTTCTTCATCTTCTCTGTAGAAACCTTGCCCTTGGCTCCTCTCAGTGGAGGACTTTTAATCACTTTCAGTTTGGTGCTGTCCAATTCGAATAAATTTTTGCTCAAATAAACCAAAAAATTTTAATGTCTCAATTTATCTTTGTAACAATATGAAAATACTATATTAACAGACTATTTTAAACATTATCAGTAAGATGGATAATTGATGTTTGTAGTATCACACTAAACAGAAGTGTTTTTAAAATGTAAGTGGAGGGGTGCCTGGATGGTCCCTGGCATTTGCTCATTGAGGGTCTGCCTTCAGCTCAGGTCATGATCCCAGGGTCCTGGGATGGAGCCCCATATCGGGCTCTCTGCTCAGCAGAGAGCTTCCTTCTCCCTCTGCTTGTGTTCCCTCTCGCTGTGTCTCTCTCTGTCAAATAAATAAAATCTTAAAAATAAATGTAAGCGGAAGATAACGTTAAGAAAATGAAATCATTCATAAAGAAGCAGTATAATTTTATCCCTTTGGATACCCAGAAAAAAAGTAGACAGGATTTGGAGTTGTCAAGGTGATATTATTTTAGACTTAGTTTGATCCTCTCCTGTGCCAAAAGTGTCTGGAGTCAAAAACATTCTTCTGAAATAGTAAACAGAGGAGTGTGAACTAACTGGATGCTCATCCTTTAAGACTCAGGTAACCTGAAGCTTTTAGACGTGTTGAGGCCAAAATAATCATGCTGTTTTCTGGGCGTCCGAAAAATTTTGTAAATTGGTATATTCTAATGATATGCAGCATTATATTTTAGCTTATTTTTAGGTGTTTCCTCCACTGTGTAAGTACAGTGGATTCCCAATTTTATGCAGTATCTTTATATCCTCTGCTCCTTAGTCTTGGCAATAGGCACTCAATACCTCTTTAACAAGAATGAACAAACATAATATGGTTGAGAAGGATTCCAGAAAACAAATCTGTCAAGTATCAGCATCACACGAGCAAGCTCCATTTATTGGTTGAATTTAATTCAACCAACCCAATGGTTGAATTAAATTACCACTCATTTTTGTCCAAGTCGCATGAAATATTATTATTCTGTGCTAATAGGCTAGAATCATTTTCTAGAAAGAAAATATATTTGGGGGCCTAGAAAATGACGCCCGGGAGAATAAAAGATTTAACCCTAGCTTCCAGGCTTTATCTTTCGCGCATGGCTCTCTTCTCTGTCCTTCCACAGTCTCATAAAGAGCGCTCAAGTCTGGGAAAAGGGAGCCGCGCGCAGGCTGGGCGTTCGAGTGTCCCTGCAACTAGACGCCGGCGTGCGGTGTTCAGAGTTCTGTCCGCAGGAAACGCGCGTGGCAGGGAAAGGTGCAAGGTTACGTATTCTGCGCACGCGCGTGCGGCTAGGGGCGGAGTATGAACGGCAGGTTCCAGCTGCGGCCGGGTGGGGAGCTGGGCCTCAGGCTTCTCCGCTGTCGCCGTAGCGCCGTCTGCCGCCACTTCTCACGCGCGGGATGCTGCTGCTGGCGCTGGGCAGCTCGTGGGCGGCCGGACTTCGGCTCGGAGGGAAGAGGACGGTGCCGTGGGCGGTCGCCGCGCGGCTGGCCTCCTGTAGTGGCTCCTCGGGGCTGGTTGGCTGCGGAAGCGTGGGGCTGCGGGGAGCCTCGCCGCTTCTCGGGCGTCGGGTGCGAACGCAGGTCGGCATTCTGAAGGCCTGCGGACCGAGTGAGGGTGGACGGTGGAGGGAGCGTCGGGCCTGGGGACTCTGGTGCCGAAGGAGCCCTCTGCGGGCGCGCAGAGGCAGCCTGCTTCGGCCGCGGGAGCAGGCCAGGGGTCCCGGGCTTTACACCCACGAGTCTAGGAGTATCCGTTCGAAAGTGGTCATTTTCTTGGCGGTTCCAAGTAATTCACAGCTGGCTGCAAACCCAGCGGGTTTGTGATGACTCTCAACTATTTTCTCTTCTACCTCTGAGTGGAAGCTCGGAAGGGTTAATTTGCAACGAAATTAGATACACCACCTGGTGACCGAACTGAAAGAACTCAACCTGACTTTAAGTTTGTTCTGTTTTCTATTAGATGAGGCTATTTTAAGGAATTCTTTTGCTCCCTGGAAAAGGGGATGGAGACGTTAATCCTCTCATTTTAATCTGAATAAATTGTCTCCTAATCCTGCTCTGTAAAACATCAGAATTAGCAAACATGGTTGGAAAGTTGGAAGAAATGCCTAACATGGGAATTGGAATCTAATTAAATTTCAGCATAAAGGGATTAGGCATATCTTTTGAATTTTGAAGGGTTTAGACGTTCGGGGACCCCTTGTTCCTGTGAAATTTGATGAAGATTTCCAGTGAAATATTTTCTTAAGAGGAACTAAGGGATGCAACGAGATGAATAGGGAGAGTTTCTTTCTTTCTTTTTTTTAATACTAGCTATAGTATAAACATTTTAGAAATCTTAAAAACGGTCTGGACTTGAGACAGTTTACATTTGCAGTGTTTTACTTACATTATATTAACATCAATTTTTTGAAAAGTAATGCATTTAAAATTTTGACAATGGAACAAGAGTAATGTTTTCATTTTAACCACAGAATGAATTATTCCACTAAATTTTTTTTTACTTGTTCAAGGCCACACTTTATCTAAAAGCTTTGGGCTGGGATGCAAACCTAGGTTTTCAAAAAAACACTATTTGTGACTGGAGTTAAGGACAGCTATTTTGTTAGTTTGATTTCTTCAGCTCTGTGGATTATTTGGGAGAATTCCTTAAATCACCTCATGTGACAAGTTCTCTTTTACTCTTCATTATAATTTAAAAAAGTTAAAAAAATTAAAAGGTCTAAAATGCACTTTATTATGTACTCACATTATAATGGTCTCTGTTTCAATAGATACCTCTTTGTTGGGAAAGATGGGTTCAGTGCTTACATACACAGCTTGAAAAATCAGAAGATGGAAGGCTGATTTATACTGGGAATCTGGCGAGAACAGTATTTGGTGGGTAATCAGAAGTGAGGGTAATTTCCTTTTTAACTCCCCTTTTAGTTGTAAAAAATGTACTTAGGATATGTTATCTCTTATTTTAACATCTCTTAATTGCAAGATATGAGGAAAAATTAGGTTATGTATTTTTTTCTTGTGGCCTGTTGAATCAAGATTGAGAGGTTGAGGGGCGCCTGGGTGGCTCAGTCGTTAAGGGTCTGCCTTCAGCTCAGGTCATGATCCCAGGGTCCTGGGATTGAGCCCCGCATCGGGCTCCCTGCTCAGCAGGAAGCCTGCTTCTCCCTTTCCCACTCCCCCTGCTTGTGTTCCTGCTCTCACTATCTCTCTTTCTGTCAAATAAATAAATAAAATCTTCAAAAAAAAAAAAAAAGATTTAGAGGTTGGGACCTTTGCATTTTTAGGAGATTTTCAAAAGATTTTTTAAGACTGTTAGGACTTTGTGATCTTATTGCTGGGTGCTAAAGCTTACATCCTTTGGTCACTTCCCAAGATGTTTAACAACAAAATAGAACAAGAAGTGTATATTTGTGTAATGTTTGAATATGGAGAGAAAAAATATGGAAGTATACCTCTTAAGAGTAGTTTTTTTGGGAGGGTACACATTTACTTTGCATATTTTTAAATTTGGCAGTTAAAATAAGCATATAATACTTTTATAATTAAAAAATATATTTTTTACATTTTTTAGGTCACCTTGGCATTTTCAAGAAACATCTTCATTTAGTGGCTTTTCAAGGTAGTGTAGAGTACTAGAGAAGACAAAGACAGTTTATTATTATTATTAAAGAAGAGAGTACAGAGGGAGGGAGAGAAATAGACCCCCGCTGAGCAGCAAACCCGATGATGATGCCGATGCTGGGCTTGATCCCAGGATCCTGGAATCATGACCTGAGCAGAAGGCTTAACTGATTGAGACACCCAGGCGCCCAAGACAGTGTATTAAACAGCTACAAATTTGAAGCTCTTTCCTTAGTTCTTAATTTGGTATTTAGTATGGAATGATTTATTATGAAGGTCAGAAGAACTTAGATATGTGTTTTGTTCAAGTTCCTGAGATTGTAGTTCATTTCAGTAATCTTAAAGTATAACCTGAAATATCTGAAGGATTACTTTATAGTCAAATCGGCCACAAGATTTCAGCACCTGCATTTGCATTCCTGTTTTTGGTTATGCTGGTGTCACTGATCATCTAAAATTTACTCTGGAAATCCATATGTTCTCAAATATGTGGCATCAAAATAGACTGTTTAGAATATAATTTTAGGTATTTAAAACTTTGGCAATAAGGACTTACTATAATCACTATTGAGAGGAGTTCTGAAGTTACTGGAAAAAATCCATTTTGGTGATTAGAAATTTCTTCAGAAGTCAGTACATGAGTAGGCCATTGAGCTTATGTCACATCTCTGGCCTGGGCTACCTGGATTTATACTATTGGGAGGTGTTAACAGTGACACCCATGATACCTTTCCTTCTGAACAGACACGGTTCCTTCAGATGCAGGGAAGGCTTATTAATTTATTTCTTATTTGCATTTGACTCCATTCTGTAAAGAAGAGACTATAAATAGGAATTAATTTTGGTGTGGGTAGGATGTTATGGTTGTAGAAGAGCATAGCTATTCAAGCTATTCAAAGTTCTAGAAATATAACTTGTATAGGAGTTTAATGTTTGAGTTCTTTCAATACTCTGTACCTTATTCAGGGATTACTATTTTTTCTATGTAGAAACTGAGGGAGAAACTTTTTTTTTTATGTAAAACTGAGTGAGAGACATTAGGATAGAGGTACCATGCTTGGAGATTCTTTAAACTACTGAATGGGGCCTTGTTTAAAGACATTTCAAGGGTCTTTTAGTTGATAGTTCTTGTTAATTCATCCATAAGTGATTACTGATATCATAGTATTATTGTAGGATGAGTAGAATTTGAACGTGAAGAGGTGTGAAAGAAGGGCATCTCAGGCATGGCAGTAGTACGAGCAAAGACATGAAGATGGGAGAGCCCAGAATATGTTTAAAAAATAGTAGTTATTTGAATCCAGGCAAAATAAAGTACATGTATGTATTAGTTTCCTTAGGCTTTTGTAATACATTTCCACAAAGTTGGTGACTTAAAGCAACAGAAATTTGTTCTCACAGTTCTGAAAGCTAGAATTCTGAAATCAGGGTGTTGATAAAGGCCATGTTCTCTCTGAAGGCTCTAGGGAAGAATTCCTTGCCTCTTTGAGCTTCTGGAGGCTTTCAGCAATCCTTTGTGTTCCTTGGCTTATGGATCCATAACTGCATAACTCCAATTTTTGCTTCCTAATTCAGATGGCCCTCTCTGTGTCTGTTCTGTTCTGTCCTTATAAGGATATTGTCATTGGATTTATGGCCCACCCTATTCCAGGATGATCTCAACTCAATTTTTTATTATCTGCAAAGACCCTACTTCCAAATGACGTCATATTTGGAGGTTCTGGGTGGACATGAATTTTGGGGCACACTTTTCAACCCACCATAGTGTACCAAAGTCATGGGGAAAAAGGAGATAGTTGGAAGGACTCGGGAGGCTTTATATAGGAGGCATCTTGGTCCCCATTGTATCTATGTTGTATTGTATGTGTACTGGTGTCATAGCAACTACCTGTGGGAGGAAGGAAGGAATTATTTTTAAATTACTGATGCAGGATAATTAAGCCTTCAACCAATTGCAATGTACGAGAGTGTGTTACAGTCTTACCAACAGAGTATGTTGTCAAACTTTTAGTTTTTTGGCATCTCACTGTGCTTTTAATTTCATGTTCTTATGATTGAAGTTTATTAACATTTCATCTGTTTAAGGACCATGTGTATTTTTGGTTTAGTGAACTGTCTGCTTATATTTCTTGCATGTGTGTGGATAGGGTTGTTGATCTTTTTCTTCTCACATACTGGAAACCTTTTATATGTTGGGGGTATTAACCCTCTGTGATAGAGGTTGCAGATAGTTTTCTCATTTGTCTCTACTTTGTTTATGTCCATGTACATTTATAATGTAATCAGATTTACCAGTCTTTCTCCTTGATTGCTTCTGTGTTTTCAGTCATAATTAGAAAAGTTTTCCCATTCTCAGATTATAAAGACTTCATGCATGTTTTCTTATAGCTTCATGATTTTATTTTTTACATTTAAATCTCTGGGTAATTTGGAATTTTCCTGGTAGATGATATGAGGGATGGATTGAATTTTATTTTTCTATGTGGCTATTCAGCTGTCCCAACACCACTTTTGCCCACGTATTTGAGATGTTTTTTTTAAAGATTTTATTTATTTATTAGAGTGTGTGCGGAGGAGCAGAAGGAGAGGGACAGGCAGACTCCGCACTGAGCACGGAGCCCTGCGCGGGGCTCAGTTTCATGACCCTGAGATCGTGACCTGAGCCAAAATCAAGAGTCGGACACCGGACCTACTGAGCCACCCCGGTGCCCCGAGATTATATCTTGATACTAAATTTTCATATGCGGTCAGGTTTATTTCTAGATTTCCCATTTTGTTCCATTGATCTGTTTATTTGTGCACCAGCACCACACCATTTTAATTACAGTCTTATGTTTTAGTACCTAATTCCTCTCCCCACCTTTTTTTCTTCTTTTCTTTTTCCAGATTAACTTTGTAATCAACTTGGCTGGGATCTCAACTTGTCTGTTTTCTGAACAGATGGTGTTTTTGTTGGGATCATGTTAAAATTATACAATCAAACTAAGAGAGATTTACATTTTAAGTCATTTATTTATTGTGGTAAAATATGCATAACATAAAATTTACCATCTTAACCGTTTTTAAATATGCATTTGAGAAGTCATTGATTTTTAATCTTTTTAATATGACAGGTAAAAAAAATATCTCACTGTTTTAACTTGAGTGTCTTTTCTTGGTAAAGAAGTTGAATATATTTCCCACATATTTCTTAACCACTGGTGTGTTTTTTGGTAATTTGCTGTTTTAATCCTAGGCACTTAGTCTAATAATGTTAGTCTCATATTTAAACATTTAATGTTAAGCATGTGGAAGTGCTTGTTAATAGAAGGTTTTATTTAATAATCTGCTAACTGAATTAACATTTATAATATGCATAAGGATCTCTGAGTAATGTTAAGTCTTTTATTGGGGAACTGAGGTGGAGGCCAGTTAACCCTAAAGCAGATTTCCTACATGGAGAGGCAGAGCAGTGTATTGGCCAGTGGCGTGGACACTGGAGTCAAATTGCCTGTATTTGAATCCCAGTACTGCCTGCCTCTAGGTAGCTTTGTGACATTGAGCGAGTGCTTTGTTTTTCTCATGTCTTAACATGGGAGTGAGGATGATAATCATGCATCTGTTGCATAGTGCTTTTTTAAAGATGTTATGAATAAAATCTATAAGGATGTAAAGTACTTAAAACAGCTTGGAAAATAATCACTATATATGTGTTTTGATGATGATAGAAGAAAGGTGGAAGAATTAATTGAATAGATTGATGCTTTTATAAAATCTATAAATATTAATACTGTCCTTTTTTTTTATTTCCTGTTTAGGTGTGAAATGTTTCTCTTATTCGACAAGTGTCATCAGCCTTGCATTACTACCATACATTTTTGCACAAAACAGTATTATATTTGGAAGTCTGCCTTTGCAAATATTATTTTATGGCATCATAGGGAGCTTTACTGTGATCACTCCAGCACTGCTTCACTTTGTTACAAAAGGCTATGTCGTTCGGCTGTACCATGAAGCTACAACAGACACTTATAAAGCCATTACTTACAATGTTGTGCTTCTAGAAACGAGTACAGTGTTTCACCAGAATGACGTGAAGATTCCAGACAGCGCACATGTGTTTACCACATTTTATGCTAAAACGAAATCACTGTTAGTTAATCCAGGGCTCTTTCCAAACCCTGACGATTATAACCATCTAATGGGTTATGACAAACCATTCACTTTTGATATGGAAGAAGACAGTGAGA
This sequence comes from Zalophus californianus, assembly GCF_009762305.2. Classification (NCBI taxonomy): domain Eukaryota; kingdom Metazoa; phylum Chordata; class Mammalia; order Carnivora; family Otariidae; genus Zalophus; species Zalophus californianus. The sequence goes on from NC_045598.1 coordinate 132,685,853, forward strand.
AAAAACAGGTTAAAGATGAGAAATGAGTCTATTGTTTTTTAGGTTTGTGCTTAAATGTGATTTATGTTCCAATGTATAATAATGAAATTGCCTTTACTTTTGTTTTCTGTTAGTGACTGATTAAAAATAATTTGAAACTGTATCAACTTTTAATTTTCAGAGAATTATGTTCCTATATAATAAATATGCTGTGTTTGAAAAACAAATCATGTAATATTCTACCATTTGTGTTTTTAAAAAAGTGTGAAAATACATGTTCATGCTGGCATAAGCATGGATAATTTTATATAATAATTGTGGTTGTCTCTAGGCTGGGGATCAGGTGTCAGAAGCAGATGGGAGAGTTGTTTTTCCTTTATGTTTGGATTTTTCTAGGTGTATAGATACTAACTTTGCCCACATTAAAAACTGTTTTTAAAAATTCTAAAATTATGGGAAGCAGTGTTAATCTTCCTTTGGTTCACAGGTTTTTGCTTATCTTTTCGGGCATAGTTGCGCATAATAAGGATCTCCATGTCCAGTTGAGTGTGGTAGCTACCTGTGTTAAATAGTGATGGTGAAATGGTGACCTAAATAGTGATGTCTTTGGTGGCAGTCTTCTCCCTTGCGTATCCTATCAGAGTTGGAAAATCATAGTTACTAAATAGATGGACAGTAGTTTTTATAAAATCACAATCTCTGTGCTAATTTTATGAAGTCCTGGAATTTTAAGATTTTTAACCTCTAATTGTAAAATGAAAATTGGTTCTTGTGAAGGATATTCGGCAAGGAGCAGAAGGCCTCAAGTCATGCTATTTAGATCAGTAGCTAACTTATTAAGTGCCCAGTGTGTGCCTGATACTGTGCTAGTAGTTAGAGTCATAGTTAAGAACAAAACACCCAGGGTCGCCTGGGTGGCTCAGTCGGTTAAGCATCTGCCTTCCGCTCAGGTCATGATCCCAGGGTCCTGGGATCGAGCCCCATGTCAGGCTCCCTGCTCAGAGGGGAGCCTGCTTCTCCCCCTTCCTCTGTCCTACCCCCTGCTCGTGCTCTCTCTCTCTCATTCTTGCTCTATCTCAAATAAATAAAATCTTAAAAAAAAAAAAAAGAACAAAGCGCCCAGTCTCTGTGGAGCTGTCTAATGTCTCCTATTATCTGCCATGATGGTAAATCTTATCTTTATGGCTTACCTGTGTGTGAGGAAGGTTGATGGGAAAGCACCAGAAACATCATGAGTTCATAGACAAAGATCAGGTCTGAAGCTGCTAGAGGCTTATAGGAGAGACCATGAGGTAGAAAAGTGCCCCCCTTTCTGAGACCTAGAGCCTGCCCTCTGCTAGGATCAGCCAACTTGTGATCCTAGCAGAAGGTGGGCTCTAGGTCTCAGAAAGATGAACAAGCGGGTGTCATCCTCATCTTCACAGTTTGGGCCTCTGCCTGCCTGTTCCTCAGTTCTGCGTCACCTATATATATACCTGTTGCTATCTTTCTATAAAAAAATTTTCCATGGTCAAATGTTGATCAGATATTAGTAGAAGCAAGAAAAAAAATCACTCTTAGTTCCATTCCTAGAAGAAAAAACAGCTTTGTTAATATTTTAACGTTTTCTTCCAAGGGTCAGTTTCTTCATAACTTGTTCTGACTGTATCATATCTTTCTTTAAATGTCCTGTATCCATATAACCATTATGTCACCTGTGTAGTGGAATGAAAAACCTGTTTTTATTAGTATCAGAATAGTTCAGAAGACAACTTGGTTGTTTAGGGAAAAGAAAAAAAGCTTAAAATACTAAGTGAGAAAGACGACTTCTCAAGTGCATGGTCTGGAGCAACACCAAGAAGTAGAAAAGGAACAGTATGTGTAGAATATGATTCATCACTGAAATAAGTCAGCAGAAACAATTCAGGCCAAGGTGAGGGGGAGAAATTTACACACATCCCTCTATGCCACTTTACTACGTTCACCACAGGTGGAGTAAAATCTTGGAAAGGTTAGGGAGGTGAGGAGTCTCCCACTATCTATAGGAAGGGCGTTGAGTCAGTTTTGAGTCTCAAAGGCAGGGTGATCCTGCCCTAACATCTGGATTATATCAGGTAATACACCCGTTGATAATAAAATGTTTTGTAATCCCTTTTCTAAACCTCGATTTCATTATCCTGAAAGACTTCAGCTTTTAGAAGCAAAAGTACCAAAGTGGCCATTAGTTCTAAATGATAGCCTTAGCTTGGACACAATTTTTAAAAATTGTATTCTGATTTTTTCAGGTACTTTTGTTGTTGGCTTCCTTTTTGTAGAGAATTTCAATCATTCAAAAGTAGAAGAGTACGATGAATCAACATGACTGTCATTCAGATTCAACAAATACCAGTTTGTTGTCAATATTGTTTGATTTAGACCCCAACCACTTGCCCTCTACTTTTATTTGGAAGCAAATCCCAGACATCATAACATCTCTTTCTTAAATGTTTTGTAACTCTACCAGATAATGACTTAAAAAATATAACTATAATAACATAATACTCAAACCACTCCCCTCTCCCCAAAGTTATCAAGGATCCAGTCTGTTCAAATTCCAATTCCTCCCCACATGTTGTTTGGATTAAGATCTAAGTAAAGTACATGCCTTATTCACACCAATTTATGAAATTTCTTTTAAGACTCTTCTATGGGCCCCTCCATTTCTTTCCCTTCGTTTTTTTCTCCCTTGTAAATCATCTGTTGAAGAAATGGAGTTCTTTGTCCTTTACATCTTTTTGTGGTCTAGATTTTCTGATTGTATCCCTGAGGTATAGATTAACATGTCTCTCTGTCTTCTGTATCTCCTATAAATTGGTAGTAGGACTTGAGGCTTCATCAGATTGATATTTGATTATTTTGGATAAGACTAATTCATAGATGATGTTGCTTATATTAACTATTGTTGCATTAACAAATTGCCCCAAAAGTTAGAGTTGTTTTTTTTTATTTTTTAGACTTATTATTTGAGAGAGAGTGTGTGTGAGCGAGCAGGGGGGAGGGGTAGAGGGAGAGGCAGAGAAGCAGACTTCCCACTGAGCGGGGAACCTGACCCTGGGCTGGATCCTAGGCCCTGAGATCATCACCTGAGTTGAAATCTAGAGTCAGTTGCTTAACTGTCTGAGCCACCCAGGTGTCTCAAAAATTAGAGGTTTAAAACATAATACTGCATGGTGCCTGTTGGTCCAGTATCCAGGAGGGGCTTAGGTGAATGCTTCTGGCTCAGGTTCTCTCATGAGATTGCGGTCAAGCTATCACCTGGTGCTGCTGTCATCTGAAGGTTGAACTGGGCCAGGAGGGACTGTTTCCAAGGTGGCTCGCTCACATGACTGACAAACTGGTGCTGGCTTTTTGGTGAGAGGCCTAGTTTCTCACCACATGGTTCTCTCTTTAGGGCTGCTTACTTCCCCTAGAGGAACAGATCAGAAGAGCAGAATGGAAGCCACAAGGATGTATTTTATCCACCTTGGAAGTTGCACACTGTCATTATGCAATATTTTATTAGTTACAGAATCAGCCTTATTCATTGGTGGAGGAGATTACACAAGGATTTGAATACTAGGAAGTAAGGATCATTGGGAGCCATCTTGGAGGCTGGCTAGCACAGGGTTCATCCACCAAGAAGTTCACAAAGTCTTTCTCTCTCTCTCTTTGTGAAGTTAGCAACCACTGATGCTCGGTGCTTAAGCTCAGTAATTCATTAGGTGTTGCAAAATGGTTATGTTCTATTTTTCCTTTTTTCATATATTAGCTGAATACTTCTAAAAATAGATAAAAGAGTATAAGGAGGCAAGGGAAAATTGTCCCATCTACTATCTGGTTACCAGTAGTTCATTTTCTATAGAAAAGTCAGGATAAATGCTTGATTCTTTCCCTTTATTAGTTTTCAAAAGAGTTGACTTCTTAGCATCATCTAATGATTAATTAGACTTTTAAAATATTATGAGCTCAGGGCGCCTGGGTGGCTCAGCTGGTTGAATATCTGACTTGGTTTTCAGCTCAGGTTCTGATCTTAGCGTTGTGAGATCAAGCCCCGCATTGGGCTCTGCACTCAGTGCAGAATCTGCTGGAGATTCTCTCTCTCCTCTTCCTCTGTCCCCCCACCCCCCCACTTGTGCTCACTCTCTCCCTCTCTCTCAAATAAATAAAATCTTTAAAAATTTTTTTTTCATGAGCTCATAGTTTTAAATATATTTGGTGTATTTCAGTCCATTGTAGTTACTATCTTAATGTTTGTATAGTCTACAAGTAGGTTGGATAATGGTCCCCCAAGAAATTCATGTCTGGAAACTGTGAATGTTAAATTGTATGACAAAAGAGATTTTATAGATAGATCTTGGGGAGATTATCCTGGATTATCCAAATGGTTCTAGTGTAATCACAGGGTTCTTATAAGAAGGAGGCAGGAGGTCAGAAGAGGTAATGTGATGATGGAAGCAGAGAGGGGAGTGCTGAACTTTGAAGATGTAGGAATACATGGGTTGCAGTTCTCTAAGATGAAAAAGTAAGGAAACAAGTTCTTCCCCCAGAGTCTCTAGAAGGAACCAGCTCTGCTGACACCTTGACTTTGGCCCAGTGAAACTGATTTCAGACTTCTGACCCCCAGAACTGTAAGAGAATACATTTGTATTGTTTTAAGCCCCTAAGTTAGTGGTTAGTCATTACAGCAGCAATAAGACACCCATCTTTGGTCACTGGGAACTGTCTTCATATTGGTTATCTAATATGCTAAGATGTTCCAGGCTCCACTTACACATTTTCTGCCCCAGACCTGGAATCAGCAATTTCTCTAGAGTCTTTGTTCCTTTTAGTGGGAAAATGGTATTTTTGAGACCACTAGGGGCATTCATAGGTTTTTCTTCTTCTTCTTTTTTTTTCATTTCTTAAATGTGGTAAAAATATATAATATAAAATTTACCATCTTAACCAATTTTAAGCACAAGTTCAGTAGTGTTAACTATATTTACATTGCTGTGCAACAGATCTCTAGAACTTCTCATCTTCCAATCCTGAAACTCAGTACCCATTAACAACTTCCATTTCCCCATCCTCCCACAGATTTTTGCCTTTCTAAAAATGGGAAAGTAGCATAGTTCTTTAGTGGAATCTTTTACCAACATATGATTATTTTCCTCTAAACTTGTAGATTTTTAGGCCCTGACTCCATGCTATTTTTATTTCTGGCTACTAATCCCAAACTATGTCCTACAAAGGATTTTAAGTAGATGAGCTATTTTTCTAGAACAGAGTGAGAAGTTTGAAATACATGCCACATGCAAAATAATGACCGTCTCATTATCAGGGCTCAAAATATTCCCTGGAGCTATACTTTGCTTAAGTAGGTGCATTCTCAAGCTTGGTGTGGTCCCCGCCCACAATGCAAAAGTATAGCTAATAGCCCATGTCTGCAGTCTCCTCTAGTCTGGCTCTGCCCTGTGGCTGCACCTGTTGCAGAGCAGAAATAATTTGCATCATACTATTCAGTTCAGACCTAGAGGTCCAGCTCCCTGAGCCATGAGAAATTGTTGTATAAAAAATTGTTGTATAGGGGCACCTGGGTGGCTCAGTCGTTGGGCGTCGGCCTTCGGCTCAGGTCATGGTCCCAGGGTCCTGGGATTGAGCCCCGTGTTGGGCTCCCTGCTCAGCGGGAAGCCTGCTTCTCCCTCTCCCACTCCCCCTGCTTGTGTTCCCTCTCTCGCTCGCTCTCTCTGTCAAACAAATAAAAAAATGTTTAAAAAAATTCTTTAAAAAAATTGTATAAAAAATTGTAAAAAGAAAAAAAAGAATAGCAATGCAGATGGAAAAGGAGTGGCAGTCTGTTGGGATTCTAAAGGAGACCTACAGACTGGTTTTGTTACTATTGACCAGGAAGTACCTTGTTTTGTTTTTAAAGTTCTGTGTTCTTATTTGCATTACATGTTCTAGAAGAATATATTCTAAATCATTTTCCTCTTTCCCCTTGCCGGAAGTGCTCGAATACTAAACACATACACTCAAAAGAGGAAACTCAGGAACTCAGAAATCATGTGACCAATGACTAAGTTAAATCTTTCTGCTTACTGAAAGGGAAGAGTCTGATGATTAGTTGCCGATTCTCCTTGTATTTTTAAAGTTTTGGAGATACTGAATCATGTTCCCATTTATGCTTTTTTCCACTCTGTTTTCTTCCATATTCACTGAACCTGGGCAGCAACACTGGATCTGCAACTCCTCTGATTCCAGTGTTTGGTATACCTATTGTGGTAAGTAAAACAGCAACAAGTGGTTCAGGGTAAGTTTTCATAAGAACTTCACGCTGCTGTGGAGGGGACACAGGAAACGACAGTGTGTTCCCACTGCCGCTGCTGGTGGAAAGGTGATGGCTGGTTGCTGTCCTTTGTGGATTTTCTGGATCCTTCACAGACCTCGCAAGTCTCTAAACTGTGTTGTACTTGACCTCCGAGTGTTTCTGTTGTTCCCTGTGGTTAACTCTCTCCTCCTTGAGCCCAGTTTCAGATTCTTTCCAGTTTTGGCAGAACTCTTTGCTTCTGAGCTTTTGCCTCAGCCCCAAGACTTACTGGTTCTTCTTGAGAAGGTAGAGTAGTCCTAGCTGCCTTTTGGAATTGATTATTGCTCTGGTATGTGATCTTTTTTTTTCCTTCAGCACAGCAGTGGGCCTATAACAGCTTCTTTATAAGTGTTTGAGGCAGTGACTTTTGGGGAGTCTGGGAATGATCTCCCTAATTGGATGTTAGCCTGGTTCTGTCAGTTACTAGCTGTGTGACCTCGAGCAAAAAGTACTTAGCTTCTCTGTGTCCCAGCTGTTTTGTCTGTAAAATGAAAGTGATTTTTTAATGGGGGGAGGGGCAGGGGGAGAGAGTGAGAGAGAATCTCAAGTAGGCTCCACGCCCAGCGTGGAGCTGAGGCAGGCCTTGATCTCATGACCCTGAGATCAGCCATACCCTTATGCTATTAACTAGCTGTATCACTGTTTTTTTGTTTTTCCTCCCTATTTCTCTACAGATGTCTGCAGTCTGAAAGCACAGCATCAGGGCTAGACTGCAGTTGTGGTTTGGTATTTTCCACTGGTTTGCTCATCATGGGTTGACTGGTCTTTTCTACCCATTAGTGGTATCAGGAAGGTTTGATGCTTCCGAAAATGCTAGCTCCTTAAGATTCTATTGGGAAAAAGGACTGATGGTCTAATCCTTGGGGGAGATTTACAAATGTACTTTGAGTTCTGAGAAGTTCTGTAAGAAAGAAACCTATTTAATCCCCAGATTTTCAATTTTATTTTATTTTATTTTTTGAGTGTGTGTTGACTTCTTGAAAAACACACTCTGGCAAATGCTAATATAAAGTTACTTCCAGGGAATTAGCGTAATTGCCAGGTATAAGAACAAGACTTAGCCGTGTGACCAATCTTACACTTGTGGCTTTTTTCCTATATGTGGATTGTAACTGAATTCCCTTGCAACTTATCTCTGAAATTTTTCCATCCTGTAAGGTCAGTATACCTCTCCCCCTCCAGGAAGCCTCCCTAGCCCACTCTGCCGCCAAGTGTTTCCTTTCTTTTGGCTTTTATGTACCTTCTATTTAAAAAAAAAAAAAAAAAAAAGATTTTATTTTTAAGTAATCTTTACACCCAACATGGGGCTTGAATTTACAATCTCAAGATCAAGAGTCACATGCTGGGGCACCTGGGTGGCTCAGTCAGTTGAGCGTCTGACTCTTGATTTCGGCTCAGGTCATGATCTCATGGGTGGTGGGATCGAGTCCCACATCTGGGTTCTGTGCTCAGCAGGGAGTCTGCTTGAAGATTCTCTCCCCCTGCCCTTCCCACACATTCGCTCTCTCTCTCTTTCTCAAATAAATAAAGCTTTTAAAAAAGAGAGAGAGTCACACGCTCTACCTACTGAGCCAGCCAGGTGCTGCAATTATGTCACCTTCTCTGCGCCATGTTGCACATGGCCTTTATTTATATTACACTTCCTATTATTATTCAAGCTTTTAATCTTTTAGTAACAATAATCTGATTTATCTTTTGATCTTTGAGGGAGGATCTTACGCCTTTCTGTCTAATGCTGAGAAATCCTGTGGTCCTTTCCTGCTGCCCCCTGCTGTAGGGACTGAGGGGAGCAAGCTACAGCACAACCCTGCTTGGGGCCATGGCCACCGCCATGTCCTTATCTTCCCTACCTTAGAGAATCTATCCTGGCTGAGCTCAAAAACGGGTGTGTCGGAAGCACTGATTCCTGTAGATATTCCTGTGGAGCTGGTGGTACACCACCACCTGATTTAGTCTTTCCGAGAGGGTGAATTGCGTTTGGTGAACCTATGGGGTATTTACAGTGTATCGGTTTGCTAGGACTGCCATAACAAAACACCAGAGACTGGGTGACTTGATAGAAATTTATTTCTCACAGTTCTGGGAGCTGGAAGTCCAAGATCAAGGGTCAGCAGATTTGTTTCCTTCTTCCTTGCAGATGGCCACCTTCTTGCCATGTCTTTATATGGTCTTTTCTCTGTGTGCACTCATGCCTGGCACTCCCTGTGTGTCTAAATCTCCTTTTCTTGTAGGGACAGCGATCATATTGGAGTAAGACCTCACCCTAACAGTTTCTTTTTAACTTGATCTCTTGTTTAAAGACCAAATCTCCAAATATAGTCACATTGTAAGGTACTGGGAGGTTAGAATTTCAACATATGAATTTGGTGGGGGTGGGAGGGGACACACAATTCAGTTTATAATCTACAGAAATGGCAAGAAGTAGCTGTGTGTTCCTCAGCTTTGGAAAAGGCAGAAAATGTGGGTGTCCGTGTCAGTCCATAAGACCCTGGACACATGCCCTCTTGTAAACTAGAATCATCAGACTCAGATTCGGTTCTAGCCTTTTTTTTTTTTTTTTTTTTTTTGCTATAGGTAGTCCAGAAACCCAAGAATTAATGGATCATTTAATTAAACCAATATTTACTGAGCATCTAGCCTGTCTGTTCTAACCACTGAGGATATTATATAGTAGTGAACAACAAAGAAAAAAGTCCCTGCCCTTGTGAAGTTTTTTTTTTAAGACTTATTTATTTTTTGAGAGAGAGAGAAAGAGAATGGGTGGGGGGAGGAGTAGAGGGAGAGGAACAAGCAGATTCTGCCCTGACCACCCGAGATCACCACCGGGGCCTAATCAAGAGTCTGACATTTAACTGACTGAGCCACCCAGGCGCCTCCTCGAGGAGTTTTTATCAGTAAAATATTCAGCATGTCAGACGGTGGTAATTTCTGTGAGAAAAAAGTAGAGCAGGGGAGGGACAGAGAGCAGAGATGGGGAATGCATCCCCTTTATAATGGGGATGCATTATAAAGTCGGATGACCAAGGAAAGCATCCCTGGGAAAGTGACATTTAGTAAACACCTGGAATAGTTGAGGGAGTAGGCCATGCAAGATATCTAAGGGAAGAGGTAGAGCAAAGAGCGAACACAAAGGCCCTGATGTGGGACATGTCTGGTGTGCTGGAAGGATAGTAAGGCGTCCAGTGTGGCTGCAATGGAGTGAGGGAGGGGAAGGCAGTAGAAGATGAGGTCATAGAAAGAAATGGGGGGAGGGGGGCCCTGTAGGTCAGGGGATGGCTTATCTTCCACTGCGAGCAAGGCTTGGTCTGGCTCTTGTGTTGACGATAATCCATAACGGGGCGCAGGTGGAGGAGGAGATGTGTTGTGAGGCTGAGGCTGTTGCACAGTACTCCAGGTGAGAGAGATAATGGTGACTTGGACCAAAGGAGCTATGGTGGAGGTGATGAGAAGGGGTCAAATTCTGGAAGGAATCTGAAGATGGAGCTGACAGGACTAGCTGACAGATTGGGTGTGTGCTTGCAGCATGGCTCTCCACGCTAAGCAGGTATGTCCCCGTGTCTTGGAGTTCCCCCCTCTGAATGGGCCAGCCTCTTCACTGGCCTTTAGTTGTACCTCTTCTGTTCACTAACTTAAAATATCCTGTCTGTTTCATGCCAACCTTTTGTGGTCCATCAAAGTCCTACAGAGCATGTCAAGTCAAGTCAGCTGAATTTTATTTAGTTTAACAAGCTTTATTTAATAGGCATTGAGTTTAGTTATTATGTTAAGGAACACTTAGAATGCAAAGGATATGTGAGATACAGCCGGAACCTCAAGGAACTTCTGGCTTTTGTCTCATGTGTAGTAGGGGGAGTAACTGTAACGTGAGGATTCATTCATTTATTCTATGAGCTCAGCATGGCCACTGGGAAGCCCAATAGCCATTTGGAGCTAGAACTCTTGACCTATGCCAAGCTGAGCCCGCTTCTTCCTATCTTTCCCATTGCATCATATGATCTTTTGATTCTTACATCTAATTATTTTTTGTATGTTGGTCTTGTCTTCCCAGAAAAATCATAGACTTCCTGATGTGAAGACTAAGCCTCATATCTCTGTTCTCCACTCTCTAATACCCCTGCCCCCTGCCCAACCTGGGGTATCCTTTAATTATTTCTTTTCCTTATCCCCCACATTCATTGTGTTGATGATTCCCATTTTAACTATCTCCAGAATATGTTCTTAAGCCAGCTACTTCTCACTGTCCTCTACTCACCACTCATACCCCCATCTCTCCTCTGGCCTCTGCAGGAGCCTTTCAGATTGTCCTCTCTCTACTTCGATTCTTGTCCCCATACAACCTGTTCTTGGCCCAGAGACCAGGGAGGTCTTTTGAAAATGCAAATAAGTCAGGCAATGTCACTCTCCTTGCTTAAAGCTTTCCAGTGGCTTTTCACTATAATTAGAGTGAAGTCCCAATTTTATACCAAGACGTCCAAGACCCCTCCAGATGGCCCCTGCCTACTTGTCTGATCCCTGTGATTCCCACCCACCCTCTCTCATTATTTGCCATCCACACTGGCCTTTATTATTATCATTGTTTATATTACCAACATAACACACATCAAAGTTTCCCTTTTAACCATCTTTAAGTGGATAGTTCAATGGCACTGAGGACATTCACAGTGTTGTGTGATCATTACCACTATCCCTTTCCAGAATTTTCATAATCCTGAACGGAAACTCTGTACCCATTAAACACTAATTCCCCATTTCTCCCTCCCTCTAGTTCCTGGTAATTTCCACTCTACTTTCTGTCTCTGTGAATTTGCTTATTCTAGTTACCTCATATAATGGTCTTTGTGTGTGCATGTTTGTGTGTGTCTGTATGTGCATGTTTTTGTTGTTGTTGCTTGAACATATCAAAGTCATCTCACCTCTGAGTCTGCACTTACTAGGAGTCCTTCTGATTAAAACACTCTATGTCCAGTTTCCACAGGCCTGGTTCCTTCCTGTCACTCCCTGAGTAATGTAGTTGAAGTATCTCCACCACCCCGGCCCCCCACTCCTCCATCTCTACCACACACTCACTCTGTGTCCCATGACCCTGTTTGAGTTTCTTAGTGGCATGTACATTTCTCAAGAGCAGAGCCCATGACTTCTTCTTCATTGTTCTTTTTTAGTGCCTAGAGAGATGTTCGTCACATAATAGATGCCAAGCAAAAGTGAATAAGCACACATTTGTTATCTGCCATGTGTCTAGCACTGTGCTATGTGCCAGAGACATGAAAAACAGAGACATTCTTTCTGCCCTGAAGGGTTGTGCTATCTTTATGAAGAAGACGGATATGTAGGGGCACCTGGGTGGCTCAGTCATTACGTGCCCACCTTCGGTTCAGGTCATGATCCCAGGGTCCTGGGATCGAGCCCCACATCGGGCTCCCTGCTCAGCGGGAAGCCTGCTTCTCCCTCTCCCGCTACCCCCTGCTTGTGTTCCCTCTCTTGCTATATCTCTCTCTGTCAAATAAATAAACAAAATCTTAAAAAAAGACAGATATGTAAATGAATAATTGTAATAAAGATTTACAAATGAGCACTGAGGGATGGTCCAGTGCTATGAATGATAGTGTGTCTGTGACTGTGGGAGTGGGGAGGTGTGGAGGAGTCAAGGAAGGCTTAACAATGTTGATGATATTTGAATACATTTTGAGGGAGAAGAAGGAATTTCTAGCCTGATGATGACAAGGGCATCCCTGTCCAAAGGGACCGCATATTTAGGTATCAGAAATTCCATTAAAGAGGTAAAATGATGTGCCATGAAGATTCAACTCCAGCTAACATTTCCTCCCTAGACCTCCGAGAATACTTAATGCCAACACTCAGAGGGGCACTGTTTTCATTTCCAGTGCCAACTGCAGTTGCCTGTTAAGAAAGATTCTGAGGCTGAGCTCAGTGGGAAAAAGTGCTATGATGGATTAGCAATGCTGACCTTTATGGTCGCAGTGGAAGTTGGAGCCTCTTGTGCTGGGCATTTGTTAAAACTGGTCACCACTTTCTGTAACAAACCAAATAGAGGATTTTATCATATACATTGTGACTTTAAAGTAATGAAGCTATCCTCCAGCAATTCCTTGTAAATAATAAAATCACATTCCATACAGTGCTATCTGATCTTCTGATTCTTACATCTAATTATTTTTTTGTATATTCGTCTTGTCCTCCCAGAAAAATCATAGATTTCCTGATGTGAAGACTAAGCCTCATATCTCTGTTCTCCACTCTCTAACACCCCTGGCCCCTGCCAACCCTGCTGTGATACCTGGCCCAACACTGAGTACCCACAGGGGCTCTCTAAACATTTGTCTGATTGAATTGAGTTGTTGACCTTGTCCTCCTAATCAGACAATTTCAGACCTGTGGGAACCTTAATTGGAAATAGAGAATTGCCCTTAGTAACACGACTCTGGTGATTCACTGCTTTTAACTTGTTCTCAGCTTCTGCTCCAGAGTCTTTGGTCTGCTTGCTCTGAGGATTTTCTACAAGGATATGGCTGGCAAAGAAGACACACATTACACTATGCTTGGTAATGCATATGAAAGTGCCCACATTTCAATACCCTAACAACCTTTTTCTTCTTAAGAAAGGTAATAATGGGTATTAATTATGCAAATCTTTGAAAATACAGGTGAAAACGAAGACATAAGGTAACCTAAGCCTATCACAATTGAGTTGGCCGCTGTCAATATTCTAATTTTGGTGAATATTCTTTTAAATATATAAAGGTATATATTAAAAACCACAAACACCAGAATCATACTGTGTATACTATTGGGTAAACATATTTTTAAAACTTGATACTATACGATAAACATCTATGTCATTAAATATTCTAAAAATCCATTTTAATGACTGCATATTAATTTAATATATAGGTATACAAATTTAGTTATTCAACCACTTCTGTACATTTTTAATTGAGATATAATTGACATATAAGATTATATTAGGTATATGTATGTATCGCAAAATGATCACAGTAAGTGTGGTTAATATCCATCACCACACATAATTATAAATTTTCTTTTATGATGAGAACTTTGAAGATATATTCTATTAGCAACTTTCTTTCTTTCTTTTTTTTTAAATATGGAACGCTTCACGAATTTGCTTGTCATCCTTGTGCAGGGGCCATGCTAATCTTCTCTGTGTCGTTCCAATTTTAGTATATGTGCTGCCGAAACGAGCACTCTATTAGCAACTTTCAAATGTACAATACAGTTTTATTAACTATAGTCACCATTCTGTATACATCCCAGGACTTATTTTATAACTGGAAGTTTATACCTTTGGACCACCTTCACCCATTTTTGTCCATACCCATCACCCACCTCTAGCAACTACCAATCTCTTCTCTGTATCTATAAATTTAGTGTTTTGTTTTGCTTTGTAGATTCCGCATATCAGAGAGATCATATGATATTTGTCTTTCTCTGTCTGATTTAGTATAATGCCCTCAGAGGCCATCCATGTTGCAAATTGGGCATTTTTTCTTTGGTCATAAACCATTTAGGGATGAACATCTTTTGGTCAAATATTTGTGAACATCTATGATTAGGTGAAATGACTGTTAATATAATTCATTCTATGAGAATTTTGTTGCAGGTAAACTCAATTGAGTGAGAGATGTTAAGATTGATTTTTTAAAAGGTTATTTATTATTTATTTATTTATTTATTTATTTGAGTGTGAGCAGGGGTAGAGGGAGAGAGAGACTCTCAAGCAGATTCTGCGCTGAGCACAGAGCCCCTTGTGGGCTGGATCCTATGGCCCTGAGATGGTGACCTGAACCAAAACCATTAGAGTCTGACACTTAACCGACTGAGCCACCCAGGCACCCCTAACATTAATTTTAAGGGTTGCATTCAGGGGCAAATCCACACAAACCTGTTATCGCCCCCCCACTGCCGCTCCTCAGTGCTTTTATGAACTCTTCTATACCTTTCTTGAAACTCCCTCTTCAGGAAGACTGTTCATTAACTTATTCATTCATTTATTTATTCACTCACTTAACATTTACCAGATCTCTATATTTTCTATTTTGAACCAATGGAACATACGCAATGTGAAGACAGTGGATAAAAAGAGAGCAATGTTGATGGGAAAAGGTTAAAAAGTTCCAAGTTAGAACAAGTAATTTTATGAAAATATTTTTTGGGGAGTTTTTTTCCTCCACACAGTTTAAAGTAATTCAGTATCTTCAAATTCCACCTTAACAATATTAGGCCATTTAAACACTATTTATGTTATGGGGAGGTTTCTTTTCTGTATTTGTACAATATTTTAAAGTTCATTTTACTGTGGTAGGAACATTTTACATGAGATCTACCCTCTTCAATATTTAAGTGTACAACACAATATTGTTGACTATAGGCACAGTGTCATACAGCAGAGCTCTAGAACTTATTCATCTTGCTTGGTTGAAACTTTATGCCTGGGATGCCTGGGTGGCTCAGTTGATTAAGGGTCTGCCTTTGGTTCAGGTCGTGATCCCAGGGTCCTGGGGTCAAGTCCCACATCTGGCTCCTTGCTCAGCAAGGAGCCTGCTTCTCCCTCTGCCTGCCTCTTTCTCTCTCTCTCTGACAAATAAATTAAATCTCTAAAAAAAAAAAAAGAAACTTTATGCCTGTTGGTTAGGATTTCCCCATCTCCTCCTCCCCTTCAGCCCCTAGCAACCACTCTATGAATTTGACTATTTTAGATACCTCATATGAGTGGAGTCCTGCAGTATTTGTCCTTATATAACCAGCTTATTTCCTTTAGCATAATGTTCATAGGATCCATTGATACTGTAGCGTATTGCAAGATTTCCTTCTTTTTCTAAAGCCTGAATAGTATTTCACCGTATGTAGGCCACTTTATTTATTTATTTGTTTGTTTGTTTGTTTAAAGATTTTATTTATTTGACAGAACGCATATGCACAAGCAGGGGGAGCGGCAGGCAGAGGGAGAGGGATAAGCAGCCTCCCCGCGGAGCCAGGGACCGCAGCTCCAGGCTCGATCCCAGGACTCTGGTGGCTTAACCCACTGAGCCACCCAGGTGCCCCCAAAACAAAATCTTTAAAAAAAAAAAGAAATCACGTCTGCATGCAAGGAAAATTTTACTTCTTCCTTTCCAATTTGGATGCTTTTTATTTATTTTTCTTGCCTAATTGATCTGACTAGGTCTTCTGGTGCTATGTAAGGAGTGGGTATCCTTGCTTTCTTTCTAATCTTAGAGGAAAAACTTTCAGTTTTTTACCATTGAGTGTAATGTTAGTTATGGACTTTTCATATATGGTTTTTATTATGTTGAGGCCATTTCCTCTAATCCTAGTTTGTTGAGAGTTTTTATCACAAAAAAGGTATTAAATTTTGTCAAATGCATTTTCTGTATCTATTGAGATAACCATGTGATTTTTATCCTTCAGTCTATAGAATTTTGCATCTACATTTATTGGAGATATTGGCCTGTAATTTTCTTTTCTTGTGGCGTCTTTGTCTGGTTTTAGTATCAGGGTAATGCTGGGCTCATAAAAATAAGTTTGGAAACGGTCCCTTTCAAATTTTTGAAGGAGTTTGAGGATTGGTATTAATTCTTATTTAAATGCTTGGTGGTAAATTTTACATGTGAGGCCATCTGGTCCTAGGCTTTTCTTTGTTGGGAAATTTTTTTATTACTTATTCAATCTCTTTATTAGTTATAGGTCGGTTCAGACTTTCTAATTTGTCATTCCTTTGGGTATTCCCCTTGGAAAACTTGGGGCTCTGGATACATGAACTAACCTCTTGCTTCTTGAGTGAAGCTGGGGGCTAGGGGCTGTTTTCCTGATTGTGCTGTGCCCGATGCAGGGTGTCTAGTAAAAGGACGTCCTCTACTGACTTTGGTGAGTCTGATTTCACATTCTCCTGGGATACAGGAAACTTTCAGTTAGTTTCTGATTTCTCGCAAAGGGAATTTGTCCATGAGTTGTTGCAGAATTGGTATGTTTGTGAGGGGAAGGGGTGGGTCTTGGACTTCTTACTCTGCCATTTTATTGACATCACTCCTCCAGGGAGGGAGATGTTTTTAACCACCCCCAATTTTTCTCATTACATGATTTTAATGGCATCTTTTGGGGAATGATACTTAGAACACTCTACTTACTAGAAATGATTAATAATAATTTATTGACATTCTCTTTATTCTTCCATTTAGATAACATGAAAGTTCCTATTTCAATAGATGTTAAACCCTGTATAGCATTGAAGGGAAGCAGGGGATATTTGCATATTTACTACATTCCAAGTAAGTTCAATGTTTTGTTTTGTAATTCAATTCAACAAAATGTTTTTGTTTTGTAATTCAAGAAGTATTAATGATAAATGATTGTGTTCCAAATGTACATGTATTGGTTTTCTATTTCTGTGTAACAAAGTACCACAATTTTAGTGGCTTAAAACAGCACACATCTATTATCTTGCAGTATTTGTGTGTCAGTAGTCTAGGCATGGCTTAGTTTGTCTGCTTCAGGATCTCCCACAAGGTTTCAGTTAAGGTGTCAGCCAGGACTGGAGTCTCTTCTAATGTTCAAGTAGGGAAGAATCCACTTCTAAGCTCATGTGGTTGTTGACAGTATTCCGTTCCTGTCTGGCTGTTGGACAGCAGTCAGTTAGTTCCTTGCCATATGGGCCTTTTCAACATAGCTTCTTTCTTCATCAAAGCCAGCAGGAGGGACAAGCTAACAAGATAGAAGTCACAATCTTATGTAGGCTAATCATGGAAGTGTCACTCTATCACCTTTGCTGTATGCTATTTGTTAGAAGCAAGCCACTAGGCTAGCTCACACTCATGGGGGAGGGGATTCCATATGACATAGGGGTAAAAATGGAAATAACTCGAGACTTCCAATAATCTAATAGGTATATCCTTTGTCAGCCATTAACTATTCAGCTCGTAAGTAAAGCTGGGTTTCCACTAATCAAAGATCTGCATATGAGCAAGCCACAACTTTTTTTTTTAATAAAGATGACCCTCTAGAGAAAACTATGATGATAATGGGATGAAAGAAGGCAATTTTTGGTTTTGTTTTGTGCTGTGTCTTGTTTTTCCTCTCTATCATTTTACTTGTAATCATTAGTTTAGTAAAAATGAAGTTGGGTAATGGTGATTACCCATTAATCACCATTAATTGTGGTGGTTACATGTGAGGCCATCTGGTCCTAGGCTTTTCTTTGTTGGGAAATTTTTTTATTACTTATTCAATCTCTTTATTAGTTATAGGTCGGTTCAGACTTTCTAATTTGTCATTCCTTTGGGTATTCCCCTTGGAATCAGAATGGATGAGGGTCTGTGAAAACATACAAAGTGTTCTTCCTCTCCTAGTCAGCTCTGTTGCCTGTAAGTCCTAGGAAACTTCAAGTCTAATCATCATCATTATCATTATTGTTTTCGTCATCACCAACATCACTTACATCCTAACTTATATTTGGAGCTTATACTTTACAAAGTGCTTTCACATAAATAAACTTAAACATTTCCCCCTGATTTTAGTTCTCCAGTTTACAAGACAAAAGACAGCTGAGAACCCAGAAATATAGACAATAAACTTGTGTTTTAATTTTCTTGAATCTAATTGTTTAAACTTATTTTGAAACTTTCTGTATTCATTAAAAAATACTTAGAAATGCATAGTGTATTTCAAGTATAGTGACAGGGCTTGTGAATTCATTGACAAATAAGATGTTCTCTTGACCTTCAAAAATCAGTGCAGTAGGAGAGAGAGAGATCTATAGATAATATGGTATGATAAGTGACATGATAGCATTTAGGCTTAGTGGTAGCCCAGAGGAAAGAATAATCAACTCTGTTTACTCCACTTTCTTGGCCAAAGGTGAAAGAAATAATCTAAGTTTTTGCCTGGCTAAAGTTCTACGTTTTTTTCCTCTTTTCTCAGGTTTTGTTTTCTGCTTTAGGTGGTGTGCTTTATCTGCCCCCCCCCACTCCCCATGTTTGGCAGGAGTGATTATTTACATAACAAATGACCTCATTTTCAAGTGAACCTCTTGCCCTTACACACAGGAAGCAGAATGTATCCTTCTAGGCTAAGTAGTATTGTATTATTACTTTATTAAGTAATAATACACTACAGTGTACTTGTGGTTCTCTGAAAAGCGGGGACTAAAAAAGGAATTAGACATACAAGAGATTTATTGGGGGAAGTGCAGGGAAAAATAAAGTGAAGAGAATGCCGGAGTAGGCAAGGAGGGAATTCAGATTAATGTGCAGGTCTGATACCTTTGAAATGAGAGAGGAGGGCGCCTGGGTGGCTCAGTTGGTTAAGCAACTGCCTTCGGCTCAGGTCATGATCCTGGAGTCCCGGGATCGAGTCCCACATCGGGCTCCTTGCTCAGCAGGGAGTCTGCTTCTCCCTCTGACGCTCTTCCCTCTTGTGCTCTCTGGCTCTCATTCTCTCTCTCTCAAATAAATAAATAAAATCTTTAAAAAAAATGAGAGAGGAAAGGAAAGAGTATTTGGTAAGATGGTCATCAGACCAAAACGAATCCCTGAGATACTCTGAGCCAGGTCAATGGGGAGCCTTAGAGCAAAGATTGCCTGTCTGATGACAGGCAGGGGTAGTTTGACTGTAGTGTCCTTGTGGAGTTTGGTTATTATAGGAGCAGCCTTGGTCATAATAGGAACATTATAGGAGTTTGGCTTCTGGATGCTTCTGGAGATAGATCTGAAGGTGCAGCAGCTAAAGGCTGTCTGCCAACTACACTTCCTTCTCCCAGCAGTTCTTTAAAAGGGAGGTTTGAGTACCTCACCACTGTGGCCACCACAAATAACCTTAATCATTCACTAAATATGACATTTATATAACATTTTATTAATTCACTAACAAAATAATTATTTAGTCATATTTTAAAAATTGGATTATTTTGTGTTTTTATGGTGTTGTTGTATAAGTTCTTTATATATTTTGGATATTAATCCCTTATTGAATCTATCATTTGTAAATATCTTCTCCTATTCAACAGGTTGTCTTTTTGTTTTATTGATGGGTTTCTTTGCTGTGCAAAAGCTTTTTATTTTGGTATAGTCCCAATAGTTTAATTTTGCTTTTGTTTCCCTTGTCAAAGTAAACAAATCTAGAAAAATGTTTCTGTGGCTGATGTCAAAGAAATTACTGCCTGTTTTCTTCTAGGAATCTTATGGTTTCAGGTCTTACATTTAGGTATTTTAATCCACTTTGAGTTTATTTTTGTGTGTGGTATAAGAAAGTGTTACAGTTTCATTCTTTTGCATGTGACTATCCAGTTTTCTCAGTATTATTTGTTGAAGAGACTGTCTTTTTCCCATTGTATATTCTTGCCTCCTTTGTCATAGATTAAAGGACCATACAACTGTGGCTTTATTTCTGGGCTATTTTGTTCCATTGATCTCTGTGTCTATTTTTGTGCCAGTGCCATACTCTTTTAATTACTACCACTTTGTGGTGTATCTTGAAATCTGCAATTATGATATGTCCAGCTTTGTTCTTTTTCAGGATTACTTCGGCTATTTGGGGTCTTTTGTTGTTCCATACAAGTTTTAGGATTATTTGTTCTATTTCTGTGAAAATGGTTTTAGTATTTTGATAGGGATTGCATTAAATCTGTAGATTGCTTTGGATAGTATAGGTATTTTTGCAATATTTGTTCTCCCAATCCATGAGCATGGAATATTTTTCCATTTGTTTGTGTCACCTTCAATTTCTTTCATCAGTGTTTTATAGTTTTCAGAGTATAGGTCTTTCACCTCCTTAGTAAAGTTTATTCCTAGGTATTTTATTCCTTTTGGTACAGTTGTAAATGGGATTTTCTTAATTTTTCTTTTTGCTACTTTATTATTAGTGTATAGAAATGCAATAGATTTCTGTATATTAATTTTTTATCCTGTGACTCTACTGAACTCATTTATCAATTCCAGTAGTTTTCTGGTGGAGTCTTTAGGGTTTTCTTTATATAGTATCATGTCATCTACAAATAGTGAAAGTTTTACTTCTTCCTTACCAATTTGGATGCTTTTTATTTCTTTTTGTTGTCTGATTGCTGTGGCTAGGACTTCTAGTACTATGTTGAATAAAAGTGGTCAGAGTAAACATCCTTGTCTTGTTCCTGATCTTAGAGGAAAAGCTCTCAGTTTTTCCCCCTGGAGTATGATGTTAGCTGTGGGTTTTTCATATAGGGCCTTTATTATGTTGAGGTATGTTCCCGCTAAACTTACTTTGTTGAGAGTTTTTACCATGAGTGGATGTTTTACTTTGTCAAATGCTTTTCCTGCATCTACTGAAATGATCATATAGTTTTTATTCTTTCTCTTGTTAACATGAGGTATCATGTTGATTGATTTGTGAATATGAACCATCCTTGTATCCCTGGAATAAGTCCTACTTGATCATGGTGAATGATTTTTTAACGTGTTGCTGGATTTGGTTTGTTAATATTTTGTTAAGGATGTTTTTTGCATCTTCATTCATCAGAGATACTGATCCATAGATCTCTTTTTCTGTAGTGTCTTTATCTGGTTTTGGTGTCAGAGTAGTGCTTGGCCTCATAGAATGAATCTGGAAGCTTTTCTTCCTCTTCTGTTTTTTGGAATAGGTTTGTTTTTTTTTTTTATAAAGATATAATGTATTATTTGTTTCAGGGATACAGGTCTGTGATTCATCAGTCTTAAACAATACCCAGTGCTCATTACCTCACATGCCCTCCTTAATGTCCATCATCCAGTTACCCCTTCCGTCCAATCCCCTCCCTTCTAGCAACCCTCAGTTTGTTTCCCATGATTAAGAGTCTCTTATGGTTTGTCTCCCTCTCTGGTTTTGTCTTGTTTTATTTTTTCTTCTCTTCCCCTATGATCCTCTGTTTTGTTTCTTAAATTCCACATATCAGTGAGATCATATGGTAATTGTCTTTCTCTGATTGACTTATTTCGCTTAGCATAATACCCTCTAGTTCTGTCCACGTCATTGCAAATGGCAAGATTTCTTTTTTTTTTTTTTTGATGGCTGCTATTTTCTTTAATAGTTTGAGAAGAATAGGTAATAACTTTAAAAAAAACAATAATTGTTTTTATCATAAAAAAGATTGTACATATTTTCCAGTTGGACCAACCAAATGAATTAGAAGGGTTGAGCAAAATGCAGTGTTTACTGGAATTTTCCATGTTAAATGGTACTATGGAGACCATGAAGAAATAATAAGATAACTCATGTATATTATTTTCTTTTTTTTAAGATTTTATTTATTTGACAGAGAGAGACACAGCGAGAGAGGGAACACAAGCAAGGGGAATGGGAGAGGGAGAGGGAGAAGCAGGCTTTCCCGCTGAACGGGGAGCCCAATGTGGGGCTTGATCCCAGGACCCTGGGATCATGACCTGAGCCGAAGGCAGATGCTTAACGACTGAGCCACCCAGGTGCCCCTAACTCATGTAATTTTTAATCAAGAGGTTGTTCTATTCTCTACGAACTCTTTCATCAAATCTCCTAAAAAAGTGGGCATGAGTTGATTATCCTCATTTCCTTTCCTTTCCATGTCTTTTTTCTTGAAATTCGTAGCAGAACTGTAAATTTTACATTTCCGTTTGATAGTTTTCTCAAAAACATAGGCTCCTCTCTTTTCAGGCACAGCATACATAATTCTTACTGTGGAATATCCTGTTTGGTTACATTCCACTAATTATCCTCTCAGAACTTCAGTTTTCTCATCTGTTACAGAGGGATAGCAATGCCCACATGGTAAGTTGTTGTGATGATTAAATGAAATAATATAGGAAAGGTGCTGGGCATGCTTTAAGTATATGGTACAGTACATGTTAATTATTATTTATAAAGGAATCTATTCTTTGAAGGACTAATGGGATTTTTTTTCTTTTTAAGGAAGAGATATTAAAAAATTATATTTCAATCTCTATATATCTTTTCACTCCATGCATTTTCCAATGCGCAAAGAAGTTATTTGCCGAGGATCTGATGATCTTTATTCTTTCTGCAGAGCTCTGAAGGGAGGTAAGCATTCAATTCATATTATTTTCAGAATAGAACAGAATAGTTTATGAGAATGTTCTGAATATTAAATGCACTGAAAATGTGCAGTTCCTTTTCTAATAATTTTTTTCATCCAAAGTTTTTACTTTTAGCAGCTTAAACAACATTTTACAATTATGTCATTGAATTGTGAAGATGGTACTTACTTAAGTGTGTTTGAAGATATATTAAAATTTTTACCTTGTTCAGATTAATATTGTACATTTACCATTGGTTATAGATCCCTTTTTCTAAACATTACACTTATTATTTTTTATAGAAACTCACTGAACCACAGCCAAGGGAATAGGATTGGTGGAATCAGAGGGGAAAGAAAAAAAAGGGAATTAAAAAAATTTTATTAAAAAAAAAACTCACTAGATTTTTCTAGTGTTTTCTTCAATGTCTTCCCCCATTTTTTTCCACCCTGATGTTATTCACAGAATCACAAAATTTCAGAGCTTAGGATCTTAAAGGCTACTTATTGCAAACTCATGAATTTTTCCTTAATAATTTTTAAACTAGCATTTTACATAGTTTCAGTGTTTATAAATATTATACAGTCACATTACCAAAAATTGGGAAGTATAAACAATAAAAATATCACAGAATCATATTTCTAAAAACATTTTGGAGTATTTCCTTCTGGTTTTTCAATGTATGTGCATTGCTTATGTACTCATAAGTATGCTACACTATAATAGTTTTTTTTTTAAGATTTTATTTTTAAGTAATCTCTATACCAACATGGGGCTTGAACTTACAGCCCCAAGATCAAGAGTCACATGCTCTACCAGCTGAGCCAGCCAGGTGCCCCAGTAATTTTCTTTTTAAAAATTATTGTATTCAATTTTTTGAGTAGTTGATCCATGTGGTTCAAAAACCAAAGTATAAACATTACATAATGAAACATCTCCCTTAATGGGTATGCTCTGGTTTACTTAACCATTCTCCTGTTGGACATTAGTTTCCTTATGATATTTTTACTATTATAAATAATATTGTAATAAATATATTTCTGTATATAATTTTTCTCATATTTTATATTTGAATATGTTTGCAAGGAGTTACATATAACTCCCTGGGAAATAGCTGAGCTTAAGAGGGTTGACTGTATTTGTGGTTTTGTTTACATAGGCCAAATTGCTTTTCTAAAGGAGTGTATCAATTTATACATTATATCACCAGCAATGTTATGTACAGTAGTTTAATCTCTGTCTTGTTAACAGTGGACGTTATCATCTAAAAAATAAAGAAGTTAAAAAAAAAACTATTGGGGGCTTCCTGGGTGGCTCAGTCGGTTAAGTGTCTGCCTTCGGCTCAGGTCATGATCCCAGTGTCCTGGGATTGAGCCCTGCAGGGAGCCTGCTTCTCCCTCTCCCTTTGCCTGCCTGTCTGCCTACTTGTGATCTCTCTCAATCTCTCTCTGTCAAATAAATAAACAAAATCTGAAAAACAACAACAACAACAACAAAACTATTAGGTTAAAAAAAACCTACCAGTTGTTTTATTAACATTTAAAAATTACTATTGCAGTTGAATATTTTCCTGTACAATTAGTTATCATTAACCTGTGGTCCCTCTTATTTAAAAAAAAGGTTTTAGGTAGGGGTGCCTGGCTGGCTCAGTTGGCCAAGCATCTGATTCTTGATTTCGGCTCAAGTCATGATCTCAGGGTTTCTCAGGTGAGATTGAGCCCTGTGTTAGGCTCCCTGCTCAGTGGGGAGTCGGCTTGGGATTCTTTCTCTCTCTCTCTCTCCCACTCTGCACCACACTCTCCCCCAGCTCTCTCTCTCTTAAAAAAAAAAAAAAAGATTTTAGTAGTTTACATGCATACATTAAATTTAACAACATAGCATAAATTAGATGTAGATGGGACAAAAGTGGAAAATAAGGGCTGGGAATTAATGGAATGAGAGTGGTATAAAAATTCATATGAGGCTTATACTGGCTTTGACATTTATATCAATTTGATTATACATTTCCTAGCAGTCATTAAGAAAATTGTTTCTAAGTACATCAGTTTTTTTGCTATGCAAGTGAAGCTTTGAGATATATCTCCTAGCCAACCATCTCTCCATGGCTCTGACTTGCCTGCCACCCCCAAACCATATGCAAATTATGGAGCTGGCATTGCTTCTAAGTCTGGGCTCAGAGTTGGAAAGACCTGAGTCTCTGTCCCAGCTTTTCCACCTACCAACAATGTGGCCTTGGGTGGGTTATTTAACCTCTATTGGCCTCATTTTCCTAATCTGTAAAATGGGGACAGTGAAACCTATTGAACAGGATTTTAAGGATATAATTAGAAAATGCATATTAAAAAAAAGGTTAGTACAGTGCTCAGAATAAGAATTCAAGAAGTATGGTTCTCGAATAATAAATACTCATGTGGGTAATAGGGGTCCTTTTTTTCCCTGATTTTACAGTCCTGTCATTTTTACAAGTGAGGAGACTGATGCCTGGAGTGACCCAGTAATGTATCCTTGGCCATTTGGAGAACTAGTAACAGAGTAGTCTCATGACTCTTAAGGCCCACTCTTCCACTGTACCATGATTTCTCTTTGGAAAAAAAAAAAACAAAAACATAAAACCCTCTTGGAAGATTACTGTTGTTTTTTTTTTTAAACAATTGTTTCACAATCCCACCTAATCTCTGTGAGATTATGTTGACATTTTATCTGAATTTTTAAAATTTCACTTTCTTGAGATCTAAGATGTGTCAGACTCAACCCAGTCTGCTGGCTTTTCCCTCCCTTCCTCATTTCCTTCCACAAACATCTGTTGAACCTAATTTGAGCGAGTCATGATTTAGGCTTTGGTGATCCAAAGTTGAATGAGAGGGTCTCCCTCCTCAGAAGGTCCCTCTGTTCTGGGAAAGTCACGGGAACAAAAATTATAATGAAATGTCATAAATGCCAATAGAATTACATGCTCCTAGTTTTAACTATATAGTTCTCAATTTGCTGTGACAGAACTCAGATAAGGTTTCAGAGATTATGTTATTAAAATCTTGAATCTGAGAAAATCAGAGAGGAGGAGGAAGGGCATTCCTTGGAGAGGAAACAGCAGAGGCAAACACATGTAGCCATGAAAGAATATGGTTTATTTGGAGAGTAGTTTTTTTGTAGCTGGAGCAGAATGTGCTGTGGGGAATTGCTGGAGATGAGCCTAGGAAAGGGGGCAGGGGTGAGCACGTAAGTCATGCACAAAATATTGGCCTGCATCTTGTCATCAGTGGGTAGGGATGACCCACAGAGATTTTCAGTTTTGCAGATAACTGGTGTCCATATGGAAGGAGGCGGGGGTTGGCTGAGGCAGGAAACTGGGATGGAAGGAAGACCAGCCAGGAGGCTATGTGAGAGACCATGAAGTCTGAACAAAGATGGCAGCCTGGGAGCAGAGGGGAGGAGAAGAGAGAAGGCATATTTGGAGACAGAATTGGCAGGATATGCTGATTTATTTGATGTGGCAGGCAAAGATTAGGGAAAATCAAGGGCTGGTAGAGGGCCAGTGACTGGGATTAGCAGAAATGCCATTATCTGAAATGATGGATGCAGAAGAAGGGGCAGATTTTTAAAAAGAAAGCAATGGGTTCAGGTTTGGGCATATCGAGCTCAAGGTAATTTTGGAACATTCAAATAAACATGTCCATCTGGTAGCTGAGTATATGGGCTCAGAGCTCAGGGCATTCTGATTTACAGAGCACTGATGCTATCAAGAGACCCTTGAAAATTTGGGAATCAAATTAGTAAGTACCATACATATCCACTTTTAAAATAATTTTCTTTTTTGTATTTGTTACAAAAGTCATATATTTCTAGGATATCATATTTAGAAAATGTACGGAAGCAAAAATAAAATAAAGATTACCCATAATATTACCACTTCTTACACACACACACACACACACACACACACACACACACACACCCACACACACCCACACACACCTTTGTTTCTTTTAAAAACACATTTGAGGGGGCGCCTGGGTGGCTCAGTTGGTTGAGTGGCTCAGTTGGTTAG
This sequence comes from Zalophus californianus, assembly GCF_009762305.2. Lineage (NCBI taxonomy): Eukaryota > Metazoa > Chordata > Mammalia > Carnivora > Otariidae > Zalophus > Zalophus californianus. The sequence continues at coordinate 132,712,263 of NC_045598.1, forward strand.
GTGACTGCCTTCGGCTCAGGTCATGATCCTGGAGTCCCGGTATTGAGCTCCCTGCTCAGCAGGGAGCCTGCTTCTCCCTCTGACCCTCCCCCCTCTCATGTACTCTCTCTCGCTCTCATTCTCACTCTCTCAAATAAATAAATAAATAAATAAATAAATAAATAAATAAATCTTAAAAAAAAAAACAACACATTTGAGGGGCACCTGGGTAGCTCAGTCGGTTAAGTGTCTGCCTTCGGCTCAGGTCATGATCTCAGAATCCTGGGATTAAGCCCTGTGTCAGGCTCCATGCTCATCAGGGAGTCTCCCTGACCCTCTCTCTCTGCCCCTTCCCCCTGCTCTCTCTCTCAAATAAATAAAATCTTCAAAAAAACCCACATTTGAAAATAAATAAATGGATATTTCAAAGGCATATTTTTTTTAAAGATTTTATTTATTCGTCAGAGACAGAGAGAGGGAGAGCACAAGCAGGGGGAACAACAGGGCCCAGGGTGCCAGCAGAGCAGTGGGCAGCAGGGAGCCAAGACCCATCTAGGGGAGTTGCGTGCATGCCCCACTGTCCCATCCTGCTTGGTACCCCTCTCCCCAGTTACAGCCAGTGACCCCTGCTACCTGGTGGGAGCCTGGATGCAGGGAGGGTCAGGATTAGTCAAAGTTGCCCTGCAGTGTCTGAAGTGGGGTGTGGCCATGATCAACCGCCTGGGCTGGCAGCACCGGCATTGTTTAGTGGGTGACTAGGTGGGGGCAGGACTGCCTCCCCACCAACAGGTAGCTCATGGAGGTATTACACAGAGGTTGCAAAACCCTTGAGGGTCACTCATGGGACAGCAGGCCTATGGGAAGGAAAGAAGCCTGATTTGTCTTCTCTGACCCGACATGAGGCATGAGGCATCTGGCAGCACGGGGGAGGGAGACCTTAGGCAGCTGTCAGGTCCGTGCTTTGTGCAGGTGCCCCAGTCATGGAGCAGCCCCCTGGGTGCCCTTGAGCTTCTATACTCACCTTTCACTCTGTGCCAAGAGAACATCCCTTGGATCATTCCATGTCTGGGGGTAACTTCTCTTCCTTCTTTCAAATTTCCTGAGTCAAGCTTGTGTTAGTTTTCTCAGCTTGAGATACCTTCTGGGGATGAGCCACCAAATACAAGTTGTGTCGTTTCAGTGATTCTGCCTTAGAGTTAAAAGCTCTGATATTTGTGTTTAAAGCTGTCATTGCACAATATAAAGATGAATGGCAATTTAAAATTTTGTTTGACTTCAAATGATACTACATAGCAAATAAAAAATATCATGGCAAGTCTAGAGAGAGAGACTGTGGAAGAAAGCTTTATATTTCTGTACCTTTAATAGGATGTCTCTCCTGCTTTTTGATCAAGGAGCCCCCATTTCCGTTTTGCACTGGGCCTTGTAAATTATGTAGCTGAGCCAGGGACTCAGGGACCAGGCAGTAGGAGCTAGAGATTCAAAAGTGACCAAAGCAAAGCCCCTGTCCTCAATGGAGCTTATAGACTAGTAAACAAGATCATAAAATAACATTCAAATGAAATAAGATTCCGTTTATGAGAAGTACTCTCAAGGAAAGCAGCAGGCTAATGAGATAGACCGTAAGTGTCTGTGCGGGGGGCACCTGAGTTGGTGGGCACGGAGGGCATTTACCTGCTCTTCTCTTCACCGCCGTCACTGCCTCCTGGCCTCTAACTGGTCTCCCTGACTCTTAGTGCCCCCTTAAATCCGTCCACAATATGGTCATGTGACCCATCTTTCTAAACACAGTCTGACCATTTCATACCCTTGGATGTTCTTTCATTGCCTCCATTCTCTCAGATGTGGAATCTGAGCACATTTATGTTTACTTCTTCAGATTTCCTTCTTAGCACTCCCGCTTCTCCTTTGCTTTAATAATGCTGCGCCCCTTGCAGGTGTATGCATTAGTCATACTGATTTTCACTTTCTCGCCTTTGCTTCTCTTTTTCCTGCCACCTGGAATGTCCTTCGTTTCCTTCCTTCCCAACCTCTGTGACGATTCAACTCCCTTCCTTCTCTTTTCTAGATTCCCTTCCCATGGCATCTTGTGAATAAAGTAACTACAATATCAATGATAATTATTAAGACATCATTGTTATTCACAAGACGCCATGGGAAGAAGGTCTAGAAAGGAGAAGGAATAATATTTAATGCTCTAATAAACAACATTTTAATGTTAATAACATTTTTAAAAAATATTTTATTTATTTATTTGAGAGAGAGAGCCTAAGCCCTGGGGGAAGGGCAGAGGGAGAAGCAGGGTCCCTGCTGAACAGGGGCGATCCCAGGACCCAGAGATCATGATCTGAGCTGAAGGCAGCCGCCTAACTGACTGAGCCACCCAGGTGCCCCCAAATATTAATAACATTTAATGAGTGCTAAGTTCTAGGCATTGTTCTAAGCACATACATATCTTAGCTCTTATAGCCTTCATGTTAATCCTATGAGAGCGGTGTTATAATCCATTGCCATTTTACCAAAGCACAGAGAAGCTAAGTGACTTGCCCAAGGCCACACTCCAAGTAAGTGGAGGAGCTGAGATTCAGACTCAGAACCATCACTCTTACCAAAAATGCTGTATGCTGCTTTTATCCTTGCTACATCTTTTTATGGCATTGTATTTGGAATGGTTTCTTTGCATGCCTATATCCCCATAGATGTTAACTCTCTGAGGGAAGGAACAGTGTGTACTAGCCCTTGTCTCCTCAGTCCCTGGTAAGAGTAGCTTTCAATAAATACTTGTTGAACTATTACATTTGAATTGGATTGGCCTTGAATGAAAGAAATCATAACATCATGAAGACAAGATCACTTTACTGAGCTCAAGAACTAAGATCTCAGTGTATTAACACCCCTATTAAGGAGATACCCAGAAGCAAATAGGTGCTTTTTTATGAAAATAGAAGTATATACATATATATATATATATATATATATATATATATATACATACACACAGAGACATAATCCATTCATTTGCTATTAAGGTTTGTCTTTAGCTAGTTAAGAGAACAATAACCATTACTTTAAAAGAGACTTTTGGCCACTATTGCTTTTGTTAGAGATTCAAAACATTTCTACTTTTCTATCCTGATCCCGTAAGTTCACTCCTTTGGTGTTTCTGATTAGGTCGGTGGAGTGTGGTTTTTCCTGCACTTCTGTCTTCCACAGCTTCTGCAGGCTCGGGCCCATGGCCATGCATTTCAAATGTGACTACTTAGGCTTCTCAGTGGCGGGACTGGAAGGAGATTTGGTATCCTGGCTGCCCCCCAACTCTCTCCTCCACTTTTAGGAAGATCTGTTATACTCTGCTGAAGGAGCAGCAGTATTAAATATGCACATATCTAATTTGGGATGATGCCTATGAGCACTTGCTTGCTCATTCATTCACTGTTGAGACTAGTAGGCCTTCAAATTTTGCATCCCCCGAGGGATGAAATAGGAGCTGATACTGAGAGACGCTTGGGGTTGGCAGAGAGTGCCATCGGAGAATCATAGCCAGGATACAAAACTCACTACTTCTACAATTTTCTTGGGATCACCTCTGCTAGCAGCGGTGTAGAAGGTGCGCTCCATACGACATTAAAAAAAAAAAAATCACCCGATGATGACCAATATAACTTTTTGTATTTTGTATTTTGTTTGTAGAGACTGTGAATACAACAGTATCCTTCTCCTTCACGGGATTACGATTTTCTAAGGTATTGTTCAAGTCATTTGTACTTTCTTGAGAATCTTTTGCAAAGTAGCAAATATGTTAAGAATTTGAAACAAGCCATTCACAACTTCAAAAATTGCTATTCAGTATTAAGGTGTTTTAAGACTGTGTTTTTCACTTTTACTTAGTTTTGGGTATTTTGTATTTCTTCTTTCTGTGGAATATGGAAATATGGAAAAGTAACACAAAAGAAAGCTCTTTTGCACTTCATGTTTTTCCTCTAATATACATGGCTAAAAGTAATTCAAATACTCATTATTAATCTGGTGAATGATCTTTGGGTGAAAGTACTGTACGACCGGCCGCTGTGTATGACTTTGTAACTGCCTCCATGAATAGTAATAATGTAATTTTAGGTATTTGCATTAGATACCTGGCAATGAAATTTTGTACATGTTTCACTTTGCGTGACCATTTTTAAAATAGTCTTCAAGAATGCATATTCCTTACCTATTTTGTTCTAAAGGATATTGAATGTTTGAAAATCTCACAGGCTTGTTTCAAACAATTATTAAAAAACATCCTCTTGTAATTGGGAAATAAATAGGTTTATGCTCGCTGAATTCAAAGGCATACAAAATTTCATCTCATTAGAAAACCAAGATAATGATAACCAATTTAATTTAAATGGCTTCCTTCTACTAAGACAAAGTTCTTATAAAAGTCTTACAAAATAGAAGCATCTAACATTTTATTTGCTTGTATTTCTTATTCCTCCTTTTAGGGACAATACAAATGTGTTGCAGAAGCCATCTCTGGAGATCCTGAAGAAACGCTCTTTTGTTTGAATTTTACCATCATACACCACCCTGATTTCAATTAGAATAAATAAAGTATATTTTTATTTTTCAGAGGTCGTATTGTTCACTTAAATTTTATCTTTCATAGTGTATTAATGTCTGCCATAACAAGTAGCACAGCTTGGGTGGCCTGAACAATTAGAAATTTGTTTTCTCACAGTTCTGGATGCTAGAAATGCGAGATAAAATTGTGGGTAGGTTTGGTTCCTCTTAGGGCCTCTCCCTTTGACTTGGAGATGACCACCTTCCAAGTGTCTTCACATGGTTTTCCCTCTGTGTGTGTGTGTGTGTGTGTGTCCTAATCTCTTGTTATAAGGACACCAGGCACACTGGTTTAGAGCCTACCCTAATGACCTCCTTTTACCTTAATTACCTCTTTAAAGGCCCTACCTACAAATCCAGTCACCTTCTGAGGCGCTGGCGGGGGGGTAGGACTTAAGCATATGAATTTTGGAGGAACAAAATTCAGTCCGTAACACACAGGTAGTGAAATCTCTTGAACTGGTTGACTTCTCCCCATTTCCTGCCTCTCTACTCTGGGGCAAGTTACCAGCATTGCCCTCCTGGACTACTCAGCTGCCTCCTGACTGATCTCCCTGCACCTGGTCAGGTGCCTCTGGTAAAGTATTCTCCACAAAGGCAGTTTCCATAATACTGTCAAAATACGTGTCCAGTTATGTCACCACAATGCAAATGGAACAAAATGAAGTGAAACCAAACCAGGTCCTTCCTGTGGCTTCTGATTCTTTTTAGGGTAAAGTTGCAATCTTCTGGAGAGCCTGCCAGAGCCTGGCCACCCTTTCCCTCTCCAGCCTCTTCTCCCGCCACGTCTCCCCTTGCTTTCTGTGTTCCAGAATGTACCACAGTCCTTCACCTCTAGAATCTTCAGCCACAGTTTCCTCTGGCTCTATTCTCCTCTTCCACTCTGCCCTGCCTTTACCCCTTCACCTCTGTAATGGGTGTGGATCTTTCCTGGCTCAGGGGCTACTTCCTCAGGGAATCATCAGTGGGTAGTATGGAGTGCAACTCTTAACACTTTTGATGCTAAACAGAGGCAGTCCTGAGCAAAATCATAGAGAAATCATATAACATGGAGCCTAATTACCAGTCCCCTGTGGTTTTCTCCCTCCCCAAGTCCTTTTGCTCCACTCCCCTTTATCTAGTCCAGGTAGGGCTAGCTTTCTTTGTGATATACTTTTGTAGACTTGTGTCCCTTCCTTCCAATACTTAACACTCATTTTGTCATTATTTTGATCATCTATCACTAGACTAAGCTCCGTGAGCCCAGGTAGTGTAGTCAGCCCAGTTAGGCTCACCACTCTTGAGTCAGCACCTAACATAGTGCCTGGGCTTGGGTTTGCTCTAAATCCGTATTTGTTGAATGGATAAATGAACATTTTATTCTTGTAAAATATTCACAATACGTAACTATAGAAAGCAAAATACTCATACAATCATTTGATAATTATTGAGCACCTGTCATATGTCAGGCCCTGTTCTAGATGCTGGGGCTACAGCATTTAACCAACCAGATTAAAAAAAAAAAAATCCCTGCCCTCATGGAGCTTATATTTTTGTGGGATGAGACTGACAAATAAGTAAATGATAGAGTACTGTAGAAGCAAACAGGCTATATGTGTGCTATGAAGAACAATAAAACAGGGAAGGGGGCAGGGCCTGGGGAAGGTGGTGAGGGTTACAGTTTTAAATGGGGTGGTCAGGAACAGCTTCACTGAGAAGATGATATTTGAAAGTGTTGGGGGAACAAGCCATGTGGCTTGCTGGAATTAAAGGCCTTGGAGGTTGAGAGAACAGCTGGTGTCAAGGCCCTGGGGTCAGAGTGCGTCAGGCGTGTTTGAGGAACAGGTTGCCATTCAAATGAAGTAAGTGAGGGGAGATGTGGTCAGGGAGGTATGTGTTTGCATTGGGGGTTAAGTAGGCATGGGCTGAAGAATATGATAGGCCATTATTAGGACTTTGGCTTTTGCTCTGAATGAGATGGAGGGTTCTATGTAGGAGAATGACACCAGCTCACAGTTAACAAAGGCTTATTCTGGTAGCCAACTGTTCATGCATGGGAAAAACAAGGGAATTTCTTATGGTAATTGAGGTAGAAAAAAAAGGAGAAAGTTGGGACGCATTTGAAGTAATCCAAGAATCAGGACTCTATTACTTGCAAATAAAAGCACTGTAGTTGATTCACAGTCACATTGTCTACCGCATCTCAGATGTCAGGCTAATTTCCAATTCTGGCCCTCCCTCTATTCCCTTCTGACTTTTCCCATTGCTTTTAACTCTTCTGTTGCTGATGCTTGTGGGGCCGACTTATCTATTAGGCACAGTGGGCACAATGCTTATATTTATAAATTATATTTATGTGGGATGGGGCCCACGAAAGTCAAAATGTGGCCCTGAGTGCTTAGTTACTACATTCTCTGATTTTTGCTAATATTACAAGTTTCCTAGGTGAATTGATTTCTTTAATATCTATTTAATGCCTACTGTTTTCCAAGCACTGTGCTAGGCCTTGAGGATACAGGGGTGAACAAAACGAAGAACAATAGTTCTTTCCTTCACAGAGTTTTTGATCTAGTAGGAAAATCAAACAAAACAAGTGATTATTGGAAAATATGATGGGAATAACTATTGGAGGGTAAGTATGGAGTGGTGAGGCAAGAGAATTGAATCTCATCTATGGGATCAGAAAAGGCCCCCTAGAGGCAGTGACGGTAAGGCTGGGAGTTGAGGATGAGTTTGGAATTAATTAAAGTCTATTCCAGGTGTAGGGAAGAGCAGGTGCCCAATTTAGAGGTGAGAGAGATACAGCATATTTAAGATGTTGAAAATGTCTAGTAATGATATTATCAGGTATCAGTTATTGACGCTTATCATGGCAGGTGGTGGACACTTTTCTAGGCACTTTGCATGTCATGAATCTAAGTGAGAGACTATTATTAATCCCATTTTGTAGATGAAGAAGATAGAGAAGATGAAACAGAGAAAATTAAATTAACTTAGTCCATATATGCAGCAAGTGGCAGGGCTAGGGTTGGATCTTGACAGGCTCCAATGTTAGATTTCTCATCTAGGTACAGTTGGAAGGCAGAGGTGAGAGGGTTGTTGAAGGCGAGGCAGGGAACTGCACTGCATTCCTGGGTAGTCCTACTCCTGAAATCCAGCCTTTGAGTGTGAGCCCTGCTTCTTGACCTCCATATTCATCTCACCACATCCACCCTACCCTCGCTTCCTGGACCACTGCAGTTGCTCTCTTAGTGACGTCTACTCTTCTACTTTTATTTCTTATTCCCCAAACCCTCCATTGGCCTAGGTAATCATCCTTAGAATGAAATCCCTCAGTCTGGCCCATAAAACCTGACACCATCTAGTCCCAAAAGACAACCTTTCAGTTTCATGATCTATTTGTCTTGGCATCTTTCATTTGGTTCCAAACGCATGATGATCTCCTTTCTCTTCCATCAATATGTTTAGTACATTATTATTATTAGATTTTATTTATTTGAGAGACAGAGAGAGAGAGAGTGAGCATGAGTCAGGGGCAGAGGCAGAGGGAGAAGGAGAAGCAGGCTCCTTGCTGAGCAGGGAGCCCGATGCAGGGCTCTATCCCAGGACCCTGGGATCATGACCTGAGCTGAAGGCAGCAGCTTAACTACTGAGCCACCCAGGTGCCCCTGGTCTTTCATTTAGTATATAAACACACACACACACACACACACACACACACCAAACCAAAACAAATAAATCAAAAAAACCTCAATTTTTTTTCATTTCAATCAGACTTCATCAATATTTGTCAGGATACAAATTTGGTTCCTGGGACAAAGACTCTGTATAGCAGTGACTTAAATAAAATAGAAGCTAATATCTCTCTCATCTGGGACTAATGTGGTACCTTGAGGACCCAGGATTGTTTTATCTGGCCTTTGTCTGAATGGTCCAAAATGGATCTTCACTGTATCTGTGACCCAGATGGCACCTTTCCATTAATAACACCACTTAATAGACAATTTTATAAAATTATCAGACACCACTCTTTTATTTCTTGTTTATTATCGGTCTTTCATTGTTCATAAAGAGTTAATGACATAAAAATATTGCTTAGATGTTGATCTCGTATTCTTTCTTTTGGAGTCATTTTAGGATTTTTCAGCATCATTGCACATTGAATTTCTTCACTGTATTTTATAATATCCTAACTGGCTTTGTTTATCCTAGATATAAATTCATCCTATAATGTCCCATTATTAAGGAAAAAAAAAGTTTATGAAGCTGGATTTTTCCTTGTGCCTGAGCTCTTTTATGATGTCGTATCTCTTCCATCAATCTCTTTCCCTGCCCCCAACCCTCAAATAATGGGTTTCACCGTTCAACGAATTTCCTCAACTGAGCTTTGTGAGAATTTTTCCTACGGATTTCCACATTGCCCATGAAGAGTAAATTTCATTTGTGGAGGTATAAAGTAACTTGTGGCTATCACATTATGCTAGCTTTCTGAAGCTATTTTAAAATTACATCCTTTGTTCTTCTTGGCTCTCATCTCTTTTCTAAATATATTTGTAGAAATTATTATAGTAAATATGTTTTTAGAAAGTTCTTGATCTACAAACATAATTCAAGGATATACTGAAAAGAGCAAATCTTATATTTTGATTAATTTATGGCACCATCATAAGCGTATAATGGAAAGCCCCACATTTTGTGGAAATAGCCTTTTCCCTCATTGTTGATTTCCTTTAGGAATTAAGAAAAGACCATGGTTGTAATGGTTTACTTGTATGGCCCTGGGTAGCCGAGGCTAAAAGATTTATATGGATTGCTATTCTGTGTAAAGAAAGCTGATGTGGCCAATTTTCAAATGAGCTAGGAGGCCTAGATTAATAAAAGTCAGGGGAGACCTAGAAGATGTTTATTTTATCCCAGAGTGATCCTTTGAGGCCAAAAGGTTCAGATTGATCTCGCAAGTCCTCCTGCAGAACTGCACTGATGTAAACATTTCCTGATATGATTTCAAGATGAACAGAGTTGGAAGGTTTTAGGTGACCTATTTGCTTTTGCTATTTTTAATTTGAAATTGTTCTTCACAAGGTGTTAAGTTTGAAAAAAACAACAGGTGGAAGGTTCTATAAAGTAGTTCTGTAATTTAAAGTTATTTTTCCTTTTAAAATTAGAATTTCTCTTTAGATTAAAAAAATCCTTGTTAGCCTCTTAATTAACAAAATAATGCATTTCATTTTAATGATTTCACACAACGATTTGTGCAAAAAGCAAATGAAATTCTTTTTCTTTTTTAAGATTTTATTTATTTGACAGAGAGAGACACAATGAGAGGGGGAACACAAGCACGCAGAGCGGGAGAGGAAGAAGCCCACTTCCTGCTGAGCAGGGAGCCCGATGTGGGGCTTGATCCCAGGACCCCAGGATCATGACCTGAGCTGAAGGCAGACGCTTAAAGACTGAGCCACCCAGGTGCCCCAGCGAATGAAATTCTTTTCATTTCTTTTTCTATCATGCCTCCTCAAAACCATTTTAACAGTTTGGTATGTGACTGTTCAGACTTTTGTTTCATATGTATGTTATACTATACATGCTATTTTTATGCACGTGTATATGCAGATCACATGTGCATTTTAAAATATGAAATTACTTGTATTACTTTTTAATTTAAATCTGAGAAATACTTCCAAGTGAGTACATATAGATCTACCTCATTTTTTTTAAAGATTTTATTTATTTATTTGACAGAGAGACACAACGAGAGAGGGAACACAAGCAGGGGGAGAGGGAGAAGGAGAAGCAGGCTTCCTGTGGAATAGGGAGCCCGATGCAGGGCTCGATCCCAGGACCCTGGGATCATGACCTGAACCGAACACAGACGCTTAATGGCTGAGCCACCCAGGTGCCCTTATATCTACCTCATTATTTTTAATGGCTATATAAATTTTTATTGTTTGGCTATACTTTACTTTAGTTACCCATTTCCCTATAGAATCTGTAGCATAGATATAGAATATAGTGTTACACACTATCCTAAGTATTTGTTTTAAAGATTTTATTTATTTATTTGAGAGAGAGTGAGAGAGAGCAGGGAGCTTGATGAGGGGCTTGATCCCAGGACTCTGGGATCATGACCTGAGCTGAAGGCAGATGCTTAACCAACTGAGCCACCCAGATGCCCCCACACTATCCTAGGTATTATCTCATTTAATTCTCATACAACCTCCAGGAGGTAGATATTATTGTCTTCATTTTATATGTGAGAAAACTAAGGTTAGTGAAATTAAGTAACTAGCCTAGGGTCACACAGTTAGTGGAGGATCTAGGATTTAATTTCTATACTATAAATCCCCCCAATCTATATGTGTTGCCTATGATTTTGGGTAGAAGTGTTTTAGATTTAGTCCTCGTATTTTTCTGCATTGACTTGTATGTATTGATTTTTGTATTCGGCTAAAATGAAATTAAAAAGACTGCTTTCATTATTAATCACTTAAGGCCATTGACTTACTTAAAATTAATGGAACATTTAAGCAATTTCAATCAAGATCAGTGAAAATGGGGAACAACGTAAGTGATAATCATTTTGGATAATGTTCAAGGGAAATTGTAGTACTGTTAACACATATTACACAGCAGTTTAAAAAAAATGAGGTAAATGTAGATGTATTTATATTAATATGGATAAATTAAGCAATATTGCTGAGGTAAAAAGTTAAGCTGCACAATCCATCCTAAAATTAATATGACATCTCAAGGGACCTTGAATTGCCAAAACAATTTTGAGAAAGAACAAAGTTGGAAGACTCACAGTTCCTGATTTCAAAACATATTACTAAGCTACAGTAATCAAAGCAGTATGGTACTGGCATAAAGACAAACAAATAAACCAATGGAATAAAATAGAAAACCTAGGAATAAGTCTTTGTGTATATGATCAAATGATCTGCAACAAGGATGCTGAGACCACTTGAAGGGGAAAAGACAGTATTTTCAACAAATGGTGCAGGGAAAGTTGGATGTTCACATGCAAAAGAATTAAATGAGATACTTACACCACTCAAAATATATTAAAGACTTAAATGTAAGATCTAAGACTATAAAGCTCCTAGAAGAAAACATATAGTAAAACTTCATGATATTGGACTTGGCAATGATTTATTTGGAATGATGCCAAAAAATGCAGGTGACAAAAGCAAAAACAGACAAATGAAACTATATCAAACTTAAAAACTTTTTTCCATCAAAGGATACAATGCACAGAGTGAAAAAGCAACCTAAGGAATGGCAGAAACTATTTGTAAATCACTTAATCAGATAAAAGGTTAATATCCAGACTGTTTAAAGAACTCCTACATCTCAATAACAAAAACAACCAATAATCCAATTAAAAAATGGGCAAAGGAGGGGCGCCTGGGTGACTCAGTCAGTTGAGTGTCTGCCTTTGGCTCTGGTCCTGATCCCAGGGTCCTAGGATCGAGCCCCGCATCGGGCTCCCTGCTCAGCGGGGAGCCTGCTTCTCCCTCTCCCTCTGCTGCTCCCCCTGCTTGTGCTCTCTCACACTCCCTCTCTGTCAAATAAATACATAAAATCTTAAAAAAAATGGGCAAAGTATTTGAATAGACATTTCTCCAGTGAGGATATATAAATGGTCAATAAGCATATGAAAAAATTCTCAACATCACTAAACATTAGGGAAATGCAAATCAAAACCATCATGAGATATCATCTCATACCCATTATGATGGCTACTATCAAAAATATAGTAAGTGTTGTTTGTGGATGAGGAGAAATTGGAACCCTTGTGCACTATTGGTGGGGTTGTAAAATGGTGCAACTGCTATGGAAAACAGGAGTTTCCTTAAAAAATTTTTAAATAAAACTACCATATAATCCAGTAATCCTACTTCTGGGTATCTCTCCAAAAGAACTGGAAGCAAGGTTTCAAAGGGACGTTTACATCCATATTTATGGCAGCATTATTCAGAACAGTCAAGAGGTGCAAGCAACCCAAATGTCCATCAACAGACGAATGGATAAACAAATGTGATATATACATACAGTGACATATTTTTCAGCCTTAAAAATGAAAGAAATGCTGCCAAATACTACATTGACGAAACTTGAGGACATGCTATGTGAAATAAGCTGGCCCCCAAAAGACAAATACTGTATGATTCAACTCTATGGGGTATCTAAAGTCAAGAAACAGAAAATAAGATTGTGGTTACCAGGAGCTTGGTCAGGGAAAAAGGGTAATTGCTTAATGCACAGAGTTGCAGATTTGAAAAATGAAAGTTCTGGAGATCTGTTTCACAACAATGTGAATATACTTAACTATACTCTTAGGTTAAAATGATAAATTTTATGTGAGTTTTGCCACAATAAAAAAACTTTAATCAAAACATTAAAGACTCTGTTGATTATAAGTGAGTAGGGAAATGGAAAAATATTAAAACTAATATTTATTTAGTACACTGTAATTTAAAACATCGAGGCATTAAAGTGTTTTACTTCTTTGTAAAAAAAGACAAAAAACAAATGTTAAGCCATAGATAGACATGTATAGTATGATACATTGAAAAAAAAAAGTAAAAAGTCAAAACACACCAAAGTATACAGTGTACTTTCTACAGGGACATATATTCATATCTAAAGACATTCGAGAAGAACTGGAAGGATATACACCAAATTGATCACAGTAGTTATCCTTGGCTATGGGCAAAGGGGACCAGATGGAGAGTGATGGTTAAAAGGGACTTATCCATAGTGCTTCAAGTTTTTATGAAGAGAATCAATTCATAAATTATTTATATAAAATAGCCTCTAAACATATAAAAAGATGTTCAGTCTCACTCATAAGAAAATTCAAGTTAAAACTACAATGAAATTCCATTTCTCTTTTCTCATACTGGCAGAGATTTGAAGGCTTGATGATATATTCTGTTGCGGAGGCTATGAGGAAACATTGCTGCTGGGAAGGGAAATGATACCACGCCTACAAAGGGGAATTTGGCAATATCTAACAAGCCCAGCACTCTACTTCTAGAAATTCACCAGGAACATACGCCTCTAACAAAAGAAAAATAAACACCCAAGGTGATTAATTGCAGCATTACTTATAAATGCAAAATATTGGAAAGTACCTTAATGGCCAAGAAAGAAGACCAACTTTTGTCACATACATACAATCAGTTTCTAGGTAGGATGATGTCTATGAACTCGTAGGGAGTGATTTACAGAATATCGTGAGTGATAAACGGGGGTTGCAAAATTTAATGAACTTAGTGACCTATACAGAGTGTGTAGAGGAGGCATGGAAACTGTAGAGGCCAGAGTAACACTTCTCTGACCATACCTTTTTATATGAGGTCGATGTCAATTTATGTTAATGTTCTAGATATTTTGAAATAAAATGAATCAACATGGACCAAAAAATTCCTAAAATGGAACGTGAATAGAAACACATAAACCCAACTATATTTTTAAATGAATGTCATGTCCACTTTGAAGGCGGGAGAAAAGCTAATCCAAGTAACTTTCGACTATACAATAATTTGACTATATATACCGCCTAAAGGAAAAAAGAAGGGCAAACACATCTTGAATTCTTCTTAGTAGTTTTTTTTCTCATAGTAGTGGGGGAATAGCAATTCTAAAGCTACTTTATGTATATTATAGGATTGACCAAAGAAAAAAATATATTGATTTGTTGGGAGTTAGGGTGCCCATTATATAAGAGAGGAGATACAAATATGGACAGTGGGAGGGAGAAGAACTCTATGAAATTTACCGGAATTGGTCTTAGTTAAACTTATGATTTCTAATATTTTTACTAACTCTTTTTATTTAAGGGCCTAGGAACAATGACACCCCAGCAGAAATTTAGTGCATGCAATGCAATTCCCCACTGATAGGAATTGGTACTCTTTTTTTTCTTTTTTACTCCCTTCACCCATTTCTCCCATCCCCCGCAATCCCCTGCCTCTGGCAACCACCAATCTGTTCTCTGTATCAATGAACTAGTATTGTTTTTTGTTGTTGTTGTTTAGATTCTGCAAATAAGAGAGATCATATGGTATTTGTCTTTCTCTGTCTGACTTATTTTACTTTGCATAATACCCTCTTGGTCAAACCATCTTGTCACAGATGGCAAGGTTTTAGTCTTTTTTTATGGCTGAATAATGTTCCATTGAATGTGTATGGCACAATTTCTTTACCATTCATCCATTAGTGGACACTTGGGTTGTTTCCATGTCTTGGCCATTGTGTATAATGTTTCAATGAACATGGAGGTGCAAATATCTTCTTGAGTTAGTGTTTTTGTTTTCTTGGGATAAATACCCAGAAGTGGAATTGCAGGATCATATGGGTTCTTTTTTAAATTTTTGAGGAAACTTCATACTGTTTTCCATAGTGGTTACACCAATTTACATTCCTAACAGTGCACGAGGGTTCCCTTTTCTCAACATCCTCACCAACACTTATTATTTCTTGTCTTTTTGATAACAGCCACTCCAACAGGTGTGAGCTGATATCTCATTGTGGTGTTTTTTTTTTTTAAGATTTTATTTGTCTATTTGACAGAGAGATAGAGAGAGTGCACAAATAGGCAGAGGGAGAGGGAGAAGCAGGCTCCCCACAGAGCAGGGAGCTGGATGCGGGGCTCGATCCCAGGACCCCAGGATCATGACCTGAGCCGAAGGCAGCCAGCCAACTGACTGAGCCACCCAGGTGCCCTCATTGTGGTTCTGATTTGCATTTCCTTGATTATTAATGATGTTGAGCATCTTTTCATGTGCCTGTTGGTCGTCTGTACATCTTCTTTGGAAAAATGTCTATTCAGATCCTCTGTCCATTAAAAAATTTATATTTCACAAAAATAGAATAAACAGATCTAAAATTTGCATGGACCACAAGAAATCTTGAATAGCCAAAGCAATCTTGAGAAAAAAGAACAAAGCTGAAGACATCACACTCCCTGATTTCAAACTATATTACAAAGCTATAGTAATTAAAATAGTATTGGAGTGGCATAAAAACAGACACATAGATCAGGAAACAGAAGAGAGAGCCCCAAAATAAACCCATACATATATATGGCCAATTAATTTATAACCAAGGAGCCCAATGGGAAAAGTCAGACTATTCAGTAAATGGTGTTGGTAAAACTGGACAGCTAAATGCAAAAGAATGAAACTGGACTATTATCTTACACCATAAACAAAAATTAATTTAAAATGGATTAAAGACTGGAATGTAAAACCTGAAACCATAGAACTCCTAGAAGAAAACGTAGGTAGTAAACTCCTTGACATAAGTCTTGGCGATAAGCCTTTGAATATTACACTAAAGGCAAAGGCAACAAAGGTAAAAATAAAGAGTAGGACTACATCCATCTAAAAAACTTTTGTACCACAAAGGAATCATCAACAAAATGAAAAGGCAACCTAGTGAATGGAAGCAAATATTTGCAAATCATATGTCTGATCAGGGACTAAAATCCAAAATATATAAAGAGTTCATACAACTCAACAGCAAAGAAAACAAACCATTCCCCTCCACTCCAGCAACCCTTAGTTTGTTTCCTGAGATTAAGAGAGTGGAGGAGGGTGGGAGGGATGGGGTGGCTGGGTGATGGACACTGGGGAGGGTAAGTGCTATGGTGAGCGCTGTGAATTGTGTATCACTGATGAATCACAGACCTGTACTCCTGAAACAAATAATACATTATATGTTAATAAAAAAAAAGCCATCTGTCCACCAAACACAATGATTGACCTGTGACCTGACCCAACGGCTTCTGTGGGAGATCTGTCCATACCTGCAGACACCGAGCTCTGATCTCCAGCCTGTGGAACAGTAAGGGGCTGCACTCCAGGGGCAGCAAACCTCTCCTGTCCCCACCCCACCCCTGTGCAGACTGCAAAGGGCTGCACCACATCCCTAACCCCCAAAAAGAAACAAACCATTCAATTAAAAAATGGAATTGGTACTCTTTATATAATGGCTGATTTCAGGATTGAGGCAGGGAAAGTCTGATGAGCCTAAAACACTGTATGTTCCCAAAAGTGAGGAAGCATCTTCCCCCAACCCCGATTGATGGCAGCATGCTAGAAACACTCAGAAGCCAGCTTGAAATCTTGCTCACTGGCCAAAATCTGGTCAATTAGTGCATCAAGATATATATGAACAGTAATATATTATTACCCATTTAAAAGAAAGAGGATCCAAGAGTATTTGCTGATAATACACAGAAAAGTAAGTAAGTAAATGAATAAGTTAATAGAGAAGGGAGAGTTATTCTTTTTTTTTTTTTAATGGGATTGATTCCTTGATTTCTCTTTCTGCCGCTTCATCATTGGTGTATAGAAATGCAACAGATTTCTATACATTGATTTTCTATCCCACGACTTTGCTGAATCAGTTCTGGCAAATTTTGGGTGGAGTTTTTCAGAGGGTTCTTTCTTATATGCCAACTAAATGGGTTAGAATAATAATGGATTTACAAAATCACCTTTTTTTAACCATCATAGTCAAATTTATTTAAACAAGAATCATAACTAGGTACTAAATCTAAGAAAGGAAAGTTTGAAAAGAAATGAGTAATTATAACAGGAAAAACAGTAACTATCCAGTAGAGAAACTGGACAACACCTTAACCAAGTGATCACAATTAATGTCACTAATGAAGTGTAAAGGGACATCATCATGTGCCTCCAGATGGATTCCTTGAAAAGGATGCAATACTATATAGGTAGCACTCCAGCCAAAATGCACCTAACTTACCAGGAGGATGCATTAAAGAAACAGAAATGAAGATTGTTATACAAAACAACTGGCCTGTGTTCTTCAAAAATATCTGTGTCATGAAAAACAAAGAAAGGCTGAGACATGGCAGTTAAATGAAATAAGTGATGTTGGCCCAAACAAAAATTGCTTATAAAAATTATTAGGGCCATTAATGAGACTGAAAGGTGGACTACAGATTAAATTCAAATTCCTTATTAAATTTTCTAAATTTAATAACTGTACTGTAGTTATGTAAGAGCATATCCTTATTTATAAGGGTTAAAGGGGCATGGTGTATGCAATCTACTCTTGGTTTAGAAGAAAAGAAAAGTCCATATTACACACACACACACACACACACACACACACACACACATACATACATATACATATATGAAGTGTCAGTGTTGGATTCTGGCCGTCAGACTTCAGGAGGGTTTTATGCAGGGCTTTGGAGAAGTGAGATGCAAACTTATACCCCAAAACAATGAAATGAAATACTCAGTGAGGGTGGCTAGGAAGAGGGTGTGTGGCAGTAGTCGGGCACTGCCATTGTCAGTGACCTTTTTCCAGTTGAAGTCAATTGGAATTTGCTCATGTTGTTTGTCACCAGGTGACACACACATATTTGTCATTTCTAATTGGCCCAATGTGCTTCATCTTGCTTCTCTGCTTCTTATTGTTGGGCAGATGGGTTTCTTATAATGCTTGCAATTATAAACAACACTATGAAGATTTTGAGATGTTATTTTTTTATTTTGTTTTGTCTTTAGTGTGGTTTACTTTCTTGGTGTGTATTCTTCCAAAAACGGACAAAGGACATCCATAGTTTAATAGTTTTTTTTTTTAAATACTACCAGATTTCTTTCAAGAAAGACGAACTAATTCACATTATTTCTTGTAACATATAAATGTACCTGCTTTCTTGCAGCCCAGCCAACTCTGGGATACTTGTAAACACTTTTACGCATTTCACATCCTAAACTGTCATGAGCAAAATTTAATTGAGATGATAAAAATGGATGAATTCCTAATTATGATTCTAATTAGAAGAGGATGATTAGGAGGGCAAGATTAAATACGAAAGTTTTGGCATTCTAAAGGTTAAAACAATGACCAAGTGCCAGGCATAGTTTAGTAGAAACCAAATAATAAGAATATAATATATATGAATAAAGATGTTCTGAAGATTCAACTCATCAGGATTTTAGGAGATGAAACTCATTATAGGTACTTGTCTGGAGACATTGAGTTTGGCATTAAACAGATCTTAGTCAGATTCTTGTTCTGCCATTAACTAACCTTATGACTTCAGACATGTTCCTGAATATAAAAAAGGTGGATAGTTTATTTAAAATTATTTATTTATTTATTTGTTAAAGAGAGAGAGAGCGAGTGCAAGCAGGGGGAAGGGCAGAGGGAGAGAGAGAATCTCAAGAAGACTCCCTGTCAAGCATGGAGCCTGATGTGGGGATTGACATCACAATCCTGAGATCATGACCGGAGCTGAAATCGAGAGTTGGATGCTCAACTGACTGAGCCATTCAGGCACCTTATTTACTTTAAATAATTTAATGTAATACTTGCACAAAGTAAAAAAAAAAAAAAATCCACAGCATACAAAGTAAATATGGGGTAGAACTATTTACCTCACAAAAGTGGTGCAAGGGTAAGATGAAGGAACTTGGAATGCGGTGGTTTGACATAAATGATATTTATCTCCTCTGACCTTGTTTTTCATGTTTTCCTTTCATAATAAACTGTTCAAAGATGGAAATTTCCAGTGTTTTTGATAAATATTGGGGCCTGGCCCTCCAGGCCTCTTCTTTATCTTGGTGGCCTTGGCTGTCACCAAGCACAGTTGCTTCTTTTGTGGGCAGCTTTACCTGTCATTCTCCAGAGTCTGTTCAGTCCCTGTCAGCCAGTGGGTGGGCTTTAGAAGATGACTAGATAGTGCCCAAGGGGGCCAAATTCTATATCACTGGACTAGTCCAGATGCACAGAGCCCTCTCTTTGTAACTGTTTTTCCAGTGGGAAGCCAGGGAACATTGGTCCTAGACCTGGATCTACCACCGATCTGACCTCAAACTTCACAGTCCTCATCTGCCAAGAGAAAGGTTTGGACTGCATCATCACTAATGGCCATGGCTTGATGAAACAAGAAAACCTACAATTAATTTACTCTGTCAAAGAATTCTATTATTTTCTAATTTTGCCTTGAGTGTTATATGCCCTTACAGCTTAGTTAGAGCTAGGTTATATAATGTGAGTCAAAAATTAGGGATGAACCCAAACCCTCACTTTCCATTTTGAAGTAAATTTTTGTTCATAGAGAATAGTGGATTATTAGGAATGTAAAAGGAAATCTTACAACTTGACAACCCCCTGAGTACAAGATAGCTGAAATGTATGAGACAGAAACCATTACTTCTTCTTTTTGTTAGAAGTAAGTTATTGTGGTTAATTCATGAATGTTTAAGTGGGATAATTGGCTCAGAGAAAAAGAGTTGGTCATCTCTGAATTTTTGAAGAAGAGAATTATAAGACAATGTAAGTCTGTGAGCTACCTCAGCTTCTGATTGTCTGCCTCTAAGTTCTCCATATGCTTTGCCCTCACTGCAGACACAACCCTCTGACTTGATTACCAAGTGTTGTTTACTTTTCTCATGTTTGCTCTCTCAGGAGACAACTGTCTGATGATTTCTGTTCCCTAATAACTGAGATCCAGAATAGACATCCTTCTCCATTCATTCAAAATGTCTGTCCTAAGTTCCATTCCATGCCAGGCTCTGTGACTGATGCAGAGGATACAAATAGAAAAATACTTCCCTGTTTTTGAGGCCTTCACAGGCTTCTGAGTCCAGAGGTTAGAGGATAAAAAGCGAATCCAGCAAAGATCAAATGGGAGGGAGAAGTTTCATGTCTTCACATTATATAAGTATAAAGACTTCTCAGGGAACAACAGATGGAAATAAAAACACAAAGGCTATAAATGCCTGTGACAAGAACAAAGAGATGGTTGTTCTACTTACAGCAGAGTGACTAAGAATCAAACATGGACACTTGCATTTCTAGGTCTGTTGTTTAAAAAAACTTGAAAAAAAACTTGTAAAAGTGCTATCCAAGTACAAATAAATCAATGAAAAACTGTAAAAGCCTTTAGCTGTAAGGTATTATTACTGTGTCAGTCAGGGTCTCAGCAGAAAACAGATGACACATTTAAAGTAGGATAATTTAAGGAGAGTTTAATAAAGAACTGTTTACAGAGGACCAAGTGTAGGGAGACCATGCAGAATAGTGCAGAACCCAGGGCTACTAACAATGGGCTCCATTATTGCTCTAGATCAAGGGTAAGGGACCACATACAGGAACTGGAAATGGAGAGGATCTGTCTGAGAGACACTGAGACCCACTACCTCTTTTGGGCAACTAGACCAGCTGGAAGTAACTGCATGGGGGTAGGGGGAGAATCGCACTCTGCACCTCCCTCAGACCTCCTGCTGGGCTCCTTGCTGGCCGAATCCAGTGAACTAGAAGGTGAGGGAGCTAGCTGTCCTCGTCTTTACTGTTCAACCTCCCAGGGCACAGAGCAGGGTAGGGAAGACAGGGATGAATGGAAGATGTCCAGAAAAACTACATAACCAAGAACCTGAGTGTCAGTGTTCACATGATGTTTGGTATCATCTTCCCAGCCAATGTTTGACAAACATCCTACAACTGGTCACTTAGTAGTTACACTATGGATGACAAACCGTGAAAGCATATCCACAAAAATGATTGCAATTTATGAGGGACACATTTTCCAAGTTGGTAAGACAGTGTAATTTGGAGAAAAAGGAGCTTCTGCATATGGGAAAAACACTTCCTTACTAAAAATAAACAGAAAGCTGGCCTGACATGTAGTTTTTGGTAGTATATGGTCAGTAATAAAGACAAAGAAAGCTTTACCAAGAAAGTCAGGTTATTCTTAAAGTAGGCTCTGCCAAACTATGAAGGGTAAATTATGAATTTGTCTTCATAACCCTTCACCTTTTCTTCCAGCAATTCCTTTCTCCCTTCTTACATGCATGTTTCTGTTTGTCATTTATTAGAATTTATCTCTTAAGGCCTTTTTGGGGGAGATGAGCATGTTTCCTGATCCACTCATCCTATATGGATTTTCTATAGGAAAGATTTGGTTCTCATTTCATAGAAGAACCAGTTCCTTGCTCCATTCCCTGCCGAATGAGCCTCCTGGAACAATAGCACAGAGTCAGAGAGTTCAACACCATTTGGCTTCTTTATGTAAACAAGGAGATATGGTGGACCTGCCCCTCACACTGTGCTTTTGGCCCCATGACTTACGGGCAGGCACAGAGGCTGACTGTTCAGGAGAATTTCTCCACTAGAAATAGGTAGAGAAAAGGGTAGAGTGATGAAGAATAGACGATCTCAGAGGATCAAGTTGTATGCTTCACTTTGAAAGTTGGGTAAAGCATGGTGCCCAGTAACACAACCATTTGTGCACATGACACAGCTACTCTGCTATTTGAGTCCAATGATAGGGGCCTGGTAAGTAAATGGTGGGAGTGCTGGTCAGACCTTGCTTTGTATCCTGGCTCAGCCACTAACAGTGTGACTTAAGCCTCAGTTTTCATCTGTCAAATACTCTGGCAATAATGTTAACACTTCAGATGGTTGTGAAGATTAACAACACAACATGTTGCAAAATGCCAATGCTGAAATGGAGAAATCTCTCCCCAACTGATGGTGTGAAGGTGGTAATGATAATCAGGATTATGTCAATGTAGCCATAATCCCATCAACCGATATATCCAGTCAGATCCAAGACCATGTTATTTTTAAATTCCAACCGTCTTTCCCATTTGCTCCCTTTCTTCTATACTCATGCTGCTACCTGGGTCAGGCTTACATACCTCTTGAATGGTCTTCATGCTTTAATAAGATAGAAGTTTATCTTTTGCTTATAATACAATGTTGGCCTAAGCAGCCCAGGATTTGTCTGGAGTCTCTCTTGATGTTGGGAGCCCCAAATCCTTCTACCTTGTTATATGGACGTCTCTAAGTTGTTGCCCTCGCCAGCATGCCCTAAGACAATTCACCGCCATATTCCCATTCCAGTCAGTGGAAGGGAGAAGAAGGAAAGGGAGGGCATAACCACTCCTTCTAATGGCATGACTCAGGAATTGCACTTATTACTTTTACTCACCTTCATTGATCAGAACTTGGGTCACATGGCCACATCTTACTGCAAAGGAGGCTGGGAAAAGTAGTTTTTATTTTGGCTGCCATGTGTCTAGCTTTGAACCTGATCTGTTACTATAGGTGGAGTGAATGGATATGGGGACACCTAGTGTTCTCTGTAGCAGTAAATCCAACCCAGATTTCAATGAGACATTAATTAGTATGATTATTTGATTGATATTTATCCACCCCACTAGACTGTAATCTTTCCAAGAGCAAATTAAAGTCCAAATTAAGCAGCACACTCAGGGACTTGCTTGATGGAGGAGAAGAATATAAAATAGTGCTGGAATTAGGGCATTCACGCAATTTTATGTCAATGCTATTTCTCAGACTTGAACTTTCCATAAGGCTTGGGAAGCAAAGAGTTAAAGGTTATATGCTCTCTTTAGAATCTACAGGGATGGTGTGATATTCTGATTTATAATAAGAAATATATATTTGGTCTCTGTCCCTATTTCTGGTGCAGAACTCCTAAAACCCTTGGAATTTCCTAAGTGATGAGAACAGCAAAGTTTCTTGATTTCCTAATTAAGCACCTTTCAACCACACCGAGATTATGATAATAAGATGACTTGGAGAAGCACTTAAGAATGGGAAGGGAAAGGGTCTTGAGGTCAAATCAACGGCCAATGGCTAATAATTTAACCAATCACACCTGTGTAATGAAGCCTCCATAAAACCCTAAAAGGACAGGGTTCCAGGAGCTTCTAGGATGGTAAACCAGAACACATCTACATATCAGGTCTCAAACTCCACAGGGACAGAAGCTCCTGCATTTGAGACCTCTTGTTATATATCTCTTCATCTGGCTGTTCGTTTGTATCCTTTGTAATAAACCAGTAATCTAGTAAGTAAAGGGTTTTCCCGAGTTCTGTGAGCTATTTTAGCAAATTGATTGAACTTGAAGAGGGGGTTGTAGAACTTCTGATTTATAGCCAGTGGGGTCAGAGCATAGGAGATAGCTTGGGCTTTTGATTGGCATTGGAAGGGGGGGGTGCAGTCTTGTGGAACTGAGTTTTAACCTGTGGGAACTGATACTATCTCCATGTAGAGATGGTATCTCTGATGCTGAATCGAGTCATCTGAGATGTTTTGTTAAATTGCTATTTAAGGAAATATCCATGAGTTTTAGTAGCCAGTAAAGATTAATGTTGTATTGATAAATGAGTGAGTATAGTTGAGACTTGGTGAGAATGATGGTCAGCTTACCCACAATCACCCAACATACTACCACCACCTTGCTTACTCTATACCGAATGATATGAATATAAAAAGCATAAAATAATATATTTCATATGGACACACTGAATGAAGCTTTATGAAAAAATGGAAATATGTGAGGGTGGTGGCATTTAGATTTTATTACTATTTTAACATTTTTCTTTAATACTGTTGCTAAGGAAGCTAATTCACAGCACCTGTACCATCACCAAAACATAACCACCACCAATAATTCTGTTAGAGATGCCCTTTTAAAAATACTTAAGACCCATAAGATATAATTTGTAATAGAGAAAAGTAGTGGGGGCTGTTCTAAACATAAGCAAGCATGTGGCCAGTGTGCTGAAGACACATTTTCCTGTATAAGATTCAATTTACAATTCTGAACGCCAAGAGAGGAAGCAATAATTCAAGGCAAAGGAAGTGAAGAGCTTCTATTTCCTTAGTGTTCATGAGCAGGCCTGATATGGACATTACTGCTAATGAGAACAACATGCTTTCAGACAAAGAGCACATGTCAGGTTTCCATGGGCAGATAACCCAGGATCAGCAGAACACTATCAAAGGGGAACGCAGCTGTTTTCCTCTTGGTATAAGTTGGGCATGGCTGCAAGTAGCCTACGTATCCTCTTGACTATAGATCCTCCAATGTACATAACTTCCTTTGAATCATCTAGGTTAGGAGCTTCTCTTTCCTAATGTCAGAATCCTCAGCAGGGTTCAATTTTACTCACTTCTCAATTCAAATTCCTGAGCTTTCAAGTTCAACTATTGCCTAAGCTTACTCATATAGGTGTTTAGAGATGCTGAGTGTGCAGAAAAGGAACAAGAAAAACTACTTGGTAATATGGTTGAGGAGAGAAGAGGTTATTTTGGAGAAAGGGAGGAGATTTTGGTGGATGGGTAATTTTGGCCACAGGAGCATGTGAGCATGTTCATGTGAGTGCATATGGGGGTGCAGATAACAGGGGCTCAGAAAAAGTAGAATCATAACATAACTGCCTCCATTGCAATTTCAGAGTGGCAGCCCTGGGTAATCATGTGAACCTGGAAGGCTATAACCTTTAGCTTCCTCCAATTTAGCCCAGTGTGTCCTGACCAGGCTGATCCATTTCTGACCCTTCCTTTTCTGTTCTGACAGAGGTCTACTCCTCTGGTATTGGAAGGAAGAAGAGCTAAAAAGACAAAGAAGGGGAAAATGCTAGATGGGAGCTTTAGAGCTTATGGGCCATGGCACTTGGGAACCAGACACTCTTTTTGGGACAGGGCTATAGCAGGAAACCCAGCTATAGATGAAGGTGATGGAATGTGGTAACCAGAGAGTTTGTTGCTAGATGGGCTTCAGGTGCTACTAGAAATGCACCTAGAATGTGGGGTACATGGGAGTGATGGGAACTTGATTCAGGGGGTGATACTCCCATGACATCAATTTCATCAGTATGAGGGGTTGCAAATTCAGATGCCTATGGGGGTCAGATAGAGCAGGCTGAGTGTGAGACAGTGGCGGGGGGAGTGTGCTATTATGGTGAATGGAAGGGCACACACATAATTTAAATTTACTGTGTGGGAATACCAGCCCAATGTGGTCAGATCTTCTGATTTTCCAAGAGAAGGCATAAATTAGGATTTTTATGTAAAAAATGTAATCACAAAATGTTGGCAATTGATTTTAGAGACTAAAAACCCCATGCAGCACGTTATTGTACCCGTCAAACAACACTTGCATATCTCACAGCCTCTGAAACTCTATCAAAAAATGGAACTCATTAGTTTGTGTTCCCCGTTTCAGTGAACGATGTCACTGACTCCCAGGAAACTCAAGCTAGAAAGGTGGGCATAAGCCCTGATTCCTTCCTTTCCTTTACTCTTCACATGCATTAGGTTACCTAACTATGTGGGTTCAACCTTCTGAAATCTTGTACTAGTTAACCCCAATCTATGTCCTTCTTCTGTCTTTGTTCAGGTCTTCACAATTTCTTTCCTAGCTAACCCATTTTGAATCCACTAGTGACCTGTCCGAAATAAAAACTGAAGCAATTGCCTTGTCCCCTCAAATTTCATTTTGACCCACTACCTGTAGGATAAACTCGATGTGTTTTGGCATGACACACATTTGGTCTCCTCTTCTGACTCCTGTCTACATCTTCAGCCTCATTCTGTCTATGGCTTCCTCCTATTCTGTGCTCCGATACTGAAATGCCTGCAATTCCCCTAAGGGTCATGCTGTTCTGTTCCTCTCTACATTTGCTCTTCCTGCCCCTCTTACCTACAGTGAATGCCCTTGCCTTTTTGCACCAGGGTGTATTCAGTTCTAAGAAACACAAAGCCCAACTCAAACTGGCTGAAATAATAAGGAAGATTTATTGACTTATGTAAGTAGTAGGGCAGACTTCAGAGTTTGTCTGATTCAGTGGCTCAGTGATGTCACAAAGAACCCATATTTCTCCTTTTCCATGTTCTGTTGTGTCATCTTCATTCCAAGGCTGACATTACAAGATAGCTGCTGACAATCCCTGGGTTACCTGCTTCCTTGTCCACATCTGAGGTGGAGGTGGTTGTATGGTGGGGAGAGGAATACATGGTTTCCAGAAAGTCTCTCAAAAGAGCAAGGAAACCTCTTTTCTAGAATCCTTCAGTTAGTGTTGCCCTCAGTCTCATCAGCTGATACTGGGTTAAAGTAGCTATGGCCAGAAGATGGATTATATGGTTCAGATTAGGTAGCCTGACCTCACCTTGAGAGGGGTGTGTCATCTTGAGAAGGGTGGAACTGGGTTCTTCAGTAGTACATGGGCTTCATTGGGTACATGTGGATACTCAGTCTGAAATTGAGATGGTTTCCAAAACAGGGAATTAGATGTGAGGAAGGAAATTATAATTCTCAGTAACTTTTTTTTAAGGCTTGAATTTTTAGAGTTATTTTTTTATTGAGGTATAATTGAATTACATTACTTTAGGTGTATGATATAATGGTTCATATTTGCATATATTGCCAAATGATCACAGTTTAAGTCTGGTTAGCATCTATCACCATAGTTATAATTTTTTTCTTGTGATGAGAACTTTAAAGACTTCCTCTTAGCAACTTCCAAATATGTAATGTAGTAGTATTATTTTTTCCCCCAAATAATAAAAGCTGACCTTTATTGAACATGTGCTATATTCCAGGCATTATACCAGGTACTTTATTTTATTTTATATTTATTTTATTAAATTTAAATTCAAGTTAGTTAACATATAGTGTAGTATTGGTTGCAGGAGTATAATTTAGTGAATCATCACTTACATATAATAGCCAGTGCTCATCCCAACAAGTGCCCTCCTTAATGTCATTTAGCCCATGCCCCCACCCACCTCCCCTCCAGCAACCTTCAGTTTATTCTCTATAGTTAAGAGTCTCTTATGGTTTGCTTCCCTCTCTGTTTTTGACTTCTTTTATTTTTCCTTCCCTTTCCCTATGTTCATCTGTTTTGTTTCTTAAATTCCATATATGAGTGAAATCATATATTTGTCTTTCTCTGACTTATCTCACTTAGCACAATACACTCTGGTTCCATCCACATCATTGTAAATGACAAGATTTCATTCTTTTTGATGGCTGACTAATATTCCATTGTGTGTGTGTGTGTGTGTGTGTGTGTGTGTGTGTGTGTGTGTGTGTGTATATACCACATCTTCTTTATCCATTCATCAGTTGATGGTATAATGTAGTATTACTGACTATAGTCATGACTCCGTACATTACATCCTAGGACTTATTTTATAAGTGTAAGTTTATACCTTTTGACTCCTTTCACCTATTTTGCCCACCCCTACCCCCCACCTCTGACAACTATCAATTTGTTCTCTGTATCTATGAGATACAAAAAAAGATATTTAGGAAGGATTCTTTTGGGGGGAGGGTTTTCTTTTCTAAATTCCACATTTAAGTGAGTTAATATGCTACTTGTCTTTCTCTGTCTGGCTTATTTCACTTAGCATAATACCCTGAAGTTCCACCTACTTTATTACAAATGGCAGGATTTTCTTCTTTTTATGGCTGAAAAAAAAATATAAACCATATATACATACCACATCTTCTTTACCTATTGATGCTGCATTGAATATGGGGTGTGCATATCTTTTCAAATTCGTGTTTTCATTTTTTTAAAGATTTTATTTATTTGAGAGAGAGTAAGCATGAGAGAGAGAGTATGCATGAGCATGTGCGAGCATGAGTGGGCTGGGGGGAAGGGCAGAGGAAGAAGCAGGCTCCCTGCTGAGCAGGGAGCCCGATGGGGGGCTTGATCCCAGGACCGTGGGATCATGACCTGAGACGAAGGCAGATGCTTAATCAACTGAGCCACCCAGATGCCTCTGTGTTTTCCTTTTCTTCAGATAAATACCCAGAAGTGGAATAGCTGGATCATGTGCTAGTTCTATTTTTAATTTTTGGAGGAAACTCCATACTCTTCTCCACAGCAGCTGTGCCAATTGATATTCCCACTGGCAATGCACAAATTTCTCTTTTCTCCGCATCTTCGTGAACACTGTTATTCCTAGTCTTTTTGATGGCAACCATTCTAAGAGGTGTGAGGTGGTATCTTGTTATGGTTTGCATTGCATTTTCCTGATGATGAGTGATGCTGAGTATCTGTTCATGTAATCGGTATTTTTTAAAATCTTCCTTTATTTTACTAGTGTTTGTTGAGCACCTACTATGTGTCAGGCACCATTTCTAGGCACTTGAGATTCAAGATTGAACACAACAAAGAACTTGCTTTCACTGAGAACAAGTAGAAATTAAACAAGTAAATTAATATATAAGCAAGATAACTTGAGTTTGAAGGAAGGAGTTTATAGACTAGTAGATTTAGGACCTGTTAGGAGTGAGATGTATTGAGGTTCCCTAGGCAGCTGGTTTATGACTCAGTAGGTGTGAGCAGAGTGTTCATTTTGCTGAGTGAGGTTTGATTAGCTATTACCTTGTAGAGCAGGAATGAAGGGATTTTATAGTGAAAGTGTGGGGGTGAAGTTGAGAAGATTTTGTACCTAGTTTTATCTTTATGTGAAGACAGAAGAGAAGAAAAAAATGAAGTAACTGTCATGAGAAGAAAAAAAGATATTTAGGAAGGATTCTTTTGGGGGGAGGGTTTACTTTATGTTACATAGTAGAGCCTACACCTTTATTTCTTTATTTTTAGAGATTTTATTTATTTTAGAGAGAGAGAGTGTGAACAGGGGGAGGGGCAGATGGAGAGAGAGAATCACAGGCAGACTCTGTGCCAGCATGAGCATGGGGTTTGATCTCACAACCCTGAGATCATGACCTGAGCCAAAGCCAAGAGTCAGACACTTCACCAACTGAGACACTCAGGTGCCCTACCTTTATTTCTTTAAAAAACCTTGGGTAAAGTCTACATTCCATGAACAGGCACTTCACAAAAGAGCACAACTTAATGGCAACATGAAACACAAAAAAGTGCTCTACATCATTAGGAAAATGGAAATTAAAACCTGACGGAGGCACTACAATACCTCCACCAGAATGGTTAAAATGAAAAGACTGACAATAACAAGTGTTGAGGGGAAGATGTGGAGCAGTTGGAATTCTCCTGTATTGCTGGTGGGAGTGTAAATTGGTAGAACACATTTAAAGCTTACCATGTATCATTATAACCCAGCAATTCTACTCCTGGTTATACACCCAATAAGAAAAAACATTTAGTGTACACCAAAAGACATGTGAAAGAATGTTCATTGCAAACTTATAATCGTCCCAAACTGGAAATAATCCAAATACTCATCAACAGCTGAATGGAAAAATTAATTATAACATAATAATATTATAAATACATATCTGAGTACCTCAGAGCAATAAAAAACGACTTGGAACAATGTAGGTGAATCTCACAGACATAAACATGAGTGAAAGAAGACACACAAGTTACATGAACTTCAAGAATAAACAAATTTAATCTGTCGTGATACATAAGTCAGAATAGGGTTTCTTTTTTGAGGGAGGAAAGAATTAACTAGGGGTGTATGAAGATGCCTTTTGAGGTGTTGAAATTGTTCTGTATTTTGATATGGATAGTGTTTATAAGGGAGAAAAATATATAAAATCTTTTGAGCCATACAGTTAAGTATGTGCCCTTTACAATATCTAAGTTATAACAATAAAGTCATTTTTAGAAATTCTACATTACACATCAATACCTTCTTAATTAAATTTGTGTCTGTGCTTTTGATTTGATACTTCTGAGACTAAGCAGATGTAGCCTAATAAGGCAAAGTCACATGTGTGTTTTATACATAATTATAATAAAGTTACCTTTCCAGATTTATCTCTAGCACTTCCCAACGTATACTACATTCCAGCCAAATTGGATTACTCATTCTTCCTTGAACACCCTATCCTTTCCACTTTGTCTTTGCTCATGTTCTCCGTATATTGATTTTTCATAAGTTAAATCACATTTTAAATGAGACAAAAGAGATTTCTTTTGAATCAAATCTTGTTAGACCTTTTGCAAAATGAAGAATCTCAAAATCTTATTATACCATTTATTTTTTTGAAAAAACTCAGATTTTCATATATTGAGCTTATATAAAATGCAAATCACATGATCCAGAAATATTCACTAATAAAACTAGTAAAAGTTATTAGCAATAATGAAAACAGCTAAAAACATTAATTCTGTGAGGCAGTATAAGGTAGAGGAATGAACATAGTCTTTGATGTCAGATGGATAAGATTTTGATTTGTTTTTGCTACTTGTTAGATGTGAACTCACTTAGGTCAGTTAGGTTCTTTTTGATAAATAGCAGGGAGCTTCTAAGAATTAATGGTAGTAATGGTTCTATGTCTCATTTCAACTTTTCTGTCAGTTTGCAAGGATAGCAAGTTTTCAACCAATTTCAGTCACACACACAGAAGCCAGTTACTATGTTGTAGGGACTCCCAAGCAGCTCTGTGGAGAGGGCTATATGGTGAGGAACAGAGGCATCCTACCATAGCCCCGTGAATGAGACATCTTGGAAAATGCTCCTTCCACTCTGGTCAAGCCTTCAGATAACCGGAGCCCAGGCTGTCCTCTTGACACCAACCTCATGAGAAACTGAGCCAGAACCACCCAGCTAAGCCTCTCCTGGATTCATGCCCCATAGAAAAAATAAACATATATAATGTATTTTAAAGCTGCTAAGTTTTGGGGTCATTTGTTACTCAGTAATAGATAATTAAAACAGCTAGACTAATATTCCACTGAAAAGACATCTAGTAATCTCTTTGGACCATAAATAAGCCTTGGACATTAGAAACAGATTCCTTAACTTTTGGGGAGTCATATTATATATAATATATATATAATTTTTTAAAAGCCAAATTTTTTTATAATCTCTTTACAATCAACACATTGAAATATATTTCTTAGGAAATTGCTTTTTTATTTAAGTAAATGATTGACTTTAATTTTAATAAATGAGCGAGTTATTTGCAAATGTAAGGTCGATGTAGGTTTAGTTAGACAACTTTTAGGAAGAATTTTAGGGAAAATGTAGTTTTGTTGAATATAAGAAATAAAAACAGTCAAGCATTTATATTGGCTGAGCTTAGGATAATTTTGGCAATCTGAACCTTCTGACATCTTGCGGCAACACAACTCTCGGCTGCAGAAACAGTCCTATAGAGGGAGTGTGGTGTGCCGGTAAAGAGCACAGATGTGGGAGCCAGAGCCCCTGGGTCTGAAGCTCACCAGTGCCACTTACAAATTGTGTAACTTTGGGAAGCTTATTTCACCTTCTTTGCTCTGGTCCCCACCTGTAAAAAAGGTATGATATTCAAGGTACCAAATCATCCAGATTTTTGTGAAAATTAAATCAGTTGATGTATGTAAAGCACCCAAGACAGTATGTTGCATGAGTATAAAACATACCATATATTGTAGGCAGATGACCCCCAAAGATGTTCACACCCTAATCATGGGAGCCCATGAATAAGCTATATTATGTGGCAAAAGGGGCTTTGAAGGTATAATCAAGGCGTCAGACCATAAAATAGAGGAAATTACCCTGGATTATCCATGTGTGTTCAAACTAATTACACGAGCCGTTAAAAGCAAACAAACTGAGGGTTCTAGAGGAGAGGGGCTGGGGGAATGGGTTAGCCTGGTGATGGGTATTAAAGAGGGCACGTTCTGCATGGAGCACTGGGTGTTATATGCAAACAATGAATCATGGAACACTATATCAAAAACTAATGATGTAATGTATGGTGAATAACATAACATAATAAAATAAAATTAAAAAAGAAAACCTGAGCCAAAAAAAAAAAAAAAGCAAAGGACTTTCTCTGGCCGGAGGCAGAAGAGATGCAGAAGAATGAGAGGTCAGAGCATTCTCAAGCATGAGAAGGACTAGTGCTACTGCATTGTTGATCCTGAGAGGTAAGGGCCTCTTTGGATCAACATGTGACCATGTACAAGAACTGGAGAGAGGCCCCTAGAAGCCAAAAGGCAACACTGGCTGACAGCCAGAAAGGAAACAGGGACCTGAATAAGCTTGGAAGCAGATTTGCCCCCGGAATTTACAGATGAGAGCACAGGCTGGTTGACAACTTGATTTTAACCTTGTGAGACCAGAGGGAGGGAACAGTTGAGCTCACCAGACTTTTGACTTCCATAATTGAGAGGGGATAAATTTGTGCTACATGAGCAATGGACTTCTTTATATTAAGCAACTGAAATTTGGGGATTGTTTGTAACCACATCCTAGTTTACCACAACTAATATAGCAGTTCTGTAAATATAAATAGTTACAAATTGGGAGAAAAATAATACATGCCCCAAAATGCCATCTACTTTTTTCTTCTTATGAAAACATACCCAGGAAAACAAAAACAAATGAAAATTAAAGTGTGTGGGAAGGGTTCTTGGCAGGAATACATGGAAATCAGTATGTGTCCATCATTTCAATTCTTTAAATATATATTGAACATCTGAAAAAAATGTGTTGGGCAGCACTGGATAGAGAAATACATTGTATAGTCCCTGCTCTTTTTTTTAAAAATTTTTTAAACATCTTTTTTTTTTTTAGAGATTTTATTTATTTGACAGAGAGAGACATAGTGAGAGGAGGAACACAAGCAGGGGGAGTGGGAGAGGGAGAAGCAGGCTCCCCGCCGAGCAGGGAGCCTGATGCGGGGCTCGATCCCAGGACCCTGGGATCATGACCTGAGCCGAAGGCAGACGCTTAACGACTGAGCCACCCAGGTGCCCTCTTTTTTTTTTTTTTTTAAAGATCTATTTATTTATTTGAGGGAGAGAGAGTGCATGGAGGGGAAGGGGCAGAAAGAGAGGGAACGAGAGAATCTGAAGTAGACTCCTGGCTGAGCATGGAGCCTGAGATCATGACCTGAGCCAAAATCAAGAGATGGACACTTAACTGACTGAGCCACCCGGATGCCCATGTAGTCCCTACTCTTGATGAGCTTGTGGCCGGTGGGGAGGCATAAAGGCAAGGGTAAATTGACATCTGGGCTATGTTTAGAGATGAGAGTGGCATAAAACCTATAAAGGAGTGCTGGATTTTGTGATACCAATCACTTGTGCTATCAGTATTTAGAGAAGAGAAACTATTCAGGGCTGGTGGTGTTGCAAAGATTCATGGAGAAAAGTACAGAGGTATATACATGAGGAATGAGCTCTTGGCTCCTCCTTGCCATTTCTACTACTCTCTCTTCCCTGTTTTTATTTCTGGGTTTAATACTCATATCATCACAGAATTATGAATTCATAAAAGAACTTAGAGATTATCTAGTTACAGATAAGGAAACAAGTCAAGTGTATAATTATAGCTAACTTCAGTAGGCACATAGTGAAAAATATCAATCATTTGGTGGTCATTAATGTGATAACATAGGGACACATGGGTGGCTGAGTCAGTTAAGCATCCGAATCTTGATCTCAGCTCAGGTCTTGATCTCAGGGTTGTGAGTTCAAGCCCTGCATTGGACTCTATGTTGGGCATGGAGCCCACTTAAAAAAAAAGTGATAATATAATTATATATTATTGATAATGTATTTATTGATTAATAATTATACAAAATTAACTTTATTGTTGATTGGGGGTTTCAGTCCAATAAATCATCAGTTTCTTAAATATTTTCTGTCCCAAAAGATGTGAGGGAGGATGAAGGCATGTATGTCATGCATTCATGGGCTTGCCTAGTAAACCCCTATACCATTCTTCATTTGACCATGTCAAAACTTCCTATTCTCCTCCAGCCTGACCCAAATTCCTTACTGTGACTCAAAATCACTGGAGGTGCCAGCAGGAAACAAATGGCATTCTGAAACTGACTAATTTGAGGAGAGTTTAACAAGAGGATTATTTACAAAGATATGTGCAAGATTTAAGGAAGCCAGTGGAGGAGAGTGTATCCCAGAGGTAGTGACAACAGAGGGGCTATTACCACCTTCATCCTGAAGACACAACAGGGAGGGATGGTTAGCAGAACATCGAGGTTGGGGGGAGGGTAGTTACATGGAGACCTGACCTGGCAGCATCTGTGGGTCTCTGGTACAAGTACGGAGCCAACCTGTGGTATCTGATAGGGAAGGAGCTGTGAAAAAAACACCCAACCTCAATCTTCCTCATGCCCTGATGATCTGTCAAGGTCTCCTACTGGTGAATCCCAACCTGATTTGGAAGCAAGGGTCTTATTAACTTAGTTCATCACCTCAGCCTCCCAAGCTCAGAGAAGGATAAACGCCAGAGGTCAAACAAGATGTCCAGTATACCTTCTCTTGATACAAAGATACTATTCTGAAAAGATTAAGACTTCCTAAGTTTGGATGTTTCAGATTCTTTCTTCAACCCTTTGGATATTGTCTATCCTTTTCTCTTTCGTTCTTATCTTGCAGGAAGTGTCTTTTTTTTTCAACGCTAAAATAATTCCCTTTATCTCACCTTTACTCCCTCTAACATAGTATGAGAGATGAGAAGGTAAATAGTTGCTGCAGAAATTTTCAGTGTTCTTCCAGTAAATCCTAACACTGAAAAAAAAAAAAAAAACATGCCAGAGTGTAAAACAGATATCATTATTGGGACAAATTTGGATATATTCTAATTTATCTAAATAGCAAATCATCAGTACACTTTAGTATTCTCACTCTTATCTTAACAAATTATATGTGGTGCTCATCACAAGTGAAAGTGACACAAGACTGAGATTGCTGGCCTCCAACAGTGATTTAGAGGACAGTGATAGTGTCAGGAGACCTGCATTTTAGAGCAGTTGCTGGCCATGTTAGGATAGATCAAAGATCGGTAAGTTGGAGGGGCACCTGAGTGGCTCAGTCATTTAAGCGTCCAACTCTTGGTTTTGGCTCAGGTCATGATCGCAGGGTTATGGGATTGAGCCCTGCGTCTGCTTGTCCCTCTCCCTCTTCTCTCTCTCTCTCATAAATAAATAAAATCTTAAAAAAAAAAAGATCAGTGAGTTGGAGGTAGGGCAATCTGAAGCTACTTTTGTCATCCAGGTGACGGTGATGACGGGGGAGGGGGTGAAGTGAGGGGCAGAATATGGAGATTTCAAAGAGGTACGAGGGTAGACCTAAGGGAGTGAGTGCAGGATGACTCCTGGTTTTGTAGGTTGGGTGGCTGAGTGGGCGGTGTGTTAACTTAGTTATCAGATTGTTGGATGCTTTGAACTATGGGAACAAAAAGCTCAACTAACAGTGGCTTAAGCCAGCATTTCCCAGCCAGTATGCCTAGGGACAATAGTGCACAGCAGGTTGGTTGCAGGTGCTCTGAAATATTGATCTCCTCAGACACTGGGGCAACCAGGTAAGAGCCTGGGGTGGCCTGGACCCCTGGGAGCTACCCATGAACATCCCCAACTTCTTACCCCAGTGTGTCATATAAATATCACTTTTGTATATGTGCTATAAAATGAAAAATTCATTTGGCTTAAACAATAAATCATGTAAATTCCAGTTGAAGTTAGATCTAAGATTGATTAATTCAGTAGCAAAACACAGTTGTCAGGAACCCGGATGATCTCCATCTTTACACTCTGCCTTGCTCAGCATGTCAGCTTTCATCTTCATGCTTGTTCCAGATGGTTCCTGGGTATAGGTCAGTTGTTTCCTGTCCCGCAATTTGGGCTTTTCTGATGTTCTTCATGATTGGATTCAGGTAATGAATTTTGGTAGGAATATATCTCCCCCCCAGTGAAAGGAAATTTTCCTCAGAAGCTCCCCATGATACTGCCTTATGTCTCCTTGGCCAGAGCTTAGTCACCATCAACTGCCAGAACAGTCCTGGCAAAAGGGAATGAGATCACCATGACTGCTTGCCAAACCAAATGTGTGGCTATGTCTTTATCTTGTGCTTAGAAACCAGGGTCCTCTCTACATTTTAAGTCAGATTCTCATTCTCCCACCTTAAAGCCCTTTAGTGCTTTCCTATTTGCCAAGCCAAAAGTTTTGGTCTGACATCTGTGTTACTGAAATCTTTTCTGTCACTATTCTTCACGCTCAATATTCTAGTCATGGTGAGCTTTTTCTTCTTCTTTTAAATTCTGATGTAACTTTTATTTTTTGGTATTGGTGTATTTTCTTTATTTTTCTCTTTTTATTTTTAATTGAAGTATAGTTGACATATTAGTTTCAGGTGTACAACATAGTGATTCAGCAATTACATACATTACAAAATGCTCATCACAGTAAGTGTGCCATCTGTCATCACCAAAGTTATTATAATATTATTGACTATATTCCCTATGCTGTACTTTTCATCCTTGTGACTTATTTATTTTGTAACTGGAAATTTAAAAAAGTTTTTATTTAAATTTGTTAGTTAACATACAGTGTAAT
Organism: Zalophus californianus; assembly: GCF_009762305.2. Classification (NCBI taxonomy): domain Eukaryota; kingdom Metazoa; phylum Chordata; class Mammalia; order Carnivora; family Otariidae; genus Zalophus; species Zalophus californianus. Next base: position 132,748,931 of record NC_045598.1, read on the forward strand.
ATTAGTTTCAGGTGTACAATTTAGTGACTCAACACTTCCATACAACACTACATCCTTGTCAACATGTCTTATTTCTTGTTTTTTCAATCCTAGATATTCTAACTGGTGTGAGGTGATATCACATTGTGGTTTTGATTTGCCTTTTTCTGATGATTAGTGATATTGAGCATCTTTTCATGGGTCTGGTCATCTGCATGTCTTCTTGGGAAAAAATATACATTCAGGTCTTCTGCCCATTTCAAAATCAGTTTGTGTTTTTTGGTGTTGAACTTATGGTTGCATGAGTTCTTTATATATTTTGGATATTAACCCTTTATTTGATATGCCATTGTGAGTATCTTCTCCCATTTAGTTGTTTTGAGTTTATTTTTATGTATGGTGTAAGACAGTCATTCAGTTTCATTCTTTTGCATGGAGCTGTCCATTTTTCCCAGAACCATTTATTGAAGAGACTGTCTTTTCCCCATTGCATATTTTGTCTCCTTTGTCATAGATTAACTGACCATATGAGTGTGGGTTTATTTCTGGGCTTGTAATTCTATTCCGTTGATTTCTGTGTCTATTTTTGTGCCAGCTATAATATTTTGATTACTATAGCTTTGTAGGATCGTTGGAAATCTGAGATTGTGATACCTCCTGCTTTCTTCTTTTTATCAAGATTGCTTTGGCTATTCAGGGTCTTTGGTATTTCCATACAAATTTCAGAATTGTCTGTGCTAGTTCTTTGAAAAGTATTATGGTTATTTTGATAGGGATTGCATTACATTTGTAGATCGCTTTGGATAGTATGGATTTCTTTTTTTTTTAGAGATTTTATTTATTTCAGAGAGAGACACAGCGAGAGAGGGAACACAAGCAGGGGGAGTGGGAGATGGAGAAGCAGGCTTCCCGCCAAGCAGGGAGCCCGATGTGGGGCTCGACCCCATGACCTGAGCCAAAGGCAGACGCTTAATGACTGAGCCACCCAGGCACCCGGATAGTATGGATATTTTAATAATATTAATTCTTCCAATCCACAGCATGGTATATCTTTTCATTTGTGTTGTCTTCAATTTCTTTCATTAATCTCTTATGCTTTTCAGAGTACAGGTCTTTTACCTCTTTCACCACATATCTAAACCTTTGGTTAAATTTATTCTTAGGTATTTTATTCTTTTTGATGTAATTGTAAATGGGATTGTTTTCTTAATTTCCCTTTCTGCTATTTCATTAGTACTGTATAGAAATATAACAGATTTCTGTAGGTTGATTTTTGTATCCTGCAATTTTACTAAATTAATTTATTGGTTCTAATGCTTTTTTTTTTATAGAATCTTTAGGGTTTTCTATATATACTAGCATGTCATCTGCAAATAGTGACAGTTTTACTTCTTACCATTTGGATGCCTTTTATTTCATTTTCTTGTCTATTTGTTATGGCTAGGACTGTCAGTACTATATTGAATAAAAGTGGCGAGACAAGTACTTGTCTTGTTCCTGATCTTAGGGAAATACTTTTAGTTTTTCACCATTGAATATGATGTTAGCTGTGGGTTTGTTATATATGGCCTTTATTATGTTGAAGTATGTTCCCTCTATATCCACTTTGTTGAGATTTTTTTTTTAAGATTTTATTTATTTGACAGATAGAGACACAGTGAGAGAGGGAACACAAGCAGGGGGAGTGGGAGAGGGAGAAGGAGGCTTCCTGCGGAGCAGAGAACCCGATGTGGGGCTCAATCCCAGGACCCCGGGATCATGAGCCGAAGGCAGACGCTTAACGACTGAGCCACCCAGGTGCCCCTGTTGAGAGTTTTTATCATGAATCGATGTTGAATTTTGTCAAATGCTTTTTCTGCATGTTTGAGACAATCATATAACTTTTATCTTTCATTTTGTTAATGTGATGTATCACATTGATTGATTTGTGTATTTTAAATCATCCTTGCATCCCTGGAATAAATTTCACTTGATTATGGTGGTGAATTATCCTTTTAATGTATTTTTTATTGGATTTGCTAATATTTTGTTGTGATTTTTTGCCTCTTTGTTCATCAGGGATACTGGTCTATAATTTTCCTTTTTCTGCAGTGTTTGTCTGGCTTGGGTTTCAGGGTCATGCTGGGTTCAGAAGCATTCCTTCCTCTTCTACTTTTTTGGAATAGTTTGAGGACAAGTATTAACTATTCTTTAAATATTTGGTAGGATTCACCTGTGAATCCCTCTGGTCCTGGACTTTTGTTTGTTTGGAGTTTACTGATATAATTTAATTATTAATTATTTGATATGTTCAGATTTTCTATTTTTTTTCTGACTCAGTCTTGGAGGATTGTATATTTCTATGAATTAATCCATTTCTTCTAGGTTTTCCAATTTTTGGCATTTTTTCATGGTAGTCTTTTATAATTTTTTATATTTCTATGTTTTCAGTTGTAACTTTTTCATTTTTGATTTTATTTATTTGAGTACTCTTTTTCTTTCTTTTTTTTTTTTAAGATTTTATTTATTTATTTGTCAGAGAGAGAGCACAAAGGCAGGGGGGAGCGGCAGGCAGAGGGAGAAGCAGGCTTCCCATTGAGCAAGGAACCCAATGCAGGGCTCAATCCCAGGACCCTGGGATCATGACCAGAGCGAAAGACAGATGCTTAACCGACTGAGCCACTTAGGCATCCCGAGCACTCTCTCTTTCTTGATGAGTCTGGCTAAAGGTTTATCAATTTCATTTATCTTTTCAAAGGACTGGATCTTAGTCTCATTGATCTTTTCTATTGTTTTTTAGTCTCCATTTCATTTATTTCCTCTAATCTTTATTATTTCCACACTTCTCACTTTGGGCTTTTTTTTGTTCTTATTTTTCTAGTTCCTTTAGGTGTAAGGTTAGATGGTTTGAGATTTTTCTAGTTTCTTGAGGTAGGCCTGTATTGCTGTAAACTTCCCTCACAGAACTGCTTTTGCTGTGTCCTAAAGATTTTGAACTGCAGTGTTTCCATTTTCATTTGTCTTCAGGTATTTTTTGATTTCCTCTTTGATTTCTTCATTGACCCATTGGTTGTTTAGTAACATGTTATTTAGTATCCACGTGCTTGTGTTTCTTCTAGTTTTTTTTCTTATAATTGATTTCCAGTTTTATACTGTTGTGGTCAGAAAAGGTACTTGATTTCAATATTCTTACATTTATTGAGACTTGTTTTGTGGCCTAACATGTAATTTATCTTGGAGAAGGTTCCATGTGCACTTGAAAAAAATGCGTATTCTGCTGTTTTAAAGGGTAGAATGTTCTCTATATATCTGTTAAGTCCACTGGTCTAATGTGCCATTTAAAGCCACCCTTTCTTTATTGATTTTCTGTCTGGATGGTCTATCCATTGATGTAAGTGGGGTCTTAAAGTCTGTTACTATTACTGTGTTACTGTCAATTTCTCCCTTTATGTCTGTTAATACTTGCTTTATATATTTAGGTGCATCTATGTTGGGTACATGGATATTTATTATATTCTCTTGTTGGATTGATCCCTTTATCATTATGTGATGATCTTTCTTATTTCTTGTTACGGTATTTGTTTTAAATTCTGTTTAATCTAATCTGAGTATTGCTAACCCAGCATTTCTTTTTTTTTTTACACTTTTATTTGCATGGAATATCTTTTCCCATCCCTTCACATTCAGTCTGTAAATGTCTTTAGGTCTGGAGTGATTCTTTTGCAGGCAGCATATAAATGGGTCTTGTTTGTTTTTTTTTTCATTTATTGTATTTTATTTTCATATGGCCAACTATCCTGCATGAATAGACGAACTTCTCTAATATCAACTTTTGATGGTGGACAAATTTTCTTTTTCCTTTTTTTTAAAGATTTATTGAGCAGTATAATTGATATTTTAAAATTGTGTATATTTATTATGTACATCTGGAAGAGTTTGCACATAACACATATCCATGATACCATAACTATGGCCAAAGCAATAAACATATAAATCACCTAAAAGAATTTCCTTGTGTTCTTTTGTTTTTGTTTGTATTTTCTTTGTAAGAACACTTAACATGATATTTATCCTCTGACATATTTTGAAGTCCACAACATCACATTGTTAACTATAGGTGCTCTGTTGTACAATAAGATCATGTACAATAAGAAATAAATGGGTCTTGTTTTCTGTTTTTTTTAAAGATTTTTTTATTATTAATTCATTTGAGATACAAAGAGAGAGAGAGCGAGCATGAGCAGGGGGAGAGGCAGAGAGAGAGGGAGAAGCAGGCTCTCCGCTGAGCCAGGAACCTGACACGGGGATTGATCCCAGGACCCCAGGATCATGACCTGAGCCGAAGGCAGATGCTTAACTATCTGAGTGACCCAGGTGCCCCGATGGGTCTTGTTTTTTTATCCAGTCTTTCACTCTGTCTTTTGATTAGAGAATTTAGTCCATTTGCATTTAAAGTAATTATTAATAATTATATACTTATTGCCATATTGTTATTTATTTTCTGGTTGTCTTTGAAGTTCTTTTCTTCCTTTCTTTTTCTTTTCTTCTCTTGTTCTTTTCCCTTGTGGGTTTTTTTAATGTTTTTTTTTAAGATTTTATTTATTTATTTGAGAGAGAGAGAATGAGAGATAGAGAGCACGAGAGGGAAGAGGGTCAGAGGGAGAAGCAGACCCCCCCGCTGAGCAGGGAGCCCGATGTGGGACTCGATCCCGGGACTCCAGGATCATGACCTGAGCTGAAGGCAGTCGCTTAACCAACTGAGCCACCCAGGCGCCCTCTTCCCTTGTGGTTTTAATGGCTTTCTTTAGTGTTATGCTTGGATTTCTTTCTCTTTATTTTTGGTGTATTGACATAGTTTTTGGTTTGTGGTTACTATGGGGTTCATATATAACATCCTATGAGTATAGTAGTTTATATTGAGTTGATTGTTGTTTGAACACGTTATAAAAGCTTTAAAGCTTTACTTCCTCGTCCAGTTTTTTTGCATATGATGTCATATTTTAACCCCGCTGAGCAGGGAACCTGATGTGGGGCTTGATCCCAGGATACTGGGATCGTGACCTGAGCTGAAGGCAGACGCTTAACTACTGAGCCACCCAGGTGACCCCATCCTCATTTTTTATTATTCTTTTTTTCTTTTTGCTCTTTTGCTTGGTAGTTTTCCATTACCCTGTCTTCAGATTGCTGATCTGTTCTTCTGTATCCTCTAATATGCTGTTGATTTCCTCTACTATATTTTTCATATCAGTTATGGTATTCATCAGTCTGATTGGTTATTTTTTCTATTTTCTATTTCTTTGTTGAAGTTCTCACTGAGTTCACCCACTCTCAAGTTTGGTGAATATTTTTATCATTACCTTGATCTCTTTATTAAGAATATTGCTTATCTCTGTTTTGTTTAGCTCTTTTTCTGTGATTTTGTCTTGTACTTTCATTTAGGACATACTCATTTGTCTCCTCATTTCATCTTACATTTTGTGTTTGTTTCTGTGTATTAGGTGGGTCAGCTATATCTCATGGTCTTGAAAGTATTGGCATTGTGTAGAAGTCCTGTAGTGCCCCTGGTAATGCAAACCCTTTGGTCATCAGAACTAGGTGCTCCAAGAGTGTCCCCTGTGTGTGTGTTGCATATATGTTCTCATTGTGGGTGAGCTGTGATTACTGTGGATACACTGGTGTGCAAGACTTGCTTCCTGTGTGGCTGGCTGTGAGGCCCAGTTGCAGCTACTGTGGGCATGCTGGTGGGCAGGGTTTGCTTTTCATGCTGCTGACAGGGGCCTGCCTATATCTGCCTTGGGATCATTAGTGGGTGGGGCCAGCTCTCAGCTAGTCTGTTTGCAATTAGCTTCTGTGATTGCTATAGTTGTACTGGTGGGCAGGGTTTGCTCCCTTCCTTCCCCAGGGCAGGAGTCACTTTGTTTTTTGTTTGTTTGTTTTTAAGATTTTATTCATTTATTTGACAGAGAGAGAGAGAGAGAGAGAGAGAGAGAGTGCAAGCAGGGGGAGAAGCAGGCAGAGGGAGAGGGAGAAGCAGGCTCCTCAAGCAGGGAGCTGGATGTGGGGCTCGATCCCATGACCCTGGGATCATGACCCAAGCTGAAGGCAGACGCTTAACCAACTGAGCCACCCAGGTTCCCCTCAGGAGTCACTTTGGACGGGATCTGGTCCTGGCTGCTGCTGCCCACTGGATGTGGTGGTGTGGGATCTGCTTTGGAGGGGCATGGGTGTGTGGTGGGTGGATTGGGTGGGATGCATCTGTAGGGGAATGTCAGGGTGGGGCTGGAGTCCTAGTAAGGTAGATGAAGAATGTTAGAACTGGCTCCCCAAAGCCTCCAGCCATCTAAGCTGGGAGAGGCAAAAAAAAAAAAAAAAAAAAAAAAAGTGCTGGCTAGCTCTTTTGTTCCCAGAGAAATGTGCAGATTCCTGCTTCTCTGGCACACATGCAAAATTAATAAATAAGCACCTTTTCAAACTGTTTTGTGCTGTGTCTCTGGCCAATTTATTCAGGGTGCTGGTTCTTAAGGACAGAGACTTAGTTTCCTGAGCCCTAGCAGACTTTTCTTTTTCTTTCTTTCTTTCTTTCTTTCTTTCTTTCTTTCTTTCTTTCTTTCTTTCTTTCTTCTTCTTTCTTTCTTTCTTTCTTTTTTTTCTTTTTTCTTCTTTTTTCTTTCTTTTTCTTTCTCTTTTCTTTCTTTCTTTCTTTCTTTCTTTCTTTCTTTCTTTTTCTTTCTTTCTTTCTTTCTTTCTTTCTTTCTCTCTTTTTCTCTCTCTCTCTCTCTCTCTCTCTTCTCTCTCTTCTCTCTTTCTCTCTTTCTCTCTTTCTCTCTTTCTCTCTTTCTTTCTTTTTAAAGATTTTATTTATTTATATGACAGACAGAGAGAGAACAAGCAGGGGGAACAGCAGAGGGCGGGGGAGAAGTAGGCTCTCTGCTGAGCAGGGAGCCCAATGAGGGGCTCTATTCCAGGACCCTGGGATCATCACCTGAGCCAAAGACAGACACTTAACCAACTGAGCCACCCAGGTGCCCCCCTCTAGTGGACTTTTCAAAGCTAGGCATTATGTGGACTTCCTTCCCAGGTTCGGTTCTTAGGGCCAGGGGGGCCTGGTGTGGGGGTCTGATCTCTCTCTTCTGTGCTTGTGATGTCCTTCCCATTTCTGGTTAGTCATGCTGGGGGTTTGGTTCCTGATCTCATCTCTGCCCTTCCTACCCTTTTTGATGTGGGCTTCTCTCAAAGACTAGCTGTGGAAGATCTTCTACAGTCTCAGATCATTTTCAGAGTAGGTTACAATACATGTAGTTGTTTCCTCAATGTGTCCATGGGTGGAAGTGAGCTCAGGACCCTCCTACTCTGCCATCTTCCTCTGAGATCTCTCCCGTGGTAAGATTTTGAATGTTCTTTTGAAGAACTATGCTCTCTTTAATCCCTAGTTCATATAATATTCCTATTGTCCAAAACACTCTTTACTCCCCTTTGCCTCTCTTTGTCCTTTCTCAGTTTTCACGTCTTGGCTTTAACTTCACTACCTATGGGAAACTTGAAGCTCAGTTTGGGTTGTTACATCACAACAATTCACTCTTAAACAATCTTTGCTTGTTGAACAACTAGATAATAAGCTCTTTGAGAAAGAGGGAACACATCTAGGGTGTTTCTTGCAATGAGGTGCTCAATAAATTGTTGTTGCAAGACTGACCAACTAAATGAATATGTCCAAATCCCTCCTTGACCCTTGATCTTACACTTCACAGCCTCTGGAACTGTGAGAAATAAATTTCAGTTGTTTATAAGCTTCCAAGTCAATGGTATTCTGTTATAGCAGCATGAACGGACTAAGAGTGTCTAAAAGATGATATTATCTAAACATTACCAATATCTAAGTTCCTGACAATGAGATGTGTGTGTGTAAGTAACGACAGAGCAATATTTTTATGTTATCTTCTCAACATTTTCTAACAAATGAGGAAACTGAGGCTTATGGAGTTTTAGAACCCCCTCCCCCCCAAAATTTGCATCTTCTGATTTCCAGTGCCACCCTTACAACGTTTGTCTTAACTCTTGTGGTTGGCAAGTTTTATCTAAACACATTTCTTCACTACTTTTTTTGAAATTATAATAAGACTCTGGTTGGGTCATCAGATTCTTGAAATAAAATTAATTACCTATTCCAAATGGATCCTATTTAAATTAAGTGCTCTTTCAAATGGTACCAAAGCCACAAGATTTTGGTTGACATATGGACCAGTTATCAGCCAGCAGTGCCCAAGATCTTTCTATAGTTTTTATAAATGACTTTTCCCATTGATTCTTCCCTTAGGGTATGGCTCTCATTAAACTGCATGTGGTCACTGCTGCTGACATAAGGCAACTATTCAGTCAGGAGAGGAGACTGAAGACTAGAAGATTCCCAACTATTCCACTCTATTTAAAATTTTCTTTCAAATGATTTTAGATAGTTTATATGATTTCCCTGTGCTTTACAAGGGAGATCTTATTTTTATCCATCAAAAGTACTGGATGGATCAGTGACCTAAATATAAGAGTTAAAATGATAAAACTCTTAGGAAAAAATATAGGGGTAAGTCTTTATGACCCTGGACTTGACAAGGGAATCTTAAACACCAAAGCATAAACAACAAAACAAAAAAATAGATTAATTGGACCTTCATCGAAATTAAAAAAAAAAAAACTTTTATGCATCGAAAGACACTGTCAAGAAAGAGAAATGACAACTTACAGAGTGTGAGAAAATATTCACAAATCATACATATATGATAAAAGTTTAATATCAAAAGTATATAAAGACCTTCTAAAAGTAAACAACAAAAAGACAATCCAATTAAAAAGTGGGCAAAAGACTTGAATAGGCAGACATTTCTCCAAAGAAGATATACAAATTGCCAATAAGTACTTGAGAAGATGTTCAGCATCACTAATTATTAGAGAAATGCAAATCAAAAACCACAATAAGATGCCACTTAACACCTACTAGAATGGCTATTTTAAGAAAAGGAAAATAACAAGTGTCGACAAGGATGTATAAACATTAGAAACCTGGTACATTGTTGATGGGAAAAAATGGTGTGGCAAAACAGTTTGGCCATTCCTCACAAAGCTAAATATAAATTACTATATGACCCAGCAATTTTACTCTGAGGTATATACCCCGGAGAATTGAAAACAAGGACTCAAACTGATACTTAAATACTAAGTATTGAGGCATTATTCATGATAGCCCAAAGATGGAAGCAACTCAAGTGTTCAACAGATGAGTGAAGAAACAAAATGTGGTATATACATACAATGAAATATTTTTCAACTATAAACAGGAATACAATTCTTTTTTTTAAAGACTTTATTTATTTTATTATCAGAAACAGAGAGACAGCAAGAGAGGGAACACAAACAGGGGGAGTGGGAAAGGGAGAAGCAGGCTTCCTGCCGAGCAGGGAGCCTGATGCAGGGCTCGATCCCAGGACCCTGGGTTCATGACCTGAGACAAAGGCAGTTGCTTAACCAACTGAGCCACCCAGGAGCCCCAGGAATGAAATTCTAATACATGCTACAACATGGATAAACCTTGACAATATTATGCTAAGTGAAATAAGCCAGACACAAAAGGACAAATATTATATGATTGCATTTATTTGAGGTACCTAGAGTGGTCAAATTCATAGAGACAGAAGGTAGAACACAGGTTACCTTCCAGAGGCTACGGCAGGTGGGCAGGGAGAGTTATTGTTTAATGGCTATTGTCTAAGAGTTAAGAGTTGCTGTTTGGGGTGATGAAAATGTTTGGGAATAGATAGTGGTGATGGTTGTACAACATTGTGAATGTAGTTAATGCCACTGAGCGGTACACTTAAAAATGGCTAAAATGGCAAATCTTATGTTATATACATAGTACCATAATAAAAAAAGTACAAAAGAAAGTACTAGATTAATTGTAAGGCAATCCCCTCTCCCACTCTCTTTGCTAACCCCTAATATAACTCATTCTTAATTCCTTTTTAGGTTTTGAGTCCTGCTTTTTTTTTAAAAGTCCCGATTACTGTTTGATCTAGGAATTCTTCTCTTCAGAGGCACACACAGAGTGCTCGGCATGCCAAGCATGTTTTACATGCTGTCTCTGAGTCTGTAAGCAGAATGATCATTTCTCTCTGTTATGTAGACTTTCTAAGAGTATGAAAGTGTCAAGGGTCGTCAAGGGTCAAAGAATTTCATGACAGTCATTGAATACTTTCCCTCTCCCACCACAACATCTTAACAGAAATGAAAGTTTAAAGAAGATACAGAAAAATGGGTAGTGCAAGTTTATGTATTATTGTTCAGGTAAAATATTACTTGTGCATTTTCAACTTTGCTAATATTTCCATCTGTTCCCCAAAATAGCTGTATCAATTTATACTCCCACTGGCAAGATATGAGTTTTCTGTTCCACATCTTTGCCAATATTTGATATTGACAGAGCATCTTCTGGGGAAACAGTAGAGTGAAGGAGAGGGTTGGATTTTTGTGTGTATTGTGTTATTTATTTTTTTGAAATTACTTTCAAATTGAAGTATAACCTACACACAAAAAAGTACTCATATCACACATATACACTGTGGTAAATAATCACACAGTGAGTATGCCCACATTACCATCACTCAAACGAGCTACACTTTGCCAATTTTATGGAGAACATATAGTATCTCATTGTGGTTTTGTTTCCCTAATTTCTTTTTTTTTTTTAAAGATTTTATTTATTTTGGTGTGAGAGAGAGAGAGCGTGCGTGCATGGGTAAGGAGGAGGGGCAGAGGGAGAAGCGGGTTTCCCGCTGAGCAGGGAGCCCGATGCAGGACTCAATCCCGGGACCCTGGGATCATGACCTGAGCCAAAGGCAGATGCTTAACTGACTGAGCCACACGGGTGCTCTGTTTCCCTAATTTCTAATGAGGTTGAGTATCTAAGCATCTAATTTTCCATTCACATTTGTCTTTTGTGAATTAATAACAGTGGCTAACAATTCTTGAATGTTTCTTGTGGACCAGATATTCTCCTTGGTGCTTTACTTGTATCAGCTAGCACTTACTCCTCATAGTGGTCCTATATGGTATGTTATCTCCACTTCATGGATGAGTAAACAGAGGTAGTCACATGGTTAGTCACTTCCCATAGTCACATGATAGTCAGCAGTGAAGCCAGAATTTGAATCTGGACAGTTTGGCTCAGCACTTATGCTCCAGTCACTATGGTGTTAAGGTACAACTGCCTGTATTTATTATCTCTTATCAGTTATCTATTATAACACATAAATCCTATACTAGCAGCTTGAAAGAGCAAAAATTTATTATCTCATAATTTCTGAATGTTAGAAAATCTGGGAGTGGCTTAACTGTATTATTCTGTGTCAGGATCTTTCAAAGCATTTCAAGATGTCAGCTGGGACTGTGGTCATCTGAAGACTTGACTGGGGCTGGAGAACCTACTCCCAGTATAGGTCACTCATATGGTTATTCACTGGAGTCCTCAATTCCTTGCCATGAGACCTCAGTTCCTTGCCACTTGGACCATTCCATAGGGCTGCTTGAGTGTCCTTATGATATGGCAGTTAGTGTCTTCCAGAGCAAGTAATCCAAGATTGAGCAAAGATGAAGTCATGATGCCTTTTATGACTTAGTCTTAAAAGTCACCTACATACTATCATTTCCACCTTATTCTGTTTTTTGGACATGAGTTACCCAACCCAGCTCACTCTCAAGGAGAGGGGAATTAACTCTACCTTTTGAAGGGAGTATGGACAGAGTTTGTGACATATTTTAAACTGCCACATTTATACTGCCTATATCCTGCTATTTTGTTTGTTTTTACTTTGTCTTTTTTTTAAATTTAAGTTTTTATTTTAATTCCAATTAGTTAACATACAGTGTTATATTAGTTGCAGGTAGAGAGTATAGTAATTCAACAGTTCCATACATTACCTTGTGCTCATCTCAACAAGTGTACTCCATAATCCCCATCACCTATTTAACCCATCCCCCTCCTCCTCCCTCTGGTAGCCATCAGGTTGTTCTCTCTAATTAAGAGTCTGCTTCTTGCTGTTTCTCTCTCTCTCTTATTTTCCCCCCTTTGTTTGTTTTGTTTCTTAAATTCCACATATGAGTGAAATCCTATGGTATTTGTCTTTCTCTGACTTATTTCGCTTAGCTTGTATGATTTTTTTTATATTCAATATATGCATTCTTTGTTGGATATATGCGTTACACATATTTTCTCCCAGTCTGTGGTGATCTTGTAGGGATTATGATTGGAATTGCAATGAATTTACAGATTACTTTGAAGGAAACTGACCTTCTTATGATATTGGGTCTTTCTATTCATGAATACAGTGTATCTATTAGGTCTTATAATTTTTAATAATTTTCTTCATAAAGGCCCTATACACCTTTTGTAAAATCTATTCCTAATTATTCTTAAATTTTATATTTTCTAATTATTTTGTTGTTATAGCATAAGAATGGAACAGATTTTTGAACATTAAGTATATAGCCACTTTCGTTGAGCTCTCATAAAAATTTTGGCTTATTAAATTTTGGACTTTTTATATAGTCAATAAAACTAAGTACTAGAAGTTTAGTTTCTTTCTAATTCTTGTGACTTTACTTTTTCTTGTCTTACTCTGTTGTGAAGGACCTCCAATATAAGAATGTACATATGCTTAAGAGAAATCCCTCTCTTATGTACTTGCTAAAGAGAAATTCTTGCATGTGTGCCTGAGGATCCATGTACAAAAATTTTACAGTAGCCTTTATTTCTAGCCAATAACAAAACAAAACAAAACAAAACAAAACAAAACAAAACCAAGCAAAAAACCAAAATAAAATGAAAGTCAAAGCAAGAAGAAAAAATCCAGAAATGGCAACAATTTCCATTAACAAGAAAATGAATGGATAAACTGTGATATAGTCATTCAATGAAGAATTAGACAGCAGTGAAAATGAATGACTAGGATGACATGTACCAACATTAAGTCCAAAATATACAATAGAGGAAAATGCAGGCTGCTGACAAATACAGTATGGTAATAGTATGTTAAATATATAAAATATTATACATTGTATAGTACATATACAGGAATTAGAAGGATAGGGGAAGTGGGTGGGGGGACAGGGTAGTTGGGTGATGGGCATTAAGGAGGGCACGTGATGTGATGAGTACTAGGTGTTATACACAACTAATGAATTATTGAACTCTACATCTGAAACTAATGAGGTACTATATGTTTGGCTAATTGTTGAATTTAAATAAAAATATATAAAATAATATTATACATTGTATACTACATATACAGGAATTAGAAGGGGAAGCACCAATTAAAAATGGTGTGTACTGGGGAAGGGAATGTTACTGGGGGCTTTGGCTTTATTTGTGTTGTATTTCTTGGGGATGGTGGTACATGAGTCTTGGTCGTATTATTATCCTTTTTTCTAAGATATCACATGAGGAAAAGGAAAAAAGAGCTTCATAAATTAAAGTATTATGCAGACATAAGTTGTGATCAGAGTGCAAAGATGAATCATATGGGCTCTGCAGTGAGGCTATTTGGGTTTAAATTCTGGTGCTACCCCACTTACTATATAACTTTCGCCAAGTTCTGTATCTTCTCCATGCCTTGGTTTCATCTATAAAATGAAAATTCGTAATATTACCTATCTTATAGGACAATTGAGATGATAAACAGGCAAAATGCATATGAATCCCTTAGCCTAGTTTTAGCACTGAATAACAGTAGCTATTAAAACAACATCCAGCTGAGACAGACAGGCATTTCTGTGACATTTAAAGCAAGAGGCCACATTCTGCCATGCTCTGGTGAGGAGGAATGCGTGCAGAGTTGAATGTCAACGCCTGAATTTTATTGGTGAGTGAAAGGTGAAAATGTTAACATGGTATATGGGATATACTTCAGACTGTATAGGAGAATTCAAGTCTATCTGGGCATCCTATGTTTTTATTTGCTAAATCTGGCAACCCTGGATGTGAGGGAAGGACACTCCAAACAGAGGACTCACGTGTGCAAAGGCAAGGAAGCATGAAAGAGAAAGGTGTCCTCGAGAAGCATCGGTTCAATACAGCTGAGCATAATGTGAGTGTGGGAGAAACAGGTGTGCATATGTATTTGCGTGGGGGTGCCGTGTGGGGAAAAGTATGAAATAAAACTGAAAAAATAGGAGTCCAGGTTTTTAAAGCCTTACATCTTATCCTAAGAAATTAATACTTTAACCTGTTGGCATTGGAGAAACATTGAGAGATTCAAGGAGGCAGGGAAGTAACATAAGCAGATTGTGTTTTAAAATATCACCCTGGAGGCAGAATGGGGTGAAGGGAAGCCTGGAGGCAGGTGGACCAGCAGCTGTAGTCTAGATAAGAGAGGATGAAGGTTTAACCAAAACAGCTGGAGGTGAGGAGTGCCCAGATGTAGTTGATGCTCAGGAGCGGACTTGGCCAAACTGGAGACCCTTTGGATATGGTGGTGGTAAGGGGGATGGAGGCACTGATTCTGAGGTTAGCGCCTTACATTCAGGTGAGCAGTGATGTCATCAATGGTGAAGCATAGGTGAAGGAAGAGGTTTGGTAAGAGAGAGACAGTACGTTCAGTTTTGAACATTCTGAGGTGGCATTTTCCAGGAGCAGAGGCAGGAGGCTGGAGTGCAGGAGAAAGGTGGGGTTCAGGTGTGGGAACCATCATTGTCCAATGGAGGCCGAAGCCATGCGGAACTTGAGAATCCTTCTGGGAGAGAGAAGATTGGGGTGAAGTTCGAGGCGGTGGAGGGAGAACTGGGAAAGACAAGTAGCACAGAAGCTAAGTGAGGAGTGGGGTTTACAAAAAGAGTGCCCGCTGAAATTAGCTGAGTGGTTAGGCTGAAAAGAGACCACTGGCTACTTAGGGTGCTGGTGACCTTACAGAGTGCTGGAGGGAAGAAGCCAGAAGGAAAGGTAAATGCAAAACGATTAGAGCCCAATAATTATGCTCTTCCAAATAGTGAAAGGAACCCAAAAGACAGACACTGGAGCAGATTAACAATGTGGTTATTCACAACACACCAAAGCTTGCAATTTTCTTCAATTTGTTTTAAGTTGTTTTCTGGTATGAGATGCTGACTTGTACTTAGCCAGTTCCCCCACCATCCCCCTTTTTGTTACAAAATCAATCAATCTTCCTTTTCCCCTTGCCACAGTTCTCCTGAAAAAAAAAAAAAAAACAACAATTTTATGAGTCTTTGTTAATAATTTATTTTATACCCTAAACCAGAAATATGACATTTCTTAGTTTTGCTGTGAAAATTCCTAGTCCTTAATAAGCTGTTGAATTTTTCATGAGACCGTGCATTGGGAAACCTATTCAATAATACAATTCTTGAATAATAAACACAAAGTATAGAGAATAAAACATAACTGAGGAGATAATTTTACCTCTCCTGTATGACAAAATAAATCCCTAGAACATGACATGATTTCATTAAAAAAAAAAAGTCTCCCAACTCTGGTTCGTTGTTGTATCTCACATCCAGTCATAGAGACTTGAACTCAATAAGTATTTGTCAATGAATTAAGGACATCACCCATCTGGTTTTAATCACGTTAGTTTGCATTTAAAATGAATACGCTTAAATCTCACTTTGTTTCTTAAATGACTTAAAACTCCAGCTTTAGATTTTTTGTATCCTCAAGGTCAGGATTTATGAATTGTTATCTCTTTGCAGCTCAGATCTGGAGTTTAGAAGATTCAGCAATGCTTCTTGAATTGTAGAGGAAATCACATTAGCCATTAAACAGTAGCACTTGTATGTGTATTTATAGCTAATACTAACTAAAAACTTCCTGCATGTTTTTTTGTGAATCTACTTTATCAGAATAAGGATGCTCCTTTTTGGTCGTAGATTGCCAAAGTAATGAATCCTTGCTAAATTTTGTCTTATGATCTTTCTTTAGATGATTATATATTTTTCTCCTTTAATTTGTTAATGTGGTAAATGCCATTAATTGTTCTTCTAATACTGGGGCACCTGGGTGGCTCAGTCGGTTAAGTGTCTGCCTTTGGCTCAGGTCATGATCCCAGGGTCCTGGGATCAAGCCCCGTGTCGGGCTTTCTGCTCAGCAGGGAGCCTGCTTCTTCCTCTCCCACTGCTTGTACCCTCTCTCTGTCAAATAAATAAAAAATCTTAAAAAAAAAAGTTCATTTAATACTAAACTAATCTATAGTCACAGAATAAAACTAACTTGGTCATGAGAGGTTTTTGGGGTTTTTTGGGGGGAGGGTGAGTTTGTTTCATTTTTTTGCAGGGCTGGATTCAGTTTGCTAATATTTTTTAAATTTATACCAACTTTATGAAGAACAGTTTACATAAAATACAGTCATTTTAAGTATATAGTTTGAGGACTTTTGACTGATACATACATCTGTGTAATCAATACCACAATTAAGATATAACACATTTCCATTACCTCCCAAAAAGTTTCCTTGTTTTCCTTCCAGTCAGCGTTCTCCAGCCCTGGGTCTGAGAATCCAGTGGTCTGTTTTCTGTCATTATAAATGATATTTTCCTTTTTTAGATTCATATACATGAAGTCAAGTAGAATCTACTCTTTTGAGATCCAGCCATGTTGGATATATCAGGAGTTTGTTTCTTTTTACTGATGAAGTATGCCATTGTAAAGATTCACTACAATTTGTTTACACATTGAAGGGGATCAAAATATGCCACCTCAAAATATGCCACTTTGGCATGAGAGTTATTTCGATACAATTGAGAAACAGCAACTGGGAAATAGTAGGTGCAGAAAGAACTTTTGTCTTCCCCCACCTATCTGCCTAGAAGCAGGGCATAGATTTCCCTTTGTGAAGGTGTTCCCCCTGCCCTCTCCTGTACCAAGAGGGGAAGAACAACCCTTATCACTGAAGACAGAAAACACCAACATGGGTCTGCATAACAAATCTTACTAAAATAATCTTTATCTTCCATTCTTTTCCCCCACATGTTTACCTTCCCACAATTTATCACCCCTAGAAGTACAACCTCCTTTTCCCTTGTCTTGCCACTTCTTGGCAATTTATTACCTTTGTTTATAGATGGTATAAAAGCCTGAAATTCTAACCACTGCTTTGACTTACGTATCATTGAGTTTTCCTGTGTTTATATACATTACACATGTAAATAAACTGTTTTTTCCCCCCTCCTGTTAATCACTCTTTTTTCGGTTTAATTTGCAGGCCCCACTCCCTGAATCTAAGAAGATAGAGTAAAAGTGTATTCCCTCCCCTACACCATTTATCTTATGACAGACACTTGGTTTGTTTTAGCTTTTAGCTATTAAATATAAAGCTGCTATGAATATTTATGTACATATCTCTATGTGAACAAATCATTTATCTTGGGTAAATACCTAGGAATAGAGTTATAGTGTCATAGGGTGAGTATATGTCTAACGTTCTAAAAAACTGCCAAAATGTTTTCCAAGTTAGTCATGTCTTATATTCTTACCTGGAGTTTTTGCGAGGTCTAGTTACTCCACATCCTCTCTAACACTTCATATCGCCAGTCTTTAGTTTAGCCATTAGGGGGTATGCAGTGGTATCTCATTGTGGGTTTTATTTTTTTTTTAAGATTTTTATTTATTTGTCAGAGAGAGAGAAAGAGAGCACAAGCAAGGGGAGTGGCAGGCAGAGGGAGAGGGAGAAGCAGCCTCCCCGCTGAGTAGGGAGCCTGACGTGGGACTCGATCCCAGGACCCTGGGATCATGACCTGAGCCAAAGGCAGAGGCTTAACCGACTGTGCCACCCAGGCATCCCAATATTGTGGTTTTAATTTGCAGTGATATTGAGCATTTTTTTCATTGGTGCTTAGTGATCATTTGTGTATCTTCTTTTATGGAGGCTCTCTTCAAATCTTTTGCCCATTTAAAAAATTGGGTTATTTTGGGGCCCCGGGTGGCTCAGTCATTAAGTGTCTGCCTTTGGCTCAGGTCATGATCCCAGGGTCCTGGGATCGAGCCCCACATCAGGCTCTCTGCTCAGCGGGAAGCTTGCTTCTCCGTCACCCACTCCCCCTGCTTGTGTTCCCTCTCTTGCTGTGTCTCTGTCAAATAAATAAATAAAATCTTTAAAAAAATTTAAAAATTGGGTTATTTTCTTGTTACTGAGTTTTAAGAATTCTTTAGATATTCTGGATACAAGTCCTTTGTCATATAAGTGTATTGCGAATATTTTCTCCATGTGCTTTCTTTCCTTTCCTTTAATGATGTCCTCTGAAGAGCGTAAGTTTTAAATTTTCATGAAGTCCAATTTATTATTTTTTAAAGTAGTTTGCGGCTTTTGTCTTCTCCCAAAAGCGTTCTCCAATGTTTTCTCGAAGTTTTATCATTTTAGGTTTAGGTCTGGAATTTATTTCAAATTAAAGGTGTGAAGTGGACATTTTGTGGCTTGCACGTGTGAAGTGTTGTGTACTTTGTATACATATCATCAGGAGACACTGGGGGATGGCATCCTGATCTCCTGGATGAATAGTGACATTCCTCACTTGTGACCAAGAAGAATCCATGTGCTCCTTCAATACCTTATGAATGTCCAGTTCCCATCAACCATTCACCTACTGCTTTTAGCCTTCGTCAATCAACAATCCATTCATTCACTTGTTAAAAAACAGATCAATAATTTCATTAAGAGCTGAGAAATGAAGAGTTCTAATTAATTCTATTATTCCTTCTGTATTTGTTAGCTAGTATTCCTCTGTATAGTAGAGCCATTTGGTTCTCTTGAAATACATTTTACACTAGAAAGACAAGATAAATGCTTAATTCTTTCCCTTTACCAATTTTCAAAATAAGAATTTGGTTTAATAGCTTCTTTTGGATGGTGACAAATGAGTTCCCCCTCTCCTCCAGCTATGTATTTTTTCCAATATAATGGAATTTTGCATTTTTATATAGTCAATGTATGTCATTCAACTATAATCATTATTCTTTTGGATGCTTATATTATCACTATGAGGCCCCTGAGATCTCCTTCAACGGAGTCCTGGGTCCTTTTGTTATGAATCCAATAATCTTTGAAAGTTTTCTTGTTTTTAAGCACTATCAAAATGTTCCAGGCTCCCCTTTGTATTCCTCCTGTCCTACCTCTGGAATTAGCTCTTTCTCCAGGGAGCCCTGGTTTCTTTTTGTGGGGAACGGTATGAGAGACCAAGATCAAGACATACGTAGTTTTTATTTTCTTGCCAGTTTAGGATGCGTTTTTAAAAAATTTAAAATATTTTATATGACATATTTTTGAGGATTTTTTTTTTTGCAAAAGTGTTGTTGTGAGTATCTAGCATACCATATTGCCGGAAATGAAAATTTTGTTACTGAATATCCAGTGTCAAGCATTTTACTACACAATGAAATAATTTAATTCTCACATTAGTGAAATATGGTAGGGCTCTTATTATCATCCTCATTGTAAAGATTACAAAAGTGAGACTGAGAGACTAAGTAACTTGCCTTAGGTCACACAGCCAGCAATTGGTATGGCAGCTTTGGAGTCAGGCAGTTGAACTCTGGAACATGAGCTCATGACCACTATACTATGATGCTATTCAGCTGTTCAGAAGCATTACTCAGAGACTTGGCAGGAAGTAGCTTACATGGCATCAGTTGCCTTGTAAGGACTTTTTTTTGAGAAGCAGAGCTTATGAAGTATGCAGAAACAGGGTTAGAAGAAACAGATAGAAATCTGTTTTTGTAGAAACAAAAAGTAGTCCAGTATTTTATATTGTCAACAGAGTTAACCCTTCAGCGTGCGACACTCCAACCAGTCCTCCTCTGGCCACCCTCAAAATTGACTTCACTTGACTTTTGCAATTAAAACGTCTTTTATAATTAAAAAAAGATACATAAAAAAGATTACATGTAATATCACTATTAATTATCAAGCATAATAATATAATGAATACTATGTGTCTACTACTCAATCCAAGAACTAGAATATTACCAAAAACTTGTATCTACCTTTTCCTATCACAGTCTCCTACCTCCCACCCCCAGGCCCACCTTTTCAAGTGAAAATATGGTTTTAGCTCTAATTATGTCTGGTTAAGTACTGTATTATTTATCTTTACTTTTTTTTTGAGTACTGTACAAATGATATGTAGTCTCTGTCCCTTGCCTTTCCCTCAACATTGTTTCCTTTTTTTAGAATTTTATTTATTTCTTAGAGAGAGAGCGCAAGCAGCAGGGAGAGGGAGAAGCAGTCTCCCCACTGAGCAGGGAGCCCGATGTGGGACTTGATCCCAGGACCCTGGGATCATGACCTGAGCCAAAGGCAGACGCTTAACCGACTGAGCCACCCAGGCGCCCCTCAACATTGTTTCTAATATTTATTCGTGTTATGTGTAGCAGAAGCTAATTTTCTTGGCAATCATATGTTGTGTTGTGTGGATGTACCACAGTTCACTCAACTATTTACCTGTCGGTGGCCACTTGAGTTGTCAGTTTTTTGCTATTGCAGACATTGCTAGTGGTCTTACATATATCTCCCATACACAAGTGTCAAATGCAGACATTTCTTTGGGATACGCAGTCAGGAATAGGATTACTGAGTTGGGAGGTATGTGAATGTTCAACTTTGCCAGAAAATGGTAAACAATTTCCCAAAGTGGTTGTACCAGTTTATACTCTACCAGCCACTGATTCACATTTTGTCAAACTTCTAAATTTGCCATACTAATGCATATAAAATTGTATCTCGTAATCCTGGTTTGCATTTCCTTAAATCTTAACGAAGTTAGCATTTTTCACATTTTTATGGGCTGTATATGTTTCTTCTGTAAATACCTGTTCCTTGCAATTTTTTGTTCCTTTACCTTTTCTTTTTAAAAAATTTATTTATTTGAGAGAGAGAGAGAGAGAGAGAGCACGGGTGCATGTGTATGCACATGTGTGTGCCAGAGGGTGAGCGTGAGCAAATGTGAGCAGGGGGAGGGGCAAAGGGGGATGGAAGAGGGAGAGAGAATCTGAAGCAGACTCCGTGCTGAGTGCAGAGTCCTACACAGGGCTCAATCCTACCACCAGGAAGATCATGACCTGAGCCAAAACCAAGAATCAGATGCTTAACTGAGACACCCAGGCACCCTTGTTTGTTCCTTTACCTCGTTGAATGGATGCATAATCATCTCCATATGGCTAAAATATAATTTAATCAATCCTCTGATTAATATTTTTCCAATATTTTATCATTATAAATTCAACTGACCTGATAATCCTTTGTGTATATCCAGGATAATTTCTTTCAAATCTTAAAAGTAGGGTAGGCTGAGAGGGCAGATAAGCTCGTTTTAGAAAAGTTTTAGTACACACGGACAAATTACCTCCTGAAATGACGCCAATCTAAGTGGAGGGTTTCTTTTCTTTTCAAACCTGTGGAAAAATTTAAGCAGTTTTATGGCCTTTGACAAAGTTGCTGTCAAAGAGAAAAAGCTCAAAGGTCTAGGAAGGTCCTGAGAGTTGCTGGAAGGAGATGAGGCCATGCTCTGGAAAGTTCTTCTGAGGAAGGTGGGAAGCATGTGTGAGTTTGGAATGAGTGTGTGGGTGTGTCGGTCAAGGCCAGAGAAGCAGAACCACTAGCAGGTGTATACTGAGGGATTTGGCCTAATGCAGTCATGGGAACTGGTTAAATGATCATCGCTATAAGGCTGCGATCCCAGTGTCCATCTGACGCTGGAGCTTGAAGTCCATGGGGCAGTCAGGAACGAAAGATAGATGGAAAGTTGCAGAGAGCAAGGGCAGGCTGGACCCCATAAGCATGAGCTAGAGCCCACAGGACACTGTTGAAACCTGGTTAGTTCTTGTTGTCTCTGGCCTTGATGATGTGGACGTTTTTTTTCTGCCCAATTTTTTTTTATTAACATATAATGTATTATTTGTTTCAGAGGTACAGGTCTGTGATTCATCAGTCTTACACAATTCACAGTGCTCACCATAGCACATACCCTCCCCAATGATGTGGGCATTTTATGGGAGCCCAGGGTTTTTGTCAAGGACCTAAACACACACACCTGGCTCAGGAGTCAGAGGCACTGGAGGAGGGAAGGGGAAGGTGGAGCAGTTGCAGGTGCAGCCGCGGCTTCCCACCACCAAGCTGAGTCAGCAACTTAGCACCCTATATGTGAGAGCAGGAGTGGATGTGCAGCTGTGGGCACGTTGCAGCGTCAAAGTTGCCTTCTCCATATTATCTTAGGTCTCACAACAGCCCTGTGAAGTTGGAAGTGTAATCTTTTCTCATTTATTGGTGAGTAAAATGAGATTCTGGAGGGAAAGTGTCTTGCTCAAATAATTTGTCCAGGGAGCTGCGTTAGGCCAGCCAATCTTTCATTTCTATGACCAAGTACTCCAGGACAGGGTTTGAGTACGAACTCATGTAGTTTCCCCACAATGTGGTTACTTAGGTTGGCCCTTGCTATGTTAGGAAAGAAAGAGATTGATGAATTTATTATAACTTAAAGATGACAATAGCCTTTAAATAGGAATTCAGACTTCTTTCATGGCTGATTTTGGTGATGTCAGCAATTTAATGTTAATGTATATGAAACAGTTTAGCTTTTTTAGAAAATAAAGTGGGGAGGTTAAGGTATGTTGTATTTCTTTGCTTTCTTTTGATTTTCAGAAATTTCTTTTACTAAAAATGAGAGTGTTTGGCTTATGATTTCTGCTTTTCAGAAGTGAATGTGGAGATGCTGAAATGAGTATTTTTTTTAAAGATTTTATTTATTTATTTTTGACAGCGAGAGAGGGAACACAAGCAGGGGGAGTGGGAGAGGGAGAAGCAGCTTCCTGCTGAGTAGGAAACCCGATGCGGGGCTCCATCCCAGGACCCTGGGATCATGACCTGAGCCGAAGGCAGACGCTTAACGACTGAGGCACCCAGGCGCCCCTGAAATGAGTATTTTAAAATATAAGGTCAGTCCTCGAGATTTCTAACTAGTAAAAGGTATGATAAATGGAAGAGAACTGTGGTAAATTACATCATCTGGAAGCAGATGAGGAGACAATTTGGTGCAAACTAGTTGACTAAGGATCAGATCAGCACCTGTGAAAGGGAGGAGCCGGGAAGTGAAAGGAAGGAGCCGGGAAGCAGAGGGAAAGGACCCACTGAGCTGCAGGACTGGCAAAGCCTTGGCCAATGCAGTGGGGCTCTCTGGAGCAAACCTTGTCCATCAGAGTTGTCTGTTCTGTGTCAGACCACAAAGCTGGGTCTATATACCCCTGCCTTGCTTAGCCACTGAAGGTGGGCTGCTTGGACAATGGTGTGATCCAGGGGACATGGCTCTGGGCAGCTGACTCTGGTCTCCGAGGAGCTGGAGTTGGAGGCTATTGACCTCCTGCTCTGCAGCTGGGCTACTGTTTCTCCCTGAAGGGGCTCTGGGTGGTGTGACTTTCTGGCTACCACAGGAACTGTTCTAGACTAACACACTTAAGGAATATCAGCCAAATGTGGAGGATTCCTGATTCCAGCAAGCAACAACAATAAGATATTTTGAGACAACTGGAACTGGTATTGTGATTGTGTTGGAAAATGTCTTATCTGTTGGTGATGGGTCTTGAAGTATTTGGTGGCACGATAAGATGTCTAGCAAAACAGACAAAAGCAGGGTGACAAACCAAACAAGAATGCTAAATTATTGATAACCATTACAGCTAGAGACGGGCTCACACAGGTTCTTTATAGCATTCTACGTATGTATTTGCAATTTTAAACATGATAAAAGTTTTTAATCTCACCAACGATCATTTAAGAATAATTACTTTTCTCTTGGTGAAAGAGTGGGCATATATTACTGGGTCTCTCTTAAATCCTGGGCTCAGTATGTGAATCCAGAAGAAACTCATTTGAATATCATGACTATCTGCCCTGTTCGGGAAACAAAGCATCCTGTAATTCAGCTCATAGCTCTCAGAGGAGCTCGAGGATTTTCCTGTTGAGTAGGGCCAAATGAGTAACTGGGAAAGGAGGCACTAGTAGAACAAGGATGGGAGCAAGGCAGGGAAGGAAGAAAGCTACTGATTTTTGAGAGCATTCTGCCACAGAATTGGATGCTTTATGTCATCTCATTTAATCCTCACGACCACCCATTCTAGTCTAGATTTTCTAGACTAGGATTCCCATTTTGCAGATTGGGATAGTAACACTCAGAAGTGTGGCACACATCCAAGTGTTGGAGTTGGGATTCCGTCAGGTGGTGTGTGATTCTTAGGCCTTTGCACTGGGCCACTGGAGTTCAGGGCTGGTCACTTCTCAGGCTCCTGGGGCATCTGGCAGCAATTTGGGGCAATCTGGGGCAGCGGGTTCTCCCTCCTGGAAAAGGCAGGAAGGGCAGGTCCTCTCTTGGCTACCATATACATTATACATGCCCAGACCTTCCAAGTCCTGGCATCACTCTCTCTAATCATGAGACTCCTGTCTTATTTCCTGAAACTAAAAAAAAAAAAAAAAACAAAACTAGAAGGCAAAGATACTCTTCTGCATCATAAATAGCAATTGTGAGGTTTCCCTCTTCCTTGGGGGCTTTTTCTGTTTTTCATTCATCTGCCCATCTTCAGGTAATGCCCTTTGTAATTTGTTGTCTTCCTTTTTTTTTAATGCTTCTATTTTTTTTTTTAAAGATTATTTATTCATTTATTTGACAGAGACAGCAGGAGAGGGAGAAGCAGGCTTCCTGCCGAGCAGGGAGCCCGATGTGGGGCTCGATCCCAGGACCCTGGGACCATGACCTGAGCCGAAGGCAGACACTTAACTGACTGAGCCACCCAGGCGCCCCACTTTGTTGTCTTCCTGAAATCAATATACTTTGGTCTTCAATAAAGACTAACAACTTTGGGAGAGGGTCATGGGAGACTTTTGTCATGAAATAGTGGTGAATTCTTAAGACAGAGCCTAAAAACTGTGTGTTGTGGGGAAAGAGGAGGAGCTGATCCTTATGCCTCTGCCAGGCTGTGGGATATGCAATGAAGGCCAAAGGAAAGAGAAAAATCAGGGAGGGCAAGTCTCTTCCTCAAGTTCCCATTGAACACTATTATAGTGATGAGAAGGGACAGAGGCTGTGCACCCACATGGCAGGGAAAGTACATCTCTGCAGATGGTGTTTAGAAGTGTTCTTCAAGATCTTTGGAAGGCCAGCAAAACCTTCCCTGGGTAGTAGAGCCAGCTGCCTGTCAGCCTGGGGCGTTAAGCAGGGCTTGGAAGCAAGCTGCAGGAAAATCTAGGCTTAAACACCTCTGTGTTTAGCCCCATCAGCTTTGACTTCTTCCCAAGATCTTGGTGTTTCATCAAAAGCTCTTTTTGCTGCTCATGGGCTTGGTTGGAGAAAACCATCAAGGAATCCAGGGAGGAGAATGAGAGTGAAATACACTGACTCTTAAAAAGCTTTCAGGTGGGTGCGTGGGTGGCTCAGTCGTTAAGTGTGTGCCTTTGGCTCAGGTCATGGTCCCAGGGTCCTGGGTTCGAGTCCTGCATCAGGCTCCCCGCTCCACGGAGAGCCTGCTTCTCCCTCTCCCGCTCCCCCTGCTTGTGTTCCCTCTCTCGCTGTGTCTCTGTCAAATAAATAAATAAAATCTTAAAAAAAAAAAACTTTCAGGTGACTTTACTGAGTTGTGGAGGTGCTGGGAACCAGGCTTTGAAATGTACTACATGGCTGTGTGCATACACTAAGGGGGAAATTTGCAGAACGATCTGGAAATGAGGCTTAGATAAGTGCAGGTTATAAGCGCCGAAATGTATCTGGATGTTTATATGAAAAACTTTCCACACTCTATACCTTCTCCTCTATCACTTTGTCCCAGTAATTTTTATTCCTCCCACACTGCTGACCAATTTCCTGCTTCCCAAAGTTCCTCGAAAAAGCTCCTTATACATTTCTTGCCCAGTGAGAGAGCTAAACACTGATACAGAGTGTGGAAGTTCTCAGCAGGAAGTGTGGAGGCCCCACCTTGCGGGTGTGGCTTCAGCTCCTCTTAGGACCAGCTCTCTGCTGGCCCCTGTGGGTGAAGGTGAGGTTTCCTTCAAGGAGCTTTAGTTTCCAGACTCCCCTCGGAGTGCCAGACTCACTGAACAGAGGAGAGACTACAGCAGTTTAAAGTCACAAACCACATCCCTGGTTATTGACTTTCTTACTTTTTTAGTTTTCTTGTGTTGGTTATCATTTTGGCTTCAGGTAGATTGAGTGGAGCCTTTGTACCTTTCACTGCTTCCAGCCAAGTGCAAGCAGAGTGGCCTCCACGTTCTTCTCCCTGCTCTAGATATCAGAATCCCTCCCTCCCCTCTCACTCCTCATCTGGGATGCCGCTGGGTACCAGACTTCATGCTAAAACCAGGAATAAGAGGGTGAATACGACCTGGTTCCCTGTCTTCAGCAGCTCACTGTGAACTGGGGGGAGACGGTAATGCCAGGAACTCAGGGTGAGTGACTCCTCTCTAGCTTTTTCAGTGTGATTGCACTAGCTTTCTGGCTGAGCATATTTCTGGGCTGGCTTTAGTCCAACATATAGGTTATCAGAAAATGTTACTCATCATTATTGTTATTAAGTCTTTTAATGCTTCCAACTCATGGAGCCCTTGGTAAACGGTGAAGTGTATGGAAGCACTAATCTTAAGGAAAACTATAAAGTTAAGATATTTCTTATTTTTTAGTTCTTAAAAACACCCCCATCTCCCTATTGAATTTGAAACAAATCCCAGGTATTATATATTTCACATGTAAATATATATATATCTATAAATATATGTAAATATGTATTTCAGTATATATTTCTAAAGGATAAGGACACTCTAAAAAGTAACCACAATACATCATCACACCTAAACATTTAGTAGTAATTCCTTAATATTATCAAATATCCAGTCAAGTTTCACTGTTTATCATAAGCTTTTAATTTTATAATTGATTTGAGTTAGGCTCTTTTGATAGGTCCATATTTTGTAATTGGTCGGGGTACCTCTTAAATATTTTTTTTTTTAATCTACAGGTTTCCCCTCATACTCTTTATTTTTCCTTGCAGTGTATTTGTTGAAGAAACCGAGTGATTTCTCCAAGAGATTTCCTAATGGTCTGGATTTTGCTGATCGTTTCCCCTTGATGTTTAGCATGTTCCTCTGTTCTCGGTAGTTCCATAAAGCTGGTAGTTCCGTCTAAAGATTTAGGCTTGAGTTTCAGCCTGAAATGCTTCATAGGAGGTGGTGGTACGCTTCTATCAGGAGATGCAAAATGCTTGGTTTTCTTGCTTTGTGATGTAAGCAACCCTTGACAATCATTACCTCCATCTATTAGCTCATTATGTTGCCGAATGGTAATATTTTAATTCTATCATTGCTTTTTTATTTTTAAAATTTTATTTTGAGAGAGGGTGCAAAAGAGTGAGAGCACACGTGGGGGTGAGGGGCGGGGGGAAAGAGCAGAGGGAGAGGGAGAAGCAGACTCTCTGCTGAACAGGAAGCCCAACATGGGGCTTGATCCCAGAACCCCAGGACCATCCCCTGAGCCGAAGGCAGAAGGTTAAGTGACTGAGTCACCCAGGTGCCCTTCTGTCATTGCTTCTTAAAGCTTAGCTAGAATTCTTCTTAAAATTTTATTTAGAGTCGGGGAGAGGGAGGGGGAGGGAGATCTTAAGCAGGCTCCATCCCTAGCATATAGGGGCTCGATCTCACAACCCTGAGATCATGACCTGAGCTGAAATCGAGAGTTGGACGCTTAACTGACTGAGCTACCCAGGTGCCCCCTAGAATGCTTTTTATAAAGAGAAACTTCTCTCATCAATGTTTGGTTACCCTGAAATGCAGTGTGTACAGGAAGAGCAGAATAAAGGCTTGATTCTTTCCCTGTATTAACAGTTGCTGGAGAAGTGAAACACGGTGAAGATTTCAGAGGCTATAGCACTCCTTCCCCATCTAGTCTTCTCTGCTTTTCCTTTGGTTCCTCTGAAATCTAGAAGTTCTCTCCCGCCAAACCCTCCCGCCACCCCCCCCCCCAAAAAAAAAACCCACCTCTCCGCTCAAATCCAACTTTGTGGGGCTTTGGAGAAAGAATTGCAGACTCATTCACACTAAAGTGCAAATGACTAATACTAACTTACAGTGTGACTACTCCAGGGAGGTTTTCTGTTCGATTTGTGTCAATGTCTTAAATTAGAGAAACTGAGATGAAGCTTCTTGGATAGGAATAGCACTCTTAGGTGTCCGCAGCTGTATCCAGTGATTTACGTACATTATCTCATAGAATGTCCACAACCTATGAGTAAGGTATTTGTTTTCCCCACTTGACAGATGTGGAAAACGAGGCTCAGATTGTTTAAATAACTTGCCAGCTAAAAAGTGTCAAAGGTGAAACTGAAACCTGGATTGTCTACCTTCAAGGCCAGAGCATTGATTCTGCCTTTTTGGTCTAATTTCAGGCGTCTTGAGCAAAGAGAGGAGGGTGCCGGGGAGGGCATGGCTTCCCAAGCTTGAAATCCTCTCCTGACAGCGGAAGTTACTCGTTGTATCAGCGTGTAAGCCTGAGCCTGGCAGTCACCCCCCAACCAGTCATCTGTCACCAGGAGTGTTAATGGCAGGACTGTTCTCTACCACCAGAGCAACGGTGGTGCCTGTGCCTCGTCAGGATCCTGTTGGCCTTTCCAGTTCCTCCTCCCTCTTGTTCACTTGTTGCAGCCACACAGGCATCTTTCCTTGTCCCTCAAACCTGCCAAGCTGCTTTCAGTCTCAGCGATTTGCATCTACTGTTCTTCCCCTGGATCTTCACATGCTTGGCTCCTTCTTGACATTCAGGTCTTAGCTTAAATATCAGTCTCCCCAGAAGCCTTTCACCTGACCAGCGGTCTGAAATAGCCACTTCCTTCCTCCAGATCTCTCTCTCCCGATTTCTCAGTGTCTATTACCGTCCTTCCATCTTGCCCTAGAAAACGGAGGGAGAACATGGCCAGTTTTGTTCAGTGCCGGGAGCCCAGCCTGCGGCAAACGCTCAGGAAGGCTTTGTGGAATCAGTCAGCCGAGGTGTCCTTTGCTCATTGCACCCTACGTGGGGGGCCTAGCCTGACCAGCCCAAACCTGTCACAGCTGGTTCCGGTTAACCAGGGCCGCTGCTACAGCTTGCTGCCATCTGCTCTTCCACCTGTGAAAGTTCCATATTTACAAACCAGATCTTAAAATGTCAGATTTACTTCTAGTGAAGAAATAGGCCGGGGTCCAAGATGGTTAATATTGTAACTAGAACCCGTGTGCTCAAGTTGAGTCTGTTTCCCTGCATGTAAGATGGAGGGTTCTGGGAAAAGGAAAGGTGGGGATGTATTTTTAGGCTACTTCTCAGAGTAGATCCACACTCTTCAGTCTTGTACCGTGGCATCTTAGCTTGGGCTGCTATAACAAAGTACCACATACTGGTGGTTTAAATAACAGACATTTATTTCTCACAGTTCTGGAGGCTGGGAAGGCTAAGGTCAAGGTTCTGGCAGATTTGGTTGTTGGTGTGAGCTGTCTTCTTGGCTGGCAGTTGGCTGCCTTCTTGCTGTGTCCTCATGTGGCAGAGAGAAGAAGCACTCTGGGCTCTCTTCCTTTTCCTATAAGGTAAGTAGTGTTGTCATGTGGCTCCCAGACTCATGACCTCATCTAAACCTAATTACCTCTCAAAGGTAGTGAAGCCACTTCCAAATATTATCGCCTCGGGGATTAGGATGTCAACATATGAAATTTTGGGGGAAATATTCAGTTTATAATAGCATCTCTCAAATTTTCCCTTTTTGGTATGAACGTTGAATGCTTCTAGGGGAAAGACAATCATGTCCAAGATAGAAGCATCTCAGACATTCTTCCAAAGTCGGCTGGCAAAAGCTGCCAACATCTTAGAAAACTAAATCTGAAGCTTACGGGTTTGCTTGGGAGATAGTTCATAGGGCAGGAGAAAATACAGTCCTAGAATCACCTGGATCAGAATCATCTGGGGGAGGGGTTATTTAAAATGCACGTTACCAAACCACAGTCAGATCTGCTGAGTCAACGTTTTGGGGGGATGGGGCCTGCTGGTGCACGTTTTGACAAATGCCCAGCTGTATCTTATGCTCCCTAAAATTTGAGAGCCACTATCATTAAGAAATGAGTTTGTACTTTATCACAATCTACTTATCCTGAGGAGCCTGAGGTTAAGTTGCCACAAACAATGTGGTCAGGACTCATGTGTCATCAGCTTTGGGATCCCCTGGGTCCTACAGCAGATTCTGATGTCATCCCTCTTGCTGTGGTCTCGACATAGGGAGTTTTACAAACTTACGGGGGGCCAAGGTTAACTATTGCTCTAAGAGGCCCGAATCGCATCATGTTTTCACTCGGGGATCTTGCTTCTGGCCTGCCAACTTTCTATTTCACAGGGGTGTGAAAAGTGAGACTTCCTAACAGTCTAACAAAACATGCCTCTCCTATCACAAGACCTTCCTTTGCTCTTTTAGATGTTCCCTTTATTATATTTTTACTGGAAGGAAGGCATAGTTTGGCTTCACCTTGATGTAAGCTGTGTTTAATGTTAATAGTATTAGTTGGCCACAAACGTCTCTCTCCTCTGTTTGTTCTTGTCTCTGTAGGTCTTTATCTGAACGCTTTTCCCCCTGCCACTAATTTCTTTCCTTTTTTTTTTTCTCTTTTCCCGCCTACTCATCTGAATCTACCCTGTCCTTCAAGAACAAATTCAAGTCCGTCTTCATCCACTAAACTCTTAGCCTTTTTCCTTATTCGAATTCTCAAAGTAGTTGTACCATATTGTTCTTAATTGTGTTCTCACTGTGGTATGAATGTGAAAGACCAAGAACCTCAATGATACTTCTGTTAAGTACCTGGTAGACACTTAATATGTTCAAGTGGGTTGATCAGGGGTTAGGTGAACGTCCCAGAAGAACTGGGATGGATGCAGGTAGGATAATTACCATCACTACAGCTCGTGAAGGAGGGAAGTTCAAAAGTTTCTAGCACATGATGGACAATGGACTTTTGACAGTTGTAGACTTGTTACTCTTCCCAATATATTTAAAAGCAGGTCTTGATCTAGAAGCATAACTCTTGATGCCTTTATTTCCTCAAGTTTCACAGTGAGGCAGTTTCAGTTTGTATTTATGAAACTGTGTTTTTTTAGACCTAAAGGAGGCAAAACCTCATAGAAAACTTTAGAAAGGAAATGAGAATGAATTCCTGTGTCCTAGATAAGGTTCTATAAATTTTCTTGTCCCATCTTAAGGAACTTTAAACAGTTTTTGACAAGATTCTGTCCAGATAAATTTCTTTGGATGGAATGAAAATGAAATCTAATTTTCATTCTACATTTAATATTTTGAGGGATGACTAGAGAATTTACTGATAACTACTTTGAATGTAAAAAGGGCTTTTGTCTGCCAACTTTTCATGACTGCTTTTACTCGGGGCGGGAGGAGAGAAGCAAACTGAGAGGCAAAGCAAACATCTTGAAAGTTTCACGTTTTTCTGTTCCGCGACTGCAGACTGCAGCCTTCTAGCCAGTACCTGAGGATCTCAAAAAGATGCTGCTGCCTATGATCTCGTTCTAGCCCCTGTCTAAAAACATGAGCTGCTCTGTTCCTCTTTATGTTTCTGCATGGATCACCAAGTCCTTACTCTGTTAAGTGAGACAGGTGTGAAAGAGTGCTTGAGCACATCTTACTGTTTTCCTCACTCTCGGGAATCTTGCTTGTTTTGTGTGATCCACCCTTCTGGAAAAACCCTGTGAGGGCTTGCCAGCACCACGTACATGGACACTTCCTTGGAGAGCCAGCAGGGGTCAGCTGGAACACCCGCTGCTCTGGCTTGGCCTGTTCACTTCTCTTGCCAAGACTAGGACAGCACCAGGAGCCATTTCTTGGCTTCCTGAGCTGAGACAAATCAGTTGCCACGTCTTCAAAGAGGTTTTATGTCCCTTCCTTAGCTTTCCGAGGAGTCCCTTCTTTGCCCTCAGCACCCGTGAGGCGCTCCCTCTTTCCTGGGCTCAGTACCCTTTCTTCCCTCCCATTGGCATTAAGTGAAAACCGCAAGCCATCCCTTTTTTCCCCCACTGGAATGGAACTCTCCTGTCTGTCTTAAATCTAAGCTCCACAGTAGTTAATTTTGAAATTTTATCTATGTTAACATGCTATTGCGTCTCTTGACTCTCGTCAACATTGACCCTGGTGGTGGGGAATTCCAGTTTGTGCCTGGTGAGAGGGGGATGGGGGTGGGAAAGGTGCTGGGAGAGAATTGCCGGGAACAATCTCATGACTCATGAAAGGGCTTAGCTGTCCGAGACTGAAAAGAGCGAAAATCCCATATGCCTCAGGAGCCATGCTCCTTTCCTTGAATTAGTGGCTCTGACTTACCAAAAGGGTCAGGCACTGTGAGGACTTTCATCTTTCAGTGGATGTTCTCAGTGAGCTATTTTACTCACACATTTCTTACCCTGAACCCTCAAAACAGGACCAGCTACATAATTTGTGAAGTCCAGTACAAGATGAAATCATAGGTCCCCTTATTCAAAAGCTCTTAAGAATGTCAAGTTGGTGAGCACAGAGCCTTCAACCAAGTGTCAGGCCCCTCTGAGCCTGGAGCTCTGTGACTGCATGAGTTATACACCCATGAAGCTGGCCCTGCCCCAGAACAGGTAGGACAAGCTCTTCTTTGTCCTGAACCCGGGGATTAATGTGAGGGCTTTCCATAGGGGCCTTCTTCCCTCTCCTCGGGAACCATGGTCCTGGAGAGTAAGAGAAAGATACACAGGGAAAGTGAGTGAGATTCTGTTTAACCAAGAGAAGCCATAACACCGTTTTAGGCTCTGGAGAGACCAGGAAAAAAAACCCCAAAGTTTTTGCCCTTGTGGAGTTTGCAATCTCCTTAGGAAAGACAACAACAAATTAAAAGGCAGGGACCGGTACATAGGAGTTCAGATGGTGATTATGGTATTATGGAGAGTGGTAGAGCAGGGCAAGGAGGATGGCGGGAGCGTTAAAATGGAGAGGTGGGGGCCTTTGGTTTTATGACAGTTGGTCAAGATGGGCTGTTTGTTTTTTTGTTTGGTTTTTTTAAAGATTTTATTTGACACACAGAGCACAAGGAGGGGGAGCTACAGGCAGGGGAGAAGCAGGCTCCCCACCGAGCAAGGAGCTGGATGTGGGGCTCCATACCAGAACCCTGGGATCATGAGTCAAAAGCAGCGGCTGCGCCGACTGAGTCACCCAGGCACACCGAGACAGGCTATTTGAGCACAGACTTGGAGAGAGTAGGGGAGGGAGTCGTGATGAGCATTCGGGCAGAGGGACTAGCAGGTACAGAGGCCCTGAGGCTTGTCAGGTTTGAGGAGGAGCGGGGCTAGCCGGGCTGATGGAGGTTGCCAGGGGATAGAGGTAGAGGGGAGTCTACATATTCGGCAGTGAGGACTCTGGATTCTACTCTGGATGAGATGGAAACTTTGGAAGGTTTAGAGCAGACCAGGCTTGTCATCTGACTTAGGTTTTAAAGGGTTCCCTCTCTACTCTGCTGAGAAGGGCTTGCAGAGATGGAACCAGTGAGGAGGCTTTGCACAGAGTGTTCATGGTGGAGGTGATGAGAAGTGTCGGACTCCAGAGATACAGTCGGCCCTTGAACAACATGGGTTTGAGCTGTGCAGGTCCACTTACGTGCAATTTTTTTTGGATAAATACAGTATAGTACTGCAAATTTATTTTCTTAAGATTTTCTTTTTGCTATCTTAAATAATATGGTGTATCATATATATAATGTGACGAAATATGTGTTGACTATGTTACCAGTAAAGCTTCTGGTCAACAGTGGGCTATTAAGTTTTTGGGGAGTCAAAAATTATACATGGGTTTTTGACTGCATGGACTAGGGGTGTCTGTGCCCCTGACCCCCATGATGTTCAAAGGTCTACCGTATTATCCTCAAAGAGACAAGGGGCCAGGTTGGTCTTGTTCACCACTGTAATCCTCTTGCCAGATACATAGTCTGACACGTGCAGGTACCCAATAAATATGTACTTAGCCAGTGAGGGGAATACAAATATTCATCAAAATGTCCTGTAATAGAGATATAAGAAATAACATTAAAAGAATGAAGTGAGGCAGAATACCTTGCTGGCTTTTTATAGTTTTTACCCCTACT
Source organism: Zalophus californianus (assembly GCF_009762305.2). Classification (NCBI taxonomy): domain Eukaryota; kingdom Metazoa; phylum Chordata; class Mammalia; order Carnivora; family Otariidae; genus Zalophus; species Zalophus californianus. The sequence continues at coordinate 132,783,070 of NC_045598.1, forward strand.
TTGCTTTATTAAATCTGTAAAAACGTTAAAGGTCAGTTAATAAATAAATTATGTGACTCAAAGCCATACAGCCTGTCAGCCTGAACCTACTGTATTGGACCATAAGATTATTCTTAGCGTGTGGCCAATAGGTGGCGCTGTACTTTGTTAGGGTGTCATCTCCACTGGGACGTGTGTGTGGAGGCCTACTAACGTGGATCAAAATGTTAAATGCAGTTGTAACTGGAGTATATACTTGGGCTATTAAAAATTAGATTACCTTCTCCAGTAATTTGGTAAGACTCTCTTGGAATTACATGTAGGAAACTAACATTTGGAAATGTCATTCTTCCTTAAGTGGAACATTTAGGTATTTAAATGAGAGAAAATACATCTCGATATTGGAAGTAAAGCAGTGCCCACATGCTACAGATGCTTTCAATGCTTGAAGAAGATTTTATTTCCTTCTCCATGTGATTCTGGTATATGTATTTTATACATGTGCACACGTATATTGTGGATTTTTTTTTTTTTTTAAAAGGTTTGAGATAGAGAGCAAGGGCGGGGAGAGGCAGAGGGAGAGGGAGAATTCCAAGCAGGTTCTGCACTCAGTGCGGAACCTGACACAGGGCTCAATCTTATGACCCCAAGATCATGACCTGAGCTAAAAATCGAGTCAGCCACTTAACCAACTGAGCCACCCAGGTGCCCCTTTGGATGCTATTTGTTAAAAAGACCACATATTTTTTAAAAATTTATTTTCCTTATTGAATTTGTGCAGGGAGATAGGGGTACAGGAAGGAGTGGTGTAAGAAGGGGGATATTCAAAGGGGAAATGGGGCTGCAGTAGAACTTAGGCGGCTGTGTGGTTTTGTGGGAAGTTCTATGAACACTTTTCAGATGGCAGATCTCCTCCAGCTGCCGGACCATCTTTCTCTACCCAGAGAGCTCGCTGTAGCAGTACCAGCTTGCAAGACTGCTTTACCTGGAAGCCTGCAGCAAGCTAGTTCTGTCTTGTCCAGTGCCCACCTCCCTACCATTGGAACTGGTCCTTGAGATGAAATGTAGCCATGGTCAGGCACTGGGTCTCCTACATTGTCAAATAGCCAATGCCGAATAATCCGATGAGCAAAGATTCTGGGGAATGCATGGTTCTCCCCTGAGTCGGACTGAGTAAACATTGCTTTACAAGATGACTTGTGTCCCCTAAAGAATCCCTGCATGGAGTTTTGCCATGAGCTTTAGAGGATGAGCCTGTTCTTTCACAGTCTTAAGGATGTAGAGCTCCCAAACATAAGGCCTTCAGAACTGCCTCTGCCAGTGGACCTGCAAAAAAGTGCCCAGGTCAGTATTTTGGCTCAGATGGTTTTCTCTCCAAGCTGTACTCCTGTCTTTCTCTGGAATCTGGAACCTGAAACCACAGAGGGCACAATTAGCCTGCTTTCCCCTCCTCACCTTCAGTCGGGACCTTCTTCCCTCCTTGCTGTGATCAGAAACCTCTGTCCAAGGGACAAACTGGTCTAATTGACCAGCCTACCATATCCCCAGTCCGCTCATCTCTTTGCTTTTATGGAGGCCACCTTGCTTTGCCGGCTTTCTGTCATACCCTCCACTAAGCTATCCACTCAATATTTATTAATTCAGCAGATGTGTGGTGGGTGCTGGCTCCTGGGGAAGCAGCAGGGCCCAATTCTGATCCTCAACCTTCCCTTAGAATACATTTCCCTCTTCTTTCTTCTTTGACCCATTTGAAGCCTGCTTTTCCCCTGACGATACTGCTTTTCTTTGGTCTCTGCCTACAAGTTCCCTATATCCCAGAGCTGGACAGTGGGGCTCCCTAATTTCTCCCTCCTCATCATTAATGTATTGGCATTGTGTCCTCTCATGGTGACAAGCTAGCTCCAAGAACCTGTAGGCGTCTGTTTCCTCATTCAAGGCAGACCAGCTATGTCTTTTCCTTTTATTAGAGAAGTGAGAGTTTTCCCACTGGCTCCCAACTCAGTTTCTGTATCCTTGTGTTGCCACCTCTAAATAAACAACCAAACAACTGGGAAAATGGGTGTCTAGCTTTGGGAAGAAGATGTTTGAGAATGGCTTTCTAGTTAAGCAGCTGAAAACATCCACTCCTGATGTACACTCCATCCAGTTGGATTGTGCTCTTTCATACGTGTTGCCATGACCTCTCCACATCTAGGTCATTCCATCAAATCCATTGACTTTTGGGCATCCATTTCTCTCCTGCTTTTGTCTCTTGTTTTCATACTGGCTGACTTTAACTTCAGCATTGATGACTCTTGGCCTTAGAATTGCGTGGCCCCCACCCCACCCCACTCCTCCTGCACTTTTAGACAACCCGCCTAGTAGCCAGTGCTGAACTCATTTCTTCATCCGGACTTTCTCCTCCTCCTGCAATTCTGCTTTTGGGTCATGAAAGTCTGTCTCATCTGTCATTGTCACTAGGACCATTGGATCCGCCCCATGTTCCTCCTGCTTTACTCCGATCTCCAAGGATCCCTGAGTCCTGTTCCGAACTCTTGCGTCTTCCTCTTCCTTTGCTCTGACAACTGTTCCTCTTCTAGTCCCGACTTCCTCATCCCGTTTCAGTTCATCCTTCAAACTGCCACAATTATCTTCATATAATTTGAGTGAATTGTTCTTGGTTAAAATGCATTCATGTTCCTTACTGTTTCAGAATAAAATAAAAGCATGATATTCAAAACCTGTCCTGCCCAACCTGTCATACCAGCTTTTTTTTTTTTAAAGATTTTATTCATTTATTTGACAGACACAGCGAGAGCAGGAACACAGGGGGAGTGGGAGAGGGAGAAACAGGCTTCCCGCTGAGCAGGGAGCCCGATGTGGGACTCGATCCCAGGACCCTGGGATCATGACCTGAGCCGAAGGCAGATGCTTAACGACTGAGCCACCCAGGCGCCCTGTCATACCAGCTTTATCTCCTCTGTGCCCTTCCCCTTGTCATTCTAGGTTTTCACGTTCCCAAATAGGTCTCCGAGCTTTGCTGTGTCTGGAACTCTTTCTGTCCTTCCTCAGTGAACTCCTGCTCATCTGTATGAACCAAGCTCAAATAGAAACTTGTCAGTGTGGCTTTCCTCAGTCTCCCAGGCAGAATGAATCATGCTGCCTTCTTTTCTCCTGTTGCACTTAGTGTCCTATTTGTGACACTTTTCCCCCACATATACACCCATCTCCTTTAAGAGAGAACCAGTCTTAGACTTAGCTTTACATTTTCAATAGCTGCTAGAGTGCCTGGCACATAGCAGGTGCTTAATAGATGATTGTTGAACAAATATTTTTGAACTATTGTGGATATCAATGGAGGAAATTTTCTGAATGTTGTACATTTGGTACATCCTTAACATGTGGCAGATCTGAATCCTAAAAGTTGAGTTAAGAAAACTTCAGAGAACAAATGTTTACTGCAGTGTAGAGTTCTTCAGTTTCCAGGATCGGAGGTGGTGTATGTGTGGTTGATGTTTTTAGAACAAGGCAGTGGCTCAGCCCTGTGGGAGCAGATTGCATGAGACAAGCACCCAGAATGGGGGAGAAAATGCCAGCCAATCTGTCAGGTTTCATCATCTGCTGGTCTTGGGCTGGGAAGATTCTTAATATATGCCTCTCAAACTTACATCTTGTGAGGAGCTGCCTTCAGTTTTCATTTTCTGCGGGCTACTTATCCAACTCATCTAAAAATAATATTAAGAAAGCATGTTATTTATTTTGAGTTTAGTAAATGAATTTTGGTATAATTATTAAGCACAGATTCTGATTATTTTTACTCTGTGATGAGTTCTACAGGCATGGAGAAGAGGCAAATCTTTTATAGGTTACTTCTTAGTCAACCAAGGAATAACATTTTTTCTTTTAATTTTACACTGCTAAAATTGTAATTATATAATTATGAAAATGCAGTTTGGAGAGTAGTCCATTTACGAGTCAAGTATAGAGAGAGTTATTATGGACAAAAAGAAAGGACCAGTGATTTGATTTTATTTTAATCTGGGAAACCTACTTGCTGGTGGGGTGTGGGCACTGGCAAATAAAATGTGTGGGTTGGTAAGTTGTTTGTATAATACTTGCATGAATGTCGGTGAGGTGTGTGTGTGTGCAGATCAGTAATTACAGCAAAAACAGTGGAAATGACCTAGTGAATTCTTGACTGCCTATCCATCATACGTAAACATATATACTGCTTTTCTGTACTAATAGCATATAGATAGCTTTGTTTTAACAAATACATAATTTTTGAAACACTTGATGTTTTAAGTGGGTTTAATATCTTCCGTGAACACTATGATAGTTAATTTTCTTTGCCCTCTTTTCAGTTATGCTATGAAAGGAATCTTCAGTCAAGGTTGATATTACTGTTATTTTCATAGTGGGATCTAAAAGATTTATTTATTTGACAGAGAGAGACACAGCGTGAGGGGGAACACAAGCAGGGGGAGTGGGAGAGGGAGAAGCAGGTTCCCTGCTGAGCAGGGAGCCCGATGCGGGGCTCAATCCCAGGACCCTGGGATCATGACCTGAGCCGAAGGCAGATGCTTAACTGACTGAGCCACCCAGGTGCCCTCATAGTGGGATCTAAAATAATGAGATTTTTACTGAAATTTCCCCCTTTTTTTAGCCATAGAAGTTACTGATAGTTCTTTCCATCAAGTGAAACCCAAGCAGAAGGTAAGCAGTGTAATGTCTTAGGTACTGTCTTAGGAGTATATTTGTCTTCTGGTTTAACTAGGGAAATCAGCAGCTGGTAAATTGCTAATGAGGTAGAAGGTACTGTTCAGGAATTTTTGAGGCAGAGCTTCCATATTTGAAGTAAAGAAATTCTGATGGGTTTAAGTATATCATCTCTTCTGCATTCCACATATGGCTTTGTGTGAAAAAGAGACGGTTCTAAATGGGTAACTTGGCAGGAATACTGGTGACAGGAGATGATTTTACGGGAGACGGGGTGTGTGATGATGGAAAGAGCAAGCTTGGCCTTGAACGTAGAAGTCTGGCCTCTTTGGATGGAATACTAAAAAAGGACGGCATGCGTTTCCCAATATTGTTGTTCCAGAGGTGTGGCAACAATATCAAAAGCAAAAATCCATTGCTGGAGCAGTGTATCTCCAGTTGAAGAAGAACATTGCAAGTATCCCTTTTATGTAATGAATTAAGTCCAGGCTTCATAGGAGTGATGGCTTAATTGCTGGTAGGTGACCTTTTATTTATTTTTTTTCTTCCACTTAAAAGATTAAGCTTATTCAGGGCAGAGTTGAAGAGAGAACAAAGAGTCAGTAAATTAGCAGCGTAAGCTGTTGAGTCATGAGAAAATGAAGGTTTATACACACACAGAACATCTCTTCTTGGCTTACACACAAGTCTGTCCCTTAAATGCCAAGGCACTGTCACTTCTTTCTTCTTCCCTCCTTAAAGCTTTAGTGCCAGGCACTGTGCTTCTTTCCTTTTTTTTTTTTTTTTAAATCATTGAGGTTTTCTGTCCTTGCTGAGGGTAAAAAATTCCTCTCCTTACTTCCCTGAAACTGCTTGTGAAGTTGCCCATGGCCTCTGCCTTCCTAAAGCCAAAGCTCAGTCCTGTCTTTGCCTTACTTGACCTTTCAGCAGACTCAACACTGTTGATCCCCCATCTCTTTTAGCAAACACTTCCATGATGTCCCAGTTTCCTGGTTTTCCTCCTACCTTACTGGCCACTTCTTCTGGGATCCTTGCTACTTCCATCTCTTTTCATGAACACATCTAGGGCTCAGGTCTCGGATCTTAGATCTCTTGTTTTTCTTGACTTACTCCCTTGGAAATCTCATCTGGTTTCATGGTTTATATGTTAACAGCAGTCCCATGTACATCTCCAGTCCACATCTGTCCCTGATTCCAGACTCCTGTAGCCAACTGTCTATTCTATGTCTCTGCATTTCTGCCTTCACATGTCTGAAACCCCACTCTGTATCTCCAGGTTAACTTCCCTTGGAGTCTTTTGCATATCAGCTAAGGACAACTTCATTCTTCCAAGTGCAGGAAGCACCCCCAACTCCTCTCTTTCCCTCATAGTCTACATCTAACCCTTCAAGAAATCATGATATCCAGAATCTTACTACCACTTCTCACCACCTCATTGTTACTACTTTAGTTGGAACCACCAACATCCCTTACATGATGCTTGCAGTTGCCTTTTAACCCATTTCCAGACTTCTATCCTGGTCTTCCTGCAACAGCCAGCTGTGTTCTTCAGTACATCAGTGAGATCATGTCACTTCTTTGCCCAAACCCTCAGTAACTCCCTCTTTCCCTCGGGGTAAAAGCCAAAATCCTTATCAAGGCCTGTAAGGCTCTGCAAGATCTGCCCCTTCCCTACTTAGTCTCTTGTTCCTCTTTCACTGTAGGTGCAGTGTCTCCTGCTTTCCCTGAAACATTACAGATGTGTTTCCATTTTCGGGCCTTTGCGCCTGGTGTTCCATCTGCCTAGAATGTTCATCCATAGATATGTGTGTACCTCTCATTTCAAGTCGCTTTCTTCCGGATGACTCCAGTTACCATTGCAATCATGCTGTCTGCCCCCAGCACTCCTGATCCCTCTGCTCTGTGATAGGTATACCCTGGAGAAACTGCGGGTTTGGTTCCAGACCACTGCAATAAGGCAAATATTGCAATACAGGAAGTCAGATGAATTTTTGGTTTCCCGTGAGTATAAAAGTTCTGTTTATATTATGCAGTAGTCTGTTAAGTGTGCAAGAGCATGATGTGGGTAAAAAAAAAAAGTACATACCTTAATTAAAAGTACTTTATTGCTAAAAAAAAAATGCTAACCATTATCTGAGCTTTCAGTGAGTTGTAGTTGCTGATCATTGCTCACCATAACAAATAATAATGAAAAAGTTTGAAATATTGTGAGAGTTACCAAAATGACACAGGGACACAAAGTGATAAGATGCTGTTGGAAAAATGGTGCCAAAAGACTTGCTTGACGCAGGGTTACCACAAACCTTCAATTTGTAAGAAAATAAAAAGGTAATATTTGTGAAATATAATAAAGCAAAGTACAATAAAACAATATGCTTTTTTCCATATTTTTCCATAACACTTATTCAGTAAGACTGTATACTAGGCTTATTCTCATTTTTTTTAAATTGTCTGCTTCTCCCACCAGAGTGTAATCTTCATGAAGGCATCCCAGTACCTGGTACGTTAGGTAGCACATGTTTTCAGTGTGTTGAATGAATGAAAGCCACGGATACTGGGGGCTGTAGGCTGGTTTCCTCCCACATACTGCCCTTGTTCTCTCTCAAGGCTTTGTTCCATCAAGACCCACTTTCTTAAGTGTTTGTTTTGGGGGTAAGAGCAAGAGTGCAATTTCTCGTGGGATGGTTTCCAGAAGAGGGAAGAAAAAGAAGGAAAACCTGTCCTGCTATTGTGTAATGAGCTGTCTTGTTCCTGCTCAAGTGATTGGAGCCTGGTAATCAGAGAGCCTGGCCTAGTTTGATGTATTTGTATTCTGCTATTTTTACTTAACATCCTATGAGCTTTTTCATCTCTTTTTCTTTCACAGTTTTCATAATTATTTTAATGGCTACATATTTAAAATATAGTCTTAATGACTCAGCTTGAAAGCTGACACGTGTAAGCAGAGAGATTATCTTGAATTGCTTTTAGAAACCTAAGGGTAAGGTAGCAGTTAAGAGCACAGGCTAGAGTTTGGCTATCTGGGTGCAAATCCTGGCTCTGGCCATTTCTAATTGTGTGACCTTAGACAATTCATTTTAACTGTGGCTTAATTTCCTCTGCTCGAAAAATTGTGATAGTAACAGTACTTATACAGTATCTGGATCTGTAATAGTAACAGGGTTATTTTTTGGAGAATAAAAGAGTTAATATTGCAAAGCACTTAGAACCCTGCTACTCAAAGTGTAGTCTTCAGACAAGCATGATCTGCAATACCTGGGGGCTGGTTAGAAATGCAGACTCTCAGGCCCTACGCCAGACCTAAGGACTCAGAATCTTCATTCTGACAAGCTCCCCAGGTGCCTCCCATGCACATTAATGTCTGAGAAACGTCAACTTCAAATGGTGGCTGGGACATATCAAATATTACAGAATGTTGATTCAGTTTTAAAGTAGTTTCAATTTTTCACTGGTCAAGACTTCTGAAACTTATTTCTTATCTGTGTCAGGCAAGATTTTCTACTAAGTAGCTGTGGGATCTCAGGCCAACCACTGCACATCTCTGAGCTTCAGTTTCCTCATGGGTGATATGAAAGAGTGAGAAATGAATAATTTCAGAAGTATCCTGCTAGCCCTTTTTCTCAGAGATTCACTGCTGCTTATTTTACATTTTACTGAGCAGGGAGTTTTAAAAGACCAGAATTTCTTTTAGAAACTGGATGAGTAAGGCTTTGGAAAAATGGTTGCAGATATTCCTTGTGGTACAAGCTAACCCCACCAGAATTATTATTTTTTTAAATCTTACATCTTATTTTGTCTTAATGTCTGTTTGTTGGAACTAAGAACTAGCAGGATCCTGGTGCTCTTGGTAGAAGTTGCTGTACATGATCATTAATCCTTTTAGAATAAAGAACAATGGTCCTTAAGAATTATCTATCTTTTGGTGACATAATTGCTTCATAGGCTGTATATCAGAGAGCAAAAAATTCTAGGTGACTAATCTTCTAAAATGTCAGTAATCACAGCATATTATTCTGGAAGGGCTTCTGGAAAATAGCTCTTGTTTTATAGACCAGGAAAATGAAAAGGATGGTGCTTCCCTTGAAAACATTTTCATAACCATTTCCAAGATTTCTAATATCTTCCTACCATTGACAGAACAGAGGTCAAACTCCTTGGACTAGTTAGTTATCTTGACATCTCTTGATTTGGCCCCAAATAGTTTGTTATGGACTGAATTATGTCCCCCCAGTTTCATATATTAAAGCCCTAACCCTGTTAGGGGTTTAATGCAATGGTTTTTGGAGACTTTAGGGAGATAATTAAGGTTAAATGAGGTCATTAAGGGTGGGGACTGAAACCTATAGGATTCACATCCTTATGAGAAGAGGAAGAAACACAAGAGAGCTTGCTCTTTCTGTGTGTCCGCACAGAAGAAAGGCCACATAAGGACATGGTGAGAAAGTGGCCACCTGCAAGCCAAGAAGAGAGGTCTCACTAGAACTCAACCTCGATGGCACCTTAATCTTGGAATTCTAGCCTCCAGAACTCTGAGAAAATAAATGTTTAAGTCAGTCGTCTGTGACCTTTTGTGACCTTTTGTTATGCAGCCTGAGCAGACCATTATATAATCCTAACTTTCTTATAGCTCCCCTGGGGCGCTTCTCATGTCCTAGGTGCCTGGGACTTGCCTGCTTTATATCTTTGCTCCTGAATCCTCTTTGGATGGCTTTCCTCTCCATTGCTGATTTTAAAATCTTAGTAGGCTCTTGACAGGTGTTGGATATGAAATGAAATCATCCTCTATTTACAGTGGACCCTAAATCCAACAACTAGTGTCCTCCTAAAAAGAGGAGAGGACCTAGGAACCCAAGGGAAGAGACAATGTGAAGATGAAGGTGGAGGTTGCAGTTATGTTGCCACAAACCAGGGAATTCCAGGAGCTTGAATGGACAAGGAAGATCCTCCTCTAGAAGCTTCAGAGGGAGCATGGGCCTGCTGATGCCAATTTTGGCCTTTTGGTCTCCAGAACTGTGAGAGATTAAATTCCTGCTACTTTAAGCCACTGAGTTCGTGGTGATTTGTTAGTGCCAGGAAACCAATATACCTTCTCTGCTCCTCCCAGGGGGATGTTCTCAGGGACCCTCTACCTTTTCCCTGAACTTTCTACCTTCTGATATAGCTTGTTTAAGTGCCTTCCATCATTTCACCAAGACTGGTCCCTGGAGAGGATAATCTTTGGGCCAATAAAGTGCTCAGTACAGAATCTTGGATGTTGCAGTGTTTGTCCACACAACAATGTTAGTTCAGGACTGTCAAATTTCCTAAGGAAATAGTAACTGCCCAGGACAAAAATCTGAGTGATGACACCTGAATGTGATACTATCCAGATTAATTTACATGGAAGCATGTGGTAAAGAACAAGAATTTCCTGTACAATTGATTTAGGGGTGGTTTATTGAAACTTTGTGAGCAATATTATTTTTTAAGTAATCTTTAATTTTTTAAGTAATCTCTACACCCAATGTGGTGTTCAAACTCCCGACCCCAAGATGAAGAATCGTATGCTCTACCAATGAAGCCAGCCAGGTATCCCTGTGAGGAATGTTGTATAGTAGAAAGGAACCAAGGTGGGAATTGAAAATTCCGAGTTGGGGTTTGAGTCAAGGTCCTGATTATTCCTGGCTGTGATACCTTGGGCAAATCACTAACTGAGGCTCAGTGTTAATATTAGCAAAGTGAGAATAAAAATGCCAATGCTATCTGCCTTATGGGGCTGTTATGAAACTTCTGTGAGCTAGGTTATATGAAAGAGGGTTCTGGAAGCTGCAGAGCCTATAAGAATGTGAGCTGGGTTGACCATTATCTAGGTGGCTTCATTGAGTCAGGGGGACATAGGATTTAGCCCTACAAGGGAATTAAAGGATCATATAGTGAGCTCCCTAATTTCACATGAGGAAACCGATGCCAAAAGAAATTGCCTTGTCTTTATCCATCTAGTCTGAATCCAGGGGACGCACAGTGGGGGCCTGTGTCCCTTCTCACTGAGCTGAGATGCTGTGTGTACACAGCAAAGGGCCACAGTGAGCAGGAAACTTGCAAAGTTTCTTTAAGAAACTTTGTAAATAATATATTATGTAATAATGTTATATATATATAATAGTTTATTTCATGAAATGATTTTTTGGAATTCATTCTGAAGAATGTGATAAAAGCTTTAGCAGTCACTGTCTGGTATGGGCACACTTTGGCATTTGTTCAGGAGTTAGATTATAGTATAATATTATGACCTAGATTATTGGACAGAGAGGAGTATGGATCTTTAAGGCAAGTGGACTAGACGTAGATGCCCAGAGAAGACACTAGCGAGTCAGCTGTTCTCAATGAAAGAGTAAGATGAATGTTGTGTCAATAATATGATGTAGAGATTAATAGCCTAGTTCTTGGGCTGAAACTATTAACATGCAAATTCTGGTAATCTCAGCTGCTTGCTGACAGGAAAGGTAGAAACACACTATATTGTAGGTGCAAGTATCTGCTAACTTTAAAACATCCTTTACTGTGGGAAGGAAATAACAAAGGTCAGAGCAGAAATAAATGGAGACTAAAAAGACAATAGAAAAGATTAATGAAACTAAGAGCTGGGTCTTTGAAAAGTTAAACAAAACTGACAAAGTTTTAACTAGACTCACCAGGAAAAGGAGAGGACTTAAATCACAAATGAAAGCAATGTCACAACACTACCACACCAAAGGTCATAAGAGACTACTATGAAGAATTAGGCACCAACACATTTGACGACCTGGAAGAAACCGATAAATCCCTGAAAACATACAATATACCTAGAGTGAATCATGAAGTAGAAAGTCTAATAGACTGATTACTAGTAAGGAAATTAAATCAGTAATCAAAAATCTTTAAACAAAAGTCCAGGACCAGATGGTATCACTGGTGAACTCAACCAAATATTCAAAGCAGAACTGACACCAATCCTTCTCAAACTCTTCCAAGAAATAGAAGAGAAAGGAACACCTCAAATCATTTTATGGGGTCAGCATTACTGTGATGCCAGAATCAAGGACACTACAAGAAAAGGAAAGTACAGGCCAGTCTCTGATGAACATAGTTGCAAAAATCCTCAATGTAATATTAGCAAACTGGATTCAACAATCCATTAAAAGAATCATATACCATGATTAAGTGGGATTTATTCCAGGGATGGAAAGATGATTCAACACAAAATGAAGGATAAATTTCATATAATCTCAATAGCTACAGAAAAAGCATTGGACGAAACCTCATCCACTTATGATGAAAACCCAATGAAGGGGGTATAGAGGGATGCACCTCAGCATAATAAAGGTCATATACAAAGAGCCCACAGCTAATCATACTCAATGGTGAAAAGCTGAAAGCTTTACCTCTAAGATCAGGAATAAGGCAAGGATGCACATTCTTGTCAATTATAGTCAATGTAGTGTTAGAAGTCCTAACCAGAACAATTAGGCAAGAAAGAGAAAGAAAAGGCATTCAAATAGGAAAGGAAGAAATAACTGTCACAAATTGCAAATAACATTTGATACGGAAAATATTCTCCATCAAAAAATTGTTAGAACTAATAAATGAATTCAGTAAAGGTGTAGGATACAAAATCAACATATAAAAACTTGTTTCTGTACACTAAAAACAAACGGGGAAATTAAGAAAATAATCTCATTTACAAATGCATCAAGAACAAAATACCTAGGAACAAGCTTAACCAAGGATGTAAAGACCTGTACACTGAAAACTACTGATGAAAAAAACTGAAGATGGCCCAAATAAATGGAAAGATATTTTATGCTCATGGATTGGAGGAACTAATATTGTTTTTATTTTTTTTAAGATTTTATTTATTTGAGAGAGAATGAGAGAGAGAGAGCACGAGAGGGAAGAGGGTCAGAGGGAGAAGCAGACTCCCTGCTGAGCGGGGAGCCCGATGTGGGACTCGATCCCGGGACTCCAGGATCATGACCTGAGCTGAAGGCAGTCGCCCAACCAACTGAGCCAACCCAGGCGCCCAGGAACTAATATTGTTTAGATGTCCATACTGCCCAAAGCAATCCACAGAGTCAGGTAATCTCCATCAAAATTCCAAAGGCATTTTTCATAGAAATAGAACAAACATGATGAGTCACTGAACTCTACCTCTGAAACAAATAATATACTATGTTAATTGAATTTAAATTAAAATAGAACAAACCTAAAATTTGTATGGAAGTGTAAAAAGGCCACCAATAGCTAAAATCATCTTGAGAAAGAACAAAGCTGGAGGGATCATGATCCCTAATTTCAAACTATATTACAAAGCAATAGCAATCAAAACAGCATGGTATTGGCATAAAAACAGACACGGAGATCAATGGAACAGAATAGAGAGCCTGGAAATACACCCGTGCATATATGATCAATCAACTTATGACAAAGGAGCTAAGAATATACAATGGAGAAAAACAATTTCTTCAATAAATGGCGTTGGGAAAACTGGATAACTACATGCGAAAGAATTAAACCGGACCCTACCTTACACCATACACAAAAAATTAACTCCAGATGGATAAAAGACTTGAATGTAAAACCTGAAACCACAAAACTCCTAGAAGAAAAGCTAGATAGTAACCTCCCTGACATTGGCCTTGGCAATGGTTTTTTGGATTTGACACCAAAAGCAAAAGTAAGTGGGACTCTCTTCAAACTAAAACCTGCATCACAATAAAGGAAACCAACAAAATGAAAAGGCAACTGGTGGAAGGGGAGAAAATATTTGCACATGACCTATCTGGTAAGGGATTAACATAAATATAAAACATAAAGAACTCCGATAACTCAATGGCAACCCCCCAATCTGATTAAAAAATAGGCAGAGGATCCGAACAGACGTTTTTCCAAAGAAAACTAACAGATGGCCTATGGGCACATGAAAAGGGCTCATCATCTGGGAAATACAAATCAAAACTACAGTTAGATATCACCTCACACCTGTTAGGATGACTATTTCCAAAAAGACAAAAAAGTAACAGGTGTTAGGATATGGAGGAAAGGGAACCCTTGTGCAAATGTTGGTGGGAATGCAAACTGGTGCAGCCACTGTGGAAAACAGTATGTACGGAGGTTCCTCAAACAGTTAAATATAGAACTACCCTATGATTTAGCAATTCTACTCCTGGGTATTTATCCAAAGGAAATGAAAGCAATAATTCAAAAAGATACACACACCCCCCCCCTTGTTCATTGCTGCATTAATTACAATAGCCAAGACATGGAAAAAACCTAAGTGTCCACTGATGGATGAATGAAGAAAATATGGACTATGAATATATACAGTGGAATATTCATCCATAAAAAAGAATGAAATGTTGCAATTTTTGAGGACATGGTTGGATCTTGAGGGCATTATGCTAAGCAAAACATGTCAGACAGAAAAAGATGTTGTATGATAACATATGTGGAATCTAAGCAAATGAACGATAAGAAACGACTCACGGATATAGAGGACAGACTGGTGGTTGCCTGAGGCAGGGGTGGGAGGTCAAAAGGTACTAGCTTTCAGTTACAAAATTAATGTCACAGGGGATATAATGTTCGGCATGGTGTCTATAGTTCATACTGTATCGCGTATTTGGAAGTGGCTGGGTGAGTGGATCTTGAAAGCTCTCATTACAAGAAAAAAACTTGTATGTATGGTGATGGGTGTTAATTGGAATTACTGTGGTGATCATTTTGCAACATGTACAAGTATCATATCACTGCGTTGTACATATGAAACTAATACAGTGTTGTTAATTATTCGTTTAAAAAATCCGTTACTGTGAGCAGGATTACATGGTTGGTTACATGAAAGAATGTTCTGTGTGGTAATGAAATGAGAAAGATGAATATGAAATGTTGATAATATTTTCAGATGGAAGCTTATATTTTAGTAAGGAAAACATTTTGTGGCAAGGTTCTGTGATTGTGGCAAGGTGTATGTCTCAAATGAAGGTTATGCTTTGCCAGCTATATGAAGAGCTGCATCTTTAAATGACTTAACAGGACATTTTCAAGCAACTCAGCACTTGGCAGATTTAATTTTGATGAGCAGGAGCAGGTGGGTGGCTCAGGCTTCTCAGCCTTGAAGAGATGACCCCAAATGACTTTGTTTTTTCCTGGTAGCAGCAAGATAAAATAAGATTTAACTAACGGCCTTGGGAGAGGTATATCCATCGTTCAGGTGAAAGGGAGAGGAGTGTGTGACAGACCATAGAAAGAAACAGGTGGAACAAAAGCACAAAATGACGTAAGCCCTGGGCAGCATGCTGGCCAGGGGTCCCTGGGGTTGGTGCTAACTTGTAAGAGCAGTTTCTGTTTAGCACACAGACATTAAACCCAACCAGCAAGAGGGCTCACATAAGTGTGCGTACTTTTGTGACTTCTGAGTGCGAGATCTCTTTTTTGTTTTTCTGCGCTTGGATGGGAAACCTCAGTGCCGGAAAATATGTCCATGCAGGTTTATGCCTTGTAAGAACCTCGAGAGGCTTTAAATGCTTTGGAAAAATATCTAACTTGTCTGAAATTATTTCTTATGTAATCATTTGACACCATCTTTCTCTTTTTCTAATGATACCATTTTCTTCCTTCGTCCTCCTTCCCCTTCTGCTTTGTCGCCTCTCTTTCCCTCCCAACTGGGTAAAGTTTCTGGCACCTGGCTTGTTTGCCAGGAAAAAGACAGCTGTTTGCAAAGGAGAAAACCCTTTCCTGCTTTCGGGGCTGCCCTGGGACCCTCCACTCCTGGGATGGAAAGCCTGGCTGCTCAATGGTACCTGTGCTCTTGGGACAATGCCCTACCTCATATTCCTCTTTGCACGACATGGGCAGGTTCAGGGTCTCATGAAAGATTTTGAAACCTTTGAAGTCCTTAGTCCGCCTATCTTTCTAAAAAATTCTTTGGTAGGTTAATCATTTACTTAACATTTTGTACTTGGGAGCATGATCATGGGGACGGAACATGTTCTATTGCCTGGCTTCTCAGAGAAAACTATGGATTGGAATTTGGCAATGTGTGCAAAAGCTGCCATCTGTGAATGCTGGGAGAATCCATACATTGGGATAGGGTTAGAGGGAGGTGTTGGATTTGGTTTTGTTTGACATAAAAAGTCTATCAGTTTCTCTTATATTCACATCTCACTTCATAAGTTTTTAAACCAGGATAAAGATATATTTGTTATATGTCCACAACCACCGTTGTTTTAAAAATCATGACTCCTATTCAATTTGTATTGTTCTTTCTTTATCAATATCACTTCCTCCCACTGTTACTATTTGTAGATATGTCCATGGGTCTGTATACATCCATGAAATGGAAAATTAACAGTATTTATATAACAAATCCCCCAAAGACTTACACATGAAGCAGTCAGATAATTTAAAAATTGCTACTCCAGATTTTTCAGGCTTTCATTTCAGTTTTCTTTTGCTTGCTCCCTTTTCTCCTTCCCTACATCTCTCTCTCCCCATATATATGCACACATGTAAATATTATATAGAATAATTTTTGAAACCTTGATCATTTGACTAAAGTGGTGTTTGCCAGGCTTCTCCTCCATAAAGTACTATTTTTCTCTTTGCAATTAGTGAACGATTTATGAAGAGATACTCTCTGACTATGCAAATATGCTGTTTCTTATTAAATTTTCACCCACTAATTAATGTTAGCATCCATAGAATTTCCTAGCTCCATCATGCCAAGTAATAAATGTGGAAGAAATGATGGAGATATAAAATCAAAATGGTTTTTATAAACAATCATCTGCAACACTACCTTTACTCTTCTTCAATGTGTTTTATAGATGATATAAACTATACATAACTTCAATTATAAGGGACAAATGAAAGAATAGTGATTTATAGGAAAATCTGTATTTCAGTAAGTAAATGCTTTGACATTTCTGCATAAGAGGACACATTGAAGGAGTCAGACTTGAGAAATCCTGATGATGGGTATAGCTACACATTCAGAGGTGGTTTACTGATGGCTCACTCAAGTCAGTGACATTATGTTAGTAACATGATTTTTGAAAACAATGAACAACTCTTGGTAAAGTTTGGAACAAGATAGTGCAAAATGTTCCCTCAATTTCCCCCATAGTGGCAATCTGTGCAGCACTGCCCCCACCCCTGCAAATCTCCCAAATGCATTACAATAGTGCTAAAATTAAATCTAAAGCCTATGCATAAGATTTAGACAGTTATAAATAGGTTTTTTTTTTTAAAGATTTTATTTGAGAGAGAGAGCGTGCATGCTCATGAGAGGGGGGAGGGTCAGAGGGAGAAGCAGACTCCCTGCTGAGCAGGGAGCCCGATGCGGGACTCGATCCCGGGACTCCAGGATCATGACCTGAGCCGAAGGCAGTCGCTTAACCAACTGAGCCACCCAGGCATCCCTATAAATAGGTTTTTTACCTCCATGGATTTAGGGCAAGACACTGGACAAATTATACAGAATGTAGAATATTTCTTTGCACTGTGGCACCAACCTGCTTACTTCAGGACATCTGCCATCCCTGAACCACATCCACTAAATGTCTTTAGCATCTTCTGACCATTTGTTTTTTATAAGGTTTATTTTAGAGCATGCGTGGAAGGGGAGGGGCAGAGGGCGAGGGAGAAAGAATCCCAAGCAGACTCCGCCCTTAGCATGAGCCTGACGTGGGGCTCAGTCCCACAACCCTGAGATCATGACCTGAGCTGAAACCAAGAGTCCCATGCTTAACCGACTGTGCCATCCAAGCACCCCATCTTCTAACCATGTAGACAATAAAATAAGCTCTGCAAATATCCAAAATGGCCTCTGGAGATGGTGTCCTTGGTTGAGAAGCCCTGTTTTAAGGTTTCTCATAAGCACAGATTCCTACCTGTCTTCCCACCAACCAACCAATGAAAACATACATTTTCTCTTGGCATATTGTGTGTGTGTGTGTGTGTGTGTGTGTATGTATGTATGTGTGTGTCTTGGCATTCTTAAGGAATTTTGTCGTCCCTTACCCGTTTGTTTTAGGCTTCCCTATTGCAAGACTTTTCTGTTTCCACAGATGTATAACGTATTGATTGGAGGCTTAGGAGAAGAATGTCAAAGAGCATGATCCACCATACTTAGCACTTCACGGGGATGAATACAAAGATTGAGATCTCCTTCAGTAAAGACCAGAAATGTAAGAGACTTCTCCTAGAACTCAAACCAAGTTCCCAAACATTCTGCACACTTCTTGCCCTCACGTTGTGTAGATGTCTTTAACTTTAGTATAAAATGTTTTGCCCCTCATTGTTCCTGAACTGAGATTAAATCTGCAACAGAAATGTGATCAGATAACAGATAGGTCTAGTTTTGAAAGACTGTCTTGCCACATTGGAATAAGTAGCATCATAAATAGTACTTGAGTGGCCAACATTCTACTTGTGGAGACCCAGCCTGTTAGGAATCTTCTAAGTAATCAAGAGTGTTTTGACATAGGAGTGCCTCGACCACATGAATAATTAAAGATTTTATTTATTTATTTGTCAGAGAGAACGCACAAGCAGAGGGAGTGGGGAGAGGGAGATGCAGGCTTCCCGCCGAGCAGAGAGCCTGATGCGGGCTTGATCCCATGACACTGGGATCATGACCTGAGCTGAAGGCTCAACCAACTGAGGCACCCAGGCGCCCTGGCCACCTGAATAATTAATCTCTTATGAACAATGATAATATGAAAAGAATTAGTTGAAGGAGTCAAAAGAATTCTACTTGATTTGAGGGGTTTTTGCTGAGTTTGGACAGACATATTAACACAAACATTGTTTCACTATTTGGCATTGTTGGAGTATGCCCGAATCAATTTTCTCTGTCTCTCTCACTTTGTCATTTGCTTTCTCAGGCCTCCTCTAATTCACCTTCTTTAATGCTTTCATGTTCCAACTTTTCAGACCTGATGAGTCTGATTTCTGAGCTGACCACATGGTTTTACTACATTCATGCTCTAAAATCACATTTACAATTTTCATAGGTCAGCAGCAGAGATAAACTGGAAGTGCCTACCCAGCAACAATGGGGTGCATTGATTTTGTGGTTTTTAACTTTGTAGGTTTTTTTTTTTTTTTTTTTTTTTTTTTTTTTTTTTTTTTTGGGCTCTTGTGGATTGTTTCATGCAATCTTCCCTGAGCAACTTTTTCTCAGGAGTGTTCTAAGTGCTTTGACCTTGATCAGTTACTGCTTTGGCTTGTGGCAACACAACAAACTGGCACAACAGGACAATAATGAGTTGATTAGTTCAGCTGAATTTTCTGGGAATTTCATTCACGGTACAAGAGAGGCAGAATGAATAGAAAACTGGAACATGTAGCTCCTCGTTGTCCCTTTGTTATTCATCCATTCATCAAATGTTTACAGACTTCCCTGGATGCTTCATAGTAGGAGAATATGAGGGAGAGAGACTGGGTTCCCATGGCTACGACATGGGATGCTGAGGTGGTTTAAAGAATTCAGGACGAGGAGTGAAGTGGCCTGGTTTCCCCTTCTGGTCCCACCTCTTACCAGCTAACATTGTCTGAACCTTAGACTCCTTAAAAAAAGAATGCGCATTTTGTCTACAATCCAGTGTGATTGAGAGGGTCAAGTGAAATAAGAAAATTTGAAGAATGATTAACAAACTTTTTTATACCAAAACACAAAGCAGCTTTTTGGGGACCACGTAGACGAGAATTAAGTTTTGGGAGTCTGGGGTGCAAGTCTGATTGCCAACCAGATAGTGGCTCTGCCCTGTGCCCCCCAGGGCAGCTGAGAGGACTGTGTGTTAGAGCAAACCCTTTGAATGAGGGCAGTGTGGGCAAGAGAACAAGCCAGCCGTCCTATTGTCTCTTCAACCTCAAAATGTCAACATTGAACTCATCACATCTTAACCTTGGCTTTAGGCCACCACTTGTCCTTTGCAGTCCTTTCTGGCCCTACTGCCCCAGCCTTTTGAAGTTGATGGAATGGAAGGCAGCCATGTCCTCCCCCAGTAGGATCCTTGGCTACACTGGCAGGGGGACAGACATGGGCCAGAGTGGACACGTCTCTGACAGTGTGTGGTTCTCCCCACTGTATGCTCATGACTCTCTTCTGAGTCTGCCAAGGATGGAGACTACCTAGAGGTTTTCACTAAATAATGAGGAGTGTGTTGAACAAAATCAAATGGCAATGATAAAGCTGGGGGGAAAAAGCTGGATTTAGATGATCCAGGTTCCAGTCTGGGCTCCCTACTCACATTTTTGAGGCTTCGGGAAAATTACCACACCTTTTTGCACCTCGGGTCCCCAGTCGGTGAAAGGAGGCTAACTGAGACCTGCCATGGCCATGTTACGGAGCTACTGTGAGAGTTCCACAGAAGGGGTATTTGGAATGTCATTGGCTAAACTCCCTAGCGAAGAAGGAGAGCGAGGTTCTTGTCTCACGGAGTCGAAGATGAATCTCGCGGACAAAGGAGAGTGAGCAGAGCTTTTATTAAACATACAGAAAAAGCTCTCAGGAGTGAGAGGGGGTCCTGACCAGGTTGCCAATGAGGACTTTTAATCACTGGCCTTTTATTAGGACTTTATCAGGAACCTTCCAGTGGTTAGGTCAGTGGTCTGGAATGAGACATGACGCTTTTACATTGTGTTTTACATTTGTTTCTTGTGACATCTGTGATCTATAGCTATGTTTTGCTAGGTCTGGTTAATCTTTATAGGTTACTTCTCCTTTGAGGCCTGATCATTTTTTGTGGTTATTTTCTATTTTCCGTGGTTACAGTGTAATTATCAGAAAAACATTTTAACCCTAGCAGTTGGGACAGAAGAGTCTGATTTGTCTTCCTTATCTTTATTTTTGTTCTGTCTCAGTGTCTGCATCCCTGAAGTACCCTCAGAGCCTAGTTGGGGCCCCTATTCTTTCCTTACGTAAAGTCCCATCCTTTCTCTATTCACTAGAGCATGATGAACGCAAAACACAAAGATTTGGATTGTAATCACTATTAAAGGCAATTTAAAGGAAACAAAAATTTATTGAGCATTTATTATGAAGCTGAATTAATGTTAGGCATTATATATATATATATATATATACGTGTATATCTGTATATATGTGTGTATATATACATATATATATGATCACCTTTAATCTTCATAACAATCCTGTGAGGTAGGTATTATCTCCCATTTTGGTCAGAGAGGTTAAGTAAGTTGCCCAAGATGACACACTACCGGGTGGACTTGTAGGAACTCAAGTCCAGGTTAGGCTGCCTCCAAAGCTCTTGCTCTTCACATGGCACCTGCTGCCTCAGTAGTAGACCAGATGTGCTCGAGGTAGTATGTTAGTGATTTCTGCGCTGGGATACACAGAGATAAAACAACAACAACAAAAAACAAACAAAATATCTAATCTTTGTATCTTAATCCAAATAGGATTTCTGTATTTGGGAAAGGAAAGGCCAGGCTAAATGCATGCATCAGAGTGATTCAAAGCTGAGGGTTCTTCAAACACCATACCTAAGTGGGTGTTTAATCTAGGAATATTAGAAGAATGCCCTTTGACGAGACTGCCATGAGATTCCACAGGGAGAGTAAATATCCACTGTGATATCCTCAAGCCAGAACACATGACAGCAGCAGGTGGTTGGATTGACAAATCCGGCTGAATCTGCCTGCTGAGAAGCATTTCACATCATCCTTGCTGGCCAGAACTAAAAGTCACTAGATTTAAATGAAAACCACTGACAGGAAATGCAAAGAATTTATGAAGGAATGTGTTAAGTGGAAACTCAAGTGTAAATCTCCAAATTTTTTGTTTCTAGGGATCTATGAGAAGGTTTAAGAATCTGAGTATTATAGATGTGTTTAGCACATGGCCAGTTTGTGGCCTTATGTTTAGAGTCACATTTTAAAACTGGCCCCTGGATTGCAGGAAGACAGAAAAACAATATAGCCATTTGGTATGACTTGTTATAAAACATAGCTAGTGCTTTTTAAAAATAGTTCCGAACCAAATTAGCTCTGGGCACCTGCTGGAGCTTAGTGTGTTTTCAGATAGACTTGTTTGCTGTCAGCAAAAAAAAAAAAAAAATCACAACAAAAAAAAAAAACCCCAACCCCCACCCCAAACAAACAAACCCACACAACAAAAACCCCCAAAACCCAACCCAACAAAACCCTCCACCCATGTGGTTTTTTTACAAAACCTGACATTCCTAATGCTTTTTTTTTTTTTTTAAGATTTTATTTATTTATTTGAGAGAGAGAATGAGATAGAAAGCATGAGAGGAGGGAGGGTCAGAGGGAGAAGCAGACTCCCTGCCGAGCAGGGAGCCCGATGCAAGACTCAATCCCGGGACTCCAGGATCATGACCTGAGCCCAAGGCAGTCGCTTAACCAACTGAGCCACCCAGGCGCCCCCCTAATGCTTTTTTTTTAAGCCACTTCTCTTAGATCAAATCATTCAAATAAAGAAAAAAGACATTTGACATCTTGAAAGAATGGTGCAAATTATTTGTTGTCAGATATAGTCTCAGGGTCGGGAAGAAGAAAGTTAGGAGAGGTTGGATAATATGATGTACTAATTACATTGTAAAAGTTTTTCTAATTCCTTATATAAATTTCTTTCAACACTGATATTATAATATGGCTGGAATTTTGGGATTTACAGTGTCGCTGGATAGGCCCCTTAAGCCATCTTTGTTAACCTACTGTTTATATAAGACATGCATGGGTAGGTGTTTCAAATGATTTGGACATTTGTTCATTTATCTAACAGAAGAGATATAGATGGTGTCTAGACAAACACCTGCAAAAATTATAGCAACAAAAATGGCAAAAATCATTTAATAGAGATTTATATTTAAGGCAATAGTGAGAGTGGTCAGTTGCTCACAGAGGATGCTGAAATCTGGACCAACACCGACAAAGGAAAAACTAATTTCTGCAAAGCACTGGGACTGATTTGGGTTTTGCACCCCTCGACAAAATTTTCACCTGCACTAGTTTTCTGATTACAGGCAGGACAAAATTCTGTTTTGTTATATGTATGTTTTATATAGTAGAAAGGCTTAGAGAAGCCTGTCTTACCATCACTGGGTACATATCATTAAATAAAATACACTGACTTTACTAGTGACTCACTCTGCCTTACTGAGTCATTTTGAGTAATTTTCCTAACCACTGCAGTTTCTTGAAATCAAATTGGTATCTTAGAGGTCCTGATGGGGTAATTGGAATAATAGCAACGCAAAAAATGAGGACTACTCTGCTGCTACCACTTATTAAATACCTGGTACTGAAATAGATGCTTTATGTGCATTTTTTGTATACCGGATAAGAATCCCGTAAAAATAGTTATTATTAGCCCAATGTTAGAAGTGGGGAAACAGAGCATCTTAGAATCCACACTGTTAAAAAATAGGAATAATAGAATTTGAATCTAAGTCAGCCTGACTTAATGTTATTTTTATTATACAAGGGGAAAAAAATGTCAGAAGGTAAGAGGAAACATTTTCTCTAGGAAGTGACCCACAAAATGGCTAACTTGCTTTGCTCCTCTTCATTGGGTTCTGAAACCTGAAACATAAATATGATATGGAAACATAGTTCTAAATACTTCGGAGGAGATGCAGGTCAGAACTTGTAGAAATTCTCTAGACACACTTCTGAACAGGTGTGGTTTAAATTAACCCAGTGTATCAGAATAACAAAAGCTGCTGCATTTGTTTGCCAAAAGGACTGGTCAGATATAACCATTAAAATGCGGGAGTTCTCTATTGAGTAATCCACTTTTGCCACGGAAATCTTAAAATAAACTCTTCTTTATGAATGTGAAAGCTCACTAATTCTCCCTTCACTAAACCTCAAGCCCTATAATTTTTACTAAGTACCTGAGTCTCACAAATGCTAATACCAGAGCGTTTTAGTCTGTTACAAAGATTGTTTAAATTATCATTGCAATATCAGATTCAGTATTTCCTATAAGTAATTGAAGCGAATCTACATTTACCAAATAAAACTACTTTACTGGAGTTAATCCCTGATCTGTCTTATTGATAGCAATTTTGTTGAGCCTTTGGCATTATCGATATTACTATTTAATGTTATTAGATGGGGTTGAAGCAGAGCATTGCTATTTACATATTTAATTATTTATCTCATTGTTATTTAGATACTGGTTTAGCAACCTGAAAAAATATTTATTGGTTTTGGAATTTTTTTTCTTTTTTACAAAGAGAACCAAGCTTTATGTAAATCCTTGTTTGTACACCGGTGGCCAAATCAGAACTTCATTTACCATCATTTATTTATAGAGCCGACTCATGTGTTAAGTATTTGGAAGCATCTTCCATTACTAAGTTAGCCCTCAATTAATTGGATCAGAGTGGAAAAAATCCTATTATGATTGTCTGAGGTTATGTAGGCTTGGCTAAAAATACCTGTGTCTCATCCTTGTAGTATATTAAAAAATTGTAAAGATCAAATAACTGAACAACAGCACATCATGAGACATCTCTGAGCTGAAATCTTCCTTTACTGTCTGATATAAACCTTTTCTCTTACTGCCCAAAGTACTTAGGTCCTATCTTTTTCTTATGCAAGACCACCTGCTAGAGTATACCCTTTCTTTGTGCAAATGAACCCCTCTAGGTGGACTAATTATGAAAAGGTACCCCTTCTTCTGGGTCGGGCTAAGGCAGCTCTGTGCCACCTCTGTGTAGACTGGATCTCAGTCCCACTTGTCTTTCCTGGTTGTGTGTGATGCCCTGTTTTTATGTATAGTCTGTACTATATTACAGATATTTGTTTAATCATTCATTTAAGCTACAAATGTTTAATAAGTGCCTATTAGAAACCATGTACTGGTTAAGCTCCGGAGAATACACAATGAATAAGGCATAGACCTGCCCCCAAGGAACTCCTATTTTAGTGGCTAAGAAAGATGCTTGTGGCAGTCAGTGTCACAGCCGCAAATAGATGGTGTGTCCGTAGGATAAAGAGACTATTCACAGGTCAGGGTGTAGGGATCTCACAAGAGGTAGTTCAGGATCTAGGGGCCAGTTATGTAGAGCTTCAGAGAAGTTGATGGGAGAAAACAGTTACTGGCTGGAACGGGAATCTAGATGGGGGGTACTAGCAGTGGGGGAGAGTGGAAGGGGTAAATACCCCGTCCTCACTCTAATTCTGTCCTCTGATCTCCTGATTTTCCTCAACCAGAGGTTAGGTGGCAAGGAAGTTCACTGCTGAAGTCCTTAGGGTCAGCCTTCTGGGAGCAGAGAATGGGGTGGAAAAAAGTGGAGAATAGATCTGGAAGGGGAAAAGAAGATATCCAATACAGTCCATTCCTTCTGTCCCGCTATATCCACTCTTATCCTCCACTCCAGGAAATGTTTGTGTCCTAACACAGGGAACACAATCCCATCAGTTAATCACTGATACTGATGTCATCAATCTGGTAATACTCTAAGCTGAAAACGAAAATACTAGTAATTACCAGTGTTCTTCATTTGAAGTCATGAACATATGAGGGAGGAAGGGGGGGAAATTAATGCAAAATATAGCTGCTACATTTTGTACTTCTATAACTCATCACAAGACTTAATGGATAATCACAGTTGCCTTTGTTAGCAGCCATTCCATGTTTCCTTTGCTAACATCTCACCTGGATAAAACACTTTGCTTAATGAGGTAGCTCAAGCTTTCATTCCTATGGGATCTAAATCCTTAGATGTTGTCTTGAGTTGCTACAATTTCCTAGTGGCCAGGGTTATTGGGCAAGAGAGCACCAAGAGGTGCCCTAGTGGATCTCTGCATTTCAAACATTGTTCTTCATGCCTCCATCACGTAGCAGCAATCCAATTTCCTCCCAGTAATTGGGATCAATCATCCTAGCCAATAGAGTGACCTTCGTCTGTCTGTTGACTGAGAAGCATGAGAATTTTAAAAAGGCCAGAGGACAGCTTCAGAATTCATCATAATGTGATTGTGCTTCTTGGTAGAAGCATGCTTCCCTTGGGCACTAAGACATCTAAACCCAAGAAGCTCACAGTCAGGTTGACAAGACACACAATTTCCTTGAGTTGTGGGGACAAGAAGAAAAAACTCACTAGATATTACAGGGAGAGAGAGAGTCCTTCTGGTTCCTGGACCCGTGCATTTTAACGCTGGAGGAGTAGAAATTGGGTTTAAGGCATACACTGTATTCTGTAGGATAGCATCCCAACCTCAAAGTGTGTTATCAGGGGTTTGGTGTTGGCCTCTACTGTTGGCAGGTTAGGCACTCAGCAGGTGTGGTAGCCCATGCATAGCCTTCATGCCTGCTACCATGGTGACTTTTTATATGGGCGCATTGAGCAAACAATGAAGAGGCTAAGGAAAGAGGCTGCTTGGCAGAAATGGAATATGTCATTTTTGTCTACCTGATTATTGAGAGCCTCCTCCAAAGTGATCCTTCTGGTGAACACTTTTCATACTACTTCATATTTATTCTGAGTCCATCCACATCTCTCTCCCCCTCTTACCTTTGTCACCAGTTTTTCAATTTTGTTATTTTCGAGTCATTGCCCAGCCAGCCAACAATGTTAGCCCCTGCCCATGAGTTAGTGTAGATCTAGACTTCAACATTTTTTTCCCTTCTCATGAAGCAGACAACCAGATGTATCTCCCAAAGTTCTGCCCATGGTGTGGATTTACATTAACCATTATCTTTCGGGATGGCCTGAGAGAGAATGCAGATTTCTCTGTTACCAAGATAAAGCATTTTTCTCCTCTCTTAACTGATCACAGGGAAACTCCAATGACACCATTGGTGGATTGAGGGAGAGATGTGCCTTCCAAACATGCTGAGGCTGATTTGTATTGTAGCATTTCTAATGTATAATGGAACGTTGGTCTGTACAGTCAGTTTTGTGATTTGGTGGATCAGATAAACATCCAGTTCACAATAGACAGTTCAAATTGCAATGCCACTTGATGCCCCATGGTCTGGCACTCTCCCTCCCAGGTCTTGGGAATGAGCCAGAAGCTACATTTCAACTGGAGAATCATTTTTGGCAAAAGAGAGCATGGCCTGTTGGAGGCTCCTTTGTGGCACCAACCAGGAGATAACACCTGGAAGAGGAGATAACTGAGTTAAGTTGTGAAGGATAATACTTACCGGGTGTGTGGACAGGCTATTGAACAGCATGTGTAAAGGTACGCAAAAGTGAAATAATAGAAATGCTAATACAGTTTGGTATTACTGAATTATGGGGTATAAGGAGATATGCTCAGGGACTTGGTCACGGGGGCCCCCTGAACCCTGCAGGGGAAGTTACTAAATTCTTTTAAGCAGAGGAGTTACCCCTTTATAGAAATGGACTATTTGTATCTCTTCTGGTGCCTTGCACAGTCCCTTACAATAATTGATCATACCAATTGTTTTGGTTTTGAATTTTAATTGGAAATGTGGTTCAAGTTACATATTGTGTTCTTTATTACCGCAAGTTCACAACTTGTTTCTACCAAGCCTCTAGATCATTACCTCCAAACTAAAATGTTTTCTTAGACCAGGCATCCTCTTCAATAAATTTCACACACTTGTTTAGGTGTCTCCCTTCCTCCCGCTTCTCCTTCTTCCCTTTCCCCCAAGTAAATGAGACTGCATGGGGGCACTTAAATGATAATTGGTTTCTATTCTTCTATTGGCTTTTCTTCATTAAAATTGCTAATCTATTTAAATTCTTTGCCAAGTAACTTCCTAAGAAAAAAAGGTTTCACCTCATTTCTATGAGTAAGATACTAATGCAAATATATCCCATCTGTTAACCTTTTTGTATTGCCTTGCTACATGTAACAGTATCTTGCCTAAGCTACGAGAAATATATTCTACGGATAGGAGCCTTGTGTTTTTGTTAGTGCATAATGTCTTTAAAACACGAATGAATCCATTGCTAAAATATTTATAGTTTAGTCAATGTATGCAAATTTGAAGAATGATCAATTGTGCTAAGAGATACCCAAATCTTTGAAACATCTTGAGAAATATATTACCTTACATAGAATACCATCCGTTCTGAAACATTGCTCCCATATTTGGGAATTAAACCTTTTGTTGTTCTGTGACTGGAGCAGGGCACAGCACCAGTGAAAAGTGCCATCTGGGCCAGGATCCCAGGAGACAATGGAATATAGGGAACAAATGGCAGATCAAAAGTTTGGATCAGAAACTCATGCAGCGGGGCGCCTGGGTGGCTCAGTTGGTTAAGCGACTGCCTTCGGCTCAGGTCATGATCCTGGAGTCCCAGGATCGAGTCCCGCGTCGGGCTCCCTGCTCGGCAGGGAGTCTGCTTCTCCCTCTGACCCTCTTCCCTCTCGTGCTCTCTATCTCTCATTCTTTCTCTCTCAAATAAATAAATAAAATCTTAAAAAAAAAAAAAAAAGAAACTCATGCAGCATTTAGAGTAGGTCTGAGCGTGGTGTGCCTTTGGTTTCAAAGACAGCTCCGTGCCTGGATAAGTTTTATAGACTGTGGAATGCTATGGTGACTCACCCTAGGGAACACACAGAACATTGGGTGGCCAGAAGAGAAGATGAAGATCAAGTTTGTAAAGGAAGTGTGAAGGAAACTTTGGCCAGTGCACCAGAATTTGAATTTCCTTCAGCAAGCATTCTGAGAAAATGCAGATGATTTTCAACCATTGAACAGAGTTTCAAATTTTATGGAATTGGAGTTGAGTCTCTGGAGAGCTGGGTGTTGATAATAGGGTCTGTCAATAAGAAAGAGGTGGAGAATGAATTATTTTGCCCCTCAAACTTCATTTTATCCCTTTGCCTTCTAGAGAATGGTGTGGCTGTAATATACAAAGGCTCTTAGCCTCACTGAGGTTGTCCAAACTTGGGTATTGTTCTTAAAAATGTCAATGCAATGACGACCATTTATTGTTTAAAGCAAGAGGCTAATTTAAAAGTAAAAAAATCCACTAAAAACATAAGTCAGAATTTCTGTTTTGAAAACTAAATGAGCTAGTGATAGTGACCAAACATACATTATAAATGAGATAGTGATCACACATGTGTTAGTTACTTTAAGCATCATCCAGAAATATTTAGTAAGCCTAAAATTACAAATGCCCTTAATAGGTGCTGTGCAAAGAAATCTTCACAGACTCTGTCCCTCTCTTCTAGTGTCTTATAAAACCACTAGGGATGCCATGAATACTTAGTCATAAGACAGAGAAGGAAAGAAAAGAATCATCATCTTGAACTAAAAGATGGCTATCCCAGTCAAAGGGAACAACAGAATTCAACATTGTCATTCTCCCCATTGCAAAACTTTTATTTTTATTTTATTGACTAGAAAGGCAATTTTTGTTACTGTATCAACTCATTATCTAGTTATAGTTTTTTAAACCTTTAAATTGTTTCAAGGGCTACATTTGGAGCTCTATTGAGCTACATATAGCTATAACTAAATAAAAACTTTGTTTTACATTAAGGTGTTTACATGTCTAGCCTAAGGGTGTTTTCAGGATGAAAAGAAAATTTAAGTTACTGAATGGAAATTGTGAGATCTTGGGCAAGAATGAGCAAAGGAATCTTAGTGTCATTTATAGCTTCCAGATACTGAAAATAATTAAATATTTTTTTAACTTCTTGAATGATTCCAGATGCCTATAAGGGTTTGTGGAATAAGCAGCTAGAAAGTTCTACATATAGTTTGTAGTAGGACTTGTTAAAGACTACTTCATTGCACTTCTATCCAATAATTACAATGTATACTGGAATGTATGCTGTAAAACTTGTCTCTAGGAGAGGAAATTTTATTTTGTTACCTGAATTAAAGGAAATGTTCTTGAGCACACTCCAGCTTTCCAACAATTTAGATACCAAATATTTAATATCTGAGCCTGTAGGTAATTAAGAAACCAAAATTTAAATCTCTGAAAGCTTCTGATTGATTTTTTTTAAAACACATTAAAAACTTTATTATAAGTATTACACTTGTCCAAATTTGCATCAATTTGATACATTTCTGCTCCTTTTGCAGAACATGAGAGTCACATAATTGCCTTTGATCTCAACAGTCCCCCTGCTGTAGATCCCTTCCCACTCATCACGGCCCACCTCTGCCTCGCTCCTTCCTGTGCCTCACGACACCGTCCCCAACATCCCAAGTGCTGGCCCCGCACTGGGCGCGCCGCTGAGCATGTGGGTTGGGCCCCGCACCGCTCCAGGGGACTCCCTGCTCTGTCCTGTTTTCAACCCCAGCCTGAGAGGCTAACTGTACATATCCTGAGTAAAAGGAACCCCAGTTAAGTTTCATAGAGTATTCCAGAACCTTGCATCAGTACTTGATTATCATTACTTTCTTTAATGGAAGCGAGGAGGAGTTAGAATTCTGATTCCCTGGACTGAAATGGGCTGGAACCGTGTCGGGTAGGATTTGCTTCTCCGTTTCTCCCTCCTCACTCAGGCCTGGCCAAGACTGAGTGCAGCAGATCCATACTGCCCATCGCCCCTAGGAAAGGTGGACACCGAGCAGCCACTGGGGTTTGAGGCAAATTTGGAGAAAAAAAAAAAAGTGATGAGAAGAGTCCATAAGGAGTATTTTGCCACCCTCTTCCTGAATAACATTCGTCTTTCCCCTGTCATGGCATTTATGATCAGATATAATATAGGCTGACACATGACAGTGAAAAGAATATTACAAGAGCAGTAATTTCCCATCGGGGGTGCTATTCAATTGCTTACAGAAATCTGCGGTTTGAATGCATTTTAAACACATCAGGAATGAGTGATGTTTCTCCAAACTCAGGAAAATGCCCCATAAAAAAATAAAGATAGAAAATACATGCTGATTTAATGGCAAACTTATTTTCGAGACTTTTTTTTTTTTTTTAAACCGGCAATGGCCTTGGAATTAAGGGAGGAGTGGCAGGGACCAGATTGCCCGCAAGAGCACGGGAGAACGTCTGCCCGGGAGAGCACCGGGGCCCGGGCTGCCTCGGTGGCAGGACCGTACCCGCTGTGGGTGGGCAGCCGCTCGGCCAGTCCCTGTGCAGCCGCCCAGGACCCTCAGTGCTGTGGCAGGAAGTTGGTAGCCACATTCAGGTCATTGTTTGAAGCTCTCAGGGCTTCTAAAGCATCACCCCTGGAAAATCCCATCTCCATGAGCTGGGCAACCTGTTCCTCAGAAACCTCAAGAGGAGGAGGAGATGCTTGTTCTGATGGCCGACCATCCTGAGAGTTTATATTCCGTCGCTGACGAAAAGGAAGGAAAAGACGATTCCAACTGATCATTCCTCCCTGCTGTCTCTGTTGTCTCACTTGTGCAAACTGAGAGAGCATCAGCTGCCGGTCAAGCAGCTCCATCCTCTGCTGTCTCTGGATGTCTACTGTGGCCCCCATCCCAATCCTGGCTTCGGTGGCGGGTTCTGCAGATGAGAAGATGGGCTCAAGTGTCCAAGAAAAGAACTTTGCCACCCACTTGGGAATGCAGAGCACCTGGTGGAGTCGGAACACTTGGCTGTTGTAGCAGATGCCTGATGCAAGTCCACTTATGGCTACAATCCAGATGTAGGAACCAGAGGTGAAAAGCTGCAGTCCCAATATATAAATCAGTGTCTTGTTTGTGATGGACAACGGGCCCAGAATTTGTGCCACTTGGCTTCTTGGTATGGAGCAGTAAAATGGTACAAAGAGAGCAAACACAGGTACCAGAAATCCAGAAGGCAAATTCCCAGCTGCAGCGATACCAAAGAAATGCCACATGGCCTCAACGAGGACGATGTCAACCAAGGCTGACAAAACCCAGGAACCCAGCAAAAAGGATGCAAATTTTCTGCTTCCATATCTTCTTTCAAATATCCTAAAATTATAAATAAGCAGACTACTGCAGAAAGTATCTTTCAAATCAAGGCAAATTATTCTTCCACATATCAACCTCCAAATCTGGAAGTCATCCTTGACTGCTTGGAGGTCATACACGAAGAACCTCTGACAGTGCGGCAGGAGGAGGGCTAGCAAAAGGGACAGGGCACTGGGGACCAGCAGAAGACCCTTGGACAGAGGTGCCTTATAAAGCCCACTGGAGCCGGTGCTGGTGAACATGGTCCCACTGGACCCGGACCCCCCCACGGGGGCACAGGGGGAGGGGAAGTGGAGGTGGAGGGACCCGGTGACCCGCTTCTGATTGATTTTTAACAGGTAAAGACTAACATATTTATCAGTGAGGCAAATTCACCAAAGAATCTAGAGCTTATAAATACTTGACATTTTATTTATAGATAACAAAATTTATTTTTGATCAATTACCTCCTGGCATTTATGAAACAATGCCTTTGTGTCTGAACTGGGAAAATATCCTCAAGACTCTTTAGTGTAAAAGGGGAATCGGGATTCTGAATAGGATATTTCTTGGTAGGTGCTAAAACTGGTGAAATTTTTCTGTTCCTTTAGTAGACTATTTTTTATAGCAATAAATGCAATTTATATATTTATTTTTGAGAGAGAGCACGCACAAGCAGGGGGGAGAGGCAGAAGCAGACTCCCTGCTGAGCAGGGAGCCCCCCATGTGGGGCTGGATCTCAGAACCCTGGGATCCTGAGCCCCCAAGGCAGACACTTAACTGATGGAGCCACCCAGATGCCCCAATAAATGCAATTTTTAAAGAGTTTTTAGTTGAATGATTTGTGTGCAAATTGGCAGTCCATTGTCAACTGTGTACTATTAGAAATTATCAGAGACTTTATGAGACTTTATGTTTTGTGTTTACATGGATCATGTATGGGGTATGCCTCAAGATCTCAGAACTTACTTCAAACAAAATAATAATATTCTGTAGGATCCTGTCTCCAGAGGAATTAGGAACCTCTCTGGGTATGTCATTATATCTTATTTTATTTTTTATCGGCAGATCTATCTTCATGCTGTAAAGAAATCAGTTTTTTTTTTTTAAGACATCAGTTTCTTATCACATGAAAGATTTGCTCTCTTAAGCATGGTAAGTAAATCATAAGCTGATTCTTTTAATTTACATCACAGCATTTAGCATTGCCTTGTATATGTGGCTTGATGAAATGATGCAATTCTAAGAATGTCTAAAACCAATTATTTGGTGATTCATCCATACTGATGATAACCATAAGATACAACATAGCCATTAAGAGCTGTGTTCTGAAGAACTTTTAAGGACATGAAGATAATTAACTTGTTATATTACTAAATGAAAATATTAGATTACTACTTGATACAAACTGTCTAAGTTTTGGGGAAAAAAAACTGGGTACATCTGTATCTTAAACTAAAAGGATATATTCCAACTTGTTAACAGTATTTTCTCTTGTTTCTAAATTTTCTATGATGTAATCTTACTTTTTTCTCTCCTACTTAATGCTTAAAAAAGCTTTTTAATTAGTTTTACATACTGAAGAATGATTATAATAAATCTTCATGCACCTGTCCTTTGGTTTCAACAGTTAGCAATTTTTTTGCCATTTTTTCCAATTATTCCCTAATTTTGGGGGGGGAAATTCCCTAAAGTTTGTTTTAAAACAGATTTCTGACATTACGTGTTCTCATGCAAAAATATCTTCCTTGCTTTATGTTTTTTCTTCTTCCTTTTTTTCCAAACATCATTCTTTCTGGGTATAGAATTCTGAGTTAACAGTTTTTCTTTTAGTTCTTTAAGGCTGTCGTTTTATTGCCTTCTGGCTTGCATCATTTCTGATGAGAAGTCTGCCTTATTTTTTTTTTTGTCTTGGTTCCTCTGTTAGTGTCATTTCTTTTCTCTGGCTGGTTTCAAGATTTACTCTTTACCTTTGTTGTCAGCAGTTGACTGTGACTTGTATAGGTGCAGGTGCATATGTGTTTGATGATGAATGGTTAGGACTTTGTGCCTGACCTCCTTGCAGCTGCTGATCACCCTCTTACACCTTGCAGGAGGACTCCCTCTGATCTCCTGCCCTGCCCTCAATCATTCTTGTGAGCCCCCGGTAGAGGCTCATGGAGAAAAGCTTGGGAGTAGCTGCAAATTCCCGTTTGTCTTGAGCCCCATCTATCCCAAACTGCCACACTAGCCCACATTTCACCTGTAAAAATTCATTAAAAGTTCAGCTGATTTTTCTTACCTCCTTGTGGGATGGCTACCTCTTTCTCCTATGCTTCGCCAGAGGTGAGACAGTTCACGCATACTATCTTTCCTTGGAGGGGCTTGTCCCTCCTTAGCATTTTGTTTACTTGGTTGCTTTGTGTTCTTGGCTTGTGATGAACTCAAAGTTATGATTTTATAGATTTCCTGGGCTTTTCTCATTCTTAGAGTAGGAGTGACATTTTTTTGCAACTTCCTACATCCTAAGCAAAGCAGAAATCTGCTTATATTTATTTCTATACCTAATCAGAACTCTTGACTTCTTCCCTGAAATCTGGTCTCCTTCCTCACTCCTCTATTGCAGTAAATGGCAGCACCATCCAGATGGTCAAGAGTTTCCTGGATTTCGCTCTTTTATCTTAGCTTCTCCCCGCTTCCCTTGTTCAATTCATTCTCAGTTTATACTATACGTACAAAATATATCTCAAATTTGTCCATTTCCTTTACTACTACTGTTCTATCCAAGTCATAATCACCTCACAACGGGGCTACTGCTATGGCCTCTCAACTGGTCTCTCTTCATTTTTGTCTTTCCCTCATATCACCCAGCAGCTAGAGTCACCTTTAAAATATGTAAATTCAATTGTTCTCTGCTCAAAATCTTCTAATAACTTCCTTTCCCACTGACAAAATCCAAACTCCTTACTTTTGTTTATAAACTTTACATGATCTGGCTTGTACTGACCTTGCTGAACTCCTCTGCCACTCTCCTCCTTCCCTGAAATGCTTGGGACTCTTCAGTTCCTCAAACACACCAAGCTTGTTTCTGCCTTTGGAATGTGTCTTAGCTGTTAGTCTTCTCTTTGGAATGTTCTTCCCTCTGACTTAAATGTCCAGCTTTCTTTTTTTTAAATTCAGATATCATCTTACATACTTGTCCTTTCCTTAGAGAAGCCTTTCCTATTTTATCAAAAAAGCCACCCAGTCACTGGTTTTTCTATCACTCTGTTATCTATCTTTGCAAAACACTTAGCACTATTGGAGATTTTGACCTTTAGTGATTGATTGATTGTTCTGTGTTTATTGTTAGCAGTAATGCCTTAAATGTAGGCAGGAGTTTCCCTTGTCTTGAACCCTTTGCTATAAGGATCCCACTCTGACCCTCCTAGAATTGTACCCCATCCCATATACCCAGGGATCCATGAAGGCCAAAATACATGTTCCCTTGGAATCTATACCACCTTTTCCTCAGTTTTAGGACCATACTAGGGGTAACTGGCACTCTAGAGTTCTCTGTCCAAGCTGCTTTGTGCCAGATTTTGAGACCTGCATAGATCTCATTCCTGGGCACCTTTTCCTAAGAGTGAACTGTATTGCCTGTGTATACATTTTGAGGCCTGAGGGATGGCCAGCCAAGGGGTGTGTGCGGCAAATGTGCATGAAATTTCACACACTATCTGGGGAGTCCAAACAGGTGTGCTCAAGTTCCTCTGTAACATGGTCAGAGTTGGGGATGGAAGAGAAAGGGAATATGAGCTAAGGGCTGGATTTCTACAATTTGAGGAAGCAAAAAATTCTAAATTTGAATGTAGACTTCTAACTTGTTATGAAGGAATATCTATCAAGATAGGATAGAAAATATTTTATCTTATAATTTGTCAATTGTTATAACTTGCTTGAATTATGATTTTTTAATTATTTATGCATATAGTATGTATGTTTGCATTTGTATTCTTGCCCTGAGTACTGCAAATGTTAAGGGGTAGGACTGAATGTCTGTATCTCACTAGATGTCACAAGAAATGGATCTTGTCCATCTTGCTCACTGCTACATCCCCCAAACCCAAAAGAGTTCCTACATGTGGTAGGTGTGCAATAGATACTCACTGAAGAAAAGTGAAATCACCCTCCATGTGTCTTTTCTCTTGAAAAGAGTTTTATCTCTTGAAGTTTTTTGGTCTGAAATTAATATTGCTACTCCTTTATTTTTGTTAATATTTGCCTCATGCCTTTTTCTGTTCTTTTATTTTTAGTCCTAAGACATGTTATTATAACAGCATTTGGCTGGATTAGAAAAAAAAAGTAACCAGTCTCTGTCTTTTAATAAGTATTTAACCCTTTCACATTTATTGTGATTGTGTATATGTTTGGATTTATTCTGGCGTTCTTAATTTCTGCTTTGCTTTAGTTTTTTTCTCTCCCCTCCCCTGGCCTCTTCCTTATATTCCATTTTTCAACTTTTGGGTGAAGATTGAGTTTTCTAGGTTCCATTCCTCTATTTCCATTGGTTTGGAAGTGAACTATCATTCTGTCTTCTTGTAATTAAGATTTTTATCACTTACATATAAGCCTGTTTTTGTATGGATATCTGGAATTAATATCTACCTTCTTTTCCTAAACCAGATAAGAACCAGAGCCCACTTTTATTTCTTTTCAGCTGTCCCAAATATTCCTGCTACAGTCTCACTCTTCTCTCTTTCCCCAGCCACTATTTTCCGTGTCAAGTTCATTTGGAATTGTCACCTAACAGAAAAGGTTTTTAGTGTTTCACCACCATTTTGAATATGTCACTTCTTTCTCTTGGATTAGGTTTGTTTGGTTTTGGTCAGGGCTGATTTTCTTGTATTTCAGATAATGTGGATGGAAAACTTCCTAAATCCTTGCATGTCTGCAATATCTTTATTAATGATACTGTAAGTGTATGTAGAATTTCAAAATCATAATTATTTTACTACATAAATTGAAAATACTGCTTCAGTGTATTTTCACATCCGTTATTATCTATGAGAAAACTAATGACAATCTGATTCTTATTTCTTTGTAGAAGATCTCCACCCCAGCCACTGAATTTCATTTTTGTCTAGGTGTTTGTCTATTTTCACTCATCTTGCTAGACATTTCTTGAACCCATTTACTCAGAATTTTTATCTTTCCTGGAAATCTTTTTTTTTCTGTTACTCTGTATGTCTTTATTCTTCCTTTTTGGAATTCCTATTAGGCAGATGCTGGAAATTTTTAACTTTTTTTTTCATATTCACTATTTTTCCTTTTTGAACTGTGTTTTATCTCAGTTGTATCTTCTAAATAACCATTCTTAGTTATATCTTTCCTGTTATTCAGCATATTTACCGAGTTAAAAATTTTTAATAATCATAGTCTTCCTTTCCAAGGTTCCTACTTTTTGTTAAAAAGATAACCTGTTTTAGTTTAAAGGAAACATTACCCTCTCTTAGTCCTCTGAGAATTGTCAACTATATGTATCATATGTGCTTTTGTTAAAGTCTCATTTGTTTGTTCCATTACCTTTGTTTCTTTGGGTGTTTATCCATATGATGACTGTGGTGCCTTTCATTCAGAGGATTACTTTTCCTTAAATATTTGCTGAGTTTGCATGCTCATCTGAAATTTGAGCTCCTGTGTTAGTCTGTCTCTGCAATATCTGATTACCTGGCCTGTTTCTAGGATTCCAAGCAGAGATGTAGCCTGTGGCCCCTTGGGTGATGGAAGCTTCCCCTTCCTTCTTGGTGACAGTGAGGACTGTCTTAAGTTCCCAGTACAAGGAATTATATCTTCCTGGTTGTGCACTGCTCTTATCTTCGGGTAGAAGCCTTTATTAAACCTGCATGGCACAAGGAGAGTGACAAAGTACTCAAACTTCTTGGATGCCTTTACCTTAACCAATCAACCTTTGGTTGACCCTGGATGTTCTCCTGCTCTATTCATCTGCAGCTTGGAGCCCAAAGACCCTCTCACCCTCTTCATCACTTCTCTAATTTCTCATTTGGCTATTATTTCTTCCTTAAATATGAATTAATCCCCCTTTAATTTTTGAGGAATTTCTTTCATTTCTGGTTTATTGAGGGCACCAAGTCTTAATTTCTTCTTTTTTTAAACTGAAGTATAGTTAACACACAACATTGCATTCGTTTCAGGTATACAACATAGTGATTGGACAAGTCTGTTCATTACACTCTGCTCACCACAAGTGTAGCTACCATCTGTCACCATGTGACACTATCATAATATCATTGACTATATTCATTATGTCGTTCCTTTTATCACCATGACTTACTCATTCCATAACTGTATCTCCCATTCCCCTTCACCCGTTTTGCTCACCTCCCCACCCCTTCTCCTCTGCCTACCATCAGTTTGTTCTCTGTATTTGAGTTTCTGCTTTTTGTATGTTTGTTCATTTTGTTTTTTAGAGTCCACATATAAGTGAAATCATGTGATATCTGTCTTTTTCTGTCTGATTTGTTTTACTTCACATAATACCCTCTAGGTCCATCTGTGTTAATGCAGATGGCAAGATCTCATCCTTTTTCATGGCTAATACTGCACTATATATATCTCACACTTTTTTTATCCATTTATTTATCAATGGACACTTGGGTTCTTTCATTTCTTGGCTATTGTAAATAATGCTGCTATAAACATAGGGCTGCATATATCTTTTTGAATTAGTGTTTTTGTTTTCTTTGGTTAAATAGCCAGAGTGCAATTACTAGATCATATGGTATTTCTATTTTTAATTTTTTGAAGAACCCCCATACTGTTTTCCACAGCAGCCATACCAATTTACATTCCCACAACCAGTGCATGAGAGTTCCCTCTTCTCCACATGCTTGCCAACACTTGTTATTTCTTATTTTTTTTCACTTCTAGACATTCTGATGGGTGTCAGGTGGTATCTCATTCTGATTTTGATTTGTATTTCCCTGATGATTATTGATGTTGAGCACCTCTTAATGTGTCTGTTGGCCAACTTCTTTTTTGGAAAAATGTCTCTTCTGGCCTTCTGCCCATTTTTAAATCGAATTGTTTTTCTTTGGTGTTGAATTGTATATGTTCTTTGTATATTTTGGATATTAACCCCTTATCAGATATATTATTTGTGAATATCTCCTCCCATTCAGTAGGTTGCCTTTCATTTTGTTGATGATTTCCTTCACATACGTGAAGGAAAGACTTTTTTCTAGTGCTGCTTTTAATTACAAATTTTTTTATATCATTTATGGGGATTTGAGATTGGAGAAAGGTTTTTAGCATGTTCTTAGTTTGCACTCTTTGGTCTCTGATTTGCTCTCTTGGTCTGTTATAAAGTATGTTAGCCTAATTTAAAGGAAGTATATGGCAAGTCATATTTATTCTTACCACTGAATTCTAGCAGAAATTTATACTGTGAGTATATGTTAAGTATATTGTTTATTAAGTTTCTGCTTGTTAATGCCTTTAGTTTGGCCCTCTCAAAAAATCCTGAGATATATCAGCTCTGAGATTGGGAAATGAGGATTAAGAGAGGTAAAATAATTTACTAAAGTCTAGCAGATAGAAGAGACAGAGCCAGGATTCATACCTATGTCTTGCCGTGACAATAGCTGTCTTTCATTAAAAGACAGGTAAAAATAATAAACAATGTCCTTACTGTGAGATATCAACAAAATACATTTAGTATTCACCAGAGTGGGTTCTGTTAGAAATCACGAAATTAGGAATTACTGATTATCATGGATAATTTGTCAACAAATCACTGAGCTGACAGCATTTTTCAATTCCATTTTGTTGCCTTGTCAATAAGATTTATTTTTGGAGCAATTTGTGAACTGTTAGTGTTTTTTTTTTTTTTCCCAGTAGGCAGTGCTCATAAATGGTGTGTGCATATTAGTAAACATCTCCCCAGTGTTGGTAAGTTAGAGATTCTCTTTTGAATTGATTTTTTTCATAGCTTTCAGTGGAGGCTTATTTTCATATAAGCAGTAATTACAGAAAACAAGCACCTGTAAAAGTAAATGTTATGCTAGTGAAAGAGCATTGTATGTATTATGTGGCATGCTATAATTATTTGAGTTATTTTCCAGAAAGAAAGAAATTGTGATATATAGGATTCAGCAATTGTGATATATAGGATTCAAGGTCAATAAAGGCAGAGAGTATAGATGATTTAGGCTTTTGTAAAGTCCATGTTATTTTGTTCAAGAAGGAAAATATACCATAATAAACCCTTGAGAAACTGAAGGAGATAAAGAAATAAAAGGACAAAATATTTTAGTTAAGTTTTAAATACACAAGTGCCAGAGGACTTAAAAATGTTGTCAGAGTGCAGTGGGGTCCATCAGAAAAGGTGGGCAGCATGCAGTTGTGATGATGAATTCCAGTTGAACAACATTTTCTGCTATTCAATTTCCTTGATGTGGAGTGAAGTAAAATACTACCTACCTCAAAAATTTGTGAGATGATGGATACAGGTTTCTCAGCATTCACTTTGGACAAAACATTTGAGACAAGTTTATTAAACTAAACCTAACACCTTTCTCACATTTCTTTCTAGTTTTCTCCCTGCCCCAAGGTCAACCTGGGTGACCAATGTCAGAGAGTGGACCAGAGGAAATTAGCCTGAAGACTCAGCTCAGAGGGATCTGGAGTCAGTTGTCTTGTTTGAGGGCTTTGGTCCAGATGATATGGGACTCATGCAGATGACTTTGTGCCTAAAATTCTAAGTTCTGAAGTAGGGATCATGTGTCATGACTGTTCATCTTTTAGGTGGTCTTTCTATATTGAGGATAACCTTTTTTACAATGAATTTTTACCTCCCCAATATAGAAGTAGACTCAAATTCCAAGTCCCTTTGCAACAAGGATGCAGGGATGGGAACCCAGACTCTGCCAATCAGATGCATTTGCATGAGTCTGCAATTGAGGTATGAAGAATCTGAGAAAATAAGCTGGAAATGGAGCCTCCATTTTTGGTTGCCCTGATGGCCATGGGAGCACCTTCTCCAGTGCTCAGTGTGGTGGTGGTTTCCTTATTGGGTCAGTTCTGTGGTTTGAAATTGGGCTTTGTTTTGAGAAGGTAAACCTTGTGACTTGTTCTCCACCCATCTATCAATTTATGTGCTACCCAATATCCTTTAAATAAAATCCTTTCCTAATTAACCAGCCAGGGTTAATATTCTGCTGTTTGCAGCTAAGAACTGCCCTTGACAGACAAATAATCTGGTGCGTTTGGACTCTCTGGCATGGCTCATCTTTAAAGAATACCTCTGCCTTCTTACACAAATTAGAGGAGACTTTGAGGTTGAATTCATTCACATATTCAATCAGCAAATATTATTAGGTGTCTTCAGTGTTTAAGATGCTGCATTAGGTACTGAATGTTCATTGAAAAAGACTGTTTCTAGTCTTGAAGGCTTGAAACCTGGTCATGTAGACAAATATTAACATATAAACCAAATGTGCTGTGATGGAGGACTGAGCCAGATGAGACCTGTGAATGTGATTACACTTGATAAAATGCTGGGAATCATTCCCAGCCATTTGGCAGAAGCTGAGGACAAAACAGCTGGGGATAATTTATATTAAAATGACCTAATACATAAAAGGAATTATCTTTGAAGTAGGAAGAAGGAGAGCCATACTCATTGACCACTTTGCTTCCTTTTTCTCCTAAATTGCTTTGGGGACTGGTATGGATGCTTAGATAGGTTTTATTTCAAGCTGATGGAACATTTGATATTGAGGAAGTGGAGGTGGAGACTGCTGGCACTCATTTAATGTTATTATGGTAATGATGATTTGACTGAAGAATAAAAGAGGCACAGGAAGCTTAGATTTAGGTTCCACCATTGTTTAGTGGGTGCCCACTCAATACCAGAGTACTAGACATTCTACTAGGGGTTTTCTATATGTTATCCCAAACAGTTTTTCTTTCTCCTTCCCTACCTGTGTATGTGTGGGTCTCTTTAAATTACAAGTGGAAGAGATGCCATTCAAACTAGCAAGAGCAAAAAAGGGAATGTTTTGGTTCATGTAACTGAAAAATTGGGGAGAAACTTCATGGAAAACTGGATCTAGGTGCTCAAACAATGTCATTAGGAATTTTTCTATCTCCATCTCTAGGCAATGCTTCTCTCTGTGTTGACTATATTCTCTGACTCTCGCCTCCCTATGGTGGCTGGTGAGAGCTTCAGGGTTACATTATACCTGAGAGTCACGTCAATGGAAGAAAAACTTCTATTTTCCAAGAGTAGCAGCAAAAGTCGCAGATTTGAGCCTGAGTCAGTTTGGATGATTTTGGCTACAAGTAACAGAAAACTGGATGAAACAGGCTTACTTTTTTTTCACATAGCAGAAGCCCAGAGATAGAGATCAGTTCTAGTTACTAAACTCAGAGGATCAGTCATGTTAGCTTCTCTGTGGCTCTCTTGTTTTTTTCCTTATAGTCTCAGATAGTTGAACAAACTCCCAACATCACATCTTCATATGACAATGTCCAAAGGTAGGAAAGAATAAGTCCCTGGTTTGTGTCTTCTTTTAAGAATGCAGAAAAACTGTCCAGAAGCCACTGAACAGACCTCTCTTTATGTCTCATGAGTCAGTTACATCACATGCTTATGCTTTACCAATCCTTTCCAAGGGAAATGCAATTACCTTGATAGTTTTAGGCTTGTTACCCTTTATCCCTTGGGGCTAGGTAGGAGCCCATGGATGTTGCTCACATCACCCAATAACCAAAAAAATCAGAGTTTTATTAGCAAGGAAGAAGGGGTGAGCTGGGCTAAGTACCCAATGGTGTCTGCCAGTATCTCACTAGATCAACTCAGGTTATGTATCCATTCTTTTTTTTTTCTTTTTAGCTTCAAGTTTTTATTTAAATTTCATTTAGTTAACATACAGTGTTATCTTAGTTTCAGGAATAGAATTTGGTGGTTTATCACTCATTTATAACACCCAGTGCTCATCACAAGTGCCCTCCTTAATCCCTGTCACCCACCTCCCCTCCAGCAACCCTCAGTTTGTTCTCTATAGTAAAGGGAGTCTGTTTTCTGGTTTGCCTCTCTCCTCTGCCCCTTGAGCCAATTACAGTGACCACCTCTAGTTACATGCCTATTTGTGGAACTGTGGAGATGGTGGCCATCATGGTAGGAAGGTATTGTGTCAGTCTGCTCAACTCAAATGAATTGAGGGTGGAGGAGGTTGGGTCCCTATTATTCAAACTATGACTCTCAAGCTTATGCTTCTATCCAGAGGGAGGATGAAATTCCTTTGTTAGATTTTTGACTCCTTTTGTTAGTTAAAAACAATCAAACTCATAAATGTTTCAGAGTCATCGTGGAAAGTGATGTGGGTGGTCAAGGATAAAGGAAAGCATGTGTTAAATGGGATCTTTCATTACAGAAGACACATTATAAGCTGTTCAACAAAACACTGTTATTATGGACCATCTGCAGAACATGA
Source organism: Zalophus californianus (assembly GCF_009762305.2). Classification (NCBI taxonomy): domain Eukaryota; kingdom Metazoa; phylum Chordata; class Mammalia; order Carnivora; family Otariidae; genus Zalophus; species Zalophus californianus. The sequence goes on from NC_045598.1 coordinate 132,826,066, forward strand.
AAATATTTTTCAGGCAGAGTGATTTATTATAATGATACTTGACATTGTGAAATTTCACTGTTAGTCTGCTTCTTCACCTTGCTATATCTTTTGTAAAGTTTCCTTTTTAAGAGTCCTCTGTATAAATGAGGATGATCTAAGGACTTTACTGAAGAGATGATAACTTTGTATGGGGCATATAAATACCCATGGGATGAATCTTATAAACTGCTTGTGGATTGAATGGTTAAACATTTCTATCATGAAGTTCTTAAAAAAAAAAAAATGTGTAACAGCTTCTTATTCTCTGTTATGATAAGACTTCATTCCTCTTCCTGATTCTTAGGACCCTTAGTGATCTGCTCCTCCCTTACTATTCATTCTTAATGCTCATCCTTCTTAACCTAAGCTTCCACTTCGGCCTTCTGACTTGGCATGTGTGCATATTCTGATGACTGAAATTTCTTTCCTCTGCTTGTTCAAATTCTATTTATCCCTCAAGGCCAAGCTTGTTTCCCCCTACTCTGCCAGCTAGCATGGTCTTCCCTGCTCTCTGAACTCTGAACCCATCCATGATTACTACATTTAAGGCGATTTAGCATATGAAAACATTCCATGTTTCTTTGTTCATGAATTGTTTCCATGTGTACATATTGTTTCCTTAGTTGCATCTCTTGGAGATATAACAGGTGTCTTTGACTCAGATACATCTCTTAGCTCTGACTGGCTACTAGAAATCTGAATTTTGATGTCTCAGAGACATCTCAACTTCAGCACGTCTGAAGTTGTACCTGTTACCTGCCCTTCCCTCTTGCTCTAACTCACTCCTGTCCCTGTAATCAGTTTCTATAAAGAAGCTCCTAAGCAGTTGCTCCAGCCACTCTTGAGTCTGTCCTTTCTCTTAGAAACTCATCATCCAGTCCTCAAGGTCTGTCAGTTCTATTCATAAACATGTCTTATCCATCTCTGGCACCATTGGCTTAGTGCAAGCCTTTGTCATTCTTCTTTTGGACTATTGCCCTGGCCTTCCAACAGATCTCCTTGGCTCCAGACTCACCTCTTTAAATCCATCATCTTTACTATTGCCCACAAAGCATAGATTATGTCACCCATCTGCTTAAAAACCTTCAGTCATTCCCACTGCCAGAAAAAATTCAGACCTCTCAGCATAGCTTATAAAGTCATTAATAATCCAGTTCTCTACCTAGTTTTCCAGCTTTGTGTTTTGTTTTTCCTGACAATGGATCCTTTAGCCAAATTGAGCTCCTCGTGGTCACCATGAATACCTGTGCTCATTAGGGTCAGCAAACATGGATTTGGCATCTGGAATTACCAGGTGCTGTACTAAATGCCTCATAGTACCAGTTATATGGTTATGTGTTTCTTTCCTCTTGGAATATGAGATTTTTGTCTCTTAATGCCTGGTACAAAGTAGGAACTCAATAATGATAGATGAATATATGAATGAGGTAATGGTGATATGTAAACTCTCTGTGTGAAGAGACTAAATAGCATCACTTCAAATATCTCACAGATGAAGTATAGTATTAGGGCCAACACAGGCATTCAGTCTATACCCATCCTTGGATGAATTGTTTGCTAGTGCTCAAGTCAAGGAGTCTAGAATGTATACTTATTAAAAAAAATAAACTTAGGATCCATCCATGTCTTTACCCTTATTAAATACATCATTATTATTATTATTTATTTTTATTTTTTTTTTAAAGATTTTATTTATTTATTGGAGAGAGTGAGAATGGACAGAGAGCACATGAGAGGAGGAAGGGTCAGAGGGAGAAGCAGACTCCCTGCCGAGCAGGGAGCCCGATGCGGGACTCGATCCCGGGACTCCCGGATCATGACCTGAGCCGAAGGCAGTCGCTTAACCAACTGAGCCACCCAGGCGCCCCATCATTATTATTTTTAAAGATTTATTTATTTATTAGAGAAAACACAAGAGGGAGGGACAGAGGGAGAGGGAGAGAGATTCCCAAGCAGACTCTGTGCTGAGTGCAGAGCCCAACATGGGGCTCAATTTCATGACTCTGAGACCATGATCTGAGCCGAAACCAAGAATCAGATGCTCAACCGACTGCACCCCCCAGGCATCACTATTAAGTGCATTATTGACTAGGTTTTTACAACTTGTACTGGGTTTACATATATGTGGTCCCTTTATGGGTAGAATTCTGAATTCTTCAGGCAGTCATTTGCTGATGCATACTGGTTATGGAGTGGAGTCTCCTTGGATTGATCCTATACTAGATCATTCACATAATAGATTATCAAAGGAATAAGAGAGAGAAATGAATTAGAACATAATTTAGAGATGTAAACCTACTCTGAACACTCTTTTGGATTATCCGTTAATATATTTTAAGTTGCATACTTTGGGTGGAGGTAGGGTTTAAACACATTAAGTGTAAATATGTAAGGCAGACTCACTAAAATGTTTCCAGGTAAAGTCTAAATGGGGAGTTCTATTTTCTAGTGCTGAGTAACATCCAGGAGAGATTACATCTATTCAGAAACAAAGTTGTCACATTGACATAAGCACAGTAGTTCCTCAAAGAGGACTCTTCTGTATGACTCAATCTTAACTCTAAGACCCAGAGCTCTCTTTGTGACCAGAACTCTCGTCCACTGTCATCTTTCACCGCTGGTAATTTTTGTGGTCTTGGCTGCTTCTAATCTCTAATGCCATATCTTCTCTCAGCCATCTTTGTAGCTTGCCATTCATTTCCTTTTACATTCCACTTTTTATTTTAATTTTGTAATCTCTTTCTTGTCCCTGATTTTGTTGATAATGAGGCATTTTCAGCTATTTCTAGTCAACTACACCTCTCTTTCCTTGTTTTTATTAGTGCTAAAAGTCCACTTGTGTCTTATCTGGAAACAGCAGTGTTGCTCATGACTTTCTGATTTATGGAGATCTGATGTGTGGAAGAGCAAGGTACCAGACCACAAAAAATGTGAAGGTCTTCATCCATTAGACAGAGGATTTGCATATTCTTTTCCATTCTATTAGAAATAGTCATTTTATTTAAGGAAAAGTTACTGTATTCATGGTCTAGTGAGGGAGACAAAAAATGATTGTAATCACTAATTTACCTGTCTCTTCTATACTAGAGCATAAGCTCCTCAAGGGTGGGAACCATGCCATATTTTTTATTATGTTAATCACCATACATTAAATCATTAGTTTTTGATGTAGTGTTCCATGATTCATTGTTTGCGTATAACACCCAGTGCTCCATGCAGTACGTGCCCTCTTTAATACCCATCACCAGACTAACCCATCCCCCCGCTCCCCCTCCACTCTGGAACCCTGTTTGTTTCTCAGAGTCCATAGTCTGTCATGGTTCATCTTCCCCTCTGATTTCCTCCGTTTATTTTTCCCTTCCTACTATCTTCTTCTTCTTCTTCTTTTTTTTTTTTTTTTTACATATATTACTTGTTTCAGAGGTACAGGTCTGTGATTCAATAGTCTTACACAATTCACAGCGCTCACCATAGCACATACCCTCCCCAATGTCTTATCACCCAGCCACCCCATCCCTCCTGCCCCCACCACTCCAGCAACCCTCAGTTTGTTTCCTGAGATTAAGAATTCCTCATATCAGTGAAGTCATATGATACATGTCTTTCTCCAATTGATTTATTTCGCTCAGCATAATACCCTCCAGTTCCATCCACGTCATTGCAAATGGCAAGATTTCATTCCTTTTGATGGCTGCATAATATTCCATTGTGTATATATACCACTTCTTCTTTATCCATTCATCTGTCGATGGACATCTTGGCTCTTACCACAGTTTGGCTATTGTAGACATTGCTGCTATAAACATTGGGGTGCACGTACCCCTTCAGATCCCTACATTTGTATCTTTGGGGTAAATACTCAGTAATGCAATTGCTGGGTCGTATGGTAGCTCTATTTTCAACTTTTTGAGGAACCTCCATACTGTTTTCCAGAGTGGCTGCACCAGCTTGCATTCCCACCAACAGTGTAGGACAGTTCCCCTTTCTCCGCATCCCCGCCAACATCTGTCGTTTCCTGACTTGTTCATTTTAGCCGTTCTGACTGGTGTGATGTGGTGTCTCATTGAGGTTTTGATTTGGATTTCCCTGATGCTGAGCGATGTTGAGCAATTTTTTCATGTGTCTGTAGGCCATTTGGATGTCTTCTTTGGAAAAATGTCTGTTCATGTCTTCTGCCCATTTCTTGATTGGATTAGTTGTTCTCTGGGTGTTGAGTTTGATAAGTTCTTTATAGATTTTGGATACTAGCCCTTTATCTGATATGTCATTTGCAAATATCTTCTCCCATTCTGTTGGTTGTCTTTTGGTTTTGTTGACTGTTTCCTTTGCTGTGCAAAAGCTTTTTATCTTGATGAAGTCCCAATAATTCATTTTTGCCCTTGCAAAAATGGCTTTTATGATATTGAAGTATGTACCCTCTATCCCTATGCTCTGAAGAGTTTTGATCAAGGAAGGATGCTGTACTTTGTCAAATGCTTTTTCTACATCTATTGAGAGGATCATACGGTTCTTGTTCTTTCTTTTATTAATGTATTGTATCACATTGATTTGCAGATGTTGAACCAACCTTGCAGCCCAGGGATAAATCCCACTTGGTCATGGTGAATAATCCTTTTAATGTACTGTTGGATTCTATTGGCTAGTATTTTGGTGAGAATTTTTGCATTCATGTTCATCAAGGATATTGGTCTGTAATTCTCCTTTTTGATGGGGCCTTTGTCTGGTTTTGGGATCAAGGTAATTGTGGCCTCATAAAATGAGTTTGGAAGTCTTCCTTCCATTTCTATTTTTGGAACAGTTTCAGAAGAATAGGTATTAATTCTTCTTTAAATGTTTGGTACAATTCCCCTAGGAAGCCATCTGGCCCCGGGCTTTTGTTTGTTGGGAGATTTTTGATGACTGCTTCAATTTCCTTAGTGGTTATAGGTCTGTTCAGGTTTTCTATTTCTTCCTGGTTCAGTTTTGGTAGTTGATACATCTCTAGGAATGCATCCATTTCTTCCAGATTATCTAATTTGCTGGCATAGAGTTGCTCATAATATGTTCTTATAATTGTTTGTATTTCTTTGGTGTTGGTTGTGATCTCTCCTCTTTCATTCATGATCTTTTGGTTTCTATTTCATTGATTTCTGTTCTGATCTTTATTATTTCTCTTCTTCTGCTGGGTTTAGGCTTTATTTGCTGTCCTTTCTCCAGCTCCTCTAGGTGTAGCGTTAGGTTGTGTATTTGAGACCTTTCTTGTTTCTTGAGAAAGGCTTGTATTGCTATATACTTTCCTCTTAGGACTGCCTTGGCTGCATCCCAAAGATTTTGAACAGTTGTGTTTTCATTTTCATTGGTTTCCATGAATTTTTTAAATTCTTCTTTAATTTCCTGGTTGACCCATTCATTCTTCAGTAGGATGCTCTTTAGTCTCCATGTATTTGAGTTCTTTCCGACTTTTTTCTTGTGATCGAGTTCTAGTTTCAAAGCATTGTGGTCTGAAAATATGCAGGGAATGATCCCAATCTTTTGGTACCAGTTGAGACCTGATTTGTGACCTAGGATGTGATCTGTTCTGGAGAATGTTCCATGGGCACTAGAGAAGAATGTGTATTCTGTTGCTTTGGGATGGAATGTTCTGAATATATCTGTGTAGTGAAGTCCATTTGGTCCAGTGTGTCATTTAAAGTCTTTATTTCCTTGTTGATCTTTTGCTTAGATGATCTGCCCATTTTAGTGATGGGGGTGTTAACGTTCCCCACTATTATTGTATTGTTGTCAATGTGTTTCTTTGCTTTTGTTATTAATTGGCTTATATAATTGGCTGCTCCTATGTTAGGGGCATAGATACTTACAATTGTTAGATCTTCTTGTTGGATAGACCCTTTAAATAGGATATAGTGTCCTTCCTCATCTCTTATTACAGTCTTTGGTTTAAAATCTAATTTGTCTCATATAAGGATTGCCATCCAGTTTTCTTTTGGTGTCCATTAGCATGGTAAATCATTTTCCACCCCCTCACTTTCAAGCTGGGGGTGTCTTTGGGTCTAACATGAGTCTCCTGCAGGCAGAATATCAATGGGTCTTGTTTTTTTATCCAATCTGATAGCCCATGTCTTTTGATTGGGGCATTTAGCCCATTTACATTCAGGGTAACTATTGAAAGATATGAATATAGTGCCATTATATTGCCTGTAAGGTGACTGTTACTGTATATTGTCTGTGTTCCTTTCTGGTCTATGTTACTTTTAGGCTCTCCCTTTGCTCAGAGGGCCCCTTTCAATATTTCTTGTGGGCTCATTTTGTGTTTGCAAATTCCTTTAGTTTTTGTTTGTCCTGGGAGCTTTTTATCTCTCCTTCTATTTTCAATGACAGCCTAGCTGGATATAGTATTCTTGGCTGCATATTTTTCTTATTTTAGTGCTCTGAATATATCATGCCAATCCTTTCTGGCCTGCCAGGTCTCTGTGGATAGGTCTGTTGCCAATCTAATGTTTCTACCATTGTAGGTTACAGATCTCTTGTCCCGAGCTGCTTTCAGGATTTTCTCTTTGTCTCTGAGACTCATAAGTTTTACTATTAGATGTCAGGGTGTGACCTATTTTTACTGATTTTGAGGGGGGCTTCTCTGTGCCTCTTGGATTTTGATGCCTGTTTCCTTCCCCAAATTAGGGAAGTTCTCTGCTATAATTTGCTCCAATATACCTTCTGCCCCTCTCTCTCTTTCTTCTTTTTCTGGGATCCCAGTTATTCTAATATTGTTTCATTTTATGGTATCACTTATCTCTTGAATTCTGCCCTCGTGATCCAGTAGTTGTTTATCTCTCTTTTTCTCAGCTTCTTGATTTTCCATCATTTGGTCTTCTATATCACTAATTCTCTCTTCTGCCTCATTTATCCTAGCAGTTAGAGCCTCCATTTTTGATTGCACCTCATTGATAGCCTTTTTGATTTTGATTTGGTTAGATTTTAGTTGTTTTATTTCTCCAGAAAGGGTTTCTCTAATATCTTCCATGCTTTTTTCAAGCCCAGCTAGGATCTTTAAAATCACCATTCTGAACTCTAGTTCCGACATCTTACTAATGTCCGTATTGATTAGGTCCCTGGCAGTTGCTACTGCCTCTTGTTCTTTTTTTTGAGGTGACTTTTTCTGTCTTGTCATTTTGTCCAGAGGAGAATAAATGAATGAGAGAACAAAATGCTAACAGGGTAACAATGACCCCAGAAAAATATACACTAAACAAATCAGAAGAGACCTGAAACTGGGGGAAAAGAAAGGGAAAGAAAGAAAAAAAAAAGAAAAAGATTAAAAAAAAAATCAACAGACAGAATATGATCAAAGATGTTCAGGCTGGTGCACACACACTAGATTTTGGGCATATTTTGGTCTGTTAGAAGAAAGTGCCTCCCAAAGTTTTAAAGAAAGAAAAACTTATGTATGTACAAAAATAAGGGTAAATACGATGAAGGGATGGAATATGACTGTAAAGATGAAAATTATAAAAGATTTTATAAAAGGAATTGATAAGAAGTTGGTTGAAAAAAGAAAGAAGAGGAATTAAAAAAAAAAGGGAGAGAATGTGATCAGGCAGGAGACTAGAACAAAGCCATACACTAGAGATTTGGGGTATATTTTGGTCTGTTAGAAGAAACTGTATCCCAATATTTTAAAGAGAGAAATATATATATGTTGTATATACACACACACACCAAAAATAAGATTAACTACTATGGAGGGATAGAATATGACTCTAAAAATGAAAAATAAAAAAGATTTTTTAAAAAAGGAATTGGTAAGATATTGGTTGAAAAAGGGAAACAAAATTCGAAAGACTAAAGAATCAGGGAAAAAAGCCATGAATTCTATGTGCTGTATTCCCCTAGAGCTGGAGTTCTGCCGTTTTCATTGATCGGTAAACTTGGTCTTGGCTGGCTGTTCTTGTTGCTCTTCTGGGGGAGGGGCCTGTTGCCGTGGTTCCCAAATGTCTTTGCTGGAGGTGGAATTGCCCCGCCTTTGCTGGTCGGGGCTAAGCAATCTGCCCAGGTTTGCGCTTGGGAGCTTTTGTTCCCTGCAAAGTTTCGGTACAGCTTTGGAGGAGGAGAGTGAAAATGGAGGCCTCCCAATCTCCACCCGGAGGAGCCGAGAACTCGGGCCCCCACTCCTCAGTGCGCCCCCCAGAGAAAAGCAGTCAATCAGTCCCGTCTCCCCGATCTCCGGCTGCACTCCGTCTGGCTCACGACCCCATGTGGAGTCTGCAAACCCAGCAGATCCCTGCGGTGCAATCCCGCGCCGCTCCTCCCTGGGGGAGGAAGCGGAGTCTCCCCCGCTCTGCCGCTTGTTGGGTCCCTGCTGGAGGAGCAATGGCCTGACTGTGACACGGATCATGGTTTATGGCAACCCCGAGCTGAGAGCCCGCGCCTCAGCTCCGTCTCTGCAGCTGGCTTCCCTGCTCCGATCCCTGGGAGCTCTGCCATACTCAGGCACCCCTGGTCTTCCTGTGACCCCAAGGTCCTGAGACCACACTGTCCCTGTGAGGGTTCCACCCCCTGCTTAGCCACTGGAGCGACGTCCCTCAGCGGAGCCGACTTCTACAAGTTCGGATTTTGTGCTCCGCTGCTCTATCACTTGCCGGGATCGGTTGATGGAGGCCTCCTCCCCCGCCATCTATCTTCTGGAATATCGCCTTGGATTCACTTCTTCGCACGTCCTACCTTCCAGAAAGTGGTCGCTCCTCTGTTCAGAGAGTTGCTGCTATTCTTTTCTTCCATCTCCTTTTGAGTTGGTAGGTGTTCAGAATGGTTTGATCCCTACCTAGCTGAATTCCTGGGACCAGACAAAATTTAGGTCTCCTACTCCTCCACCATCTTGTTCCTCCCTCCAGGAACCATGCCATATTAATATCTACTGTCCCCACCTCTTTCTCTCTATATAGATCTGTACATATCTATATAGAGATATCTCTATATATTTATATTATAAATAAATATAAAAAATATAAATATACATTATGCAGCATCTGAGGCTCATTAAGTATTTGAGGTATGCTTCTGGAACGAATGAAAGGATGGTTGAATGATAAGATGTATGGCAACGGTATTAGGGCTGTGGTTCTTATTAGAATTACCTAAGGCTCATTTAAAACACATTGATATTTAGATCTTCAAACTAGGTCAACTGCTATTTTTAGTTGGTTCCAAATGCAATTTTCCCCATATTTTAGCATCTCAGAAATCAATACTTCCAATTGATGCTTCTAATAATTGATGTGATAAGAAAGGAATTGTGCCATAATTCAATATGAAGTACGTTGCTTTCTTAGTTGTACATAAAATGTACTTCCAATAGCCAATACTGTTAGATTGGTTGAAAAACAGTAAATCAGGATCTCTCTAGGGTAGGGCTTGGACAAAAAATACTGTTTAAAGTGCCCCAAGTGAGTCTGATACAGACTGAGAGTTACAGGCTCTGTTATTAGGGGGCATATATGAGGGAGAAATTAACAAGGGATCACTTTACATCTACCTTTGAATCTTTAGCATACTGCCTCACCCATTGTAGATAAACCTCCTTTGCTGAACTGAGTGGAATTATTTGGGGCATTGGGGAAGCCTTTGAAATTGTAGTATGTATACATAGTTTATACTATATATTACATGTTCTCTCTCTACATATACATACGTACATACATACATATGTACACACACATATACAATGCTTGTTTCAGGCTTAATTGTGTTCTTGAATTTCAGAATTGCCCATGACTTTGGTAATAGTTCTCTGCTTTACCATGTTCTGTTTGGCAGAATATGATGGAATTCACAGGAGGATGAAAATTAATTTGATGGACACTGTTTCATTATATCATCAAGCATCAGCATATTTTGGAACATCTCCACTTAGAGATTACAAAATGAAATACCTAAAGTCAATCTACAATATTGATAGAAAGACACACATTGAGCTTTCCCCTCCTGAGACTGGGACTATAGATCTCTGATTGGCAATATGAGTTGTTTTTTATTTTGTGGTAAATGGCTTAACTTTAGGTTTGGCCTTGTTATACCAAGTATGAACTCAGTGGTGCTTCCTTAGGTATCACATATGCAACATTGATTTGAAGAAGGTATTAACCCATGTTGGGAGCTTCTTGTGTCATATTAAATCTAGTCAGGTCTCTGCAGAGCACGTTTTATTGGCAGTTTGTTGTAAAGAGGGCTGCCTCAGATTTTAAAGTTAATGTTAATTATGGAATGATGTCAGAGGGAGCACACTGAAATGTTTTTAACCCATTTTTAAAAAGCAGGTCAAATTCAGCATCTGGAGGATAACTTGCAATTTGGTTGAAAATAATTGAACAGGTTTAACATGAAATTCAGTAAAGGGGTCAGGGATATTCTAAGCTTAAAATTCTGAGATAAATTCATTTGGCCCAAGGCTTTTGTCGGCTGTCTATTATTGCCAAGTCCAAAAGGGTACCTGGGTTTTCATTTTTCAAGAGTGTATCTGTCTTGTTAAAAGAAGATTATGCTGAATCACTCTTGATATTTCTTTAGAAAAACATTTTAAAAAGTCAGTGGTCTCTCCACCATTAAGAAGTGAAGTTTGCTGAACTACAGTGTTAGGAATATAGAATAGAGAATGAGTTTGTACTCACCCCTTCTAGGAAGAAGAAAGAAGAGAGGTAGAGGGAGAGTACTTAAGTCATGTTCCCCAGAAGCAGACACTGAGGGAAGATTCTTAGGCAAGTGATGTATTAAAGACAGTAGTCAGGGAGACTGGGAATCAGCACATGGAAGGAGAACCCAGAGGGTTGCTTCAAGGGGACCCTTCAGGGGAACTCTAGGGTAGAGGTCGTTCTCTAGAATTGTCCGAACCCACAGCAAGGTTGCTGAGGCTTTCGTGCTCCTGTCCCCATCAACTACTGGTTAAGGATCATGAGTGGAGGGAGTTGGGCATTGGGGACATACATTCTCAGACACTACCAGTTAGGTATGCAGACAAAGCAGGCTCTGGTAGCTCTTTCAGAAAAGATCCTTAGGTGCTAGCTGTTAAAAGTGAAATTCAGGGAGTGCACAAAATGATAAAAATGGGCCCAGGGGGACCTGGGCAAAGCACTGACCTTGCCCATTACAGAGAAGAGAAGGTGCTTTTCTCCCCGCCTCCCTGCTCCCTGAGCCGAACTTCAATGCTGGGCAGGGAACAGGGAGTTGTATGGCTCTACTAACTTCCGGATATGAGGGAAACACGCAGGGCAGGGTGCACATGCCAACCTGGGGGAGTCTGGCACAGTTAGGAGTGGGGACAGAGACATTTCCTCATGCAGAGACAGGTCTTGGGGTCAGCCTTCGTCTTGCATAGAGCAGGAAAGATGTCTGGACATTCCCACATGTAGATGGACTGTATTGGGTTGTGGGCCAGTTGGGAGTGAGCAGACCTGTGTATAGAGCAGAACCAGTGTCATTCAAGGTGAAAAACAAAAACAAAAACAAAAACAAGCCAGTCAGGGAAGAGGGTTGCAAGGTCATAAGGCAAGGGGTGTAGAGGGTCTTTAGTGGTGTGAAGTGGGTGAAGGGGTGAAGTGGGCCTTTAGTGGAAGACGTCAATGGAGCATAAAAGAAACAAGTTGGAGAATCAGTCCCCTTTTCTTCCCTGTGCTCTTATCTCTTTTTTTGGTTCTATTTGGAGGGCTCCTTTCTGCTCTGGACAGTGAGAATGGCTAGGGTGGGGCCTGGAGGAGGGGAGACAAGGAATCACGTACTTTAACTTAGTTCTGGGCTCTAAATTCAAGGGTGAGAAACAAAGGGGACTTCAGAAATCATCAGAGGAGGAAGGGAGGCAGCTCTGGACAGGTGCCCCATCGGGCCACAAAAAGTGAAAGTGCATCCAGCTGTAGGTTCCCTCCCCCTGCATGCCTTGGGAGCTGGCAGAGAAGGATGGATGGTAGGAAGGTAAGGGATGAGGTTAGTGTCATGTCTCCCATGTCCATTTTTGCAAAGCCTTCCTCCTCTGGTGGACCTTGGATGACTTAATCATAAAACTGTCCCCTCACCTACACCAGTTTCACCTAATGCAGAACTATTCCATCCTGTCTGAGCATATCAATCATCTCATTTCCTCAGTACTCTGATATGAGCTGGCTGGCTTTTTCACTAACAGCAAGGTATTAATACCTTCCTCTCTGGCTCATAGCTTAACGGGCTACTTTTTCTGAGGTTATTTGTAAAGGAGAAGGGTAAAATCCTTTTATCTTTGAAAAATCATTTTAACATTTTCTTATTACAAAAACACCACAGGCTCATCTTAGAAAATACATATGTGGAAAAAAATAAATATCAATAATTATACATCCCAGAGAAAATCATTTTTTCCATTCTGGTATGAGCCTGTTTCATCTTTTTATCAACACATGAATATTGAAGACATATAAGATATATATATATATATATATATATATATATATATACACACACACACATATATATGCTAAGATTATTTGCATTTTAATGGAGGAGTCTTGGGTGGCAGACAAAATTCTCAGTCATGGAAATGAATGCGTAACAGTGAGATTTGTATTCTCCTCTCTGCTTACGTTGACTCTGTCCTCAGTGGGGCAGGAGAGAACCTGGTTTATAGCCTGAGATTTTATGCCATGTTGAATTGGCTTGGGCTGGAATTTGGGAAGTTTAAGTTGTAGGTGTGGAGTCTTCAATAGCCATCATTAAAAAAATAAAGGGAAGGCAGATGGGAGCCAAGGCTGGAGCAACTCCAGGCTGAACTCCTAGCAGCTTTTCTTGCCTGGACAGGAATCTGAATCAACTTTTGTTCACTGTCAGCTAAGTTCCTCTGAAATTGCTTTTGTTCATATATTAAAGTTCTTTAAATCTTAAAGATTCAGAAACTCATAAGGCAATGCTTGACCCCTTTTGCAGATGTCAAAATTTAATGTGTTGAAGGAACAGGCAGGTTATGTGTCATAGGCTGGGTTCTCTGGGAAGCTGACTCTGGGATGGAGTTTAGTGAGCAAAATGTTGTTTGGGAAGTGCCCTGGACAATAACACTTGTGGAAGAGAGGGAAGGAAGCAGGATTGCGTAGGAGGAGAAGAGAAGTTGAGTTACAATGCATATTGATAGCCTCATCCAGCCTCACTAGGGCTCTGATGTTAGAATGACCTATTAGAGTCATTCTGTGTTAGGCCAAGATGACCTGGCCTTTATCCCCTTCTTCGTTATGATCAGCCATGGGCATGACCTTGGGAGAGACAACTCTCTAAAGCTGAGGCAAACCCCGAAGGAGCTGACAGTTGGTTGGGACAAGTCCTCCCATGAAAGGGGAGCTGGACAGTTCATCTCAGTGTCTATTACCTCATGTAGGTGGGCACAAGATGATCTTTGCTGGGGCTAGTGGTGAACTTGGGGAGCCAGGTGCAGGCTTTGGCCAAAGGCATTCAATTCAATTTGTAAAAGTACTATGCTGGCCAACCAGAATGTATTTTGGGGTAGATTGTGGACTTGTCTCCTTATTTAGAATCTCTCTGCTCTAGAGAGAAGGCAGTATCTCAGCTCCAGCACTTACTGTAGGACCTGGGCTGATTTATATAACTTCTGTATCGTCTCAGTTGACTCATCTAAAAAATGGGCATAATAATTATATTTCTTTTAAAGAGTTGTTATGAAAATTAAATGGGGTAATCTATGTAAAGTACTAAGTGTCAGGCACATTGTTAGCAATAACAACATTATTTGCTTACCTAGTAATTAGGATACTGATTGCTACCTTCAGATTATCCAGAAGTTCCTGGTGTGGATGACTCTGTGACTCTCAAGTCTTAATCTTATCACCCATCTCTCTTGGTCTCACAAATCTGGTCCCATTGGCCTGTTGGATTTTCCCACTGGATTCCAACTAATCTGAAAGTCAATGCACCCAAATAGAACTTAGGATCTGTAACTCCTTCCCAACCCTGGCTTTCTACACTCACCTCCTCTCAAATCAGACTTTCCATGTATTTTAGTCACCCAAACTGGGATCTTCAGAGCAATCCTTTATTGCCTTTCTTTCGCTCCCTTTCTTTCAGATTCTGATAGTCACTAAGACCTCCCTGCTGATTCCATCTTTTCCTGCTGAGTTTCTGAAACCCTCTTCTCTTCCATGTCTTATTTTGGCTCTCATTCCTGTGTCCACTCTTGATGAACTCAATTTCATTTTCCAGATGGCTTCCAAGGAGATTTTTTCAAAACTACAACTACTTCCTCATTGCTTCCAGCAGGGGTGGAACTCCTCAGACTGCTTTTTGTGATCTAGATTCGACCTACATGCCAAGCCTCACCTTCTACCACGTATCCACGAATCCTTGTTGCAGCGCTGATCTATCTGCAGTCCTGGGAATGTGCTTTGTTCTCCCACAGTTCATGCCTTTCTATGCATGACTGCCTTCGTCTGGAAGGTCTGTCTCTACTCTTGGGCATCTTTCTGAATTGTTATTTATCTACAAACTCTTAGTTCCTATATTAATGAATATTAATATATTGGGTTGGGAAAGAGATACAGACCTCCTCTGTGATGTCTCTCCTGGCCCAGTTCAGACTTAGGCATTCTCTTTTTCACAAATCTCTATCGTTCACTTATTTGAAGTTTATTTTTTCAGCTTACTGAGTTCCTATCAGATGCCAAGCAATCTGATCAATGCAGCCATTATAAGTTGTTACATGTCTAGTTAGTAAACTTGTGAGGTCTGGGGCACTGACTTTCTTAATGGTGTATTCTTAGCATCTAGCATAGTGCTTGGCATGTAGCAGGTGCTCAGTTAATGCTGTTCATATAAATCAAGATATGATGGTTATAGTTCCTCAATAGAAAATCAGGACATATGGTCTGGCCAAGCATTTTTTCTTATTCGTGGATGTATTTATGTAGAATTTTGTTAAAAATTAATTTATTCTGTTGGCTGTGTTGAAAACAACAAAAACCCATGAAAGAGAACAAATTCCCCAAAGTGGTTTACTCTGATTATAGAATCACTTTCTTTGGGTGGAATTGGGGTTCTTCTGGGACCTTGGTATTCTGTGAGTTCATGAGAATTAGGCTTCTTCCTCTTTAACATCCTATTCCTTTAAGGACTGGAGTCTGTCCTGGTCCAAAGGCAGTACAGATGCTGGTTTTTCATACGGCTTTCCAAGAATCCACATTTATGTTGCACTATTTTATGTAGGCCAATTTCATAAGAAGAAAACATTTCCCTTCCTCTTATTTCACCTTTCATTCCTTCTGTTCTTGAACTTGTCTTTTTATGTGCAGGCTATTTCAAGATCTACTTTAATCCCAGATTTGCTGTGGCACATATAAACTGGATAGCCATCTGAGGCAGAATGACTAGAAAAGAACAGTGATGTGCTCTATTAACGCTCAGAATTTCTCCTGCTCCAGCCTCAGCACACACAGCTAGAGCAAAGTGGATCCTACCGGTAATCACTTTCAAGACAATGCCTCACTCTTCCCGGTGGTCAGAATCCCAGACTGAGGCATTGGGAGTGGTTTATTTCAACTGTAAGCCCTTGTAGGTTTCTGGAATGGAGGTGTGGCATGAGGCCATCATGTGGGGCAGAGGGTGGTATGCAAGTGCCCAGAAAATATCAGTGTCTTTCCTGACTTTTAGCTGGTCTTTTTTTTTTTTTTTCCTTCTTTTTCAGCAGAACTATCATTATGGAAAGATACAGAACTGAGAAGTTGCTATTAATGTGACATAACTAATTAGTGATCTAAGGAACTTTGAAAGCACAGTGAGTTCTGTAACAAGGTGACGTTTACATTAAAAATGATACTGGGCTGGGGAAATGTACTAGACACGCAGTTTATATAAGGAAAGAACATCCTTCTCTCCCTGACATAAGTTCCTGCTGCTTTCCGAAAGTAGTTGGGCTTTCTTTGATGGACAGGCGACTGGTTCACACCCTAGGCATAATGCTGTGATCAAGAATTGGCGTCTCCCCCTAGTTGCTTGTTATCTAATATTTTTCATAACATGTACTCATCAGGGAGTTCATTCCCCACAAACTAATGCCTTTATCACTGTCACTCTGGCTGAAAATGGATAGTTGTATTATGCAGTAGTCTGGTCATCTTTTTTATAGACATTGATCATTATCAGTTCATTTCAGACCAAGATTTATTGACTTTGTCTTTGAGTTAAAAATGTCCCCCTGTTTGGAAATTGTATTTATAAGCCACGATTACTAAGTTTTTATAAATTTAAATAAAAAAGAATCTCTTCTGGGCTTACACAGTCCTTCTGGGAAACCCTCACATCACTTTATTCAAGGGGAGGCAAATGGAGATAGATTCCCTTATATTGCCCTTTATGTTTTAGCGTCAAGGACATCTGCCTTTTATTTTTGTTTGTTTTTAATACATGTTTTTAGTAGATAATACATATGGTATGAAATATACAGGTTATAAAATCACATACAGTGAAATTTAAGCCTTCAAGAAAATTAAACTACCCAGTTTTTCTACACTTACCTAGAGATATCTCCTTATTATCAATATAAACTTCCAGAAATATTCAATGCATTCCAAGAATATAAAGTGTATATAATGTTTTTAATATGAAGAATAAAGCTTGCTTCTCTCTTGGGGACGGTGGTAAACATTACTACTATCACTATTTCCACTTCTCCTTTTGGCTAATGCAACAGGAAAGCACTTCTCTAACACTTTGCATATCACATCTGGGTAGAAGGACTTAAGAGCAGGTACATAATTCTCTTTTTCCCTCTCCCCCCTGCTATTATGATTATGATGTTCTAGATGAAGAACCCAGGTCCCTGAGTAAGGGTAATATGGAGGAGAGTAAGGCCCCTGTTCCCAGGACATGTGTTGTATGATAAAAAAAAAAAAAAACTTTTATTGCAATAAGCTACTAAGCTACTAATACTAAGGTATTAGGTATATGTTTGTTGCTGCAGTATGACCTAGGCTATCCTGGATGATATAGAATTCAAGCTTGAGTATTTTATTAATATGTACAGAGCTACCTCAATCTTTTAAACATACACAGAAATCTGTTTGGAGGTAGTATAATTTACCTAACTGGTTGCCTATTGATGGACATTTAGTGTGTTTCCAATCTTTTGCCATTACTCTGAAAATTATGTTGTTTTAGAGCTGGGTCCTCTTTGATTATTCTTCTTAGAATGAGGTAAGATCTTGAACCAGCTACTTGCAGGAGGGATGTGTGTGTTCCTGCGCACACTGGGAGGAGATTGTGGGAGTCAAGTCATATTCAGGCTAGCAAGAATTCTTCCATTTTCACAGTAACATTCTTTTTATGAGGTGGGGTAGTCCTATATAGGCTAATGTAGACCTTTACTTCCTTTTAGCCAACAAGAATGAGCAGCTGTAGCTACCCCTCCTCATAGACAGATTTCTTCCTGCAAACATGGCATGATGATTGATTCCTCATTTAGCTTTGAAACTCCCTGCTTCTTCTCAGTGTCACTCCTGATCCTCAGAGCTTGTTTTAAATCAGGAATTGTTTGTTTTGTCCATCTGGATATATCATCTACTTTACAGCATCTGGGCTTTGCTCCTTTTGCTGAGATTTGTGGTCATAGGCATTCTCTTGCAGCATCTTCCTACACCCCTGTTTGATGTTCTCTGCATTTGGCACTTCCTCCTCATATTTTGTATTTGGGGCTATGTCTTCTAGTTTCATCAAAGATGTGGTTTGATTTGTATTTCCTATTGTCTTTGTTTTGGAGTGAGCTGGACCCATGCTGAACCCATGCTGAGGCCAAGAAGGCTCAGTGTAGTGTAAGCACCTGTCAGCTAGCTTTTTTTGTTGTGATGTAAGTGCCTGACATTAAGCTTTTGATTGCTGATTGCATCTGCTTCAAAGATAGCCCTCTGGAATAAACACACTGCCAGCTACTCAACTCGATGAAGAGCCCGGCGGCCCCACCCAGG
This sequence comes from Zalophus californianus, assembly GCF_009762305.2. NCBI lineage: Eukaryota > Metazoa > Chordata > Mammalia > Carnivora > Otariidae > Zalophus > Zalophus californianus. The sequence continues at coordinate 132,844,032 of NC_045598.1, forward strand.
AAGTTCCTTTTTTGTTAGAGAGCTCTGGTCGACTGACCGACTGACCACTTGCTTTTCCCTTCTACTGCTATAATTCCTGCCCTTAGGTTTTACATTCACCAATAAAGAGTGAACCCACAACATCCGAGGCACCCCGCCCACAACCCCAGTAAGAGCAGAACCCCAAGTTTCTCCCTGCACCGCTCTCTCTACTCCACCCTCGCTGTGTGGCTCTGGGTGTGTCGTGTACCGTCCAGGATTTGTGAGTAACAAACCCCGTTTTTTTAAGTTCCCTGATGATGGTTGTTGGCTGAAGGCATCTTGCCATCACAATAACAACCGCAAGAGCTGGTCCAGCCACAGCAATGGCTCCAAAAGGGGAAAGGCCTTTGGGGACTTGCTTTGGGTCCAGGTGCACATCTCCAGGCATTTTTAGCTGAAAGCACCTCTAACTATAGGCTGAGACTGGGACAAACCACTCTTGTAACTCAGTTGGGGTTATTAATTTAAACAGTATGACATTTGCAGTTTTTGTGGTAAAAAATCACGGAAGACCAACAATTTCATTATGGCTCAACCTATTATTATAGAAAGAGTTTATATTCATTGCAGAAAAGTTAATGCTCTCTCTGCTGAACACAAGGGGCAGAGTAGCTCCTTTGGGCAAGTTACTGTCTTGCCTCGGTGCCCTACAATCAGGAGGACAGTCATGACAATCTCTCATTTGAAATCCCAGGCTTTGCTCTACTTGGCATGAAGCAGAGGGAAGGACAAATATTGTAATTTTTCAGTCCTAAGCAACTATGTTGATACCATGGTTTATATTTTCTTTAATTTCTTTCAAGACCAACTGTAAGATCTTTATAGAGAGCTTGTACATTATTTGTTTCCAAATGGCAGCGTTCCCTAAGTTACACTGTGCTCCTCACTAGAAATGGTTAAATAACAATGCTGGAATTCTGCATGGGGGTGACAAGTAAACTTTTTTCATGGTGTGACCCAAGAAATAGCAATATAGCAAATGACTTCTACGGGGTGCCGTTTGTTTGTTTGTTTTGGCCAGCATCCTGTCTAGCAGTTTTCTTCCACCAGCTCACATCCAGGGGAAATGCTTTTAGCGCTGTGGTACCAGTAAAAAGATGTTTCTGAGCCACACGGCAAATAATGTTCCAGCAGAGGTTGTCTATCCTGTTCAGCAGCTAGAAACGACTGCAATAAATATAATTGAAGAAATAGTTAATTACTCTGTCCTTGAACAAATGGCCTCTAAGTTTTCTTGACCCTAATCACTTAAGTAAAAAGGTCTCTTAATTGGGGACAGTGACTAAGGAAAAGTGACATCAACTTTCGTCCTACACTCCCATTTCAGAGTTTACCTCCCCTCTGCCCCAACGCAAGTCCGCCGTCCCCGAGTTTGTTATACTGGGGACGTAGCAGCATGGGGTGTGCTCCATCTATAGCCCCTCAGCATCACTGTTCCTGAACAGGCAACTGCTTCTTACTGCAAGACCTGCACCTCCCTGTGTCGGGCTTTCTCTGGCTCCCAGGAGCGTGCTTGGCCCTTACACGGGGCAGACCAGAAATGCTGCAAAATTAACATTTCTGGGAGCAGCCTGCAATCTGTGACAGATGGGAGCTGGTGGATAAATACCCCAGAGTCCTTGCCCCTGAGGTGCGTACACCCTGAGGTGAGTTCTGTGAGTTTCCCAGAGTTCCCCAGTAGGATTTAGACCTTCCTGCTCATTAACATATCTTAGCTTCCTTTCCTTCTCTTTCTCATCTCTCCAATCCCTGTGGTGTTTCCTGGGATCACTTCCCAAATTCCTTGTACTCAATCTTTGACTCAGCCTCTCCCTATGGGAGATTATCTCACAGTTCTAGAGGCCAGAAGTCTGAAATCAGGGGTTGGTTGCTTCTTGAGGGGTCTGAGGGAGAAGTTCTTCCATGCTTCTCTTCAAGCTGCTGTTCACTGCCAGCAATCCCTGGCATCCCTTGGTTTGTAGGTGCTTCATTCCATTCCTAGTTTCCATTTTCACATGGCATTCTCCCCTCTGGGGTCTGTGTGTCTTCTCCTCTTCTTACAAAGACACCAATCATACTGGATTAGGGCCAATCCTAGTCCAGAATGAACGCATTTTCATTTGATGACATCTGCAAAGACCTTATTTCCAAATAAGGTCACATTCACAGGCACTGGGAGTTAGAGATCCAGCGTATTTTTGAGGGGCTGCAATTCTGTCTGCAACATTGGGAGACCATGTAAAAGACTAACCTGAGATGTTCCCCGGGATGATGCCTGGCCTCTTCAAGATCTGCTTCCCTCATTGCTTCTAGACCAATCACTAGGAAGGACTACCTCTCAGCATGGCCCAAGTAGGGGCAGGCTTTCTCTGATCTGTAAAGCAAAGGATTATTCATCAGAGGAGCTACAAGACAGGGTTCATACATAGCAGCAAGGACAAAAAGATTAGCTTGGGGAATTGACCTTGAGGGTTTGGACCATAAGGCTGATATGGGACAGTATTTGACATGGTGCAGAATTGAATAAATTGGAAAGAGTATCTTGGAGCCAGTCTCCATATGCTGATGGGATGGGCCCCTGAAGTGTGGAAACTACATCAGCATCCCGTAAATAAGGTGGACATGCTGGAACTGCCTTCATAGGTATTGAGGAAAGGGGTCAAGAGAGCTGCAGCTGTTAAAATAACCCTAATGTGGAGCTAGCACCGGATAATTAAAGAACGAGATACTTTCGGCAAAACCAGTCAGAGACCTTTCTCTTTATTTCAGTAAAGTTTCCCTCAATTCATTATTGTGGAGGATCAGAATTAGTACCAAAGAGACATTGTAATTAGAGCTGTGTATTCCTTAAAACTATTTATAGAATCAGAAAAACTGCACTGTATGCCCCTGCTGGTGGGGAATCTATGTCATGGCACTGAGATCCTCCAACTATTTTTTTTTAATTTTATTAAAAAAATTGCTTTTTCTCCAACTCTTTATAGAGGATTTCGAGTCACCTTACCACCTGAAATGTGAGGTGATCTCTCTTAGCTACCATCTTGGGATCAGGAAAGATGTATCTACTATCTATCTGTGCACCATGGACTCCTAGTAGAGACCTGTGGGCAGGAGGTGCCAGGTCAGTCAAATGTCCAGCTTCTTGGGTTCACAGCCACAAGATCCCCTTTCCAGGCACACATTTCCCTGCATTTTCAAGTGCCTTTCAGCTTCCGCCTAAGCCCTGAATTAAAAGCAGCTGCTTGGCTTTTATCACATATGCAGATGCATTTATTAAAAACTTTATTCTGACCTCTACTAAGTGTTGGATTTATAATCTACTATAGAGAATCCTATTCTGCAGGAATAAAGGAACAGGAGATCATAAGCTGCTTTTCAATTGTGACATGGGAGCTTCAGTTACCGCACATGTGGCAGTTGTTGTAGAGGGAAAATTAGTCCCTGCTGTGGGAGGAAGGAGGTTGCTGCCTATAACAGCTGAACCACCGGGCCTGGGAAATGCAGCGACAACTTAATTGAACAATTGGTTCAGCAACTGATAGAGTTTTACATTTTCTCAGCGAGACCATCAATTACCATAAAAACAGAACATACTGTGTTTCTCGAATCCGAAGCAATACATAGCAATTAGGGGATGGGATCTATTGTGCGGAGCTCAAAGGAAGATGAAACACAAATTCTGACGGACTTTATGGCAACTCAGTTCATCTTCTTGCAAGAATTCTCCTTGCGGAAATCGATCACAGCTTGCTTATTGCTTTTCTGTGCCATCTAGGGAATTTGAGGCGATGCCTTTGACCCTGATACCCTCTTGCCCAGTTCCCCTTGTTCAGCTTGCCGCGCTTATTCTTCACTAGGTGAACTCCCACACGGAGGCGGCTAACCAAAGCCTCAGGCCAGATGCTGCCTGCGGAGCTCACAGGATGAGCAGGTTGATGCACTGATTATGCAGCAGGCAGTGCTCTGAGACCAATGGCAATGAAATCTCAATGGTTTCTAAGTTGCCTGTCAGCGCTGTCACACCTGCCGCTGGCAGCTCAGTGAACATTTAGCACGTAACTCACCCAACAACTAAAATTTATACTGAATGTACATAATTATTTAGATTACGATGAAGGAGGCTGAACACATAACCTTAAAAAGTAGCTCCTTATGGATGGAGCTACAGGAGGCTGTTTCGAGATAAGCAGATGTATGGCTCTTTGTTACCATCATGATGACAAAATAGACTATTACCCGGTGCTTATGTTCGTATGTATCCTCACGGCCAACTCAAATAATGATAGCCAACGTTTATCAAATGCTTATTAGGTACTCGGCACAGTCTGTTTTAGAAGTATTCATTTAACCCTATGCCAAACCTGTAAGGTAGACACGATTATTATCCACATATTACAAATGAGAAACTAAGAGTGGTAAAACAGCATACCTGAGGCCAAGCAATCGGTAAAAAGAGAAGCTGGGATCTGAACCCAACTCACCAGCTCCAGGAGCTTGCGTACATTCACTGCTACAACAAAGCAGCAACCTCCTAGGTAATAGCAGTCCCTTTTGGTGCTTTTTCTGAAATGATTTGCTCATGGTATGGTAGCACTGAGCTCAAAATACCAAGGTTGTGGCGGGGGGGGGGGGGGTAGTCCATCTGAGTTAGTCATTCTCTTCCACAACCTTCGATTGCACCGTTAAGGCTGGTTATCTGCTTACTGTAAGAGCCACAGTGAGGGGGTGAGTGAGGGTGGTTCAGAATGGCTCCATTTCCATTACTAGAAAAATGACTCCAATTGTATGCTCAGTGAGAGTAGGTAGGGTCAACTTTAACTTTGTATGGATCTCCTAATTCTCAAATTCAACAGCTAAATGGAACCTTTCACCCTTGTTCCTTCCATTTAATGGGAAGAGGTTGAAATCGTAAAGGATCCAATGTGCGATGAGAAAGGCATGTGAAGCAAATAACTTCTAATTGAGGGAAGGCCTATCCCCTATTGGCTCAAGTGGAGAAAACAGCGAGACTGGACGAGGAGGCTAATAAAATTCCAGGTATTAGGGTCTTAAGGGATTACAGTGCAATACTCTGTTTTCCCCTACTCTAGTTCCAAATCGGGTGAAGGATCAAAGCAAGAGAAAGGCAGATGCCAGGAGCCACCCTTGCGTTAGACAAGCATTTTTACCTAGCCAATGGAACAGCAGCACAGGTGCAAGTCCCCTGCGTGTACAGGCTCCTCACCGTGCTCCTAGGAGAGCGGCCCTAAAGACATCTGTCTGCAGCCCAGCAGGCTCTGGATGAGAACCCAGGAAGAGTTGAGTGGAGCATGCCCAGTTCACTTTTCCAAACCCACCAGTCACAGAATGCACTTCTTCTCCAGGGTATGGGGAGGGAGGGAGGAGCAGGATGAGTGACCAGCAGCATCAGTGTACTGGTGTTCTTCTCATTGGGCACAAAAGGAAATGAGGGGACAACCAGTGGTGATCTTTGCTAACCCTGGTCAAGTTTTGCACATATGGTAACAAATACAATCAAATAGTAGGGGCATGATTACAGATACAGTAAGACTATAACACAAGAATATATGACAGAGCCACAGACATCAGAGGGCTGATAGGCCTTTTGATGTTCTCCCCAATGGGGTCTAGCAGTGATGCTATGAGCATTACATAAAAAGTTATGTTAGTAGAGGGGAAGATGCAATGGTCCAAAACTATTGCTTTGCAAGAAGAAAATAATATTTCACTTTTCCCCTCCTTTCTAACTGTTGGAAACTGTGGAGGTACAAGTGGGAGATTTTGAAATAAGATCATGTACCAAATACCCAGTGGAGGACAAGCCATTAAAAAAAAGTATTCCCTGGGGCGCCTGGGTGGTTTAGTCCTTAAGCGTCTGCCTTTGGCTCAGGTCATGATCCATCGAGCCCCACATCGGGCTCCCTACTCGGCGGGAAGCCTGCTTCTCCCTCTCCCACTCCCCCTGCTTGTGTTCCCTCTCTCGCTGTCTCTCTCTCTCTCTCTCTCTCTGTCAAATAAATAAAATCTTAAAAAAAATATTCCCATGGGTCTTAGATGGACTAGAGTTGATTGGCCAATTAGGTCCTCAGGAAGATGCCCCAAGAAGGAATTTGGATTCTTCTGCTTTGTGCATGAGGTAGAGGATAGACCCAGATTAGTTACCTGGGGAATTTGGGGTTCCTTGTGAAAATACTGGCTCAGTTTTGTAATTGTTATTTCTAATTTTTTAAATACTTATTTCCCAAAAACTCTGTAATGTTGTCTGTAGATATTTTAGCTAATTCCTAGGGGTGGTATAGAAGAGCTAGTGGTGAGAATTGACATATTCCACAAGACCAATTGTCTAGAGAATACAGGTATACTGAAATTAACATGGTTCCTCACAAACCATAGCAGATCCATATGATGTTTTATTGGTTACACAGAGCTGGGCTTAGAACTACCGTGGTGAGCATGGCTAAGACAAGAGAGTACTGTTAGAGCCTAACCCCTCTGTGCTTCAGGTTTCTGTTTACAAAATAAATGCCTATGTCTACAGGTGTCTGATGTTGCTTGGAAGAAGGAAAATACTGTACAAAGAGGCTTCCCTAAGGCAGCATAGAAAAGGACTTTATAAATTTTATTTTTAAAGATTTATTTGAGAGAGAGAGAAAGGGAGAGAGCGAGCACCAGCACATGAGCCAGGGGAGGGGCAGAGGGAGAAAGAATCTCAAGCAGACTCTGTGCTCAGTGTTCGAGCCCAACTCGGGGCTTGATCTCCCGACCCTGAGATCGTGACCTGAGCTGAAATCAAGAGTCAGATGCTTAACTGACTGAGCCCCCCAAGCACCCCAAGACTTTATACATTTTAAATGCTAATTTAAAAAATTTCCTTTTGGACACTTCTTTGGGGGTGATTATTTCTTTTTGAATGTCTTATCTTAATGCTCTAGATGTGTTTTCTTACTTAGGCCCTCCTTTTCGGCCTTATGTAAGGGTACCAATAATTGCCCTCCTCCACATCTTTCTTTCTTTTTTTTTTTTTTAAAGATTTTATTTATTTATTCATGAGAGACAGGGAGAGAGAGAGAGAGAAGCAGAGGGAGAAACAGACTCCCCACTGAGCAGGGAGCCCGATGCGGGACTCGATCCCAGGACCCCGGGATCATGACCTGAGCCGAAGGCAGACGCTTAACCATCTGAGCCACCCAGGCGCCCTCCTCCACGTCTTTCTTTCCTCACCTCAAGAAACCATACAAACCTTGTCATACAAAGTTGTGGTTAGCAATTCCCCAGTGAGCTAGGCAGGTTCCTATTCCTTATTGTATTACCAAGAGTGTTTCTTAGAGAGAGTGTCTACATTGTCATATATTGCTTCTTGTTTGGATTTGTGGGCATAGACGTACACATTATACCAGCCCTCCCTTCTGCTCATCATTTTCCTTTTCGGGGAGTTGGCGGAATGTTGCACATTGCAAAAAGAGAACTCCCTTGTTGCAGTCTCCTGCTCACAGCATGAAAGCTGCCAGAATAGGAAATGGGGCAGCCTGGTTGATGTGGTCCAAGGTATGGGAGGAGGCTCACCAGAGCTATCCAGCTGGGTCCTGAGACCCTGATACACAGAGCTCTCCAGCTAAGAGACTGGGCATTTTCATTACATTAGCCCTTAGGTTTATGCAGATATGTTCTTAATCTCATTTTGACTACTAATAATTTTAAAAATGTTGGATTTACAAAAAGTGTAAAAATGTTTTTCCTTATTTTACTGGATCCTCTCAATGACTCTAGGACATATTTATCATCATTTTATGGGGCTGGAGGCAGGGAGGAATAGTGTTTCAAAGAAACTAATGTAAAAACCATATAAACCGTGAGTGAGGAAACCAGGACTATAATTCAGGTTTTCTGATTCCAAATTCTGCCACCTTTTTATGAAAGCCACCTCCTCCCTTACCACCATGATGATTTTAAGTAAACTGAAATGTTAGGCCATGTTCAATTTCTAAGAATGGATAATGGATACTTTTTTTTTTTTTTTTTTGATTAAGTATGCTCAACATGGGGCTTAAACTCAAGACCCTGAGATCAAGACCGGAGCAGAGATCGAGTCGGACACATAACTGACTGAGCCACCCAGGCACCCTGATAATGGATACTTTTTGAGCACATACTATGTTCCAGGTGTTATGCTCAATTATTTCACTGAGTCCCCACACAAACCCTGTGAGCCATGCATCATCATCATCCCCATTTTACAGATGAAGAGGTAAATAACCTAACCAAAGTCACATGGCTTGTAAATGGCAGAGCTGGGATTTAGACCCCAGTCTTGGACTCTGAAGCTCAAGCTCTTGATTATGGCGTTATGTTGCCTCCCTAAGATCTGGCTGAATCTTGATGACATTGAGAGTCACCTTTGTAGCCAGTAAGTGAGAAATTGGAGGGGAGAGTCCCCTAGGTGCCTGGAAAACACAGTAATGGATCCTTGAAGAACTGGAAAGTGGGTAAGGCTCTCTCTCGCACATGTAATCTGATCTGCTGATGCAGGAAAGTATGTGATGTACCGTCTGTCCTGGGGCAAAGCCCGGGAGCGTGCAAAGACTTTTAGCTTTTACTGTTGGTTCTTTTAAAGGCAATTAGAAGACAGAAAGCCTGCTTAGGAAACTATAAACTCATGAGCTGATTTTAAAATGACCAAGGACAAGTTGCCATGTCTGAAAGTAGATAGAAAGTAATTCAACACCTCTTATTAGCTACCTCTTTGTATCTTTGTAGTGCTAGAGAAAATGACATTTAGTCTTGTCTTTTTTTTTTTTTTTTGAGGATTTAAAAATTTAAAGTATTGTCTTGGATTGTATTTTGTATCTGGGTGATTTTTTAAAAAAAGTGAAGTTGCTTCTTTTCTCCCAGTATAGACTCATTATAGCAACAAAAAGCTTCAGCAATAAGATATTTTCTTCCTGTCTCTTAGCAATGATGCTTGCTGTGGGAAAATTTCTAGGGAGCCTCAATTACAGTGAACCTGGCAAAAACATATGATTTACAACCTTTTTTTTTTTTTTTTTAACCAACTTGGAAATGTTGAGAAAGTGCAAATCCCCACACATATTGGTTCAGTCTGGTCTCTGCTCTGAACTCTGCCTTAGGTTCCTGACATTAGCATGTCGTGATGCACCTGTTTGATCAAAATTGGTGTTGCAGTTATGTTTTGGAGTGTCAAAGAAGGTAGGGGAAGCATTTTGCTTTAGAAAATTATGAAATACAAATTTTCATTGTACGTTGACTGTGTGATTTATTGTGCAAGCCAGGATGCTTTTGCGAGAGAGAAGGCACTATGCTTAGTTCCACCAGGACAACAGCCTAGATCATGACTGTCCCAGAGAAATGGGACATATGGTCACCCAGCTTTCCTGAGTCATGCTTTGTAAAAAAGAGGTTCTTTAAGCCAAATGGTAATTTGTTGTCGGATACCTGCCCCGCCTGCCCCGTGGTTTTTGTTTTTTCAGATGAGCCACACAGTTATCTAGGGATCATTTGGATACATTCACTGTTCTGCCACCCTGACATCCTTGCCAGGCCATCCTGTCTGGGCAGTTTGCTTCTTTGACACACACTGCGGAGGAGAAGCCATCACCCTGAGTGTGCTGCCTAAAGAGCCAGAGCCGGTGGGCAGCACACTGTATCAGCTCAGGCAAGTCAGAAGTCACAGCCTCAACCCTTGGTGCTCTTCCTTTAGAGATGTGCAGATATAAAGAAATTATTTTCCTTCTGTGAACCTCAGTTTTCCATTCTGTGGAATGGGAATAATGATAACACTCAAGCTGTCTTTGGGGTTTGTTGTGAAGACCAATAAGTAGAAGTGCATGGTAAGCAATAGTACTATACAAATGTTGGTTATTAATTTAGTGTTGCTTTTGCTATTAACTAGCTGAAGAACATAGGGCAAGCTATTTCACCTTTCCATACCTCCTTTTTCCTTATCTGTGGAGAGAGGAGAATTATATCTATTTCTCCAAAGGATTGATTAAATATATAGAGTACTTTAAATAAACATGAATTAGCTTCTCTTTAAACTGCACTGTTTCTGGAACTTTGTACCTGGGTGATAAGTGAACTCTTCTTCTCAGTCTAGTTGTCAAGGAGATGAGCTCTTACTGTCTTAAATGTCTCGCTTCAGGCAAAGGAACTCCAGTAAACTGTGCGGACCACTCTGGAGGCTCCAAGGCAGGAGTGTGGATGCTGTCTGGTGCAGGAGAATTCAGGGGACGGGCTCAGGAGTGGCAGACTGTGAGCCTGCCAAGAAACAGCACAGGGAGCGCCTTCCCTCACGTTGCTAAAAATACTGCCGGGAAAGTAATTTCTCTGGTCCTATTTTAGAAATCAGAGACAGATCTACCATATTCATATTTGGATCCTGGTCAGCCTTCTGGTTTGAGTTTTAAATTTCAAGAGAGAAGGAGAGTTAAAAACAATCTGTGTAGTTTCAGAGTCAAAATTTGAAAATACTGTTAAAGAAGATATGTGTTGGACATTATTTACGTAATTACTAGCAATTTTTTAAAAAGGTTTTATTTATTTGAGAGAGTACAAGCTGGGGGCGGGGGGAGGGACAGAGAGAGAAGCAGGCTTCCCGCTGAGTACGGAGCCCGATGCGGGGCTCGATCTCAGGACCCTGAGATCAACACCTGAGCCAAAGGCAGACACTTAACCAACTGAGCCACCCAGGCACCCCTTTATTAGTAGTTTTTTTAAAAGGCTTTATTAGAGTTATTCAAGATGCATTAGTGACAAAATCCTTTTAGTTATGTACTTGTTTATGTAAGTCATTGATTATATAGACATCTAAATTTATTTTTTACTTTAGATTTATAGGGCTGCCTGGCTGGCTCAGTCAGTGAAGCATGTGACTCTCAATCTTAGGCTTGTGAGTTTGAGCCCCATGTTGGGTGTAGAGATTACTTTAAAAAAAATCTTTAAAAAATATGTTTATAAAAGGATATTTTCCTCTTTGTCTTCCTTTTTTTAATTATCCCTTCCCTTTTTCTTTTCTACCCTTCCTCTTCTGAAACCTTCCTTCCATCCCTTTCTTCTCCCACCTTCTTCCTTTCTCTCAGTGACCATTTGACACTGAGATAGGAACCCTCTCTGTCCATGTATGGCAGTTTGTGTATCTCTGATGAATTCGGTCTGTGTTTGCTTCAGTCTTTCACCATGCCTCTCTCCACTCACTCTCTTTCACAAACATTTACTGCCTAGCTACTTGTGTATAACACCGTATCAGGCCCTATGAGAGCGCAGGGGAAAACACAAAGATGAATAGCACATGATTCTCCCTCTCAAAGGATCCTACAGCGTAGTGGGAAAGACATTAAGTTTGAAACCAAAACAGCAAGGAAATGCATGGGCAGAATGGGGGGAACATCAAGTGTGGAAGCAGGTCAGTTTAGCAAAAATCAACTTGCGAAAATCATTTTACCAAACAACCAATGTGCTGAAAGGCCAATTCACTGAAAATCCATTTGCCATTGGCCCAGAGCTGCTGAGTATTTCTCAGCAGAAATAATTCACCCTAAGGTTCCACAAGAACAACCTTGGCATTAGGAGAGGGGCCGCTTTTAAGTTGTGGACTAGGGACATCGCTATGGTTGAGAGTCCTCTTGAATCTGGCCACAGGAGAGCATTTTGTATACAAAGTTGCACTAATCAGAAGCATGGTTTGCTTCAGTAACAAGGATTACTTGTCATCTTACTCTTGACATATCAGTCATGATTTGAGCAGGAAACATGACACCCACAAACTTGGGAATCTGAAGATAGTCTAGTGAAGAGACATTTTTTAAGGCATGGACAGGATTAGAGAAACCAACAAGGAATAGTGCAGTGCCCTGGGGGTGGCCGTTAGCAAGGGGATGGAGTCATGGTCACTGGAAGCTAGGAAGGGTAGCTCTGTGGATGGGGCCCCCCAACTGGAGAAGGGGTCTGTTGTGGTCACGGCTCACTTCTCATCTCTTACAGATGCCTCTCATGGGCCAGATCCAACTGTAAAGTGAGGAAAAGAATTCCTAGAGACAAAGGTGGAGGCAGCAGGGGTCAGCGGGGTGGGGGGGGGGGAGGGAATTGAGAGGGCATATCCACTTACAAGTCAATAATCTGGCACCAAATTACTATTTTGTTAAGCCAAGGAAGAATATGTTTGTCATTTCAAAGTTAAACCTCAATGTCAACTACCAAATTTCCTCAGTAGTACCACACTTACTGATTAAGCATTGAAATGCACAACAGGGTGCCGGTACAATTGTTTTTAGCAAGAGAATTTGCAGTAATTCACTGTGTAGGTGGATATGGCAAACAGTTTTTGAGTAGATCTCCATTCAGAAAAAAGTCATTTGAGTGAAAATCTCTAGTATGCTTAATGCAAGGCCTTTTTGAAGGGTGTAACAGAATCTTTTCGTTTGGCTTAACAAGGCAGCTTTGTAGAGCTCTTGGAGTTTGGTGGACCAGTTTGCATTAGGTGCCCTAGACTCATCACAAAGGCCCAAAGTGGCTGAGGCTGGAGGCCTACTGGCTTGATTCTGCTTTGGAGAACAGGGCTTTAGCATGTGAGTCTGAAGTAAGAGAGCTGGTTGGAAAGCAAGCTTATAGGGAGCTAACTCAGAACATCACTTCAGCAGTAAACCATTGTGGGCACCGGACTGTGCAGGACTAGTGTTCAACAGTGACATCATGTGGCAGGGAGAAGCATGGTACTAGTGGAAACTACCACTTTCTATTTAACTCACTTCCTGTGCATTAAGTAAATCCCTGAAATTCTTAGGAATCTCAGAGAGGAGGGAGATTTTAGAGTTCCTGGAAAAAAAAAAAAGATAGATGGGGCTTTGAGAGGTTAATTAGAATAACAAATGACATGATTTGATTTGTATCTCAAGTTGGTCAAGTAGATCATGCTTGCTATAAGAAACTATCCAACGAACAAAGGTCTGTTCACTCCTGACTAGATGTTCCAAGTATCTTTTTTAGGCAGAGGCAGGAGCAGTGGTTAAAGTGGGAGGAAGAAGGAATAAGATTAATTTGTACTACCTGTATTTTCTCTGTGTTCATGGCCTTCATCCCAACACTGCCACAGCTTTGATTTAGAAGGTACAGGGATGAGTGCAAAGGCAAATATCATCCTGGGGTAATTTGTGGGTATAAAAGGTGCCCAAATGAATTTGGGACTTTTGAGGAAATTCCTTGAAATTCTATTGTATTTCCTTTTAATCTTTCTCAGACAACTTGGAGCCTGGAAAGGAGATTTGGAGAAAGGTGCTAGATTTTCAGTGTGTTTAAGAGAGAATATTGCAAGTATAACTAGTTTATTGATCAGTGTGGACTTGGTAGGGTATGTTTTTTTTTTCCCCCCAGTAACTGCCCCCAGCTGTTCAATGTTGGATCTCTGCTTCTTCCTAGTACCCAGCCGATAAAAATATCTTAAGCTGATTCGATAACTTACTCATCATTTTCAGTCATTTAAACTCAGGACAGCCTAATCTAATCTAAAGATGAATCTTCTAGGGCGCCTGGGTGGCTCAGTTGATTAAGTGTCTGCCTTCAGCTCAGGTCATGATCCCAGGGTTCTGGGATGGAGCCCCGAGTTGGCCTCCCTGTTCAATGGGGAGTCTGCTTCTCCCTCTCCCTCTCCCTCTGCGGCTCCCCCTTGCTAGTGCTCTCTCTGTCTCTCTCTCAAATAAATAAAATCTTAAAAAAAAAAATAAGATGAATCTTCTAGTCAATATGAATCCCTGCCCACCCAGCCAGGCTTTGGATCAGGGGACTTGGAGAAGGGGGAGGGCTGGATCTATGTTCTCATTTCTCCTCTGAATCGCATGTTGGAGGTGTGTGCACACGTGTGTGTGCGCACATGCATTCACATGAGCCACTGGTCTGGTGCCAGGACTTCTCCCTCTACTCTTTTCTAGGCTTTAGCTTATCCCCTATATTGGGGAAGAGAAAGGAAGTGATGGCTGGGTTTGCCTTCCACAGCAAGAGCCTGTCTGAAGAGGGAGGCTGCCCTGGTTTTACTCTGGCTAAGCTGGCTTTCTTTGCTGCTGGTGTCTTCAGTCACTAGGGTGGTCTCTGCACAGTTAAGTCACATTCCATCCCCATCCAGTGCTGAGAGGCCAGCTGTGTGTCTCTTTCATCCATGACAGTGGTCCACACCCTTAAGCATCTTTCCTGGTGGGAAATTCCTACATCCAGGGCCTTCAGGGCACACCTGTGGCTTGTGCTGCCTCAGTGTCCTTTGCACTCCTTCCTGTGGGTTCCCAGGAGCTGCTGGGGTTCTTTTCCTCACCCTTCGAAGGCTACAGGGGTCTGGACTAGGGGGCAGGGCTGCCCCCATCTTCTTTCCAGGCTCATTACTCTCACCAGGATTCCATCTCATCATGTTGTTGCAGGTAACACCCCAAACCATTCATCTTTAGAAAGCTCTGGAAGAAAAGCAGGCTTTCCTTCCTAAGTTTAGGTGTGTTTCCAAATGCTAAGGGACTCATGTGAAGCTTTCTCAAATTTATCATGGTCTCCTTTGTTCTGATGGAAACATTAGGTCATCCTGCTGATTTTTCAGCTCAGCTAATGCCAACCCACTTCCCCTTCTTACAGGCACCCACAACTTTATAGATAATTTCACTGAATCCCCTTCCCTTGCCTTGGGGATGGAGGAGATCAGGAGGCAGGGGAAAACAGTTTGAGATGAAGGGGATCTTTCCTCAGCATTCAGAAATGTCAGGGCAAATTGGAAGGAACTGAAGCTCACAGAAAATAAATTATTTAAGGGAGGAGAGATTCAGGCAGGTGCTGGGCTGGTCATGTAGCTATGTCTCAGGCACTGAAGAAAAGGAACTATTTCAAGTATAGTCAGTTTCTGTCTTGCAGTCCCCTCACCCAGCCCCCAAAGGACTTGTGTCTTAATCCCTGGGTGGGGGTGGGGAGAGCTTTTGGAATAACAAAGAAAGGAGGAGCTGTTTCTACACAAACTCTCTTTGAAACATTGAGAGTACAAAGTTGCATTGTTTTGAGAGCCGGTCACAGAATAACAAAGGGGCCCAGAGGCATCTGCGCCTGGGCCCTGGGTGTGGAGTGACTTGAATATTGGGAGCTTTGGCACTTGGGCAGCTCCTGCATTATCAGTGGTGCCTCGGGTTCTGGCAGTGGTCTCCAGTGCAACTGATTTCTTGAATCGCAGCAGGAGGAGAAGGCCTCTCTAGTGACCAGGAGGGGCATCCAAAGCTTTGGAAGCCATGGGAGATGGTGCCCTGACCCTCAGGTGGGGGCAGAAGTAGCATCTAGTGTGAGCTATATTGGTTGATACAAGGCAATGGCTTTGCTATGTAGGGGAGGAAAGCTAATTTTCCCTCTAAGGTTCTGAGTTCTTAGTTGAGACCCCTGTAATAAAAGAGAGATTAACACGAGAAAAGCAAACTGAAGTTTACTAACATGTAATACCTCGTGTATACGTGGGAGAAAAGCAGGGAGAAATGAGTAACTTGTGAGGTGACTTGAATCCAGGATTAAAAACCATCTATTTTTAAAATTCATTTTTGCTATTTTTATTTTTTTCTTCCAGTTTTATTGAGGTATAATTGACATAAGCTGTATAAATTTAAGGTGTATGACATAATGCCTTGACATATATACATTTCAAAATGATTACCACAATACAAATACCATCTTAACAGGGAAGGGGGAGGGGGGATGTAGGCCTCTTAGAGGAGAGTAAATGATTTTTAGGAAAGATGAGTGGGCTCTTAGAAGAATAGATGGGAGGTATGATAGTTTATGCGGAAGTTTCTTCATGAGTGGTATCCATATTTAGTATCCCTCTCTTGTGATGGGGTCAATCTTTCCTAGTTGGTAAAACTCTGGGGAAGGGCATTCGTGACAATTTAGTTCCTTTGGGGGGATCGGTCTTTACGGCGAAGAAGGGGGAGTTCAGAGAAAGCCCCTTCTTGCGTTTGCTGGTTTTCAAGTTCCTGTAGCTCAAAATCATCACTTTACCAAAGCCACATATTTTGGGGTGGCATGTCTTGAACTTCTGTCATACTTTAGGGTGGCATATTCTTTATTCCTTCAGGTACATCACACCAGCGTTGATGCCAGGCCAGCAGACACCCACAGAAGGGCCATCTCATGCCTGAGTGGGACACTCACATCACAAAAGCAGAGGGCACCAATGCTGCCTGAGCAGGGGAAGGGGCAAATGTTTGTGATGAGTTGTTCCTGATAACTCCAAGATCCAGAAATAATTGGGGGGCAGAGGAAATTTTCAGGGAACTGGAGTTTCCAAAATGTAGTGTGCTGTTAAGTGGGTCACATGTCTAGGTAAAGGTGGTTGACAGTGGAGTTAGCACCACACAGGAGAATAGGTATTTACGTGTGCGTGTGTATGTGTACACACACACATATGGCTATGCTTATAATTTATCAAGGGAAGAGGAGACAGGCTGGGGTAGAAAAGAAGAGTTTCTGAAAGGAGAAGTTCTGGAGATTTATCATAGATAAATAACCCAATGGACGATGGTGTAATAGGTGGCAACTATTGGTAGAAATTCAGCATCTAAAACGTTTTCTGAGGTTATATATAGCATTGCTCTTATTGGCGACTTTTCAGTGAGGCATACTTTCTTAAGGCAGGGGATCAACACCCTCTTTTTTACCTGGCTTTGTGCATTTGGCTCGGTAAACTTGAACGACCAAAATGAAGCGACAAATCCAGAATTCATAGCTTTGGAATGATGTCCTCTTCAATTCTATAGAGGTTCCTGCTGCCGAAGTCATAGCCTGGAGTTTATGCTGGCTCACAGTGATCCAATGCAACTGAAAAAACAGGACTGGTTTGCATTGTATTGACGAGTCTTGTAAATACGGTCACAGAGTATCTGAGGAATTTGGGAGCAATTATATGATGCCAGGAAGAGGGACTAAACATGGCAAATTGAAAATAGCTTGGAAACCTAGGAGGAAGGATGGTGACACTTAGAGACAGATGTGATAAAACTTCCTCCACAATTACATTTTCTTAGAACTACTGGGAAAAAATTGTAGATATTTTTAAAATAAAATTTAAACAGGAATAAATGAAATAAAATACTAGTTCTGAGCAGTCCTGAAAAAATCTTGTCCATGGGTGTGGGCTCACAGGATGGTAGAAAAAAAGCAGATGTGAAGATAAATTTCAAATTTGAAGTTCCTTTAATTTGACAATAATGTGAAAAAGCCGTGGTAAAAAAGCAAATCAGATGCTGACTTGGGAGATCAGATTTGGATTAAGAAAAAGTTTTTTCTTAAAAAAACAAAACAAGTTTTCTATATCCTTCCCTGGTAATGAAGGTCTTAGAAACACTTTAGAAAAAGCCCACATGGGTACTATTCACTACTTTGAAATAATTTTTCCGCTTGTCTCAACAGAGAATCTGCTTGTCTCTCCTCTGTTTGTTTTCCCACTTGTGTTCACTCATGAAGTCAACGACACTACCCCATAGCATCTCAGGTCATCTGTTTCCTCTTCCCCAGGCTCTACCACAGCCAGACGTGGGGCTCCAGTCCTCACTCTCAACTCTTCCCACCACCAGGAGCATCTTAGTTTTTGTTCTGTCTCTACTCCATGTTTTCCTCACCCTGGTCCTTTCTGTTCCTTGCTGCTAGGTTCATCTCTGCCTGGGGAACCATTCATGGCACTCCTCTGCTCATAAACCTAGAGTGGCCCCTTCTATCCATGGAGAGAAGCCCAAACTCTTTGATCAAGAATGTAAGGTTCTGGGGCGCTTAGGTGGCTCAGTCGGTTAAGCATCTGCCTTTGGATCAGGTCATGATCCCAATGTCCTGGGATTGAGCCCCGCATCAGGCTTCCTGCTCAGCTGGGAGTCTGCTTCTCCCTCTGCCTCTCCCTCTCCTGCTCCCCCTGCTTGTGCTTATGCACGCGCACTCTCTCTCTCCATCAAATAAATAAATAAAATCTTAAAAAAAAAAAAGAATGTAAGGCTCCCCCTTTCCGAACTACACAGGGAGGGTTCCATGCGGTGGTGTTCTGTATCCCTGTCATAACTTAAAGGAGAACTTTCATAATGTCCGGAGCCCATGATGTCCTGCAAATGAAGGAGAAGGATGTCCTCAAATGCCTTGCAGCAGGATCTCATGTAGGGGGCACCAACCTTGACTTCCAAACAGAACAGTGCATCTACAAAAGGAAATGTGATGGCATCTATATCATAAATCTGAAAAGAACCTGGGAGAAGATTCTGCTGGCAGCTTGGTACCATTGTTTCCATTGAAAACCTGGCTCCTGTCAATGTCATATCATCCAGGGATACTGGAGCCGCTTCTGTTGCTGGCTGCTTCGTTCCTGTAGACGTCACTAACCAGATCCAGGCAGCCTCTGGCAGCTGAGACTTCTGGTGGTTTCTGATCCCAGGGCTGCCCACCAGCCTGTCACAGAGGCATCGTATGTTAACCTGCCTACCATCGCTCTGTGTAATACAGACTCTCCTCTGTGCTATTTGGACATTGCCATCCCTTGCAACAACAAGGGAACTCACTCAGTGGGTCTGATGTGGTGGATGCTAGCCGGGGAAGTTTTGTGCATGCGTGGCACCATTTCCCGTGAACACCCATGGGAGGTCATGGCTGATCTCTACTTCTACAGAGATCCTGAAGAGATTGAAAAAAAAAGAGCAGGCTGCTGCTGGAAAGGCTGTGACCCAGAAGGGATTTCGGGGTGAATGGACTGCTCCAGCTCCTGAGTTCACTGCTACTCAGCCTGAAGTCACAGAATGGTGTGAAGGCGTGCAGGTGCCCTCTGTGCCCATTCAGCAGTTCCCTCCTGAAGCCTGGAGTGCCCAGCTGGCCACTGAAGACTGGTCTTCAGCTCTCACTGCTCAGGCCACTGAAGGGGTAGGAACAACCACTGAGTGGTCTTAAGCTGCTTTTCCACAAAGGCAAGCAAAATGGAAATAAGGTTGATGGAAAATAAACAGTTTCTAAAAGTTAAAAAAAAAAAAGAATGTAAGGTCCCCTATAGTTCCTTTAAGAACTTAAAGACCCATAAGATTCCTTTTCAGCCTCCTATCCCACTGTCTGTTTTCACTCAGGTTTAGCTCTGGCCCAAACCCACCCATTTCTATGATATGCTGGCTTGAAACTTTTCCTGATTGTCACCAGATAGAAGAAAACTCTACTTCTGAATTCTCACAGAACTTTCCTCATGCCTCTCTTCTATGGCCTTAGCCGCATTTTATGGTGTCTTATAATTTACAAGGAATGTGTTTGATCTCCGCGGGACAGCATCTGAGTGTGTCTGTCCTCTTTGTATCCAGTTCATTCATGCTTTGGACAGAGAGGTTCTTGAATAAATGTTTTACACCAATTAATTCTGCTGGGTGCAGCTGGGAATATTAGACCAAAACTAGGTTCACTGCTCTAACTCTGTGATAGAATTAAATCTTGGGTTAGTTTTGAACCTAATTTCTTGTTCAAACCTTTATAAATCAGGCTGAATACGGCATAGGCCTTTAGCTCTTAGGGCATCCTTGAAAGGACCGGGCTCCCTCAGGTTTTTCTTGTCTAAGCCCTAATTCAGAAAAGAGCATCAATGTTTTGACTATCTTGGGCATCAGTACGGGCTCTAGTGTGGGTGCCCCTTTGGATTCCATATGCCCTTTCTGAAAGTAATGCCTATTGCATGTGTGTTAACAATGTTTGTATACTTCCTTTTAGTTACTTTGCAACTCTGTTAGACCAGGAATGGAAGGGAAGAGGCAGGAGGAGGGGGTGAGGGGAACAATAGTACAATACCCAACCAGGTCTCTCGAATGAAATTAGAAGGGATGGGAGAGACGCTCCAAATGGCCAGGACCAAGTCATTTTCTTCAAGTGGGGAACTAGGGTCACCCTCTCTTTGGTGTGACTGATGATTTGTAGCCAATGTGCTGGCAGCTTCTGAGTGCGGGGCTCATGGGTCTGTTCATCTCTCCCATTACTTGGTCAACTCCACATTTCCAGTTTCTGCTGGTTGGTCATTGATCATATATCTTTCTAGCACCTACTTGATGCAAGGTACTAGAGCAGATATCGTAGGGGAATAAAGAGAAGTTTGTTATAGTCTCTGCCATTTAGGAGTTTGTAATGTAACTGGGAAAGGAGGCATGTGTCAGGTTGAAATAGGCAAGGGAAGAGTCGATGATATAAAATGACACTGAGCACATGACACAGTCATAAGGGGAATCCAACTACAAAATAGTGGTGGTTCTGAGGATTAAATTCATACACACAAAGAAACACTATAAACCTTGATTTAAGCCACTCTTCTTTAAGACATGACCCAATTCCCAGAAGTTTTGAAGCCTCTGAAGAACTCAATAAATGGTAAGTCTTGGATTCTAATTCATACTCTGGTATCTCTAGCTGTCCAGCTTTAGGGCCTGTTTTCTAGGACTCAGTAAAATTGTTTATAAGGCATCCCGAAGGATAAGAAATAGTAGGTCACTGAAGATATTAAAGATTGTCCTTATTTGGGTAAAAGTCTCAAAGTTTCAAAATACTAAAAATATTTTAGTGTCCAAATGAACAGGTATCCATTCTTGCAAATTGCAAATTAAATTAAACCTGGAACATTTACTTGTTTCTGGCCAGAAAAAGATATGCGTGACTATTAATAGATGTAACAGTCTGGTGTGAAGGCCATCCACCAAGAGGTACTAATTCCCCGGCAAGAATGTCCAAGGCATTCAGTTGACTACCAAAATTAGAAAGGATTTTTTGAATTTAAAATGACTGGTACTTATGAAGGAGTCATAAAATCTATAAAAAGCTATCATTCATGCATTTTAATCAACAAACCAAGAAGCAGCAGCCGCAGCCTGAGTTCTAAACTTGGAAGCCCTAAGGGTTTGTGGTATGACTCTGGCTAGGATGGCTTCTCGGGATCCCAAATCACTCTCTCTGAAATGATGATTCTAATATTACCTACCTCAGGAACATGGAGAACTGAGAAGAGTTGAGACAAAGGGAGTGTTGTAATTATTAGTGGGCCTAATTCTGACATATTAAAAGGAACCACAAATGTTTAACTGTTTGAAGGGAATTTGCAGACATCTGTCCTTTAGGAGTTACCCATCCCAGTTTTGGATTGCCTAGCCCTACAATCTCACTGTGCTGAAGTTTTCTTGTCTGTTTCCCTTAGTGCAATTTAAAACATGGCCTTCAGCTGAGTACACGCTTCTTTTTCCTGGAGATGGCTGTCCTGACATCTGTCTCTCCAGTTTGCCTCCAACTACTACTCTCTCCACCTGCTACTGATACCACCTTTTCTGCTTCCCTCCCTGGCTCTTCTTCCTCCTCCCACCCCTAGGTGAGCGATCCCAAGTTAAAAAGAAGCCTCTAGTTTCTTGTTGTGGGCTTCTCCATCAAGCCTCATTGACCCCTTGGTCGTCTTAGTTCTGCTGGGTCTCCATGGGACAACTCAGCTTTGCCTTTTCTCTCCTGGTAGTTATGCCAGCTGAGATCTTTTCCCTGGATTTGAGAAAATTCAGTAATTCAGAGGGAACTTTTTTTCTTTTTTAAGATTTTATTTATTTGACAGAGAGAGAGAGAGAAAGAGAGCACAAGGAGGGGGAGCAGAAGAGGGAGAAGCAGGCTCCCTGTTGAGCAGGGAGCCTGATGTGGGACTCGATCCCAGGACCCTGGGATCATGACCTGAGCCGAAGGCAGTCGCTTAACCGACTGAGCCACCCAGGTGCCCCACAGAAGGAACTTTTATTTAAAAAATAAGAAGAGGATAAGATTTTTTAAAAAAATAATTTATAGATTCTAAAGATTTTATTTATTTGAGAGAGAGTAAGAGCAAGAGAGAGTATGTGTGAGTGGGGGAAGGGGTAGAGGGGGAGGGAGAGAATCTCCAGTAGATTCCACGCAGAGTATGGAGACTGACATGGGGCTCAATCTCAAAACCCTGAGATCATGACCTGAGCCAAAATCAAGAGTCAAATGCTTGGGGCGCCTGGGTGGCTCAGTTGGTTAAGCGACTGCCTTCGGCTCAGGTCATGATCCTGGAGTCCCGGGATCAAGTCCCGCATCGGGCTCCCTGCTCAGCAGTGAGTCTGCTTCTCCCTCTGACCCTCCCCTCTCTCATGCTCTATCTCGTTCTCTCTCTCAAATAAATAAATAAAATCTTAAAAAAAAAAAAAAGAGTCAAATGCTTAACGGACTGAGCCATCAAGGAGCCCCTGAATTTATAGATTCTAGGATTCAATCCTGACTTAACCAGAGATTTGCTTAGTTGGCACAATTTCTGGATTTTTCTTCCTGGATCCTTTTCCTTTGTATAGGCCAGCCTGGGGTGGATGCTAGTCTTATCTGCCCGGCTTTTTGTCTCTTATGGATTCTGGGTGACCCTGCTGCTGAGTCCAGGAAGGTTGAACTATTCTTGATCTTTTCTTTGTAAAGTCCCTCAGCTTAATTCTCTGATTTGTGGTTCTCAAGAGCTCAAGGAAGTTCTCTTATTTAAACAAAATAAACAAAACAGCAATAACAACCCAACACTTTTCTTGATTACTTACTTTAATCCAGGGCTGTGGTACTTGGTTTGAGGCATGCAAACAAAATCAAGATAATTGCTGAAGTAGCTCACAGTTTAGTGAGAAAGAGGGACAGTACCCATTGAGTTTCAGTAGAATGGGACAGAAACTTTTGGCAGACATTTGACTATTTTTTGTTTACCCAACATCCAGACCTCCTTCTGTTCTTGACGATCTGCAATAGACTGCATCTTCATGCCAGGCAAGGCCTTCCTTCCCCTCATATAAACTATAGAAATTCTCTCATATCCCCAGCAGGAAAGATGCAGGCATGTGGCCATGCTCAGGCAATCTAAGGCTCCTGCCTAGGATTTTGAATAGTAGTGGAAAGAGATAAAGATACAGGAACTACTGATAAATGTTTTTAAGGTGGTGGCCTCAGCGCTGAGTGCAGAATGTGCATTTGGTTCTAGCCTATCTACTAGGGTTCGCTAGACCTCCAGGTGTTCACACAGAATGAAAAAACCTTTAGAATCTCTAAAAGTCAGAGAGTTTTATTTGAGCCCACATTGGGACAGTTGCCAGGAAAGACATTCTTCATAGGGAAGAAAGTGCTCTTTAAAGGGTTATATACTTTTTTACATCTTGTAAAAGCTCAAAAGATTATAAATTAGCATATAGGCAGGAATCACAAGTTTTAATGTCAAAGAATGCAGGAAGTAGGAGCATTGATGGTATCTTAAGGACAAGATGGTTTTCCTTTAGGCTACTCATTTACAAAGCAGGTGCCTAATGTATGCTTGGTGGGCCATAAATCAGGCTTTCTGTTTAAACCAAGTTTATGTGCAGTCATGCTGACTTAGAAAGATATCTAAATTGCTTCTCTTATATCTCAGGCCTCTAAAGAGTTTTTTTGTCTCATCATAGGTACTCAATATCTTCCAATATATATTTATTTTCTCCTTAAGTTATTCAGTCTTTTTTTAATGCTTAAAATAACTTCGATACAGACATTAATAATGAGGAGTGTGATGCAGACAACAGATCCTCAGAGAGAGAAAGAGAAGAAAAATTAAAATTGGGAGGAGGACAGTAAAAATTCCATTAGTATTAGTTAATCATGGGATTCTGGCAACTCTTAATATTATAGGTGTCTGAGGGCAGATGGCCCCAAGATGGGCCACTTTGGCATGCGGGGCTGAAAACAATCAGAGCCCGAAAGAATCGGGAAGGAACTTTGACCTCTCTCCCCACCCCCAACTCCCTGAAAGAATTAGAAGAGGGTCTGCTCTAGGAAGAGAGCTGTTGCCACAGATAACTACATTAGGGTATGAACTAGGTATGGGAGACGGGGAGGAATCCTGCACGGCCTGTTTGATCAAAGTCCTCTTTATAGCCCATTGTTTCTGAATGGTCCAGCAAACATTTGTTTACCAAAACTGTATTCCTTCCGTTTGAAGTCCTGGGCCCCTACCCCTTTGTACTTAGTTCAGGATGACATATGCCTCATTTTGTCTGTCTTTGGAATTTTATGTCTGTGTGGTTTCCCCATGTTCGAAGTTAAAAATTTTTTCTCCTGTTAACCTGTCTCATGTCAATTTAATTCTTAGTCTAGCTAGAAGAATCTTGAAAGAGGAAATTTTTTTTTTCCTCTCCATCAATATGAA
Organism: Zalophus californianus; assembly: GCF_009762305.2. Classification (NCBI taxonomy): domain Eukaryota; kingdom Metazoa; phylum Chordata; class Mammalia; order Carnivora; family Otariidae; genus Zalophus; species Zalophus californianus. The sequence continues at coordinate 132,868,222 of NC_045598.1, forward strand.
GTGGCAAATACTAATTAAATTATTGTCCATTGTTACCTATAATGAAGCACTCATTGAAGGCAAGATTTGGGGGACCACATTACTGTGGACACAGAATATGAAGGTATGAGGACTCAAGTGTAGTGGGTGGAATGGATTCTTCTAGAAAACCGAAATACATAAATACATAAATCTACATATCTTCTAGATAAACCCAAATACATAAATCCTCAGCTGAAGGCAGAGATTGCGCTCCTTGACTTTCTATGACCCTACTAAAAAAAAAAAAAAACAATCTTACCACTTAAAGCTGCATGGTTGATGTAGCCCAAAACCAAACTCAAAGTTTATGTAAGTTGCTGAATTACATTAATCAGAGCTACAGCTTTGTCAGGCCTTTTACACAAGTAGCTTTAAATGTTTTTGACCACAGCCGTTATAAGACACTTATCTTACATCATGATCCAGCATGCTCGCACGCACACACCGCTTGATACAACTGAAGCAAAGGTGTCATGAAATAATGTTTACCTTTATTATAAGCAAAGTGCTCTGCTATTTTTATTCTATCTTAAAAATCCTGCTTACAACCAACCAAATTGAAAACACTGTGTTTTAGGAAGAATTAGAATGAGGAAGTGTGGGTGAATGTGAAGGACTCAGAGAGAGGGCTGGATCCCCGGACTCCAGTGAGCCTTGTCAGTCAGAGCAGCCCAGTTTCCCATGTTGTGTGGGCAGGAGACATATCCTCACCTGAATACTCGGCAACTCCCTCCCAGTATGAAACCAGTTCTTCTCAGACCTTACCCACTCACCCCCATCTACCCCCCTCAACCCCACCTGTCCGTATTTCTAAACCTGTAACCAGTGTCGGACCTCAGCATGTCCCAGGAGCCTGATAAAACAGTTAAGTTGGGAAGAGGAGGCCGCCATAACAAAGAATTATAGGACTATTAATTTCTGTCACCAGAATACTGGAGAATGTATATGGAAGTAAATTCTGATGGGATGCTTCCCAACCAAGGAGGAAGAAATCTAATTTTAAATCAGACTGAGTTTATTGTTAAGGCTGGGCTTACCAGAGATTCTGGGATCGGCGCAATAGGTTTAGCAGCTGAAAATCATTCCAATTTTTAGCTTGATTAGTTGACCAAAAAGAAAAAAAAAAGTGGCTTCAATTAGCAGCTCCCATCAAATGAAACTGATGTGTGTAAGCAGGTAGAGGAAAGAATTCAAAGAGCTAGGAATCCTGGAGTGACTTTATCATGTGCAGTCTTCCAACCACCAGCTAATTATACGCCCTCAGGAAGACACAGAGGACCCTCCCTTTGCAATTCCTTGAGAAATACATTGATGAGGGGAGTCCTGGATCTTTGAAAAGTTCATTAGTGACTGTTACCTGAAGGCCAGAATTGCTTGAAGAGATGTTGATTGAAATGGGACCTTTGATTTCATTGGCAAGATGAGGAAGTTGGAGAGGCCCTATCCAAGAGCAAACAGCAGAGTTTGCTGCTTGCAAAACAGCAGATGGGGCATGGCAGTATATTCCATTTAAAATTAAAAGACAAATTGCTGCCCCTTGCACCCCTACTATTAAGAAAAAGGGACAACAACTAATATTTATTGAATATTTACACAGTGTGCCAATCACTGAACCCTTATAACACTATGAGGTAGGTTACTCCTATGATCTCCATTTTACAGGTGAGCAAAGCAAACCACAGAGGTTAAGAACCTTGCCCAACATCTTGTGGCTACTAAACTGTGGAGCTAGGATTCTATTTGTGGGCCGCTTGCCTCCAGAGTCCGTATTATAAACTATGCAATGTTTGATTTTAAAGGCAACCTATGCCCAAAGGTGGATTTGCCATGAAGCTATTCAAGTTTAAGTCTCTGGGATGCTCTTCTGCTTAGGCTTCTTTTGAGGCTCTGGGAAGGCCCTAGGAGTGTACTTTTGTGTTTTTTGTAAAATTTGCAGAAGTGAAATATTTTAACTGCAATTCATTATGACTGCTGTCTTTTTCACTGACTCCTTGATCTCATTTTCCCTTATGTCAGGTGGCTTTGGAGGGGCTGTGAACATTTTTAGAACCTGCCTAAGGGGAAGTTGGGGATTCATTTTGTTTAGTGGGGTGTATTTCTGTGGATCCACTCTGCTGGATCCCATCTAGGGTACCACAATACATTTAGTTGTCATGTCTCTTTAGGCTTCTTTTGGCTGTAACAATTTCTCAGACTTTTCTTGTTTTTGATGAACTGATAGTTTTGAGAAATATTGGTCAGGTGTTTTGTAGAATGCCCCTCTGTTGGATTTTTTCTTATGGTTAGACTGGGTTTATGTGTTTTTGGGAGAAAGACCACAGAGGTAAGATGCCATTGTCATTATATCATATCGACATACTATCAACATGACTTATCACTGTTGATGTTGACCTTGATCACTTAGCTGAGGTAGTGTATGCCATGTGTCTCCACTGTAAAATTAGTCCTTTCCCCCTCCTTCAGTATTACAGTCTTTGGGGAAAAAGTCACTATGCATAGCCTACACCTAAGGAGTGGTGATTTGTGTTCCTCCTCCTTGAGGACAGACTATCTATATAAATTATTTTGAATTCTTCTGCACAAGGGGCTTGTCTCTTCTCTTCCATTTATTAATTTATTCAATTATTTATGTGAGTTTAGACTCTTGTATATTTATTTTATACTTGGGATTATAATCCAAAACTTTCTAATTTATTTTGCGACTCAAATTGTTCCAGCCTTGGCCATTGGGACTGTTTCAATTGGCTCCTAGATCCCTCTGGCTTAAGTAAGCACTTCTTTACTTTTTGGCAGAACAAGATCCTTCAAGCTCATATTTTCTGCCCCAGTCCTAGAATCAGCCATTTTGCCTAGGAGTCGTGGTTCCTTTTACAGGAGAAACCACGATTTGGAGGTTAGGTGCTCCTTGCTGCTGGGTGTTATTGCTTCTATGTGGCACGTTTTTTAAGGGCTAGGTGTGGAAGTAGCTTCAAAGTGTGGTCCACAGACTAGAAGCATCATTTTCACTTGAGGGCTTATTAGAAATATATAGTCATAGGGTGCCTGGGTGGCTCAGATGGTTAAGCATCTGCCTTTGGCTCAGATCATGATCCCAGGGTCCTGGGATCGAGTCCCGCATCAGGCTCTCTGCTCGGAAGGGGGCCTGCTTCTTCCTCTCCCTGTGCTGTTCCCCCTGCTTGTGCTCTTTCACTCTCTCTGTCAAATAAATAAATAAAATCTTCAAAAAAAATAAATATATAGTCATAGGCCCCAGACCCCCTGAATTAATATCTACAGGTTTATAAGATTGCAATGTGATTTGTATAAACATTCAGGTTTGAGAAGCACTGGCCACACCTCAGTCCCGCAACCCCAACTGCAAGGGAAGCTGGAATTGTGTGCCCAGAAGTGGGGAAAAAAAAAAAGCAAATATATTGTGCTATCTCTATAGTTATGTACTCAAGTAGTTGCTCAGTATTGGTGTTCTGTTTGGATAATTTATGCTTAAAACACCTATTTTATTTTTGTTCTTGCTTTTCCATTATACTAGTTCATTTGACATAAAGCATTCATTCATTTATTCAAATACTTACTCATCAAGTACCTGCTATGTTTCTGGCACTGTTCTGAGTACTGGGGTTGCACAGTGAACAAAAAGATAAACATTCCTGCCTTTAAACAGCTTGCAATTCATGCGGTGGAGGGTACAGGAAAAAAAAAAAAGTGATAACTGTTAATAAAGAAAAATAAGGCAGGTCAAGGGCTAGGGAATAATGGAGAGAATGGGGGAAGATTGCTGATTAAATAGGATGACCAGGTCATCTGAATAGAGATCTGAACGAAGTGAACAAGTGGCCTCTGGCTATCTGGGGACATTCCAGGCAAAAAGAACACTAGGTGGGGTCTTTCTTTCTTCTTTTTATTTTATTTTGTTAATCACCATACATCACATCATTAGTTTTTGATGTAGTGTTCCACGATTCGTTGTTTGCCTATAACACCCAGTGCTCCATGCAGTACGTGCCCTCCTTAATACCCATCACCAGGCTAACCCATCCCCCCACACCCTCCCCTCTAAAACCCTCAGTTTGTTTCTCGGAGTCCATCGTCTCTCATGCTTCATCTCTCCCTCCGACTCCCCCCCTTCATTTTTCCCTTCCTTCTCCTAATGTCCTCCACGCTATTCCTTAGGTTCCACAAATAAGTGAAACCATATGATAATTGACTTTCTCTGCTTGACTTATTTCACTAGGCGGGGACTTCTTAAAAGCCAAAAAACCATTTAGATTAAAAATTTCCATCTCAGTTCCTAAGTCAGGTGTCAAAATATTCAGGGGTTGAAAACTTTTGGATCTTGGACTGATTTTTGTTTGTTTGTTTGTTTCCATCGAGATTTTTGACAGCATATAGATCCTGCTACGTTATCACGGTCTCTTTCGTCATCAGTGCATGCGATATGTTAGTGTTCCTTTTACAGGCCATGAAAGACCGTACTATGGTCATTCTCAAGCTTTTTCATCTTAGAACCATTTTATACTCTTAAAATATTAGTGAGGATTCCAAAGAGTTTTTTTTTTTTAAGATTTTATTTATTTATCTGAGAGAGTGAGCGAGCGAGCACAGGAGTGGGGAGGAGGGGGAGAGGGAGAGGGAGAAGCAGGCTCCCCACGGAGCAGGGAGCCTGACATGACATGGGGCTCGATCCCAGGACCCTGAGATCGTGACCTGAGCCAAAGGCAGATGCTTAACCGAATGAGCCACCCAGGCGCCCTGAGCATCCTAAAGAGTTTTTGCTTATATGGGTTACATGTGTAGATATTTGTTACATTAAGAATTAAATCTAAGAAATATTTATTAAATCATTTAAAAATAAGAACCCACTATATAGTAACATAAACATAGTTTATGAAGATGTTTTTCAAAACAAAAACAAAATTGAGTGCCTTTTTGCAAAATTTGTTGCACTTTTGGCTTATCTCTTGGATGCCTGGCATAATAGAAACCAGCTGAATTCTTCTGTCTGCTTCTGCATTCAAAGTGTTGCAGTGTCATAGATCATGTAACATCTGGAAAACTTCGTTTTATATCTGTGATAGAGTATGAGTAAAAAGAGCAAATAACAGGTTAGCATTATTACAAAACAGTTTTGACCTCAAGGACCCCCCCCTCAAGGACTCTCGTAAAAGTCTTAGGTCCCCAAGGGTTCCCAAAACAAAGTTTGACAACCTTTTCCTTAACATATTCCAGCTTCACTACTCCACGCTTGGTGAGTCATTGAACTTTTCTGTGCCTGGATTCCCTCATTTTTAAAATGCTTACCTTGAGGAGTTGATGTGATACAACTTAAAGCCGGGCCTGGTACAGATAACACTCAAAAGTCATTAGCATTATTTTTAAATACAGAAGTTGATTATGATTATTTTTGATCTATGATGTTACTCACGTACAGGATTTAATTTTGTGCCACTTCCTTGGTCAGAAATTCACCCTCTACTTAAAATCTTGTTATGGAAAAATTAAGCCTGGGGCAAAAAGTATTCAAAACTCACATACTGCTGTTTTCCTTTTTTGAACATTTTTCTCCCCTCTCACTAACTATACTTAAAGCTCCACTGAAATTTTTTTTCATGTTGATAATCTCCTTGTGATTGGGACTGGGAAAAACATGTCCTCCCTCTCCCCAAGAGAAACATGCCTGTACATGACAATTCTCCAAACAGATCTCGTTTGCTATTTTTTCTCACCAGTGATCTGAATCCCTGAGAAGTCCAAGAAAAAAACTGCCTTCAACCACTGTAATAATTCCTTAGGGTTCATGGACTTTCAGTGCTTCTTTCACTTATAACCATTTTGCATATTTGATATAATTGTCGTGAAAGTAATGTGAATTAAAAGTGCCACTAAATAGAATGTTGACTGCCTCCCCCACCATGTTCAGACTGCAGTGATTTCTTTCTTAACTCAGGCTGTTTGGTATTTGCATTCCGTTGTTTGATTTCACCATGTGAGTTAAAATGAAAACGCTTCACGTCACTTAAGCAACAGATGTACTACCCATGCAGAGTTTTGCAGTCTTGTAATAACTATCTCAAATGTAAAAAAACTTCAAATGATAATAATACTAGGTTAATCCAAGAAGCATTAGCAGTCTCCTCTTCACCCACCCTGAAAAGGGAAGCATTTATGTAACTAATTAGTTTACCATAGTAAATAATCCACTGACATTTATAAGAAGCATTCCTATTGGAGCCTGGAGTAAATATTATGTTACATGTTAAACTATAAATAGGATGAATTGTGGTGCCAGGCCCAGTTTTAAAATGCTACGGAAAATAAGTGAGCTCCATCTGGGGAAAATGGGTGTTACACGTCCTCTATACACAAGTGTCCAATTGCCCAGCTCAGGTTCCCTATAGCTGCTGTGGAAACTTGACGATTCATCTCACTTTCCAGCGCAACTCTACAAGGTAGCTAGAAAAGTGAGTGTTTCTCTTGGAAAAAAAATGTGGAAGACAAAAGAAAACAAAATTTGTAACCAATTTAAAGAAGGAGATTCTGTCTAGCTTTAAGTGAATGGAGAAAACAGCATTTCCTACATAAGGGAATTTTGAGTTTCTACTTGCAGCTTAGATGATTTGAAATGTTTATACAAGGAAATCATATGATGCTCCAGATCATTTTATTGCAGTTTATCGTAGCCTCAGAGATCAGTGCATTTAGTGATTTTCATCCAAACTGCACATCAGGTGTAGCAGGAATAAAGCCCAGAGTAGAAAAGTGAATGATGGAACAGAATCTCTATGTAGAAAAAGCTTCTCAAGCCCAGGGATTTGTGGGAAGCATAAACCTGGTGCTCAATTTAAGACCTAATTAAGAGGGAGTGAGGAGAGGAATAGAAAGGAGAACCAATATTTTTAGGGCTCACCCAGGGATAGCCAAAGAAGCAGCTGCCTTTCCAGGATATAAGAAGGGACCAGAGATTCACACTTGCCCCAAGCCTGAAATTCCTACCAGGAGAGCCACGCATTCAAATTAAATCTTTCTCTGTTGAACGATCCCATTCCTGTGTGTGACAACATATCGATTCATTCAGCTCATTGATTCAACATTTCCTATGACTCATGAATTATTCTGGAAATGTAAAGATGTCAGAAAAATAAAAAAGAGTTGTTTCCTATCTTAGGAAGTTGATAGTCTAGTGAAGTAGAGAAGGAGATAAGAAAACAAATGATGTCTGTCTGAGTCAGTTTGGGCTGCCATATCAAGATACCACAGACTGGGTGGCTTAAACAACAGATTATTTATTTCTCACAGTTCTGGAGGCAGATCAAGGTGCTGGCAGATTCTGCTCCGGGTGAGGCCTCTCTTCCTGGCCGTGTCTTCGTGTGGCAGAGAAAGGGAGGGAGGAAGAGAGAGCGAGTGAGCTCTAGTATGTCTTCCTCTTCTATAAGGACACTAATCCCATCATGAGGGGCTCATCCTCATAACCTCATCTGGACTTAATCATCCCCCAAAGGCCCCACCTCCAAATACCATCACACTGGGAGTTAGGGCTTCAGTATATGAATTTTGGGGGGACACAAACATTCAGTTCAAAACAATGACATTTTAGTGTGACAAGGGCTTTGCTGGAGAAAAGTACGAGTAAGTACAAGGAATGGGAACCTAACCCAGGTGGCAGTGTGGTTGGAGTAGATCTGGGTAATCTTCCTGGCGGTTTGGGGGTGGGGAAGGGAGGGGCAGGTAGAGGTGGGAAGAGAAGAATAAGGTCCAGGGTGGGGGTCTCTGGGCTTCTCACAAACAGGGTTGGATGGGGTAGTCACGCCAATCCTCTAAGTCCATGAAAGCCAGACTTCACCCAACATTTCCACTGCTGAATCTACCCAGGACAGAGGGTGGCATATCGCTGGTGTTCATCGTGGGTGTTACTCACATAACAATTATTCACAGAGCATCTGCTATGTACCAGGTGCTTCTCTTGGAGCTAGGGATACTGCAGCGAACAAGACATATAAAGATTCCTGCCCTCGTGGAGCTGGCACTCTTGTTTAATGAATGAATGGAAATGCACATATAAGAATGAGTTTCTTTTTTTTTTTTTAAAGTTCCTTTACTAAAGCCTCATATCAAATATGAATTGGACATAACTAAAAAGAAAACCATGATTACCTTTGGAAACCTGGAGGCTCTTGTATTTTGTTTGTACATTTTACTTCTGCACACACTGTGTTACCTTTGTAATTAGACAAAGATACATAAAGAAGTGAGCATGTGTGTGTTTGTATGGTAAATGGCTCTACAGTGATTTTTACAAAGATGACGAATACTGTTTATATCCCCTGTGAAAGTATTTATCTGCTCCTTGACTGTTCTGATGTTTGGGTCAGACTCCATTCCCCCATGTTTTAAGGCCAAGAGTGTTTTAGGATATTTTTGTTCCTTTTTACTTTGTTCCTGGAATGATTGGCAGACACGATTTTTGAAATAACTGCATTGTCTTTTAAAATTTCCCCCACCAAACACAGGACTTTTCTAGGTCATAAGAGGATGAAGAAAACCACACTTGCTAATATTTTGATGTTTTCATTGTAAAGTGTCCATCTCTCTATTCATCCATACATTCATCATCCACAATGTGGTCCTGTGCTTTGGGGACATTCTATAGAATTGCACACTAGATAAGGTGAAAGTGTACCCAAGGTGGCAGAAAACTGAGTAGAGAAACAGTGTCTCTATAACAGTTCCCTCTGATTTGGGTGAAGCCCTTGGATTTGGATGGAAAAGAAAACCCATTCAGATGTTCAAATGAAGACATAATTAAGAAGGGAAAGAGGGACATGTCAGTGTATGCCAATGACTGGGGTGCTGTGGGAATCAATGTGTCCCCTCAAAGTTCATATGTGGAAATCCAAATCCCTAAAAATGATGGTATTAGATGAAAGGTGGGGCCTTTGGAAGGTACTTAGGTCATGAAGGTGGAGCCTTCATGAATGGAATTAGTGCCCTTATAAAAGGTCCCTTGCCCCTTCCCATGTGAGGATATGGCAGGAAGGCACGGGCTATGAATAGGGAAGAAAGCTCTCACAAGAATGTGACCATACTGGCACCTTGATCTTGGACTTCCAGCCTCCAGAATTATGAGAAATAAATTTCTGTGTCTATATGCTACTCAGGGTAGCATTTTGTTATAGCAGCCCAAACAGCCTAACACAGAGGGTCACACCAGTTATCAGGACCCTTACTGCCCCTCATGCTTGGTTGCTCTTCAGTGTGTGCCAGAGCCCTTCCTTGTGAGCTGGTCCACCAAAATCCCCCAGAGTGAGGAACCTCCTTTTCAATCTGGCTTCTGTTTCCCCTAAAGAGTTGGAAGGGAGGCTACACCCAATATTAATGGCCTCAACTGATATTTCCATGTGACCAACAGGCTTAGAAGAAAGAATACAAAGAGTACCAGTAATGTCACAGTAAATGGTCCTCTGCTGGAAGACAAGCTCCACAACTCTTTTCTAGAGCTGATGTGCCCCCTGGGCCAAGGCTGCCCCCCAGCTGATGGCTTCCCTTACCTGGAATCTTACGGGGATGTGAGGAAGGCTGAGTGAGGGCAGCTGCAGGGCCTGCTACAGGATGCACTTGGTAATCCCTGTGTTGGGGAGTGCGTGCCTTCTCCCTGCGTTAAGAGCTGGCAGAGCAGAGCTGGTACTCACATACCCAGGGAACCTTGGTTTCTGATTAGGGGAACAGCTTTTAGTTCTTTGAAGCCACATTGGGGGACACAGCATCTCTCTCAGGTTGTTCAAGGTGCTGACTATTTCAGAGTTCCATTCCTGTTTTGGTTCCTTTTGTCTAGTACATCTGTTTGGCAGGGGTGGGCCGAGATATCGGGGGTACCCAGGGTTGCTCTACACATGGCAGCTTTGATGAATGCCCTACCCAGGTGCCTTGATGATTGAAGCAGTGGCTAGGGAGGTGACTTAGTGTCCTGCTCTGGGCTTGCCCCTGGTCTACCAGCTTTCCTGCTCATTAGCGCTTTGCTACCGCTCTAGGCCCCCTCCGGGCTGCTTCAACCAGAAAGGAGGTGAGGATAGGAGCACCATTTTCCCTGGAGCCCTAATCCAATAACCTCTCCCCTGAGAGGAATGATGAAGGACAGCACCTCTTGCCTCCAGAGGATTCCCATCTCACTCTAAAACCCCCGATTTCTTGCCATGGCTTCTGGGGCCCTGGCTGCTCTCGCCCCTGCAGATCTCCCTTTTGCCATTGCCTTCATTACTTAATTCATGTCAACTCTGCTGGCTTCTTTGCTGATCCTGGAACATGACTGGTGTAATCCTCTCTCTGAGCATTTGTGTCGCTGTTCTACTTGGGTTTGTTTGCAAGCCTAACTCTTTCAAGCGCTTCATCCAAGTGGCTGTTCAGGTGTCTCATCAGACACCACCCTGCCTGAAGTACTACCGTTCCTCCTCTCCACATCACCTCTCACTCTCTACCTACATTTACTTCATTTCCTGGCACTTCCTTGCATCTGATATATGTTGTGTTTGATATAATATGCTAAGTGCCTCTCTCTCGTCACCAAAATGCAAGCTCCTCAAGAGCAGCTACTTGGTATCCCCAGTGCCTAGAACAGTGTGTGGTGCATAACAGGAACAGTCAAAAATATTTTGGAATACTTGTTGCATGGGTAGGGGTGGTTTTCTAAAAAAAAAAAAAAAAAAAAAAAAAAAATCAGAAACAAAAAAAAACTTTACCTTCACAGTCTCTGTGTGCTCACCTCTGTTCATTCATCAGTCCATGGCAATGAAGCTTCTTCCTTGCCTGAACAATAACTCCATACATTCATCCAGCCATTTTCAGCTTTGTTTGACTTGACCTTTCTGAAGCAATTTATGCTATGAAAGGAGTATTACAAACTTTGGAGCCAGATAGGTTTGGCTTTACTCCCATTTCCCCACTGGTAGCTATGTAATCCTGGGCAAGTTATTTCTCCTCTCTGGGATACAATTTCCATTTTAGTTAAATTAGGAAACTAATACTCACTCATGGGATTTTTCCAGGAGCATTAAGTGAGAGAACATATGTAAAACTCCTGGTACAGGGTTGGGGACAGAATCAGAACTCAATCAAGGTTCACTCCATTGCTTTCTTCCCTTTTATGCTTCTGTGCTCCTCTGTCTTCTTTCTTAGCTCTAGTTACTACTTTGTTTCCCTTGTACTTTTCCTTATGTTTCTCCCACCCCTGGAACGATTGTTCCCCAGAGCTGTCCTTAGCCTTGGTCTCCTTGTCTGCTGCTGTGTGCTGCCTGGGTCATCTCATCCATACCTGTGACCCCAGCTACCATCTGTAGGTCAATGATTCCGTAGTCCACAGGTCCCTTCCCGTCCTCTTTCCTGGGCTCCAAACTCCTGTCTCCCACCTCCTATCACCTCTCCACCAGGTGTCCCACTGGTGCCTCCAACTCAACATGTTTTATCCCAACTCATTAACGCCCCTCCTCCCCCAGCCTTCTTCCCAGTTGCCCATTGGAAATTTGTGTCAATTTTCACTTTCCCTATATCATTAAGCCCGATAATTTCTAGTTTCTAAATATCCTTTCGGGATGTTCACCCTATGCGCTCCTTTCTTCATTCTAACTCTAACCATTTCTCACCTACTTGGCTGTCATTGTTCTTAACTAGTCTTCCCATTCAGTGTACCCTCTTTTCTAAATAATCCTCCCTGTAAACTTTCTAAAATGGAAATGAGATACATCACTTCCATTCAAAAATGAAGTCCCTGATTATTACCTGTCACCTTTAAGATCATGTTCAAACTCTTTAGCATGACAGATGACTTTTCATGAATCGGCCCCCTTCTCAGACACACTTGCAGTTGCCCCAACATGCGGTTGCAATCACAAGCTCCCCCTGCCTCTGCCTTTAGCTGTTCCCGTTGCCTGGAACACACTCATCTTCCCCGTATCCAGTTGGCAAATTCTGCTCAGCCTCACAGTACTCACTTTAAACATCACCTTCTCTTTGAAGCTTTGTGGACCTCTCAAGCTGGATGTACCTGCCTGTGGAGTCCCTCCACTCCCACATACTCTTATTGTGAGACTTAGCATGCTCCACTGTAACCCCTCGAGTCTCCTGTTTCTCCTGTGGTCCTGCAGGCTGGGATGTTGCTGAGGCATTTACCTCTGCTGCCCCCACACGTGGCACAGTGCCTGGCTCTCAGTGAAGAATGGCCTGCTGCGTGAATGGTGGGGTTAGTGCTTATTGTAGTAGAGCAAACCGGCAGTGGTCTAGCTCATCCTTTAGAACATGAAACCCGTTGATAAATTCAGCTTTGCCCAACTCCTCAACCACTGTTTCCCTATCACATATCACATGTGCCCTGGTTCTAGACTTCCTTTACATTTCGGCTTTTGTTTTTGTTTTTTAGAATTAGCTCAGTTTTTCTCCTGAAATCAGATTTGAAGGGGTACATTGGACTAGTTCATCTGCAAATTCCTCTCAAACTCTCATCTGTCACAATTACTTCTAGTGGGAATAGAAACTAGGAGACCCAAAGTCACGTTCCACATCTGCCACTATGCGGCTTGCACAAGTCACCTTGCCTCCATGAGCGTCACTTCTCTCCCCTGTAAAGTGGAAGGATATTCTTCTAAACATTTGTGAGAATTAAAGTACGTGAAAGCACCAAATGCAAGGCAGTATCATTAGGGTGGTATGTCACATATTTCTACATTTTATGTCGTCTTGAAACAAAGAGGGACACATGCCACATGGCTGTCTGGTATAGCTATTTTGAATGAGGAGAGACTGTATCAAAATCATGGGTGAAGTCGTGAGGAAATAATGCAGTCCTTAAATAACCCAGAACATTCAGAACATACCAGAAGACTCTCAGAGAAGTGGTCTAAGAATCTCTTTTTTTGAAACCTGGACAAGCTGAAATGGAATTTCCTGGGGTGGAGCTGTGAAGACTGGGATGTGTCTGCCTTGCTGGGTCTCTCTGAGCTCTGTGCTAGACGAGTTCAGGGCGTTGTCCTGGTACATTCTGTTGATGCCCTCTTCTGAAACCATTGGCAATCACCGATGAAGATGTTACTGCTGCAATTTAGAAATCCAGGAAGCCCCAAAGAATGTTTCCAACATAAACCCCCAGAGGTTGTCTGGCTTAACGGCGACAGAAATGAACTGGGGGGCAGGAGGCCAGAGCAGGAATGGAGCCATCTATGGACAGACCAGTATGTTTGAAAAGACTTACCGAGTAACCCAGTGTGTGTCAGGCCCACTCACAAGCTCTGGAGATACAAAGATGAATCAGAAATGGCTTGTGCTTACAGGGGAAGACGTTGGAGAAGGAGTTTGGCCATCACTAGGGTCTGTAGGAAAGGACATCCCCAAGGAGATGTCGCCCTTCCCTCAATGGCTGAACACCATGAAGCACTGCAGAAAGGGACCAAGACCGCTCTGGGATAGGCTGTGTGAGGAAGCCTGGCCTGGGCCCCTCTCTCTGCAGCCCGTTCCCAATAACTGTGAGTGACAGGACACCTGTTCCTCCATCTCTACACCATGGTGGCCTGGCTGCCTCCCAGACGTTCTCCCCAGAGGCAGAACTGCTGGTATAGTCTGAGCTTTGAGCAGCCCGAGAGAATTCTTGTTCACACATATGGTTCTATTTGATAGACACCAAAGCCCCTCCCACTTAGAAGAGAGACTTGTACCACCTGTACTTCCCCTATTACAAATTCATTCCTGCAGACTCTCAACGAGCGATCATTTGAAATGTGAATAATTCTGCAAATACTAGTAATAGCTAACACCTACTGATATTTCCTCCATGAAACTCTGGTGTAAGGGTTTTATAACTATTAACTCATTTAATTCTCATAGCAACCTAATGAGGTCAGTATTTTTATTATCCCCATTTTCCACATGAGGAAATAGAAGCACAGAGCAGTTAAGTAACTTGTCCAAAGCAGGTCACATAACTAGAAAGTGGTAGAGACAAGATTTGAGTCCAGGCAGACTGGCTCCAAATTCATACTATTAATCACTATTCTATTCTAGAAAGAGCAGCATTGAGCTTTATTAACAATTAGTTCCTTAATGTAAATTCTAGCAGTCAATCTTTAGTGAATATTTGTGGTGTTCCAGGCACCACACGAAGTGATTTTTGTCTATTATTCCATTTATTGTGAATAAAACCCAATAGGGTAGGTATCATTAGCATTAGCATTTTACAGACGAAGAAAATAAAGACAAGTTGAGGTCACATTAGCAGGAAATATAGAGACAGGACTTGAAATCAGGCAGCTTAATGTCCAAATCCCTGTGTCCAACAATACATTGGACTAAGATATATAATTGGGTGAGAACAGACACCTGTGAACTGGAATGTCCCGTAGGAAAGTTTTCTCAGGGAGAGAGTGGTTCCTGTGGGGAAGGCCGGTTCAGGGCCCTGTGGCACTCTTGGGGGGAAAGGGATGTGGGGCAGGGTGGAGAAACAACCTCTTTTACCCCCTCACTTGTACTTGGGGCTAACTCTGCTCTATGTCCAGCTCAGAATTTGGGGGGAAGAGCTTTATTTACTGAAGTCTTACTTAATAGGCCAAGTATTCTATCACTGAACTTTCAAAATTCTGAAAGGTTAAGGTTTCTTCTCTCCCAACATCCCATCCCAGGTCACATGTAAGTTCCCTGATAGATACCAACTATCTTTCTACTTGTATATTCTCATTCACAGGAACTCATGGCTTCTCAAGACAACCATTGCTTTGTGAGAGCTCTCTATTGCTGCCAAATGATTAAGCTGAAATCTGCCTCCCTGTAACTCTCCACTTGGAACTAGACAAACTGGGCCCCTCTTTTTTGCATCCATCTCCTTGTCTCGTCTCACACCAGGCTCCCCCTACTCTGAGGGCTCCTAGTAGGGGATCAAAAAAGCTATGCTTTCTGCTGGCACAGGACCTTTGCTCATGCAGTTTTCTCTGCTCTCTCTTCTCTCTTTCCAATCCACTTTGTGAATTTTGACTCTTTCTTTCACGTCAGCTCAGTCATTTTCTGGGGAAAGCTTTCCCTATCCCCTCTGACTTGGTGAAATGTCCCAGTTATATACTTTCAGAATATCATTGTCTTAGATTAGGTTCTCTAAAAACAGAGCCTGAGGTGGGAATGTGTATGCTTATAATTTTTTGAGGGAGTGCCCCTTAGGAAAACTGGAAGGGAGAGAAGGAAGCAAGATAGGGAAGGATGGTGCACAAGAATGTGGTTTTGGGCAAATCTTGATTCAGCCCGATCCGGGAGGGGGAATCTGTAGGGTAAATTGAACTGCAGGTTGTCCTGCATTGAGGCAAACATGGAGGCATCTGTACTCCCACCCAAGTCAGTGATTGGCCATGGGCTGCTGGGGTGGGTTAATTTCCAAGCACTTCCTATAGGAGATGTCAATGGACAATTCTCTGGAGAAGGTTGCAGTTTGAGGCTTTAGGCAAAAAACTGGCCTCAGTGGCTGGGGGGACGGGCTCAATGACCAAACAAGTAAAAGGTATTCCAGAGGTCCGGGTGGGACACCCCACAGGGATGCTACAGTCAGGGCCTCCTCTTCATAGAATTGCCCAAGTAAAACTTTTGCATTTACGTGGTGTGGATTCTTTGATTGAAATGTGTCTCTTCCCTTGGAGCATAATCTCGGTAGACAGCATCTGCATCTTTTTTGCTCTTACGGTTTCCAAAGTGCCAAGCACAGGGCTTGTAGATAGTTGGTATTCAGTAGGTATTAGTAGGTATCATAGTTGAGTAAATACATGGATCAACCAAACACCATGAATGAAGCCTACTTCCTCTTTTAGATGCCTTTTTTTACTTCCATATCTGTTTTTCTACTTATCAGCTTTTGGACACTTTCATTTCCCTTCTGTTCTACAGAACTTTTCTTTTCTGGCTTTCTATGAATTATATTCTCCATCCTCAGAATCCTACATCTTGGTTGTTAGCAAGCTGGGGTGTACAGAGATTTTCCTTAGATGCTTGTTCTCAAGAATGGGGTCAGCGTGCCCTTATAAACAAACCCCTTATTGTCAAGAGCCTCAAGGAAAGAGGAAAACAGCAGATAGAATTTAGGTCAAGGATCCTGTATGTTCCCTCAATGTTCCTTTCTGGGTATCAAGGGAAACGGGTGTGAATTACAACTTTTTTGTTCTCTAGGGAAAGTCCATGGTAACTTTCATTGATCTTTTGCTATATCTTACTACCGTGCCTTATACTGTTTAGATTACTGAGGATTTTATTCTTGCCAATCTGTCCATTGGTTAATTTAATTAATCAAATCCCACCGATTGCCATATAGGTTGTTTGGGGGTCAGGGCCCGGAGGCAATGGAATGAGAAAAAAGCTAATTTTTGTTGGTAGAGATAGAGAAGCTGTTTAGACCTAAAAGCCTTTAGGGAGTTGAAGGTACTGGACGCTGGGCAGAAGAAGTGCTAGCAGATGATAGAAGGTTCTGAGGCACAAGTCATCTGGTTTAAATTCTAGGACTGACTCTGTCTACAGACTAGGCATGGAGTTCCCGTGAACGCTCTGCCTTACAGAACTGTGTGTGCATGTGTGTCAGTCAGCCAGAAACATTGGCTAGGATCTACTCTTTGCCAGGCAGTGTTTAGGCACTGAAGATTTAGTAGTCCATGAGACACAAAGTCCTTGGCTCAAGGAGAGTTCTGGCATGTGTGTGTGTGCACGTGTGTCTGCGTGCATGCATCCAGCTCTAAGATTTGCAGCTCTCTGAATCTGCTCCTGAAGCATGCAGACTCATTGGATTTCCCACAACTCTCCTAGGGCAAGTCAGAGCAGCATGGTATAGGGCACAGAGCCCACCTAGTCCAGGAGTGAAGAGAGCTGGTATCCCATTCTAGCTCTGTACTGCCAGCTGGGTCACCTTGGGAAC
The DNA here is from genome assembly GCF_009762305.2 of Zalophus californianus. Lineage (NCBI taxonomy): Eukaryota > Metazoa > Chordata > Mammalia > Carnivora > Otariidae > Zalophus > Zalophus californianus. Next base: position 132,885,149 of record NC_045598.1, read on the forward strand.
TCTACTTCACCTCTCTGAGCCTCAGGTCCTTCATTTATGAAACCAAAAGTCTTGGAGCAAATGGTCTCGAGCTGTAAGACCCCATATACTGGGGGTCTACTATGTCCTGGTCACCCTTCGTGATAGCTCATTCGATTTCATTTTTTCACTTAATTCTTTGTGGGACTGGTGTTGTCTTTTATGTATAGATGAAGAAACTGACCAGAGCCATTGAGTCACTTGTCCAAAGCTGCTTAGCAGCTAGCACCAGAGGAGGGTCAGACCTATTAGATCTGAGTCCAAGTCCAGTGCGTTTGCAGTCACCACAGTCCACCCCGGCCATTCTTCAGTCCTTGTCCCATCATTATATCTGCTTCTCTCCTCACTCTTGTGCTTGCCATCAGCAGGCAGTGCAAAGTGGCTTTGGTGGGGAGCCAGGAGACAGAAATGGAGGGAAAAGCCCATGAGGTTGGCTACTGCCATCCTGTTAAAAAAAAAAAAAGTCTCTGACTCTACACCTTATCCCATGCAGCATCAAGGTCAGCAGCGTCAAGGAGGAAGAGGAGAGCATCGGTAGGAACACTGAGCATGCATGGACAGGATGTAGGGATGTCAGCAAATCTGACATACACCTAGTGACAAGCACCATAGTTGTTATGTTTTGCAGTATTGAAGGATAAGTAGCAAATAGTTCCATAAGTATGATTGGTGTTAGATTTTAGAAGTTAGGTTAAGCACTGATAGTTTCAGAAGGAAAGAGACCTTGGCCATGATAGAAACATCTTGACATTCAAGTGTTCCCCTGAAACTATTTGAGTCCCCAGCCCTGACTTTCCTGATTCGTGTATTCTTGGAGGGTGGTTATCTGGCTCCCTGACCTGCAGTTCCACCATCTATGAAATGGGCACAATTATGATAACTATTTGCTGGGGTTTTGGTACATTTTGATAACGACTTGCCAGTGGCAAAGTGCCAAAGCAAATGTTAGTTTGCTTCTGGTAGGCTTTATGCTAGTCCTGGTTGCTGGGAATAGGAAAATGAAGAGGGCACCCGTCCCTGGCCTTAAGCAACACTGCTTTCTTGAAGCCCATGGGGCCAGGCTACCTTTGAGTTGAGTGTTCTAGTTGCTGCAGGCCACATAGTTTCCTATTTCCCTCACTTCCCACAGTTAATGTTACGCAGAGGTAGACTGAGGTGATTTTAGGGACTATCTCCTTTCCTCCTTGCAAACCCTCAGTCTCCTAGTGTAGATTTTCATAATAGCAGCATTTGTTTGTCCATGGCTGATGGCACAGTACGAAGCATCAGTGCAGAGTGGATTGCTGGCATGAATTACTGGTGGGGAGGAGAAGCCCCCAGAGTGGCCTGGCCCAGCCAGAGGGCCCTTGACTTTGTCCAGATAGAGGAGGTGAGTGTACCAAGGACTGTGCATTTCTATCATAACAACCTCCCCTTCTTCCTTTAGGCAGAGAGCCCTATTTTGACGGCTAAACTCCATTATACCTAGGTGTGCCTACACAACTGAGTTCTGTGATGGGCATAGACGTGATGTGTACAACTTCTGGGTTGTGGACATAAAGGGATGAAGTCTTTGCTCAGTCTTCTCGCCTTTCTCTAGGCCAGAGTGTTGACATGATGGCTGGAGCCATGGCAGCCATTTTAGACTGCACAATGCCTACCAAGAATGGCAGAACAAGATCAAAAGTGCCTGTGTTCCAGCACCACAGAGGACGTCATTATTGTTATTTTTTAAAAGATTTTACTTTTTAAGTAATCCCCAAGGGATGTCATTATTAGTAATGGACTGCTTCCACATTGCTTGCTACATAAGGGAGAAATATATCCTATTTTGCTTGGGCCTCTGTTATTTTGGCATTTGTTATAGCAGCTTTATTCTAACTAATCCAGTCTGAAAGGGTATTTTTGTCCTCTGGTAGTGATGGACACCTCCATTCCGCTATGATAAGGTAGTTGTAATTTCATGAAATAAGCTCAGACATTGATATTGAAGACTATTTTAGCATTGCCACATAATAACTGTTGGGCAAATTATTAATTTCTGTGTCTCCGTTTCCTCATCTGTAAATAATAATAATAATAACAAACGTAACAGTATCAACTTCTAACATTTTTTGGAGCACCTAGGTTGGCTCAGGTGCCATGTAGTTTGGGGTAAGTGAAATAAGAGATTCTTAAGTAACCATAATATAAATTTTAATTATTTTAAACTTTATTATACATGCATAAGTGTTATTATTTTTCCCATACTTATTTCTTGTTAACTGTTTCTGGGCATTGACCACTTATGAGGCTTAGCATCCCCCAAGAGACCTAGTTCAAAGCTGAGCATACAATAGTTACTTAATGAATGTGTGTTAAGGGCATAGCTTATTTTTAATACTTCTTTTCACAGAATGACATTGTTATCTTGATTGTAAAAAACTTAACTGTGTTATTATATAACATAAAACTTACCATTTTAACCAATGTTAGTGTACAATTCAGTGTCACTCTGTCCATACATGTTGTTGCTTGGCCATCACCACCATCTATTTCCAGAAAGTTTTCATCATCTCAAGCAGAAATCCCATACCTGTTAAACAACAACTCCCTATCTCCCCCCTCCTTCCAGCCCCTGGTGAACTCTGTTCTACCTTCCATCTCTCTGAATTTGCCTTTTTTGGTATATGTAAGTGGAATCATATAGCATTTGTCCTTCAGTGTTCGGCTTGTTTCACGTGGCATAATGTTTCCAAGGTTCATCCACGTAGTAGCACATGTCAGAATTTCCTTCCTTTTTTTAAAGCTGAATAATATTCTGCTGTATGGATAGAGCACATTTTGTTAACCCAGGACACCTGGCTCACCTCTGGAGTGGACGACTCTGTTTCTCTGGGGCAGTGCAGTGCTGGGACCTGCGGCCTGCTTGGAATACTGAAAATGCCTTTTCGGTGCCTAGACACAACAACTGGTCCCTGGCACAGCCGTGAGAATGTTTGCAGTATGTTGCCATCTCCTCACTTTGCATAGAAGGACTCTAAGGGACAGAGAGAACACGGGGAGGGTGACATTGGTGTGTGTGGGCATGACATACATTCGTGCAAATGAATTTCTCTCTCTCTGTTCCGGGATTGCAATATGCCCAACATGGTATGGCCAACTGCATGAAGGGGCACTTCGCTTTGCTGAAGAGAGGCAGAGGCTGGTGTCTTGCAGCTAGAGGTCAGGCTTCCATCCCCCGGTACTATAAGTGCTGTATGTGTCTGGCTGATAACCTTATGGTCTCAGTGCTGGCTCCCTGTTGGAGAAACAGAAGCTCAGGACTTTGAAGCTGTGTTCCAGAAGAAGAATGTCTGAGGAATGGGGCCATTACTCCAACTTCTGAGAAATGCAATCATAAGGATTCTCACTTAGGTCATCTAGCTCCAAAGACATGGCTCCCAAGGCCTGCAGTTTTGATACTGGCTGCCAGTGAATGTTAGAGTCCCTGTCAACATAGAAACCACCGCATGGCCTTGGAGTCTGTCATGTTGATCCTGCAGTCTGTGCTATCGGATTCCAGGATGATGGGATTTTGACTGTCTCTGAGTTTCAGACAAAGTCAGACGAGGACAGCACAGGCAGGTGCTCTCATATGTCCTTGGTTTTGGGATCTGTCCCTTTGGGTTTCAATCATTCAGTAAATATTCAGATCCTTTTATGTATTGTGGTTTTAAACTCTCTGTTTTTACTGCTTGCCAGACTATGTAAAAGGCCTAATAAGATGCACTAGGGGAAAAAAAAGGAGGTTGGGTTGTGTTAGGAAAAAAAGGGCTTACATTTAATTTTTTGGTTTAATGGCAGCAGTAAAAGAGTTTGTGGAATAGAATAGCTCCGAATCCACTGGCCGGGGTCCAGTGCTCTCATTTGTTTTGCTCGCTGGGTTTCTAAAAAATGAACTAGTTCTCTCTCTCTCTTTTTAATTGAAAAAGAAATATATGCATATTGCCTTAGCCTAGGAAACAGAGCTTGAAGAAATGCTTAAGTGCTATTGGTTAGCTGGGAGGCACAATGACACGGTGGCCAGAGCGAGGCAAGAGGTGTGGAGGTGGGGAAAGACGGGAAGCACATAGAAGGTGCTGTGGTACTTCACATACACTCAGGTGGTGGGCTGCTACTTCACAAACGAGTCTAGACAGCTTCTCAGTCTCGTGGGGGGGGGGCGGGGGCGGCACTGGACGAGATGCAAGGAAGCACCATACCCTGGAGCAGTCCATCAGGGGAAGAATGAGGAAGAAATTTATTTGCTGGCTTTCTTCTACCTCCTGTGCTTCCACAAGTGGCAGTTCACCCCACGGGTGTGATCACCCCTTCCCTCTCCCTGGTTGCATCACCTGATGCCTTAGCTGCGGTGGAGGTCAGACCCTACCGTGTGGTGTTTCATCTGAAGCGGGGGAGGGCCAGAGACACTGGCCCCGTGGCTTACGTGGTGGAAGCAGTGAGTCACAGTGGCAGCAGGTGAACAGAGCAAGCCGCAGGGCTAGGAGAGAGCTGAAGCTATAGAATCGGGGAGCCCCTAAGATACGTCGATGTAGACATAGTAGACATTCAAGCAGTACAAAAGAGTATCTAATAAATACATTTTCCTTCTACCACAGACCTTCAAGTCATTGTCTATAGTTTGTCACAACATCCCATGTATACCAAATAGTCATCTATTTTGGTAAGATCGTCTCAGGATAAGCTTTTGCTGCTTGTAGTAGAAACCCTGAATCTGTGGCTTCAAAAAGACAGAGATTTATTGTTCTCCATTATCAAGAGCCAGAGGAAGGCAGGAGGAAGGCAGACAAATGGTAGCTTCCTGATTATCATTCTGCTCCATCAATCTAGTATGGCTTCTTCCTCAAAGATGCTTTCTGTTCTAGAATAGTTACTGGAAGCTCCAGCCGTCACATCCTTGTACCAGGCCAAAAATTACAAAGAAAGATGAAAAGGGTGTGCTCTCCTGGCTGAATTAGCTTCACTTAAGCAGTTTTGTCAGTGGCCTTCCCCAGCAGTTTCCACTTATGGCTCATGACCATCTTCAGAAGTAAGTGAGGCTGGGAAATAAGGGGTTTTGACAGGTACTTTGCAGCCCAGAATAAAGACAGCGTTCATTTAATAAGAATTAAGGAAAGAATGAATGCTGGGTAGACAACCAGCAGCTTCATTTTACACAAATTCAATACCTTTTTAAAATTTAATGTTTATTGTCACGTATATAGACTTCAACGATTTGAATACCTGCATTGCATTCTAGTGTGTGGAAATACTAAAATCTACTTAACATGTCCTTTGTGGGTAGATATTTAAATTATTTCCAGTATTTTGGCTACTATAAACAGCACTGCAGTTAACATCCTTGTATATATGTATTTAGTCATTATTCAAATATATATCTCCAGGATAAATTTACAAATGAGAAATGGCTGGGTCAGAAGGATAACTGTATTTTACCTTTTACTACATATTGTCAGATGGCTTTCCAAAGTCTTGACATTAATTGACGTTACTTCACAGTATACGAGAGTGCTTATTTTCTTCCAGGAAGCGCTGTGAAGAGAACACAGATAACACTGTATCATCAAACTTTATAACTTCCTCCAACTTGGTAGGTAAAAATGGTATTCTGACCGTCGAATTTCGCTAATTGCTTCATGAGCTTCTTAGGTGATCATAGAAAGCCATCAATTCTACTTGTTTCCTGGCCCTAAACCAGTTTAGATCAATGAGTATTTAGAATACTCTTCAAGATTCAGCAAGAAAGATTTAATTCTCAAATTGGAATCCACACTAGTAGATTAAGAATTAAAAAGTTTTTTTTTTAAATAACAGCTTTATTGATATATGATTCACGAACCATAAGAATCATCCTTTTAAAGTGTTCAGTTCAGTGGTTTTTAGTATATGCACGGAGTTGTGCAACCATCACTACTCTCTAATTTTAGAACATTTTCTTCAGCCTCCGAAGAAGCCCTGTTAGCCGTTAACAGCTCTCCTTGTTCCCTCTCTCCCCACAGTCCTTGGCAATCACCTAGTCTACTTTCTGTTTCTGTGGATTTGCCCATTTGTCTATTTTGGACATGGCACATAAATGGAATCATCCAATATTGGCCTTTTGTCCCTGGCTTCTTTCGCTTGGCACAATGTTTTCAAAGTTCATCCATGATGTAGTGGGTATCAATACTTTGTTCTTTATTTTATTTTTGGCAAGATATACATAGCAATATTTATCATTTTAATAATTTGTGAGCGTACAATTCAGTAGCATTAAATCTATTCATAGTGTTGTCAACCCATCACCACCATCTATACCCAAAACATTTTTATCCTCCCCATGCAGATTCTATGCCCATTAACTATCCCTCCCTACGTCCCCCAGCCCCTGGTAACCTCTGTTCAACTTTCTGTCTTATTGCTTATTCTAGGCACCCCATATAAATGGAATCATACCACATTTGCCCTTCCATGTCTAGCTGATTTCACAAAGCATAACGTTTTCAAGGTTTACCCGTTTTGTGGCATATATGAAAGTTCCATTTCTTTTATATGGCTGAATAGTATTCCACTGCATGTATGGCTCGCATTTTGAATCAATTTTATATATGTGAGGTTGAGGTGAAACATTTTTAAAACTGTTTTCATAAAACAAGAAGTTTTTCATTCTATTTAAGCCCCATACATCTTCCCGTAGTTCTAGCTCATTTTCCTTCAGGAGAGATTTGTTCATGCATTCACTCATTCAGCAAGTATTTATTGAGTGACTTCCTTGTGCCCAACTCAAGTGTAGAATGCCAAGGGGGATAAGGAGTAGTCTCTATGTCCAATGAGCCAACACTGGAGAAGGAAAAAAGGCAAGGTAACTGACAATTACCGGTTGCTATGGCAATTGGAAGGGCACTTCGTTCTGAGGAGGTCAGGGGAATGTTTCTCTGGAGAAATAACGATGGACTCAATTAAGCATTGGACGAGTGTGGGGGGAAGGGGATGACATTCTAAGTGGGTGAAAGCACAGGTAAAGAAAGTCAAAGACACTAGAGGAAGCACGGTGCACTCACAGGTGCGCCTTGAGGTTGTTACCATGTGAAGTATCACTTTGGGGATCTGTTATTACAGTTCTGGTAGCAAAAACCAAAGGTGAGCAGACCCTGTTCCTGGAGGCCTTTGTTATAATACAGATGAGAAGTTATGAGGGGCCCAATTAACAGAGGCAGTGGAAATGAAGTGGGAGGTAGGTTCAAAGAATATTTAGTGACATTGAATAGATGCAAGTTGGTGATAAATTAATTACATTTGGCCAATGAAAAGGAGGAAGTACCTAGGATTACAGCTTCGGGGTTCTGCGGGGGGGACAGTATGGGAATGATCAGTTCAGTTTGTAAACACCTACCACCTTTTGAGTAAACTTGAGCCCGGTCCAGAGCTTCCAAAAGGCTCCAGGGAAGGTGGTTTAAGTGTTCCCTTCTCCCTTCAAAGTCTAATGCGGTTTTTCCATTTGACCTCTTAAATATGGAGTTTCTTATACTGTTGCTGACACATCCCTGTATTGGGCTTGTATTCCTCTCCCTTCCTCTCTTCTCTCCCCTTCCTCCATCCTCTCTCATTTCCCTCCAATATTCTTTTTTTTTTTTTTTTTTTTTATTTGTGTTGAACCAGCCCGTGGCAGGCCAGGACAAGAAAGAACCCAGGACTTTCTATCCACCGCTGCATTTCCCCACTCCCTCCCTGTGCTGTGGTACCTCTCTGTGTTGGAAAACTCACCAGAACCCAGTGGATACAGAGGAATTCACTTTCTGGCTGGTTCCCTTGGTGCGAGCACTGCATGGAACCAGCAGATGCCTCACAAGGAGGAAAGGCTGTTGTTAGGATAGGAAATGTGGATAATTGGCATGCTTTCTTTCGTCTGCCAATGCTGCTCTGAAAACAAGCTGCCATAGACTGCATCTTTGCCTCTGTGCAGCTGTGGTTCCCAGCACACAGGATCTGTTCTTTAGGAGTTAGAAACACATTGATCTCAGCTCTACAAGCGCTGATGGCTGAAGGCAGTCCAATTGCATATGTCATCTGAGAAGCTCTAACTAATGTACTGCTTGGTCAGTGGGGCTATCGGAGTGGTGACTGAGCCAGCTTTCTGCTGCTGCTTTTCCTTTGCTGTGACCCAGTGTTTTCAGCAGCACAGTGCTGGGCACATGTACCTCATCTTCAGGCCCAGGAAACTCAGGGGAGTCAGAGAGTCAAGGCGTGTCTGTCTCCTTTGCTAGAGTGCAAGCTTTCTGAGGACGGGGGAGTGGAATTTACTTCTGTGTTTCCCAAAGCACCTTGCCTCGGGTAGTTCAAGTCGACTTACCTAAGTGGCCTTGTTCTGGGAAGGCGGAGCTTGGCTGCATCATTGCCTTTCCCTTTCCCCCGCCCATTCTCAGGTGAGCTGATGGGGCTTGGAGCAGGTGTTCAGGCTGCCACTTTCCCAGGATCTCTCTCAAGAGAGCACACACAGGATTTCCTTCTCCTTGGTGTCTGGAGATGGCTGAGGGACCAGCTGAATTGGAGTGAGCTGGCCTCTCCGTGGGGCCTGGGGCACACACTGACATTTCATGGTTGCCCACAAGGCTGAAGCTGGAGAACATGACTTTGGCTTGGTGACCCTGATGACTCTGGAGGGAACGCCCCTCCCCAAGCTTCAGGCGAATGGTACTGACTTCTGGCTCGCTCACCAAAGGCTCACCTTCAACCCTTTATTAGTTTGCTCCTATGCCAGGGCCCCCATCAGCCTGACTCCTCTGCTTGCATGGCTGGGGTCAGGGCGTGGGACACAAATTCATGAACAAGGAAAGAACCACAGCCGCTGGATACAAAAGCCAAGTGGGATATCGGGTCCAGGTGACTCTCTCCAAAGCAAACTCCTTCCACAGATAAGGTAAGAAAGACATTTTAACAACAACAAACAAAAAGCCCACCCAAATCAGGAAAATTCTTAAGGCGATAAAACTAGAGCTTTAAGACGGTTTTATGGAACTGAAAGAATTACGTTTTTTGAAGAAATTCAATAGATGCATTTTGAGCACTTATTCCTGTAAAAAACCTTCTGCTGAGTGTTTTGAGGAGTATGATGATGACTGAGATTGCCCTTTTCTCAAGGAGTTCATAATCTGCTGAAGAAAAGAGACTAAAACAACTAGATGTGGAGAAAGGAGGATGACAGCCGAGCTCATGTGAAGCAGGAGAAAGTGGTTTTGTGCGTAGAAGGAGCCATTAGTTGGAAGCGGCAGAGGAGAGTGGCCTCCCGGAGGGCGTGCTGTGTCAGCTGGGGAGTGTGCGGGGAGGGCCAGCGGGGCGCTGACTGCTGGGCTTGGGGGACAGCCCAGGAAGGCTGGAGGGACGTCACGGGAGACGAGGTTGGAAAGCGGCTTGGAGTCAAATAGAAGAGGGTCTTGATGGCTGTGGTAAGAAACTTGAGGACTGTGGTGATACAGGAACAGTGCAAAATGCCAGCCACCTGAGGGGCTGCCCAGGTGTGGAAGCAGCATGAGGGACCTAGATGTTGGCATCAGGTGTACTTAGGCTTCAGGTGTTGGCGTCAGGTGTACTTAGGCTTAAAGGCCTGTTATATCCCTCACAGCTGTGTGACCCTGGCGTCTTGCAGTTTGCCCTTCTGTAATGGCGTTGCTAACGTAAAAAGAGAAATGCTGGAAGAACTAGGAATAACGTATGTAAAGGGTGTTTGGTAGGTCATGGCCTCTTGGTATAGGTCAGCTGCCTGAATAAACTCAGAGAGAGGCATGGGTATGTTTTTTTGTTGCTTTGTTTTTGTCATTTATTTGTCAGAGAGAGAGAGAGAGAGAGCACAAGCAGGGGGAGCAGCAGAGGGAGAAGCAGGCTCCCCCGCCGAGCAGGGAGCCTGACCCGGGGCTCGATCCCAGGACCCCGGGATCATGACCTGAGCCAAAGGCGGACGCTTCATCGACTGAGCCACCCAGGCGCCCCGAGGCATGGGTATGTTACCTTCATTTTATAGTTGGAATGTTTGAGGTTGAAAGAGTTTAAAATAGCTATCTAAGCTGCCCGAGCAAAAGTAAAAATTCTGGTCTGGATTCCAGCCCAGAGCCCACATTCTTCCCTTCGAAATATACTGCTTCATGGAGAGGAAACCAACATGGGGACGGGTAAGATGTCACGGTGTGTGTCACTGCCCTCAAGGAGTTGACCATCCGACCCTTCTAACACGGGAAGTTGGACTGTGAAACAGGCTTGTGGTGCTGGTGGGGCTCAGAGGAGGTGGAGTCCCTGTGAGAGGCCAGGGGGCTGGGGGCCCCCCTGGATTTCGCTGAAGAAAGGGAATTCCAGGGTGGTATGTGCTGTGAGTGCTGCCCAAGATGCAAAGCAGGGCGACAGGCCTGGTCCTCTCACCCAACCTGGAATGACCTGGAAGCGTGCCTCAGCCTCAAGTCCCCGCACCCCCAGCCTCGCTCAGCTGAGGCCCTCCTTGGGGCTGCATCACAGCTCAGCTTCTCTCTCCTCCCTCTCCCGCTGCTTCCCCGCAGCCTGCCACAGGTACTGACCTGAGAGTGCTCCCTGTCGGACATTGGACATCGGCAAGCTAATCCCTGTCTCATTCCGCTTCCTGGGGGATCCCCACTTGTGCTGTTCAGATTCAGATAATAACCCGTCGCTTTGGACTGCAGTTGCATCTGCAAGATTCAGACCCCTCCCTAGGTGCTGGTGATGAGAGGACAGAGATCCACATGGACGATGCCCAAGAGCCCCCTAGGGTACTCTCTTACAGGACCTGCAGCCTGTCTGGGTCTACCCCCTTAAAATTCTTTCCTGCGATGGACATTCTCCTTGATGCCTGGTGGGGTGGGCAGAGAGAGAGAGTGTGTGTGTGTGGGGGGGTGGGGGTGGGGCTGGGGGGGTGGGGCTGTGAGTTGCAGCAGGGGTCAGGAGCAGGGAGGAGTTTGAGTGGAGGCACTCCTCTTCCAAATGCCCCTGAAGCTACTCTGTGCAATGCGGAGAGGTACAGAGCATGGGAAAGGAAAGGTGGGAGGGCGTGGCTGGGAATGAGGTACCACATGGAGCAGGAGGGAGAATCAGATTCCAGGAAGGGCGTGTTAATGGCCTCAGTCTTTTGAGATCCTTTCCAATAGGAAAAGATCGCTGATGTGCAGAATGGAGAACCCAACACCTGCAAACCTCTACTGGGAGAGTTCCACTGGGATGTACTTTCTAAGTTTTGGTGATGAAAGCAACAAGTTATTCTTTATTCCACTTTATATAAAATTGTAATTTTAAAAACTGAGACCCCTCCACCCCGCCCCCCCCCAACTGGAAGCACTGTCTTTGTATTAAAACAGCAGGCTGTGTCAATGTGAACCTGGAAAATCTGGCTGGTCAGGGCTGTGGGGGTCCTTTGCTGAGCAGCTCCTGGAACTCAGGGACCCCAGGAACTGTCCTTGCACCCCAGTGACAGGAAGGTGCACACCTGGCTGACCTGTGGTTGTGCAAACTTAACACTCAAACTCCCAGTGAGTTTTCTGTGTGGCGCTCTGCCCCTCTCCTGGCTGAGTTCTCTGGCCAAGTGCTGGCCAGTTGGAAAATCAAGACTTGGCAGGGCACTGGATCTCACTAGGGGAGAGCCTCTGATCATCCTTCTTCAGACCTGAGGACCTATACTGGAAAGGGTCTGGCCTGGTCCCGTGAATGCGTGGGGGTCATTCCCCTGGTTCTTCTCATTTTTAGGGCAGTGAAGAAGTGAGTGTACATTCTATAATAAGGAGGTCACAGGTTTGGAGCTATGTTCTAGAAATATTTGGCTTTGTCTCTCTGGCAAGTCCTAGCAGGAGCAATAGAAAGGGCAGACTGGGGGCAGGGAGACCAGTTTGGATGCTCCCGTGATCCGCTGCCTGGAGCCAAATTAGAATGGTGGCGAGGGGACTGGAAAAGAGGGGGTCATTCGAGAGACACTGGAGGCAGGATGTGTGGGAGGTAACAGGGACTTCCACAAAGAGAAGTCAGACGTGATGGAACAGTGGCAGATAATGCCATTAAAACAAACTGGGAAGTCAGTTCTCACAAACCCTATGAGACAGACTTCAAAAATAGACCTGGTTTCAAATTCTAGCTCTGTTACTACTAGTTGTGAGGGTGCCGCTGGATATACATTACCTCTTGGAGCCCAATTTGTTGTTTTTAACTTGTAAATCTGGGATGACGATGACTGCTTCCTACACTTATTTATTGTAAAGAATGAATTTAATGAGAAAACGTCGTGAAGCATTTACAACAGATTTACAACAGGCCAGTACACAGCACTCAAATGGCAGTGCCTGGGGAGAGACTGATTAGTGCAATTTAGGAGCTTGGGGGCGTGGGTGGGCAGGATGGACCTGCAGAGGAGAGCAAACGGTCTGGTTGAGTTGTGCAGGGAAGGCCCACAGAGGAGTCAAGAGTTCGTGCTGATGTCTCTTCAGGTCTTCAAGGTTTTATTTGTTTGTTTATTTATTATTATTTAGTGAACATGCAGTGCAATATTGGTTTCTGGGGTAGAATTCAGTGACTCATCACTTATATACAATACCCAGTGCCCATCACAACAAGTGCCCTCCTTACTACCCATCACTCAACTAGCCCATCCCCCACCACCTCCCTTCCTCAACCCTCAGTTTGTTCTCTGTCATTAAGAGTCACTTGTGGCTTTTTTCCCCCCTCCTTTTTTTCTTTTCCCCTTCTCATATGTTCATCTGTATTGTTTCTTAAATTCAACATAGGAGTGAGATCATATGGTTTTTATCTTTCTCTGACTGACTTATTTCACTTAGCATAATACACTCTAGCTCCATCCACACTGTTGCAAATGGCATGATTTCATTCTTTTTGATGGCTGAGTAATATTCCATTATATATACACACACCCACCCACCCACCACATCTTCTTTATCCATTCATCAGTCGATGGACATTTTGGCTCTCTCCATAATTTGGCTATTGTTGATAAAGCTGCTATTAACATTGGGGTGCATGTACCCCTTTGAATCTGTATTTTTGTATCCTTTGGATAAATACCTAGTGCAATTGCTGGATCATAGGGTAGTTCTATTTTTAACTTTTTAAGGAACAGGTCTTCAATGTTTTAGAAGTCCAATTCTCTCAAGCACAGAAATAAATTGGTTTATAAAATTGTCTCTTCTTTTTAGGGTAGATGCAAACAACAAGCATGAATACTGTTGATAATCTTTTATATTTACACAATGTTGGAATCATTTCCCTCCTTTTATTACCTTTTTAGCAGCTGAGAATTTTTTTAAAGGGGGATTAAACCATAATGACATTTATTAAGAGAATTTCAAGAATGTTATTAAGGATCCAAACTTTTTCCAACTTTCTGCTTCCCCATTCTTGTTAGGTCTTTGTTCTTATGCTTGTTGCCTCATGGTTTCAATATTGTTGCCACAGCACAAGACATCACACCTACATTCAAATCCGAAAAAAAGAGGAATGTGGGGCAACACTGAGTTCTCTGCTACCTATCCCTTTTATCAGGAAAATAAAAACCTTTCTGGAAGACTCAGCAAAGTTTTACTGGCCAGAATTAGGTCACATGGTCACTGCCAAGGATTAAAAGAGTCTGAGAAAGCAAAAAACTGGCAGAGGAATGAGATTGCCTGATAACGATTCCCTGCCCTAGAGGTAGATTTTTAGGTAGCTGAGATTTCAGCATAAGATTCTGGCAAATTTAAGGAGTTCTGGTTTATCCAGGGACTTACCATTTAACTGTAGATCAGTGGACATTTTCATGGATGAGTAGGTAATCTCTGTTTTCTAGGAGGTAGGAGAACTGAAAGACCATTTTAAGATTTTATTTATTTATTTGAGAGAGAGAGAATGAGAGAGAGAGAGAGCACCGGAGGGAAGAGGGTCAGAGGGAGAAGCAGACTCCCCGCTGAGTAGGGAGCCCGATGTGGGACTCGATCCCGGGACTCCAGGATCATGACCTGAGCTGAAGGCAGTTGCTTAACCAACTGAGCCACCCAGGTGCCCCTGAAAGACCATTTTAGTAGAAGAGATCTATTTGCCTTTTTGGTTCCAAGGACCTACAGAAGCTTTATTTATTTTAAAGATTTTGTTTATTTAACAGAGACACAGCGAGAGAGGGAACACAAGCAGGGGGAGCAGGAGAGGGAGAAGCAGGCTTCCCGCGGACCGGGGAGCCCAATGTGGGGCTCGGTCCCAGGACCCTGGGATCATGACCTGAGCTGAAGGCAGACACTTAACGACTGAGCCACCCAGGCACCCCCCTACAGAAGCTTTAATGTTTTTTAAATCCCCCCCCCTTTTTTTATTTCAGTAAACAAATAGTGGATCTTTCCATCCAGATAATAACTAAAAAATACTGGTGAACTTCAAGATCAAACTTTGTTCTTAAATTTATCTAGGAGTTCAGTGGTAGGCTCAATTGCAGGGGAAGCCGAACCAACAGGAAGGAGGATGAAGAAGCCAGTCCCACCTCCTGCAGGAAGGGGCTTGTGCAGTAGTGATTAGCAGCTGCTCTCTTCTGCCCTCAGGCCGGATGGCCAGGCCTGGGCTCCTCCTCCTCGTGAAGGAACACTTTCTTGACCCTTCGTGATTCAGCTGAAGATTGCTTGAGCGTTCACAGATATATACGGTAGTTTAACCGTCAAATTCTTTGTTATACAATGAATTAGAAAAATTGTACATTTGATGTGATACTCGGTGACCTCAGACTCAGGGATAAAAGAAGTTATTATAATACCTCTGCAATAATTAAGCCTGAATTAGTAAAATTAATCACAAAATAGTTAACTTTTGTGAAGAGAGGCAATTACAAAATATCAATTACAAGAGTCTGAAGATGGATGGTGGTGATGGTTGCACAACAGTATGAATGTATCGAATGCACTGAACTGTACACTTAAAACTGGTTAAAATGGTAAATTTATACATATTTTACCATGATAAAAGAAATCTACTGAATGTAGTCTTGTCGAGAGACCTGCTCTAATGAATGGATAGAAAATTTGTAAAGAGAAAAATCCGTACACACCAGTGGGTGTTTTTCCTTCACCATATGCTTGGTACACAACCTGATCACAGAGTTCTCTGGGACTTTGGGCCCACATACCCAATGGCATTCTCTCCTCTGAACCCATCTCACAAACTCCTCAGGTCCAGTGTGTCTCAAATTTTAGTTTTTAGTTTTCTGTGTCTTTGGGCCTCCTGTGCACACCTCCTCCCATCTCCCCTGTTAAGGACTCTTAACAGGCACTCAGCGGCTCAAGCCTGAACTTGGCATCATTCTGGAATTCGAGTTTTCCGTTATTCTCCACACTAAATCACCACTTTGTGTTAATTCTGTCTCCTCAGTGTTGCTCTAATCTGTCCATTTTTCTTCCCCTCCATAGTTGCCACTCTGAGGCAAATAAAGTACCAGGAACTCTCAACTCTGAATGAGCTCCTGGCATCCATTCACCATCCATGTAATCCTAAATGCCTGAAAACATTTCAAGGTGTTAAGAAGTAATTAAAATTTTTATTGTGGTAAGAACACAACATGAGATTTACCCTTTTAAAAGACTTTTTTAAAGGTTTTATTTATTTATTTGACAGAGAGAGAGTTAGTGAGAGCAGGAACACAAGCAGGGGGAGTGGGAGAGGGAGAAGCAGGCTTCCCGCCGAGCAGGGAGCCCGATGCGGGGCTCGATCCCAGGACCCCAGCTAGACCCGAGCCGAAGGCAGACGCTTAATGACTGAGCCACCTAGGCGCCCCTTAAAAGATTTTTTTAAAAAAAGATTTATTTATTTGAGAGAACAAGAGCACGTGAGTGGGGGAAGGGGCAGATGGAGAGAGTCTTCAAACAGACTCCCTGCTGAGCGTGGAGCTCGACATGCTACTCCATCTCAGGATCCGTGAAATCTTGACCTGAGCCAAAACCAAGAGTCAGACGCTTAACCAAGTGGGCCACCCAGGGGCCCCTCTTAAAAGATTTTTGAGGGCTCAGTACAATACTGTTATCTACAGGCATGATGTTGTACAGCAGATCTCTAGACTTATTCATCTTGTTTTACTGAAACTTTTCTTGTTTATTAGAAATCATCTTCTTAAGATAGATCATCTGTTGACCTTCTCAGATATATTATCAAATTGCTTTTACCAAGGCTCTCAGTCATAATTTTTGCCAAACAGAAGTGAGTGATAACTGAATAGGATTTCTACATATGCTTAAAACTTTTTACTCTTCCATAAGTATTCACCGTTCCCCCACACACATTTAGCAGAGTAATATTAATACAGTAAGACAAAAGAATTGGAGGTCATGTCCTCAGAGCATGTTGCAGAAGATGGCTTTCTTTCAACAGTGAGTGAGCTGTCCAAGTGGGCAAGGTTATTTCAGGTTTTTTTTTTTTTTAAGATTTTATTTGAGAGAGAGAGAGACAGCGTGCATGAGCAGGGTGAGGGGCAGAGGGAGAAGCAGACTCCCCACTGAGCAGGGAGCCCCATGCGTGACTCGATCCCGGGACTCGATCCTGGGACTCCAGGATCATGACCTGAGTGGAAGGCAGACACTCAACCAACTGAGCCACCCAGGCGCCCCAAAGTTATTTCAGTTTTATGAATTCACTCGTCAGTCTTGTTGGACATATGTATGTGCCAGGCACTGGTGAGTGGAGACACGAGACAGAATCCCCACCTGCAAGGAGTGCACAGCAAGGAGTAGAGACAGATTTGAAAACCAAATGGTTCATGCAGTAAAGTGCTAAAAATCAAGGAAGGTGGTTTGGAGTAACTGAGGAGGGACATTCCTTGGAGCCTGGGAAAGTTTCCCAGAATGAGAAAGTGAAGACGCTCTGGAGTTGTGATCTAGTGCTGACTCCAAATCAAGCTCCTTTTCCATCTCAACTAAGAATGTAGTTAATGTGGCAGGCACTGGATTTTGAAAATCTCATTATTTTAATCCGCATTTCCCTGGCTACCAGTCTTTTCATGTTTATTGACCATTGGGTATTTCTCTTCTGTGTCTTGTCTGTTCTTGCCATTTGTGGAAAATCTCTATGTTGAAGATAGACTCTCTGAGGCAGATAGGGAACTTGTCTGATGCTCTTTGAGGGATTAATTTCCTAAATTCCACACTCGTCTCTTGACAAAAGTAAGGACCAGGATGTTTTCCTAAAAGCCCCCTTGCTTCCTGGCAGTCTCTGCCTTCTCTCTTCTTTGATAATCAGGCTTCCTCTTGGAGGCTTGTGATTGCTGAGGTAGGTCAGCAGGACGTGATGGAATCTGTATGTGCAGATACTGTTGTCATCTTTAATGACATAGGTTTTTTTTTTCTTCCTGTCAAAACTAGAGAAGAAAGTCTACACAGATGGACAGAGTTATGTGTAGGCTTGCAAACATGAGCACGCCTGACAAAACGGAAGTATTTGAGTGTGCAAATCTTAAAAGAATGAGGTCCAATGTCATATGTGGTTTGAGAGAAACGGCTACAGATAAACCACTGCATGGATTTGAGAATGACTCTCCTTCAAGTGAGGGACAATGCACTATCTTCAACCTTAGATATCAATGTTTTGTTTCAGTGAACCCCGGGAGTCAGTCTTTTATGTTTTGCGTGACAGCAGTCAGAACAACTTTGCAATGGCCCCTGTTCTAACCTTTTGGTGGCCGGAGGACAGACTCAGAGCTGCTGAGATGTAGGAGAAAGAGCACCCAGGACTTGGAGTCAGAGGCACCTGGGTGGGAGTCTTGTTTCTGTTAATCAGCTGTGTTTTGTTAAACAGTTCTCTCCACCCCTCTTGACCTTGGGTTTCTCATTGCAAAATGAGGAAGTTATCTTAAGTTCTAAGTTCCAAAGTTATCTAAATTCTCTGATCTAGTCTAAGGATCAAATAATGTTGTGATAACGGATGTTAGTCTGTATGTATGTATGCTTTTCTACTCTTTGCCACACACAGAGCCAGGCAACTGTAGTTGGTGCCTCATACTTGCACACTGCTTGATTATATAATGCAGCGGTTCTCAAAGATTGGTCCCCTGGCCAGCAGCACCAGCATCACTTAGGAACCGTTAGAGATGCAAATTCCCAGAATTATTAAATCAGAAACTGACTGGGTGGGGCTCAGCAATGTTTTACCTTCAGGTGATTCTAATGCTCATGGCGGTTTGAAAACCACTGAAATAGTCTCCTTCCTGTTGTGGTTGATACAGAATGAGATTTGGTGGGGGGGCGGGGGAAGTGTGTGTTTTAATGATATAAAAGCTATTTAAAGTCCCAGGAGGTGACTTTCTTCTAATGTCAGGTTTTCCTTAAAATAGTGAATGAAATATGTTTGAGCAGGAGAATTGTTTCCTGTTTCCTACTGAAGAAAAGCACTCAAGTTCAGCTTAATGCAGGATTTGAGATAAGCTATCAGAATGTCTACATTGAACTGAGCAGGTAACTCCTTAGCCTCTTTTCTGTTCTTTCTCTATAAATATTAATGATGAACTTATAAACTAATGGATGCTACACTACTCAGCTCTGGAAGATCTGACATTATGATATTTTGCCATGCTATTATTTCTGATTAAATGTATTTTAATTTTCTTTAAAGCCAGAGCCATTTGCCTATGTTCATAACCATAGTGATTAAACATAATAGCTGAGCCCATTAACACTTTTCTGCATATCAGTGAACATCTTGATGCTCTACCTGCCTCAGGAAGTTTGTTCCTATAACTAAGAGTATAATCATTGTGGCAAGCCTTTGTCGGGCTCATTTCTCATACACCTTAATTGTATCTTTTTATCATGCAGTTTTTGTGAGTAATAGACATTAATGAATAGTTTTACTAGTATGAGTGTTCCATATTAAGTATTCCTAAGCTTCTAATGAGAAATGCACACCAATACTCACTAGTGTGTCTTCTGATGATCAGTAAGAGCTTTGATTTTTATTGTCTGTCCTTTGCTTTTGAGAAGGAACTCATTTAACTATTCAAAGTACAGCTGGTTCTCTATGCAGAATGCATCCTTTAGTGCAGGACGACCTGATGCTTAATGACCAAAGAATTTCATTTCAGTGAATTTAAAGAAAAATCAATGAAATGCTATTAAAAATATTCAAGAAAACAATTTAGGTATTATGAACAAACTATTTAACACTTCACAAAGTGAACAGTCTCCTTTTGGAGAACTGCAAAATGGGGTAGAAGGCAGGGAGCTTTTATAGGTTAAAGAATGAAGAAAAAGAAAGAAAAAAAATAGAAATATCTGATTGGGGCCACAACACTTGTTTGGGGTGAGCAATCGAGTTGGCTTGGGGTTTGGGGATTGGCTGACGGGATATATTGTGTTTCTGGTCAAATGGAGCATTTACAGGGACCCAAAAGTTATCTGAGTTCTGGTTTGCTGATAAGGCACCCCAGGCGAGGGCCGCTCCATCTTGGGCCTAGAAAGTTATTTCAACAGTACGTAACAAATGTTTGATGAAGGAATAAGTAAAAATTGCTGATAAAGTTGAGACAATTAAGTGTAGTAGTACCTACTATATGTTGAGAGCCTACTATGTGTTAGGGAGTTGATTCTTATAAAAACACTACAGGGGCTCCTGGGTGGCTCAGGTTAAGTGTCTGACTCTTGGTTTTGGCTCAGGTCATGATCTTAGGGTTGTGAGATGGAGCTCTGAGTCAGGCTCTGCGCTGGCGGTGGAGCCTGCTTGAGATTCTTTCTCTCCCTCTGCCTTCCCCAACTTGCTCTCATGTTCTCGGTCTCAAAAGAAATCTTAAAAAAAAAAAAAAATCAAACAGTATGAGGCAGATATTATTGTTCTCATTTTACGGACCCCAAAACTGTCTTTAGAGTATACCAAAATGGACACGTAATGTTTGGTGTTGGCACAGCCAATGAATAGGGGGACAACTCAAAAGGAAGTGTGTGGCTGGTTCTATAAACTGGCATCTGAGAAAGTGGCATCCTGAATTGAAGCCTTTTTATACTTCTCTGTTTGAATTACTGTCTTCAATTAGGCTGACATGTTTGTCAAACTGCACCAGTAAATTGTGTGTCTCTAAGCATTCTGCTGCTGTGGGGTGACTGACAGGGAGCCATGATTCAGCGCAATGGAGAGCTCGGGTTTTGCAGGGCACTAAGGCGTCAGGCAGGGTACTGAACACACAGGCCACATTAAAATTCCTGAAAGCTCATCTTTAAAAAAAAAGGGGGGGGGGCGGTCCCTGGCTGGCTCAGTGGGTAGAGCGTGTGACTCTTGATCCTGGGGTTGTAAGTTGGAACCGCACATTGGATGTAGAGATTACTTAAAAAAAAAAAAAAAATTAAGGCACCTGGGTGGCTCAGATGGTTAAGCATCTGCCTTCGGCTCAGGTCATGATCCCGGGGTCCTGGGATCGAGTCCCGCATCGGGCTCCCTGCTCCTTGGGAGTCTGCTTCTCCCTCTGCTTCTCTCTCTCTCTCTCTCCCCCGCTCTGTCTCTCATGAATAAATAAATAAAGTCTTTAAAAAAAAATTAAACCCCTGAGAGCTCTGAGCAGGGTAGCAGATAGGTTTGCAGTGCTTCCTTTATAATGTACTGTCTTTATTTTATTTTTTTTAAAGATTTTATTTATTTATTTGAGAGAGAATGAGAGATAGAGAGCATGAGAGGGAAGAGGGTCAGAGGGAGAAGCAGACTCCCTGCTGAGCAGGGAGCCCGACGTGGGACTCGATCCCAGGACTCCAGGATCATGACCTGAGCCGAAGGCAGTCGCTTAACCAACTGAGCCACCCAGGCGCCCTTTACTCAGTCTTTAGAATGTCAACACAAATACAGGTAAATTGTTGATAGCTGGATTGAACCAACAGAAACCCAAAAATACGGTCTAGGATCTTTGAGATTAGTAATACTCTTTTGTGAAGGAAAAAACGGACCTGATTATTAGAAAAAATGGAAAGAGATTCCTATGCACAAAAATCCTAATGGAAGAAAACTAAACTGTAAAGTACGTAAATATTGGGAAATAAAGTGGACATTGAGAAATGAAAAATTATGCTGAATCCCCCACATTACTTGTATCATGCCAAACAGATGTAGATAGCATCAAACCTTATTTTGGGCACAGATGTAGTGCATTCTTTGGCGCTTTCTTGTGTTGAGATTACTTTCCAAATTCTTGCTTGGTTTCAGTGGGCTGATAAGTAACCACAGACTGAAGTGATAGCTGTCTATCCTTTTAAATATTGTGTGGATCTGAATGTTTCTAACCTCTGCTCACTTTTATTTGGCCCAATTATCTGATGTAAAACTGCTTTTAAAAATGCGAGTCTTTAGGTGATGGATTCCATCGCCTGTTACCTCTACAACAATGCTATGTTTGGGCATCTTCTTGGCCTTTATCAGAAGCAGCTACCTGACTCTAGGTGCTTGCTCTGGTGGTCAGAAGCTGTTGTTAGAACATGCCCAGAACATGAGAAAATTAGATGACCTTTGGCTTCTTCTCACCTTTGCTTCTGCTTTTACTGCATGGGGGACATGATATTGATCAGATTCTTTTCTTCCAAATATGTGCCATAAATGGCAGGAATGTGACATGTGACATACATACCAAAGACCTCTGTTGCTTTCCCTTAAGCAAATATCATAATTCCATTCAACACTTGATGTTGTTCTTGATATTTCATGAATGAGTTTGCTTGGGGCAAGGATGGGAAAAGGAAAGACTTGTACATGAGTACTGTAATCTTCTGCTGAGTCTGTCTCTCCCTCCAAATCTCTCCAGAATTCTCTTCAAAGATTGATATACTCTTTACGGTGGTAAGTGAGCTGCTTTACCAATCACTAGCTGAACAAATCTCAGGCCCTCACTTTTGTGTTAATTCTAATAGTTTATCTAAATCAGATCATGTTTTCTGCCTTTTTATGGTTGATGAGGATGACAGCGTGGAATAATAATAACCAATATATGAAATGAAAAAGCACATTTGGAATCCGATGTGGGACTCAGATACAAATTTTTATAACTTTTTGGCTACCCTTGGGCAAGTCATTTAAATGCAGGAATTCTTCCCTAGGGATCTTATAAGAATCTAATGAGTCACTGAAGTGAATATTCTTTGTAAAGCAAATGTCTGTATAGTAATACAGAAAAATTGCATTTTAGCGTAGAAAAGGAACTCTGGTGAAGGGTGGCCTTTGATTTTCACAGTGAAAAAAGAAGAAAGAACATAATATGACCTGTGACATAATTAACCTTTAAAAAGAGGCCTTTATAAAGTGGGATCTCTATTTTTTAATGTGAGACACTTATAGAAATTAACATTTTTTTCCCCTAGTTCCTCCAACTGGCAAAAGCTACCACAACAGTTACTATGAGCCAGGCACTGTACTAAGCACTTAACATAAACGAGCTCATTTTACCTTCACAACCACACTGTGAGATCAGTGCTCTGGTTACACCCATTTTATAGATGAGGAAACCAGGGCACAGATGAGAGAAAAATCCATAATCGGTCACAACCGTAGCCGAGAATTTTATCCATATTCACTGCATTCAGGACTATTTATTTTATTCTAGATATTTTGCTATTTCCTCCTACTCCCATACATGAGATTCCTGTAGGGGCTAGTACAGAACACTGAAGTACTTGTCAGTACTTTTGGGGGCAGAAGGAAATGCTGGACGTAGATAGTTCCCAAACCCAGGCTAATCAAACTGAGCCTGACGAGCCGTTGGTTATGCTGTGCTGACCGAATAAGCCAGGTGTGCGGCCACATACTGAGTTGGAAAGACGAGGCTACGCAAGTTTCCAGAGCATGGGAGGAGGGCTGTGTGTCGCATCGAGTGTATGCCTGGGGAGCCTGCTTACCATAGTTCCTGAAATAGTTATTGCATTAAAAGGGCACATAGAATATTTTCCACATTTCCCACCCACAAAGTCTTTCTTTACCCCAGCTTTGGCTTCAGCCATCAAAACTTGTGGTTTGGACCTGAAACTGGAATCAATAATCTTTCTAGCACCCTGTGCTTTTTCCCACTGGCTCCAGAAGAGTCTGTGTTCCATTCTTTTAGATTTTACTGGGAGGTGAATCACTCAAGTTGTTCCATCTTTCACTACTCAGAGGTGCTAACTTGATGCATTCTTTATACAGGGGTCTCCAAGACCTTAGCCTTCCACAGGAGTGGCTTGTTTGGGAATGTGAAAGCACCATGGCGGCTCCCTGGGAAGCAGTTTTGGAGGTGGGCCTCTCACTATCCCTCATAGGGAGCTTGCTAGGTGTCAGGGCGGCCTGGGCCAGTACGCGATGGCTTCAAAGGGAGCCCAGTGGCTGGAAATTCTAGTGGCGACAAGTTTATTATGCACAGTGTGCTTAAGCTTCCCGAAATGTGTCTCAACAGGGGCCATAGCAACATATTAACTTACTTGAGGCACAATGATCCAAAAACTTTAATTACTTGAAAAGTATCCGTGCAGGAGGGGGATTTACTCCAACTTTGACTTTTCCTTAACAACAGGGGCAGACTTAAAACCCTGGCTAAGGAACTAATCCAATTAATGAAGGCCCTAAGCAGGAAAATGAATCTTATTTTACAAAATTAGTTGGAAAGCCCAGGATGAAAGAAACAGAAAGAAATAATGGTCCACTACCTTCTCCCCTGTGGCTGCTTTGAGCATTTTGCACCCCATTTTTGTCAGTTTTTCAGATCTTTTAATACAACCCACCGACCCCCAAATTCCACATAACTCAAGACAGTAATTGACTCACAAAGGAAACACACCTGCACTTTATTAATAACCAACTTTCTCTTTTTATTAGAGCGGATACAGTTGTGAAAACTGTACATTATACATTTTGGTTTCGAGGATTATAAATAAAGGAACTCACAGGTAGGGAGTTCTTTTTCACAGCAAGAAACTTTAAATAAACAAGGTCATGTTTTATTAAGTACATTGGCAGACTTCATGTGCTGTCCAAAATGTAGAGCACAGTATAACAACCCATTAGAAAGAGCCTTTCATGTAAAATACAGCTGTGCACATTTTAGAAAAATACCAACAATTTGAGCTTTGTTTTTAAAAAAGCTTATAAATCATACATATATTTATAAATGGAACCAACATGCTCACTTTATAAACATATCCTTTCGTTATTTGTTACCCATTATTTCCAAAGCATTACACGTTTTAAATAAACACTTAGTAAGATTAAATATTTTATTTTTTTTTTTAAAAAATCCGCTTTCCCAGCATCAAGAGCTATGGGGTTAGGAAGGCGCAGTGAGAGTACGGAGACTGACACAGGAGCTTAAACGTTTCTTGGCTAAAAATGTACTTCCCTAAATTTAAAAGTCAAAGCAAAATGTAAAAAATAAATAAATATACAAGTTGTAATTTTCATTTGCTCTCTTTCTGCTTTCTTCTTTATTCCATATTGGTCACACCCAGGATTCTCAACATATTGCACTTCTGCAAAAAACATCACTGGGTTACTACCCTGCAGGTGACAAAGCATTCAGTCCACACCTGTGCTAACATGTGAGCGGTCTCTTCTGCATTGAAAAGGTAGCAAGAATCTGATTAAACCATGCAGATTGTGAAAATATTTAGGAATAGCTAGCTCCTTCTCCACAATGTAATGTCTTAGAGAGATTTAAGATACCTTTCCTCCCCTTATTTCTTTTTAAATAACTATCTTTATAAAGACCACGTAGTGTCTCTAAGTAATAAGCATGCTTCTGAGTAATAAAGGATGAATTATAAAACAGCAAAAAAAAAATCAGATTATGTCAGAATAACAAAGGACTGCAAAATACAAATATTTAAATAAAAATGTCTAAGCCTTTAAAATGTGAAATAAAATTACGAAAGGACTTTGAAACACACGTAAAGGCGTAAAATTGAGAAGCAGAGGTTTAACAAAGCTTTACGCTCTACCTGAATGTATTCAACAAAAATTTAAGTTGGAAGAAAAAAAAAAGGACCAGAGCAGTTATTAATAGCATCTTGCTTAACTTTCATGGGAATTAACATAGTCACTGACAAGATTTTATTTGGTTGTAAAGTACGTCAGCAATGAAACTGAATCCTTTAAACACCGATTAATGCAATCCATGCAACGTTTTGACTACGCTTCTTAGAATTCTGTTGTCTTTCAGCTTTTAAAATTTAGCACCTCCTAAGGGCATAATTAAAACTATTTAAAATTACTTCTTAGGAAGGTATAATGCCTTCACACTGCTAAATTTTAAACAGCCTGTTACAGGTTTAGGAAGACTAAACGGCATAAAAAAAATGTATTGCTATTGCAACGAACACATCTTCTCTAGAATGTTGTTTCTTTTCCTTGAGATGCAACAAGTGTGTTTCCTCCAGCCAGGACCACACGTTGTAGAGGGCTATACATTCTACTTCAATAAACAGCAAGAATGAACAGAGGCGTGCACAAGCAAACGAAACGTTCTCTCCCAGAACATTCCAGGAGATGTTAAAGCAGCAGGTCATGGCATAAGACTGGTGAGTGATGCTGCTACCTATTTCTTCTAATGAGATAGGAGTGAATGTTGGAGCCATGGCCGCAGCAACACAATCCTCCGACCGCATTCTTCGGGCAGTCGTTTGTTTTCCCAGCTCCCTACTAAAAACGTCAGATGGTAAAATAGTAAGGCAGCTGTTGACTTCCATCAGGAAAAAAAAAAAAATGCAGCTCCATACATTTCC
This sequence comes from Zalophus californianus, assembly GCF_009762305.2. Taxonomy (NCBI): domain Eukaryota; kingdom Metazoa; phylum Chordata; class Mammalia; order Carnivora; family Otariidae; genus Zalophus; species Zalophus californianus. Next base: position 132,910,843 of record NC_045598.1, read on the forward strand.
AGTTTAGTCACACTCTGCTAGGACAGATGGAGTAGCCAATGCCAAGAACTTCGCCGGATGGGGGCTGCTTCAGCAGATTTTAAGAAAGAATGATTATTAAGTTTTGCTCTCCAACACGGCTGCTTGCTTCAGCTCCCAGAGGACCCCAAAGCCACAAAGCATTCCCAGGGGGACCGAACAGGTCCTCTGGCTGAATTTTCCAAGTTTCATCTCTTTCGCGATCCCATCCTAATTCCAAGCCTCCTTCCCTGAGTCTGAGTCTGACTGGGGTGTGCCATTTAAAGGGCTGATGATGCCACGGCAGAGAACTGTGGGCTAACACCACTAGTTGTCATGACTTCACTGAAGGGTCAAAACAGTTACAGCATTAAGTAACTATGTTGAATCACATTCAGGCACAGCCAAAATTAAAGTGAAGGACAATACGCAGTTTAAAAAAAATGTAAATTCAAATAATGGGAAAAGAATGTTATAGACAGTGATTTTATATAGAAATTAAGGCGATTCTTACCTTTCCTAATTCCAATCAAGTTAGAAAGTGAACAAAAAGAATGGCCAACCCGATATTCAACAGCATGACGAGGACAATCATGACTGAATTAGGGCCCTGGAAATGAAACAGAACAAAACAAGCATAATGTTTCCATGTTAATATCCACATGTAAGCTAGCTCATAAAATCAATTACCCCCCCAAAAATAAATACATAAATAAATAAAAACCTCAACCCCGTTGCAGTGACTGACAGCAGCTCCAAAAGGTATAAACTAAAAATAGCAATGCCGTATTTAGGTGCAGCCGTCTCCGCACTTTCACTATGAAATGAATCCAGTCCTGATTAAATCTAAAAAAAAAAAAAAAATGACTAACAAATAATCTAGTTCATTCACCTCAGAACATCTGACAACAGCAGTCTGGGTGAGAGTGCGCCATAACTGGGTGAGGGACTAACAGAGTGGATATGCACTTTTTGTTAGGGTGTAATTTAGATGAGGAAGAATTATTTCCTCATGAAGGCAATTAGAAAGTAAGACTAAAATCTTTAGGGGTACTGAGGCCTCTCAGGAAAAATTTAGGACTCTTGCTTTTCCTGGTCAGAGTTTTGGATTCCACCCGATCCTTAAAGTAAAAATTGCAAGCGGGAAGTTGAACACTTGCAGGAATTATCTTATAGGTCTTAATTCTTCACTTTTTTGCTCACAGCCACCACGTTTCAGAAATCAAGTCCTATTAAACTGCAGAATTCTATTTTGATAAATACGGCTGTAATAAATACCAGCTAGCCAAGGTACCCAAACTTTACTTGTTTAAACCAAAACCAACCTTGTTGACCCATCGTTCAAGAGCTGCTCATGCTTGACCATCTTTATTACAGAGACCCGATCTTGGTATTTACTATTAAAATAGTGTCTAATTTTTTAGTATTAACTGTGTTCTAAAATGGCCTTATGAGGTGGGTGGGGTAAGTATTTTAATTGTTATTTTGATGAGGAAACAGTTGTACTAGATTTGAATACTGAATGAGGCTACATTGAAACAGGCTAACAGAGTCCTCAAATGTGGTACTGGTGTGATTTTTGGAGGTGGGGGCGGGGAGGTAAGAAAGACTGGAACTGCAATTGGTCCAGTGCTCATGTTGCAAGGTATAGAGCTTGGGTCACATCCTTATAGGAGGTCTCCTTCCCAACTGGGGCCACAACCTCCCTGGCATGGGTCAGAGTGCCCTGGTCTTCGTCTCTCCTAACACTCGCACTTTGTCACTTCTTGTTAATCTCCGTCTTTGCCCTAGACTGAGTTCCACAGTGGTGGGGGCTGTGCTTTGTTCACCGCCGTGCACCCAGCACATATGGGTCGCCCAACTCATCCAGGGTTTCATTATGAACACCTGCTCTCTGCTGGTACTTTTCCAGGTGTTGTGGATGTGGTTGTTGACCTTATTAATTCACTGCCTTAAATGAAGAACGAGGTGATTAGTAAAATCAGAGTGGGGGAGAAAAGGAAGTAAAAATGGGTATCCTTGAGATGGGGACTACTAGGAAGAAGAAAAACCCTAGTTCCTAAACCCCAAGTAAATGGGAGGAAAAAGCACATTTATTGCAGGTCTTTATATGCCAGGCAGTGGGCTGATAATAAGCAGTGTTGGGTACATGATTTCTTCTTCACAGGTGATTACAAGTTACAGAGCTCCGAGAAGGTAAGTGTCTTGCCCAACGTTACTCATCCAGTTTAAGCAAATTACAAAACTAAAATTAAACTTTGTCTATTTCAGAGCTGCTGTTTTTTTTTTCCTATATCCCTATATAGCTACAGGCCTTAGTTTAAAAATAATAATTTTTAATCAAGTTCTTGAAAATGGCATTTTCATCTATATCCTCTGATTTCATGGTAGCAGAAAACTACTCAAATCTTGATAGGACCAGTTGTTCTTTTAGAATAGTTGCATTCTAAGGTACTAGGAGGGTCCAAATCTGTAACTCAATAATTAAAATGTCTAGTGTGGGAAACATAGAAAATAACTGAAATCTTTCAACATCATAACTCAGCATGGAGATTAAGGAAATGCTATTACTATCAGTGTCTTATAGTGGACCAAGGAAAAGTAGAAAAACAGAGAAAGTGCCTTCAGTGAATCTAACTTCAAAAGTCTAAGCTGTGTCTGGACTTTTTTTTTGTGTGTCTGGACTTTTAACTCCCATTTCATAAATCCTTACAAGGTTCCATGAGTTTATCTTTTTGAATTCATTAGCATTTTTGGATGGAGATATATATATACACACACACACACACACATATTTATAAATATACATATTTGTATATATATATACATAAATATATAGACATGTGTATATATATTTATCCAACTGTACAACTCCATTTATAAAGCTATTTTTAAAGATGACTCAGTGAAGATGAGGGTAAGGCAGCAATAAAAAGTTCAAACAGCAACCAGGTGGCAAATAAATTCTGGGATGCTATGTTTAATAGGCAGATCTCAAGACGTGAGCTCGGTGTTCTTCAGATACCTAGGCTGAGCACAGGGTGGAAAGCTTTAAGGTGAAGTCTCATAAACATGACTGTGGTAGCCAGTTGTAGCTTAAAATAGCAAAATGAAAAAAAAAATCAGTCTTGCTTTTCAAGACTGACTGAGACAGGTGTAATAAAAGGAGCTGTAGCAGGGAAAAGTGCAAATCTGGATTGGAAGAACTTTCAGGCAGTTAGAAAATAAAGTGTGGGGAAATATGGAAATATGAAGTTCTAACTCAAGAAATGTATCTTTTTTCTTCAAAAGACTATTACTCATTTAAAATTGTGAGGAATCTTCTGAAGAGTTACTATAGTCTGTTAAATCTAAAATTTCTCTAAAAACATGAAAAGAAAAAAATTGAATTTAGTATAAATAGGCAAGTTTATGTGTATTTACTGTTTGTAGGGTTTTAGTGTGTGTGTGTACTTGGTTCAAAATTGACGTGACAGGGATGCCTTAATTTCCAAATAGACTTGGAAGAGAGTAATGGCTAAGAAAAAGTGCAGGCAGTTCTCAGAAGGAGTCGAGATTGCGAATTAGAAGACCCCTTGCTAGTCTGATGATCAGGCTGTAATGATGTCTCTACTGGATCCTACCCATGTTGCAAAATCCTAGAAAGAGGTGGGTACCGCATAGAATGTGTTTCCATGGAATATCAGTCTATGTGCAACCATGGCCCACAGGAGTCTCACGTTTCTAGAGAAGGGTTATAGAGTAATCCGTGGCATAGCCCCTTGTCTCTTACTGCTTATATCAAGTAGTTCAATTTGCTAAGTGTTAGCCTGTGTCTCAGAAGGTTTTCTGTTTTTCTAGGAGATGGCTATTCAGGGTGATCCTGAGGATGGGCCAAAATCTATTGGAATATTTATGAACTATTTTATGCTTCAACGACTACAGTATTGGGACAATAATGGCCACTGCTTTTTGAGCACTTAACATGTGCTATGCACTGTGCTAAGAGCTGTGTAAGTACTAACTCATTTAATCTTCAAAACAGCCCTATGATAGAGGTAGAGATGAGGAAAACAACTCACAGAGCAGTTAGGAAACTTGCCCAAGGTCACACGACTGAGAAGCAACACAACTGGGATTTGAACCTAGGAAGTCTGGCACCAGAGTCCACAGCCTTGGCCACCAGCGTATCCTGTCTTAGTCAATAAGCTGGCGACTAAAAGTCCAGATCCCAGTGTATTCAACCACCCTAAAAATGACGATTCGGGCTTGTACTAGATCTCTCGGTTGCCCACAACGAACACCGCTTCAGTCTGGTTTTTCCCTCCAGTGTGTGCTTCGTTGTGAATAGTCCTTTGAGTTTTCAAGTTATGTATAAACCTCTTACACAGTGTCTGTCTCAAAACTGTACGCAGTACTCCTTAGTTCTAAAGGTGGTTCATTAGCTACCTTTATGATGATTTTATCACTTCTAAACTGTCAAGAAAACAGTCATCAGGAGTGTGAAAGGCACTTTTGTGTTAACTGTTAAAATCTTCACATGAAGGTGCCAAGGCAATCTTGACTTCTGATTCCTGTCATGCACAGAGGCTGCAGAGGGCTAGGCCTCCTTTCTCCTGGGATGTGGAAGGGAGCCCTAGAGACCAGCCTACCAGGCTGCAGGATGCTTGGCTACCTCCAAGAATCAGATGGTTCTGCACATAAGTAAAAAAGATACTTTTCCTAAATAAGGAGGCTGTGAATTTATCAAACAGTAGTAACATTTCATAGACAGCGTGTAGGACACTGGGCCATTCACTTCCTCTTAGGCAGTTCTAGAGGTCAACTGAACCCCACTCCTGGGTGCAAGGTAGAAACTATATGGCCTTGCATTGTTTGAATTTCACCCTTGTAAATCAGGCAAACTAATACTAATTGACTTCGTTTGTCTTAAAAACCATTTATCCCCATGGAGGATGACTTTCAGGAAGTTAACGTAGTTAATCTGATTAATTTAGAGGTAGATGATAAAAAAGATGAGAACCAGTGTTTGTAAATGTTAGCAAAATAAACCCAAGAAGCAGCAAATGTAAGTTAATAAAAAAAGATGCATTTCAATTGTTTGTTATTACTGTTTAAACCTGTTTTTTTCTTTTGTCCAGTTTAAGTTGGTCAACAAGAATATAATACAACTCTCTTAATCTGCACCTTTATGCAAATGTCTCAGAAATTAGTAAATATTGGGTCAGCTGTGGCTTCTTTCCTAAGCTGCATTTAACATGCAACACCTCTGTTCCAAAAACATGTGACTAGGTCAACAGATCAGTTCGTCAATTTTTTATTAATAATTACTTAGCTTCAGGATTTTATAAATTCTGTAGAATTTGATAAAGTATTAATTCCATATGTTATTCAAATAAATCTCTACATGCTCATCAAATGACACTTATCAATAATAAATAGCTTTCTGGTTGAATAATTAAAACCCTTAAATGCTCAAGACTAATTGAAAAAACTAGCATTTACCAGAAAACTAAAATTTTGGAAGCACTTATACTGAGAAGTTAGAAGACCAAAGTAATTTTAAACAGTTGAAAAGAAAAACAATGTTCTAGTGGCAAAGCCTAATTAAGTAAAATCCAAACTATTTAGGAGAATAATTCACAATAGCTACAAAAAAATGTTCTTTTGTCTAAAGATGCTGACTGGAGTATCTTTTCCTTCTCGACTTTTAGTCTGGCTCGTTGGGTCTGAACTGAGTCTCTTCTAGGCACACAGATATAAATAAGTCTTGTTTTCTATCCATTCCTTTACTCTATGTCTTTTGTGAGGGCTCAAGAGCACGGCTAAGAACCTAGCAACTGGTGGTGGATATCTCTTCCCAGCCAGGGCTCTGAGAGGACCTGGCCCTTGTCAGCGCCCATGATTCCTTTCTAGCCAATCAGAGAGTTAGCTACAGTGATGGGCTTTGTGCTCCTCCAAAATTCATATGTTGAAACCCTAATCCCCAGTGTGACAGTATTTGGAGGGGGGTCCTGGGTCATGAGGGTGGAGCCCTCATGAGGCGATTAGTGCCCTTGTAGGAGACATGAGAGAGCTTGCTGTTTCTCTCAGCCCTGGGAGTGTACAGCAAGGCCTATGAACCAGGAATTGGGTTCTCGCCAGACATCAAGTCTGTGGCACCTTGATCCTGGGACTCCCAGGCTTCAGAATTAAAAGAAAGAAAGAAGAAATTTTGTTTAAGCCGCCCAGTTTATGGCATTTTTTGTCATAGCAGCTCAAACTAAGCTACCACAAAACTTACCAAGAAGTGCGGGGAAAGGCTTGCTAACACGTGATTCAGTAACAAGCTGGCTACCTGAATGATGTTTAAGATGGGTGACTGAGTGAACAGGGACAAATTTCTGCCCCAAGAGCTCTTTGCTGTCTTGGGCTAACAAATGTGCTAAGCTCTATCCTACGTAGTCCTATACTCGTCAGGACTTTTGCCAGACAAGCTGTCCCCAAGATGCTAGTCACCCTACACTGCTACCTGAAGGAACCAAAAGGAAGCAAAAAAACAAACACATTGTGCACAACTTACTGAATTGGCTTCTTTTTCCAAAGAAGGGCATGAATCATTGCTTGCTGGATTCTTTGGTATAGCAAGTTCAGACTTCTTAGCTTTTGGCTCAGCTTTGCTTTCTTTGGCAACTGGTTTTGTCACAGATTTAGGGGGACTCCATTTGTTGGGTGCTGGCTTGTGCACCAGCGCTGAGGAAGACGGGCTTGATCCTTCCTCTTCCTCCATGTCTTCTGGGGGGTGCTGGGGGGCATTCAGTTTCACATAGTAGCCGTGGTACTGAGAATGCAGTTCCCCGTTACTGGGGTTGGGGATGTGGTGGCGGCCAGAGTACTTGGACGTGGGCACCATGGCTCCCACCTCCTTCGTGGGAGCCTTTGACATCAAAGGCTTATTGACGATGGCTGTCACCTGCTCATCAGCCACACTCCGTTTGTCTTGGTTGAGTCTTGCCCCTGAGCTGGGGTTCTGCTTCTTCGTGGGTTTGGGGGAGGAGGGCTGGGGAGAGTGGCTTTGTTTGGGACTTGCTTCAGGAGACCTGGGGGGTGTCGTGCCTTTGCGATAAAAATGAGGAGATTCCTTTGGTGTAGGTGGCTTTTCAGGTACTTTTTCTTCTGGATTTTCTTTAGCATCTACACCTTCCTGAAATCTCTGTTTGATATAATCTGGGCCTGGGGAAAAATTGACAACAGAAGGGAAGGTAATAAAATAAAGATAAGGCATAAAGGCTTGTTCCTTCTGGCTATCTATATGCATTTTTGCTATGTCAGATTAGCCATTCCTCTTTTTTTCTTTTAAAAAATACTGCCAAGGCTTGGATTAAACATGAGCACACTTCATTTCCAAGGGGAAAAGATTATTTGTTGCAGAAAAAGTTAGTATTTACCATTATTTATACTATTTTGATAGCCATAAAGGTTAAACAGTTCTGACTTCCTAATAATTGCATCATTCCTGCCTGCTTGCAGAACACTGAGGTGAAATTCATGTTGATGGAACACTGGTAATAACACCATAATTAATCTGCATATTCAAATTTTGCAGAGTAAGTAAAACACAAAGTACACACTCAAATAAGCTGACTTGTATGTTTAGTAAATTAAATATTTAAATTAATAAATTAACAACAGAGCATCTACTGTGTAAGTAAGAACAGAATCTGCAGATGACATTTGTAATGCTACTTCATCAAAGGATCATTTTTTATTTTTTTTAAAGATTTATTTGAGAGTTGGGGGGAGGGGCAGAGGGAGAAGATTTCCCACTGAGCAGGGAACCTGATGTGGGGCTTGAGCCCAGGACCTGAGCTGAAGGCAGATGCTTAACCCCTTGAGCCACCCAGGTGCCCCATCGAAATATCATTTAAACTTCCTGGAGTCCTTCAACAGCTTCTGCAAGCATCAAAGTCATGCCAAGGCAGTTGTCTTTTGACACACTAGTCCTGGGATTTTTTTTTTTTCTAAATACTTTAGGATTGTTTACAACAAACATGTTATTTTTCTAAATGGAAAAATTTGCATTTAAAGAAAGGGGCCCTGATATAAGTGTTGCTACATGGACTTTTTGTTTGTTTGTTTTCATTGGCATGGAGTATCTTTTCCTACCCCTTCATTTTCAGTCTCTCTCTTGAGGTCTGAAGTGAGTCTCTTGTTGGCATATATGATAGGTCTTGTTTTCTATCTGTTCCTTCATTCTATGTCTTGCAACTGGAGCATTTAGACCATTTACATTTAAAGTAATTATTGATAGATATGTACTTATAAAAAAGCTGGGGAAGCAACACTTACATCAGACAAAATAGACTTTAAAACAAAGACGCAAAGAAGGGCTTTACATAATGATAAAGGGATCAATCCAACAAGAGGATCTAAAGATCTAACTGTAAAGAGCTATGCATCCAACACTGGAATACCTAAATAAAGCAAATATTAACAGATAGTTATTTTCTGCCTGGATGAGCTATCCATTGATGTAAGTGGGTGTTAAAGTCTCCTACTATTATTAGATTAGTCATTTTCTCCCTTTAAAAGGGAGCAGTGCCTTTGAATGATACATTAGACCAGATGGACTTAACAGATTATATACGGAACATCCCATGCAAAACCAGCAGAATATACATTCTTTTCAAGCGCACATGGTACATTCTCTAAGCTAGATCACATGTTAGGCCACAAAACAAGTCTCAATAAATTTAAGAAGACTGAAATCCTATCATGCATCATTTCTGACCACAACAGTTTGAAACTAGAAATCAATTATAGGAAAAAAAAAACTGGAAAAAAACACATGTGGAGACTAAACAACATGCTACTCAACAAACAAAAATAAAAACACAGTGATCCAAATCTTCTTTGGGATGCCCCAAAGGGACATCTACGAGGGAAATTTACAGCAATACGAGTGTACCTCAAGAAAAATCTCAATCTAACCTTATACCTACAGGAACTAGAAAAAAAGCTCAAAGTTGGTAGAAGGAAGGAAATAATAAAGATTAGAGCAAAAATAAATATAGAGTAAGAACACAACAGAAAAAAATGAAACAAAAATTAAGAAAAATGACAAAAATCAGAAATAAAGGAAAACAGCCAGCACCATAGAAATACAAGAGACTACTACAAAAATTATATGCCAACAAATTGGATAATCTAGAAGAAATGAGGGCGCCTGGGTGGCTCAGTTGGTTAAGCGACTGCCTTTGGCTCAGGTCATGATCCTGGAGTCCCTGGATCGAGTCCCGCATCAGGCTCCCTGCTCGACAGGGAGTCTGCTTCTCCCTTGACCCTCCCCCCTCTCATGTGCTCTCTCTCGTTCTCTCTCTCTCTCAAATAAATAAATAAAATCTTTTAAAAAAAATAGAAGAAATGAATAAATTCCTAAAAACATAGTCTTCCAAAACTGGATCAGGAAAAAATAGAAAAATCTGAACATATCAATTACTACTAATGAAACTGCATTGGCAATCAAAAACTCCCAACAAGTAGAAGTCCAGGACCAGATGGATTCACAGGTGAATTCTATCAAACATTTAAAGACGAGTTAATACCTAGTCTCCTCAAATTATTCCAAAAAATAGAAGAGGAAGCTTCCAAATTTATTCTACAAGGCCAGCATTACCCTCATACAAAAACCAGAGACATTATAAAAAAAAACTACAGTCCAATAGCTCTGATGCACACAGGTGCAAGTTCCCAGTAAAATATCAGCAAACCTCATTTAACACATGAAATGAATCCCCATTCGCCATGATCAACTGGGATTTATTTTGGGGATGCAAAGGATGGTTCAATGTTTGCAAATCAATCCATGTGACACACATTAACAAAATGAAGTATAAAAATCATATGATCATCTCAATAGATGCATAAAAAGCATTTAACAAAATTCATCATTTACTCATGATAAAAATTCTCAACAAAGTGAGTTTAGAGGGAACATACCTCAACATAATAAAGGCCACATATGACAAGCCCAGAGCTAACATCATAATCAGTGGTGAAAAACTAAGAGCTTTTCCTCTAACATCAGAAATAAGAATGTCCACTTTTGCCACTTCTATTTAACATAGTTCTGGAAGTTCTAGCTGCAGCAATTAGACAAAAAAAAAAAAAAAAAAAAAGGCATACAAATTGGTAAGGAAAAAGTAAACTTTTTGCAAAAGACAAGATACTATATATAGACAACCCTAGGGGAATCTGGGTGGCTCAGTCAGTTAAGTGTCCGGCTCTTGGTTTTGGCTCAGGTCATGATCTCATGCGTCATGAGATCAAGCCCTGTGTTGGGCTCTGCACTCAGCAGGGAGCCTGCTTGAAGATTCTCTCCCTCTGCCCCTCCCCCCACTCACGAGCTCTCTAAAATAAAATCTTTTTTAAAAAAGGAAAACCCTAAATACTCCACCAAGAAACTATTAGAATAAGTGAATTTGGAAGTTGCAGGATACAAAATTGATATATGGCAATCTGTTGTGTTTCCATACACTAATAACAAAGTGGCAGAAAGAAATTAAGAAAACAATCCCATTTACAATTGCACCAAAAACACTGATGAAAGAAATTGAAGATAACACAAATGGAAAGACATTCCATGCGCATGGATTAGAAGAATTAATGTTGTTAAAATGCCCATTCTATCCAAAGCAATCTACAGATTCAATACAATCCCTATCAGAATACCAATAGCATTTTTCACAGAACAAAAATAATCCTAAAATTTGTATGGAACTACAAAAGACCCTGAATAGCCAAACAGCCTTGAAAAAGAAAAACGAAGCTGGAGGTATCACAATTCCGGATTTCAAGATATACTATAAAGCTACAGTAATCAAAATAGTATTGCACTGGCACAAAAATAGATCAGTGGAACACAATAGAGAGCCCAGAAATAAATCCATGCTTATATGGTCAATTACACTATGACAAAGGAGGCAAGAATATACAATAAGGAAAAGACAGTCCCTTCAATAAATGGTTGTTGGGAAAACTGGACACCTACATGCAAAAGATTTCTTACACCATACACAAAAATAAAAATGGATTAAAGACCTAAATGTGAGACCTGAAACCATAAAGCTCCTAGAAGAAAATGTAGGCAATAATCTTGTTTGACAGCAGCCCTAGCAACATTTTTCTAGATACGTCTCCTCAGGCGAGGGAAACAAAAGCAAAAATAAACTACTGAGACTACACCAAAATAAAGAGCTTTTTGCAAAGAAGAAACCAACAAATCAAAAAGGCAACCTACTAAGTGGGAGGAGATATTTGCAAATGATATATCCAATAAGGGGTTAATATCCAAAACATTATGCAAGAACTACTGCAACTCAACACCAAAAAAACCCCACAATCTGACTGAAAAATGGGCAGAGGACCTGAACATTTTCCCAAAGAAGGCATACAGATGGCCCACAGACACATGGAAAAATCCTAAGCATCACTAATCATCAGGGAAATGCAAATCAAGCCCACAATGAGATATCACTTTACATCTGTCAGAATGGCTGGTATTAGACAAGAAATAAGTACTGGCGAGGATATGGAGAAAAAGGAACCTTTGTGCACTGTTGATAGAAATGTAAATTGGTGTAGCCACTGTGGAAAACAGCATGGAGGTTCCTCAAAAAATTAACAACAGAAATAGCATATTATCCAGTGTTCCACTATTGAGTATTTAGCCAAAGAAAATGACAATACTAATCTGAACAGATCTATGTACCCCTATGTTTACTGCAGGATTACTTATAATAACCAAGATATGGAAAGCAACCCAGGTATCCCTTGATAGATGAATGGACAAAAAAGATGTATATACACACAATGGAGTGTTACTCAGCAATGAAAATGGAAATTTTTGCCATTTGTGACAACATGGATGGACCTAAAGGGTATTACCCAAATGAAATAAGTCAGAGAAAGACAAATACCACATAATTTCATTTATATATAGGATCTAAAAAGCAGAAGAAATAAACAAAAAGCAGAAATATTCATAAATATGGAGAATTGATGGTTGCCAGAGGGGAGGGGGGTGGAGGGGACGGGCAAAATGGATGAAGGTGAGTGGAAGGTACAAGCTTCCAGTTATGGAATGAATAAGGCACGGGGGTGAGAGGTACAGCACAGGGACTACAGTCAATGGTATGGTAATAGCGTGACAGAGGATCGCTACACTTGTAGTGAGCAGAGCATAACTGTATAAACTTGTGGAATCACTATGCTGTATGCCTGAAACTAAAGTAACATCTGGTGGGGCGCCTGGGTGGCTCAGCCAGTTAAGCGTCCGGCTCTTGATTTTGGCTCAGGTCAGGATCTCAGGGTCCTGAGATCGAGCCCCATGTCAAGCTCCATGCTCAGCAAGGCGTCTGATTAAGATTCTCTCTCCCTTGGGCCCTCCTGTCCCTGCTCGCACTCTTTCTCTAAAATAAATAAAAAAGTTTAACAAAGTAACATTTGGTGTATCAAGTATACTTCAATTAAAAAAAAATGGTACATTGTAGTGTTATGTGGGAATTTTTGAAGGATTGAAGAGTAACGACCCAGACTATGCAGCACAAGATGGTACAGGCCTTGAGTTTATGAATGTCAGTGGTCCAGGCAATGGGAAACCCTGGGGCTGTCCAAGACAGCACTCCAAGGCAGTGCCCTCTCTGTAGGCATTTCACCTCTCAGCTCCTCCTCTACAAGCAGGCCACGTATATCCTTTGGCCACCACTCCACCTATCAGCCACTTTCATCTCATGAGGTCAAGTCAAGGTCACACAATGCAGGTGGCCCTATTCTCTGCAAATGGGCAGGAGCCGACATCATCTCTTGAGAAACCACCCCACCAATCTGTTTACAGAAACTGGCATCTGTTCACTTTCCTTCCTGCCCCCTACTCCCACCCCTCACCCCAAACTTGGAAGATTTACAGAGGAGCTGAAGAACAATTATCCTTAATAGTTAAAATACATACTGCCTATTTATACTTTTAATTGCTCTTCCTTTGGTGGTCTGAGTAGTAACTTATTGTTCTGAGACCGCTATTTATACAAGGTATTTTCCACAATTTAAAGCTTCACCAAAATCTTAGGAAGCAGGCATTATTATCCCAATTTACTGAAGTGAAAATAGCTATAGTAGCTGAAAACCAAAAATCACACAGCTTCTGTGCATCCTTAAAATAAAATATAATACAACATGTATATGTAATCTTTTAAGCCAAAAATGAGAATTCCCAAAGACCCATAATTATAGGTTATGTTCAGGGCCCAAAACATAACAAACAGTATTATCCCACTTTCCACCCAAACAGGGTAAGATCATATGTCAACAATTGCGATTGCCTTTCTGAACTTGGAAGCTCCCCCAAATACTACCACCCCTTTTAAATTTGGCTATTTTCTTTGAAAGTATGAATTCCTGGCCCAAAGAAAGGTTTCTCAGTGCCCTAAAGGAAAACAGGCATCTGCCAGTCATTCAAAAGGTGATGATTTTCCTGTTTCTGACTTCTCTGTTGGTGTTGGGACCAGCACATACCAGCAAGAGAAAGAAGTAGCAGCACCAGAAAGTGCTGTTCTTTCATCAACAGACTTGCCCTACTTTAAAAAACCCTTTAAGGTCATTTGTACTGGTCTTCCATGGAGAAGAACCTCATGAATCTATGGCACAAAATCCCTCCTCCCCTCCTGTGATAAGAGATAGTATCTGATACAGTTTGATGCAGTGTGTTGCTTACATTTTTTTTTCTCTTAACCCTTCTACCCCAAATTTCATCAGAGTTGATTTTATTTGTACTTCACTGTTATTCAATTTTATAGCATTATTGGAATACAGAAATTACAAGGTACTTTTAATGTCTTCAATCTAAGGGGTAGGAAAAAAAGTTATTTTTGCAAATCTAAAGATAAAGGCACATTAAAAGCTAATATTTAACTTAAGTACTATAACCTATACAGAAAAGAGCTGGGCGGGGGGGATGGACTCTGGTGAACATGATTAGTTACACATTCTTAAAGCTGTGAGGAAAAGATACAGAGTCACTGAACTATGAGAAATAAAGCTGTCACAGAGCCCATGTGCTTCATTTTGAAAATATGAGACCATTATTTAGGATTTATCCAAATTTGTAAGGAAGCAGTGAACTGTCAGTATTTGCAGATAACATCATGCTGTATAATATATACAGAAAACCCTAAAGACTACACCAAAAAATTATTAGAATGAATAAATGAATTCAGTAAAGTTGCAGAATACAAAATTAATATACAGAAATCTGTTGTTTCTATACACTAATAGTGAAGTGGCAGAAAGAGAAATTAAGAAAACAATCCCATTTACAACTGCATCAAAAATAATAAAATTAGGAATAAACCTAGGAATAAACCAAGGAGGTGAAACACCTGTATTCTGAAGACTGTAAGACACCGATGAAGGACACTGAGGATGACACAAATGTAAAGATATTCCATGCTCATGGATTGGAAGAATCAGAAGCATTAAAATATGCATACTACCCAAAGCAACCTCTAGATCCCTACCCAAAACACCAAGAGCATTTTTCACAGAACCAGAATAGTCCTAAAATTTGTATGGAATCACAAAAGACTTCAAATGGCTAAAGCAATCTTGAAAAAGAACAAAAAATCTAGAGGTATCACAATCCAGATTTCAAGTTATACTACAAAGCTAGAGCAAGCAAAACAGTATGGGACTGGCCCAAAAGAGACACAGAGATCAGTGGAATGGAATAGAGAGCCCGGAGATACACTCATGCTTATGTAGTCAATCTATGGTGAAGGAGGCAAGAATATACAATGAGGAAAAGACAGTCCCTTCAATCAGTAGTGCCAGGAAACTGGACCACTATCTTACACCATACATGAAGATAAACTCAGAATGGATTAAAGACCTAAACATCAGACCTGAAACTGTAAAACTACTAAAACAGGCAATAACCTCTTGGACATTAGCCTTAGCAAAATTTTTCTAGATATGTCTCCTCAGGCAAGGAAAACAAAAGCAAAAATAAACTATTGGGACTACACCAAAATAAAAAGCTTTTGCACAGAGAGGAAACCACCAACAAAGTGAAAAGGCAACCTACTATATGGGAGAAGATATTTGCAATTGATATGTCTGATAAGGGGTTAGTATCAAATATATAAAGAACTCCTACAACTCAACACCAAAAAACCCAAAAAATCTGATTAAAAAATTGGCAGAGGACCTGAACAAACATTTTTCCAAAGAATATATAGAGATGGCCAACAGACACTTGAAAAGATACTCAGCATCACTAACCATCAAGGGAATACAAATTAAAACCACAATGAGATATCACCTCCCACCAGTCAGAATAGCTAGCTGGTATGCAAAAGACAATAAATAATGAATGTTGAAGGTGTGGAGAAAAGGGAACCCTTGTACACTATTTCGGTGGAAATGTAAATTGGTTCAGCCATTGGAAAACAGTATGGGGGTTCCTCAAAAAATTAAAAATAGAAATACCAAACATTACTGTATTTCCACTGCTGCCTATTTACCACAAGAAAGCAGAAACACTAATTCAAAAAGATACACTTACCCCTATGCTTATTGCAGCATTTATAACAGCCAAGATCTGGAAGCAACGTAAATGTCCACTTATATATGAAGAATATGTGGTATACACATTTGCGTGCATGTGCACGTGCATACACACACTGGAATATTACTCAGCCATAAAAAAGAATGAGTTCTTGCCATTTATGACAATAATGGATAGACCTAGTATTATGCTAAGTGAAATATATCAGATTTGGAAAGACAAATACCATATGATTTCACTTATATGTGGAATCTAAAAAACAAAACAAATGAACAACAAAAAACCAGAAAAAGATTCATAAATACAGAGAACTGGTGGTTGCCAGAGGGAAGGGGGTTGGCAAAATAGGTGAAGGCGCTTAAGAGGTAAAAACTAAATAAGTGAAGGGGATGAAAAGTACAGCATAGGGAATATTGTCAATATTTTAGTAACTTTGTAATAACTTCGTAAGGTAACATACACTTAAGGTGAGCATTACATAATGCACAGAAGTGTCAAATCACAGTATTGCATACCTGTGACAAATGTTGTATACCAAACATACCTCAATTAAAAAAAAAAAGGAATTTACTAGAATGGTGGACATACATTCTAGTACTTTCATATTAAAAAAAAATTCTCAGCTTTACCGTGCATTAATAAATGGCTAGATAAGAAAATAAATGTACTCTAAAGCAGAGGCTCCATATTTGCTGTCTATCAGAGGCACCTGGGGTGCAATTCCCAGAGACTTTAAGTACGAATTGAAGCCTTGAAGTCTTGATGTTTAACAAATGCGCCAGGTGATTCTAATGTACCCAGCTAGAGCCATTTAAAAGCATGCCAAAAAAAAAAAAAAAAAGTGGGCCTAATTCCAGGTGGCATGGTTCCAACATGGGGTGGCCACATGGGGATGGGCCAGCTAAGGGAGAATAAACAGTTCGATATTCCAGAGTATGACTGAATGCTTTTTGAACAAGACCTATAATGCAGAGGACAGAAGTTTTCCCTGGACTCTCTTCTTGGAAGGCACATGTGCTTGCTACTTGTTCTGACACAATTGTGTGTCAGTGGGGCCATGCCAGCAACACAGAACAGATGACACGCAGCAGTTCACTACAAAGACTAGTCAGAATATTGCCAGCGAGCAAGACGACGTATGTTGATGGTTGTTGTAGGAAGCGTTTTCATCCATCTTTACAGACCATCTCTCTGAATCCTAAGGGACTTCTCCCCCTGGGGATTCATGTTAGGAAGAAGTCAGATACAAGTCACCTGCTCACTGGCATGCCACACGACATGAAACCACGTTCAGCACATGTCATCCACCAACACTGAGAGGCTCCTTGTCACAGTTGGCATGAAAGCTCTGAACAGATATGGCAGATGGTTAACAGCAGGGGATGCGACTAGTTCCTCCTAGGTGAGCCTTGGTGGGCTGGCTCTGGGCAGAAGGAGCACCAGGAAGATTCCCCAAAACAAATGTCGACGAGGGCAGGGCTAATGGCAGCGCTTTGTAGTAACATCGGAAGTCATTAAATAGAAATTGGATATTTTCTACGGAGACTGACAGTCAGGAGAAGAGGACCAGATTGAAAGATTCTAAAAAGGTGATACAACCAGCAGAACAATTACTTTTATAGTCTACGTGGAAAGAACGCCCCTTTCCTACAGGACTTTAGAGTCCCATCTATAAAGATACTGCCTCTTCTACGAACATGGCCATAGGGCTCTTGTCTGCAAGCTGGGGGACCTCCATTCTGGTGTCTTGCACAGGGCGGGCACTCAACACACATTTGTGGGGCTGAAAATACTGAAATAAGTGGTAGGAATAACCAGCAAACTCATGAATTATTAATTTCATGTCAACTAGTGGATTATTTCATTTCCCCTTTTCCATGGAAAAAATGTATTCTGAATTTTGGGTTTTGGAAAGTGAGTTTCGAAGTCCTCTGTTCCAGGATACCTCCCTTAACCAAAAATACTACATATTAATGATGAGCAGAGACCATTATATAATGAAAATATGCTTTGATTTCTAAAGACTTCTAACTCATACCGGAAATGTGAGCTTAGTTAACATTGGCCCATAATAACCTAAATACTTCACTTTTACTTTAAATAATGTACAGAGTATTATGTGTGTACACATACATGCTGTTATGGACTGAATGTCTGTGTCTCCCCCAAACTCACATACTGAAGCTCTAACCCCCAATGTGTTCATATTTAGAAGTGGGGCCTTTGGGAGGTAAGTCGGTTTATTTATTTATTTTTATTTAAATTCAATTAGCCCATGTACAGTACATACTTAGTTTCATATGTAGTGTTCAATCATTTATCAGTTGCATATAACACCCAGCGCTCATCACATGGTAGGTAGGTTTAGATCAGGTTATGAAGGTGAGACCCTCATGACAGCATTCATGCCCTTACAGAAAGAGGAAGAGACGGCAGAGCTCTTGTTCTCTATCCAAACACGTGCACCCGGGAAAGGCCACGTGAGGACCCTGGGAGGAGGCCATCTCCAAGCCAGGAAGATGGCTCTCTACCAGAACCCAACCACACTGGCACTCTGATCTCAGCCTTCCAGCCTCCAGAACTGTAAGAAATAAATTTCTGTTTCTTAAGCCACCCAGTCTGTAGCATTTTACTTTGTTATAGCAGCCGAGCTGACTAACACACATGCTTAAACACAGGCAGACAAAGCTTGCTGAGGGTATTTCCTAGGGAAGTGAGCTGGCTATCTCCTAAGAGGGCTCAAAGTAAATACTTTTTTTAAAAAACTTTTTATTTATTTATTCATGGGAGACAGAGAGAGAGAGAGAGAGGCAGAGGGAGAAGCAGGCTCCCAAGGAGCAGGGAGCCTGATGCGGGACTCGATCCCAGGACCCTGGGATCATGACCTGAGCCGAAGGCAGACGCTTAACCATCTGAGCCACCCAGGTGTCCTCAAAGTGAATACTTTTACCACATTCTTGGACAGTGCTCTTCAGTCTTTATTTTTTTTGGCTCGGTCACTCCCACTATTGATAAATACAAAAGTTTTGCACCCTACTTAATATCACTTGAAGTTAAAAACAAAATAAGTATTTTGATGGGAAGGAAACTGAAAGAGTGGGACAAAGAACCATACCATTTCCCAATCATCCTCCCCTCTGCTTCCTTAGCGATCATCCAAAAATCTTATCTCCGCTTTCCTGGCTTAGAAACCTGATTTCATCAGCACTTTAAAGTAGAGCCATCCCTTGGGGACAGACTCACATCACCAGAGCTCACGAGACTGATGTCAAACACCAGAAGGTCAATTCATTAGTTCACCATGAGCAATGTAAACATCACAAAGGCCAGGGACTCGCACCCATGGCACCGGTGCATGCTGTTTCTGTTGGGAGGCCTCCACGAGAAGCTCAACCAAAATTGGAAGGTTACGGTGAACGTGGAATTAGGATAAGAAGCTTGAGATGAATCAAACAGCTAAAGGCATCAGGCTCAGTTAGCCTGAGGATCCATTTCCTCAGTGGGATGATCTCGCCAATAAAGCCATACATGGTTGGCTGTGGTTCCCTGCATCCTTCCCCATAACACAAACGTCCTTGCCAATTCAACTGCAATACTCCAAGGGTTTGGCCACGGCTTCTCTCTCCCCTGGACCGTGTTTGGATGGGTGCTGCCAATTTTTGCCTCTGTGGCTTTTTTTTCTTTTCCTATACTGGGGTGACCAATTGTTTAGATAGTTTTAATACACTTAATCTGGTTACAAGGAAATCTTGCTGTAATACAGCTGTGCTATCACTTCTGATCACTTTATAGATCTTTGTGCAGTATCACAGGCTCATTTGAAAATGTAACTCTTGGAGGGAAATGTCATTTCTAAGCTCTTGGCGGGTGACTTGCTGTGTCACCCATACACATGACACTGATGGTTTGTGTGTAGACATGTAATTATCTACATACACAGTCACATCCCTCCATTTGTATGCTATTATTTGTTAGAACTTAACCCTTTGGGTGACAAAGCCTTCCTTTGTGCTTATATTTTTTCCTTAGTTTTTTTTTTTTTTAAAGATTTTATTTATTTATTTGAGAGAGAGAGAATGAGAGATAGAGAGCATGAGAGGGAAGAGGGTCAGAGGGAGAAGCAGACTCCCTGCCGAGCAGGGAGCCCAATGTGGGTCTCGATCCTGGGACTCCAGGATCATGACCTGAACCGAAGGCAGTTGCTTAACCAACTGAGCCACCCAGGCGCCCCTTTTTTCCTTAGTTTTTAACTGAACTGTAGAATAATGCGGTTTTGAACTAAAAGCGTTAGATTTAATTAAGATGGCAAATATCTGAAAATATGGCGAGCTCTGGGAAAGGTGTTCAACATGTAAGGTACAACAGACCTCCTTTATCCTAGGGCCAACAACTTCTATGTACAACACATGCCTTTCAAACAATGGAAATATTTATATCTAAGATATGTAAATTAAATGAGCAGCCTGACTTTAAAAAAAGTACTTGAAAGCCCTTTTAGAAATGTCTATCTGATTTGATCACCCTATAAATGCAGAGTGGAAAGCTTGAGTTATGCTCCCTTGAGAAGATCAATAATACTTAGTACAGAAAAGGCTTTCTATCCAGTTGTTGAAGGAAGAGTTGGCTATCGGTCAAAGCGGATTGCAGCCTTCCCCTTAGCCCTGTCTTAAATAGACCCGTTGTCATCTCGTGCTACTGTGATGTATTCATTACTGATGGACAACTTGCTTGTATGAAGCTGGTATGTTAGCTAAGAGGGTGGAATTACATTTTCCCACAATATTTTCTTCCCTTAAATGCTTTAATGCCATAAAAGGCTTTCAAAACCATTTAGTCTGGGAAACTGAGATGACCTTCAGTATCATTTACCTCTTGGTAACACCTAATAGAAATCTATAGGGACCCCATTCCCCCAGAGAATTAACAACAGAACCTAGAAATTACCATCTGCAGACAACAATACTAAGTTTGTTTGCTTTCAAAGCAGCTCAAGCCTAGGGCTACCTCATGAAGCAGCACTATCTCCTGCCGAGCCACTGCCCCATGGTAGTGCCACTGGGGAGGGAACAGGACAATCCCTCGGTCGCTGAACTCTATCTGCAGTGCTTACACCAACAGGTAATGACCTTAGGCACCAGGAAGTGGGCATTCATTTCACAGGTATACGTTAAACGACTGAAATCTCAACCAGAGGTTTAGAAAGGAGGCACATGAAAGAAAACACCCATTATCATGGTTGTCTCCTGGAGTTGAATTATTACAGAAATCACTCTGAAAGCTCTATCACTCAGCAACCAGACTAGGTCCCTTTCTAGTCTCTCTCCTAAAAAACAGAGTCTTCTTAACCCAGTCTTTTACTGTCTTCATTCTTTGTAGGAAAAAAAAAAATCACCATGCCCTCCTTTCCTCCATCCTTTATTACAGCCAAGTTTCTAGCTTTTGTATTGATCTTGCTATTCTGTTCACTTTGACCTGCCTTGTTCATTTAGTGGGTTCCAGGATTATATTACCTGTATTGGAACCAAACACAACTGAACACATATGTTGTACAGGGTGCTAGTTTTCCAGCTTGAGTTAATAGAAACGAATGTGGAAAAATTCTTTACTGAGAAAATATTAAATTTGATATTTAGAAATTTATAGAGCATTTATTTTGATCTCTTCATCTAGAAATTTGTTGATTCCTCAATCACTGGGAAGATGTTTCTAAAACAATGAAGAAACATAAATAAAAAGTGGCTACACTATTATAGAAAGGGATGGAGACAATCTACTAAGAAACCACTAGGAAGTCAGTTAAATATTTAAACCTACTGCAAATATTTGTGTATTGCTATTTTATAACGTTTGAGAGGTAGATGATCTGGAGTGATTTTTTTTTTTTTTAGGTTGTTATTTTAATTTCTCCTACCATGACTTGGGTTTTCCTGTTAATATATGCAGATTAATCTTTCTTTAAGTGGTATACTTCCTGATCTAACCACAGTTAGTTCAGATCGATTAAAAAACATAGTCATCGTAGTTACTGGTTCATCTCTTACTACTGCTAATGGTATGGTTATATGTGCCTCTGAATTTGGAATGTTTGTTACAACATGTGCAATAGTCACTAACGTGCTAACACCATTTCTTAGAATCAGATACTTCTTTTGGACTCCCATCTCCTTTATTGCTATCAGCTCAAAGTTTGTTGCTGGGAGTCAGGAGGCTGGAAGGGAGAGACACCGGGGAATAAGCCAAATCTGCAGCACTAACACTCAGACTTCAAATACTTAGGCCTTTTTGTACCTACTTGTTTTGTAGTATTGCTGGTATCCATGAAGCACAGACCTTTAAGGAAAAGGAAAAGGGAAAAAAAAAAAAAGACCAGAGGCAACACCCCTACCTCTCTCATCCCTGGACAACAGTCTCACCTGGTTGGTAGAAGTCAGGTGACAGCTCCCTGGCCACAGCTCTTGCGATGTCACACTCCTGGCGGGCCGCCTGGGCAGCCTGGTCGGCAGCGTCAGCTTTCGCTCTTGCGTGTGCAGTCCTACACGGGGCACAAAGGGCGAGTCAGCAAGGGCGGCACCTTGTGAATTACCCACAGACAGGCACGCTGTCTGCGGTGGGGGGGGGGGGAGGGGAGAGAACCGCTCACTGCGCTCATGGCCCCGTGCCTCCAACTGCAAGTTTTAAGGTCATAGTGCTGTGAGCTATCGACGGAGACAACACGGATGGAACCACCTGGATATTGCCTCAGTCCTTCTTTCAAGTGAAATGAAAGGGTGCAGCAAGTTTTGTGTGGCCTGATTCAAAGCCTGGTTTTCAAAAGTTCCTGGATCAAATCTCCTGCTGACTTTGGTTGGCAGCTTCCCCCGTAAACCATGGAGAGTAGAGTTAAAGCTTATGAATATAGTGTTCATGAATTTAATTCCTGTGGCAGAATCTATATAAGAATTTGGTTAAGAAGGGTCTGCCCGGCAGCATGCTGAAGAAAGTAACTCTGGAAAAAACGTGGTAAAACTCTTTTATTTGTAGCTTTGATTTCCATGGTTAAACACGCCTTCTATGACCAATTCAAGTGACTAGCGTGATGTCACTGAATGTGTGGTTGGGAAGAGATGCACACAATGGGCTCACCAGCTTGTAGAAGCAGAACGCAGGGTCTGCACTTAGGAACGTGCTCAGAAGGTTCTGAGGAGTCCGTTTAAGTATGTTTTTTTGTGTGTGTGAAACAAGGAGACAGAATTGGGGAGGAGGAAACAGATGTCTTTCAATCTTCCACCTGCCCCTTGGCCCATCCTCACTCATGAAACCTCTTTCCTTTCCAAAGAACTAGGGTAAGGGAGAAGGCAGCTGGGTAGAGAATGGGTCTTCTTATGGCAAGACAGGAAAACTGATGTCCCCCTGCCCAAGAAGAGAGGATTTAGAGGGTAAGACAGAGAACTCTAGGTCATCTGCTTCCAAAGAAGACCTTGTCCAGTTAGTATTTAGATGATAACCATGGGCATCTATTTCTTACGGTTTTGTTAACTTTCTCTTCTATTTCACTAGCACCAGGCATGGCTATAGATAACTAGTAGTAAAAGCTTGATGAAAGTCTGGAAGTGCTTGCACTTATTTCAGAAACAGCACAAGAGGAAAAGTTGGGAAACAGCGTTGAGCCCCAGCAGTTCTTAGGAGAGAAAATGCAGGTGGCATCTGGAGGAGGTTGGCAGACCAAATTCCTGGGACTAGCTGCAGGAAGGAAGCAGGGAAGATGGGGTCTGACCTGAGACGGGGGTCAGTAGGTCCTATTGCCAAATTCTCCAACTACCTCCTCTCTCTCTGTGTCTTCACGGGACCCTTCACTCCTCCTTAGGACCTAACAACACTGGAGGCTGGATGTACTAGAATGTAAGCTTCATGAAGATTGGGATTTTACATCTCTGGTCCTCTGCTATATTCCCAATGTGTATGAACTGCCTGGCACCCGGTATTTATTGAGGCCTCATTTTATGAATAAAGGAATGAATGATGTGTCCTTAGGAACAGCTGGGGAGTTCCTTAAAAGTGAACGGACTGACAAAACTATAGAGCCAGTAAAAAGATCGGTGGTTGCCAAGGGTTCAGGATAAAAGTGGGGGAGGGATGAATAGGGGAGCACAGGAGAAACTCAGAGCAGCAAAACTACTCTATGACACTGTAATGGGGGCTCCATGCCATTATGCATGTGTCAAAACCCATGAGACAGTACCACACACAGAGTGAGCCCTAATGTCAACTACGGACTTCAGTTAACATTAATGTAGCAATCCTGGCTCATCAATTGTACCAGAAGTACCCACTAGTGCAGAGTGTTCATAATGGGGGAAACTCTGTGGGTGTGGAGAGAGGAGGTATATATGGGAACAAACCCTCTACTTTCTGCTCAATTTTTCTGTAAATTTAAAACTACTCTAAAAAATAAAGCCCATTAATTAAAAATGAATGGATCAACTTTCAATCATCAAAATTATTATTTCTGAATCACAGAAGATACTTCAGATGACAAGGTTATCATGATTTGGAAACAAAATCAAGAGGGTAAGAGCACAGTGCAACAGGCCGTCGTAACCCCCTTGTGGGAGCCATGGCTGATGACGGGCGAAACTTCAGTCCCTGTGTTGTGCCTGAGAATCAATGGATGCCCTCTGTTATGTTCTTGCACAGTTTCTCAGAATCTCAACTCGTTTTCCCAGAATTATTTTCCATTGTATCTGCTATTCTTAGATAGAGCCTAATTATGTCTAGGCATCATAATTAATGAAGCCGTAAGAATACAGTTATGCTGCCTTATAATAAAATCTGCTAGCCCTTCGATGATACATTTATAAAACCAAGTACAAACAGTTTAGTCTGATAAAATCACAACACACCATTACATACTCAAATAAAATGATACCATTTATCTCCACCACTTTTTACAATACCTGGAGAATAAACACATACAGCTTAATATTTCTGCAAATGTATTTTGGAAGAACAGTGTCTGTAAAGCTGTAATCCCTTTACTCTTTTACTTGCTTTTTCCTGTAAGACCAAACCGGGGAGAGGGGGGGAACCTTTCCATCTAGTGCCCCTCCCTGTGTCAGTGCTCCTACACAGGTGGCAAGATGAATCAAAACCACATTCAAACCCTGAAATGAGAGGTCTGCACAAGAGCTTCTGGTAGCCCTAGACCCAATGACAGGAAGTAGAAGAGAACGGGAACCCATCTGAGTTTGCTGTCACCACCAGCTTTGTGTGGTCAGGCCACTGATATTTCTAGATTTTGCCTGTGGGAAAAAATCTGGGCTTAACTCTGGCTCATGTTAGTGAATTCATGTGTTCAAATCCCCAGCTCACTTCCAGAGCAACACAGGACTCCTTTATTCAGCCAAGTGGTAAGACATGCCTTTGTTCATGGGTTGGGGGTGCCGGGGGGTTGGTTCTGGCTAGTCTGGAGAGGACAGCTGCAACAATGCAGGGTGGATGATACCCGGCTGCTATAGCTGTTCACATGGAAAACATACACACACACACACACACACACACACACACACACACACACACACACACACACACACACACACACACACACAGGAGCATGCGCGTCCAAGACATGGACAGTGTGTTGAACACTGCCCATGTCCATAAGCGGTCAGACCCTCACGAATCTCCAAATACCATTATCACATACACTTTCTCCCATAAAATGTAGTAAAAAGTAAGTAAACAGCAACTTCTTTCAGTTAGGCATCAGCTGTCGACTTTCTGTTAGGGCCATATATATATTTTTTTTTTCCCAAATAAACCCAAGTTTTAGCTTGTAGAGAGTTACTATGTGTGGGAGAAGAGGCAGGGAGACCTGAGCAGTTGACTAAGCTCACACAAGCAGCTGGGTGAGTCCCCCCCGGACATAAGTCCTGCGAAGGTCACTTGTGAACAGCCAGAACAGTAAATGTAGCATTTCTGGATGCAAGGCATTCCTGGCACACAACAACTTAATTTCAACCTATTTTTCCAATCAGTAGTTTGATGATGAATACCTGAAATTATTCTTTAATAACTGAAATAGTTCTTCATGAACTCTCAAGTCATCTTACTCAGAACAAAATAGTCTGGCTTTCCTGATTTTTCTTAAATTTGGTAATGCTTTTATGAAAAAAAAAGTCTATCAACAATATATTGAATATGCCTGGCATAGACTCCTGCTAAGGTAACAAGCTGGCCTCTTAGCTGTCTGTCCCAATTTCTAACTTCAATCTTTTTTTTTTTTTTTAAATATTTTATTTATTTGAGAGTGAGTAAGCGAGCGAGGGGGGTGGGGAGCAGAGAGAGAGGGAGAAGTAGACTCCACTGAGCGTGGGGCCCGATGCAGGGCTCAATCTCATGACCCTGAGATCATGACCTGAGCCGAGGAGTAGGATGCTCAACCGACTGAGCCACGCAGGGCGCCCCTAACTTCAATCTTTTACTCATCTATACACTGACGTAGCTGATGACGATTTTAATTTAGAATGCACAACAAATCTGCTAAAGGTAAAACTGTATACAATATTTACAAATTTTGCTATTTCTGTTTTTATATGTTTTCTTCCCAACAATGAATTGCTTTTAAAAAAATGTGGATTTTGATGTCTTTTTAAATTTGTTATATTAAATCAAAGTCAGTTTACTGATATTTAAAATCTGACAGCAGAGCGGATGATCTATTTGGTTTGGGGGCTGTACACCTGATTTGCTTTGATGTCCAAATATTTAAAGAAGATTATTAGGAAAATTTAAAAATAAGCTCAGTTGTGCATAAGAATCCAAATCTCAGGTGATGGCAACCCCATCTTCCAGTTCCTCAGGCCTAAACCGTTTGAGTCATCCTTGATGCCCCCCTTTCTGTCACACGCCACATCCACAGTCAGCAAATCCAGCTGGCAGTACCTCCAAAACATCTTTAATCCAGCCAGTTCTTGTTAGCATTGCTGTGCCTGCCCTGGTCACACTGCCACCATTTCTCACCAGGGTTCCTGCAAGGCAGAAGTGACCTCCCCGCGTCTATTGTCACTGCTGACCATTCTGTTTCCCTTCTGGTTCTCCTGAAAATGCCTGACAATAGCTAACATTCTTTCCTGGATTAAGACATCATGATAAGAAAATGCAAAAAAGTATGACCTGTTAGCCTTCCGAAATAAGAAAATGCAAATAAATATGACCTGTTAGCCTTCCTTTTGGAGTGTGACCTTACTCATTTGTGAGAGACCCAGATTTGGGAAAGCCAATTATCTTGTGCATACAGTTGTGGCCCTTTTTAAGAAGACATCAGTCTGTGAAGCAAGAAATACTCTTGACAGGAACAAGAGAGTGGTGGCTGCACAGATCTCGGCTAAAAAAGAGACAAGATTTCTGAGTTCCTGCACGCAGAAGAAACTGTTCTTGATTTGGCTCTCTGATAAGCCCAGTCTGGCAAGGCTCAGCATGTGCTCCTCCTGATAAGGTACAAGCGGGCCCCTTAGATGTCGGTCTCGACTTCTAACTTCCAATCTTCTATACATCTACTGACTGACAAAGCTGATGAAGATTTTATTATTTATTTATTTATTTATTTTTAAAAGATTTTATTTATTTATTCATGAGAGACAGAGAGAGAGAGAGAGAGAGAGAGAGAGAGAGAGAGAGAGAGAGAGAATGGCAGAGGGAGAAGCAGGCTCCCAAGGAGCAGGGAGCCCGATGTGGGACTCGATCCCAGGACCCTGGAATCATGACCTGAGCCGAAGGCAGACGCTTAACCATCTGAGCCACCCAGGCGCCCCTGATGAAGATTTTAATCTGGAAAATGATTACATGTTACATGATTCTGCTAAATCTCTATTTTCAGTAAATTTGGTTTGGGAAGACTACTTGTTATGAGTCCAGTCCTTACCATTTTACTAGTTCTTGAGTGTTCATTTTCTCCCTCAGTTGCTTTCTTGTTTTTTAAAAGACAGGACCTGGCATAGTAACTTCAGGATGGAATTCTTAGGTCCTGGTTAAAAACAAGTTACATCACTAACAAAGAGTTATCCTTTTTGCCGGGTAGGAGTTAATCTCTTCCTTTTCTGAAAGTGGTGTCAAATTATTTAGATATAAAATAGAAACTAAGGGGCATTATATCCCCATTGAAGTTTGGTATTTGATCTTTCAAGGGCCCAAACTTTCACGGAGGCGTGATAATATACTGGCTTTGAAAGCATTACGAGCCAGTGACTAGGCTGAGGCCAGTCTAGGCCACAGATGATTCTTGTCTATGAGATCAAAAGTCAAACCACATGATGTTAGCTCTCATACATATCTCTCTGTAGAATCATATCATACCCTCGGCTTTTTATCAAAGGGAGAGAGGAAGAATCAAGCTTCATATGAAGAATGTTTACATATTTTTTGTAAAATGCCATCCCTTATGTGCGACCCTGTTATGTTTATAAAAGATCTTGGTGACACATTCCTCTTAAAGTTTAATGCCAGAAAAAAAATGGTCTCTGCTGGTAAATTTGTGTGCCTCCGTGGATCATACAAGGAGAACTACATAATCTATTATTTCTCTTTTTGTTAAGGCTACTAGGAATCTTGGAGTCAAAGTAGCCTCAATCTATGTGCATGGTTATCTTCTGTAACTACATGGCTTTAACATTCTCCAATGTCAGGAATGCTATTATGTGTGTGAATCATAATGCCCTGCAAATCCTTTTTGGAAACTGGCAAGATATTGAAAAAAAAAAAATCACCAGATCAATAAACTCTTGTTATACTAAGTTTTCTGAAGTCTAGCCCCTCACAGTGTGTTAAAGCTCAGGAACGCAGGTCATAACCTAGGGACAGCAGAACCTATTTATTATTCAACTTCCTTCACAGGGTTTTTTTCTATATCCATTTTCAAGCTTGAAACACAAATCTTCATTCTTAGGTACTTTACAGATTTTATTCCTTAACATTTGATCAAATTTAATAAGCTTAAAGACTATATTCTCTGGATAGCCAGCTCAAAAGCACATTTGTAATCCTCAGTTGGAAGAGGCCAAATAACTGGCTATCTTCTTTGTTCTGAGTTCTATAAAACTTATCTAAAATTTGCCTTCTCATGTAATTTATGCATTGAGAAAAATCTGATGTAAAAAAAAACATTTAAGCCATGTTTTACTCTTGAAATCATTTTTAGAAAAAGTCCTTTTTAATGAGGGTCATTCTAAAGTTCAAAAATATTACCACTAAATAAGACTAAAACTCCTTCTTTAAAATATAATCACCTGCAACTCACTGAATAGGAGATATATTTGCTGATCATTTATCTAATAGTGGGTCAGTATCCAGAATATGTAAGCACTCCTACAACTCAATGACCAATAAATAATAAATAAACAAATAAACCCAATTAAAAAAAGGGCAAAGGACTTCAATAGACATTTCTGCAAGGAAGATCTACATATAGCCAATAAGCACACAAGATGCTCAACATCACTAATCATAACGGAAATGCACAAGAAAATCACAATGAGATACTACCTCACCCTCTTTAGGATGGCTACTATTAAAAAAAAAAAAGGAAACAAGTGTTGGTGAGGATGTGAAGAAATCTGAAACCTTGTGCACGGATGGAGGGAGTGTAAAATGGCGCAGCTGCTGTGGAAAACAGTATGGGGGTTCCTCAAAAAATTAAAAATAGAATTACCATATGATCCACTAATTCCACCTGTGGGTATATAGCCAGAAGAAATGAAAGCAGGGTCTCAAATACATATCTGTACACTCACGTTCACGGCAGCATTATTCACAATGGTCAAATGGTAGAAACCCAAGTGTCCCTCAATGAATGAATGGATAAGCAAAAATGTGGCATACACACAGAATATTATTCAACCTTAAAAAAAAAAAAAGAAATTCTGACACATGCTATAAAACATGGGTGGAACTTGAGGGCATTGTGTTAAGTGAAGAGGGCCAGTCACAAAAGGACAAACACCCAATGATTTCATTCATATGAGGTCCCTCGAGAAGTCAAATTCATAGAGACAGAAAGTAGAAGGGTGGTTGCCAGGGCTAAAGCAAGGGGAACGAGGAGTTGTCATTTAACAGGTATAGGTTTTAGTTGTGCAAGATAAAAAGGTTCTCAAAATTGGTTGCACGACAAAGTGAATGTACTAAACACTACTGAACTGCACACTTAAAAATGGTTAGGATGGTAAATTTCGTGTTACGTATATTTTACAATTAAAAATAAAAAAAAAATACCTTGTACCTGATATCACCTGATGTACAAGTATTTATGGAGCATCCTATGTGTCCTGAGGAAGTGAGGAGAAAAGACCAAAGGTTAGATTCTCAGATGAGAAGCTGCTGTGCTAGTCCAAGCCAGGGCATGCTATGTATCTAACGAGGGTAAGAGCTGGAAGGACTAACCCACAACGTTTTATGGGAGGGACTATCAGAACTTTGAAACATGAGGGCAGCCTCCATATCTGTTTTGCCAGCTCTTAACAAAAACCCTGGAACAGAGGACGTTTCAACGAATACTTGTAGAATGGATAATCCAGTGGGTAAGAAGAGAAACATACAAGACAACCCCAAGAAATCTAACTTGGTATCTGGATGAATGGCTTACTATAGACAGAAACTGTGCAGGTGGTAAGGGGAGACAACTGGAAGGTGATGACAGGTTCAGTTTTAGACGAGCAGGATTTTACATGACACAGGCCTTTCTAGTTGGAAATACAGGGCTGCGATGCAAAGCAAAGGTCAAGGTTACACACAGGAAGGTGGGCATCGTGATGCACAGAAGATGAGTTCATGAAAGATGGACGAACCCATCAGGTAAGTGAGAAACAAAAAGCAAAGAGCTGAGGATGGAGACAAAACTGTCCTAGGGACTTGGAGAAAGAAATAAGGGTTCCAAGTTCTTGTTCTTGGATAAATCCCGTGCTCCTCTTAGGAGTTAAGTGGGGCCAGATGGGAATGTGTCTCTTCTCTGGGGCAGAGGCACTGACTGGCTGATTTATGTGGTAGTCCCTGAAACAAACGCAGCTGGAATCTGAGGAATGGATGAGTGGTCACTCCTGCCCTGTGCTGGAGAAAGGTGAGGGCAGAGGAGAGGCTGCTGGATTTGGTAAGAACCTTTGAGAGTTCAGGACTAACAAGCAGCCCACTGCAGAAGCCAGACGAGGGGGGCTGGTGAGGAAATGGGCAGAGGAAGTAGAGGAAGCAGGTGTGGGCCACACGCTGGAGACTTTTGTCCCAGAAAGGAAGGAGGAAATGTGGACAGTAACCAGAAGGATTAGCTGGGCCAAGGGAAAAGACGTTTTGCTCTTATCTTAAGAAAATGAGAGCTGATCTTATTGTGAGGTAGGAAGAAAGATCCTCAGACAACAGGGGAAAATGAAGAAGCCTTGAGAAGATGACAGTTATTAGAGATGGGTCCTAGATGAGGCAAAAGAAAGGAAACAGGAAAAAACATAAGAACAGTGATGGGCTCATCCAATATTTTAAGGTTACTTGAAAGATCCTTTGAAAGCTTGAAAGAGACCGAGAGTGCTGTGGGCTTTGGGACCAGAGAGACCTGGGTTCAAACTCCAGTTTATCATACACGGACTGTGTTCCTTGAGCCTCAATTTCCTTACCTATAAAATGGGGAGGACATTACCTTGTAGAGTTGTTCTGGATCAAAACTGATTGATGTGAAGTACTTAGTACTAACTTAGAGAGGGTATATAGTCAATACATGGCCATTATTAGTCTTCTGCTAAAATTTAGGGCTGGTGGGAGGAATCGGGGGGGGATGTGGTTTTACAAAGGTGAAGATTTGGAATCAGAATGGAGACAAGGACCACTGAAGTTGCTGAATAGGACCAGGAGGACCTGACATCAGGTCACCATGATGCTATATCTCCCTCTGTCAGGGCTCTCTCTTCTGGGAGAACAGACAGAAGAAGGCAGCCTTGAGGCAGGGTAGGGACGTGAACGAGGAAGATGGGGATGGAACCCTGGGTAGAGAGAGAGGGCACACAGCCAATGGTGGACTTTGGACCAGAGGAAACAGCAAGGGTTAAGTTAGGATCAAGTGAAAAATGTAAAGGCGATTTGGTAACTGTGAAGTCCTATCAATGCAGACTATCATAGTTGTAGGTGCTTTTTTAACTGATTGAAATAAGGCATCTGTCTTTCCTATAGCAAATTTGTAGAAACTGCCTTATTCTGACTAAATCTGGTGTACTACTAAAGGGTCTGTCTTTAAATCAAATTACAAGCTCTTGGTAACAAGAGGTGGGGCAAATTATTTTAAAATGGAGGCATGTTCCATAAAACGAAACTAGATACAATCATGACTATATTTTCTATTTAGTGCGGTAACAGAAACATCTGGATGTGCCTGGTAAGAACTTTGCAACCCATGGAACAGCGAAGACCTTGGTAATGACAAGAATTAGCCTGTCAGTGCTGTTTCTGTTTCTCCATCAGTGTTGTTATGGTCCTTATCCTTTACCAGGGGTCCATTATGGGTATAAATTAAAGTATGACTAAGAATTAGAGCAACTGAAGATGATCTAATGGTCAAAACACATGACAGAAGTCGGTGGTATCTGGCCGAGTGACAGACTGACAGAGTGACTGGCTCACAGGTGGACCTAGTCTCCACTTACTGCTGCCACTGCCCATTACATGTATACCCGGGTGCTCAAACTATTCCATTAGATAAAATCTGTACATTAAAAAAATTAAGCAAACATCATTCACTCATAAAAATCACAAACACTTTAGAACTCTTCCTTGAATGCGCAGTTGAAACACATTTTCTTAGGTAATAAAATATCCATTTTCTATCTCCTATGACCTAAAATGATTCCCTAAATATCCCAAATCTACCAGTTTCCATTTCACTTTGTTCTATTCAGATATGCTTGGAAAGTGAACAATAAGGGATCTATTCCTCTGCTGAACATTCGATGCAGAACCGTATGAGCAAGAACTGGCTTGGGACTGTGCAAAACCACGCCAAACCATTCTGCATCTTGAGCTCTGTCATGTTAAATGTGCATGTTTTGAAGCTGTAGAGTTTATGAGAGGCCTGCTTTGTGAGGAATGCTGAAATAGTAGGGATAAACAGCGGACCCTTGAACAATGCAGGGGTGAGGGGTGCCAACTCCCTGCACGGTCAAAAATCTGCGTATAACTTGACTCCTCCAAAACTTAACTACTAACTGCCCACTGTTGACCAGAAGCCTTGCTGATAACATAAACAGTCAATTAACACATATTTTTATAATATTACGTGCATTATATTCTTACAATAAAGTAAGCTAGAGCAAAGAAAATGTTAATAAGAAAACCATAAAATATATTTACAATATCGTACTGTATTTGTAAAAAAAAAAAATCTGTGTATAAGTTCAACCGTCCACTGTGTTGTTCAAGGGTCAACTGTAGTTGTACTCTCAGCAAACTGGTTTTAGTCACTTCATGCTTTCTTGTAGGATTTGTAATTCAGTTAGTCCATTTATTTCATGCCTGGTTCATGACAAGGAATCATTCGATAGTTCAACTAAGAGTCTTGACTGTTTTTATTTTAAATCGTCAGCCTCTTGCTCCAATAGATACTGGGGGCAATGATATAAAAAGCACAAAGGATTTGCTCTGATATATGTTAACCTTCTGGTTTGGAGGAAGTGACTCTTGAGAGTTCTACTTTACTAGACAGATGAGAAAACACAACTCTTCACTGGAAGGGCCTCTGAGAACTAGAAGGGGTCAGGCAGAACCCACCAACTCTCCTAATCTTTAGGGCAAAGTGGGTGACTATGTTGCAAAAAGGTTTCTGTATTACTATCTTTTTTATTTTGCTTTAGCAAACATTCTGTTATTTAATTATTTCATCTTCTAGTTATAAACTTTTCTTTCTGCTATTTTCATTCATATCCATAATTTTTATATTCATGCTTTCTCTTTGAGTCTGTTGCCCTCCTTATTCCTCTATCTGATTCTTTAAACTTAATAGATTTATGTCTCCCATTGAAAAATGCGAATTTTGAGCTTTCTTCTTTAAATATACATTTTTAAAATCCGTTTTGGCTGACTTTCAAGTGAAAATAACACAGCTCAGAAAACATCTCACTACAGACTATAGAAAAGATTTGGTTTTCATCAAGGGTATTCTTTAGCAGGAACATTTTTAGGTGGTGTTAAAAATACTACAGAGTCATCCAACTCATAGTTGCCTTTCCCCAAATCACCAAATTAGTAATTAACGCCTCCGACTTTAAAAGGAGGTATCAGAAGATCATCCAGTTCTTCCGGAATTCTTAAAAAGTTTTCTTCTTCATCCTCATGAGAATCTCAAAACATTTTTGTTGTAACTTTACCTGTATTCAGCATTTGCTGTGTTAAACTGAGAACAGCAATGTTTCATTCCAGTATCTGATAGATAAAATAATGGCTTACCCAAGGACACAGAAAAATGGAGACAGAAACAGATATATAAGGCAGGGTAACTGGTTTTCTGTGTTGGACTTTCAATATAAGTTACAATTTGGGGGGCGGGCAGAGGCAGTTTTGAAAATGAATATATGTATATCAAGATAAAAATGCATACTTCATTAGAGATGGTGGTAGAAACACAAGGCAGGATTCAAATAAAGTAAAAAAAATCACGTTATATTCTAGCTCAAATAACAGGAATCTTTTCCTTCTGGTCCTGATAGACTATCAGCGATCTGCTTCAATCCTACATCCTTGTGGTGCTTATAATGCTTGGAATATTCTCGACCACCAGCCTGTTGTCTGCCTATGCCTACTCTAGACACATTTTGATGAACTTTTAACCTTTATTTTTCTTCTCGGAATTAACTGACTCTGGGGCCTGGGATGCCATGCCTGTCAGGAGGATGGATGGACCCCTGCTGCAGCCAATGGGGAATGCACGTGCTGCCTTCCAGAACTCCATTCCTGAGGAGACAGATGCATTAACCCAAATGAACTACTGCTCACCAATCCAAGACTCAGATCAAGTCCAAAGAATCTCAAGAAGAATTCCAGGCATAGAAGGAATACTGCACATCCCAAGAACGGGGGAAAATTTAGGATGTGATTTGCATGGAAGTCAGGATTTCCTGTGAGGTCCCCAATTCAACATGTACTAATTGCTATCTTACACCTGGGGGCAAGTCAGATTGAACTCTGGAGGGACGGGGAAAGTGACCTGCCAAACTCTGAACACCGCCCCCCCCCGGGGGGGGGGCAGAGAGTTGTCCAGGGTTAGCACAGAGGCCCAGAGTTTTACCTGCTGCTTTATTACTTTCCGATCTGCAGGTTCACCTCAAAGCACTGGGCTATACTTTCCAAGTGAGATTTCCTGATTGGGCTAAGTTTTAGCCACAGGAGGAGTACTGGAAAGTCCTTCCTTCCTTCCTTTTCAGTACCATCACAGTATCTACTGAAATGACAACAGACTAGGGGGACAACACGACGCATTCTTGCCTGAGGGCCGCTCTGCCCTGTCTGAAGTAGGAATGTGAAAAATCTCCTTGCACCTAAGGTAGAGAACCCTGTAGCCCCGAGAGGCTCTGTAGGATTCTGCTAAAAACTGGTAAAACGTATTTATAATTTTGGACCCAAATAATGCTGCAATGGACACAACGAAGTATAATACTTCACGTTCGGGAATGAAATGGGGACACAGAAAATCCTTTGATAGCTTAGTATACAGTCCCTTTGGGTCCATCAGTTGCCCTGAAAACATGAAGAACATCAAAGGAAGGAGATGCCTATGAGGGTCAATCATGATGCACAAAACACACCTATCCTGAACAGACCTCCGTTCTCTTAGGAGTACGTATGGACTCCACGGCCCTGTAAACAGGGCTTCTTCCAGGGAGGAATTAGAATGCCCTGGAAAATGGCATGTGTTCCATGGAGTAAGAAGAAGCGTAAGAAGCTCTTTCCATCCAAGACAAGGAGGGGACAGAGCATGGACGTCTGAGGCTGGTGAGCGGCTTGCAGCTAAAATCTACACCGTTAGGAGCTCTTACTAATGTTCAGAATGTCCCGCTGTTCCTCGTCTTCCTATTGACATGTCTCCAGGTTTCAGATCACTTTTGGATTTGGCTCCCTAAGATAATCACCCCTGGCTTCTCTCTCCTGACATCTTTCCATTGTAATCCAAAGCCTCATTTCATGATCAACTCCTAACGTTTTCGCCCCCAAATAAAACCTCAACATACTTCATCATTACAAATGTCTAGAAATGCTTTTAAATTATTTGTTACTCCAGGCGCATACAGTTCTAATTAAATTCTAAGTATCGTGCTCACTTTTCTTTCCCTACTTATTATATTCATATTGTATACCTCACCATCCTGCTCTGACCCCTCTGCAATTCTGGTGGTGAAATTAAAGCTTCTTTTCCCTTAAATTTCTCCCTGGCTGATGATCACTGCTGGCAACAGTCAATTGTAAATACGAAATTTCTCTGCAATGTTTTTCTGAGATGTCACAGCAACAGTGCCTCAAACAAGTGGTCTTGCATGGCACAGTGACATGAAAAAGGTTGATGCTGGTCTGAGAAAGAGGCTTCTGTCATAGCCTGAGCTCCAAGACACTATATAAAAAATTGGCACAAGTGACATGTTTTAATACAATGAATAACATGCAATTTACGTTAAAATATCTTTTCCAAGGTGCTGGCACAGTTCCAGAAAACAGCTCATCTACCTTACTTCTAGAAGTCCGAAATTAATTTTTGAAGCAAATCTGTTTCATTCTAGACATAATGGAAAGACCTGGGATCATTATTTTTTTAATCTGTTTTGCAATCTTAGAACTATCAATTGTAACTAACAACTATCAGTTTAAATGCTGTAAGACCATGGATCTCTTGTATCACTAAAAATTTCTGAAGTACTGCCAAAGGTTTGCTTGGTAGGTTTAACTGGACAGTGCGTTTTAGAAGAAGAATACACAAATATATGTAAATATATAATATACACACACTTTAATACATGGATGTTATATTTGACTGAAATGTATCTCTGTACCAACAAATGCTAACCGTTAATATGAGTGTCTGAAGGGTTTGTTTGTTCTCATTTGGGGCAAATATCTAACTGTACTTACTGTCCTCTAATAAAACGTTTTTTGGTTTTATTGATCCCAGGGAACACAACGGAGTTGGAATTAAGAAAAACTAAAAACAATGAACCAAATAAAAAATTTTAGGAATAAATAATTTAACCAAAACACTAGCTAAAACTCTTACACTGACTACTAACACTACCCTGGCAACTAGTTAAGTCAGGGCTGCTTATATTTTTAAATTATAATCTCATTATGTACAGCACCAGGCTCCTTTGTCAAAATAAGGCTTTATTACCCAGTTATGATATAATTCAATTCATGGGTTAAAAATGTCTCCTATGCCTGGAAAACCTAATTGCAATGGTATTGTCCTTTACTCTGGATGAGAAATCATGAAACTGGAATTCAGTAACCAGATTTTAGTTTAAAGTTAAGAATACGGCACATTTTAATCAGTTTTTGAGATAGCCTTACAAACTTCTGAGTGTTTTCACCAGTCTTCTCTTTTACGCTCTGGGAATTTACATTGACCTGAAATTTAAGTTATGAAGTAGGAGGATCCCGGGGTGTCCTATTTGCTGTTGTTATCCGAGCCTGTACGATCCATCTCAAAAGCCCATTTTTCCCGTCTGTCAGCCATCTCTTGGCAAAGAGCCCCACTGCCTGCCATTTGCCACTTGTTCTGGGCTATTTTAATTCTGGACAAGTTGTGGTCGTAGGCTATATTTAAGTTGGCCTGCTCTGTGAAGAAACACAGCAAATGCACGTGGCACCTTTTCCCTTTTTGACATAATCCAATTGTGCTTTGGCTTTGAGTCAAGCTGTGCGAGATTCTGTGTTATACAGGCCGGCTTAGCGCCCACTCTCCACGTCCCAGGTGCTTCCCACCCATGAGGTGGGGTGAGGGGCCATTCACTGGCAAGGGATGAGCTGTGGCAGGAACCCGTGGAGCCGTCACCGAAAACTTAAAGAGCAAACTGAGAAACAGGAACGATGATGAAAGGAAAAATACAGATACCTCCAGCTCTTGGCTGAGTGTTACTGGCACATTTGCAGAATAATTTCTCAAAGACGAACTTCCAGATATGAATTCGGTATAATATTATGCATCTATTGAGAGAGGCTTAAGAGAAATAACATGCACCTTTTAAAAAGCCAGCTTTCTCATTTCTGAGCTTTTAGAAGTGGACATTCGAAGAAACACTTGGTTCTAACCTGCCCCTCCTAACGGACCCCCACCCTCCTTCACTGCCATCAATTTGTACACTTTCTACCGAGCACAGAGGTGTTAAGTTTTTACTTGGAGTTATGCTGTTCC
This sequence comes from Zalophus californianus, assembly GCF_009762305.2. Lineage (NCBI taxonomy): Eukaryota > Metazoa > Chordata > Mammalia > Carnivora > Otariidae > Zalophus > Zalophus californianus. The sequence continues at coordinate 132,948,807 of NC_045598.1, forward strand.
TTCAGAGAAGAAAAACAGGTCGGAAATGCACACTAATCATTAAAAGTTAAATACAATGTAAAAAACACCTTTCTAGAGAACTGCGCTGAGGTCTTGTAAACTTCGCAAGTTCAAAGCTAACCTAAAGGCAGGATCTGTGATGAAGAACCAGAAGACACTTAACTTTTAAGGAAATATTTTACAAGTCCGGGAACTTTTGCCTTGAGTCCTTAATGTACAAATGCTGGTACTGACCTATTCGTTTTGCTGGCAGTGGGATTCAGATCCAGACTAGTTATATGATCCTATTCATCTAGCCAGTCTAGGGAGCTGAAGGTATAAAAACCAAATTTCTGCCTATTTACTTGAGAGGTATTTACTCTGACTGCTTGGGCTCCTAGAAATGACCAATTTACCGACGTGCTGTCAGCTAAGACTCTACTTGATTTTTTTTGCTGAAAAAACTTTACTACTCAAGCAGGGAGTAAATAAGACTGGGCTTTTGTTTTCTGGAATGAGCAGGAAATCCATTTCAGAAATACTATGTTAAGAAAGCACTCACACACACAGACTTGTCAATTAATACGAAACCACTTTTAAATGTCCCTAACAAAGGAAGGGCCATTAGTAGACTATTTGGTTACATGTGCTTTCACATTTATCTACACAGTAGCAAAACAGAGATGAAGAAAATGGATCAATACAGAGATGCCTGTTTTTTACTAGAAGGCACTCAAGTGTTACTGAATATCATCATGTTCTGAATATCATGAAAACACAACCCGAAATAAATTACCCTTTAGTTCTCTAAGCTTTTGAAGAGCTAATTCCAAATTTCAGTAAATAAAAATGCCATCTTCTTTCCCAAATGCATTGCCAGGCTCCTTGGTAGTCTTTTAGGAATGAAAATTACCTAAGGTTTTCCCAGTCTATCTTTTCTTTTCCTAAAATACTGTCCAAGCTCATTCTTACAGGAAGCATGACAAAAAATGTGAGCGACTCTTCTGCCACAACCATGCATAACTAGGATAAATCATGTAATTACAAGTTCTGGATCAGGAACCTGCCATGGAAATGGTGCCAATGGGAGTATAATTGTGGCTAATAGCACAACAGATAATGGAAACATAATGTCCCTAAAGGAACTTTAAATCCCTTAATATAACTGCGGTACCATCCCCAGGATTTTCCTCCTATAACAAGGATAGGAAGCGGGCTCTTCTGAGAATTCTGGGACAGAAAGGTCTTTATGAGAGTTGTCATCTTAGGTCAGAATCAAGGCAGGGAAGAGACCAATTCGGGCTTTAAAAAAAAAAAAAGCCAACTTCAATGATTATTAGCACTTAAAAAAACATTTTTTAAATAATGTCTTAATTACTAGTTCAACTTTTATTATATTGTGTGCTTCTGGTATTGTCAACTAAAACACATACACAGACCACACCTGTCCCAAGATTAAAATAGACAAAGGGCTTATGTGTCATTATTTCTAGGAAGGAAGGGTGGCAAAGGAGAAGAGAAATTCTATCATATTTCTTGAAGAGCCTGGGAGAGAAACGGACATTAGACAGACAAATCAAACCATAAAGCGGTAGGCGGGAGGAGTTGAAAACTAAGAGGCACAGCCACATTTCTGGGCTCGGGGGCCTGTGGACAGGGGTGAATGGATGGGACCGGACCCAGAGGTTTACAGCAGCCATGGACCCGTGGCTTGAGCGACCTGAACATGGCCACGTGGAGCTGTGAAGTTGTGAGCAGGGCAGTGAGCTGTCGTCTGTGGTCTCTGTGGCCTGGAGGTCAGCCCTGCCTCCGGTCGTCATGCAGCACCGACCACGCGAGACACAAGAGGACAGGGGCAGACTCTTTCTAGTCATTTCAGTGACTTGTACTCTACAAAATATCACCACTGGAGAAATATAAATGCCTGGGATGTATTTCTTGTAGTAGGTTAATCAAGCGAGTGTTGATGGGGATGAGAATACTGCTGTTAGCATTTCCTGAGTGCTTTTTATTTTATTTTTTTTTAAAGATTTTATTTATTTATTCATGAGAGAGAGAGAGAGAGAGAGAGAGAGAGAGAGAGAAACAGAGGGAGAAGCAGGCTCCCCGCTGAGCAGGAATTCCCGATGCCGATCCCAGGACCCTGGGATCATGACCTGAGCCGAAGGCAGACGCTTAACAGGCTGAGCCACCCAGGCGCCCCTGAGTGCTTTTTATATGCCAAGTTTAACTTGCATCATGTGTCCCAAGAACTTTATCCACCCTGCGTTATGAGCGAGCGGGTGGTGGGAGCAAATCCGAATGGAAGATAAGAACTGTGTACGCATCCTCCTACCCCCAAATCCCAGTCAAGCCGTAGACGTTCCCCACGGTAATCTTTTCTTACTTGTTTTTCCTCATCACCCAAATTTACTAAAATAAATATTTTCTTCCAGATATGCTCTAAATTAGCATATATATTTCTTCTTTTCGCAGGAATTGGTTCTTATATAGAATCAACTTTTGGGACAATTTTTAGTTTAAATAAGAGTATAATCAGTGCTATCAAGTAACAAGTGATTATGAGCTGCACCAGATTTTCAAATGATTTTACTCCAAGATATGGGATTTTTTTTTTTTTTAACCAGGTTGCAACACCTCCCTCAGACCTTTATAAGATGTTGAGGTTCTACTGTCTTTCATTGGGGTTTCAACGGGTGACACACATCAGACCCCCTACAGTGGGCATTTCGCCCCCGTGGTAGAGGCATCGGAAGCCTTCTGCCTGCTTGGTCTCCCTGAGGCCACCTTGCCATCCATCCTGGCCCCTGCTGTCTCTTGCCATCTGGAGGCTCTGACTGCTCCTTCCCTACCTATTGCCCTTAGCATGTCCTTGGGTGTCTCAGCACTTGTAATGTTTGGCATTGAAAACCCAATGCCTCAAACCACAGCATGTTGTTACAACCACAGCATAAATGTAATCCTTGGATTAGATTAACATAATGGAAATTTCATGGTCTCCCTGGACTTGCTCTATAGATGCGGACACATTATTTAGGATCCACAGACTTCAAAAGTGCCACACTAAAAATATCTCTTACATCATATTGGAACACACGCAAAATTGAGTTTCTTGCTGTTTAATCTTTGCCTATGGTGGTTACGAACATGAGTTCTAGAGTCAGGCTGCCTGGATGCAAAATAGCTCTCACCATTCACTAGCCTGTTACCCAGGGCAAGTTACCTACTCTTGCTATGATGCTGTTTCTTCTTCTCTAAATTGAGAATAGTCGTAGGACCTACCTTGCAAAGTTATTAGGAGGATCACAGGTGATACACATAAAGGCCCTAAGAACAGATAATGCAGATAAAGTTGGGTGTAGAACATGCAACATCATTATAGATAATATTTATCCATTTAATTAATTGAATAACTTAAAAATATATTAAGTTGCTAAATAAGTAATATATTCAAAATGGTTCAATAAAATATTAAAAAATAATGGGAAAAGTCTCCCGCTTACTTTGTCCCTTATTTATACCCTGTTATTAACCTAGCCATAGCTAACCAGTGTTGCTGTTTTTTAATGACTTTTGCAGTTTCTTTAAGTATATACAAGAAGACCGGAATATAAGTTCCTATTTCCTCCTTTCCTACCTAAAGGGAAGGAATATATACACTATTTCTGTACCTTTGTGACATGCAACTAGAAAACAGTGACCAGACAGCAATAGGCATCAGACTGTGCCAAACTCATGTAATCCTTAACCTCATGAGAAAGGACAGTGAGTGTGACAACCCAAGTGAAGCAGGGGCAGCAGAGAGGTGACAAGGGCTCTAGTCAGAGGGCCTGTATGTGCGTCCTGGTCCCACCATTTGCAAGCTGTGCAACCATGAACAGATTACTTAAAAGTCTTGGAGACACATTGGTTGTCAACATGTTAGTTGTGGGGATATCATGAGATCTGCAAATCTGAAGACACAAACAGATACACCCATAGTGTTGTTACTGGTTAGAAGCTACCACAACCCACAGGGCCACTCTTTCTACTCTGGAAACCCTGGTGTGTGGATATGGAGACACAAAGTATTTGTGACCTGGTGTGTGGCTGGCCCAATCCGGTTCCTTGCCTAAGGTCACAGAGGTCTACTTTTCCTTGAGCAAGGAAGAGCTGGTATGGGCTATACTCTGGAACTTAGATCTACCTTGTTCAACTTTTCCAACATGGATCCAATATCTTTGAGAGCTGATCTAAAATTTCATCAACAAAAATTTTTACCTGACATGAGGCTTAAGTTTTGAAAATAAACCAGAGGGTAAGTTGGGAGGGCAAGTAGAAGACGATACTGAAGGCCCTAGTGGTTTTCACTTCCTCAGATGCAGCTGCATGCATTCAGTCCTGAAGGCATGGCTGATGGGCTTCATCACTTTGTGTTCCTGATCCTGGCTGCAGCTAGGTCTGTTGCTTCTTCAGGGGTCTGAGCACGTGTAGTGGAGAAGCTTTTCATGGGGTTTAAGAGATTTGGCTTCTATTGCTGATTCCTTACTATTTATGACCAGAGGCCTCTCACCTCCCTCTGATATATTAGTGTCCTCATCTGTAAAATTAAGGAGTCAGAATGAGAACAATTCTAATTCAATCTATTTTTTTTAAAGATTTTATATATTTATTTTAAGAGAGAGTGAACACGAGTGGGGGGTAGGAAGGGCAGAGGGAGAGGGACAAGCAGACTCCCCGCTGAGCAGGGAGCCCACTGCGAGGCTGGATCCCAGGACCCCAGGATCACGACCTGATCCGAAGGCGGATGCCTAACTGACCCCTTTAATTCGCCCTTATAACTAAACTTAACCTACTTTCCCCTACCCTATACAAAACAGGATAAAAGTGCTGATGTTAGAGCTTACAGGTGCCTATCTCCACCTCCTCGGCTTTCCCCTGCCTCCTGTCTGTGGCACCCCCATAAAACCTGAGAATCTCTGAGGTGTGCAACTACCCGGGAAAAGTAAGGCATTCTAAAGTTCTCTTCAACTTGAATAGTCAGTAACTGTGGCAGCTACACTTATTTCTAGAAATCTGCTTATCACATACAAGTAAAAACTAGACCTCCTTTTATTTACTTATTTTTTTAAAAGTGATAATAGTCTTCCTACTAAATCTGAGGAATTATTTTGCTTTGGTAAATAAAGTTAGGGGCATCAGATTCAAGTAGCAGAGGCAACTATACCTTCTAACTAAAACTTTCCTACAATTTGAACGATTAAGAACTCTAAATAATGGCCTGTACGCAGCAGTCAGATCATCTGCGGAAAGTAAGAACTCAAGTTGTATGTATTTTATAACAAATAGATCAAAAAATCTAGCAGTAGGTGTTTATACATATGAGCAAAGCCCAAGTGTCCTCAAGGATTCATGGAGGATTATTTTTATAAGTGGATCTCTAATGCTGGCCACAGTCTTTAAATATCCTGTAATCTGCTAATTAAAGCTGGAGTTATTAATCACTACATCAACATATTTTACAGAATCTGGAAATGGAGAAAGACCTCAGAAATCATTTAGTTCCAACTCATTTATGTGGACCAGGAAGCTCAGGCCTAGAGGGGAAATGGTTACATGGTGCGCGGGTGCGCGCGCGCGCACGCACACACACACACACACACACACACACACACACACACACACACACACGCACACAGGGGAAATGGTTACATGGTGCGCGGGTGCGCGCGCGCGCACGCACACACGCACACACACACACACACACACACACACACACACGCACACACTGGGGAGGTCTGTATTATGTGACCCCAGCCTCCCTAGGCCAGTGCCCGTGGTGATGGCATGGTAGGAGGCTCTATAACAGACATACAGAATGCAAAGTAGTCATATTCCTAACTAGTTGGGCAAAAGGTATCATTTCACCAGCCATGTGGTGGTGAAAGTCAGGGGACCTGCCATCCTCAGGGGACTGTGTGAGGATGTACCCTGTGCAGAGATGGCTGTTTCAAGTGTGACTGCCAAGAACTGGGCTACTTTTCAGCAGACAGATGTTTCTCACTTATGTTTTCAATTAATTCTACCACTATTGTATTCACCTTTAAAAAAAAAACATTTATTTGAGAGAGTACATGAGTGGGGGGAGGGGCAGAGGGAGAGAGAGAATCTGAAGCAGATTCCACCCCCATCCCCCACCCCCGCTGCTGAGTGCAGAGCCCGACTTGGGGCTCAATCCCAGGACCCTGAGATCATGACCTGAGCCGAAACCAAGAGCTGGACCTTTAACTGACTGAGCCACCCAGGCGCGACTCACCTTTCTCATTAGTGTTGAAGTGTATGGGACAGAGGAGAGGCAGGGAAGGAACAGCCCACACAAAAGGAAGGAAGGTGACAGGGAAAGCAAGGTGGGGAAGACAGACGGCAATGCACTGACTACTGTGGGTTCCATGCAGCAGAGTGTAACCACATAGTAAATATCCTAGAGTTAAGTTTGACACTGAAAAATGATCTTAAGTCTCTGAGAGAAATGTAAAAATGAACATTTTCCTATTTACAGAACTACCATAAGGTGTGGGTACAAACACACACACTGATAATATATAAATATATACTACCCTGCACTTACTGCACATATATATTCCAGGAACTTTGCTAAACACTTTACAAACGAAATTATTGTGCTGGACTCTTGCAACAGTCCTTCAAGGTTATTATTCTATTACGTATAAGGAATCAAGCTCTGGTATGCAGTGTTTTATCCAAAGTACACAGCAGAACCAGGACTGAACCCAGGTAAGTTTAATGAAAAAGTCCATGCTCTTTCTTCCACATTATGCTGTCTATCAGCTGGAAATAATTAAAATGTTAGGGGGGAAATCTGCCAACTTGTAATGTTGCTTATTATACTGGTTTTTGTATTTAAGTCAAATATAATCCCAATAAAATGAACTTTCACCAAGTTGATCATTCAGATAAAGGTTCTTATCAATCCTGTGAGCTACACATAAAACTAATAATCAGCTGGAAATTCACTGCTAAACCAACTCTTCTCACCATTGTCCTCCTCAGATCAGAATGTTACCAGTGGTCACTTGGGCATTTAAGGGTTGCCTTAATATAGTAGGAGCAAAAACCCTACTGATCCCTCGGTGAGCCAAACTGGTTAAGAGAGCTGAAAATACTAAGTGGACAGATGTGTTTACCCAATTATTTCAGGCAAACAGACCCAGTCTTCGTATCTAACACACTGAAATAAAGCCACTCTTCTTTGGCAGCAAGTGTCTATGGACAAGTTTCTAACTGAAGCTTGATAAGCATGCACTGTTTTCATGAGAGTTTGTAAAGGATGCTCCATGTTCTTCTGATCGCCAGAATCCAAGTACCAACCCGGGCTCCCCACGATGTGCCAGACCCGTTCTCATCTGTCCACTGTGCTTTGTGCGAGCTACCCAACCCTGACCTCACTCAGCCCGCAATTACCTCCTCACATTCATACTTTGATATTAGGTCATGGCCTAAATCTTCTTAAACACAGTTGGATTTCCCCCTCCCACACCCTGTCCTTTTCTTATAACCACTGGTGCCGCCCACCGGTGGCCTCTCCCTTCCCAGGACTGCCAACCGTCAGCCATCTTTGACATTACAATGGATAGAAGACGCGGAGAGGCTACAGAAAAATGACCGAGCTGGCTCTTGGAAATATGTTTGAGAAACTGTCTAATCCAATCTGAGGTGAGGAGACTTTTCTAATGTTCCAGTTACCCCTTATAAGAGGCTCACTATGTGTCAGGCGTTACACAAGATCCATCTCATATATGAGCTTATTTAATCCTTTTGATGTTCCTATGGGGAGGGCTCTATAATCCTAATTTTATTGATGAAGAAACAAGGGCTAAGAGAGATTAAATAACTTGCCCAAGGTACAGTTAAGACATTCCCTGACTGCAAAGCATCTGTTCTTCCCACACTTCATGACCTTAAATTACAGAGTGTGAATAAGATCAGTCCCCCATACTAGTCTAGAATGTTCCTCCAAGCGCTGCCTAACAAAGACTCAAACTATTATTAGGGAAGATGTTTGAATATTTTATTCTAAAACAGAGGACCCAGAGGCTATCTGCCAAACCACAGAATGCATTCCATACTCTATCAGAAAGTTTTATTTTTTTCTGTGCCATCAGGACAGAGATGCCAAGAATACTCATTCTGTGCTGGGTACCAACATTATCCCAAACTACAGAAAAACTTTTAAATTAAAGAACTATAGAATGTATACATTTGAATTTAAACAGGTACACCAGGATTTTTCTACAGGCACTTTAATGAACTGCATCTTGGCTTTTAAAAGAGAGTTGAACATAATATTTATTACAGTGCTGTTTGTGATAGTTGGGTGTTAGAGGTAAACTAGGCATCCATCACTTAGGGGAATGGTAAGTAAGATTGGATGCATGCATACTTTAAAATACTGTGCAGCTGTCCGAGCCTATGGCCCAGGTGTACTTATGGCTGCATAGAGGCCAGGTGTACATCTTTAAAATAGTCTTGAGTGGTGCAAAAAAAAAACCCCAAAAAACCAAAAAAACAAAACTTTAACATTATATAAAAATGTAAAATGGTATTAATATGTTAAATGATTACAAATAAAAGAAAATGAGCGGTATGACACAGTGCCATTCATATAAACTAAAAATATCCAGAAACAACACTATACTTTTCTATTTATACAGAATCAATGGCATATAATCAACATTTATTACTGGGCAGTTATGGAGGAGAAGGGAATGGGCCTGGGGAAACCGATGAAGGGGAAAGGGGGAAAAGAAGAGAGGGCCCTTCCATTAATGGTTGCCTACAGAAAGCCAGGACCTGGGGAATGTGATTACTTTAACCTTCTACACTAAAGAGTTAAGAAAACAAAAGGAAGGAGGGTGGGAGAGAGGGAAGGATGGGGGGAGGGGAGGAGACTGGGGAGGGAGGGAAGACAGAGCAGCAGGTGGGCAGAAGATGGACACCAGTTACGAATCCACGTCAGAGCTTTGTCTCCACAGTGACTTTTATCTCTTAGCTCTGTTTTAGAGTGGTACAGTACACCGTTCCCAGCCTTGGGAAGCTCTTTCACGCGTCCATGCGGACACAGTCACCCCCCCGCAAGCCCCAAGCACTGCACAACCAAGCCCGGATTAGAAGCCCAGTTTGTAGGCTGGAATACTAATATTAACAGAAAATCATACTTGTTGGCATTTGAATTGTACCTCTGGATTGATTCCTACAAAAAAGTCTCCATTATAAGAAGAAAATTTTTTTTATAAATACACAGAATGACAGAGTATAAACAATGCAGAACGGAGACCAGAGAAATGAAAAGCAAAAAGGCAAACTAATGACTAGATGGGTTTAAAAGTTCATTTCCCCCCTTCTTCTCTTCCTCTTCTTCCTTTCCCTTGCCTGCAGCCTGCACCCAAGGAGTCCAAGGGGTGGCAGTGGCTGCAAATCCCCCTCCTTGGGACCCCAGCCCCAGAGAGGCCGGCTGGGGAGGCGCTGCGGTGGCTGGGGAAAAGCTGTCGGGAGCCAGGAGTGGTGAATGAACTCCTAAACAAACTCTCCACTGACACATCACTAAAAATAAGTATGCTTACATGCATAACACATTTTTGGAACAGTAAACTGAGCTCTCTCTTTCATCCTCTCTAGAGACTTTAAGTTTCACATTCAGCTTTATAGAAAATAAAATGCAGGTGGCAACAACTCCAAGCGCTGCAGGTAGGAACTTTTGAGGTAGGTGATAAATGCACATCTGCCAAGACGTTAAGGAATTGCAGCGGGGCGGACAGGCACCGTTCATCAGCTGTTTGCCCGTGATTGTGGTCAAACGCTGATAAGGCTCACTTGGGCATTGCCTTATTTAGTCAGACTTCTCTGCCCAAACACCGGCGCATGATGACAACAGTTCATGCTATTACCAGTCTTTCTCCTTTCAGTCATTGGTGCTGACACACCAATTAAAAAGAGTGTCTCCGTTATTCAAACAGCCTCTTGCCTTTCCTGGTAGCAACTATTCTACAAAGAATAATGATAATGATATTACAAACAAACCTGCATATGTTAAATTGGCAAAGAATTCTCATAAGGAATACTGAAAAGTAAATTTTAGTTCCTCAGGCTTTTTTTTTTAAACCCAACACGGAACAAATTATAATGTTGTATATTATGGCTCTGTTGGTTTGGCTCAATTGTGTGTTGTTGTTTTTCTTTTTCATAAACCAGTATTATTACTATTTCTATTATTTTTTTAAAAAAGGCATTACTGTAAAGAGCCCTAGAGAAAATAGTTTGATCCAGACCCGATTCTGCTCTTATCTGCACCAATACATATGAGACTATACACACATAAATGTATATGTACACAAAGCACTGTATGTATTTAAATTATTTTCTACAAGAAGTCTAGTATATGAATCAGTTCTAATTGCTTATAGGATGAGGAAGCTCTTTATGTACTGATATGGAATGACTTCTAATATATATTACTAATTAAAAAAAACAACAACAGGGTACAGAACAGTGTGTATTCTAGGCTACAATCCTTTATCTGTAATTCCAACATCTACGAAGCTTTAAAAACCTAAATTTTCAAGTTTAATGCCCAAACTTATTTGACAGTAACACCTGAGTGCAACTGACATGAGGCTATTTATGGTTCTTATTTATCCCATTTGGTGGGAGTATTCAGTTTCCCTGGAGAATTAATATGTTTGATTACTCCGTGCTGTTCAGACCCCCTGTAGGTATTATGTAATTTATGCCATAAGCGCCATTTTGCTTTTCTAAAATCCAATAAATTCTGAATTCTAAAACATATCTGGACCCAAAACATCTTGAAAGCAATTATGGACTTGTGGTAGGCAACCATTTGTGTGAAAGGGGAGAAAATGTGTATTTGTATGCATATAATTATCAGAAAAATTTTATGAAGATACTAATAACATCGGTTGTCTTTAGAAAAAGGAACTGATTAGCTGGAGTCAGGAATGGGAGGGAGGGTTATCACTCAGTCTTCCATTTTGTAACTTTAAAATTTTGAACCATGAACATGTACCATTTATCCAAAAAAAAAAGAATATTAAAATTAAAAAAAATCACCACTTATACAAGCATATATCAATAGCATGATCTGTTTAAAATACACTCTGTTAACAAGTCTTCAGTAGGCAATGTTTACACCCATTGCCAGTGGATCCCCTTGACTAGTCCTCTTTAGTCACCATGAACTTGGGCTGCTCTTGGCTCTCATTGTAAGTGTGCCCAGGTCTTTACAATGCTGCCACCCCTGCCTTCCAAATGCTATTTACAATTCATTTCTTAAATGAAGCTTTTGTCTGCCCAGCCCACCTGCGGTTACTTCAGGTCCATCTGTCCCTCTATAAAACTCATGGTATTGGCTAGCTACATGCTCCCTTACTTATCCTATCTTTACTATTACACTGGAAATTCATGAAAGGGGTGATAAAATAATCTGGCTTTAAACATTTTGCTTGGCAGTTTTTCTTACATTGACGGCTCATTATAGTGTGTGTGTATTTGGTCTTCCTAATGAGCCTTCCAGGGCCTGCCCAAATAAATGATAAATACTAGCTAAACTGAATTAAGCTTATAAAACAAAAATCATTTCCCAGGAAGGCTTTATAACGAAAATGAAATAAAAAAAAATAATCAAGGCAGGCTTCTGAAGACTCAAATACCACCTGTAATGACAACTCACAGTAGAGCCTGGCCTGACAGGAAGTGATCTTGAATTTCCAAATTTCCAAGTGCTGCCATGTGCATTGATGGGGGAGAAAACCCAGCTACATTTTGGTGCTCTTGCACACGTAAGAAGTGGTCTAGTAAGAATTATTGTGAATTAAAAATTGCATCTGTTCCCTGTGCTGTTAAAGAAGTTAAGTTCTCTACTAATTGTGATGAGTCCTGAGGACCCAAACCGAGACTCAAAATCTTTAAAAATCATGGGCTACTAAATTTAGAAACAACCCAAATCCTTATATTTCTTAGAACCTTTGGAATCACTTCAAAATGATTTTTGAAAAGGTATACATATTCAATTTAACAATTAGTTCAGTTTCTCTTTTTTAAGACAGAAAGCAGAGACTTTTTTAAAGAGTCAAAGTACATCCAATGAAGTAAAATTTCCCTCCGATTATACATTTCTTTCAAGGTCACTGTTTTGGCATTGGTAACAAACTTTCGTATTCACAACTATGACAAAACCCCTACATTTTCTCTTTTTATTCTTAGAAATTAATTCTACTAAAGAAATCCACTTCTAAGTCATGTCTGCATCATCACAAAATAAAGGCAAAACATCGATATGGTTTTCCATATAAATATGTACTTGTTTTAGCTGATAATCATAAGGTTTTATTATTATTATTATTTTTAAGCCAGAAAAACCTTGGCAAGAATTCTAAGTCTCCATTCTCACTTTACAGACGAAAAGACCAAGCCTGGGGAAGTCACAGTTTACGGGATGTGTCCTCCGTGCTATCCACTTCGAGGTGTACAATTACTCATAGGAACTGGCTGGACAAAACAAGCACAGACCTATAGCCTAAGAAGTACTGAAACAGGGGTCTGTACGGAATGCCAAGGAGCAGACAGGAAGATGGAGGGGGCTGGAGAAGGCAGCCCCAGACGGGGCTGTGGCTGGGGCAGGTTTCATCTTCCCATCCTCCTCTGTCCGCCTGTGAGTCGCTAAGCCTCCCGCTGCCCTCTCCAGCAGAATTTCAGCTGCACCAGCACTTCTGCCCTGTAATGGGCTGTTTACTTGCCTGTCTCACCTCATGACATTATGAGCACCCAAAGGGCAAGTGCTGCCTTTGAATACCCATTTCTTGGACCTGCATCATGTCAGGGGAGAGGAGGCTCTCAATTAACATCCATTAAATGAGCTGGGTCTACAAATGACTTCAGGGTCAAAAGGTGCCAGGCAGAGTGGGATATCCAGAAGGACAGTGGACGGTTAAGTCTAGAAGTGGGAAAAGTTGGCAGGGAGAAGGGCAGATGTGGGTAAAGACAAGAACGAGCAAGAGGCAGAAGGAAAGAGTTAAGGCGCACATGAACATTCAAGGAAATGCTTTAGGAGGCGGATGAAACAAAAAGAAAGTAGAGCCCATGGACGGTTTCTCGGAAGAGATCAATGTCGTTACCATCCTTAGTCAAAACTAAATAAATAGAGGCCATGAAACCTAGACTTACATAGTTGTAATGACAGGTTTAGGTTATTTGAATAATCTTTTGTTCACATGTTTCTGTTAAAAGCTGGTAAATATTTTCGCTGTGTGGAGCTACTTAGCCTTAAAAGTAACTTTTAAACTACGCATTTGTTTTGTGCAGGGAGGGAGGATTTTACTTAAGAGTCTGCTGTTTGGCAAATATGGCCTCGCCCATACGTGAAGGGAGTGGCTGGACTGCTGGAAAGGAGGTTGCTATGTAAACTCTGAAAGGTACCAACCAACCAGTCCCAGGAAATACACCTGCACTAAACCCACCAGATCCATTAGGCCAAGCAACCGTCAAAAAGGGGAAAATAACATTTTCTATAGAAACCTCATCTGAGAGAATGGAGCCAGAGTTCAGTTAGATCCGATGTCGATTTCTTTACAGGGTTAAAAGGAAATAAATGATTATCGTGGTTAACATACTTGCATTTATGGCAATGAGGGTATCTACCACAATTATACCACCAGCTACAACACGGCCCTTTCCAGAGAGAGATGATAACACAAATCAGCTCCCGCAAGAACAACATGGCCTAACAGATTTATAATGGTAATTAAAGCTTTGATTTTTTTTTGAAAAAGGAGATAACCCCAAAGGTATTTAACTGAAAAACGCACAATAATCACAAAGCTTCGGGAGCACACAGGAACTGGGTCCCTTGCAGGATGTTCCCTATTGTGCCCCTGTTGCCCCACACCTGCTATTGTGCTCTTCTCTTGTGCTCTTTGCTTAGAACATGCTCTCTCCCATTTCTATTTGCAGAAATCCTTCCCAAGGTCCAAGATCCAACTCTAACCCCTTCCTCCTGAGGCCTTTCCTGATGCTCCCATGTGGAAAAAAAAAAATTCCTTTGTTCTTCTAAATTTATGCAAGACCAAAAAGATTCAGAGAAACACAACTGACTCTAGCATGGCACTTGCTGGTCACCTTACATCATGGTGATTTCTTACAATGCACTACTAGAGGACACCCTGCTGGAGAGCCAGGATGATCTCAGACTCACTTCTGAACTCCTAGCAGTGTTTACCCCTGGAAGCATCAGCAAGTACTCAGTGTAGGAAAGGACAGTGGTCTGGGTCTTCCATAATTTGTCACGATGGCCTACGGCATATGGGTAAGTACTGACTTCTAGATCCCTATTTTTTACTCTATTCTTCTGCTGTCATTTTGCAGATTGCAAATTTACCCAACTATAAATGGGGGGGAAAGGCTGGTTTCAGTTATTTCCCTAAAGTCTAAACAGACACGCCTCGGAAAAGACATAATGAAGATGTTTTAATCATCTTCCGGTAGACATTTCACACTGCTTTGTTTTTAATCAAACATAAACATAGCACGAAGAGGATTTTATATCTAACTTTCAGGTTATTCTCTCATACTTTCAAGTCTGGCCATTTCTTCTGAAAAGTTGATTGAAACACTATGAGGTAGGAATGCAGAAATGCAGGCATGTAGGTGGGTAAATGTGTTGAAAAGAGAAGTCCAATCAAATCCTGTTTTGCAAGGCAAGACCCAGGACAAAGACACAGGTTTTCAGCTCAAAGCTGTTTAAATTTTCACAGCACACAGCACACAATGGTGAATGAATCAGGCTGGTGCGAGGCTCAGAAAGGAAACCTGCATCACAAAAATCTGTCTTTATATCCACAGTTTGCACACACCCTGGAGCAGCCTGCAGGCACTTCAAACAGAGGTGTGGCTCTGTATACTGCAGGCTGGGATTTGTCTTCACGTTTGCATGTGATGTATTAGGAAAAAATCATTTATGCTATTCTAGAATTTGGGGGAGAATCTCTACAGCTATCTATGAATGCCATTGAACTTCCACTAACCCAATAACTGAACATGCATATTACTTGAACTTCATAAAAGCCTTGGATAGGGCCTCAGAGACATTATATCCTCAGATATGCTCAAGGAGGCATCGGGAGAACAAGTTCACCCCAAATTTCCCTATGAGCACCTTAACAAGAGTAACAGCTCATGCCTGCACAATGCTTACTGGTGCCAGGCACTGTTCCAAATACTTGGCACATACCAACTCAAGGAGGACTTATTTTAACCCTGTGAGGAGGTACTATGAATTATCATGCCCATTTCACAGATGATGCAGTTAATGGTTGGAGAGGTAAAGTTGTTTACTTGAGGCCACTCAGCTGAAAATGTGACACAGCCAAGACTTGAGGTTGCTGTGGCTCGGACATCTGTGCTCTTAACTACTATACCACATTGCAGAAAGAATTCCCTAAACCACCCTGGGCAAAAATCAGGCTGTCAGTTAAATATTTATTTGAATCGTTTCCCTCTTTTGTCCCTTCTGAAACTCTGCGCTACAGCTCACATTCACTTCTTCCTCGATTTCCAAAGGCAAAGATGAGTGAGTTAGAGTTGACTTACAAGCCTCTCTTTCCCAGGATCAGACGGGCCCAAAAGAGGGGATGGCACGTTATTAGAGCTCAAACTGTGGGGCAGAGTCAGGCACAAACCAGCCTCCGTGAGATGGTTCTGCCGGAAATAGGATAGCTTGGACCCAACTGTTGAAAGACGCTGGAGGCCAATAGACACCCAGCTCCTACCTGTGAGCTGGTAGCCCCTGGGGGACATGGGGACTCTTGTAGGACCTGGCAGGTGTAGGGGAGGGTGCTGCTCTCACTTTTCTGCTTTCTCAGATCTGGCTTCCCAGGCCTCACAATGCACTGGGGGAGCAAAGGAGGTGGCGTCCTGCAAGTCTCAGGGAGCTCTTTTGAATGTGGGGAGTTGGTGGGCCCGTGGGAACCAACAGCAACAGAACAGGAGCAGTGCAGGGGCTGGAAGGGGAATTCTGGGATTGGGCTCCAAAGCCTGGGGCCTGGGGACTTCCCTGTAACCTGACTTCTTCCCATGTAAGATAAAGTCCCCAGTTCCTGACCACCCTCAGCTCCTGCTCTTCCTGCATCTCTTTTAGGCTGAAGATACAAACCTACCTTATTTACCCTTCCAACTTCAGTTCTAAGGGAAGCATTTGAATGCAATCCAGGTAAATGGGAGAGGAGCCAAGACAAAGTTGGCCACAGGGAAGGAAACAGACCCAACAGTGCGCCTGGATGGACCTGCCCTGAGTCACACACAACGGAGCCAAAGCAAGCCAAAATGAGCACTGGGCGAAAATTCTACACCGACCTCACTTCTCCCAAGAATTCCTCCTCTTCCTTGGAACAGATTTCTTTCCTAGTGATGCTCCCACACATTGCTTCAACCTCCACGTAGCTCTTCTTTAATTTCCAGCTGCACTGCAAGTTGTTTACCTATCCATCTCTGCCCCTAGGTTATACATTTCCTGGAGGATAGGGCCCCATCTCATTTTGGTTTCTCCCCAGACACCTACTCTTTCTGCTTTACACAGAGCAGATATTCTGGAACTGCTGGTTGAAGCAATTACAAAATTTACTCTAACATGAAACATTTAGCACTTCAAATCTATTACCTCGTTTAACCCTCAGAATAATCCTGCTAATAGCTACTATTGTTCTTTTCCCACTGTGCAGATGAAGGCATGTGAGGCCTGAGTCCCATCGCTGACAGTGCTAGGATGGGAACCCAGACTGTAGTCACAGTGTGCGTTTTTTTTTTTTTAAAGATTTTATTTATTTATTTGACAGAGAGAGAGATAGCGAGAGCAGGAACACAAGCAGGGGGAGCGGGAGAGGGAGAAGCAGGCTTCCCGCGGAGCAGGGAGCCCGATGCGGGGCTCCTGGGATCACGACCTGAGCCGAAGGCAGACGCTTAACGACTGAGCCCCGCAGGCGCCCAGTGTGCGTGTTCTTAACCACAAGCTGCACACATGGCCTCTCCATGCCCTGGAATTCCAGGGGTATAAATAACAATAGCATGGTAGCTGGAAGGGACAAATAAAGAGCTCTCAACCCTCCACGCTTTTGCCCTTGCGGTCCCTCTGCTAGGAAAGCCCTTCTTCCCCGTTCTGTTCCTGGAAATGCCTACTTTGTCTCCCCAAGACTGCCCACGAGTTGCCCCTTGAAGTCTCTCTCAGCTCCTCCGGGTGTTCAGGGACCCTCTGCTGGCTTCTTATGTATCCTTTGCTGTGTGACATCATTTAATACCTGCTGCTTTTCTCCTCAATCTCCTGCCCTGGAAACATGCGCTCTCAGAGGGCAAGGGCTGTCTTTACACAGTACTCAGTATGGAAGTATTCGACAACGGCTGGCTGTGTCTGTTTATTTAGTGCCACTTCCTGTGTAAGGGGCACTCATACACTAACCGAATTTCATTCTCCCAACTTCTGTGAGCTGGGTGCCGAGTCACCCTCTTTTTTCGGACAAGTAATCTAAGGCTTAAAAGGTCACATAGACGATATTTGAATAAAATCTCCCACCTCAGCCCAGTCTGGCAAGCTGCGACAGTCTTTCTGGCATCCTGGCCCCCAAACATAAGGCAGGGCCATTACCATGGGGAAGAGTGGCATGTTCTTCAGGCCACCTGTAAATGGGTCTCCCCAGGTCTTGCTCCTGGGCACTGATCTGAGCCTGTTTGGGAAAGGGATACAGTCTCCAGGTGACGAGTGAATCGGACCTCAAACTTCAGCTCATTCACCTGATTGTCTCCTGTCACTCAGGCTTCACGTGTTTGTTATAACTGAGCCCCAGGAAATCAGTGTCACTAACCACAAAGGACTTTCAGTAACGAATGATCATTTTCATTAAACTTAACTTATGCAATGACCTCAGCATATATTTATGTAGTAGTGAGCTGATAAAATGAACTGTCAGAAATCCAATGAGATCTTAGCTTTGTAATGGATTCTAAATCTCCAAGGAAGAAAGCCAACTGAAAAATGATAAATGAATCAAAACCAAGTATTTAGAGTACCTATCAAGTCTTGATACCTGCACTGGGTCCCATGTAATGTATAAGATAGAATTATTTTTATTAGCTATACAGTATACATTAATAAACATAAAGTTGGCCACTGAAGTTTAAAAATGACCTCTTATTCATGATTATCATTTTCTTTCTGGGTGTAAGAAACATTTTATTCTGGGTTTAACTCTTGTAATTCTTACTAAAAATGATTCCAGCTAGCTTTAGATTTGTGCCTAACTATTAGGAAAAACTTATAGTAACTCTGCATAGCTTTACATTTCGTTAAGTTCAGTATTAATTCAGATTTCTAAAAATTATTTAGAATTTAGGTGAGCAGAATTTCATACTAATTCAATGGATGGGGAAAAGGAAGAACAGAAAAATTAAGAGAAAAAAAATCTTGAAAATGTCATGAGAAAAGCCAGTTATGTACACCCTATTTTAAGCTCCTAAAAGTCACTACACCTGCTTGGTACAGGGACTGTAAATATATTTATTTGCTTACAAGTTTTACTTTTTTTTCCTACAAAGAAAATCCCTTCTTAATCTCCATGGCTTGAACACTTAAAACTTTTACATCCTTGGCTTTTTCAGAGTCCTCCTCTAGACAAAAATTATAAGGCATGACTCAATGTAATCCATGCTTTTGAAAGAGCTACAATTTTATATTTTATTTAGTAAGTGTTCATTTTTCAGTAAATATAGTTTTTCTTTTCATATTTTCCTGTTTCATGAGAATAAGAAAAACTGTTGACTAGACCAGAATATACATGTAACCAGTTTCTTAATGGAAAAATCAGACTGTTCAACAGAGACCCCTGTAACTCATCAAGCATTCCTGCACCTGCCTGATTTCCAGCAGGAAGGGGGGGATTTCTCAGGTGGTCAGTCACAGCCGGCTGAGCAGGGGGCCTTTTCAAGCTGGGACTTGCCACTGCCGAGAATCTGCAGGAAGGCTGGACTGTGCTCTGAAATATGCCAGCTCTGGGAAGCTAGGTGGACTCTCTATTACAAACCAGAGAAGGGTCAAACAAAACAAACTTGCAACGAGTTAGAGCAGAGACCAGGGAGCGGAAAAAAAACATAGACGGTCCTGTGGAACATCATCAGCACAAAACAGACCTCTGGTTCTCCCGTGATTTTGATCTTCAGCTGAACCCAAGTGCTCTTTGCAAGACTGATAACTTACCGTTCTTGGTCCTGCTTACTCCATGTATGTAAAATGCCTACTAATGTCCTTCTGGGGGTAGGTCCCAGGGGATAAGGTTTGGAGCCTGAAGCTGGCCTCTGCAGAGTTTTCACACTTTGTTTAATTAGTAAGTCAGATATCTTCCGAGCCATGTGCTTATTCTCTTGATCCATTTTGTACACATAATAACTACGCAAAAATAAAAGATGCCTTTTCCAAAGCAAAGAAAATCATAGATGTTAATTTCACTCTTTTATATGGACTTAGTCAAAGACAACAGGCTGTATAAAGAGTTAATGAAAGCTCTGATTACTATATGGCTGACCATCTAGATACTGCGATGGCTACCTTATTAATAGAGTAAATAAGAAAAATAAAAAGGATTTGCTAATGTGACTTGATTCCAGACAATGGAATTATGCAGACAGAGATGTTATAACCACAATAGAACCTTGGTCAGTATCTTGCCTAAGTTTATCTTATCTTAGTAGAAAATAATTCCCTCGTTTCCACACATGGTTTACCATCTCTGATGATTCCTTATAAATTCCTCAACCTCAGCCTTCTCTAACTCATTTTCCTAACGACTCTATTACAAGTGACTATGTAAATCTTTGATTTTGATGTTTTCATTTCCCCTGGGAACTCTTAAATGCACAAGGCTTCTAGGTACCATTCTTACAGGAATCTCTTCTTGCTTTGTTCCTCCCTGAAAGTCCATGACTCGAAGATTCATTATCCTTCTCCCTAAAGTGTCACCCCCATTATTTGAGGTCCATGTGTGTTCTTAGCGGACTATGCTCAGATCCTTAGGGTTTTAACTCTCTTTGTACACAACCAGTGGTAGACAAGATGAGTTCTCCTTTGCCACTTTCAAGAATCCAGTTCTTTATGCGTGGATTGATTTGTTCATGTCCTCTATGGTCCTGTCGCAACTTTTGCTGTGTCCAAGCCACTGTGTGCATGACAGCTAAAACCATTCTCCTCAGATGTTGTTTTGCTCATGTTACTAACTTCCTCAGGACTCTGAAACGGTTTCCACTTGTGTATTGCATAATGCCTGATTAGTGCTTTTAAGATCCTTCAATAGTCAGCACCCTTATCTAATTGTCCTCTTCTCTGACCATGACTCAGCTGGACTCTACAAGACCCACCGCAAAACACTGTGCGTCTTACATTATACACACCAGCAGGGGGGCGCACAGTCCAGAAGGGTTTTGAGTACCTTTTTGTACACACACTTTACGACTTCTCAAAAGAGGATGAAGCTCCAGAGTGGAAATCTAACAGAAAGGTCAGATCCAGTGTCTCTAGCCTCCTACCTTCCTATTATTATTATTCTTTTCTACAAACCAACAGCATAAGCTTTCAGGAATTTCAGACTAGCCCCACTACTGCTATCACCCAATTTACTAGCTTTCTGGACTTATTTCCCCCCCCCCCCCCCCCCCCCCCCCCCCCCCCCCCCCCCCCCCCGCCGGGTGGTAGGATAAGGGTGAGCGGGAAGTGTTTGCATATGAAAGACCTTTGTTTTCAGGTTCTGTTGGCCATGGGAGTCACTAGGGAATACCAACACGGAACATCAGAAGATTAATAAGGCTCTGAGGCCGGAAGTAATATCCACTCCAGCAAACCACAAGGCCAGTATTGCCCATGATAATGAACACTGGTGATCTTTACTGCCTTGAAGCATTTTTCATTCTCTTCAGGCTGTGAGTCATCAGACACGCTATTCTTCTCCCACCTGGCAAAATCTCTGTTGCCTCTGTGACAAATCATGCCTTAGCTTCCCTTCAAAATATTGCTCAAGGCTCAAATTCCTTATGAAATCATTCCAGACCAATTCCACCTGGCACCAGACATGCCGATTATCTCAGGAACCCCTTTATTTATGCTGTCTCTCTAATTTTTCTCCCCTTTCTCATTACTCAGCATTCCCTTAGGGCCAGCATCTTATACATATGAATTTACATAGATTCATATGCATACATGTTTATACAGACACTGTTTATGGAGGGGGGATGCTGGAGAGTTTTTAATTTTCTTCCTTTGTTGGCTTACGCCTTCTATTTCCTTCAAAATTTCCCTTATTATCGGGCACTGAATACAGCGGAGGCTCTGTAACTGTTACAAATATAGCAACTGTAATTTAAAGAAAACTTTTCAAGAGTAAAGTTTAGTAACTGAACTTTAAACCACAAAATTAACACATTACTGAAGATTCCAAAGGAAGAAAAAAATGAAAACTCTTACATATGCTCTTCTTTCCCTTGTTTTCACTTACAGAATGAAACATTAGGGACTGTCTGCTCACTCTATAATTAGGCTTTAATCATTCCAACAATGGGTTGAAAGTTATTCTGATTTAGTGAGGAGTAAGAAGAATAACAATTTTGAAAAATGCTTTTACTCTCAAGTTTGTATGGTAACATGAAAAAAAAAAAGACCTCAAAATAGTTGTAGTGGCCAAGAGAAAAGTTTTTGAAGGTGCTTTATGGACAGGTCAATCTTTTTTCAATTCCTGTAAGACTGACCATTTAGACATTTAGATAAACTACTTCAAAACCTGTATGGAATGAGGTAGGCATTAATAAACAGCTGACTGACTGAACTGCTTTGTGTTATTATTTAACTACTCCCTGTGGGTCTAAGTTCTCTCCAACCAACCTGAAGTTTGTAGATGGGTCAGGTGCATCTACCTTTCTCCCACTTCAGGTCTCGTGCGATACTAAGTGTGTCAACATTTAACAATACCCCTGAGATGATAAAAAAAAAAAAAATGACTGGTATGTGAGCTGAGCTCCTGGAATGCTTACAGGTACTTCAAAAATGGTTTTAATTTTGGTTATATGTCCCTAACTGTAATCTTGTTCTTAACAGTTTATAACAATGGGACATTTTCCCTTTCAGTCCACCATCTTCTGAATCTGGAGGCGGAAAAGTAAAACCTCAGTGATGCTTCACTGTGTTTACCAATTGTTGGTATAGTTAGGCGACGTCAAGTTCAAAACAGCAGTGGAGGCCCAGACTTGGGCTTTTCTGTGACAGTGTGGTCCACTGTCTCCCACTTCCTCATCCCCACTGATGAATTTCTCCCTCATTCCATCTATTAATGAGAGATCCAGAAAGATGACTTTGCTTAGTATGTTTAAAATAAATGACCCACATTCCAGGAATGATGAACCTTTTCACTAATCTTATTTAGGAGCATTAGAATATCACACACATGAACATACTAGATTTGCCTCTGTTCCTCACCCACCACTTCGATCCATCAATTCCAGCTAATTTCATCTCCTGCTTCTCTACTATCCATGCCCTTGACTGGGTCTTTATCATCTTGCCATAGACCAGGTCTCCAGTCTTGGCCCCACTTAAATCCATCTCAGAGACAAATGGTTCCTTGCCCCACTTCCTCCAAATACTCCCCAACACCGACAAGAGTAGACAATCCAGCTCCCAAATCTTCATGGCATCATTTCCTATCATATCACAACCTACACTTATCAACTTTCAGTGTGCCTCAAGATAACCGGGGAAGCCTGTAAAACGCAGACTTCTGAGCCTCACCCAAAGACATGAGAAGCCAGCACTGGGTGGGGGCCAGAAATTTTCAAGTGCCCCTTGTGATCAGCTGCAGGGGCTGTGGATGGAGAAGCCCCTCTGTCCAACTGCTGCTAGGAACTTACCCTATGCACTTTCATCCCACTCTGTCTTCCTCCGGATATTCCTTTTGTCCGGAGCATCCTTGCCACCATTTGCTTTCTGCTAAGTCTCCATCCACTCTCCACAGCACAGGCTCAGCCCTTCAGCCCTACAGGTGTTTAGTGTTCTTCCTTCTTTTGCATTTCAGTTTTTCTTAGAATTCACCGTACTGATATTACCCGTTTATGTTTGTCTCAGCCACAAGATTTGTGGCTACTGAATGAATAATACTGGTTAAATGAAACTGGCAAAATGAAGCATATGATGAAATAATACTGCTCCCAGATGGATCATCTTTTATGAGCCTAAGGCAAGCACATGGGTAAAAGGAAAAAAAATTCCTACCCCAATTCTCAAAATATAGTGGACATTAAAGGCTTGGGCTCTGATGCTATGCTGCCTGGAATCTGCCCTACATAGGTCATCTACCTGTTTTGTGACCTTCCTAGGTCTTGGTTTGCTCCTGACTAACAGCGTAGCTATGGGGAAGAGGGGAGATGAGAGATGCCAAGTTCATGGCATGGGTTCAGGCACCAGGTAACCACTGAACCATGTCAGCTCTGTTTGTGTGTGGCCAAAAGGCATCACCCGAATTGCTGTCCCTCAGACCCAAAGGGGAAGGGTGCTTGCACTAGTGTGTTGTATACGTGGGGGAAATGTTTAGCACTGTCTACACTGCTTCCCTATTTGGAAACATGGCCAAAAAAAATCATCTTACTGCAGGATAGCTAACTTTGATGTTTCTGTATCCGAATGATGCTAAGATTCTGCTACCGTCAAAAATCATATCTTATAGACTCCATGCAGAGATAGTTTTAGTTTAAGTTAAAATGTGATTTAAATTAAAATTCTTTAGCTATTGAAAAAATTTGATTTTTTTTTTAAGAAAGCACCAGTCATCTTCTCCTTAGCACCATAAAACTCTTATCTATGTAGATTCTGTTGATAGCATTGCTACTGTCAGTGATAAAAGTCCCCACACAAAGAGACATTCTGTTTGGTTTTCTTAATTCAGTCCTATGTGGACCTTGCGCACAATCACAAAAGACTAACAGAGGTCAGGCAAAGGAAAGGGGTCTGGGTGTGAGTGAGTTCTGGGCAGAGAGGGCTTGCTTGTGCAAAAGCACAGGTAAGTGACAAGCTCACCCAGGTGGGTTAGGTGCCTCCCGGGGCGTCCCTCCACCTCCCAGCCCCACCTGGCTCATGGCACTGGCCCACTGCACAGGAGTGCTGTGAACCCCCCAGGGTATTTGCTCTTAATGACAAGTTTTGTTTCTTACTCATCTTTGTATTCCTAGGGCCTAGCGCCATGTTTGGACAGAGCTGGCACTAAATAAATGTTTGCTAAATGAGGTTTCTTTAGCACCATAATTTGTGAGAGTGATATTTTGTTCCAGTATGTTGCCAAGAAAGAAACAGGACAACAGATCTTGCTCACTGGGTAGGTCCTTTGAGCATAAATCTTAGAAAGCATAATTTCACAAATTCAGAAACAGACTTTCTGATACCTGCATTCCATTGTCCTAAAGCAACAGGTTCCTCCTAATTACTGAATGTGAGAATTGCTTTATTTGTACTTCTTAAAAAGAGCTGCATCCAGCACCATGTACATGGAATTCCTCTTTTGCAGTGTGCCTCATAAATGTCTTTGTTCCTCAGGGTTTAGGTCTGAGCTCTTTATGTGTGGTACGAGTCTGAATTCCAGGCCAATGTTCCTTTTTGTCTTTGGGGCCAGCATCTCAAAATTCAAGAAGTCAAAATCCAAACAGCTTCCTCTCTAAACCGGTACTTTCTTCTCTGGTCCCTGTCTGAATAAACAGTACTAGCATCCCTCCAGTTGGCCAAGCTTGAAACGTGGGGGTCACTCTCACTCTGCCTCTTCTAGGTTTGCCACATTCATTCAACCAGCCATCAAGTCCTACTGAGTTTGCCGGGGAGACTGTCACCCATCCATGTGCTCTTTCCATCCCACTGTCACTGCTTAGCTCAGCCCCTAGGTTCTTACGTAGATTACTAGTTAGCAGATTACTACTTAATCAGTCTCCAGTTTTATTGCTCCTCGCTCTTCCCAGCCCCTATACCACCTGCATCCAGAGTGATCTTTCTAAATTTGATCATGTAATTCTTCTGCCTAAAGCTATCAGTAGCTCTCCCTGTTCTTTGCGATAATGTTCAAACTCCCCCTTATAGGTCAGTGAGCCCCTACTTACTTCACAACATCTCTCAACACTGCCCACCCCCAGCTAGTAGTCTCTTTTCTAGCCATATTTTCCAGTCATACCAAACATTTTAGAGTATCCCAAATACAAGTGGGCCATTATACTTTGCACCCTTCTCTATCTTTTTTGGAAAACACCCACACATCCTTTGGTTTTCAAGCTGGATACCACCTGCACAATCATGCCTCCAGCCCCAGGCTATGTTTAAGCTCCTCCTTATGTGCTACCTAAGCTCAGAGCAAGGGGCCAATCATCTGCGAGGTTACTGCATTTTTACCTGTCCTAACTGCCCTGATCTGACAGAAATGACTGGATCCTCATCATTATTTTACATTTACACAGCATGTCATCAATTCATGTTATAAGAGTGATTAAAATTAATTAATTAAAATTAATATTTCACGGAGATAAAAACCAAGCCTTATAAAATGGGCTGGTAACCTAGAGTCTTTTCTGCAAATCCAGACCAGGGTGTTAATCAATGTGTTAACTAATGACCCTTCCACCGCATTTGCATCTTTGCCAGGTAATCTATCAGTCACAGCTCAACTGATTCTCAAATCACTGGGGTGAGCAGGAGGGGTGGGAAATGAGTAACAAGGCCTGGTGGAGGGTGGGTATGCCTCCTCCATTCCTACTCCTGAACCCAAAACTCCAGCTTCTTTGGGATTTCTCCTCAACACATTTTGACTAGTGGGTTCCCCACATGAATATCAAACCTTTCCCCTAATGGATGGAAGTGAATGTAGGAAATCTTGAATTACTAATTCAAAAAGCTCCCGCACCAACATAAACAATTAAACAGAGAGGGATCTCTGGACCAAGCCAACTGAGATCAAAACTTGACGGACTTGATACAGTAAAACTCAGCAAAATTTTAACCTTATTCAGAAGTTTTTAAAAACTAACAAAAATATAGCAAAGTTATTTGTTAATCTCTGGCATAATCAATTATTTTAAAAATGCTAGAAAATGAATTAATGTATTTTACTTGGCTTGAATAAGTTTCTTTTGGCACACAGGGAAATCCTAAGAAGATTTGACTTCAAAGAGTTGCACTCTTTTGGGGGTGATCTTGATTCCTTACGTATTAATTAAATTCCTGATAAAGAAGCTTATCTTGAATTGAGCATATTATACAAATAAATGTGAAACACCAACTGAAATAGAAGGGCAAAATTATTAAAAGCTTATTTGGTTTTATTCTCAAGAGGCCGTTGTACTAAAGCTGAATGACTTACATAAATACCTTTGGCATTTGTTGGATCCTGTTCCCAAACACAATGTTCATATTTCATCTATAATAAGAAAAGCATCTCAAAGATTTGCAAGGCACTTGTCTTGCAAGCGTCCAGTTTGGTGTCTTGAGTAAAGTGAGATTGGCAGAGTCAGCTTAATCCATCATGGAAAGTTGTGAGCGGGGCGCTTTGGCTGCCTGGCAGTTGCGGCTCAGACAAGTCTCCCAGCTGTGTTAGCATGCACACAGAGCTCTGCCACTTGCCCTAAGACAGAGTAGCTCCAGGTCAAGGCTAAAAGCTGTAGGGGGGCACACGGGATGGAACATGAATGCTATCACACCTTTGGCTTTCCGGAAACACAGTAGGGGGGCTTTCGTTACAAAGGAAGCTATACTAGAAAGTAACTGCTGCTTTAATTCTTCATAGTCACAGAAGCAGGAAAAATGTCATGCTTCGGAGATAAATGAGATTGAACCTGCTGCAGTTTGTACCGTCTAAGCAAACTCAGATTTCTATAGTTAAAACAAGGCCAACATGTGTCCCAAAAACCTAGCTTATTGTCTCCCTGGCACGTTGCTTTTTCCCTCCAGTCTTGGTAGCCAGTTTTCGCCAAGTAGATTTCTGCAGAATTCAACATTACCTCATATCCCATTCACACCATATACAGACGGCATCTTCTCCTTATGCTCTCTGCTTAATCAAAGTGGAGAGAGACCTGCCTACATGATCCAGGGCTTAAGAAAGTAGGTTTTTAATGGCCCACAAGTCTGGATAACTGTAACCCTCTCATTATTATGGCATAAGACCCATTTTCATTAAATTTGTAGTGCTTGAACCTACTTGTTCATCATTAAAACACACACCCTTCCCTCCCCCAAGGCCTCAGTTTCTGAATGGGCCTGGACTTGGGAGGGTTGGATGAATAATTTTTAAAGAAAGGTCTTCAGAAACAAGATACCCGAAGAAAGTTTTACAAGGTTCCCATAACACAGTATGTTCCCATGTTAGGTGTAATGACCTGCTGAGCATGAAGTACTGTAACATCAGAGCTGAAGGAGAGAAGCCGGGCATGTTCCCGTCATGCCTCTGGAGTATCATCCTATCCAAGCTTTACCCCTTGCCTGGGGGCTGGACAGAGCAAACGCCTCAGTATCTTTCTGGCTTCAGCTGCTTTCCTCTGCACACCCACACAGAAAATCCTCAGTGACTGGCCCACAAAGAAGGCCCCTCAATACAGAGAAGTACAGCTTTTTTTAAATAGCCTGGACAAGAATGTGAGGAAATTAGAGCAGGCTCTTCACTCTCACCCATGGGAAATGGGCATTCTTTGGTAACAAGGAGAAACACGTGTTTAAAATTTTTATGTGCAATACAGAAACTATAATATACAAAAGATAATGGTGACCTCCACTAGCATACCTACACTATATGAAAATAAAAAGCTTTATTGTCCTACAGTGTCTTCAGAACATTACCCCAGCATAGCTTGATATAAATACATATGCCAGTTCCTTGCTCAGTTTCTTTTCAGTCTTAAAAAATATAATTGCCTGTTGATAGCATACTGACTTCACACAGATCTGAGGCTGGGAATGGGGTGAATCCTGATACACGCTCACATCTAAACACAGGTGGTCACACTTGGTGGATTTAATTCCTTTCCTTTTGCTTATCCCTATTGCTGCTTTCCAAGCTTCCTTCCCTTCCTTTTTCCTTCCTCCCTCCATCTTTACCTCTATCCCGGTCTGGCTTCTTGGTCATCTATCAACTGTCACTTTTGGGAATGATACTTGTATGATGGACACATTTTCCAAAACAGGAACTGGATATGGTGATTCACAGTTTACAAAAAAGCCCTGTGATACCCGCTCTCTCATTCAACTCTTAAGGCAACCCTCTGTGAAGAAAGAGGCAACTCTCAATCCCCATTCACAGTAACTCTTCTCAGCCTGAGCATATTAACCAAGCCTCTGGAAGCTGTTTGCAGAAGGGCTGGTGCTGACAGGTGGAAAAGCATGACAGGCAGCAAAGTCTGATATGGACAAGCACAGGAGGCATAACTAGAGAAAATCATTAATGCTCGCTCTCCTCAACACCGAATTCCCACATTTGAGGCGATTTCCCCCAGAGTTCTTTACGTATTTAACAGCTTCTTCATTAAAATGGCTTACAAAACATTACTAAAAATTCAACCTTCCTGCAAAAAGCACTTATGCTAAAAACTGAACATTCACCAGAGCCCCAGTTGAAGAAATAAAAAATTCATAGAAAAGATAATCTACAATTGTTCTTAAAGATATGACAGGACTACTAACATTACAGAAAAGAAACAGAATAAACCAGAATTTTGATTTGCAAAAGAGATCTAGAATCCATTTGTCCAACTGAATTTAAGAATTTCAAATTCCTGGCCCTTCACAATAACTTGGTAGAGACTGAAATTTTTCCCTAAAATTGGTAGCAGTTTAATTTGGATCCGCAATGTGCACTGACTCATGGTTGACTCTGGGTTCTAATTACTTATAAGTGAACTGTGAATCAAGTCAAGTAGTCTTGTAAGGAACTGTTCTATTGAACACTATTATTTGAGCTCAAGAAAAATGACCCGCCCCCCAAAAAAACAAGAAAAACCTTCAAAAGGGAATAAAGACAGCGAAACATTTAGAAAGCAGATTCTTAAAAAACAGTAAGCTCTTATGTTCTGACCAATCACATATTTTGGTGATGTCAAACAGGTAGGATGAGCTAATATTTTTATAGTGGGTATAGGTTGACTTCCTGGAGTTTCCATATCTGCTTAAGGGAAGCACTCACATGTATCACTGGACCAGCTCATCCCTGTGAGGAATGGAGATAAGAGTTTGGCTTAACCTCAAGTTCTTATTCCCCGGCCATGCCTTAGTGATGACTCTTTAATGATGTAGACATAGCTAAGGAAAAGCGTACCTGTAACACATACTTTTGCGTTTTCTGTGCTTCCTTGATTATTGCCAGATTATAGCATGATGATTTATGAGAGCTATGTTTCCTTCCTTTAAAGCTGGTTTAAATATGCCCAACAAAACAGAATTAGAAGCCCTGGGAGTGTTTACAGCCTAAGTAGTGAGAATTTAATTCACTAATTCATCAAATATTTACCAGAGGCCTTACAAAAGTGTCCTGATCTAAACTAGCTGCTTGGGTGCATAAAAGTGAGCAAAGCTGCCTTCAGGGTCTGGCTTTCCGATCTAGTTGGAGAAAGAGATACCAAACAAATAACACTGAAATACGATGACAACTCAGACAAATGGGCATTTAGGTGGAAGGGGGATGGCAGTGGGGGGGGAGGGGAGGGTGTGGGCTTAGGGAAACCTTCTGTGAAGGGACCTGATGCCTAAACCGGAAGATGGAGCTAGTCAGAGGGGTAACTGGGGCAAGGGCACCAGGCAGA
The DNA here is from genome assembly GCF_009762305.2 of Zalophus californianus. Taxonomy (NCBI): domain Eukaryota; kingdom Metazoa; phylum Chordata; class Mammalia; order Carnivora; family Otariidae; genus Zalophus; species Zalophus californianus. Next base: position 132,978,684 of record NC_045598.1, read on the forward strand.
GGGAAGGGACGAGCAGACTTCCCTTAGAACTGAAGGAAAGCCGTTGTGGCTGAATCATTCAGGCCATGGAGGAAAGAGGGTGAGTGGTAAGGAATTGTATCTTTTTAGAAGAAAAATACGGGAAATATATTTTCATGTAGGATTTTTGGAAAAAAGTGTCTTTTTTTTTTTTAATATTAAGGTTCAAAATTGGCAACATGGAATCCAATCTCTAGTTCTGAAAACAGGTGCAGCAAGCTCACCTGTGCACCAGATCCCTTGGGTTTCAGGCTTCCACATTCTATCTGGTGCTTCCATACCCCTGTATGACTACCTTTGTGCCAGGCCCAGCAGGGCTGGGGCTGGGCGGGACACAGTCCAGGGCTCCCTCCCAACATTACCTGTCTCAGTGTTGCTGTCACCACCTGAAGTTTGGGGGAGACTGGGTGCAGGAGTCACTGACACTTCACGGTCGTCTTGAAAGCCTGTCCAGCCACACACCCTCCTAGCTTCAGTGAGGCGGGCCACAGAGTCAGAGAATGGTGGTCCACTCCACCCTCCCACTTGATTTTCTTTCTTCGAATCTGTGTGATACAATGAAGCCAGCCTGTGGTTCTCAATTGCTTGAGGCCAGCTCTCTCCCATCCCTGTCACCAGCCATCTTCCATCCTTTAGCATGATGATCATGTCCTCTGGGGCTCAGAGTCTACAAAGCTCTTCTTTTGTCTACATCCTTTTCTAAATTATCTGTTCTTTTCCAAGGAAGTATGGTTCTCTAAGGGCCACTTACTTGCTATCTCAGCCAAATGCTTCACCTTAAAATTCTTCCTTAAAATATTTTTCTTGGGCGCCTGGGTAGCTCAGTCATTAAGCTAGACGTCTACCTTTGGCTTAGCTCATGATCCCAGGGTCCTGGGATCGAGCCCTGCATCTGGCCCCCTGCTCAGCGGGAAGCCTGCTTCTCCCTCTCCCACTCCCCCTGCTTGTGTTCCCTCTCTTGCTGTCTCTCTCTGTCAAAAAATAACTAAAACCTTTAAAAAATATATTTTTCTCAAGGAACAGTATTTTGAACATCTCTTAGGCGATGACTGGAGACAAGAGTGACCTGGAGTAAGGATGACCAAATAAGAACTGTAATCGAAACCACAGGAACAGTGGGGTCATCTTGGGCAGGACTGTGGTCTCTGCCTCTGAATGGGAGGGGCTTGAAATATTCAGAGTTGCTCCTTTACCTCTTGAACATTTCTTTAAAAACAAGGTTGAGACATTGTCTCAATTCCAGGAGATGATTTTTACCCACAGGACCAAGACAAGAAGGGAAGAAAACATTTTGTTATATCTTATAGACATAATACTTTTTAGATCAGAACAGAAACCTGAAGAAAAGTTATGAGTCAGCAAATTATTAGTCTCCCTTAGAGTTTTCACTCTTTAAGTGCTAACCTGCTAGTAAACGATTAGTATCTACTAGTTCTCTATCTGCTGCATTATTCCTATTATCCGCTAACTGTTATGTGATCCTTACATTCCCTTATCGATAAGAATTAAACAGGGGCCCATAATACACCTTCTGAAATAAGCCTGTGTGTTTCCTGCAGACACACTACTCCCTCTTCAAAGAAGCAAAGGTCCACAGACCTTGAATCTCTGGGGGCTGAAGGTGGTTGGTTCCACGTCTCCTGATTTCCCTGAGGTTACCATTATTTTCTCTCAAAGCTAACTTGAAGCTTTGCTTCAAGATAATATAGGGTGATGGCATAAAGACGGATCCATTTTCCTGAGACTTAAGAAACAAAAATTCTCCACAGCCTAAGAAATAATAGCAAAAGAATAATGATGAGCACTATCTAGGTGGCAAACTGAGATGGTCAGTAACTATGACCATCTCCCTCTGTTGCTAATGGCAAACAAGTGATTTTGAGAGCTGCAGCTACTAGGAACCTTACTTTCTAGTTGTTATTCTGCCATTATTGGGGCAGGACCAGGGGGAGAGTGTCACCTACGTTCTTAAACTTTTGCTTTTTTTTTTTAAACCAAAACATTAATGGTAACTACTGGAGGGTCCAGGAAGGACTGAGCAGATACTCAGGCATTAAAAAGAGCCATGGTTTATGACAATATAGTAAGAAGTCCGTTTCCCAGCCAGCAATCTCCAAAACCTTAACCTTTCCTCTATTAAAAAAAAAGTTTTATTACTTTTTTAAAGATTTATTTATTTATGAGAGCAAGTGAGCGAGAGTGGGGTGGGAGGAGGGGCAGAGGGGGAGAGAGAGAGAATCTCAAGCAGACCTCCTGCTAAGCACGGAGCCCGCTGTGGGGCTCAGTCTCGCCACCCCAAGATCATGACCTGAGCCGAAATCAAGTCACCAACTGAGCCACCCAGGTGACCCAAAAAGTTTTTAAAAGAATGTAGAACTTTAAGCTCAGAGCTACTGAAGGGGACTGTCGGTCCTTCAGCTACTTTCTACAAAAACAAGTGGCAAAAATTCTGTATCTGAAGTATTTATTAAAGCAAGGGATCTGGAAAGAGGAGTAACATAGTGAAAGTAAGACATAAAAGGTTAATTGAGTATTTTATCTATCGCATCATCTAAACAGTATACATATATTTTTTACTGTGGTTAGAACCCTTCACATGAGATTACCCTCTTAACAAATTTTCATGTACACAATACAGTATTGTTAACTACGATCTTGCTTAACTGAAACTTTAGAGCTGTTGAACAGTGGCTCCCCATTTCCCCCTCCCTCCAGCCTCTGGCAACCACCATTTTACTCTGTTTCTAGGAGTTTGGCCATTTTAGATACCTCATTTACGTGGAATCATGCAGTATTTGTCCTGTGACTGGCTTATTTCACTTAGTATAGTGACTTGAGCATTTGCAAAATAGCTAAGTGAATATCTATGAAGCAGATATGTGATTTTAACTGTATTTTTTAGCCAGTATTTTAACTGGCTAAAAGTATGTTTGTTGATTATCAACTATGTAATACAGTACTCTCAAACTATATTACTATCCCCAAAAGACTTTCAACAGAGGGGATGTGGCTAGGACTTGGGTAAGAGTTTTATGATACTAGCATAATCAAAGATCCTTGCATTACAAGCGTTTCCCTTTCATTATTTAGATTCCTCCAATTTAAACCATAAAAGTCAATAATTAAAGTGAGTATAAGAAAATCATTTGCTAGAGTGTCCTGCACAGGTGTACTTTCTATCTGCCGAGATCGAACTGCCTCTACTAGAGCTCCAGGTTGTAAGGTGAAAACAAATGGAAGAATCCAAGAGTGCATTTAAAATTAGAGGCCGGGGCATAACCAAAGGTACATCACTAGCTCTAAAAGTTAGCTGAGAGCCAGAGAAGCCAGTAAGATTAGATGTGCCAAGTATCCCAACTATAAGCAAACTGAAAAGCAAGTAACGCAACGCTTGGTGATCTGGGAAAACTATGGTCTAAAATAAAGGATGCTGAGCAGAGAAGAGAGGTGAGGCCCCTCCTGAAAGTCTGTGCTGATCAACAAGCAATATTAACTTTAAAACAGGATGAGTTTGGGATAAAGATGGAAACCCTGAAGACTTTTAACACATATCTCAATACTATGCAAAAAATAAGACCAAGTAGTGCTTCAGATACTAAGAAGTAAACAGCAACCATAAAATCTTTTTTTTTTTTTTTAAATAGAAACTTCAGAAATCTGGAAGTATTCCGTTGAACCCCATGAAGTTGCCATTTTTTGAACATCAAAAGGTCCAAATATCAGTAATTTCATATGGTTCAGCCAAAGCAAAGGAGCGTTCATTTATTCAATGCTAAAAATAAAAACCTAAAGACATGCTAATTTCTGTGGCCTTGAAAGAAGGCTTACTTCTATGAGAAAATATAACCGAAGCAGGAGAAGATACATGCCTCAAGTCATACAAAACTGTGGCCAGTCAGTGGCCATGTAAATAAGCCTAAAAATACTTTCCATTTATAACCATCATTTTTGTCTACAATAAGACAATTCTATTCCCAATAGATTGCTCCATCCCTCTTGCTGGATCCCTGAACCCAGCTATTAATGGTAAAACTTCAGGCACATAGTCCTTCTGTGCCCACATACACCCCACTTCTCAATCTATAATTCACCGCTTTCTCCTACTCACTCCAACCCTTCTCTACTGCTCTACTTTCTTCCAACTTTGGCACACAGACAGTCCCATCTGTCCATGTCAGGTCCCCCCCCCACCCCTTTCCTTTTAATACACCAGTGATCTAATCATTCTTGCATAGAACATGGCGATTTGTATGAGCCTCAGTCCCTCTTCCATTCCCATATAGATGAGCTTTTTTATTTTTCATTTTTTTGCAGTGATATTTTATTTATTATTATTTTTAAAATTTTAGGTAGTGAACGTACAGTGCAATATTGGGGTTTCTGGAGAATTCAGTGATTCATCACTTACATACAACACCCAGGGCTCACCATAACAAGTGCCCTCCTTAACTTGGATGGGAGCTCTGTTGTTCTAAAGAATGCATGCAAGATTTGGTCTTGTAACTTTCCATTTCTGCCATATTTAGATTTTGATGCCTTCTCAAAAAACAAAACAAAACAAAAAAATAACTTTCTGGATTCCTGACAACGTGCATAGGGTCTGCGTGACCTGACGTTAAGTATTAGGGAAGTAATTTGCAACAGGAAGGGCATCTCAATGTGCCTTAAACATTTTGTGATGACGGCCTTTCAGAACAGGGCAGGTACATTTCTGACTCATTCCATTGCACTTCATCGTTTTCTAACTTTGGTTCTGGCAATTGCAGAGGCTCTTTGGTGATGTTACCAACAAAATGACAAACATACTATTTGATATCCCACTGTTGTGAACGACCAGGCACAACCACCCCCACTGCATTTACATACCTCGAATTTGCTATTTCCACTTTGGTTCTTGCCATGGCAGCTGCCCTTTGCGCGCCTTCAATTGCTCTGTCCACCTTCTCCCTAGTTTTTGTATTTCTTATTGGTATAAGCTGCTTCCTTATTCCACGGACCAGAATATTATTTTTGTATTTTCCCTCTTCTTTGGAGCCGTCAGGAAACACGGTGCAGCCATACCCGTGCCTCTTGTTATTTGCCCACTCGCCTTCATACTTCATGCCGTTGGAGCGCTCGCTAATGCCGAAACCATTGCGCTTGTCGTTCTTCCACTCGCCCATGTAGGTTTCCGTGGTGGTGGCGTCTACGTGGTCTTCCACGGGGCAAAAATCACAATCTACATCGCCGAAGCTGATCGTGGAGTTGGCATCGCTGGAACTAATTCTGCTCATGGCCGCGTCGCTGCGGACCGAGCTGCGCTTACTGGAGATGGAAGACTTGGATTCGGACTTGCGAAGTTTCATGCTTCCGAGAAGGGAGCCCCTTCGGAAAAGGCCGCCCTTCTTCTTGCCCGCGAGCTCCGCGTCGGCATGGAAGTTGAGCACGAAGCCGCCGCGGGTGCCCGCGGGACTGTCGGCAGCAGCCGCAGCGTCGTGGAGCACGCTGCCATTGCTCTGCTCGCTGCGCAGCGAGGCCATGGACGTGCGCAGCGGCGAGCGGATCACGGTGGCCATGCCGTAGGGCACGCTCTGGCGCACGCCGTAGCCATGCCGCATGCCGCCGGCCCACTGGCCCTGGTAGGTACCTTCGAGAGACCGTGAGAAAGCACAGCGTGAGTCGGGGGCAGAAAGGGTGCCCTCTTGGCTGCAAGCACCCGGGTGCGCCCTGGGAGAGCCTGGCGCATAGAGCAGGCAGGCCCACGGTCAAATCCCACACATTTCCAAGTCAACTCTAAGCGCTACTTTTCATCCATTTGTGAATTCCTGCCCTGTAATTTTGTGTCTATGGTTTTAATGTAATTGCATAGCATTTTCCAATAGTCTGGTAACTTTGCTTTTCATTTAAAAATTTATACGAGTGTTTCAGATGAAACCACTACTTTCTAATACAAAAAGAGTGATCATTAGACAACTTTTCTCCCCTGAAATTAACACATCAAAATCCCCCAAAGGAAGGCAGTGTCACAGAAGATGAAATGAGTTCTATTTGTTAATTTTATTCTAATTTTACTCATTTAGCTGAAAACCTTTAAAAACTCTAGGCCTGTCACTGTAACATTCCAACAGGCTCAAAGACTTAACATTATTGGTGATCTTAATACTTGGGACGTGGGCCATCAGATTATCTTACTTTTTTTTTTCTTTCATGTTTACCATTTTTTTTAGGGTAGGGAAAACTGTTTAATATTTAGGCTTGTTATGTAGATTTGGGAGAAATTTTTGGAGCTAAGAGTGATTTGACAAATACTATATGTATCGGGAACATAGTGGACCATTATGAAAAAAATGGGCAATTTAAGATTTTGTACTTTCAGGTGAAACGGTCAACATTTGTCCTGTACTACTGGCCAAATTTCTGCTTTCTCCTCGCCATTCTCTTCACAGATTCCCCTAGTCTCTGACACTACATAATGAAACACATCTTGGACTAGAAGCACTCTGAGGGCAGGAATTACCTCCTAAGCAAACACAAAATTTCCAGTCTCATGGCTTATGGTGCCCTGTGGTCTGTAGGTGTTTGATGACTTCATAGTAAATAGCTATGGTGACTCAAAAGAATATACTATTTACTCCCAGAAAAACTGAGATTAAGGCCAGAATAAAACTTCCACTCCTACCAGTATAGAATTCAATCTCAGAGCAAAGGTGTGTTTGACCATGTTACTTAAAATTTTATTGATACCAGATCACTTTTTCAATGAATATTATGCCGTTTTAGGAATAGGATAATCTCTAAAGCATTTGTGTTCGGTAAGTTTTTCTATTAAATAAATTAGCTAAATAACCTAAAGGTGTGGCCTTTTAAATCACATGAAAAACTGAATATTAAAATTAGGGAATTTAGGGGAAAAATAAGAGGGAACTTAGAATTTTCAAAATCAAGGTGATTTCCTTTAATTAAAGGCACATTTTAAATTATAGTATCTCCCCCAAAAGAAGCTATGTGGAGATTTTAAGACGTACTTCTGTATTATTCATCGTAACTCACAATAGAAAATAAATCATGATTACAGTCTTTTTTGACCTCTTTCAGTTTCTGATTATATAGATCTACCTTGCAGTCACCTCTCATTTCATTTTAGATTTGTTTACTTTTTCAATACTTGAGCTATTTATGCTAGTGGTTTTATATCATTGTGTTAATACGGGCTGATTATTTCAATGCATTTAAAACTGTAATGGCTCCAAAATCAAAAGTTTTGACAAATTTCAAGACTATCTTCTCTTTCTGTTTAGTCTGATATATTTATGTCGTATAAACGGACAACAGCAGGACAACAATGAAATTCTAAGTAGGTCTGGTACTATGAATGTCCTATTCTGGGTAAATGTAAAAGTCTTAACCTGACATTTATGAACTTCTGAGGAGGTAGGTGGGCCACAGCCTTCTCAAAAGGATTAAACCCCAAAGGATAAGGTAGTCACATAGAACATTCCAGGTTAATAAGGTTCCTACTGAATATTAGCCTTTTCCAAATACCATCACCTTAACAGGGAAGGGAATTAAATTATCAGGAAATTTCAACTTTGACTCTCCCTCTGCCTATTTAGATAAAATACAAGTTCTAGGATAAAAGTTCCACAACCTGACTTACACATACTAAAACAACCTTGTTTTTAAAATATTTTGTTTAAATAAACAAGTAATGCTATCATCATCTCCTACCTTTCTACATAATGACACGTTAATTTTGCAAGAACGTTTCCAAAGGTGCTATTTGATAAAAGTTTTATACTTTGAAAATGCAACCATACCATCTTAGTAAATGTTTAACACTGAGGGAAAATTAACAAGTAGTTTCCTTAAACTGGTATCTCCAAAAGTAAGAAGAGTATTTAGAATTTCCAAATAAGTATTGCTTGAAAATCCAAGCAGTTTAAGGCAACAGTGGTAATTAGAAAGTTTAGGTCTCTGCTTAATTGTCAAACAGGAAAGGGATGAGGGGCAACTGCACTGGCCATGTTCCCATCCTATTTTGTTAAATCACAGTATATAGAAGACTTCTTCCATGGAATTGCTAAAACCAATTTACAGTCGAACTGTTAGTAGTTCATCTGAAATTTAAAATAGGTTTAGTCAATGAACTTAGGGGAAAAAAAAGGGGCTTCTACTTTTTTTTATGAAGCAGGTGGTTTCCAACTTCTCTCTGCTGTCCAAATAAAGTTTAATTAGTTCCTCTCCATTCCTCAAATAAAGATGCATATTTCACAAGTGTAAAAATTATTTTTACGGGTTTTGCTTTAAATTATGTTCTATGACTTTTTCATCTGGGAGCTGGTTTTCTAGATACAGCCATTTTAACTACATAATCTTGTAGTGGAAGGCATCCAGTTCAGAATGAGTTCCAGTCAAATGTAGACTGCGCTATGCCAAACTTATATTCATGTGCAATGAATGGGTATATGCAAGTATGCACATAGTTAATAAAACAATGTGTCTTCCTAGATATTTTCAGTAGTTTATGACTGGTGGGGAAAAAAATGAGGTACAGCAGATCAGAATTTTTGCAAAAAATTCTGGGCACCTAGATTTAGATTTCATTAGTACAATACTAATTTATTTTTAATTAATATTCAGGCAGTTTTGGCAACACTTCACACACAAATCACTACTAAGTCAGGTGATACTCTCGATATGGAATTAATACTTAATCTTCTAGTTTAATGTTGTCACAAAATACATGGAATCAGATTATCCCTAAGTTTGACAAAGGGTGCACAGGGATGGACAGGTGGTAGTGCAGAGACAAAAACAAACTCATTCTTAAGTAAGAATAGGGAAGGTGAAATTTCCTATCTTGGTCAAAACTTTTGTATAAAATAAGTTATAGCAATACACTTCCACTTAGACCCCCACTTTATGATTAGGGACTTTCTAATTAAATGAAGTGACTTATGAAAGAAAGCAGAAAATCAACTAGCACATAGTAGACAAAGTGATTTTTAAGGGTTTTCTTTTTCCTTCCTGATTGGAAGCATATTTGATTTCCTTTTTCTTTTTTTTTTTTTGGTAGAAAAGGAAAACCAGTCCTAAAGTGATGACAAATTTTAAGGGTTTAAAATTTTTTTTTAGTTTTAAACCAGATGGCAGATTATCCATAAAGTCATCCTGGTCACTCATTTGAGCTTCTGCAACATACATAGAGGATCTTCATTGTGCCATATGTGTGCGTGTGTGTGTGTATTTGCTAAGTGTGATGAATCCTTTAAACCAAGAGATTTTGTTTAATGAGTAGTAACTTTAAAAGACTTATTTTATTTATTATTTATTTAAGACTAATTTAGTTTTAACCTTCCCAAACTGAAGAGAACTATCCTTGGCCTTCTTAAGAAGTTATAACACGCACATTTAAAAACTAATTTTGCGTTCTACTTTTGAGCATGGAATTTAGTTATATTACAGACCTAGGGCCTCCAGTAAAATCCAGTCACAAGCTAACATATCATAGGGCTGTCACTATATGCCCATTCAGAACATTTAAGGGCCCTAATTAACTACAGTGAAACTCAAGACTCCTGGAGCTCATATAAAAGTATTAGAGAAAGTTTTTTCCCCTTCTTTTAATCCATGAGAACCATATCCTTTATTTATACCGTTGGACGAAGAGATGTCCTTTTTTTTTTTTTATCAAATTCTACCATTGAATCCTACCATTTTGCATTTGAAATACAGCCCAAGTGTTCTGAGTAAGTGAAGTGTACAAATTGTATAAGCTTTTATGCAGTGGACTGGAGAAACTTTTAATTGGATCCTTTTAATTCCCTTCAACTCTAAGCTGTGTAATGACAAAAGTTGACACTGCCTCCCTTAACCTTTTTCAATTAACTATGATTATGTTTATCATCAGAAAATGTATTTTGCCAAAGCATAAGCCATTCATCCTTCTCAGCTTATTACACAAGTAAATTCATCAGGTTTTGACACCTGTTTCAGTAATGGATTCTTTTTCTAAATAAAAAGGGGGAGGAACTCAGCCCTATTCTACAAAATTTATTTTGCAAAATTGTTAAATATTAAAATCGGGTGAATTTTGTTCATAGCTAGCATGCTGAGGTCATACAACCTTAGTGCAATTTGGTGATTCCATATTGCCATTCTCTGGAGTAAAGTGGCTGCTAACTTAGCAACTGTAGGAATGTATCGTTCGAATGTATTTCTTAAAACGAAGACTTCATTGTTCATTTCTAAGACATTTTCCTAGTAACTTGCCCAGAGATCTCCAGGTCAACAAGGACTACGTTTCCCCTGATGGAAAACCACTACTTTAAGGAACCGAATGAAAACCGGGAAGGGAAACCCACACCCTCTGAGACCCACCTGCATCAGGTGGCCTCTTCACTTCCATAGCTAGGATGTTTCCAAATGCACTCCAAATAAGGTACAATTCCCCTACATCCTAGTTATGGGGTTCTGGCTTCTATCTTTAGGCAACTAGAGGACCAGAAGCGAAATACGACTCCACGTGAAACCAATCCGGGGAGCGGTCAGCACCGACCGCCAGCTTCACAAGCCCAGGGCGTTCGCTCTAACTCCACGCGAGTGGCGTTTTCAAACCCGGCCGGGAGAGGGAGGGATCAGGAACGTAATGTGACGGGCTCAAGTGACAGCGTCCTCTCTCCTGCCCAACCCACCCGGGCGGCGCTCCCTCCTGGTGGCAGTGCAGCGCTGGCGCCCGCCAGGTATATTCACGCCTTGCTCCCCCGGGTGTGGACACACTGCCCGTTCCAAGAACCGGGTCAGATCAAAACCCCCGCGCACCAGTCGCGTCTCAGCGCTGGCGCGGGAGATGGGTGGGAGGCTTCCCCAGGTGTTTTGGCGGGTTTCCGGACACGTGCGCCTCTCGTCCTCCCCGCTTCCCCGCAGCCTGGGCAAAGCCCACCGCACCAGCTCAGGGAGCAGCCGAGCCGCCTGCGACGCTGCTCACCTCCGTCCCCGTAGGTCTCCACGCCGTACCCGTCCTGCAGCCCGTTACTCCAGGTACCCTCGTAGCGAGCGGGGGTGCACAGGCTCTGCCGGACCCCGTAGCGCCCCTTGAAACCATGTGACCACTCCCCCCGGTACATCCACTTGCCCTTCGTCTCCACCCCCAGCCCGTGCCGCTTGCCCTGCGCCCAGTAGCCCTGGTAGGTGTTGCCGCTGGGCCAGGTGTAGCCTCCAGCCACCTCGAAGCCGTGCGACCAGGAGCCCGAGTACTCGCCCTGGCCCTTGGGCCCCGTGCAGATGCCATGCCCGTGCGCCTTGCCCTCCTCCCAGCCGCCGCAGTAGGTGCCGCCATCGTCGAAGTCGAACCTTCCGCCCGTCATTCGGGGGGCAGCCCCGGCGCGCTCCCCGCGGGGGCACGGACGCGGGCAGAGCTGGGCACGGCAGGGTGTAGCTCGGGGATGGGGGCCCGGCGGGCGAGCTCACGACAGCGCCCCGGGCAGCTCGCGCCGCCGCTCGGCTCCAGTCCGACGCCGCCCCCGTCCTCCCCTCTTCTTTCGCCGCCGCCACCGCCGCCTTCCTCCTCCTCCTCCTCCTCCGCCTCCTTCCCAGTCGCCGCCCGGGCCAGCGCCGCGCGCGAGAGGACAGCCCAGGCTCCGGAACGGACCTTCAGCTGCTCCCGCCCGCCCACGTGAGCCGGGCGCCGCCCCGCGCCCGCCCCTCGTCCCCTCCCCGGGCGCGGAGGCCCGGCCCCGCGGCGCTCCGGCCCCACCCGGCCCTGCCCCCAGCTCCTGGAGCCAACGCTTCCCCGGCGGGCGGGCGCGGGGAGCGGTTGGCGCGCGTGTGTGTTCGGGCAGTGGGATGCCGGTGGGAGGGCGAGTGTACCCGGGGACGCGCGAGAATCCCTGCGGGTAGACGAAGGCGCGGCTGCATGTGTGGGGGCAGCTCGCGGGCGGCGGAGCCTCCAGTGTTTGTGTTTGGGGTTTATCAAAGTGGTTAAGATCCTGTAAGTGCGGCCACGTGTGTGGAGGGAAAACTCTTGTATGCGTGTTTGTTTGCATGGGGTTTGTAGTTGCATTTTTTTTTTCTCGGCATTCCAACTTGTGTACTGTTGCATTTGTCATGCTCAGCTGTCATCATGAATTAACATCTCCTAGATATATGTGTGCATGTGATATAAATCTCTGGCAGCCTAGATATAATTGCGCAGAATGTTCTTTTACACCTACCCATTTCTAAGCACATGTGTTTGCATTTATTTAATGAAGATACAGGGGGAGAGCAATGTAATTTGAAAAAGCACAGACTAAATCGGTCAGCTTTTTATTGGTAATAATGAAGAGGAAGTTTTTAATCTGTCTTTGCAGGGGTATATGCAATTTCCTTTCACATCAGAGCCCCTAATGCCTCCTTTGTTCTTCTGACAACCTTAGAAATTCTTCAGCCAGGAGCTATGTACCCAACAGGCAGACGGCTCAGTCTGTGGATATTGTGTAAGTGTCTGGAATGTACACCTGGTACCTCTCCACTGGTATCCACAGTTAAACAAAGTAAATAGAAGATCTCAAGGAGGAATATGGTAAGTAAAACACTGCTCTAAACTTACAAAAAGCCCGTGACCTAAAAAACTGGGGACAGGTGTCAGCTGATCTACTTTCCAGCTACAACACTGTTTTGTTGAATTCATTTTAGGCAACTCTTTTAAACTTGCAAACCTCTATTTCACCATCTGCCAAATGGGAGTGACAAGATTTGTTTTTCTCTTCCTATGTGAGATACTAACTTGAGTATGTTGTAGTGCAGTGCAAAGCTAAGAATTAGAGATTTGGTAGTAGGCAAGTTAAATCAGTATTGTCTCTGGTGAAAGCAGACATTGGTCTCAACCACCAACATACTTATGGGGATACCTTTCTGTGGTTCATAGCCTGGGGTCTGAGGCTGGCCTCTTGAGGATAGTGCTTTGCAGGGATTTCATGATATTCCTTAGGCTGAGAGGCTTTTGGATACTGGGGGAGCACCAGAGGCTGCCAAAGTTTCTCTCAGTAGGTATTTGATAATCAGATAAAAATGATCTGATGTCAGGATAGGGAGCAGGGGAAAAATAGACTAAACTGTGCAGAAAAAGGAACGGAATATTGACCTTGATTGGCTCTATCTCAGGACTGGAGCTGGCCTTTCCTGCTTATCTGGCTGAAATACTGAAAGAAAAATCTCAGTTTACACAGAACCAAATCACCAAAGAGAATTAGAAACCCTCATCCATGGCACTGCCTGCAGAGTTGCCAGGAATAGTGCTTACCCTAGTGGCCTGAAATAATTACGCATCTTGCTCAGCATCTTGTCCTAGACTAGGGATTGATTTAGGCCATTGGGAAAACGAGGGCCCAGGTCTTTGCTGCTGAACCATAATTCCATTTCTCTGTTATGGGATACACCAGGATCAGGAGCTAGCATAGATGGACACATTGCCATCTATTTTGGTGTTCTATTTGATATGAAAAACAGTGTGGTTGCTCAAGCCAACATCTTTTTCCTCTTTTTAAACTGAAGTTTTTCATGAAGTAACCTTTGTCCTCTCCGTTTTTTGTTGTTTTATTTAATCTTCACACATATGTGTTAGGATCCACATATGAATATTTCAGGGCTAAGTTTTTGTTTGCAAATATGGTGGAAACTTTTTTTTTTTTACCTTTCCTAATGAGCTCTCATGCAAATGATAGATTTTCTGAAATAAACTAGCATAGAGAAAATTTCTGGCTTCTGTGACGGATGTCTAGTCCATCTGTGGTGGGTGGGCAAAGGATGATGATGCACATATATTTGGATAGAATATGGAGATTTGGGGAGCCAAAAAGATAGGGCCATTTATCTCTTAATCTATCTCTTGCTAACCATAATAGATGTCTTCCTTGGAAGGCATCTTCATTAAAAGAAGATATCTGATACACCAAACATCTGATACAAAATTTCAACTAATCGTAATCCTAACCTGAGTCTGCCATTGGCTCTCTTCATGGAAGAAAATTAGTATTGAGTTTTCGGTAGCTTCTAGAACTTTTGACAAAGTAACCATGCAAGCAAGCCATGCTTCCATTTACGTGCTGCCATCACAATGGAATGTTTCCCCAATCACACTGATGTGTTCATTCATGTAAGCGTTCAGGTTCAATAGCAATGGTGGGAGAAGACTGGGAAGGAGAACTAGGAAGAGGAAGAGGTGCTGAGGATGATGGCGGAGCAGATAGTAGGCAGTGGAATAATGTTGCAATTCACTAGTCAGGGTTAGTCATGTCCTTATTTTCCCTCTCGCTCTGAACCTTTGCCCTGGATAAGGGGGAGTTGAATTTAGCTTTGAGGAGGGATTAGTAAGAAGAGAATGTGAACGTTGGTTTGACAGGTGGGATGGGGGAGGCCATTGAAACCCAGGGGCTGACAACCACTTGAGCAGTTTCTTTTCCCCCATGCTCAAAACTCAGCTATTATAGGCTTCCATTCTCCAAAATTTTGTAACACAACTTAAGCCGTTTTGAGTGAGAATGTCTAAGAACAACTTTTTGGTGAGGATGTTTTGTTTAGAATTTAGTATTTTCTAATGAAGGCATGTTGCCAAATGTATCGGTGACTTCATTTTATTTACATATTAGAGTTAATTATTGAAATCCTTGATAAAAATTTACAAATGACAACTAATCTGTAGGTGTTTATTGTCTAAAGTGTGTTTCTTCAAGATGTGTAAAAAACACATACAATTAAAATTACTGGATTAAGTAAATCAAAATTATTATTAGCACATTTGTAATAAAGCATTCGTAATGACTTAAGAAATTCATCCACAATAAACACAAAAGAAATATGGTTATAAGCTTTGTAGAATACTTGATGTCAAAAGAGGAAGAAAATTCTAAAATTAATGGTCTTCACAACTTTGAAGGCAATTACTGAGTGCCAGATTCTGTGCTCAGTTCTTTACAAGCATTACTTCATTTAAATCTCATAATAACCCATGGGATTAATACTAGAATTATAACCTTTTTACAAAGAATAAAATCAGATTTAAGACATTTATGTGCCCAAGATCATTCCAGGTAGAAGTGGTCTGGCTGGGATTCAAACCAGGTCTGTCTGACTCTACAGGTGGTTCTCTTTATTACTATCCTTCATTGGAGCAAGGATGAGCTTTCAAATGGGGGAAGGAAGCAGGCTGGATAGAGAGCAGGCAGGGCTGGTGAAGGGGACTTTTCTTATTTTTTTAGAGCAGCTGGCCAGATGAATGGTGATGCTACCGTCTAGAATTAAAGAAGTGGAGAAAGAAGAGTAAATTAGAGAGGTAGGAAGTTAGGTTCACTAAGGAGAAGATCCAGAAATATATCCCAGAGGAGATGTTCAGAAGGCAGTTGGGTAACACAGGTCGAAAACGAGAAATAAATTAGTCAATAAGTAAATAATCCTTGATTTTCTCTTCTCTCTGGCAGCCATTCAGTAGTGCCTCCTTTGGAGACTTGCATGGTGCACTCATTCTACCCGTGGTCCACTTTTGTCTCTATCTTCTCCAGGTTGCTCCCCCCATGTGCATCCAGGACTGGCGGCCCATGCTCTCTTTGCCCCACACGCTGTCCCCTGTCATTGTCTTGAGCAGGTTCATCCTGCCTCACAGTCCATTGTCTTTCCCAGTGCCATGACCTTTATCTTAAAGTCCTCAGACCCAGCCTGGACCTTACTTAGACCAAGATGTAGGCCAGCTTTGAAAACTGGAAGTTTACAGTCCCTCTTTGACAACACTCTCTGGTCTTTCCCACTCACTGAACAAACCATTGACTTGCCAGAGTCTCTACGCCTTCCATATGCTACGTGGCCTCTTAGTTCTCCTCTGCCTAAAGGCCATATCACACTGTGCTTTCCATAGCGACCTCCTGATGCCTGCCCCATCCCTAATCTCATCCCCTGCTCCTAGGAAGCCCCTTCTGGAGGCAATCACGTGATGTGCCAGTTGCCATTGCAAACCCTGGGGGCAAGCCTCAGGTCAATCCCTCCACACACACACACACACACACACACACACACACACACACACACACACACACAGCAGATCTCAGGTCAATCCCTCCACACACACACACACACACACACACACACACACAGCAGATCTCTTCCCAGGCAACTTCCAGATGCCTGTCACCTGAGCCCCGCTCAGCCCCAGCTCTCTCCTACTGAGCAGAGGCCTTGTCTTCTCCCTCAAGAGGAGGAGAGCTAACTCAGGAACATCCTCCCTCTTTTCTCCTTTCTACAAAACTTATCAATGGTTCTCATTTTCTTCCTTTCCCCACCCACTCCATCCCAGAGGAAAAGATATCTTTTTCCTCTCCTTGTTCTGGGTCAATTCCTTCTCTCATTTGAATATGCTGTAATTTCTTTTTTTTCCATCCAACAACCATGCTCTTGTGTCCTCCACATCAAAACAGTCCTAATTTTCTTGGTGCTTTCACCTCATGTCCTCTGTGTGTGTTCTTATCGAAACTGCTGACCTCCTTGAAAGTGTATTACACTCATAAATCTATATATTCAAGTATCGTACATATATATCATATACATTCACATATCCCACCTCTCATACTTATGCCACTCGATTTGGGTTCTGTCCTCATTAGTCTGGTGAAGCTTATCTAGCCAGGAGGGACCTCCTAGCTGACAGATATGAGGGCATCTCTTCAGTTTCTTTCTTTCTTTTTTTTTTTAAGGTAGTGCTTTTAAGATTTTTATTTATTTGTTGGAAAGAGAGAGAGCACGCACATGTGCATGCACGAGCAGGGGGAACAGCAGAGGGAGAAGGAGAAGCAGGCTCCCCGCTGAGCAAGGAGCCCGAAGTGGGACTCGATCCCAGAACCCTGGGATCATGACCTGAGCCGAAGGCAGACACTTAACCGACTGAGCCACCCAGGCGCCCCATCTCTTCAGTTTCTATCCTACTAGTGGCAGCTGTGAATTTGAAACTTGTGAGCACTCTCCCTCAGCTTCTGAAAAAGCCATGTCTTTTACCTCTGCTCGCTCTCTTGTTCTGCCGTCACTTCAGCTGTCTCATTCCCTGTGTGTTCTTCTTATCCCTTCCTGGTCTCCTTAATTTGAGGCTGGCTTTTGTGTTCTACGCATTAGCCTGTTGGTACCAGGATTTTGTATAATTGCTGGATACTTGTTGGCTTATCTTACACTAGGCAATCCTGCCCTAGGGGCTAAGAGTCTAATTTAGAAATAGTCTAATTCAGATATAAAAACACCAGCTGAGCCTTTTTTAAGTCTCAAGGGCAGTGCTTTGGTTTCTTCCCATGGCTTGTCCCTTGTGGCGCTCTGCCTGCTCTTCCTAATGGGCAGAGATCCACGTGGACTTAGCCTACGTGTCCAATGATGAGGCTCAGGGAGGGCTTCAGGAAAGTTCTCACAATGACAAAGATAAAAACAGATTAAAAAGGGAGACTTAAAAGTGGCAGTAAGCTTGAAGACACAGAGTGGGTTGCAGGTCTGTACTGAGGCCCCAGTACCCGCAGCAAAACATAAAGTGCACGTGTGTGCATGCATCTGTGTGAATGTATGTATGATTCCTGGGTTCCGTTTGGAGACACAGAGAAGTATAAGGCTCAGACCTTGCTCCTAACGGTATAGAGTATCTCTAAAGAGGCAGGAGATGAAAAAAGAAAATAAAGGGACAAGGGAGACAGCTACAAGCTGCAAATAAGTGCCAAGTGTCCTAGGAGCTCAGAGGACAGAGGGGTTTTGTTGGCTATGATAGTTTGTAGGAAGCATGTGGGTAGAAGGGCTGTCCCTCCAGTGTCGACACGGGATGACCTGTTTGCATGAAGAGCCACCCTACAGAGGGAGGGAATGAAGGGGACCCATGCCTGTGATTGTGAGGAAAGGAGACCTCCTGGGACGTGCGCACACAAGGTGATGGGCGCAGCTCTGTCATGCTGCTTTATTCTGAAAATGAGAAGATACTGAGGCAACTCAACATTGGAAATAGCACAATTGAGGGTCGCAAAGGAATATAAAAGCGTATTTGGAAGAGTTGTATTTTTGGTCAAGTTTTTATTTAAATTCCTATTAGTTAACCCAGTGAAATATTAGTTTCAGGTGTACAATATCGTGATTCAACACTGCCACACATCACCTGGGGCTGACGGGCGTGCTGGTCTTAAGAAGTTAAAAGTTGCGAAAACTGATGCGCTAACCTTTTGGTAACAAGTTGAATTAAGAAGGGAGGCACACAATTTGTGGAAAATACAGCTAAGGGGTAAGTAGCAGCTAAATGCGTGATAGCTGAAGGAGAGGGGAAAAAATCAATTAGGCAGTAAAAGAAAAGTAAGTTACAGTTGGAGAATGAATCGTTCCAAGAGCCCTGGAATGGGATTTGGAACAATAGCCAGCAGTAGGAAAGGCTGTCCTCTGACTTGTGTTATCCTTGCCAAGTGTTGTTGTTCCAATCCACAGCCTGCCTCAACGGGCACACCTCCGAAGCCTTGTTGGATTCCTCAGATGCTGATTGCATTCCAGATAAAACTTCAATTCCTCGTCGTCTCCTTAAACATGCCCTAGCATTTTTGTCATCTTTTGCATTTTACTTATGACTTCCACATGGCAAGCACTTTGTAAAGCTTACCGAGAAGTAGGACCATACAGGGCACTGCTCCAATGGGGTGGCCATACAGGGCACCGCTCCAATTCTCCTTAGAGAGGCCCTGCAGTGAGGAGGGTACTTGGCAGCCAGCCTCCGGCTCCCACAACTTCGGGTCTGTTGTGGGAGACCTCCCATAACAAGGCCACATTCTGCCTGGGACGCCCCCTCCAAAGTAAAAGGCAAATGGCTGCATCTTGTGGCTCTACTACAAAAGAGGTAGCCCTCTTGGGTCCCAGAAGCAACACAGATCACGCTTAGAAACTGCTGCAGCCTATGTGATAAGAGCCATGGGTGGAAGCTACCAGCTTTGAGAGGGCTCAGAGCAGGAAAGAGTTTTGCAGGAGGCTCAGGCTGCGCTGCAAACAGCCCTGCCTCTTGGGCCATACGATCAGGCAGATCTTTTCGTGTGGGTGTTTGGTGTCAGTGGTGTGAAAAGATACAATAGGGAGATTATGGCAAGCACCAGTGGAAGAATCACCATACAGGTCTATGGGGGATCTGAAGCAAGGCTATATCATCTGCAAAAGAGAACTATCTCTCTTTTGAGAAATAGGTCCTGGTAAGTTGCTTGACCTTGGTAGAAGAGGAATGCTTGACCATGGGACAGCAACTGACCAGTCATCTAGAATTTCCCATTATAAGCGGGATCTTGTTGAACCGGCCAAGACAAATTCACAAGGACCCAAAGCAGTCTACTGTAGGTTGGACACGGTATATCCAGAATCAAGCTGAGTGGGAGCAGAGGACATGATAAGCTACCAGAGCAGGTTGCCCAGACCTCTGTGTCCCCTAGTGTTGCACTAAGCACCCCTTCCTTGGCTCTCACCTGTGGGAAGATTGAAATTCCATATAACAAGCTGAAAAAGGAAGAGAAGCCTCCACTTGGTTTATAGATGGACAGGCACAGTATGTGGAGGAAGCTGAAAATGAATGGCAGCTGCACTTGGGAGTGGTCTTGAAAGCCTCTAGAGAGGGAAAATCTTCCTGAGGGTCAGGTTGTGAGTGGTAAACCTGGTCATCTGTTTTGTATGGAAGGAAGAGTGGCATGAGGTAGAAATGTATGTGGATTTTTGGGTAATGGCCAACAACCTGGCCATATAGTTAGAGGCCTGGAAGGAAAAGGACTGGAAGGTTGGAGACATGGAGCTCTAGGGTAGAGGCATGGGAATGGGCATGACATGTGATGAGTTTTGTGTTGCATGTCATCACCTTCCATTGGGGAGGCACTGAAAACCCGAGCAGACAAAAGGACTCAGCCAGTTGATGTCAGCCATCCTTCCTTGCCAACCATCCTAGACCTGGAACAAGGGACATGTGAACTTAGTGGCCTCAGTGGCAGAGATGGAGGTTATACATGGGCCCAACAGGAAGGACTCACATTTATCAAGGCCAATTTAACAAATGCTGCCTCTGAATGTCCAACCTGCCAGCAACAGAGACTAGTCCTTGAGAACACCCATCATCTACTTGGTGACTACATATTGGGCCCTTTCCAGCCTGGAAGAGCCAGTGGTTTATCCTCTCTAGGGATAGACACCTATTCTGGGTATGGGTTTACCTGTTCTGCCCACAGAACCTCAGCCAGTATCACCACTATCCAGGAGCTTATGGGATACCTGATGCACATCATGGAATTTCACATAACATCACGAATGATCAGGGGATCTACTTCAGAATGAACGAGGTCCTAAAGTGAGCCCTGATGATGGGATCCATTGATCTTATTACATGCTGCATTACATATTACATACTGCATGCCTCTATTATCTGTGAGGAGCCAGCCTCATAGAATGATGGTATGGTCTCCTAAAGGCACAGCTCAAGTTCCAGTTTGCTGGTAATAATCTGCAGAGATTGAGTAGTGTCCTGCAGGATGCAGTATATTCACTCAGTCAGCTCCTATGTAGCACAATATGCTCAGTAGGGTGAACCCATAGGCCTGGGAGCTAAGCGGTGAATGCAAGAGTACTTCACTCAACATCATATCCAATGACCTATTCAGGGTCTTTGTTTCTCCTACCCATGTAACTCTGGGCTCCACAGGGTCTCCAGTGGGGAAGTACTTTTGTAAGAGGACAAAATGAGAGTCCTGTTGACTCTCAGGAGTCAGGAGAGGAGGCTTTTATATTCCCATATTTTATATTCCCATATTTTATATTTTATATTCCCATATTCAGAAGGGAATATGTGTGGAACACAGGTGGTCCTTTGGGTACTTCCCAGTGCTGCACTGATCCCTTGTAACTATGGATGCACGCTTTCAGCAGCCCTGGTCTGAGAAGGGCATAGTTTACCAAGGTTCAGACCCTCCAGGGATGAAATTTTGGGTCATGCCACCAGGGAAACCACCCAAACCTGCTGATGTGGTAGCTCAGGGTAAGGGGGTTTAGAATGGTGAGAGGAAGAGAGGGAAGATAACTGTTCACAGCCCCAAGACCTGCCACAGTGACAGGGCATCTTTTGTCACACTGACTTCCCTTCCCTTCCCTAAGCTTTCCCTTAAGAAGGGAGCTCCCCAAATGTGCGTAGAGAAGATGACCTTTTTCAATACAAGGAGAGATGGTAGTGCCATGGCTGTGTACTGCCAGATCTTCCTTCGAGAGAACTTGCTGCAAGGAGGGAGATTGCTCAGCAGCCTCCAGCTGCTGTAACTTTGGATCCCGGCGGTATTCATGCTATGGCCATGCTCCACCTAGACCGTCACTAGCCAATAACTGAGACCAATGGGATTGCTAGTGCTGGACATTCCTTCTCAACACGGCGTCTGCCAGGCTGACATTTCCTCTGCTCCCTAGCAATGGCCGAAACTTTCCAGGGCTACACTTCGGTCTGAGGCTTCTCTACCCAAGCCTCCTCCATTCCCTCGTTTCACACCTGCACCGTGACCTCTAAGCTTTCCCCACCTACTCCGGCTTCCTTTGGCCTCTATCCTTCATGTGTGTTCCCCCAGTAATTCTCTTGTATGTCTACTTCTGCCCCGGCATCTGCTTCTTAGAGGCCCTGAACCGACAGGTGAACTGATCATCCCAGTGATCTTTTAAAAATAAACATACACATGCACACACACATACTCACACACTTATTACAGGGGGGCCTTGGTCAAAGAAAGACGAGTGTCTGACTCCGAACTTAAAATTGAATTGAGATTCAGATTTCATGGTCTTTAAAACAGAATGAGGAAGTTCTCTATGAACTGATATGGAAAAATCCCCAGGATCTATTAGCTGGAAAGAAGCAAAGTACAGAATAGTGTATGTAACGTGCTGTATTTATCTTTATTTGTATGTGTGTAAAAACCTGTAAAGATACAGAGAAAAATAAAGGGAGGGGGTGACAGTGCTCCCTGAAGAGCATTTTGATTTGCTATTATTTTGAACCTTGAAATTGTACTACCTATTGATAATTAAATTGTAATCAACCTCATCTTAGCATGTTATCTTAAAAATCAATACTTTATATGTGATGGACTAGAATCACATATTCTAGTTGGCATATGACGCAGTAACATGTGCAGTTCTGAGTGGACCTAATGAATTTTACGACCCTCAAAAACAGTGTCCCAAATGGAAAAAGACTGTCTGGGTAATCCAGATGGCATGAGTGATTTCTGACTCACCCGCTGATTGAATAATTCATAGGCTGTCTGCCTGACTGTGGCAGAGTGGACACTTAGAAACCTCCAGCTGTATACTGGTGTGTCAGTCCTGCTGTGTTTGCTGCTCCAGAAGGTTTGCTACTTCTAAAAGGAAGTATGCCCCACCATTTTCTTCTTCAGTGTTAACAGCCTAGGCTAAATTATGCCTCGTTTCCACACCTCAGATCCATAGTAAATATTCCTTTAGGACTGATACTTCGTCAAAATGCAGGTAAGAATCCCTTGGTAAACATTTTCAAAAGATGCTTGTTCAGGCTCTACCCTTCCCTCACAAAATCTCCGAGAGAAGCCCCATCACACACATTCTGAGAGCTTTCCCATGATCCCAGTGTATTTCTCTGATGAAAAATCATTTTTGTAGGGCAATTTTCAAAACTCCCCGCATGGCAATTACCAGGGGATACTTGTGAAATATACCCATGCCCAGGTCTCTCCCTTGGTGAATTCTGACTTAGTGGGTTTGTGTTGGGGCTCAGGAATCTGTATTTTTAATAAATACTCATAGCGTTCTTCAGAGACACATTATTGTAGGGTAATCCCTTCCCGTGGACTGCCTTACAGTCCATAAATTGATAAATTCAATGTTGCCTGACACTAGAGATCCTAACATTAGTTTGTCTTTCTTGCATGAATTCTCTTTCGGAATGCTTTGACAATTGAAAATAATATTCTCCTTGTCATTTTAAAAGCAAAATTCAAAAGTATTATGTAAGAGCATGTCTCCTGAGGAGAAGTGTACAATAGACAGTACTTCTAAAATAAAGCAAGGCATGAATGGTGTGGCCTTGAAATCTAGACCTTAACAAAAATCTGATAACTCTAGACCAAATCAGTTGGTGGACTTGTAAGGTCTCCATTCCTTCCCCAACATCCCTGGAGCATTGACTCGAGGATCACTGGCCTTGAGAGGCTTGTCTCCTTCATCCGTCTTGGAGAAGCAGCAGGGCACAGGGTCTGGGCTAAGCTGGGAAGGCCTGAGGGTTACCATATAGCAAAGTATCCCAAGCCCCAGCTCCTGAAGTTTCCAGACAGTTTAGAATTATAGCCTTACTGCTGGCAAGTTCCTTGTGGCCCTGGACTAGCTGGGCACTGTGGCGGCCGGACACACGGGCCTGCCCCCTGCTCATTCCTGATTATTGGCACCTGGATTAGCTGGTTTTTCTGTCTGTCACTCCTGGGGGTTTAGAGCTCTGTTGAAATAGGAGGGCCTTAGGGTTAAACACACAGGAAGAATATGTGTTCAGATGATCCTGGAACCACCTCTTTTAGATTTTTTCTTTTTTAATCATTATGTCAGTTAAATGGAAAAAAAAAAGAATCTATTATGTGAAAATGGTTTGGTGACTACTGAATCATACATATCTTAAGAGCCATTGTGTCTGAGCAATAACTGAATTTCACTAAAAAGTCTGTAGCCTTTACAGTCACTTTCATACTGATTATAGTGTATATTTTGTCTTTGATTAGAGTCCCAGGAGGCTGGCGGTATGCAAGAGCTGTTTCAGCTTGAGATTCTCTTTCATCTCAAAAGCCAAAATGTATCATTTTCTTCAAAATTTAATCATTCTTTGGATTGTCCCATGTTAATGTAATCCATTAATTAAAAGACTTTAAAATGTTTACAGTTACTTAGTGATGTGAAGGTAATCTTCAGGTTTTCCTTTTGTTCATTTACTCAACACACACACACACACACACACACACACACACACACACACACACACAGTGCCTTCTTTTTTTTTTAAGATTTTATTTATTCATGAGAGACAGAGAGAGAGGGAGAGAGAGAAGCAGAGGGAGAAGCAGGCTCCCAAGGAGCAAGGAGCATGATGCGGGACTCGATTCCAGGACCCTGGGATCATGACCTGAGCCGAAGGCAGCCGCTTAACCATCTGAGCCACCCAGGCGCCCTAGGGAGTGCCTTCTGAATGGAATTCTTTCTAATGTGTATGAAGTCATTAGTGACAAAAAGTAATGCTATAGAAAGGAATATCAAGTGACACTTTCATTTAGATTGTAAGGTCAGGAAAGGCCTCCCTATCCACCCACCCACTCATCCATCCATCACTCCAACAGATACTGCTCAGATACTTCCCTAACAAAGTGACATTTAAGCTAAGCTCTGAAGGATGAGTAGGAAATAGCCTGGAAAATATGTAGGAGATCAGCTGGAGAAGAGGAAACAACTGTGAGGTAGAAAAGAGCTTGGCACATAAAAGGAACTGAAACGGGACAATATGCTGAGGCTCACTGAGCAAGGGAGAAGATCTTGGTGAGAGATGTTGGTGGGGAAGGAGGCAGGGAGGAGGGCCTGTTTGTGATCTTATTCTAAGAGGTCAGTAAGAAACGGTGACTATTTTATAACTTACCCCATAGCTGGGGGTAGGGCAGAGAAAAAAAAAAGAGAGGAAGAAGGGTAGTATTGGAAAGAAAATATGAAACTGGTGCCAAACACCAGCCCCTCCTTGTGGATTGTGATACACACCCTGAAGCAAGATGTGACCCCCTCTTACTAACAGACCAGTGTTTTTCAATCTTGAGAAATGTACAAATAGCTTTTGAAGGAAAATAAAAATTTATCTAGACCTCCCTCCCACGGGGGTTTAAATAATTTTATTTTTATCTAAATGTGTGATCATTGTATATGTGTGCTTAAATATATAAACCCTAAAACAAGGTATACTTCTAGCTGAGTTACAACATAAGCCAATATAAATTGAAAACAATATTGAAATTAACAACCTGAATTTAATGTGACAGATGATGTTTCGATGAATTGAAATCACTGCTTGCATTTTAAAAAATTAGAACACTTCCCACAGAGGCATAGCTTCTCCTGACTCAGCACATGCTGATGCCTTTGGGGACTCCTTACGGGATCTGTTAGGAAGCCTTTCCTTGTACAGTGTCCTGGCATACTATTTGACTATTGCTTGGTGGAGATGCCTCATTTACCATTAGGTCTGCCTCTCTTCTCATTAGTCAGAAACAATTAAAGTAGAAAGACTCAGTGCCAAACTTAGCCTAAACTTTAATACAAGATCAGCCACTGAAACCAGGTAATAGTCCATGGGAAATTCTGGAGTTACCAGACCCCTTAGAATACTTGGGTGAACTCCCATGGCTATGTGGACTTGTTTGGAAGACCATTCTAAATGAGAGTGGATTGTTCCCAGAGACTTTCTAGAGGAAACCATTCCTTCTCATAGAGCCATGGGGACAGGATGAATTGTTTCTTTTAACGGTCTCATAAGGGTTCATTGGAATCCAAGGTTTGGTGTGGAGTCAAGAGAGATCATTAAGATTTGAGTGTAAGGAGAGACCAACTGGGACGTGGTCCCAAGTCCCCATGGTTCCTGCTTATGGCACTTGGGACAGACAAGATCAGAAAGAGGCAACACAGAGGTCTCTGCTTCCCGGGTCTTGTGGCTGAAAAAGGCTTATAGCACTAGCCTCCTAAGGCAGGTACACAAACCCATCCCTTGGAGTGTGGGAAGAAAATATTAAGGGTTCTGGGAAAGCTTAGCCCTGCCCTCATGCACATGGAGAACAGCTTTCAAAGAAATTTGAGTGGGGACTCTGTAAAACTGGGCCGTTTGTATAATTTTCCAAATGCAAAGAGCAGGCAGTAAAATCAATGTGCATTTCCTGACAAGGCAGAAGATGATGGAGTCTACCGTTGTTAATTGATCAGGTTAATATATATGGAATGTCAACTAAATTTTACGGTTCAAAGTTGTCGCAAGTCTTCCCATCCATCTGCAACGGGATAGATGAGGGACTAAGAGCAGGGACTGGACAGAAGATGTGGTTGAATTCCAGAGGATCAGTTAGAGCCAAGATTGAGTCAGCGTTGGGGAGGGGTAGATGGCCACACGCTGTTGGGGCTGGACCGTGCTGGCCTCAGACATGAGCCCTTTAGCACATGCGGCAAAGCCAGAGCTCAAGTCCCAAAGACCCAGTGGGGCAAGACACTTCAGGGCAGACCAGTGAGGACAGAGGCTCTCAAACCCAATGTCCCTTTTGTTGAGGTCAGGGGAATACTAAGGCACCAGAAAATTAGACCTATTCCCCACGTGCACTCCCACCACCAGAGAGAGGGAGAATGGAGACTTGAATATTTACCCCAAAGAGATTTGTATCAGACCGGGAGGTGCCTGAATTACCATGAAAGGGACAAAATTAAGAGGAAATGGGTGGAAATGGGTCTCCATTTTGTTATTCTGCTGTCAGTGGAAATGAATGCAGAAATACGCAACCGAAAAGAGGGAGGAAAGACAAAAACACAAATCAGGGCAAAAAAGCTACACAGATAATATATATTTCTATCACTTTCTTAACACTAAGAATCAGGCCTTGTTTTAGGTGCTTCTATTTAAAAAGCTCTATAATGTGTGGACTTTTCAGGTGAAAACTCTCCAAGCTGACAGCTGATAGTACACTTTAAATACTCCTCTGGGTATTGAAAAGGTAGTTCCCCGGCTGGCAGCCAGAAGCATCCAAATCTGGAGCACAACTCCTGCGTATTGACCTTCTCAGAGTGAGCAGCCCAGACTGGAGGTGAACCACAACTCATTCAAAGGAAATGTGCTAGAGTGACGTTAAATTTCTCTGCTCCTGTTCTCAGCCTTTGAGTCTCTGTGTTTCCGTACAGTTTTCTCATTTAGTTCTCACAACAACCCCTGAGGGGGCTACTCCTATCATCCTGATTTTATAGAGGAATGGAAGCTTGACTGAGCGGGGCTTCACGCCCAGGTGACTGGCTCTGCAGCCCCCTCGTGCTGCTCTTGCAACCCACTGCCTCCCCTATGTTTTCTGCTTCCATGTCCATCACAGATGTGATTTGTGTCATGGTGCATGAAGCCTGAAGAGTCGTGTTAGCAAAGCTAGAGTCGAACGATTGCCAAGTGCAGATGATCAGCCAGGTGAGCGCTAACATGGAGGGATTTTGAGCCATGGTGAAGACTAGCCTGACTGACTGGCAATGAATAGGGGCTAGTGGTAAAGTCAGAGTCACTCCCCTTTGGGGCATCTTGTAGTGCATGTGGTAATTAGTTATTTATGTGTCTATGTTCTTCATTTAGAAAATCTGTATATAGTTACTTTCCAGGAGATGTCACTTGTGCCCCTGTATCATTGTATACTTAATAGGAATATCTGCGGTTTGTCATGTAGTCCCCTTCACATCACAGCACGGGAGTGTCTTAGTAGGAAGAGTGAAGGGATGGAGGCAAGTGAGAATCTTCAAGTGTTCTTGTCACATTTGGACATTCCCAACACACAGCAGTGGGAAACTCAACATTTGCCAAATTTCCAAGCTGTGTTTATCAGTCAGGGTTTTATTCCCCCCTCCCCCTTGCAAAATTTTCTTTCCTAAGCAAAGATACCGCCGATCGCAGTTTAAGTGGGATGCGAACAGTACACATATAAAACTCAAGACTACCTAATTTAAAGCTTTTAATACCATAGCATTAAAGCGAAGAGACTGAGACGACTTAAGAACTTCTCATTATAACTCTCCTCCTGATAGAGTCTATTTGTATCCCTGGTTTTAGCCTTGCAGACTTGGAGGGAGTGGTGAAAGATGAACGGGCAGTGCTCAGCCACAAGGGGAGAAAAACGTCATCTGGGCCCCAGAATAGCAACAGCAATACATATGGTCATGTCGCTCTTCTGCTGAGGCCAAAACGACAGACAGGATCACATTTGCAGCACCAAGTAGGCCTACTGGTGAGCAGGGGCCAGCTCAGGAGTCAGGAGGAAACATGTCCAAAAACTGATGCTGACCCAGAGCCTTGATCTTGGAGCTGTGACGTAGCTCATGAAGAAAGATGGCACAGAACCTGCTGCAGAGCTAGAGGGGGCTCTGCACCCTCCTGGCCACAGGGGAGTCAGTTCTAAATCAGCTTTTAGGACAGCTGGCTCAGGGCTCTTGAGAGCTGAGCCGTGAACTTCCTTGCACGTCTGCCTGAGAACTTGCTGTTATCTGCAGCTGCCACGGCCATCAAGGCACATGTGTAATGAGGAACGTGAAAAAGAGGGCTCTTGTTGGTCATCAGTTATTTAAAGAGGGCCCATCGGATTTCAGCTACTTCTAATTGTACAGAACCAGCACCTTTGCTCCGGGGTGGTCTTGGAGGAAGGGGCATCTCCCCCACTTTAAAACTACTCAAGTCTCCCTTTCCAGACCAAGCTTCTGGGCTCTAACCATTTCTGGGACTCCTGGTGCTTCATCTTCATCTGTCCCATTTCATGTGTATCTCAGGTTCATATACTATATGGCCATGTCTCTGGCTGGTGGTGATTTTACCATCCTCACATTCTTTTGCCACTTGGAATTGGCAAAATTGGGCTTTTACATTTGCAGAACTTGCAGAGAGCAATAGTTTCTCAGGCTGAAAAGTTTTTAAGTTGATATATGTATCTGATTTTTTGGAAACCGAAGCATCACCTGAATTTGACCAGTTTTCATTTTTCTATTGAACTGCCCTGCTCTAAAAGGATGTGACTGCTTATAAAGGCACGCTCCTCTCTGTGATCTTTGTGGTTCACTGGTCTCCCCAACCAGTCTCCAATGTCACTCAGGGAGTCTTTGGCAACAGGTTCATTGTGGTCACATGTCACCCATTTCTCTCATGTGTTCATTAACAGGCACAGGTTCAGTGTTCATTAACAGGCACAGGTTCAGTTTCATGATTTCATTTGTCTCACTTATACGCTTAGGATTTAAATGAATCTTTTCTCTATGAACCACAGAATTGCTTTTATTTAAAACATGTGGTATGTGAAAAATTAAAGCACTTTAGACTTTGCTGTTTTAGACTTTGGTATCTCAATGTAAAATTCAGCACTTTATTCTATTGTCACTATTACCTTATGCTTCTTTAGGATCTTATTAAGACCAACAAGATAAATGAGGTAGTTTTTCTAGCTCTAGCTCTCATGTTTGTTCTCTCAACATCCCTGGTGACACTGGGTGGTTAAGAAAAAAAAAAAATCATTTCAGTGTGTTGAAGTTGGTGCCAAAGGAACATAGACGACTCTCTGGTGCCCAGGATATGCTGTGGCCCAGAACCTTATCTTGTCCTATTTATACATTAACAAAGCAAAATCTTACTTAGAGCAATCCTCACAACATTAGCATTTCCTTTCTCTAAAGCTTATGTCTCTGAGTTTTTATGCCATTTTTCTCATGTGGCTAGAGACAATGTAGGCATAAATTAACTTTTCCACTTACTTAGTGACTAAAAGAACACAAGAGCAAGGCTATTGCAAAAATAAATGCCAATGTATTATTGAATATTCTAATTTGAATTACAAAGATAAGTGCCACATGATTTTCAATCCCTGGACAGATTCCTTTAAACATAAAAAGAGAATGATAAACAGTGTCTGGGAAGACTACCTGAGTCACTTTTTGGGAAATGGGGAGAAAAAGTAACCTTCCACTGAGGGAGTGGCATTCCATAGTTGTGATTAAATGATAAACTGTACACAAGCACATTGTAAATTAATAAGAAATCACTTAACTTAGGAAACACCTCTCATACAAAGCTGCAATTTCACACCCAAGCTTTAAGTGTCTTCCATGGAATATGCTTTCTCCAAGATTGTGTCTAAATATTCTAGAGGCTTTCAGAGCTGCAAACATTTATAAATAGACCTCTTTACTATTGTAACATTAAGAAAGAGGTGTTAGTGATATTATTCAAATACTAGTCAAGCACACTGGGAAGTGACTCCTTTTTTTCTCCTTAACTTGCCTTACCTTCATATTATATTTGACGTTTGCCTAATATTTTTAACACAATCAGGGAAGTGTTCTTTTAGTGATCTACTCCAGGGGGCAGAGCATAAAGTCTGGAAATGAACCTGTGTGGATCTATGCATAGTACCTAAATATTTTATTGTTATTTCTTTCATTAGAAATATTTAATTTCCAAAAGAAAAGAAATATTTAATTTCTACTTAATGCTAATGCTTTCATATGTACTTTTGAGGTATAAATGTCTAAAATTTACACAAAATCATTAGAGAGAATTGCCAAAAATGAAATTCCAAGGGTCAGCCAATCTAGTAGCCAAACTCCTCTGACTGGAGAACATACCATATGAAGAGTTAACATTTAGCCAGAGTGTTAAAAAATACCAGTTACTTTTACATACTATCATTATTATACTTTTTATATATCCTATGCTAAACACTGTGTTAATACTTAACATTTTATAAATCACCATCAATCCTCAATCTATCCCAGTGAAAGTGCACAATTATTTTTCCTGGTTTATAAGTGAGGAAGCTATGGACTGCGTGATCACATAGCTTGTGAGTGGTGGAGCAAATATTTGTTTCCAGCTCTGACTTTAGAGTCTGAGCTCTTAATTGCTAGGCTTTGGACTGCAGTGGAGGGCAACATTAAATTAAGGACAAGTTACACAGTGAAGTGTAACCTCAGGCACTGAACTCAGACAATGAGAGGACCCCACAGTACTGGATCACCATGTCCAAATCCTTCATTGTAAAGTCAAGAAAGGGGACTGAAGTCAGACTGTGATGTAATAAATAATGGAGTACTCTCAGGTTGGTCCATATCGAGGCTGAGGCAAGTGGTGAGCCTCTTGGGAGCTGTGAGATGGGATAGGATGTCCATAGGATTTGGAGCTGGAAGCCTTGTTGTTTTAGTTCCTGCTCTACCGCTTATTAGTGGGGTGGTATATGTCATATCTCAGTGCGGATTCCTTATCTCCAAAAGGGGGTTTGTTGGGAAAATCAAATGAATACTGTCTTTAAAGTAACTTTTGTAAACTTTTAGAAGGATATTAGATATTACTAGGGGATTGTTGGTTCAAACTTGTAAGTGTTGGTTTAGTTTTAGGAGGATATTCTTTGCATCCTGTCATTCGTTTTTTGTATGAACTCTAAACAGTCTTGGGCAAAAAATTCCTGAATTAACACAATTAGTGTCTGAAGAAATAGGTAATATTTGCATGAGACTAGTGAAATCAGAGCTGATGACCCTATGGTTGTCTCCCATATACTGAGGCTGCATCTTGCAGTGGTAAGAACATGATCTCTAGACCAGACTTCTGGGGCTAATAGTGTGAGTTTGGGAAATTTCCTGACCTGTCTGTGCCTCAATATCCTCATCTATAAAATGGAGATATTTCTCCCTGTCTTAAGGGATTTTGCAAGTGTTAAATACAGTCTACACATAAGGGCTTGAAATAGTTCCTGGCACACAGTAAGCACTCCAAAAAATATTAGCAACCATGTAGGGCAAATACATCTTTGCTTAAATTATAAAAAAGTCTATATTCATGTGTTTATTCTGAAATGTACACCATTCATCACAGTAGAGACAGATGAGAGAGGGTGGACATATATGTCAATTTTTTCTACCAGAAATATAGCTCAAAGTGAATTCTCTAGTTAAAAATAAAGAATTTAGTACATTAACCTTAGTAGTCATTCTTTGAGAGACTAGAAAATTAATCAGATTATTAAATGTATAGAGTAACCTCACAGCTAGAGCCTGCGGAATTAATAAGTTGCACTTGGTATTAAATATGATTGTTTGCTCTGGGATGCAAGAAAGACCAGAGGTAACATTTTAGAGTTTCAAAAATACATCTGGGCTATTCTCAGGTCATTGAGGCTTTTGCTTAGAAGCCTGCAGGGAGTAATCTACATATTTTGAGGGGAAAGTGGAAGTGTCTTGGCATTTCAGTGTATAAACTATGGTGACTTGGCACCGTGGGGTTTTATCAGACTGTTTTGTGGAAGTGGTTTCAGATTATTTGACCTTTTTTCCAGACACTGTAAGTCATGTTTTCAGACACGATTCTGCTCTATAAATTTTAGAGATGGGGCAAATTAGGGAAGGAGAATTGGAATGGTTCATCAATTTTACACTGAATTGGTAGTTCTCAAACCCTAAGTGCATCAGAAAAACCTGAAAGACATTTTTTTAAATATTTTATTTATTTATTTGAGAGAGGGAGACAGAGACAGAGAGATTGAGCACGAGCAGGGGAGGGGCAGAGAGAGAAGGAGAAGCAGACTCCCTGCTGAGCAGGGAGTTTGATATGGAGGCTTCCTCATCCCAGGACCTGGAGATCATGGCTTGAGCCAGAGGCAGACAATGACTGAGCCACCCAGCTGCCCCCGGAAGAACTTTCTAAAACACCAATTGCTCCAGAGTTTCTGATTCAGTAGAATGTGCATTTCTAACAAGTTGCCAGGTGATATTGATCAGGGGACCACACTTTGAGAACCACTACAATAAATCAAATACAGGAGTCATGTTCATTAGAGCTCAGGTAAACTAGCCAGAATCATAACAATTCTTTTACCAAATCAATGTATTCCATGAGCCAACTTTTATCTCATTCAGTGAGATAATAACTTAGAGTTTTGCAGTGCTTGAGAATGTCAGACAACAGGAACTATTCACCTTTGGGATAAGCATTCTCAAAATAATTTCTAAGTAAGGACCCCCTCTCCATTTTTCTTACATGCACACTAATTACAAATTCTATGCCATTCACGTGTGTTGGATAACTGGCATGGGTCAAAGCAGAGCGGGCGAAGTAGCTTCTAGGTACTTAGTGTTAACGTTGCTATTATCAGGAGGAATTGGAGACAATTCTGTTCTACGTATGTGTAAAGGATTTTTTTTCTCATTTTGGAAAATTTGATTTTGAATGAGATAGCTTAATTAGTTAAATATATACTCTTGAGAATACCATCATTTCTGTTTTCTAATTTGTAAAGCCAAAAAAAAAAAAAGAGAGAAAGGAAGACAAAAAGCAGATTATTCTTAAAAATAGAGACCTCTTGTGGTCATTCATAAAAGTACTTTAAAAATCAGAAACCTAGAGTATTAACAATTTGTCAGAAGGTTTCAAGATCTCTGGCTTAGTTGACATACATTAAAAATATATGTATGTATATATAAATATGAGTTAATACCTGCCAAAATAGATGAGTAATAGGACTATGAGCAATAATCACTTTTATAAATATATAGATCATTCTGCCATGATAGTTCTTTATGATAAATCAAGACTTGATTGAAGCAGAAGACACCGAAGGGCACATATTATAACTGTCTAGATCAAGGAATTTTCCCAAACTGGTTATATCTGTGTGGCCAGACTGTAAGAAAGTGGTCCGTGGTCTTTAATGCAAAATTCTACATTATGCCTTTTGTTTATGAGGTATTATTAGTATTAAACACCAGTGCAATAATCAATGCACTCTGTATTTACTGAGATTCATGGTTTTGCTGCTGGGAGGATGCTAGAGAAAGTGCTCAGTGTTCAAAAGTGGGCTGATAGATGTGTTCATATTTACTTTTCCCCTAACCACAGTGAAGAGAATGAAAAGGAAATAGCGTTGTGGCTGTCTGAGAAACAGAGAAAGCAGAACTGAAGCTGTACCAAGTACAAATTAAAACATTCAAAATATATTCGGGGTTCTTCTTATCATCATCTTCAAAACAATTTATTCAATATTAAATAAGATATGTGCATTCAGAGGTGTGCTGGTAAATGTTTAACAACCAACTTTCTTGAAAAAACAAACACATGATAGATAGTTCTTGCCAATTTCTGTAATGTAAATACCCCTACCATGGCCAGTTTCAAGTTACTAACATGATATCACTGAACAGGGAGTTAGAAAGACATGCACTGTAGCACATCCGTATAGGTGACTTCCATCATACCAATATAATAGACAAAAACAAACTTGAGTATAGATAATAATAAATGTAATAAAATAGGAAGTGGTGAGTTTTGAGCACTTGCTAGCTTTATTTTGTAAATAACTCATTTAAATGCAATTCAATTTTATTTAATTTTTAGTAATAGCTGGGTTGAACATCCAGCTTATAAAACTCCTGAAAATTTAACAATCAGCTCTCATGAGCCTGTATGAGCAAGAGGAGGTACAACACTGGATATATTGGTAATTGCATTAGTATGGTACTAGTTACAGTAAAGATCATCACCTTTTCTGGGAAGACTGTCTCTGTTAGGTGCCTTTGTCTATATTCTTATTATAATCTCCTAGATATCAAAGCAATTACCACACATGTTGAAATCTCATTTCTCTTTCTCCACACTTGAGTTCCCAGTGACTATGACTTTTAAATCCATATCTTCTGTATTTAGCACTGTTCCTGGGACAGGTAAGGTCTACAATGCATATTGAAGAAATAAACTGACCTGGATCTGGCTCCTGTTCTCCAGGGGCCCACAAGCAAATTTTATGTTCAAAGATATACAGCTACAGAATACACATGCGATTTAGTCAACTCTCTGAATAAACAAGTAAATGGGTAATAAGGTTTTCATATTACCTACAAGTGGCTTTTAGTGAGATGGAAAATAACAGGAATTATGGATCAATGAAAGTCGATGTAACAGCTTTTTTTTCCTACCCCTATCATGATTAAAACAAAACAAAAAACCCCCAAACACCACTATGTTTCCTTATTTAATCTGCTGAATGATATTCTTTTGACGTTCAAATATTTAAGAGGCAAAAGCAGCACATATTCGCTTATTGGAAAATTACTGTATGTAGAGGCATAAACAAAAGGCATTTACATTTTACAAGACTGATATATTAGGATAGGTTAAGACAATAGCACTTGGAAATCACAACAAATAACAGTGGATTTATCTCCTTTAAGTAAACGTTTAGAGGTTTGCCGACTGTGTGGTGGTTCTGCTCCATATCCTTAGGGGCTCACTTTCCCTCCAGCTCATGGCTTTGGCCATCCCTGAGATGGGGTACCTTCCTCCTGATCCAAAATAAGCATCCACCCTCCCAGAAGCAGGATGGGATAAAGAAGAAGCACAGGACTAACAGTTTTCTTAAGGAAACTTCCCAGAACTTTCTCTGTGGCACATCCATTATCCCATTTATTAGAATGTAGTCATAAGGTCGCATTTAGGTGAAATGGAGTCTGGGAAATGCAGTCTTTCTTCTCAACAGCTATGTGCATAGCTAAAATTTCTATTACCATTACCAGCTGTCATTCAGCCGACTGCTGGAATTTGCTAAAAGTTATGTCCTTAAACTGCAAATAGAAGAATTGCTAGAAGTTATGCCCATTTTCAAGGTTTTTGATGCATATGGATCAATTTCCCATCAGAAGCCATGTACACATTCGTACTCCCAAGGACATCTATGAATGCTTAATATTAAACACCAACACAGTAATCAATCAATTCATTCAATATTTGCTCTAAGGCTTTGTGACTTGGAAGATGTGATAGGGAAAGTACTCAGTATTTTATATACGAGGGATTTATTGTGAGAACCCTTTCAATGGCAAGTGACAGATGACCTGCCAAGAGTGTTGAGTCTATTTGGATATTGAAGTGATTGAATTAATTAAGGAAAGGTAACTGTATAGTATATGTTGGAATCTGAAGTGGAAGAATTTAAAATAAAGTTTTTCTGAGGAGGAGTGGGAATGGAGGATTATATAGGTAGTTGTAAAAATCTTGAGGCCGTTAAGAGAGAAGATAAAGTATAATATGTTCTCTTAATGTCATGGAGGAGCTTTCCATATATGCTTTCATCAACTGCTCTATTCCAGCAATGTCTTAAGTGCTTTATATACATTCTTTTACTGAATTCCCACAGCAGGCATATATTTTTATATATCCATATTTTACACATGAGGAAGTGAAGGCTCAAGAAAGGTCAAGTTAGGGGTAGACCCAGAATTTAAACCCCACTCTGTCTGATTTCAAAGTTTTGCTTTTTCCTCTTCTACTCTGAAGAACAAATGGATAAAAAAACAAATTTGATAAGGGTCATTTTTTGCTGTAGCATTTGAATTAACTTATGAGTATGAAAGATATTTTTTAAATATTTAAAAATTATAAAAGAATTATAGAGAACAACAAATGAAATATTGTAAAGGGGAGGGAGTACCTCATGAGATTTTCTCTCTCTTCACCTGAGTTGCATACTTGCCTCTCTTTTCTCATAGAACCTTGTGTTCATTCTAAGACTGACAGTTATCATCTCTGTTGTGTTGTCTAGTTATTTGTTGTCTCTGCCACCAGACATATTTTGAGTGTCAGGTCTTTGTATTCCCAGAGCGTAGCATAATGCTTAGAATGTAGAAGGTGCTCACTAAGTATTTACTGAATGAATTATACAAGGATTCATTTTATGGTCATATTAATACATATTTACTAATGGAGAATTTTTATTAATTTACTATTATGCCAAATTTTAAGAGGTATACAATCATTAGACTAGTATAAATTTATGATTTTGACTATGGCTTATGAGGGTATTTATAAAGCAGCTGAACTTGTGAATAATATTGAGTGCCTACAACATGCGAGGCTATTTTGAGTGTTTAACGTTGTATTTACTTATTTGTCAGGAAAACCTCATGGAGGAAATGGAATTATTACCTCCACTTCAAAAACCAGGACGTGAACTCAGGTAGTTCTGCCCTAAAAATTCTGTGTTTAGCAACTAGGTTATTTCAACTCGCCATCGTTTATAAGATCTGTTATCATTTATTATTTTGCATGACTCCATAAGAGCATCTTCTAATGAAAACTCATGGTTCCTTATCCTGTTTTGCCAACCGGAACTTCCCTTCTGCAAAGGGTACAAATCCTCCAAGAGGAAATTGCTGCTTTTATACCTGAGCAACTTCTACTCCATCCCCCCATCCCCCCAAACCAATGAGTAATTTGCAGCCAACATTATTCATTACTAACTTTAGTATTCAGGGACTCGTATTTTAGACGGTTTCCTCTAAAAAAGTCCATTTGCACTTCCTATGTGACTTTCATATGCCGGAGGCTTTCTGGCGCGAAGACACCCCCGCATCTTTGCGGACGCGGCCGTGCAGCTTTCTGGCGGTGGAAACTACATTTCCCAGTGGTCTATTCGTCTGCGCGCAATCCTCTTTCCCCGCTCCCAGAGGCATCGCGGAAAAACTAACGACGCTTCGCGGGGAAGTGTGGGTGGGAGAAATAAAGGGCTGACAGGCGAGGCCCTGCAGCGCCGGAGCACCCCAAAATGTCTCGGAGGCAGGAGGAGCAGAGAGGGGGCGCGCCCTTGATGGCGGAAGGCAAGTCGGACGCAGAGGTTAGGCTCATTCTGTACCACTGGACACATTCTTTCAGCTCTCAAAAGGTAAAGGCCTCTGCTGGGGTGGGCGGCGCGGATCGGGTTTCAGCACCGGGACAGCTCCCTCAGGGCTCTCCCTGGTACTCCGGCGCGTCTAGAACCAGGCCTCCAAAGCCCTAACACGGGCGGGCACTCCCTGGAGGACAGGGATGCGCCTTGTGGGGGAGCACAGAGAATTAGTCTGAGATGGAAAGGCTATGACTCAGGCTTTGCCACTCATGAAATGCGACAGAAAAGCATCACTTTAGGTATTTGGGCCGGAGGCCTTGTCCCCTGGGCCTTGGAGAGTGAGGCAGAGGGAAGCGCCTTCATGCAACCGCATAATCTACAGTTCCTTCTTTTTCTTGTACGCATTCATTCTCTTCAACAAGGCCTAGCACATCTGTATATCAGATTCTTCTCTGGGGAGGACACATACTTAGGTTTAGGACGGAAAGAAAGTAGTGGTGATGGAGAGTCACTGTGGAATGAATTTAGCCAGAATTATTTTCAATCTTTTTTTTTTTTTTTGTCCTTTCTAATATATAGGATTAAGACCCGCTAGAATATATCTCACTTGTTAATTCCTAGAATAGGAATAGTTAAAAAGAATGTTGATAATAATAACTTAGGGAAGCACAGAAAGGCTGCTTAATAGTATCCAGGGATGTCATTTAATTGAAAGCCTACATGTGTTGTAGTAACCAGTGTGAACTCTTTCAGGTGCGCTTGGTAATTGCTGAAAAGGCATTGAAGTGCGAGGAACATGATGTAAGTCTGCCCCTGAGTGAGCACAATGAGCCTTGGTTTATGCGTTTGAACTCAACTGGAGAAGTGCCTGTCCTTATCCACGGGGAAAACATTATTTGTGAGGCCACTCAGATCATTGATTATCTTGAACAGACTTTCCTGGATGGTAATGTTAAGGCTATTTGTGATTTTTTGGATTTACTTTCAACACAGATATATGTCTGTCTCCCTCCCTCCCTCCCTTTTTTCCTTCCTTCCTTCCTTCCTTTTTTCCTTCCTTCCTTCCTTCTTTTCTTCCTTCCTTTTTTTCTTTTGGTTTTATGGTGTTGGTTTCATGCTAAAAACCTTTTCCATTTCCATAAGCACACAAATACAAAATAGGTCGATACCATAAATTTTATGTAAGCCAGCATAACTCTATTTAAAATGTTTTATATAAACTGCAAATTTAATGTTGGAACTTCCCTTTTAAATTCAGAGGTTTTCCTCTGCGGCTGTGGGGTTTGTGGTGGTGAATTTTTATCCTGGAAAGTTCATGACCACTTGAAATGTACACTACGAAAACCAGTTTTCTCTACCAAATAGTTCCATCTTAAAAACAATAGGAGGGAAAAAGGGGAAAAGAGGAATAAAACTTAGCAAGGGAGAATAGAATGTTGGTATATTTGGAGAGCTTTGCCCTGTGACTTCTCTATAGTATGAATTTTATATCTTTTGTAAGGAATTATAGCACTTAAATTTGTATAGTGCTTTTAAGTAATAATCATTTATTGACAGTCTGTTTTATGTTAGGCATTTTATAATTTCTGTTCTATTCAGTCTTCAGAAGAACCCATCTGAGACAGGCATGATAGACTAGTTATTCCATTGTAATTGATG
Source organism: Zalophus californianus (assembly GCF_009762305.2). Lineage (NCBI taxonomy): Eukaryota > Metazoa > Chordata > Mammalia > Carnivora > Otariidae > Zalophus > Zalophus californianus. The sequence continues at coordinate 133,017,770 of NC_045598.1, forward strand.
AAGGAAAACAGGGGTTGCCTAAGGTAATACAGCTATTTTATGGCAAAGTAGGGCTGGAATGGAAGTCTTTCAAATCCATATCTTCATATTATACTAGCTGTCTCCCATAGTCATTGCTACTTCCATATTGTCTTGCTTCATCCCAATGACAATCCTTTGAGGTGAACTATAGCTTCAATATTTGCCCAAGATTATATAGCTGATCACTGGCATAATTAAGAGAACAGAAGGCTCCTGAAAGCCTCTTCTGAAATAGAAGCTGCATGAGATCCAGTTACTTTTCATCTGCCTCTAGTTATGTTGATGTTAATTGGGCAGGATAAAACCAGAATATAACTCCAAATTACTAGGCCAAGAATGTCTGAGGTACTTAGAAAAATAGGTATGGGACCTAAAAGTGTGTGTAGGGAACCCCAGGGAATTAGATTGGCAATGGGGCTGCCTCTATTCTTATTCCAAGTGTTTGGTTCTCTAGGATTCTGATTGGAGATTTTAGAGGTGGCCATTGATCTAAACCAGAGAGTTTAATGAACTGTTTTCTCTTTTATCCTTATGTCTATATGCTGGGGACTATACTGAAAATGGTGGCTAATTGATTTAAGACAATTTTTCTTAACCTTGAGCTTTTTGGAAATGGACAAGTCTGCTAAATAATTTGTATTTCTTGGGAAAAGTGGTTATAATAATATGAATAAAACAAAATTACTGTATAAGAATTCCATTTTAAATAACCAAAAATCTTAAAAAGATACAGTAAATGGAAAATCATGTTTAAATGTTTTGTTGGCATCCCTTGAACTACTCCTACTCCTACTGCCATTCTCCTGCTCCTCCTCTCCTTGCATTGTTTCTCCTTTAAGGTATTCAGTAATATAAAGTATGTTACTTTACAACATAGTAATGTTAATGATTATTAGGTTTTCTTAAAGTTTTCCTTTTGCTTTGATCATATAAAAACAAAACTAAAATACATTCTGACTCCTACTCAAAGAAGGGAAATATTAAGTTCTACTTACTACTTATGGAATCAGAGGAGAAGGCACTGGGGCTTAATGTTAAATGAAAATATGGAAACTAAGGACTTTAATTCTGGCTATTCCAGTAGAATCAGTAAACAATCAAGAATCCCAGCTCTTAATCTGAAGCTATTGCTAACTTGTTGCATATCCTAGGTGACTTGACTTCTCTGTCCTCCTGGATTAGGTGATATAGTTTTATCAACTGCAGAGATAAAGCAAGGCCAGTCATTTTTTATTTCACTCTTTTCTCTTTCCCAGGAGAGTTGTCACTCCATTGGAAAGGGTTAAAAGAAGATTAAGGGACCCAAAACCCATGGTAGATATGAAGACAGCAAGAAAATAGTTATATAAAGGCTACTCTAGTCTATGGGGAAAGTTTATCCCAATGTATTAAAATAAAAAATAAACATGCATGTGTTACCACAATTACCATTAAGATAATTTATATTTGTCATTAAGAACCCATGGAGATTAGGAAAAGAGCCAGACAAGACAGATGTTAATCCCAATTGTCAAGGACGGGAAAAGGTAATTTCTACCAATCCTTGCTACTTAAAGTGTGTTCCATTGACCAGCAGCATTGGTATCACCTTGGAGCTTGTTAGAAATGCAGAATCCTAGACTCTACTGCAGCTCTCTTGAATCATAATCTGCATTTTAACAAGATCCTGAAGTGATTCATATATACATTAAAATTTGAGAAGCACTTACTGTGTGTTAAGTAATTGCTTAAACTTTAAGCAGCACTATAAATTAGTTATACACACACACACACTCGCACACACATATATGTAACTTTAGAGTATTTCAGTTAAAAGGAACCAGCTTAAGTTTTACATTACTGAAGAATGGCTTTAACACTTAAAAAAATGAATCCATTGTATACTGGGCATGGTTTTATATGTAATGTATCTGAAGTAGAGCATTTGCGATTACTTCTTAAGATACCCTTATGGAACAAAGGAGCCAATATGGCTGGATAAAAGTAGTGCACATTTTCAGATGAACAAACCACCGTGTTAAAGAATATTCATTTATAAATGAACACAAGGTTGCCCATTTAGCTAAAGACTTATATAATTTTGTTACATTTATTTCAATTACTTGTAGACCACTGTAAATACCATAAGATCAAGCTAGTGTCTGTCTTATTAACAGTTGCGTCCCCAGTGCTTCATATGGTGGATGTTCTCTAACAGGAGCTTAATAAACACTTTTGAATGATTAAAATGAATGAACTTTTGAAGATAGACATCAGCCTGGACAGGGATCTCTACTGGTGTTCTTACAAGTTTCTATTCTCTGACTTGAGCCTAATAATTCTATAAATGACTTAAATAAAGACATTGTGGAAATACTGTTACATTTGTGGATGACAGAAGCTGGGATAGTTAAAATAATGACTAGTTTGTGAAATGCTTGTCATGGGACAATAAAATGGAAAAATAATGAAGATAAAATTTAACAAGGCTAAATGTAGTATGTGAATTAAAAAAAAATCAGCTGCGTTAATGAAGGATGGGAGACCTGGCTTGCTAAAAAGTTATTGATTAAAGCTAATAACAAAAGGCTGGTATGATCTCAAGTTGTTTTAAAAGTATAGCTTCTATCTAGAACATGGCAAATTGTGAACTGGTCAGAACATGCAACATTTTGTCCAATTATGTGTGGAACTTTGAGGAACATTTACAACTTAGAATAAGAAGTGAATGGATTTCACAAGACATATAGTTAGTTGCCCATGATTGTAATAGGAGACTTTAAGTATATTCATTCATGTGCAATATAGAGTATGGTCAACTGGTATCTCCTTTGCTGTTATTTGCCGTCCCTTATTAGTTTACCAGCTGGGGATTATATTAAAAATGGTTTTGCTGACCTGTAGACATTTCTCAACATTTGTGTGTAATCAGTATTTACATCCTTATGCTTTTGGGATAAGTCCATTAAATAATTGGTAGTTTGGTGTTAGTAACTTGGTAGCGAAGGCAATCTTCTTCAAGTCTTAGCCTAAAAAAAAATTAATTTCTAAATTGGATGATGGCTATGCTCGATTTTTAAAAAAATTTTATTTTTATTTAAGTAGTTGTTACACCCAGTGTGGGGCTCGAACTCATGATGCCAAGATCAAGAGTCATGAGAACCTCTGACTGAGCCAGCCAGGCACCCCTTGATTTTTTTTTTTTTTTTTTGAAAGCAGTACTGATGTAGACATCAGTGGTATTCCTGAGGTCACCATTTGGGTCAGAAGAAGAATTTAGAAGTACTCAATTATGGGCGCTCAACCAAAGGCTGGCAAAGAACAATCTCTTTATTCATTCTTTTAATAGCTATTTTTTGGGTGTTAATTGGTGCAAGGACCTGAGATATTTCAAAGATCCCTAAATCATTAGAAGCTTACTAATCTTCAAAGATAGTTTCATTCTGTAAACTTGATAATACCAAATCTGTCTTTAATACATGCATGTGCTATTATTACTACTCAGTTTCACTGACTCCTTTTCATATATGTGACACCTTTTTCTCTTCGGGCTTATAATGAAGAGTAGATATGTTAAAGCATGCAATTGATTAAACTAGATGAGGTGTGATACTAAGCAAACTAGGGAAACTCAGGAATAGTGGATGTAACAAATGAATATATGCACTAATATAGATTTTAAAATCTAGATATTTCTTACACTACTCATAACCTCTTTCAGTGAATTTAATTTGGCCACTAGATAATAAAAAAAGTAAGTCTGAAATAACTACAACTATTTATTACTGCCGAATGACTCAGTGGTAATCTGGAATCAGGGATGTCATATGGTGAATACAGAATTTTGGTAATATATGAGTTCTCTGAAGATCATGTCTCATGTCTTTGGTTTATATATACCTAATTTATTCTTAGGAAATAGAATTTGGTTTGGAAATAAAGTATTCTGGTATGATATTAAAGTATTATATGTAAGTCTCATTAGGAAATATATTTTGTGGATAAGATTTTGTCAATATCTATTGAAAATCAACTCATTTTAAAAACATTAATTCTGAAGTCACTGTTACATTAAAAATGCAGTTATTTAGGTAAGAGTTTCCAACTTTTTCAATTTTTATCTATTAATAAAAGCCTCATATATAGTTGGATAACTTTATATGTCTTTTAGCACATCAACTAAACTTATAGATTAGCACAAAGGTTCTAACCAAGTGCGGAGAAAATATGGTATGTGGTAAGGAAAAAGAAAGTGAGCATTTAAAACTCATGATTGTGCCAATAAAGGGACTTATAAAGTTACCTTTTTTTTTTTTTACTCTTTGTCCAATTTTAGTGGACAGGTCGGGGTGTTAAAATGTAAAGTTTCTAATTCCACATTATGTGTTAACAATGATTGGAACAAACTGATGAAGTCTTGCCCCTCAATTACAAATGTTTCTGTTCAAAGTCTTAAGTATAATACCATTTAAGGTATAAAATTTTTTGAAAATAATGCTATAAATTTGTCTTTCTCAGAAAATCATGGCTGCATATAATGAACTTCTATAATTTGACACCATTTTTTTTCTCATCTGTGTTTAGATTTGATTGTTCCAGTTCTACAGTTGTGACAGCTTTGAACTGTAGTCAGTTTGTAACCATAACTTTTGCTTTAGGTCATAACTTATTTACCATTTTTATTATATTTTTTTAATAGGGTGGTGTTTGACTAGTTGAAGGGTACAGTTTTATTCAACTACCTGATGCATATTATCTTATACAGCAGTGTTATCACTAAGTGATCTAAGTAAAATAAAAAATCCACAAGGGGATAAAGATAGGAATGAAGCCTCTTTTCATTGAATTAATAATAATAAGGAAGAGCTGAAAGTTATTCAAATAGACCTGTGGGGGGAGGGAGTCTTTCTTGAAAACAGGGCATAATTATGCCTTCTTTATCTGCCATCACTGGGGAACATGGGAAATCAGAGCAGTCAATGTAGGAAAATAATGGAATCTTATGCCTATAAGCTCCTACATTCTTTTAATTTTTTGCTTTTGGGGAAACTGTTTTTTTTTTTTTTTTTAATGGCTCCAGGTCATTGTTATTCTACTGAGCAATGCAGGGACTGGAGACAGTATGGAGCTGTTTGTCCCTGTTAAATAGCTGCAGAATGCTTTTATTGTATCTTTTCTTTCTCATTTTAAAAAACTAGTTTTCTCTCATTATCACATCTTTCTGCTTTATGTCTATCTGCATTTGCCTAAGTTTAGGTGCAGTACAAGACCTGCCTTGTCTCCTATTCAGTTCTTCTAGAAAGTCTGGTCTTCTGCCAATTTACTTGTTTATTTTTATTTATTCTTCCAGCTTAGTCACTTATTCTGGTTTCCAGTATAGCAACCCTATTCCCTAATGCTGGAAACTCTTTTCAGTGCTTGCTTCTTAAAAGTCCTCGATTCTGTGCCCTTTCTCTGTAAGCCTTCTACTGCTTTTTCACTCCTGACTGAGGTAGAATACCAAGAACAGCCTTTTTTTTTTTTTTTAAGTAATCTCTACACCCAATGTGGGGCTCGAACCCATGACCCCGAGATCAAGAGTTGCACACTCTACCGACTGAGCCAACCAGGCGCCCCTTTTTCTTTTCTCTTTTTTAAAACATTTTATTTATTTATCAGAGAGAGAGAGAGAGCACAAGCAGGGGGAGCGGCAGGCAGAGGGAAAAGCAGGCTCCCCACTGAGCAAGATGCGGGGGGGGGGGGGGCTGGATCCCAGGACCCTGGGATCATGACCTGAGACAAAGTCAGACGCTTAACTTACTGAGCCACCCAAGCATTCCTCTTTTCTTTTCTTTTCTTCTTTTCTTTTGTCTTCTCCTCTCCTCTTCTCTTTTCTTTCTTTCTCTCTCTCTCTTTTTCTTTTTTTTGTGCGTGTTACAACAAAAGTACTTTATGGAAGGACTGGGAAATAAAATAGAATGAGAGTGAGAGGGAAGGCCTGTATTCAAATTCAAAGGAAATTCCCAACTGCCTTTTGAAAAACTCTGTTCCCAGAGGCAGTGGGCACTATTGTGCCCTGGTGTTGAGGAGGACAGTGACAGCACATTGCAGGTGTTGCCATGGAGGTGTTGGAAGAGAGACAGTGAGGCTGGATGAGAACTTCGCTTCAGTGGGAATCTCATGCTCTGACAAAGTGTTATAGGAGATAGTTACGTAGTAACAGTGTCCTGAGTAGAAGAAAATTATTTTCGTGGATTTAAACATTTATCTTCCTTTGAAGAATTTGGGCTTAGCCGGATGGAACCTCCCCAGAAAGCAATTACCAGACTGTTTTTCCTGCTCTTATTCAGTTTCCCAGAAGGAAGTCGTATTCTCTTCTGAAGACAAGCCCCAGGCCTGGCACCAGAAAGTAGCCTGAGCTAGTGGCCATAAACTTAACTACTTGGAAGCATTTCAAAACGCTGTACCATTTTTTGTTATTAATTTGAGGTTTTTGGACCCCCCCCCCCCCCCAGAGCAGTGGTTCTTAAACTTTTTGGTTTCCGGGCCCCTTTATCATAAAAATTATTGAGAACATCAGAGACCTTTTATGGGGTATATCTATCAATATTTGCCAAATTAGAAATTAAAACAGAAAAATTTAAAACACACGAATACACAAGCCCACATGTCATTAACTGTCAGAGTGATAGAGCCATCACATGTCCTGTAGCTTTTGAAAAACTCTGCTGTATCCTTGATGGAGAATAAGTGAAAAAGCAATTAACACTGTAGCATTACTATAAAAGTAGCTTTAAGTCTGTGGACCCCCTGAGAGTGTCTAGGGAAAGCCCAGGGATTCTTAGACCACACTTTGAGAACTGTTGCTCTTAGTGGTCTATGAATAGAATTCAGGAGACTTGACATCCTAGAGGGGGAAAAAATTATATCTTCACTAATTTCCAACAGAAACTTATTACTTCATCTCATTTCCAATGTAGGCATAAACCACAGCAATATCAGGAGTGCCTGTGACATTGTTACCAATAGAAATCACAGATATGTTCATAGTATATCAGGTTATGGAGTTATCTTAAAAATAACTTATGCTTATAGCTACTTTGAAATTATGGTAGTTATTAGACCTGCTGCTAGATCCTGTTAATGAATTAATAAAAGGCACCCATATTAATATTTTATAATTTAAAATTAATTTGATTAACATATTCAATATAATCTATTTCTTTTGCAATCCTGTATCTTGTATGTTTAAGAACATTATTTTGAGAAGAGGTCGGTGGCACACAAAAAGTTAAGAACTCTTCAGTATTTCAAAGACCGTAGAAGGACTCCAGTCTGTTGTCCTCACGGAAATGTCTCCTAGGCATTGGTTAGGATCCTACTGATAATACCGAGATCCTGAAAGGTCAGCAAGGAAGTGTGCTGTAGTTGGGTAAATCCACTGTTGACAAGCAGTATGTGGCTGACACTTCATTCTCAGTTATTCCAATGCAGACTTCAGAATTGGACTCCCCAGCAGGGAATTAGATATTTGCCCACTGGTTTGAGGGGTAATCCATCTTATTTTTTCTTAGAGAATCAGAAATAGTCTGTTGGCTTAGAAAGCTTGTTCCACTTGGATTATGGCATTATGAGATCTTGTCTGAAATGCTCTGCAACCAATTCTGAATTGTCAACACTTATGAATGAGTGTGGGATGCTCAAAAGGATTCTAAATTAAATAGCCCAAACTAAGAAATAAATGAATAAAATTGAGGCTATTCTTTTCACTTGTTGGAATAAGCTCATTGGCATTTTTCCGGAGCAGTTTGAGAGTCAGAAGTAGAAAGTGTTTCTGAAGGGACGTAGTCCTGATCTTTGGATCATGTGGTTCATTTTTATTCTTCTTGGATAGTCTCTGAAATGTAACCCCTTTGAAGATGTCACAATGATGTTATAAAGCAGGGCACTGCTTTAGGAATCAATGATTTTAGTTCTTGTTCTGCCTTTAATTAGCTGTGGTATCTTAGGAGAATACCTCAGCCTCTTGATCTCAGTGTCCTTGTTAACTGCTACAGAGCTTCTCCAGCTCAAATATTCTATGACAACTAGAAATTTGGAATATATTCATTGATTGAAATTTACTGAACACCTACTATGAGCCAAATCTTATATTAGGCACTGGGAACTCAACAGAGAACAGTGCATGGTCCCTGCCCTCAAGTAGTCTAGAGTCTAGGGTTTAACCAGCAAACAGAATTTATGTAGAACACACTTTCTAGACAAAATATTAGAAATTCATGGTGAATTCTGTGAAGACTGTCAGTGCACATTCATATAACATCAAAAGTGTCACTTTTGGTATTAATTGGAACCTAGGAAAAAGTGGTCTCTGATTAATGAGCTTTCATGCACCTATCCAGCCTTTATCAATGTCCTAAAATGTATGAGACATTATGAGAGACAGTGAATCACAGGCTCACTACCCTGAAGAAGCGCATAGGGCAAAAAGATACAAACAACCAATTAAGGTGATAAGGCTATGATGGTATACGTACAAAGGTATTTTTGCATGTACAGAGGAAGGCACACCTGACCCAATCAGATATTGGTTGTAGGAGGTTAGGGAATGTTCCTTAGAGGAGTTGGCATAAATAACTGGACCTTGTGGGTTGAGTTGCAGTTTGTAAGGTAGAGAAGTGAGAGAATTTCAGTGTGATCATGGTTTGGGATCTAGTCTGATACATCAGTCCATTTCAAATTTTGAATGTCTGGGCTGGGGAGATATCATCTTTTAAATGCCTTGATGTAATATTGAAAACACTGATAAGGGGGTTTGGGTTTTTCATTTTGCTTTTGGATGTAACCTCTCATTTGTAACTTTTTCTTTAATGTTTATGTGTATGTTTTTAGAAAAAACACCCAGGTTAATGCCTGATAAAGGAAGCATGTATTACCCACGGGTACAACATTATCGAGAACTACTTGACTCATTGCCAATGGATGCCTATACCCATGGCTGCATTTTACATCCTGAGCTAACTGTGGACTCCATGATCCCAGCTTATGCAACCACACGGATTCGCAGTATGTAACAATCTTAAAGACTTGGAATTTTGTCTCAAAGTTCTTTTAATTCATTTTTGAGACTGGGCATATCTCATGAAGACTTGGGGACAGTGTTGTGTTGTTAAGTTTGCTTCATGGATGTTCATGTTACAGATCAATCCATGCACCAGTCAGATTAATCTGTGCTTCATCTGTTCAGCTGGACACTTATTGTCTATAGGAACTGATTTTCCAGCTCTTGGCCTTGAGGGCCAAGCTTGAGTAAAACTCAAGAATAGCCTGTGGAAAAGTAAAGAACATAACATGTTCTCATAGAAGATGGACTAAGAATCATGAAATCTGGAATCTGCTGGGGATTATGGGTAACTGAGTTCACATTTCTGGTCCTTAATTTTTGCTTCATTATGTGAGGGAGCTGGACTACAGGCTGTCCAACCATTTGTCTACCTCTAAATTCAGCGATTTGAGATTTATTAAGATTGAATTGTGATATTCAACCCTCTCCTTTTCTGAGGACAGAGTATGGTCAGTGCTTGGGATGTGGAAGAGAAAGTGTGTTCTATGGCACAGGTACCTGGGATAGGAAAGTAAGGGAAGGTGGCCGTGGTCAGACTCGGGGGGTGTTTGACGAGGAACACTCAAACCCAGATCTTCTAATTCTAGAAACGACATTCTTTCCATTACATCGTCTCTCACCTTTATAATCCTCCTATGCTGTTTTTCTTTCCTTTTGATTCTTCTCCTTCTCTCGTCTTCCATCCCCGCCCTCCTTCTCCCCTTCCCGCTTTACCTTCTTGTTCCTCCTTCTCTTCACAAGTACTCATATGATGTGAAACGGGTGGTCTCAATATAATTCCATCACCTGGAGTTAATATTTTTTTTTTAAAATCAGGCTTTTTTTCTTCTCGTCGTATAGAAGTCCATTAACAAAACTTGAAAGGTATTGAAAGGTAGAACCACCACTGTGCACTGAGCTCTTCCGACGTGCTGGGCCTCGTTCTAAGTGCTTTCCTGGATGTCTCACATTTAATCCTTAGCCTATGCAGCAGATACTCTGATAGTTCCATTTTGAGTCTGAGGAAACTGAGGCACAGAGAGGGTAAGTCTAAGGCAGAGACAGGGCATAAACCCCAGAGCTCATGCTCTTACCATGGAGTTTCCTAGCTTCCCCTTGTTTCTTGTCTAGAAGGGAGGAAATAATTTCCTATTTTAAAAATGATTTTATTATCAGGCCAAATTGGTAACACAGAATCTGAACTGAAAAAACTTGCTGAAGAAAACCCAGATTTACAAGAGGCATACATCGCAAAACAGAAGCGACTTAAAGTAAGTAAACGAGGCTGTCCGCCATTGACATCCACTGTTTGTATTAAATGTTCTACTTTTGGTAAAGTTTCACTATTTCTAGAACATCTCTTAAATATTTGCAAATCACCAGTGCACATTACCTTTGGCTTACGCTGTGCTTTTAGGAAGAATTTTTCTTTCTTAGATTTGATATTCAAACCTAATGACAGTTGCTTGAAAGGCAGATATTGCTCATGCTGATTGCCGAGGCAAGTTGTAAAATGAAAAAGCAAGTTCATGATACATACTAGGCATCTGTCATTTCAGGTTTTCTGCCACTTTAAGGCCTAGCTAGACCTTTAGGACTTTAATACCAATAGGGCAGGCAATTGGCAAGTTTGTTCTTCTATTATACTCCCCTCCCTTCTCTCATTTTTTTTTCTTCTTACATTTCACCCATTTCTTCCACCTCCAACCCCCACCTCTGGCAACCACCAATCTGTTCTCTATGAGCTTGGTTTTTGTTTTGTTGGTGGTGGTGTTTTTAGATTCCACATATAACAGAGATCCTACAGTATATGTCTTTGACCTATTTCACTTAGCATAATTCCCTCGAGGTCTATTTTTGTTGGTGCAAATGGTAAAACTTCATTATTTTTTATGGTTGAATAATATTCCATTGTGTATATATTACCACATCTATTCATTCATCCATCGATGGACACTTAAGTCTTGGATATTGTAAATGAACCTGCAACGAACATGGGAGTGCATATATCTTTTTGAGTTAGTGTTTTCATATTCTTTGGGTAAATACCCAGAAGTGGCATTGCTGGATCATATGGTGGTTCTATTTGTAATTTTTTGAGGAACCTCAATACTGTTTTCCATTGTGGCTGCACCAGTTTACATTCCAACTAGTAGTGCGTGATTGTTCCCTTTTCTCCACATCTTTGCCAACACTTATTTCTTGCCTTTTTGATCATAGCCCTTCTAACAGCTGTGAGGTGATATCTCATTGTGGTTTTGATTTGCATTTCCCTGATAAGTGATGTTGAGCATCCTTTTATGTACCTGTTGGCCATCTATATGTCTTCTATATGTCTTCGATTCAGATCCTCTGCACATTTTAAAATCAGATTGTTGTTTTGCTATTGTGTTGTAGGAGTTCTTTATATATTTTGGATGCTGTTAGCCCCTTATCAGATACATAATTTGGAAGTATTTTCTCCTATTTAATAGGCTGCCTTTTCATTTTGTTTTTGGTTTCCTCTGTCATGCAGAAACTTTTTAGTTTGATGTAGTCCCCCTTGTTTACTTTTGCTTTTGTTGCTTTTGTTTTTGGTGTCAGATTAAAAAATTGTTGCCAAGACCTACATCATGAAACTTACCACTTCTGTTTTCTTCTAGGAGCTTTATGGTTTTAGGTCTTATGTTCAAGTCTTTAATCCATTTTGAGTTAATTCATTCTGACTTGTCTGCCTCCTAAGGAGCAGGGCTTTGCTTCGTCTGTTACAGTCAGCCTTTCTCTTTCTGGTGATTCTTTCCTCAGGGCCCAAGAACACACACAGGCTTCACCCATATTAAAAATGTAGCAAATATCAACACTCCTCACCCTCCTCAACTTCCCATTTTCCTTTATCTTATCTTAGCTAAGTGAGCTGCTTAAAAGAAATGCCTGCACACACAGCGCTCCTTACTTTCCACTTTGGTCTTTAACTCACTGCATTCAGGTTTCTTCCTCAGGCCTGACCCTTCAGTTTTTCATTCCTCGAAAGTTGCTGAAGTTCCATTCATTCATTGGGGGTTGAAAGGAGTCTCTTTGTGCCCCTTGCATTCTTGGCCATTGCTGGTCATCTGGTCCCACAGGAGTTGCCAGTAGACCAGTGGGTCTGGCCCATGGAGTATTCTCACAGCCAGAGCATTTTCCCTCAGGTTTGCTTTGGCGTTAACATTATTCTCTATCTCCTCATTGCCTTGGATAAAGAGGCTCCAACTCTAGAAGAGTTTATATCTGCTTTGCTCTGTATTGATTGTTTTTTGCAGGCATAAGTAACCTATTTAGTTATTTTTGCTAATTAGTCAAAGCTGCTTGACCATGACAATGTCAAATATTTGAAGAAAATTCTTGATGAATTGGAGAAAGTCTTGGATCAGGTTGAAACTGAGTTGCAAAGAAGAAATGAAGAAACCCCAGGTAGGTTCTCATTTGTGTGTGTGTGTGTGTGTGTGTGTGTGTGTGTGTGTGTGTGTGTGTGTGTTTTCATTCTCTTTTGCTGGATACCAGGCATATTTATGGTAATATTCTAAGAAAACATTCTGTAGTCTGTTTTTTATTATTTTTATTCACGGGCAGTTTAAATTATCATGGCAACAATAATACCGAACTCAGCAAAACCCAGGTGTCTAATGGTAACCCAATCTGTGTCTATGTGAAATGTAACTGGTGGAGGATTTTTCTGCACAATTTAAAGTTATGGTTGAGAGGTTCCTACTTAGCCTGTTTGACACATTTGTAATTACAGTAGTTCATTTGGTTGAATAACCTGAGTAATTGCTTGAAAGCTCCTTCTAGTTTTTTTCCCTAGGCAGGGAGAATACTTCCAGTCTAAAGTATAAAATGGCTGGGCTGTGTATATCTGCAGGCTGGCTGGTGAGCATCCCAATATTGTACCTGTGAACCTAACTGCACTATCCAGCCATTGCCTAGGTGCATGCACATGGACCATTTGTGCTATTCTAATTGGCAACAAAGTTGAAGACTGTGTTACATGAAACTTGTTTCACAGTAGGAACTTTCTTTTGCTTTACATAAGTAACTAGGAGCAGCAATCACTGAGTGACATTTCAGGCCCAATTTTATGGATTTTCCTAAAGCTCACCTGCTGTTTTCCTAAGCTAAGAGGAAAGATCTGTTGACTCCTCTGGCTTGGAGGTTCTCAACTCCTCAAAATCCTTTTCAATATCAAAGACCAACTTTGAGCTCAGGTGGCTCCAGTCTCACCCAGGGATAGGTGACGGACATATCAAGCAGATCTCCCTTAGCTTGCGCTACACTGGCATGGACTTTGTCTTAGGATAAAATTACTCACTGAGTATGATTGTCAAGAAAATGTACCATGGTCTTCATCATTTGCTGTACTCAAACTTGCCCTCAGGACCGAGACAAAAGATGCCAGCTAGAGTCTATCTGTATAGCTCTTGCCCCTAATTCTCCATGTCCCTCTCTCTGATTAGAAGAGGGCCGCCAGCCTTGGCTCTGCGGAGAATCCTTCACCCTGGCGGACGTCTCTCTTGCTGTCACATTGCATCGACTGAAGTTCCTGGGGTTTGCGAGGAGAAACTGGGGAAATGGAAAGCGACCAAACTTGGAAACCTATTACGAACGTGTCTTGAAGAGAAAAACATTTAACAAGGTTTTAGGACATGTCAACAATATATTAATCTCTGCAGTGCTGCCAACAGCATTCCGGGTGGCCAAGAAAAGGGCCCCAAAAGTTCTTGGCACTACCCTTGTGGTTGGTTTGCTTGCAGGGATGGGATATTTTGCCTTTACGCTTTTCAGAAAGAGACTTGGCAGCATGATATTAGCACTGAGACCCAGACCAAATTATTTCTAGTCTTATAGGGATCTAGTGGTGGCCACTCGTCCAGCCATTCAACTAGACCCTTGTATACTCTTCCAGGCCCAGGGAAGAATGACCCTAGGCAATTAGTAAAAAGTATAATTTACTTTACTCTTTGGGTAGTTTTGTGGGGAGAGGAGGTAATGAAAATGTTTTTGTGGGCTGGTAACTTTGAAATTACTTATTTGCAAACCTGAACTAATCCATCCTTAAAACACGTGCAAGGTCAAGATACAAATGTGCTGACAGAGAATTAGACCTTTAACTCAGAATGCCAGTTCAAGTTCTGAATTATTTTTTGGGAGGAGTTTCTTACTATGAGCAGACGGTAATAATCTGTGATTGCCCATATCTCTTCATCTGAGACGATCTGGATGTGCTGAGTGTTGAGCAGTTAGCAACATTTTCCACTGGAATTCAGAAATCATCTTTGTTTCACAACCTGGGTTCAGACAGCAGTGGGGCACAACAGTGCTTCACATGATCATTGTTAGATCCAGGCAGAAATAAGAGAGACAAAGGGAACAGGGAGAGGGAAAAGAGGGAAAATGAAGTCTATATAGTGGAGAGCAGTAGAAGGCAACCTCCAGGTGCCTCCAATGCCACTCATGGCCGCCTGTCTCCTTAGTAAGCATTAGACTACTTGTGGCCACTGCCCACATATCCTCCTATACTTAAGACCTTGGAAAGAGGACTGGGGAGTTACTGGTGGGAGTGGACTGGAGAAAATTCTGGGCTTTACACTTACAGCACCTCATCCAGCCTTAGTATTAATTTTAAATGCATATGAATCACACTCATTGTTTTAATAAGATTAGCTGCTTATATACTTGGGTGTGAAATGCCCACTGGAACATGTCTGCCTAGCATTTACATAAAAATCTTAAGTGCTGTAAAATGGTTCCTTTCCTTTCCTCATAGTTCCCCAATTGGATGGTGCCTGTGAACTATCACTCCTTTGGACTTTTGTGTCCAGTCACTGGGGGTCTTGGCTTCTACAGCCCTTTTTAGCACACAAATGGAAGTCAGGTGAATATCCCAGCTAATCACTAACATGGCATGTGGCTGGGAAGTGGGTATTTTAATGATCTGGAAGTATTAAATATGCCCATTCTGTATATGAAGAGGCTGGTGTGTTAAAAAAAAAACACAAAAACGTTGCCTAGACCTTGCATCTGTTTATTGTCATTAACAAGGCCTTAAAAGGTTAAAGAGAAAGAGAAAGGTCTAGTCTTAGCCCATGGAAATTAATTTAGGGGAAATGAAATAAGTTGATAGTGATGTCCACTTATATTCATTTATGTATGTCTAGGCATTTCAGAGGGTACCTCAGTCCCTCTGGAGGGACAATCCCAGTGTGTCCCATGAACAACCATGGAACTGCATCATACAGTTTGTGCTCAGGAAAAAATGTTCATGGTGACAGGAAGATACAGTTTCCCTGGAGCTGGCCTGAGGGAGTTGGGGGATAGTTTTAGATCTCTGGCTGGAAGCATGTATAGAGAATGATGAGCTGAGGTTCCAGCAAACAACAAAAGCTTATTTGGATTGCCTCAGATTGGCTATGCAAAACAGCCAAAGAATGTACTGACTTTTTCATTAACAGGAAACAGTCATACTTAGGAAATGACTTTTTGATGGTAAAATGAGTCTATAATTCCATTTCATGAATCAGTTGTTTTAGAAAATCTTGAAATGGATATTCCTTGTTTACAAAAATTAATAACATCTCAGTGTAAACTCAATACAACAATAATTAACAGACTGGCAGCTTTTCTAATGTCTTAATATTGCCCCTCAGTGCATTGTCATAGAGACTGGCTGGATTTGTTTATTGCTGGCACATTCCAATTCATATTCCGAAAAGAGCCACAAAACTGATTATTTAGTAGCTCATCGTGTTTCAGAGATCTTTATATCACCCTGTTAGAAGCCAGAATTCAGACAGGAAGAGAACAAAATTGGATTTTTATAAAAATCTACAAAAGGTATTTACCTATGGAAAGGTTGTTGATTAAGAATAAAGATTAGAAGCCCAGTGCTGGCTTTTCTTAAATATTATTACTGAGTCAGAGAAAGTCTACCAGGAAGTTTAATCTTCTGATATAGTTTCATTGGAAATATGCTTGTGTCAATATTAAAGATGATACATCATAGTGATTTCACTTGTTTCATGGATACCCTTGCGTTTAGACTTAGAAAATGTTTGGGGTCATAATGCCCACTAGATGTCGCTGTTCACACAGTGGTCTGAGATTGGGCATTAGGTTCAGCAAGCTTTCTAAAATAGCTCAAGTGAAGATAAATATTAATGACCTTAGTTTCTGAAATGAGGGCATCTTGATCAGATCATTCGTCTGTAAAAAAGCTTGAGGCACATGTAGTATTGATTTCTAATGCTTTGGAAGGGATAACAGTATCACACAAGGTCAGGCTAAACATATACTGTTAGCAAAATAAGCACTTTTGTCTATTTTTTTCACGATCATTGGTGACTGACCAGTGTGCTCCTCACTTTTCAAGGTTTGTATAAATATCAAAATTATAAAAATGCCTGAGGTACTAAATTTAGGTTGACTATGTATGACTTAATACATAAATACTATTTTATTGTTATTGCAATTACATGCCTTTTGAATCGATTTCCCTTAATTGCAGATAGTTGTAAATGTTTGCTTGATTTTTAGTGATTATTGACACCAGAATTGTAGATATTTTGGTGTTGTTGAATGTAATAGATCAAGTTACTATTCTGCCTGTAAGATCAATAAAAGTAAATGGATAATCAATATGAACTCTCTACAAGTATTAATTTTATAATCTTTTTAAAGAAAAACAGATTTCATTTAAAATCAAAGCATACTGTGGTAATTGGAAAGAATAAAATATGCAGAAGTTAGATATTAAAGATATTTAGCTACAGGATGCCATATTTTCCTTATAATAATTACTGACTCACGATTTATTTAAATACACACAATTTTATCATTAAAATGAGTGGCAGCTTAAAGAATAACATATTGCTGTGGGGTGCCTGGGTGGCACAGTCAGTTAAACGTCCAACTCTTGATTTTTGGCTCAGGTCATAATCATCATGATCTCAGGGTCATGAGATTGAGCCCCATGTGGGGCTGCACACTCAGTGCAGTTGGCTTGAGTTTCTCTCTCCACCTGCCCCACTGTGCTCTCTCTCTCTCTCTCTCTCCCCCCCGTAAATAAATAAATAAATCTTAAAAAAAAAAGAATAACATGTTGCTCTTGATCATTAAAGAGGTTCTTTTGCAGCTACCTAACGGGATAGGCATGAAAATGACAAATACCAAGAAAATACTGTTTTTTCAAAATAGTTTTGTTATATGTTCACTTGGTTTCAAAGATTACTTTTATGATATTTATGTATATTTTTCATATAGCTAATTCTTTTTTGTTGAGTTTTAGATTATGAATATTCAACTTACCATCCATATTTCTAGACTTGGCCATTATTCTAATCATCAAATAGAAACTGAATGCTATTTTTGTCTGACAATGAGCAAAGCAAATGAGAACCTAATTGACTTTATTTTCCCTGCATTTGCAAGCAAAACAAAAAGCAACAATATTGAATACCCATGGAAAGTCAAGTGATATATAATTCTGTTGTCTACTCAGAAAAGGGAAAAACACCACAGTAAAGACACAAAAGTCAAATTAATGCAATGAATAAATTAGTATTTAGTCATACCTTTCATATTGTTTATGCCAAATATTTCACTGATTTATATTGTTATTCTTTACGTATTCATATCAGAATGTCTTGATTTTCTAATTTACCACAACACTTGTGTTTTACTAGGTAGGGTAGAAGATTCCAAACCAAGTAAGGAAGTACAATTTTTAGAGTGAGGATAACAGTTTTAATTATGTATTACATTGTGATAATGGAGAGTGGGAGAGAGAAAGAAAACCCACTTCATGGGTTAGAAGAGTAGTGCATTGAGGAAAGCAGTATGTTGTATTACTTAATCTGAGTTGAGCCCTGGAATTTTGTCTTAGGAGGGAGGAAAGACTGACATATGGGTCACAAGGCAGCAGGGTAGAGCAGGCTCTGAGGTATAAAACAACAAGGCCATGTGGAGCTTGAGAAAAAAACATACTTATAATGGGCCCTGATATACTCTGATTCCAGTAGGTGATGTATCTCATCATAAAGCTCCTTTGGGAAGGTTAGATGTTTATGTCTTCAGTCTTGCACTATATGTTTATATATTGGCTCCTGGATTACAAGGTGCTGTCTTTAAACTCCCCTATTAAGAGAAATCAATAGTATGGATGAAAATATAAAGATGTTATTGAAATGTAATGCAAAAGATCATGTTTTTATGCTAACAGAAATATTCACATCCATATACATAAGTTAATTCCTAATCATATAGGTAATTTTTCAGGCATATGGCTAGTATGTATACCTTTTTATATCATCAGATTAAGCTGTCTTTTGAATTTAAGAATCTGATATTCAACAAAGTCACTTACAAACATCAGATACACATAATAAAAATATGATATACTTTTAGCAATTCCACACAAGCTCAATGAATAAAAAAGTAAATATTTACATTGAAAAACTGATATGAACTAAAAATTATTAGCATTAAAAGCAGAGGTGGCTATGTTGTAAAATGGCCACAAATTCTGCTCCTTTCCTTGCAACGTGATGTTACAAATCCTCTTGTCAGAAATAGTATCCTCAGAACATGACTATATTAGTCACCTCACCCAGAAAGGAACTTACCAGAGATATTAGACATCAAGTAGCGATTAAAGTCACTAGAGGTCCTCATTAATACCTTGTTAATGGGCGCCTGGGTGGCTCAGTTGGTTAAGCGACTGCCTTCGGCTCAGGTCATGATCCTGGAGTCCCTGGATCGAGTCCCGCATCAGGCTCCCCGCTCAGCGGGGAGTCTGCTTCTCCCTCTGACCCTCTTCCTTCTCATGCTCTGTATCTCTCATTCCCTCTCTCTCTCTCAAATAAATAAATAAAATCTTTAAAAAAAAAAAATACCTTGTTAATCCTGCAGGCAGAAGTAAGGACTATACCTTCAAGTAAGGCCTAAGTTAGAAAAGACTTTTTCAGTCTTGGCACTATTGATATTGTGGGCCAGGTAATTTTTGTTGTGTAGATATATTTTGTGTGTTGTGGGGTGTTTAACATCATTCCTGGCCTCTACCTACTAAATGCCAGTAGCTCCCCATTTATTCTCTATTTTGACAACCCAGAACATCTTCAGATATTACCAAATGTCACTGGAGAGAAAATCATCTCCAGTTGGACACCTCTGCTCTACATTCACCCTAACAAAGCCTAAAACCAAACCCTGACAAAATCTTCAGGGGAGATAGATATTGGAGGTTGTATTCTGCCAAGTTAGAGAGCTTGGGAAATGTCTTAGGTTTCCACATATCCTCCATATCAAAGCATAAAATCAAACCTACACAATTTAAAGGTTTTATTAGCCAGTAATTGAACTCCCTACCAGAACAAGAATCAATACCCTTCAGAGAGAAAACAGAATCCAGAATCACTATAACATATCACTATCAATATCTAGTACACAATTAAAAAATTACCAGACACTGAAAGATACGGGAAAATAGGATCCATAGTCAATAAAAAAGGTAATAGTAAACAGAAGCAGAATGTGATGTGACTCAAATGTTGGATTTAGCAAAGACTTTAAAACACGTAAGGACAATATATATTCATAGAATTAAAATAAAATGTAGTCTGAGCCAACAGATTAGGCCTTTGAGAAATGAAAATCATAAAAAAAACCAAATAGGAAAGTATTGTAACTGAACTGAAAAATTCACTGGATAGGCTTCATAGCAGATGGGAGATGGTAAAGGAAAGATGGAGGAACAGAACCTCAGGGACACATGAATAATATCAACTCGTTTAATATATGTGTTATAGGAGTGCTAGGAAGAAAGAATGGGGGCAGAAACAAACAAATATGCCAAATTTCCTCAAATTTGATGAAAAATGTTGATTTGCAAATCAAGAAAAACACTGAATTCAATGAAAGATAAATATCAAGAAAGTTGTACTTAAGCATTGTTTGAACGAGCCAAGATGTACATCAACAGATGAATGGATAAAGAAGAGGTGGTATATATACACAATGGAATATTATGCAGCCATCAAAAGGAATGAGATCTTGCCATTTGCAATGACGTGGATGGAACTGGAGGGTGTTATGCTGAGTGAAATAAGTCAATCATGGAAAGACGTGTATCATATGACCTCACTGATATGAGGAATTCTTAATCTCAGGAAACAAACTGAGGGTTGCTGGAGTGGTGGGGGTGGGAGGGATGGGGTGGCTGGGTGATAGACATTGGGGAGGGTATGTGCTGTGGGGAGCGCTGTGAATTGTGCAAGACTGATGAATCACAGACCTGTACCTCTGAAACAAATAATACAATATATGTTAAAGAAAAAAGAAGAAGAAGATAGCAGGAGGGGAAGAATGAAGGGGGGGAAATCAGAAGGGGAGAAGAACCATGAGAGACGATGGACTCTGAAAAACAAACTGAGGGTTCTAGAGGGGAGGGGGGTGGGAGGATGGGTTAGCCTGGTGATGGGTGGGTGTTATACACAAACAATGAATCATGGAATACTGCATCAAAAACTAATGATGTAATGTATGGTGATTAACATAATAATAAAAAATAAAAAAAAAAAGAAAATAGCCAGAAGAGAAAAAAGTCACATACCACTAACGTGAACAATAGAATGTTTGCTGAGTTCTTCTCAGAAACAGTGGATGTCATAAGACAATGGACATATGTGTAAAATGTTGATGGGGAAAAAATCCTCAGAATTCTATATCTGGAGAAAATATCCCTTAAAAAGTGAGTGAAATAAAGACATTTTCCTGATAAATGCAAACACAGTAACAAATTGGATCCAGTAGACCTGCAAAACCAAAAATATTAAAGGCATTCTTCAGACTAATGGAGGAATGAGATCTGATGGAATACCAAATCTACAAAAAGTAAAAACTAAAGAGTGCTAGGAATGGCAAATAAGTGGGTGGTATAAAAGATTATTTTTATTACTTCATAATTTCCTTAAAAGGACCTGATTGTTTAAAACAAAACTAATAGCACTGTAAGGTGGACTTTATAATATATGTAGAAATAAATATATCACAAAAAGAAGCACAAAAGTAGGAGGTGATGGATAAATGAAATGATATTATTGTAAGACTGTTACATTTGTGGCATATGAAGTGTGAAGAGGGATGTGTCAAGGGCAAAGTAATAAGTGTCTAATGTGAAGTAGTACAATTCTGACCCCAAATAGATTCTAATAAGAATGCATTGTTGTCACTGGATGAATACTAAAAATTAATTTTATAAAAAGCTAAGAAACCAACAGAAGGGATAGAAATAAAATACCAATGAAAAGAGCAACAGAATGAAAAAACAGAAGAGGCAAATGGAAAACAACTAGCAAGGTGGTAGATATAAATACACTATTGCAATAATTATATTAAATGTAAATAATGTAAATTACATTCAATGTAAAATGTTCCAACTGAAGGTCAGATTTTAGATAAGAATGCAGGACACAAGTATATACATCTCTTAGAGATGCATTTTAAATTTAAAGATAATGTAAATTGAACATAAAAGGATGGAAAGTGCATATCAAAGGAAACCATCGACAAAACAAAAAGTCAACCTACTGAATGGGAGAAGATATTTGTAAATAGTATATCTGATAAGGGTTAATACCCAAAATATATAAAGAACTTATATGACTCAAAACCAAAAAACCAAACAATCTTATTAAAAAATGGGCAGAGGACCTTTTTTTCCAAAAAAGACATACAGATGGCCAGCAGGCACATGAAAAGATGCTCAACCTTACTAATCAGGGAAATGCAAATCAAAACCACTATGAGATAGTACCTCACACGGGTCAGAATGGCTAACATCAAAAAGACAAGAAATAACAAGTATTGGTAAAGATGCCGAGAAAAGAGAATTCTTGTGCACTATTTGTGGAAATGTAAATTGGCATAGCCACTGTGAAAAACAGCATGGAAGTTCCACAAAAAATTAAAAATAGAAGTACCATATGATCTAGTAATTCCATTGCTGAGTAGTTATTCAAAGAAAATGAAACACTAATTTGAAAAGGTATATGTACCCCTATGTTAACTACAGCATTATTTACAATAGCCAAGATACAGAAGCAATCCAAGTGTCCACTGACAGATGAATGGATAAAGAAGATATGGTGTATATATACAGAATGGAATATTACTCAGCCATAAATAGGATAAAATCTTGCCACTTGAGGCAATATGGATGGACCTAGAGGGTATTATGCTAAGTGAAATAAGTCAGAGAATGACAAGTACCATATAATTTCACTCATATGTGGAATTTAAGAAACAAAACAAAAAACCCATACAGACTGGCGCCTGGGTGGCTCAGTCGTTAAGTGGCTGCCTTTGGCTCAGGTGAAGGTGATTAAGAGGTACGAACCTCTAGTTTTAAAATTAATGTCACAGAGATGAAAAGTAGAGCATAGGAAATAAGGTCAATAATATTGTAATAATGTTGTATGGTGACTACACTTATTGTGGTAAACATTCAGTATAGAATTGTCAAATAACTATGTTGTACACCTGAAACTAATATGATATCGTATGCTAACTTCAGTAATATGCTTTAAAAAAGGAATGAAAGTGATAAACCAGGCAAATGGCATAAGATAGCTGATGTGTTTATATTAATCTGAGAAAAAGTAGATTTTAAGACAAAGCATTTTCAAGAGATAAGGAGGTACATTTATAAATCACAAAAGGACCAATTCATTAGGAAGACATAATCATAAATATATATGTATCTAATAACAAAGCTTCAAAATTCATGAAGCAAAAACTGTAGAACAAATGGGAAAAAGTATTGGGGAGTTTAACACCACTTTCTCAGTATTCATAGAATTAGATAAAAATTAGTTTGATTACAGGTTATCAACCAACTTGAGCCAATTGACATTTATAAAACATTGTACACAATAACTGTGGAATGAACATTGTTTTCAAGTGCATATGGAATGTTCATCAAAGTAGACATAGACTAGACCATAAAAGAAATCTCAATACATTTTCAAAGACTGGTATATTACAGAGTATATTCTATGACTGTAACAGAGCTAAATCAGAAATAACTAAAATATTTAGAAATTGTCCAAACATTTGGAAATTAAATAACACATGTATAAGTATCCCAAAGCTCAATGATGAAATTATAAGAGGCTAAGAAAATATCTTGATTTGAATGATAATAAAAGTACAACATATCAAAATTTGTGGGATACAGCAAAGGCAGTACTTAGAGGGAAATATATAGCTTTAAATGGCTATAATAAAAGAGAAGGGAGGTTTAAAATTTTTAATGTAAGTTTCTAAGAGCTACAGAAAGAGTAAATTAATCTCAAAGAAGGAAAAAATAATGGAATCAATACATAAATCCATGATTTAAAAACAGGAAAACTAACAAAGCTCAAAATTCATTCTTTGAAAGATAAATAAAGTTGATAAACCCCAACAGGACAAATCAAGAAATAGAGAGCTAAATATAAATTACTAATATTCCTAATAGTTTATTTTTGCTTTTGTTTCCCTTGCCTCAGGAGACACATCTAGAAAGAAGTTGCTTTGGCTGATGTCAAAGAAGTTACTACCTGTGTTCTCTTCTAGGATTTTTATGGTTTCAAGTCTCACATTTAGGCCTTTTATCCATTTTGAATTTATTCTTGTGTATGGTGTAAGAAAGTGACTCAATTTCATTCTTTTGCATGTTGCTGTTCAGTTTTCCCAGCACCATTTTTTGAAGAGACTTTTTCCCATGGGATATTCTTTCCTGCTTTGTGGAAGATTAATTGACCACATAAGTTGTGGGTTCATTTCGGGGCTTTCTGTTGTGTTCTATTGATCTATGTGTCTATTTGTGTGC
Source organism: Zalophus californianus (assembly GCF_009762305.2). Taxonomy (NCBI): domain Eukaryota; kingdom Metazoa; phylum Chordata; class Mammalia; order Carnivora; family Otariidae; genus Zalophus; species Zalophus californianus. Next base: position 133,041,730 of record NC_045598.1, read on the forward strand.
CAGTACCATACTGTTTTAATTACTACAGCTTTGTAATATAACCTGAAGCCTGGAATTGTGATGCCTCCAGCTTTGCTTCCCTCCCCACCCCTGCCCCCCGCCCAAGTGGCTTTGGCTATTCAGGGTCCTTTGTGGTTCCATACAAATTTTAGATTGTTCTAGCTTTGTGAAAAATGCTGGTGGTATTTAGATAAGGATTGCAGTAAATGTGTAGATTGCTTTGGGTGGTATGGACATTTTTAACAGTATTTGTTCTTCCAATCCATGAGCATGAATGTCTTTCCATTTCTTTGTGTTCTCTTCAATTTCTTTCATCAGTGTTTTATAGTTTTCGGAGTACAGGTCTTTCACCTCTTTGGTTAGGTTTATTCCTAGGTATCTTATTGTTTTTGGTTCAATTATAAATGGGATTGTTTTCTTAATTTCTCCTTCTGTTTCTTCATTATTGGTGAATAGAAATATAAAAAGCTTCTACACAGCCAAGGAAACCAGTAACAAAACTAAAAGGTAGCCTATGGAATGGGAGAAGATATTTGCAAGTGACATATCTGATAAAAGGTTAATATCCAAAATCAATAAAGAACTTATAAAACTCAACACCCCCCAAAAATAATCCAATTAAAAAATGGGCAGAAAACATGAATAGACATTTCTCCAAAGATGACATACAGATAGCCAACAGACACTTGAAAAGATGCTCAACATCACTTATCAGGGAGATGCAAAACAAAACTACAATGAGATATCACCCTCACACCTGTCAGAATGGCTAAAATCAACAACACAAGAAACGAGGTGTTTGGTGAGGATGTAGAGAAAGGGGAAACCCTCTTGCACTGTTGGTGGGAATGCAAACTGGTGCAGCCACTGGAAAACAGTATGGAGGTTCCTCAAAAAGTTAAAAATAGAACTACTCTATGACCCAGCAATTGCACTACTAGGTATTTACCCAAAGAATACAAAAATACTAATCCAAAAGGATACATGCACCCTGATGTTTATAGCAGCATTATCTACAATACCCAAAATATGGAAATAGCCCAAGTGTCCAGTGACTGATGGACGGATAAAGAAAAGGTGGTATACACACACACACAATGGACTATTACTCAGCCATAAAAAAGAATAAAATCTTGCCATTTGTAATGATATGGATGGAGCTAGAGAGTGTTATGTTAAGCAAAATAAGTCAGAGAAAGATAAATGCCATATGATTTCACTCATAGATGGAATTTTAGAACCAAAACAAATGAGCAAAGGGAACAAAAAAGGGAGAGGCAAACCGAGAAAAGAGTCTTAACTACAGAGAACAAACTGATGGTTACAGGAGGGGAAGGGGGTGGGGGGATGGGTAAAACAGGTAGTGGGGATTATGGAGTACACTTGTTGTTATGAGCAGCGGGTGAGATATGGAACTGTTGAATCACTATATTGTACACCTGAAACTAATATTACACTGTATGTTAACTAACTGGAATTTAAATAAAAGCTTAAAAAAACAAAAAAAGTACCGGTATTGGAAATAAAAGAAGGAATACCATTATATTTCTTACCAATTTTAATAGGAAAATAAAAGAATATTAGGAAAAAATTGTGTTAATAATTTGATAACTAGATGAAGTGGATAAATTTCTTGGAAAACACAACTTACCAAAAGTGACTCAAGAAAAAATAGAAAATTAAAAAGCTATATAACTATTGAGACACTTGAGTTTGTAATAATGTTAAAAAAAACCTTTCCACAAAGAAAAGTCAAAACCAAGATGGCTTTGTTGGTAAATTCTATCATGCACAAAGTAAGAAATAATGCCAATCATACATAAACTTTTTTTTCAGAAAATAGAGAATAGAATGTTATTTTATGTGATCAATGTAGCAGTGATACCAAAATCGGACAAAGATTTGTAAAGTAAGAGAGTAGAGGCAGTTATGGACTGAATGCTTGTGTCCCTCCAAAGTTCATATAATAACTTATCTTGGACCTCCAGCTTCCAGAACTTTGAGAAATAAATTTCTGTTGTTTACAAGCTACTTATTCCATGGTATTTTTTGTAGCAAAATACTGAATTGACTAAGACAGGTAAGACAGTGACCAGTATCCCTCATGCATAGATTAAAAAATCCTCAACAGAGTTGGCAGATTGAATCCATTAATGTTTACAAAAGGATACATCCTATAAGTACAATTTATCTAAGAAGTGCAAGCTTGTCTTAATGTTTGAAAAATCACACAGTATAATTAACCACATTAACTGAACAAAGATGAAACATCATATGATCATCTCAACAAATGCAGGAACATATTTTGGTAAAATTCAACACACATTCAAGATAAAAAAACATTTAGCACAGTAGGTATTGAAGGAAATTTCTTCAGTCTGATAAAGGCATCGATGAAAAATCCAAAGCTAACATAATTGATCAGCAGACTGTCTCATAGATCAGGAATAAGGCAACAATGTCCAATGCCATCACTTCTGGTATCCTACCGGAATAATTGTACAATAAAGCAACTATAATAATTATACAATAAAGAAATAAAAGGCATAAAATTTGAAAGGAAAAAAAAACCATCTTTATTTGCAATTCATTTGATTCTGTATGGAAAATCCTAAGGCATTTTCTAAAAACACTTAGAAATATTGAGTGAAGTTATCAAAGTTAGAGAATACAGGATCAATATGTAAAACTAATTGTTTTTATATGTACTAACAATTTACATTTGAAAAATTTTCTATTACTATACATCAAAAAAGATAAAATACTTAGGTTTAATAGAAGGTGTGCAAGACAACTACACTGAAAACTTCAAATAGTTATAAGAGAACTTTGAAAAGACCTAAATAGATTCACCATGTTCATTGACTGGAAGACTCAATACTGTTAAGAAGTCCATTCTCCCTAGATTTATCTGTAGATTCAATGACATGTCAATCAAGATCCCAGCAGCCCTCCTACACTTTTAAAAAGAAGTTGAAAACTATTCTAAAATTTATATGAAGATGCGAAGGACCTAGAATAGCCAAAACAATCTTGAGGCAGAACAAGTTGGAAGATTTGCATTATCTTATTTTAGGACTTAAAAGAAAGCTGTGGTGTTCAATTTAGAATGGTCTTGGCCTAGAGGCAAACATAGGTCAGTATAGAGAATCTGGAAAACGTTTTCCATGTATGGTCAACTTTTTTTTCTTTTTAGCATAGGAACCAATCTTTTTCAATGGAGGAGAGATAGTCTTTTCAAAAAATGATACTGGAACAACCAGATATCCTTATAAAAGATATATACCTTGACAGTCATCTCTAACAGTACACAAAAATAACTTTGAAATCTATCATATACTTAAATATACAAGGTAACATGAAATTTCTATGAGAAAATATAAGAGCAAATTTTTTCTACTTTGTGATAGGCAAAGATTTATCAGAGAGGTCACAGAAGAGTACTCACCATAAAAAATGGTAAGTTAGACTTCATCAACGTTATAACTGCCTACTTTCCAGAAGATGCCACTAAGGAAATGAAAAAACAAACCACAGAGTGATAGAAAATATTCACAATATATGTACCTAATAAAGGGCTTATAATCAGAATATATAATTTATTCTTGCAATGCAGTAATAACAGAAAAAATGCTGAATAAAAAATGAAAAAAAAAGACTTGAATAGATAATTCACAGAAGAAGATATATGAATGGTCAATAGGCATATGAAAAGATGTTCAATATCTTTATTCATCAAATCCCAATAAAACAATTGGATTCAATTGGAAGTCAAATATACCAGTTATTATACAAACATACATGTTATTAATATTATATAGTTCAAGCCAAATTTAAATTAAACCACAATGAGGCACACTTCGTATCCACTAAAAGTGCTAAAGTTAAAAAGAGTGATAATAGTAATTCTTGGCAAGGATATGGAGCAACTGGAACTCTTAGAAATTATTGGTAGGGATTTAAAATTTACATCTACTTTGGTAAACAGTTTTGTAGTTTTATATAAATTAAACATGCACTTAATATACAATCTAACAATTCCTCTCTTAGGGATTTATCCTAATACAATGACAACCAATATCTACATTTATGCGCAAAGCCTATACATGTTTATAGCTGCTTTAGTAATAGTAGCCAATAATTTGAAACCATTGAAATGTACATCATAGATGAATAATAAACAAGCTGTGCTAAATTCACACAATGGAATACTATTCATCCATAATAAAGAATAAACTATTGTTTCATATGCAAATATAGCTGAATCTCAAAGGCGTGTTATTTGAAAGAAGCAATGGGCTCACACATGTAACTCAAACTGAAGGGTGACCATCACTGGCCCAGAACCCTGAACTTTTCCTATGTCTGAGTAGAATCACTCCAAGTCAGTATATCAACACTATTTTGGTGAACCAACTTTGTATGATCTCATGAAAGAAAAACTGCTGGTCAGTGGGAATGATTTGCCTACTAGGCCACCCTCCTGGAATTAGGACCTGACTGTGGGATTCCAGGCGGTCTCACAAGTGCATATTGTGGAGTTCCTCAGGGCATCAGGTAACCTTACATGTAGGTTAGATGGATGGAGAACGTCCAAATAAGAGAAACAGAGATGATGCCGATGTAGGTTCTGGTCTGAGCTCAAGGTGATCTACCCAGATGGAATTGCTGTCCATGGCCAATCCCAGGCATCTGAGGCAGACTTAGAAAATTTTGAAGAATGCCCTCTAAAGAGCAGTGACCATTAGGTTGTACCAAGGGGTACAACAAGCAATACAGACTGCTTGATTTTAAGGGCAATAGTGGTGAGGGGAATGTTTGAGAAGTTCAGTGGTGGCTATCCTTAACTGACCAGGATTGACAGAAGATACTACCATCAAACTAGTATTAATTAAGAAACTACATCAAATTAGTATTAATTCCAAAGGATTGTGAACTAACAGAGGCTAGTTAGAAGCACTTAACAGAGGAATGGTGTACGTAATTACCAAAATGAGGAGTACAGCTGGAGTCACAGTCCTTGACCCACAAGGATCTGTTGTGATAGCTAACTGACCATTTGTTCTCAGCGGAGCAAACCACAAGGGTGTTACCTTGACTTGTATAACCAGAAAAATTGACCAAGTGACAAGAAGTCTGATAACAGCTGTTATAATGGGAAATCATGATCCTTCACTCAGTTCCCAGATCTAAACAAATTCTCAGACCCGGAATCTGTTGTCTAAAGAGGAGACTATATCCCTTTGAGAAAGAAACTTGCAGTTTTACCACAAGAGTATGTGACAAATATTTTTTCCATGTTTTACCAAAGGACCTGTGGTCTGGGCCTCCTCTTTCATTATAGACCTAGGGCAAGTAAGGCATTGGCCCACAGCCTATCCCTCTTAAGATAGTATGGAAGTACTAAAATTTACTTCCTGTTTTTAATAGTCCAAGATTATAAGTCTAAAGTCATTGGAAATTATTTAAAAGGTAAGATAAGAATTTTTCTTTGAACATCTTCAAGTTGAAATCTGTGGGATCAAAAATGTTGTTTATAAGCCTCCCAGGCTATGGTATTTTGTTATAGTTTCCTGAACAGACTAAGACAGAACTTGGTACTGAGAAATGGGGATGCTGCTGTAACAAATACTTGTTAAATGTATAAGCAACTTTGGAATAGCATAATGGATAGAGGCTAGAAGAGTTTCAGGGTGCATTCTAGGAAAGTCTACATTGCTGTGAACAAACTTTTAAGGGTGATTCTGCTAAGGGCCCAGAAAGAAGAGAGGAGCACTCAAGATAAAGTCTCAACCTTCTTAGGGCATACCCAAGTAATCCCAAGCAGAATTTTGTAGAAATATGGATGGTAAAGCCCATTCTGATAAGGTCTCAGATGCAAATGAGGAGCATGTTATTGGAAACTGGAGGAAAGGCCCTCCTTGTTATAGGCTGAATTGTTTTCATGTTCTAGTTTTTTCTGGAAGGTAGAACTTATGAGCAATGAAATTAGATATTTGGCTGAGGAAATTCCTAAGCAAAGTGCTGAAGGTGTGCTTTGGCTTCTCTCAGCATCTTATAGTAAAATGTGAGAAGGGAAAAATGACTTAAAATGGAATTGTTAAAAAGAAAACAGACCTTAGAGATTTGGAAAATTCTCAGCCTATTTATATTAGAAGGAATAAGAAAGCCTATTCAGGAGAGAACCCGAAGAGTATGGCCAAATGATCATTTGACTAAGACAATTATAATTCGTATTGATTACATTTGATACAATTACTTTAGATTACTTTAAATAATTGCTAATTAGCAACCCCTTATTTTCCATTGCTTTCCTCAGCAAATGCATCATAGAATGTAATATGACATTTTCTCACCAACTGACATATGTGGTCAATTGATTTTTGACAAAGATGCAAAAGTCATTCAGTGGCGAAATATAGTCTTACAACAAATGATGCTAGAATAATTGGATATCTATGTGCAAAAAATGAAATTTGATCCAAACCTCACATATATACAAAGCCAACTCAAAATAGATCATAGACATAAATGTAAAACTTGAAGCTATAACACTTTTAGTAGAGAACATAGAAGAAAATCTTTGTGACATGGTATTTGGCAAAGATTTCATAGTAACAATACCAAAAGCACAATCCATAAAAGAAAAAATTGATAAATTGGACTTCAAATTAAAAACTTCCACTTTTTAAAAGATACCATTATCAGAATGAAAAGACAAGCCACAAATTGGAAAAATATTTGAAATTATTATATCGGATAAAGGATTTTTATGCTAAATATACCAAAATTTTAAATGAGAAAACAAATAACCCAACAAAAATATAGGTAAAAGATTTGAATTGACATTTCATCAAAAAAGATATATGGATGAAAAATATGCACATGAAAAATGCCTATCAGGGCGCCTGGGTGGCTCATTAGGTTAAGCATCTGCCTTTGGCTCAGGTCATGATCCCTGTGTCCTGGGATCAAGTCCCACATGGGTTTCCCTGCTAAGTGGGAAGTTTGCTTCTCCCTCTCCCTCTACCCCACCCCCCTGCTCGTGCTCTCTCTCTCAAATAAATAAGATCTTTAAAAAAAAATAAAAAGAAAGATGCTTATCATTAGTCTTTAGGGAAACGCAAATTGAAGCCACAGTGAAATACTTCTATACACCTATTGTAATGTCTAAAATTAAAAAGACTGATCATAACAAGTGGTAATGAGGATTTGGAACAACTGGAAATCTCTGTTGGGAAGGTAGAACAAAAGCAGTTTGGCAGTTTCTTAAAATATGGTAAATATATATTAACCATTCAATTCTTAGATATTTAACCAGAACAAATGAAGGTATATTTCATGCAAAGACTTGCACACAAATGTTCATAACAGCTTTATTTTTATTTTTTTCATATTAGCTTTGTATGTATTTTTTCATATCAGTAAACTGGAAATGACCTAAATGTTCATCAATAGGTAAATGGAGAAACAAATGCAGTGTGTGAATGCAATACTACTCAGCAATAAAAAGGTATAAACAATTGATACATGCAGCAGCATGGATGCAACATAAACATATTTAAGCTGAGTGAAAGAAGCCTGATGAGAAGGCTACTACCTTTATGATTATGCTTACATGAAATTCTAGAACAAGCAAACTAATTTAGAGTGCGCCCAAGACTTCTTAATGTTCCCCTCAGCTCGACTAAACGTTTTTTTTTTTTTTTTTTAATTTTGTTAAATACAGTGCAATATTGGTTTCTGGGATAGAATTCAGCAATTCATCATTTACACACAACACCCAGTGCTTATCACAAGTGCCCTCCTTAATCCCATCACCCATCTAGCTCATCCCCCACCTGCCTCCCTCCATCAACCCTGTTTGTTCTCTGTCATTAAGAGTCACTTGTGGCTTGTTTCCCTCTCTCTTTTCTTCCCCCTTCCCATATGTTCATCTGTTTTCTTAAATTCCACATATGAGTGAGATTATATGGTATTTGTCTTTCTCTGACTGACTTATTTCACTTAGCGTAATATATTCTAGCTCCATCCATGTTGCAAATGGCAAGATTTCATGCTTTTTGATGGCTGAATATATATATATACCACATCTTCTTTAACCATTCATCAATGACTAAATCTTTTTTTTAATAAGGTTTGAGAGAGAGAGAGTGCCTGCACACGCGTGGGGGGTGGGGCAGAGGGAGAGAATCCCCAAGGAGACTCCCCACTGAGAACAGAGCCTGATCCCAGGACCCATGAGATCACAACCTAAGCCAAAACCAAGATTTGGATGCTTAACCAACCGAGCCACCCAGGGGCCCCTAATCAGTGACTAAACTTGATATGGGGCTCTTCCTGACGTAGCCCTGGCTCTCCTGTTTCCTAGAGCATTTACTCTAGCAAACTTAAAATTGTAAATTCTTTCTTTACCTCTTTGAGATGTCATTCTCCCCCCCAGTCTATTGAAGCAATCTTTACTTCTATTTAACAGTCTTGAATAAAGTTTTTCTAGTTTGTTTAACTAAATGCAGTGCAATTTTCTTTGATGAGGGACAGACCAGTGACTGGGGATTGGGGAAACTGTGAGACAGAAGGATTATAAAGGTGCACGACAAAACATGGTGGGCATCGTGGACATAGTATTTTGTGTGTGGGGGGATAGTGATGGTTTTATGAGCATATTTGTATCAAATTGTTTAATTATCAACTATATCTCCATAAAGTTGTTAAAAATTACATATATTATCTGACCCAATAATTTGACAATTAGGACTCTATTTAATTGCATATGTATACAGAGACATATGATAAGGATGTGCATGGTAGAGTTAACAAAAAACTGGAAACAACCTCGTTTATAAGAGAATTAATAAATTATGGTACATCCATAGTACTATTCAGCTATTAAAAGAACAAGTGGAAAGGTCAAGAGCAAACTGACGATTAATGTATATGTATATGTATATTATTATGTGTGATTCCATTAACACTAAAACTCTTAATTATGGTTGACTCTGGAGAGGTAATTGGAATTGTGAAGGGATATGTGAGGGAGAAGACTTGAACTTTTTACTGTATCTTTCTTATTTTATATCAATAGTTTATCTTTGAAAGCTTGATTCTCTGCTTTCTCCTTCATGTCCTCTAATATTGACCACTCTTCTGGGATGTACATTAACAACTAAAAGCTTGGTACTTTTCTATTATTTTCCAGTTTTTAAAATAGTGATTGGTTTCCTAGTATCCTCCAAAGATGACTGATGAAGTTTTTTTTTGGGGGGGGGGATAACACTGAACTCAGGGATTTAAACATATTTCATGTGTTTCAATCCATTGCCTTTATTCTCTTACTGATACACAAATTCTATCTTTGGTCACTATATGCTTATTCAAGTTGGCTCCTGAGTTCTTCTGCTCATGATATAATTTGACAGCTTGATTCTTGGTATGATAAAGTGCTTCAAGTACATGTTTTACATTTCCTGCCCCAAACTTGCAATCAGCTATTTTTCCAAAGATTCCTGATTCCTGTTAATGGGAAATTGATGTGAGAGTTGGTTATTGCTATGGGGTCGATACTTTTTTTCTAGATCTTTTTAGTGGATAGAACTTTATATGTTCTAAAATCATCTTTAAGAGCATGAAGTTGTAATAAGACTTAACCTTCCAGCTAACACACTGTTAGATACTGTTGGGTATTTAGAAAAAGGATAATAGAAAATACTGTCATTGATATTCAGTAAGTTCATACTTCTATTGGAGTTTACTAATTTTGCCTAAGAATAAAAAATATTGAATAGCATGCTTTGAGTGAATCCCTTGAGTCTATCATCTTTTTTTTTTTTTTTTCCATAGGTGAATACTGCTTATGAGTTCTTTTTTCAGTGCTGGGTTCAGATGTTGTTTAGAAAAATTATTAATGAGGAGAAATGGAAGGCTGGAGTTTTTGTATCTTCTATGATCTAGACGAAATTTTTTTTTTAAAGATTTTATTTATTTATTTGACAGAGAGATAGCAAGAGCAGGAACACAAACAGGGGGAGTGGGAGAAGGAGAAGCAGGCTTCCCACAGAGCAGGGAGCCCGATGTGGGGCTCGACCCCTGGATCCTGGGATCATGGCCTGAGCCAAAGGCAGCTGCTTAATGGCTGAGCCACCCAGGCACGCTTATGATCTAGATGAAATTATAACAAATGTCCTCTGCTTAGAATTCTACTTTTATTTTTTTCCTGAGTATATATCTGCTTAGGAGTTTGAATTATTTAAGTGGAGAATTTTTAGATTATTAATTCTGTCTACCTTTTATTTCAGTTGCTCCCTCTTTGGAATCTCTTCTTTCCAGCATTTTTAGCTTTTTCTTCTAGTTGTTGCATTGAAATCTTAGAATTAATGGAATCTGAATTACATTTAAACTAAAAATTCAAAAACAAAAAACAAGAACTTCTTCCTCAATTTGCTTACAAACCAGTCAGCTTATAAAATGTGAAACTTTCCAGTGCTTTTTATAAACCTGGGTTAAGTCTGGGTCTTTTCAGGATTTAGCTTTCAAATTAAGCAAAGTTTCATAAAACATGACATTTTGTTTCCCTTGTTATTGAATATAAACATATTTAAACAAATCCAATTCTGGAAGAGCCATTCAGCACTTTAGTTGGACTCTCCAAAATTAGGTTGAAGGAAATCTTAAAAATCAATTCAAATTAGCTTGCTTTGTTAAATTTCACCTGTTTGCAGGTTTCTGATGGCTTTCATCCCAACTTTTAACCCTGTCCAAGTTTATTTGAAAACCAGTCTGTGTTGCCTTTAGAATTGACCTACATTTGTCCCGAATTCATCCCAAATTGCAGCCCAGGTTTGTCCAAAACTCATCTCTAGAAATCTCATTTTTTCTCTTGGGAGAGAAGAATCTGGCTATATTTTGGGGAGTAGGACTGATTTCAAAAATGTTAGATTTAGGGAGCAAGATGGTGGAGGAGTAGGAGACCTGGATTTCGTCTGGTCTCAGGAATTCAGCTCTGAATAGGGATCAAACCATTCTGAACACCTACGAACTCGACAGGAGATCGAAGAAAAGAATAGCAACAACTCTCTGAATAGAAAAGCGACCACTTTCTGGAAGGTAGGATGTGCGGAGAAGTGAATCTGAGGCGATATTTGGGAGGATAGATGGTGGGGGAGGAGGCTTCTGTCAGCCGCTACCTGCAAGTGCTAGAGCCATGGAGCACAAAATTGGAACTTTTAGAGGTCAGCTCCGCTAAGGGACGTCACTCCAGTGGCTAAGCGGGAGGTGGAACCCTCGCGGGACAGTGTGGTCTCAGGACCCTCGGGGTCACAGAAACACCGGGGGTGCCTGAGTGTGGCAGAGCTCCCAGGTATCGGAGTGGGGAAGCCGGCTGCAGAGATGGAGCCGAGGCGCGGGCTCTCAGCTCAGGGTTGCCATAAACTGTGATCCGCGGCCCAGTCGGGCCACTGCTCCTCCAGCAGGGACCCAACAAGCAGCAGAGCCGGGGAGACTCCCCTTCCTCCCCGAGGAGGAGCGGCGTGGGAGCGCACCGCAGGGATCTGCTGGGTTTGGAGACTCCACACGGGGTGTGGAGATAGAAATGCTCGGTCACAGGCCAGGTGAGCACGGAGTGTGGCCGGAGACTGGGGAGACGGGAGTGATTGACTGCTGGAGATTGGGAGGCTGCCATTTTCACTCTCCTCCTCCAATGCTGTACAGAAAGCTTGCAGGGAAAAAAAGCTCCTGAGAGCAAACCCGAGCAGATTATTTAGCCCGGACCCGCAAGGGCGGGGCAATTCCGCCTCCGGCAAAGACATTTGGGAACGATGGCAACAGAACCCTCCCCGAAAAGATCAGCAAGAACAACCAGCCAAGACCAAGTTTACCGATCAATGAAAACGGGAGAACTCCAGCGCTAGGGGAATACTGCACATAGAATTCATGGTTTTTTTACCATGATTCTTCAGTCTTTCAAAGTTAATTTTTGTTAACTTTTTTTTGGATTTTTCTTTTTCCCTTTTTCAACCAACATCTTATCAATCCCTTTTTCAAAAAACATTTTTATTTTTCATTTTCAGAGTCATATTCTTTCCCTTCATAGTAGTTACCCTTATTTTGGCATATATATATGTTGTTCTCTCTTTAAAATTTGGAGATACAGTTTCTTCTAACAGATCAAAATATACCCTAAATCTCTAGTGTATGGCTTTGTTCTAGTCTCCTGCCTGATCACATTCTCTTCCTTTTTTTTTCTTTCTTTCTTACCTTTTTAAAAATCCTCTTCTCTCTTTTTTCAAACACCTTTTTATCAATTCCTTTTTTAAAAATTTTATAATTTTCATCTTTACAGTCATATTCCATCCCTTCATCGTATCAATCCTTATTTTGTACATATATAAGTCTTTCTTTCTTTAAAATTTTAGGAGGCACTTTCTTCTAACAGACCAAAATACACCCAAATCTAGTGTGTGGCACTGGTCTATGCACCAGCCTGATCATATTTGAACATATTCTGTTTTCTTTTGTTTTGTTCTGTTCTTGTTTGTTTTTATCTTTTTCTTCTTTTTCTCTTTCTTTTTTCTTTCTTTCCCTTTCTTTTCCCCTGGTTTCAGGTCTTTTCTGATTTGTTTAGAGTATATTTTCTGGAGACGTTGTTAACCTGTTAGCATTTTGTTCTCTCATTCATCTATTCTCCTCTGGACAAAATGACAAGACGAAAAAAAATCACCTCAACAAAAAGAACAAGAGGTAATACCGTCTGCCAGGGACCTACTCGACATGGACATTAGTGTGATGTCGGACCTAGAGTTCAGAATCATGATTTTAAAGATACTAGCTGGGCTTGAAAAAAGCATGGAAGTTATTAGAGAAACCCTTTCTGGAGAAATAAAAGAACTAAAATCTAACAAAATTGAAATCAAAAAGGCTATTAATGAGGTACAATCAAAAATGGGGGCACTAACTGCTAGGATAAATGAGGCAGAAGAGAGAATCAGCGATACAGAAGACCAAATGATGGAAAATAAAGAAGTTGAGAAAAAGAGAGATAAACAACGACTGGATCAGGAGGGCAGAATTCGAGAGATAAGCAATATGATAAGACGAAACAATATTAGAATAATTGGGATCCCAGAAGAAGAAGAAAGAGAGAGAGGGGCAGAAGGTATATTGGAGCAAATTATAGCAGAGAACTTCCCTAATGTGGGGAAGGAAACAGGCATCAAAGTCCAGGAGGCACAGAGAACCCCTCTCAAAATCAATAAAAATAGGTCAACACTCCGACATCTAATAGTAAAACTTACGAGTCTCAGAGACAAAGAAAATCTTGAAAGCAGCTAGGGAGAAGAGATATGTAACCTATAATGGTAGAAACATTAGACTGACAACAGACCTATCCACAGAGACCTGGCAGGCCAGAAAGGACTGGCATGATATCTTCAGAGCTCTAAACGAGAAAAATATGCAGCCAAGAATACTATATCCAGCTAGGCTGTCACTGAAAATAGAAGGAGAGATAAAAATCTTCCAGGACAAACAAAAACTAAAGGAATTTGCAAACACAAAACCAGCCCTACAAGAAATATTGAAAGGGGTCCTCTAAGCAAAGAGAGAGCCTAAAAGCAGCATAGACCAGAAAGGAACACAGACAATATACAGTAACAGTCACCTTACAGGCAATACAATGGCACTAAATTCATATCTTTCAATAGTTACCCTGAATGTAAATGGGCTAAATGCCCCAATCAAAAGATATAGGCTATCAGATTGGATTAAAAAACAAGATCCATTGATATGATGTCTGCAAGAGACTCATTTTAGACCCAAAGACACCCCCACATTGAAAGTGAGGGGGTGCAAAACCATTTACCATGCTAATGGACACCAAAAGAAAGCAGGGGTGGCAATCGTTATATCAGACAAATTAGATTTTAAAACAAAGACTGTAATAAGAGATGAGGAAGGACACTATATCCTACTTAAAGGGTCTATCCAACAAGAAGATCTAACAGTTGTAAATATCTATGCCCCTAACATGGGAGCAGCCAATTATATAAGGCAATTAATAACAAAAGCAAAGAAACACATTGACAACAATACAATAATAGTGGGGGACTTTAACACCCCCCTCACTGAAATGGACAGATCATCTAAGCAAAAGATCAACAAGGAAATAAAGACTTTAAATGAAACACTGGACCAAATGGACTTTACAGACATATTCAGAACATTCCATCCCAAAGCAATGGAAAACACATTCTTCTCTAGTGCTCATTGAACATTCTGCAGGATAGATCACATCCTAGATCACAGATCAGGTCTCAACCAGTACCAAAAGACTGGGATTATTCCCTGCATATTTTCAGACCACAGTGCTTTGAAACTAGAACTCAATCACAAGAGGAAAGTCAGAAAGAACTCAAATACGTGGAGGCTAAAGAGCATCCTACTAAAGAATGATGGGTCAACCAGGAAATTAAAGAAGAGTTAAAAAAATTCATGGAAACCAATGAAAACGAAAACACAACTGTTCAAAATCTTTGGGATATAGCAAAGGCAGTCCTGAGAGGAAAGTATATAGCAATACAAGCCTTTCTCAAGAAACAAGAAAGGTCTCAAATACACAACCTAACCCTACACCTAAAGGAGCTAGAGAAAAAACAGCAAATAAAACCTCAACCCAGCAGGAGAAGAGAAATAATAAAGATCATTGCAGAAATCAATGAAATAGACACCAAAAGAACAGTAGAACAGATCAACGAAACTAGGAGCTGGTTCTTTGAAAGAACAAGATTGATAAACCCCTGGCCAGACTTATCAAAAAGAAAAGAGAAATGACCCAAATCAACAAAATCATGAATGAAAGAGGAGAGATCACAACCAACACCAAAGAAATACAAACAATTATAAAAACATATTATGAGCAACTATATGCCAGCTAATTAGATAACCTGGAAGAAATGGATGCATTCCTAGAGATGTATCAACTACCAAAATTGAACCAGGAAGAAATAGAAAACCTGAACAGACCTATAACCACTAAGGAAATTGGAGCACTTATCAAGTCTCCCAACAAACAAAAGCACAGGGCCAGATGGCTTCCCAGGGGAATTCTACCAACATTTAAAGAAGAATTAATACCTATTCTCCTGAAACTGTTCCAAAACATAGAAATGGAAGGAAAACTTCCAAACTCATTTTATGAGGCCACCATTACCTTGATCCCCAAACCAGACAAAGACCCCATCAAAAAGGAGAATTATAGACCAAAATCTTTGATGAACATGGATGCAAAAATTCTCACCAAAATACTAGCCAATAGGATCCAACAGTACCTTAAAAGGATTATTCACCATGACCAAGTGGGATTTATCCCTGGGCTGCAAGGTTGGTTCAACATCCGCAAATCAATCCACGTGATATAATATATTAACAAAAGAAAGAACAAGAATCATATGATCCTCTCAATAGATGCAGAGAAAGCATTTGATAAAGTACAACATCCTTTCTTGATCAAAACTCTTCAGAGTATAGACAGGGAGGGTACATACCTCAATATCATAAAAGTCATCTATGAAAAACCTACAGCGAATATCATTCTCAATGGGGAAAAACTGAGAGCTTTCCCCCTAAGGTCAGGAATGCGGCAGGGATGTCCACTATCACCACTGCTATTCAATATAGTATTAGAAGTCCTAGCCACAGCAATCAGGCAACAAAAAGAAATCCAAGGCATCCAAATCGGCAAAGAGGAAGTCAAACTCTCACTCTTTGCAGATGATATGATACTTTATGTGGAAAACCCAAAAGACTCCACCCCAAAACTGCTAGAACTCATACAGGAATTCAGTAAAGTGGCAGGCTATAAAATCAATGCACAGAAATCAGTGCATTCCTATACACCAACAACAAGACAGAAGAGAGAGAAATTAAGGAGTCGATCCCATTTACAATTGCACCCAAAACCATAAGATACCTAGGAATAAATCTAACCAAAGAGGCAAAGAATCTGTACTCAGAAAACTGTAAAATACTCATGAAAGAAATTGAGGAAGACACAAAGAAATGGAAAAACGTTCCATGCTCATGGATTGGAAGAACAAACATTGTGACGATGTCAATGCTACCTAGAGCAATCTACACATTCAATGCAATCCCCATCAAAATATCATCCACTTTTTTCAAAGAAATGGAACAAATAATCCTAAAATTTGTATAGAACCAGAAAAGACCCCGAATAGCCAGAGGAATGTTGAAAAAGAAAAACAAAGCTGGCGGTATCACAATTCCGGACTTCCAGCTCTAGTACAAAGCTGTCATCATCAAGACAGTATGGTACTGGCACAAAAACAGACACATAGATCCATGGAACAGAATAGAGAGCCCAGAAATGGACCCTCAACTCTATGGTCAACTCATCTTTGACAAAGCAGGAAAGAATGTCCAATGGAAAAAAGTGGTGTTGGGAAATTTGGTGTTGGGAAATGGTGTTGGGAAAATTGGACACGACATGCAGAAGAATGAAACTGGACCATTTCCTTACACCACACACAAAAATAGACTCCAAATGGTTGAAAGACCTAGATGTGAGACAGGAGTCCACCAAAATCCTAAAGGAGAACACAGGCAGCAACCTCTTCGACCTCAGCCGCAGCAACTTCTTCCTAGAAACATCGCCAAAGGCAAGGGAAGCAAGGGCAAAAATGAACTACTGGGATTTCAACAAGATCAAAAGCTTTTGCACAGCAAAAGAAACAGTCCACAAAACCAAAAGACAACCGACAGAATGGGAGAAAATATTTGCAAATGACATATCAGATAAAGGGCTAGTATCCAAAATCTATAAAGAACTTCTCAAACTCAACACCCAAAGAACAACTAATCCAATCAAGAAATGGGCAGAAGACATGAACAGACATTTTTCCAAAGAAGACATCCAAATGGCCAACAGACACATGAAAAAGTGCTCAACATCGCTTGGCATCAGGGAAATCCAAATCAAAACCTCAGTGAGATACCACCTCACACCAGTCAGAATGGCTAAAATTAACAAGTCAGGAAACGACAGATGTTGGCGAGGATGTGGAGAAAGGGGAACCCTCCTACACTCTTCCTGGGAATGCAAGCTGGTGCAATCACTCTGGAAAACAGTGTGGAGGTTCCTCAAACAGTTGAAAATAGAGCTACCATATGATCCAGCAATTGCACTACTGGGTATTTACCACAAAGATACAAATGTAGGGATCCAAAGGGGTACGTGCACCCCAATGTTTATAGCAGCAATGTCCACAATAGCCAAACTGTGGAAAGAGCCAAGATGTCCATCGACAGATGAATGGATATGGAAGAAGTGGTATATATACACAATGGACTATTATGCAGCCATCAAAAGGAATGAGATCTTGCCATTTGCAATGACGTGGATGGAACTGGAGGGTGTTATGGTGAGTGAAATATGTCAATCAGAAAGACATGTATCATATGACCTCACTGATATGAGGAATTCTTAATCTCAGGAAACAAACTGAGGGTTGCTGGAGTGGTGGGGGGTGGGAGGGAGGGGGTGGCTGGGTGATAGACATTGGGGAGGGTATGTGCTATGGTGAGCGCTGTCAATTGTGCAAGACTGTTGAATCACACTTGTGTACCTCTGAAACAATGCAGTATATGTTAAGAAAAAAAAAGAAGAAGATAGCAGGAGGGGAAGAATGAAGGGGGGTAAATCGGAGGGGGAGACGAATCATGAGAGATGATGGACTCTGAAAAACAAACTGAGGCTTCTAGAGGGGAGGAGGTTTGGGGGAATGGGTCACCCTAGGGATGGGTATTAAAGAGGGCACATTCTGCATGGAGCACTGTTGTTATGCACAAACAATGAACCATGGAACACTACATCAAAAACTAATGATGTAATGTATGGTGATTAACATAACAATAAAAAATTTAAAGAACAAAAAAAATTGTTAGATTTTAATAATTTGTTTGAATTTTTACAACTATTTTCATCCTTAATTTAAAAATGTGTTTTTCTAGCAAAAGAGAATCCAACACTGTATCTAAGTCATGACAGACATTTTCTTGTTTCCAAATCTCTCCATCTTCCCCAGGTCTGGGGCTTAATCATCTTAGTTTGCCTGTTTACCATTTATTTAGCTGTACCTTTTGCAGGTTCAGTTCTTCCTTGAATCCTTCCAATAAAAACTTATGAAATGCCAAAAAGGAAAAGTATACACTCACAAATGTAACAATTTTCTTCTACCTCGTGAATCAGCCCAGGTCTTGGTTATAGGTGGTGTCTCAGCAGTAAGGTTTTAAGTCTCACATTATCATCAGCATGCATGAATTCAACTCTTAACCCCAGGTTATAGATTTCCTGCCTCTCAAATGATGGGAATAATGATTTCATTTATTTACCTCCCATGAACTTATTATTTGGAATATAATCAGTTGAATTCAAACAATGCACTGATAACTGTTTGCTCCTTAAAACATTCTGTTATTTTAGTTTTTTTTTTAAAGATTTTATTTATTTATTCATGAGAGACAGAGAGAGAGAGAGAGAGAGAGAGAGAGAGAGGCAGAGGGAGAAGCAGTCTCCCAAGGAGCAGGGAGCCCGATGCCGGACTCGATCCCAGGACCCTGGGATCATGACCTGAGCTGAAGGCAGACGCTTAAGCATCTGAGCCACCCAGGCGCCCAAAACATTCTGTTATTTTAAAAACAGCTTGGCTTAATTTTGTCCATTAGATATGACTTATATTAACATTTTCTTGCCCAAGAAGATTGTGTGTGTCGATACCTCTTATAGCTTTTGGGAATTCACTTCAATAGGGAGAATAACAACCAGCAGCAACATACCTGTATTACACAATTTCTTTAAATTCCTCTCAGGCAACCTCTTTTCAACCACTATGTTTTGTTCCAGAACACATGCATGAATAATTTTTATATTTTTCCAAAGTAAAAGTTATTTTCTTCAGGTCTGTTCTTTCCACTAGGAAGTCATGTTTTCCTGTGAGTGGAACTTAAACCTCAGTTGTTCAATTCTAAATTCAAAACCCACAGAATTTGGTCTAAAGAAAGCAAAACACATTTATTCTTTCATTTCTAATTGCTTGAAATTCTAACCAGGTTTTCTAAAAGTTGATTGAGTCGTACCAACAATTTCTATGAACCACACATGGATTTGGAGTTTATAGACAAACCCCAAACCTCTAGAAATAAACCCTGCATCAAGAAACTTTCATTTGGTTTCAGGTTTCACTACAGAAATTCAATGTAACTTTATAAAAAAAAAGCACTAAAGCAACACAGGATGGAGATGATCCTTACCACCAGTGCAAGGTCATGCTTATGTATTCTTGCACATCAGTACTAATTTATGTCTTTAAGTCTTGAGTGATGTCCACTCCATGTTTTGCAGCCAATACAATGATGCACATTTTATTTGTAGCTAAATTTACATCTCGAAGTTACACAAAGAAGTATAATAAAGAACAGCACTATATGGAGGTGGATCTGATCTAAATCATAGCTGAATAATGTTAAGGCTAGCAAAACAAATGATCTGGATGCTTATAAGTTAAATATTAATTTATTAACTTCTAAAAGACCTAAAAGCACAGAAATAAATGAGACTTCAGGGATCTTCTTGATCCTCCTCCTCCTTTACCCTTTTCTTGCTTTTCTTCTTTCTTCTTCCTTCGGTATTTCTTCAGGAATTAGATATTACCAGATCCAAGTGATAGATGCCACAAAGAGACCGGGTGCATACAAATTTTCCCTATCCTTCCCATATACTTTCTTTTACCATTGGAACATAAATGTCCAGGCTCAGAGAGTGACAAAGACAAAAGACAGAAGTAGCTACATAGCATGAAGGAAATTTGCTACTGATTAGGAGTATCCATATGGAACTTACATTAGCAAGAAAGATCTGTAGGATTTAGATGGGGACATTTGGGAGTCTGTTGTAGATGCTAGCATTTTTCTTACAAAGACAGATGTATTTTATACTCACTTTTTATGTGGCGATTTTTGTTAATACCAAAATATTAAAGTATTAAAAAAATTTTATAAGGAGAAAGTTTAATACATTCAGCAGCATCTTAGAATTACATCATATGGGGTAGTATTCTTAACAATCATGAGATTTATCGTACCTAAATCATCTTTGGATTTATTAGTTATGGCTATATAATTTAAACGATTTAAATAATTGTTCCTTTCTAGTAAAGAGATTGACAAAAACATAAAAGAGAACCTGAACATGTCTGGCACGGACAAAAATTGAGAAAAAACTATTTTTCAATGTTCTCTCTCCACTTTCCCAATAACTGTCTTTGAAATCTTGGCACATTATTTTTCTCTTTTTATGCTGAGTGAACTCAGTAAATTTGGGATAAGTGGTGATAGGCATAAGGTGTGACTAAAAGGCCCCAGGGAATTTTGTGATGGAAAAACTTGGCCTCAAATTTTTGTTTAATGTGTATAAACTATGTAAGGTAGTTTGTCCTGAATAGCCTATAAAGATGATAATGACCATTTTACATCTGTTTGTTGGTAATCAGGAGTAAAAAGAAATTTCCATGGACTTTGACTACTAGCTCAGTATCTTCTGTTGATCTGAGACATTCTTATATAACTCTTATATAACTCTGTTCTTTCCATAACAGTGTTTAGTAAAATCCTCATGTGCATGTTTGCCTTGAGTGAGGAGAGGCAATCAACCATTTGGATAGAACCTTCTAGTAGCTGTCCCTCCAGTATGTCTTCTCACAGGTCCTCTTCTCTGCTTCAATGTTCAGGTTAAATGTACTTGTTGACTTCCCTAGGCAGAGTTGATCATTCCTTCCTCTGTTTCTAAAGTATTTGATTCATCCCTCTGTTGTACACATACTTGCACATACACACTTATATTGACCAGAGGGTTGAGTACAGAAGTGTGATGAGGTGATTATCCAGAGAGGACAATGAAAAGTAGGTGGAGTGAAGCTGAGCTGGGACTGAGGTGATACTGCTGGTGAATGGTCAGAAGGTGGGCATCTGGGAATTGGAGTCCAAGGAATGTTCAAACCTGGAGGGAACTATCATGATAACAAGGTTGGTTGAGGAAGCAAAATTATGAAACCCCAAGTTGAGAGATACCTGAAGTTGCATCAACAGCAAAGAAAATGTGTGCCTGGGGTCCACATACTACTTTAGCTGGCTTTTTCATCTCTCATCACTCCTGTGGGTGGCCCTTGGTCATACCCGCCTTCGTGGCTCATCTGGGACCCTCTCACAGGCATCCTCTGTATTCACCTGAGTTCACAGTGCCTTGCCCAGTTTCTGGGGTCCAAACGATGATTATGAAATGACTTGGAAAAATTCTGAAAGATACCGTTTACCTTCTTTTACAGATGATAAACCTAGGGGCTCAGCAAAGCTTTTATGCGTGTTAGTGAGTATTGGCACAGTTACAATAATACTTCAGTTAGAATGTGGTGCAATTTAGTGCCTAACAGTCTTCTTTTTGGCACAGAGAACAGATCGTGCCTTAAAACTATTGTATGTGATTTATATGTAAAGGCTCTACTGTGTCTCAGTGAAGAATCCAAAGTCAGAGGTAGATTAAGCATACAGAAAACAGGAATAATTTCATGCCTTCTCTTTTTGTGCAGAACAGTGAGAAAACTGGATGAGAAGAAAGAATTATTCTCTTTAGTACCAAAGACCATTTCACTGTACAGCAGTCCTAATGCCACGGTACGGATTATGGATGGAGTACTTTGAGGTGAAACTTAGTGTCACATAATCCTGCTTTCAAAAAGATGCCACTGGCACATTGCCTTTAAGTAATCCCCTGCTGTCCTATTGCATGTGGGGGTAAGACTGTGATACTCTAGCGCTGGCAATGGGTTTAACTTCATCTTCAGTCAAATCCAAAGAAAGAAAATTTTCATCATACCTCTACTGATATCTCTAGTCATTTGGTCTTGGGCTTAATGAAAGTTTGTTTACAAAACCAAACAAACTCACATTTATTTAGCATCTAGTATATGCACCATACTGTTTTCGGTATCAGTGATAGAGAAACGGGTTAAAAGGACAGAAAGACACAGTTAAGGTGTAGGCAGCATTGTCAAAATAGTGGTAACAGCCCATTAATGGATGGTGAAATTGATTCAGTGGGTCATGGTTGGGATTGAAAAAGAAAGGAAACAGTATAGAATGGAACAGAAGAATAAATAGTGCCTCGCATATAGTAAGGAGTATTGTTTTGCAATTTTTTCCCCATGTGTATGCATGCGCATACTGGGTAATGACATAGAAGATATTCCTTACTGTGTATCATAATCAGAAAAGTTTCAAAACCATCGCCATAAGGAGTTCTGCTATAGAAACAGTGGAATTTACATATAACATTTTTTTTAAAAAAGGTTTGGTTGATTTATTTACTCGACAGAGAGAGAGAGCAGCAGACAGAGGGAGAGGGAGAAGTAGGTTCCCTGCCGATCAGGGAGCCCGACAGGGGGCTCTACCTGGGACCCTGGAATCATGCATGACCTGAGCCAAAGGCAGATGCTTAACCAACTGAGCCACCCAGGAACCCCATTATAATCTTTTGGGAACCTGAAGTCCTTCTCTCCAGGTAGCTTTTTATTTTTGAGATTCCCAAGAAAGAGATATTTTTAAATATCAGAAAAATTGAAACAAAAGCCCATGCAATTATTGGTTTTCACAATTCCAATGTAATATTATCTCATTAAAAATAAAAATTAATTTTTGTGCTGAAATAAAAATACTTTTTCCTCAAATATAAACAAATGACTTTTTGAATATGTGAAAAGTCTTGCAGTTAATCTTTAAAAATCCAATATATAACAGAAGCTAGTGTTCCATAAAATTGCTATCAAAATGTATCTGAACAGATATACTACTGATCCTTCTAATTCTTTTTTGTTGTTGTTTCTGTTGAACTTGGTTTAGGTAAAGAAAATCCGAGTCTCAATGTATAACATTCTTCAAAAGTTAATGAAAAAATTAATGGGTATGTAGACATTTCCATAAATAGAATACCTCTATAATATAGCGGTGGACATTTTCATTACAAGCATATACATGACCATAATGACCAAAGGTGGTGTTAAAATGTAATTTTATACCTTGAACTTATGGGAGTCATTACTGGTTATGTTTGGTGTATTAAACATAGTGTATTTGGTGTAGTAAAAACATTAGAATATTTGAGTTTGGTTACGTTCAGGTATTTTTTAATGATATAGGTGCTCCAGCTTAACTGCTTAAGGTTTGTTAGTATTGGATTTTCCATCCTACCAGTTTTGCTGGACTACTGACTGCATGTTATTGTTTCACTCGAATGAAATGTTAAAAGAAATAAATATAAGAAGGGGTATTACAAACAGATTTAAAAGTCTAATTCTTAATTTTTTCCCATCCAGTCACAGAAAAGCACAGGGCGTGTTTACACGTTTTATTTGGGTGGCTATTCCCATCTACCCATTCTACATGGGAGAGGAGTAGGATTGCAAATGAAACCAGATGGTGGAATTTTCCTTTCTAAACAAGCCCGCCCAATATGTATAAGTTTTACATGCTTACATTTCAGCTTTTGCTGATGAAGCTTATCCACTGAATTGCACCAGCAGTTCCAGTAAGACTATATGGAGTATGGCTAGTAGTATTTGGGGAAGACATTTAGGCAGATTTCTCAAGTTGCAGTGTCTCCTCAGTGACTTTTAGAGACTACTTGATAGGACAGCGAGGATGAAGTTTAATCATCTGTAAGATACTTCCCATGTTTAAGTATGAACCTCGAGGGAGTTACTTTTTTTGTTTAGATTCAATTAAGATTTAAAAACTTAATACTCTAACTTGGTGCTATGTGTAAGGTTTTGAGGCTTACAATACCTGGAAAGTTTTGGGGTTTTTTTTTTAGTCCCTTTATTAAAAATTTACAATGATCAATCTTCAAATCAAAACGAACCATTTTAAAGAAAAAAGGATAGTGTTTTGAGTTTACACAGTACACATTAACTCAGAATGTAAAAAATCTTGATAAAAAGATTGTGATGCATTAATTTGAATTAATAAACATAATGATAATGGTCATTTTTTGAGTGCTTACAATGCACTAGAAAATACATTAAGTGATGTGTACATACTCTATTTGATTGCTAAGTGAAAATTATTTCCTTGTGCATTAACTAAAACCAAAAATCTTTTCTTGGGTTTATTGATAGCATTACTCTAATAATAAAGACAGTGGCTATCATTTTCTGAATGATTACTATGTGCCAGGCAGTTTATATGAATTAACATAATCCATCATGACAAAAACTGTCTAAGGTACATATTACTGTCATTCTCATTTTTATAAGTGAACATACAGAGATGTAGAGAACTTAAGTCCTTCACCCAAAGTCACACAGGTAGTCAGTGATAGAGTCAAGACTCCCAACAGCAAGTCTGTCTGACTTTGGAAATTATATTCTTAACCACTATACTGTCATACTTCTTAAAGCTGCTTACTTTTGAAATTTATGCTCGTTGGTATTGTCAACTGATCTCTCAGGAAAACTTTTTTTTCCTCAGTGATGTTTGAAACTGTTAGAGTTATTTTTCCTCTCCATCCTTTATCCTCACCCTTGAAAATATTCTTGGAACACTGAGGGTACACAGTATTTGTTGAACCAAACCAAAATTTACCACTGCCCTGGTCTAGGGGCCCTCCTAGTATCTTCTTCATGTCTTTATATTGCATTTACATTTTTCTTGGATTTAGAAATAATATTTGTAAAGTGAATAGTCACATTACTTTCAAGATTGCTTAGCCAGTCTTGATATACCATAGTTCAAGGATTTTAGTAAATCCTGACACTGAGCAAGTGAAGAGGTTGAGGGACTAAAACATGAGTGAGCTTCTTGAAGGCAAAATCTATCCAAAGGAGTAGAATTTCAGTATTTCAGCACTGGAGGCCAGTCATGAATATGACACTGAGAACATTAAGGGGGAGCTGTTGGTGTTCGAAATGGTGTGTTCTGGAGAAGAATAGAGTTCTCCTCAGACATCCTGAATTGTGAAAGTTTCCATATGGGACATTTTCCAAGGAGTCAAAAACATATTGGAATCAATAAATGTCAGTAGCTTGCACAGGCTTTTAAACCATCTTAATGTAGGAATAAAAAGGCCTTGGTGTAAACAAAAGCTAACCACTCAGCCAGATGATATGCCTTGGATCATTCAAGATACTCACCTGACCTCGTCTTAGTTTAAATCCTGTTTTTAATCACTACTGAGCTGTAATTCTTAGATGCTGAAAGGCAGATGAGGTAAAAATGTGTGGTGCACATGACTTTTCAGCAACATGGCAATACATGAGACTATTTGTGGCTCAAATTAAAGTTTAGGACAGTCAGCACCATTTAATGAATTCTAGGTTAGCAATGATAAATAAACAGTGACTCAACAACACTGTTTTTTATGCTTGAGACTTTACTTTGGAGTGGGCCCTATAAACACACATGCACTTCTAACACGACTGGCATTAATATAATACTCTGTGATACCAAGAAAATCTGGTCTGAAACATCAGCTCTGCCTTAAAAGAACAGCTTCCTTTACTTATTGCAAGAAACTATGGAAAATTATACTTAAGAGCAGCAGACTCATTTAAAGAGCTACTGTACTTGGTATACCTTTAAAGTCACTTAATAAATTTTGCAACTCTTACTCTTACTTTGTTACCAATAGATAGGAGATAGAATGTGTTATCTGTCTCCTTCCTAATTGTTTTTTTACCTGGTGAAGCTTATAAATGGTGGAGAATTTTACATAATAATTAAACACCACTTCATCTTTCTACCATGGATTCCCCCCAGGAACAGTGGATTTTGACTAATAATTGTTCACATTGTTACCAGTGAAGTCTGAGAGGTTAACTCACCATGAGGTAATTCATGTTTCAAAGCTAGAGTGAGGCTTCCATAAAGAGGTGGGAGGATGGGTTAGCCTCATGATGGGTATTAAAGAGGGCACGTTCTGCATGGAGCACTGGGTGTTATACGCAAATGATGAATCATGGAACACTACATCAAAAACTATGATGTAATGTATGGTGATTAACATAATAATAATAATAAAAAAAGAACATATAGGTAGCTGTGTGCAATTAACTCGTAAGGGAAGGTTTACTTAGTAAAGGCTAGTAAGCAGGCCCACTGATATGTTAGCCACTTATTCTTAGAGTCATAATATGATTTTGTCTGTTGATGTAATGCTTAATTGCAGTTGACATAACTGAAAAAGTTCTGTATCAATTCCACTTGTGACATGAAATTTTTGGGCTTTAATAATAGAAAGTACCAGAGAAAAGTGTGTGTGTTCCAATAATCAGAAAGAAATTGTAGCTCTTAGAGAGAAATATCTTTCTGGAACAATTTCCCAGTGACACCTTAACAAATACAGGCTTTATTGCTGGGAAAAACATCTATCCTCATTTCCTGCTTTTTTATTTGGCTGGCAACTGGCCTAAACAACCAGAAAAGTACTTATCTCTTTACCTCTCTTTTTAAAATCAGATCCGATTGCAAGCCTACAATATTATCTTTCTCCTCTGGACTTAAGCCTAATCCCTTTCTCAGCTTTTCAGAATCAAATGGAATTCCCCAAACTAAAATACCTAGAGGCCAAATTATACCTCTATCCAGACACAGCCTGCTTAAGTATCCTCAAATTTTACAATATTTTTACACTTCTGAGCAACCAAAATCTCTCATACACCAGGATTGTAATGCTTCAAAATAAGAGAGGAGGGGAGACAAGGGGGGTGTATCTGTTTCTTTCTCTTCTTGGAGGATAGACTTAAAACATTTTTCTAATATCTGGGCAATGTTGTTTTGCATTTCTATAGTGGTTTGTAATATACTCTCCACCAGAGATTATTGAATTCTTACAGGGTATATCCCAGTGGAGGGGGGTGAAGGGGTAGAATGTAGCATCATTCTTCCAGTTCTCTGCCCTGTGCTGATTTCAGGACTCACTTGTTAACGGTATCTCTTAGAAGAGGGCCAACCTGGACTCCCAATCTTTGAGTCCTTCCAATGTAGCCATGAGTATCCACACTAGGATTGTGGGGTTATAGAGCCTACAGGCACTAGGCAAATGTACTCTTTATTGTTGGTTGGAAATTTGGTCACTAATCCCATTTGATCCCCTTCCCAGGTGAACTGAGTTGGATCCTTTGTAGAGCGCTAAGGGCAATGTTTGGTCCCAGACCACTACATTAGAACCACTTGAGGTGCTTGAAAATTTGAAGATTTCTGGACTTTATCCTAGACTTCCTTAAGTTCTGGCATTGGAGCCTGGGAAATGTAAGTTAAAAAAATGTTCCACAGGCAATTCTGATAGGCAATAATAATTTTGAATCTTGTATAGGAGCCAAAATTAGAAGCAGATTTGATTAGCTTTGTTTAATGTTCCATTTCCCTTTGGTCTTTTGCTTCTTGGTCTTCTAAAATTAGGTACACTTACTAAATTGAAAATATCCCTAGCTTTGTGTAAGAGCAGCCACATTACCATAGAGAAGAGAATAAAGAGATACAGTTAACAATAAAATAATATGACATTAGATCCACCTGTCTCTTGAATTGGTTATATGCAGTCACCAGTGGAACACTCTGATGTGAATTCTGATATGAAACCTCAGTGTATAGGCAGGAAACTCTGAAGCTGGATGAAAATAAAAGCTCCCATGGAGAGGAGAGAAGGAGGAGTAAGAAGAAATCCTGATTGACTGCATTTACCCAAATTAACAACCAGAAATGACTGAATACCTTGAAATGGCAATTCAGATTTTTTACCATCAGCAGAAATGGAGACTCAGGTACTAAGTGAGACTCAGAGGCAAAGCTCAGAGCCATGACCACAAAATATTAGGCTAGATATAATTTCAAATAGATATCTATAGTTCTATATTAATGTTTCCTTTTGGAAATTCTTTCTTGGGGGTTTTAAATGATTTTTTTTTGAATCTTGAGAAAACTCAGTAGAGAAATGAAGAAAATGGGGGAAAATGTATCATAATTCACTGTAAGAATTAAAGCTTAACAGTCAACATAAGAGCATTACTGGTTCAAAAGAATCCACTGATGTCAAGTCAAACACAAGGGTAGGAAATACAGACATACAGAGCTGAAAGTTAAGGTGGACAATTGTGGGAACCTGGCCAAGGGCAGGACTGAGTCAGTCTTGCTTTTAGCTCTTGTTGCATTTATAAGCATGTGTTAGTGGCCCGACTGAAAATGGTGAGTTGTCCTTGTAAACAAAGTAAATATCAATGTTTTAACACATAGTATGTTTTATAAAGTTCCTTTGAGTCGTGTTCTAAGAAACTACAAGTTTGGGAAGCAGAGTAACTCCTCAAAATGCCAATTCTGACTCTGTATATTGGTGTTACATTTGTTAGGAGATCCAAATGTTATGTTATGAGAATACTATCTAGCAGTATCTGTTATAGTCAACAGTTCCTTGTAAATACTACTAAATTTGCATTTCTTATTTATTAAACAAAATTGTACATATCCATAACAGTATATAAAGAGTATGAGAATGTTGAGGTATTTTAAGAACATTCAGACTTTTGGGAATTCTTGAGAACTCTGATTTCTTATTCCCAAATCTCAACATTAATATCTGTCAGGAATTTGGAAACACTAAGAGATGGTTTCCTTTTTAAAGATCATTTAAGAAAATTGAGATAAAATTCAGGACATTTTCTTTATCATTCAAGATTACTACAGATAAAGCCCCACAGGAACATGAGTTCACAATCTACAATAATACAATAAAACAATTTACTATGTGTGAGAGTTATACTCATTGGATAGATTAAAAAGCAGATTATAATTACCCAAAGGGAAAAGTATTAATGGAAAATATTTCCAAAGAATTTTGCGAAAGTAACAAAAAGATACACAGAGATGAGAAATATTAAAGTGATACAAAGGATGGGATGAAGAAGTCAAACATATAAAAGTCAAAATGGAGTTCCAGAAGGACTAGAGAGGGAAGAGACAATATTTGAAAGATAATGCCTTTGAATTTTCAGAAATAGCTAAAGACATAAATTCTCAGATTCAAGAAGCATAACAAGTCCCAAGTGAAGAGAATAATAAGATTCTAAAAGCAACACAAAAAGAAAACAGGTTACTCATAAGGTAAATAAAATTAAACTGATGGCGTATGTGTTAACAAAAAGAAACAGAAGAAAGAAAACAGTAGAATAATAGCTTCAGAGTATGAAGAGAACATCACTGCCAATCATAAATTTAATATTGAAGGTAACAAATTTTCGTGCTAACAAAAACTGAGAGCAAAGGAATAATAAGGTAGAATAACAGGATGGAATAAACACTGGTAAACATATATAAGATAGGAAGGGAGTGATTAGATACAAAGATTTCAGAAGCCCTTATATATGGTTTTTCAATTTAGGTGGGTATGCTAAAAATAGTAAAGAGGGTTCCATTTCTGGATAAGATGAAGTAAGGCCACTTCTTTCTGTTACTTCCACTGAATGCAGCTGTAAAATCTGGACAGAATACACTGAGCAGCTATTTGAGGACTTTGAAAGGTGAAGAGTAACAGGCAGATTACAGAAAAGTGCAAGAATTTGAAGTCCCACTGAGCTGATTGTGAATTTACCAATGTCTCTTGGTTCCTGTATTCTGCCACCATGGATTCATTGCAGCCCAGATCCCAAAGTGGGCATTGTTGGTGAGTGGGGGAAAGTAGGGAGAGACAGTGAGAGACAAGACAGAAGTCCTAGTTATGTATTAGTTCTGGCTGGAGGAGTAGTAGAGGGAGCTCCAAATGTTTAGAGACAGTAAGGAAATTACTCATTTTTTTTCTGTTCTCTTACCTCATCCCCCCCCCCCCCGGAATTCCTGTAATGGTGTGGCAGCAGCAATAATAAGAGGCCAGTCAAAATCTAAAACTTGAAGGAGGGGGATCTTTCTCTCCAACTGGGGATTAGAGAAGTGGTGGTTCCAGAGGGTGGGATGACCCCCTGTTGTTTTTTTTCTCTTTCTGTTCTACCACTATTTGGTTCCAAAGCAGGCACAGTCATGGGAAGTGCACAGAAGAGCAGGGTAAATAAAGCCCCAGCTTTCTGGCCAGAGGACTAGAAAAGTGGACCAGTAGGTAATAGGAAATGTCATACTTCATGGTGAAAAGCTGAATGCTTTACCTAAGAAACAAGGTAATAACTTCTATTAGACATCATACTAGAAGTCTAAACTAGTGTAATAAGGAAAGAAAAAAATTAAGAGACATACAGATTGGATAGAAACAATCAAAACTGCCCTATTTAGAGATGACATGAATGACTACATATGCTAACATGATTTGACAAATCCCAAAAGGAGTAAAAAGATCTCCTAAAATTAAAAAATGAGTTTATCAAGGTCACAGAATATAAGACAAACACACCTATACTTATCCTATTTTAACATACTAGCAATAAACAATTATAAACCAACAATTTAAAAGCTACCATTTATAATAGCTTTGAAGTACTTAGGTATAAATCTACTAAAACAAGTAGTGGACCTGTATACTGAAAATGACAAACTGCTAATGAGGGAAATATAAGAAGACCTAAATAAATGGAGAGACAACTGTTTTTATGTATTGAAAAAGTCAACATAGTAAGATGTCAATTCTCCTACACTGACCTATGGATTTAATGCAATTCCAATCAAAATCCTGGAAGTTTTTATAAATAAATTTGTTCTAAAATTTATATGGAAAAGCAAAGGAATTAGAAGAGCCAAAAATTATGAAAACAAAATAAAGTTGGAGACATCATATTTTAAGACTTACGACAAAGCTAAAGTGTTCAAAATGGTATGGCATTGACAAGGGAATAAGCGACTGGCTCAATGGAACAGAAGAGTCCAGTAACTGAACCATATTAAATATAGCCAATTGATTTTTGACAAAGTTGCAAAGGCAAATCCATAAATATATATTTCAACAAATAGTGTTTTCTACAAATAGTGTAGGAACAATTAGAAATTCATATTTAAAAGAACCCCAAACTAAATCTCATGCCATTTGAAATGTGAACTCAAAATGATTTATGTATATAATTGAAAAATATAAAATTATAATTTTTTTGAAGAAGACAAGAGAAAATCCCTATGTCCTGAAATTAGACAAAGAAACCTTAAACATGACACAAAATGCATGATGCATAAAAAAAAAATCTTGATAAGTTGGACTTCAGCCAAAGTAAAAGCTTTTGCTCTATCAGTGACTCCAAGAGAAGGAAAAGACAAACTGCACATTGGTAGGTAAGATTTGCAAGCACATATCTAATAATGGACTTAAATCCAGAATATATAAAGAATTCTAAAAACTCAACAGTAAGAAAACCAATCAATTAAAAAATGGGAAATGGACTTGGACATTACATCATAGAGGATATAGAGATAGCAAATAAGAACATTACAGTCGTTTAATATCATTAATTACTAGAGAAATTGAAATAAAACCATGATGAAATATTACTACACACCAATATTAATGGCTAAAATTAAATATACCAAGTATGATAATATTAAGGGTAGAAGAATGCAGAGCAACTGGGTCTCATAAATTGCTTGTGGAAATGCAAAATGGCACAATCGCTCTGAAAAATTCTTTAACTGTTTCTTATAAACTTAAACATATACTTACCAGGTGACTCAAAAATTCTACTTCTAGGTATTTGCTTTAGAGAAATAAAAACTGTATTCACATGAAAACCTATATACATGAATGTTCATAACAGATTTCTTCATTATTACTCCCAATAGAAATTATCCAAATGTCCTTCAACAAGTGAATGATAAACTATAGTGTATTCATATAATTGAATAATAAAATAATACATTCATATAATGCAATAATAAAAAGAAATAAACAATTGATATATGCAAAAATTTGGATGGATTTCAAAGGCATTCAGAGTGAGAAAAGCCAGTCTTGAACACTGTGAATTGTGTAAGACTATTGAATCACAGACCTGTACCTCTGAAACAAATAATACATTATATGTAAAAAAAAAAAAAAAAAAGATAGCAGGAAGGGAAAAATGAAGGGGGTGGGATTCAGAGGGGGAGACAAACCATGAAAGACTATGGACTCTGAGAAACAAACTGAGGGTTCTAGCAGGGAGGGGGTGGGGGGATGGGTTAGCCTGGTGATGGGTATTAAAGGGGGCATGTACTGAATGGAGCACTGGGTGTAATATGCAAACAATGAATCATGGAACACTACATCAAAAACTGATGATGATGTAGTGTATGGTGATTAACACAACATAATAAAAATAAATAAATAAATATCATGAGGAAAAAATAAAGTAAATAGTAAAAATTTTAAAAAAGCTATTTACGATTTATATTACATTCTTACAAAAACAAAATCAGAGAGATGGAAAACAGATCAGGGGCTAGAGATATGCTCATTTTTATTTTTTATTTAAATTTAATTAGCCAATGTATAGTACATCATTAGTTTTTGATGTAATGTTCAATAATTCATTAGTTGAGTATATCACCCAGTGCTCATTCCCATTTTTAAATTGGGTTGTTTGTCTATAACTTGGTTGTTGAGTTGTAAGAGTTCCTTATATATTCTTGATAAAAGACTCATCGGATATATGACTTGCAATTATTTTCTCTCATTCTGTAGGCTTTTTCTTTCTTTTCTTTCTTTTTTTTGCTTTCTTGATGTGTCCTTTGATACATAGAAATTTTTAAATTTGATGAAGTTTAATTTATTTATTCTTTTGTTGCTTGCACTTCTGGTGTCATATGTAAGAATCCATTGCTAAATCCAAGGTTATAACGTGTTTTATTCTAAGGGTTTTTTGTTTGTTTTAGTTCTTGTAGCTTGGTCATTGATCCATTTAAAGTTATTTTTTTGTGAGGTAGGGAGTCCAACTTTATTTTCTTTATAGTTACCCAATTGTTCTAGCACCATTTTTTAAAGAGAATATATTTTCTCCACTGACTGTTGCTGACATCCTTGATGAAAATCAATTGGCCATAGATGTATGGCTTTACTTCTGGACTCTCAATTCTATTTCATTGGTCTATAGGACCACCCATATATCAGCACATATTCTTTTGACTCCTATAGCTTTGTAGTAAGTTTTGAAAGTAGGAAGTATGAGTCCCCAACTTCGTTCTTCAAGACTGTTTTGGCCATTTGAGACCCCTTGAAATTCCATAAGAATATGAGGATTAGCTTTCCATTTCTGCAAAAAAAGGCCAGTGGAATTCTGATAGGGACTTAATTTTTTTTTCCAATATAGTGAGTGTATCATAAAATAAAGATGGCCAGGCCTTCTATGTTCAGGTCCTGGCTGAGTAGCAACATAATATAGTAGGAAAAGTTTAGCACTTGTAATCTATAGACCCAGATTCATATTTCTGGATCAATTGCTTAATTTTCAGTCTTTACTTTCTCCATTTATACAATGAAAGTGTCAAAGAGGAACTCTAAGCTACCTTTGAGCTCCGATATACTCTCATTGTAGGTTAGCACCCCATAAAGCCAAGCAAAATGTTGGAGGAAAGTTTCAAATAAAGACTTCTCACTGTTCAGTGTCCTGTAACAACAAGAATAGTAACAATAAATACATTAACACCATTTAGTGAATATGTCAAATGCCATGCTAAGTGCTTTGTGTTATCTAATTTCATTTTTAATGTAACTCTCAGAGGTATTTTTGTCACCATTTTACAGATGAAGGAGTTGAACCTCAGTGTGTGTAATATGATCTAGGGTATGGAGGTAGCAGGCAGTAGAGATGGGACCAAAGTCTGTTCATTATATTGCAGAATACCGATTCCTGGGTCCTTTCTATCATGATTGTGATGAACTATTTTTCTTCTCTATCTTAAAACTCTTCCCTCTCTTTATCTTCATTGCTTTCCCTTTGTTAAAACGTTGGAATGGTTAGAAGCATATAGCTATAATTATCTCATCCATCCATCCATCCATCCATCCATCCATCCATCCATCCATCATTTGTTTTTAGGGATTGTAATAGTATGGATTTATCAGGAGAAGAAATTGATCATCCCTCCTCATTGGAATAGACACACTATGACTAAGCTTCTGATTTATTCTATTGTCTGGGCAGAGTCAAGGCAACAACCACAAACCTGGCCTAAAATGAAATTTCATTTCCCAGGTTAAATGGTTAAAAATATTTGAAAGACTTCAAGATCCAGGTAAGTCACCGGTCTATATAATAAAACCTTCATCCTTTTCCAAGATTCATTTTCTTTCTTAAGGAGTTTATCACATGCATTCTTCCCTGAACTGAAATTAAAGTAGAGGGACGGGGCGCCTGGGTGGCTCAGTTGGTTAAGCGTCTGCCTTCAGCTCAGATCATGATCTCAGAGTCCTGGGATAGAGCCCCACATTGGGCTCCCTGCTCAGCAAGGACCCTGGTTCTCCCTCTCCTCTGCTGCTCCCCCTGCTTGTGCTCTCTTACTTTCTCTCTCTCTCTCAAATAAATAAATAAATAAAATCTTAAAAAAACAATAAAGTAGAGGGTTGAAGAGTGAACCCTTGTCACTGTCATGTATATCAAGAATGTCATATTTTCCCATTTCAATAAGCAAAAGCCTATAACCTGAAGCATTAGGATTCTTGATGTGGAGTAACTGAGTGAAAGTGATGGTACCCACACTGAACAAACTTAGAGCCAACTGCATAGTTCATCCCTAGCCTTCAGGAACCTCAGTTTGTAAAAAGTTGCTGTGTTAAATCCAATGAGTGGTATCATTCCTCAAGGGGAAATGATGCCCTCTCTAATCTCTCTGCTGGGACTTTACACCAGAGGTGTTAGTTCTACCTTTGGCAGTCAGGCTGGCTGTGAGACAGGCAACAGCAACTACGGGCTATTTGGCAACTGGTAAAAGCTGTTTGCTTTTTATCAGACCCAGCACTTTTATGTTATTTTCATTAAATATGGCTCTTTTGTATACCAAATGACTCATGATATAAGGCCACAGATTTTTTTTTGTTTTTATTGTTAATAACTTGCTTTAAAACTACTGTTTTTTTAATTTAATTTTATTATGTTATGTTAGTTACTATACATCATTAGTTTTTGATGTGGTGATCCACGATTCATTGTTTTCATATAACACCCAGTGCTCCATGCAGTATATGCCCTCCTTAATACCCATCACCGGACTAACCCATCTTCCCACCCTCCTCCCCTCTAAAACCTCAGTTTGTTTCTCAGAGTCCATAGCCTCTCATGGTTCATCTTTCCCTCCGATTTCCCCCCTTCATTTTTCCCTTCCTTCTCCTAATGTCCTTCATGCTATTGAAACTACTATTGTTAAGCCTAATCTGCGTGTTTGTTAAATTCCACTTCTTGCCACAGCTTAGTATATGTTTTGAGAGAGATAGACAAGTTGAAAAACTTAGAATGCAATTAGGGAGGTGGATTAAATAGACATATTTAAGCATATAAGCAATGGTAGCACATGATGACCAAAAAAGTAATTACCCCCCCCTTTTTTTAAAAATAAACACACTGGAACTACTTTCAGATATGTGTAAAATCTTTTCTCTGTGAGGTTCTTTGCACATTTTATCCATCCTGTGGAAGTACCTTCTCCTGAGTCTTTGCATGAGTAATTCCTTTGCCTCCATTAAATTGAGGAAAGCTGTCTTCCCTGACTACTGATCTGAGAAAGGCTTTTGCTCTGACCCCATTATTCTCTATTTTATGAAAAAAATTGGTACCATTTATTTTAGTTATCTACTATATTTTAAAATAATTTATTTCCTTCTCACTTCTCACTTTCTGGGCTCACTCAACAGGTAAAGCTTATAAAAATTAGAAGGAAAAAAGTTTTATCCAGGAATATATACCTAGTGCCTAAGACACTGTTTTATACATATTAGATATTCAATAAATATTTGATAAATGAATTTATGATGTTATCATTGATGATGACTCAGAGCTAACTGCATTTTTCTAACCCCTCTGGTCTTCAAAAACCCAATATAAGCCTGATGAATTTTGATTATCTATATTTAATTTTCTTATCCTGGATACAAACATTACTTTTCTGCATCAAGGCAGACTTACCATTATTACTTACAGCAATTACCACATTAATTTCCTATGCTCTGATTCTTCCCCCTTCTGGGGAAGTGAAGTGATAAGAGCCAGATGGGCCCTGGCTTTTTTTGCACCACAGGAGAGGAATCTCAAATTATGAGTCTGGAAGCTTATATGCATATTGCCCCCTCCTCGCCTAGGAGAGGAAAAAAAAACCCAATTTCTCTAACGGAGATGAAGTCTCCTTGGGAAGAGGAGGGGAAGGTCTCTTGCTTCTTACCCTTTAGAATACCAATCTGTTTCTCCAGGAGGAAAGTAAAATAAACCTCTATGGGCTATAATCCCTATAATGTTTTCATGGCTCCAGGTTTTATCTCCCTTCGAAATGTAAATACATATCTAGGAAGGTAAATCACTTTTCTGTTTACCCACTTTTATTCAGTCATCATTTAGTTTTGAAGGTTTGTCCTTTAATCTAGGTTCCAGTAAAACTTGCTCAGAAAGCCCTAACCATACATAAACATGAAAATATTCACTTCCTGACAAATAGTTGCAGATATCTAATATCATTCATGTTCTTCATTAAGGTGATTATTAACACTGTATCTTGTTGCTTAAAGTGTTACTAAGAGTGCATGCATTACTCTATCACATTTATTTTTAAATAATTTGATAACTGTATTGCAATAAAACAAGTTGCCTTTGTAAACTAAATTTGTTTTATTTTATGCATTTAAGAGTTATCTGAGGAATTCATAGACTTCATCAGATTGCCAGAGGTGTCTATGCACAAAAATGGTTGAGTCTCTGGTCTAAGTATTGGAAATTGTCTCTGTGGATTATATTGATCAATATCTATTTTACACATCCTAGACCATACCACACACTAACACATACTGAGCTTACAAGGTAACGTGGGTTTAGATATACACTCAAAATCCTTCAACTTCCTTTCTATATTGTCTGATACTCCTAAGAATACATTATCCTATATGATAAGAATGAGCATATATACTGGCTTCTTGGATTCTTCTCCTTTTAGAGGCAAAATGCACTCTGCTCACACTAATAGGAAATATTCTCAGCAAATCCACTGATATATTCCACATAGGCACACACATTTGGTTTAGGTCCTCAAAAGGAATTCTGTGCTTTGTGGATGAACCTGATAGTGACCTGTATTAACTTCTGAGGCAAATTGCACAGCACATTGCTTGCTCTTTACCCATGTTTGCC
The DNA here is from genome assembly GCF_009762305.2 of Zalophus californianus. Taxonomy (NCBI): domain Eukaryota; kingdom Metazoa; phylum Chordata; class Mammalia; order Carnivora; family Otariidae; genus Zalophus; species Zalophus californianus. The sequence continues at coordinate 133,079,100 of NC_045598.1, forward strand.
TTGGGTTCTGAGACTTTTGAATGGTGCTGTGGATTAGTACCATTGCAATGTCTGATCTTATTCCTCATTTATTTGCTCTAGAAAATATTTGTAATTAGCGTTAGCTTTCTTCAGATCGGATTGTGAAGACAGATGATGGTGACTTTGGTTTACTTTGCTGTTTGGGGTTTGACCAGGAACATGCTATAGCAACATGTTATAACAAATAATTTTTTTTACTAGACATTAAAAGATTAACTGTGGTTAGATGGGACAACCTGGAAGGAGACATAAAGTGGAACTGGATGGATTCACAGGAATAAAGCAATTACCCTGGAAACATCTGATGTAAAGATGGGGAGAAATATGGTCATGTAGGAGCAGTTGGAATATTAGGCCAGAATTAGACAAGAAGGTTGAGTATTTTGGATTTTATTTGATTATAAGTGGAGATCTATTTGAACCTTTGAAATAAAAATTTCTGTTCTAGGATCCGATCTATGATACTATATTGCATTTAGACCAACTATATTTTGAATGCTTGCTATGGTCTGATTGTTTGTGCCCCACCTCCCTCTAATTCATATGTTGGAATCCTAACCCCCAAAGGTGATAGTATTAGGAGGTGGAGCCTGTGGGAGATGCTTGTCATGAGGCTACAACCCTCATGAAGGGGATTAATGCCCTTATGAAAGAAGCTCCAGAAAGATCACCTTCTTCCTACTATGTTAGGACCCAAGAAGGCATCAGTTATGAGCCAGAAAGAGGACTTTTAGCAAAAGGCGACCATGTTGGTGTCTTTATATTGGCCTTCTCAGCCTCCAGAACTGCAAGCAATACATTTCTGTTATTTATAAGCCAACCAATCTGTGGTATTGTGTTATGGCAATCTGAATGGACCATGCTCTTGCTAGCAATATTTGCAATTCTGTGCATCAGCATTATAGCCGGAAATGTAACACTCTTATAGCACTGTTCTATATTACTCTTGAATACAGATTGCTGTTTTCCTGGAAGAGGTTTTAGATTCAGGAATGGGAATGTAGTGGTAAAAATAAATTGTCTTCTAGACTGAATGTTGGCTAGAAGGGCCTTCTCTAATACTTAGCTTTCTTTCTATTACTTCTTTGACAGTTACTTTTTTCTTTGAACAGATATCCTTGATTGCTTGCCACAAACACTGCCATGTTCTCAGAGTTTTTAAAAAATTTTTCAAAAATGAAATACAGGAAATAAATGGAAAATATCTACTTCATTATTTTCAGTGCTTTTTCTGAAACCCTTACTTACCCTACCCAGAAATTAGAGGAATCTATCTTGATGGCACTTTGCTTAATTTGAACTTAGTACCTATGTGGTAGACTATTACAGTAATGGCCTCATATTTCCCTGTATCCATACGTGTATGTGGTTCCTTCCTACATTGACTCTGGGATTGGTCATGTGACATGATTTGGCCAGTGGAACTCAGCAAATGTGATGCAGAGGCTACAAAAGTGCTTGCAATTCAGGGCCTTCTCTCTTGAAATCCTATGACATTGTGAAGAAGCCTGGGTTAGCCTGCTGAAGATATGTGATCTAGTTGACAGCCAGAACTACCTGCCAGACATGTGAATGAGACCATTTTCTACCAGCTAGCTCCAGTTGAGCCACAAATCATTGCAGCCAAATGATTGATTTCAGGTGAAACCTGAATGATTTCGGTGAAATCAGATAGAAACTGCTCAATTGAGCCCAGCCAAGGACAAATTACTGACTGCACAAATGTGATAAAATAACATGGTTGTTTTTTAAGCTGTAAATCCTAAAGTGGTTTGTTACATAGCAATTGATAACTGATAAAACCTGTAAAAGCTCATGACCCATGGCTCAATGGTGGGTGCATGAGTCTCAGAAATATTCATTTTCTTTAGATAATAATTTCTCTTGTTATAAAAATGTTATTCTTTGAAGTCCTATTCTAAAGCATATATTTTGAATCTCTTTTCCAACTCTATTTATCAATACTTTATCCTTTTTTACCTTAAAAGGACTTTTTTAAACCATAGGTTATTACTGAAAATCCAATAAACACACACATTCACTAAGAAGAAAAAATGTAGACTATTGCTCCAGGCAGTGTGTGTTCAACTTTCCTTTTCAATGCTCATGAAGAAGAAAATTGCTGAAACTTGGTAGCACATGGGTAAACACTTTTATCCGCATAATCCTTTTGTAAGGTAAATTTTGAATCTTGTGCCTTGTGCATATATAACCTTTTTCGTTTAAAATGATCTTTAAAGATGAGTTCACATTAAAAGTTTAAAATAATAAGAAGCCCTCTATCCCTGACAACATTCAATGGGAAGGATGTTTTTAAGAAACCCTGTGATTCCTGAAGTTCATTCCAAGATGGTGATATAGGAAGACTCTGAACTCATCTCCTCCATGAACATACAAATTTCTACCTATTTATAGAGCAATTCCTCCTGAAGAAGAACTGTGGATTGACTGAACAGCTTTGGCACAACAAAGATAGAAAGAATGGCAGAGAGATGGAGACATACATGGTAATGAAGAGAACTCCCACCCGTATGCTGTGAACTGCAGTGGGGGAAAATAGTACTGAGGGACTGGGAAGAAATTGGTCTGTCTTTGGGCACAGAAAAAAAGCCACAGTTTAAAAAAGCAACTAGCGTGTATAAGAGCCAGCCCTAGAACTTCACCAGATGGTAGAGGAGCAGTGGGAACTCTCTCTGGGCCAGAGGAATTGGAAAGGGACATGGTTTATGTTCCCTCTCCAACTTGAAAGTACAAAACAGAGAAGGGTCTAGATGCCATAGCTGGCTTGCTGCTTCATGAAGCCCTGGGTTCCTTAGCCCACTCCAGCTCCAGACACACTGGGGCACAGAAAAAAAAAAAGCCATGGTTTGAAAAAGCAACTAGCATATGAAAGAGCCAGTCTTAGAACTCCACCAAAGGTGAGGGAGCTGCTGTGGGAGGGGTGACAGACTCCCTTCCACCTTGAAAGCACAGAGAGGTACTCAGTCTGGGTACTAACTGGCCTGCTACCTCAGTGATCCATGGGCCTCTAGACCACACCAGTCCCTGCCACCCCACCAAGGCAGCCACAGGGCAGTGCATACCAGGACACCCTTGGTTAATGCTTACTACAGCTCCAGCGTTTGTGTCAAGGTGACACAGGTACAAAGCCCCCTGGACACTTCAGGTTCATGTCACTTTAGCTTCAGATGGCTTGCTAGGCAACCCCTGAGCTAAGATCAGCTTTGGATCCAGTTGCCTGTGTGGAGTACCTCAGAACATTCTTATCCATCCCAGTCCTGGCTCCAGTCACCCAGATTAGGCACCACCTGCACTTAACACCCCAGGACGCTCTGGCTTGCCCCCACTTTAGTTGTAGCTGTCCTGCCAGGGTGCACTCAGTGTGGGAAGCCCCAGAACAACCCAGAACAACCCACTTCAGCTTTAGCTGTCTTGCCAGAGTGCCTTCTTAATGGAGAGTCCTGGGATCCCCTGGCTTATACCCACTTCAGCTCCAGCCACCATGCCAGGGTGCCTTCTGTGAGGAACAATCTGGGATCCTCAGACCTGCACACTGCTTCAGCCCCAGGCACTCCCTAGGGCACCCCCCCAGTGTGGAGCATCATGAGATTCCTTGGCTTGCACCCACTTCAGCATTAGCTGTCCTGCCATGGCATCCACTGCATGGAAAGCCCCAGGACCTCCAGGTCCACACCCCACCTTAGCTCCAGCTGCCTTGCCAGGGCATCTTCTATATGGGGGGCCCTCAGACACCCTGGATAACATCTACTCTAGGTTAAGCTATCCTGCCAATGTGTCTTCCGTGTGTAGAGCCTTGGCACACCCCAGCTTGCACTCACTTCAGATTAAGCTATTCTGCCAGGGTACTCACTGTGTGGAGAGCCCAGGGACCACACTGCAGCCACTTCAGCTTTAGTTGTCCTTCCAGGGCACCCACTGTGCAGAGCTTCCTGCAACCCCCAGCCCATATCAGCCACAACTCCTGCCAGTTAGCAAAAGCCACCAAGCACACACAGTCTACATAGGGGATAACCATATACAAGAGCATTCCTTCAAAGTTAGGATACATAGCTGTTCTGCCTAATCTATAGAAACAAACACAGAAAGTCAAGTCAAATGGGGAGGTAGAAGAATATGCTCCAAAAGAAGGAGAAGACAAAACCTCAGAAAAAGACTAAATGAGAGAGAAGCATACGCCTGATAAAGAACTTAGAGCAATGATCATAAAAATGTTCACCGGGTTGGGGAAGAGAATGGAAGAACTCAGTGAGACCTTCAATTAACAGGTAGGAAATATAAAAAGGAACCAATCGGAGTTGAAGAATATAACAACTGAAATTAAAAAAACACTAGAGAGAATCAACAGTAGATTAGTGGATGGAGAAACACATATCAATGATATGAAAGGCAGGATAATGGAAATCATCCAAGCTGAATAGTAAAAAGAGAAAATAATTTTTAAAAATGAGAGTAGGTTAAAACATCTCTTGGACAACATCAAGAGAATAAACATTCATACTATAAGGGTCCCAGAAGAAGAAGAGAGAAAGAAAGGGGCAGAAAACATATTTGAAGGAATAATAGCTAAAAACTTCCCTAACCTAAAGAAAGAAACAAGACATCCAGGTTCAAGAAGCACAGACAGTTCCAAACAAGGTGAACCTAAAAAGGTCCACACGAAGACACGTAATAATTAAAACTTTCAAAAGCAGTAAGAGAGAAGCAAAGTTATGCACAAAGGAAACCCTGTAAGTCTATCAGCTGATTTTTCAGTGGAAACTGTGAAAGCCAGAAGGGAGTGGCATAATATATTCAAAGTGCTGAAAAGAAAAAACAAACAAACAAACCTACAACCAAGAATATTCTACCTGGAAAGATTATTATGCAGAATTGAATGAGAAAGAATTTCCCAGATAAACAAAAAATAAAGGAACTTATCACCACTAAACCAGCCTCATAAGAAATGTTAAAAGGACTTCTTTAATCAGAAAGGAAACAGCCATCAGTAGGCATAAGAAATTTGTAAAACAAGACAGCATATACATAAAATGTAGAGGAGAGAGAAAAAGTTTTTTTAGACTGCATTTGAACTTAAATGACCATTAACTTAACATAGACTCGCATATACTTAGGATGTTATATATGAACCTTATGGTAACTCCAAACCCAAACCCTATATTAGACACACAAAAAATAAAGAGGAAGAAAGTCAAACATAACAGAAACTCATCAATCACAAATAAAGAGAACAAGAGAAAAAGGAAAAGAGAAGAACTGTAAAAGTAACCAGAAATAATTAACAAAATTAACACACCTATCAATAATTACGTTAAATGTTAATGGCTTAAATGCTCCAATTAAAACACACAGGGTGGCAGAATGTGTATATATAAAGACCTATCTGTTTGCTGTCTACAAGAGACTCACCTCAGACCTAAAGACATACAGACTGAAAGTGAAGGGATGGAAGAATATTTACCATGCTAGTGGAAAAAAAGGTGGGATAGCAATACTTATAGCAGACAAAATATACTTTTAAAACAAAGATTGTAACAAGAGACAAAGAAGGGTATTACATAATGATGAAGGGATCAAGCTAACAAGAGGATACAACAATTGTAAACGTCTATGCACTCAACATGGAGAACCTAATACATAAATCAAATAGTAAGAAACATAATGAGAGGAACTGATGATAATAGTGGGGGACTTCAATATCCCATTTACATCAATAGATAGATTAACAAGGCAGAAAATCAATAAGGCAACAGTGTCTTTGAATGACACTTTTAGACCAGATGAATGTAAATATATATGTATATATTTATGATGAATATGAATATATATATATTCATCTATCTATCTATCTATATATAACATTAAATCTAGAAACAGAATACACATTCTTTTTAAATGTACATGTAACATTCTCTAAAATAAATCACATGTCAGGCCACAAAACAGGTCTCAATAAATTTAAGAAGATTGAAATCATACATCTTTTCCAACCACAGTGTTATGAAACTAGAAATAAATCACAAGAAAAAAACTGGAAAAACATAACATGTGGAGGCTAAAACAAAAACTAAATCATTAATGGGTCAATGAAGCAATCATAGAAGAAACTTAAAAGATACATGAAGACAAATAAAAATCAGAACACAGTCCAAAATCTTTGTGACACAGTAAAAGCAGTTCTAAGAGGGAAATATATGGTGATACAGGCCTACCTCAAGAAACAAGAAAAAGCTCAAATAAATAATCTAATCTTACACCTAAAGAAAGAAGAAAAAGAAGATCAAACAAAGCCTTAGGTGAGTAGAAGGAAGGAAATAATAAGGATGAGAGCAGAAATAAATGACACAGAAACTAAAATACAAAAAACAAAACAGAAAAAATTATAGCTGGGTTTTTGAAAAGATAAACAAAATTGATAAAACCTTAGCCAGACTCATCAAGTAAAAAAGAGAACCCAAAGAAATCATTAGTGAGAGAACTGATACCACAGAAATACAAAGGATAAGAGATTACTATGAAAAATTATATGCCAATAAATTGGACAACCTAGAAGAAATGGATAAATTCTTAGAAATATACAGTCTTCCAAAACTGAATCATGAAGAAATAGAAAATCTGAACAGACCAATTACTAGTGACCAAATTGAATCAGTAGTCAAAAAGCTCCCAACAAACAAAAGTCTAGGACTAGATGGATTCACAAGTGAATTGTACCAAACTTTTAAAAAGAGTTAATACCTATTCCCATCAAACTATTCCAAAAAGTAGAAGAGAAAGGAAGCTTCCAAAAACATTCTATGAGACCAGCATTACCCTGATACCAAAACTAAACACCACACAAAAAAAGAAAATTATGGGCCAAATCTCTAATGAACATAGATGTAAAATCCCTCAATAACATATTAGCAAAACCACATTCAATGATACATTAAAAGGATTATTCACCATGATCAAGTGGAATTTATTCTGGGGTGAAAGGATGGTTCAATATTTGCATTCATTCAGCATAATACACTACATTAACAGAATGGTGGATAAAAATCATATAATCATCTCAATAGATACAGAAAAAGCATTTGACAATATTCAACATCTGTTCATGATAAAAAACTCTCAACAAAGTACAAATATTATAAATCAACTTTTTGGTTTCCCTGCATATTATCTTCAATTTGTTAGGCTAGAATGTAAAAACTTTGTTGTAATTTTTTTTTTTAGGATTTTTATTATGTTAAGTTAGCCAGCTATAGTACACCATAAGTTTTTGTTGTAGTGTTCAATGATTCATTACTTGCATATAAGATCCAGTGCTCATCCCAACATGTGCCCTCTTTAATACCCATCACCCGGTTACCCACTCCCTTCTGTAACCCTCAGTTTGTTTCCCAGAGTTCAGAGTCTCTCATGGTTTATCTCCCTCTCTGATTTCTGTTGCAATCTTTTAATCAACAAATGTTTCTAGACTTTAAAAGGACCAAGTGTATTAAGAGACCAAGAAAGAGAAGACTCCAATCTGTGGCTCAATATTAGTATATTAATATTAACGAGTTCAAATCATCCCCAGGATTTCAAGAATAGGAGAAATATTTGGAAATGTTTTCAAAATGAATCCCATCCCATGCTGACTCCAGGGTGAAACTCTTTAAGCTATTAATAATCAGGCAAACATGCTCTCCTCATCTGACCCATATCATGACAAAGACTAGTCATAAGAAAATAATTTTGGGGTTGCCTACTTGCTCCTAATTACTGCTTTCTGGAAATTGGCATTAATAGGCAGAGATAAGCCCCCCATGAATTTGTCTGTAATATATGGCTCTGTCCACATGACCAATTGAACTGAAAGTATTTATTTGCCCTACAGTGGACAAATTAGAGTCTGTATCCTAGGAATTAAAAAATTGGAAAGGAGAACGGGGAGCCTGAGGGTATTTGGTGCTGAGCTTTATAAATGGTAGAGGTCTGGGGAAAGGCCAACAAATTTGATGTGGAGATTCTTGAAACTTTTCCCTTGCTTAATTATCTCTTCCTTTGATTCCAAGAAATACTCAAAAGTTTTTCCAATAATTGTCTTTCTCCTGGCCCTTACTCCCTTAAATCCAGCCAGAATCAGTTTCTGTTTCTTTTACTAAAAGAACCTAAAGGTTAAAGAGTGATTAAATTAAGACTCAGAAAATTCACAAAAAGAGATTATCCAAATATCCCTCATAAAATAGCGTAAGATGGATCTTTGCAGGCTGGGAATAATTGGTGTGACAGCAGAAGGAGAGCTGATTTTATGTTAACAATCAGTCTAGAATACAAGGTGGATTTGGTTGGAAAGAAGGAATGATAAGACACTGACACAGAAATGGTCACAAATACAGGAGTGAGCAATTGAACAATCAAATCATACAAGTAGTCATGGAACATCCAAGTATAAATATGTCTTCAGTTTCAAATTCTACTTTAAAATCCAAATTGCTATTCATGCTTTGGTTGCAGCAAATCCTATAAAGTGCTTTGCAATGAATTTTATAGCTGTAAAGGAATCTTAGGGATGATCTGGTTCAGCTCTCTCTTTATACAGATGAGGGAAGTAAGGCCCAAAAAACTTAAATGACTTGCTTGTTTAAGACCTAAAGCTCTCAAATGGAGTGGAGCAAGGAGTCTAGTACTTCATTGACTTAGTTGTGAATTATATGTTCTTCATGCTATCTAATTTGACTGGTTTTAATTAGGATTCACGTTGTGATTTGTTTTAAATTCATATTAATTTAGGGGGTGCCTGAGTGGCTCAGTCGGTTAAGAGTCTGACTCTTGGTTTCAGCTCAGGTCATGATCTTACAGTCATGTGATTGAGCCTCATGTTGGGCTCCAGCCTCAGCGGGGAGTCTGCTTGAGATTCTCTTTCTCTGACCCTCCCCCACTTGTGCATGCACACTCTAAAATAAATAAATCTTTAAAAATTCATATTATTTTTGTACTTTAAAAAATTTAAAGAGAAATAAATCATTGCAGATATACTTGGGTTCCCTGTAACATGCATTTTCAATTTTATTGGTAAATAGAAATGCAACAGATTTTTTTTCAGAAATAATTTTGTAACTGCTTCTATTGAGAAACAAGAAGGCAGAAAATGTAAAAAGCATTTATCTGTATTCTTTCATTTAACAGAAGTATTTTCCCAAAAATCAACTTTTAAAAAATTTTGTTTTATTATGTTATGTTAATCACCATACAGTACATCATTAGTTTTTGATGTAGTGTTCCATGATTCATTGCTTGCGTATAACACCCAGTGCTCCATGCAAGCATGAGGCAAGCATTGCATGGGGTTCCAACTGGTAGGCAGCCATCAAATTCTGAGATTTTATTCATTCATCCATTTATTCTTTGTCCATTTGGTCATTGAAACATTTGAGCTGCACACTCTGCTACATTAAACTGAATGCCAATCCTGCTCTCAAAGGGCCCAAAGGCTATTTAAAAAATATGAAAGCATAAATTGATCCATTTATAGAGAACTGGGAGATTCCTTATGTGAACTAGGGGACCAGGGAGAGGCTTAGTGGTATGGTAAGAAGGCAATTGCTTCCTGGAATATTAGTCTATCAAATAAAGAACAAGTCCAGCACAATAAGCAGACTGTTGAGGGCTATTTTATCAGGAACTTGGTTTCCAAATGCTTTTCTTTGGCTGAGGGCAGACTATAATGAACTTTGTTAGTGTAATACAAAATAAAAAAAAAATAAGGACAATGCAATGCAGTTAGAATTTTGTAAAGTGAATTTTGTCAAATTTAAGAAACTGTCATTTTTTCTCCTACATTAGTTTCTTTTTACTTTTTATTTTAAAAAGATTTATTTATTTAATTTAGATAGAGAACACAAGTTGGGGGAGGGGCAGAGGGAGAGACTCTTCAAGCACTCTTCTGAGCAGGGAGACTGACACAGGGCTCTAACCCACGACTCATGAGATCATGACCCGAGCCAAAACCAAGAGCTGGATGCCTAACCAACAGAGCCACCCAGGTGCCCCTCTTTCTATTTTTAAAAAAGATGATGGTATTAGGTAGTTTTAAAAAATAAGTCTTTGAAGAGAATGGCATCACTAAAACTGTGGTGTAGAAGACTCCATCCTCTCTCCAACAAAGATAAAAAATTAGACAGTTATTCATGCATAAAAACAGCTCTGGGAGAGCTCTAGAGTTCACTAATTGGGTGATGGGCATTAAGGAGGGCATGTGATCTGATGAGCACTGGGTGTTATAAGCAACTAATGAATCATTGAACACTACATCAAAAACTAACGATGTACTATATGTTGGTTAATTGAACTTGATAAAAAAATAAAATAAATTTTACCAAGACAGTGGAATAAAAACCTGAGAATAACTGCCAAAGAAGGCAGGCAGGCAGGCAGCTTCAGTTTGTCTGTATCACCCTGTCCTCCAAGCCAGCGTTGCTTAGTACTAAGCAGCTAGAAAGAATTCCCCTCACCAGGAAAGGAAGAATAGGGTAAGCACTTTTGGGGTACTGCACAAGGGTCCCACTTTGGTTTCATTCCACCCAGACTGGCAAAGCTGAGACCTATAGAGGTAGCTAGGAACAAGGAAGTGAAACAGTGGTTACCTATAGCAGCTACACAGCAGGAGTAACTATGGTTCACAGTGACCTGTTCTGTAGACAAACCCAGCAGACTTTGCCAGTGTAGACTCCAGCATAGCCACTGTAGACTTGCTTGAAGATTTCACCAGCTTTGGCCCCACAGGTTCACTGAGGCCAGCCACCTGAGGCCCTCCTCACTCGCTCCTGGTACCCCCTCCCAAGATGGAGCCAGCTTAGGCCTCTGTGACTGTATGAATACAAGATGCCAGCTTAGACTCCTGTGTTGATACTCACTGCTTGTGCGAGCATGGGGCTAGCCCCTCCAGCTCTGTACTGCATGCTGCTGGCCTGATGCCTGCCACTGGTCTCCACTGCATTACACATGCCTGGAGGGAGACTGCATACCCATGGGAGAGCATGCCAACAGCCAGGGCCCCCACAGCTGCTTGTGGGCTGGATTAGGCCCTGTCTTGTGTCACTGGATTACACTACTGTGCTCACCTGAAGCTAGCCAATTTTAGCTGTGTACCTGCATGTTTCTAGCTTAACCACTGTCACCAGCCTCCACTGCAGTGCACATATTCAGGGGGAGATTGTGGATCCACAGGAGTGCATGCCAACAGCCAGAGCCCATGCAGCCGCCAGTGAGCCCAGAGTTGGCTCTAGTCCTTGCTATTTGTCTTGGCCTCTACCTCTACCAGTGTGTGAGCAGAGGACCCTAACAGCCCTTACAGTTTCTGTGGGCTTTCAGTGCTTTTCAAGGACCATGTGGTTATTGATGTTGTGGACCTCATGGCCTGAGCCAAAAAGACCTTATGTCCCCTAGACCCAGTGTCACCATATACCTCCATACTTGGCACTACTAGACCTGGGGTTACATCATGCTTGTGTGCCCCCCACCTTCAGGTGAAAGTCTTCCCTCTTAAAGTCAGTCTATAAAGTCTGGAAGATAGGTCATTACTTCTTCAAATGTGCAGATACTTATGTAAGGCCACAGGAATCACAAAGAATTAAGGAAACATGACTCTGACAAAGGAATACAGTAAACCTTCAGTGACACGCACCAAAGAAATGCAGATGCAGAAATTGCTCAACAAAGAATTCAAAGGAACTGTTCTAAAGATGCTCAGAGAGCTACAAGAGAACACAGATAAACAATGTAATGATATCAGGAAAGCAATATAAGAACAAATTGAGCAGTTCAACAAAAAAAGAAAAAAAAACACTGAAGAGAAATTTTGTAGTGAAGAATACAATCAATTATTGAAGGGTTCAAAAGGGAGCTTCAGCATCAGACTTGAAGCAGAACAACATCAGACTTGAAGCAGAACAAAGAATCAGTGAGGTAGAAGACATGTCAATTGAAACTATCCAATTAGGTGAGCAAAAAGGAAAAAGAATGAAAAGGGATAAAGAAGGTCTGCAAGACTTATGGGACACCATCAAGAGAAACTATGTATATATCATTAGAGACCCAAAAGGAGAAGAGAGGGAGAAAACTTATTTAAAGAAGTAATGGCTAAGAGTTTCCCAAAATTCAGAGAGACTTCAAGTTCATGAAGCTTGATCTTGTTCATCATCATGAACTTCATCTCAAAATTTCAATGAAAATGATCTTTTCCAAGACACATTATAGTAAAATGATTTAAAATCAAAGACAAAGAGAGAATTTTGAAAGCAGCAAGAGACAAAAAATTTCTCTCATATAAGAGAACCCCCATAAAACTATCAGGAGATTTCTCAGAGAGAGTTTGTAGTCCAGGAGAGAATGGGATAATATATTCAAAGTGCTGAAAGAAAGAAACTGCCAACCAAGAATACTTTATCCAGTAAACAAACAAACAAAAATTCTTTGACAGGTTAAAAAAGTTGGCAACTCTATCTGGATTATTTTCTTTTTTTGAATTTGACTGGCTTTTAAAATCCAAAAGCCCTAGGATTTATCATCCTAATCTAAGACCCAACCACCCAACACCCCAGTTATAGGACAGGTTACTGTGATTGCACCTTCAGACTGAGGCACATCCTCAGTCATTTTTTTTAACTTAATTTAAGAGAGGGGAGAGCAGGGTGGATGGTGTGGGAGGAGGGGAAGAGGGAGCAGGAGAGAATTTTTTTTTAAAGATTTTTTTTAAAACTTTATTTATTTGACATAGAGAGAGACAGAGAGAGAGAGGGAACACAAGCAGGGGGAGTAGGAGAGGGAGAAGCAGGCTTCCTGCTGAGCAGGGAGTCCAATGTGGGGCTCGATCCCAGGACCCTGGGATCCTGACCGGAGCTGAAGGCAGATGCTTAACAGTCTGAGCCACCCAGGTGCACTGGGAGAAGGAGAGAATCATAAGCAGGCTCCACACCTAGCTCAGGGCTCAATGTGGGGCTTGATCTCATGACCCTGAGATCATGACTTGAGCCAGAATCAAGAGTCAGCTGCTTAATGGACTGAATCACCCAGACACCCCCTCAGTCATTCTCTTGATATTCTGGACTCCCCTTCCTCACAGTTCTGTCACCCACACCTGCTCTCACAGTCTCCCTCCTCTGTCTGTTCCTATGCACATTTAAATACAGCAAATTTTAGGGGCACCTGGGTGGCTCAGTCGGTTAAGTGTCTGCCTTCAGCTCAGATCATGATCCCAGGGTCTTGGGATCGAGCCCCACGTCAGGCTCCCTGATTGGCCAGGAGTCTTCTTCTCCCTCTCCCTCTGTCCATCTCTCAGCTCATGCTCTCTCTCTCTCTTTCTGTCTCTCTCAAATAAATAAAATCTTTAAAAAAAAGAATTGAAATAGATTTAAAAAATAAATAAATATGGCAAATTTTAGCCATTCATACAGTTTCTCTCCAGTTATTTCTCTTTCTTAGCCTTGTTACATTCTTCTCTCATTTTCAGTTACAAATTTCCCAAACTCATTTCAAGTTTGTGCTGACCTCCCACTATTAAAACCGCTGTCATCAAAGTCACCAATGGATATTGTCTGTTTTCATCTTATTTGACCTTGGAGACCATTTGCCTCAGGTAACTACTCTTTGGTATTTGAACTGCTTTCCTCCTTTGATTTCTACAGTTCTGTTCTTTCTTGGATTTTCTCTCACATCTCTCCTGCTACTTTTCAGGTTTCTGAATACATGTGAAATAAAGTCATACACTGCTGTTTCTTCTTCTCTCTGCATATACATGCCCTCCCTCAACTTAAAAATCAAATGCCTTTTTCAAAGAAAAATCTGGTCTAACTAAGCAAAATAATAGGTACACCTTCCTTTTATACTTTCTATTAAGTTCTTACATTTAGGACCTATTTACATTCAACGTGAAAAGCTGTCAATTTCAATGAAGGTTAAAAGTGACTCTAGATAATTTAAATCTCTATATAGTCATAGTGGTAATGTTCATGGAAGATGCCCTGTCCTCAGGACCAGAGAGTGCTCTGAGGGTTAGCTATGATCTTGTTAGAATGCCTTGATCTAGAAGAACCCTTTGAGAGAAAGTCAAATCCTCTTATGTTTCAAATGAAGAGACAAAAGTTCACATAATTTAGGAGTTTGTTAAAGAATTGGACCATGAATTGATCAAGATTAAATTTCCTCTATCTGGGGGAGTGGTCTTAAAATAGAAATGAAATTTAATTACAGAAAAATTTTAAAAATTACATTTCTTGCTTTCTTGAGCTTATAGGCAGAGATTTTTACCTACCACACATACACAGTTAGACATACCCTACCCTTCCACACCCTGCGGACACAAGGCTATTTTAACCTTTAAGTGAAAATACATTAAGTGTAGAGAGAACATGTGGCATTTAGCATGGTTCATAAAACTGCCAGAAAATTTCTTGAGATTAGGGATGAGGTCCATGTGAACACTCTGGGTCATCAGTTCTCAGTGAACTCCTCCTTTGAGTTCTTGGGTATTACAAGTTCAGAAGGAGTTATTAGGGAGCCAATACCAACAGCTGTGGTCAGTTAATGGGGTAAGAATTTAACAGAAGAATTAGAAAATGATGATTATGTAACTAAATAACTTCAGACTTGAATTTTGGTCGCATTTATTTCAGTTAAAAATCTGTAAATTATCCATTTCTACATAATGTGAAAAAAAGTGAGCTAAAATTGCTGGGAAAAAAGAACAAGAAACAAAACATATGTTGGGCTGTGGATTTGTACAAGATATTTGGAAATTAAAAGTATGAAACACTCTATTTTAGATGAATGGCATTTCTTTTTTAAGACGGAAAGTAGGAAAATACTCAAATCAGAGTGCAAATTAGATTAGTGCTAAGGATAGGAGATCTTTGAAAACATCCTTGAGATAAATATATATTCCATTTCCTCTGTCTTTTTAAAAGGTTTTTATTGCTCATTCTTATCAGAAAGCATAATTTGCTATTTTCTAGTAAAGGAATAATGAATTTATTAGTTTGATTCTAGGGTCCCAGGATATTCCAGGGAACTGAGACATTTTGGTCAATTTCTCTTTCATGTCAAATTTTCCTTTTGCATATTTTTGGGGTGTCAAGTTTAATGTCTTAGTCAATAAACAAGTCTTTTGGGGCTCTACATTAAGCTTCAATGAATCATAGAATCACAGAGTTGGAAGGGCATCCAAAAGTAATCCTATCCCCTCCTTTCAGGCAAGACATCAGAATCATGTTTCACCCTGGTTCTAAAATCTGAAAAAAGGAAATAGAATAATCTAGAATATATGAACTAAATACTATAAAGTGAATTGTTGAAATGGTTGCATCTCTTATAACCTTCTCCACTGAATCCAGATCAGTAAGTAAAAATAGGTAAGGTTGTTTGCTTTGTTTCTTTTGCGAATTGTAGGAGTCTATTCAAAACTAACAGCTTGGGCATTTTTTAGAAGTTCATTTCACAACATCCTATTATGTATGATAGCCAAAGGCACTGCAAGCATCCTAAGGAACTATGCTATCACTGCTGTGGTTGAATAATCCACATTCTTATTTATGTAAAACTAGATTTCATTTCAGTCATTTCTAGTTTCCTTCAAGTCCTGATCCTATGCACATGTGTTAATTTATACAGCACTTAAACAGACTAACAAATTTTCTTATCATTCAGGCCAATAAAGAATTTGCCTTTTTATTTCTGCTTTCTCTAAATTGATTGAAAAAAAATGTAGTGAGGAAAACATACTATTTGATACAACCCCTGGAAATTGAACATTAGATAACTAAATCAAAATACTTTATTGTCACTACAGATTATCAGTTTGAGGAGACATCAAATTAGATACTATTCTGAATCAAAGGGTCTTGCACAATTATTTTTCTCAATATGGCATCTCAGTATGAGTGCCATATTCACTCATGTGAAGGGAAGCAGAGGTATCAGGAAAGATTTTTTAAAGGGATTTTCAACCATTTACCCTTTAAGGAAAGATGCTCGTCTTGAGATTCAAGAAAATTTTACATTTCAAATAAATCTGTCCAGCAAAATGGCAAACATTGCCCTGACTCAGATGACTGAAATAAGCCCCCTGTCCTTCTCACCCTGGACAGCTCACTTACTATTGCAAGACTGTGATTCAAGCTGTGGATTAAGAAAGATTGCAACACCAACATCCTGGAGACTTTTAAGAAAGTAATTTCTTTTTCCTTTATACTTTAACATGTAAATAGCATGGAAAAAGCTCTCATCAGAATTTCCTTGGGTAACATGATCAGCAAAAAATAATAAAGCAATGGAAAAAAATCCATTTTTCTCTCTATTGTGATGCACTTTTTGGCTTCTCAAAGTGTCCGGGGAATTTGTAATGTAGAAATGCTGAACTGTCTGTGATGGGCACTGGAGACTAGGCCAGAGAACAAGAAATATCTATTTGTTCAGACCACAAAGCATCCTTTGAGAAACTAGTGAGAGAAATCTCCTCTTAGAAACAATTTAGCAATTTAGTAATATAAAACCTCCTGAAATTGACATTAAAGCACCTGCTTTTTTTTGTTAGATACAGAATTTAAATTTTATTTTTTTAAAATTTTATTTTGTTATATTAGTCACCATACAATACATCACCAGTTTTCGATGCAGTGATCCACGATTAATTGTTTTCGTACAACACCCAGTGCTCCAAGCAGTACATGCCCTCCTTAATACCCATCACTGGGCTAACTCATCCCCCCACCTCCCACCCCTAAAACCCTCTGTTTCTGAGAGTCCATAGTCTCTCAAGATTCATCTCTCCTTCTGATTCCCCCACCTCATTTTTCCCTTCCTTCTCCTAATGTCCCCCACGCTATTCCTTATGTTCTACAAATAAGTGAAACCATATGATAATTGACTTTCTCTGCTTGACTTATTTCACTTAGCATAATCTCCTCCAGTCCCATCCATGTTGATGTAAAAGTTGGGTATTCATCCTTTCTGATGGCTGAGTAATATTCCTTTGTATATATGGACCACATCTACCTTATCCATTCATCTGTTGAAGGGCATCTTGGCTCTTTCCACAATTTGACTATTCCAGACATTGCTACTATGAACACTGGGTGTTCATACGGCACTTCTTTTCACTACATCTGTGTTTTTGGGTTAAATACCCAGTAGTGCAATTGCTGGGTCATAGGATAGCTCTATTTTTAATTTTTTGAGGAATCTCCACACTGTTTTCCAATGTGGCTGTACCAACCTGCATTCCCACCAACAGTGTAAGAAGGTTCCCCTTTCTCCACAACCTCTCCAACATTTGTTGTTTCTTGCCTTGTCAATTTTTGCCTTTCTAACTGGTGTAAGTTGGTATCTCAATGTGGTTTTGATTTGAATTTCCCTGATGGCTAATGATGATGAACATTTTTTCATATGTCTGTTAGCCATTTGTATGTCTTCTTTTTTTTTTTTTTTAATATTTTATTTATTTGACAGAGAGAGACACAGCGAGAGAGGAACACAAGCAGGGGAGTGGGAGAGGGAGAAGCAGACTTCCCGCCGAGCAGGGAGCCCGATGTGGGGCTCGATCCCAGGACCCTGGGACCATGACCTGAGCCGAAGGCAGACGCTTAACGACTGAGCCACCCAGGCGCCCCTGTATGTCTTCTTTGGAAAACTGTCTGTTCATGTCTTCTGCCCATTTTTTGACTTATTTGTTTTTTGGGTGTTGAGTTTGAAAAGTTCTTTATAGATCTTGGATACCAGCCCTTTATCTGTAGTGTCATTTGCAAATATCTCCTCCAATTCTGTGCATTGTCTCTTTTTATCTTGATGAAGTCCCAAAAATTCGTTTTTGCTTTTGTTTCACTAGCCTTTCGAGATGTATCTTGAAAGAAGTTGCTGTGGCTGATGTCAAAGAGGTTACTGCCTATGTTCTTCTCTAGGATTTTGATGGATTCCTGTCTCACACTGAGGTCTCTCATCCATTTTGAGTTTATCTTTGTGTATGGTGTTAGAGAATGGTCGAGTTTCATTCTTCTGTATATAGCTGTCCAATTTTCCCAGCACCATTTATTGAAGAGACTGTCTTTTTTCCATTGCATATTTTTTCCTGCTTTGTCAAAGATTATTTGGCCATAGAGTTGAGGGTCCATATTTGGGCTCTCTATTCTGTTCCATTGGTCTATATGTCTGTTTTTGTGCCAGTACCATGCTGTCTTGGTGATCACAGCTTTTTTTTTTTTTTTTAAATTTATTTATTCATGAGAGACAGAGAGAGAGAGAGAGAGAGAGAGGCAGAGGGAGAAGCAGGCTCCCAAGGAGCAGGGAGCCCGACGCGGGACTCGATCCCAGGACCCTGGGATCATGACCTGAGCCGAAGGCAGACACTTAACGATCTGAGCCACCCAGGTGCCCGATCACAGCTTTGTTATATAGCTTGAAATCTGGCAACGTGATGCCCCCAGCTTTTTCTTTTTCAACATTTCCTTGGTGATTCGGGGTCTTTTCTGATTCCATACAAATTTTAGGATTGTTTGTTCTAGCACTTTGAAAGATGTCATTGGAATTTTGATCAGGATGGCATTGAAAGTATAGATTGCTCTGGGTAGCACAGACATTTTAACAATGTTTATTCTTCCGATCCATGAGCATGGAATGTTTTTCCATCTTTTTGTGTCTTCTTCAATTTCTTTCACGAGTGTTCTGTAGTTCCTAGAGTATAGATCCTTTACCTCTCTGGTTAGGTTTATTCCGAGGTATCTTACGGTTTTTGGTGCTATTGTAAATGGAATCGTTTCTCTAATTTCTCTTTCTACAGTTGCATTATTAGTGTATAAGAAAGCAATTGATTTCTGTGCATTGATTTTGTATCCTGCCACATTATTGAATTGCTGTACGAGTTCTAGTAATTTGGGGGTGGAGTCTTTTGGGTTTTTCACATAAAGTATCATGTCCTCTGCAAAAAGAGAGAGTTTGACTTCCTCTTTGCCAATTTGAGTACTTTTTATTTCTTTTTGTTGTCTGACTGCTGTTGCTAGGACTTCTAGTACTATGTTGAACAACAGTGGCTAGAGTGGGCATCCTTGACGTGTTCCTGATCTTAAGGGAAAGGCTCTCATCTTTTCCCCATTGAGGATGATATTTGCTGTGGGTTTTTCATAGATGTTTTTATGAACTTGAGGAATGTTCCCTCTATTCCTATACTCTGAAGAGTTTTAATCAGGAAAGCATGCTGTATTTTGTCAAATGCTTTTTCTGCATCGATTGGAGGACCATATGGTTCTTCTCTCTCCTCTTATTAATGTGTTCTATCACATTGATTGATTTGTGAATATTGAACTACCCTTGCATCCCGGGGATAAATCCCACTTGGTCGTGGGGGATGATCCTTTTAATGTATTGTTGGATTCTATTAGCTAAGACTTTATTAAGGATTTTGGAATCCATATTCATCAGGGATATTGGTCTGAAATTCTCCTTTTTTGATGGGGTCTTTGCCTGGTTTGGGGATTAAGGTAATGCTGACCTCATAGAATGAGTCTGGAAGCTTTCCTTCTGTTTCTATTTTTTGAAACAGCTTCAGGACAATAGGTATTATTTCTTCTTTGAATGTTTGGTAGAATTCCCCAGGGAATCCATCAGGCTCTGGACTCTTGTTTTTTTGGGAGGTTTTTGATCACTGCTTCAATCTCGTTACTGGTTATTGGCCTATGCAGGTTGTCAATTTCTTCCTGTTTCATCTTGGGACTTTATAGGTTTTCAGAAAGGCATCCATTTCATCCAGGTTGCTAAGTTTATTGGCATATAGTTGTTGATAATAATTTCTAATAATTGTTTCTATTTCCTTGGTGTTAGTCGTGATCTCTCTCCTTTCATTCATAATTTTATTAATTTGGGTCCTTTCTCTTTTCTTTAGGATAACCTGGCCAGGGTTTATCTACCTTATTAATTCTTTCATAGAACCACCTTCTAGTTTCGTTAATCTGATCTACTGTGTTTCTGGTTTCTAATTCATTGATCTCTGCTCTAATCTTAATTATTTCTCTTCTAATGCATGGCTTAGGCATCATTTGTTGCTTTTTCTCTAGTTCTTTAAGGTGTAGAGTTGGTGAATTTGGGATTTTTCTCTTTTTATGAGTGAGGCGTGGATGGCTATGTATTTCTCCCTTAGGACAGACTTTGCAGTATCCCATAGGTTTTGGACTGATGTATTTTTGTTCTCATTGGTTTCCATGAATTGTTTAATTCTTCTTTGATTTCCTGGTTGACCCAATCTTTCTTGAGCAGAGAGTGGTCTTTAGCTTCCAAGTGTTTGAATTTCTTCCAAATTTTTTCTTGTGATTGAATTCCAGTTTTAAAGCATTATGGTCTGAGAATATGCAATCTCAATCTTTTGGTATCGGTTGAGACCTGATTTGTGACCCAGTATGTGGTCTATTCTGGAGAAAGTTCCATGTGCGCTCGAGAAGAATGAATTGTTCTGTTGTTTTAGAGTGGAATGTTCTGTATATATCTATGAGATCCATCTGGTCCAGTGTGTCATTCAAAGCTCTTGTTTCTTTGTTGATTTTCTGCTTAGATGATCTGTCTATTGCTGAGAGTGGAGTATTGAGGTCTCCTACAATTAACGTATTATCAATATGACCCCTTATTTTGGTTAACAGTTGGCTTATGTCAATGGCTGCTCTCATGTTGGGGGCATAGATATTTACAATTGTTAGATCTTCTTGTTGGATAGACCCTTTAAGAATGATATAGTGTCCTTCTGTGTCTCTAACTACAGTCTTTAGTTTAAAATCTACTTTGTCTGATATAAGAATTGCTACCCCAACTTTCTTTTGAGGTCCGTTGGCATGGAAGATGGATCTCCATCTCTTCACTTTCAGTCTGGATGTATCTTTAGGTTCAAAATGAGTCTCTCGTAGACAGTATATGGATGGGTCCTGTCTTTTTTTCCGATCTGCAACCCTGTGCCATTTTATGGGAGCATTTAGGCCATTCACGTTGAGAGTGATTATCAAAAGATATGAATTTATTGTCATCATGTTGCTTGTGAAGACCTTGTTTTTATAGACTGTCCCTGTAAATTTCTTTTCTATAACACTCTTGGGGTCTTTCTCCTTTCATAGAAGTCCCCTTAATAATTCTTGCAGGGCTGGCTTAGTGGTCACATATTCTTTCAGTTTCTGTTTGTCTTGGAAGCTCTGCATCTCTCCATCCATTCTAACTGACAGCCTTGCAGGATAAAGTATTCTTGGCTGTATGTTCTTCTCGTTTAGTACCCTGAATATGTCTTGTCAGGCCTTTCTGGCTTGCCAGGTCTCTGTGGATAGGCCTGACATTATTCTGATGTTCCTCCCTCTGTACGTATGGAATCTCTTCCCCCTAACTGCCCTTAAGATGGTTTCCTTGGTTCTAAGATTTGCGAGTTTTACTATTACATGCTGGGGTGTTGGCCTGTTTTCCTTGATCTTGGGAGGGGTCCTCTCTGCCTCTAGGATGCGAATGTTTGTTTCATTCCCCAGATTAGGGAAGTTCTCAGCTACGATTTGCTCAAATACATCTTCTAGTCCTCTCTCTCTCTCTCCACCCCCTCAGGGATTCCAATAATTCTGACATTGGAACGTTTCATGGTGTCACTTATTTCTCTGATTCTATTTTCATGGATTATGAGTTGTTTTTCCCTGGCCTTCTTAATTGGTCTTCTAGGTCACTAATTCATTTTTCTGCCTCCCTTACCCTAGCTGTTAGATTATCTAGATTAGATTGGATCTCATTGATAGCATTTTTAAGTTCTGCCAATTCAGCTTTCATTTCTGCCCTTGGAGACTCTATGTTGCCATTAATTAATTTCTCCATTCTAGCTATTGTCTTCACAATTGCTAGCCTGAATTCCATCTCCAACATCTTGGTTATACCTGAATCCATTTGTAAATCTGTGGCATAAATCATAGTCTCTGAGTCTTTCCTATTTTGGGGGTTCCTCCTCCTAGTCATTCTGTTGAGGGGTGGTTGAGGGAATGTAGGGAGTCCAAATTATTGACCACAACCCAAGCAAGATGTACCTGTTTTATAGGGGCCTTAGGGTTGCTGGCCTCTTGTTTTCCCAGCCTGTCTTCTGGGGGAGGGGCCTGCCGGGCCGTTACTCAGGCAACCCCTGTGGCAGGGGGTGGGCTCAGTGAAAACTGTTTTTTGGGGGCTTTTGTTCCCTGGTGGCTTTCCATGTCTCCTCCCAGAGTCAGAACAGAAGAGATCATTTCCAACCCTCTGCCTCAGAGCAGAGAGATCGCAGTCTGTTCTTCAGTGAGCTCTCCAGGCCACACTATCTCCATTTCTGTCTGTGCTGCTATAAACTGCAGTGTCCTGAGTTGTGCGCCCCTCAGCAGTGCTCCCAGTCCTTGCCTCCAGGTTGGGGCACATCTCTGCCCTTTGTGCTTCTAAAATTGCCAGCCGCCCCCAGTTCCCATGCATGGCCCTGCCACTCTGGTTTCAGTCTGGGGGGCTGCCCTAAAGTCCTTTCCCCACCGCTACCAGTCTGCAAGTCTGTGCCCCGTCCCCAGTGTGGGAGGCTATCGCTCACCAGCAGTGCAGGATCCTGATGGCTGGGCTCCCTCCTGCTTCTGTTTATCCTCCAATATCTGCCCGTGGAATCACGGCTCCCCACTTTGTACCTCTAAACCAATCGCCTGCGATATTCTGTTTGTAGAGATCCAGATCTATCTTCTTACATCTCAGGCTGATTTTGTGGGTGTTCAGAGTTGTCTGGTAGATATCCAGCTCAATTCCAGGGACTGGTTGGAATAGGTCCCCTAGTCCTCTGCCATTCCCCCCCCCCCAAGATCTGCTTTAAAGATCAAAGTGAAATCCTGCAGTTTTCAAGTCACAATTTTGAAAAAGCTTTAAATTTTCTCTTTTGGTTAAATAATGAAGATAAGACCTAATGTTTATTGAGCAATTCCTATGTGCCAGACTCACATAAATAAAATGTGGGATATTAATATGATAGAACATTATTCAGTCATAAAGTAGAAGGAAGTACTGATACATACAACATGAATTATCCTTGAAAGCATTATGTTAAATGAAAGAGGTCAAACACAGAAAACCATATGATTCCATTCATATGAAAAGTCAAGAATAGGTAAATCCATAGAGAAAGAAAGTAGATTAGTGGGAGTAAGGGACTAGGGGAAAGGGGAAATGGGGAGTGACTATTAATGAGTACTGGGATTTTTTGGGGGGGAATGATAGAAATGTTGTGGAATTAGTGGTAATGGTAGTACAAGTTGTGAACATACTGAAAACTACTGAATTGTACACTTAAAAAATGCAAGCTTTCTACATGGATCTTCTTTCATCTTCCTAAATAAGAAATTAGCTGGGATGGGAAAAAAAATGGAGCAGAGAGGAATTATTCCCTCAAGAATTTAATTATCCTTTCTGGTGATTGAGGTATCAATTAATAACTTGAATACAAGGTAGAATGAGGTAATAATTATGGAGGTGAACATAACAGAATTTTACAAATCTGGTTTTGCCTGTGTCTTCCAAATTCAATCTGTAATTCAGTTAATAATTTTATTCCAGGTGTCAGCATGTCTTTCTCATTAACAAAGCTAAGAGAGATTTCTTGAGATTGGCATAAAGTTCACAGCTATTGAAGCTGAGAAATGGATACATGACATTCATTGTTTTATGGTTTCTACTTTTATGTTTTGGTGAAAATTTCTGTAGTAGTAAGTGAAAGAAATTACTTGTTTGGGGGTAAACATTGTTTTCTACAAAAGTTGGAGGATATTTTTCTTTCTTGCATTTTTGTAATGAAAATAGAATTAATACCAGTGAAATGCATGGATCTTAAATATATCTAGTTCAATGAGTTTTGATAAATGTAAATACTACCCTGAGACATTGAGCTATTCCCTCACTCTAGAAAGTTTCCAGTCATTACCTCTCACAAGCAACCACTCTTTTGATTTCTGTCAATATGATTTGTTTTGTCAATAAGTACAGGCAAACAATATATGTACTCATTTGCCATTTGAGTGTCCCATTGAATAGCCTTGACATTTTTGTAAAAAAATCTAGTGCATATAATGTGGGTCTATTTCTGGACTGTACTCTATTTCATTGATCTATTTATCTATATTTAGGAACCTAATACCTTGCCTTGATTACTATAGCTTTTCAACAACTCTTGAATTCAAACTTGAATCAACTTTGTTCCTTTCATAGTTATTTTGCTATTCTATGTGTTTGTATATAATTCTAATTGTCAACTTATAAGAAAACATTTGTTGGTATTGTGATAGGTGTGGTATTGAATCCATAGAACAATTTGGGAAGAACTGTCTTAACTATACTGGTTCTTTAAATTCATAAACATGGTTTATTTCTTCACTTATTTAGGTCTTAGATTTTTCTCAACAATGTCTTATAATTTTTAGTGCAGAGGATTTACATGTCTTTTGTTAAATTTATTCCTATGTATTTTACATTTTTTAAATATTAATATAAATGGGATTATTTAAAAACTTTATTTTTCAATTTTTCCATATAGAAATACAAGTGATTTTTTTAAATATTGCTGTCCTATCATGCTTCTCTGCTAGGCTCATTTATTTGACCTAGTTATTTTGTAGACTCCTTTGGATATTCTATGTACAGGATATTGGCATCTGTGAATAAAGGCAGCTTTTTTTGTCCTTCCAATTGACAGGACTTTGTCTTTCTTGCCTCATCACTCTTTCTAAAGTTTCAACTAAAATGCTGAACAGAAATAGTGAGAATGGAAATATTTGTCTTGTTCTCAGTTCCAGGGCAAAAGTGTTCAATATCTCAGCTTTCTGAGATCTTTCAATATCTCTGTTGGCTATAGTTTGTTTATTTGTTTGTTTTTTGAAATAACCCTGAGAAAATTCCCTAAATTCCTAGTTTGCTGAGTTTATTTTTAAATTATGAATGTGTGTTACTTTTTCTGTACCTATTAAGATGAATGTATGATTTTCTGCCTTTTTCTTCCAATATGATGAATTACAATTTTAGAACTTTCCACTTTTTGAATTTTGACATGAAAAATTATACATTTTTAAAACAAACTGTTTTAGCTGCATCCCCCAAAAATGACATGCTGTATTTCATCATTATTCAGTTTGACATATTTTTGATTCAATGGTTATTTACATGTGTGTTGTTCAACTTCCAAGTACTTGTTTTTTAAATTGAAGTATAATTAATATATGGTGTTATATTACTTTCAAGTGTACAATTCTATGCAAGTACAACAATTCTATGCATTTCTCAGTGCTCATCAAGGTAAGTGTACTCTCACTCACCTTTGTTTTGTTTTTAAAATATATTTCATTGTTATTGATTTTTAATTTAATTGTTGTCAGAGAATATACTCCATAAGATTTCAGTCTTTTAACATTTACTAATACTTATTTCATGGCCCAAGATATAGTCTATCTTTGTGAACCGTCCAATAAGTACTTAATGTATTTTGCCGGTGTAGTTTCAATGTTCTATAAATGTTAATCAGATCAAGGTCATTTATAGTATAATTCGAATATTTTGTATTTCTTATTTTTCTAGTATTTTGTAATTGCCAGGTATATTTTTTCCATCCTTTTACTTCAACCTTACTTTTTTTTTTTAAATCTAGAAAGCATATTTCTTGTAGGCATCGCAGTTATAATTTGCTTTTTTTTTGGAATCTGGTCTGGCAATTTGTCTTTTAATTGGAAGCTTTTTATCCATTTATGTTTAATATAATTATGGATATGTTTGGATTTAAGTCTACTCTTTCCTATGTGTTTTAGTCATCTATGTTTTTGTTTCCCTTTTCATCCTTTTCTCCTTTTGTGTAATATTTTTTAGCATTCTGTTTTTTTTATTGTTATGTTAATCACCATATATTACATCATTAGTTTTTGGTGCAGTGTTCCATGATTCATTGTTTGTTCATAACACCCAGTTCTCCATGCAGAACGTGCCCTCCTCAATACCCATCACCAGGCTAACCCATCTCCCTACCCCCCTCCCCTCTAGATAGCATTCTGTTTTAACTATATCTATTTATATTACTATTTATCACTTTCTTTAGAGATTATCAATGCCTGGTTAACTTGTCAAGGATTAGAGTTAATATTTACCATTCTATGTAAAATGTAAGACATTTTTAACAGTATAATTCTATTTATACTTATCTATTTGTCATATGTTTTATATATACATATGTTACACAACAAACCAATATTACACATTGACATAAACCAACCAGCTTTCTTTTAAAGAAATTAAGATAATAAAAAGAGGGTTTCTAAAATTTAGGTACACATTTGCCATTTTGGTTCTCTTCATTTCTTCCTATAGATTTGAGTTTCCATCTGTTGTTATTTCCCTTTAACTTGAAAAACTTCCTTTTGCCTTTAATACAGGTTAGGTGGTGATAGTTTGATTTTTGCCTGTCTTAACATATCCATAATTGGTTTTCTTTTTTTGAATAATATTTTCACAAGATATAGATTTCTAGATTGACAGTTCTCTTCTTGCAGGGCTTTAAAAATGTTGTTCCATTTTTCTTTGGCCTCCATTGTTTCTGATGAGAAAATAGTCATTCTTACTACTGTGATCCTATATGTGTCATTTTTCCTTTGGCTCTTCTTAAGACTTTTTGTTTTTAGCATCTCACTCTAATGGGCTTGGTATTCTGTTCCCTATATTTATCCTGCTTGAGGTTCACTCCAGTTTTTGGTGTAAGTTAATATTTTACACTAAATTTGTGAATACTTGCCCTCAAACACTGTCTTCTTTCCAAACTTTTCTCTCTTCAACTTATGGAGTTTCAATTACACCATATGTTGGTCAACTTGATATTTTCCTAAAGGCCACTGAATATTCATTTAATTTCATTGTATTTACTCTTTGTTTCTAAGATTGGATACTTCTTATTGATGGTCTTCAAGTTCACAGATCCACTTTTTCAATCTTTTAAGCCCATGCAGTGAATATTTTACTTTACATAATTTTCTTTTTCAGCTCTTGGAATTCAACTTGGCTCTTTTAGTTTTTAATGTATCTCTTAATATTTATCTTCTGTTTTTAATGTTTTCATTATTTTTTGCACATATCATGTGATTTTGCACATAACAGTTGTATCTGTTAATTCTACCATCTGGATCATCTTGGGATTTGTTTCTATTAATTGCTTTTTCTTTTGACTGTCCTATGTTCTTGTATCTTCATATATTTTATAATTTTTGATAACATACTGGGCATTACTGATGATATATTATAGAGGGTCTAGGTTTTATCTTCCTTGGAAGAGTGTTGCTTTTTTTTTTTTTTTGCAGCAGTTGAATTATTAGCTGATCATGTTGAATTGTGGAGGATTGGGTTAATACTTTATTAGGGAATATCTGCTTTTGTTTTTAGCCTTATGGTAAAATCACTTAGATCAGGACACAGACTTTATTCATAAGATGTGACCTATCTGGAGTTTTAGTGGAAATCTTGAGGTATTTCTATCCCTTTTAACTGGTGGGACTCATTCAACTGTCTTATTTGTTGTGAGCAGTAGCTGAAATACTTATTCAGTTTTACATCTTCTAGCCTCTGCTTTCTATCTTCTTTTTACATGTGTGGGTTAGGAGTCAGGCAAGGCTTTGAGAGGGAGTTTATATGTATATCCTGAGGCTATTTCTGCCCCCTTTTAGGTTTTCCCTAATCTCCAGGTGCTCTAGAAGCCCTAACTCCCATACTTAGATGCTTCAAGCCAATAAGACTACAACCTTCTGATTAAGTCCAGCTGCCCCATTTTGTAAGTCAGGGGCTATCACTGAGGAAAAAACAGGATGACACTGTACCTCACCCAATGCAGCTCCCTTCTCCTGAAGGTCAAATCCTCTCCCGTTCCTGCCTACTTTTTGTTATTCTACAGTGTCTCCAAATAATAGTTTTTTAAAATATTTTGTCCATAGTTTACAATTGCCATGTACAGTATGATTAATCTCATACAACCTCTCTGCCATTACTGGAACCAGTACTCTCAGTGGAGTTTTTGAGGTTAACAGATCAATTTGTAGCTCATGAAATGGTTCAGACTTAATTTTTTCAATGATTCCTATCATTTTAGTATTTTGATAAATCAAATAGAACAAAGACTGAGAAAAACACTCAAACATTAATTAGACCAAATGGAAAGTTTCTGGGAAATTAGATCATGTAGATAGCTGCTGTTGAAATGCCAATACAATAAGGATTCTCTTCCACTTTATTCTTTTGAATAGTCCTTTATTTTTACTAACCTAGCAATCCAGGATAAGAAGGTTCAGTGCCCACAGGATACTTTTTTCTAAAATGTTGAGTGGCTGTGAAATTAAGAGTATAAATTATTATTTCTGAAGGGAGAATTGACAATGGAGTTAGTGTAAAATAGTGTTGATCTTGGAGAAAAAGCCCAAAGATTTGAATAACTTGATGGTATACTTGTGTGAAAAAAGACAGCTCAACTGGATATTTTACTGGGAAATCTCAAAAAAAAAAATAGCTGTTGTTTTATAGAAATTATCAATAAAAAGGGGACATTAATTGTATCCTCTTAGACTGTGTGAAATTGAAAGATAATACACATAATACACTTATTATAGAATCTAGCATTCTGGAAGAACTCAATAAATATTAGCTATTTATTTAAGTGCCAAAAATTTCTTAATTACTGATTATGTGCCAAGTGCTGTACTAGTCACTACAGATGCAAAGAACCCAACTTATTGAAGGCAATAGCCTTTGTGTTGAAAATTTTGTACATTTGTGTTGAGTTTTCCATATGACTTAGGAAGGTTTGGTACTTGCTTTCCCCTAGTAAGCCAAATTGGAGTCAAGAGATGTTTTAGTTACAGGTTTGCTACTTTCTTCCTCATCTATTTTGGGAGAAGCCATTCCCTCTCTTTAGTTCTCAGTTCCCTATCTGAGTATTATAATAGCTGTAAATCAGAGAATTAAAGATTAGAGTATTATAATCAGAGTATTATAATAGGTGAATGGAGTCTGATTTTCTCCTAAAAGTTAAAGAAGTCTAGTAACAATTTTACCCTCACAACCCAATCAAGATGTTAATTGAGAAGTTTGATCAAAAGGATAGTGGTCAGCCTTCTGTAGACAGTCTTTATCTTAATATCTGCTCATCTGAAGGAAATGGATGCATAAGAAAGTATTCTAAAGACCTAAGGAAAAATTCCTTCTACAGCCAAACCTGGGAATCAAGATATTTATTAAATATAAGATATTATTTAATTATTTATTAAATAATTTATTAAATTATTAAATCAAGATGTTTAATATTAAATTAAATACCAGAATTACTGGTGCTAAGTAACTAATTCTGTTTTGTCCTTTTATTTACTTGGTTTTTAGGCCTGTGGTTGAACTTTTTTTTTTTTTAAATAAGAGCTTGACCAAAGAAAAGATTTACCAAAATATAAACTACATAAATCAATCTAAACACTTTCCAAATGTTTTCACCTGAGAGGAGTTTAGAATAGTGGAAAAGGAAGTAAGATTGGGGGCAAGTGGCTCAGCAATGAAAATGTACTTTGTGGATCAGAAGTGTGCTTAACTGGGGTTTGGCTTCCACTGGCTGTGGTAGAGATGGGCCAGGTTGAGAAGAAAGAGCCAAAATGTGGGGATTTAAAGCCAGAACCAAGCTAATTTTAGATTGCAGATATTAGATATAGAAAAAGATCCACAGGATAATATTACCAGACCCACTCCTCTGCCAGCTCAGGATACATTTGAACAGAGAGATCAGATATGAAACTGACCTCAAGGTCAGTACTTAGACATTGATCTGGGCCCTAAAATAGAGATGTGAATGAAGTTTAGTTCAAGTGGATACTATTCTGATTAAATTAAATGCTTTTCCTTCTTTAAAAGAAGCTGAGATAGATTTTTTTTGAAATCAAAAGAAAAATATCCTGAAAATGCCACTGCATTTTATACATAGTATGTTTGCCATGCATTGTTCTTTGTCTGCAGGAAGGGGAGTATGAATGAATGTTAGAGTATTTGTGCCACAGTATCTCAGAAGAGTGATTCCAAAATGCCAGTCTATAGATTGATACAAGCACACATAGTGAAAGAGAAAAATAAGAACAATATGAGTTTTTCGTGGAGCTAATAACTAAAGGATTTACCTTAATTCTGAGATTAAGGTCTTCCTACATTTTGGCTTTTACAATATCCTTTTTGAAAAAGGTATTGGTACATGTATTTTTCATTACCTTTCTTGGCAAAATGAAAATTGATAAACCTTATATAAATCCCTCCATTAAAAAAATGAGTCTGTGGCATTCAAGTTCAAGGCACATATTCTTAACAGCCTGAGAGCATTTAAAAAATGAAACAGGAATGTACATCATTAAAATTAAGCCTCTATCAATTATGAGACAATCCATTCTTTCAGGTAG
Organism: Zalophus californianus; assembly: GCF_009762305.2. NCBI lineage: Eukaryota > Metazoa > Chordata > Mammalia > Carnivora > Otariidae > Zalophus > Zalophus californianus. Next base: position 133,109,582 of record NC_045598.1, read on the forward strand.
AACTACTTTCAGATGGAATATAACACTGCATAATTAATTATCCATATCATCAATAGTAAGATGCATCCCGATATCAGTCTTGTTAATATGTGAAAAGATGTAACGTTTAAGAATCTATGAAATAGAGTATATGATTTGCATAAAGACAATTCATTCCTTTAACACATAAGTATTCTTCCTGAGTGTTATTCATTGACACAATGTACCTGAGTCTAGGCATTGAAGAGTTTGAATGATACATGAAATTATGAGTCACCCATATTCTTCATTCTTTTCCCAGTGCGGCACTTCTCAAAATTTTGAAGTTTTTCAAGTCATCATTTTTTAACCATTTCTCATTCGATGACCATGTTTGGCTAGTCCAAGTGCTTTGGTTATGCAAACCATTCTGTAGTCTCAAACATTCCTAGCTCTGTGGATGAACAGTGGACGAAATAACCACCCTAATATATAGGATGTACTTCTTTAAATTGGGGAGGAGAACCTGTTTACTGCTAGATGCACTCACAAGGATGGTGTTCTTTCTCTAAGCTGAAGGATAACAGGGGAGGTATTTAGGAAATCATAAATAGGAAAAATAAATTCAAGTTTCTGCTCACCCTAAATTCTCAAGTAATTCTCAAAAAGAGTTGAAATTATTCTGTCACATTCTTTAGAGAATAAGAATCTCTGACCCAAGATCAGTTCTTAAAATTTTCTCATTAGTATTTCACTAGTGATTTTTAGTATTTTCAGCACAGTGATAGACCTTTTGTAAGTCTTTATACTGATGTTCAAATTCTAATACTAATATAACTAGTACAGCAATTTTTGGCACTGCAAAATACCAAGAAACTAACTTGAAATGCATCAGGATAATTCTATCACTGGGAGAGAGAGTAGGTGGGGCTGGTCCATAAAGAGACAATTTCAGAATTTCTTTTGTAAAGCAGTTTCCCTTGTGCCTGAAAAGCCCCATACTTACAGTAAATTGTCATAGTGATTTCATTCAATTAGAAAAATTTCTCTGCCAGAATCCTAGAACTTTAAATCAATTTTTATGTTTTCTCACTGCTTACTATCCATTGTGCGTGTACAGAGAAACAGTAAGTTTCAGAGTAAATGAAGATCTGGATTGAGAAAACTAGGTCATAACCCCTTACTAAAAATTCACATTGGCCTCTTCACTTCTAAATGTCTTCTTTTGATGGTGCTGATCCTTCATCAGAGATAGAGGAGAAACACTAATGATGCTTTGTTGGAAATATTAATAGGTATAAAAGGGAAACACAGCTTTAGCTATTTCTTGAAGACAGTTAAAATGAATAGTATATTTGTTCTCAATTGCGCATATTGACACTAAAAAACAACTTATAGAAACACTATGAGGCAATTATAAAATGATAATGATAGTGAAATAGTAGTCTTGTTTGTGCCACAGGTTCAGGAATAGGAAAGAATTTTTATATGTTTAGGATAGGGGTTTGACCTAATGTTCCGACGTGTGATGAAGTTGAAAATATGTAACTTGGGATAAGAAAATGGTCTGTAAGGAGAGGGAAAGGAAATTTGTGGCTTTTTTCCATTTGAAAATAATTATGGTTTCCTTTGGCCAACTCCAGGAGATTTAATAACTTCTTGTATTGGAGAAGGGTGGCCTATGCCATATGGCTACCCCCTGCTTCTGTGTTCAATCTACAAATAGCACAATTTGGGAGCCCAGGACAATTTGTTCATTGTAAATCTATGCTGTAATTCTTCTTTATGTCTGAAAACTATATTCAAGACTCCTTTCTGGCTCTTGAAATGCCTTTAAAAAATGAACTGGCAAGGGTCTGAGAGAATAATTTCTAAGTGAGTGACAGAAAACTGTGCCCTTTCTGCAGACCATTTCAAAATAACCTTTGATGAGCCCACAGTCTATTTTAATTACCTGTGCAAATATCCCATTTCTAATATTGTGAGCAATGAATGGCCTTGTAACTCTGGGTAATTGCTTCAGATATTGCTGCTTGGATATTGAATGTTTTATGAGGGACACCTATTCAGCCACAAAATTAAAGGCCAGAGTTTTTTGAATTTTGACATAATATTCAGCCATGCAACTTTGGATAATTCCAGTTTTACTTTTAAATTCTCTCTCCCTGTTTGTATAGAGAGAAGGAAAAACATGATTTCAGAATGTTATATTGTTTCAAGCAATTTATCACATTATATAATTCATTCAGGCAGAATAAACATGGATTTCAACAGATGTAATAATCAAGGAAGTTATAACATTCTGTTTGATAGAAACAGGAAAATATATAAATACACATTAAACAACTTAAAAAAATAAAGAGCATTTAAATAATTTTATAAAGATTTCTATTTTGTACCTTTTCCAAAGTCAACTCAGTAGAAATTTATGGCTACTTGGCAACTGACAAAAATGTTTAGAGAATGACCACAACTACTCAATTTCACTTTGATTCTGAATAGTGCTTTAGCTACTAGGCACTATAACTCAGTGATCAGAAAAAAATATCTTAAGTTATCAGTTGCTTAATATTTATTTTTCCAAACATATAACAACGATTACCACCAGATTATCTGTAAAATCCTTTGTAGTCTTTAGAAGTAGTGTACTACTTACTGGAATTATGGTAATTTCTTCTTCAAATGATAACATCCATTTTGATTTTTAAAAAGAATAACTATTCACTGTTTTTAAATGAGCTGCTATCCTTACCCCTAAAACAGAGTTGGAGATATCCCTGCAGTTTTCCGGGTTTATCATAAACATAATACTGACATTGTGTACTTCTATTTTTCTTAAATAGTTCTATTAACTCATTGTAAATTGTTTAATGAGACGGTAAATTCAAATAACTAACTATACTATAATAATGTAGTCCACAATGCAAACTTTTATAACACTGAGATACCAGTTTTAAGCTAAAAGTAAATGAGCATGACCAAATCATTCCAAGACCATAGCATTCAATCTAACTTTGCAAGGCCATTATGAATGATACATGCAAACTGAGGTCAATGTTTATGGTGATTGGTTCCATGACTCAATTACATGGACATACTTTCTTAGTAGGATAGAATAAATTCCCTGGTTTGATCTGACATGCTGGGATAGATGGGGCTGAAGTGAGGAAGAACAAAGTCCATCCACTACTCCAGGAGCTGTTTTATATGGTGGATGGAAGAGAGAAGATAGTTTGATGGATTAAATTTGATTTGAGTTTAATGGGATATTGGAACATTTTGAAGACGAGTTTTCAAATTGTAGGCTACCATTCGGACAGAAGTGTGTACTGGATTGAGCTGTGTTCCGCCCCCTGCAAAACTCACATCTACCTGGAACCTATGAATCTGATCTTATTTGGAGATAGGGTCTTTGCTAATATAAGTAGGTATAGATGAAGTTTTACTGGATATGGGTGGCCCTAAATACAATATGACTGATGTCCTTATAAGAAAAGGGGACTTTAGATATACAGACATATTGGCTATTTAAAGCCCTGCAAAGATGTGTATGCTACAAATGGAAATTCTAACAAATTTTCATTCATTATAATCTCCATTAAGAAAGAAACACAAAGTGCATTTATAATTGTATATCTTATATTGATCAATTACTTTTTGATAAGAGAGAACATTCATTTGACTAAATGAAAGAGGGGTAGGATCACAAGAAAAGGTTCTGTTTGTGGAGTTGTGGATTGCATTTTTAAGTTTGGGGGTATGAATATACAGAGAAGGGGGTAGAGAGAAAGAGAAAGGAGTAGCAGGTGGAATAAGAGGAAGGGGGAGTACAGAGGCAGGGGAAGGGGGGAAGGTGGGAGAGGAGGGGGAAGAACAAAGGGGAAGGAAGAGGGAGGAAGGAGGAGGGGTAGGCACCTGTGGCAATGACAGAGGGAGAGGAGGAAAGAATTAAGAGAAGGGAAAAAGGAAGAGAATCAGGGTAGTAGTTTTGACATTTCCAGTCACAATCCTAGTCTCTTCCCTCTTCCTTGGAGTTTGTCCAAATTCCTAGTGGCTTTCCCTGTTGTCCTTATTGGGGGAGGGCATTCTCCCTCCTCTTGGACTTCCTGCCAGCACCTGGTTGTCAGTTGTTCCCACTCAGGCTGTTGCCAAATCTCTGTCCCATTGTGGCCTCTGGGCATTAGACCCTTACCTTCATTTTTCTGCTGACAGCCACAAAGTATTTTCCTGTCCCACATCTTTTCTGGAGAAACCTCTCAGACAGCAGGGGAAGGATTAGAGGTAGGCACAATACATGATAAGGTAAAAATGGTGTCTATAGGAAGTGTAAGACAGATTATCTCAATATAGACATTTTCCCTGGAAAGCAGAACATTAACTCTCTGTTCTATAAAATAATTTGAATGAACATACAATTTCATCTAATGAGCTTGATTTTTGTCATTGTAAGTGATCACTATAAATCCTTTATCAAAATGAATCATGAAAGACTGCATTCTAAATAGGTTTTCTTTAGATATTGGAGGTTGAGGACTTTTAAGATATTTTGGAACCTGCTGCCTAAAACTAACACCACAATCAAAGTGCCACATTTGGCTGTGTTCATATGCTGCCAAAAAAAATCGGAAGAAAAGTGAAAAATTCACTCATTCGTCTGGAAGTTTCCAAATATCCAGATGTTTGGCATCATGCATACTGTTAGGTGACTAATTGGTTGGGCTGTTCATATTCCACATGTTTGGCATTGTGTACATAGATTCGGGTTATGTTTTCAGATAGGGAAGTACAATGTGTTTTATGTGCTCACTTGGGACCCCAAGGGTAATGGTGTCAAATGGGTTTTTCCCATTTGACCCCCATGAACATAGTTCAGTTTTCCTCATGTTATTTAGTCCTACAAAAATGCAGGTGCAGATATTTTATTGCTTTTTAAATCTCATAAAGTACTAAAAGATTTGAATAAGAAAAATAGTTTTGTTCCAGCAGAAATCATTTCATCCCAAGGAAAATTTTCCTCTCATTATTCCAGCAAATGAACAATAAAAAAGTACATGAAATCATAGTATCACCAATTCTGAGAATAAACATCAAAACTTGACTGTTTTCTTTCTTTTAAGGCAGAATTAGAAAAAAAGATGTTTTAAAAAGGATTTTCAGTTAAATTTTACTTCAAACACACCTTATGACTTTATCACATCAACATCTAGAAGAGTTAGGAAAATGGTAATTTTCACTACATATAGTGATTCCTTGAGTTTTGTTTACCTTGAGTTAATTTTTTGTCAAGAATTTCCCAGCTGCGCTACGCTATTCATTTTAAATTGTTGTGTGTTCTATACGGAGCTATAACTGGGAAAACAGATCAATTTAGGGACCAGAGAGCTACCACAGAAGAGATATTTATATTAATTTAAGAGACTTAAGCCTGTAAGCCTTTCCTTCAATATGTCTAATGACTTAATTCAACAAATATTGACTGAGTTATTCCCATTTGAAGAGTACTTGCTTTACTACCATGGGAGAAGCAGAGTTAAGCAGAATAAAAGTCTTTCATTTCAGTTGACTCTAAGACAATATTGAACTGAAGCAAGAAATTTGATAAAAACACACTGTAGGGAAGAAATGTTTACCAAATAGAAATTATTAGTTATCAAGATCAACTATTATTTAATATTCATTATCAATATCAATATTTTGGGACTCAGACTTGAAAGAGTTACTAACATATTCTTAAGGAAAAGGGATAGAAATTAGGAGACATTTAAGGAAATTTAATTCTTCCTGCTTCTACTTGACACAGAAACCATTAAGGAGAAAATAGAGCAAAACGAAAGTAGGATTACAGGGTTTCTTTTATACTTGCATGATTCAAAAATATATGCCAATATTAAAACAAGCCCTAAAGAATTCTAGTAAATTAGTAAGCACGCATTTCAGTGATAAAAATGCTAATAGTATAAGTGCAAATAACAGGACAAATGACAGACCCTGATGGATTGATTCCATTCCAAAAGATGAAATTATTAAAAGATCAAGTGCAAAGGGAAAAATCCATAAATATTGATGTGTCCTGATACACTGAGAAAAAGCACAAAGACACATGATAGTTCTGAGGTGGGTGACTAGTAATTTCAAGAGGTACATAAGGCAATAAATTGTAGCAAATAAGTAGGTAACATTTCTCAGATTGACCCTCAACTGTGGGCCGAAACAAATTGATGTGGTACAGGAGGCATGACTTCAAGAATTTTTTAGAAGAGAACTACTACACAGTGCACCATAACAGATCAAAGTGTTCTTGTGGGAAGTACATTCTGCTATAGAATAGTTTCAGTAAAGCAGGGGAAGTTTTTTTTTTCCTCCCAAACTGTCCAATAGAGACAAGCATCTGAAAAATATGGCTCCAGAAGAGAGACTAAACAGTTGTAGAAATAGGAACATCAATATTAAAATTATCACAATTACAAGAAACAACTTCTTTAGTAATTATAATAGTAACAAAACCCTTTCTGTGCTTTATTTGTTTATATAAATAGAATCAGGTGTAAGTAGAAGTCAATACAAATGGCTAAATACAATTGGTAGTTTGATTCAGTAACTAAAGACTAAATTTTGAAAGATCTAATGTAAAGGGAAAAAAATCCATAAATATGTATGTATTCTGCTACAGTGTGGAAAACACCAATAAATAACTAAAGGCAATATGAAGAAAATATTCAATTCTCGTGCGGAATTCCATAAGAACAATCTCAAGAGAGAATAAATTAAGGTGATAATGGAGCTGGAGTTCAAAGGATGGCTATGTTTCCAGAGAGGAAGAAGATAAACCTAGTACAAAGAAATGGAGATTTTGATCAACAAAACAGGGTTAGATGAGGCATGCTGGAAGCCCATATGTGGGCCAATGAGTGAAAGTAGAGAAAACTGCCTTATAAGGTGGTAGATAGTCCAAAAAACAGTGACAACAGAGTGTCAAAACTTCAGTTTAATTTAAGCTACTCGGATCCATGGTACTTTTATTTGGTAAGCTGTATCAGTACATCAGGAGGATCCAGGCTGTGGTAAAATTTAAAGTCAGGGAGGAGCAGTTTTACACTCTGGTGGTTTGCTTGGTTTGCCATAGGACCCCCAGCATTAGCTATTGTAATTAGGACAATGTGCAACCCTGAGGGAGGAGAAATTGGAAGGGTCTAGGAAGGCTGTCAACAGCCAAGTGAAGCAAGTTTGTTTTCAAGGAACAGCTTGTAGACATACAGCTTGGAGACGGAAAGACATATGGTTGTCCTTGCTTTCATCTAAGCACCCTGAATACTGGTTTTACGACAGCAAAACTAAATTTTGTACACATTGGCGATGGAAACCCTAATGTGCTGCCTGCCTTGGCAGGATGCATTTGAGTTGAGTTTGGATGACATTGTATGTGCTAAGGGTATTTTTATTTATTTAAAAATGTTTTATTTATTTATTCATGAGAGTCAGAGAGAGAGAGAGAGGCAGAGGGAGAAGCAGGCTCCCCACCTAGCAGAGAGCCTGATGCGGGACTTGATCCCAGGACCCTGGGATCATGACCTGAGCTGAAGGCAGATGCTTAACCATCTGAGCCACCCAGGAGTCCCTATGCTAACGGTATTTAGCGGCTACAGATAAAAAGAACTCAGTAAAAGAAGGACTTAAGAAGGGATGAAGAATCAGGCTGTGTTTAGGGAAAAGACTATTGATATCATATTGAAACCCAAATGCCTGCCAACGGTCATCTATAGGTTGTTTTCTAAGTATCTTAGGTTTAACACATCTAAACCTAAGCTTCTATGTTTTCTCCCAAACTAGGTCCTATCTTCATTTTGGGTATAGGTACCTGGTTGCTCAAGTCAGAAATTTAAGAGCCGTCTTTGATGTTTCCATCTCCATTACTACAATCATTCTATTCATCAGCAAGTCCTGTCAATTTCACCAACAAAGTGCTCCTAGTCTCCATATACTTCTATCTCTACTGCCTCTCTCTGGTCCAAGCCACCATGCTCTCTGGACTAAATGACTGCCCATCAGGCTCTCCACTTCTCCTCTTTTTCTAACCCATTCCCCATGGATTAGATTGATCATTTACAATTATAAATCGGATCCACTTGCTAATCTGCTTAAAATAACTTCAAAAATCTAAAAATTAAATTTCTCAGTATGGTCTTTGATGTTCTGCATGATTGACCCTGTCTGCCCCACCAAGGTGTTTTTGATCATTGTTCCCCATGCTCACCATGCTTCAGGCACATATGTATTTTTCTGTTCTTTAATCACACCAAATCATTTCTCAACTTGGGGCCATTGCAGCCTTCTGTATAATTTTTTCATGTGACTAGGCCAAAAGGAAGACCTAACAATTTCATTTATTAAGTAGTTATGGCCAAAGAACTTGATGAGTATTTACGTCCTAACAACTTATTAGCTGTTTAAAAATACACATAAATTGAAAGAAAAAAATATTTCATTCTTAACCACAATTACCAATGAATGGGACATGTGTACCACTTTTCATAGCATAAATTCTCAAACTTTGGAATCAGATTGAATACTGACACACTCATTTTTAATTCCACATTGTTTTTTGTGTGGTACTTGCTTTTTGCTGCAGCAACTGCTGAAAATTTTAGAAATCTGCTTTAACAGATATCATGTCATGAAAAGAAATGTAATATGATCTAATATTAAAACTGCCAACTATCTACAGTTAGTAATTGACCTTATGTTTCAAGGATATTAGGTATCTCTGTATTTTGCTCTTCAAAATTTAAGTTATCTCAGAGCATCCTTGCGAGTTCACTATGGTGCCCTAGGGTACCTTGGCACACCATTTGGGAACCATAGCTCTGAAGAATCTGAGTGGAACAGCGACCTGATCTAAGATTTTAACAGAATCACTTTGGCTGTTGTGAAGAAAATACTGAAGGGGCAAAGGTAGAAGCATGACTGGTTAATAGCCTACTGTAATAATTGAGAGCTAATGGTGTGGTAATCAGATCAGAGAGGTAATAGTGTCGGTAATGAGAAGGAATGCTGTATTTAAGACTGTGCTTATAAGACTGGATTCCAGCTACAGAGGAAAGAGAGGAATTAGGGATAACTCCAGGTTTATTGGTTTAAGTAACTGGAAGAATACACCAGCAATCTTAAAGAGGGTAGAAGTTGAGGAACTCAGTTTTCTACATGTTGAAATTGAAATGCCCCTGGGATATCTAGGCAGAAAAGGTGAAGAGGAAATTAGGGCTTGGAATTCAAATTGGAATTCAATTTGCTCTAGAGATAAACATTTGATGATGATGTTGTATTATTATTATCTATTTACAGGCAGGGGACTAGAGATTTCCAAGGGAATCAATTATACAGAGAAGAGTTGTAGGAGATAGAAAAGCAAGTTAACCTATACATTATATATACTGTTTTTCTACATAGAGGGGAAAACTGATGCTGGTGCTGGAAGGAAAGAATTGATGATGTAATAATCTACAGGAGAGGAGAGATCATGGATTCAAATCTAGAGGTTTAGTTAGGAGATGGCATTAGTTGATATCCATAATAATAGGGGAGAAGGTAGGGGGTAAGGTAAATGGAAGTGTGCTTGTAAGTTCTTTTTTAAAATTGTTTTGTCTTTTCAAAGAAATACAAACAAAGTCATCACCTGAGAGTAACAGAAATGGGAAAGGTTTTGGAATTTTGAGGAGAGAAGTTACGGAACGGCTAAGAGAGTAGAAGAACAAATGGAATAGGTAAGTCACATTGTTGGGAGCTTTAATGGTTGACAGGAGGTTAGTGATCACGAACCAAAATGAGAGCATTTAGCATGGTTATATGGTTTCTGGAGCCAGGTTCATCTTTCCTGGCACAATAAGTAGACAGCTATATTTAACCAATGTGTTTTTTCAAAGGATGGTGAAGAGAGGGTAAAGGAATTAAGGGTATATTTAAGGCACTAACTATAATGATCCCAGATTTTAAGGTGATTAAGGAGTACAGTAAAGATATTAGGGAGGTGAGGGTCAATGAAAAAGTAGTAGAATCAATAGTTTGTAAAACCTGGTGGGTTCAAATAATTATTGGAGTAAGGGTACTAGAGATACTGCTAGGCAAAAGTTCTTGAAGTTGAGATTAAGGCAGAGCTGCAATTGTGGTAAATTACAAGGTAGAAGTTTGTCCATGAAGCCACTGAGTTAGTGTGAAGATATTTGGTGGAGGGGAGGTCAGGGAACTGTAACACCAGGGCATTAAAATGATCATTAATTAGTATTTGCTTTTATCTCTGGCTTTTGAGTTATTCTTAGGAAGACCTTTTATACGCCAATGTTATAAAATAATTCTATATTTTCTTCTGTTACTTTTAGGGTTCCATTTTCTATATTTAATTATTTTATCTCAGGAATTCTTGAAATATGATTTGAGATACCAGTACAATCTTATCATTTTCTGATATATACCTAGTTGCCCTAATATCATTTCTTGAACAGTCTATCATTTTAGTACTGATTTGAGAAAACACCTTTGTCATATATTAGAATTACACATGTATTTGGGCCTACTTTAGACTTATAAATCTATTTTTTGATTTATATACTTGTATCATGCTCTTTAAATTATTGAGACATTATAATAGCTTTAATATCTGTTGAGGCTAAGCCACTTTAATTGCTCTTCCCTTTTGGGGGTTTCTTGCCCATTCTTATATACATATAGATCTCTGGATACTCTGGAATCTGACTGTCTTTTTAAAAATTATTAGCATTTTAATTGCAGTGGTGTTATGAGTTAAGGAGAAGAATTTATAACATGTCCATCTATGCCCCTTAGACATGCATTAGTTTAATTTATAGGTCTAATAAATTTCGTAAATTTATATTATTCCTTTTTTTTTTTTTTTTTGCTAATGTGAAGGTGATCTTTTCTCCCATTGTATCTTTTAGTTGGTTGGCTTTTGAATATATGATAACCACTGATTTCTGTATACTAATTTTTTACCCTTGTGATTTTACTAATTCTCTTATTTTTTGTGATACTGTTTTGGTTGGTTCCCATGTGTTTCAGGGTATACAATCCTATCATTTTTTAAAAAGTAAAAGTTTATCACCTCCTTTCCAAATTTTATATTTCTAAATTTTGTTATGTTGCTTATGTTGTTCTTAATTGCTTTGACTGCTAATTGGAGTAAAATGTTAATAATAGAGATACTGATCATTTTTTGGTTTTGCTCTTATCTCTAACAGTAATTCCTCAGTTAAGCATAATGCTTGCTTTAGGCAAAAACTATTTTTTCATCCATACTGATGCTATTAATGACTAAAAATCAAGAATGGTTTTGAATTTTTATCTTTTTAGCATTTAAGGAGAAGTTTATTTTTTCTCCTCAGATATATTAATTTGATGAATTATATTAGGTAAATTATATTAATAGATTCCCTAATTCTGAGCCACTTTTGCATTATTGGTCTAGATCTCACCTGGTCTTAATGTACCAGTACATGTACTTTCAATGTACTAATGTATTACATAGGTGATTTTATTATATTCACAAGGAAAATTAATCTACAGTGTGTGTGTCTTGTTATTGTTTTTTAGTGTCTTCCAGATTTTGGTATCAATGTTATATTTGCTTCATTAAAAAAACTGGAATTTTCTTCCTTTTGAATACTCTGGAACAGTTTATATGTCATCAGAATTATTTAGTCTTCAACGATTTATTAGAATTCTGTGAATCAGCTGAGCTTTGTTTGGGGAGTTCAGGAGTTAGCTCTTACCCTTATTTCTTCTATAGATGTTACTCTGTTTAGGTTTTTTTTTTTTTCAGTCGTAGTAAATTATGCTTTCCTAGAAAATTACTCATTTTATCCAAGTTTTCTATTTTGTTTACTTAGTGTTGAGCAAAGTTTCTTACGATTCTTTTAATTTCTTGATTTTAATGGTTTTATGTTTTTCCTCTTTGTAATTTCATTTAAAACTATTTTCAGTTATTTTCCTGATTAACTTTGTTAGTGGTTTATTTCATTGATATTTAAAAGATTAATCCGTTAATCTTTTTTTTAGCCAGCTTTCTAACAGAGCTAATCTTTTTATTAATTTCTTCCTTCTGCTTTCTGTTGGTTTAGTATTTTTTTCTAATTTTTGAGTCAGATTTTTTCATTGATTAAATTTTTAATGCCAAAAATTTCCTCTAAACACTTTTAGCTGCATTTTATAGACTTGATTTGTAGTGTTTTCATTATTATTTCTTTCTAAAAATTATATTTGAGTTTTAGCATTTCCAGGTAGAAAAGCCTTCTATTGTTTTATTTTGTATTTAAGTTCTATTTTCATTCCATTTGAAAAAAGGTATATTCTCTATTTTTAAGATGGAGAGATCAGTAAATATTAATCAAGTCTACCTCATAATTATTTGTATATTTTATATCTTTATTCTTTTTCCCAGTTTTCATGAACTGAGAAGGGGAAATTCAAATTTCCTATTTTTAAGCGTTTTTATTTATCATTTCTCCTTTATGATGTTGCTTCTATGTTAACAGATATTCTTACCTGCAAATTTTAAAGGATTAAATGGAATCTCTATCTGTTCTCTTTTACTGCATAGCAAACTACCTCAAAAGCTAGTGGCTTAAAACAACCACTATTTAGTTCTCCATTCTGTGGGTTAGTCGATTCTTCATGCCTGGGCCAGTTCAGCCAATCCTGCTAGGTTCTCCCATATGTCTGCAGCCAGCTCATAGATTGAATGGCAGCTGAAGCGTCTAGGATGACGGGGTTGTGTATCCTTCATTATGTGCAGGCTAGCCTCTTGAGGCCTACTCTTGGTCCTTCCACAATGTGTCACATTTGCTGCTTTCTATTGGTCAGAGCAGTTAACTAAACTATTCTAGATTCACATGGCTATCCCATAGTAGAGAAATAGACTCCATCTCTTGATGGGAGGAGCTGCAAAGTACTATGGCCATTTTTGCAACCAAACACATTAACAGTGCAGTCACTGTACTCAGAATGAAGATCAGAGATTGCTTCTAGGAAGACTAGTTAGAAATTCAGGAAATGGATGCTAAAGGTCTGAACTAGAATAGTAGCGGTGTGGGCAGAGAAAAATTATCAGTTGGATGTGGAAAATAAGAGAGTGAGGAACTAAAGACTCTTCATGATTTCTTGCTTTGATTATGTGTCATTGTTTTTTTTAAGTGTATTTTTTAAAATTTTATTTTATTATGTTATGTTAATTACCATACATTACATCATTTTTGGGGGGTTTTGATGTAGTGTTCCATGATTCATTGTTTGCATATAACACCCAGTGCTCCATTCAATTCATTCGCCCGTGGAGGACTACAGAGTCTAAGCGGGCTTTTACAGCACGCCAGCGAAGTTGGGGGTGTCTTTGAAGACTGTCTTGGAACGTCTTTGTTCTTTCTTTCCTATTTTTCTTCTCTCACGATCACTGCTGAGTGGTGTTTATGCCTCACGAATGCACTTAGAGCAGTCTTTGGTTTTTCAAGCCAAGTCTCTGAAATACATCCACATTTGATCTTTAATTTGTGTCGTTCTATAGAACATAGTCAATTGTATTCGAATTAAAAAAAAAAGATGAGGCTTCAATGTTTGTTATTGACTTTAATACCCATCACCAGGCTAACCCATCCCCCCACCCGTTATGTGTCATTGTTAAACTCATTATTGGTCATAAAGACTGTGTTGCTCCACAGATGCTCATACTTCCCCCACTCTCTTCTTCTATTCTTAAGTATCAGAGTATATTTACAGATTGGTCAAATTGGAAATCACTTAATTGAGTCACAGTTTTAGAGGTTGAGTCTTAGAAGTTTAAAAAAATGATCCTGTACTAGGGGATTACACTGTGTGTCTTGCTGATGCCTGTGGTCCTTCTTCACATTGGAATAGATTTGGGTACTATGGTGGAAGTTGGCAGGATAGAACTTTTGCCCTATATTTGTTTTAAGCCATTCATGTAAAGGAATTCATCCTGGATCCACTATAGCTCCCTGGGAATCTAAGACTGGGTTCCTTGATTGTAATAAACCATTTTTTTCCCTGACTTTGTCTTGGGAAAGAGACTGAGTGCTTATAATATGTTTGACACCATTATAAGTGCTTTCTGTATTTTAAATACTTTAATTATTTTAATAATCCACTTAGGGAGCTGACGGATTGTCATTATCATTTTCATTTAACCGTTGAAGAAACAGACACTGAGAGCTTACCAAATTGGTGAATTCTGGAGTCAGAATGCCTGGTTTGCATTTTAGGTCTGTCACTGACTAGCTGCCCTTCTCTTGGGACACCCTGTATGTTGGTGTGTTAGTGGAAATAAAGCAGAAGTAGAAGAAATGGTTCCTGTTCTCAGGACATTTTTCTTAGTCAAGGGTGGTTCTAAGACAAGTGAGCCCTACTTCCCCTCCAGGATGGCACTAGGAATAGCAGTAGTGTTGGCACTTCTAAAATGTTATTCCTAGTATAGATCATTTGATATATCATTTCTGGTATTCTAGTCCTAAAATCTACTCTGACTGTGTCAGTCTTTTCTGGTGAAGCTCATGCTTTTTTTCCCCCTTATTTTATTTGTTTGAGAGAGAGAGAATGGGCACGCAAGCATGTGCATGGGAGGGCAGGAGGAGAGGGAGAGAGAGAATCCAGAGCAGACTCCACACTGAGTGCAAGGCACGACATGGGGGGCTCAACCCCAGGACCCCAAGATCATGATCTGAGCCAAAACCAAGAGTTGGATGCTTAACCAACTAAGCCACCCACATGCCCCAAAGATCATGCTTTAATATTTTTCTTCTTTTAACTAAAATTATAATTATTCACCTCTATCTGTTTAATAAATTTTTGTCTTATCTCAGATTGTTTTTTGTATGTGTTGTTGCTCTCCACACAAGCATTCACTTTGGGCAATAATACCTCCCTTTCTGATAAGTTGTTCATCCCTGTGGCTTTGTTTTTGTGTGACTGGATTTAGGCCATGGTTCAGATTTGCTCATTATTCTGGAAGCAAAAACCAGGAATTGGCTTTTCAGTCTACTATTAAATAAGCTTTTCTTCTTTTAAATAATTTTCCTATTGATAATACAAAACATGAGTACACAACAGGAGAAGAGGAAAAAGAAAGCTTGAGAACTGCTGGGAAAATACCCAGACTTTTATTTGTTATGTTTGGTGATGGAAACTGATTACATAACTTGCCATCATTTGTTTCACACAGACTAGAAAAAGGAATAAAACAATGGGGATTTGAACCTGGGAGGCTGTTCTTTATCAGGGGAGTCTAGAAAAGGAATTTTGTGTAATGGAGACTATATTTTCAGGATTACAAGGTGGGAGGGGAATGAAGGAGGAAGACAGGGATGAAAAGGGGAGGATTTTTTATTCTATTTCCCAAGTGTTTCTCAAACTAAACTGAGGTTTACTGGGAGTAATATTTTCCTCAGTAGCAAGTTACTTAATATTGGTACTATTTGTGTTATTCATATTTTTATGTGGTTCTCAGCATCAGCATCAAACTTGTAAAAGTCCCAGATTCCTGTAGGAAAAAGTGGCAGGGCCCATCTAATCAGGAATATTTTGATATTTGGCCCTTCATGAATATATTAGCAAATTATCTATAAGCAGTAATCCAACAAGCTTTCCAGAGGTACTTCCTACCGGCTTCCTCCTCTGTTCTTGAGAAGTCACTGGGGATTTGTTTCATTTGCTTAGTTTTCACACTGTATTCCAGATTCCGTGTGTGTGTGTGTGTGTGTGTGTGTGTGTGTGTGTGTGTGTGTGTGTATGGGCAAGGCATCAAATACTTGTGTGAGAAAATGAGTTATGTGGCATGGCTGAAAAATGAAAAAAGATCATTTCAGTGAATGAGTATTCCTTTAATATGTACACACGCAAAAATACCACCCGGGATGATTTTTCCTTCCTTCTTTTGAAGCTGCTCATCTGAAAGCACTGTCTCAAGATTTCTTTCTCTGCAACACATGCATATGATGGCCTCCCTTTCCTCGTCCTAAATGAGATATGCATTCATGGGACAGAATGAAGTGTTTGGTTCTGTGTAAGCAGGCAGGACCAACTCCTAACAGAACTTTGATGTGAAATAATCTGATTTTCATCACAGCCACTGTCCTTCTTGTACCCTCCATTCCCACAGGGGAGTTAAGATAAACACACAATAACAACAGGAAGTATATGATAAGAATAGACATTTGAGGGCACCTGGGTGGCTCAGTTGGTTAAGTAACTGCCTTCGGCTCAGGTCATGATCCTGGAGTCCCGGGATCGAGTCCCGCATCGGGCCCCCTGCTCAGCAGGGAGTCTGCTTCTCCCTCGGACCCTCCCCCCTCTCATGTGCTCTCTCTCTCTCTCAAATAAATAAAATCTTTTTAAAAAAAAAGAATAGACATTTGAACCATAGTTTTTCAGAAGTCTTTACACAGAATCTAGACTGAGCTGAGTATTGAAGTATGGGTACACTTTAGATAGGATGACATTCCTTTTTCCTCCTAACTAAAGCCTACTCTTTAGAAAGAGTATTGTATAAGCTACCTATGTGTTGGCATGCATTTTGGGTTATCTTTTATAGAGTTATATACATTTAAAACAATGACTTTAGGTATATTATAAGAAACATACCCTTAGAGGCATTACTGAGCAGGGAATGGAGATTATTTTTGGGCAGGAGGATCTTCCTAGAACTTCTAAAATGATATTATATATATTCATTATATATTTTATCAGCCTACAAGGATCATGCTTAACTCTAGTCATATTGGATGAACAGCTTCCACCTAGAAATTGGCAAGCTAATTCTTCCCTTTTGCTGAATCAGAGTCAGGTTCTTAAAATGCAGTGAATTCTCCTGCCACTGAGAAGTTGTTTGTCCTGGGGCTATAGGAAAGGATAGTAGGACTTTTCCCCTTCACAGTGGCTATAGATTTTCATAGGGTGAAGTGACTTAAGAACTAATATTATAAGGAATACATGACTCTGGTCTTAAATGCTCAGCCATATCTGTGTTGTCCCTTATTCATTGGAGGGAAGAGAAAATTTAGGCCAATATTGAATTGTTAAAAAGAATGTATTCAGGGGCACCTGGGTGGCTCAGTTGGTAAGTGTCTGCCTTTGGCTCAGGTCATGATCTCAGGCTCCTTACCGTTGTAAATACACCCATTCATACCTAAGCTGACCAAATTACCACACTACTTAAAAGTCATCAATACTACTCTACTATCTACTAAATAAAGTTGAACTCTAATATGCAATGTCCTTTGTAATTTCTTTCTTTTGGCTTCCACAGCTTAAAGTAGTACCCATCTCTTTCTTACTGTTTTTCAGTGATAGAAAACTGAAAGCAATTTTAGTGATACAACTCTGCAACCAAAAAAAAGAATTCCAAAGATTTCTAAGTAAAATTCTCTTTGTCCTTTGGTGGGCAGTGCAGCAATTTAATCAAGTAATCATTGACCACCTGAGTTCCACACTAGAGATTGTGACAGATACAAATAACATAGGGTGACAATTAGTCTTGGTTTGCCAGGGATACCCCTTGCTTGTGTCTGAAATCCAAGAATTATTACTACTATCTCCTTTTTGCTCTCATTTTGGATGAGAAATTAGATGAGCACCCATCATATACGGCACAGTTTTTGCTATTCTAGAAATGTCATTTGGACATGTATGCAGGAAATTATTGAAGAGAAATACAAGACTTGATACAATCAAACATTTAATTTTCTGACAGAGCCCAAAATGTTATAGTCTTGAGAGACAGTGAGAGAGTTGAAGCTATTAGGAAAGGTTTTCAATGGGAAGAACCTGAAGGTTGGATAGATAGAGAAGGAGGGCTGACATTCCAAGTGAGGAGTCATAGGGGTGAGAATATGCATGATAATTTTGTGCTCCACTAAGGAAAGTGACTTGAATGGAGTAAGGAGAATGGTTTGTGGGATGAGGTACGCTATTTGATGGGGAAGCATAGACTCTTCTTGGACAACAGAAATTGTGGCATTCAGGGCACAGGAATGAGAAAACATGGTAACAGTGATGATTTCGGAAAACTGGTCAAGAGTGGTCAGTGGGAGATGGCTACTGGTCCTGCGTGGGGAAGAGAAGTTGAGATACTAAACTCAGGGGGAGAAATTCTCCCTTTACATAACCTCACTTGAGGGAATTGTATTGAAGGGAAAATCCATGTTAGCGATACTCAGGTAGGTTTCTGTCATCCAACGAGACACAGTTACATGGCACAGACTAATCTTACTCTTGACACAGGACTAATTGGACAGAACTAATTTCCTGGAGGAAACTGTTTTGTGTAAGATGATAGGTATCTTCTAAATCAATAACCTATAGAGTCATTATTATTCCTTTTTTTAATGAGAGGAAGAACAGAAATAAAAATACAGTGAGGTGTTCCATGTGGCTTACTGCCACATTTTACAGTGCACTCATAGGCAATCAGTCTATTTTCTTATCCCTGCTTTATCTTGCACACTCATCACACACAAGGCAAATGTTTCTTTTACTCTGCTCTCTTCCTGCACTGCAAATTTTGCATACTTAGGATTTTATTTTAATTATATTTTATCTTCAGTGCTTTGCATAATGCACTCCATGAATAGTAAATAGATGACATTGAATTTCTGCTTTTGATGATTCAGTTTTCACCCAAAAAGGTTAAAAGATCCTCAAAGAACCAGAGAAAGGAATGCAATGTGCTCTTAGGGCTAAACATGGTCAAGACTTATAAATGGCTTTACCACTTAATTTAGGCTGTTGTGATTTTTGTCATGGATTTGACTATGCATAAAATTATTACCTGAAGGATGATAACCATAAGATGACTCTCTTCTCAGCTAAGACATGATGTTCCCTGTTTGAATATTGATGTATTTTACTCTTTTAATGTTAGTTTCTAATATTACCTAAGTCAACAGTCAATAAGTATTAAAGTTTAGGTACAGAATTTTTCCTTTATCGTACTCCCAAATGCTTATTATTAATTGTATCCCTAAGACCACAAACAGTCATATTAGGAATTCTGATGGGCTTTGGAATCAGATGGACCTGGCTTAAATTATTCTATTTCACTAACTAGCTTTGTGACCATTCATAACTTCTTTCTTTTCTCTAAGCCTCCATTTCTGTTCTGTAAAATGGGGACAATATTAGAACATATAGAGTTGTGATTATTAAATGAGAGATACACTTAAAAAGAATACTGTAGGGAGGTGATATCATCAAGATGGTGACATAGGTCATTTCTGACTTGAGTTCCCCTTACAAGAAGACAAACTAGAAATTAACTCTAGACAAGACAACTCAAGACACCACTGTGAAAATCCCAGAACTTGGGGGTAAGGCTGAAACACCCCCCAGGAACACAAAGACTGAGAAAGGCTTCCTTAGAAGGGTAAGAAGAGTATTTTCACTTTGACCACATTGCCCCTCCCTCAGGTTGGCCCAGCACAGCACTGAGAGGGCCCTTCTAGGCCTATGGTTTTTCCAGTGGGAAAAGAGAGCCCAAAGTAGATATCCAGCTTCCTCAGCATTGTAGGACACTTCCTTGAAGGCTCATTCAGGTTTTGCCTCACAGGGATCATAGGGGGAACCTTCAAGGGTTAACCACTGGGAATCAGATAGAGATGGAAGAAGAGGGTAGAACTTTTAGCGCCCATCACTCATATATCAGACAGCATATTTAGTACCCATCACTCCAGCTTGCAGTGGCACCCAAGCAGAGATCCCAGCCACCAGCTCTGTCCAACTGCAGAGTTGAGCTGGTGGCCCCATCTGGCCTGGGAACTTGGTTGGCAGTTCTGCCTTAGATCCTCAGTCAACTGGCTATACCACCCATGGAGCCCATTCTACATGTTGGGCATGGAAATAAATTTGCAGCCCTCTCAACTGTGAAGTATAGTCTCCAATTCTGCCTGACCAGAAAGCCTAGCCAGAGAACCTGGGTAGCTGTGGAGCCCATCCCATAGCCCTGCTTGGGCAGGGAGCCAAGTCACCAGCCCTTTCTAACTGTTGAGCCTCTAGCCCTGCGTAATCAGGGATCCTAAACAGTGATCCTGGGCAGCCTCAGAACATAGCCTATGATACTGCCCATGTGTGGAGCCAGGCTGTAGCCTTACTCAGCAATGGAGACCAACATATGGCCCTGCTCAATTGCTGTGGACTCACCCAGGCAAAAAACCCAAGTAATGATCTCTCCTAATCATGGAGAATAGCTTGCAGCCCTACCTGACCAGAGTCTGGACTGCCTGCAACTTTGCCCAACCACATGTGAATGTAGAGCCTATCTAATAAAGCAGAACCAGCAGCCCTGCCTGATCAGAGAGCTCACCTAGTGGCTCCACTTGAACATGGAACTCAGCCAGCAGCACGACTTCCCACCTTAGAACATAGGCAGTGGCCTTGCTTAACTAGAGACTCCAATAGGAAACCACACCTACCTGTGGTTGCTGCCAGCTGACTCATCCTCTACTATATGCCGAGCTGGTTGGTGAAGGTCTTTTTCTGCCATAGCAAACCTGTAAAGTCAGGAAGAGGAGATTGCTTATTCAAGTGCACAGATATCAATGTAAGGATATGGGATCATGAAAAATCAGGTAAACATTATACCACCAAAGGAAACTAATAAAACTCTGATAACTGACCCTAAAGAAATGGAGATCTATGAATTATCTGAATTCAGAATATCATCTTAAAGAAGTTCAGTAAACTACAAAAATACACAGACAACTAAATGAAATTAGGAAAATAATGCATAAACAAAATAAGTTCAACAATGAAATATAAGCCATCAGTAAAAAAACCTAAACAAATCTTAGAGCTAAGAATCCAATGACTATACTGCAGAAATCAATAGAGAAATTAAATAGCAGATCCAACGAAGCAGACAAAAAATCATTGAACTTGTAGATCACTGAAATTATCCAGTCACAGGTATAAAATGAAAAAAAAGAAAAAGAGAAAGAAAAGATTACAAGACTTATGGAATACAATAAACAGAAACCATGTACGCATTATGGGAAACCAAACAAGAGAAAAGGACAGAAAGTCTATTCAAAGCAATAATGGAGGGATAGAAAGTCTATTTAAAGCAATAATGGCTGAAACCTGGGGAGAGAAACAGACATCCAGATTCAACAGCCCAAAAGATCCCAAACAGGTTGAACCCAAAAAGGGCCACAAGGAGACACATTATAATTAAATTATTAAAAGTCAAAGATAAAAAGAAAATTTTTAAGCAGTAAGACAAAAGTGACTCATTAAATACACAGGAGCCTCCATAAGACTATCAAAAGAAACTTTGCACACCAGGAGAAAGTAGAATGACATATTCAAAATATTAAAAGAAAAAATGGTCACTTAAGGGCTACATCAAGGAAAACTGTCCTTCAAAAATGGAGAGATAAAGACTTTCCCAAACAAACAAAAGCTGAGAGAATTTGTCACCACTAGAACCACCTTACAAGAAATACGAAAGGGTGTTCTTCAAACTAAAATAAAATAATACCAATTAATATTATAAAAACATATGAATGTGTAAAACTCACTAGTAAAGGTAAATATGTAGTCAAAGGTAGATTCCCTAATATTATAATGGTGGTGCATAAATCACAACTTGAAAACTTAAAAAACAAATGTATTTAAATATACTATAATAATTTGTCATTAAATACACCGTATTAAAAATAGAAATTGTAACATGAATAACCTAAAATAAGAGGAAGTACATGTATAAAGTGTCTGTATGCTATTGAAGTTTTTACAGCTTAAAATAAGACAGGAACCAAGGAACAAAGAATCTGCAAAAAAGTAAAAAAACAGACAAAACAGACTTTAAGCTAAAAATGGTCGATGACAAAGAAGGCAATTATACAATAATAAAGGGGTCAATCCATCAAGAAGATGTAACAATTTTTTTAATCTTTAAATTTTTATTGTTATTTAATCACCATACATTACATCATTAGTTTTTGATGTAGTGTTCCATGATTCATTGTTTGTGCATAATGCCCAGTGCTCCAAGCAGAATGTGCCCTCTTTAATACCCATCACCAGGCTAACCCATCCCCCCACCCACCTCCCCTCTAGAAGCCTCAGTTTGTTTTTCAGAGTCCATCATCTCTCATGGTTCATCCCCCCCTCTGATTTCCCCCCCTTCATTCTTCCCCTCCTGCTATCTCCTCCTTTATTTTTTTAACATATATTGCCTTATTTGTTTCAGAGGTACATATCTGTGATTCAGCAGTATTGCACAATTCACAGCACTCACCATAGCACATACCCTGCCCAATGTCTATCACTGAGCTACCCCCTCCCTCCCACACCCCACCACTCCAGCAACCCTCAGTTTGTTTCATGAGATTAAGAATCCCTCATATCAGTGAGGTCATATGATACATGTCTTTCTCTGATTGACTTATTTCATTCAGCATAACACCCTCCAGTTCCATCCACGTCGTTGCAAATGGCAAGATCTCATTCCTTTTGATGGCTGCATAATATTCCATTGTGTATATACACCACTTCTTCCATATCCATTCATCTGTCGATGGACATCTTGGCTCTTTCCACAGTTTGGCTATTGTGGACATTGCTGCTATAAACATTGGGGTGCACGTACCCCTTCGGGTCCCTACATTTGTATCTTTGGGGTAAATATCCAGTAGTGCAATTGCTGGATCATAGGGTAGCTTTATTTTCAACTGTTTGAGGAACCTCCATACTGTTTTCCAGAGTGGTTGCACCAGCTTGCATTCCCACCAACAGTGTAGGAGGGTTCCCCTTTCTCCACATCCCCGCCAACATCTGTCGTTTCCTGACTTGTTAATTTTAGCCATTCTGACGGGCGTGAGGTGGTATCTCATTGAGGTTTTGATTTGGATTTCCCTGATGACGAGCGATGTTGAGCACTGTTTCATGTGTCTGTTGGCCATTTGGATGTCTTCTTTGGAGAAATGTCTGTTCATGTCTTCTGCCCATTTCTTGATTGGATTAGTTGTTCTTT
Source organism: Zalophus californianus (assembly GCF_009762305.2). Classification (NCBI taxonomy): domain Eukaryota; kingdom Metazoa; phylum Chordata; class Mammalia; order Carnivora; family Otariidae; genus Zalophus; species Zalophus californianus. Next base: position 133,132,581 of record NC_045598.1, read on the forward strand.
GGGTGTTGAGTTTGATAAGTTCTTTATAGATTTTGGATACTAGCCCTTTATCTGATATGTCATTTGCAAATATTTTCTCCCATTCTGTCGGTTGTCTTTTGGTTTTGTGGACTGTTTCTTTTGCTGTGCAAAAGCTTTTGATCTTGATGCAATCCCAATAGTTCATTTTTACCCTGGCTTCCCTTGCCTTTGGCGATGTTTCTAGGAAGAAGTTGCTGTGGCTGAGGTCGAAGAATTTGCTGCCTGTGTTCTCCTTTAGGATTTTGGTGGACTCCTGTCTCACATCTAGGTCTTTCAACCATTTGGAGTCTATTTTTGTGTGTGGTGTAAGGAAATGGTCCAGTTTCATTCTTCTGCATGTGGCTGTCCAATTTTCCCACCACCATTTGTTGAAGAGACTGTCTTTTCTCCATTGGACATTCTTTCCTGCTTTGTCAAAGATGAGTTAACCATAGAGTTGAGGGTCCATTTCTGGGCTCTCTATTCTGTTCCATTGATCTATGTGTCTGTTTTTGTGCCAGTACCATACTGTCTTGGTGATGACAGCTTTGTAATAGAGCTGGAAGTCCGGAATTGTGATGCCACCAGCTTTGCTTTTCTTTTTCAACATTCCTCTGGCTATTTGGGGTCTTTTCTGGTTCCATACAAATCTGAGGATTGTTCCATTTCTTTGAGAAAAGTGGATGGTATTTTGATGGGGATTGCATTGAATGTGTAGATTGCTCTAGGTAGCACTGACATCTTCACAATGTTTGTTCTTCCAATCCATGAGCATGGAACGTTTTTCCATTTCTTTGTGTCTTCCTCAATTTCTTTCATGAGTATTTTATAGTTTTCTGAGTACAGATTCTTTGCCTCTTTGGTTAGATTTATTCCTAGGTATCTTATGGTTTTGAGTGCAATTGTAAATGGGATCGACTCCTTGATTTGTCTCTCTTCTGTCTTGTTGTTGGTGTATAGGAATGCACTGATTTCTGTGCATTGTTTTTATAGCCTGCCACTTTACTGAATTCCTGTATGAGTTCTAACAGTTTTGGGGTGGAGTCTTTTGGGTTTTCCACATAAAGTATCATATAATTTGCAAAGAGTGAGAATTTGACTTCCTCTTTGCCGATTTGGATGCCTTGGATTTCTTTTTGTTGCCTGATTGCCGTGGCTAGGACTTCTAATACTATGTTGAATAGCAGTGGTGAGAGTGGACATCCCTGCCACGTTCTTGACCTTAGGGGGAAAGCTCTCAGTTTTTCCCCATTGAGAATGATATTCGCTGTAGGTTTTTCATAGATGGCTTTTATGATATTGAGGTATGTGCCCTCTATCCCTATATTCTGAAGAGTTTTGATCAAGAAAGGATGCTGTACTTTGTCAAATGCTTTCTCTGCATCTATTGAGAGGATCATATGATTCTTGTTCTTTCTTTTGTTAATATATTGTATCACGTTGATTGATTTGCGGATGTTGAACCAACCTTGCAGCCCAGGGATAAATCCCACTTGGTCATGGTGAATAATCCTTTTAACGTACTGTTGGATCCTATTGGCTAGTATTTTGGTGATAATTTTTGCATCCATGTTCATCAAGGATTTTGGTCTATAATTCTCCTTTTTGATGAGGTCTTTGTCTGGTTTGGGGATCAAGGTAATGGTGGCCTCATAAAATGAGTTTGGAAGTTTTCCTTCCATTTCTATTTTTTGGAACAGTTTCAGGAGAATAGGTATTAATTCTTCTTTAAATGTTTGGTAGAATTCCCCTGGGAAACCATCTGGCCCTGGGCTTTTGTTTGAGAGATTTTTGATGACTGCTTCAATTTCCTTAGTGGTTATAGGTCTGTTCAGGTTTTCTATTTCTTCCTGGTTCAATTTTGGTAGTTGATACATCTCTAGAAATGCATCCATTTCTTCCAGGTTATCTAATTTGCTGGCATATAGTTGCTCATAATAAGGTTTTATAATTGTTTGTATTTCTTTGGTGTTGGTTGTGATCTTTCCTCTTTCATTCATGATTTTGTTGATTTGGGTAATTTCTCTTTTCTTTTTGATAAGTCTGGCCAGGGGTTTATCAATCTTGTTAATTCTTTCAAAGAACCAGCTCCTAGTTTTGTTGATCTGTTCTACTGTTCTTTTGGTTTCTATTTCATTGATTTCTGCTCTGATCTTTATTATTTCTCCTCTCCTGCTGGGTTTAGGTTTTATTTGCTGTTTTTTCTCTAGCTCCTTTAGGTGTAGGGTTAGGTTGTGTATTTGAGACCTTTCTTGTTTTTTGAGAAAGGCTTGCATTGCTATATACCTTCCTCTCAGGACTGCCTTTGCTGCATCCCAAAGATTTTGAACAGTTGTGTTTTCATTTTCATAGGTGTCCATGAATTTTTCTAATTCTTCCTTAATTTCCTGGTTGACCCATTCATTCTTTAGTAGGATGCTCTTTAGCCTCCATATATTCGAGTCCTTTCTGACTTTCCTCTTGTGATTGAGTTCTAGTTTCAAAGCACTGTGGTCTGAAAATTTGCAAGGAATAATCCCAATCTTTTGGTACCGGTTAGACCTGATTTGTGACCTAGGATGTGATCTATTCTGGAGAATGTTCCATGGGCACTAGAGAAGAATGTGTATTCTGTTGCTTTGGGATGGAATGTTCTGAATATGTCTGTGAAGTCCATATGGCCCAGAGTGTCATTTAAAGTCTTTATTTCCTTGTTGATCTTTTGCTTAGATGACCTGTCCATTTCAGTGAGGGGGGTGTTAAAGTCCCCCACTATTATTGTATTGTTGTCAATGTGTTTCTTTGCTTTTGTTATTAATTGCCTTATATAATTGGCTGCTCCCACGTTAGGGGCATAGATATTGACAACTGTTATATCTTCTTGTTGGATAGACCCTTTAAGTAGGATATAGTGTCCTTCCTCATCTCTTATTACAGGCTTTGTTTTAAAATCTAATTTGTCTGATATAATGATTGCCACCCCAGCTTTCTTTTGGTGTCCATTAGCATGGTAAATGGTTTTCCACCCCTTCACTTTCAATGTGGGGGTGTCTTGGGTCTAAAATGAGTCTCTTGCAGACAGCATATCGATGGATCTTGTTTTTTAATCCAATCTGATAGCCTGTGTCTTTTGATTGGGGCATTGAGCCCATTTACATTCAGGGGAACTATTGAAAGGTATGAATTTAGTGCCATTGTATTGTGTGTAGGTGACTGTTACTGTATATTGTCTCTGTTCATTTCTGATCTATGCTGCTTTTAGGCTCTCTCTTTGCTTAGAGGACCTCTTTCAATATTTCTTGTAGGGCTTGTTTTGTGTTTGCAAATTCCTTTAGTTTTTGTTTGTCCTGGAAGCTCTTTATCTCTCCTTCTATTTTCAATGACAGCCTAGCTGGATATAGTATTCTTGGCTGCATTTTTTTCTCGTTTAGTGCTCTGAAGATATCATGCCAGTCCTTTCTGGCCTGCCAGGTCTCTGTGGATAGGTCTGTTGCCAATCTAATGTTTCTACCATTGTAGGTTACATATCTCTTCTCCAGAGCTGCTTTCAGGATTTTTTCTTTGTCTCTGAGACTCATAAGTTTTACTAGTAGATGTCGGGGTGTTGACCTATTTTTGTTGATTTTGAGAGGGGTTCTCTGTGCCTCCTGGACTTTGATGCCTGTTTCCTTCCCCACATTAGGGAAGTTCTCTGCTATAATTTGCTCCAATATACCTTCTGCCCCTCTCTCTCTTTCTTCTTCTTCTGGGATCCCAATTATTCTAATATTGTTTCGTCTTATCGTATCGCTTATCTCTCAAATTCTGCCCTCGTGATCCAGTCGTTGTTTATCTCTTTTTCTCAGCTTCTTTATTTTCCATCATTTGGTCTTCTATATCGCTGATTCTCTCTTCTGCCTCATTTATCCTAGCAGTTAGTGCCCCCATTTTTGATTGCACCTCATTTATAGCCTTTTTGATTTCGACTTGGTTAGATTTTAGTTCTTTTATTTCTCCAGAAATGGTTTCTCTAATAACTTCCATGCTTTTTTCAAGCCCAGCTAATATCTTTAATGTCATGATTCTGAACTCTAGGTCCGATATTGCACTAATGTCCGTATTGAGTAGGTCCCTGGCAGATGGTACTACCTCTTGTTCTTTTTGCTGAGGTGATTTTTTTCGTCTTGTCATTTTGTCCAGAGGAGAATAGATGAATGAGAGAACAAAATGCTAACAGGTTAACAACGTCCCCTGAAAATATACTGTAATCAAATCAGAAAAGATTTGAAACCATGTGAAAAGAAAGGGAAAGAAAGAAAAAAGTAAGAGAAAAAAAAGGAAAAGATAAAAACAAACAAATATGGAACAAAACAAAACAAAACAGAATATGCTCAAATATGATCAGGATGGTGCATAGATCAGTGCCACACACTAGAGTTTGGGTGTATTTTGGTCTGTTAGAAGAAAGTGCCTCCTAAAATTTAAAGAAAGAAAGACTTATATATGTATAAAATAATGGTTGATACGATGAAGGGATGGAATATGACTGTAAAGATGAAAAGTATAAAAAATTTTAAAAAAGGAATTGATAAGAAGTGGTTTGAAAAAAGAAAGAAGAGGATAAAAAAAAGGAAAGAAAGAAAAAAAAAGGGGGAGAGAATGTGATCAGGCAGGAGACTAGAACAAAGCTATACACTAGAGATTTAGGGTATATTTTGATATGTTAGAAGAAACCGCATCTCAAAATTTTAAAGAGAGAACAACTTATATATATATGCCAAAAATAAGGGTAACTACTATGAAGGGATAGAATATGACTCTAAAAATGAAAAATAAAAATTTTTTTAAGAAAGGGATTGATGTTGGTTGAAAAAGGGAAAAAGAGAAATTGAAAAAAAAAAACACAGTTTAAAAAAATTAACTTTGAAAGACTAATGAATCATGGTAAAAAAGCCATGAATTCTATGTGCAGTATTCCCCTAGCGCTGGAGTTCTGCCATTCTCATTGATCGGTAAACTTGGTCTTGGCTGGCTGTTTGTACTGATCTTCTGGGGGATGGGCCTGTTGCCATGGTTCCCAAATGTCTTTGCCGGAGTCGAAATTGCCCCACCCTTGCCAGGTCCCGGCTAAGCAATCTGCTTGGGTTTGCTCTCGGGAGCTTTTGTTCCCTGAAAGCTTTCCATACAGCATTGGAGGAGGAGAGTGAAAATGGCAGCCTCCCAATCTCTGGCCCGGAGGAGCTGAGAACTCGGGGCCCTGCTCCTCAGTGCGCCCCCAGAGAAAAGCAGTCACTCCTGTCTCCCCGGTCTCTGGCCGCACTCTGCGCTCACCCAGCCTGTGACCGAGCATTTCTATCTCTGGCACCCGACCCCGTGTGGAGTCTCCAAACCCAGCAGATCCCTGCAGTGAGCTCCCATGCCGCCCCTCCCAGGGGAGGAAGGGGAGTCTCCCTGATCTGCCGCTTGTTGGGTCCCTGTTGGAGGAGCAGTGGCCTGACTGTCACCAATCACAGTTTATGGCAACCCCAAGCTGAGAGCCCGCACCTTGGCTCAGTCTCTGCAGCCGGCCTCCCCCCTCTGATACCTGGGAGCTCTGCTGCACTCAGGCACCCCCAGTCTTTCTGTGACCCCGAGGGTCCTGAGACCACACTCTCCTGCAAGGGTTCCACCCCCAGCTTAGCCACTGGAGTGATGTCCCTCAGTGGAGCCGACTTCTAAAAGTTCGTATTTTGTGCTCCGCGGCTCTATCACTTGCCAGAAGCAGCCCATGGAGGCCCCCTCCCCCGCCTTCTATCCTCCCGAATATCGCCTTGGATTCACTTCTCTGCACGTCCTACCTTCCAGAAAGTGGTCGCCTTTCTGTTCAGAGAGTTGTTGCTGTTCTTTTCTTTGATCTCCTGTTGAGTTCGTAGGTGTTCAGAATGGTTTGATCCCTATCCAGCTGAATTTCTGAGACCAGATGAAATCCAGGTCTCCTACTCCTCTGCCATCTTGCTCCGCCCCCTGAAGATGTAACAATTTTAAGTACTTATGCATCCAATATCAGAGCACCTAAATATACAAAGAAAATACTAATAAATACTAATAAAATAATACTAATAAACAGCAATACAATAACAAAGACTTTAATACATTACTACCAACAATGATAGATCATCCAGAGAGAGAACCAATGAATTTGAACAACAATATAGACCAAATGGATAAAAGACATATACAGAATATTTGATCCAGCAACAGGAACCTACACACTCTTCTCACAAGCACACAGAACATATTCTAAGATAGATCATATGTTAGGCCACAAAAAAGTCTCAATGAATTCAAGAAGATAGAAATTATATCTCCTGTTTTTTTTTTTCAACCACAATCGTAAGAAACTAGAAATCAATAAAAAGAGGAAAGCTGGAAATCCATAAATACATAGAAATTAAATAACACTTCTGAATAACTAATGGATCAAGGAAATCAAAAAGCAAATAAAAAATTTCTTGACATAAACAAAAATGGAAACATAATATACCAAAACTTATGGGTTGCAGCAAAAGCAAATCTAAGAGGGAAGTTTAAAGCTATAAACATATACATCAAGAAAGAAAAGTTAAAATCTCAAACAATTATACATAACACTTCAAGGAACTAGAAAAGGAAAAACAAACTAAGCCCAAAGTTGGCGGATGGTGGGGAATAATATAAATTAGAGTAGAAGTAAAAGGAATAGAAGATAGGAAAACAATAGAAAAGATTAGTAAAATTAAGAGTTCTTTGAAAAGATAAATGAAATTGACAAACATTTAGACTAACCAAGAAAAAAAAAAGAATTCTAATTGAAAGAGGAGACAATAGATTCCAAAGAAATACAGTCATAAAAGTATGAACAATTATATGCCAACAAACTGGACAACCTAAAAGAAATGGATTAATTTCTAGAAACATACACCCTACCAAGACTGAAAAAGAATAAATAGGAAATCTGGACAGATCAATGAGTAAGGAGATTGAATCAATAATCAAAAACCTCCCAACAAAGGAAAGTCCAGGACCAGATAGTTTCATTGGTGAATTCTACCAAAAATTTAAGGAGGAATTAGCACCAATCCTTCTCAAGCTCTTCCGAAACACTGAAGGGCAGGAAACATTCCCAAATTCATTTTATAAGGACAACATTATCCTGATACCAAAGCCAGATAAGGACACTACAAGACAACTATATGCCAATATGCCTGATGAATATATATACAAAAAAAAAAAAAAACTCAATGCTAGCAAATTGAATTCAACAACATATTAAATGATCATATACTGTGGTCAAGTGGGATTCACCCCTGGGATGAAAGGATGTTTTAACATATGTAAATCAATAAATAAATCACATTAATAAAAGATAAAAATCATGTGATCATCTCAATAGATGCAAAAAAAATTGACAAAATTCAACATCCTTTTATGATAAAAACTCTCAACAAATTGGATATAGAAGGAATGTACCTCAACACGATAAAGGTCATATATGACAAACCCACAACTATTATAATACTTAATGGTAAAGGTTGTAAACTTTTCCTCTAAGACCAGGAACAAGACAAGAGTGCCCACACTTAACACACCTATTCAACATAGTACTTGAAGTCCCAGCCAGAGAAATCAGGCAAGAAAAGAAATAAAAGGCATCCAAATGGAAAAGAAACAAAATGGTCTCTGTAGATGACATGATCTTATATATAGAAATCCCTGAATACCAAAAACAAAACAAAACAGAAAATAACAAAAACCTGTTAGAATAAATGAATTCAATAAAGTTACACATTACAAATTGACATATAAAAATTAGCTATATTTTATACACTAACAATGAATTATCTAAAAAATACATAAATCCAGTTTAAATAGCATCAAAAACAAAAATACTTAGGAATGAATTTGACCAAGGATGTGAAAGATCTCTACTGTAAACAATAAGACATTGACATTGATGCAAGAAATTGAAAGAGAAACAATGAAAACATATCCTTTATTTATAGACTGGAAGAATTAGTATTATGAAAATGTCCATACTAGTCAAAGCCAACTATAGATTCAATGCAATGTTTTTCAAAATTCCAATGACATTTTTTACACAAGTAGAGAAAACAATCCTAAAATTCATATGGAACCATGAAAGACCCTGAATAACTAAAGCAAACTTGAGGGGAAAAAAAAAAAGAAAAAAAAGCTGGAGGCATCATGTTTCTTGTCTTCAAACTATATTACAAAGCTAGAGTAATCATAACAGTTTGGTACTGGCAAAAAATAGACATAAAACCAACAGAACAGTATCAAGAGCCTGAAAACAAACCCATGCACATATGTTCAACTAATATTTCATAAGTGAATACTGAATGGGGAAAAGATATATGTTTTCAATTAATGGTGTTGGGAAAATTGGATATTTGTACAGAAAGAATAAAACTGGACCCCTATCTTTCATCGCTCACAAAAATTAGCTGAAAATAAATTAAAGAATTAAGTATAATTCCTAAAAACATCAACCCCTGAGGAAGAAAACAGTGAAAAACCCTAACATTGGTCTTGGCAATAATTTTGTAGATACAGCTTCAAAAACACAAACATAAAAAGTAAAAATAGAAACATGGGACCACATCAAACTAAAAAGCTTATGCATTGCAAAGGGAACATCAACAAAGTGAAAAACAACCTACAGAATAGAAGAACATATTTGTACAGCATATATCTCAAGGAGTTTATATCTAAAATATATAAGTAATTTATATGATTCTATAGTAAAAGCATTCATTTAAAATGGGAAAAAGATTTGAATAAACATTTTTGCAAAAAAGACATACAACAGCCAACAGGTACATAAAAAGGTGATCAACATCATTAATCATCAGGAAAATGCAAATAAAATCCACAATGAGATATCACCTCGTATCTGTTAGAATGGCTTTTATCAAAAAGACAAGATATAACAAGTGTTGGTGAGGATGTGGGAAAAGGGAATCCTTGTGCACCATTGGTGGGGACATAAACTGATATAACCACTATGGAAACAGTATGGTGGTTCCTCAAAAAATTAAAAATATTATAACCATATGACCTAGCAATCCCACTTTTGGGTATGTGTTTAAAGGTAATGAAATCACTATATTGAATAAATACCTGCATCCCTCCCACATATTTATTGTAGCATTATTCACAATAGCCAAGACATAGATACAACATAAGCTTCTATTGACAGGTGACCATTGGTTAAACAATGGACCAGGGTCCACTGGATAAACAAAACGTCACACACATGCACACACACACACACACACACACACGAATATTATTCAGCTTTCAAAAAGGAAATCTCATCATTTGCAACAACATGGGTGAGCCTTAAAGTTGTTATGCTAAGGGAAATAAGACAGATAAAGACTGCATGATCTCATTTATGTGTAGGATTTGAAAAAACTGAACTCATAGAAACAGAAAGTAGATTGGTGGTTGTCAAGAGAGAGGGCTGGGGGAGATGAGAGAAATGGGTGAATGATGGTGAAATGATGGTGAAATGGTACAAACTTCCAGTTATTAGATGAGTGAGTCCTGGGGATGTAAGGTGACTAAGGTCAAAAATACTATATTGTATACTTAAAAGCTGGTAAGAGGATAGATCTTAAAAGTTCTCACCACACACACACACACACACACACACACAGAATATCTGAGGTGATTGATGTATTAACTAACGTTGTGGTACTATTTCATAATATATATTATATACCATATATAATATATATTATATATATATCAAACCATCCTATTGTACATTTTAAACTTACTCCACGTTAAATGTCAATTACATCTCAAAACTTGAAAAAACTTGAAAAAAAAAGAATGTTGTACAGTGTTAGCAAATGGTAAGTCCTTAATATTAGCTATTGTTGATATTTTGTAGGGAAACAATCTCCTCCAAGAAAATATGTATCAGTTGTCCTAGAAGTAGCAGTTTTGATATATGGTGTTGGAAATTAAGGAAATTATTTAAGCAAAAATATACCTTAAGGAAGATGAATGTAAACTCAAGATTCAGGAGAGACAAGGAAATGAAGATATGTTCTTATTTTTCTAAAACATTCTTAGCCCGTTTTTCTTACAGTTTGGTTTCCAGTATTTCAAGGAGCCAGGATATACTGCCTCTTTAAAGAAAATTAGGACTTCTCCATCTAGGTTGGTAAATGTGGGCAAGTTCTCTTTTACTTAACAACTAGACCTAGACAGCTGCCTGGCTTAATATAAAATGAAAAAAGGGGAAAATCTGAATATTCAATATTCATTGAAAATGACAGGTTTGGCAGACTAGACATGAATGGCTGAAGCCAAATGTGAGGTCTATGTGTTCCATTGGTTCTTTTGCTTTTTGAGCAGGACTGGGAAGTACACTGTGGTTATGAACAATTTTCAGGGAATTCAAGTGGTAGAGAGGTAAAGTAGGTCATTTAAGCCAAAGGATCTTTGTTAGATTTATCTCTAAATTAACCTTTAGGTTTAAGAATCAAGACTGGAACTGAGCTTTGAGGTACACTGGGAAGAAAGGCATCCCATTTTCAACTGAAGGTTGTGGCTATACACTGGGAGGCATTGTTGATAGACATGCTTGCCTAGGATGTTTCTAAGAAGTTACATCTTGATCCAAACATTGGGGTCTTGGATAAGAATGGAGATTTGTATGCCAAACATTACATCCAAACTCAGTAAATTTGTAATTAAACCATTCCACGCTTAGGTCATTCTCTTCTTAGCATTGGTACAGAGAGAATACTCCTCTGAAATGTGTTGCTTTTGCTGCAATTTTTCAACTTATACTCTATTTCTTGTACATTCTCGTGATTCTATTAGTAAAATAGAAAAACATTAGAATCTAATTGTTATATTTAAAAATTACTTAAATCATTCACTTATTCATTCATTCCTCTGCCTTTTTCCATAAGCATTTGAACAGTTAATAATCAGAAGAGACTTTGCCTTTTTCTAAGAAGTTATTGGTAAAGAATATATGCTTTTAACATTTAAGGCATCTGTGAAAGATACATATATCATTGCTGGTGTCTGTCAAGCTCTTAAGAAATATAATTCCTACAATTTTTTTCTCCCCAATGGAGTTTGGGAAGTGTCCTATACTCATCAATTTTTAGCATAACTCTCTAATCATATGTGGGCCTAAGAAGGACATTTCTTGGACTCTAATAAAGTAACTATGGCTGTGGTTTGTAATGGCACTTCTGTGGACAGAGTGAAATAGCTGCTACTGACACAAGTATTTTCCTTACGTATGAATTGAGACTTTTTCTGGTTAATATGTTCTTATAAACTATCTAATTAGATGTTTGAAGACCATGGTTTATTTTGATGCAATTATCCAATTGATTGGTTTGCTATTTCCAGCTTCTTACATCCTTTACACCAATATATGAATACCTCACCTGGTGCCAAAGATAACAGAGGACTTAGCAGGGCTGGCCACTTTGACAGTATCAACAACAGAGTTGATCTGGCATCTGACAGTTGGGTTCATTTCAGCAAATCCATTATTAAAATTTTATTAGCCAATGATGAATAAACAGGTTTGGAGCTTTCCTCTCCCTCTTTCTATCTTATTTTATATAATAAGCATTGTGTGGAAATTTTGTTTTTCTGGTTCCACATTAGTGTTTTCAAAGTAAAGTAGTCAATAAATCTTTATAATTGACTGAAACTGTACTAGGACTACAAGCCAAACATAGAGGACTATTGATGTGTTTTACAAAGTTGAGAAGGAAGCCAATGAGCTCAAGCATAAGAACCGTGGTTACTGGGACTTACAAAATATATGATGAATTCAAAGTAAAGCAATTTGGCTCTGGAGAAGTGGTGGTGTTTGTGTAACTTGAGAAATATTAACCAGATAGATTGCTTTTGGAATAGACACCTACACAAAATCAGTGATGTATTATCTGGCATATATAAACACATGTAATCACAGAGGCTTTGGGTCTTTATAAGGCAATACCATGCCAGGCATCTTGTCTGATAACAGAATGATGTTTCAGTTTGAGGTATGGTTAAGGTCTCGCACATCTTGTGTATGATAAACACACAATTGTGTTTTTGCTGCTGACAAGAAAGAAATACCTCTTCCCACATCAGAAGCATTTCAGATGTCAATACTGTACTAATTTCAGAATATTATAAAACAAGATATTAAAGTGGTGAGAAAGACCACTATTTCTGAATCCATTTATTAAAACTATATAATTTCAACAGGGGTAGAATTGAGATGGGGACAGTATGAAAGGTAAGTTATAATCCAAGATCCCACATTCTCTGATAAAAACCATGTTAGGACCCTAAACAAAATATCTTATTGGTTAATTTGACAGTGGAGAAATACACTAACAACCATTATTTGTGTTACCTTTGTACCCTTTATCTTATTTGATTTTTGTAGCCGTTGTCTATTATTAATAACTACTGATCATTGGTATTATTATTAGCCCATTTTAAGAATTGGGAAATATGGCTTAGAAGAGTTAAATGACTTACCCAAAACCACCCAGCTGCTACTAAGTGGTAGTGCTGGAATTTGAACCTAAGTTGTGTGTGTGTGTGTGTGTGTGTGTGTGTGTGTGTGTGTGTGTGTGTGTAGAAAGCATCTTTATTTTTAAATTTTAATTTAAATTCAATTAGCCAACATATAGTACATCATTAGTTTCATACGTAGTGCTCAATGATTCATCAGTACCCAAGTCTTTTGACTGAACTAGTATGCTCTCTTCACTGAAGTTCTGCCTCTGTTTTAAACACTATTGTCGGCCTTAGCTGACAGCTCCAAAAACAGTTGTGGAAAGTTACACCATTGTTGACAAATAGTCACATGCTTTGAATCAGTTGTGCAAATTTTCTCTATACAGAAGACCTATAACCATTTAGAACTTCTCTCAGATGTCCTAGTATATCCAAATGGTTCTGGAAGATACATAGCTCTTCATCCAAGTTTGTCTGTTATTATTTCAATCATCATGCCATCTGGGTTCATGAGACCATTTTTCAACACTCCTCAAAGCATTTTTCTTCTTACATAATACTTCTAACCAGAGCATTTTAGATAAATGACCCAGGACCTTGTTCATTTGATCAGCTTTATAAAGTTTCCTAAATTCTCTCTACCTAGTATGAACTTTTTCATCAGCAACTCTAGCAAGGCCATCTACTCTTCACTTATTTAAGAGGAATTCTCTAAGGAAAAACAAACATTTCCTTGAAAAAAGAATACTCTAATAACTCTTTACCAATTCAGGCAATTACACATAAGTCAAAGAAAAGGCAGATTTTATCAAACCAATTTTGCTTCTTGAAGGGCCATTGTATCCAATAAAAAGACATATTTTATTCTTCTCATTCTCTTTTCCCTTTTACTCTTCCCCTCTCTCATTTGCTTACTTGTGTAATCTGTTTCCATATAGGTTTTATGGTGGTTTAACATGGCACATAAAATAAAGTGATATAATTATAAATGGGTGAAGAATAAAAAGATAATAGGAAGAAAGAAAAATACTTTTTGAATTGAATACTTCAGAGGAGAAGGCTAGGACCAACTAAATGTCTTTATGAATAAATAATACTAAATTTAAGCATGATAATTTTTAAATGAATACAGAATATTAATACTCAGGACATCTCTCAAAATTTGATTTCCAAATATGTATCATTAGTCACATTGTGCTGTTTATTTCTACTTATCTCCACTAAACTGCAAGCTGTGGTAAGGTAGGACTCTTGACTTTTGAGTGGAACAGTGTTGGTATCCCATTTATACTTCAGAGGACTTCAAGGCGTACCAGCTGATCTCGATCTCTTTAAGAATTTTTTTTAAGCTGAAGAAAGCCAGTTTGCTCATGCAAGAAATTAGCACCACCAAATATTCTCCAGCACCCCTCCACCAAAAATAATTAGTTGGTGTGTAAATACCTCAACTCCCTCACCTCTTAGGCAATGTGAACTTATGGTGCATGTTTCCCAGTCTTTCTAGGGGACTAAGTCCCAGTCACACCCACAGTAGTAGCTATCTTGCTTTTTATCAGCCACTTTCTTCTCTCACTTCCCCACTCCTCAACCAAATAAACTGCTCAAATATAAACCCTGTTTTAGCATCTGCTGTTGGGGGAACCCAAATTAAGACACTAATTATACCTGCCAAGACTACTTTAGTATCTAACACAAATATTTGGTTGAATGATATAATTTTTTTAAATTACCTTAAATTACAAAATCATAGTTATTGCTATCTCCTAAAAAGATGTTTTTAATGCAAAGGATTAGGGTATTGAATCCTGAAGCTCACTTCAAAACTTAACTTCTTGGGGGAGAAGGGCTGAGTGGTGGTCTGTCTGAGGTCTCCAGTGATGATGTAGCCACACTTTAGTCTGTCAAGTAGAAAGCGCACCATGTCCACTCCTTCACTTGCTGTCTTTACTAACAAGGGAGGCAAGAAAGCCTTGTGTCTTAAAGGCCTTCTCCATTATTGAGTTAAGAGAACAGAAATGAAACCTACCTTTCCATTGGCTCATGTCTCTTTTTAGCATTTTAATCACCCTTTTTTGTTGTTGTTGTTGTCCAAGGTACATAATATGACAATACTTCAATCAATCACACACTTTGTGGTACTAGTCGACTTTCTGCCTTCTCCTACCCTTGAGAGCTGTGGTAAATGGCCAGGTCAACAGCATGGGAAACTGGTTTCCTCTCATTTCTTCCTGTGGCCTAGAGCTTAGCGCAAATCCTCAGTGCCCAGCTGCCTGCTTCCTTCCTCTGGTGCTACATCTGGCTGTTTAGGTCCTCAATGTTACCATGTACTCAAAATTTCAGATTTTTGGCTTCTCTTGAAAATAATCAGAAGACTCAGTATTCTAAGCCTGTGATCCTATGTGGCCCTAGTGGCTGGAACTGCATAACTGCGGTCCTGTTTAGGTGGAGCTCTCATTCTCTAGCTTCCTAACCTGCCTGCTTCCCTCATGTCCTTATTCATCAGCTGAGCTTGTGATTTCTGGGGACTCCTAAAGCTCTCTTGTTCTGTTGTGCATCCTTCGTGCTGAAGGCTAGGGTGACTGGCGGGGGAGGGATGGGCCAGCCCCTCCCTGCTGTCTTTCCTCTCTAATGAAGATCCCTCTCGATAGCTAAACATTATCTAAACTCACAGAAACATATGCCAAGGCTTAGGGTTTCTATGTTAAAAGGTAGGGGCTGCAGGAATCAACTGAAAGTTAGACTGGGTGACAAGGACAGATGACATTCAAAAGATGGGACACACTCTTTTAATTATAGAAAAATGGTATACTTTGAATGCCTCATTTTTATCAGTGAATTTTATAAGTTTTCAGAAGACATGAAGTTGGGGATGCATTAGTCAGTGCCAGAATTAGGATCTTGACAGATATTGCAAGAATAGAATGATGGGTAAAATAATTAGAATTATATTTAAAGAGGAAATCTGTATTCTTCCACACTCATGCAGCAGGAAACACATGTACGTCCAAAACCATCACTGTATAAATCTAGAATGGAGAGGAGGCTTAGTAATTACATGTGTGAAAAAGGTTATAGTTAGCTGAAAACTCAATTAGAGTCACCAATATGGTGTGTCGGCCCTAAAGCAATGGGAGCACATTAATAAACACACTAATAGAAAAGATTTTTGCCCAGAAAAAGGCAAATAATGTTCCCACTTTACTAAGCATCGTTAAGGCCACAGCTAGATCTGATGTTCATTTCTGATACCATGGCTTAAGTGGGATACTGACAGACCAGAGTGTGTTTGAAAGGCAAGGACTAGATGAGGAAGTCTTGGAAACTATAATTAGCCTGTAGATGGAAAGACTAAAGGCAGACATAATGGCTTTTAAACATCTCAAGTGCCACTACGTAGAAGCTAGAAGAGATGCATCCTGTATTGCATTCAGAGGATCAACATGTGGTCAACAAGATGACATTAGAAGTGGAGAGTGATGTTTATCTTTATATAAAGAAATACTTTATATTTTTACTGGATGACATGGATATACACTTTCATTTCCTAAATATTAGACTTGTCCAAAACTGCACTAGGCTGACTCAGGAGGAATTTTCATTATTACTTGTGAGGTATTCCAGAAAAGCAGAGAAACACAGATATATAATAGTGGAGCGTTTTTACTAGCTGATCTCTAAGTGTCTTTTAAAATTCTGAAGAGTTCAAGTCCTATAATTATCAGTACTAAATGATCTCTACTTGGTTTGATTTCAAAATAAGATCCAACTTCCAAACCATAATTTCCACTGAAGAATATGTAATCAAACCATTCATCTCTGTGCGTGGTGCCTTATTAGGTCATAATGCTAATCATTCACCTCCAATCCCTCAGTCTAGCACAGAATGAAGCCTGAGTTTGTGTTTCTTAGATGAATGCAAATTTTTGAATTACAAAAATCCTTTGGTGATGTCACTATCACTACTAAACACTTTCATAGATTTGACAGTAGAGATTCCTTTTTATAGACACTTTAAAGTTGTTGGGTTTTTTTAATCATTCCATTCCTCTGTTCTTTTTCATACTGTGTTAATCAAAGTATGGTTTGGATACTGCTGGGGTCCCTGGTTGTGATTTACTTATCTTAAATTTTGCAGGAAATTTGGTAGTTTTATAGCAAAGTGTGATTATATAATATTCATATATACCACCCATTTTTGATATGAGAATTGAGATTTCCCCCCAAATCCTGTAATTGTATTATTCACTTCATTTTGAAAATGCTCATCTACTGTAAAGACTATATTATTTTATCTTGCCTACTATTTTCATATAATGGAATCACTTTTATTCATTATATTTGCATATACATTGTTACTACTATTTTTGTGAAAGCTCTTATGCACAAAAGTGATTTGGTGGCTCAAAAGCTGTTTATTAACGTGTAAAAGTAATGATAAAGACAGTAAAGTAAACCCTATAATTAATAACTTCTAAATATAAGTAGCAAACAGACTTTCATATTAATATTGAGTACGAATATTTATGGACTGGAGTAAGCAAATCTGCAAGTGTTTTTTCTGTACAAGAAAAAACTAAAAATGTTAATAGGATGCATAATAAATAACATGGGAACAATAAAGATGGGATATCGTTGCAGCAGTAGTCCATTTGTTTCTTGTTCTTGAGCGGTGTTATAAACCTTTTCTGAAATGGAGGGATAAAGCCTTGGAAAATTTGCATAGTTATGAACCAAAGGAGAATGGGTTCTCTGGTCCAAAACAAATGACTTGTGGTAAGAAACGTATAAATTTTGTTGCTAAAAATAGTGATGAGCCCAAAACTTCCAGGTAGCCATGGTTACATTTACCATAGTGAAAATCAGATACAAAGGATACCATTTCTGAGATAATTTTAAAATGCTGCAAAACTAATGCTAACGTCTATGCTTGGAGAGAAAGCAGAAAAGCAGTGTGTAAAATCCCTTTATCAAATGACAGAGTTAGAGACTGAGTAATATCAATGGCATGCAGTCTAGAAATCCATGTATGGGTCAGCGGATGCAGGTACATGGTACTACTGGGATGCAAAATAAAGATCCTTTCTTGCATATATGAGGGAGAAGGCCCTGGTGAATTCTGTCTCCTCGTCACTAAAAACTCCTCTTATGGTTGAGATTTTCTAAGTTAATTATTGTTTCGTGATCCATGTTAGAGCCTGGAAAGGATATGGTGAGATCAGCAGTCATGGGAAACCCACTGTTATCAGGGAAAGGTTTAACAAGTAAATTCTGGTCACAGGTCAAGATAGTGACACAGGAAGATCCTGAATTCACCTCCTTCCATGGACACACCAAATCAACTGCTATACTGTGGAACAATTTCTTTTGAAAAGAACCTAAAAACTGGCAGAGTGACCCCTTTACATCATGTAAATGCAAGGGAAACCACATTAAAGTAGGTAGGAAAGGCTGAGAGGCAATGTCACAATAAACCCCACCCCCTGGCACAGTGACTCACAGGAAGAAAACCAAAACCTGGAGCTTGTCCGTGAGAAGGAAAGAGTTCATTAGGCACCTCACACCAGGCACCCCAACTTTTAAGATTGGCACCTGAGCGATAAGCCCCCAAATCATCTGGTTTTAAAGACTAACAGGGCTCATGCCAGTAAGACCTATTGTGCTGTGGTGTACAGAGAAAGGGCTCTTAAAAGGTGTGCATTCAGACTCACCTGCCTCAGGGCTCAGTGCAGAAGCAGCCCTTGGAAAGCACCCAGACTTGATGTGTAAAAGACTCATTTGCAAATTCTAAAACTTTAGTCTAAGGGGTGGGGTCCTCCTAGATTACTCTCTGGGGACACAAGCTGATGGGTACCATTTTTTCTTCTCTCTTTTCTTTGTTAAAGCCAGCAGAACAACCTCTTTTTAAAATTCCTTTTTTTTTTTTTTTTTGGTAGATGCCACCTTTGTCCACCCCCTTTCTTTGCTCTAGCCAGTGGGCACCATCTTATGTTCCTTCTGCTATTCTCCAAGATGCCAGTATCTCCTGAAGGGGAGCTTCCACACATGTCTGGTGCCCTGGTCTTAAATCTGGTGACTCAGTTTTTACAGCTGCAATCCAGGAGACACCCTTTGATTGCCTGGCTCTGAAGGTTAGTGGGCTTGCGTTCCTGGGTGCTGTGAGACTGTACAATTAAAGAGATAGTTCTTGGCAGACTACTCCCCCCAGGCACTGTACAGATAGCAGGCTGAAACACACCCCTAATTTTTCTGAGAGAGGGGCCTATTTGCTTGACCAGGAGCTTTGGCCTGAGGAGATTTTTGGTTTGGCCCATTTATGGGGCCTACAGAGATATTTTTAGGAAATGGAGGCTGGTGAACACAATTATACTTTCCCTCTGCCTCACTTCAGCTGGTAACTTAATGAAAGGAGCTTATACCCTTGTCTGTTGCCCTGATATTTTCAGCTGCTACCAGGGGACACCTCTGCATCATTTGACTTGGAGGCCGGTGGGGCTTATGCTCAGGTGTTCCCACAGGACTATAACCAATGGAGAAAGAATTCTTAACAGCTACCCCTCCAGGGCACAGCAAGAGGCAACAGATCCAAGAACTCAGTCTTCCTATGAAAGAGGCCTACTAGTTTATCAACATAGATGCTGCCTGGAGTGGCAGGCTTCTCCATTAAGCACACATCTAAGGGCTGCCTTTAAGCCTTTCCTGAGCCTTGGAGGACTGGTGCTATCTTTACACTCTCCCACTGCTGCTATCTAGAGTACCAGCATCTCTTGGAGAAGACCTCTTATACATGTCTAGTGCCCCCAGTTTTTACATTTGGTGCCCAAGGGATAACCCTTGATTACCTGGCTCTAGTGGCCAAGGGACTTGCATTCCCACAGCACTGTAAGAATTAGAGAGATAGTTCTTGGTGGGCTATCTCCCCCAGGGCACAGACAATAAACTGAAACACCCTCCCAGGCTTTCTGTGAAGGAGGCCTACTTGCTAATCCTGTAGCTCTGGCCTAAGGTTCAGGCTTCAGGCCTGGCACACATCTAGTGGCTACAGAGGTAGTCTGAGAGAACATAAGCCAGAGGATGTCATATTTGTGCTCTCTCAGTGCCTCACTATAGCTCATTAGTATCTCTAAGAAAAGAATATATATACTAGTCTGCAGCCCCAATTTTTGTGACTGCCACCTGAGACACCTTCAGATCACCTGGCTACCGTGGCCAGTGGGACTTCTGCTTGCAGCATATATTTGCATTCTTTGAAAGCTACTGCACCTGTGCCTGGATTCAAATCTACCTAACTCTAGGTGCTGACTGAGATCCTCCCCTTTGGGACGCTAAGTAGTCTTGACACACCCTCAACTACTGGGAGCATTAAAAATAATATAGGCTGCATGAACAATCACAAAGTTTTGAGAGGAAACCCAGAGCTAAGGCAGGGTTGAACAAGGTTTCATCTGCTACACAGGCCATCCTTTCAAGACTGGGAGAAGTGGCTCCTTTTTCCTCAATAGAGAGTCAAGCAAAATGAAGAAACAAAGAAATATGTTTGAAATAAAAGAACAAGATAAAACCTCAGGAAAAAAACTTAATCAAATGGAGATAAGTAATTTACCTGCTAAAGAGTACAAAGTCATGGTCAAAAAGATGTTCACTGAGCTCAGGAGAAAAATGGGTAAACACAATGAGAACTCCAACAGAGAGGATATAAGAAAGTACCAAACAGAAGTCACAGAACTGAAAAATACAATAACTGAACTAAAAAACAAATACTAGAGTGGTTCAACATCAGACTAGATGAAGCAGAAGAAAGGTTCAGTGAACTCAAACAGAGCAGAGGAACTTATCCAATCAGAGCAGGAAAAAAAAATCTTAACAATATTGAGTCTTTCTATCCATAAACATGGACTATCTCTCCATTTATTTGTTCTTTTATCTTATCAGAGTTTTTCAGTGTTACTCATATAGATCTTGTACATAGTTTTAGATTTTTATCTAAGTATTTTATTTTTTGATAACAAATGAGATTGTATTTTTAATGTCAAGTTTCACTTGCTCAGTGCTTATATATTGAAAAGTGATTGACTTTTGTATGTTAATCTTGTATCTTGCCACCTTGCTATAATTATTATTTTCAGGTGTTTTTTTTTTTAAATTCTTTTGGATTTTCTGCATGGATGATCATGTCATCTGTGAACAAAGACAATATAAATTTTTTATATATTGTTGGATTTGACTACTATTTTGTTGAGGACTTTTGCATCTATGTTCATCAGAGCTATTAGTCTATAGTTTTTTTCTCTTGTGAGGTCTTTGTCTGATTTTGGTATTAGAGCCTTATAAAATGCGTATTTCCTCTGCTTCTATTGTCTGAAAGATATTTTAAAGAATTGGTTGTAATTTCTTCCTTAAAAGTTTGGGAGAAATTACTGGTGTGTCCATATGGGCCCAGTTCTTTCTATCTTGGAAGATTATTAATTGATTCAATTTCTGTAATGGATATAGATAGGCCTAATCACATTGTCTATTCTTGTGTGAGTTTTGGCAGATCATGTATTTCAAGGAATTGGTCCATTTTATCTAAACTATCAAATTTGTCATCAGAGTTGTTCACAGCATTCTTTTATTGCCCTTTTAATGTCCATGACATCTGTACTGATACCCCAATTTCTAATATTAGTAGTTTGTGTCTTTTTTTCATAGTTAGCCTGGATAGAGACTTATCAATTTATCTTTTTGAAAAACTAACTTTTGTTTTCAGTGATTTTCTCTCTTGATCTCTTGTTTTCAATTTCATCGATATCTTCTCTAACTTTTATTATTTCCTTGTGCTTACATTGGATTTTTTTTTTTGTATCTTAGGATGAAAGTTTAGATGATTGATTTTAGATGTTGTCCCTTTCTAATATATCGTTCATTGAATGTTACGAACTTTCTTATAAGCACTGTTTTCACTGCATCTTACAAATTTTGATAAATGTACTTTCATATAGCTGAAATATCTTTTAATTTCTCATGAGATTTCTTCTTGGACTTGTGTTACTTAGACATGTGTTGTTTAATCTCCAAATAATTTGGAATTTTCCAGCTACCTTTGTTGATTTCTAGTTTAATTCCATTGTGTTCTGAGAGCATATTTTGTATGATTTTTATTCTTTTAAATTTGTTAAGGTGTGTTTTATGGCCCAGAATGTGAACTTGTTGAATGTTCCATGTGAGCTTGAGAATGAAGTGTATATTCAACTAGACAGGAATTCCTATGATGAGAAGCTGTCTTTAGAAAATACAAATTTGGGGAGCCCCAGTGGCACAATCTGTTAGTGAAGAGTCCTTATATAGAAAATGTCAGATTTGAAACTCAGATTACAGTGTTACAGACATGCAGTGATACAAAAGGTTAGTTAAGTACTCTGGTCCAAAAAAAAAAAAAGTTAATTAATTTAATCCTTGTGGTAAAAATCCCTATGATATATTGTCTCTCACAATTGTTCCAAATCTGTAAGATTTGCCAACTCTTATCTCTACTTATATTACTCTCCACTTCTCTTCTCTCTGTCCCCCATTTAAGATCATCTGATGTAAGAACTTCCTTTCTTCACTTTTCTCAAGTCAAACGCTATCTTCATGAATTTCATCTCCTTTTTTTTCCATTTTCACTTACAGAGTCATTTTATCTTTCTTTCACAATTTCATAGATTAATGTCTTTTTATTATGGGCATTATCTGATTTCATGACTTTTTGCTGTAAGCTCCATTAGATCTATGCTCATAATAAGACTTTGAAAGACTTGAAGCACTGAAAAGATTGGAAGCTGTTTCCCAGATATTTCAAAATAAAAACACTATAAGACCATAAGTGTAAGATGTTCAAAATAATGACAGCTTCAGACCTTTTAAAATATAACATTTTCCAAGAGAAACTGTGGGTGTAATGTCTGTACTTTTTTAAAAGTTGTTCTGAACAATGCCCATAGGGGCAAAAGGGCACAAAATGCAGTTCTGGATTCTTGGGGTCTGCTACAAGTTGCCCAAAGTGATGGGGGAAGAGGTGTTTGCTTTTCACTTAAGTTTTATTATTTTTAAGCTATACATTCCATGTATTCCATTAATCACAGGATTACTTTGAATCCACACATACCTCTAAATTTCTGACCCCAATCCTTACATTTTCCTTCTCCCCCTACTTCACAGTTTCTAATTATTTATTAAAAGATATGTAGTATAGAAGAGTTTATAATAATAACACCCTCCACAACATTCCTTGCCTCTTTCCTGTGTTTTCTCTGGCCTGCTTCTCATAGGCAATCATTTTTACCTGTTTGTCTTTAGGCTTTCTAATCAGTACACACAATACATATTACCTTTAGATATTGTCTATTAACTTTCCACAATGACACATGGAAAATCTTTAATCCCATAACAGTTTTTATACTCTTGATTTTTTGTCTGTCTTTTTCCATTTTGTAAAACATTGTATACATCTTTATTTAACAAATTTTAGAATATTCTATTTCTAGATTTGGGGAGGATGATGATTCTCCTGTTTGATATGTTTGATAATTCTCCTTCGTTGTTTGTTCTTATAGTTTGATTTTTTTTTTGAGGATTCACTTTTTTAAAAATTTTTATTTTATTGTTATGTTAATCACCCAAGAGTACATCAGTTTTTTGTAAATAATTTTTTATTGTTATGTTAATCACCATACATTACATCATTAGTTTTTGATGTAGTGTTCCATGATTCATTGTTTGTGCATAACACCCAGTGCTCCACGCAGAATGTGCCCTCTTTAATACCCATCACCAGGCTAACCCATCCCCCCACCCACCTCCCCTCTAGAACCCTCAGTTTGTTTTTCAGAGTCCATTGTCTCTAATGGTTCATCTCCCCCCTCGACTTACTCCCCTTCATTCTTCCCCTCCTGCTATCTTTTTTTTTTCTTAACATATATTGCATTATTTGTTTCAGAAGAACAGATCCGTGATTCATCAGTCTTGTACAATTCACAGCACTCACCATACAACATACCCTCCCCAATGTCTATCATCCAGCCACCCAATCCCTCCCACGCCCCACCACTCCAGCAACCCTCAGTTTGTTTCCTGAGATTAAGAATTCCTCATATCAGTGAGGTCATATGATACATGTCTTTCTCTGATTGACTTATTTCACTCAGCATAACACCCTCCAGTTCCAACCACATTGTTGCAAATGGCAAGAGCTCATTCCTTTTGATGGCTGCATAATATTCCATTGTGTATATATACCACTTCTTCCATATCCATTCATCTGTCCATGGACATCTTGGCTCTTTCCACAGTTTGGCTATTGTGGACATTGCTGCTATAAACATTGGGGTGCACGTACCCCTTCGGGTCCCTACATTTGTATCTTTGGGGTAAATATCCAGTAGTGCAATTGCTGGATCGTATGGTAGCTTTATTTTCAACTGTTTGAAGAACCTCCATACTGTTTTCCAGAGTGGTTGCACCAGCTTGTATTCCCACCAACAGTGTAGGAGGGTTCCCCTTTCTCCACATCCCCGCCAACATCTGTCGTTTCCTGACTTGTTAGTTTTAGCCATTCTGACGGGCGTGAGGTGGTATCTCATTGAGGTTTTGATTTGGATTTCCCTGATGACGAGCGATGTTGAGCACTGTTTCATGTGTCTGTTGGCCATTTGGATGTCTTCTTTGGAAAAATGTCTGTTCATGTCTTCTGCCCATTTCTTGATTGGATTAGTTGTTCTTTGGGTGTTGAGTTTGAGAAGTTCTTTATAGATTTTGGATACTAGCCCTTTATCTGATATGTCATTTGCAAATATTTTCTCCCATTCTGTCGGTTGTCTTTTGGTTTTGTGGACTGTTTCTTTTGCTGTGCAAAAGCTTTTGATCTTGATGAAATCCCAATAGTTCATTTTTGCCCTGGCTTCCCTTGCCTTTGGCGATGTTTCTAGGAAGAAGTTGCTGCGGCTGAGGTCGAAGAGGTTGGTGCTGTGTTCTCCTTTAGGATTTTGGTGGACTCCTGTCTCACATCTAGGTCTTTCAACCATTTGGAGTCTATTTTTGTGTGTGGTGTAAGGAAATGGTCCAGTTTCATTCTTCTGCATGTGGCTGTCCAATTTTCCCACCACCATTTGTTGAAGAGACTGTCTTTTTTCCATTGGACATTCTTTCCTGCTTTGTCAAAGATGAGTTGACCATAGAGTTGAGGGTCCATTTCTGGGCTCTCTATTCTGTTCCATTGATCTATGTGTACCATACTGTCTTGATGATGACAGCTTTGTAATAGAGCTGGAAGTCCGGAATTGTGATGCCGCCAGCTTTGCTTTTCTTTTTCAACATTCCTCTGCCTATTTGGGGTCTTTTCTGGTTCCATACAAATTTTAGGATTATTTGTTCCATTTCTTTGGAAAAAGTGGATGGTATTTTGATGGGGATTGCATTGAATGTGTAGATTGCTCTAGGTAACACTGACATCTTCACAATGTTTGTTCTTCCAATCCATGAGCATGGAACGTTTTTCCATTTCTTTGTGTCTTCCTCAATTTCTTTCATGAGTATTTTATAGTTTTCTGAGTACAGATCCTTTGCCTCTTTGGTTAGATTTATTCCCAGGTATCTTATGGTTTTGGGTGCAATTGTAAATGGGATCGACTCCTTGATTTGTCTCTCTTCTGTCTTGTTGTTGGTGTATAGGAATGCCACTGATTTCTGTGCATTGATTTTATATCCTGCCACTTTACTGAATTCCTGTATGACTTCTAGCAGTTTTGGGGTGGAGTCTTTTGGGTTTTCCACATACAGTATCATATCATCTGCAAAGAGTGAGAGTTTGACTTCCTCTTTGCTGATTTGGATGCCTTTGATTTCTTTTTGTTGCCTGATTGCTGTGGCTAGGACTTCTAATACTATGTTGAATAGCAGTGGTGAGAGTGGACATCCCTGCCGCGTTCCTGACCTTAGGGGAAAAGCTCTCAGCTTTTCCCCATTGAGAATGATATTCGCTGTAGGTTTTTCATAGATGGCTTTTATGATATTGAGGTATGTACCCTCTATCCCTATACTCTGAAGAGTTTTGATCAAGAAAGGTTGCTGTACTTTGTCAAATACTTTCTCTGCATCTAGTGAGAGGATCATATGATTCTTGTTCTTTCTTTTGTTAATGTATTGTATCACGTTGATTGATTTGCGGATGTTGAACCAGCCTTGCAGCCCAGGGATTAATGCCACTTGGTCATGGTGAATAATCCTTTTAACGTACTGTTGGATCCTATTGGCTAGTATTTTGGTGAGAATTTTTGCATCCATGTTCATCAAGGATATTGGTCTGTAATTCTCCTTTTTGATGGGGTCTTTGTCTGGTTTGGGGATCAAGGTAATGGTGGCCTCATAAAATGAGTTTGGAAGTTTTCCTTCCATTTCTATTTTTTGGAACAGTTTCAGGAGAATAGGTATTAATTCTTCTTGAAATGTCTGATAGAATTCCCCTGGGAAGCCGTCTGGCCCTGGGCTTTTTTGGGGGGAGATTTTTGATGACTGCTTCAATTTCCTTAGTGGTTATAGGTCTGTTCAGGTTTTCTATTTCTTCCTGGTTCAATTTTGGTAGTTGATACATCTCTAGAAATGCATCCATTTCTTCCAGGTTATCTAATTTGCTGGCATAGAGTTGCTCATATATGTTCTTATAATTGTTTGTATTTCTTTGGTGTTTGTTGTGATCTTTCCTCTTTCATTCATGATTTTGTTGATTTGGGTCATTTCTCTTTTCTTTTTGATAAGTCTGGCCAGGGGTTTATCTATCTTGTTAATTCTTTCAAAGAACCAGCTCCTAGTTTCGTTGATCTGTTCTACTGTTCTTTTGGTGTCTATTTCATTGATTTCTGCTCTGATCTTTATTATTTCTCTTCTCCTGCTGGGTTTAGGCTTTATTTGCTGTTCTTTCTCCAGCTCCTTTAGGTGTAGGGTTAGGTTGTGTATTTGAGACCTTTCTTGTTTCTTGAGAAAGGCTTGTATTGCTATATACTTTCCTCTCAGGACTGCCTTTGCTGCATCCCAAAGATTTTGAACAGTTGTGTTTTCATTTTCATTGGTTTCCATGAATTTTTTTAACTCTTCTCTAATTTCCTGGTTGACCCATTCATTCTTTAGTAGGATGCTCTTTAGCCTCCATGTATTTGAGTTCTTTCCGACTTTCCTCTTGTGATTGAGTTCTAGTTTCAAAGCATTGTGGTCTGAAAATATGCAGGGAATAATCCCAATCTTTTGGTACCGGTTGAGACCTGATTTGTGACCTAGGATGTGATCGATTCTGGAGAATGTTCCATGGGCACTAGAGAAGAATGTGTATTCCGTTGCTTTGGGATGGAATGTTCTGAATATGTCTGTAAAGTCCATTTGGTCCAGTGTTTCATTTAAAGTCTTTATTTCCTTGCTGATCTTTTGCTTAGATGATCTGTCCATTTCAGTCAGGGGGGTGTTAAAGTCCCCCACTATTATCGTATTGTTGTCAACGTGTTTCTTTGCTTTTGTTATTAATTGCCTTATATAATTGGCTGCTCCCACGTTAGGGGCATAGATATTTACAATTGTTAGATCTTCTTTTTGGATAGACCCTTGAAGTAGGATATATAGTGTCCTTCTTCATCTCTTATTACAGGCTTTGTTTTAAAATGTAATTTGTCTGATATAAGGATTGTCACCCCAGCTTTCTTTTGGTGTCCGTTAGCATGGTAAATGGTTTTCCACCCCCTTTCAATCTGGGGGTGTCTTTGGGTCTAAAATGAGTCTCTTGCAGACAGCATATTGATGAGTCTTGTTTTTTAATCCAATCTGATAGCCTGTGTCTTTTGATTGGGGCATTTAGCCCATTTACATTCAGGGTAACTATTGAAAGGTATGAATTTAGTACCATTGTATTGCCTGTAAGGTGACTCTTACTGTATATTGTCTGTGTTCCTTTCTGACCTATGCTGCTTTTAGGCTCTCTTTTTGCTTAGAGGACCTCTTTCAATATTTCTTGTAGGGCTGGTTTTGTGTTTGCAAATTCCTTTAGTTTTTGTTTGTCCTGGAAGATTTTTATCTCTCCTTCTATTTTCAATGACAGCCTAGCTGGATATAGTATTCTTGGCTGCATATTTTTCTCATTTAGTGCTCTGAAGATATCATGCCAGTCCTTTCTGGCCTGCCAGGTCTCTGTGGATAGGTCTGTTGCCAATCTAATGTTTCTACCATTGTAGGTTACATATCTCTTCTCCCGAGCTGCTTTCAGGATTTTCTCTTTGTCTCTGAGACTCGTAAGTTTTACTATTAGATGTCGGGGTGTTGACCTATTTTTATTGATTTTGAGAGGGGTTCTCTGTGCCTCCTGGATTTTGATGCCTGTTTCCTTCCCCACATTAGGGAAGTTCTCTGCTATTATTTGCTCCAATATACCTTCTGCCCCTCTCTCTCTTTTTTCTTCTTCTGGGATCCCAATTATTCTAATGTTGTTTCGTCTTATCGTATCGCTTATCTCTTGAATTCTGCCCTCGTGATCCTGTAGTTGTTTATCTCTCTTTTTCTCAGCCTCTTTATTTTCCATCATTTGGTCTTCTATATCGCTGATTCTCTCTTCTGCCTCATTTATCCTAGCAGTTAGTGCCCCCATTTTTGATTGCACCTCATTAATAGCCTTTTTGATTTCGACTTTGATTTTGACGTGATTTCGCGGATCACAGTTTATGGATATAGATTTTAGTTCTTTTATTTCTCCAGAAAGGGTTTCTCTAATAACTTCCACACTTTTTCCAGCCCAGCTAGTATCTTTAACGTCATGATTCTGAACTCTAGGTCCGACATCGTACTAATGTCAGTATTGAGTAGGTCCCTGGCAGACGGTACTACCTCTTGTTCTTTTTGCTGAGATGATTTTTTTCGTCTTGTCATTTTGTCCAGAGGAGGACAGATGAATGAGAGAACAGAATGTTAACAGGTTAACAACGTCTCCAGCAAATATACTCTATACAAATCAGAAAAGACCTGAAACCAGGGGACAAGAAAGGGAAAGAAAGAGGAGAAAAAAAAAGGAAAAAGAAAAAGATAAAAACAAACAAAAACAGAACCAAACAAAAAAACAGAATATGATCAAATATGATCAGGCTAGTGCATAGATCGGTGCCACACACTAGCTTTTGGGCATATTTTGGTCTGTTAGAAGAAAGTCCCTGCTAAAATTTTAAAGGAAGAAAGACTTATATATGTACAAAATAAGGGTTGATACAATGAAGGGATGGAAGTTGACTCTAAAGATGAAAATTATAAAAGATTTTATAAGAGGAATTGATAAGAAGTTGTTTTTAAAAAGAAAGAAGGTTTAAAAAGGAAAAAAAAAGAAAAAAAAGGGAGAGATGTGATCTGGCGGGAGAATAGAACAAAGCCATACACTAGTGATTTAGGGTATATTTTGATCTGTTAGAAGAAATTGTATCTCAAAATTTTAAAGAGAGAACAACTTATATATATATGCCAAAAATAAGGGTAACTACTATGAAGGGATAAAAATGACTCTAAAAATGAAAAATAAAAAATGTTTTTTTAAGAAAGGGATTGATAAGATGTTGTTTGAAAAAGGGAAAAAGAGAAATTAGAAAAAAACAGTTAAAAAAAATTAACTTTGAAAAACTAATGAATTATGGTAAAAAAGCCATGAATTCTATGTGCAGTATTCCCCTAGCACTGGAGTTCTCCCGTTCTCCTTGATCGGTAAACTGGGTCTTGGCTTGCTGGCTGTTCTTGCTGATCTTCTGGGGGAGGGGCTTGTTGCGTGGTTCCCAAATGTCTTTGCCGGGGCGTGGTTCCCAAATGTCTTTGCTGGAGGCGGAATTGCCCCGCCCTTGTGAGTCCGGGCTAAGTAAGCTGCTCTGGTTTGCTCTCAGGAGCTTTTGTTCCCTGCAAGCCCTGGAGGACCAGGGTGAAAATGGTGGCCTCCCAATCTCTGCCCGGAGGAGGTGAGAACTCGGGGCCCCACTCCTCAGTGCGCCCCCAGAGAAAAGCAGTCACTCCCGTGTCCCCGGTCTCTGGCCGCACTCCGTGCTCACCCGGCCTGTGTCTGAGCATTTCTATCTCTGGCACCCGACACCATGTGGAGTCTCCAAACCCAGCAGATCCCTGCGGTGCGCTCCCGTGCCACTCCTCCCAGGGGAGGGAGGGGAGTCTCCCCGGCTCTGCCGCTTGTTAGGTCCCTGCTGGAGGAGCAGTGGCCCGACTGGGCCGCGGATCACAGTTTATGACAACCCCGAGCTGAGAGCCCACGCCTCGGCTCCGTCTCTGCAGCCGGCTTCCCCGCTCTGATACCTGGGAGCTCTGCCGCACTCAGGCACCCCTGGTCTTTCTGTGACCCCGAGGGTCCTGAGACCACACTGTCCTGCGAGGGTTCCACCCCCCACTTAGCCACTGGAGCGACGTCCCTCAGCGGAGCCGGCTTCTAAAAGTTCCAATTTTGTGCTCCGCGGCTCTATCACTTGCCAGAAGCGGCCGACGGAGGCCCCCCTCCCCCGCCGTCTATCCTCCCGAATATCGCCTCGGATTCACTTCTCCGCACGTCCTACCTTCCAGTAAGTGGTCGCTTTTCTCTTCAGAGTATTGTTACTCTTCTTATCTTCGATCTCCCGTTGAGTTCGTAGGTGTTCAGAATGGTTTGATCCCTATTCAACTGAATTCCTGAGACCAGACGAAATCCAGGTCTCCTACTCCTCCACCATCTTGCTCCGCCCCCACATCATTAGTTTTTGATGTAATGTTCCATGATTCATTGTTTGGTATAACAC
Source organism: Zalophus californianus (assembly GCF_009762305.2). NCBI lineage: Eukaryota > Metazoa > Chordata > Mammalia > Carnivora > Otariidae > Zalophus > Zalophus californianus. The sequence continues at coordinate 133,162,877 of NC_045598.1, forward strand.
CCAGTGCTCCATTCAGTCCATGCCCTCTTTAATACCCATCACGAGGCTAACCCATCCCCCCCTCCCCTCTAGAACCCTCAGTTTATTTCTCAGAGTCCAGCGTCTTTCATGGTTTGTCTCCCCCCTCAATTTCCCCCCCTTCATTTTTCCCTTCCTACTTTTTTTTTTTTTTTTGACATATAACGTATTATTTGTTTCAGAGGTACAGGTCTGTGATTCAACAGTCTTACACAATTCACAGGGCTCACCATAGCCCATACCCTCCATTGTGAGCTTATTCCTTGTGTGAAAATTTTCTTCTCTGGGTATCTTGTATGCCTCAGGCTATAGAAGAATCTTGACAGACTGGTTTTGCATTTACCTGGGTTCTTAACTGGCTCTGAGCCAAGTTTCTTAAAAATTCAAAGTTAGGGGTTCTTGATCCGCTCTTTTGGTATAAATCTGAACCTGTTAAACAAGCATGGAGTCATTTTGGGTTTCTAGCTTCTTGCCAGTAACTCTTCTTTTCACCTGGAGCACTGGCAGATGACAAGCTGCTGTATTGCTTCCTGCTTAGCAAGGAAGAGTTTATAGGGCACATTGGTTGCATTTTTGTTTCATGAAGAGGACACTTCTCTGAGGCTCTCAGCTTAACCAAAGGTGTTTTGCTCCAAAATATACAGCCCTGAGGCCCCATCTCCAATGTCCAGAGGGTCATTAAAAATTCATCCACCAGTGCCTAATATATACATCTGAGTCCTAATACTTGTTTGGGCTCCAGTTATTTAAGCTTTTTCTTATAACTCTGACATTGAGCTGTATCTTCATTTCTGGCACTCTAGATTTCTCTTTTTCACTTTTTGAGAATGGCTCTGATTACAAAAAATGTTTTATACCATGTAATTCCATTTAATTCAAGTAAGATGGCATTTTTGCTCATTAACTTCCAAATATTGACTGAAAAACCCAATTGAATTTTTCCTTAATCTTAAAATTTTAAATCAAAGTCACAATCATAGCTTAAAAAATCAAATAACATACAAGGCTAATAAACTGTAAGGATCAGATAATAAATGGAGAATTCCAAAGTCCACTGGGTCTGAAGACCCACCTGGTGATCATTTCCCCAGTCCTCAAATGTGTAATTGGGGTTGACATGCATGGCAGTTGGCTCAACCCCCATATTGTATCTTATTCTGAGGGGTAAGATCTATCATAGTGGGGAAGACAAAGAGAAAGCCTCTAAAATTAACCCCCTCTCCACCAACACCAGAGACAAGGTGGTAAATCAGTAACTATCACATCCTAGGGTGGAGAGATGGTAGAGAGAAATTAATAGTATCTTAAGGATCTGAAGAAGGAATTGGAAAACTGCAGACCCCAGACAAAATCTGATGCATGACAAGTTTTTGTACAGCCTGCAAGCTAATAATGGTTTTCACATTTTTAAAGGATTGTTAAAAAAATTAAAACATGCCACAAAGACTATATGTGGTCTGCACTCTAAAATATTTACAATTTGAGTCTTCACAGAAAAAGTTTTTTTGCCTCCTCATCTAAAGGATGCAGGGGTAGCAGTCCCATTACATTTATTTAGTTCACCTGTTTGGCCCCTGAAGAAAATAAATGGATCCTACAGTTTGACTGCAGACTACAGCAAGATCAACTAAGTTATAGCCCTGATCTAAGTCTTCATATCAGATATACCTGATGTCCTTGCTAGAGCTGATTAATATGACATCAGATAAAAGTATGTAGTTTGGATTTGGGTAAACACAAGTTATATTATTTGCTAAATTACAGTCAAAATAGTTTGTATTTACATAGAATGAACAACAATATATATTTACACTTTTGCCTCAGTGCTATCTTCGGCTCTCTGTCATAATATAGTCCCAACATCTTGGCATCCTGAAGATCCATTCATTACACTGAGGACTTTATGTTTATTAGTGAGATGAGCAAAAAGCAGTCACGCTGGAAACCTTGATGAGACACCTGGGATACAGAAAGTGGAGATAAACATTGCAAAGTTTTGGGGACCATCCATATTTGAAAAAACATTTAAAGATCTCAGGTGAGGGGTTTTGCCAGATTATCCCCTCTGAAATGAAAGACAAATTAGTACATTTTTCTCCTTCTACTATGAAGAAGGAAACACTAACTCTGTTGGGTGATAAGCAAACTGTGTGAGCAGTTAGCTCAGACTTCCTCCTTCATGGTTATACCTGCACACTTTCTTCAGCTTGTGTCTATGACTGTATGGGGAGTCCTGTATGACCAGCTGACACAGGAGTAAAAAGCCTGAGCTCAATTTTACAGATGGGCTGGTGTGGTATGTGGGTACAAGCTGAAAATGGAAGGCGGCTTCACTAAAGCCCTAGGGATGGTCTTGAAAGACAGTGGTAAGGAAAAATCCTCCTGGTGAACCACTTTGTGGATAAAAAGAAATGGTTGGAGATTTGAAGATGTATAGGTCTCTAATTAGGGATCTGAAAGGGGGGAAAAAGGGAAGATTAGGGCCACGGAGATCTGGGGTAAAGGCATGTAGATTAACACGTGGGAGTGGGCACAAAGTGTACAGATCTTAGTTTATGTTATACCCACCAGAGAACATCCTTCTTGGAAAAAGCAGTAAACGACCAAGTAGACAAAATCACAGGCTGATTGAGGTTTGCCAGCCTCTGTCACAGGCCACTCCAGTGCTGGTACGGAGGGCTCATGGGAGAAGTGGCTGAGATGGCAGACATGGAGGCTACACATTGGTGGACCACCATGTATCACCAGTTCCCAAGGCTGATCTAGCTGCTGCCATTGCCATATGTCCAACTTGCCAGAAACAGACCGTCCTCAACTCCCAGCATGGCAGCATTCCTGTGGAGACCAACTGACCATTGATGACAAATTGGCCACAATGGAACCTTTCATCTTGGAAAGGTTAGCGATTTGTTCTCACAGGAATAAACACACATTCAGGTGTGGATTTATATTTCCTGCACCATTAACTAAAGACTTAGAGTGCTTGATCCACCAGCATGAGCTCCCACATAACTTTGCACTGGACCAGAGAGCCCACTTTATAAAAAAGCAGGTGTGAAAGTAGACTCATGACCATGAGATTGACTCATTATATCACATATCACACCACCCAAAAGTTGTCAGCATTTTAGAGGTTTGGAATGGTTTGCTCAAAACAGAGCTGGAACACCAGCTTAGAGACATACTATGTGGGGAATGGGGCAACTTCCCCCAGGATGCCAACATACATATACATAGCTATATGTATAAGAATTAAGAAAATATTTTATTTGAATGCGTAACTCTAGTCAGTATTCTTTTCCTTTTCTTGGTTTTGGGTAAAGTTTGAGATTAACTTAGTAGTATACCTTATAGGAAAGCTCAGGCTATGCCAAAAGTAACCACAAGTCGAACAGGCATAGTCTATAAATCCATCCATTCATTGGGAATCTATTTTCTATTTTGATTTGCTTTATAAAAAGAAAGGTTAGAAAAGAACCTAGCCCTGAACTATATAGCTGTGGACTACATAATTATTTAATCAACCCACTGCTTTTGCTGATTCTATGGTACCTCACAGGATTTGAAATGTGTCTATGGATTCCTGGTTTCCTTAAAGTCTCTGTTGCTTCCCTGGCCTTTGGACAGTTTTCAGATGACATGTTATTGACTCATACTCATACTAATGGTCTAAATCTGTCTACTGTGAAATTTACTAGCTGGATAAAAAACAATAAAGGTGTTTTGTGTTAAGACTCAGAGTTTTGTTTGGAAATCATACATCTTTTCTTTTGGAAATAATAAAACTTTTCTTTTACTACTTGTTAAGGCTGAGTTGAAAATACATTTTACTTTTGCCAAAATCTCCCTAAAGAAAGGTAAGCTCTTCATTCACTAATTTTATGAGTTCTGATTAAAGTCAACTTTCTGTCAAAAATTTTCTCTCCGCAAAGTGCATTTTGTATCCAGCTTTCACATTGGGAAAATCACTTACCGTATATAACCACTCTTTACAATGTTTTTGTGTCACTTCATGTTGAAATCCCCAGTATTACCATGGGAAGAGAGTTGCTTTCCAAAATTCCAATCTCCCTTCAGGATTATGCACTCTATGCTTTTTTGATATATACAAAGTGTTCCCATACACTAGCAGTTGCCTGTGTATAGTAGAATTAATTAGTGCAATTATCCAGACCACTTACAGTAAAAATTGGGAAAAAACTTAAGCGTTTTTGCTTGAATACCTACAGTGATTTCCTAGAATGACCAAACCCAGAGGAAGGTTGCACAATTTTCCATAGTACAGAAGCAAAAATTCTAATATTAAAGATTGAGGTGTTTAAAGATAGGCATAACTGAAAGTTAAGTAGAAGACTAGAATGTACCCAGGTCTGGGTGCAGTCCCCTTCTGATACTGAGCTAGTCCTCCTGACTTCTTCATTTCTTTTCTGCAGACCCTGAAGAATCACCCTGTTTTTTTTTAATCTCCCTGCTTGCCATAGCCCTGTCTACCTCTTGGAATTCTATTCCCTCAAATCTTGACTGATGGTTTTTGTAGTTCCTTTTTCTTACATTTGCCAAAGAGATACACATAAATCTTCCAATTTTCAGTGTGACACTGATAATTATCTATGCGGTCTTACAGGAGATGCTTGACCTTTTGGAAGCTCAAACCTTCACAGTTAATTAAATAAAGAAAATGACTAATTCATAATGTTGTTATGAATATTAAATAAGATGCCTTGCATAGGAATTTTAGTAGGTATGTAGTAAGCAGTTCTCTCCAACCTTTCTGTCTCATTTTTTTCCTTTACACAATCTGAACCATGCAGGATTAAAAAATGGTCAATAATATTTTATATTGTTATGATAATTGATAATTTACCAAAATATTTCCTTATGTCTCATCTTGTTGTTCCCACACTAATTTGAGATAGGTGAGATAATTATTTATTATTACTACTTTCAGATGAGGAAATTGAAGCCCAGGGACATTAAGAGAAGTGTCCTAATGCTTTTAACCACAGAGTAGAAATGAGCGGGAGGTACTTGTTTCCTGGGTTATGGTGTTTAGTAGGGACAGTTCTACCTGGGTTTTACTACTGGAAACCAAAGTGCAAATCCTGGGAACAATGTTTCTAAATATTGGTGAATTTATTTGCTGTTTCATTATCCATAAAATTTAGTTGATTTAAAAGATCATTTCTCATACTGCATCAAAATAAAAATTTGAACAATTAAAAAAAATATTGGTGGATTAAGGCCACAGAAACAATCCAAAATCAGATTGCACTCAAAATGGCTGGACAAATTTAGGCAACCCAAGCAAGTGAAGAAAACATAGCTGGAAGAATTCCTCAGGAAAAGCTTAGGTTCCATGTGGATACATAGGGTGTATTCAGAAATGAACAGACAATGTTGAATGGAAAGACCATTAAAATGTTTCCACTGGAACTAATTACTTTTTTCTAACAAATTAGCTAAAGTTGGTTATATGTGTGGGTCCTGCCTAAATCTGTTTTTCCGATTAACAACAAGATCAACTAAAAGACATTTAATACATATGCATATATGGAAAACCATTTGGGACTTTTATGAATGACCAATGAATGTATAAGATTACCTTATTCTCTGCCATGTATTTGACAGATCATTCTTGTATACGTGGAATGTGTCAATTACTCTGCTTGGTACAGGGGCTATGACCAGCAAACATTGTCATGAAACTTAAATAAGTGGAAAAGATGTTTATAGCTTAATAATAGGAAAAAATCATATACAAAACATAGAAAACTTTTTTAAATGAAAAATAGAAAGAAGAAACTATAAATGGTTGGTTTAATCAGAATTTCCTTGTATCAGAGGTCATCAAATTGGCATTATGTACCTTATTTTTTCAAAAGTAATAGCAAATGGAAACAGATTTATTATTTTTTGCAATAGTTTTATTTGTATCAACTGGATATATTTAATATGATATATACATTATTAATTCTTCTCTAATATTAGCTTGCCTATAGTGCTAAACAAGATATAATACAAAAATACTAATTGAAATTCATTAATATTGCAAATCACTAATACACTAATTTTGAGTTTTACAAGCAAATATTTGTTGCACGATAAAGAACACTTTTTTCCTTGCTTTCACTAAGTACCCAATAGGTTTCTTAATTTTAAAAATTTTATAATAATGTTATGGGATAGGAAATATTTCTATTATCAATCTATTATAGGAAAAAAGCCATAGAGAGATTTGTTTGATTAAAATCACAGAGCTAAAAACTTCTACAATAACTGTATGGATGCATTTGCAAGTTCTATTATTCCATTATTTCACTCTTCGTGTATTTCAATAAAAAATTTATTTTACTAAAATAGGGTATGCTGATGCAATCATATCAAATCTATGGATTTGTAATTTAAAACTATTAAAAGCTTGTACATGACTGCAGGGAATTCATTCAATGAATATTAAGAAACTATTATGTACTAGACACTTTTATACTTTGGAAATTTGAAAAATAAAAGACAAGACTACCTGGCTATTACTTTTTCCAGCAGAAAATCTGATCTAAATCATCTGTTCAATAGAATCTGCATTAACAATTTCTAAATTTTCTATATTTTATTAAATTGAACTAGCTGGAAATTAAAATTTTAAGTTTATTATAAAATAAACCTAGGATTATCCATTACAAAAAATACCCAGTCATTTAAAGTAATAAATAATCAAGAAATTTCATGGAAAGGGCCATTTTAAAAAATAGGGGTGCCTGGGTGGCTCAGATGGTTAAGCGTCTGCCTTGGACTCAGGTCATGATGCTGGGGTCCTGGGATCGGGCCCTGCATTGGGCTCTCTGCTCCATGGGAAGCCTGTTTCTCCCTCTCCCTCTGCTTGCTGCTCCCCCTGCTTGTATTCTCTCTCTCTGTTAAATAAAAAATTAAAAATCTTAAAAACAAAAAACAAAAAACCTCCAGTCATTTAAATAAATAATCAAGAAATTTCAGGGAAAGGGCCATTTTAAAAAATAAATTTTTTCTTTATTAATATTCTAGTTGCAGGGTGCCTGGGTGGCTCAGTCATTAAGCGTCTGCCTTCGGCTCAGGTCATGATCCCAGAGTCCTGGAATCGAGCCCTGCATCGGGCTCCCTGCTCTGCGGGAAGCCTGCTTCTCCCTCTCCCACTCCCCCTGCTTGTGTTCCCTCTCTCGCTGTGTCTCTCTCTGTCAAATAAATAAATAAAATCTTAAAATTCTAGTTGCAACTAAAATTATTAAGCTAAAATAGTTGAGTTTTATTTTAATTAGGTTAAACATTTTTAAAAAAAGATTTTATTTATTTATGAGAGAGAGAGAGAGAGAGGAAGAACACAAGCAGGGGGAGTGGCAGGCAGAGGGAGAAGCAGGCTCCCTGCTGAGCAGCCTGATGCTGGATCTGATCCCAGGACCCTGGGATCATGACCTGAGCTGAAGGCAGACACTTAATTGACTGAGCCACCTAGGTGTCCCAGGTTAAACATTTCTTTGCAATTATGTTTGACTATATCATAAATATTCTTCACAGGCCTTTTCTTTAATAGGAAGTAAACTCCAATTAGTTTTAGGTCAAATTTTCAAGAGAATCTGGGTTAGTTGATGCTACATCTATGTGTATGTATTCCTGTGCACCAAGTAAAATCTAAATTATTTTTTCTTTAAAATTTAAAACATGAGTATGGAATCAATGGGATGAATTGCTGGTCACTTTACTTCACAAAGACCCAGGTAGATTTAATCCAAGTGTCTTATAGCCTGTAATTCTGTCTGCCTTTGTTCTATTCCAAACAAATCTGATTGTGTAGGGGCAGCATAGAGAAAGTCAAGAAAATAGCATTCCTGGATGCATGTTTCATAATTGGAATCTTTGAGCAAAACAGATTTTTATGTCCAGATGAGCACATTATTTGAGGTACATTTTGACAGATGGAAAGGAAAGAATTTTAGAGTTTTAGGTAAATGGGGCCATCTTTCATCAAATTTAACAGTCTTGGTAAGAGTCTCTGGATGGAAAATAATAGGAAATATGTACTCTAGCTTTATTTCCTATAGACTGAAACATGTTAGAATTAGAAGTGACTTTGGAGTACTTTCAGTCTGACTCTCTAGACAGGAGAAAACAGGAGTCCAGAGGCCATAATGGCCTGTTCAAGGTCACTTTGATGATCAAGGAGCCACTTCTACATGACCTGATGATTTCTCAAAATTTCTTTCCATTACTGGGCTTCCTTGGAGAGTAAATCAAATCATTAAGGACCTCCAAATACATGTCTTTCTTTTCCTTGGAATACAGCAACTATAAATTAACTTTTTGAATCAGTAATACAGAGTGTTATATAATACATTTCTTTATAAGCCAGTTAGAGACAGTCATCTAGAGGAGACAGAAACAAAAGACCTGGTTGCTAATGGATGAATGGCAAAGAAGATTAAATAACGTTCATAGCATATATAAACTACGAAATTTATAATACTGACTTTGATTCATGTCAAAGGACACAAAGTATGTTCAGTACATTCTGTTAAATAAGTTGGGAAAGCATAATACATTTTATAATGGTGATTTTCAAAAAATTATATATTGGCCCTTACAGTTATAGACCTTAGATTTTTGGAGAATACATTTATATTGAATACTTAAATCCTCAGGAATGCTAGATAATTTAATTATTTAGATTGGAAATAAGTGGCAATATACATTTAAAAGGAAAATGCAATTACTTTAACTTTATATGTATCCAATGGTTTAATTATGAATTCAGGGCTTTTTTTGCAAGTTAAATGAGGTAAAGCATTTGAAGGTGTTGGTAGGAAACAGTTGTAAAATGGCAATGAGCTACATTCTGCTTTTAACATATGTCCAAATTTTGTTTCAGAAAATAGGTTATCTTTAATCAGCTGTAGTTCAATTTTATTTAATATACTGCTATTAGAAGAGAGATAGCAAATATTTTGGTTACCTCTGTCATTTTCAAGTGAATAGTAATGAGTTATTCTGTATGCTATTTATTATGGAAGATTTTGAGGCTGTATCTTGATTTGGTGAGGGAAAAATGTTGTGAATGATTAGCCATGTATGAAAAAAAGCATGGAAAAGGGAGAATATTTGTGCCATTTATTTGCAATCTCTGGTTTAGTTCAGCCATAAACTATGTCCTTTCCCTGTAATTCCAATTTTCATGTTACTGCAATTAACCAGTTCTGTGTGCCTGAACTCTAGTGAATTTTAGTATTATTCTATTCTGTAGTGGGAAGAATAGGTAGATTGGATTTGAATCTCATCTTCCCTAAGGACTGGAATTAGCATGAGCAAGTTACTGAACTTCCGCAAGTCTCAGTTTAATCATCTATAAAATAGGCAGAATACCAATTTTCTATGGATTTGGGCAAAGTAAATTGGAAATTTTAAGTAAAAATTCAGTACCTTAAGTTACTTAACTTCCCCAGCCAGTGCCTATGTGAGCTTAAGGAATATAATGACATTTTGATATTGGTTTTAAATGGAATTTTCTTGGGAAAATAAATCTGTTACACAATACTTCATACAGTCTAAAGAATATACACATGAGGTTTAAATATTGGCGACTCCCTTCACCTACAATAATGTAGACAACTGGAAAATATCTACTTAATTAGTATAAGACACTTATGTGACTTTGCAAAATTGATGTGCAAAGATAATTTATCCATTCACTCATTAAGAAAACACCTTGGGAGAAAAAATTATAGATATACAGTTTAAATCATTTAAAAGAAAATTAACTATATAATATATAGGCTTATAAAATTATAGATTTTAGCAATTCCATTTACTATGAATTTAAGCCAAGCCTATGCAGAGCTGATTGTTGTCTCACACATAGCTTTCTCTTTTGCTGACCACAAATAAGAATTTTATTTTCAGAACTGCAGCCTGTCCTAGCTTGCCCTCTACTGGTTAATGTTTTTGGTGCACTAATGCTTAGGTCCTAAGAGGAGACCTAACGAAGGAGGGCCAGTCACTTTTAGAGTAAAAGCCGGTATAATCAGAAGGAAAGCAAACAAATACACACAGGTTATATTTCAGATGCTTGTCTTTTAGTATCTTATACACATGATTTGCTCCACGAATTTATGGTTCTAGCAGTCTATACCACCTCTAAAGTCTTACAACCAGGATATCTTCATTTCATTTTTCACATTTAACACACACGTGCATGGAGTTCACACCATGTTTACGTATGGCTCAAGAAAAGGAAGACAGAAAAAATCTCTGCCTTCATGGAGAATCTGGTTTATATTCTGCATATAAAGCCAAAAAATAAACAAGTGAATTCAATTTCAGATAGAGATAAGCATTCTGCAGAAAAGAACACTGTAGTGAGACAGTACCTGTGTGGGTTGGTGGCATGTGTAGTTGTGATAGGGTCATCAATGAAGTCCTCTCAAAACAGATGAATGAGAGAGAAGAGGATGAAATTAAGTGGAAGTGGTAGGTAGGGGTCAGATTACTATAGGGCCTGCAGATCATTTTAAAGTTTATTTTTTTCAAGTGCCTTGGGATGCTGTTTGAAGTTTTAAGAATTACCAATTTATATTTTTAAAATGTGACTCTGAAACAACGTGCAATGGGGAAAGATGGCAGAGTAGGAAGATCCTGAGCTTACCTCCTCCCAGAAACACATTAAGGCAACAACTACATGTAATACAACTCACTCTGAAAATGACAAGGAGACTGACAGAACAGATCTTCCACAGCTAAAGACATAAAGAGAAGGCCACATTGAGAAGGGTAGTAGGGACAGAGATGTGTTCAGGAACAAAATCTCCCATGTGGTGACCTACACCGAGAGGGATATCATAAGTATGGAAGAATGAATGGTTCAAACCCCACACTGGGTACCTTTGGCCCTGGAGACTAGCACCAGGAAGATGAGTCCCCTAATATCTGTTTTTGAGATTATCTCCAAGAGATCCAGAGGGATGTAGAAAACAGTCTCTGCTCCTAAAGGGCTGGCACTCTATATCACTTTTCCTGACACCCCCAACATAGAAGCAACAATTTGAAAAGCATCTGGGTTATACATGAAAGAGAATTATTGAATACTTTTAAGACATGTGATGGAGGAACAGGGATCTCTAGGAGTTCCTCCAGGGATGGAAGTGCCAGTGGGTGCCATTTATCTTGCTCTCCTTCAGCCTAACTGCCCAGATGCTTGTGGGAGCTGGTTTTGACCCTCTTTTCTACTTTATGAGCACTGTTTGCCTTGCCCTGGCATTCCCCTGTAGACCCACCACACTCAATGTGCCCACTCCACCAGACACCCCTCCAAAGTGGCTTCTGCCCCACTACATCTGATAGACGGTCCCAACCAGCACCAGCAACCCCTGTCCCCCGGCCCCCAGAATGACTTCAGGTAGGAGGGAAGTTAGCCCCACTAACTGGCATGCCTGCAATATATGCAGCTGGGACACTCAGCCAGCTACACCAGGGGCCAGCCTTGCCCATCAGTGTACCAACAGTGGTCTTAGACAATTACTGCTGATAGTGGGTTGAGAGCCAGCCCTACCCAACAGCATGCCCACAGCAGCCATGGTCTAGCTATAACAAGATGGTGCATGCAGCCTACATAGGGGACACTCTTAGACCATCTGGTTTGGTAACCAGGAATATTGCACTACTGGGCCCCACAGGACCCCTTCTATACAGCCACTGCCTTCAAGACCAGAAGATGTAGCTTACCTACCTAACATATGTATAACAAACAGAGTCAGACAAAATGAGAGGACAGAAGAATGTGATCTCAATGAAAGTAGAAGACTAAAGCTCAGAAAAAGATAAATAAAATGGAGATAAGCAATCTATATGATAAACCATTCAAAGTAATTATCATAAAAATGCTCATTGGATTTGAGAGAAGAATGCATGAACACAGTGAGAATTTTAACAAAAAGAAAAAAGAAAACCAGCCAGAGCTGAAATATAATAACTGAAATGAAAAATACAGTAGAGGAATCAGTAGCAGATTATAGGATGAGGAAGAACCAGTTGGTGTTCTGGAAGACAAGGTAGTAGAAAGCAACCAAGTTGAGCAGGCAAAAAAAAAAAAAAAAAAAAAGGGTTGAGATCACTAGGACAACATCAAGCATACTATTATTTGCATTATAGGGGTCCCAGAAGGATAAGAGAGACAGATAAAGGGGCACAAAACTTACTAAAGAACAGCTGAAGCCCCCTAACCTGGAGAAGGAAATAGCCAGATCCAGAAAGTAGAGAGAGCCCCAAACAAGATGAACTCAAGTAGGTTTACCATAAGACATAATAATTAAAACTAAAAATTTCAAAGATAAAAAGAGAATCCATGATATTGTCCAAAGTACTAAAAGAAAAGCCTACAACCAAGACTAGTTTACATAACAAGGTTATCATTTAGAATTGAAGGAGAGATAAAAAGTTTCCCAGACAACAAAAATTAAAGGAGTTCATCATCACTAAACTGGCCTTACAAAAAAATGTTCAAGGGACTTCTTTAAGTGAAAAAGAAGAGACCATAAAAAAATAATTAAAGGAAAATATTTCACTGCTGAAAGCAAATATACAGTAAAGTAGTAGATCAGTCACTTGTAAAACTAATATGAAGGTTAAAAGACAAAAGTAGGGAGTTGAGGGGGAAGACCTTGGGTCCTCACTGTGTCCCAAGAATACAATTAGGTAACTATCAAATCATCCTAAATACCCCAGAAATTGATCTGAAAACTGGAAGAAAAATTCCACAGCTAAATGTAGAGAACACATTGAAGAAGGTAGGAAGTATGGAGATGTGGCGTGGGAGAGAAATGGACTGTGGCCGCTGCAGTGGGGATGAAGCAGCTGTCACACAAAAGAGCAAGAGATAGACCAGCACACAGGGGAGTGCCTGGGGAAAGCAAATCCCCATAGCAATTGGCTTGGAAAGAGTCCAAATTTTGTGAGTTCCTGCAATCAGTGGGGCTTTAAGGATGGAGTTTTAAAGGTCAGCATACTTGGTTCAGAGAAAGGTCAGAGGACATTAGGCTGCTCTTGGAGAAAGGCAGGGCAAACAGCCCAAATACAGTGTGGAACAGCAATCTAAACTGCCTAAGGCACACAGTGAGGAAGTTAGTTGCTCATCTGGAGCATCTCCCAGGGAGTCAACATTCACAGAGATACCCCACTGGGAACAAAGGAACTGGAGGTGCCATTTCCCTCCCCTACTCCTCAACATAAGCACAAGGCTACCCGGGGGAACCAGCACAGTGCTGACAGTTGCTACCTAACTGGTGTACACCAACCCCTGCCCCTCCACACTTCACACTTGCCTCAGTCCCAGCACAATGTGCCCCCTCCCCAAAAAGACCAGTCCAAACCCGTGCCAACACTGTGTTCCACCCAGGAGTTTTGCAAGGCCTCAGTTCTGGTGGCAGCAGCAACAGGTCTCATTCACAAGCAGACGAGGGCACACTTAGCTAAAATATGCCACATTCAGGGCAGGGACCGAAGACTACCCACAACAGCCAGAGAGAGCCTCTGCAGATGACTGGCCTACAGGATAAAGCAGCCAAGACACAACAGCAGAGCATATGCAACACACACTTCAGACACTCCTGGAAGCACTAGGTCCTGGGGAACAGGGGACACTGCAGGGCACTATGGAACCTCTTTTTCATAAAGCCATTACCCTCAAGAACAGAAGATGTAGTTGACTTTCCTCACACACAGAAACAGGCACAGAGACTTAGACAAAATGGGAAGACAGGAATTTTTCTCAAATGAAAGAACTGGACAATGCCATGGATGGAGGTCTAAGTGAAACAGAAATAAGTAAAATGCCTGATGGAGAATTTAAAGCAATAATCATAAAGATACTTACTGGGCTTGAAAAAAAAGTGGAGGACATCAGTGAGACCATTAACACAGATAAGGAATAACAAAGCAGAAATAAAGTGCTCAATAAACAAAATGAGAAAGATGCTTGATGGAAAGAACAGCAGGGTGGAAGGAGCAGAGGAATGAATTAATGACCTAGAAGACAGAGTGATGGAGAGTAATCAAGCTGAACACAAAAGAGAAAAAAGAATTATGCAAAATGAAAATAGATTTAGGGCACTCCTTGATTCCATCAAATATAGTAGCATTCACATTATAGGGATCCCAGAAAAAGGAGAGAGAGAAAAAGGAGCAGAGAGTTTATTTGAAGAAATAATAACTGAAAACTTCCCTAATCTGGGGAAGGAAACAGATATCCAGATCCAGGAGGCACAAAAATCAACAAAAGCAAATCCACACCAGGATATATTGTAATTAAAATGGCAAAATATAGTGATAAATAAAAAGTATTAAAATTAAATATTAAAAATTTTAATATTAAAAATATTAAAAGCAGCAAGACAAAGACGACAGTTACCTATAAAGGGAACCCTATGAGGCTATCAGCGATTTTTCAGCAGAAGCTTTGCAAGCCAGAAGAGAGTGGCATGATATATTAAAAATGATGACTGGGAAAAACCTGCAGCCAATACTCTATCCAGCAAGGCTATTATTCAGAATAGAAGGTGACGATAAAGAGTTTCCCAAACAAAAACTAAAGGAGTTCATGACCACTAAACCAGTCCTGTAAAAAATATTAAAGGGGACTCATTGAGTGGAAAGGAAATACCAAAAATGGCAGTATGAAGGTAGGAAACACACAAACAATAAAAATGAATATTTCTGTAAAAAAAATCAGTTAAGGAACTCACAAAATACAAATGTAAATTATGATACCATCTATCTAAAATGTGAGGAGGAGTAAAGAATGGGTTCAAATTTAAATGACCATCAACTTAATATATAGCCTGCTATATGCAAAGATGTTATACACAGACCTAATGGTAACCGTAACCAAAAATCAAAAATCACTAATAAAAATGCAAAGAATAAAGAGAAAGAAATCCAAATATATCACTAAAGAAAACCAATAAACCATGAAAGACAAGAAAAATCAGAAAATCTACAGAAACAACCACAAAATAAGTAATAAAATGGCAATAAACACGTCTATCAATTGAATGTAAATGGACTAAATGTTCTAATCAAAAGGTATATGGTGACAAAATGGATTAAAAAAAAGACCCATCTATATGCTGCCTATGAGACTCATTTTAGACTCATTTAGACTCATTTTAGACAACTGCACATTGAAATTGAGGGTATAGAAAAAATTTATCATGCAAATGGTTGTAAAAAGAAAGCTGGAGCAACAATATTTATATCAGACAAAATAGACTTTAAAACAAAGACTGTAACAAGAATCAAAAAGGACATTACATAATAATAAAGGGGACAATACAACAAGAAGACAACTGTAAATATTTATGCACCCAACATGGGAATACACAAATACATAAGACAGTTAATTACAAACATAAAGGAACCAATCAATAATAGTACGTGACTTTAACACCTCTCTTACATCAATGGACAGATCACCTAAATAGAAAATCAACAAGGGAACAATGGCTTTGAATGACACACTGGACAAGATGGATTTAACAGATATATTCAGAACATTCCATCTTAAAACAGAAGAATACACATTCTTCTCATGTGCACATGGAACATTCTCCAGAATAGATTACAAAGTTAAAAAATTCAAGAATATTGAAGTCCTATCATGCATCTTTTCTGACCACAATGCTATGAAAATAGAAGTCAATCACGAGAGAAAAATCTGGAAAAACCACAAATGGAGGTTAAATAACATGCTTTAAAACAATGAATAGGTCAACCAGGAAATAAAAGAAGAAATAAAAATGTGCATGGAAACAGATTAAAATGAAAACACAATGGTTCAAAACCTTTGGGATGCAGTAAAAGCAGTACTAAAAGGGGAGTTTATAGCAATGCAGGCCTACCTCAAAAAGCAAGAAAAATCTCAACCTAAACTTACACCAAAAGGAGCTAGAAAAAAGAGCAAAAAACAAAATCTAAAACCAGCAGAAGGAAGGAAATAGAGATTAGAGCAGAAATAAATGCTATAGAAACTTAAAACAACAACAACAGAACAGATCAATGAAACCAGGAGTGGTTTCTTTGAAAAATAAAAAATAAAAGAAATTGATAAAACCTCTAGCCAAATGTATTGAGAAAAAAGGAGAAAGGACCCAAATAAAATTACAAATGAGAGAAGAGAAATAACCAACAGCACAGAAATACAAACAATTATGAGAATATTATGAAAAATTAAATCTCAACAAATTGGACAACTCAGAAGAAATAGATAAATTCCTAAAAGTCCAGGACCAGAAGGCTTCACAGGCAAATTCTACTAAACATTTAAAGAATTAATATCTATTCTTCTTAAACTATTCTGAAAAATGAAAGAGGAAGAAAAACTTCCAAATTCACTCTATGAGACCAGCATTACCCTGATACTGAAACAAGATAAAAACAACACTAAAAAAAGATGACACGTCAATATCCCTGATGAACCTACAGGCAAAAATGCTCAACCAAATACTAGCAAACCGAATCCAATAATACATTAAAAAAATCACTCACCACAGTCAAGTGGGATTTATTGCTGCCTCGCAAGGGTAGTTTAATATTCATAAATCAATGTGATACATCACATTAACAAGAGAAAGGATAAGAACCACAAGATCTTTTCAATAGACACAGAAAAAGCATTTGATAAAGTACAACATCCATTCATTATAAAAACCCTCAACAGAGCAGCATCAACGTATTACTTCAATATAATAAAGGCCATATACAAAAAAACCCACAGCTAACATCATCCTCAATAGGGAATAACTAAGAGCTTTTCCCCTAAGTTCAGAAACAAGACAAGAATGTCAACTCTCACTACTTTTAGTCAACACAGAACTGGAAGTCCTTGCCAAAGCAGTCAGACAACAAAAAGAAATAAAAACATCCAAATTGGTAACAAAGAAGTAGAACTTCCACTATTTGCACATGGCATGATACTATATATAGAAAATCCAAAGACTTCACCAGAAAATTGCTAGAACTGATAAATAAATTTGGTAGAGTTGCAGGATACAAAATCAATATACAGAAATCTGTTGCATGTCTGTAGACCAATAAGTGAAACAGCAGAAATTTCAGAAGAGAAATTACAATTACAAAATTACAAAACAATCCCATTTACAACTGCACCAAAAACAATAAAATACTTGGAATAAAACTAACAAAAGAGGTGAAAGATCTACACTCTGAAAACTATAAAACACTGATGAAGAAAATTGAAGATGACACAGGAAATGGAATGACATTCCATGCTCATGAATTGGAAGAATATTGGTCAATTTATCTATACTATCCAAAGCAATGTACACAATGCAACCTTTATCAAAATACCAACAGCATTTTTCACAGAGCTAGAACAAACATTCTAAAATTTGTGTGAAACCACAAAAGACTCCAAATAGCCAAAGCAATCTTGAAAAAGAAAAGCAAAGCTGGGGACATCACAATTCCAGACTTCAAGTTACATGACAAAGCTGTACTGGTCAAGACAGTAGGGTACTAGCACAAAAAAGACACATAGATCAATGAAACAGAATAGAAAACAGAAATAAACCCACAATTATATGGTCAATTGATCTTTGACAAAGCAGGAAAGAATATCCAATGGGAAAAAGACAGTCTCCTGAACAGATAGTGTTGGAAAAACTGGACAGAAACATGCGGAACAATGAAACAGGACCGCATTTATGCCATACACAAAAATAATCTCAAAATGGATAAAGACCTAAATGTGAGACAGGAAACCATCAAAATCCTACAAGAGCACAGGCAGTAATTTGTCTTACATTGGCCATAGCAACTTTTTTTCTAGATAGGTCTTCTGAGGCAAAGGAAACAAAAGCAAAAATAAAGTTTTGGGTCTCCATCAAAATAAAAAGCTTCTGCACAGTGAATGAAGCAGTCAACAAAACTAAAAGGCATCCTGTGGAATGGGAGAAGATATTTGCAAGTGACATATCTGATAAAGGATCAGTATCCAAAATATATTGAGAACTTATAAAAATCAACACTCAAAAAACAAATAATCCAGTTAAAAATGGGCAGCAGGCATGAACAGACATTTCTCTACAGAAGACATACAGATGGCCAACAGGCACATGAAAAGATGCTGAACATCGCTCATCATCAGGGAAATACAAATCAAAACTGTGAGATATCACATTACAACTGTCAGAATGGCTAAAATCGAAAGAAACAATAGGTGTTGGCAAGTATGTGGAGGAAAAGGAACCCTCTTGAACTGTTGGTGGGAATGCAAACTGTTGTAGCCACTATGGAAAACAGTATGGAAGTTCTTCAAAAAGTTAAAGATAGGACTACCCTTTGATCCAGCAATTGCACTACTAGGTATTTATTCAAAGCATACAAAAACACTAATTCAAAAGGATACATGCATTCCTCTGTCTATGGCAGCATTATTAACAATAGCCAAGACATGGAAGCAGACTAAGTGTCCAGTGATTGATGAATGGATATATATATATATATATATATAGAATGAAATCTTGCCATTTGCAATGACATGGATGGAGCTAGAGACTATAATGCTAAGTGAAATAAGTCAGAGAAAGACAAATACCCTACAATTTCACTCATGTGAAATTTAAGAAATAAAAATGAGTAAAGTGGGGGAAGAGAGAGAGACAGAGAGACAAACCAAGAAACAGACTCTTAACTATAAAGAACAAACTGATGGCTACCAGAGGGGAGGTGGGTAGGGGGATGGGTGACATAACTGATGGGGATTAAGGAGTACAGTTGTTGTGATGAATACTGGGTGATTAAAATAAAAACTTAGATGAATTCAGGAAAATCAATTATATTTAAACTTTTAAGGGATTCACAAAATAAAAAGATATAAAATATGGCATAATATACATAAAATATGGAGGGGGGAATAAAGATGTAGTGCTTTTAGAATGTGTTTAAACTTAAGGGACCATCAACTTGATTTAGACTGCTATATACACAGAATGTTATATATGAAATTCACAGTAACCATAAACAAATCTATGAGAGATACACAAAAAATAAGGAGAAAGGCATTCAAGTGTAACTCTAAATATGTCATAAAATCACAAGGGAAGAGAGCAAGATAAGAAAAAGGAAGAGAGAAGAACTATAAAAACCCAGAAAACAATGAACAAGATGGCAAAAAGTACACATCTATTAATAATTATTATAAATGTAAGCGATCTAAATGCTTTGACCAAATGATATAGGGTGACTGGATAAAACAACAAGACCCATCTATATGCTGCCTGAAAAAGATTCACTTCATACCTAAAGACACATACACACTAAATGTAAAGGGATGGAAAAAAATACTTCATGCACACGGAAACAATAAAAAAGCTGGGGTACTTTTACTTATATCAGACAAAAGAGACTCTGGAACAGACTGTAAGAGAAAAAGAAGGGCATTACATAATAATAAAGGGATCAATCCAACAGGCAGATATAACAATCATAAATATCTACAGACCCACAAGAGGAGAACCTAAGTACATGAATTAAATATTAACAGACATACAAGGAGAAAATTATAGTAATACAATGATAGTAGGTTATTTTAATACCCACTTATATCAATGGATAGATCACTCAGAAAATCAGTAAGGAATTTAGTGGTTTTGAATGACACATTAGACCAGATGGACTTAACAAAAATACAGAACATTTCATCCTAAACAGCAGAATATACATTCTTTTCAAGTGCACATGGGATACTTCCCAGGATAGATACAATGTTAGGCCAAAAAACAAGTCTTAATAAATATAAGATTGAAATCCAATCAAGCATATTTTCTGACAACAAGGGTAGGAAACTAGAAATCAGTACAAGAAAAAAAAAAAACCCTGGAAAAACCCCACAAACACATGGAGGCTAAACAATATACTACTCAATAGCCAATGGGTCAACAAAGAAATCAAAAGGAAATAATTATAAAATCCCTTGAGACAAATAAAAATGGAAACATTAGGGTTCAAAATCTTCGGGATGCAGTAAAAGTAGCTCTAAGAGGTAAGTTTATAGCAATACAGTCCTACCTTAAGAAAGAAAAAAAATCTCAAACAATTTAAACTTACACCTAACAGAATTAGAAAAAGAACAAAGTCCAGAGTTATTATGAAGAAGCAATATGGATCAGAACAAACAAATGAAATAGAGATTAAAACAAAATCAGAAAACATCAATGAATTAAGTGCTGGTTCTTTGAAAAAGTAAACATTGATAAACATTTAGCAAAAATAATCAAGAAAAAAACTGATGACACACATAAATGAGAAGTGAAAGAGAAGTTACAACAGCACAGCAATACAAAGGATTATAAGAAACTGTTATGAAGAATTACATGCCAAAAAAACTGAACAACCTAGAAGAAAAAAAATTCCTAGAAACATATTCTTCGAAGAGTGAATCGGAAAGAAAAAGAAAATCTGAACAGATCAATACTATCAACAAATTTGAATCAACAATCAAAAAACTCTCAAGAAACAAAAGTCCAGGACCAGACAGTTTCATGGGTGAATTCTACCAAACATTTAAAGAAAAGTTGATACCTATTCTTCTCAAACTATTCCAAAAAATAGGAGGGAAAACTTCCACATTCATTCTATGAGGCCAGCGTTATCTTGATACAAAGCCAGACAAAGGCACTAAAAAGGAAATAAAAAGAAAGAAAAAGAATCACAGACCGATATCCCTGATGAACATAGATGCAAACAAACATCCTCAAAAAGTATTAGAAAACTGAATTCAACAATACATTTAAAGGATCATCTACCATAATCAAGTAAGATTTGTTCCAGGGATGAAAGGATAGTTCAATATCCACAAATCAACCAATGTGATACCCATTAACGAAATGAAGGCTAAAAATCATATGATCATCTCAATAGATGCAAAAAAAAAACATTTAACAAAGTTCAACATCTATTCATACTAAAAACTGTCAACAAAGTGGGTTTATAGGGAACATATCTCAATATAATGAAGACCATATATGAAAAACCCACAGTTAACATACTCTGATGAAAAGCAGAAAACTTTTCCTTTAAGATCAGGAATAAGACAAGAATGTCAGCTCTCACTACTTTTATTCAACATAACACTAGAAGTCTTAGTGGCAGCAGTTAGAGAAGAACAAAAATAGAAGACATCCAAATTGGTAATTTAGAAGTAAAATGGTCACTATCTGCAGATGATATGATACTATATATAGAAAACCCTAAAGACTCTACAAAAAGTCTATTAGAACTAATATATGAATTCAACAAAGTTGCAGGATATAAAACTAATATACAGAATTCTCTTTTGTGTTTCTATATGCTAATAACAAAGTGGCAGGGAGAAATTAAGAAAATAATCCCATTTACAATTGCACCAAAACCAATAAAATACCTAGGAATAAACTTAATGAATTAGGTGAAAGACCTGTACTCTGAAAACCATAAGATATGAATGAAAGAAATTGAAGACACCAACAAATGGAAAGATATACTATACTCACGGATTGGAAAAGCTAGTATTGTTAAAATGTCCATACTACCCAAAGCAATCTATAGATTTGATGAAATTTCTACCAAAATATCAATTGCATTTTTTTACAGAACTAGAACAATTCTAAAATGTGAATGGAACCACTAAGACCCCAAATAGACAAAGCAATCTTGAAAAAGAACAAAGCTAGAGGTATCACAATCCCAGATTTCAAGCTATGGGACAAAGCTATAATCATCAAGACAGCATGGTACTGGCACAGAAGTGGACACATGTATCAATGGAGCAGAATAGAGAGGCCAGAAATAAACCCATGCTTATATGGTAAATACAACTTGACAAAGGAGAAAAGAATATATAATGAGAAAAAGGCAGGCTCTTTAATAAATGGTGTTGGGAAAACTGCACAGCTACATATAAAGGAAAGAAAGTGGGCCGCTTCCTTACACCGTATGGAAAAATAAATTTAAAAATGATTTAATGACTTAACCAAAGCTTGGGGCATCACAATGCCTGACTTCAAGCTCTATTACAAAGCTGTGATCATCAAGACAGCATGGTATTGGCACAAAACAGACACATAGATCAATGGAACAGAATAGAGAGCCCAGAAGTGGACTCTCAACTCTACGGTCGACTAATCTTTGACAAAGCAGGAAAGAATGTCCAATGGAAAAAAGACCGTCTCTTCAATAAATGGTGCTGGGAAAATTGGACAGCCACAGGCAGAAGAATGAAACTGGACCATTCTCTTACACCATACACAAAGATAAACTCAAAATGGATGAAAAACCTCAATGTGAGACAGCAATCCACCAAAATTCTAAAGGAGAACATAGGCAATAACCTCTTTGACATTGGCCACAGTGACTTCTTTCAAGACATGTCTCTAAGGCAAGGGAAACAAAAGCAAAAATGAACTTTTGGGACTTCATCAAGATAAAAAGCTTTTGCACAGCAAAGTAAACAGTTAACAAAACTAAGAGGCAACCCACGGAATAAGAGAAGATATTTGCAAATAATATTACAGATAAAGGGCTGGTATCCTAGATCTATAATAAACTTATCAAACTCAACATACAAAAATCAAATAATCCAGTCAAAAAATGGGCAGAAGACATGAACAGACACTTCTCCATACAAATGGCTAACAGACACATGAAAAAGTGCTCAACATCACTCAGCATCAGGGAAATAATCAAAACCACAATGAGATACCACCTCACACAAGTTAGAATGGCAAAAATTAACAAGACAGGAAACAACAAGTGTTGGCAAGGATGTGGGGAAAGGGGAATACTCTTACACTGTTGGTGGGAATGCAAACTGGTACAGCTACTCTGGAAAACAGTATGGAGGTTCCTCAAGATGTTAAAAGTAGAGGTACCCTACAACCCAGCAATTGCACTACTAGGTATTTACCCCAAAGATACAGATGTAGTGAAAAGAAGGGGCACATGCACCCCAATGTTCATAGCAGCAATGTCCACAATAGCCAAACTGTGGAAGGAGCCGGGATGTCCTTCAACAGATGAATGGATAAAGAAGATGTGGTTCCTATATACAATGGAATATTACTCAGCCATCAGAAAGGATGAATACCCACCATTTGCATCGACATGGATGGAACTGGAGGGGATTGTGCTAAGTGAAGTAAGTCAAGCAGAGAAAGACAATTATATGGTTTCACTCATACGTGGAACATAAGGAATAGTGTGGAGGACCACAGGGGAAGGGAGGGAAAACTGAATGGGAAGAAATCAGAGAGGGAGACAACACATGAGAGACTCTGGACTCTGGGAACCAAACTGAGGGTTCCAGAAGGGAGGGGGTTGGAGGGATGGGGTAAATGGGTGATGGGTCTTAAGGAGGGCACGTGTTGTAATGAGCACTGGGTGTTAAAACCAACTAATGAATCATTGAACACTACATCAAAAACTAATGATGTACTATATGCTGGCTAATTGAACATAATAATAAAATAAATAAAAACTACACATAAGCATAGCTGCATACCATTACACATAAGGACAAGTTTAAAAATAAAAGGATAAACATTGATTGTGCTAAGGTTAAGTGAAAAAAGGTGACAGAGCTAAATTAATACCAGATGAGTAGACTTTAAGCCAAGAATATTACCAGCAATGGTAAAAAGCTTTTCATAATGATAACATGTTTTTTATTCACTAGAAGATATATGACTCTAAATTTGTATGCACCTAATAACACAGCTTAAAAATATACATAGCAAAAGGTGACAGAACTAAAAGAGTAGACGAATTCACAATCAGAGCAGCTGATTTTAATATATCTCTCTCATTAACTGATAGGACAGAACAATGTCAAGATTGAGAACATTTAAACAATAAAGATCATTTAATCACTTTTGGTGATGGAACTAACTTAGTAATCTGCCCTCTCCTCCATGTTCCCACATGGTAAATTTTAAGAGGCATTTATCATTTGTGACTGTGAGATAGAAATGGCTGTTAGACCATGCTTATCAGCCCTGAGAATTGATAGTGGTGCTGCAGCTAGGTTTTTATAATTGTTTTTTATTTTTTGCAAAGTACTTTTTATAAAATTCCCACATCGGTGATAATTATCTTCCTTTTGTAGATTAGAACATGTTAGCTTCGACAGACTAAATTACTACAGGTTCCACAAATAATAAGTGTTTGTGGTAATGTTAAGACCCAAGTCTCTTGACTCCAAGTCTTCTGTTCTATGAAAACATTGTATTAAAAAAATGGTTTAAGCACATTTAATTAGGAGCTCTCCATGTTGAATAAGAGTCTGTTGCTTTTCATTAAGCACCTGCTCCATGTTTTTTTTTTTTTTTTTAAAGATTTTTTATTTATTTGACAGAGAGTGAGAGAGCACAAACTGGGGGAATGTTAGTGGGAGAAGGAGAAGCAGGCTCCTTGCAAAGCAGGGAGACCAATGCAGGGTTCGATTCCAGGACGCTGGGATCATGACCTGAGCAGATGTTTAACCATCTGAGCCACCCAGGCGCCCCTCCTCCATGCCTTCTTTTGGAGGGCTGCTGTATAATAGAATGAGATGGATGTGGAGTGTGAAACCAGGGCCTGGGAATTACCTGGTTGGTATGGGGAAGACACATAAATTTCCCTGATTCTCAGTTTCCTCATCTTTAAAGTGGGGGTGATATTGCCAACTTATATAGCGTCATTCAGAGTCTTAAGAATAGCATAAAAATAATTGTTTCTTTGGCTCCACGCTGATTTGCTCTGCAAGAATCCTGGCATCTTCAATTCAACCAGTGACATCTGAGACTACTTAGTCCTTTTTAAGTACCAGGAAAAGCAAGTAACCTAGTAAGGATATAAAATAACATATAAACATAACTTTTTAAAGTTACTACATATGAAAATTTGTGAATTCTAAAGAAATGTACTAAAAACTAATGAGTTCCTCTTTAGTGTCTAGCTAGTCTAAGGATACAAAAATAATATCTGAGACCCACAAGAATATTATAATGCTCCATTTTCCTAAGGCTCTAAGTAGGATATTAAACAGAAACAAAATTTTGAGGCAGTAATATTTGAAGGAGTGATAATCTACAGTGTGTGAGCTAAACTTAGTTTTATGCTTCAAACAGGGCTATACTAGGTTAGTGCTACTCAAACATTAATGTACATATAAGCCATCTGGGAATCTTGTTAAAAATGCAGATTCTCATGCAGTAGGTCTGGGGAAGGACCTGAGATTCTGCATTTTTAACCATCTTCTAGGTGATGTCAATGGGGCTGGCCCAAGAATCACACTCTAAATAGAAAGATCCTACATACCTTGTGAAAATAATTTGTTCTGATACAGGTTCTATTTATTCTGATTAGGGTGCTTCATTATAAACGATGCCAACCTAACTCTGGTAATGTTGAACAAAAAAGGAATTTATTAAAAGGATATCAGACAGTTCACAGCATTGATGGGGATGCTGGCAAACCATGTTTAAGAAAATGAGAACGAAAGATGATCAAGATCAGCTCAGGAACAGTCTACTTAGGTCTGTACTCCTGACACCAGCTCTGCTACACCCTCCCCACAGGCAGTGTTGGATTCTTGGTTGCCATAAATGTGGCAAGTCATCTTTGGCCTTGAAACATTGCATTTGCCCTCTAACAGTTTCAAAGTCATAGGGTTTGAAACACTGATTCACTGTGCTAAGATAGAATCCTTCCCCTGTTAGAACTGCCTTCCCTGTCTTGGATTTCCCCCAAATGTCAAATGTCTTTACATTCTTAAATCTTAGAGAGGTATAAGCAACAAGAGACCATGCAATCCAAATGTACCCTTTTGATAAAAATGTGATTCCCAGAGATATTATAAAATGTAAGTTTTTCATATAAAATTAGAAGGGGAAAAGACTATTATAATTTTCCAATTATTTCCAATTTCCACCTTGTCCCATCTCCTGAATCCCTTGAGGACATTTTCTTCATTGACTTAATTCATGTGTCTTATAAATGTTTAAGGGAAAAGATGAACAGATGGTAGATTTCAAAAGTCAATGCCATTTTATGGCTTGTGTTATGGAAACTGGATAAACAGAGTTTGTGTTGCTCAAAAGATTGATAAGCTGTGACAATAGAGCAGTGAAGCTCGATTTATTTACACAGAAATTAGCAATCTATTTTATAAGGAGGCTGGAAAAGAGATAAATAGATAAGGGAAAAGCTATATTATATTGAATAGTAAGGAAGGTTTTAAATGAATTCACCTTTAACAAGGTAGAGATGAAATTCTGAGTTAAAAACACTTAAATCAGAGGGAAAATATTTATGGTGTCTCTTTAAGAATTGTCAAATGAGTTTCTTTTTAAAGGTACATAAACACACACTCACACACAACTATTTCCTTCATGGCTGAGCCTTAGAGATTCCAAGTTATTTTTGGTGCCAGATTTCAACCCAGAGGAAGTTTTATGGCTGAGTTAAAACCCCCTGAAAGCAAAGGTTACAATGGAAATGCTGACAGAGTCCGTGCCATGGCAACATTTGTGAGTGTAGTTTTATTAAAACAATAAACAACTTTTGTTCAAGTGCAAGTAAATGTAAAAACAACAGAAAACGGGCCCCTTCCTGCGTCTAATGCTTAGTCTCTCTGTTATTTCCTTGCTGGGGCTCTGATCCAAGCTTGCTGGGTCGCACATGCAATTATTGGTCTGAAATCAACTCTTGCACCCCAGACCCTTATAAAAAGGCCAATAAAACACCAGGAGAGGGAACTCACCTCTGACCTTATTAAAGTGGATACTGAGTGTATGCTCAACTGGGGCACTGGGTATATTTACAACTGGCACTAGATTTCGGTTTTTGATTTCCTAATTGACTTTGTATTTCTGTGCCAGATTATCTAACAAATTGTATGTGTTTCCTCCTTTATTGCCAAGTAACACATCAAGGTCTAAATGATGTCTTATGTGGTACACACCGTGTTTGTTCAGGAACAGAGGGAAGAAAACAGGGAGGCCAGAAAGTTCATCTCCTCAGAGAGTGCAGTCAGCCGACCAGGCAGAGCTGGTTAATGACTTTTCACTCTTGAAGTTGTATAAAGAGTCTCAGTGACCCTAGGAAGTGGGGAGCTGTGAGGAGAATAAGAGTGCTGTACTCCCCTTGCCCTCCTTCTCCCCAAAGTATTATTGTGCGTTGTGTTTGCACATGACATACATCTAGCAGAATAAGGACCATCCAAGAAATACTTTCCAAAGAATGAACACACGAGTAAATATCAATGTAGCCAAACTTAAATGTGAAGGAAATCAGATCAAATATATGAATTTCTCCAAAAAAAACATTAAAAATAACTTCTGTGTTTATAGAAAGGTACAGAATATAACAAAAGGGAATAAGAGGTTTGCAAAGTGACGGTAGGCTAGAGGCAAAAGGGCAGGGGATTGGTGAGAAATTTTCCATTGCTCAGAGAACGGCCTGAACTTACCAGAACGAGCCCAAATTTGCTCTAATTAAATTATATTGGGAGGCTCTGTGCTCACATCTTTCAACTCCCAAGTCCTATCCATTTAGAACATTCTCAAGCTATACTGAAGATTAGAATCACCTGAGGGTGGTTAAAAAGCACAATGGTCACGCACAATCAAATGAGATTCTGGGGCTGGGGGATGAAATGTGCATCAGTTTTTTTTTTTTTTTTTTAAAGCTCCCAGGTGATTCCAGGGTACAGTAAAAAGCTGTAGACCGCTCCAGAAGGACCCTACAACCCTAGACATACTGACCTTTCTCAATAGAAAAAAAAAAACAAAAAAACCCAAAAAACAAAAAAACAAACCCAAACAAAAAACTACAGATGTTTGTGGCAGGACATTTCCTCTAGGCAATTCACTGGGCCCCTCGGACTGTTAGCAGCATTCACAGTTTGGTTCTCTGGCTCCAAGTCCAATTGGTAGAATGTCTATAGCAGATGTTTGAAAGACATTCACAAATGGAAGCTTCCAAACCTTTTGTTTAACAAGTAACAGCAGGACCTTATTTAAATAAAGATCAGTAGTGATCATTTAATCCTCTTAAAATTGCCTTTTCTTCCTCTCTTCTATAAGCTAGCTGACCTTTGGATGCACAAAGCAACACTGTAGACGTCTGCAAGTTGCTTTCTGGAATAACTGAGCAGTCAATTGAATTGCTATGCGCTCCATCGCATTTAGTTATTAAGGCTAAAATTACGGAGGTGGTTGATTATTCCAGCCATCTGAAGGCCTGTTCTGAATTCAATTCTTTTTTCATCTGCTGTTCTCAGGGCCAAAATGCTGAACAGAGTGGATAACGCTTGGAATGTGGAAAGGCCAAAGCGAGCCTTCACTGAGTCCCAGTGGAAGCCTGTGGAAACAGTCTTTTCCTCATGTGCTTTTAACGTTTTATGTTTTATCCACATTTTCATGATTATAAACTGTTACTTTGGGCAAAGAGTTGCTTCTGAGTAGCCAGTGAATTGTATATATGCGTACAGGCTTATTTTGGATTCATTTACAGGAAACACCTTTGAGCCCTCTTGCCTCCTACTGCCCCTGCTGCTTTTGTTAGTACCTATGTACCGGAAGCGTGTGTAGTGGCCACTCTGAGCCAGTTGTTTGTTTGCACCCCTGGCTGCACTCTGGGTATAGGGTGCTTTGGAAGCCCCTTGAAAAAATCTGAATCAAAACCAAGAGCTCTAGAGGCTTGTTGGTTACTGTCCACTTGCAACTGGACCATGATACATTGATCAGCGAATGCTAGCATCTAGCAAGGAAGCTTCTCTACTCTAGACATAGGGCTAATGAAGCAGGATGCGTAACCCTTTTAGTCTTCATTCTTCTTGGAGACATCTCCTCGAAACAATTCCTTCTCTCCAATTCCTTTGGGGGCAATCCATTTAGCAGTGAATGCTTCTTTGGAGAATTTTTTTGAAAAGTGAAAATCATGGCTTCCCTCTTGAACGATCTTAAATTTTGAAGCGTAATTTAAGTGAGGTGATAGACGTGAAAACTCTATGATTTATTGTTGATAAATAATTTTTTATACAGTTGACCCTTGAACAATGAGAGGGTTAGGGGTGCCAACCCCCAGGTGGTCAAAAATCTGTGTATAACTTTTGACTTCCCCCCAAACTAGCTATTGATAGCCTACTATTGACTGGAAGCCTTACCAATAGCAAACAACTTTTTTCTGTATTTTATAAAATACAGTATTTTATACTGTCTTTCTCACAACTTCCTTTATGAAGTTTTTAGAATAGATATTGCTAGCCCTTCTAGACAGGGAAACAGACTTATTAGGAGACTTGCCTCATCAATCAAATGCACTTTTAAGTGCATTTTAGCAATTTCATGGGATTTTTAAATTTTATTTAGTTGACCTATATTAGTTTCAGGTGTGCAACGTAGGGACTGGACATTTCTATACATTAACTAAACTACCATTTATCACCACAGTTATTACAATATTACTGAATACATTCGCTATGCTGTACATTTTTAATCCCGACTTATTTTGCAACTGGAAGTTTGTACCTCTTAATCCCCTTCACCTATTTCATTCATCCCTCCCCCGCACCGCCCCCCCTCTCCCCGCCACCCAGCAACCACTGGTTTGTTCTCTGTATTTATAAATCTGTTACTTTTTAGATTCCACATATAAGTGAAACCATATAGTATTTGTCTCAGACTTATTTTTCTTAGCATAATGCCCTCTAGGTCCATCCATGTTGTCACAAATGGTAAGATCTCATTCTCTTTCATGGCTGAGTAGGATTTTGTTTTGTTTTTAACAATGAGAAGGGAGTAGCCACCGGAAAGATCACAACACACTATTGTGAGCAAAAGAAACCCAAGTAAAATGTGACTTCATGACGTTTGAAATCTTTATATGTGCTGCCGAAGCGAGCACACATTTGAATTCTTTATAAAGAATTGAGGTGAGATGCCACATTTAGAAGACTGATTGTAGCACCTTAGCTAGTGGCATGGCCTGCCCATTTGTGTTCTGTTATTTCATGGTCCTCAGTCTTAGTTCCAAAGGTGGTCTAGTTATAGACTTTCTGCTTCCTTACAACAGACCACCTATTACTTTAAGTAAACTTTCAACTACAAAGTGCATTTCACAGGGGGGGTCCTAAGTGGCTTCACTCTCTTAGGAAAAGAGGAAGCCAAAGTGGCGACAAGAAAGAGGGTTACACCGACTTGTGTGTGGGTAATGACTGGTGGCTAGTGAGTTTCCCCAAAGCATGTGGTCAAGTAGATCATGGTGAAGGCAGCAAGGAAGCAGTGCTAACAGTGGTGGAGAAGATGGGCTCATGCAAGGTTCTGAGAGGGTTTTCTTGCTTGTCTCCAACCTCTCGGTATGAACACATGCAAGAGCTTACCCAGGGACCAAGTATCATGTGTTCCACATAAGAGATGCAAACACTGTGTGTCTTAGAGGAAGAGAGTCAACCGCAAAGGAATTCTAAAAAAAGAAAAAAAAAAGTGGGGTGTAAATAGCATTGGTGCCAGGTGTTTCACGTCATATGGAAAATGCAATTTCCATGACTGGAAGTAAGTGGGTAATCTCCAAGGTCAAGACTGCCTTGGCCTCTTTAGGCTCTGCTTGTAGCTATTTTAACTTATTTAGAATGTATCTATTTCAAAACATTTCATATTAATTAAATTTATCCCCAGAGTTCCAGAAAAGGGGTAAGATACATTTTCATATTATCTGGGAAATTATGTACAATGTGTTGTTAGAAGTGATATGCTAAGGATCCATAAATATCTCTTTGATAGTTACGGTAAAAAGAGGATGATACACATACTTCAGGAGAAATTGTATTTTTGGTTATAATCTTTGTTATAATGGTGTTTAAAAGAGTTTTTTGAGGAGTTTGACCTCCTGTATCTTTTATTATAGTATTTAAAATTTTTAATTCCTTCCTACCAACTTCCTATTTAAATGAGAGATGACTGAATATTAGAACCAGGAGGGACATAATAACTTATTTAGCCAAAACTCCTATTTGTCAAAGAACTGATGATCAGAGAAGTTACATGATTTGCCCAAAGACACACACCTAGTTAGAAGCAGGCCTAGGACTAAAACCAAGGAAAATATACAGTGGATTCTTATTCCTGCTTTTTCTTGAGTCTTTCTAAATAAGCCTGTTGAGTGAAAACCACTCATACAGCAGGTAAAAAAGAGAGAAAAGGATGTGTGAAATACAGGGTTATGTCAGAACGCCACAGACACTTAAAATCAGCAATGAACACCTCTGACTGACCTTAGTCTTTTCCAAATTTTTCTTTGGACACCTTTTATAAACCTGTCATCTCTCTGAAATTGTTGTGCATCCTAAATGTCAATTTATAGAGTACCAACAATTTAATCTCATTCTTTTCCATTAAAATTAAAACAGGAAATATAGGGATTTAAGAATTCAACTTACTTGTGTACCCACTATTTTGTAAATCTTCATGAAGACAGGGAGTGAATTTTGTTCACTGTTGTATTCCTGGTGCTTGGCACAAAGCAAGTATTCAATAAATATTGGTGCACTTTGCAAACCTCTAACTACCTGCCTTGAGAGCTAGTAAATACTTGGATATGCATTTAAAATATCTGACCACATAAGTGTCTTTCAGGTCTAGGACCAACATATTTTAAGAATCTCCCTAAAGAGGCTAGCAAAAACATTTCCTTTCTATATTTGTGTTAACATTTTGAGAGCAACTTTTCTAGCAGTGAGAAAAATGTCCACTCATAGTAGGCATGGTTTCACCTAGAAAAGAGTTGTGTTTTGGAAATCACTGAGTAAACACTCCTTGCTTATGATTTCCAAAGTGATTTTGCATGCAACCTCTTATGACTTCTATAAAATTCCTATGAAATACATGAGACTAGTATTATTTTATCATATTTAGTTGATATAAAAAAAATTGCAAAGTCTTTGGGAATATGGACACAGTCCTTCTGACTCTAAGGATCATATACTTCTCCAAACTCCACCCTTCCTTCCAGATAGAAACTATGGCTTTGGTAAATTACTCACAAAAATTTTCCCCTCTTTTAAGCGCATTGGAGATTATGGTCCCACTCCTGTGCCGCCAGGGGACTGTAGAGATTACTCAATGGAGAAAGTCAGGTTGTTAGTGGCTTCATGGGAGTTGTCTTCTTACGTACGCAGGCTCCTCATCTAACATGAGATTTTGTGGACTTCTTTACGTAACCTGATGCCAACTCTCTTCATCTAAAATTCTGTGCTCATAAAAATCTCAGATAACAAGCCAAACATTGGTCTTGGGGAAAAATTATTACAACCAAATGTTGAGATGACAATAAAATTCAGATAGTTCCTTTGAATTTACAGTAGTAATAAGATTTTCAAGTCAATTCAACAAATAACTGTTGAGTACTATCTATGATAAAAGTAGACTTTGTATTTACAAACATAAGGCACATTTCCTGTCTTTAGGAAATATGCAGTTTCAGGGAAAGACTGACCTAAGTAATTAACTGTGCAGTGTAGCACTTTTTCAACTGGCATAACCAAACTGCTATGGGGTACAGAGGAGAGATTCATTTTGTAAGTGATATATAATCTGGCCTTTAAAAGAGCAATAACCATCATTCCAGGTGAAGGATGTGATGACACAATAAAGCAAATATGAAAACACAGTAAGATAGTGTTGGTGTTACTACTGTGCCATCCCAGGGTATAAGCAATAGTTTCTATTTGAAAAAGTTACATTTATTTTGAGAGTTGTTGCAAGTTGGGCTCCCTAAGAAGCAGATTCTAAGATGGAGGTTGGCATGCAGAAGTTTTATTAGAGAGTGTTCTTGGGATCCATACCTTAGAAGGGAGGGAAGCAGGACTGGGCTGAGGAAGGAGATGAGCAGTGAGGTAGTCTCAAGGGAGGCCTCTGCTAACACTAAGGGGAGCTCTGAATCTGGAGTGATCCTTCAGAGTTGTCTAAGGTGGGGCAAAGTGCTCTATGTCTACCAGCCATTGGTTGTGGGCATCAATGGGAAGGGGGCTTGACCTTGAACAAGGTGGACTGACAGTGTTAGGTCATCTACCAGAAGCATTCCCAGTGGGAAGAGTGCATTATTCTAGGCAGGGATTCTGGGTGTAAAATGTTCTTTAGCTAAAATACTAGGGTGGTCAAATGTTCTTTTATTTAGGCTGCAACATATTAGTGTCTCATAATGTTTTGCCAGATTTCTACTTCGATAATAAGAATCACATTAAAATTCTTTTCCTCACAAATACAGGTAGGATGATGGTATTTCCTGAGAATTGATATTCATAATTCCCAGACACATTTTGTTCTAAATTTTATAATACATTTATAAGAGCAATATTTTTAATTTCTATAATTTAGTATATTACAATTAAAAATATCTGATGATTTAAGAATCTTGCAGGACACACAGCTGTCTTTATGAAGAAAGGGTGAACATGCATATTATTGTACTCCACATGTCGTGACAACATTGTCACCTTCCACACAGAGAGCATCTCACTTAACAGGATAAGCCATGAGATACTCAGGATGCTATTGGTCTTACCATTTTATAGGTGATGAAATTAAGTTTCTGAGACCTGACAAGATTTGCACAAGGTTACAATGATAGAAAATGTCAAAACCAGTGTAATGGCTCAGTTTTCTGCCTTGAAGTACAGTAGTGCATTTCTCTCCTCATTGCAACACATTCAAAGTGGAAGATTGTGCCCCATAGGCACGAACTTCTTATTATGAGTTCTGAGCTTTACTTTATTCCACTATGGGAGTATGGTAGGCTATTCCCCCTACGCCAAATCTTCTATCTCCTGAAATTAAGGTAGAGTAATATTTATCCATCTGTTCATTCAATTAATAAATATTTTCTGAGTATTTATAAAGTGACAAGTATCATGTTAGTTAGGCCCTGGGTTATAAACATAGACAAGATATAGCTCCTTTTCTCAAGAAGCCTAGTTCTGGTCTAACACCTGCTTAGGGGAGTTTTTGGACATAGAGAGGGTTTTCCTTCCATTGAACTAGAAAAGAAAGTCTTGGTTATGTACTTTCACTTAAGAATTGTGGTGGCTTATAGACACAAACTGTCACAGAGTGCACAGATGTGGACTTGCCAGACTCTTATGAGGAGTGTAGGTAAAAGACAAAAGAAAGTAAAGATTTCCAGAATGTTTGGATTTTTATTTCTGAAAAATAAACACTCCCAAATAGCTACAAATATATTATAATTCAAAGAATGAATGTCTTCCACATTATTTTCTTGAGAACACTTCTGCTCTACCATTTCAATTTGTAATTTGGGGTACTCTCTCATTTTTGGTAGCTCAATAAGGACATGGAGTAATGATTTTGTAATGATTATATAACCAAAATATAGGAAGGCTCGGGAGAATGCTAAAAAATTATTATAGATTAATTGAAATACTATCACTACATGGTTTAAAAGTGAATACAGTCTAAAAAAGTAAAGTGAATACATTCTTAATGTCTATTTCTTTTGCAATTATGTTTGAAAGTTGCCAAAAATGTGCCGATCAGAGCTACCTGTGCCAACTGTTATAGCTAAAGCTGGAAAAAGGCTTTCACTAAGGTAATAATTGGAGGGGATAAAGGCCTGTTTAAAGCTGACTGAAATCATTTGCTTCATAGTGAGGGGGCCTACACACTGAAATATGTTCATTTTCCTATTTTTTGCTGGCTTATATGTCAGTAATGAAGACAGACTCTTCTGCTCAAGGGCTATTAAAATGGCTTTACATGAGCCAGCCTGATTAAATGATCTTATTTCAAGAGAAATGGGAATGTAAGTCATCTTGTTTTCTTTGCTC
This sequence comes from Zalophus californianus, assembly GCF_009762305.2. Classification (NCBI taxonomy): domain Eukaryota; kingdom Metazoa; phylum Chordata; class Mammalia; order Carnivora; family Otariidae; genus Zalophus; species Zalophus californianus. The sequence continues at coordinate 133,197,780 of NC_045598.1, forward strand.
CTTTACCTTTTATTTCAATTTAAAATACTTAGCTGACTTCCAGAAGTCTATATTTTTGAGATAAATAGTAAAAAGCATAAAGAAGATGATGTAACTATTTTCCAGATACAACTTGATTATCAAAATGAACCCTTATGGGGACAGAAGGAGTCTACCAATACATATCTTAAAGGAGAATCTTAATTAGTATGGTGACTTCTCATTTCAGAAATAATCAGTAGATCCAAAGTTACATCAATTAATAATTACCTTTATTGTCAAATCTTTAAAAGCAGGTAGCATTAAGTCATGGTTTATCACTCATGAGCACAACTTCCTTTATGGTGAAAACAGTTCTATTTGGAATTAAATTGTTGTTGTTATTGGCTTGGTTAACTCAGACCTTAGACTAGTAAATTACATTGATGTGATTATTTTAGTACATGAATATGTACCGTTGGAAGAAAAAAGATGTATCTGTAAAAAAAAAAGTATCATCTGTTATTTAAAACTCCCAGCCCCTGAGATTAGATTTTATATTATAGACAAATTCCACATTTGTTAACCGTAAGACAATTTGTATTTTAAATATTCAGAAAAAGAATAAGAAAGGGTACTTTTCTTCTTTTCAAAAAAAAAATATCCTTTGTAAGTTATTACTATTGGACTCTCTTATGGAGAAATTAGGTCATTTTTGGCCCATTTGGGTGTATTAAGAGAATAACCTGTTCTAGTTCTTTTCTTCAAGGGGCTAGATTTTCTCCAGTCTATACACTGCAAACATGAAGCATACATTCCATCTGTAACACTAGCTTCCAATATACAGAAAGAGGCCAGAATTTTGACAAAATCTTCAAAGTTGTTTAATCACCAACCTTTTTTTTTTTTAAGATTTTATTTGACAGAGAGAGCGGGAACACAAGCAGGGGGAGTGGGAGAAGGAGAAGCAGGCTTCCCCCCAACCCGAGGAGGGAGCCCAACGCAGGGCTCGATCCCAGGACCCCGGGATCGTGACCTGAGCTGAAGGCAGACGCTTAGTGACTGAGCCACCTAGGCGCCCCTAGAATACTTTTTGAACACTATTTCTCTCCACCCTAAAAGAGCATCAACTGATTGACTAATAATGAAGAATAAACGAAGAACTTATTTTCAGAAGTAAGGAAATATCTTGGGCTTCAAGTTAAGTAACAGATTACATAAATATCTGCACTTCCCCTGTTTTATTAGTCATGTTCCTGACAACAATTTGTGAAGAGAATGAGATCATTGTGGATAATAGCACTGGTTAGCAGATAACAGTGTGACTGATCTATCTACTAACCAATTCATAATTACAGACTGAATAGAGATATGAAATCAGGATGCTGGGTGATATCCAGACTATTGGTAGCCTTGTAGGATCTTATCATCTCCATCTTCTGGGCTGGAATAGGAGGTCAAAGAAACTAAATAGATTTTCACAGGAATATGCTAATTAATTTTATGTAAACAAATGTTTGTATATTATTGAGTTTATGTATAATGGGGTGGGTAGGAAGGAGGGATGAAAATCTATCATCCCTGAATCAATACTAGGGTAGAGAGAGGCTTTTTGATACTAACTGGAACTATTTAACCATAGCTTAATGAAGTCAGATTCGTACACACACACACACACACACACACATTTTTTACCTACCCATCATTAATACAATGCTTGACTCCTAGATGTTCAATAAATATTTATTGAAAGTATGAGATAAGAAAGGGAAGGGAGAGGAAAATTTTAAAACATACATTCTAAAGAGGCTGAAACCCTGGGTTCTCCAAGTGTTTGCCTTTTGTGATCTAATTTCTCTGAATCTCAGTTTCCTTTGTCATTTGCTGACAAATGAAGATGATAAGGTAATATACTTCATAGGACAGTTGTTTGGAATAATGAGATAATATGCAGAAAAGCTCTCTGTAAAACAAAGTGCTATTCAGACAGATGTAATTGGTGTTATCAGAGTAATAGCAGTTGGAAAAATGTTAGTGGATGCTTCCTTTCATAATGTGCATGAAAAAGAGCCTTTTTGGCAGATAGGGGATGGGTGAAATAGATAAAGGGAAGAGTATACTTATCTCAATGAGCACTTAGAAATGTATAGAAGTGTTGAATCATATTATATAGCTAAAATATAACACTATGTTAATTATACTTCAATAAAAAATAAACCTGTAATCTAGTAAAAAAAAAAAAAAGCACCACTTAATATAGGTAATATGTCAGATCATATCAATTATGAGTTTAGTTCTCTTAGGAAAAGATGTACTCTGTATATGATTTCATCCACTTAGGCAAAATTAGGTGATAAATAAGCTTCCGCTGCATATTGGAGACGATTCACTCTGTTTGCTGTCTACGTGCTTTAAACCAACTGTATTGTTCCACTTCATTTTGATCTGTGCCAACCCTAAATGCTCTGGGGTTTTGTTTTTTTTTTTTTCCCTACTCCCAAATCCAGCTTATTTAGATAACAGGTTATTAACTTGAAATAACAACTTATATTTTTATCTTTAGCAATGTGTCAAGGAATCCCAAAGAGAACAAATACCAGACCATTTGAACTGATGGGGAGTTGATAACTAAACTCACTCCCTAATTATATGGACGAGACAGCTTGTGAAGACGTCAAGTTACGTTATACACATAGTTACTTGTTAGAGCTTGGAATAGAATCTGGATATATGGACTCTTAATTCATCTTTTCATTAAACCAGTTAAATTCCCCAAAGGATAGGAACTTTGAAATCCTTCATGGGAAAAAATTAGATACCTGCTAGATATTTGGAAGCATATAATAGTATCACATTTATTCTTTCTTTTTTCCCAAAGATGAGTGATGAAGTCCACAAAAAAACAAAAAACAACAAAGTACCCAAACTCTTAACTGTGCTTCCCTAGAAAGAGATTACACACTAGCACTTTGATTTTAGTTTGTGTTATGAATTTTACTTCTTTTGCTATTTCTAATTGTAGGACTAAATCTAAACATAAGAGATCATCCCTGACACTTGAGAGGGTAAGCATTAATGTAATTGGGTATTTGGTTGATGCTGACACACAATATACTCTCAGATTGCACTTTATTCTGTACCTATCAACAAGAAGACCAAATGCTTAACTTTGGGGTTTGAGGACATTCATTGTCCCTAATGTTAAAATATAGCTCTGTCTCCAATTCACAGATAAACCAGACAGCAGTATATTAGAAATATATTGGCAAGCAGTTTAGATACTGGAAATAGCAGAAAAAGAGTTGGCATTTGCTGGAGAAAGTGTATTCAAAGGTCTTGCATCATGTTGCTGGCACCCACTGTTTGGCTCAACAGCCTGTCTTAGCATGGGTTCTGTTATGAGCAAACCAGTATCAGGGACCTCTCCTTTTTCTGAAAAGCTACTCCAGCCTGGAAAACATTAAGGGAGCAAGATAATTCTAAGGAAAAGAGAAAGAGCAGAATAACTTTGAGTCAGCACTGTGTCTGAGACCTGATCTTTATAAGAACATTATAAAACATCAAAGCCAAAACTGAATAAATGGAAAAATGTGGTACTTATTGGTTCTAGAAATATTCTACAGTATAAACTCTTCACACACAGAATGATATTCAAATATTGTTCCCTTTTTGTACTAACAGATAAGAGTGAAATAAAGGTTTATAGGAATAGATAAAGTTAAGAAATAGATCCTGAATGATTTACAGGAAAAACATCATTTGCACAAGGTTTTAATTAATGCCTGGAGTTGGTTACTTGATGTTTTAAGATCTTGGTCTGAACTAAGCAGAAGAAAACAATTTTTCCCTGGAATATAAGTTTAATGAGGTCAGAATGGTTTCAATTTCCCAATTAGAAGATTTGAGACTAATTTTTTGATATTTAGTAATAAAAACTAGCAATTTATCATGTCTTTTCAAAAGTAATACATGGTACTTCACATACATGATCTCACCTAATTGGCTCATAAAGTCAGGCAGGTATTATCACCATTATCATTTTTACATGAGGAAACAGTTTTCTAAAATGACACAACTGGCAACTGGCAGAATCAAGATTCAAATCCAGGATTCCACACTCTAAATTCTAGCTCTTCCTCTCCATTGTACTGATTCAATACCTCCCTTCTCATGTGGAAACTAATTACTACTGCGATCTTCTGGAAAATGTAGGGTCATCTAACCATACAGACAAGGTTGTTAAAATCAATCTCCCACTTTTTATGTGACTTCCTTCCTTACTAGAGATAGATGCCTTACAATATCAGTCAAGTTGCTTATGTGATAGCCCATTCTATTAATACAGCTGTATTTTCTAGAAAGTTTGTCCTTAAATGGAGAGAAATGGTAATGCCTGACTGCTTCCAGTTCTGCTCTCTGGACCTAATTTGGGTGAGCTTAATTACTCTTCCACATTACTACCCCTGAAATCCTTTAAGACAGTTCTGTTCCTTATCCAACTCTTTAAAAATATAACTCTTTATATGCTTCATCTTTCCTGGTATTCTCCTTATACTGCTCAAGTTTACCAATTTCGCTGTAAGGTCAGATATCTAAAATTCAGTCAACTATTCAAATGTGTCCTGACCAGTAAAGAATATGATGGATTTTTTTTTTTTTGGCCAAGATTTTGAAATTTAACTTTTATTAATGTGGCCTGGGTTTACATGTAGATTTTATTGAACTTGGGATTCAATGAAAACCTCAGTTGTTTTTTCATATGGAATATGAAAAGAAGTTTATAAACATTTATCAATTTAAAATATTTTTTGGGCTTTTATTATTTTAGTTGTTTGAGAAAATTTTGAATTCTGATTTTGCCAATCCTCCCCCAACCTGCCAAACTAAGGAACATTTGCTAGTAAATTTGCTCCACATTTGCTTTATATTTGATAAGCTGTCTTCAATGTCTTTAATCCTGGGCATTGATAACAAAACTGGAGAGAAGTGAGACAAAGTCAGGGCATTCTGACACCATAAGAAGAGTGTTGAGTAACATGGAGCCCTTCCTCATTCTCTGGTACTCTTGTTCTCTAGATTTCCTTGTGGAGAGAGTAAGAACGATGGAAATCACTTAATGCTTACTCCCTCTCAGCTTTCATTGTCACCTTTAGCAATTATAATAAACACTAGCTTAAGTGTCAGTTTTCCTTCTAGACTATAAATACCTAGCTAAGGACTGACAGAGTAGGCATTAAATACATATTTACAGCTTTATTCACTTATTTTCCCTTTGTCTCCACTAAAATAAGAGATGGTATGTTGAAAAATAACTTACCCTTCTCTGTAATCTACTCAGATGTTCTTTATATTTTAAATAAAAATTTTCAAAATTAAGCTCATTTTCCTTTTGATTCCTTTCTTCTTGGTCATGCTAGTTCATGGACTCACATTCTCTCTGACAGTTTCTAACACCATCATTTTGGACTCCTTTCTATTTTTCATATCCAACCAGCAGCTGCATTCCTCAGTTTTATTTCTAAACATCTCCCATGCTGAATCCTTGTTGTTTATTATTATTGTCTTTACTTTGCTCAGCTCACTTCTTTCCTTCTGGATCATGGCAGAACTATTATTTGCATCTGACACCTCTTCTACTTTATTCCCCACAGCCTCTTCCTGAAGCACTATTCTGATCACTTCATGTTATAATCACAGACCATAGTAATTGCCCACTGATGTATTCCTTAGTTTGACACCCACCCGCAAGGTCCTCATGACTTGCGTAGACTCTTTCCAGTCTCCTTTCCCATCATCCCCTCCATCTGCCCTTTGCTCTGTTTACTATCTACTCTCTCCAGTAGTCTCAGCTCTGTATTTGGCTTTAGTCTTTTTTCCCCTATTCATTAACTTTTTACTTTTAAAGGAGTTCATGCAGGGCATGATACTTGGTTTTCAACACAGATTTTTACAAGTGAAGATTCATTTATTCAATTTGTATTTATTATAGCTTAAGGCAGTATGGTATGAGGCTTGAGAACGTGGTCTTCAGAGTCAGACCTAAAACTGGTTCTAACAGTGGCTCACCACCATTTAGTTCTGTAATCTTGGACAAGTTGTTTAAACCTTTCAAAATCCCAGTTTTCTCATTTGAAAGTAGATATGGTTATTCCAACCCTCATAGTGGTTTTAAGCTTAGATGAGGCACATGTTCCAGCAAGTAGACTGTGTTCACAGGTCAAAAAATGATAGAAATATTTTCTTTCATTGAGCTCTTACTGTGTGGTAGGCAATCTGCAAGGAACTGGGGAGATAAATGGGAAAGAACATTTCTCCCTAAAGAATTTAAGACAAGGTAGCTTTGTTACATATAATCTTCAGACCCTTTAAAAAATGGTGTAATCAGGGGCTCCTGGGTGGCTCAGTCGTTAAGCATCTACCTTTGGCTCAGGTCATGATCCCTGGGTCCTGGGATCGAGCCCCACCTTGGACTCCCTGCTTGGTGGGGAGCCTGCTTCTCCCTCTCCCATTCCCCCTGCTGTGTTCCCTCTCTCGCTGTGTCTCTCTCTGTCAAATAAATAAAATCTTCTAAAAAAATGGTGTAATCAAGAAACTAACCAGAGTTCCTGGGAATCAGTGTAACCCACTCCACAGGACTGATTACAGTGGCATTTGATTGGAGAGCCCAGCCAGTGGCCTTGTCTGGCCAGGGAGCATAGTGTGCACTTCTGCTTGATTCAGTCCCCAAAGAACTTTGCCAGCCTTGGGGCCTGTTCTACAGCCTCAACTGGGCAGGAAAGCTAATTTGTAGCCCCTCCCAAAGCAAAATACAACCTCCAGCTGGCCTGTCCAGGAAATAAAACCAGAGCTCCTGAGTATCTATATAGCCCATCTGAGTGGAGACCCCAGCTGGTGGCTCTGCCCACCTGAAGAAGCAGGACAGTGACCCATCAGGCCAGGGAGTGTGGTGCCAAGTTCTGCCTAATTTGATCCCCATACAAGAACCTTGCTGGCTTTGGAGCCCGTACAGTAGGCACTACCAGGCCAGAAAACTAATTCACAGCCCTGCCTATTATTGAATACAGCCCTCAGCTCATCCAGCCTGGGAACAACCAGAACTACAAAGTTGTGCAGCCCATCTTACAGTCTCACTTACTGTGGTGCTTAAGCAGAAAGCAAACCCAGCAACTCTCCACGTTGGAGAGCAAAACCAGTGGCTCCACTGAGCCAAGAAATTCAGTGTACATTCTACCTAATTCATGTCCACATGCTGTCCCTGGGGCCCATTCTGCTGTCCCATTGGGCAGGGAAGATAATATACAGCCCTACCCACTGCTGAGTATAGTTCCTGGCCCTGACCATCAAGGAATCCTGACCAGAAAAACTGAACAACTGTGGAGTCCATCCCATTGCCTCTATTAGACAGGGAACCAAGCCAGCAGCACTATTCAACTGTTTTTTAGGCAATGCTGCACCACCCACCCCCTGGAGCTAAGGCAGAGGCATTGCCCAAAAAGACCCTGATAGCAAGCTCCACCTGTCCAAGGATGCCATCAGCCAACATGTCCAGAACCTTAAGCTGAGCTGACTGGTGAAGCACTGACAAAACAAACCTATAAAGTCTGAAAGAGGATTCTGCTTCCTCTGCTGTGCAGATACAATGTAAGGAATCAAGAATCACAAAAAGGACAGATAAACATGACACAAGCAAAGGAAATAAAGCTCCAATAAGCAACACTAAAGAAATAGAGATGTATGAACTTGCAAAGAATTCGGACTAATCACATTAAAGAAGTTCAGTGAACCACAAGACACTCAGGAACTAAATGAAATTAGGAAAACAGTGCATGGACAAAACAAGTAGTTCAACAAAGAAATAGAAACCATAAACAAATAAATCAAACAGAAATCCTAGAGCTAAAGAGTGACTGAAAAATTCGATAGATAGTTTCAATAGCAGATTTGACCATTCAGAAGAACCAATGACCTAGAGCACCTGATTGGAATTCTCTAGGCAGAGGAACAAAAAGGAAAGGGAATGAAAAGCAATGAAGAAAGATTTGGGGACTTATGGGATACCATAAATATATATACACACATTATGGAATTACCAGAGGTGAAGACAAAGAGAAAAGGACAGAATGTCTATTTCAAGCAATAATGGCCAAAATGTTCCCAAACCGGGGAAAAGAAATGGACATCCAGGCCATGAGGCCCAAAGAGTATCAAATTGGTTGAATCTGAAAAAGGCTACACTGAGACATATTATAATTAAATTGTTAAAAGTCAAAGACAAAGTATTTTGAAAGCAGCAAGAGAAAAAAGTAACAGGACACATACAAGGGAACCCTCATAAGACTATTAGTGAATTTTTCAAAAGTAAATTTTCAAGCCAGCATAAATGGTATGATAATTAAAAATATTGGGAAGAAAACCTGTTGACCCAGAATATTATACCCAGAAAAGCTGACCTTTAAGAAGTGAAGAAGGGGGAACTTTCAAAAAACAAACAAAAAAACAACAACAAAAAGAAGCAGCTAAGTGAGTTCAAAATCCTTAGCTCTCTCTCTCTTACAGGAAATGCAAACAAGAGTTTTTCAACTAGAAGTAAATGGATTTTAATTAATATCATGAAAATATATGAAGCTAATGTAAAATTCACTAGTAAAAGCAAGTTTTGTCAGTCAGATTCTCTAATATGATAATGGTAGCATGTACTTCACTTACAACTCTAAAGTTAAAAAGAAGTACTAAAATAACTATAATTGGTTATTAAAGATACAATATAAAAATATGTAAATTCTAATATCAGTAACCTAAAATGGGGGGGAGAGTAAAAATTAATATGTTAACAGCCTAAAGTAGAGTGTTATAAAGTATTTTAGGTAAGCCTCATGGTGACCACAAAGAAAAAAACCTATAGAAGTTACACAAAAGATTATGTTAAAGGGATCAAAGTATACCACCACAAAATGTCTTCACATCATAAAGGAAGCCAGAGTGAGAGGAAGCATCTAAAAAATAGCAAATAGCAAACAATTAACCAAGTGGCAGTAGTAACTTCTCATCTACCAATAATTACTTTAAGCATAGACTAAACTCTCCAATCAAAAATACAGAATGGCAAATGGATAAAAAAAAAAAGACCCAATAATATGTTGCTTATGACACTAATTATAGCATTAAGGAAACACATAAATGCAGCAAAGGGATGGAAAAAGATATTTGAAACAAATGGTAACCAAAAGAGAGCAGGGGTAGCTATACTTACACCAAATGCAAAGGTCTTTAAATTAAACATGGCCGCAAGAGACAAAGGTCATTATATAATGACAAAGAAGTTAATTCATCAAGTTATAAATAAGTATGTATGCACCCAACATCAAAGCATCTAAATATATAAAGCAAAAACAGAACTAAAAGGATAAATAAGCATGAATATAGTAATAGATGAGAACTTTATTACCCTACTCTCAATAATAGAGAGATCATTCAGGTAGAGAATCAATAAGGAAACAGTGGATTTGAACAGCACTGTAGACCAAATGGACCTAACAGATAGATACAGAACATTTTATTTAGCTACAGCAGAATATACATTCTTCAGCACACACAGAACATTTTCTAGGATAGACCATATGTTAGGCCACAAAATAAGTCTTAGCAAATTTAAGAAGACTGAAATCATACAGAGTATATATTGAACACATTGGTATGAAATTAGAAATCAACAACAGGAAGAAACCGAGAAAATTCATAAATACATGAAAATTAAATAACACTTAGTTGAATGACCAGTGGATCACAGAAGTAGTTAAGGGGAAATTAAAAAGTATCTCAAGATGAAGAAAAATAGAAACAAACATACCAAAACTAATGGGATGCAGCAAAAGCTGTTTTAAGAGCAAAGTTTATAGTTCTGAAAAGAAAATACAAAGAATAAGAATAATAACCTAACTTTACACCTTAGTAACTAGAAAAAGAACAAATTAAAACCAAAGTTAGCAGAAGGAAAGAAATAATAAAGACTAAGCAGAAATAAATAAAACAGAACAGAAAACCAATAGAAAATATTAACGAACTAACAGTTGGTTCTTTGGAAAGATAAACTAATGAAACTTTAGCTAGATTAACCAAGAAAAAAAGAGTACCCAAATCAATGAAGTGATACATGAAAGAGGAAGCATTACAACTGATACCACAGAAATACAAAGAATCATAAGAAGCTATTATGAACTATAAACCAACATACTAGAAGAAATGGATATTTTCAACTTACTAAGACTGAATCAGGAAAAATAGAGAATCTAAAATCAATTACTAGTTTGGAGATTGAATCATGAATCAAAAATCTCCCAACAAAGAAAAGGCCAGGATCAGATGGCTTCACTGGTGAGTTTTACCAACATTTAAAGAATAATTAATGCCAATCTTTCTCATACTCTTTCAAAATTCAAAGAGGAGGGAACATACCCAAACTCATTTTACAAGGATAGAATTACCCTGATACCAAAGCGAGATAGACACTGCAAGGAACAAAAACTACAGGCAATATCCCTGATAAATATAAATGCAAAAACTCTCAAAAAATACTAGCAAATCAAATTCAGCAGGACATTAAAAGAATCATACACCATGGTCAAGCGGGATTCATCCCTGGGTTTTAAGGATGGTTTAACATACACAAGTCAATAAATGTAGTTCATTTGTTATGTTAATAGAATGAAAGATAAAAATCATATGACCATAACAATAGATGCAGAAAAAAAAGCAACTGACAAAATTCACCATCAGTTCATAATAAAAGCTTTCAACACATTAGGTATAGAAGGAACATACCTCAGCATGATAAAGGCCATGTATTACAAGGCCACAGCTAACATTATATCCAATGGTGAAAAGTTAAAAGCATTTCCTCTAAGATCAGAAACACAATAAGGGTGCCCACTCTCACCCTACCTATTCAACATAGTACTGGAAGTCCTAGTCAGACCAACCAGGCAAGAAAAAGAAATAAAAGATATCCAAATTGGAAAGGAAGAAGTAAAATTGTCTCTATTTGCAGATGATGTGATTTTATATATAGAAACCCCTAAAGACTTCATTATAAATCTGCTAGATTTAATCAACAAATTCAGCAAAGTTGTAGGAAACAAAACCAACATACAAAAACCAGTAGCATTTCTATACACTAATACTGAATTATCTGAGAAAGAAATCAATCCCATCTACAATAGTAGCAAAAATAATTAAATACTTAGGAATAAATTTAACCAAGAAGGTGAAAGATTGTGACACTAAAAACAACAAGATATTGGTAAAATAAATTGAAGACAGAAATAAATGGAAAGATATCTCATGTTTTTGGATTGGGAGAATATTATTAAAGTGTCCATACTATCAAAATTCATCTATAGATTTTTCTAATTCCTATTAATATTCTGAGGGCATTTTACAAAGAAGTAGAAAAATCAATCTTAAAATTTGTATGGAACCAGAAAAGACCCTGAATAGCCAAAGCAATCCTGAGAAAGAAGAATTAAACATCATGTGTCATGACTTCAAACTATATTACAAAGCTATAGTTATCAAAACAGTATGGCATTGGGGGGAAAAAAAGACCAATAGAACAAAATTGAGAGCTCAGAAATAAACCCATGCGTATATGGTCAACTAATGTTTGATAAGGGAGTCAAGAATACTCAGTGGAGAAAACAGTCTCCTTAACAAATGGTGCTAGGAAAATTGTATATTCACATGCAAAAGATTCCCACTAAATCCCTATGTTACACCACTCACAAAAATTAACCCAAAATGGATTAAAGACTTAAATGTAAGACCTGAAACCACAAAAAATCCTAGAAGAAAACAAAAGAGACAAACTTTTTGACATGAGTACATGAGCCTTGGCAATGATGTTTTGGATACGACACCGAAGTACAAGCAAAAAAAATAAAAAATAAAGTGGGACTACAGCAAATTAAAAAGTTTCTGCACAGTAAAACAATCAACAAAACAAAAAGGCAACCTACTGAATGACAGAAGATATTTGTAAACTATACATCTGATAAGGGGTTAATATCCCAAATACATAAGAAACATTTACAACTCAATAGCACCCGGGGGGAGGTGCTCAATAGCACCCAAATAATAGCTCAGTAGCATCCAAATAATCCGATTAAAATGGGCAGAGGACCTGAATAGACTTTCCCAAAGAAGGTACTGAAATGGTCAAAAAGTATATGAAAAGGTGCTCAACGTCACTAAACACCAGGGAAATGTAAATAAAAACCATAATTAGATATCACTTTATACTTTTTAGAATTACAAGACAAGAAATAACAAGTGTTGGCAAAAATGTGAAGAAAAAGGAACCCTTGTGCAGTGATGGAAATGTAAATTGGTGTGGTCACTATAGAAAACACAGAGGTTCCTCAAAAATTAAAAATTGAACTATCATATGATTCAGCAATTACACTTCTGGGTACATATCCGAAGGAAAGGAAAACAGTATATCATGTTCATTGTAGCATTATTTACAACAGCTAAGATGTAGAAACAACCTAAATGTTCATCAATAGATGAACAAATAAAGATTAATACACATACACACATGAAATACTGTAGCCATAAAAAAGAATGATATCCTGCCATTTGTGACAACATGGATGGAACTTGAGGGAATTATGCCAAGTGAAATAAGTCAGAAAAACAAATACTGTACAATTAGACTGACATATAGGATCCAAAAAAACAAAACAAAAGCAAGTTTAAAGAAAAAGATTTTTGGTTACCAGAGGCAGAGCGTAGGGAGTGGGGAAATTGGGTGAATGTGGTCAAAAGGAACGAACTTCTAGTTACCAGATAAGTAACTGCTGGTGATCACATTATTATGTCACAACTATAGCTAACATGGCTATATGGTATATTTGAAAGTTGCTAGGAGTAAATCCTAGAAGTTCTAATCATAAGGAAAAAAACTTTTGTAACTATGAAGTGATAGATATTAGCTAAACTTATTTTGGCAATCATTTCAAAGTACTTCTGTCAAGTCATTATGCTGCACACCTTAATCTTATACATTATGTATGCCAATTCTATCTCAATAAAACTGAAAAAAATTTTAAGTGTAGGCGGGGTAAACATTCAAGATACTTTTTTTTTTAGTAAAAAAAGTTGCAAATCATGCATTGTATGAACTGACTTCACATATTTTTATATTACTACATGAATATAAAAAATATTTTGAGAAATGTCTATTCAACTCAGTGTTTATCTCAGAGGGGGTTGCTAGTGGCAGTAGGATCATTGGGCCTTTTAACACGTTAGGCATGTATATGTTTATACACATGTTTTTAAAGACAGTGTACAAAGGTTATAAACAGAATTATAATTGTTAAAACTATGATGAAATAAAGTATTCCAATACAAGCATATTTATTATTCAATGCAGGAATAATGCAGAGAACTATTAACCATGAAAAGAAAGATGTTCTAATTATCAAATTCTTACTTTCTTCATAAGTTTTTGTCTCTGGGCCTTTATTCTGTTCCTCTTTTCTTTGAAAGCTTGCTTTACATGCTATGGTGACAAATTATAGAAATTGAAGGGGCAGAGAATGGATTTTTTTTTTAAAGATTTTATTTATTTATTTGACAGAGAGAGACACAGCGAGAGAGGGAACACAAGCAGGGGGAGTGGGAGAGGGAGAAGCAGGCTTCCCGCCAAGCAGAGAGCCCGATGTGGGGCTTGATCCCAGGACCCTGGGATCATGACCTGAGCCGAAGGCAGATGCTTACGACTGAGCCACCCAGGTGCCCCTCACAGAATGGGTTTTTATAATGCATCTAATTATCCCAGCAGTCTAAGGAAGATGTGACTTATGAGTTCCCTTTCCTGGTAGTTATTTAAACATTAACTTATTTGACAGTTCCCTTTCCTGATAGTTATTTTATTTTTAAAGATTTTATTTATTTACTTGACAGAGAGAGAGCACAAGTAGGCAGAGCGGCAGACAGAGGGAGAGGGAGAAGCAGGCTTCTCACTGAGCAGAGAGCCCGATGTGGGGCTCGATCCCAGGACCCTGGGATCATGACCTGAGCTGAAGGCAGATGCTTAACGACTGAGCCACCCAGGCGCCCCTCCTGGTAGTTAAACATTAACTTATTCGACATGCATGTTCCCTCTAATATTCAATTACGTCAGTGCAGCCTTTAGCCAACTTTGTCTGTTAGCCAATCCAGGTATCTTGGCTGTGAACCAGTCCCTGTTCTAGGTGCTTAGAATACATCAGTGGACAAAAAAAGTATAAACCTCTGCTGTAGTTTAGGAAGATGAACAAGCATAACAATTCTCTATTAGAGGTGATCTGTGCTATGGAATAAAATGTAGCAGGAATCCAGGGTGAGAAGACGCAATTAATTAATTAATTAATTTATTTATTTTTACTACTATATTCACTTAGCCAGCATATAGTACATCATTAGTTTTTGATGTAGTGGTCAATGATTCATTAGTTGCATGTAACACCCAGTGCTCATCACCACATGTTAAGCAGGGTTGTGAGGGCTGGAATTATTGAGGTGGTTTTTGAGCAGAAATATAAAAGTGGCCCATGAATGGTCTCCCAGCTAACTAGGGGAAGAGAGTTTTAGGAAGAGGAATGAGCTGGTGCAAAGTCTCCAGACAGGAGAAAAAGTCTACAATGTTCACAGTAGAAAACATGAAGATTGGGGATGATGGTCAATTCGTAGCACAAAGATCACGACAGTCTATGCAATCAGACAACCTAGCTTCAAAGCTTTGCTGTACCTCTTGATGAAGAACTTCAAGTCTCGTCTTAGTCCCTTCAGGCTGCTATAACAAAATACCACGTGATAAGGGAATAGAAGGCAAGCTGAGGAGAAAGCAGGGGCTGACACCCCACCCCCCACCATGGGATATATGTGACATTCCTCATGCACTCCCGGCCGCCCTAAAGCTAAGGAAAGGAAAAACAAATAGTTAATTTACAGAGATCACAATCCTGTAAGACATGAGTCTCCCTCAGTTTACAAGAACAAAACATTTCTATCAATGGCCTAGCTTCCAGAAAGGAATATAAATACAATTAAAGTTCCTTATAACCTGCCGTCCATTGACAGAAGCTCCCAACTATCTTCACGTTAATGCCTTACTAGAAGGAAAAACAACCTTAACTTGACAATAGCAAGGCCTCTGGTATCCTGTGAGTCTTCTTTAACACATAGTTTTTTCGGAAACCTCCCTTTTTCCTTACCTCCCCCAGTCCCATAGTATATAATCAGCCACTCCTCACAACCCTGTTGCAGCAGCTCTTTCTGCCCACAGGTCCCGCCCCCATGCTTTAATAAACCACCATTTTGCACCAAAGACGTCTCAAGAATTCTTTCTTGGTCGTCAGCTCCAGACCTCACCCCACTGAACCTCACCTATATTCCAAAACCCCAACACCACATGCTAGGTTGCTTATAAACAGCAAACATTTATTTTTCACAGTTCTGGAGACTGGAAGTCTGAGATTAGGGTGCCAACAGGGTGAGGACCCTTTTCTGGGGTGCAGACTTCTGGTTGAATCCTCACATGGCAGAGGGACTAGAAAGCTCATTAGGGTCTCTTTCCCACCACACTAGTAAACACTAATCCCATTGGTGGGGGATCCACCCTCATGACCTAATCAATTCCCAAAGACCCCTCCTCCTACCACCATCACTTTGGGGGTTAGTATTTCAACATTTGCATTTAGGAGTCACAAACATTTAGACCACAGCAAGTCTTGTTTAGCTAAGTTACTTTACCTCTCTGAGCTAAAGCTCCTTAATCTGGAAAATTGAGAATAGAGAGAGGTTCTCAAGTTACGAGCATGGCAGTTGGGGTCTTTCCACGTTATCATGTAGGAGAAAATAGAACGATTTTGTTCTAGCACCTTAGACCTTGAAACCAGTATGGGAGTTAAGGGGACCTAAGTGTTCCAGTGAAAGGTAGCATGGGCCAACAATTACTGCAGTGTGAGAGTATAGGAGTGGTTTAATAAGGAGTAATTGAGAAATTGATGATATGGTATTTACAGTCTATATTACTACTTGATATTAATTTTATATAGTAACATAGTTTCTTATTTAACCCAGACTCAAAAAGTCAATTTAATCTCTTCTCTTTCCTTTTCCTCCCCACCTTGAAAAAGTTTTCTGCAGAAGTTCCGTTCCCATCTGTCCTTTTGTAGATGGTTCACCCCATTGCTTCCCCTTTTTTTAACCCAAACAGTTGTTTTCGCAGTTGTTTAGTTGATTAAAACAAAAAGATCACACTCATATCTGTCCTTTTAATTCCATTATTTTGTGAACTACTTCAGGGAAAACAACCTTCATTTTCTATTTTAACTCTCCATAGTTTTTGGTACAGTGAATTCTTAAATAGTTGTTGACTGAAACTAAATGGAGATCAAAAGAAAAACAGAATTCTGTTTCTTCCCACTTACGTGCACTGTTTTTAAGCTAAAGTGCTTTTTTGAGACTTGGGTACTAGGTAATAGGCGACATGGATGTAAATCTCTCTTTTCTGGCTTTGCAAAGTGTTAGAGACACCATTCTACTACATGCAAGATCCTGCTGTTATGAGGACACAGGTTTATGTTCTACCTTGTTTGGATGCATAGAAATGTGTTTGCTTCACTTTTTATGGGGTTAGATAATGATCCCAGAGTCTCTGCATTGTTTATATATTGAAAAGCTGCATCATCTATGCTTAAGCCTGTTTAGAGACATTCTATTTCTTGCTTTTCTGTGATTTTTCATTGTTATGTAATAATTGACATATCACCAACATTTTACTAGTTTTAATACCTCCTAACTCCGTGGGCAGAATAATAATTCCTTATGAGGTGAAAATTCAGAGGATTCAGAGATCAAGTAAAAAAATTCATAGCCAAAGGTAAAAAAAGGCAGAAATTCTGATGGAAGGGAGAGCATATCTGACAAGATTTCTCCCTTTTTTGTGCTAACTCAACTCACCATTCCATCCCCCTTCATTTTACATACTTCCTTAAAGCTGTTTTCTCAGGTTGTTTTAAGAAAGAGATAGAGATGCAAATGGTGGGTATTTATCCTTTCTGATGGCTGAATAATACCCACCATTTGCATTGACATGGATGGAACTGGAGGGGATTATGCTAAGTGAAGTAAGTCAAGCAGGGAAAGACAATTATCAGGTGGTTTCGCTCTTGTGAAATGTAAGCAATAGCCGGGAGGACCATAGGGGAAGGGGAAATCTGAAGGGGGAGAAATCAGAGAGGGAGAGGAATCATGCGAGACTATGGACCCCGGGGAAACAAACTGAGGGTTTCAGAAGGGAGGGGGGTTGGGGTACCAGAGTGATGGGTATTAAGGAGGGCACGTGTTGTGCTGAGCACCGGGTGTTATATGCAACTAATGAATCACTGAACGCTACATCAAAAACTAATGATGTACTATACAGTGGATAACTGAACATAATAAAAAGAAAGAAAGAAAGAAAGAAAGAGATAGAGATACTACATTATCAATGGTCCCGAGGTTTTTGCCTTCAGGTTAGTGTTTCACTCATTCATTTTCCAAGTGGTCTTCCTACTTCAGGAGAGGAAAAATCACAGAATACTAAAAGAAGGCTTTTTCCTCTCTGTACTTCAGAAGTTTCATTGTTTGCATCCTTTCGATTCCAAAGGGAAATTATTCTCTTTTGAACATGATAAACATAAATTTTAAAAATCTCCATGCAATTGCCTAGGGCATTCTACTTTAATTGATCTAAATTGCAGAACAATGAATATAAACTTCCTATGACTTTTCTGTCAATAGGTCCTAGGCTATCCTTGGGCTTGATGAACCAGAAGTTACTCTTGGAGTTCTTCTGTCCAAGCTGTTTTCAGTTAATGAGGGAAAAAAAGCATTTAAAGGAATAATTTATGTTCACTGGGCTTCAGAGCATAAGACCCTAAGTAGCTATTTTTTCATCACTGCACGCACACTGGAAATGACAACTTTGCACAACTCTATGGAAAGTTAGATTACTAATTAAACAAAGTCAACAAAGCAGATGCTTTTCATCTGAAATAAACAGCAGAGCCATTTGCTCACTCTCATCTGTCCATTTGATGTGTTATTCTTAATGGATTTCTAGATGCAACAGTTAGACTGGTTCATGAGATACAAATTAAGTGTACTGGCAGATTCCAAGTAATTTCTCAAGTGTTACTTAGAACATATAGTCAACAAAATGGATCCATTTGTAGAGTAAAAAAAGTATTTTTGGCTTAGACTCAATACTGATAAACTTGTGAATAAATGTCACCATCTCATTGCATCTTGTCCTACACACCCACCCTCATCTCCTTGTTCGTATGAATGATTGCTTTGAAGATCAACTATCTTTTTTCCTTGCTTTCCTACATTTCAGTATTTCAAAGGATGCAGATAGTTTTTATTTTCAGGGTAAGGTAAAGAAGAAACTGAAGGATTTGCCACTGTTAGGAAATAATCATAGCTATTTTCACTTGCATTTTACATCTAGCTCTTCAGAAGCTATTGTTCATTCACAGTCACTGAATACATATTTATTAGTCTTTTCAGGCTTCTGTAACAAAATATTCTAGACAGGGAGGCCTAAATAGCAGACACTTATTTCTAACAATTCTGGAAAATCCAAGGTGCCAGCCCAGCTGATGATTGATGAGGACCCTCCTCCTAGCTTGCAAATGGCTATCTTCTGTATCTTCATATGATGCACAGAGAGGCAGCAGGGTTTGGTGGGGAGCATGTGCGCTGGTGTTTCTTTTTCTTTTAATGGCACCAATTCTATCATAAGGACCTCACCCTTATGAGCTCCTCTAAACCTAAATTACCTCCCAAAGGCCCCACATTGGATGTTAGGGGTTTACTATATGAATTTAGGGAGCACGGGGGCCAGGGGACACCAATATTTAGTCCAATTCAATAACCTATTTACTGAACACTCACTAGATGCTGAGTACTGGGCTAGGTAGGGCTGAGTGCTCTGTGATGAACAAGACTCTCTGCTTAAAAGTTTAGTAGGAAATTTAAGAAATAACCAAAAGTGTAGGATACATGAAATATAGGGAGTTATGGAAACACAGGAAAGAGATAGTACCCAACCTACTTTGTGGAGTGTCTATTATTACAATCCTATTTTAGTCATAAAAATATGATAGTCCCCCAAAATTTTTCTCCATTTGTGTCTTTGGACTTTTGTTTCCTATTCTCACCATAGCAGGTAACTTCTGACACAAGGTATCATATTACACCCATACCTTGTGCCTTGAACTTTCTTAAATTTTGGGTTTTAAGATTCCTAAGACATAGGGCGCCTGGGTGGCTCAGTTGGTTAAGCGACTGCCTTCGGCTCAGGTCATGATCCTGAAGTCCCGGGATCGAGTCCCGCATCGGGCTCCCCGCTCAGCGGGGAGTCTGCTTCTCCCTCTGACCCTCTTCCTTCTCGTGCTCTGTATCTCTCATTCTCTCTCTCTCAAATAAATAAAATCTTTAAAAAAAAAGTTCCTAAGACATAGACATGCATGATATTCTTTCCATGTGGAAATACAACATAGCATTTCCTTAACAGAACTGTCTTTAGTCTTTTTCTTTAGTATTTTGAATTTTGGGATAATGTGGGACTTCTAGGATTTCACAAGGATCAAATTTTATACGTCCATCCAAAAACACCACCCAGCAGAGAGAGAGCCCTACCTGCCTCTCTGGAAAAAAAATCATGTGATGGATCTCAGAGAATGAGGTGAGAAAGTGAAGTTTGCTTGGGGTTTTTCTTCATCACTCCTGGGAGATATCTTTTATGAATTCCAATTCCAAGAGGGACTCTAAGAAGCCCTGAGGGAAAGCAATATTTGTTCCCTTTCTTGGGGAGGTTCTTGGGGAATAATCCTATCAGCATGTGTGAGAGGCATACACTGCCCCACCCACATTCCCAGTCTCAAAATTACCTCTGATGAGTAATATAGAAATATTTTGAACTGAGGGATTCAAAATATTTTGCTATAGGGATTATTATTTTTAGATATTGCTAGGGGTAAAGCAAAAGTTATCTATGTTTATCATGGAAAAAATCAGCAATTATGAATGGGTGCTGTGATAAATATGGACAAAGCCTGAATTTTTTTGCTAAAAATAAAACCATAACTATTGGTTCTTCCTCTCCATTTCAGGACCCATGGTATTCACTGATTGGACCCTAGATGCAATCTGGATTTCCCACTGGCAATGTCTGCTTCTGAATACAATGGATTTTCTTTCACCTAGGGGAAGAAAAACCTATGCCATCTTGAGTCATGACTATTAGCAAAAGGAATAACTTGAGAGTTGTTGTAATGAACAGAGGTGTGGTTTGGTTAAGTGGGTGGACTCTGGACCCAGCCTCTCTTAATTTAAATCCCAATTTCACATTTGCTATGTATGTAACTTAACCCTGTATATCAGTTTGTTCATCTGTAAAATGGAGCAATGATAGCATCTACCCATTAGAGTTGTTATTCCACCTTAAGAAGTTTGTGTGAGGATTAAATGTAATGCATGTAAAACATGTAGAACAGTGACTATCACATAAGTATTTAATAAGTATTAGTTATTATGCAAAGGAGTTCTAGAATCTCTACATTTATCAGGGAATTCAGCTGAATCTGGTTTATTAAGGAGCCCCTGTCATCCTTTTTTATTAATTGGAGAACATTGCAGGCTTTCTCATACTACATTAACTAACCTAAATATTTATCTAGGGCTCTCTCCAAACTAACAGGCTCTGCCCCTAAACCAGTGTATTAAGGAGGGAATATATCTAGAACTTCTTTAAGTTACTTTCCAAAAATAACAAGTCTCTGAACATGCAGTACCCTTTAAAAAGCATTTAAGGGCGCCTGGGTGGCTCAGTTGGTTAAGCGACTGCCTTCGGCTCAGGTCATGATCCTGGAGTCCCGGGATCGAGTCCCGCATCGGGCTCCCTGCTCAGCGGGGAGTCTGCTTCTCCCTCTGACCCTCCCCCCTCTCATGTGCTCTCTCTCTCTCATTCTCGCTCTCTCAAATAAATAAATAAAATCTTAGAAAAAAAAAATAAAAAAATAAAAAGCATTTAATCTGTGGGATAATGTGGACTGTCAGTTTGGAACTACAAAAGCCATCCAGGTTTATGTTTTGTATACAAGTGTCTGTAAGTGACCCTGTGTTAACAAATTTCGTACTTCAGATCACAGGTGAATTTGGAAGAGACATTCATGCACTCATTCAAAGCATAGGGAGGTTGCCTATTCTGACAGCGGCAATACTTAATGGTGAACCTAAGGCTGGGCAGTGAGGAAGGAAGAAAATTTAAAACAGAGAATATCATTTGAAAAAAATAAGTTTATAATACAAATCATAATAAAAGATGCTGTTAAAACAGGAGATTTCATTTTCCTAAGGTCTTTACATTTTCAGACATTTGTCATCACTTGTAAGCACTGCCTCAGGTGACTAGCAAGTAGGGGCAGGGAATCCGTACTGCCCTCTGTTTTCCCTGGAATTATCCACACAGAATGTGGGTCGGTGAGAGACCGAGTTGTCTTATCTCTGAGGCTGAAATCCTGGATGTTCTCAGGAGAACAATAATTGTGAAAAACAAGCTAGCAGCAAGTACATATCTAGCTCCCTGGGGTAATTCCTCAAAGCCTACTGATGAGGCAAGTTTACAGGATCCACTCTCCCGGAGCCAGCATCTGACACCAACCCCTCTGGCAAAGAGACCCATGGCTGTAACTTACAAGTGTGGGCCAAAAGGGCGGGTTAGGAGAGGCTTGATGTGGTTTATCTCATAAGGGAAACAGAAGAGAGTTATGACCTCACCCCTAGCTTGGAGGCTTTACAGTGCCTTGGCAGATACACACTGGCCTTGGGGTTAAGCTTGTAGAAAGCCCATGTCAACAGAGGGAAACACTGTGACCACCTGTGTACTTTGGCTGTGATCATGTGTACACAACAAGTGCATACAAAGGCCTGGGAAAAGCACAGGAAAGCAGAAGTCAAGGTAGGTGAGGCCGAATAAGATGACTCTTCTTATGATACTCATGAGCATCACTTAGCAACACAGCTCATATGGTTTGGTGGACTTGCGCAGGTTCACTGTAAAGTCTCCTGTGAACCTGGAAGGAGGGCAGCTGCCAAATGGCACACTGTGGAGGGATCCTGAGGTCAGAGTTGAGTGGTCAAATTGTCTGAAGTAAAAAAAAAATGGACAGATGGGGAAAAGAATCTAAAGCACAATTGAACATGTGTTCCCAGGAGAGTGAAAGACCAAGTTAAAAGAGAAATTGAAGAAGAGTATTGAGCTTGAATCAGAGTAGTTCCAAAGGGGCAGGTGATTTCAGACTGATGGATACTGTGAATCAAGAAGGAGCTCCTGACTCTGGTCCCTTCCATCGAGGGGGTGCTTATGTGGCAAGCAGGCAGCTGAGAGGCAGGAACAGAGGTTTAATGGGGGTGTGCAGGCAACATCAATTCAGAAACCAAAATTTCTTATCTGCACACTTGGGAGTATTATTACAACTGGCTTCAGTTAGGCAACAACCTAAAAATAAAGCAACTTAAAAATGGATTAGAAAACTAATTACTCTATTACCATGCAGTTCAGCAAATCTGACTTTAGGAACGTTTTCCACTGACACAAAAAAACAAACTTGCACAGCCATGACCATTTCAGTCTTGCGTTATTGGTTTTGTAGTCCTTGGCTTTGACAGGTACACAGATTATATTGCTTTTGGATTAACCAATAATAATGTCATTCACTTATAGAATACTTCAGAGGATTCAGGTGTTCTCACTTCCATGTCCTTATTTTCTCCTAGTAAGTCTGTGAGCTATTATCTAACTTAACAAATGAGGCTTATTTTATAAATAGGATAACAGAGCTAACAAATAATAGATACAGGACTAGAATCTAGTACCTCATTTCTATTACAACTAAGAAAATGTTTTGTTTTTTGAGTCTTAAGTTAAAACAAACTCCAGCAATATCTTTTGGCTTGACATACACTTTTTAGTTGCTTCCCTCCACCCCCTTTTCACTATACCTGGAAAAAGATGTGTGTGTAGATATATGGAAAAAGAACTTATATGTTATAATTTCATGTTGAAGGCAGATGGTTTATCAACACCCTCAGCCTGAGTTACTCAGGCTCATTTCCTACAGAATTGTAAACTTTTTAGTCAAGTTGTCCTTTAGAATCTATTACCTTTGAAAGCAATTGGTCAACATTTACCAGGCAAGTTGGTCCTATACCAAGTGGTCATCTGAGGCTTTGAAAGAATTCATGTGCTCACACAAGTTTACTTCCAAAGTTTGATGATTTTGGTCCCTGCACTTTTAATACTACTTTTCACTAACATTAGTTTCATTTCATTATGTTTATTGAGGCACAGCACTCACTTAAGATGTGTAGCCAGAGCTCAAGGGCCCTAAGCCATCAAGAGGCCCCTATTACTGGGAGAATGAGCATCCTTTTCTGTTGGCAAAACAGGTAAGCATGGGGGATGCACTGGTCGAAGGCCAGAAGAAAAGGCAATTACCTCATTGCATTTATCACAGTGGCATATCTGAGTGCTGAGAGAATTATTTGAACCATATCTCAAGTAATTTAATTTTAAAAAGTAGATATATGCTTCTAGGCTTAATACCAGACTAAGAGAAGAGAGGGCAGAGATGTTCCTGGAACTACAAGTGGAAAAAGTTATTTCAAACTTTTACTATCAGGTGGCAATAGAGATGAATTTTGGGTTTACCTCATCCCAGCTTTCTTCATGGCAGTGGCAACAAGATTAAGAAGTTGACTTTATTTTTTAATTATTTTTAGTTTTCTCATGGTTTTATTATTTTACTTATCTATATTCTTTCAAGTTTTTATTGAAATTCCATTTAATATATAGTGTACTATTGGTTTCAAAAGAAGAATTTAGTGATTCATCACTTAAATACAATATCCAGTGCTCATCACAAATGCTCCCTTTAATCCCCATCACCCATTAAACTTATCCCCCACACCCTCCTCTTCTGCGGCAACCATCAGTTTGTTCTCTATAGTTGAGAGTCTCATGGTTTCTTTTCCTTTTTTCCCCTTCCCCTGTTCATCTGTTGTTTCTTAAATTCCACATGACTGAAATCATATGGTATTTGTCTTTCTCTGACTTATTTCATTTTGCATAATCCTCTCTAGCTCCATCTACATTACTGCATATGGCAAGATTTCATTCTTTTTTATGGCTAAGTAATATTCAATTTAGATCCCTATTCTTATGTGGACATTTTACAGAGAAATGACTATTGGAAGCTGGGTATATCTGAAGTATAATTCCAAACTCTGGAGTGCTCAGTCTTGTTGGCCTATTGGATAAGGCAAGGCATAGATAAATTACTGAGGTTCAATTTGTGGAACACACTAAAATTCTTTGTCCCCCCCCCACAAATATATCTCTCCTTTATTAAGTCTTAGCATCATTTTTCTTCAGGACTTTTATAGGAAGGCTGGAATTCTTTATTTGCTTAAGGTACAGCTAATCTGGAGAACAATAGTTATTTTTGAAGAAATCCATTTATCTGATTACTTCACAGATACCTAGTAAAGACTATCTAAAAGATGAAGGTATGTCCTGGCAAAATTACTTTGTGGAAGTTTCAAAGTCAGCCATCATTTGGGGTTAAGAGCAGAATGGATTCTGAGGAGAAAAGTAGGAAACATGAGAACAGGAAATCCATACGTTCAAGAGGAGTGTGGCTAGGAAACTGTGATAAGTGGGAATAATGTTTGAAATTGATGACAGGGACTTTCATCTTGGGTATCTTAGATGTGTTCTGTTTGAGGGCGGTGACCTCAAATTATGTTTCTCTTGTTGCTGGCTGGAAACATGCAACCTGAGTTCTGGAGAGAGGGACAGGCTAGTTGGATGTCACAGGCACACAGATGACAGCTAAAGTCAGGAAAGAAGTAGAAGCCAATCAGAGAATTTCTGTACAGTGAGAAGGCTGAGGACCAATCATGAGTAATGGCAGCATTTACAGGGTAAGCTAGGGAAGAGGTGTCAAAGACAAAACATTTCCAGGGGCAGGAAGACAACCAGGAAGAGTTTTAGAAAGGACAAAGTGGTAAACAGTGTCAAATATTGTGGAGAGCTTCAACAAGACAATGGCTGAGGAGTATTATTTAGACTTGAGAATTAGCAAGACCCTGTGTTTCTGCCAGAGAAGTTTCAGTAGAGTTTTGCGGGCAAAATCCACAATCTAGGGGTAGAGGTGCAAATAATAACTGGGGAAGTAGAGGAGTGGCAAACAATGGTTTAGAGTGTAAATTCAAAACCAGAATGCCTAGGTTTGAATCCCTGCTTTGCCATTTAGTACCTGTGCCCTTGGGCAAGTTATGAACCTCTTTGTACTTCAAGTTTTACATCTGGAAAAAGACAATACAAAAGGCTCTGAGGATTAAATGTTATTTTGTATGTAAAACACTTAAAATTCTACCTGGCCTATAGTATGTGCTGTCTATAAGAGTATTAGCAATTTTTCTTATTGTGCCTTAAAGAAGCACATGTGAGAAGTAAAGTTGAGAGGTGTATTAGTTTTCTATGGTTGCATAACAAAATCTTGTAAACTTAGAGGCTTAAAACAATAGTGGCTTATTATCTCACAGGAGGCCAGGAAGAGCTTGACTGAGTGCTCTGCTCTGTTCCTCACAGTTGTGCAATCAGGGTGTTGGCTGGTCCGCCTTTCTTTCTGGATGCTCTGAGAAAGAATCTACATCCAAGCTCCTTCAGGTTGTTGTCAGGATTCAATTACTTGTGGTTATAGGACTGAAGTTCTTCTTTCCTTGCTATCCACTCCTAGAGGTAACACATGCTCCTTGCAATGTGCCACTTCTGTCTTCAAAGCCCAACAATAATGAATTCATGCATTAGATTTCTCTCACTTGCATGGTATATGCTGGATGGCTAGTTTGTTAAAGCACACCCTGAATGTACCTGTTAATTACTATCTTGAGAATGTAGAGATCCCGGTCTCCCCTCTATATTCCCATCAAGCAGAATGTTAAAAACATGTTCAGTGTTCAAGATCAGAGGGTCTGGGAGTGACCAACCCAGAGCATCTCCCTTGTAATGAAGAGTGTCCAGATGGCAGGCCTTAGATCTTATTGAAACATTGGCCATGCAAGGAAGGAGAGGCTACCGATAATTGCTCTGTTAAGTGGCTACAATTAAAAGTAAGCTACAGGTTTGGTGCTCATAAATCCCAGCAGCAGATGCTTTGTCTAGTCTGCCACTCCTGGACTACCTGCACATAAGTTCCCCCAATAAACCCATATCTCAATCACTATCTCTAGGTCTTTCTTTGGCCTCATCAAATTATCACCCATCTTTGGCTTAGAGTCCGGTGAGGTGCGGTAACACACTCACTTTACTTCTCTTTTCCCCTCAAGAAAGAGCACCATCCCTTCTAAGAGCTCATCTAATTACATAAGGCCCATCAAAAATTATCTCCCATTCTTCAAGTCAGGTATACCATCTAACATAAGTGAATCACACGAATGATATTCTGTTATATTCTCAAGTCTCTCCTGTACTCATATAGTAGATTATACAAAAGCATGGGTCATTAGGGTTCATCTTAGAGTTCTGCCTGTCATAGTGCAGAACGTTAAGTTTTGTGTGGGTTAGACTGGTATGTTTGTAGATAGAGGGCAAATAACCAGTGGAGAGGGAAACATCAAAGAAAATGGGGAAAAAGTGATTTTTTTTTTCTAGAGTAATACTGTGAAAAAAAGTAGTTATAAAGGGTACTTGAGGACAGAGTTTGATGGGTAACACTGGGAAGGAGCAGGGATATCTCTGAGAAGATAGGAAAGATGGTTATAACATATCACTGTATTACTTTATGGTTAGTAAACAATCTCAAACCTGTCGCATATAAAAATGACCAATTATTTTTTGTGCATCTGCAGGATCCAGCTGATTTTGGCTGAGCCCCTTCACGCATCTGTGGTTCAAATGGTCTATTCACATATCTAAATGTTGGCACTGCTCCATGGTTCACCCATTCTTTTTCTGGTACGAACAGGAAAACCCAGGCAAGTCCTTCTTATGGTGACAGTAGATGCACAAGATTTCTTGAGGCTGAAGCACTGGTATACCACCACTTCTGCCTTATTCTATGCCTCAAACTAGTCATTTGTCTAGTCCAGTATGAGCACAAGTCCACCACAGAGTTATGGGGGCAGGGAAGAATTGACATCAATACAATCTACCAGAATGATAAGCACGTTTGGAAGAACTGTTAAGTGGTGATGAAATTCACACTTAATGGCATCTAAATTTTTGGTGATGGGAGAAGACTATGAAATTTAATTTTCTCAGTTTGGACATGAGGAAAGTCACAAAGGGAAAAAAAAACTCTGAATGTTCAGAGAGGACAACGGTTAGCTTGATTAAAAGAAGTCTAAAAGGGATTTGTGGTAAACTCAAACCATCACGTAAGGCTAGCTAAGAAAGCCATTTAATATTAAGGTCATGTCCTGGTTATCTTCCCTCTAGATCCACTTTCCACCTTCTCATCTCTATACCCACAGGAAATTGCCATGTCTGGATTGTTCTCCATTGGTCACTAGGTTCTATTTGGATTCAGCCAATAGGAAACACTAGGAGTGGTAATAAGGGAAGGGAGTGGGGTCTGGGGTTTATTCTCCAGGTTTCTTCCCTGTACATTGAGTCTTTCTACAATAGGCCACAGCACCTCTAAGGCAGCCCTCTGCATATGTTGCCATTTTAGGTTCTGGTAATTTCTTCTCCCGTTTGCCTTTCCAGGATTAGGGGTAGTAAGGCTTCCCATTTCCACTAGCCTTATAGTCCTATATTACACTTGATTGGTTTCCTAACATACTGCCCACACTCAAGATAATTTTTCTAAACTCTCCTAAGTAGTCCATCCAATTTGAGTGTGTCACCTGTTTCCTACTGGGGTTCTGACTAATCTAGTTAAGGACTTGGGACTTCATTTAGCGAGCAATGAGAAACAAGAAGGTGTTAGGAAAGGTCTATAAATTGAACTGTGTTGTGGGAAGGTTAACATGAAAGCCACAAATAGCATTCGAGGAGGCTGCAGACCGGTCACACAGGAGACTCACAAACTGTCCAGATGAAAGGGTATGAGGGCCTACATCAGAGGCAGGGCTGTGGGAATGGAAAGGAGGAATGGGTGCAAAAAAACAACTGTGGGTGCAGAATCGATCAGCATCACAGCATTCGGTAGCATTTAGATGGTCAGAATGAAAGAACATGATATTTCTAAAATTTTAAGCCTTGAGAACTAGATGAGTAATACCATGAAGAAGAACCAGGGATCAAACCAGGGATCACGAAAGGATATAATATTCTGCTTTTGACATTTGGAATTTTCCATGTGATGTTCAGTGTCCTATATATAATTGGAAATGTTAAACTTGGGAGATAGATCAGGGCTGGGAATAATTTGGAAATTGTCCATAGAGATTCAACAGTAATCAATTTGAGGTGCAGGGAAAGAAGCAGATAGAAAGAAGGGAAAACCAGAATACATGGTTTAAGCTTGGTTTAGGAATATAGTTGCTGAGTCTGGGAGGAGAAAGGGAGGAGTGTAGCAGATAAATATTAAACAAACAAAAGAGTCTGTGTATTTCAGCCCTTTAGTCAACTTTGAGAAACTAAATTTTTGTGGATTAGGAAGTTTGTTACTTTGTTTTTGTTTTATTTTAAGGGCCAAGCCTCCTAGTGTGGGTTTTGGTTTCTCTCCTGAAGACCTTGGGCCTGGAGTGCCACTTATTTTTAAAAAGTGCAAACATTTTCTTATCTTGTTTTTAGACTTTTATCATTTGATCCCTTCCAATTGAAAGATCTTTTGATTAAGTTTTTTTGTGAAACACTATCACACTTGAGGACAAATAAGCTACAGGAACAAAGCTGGTATTAGTAATCCATGTCCATGCAATTCATAATACCTTCTGAATATTGTTGTTATTAATCTTGCTTCTTTGCCTATATCCTTTATGGACCTCATGTTAGTCAATCAATGACTATATTCCCATAGAAAAGAAATCTAGGTCAATGGAACTTTATGTTTAATTCTATTGGAGGAATAGTTGTTTGAAGATAAGTTCTTTAGAAAATTCATTTGTGCAGTGAATCAAACCCTCTAATTCATTTATTTTGAATGCTTTCCTGTCTATAGCTATCTATAGACATTTTTAGAATTGGCTTTTCTTAAATTGAGGCACATCTGTTAACATTTTTTTTGCTTATTTGAATTTTTTTCTCTGCCACTATTAGTTGCACACTCAGGGTGGGGTTTAAGCAGAGGAAATTAAAAGGATAAACAAGGAATGAGCTCATTTATACTAAACTGTTTACTTTGTGCTTAAGAAAATTTTTGACTTTGAGAAATAGGAGTTTTCAAAACAAAGCAGAGTAGGAAAGCCCTGAGCTCACCTTATCCCATGGACACACCAAGGTAATAGCAAAGCTATGCAATTAACTCTGAAAATGACCCAAAGACTGATAGATCTTCCGAAGCTAAGAGAGAAAAGACCACATAGAAAAGGGTAGGAGAGGTAGAGACATGATTGAGAACCAAACCTCTGGCAAGATGTGCCACAAATAAGGCACATCACAAGCATGGAAAAGCAAGAGAATTAGACCCCATACCAGGCACCCCTGACACTGGGGGCCCAACTGAGATGAGTCCCTATAATGTTTGGTTTTGAAAAACAATGTAGCTTAAGCCTGGGAGTTTTAAAAATCAGTGGTCTTAATTCTGGAGAGCTGGAGGGTAATAGGAAACAGAGTCTCTTACTTAAGGAGCCAGCATACTGAGTAACTCTCGAGACACAGCATAGAAGCAGCAGTTTGAAAAGCATCTGTGGTATATGTGAAGGAGATTATTGACTAATCTTAGGACAGGTGACGCAGGCAGGGATTTCCCTGGGAACAAAAGTGATGGCAGGAGCCATTTCTTTTCCTTCTTTCTGCCAGTCTAGAGAGCCAGATGTTTGCAGGAGCCAGTATTAACACTCTCTATCTTACTAGCATCATAGCACCATTCCTCTTCCCCTGTGAACTCTCCCCATTGAACCTGTCCACCTTGGCAGGCATCCCTCCAAAGCAGCTTTTGCCATACCATACCAGGCAAGCAGCCCCAGCTAGACTGGTGCCGTTCCAAGTGACTCCTGCTCACCAATGAGGGAGATATAGCCACACACAAGCACCCCTGAATTTCCTGAAACCAAACCTCTTAGCTGGCTATACAGGGACCTGGCCTTGCCCTTCAGTGTGCCTGCAAAGAGGCCAATCACAGACAGTTAAACTGTATGCTGCCCTGGCACCTAACCAGTCCATGGGTGCTGCAGACAGGTCTCTCCACAGTGCAGGGAGCAAACTCTCCTGTAGTAGGTAAAGCAGGTCACTGCAACTAAGCTGAAGGTGACTGCTGCTCAGTCACAATAGGAGGGCCCACCTGAAGCACCTGGCTCTGGTGACCAGAGGGTGTCCTGCTATAGGGCACCGAAGGACTTTTTGTGTATGAGGCCACTATTTTTAAGGCTGAAAGATACAGCTGACCTACTTAATTCATAGAAACAACACAGAGAGACAAATTGAGGAGACAGAGGATAAGTCCCAAATGAAAGAACAAGACAAAATCAAATAAAAGAGCTAAAGGAAATGGACATAAGCAATTTGCTTTATAAAGAATTCAAAGTAATGGTCATAAAGATACTTACTGGATTTGAAAAAAGAATGGATGAACTCAGTGAAAACTGCAACAAAAAGATAGAAAGTATTAGAAAGAACCAGTCAGAGCTGAAAAATTCAGTAACAAAAAATACACTAGAGGAAATCAACAAAAGATTAGAAAATGTGGAACAGATAAGTAATCTGGAAATCAGGGTAATGGAAAGTGACAAAACTGAATAGCAGAAAAAAAAAGAGAGAGAGTGTGTGAGTGTATAGTTTATGGGAATTCTGCAACATCAACCAGCATGACAACATTCACATTATAGGGATCCCAGCAGGAGAAGAGTGAGAGAAGGGGGCAGAAGACTTACATAGCTGAAAACTCCCCTAACCCGGGGAGGGAATACATATCCAGATCCAGAAAGCACAGAGAGCCCTTAACAAGATGAACCAAAGAGAGCCACATCAAGATACATGATAATTAAAATGGCAAAAAAAATAATGGTACAGAGAGTCTTTAAAACAGCAAAAGAAAATAGTTACATACAAGGGAAACCCCATAAGGCTATGTGCTGACATTTCAGCAGAAACTGTGCAGGACAAAAGAGAGTAGCATGAAATATTCAAATGACTAAAAGGAAAAGAACCTGCAACCAAGAACACTACACCCAGCAAGGTTATCATTCAGAATAGCAGGAGAGATAAAGAGTTTTCCAAACAAAATTTAAATGAGTACATCACCACCGAACCAGCCTTACAAGAAACATTAAAGGGAATTCTTTAAGTGGAAAGAAAGAGCCATAACTAGAATTAAGAAAATTAAGAAAGGGAAACATTTCACAGGTAAAAAGCAAACATGGTAAAATTAATCACTTATAAAGCCAGTATACAGATTAAAATATAAAAGTAGTAAAGTCAATTATATTTACAAAAATTAACCACGGGGGTACATAAAATAAAAAGATGCAAAACATGACATCATATACATAAAATGTGGAGGGGAGAGTAAAAATGTAGTGCTTTTAGATGTATCTGAACTTAAGTGACCATCAACTTAATATAGACTGCAGTATACATTAAGATGTTATATATGAACCTAATGGTAACCATAAATTAAAAACATATTATACACAAAAAATAAAGAGAAAAGAATCCAAGCATAGGCCATCAAACCACAAGGGAAGAGAATAAGAAGAAAGGAACAGAAGAACTACAAAAACAACTAGAAAACAACAAAGTGGCAGTACATACCTATCAAAAATCACTTTAACATAAATGGACTAAATGCTACAACCAAAATAGGGAGACTGAAGAGATAAGAAGAAAAAAAAACCCATCTACATATTGCTAGAAGAGACTCACTTCAGACCTAAAGACACATACATACAAAAAGGAAAGGTATGGAAAAACATATCATGCAAATGGAGGCAACAAAGAAACAAACAAAAAAAGAAGCCAGGGTAGCAACACCTAGACAAAATAAACTTTAAAACAAAGACTGTAGCAGGAGACAAAGGAGAACAATACATAACAATAAAAGAAACAATCCAACAAGAGGATATATCAACTGTATCTATGCACCCAAGATAGGAGCCCCTAAACATAAAGCAATATTAACAGACATAAAGGAAAAATTGACACTAATACAATAATAGAAGACTTTAACACCTCACTTACATCAATGGAAATATCATCCAGACAGAAAAATCAGGAAGCAAACGGTGGCTTTGAATGACACATTAGGCCAGAAGGACTTAATAGGTATATACTGAATATTCTATCTGAAACCAGAATACATTCTTTTTAAGTGCACATGAAACATTCTCCAATGTGCCAAAGAAATCAAAGATGAAATAAAAAAAAATACATGGACACAAATGAAAATTAAAACCTAATGATTTAAAATCTTTGGGATACAGCAAAAGCAATTCTAAGAGGAAAGTTTATAGTAATATAAGCCTACCTAAGGAAGAAAAATCTCAAACAACCTAAACTTATACCTAAAGGAACTGGAAAAAAGAGTAAGTGAGCCCGAACCCAGCAAGAGGAATAAGAAATATTAGAGTGGAAATACAAAACGGAGACTTAAACAATAGAAAAGACCTATAAACCAAGAGCTGGTTCTTTGAAAGAAAAAAAAAAAAACACAATTGATAAACCTTCAG
This sequence comes from Zalophus californianus, assembly GCF_009762305.2. Classification (NCBI taxonomy): domain Eukaryota; kingdom Metazoa; phylum Chordata; class Mammalia; order Carnivora; family Otariidae; genus Zalophus; species Zalophus californianus. The sequence goes on from NC_045598.1 coordinate 133,230,669, forward strand.
CCAGACTCAGCAAGAAATAGAGGATTCAATTGAATTATTTGTTCTTTGGGTGTTGAGTTTGATAAGTTCTTTATAGATTTTGGAAACTAGCCCTTTATCTGATATGTCATTTGCAAATATCTTCTCCCATTCTGTCGGTGGTCTTTTGGTTTCATTGACTGTTTCCTTTGCTGTGCAAAAGCTTTTTATCTTGATGAAGTCCTAATAGTTCATTTTTGCCCTTGCTTCTCTTGCCTTTGGCAATGTTTCTAGGAAGAAGTTGCTGCAGCTGAGGTTGAAGAGGTTGCTGCCTGTGTTCTCCTCAAGGATTTTGATAGATTCCTGTCTCACATTTAGTCTTTCGTCCATTTTGAGTGTATTTTTGTGTGTGGTGTAAGGAAATGGTCCAGTTTCATTCTTCTGCATGTGGTTATCCAATTTTACCAACACCATTTGTTGAAGAGACTGTCTTTTTTCCATTGGATATTCTTTTCTGCTTTGTTGAAGATTAGTTGGCCATAGAGTTGAGGGTCCATTTCTGGGCTCTCTGTTCTGTTCCATTGACCTATGTGTCTGTTTTTGTGCCAGTACCATACTGTCTTGATGATTACAGCTTTGTAATAGAGCTTGAAGTCTGGAATTGTGATGCCATCAGCTTTTCTTTTTCAACATTCCTCTGGCTATTTGGGGTCTTTTCTGGTTCCATACAAATTTTAGGATTATTTGTTCCAGTTCTGTGAAAAAAGTTGATAGTATTTTGATAGGGATTGCTTTGAATGTGTAGATTGCTCTAGGTAGCATAGACATTTTCACAATATTTGTTCTTCCAAAGCATGTGCATGGAACATTTTTCTATTTCTTTGTGTCTTCCTCAATTTCTTTCATGAGTATTCTATAGTTTTCTGAGTACAGATTCTTTGCCTCTTTGGTTAGATTTATTCCTAGGTATCTTATCAAACTCAACACTCAAAGAACAAATCCAATCAAGAAATGGGCAGAAGACATGAACAGACATTTCTGCAAAGAAGACATCCAAATGGCCAGCAGACACATGAAAAAGTGCTCAACATCGCTCACCATCAGGGAAATCCAAATCAAAACCACAGTGAGATACCACCTCACACCAGTCAGAATGGCTAAAATTAACAAGTCAGGAAATGACAGATGTTGGTGAAGATGCAGAGAAAGGGGAACCATCCTACACTGTTGATGGGAACGCAAGCTGGTGCAGCCACTGGAAAACAGTATGGAGGTTCCTTAAAAAGTTGAAAATAGAGCTACCATATGACCCAGCAATTGCACTCCTGGGTATTTATCCCAAAGATACAAATGTAGTGATCCAAAGGGGCACATGCACCCCAATGTTTATAGCAACAATGTCCACAATAGCCAAGCTATAGAAAAAGCCTAGATGTCCATCAATAGATGAATGGATAAAGAGGATGCAGTGTGTACACACACACACACACACACACACACAATGGAGTATTAAGCAGCCATCAAAAAAAAAAAAGAAATCTTGCCATTTGCAATGACATGGATGGAACTAGAGGGTACTCTGCTAAGTGACATAAGTCAATCAGAGAAAGACAATTATCATATGATCTCACTGATATGTGGAATTTAAGAAAACAAGGCAGAGGATCATAGGGGAAGGGAGGGAAAAATGAAACAAGAATGAAACCAGAGAGGGAGACAAACCACAAGAGACTCAGTCTCAGGAAACAAACTGAGGGTTGCGGGAGTGGAGGGGGGTGGGAGGGGTGGGGTGGTTGGGTGATGGACATTGGGGAGGCTGTGTGCTATGGTGAGTGCTGTGAATTGTGTAAGACTGATGGATCACAGAACTGTACCCCTGAAACAAATAATACATTATATGTTAAAAAAAAAAAAAATAGAGGACTCAAAATCAGAAATGGAGAAATAACCAACACCACAGAAATACAAAAAATTGTAAGATAATATTATAAAAAGTTATATATCAACAAACTGAATAACCTAGAAGAAATGGATAAATTCTTAGAAGCATATAATTATCTGAAATTGAGTCAGGAAGAAATAGAATATTTGAAGATTAATTACTGGTAATGAAATTGAACCTTCCAACAAACAAAAGTTCAGGACCAGACAGCTTCACAGTAATCAAAAAACCTTCCAACAAACAAAAGTTCAGGACCAGAAGGCTTCACAGGTGAATTCTACCAAATATTTAAAGAAGAGTTAATACCTATTCTCATGTAGGTATCAAAGTATATAAATATAGTAATATATAGCTATAGTAATAAAGACTGGCACAAAAATAGATATGTAGTTCAATGGAATGGAAGAGTGAGCCCAGAAATAAAACCACATCTAGATGGTCAATTAATCTATGACAAAGGATGCAAGAATATACAATGGGGATAGACTGTGTACTCAATAAATGGCATTGGGAAAAGTGGACAGCTACATGCAAAAAGATGAAACTAGACTACTTCTGGACAACATGCACAAAAATAAAGTCAAAATGGATTAAAGACCTAAATATGAAACGTTAAATCATAAAACTTCTAAAAGAAAATGTAGGCAGTAATCTCTTAAGACATTTGTCTGTGCAACATATTTATGGCTATGTCTCCTGAGACAAGGGAAACAAAAGCAAAAATAAACTATTGGGACTATACCAAGATAAAAGGCTTTTGCACAGCAAAGGAATCCATCAACAAAATAAATGGCAACTTAGTGAATCAGAGAAGATAACTGCAAATGATATGTCCCAGTAAGGGGTTAATATCCAAAATATATTATGAACTCATAAAACAAAAAAAAAAAACCCAATTAAAAAATGTACAGAGACCTGAATAGACATTTTCCAAAGACAGCATACAGATGGCCAACAGAAAAAATGCTCATCACTAATCATCAGGGAAATGCAAATCAAAACCATAATGAAATATCACCTCACATTAATCAGAATGATTAATTGTATTTTTATACAAGAAATAAATGTTGGTAAGGACATGGAAAAAAAGCCTCTGCACTGTTGATAAGAATGTAAATGGGTACAGCCACAGGAAAAACAGTTGGAGTTTCCTCAAAATATTAACAATAGAAATGCTGGATGACCCAGTAATTTCACTTCTGGTTGGTTATCTACCCAAATAAAACAAACACTAGTTTGAAAAGCTATAAGCACGCTTATGCTTATTGAAGTATTATTTACAAAGCCAAGATATGGAAATAACCCAAGTGTCCACTGATAAATGTATAAAGCAGAGATTATACACACACACACACACACACACACACACGTGTGTGTGTATATGTATATAAAAGGAATATATATATATGAAAGAATATTGCTCAGCCATAAAAAAGAATGAGATCTTGCCATTTGTGACAACACAGTTAGACCTAGAGTATATTACAAGTGAAATAAGTCAGAGAAAGGCAAATACCATATGATTTTACTTACATGTGGAATCTAAATAATGAAACACATGAAAAACAGATTTTTTATAAGATTTTATTTGACAGAGAGATTGAGCATGAGCAGGGGGAGAGAGAAGGAGAAGCAGGCTCCCTGCTGAGCAGGGAGCCCGATGGGGGGGCTCGATATCAGGACCCTGAGATCATGACCTGAGCCAAAGGCAGCCACTTAACCAACCGAGCCACCCAGGTGGCCCCAAAACAGATTTTTAAATACAGAGGTTGCTCGAAGGCAGGTTGGTGAAGGATAGGCAAGACAGATAAAGGGGATTAAGAGGTGTAAATTTCCAGTTATAAAGTAAATAGGTCACAGTTAAAAAATATAAATGAAAATATAGCATAGGGAATATAGTTGATAATATTGTAATAACACTGTATGGTGACAGATGGTGACTACACATTGTGGTGAGAATGCAGTAATGTATAGAATTGTCAAATCAACATGTTGTACTCCTAGAACTAATATAAAATAATATGCCAATTATATTTCAATAAAAATAATAAAATATTTTAAAATTAAAAATAATTTTTCACTTTGAATTTCAGATAACAATACTTTTGATGATTTGTGGATAGTAGGTGGGAAATTTCATTTGTTACATCTCTACAGTAAGTATATAACTTGAATCAGCAAATCCAAGATGTGCTTTTTAATTCCAGTTCAGAATCCTGGGGCAAACATCAAGTTCCAAGAAGAGAAGAGTCACAAAGAACTGTTGCTAATGGTCCTCTCATTTGTGCACCTAGCACAATTGGTAAAGGTTTGTTTGACTAAAGCAGTTTTACTTCCACATCTATAGTAAAATGGGATTTGTTTGTGGAGATATTTCCTTTCTCCAGCATCACTTGCTAACACCAGTTCCTTGGTCAAGGTTTAAGCTCTGATTCAGGAACATGAACCCCTTTTGTTTTCTGTGTGTCTGTTGGATCTGGTCCTGTATTAAGAACACCTTCCTCTTATATGTAATGCGGAATTCAACGTAGAGTGGAAACAAGAAAGCATTAAATCATCTGTTGAAAATCCTAAACAATTCAAAAGTCAAAACATACTACACGAGGCATTTTGGTTTGGAGTATACATTTATCCCACTTGTGAGATATTATAATGTGTGATGCTAAGTTGAGATTAATTCAGGCTCATGTGACTGGTTGGATCTGGCAAGGCTTACTTTAAATGTGGAATTAAAAAATATATTTCCAGATCCAAATATATGTAGCACATAATATATAGCTAGCTGTGACAAAAGCATTTGCATTTTTAAAATACAATTAAAAAAATATTTAGCTCTCCAATGAGAGGTGGTTTAGAACATTGAGAAGCAATCTGTTGTATGAGAGCAGTGCAGTAAGATTTGTGAAATCTGTTCCATATTAGTTCTGGGAACTTGGACAGAAGACAATACTTTGAGCCTTCATTTCTTTAACTGTCAACAGGATGAATGATATTTTCCCTAGGTACCTGTGATATAGAAAGATCAAAATGTGATGATGTGATTGATAAACTATGAAGTTTTATACCTTACCAGTAACACTTACAGAACATTTATGAAGCATGAGGCTAGGATTAATAGGCTTGGTATAAACAAAGATAAATAATACATCTGCCTTCTAAGATTTTGTGATCTTATATGGTCAGTGTATGGGAGAACAGAGATGTAAAGAAAAAAATACAACCTATTGCAAATATTTGTGAAAAGGATACTGTAGAAGTTTTAAGTAGTCAGTTTAGTTGGAGGAATCAGGAAAGGATTCCCACAAAAAGTGATCTGAGTAGTTGTTACCAGACCAAGGGAAACAGGAGGGTGGTGTTGGTAGATATTCTTCCAGGCTCAGGCCAATATAAATAAAGGTGCATAAGGATAAAATAGCATGGCTCATTAGAAGGACTCTAAAACTACATATGTAGTTTTTCTGCTCTTGACTAATTTGTATCAGATATATTAATAGATACAGTGAGGATATTCAGTCAAATACCAATAAAACCAAGGGCTGATGAATTCTTTATGAGAGTACATAGAATATATGTTGACTTTTATTCCTGCCTTCTCTGGATATTTCTAAATGGCAACTAATAGTGCAATTGTGAGATTTAGAATGGATTTCATGATGTGATAAGGAGTTTTGGAAAGGGTCTCAAGAATGGTAGACATATAAAAGGCATCATTTGTTATGTTTGATAGGAGAGGTGTATTTAAAGTGATTTTTCAAGGCATTTATTTACAACTATATATGTGAGGAAAAATATGAATTATGAATTAAAAAATACTCATTACCAAAAATAAATTTAAACGGTGATGAATATTTTCTCCTCCTTGTGCAGCTGCTCATAGTGGCTCCCATAAAACAGTCCAAATAAAATGTCTTTATAGTTGGTGTGTGAAAAATGACCTATGGAATCTTGTTCAATTGCATCATGTATCTAACAGGTGGCATTTTTACTTAAAAATCCCTTCCTGTGTAGATTATTGCATTTCCCATTCTGATCATATTTTCGAAGTCTCAGGGGATTCTATATAATATACCAGAGTCCATTTCTCTAAGAAATAGGTCCATACTGTCTACCATCTGTGTTTCTGATCTTTTTCAGAATATTCATTTTAATTTGTCCCTTGAGATTTAAAAATTTTCCAAGAATTCTCCATCCCCTCTTCATGACCATGAACCCACCTACTTCTACTTCCATTTTATTACTCATAGTTCTCTAAGTCATCCTTTTTGGTTCTTTCCCATGTTTTTATTTTTAATTTTTATTTATTTTTTTTTTACACTTGTTTGGGTCACGTTGTCATAGTTTTCATCTGATTGGACTTTGGTCACAACTGAGTCACTGATTTACTTCCTTTCCTTAAATATCATATTGAAAACAAAATCATTGGAAAGATTGAAAGGAAGTGTGTCATTTTCTCAACTGGAAAGGTCAAGTTCTCCCTTAGGATTTAAAGTCCTTTAAATTTTATTTTCTCTTCTTTTGTTAACCTTTTAGAGATAAAGGTGGGGAGAGGTACATCTCAAAAATGAGAACTTTGTTAAGTGATAATTACAGTTCTTCTAATATCTTTTATAAAGATCTACTTTCTACTGTTTCTACTGTTACTTTCAAATGAATTTTAGAACATTTTTCTGTATTATATATTTGCCATATTATATAGTTTATTATATATATTTGCCATATTGTATCTATCTGTCACATTGAATTTTATTTGTAAATCAAATCCATTTAGATTAACATAAAAAATTTTTAATTGAAGAGTAAGGCAGAGATTTATCCAAGAGAGCCGTCTCATCAAACTCAAGAAAACTCATTTCAATCTCACAAGGGACTGGAATCAGGAACGGGAGATGTCAAGTATCAAAGTTACTTTCTCTGTGTGACATGATTATTTTTTATTGCTTCTCTGCTTTTGTGCCTCAATTATCTTTCCTCCTTTGGACTGGATTTAATTATCTGTGTACATAACAGAAAATGCCTGCTTCAGCCCTTCATAACATCCCATGCCATGAGTATAATAGAAGCTATGTTATTCTGTAAACCAACTCCAATAATGAAATATTGAAGATAATTTAGAATTTAGATATGGAAAGGAAAATTTCAAAAGTAGGAATAGAATTGAAAATAGGCAGGAAAACTTTTTGACAGGAATAAATTATGGAATAATTATAAATTTGGAATCAATTATAAATTTATAAAAAGCTGTGATGAGATGGTTTTAAATGCTAATCAATTTAGGTTTGGTGAGAGTAAGGTTCACTTGGAAGGGTAGTACTATAATTACTTACAGCCCTGCTTGTAGTAGCATGTGAGCAGAGAGCTTAGCCACTGGCTCTGCCTATCTTCTGAACAAAGCAGGTGAGCTCATCTGGTCAGGGGACTCATGTGTGGTTCTGCCTGATGTGGGTTCCCAAACAACAAGCCCATTCTACCATCCTGCCTAGCCAGTGAAGCTAATTCATAGCCCCAATTACTACTGAGTATAACCTATTCTCACCTGGCTGAGCAGACTGGCCAGAGAATCCAGGGAACCAAAGAGTCCTTCCTATAGCCATGCTCAGGCAGGGAACAAAGCCAGCAGTCCTATCCAACTGTTTCTAGCCAGCAGTAATTCACTAACATAGACCCTGAGAACAAGTGTTTCATCTGCCGAAGGATACAAACAGTTGAGCCATCCAGAACCCCAAGCTGAGCCACCTGGTGAAGGAATGTCTCTGCTAAAGTGAACCCAAGAGCCTGAAAAAGGATACCACTTACTCAAATGTATGATACCAAGGTAAGAAACCACAGACCACAAAAGATCAGCTAAACATAACGTTACCAATGGTAACTTATAAAGCTCCAATAACTGACTCTAAAGTAATGGAGATCTATGAACTATCATAGAATTCAGAAAAAATTCTCTTAAGGGAATTCAGCAAACTATAAGAACACAGAGAAAGCTAAACAAAACCAATAATGCATGAGGAAAATGAAACAAAAGAAGTCATTATATAATGATAAAAGGGTCAATCCATCAAGAAGCTATAATTATAAATATGTATACACCAAACATTGGAGCACCTTAATATATAAAGCAAATACCAACAGAAATAAAAGGAGACATAAACAGCGATACAATAGTTGGGAACTTTAATATTCCACTCTTAGCAATGGATACTTTAACCAGATAAAGTCAATAAGAAAACAGACTTAAACAGCACTATAGACCAAATGGACCTAACAGATATAAACAAAATATTTCATACAACAAAAGCAGAATACATATACTTCTCACAAGTGTGTGGAACATTTTCTAGGATAGACCATATGTTAGGCTACAAAACAAGTCCTAACAAATTTAAGAAGATTGAAGTCATACCAAGTATATTTCTTGACCATATGGTATGAAATTAGAGATCAATAGAAGGAAAGCTGGAAAATTCACAAATATGTGGAAATTAAATAACACTCTCCCCCAAAACCAATGGATCAAAGAGGAAACTAAAAGGAAAAAGTATCTTGAGGCAAAGGAAAATAGAAACAAAACATCAAACTTTCTGGGAGAAGCAGTTCTAGGAGGGAAGTTTATAGCTCCAAATTCTTACATCAATAGAAAGATCTCAATCTCATTTTACACCTGAAGGAACGAGGAAAAGAAAAACAAACTAAGCCCAAAGTTAGAAGAAAGGAAAGATGTCAAGGACAGGATCAGAAGAGAATAGAAATAAAGAACCAGAAAACAATAAAAAAAACATTAATAAAACTAAGAGTTGGTTCTTTGAAGACAAAATTGACAAGTCTTTAGTTGGACTAACCAAGAAAAAAAGGGAAAGGACCCAAATCAATAAAATTATAAGTGAAAAAGGAGATACTACAACTCATACCACAGAAATACAAAAAATCATGAGACTACCATAAATATATGCCAACAAACTGGACAACCTACAAGAAATGGATAAATTCCTAGAAGCATACAACCTGCCAAGACTGAATTAGGAAGGAATACAAAATCTGAGCAGACTGAATAAGGAGATTAAATCAATAATCAAAATCCTCCAAACAACAAAAAAAGCTAAGGACTAGATAGTTTCACTGGTTAATTCTAGCAAACATTTACAGAAGAATTAATCCCATTCCTTCTCAAATTTCCAAAAATTTGAAGAGGTGGGAGGGGATGCTTCCAAACTCATTTTGCAAGGATAGCTTTACTCTGATACCAAAGTCGAACAAGGATACTACAAGAAAAGAAGACTACAGGCCAATATCCCAGATGAATATAGATGCATAAATCCTTAAGGTACCAGAAAACCAAATTTAGCAACAAATTAAAAGGATTATATACCAAGATCAAGTGGTTTCATTCTGGGATGCAAGGATGGTTCAATATATAGTAAATGTGATAAACCACATTAATGGAATGAAAGATGAAAATCATATGATAATCTCAGTGGATGCAGAAAAGGTACTTGACAAAATTCAACATCCATTCATGATAAAGAGTCAAAAAATTAGGTATAGAAAAAATACCTTTATAATAAAAGTCATATATGGCAACTCCATAGCTAATATCATACTCAATGGTGAAAGGTTGAAAGCCTTTTCTCCAAGATCACAAAAAAGACAAGGGTGCCCACTCCCACCACTCCTATTCAACATACTGGAAGTTTTAGTCAGAGAAATCAGGCAAAGAAATATAAAAGACATCTGAATTGGAAAGGAAGTAGTAAAATTTTTTCTAATCACAGATGACATGATTTGACAAGAAAACCACGAATACTTAATGGAGAAAAGATAGTCTCTTCAATAAATGGTGCTGGGACAACTGGATATTCACATGTAAAAGAATGAAACTGCACCCTCATCTTACATCACTCACAAAATTAACTCAAAATGGGTTACAGACTTAAATGTAAGACTCGAAACTACAAAACTTCTATAAGAAAAAATAGGGAAAATACTTCTTGGCATGGGTCGCAGCAATGATTTTTTTGACTATGATACTTAAATCACAAGCAACAAAATAAAAATTACATAAGTGGTACCATATCAAATTAAAAAGCTTTTGCACAGCAAAAGAAATGATCAACAAAATGAAAAGGCAATTTATGTGATGGGAGAAAACCACACTTCTGATAAGGTTTAAAATATGAAAAGAACCTGTAAAACTCATTAGCAAAAATAATGTAATTTAAAAACAGGCTAAGGAACTGAGTGGACATTTTTTTTCCAAAGCCATACAAAAAAAAGTTTAGTGCAAAAAAAAAATGTTGGTAACAAATTAAAAAAAAAAAAGACATACAAGTGGTCAACAGGTACATTAAAAGGTGCTCAACATCTCTAACTGGGGAAATGCAAATCAAAACCACAATGAGCTATCACCTCACACCTGTTAGAATAACTGTCACCAAAAAGACAAGTAGTAATGAATGCTGGTGAGGATGTGGAGAAAAGAAAACCCTTGTGCATGGTTGGTGGGAATATAAACTGATGCAGGCACTTTGGAAAATAGTATGAAAGTTCCTCAAAAATGTAGAGATAGAATTACATTGTGATCCAGCAATTTCACTTCTGGGTATATATCTGAAGGAAATGAAATCATTGACCCAAAGAGAGATCTGTGCTCCATGTTCACTGCAGCATTATTCACAATAGCTAAAATAAGGAAACAACCTAAGTTGATGGATGAATGGATAAAATGTGATACACACACATACATATGGATATACATATATCGTATATGTATATGTATGAATAATGGAATACTACCCAGCCATTAAAAAAAATTCTCCCATTTGGATGGATTTTGAGGGCATTGTGTTAAGTGAAACAAGCTGGACAGAGAAAGAAATACTGCATGATCTCACTTGTATGTGGAATAAAAAAATAATCTCATAGAAATAGACATTAGATTTGTGCTTTGTCAGAGGCAAGGTATGAGGAGTGGGGGAATTGGGTGAAGGTGGTCAAAAGGCATAAAATTCTATTTACAAGATAAATACGTTGTGGGGATGTAATATACAACATGAAGACTAGATCTTAAAAGTTCTCTTCATAGGAGGGCGCCTGGGTGGCTCAGATGGTTAAGCGTCTGCCTTCGGCTCAGGCCATGATCCCAGGGTCCTGGGATCGAGTCCCGCATTGGGCTCCCTGCTCCTTGGGAGCCTGCTTCTCCCTCTGCCTCTCTCTCTCTCTCTCTTTCTGGCTCTCATGAATAAATAAATAAAATCTTAAAAAAAAAAGTTCTCTTCATAGGAAAAAAATTGTGACTAGGTGAGGTGAAGATGTTAACTTATTGTGGTAATCATTTTGCAACATATACATAAACTAATGTTTGTATACATTTAAGGTATACGATGTTACATGTCAATTATATCTAAATAAAACTAAAAAATTAAAAAACTTGAAAAAATTTAAAAATTTTAAAAATTTTAAAAAGGCCACTGAATTCCAAGGACAGTGAAACTCAAAAGAAGGAGAGCAAATATAACACAAACACATTAAAACTGTAAATGAAATTATTTTACCAGATAAATGCAAACCAAAAAATTGGGGTGCCCAAATATGTACTAAATTGTTGAAATGTCCCTATAATAAGCTACACAAAGGGGTTCTTGGAAATGCCAAAAGTATACATGAGATATTTTTCAGAAAGACTTTTTTAAATATTATAAATCTCTTCTGAGATGCTCCAGTTTTAAGCCCTAACTGGGATCAATACCTTGGAATTGAATGCTTTACTGACAAGGCAGCAGCATGGGATTTAGTAGCAACCTGTATAAGTTCAAAATGTTTTAATTATTGGCCAAATCATCACTCCTTTTGGATGAAAGTATTCATTTCTTTGTAAGTTTTTTTTTTTAATCTGAACAAAGTATCAATGCTTGTTATGGTGGAAAATTATTTTTCATTTTAAATAGTGCCATCAATCTAACTCCTTGTCATCACAGGGTTCAAAATGAAGTAAAGTTGATTTGACTTTGGTAAAGTTTTGACTTTCACCTCAGCAAACAATACAAATGGAAAAAATAATTTTGTCAAAGGACAGAAGAAATAACAGGTTAACTTTTATACCCATAACAACATATTCCTGAAAATTTAAGTGTTTTCGACTTAAGTTGACTATCTAAAATTTGGTTGAATTTGATTTGAAATTTTCATTAAATTATAGACCCTCTCCACCAAGTATATTAGGCATCTTAGTTGTTAAAACAGAAATTTTCAAGAAATATATAATTTATATAATTATGTATTGTTCATTATTTACACATAATAAAAGAAAATTGAAAATACCCATTCTTTAAGAGTTCTTTGGTATACTTATTTTGTATGTATGGGCTTTGTTTCTCAGTTTTTACATAATACTCTTTATTGCAAAGTTCTATATTTGTTAAATTATTTGAGATTTTAGCATTTTTTAAGATAGTATAACACAGTTTTAGTTTTAACAATTAGCAAAATGCCTAGTGTATTATCCAGAATTCATTTAGTTTAAATCACAGCCCTATTAATTCATCCTATGTAATTAATTTCAAGGTTTTAGTTTATATTTGAAGTTTAAAATTATCGTATATTCTTATCTATGAAGAAATTTTTCATATGTAATTATGCTTAATTAACAAATAGATGTGTTGCATCTATTTATGAACAAAATACCTTTCTAAATATTTTAAGAACTATAAAGATAAATTAGAATGGATCCTACTCTCAAAGTGTATACAATATCTTAGGGAAAATAAGATCTGCCTAAATAAAATTAATGCAAAGTAGATATCGAAATGTGCTACAAAATATAGGGTGATATCAGAACAGAGAGGATTTCAACTCACCTGGAAGCATAAAAACATGCCCTTAGAAGATATCGTCTATGAGCACATTTTTGAAGGGTAATTACGATTACGATTGGTGAGGAGGCAAGAACTTTCCAGTTAAGTAGAATGAGCAAAGGGGTGGGATTCCATGGGAGAAAAAATGAATGACTAGTTCTTCAAGCAAACATGGGAAGAAGATAAGGTTGGAAGTTTGATTAGATCAATACCATGGTGTGCTAGAGCTGGCTGGTATTGCCTCGTGAGAGCTGTTAAATTTTCAAGAATTTTGTTAGACAGCTGACATCATTTTGGTAGCATAAAATTATAAAATTATGCATGATAGTAGGAGTATTTACACATGGAAATTGTTAAATGCTACAAATCAGGGCTGGGACTACTTTTATTTGGAAAGTCTGTTAAACATTTACTGGCATACCACTAGATCCATCTGGGCTTGAATGACTGATTCTCAATATAACTCATTTTATAATGTTGGGTTTTGATATGTTTCAGTACTTTGAAGAAGGCACTTTTGGAAAAGAAAATGGTTAATTAGGTATAAAGAAGGGGTAAATATAAGAAAGTTGCTTGAAAACAGGAACATTTTATTATGTGGGGAAAAAAGCCATGAAATTGTCTATCACATTAAATAGTTCCAAGATGGAAGAAAGGATGATTGGTGATGTAGGACTCATTGACATGATTGAAGAATCTAACATATATAAATATGACAAGTTTTAACAAAAAGCAAAGAGCATAGTTATTGCAGTAAGTGAACAGCTCATCATAAAAGCCCACTGGTTTGACAACACACAAGTTCACATCACTGCTAGTCTGGGAGGAGGGGGAATAAGCTACTGTTAGTGGTTTCATCCTAATAATGACTAAAGGAGTTGCCTGCATCGTGTACTTATTCCCTAATGACTGGGGAAGGTGGAGGGCAAGCTTCTGTATGACATATTCCTCTCCTCACTGATTAGAACTCCATGTACAACAAAGCTCATCAAATCACTAGAGTTTAAAGGAATCTGTAGAATCAAAATGCTGTGTTCCATAGATCATTTCCTGTTTGTCTTGTTTGATGGGAATGAATGCCTGATTAACTGTTTATCAGGAATGAGCTTATTTATTAGAGAGAGGCTTTCTATGAATAGCCTAGTTTGAGTGACATTCTAATAACCATAAAATAAGCATGAAAAACTCCCTGAAGTTTTAACAATTGGCTTCAGGCATTCAGGCCTTTAGGAAACAGAGCAAACCAGTAATTGCTATCTGCCTTGGAATTCAGGGTAGAGAATTTTGATCTGTGTCACAGTTGGGGTTCACGGTATGTGTGAAACTCTCTTTGTCGTGTGTGCCCATGTATGTTTCTTGAAAGAGGAACCATAGTTTCTTTTCTTCAAATTCTCAACTGAATCTCTGCCAAGTCTCCTGCACATCCAATGTGCCATTCTCTCTGTTACCACACACAAGTCAAGAATCACTGGTTTTAAATGAAAATGAAAACACAACAGTACAAAACCTTTGGGATCAGCAAAAGTGGTCCTAAGAGGGAAGTATATAGCAATACAGGCCTAGCTCAAGAAGCAAGAAAAATCTCAAACAACCTAAACTTATATCTAAAGAACTAGATAAAGAACAAACAAGGGGCGCCTGGGTGGCTCAGTTGTTAAGCTAATGCCTTCGGCTCAGGTCAAGTCCCTGGAGTCCCGGGATCGAGTCCCGCATTGGGCTCCCTGCTCAGCAGTGAGTCTGCTTCTCCCTTGGACCCTCCCCCCCTCATGCTCTCTATCTCATTCTCTCTCTCAAATAAATAAATAAAATCTTAAAAAAATACTATACTAGAGAAATTCACCTTTCAGGATAAAACTTTGTTTCTCAGGACCCCCTAGAATTTAAAAAAAACAAACAAACAAAAACCCCAAATTAGCAGAAGGAAGGAAACAAGATTAGAGTGGAAATAAATGATAGAGAAGCTAAATAATAGAACAGATCAATGAAACCAGGAGTTGGTTCTTTGAAAAAGTCAATAAAATTAATGAACTTCTAGTCAAACTTATCAAAAAGAGAAAGGACCCAAATAAATAAAATCACAAATGAGTGAGGAGACATAGCAACCAACACCACAGAAATAGAAACAATACTAGAATATTATGAAAAACTATATGCCAACAAACTGGACAACTAGGAAGAAATGGATAAATTCCTAGAAACATATAAACTGCCAAAACCGAAACAGGAAGGAATAGAAAACTTGAACAGAGCAATTACTAGCAATGAAATTGAACCAGTAATCAAAAATCTTCCAACAAACAAAAGTCCAGGACCAGATGGCTCCCAGGGGACTTCTACTAAATATTTAGTAATTGAAGGAAAACTTCTAAATTTATTCTATGAGGCCAGCATTACCTTGATATCAAAACCAGATAAAGATTCCACTAAAAAAGAACTAAAGGCCAATATCCCTGATGAACATGGATACAAAAATTGTCAAAATACTAGCAAACTTAATCTAACAATACGTTAAAAAAATCATTCACCGCAATCAAGTGGGATTTATTCCTGCCTTGCAAGGGTGGTTCAATACTTGCAAAATCAATGTCATATACCACATTAATAAAAGAAAGGATAAGAACCATACAATCATTTCAATAGATGCAGAAAAAGCAAAAAACATGCATTCATGATGAAAACCCTCAAAAATATAGGTTTAGAGGGAACATATGTCAACATAATAAAGGCCATCTATGAAAAACCCACAGCTAACAACAGAGCTTTTCCTCTACAGTCAGGAACAAGACAGGGATGTCCACTTTCACCACTGTTATTTAACATAGTACCAGAAGTCCTAGCCACAGTAATCAGACAACAAAAAGAAGTAAAAGGCATCCCAATTGGCAAGGAAGAAGTCAAACTTTTACTACTTGCTTATGACATGATTATTATATAGAAAACCCAAAAGACTCCACCAAAAAGTGCTAGAACTGATAAACGAACTCAGTTGCAGGATACAAAATCAGCATATGGAAATCTGTTGCATTTCTATAAACCAATAATGAAGCAGCAGAAAAAGAAGTTGAGGAATCACTTCTATTTAAAATTGCACCGAAAACAATAAGACACCTAGAAATAAACCTAACCAAAGAGGTGACAGACCTGTACTCTGAAAACTATGAAACACTGATGAAAGAAATTGAAGATCATATATGAAATGGAAAGACAATCCACTCTCATGGGTTGGAAGAACAAATATTGTTAAAATGTCTGTAATTCAAAACAATCTACACATTTAATGCAATCCCCATCAAAATATCAATAGTATTTTTCATAGAGCTAGAACAAACAATCCTAAACTGGAACCACAAAAGACATCAAATAGCCAAAGCAATCTTGAAAAAGAAAAGCAAAGCTGAAGGCATTACAATTCCAGACTTCATTATAGTACAAACTGTAGTGAACAAAACAGTATAGTACTGGTACAAAAATAGACACATAGGTCAGTAGAACACAATAGAAAACCCAGAAATGAACCCACAACCATATGGTCTTCAATTAAGCAGAAAAGAATATCCAATGGAAAAAAGACAGTCTCTTCACAAGATGGTGTTGGGAAAACTGGACAGCAACATGCAGAAGAATGAAACTGGACCACTTTCTTAAACTATATGCAAAAATAAATTTAAAATGGATTAAAGACCTGAATGTGAGACCTAAAACCACAAAAATTTTAGAAAAGAACATAGGCAGTAACCTCTTTGACATTGGCTATAGCAACTTTTTTCTAGATAGATCTCTTGAGGCAAGGGAAGCAAAAACAAAATAAACCTTTGGGAATTCATCAAGATAAAAGCTCCTGCTCAGCAAAGGAAGCAATCAACAAAACTAAAAGGCAATCTACAGAATGGGAGAAAATATTTGCAAATGATATATCTGATGAAGGGTTAGTATCCAAAATATATAAAAACTTAATAAAACTCAACACCCAAAAAACAATTCAGTTAAAAAATGGGCAGAAAACATGGACATTTCTCCAAAGATGACATATAGATGGCCAACAAGACACATGAAAAGATGCTCATCAGCACTTATTAGGGGAATGCAGATCAAAACTACAATGGGATATCACCTTACACATGTCAGAGTGTCTAAAATCAACAACAGAAGAAACAGGTGTTGGCGAGGATGTGGAGAAAAAGGAACCCTCTTACATTGTTGGTAGGAATGCCAACTGGCACAACTACTCCGGAAAACAGTGTGGAGATTCCTGAAAAAGTTAAAAATAGAACTACTCTATGATCCAGCAATTGCAATACTAGGTATTTACCTACAGAATATAAAAGTACTAATTCAAAGCGATACATGCATCCTGATATTAATAGCAGCATTATCTACAATAGTCAAAATATGGAAACAGCCCCAAGTGTTGGTGAATAGATGAATGGGTAAAGAAGATGTGGTATGTGTACACACACACAGGAATATTTTTCAGCCATCAAAAAGAATGAAATCTTGCCATTTGCAATGACATGGATGGAGTTAGAGGGTATAATGCTCAGTGAAACAAGTCAGTCAGAGAAAGATATACCATAGGATTTCACTCATATGGAATTTAAGAAACAAATGAATGGGGGGGGGGAGAGGAAACCAAGATACAGACTCTTAACTGTAAAGAACAAACTGATAGTTTCCAGAGGAGAGGTGGATGGGGGGATGGGTTAAATAGATGATGGAGATTAAGGAGTGCACTTATGATGAGCCCTGGGTGTTGTATGGAAGTGTTGAATCATTATATTGTACACTTGAAATTAATATTACAATGTTAAATAACTGGAATTTGAATAAAAACTCAAGAATTACAGTGGTTTTTCTCATGACTGTTGGGTGCAGCCACTGTGGAAAACAATATGGAGATTCCTCAAACAATTAAAAATAAAAACGTATGATCCAATAATTCCAATATTGGGTATTTAACCAAAGGAAACAAAAACACTAATTCAAAAAGATGTATGCACCCTTATGTTTATTGCAGCATTATTTACAATAGCTAAGATATGGAAGCAATCCAAGTGTCTATCCATAGGTGAATGGATAAGGAAGTGTTGTGTATATGTATACTGAATATTACTCAGTCATAAAAAAGAATGTGATCTTGCCACTTGCAACATATATGGACCTGGATGGCATTAAACTTAGTGAAATAAGTCAGATAGAGAAAGACAAATAGCACCAGATTTCACTTATATGTAGAATCTAAAAAGCAAAGCAAACACAAACAAAAAAATGAACAGAACCATAAAAATAGGGAACTGGTGATTTCTAGAGGGGAGGAGGTGGGAGAATGGGCAAAATGGGAGAAGGAAAGTGGGAAGTATAGGTTCCAGTTATAGAATAAGTCACAGGGATGAAAGGTACAGCAAAGAGAATATAGTCAATGGTATTGTAACGGCATTTTAGGGTGACAGGTGGTAGCTACAGCTGTGGTGAGCATAACATATAGAATTGTTGAATTCTATGTTGTACACCTGAAACTAATGTAACAGTGTGTGTCAACTACACTTCAATTAAAAAAAAGAATTACTGGTTCATCCATTCCTGGATATACTTTAATGTTTTTAGAAAATAAGAGAACGATGAATGTACCTTTATCAAAAAGAAAATTGACTTATTCCCAGAAGTTAGTTTAAGGACTGCATGTGAGAAAGGCTTTCAAATGTTTTGAGGCATGATATATTTTAATCTTTTTCTTTTAATGCTTAAGAGACAAATGAACAATGTATTGTCACTCTTATTATCCTGAATAAAGGACTAGAGAAGTTAGGGCTCAAGGCTTCTTAACCTGGACTACTTATCATTTGAGGTTTTAAAAAATATAATCGTCAGGCCCCTCTCCTAAAGATTCTGATTTGATTGATCTGGTGTAGAGCCTAGTTATTTGCATGTTGTAAAAAGTTCTCCTGGTGATTCTAGTGATCAGCCCAGATTCAGTTTGGGAACCACTGTGTTAATTGCTCTAAGAATGGAATTTGTGTTTGACATCTGGGATTTGAATACTGCCCCTGAGCATGAGACTATTACAGTTTCCACTATACCATTCTGTCAGACAACTAAGTAATGACAAGTTACCATATGAAGTTAGTAATATAGGCAGTATTATTGACAGGGAAAATTTTTCTAAAAACTTCATCCTACTTGAGAAGTAATGGGATATCCTAAAGACAACATTTTGGACAAAAGTATAGAGCAAGAAAGACATTATAAAGCAAAAGAAGAATGACAATTACTGATGAAGAACTGCCACTAATTCCAGGAAAAGTTAAGACTAATTTTTTTTAAGTCATAATGAAATAAAATAACATTCTATCTGAATAGTAATTTTCAAGTAGAGTAACTACATTGAAACTTTTTAAATACACGATTTTTCTTTGATTTGAAAATCTGTTTTTGCTTTTGTGGTAAATATCTTACTATTAAATCTATATGAAATGACAAAATGGCCTGTTGAAAAAGGAATAAAGAAACAAAACAATTGTTTTCTTGTCCTTGTCTGATAATTTTGACATCTATGTCCATTCTGGTTTGGTTTCAATTGATTTTTCTTTATTACAGGTCATATTTTCTTCTTTTCATGCCTATAATTTTTAGTTATATTCATACCATAAATTTCATTTCAGGTGCTAGATATTTTTTGTAGTAATATACATTTTGAGTTTTGTTTTAGGATGTAGTTAAGCTACATAGAACTTGATCCTTTTGGGTCTTCCTTTTAGGATTGGTTAGCAAAGGTCAGAGAAACATTTAGTCTAGGATTGTTTTCTATTAGGGAGGCAGGAATCTTCTGAGTACTCAAACCAATTTTCCAAGAATTATGATTTTTTTTCCCTGTTTGAAGAGAACAAGTGCTATTTCTGGCTCTGAATGAACATCTCTAGGATTGCTCTAACAAAGCCAATTTGTTTTTTTCTCAGTGTACTCCTAATTTGTATTTATACAAGCTTCTCTACAATATAGTCTAAATATTTTAATCTTAAATTCATAGTGCATTACTGTTTGGTTGCAATCATTTGAGCTTTATCAATTTTGTTATATCTCAAAGCACTCTAGCTGGGATTTCCCAGTTCTGGAAACTGTTCCTGTTCTCATTTCTGTGTCTTTATTCTTACTATTGTACATAAGAGACCGTAACCACAACACAATAAATAGGCTGTGAATGGTAGATTTCTCCTTTTCTCCTAAAGAGACTGTCCTACTGCCTCATCTGTACATGTTGAAATCATCTTGCATCTCAAGATCCAGTTCAAGAAGTTTCAGTGCTTTCAATTGGAGTAAATTTCATCTTTTTCCCCATGAATCTTCAGATATAATTTCAAATTTTATATTGCACAAAAATTGGTTAATGTTTTGACAAATATTTAATTCATATGATGTGTTTTTTACTATTAAATTATATTTTAGGATAGGAACTGAGTATTAATAATTTTTGGACCCCTTGGGATAGAGGAAAATACCCAGGAAAGGAAACTTTTAATAAATATTTGATTTGGTAAATACCTGGCATTAGCTGGCTATACTGACTCTTATCAGATTCTGACAGGCTTCTCTTACATTACTCAGGAGCATTATTGATTACATTTAAATGAATAAATCACTGAATCTTCTCACCAGGAAGCATACTTCACTGACTATGTGAAAAGCAGATTAATCACAAATCAATGTGTATTTTGGAACTTCTGCTCTAGTAACTTTTAATCAGTGTTCACATTTCAAATGACTATTTTTTGTCACTCTTTCAATGCATTCTGCCATTCCTAATCATTAGTCACAGAGACCCCTTGTTGCATCCTAATTTTATTGCTCTAGAAGACAGCTTTTTTTTTTTTTTTTTTTTGGATTTTTTAGGGTTCTTACCTCCCTTCCCTCTAAAGTTACATAGTCTATATTTTAGAATACAAAGATTTATATGCCATTTTTACATAATGGGGTAATAAACAATCAGAATTTTAATTAGGTATGATACAACACAGACACAGCAAAGTCTGTCCAGGCAGGAACCTTGTAATCTGACACAAAAACTTCATAAACATGGACAAAGTACAGAGGAAGTTGGGAGTCAACCTGGAGCTAAGTAGGGGAACATGTAACATCACCGCTCTCTGATTTGATTCCTTAGGGCATTTCACAATGAATCACTGAGAAGTTTCCCGTTCATTATGGTCTTGTGACATTTAGGAGAAAACTAGAAATAGGCTTGTGAGTTCTCTATTTAAAAATTATCCTCTAATTTTATGAGTTATGGGTTCCCTAATGAATTTTATAAGGAAATCTAAAGTAGGGCTAGTTGACAGGAAAAGACTTGAAAATAAGTCCCTTTGTAAATGTCTGTGTTTTGGGGAGCCATGATGAGGAAAATAGCTGCAATATGACTGCAAGGACATTTTAGTGCTTTGTAAATAATTAAGTAATTTGTACTGAAACAGTTCCAACAAAGAAAAAATTATTTTGATAGTCAAAAACTCAGATTTGAATGAATCACAAGCTGGACTCACACAAAGAAATAAAGAGCACTAGAAATGGTAATGACAGGGGTAAATATAAGGATTTTTTTTGTTGATATCCCTGTAAAAGATAATCAACTGTTTAAATTGTACCAATGTATTGTGAGGTTTTTAACATACAGAAGTAAAATGTGTGGCAACAAAAGCAGAGGCCAGGAGGGGAAGGGATAATATAATTATAAGGTTCTTTTGTGATATATGAACTAGCATAATATCACCTGAAGTAAATGGTGGTAATTTAAAAAAATGTATACCATAAATATTAAAGTGACCATTAAAATTACAAAAACAAAGAATGTAGCTAGACAGAACAAAAAGATAAAATGAAATAAAAAACCCTCATCCTAAAAGTGGCAGAAAAATAGGGAAAACTGAACAAAGAACAGATAGGACAATGAGAAAATGAATAGTGACATAGTAGATTTAAATCCAACCATATCAATAATCATTTTAAATGTAAAGATTTAAAATTCCCCATTTAAAAGGCAAGAAATTGACAGATTGGGCAAAAAAAATATCCAGTTATATACACTCTGTAAGAAACCCACTTTAAATATCATGATCCAAATAGGTTAGAAGTGAAAAAATAGGGCAAGGTTTACCTGCCAGATACTAATGAAAAGAGAGCTGGAGTGGCTCTATTAATATTAGACAAACTATTTCAGAGCGTAAAAAATAATGCCAGGGATAAGATGACTATTTCACTGTGATAAAAGGAGCGACTTCTTCAGGACAACATAATAATCCTAAACATTTATTCACCTAATAATAGAGCTTCAAAATATACAAGACCAAACTGACAGATTTATCAAGTGATACAAGGTGATACAGGCAGATCTACACTCCTACTCAGGGATTCAACTCCTTTTCTTAATACTTCACAGGATAAAGAGACAAAAAAAAAAAGAATATTAAAGTGTTAATAACACTAACAATCAGGTTAATCTAATTGACTTTCATAGAGCAGTTCATGCAAAAAAAAAAAAAAAGATCAGAATATGCATTCTTTAAGGGTACACTATGCATTTACCCAAATAGACCATGTTCCAAGTCAAAAGTTGAGACTCAAGTTTAAAAGGATTCAAGTCATGAAATATGTTGTCAGACCACAATTAATTGAAAAATCTCTGGAAAATCCTTGAATATTTTGAAATTATAAATGTAGTTCCCAATAATATGTGGGTCAAAAAACTAAATGAAAATGGAAATACAGCATATCAAATTTTTGAAGTATAGTTAAAATAAAACTTAATGGGAAATTTATGGTACTATATATATTAGAAAAAACTGAAATTACTTCTGCTTTCATTTTAAGAAACTAGAATAAGAGCAAATAACACTCAAAATATTTTGTTATGAAATAAAAAATAAAAAAATAGAGAAAATTAATAAAACCAAAGGCTAATTATTTGAGATGAATAAAATTAAACTTTCTGCCAGCCTGATCAGGAGTATCAGACTAAAGGTACAAATTACCAGTAAAGATTGAGAGTGGTGATGTCATTTCAGAATTCACAAATATTAAAAGGACAATAAAGAATTATTATTTTAAAAGTAGGTCAAATAAATTTGACAACTTACAGGAAATGGACAAGTATCTGTCAAAGACCAAAATGACCAAACTTCCTCAAGAAGAAATAGGTCAACTCAAATAGCCCCATAATGAATAAAGTAATTGAATATGTAGCTAAAATTCTTCCCACACAGGACTTGCAGACCCAGATAATTTCACCAGGAAATTATGTCAAACATTTAATCAAGAAATAATACCAATACTGTATATACTCTTCCAGAAAATTAAAAAAAGCATATTTCCCAATAAATTCTACAGTGCCAGCATTACTCTGACATTGAAACTAGTCTAAGATATCACAAAAGAAAATTACCCTCCAATATTCAAGAGCATGGATGCAAAAATTCCTAAACAAATTTTAATCAAATCCAACATGTAATAATGATAATACATCAAGATCACATATGATTTATCCAAATAATACTAGGTTGTTTCAAAATTTGACAATCTAATTTACCAAATTATCAAAGTAGTGAAAGAATAAATGTGACTGTCTCATTAGATGTAAAAAGTCATCAACAGATCCAATACCCAGTACTGATAAAAAAAAAAAAAAAAGAAAAAAGAAAAATTCTCAGCAAACTAGGACTAGAAAGCAGTTTCATCAACCCACTATGGACATCTATAAAAAACCTACTGGTACATGATACTTAATGGTGAAAGACAGAATTATTTCCCCATAAGATCAGGAAAAAGCTAAGGATGTTCACTCTCACCATTTGTATTCAACATCATGCTCAAAGTTTTAGGGCACTACAATGAGAAAAAAGTAATACGTGTTGAGATTGGAAAGGAAGTAGCAGACCTGTATTTGCAGAGAAAAATCAACACCTACAAAGAAAATTCTATCGATTCTACCAAAGATACTAGAATAAGTGAGTTTAGCAAGGCTGTAGGATACAAGATTAATATACAAAATCCAAGTGCATTTTTATATGCTCACAAACAATTGTAAATTGAAATTAAAATTCAATACTATCTAGTGTAACATCCCCAAATATGAAGTACTTTGAGAATAATTTTCAAAAAGATGTAAGAACTTTATAATAAGAACTATAAAATATTCCTGAAAGAAATTTTAAGAAATCTAAAAAAAAATGGAGAGATAGCATGTTAATAGTTTGGAAGATTTAATATTGTTCAGATATCAAATCTCTCCAAATTGATCTATATATTCAATGTGACCACTATCAAAATCTCATCAGGCCTTTAATAAAAACTGAAATGCTATAAAATTCATATGGAAATACAAAAAATCTGAGTAACCAGATGATTGAAAAAGATGAGCAAAGGTGGGGAACTTACACTACATGACTAATAATTTTTAAAAATCTGTAAAAATCAAAACTGCGATATTGGCTTCAGGATAAAAAAAAATGAATCTAGAAATAGATTCACATATTTATAGTTAATTGATTTTTTTACAAAGACTCAAAGGCAGTTCAATGAACAGTCTTTTCAATAAATGTTGCCTAACAGTTGGGCTATTGCTATGCAATAAACATGCTTCAGTGTCTACCTCCCACCATGTACAAAAATTAAGTCAAAATGGAGGATAGATCTAAGCATATAACATCTAAAAGGAAACATAGAAAGGAGAATTTTAAAAGGGAATTGGGAAACTTTGGGGGGTGATTGATATGTTTGTTATCTTGATTGTATGTTTATTACCTTGATTATGGTAATAATTTCATGAGTATATATGTATGGACATCCTCTGCCTTGATTCTTAAATTCCACATGTCATTGAGATGATATGATAATTGTCTTTCCCTGATTGACTAATTGTATATTTTAAACATGTAGTTTCCTGTTTTGTCAATTACACCTTAAAGTTCTAAAAAAAAATCCTTTTATTTTCAGGCCTGCTAAAATTTGCATGAAAATCTAACTCATCAGACTTTGGTTTTTAAAATCAGTAAAATTCAAAATTATTTATTCATATTCTTATAATGGGTTACCATTCTACAACATTGGCTTACGTGAAGTTAGGTGAAGATGGAACACTGAAAGCATGATCCATTAAGCCACCATTGATAAACTGAACTTAAACACAAGGAAGAATGGCAGCTTTTAGAAAGACACTATTTAGAGAAGGAAAAGACAAGCCAGACTGGGAGAAAGTATTTGCAAATCACACATCTGATAAAAGAATCTGTATTTAGACAATATAAAACAAATTTCAAAACTCAAAAAAGAAAAAAAACACCTAAAATGGGGAAAATATCTTAGCATATACTTCAAAGAAGATATACTGATGGCAAAGAAATACAGTAAAATACTAAATATCAATATTCACTAGGGAAATGCAAAATAAAAAAAAACACTACACCTATTACAAATGTCTAATATTAAGACTGACCATGCCAAGTATTAGAGAAACTGGAACTTTCATACAATGCTGGTGGAAATGTAAAAGAGCACAACTACTTTGGAAAAAAAAAAACTTACCAGTTTTTTAAAATTAAGCTTAAATCTACCACATGATATATCCATTCTACTTTTTTATTTACTCAAGAGAAGACTATGGCCATTAAAAGGATTGTACATGGATGTCCATAGCAACTTTACTTTTACTAGCCAAAAGCTGGAAACAAATGCCATTAACTGGTGAAGTGCAAAACACATGTTTAACTATACAATGGAATGTTCTTCAGAAATAAAAAGAAATGAACTATTCATGCATGCAAGAGCATGGATCAATCTGAAAATTATCATATTGAGAGAAAGAAGGCAGAACGAGACTGTATGTTATATGATTAT
Organism: Zalophus californianus; assembly: GCF_009762305.2. Lineage (NCBI taxonomy): Eukaryota > Metazoa > Chordata > Mammalia > Carnivora > Otariidae > Zalophus > Zalophus californianus. The sequence goes on from NC_045598.1 coordinate 133,256,283, forward strand.
ACTTATCGAAAACTCTAGAAAATGCAAACCAGATTAGTGGTTGCCTGGGAAGGCAGTGGAAAATGGAAAAAGGGGTGGGCAGAAAGGGGAAGGAGAGATTATATAAGGGCACTAGGAAACTTTTGGGGGTGATATTTTCATTACCTTGATTATGAGTTGGCATATATATGTGTGTGTGTGTGTGTGTGTGTGTACATAATTGTATACTTCAAAAATGCAATTTATCATTTGGCAATTATACCTTAATAAAGAGTTTATTATTAACATATAATGTATTGTTTCAGGGGTACAGGTCTGTGATTCATCAGTCTGACACAACACACAGTGCTCACCACAACACATACCCTCTCCAACGTCTATCACCCAGCCTCTCCATCCTTCCCACCCCCCTCCACTCCAGCAACCCTCAGTTTGTTTTCTGAGATTAAGAGTTTCTTAGAGGGGGCCACCTGGGTGGCTCAGTTGGTTGGCATTTGTCTGCCTTTGGCTCAGGTCATGATCTCAGGATCCTGGGATCGAGCCCCACATCAGGCTCTCTGCTCAGCGGGGAGTCTGCTTCTCCCTCTGCCCCCTCTCCCCCCGCTCATTCTCTCTCTCAAATAAGTAAAATCTTTAAAAAAAAAATAAAAAGTCTCTTATGGTTTGTTGCCCTCTCTGGTTGTCTTGTTTCATTTTTTTCCTCTCTTCCCCTATGATCCTCTGCCTTGATTCTTAAATTCCACATGTCATTGAGATGATATGATAATTGTCTTTCCCTGATTGACTTATTTTGCTTAGCATAATACCGTATAAGTTCCATTCATGTCATTGCAAATGGAAAGATTTCTTTTTTTTTGATGGCTGCATAATATCCCATTAAATATACATATGCCACATCTTTATCCTTTCATCTGTCAATGGACATCTGGGCTTTTTCCATAGTTTGGCTATTGTGGACATTGCTGCTATAAATATTGGGGTGCATGTACCCCTTCAGATCACTACATTTGTATCTTTGGGATAAATACCTAGGAGTGCCAATTGGTGGGTCATAGGGTAGCTCTATTTTCAACTTTTTGAGGAATCTCCATACTGTTTTCCAAAGTGGCTGCACCAGCTTGCATTCCCACCAACAGTGTAGGAGGGCTCCCCTTTCTCTGCATACTCATCAACATCTGTCATTTCCAGACTTGTTAATTTTAGCCATTCTGACTGGTGTGAGGTGGTATCTCATTGAGGTTTTGATTTGGATTTCCCTGATGCCAAGTGACGTTGAGTACTCTTTCACGTGTCTGTTGGCCATTTGGATGTCTTTGCGAAATGTCTGTTCATGTCCTCTGCCCATTTCTTGATTGGATTATTCTTTGCGTGTTGAGTTTGATAAGCTCTTTATAGATTTTGGAAACTAGCCCTTTATCTGATGTGTCATTTGCAACTTTGCTCTGCAAAAGCTTTTTACCTTGATGAAGTCCCAGAAGTTCATTTTTGCCTTTGTTTCCCTTCCCCTTCTTTGGAGACGTGTCTAGCACGAAGTTGCTGTGGCAGAGGTCAAAGAGTTTGCTGCCTGTGTTCTCAAGGATTTTGATAGATTCCTGTCTCACATTTAGGTCTTCCATCCATTTTGAATCTATTTTTGTGTGTGGTGTAAGGCAATGGTCCAGTTCCCTTCTTCTTCATGTGGCTGTCCAATTTTTCCAACACCATTTGTTGAAGAGACTTTTTTCCATTGGATATTCTTTCCTGCTTTGTTGAAGATTAGTTGACCATAGAGTTGAGGGTCCATTTCTGAGTTCTCTATTCTGTTCCGTTGATCTGTGTGTCTATTTTTGTAACAGTACCATACTCTCTTGATGATTACAGCTTTGTAATAGAGCTTGAAGTCTGGAATTGTGATGCCACCAGCTTTTCTTTTTCAACATTCCTCTGGCTATTTGGGGTCTTTTCTGGTTCCATACAAATTTTAGGATTATTTGTTCCAGTTCTGTGAAAAAAGTTGATGGTATTTTGATAGGGATTGCATTGAATATGTAGATTGGTCTAGCTAGCATAGACATTTTCACAATATTTGTTCTTCCAATCCATGAGCATGGACCGTTTTCCCATTTCTTTGTGACCTCCTCAATTTCTTTCATGAATATTCTATAGTTTTCTGAGTATAGATCCTTTGTGTCTCTGGTTAGATTTATTCCTAGGTGTCTTACAGTTTTGGGTGCAACTATAAATGGGATTGACGCCTTAATTTCTCTTTCTTCTGTTTCATTGTTGGTATATAGAAATGCAACTGATTTCTGTGCATTGGTTTAAATCCTGTCACTTTACTGAAATCCTTTATGAAAATCCTGTAATGAGAATTTTGGGGTGGAATCTTTTGGGTTTTCCACATAAAGTATCATATCATCTGCAAAGAGTGAGAGTTTGACTTCTTTGCCAATTTGGATGCCTTTTCTTTTTGTTGTAATCCTTCCAGGTAATTCTGATGTCTGCTAAAATTTCAGTGAACATACTCACCAGATTTGGGTTTCTCAAATCAGTAAAACTCAGAATTATATTTATATTCTCATAATGCTGTCTTGATTCGGTGATCAGAAATTAAGACTAAAATTTAGGAAATGATTGGTGGGACTTTATTCTGAAATGCTAGTAGGGGAAATATTTTGAGGTATCTATTTCAGCACTGGTCATATTATATCTTAGTGCCTGTAGCTCAATGATTTCTAGCCAAGCTCACTCCAAGGTAAGAGAGCAAGGGTTTTAGTGGAGAGTCAGTGCACTTCAGCTTGGGCTGAGAGAATGGCTATAGTTGGTAGATGAGTGTGAGTGCTCTACCCTGGGTGCTTTCTGCTTGGACACAGGCCATGCTCACTACTAGGTAGTTTGTATATATGATCTGGAAAAACTAACTATGATTTACATTTCATTTAAGGGTAAATTATGCCTGACTAGTCATAGAAGGAAAGGATTTTTTCTAACTGCCTACCCTTTATAAAGTTTGGAAAATGGACCATTTGTCTTAATAAACTATTTACTAGTTCTACCTAAGGCTTAAAATTATTTTATGGTGTTAAAATTAATTTCTTTTATTATGTTAGTTATTTTTTCTCATGTGATGGAGTAAAAGCAGGAAAATAATCTAAGATGTATCTATGAAAAATAAAATGTTCCTTTCCAGTTCCTGTGAGATCCCAGGGTCCAAAGACACAGGTGCAGACTCTGGAGCAAGTGGAGCCAAGAGAAAGATCAGAGCTAGGGCAGAAGGTTGGAAAGATCTGGGAATGCAGCTGTGCTGTGTGGGAAGACAAGTCTCATAAAGGACAAACAGCTGTTTGAATCATACAGTGAAACCTCGAATAAAAGAAGCAAAGGGAGATCATTGTTGATGAAAAGGCTATGACCCTGACCAGTTTCATGGGTAAAGGTTTAGTTCAGAGGGCTATAAAAGCTGAGATTGAAATCTCTGGTTTGAGATTTGGAAGACTGGGAATTACAAATACACCAATTGTGTTTCTCCTGGTTCTCAAAATATGCTTAAACATCTCTGGTACTATATGAATACCACACAATATTGTAGAGAACCATTAACCTCAGTTTAGCATTCAAGAGGAGTGGGAATAAAATGATCAATTATGTTTTTGATATTATTTTAAACTCAAAACAGCTACATACAATTTGTAAAGAGAAAATACATGTGTTTAGGTCAGTAGCCATGACTGATTTCTCTCATCTGTAGGAGACACTAAACTGGGTGGGAAGGAGATAAGAGAATTTAAGAAACAAAACAAATGGTCATGGAGAAAAAAAAAAAAAGGACAAACCAGGAAAGAGACTCTTAACTACGGAGAACTGATGTTTACCAGAGGGGGATGGATGTAATAGGTGATAGGGATTAAAGAGTACAATTATCAAGATGAACACTGAATAATGTATAGAATTACTGAATCACTATATTGTACACCTGAAACTAATATAAGACTGTATGTTAACCATACCTGAATTAAAATTTTAGAACTGAATAAAAAAAAAAGACAGCTTATAAGACTTGACAGTGGGGATTTGATTTTTAAGCCATTAATAGGATTTGTTGATCTGGTTTTGAAGTTTTTCTAAGGTCAAATCCAGTCAGACAATTACAGGCTATGAATTAGGTATGTACTGGTTATTCATTGAATTTTAGATACTTATATGAATTTAGTTGTTGGAGACGATAGTTTTAGATAATTATTCCTCTGAATCTTTATCAGGGACTTTTTTTCTCTAATTTGAGAAATCCCGATAATTTCACATCTTTCTCAGAATAAAACAGGGGATTGAAATAATTGTTCAGATTAAAATGTGCTTCTACTAAGTTACCTAACATTTAAAATTATTTGTCTTGCTTTCTCTCCTTTAGCTTTGAAACTGGCATGCAATAACTTATAAAAACTATGTATTTTATATCAAATCCTTTTTCTCTGATCCAGCTACTGGTTTCTGTGCCGTAGTAACAATTGCACTCTCAGATCATCTTTGTTGGCCTTTTATATCTATCATTTTCTAGTTACTGTGCTATTTTTGTCTTTTCTCTGCATCCACAATTATTTTATCTTATACTTATTCTCCAAGGTAGTAATTTGAATTTTGACTGGCTATCTTGTTCCTTTTCTAATCAGCTTTTTGGGTCTACAGTAATACTTTTAAATGCTTATCATCTCACCCTTTTAAAAATATTTTTGAGTTCTAGCTTTATTGACTTCATATGTTCATTAAGTTTATTTATAGCTTGAACTTATCAAGGGTAATTTTTCTTCAGATTACATTCTATTTTCTTTATTCCTATTCTGATTCTTTCCTTTCCCTTTCTTCTTTATTTAAAAAAAAATGCATGCAACTTTTTAAAATCTGGCATATTTTAACAGTGAGAATTCTCCAGACCAATTATTGGCTCTGATATAGAATGGTGACTATTTCTTGACACTGTCACCACTAGGGATAATACTCAGATTTAACTGAACACAAGTACATCGAGGGGGTACAGACAAAAGATCTGCCTCCAAGGAAATCAAAGTGTACCAAGGGGCATAGCAAGGAATAGAAATTGAGCCTTGTTTTTACTATACTTGTGAATGCCATCATCTCTAGGGGCATGGGGTGAAGCCATAGTAAAGACCCCTTATCTGCTCATTCATACTTTTAAATATCTTATAGCTAGACCACTCCATCTAGGAGGGTATAACCCACTCCCATTGGCTTTGATAAATTCTCTTGGCTTAGTACAGTGTCCTGAAAAATGAAACCCAGACATCTGTACCCTTCCTCTCTACTGAGATTCCAGATTGGTTTATAGACCTTTCTATTCTCATGATGTTTTTCAGTATTTCTCCCCCACACTCATGCTGCTTACTCAAACTATTAGTCTTCTTCCTTTCAAATTGGGGGTGTTAGTAAAAATTCTCATGATCACATCTACTCTCTTTCCTCAATATTTCTTCAAAGTGATAGAGATTGGGTAAGGGACTGACACTCTTTCATCTCTCTTCAAAGGCTATGTCCTTTCTCTCATTTGTGAATTTTGACAGCTTTTTTTTTTTTATTAGCTATTGGGAGAAGGGGGTCTCTGGGAATTGGATTCACTGCCATTTTTACTCAGTCTGTCTTGAGTTTTTAGAGGAGCCTATAGGTATCCAGACTTTCCTTCCAGATTCAAAAAGATTGAGAACAGCTACACAGTGGTTCCCTATCTTCCTCTACAGCTTCTCCCTTCAATTTCAGCAATATTTATTGAGGGTCTGCTCAATTACCAAATCTTAATGTCCTTAGTGTAGAACTTGTATCTTGTTTTTATTGTATTTCCAGGACCTACACAGAGGCTAGAACTTAATATATCCTTAAATGTTTGCTGAATAGAAAGAGAAGTTGAGGTGAATTATAATCTTCCATTATTCTCTTTTATCCGATTACTTTGTTTTTCATGAATACATTTATCTCTCTGGGCTCTCTCTAACCTTGTTTCTATATTTTTCTCTTTAGTCTTAGTTATCATCTAAACTTTAATCATTGTACTATTACAGTATTTTTGTAGTCATAAGCTATAATGCTGGCATAATAAAAGTTGTGATCATAGGGCAAGCTCCTGTCTTCCCATCTTGTACAGTAATATCATTACAAGTGACCATTTCTAGTCACGTATATGTGGAGATAAGGTGTCGGGATGGAGTCTGTTATATGTGCTTCCATAGCATCTCTCCCAGGCCTTTCACACAGCACGTGTGTTGTTTTTTTTTCCCTACAGAATCAATGGTATGACATGGTTCCCAGAGAAACTTCCTGTTCCTTTTTATTTCTTGTGATTATGCTTCTCTGAATATGGAACATAAAAGATCTACTTCCCTATCCTATATACATATGCATAGATGGTAAATTTTAAAAGATTTTTAATGAGTCAACTAGAAAACAATTACAGATAATGAATAGTGACAATTATCTATCATCTGATTATATTTTTCCTTTAGATCCATTGTTACTGATGGGACATAGTGAACTGGAGGACAGGAAACTTTCAGGCAAAGCCTGAAAAGGTATTCAAACCCATGTTTGAAACTGTGAGGAATCATGCAAAGCTGGCAATTCCCAGTTGCTCGAGGCTTACTTGTTTGGTGTATTGCACAGCGCCCTTCTCCTTGTCACTGCCTCATTTCATGTGGTCATTCTGCTGCTCTTTTTATTTAGCAGCTGGATTTTAATGACTGACGGCAGACCAGGTTGCTACACCCTTGAAAAATTTTCTAATTTATGTCTGTACTCAATAAATAACTCACAGAAATGTAAATAAAGCCTAACTCCACAGATCCTCGACAGAGAATTATGTGGATTTCTCAATGACACGGGTACAGAAAAGGCATTTTCCTTTTTTTTTTTTTTTTTAACAGATTGAATATATTTTTTTCCATGAGGCTAAATCTTATGAAGTTATTCTGAAGAGGTTAAAAATTCCTCTATAGCTCAAAGCATTCAAGTGAGAACCATTTTCAATCTTACTTCTCCCTAGGTATAGTGTCCATTTCCCTATTCCCTTATTTTTCTTCTGTCAGTTGCTGTGGTTTCCCCACCCCTCCTGAGAACAGCTGCTTTCTCACTGTGGGCTTCTTCACTGTCAGCCCTGGCTAAGTGAATAGGTCAGAGAACAGTGGGAAGGAGGCCAAGGGTGTGGTTAAATCTCCATGTGGAGCCAGTTAATGACACATGGAGCTCTATCCACCATCCAAATTCAAATAATCTCTGACCTCCAACTATTACCTTCCTGCTAATTATACCCACATTTGCAGCTCTAGCACCAACTTTGCCCTTAGAGCAGGTCATCTTTGTGTATGAGTTCCTCTCAGAATCAAAAATTATTTCAGCCAAAAGAAACAAAGTCCACTGTGCCTCACCCATATTTCAGATGAGAGAAACTGAGACCTGGCAGAGTATCTGTCCTAAAGACCCACAGCTAGTTACTGACCGAGTCGGGCACAGTCTCCAGGTCTCTTTCCTCCTAGTCCGATGCTTTTTTAATCATATCATCCTGCATCCAGCCAGTCCTTAAGCTCAGCAATTCAAAATAATATTTATACTTTTCCTAATACCTAGCTCCTCAATTCAGCTTTCCCATGTTGACATCTTCATTATTATGTTCTAATATTTTGATTCTTCCATCTTTCATATAGTTATCTATTATGTCTGTTAGAAGTATATGCTTATACCACATCTTAGCGTCCTCTCTTTTTAAGAATCACTGTCTCTCGAACCATGAGAGATGATGGACTCTGAAAAACAAACTGAGGGTTCTAGAGGGGAGGGGGGTAGGGGGATGGGTTAGCCTGGTGATGGGTATTGAGGAGGGCACGTTCTGCATGGAGCACTGGGTGTTGTGAACAGACAATGAATCATGGAACACTGCACCAAAAACTAATGATGTAATATATGGTGATTAACATAACAATAAAAAATTTAAAAAAAAAAAAAAAAGAATCACTGTCTCTGTGCCGAGCACTTTATTCCCATGTAGCAACAGAATTGTCCTGCTTTGTGTCCCTGTTTGTCATTGTATTTCATTCATATAAAAGTATAATCCAACATTTACCATGTACCAGGCACACTGGATATATGGCAAGCCCTCCTAAATTAAGGTAGGAAACACATAATAAAGAACACAGATAAAGACTTGGTTTCTCTGCTTTCTCCTTTCCCACTGTGTCTTCAACCTATTGCACTCATAGTTTTGACCATACTACACCACCCAAACTGTTCATGACCTGGTCACCAGTGAAGTGACCTCCACATTGTTAAATTCAATGCCCAAGTCTTGGTCCTCATCGGATTGACCAGTTATTGTTTAACAAATGTTATTGAGCATAAACCACATGCCAGCTCTTTTACTTTCATAGCCCCTGGACCCTGAAATAGAAAAAAAAAAAAAATCCCTGCCTTTATGGAGTTTACATTTCAAAAGCCTCATTTTACAAAGTTGATTATCCTGTCTTATTACACTCTTCCTTTTTTTTTTTTTTAAAGATTTTATTTATTTATTTGACAGAGAGAGAGAGAGCACAAGTAGGCAGAGTGGCAGGCAGATGGAGAGGGAGAAGCAGGCTCTCCACTGAGCAGGGAGCTAGATGTGGGGCTCGATCCCAAGACCCCAGGATCATGACCTGAGCCAAAGGCAGCCGCTTAACGGACTGAGCCACCCAGGCGCCCCTCTTCCTTTATTAGCCCCTGGGACACAATTTTCTTGATTTTTCTACCTGTTTCTTATCTCATTTGCTGCTCAAAACTCATTTCTCAAGCTCTAAGCAGTGGAGTGCCATACTTTCAGGAACTTGGGGCTCTTAACCTGTTCCTCTGTCTTTTCCCCAGGTGACATCACACAGTCCCATAGCTTTAAGTACATCTAGAAACTTCCTTCAGGGCTTTCTTCTCAATCATTTATAAGTATTCCCTGACTACTCTATCCAAAGTCATATTGATCCATCATTCTCTGTCCTCTTGCCCTGTTTTCATAGCATTCAGCCCTATCTGTTCTGACACATTGCTTTGCCTACTTATTGCTTTTCTCCTCCTCAGAACAAAATCTTCATGAAGACAGGGACTTTCTTTTGTTTGCTGTTAATCTCAAGTGTCCAGAATTGTACCTGGCACATAGAGGGCACGGTGAAAGTATTTGGCAAATGAATATTAAGGGTCAGAAGGGAAAAGTTTATGGTACAATAAGAGTATATTCGACTCAGAAAGGTCAGTGATATTTCCCTGAGTGGGTGACAAACTGAAGTAGGCAATCATCAGGCAAATCCGGGATATTCTATACAGAGCAGGTAGATGTGCAAAGTCCCTGTGGCAACAAGAATGATCAATATGAATAATAGAAAAGAGGCTCACGTAGCTGGAGCACACAGAGTGTGAAGGAGAAAATTACAAGATAAAGTTGGACAGGCAAGAACATAAACTACTTAAGACTTTGTAGATCATATGAAATTTTTTTTAATTTTAGAATTTATTCTAAGGGAAATGTGAAGCCATTTAAATATTTTAAACAGCTGGGTACCATGCTTAGGGTTGGATTTCATCATCGCTCTGGCTGAAGTACATAGAGTAGACTAGAGATGATAGAAATAAACATAGGACAACTGTTTAAGTGGTTACTGAGATAGTCTAGGAGAGGAATTATCATCATATAGACTGTGATGTGTCATGGAGAAGAGAAATGGATAGATTTGAGAGTTATTTAGGAGATTAAACTTGACAGTAAAGAGTTAGATCTATGGAATATGAGAGAGAAATATCAAAGACGACCCTTAAGTTTCTGGCTTGCCTTTTACTGAGATAAGAAATTACACAGAAAGGCTAAGCTTAAAAAGTGATGGGGGAATTATCCATGAATTTAATTTGGGACATTCTTTCCTTTTAGGGGGATATATAAATAAGATCTTTCCCAATCTTCTTTCTTGTCCACCCAAAATCCCTCCAAAACTTTCCACAAACTTGACATATCCTCAGGTTTTGCCCTACCCCTTTTCTTCCCCTTTCCTAAATTTTTGGAACAAGTCCATATTTGAGATTTCCACTCTCTGATACACACCTAAGCTTATCGCCATGCAGTCAGGCTTTCCCATTGTCCAATCCATTGTCTCCTCTCTTGAATTTAGAAATGTTGCTACAATTAATTTGGCTTCTGACTTTAGTTTCTCTCATGTTCTATAGGTCTGTTTTTTCCTGATCCAAATGTGTTTCAAGGTTGTGAAACACTTGAGCCTCACGTTTGCACAGCTGCCATCATTACCTTCACACAGCAGAATCTTCTGAGTTACAAGATGCAAATTAGGTATCTCTGTTTGACATTAATACCATTAACTTTGTCTCAGAAAGAGCCATCATCTTATTCCCTAAACCAGATTTTTTTGTTGTATTGTTTCACCAACTTCTCAGCCATTTAGGCTGAGGACCTATCATGCTTTTTTCTTTATGCCTTCATCTTATCTACATTCTGTATAGATAAGAGGGCTCTTATCTGTTAGCTACCTTCTGTGATTCTCTCACTTAAAATCTCTTGCATTCACTGTCTAGTGTTGCTACTGCTCTAAATTAGCCTTTCATCATTCACTTCAGGATATTTTCAGGACACATCTTATATTCTTGCTTTTAGTTTATCCTGTTGTCTATCCTACATATTTGATCAACTTTTTAAAACGTGGTTTTACTGTTGTTATTTTCTTATGGCAAAACACTGATGGACTCTTGTGGTCTACATAATGAGGCTCAAGTTCCTTAGTAATTTCTAGTGATTTCAGAGCCAATATAGTGTTATCGTATTTTTCCAGCCTCACTTAATTTTGCCCTTGCAATGCCTTATCTTCTGGTTTAACAGAACAAGACTACTGGTTCTCTTTTCACAATCTGATCCCATTATTTTAGAGTTTATTCCTTTAACAATAGCTTTCCTCTACATCTCTATCAGAATCTTCCTCATCTTTGAGGACTTTTAAAACCCCACATCTTTCATGAAGGTAGGTATCAACATAAGACTTCTCTCTCTAGGACTGTGGTCAACCTACTCTAAACACATCAAGTAGTCAGACTTAGGGAGTTCAGGGATTTATTCAATATCACAAATATGTGAAAAGAAATGAACTGGCTCTGTTATTCACTGCTCCTGAGTCTCAGAATGGAATCTTTATATTAGGACTTTATCTCAACTGCTAAGTGAATTGTTTGGTGATCTGTATGAACAGATATCAGGCCAGTTAAATAAATCTTGGTTAAGATTGCTTGAGTTATCAGAGTTAGCAAGATTTTTAATCATGAAATTAGAAAGGTAATTCCTTTTACCCATCTCAAAGGCACTGGAACCAAACACTGCTTGCTCTGGTTATACTCCCCATTATGTTTGGCATCCCAACTGTAGTATCTTTCCAAAAACTACTTATAGAACTACCAAAAAGAGGCAACTTGTGACTAATTGTCAAAGTTTTGAAAAGAATTAATGTATATTTGAACTTTGGCAAAGATGGAAATCATGGACATTTTGGTCCAACTGATTTTCCATTTTGTTCTGGGAACAATTAGCCACAAACATGTTGTACAGTTTCTAGGGTACCACCCAATGGCCGACTGATTCTCTTCAAATTGAAAGCATATCATTCTCTTCAACATCATTGTTGCCATAGCCAAATTCCTGGGCTTATGTCACTTTGCCCAAAGTTACAAAGGGGATTGATTTTTCCTCAAGCACATTCTTGATATTTCTTCTGGGTAGCCCTTGTGGTATGATTAGATTGACTCACTGTAAATAAACTGGAGGATTTTTTGTGGAACCCAAGTCTTTTATTGAAATGAAGCATTTGCTACTAATCAGGTTCTTATGCTATTAAGTACACAACTGGCTCTTCACTTTTTTTTTTATTTTTAAAGATTTTATTTATTTGTGAGAGAGAGAGAAAGAGAGACAGTGAGAGAGTACAAGCAGGGAGGAGAGGGAGAAACGGGCTCCCTGCAGAACAAGGAACCCCACGCGGGGCTCAATCCCAGGACTCTGGGATCATGACCTGAGCTGAAGGCAGACGCTTAACCGACTGAGCCACCCAGGCACCCCTCTTCACTTATTTTTTAAAGTCCAGATCCCCAACTGTTTTCTACCTGACCTTTTGCAAGAGTGAGGAATTTTCTGGAATTTGTATATTTGACATATATTGAATAAACACTACTATTTACACATTCATTAAAAATGTTTGTAAATGCAAATGGTTGACCTGTTGATATCTATATTTTTAGATTCATTTTTTTTTTTTAAAGATATCTGACAGAGAGAGACACAGCAAGAGAGGGAACACAAGCAGTGGGGAGTGGGAGAGGGAGAAGCAGGCTTCCCGTGGAGCAGGGAGTGTGATGTGGGGCTCTGTCCCAGGACCCTGGGATGACGACCTGAGCTGAAGGCAGACGCTTAATGACTGAGCCACCCAGGCACTCCTAGATTCATATTTATAAGGTATTTTCTCTTAATGCTTCCTTTGCAGGGCATCATAGCACCTTTGCATTTGGGTTTCATTTGCATTATATATTCCTGACACTTAAATATTTTGAGTTGTTCTTTCTGATTACAGCTGCCTGTGGGATTCCATACACTTTCTCATTCAGTCTCTAAAATAATTTAAAAATGTGAAAGAAGAAGGAAATATGATTCTCTTTTTGGAACTTTAGCTTTCAAGGAGGTATGGAGGGAGATCAAGGAAAGTAGGGCAGGCACAGATGAACATAGCAAAGGATGAATACATGTATTCTCAAACTATATGGGTCCAGGAGTAAAACTAATTTTTTTTGTTTTTTTTGTTTTTTTTCTTTTTGGATCTTGCCATCTGCCATTATAGGACCTGAACTCCTTTTTGGAAGCACACAAAAATGATAGAGCATTTCACAAAAACGATAGAGCATTTCACAAAAACTGGGAGAGATATGAAAGCATCTGTTAGTATTTAGTGACACGTAATTACACAAACTAAATATAAAATTTTAATACATGATATCGGATTGTGATAAAATGTCAACTTTGGAAAAAATGGAGCTTTCTTTTGTTTATATTTTAGATGGCTTACACATAATTCCTATTTTGGTGATTATCTCTCTAAATATCCTGATAGATACCATCATTGAGAAACAGTATAAGTAGTTAATAAATTTTAACAACTTGGGGGCAATTATTTAAAGATTTTAAACAACTGAAATTATATTTTACATTTTACTAAAACTTTTTCTTTCACTGATGAGTGTAATGTTAAACATTCTTATAATAATACAAATTGATTTTGGATCCAACTGGCCTTTTTCATATGAAGTATTTCAAATTAATGATGAATCTATAATACACATGCATACATTATAGGAGCAGGCATACCACAGCAGCCTTGGATGGTTTTAAATGGTAAATTAGCCAAAATGCAAAAATAATATTTTGCTCCACTACCTGTAACCATGATTAGAGGAGAAGAGTCTCCCTCTCCTCCCCTAATCCCCAGACCAGCACTCCTTAGACTACATGCATACTCTTTGGACACCACCAACTGGAACTTGTCTAAGCAGCTTCATAGCCCCTTGTCCACAGTGGTAGCCCTGGGCAGCTGGCTGCTGAAGCAGGTGCTTGGGTGGAACAGCACATTCTTGGTTCATTCAGAACCTCAGCACAGAGCAGCAGGTGATGGATTTCATTTCCATTTTCTGCCAGCAGGAATCACTAGATACCCCTCTAGAGCCCACTTCTCTCAGGGTACCTTTATAGGATATTCAGATAAGACTGCTGGCAGCAGTAAGATATTTTCCCCTATCTCCCACACCCCAGGTCCTGACTTGGCCACTAAGAGCAGAGTGGGCCACTTCTTAGCATCAACTTCTAACTCATTTATCACGTATTAGTGTGCTGAAGTACAGAGATTGGGCCATTCTCTACCAGGAATATCATCTCTGTGGATGGAAATAAGAGGGTTCCCAGGCAAAGTCATACCAGTTCCTTTGAGAGTGTAAAGAATGTTCTCAGGATATAGAATGGAAAATTGGAGTCAGATCTGTTACAAAGGCCCATGATATAAATTTGAACCTCAGGGCTTTAAGCAACAAGGTGTTCCACCTTTTATATATTACTAATACTACCATTATCTAGCAGTGATAGAAAAGGACTTATCACCATTTGGATGCATCACTTTCCATATTTTTTGAGTCATTCAATATTTTCAGATCTTGCTCATAAGGCCAAGGTCACCATCATTTCACACCTGAACACCTTATTCTGCATACTGCCCTACATCCCAACAAATTCTGGGCACAGCAGCCAGACTGATCTTTTATAAATGCCTACTGGTTTTTTTTTTTTAAAGATTTTATTTATTTATTTGAGAGAGAGAGAATGAGAGATAGAGAGCACGAGAGGGAAGAGGGTCAGAGGGAGAAGCAGACTCCCCGCTGAGCAGGGAGCCCGATGCGGGACTCGATCCTGGGACTCCAGGATCATGACCTGAGCCGAAGGCAGTCGCTTAACCAACTGAGCCACCCAGGCGCCCAATGCCTACTGGTTTTTAACACAGCCTGCTTAAAACCTTTAACATCTTACCATTTTTCTTAGGAAAAAAGAACAAAAATATTTCCTATGGCTTTAAGGCTTTTTTTTTTTTTTTTTTTTATAGCTTCTACTTAACTCTCCAGCCTTTGAATATTCCGATCTCTTTCTTAATCATAGCTCTGGAGCCATCATGATCCTATTCTGCTTCTCATTCCACTCTGTCTCCTTGATGCACATTCACCTTTTAGAGTTCAGAACAAATGCCATCTTATAAAGTCCCCAGCCTAGTCAGATTCTTGTTCTTTATTTTCAAGAAATCATAGGCCTTTCCTTTAGGAAAACTTACAGTTGATAAGTATTCATTCACTGGTATGATCATTTGTTATCTCCAACTATCTAATGTAAGCTGCATAAAAAAAAGGAAATTTCTTCTTTTGCTCATCATTTTATTTCTAGAACTGGCATTTAACCAGCACCTGACCAATAGGTGATCAATGTTGTTGAATAACTGAAAATAGGGGTTCATAAAAATTCCAAACTGAATTATTATATGAATAATTTGGATATTATGGAAGCTTTCTGGAAAAAAAATGTCAGTTGAAAAGAGTAATGCCTTTTTGAAAACTTTAATACTTTTCTATTTTTGGTCTAGATTATTATAAAAGGGGAACTGAAACTATTACCTGGGCATTCATATCATAAGTTAAAAAAAATTCCAATTTTACATGTGATAGGTAATGACAAGGAGAAGGAAAAGTGAATTTGTTCTCAAATTTCTGGGAAAATGGTTGAGTAGGAGGATTGTAAGCTCACCTCATCCCATAAATACACTGAAGTAACAGGCACATCAGTGCAACTAACTCAGAAAAGGACCTGAAGATTGGCAGAACTGACTTTCCGGCTAATCAGAGAGGAGGCCACACTGAAAAGGGTAGGAGGGACAGAGAGGCAGTTGAGAACCAAACCCCTGGCAAGACTAACCACAAATGGGAGGGACACCACAAGCTAGAGAAGTGAGAGGATCAGACCCCACACCAGGCACCCCAACCACTGGGGACTTGCACTGGGAAGACAAGTCCCCATTACATTTGTCCCTGAAAACCAGCTGGGCTTAACTTCATGAGTTTTTACCATCAGTGAGGCTTAACTCCAAGTACTTTAAAAGTCAGCAGGCTTATCTCCAGGAGAGCTAGAGGGCAATAGGAAACTGAGTCCTTGCCCTTAAAGAGCCAGCATAACAAATAACCCCACTGAGATACAGCATAGAAGCCATGGTTTGAAAAGTGCCTAGGGTATATGGGAAAGAGATTTATTTACTAATCTCAGAATGTGTTCTGGAGGGGCAGGGATCTTTAGGAGACTTCTGTAATAACAAAAGAGCTAGCAAGTGTCATTTCCTCCTCTACCCCGACACAGCCTAGATAGCCAGACACTTGCAGGAACCAGAGCACTCTCCACCTATCTAACACTGCATGCCCCAAACCTATATTCCCCTGTGGATCTGCTCCATCCTACCCATCTCACTTGGCAGGCATCCCTCCAAAATAGCTCCTGCCACAACATACCCTGTAAGCAGCCCCAGCAGGAACAGACACCATTCCAAAGTGACTCTTGCTCTGGGGAGAGGGGAAGATACCACACACACCAGTGTGCCTACAGCAGCCAAACCTTATAGCTGGTGATGCAAAGAGTGCCTACAATGTATTCTGACTACAGCCCCAGCAGATGGGCTAGAGACAGACAGTTGCTCTGACTACCATCCTGCTCAGCAACAAAAACCCCTCAGGGGCCAGCACAGGGAGAGTGCTCTGCAGTTCAGTGTGACTGCAGCCCTGGCAGATGGATGGGAGGGGCAAGCATTAGCTCTGAGGTCCCACCCACTATTAAAAGCCTCTTAGAGGACAATGTAGGGTGAGTGCCCTGCAGATCTGACTGCTGACACTACCCAAATACAAGTTCCTGACAGCCCCAGGCTGGGCCCTTAACAATACAGGGACCGAAACCTACCCGTAAGAGACAAAAATAGGCCATTACAGCTGATTGGACAAAAGGCAAAGGTGGCTCAGACAGAAGCAGGGCACATGCAACACACATGGGACACACCCCTGAAGCACCTGGTTCTGGTAAACATGGGACATCACACCGTAAGACCTCTTCTTCCTAAGGCCACTATTCAAGATCAGGAAATATAACTGGCTTTCTAATACATAGAAACAAATACAGAGAGACAAATAAGACAGAGGAATACGTTTCAAATGAAAAAATAGGACAAAACAACAGCAAAAGAGCTGAACAGAGATAAGCAACATGTCTGATAAAGAATTCAAAGTAATGGTCATAAAGATACTCACTGGGCTTAAGAATGGAGGATCTCAGAGACCTTTAGCAAAGAGAAAATATTAGAAAAGAAGTGCAAATCAGAGATGGAGAACTCAGTAACTGAAATTAAAAATATACTAGAGGGAATCAATAGATTAATTAGATTACTAGAGGAAACAGAAAAACAGATCAGCAACCAGGATAATAGAAAACAACCAAGCTGAACTGTGAAAAGAAAAAAAAATGAGAATAGGTTAAGGGAACTCAGCAACATCATCAAGCATAATAACATTCACATTATAGGGATCCTGGAAGGAGAAAAGAAAAGGGGGCAGAGAATTTATTCAAAACTAAAGACTTTCATAATGTGGGGAAACAAACATCCAGATCTAGGAAGCAGAGACGCTCAACAAAATTAACCCAAGGAGGTCCACACCAAGACATATAATAATCAAGATTTTATTTATTTGAGAGTGAGCAAGAGCAAGTGAGGGAAGAGCAGAGAGACAGGGAGAAGCAGACTCCCTGCTGAGAAGGGATGCAGGACTCTATCCTGGGACTCCAGGATCATGACCTGAGCTGAAGGCAGATGCTCAACTGACTGAGCCACCCAGATGCCTGATGGGTGTTTGTAATTCTTTTAATTTTATTTGTCAGAGAGAGCACAGGCATGCAAAAGTGGGGGGGGGGGGGCGCGGAGTCGAAGGCAGAGGGAGAAGCAGGCTCCTAATACATATAATAATTAAAATGGCAAAAACTAGTGATAAATAGAATTTTAAAAGCATCAAGGGAAAAGAAAATCATTACATACAAGGAAAAGATATCAGCTGATTTTTCAGCAGAAACTTTGCAGGCCAGAGGAGTGTCATGATATATTCAAAGTCCTGAAAGGAAAATACCTACAACGAACAATACTCTACCCAGTAAGGCTATCCTTCAGAATAGAAGGAGAGAAAATTTCCCAAACAAAAGTTGAGGGAATTTACCACCACAAAACCAGCTTTATAAGAAGTGTTAAAGAATTCTTTGAGTGGAAAGAAAAGGTCATAATTAGGAGTAAGAAAATTATAAAAGGAACAAATTTCACAGGTAAATGCAAACATAAAAATAGATCATTTGTAAAACGAATATTAAGGTTAAAGTGCAAAAGCAGTAAAAATTATGTCTACAAAAATCAAAGGGTTCACAAATAAAAGGCTATGACATCATATACATAAAATGGATGTGTGTGTGGGGGGGTTGGGAAGTAAAAATTTAGTGCTTTTAGAATGGGTTCAAACTTAAATGACCATCAACTTAAATATAGACTGCTATACACATTAGATGTTATATATGAACCTAATGCTAACCACAAATTAAAAACCTATAATTAAGTGTCTGCCTTTGGCTCAGGTCATGATCCCAGGGTCCTGGGATCGAGCCCCGCATCAGGCTCCCTGCTCAGCAGGGAGCCTGCTTCTCCCTCTCTCTCTGCTGCTCCCCTGCTTGTGCTCTATCCCTCTCTCTCTCTCAAATAAATAAAATCTTTAAAAAAAAAAACCTATAATAGATACACAAAAAATAAAGAGAAAGAATCCAAGCATATCACTAAAGAAAGCCATTAAACCACAAAGGATGGAAGAAGACAGGAACAGAACTACAAAAACAGCCATAAAACAACTAACAAAATGTCAAGTACATACCTATCAATAATTAAATGTAAATGGACTAAATTCTCTAATCAAAAGACAGGGTGTCTGAATGGTTAAAAAGCAAGATCCAACTATATGCCTCCTACGAAAGACTCACTTCAGACCTAAAGACACATGCAGATTGAAAGTAAAGACATGGAAAAACATTTATCATGCAAATAGAAGCAAAAACAAAGCTGGGGTAGCAATACTTACATTGGATAAAATAGACTTTAAAACAATGACTGTAACAAGAAACAAAGAAGAGCACTATATAATAATAAAGGGATCAATCCAAAAGGAGGATGTAACAATTATAAATATTTATGCACCCAACATGGGAGCACCTGAATACAGGAGGAATAAAAAACTATTAACAGATATTAAGGAAGAAATTTACAGTAATACAATAATAGTAAGGGATTTTAACATCCACTTACATCAATGGATAGATCATCCAGGCAGAAAAAATCAACAAGGAAACAGTGGCTTTGAAGGACACATTGGACCCAATCAACCAAATATTCAGCACATTCCATCCCAAAACAATAGAATACACATTCTTTTCAAGTTCACATGGAACATTCTCCAGAATAGATCACATGTTAGGCCACTAAACAAGTCTCAAAAAAATCCAAAATTTAAATTATATGATGCATGTTTTCTGACTATAACTGTATCAAACTAGAAATCAATCACAAGAAAAAAAATTGGAAAGAATACAAATACATAGAGGTTAAATTACATGCTACTAAACAATGAATGAGTCAGCCAAGAAATTAAAGAGGAAATAAAAAAAAAATACATGAGACAAATGAAAATGAAAACAATGTTCCAAAATCTTCGGAATGCAGCAAAAGTTGTTCTAAGAGGGAAGAGTATAGCAATACAGGCCTACCTCAAGACGAGAAAATCACAAACAACCTAATCTTATAGCTATAGAAACTAGAAGAAGAACAAAGCCCAAAACCAGTAGAGGAAAGGAAATAATATAAATGAAAGCAGAAATAAATGAAATAGAGACAAACAAAACAAAACAAAAACAATAAAACAGAGCACTGAAATCAGGAACTGGTTCTTTGAAAAGATCAACAAAACTGATAGACCTTTAAACCCATCAAGGGAAAAAAAAAAAAAGAGTGAGAACTCAGGATCAGAGATGAAGGAGAAATAACACCATAGAAATGTAAACAATTCTAAGAATAGTATGAAAAATTATATGCCAACAAATTGGACAACCTAGATGAAATGGATAAATTCCTAGAAACTATTAATCTTCCAAAACTGGATTAGGAAGACAGAAAATTTGAGAGACTGATCACTAGCAATGAAAATGAATCAGTAATAATAAAAAAGAACCTCCCAACAACAACAAAAAATCCAAGACCAGATAGCTTCACAGGTGAATTCCGCCAAACATTTAAAGAATACCTATGCTTCTATATTCCAAAAACAACACAATTAAAGCACAAAGTAAGATTTCCAAATTCATTCTATGATGCAAACATTACCCTGATACCAAAACCAGATTAAGACACTACCAAAAAAAAAAAAAAAAAAAAAAGAATAGGGGGACTACAGGCCACTATCTCTGATGAACATAGATTTAAAAATCCTCAAAAAAGTATTAGCTAACCAAATCCAATAATACATCAAAAAAAAAAATTCACCACAGTCCCATGGGATTTATTCCAGGATGCAAGAGTGGTTCAATATTCACAAATCAATCAACATGATACATATTAAAAAGAGAAAAAAATATATGATCATCTTGATAGATGCAGAAAAAGTATTAGATAAAGTATAATATCTATTCATCATAAAATCTCTTACCGAAGTAGGATTAGAGGGAACATACCTCAACATACTAAAGGCCATATATAAAGTACCCACAACTAACATCATACTTAACAGCAAAAAACAGTTTCTCTTTTAAGATCAGGAACAAGGCAAGAATGTCCAGTCCTACCATTTCTATTCAACAGTACTGGAGGTCCTAGCCATAGCAATCAGACAAGAAAAAGAAATAAAAGGCACCCAAATTGGTATGGAAAAGGTAAAATTTTCATTATTTTTAGGTAACATGACACTATGCATAGGAAACCCTAAAGACTACAAAAAACTTCTAGAACAGATAAATGAATTAAGTGGCAGGATACAAAATATGCAGAAATCGGTTGCATTTTTATACAATAACGGTGTAGCAGAATAAGAGATTAACAATCTCGTTCACAATTGCACCAGAAAGAATAAAATACCTAGGAATAAACTTAATCAAGGTGGTGAAAGACCTGTACTTCAAAAACTATAAAACACTGATGAAAGAAATTGAAGAGGACACAAATGAAAATATATTCCATGCTCATGAATTGGAAGAACCAATACTGTTAAAATGTCCATCGTATCCAAAGTAATTTACAGATTTAATGTAATCCCCTATATAAATACCAACAAAATTTTTCACAGAACTAGAAGAATCTTAAAATTTGTATGGAAACACAAAAGACCCCAAATAGCCTAAACAATCTTGAAAAAGAACAAAACTGGAGGTATCACAATCCTAGATTTTAGGATATAGTACAAAGCTATATTAATCGAAACAGACTGGTACTGGCACAAAAACAGACACATAGATCAATGGAACAGGATAGAGAGCCAGAAAATAAATCCTCACTTATATGGTCAATTAATCTACAACAAAGGAGACAAGAATATAAAATGGGGAAAAACTTCAACAAATGATGTTGGGAAAACTGGACAGCAGCATGAAAAAGAATGAAACTGGACCACTTTCTTAGACCATATGCAGAAATCTCTCAAACTCAAAATGGATTAAAGACCTGAATGTGAGACCTGAAATCATAAAACTCTTAAAAGAAAACATAGGGAGTAATCTGACATTGGCATTTAAACATTTTTCTAGATGCATTTTCTCAGGCAAGAGAACCAAAAGCAAAATTAAACTGTTGGGAAATACACTAAAATAAAAAAGTTTTGCACAGCGAACCATCAACAAAGCAAAAGACAATCTACTGAATGGGAGAAGATATTTGCAAATGACATATCCAATAAAGGGTTAATATCCAAAATATATAGAAAACTTATGCAACTCAACACAAATAATCTAATTAAAAATGGGGGAGAAAACCTGAATAGACATTTTTCCAAAGAAGGCATACAGATGGCTAACACATGAAAAGATATTCAACATCCCTAATCATCAGGAAATAATTCAAACTAAATCATAAGGAGATATTACCTCACACCTGTCAGAATGGCTAAAATGAAAAACAAACTAGTACTGGCAAGGATGAGGAGAAAAAGGGACTCTTGTTCACTGTTGGTGGGAATCCTAATGGTGCAGCCACTGTGGAAAACAGTATAAATGTTCCTCAAAAAATTAAGGATAGAATTACTACATGATCCAGTGACTCTACTACTGGGCATTTACCCAAAGAAAATAACACTATTCTAAAAGATATACACACCTGTTTGTTTACTGCAGAATTATTTACAGTAGCAAAGATATGGAAGCAGCTCAATTGTCCATTCATATATGAATGGATAAAGAAGAAGTGGTATATATACACATACACAATGGAATATTACTCAGCCATAAAAAGAGTGAGATCTGGCTATTTGCAAAATAGATAGACCTAGAGGATATAATGGTAAGTGAAATAAGTCAGAGAAAGACAAATACCATATGATTTCACTCAGGTAGAATTTAAGAAACAAAAGAAACGAGCAAAGAAAGAAACAACCAAAAACCAGATCCTTAAATACAGAGAATAAACTGGGAGTTGCCAGAGGGGAGTTGGGTGGGGGATGGGTGAAATAGAGAAAGGGGATAAAGAGTACACTTATCTTGATGAACACTGAACAATGTATGGAATTGTTGAAACATATTGTACACCTAAAACTAATACAACACCATATGTTAATTACACTTCAATTTTTTTAAAAAGTGAATTTGTTCTATATTAACTGAATAATTGGGTCCATTATCTATTTAACATTGCAGGTGTTTATGTGAGTATATTTGTGTGTCTGTTTTACACATGCCTGAGTACATTGGAAATCTACCATGGCATCTAAATATAATTAAAGTATGACCTAAGCATTTTAAAGTTAGAATACTTAGTAAAACTATTAAATCTCCACTTTTTAAATGATCTGTTTACATGTTAGCAGGATTATAATCAGGGATGTGGAAGATGTAAAAAGCCTTTAAATTCAAATCTATCAAGCTTAATAGCCCTGTAACTTTGCTAAAAGTTTGGGTTGACTGCTGGCTCAAGTTTCAGTATTGTGATAAGGATTATTCCCTCCCTTTCCATTAATGCTGGGATTTATATGGCTCTTGGTGAAAGTGGGAGTGATGTCTTCTGATTGCCTTGCTCTGTTTGTTATCATTGTTGACAGTCAGGAGAAAGAGAGTAACTCATGTTTCAATTAAGGACCAGTCAAAAATTAGAATATCCATTACAAAAGATTTGGCCTTGGGGCATTGGAGAGAGTTGAGGGAAGCATAAAACCAAACTAAATAAGGCATAAAGAGAACTCAGGAACTCTTCTGACAAAGGCCTTTGTATGAAAGCTGAAACTAAGCACTTGTTTAAGGGCTTGTATGGTCCAAAGCAATAAAACATTAACTACCTGGAGAAATAAAGAAGAGAAAATATGACAATCTTTAACCAAGATTAAAATATAAAGGTGTGTTCATGTGACTCAGATGAAACTTGGAATTGAAAAATATTTTATCAGAAGCTAGCAGATATAGAAGGTTGAAATGTTGATGGGTCCCTCATCAACTTTGCTGTGTACTGCTAGAGTCAGTGAAGGTGAGCTCAGGGAAAAACCTGTGTTCAGTGATTTCTACTTTTGTGGATATCTTAATGTGAAAGGTTTTCGGTATTAGCAAACCAGAAAATGGGGCATTTGGTGGGAGACTTCTCATTGGTCTGGATCTCCACAATTCAGGCTCCAAACTGCTTAGAAGTTCTTTTGAATCTTGGGTGATGATCAAGGATTATCAACTCTAAGAGAATTGAAGTTTACTTTCTAGTTCAGTGGTGGGATAAGGGAGGAAATTAATAGAGTTGTATTTAGAGAAATAGAAGGCACAATTCAATGGAAGGTGATAAGTCTGATGGGATCTTGGTGATGGGTTTTCTCTGAAAATGATCTCAATTAAGTACTGAGTAGACTGTGGTGGCCCAGGAAGCAGAGAATTGGTGAGAAAGAAGAAGAAAAAAAAAAGCAAGCTTGATGATATAGTAAGGAGCTACATGATTTTCTGATAGTCTGGGGAAAAAATCTGAAGGTTTTTAGGGGAACCCCCTCCAGTTCACACTTAACCCTTAAGTCCTTTTGCCATCAGCCTTGATTTCATATTCATTTTCTCATTAAACAAACTTACTGCCCTAGCATGCTCTTTCATTTAAATATCACATTTTTTATGTTTATTTTTTAAAGATTTTATTTATTTATTCATGAGACTCGGGGGGGGAGAGAGAGAGAGAAGCAGAGGGAGAAACTGTCTCCCAAGGAGCAGGGAGCCCGATGCGGGACTCGATCCCAGGACCCTGGGATCATGACCTGAGCCGAAGGCAGACGCTTAACCATCTGAGCCACCCAGGCGCCCACGTAAACATTTTTTGTAAAAATTAAAGATGTTGGCAAGTAACTCATCTGATGACAACGATGCTGTCTTGTAGGTCAAGGTAAACTATTAAGTACAGCTCTTTAGCAGCAACTCACATATCTTCATTTCTTGACTCAGCAAATTTTATTGAACAAATGTTATGAGCCAGAAAGTATTCTGGATATTAAGAATTCTAAGGTGAACCAGATATTCCTATCAAAGAACATCCAATTTAGTGGAGAAACAAACCCAGGAGTAGACAATTACAACATAGTGACATGATGGAAGAAAGCAGAGGTAGGCAAGAAGTATATCAGAGAGCCCTCGGCCTGACTAGGAAGATTTTCAGTAAGGTTTTCTGTAGTAGGTGATGCCTTGGGTGGGGGGCAAGGAAGTGGTCCAGGGGGATGGGAGAGTAAAAGTGAAACAGCAAGGGGGCCAGTCTTGTCCTCCACTGCAGTGTCAGTCACAGGCCTCTTTTGAGCACAAATTGTCTCCTGTCAACAGAGGGCAGTTTTTGAAGAAGGGGAATAGCTGTGAGCTTTCAGCAGCCAACATTCACAGAAGCCCAAGATGGTGCACTGTCCTGGAGGAGGGGTCTGGCTGGTGCACCAAAACAGCATCGGTCAACCACCAGGGTGCTTAGGCTATGAGTAATAGACATATCAAATGTTGATCCCTCTTTCAAGAAGCTTGAATGTAGTTGTTTCTCAGGAAACATCCTTGGCCTCATTCTCACAATGAACATTTCTTCCTGGGCAAAGTCTACTACTTTCATCTGCAACTCATTACTACCTTCTGATGTCTTGGTGACACCCACACATCCAGCCAGGAATTTCCCTGAATAAATGTTTGTTGAATGAATAAATGTACAATGTTTCTCCAGCTGAAGGAGGGAAAAAATGTTATAGACAGAAAAGAATTGCTCAGCAATATGCAGAAGTAAAGGATAAACTAGGATAATGAATTTAAAGTGGCAGTTTAGATCTGATCAGAATGATAAACAGGTGAAATGTTCTGGTCACATCTGATCATGCTAGATATATTAATTTTTTTGTTTAAATTAGGGTTTTTTTTTTTTCAGCTCAAAATACACACTTTAGATAAGTTCCCCAAAACCCTCTTCTCTCTACCCATATTTAGGAGAAAATCAGACACATTTAGTAAACTTATTGAAAATCAAATTCTTCTTTTTCCTCCAGGTAGTAGGTTGTTCCTGGCTCTAGATGGTGGAGGTGGGGAAATTCAGACCTACTGTCAGTGTCTGGACAATCGCAGAGGTCCATCTTTCTGTCCAGGCACAGAGAAGGGGAAAGAGCCAAGCAGAAATGGTTAAGAAGGAAACTCAGGCAAACCTTTCCCTCAAGAAGAAGAAATCTTTTAGACAAAGGACAAAAGGCAAAACAGATTTCTCAGGGAAAAAAAGGCACTTCAGCTTACAAGTCTTTTATGATAACGAATTCTCTAGGGAGAGATAACTAGAGAAAACATGTGACTTAGCTTTCAGAAACAAGCCATCTGGAAATGGAAGGAGAAAACATTGGATGTAAGTTCCTGGCAGTGAGCTCCAGAGGGCATATCATAGCATCTGCATCTTCTTAGCAATCTGCTGTATTTTGTGCTACACTAACAACTGACAAAGAAAAAAGAATGGAGAGTGTCAAGGAATTACCATTTGGTGGCTCCTACATGTCAGCCATTACATGAGCTATTTCATATACACCCCCTCATTTGATCCTCAGACTGACCATCCAATCTTTATAACTTTCATCTATATTTAAAAGGAGTTAAGCGTACCTAAAGCAAAATACACTTTTCCATTTTCCCAGAGACTTAGGATTTCAGAAATAGTTCCCTGAATTGTGATTAGTTATGAAGCAGCTTTCATATCAGGGTAATTTGAGGACAGTGCAATGAACATATAAGGTACACTGCTCACAGTCTATTCCAGTTAGGGCACTCTCAAAATAAACATGGGCCTTTGGTGCCTAGTGAGCCAGCTTTCTGTTCGGTCATCTTTGGAGGAGAAGGAAAATGAAATATACATCTGCCTCTTTGTTTTCCAACAAATTCTGGGAGAACATTACTAGTTATAGCAACAGTGCCTTTTGGTAGAAGAATGGATGGGAAAACAATGTTTTGAAATATTTAAGTAGTCAGTTCCCTTTTTTTTTTCCTGAAAATTTTGAAAATTACTAGTTTTTATTCTTTTGTCACAAATCAGGGAGATATTTAAAGGTCAAAAGAAGTAACTAAAATTCTTAGATCTTCTCTTACATAGAAGATTCAACATATCATAATCTAATTGCCTAATCACATATTTGCCTGTTTAAGATACTTCAATAGCTGTTGTGAATGGCACCTTTCAATTGATGGAAAGAATTTGGGCAGATAGAAATAACTTCCCAAAACCCCTCCTTAATTTATGTAGGAGTATACTGAGCACACTCAACAAGAGAAACTTAAGATGAGAACCCTGTATATTAGGTGTTACAGCACCACTATGAGGCTATTTTCCCACATGGGGGTTCCATAGCAGTCTATACTTCTGGTAGACCTATCTTCTCCCATGAAGACTGGCTTCTCCTGCACTATGGCATGGCAACATAGGTTTTTTCCAAGGCTTCCTGGGAAATCAAGAGGAGCATGTTTGATCTCAGGAGGTCACCAGTAGAATGGGTTACAGTGACCACTAGACCCCAGGTTTGGGATTGGGGTTTATACTCCTGTAGTGTCCCCTGCAGTTCCTTTAGGGGAGGGCCTGCTATGACTCTGTACCCCTCTCAAAGGATATTATGGCAGAACTCTCACTGGCTTGTGTATTTCTAAAATCCGAGGAGCCAGGGACTGTTGTTACCTTACTTAGGGACAGAAAACTTACTGACAGAGAAAAAGTTACATTGATTCTGAAAATCCAAGCATTTTAATCATCAGTTCTCAAAATTTCAATTACTGCACATTTTAAAGCAAAACATACACATCTCAGTAGACAGCCGTCTGGTAGGATTTTAGCGTTATTCTTTTAGTAATATTCTGTATGAAATTCTGAATGTTTAGACTGTCATGTACTTTCCTGTCCTCATTCCGCTGGGTGAGATAATTATGATGGGACCTGGAAGAAATCTTCATGGCTCTTTTCTCTGAGGTCAGACTTATTATGGCATCCCAGGCTCTTAGTAATCATACCCCATCTCACTCTATTTTCATAATAGTCTCTGTTCTACAATATAGCAAATTACTCCTAAGTGTTCTGGGTCTAATGCCTGGATTTCACCTTTTACCATCCTTCACCTGTCCAATCTGACCTTCATACTCACCTTTGGTAATTTTTCTTCCTCAGCTTTACACTCTTCCAACTGCCCACACCATACCCCTAATTTCACATTAGGTCCTTCTTATGTATGTTAATCACTGGGACGTCATTGGTGGTATTACTTAGGCATTCTGATTTGTCAGGAACAAATAAGAAAAATTGAATGTTTTGATCCCAGAAATATATAGGCTATTTTTGCTTTTTTTGTTGTTGCTGCTGCTATCATTCTGGTTCAGTTCCATATTTTACTAACAAGATTTCTCCTCAGAATGCCACTTCAAGTTGCTAAGTGAAAGGATGATTAGTTTCTACATTGCCATGTAACTTGCATGAATTGTACTCTATTGCCATGGTGTTTCCTAGGTCCAGAGTATACTAATCCTGTTGTATCTTCTTAGGTATTTGTTTTCACATGTAATGCTCAACCCACTAATGATACCAACTTAGTTCTAGGTTTTCATTTTTAATGGTCCTGATAGGTCTATTGGTATGCAATTGAAAATAAATACACAAGATTATTAAAAAAATCACATTGAGATGTGTGAGCCTTTGGCTGCTTAATGGATGAAGGACATTATGGAGATATAATGCTCTGCAAACTTATGAATGTTTTGTACCTTTAAAAGCTGATTAATGCAGCCATTCATTAATTCATTCAACAATCAGAGCACATTAAATGTGCCAAGCCTCTTTAAAGAGGGGGAACCAAATAATTAGCAGCCAGTTCCTTTCTTTAAAAAAAAAATCTAAAAATCTAATGGGGAAGGCAGACATATAAGTCATTTTTTATGGTGTGATAAGCTTGACTGACATTTTACTACGTAGTCTAGTACTTCTGGAAGACATACTTGCTCTGCAATTTAGGTTTCCTAAAAGGTAGGAAGGGAGTGGTATTGAAGAATTCAGTAATCAGTAATATTTGGAACTCACGTTCAGGTAAGGAACATCAGTTTCAAGTGGAGAGGAGAATAGACAAGAACTGGCAATTCCTAGAATTTGAAGACCCAGTAAGATATTCATTTAGGCATAGAAAACAAGGCAGAAGTTTAGATACCACCACCAGTGCACAAAGTCATAGTTGGGCCATAGGCAAGAGAAACTTGTTGGTATTTGACAGTTTATAACCTATCTTCTTGCTTATAGTCTGTCAAAAATAATCTGAAACTCTTGGGGCACCTGGGTGGCTCAGTTGGTTAAGCAGCTGACTCTTGGTTTCAGTTCAGGTCATGATCTAAGGTTCGTGGGATGGAGCCCTGCATCAGGCTCCATGCTCAGCCAGAGTCTGCTTGGATATTCTCTCCCTCTGCCCCTTCCCCTGCTCATGTGTGCTCTCTCTCTTTCAAAAAAATAAAATCTGAAACTCTTGTAAAATAATCTCAATACATCTTCATCTTCAAAAATTGTTTCAAGTCCTATTATTTTCAAGTAGTGATAGCAATAATTATAATAATTACTCAGTGCTTAATATTGGGATTAAATTCTACTTAAGGCTTGTGTGGTTTATTCTATTCAAACCTATACTTCTGTCATAAGTGGGTGTATAGCATGATCTTTAAGGAAGAAACATCATGTTATCTACATTGCATTTATCTACTTTTTAAGACCACTTAGGAAAGTGGCATTGGCAAGATGGTTAAATAATACATCCTCCTCTCATATTCCTACTGAACAACAGTAAATTGGCATCCATACATAGATAAAGGTTCTTTTGTGGAAGATTTGGGATTCAGGTAAAAGATTCTGAAACCCTGGTACAGTTCAAAAACCAACATAGCTGGTAGGAGACATGCCGACCTGTGCTCTAGAGCCAGATTTGCAAACTTTAATCTTGGTTGGTTCCATCCTCTTTTGGGTATGGTCCAGTGCCAGTCCTTTCCACAAGGGACCCATCCGATGGCCAGGCAGGAGCTCTCCCAGGGATCTGGGGGAGATACATACATTGTGAACAGACCTGCCAAGAGAGGACCTAACCATGGACCCTGAAGCAGACCTTTGTCCCTCCACCCACCATACTTAACAAGGTACTGGGGGAAGCCCCATCCACCCAGAGATCAAACAGGATACATGTACCTGACCAAACCCCTGGTAACAAGCCTATCAATTGTATACCCCACTGCAGACCTAGTGAGCCTCAAAACTGGCTCAAACTCAGCATGACTGCAATTCCAGAGCTAATACCATTAGCCTGGGGAATTGGCAGAAGATCCTCACCTGTCAAAATCAGTTTGTAAATACCAGAAGAGGCACCTGCTCCTTCCAATGCACAAACCAATGCATGGTTAGGTGACTCATGAAGAATCGGGCAATCATGACACTACCAAAGGGATCTAACAAAGCTCCAGTGACTGATCCCAAGGAAATGGAAATCTATACTTGCCTTAAAAAGAATTCAAAATAATCACCTTATAGAAACTCAATAAAATGCAAGAGAACACAGTAACTAAAATCAGGAAAATAATGCATGAATAAACCAAGACATTTAATAAAGAAGTAAAAACCATAAAAATGAACCAAAAAGAAATCCAGGAGCTGAAGAAGACAAAGACAGAACTGCAAGATTCAATAGAGAGCTTTAACAAAAGACGATCATGCAGAAGAAATAATCTACAAACTCCAAGATAGAACATTGAAAATAACGAGATAGAGGGGGGGAAAAAAAAAAAAAAGCATGGAGTGAATGAACGTTCACATCATGAGAATCCCATAAAGAACGAGGCAGAAAAACTTAAATAGTTGAAAACTTCCCAAATTTGGGGGAGATATGGACATTTAGGTACAGAAAGTTCAAAAGACCACAATTAAGATCAACCCCAAAGATATCCCAAGATGCATTATAATAAAAATATTAAGTCAGAGACAAAAAGAATTTTGAAAGCAGCAAGAGAAAAACAATTCATCACACAAAAACCTCCATAAGTCTATCAGTAAATGTTTCTGCGTAAAACAAATCTCTTCAACAAATGGTGCTGGGAAAACTGGTCAGCTACATGCGAAAACATGAAACTGGACCACTCTCTTACATCACATACAAAAATAAAATCAAAATGGATTAAAGATTTGAATGTAAAGCCTAAAGCCATAAAAGATCTGAAAGCAAATATAGGTAGTAAGCTCTTTGGTCAATTTTAGTAATACTTTTTGGACCAGTCTAAGGGCAAGGGTAACAGCTAAAATACATAGAATTTCCTCAAACTAAAGTTTTTGCATAGTGAAGTAAAACATCAAGAAAACAAAAGCAACCTACAGAATGAGAGAAGATATTTGCAAATGATATATCTGATAAGAGGTTAATATCCAAAATATTGGGATATAAAGAACTTATACAACTTAATATCCAAAAACAACCCAATTTAAAAATTGGCAGAGGACCTGAGTAGAATTTTTTTTCCTAATACATACGTATGGCCAACAGGTACATAAAAAGATGATCATTTTAATACCAGTCAAAACCACAGCTTAGATATCACCTCACACATGTTAGGTTGCCTATTATCATAGAAACAACAAAGAACAAGTTTTGGTGAGGATGTGGAGAAAAAACAACCCTCATATGCTGTTGGTGGGAATGTAAATTAATGAAGCCCCTACGGAAAACAGTATGAACTGCAATACAATCTTGGAATTACACTTCTCGGTATTTATCTGAAGAATATGAAAATACCAATTCAAAGAAACATGCACTCCTATGTTCACTGCAGTATTATTTACAGTAGCCAAGATACAGAAGTGACCTAAGCATCTACTGACAGATAAATGGATAAAGAAGTGTGCGCGCATGCACGCGTGCACACACACACTCATACACAGTAATATTATTACTTGGCCATAAAAAAAAGAAATCTTGTCATTTGCAATAATGTTGATGAAACTAGAAGATATTATGCTAAGTAAAATAGGTCAAAGAAAAATAAATATATGATTTCACTTGCATGTGGAATCTAAAAAAACAAACTAAAACTAAAACAGAGAGGAGTGGGGTTGGGGTGGGCAAAATAGGTCAAGGGAATTAAGAGGTACAGCTTTCCAGGTATAAAATAAATGAGTCATGCAGATGTAATGTGCAGCATAGGAAATATAGTTAATAACACTGTAATAACTTTGGTGACAGTTGGTAACTAGAGTTATCATGGGGATCATTTATAATATATAAAAATGTTGAATCCCTATGACATACAACTGAAACTAATAGGATATTGTATGCCAATTATATTTTAATTAAAAAAGATGTAAAGTAGGACATTAATAGCATACAATGTGGGGGAAAGAGAAGTATAGTTTTTAATATGTATTTGAAGGTAAAAGTCTGTTGTGTCGAAGTAAATTGTTGTTTTATGTAGTCTCATGGTAACCATAAGGGAAAAAACCTATAATAGAGACATAAAAGATAAAAAAATTAAAGCATACCACTATAAAAAAATATGTAACAAAGGAAGGCTGCAGGAAAGGAAGAAAGCAACAAGGAAATTTAAAAACCAGTAGAACACAATTAACAAAATGACAGTAGTATGTAGTTACTTGTCAAAAATTACTTTAAATGTAAGTGGACTAAATTCTTCCATCAAAAGACCAAGTTGCTAAATGGATTTAAAACAAAAACAAACCCAAAATCCAACAATATGCTGCCTACAATTGATTCACTTTAGCTCACATAGACAAAGCGAAGGGATGGAAAAAGACATTCCATGCAAATGCTAACTAAGAGAGACTAGGAGCCACTATACTTAAATCAGAAAAAAATATACTTTCAGTTAAAACTGGTCACAGGAGACTTAGAAAGTCACTATACAATGATAAAAAGGTCCATTCATTGAGGATATAACAATTGTAAATACATATTCACCCAACATTGGTGCACATATACATTTAAAGCAAATACTAATGGAACTGAGTGGAGAAATACATAACAATACAAAGTAGGGGATTTTAACTCCGTACTTTCACATTGAATAGACCATCTAGACAGAAAAACAAGGAAACAGTGGATTTGAATAATGCTATAAACCAAATGAACCTAAAAGACAAATATAGAACATTTTCTCCAACAGCATAAGAAGACATGTTATTCTCAAGGGAACTTGGATGGTTCTCCAGAATAGATATATTGGGCCACAAAGCAAGCCTTAACAAATTTAAGAGGATTGAAATCATATCAAGTATCTTTTCCAACAATGGTATGAAGCTAGAAATCAATAACAAGAGAAAGGAAAAATTCATAAGTGTATGGAAAGTATACAGTATGTTCCTGAACAACTAGTGAGTCTAAGAAGAATTCATAAAGTATTGAGAAAAAAAATGAAAAAGTAACAGCCAAAACTTACGGGATGGAGCAAAATCAGTTTCAAGAGGCAAGTTTACAGTGACAAATGTCTACATTAAGAGAAAAGATAAAGAACTTTATAACTCAAGAAATTAGAAAAGAATCTAAAGTGCATAGTTAGCAGAAAAAAGAAAATAATGAAAATTAGAAAAATAAAGATTAGAAAAACAGAAAAATATCAATGGAACAGAGGTGGTTTTTGAATAAACAAAACTGATAAACTTTTGGCTAGGAGCCAAGAAAAAAAAAACTCAAAATTATGAGAGAAGACATTAAAACTGACACTACATATATTCAAAGGATAAGATAATATGAACTGTATGCCATCAAAAATAGATAACACAGAAGAAATTGAAATTCCTAGGAACATACAACCTACCAAGAATGAATCATGAAAATAGAAAATCAGAATAGATCAACAACTGTGGAGATTGAAATAGTAATCAAAAACATTCCAACATAGAAAATCCCAGGATCAGATGATTTCACTGGTGAATTCTACCAAACGTTTAAAAATGATCAATGTCAGTATTTAAATTATTCCAAAATTTAGAAGAGTAGGGAATACTTCCAAACTCATTTTACAAGGCCAGCATTACCGATACCACAGCCAGAGGACACTACAAGAAAACTATATGCCAATATAGATACAAATATTCAACAAAATACTAACTAAATTCAATAGCATTTTAAAGTGATCACACACTATGACATATGAGATTTATCTCTGAGATGCAAGGATGTTCAACATAAGAAAATTGATGTAATTCACCACATTAATAGGAAAATGAATAAAAATCACACGATCACCTCAATAGGTGTGGAAAAGGTTTGACAAAATTCAATCCCTTTTTTGATAAAAGCCCTTAACAAATTAAGTATAGAAAGAACATTCCTCAACATGATAAAGACTGCATATGACAAACCCACAGTTAGCCTCATACTCAATGGTGAAAAGTGAAAATCTTTTTCTCCAAAATCAGGTTGCCCACTCTCATCACTCAACATACTATGAGAAGTCCTAGTTATTAGGACATTAATGCCAGAAGAAAAAAGTGAAATGCATCAAATTGGAAAGAAAGAAGTAAAATTGTCTCTATCTGCAGATGACATGATCTTATATGGAAAACTCTAAAGACTTTCCCCCCAAATAACTGTTAGAATAAATGAATTCAGGGGTGGAGCAAGATGGCGGAGGAGTAGGAGACCTGGATTTCGTCTGGTCTCAGGAATTCAGCTGGAGAGGGATCAAACCATTCTGAACACCTACAAACTCAACAGGAGCTCGAAGAAAAGAATAGCAACAACTCTCTGAACAGAAAAGCGACCACTTTCTGGAAGGTAGGACGTGCAGAGAAGTGAATCTGAGGCAATATTTGGGAGGATAGACGGTGGGGGAGGGGGCCTCCGTCGGCCGCTTCTGGCATGTGATAGAGCCGCAGAGCACAAAATCCGAACTTTTGGAAGTCGGCTCTGAGGGACATCACTCCAGTGGCTAAGCGGGGGGTGGAACCCTCGCGGGACAGTGTGGTCTCAGGACCCTCGGGGTCACAGAAAGACCGGGGGTGCCTGAGTGCAGCAGAGCTCCCAGGTATCGGAGCAGGGAAGCCGGCTGCAGAGACGGAGCCGAGGCGCGGGCTCTCAGCTTGGGGTTGCCATAAACTGTGATCAACGAAACAGTTGGGCCACTGCTCCTCCAGCAGGGACCCAACAAGTGGCAGAGCCAGGAAGACTCCCCTTCCTCCCCCGGGAGGAGCGGCGCAGAAGCGCACCGCAGGGATCTGCTGGGTTTGGAGACTCCACACGGGGTGGGGAGCCAGAGATAGAAATGCTCGGTCACAGGCCGGGTGAGCGTGGAGTGTGGCTGGAGACCGGGAAGACGGGAGTGACTGACTGCTTTTCTCTGGAGGCACACTGAGGAGCGGGGCCCCGAGTTCTCGGCTCCTCCAGGGTGGAGATTGGGAGGCCGCCATTTTCATTGTCATCATCCAATGCTGTATGGAAAGCTTGAAGGGAACAAAAGCTCCCGAGAGCAAACCTGAGCTGATTACTAGCCCGGACCCGGCAAGGGCGAGCAATTCTGCCACAGGCAAAGACATTTGGGAACCATGGCAACAGGCCCCTCCCCCAGAAGATCAGCAGGAACAGCCAGCCAAGACCAAGTTTACTGATCAATGAGAACAGGAGAGCTCCAGCGCTAGGGGAATACTGCACATAGAATTCATGGCTTTTTTACCATAATTCATTAGTCTTTCAAAGTTAATTTTTTTAACTTTTGAATTTTTCTTTTTCTTTTCCAACCAACATCTTATCAATCCTTTTTAAAAAAACATTTTTATTTTTCATTTTTAGAGTCATATTCTATCCCCTCATAGTAGTTATTTTTGTTTTTGGCATATATATATATATATATATATATATATATATATATATATAAGTTGTTCTCTCTTTAAAATTTTGAGATACAGTTTCTTCTAACAGATCAAAATATACCCTAAATCTCTAGTGTATGGCTTTTTTTCCAGTCTCCTGCCTGATCACATTCTCTCCCCTTCTTTTTCTTTCTTTTTTTAATCCTTTTTTTCAAACACCTTCTGATCAATTCTTTTTAAAATTTTTTATAATTTTCATTTTTACAGTCATATTCCATCCCTTCATCGTACCAACCCTTATTTTGTACATATATAAGTCTTTCTTTAAAATTTTAGGAGGCACTTTCTTCTAACAGACCAAAATACACCCAAAATCTAGTGTGTGGCACTGATCTATGCACCAGCCTGATCATATTTGATCATATTCGATCATATTTTGTTTTGTTCTGTTTTTGTTTGTTTTTTTTTTTTTCTTCCTCTTTTTTCTTTCTTTCCCTTTCTTTTCCCCTGGTTTCAGGTCTTTTCTGATTTGCTTAGAGTATATTTTCTGGGGACGTTGTTAACCTGTTAGCATTTTGTTCTCTCATTCATCTATTCTCCTCTGGACAAAATGACAAGACGAAAAAAATCACCTCAACAAAAAACAAGAGGTAGTACCATCTGCCAGGGACCTACTCAATATGGACATTAGTGCGATGTCGGACCTAGAGTTCAGAATCATGATTTTAAAGATACTAGCTGGGCTTGAAAAAGGCATGGAAGTTATTAGAGAAACCCTTTCTGGAGAAATAAAAGAACTAAAATCTAACCAAGTCGAAATCAAAAGGCTATTAATGAGGTACAATCAAAAATGGAGGCACTAACTGCTAGGATAAATGAGGCAGAAGAATCAGCGATACAGAAGACCAAATGATGGGAAATAAAGAAGCTGAGAAAAAGAGAGATAAACAACGACTGGATCATGAGGGCAGAATTCAAGAGATAAGTGATACGATAAGACAAAAC
Organism: Zalophus californianus; assembly: GCF_009762305.2. Classification (NCBI taxonomy): domain Eukaryota; kingdom Metazoa; phylum Chordata; class Mammalia; order Carnivora; family Otariidae; genus Zalophus; species Zalophus californianus. Next base: position 133,292,453 of record NC_045598.1, read on the forward strand.
ATTCGAATAATTGGGATCCCAGAAGAAGAAGAAAGAGAGGGGCAGAAGGCATATTGGAGCAAATTATAGCAGAGAACTTCCCTAATGTGGAGAAGGAAACAGGCATCAAAATCCAGGAGGCACAGAGAACTCCTCTCAAAATCAATAAAAATAGGTCAAAACCCCAACATCTAATAGTAAAACTTACGAGTCTCAGAGACGAAGAGAAAATCTTGAAAGCACCTTGGGAGAAGAGATATGTAACCTATAATGGTAGAAACATTAGATTGGCAACAGACTGATCCACAGAGACCTGGCAGGCCAGAAAGGACTGGCATGATATCTTCAGAACATTAAATGAGAAAAATATGCAGCCAAGAATACTATATCCAGCTAGGCTGTCATTGAAAATAGAAGGAGAGATAAAAAAGCTTCCAGGACAAACAAAAACTAAAGGAATTTGCAAACACGAAACCAGCCCTCCAAGAAATATTGAAAGGGGTCCTCTAAGCAAAGAGAGAGCCTAAAAGCAGCATAGACCAGAAAGGAACACAGACAATATACAGTAACAGTCACCTTACAGGCAATACAATGGCACTAAATTCATATCTTTCAATAGTTACCCTGAATGTAAATGGGCTAAATGCCCCAATCAAAAGACACAGGCTATCAGATTGGATTAAAAAACAAGACCCATCGATATGCTGTCAGCAAGAGACTCATTTTAGACCCAAAGACACCCCCAGATTGAAAGTGAGAGGGTGGAAAACCATTTACCATGCTAATGGACACCAAAAGAAAGCTGGGGTGTCAATCTTTATATCAGAAAAATTAGATTTTAAACAAAGGCTGTAATAAGAGATGAGGAAGGACACTATATCCTACTTAAAGTGTCTATCCAACAAGAAGATCTAACAACTGTGAATATCTATGCCCCTAACCTGGGAGCAGCCAATTATATAAGGCACTTAATAACAAAAGCAAAGAAACACATTGACAATAATGGTGGGGGACTTTAACACCCCCCTGACTGAAATGGACAGATCTAAGCAAAAGATCAACAAGGAAATAAAGACTTTAAATGACACCCTGGACCAAATGGACTTCACAGAGATATTCAGAACATTCCATCCCAAAGCAACGGAATACACATTCTTCTCTAGTGCCCATGGAACATTCTCCAGAATAGATCACATCCTAGGTCACAAATCAGGTCTAACCGGTACCAAAAGATTGGGATTATTCCCTGCACATTTTCAGACCACAGTGCTTTGAAACTAGAACTCAATCACAACAGGAAAGTCAGAAAGAACTTAAATACATGGAGGCTAAAGAGCATCCTACTAAAGAATGAATGGATCAACCAGGAAATTAAAGAAGAATTAAAAAAATTCATGGAAACCAATGAAAATGAAAACACAACTGTTCAAAATCTTTGGGATGCAGCAAAGGCAGTCTTGAGAGGAAAGTATATAGCAATACAAGCCTTTCTCAAGAAACAAGAAAGGTCTCAAATACACAACCTAACCCTACACCTAATGGAGCTGGAGAAAGAACAGCAAATAAAACCTCAACCCAGCAGGAGAAGAGAAATAATAAAGATCATTGCAGAAATCAATGAAATAGACACCAAAAGAACAGTAGAACAGATCAACAAAACTAGGAGCTGGTTCTTTGAAAGAATTAACAAGACTGATAAACCCCTGGCCAGACTTATCAAAAAGAAAAATGACCCAAATCAACAAAATCATGAAAGAAAGAGGAAAGATCACAACCAACACCAAAGACATACAAACAATTATAAAAACATATTATGAGCAACTCTATGCCAGCAAATTAGATAACCTGGAAGAAACGGATGCATTCCTAGAGATGTATCAACTACCAAAATTGAACGAGGAAGAAATAGAAAACCTGAACAGACCTATAACCACTAAGGAAACTGAAGCACTCATCAAAAATCTTCCAACAAACAAAAGCCCAGAGCCAGATGGCTTCCCAGGGGAATTCTACCAAACATTTAAAGAAGAATGAATACCTATTCTTCTGAAACTGTTCCAAAAAATAGAAATGGAAGGAAAACTTCCAAACTCGTTTTATGAGGCCACCATTACCTTGATCCCAAAACCAGAAAAAGACCCCATCAAAAAGGAGAATTACAGACCAATATCCTTGATGAACATGGATGCAAAAATTCTCACCAAAATACTAGCCAATAGGATCCAACAGTACATTAAAAGGATTATTCACCATGACCAAGTGGGATTTATCCTTGGGCTGCAAGGTTGGTACAACATCCGCAAAGCAGTCAACGTGATACATTAACAAAAGAAATAACAAGAATCATATGATCCTCTCAATAGATGCAGAAAAAGCATTTGACAAAGTACAGCATCCTTTCTGGATCAAAACTCTTCAGAGTATAGGGATAGAGGGTACATACCTCAATATCATAAAAGCCATCTATGGAAAACCTACAGCGAATATCATTCTCAATGGGGAAAAACTGAGAGCTTTCCCCCTAAGGTCAGGAATGCGGCAGGGATGTCTACTATCACCAGTGCTATTCAACATAGTATTAGAATTCCTAGCCACAGCAATCGGACAACAAAAAGAAATCAAAGGCATCCAAATCGGCAAAGTGAAAGTCAAACTCTCACTCTTTGCAAATTATATGATACTTTATGTGGAAAACCCAAAAGACTCCACCCCAAAACTGCTAGAAGTCATACAGGAATTCAGTAAAGTGGGAGGATAGAAAATCCATGCACAGAAATCAGTGGCATGCCTACACACCAACAACAAGACAGAAGAGAGAAAAATTAAGGAGTCGATCCCATTTACAATTGCACCCAAAACCATAAGATACCTAGGAATAAATCTAACCAAAGAGACAAAGGATCTATACTCAGAAAACTATAAAATACTCATGAAAGAAATTGAAGAAGACACAAAGAAATGGAAAACGTTCCATGCTCATGGATTGGAAGAACAAACATTGTGACGATGTCAATGTTACCTAGAGCAATCTACTCATTCAATGCAATCCCCATCAATATACCATCCACTTTTTTCAAAGAAATGGAACAAATAATCCTAAAATTTGTATGGAACCAGAAGAGACCCCGAATAGCCAGAGGAATGTTGAAAAAGAAAAAACTGGTGGGATCACAATTCCGGACTTCCAGCTCTATTACAAAGCTGTCAGCATCAAGACAGTATGGTACTGGCACAAAAACAGACACATAGATCCATGGAACAGAATAGAGAGCCCAGAAATGGACCCTCAACTCTATGGTCAACTCATCTTTGACAAAGCAGGAAAGAATGTCCAATGGAAAAAAGACAGTCTCTTCAACAAATGGTGGTGGGAAAATTGGACACCACATGCAGAAGAATGAAACTGGACCATTTTCTTACACCACACACAAAAATAGACTCCAAATGGTTGAAAGACCTAAATGTGAGATAGGAGTACATCAAAATCCTATCAGAGAACACAGGCAACAACCTCTTCAACCTCAGCCGCAGTAACTTCTTCTTAGAAACATCGCCAAAGGCAAGGGAAGCAAGGGCAAAAATGAACTCTTGGGACTTCATGACGATAAAAAGCTTTTGCACAGCAAAAGAAACAGTCCACAAAACCAAAAGACAACCGACAGAATGGGAGAAAATATTTGCAAATGACATATCAGATAAAGGGCTAGTATCCAAAATCTATAAAGAACTTATCTAACTCAACACCCAAAGAACAACTAATCCAATCAAGAAATGGGCAGAAGACATGAACAGACATTTTTCCAAAGAAGACATCCAAATGGCCAACAGACACATGAAAAAGTGCTCCACATCGCTCGGCATCAGGGAAATCCAAATCAAAACCTCAATGAGATACCACCTCACACCAGTCAGAATGGCTAAAATTAACAAGTCAGGAAATGACAGATGTTGGTGGGGATGTGGAGAAAGGGGAACCCTCCTACACTGTTGGTGGGAATGCAAGCTGGTGTAACCACTCTGGAAAACAGTATGGAGGTTCCTCAAAAAGTTGAAAATAGAGCTACCATACGATACAGCCATTGCACTACTGGGTATTCACCACAAAGACACAGATGTAGGGATCTGAAGGGTACATGCACCCAGATGTTTATAGCAGCAATGTGCACAATAGCCAAACTGTGGAAAGAGCCAAGATGTCCATCAACAGATGAATGGATAAAGAAGAAGTGGTATATATACACAGTGGAATATTATGCAGCCATCAAAAGGAATGAGATCTTGCCATTTGCAACAATGTGGTTGGAACTGGAGGGTGTTATGCTGAGTGAAATTTGTCAATCAGAGAAAGACATGTATCATATGACCTCACTGATATGAGGAATTCTTAATCTCAGGAAACAAACTGAGGGTTGCTGGAGTGGGGGTGGGGTGGGAGGGATGGGGTGGCTAGGTGATAGACATTGGGGAGGGTATGTGCTATGGTGAGTGCTGTGAATTGTGGAAGACTGTTGAATCACAGATCTGTACCTTTGAAACAATGCAATATATGTTAAGGAAAAAAAAGAAGATAACAGAAGGGGAAGAGTGAAGGGGGGTAAATCGGAGGGGGAGACGAACCATGAGAGATGATGGACTTGAGAAATAGGGTTCTAGAGGGGAGGGGTGTGGAAGCATGTGTTAGCCTGGTGATGGGTATTAAAGTGGGTATGTTCTGCGTGGAGCACTCGGTGTTATGCACAAACAATGAATCATGGAACACTACATCCAAAACTAATGATGTAGTGTATGGTGATTAACATAATAAAAAAATTTAAAAAAGAAAAATAGTAAGAATAAATGAATTCAATAAAGTTGTAGGATAGAAAATAACATGAAAAAGTAGCATTTCTATACACTAACAATGAACTATCTGAAAAAGAAATAAAGAAAACAAAACAATAAAATACTTAGGTATAAATTTAACTGAGGAGGGGAAAAATTTGTATACTGAAAACTACAAGATATTTATGAAAGACATCAAAGACAGAAATAGGAAGATATCCACGTCCATGAACCTGGAGAGTTAAAATGCCCATACTAGAGTCAGTTATATATTCAATGCAATCCCTATAAAAAATCCAATGGCATTTTCCACAGAAATATAAAAGGAATCCTAATTTTTGTGGAAAAGCAAAAGACCCCAAACAGCCAAGGCAATCTTCAGAATGAAGAACAAAGCTGGAGGCACATGAAGAATAAAGCTGGATCCTTAATTTTACAAGAACAAAATGTATTAAAACTTTAAACATAAAGCCTGAATTCATAGATACCCTAGAAGAAAATATGGGGAAAAAGCGTTTTAACATGTCTTGGCAACAAGACATCATCCTTATCATTTTATGGATAGGGCACTAAACACAAGCAACAAAAGTTAATAAATTGGACTATATTAAAAACTTCTGTACAGTAAAAGTAACAAAAAGAAAAAGAAAAGACACTCTACAAAATGCAAGAAAATATTTGTTAAGTCACATTTCTGAAAAGGGGTTAATATCCAAAATATATAAAGAGCTCATACAACTCAGTAGCAAAAAAACCCCAAACAGTTCAATTTAAAAAATGACACAAGAACTGAATGTTTTTTCCAAACAGGATATGCAAATGGACAACAGGTGCCTGAAAAGATGCTCAAGATCACTAATCATTAGGGAATTGCAAATCAAAACTAGAATATCACCCCACACCTGTTAGAAAGGCAATTATCAAAAAGACAAGAACAAGTGTTGGTGAGGATATGGGGAAATGGGAGTCCTTGTACATTGTTAGTGGGCATCCAAATGGGTATAGTCACTATGGAGACTATAGAGTATAGAGTTCCCTCAAAAAATTAAAAATAGAACTACCATATGATCCAGCAATTCCAGTTCTGGGTATTTATCTGAAGGAAACAAAATTACAATCTTAAAAAGGTATCTGTCGTCCTATGTTCATTATGGCATTGTGAATGGCCAACAAAAGGAAACATAAGAGTCCATTGACAAATAAATGGAAAAACACATGCATACACACCGGATGAAATATTTTTCAACCATAAAAAGGAAATCTTGCCATTTGCAACAACACAGCTGCATCTTGAGGGTATTATGCTCAGTAAAATAAATCAGACAGAGAAAGACAAATACTGTATTATCTCACTTATATGTACAAACTAAAAAACAGAACTGTGGTTACTGGGGGCTAGGGGAAGTGGGAAGATGTTGGTTAAAGGCTACAGATTTCCAGTTACAAAATGAAAAAGTTCAGAGGATCTAATATATAGCATGGTCAATATAGTTAAAATACTATATTAGGTACTTGAAGGTATCTAAGAGTAAGTTTTAACTGTTCTTCAGAGAAAATAGTTATGTGAAGTGATGGATGTGTTAGCTAACCTTATTTTGGTAATCATTTCATCAATATAAATGCTTATCAAGTCATCACATTGTGTACCTTAAACTTACACAATGTTTTCTGTCAATTATATCTCAAAGCTGGAGGGAAATAAAAGGAACATTTGGTATCATCTGGAGACAATGGCTATGCCACAAAGCAGAAATGGCCACAAAATCCCAGAGTGGCTTCATAATTTTATGCCAATCATTCTAGACATTGCTTTGACAGGACAATTGATGGATTCATTCAAATATTTATTAAAGGCCAACTACGTTTCAGGTATTGGCATTGGACCAGGAATATAATCGAGTTTTATTCAAAGGAAGGAAATTATGCCATGCATTAGCCCAGTTTCCCCTCAGAATTCTATGGGAGGAAGTTGCAGTGATAATGACTTAAGGAATTTTAGAAGAAATAGGATAAAAATGGAAATTTGAGTATAAGGGAGAACAATAACGAAAGGTTATAGTCGTCTTATCATTTGACCGAATACTTAACAATCATTCTATATAATAGAAATCACTATATCAGTTACAAACAGGAACACCAAGATGGCATGCTTTACCACTATCAAGAAACTTTCCAGTTGCTTTCAACATGGACATAAATAGGAGGTAAAGCTTACAGAGTATGAGGTTTGAAAGAGTACATTTCCAGCTTTTGGGGATCTTTGGAGGGTCAGTGGAAGTGTCATTTGCCCCGGGTCATAAGCACATGATAGAGGTTTTGGATCCAGAAATATGGGAACAAAGGGAATCCCAAGTGAAAAGAGCTTTAAGCAAAATCACAAAGGCCATAAATTATGCATACAGAAACACAATTTGTTCTACTTTGTGTAGAGTGTAGCAGCAGGGTGGAAATAAAGATTGAACATCCAAATTCAAACTGGGGTCATATTATTATAAGGACCTTCAATGCCAGTTTGGGATTTGACGTTTATTTAACAGGCAATGAAAAGGGTTACCCATCAGTGTTGACACATAATTTTTGTCTGGATTATGTAGCTAGATTTATCAGTCTGCGTCATCATAACCTTTGGAGTTAAACCTTTGGTCAGGAGTATACACTGATGTCTAAAACTTTAGGATCAACTTCCCAAGGTAAATTTACAGTAAAGCTTTAGATTTCTTTTGAGAATTTTCCTTTGAGGCAATATAAAAATCTGATGTGTGTTGACTACCAATTTTAAAATAAATGTTGGAATGCTCTGAGTTTGCCAACTGCTGAAAAGTAAAATAATGACACATTAAGTAATGGAAATGTGGGAATTAAAACTTTCACAGAAAGAGAAAACAAACTCATCATTTCTTTCCTTATCTCTGTGTCAGCCCCCCTTGCTTGTTCATGTCTTGTCCTTTGAGATGTCCTCAGTTGCCTCTATCTCAGTGCCTTTTGATATTCATGAGGGGTGAAACACCATTTCGGAATTTAGAAAGTCTCTCTTGGCCATGGTAACTGAAAATAATTGGAGTAATTTCATTTTATTTCTTCTAGAGGAAGAATCTGGAAAGTTCACAGGTTCTCTATTTTACCTTTCTGTAGTCCTTACCTTGTTCCAAGCCCTGCTAGAGTTATAGCTCTTGATGTGCTTCAGACTGTGTGGTGCCTCATAATCCACCAATCCTGCGAATTCCCGTCCTTGAATGTAGTATACTTTTACATACTTCTCTGAAGACAGTTTTACCAGCTGACATTCTGAGTTAACTAAGTTCCATACATAAATTTATGCAGGAAGGAGAGGAAGAAAATATGGAGGAAAGAAAAAAAAATATTTGAACACAGTGAAATAGTTCTAATCCAAAATATGTCAAGCTATAGTGATTTTTAAAAAGATCTTCAATTTGCAAAATAACATTCTCCGCCAAAAACTCCAGGTATACGTCAATGTCTTTCAACATTTTATGGCTTTGAGTGATGTTTTGTGCTCTGTAAATTTAATACATTGTCCAGGTTATCTACTGTGTGCCAAGATAAATTCCCAAACCATATCTGTACACTGATATGAGTGCATCAAATGTCCCTCCCAGATTTTCTATGCCTAATCCATCTATCAAGCAAGCCTGCATTGGGTACTTTTAAGTGTTAACCATACTAGATAATTTTCAAACCTTATTGTGATTAAAAATAAACTGGGGATACGTTATACCATAGATTTTGTGGTACGGATTGGGGCCTGAATGTCTACTTTTTAAAGATTGTATTTATTTATTTGACGGAGAGAGAGCGAGAGCAGGAACACAAGCAGGGGGAGTGGGAGAGGGAGAAGCAGGCTTCCTGCCGAGCAGGGATCATGACCTGAACCAAAGGCAGACGCTTAACGACTGAGCCACTGAGGTGCCCCTCGAATGTCTACATCTTTAACAAGCTCACAAGTGTGCTGTTTGGGGGAATCACAGTTGAATAAAGTCTCTCTTGGATTCTCTGACTAAAGTAACTCAATATAATGGGGGCACTGGGCACACGATAAGCAAATATAAAGCAATTTTAACATAGTGGTACACATATTTCGTTGAGAACAGAAAGGAGAGAGGGATTCATTTTGTGAAGAGTAAAAGTTCAGGAAGTTTTCACAGGAGACTCAAATGAGGTCTAGGAAGACATGAAGGATAGTAGCAAGCATGGAAGATATTCTTGACAGAAAGAATAGGTGTCGGAAATTCATGGGACTCCACAGAACCATGTGGCTAGGAGTTAGGGTACACATTGAAAAGACTGGAAAGGGAGCAAGCTTAACTTAGTTCTTATAGTACACATATGCAAACAAAACTATTTTATAGGCTAGGAGATGGGGCCTAAAAATTAAGACACACAATGCTCACACACGAGCATACATACACAAATGGTCCTGGTCAAAATGGTCACTTTACTTGCTCAAAAATCAATTTTATTTTTGGAAGAAGCAGCCAATTTTAACAGGAAATTTTTGTCCTTAAGCCAGGTTTTAACTTTATAACTTGGAGTCTGAGGGAAATATAAATAGCACTCTAAAGAACTTTCATGAGTATCACTTTTTAACATCTGCATCAGCTTTTCTAGATTCTTCTAGGCAGGCTGCTTCAAATCTGCCACATTTTCTTGCCTCATTAGAATTTGGATGTTGTGTGAATGGGTCCCCATATTTCTAGATAAGATCTACATTTTTAATATGGCATTAAAGGCTCTTTACAATTTGTTTCCAACCTACCTTTCTAGCATAGCTCTGTATTTCCCCCAAGGCTCTTACCATAAAACTAGAGTATCCTTTATTCATTGAACAATAAATGCATGGAATTCCTACTACTTTGTGCCAGAATATGCACTTGATTCTGAGGATATAGTTTTGAACAAGGTAGACCTATGAACTGACTTAAAGAAACTTATATTTGGGGATAACGGACATTTACAATAAATGCAAGAAATTGTGAAGAGCATTACCAAAAAATGTAATTACAGGGATTATAATTGCACTGTGAATAGAGGTTCCTGTGAAAGTGATGTTTCAGCTGAGACCTGAAGAAATAAATTAACCAGAAGATGTATGGTGGGAATGGGGGAGGGATAGAGAGAACAGCATATACAAAGTGGAGCATCATGGACTAGCGAGAAAGTACAGTCTTCAAAAAACCGATGGAAATTTGGCATGCTTGATCTTAGAGTATGAAAGGGGGGAAATGGTGAGAAATGAGAGCTAGGCAGGGGCCAGTTGCAGAAAGCTTTAAATGCTGTGTTAATGAACATAAGCATGCTAAATATAATGGAAAAGCCATTCAAGGGTTTTAAGCAGGGAATGACATGAACAACTTTAGATTTTAATATTATCTTCCCGGCTGCAGGACAGAGGAGGACTTAAAAGGTATGAAACTAGAGTTGGGGAGCCAGCTCTTAAAACTGCTCAGGTGAAATATAATGGTGCTTTAGATGAAAATGGGGGCAAGTGGAAATGGAGAGAAGTAAATAATTTCACATTTGAGTATTTCCTGAGGGTAATGGGGATACAAGAAACAAAGAAGTCAGTGATGACACCAAGATTGCAGGTTTGGCCAGAAGCTATTTATTAAGATGGGGAACACCAGAGAAGCAGCACAGTCCTTGACAGAGAAAGAAAAATTCCCATTTGGTCATGTGCTTGAATGAATTTGAAATATCCATATAAAGATATAGAATAAGGAATATATGTTTGGAGTTCAGTGGGGGAGACTTGGTTTTAAAGTTATAGATCTGGGAGTCATTAGTATATGGATAGAAAAGAAAGTCATGGAAACTGAGTTTGCTTTGGGAGAATATGTGGGGTGAGAAGACTGAAGAGCTAAGAATGGACTTCTGAAGAAGAGCAACATTAGGACATGAACAAAGGTGGGGTGGAGGAGCAGTAATAGGAGAATGAGTCACCAGTGGTTAAGAGGAAAGTTGGAAGAGAATGATGCATTAAAAGACAAAAGAAGGGAAAAGCATTTCTATGACTCAAGTTTGAGCGGCCCTGAAACATCTGAAAAGGGTCTGCTCTTGAGGATTCTATCTGTTACCGTTGACCTTGATCGGTTAAAAGAGTTTTCTCTGACTTCCACCCCATGCTTCTATTCTCTGTTCTTCCACAAAATTCCATCTATCTTCCAAGACTCTGTTAAAGTAGAATCTTCATAAAAATCATCTTCCCATTGGAGATACATTCTCATTTTGACGTATATCTGTAATTTTATGTACCTTATGTGTTCTTTTTAACCGGTTACCTTTCCTATTTGGGCATAGATCTCTAATAATCTGGAAAGATCCCAGAGGACAGCAACTTTACCTTGAATGAGGATGTTTGCTGAAATTAATCAGAGTTGCGCAACTAGTCACATACAGTTTTATTAGTCTTCACAGAATTTTTACAACAGCCATGCTGATATAGTCCCTAGAGTTCTGAGAAGGCAGGAATTATATTTCTGTGAATGGTTTTATCTTCAATATTTAGCTCATTGATATGTAAAAAACAGCCATTAAAAAGTTATTGCATGTTTTCTTTCATCTTTCTTCATCTGTTGAAAAAATTTTAATTATGTTTCTATTGGAAGTCTCAATATTTTTGATGAATTCTAGGTTGTGTTGTGGCATAGTTATTCCTTTAGTACTTTAAATAAACAAATTTTCACCAGGATTCCCTCCTGTGAAATTGAAGAGCTGATCCTGGCATTTATATCTGTTGTACTAGTCTGCAGGGAGGATGGCATTGGGAAGTATCATATACTGCTATTCCCTCCTTCCAGTAACACTTTCAATGGGCACCTTGAAATGGTGGGTTTTCCTTGCCTCAAGTCCCACCATGGTTTCTGATGTTGCAGATGGCTTTCTTAATGTCATTAGCTTATTTTTATTTGATCATTTATATACCATCTTACTCTTGGTTCTTTAATCCACAGTTTGAAAACCAAAGATGTTTAAAGTGATTATTCTCTTTTGGAACATGGACCTTCTCACAGTGGGGATGACAGGTAGGCAGTGATTCTCTCCCTGTCCCCACTTCTAACTTCTGAAGGACTCCAAGAAAAAAGATTAATCAGTTTTCCGGAAGTTATAACCTACCCCCAACAAGCATGCACTTTCTATTCATGTTCTTATAAGGACTTAGGTACAAAAATGCCAGCTGAGGACTCCTTCCTTTGTACTATACCCAGGGAAAGAGATCTGACAATATCCCAAAGTGCTCTATAAACATCCTCCTTTTTTTAACCCAGCCGTAAAGAGTTACATGCAGAAAAATAACCACTTGAAACACTTTGCCCCCATGTCAAGATTGCTGCCAAAGCTTTTGCCTTAGCTTGCTTCAACAAGAATAAACTGTGCAAAAGCTCTGGAGTTCTCAGGCAATGTGACTGCCCGCCCTGCTTGTTTAAGGTCATTAAAATCCTGGACTTTGCCAAAAGACTTAGAGCAGAGCCATCCTGTTCTTGGAGTGAGTTGTAATTTTGCTTAGGTCACAGATTTTTTAGTGGCCAACAGCATTAAAATGGGTCCTTTTTATTGATGTTAAGTATAAACGAGATGCAAAGAGTATGTGTGGTCATTTTAAAGTTGTGTTTATAATGAAGATAGTCTGTTTAAGAAATTGCTAATACATTTACACTCATGAATTATTAAAAATAAAAACACCTCCTATTATCCTGTCAGAGGGAAGAAGGATTTTATACTCTAAATGCCATTTCTTTGGAGATTTCATTTTCTTTATTGAGTGCCTACAAAGCCTTCACATTTATCCTGGATGCATGTACACAACATGAGGAGTTGTGTAATTATCTGGTGAGTTCAAGGCTGTCAGAATGACCTGCTGCGGCAATAAAAGCAAAACCATTTTCAAGCCATCATTGGTTGATTGATTACTTTGAACTGAAATATCCAGTTACTGTTCCATTTGTTTTGGTTAAAGATAAAAGATCATTTTTATCTTGTTATATTAACTTTTTCTCTCTGATGAAGTACAGAATTTACTTTAGTATTTTTGCTTCTTGAATATTACTTCTATTATGACTGCTTATGAAAGCATAAGGACAGATTATGGCTCAATTTTCAATTACAATTACAAAAGTTAGGGAACATTGCATGTTCTGCTCTATAATCCAAGCCAATGTAATATATTTGTTCATAAATAATTCTGCATCAAGGTATATGAGCCTGTTCATCTCCATCCTTTTAAAAACAGACTGGGGGGATGAGTTAGCCCAGTGATGGGTCTTAAGGAGGGAATGTTCTGCATGGAGCACTGGGTGTTATACGCAAACACTGAATCATGGAACACTACATCAAAAACTAATGATGTACTGTATGGTGACTAACATAACAATTAAAAAAAAAGAATAATCAACTCTAGGGCAGAGTTAAAATATAAGAACATATGAATGTTATTTGCTAGTGTTTACAGAAGTCCCAAGATATTTTGGAGCTCCCACGGTTTTATTTTTCAGCCTTCCCTCTCAGCTTGTTGACAAAATGACTTCAGTCCCAAAAGGTGTCCTTCACCAGGTAGAGAAAGAAATACCAAAATATTCTAAGTATCAATGTGTATTTAATATGATCCTGATAAATCTAATAAGCTGAGGATAATGATGTGACAAAGTTGCCCTTATATGAACAATTCTCTTAAATTCCCATTTCTTCCTTTGTAGTATTAAGCAACTGATGTTATAAGCTTAGGGAAATGGGATTCACTAATCTCCATCATTTTAAATGGCTTCTTTTAGTCAACAAAAACAGAAAATAAGGTAAAATAATTCCTCTTAAAAACAATTTTTTTTGAGAAAGGGCACTTCATTAGAACAGTTTTTTTATCCCCAAAACTGAATAATTCTGGAACCGGCTTTATGGTAGGCTTCCTCCTTAGTTTTATATACACAGTGCTTAACATCCTCCTAAGATTTGAGTTAATCTGCTGCCATTTTCCTGGATAAATGTTCCTAATTATATTTTGTCTAGTCAATGAAATCTTAACTCACTAGTAGGAAATGTGAAAGGCCCTCATAATCAGACAAAATATCTCTTTTCAGTATTCTTTCATTTTTTTCTTCCATACATCCCATTGCACTTTTTTGGAAGGAGAGAGAGTGACTTTTTTTTTTTCGTCTTTTCTGAAACACAGGTACCCTGTGGAAAAACTGTCTGAGTCTAATACCTTCATTTTGGATGCTCTGTTTATAGAAGTAATATACTAGTACTAGTCTGTATAGTTATCTATGCAAAGTTTTTTTTTTTTTCCAGTAGCATCTAGACTTACATTTTCAAGACATCTTTACATTGCTTTGCTAAGTAAGGAGAAACATACTATGGGGTGGAAAATGTAGATGGATTCCCACATAAGATACAAAAATAGAGTTAAAACCTCAGTTCCAAAGTCGGGGAGAAATAGGATCGCAGTAAATAAAGTAAATTCCAGGCAAGGAAGTAGTACCAAGTTCATAGATGATTAAATCCTTCCTAATGAGACCTAAGCCTATCTGGAATATTGTGAGAGCTCACTGGTAGATGCCCCAGTGCTGACACTTGTGAACCAGATAAAAGATAACGGCTTGGCACTTGAAGACCAGTTGGGCTTACTGGTGGCCAAGTTATCCAGAATGACTGGGGCCATGTTTCATTAATCAGACCCATTGCTACTGCTCAATGTCCAGGTATGTCTCTTCCAAATTAGTCTATGGTACCAAGCTAGGCCATTATAAGGTCAATGTTCTCCATCTGATCTGCCTAAGAAAGGCTTCATTTTAATCCTGAACATGTTACACATCTTAAATCATGTTCCTGTGGGGTAGGTTCTAATTTTACTGCTTCCTAATCTGTTTATTCAATGGCTCTGTTAGAAATTATTCATCTGTTCATTCACTGATTCAATATTTAATGTGTGCCTACTATCAGTACAAAACTTTGCAAGTCACTAGGGCTGCAAAAGTTATTAAGAACGGCAGAGTTTTTGTCCCTATATAATTCAGTCTAGCAGGAGATACAAATAAGCAGTCCATAAAATGAAGTGTGATTAGTACCATGATCAAGGAACTACAGAATACCCTAGGTGCACAGAAGGCAACTCACTGAAACATGGGCATTCAGGGATGACTTCCTGAAGGAAGCAAGATGCTTGTAGTTAAGTCTTTGCATAATTACTCCGGCTACACTGTGAAGAGTGAATCAGTGAGAAGGGAGTGGAGGCAGAAAGATCACTTAGAATGCCAAAATAGTAATCTAGGCAAGAAGTGATGGTGATAGGAATAGGGAAGTAGAGAAAAGACAGTTTTAAGAGATAGGAGGTACAATCTGCCCTAGTGTTTGCTTGGATAGAAGGACTGAACGAGGAGGTATTGTTGAGAATGATGCTCAGTTTTCTGGTTTGGGCAACTGAGTGGATAGTGGTGTCAATTATAAAGAGCAGATATAGGGTAGTGATAGTGAAGAGATAAGGGGTTTGCTTTAGAACATGATAAATATGAGTTACCTGTGGGAGAACCAAAAAGACATTTTGTAGTCTCCTGGCATCCATGCATGCTGCTGGAGAGAGAATAAAAGCTTTGTGATAAGATCATACATCATTAAGAAGTCTCTCAAATATTACTACCATCAGTAAAATGTCATAATGAAGTCCTAGAAATCAACAGTGCTCAATATCAGGATCCTTCCAGCTATTGGGTGGATATGTTCATAATTTAGCTTGCATTTGATAACTTAAAAGATAATACTGATTTTTTTTAAAGAGGTAAGAAATGAAAATTCTCATGTATATTCTAAGATACTGATGTAGGTTTTCTTGAACCACTTTATGGGGCTTTGAGTATGGTCTGGACATTTTATAGAAAGGACATCTTGTACATTTTTTGTCATTTCCTTTGGTGTGAAATTGCATTTTTTGTGATTGTTATATTTAAAAATATTTTTTAAAAACAGTCCTGAGGTTTTAGTAGTGGGATTTAAGAATTAAATGGATTACAGATTTTTTTCTAAATGAAATTGGTGGGGTATAAACCCAAGATGTATTGATCTTAGTCTTTCCCCTGTGAACACAGTTTATTAGTAGACACTGATTATATAAGAAATACCTTAGTTTTATGTATTTGATTTTCAAAATATTTCTATAGAAGACTATATTGTTTTATATTTGATTAGTGAAGTTACCTTCTCCCAGATTTATTGATGTAATTTACACAAAAGAAGATTCACCTATTATGTGTACAGGCTGATGAACTTTTGCAGTTATGTACACTTGTATAACTACTACCACAATCAAGATACAGAAAATTTTCATCACTGCTTTCAAGCCATCTTTTCTTCACTATAGTTAGCCTTTTCTGGAAATTCACATAAATGAAGTGAAAATGTAGTCTTTTGCATTTGACGTTTTTTACTTAGCATAATGTTGAGGCTCATTTGTGTTGTGTTTATTAGTAGTTGTTCATTGTCAGTGGGGGATAATATTCCAATTCTGTTTATACATTTATCAGTTAATGGAAATTAGAGGTTTTTATTCCCAGTTGTTGGCTATTTTGAATAATGTTGCAATGGACATTATAACAGAAGTATTTTTGCAAACATTGTTTTCATCTCTCTGGTGTAAAAACTTAGTGAAATTTCTGGGTTGTATGATGTATGTAGGGTGTATATGTAAGGTGTGGTGGGTAAGACACTGCCAAACTGTTTTCCAAAGTAGCTGTACCATTTCCTATTCCACTGGTAATGCAGGAGTTCTAGGAGTTCCATAGCAACAACATTTCATATTGTTAGTTGTTTGAATGTTATTCTGGGGTATTAATATTATTAGTAGTTTAGTAATTACTAATGCTATTAATTACTAATTTACTAAAGTTTTAAGTTATGGATTAGCACATGACAAAAATGTGTCTCTACTGAAAAGACAATGAAGGTAAATTTTATTTGAGCTCTCAGTCTGGTCAGCTACCAGCACAGACTTGGAATATATAAGCCCTGGTTTTGTTGTACTAAAATATTTTCCTTTTCATAAAGTAAAATATTAAAGTATGCTAGTTTCAGTTTGATAATTCAAATGCTGCCATTTTAATGTGTCTTGCCATAAATTTACTTTATAGCATTCTGTGTCATCCCTCATCTCTTGGATAAAAATGCTTTTGTCTTTTTAACTTGGAAATCATGTATGCATGTGTGTTTTTCTTCTGCTGCTTGGAGTGGGTAGGTAATAAATTTTTTTACTAATTTTTTTCCCTTAGCATACTTTCAATTCTATATTACGCAAGACCATCTAGCTGTTGGAAACTTCTTAATGATGTATGATATTATCACAAAGCTTTCATTCTCTTTTACTTTTAAAGATGGAGTTCCACTAAATTATGAAGTGAATGATCACATTTGACAGATAATGTTTATAAGAAGTCCGTACAAAATTCTTCTGTTAGTAAAGGTAGCTATTATTACTATGATTATGATCTTGAAGTGATTATTATACAATAGTATGACATTCAACAAGTATTTGACTTTTTTTTATAGAGCTTTAATAATACGCAAGATGCTAGTCCTATGAGGAGTTTACAACTCCAAGAAAGAGAAAACAAAAAACAAAAATCCTAGTAATTTAAGTCAGTGTATAGTGGAGACAGGAATCCTTTCTCTTTCTTCCATATGAAAAGAGCTTAATATTCCTGTCTAGGGGGCTTCTTGTTTCTTCCGTGCAAAGAGGCAGAATGAGCATTCTGCTAGTGAGCATTTGTCATTGGTCCACATTTCTCAGTTAGATGGAGTGAAAATACCATAGAACTTGAGCATGTGGGGTATGGTTATTCTGCTATTTTTGGACCAATAGGAAGCAGAGGCCTAAGTGTAATCCATGTGTGGACTCAAGCTTTCTCTAGTGTGGGCTGTCCCAACATACGATTAAAGAAGAAAGTAGTTGGTTCTTCCTGAGCTGTGTGTTCTATCTAGCCTTCATTAATAATGGTGACATTTTGGTTTCAACTGCTGACTCTTGCCTTTTTCTAAGTCAACTCAACACCCATACGGGGAGCCACATGTCATTTATTGGAACCCCTCAAAGACTCCAACTAATGCTACATATCAGGAGCTATATTGTCATAAGCTGTCACCTGTCATCTTTTATTAGTTGCTGAAATATTTATTCTTGCAGATTATCTCCTGAACTAGATTGTCATCATGGAAGCTGTCTTCTTGTTCAAAGTTATGTCATATCCCTACCTGTGGGAGGTTCTGCATTCTGCACTATTGAGCTTGGTTGTGGCCATGTGACTTACTTTGCCAATGATCTGTGAGTGGAAGTGGCAGGTGATATTTCTGGGCAGGGCCAGCACATGATTTTTTACTTTTCCTTGCTTCTGCAATCATGGAAGCATGTATTTAAAAGGAGCCTTTGTCAGCTTAAGCCCTGGAGTGAAGGCCACATGGAACAAAGCCCCTTGAAAATCTGCATTGAACATGCAATATGAGAATAAATTTATTGCTTTAAGCTGCTGAGGTTTGGGGTTATATAGTATACATACACTATGATGACTCACAGGTTCCTACTCCTTGTAAAAGGATTTACTTGTCAAGTATATTGTGACTGTGGATCTTAATGGGCGATCTCAGCATTTTAAGAATAGCTTTATCTGGAATGGGTAAGGATGGGAAGGAGCTCTACATTAAATCAAGTGTTTATCATATAACATATGCCTATTTCTGAAGAGTCAAATGAGCTATTCATATTTTTTCATATCAGATTACCCAGTAGAGATCAGAATGTATGTGAACTGCCACAGGCAATTATGTGTTGATGGTGGAGTAAACAGAAGGAACTAAAGCTGGAAAAGGAGTAGGTCATTAAGACAGCTTGACCACTGTCCAAATTTAAATGATGACTTCTGGGTGAGTGGTGGTTTCAAAAAAAAAAAAAAGAGGAAATCTGCAAATAATCTAGTTAGCAAGCCCTACCACATTCCATTTGGTTAGAATGCACAATTCACTGCTCATATGTATCCTTATTCTCCTTTAGCTATACTTGACATTTTTCCTTTTGCATTAGGTTTCTTTTCAAAAACACAAATATCAGCCACATTAGAATTTGTAAGGTTAAGAAACATGTTCAATGTTTTATAAGTGTCAAGGTTATGATATCTTCTATAGTTTTCTTAATTTTAGCCTTGCATCATTACACATCAAATCACAATGCAAAAGGGCAGATGTTGAGGTTTTTGATATTTATCTTTGAGGGTTTTATCTCATTATTTGATAGGGTACACCACATCAATGAAATGAAGGATAAAAACCATGGCCATCTCAATAAATGCAGAAAAAACATTTGACAAAAATCAACATTCATTTATGATAAAAACTCAACAAAGTGGGTTTAGAGGGAACTGATCTCAACGCAGTAAAGGCCATATATGGCAAACCCACAGTTAACATAATGGTGAAAAACTAAAAACCTTTCCTCTAAGATCCATAAAAAGACAGGGATGCCCACTCTTGACACTTATACAATATAATATTGGAAAATCCTAGGCAGAGAAATTAGGTGAAACAAAAGGCATTCAGAAAGTAAAACTGTCACTATTTGCAGATGACATTATATATAGAACATCCTGAAGATTCCACCAAAAGACTGAGATCTAATAAACTAACTCACTGAAGTTTCTAGAAAATAAAGTTTCTGGATATAAAAATCAATAAATAAAAATCTGTATTTCTCTACACTAACAGCAAGCTATCAGAAAGAAATTAGTAAAATCCAACTTAAATTGCATGAAAAAGAATAAAATGCCCCGAATAAATTTAACCAAGGAGATAAAAGATATATACTCTGAAAACTATAAGACAACAATGAATGAAAATAAGTCACAATTAAATGCAAAGATATTCCACACTCATGGATTGGAAGAATATTGTTAAAGTGTCAATAGTATCCAAAGCAATCTATATAGTCAATGAAATCTCTATCAAAACTCTAATGGCATTTCTGCTAAGAGAGCAAAGAATCCCAAGATTTGTATGGAATAATGAAAAACTCAATAGCCAAAGAAATCTTAAGAATGACAAAACTGGAGGATTCTACTTCCTGATTTCAAATTGTGTTACAAAGCTATAGTAATCAAAATTACTATACTGTAGTATATAAAATACCATAATATACAAAATACTATATTATTAAATTATATATATTATTTATATTATAAAAAAGACACATAGATCAGTAGAACAGAATAGAAAGCCCAGAAATAAACCCATGCAGTAAGGTAAATTAATTAATGACAAAGGAACCAAGAATATATAAAAGGGGGAAAGGACAGCATCTTCAATAAATGGTGCTGGGAAGATTGGACAGCCATATGCAAACTAATAAAATTGGACCACTTTCTTACACCATATCCCAAAACTCAAAATGGATGAAAGACTTGAACACAATATACTTGAAGCCATAAAAATTCTATACAAAAACCAAGGTAGTAAGCTCCTTGGCGTTAGCTTTGGCAATGATTTTTTTTTTTTTTTTTGATTTGACATCAAAAGCAGAAGGAACAAAAGCTAAAATAAGTGGGACTATATTAAACTAAAAAACTTTTGCACAGCAAAGCAAACCAACAAAATGGTTGAAAAGGCAACCTACTGAATGGGAGAAGATATTTGCAAATCATATCTGCTAAGGAGTTAATATCCAAAATACATAAAGAACTCCTACAATTCAATAGCAAAAATTCAACAATCTGATTAAAAATCGGTAGAGGATCTGAGTAGACATTTCTCCAAAGAAGGCATACAGATGGCCAAGAGGTATATGAAAAGGTTCTCAACATCACTAATCAGGGAAATTTAAATCAAAATACAAGGAGATATCACTTCACACCTGTTAGAATGTCTATTATCAAAAAGAATTAACAAGTGTTGGTGAGGATGTGGAGAAAAGGGAGACCTTGCCCACTGTTGATAGGAATGTAAATTGGTGCAGCCACTATGGAAAACAGCGTGGAGGTTTCTAAAAGTTAGAAATAGGATTCCCATATGATCTAGCAATTCCATTTCTGGGTATTTACCCAAAGAAAATGAAAACTCTAACTTAAAAGATATATGCACTCCATGTTCATTGCAGTGTTATTTACAATAGCCAAGACAAAGAGGCAATTTAAGTGTCCATCAATGAACATCAATTGATAAAGAAAATCTGGTATATATGTACAATGGAATATTTAATTAAAAAAGAAATGTTGCCATTTGCAACAACATGGAGAAATACTGAGGGCTTCATGCTAAGTGAAATAAGTCAAAGACCGATTCTATGGGATCTCGCTTATATGTGCAATCTAAAACAAAAGCATAGGCTCATACATACAGAGAACAGATTGCTAGTTGCCAGAAATGGGGAGGGGTGGGTGAGACTGGTGAAGGGAATCAAAAGGGGCAAACTTCTAGTTGTAAGTCAGTCATTGGTGTTGTAAAAGAATCCAAGATAGCAATGTAGAAGGACCCTGAACTGACCTCCTCCACAAACACACTGAATGTATACCTACATATAAAGCAATTCCTCCTGAAGAACTGAGGGCTGACTAAACAGCTTCTACACAACAAAGGATAGATGCACTATATAGAGAACAAAAGGAGAGATGGAGACACAGCAAGGATGAAAACCCTATCCCTGATGCTGCTGTGAACTGCAGTGGGGAAGGATAGCAGGGAGGGACTGGGATCAGAGTCATCTGGTCTGGAGCACAAAAGAAAAAAAAAAAAGTGCTATGTTTATATGGGCAACTGAAATGAAAGGAATCAGCCCCTGGAGCATCTGTCAAATGGTGGAGGAACTGCAATAAAACTCTCTAGGGTCAGAGGTGCTAGCTAGTGCTATTATTTATGATCCCCCTCCCACCTGCATAGCTTAGAGAGAAGTAGGGTCCAAACACCGAAGCTGAACAGCCACCTCAGTGAGCCCAGAACCCTAGCCCGCACTGCCATGCCAAAGCAGTGTTCTCCCCCCACCCCCAATCTAGGCCCAGTTAAGCACTAGCCATCTCATCAAGGTGGACCCAGTGTGGCACACCCTGGAACATTCCTGGACAGTGCCCATTACAGCTTCAGCTATGTTTCCAAGGCAATACAAGTGAAAAACACCCAGGACATTCCAGACCCATATCTATATCAACTCTAGATCACTTACCAAGGTACCCCCTTTGACCCCACATAGAGAACACTGAGCCCCTCCAGCCTGCACCCACTGTAGCTTCAGCCATCTGGCCAGGGAGCCCACTGCATGGAGTGTCCTAGGACTCCCCAGCTCATGTTCACTTCAGCTCCAGCCAGCCTGCCATGCTCACCCCCGAGCAGACCACCCAAGGACCCCTCAGCTTACACCTACTTCAGCTCCAGCTGTCCCACCAGGGTGACCCCAAATCAGAATGCCCCAGGACCCCCAGCTCACACCTGCTACAGCTCTAGCCAACCAGCCAAAGATATACCAGGCACACAAAGTCTACACAGAGGATGTTCCTATACAAGGCCCTTCCTTCTATCCCAGGAGACATAGATGGTCCACTTAATTCGTAGACATAAACACAGAAATGAAGATAAAAATGAGGATACAGAGGTATACGCTTCAAGTGAAAGACGACAAATTCAGAAATGGAGATAAGCAATTTACCTGATAAAAAGTATTCAAAGTAATGGTCATATGAGAGAGGAGTGGATGAGCTCAGTGAGAATAATAAAGAGATTGAAAAGAGCCAATCGGAGTTGAAGAAAATAACTGAAATCAAAATACACTGGAAAGAATCAACAGTGAATTATGGGATGTAGAAAAATGGATCCACAATTTGGAACAGGGTAATGGAAGGCACCCAAGCTGAACAGCAAGAAGAAAAATGAGAATAGGTTAATGGACCTCTGGGACAATATCAAGTGTACTAATATTGATATAGGGATCCAAGACAGAGAAGAGACAAAAAAGCAGATAACTTATTTAAGAACTTCCCTAACCTGAGGAAGGAAAAAAAAATCCAGATCCAGGAAGCACAGAGAGTCCCTAACAAGATGAACCCAAAGAGGTCAACACCAAGACACATAATATTTTAAATGTCAAATAGTAAAAATAGAGAATCTTAAAAGCAGCAAGAAAAAAAAAGCAAACAGTTACATACAAAAACAAACAACACATAAATCAGATGATTTTTCTGCAGAAACACTGAAAGCCAAAAGGGAGTGCCATGATATATTCAAATTCTGAAAGGAAAAAAAAACCTACAACCAGCAATACTTTATCAAGCAAGGTTAGCACTCAGAATTGAAAGGTAAAGTTTCCCTGAAAAACAAAAGTTACAGGAGTTCATCACTACTAAACCAGCCTTACAAGAAATGTTAAAGGGAGTTCATTAGCTGGGAAAGAAAAGGCCATAACTAGAAGAAAACTAAAGGAAAAAAATTTCATTGGTAAAAGCAAACATACAGCAAAGGAAGTAGATCAAACACTCTAAAAGCTAGTATGAAGATTAAAAGACAAAAGTAGGAAAAAATATCTAAATAGTTAAAGGACTCACAATGTCAAGAAGGTGTAAAGTAGGACATGATATACCTAATTATGGTGACTAGAGTAAAAATGTAGTGCTAAACGTAATGTGTTTGAACTTAAGCAACCATCAACTTAATATAGACTGTTATGTATTTAGGATGTTATATATTTACCCCTATGTTTATTGCATCATTATTTACCAAAGCCAAGATACACGGAAACAATGTAAATGTCCATCAATAGATGAATGAATAAAGACGTGGTATAATACACAATGGAATATTACTCAGCCATAGAATGAGTTCTTACCATTTGCAACAACATGGATAGACCTATAGGGTAATATGCTAAGTCAGAGAAAGACAAATATATAATTTCACTTATATGTGGAATCCAAAAAAAAAAAACAAAACAAACAGAAACAGACTCATAAATACAGACAACAAACTGGTGGTTGCCAAATGAGAGAGGGGGCTGAGGATGTGCAAAACAGAAGGGGATTAAGCAGCACAAACTTTGTTATAAAATAAGTCATAGGGATGAAAAGTACAGCATAGGGAAAAAGTTAATGTAATAACATTGTATGGTGATAGATAACTATACTCATCATGAGCACTGTAATGTATAGAATTATTGAACCACTAGGTTGCACACCTAAAACTAATATCATTGTATGCCAATTATACTTCAAAAATACTTTTTATTTTATTATGTTATATTAATCACCATACATTACATCATTAGTTTTTGATGTTGTGTTCCATGATTCATTGTTTGCATATAACACCCAGTGCTCCATACAGTATGTGCCCTCTTTAATACCCATCACCAGGCTAACCCATCCCTCCACACCCCTCCCCTCTAGAACCCTCAGTTTGTTTTTCAGAGTCCATAGTCTCTCATGGTTCGTCTTCCCCTCCAATTTCCCCCCCTTCATTTTTCCCTTCCTCCCTTTTTTTTTTTTTTAACATATAATGTATTATTTGTTTCAGAGGTACAGGTCTGTGATTCAATAGTCTTACACAATTCACAGCACTCACCATAGCACATACCTCCCCAATGTCTATCACCCAGCCACCCCATCCCTCCCACTCCCCACCACTCCAGCAACCCTCAGTTTGTTTCCTGAGATTAAGAATTCCTCATATCGGTGAGATCATATGATACATGTCTTTCTCTGATTCACTTACAAAAATACCATTTTAAAAAAAAAGTCCAGGACTACATGGCTTCATAGGTGAAATTCTACCAAACATTTAAAAAAGGTTAATACCTATTCTTAAACTATTCCAAGAAAAGTAGAAGAGGAAGGAAAGCTTCCAAGTTCATTCTATGAGGCCAGGATTACCTGGATACCAAAACCATATAAAGACACTACCAAAAAAGGAGAAAACTATAGGCTAATATCTCTAATGAACTTAGTTGCAAAAATTCTCAAAATATTAGCAAACCAAATACAACAGTATATTTAAAAAAAAAATCATTCACAACAATCAAGTAGGATTTATTCCAGGGATGCAGGGGTGGTTCAATATTCACAAATCAATATGGTATGTCACATTAACAAACCATATAATCATCTGAATAGATGCAGAAAAAACATTTGATAAAGTACAACATTCATTCATAATAAAAGATCCCAACAAAGTGAGTTTAGAAGGAACATAGTTCAACATAATAAAGTCCATATATGGAAAAACCTATAGCTATAGAAGGAGAACTCTGGTGAAAAACAGATTCTCTTCTAAAATCAGGAACAAGACAAGGATGTCTGTTTTCACTTTTATTAGGCATAGCATTAGAATTTCTAGCTATAGTAATCAGACAAGAAATGAAAGGCATTGAAATTGGTAAAGTATGTGTCACTAATTGCAAAGGACATAACAATATATGGAAAATGCTAAAGACTCCACCAAAAAACTACTAGATATATGAATTCAGTAAAGTGGCAGGCTACAAAATATACAGATATCTGTTGTATTTTTATACACTAATAATGAAGTAGCAGAAAAAGACATTAACAATTCCATGAATGAAGATGTGATATATACACACATATATATATCTATGTATATCCACCTACACCCACAATGGAGTATTACTCAGCCATCAAAAAGAATGAAATCTTGCCATTTGCAACAAGGTGGATGGAACTAGAGTGTATTATGCTAAGTGAAAATAAGTCAGAGGAAGACAAATATCATATGATCTCACTCATGTGGAATTTAGGAAAACAGATGAACATATGGGAAGGGGGGAAAGAAAAAAGGAGTCCCATGGTTTGTTTCCCTCTCAAGGATAGAGAACTGAGTGTCGATGGAGGAAGGTGGGTGGGGGTGGGCTGGATAGGCGATGGGTATTAAAGAGTGTCCTTGTGATGAGCACTCGGTATTATAAGTGGTGAATGATTGAATTCTATTCCAGAAACCAATATTGCACTGTATGTTAACTAAAATTTAAATTTAAAAAAGAGAAAAGAAGAAAACAATCTCATTTACAACTGCATACAAAAGAATAAAATACATAGGGTTAAATTTAACCAAGGAGGTAAAGACCTATACTCCAAAAACTATAAAACATTGATGAAAGAAATTGGATGTGACACAAATGCAAAGATATTCTAAACTTGTGAATTGGAAGAATATTAAGATTTCCATACTATCCAAAGCAATGTACAGATTCAATGCAATCCCTATCAAAATACCAACAGTTTTAAAGAACTCAATACCAAAATTTGTATGGAACCACAGAAACAAACAAAAAACCCCTCCCCCCCCAAAAAAAACCTGAATAGCCAAAGTAACTTGTGAAAGAACAAAGCTGATGGTATTATAATCTGAGATTTCAAGATACACTACAAATCTGTAATAATCAAAACAGTATGGTAGTGGCACAAAAATAGACACATATATCAATAGAACAGAATGGAGAGCCCGGAAATAAACCCATACTTATATGGTCAATTAATCTACCACAAAAAACACAAGAATATACAATGGGGGAAAAGACCATCTCTTCAACAAGTGGTGCTGGGAAAACTGGACAGCTACATGCGAAAGAATGAAACTGAACCACTTTCTTACACCATATATAAAAATAAACTCAGAATGTATTAAAGACCAAAATGTGAGACCTGAAATCCTAAAACTCTTAGAACATAGGGAAGAATTTCTTTGCCAATGGCATAGAAACACTTTTTCTAGATATACTCCTCAGGCAAGGGAAACAAAAGCAAAATTAAACTATTAGGACTACACCAAAATGAAAAGGCTTTGTACGGTGAAGGAAACCATCAATAAAAAAGGCAACTACTGAATGGAGGAAGATATTTGCAAATGATATATCCATTAAGGGGCTAATATACAAAATACTTAAATAACTTGGGCAGAGGACCCAAATAGACATTTTTACAAGGAAGACATACGATGGCTAACAGACATGTGAAAAGATACCCAACATCGCTAATCATCAGGGAAATACAAATCAAAACTGCAATGAGATACCACTCCACAGCTGCCAGAATGGCTAGCATTAATAAGACAAGAAAAAACAAGTGTTGGCAAGGCTGTGGAGCAAAAGGAACCCTCCTGCACCGTTGGTTAAGAATGTAAATGGGTACCACCACTGTGGAAAACAGTATGGGGGTTTCTCAAAAAATTAAAAGTAGAAACACCATATGATCCAGTAATTCCTCTACTGGGTATTTACCCAAAGAAAATGAAAATGCTAATTTCAAGACATGTGCATCCCTATGTTTACTGCAGTATTATTTACAATAGGCAAGATATGGAAGTAATCCAAGGGTCCATCCACAGACAAATGGGGAAAGAAGTGATATATATGTACAATGGGATATTACTCAGCCATTAAAAAATGAGATCTTGTCATTTGCGACAACATGGATGGACCTAGAAGATATAACACTAACTGAAATAAAAGATAAATATCATATGATCTCTCTTATATGTGGAATTTGAGAAACAGAATAAAGAAAAAAGACAAACAAACAAAATGCACTCCTAAACAGAGAACTCCTGGTTTCCAGAGGGGAGGTAGGTAAGAAGGGATAAGTGAACAGGATGAAGGGGAGAGAGAGTACACTTATCGTGATGGGTACATGAGGAGAAATGTATACAGTTATTGAGTCATATTGCACACTTGGAACTAGCATGACACTGTAAATTATACTCCAATAAAAAAAGGACCACCATCATGACAGTTAAAAGATATAAATTACCTAAAGAAGTCAGGACGTAATGTACAGCATGGTAACTGGAGTTAATACTGTACTGCATATTTAAAAGTTACTGAGAGATTTTAAAAATTCTCATCAGAAATAAAAAAAAAATCTAGCTATGTTGATGACGGAGGTTAACTAGACTTACTGTGGTTATTTTTTAATATATACAAAAATTGAATCATTATGTTTTATACCTGAAACTAATGTTGTATTTGAATTGCCTCAATGAAAAAGAAATACTCATTTAAAATTGACCATTGAGGATAGTTTTCTTGGAAGATTAGGAGTTATATTTGAGCTCTGATTATCCTGAACTACTATACAAAGCTGTAAATAATGTAGTCTTACACATACAAATTAGAGGTACCTCAGAACTACATTTTGTAAACTGTAGTGGTCCCCATCTCCGCCAGGAGGCTAAGGGGTAGAGAGAACATTTCTATTGAGACAGTTATTGTTGGGTCTACAGAGAAATAACAGATAGGCTTTTTCTTCATCTTGAGGCCAGTGAAAGGATTTCAATGAAAGGGTTCAGAGAGCGTGGTTCATGCCCATCAGTTTGGTGCTTTCAGTGAGCCAACATCACTCTGTTTTCATGAAAAATCTCCAGGGGAAACCATGGCTGGCTGGCTGCTTAGATTGAGGAGGAAGAAAGATGGGTTGCCCTATTTACACCAGGACAAAGGATGCATGAGTGTTTCCACTGACCAGATAAGGGCCATGTGGTAGAGTTAAACTGAGGGATTATCCTTGATTCTGCTTAAGAGGATATTCTAGAGAGGCAAGGTGACTGTACCAGAGAAGACTGCCTGCTTCTGGGCTGGGAGGAAAGATATAAGCAAATGATGGAGAGGTATATTTACCCATGTCAAGGAAACCATATTTGGAAAATCTCTAGTGCCTGGGGAGGGACCTTTAAAGACTCTACTCTATTCAATCCATCAAACCCAAAGATAATAAATTCTGAACATCTGATAATCCTAGAGGACACCAAGGTCAACTAAAGACAGTACCAATAAAGTAAAACCTTTCCTTTGTCTCTACCTAGAGAGAGAGAGTACAGAAGTAGGGAAGAGGGGCACATGTGCTTTGGTGCTTATGGAGTACCACAAAAACATGTCTCCGCAAATTCTGATACAACCACTATGGCATATAGAGAGAATGACAATTGCTCAGATACCATTTACCTTTTCCACACTGTGGCTTTTAACCTCATCCTCCCTAGGGAAATGGTGGACAGGGAGGGGCTATCAGAATAAGAGTAAGGGAGCCAACCATACCCCTTGCCCCAACTGCAAGCTTCCCACTGAAGAAACACCAGACTTATGTGGTAAGAAATTAACCTGTGAACAAAGTTTAGAATTTTACTTGTTGCACTACATTGGTTCTCATCATTCCTCTGATAACTCTT
Source organism: Zalophus californianus (assembly GCF_009762305.2). Classification (NCBI taxonomy): domain Eukaryota; kingdom Metazoa; phylum Chordata; class Mammalia; order Carnivora; family Otariidae; genus Zalophus; species Zalophus californianus. Next base: position 133,321,433 of record NC_045598.1, read on the forward strand.
CTGTGACTTTTCATTGCTCACTATTACAGCCAGCATCCTTTTCAATGGCCTACAACCTTGCCTCTTGAAGAATGGTCCACGGACTGGCAGGATTAGTACCACCTGGGGGCTATCTCAAGCCTCACCGCACACCTACTAAATCAGAATCTTCACTTTCATAAGAGCCCAGGTTATTCACATGTCCATTAAAGTCTGAGAAGCACTGAATTATAAACCCCCATCCCAGCTATCTTTTTAGCTCACTAATCTTTTTAGCTCACTTTTTAGCTCACTTGCCAATACTCTCAATTTTTCCACTCCAGTCACTGTGGTTCCTGAACACACCAGGTCCATTCTTACCTCAGAGCTTTAGCAGGGACTATTCCTCCTTTCTCGAATGCCCTTTCCCAAATGTTTATACACTCACTTTTATCCTATGCTTTTATTCCTCTTTGAGGACAACTCAATGTGGCCTGTATTTAAAATCGCATCTCTATATGCCATACTCCTAACTTCCCTTATTCTGATTTTTCCCCTTAATATTTAACACCTTAACATATGGTAGAATTTACATTTTACGTTTTTTGTCTGTCTTCTGAGACTATAATCCCCCAAAGCAGGGATTGTTTTGTTGATTGCTGTTTCCTTATAGAATAATGCCTGCCACATAATAGGTGCTTAATAAATGTGTTGAAGTGATATGTTGAACGAACTGTTCAAGTTTTTTTTTTTAATTACCAATTTCTCTAAATGCTTTCATATGATTAAAGGCAGGCAAAAAATCTGTCAAGTACATTATTTTATTGACATTTATGTCTTTTCCAGTAAGGCCACTGAACAAAATATGCAATTATTCTAACTGGTGAATGAACTTTCACTCATCATCACAATTTCAATGAAGGAAGATTTAAAACAATAAATTATTTCCTACTTGCCCAAATGAACTTCTCTCCTGAGAAGCCAAGGAAATAAAGAAATTCCTCTAACAACTATATCAAGCCTAGTGTCTGAAAGTTATATGTACTGCCTTTTCCCCCCCAAGAAACTAACTTGATCTTTTATTTTGTTTTCACCCAAATTTGAATGTTTTGTTGTACAAACTCACTTGCTGTTGGCAAACAGACCTGTTTCTAAGAAAGGCTAAATATGCTCATAAAAGAGATTCAAAGTACTTCTTGGACAATTTTTATAAAACATTTCGATGAGTTAAGTGTAAATAAATCAGAAACAGATGGATTACATAGCTATTGAGACCCACACATTTGAAAAACAAATGAAAAATTTGCTTTGTGTTCTTAAACATAGAAAAACTTTACTTGGAAACTTTTCTAGTTTCTAGTGTGTTTTGACTCAAAGTTCATGTTTTCCATGTGCTTTTTTTGATGTGAAATGTTTCCTATTTATAAACTTTAATAACCTTTGCAGGGTAATCAATTTGCTCTAATCTTTCAATTTTGAACCAAGGTAAACATTTTATTAATGTAATCAAGATACTCTAAAGCTCTTCACATTTTCTTCTATTTTAATATAAGGGATGACAAAGGATTTGTTTTTAGTGTTTTGTTTAGTGTTCCTTTGGTTACAAGGAATAGAGACATACATAGACTTTAAGAAATGGGCATTCTACAAAGATAGAGACATGAAGAAATTCATGTGCTTGGTCATGGCTATATACATGAGCATCTCTAAGGTAGAGTATCATGGCAAATGGAACTGAGAAATCATTATCAATAGCTAACACTGATCTTTCTCAAAGTTTTGCCAATGACTTCTCTCTGCTCATCTGAACCTTTTCTTCTCCCTGCTTATTACTGACCTCATAAGTCAGCTTCAGCTTTTAACTAACCCATGGTGACTCCTGAGTTTTCTTTATAATTTTTAATCTCAGCTGCCACAGCTGTCTGCCTTATACTCTATAGTTTCAAATTCTTTGAAGAGCATTCTGGTCCAGCTCAATTTTTAATCCAGGTTGCTGATTACTCAATCCTATGACTGGGTTATCTGGTACAATCGGCTGTGATTGAGAGAACCAGGTTCCCTGTACAAGAAGAAAGTATATGGACAAGCATCAAGATGAGTGGCTCAGGTTTAAGTTTACTAACTACAAACTCCAGGATTCACCAGCCAACACCATATTGTGTTGGCACACAATATTTGTCAAATATGTTCTTTGGGAAATAAAACCTATGTTTCTCTTTTTAAGAAAAGAGGTGTTTTAGATTTGAAATTTAGAACACAAAAATTGGCAAGAGTATCGATGGGTTTCCATGTACAGAATTTTATCTAATGTCTCTGGACTTTATGAAACATCAATTATATGACTATTTAGGAGCTCTGTCTTTGGAGATTGTTAATTGTACTGTTTTAAATATAGTCTATTTTCCTAAGATCCTTGAATTATTCCTTGAAAAAGTAATCTTATTTGATACATGCTAATTTCATAACAGACTTTACATTTAAAAAAAAAAAAAAAGACTTGAAAACCCATAGAAGATCCAACAAAAGCCTGCTAACAATTGGGATAGTTTCTATTTTGCCCAGAAAAATCAAAGGAGATAAATAATTTTAAATACACAATTCTGATGCAGAAATTAGACAATCAGCTCTGTTAGAAAGTTCAGGAAACCCATAAGAAAAAAAAAATCCAGCATGGGAAGACACACCAAATGAAACCAACAGGCAGACCTGAATTCTGGCCTTGACTTTGCCAGTTACTAGCTAGGCTCTCTTTTTTCCCTGGTAACAAGGAAAAGCTTGGACTGCATGCCAACTTGAGTCCTTCCCAACACTAAAAAGAAATCTAAATAAGGGATATCCAGGGCCACTGGACATGGCTGTACATTTTACATTTTTAAATTTTTATTTGTTTATTGTACATTTCTAAGAAGTGACATTCTAAGGATTCTTACCCTAGTGTTCCACCAAGTAAATACCTTTATCAGGAATTTTATGAAGAATAGGAATTTTTGGCAAGAGCGCAAGGAAGATGGTGGAGTAGAATGATCCTGAGATCACCTCTCCCACGGACACACTGAATAGCTATATTTAAACAGCTAACTCTGAAAACAACCTGAAGACTGGCAGAACAGACCTTCCACAGTTAATGGTAGGTTGGAGGCCACATTGATAAGGGTAGAAGGGGCAGAGATATAGTTGTTAACCCAACCCCTAGGGGGACTAACCACAAATGAGAGGGACATGACAGAGAAGTGAGAGGATCAGACCTCACATCAAGCAACCCAGGTATTAGGGTCCCTGAGTCCCTGCCCCTGTACAGGGAAGACAAGTCTTCTAACATCTGGCTTTGGAAACCAGCGGGGCTTAATTTCAGGAGCTTTAAAAAACCAGCAGGGCTTAACTTCAGCAACTAAAAATCAGTGAACTTAACACTAGGAGATCCAGAGTATGATAGGAAAATGAGTCCCCACACGTAGGGAACCAGCATAGTAACTTGGCCAGAGACTAGCACAGAAGAAGCAGTTTGAAAAGACCCCAGGAATATATGTTAAAAAGATTATGAACTAATATTCAATTGTGTGCTGGAGGGGCAGGGATCTTCAGGAGATTATGCCTGGAACAAAATTGCCAAAGGGAGCCATTTCTGTTCCTCTTCCCCAGCCTAGATAGCTGGAGGCTTGCAAGAGCTAATTTTAATACTCTTCATCTACCTAGATAGCACTGAGTCCCTGCCCCTGTATTCTGTGTACCTGCTCCATCCAACCTGCCTACCTCAGCAGGTTGTCCTTCCAAAGTAGCTCCTGCCCCACCATACTCTGCAGGCAGCCCCTGCAGGGACCCATACCATTCCAAGACTCCTGCCCCTGGAGGTAGAAGAAGGGAGATGACTCCACACATCAGTGCCTGAATTTCTGGCAGCCTGGTCACTCAGTAGTGCAGGGAATAAGCCCAGCCCTTTTGTGCACCCACAACTGTGCAGAGTTGCTAATTACAGACAGCTAGGCTGACTGCTGCTCTCAATCACCAACAAGCCTCAGACAGACCTCTCAATAGTGCCAGGACCAAACCCTGACCAGTGTGCCCACAGTAGGCAAAACAGATCATTGTAGCTGGATGGGCTGAAGGCAATAGTGGCTCATCCCTAACAGGAGGTCATACGCAGCCCATAAAGAGGATGCCCCTGGAGTAAATAATTCTGGAGACCAGTAAGGTTTGTGCTAGATGGCACCACAGGACCTCTTACACACAAGGCCACTACTTTTAAGACCTGCAGATGTAGCTGACCTACCTAATACATAGAAATAAATAGACAAAATGAGAAGACAGAGGAAATGTCCCAAATGCAACATACAAAGTCACAGTAAAAAAGAGCTAAATGAAACAGATCAACAGTATACCTGATGAAGAATTCAAAGTAATGGTCATAAAGATACTGAACTTAAGAATGAATGCTCTCAGTGAGGAGACAGGAAATGTATATAAGAGAAGCAGTCAGAGCTGAAGACTAAATAACTGAATTAAAAAAAAAAAACACTACAGGGAATCTAGCAGATTAGAGAATGAAGAACAGATCAGCAATCTGAAAGGATAATGGAAAGCACTTAAGATGAACATCAAAAAGGAAAAAGTGAGAATAGGTTAAGAGAACTCAGCAACATCACCAATTGTAATAACCTGTACATTATAGGGAACTAAAAGGACAAAAGCAAGAGAAGGGGCAGAAAACTTATTTGAAGAAATAAGTGAAAACGTCCCTAATCTGGGGAAGGAAAAACATCCAGATCCAGGAAGTACAGTGAGCCCCTAATGAGATAAACCCAGGATGTTCACACCAAGACACACCATATGTAAAGTGGCAAAAAGTAGTGATAAAAGAATTTTAAAAGCAAGAGAAAAGAAAAATAGTTACATACAAAGGAAACCCCATTAGGTTATCAGCTGATTTTTCAGCAGAAACTTTTCAAGTCGGAAGAGAGTGGCATAATATATTCAACATGCTGAAAAAACCAAAAAAAAAAAAAAAAAACCCAAAAAACCCAAAACAAAACAATAAAAACCCCCGCAACCAAGAATACTCAACCCAGCAAGGTTATCATTCAGAATAGAAAGAGATGAAAGTTTCTCAAGTGAAGGAGTTCACCACCACTAAACCAGCCTTACAAGAAATGTTAAAGGACTTCTCTAAATGGAAAGTAAAGGCTATAAATAAAAAATTATGACGAGATTTCACTTTTTTTGTTCACAAAAGCAAATATAGTGAAGATAGGTTAACCACTTATCAAGCCAATATGGAGTTTAAAACAAAGTAAATTCAATTACATCTACAAAAATTAGTCAAGAGATAGACAAAATGACATAGAATATGACATACATAAAATGTGGAGGGAGGTGTACAAATTTAGTGCTTTAGGATGTATTTGAATTTAAGTGACCATCAATTTAATATAGACTTCTATATGTGTAAGATGTTATATATACCCCAATGATAACCACAAATTAAAAACCTAGGATACACAAAAAATAAAGATAAGGCATCTAAGAATAACACTAAAGAAAGCCATCAAACCACAAGGGAAGAGAGCAAGAGAAGAAAGGAACAGAGAAAAACTACATGAACAACCAGAAAACAATTAACAAAATGTCAATAAGATACATATCAATAATTACTTTAAATGTAAATGGAATAAATACTACAAAAGAAATAGGGAAATTGAATGGATAAAAAAAAATGGACCCATCTATATGCTGCCTACAACAGACTCACTTCAGACTTAAAGAAACATACAGAGTGAAAGTAAAGGCATGGAAAAACATTCCATCCAAATGGAAGTGGGAAAAGAAAGCTGGGGTAGCAGTGCAAAATAGATTTTAAAAAAACTGTAGGGGTGTGCCTGGGTGGCTCAGTAGGTTAAGTGGCTGCCTTCAGCTCAGGTCATGATCTCAGGGGCCTGGGATTGGGTTCCTGCATTGGGCTCCCTGATCAGCAGGTAGTCTACTTTTCCCTCTCCCTCTCTCAAATAAAATCTTAAAAAAAAAAAAAAACACCAAAAAACTGTAGGAAGTGACAAAGAAAGGCACAACATAACAATAAAGGGAACAATCCAACAACAGGATAGAACAGTTGTAAATACCTATGCATTCAACATAGGAGCACCTAGATATATAAAGCAAATATTAACAGAAATAAAAGGAGAAACTGATAGTGATCCAATAGTAGTTGAGAATTTTAACACCCCACATACATCAATGGATAGATGTATCCATTGGACACACACACCCCTAAAAAAAAAGTAAACAATGGCTTTGAATGACACATTGGACCAGATGGACCTAACAGATCTAGTCAGAACATTCCATCAAAAAACAATACACATTCTTTTCAAGTGCACATGGAACATTCTCCAGGATAGATTACATGTTAAGCCACAAAACAAGTCTCGATAAATTTAAGAATATTTTTTCCAACCATAATGGTATGAAACTAGATATCAATGACAAAAAAAAAAAAACCAAAAACCAACCCTGGGAAAAAAATATATGGAGGCTAAACAACATGCTTCTAAATAATGAATGGGTCAACCAAGAAATCAAAGAGGAAATTATAAATACATTAAGACAAATGAAAATTAGTCCAAAATTTTTGGGATGCAGCAAAAACAGTAGGAGGGAAGTGTATAGTGACACAAGTCTACTGCAAGAAACCAGAAAAAAATCTCAAGTGACCAAACCTTACATCCAAAGGAACCAGAAAAAAATGCCCAAAGCTAATAGAAGGAAAGAAATAATAAAGATTAGATAGAAATAAATGAAAGGCTAAACAATAGAAAAGATCAATAAAACCAAAAGCTGATTCTTCGAAAAGATCAAAATCAATAAACCTTTAGTTGACTCATCAGGAAAAAAGAGATGACCAGTAAAATCATAAATGGAGGAAAATAACCACCACCACCACAGAAATACAAAGAATTATAAGAGACCATTATGAAAAATTGTATACCAACAAATTAGACAACCCAGAACAAATGGATAAATTCATAGAAACATACAATTTTACAAAACTGAATCAGGAATAGAAAATTTGAACACACCTGAATCATGGATCACTCCATCAAAAACTAATGATGTATTGTATGGTGACTAACATAATAAAATTAAAAAAAATTTTGAACATACCAATTACTAATATTGAAATTGTTTGCTGTAAGTTTTTGATTACTGAGTCAAAGTCCAGGAACAGACGACTTCACAGGTAAATTCTACCAAACATTTTGAGAAAAATTAATACCTATTTTTCACAAACTATTCTAAAAAATAGAGAAAGGAAAACTTCCAAGTTTATGCTATGGGGCCAGCATACCCTAATACCAAAGCCAGATTAGCATAGTACCAAAAAAAAAAAAAAACCCTCAAAAAACAAAAAGAAGCGACGATGATGGCACACTACAGGCCAGTATCACAGACAAACATGATGCAAAAATCCTCAAAGTATTGCAAACCAAATGCAAAAAAATAAAAATCATCCACAATCAAGTGGGTCTATTCCAGGGATGCAAGGGTGGCTCAATATTTGCAAGTCAATCAACATGATACATCACATTAGCAAGAGATAAAAACCTTATGATCATTTCAATAGATACAAAAAAATGCATTTAACAAGCTGTAAAAGCCATAAGAACTCTCAACAAAGTGAGTTTAGAGGGAACATACATCATAATAAAGCCCACATATAAAAACTCATAGCTAACATTATACTCAATCGTGATAAACAAGACAAGGATGTCCACTCCCACTACTTTTATTCAAGTACTGAAGTGCTAGCCACAGCAATCAGACAAGAAATAAAAGGCATCCAGATTGGTAGGAAAGTAGTAAAAGTGTCACTATTTGCAGATGACAGGATACTATATATAGAAAACCCTAAGATGCCACCAGAACTATTAGAACTGATAAATGATATTGGTCAAGTTGTAAGACACAAAATAAACAAATCTGTTGCATTTCTATGTGCTAATAACAAAGCAGAAAGAGAAACAATTCCATTTACAATTACACCAAAAAGAATAAAATACCTAGGAATAAGTTTAACCAAGGTGAAAGACCTATACTCTGAAATCTCTAAGACACCTATGCATGAAATTGAAGATGACACAAATGGAAAGATATTCCATGCTCATGGATTGGAAAAGTTAGTATTATTAAAAATATCCCTATTACCCAAATAAATCTAAAGATTCAATGCAATCCCTATCAAAATACCAATGGCATTTTTCATAGAAGTCTAAAGCTTTTATAGAACTACAGGAGACCTTTAATAGCATAAGCAATCTTAAGAACAATGCTGTAGGTATCACAATCCCAGATCTCAAAATATACTGCAAAGCTGAAATAATCACAACACTATGGTACTGGCACAAAAAGGATACATAGATCAATGCATTAGGATAGAGGGCCCAGAAATACATCCAACACTTATCAGTTAATCTATGACAAAGGAAGCAGGCATACAATGGGGGAAACCATCTTTTCAATAAATATTGTTGGGAAAACTGGATAGGTACATGCAAAAGAATCAAACTGAACTACTTTGTCACACCATACACAAAAATAGGCTCAAAGTACATTAAAGACCTAAATGTGAGACCTGAAACCATAAAACTCCTGAAAGAAAACATAGGGAGTAATCTTTGGACAGCGCCCTTAGCAACATATTAGATATATCTCCTAAAGCAAAGGAAACAAAAAGCAAAAGTGAATTATTAGAATTACACCAAAATAAGATTTTGCTCAGCAAAGACCATCAACAAAACAAAAAGGCAAGCTAGTGAATAGGAAAAGATATTTGTGGACAATATATCTGATAAAGGGGTAACATCCAAAAATATGTAACAAACTTATACAACTGAACATCAAAAAAAATTGGTTAAAAAATGGTCAGAGGAACTGAATAAACATTTTTCCAAGATGACATATAGAGGCCAGAAACACTAAAAGGTGCTCTATATCATAAGTGTTGGCAAGGGTATAGAGAAAATGAAATCCTCATGCATTGCTGGTGAGCTATAAATGGGTATAGCCACTGTGGAAAAAATGTACAGAGTTTCCTCAAAAAATTTAAAGGTAGAAACACCATATGATCCATGAATTCTACTAGTGGGCAGTTATCCAAAGAAAACAGAGACACAAACTCCAAAAGATATATGCACTCTAATGTTTATTGCAGCGTTATTTACAATAGCAAAGACATGAAAGCAACCCAGGTATCCACAGATAGAAGAATGGATAAAGTGGTGTGTGTGTACACACACACACACACACACACACACACACACACACACACACACACGGAGTATTACTTAGCCTTGAAAAAGATTGAGAGCTTGCTCTTTGCAAAAACATGGGTAGATCTAGAGAGTCTTATGATAAGTGAAATAAGTTAAAGACAAATACCATATGACTTCACTTATACATGTGATCTAACAACAAAAAAAGACTTTTTACATACAGAGAACTGGTGGTTACTAGAGGGAAGATAGATGGGTAAAATAGATGAAGGGGATTAAGAGGCATAAACTTCTAGTTATAAAATAAATGTCGTTGAGATGAGAAGTACAGCATAGGGAATATAGTCAATACTATAAAAGATATGGTAACATGATAATTATAGATATGCATAGAATTATTGAATTGCTAGGCTATACACCAGAAAGTATAAAATTTATGTTATACTTCAATAATGAAGAACAAGGATTTCTTCTACATCTTGTGTCATGTCCAACCAGAATTTAAAGTTCTATTATTCACAAAGTGGCTTTAATTTATACTTTAAAGAAAGGGAACTTGGATTCTGATGGCAAAGTGATCTTGCAATTGAGAAACAGAGGTAGGTATATTTTCATGCCTGCTTTAAAAAAAAAAAAAAAGACAACAGAACTAAAAGCATCCCTATGTTGAATAACAGCTATTATCATCCAAGAAGAAATGAAAACTTACTATATTCAGTTAATTCTTAAAGAATTAACATACCTAGGCTTGAGACTAATTACAAGAAAAAAAGGGCAACTACTGCCTGTGACAAAAATAAAGGTTTATCTTGGCACTAAATAGATATAAATCCTAAAAAATATTGATTGAAAACTTTCCCCTACTTTTGGGCACAATTACTCTAATCCATTCCAAGAAACACAGGATGTTCCCTCACAACAAATCAAGCATTATGAGACAGTATCACAGTTTTGAAACAGGAACTCCCTGAAAGCAGTCACTAATGTCGGCATTTCTTTCTGGCTCTCAGAACAGAGATTATATTGGAGACTTTTTCAACTTTTTAGTAGTTGACTTGAGTAGTCATTTTCTCTCCCACAGTAATGTCAACCACAGGCATCAGTTCACTTCTGTAAATATATCCATTGACTATTTGCCTATTTAGATATTCCAAGGACATTGTAAAATCTAAATCTCTGGAAGAAGTAGAACCAAAAGAACCAGCCTTCTCTGGAAGAGGCAGTGCTCTGCAAAGTATAATTTGAGGGCCTAAGAAAGGCCAAACTATTTTCCATGTCCCAAGATCATTGTTATTTAGGCTAAGAATTTTCCTCTTTGGCTTTTTTTTTTAAGAACTGATCCTTACAGGATAGAAAACACCTTAACATCTTAGTAAGAATGAGAATATAATGGTTTCCTTCATGATAGGAGGGGCTTAGAGTAATCGTAGCACTTTCAGCCTCTTTATCAGGAGGTATAAAAATGAGGAAGAGGTGAAAATAAGTTTTTTCCTAGAGATAATTTATTTATATCAGATATAATTTTATAATTTTATATATTATTTGGTATTTTGGAAAATAGATACTTGCTTAGGATGCATGATAGTCCCATATGCTTTTATTATGTTAGTCTCCAATGTGATAACCAAGATTATAAAGTAACACAAAATTTCATCTTATTTTAGTCTTAATGAACTATAAGATAAGACCATCTCACTTGGACCATAAAATACAGGTATTCTTTATCATTATCCATAATAATTTTTGGTAAAATCGAAGTACCGACATGATAAATACATATTTAGAGGAAGTGAAAGTAAACAGAAGGTGACAGCAGCTTATTTTGCTCAGGAAAAAAGCTAGAGTAATGACAAAGTTTATTGGGTTTACACTGGCAAAATAATTCTGATTCTTTGACGTACACACCAAGAAGATTAAACAGGAGTCTGTAACTTCTTTGAGAACATGTTTTGAATGGTTTGCTGTAGTTTTACCTACCCAAATTTGTAAAACCTACTGATATTAAAACTAACATAGAATTCATAGTTTCTCCTAGGAAAATATTTGTTGAGCCAGAATGATAATTTGGATGTGCTTGAGATAGCTTCTATACTAAGTGAAAAAGGAGCCACTTCTAAAATTTTTCTGTCTAGAACAAATATTTGTTCAAAAGTAAATCCCACACTGCCTATTTACAATGGGGTTTGCCTTGCTTTTATTAAGTAAATCATTTCAGTTTTACAGAAGTTCTAGAATCTCAGGGGGCAAAGAATAATTCAGTAAGTTTGAGCTCAAATAAATCATCTTTATTCATTGTTCTTTGGGAATTTGGGAAGTACATGAAAAATTTTAGTATCTACCTCTGAGTAGTAGTATTGGAGATTTTGCAATTTTGCAAGTTTGGATGCCCTCACTGCACTGCATCTGCTTGAGCCAGAACTCAAAGCGCAGTGCACCGGTGAGCTATGTTAATGGTGATTAGACCAAACATTGAACATTTCAGGGAGTTCTGTAGCACTAAAGACAAAAATTATTTCCTATCCCATAGTCCACCATGAACAGCTGGCTAACTGTATTGGTGATGGGAAAGAAACAATCCTCCAATACAAGGGATTGTGGTAGTAGCTTAACGTAGAATTGCTTTAATGATTAAAGTGTTTTAGTCAGCATAATAAGGCTCCCATCCCAATTACTGATCCAAATATACACATTTTAGAAGGTATCCAGGAAACTTAATTTTCTGTTCCTTAAGTTTGTTCTTTCCATCCTGCACCTTATCAACTTTCCTTCCCTCTACCTCCCCTGGATTTTGTGTTTGTAATTTGATACAGATCCACCATGAGGCTTTGTTGAAGATTTCTGGTAGATTCCTAGTAACCAGAATCATGGTGACCTCTTCAAACATTTCTCATTTTTCTCAAAATCCTCACCCCTGGTGGATTTCCTGGTCTTTGAATTGCTTTACTTCTATTACAACATATTTTTGAACATTCAAGGACTCTGCTTTTCCTGTTTATTCTTCCTACTGTGCTTTCAATATTGATACAACTTCTTACCAACTACTAGGTGTTCAATCTGCTTCCCTGGTCTTCTAAGTTGCTAATAGGTTATCCTCCTACATCCTTAAACATGAATGTAACAGCAACATCAACCACCATAAAATTTTCATTGATAAACTTGGCCTGCAAGTAGATGACCCCTTTTTTCTTCTTTTTATCAGTTCAAACTCTGAGTACTAGAACCTTGCCGGCTCTTTGTGTTCATTTCCAGGTTAGTCTTTAGCCCTTCACAAATCTCTTTCTTACAATTCTATGAAGTTTTTTTTTGAAGGTCACTAATGACACCTAATTATCAAAATCAGTGTCCTTTCAGTCTGTTTTGTACAATATTGTGAGCCATCGTTTTCCTTCTTGCTATTCACTTGTCTGATTTTTCTAAGCCACTCTCATCCTCCTCATTTTCTCTACATCTTTTCAGTGTCCTTTTCTGTTTACCTTTCCATTTTATTTTGACCATATTTCTAGTTTTCTATTCTTACTTTTAGTGTGTTTCAGGCCATATTGCCATGGTATACAGCTTACTATCACAGTAACCTCTAAATTCATGCAGTTGTCCCCCTACCTCTCCACCATAACCCTATTAGAAGCCATCATTATATTGCATGTAACTCTTGATCTAGCCTTCTGACCACTATTCCTAATTTTTCTCTCCCATAATCCATTCTTTACATATCATCTAGAGACTTCTTTTAGAATAGATCAAATGATATCACTCTTACTTAAAACTCTCTAATGGCTTTATACAGCACCTCAAATAAAAACAAAAGCTTTTTATATGGACTTCCAAGCCCTAGGTCATATGACTTCTACTTCCTCTCTAATTCCTCCTGTTCTCTATCTCTCCTTACCTATAAGCTTCAGCAACTTTGGAATCTAACATTTTAACCCTTTTCTTGGGGTTTATACCAACTGTTCCTTTTGCTCAGAAGGCATGGATGGTTTCTTGTCACCCAGCAGATTAGGTTTCACTTCTTCAAAGATCCCTCTCGGGACCATCCATCTAAAGTAAACACCCATTTTGCTTCTGTGTTTTTAGGAAAGTATTTGTCCTAATTTTTTTCTGGCTATTGGTTTCAGTATAATCTTTGTTTATTTGTAGTATGTCTTTCCTCCCTAGGATATATCCTCCCTGAGATCAGGCTTAAAAAAAAAAAAGGTACTAGAACAGTACCTAGTGTATGATAACCTCGAAATTTATTGATTGAATGAATATTGCAGAACTTGAGAGTACAGCCACTATGGACAACAGTAGAGTTTCCTCTAAAAATAAATAGGACCACCATATGATCCAGCAATCCCACTTGCGAGTATTTATCCAAAAGAATTGGAATCAGGGTCTCAAAGAGACATTAGCTCTTCCATGTTCACTGTAGTACCATTTAAAATAACAAAGATATAGAAATAACCAAAGTGTCCACAAATGGACAGATGGATCAAGAAAACCTAGTATATACATATAACAGAATATTATTTGACCTTAAAAAAGGGAATTCTGCCATATGTGACAACAAAGATGAACTTTGAGGACATTCTAAGTGAATCAAACCAGTGACTGAAGGACAACTACTGCATTATTCCACTTATGAGATATCTAAAGTAGACAAATTCAGATAAAGAGTGAAACAGTAGTTGCCAAGAGCTGGGAAGAAGGGAAAATGGGGAGTTGCTAATAATGGGCAGAAAGTTTCAGTTAAGCAGGATGAATAAGTTCTAGAGCTCTGTTGTATAGCATTGTACCTGTACTTAATACCATATTATACACTTAAAATTCGTTGAGAGTAGATTTCACACTTTTTTTTTTTCACATTTCACACAAGTGTCCTCACCACAAAGAAAAGAAACCATCTTTTGAGAAAATTCTTAGCATTTTGTGATTGCTTTATGTTAATTCAAAATAATCCAAAAGATAGTATTAAATTATCATCCATAAGAATGGCACGGAAGTAACTACTAATCTGCATTTTTGTTCACACTGGATATAATCAACTATAAAAACCTTTGTATTATCTATCCTGGCTTGTGTGCCCACTGGACTGAATTGGGAAATTCTTCTGCTAGTCTTAGACTTTCTCAGGAGGTTGTAATCAGATGCTAGAGTCCTCTGTAGGCTCAACTGGCATCTGGGAAAACCAGATCTCAGGGCCTTTCCTTTCCATTTGATCTCTCCAGCAGGGTAGATGGACGTCTCCATGACTGCTGAGGACCCAAAAAACCCCTACATGAGGGAGAAATTACTGAGCATTCTTAATACCCATGATCAGAAGTCCTATGATGTCACCGCTTCTGCTTGCTTTTGGTCAAAGCAGTCAGGAGTTCGTCCACATTCAAGGGAGGAATGGCAAGAATGTAGATGGAAGGGTGTATTTGAGGTCATCTTTGGATCACAGCTACCACAAGTAGGTACAAGTGAAATACAGGATTAAGCACAGGAAAGGATAGGAAGGTGGCAAGAGACAATAAGAAAAATGAATGTGAAAACAGATTTCTTAACTCAGCTGGTTCCTAAAATCTAGGAGTTCTGCTTGTCTCATTCATTTACATTCCCTTTAAATATTATTTTGAAGAGTTTAATAGACCTAAATCCTATCATTTTAGAGTTTTATTTTAACTAGGTATATTAAATTCCATTTTTAAAGTATCTTCCATCTCATGTATGCCACTGTAGGAATCCACAAACATGGATGGAATCTTCCTCATGGTCTGTTTTTTTGACATTGGTTTTTCTGAAGTACTCCTTTTAAAACTTGTAGAATAACACTGAAATCCCCAACAGATAATTTTCCCTCCTGTGCTTATTACTGAGCACCCAAGCCATAGCTTAACCACTGCAGCACTCCATTAATTGTGGACATGGAATGCTCAGGAGAACCATCCCATGATTGTGGTTTGAAACTCTCCAGGAGAGGCCTGTAATTGACAATCTGACCTCCAAATGGGGAGTGATGGTAGCATTAAGGGTTCCACATAATGTTGGGTTTGGTTTGTTTTGTGATTGGTAAGACACATTACTGGGGCAACAAATCCAGATGTTGTCAGGCATGAAGACCCACAAATCTGGAAAAGGATAAAAAGGAGATGTAGGTGTGAAAAGGGAGAAGACTAAAATGGAAGGAAAAAAAAAAAAACCTCAGTGATACCCTTTGTAGTAGTTTCATGGTCTGAGATGGGGGCTGCTGTGGCTGTAAATGAAGTCTTTCCTACCAGGTGTAAAGGAAGGATGAAAGCATTACTGATGTAGAGTTGAGTGTTGTAGGATATGAATACATTGCTTTTGTCAATTTTTTTCCTCATGGTTTCTTCAAACATGACACCCATTTCTATTGTACAAGACATATACAAATAGGCCAACTTTTGAAATTTTAATTTCTTCAAACTTCACATGCCAAGATCAAGAAGATACATTTTTCTTTAAAATGTCTGTTGGAAGCCAGAAAATGATACAAGGATTGTTTGCCATGAATTTACCAGCGCCTGGCAACTATTTTTATTCTTTGATTATAGAATGCAGGCCTAAACTAGAGCAGTTGTTCCTACATGTCACATGGTTGTAGGATATTATCTGTGGCTTTTGTCCTGAGCTCTGCCCCTCTGCTCATATTTTCCAGGATTATTTTCACTTAGGTTCCTGTTTCTGAACATCAGTTAAAGTTGAGAACTCTGAGTGGGTGGAATGTTGTGATATGCTGCTCAGATCCCCCTTCAGGAATGAAAAGGTTATTATATCAGTTGCTGGCAGGTCTGCCTCCAAAGTAGCCTTAGGTTGTCAGCTACCTTCAGAGATTGCCTCACATCTGCAAGAGCCACTTTGCTCAAAGTCACACATCTTCTGTGAGACACCCCTTCTGGCAATCAATGACTAACTCAGGTGATGGGCTTTGTAGGCCTGAACTTTCCACTCAACTAAGAAATGTTCTGGAGGCTCACTCCATCTTCAGAATGACTCTGTTGATCTTAAGTTCTAGTTCAACCTCTCCTTCTGCCCAAGATTTTTCTTCTCTTCCCTTTCACAGTTGATTGGAAAGCACTCATAACTTTGTACACACTAAATCTGTCTCAGAATCTGCTTTCTGGAGAAGCCAACCAGCAATACTCTGAAATTCACACCTCTGATCTTTTCTTGAGTCAAACTGTTTAATCATTTCTGCTTGCATTTGTGAAAGTCATCTCAAACTTAATATGTTCACAGCTGAATTCCTGAAAGCTACTCCTATCAAAATTGCCCTGTTCAGTGAAGGTCATTGCCAGCCACCTAGATACTTCTGCCCCAAACCTAACCATTATCCTTGATTCTGGTCTCTTCCTCAAAACCCACATCCTATTGATGAACATTTTGTCAGTCCTACCTCCTCAATTCATCCCAAATCCAAATATCTCTCATCTTTTCTATTGCCATAGCCATATCTGTGGTGCCATTAGTTCGCACCTGGCACATGCCCATAGTCTCTTATCTATGTCTGTCTCCCCTCCATAGGTCTTCCACTAGAGCCATCTAATAAGTGTATCTTGTCATTCTCCTAACTTGAATGGTTTTCCACTGTAAGAGTCAAATTCAAACTTCTCACCAAAGCCCCACATGAGTCCCTACTGACATTATCTCACAATCTACTGATGGTTCACTACTTCCCAGCCATGTTGGGTTTTACTCTGTTGTACACATTCTTTTGTCCCAAAGCATTTGCAATTTCTACTGCTTAGAAGGCTGTGCTCCAAGATCTTTCTTGGCTATCCTTTCTACCTTCTCTTCCCTTGGATCTCAAATGTTGCTTCTTCAGAGAGGTCATGCTAACCACCCAGCTAAAGCAACTCTCAGGCTCTTTTATCATTTTATTTTATCCTCTTTACAGCACTCAGTCCTGAAATTTGCTGCTATGGACTAGATCACATTCCTATAAAATTCATATATTGAAGCCCTAAATCCCCAATGTGATTGTGTCTGGAGACAGGGTCTTTAGGAGATAATTAAGGTTAAATGAGGTCATAAGAGTAGGGTCATAACCAAAAGGACTGTGGCCTTAACAGGTCTCCCCTTCTCCACTCCCTTCCTTCCTCCACCCTCTTGACAAATCAGGTGCGCACTGGTGTGAGAGTGACACACATGTCTAGGGGCTACAGGTAGTGGAGGAGTGTATGCAGGGAAGGGAAATGGTAAGGAAGAGGAGGATCTTTAGGGCTCTTACAATTTTAAAGTTTATAATTTCCTTTTGTTGTCTGTTATTTATAGGATATCTATAAGAAACTCCTATGCATTTTGTTTATGATTTAAGTAGACTGAATTTTTGCTATTAAAGAACCCTGTCATTTCTGGTTGACCAAAACTGATTCTGTTATTTGAGGTGTTTTTATACAAGTTCTAAGTATAGCTTCTTTTGCTTTGTAGTTCTTACAAGTCTAATTCTGGTTTTAATAGATAGGTTTCTGTTCAGTGAAGTGGTAGATTTGAGTTCAGCAAAACAACTTTAAGTATTTTCATTCTCATTTTAAAAGCTGAAGAACTAAAAGTAGAATTTATGTTCTCATCTCGAGACACAAAAATGCTGTTAAGATCCAACTGGTCTCGAAACCCAAAGTTAGAACATGGGGCTGTTTGAAGAGGAATTTGCTGGTAACAGTGAGTAGACTGAAAATGAGAGAACTATTCAAGTAGTGCACTTCATGGTGGTTGAGGTTTACTTAATCATGGTCTTTCATGATCAAAGATAACAAGACTTTGGTACTGCTCTGCACAGTATCAACTCTTTGTATTTTCTGATCTGCTAAGGTTGAATTTTATTTTTTTTTTTCTTAAAGATTCAATCCCCATTAACAGAAACCCACTAAGACGAGTGCATTTATGGCTTTAGTGGCCTACCAAACCAAACATTTTCAGGTCAACTCAGGAGAAGAAAGGGGATCTATTTCAAGATGCTTATTACTGCACAAACAAAAGAATAGCACTAAGCAGGATATCTTTTTATAGATGAATTTTAAGTCAATAGCACTATCAGTCTTTATAATTCCTAATTTTAAACACCAGATTACACTGGCAGTGTGTGACTACATAGCTAAGATTACCACTTTATCCACACACTAATATACAATATTTTTGTAATCCCCTTTCTTATAGTGCTTGGCCTTCTGTGCATCACATTTTCCCTAAGATGTGAGAAAATAGGAAGTGTCACAGATGTTATCTAAGAGTGCTCTTATCTGGGTTTTGCAAATCTAGCATCTACTGAACTTTGTATATAGTACATTCACATTTAAAAATCCAAAGCACAGGAATGCAGTATGCTGTATAAGCTGTTTGTTGGCTTGGTGAATCCACATAATATTAGGTTGATATTGAAGTGAATGGGAGCAATAGGATATCAGTGATGGCAATGAGCAGAACCCTTAGGCTATTTTAGAGGTGAAGGGTATTTAGGTAGTGAATTGGACTGTTAGTCTTAATAGTGAAAAGGGTTTCCAAGGACCTCTGCTGTTGACAGCTCCTGAGATCTGAAATTGGCCTGCACTAAGGGAAAATGAAAACTCAGGTGCTATGTCCAGTGGAGATCTAGAGAAGATGGGAAGAGAACCATGTCAGCAGTTTACAAATATTGTTCTAGAATTTTCAAATTCAATCATTTTAATATCACAGAAAGTCCTATTAGACACAATGTTTTATGGTTTTAGTATAGGTTGAATTTTGCTCATATCCTGATTAGTATCACTTTAAAGTATAACTGAAACAAACCAGACCCCTATCTTACAATACATACACAAACACACAACCTCAAAATGGATTAAAGATTTAAGCAACTAAAGAACATAAAATTCTTATAAAACACAGTGAAAAAGTACCCCCCCAACACACAACAGAGGTCTTAGCAATGATTGTTTTGGGTAGAACACCAGAAGTATAAGCAACAGAATCAAAAGTAAACAAGGGGAACTACATCAAACTAAAAGATTGTGCACAGCAAAAGATAGGATCAACAAAATGAAAAAGACAACCTACATAATGGAAAAAAATATTTGCAAACCATATATCAGAGAAGGGGGTTAATATCCATAATATATAAAGAACTCCTACAACTCAATAGTAAAAAAAAGAAAAAAGTGAATTAAAAAAGAACCTGAACATTTTCTCAAAGGTGTACAGATGGCCAACAGATACATGAAAAGCTGCTCAACATTACTAATCATAGGGGAAATGTAGATCAAAACCACAGTGAAATATCACCTCAGGCCTGTTTGAATGGCTGTCATCAAAAAGACAAGGAATAAATACTGGTGAGAACGTGGAGAAAGGGAACACAAGTGCACTGTTGGTGGGACTATAATGGAAAACCATATGGTGATTCCTCAAGCAATTAAAAATAGAACTACCATATGATCCAGCAATTCTACTTCTGAGAATACATCCGAAGGAAGGAAATAAGAACTATTTCAAAGATATGTGCACCGCCATGTTTATAGCCATCTTATAAAATCTAAGACATGGAAACTTAAGTGTCCACTGACAGATAAATGGATAAACCAGCTGTGGTATGTATGTGATGGAATATTATTCAGCTATAAAAAAAGAAAATCCGGCCATTTGTGACAGCATGGATGGACCTGGAGGACATTATGCTAAGTAAAATAAGTTTAAGAAAGACAATACTATAATGAACTCACTTATATGTAAAATTGAAAAAAAAAATCCATACTCCTAGAAAAAGAGGAAAGGGGAAATTGGATGAAGGTGTTCAAAGGGTATAAAATTTCAGTTATAGGTACTAGGAATGTAACAACATGATAACTATAGTTAACACCGCTATATGGTTTTTTAAGAGTTGTTAAATTAAGAGCTCTCATTTCTCACAAGGTGAAAGTTTTTATATCTGAGATGGATGTTAACTTATTGTGATATTTCATAAAATGTATAAAGCAAGTTATACTATACACCTTAAATTTATATAGTGCTATAGGTCAATTCTATCTCCATAAAACTGGAAAAAAGTATAATTGTAGGCCTATTACGTTAACAAAATACTGCCTTTTCCAAAAATATAAGTTGAATTATTCAGTTTAGAGGGATAAGTTCCATGGTCTGTTGGCCAACCTTCTTGGGTGATATGCTCCTTGGTCAACTACCATCAATGAGAACAGAGATTATACACACAACTGCAAGATGGATGATGCCTTTATCCAATCTACTGGTGATATTTCTAATCAATAATGAGGCAATTAGTAAAGGAAGAAGAGACAACAACATAATTGTGGCTTTTATTGAAGGAAGAACTCCAGCTGTTTGGATCGTTATGTATTATTAAAAAGGGTAGAGTTTCTTAAAACATGAATGTAACACGTTTGCCAAGGCCTCCTAGCCTGAAGGGAAAATAGGGTCACTATAACCATAAGGAAACAGAATCTGTGGAATCCCATGGCTTTCAAAACCCTGTCTGCTGGTTTAATGAATTCCTGGTAAGTCTTGAGAGTCTAGAAAACAACTGTCTTTTTCTTCCCACATTTAGTAATCACTTGCTTAGCTGATTCTAACACTGATCAGATAGATATGATTTGCTGCCCTGATATTCTCTCCCACTCCCAATGCTGATGGTCATGGTGGGCTATTGATGCTATGGATGTTGGCTTCATAGGTCACTGGTCAATTCAGTAACCTCCTATAGGAGTAGATACTCTAAAGTGGAGGTAAGTATACTTTTAGCTTATGTTGCAATTTCTAGTCTCAAAACAGGGCAGGTTTATATAAATTTCTTCAGTTGTTTCTAGATCACTTCAAAAGTTTTTGTTCCTCAACTCCTGGTCTTGAGCAAGAAGTTTTTGTTTTTTTTTTTTTTTATATATAGTGAATCAGTTTTGCTTTTTTGAAATTCAGCATGTATCATGTCGCTCAACTCTAAGACACTTCTAAATATCAAATTTCCCCCAATTTCCCTATTAAAAAGTCCAAAAAAATGTTTTTTGGTCAACTTGAAAATACATATTTTATGTACATAGGTGAACAAATCAAATGCCTACTTACAAAATTTAAATTTTTAAAAAATTTTTAAAAATTTAAAATTTTTAATTTTATGATTTTTTAAATATTTTCCCCAGTGACTTTTCCTTTTATTAACATATAATGTATTATTTGTTTTAGGGGTACAGGTCTGATTCATCAGTCTTACACAATTCACAGCACTCACCATAGCACATAATCTCCCCAGTGTCAATCACCCAGCCACTCCATCCCTCTCACCCCCCTCCACTCCAGCAACCCTCAGTTTGTTTCCTGAGATTAAGAGTCTCTTATGTTTTGTCTCCCTCTCTGGTTTCAGCTTATTTCATTTTTCCCTCCCTTCCCCTATGATCCTCTGTCTTGTTTCTCAAATTCCTCGTATCAGTGAGATCATAGAATACTTGTCTTTCTCCGATTGACTTATTTCGCTTAGCATAATACCCTCTAGTTCCAACCACATCATTACAAATGGCAAGATTTCATTTTTCTGATGGCTGAATATTGCATTGCGTATATATATAATACACTACACATATACTACATCTTATTTATCCATTCATCTGTTGATGGACATCTTGGCTCTTTCCAGTTTGGCTATTGTGCACATTGCTGCTATAAACATTGGGGTGCATGTGCCCCTTCAGATCACTATATTTGTATCTTTGGGGTAAATACCTAGGAGTGCAATTGGTGGGTCATAGGGTAGCTCTATTTTCAACTTTTTGAGGAATCTCCATACTGTTTGCCAAGGTGGCTGCTCCAGCTTGCATTCCCACCAACAGGTTTCCCCTTTCTCTACATTCTCGCCAACATCTGTCATTTCCGGACTTGTTAATTTTAGCCATTCTGACTGCTGTGAGGTGGCTTCTCATTGTGGTTTTGATTTGTATTTCCCCGATGCCAAGTGATGTTGAGTACTTTTCCATATGTCTGTTGGCCATTTGGATGTCTTTTTAGAAATGTCTGTTCATGTCTTCTGCCCATTTCTTGGATTATTTGTTCTTTGGGGGTTGAGTTTAAGTTCTTTCTAGATTTTGGAAACTAGCCCTTTATCTGAGATGTCATTTGCAAATATCTTCTCCCATTCTGTCAGTTGTCTTTTGGTTTTTTTGACTGTTTCCTTTGCTGTGCAAAAGCTTTTTATCTTGATGAAGTCCCAGTAGTTCATTTTTGCCCTTACTTCCCTTGCCTTTGGCGATGTTTTTAGGAAGAAGTTGCTGCCTGTGTTCTCCTTAAGGATTTTGATGGATTCCTCTCACATTTAGGCCTATCATCCATTTTGAGTTTATTTTTGTGTGTGGTAAAGGAAATGGTCTAGTTTCATTCTTTAGCATGTGGCTGTCCAATTTTCCCAGCACCATTTGTTGAGACTGTCTTTTTCCCATTGGACATTCTTTCCTTTGGGAAAGATTAGTTGACCATAGAGTTGGGGATCCATTTCTGGGCTCTCTATTCTGTTCCACTGATCTATGTATCTTTTTTTGTGCCAGTACCATACTGTCTTGATGATTATAGCTTTGTAATAGAGCTTGAAGTCCAGAATTGTGATTACACCAGCTTTGAGAAAGAAGTTTTATATACTGTAGTTCATATTTGTCTCTCCTTTACAACTCTAATAGGTGTCCTTAAAATAAGTTTGTAAAAGTCCATAGCATTTACTCACGATGGCTTGTTTTTCATCTAATACAATAAATGATAGGTTAAGGGGTATTTGCTTTCCCTAAATTTTTGTGTTTATTTTGGGCTTGTAGTATAGTCAATATATCCTCTTTTCCCATGAAAATATGACAAGTAGGTAAGTATATCTTTAAGAATATATAGATTTTATATTTCAGTAATTTGATAAATTTATTGAAAAACATATACCAGGTATTTTTCTAAACTGTGGAATTATAGTGTGAATATTTGCCTTTGTGGATCTTATGTTTTCATGTGGAAAGACAGCAAACAGGAGCACTTGGGTGGCTCAGTCGGTTAAGTGTTTGCCTTCCGTTCAGGTCATGATCCCAGGGTCCTAGGATCAAGCCCTACATTGGGCTCCCTGCTCAGCAGAGAGCCTGCTTCTCCCTCTGCCCCTCCCCTCATGCATGTGGGCTCTCTCTAGAATCTTTTTTTTTAAAAAAAGACAGCAAACAAATAGAAGATACTGAATAGCAGGAAGTACTGTGTAGAGAATTAGGATGATATGGTGATGAGTAATCAAAAAATAAAATAGTGAATAATTACTGGGGTGGTGGTGGTTAGGAAAAGTCTTTTTGAAGGCCAAGTATCCAAAAGAAAATAAAGATCCCAAGATTTCATGGAAAACAGAACTTAAACCTAGGAAGAGAATTTGGGGCACAGATAGATAGGAAAGCATATGGGGAAGATGGAAACAGTGTTGATGACCTTGAAATCACACCATCTAAGGCTCCTCCCAAAATGTATAGTCAGGCGTCAGTAATAAATGCTTAAGGGTCATTAGTATTTGATTAGTCTCAAATTTTATAATGTAACTTTTAATTGAGATATATCCTCAACTAAAGAAGCAAGGTTTAGCAGGCAGAGAGGCACAAAAACCTACAAAGGAACAATTATTCAGACATGAAACTTAAAGAGCAATATAGGGTCAGATTGAAATAGATCTTCAATGTGCTGAAAAAGCTCCAATGTAGAATTGTGAAGCCAGAGACAGGTCTACCAATAATGCTTTTTCATAAAAACTAAGGCAGAGAACTGACTGCCAACAGATTTTTATTAAATGAACATCTAAAACATACTTCAGAAAGGAAAATGATTTTTAAAAGCTGTACATGCAAAAAGAATGGCAAATTAAACATTGTATGAAATGACAATGTAATTCTTTCAGATTAAAAATGGAAAGAACTTAAATATTAGGCAAAATTAACTTGTAGGGTGGGATTAGTTTCACTATAGTTGAAAATGATATATGGTTCTTGTATTGTTCATGTGGTTGATTGCAATATTAAACTTTTAATGGTAATATTTCACAGGGTAGCCATAAAAATAGAATTAGATATAATTTCCAAACAGTTGAAGGAAACATGGAATAAGAAAAAAAGTCCAAGAAAGGTGAGAGAAGAAAAAACATAGGGAAAAAAATGTGACAGTACACAAAGATGGTGAAAAACCAATTCAAACATATCAATAAACACAGTAGAGTTCATTAGACAGGTTTACAAGACAAAAATGCAGAAATAAATCGAAGGGGCACCTGGCTGGCTCAGTTAGAAGAGCATGCGACTCTTGATCTCAGGGTCATGAGTTTGAGCCTCAGGTTGGGTGTAGAGATTACTAAAATAATCAATCTTAAAAAAATAAACTGAAGAAACATTTAAGACATACTTTCTCAAGGTGGAAAGTGAAAGGATATAAAAGAACTGATCTAACCTTATTAGGACAAAATATAATGAAAAACTAAAAGCATCAGTAATGATAGAAAAGGTGGTTACACCATTAGAGACGATGGACTCTGAAAAACAAACTGAGGGTTCTAGAGGGGAGAGCGGTGGGGGGATGGGTTAGCCTGGTGATGGGTATTAAAGAGGGCACATTCTGCATGGAACACTGGGTGTTATGCGCAAACAATGAATCATGGAACACTACATCAAAAACTAATGATGTAATGTATGGTGATTAACATAATAAAAATTATTTAAAAAAAGGTGGTTACCGAATATTAAAAAGTTTAATTCACCAGAAAAATAGAATTTTAAACTTATATGTAACTAAAATCATTATATTTGCAAGAAATTTATGGAGGATAAATTAATAAGCACATCATCATTATGAAGAACTTCAATACTATTAAACAAATTATGAGCCGAACAACCTGACTGATAAACATAAATCATATGTATGAAATCATTTACTCATTAATAGAGAACATATATTCAAGCACATAAAGAAAAAAAATAAAGTCAGGAGAGAAAGCAGGGAAAGATGGTGGAGTAAAGGGATCCTGAGCTTACCTTCTCCCATGGACACACTCAAACAACTACATGTAACATAACTCATTCTGAAAGTGACCGGATATTATCAGAACATTTCTCCCAGAGCCAGAGATATAAATAGGACACATTGATAAGGATAGAAAGGTTAAAGATGAGGTCAGGAGCCAAACCTCCAGTGTGGTAACCTACAACTGGGAGGTGTATCACAGATGAGGAGGAGCAAGGAGATAAAGCACCATACACACTCCTGGTCCTGGTGTCCTGAACTAAGATGAACCCCCTACCTCATTTATCTGTATTTGAAAAAAATCTGTAGGGTTTAGTTGCACAAGATTTGAAAATCAGTAGGGCTTAGCTCTAGGAGAGCCAGAGAGCTGTAGGAAACCGAGTCTGTGCTCTTGAAGAGCTAACAAACTATATCAGTTGGCCTGAGACCCAGCACAGTAACAGCTGTTTAAAAAGCACCTGGGATCTATGTGAAGGATATTTTTTAACTAAATTTTAGGACATGTACCAGAGGGGCAGGAATCTATAGAAACTTTCTCTAGGAATGGAAGTGCTGGTGGATACCATTTTTCTTGCTCTTTTTCAGCTTAAGTGTCTGGACACTTCTAGGAGCCAGTTCTGACACTATCTACCTTGCTAGCACCACTTGCCTGCCTCACTATTCTCCTGAAGATTTGCCCCACATAAAGCACCTACCCTGGCAAGTATCCTTCCATGCCATACTTGGCAGGCAGCCTCATTCAGGACCAGCATCTCCCTCTTCCCAGCTATTCCTGGGGGGCTGTGGGAGGGGAGATAACCCCACTCACCAGCATGCTGGCAGTAGCTGTAGCTGGGCCTCTCACCCACCACACAAGGAAGAAGCCCTGTCTGCCAGTGCACAAGTAACCATTGCATCCAATCATTGTAGATAGCTGGGCTGAGGGGTCAGCCCTGCTCACCAGCATGCCCACAGCAGTTCTGATCTAGCCAAAACAAGAAAGCACACAGAAGACAACCCTGGAGCACCTGGCTCTGGTGACCAAGGGCGATTGCTCTATTGGGCACCACAGGACATCTTCTACATAAGGCCACTACTTACAGCACCAGAAAACCCAGCTGACCTACATAGTAACACAGACAAAACATGGAGATAGGAATATGATCCAAACAAAAGATCAAGACAAAAAATCACAGAAAAAGAGGTAAATAAAATGGAGACCTGATAAAGTATTCAAAGTAATGGTCATGAAGATACTCACTGGATTTTAAGAATGGATGAACTCATTGAGAATTTCAACAAAGGTAACACATCAGAGTTGAACAATTAAAATAAATACACCGGAGGAAATCAACATTAGATAGAAGATGCAGAAAAATG
This sequence comes from Zalophus californianus, assembly GCF_009762305.2. NCBI lineage: Eukaryota > Metazoa > Chordata > Mammalia > Carnivora > Otariidae > Zalophus > Zalophus californianus. The sequence goes on from NC_045598.1 coordinate 133,347,976, forward strand.
AACTAGTGATCTGGAAGACAGGGTCGTAGAAAGCAACCTAACTGAATAGAAAGAAAAAAAATGAAGATATGTTAAGGAGCCTGTGCAACATCAAGCATGGTAACATTTGTATTATAGGGGTCCCAGAAGGAGAGAAAGGGGCAGAAGACATCGAGAAATAGTTAAAAACTTCCCTAACCTGGGGAAGGAAACAAAGAGCTCCAAATAAGAAGACCCAGAGAAGGTCTACACCAAAATATGAGATAATTAAAATGGCAAAAAATTAAAGATAAAGAGATAATTTTAAAAGCCGCAAGAGAAAAGCAATGAGTCACACACACAGGAAACCCTATAAAACAGCTGATTTTTCAGCAGAAATTTCGTAGGCCAGAGGAGAGTGCCATGATATATTCAAAGTGCTCAAAGGAAAAACCTAGAACCAAGAATACTTTACCAAGGAAGGTTAGCATTCAGAATTGAAAGATAAAAAGTTTCCTAAACAGAAGTTGAAGGCATTTATCACCACTAAGCCAGTCTTACAAGAAGAAATGTTAAAGGGAATTCTTTAAGTGGAGAAGAAAAGGCCATAATTAGAAGTACAAAAATTATGTAAGGAAAAAATTTTGCTGGTAAAAAGCAAATATACAATAGGTAGTAGATCACTTATAAAGCTAGTATATAGGTTAAAAGACAAAAGTAGGAAAAAATATCTAAACTGTTAAGGGATTCATAAAATAGATGTAAAATATAACCTGATATATATAAAATGTGGGAGGAGTAAACAATAGAAACTACCATATACACCAGAAATTATAACCACAAACCTAGGACCCATGACAGATACACAAAGAGAAAGGAATTCAAGCATAACATTAAAGAAAGTTCTCAATCACCCCAAGAGAAGAGAACAAAAGGAAAAGAGCTACAAGAAAACTATAAAATAATTAAGTGGAAAGTAGTATATACCTATCAATAACTACTTTAAATGTACGTAGACTAAATGCTCCAAATCAAAAGATGTCTGGTGACTGAATGGATTAAAAAAAAAAAAAAAAAAAAAGAGGCCTATCTTATGTGCTGCCTACAAGAGACTCACTTCAGGCCTAAAAACATACAGACTGAAAGTGAAGGGATGGAAAGATATTCCATGCAAATAGAAGTAAAAAAATAAAAGTTGGGGTAGCAATACTTCTAGCAAACAAAATAGATTTTAATACAAAGACTGTAAAGGGACAAAGAAAGGCATTACATAATGACAAAGGAATCAATCTAACAAGAGGATAGGACAACTGTAGGTATCTATGCACCCAACACCGGAGCACCTAAATACATAAAGCAAACATTGACAGAGAAATTGACAGTAATGCTTAATAGGATTTTAATCTTAAATTTATTGAGACTGGTTTTTTAGCCTAACAGGTGATCCATCCTGGAGAATGTTCCATATTCACTTGAAGAATGTGTCTTCCTCTATTAGACAGAGTGTTCTGTATATATGTTAATCCATCTGGTCTGGGGTATGTTTCAAAGCCACTCTTTTCCTTATTGTCTATATGGATAATCTAGCCATTGATGTGAATTTGGGGTTAAAGTCACCTATTTTATTCGTGTCACTTTTTTTTATTATGTTCAGTTAGCCATCGTATAGTACATTATATAAACCAAAGGAACTACCAAAAAAATTTACAGACCAATATCCATGACGAACATAGATACAAAAATCCTTAAAAATATTAGCAAACTGAATTCAAAAATATTATGATCATTCCCCACAATCAAGTAGAATTTATTCTGAGGATGCAAAGATAGTTCAATATCTACAAAGTCAGTGTGATGCAGCACTTTAACAAAATGTAGGGTAAAAATCACATATCTCAATATATGCAGAAAAAAAAGTGCCTGACAAAATGCAACATCCATTCATGATAAAACTTAAGGTGGGTAGAGAAAAGAACATACCTCAACATGATAAAGGCCATTTTTAAGAAACCCACAACTATCATCATACACTATGATGAAAAGCTGAAAGCTTTTCTTCTAAGATCAGGAACAAGACCAGGATATTCACCTACCACTTTTATTCAACATAGTCCTGGAAGTCCAAGCCATAGAAGTACAACAAAAATTAAAAGGCAAAGGCATCCAAATCGGTAAGGAATACTGTCACTATTTGCAGATGATATGAAACTATATAAAAGAGACCCTGAAGATATCACAAGAAAATTATTAGAATGAGCTAATTCTATAAAGTTGCAGGATACAAAAATATACAGAAATTTGTTTGTATACTAATAATGAGCTAGCAGAAAGGGAAATTTGTTCCATTTACAGTTTCACTGAGAAGAATATATAGCTAAACTACAGGAGGTTAAAAATCTGTGCTCTAAAAATAAGCTATTCGTTAAAGAAATTGAAGAGGACACAACAAATGGAAAGCTATACCATGCTCACAGGTTGGAAGAATATTGTTAGAATGGCTATACTACTCAAAGCAATCTACAAATTCAATGCAGTTCCTACTAAAATACCAATACTATTTTTCACAAAATTAAGCCTAAATCCTAAAATTTGTATGGAACCACAAAAGACCCCAAATAGCCAAAGCAATCTTAAGAATGACAAAGCTGGAGTTATCACAATTCCAGATTTCAGACTTTACTACAAAGCTTCGGTAATCAAAACAGTATTGTTCTGGCACAAAAATAGATCCATAGATCAATGGAACAGAATAGAGTCCAGAAATGGACCCAAGCAATTATGGTCAATTAATCTATGACAAAGCAAGAATATACAATGGGGAAAGACCATCTTTAATAAAAAGTGTTGGAAAAACTGGACAGCTACATGCAAAAGACTGAAGCTGGACTTTCTCACCATACACAAAAATAAACTCAAAATGGATTAGAGACCAAAATGTAAGACCTGAAACCATGTAACTCCTAGAAGAAAACATAGGCAGTAAACTCTTGGACAAGCAGTAAACTCTTGGACATCAGCCTTAGCAATATTTTTCAGGTTTCGTCTCCTCAGGCAAGGGAAACAGAAACAAAAATAAGTTATTGGGACTGCATCAAACCAAAAAGCTTTTGCACAGTGAAGAAAAACCTCAATAAACAAAAAGCAGACTACTGACTGAAGATATTTGCAAATGACTACTCTAATAAGGTATCAATATCTAAAGTATATAAAGACTTTTACAACTCCAAAAAAGGGATTTTAAGTTTTTAAATTCCAGTTAGTTAATATACAACATAATATTAGTTTCACATGAATATAGTGATTCAGCACTTCCATACAATCCACTTGGTGCTCATCACAAGTGCACTCCTTAATCCTCATCATGCAAATGACATTATCTGATAAAGGGTTAGTATCCAAAATATATGTAGAACTTATAAAATTCAACACCTCCAAAACTGAATAATTTAAAAATAGGCATAAGACACAAATAGAAATTTTTCCAAATAATACATACAGATGGCCAACAGACACAGGAAAAATGCTCAACATCACTGGTCAAGGAAATATAAATCAAAACTACAATGAGCTATCACCTCACACTTATCACAATGGCCAAAATTAACACTGGAAGCGGAGGTTGGTGAGGATGTGGAGAAAGGGGAACCCTCTAATACTGTTGGTGGGAGTGCAAACTGGTGCAGCCACTCTGGATAAAAGTATGAGATTCCTCAAAAAAGTTAAAAACAGAACTACCGTACAACCCAGCAATTGCACTAGTAGGTATTTACCCAAAGAAATGATCTAATTTAAAAAATGGGCAGATAACTTGAATAGATATTTTTCTAAAAAAGACATTCAGATGGCCAAATAAAATATGCTCTATATTATTCATCAGGGAAATGCAAGTTAAAACCACAAGGAGGTATCATTCACACCGGTCAAAATGGCTAGTATCAAAAAGACAAAAAGAAATGAGTGCTGGCAAAAGTGTGGAGAAAGGGACCCTTCATGCCCTGTTGGTGGGAATGTAAATTGGTACAACCGCTATGGAAAATAGTATAGAGGTTCCTTAAAGAATTAAAAATAGAAATAACAAACCAGTAATTTTACTTCTGGGTCTTTACCATCCCCCCCCAAATAAGTGAAAACATTGATATTTGCCTCTACGTTTATTTCAGCAGTATTTACAATAGCCAAGATATGGAAGCAATCAAAGTGTCTAATGGATGAATGATAAAGATGTGGTGTACACACACACACACACACACACACACAAATATCACTCAGGTATAAAAAAAGAATGAAATCTTGCAATTTTCAACAGTATAGGTGTACCTAGAGAGTGTTATGCTAAGTGAAATAAGTCAGAGAAAGACAAATGCCACATAATTTCGCTCATATGTGGAATCTAAGAAACAAACCAACCAAAACCAGAAAAAGACTCAAATACAGAGGTGGTTGCCAGAGGGGAGGGGTGGGGGAGGGGATAGGTGAAATAAATGAGTACAAGCTTCCAGTTATAAAATAAGACATGCTGATGAGAAATACAGCAAGGGAATAAAGTCGGTAAAACTCTAATAAAGTTGTATGATGAGATGATAACTGCACCTATGGTGACCATTTTGTAATGTTAAGTCACTATGTTGTACACCTGAAACTAGCATAAGTAATCTATACTTCAATTAAAAATAAGTTACAAAAATAAAGCATTATAATAGAAAATAACAGTTTCCTAGCTTTCAATATGAAACACTGTCAATAAACAAAAAATATGTTTTTAAGCTTATTCTCAAACCTCAAAAACCTGATAGCATACAAACAGTTGTCACACAGTTCATACTTAGTCCAACTAGGTTAAAAATTAATCAAAAATTGGAAATAAATTCATACTTCTAATTCAGATTAATAAAATATAATATGGACAACTGGATGGGGACTAAGTTACCACAGATCAATATCTGTAGTATACAGGCAAAGGAGTATATTGGGAGTAACATATAGTATAAATATAATATTTGGAAAAAAGGCTATCATTGAATGAATTAGCTATATAAATTAAGAAAAATAGAATAAACCCAAGGATAAGCCCAAGGATAGAATGATGGCAATGGTAAAAGAAAACTGGAGGAATTAGCAAAGGCAAAAGTGATTTCTTATAAAAGACTAATGGAACAAAACTCTGAAGAGATAGAGGTAAAAAGAAAAGTTAAATGTTTTGGATTAAAAAAACTCATTAACTGAAGTAAAAATTTAAAATAGATTTCCACAGGCAAGTTAATAGAAAATGTTTGATAGATCAAAACTACATGAATTCCTAGAAAAACAATCCCGAAACAGAGTGAAAGGAAAATATAAAGCTTAAGTTGTCCTCTAGTCAGTAACTAATTGAATTTATAGTTATAAATCTTCTTACAAAGAAAAAAACTGGGTTGAAATGGTTTTATAGACCAGTTTACCAAGGTTACAATGAAGAGATATTTCCCACAATCTTTTCCAGAGACCAGGAAAAAAAAAAAAAATCTCAAGTCATTTAATGAGGCCAGTATAACTTTGGTACCAAAACTAGAAAAGCACAGTATGAGAAAGGAGAACATACTCCAGTCTCATAACAATGAGTGTGACCAGGTGTGTATAAAAAAGATAACCTAAAATGAAGTTAGGTTTATCCCAGGAAAAAATAAATGCTTTAAAAATAAACCTATAGATTTCATTCACCATTTATCAGATTAAAGAGGAAAGCCATAGGATTCTTTCAATGTAGGTAAGTATTCCATAAAATTTAACATTCCATAATAAAAATTCTTATCAAAGTTGAAATAGAGAACATCTTTACCAAAACTTACATCGAATAGGATTTTTTTAGTAGTTAAATGTTAGTATTCCCGCTGAAATCAGGGGCAAGAAAACAGTATCCCTCATAACCTCTTTTAGTGTTTTAATGAGGGTCCTAGCTAGCACAGCAAGATAATAGACTTAAAATATGGGTATTAGAAGGAAACAAAAGTACCTTTATTCCTAGATCATTATTTTCAACTTGGAAAACCCAAATGAATCTGAAGACAAGCTATTAGAATTTGTAATGGAATTTTAAAATGCTGGCTGCATATAGTAAGATGTATAAAAGTAAATTTCTAACAAAACAATTTATGAAAGTATATCATTATAGAACTAAATATGTATCCAAGAACAAATGTAAATATCAGTATTTCAGGTTTTTGTGGAGACAGTTATAAAATTGAAAATGTCTAAACCAAAAGAGAAAACCATGCTTATGGAAAGATCCAATGCCAATGTGTCAATTTTCTGAAAAAAAATTTATCAAGTACAATGCAGTTTTGAATTTTTGAAATATTTTTTAAAAGCTTGACATACTTATTAGGAAATACATATGGAAGAGCAGGGTCAAAAGTTAGCCAAACTATCTCTAATGAAATGTAATAAAATAGATTTACTCACTGGAAAGCAATGATTTTTGAATGTGAAGAGTCTGGTGTTAATACAGGGATAGGAACATTGAGCAATGGAATAGTATAGAGAGATCACAGATTCATAAATTTATGATAATTTGATATCTGATAGAAATGCCTTTATAGATCACTATAGAAATATGTGACTATTCAAATCAATGGTGTGGAGGTATTTATCTTTTTAGGGGGACTGATCACATGGTACACACAAAAACATTTTCAAGTTGATTAAAAATTTTAAATGCAAAAGGCAAACTTTAAAATGTTCCGAGGGTAACCTAAGGGCAACTATCTTTAGGAATTCAAAATATGAAAGGTTTTTTAAGCTAAGACCTAAATCATTAAACATAAGATCAATAAATTTCACTCTTCAAATCCTTTTCATCAAAGGACATCATAAAGAGGGAAAACAAGTCAAAACCTTAAGAAAATATCTTCAAGAAATAACTGAAAATTAATTTGCATCAACTATATAAAGAAATGTTATAGGTTACTAAAAGTTAACAAAATTCCAATAGTGATAAAAGACATGAACAGACATTTCAAAGGGAAATCCTAAAAAAAAATTTAAAATAGAAAAACATGAAAAGATGATCATTAGAAGTCAGGAAAATGCAAATAAAATATACATGAGCTACAATTTAACATCCACATTGCCAAAAATTTAAGCCAGGAGATGCCACATGTTCTGAATTCTCACATAATGCTATAGAGGAGCATATTGGCACAACCACCTGAAACATGTATTTTTGCACGTGCAACCAGCCAAATCCACTTCTAGATATATAAACCTGAGAAACTCATTTATGTTCACCAAATGTATGAGAATTTTTTATAGAAAAAATTGTAGTAACAAAGGGAAACAACTATCTATGGACAGAACAATTTTAATTATGGCATATTTAGATTATAAAACCGTGAAAAAGAACTACAACCATACATAGAACATGATTGGATTGTAGAAAAAGGAGTTTTAAAAGATGGAGTACAGTATGATATCACTTTTGTAAAGTTCAAGCCAAGCAATAAAGTATAGGTTCATATATACATATGCATATAAAATACAAGAGCATAAAAAATAATGCATGTTAAACACAAAATTAAAACACAAAATTCAGAAGAGTGGTTACATGGTTGGGTTGGGAAGGTGTCCCTGGGTATTTTAACTATTATGCTTCATAATATGAATGTTGCATACATTCTTACATATATATCAAATGTTCCAAAATAAAGTTATCTAAAATAGGTTCCTGGGATCGAGTCCCGCATCGGGCTTCCTGCTCAGCAGAGAGCCTGCTTCTCCCTCTGTCTGCCTCTCTGCCTACTTGTACTCTGTCAAATAGACAAAATCTTAAAAAAAAAAGTTTTAAAAAATTAAGTTAGCATAATATTTAATGATTTTGAAGATGACTGATTATCAGTCTTCCTGAATTCCATTAATATCAGTTAGAAACTGAATTCACTAACATGATCCCTAACTAACCAGAAACACTAAGTTATTTAATACAAATATTTTGAGGTTCTTGAAATATAGTATCACCTGCTTGTGAATAGCAACAGAACTCAATTGAATAATTAGCTGAATAGGCTCTAATCTACCTTCACTGTTAGGATTCTGGGCACATTTGGCAACATTCTTTGGATTTGTTTACTATGAAATTAGAGTATAGATCTCTAGTGTTCCTTCAGATTTAAAAATAAAACTGGTACCATTCTCTATTTTAATAGGTCTTTTCCTATCCTCTTTATATTTCTCTGGCCACAGCAACCAGAGAAAATACCTAAGAGCTGTGCTATTATCGAAGAGGGATAATCTCACCTCCAGATTAAGGGAGTCCAACTGTAGCATGTAGTGCCCTTCCCTATTATAACGTGTGTGGTTCCAGCTTTTCTCTTACATGGATCCTAGGTGGCTCTTGCCTTATGTCAAGGATTCTGTGACCATTCTTCCCTGACAACTTATTCCTACCTCAGGAGGTCCAGGCTTTCTAGGTGCCTCCTGAACTAGTACCTACCAGCCTATTGTAAGCTTTCATTTCTTGATTGTCCTGGAGTCAAAATCAGTTATTCCCAAGTCCTTAAAAAAATTATATTCCAAGGGACACCAGGTGCTCGGTTGTTTTAGCAGCAGACTCTTGGTTTTGGCTGGAGTGTGATCTCAGGGTTGGGGGATGGAGCCCTGCATCTAGCTCCGTGCTCAGCGCAGAGTATGCTTGGGGTTCTTTCCCTCTTCTCCCTCCCCCCACCACTCTCACACATACTCATGCTCACACTCTCATGCTCTAAAATAAAATCTTTTAAATAATTGTATCTATGGGTTTTTATACAAATTGGACTATTGGTGGGTTCTCCAGAGGTACCAGTGTCCTTGAGCTATGTAGCCAGTTAGACCACACCATTATTGCATTAGTTAACCATTGCTATAATAATGCTGTACAAAAGCCTGCAAACTCTTGACTTACAAGCATTGAATTTTCTTACTCCTTTGTCTGCTTTAGGCTGTGGATCTCTACATGCCTCCATGTTCTTCTTGGATTGGAAAGTACCGCAGGTATCTTCTTTTCATAGCAGAGGATAGGAGCACAAGGAGCCAAACCAAACACATATATGACCTTTAGTCATAGGCACTTATACTGCACTGGCTAAAACAAGTCATCTAGCAAAGCCCAAGATTAATGGGATGTGTCTGGGGGTGGGATGGAGGACATTCTCTTCCTATAATATAGGGCAAGATCACATGAGCAAGTGAAGAAGTGAGAATAATCTAGTTCACTGAAACATTCACAATAGGATACCAAAAAAAAAAATCAAAATAAGATTCTTGCATGGTTTGCCTCTTTTTAACTTCACTATAGAGAACTGATAGTTACCAGAGGGGGTGTTCGTCGGGGGATGGATTAAATACGTAATGGGGATTAAGCAGTGCACTTGTGATGAGCACTGGGTAATGTATGGAAGTGTTAAGTCCCTTTATTGTACACCTGAAACTAATGTTACCCTGTATGTTTAGCTGGAATTTAAGTAAACACTTAATAGGTTAGTCTTTAAATACAGAAGTTAGATCTTTTTTAAAGCAGAGTTACAACTTTCACCCTCACTTCACATTTTGAGTTACAAACCATTAATAAGATTATAGAAATCAATAGATACCTTAAATTTACATAAACTTTAGAGGGGATGTGTGGTCAAATGAGATCGTCAGCAGATAATCTAGACTGATGGACAAAATACGTTCTCTTGCCATTCTGATGGTATATTGACCATCTAAAATGCAGCATGATGAATTCGGGGTCTATCTAATGAAGGTTAGTGGGAATGTGGTGAGAAGACCTCCAACTTGGTGCAACCAGAAATTCTGAATTTTGGCCCCTAGTGACTGCCAGGTTTGAGCTGCAAATTGCTTAGGTTCTCTGAAACTCATGTCCTATTCTGTAAAATGGAGATAATACCTCACTGAGATATTGTTGTGAGGATCTTCAAATAGTTATGTAAAATGCTTAGTATCTGATATTGGCACTCAAGTTACAGTTCTAATTCTGGAGGCATTTATAATAACATACTGAGTATTTTAGACTTTATTTTATTTATTTATTTTTTTTAAGATGTCTAAGGTGCAATTTCACTTGAAAATAGGAGGATATCCTCTTAGGAACTCTTCAAAATCTGATTCAGTGATTCCAAAAAGCACATTTATTCATTTTAGAAAACCATTTGCCACACTGCTGCATACTTTCAGATGTGCAAATAAAGGGATCCCAGCTGGTTGCTTTATTTTCAAACAACTACAAAGGAAACAGTAGAATTTTGGCTTCTTGGAATTTTCCTTTGAAAATTTTCACAACCATGTGTGGTTGGAATCTGGCATTTATCTTTTGCTTCCACTCTGGAAATTTATGCAGCTCTCTAGAATTTGGTTTGGGTCACATAACTTTTCAATTCTTGGTCACAGTCTTCCCCTTGTATAATTTCCTCCCAGTGTGAAAAGCCTCTATACCATGATGTGTCTACACAGCAAGACTTCAAGCATAGTAATTGCCCATGGATTACAAGAGTTCATACAACCAGATCTCTCATGAATAAGAAAACCACTTACATAAAAGACTGTTTTATGTGAATGACCAAGCCTGAATGTATAGGATATAATAAAAGTCAAATGAATTTTGTAACCACTTAAGCCTAAAATATATAGCTCATACACAGAAAAACATACCAATTTCCAAATGTCCACATGAACCTTACCAATTTTTAAATCTTCAAAAGCTCATTTTAAGGACCTTCAAAACTAGCTTTTTAAAACCATCTAGGTGATACGAGTGGACATTTATATCCTTGCCATATCAGTCCTTTAATGGCATCCAGGAAAGCTTCCCTGTCTATACCTTAAGAAAAGTGATTCTAGGAAGGTTATAAAAAAAAAATCAGGGCGCCTGGGTGGCTCAGTTGGTTAAGCGACTGCCTTCGGCTCAGGTCATGATCCTGGAGTTCCTGGATCGAGTCCCGCATCGGGCTCCCTGCTCGGCAGGGAGTCTGCTTCTCCCTCGGACCCTCCCCCCATCTCATGTGCTTTCTCTCTCATTCTCTGTCTCTCAAATAAATAAATAAAATCTTAAAAAAAAAAAAATCAATTTTTTTGTTGGCTTAACAAAGGTTAAAAATGAACCTCCCCTGTCCTTTTCCCTGGTTCTTTGCTTCTATTTTGATGACAACTTTTTCAAAGCTGAATTTTAAGTTTTATCCCCTCGTAGGGCCTTTTGTGGGCTTTTAAGTCTACAGTTTACTAGGTCTAACTCTGATCCCTCCGGTCTTACTCCCCCTGACATTGACCCCTTCTCTAAGGAAAACAGTACCTGCCTCTTATTTTGTGAGTCCAAATATTTTGTGAGCCCAAAGTCTTACTTATTGTCAGTTGACTGATAGCATGACTTATAGGACTTTCTAGCTGCAAGACTACCAACCATGGAGTGGCAACTCTGTGCTAGAGATTGTTATTCCCCAGAATACAGAAAAGAAACAAAAAAGTCCCAGAAAACTAGCAATTCCAGCCTGTCACCACTTGGATCCAGGCTACTGCTACATGGTCAGTTATGTCACCTTGGCCATGTCTCTTGAACTTTGTCCTTCAGTTTTCTCATCTGCAAAATAGGAATAGTACTGCCCTATGTTGGAGTTGTTTTGGTTAAATAATGCATACATGTATATTGCTTAGAGAACCCATAGATTATCTGTAAGTAATGCTAATACAATGCCCACAGGCTTGTCTTGTCACCACTCCTGTCTTGGTCCTTGGCCTCCAACAGACGGACCACTCATCCTGATAAAAAGGGCAATTTATATGAAAAAGTGATCACAGGTGTTGCAAAACTTATTAAAAAGATAGGTTCACAATAATTTGGTTCATCAGAATCTGATGGACTTTGAAGGTCAGAAGCAGATTATTGTTCTGACTTTCAAGGGGTCACTCAATACATTCTCTATCAGAGCTAAAAATATTATAGGCTTATATGGCCTTAAAATTTTACTTCACTTCATAATGAGGATGCTTTTAAATGGGTGTTTATGGAGCTTAGAGGACACTTTGGGCTAAGAGCTGCATAACTGGGTCTTCACATGACTAGTCCTCACCCTATTTACAATTCTTTGCCTTTTGTTTATGCAATCGCAGATAAGATTTTATTTTAATAATGACGACCTAGGAGTATTCAGCTGTGTGCACTTTAGCAGAATTAAAATGGTTCGAGTTAATCAAGATCTGTCCTCATGATCCAAATGTATCACGTCTGTAGTACCATATAACAAATCATTTTATTCATTGACTAAATTGAGTTATTGCCACAGACTAGGCACTCAGGATACAGTTGCAGAAAATACAGGTACACACGTATAAAGCCATGCATACCTTCAAGAAACTGATCTAATGGAAAAGACCAGAAATATTTACTAAACATTATAACACAGTAGAGGTATACACAGAACATTAAAGAGTTGAGGAGAGGTTAAGAGAATATGCACTCTTTACAGTGTTTTATGGTCACTGAATTTTCCTTTTTGATTAGTAGATGCTATATGAATATTGACAACATTCTACAGCACAGCTAAACGCACCGGTTTGGATCTGGTCTTTCAAAATGAGGAGGCTAACAAGAATGGGTTGCTCACATTATATACATTAAAAAAAAAAGCATCTGAATAGAAGAATTTATGGTCCATGGGTTATTAGCTCTGTAGAAAATGAAAGATTTTTCTTAAATCAACGCTTTTTGGCTTGTTTTGTTCTTTCGATGCCGTGTAGACACCACAGATATTTGTAGCTCATAGTCTGAAAATGGTGATGAGTATGTGCTCTTGGGATGTCTCATAGGAAGAGCGTTTGTGACAAGTAGGGGGGGAAAAAAAAGACCACTAGAATGGGAAGTCTTTATTCACAATTTTATGAGAAATCAGTTAAGTCATAAACAACCACCAAATAATTAGAGAAGGAAAAAATATGATTTTCATTAGGCCACGAATTGTGTGATTCTCCTATTTTTTCCATCCTTGCCAGTTTAGTTTGGTAGGATTGTGAAACTGTATTAATAATCACTGTAATCCCTTTCATTTCATAAGGTCATTTTGGTTACCCAACAAATGTTTCATGTAGGACTAAGTGATATTATTTAAGAGCTTCTTTTTCTCTGTCCAAAAACTATCAGTTTGCTAGATCTGAAAGTCTATTACCAGAATTTAACTGTTTAGGACTTTGTAATTTTTGGACATATTTTTCGTATAGAAAACCAACTCTAACTGGACACTTCTGCATTAAAAACCCATAATGGTATTCAGGGTGGGAAATTTAAGGAAGGAGGAATCAATTCTTGCGTTTAGGTAGCTTTACCATCTGAATGATGGATACAGATGATATCTAAAACACATACTATTTGACAAAAGCTAGGATTTATTCGTTTATTAGGCAAAAACCTATTACGTGTCTGCCCTGTTCTGAGCACTATGTGAGGTTCTGGGGATATAGCCATAAAGAAGGCAGGCACATAATGCAGCCTCACAGTTTGGAGGGGCTGGCAGATTTTTACCAAGAAATTATGAGCCTTTACTATGGACCAGACACGCGAAAAACAGAGATAGAAGATCCTGCCTCAAGGTGCTGACAGTTTAATGAAGAAGACGGACCATAAATTAAGCAATGACTAAGCATCATAAGAACAGTAACAGAGCTGTAGAAGGACAAAGGAGAGGCCAAGAGAAAGTGCAACCATAAATCTATGTACTAATTGTAAGTTTCTTTTTTGTGTTCTACCATGTGCTACATAAATATGGGTGGCATTTTGTAGCACAGCTAATATACATGCTTGGTAAGTGATTTATTACACTTTGAGCGTCATGGATGAAACAAGAATGTAGAAGAAATTAATTCCGTTTGGTATCATCAGGGATAGCTTCATGAAAGAGATGTCATTTGAGTGGAGTTCTTCATGAAGGACTCCAAGTTCCAGGATAGAAGGCAGCCAGATTCAAGAATTGGTGTGGGACAGAAACAGAGATCTTTAGTACATGGTGAATAGTCCTCCGTGGCTAAATTTGAGGTTAGAATGTTAAGTCAGGAAAAGAATTTACTAGTTTTTTGTTTGTTTTCAGGTCTGGAAAGGCCTTGCACGCCTTGATAAAATTTTAGGCTTTGCCTTGAAAGCAAACCTTGAAATGGAAGGCAATAAAGTGAAGAGACCTGATATCTCTGGGAAGGGAGGCCCAGAAGGAAGTGATAAAGGCAAAGTGCTGGGAGACTGGTGTAAAGTTTACTCCTAGTCATTTCACAGATTTGCTTAAACATACATGTTATTTATTCATCAAATCCCCAAACTTTTGTTGAGAAATTAAATACCGCATACTTTTAAGTATTACTAGGTAAAGAGAAATATAAAATGGTGCATGACTACAAATACGTGAACACACGGTACTCCAAACAATATAAAACGTACTCCAAACAGTGTAAGTAGCACTGAAATAGAGAACACACAGGGTATACAGAAGAGAGTAAGTCTGAAGAGAAGGATTTAGAAAGGACTCATGGATTAGCAGTCTGACTCTATAGCCTGCAGTCCATGATCCATTTTTGGTCATATCATAGTTCCTTGAGCCTTGTCTTAAAAGGAGCTCTGGAGAAACAGGTGCTGAAACAGTAAGTCACACACAAAACATTTACAGGGTAGTTCTTTGAGGGGGTGGGGAAGGAAGAACAATGAGAAACTGACCTGTGCCACAATCACACGGAGGACATAACCAGTGCTCCGGGAAGCGCTAACGCCGGGAGAACTCTGCAGAGCAGGGCTAAATTGAGGTAGTTGGGCCAGTCCTTTATTACTGAGGTATCAGTCAATTATTGGCAGCTGGGAACCCCAGGGAAGGGTACACCTGTGAGTGAGGTGTTGCCTGCAGAGGGATATGAGTCAGCAAAAGTTTAATTACAGATGAGACCAAGATGGTAGGTAGAAATCCAATTCCATGCTGAGGAGTTTCCTTTTAGTTTTTCCATTGCAGGCTGTAGACAGCCCTAGAAAGTTTTCAAGGCGATAAGGCAGCATACATTGACTTTAGTTTTAGGAAGTTTTAGGAAGATTTCTGGGAGCAATGCAATGGATAACTTGGCCAGGTGATAGATGCTGGCAAGTGAAACTAGTTTGGAGACTATTGTAATAGTTAAGCCCAAAATAGTTAAGGACTGATTTAAACTTGTGAGAAATTTCCTCAAATCTTCCCAGGCAGAACAATTTCCCTCTACCATTCTTCCATAACACTTTAGTTATACCTTTATTTTAGCCCTAAACACAATATGACTTATATCATCACTAGCTGACTCTGTGTATGTCTCTTTATTGACTGTGAATTCTTGGGGTCAGTAGCCATCTACGCTAATTGTATCTCCCATGGGACCATCACTGAGCCATGAATAGAATGAGCATTTGACAAGTGTTTCAAATTGAATAGTTCTAGGAAAAGATGATGAACTTTTAAACTTGAGTAAGTCACAGGGATGAGGGAATGGCACTGAAGAAGACCCTGAGGAGGTAGAAATGGGAGTTCTATGGGATAGACTATGGCATAACTTTGTACGTCAAATATACTGAAACACAACTACTCAAGTCCGTTGGGACTATGGCATAACTTTGGGACTATGGTATAACTTTGTACTATGGCATAACTCTGTACATCAAATATACTGAAACACAACTACTCAAGTCCATTTATATTTATGCATTTATTTGCTACATTCTCTTGGGTCATTTCTTAAAACATTTTCCCTTTTTTTTGTTAGTCTCTCAGAGTTTGTTTTTTCAGTTACACACCAAATAAAAAGAAAAGAAAAGAAGTTGCAAGTAGTCTCTATCCTTTAAGCAAATGCTAATTTGTTACATACCTGCCTAAGAATTTAAAGTTCAGGTAACTAATGAATCATTGAACAGTACATCAAAAACTAATGATGTACTATACAGTGGCTAACTGAACATAATAAAAAAAATTAAATTTAAAAAAATTTTAAAAAGCTAAAAAATGCAAAAAAAAGTTCAGTTAGTATTTCTGCCTTAGTGAAACTATGCTTTTATAAGATGTCTTTCTGCCTACATTCCAAACGAACGCCCCTAAGTTCCTTACCAACTCATTCAAGGTCTTAGGACCCCAGGAAAATGTTACGACTTCCAGAAAATCAAGAGTGAAAGTATTTTCTTGTCTTAGGGTCTGATTTGGTCAAAAGAAGATATGGCATGTTAAAATTAAAATGTATCTTAGAAACATGAGAAAGCCTTGTATCAAAAGGGGAAAGTATTCCAAAGCTGAGAGGGAGCACATTTTATCTATGAAAAAGACATGATCATGTAGTGGCAGAAGGATAAGATGTACCATCAGGAAATACAGATTGGTAAGCTGACCATGAGCAACTCCATGTCCCTGTGTTTTATTTTTTTTGATAAAATTGGAAATAGTACTATTTCCTTTTGTAACCAGCTCACATATAAGGACAATATAAAGACACAATTAGGTGGTAATAGTATCTATATTGTAAAATACTATGTCTTAGTTTATATAATGCTTATCCTCCAAATGTTTCAGTTTTGAAACAACCCACAATCAGAATAGTGTCCAATACTAGAATATGTCGTGCTTGGTATTTGATTACTTGTAATAATGACAGCTAAAATTCATTAAGTTCTTACTCCCTTACCAGCTACTGTACTGAGACTGATTTCATTTAATTCTTCTAACAACCCTATGATGAAGTAAGATCATTTTGCCCATCTTACAGATGAGGTAACTAAAGTGCATTTGAAGAAATAAAATAACTTTCAAAGATCAGTTAAGTGGCAGATAATATCTGTATGTCCTTAGAGCCTAAACAACTAATGTTTAGCAATATATTGTATTATTACATATATATAGGTGGTGATGGAGTGGTTAAATTGTGAGTGTATGTTGTGTTGGGTATGTGTGTCTGTGCATGTATATTATACATATAGGTATGCGTAAATAAATATCTACAACAGGAAAATTTGATTATCAGAAAATTATGCAGCTACAGACATTGAGTGTGTGTGTAACTAAATATAATAAGCATCCAGCCTAACCTTCTTTCATTTACAGTACTATATTTGGAAATACTACATGCAAAACACCATGCTTGATCCTCTAGAGCAGTACTGTCTGATAGAAATATAATGAGAACCATGTATGTAATTTTAAATTTCCTAATAGCCACATCGAAAGAATAACAAAAAACAGGTGAAATTAATTTTTATAACACTACTAGATATAACAAATGATTTCAATTACTTCTTCCCTTACAGACAAGGAAAAAAGAACTCAGAAAAATTAAATCACTGCCCTATTTTAAAAAAATCAAGGGTTTTAAATGTTTCTGCTGAGCAGCTCTGGGCAATCTACACTTTTAGTTCACCAACTTTGTGATAGAAGGTTCTCTTCTGAGATGATTGTATTTTATATACAATCCTTGATGAAATCTTAATGAATTTCTCTTCAGTTTTTTCCTAAACTCTATTTGTATCCAATTCATTCTCTCTAGGGATGTGTTCTAGCCAACTAAATTACAAAGCAAAGTGGTTATTAGTTATTCAAATTCAGCAAATATGTATTGATCATCTGCTATATGCCAACTATAGATATAACTGTGAAATAGTTCTTTCACAGGTGGAGCTCATAGTCTAGAAGAGAGACAAATACACAAACACATGTAACAAAATATAATAAGTGATTTGTTTCTCTGATATTAGAAACAGATACAGTATATAGGCACTTTTCCCCTAAATCTGTACTTATTGCAAACCTACTACACAGGAGAACAAGACACAGATGTATCAAGGATAGTGAAAATAGTAGCCATTGTCTGAAAGGAATGAAGTTTGGTGTTTTGTCAAATGAGAAATGGACAAATACTGAGATTCTTTTGGTTTATTTTCAACTTTTAAAATATTTAAAACTTAAAATGATACATGCAGTCTGTAAGTACCAAATATAACTTATTATCAATTTTTAAGTTTGTTGGTCAATTACTCGACAGAAATAGTAAAGAGGGTTGTAGGAGAAGGACTGGATTAGAAAAAGCACTTACGTATAATTACGATTAGTGTTAGAGTTTTTATTTAAAGTGTAGTAAACATTGATTATTTTTGGCTACCCACCCTTCAAACACCATTTGTATCGGGAGAGAATGCCTCATTGTGTGGGACTTGAAAGTCAAAAAGGAATATTTCTTCACAGGCAGTCTAGACTCAGCCATAGTGTGAGCCCAGTAGCTTCATAAGAGGTGTCCTGTGGCTGTGACACCAGCAGTGGCCTCCTAACCAGACTGTTTCTTAATTCTGACCTTGGCTCTTTCCTTGCCTGCCAACTTTCTCTTGCTTCCTGTCATTTCCTGATTCTGATACTCTAGCATTCCTGTTGATTCTCTGAAGTACTAATAACCTACCAATTAGTTTGATTTTGGAACCAAATAGCCAAAATTAGTTTCAGACATTTATAATCAAGGATCTGACTTGTATAAAAATTGGCACCAGGAAGTATGTCATTGGCTCAAAGTCTTAGGGGAACAAGAATCTTATCTCTGATTAAACTGGGGTTGATGGCAATGAAAAATTCAGTTAATGCCCCATCAGTATCTGGTAAACTATGACATACAAGCAAAACAACCAATTACCACCATTAATGCGGTGTCCACTAAAGGCAAAGTTCTGAGGTTATCGATTTGATGCAATAATAGAACAGAATTAAGATCATGCAATTTCAAGGATGTGGGGAAGGGTGTTTACTTCTAATGGAAATGAATAAAGATAGAGAAGGAATAGGTCAAAGTTCAAAATTCTTGACTCGCGTGCGTGGGTGGCTCAGTTGGTTAAGCGACTGCCTTCGGCTCAGGTCATGATCATGGAGTCCCAGGATCGAGTCCTGCATCGGGCTCCCTGCTCAGCAGTGAGTCTGCTTCTCTCTCTGACCCTCTCCTCTCTCATGCTTTCTCTATCTCATTCTCTCTCTCAAATAAATAAATAAAATCTTAAAAAAAAAATAAAATGAGCTTTAAAAAAAAACCCAAAAAACCAAAAAAACAAAATTCTTGACTCAAGTTACGAACTAAAACTTAGTTCTTAAGTTCATAAAACTGAAAACTTTCTATCACTATAAGAATTTGTCTTCTTTTATAGCTGCAGTGTTGAAAATCAAAACAAAATTTGAAAACACAGATTGTCAAATGCATTCATTTGAGTTCATGATAATGTCAGGTCTCCCTATGAAAATGAATATAGATTGAGAAGGGATAAAAAATATGAACAGAGTATATTGGATGATATGGGAGAATCCGAATGCCTTGATATACCCTGAACCCTAACTCCTACTTCCAGCTATAGCTATCTGGTAACTGTTTCACCGTTGTATGGAAGATGATGAAGTCACTTTTTTTTTTTTTTTAATTTCCTTGCAAAGGAAGTCATTTCTTCTAAAGATTTCTCTACACCTCATCATCTGCAAACTTATTGCCACGATTGGGGAAGGTAATATAAATGGAGACCAGATTCAAAGTTAAACTAAGAGAAGATTTTAATCCCAAAGGATTTGGAAGACCTGGAAAATCTTTTTTTTTTTTTAATTTGGAAAAGATGTATGGAAAGATATTCTGAGACACCAAGAAAGGAAGACACTAGATCAGGTTGAATTTAACAAACAATTCGATTAAGGTGTTTTCTTGGGTGAATGGCTAAAACCTGGATTAAAAGTTGGCTTATGATCAATAAATTTGAAACGGACAAAATTCCCTGGCATAATGTATGAGAAAGGATGCAAAGATTCTGAGTGGTAGAATTGCTGAATTAAGTTATTTATTTAAAAAAAATTTTTTTTGAATTAAGTTATTTGTGATCTACTCACCCATCCTAACCATGTTTGCTAAAAGAGTTCAGAAGATATTTTCTTCACCAAGGTCTTGATAAATATATTGCTGAAGGGTTGTCAAGCTCAATGGAAAGTGTTGTAATATTTCAGATTTGGAGAGGGGCTCTGCTACTGAAATGAAAGTAGAAAGATCCTTGGGTAGCAGAAGCCATATAAGGGGTATTGACCAATCAGAGGCAAAGTGGATGTAGCTACAATGATAGGCAGTGAGAAGACCTTGCCCTCAGGTATCATTGGTTATAGCCTGGGAGTATGTAGGAATGAAGGTGACTTAACCTTGGGATGCCTGGGAACCTGAGAGGTCCTGAGAATGTAATTCCCAAATCTAAATTCACAGAGTTCCTAGAATAAATGTGTGCTCGAGGAGGAATATATCAACACCATCACAGATACGTACTGTGAATCTTCATCCTAGTCTTCCTCAAAGAAATCTGTGGTCATTTACAAAATAATTACGTATTAGGGAGCAGGAAATACCCAGCGTTTTCAAGCCTGCTGGACACTGGCTCTGAGCTAACAATAATTCCTTGGTAATCCGAGGACCACTCTTACTGCACTGGTAAGAAAAGGGCAATCGGCGATAAGTGGATTTGTCACCCAAATCCTTTCTGAGGTAGGATCAGTGGTACCTTAGCTACATTGTATAGTTGTTTTCAAAGTCACTGATTGTATGTCACTGGAAAACATGAAAACTGGAAGGGGTGTGGTCTGAAGTGATTCATTTTGTTCATCGAGGGTGAGTAGAATTTCTGCAGGGTCTGGGAGAGGTGTGGATGGAAACCATGTCATCTCTGGGTCTCCTTCTCATACTATTACACGCCTAGTAAAAGTTGATGGAAGACTAAAACAACCTTAGACATTCAAGATGACCAAGGTTTCAGCTCCCTTGGGAATATGAATATGATTTTCCAATGGGATGATAAACTCCAATAAGTGCTGCCTGCTTAAGGCAATTAGAAACACTGCACTTGGAATAACTCAGTAATTTATCAGACTATGGGTTGCCTCCTTTTAGAGAGGAATAGATGTATTTGGGCTTGTAAATGGGTATTTGAATTTATAGAGTGGTAACTCTTCTTTAGGGGAAGGTAAGAATAAGAGGAAGGGAACATGGGTAGTGGGCAACCAAAGGAATAGGTATTTGGTTGTGTTTGTTTTCTACTTATTATATTAAACATTTTTTTGTTTGTTTGTTTGTTTGCAGGAATCCCCAGTGTGTGGCACTTAATGGAAAGCAGCGTCCTTTTATCCACTAAGAAAGCCTTATAGAGACAAGTATTTTCTCTCTTTAGTTCTTGGTAATGAGAGCACTGGCATACGACCAATGCTTGGTGCTCCCCCAGGGACAATGCATCTTGAGGAAGTGACTCAGGAATGTGCAATAGTTGTATGCCTCTTACCTCACTGAACTCCTCTGATGTACCAAGTATACATGGAGCCTTTCCAGGAACAATCTACAGAGAATAAAACTCTGGTCTCCTGGGAATTGTGAGGAGGCTGGAAGTTATCTGGCTATATGGATAATATTTGTTTTGTTTTGTTTTATAAACTTCTATTCCTCTTGTTCTCAACTTTGGGTCCAAACCCTTCTCCTTCTACCAAATCTGGTGCCTACAAGCTTTTTGGGATTTCTGCAGACTGAATCAACTTAA
Source organism: Zalophus californianus (assembly GCF_009762305.2). Classification (NCBI taxonomy): domain Eukaryota; kingdom Metazoa; phylum Chordata; class Mammalia; order Carnivora; family Otariidae; genus Zalophus; species Zalophus californianus. The sequence goes on from NC_045598.1 coordinate 133,369,478, forward strand.
CCCTCTCGGATACTCCAATATGCAGATAACTATGTTTTCAGCTCTAGCATCCTCACTCAGCCCTCAATCCCTTTACTGTACTTTTCATCTAAAACTTGATTGAAATGTTTGATCCACTGAAGTCTCCTATATGCTTTGTCCTTTTGACTTGATGCACTTCTTATTTCTTTAATGCAATTTTGGTGGCTTTAGGAGGAATAGAGGATGAACACATCTTGTCAATATACCATATTTAACATTGTGATCCTCACAAATTATCCTCTTTCAGTAGGTGAGGACAAGAACAGCAAGATGATTAGGTTGTTAAAGTTGATCAGGAGTTGACAGTGAATAATATCACTGTGCTCTAAAGCATAGGACCCCATCATTACTAAAACAAGTGCACTGTCAGTGATGATATAGCAACTCCATTCTGGATACTTTTTTTTTTTTTAAGTGGAAGATGTCAGGATCAATGGAGCCACTTTTGCTTCAGAGCTTGATTGACTACTGTTAATATCTGATCCAATTTTGATTTCTAATTTTGAGAATATTACAGGAAAATCTAGAATATGAACTTGCCAAAAGCTTCATAGGAAAAATTTAATTGACTTTTTATGTTTGCTGTCACTTACTCAGTTAAAATACTTTTGCAGACTTTTTTTCCTAGTAAAATAAAAAAAAAAACTTAACGTTCTTCCATATGGCTCAAGTTGAAAGTTTATGTGTGTCTCTCTCTACCCTATCTAAAACACAGAGAACCTCAAAAATTATACTGGATCTAAAATTCAGATATTTTCATTCCAAGATTAGGAATTAAGATTATTTCCAAATACCACTACCATGGTTGAATTTATGGCCTTCGGATGCCCTGGACTGTTCCCTTTTGAGGACTCTGACTGAGATTCTGATCTTTCTATAGTTAGCCTGTGAGATTTAAAAGACAGAAAGCTCCAGTAAAGCACAGAGAATATGCCTGTAGTCAAGGGATACGACCTCAGTCAGAAAAACTGGGAAAAAAAGACCATGTCCGTCTTTACTTCCAAGAAAAGCTAGTTGCTGTTATGATAACGGTAATGTCCCTTTAGTTCAAAGTTACCAGCTATCAAAACAAGTTGCAGTTCACAGCAGACTAACCCTTTTCCATTATGGAGAAATAGATTGTCGAGTGATTGAGTTCAAATAAAAGTATATTTACAGAGAAAACTAGGCCCATGAGAAGCAAGCAGAAATTTGCAACAAGCTTGGCAATGAGCGATAAATGTTCAGACAAAAAATTTCACCATATATGATTTACATCCATAAGACTAAGATATTATTAGAAGAATTGTATTAGAAGAATATGATATTCTAAAAGATGACTCACTAAAGAGATAGGATAATAGAAAGCAATCATCTATTGAAACAAAATACAGAATCACTCTTGCTCCATCACATGTGTTAACTGTTCACCAAAACAGCTCTGCTGTGCACTTGGTATGAGGTTTGAACGGGAAGTATTATTGTTTGGCATCAGAGCCAGGGCAGGATCCAGCTTGAACCTCCAAGTGATTGCATAAGGAAATATGAAATTGCAGAACAATGTGGGTGGGCAACAGACTTGACCTGTCTCTCATTTATTAAATAAACACAGATTTGACTAGTTGTACTTCTGAGAGCTTTAGCAGTGGCACTGCCAAGGTGTAACACTTGGGGGAGAGGAGGTTGGACCCCATCATAAATCTCCATGAACAACTCCTTCAAGTCTCCCCTAATAAACTTAACAATTTAAGCAATCTAAGTGAAATCAATTATGCTTGCTCTTCAATGCAGGTTCAAGACAAATCAATTAGCCTCCACTTCCAAAAAACTTTTCACCACCAAGTTCTTTCTGTAAGAAATTTTTGGAGCTTCCACCCCATTAAGTTTCAGTCCAGTTCTTGAGATTATGTGCAATGTTGGTTCTTGCTGAAACCAGAGCACTAAGGGGCCTCCTTGTTCTTCAGTCATCCTGTATCACTATTACATTTGCTGGCAGCTACAGCAGGTAAAGAAAACTGTATTGTTTGTGTAGTATAAAAGATGACTTCTTAAAGATGTGCAGACAGCAAAAACCATGCTTAAGCCATTGTAAAAACAAGAAAAACCTGAAAACAATTAGTAATCTATTTATACATAAAAAAACTGAAAATGATTTCTTACTGTATGGACTGGAGAGCTCTCTTGAATTTTTTTTTCCTTACAAGCCTCTTGGCAGAGAGGAGCATATTCTTGTTCTAGACAGAAAGAAAATCATAGAGGGAGGTTTTGCAAGTGCATGAGGTGGACACACTTGGGTAAGTCATGCCCATTTTAAGTCAGGTGCAGTTTTCCATAATGTTTGAATACAAAATAATAAAGTTAGTACTGCACAACTTTTCATCACATTGCACTGTTGCGTTTTCTAATTATGATATTTGTCAGTGTAACCAGTGAAGTTTTAATATTTATAAAATTTCTATGCTCTAAGCCTATGAATTTTCAGTGTTTGAATAAGAGAACTTGTGAGTCAACATTCCTTTGGATTTTGTTTATTTATTTATTTTATTTTAATTCCAGCATAGTTAACATACAGTATTATATTAGTTTCACATATACAATATAGTGATTCAACTATTCTATAAATCACCCACTGCTCATCATGACAAGTGTCCTTCATCCCCACCACTTATTTCACCCATCCCCTCACACACTTCCCCACCGATAACCATCAATTTGTCCTCTATAGCTGAGTCTGTTTCTTGGTTTCACTCTCTCTTTTTTCCGTTGCTTGTTTGTTTTGTTCCTTAAATTCCACCTATAAGTGAAATCATATGGTATTTGTCTTTCTCTGACTGACTTATTTCACTTAACATAGTACTGGAAGTCCTAGCCACAGCAATCAGACAACAAAAAGAAATAAAAGGCATCCAAACCCATAAGGAAGAAGTAAAACTTCCACTATTTGCAGATGACATGATACTATATGTAGAAAACTGGAAAGATTCCACCATAAAACAGTAAGTCGCAGGATACAAAATCAATACACAGAAATCAGTTGCATTTCTATACACTAATAATGAAGCAGCGGAAAGAGAAATTAGGAAAACAATTCCATTTACAATTGCACAAAAATAATAAGATACCTAGGAATAAACCTAACTAAAGACGTGAAAGACTTGTACTTTGAAAACTATAAAACATGGATTAAAGAAATTGAAGGGGTGCCTGGGTGGTCATGATCTCAGGGCCCTGGGATCGAGCCCCGCATCTGACTCCCTGCTCAACGGGGAGCCTGCTTCTCCCTCTCCCTCTGCTTGTGCTCACTTTTGCTCTCTCTCTCTCTCAAATAAATAAATAAAAATAAAAATTGTAGATGACACAAGGAAATGGAAAGACATTCCATGCTCATGGATTGGAAGAAGAAATATTATTAAAATGTCTATACTACCCAAAGCAATCTATAGATATAATACAATCCCTTGAATTTAGATATCTGTTATCAACTGAAAGCACTTATCATCTGACCTAAATATGTGAAAGACACTCTGCTGGGTGCCATGTAAAACACGTTCGATGGAATCATGGTGTTTGAAATTGCAAAGAGCTTTAAAATCCATTCAGTCTAACTGCCACAGTTACCCTGTTTAGACTTGGTCTTATTCAGAATATTCCCATGCTAACAGAGAGAAAGCTACTGTTATAAATAAAACACCAAAAAAAATGTACAATCTGTTAGAATAGTATTTTTGATGTGGTGGAATCTGAAAGGATCAAGAAAGCTACATACTCAGAATAAAAAAAAATTGGTTTTCTTATTTAGCCACTCAAATATTCTTTCTCTAGTCAGAATGTTATAACTAGTTTCATAGCTTTGTGTCCTCAGCATGTAACTTTTTGGATTCTTTGGATTTTTTTTTTTAATTACAACTGCAGCTACATTTCATAAGCTGTCATTTAACTGGACAAAACTTCTGGCCAGATGTAGCTGGAGTGTTTTTGCTTATGAGCCATTGTCTGCTTATTAAACATTGTCTATAATTTCAATATAATTTGTTGAGCAGACATTGCTGCTTACAGAAAATAGAAGTTGGCCTAAAAGACACCAGAGATACAATGGACAACAATTCTTGTGAGAATCAAGCAATTCTCTGTGATAATATTAAAGAAATCAGCTGAAGGCAAGACTGGATTAAGAGAGGCCTATTTAGCCTTGAAAAGAGTTAGATGCATGTGGGTACTCGTAATATCCTGAGGATGGACATCTTCATGATGCCAACAGTGAAGAGAATTTCCCCTGGAAGAAGGCAAAATGAAATAACTTTGTTTAGATTCCAAATGGAAAAGGAACCCCCCTCCAAAAATTAAAAAAAGAAAGAAAGAAAGAAAGAAAAAGTAAAAGAAAGGGACCTAGGGAAGTTCTTCAATAGAGATATCTTGGCTTTCTCAATCCATGGGCCATTTTTTGCTCCAGGGGATATATCCAAACATAAATTTTATGCAGAGACCCCGTGATTTGGCACCGTGAGTTGGCATATAATTGAACCCACTCACAGGATCTTAACCTTCTCTGCCAGGGAAGTCATCATCTGAATGGGAAAAACCATTGCAAAATTTTCCCTTCATCTAACAAGAATGACTAATTTTAGATGTATCACAAGGAAGTGTTTTGTTCCAAACATAGTTCCTAGAAATAGTGGGGCATTCCAGTCCAACAGATGAAAACCTTCCTCACAAGAACCAAACCAGTGTATTCTGTACCACTTGTCTGTGAATCCAAATTGTCTGCTTTTAAGAAGATGAGAAGACAGTGGGGCTTCTAAAAGAATGGATAATTCCCAAATCTCTGTGTAGATTATCTCTAGATTGTAGAATATTTACAACAAAATTTCATTCCCAGGAGATCTCTTCCTCATCACTCTTGGACCCATCCTTTCTTGCTGCTCTCACTTGTTAAGTGAAAGCACATTTTATCATCAGGCTAAACAAAGCTTGGTTGAACATTTAAATCTGTTATATAATTTTGACAAATTAAAAAAAAAATGTGACTTTTGAATTAATTTTACAGTTATGTATATGTAACATGTTAGTAAATTTTTAAAATTTTAAATAGAACCAATACTTAAATTTTTTCATTTAAGTTTTAAAGATGTTTGGTATTTTGGGAAGTTTATTGAACTGAAGATGAAATACTGAGCATAATTCTGGCTTTCTCAATAATTAATTTAGATCAGTAGCTTCATCTCTCTATTCATCTGTATAATGAGAGAATTGACTTAATTGATCTATAAATTATTTCCACACCTAAAATTCTTTGATTCTAAATACAACATGTTCCTTCTCTTTATATCAGAAATAACCAGCAATATCAGGTGGTTTTTATTAAGTGCTGAATGACTGTGTTAGATAAGGAGAGAGACGTCAGTCCTAGCCAACATGGCAAGATAGATACATGGAGGATGTGTGATTTGAGCTAGGACATGGAAGTGATCAGAATTTTGATAAGTTAATTGCAGAGCATTCAAAGCATGGAGGTGTGGTATAAGCTTATGTATGGAGGAAAAAACTCAAGATGTACTGAAGTCGGGAAGCTGACCAAATGGAGAATTCATTTACGAGAGGCTAGTATGAAGTTTAGAGACCAAAATTTGGAGCATCTTTAGTGCCTGGTATACAGTGTACAGAATTTACCCCAAAATGGGTAGCACATAAACTTTTTTTGTTGTTATTTGGAGTTGGGTAGTTGGGGCCGGGGGAGATTACATGTGCAAAAAAGTTTTTGGAAAAGAAGCGAGTATTACTCAGTTCCTACTACCTGTCAGTTTCTGTTTTCATCCAGAAGCATGAACAGGTAAGTGTCAATTTTATTTTTTAAAGAATTCATTTGATTATTTAGTTTTTATTCCATGTCAGAATATAGCATGGGGCAAGATGCAGGATTTCTTGTATTGGTACATTAGCTCAAATGTCCTCATTTTATTATTCAATCCAATTAATCTGATTACTTAGGGGTTAATAAGAAAATTTATTCCTGTATCCTACATTATTGCTATGGACTATATGTCTGTGCCCCTTCGAACTTCATATATTGAAAACCTAACCCTCAAGATGACAGTATTAGGAGGTGGTGCCTTTGGAAGGTGATTAGGTCATGAGAGTGGAGCCCTCATGAATGGGATTCGTGTTCTTATAAAAAACACCCCAGAGAGCTCTCTCTCCTTTTCTGTCATATGAGGACAAAGTGAGAAGATGGTCATCTATGAACCAGGAAACAGGCTTTCCCCAAACACTGAATCTGTTGGCACGTGGGTCACAGACTTCTCAGCCTCCAGAACTGTGAGAAATAAACTTCCAATGTTTATAAGTCACTCATCCTCTGGTATTCTATTATAGTAACCTGAATTGACTAAGACAATTATTTAGAAGTCATTTATTTCTTCCTCAAGTATTTCATGTGTGCTATGCTTAAGGGCTTTGGTTGAACTCTGAGAACAAGACAGATATATCCTTCACATTCTGGGATTTATAATCTCTTTCCATTTATTCCTTGGGCTAACTGGTTTTTCAGAACTTGTGTTTTTGTATGGTATTGCGTATATTCTTGACAATGGTAAAAAACAAAACAACTATGCAGTACATATCCGCATAGTTTAAATGTTATCAGAAGTCCTTCTTTCTCTCAGGGAATAGTTTATAGTTAGCACTATTCCATTTCACTTGTGTTGTCAAATCCTCCAAGCTCGTAATGAGAAATTCCAAGTATGTCAGTTTAAGTAAGAACTTGTTAATTTAAACTCTTTTTTAAAGATTTTATTTATTTGTTTATTTATTTATTTATTTGAGAGAGAATGAGCTGGGGGAGGGGCAGAGGAGAAGCAAACTGAGCCAGGAGCCCGATGTAGGGCTTGATCCCAGGACCCTGAAATCATGACCTGAGCCGAAGGTAGAGGCATAATTAACTGAGCCACCCAGGCACCCCTAATTTAAACACTTTTGCTTGCATAATTCTCCCTAGAATATGCAGATCTGAACATTAAAAAATTCTGTGATTTCTTTAGGGGAAAGGATAAGGAAATGAGCTGGTGTGATGGAGGAAATAGAGGAAACAACCAGTAGACATCAATGAACAAAATGAAGATGGACCTACCATCTTCTAACAAAACTTCAAGATTCATAATTTATCCTTGGAATAGGTAAAAATCTTTATTAGACCTTTTGGGATCTCATTCCTGTTTCAAGCTTCTCTCTGGCTTTTATTGTAAACTGACTTCATTTGTATAAAATGTGAGGCAATGTGGAGATCGTGCAATATGACGTGGTGTTGCTCCCACAGTGTTTTAGTAGACTGCAGAAGAAAGATTATGCTTTTCTTAAGTTAGATGTTTTATGAAGCACTTAACACCATTATGAAATTTAGTATGGTGTTTATATTAGGATAGTGTGATAGATATCTTTTGCTTTGGAAACCTCTCTGTTACCTAAGTCTCACAGTCCCTGGCCCAGAAATTATTATGAAGTTTTGACTAATGGAGGCTTGTCTATGTTTTAAAGGATTCTTTGACATTTATCATCTTTTGGAATATATACCAAATCTTGGGAGATGATCCAGTATATCTTTGTGATCAGGGCTTTCAATCAGGTTTCCTTCACTTAAAAGATTTGCCAACTTTATTTATCAGCCACACTTCAAATTGCCAATGATATCAGATAAGTAATTTGAGGTGGGTCAGAGAGTTGCCAGTGCTGCACTAGTTCTTCAGATGTGGGCAAAATATGCCTAACTCTCTGACCTGAACTGCCCCATATTGTGATGCTGCTTATAGTCTGCCTTGTTATTCCAATGCTATGCCTCTCCAGGGCTCAGTAGCAACTCTTATTTTTGACATTTCCCCCTTTCTCATCTTGACACAAACTTATCCTTCTGTATTGGTATTGTAAACTATGGAAGTCCATTAGAAAACTGAAATATGAGGATATATACTTTACCTCCTTTGGAAACTTTCCTTGGTCCATCAGCCAGGTTATATTTCTCCTGTTAGTATGGAGGTTCTTCAAGATGTTAAGAATAGAGATATCCTATGACCTGGTAATTGCACTACTGGGTATTTACCCCAAAGATACAGATGTAGTGAAAAGAAGGGGCACATGCACCCTAATGTTCATGGCAGCAATGTCCACAATAGCCAAACTGTGGAAGGAGCTGAGATGCCCTTCAACAGATGAATGGATAAAGAAGATGTGGTCCATATAAACAACGGAATACTACTCAGCCATCAGAAAGGATGAATACCCACCATTTGCACTGACATGGATGAAACTGGAGGGGATTATGCTAAGTGAAATGAATCAAACAGAGAAAGACAATGATCATATGGTTTCACTCATATGTGGAACATAAACAATAGCACGGAGGACCACAGGGGAAGGGAGTGAAAACTGAATGGGAAGAAATCAGAGAGGGAGACAAAGCATGAGAGACTCTGGACTCTGGGAACCAAACTGAGGGTTATAGAAGGGAGGGCATGGAGGGATGGCGTAACCGGGTGATGGGTATTAAGGAGGGCACGTGTTGTGATGAGCACTGGGGTGTTATACACAACTAATGAATCTTTGAACACTACATCAAAATCTAATGATGTACTATACACTGGCTAACTGAACATAATAATAAAAAAAAGAAATTATATTTGCTAAATGTAAATAAAAGTTCATGAATTCTTGTAGTAGAATCTCCTTTACCCTCCTAATTCAGTAACTAAACTTCTATTTTGTTCTTAAGTTCTGAGGATTGAAATGAGTCACTCTTTTGAGTTAATTAATTCCAATAAGGATTTTTTGAGGACCTATTAGGATGATTCTATGATTAGAAAGTTTCCTTGGCAGGGAGCATGACCAAGGTGGGGGAACAGTAAAATTTTCTTCCTGTTTTCCAATCAGAAAGGGCAGTACTGTGTTTGATTAGACATGAGTGGTCCTTAACACAGTCCCGTGAGTCAGAAATTATATATGCCAAATGTTATGTTGTTGTAAAATTAGCAGTAGCATATGTGTGTGATGAATATCTTTTTGTGTGTTTTATCTGTTTGGAAAAGAGAAAAAAGGATCTATATGGATCTATTCAATGAATTCAGCTCTATACTAAATGAATTAAAAAGACAGAGAGAACTGCTAGAAGACTACTATATTTAATGCTAGTGTGGTTTTCTGCTGTTTTTGTTTTTCTCTCTGAAACTTTCTGCGTATTGCATATTCTGGGATTTAGGATATGAGATGGTGATGGTAGAATAATTTCTCAGCAATAAAGGCCTCCTTTTTGGAGGCCTACTTTTTCCTTTTCTATTACTTTTATTGCTAGCAAACCAGAGATGAAACAATAGATATGCATGGAAAAAAGGAGATACTTTTGAAAGAAAATATATCCAAAGAAAAATGTATTCTTATAATACTTATGTTATTTACAATAAAATTAATATGATTACTGAGAAGCATGTATAAATCTTACATGAAAAATCTGGTTACTGGCAGATAAAGTGTTGCAGTTACTTAAAAGAGTGTCTTAGCACAAATTACAAGTACTCTTGACTTTGAAGGGCCATGAAGTAACTAAAGGAATGTATAGATTTATCTGGCAACAGAATCAGGAAATTTTGTTGAGTTCATACATGGAAGTGGGGCAAAAGCATCTTTTGTATGATTGCAATGGGATATTCAAAAGTAGACCAACATAAGAAAGAGGTAAACCTCCTCTTCATCTTGCCATTGTGACCTTACCAGGAATTCAAAGGTGTTTGTCCTAAAGGATCCCATTCTATTTGTGACTTGTGAGCAGGCTACATTTTGGATATTCAAATGGACATCTTGGTCATTTGGTTTCTCTCCCATGCAGAGACAAATAGATTTTTTAAAAAACTCAGAGAAAAGAAGACTCATACTTTGTCTTTGCTCACTCTATTACTTTAGAAATGTAGGGTGTAACTGGACCTAAGCAAGGATATCTCTTGCCAGGAACAAACAGAACCTCATAAAAGCAATTTGCAAAAAAGTAATGTGTTGGTCTTAGGAGACAGTCTGCACTCGCCAGTGAAACTAGTAGAAAGGGCTTTAAGTAAGTCTAAATTTTCTGGGACCCATCTGTGAAATGGTGTCCTCTGCTTCTTCCTCTAAGGCTTTGTGGGTTTCAAATTAGAAATGTATGCAAAACTGGTTTGTCAACTGTAAAGCGTTTTTATTTTTGTATTTTATTTTAAGATTTTATTTATTTGATAGAGAGAGAGACAGCAAGAGAGGGAACACAAGCAGGGGGAGTGGGAGAGGGAGAAGCAGACTTCCCGATGAGCAGGGAGCCTGATGCAGGGCTTGACCCCAGGACCCCGGGATCATGACCCGAGCTGAAGGCAGATGCTTAACGACTGAGCCACCCAGGTGCCCCTGTAAAGCATTTTTAAATACAGGTGTCTTAGGTAGGTCCCCTCCAGAAATAGACCTGAGAAAAGGAATTTAATGCAAATAGTTTTTCTGGAAGATCCCAGAAAGCTTTGATAGGAGAATGGGAAGTGAAATCAATACAGGGTAGGTTAATAAGCAGATTTTACTGCTATGGACAACTGGAACTCATTCCCACTGTGGACCTCTGGGAGATAGTATTCAGCACACTTCAGACATGTGCCTCCTATCCAGTGAGAAAGCTGTGTACTCTCTTTTCCCACTGACATCAACTGAGGCTACACCTGGAGATGTCAATGCTTCAACATTTTTGACCTGCTCTGCAATGTTGGCCATGTACACTAGAGAAATTCCTTAGACAGAGAGAAATGAGCACTTGCAATAGGAAGTTCTGAGGGTACTCCAGAATGGTGGGAACTGGGGGGATGTGGTAAGGGTATCCCTACTGTGTGCTCTAATTGCTTGTCATCATGAAACAGAATTTGACTTGAAAGCAAACTTTAAATCTGACCCTGGGCTGTGTCTACAGCTGGGCTTTTTATAGAATATTATACCAGTGTGAAGAATTAACCCATTTTATGTGTCATTTTATTTTATTTTTAATTTTTTTATTATTATGTTATGTTATCACCATACATTACATCATTAGTTTTTGATGTAGTGTTCCATGATTCATTGTTTGCGTATAACACCCAGTGCTCCATGCAGAACGTGCCCTCCTTAATACCTATCACCGGGCTAACCCATCCCCCCCAACCCCCTCCCCTCTAGAACCCTCAGTTTGTTTTTCAGAGTCCATAGTCTCTCATGGTTCATCTCCCGCTCCGATTTCCCCCGCTTCATTCTTCCCTTCCTGCCACCTTCTTCTTCTTCTTCTTCTTCTTCTTCTTCTTCTTCTTCTTCTTCTTCTTCTTCACATATAATGTATTATTTGTTTTAGAGGTACAGGTCTGTGATTCAACAGTCTTACACAATTCACAGCGCTCACCATAGCACATACCCTCCCCCATGTCTATCACCCGGGTACCCCCATCCCTCCTACCCCCTACCACTCCAGCAACCCTCAGTCAGTATGTGTCATTTTAAATCATTGTTTTATGATGGGTGAATAATTATGTTGTGTGTGTGTATACCCACCTTATCTTATAATGACTTACTTTGTATTATCTCAATTGAGAGAAAATTAAAAGTAATGCTAAAATATTTTTCTTATATTTGAAGTTGACTATTCTTAAATTATAAAAATGCACTATGTGCCAATGATATACATGATTATTTGTACAGCCTGATATTGTATATTGTCCTTTTGGGTCAGACAAATATCCATGTACATCATTTTCTTCTACACATAGAGCATACCTATCCATTTTTAGTATTCATTTCAGAATCCTGGATTCTGTGTGTGCTCAATCCTTTCCACTATGTTCAGGGTGACCTCAGGGGATAATAGCTTATAAATTAAAAGACAAATTGTCTGCATTCTCTTCAGCACACACTAAGTACTCAATATCCCATTGTTAAAAAGAAGTTAATAAATATAAGAAAATGGAAGAATGAAAAATGCATAGCAACCATTGGTCTGCAGCAAGTATCTAATCCTGCTGGTCAGGAGCCATAGCCTCCATTCTTTGGCTTGTCTAGCTGGCAGCCCCTGGTTCTGCTGTCTGTGATGTACTCTTTCAATTGTCCTTCTTGGTCCCTGACCTACCCCCTGGGAAGTTCTTTGTTGCTTATTTCTGCTCCCTGGCCACATCATAGTGGGCATGGGGAGGATGCTGCTTTTAGGCATGTGCATCTCTCATAGCTCACATCCTGCTATGGCAGGTTGGAAGTCTGGGTGTTGCTTTAGGTATTGCAATTCCCATCAAAACCAAATCAACTTTCATATTTTTGTTTCTGGTCCATACAATATGAAGGGAAACATAATAAATTAGAGTTTCTAGATAAGAGTTTTAAGCCTGAAATCATTGGTTTTATTTATTTGCCTCTGTGCTCTGCCTACCCCTCTTCTTTTCCCATTTTAGTGGCTACTTTGAGGTCATCAGAAAAAAAAATAGGCTCGAGTTTGAAGGCAACCTCCTTAATCTCATTTTGGTCTCTGGGCTGGTTCCTATCATGTGATAGAGAACCTTTAGTGGGAGCTGCTTGAAAAAAACTTTACATCCCAGTCATAACTCCTTCTAAGGCTGGTTTTCCAATGTCCCTTCTTATATGCCCTTACATTTATGTGTAGAAAAGTTAGATTTTTTTAAATCTGGTGATTTTTCAAATCACTGAGCTCTCAGTCAGCTTAGATTGCTGATTTAGGCCATAGCAGAATGCATCTCCATTAGCAGATTTATGTTCTCTGCATTATCTGCCTACAGATTGGCTAGATGTAGCTCAAGTGTGTCTCTCTCATAAGGCTTTGCTGAAAGTGGTATAGCCAATGTACAGCAAAAGTTGAAATTTTCTCAGGGCACCTTGGTGACTCAGTTGGTGAAGCATCCAACTGTTGGTTTCAGCGCAGGTCATGATCACATCGAGCCCCATGATAGACTCTGTGCTCAGTGAGGAGTCTGCTTGAGATTCTCTCTGCCTCTCCCTTTGCTCCTCCCCTCTGCTCAATCTCTCTGTCTCTTTCTCTCTCTCTCAAATAAATAAATAAATAAAATCTTTAAAAAAATAGCATCAAAAAAAGTTGAAATTTCCTCAATTGTTTCCCTAAAAACATTAGTTAAAATATAAATAGATCATGGAATCACAGGTGAAAATTTTGCCAAATGTTTTTCCATGGACATTTGCATTCCAGTCTGCAATCTTTATGTCATTTCTGTCCTCTACCTAGCTGCTAAGCCAATGCCTGAGTACTCACTTTTGTAGAAGTATCTCACTTTGGGAAGAAAATTCACATTAGTTGTTAAGTTTGGGTGTTATAGCAGAAGCCAAAATAGTGGTAGCTTAATTAAAAGACAACTATTGGACAGTCTAGGGATCAAATGGCTGCTGCAATATTTTGCTCTGTTATCCCTGAGGGAGTTGTTCTTGTCAGGGTAGTCCAAGATAATTTACCTCAACATCTGCATTCCAGTCAATGGAAAGGAGAAGGAATCCCAGAAGGTGGAGCACTTCATTTATATTTGTATCCTTTTTGGTCAAACTTTATCATATACCTACACTTACCTGCAAAAAAAGACTATGAAAGAAGACTGTGTTTCTCTTACCATTGCTGCATAACAAATGACTCCAAAACTTAATGTGCTAAAATAAGAATGATTTATTTGCTTGTGTTTTTATGAATCAGCTGGGCATCTTTTCATCTCCTTATGATACTGATTTGGTCAATGGTGCAGCTGCTATCAGATTGCATTTGGGTTGGCTAGAAGGTCCAAAAGGCCTTTCACATGTCTGGGCCTTTGCACTGTTAACCAGTGCCTTAGTTCTCATCCATGAGGCTTCTCTCTCCTGGAGAACAGCCTTCTTATATTGGCAGCTGGCTTCCAAGAGAGTGAAAGGGCTGGGATTCTTAAGGACTGCCAGACTCTTAAGGACTAAGCCTAGGACTGCAGGGCATCACTTCTGGCATATATTTTGATCAGAGTAAGTCACAAGTCCAACCCAGATTCATGGGGTTGGGAAATAAACTCTATCTTTCAATGAGAGAAGTGACATGCATATACATGGAGGAGGGGGGAATTGTTGGGGACTATCTTTGAAGACTATTTCTCATATTTTGGAGGATGATGCACCAGATAAAAATCAGGTCTTTATAATCATGAAAGAAAGAGGAAGAATAGACAATGGAAGATAATCAGTAACCTCTACCAGAAGGTTCTTTCATTAAGTCATTGTCCCTAAAATATTCCTGCATATTCAAAAATCATAAATTATTACAAATGGTTTCTATAATTTAAGTGCATTTTTATAAAGAGTTGAAAATTGATGAAACTTAACATCATTTTGTTTTCCAGCTTACCTGAAAGAGATTTATAGTCCTGTTTTTTGTAGGAATCAATTCTTTTCTTTTGTTTTTTATTTTTATTTTTTTTTAAGGGAGGGAGGGGAGAAGCAGAAGGAGAGGGAGAAAGAGAATTTTAAGTAGCCTCCATGCCCAGCATGGAGCCCAACTCAGGGCTGGATCTCACAACCCTGAGATCATGACCTAAGCCAATCAAGAGTCAGACACTTAACCAACTAAGCCACCTAGAAATATTTTTAAATTGTGTTATTTTTATATAGATAGGATGTCTTGGGTTACACAAATCTCTACATGGATTTACTTTGCATGTTCATAGATTTATGGACTTGAGATTGGGATGGAGTTAACATTTATCTAGCTACATTACCTATAATAATCAACATTTATTAAGAATTCATGCTGGTCTAAGGTCATCTCACTTAATTCCCACCCAAAAATCTTCTGAGTTAATTATTATTGTCTTCATATTATACCTGAAGGAAGGGAGACTCCAAAAGGTTAATCAACTTGCCCATGATTACACAGCTAATAAGTAGCAAAGATGGGAATTGAACTTGGGATGGCTGACTACAGAGCCGATGTTCTTAACTCTATGCACTTGAACATTTTCTATAGTCCAACCTGTGTATTAACACCTTCTGTGATGGGGAATTCTCTACTTCTTTAGGGTAATGAATTCCATTTTCTCATTTTCACAGTAGGTAGAAAAAAAATCTAATTTCAAACATAACTCCATCTCCCCACAGTCATAAGTTGGTTTTAGCAAAACTATTTGGTGTCATAAAGAAAATGTCTTTCCTGTATTTTATATCACAGATATATGAATATATGAATATGTGATGATAGCTATCACTGTGATCTCACACTATTTCATCATCTTCACTACAATTCTACCAGCAGATTCTCAGGGACAGTCATTAACCCTTAACATCATTCTTCTTTGTATACACAGCATTTGTCAGTGATGCTTTGATAAATTACAGTGCTCCAAATTGATGAAATTCATCAAGGATGGGCTAGTTAGTGAAGATTACAGCACATGAGCATTTTCCTTATTTACACTCTGCCTAATAGGTAATAAGACATTATGGAAAGACTGGAGCTTTGGAATCAGATAGACCTGGATCTGAGTAGGTTCTTTACTATTTCCACTACTTTCTAGCTCTGTGCCTTTGGGAAAAATATTAATCTTGGTTATTTTTTTTTTTCACCAGGAAAGTAAGGACAAGTAATATTCATCTTAGAAGGTATTCTATAGATTAAATGAGATAGTGTATGTAAGGTCTGTGTCTGGAACAGTGTTCATACTCCAGGGAAAGATACTGTTTATTATTACAATTTAAGTTAACCATCTTGTACATTTTTTCTAGGTAAAAGGCAGATATAGAGAAGTCAAGAATATGTCCAACGGCCTCAGGGTAATGTTGTTAAGCGAGTTTGTTGTGAAGTTCTTCATGTAAGTCAAAGTTTGGGGGTCAGTACAGTCTAATTTCTGCATGTTTGGGAAGATGATCATCCTGAATTTGACTCAGTAGAAATCTTATTTTTAAACATTAATTAAAAGAATGGAATAATTTTCTTATTTTTGTTGGAAGGCTGCTATCCTAGTATTTTTGCATTCAGCATCCAATTGATTTTAAGACTCTGTACCACTTAAACTTTTAGGAATATTTTATTGTCTAGCAATTAAATTTTGATGTTTGTGTTCTTTACAGTCTGTTCTCATTTGTTTTAAATATGCCTTATGTATTCATCTTTAATAAAAACAACAGGTTGGTTTGTGTTTCATTTTTTAAATTATCTATCAACCTCAAATATTGTCTAATAAACTGTTAAGTAAGACAACATTTGCCATTTTCTATATTTGTGGAAAAGAAACGACTTAGCAATAGTATTAAATTAAAGTCAGAAACATAATTTTTTTAATGGATGCAGAATGTGACAGTTGCTTAATATCTTCCTTTCACTTGCATCATTTTTCTGGAGATAATAGGAAACACCAGCCAGAATTAGACTAATTTAAAGTAATATCTGTGACTCTCTCAGTGGCTCGTGTTATGGTGCTTACCTATTCTGCTTTGCCAGGGAAATTCCATGTACAGAAATTTGAATTAAATGGGAGAACTTAAACACCCATTACATTTGCTTTTCAGAGAGAACAATAGTACCATAAAATTTATAACATAATACATTCCGTATTGATATAGCAGTGATACAAATGAACTCTTCAGAACATGTTGTGTTTGTTATTTTGGTAAATTTTTCAAATATATCTTGGAATTTAATTTCTAAGAAAATGCGAACTTTAAATTCCCCCAATTTTGATATTTCCAGTTCTAACAGGCCAATTTCTGGTTTTGTTAGTTCTTTAGAGTCACTTCCTCTTTCATTAATTTTTTATTTCGATTAAGCAAGCTGTCAAGACATTGACTTAAAAACAGAAATGGATTCAGAATTCTAGTATCGTGTCTGCCCCCTTATTTTACAGTGGTTTTGTCGATTTTTATTTTCTCCTCCAACTTTAGTTGGCATTTGTATTGTCCTGGCCACTCCTCTTGGTCTTCCTATTCTTGTTAGAAAGCATTAAACACCATTATCTCCAGATTAGGAAATATATCCCTCATTAAAGTAGGTATATCTTCCTGTGATAAGAATACCCAGATCATTTTCAAAGTTCCTTCCTGTGTAGATAAATGTTACAGCAAGTTGTCTTAAATTCTTGGTGCGAGAATGGAACAGAAGACTATGGAATGGAAAAGTTTTCACAAACTCTGCAGACTGGGAAAACAACATATACATATACATAAAAAAGGTAAAACAAACCAAAAAACAAGCACATAGTCTATGAATCCCAAAAGTGGTTTTCCTACCTGTGGTGGTGGAGATGTGAAACCTCTTCATCCTCTCATATTCATTACAGGTCTGCATGACTTTGACCTTGTGTACCATCTGGTTCATGGTACAACAGTGAGGAAGAATGGAGTGCAAAATCATGAACTTAGCATCTACAGTTCCACGAGGACTATTTACTGCTTTTCTTTTCTGTAACCTGCCATCTTGGATGATTGCCACATATCATTTAGTCTTGGGTTCATTATTTACATAATGAGACATCGACCTCACACACTTTCTTCATTATGTTGATTTGGAATAAATAATGATGACAAGGAATATATTTGACAGAGCTGGCCATCAGAATGTCAATGTTTACTATCTAAGTAAAACACCTGAATCAATATGGGGTTATGGAGAGATGGCCAACTTTATGTCTGGGTCTGCCTTTGTGTTCCAATTTATTCCAAATGCCCATTCAGGCCAGAGCAGGGTAAGTAACACTTCCTCTTAGCATGGAAGACTTTTGGACTGTTATTAAGGGGAGGAGGAAAAAGCAGGCAGCGATTTACTAATTCTAGGTATAGGTTTAAGCTTGATCATTATAATCAATGTCTAAAACCATGAACACAATTTACTTTAAAAATTGAACTCTAAAGCCATGTTTGCAATGCTAGTTCAACACTGCTTTAGGTAGACTCTACTTTCTCCTTCTGAGCATTTATAGCTTCCTCAGTATTGTTAAAACTAAAATAGATGTCAATGGTGTAACTGCCAATTATTTTACCTTTGTGACTTTGAGCTCTAAAACATTATTTCTAAATCTCTGATTGTACAAATACCAAGGAATTGGTTAAGGTCTCCCCCAAGATCCATTTTCCTTAAATTCTTAAAATCTTGATTCCAAGGCATGTCTCCCCCAAAAAGTGTCATTTCAAGGTTGCCATCTAACAGTTTTTATTTAAACATAGTTGGGGGTGGGAGAGTCACAGAAAGTAAATGAGTTGGAAACACCTCAAGGTATAACCAGTAACTTGCAATGCAGAACTGGATTAATTTACAAAAGCATCCCTGTGCCATGATGGTTTAAACTCTGAACTTTAGATTGTCTCCGTCCTCATTTATGGACCAGGAAAAGTAGGCATTAGCATGGCTTGGGTGGGCTATACTGCATGTGGTGGGAACTTGAGGGTTTCATGTAGAACACATTTTATGTAAATAGAGTTTTACTGAGCAGTAGGGGTGAAAATCTGCCCTATGTTTACAGCACTAAGTGACAGTGTTCTTGGGCTGCCCAGTATATTTTAGGGGTATTTGGCACAACTCACGTTTTTATTAGTCTTTGGAAGAAACTGGCTTTCACTTTGTTATCTTTCCAATGCCAAGTTTGAATTGAAAGTTAACATTACATCAGCTTGTTTCTTGGTCCTTGGGAAAAAATCCAGCCTGTATGGACAAATTCAACCAGGATGCCAAAGGAAGAGACAGATGCTGTCTGTTAAATTGTGTGGTATCAAGTTTTACACATTTTGTTTGGGGTACAGTGTTGCTCCCACCCGATCCTGAACACACACACACACACACACACACACACACACACACATTTTAAAATTTTAAGTTAAAATCTACTGAATATACACAAGAATAAAGATTTGTGCAAGCATATTCTTATGCTGAATTTTTGACAAGAATTTCATTATCCTGTGACAATCAGCCAATTAGTCATGATTATAGTGATTAAGAAAGTCTCATGAGGAAAGCACTGAAGCTTTGGATTTACAAGGATCTTTTATTATACTTGTTTCCAGGATTACACACTAACTAGTTGTATTATGTATTTGTTTCAGTAAAATATGAAGAAATTATGGCTTAATAGGCCTAGGGATCAAAAGACTGTACAAGGTCACATTCTTGGTGGCCTAAGGTAGCCAAAGATACTAGATGCAGATATTCTGTGACATAATTACCATTATTTTGTTTCACCATGATGTGGGCAGTTTTGCAGTTTTGGTTTGGGAATAACTATCACAACAAATAACAGGTTAATGTGTTAGATTTTATAAAAAATATTTACTTCATTTTTTCTAGTTTAAGAGTTAGTATTTTCTACTGATGTGGTTAACTGCTGAAATCAAGATTTTTTATTTACAATAGCCAAGATATGGAAACAACCTAACTGTCCATCAACAGATGAATAGATAAAAAAGACTTGATATAAATATATATATATAATTTTTCAGCCATCAGAAAGAAGGAAATTCTGACATTTGCAACAACATGGATGGACCTTGAGGGCATTGCACTAAGTGAAATAAGCCAGAGAGAGAAAAACAAATACTGCATGGTATCACTTATATGCAGAATCTAGAAAAAAGTCAAACTCAAAGACACAGAGAGTAAAAAAGTTGTTGCCAGGGGCTGGTGGGGGGGAGAATGGGTGAAGTTGGTAAAATCTTACAACTTTGAGCTATAAGATGAGTAAGATTTGAAGATCTAATGTAAAACATGGTGACTTATGTAGATAATACTGTATTATATAATGGAAATTTTCTAAGAGAGTAGAACTTAAATGTTCTCACCCCCACGAAAGATAAATATGTGAGGTGGTGGGTGTGTTAATTAACTAGATGGTGGGAAATCTTTCACAGTGTATACATATATCAAACCACCATGGTGTACACTTTAAATATCTTACAATTCTGTCAATCATACCTCAATAAAGCTGAAAAAATAAAACATCAAAAGAAAAAGAAGAATAAAAAAATTCTCTAAACTGAGAGAAAATATTAAAAACAAAACAATAAATCAGAAAGCTCTGGGGTGTGCTTGAGTTATTTTAATGTCATGATTCTTGGGTGTGGTGATGCTTGCTGGCTTCTCTCCATGGTTTTATCAAGGACTTGCTCTATATTTCTATGATGTTCAGCTTATGGCATTTTTTCTCTGCTCTACCAGGAGTTCAGTGTGATTGTAGGAAGAACATTTTCATAAATCATACATCTGTAAAGTGCCAACTAAATAGCTTTGATCCTTCTCTTACATTTGGTATGCCCACATACTCTCAATTATTGTGTTGGTCAGGGACTTAGCCAATAGAAATTTGTCTTGGTGGGGCTTTCCTTGTAGCAGAATCAGTAGGAGGAAAACAGTACATATGACACTTACTCAAGGTAGCTATTTGTGAGTGTCATAACAAGCCAAATATTTGCTCAAGTTTTGAAAGAGGTTGAAAATGAATTGCTGCTGTCAGCTCTTTTCTGTCCCTAGGTGGCCTACCTTTACAAGAGTCTAGGTTACTGAGTCTGGGTTGAGACAGGCTGATTTGGTCTGCTTTCTTGGCTTGACCTACTTGGAGACAGCTTCAGGAATCTGAGATTGTCAAAAAGAGTTAGTTGTGGGTTTGTTTGTTTCTTTCTTTCTTTGTTTTTTTGAAAGGAATTCCAGACCAGACGGCTAGTCATACATTTATTCACTCATTAAGTATTTATTTAGAATCTATGTGGGCCAAGTCTATGCTAGACAACTGATGTACAGTGATGCATGATCTTTTCTGTCATGTAAAGATTCATAATCTAGTGGGGAATATCGACCGATAGATACACAATTACATTGCAGTTTGCTAAAAAGTAAGAGCAGGATGCCAGTGAGTGTTTAATTGGGGCACTTGACCTTTTTTTTTTTAAGATTTTATTTATTTATTTGACAGAGAGAGAGAGAGCACACATAAGCAGAGGGAGTAGGGGAGGGAAAAGCAGGCTCCCTGTAAGCGGGACCCTGGGATCATGACCTGAACTGAAGGCAGACATTTAACTAACTGAACCACCCAGGCACCTCTGGGGCACTTGACCTATATTGGAGAGGTTACCTAGAAGAAATGAGAACTAACTCGAGACAAATAGTAGTAACTAACATGTGAAAGACGTGAAATGAGAAAAAGGAAAAATGGAACATTTAAGGCAGAGAGTTTAGTTTTACAAAAACCTAAAAATGATAGTTAAGATTTAGAATCTGCTATGTTGCCCTGGTTAAATTACAATAACAAACATGTTCTTTCTTTCCAGTGTTTCTTATTGCTTTTGTTGGAATTAACTCTTATAGCATACTTATTCTTACTATCTTGTGTTGCCTTTGGTTGGCATATATAGTCACCAGGCTTTTCCCTGAAGGTAAATAGATTTCATTAGGAGCAGATGTAGCTCTAATCTGTAGAGTCTGTAAAACATTCAAGGGATTATTTGGATTAAAGACCTCTAACTATTAAAGAGAAAAATATTATCATTACTTGAATAATACTTTCCCAAGTTGCAAACGAATAACTGGCTCCAAAAATCACATCTCTGTAATTGTTCACACATTTCAGGCAGACATTTAACAACTCCACAAAAAACTTTAAGAGCTAAGCTATCTTGATTTGATTGCTAGAGAGACTCAAAGTTTTTGTTTTAACACCAAAAATTGAATCACTAGAACAAAAGTTAGACAAAAAGTTTGAACGTGAACAAAAGTTCAATAGTTTTATAAAACATGTTACTATTGATCTCATTATGTTTAAGACACTATTAGTTGTAAAGTACATCATTATTTTATGTACCACTAAAAATGAAATAAATAAAAACACTACCATTTAAACTATGATATGCTATTAGTTGTAAGACACCCTCCAATTACAGATGTTAAAATGTGAAATAATGTGTATCTTAGGACTGGTGAATTATAGTTAACAACAATGATAAATATTTCTATGGTAAGTTTGATAGTTATTTTGTCTATGTGATTTTTTAAAACTATCAAGAAGAAAAACAGAAAATTAGGTCAGACATTTAGAAGCCTTGTGTTTTAGATCCTAAGTGTTGGAAGGAATGTGACAGAAAATAGAAAATTAGATCTTGAAATGTAATTTGAACTTCTTAAACATAAAAAAAGACCATTATCTAAGGGAGATTTGCTGTACACTAAATCTGTGAAGAACAATATGGATAGGGAAACATGATACATATGTTGTCAGCTTCCCCTTTTCTCCACCAAGTAGGATGTACAGTCTCATTAAATTAAAGGAAATTCTCCTTGGGCTTCTGCATTCTTGACTTTTGTGCTCCACAGTCATGAATGTATGAACATAAAGTTAGTAATAGTCAAGGGGGAGTTACAATAGGAAAAGAAATAATTACTGAGAAGTTTTGAGAAAATGGTGTAAGAATAATCAAAAAGATTGGAAGTGTGAATAAGTTTTTATTTTTCAATTACTGGCCTGTAAAGCAATAGATGAAGATGAGTTGAGTAATCATATAATCCTACTATACATCCTTGCCTTCTAAAGTTTCTGCTGAATTTCATTGTTTTTAAGATTTTTTATTTATTCATTTGAGAGAGAGAGAGAGAGAACATGAGCAGGGGAGGGAGAAGCAGACTCCCTGGTGAGCAGGGAGCCCTACATGGGGCTCAATAGATCCCGGGATTCCAGGATCATGACCTGAAAGAAATGCAGATGCTTAACCATCTAAGCCACCCAGGCACCCCTTAATTTCATTTTAATACCATTGCGAGAATCAAGGTGGTAAAAGACCCCCTAGAAGAAGGTAAGATTGTAGTTCAATGTAATATAAAACAAGGGTACGATTTATTCCTAAACCATGGTTATCTTTCACTTTTCCTTAATAATCTGATATGACTTTTAGAAGATCCAGGCGCAAGGCCTCCTGTCATTGTAGCAAAAAGGTAGATTTTCTCTTTGTTATGATATAAAAATTTTAGTACTATGAATCAGGGTGCTCTTACAAAACTAATGAGACAAAAGGCAAATATTCCCAAAACAAACGGAGTTTCTACTATTTACAAGAAGAAGACAGCCCTGTACAAAAATGTACACAATGAGCAGGCCATTTACAGTTGAAGAAATATGAATTTCTAATAGACATAAAAATATGCTTATTATCACTAGGGATCATCAAAGTATACTGTATACCTATAAAAAACAAGATTCCATTATTACCTATGAGATTAGCAAAAAGATAAAATGTTTGATAATATTCAATACTAGTCATGATGTAGGTAGAAGCAGATATTTTTATAGGCTTTTTGGAGGACAACATAATATTTAGTATTGGAATTTAAAACTTCACATTGGTCAGAAAATCTACTTTTAGAAATCTATATGCAGAAACATTCACACAAGTTCACATGGATATATGTATGGGGGTAATCACTGAAGCAGTTTTATAAGAGCTAAAAATTAGGGGCTTGAGCTATATATTTCCTAATTTAAATAAAATTTGTATTGAAGTTTAACATTAAAATGAACACAAGTCTAAGTATACAGCTTGACAAATATGACAAAATGAATTTACCCGTTTAATTATTTACCGGATCAAGAAATAGAAAAGCATTAGGAACTCAACAGACTTGCATGCACCCAAAACCTGTCACTATTCTACCCTTCTCTTTGGAAGTAGCCACTATCCTGGCTTCTAACCTTATAGGTCTATTTTGGCTGATTTTGAACATTTAATGGAAATGTATAGTATGTGTTTTTTTGTGCTTAAATTATTTTACTCAACATTCTATTTGTGAGACTCATCCATTGTGTTGTATGTAGCAGTAACTTTTTGATTTTTGCTGCTGTCTAGTATTCCACTGAATCAATATATCACAGTTTATTTATGCGTGTCAGTACTGGTAACCATTTAGGTTATATGGTGGCCCAGGAGAGTGCACCTCGCAGACCTCTGACTACAGGGAGGAAAATCAACCCAGGGTCTCAATTGTTATGCTCTGAAGTTCATCACTGTATTTGCTTCTTTGGGCTACTCTCAGCTAATGACTAAGTGTGGAAGAGCTGTGGAGGCAGAACTGTTACTAAGAGACAAGGACCTCCACTGACATCCTACTTTGGCTCAAGAATTCCCCAATGGCCTTGATGATCATTTCTTAAATGGCACAGCAGCCCAGGGCACTTCCACCCAAACTTGCCTGACTCTCTCCTTTACCCAAAGTCACAACTGCATAGTGATCTGACTGCCAAAGAGAGGCATCTCTAAGAATATTGGTGGTGGCCTCTTCTGCAGGCCACAGATGACAATAGGGGAGGCAGCCACATAGCTGGGCTTGTTAACATCCAGGGTGATGATGTGCCTTCCAAGTAATAGAGGCCGGGTAGCAGTTCTTAACCACCAGAATCTAGGAGGCTAGAATTATTCTAATGACCAGCAAAGTTGAAGGGACAGCCAAGAGGCCTTCATCCACAGAGGCCATCTCCAACTCGTGGAGATGAAAACAGAGCATGGAGTCTTTAGGGACAAAGGGTGGTACTTAATATTTATGATTAAAAGGGGGAAAAAAGAAAAAAAATAGGCAAGAATGGAGGAGCAGGAGACTGAGAGTTGTCACCTCCAGTAAAAAGAATCCCTTGCTAAGTTTCAAGATCTGAGCCAATGTTCAGATCTAGAACCCACTGACTGAAGGAGAAAAGACTTGTAACATTGTGGCAAGGGCACTGCAACAGTTCCCTCAGTCCTTCCCCGAAAAGGCCCACGACCCATTTACTCAAGTGACTGTACACTGGGAAAAGGGGGAATAACCAGATATTTCCAGGCTACAGGACACAGCATCTCAGTTGTCATTGATACGCAGTGACCCAAAGCATCATCATGGCCCTTCTGTTAGAGTTATGGTGCAAGCTGGAAATGGACAGCAGCTAAGTTACTGCCACATTCAGGAATGGACCTGGAAGTCAGTGAAGCTGTCTTGAGTGGAATGGTGAGCGGTATTCCTGGTTATCCACCTTGTGTGGTCGGAAAAGTGGCCCATGGTGAAGCTATATATAGATTTCTGGAGAGTGACCAATGGCCTGTCTTCTCAGGGGCCTAAGAAGAAAAATCCACAGAAGATTAGGAATGAGGAGGTCAGAGGTGTAGGCATGTGAATGGGCAAATGGGAGTAGGCACAAAGTGAAAAAAAATTTATATTATTCATTAACCCTCACTGGAAAGTATCAACCATGGACGAGACACTGAATCAAGAATCAAGTAGACAAGATGACTTGGCCAATTGACATTACCCAGTCTTTTCCATTGGCTACTCTAGAATTAGAATGATAAACACATGAATGGAATGACCCTCATGGTAAAGACAGAGGCCACATATGATCCAAACAATATGGGTTCTCACTTACCAAATCCAGTCTCACTGCCTCTCAATGTCAGCAATAGTGACCAACACCGAGCCCCACATATGGCACTATTTTTTGAGGAGAACAACCACGTACTCAGTGTAGGTTGAATAATTGGGGCCCTTACAGCATGGAAGAGTCAGTAGCTCGTCCTCATGGTCATGGATACTTAATATGGGTATGTATTTGCCTTTGCCTATAAGGTCCCTACCTGCCTTCCTATCTGGGACTTCCAGAATATTTGATACACAGATATGGGATTCCACACAGTGCAGCATCTGATGAGAAGCCCTCTCTATAGTGAAGGAGGTGTGGATTGGACCCATGACCATAGGATCCTCTCATTATATCAGGTACTGCCTTATCTAGAGGCAGCCAGCCATGGACTGGTTGAATGCTCGAATAGACTTCTAGAGGTACAACCGAAATGCCAACTTAGAGGCAACATTTTGAAAGGATAGGGTGCCATCATTCAAGTGTATTTGTTAAGTCAGAGACCCTTATATGATATTCTGCAACCCCACCAAAAGGTCTAGAAACCCAGGGGCTGGGCATGAGTTACTTCACTTACAATCACAACCAATAACCTATAGAGGGTCCTTCTGCTCTTACTCACCTCTACTCTGGGTGTACTTACACAGGGTGACATACTGTCCTCATTTTTCAAAGACTGACATCAAATAGAATAGTGGACATATAGAAGACCTTCCAGAGCATGTGGACCATTACAGAATAATAATTGTAGAAATAGAATCCTATCAGTCAGGTTTTTTTTTGTTTGTTTGCCTTCACTCATGTATTGCTTGGGATGTTATGTTTCAGTGTTGCTAACTCTGAGTTCATTTTAGCTGAACATAAGTAGTTACAATTTTTAAAAAAAAATAACTGAACTACATCAATTAAAGAAAGAAAACAATGTCAAGGAAGTTAATATTTATTTAGTGTTGGTGATGGTAGATATACTGAACATATGTAAAAAAAAACATGTTTTACATCCATTCATTTACTTAATGACAGAGGTAGAAAACTATTCAAGGGGCTGGGATATACTGATTTACATTCCTGTCTTCACAGAACTTACTTTTTATTATAGGGACATGGATTATAAACACATATGCAAATAAGTAATATAATGACAGGTAGAAGTAAGTTTTATGAATAAAACTAAAGCTGGAGATACCATTTTGGACATACTATTAAGAAACTTTCTCTGAGAAGGTAAAATCTGTAGAGACTTGAGTAGAGTGAAGGAATGTGCTATGTTACTATGGGGGGAGGAGAGAGCAGGCAGAGGGAACATCAACTACAAAAGATCACTGGAGGGAATGAACTTGTCCCAATCGAGAAAGGCTAGAGATGCCTGGGCAACGCTGGCAGAAGTTGGGGTTGGAGAGATGGGCAGTGGCTGACCTGTAAGCTCTAGTCTGGAGTCTAGGTTCATCCTAAATATTTTGGGAAGCCTGTAGAAGATTTTGCACATTACAAGAATGCAATCTGATTTACATTTTGCAGAAACTACTCTGGTTGCTATTGTGGAGAATAGACCACAGCAGGGGACCAACTAGGAGACTCTTGTTTGAATCCCAGCTGAGAGATAATGGTTAGTGATCTGCACCTTAGTGTTAGATGTTTACATTACAGAAAAAGGTTCCTCCAGGTTTAAATGTGACTTTTATAAACACTAAAAAATACCTAACCTCTAGGGTCATCTTGATGATGCCTTAAGTCTGCTATCAACCTGCTAAAAACTTGATCTATGAAATGCAAAATTTTGAAAGTGTATACATATAAGCATTTTCTTGTATTTTCATAATTCTCAAATGGGTCTGTAACTTCACCAAAGAAGCATAAGAAACATTGTGAGGAGGTGGTGATATGCACTAGAGAATAGAGATTTCTGAGATACCCCAAATCAGACTCAATCTTTCTGATATCCAAAATCACATTTGCCCCAGGACACACCGCAGGGAGGACATCAAAACAAAGTCCTGTAGGTCATTATTTCAATCTCCTCTTTCCTCTAAACTCTGGGTCAAGAAAGCTTATGAAACAGAGTATGATTTTGAAATTTCTCAAGTTGCAAAAGAGATAAAGGAAACCCGTGCTGGCACGGTGACATCCACAGCTACAGCAGCATGTCTAAGGCCACGCAAGAGCAGCTCCCATTATGGTGTGCCAGAAACACACAGCTGTACAGGAGCCCCTGCTGACCCATGTGAGAACTCTGAGGATGCCAGATGATTGATTTGCTGTGGTTTTAGAGGAGATCCAAGAGAGAGCAAAAGTTTAGAGCACAGTTGAAAACCACATCTATTCTCTCACTTATTTTTAATTTCTTCTTCTCAATGTATGTATGTATGTATGTGTTCAGCTCTCAAATAAATTATCTTGGAAAAAATATTGCCTCAGTTATATTTATCAGTGGTCTGCACAGCAGAAATGAATATGGAATCATCTATACCTTTGTTCACATCACATTTTTGTTCTTTACTGTGTAAACGTGGATCATTTAATTGACCTCTCTCTGTCTCAATTTACCCAAGTATGAAGTAGGTGCCACAATCAGAATACTATAGAGATGGTGGTGAGGACGAAACACAATTAATCCTTAAATGTGTAGCCCAGTTCTTGGTCACGGATGGAACATACATGATAAATATTTGTGTTCTTCCTTTGTTCCTGGGTTTTTTCAGTTGGATGCTAGGGACCCTTCTTATTGTTGGTTACAGACATGGACAAGACAGAGTCCTGGCCCTTAAGAAGTTGTTGTCTTATACCTACAGGATTTATTGTCTCAGGGTTTTAAAAATGAAAGTCATCTTGGAAAGTACCCAGTCATAACCCTTATTACCAAATGAGGAAAGAGCAGTCTAGTGAGTGCAAGTGACTTGGCCAAATCCTGCAGATACTAGAAGAAAATATTCTTCCTTTGCTCTCATGGATCACATACCCCCTGTTGGACACATTCTGCTTCATGGCCCACTGCTCATCTGTGGTTGTTCAAAAACAGTGTGAGATTGCCTGAAAACTAACGGTGAAGTTTCATGAACAGAATACATTTTCTTAGCTTCGTGGAATTGGATCTTTCTGATATCCAAAATCAAAAAAGTGTGGCCTATTTATTGTGCTGACCTTAAACATAATTTCATTGACTTATTAAAACTAAAAGTACTGGGTGATCTTTTCTAAATCCTGGGAACTTAAAAATATTTGGCCAAGAGTCAAATGACTGATATAGTTTCCAGAGTTTGCTTGTGAAATAAAAGAGGATATTGGTGGTTTAGCACATCCTCTGTGTTTAGAATGAAATTTATAGCATCTTTCTTAGTGCAACATGGAAATTTGCCACCATGGCAATAAGCTTGCCCCTTAGACACCAGGGCTCACTTCATGTTTCAAACAAGTAATGAGTAACAAACACATTCTAACACAAAACGTTAATGGTATCTTTGCTATAATTTTAAATAATTGAGAGTAACATCCAATTTTATATCCTGAGACAGTATGACTAACTAATAAATAGTGGGGTAGAGGTGGGGAACTCCAAGTTTACATCTAGATTCACAAACCCACTAGCTGATTAAAGTCTCTTGATCTGTGACACATTCCCAGTTTTAGAAATACAGTCCCTGAGTCCCTTGATTCCTAAAATATTCTTTGGGTTTCTTTCTTTTTCCATTGCACTCTTATATTTATTTAAAACAGACACGGTAGTACTGACTCCTTTACTCACTGAGGAAATATTCTTTCTTTCTGAATATATCTGTCGATTCTTAAATAGTAGGTTCATATTTCTAAAAACACTATTGTAATATGATAGTCTACCTAATCATTTCAAAAGAACCAGAAAAAGTCCATTTATAACATTATTAAAAATGTTTTTTGGGGAGAATGTGGAGTAGGGAAAATAAAATCTTTCAAAGACTTGCAGCAATTTGCTAAGAAAAACAAGAAGTCTATGCAGGTCTTTTATAAAGAGAAACTTCAGCTCCCAGAAAAATCTGTGCATTACTGGGGGAAGGCCATGGGAGTCATGGAATTTCCACTTGCGTATTCAGGAACAGGATTGGGAAACATTTTTGTTAAGAAGACAATTGCCCAAGAGTCCCGTGTCTAGCAGTTGTTCTAAGTCTGAATGTGTCCATATGACATCAGAATATGTGGATAGATAGCAAAGAATTCCATGAGATTTCTGGATGTTTGGGGTTGGAAACTACCTTGTTCTCTGCCCACGAACTTGCCCACCCCCACAGGGGTCCCTTATTTTCTACACTGAAGGCTCAGGTCTGACCATTGTAGAGGCTGTGTAGGTACCTCTGGGACTATTTCTGAGCCAAAGTAGGAGCTTCTTGCTTATCAAAACACTGATGCCTCCTATCTGCTACTCAAACCTCTTCATACCTCCTGGAAATCATTCTTTTTCACCTAATGTCCGTATCATTCATTCTCTAAACTCTGATCTTTTGTTCTCCTGGTCTGATTTCATGAGGCTACACCCCGACTGCTCAGATTCAAACTCACCTTCTGAAACCTGGCAAATATTCTTTTCTTAGCTACCCTGAAACCTCCAGGTTTTTGTTAACTGCTTTTAAATCCAGTTTTTCTCCTTGTTCTCCAGGTTCTTCCAGTTTAGTTCTGCCCTAATTTTCCACATTCTAGTGAAACAGTTTACCTACATAACGCCAATCTGATGAATATATAAAAATATTTTGTTGCGTATGGTGAATAAATGAGTAATTTGTTTATCTATCTATCTATCTATCTATCTATCTATTTATTTATTTATTTAACAGTTTGCCAGAACTTGACATTCGAGGTCTTCAATCATTCTCCTCCTTCTTGGGTCTACTATATTTCCTTTTCTCTTCTTTCCACCAACTCTCCTCTTCAACAAGTACAGATCTGCTCATCATCCTCAGTGGGCATGGTATCTTCACTGCCCTGCCTCTCATGGTCTCCCAATGCCTTTTTCCCATCTTCTCTCCATCAGTTTAATTCTTAATATCCTTGCAAGCAGTGATGTGATCCCTCCTTTTTAATGCAAGCGTCCATGAATGCATGCAATGCAAAATCCATGATCTGTCTCCTCAAACCCTGGTGGTACTTGTTTCTGAATTACTTAGTTCTTTTCACAAGTGCCACCCAGCATAGTTAGAGGTCAATATTAGAAATGATTTTAGTAGAAGGAACCCTCCTCACCATTTTTTGTGTGTTCACATTATTTACCTATTGTGTACTCATCAGAGAGTTGGTACTCAATAAGCTTTGTTTAAGAAATAGTCACATTAATAATCTTGTTCTCTATATGCAGAGGTTATTTTCACAGAACTGGTTAATGTTACCAAACCCACCAACTCCAAGGAGAAGTCCACTTTCGGCTCATTGGAAAAGAGTTATCGATTGAAAGTAGAGTAGCTTTCCACAGTGGGCAGGCACTGTTATTTTTCTGGAAGAAGGCTAAAACTACACAGAGAATTGTGCTGAGGCTTGCATGTATTCAGCCTAACTGTGATCTAAGAGGATGTTGGCCATTAGGAGATGAAAATGTTTGAACTTGGAGGAAACAATATGAAAGAAAGCCAAGTGACCTAGTTTAAGGTTTCTTTTTTTTCCCCTCTGTATAGTAATGAATACAGTAGGAGAGTATTGAGGTTATAGAATTTTTAAAATTCATCTGAAGGAAGGGATCAATAAGTAAAAATGGCAAACATTCTAAAGCCAGCCTTTAAGAAATTAGAGCAGTGTGTGTTTCTTTTGCTATTAGTAATGAGCAATTGATAATGTGTTGGACTTTTGAGCATATATAAAGTCACCATGGGATGTTTCCTTATTTCTGTGTGGCTCTTGTGTCTAATATGATGGTGACATCCTTTTGTTGGCATGAGTTCTATAACTCAGATGATCTTTTTACTGGTTTGCCTCCAGGTCGAGAAATCAACAATAAGCTGCTCCTTTCAGCTTGCCAGTAATGTGGAGTTCTTGACATATGAATATTCCCCAGGGTTTGTCTAAGCCTCTTTAAACTCTGGATGCACTCCATTGACAGCTTCCGAGTTGTGATAAGTATCTACCTTTTATTTCTAATCTGAAGATTTCTTGAGTTATAAAATTACATTTTCTTTGGAGCTAACATTTAAGAGTGTACTGAGATGGCAGACTCACGAATTCCCCAGAACTTTCACAGGAAATGGAGAATGCAAAGGTCATGTAAATATAGTCATAATAATGTCTTCATTGATTGGAAAAACTTAATATCAAACACATTTTAGTTTGACTAGATTGCACACAGAGTACACTGCATAGAAGGAATATATATGTGGGTTTTCTTGGAGGATGTGGTTTAAAATAAAACCGTATCTTTGGATATCTGATAGTTTCTCAATCAACATTTGCGACACATCATAAATACTAAAAGAAAAAGTAAACTCTCTCTGTGTGTGTTTTATTTATACACTCTTGCTCTAACTATAATTATAGTTATCTCTACCAAATAAAAATATTTGGGGAGAGGCGTAAGATGACGGGTGGCAAATGGCTATACACTTTTCATTATTACATTACTTTAATACTTCAGTTTTTTTACTACAATGAGCATCCATCTTTATTTACCACATTAAAATAATTTTAAAGGGCGCCTGGGTGGCTTAGTTGGTTAGGCGACTGCCTTCGGCTCAGGTCACGATCCCGGAGTCCCAGGATCAAGTCCTGCATCGGGCTCCCTGCTCAGCGGGGAGTCTGCTTCTCCCTCTGCCCCCCCCCCATGCTCTCTCTCTACCATTCCCTCTCTCTCTCTCAATAAATAAATAAAAATCTTAAAAAAAATAAAAAAATAAATTAATTTTAAAAACAGAATCTGCAGTATTATCTGTAATTACAATTCTGGGAAATCACAAGGAAATTAAAATTGAAATCTGATCATGATTTTTAAAAATCTACTGTTATCATTTCCTGACATTATTAATTATATTTTTGTTCTTATTCATTAATTTAATTCAACAGATATTTAACACTTGCTGTGTATCATAACCTGGGTTAGGCACAAGGATACTGAAATGGGTAGGACCAGGATCCTACCCTTTGAGGAGTTTGTAGTTTAAGATGAAAGGTGGACATAAAGGATATAAATAAAACAAAGTTCTATAGCTGCTATCATAGAAAGCTGAATAAAAATGCAGTTACTAAACCATCTCAATAGTTCATGAAATACATGATAATGTAGAAATGAGATCTAACGGATTGCCAGATACCAGATACAAAGTTGAATAGATAGCCAAGTCCTCTTAGAAAACAGTCTTACTGCTTTTAGCAAGTGGATAACATACTCTCCTGATATCTGATGGTTCTGTGTGTTCACATCCTTCTCAAATCTGAGGTTCAGTTATAACATTCACATATATTATTTCCATTTGAATGTAATTAATGAAAGATTTACTCACTATCTCTGAACTGTTATAACAGTTCATATTAACTACTTGCATTATAGTCCATTTTCATTACTCATAGTAATGTTTTATAAAGTTGCTGCGAGCACTTAAAAGCCCATCCTGAACCACTACTCTTCGCAGAAATAGGGACTTAGGTTCCTGTGAGCCTCTGGTCATATTTCTGTCAACTGATCAATATGTAACTTTGTTTTAGGCATCTTTCTGTTTATGGACACCTCATTTAATATCTCTGATAAATTATTTTATGGCCTTTGAATGATTCAAATACACAGGCTTTGGAGGCCATTTGTATTATATAGGTTCCTTTGCCAACATCCTTATAAAATAATTTGGTATCTTCAGCACTGGAAATCTGCTCTTCCAGACAACATTTCCCTATATAACACTTAGCAGGTATTTTAAAAATTCTACTGCTACCCACTCACCTAAAGAACTTGCCTTCAAGTTTTAATGTTTTTCATGCCTACTACCTTTTGAATGCCCAAACCAGACCTCACTAGTGAGAGGATTTAACATTTTTCTAACCCTGAGAAGCATGACTGTAAATTTTTTTGGCTTTCAATTTCACAACTGTGTTCTCCACTATGTGTTTTGTATTATTTTGTTTTTGTTTCTTGTTTTGTTTTGCTTTTATCTGTGATTATCACATAAATCCACAAATTGGGCTTATTGCCCATTTTAAATCTTCCTCTCCACCCCCCCCGCCCCCATACCTTCATCATAACCTATAGATGTTACTTTAACCCTTTCTGGAGCGGCCTCACATACAGATAAGCAAATTTCCACTGCCCTTTTCTGGATCTCATGCCTGAGCAATGCTTACCTAACACATACTTTTCTCCGTGAAGCGCACGGCAACCTTCTTGCACTTAAGAAAACTGGACAGCACTTGGGCACTACACGTGGGGTCCATTTTAAGCAGCAAAATTACCAAGAGAAAGCACAAAAATGTGAAAAATGTGGCACTGAATAGACTACAAAAAGGACGTTTGTTTGTAGTCTGAGAACTGAAACAGTCAGTGCCACACTATCAACCTCAGCTAGGAGCATATGTGACAGGCACCTAAATTTCTCTCTGCTGTGTGCATATCCGTGAATGATCATGAGAGCACTGTGAGATTGATTTTCAGCTAACAAATAGATTTTATAAAGTAGGAAAATTTGTTGACTTAGAGCCCACAAGTGATGAGGAGGATCACTGCATGATTTAGAAACACTGTCTTTTCTAGTCACTTTTTAAAAAATTTATTTGTTTATTTGAGAGGGAGAGAAAGCACACGCGCATGTGCACACACATTGGGGGAGGGGCAGAAAGAGAGAGGATCCTAAGGCGACTCCCTGCTGAACACAGAGCCCACATAGGGCTCAGTCTCAGGACCCTGAGATCATGACCTGAGCCCAAACCAAGAGTCAGATGCTTAACCGGCTGAGCCACCCAGGTGCCCCTTTTCAGTCACTTTCTATCTCTCAGTTGCAGTACTGATTTTCAGGGCTCTAAACTGGTAACTAACTATAGGATTATAAAAGATCAGTCTGAGGGAATTTCCTCAAGATCGTCTTCTGTGGTAACCTTTCCTTTATCAGGAATGCACTCATACCTTTTCTACCTGGGGTCTTACTGTTTCAAATAGATCCATGATAAGAATATAGATGTGTATGTCTAGTGGTATTCTCTGTAATGTCTTATGTATGAATAGCCAAACAACTATACTCTCATATGTAATGTTTGATTTTAAAGTGAAGGTCAAATAAAAAAAAAAAGAGAGAGAGAAATCACTAGGTGTTATTTAAAAAATAAAAGGAAGAAAGGAATTAAAGTGAAAGAGGTAACAGAAACCCGACTCCAAGGCATTTCACATGCATTTCAGAAAGGGTATAGGCCCTAGATACTTGAGGTAGGTTTTTAATAACCAGGAGACTGGAGAAATGTTTGCAAACACCAATAAAGGAGAGAATCTTAATCTGAAAGTTTTACACAAAAAACAAAATCTCTAAGGACTTTCAATACTCATAGCCTAGAAAAAAATTCCAAACAATTAACCAGAGAAAGTACAAACAAACTTGCCATTTATCTTGGACTTGTGTTGGAAAAAAACAAGCACTCTGAAAAATTAAAATGCTAGGTCTGAATCATTGCTGATGTAGGGTCTAAATTTGTACTACCTGGGTGGTGAAGATAACATGATATGAGAATTTAACCTTAAGACCTAGTCCCAAATCATTGACATCCCTTGAGTCCTCAGCAACAGAAAGCCAGAAGCCATCATTTCATAACCCAGGGCATTCTGGACTCCAGCAGGATTTTTAAAACCAAACTAAAAATAAGTCCACTCTAATAGATTGCAAACCTCACAAGAAAATCACCTTGAGGAAGAGTCAGCAGATGCTGCAAACAGATGAATTAATGCCACGACACTCAAAATACTGAAACAATCTGAAAGAGATTATAAGGTAAATAAATGTGTTTTAAATAAAGAAATGTTTTAAAGGAAAGCCATGTTAATATAAATAGCTCACATACATGGCTGTTTTAATCTACCATCTCAATTCATATTAGAGTGCTTGCAAAGAAATAAATCCAAAGCTGTCTTTGTAGAAGCTAAAAGTGAAAGTTGAGAAAGTCAGATTTGTTTGGATATGTGATGAATCTTTTGGGTTTGGTTTTATGTCACAAGTGTCCATCCAAAAAATATAATGAAAATCTTATTGCACCAGGAAAGAAAAGCAATCCTGTCAGGAAATGAAAGAAAATTCAAAAAAGTTCAAACAAGCAAAAGTGAAGTGAGGAAGAGAACTATAGGTTAGTATCTGTGTCTAGTAGAAATGTTTTGGAAATACAAGAAGTATATTTTGCTCTTTGTGAAAAGTTCAATGGTTTAAGATCTCATTAAGAAGAAATAGTAACAATGATGGAAATGAAATCTTGCTACTATAGAACAAACATTTTTATGATAAATGGTAAATTAGCATTAATCATTCAATATGACTTCATTAAATTTCTACCATTTTTCATTGTTTTACCTATTATTTAGTTCAGTATCATATAGTTTTTGATTTGGAGAAACAGAATCTTTGTGTATGAGGTCAGATCATGGTGTTTTTTGCAGTAGAAAAACTACAAAAACTTGTTTATAACAAGTAATAAATAATAAATATTGCAAAACTACAGGGAACAAATAAAACATATTCTAGGAACATTGCAGGGATTAAGAAATATACGCTTGAGATTTCTTTCAATTTTATAAAAGAAAAGCACTGTATGTGGCTAACTATGTCTACCCTGGCATTTTCTCATACGGGAAATCTACTATCATTTTCTTGAAAGAGTCTTGCAGTAGACGTAAAGGAGTACTGAGTAAGTATAGAAAAAAAAAAGGAAGTCACAACAAATAATAAACTTAACTAACACTTTTGCCAAGATGAGTAATATGGCAGGCATACTTTTAAGCACATATCAACTTGTTTATTTCTACCAATAATTCCAAGTTTTCACTAATGTTATTTTCACCCTGCAGATGAGAAAGTAAGGCACTTACTTAACTTGTTTGAGGTCACACAAGTAATATGTGAGGGAGCAAGGATTCAAACCCCAGCAAACTGTCCTCAAAGTCCACGTGAACTCCATGTGATGCCTCTCAAGGATACCATAATTAAGAAAGTGGTTTTATCCTCAACTCTGTCATAGATATTGGATAAATCAGATGGATTTATTTAATCACTCAAAATGTATCAGACACAACCTTTGTGTCAAACACTGACAGGCACTGTGCAAGATGCAAAAGAACCAAACAACTGAAATCGTTGTGTTAGAAAAAATTCAAGTATCAGAGCTGTGCATAGTGTCTAATTCTCTCATGTACTTGGAATAAACATTCTTCAGTCCAATTATATTCAGTTCAGCTCAATTTCATGCAACTGCATTGATTAAGCATCTCCTATTTACAAAACCCTGGGTGGTAGGTATAGAAAGATAAATAATCCAGCTCTAGACTCCAGGGTGGTCATTCTCAGTTGAGGGAATAAGATACATAAATAAATAACTCCAAAAGAAGATAATGTGTTGTAATAAAAGGAGACTTAGTGGGCCATGAGACTGCAGATGGAAAGTTGTAAAATTAATTCTTAGAGAGGAAATGTGTATGTGTATGACAGAGATACAGAGAGAAAGAGACATAGAAAGAGACAGAGGTAGAGACTATGCACAGCAGAAAGAAGGTGGAGGGTAGAGTGGGGAGAAGGAGAAGATGGTTAATGGAAGTTTTGGCAGAGAGAACAGTATTAACAAAGAAAAAGAGCCATAGAGGAGCTTGATTTAGGACCAAGGCTTGTGAAGGCACTACTGCCCAAGGTAAACAGTTAAATTTTATCTTGTTCAAAGTGAAGAGAAATGGGAGTTTTAAAAAAAGGAATGGCATGATCAAGATATGTCCTAAGTAGCCAACTCTGGTATTAGTTGAAAGCTAAATTAAAGAAAAAAGAGACTGAAGAAAGGAGAACATTAAGAAAATACTGTAGTCTTCAAAATTTCTACTTTACCACCCAAGCCTACTCATCTGAGATGGATTTTTTTTTTAATCATATGAAAAAAAAATAGCAGAGTCCATTGATCTCAGGAGTATGATGTTTGATAATGTCATTAAAAGTCATTTAATCTGGTTTTGGATTTTGTCTACATATAATCCAGATGTTGACATCTAGATATTCATGATAATGGACCTATATTGGTGGAAACAAAATTTCTTGATGTGTCTGGCTTCAAATTTTGGCTCAACCACTAAATGAACTTTATGATACTTGGAAAGTTACTTAAATTCTCTATGC
Organism: Zalophus californianus; assembly: GCF_009762305.2. Classification (NCBI taxonomy): domain Eukaryota; kingdom Metazoa; phylum Chordata; class Mammalia; order Carnivora; family Otariidae; genus Zalophus; species Zalophus californianus. Next base: position 133,407,117 of record NC_045598.1, read on the forward strand.
CTTAGGTTCTTCATTTGTAAAACTGGAAACACAACAGTAACTGCCACATACATTGATTTGAAGGTTAAACTGTTCAGGACAATACTGGTACCTGGTAACCATTTTATAAGTGTTTAATTACGACTAAGCAAAGTTTAAAAGATGCTTTATATTTCTTTTTCATTAATAAGTTAAAAAAGATACTTAAAAAAGATTTTATTTATTTGAGAGAGTGAGAGAGAGAAAGCATGAGGAGGGGAGGGTCAGAGGGAGAAGCAGACTCCCCACTGAGCAGGGAGCCTGATGCAGGACTCAATCCTGGGACTCCAGGATCATGACCTGAGCCGAAGGCAGACGCTTAACTGACCGAGCCACCCAGGCACCCCCCAAAAAACATACTTTTTAAAAAAGATTTTTTTAAATGTATTTATTTGAGAGAGAGAATGCACACAAGCAGGGCAGGGACAGGAGGGGCAGAGGGAGAGGGAATCTCAAGCAGACTTCATGCTGAGTGTGGAGTTCAGTCTCACAACCCTGAGATCATGACCTGAGCCAAAATCATGAGTTGGTCAGTTAACCACCCAGGCACCCCGCCTGCATAGGTTTTAATCAAGGAATAACAGAAAGTGAGATTCACAATAGTGGTTTTTACCAATCAGAGGACATTAGCTTAAAAATTGCAACAAGTCATTATACACCAAGAAAACCTTAAAAGATGCAAGTATATTAATGGGTCAAGTTATTTCCTGAATATCATATTCAGGCATATCTTTCCTCTTTTACTTGACCAATGTGTACATGGCAGGATCAGATGAAAAGAACAGATTAACATTTTTGGGTAAAAGCTAAGGTACGTCTAAATTAAGTACACCTCACCCAGAAGTTAAATTTTATCTACATTTTTAGAGATTTTTATTTCCAGTTTGGAAGACAATATATCAGGAGGAAAAGTATTTAAACAAAGCCAAATGGATTCTATTAGTTCTGTTCTTTTTAGTCAATAATTTATCTTCGTAATACCTTGGCAAGTAGTCAAGTTCTACAGATTCATTCCCTCCTGAAAACTTTTCTCACAATGTGTTCTTTATAGTTACCATTAGATATGATAAAAATCTATGCATAAATTATAAATTATCATACATTGACCAGTTTTGCTGTTTGATGGCTTCACTTTGTTCTCATTGTCAGTCTATTTCTATGATTCTTAATCTCAGAAGTAGATGGAAGGCAAGGGTTTCTAGTAAGACTTTTGTGGTTTTCTGAAGTTTTCTGAGATATTCCCTCCCAGTAGTCCTATGCTGAAAGATTGGAACAGAAGCCAAAATCCGAAGGCAGGAACCCTGTCAGAAGTGGGAGTTTTGCCTGTGACTTGGCGGACCTGTTAAACAACCTTTGAAGAAAAACAGATTTCAACTATATCAAACATAGTGAAGGAGTGAGTTCAGAAAACTGTATTCTTGGTTTAGTGAAAGTCCATGAGCACTGGCTTTGTCCATAAATGGATTGAAAGCAATAAAGGGCTGGAACATTCACTACTCCTATAGGCATCTTCAATCTTGCCTTTTGAAAACTACTAGTGGAGACAAAGTATGAGGACAAACACAATGTACCTATACATCTCTCTTGTTGCCTCCCGTACAAATGTTATAATATGTAGATTTGTATCAGATATTTTTCTACACTCATGCTTTATGTTGAGTGATATATAGTGAAGTGATACAGTACAAGGCCGGCTTCAAAAAAAAAAAAAAAAAAAGAATCTATTACAACATAGAGGTGCCCGGGTGGCTCAGTCAGTTAAGTGTCTGACTCTTGGGTTTGGCTCAGGTCATAATCTCCAGGGTTGTGGGATCCATCCCTGCACTGGGCTCCATGCTCCAAGGAGTTGGCTCATCCCCTCTTTCTCTGCTCCTCCCTCTGCTCTCTCTCTCTCTAAAATAAATAAAATCTTAAAAAAATATATATATATAACACAACATAGCTTTTTGAATCAGCAATCTAGATACTACCCAGAAAAGGTTTTCCTGTTTTTTTTTTCCTATTTCTGTTCTTTGGCTACTCTCATTTCTAGGGCCAAAGGTAAAAATCTTGCCATGATGGACTAGCATGTAGATTGTGCAATAAAATATTTGTGAACAGATATTTCCTTTCTACCACCTCCATGACTTTCTAAAGGCCACGTATATGATATTCCTCTGTAGATAGTATAATTACGTTTTTATTTTATCAGGCTGGAAAAAAAGAAGTGGGTTTTCCAAGTTTTACAACATTAAAAAGCTGATGGGTCAACTTATCCTTTCTGTATTAACTCTAAAACACAGGAGAATGATTTTTCTAAACTTTATATACGAATTGTCTGTCATTTTCAATTAGCTTTTTGACAGCTATGATTGTAAAATAATATACCTGGAAAAGAGAAAGCAAAGATAAGATTATATACCTGGAAAAGAGAAAGCAAAGATAAGATTTATCAAATTTACATAACATATTGAAAGGTGTTAGAATCAATGTATAAGAAGATGATTCAAAGTTACAGCATACTGTCATCATTCTACACGTCTTTCCAATTATGAAAATCCCAAATGGCAAAACTATGTTTGTTGATTCTGTAATTTCTTTAGACTCACTTTTATAACTGAGAGCTCTGTAAGCTACATGATGGACATAAGAAATCTATCCCTACTCTGGAAGATCTTAGAGGGGAATGAATGATGCCACTTCCAATCAGCAAGTTAAAAAAAAAATATGTAGTGCCTTTTTAATTGAAATACAATTCTGCTGAAAGACAGCTGTTAAGTAATTTTCAAATTAAATGACTGCTCAACTGGTGAAAATATCTCAAGATAATATCAAGTTAGACACCATAAAGTGAACACGGGATTAAATAAGCATTGTAGGCCCTACCTGGAGTAGATTTGACATGCATTTTGAGACAGTTTTGAATAGTGCATTCAAAATTTACTCCAGTGCCTGTCCTCCCTATCCTGCCTAGACTTTATTAGTTGAAATGGAAGCCAGTTACGTTTCTCCTTTTCTCTTAAAGCCACAGATCTCAGTGGAGGGTCAGCCTGACATTTTGTTGAAATAAGCTTGTCAAATGATTCTTACATTGCAGTGAAAGATGATTGTTTCATTTGGGTGTAACAATACCCATTTTAAAGCATTCTCAGAAATAAGCGTCTGGTCACTTTGGGGTGGTATTTAGCAGTAATTTTTTAAAAATATTTCAAGCTTTTATCTAAATTTTAGTTAATTAACATACAATGTAATATTAGTTTCAGTAGTAAAATTTAGTGATTCATCACTTACATATAACAACCAGGGCAGTAATACTTTTAGTCACATGTTCCTTCTTTGTAATAAATTAAACACCTGAATGAAATGACTAAGAAATGACTGTGATTAAATACTTAAATGAATTAATAACTAAGTGAAATGACTATGATTCAATTTTGTACTAGCAAATTCTATTCCTTAACAAAGATAGTAGTTCCATTGTGTAGAGGTAACTGAAAGAGGAAAGACTCTCAAGTGAAAAATCTATCTTTTTTTCTCCCTGAAAAATTCAGCATCTGAGATACGTTGTAGAGTAGATTTTGCAACCATACACCACCTTAAATGTGTATATTATGCCTGCTCAGCTAAAATATCACAAGAACAAGACTCACAAATGTAATGTTAAAGATAGATATGTCAATTTATCATGTCAAGTATTAAAGTTAATAAAAACAAATAAGAGGTCATCAACATGCGGAGTTATGTCATGTTTTGAGAAACGTGAACTAATTTGGTCTGAGTTTTTCTCTGAGAAAGTACAGCTAATGTTAATTTATTGTGAGAAAAGTTGCTTCTTGCAGTTTCAGAGGAAAGAGGACTATCACAACTTGTTTCTTAGAACTTGACATTTCTTTAGCAATATATTTAAAGTATAGTTTTAGTAGCTTTAGTAGATAAGGAAAGCTGAAAGAGTCTACAAGGCCTTCATTGTTAACTATGCTTCAACATGCCATCACGTGACTATAGAACTATTAGTTTTACAATATCAAACAAGAACTTTGTTCAGTCATGAGTTATAGTGCTGTTGGCTGTGAGTTCAATGTTAGTCAATCAACAATACATATTAAATAAGGTGTCTTTATACAGAAATACACATAAAACAAGGTGATGTATTAATTGGTTAATGAAAATGTTATGATCAGAGGCTGGTGGGATTAATTCTAATCCTGTATTGCCCTAGTTGCAATGGTTCAGTATTCACAATTCAGTGTTTGCAGCAAGTTAACAGACTATAACTACCATGAGAAACAAGAATCAACTGCATCACTTTTTTTTTTGCCATAAATGATTCCCAGGCACAAACAAAATTCATCTTATATTATGATAAAATAAACCGAAAGAACTTGTTTGCACATAAACATTTATAACCACAGTGACAAATTTAATTTAGTGAAATATTTTGGCCTATAATTGAGAAACTTGCAATCGTGTTAGTTTGTTTACACAGAGATGCTGTATAAACAGAGCACTATACAGATAAGAGGGTTGATTCATGGAGAGATTTAATTTAACTAAATGTGCTATAAATCCTATCTTTGTTAGTACATCTGTCTTATGTTGTAAAGGCTCACTCCATCCAAATACATTGTCAGCAGACTTTTTGAAAACTACTATTTTAAAAAAGCCCAGCATTTTAAAAGATTGATTTCTGATTATGAAGTTCAAAACTATAGTTCTCAACTAAGGGAATTTGGTAATCCTCACTATTGGCTCACATTTGGGAATATTTTTCATCTTATGTCAGGTGACTTTTATGCACTAGGCCCCTGTTCAACCCAGCTACCAGATCAACACATTCTCTAAACTCATTAAATTTTAACAGGCTACACAGAGTTCCCAAAGAGTTCATCTGACAGTAAGTGGGAAAGACATTTTCTCTCTGACTTTTTAGCTCTTTTCAATATTTATGTGCTGTGGTTAAAGTGCCTGAGCCATTTCAGCAAGCATTTGATTATATCTGTTGAATTTTTAAAGACATGAGTCTTGATTACAGATGGCCAAGAAAACTCTAGATTGTTAGTAAATAAGAGATAAGATTGTTAGTAAATAAGAGATAGCAACAGCCTCTTCTTGTCATTTATTATGAGCAATATACAAATAATACAAATATACAACACACAAATAAATCCATGATTATGTCTTCTCTTGGCTATGGGCCAGGACTGATTTAACGGACATAATTTTCATAATATGTGGCAGCTGAAAAAAACTTGCAGCTAAAAGGGTCTCAATTTTATTTGGCTTAAAAGACTGTCCCTGAGAGCATCTCATATTCACCTGTGTGATTCCCCAAAATGGCAAATTTACAGAAGTGAAGATTTAGCTCCAAAGACTGAAAGAGTTGCCATGTTGCATTACAAAGCATGTTAAGTGGAGGAAATGAACTTCCAGCTGTGAATCTCATCAGAAGAAATGTATTTTTTTTTAACACCTAAGTTGTTAAAAGACATTTAGAAATATTAGTTTACTGGATTAATTTAACTAGCTAATCTAAAAGTTAAGTAATCTAAAGTCAAAATAATTCTAATTAGTATTTGTTACATAGGGCCCAGATAAATGGATTTTTAAGTAAAAGTCAAAGTTATTGCATTAACCAGTCATAAGAACTCTGCCTTTTAATATGCAAATGAGCTGCTATGCACTTGAGTTCCTAGGGTTTTTTTTTTTTAAGTATATATTGGTAAGACTCTATGTTAGATTTTTATTTTTACTGTTCCAAAGTGTGTACAACAGTTATCTTCATTTGGTTTACCCCAAGAAACTTTTATTATGAAATAAAATTTATCAATATTTTAGAAGTGTTAAATCCCGGAGAGATTCTCAATTCTATACTTAGGCTGAGGAATGTTTTTGGAAGGAGTTGTGAGATTGAACTAAACTGACTGTTGTAATTTTATTCGTTCTAATCATATGGAGACTTTTCTGGCTTTGTGATACTATTACTCATCTTCATTGAGTGGACTCCTCTTCACTTTTCCCAGTATAAACAACTTGTTTACATCTCTAACTCTCAAGAATAGCAGAAAGCCCTTTTCCTCGGGTGCTGAATAAATAATGTCTCACATCCTCCTCTATCTAGATTCAATCACTTTCACATATGCCTTCACTTTTTCTGAAATCTCACTCCAACAATTTTCGCTGTCTCCTTGCAATGTCCATTTCTATTTATAGGACATAGCATTCCATAGCCAAAAAAAAAGAGCTCTTCTTTTAATGCATCTCCTTCCATTCAGCAAGAAATGTATTAACATAAGATATTAACATAAGTCTTTAATGTTGCATATATTTCCCTTTTACAATTAGACTCTGCCTACTTCCACTCTGTTGAAATTTCTCTATGGAAAAAAAGAAAAAGTTTACAAATAACTGCCTGATATCAAAGGAGAAGCATTATAGATTAGTATTTAATAGTATAGGTTCTGGATCAGCTTGTCTTTTCACCGTCACTTTCTGTTGTATCTTGAGCAAGTTTCTTAATCTCTGTGTTGCAGTTTCCTCATTGTAAAATAGAAAACTATTATAATAGGACCTATTTCAGAGAACTGTTTTGAGGATTAAATCAAACAATATTTGTAAAACACTTAGAACAGTGTTTAGCATAGTAAGCACTATAAAGTGACTGTCAAATAAAATAAATCCCAAGGATGTTTTTTTTTTCTTTATTTTCTTCTCCCTCCACCTCTCAGCAGCCTTTGTTATTATTGATTAGCCCTGTAGAAAATCTTCACACTTGGTGAAATTGTGCAGCCTGGCAAGGAGACTGGTGGAAACAACAAAAGACACAGAGTATTGGGAATGTCTGGTAGTTACTGTTTCATCGAAATTTCTGACTTGGAGGCTCAGCTTTCATAGAGAGAGATGCAAAGGGAGAATTGGAGCCTTGATTTGAGGACACAGAATTTTGAGGGGTTAGAGATCATTAGGAAAAATGGGTTCTGTGGAAATGAAGGAAAATTGTGGTTAAGATGGAGAGGCCTGAACAGGAGTTGAAGAGGTACAGAAGAGGTGGGAAGCTATTGTTTACAAAGGTTTCCAGCCCCAGATGATGATAGGTGATAAAAGCCTGAAAGTGAGCTGTGGGCTCCCTGTCCTTGGAGGGAAAGAAAGAGGAGGTACTGAATTAAGTACATTTTTAACTATTTAAGAGCTACCACTTCCTGGATTATTTTAATTTATTTATTTTATCTGTTGTATCTGTCTCTTAGTCATTGAACTTTTTATTGCTATCAACTCTAGGACTAAGTAGGCAAAAGAAGTAAATACTGAATCACCTAACATTTATATTTGTTAAAGGATCAGGTGGGAGAATGAAGAGAAATATATCTATCTAAAAGTATCTTTAAGGTAACACACTTGGGTTATTTGTCAAATGTATTAGCCATTGCTATCTTAGAGTTGACTGTTTATTCTCAAAATGTCCCAGCATGGTGTGTTGTGATCACTGATTCCACTTTCTGAGACAACCAGGGAAAAGAAGGAGCTTGAATGAGGTTCATCCAGGGGATCCCAGCTGAATCAGCATGAGAACTGGCAGTTCCTAACTCCCACTTTAACCCCTACATCTTCTAAATCATAATAGCCCCTAAGGGAAAATAATTGTGAACAGGTTTCTAGAGATTGAAGTTGTCTTCTAAGCCTGAAGTGATCTTATTTAAAAAAAAAATGCGAACACAATTTTATTTTGGTCTTTACATTGACGTTTATATATTTACAGTTCATCTGCTGCTGAAACAGCAGTAGGATAGTCTTTGAAGTGATCGGTTGTGTGTATATTGGCAGTGTTGAAGATAAACAATGCCAAAGACTCCTAAAAAGATTAAACTGTTAACCATAAATACACAGTTTCAGTTGGGAAGATTTATTTGTCGCTGACCATATTAGCCATTGTAGTTAACATTGGCTCTGGGAAAGCCATACTTTGATTATGGGCCAATATGCAGTATTTGAAGAACTACAGTTGAATTTATAAGAAGGATACAGTTGACACTGCAGATTTTCTCAACATCAAACAGTCAATGAAAAAAAATCACAAAATGTTCCACGGGTTCCTAGCCTTTAAGCTTCTTTTGGCACTTCTAATAGTTTAAAACAGATGCATTGTCTCCTAGCATTCTGTCCATCTGTGGCCTTGTTTTGGTTCATGCACTAAAATGTTATGCTCAAAAGTATGTTTTTTATGGATATAATGTTTGAAACTCTCCAAGTAGCCATCTGAGATAAAAGATAATGGAAATAAGGTTAGAGGTGGGCATGATAGAATTGGAGTGATGTCATAAGGTAATTGGCATTTACTAAGGACCAATCATGTGCCTAGGTACTGATTCATGTCAACCCTAAGTGAGTGTGCAATTCAATTCATTCTGGCACTAACCACCTGGGCTAGTACAGACCCCACAAGTTAAGGGGCTGCCCTACCTCAGACAAGACTGCCTTACCTCAGACACTAGCCACACCTGGGAGTCCACAGGCCACCTGCACTTTCAAATGACTGGTTATAAATGTGGAGGTTCCCACAACCCTCTCATATTCAATAGAATGACTCACAGAACTCAGTTTCATCACAGAGAATGCAAATCAGTGGTACTAGTCAAATAAAGAGACACATGGGATGAAGTATGAGAAGGAATGCAAAGCTTATGGTGCCCTCTCCTTGAGGAGTATGTTACCCGCCAGGCATAGTGCATTCATCAACCAGCAAGCCCCACTGAGCTCCTGTGTTCATAGTTTTTATTGAGGATTCATTATGTAGCCATGACCGAATAAATCATTGGCCAAGCGATTAAGCTCTGTCTCCAGTCCTCTTCCCCTCTTTGGAAAATCCCAAACGTCTAATCATGTAGTTGGTTTTTCTGGTGACCAGCCCTGTCCTGAAGTTTTCTAGGGGCCCACTCTGAGTCATCTCATTAGATAATGAAGACACTCCCATTACTCTGGAAATCTCAAGGATTTCATTCCTTGGAAACAAAGGAACCAGACCAATTTTTTATTTTACTACAGCTTCTCACCTGCACTACCTTATTTAAGGTTTACAGAAATCTCATGAGAAAGGTATTTCATCTCCACTCTAAAAATGAGAAAACTAAAGATAAAAAATGTAATATATATGCCAAGTTCACATTGCAAGCTCATGGCAGAACCAAGATTTCGTTCCAACTTCACCTACTTCAAAGCCATGCCTTTCCAGCTACCTTAAAGAAAACTAGATGAACAATGAATCTACACTGACAGATAAACATGCTTATAATTACTTATTTAATGTCTGATTTTCTCTGAAAGTCCATAAGGTTTGAAAGAAATATGTGCTTTTACCGATGGTCACTTTTACCCCTGGCATCTAGTACACACCAACTCCTACTAAGTTTTAGGTAAATATTTATCAAATGAGCAAGTAAACATGAATAAACTAATACTTGTCAGTCCTAGAAAAGACTGAAGAAACTGGGGACCAGGGAAGAGGAAAGACTCTGAAGTACGAAACATTTTAAGTTGGTAGTGAATGGGTGGATAAGATGAATAATTATGGGGTCCAGGCTGGGTGAAATTGTAGCCATGGACTGTGGGAGAGGAAGAGCATATGGTTCAAGGCACTGGAGGTCATTCAAAGATCTTGATGCTACTACAAGCATGGTGTACCAGTGTGAGCATCATTGAGTTAATAGCATTCTCCTTTCTACCCGGCCTCCCTCAGAATCATGAGGAAAGTAAAGGATGGAGAGGATTACCTAGAGGCTTATTTACTGCTGCCAAAAAAAAAAAAAAAAAAAAGTTGGCTTTATGGTGGCCTCTTGTCCTGCTTCAGACAGTCTTTGGGCATGATGAGAGTTGCTGCCACTCTCCAGGGGCAATTACTTCCATGGGCATCTGCATCTTAGTATCATTCCTTCTCTTTAGCAGCCTTCTTAATAATAGCCTCTTCCTCAACAAGTTGGGTTTTTTTTAGATATGATGAATGATTTTTCTGGATGAGATAATGATGGTAATGATAATAATTAGTAGGGTTGATGAGTGTTTTACATGAATTGTCTCATTTGATCCTTACAATAACCTATCCGTGGGGGATCAATTCTGTCCCTTTATTACAGATGGGGAACATGAGATGTGGGGAAGTTAAGGTATTTGCCCAAAGTCATGTAGCTAATGATGAGCAATCTCAAAACTTTAAGGAAGGTCTGATTAACAGAGTCTCCAATGAGAATGTTATTAGAATATTTGGTGAAATAACTGATGTAAATATTTAAGAACCCTTCGTTTTTACTACGGCTAACCAATCCTTGCTTAGGTGGGGTTATTTTTATTTTTTGGTTCTGTCCTTTGAAAATCAGCTGTAACTTCCAGTTCTTTAGTTCCTTTGGGGAAAACAAAGAAAATGAAAAGAAATGGTTATTCCTCTTTCTCCAAAATACCAAAAAATGTCAGCCCAACCTTCTGAGAAATTTGTCAAATGCTTAGACAATCTGATATAGCATCCCCAAGGTGACACCACAAAGATTAAATAGCAAGATAGGGACTGTGTCATAAATATTGATTCTTCTATGGCTAAGGCTTACTGACTTTATATAAAACTTGTCATGTCATTAAATCTATTGCAAACAATGCAACAAAGCTTTATTCTAGTTTTATCTTTCCAAATGTTGAAATTGTCATGGCTTATAAAGTCAACGTTTTTTTCTGTAAGAGTCATTAAGATGTAATCCTGCCTCTACCCCTTTCGAATGTTTGCTACTTTAAAACATAAGAATTTCTTTAACCTTTCACTATATGAAAAAATGCTCTAATATCTTAAAATTCCATTTATTTTTCAGCTTAAAAATGACATCTATTATAGATTTTCCTCCTCATTTCTTAGAGTGAAGCCAGAATTTTGGCATAGGGAAAAAATTAATAAAATTATCCAGCAAGAACAACAATTAACATTTCATTATATGTATCTTACCCTTTTTTACTATGCCTATATGTATATGTGTATATGTGTGTGTGTATATATATAAATTATAAATATATATATGTAAATTAAAAAACACCATTTTGTAATCTGCCTTCTTTACTTTCTACATTTTTAAACATCCTTTAAAACATGTTACTTCTATGACAATTCATCAACAGCACCCTTTTTGTCCGTAGCTGTGGTTTCCTGGTAGACTCCCTAGTAGAGTCTTGCTGGGACAGCTGAAATGGAAAGAAAGTTCTGGGTAGTAATGCTTCCCTAAACCAACACTCTGTATGCTGACCTCAGTGGAGGACCCTGTTGCTGGTGTCTTGTGCTAAACCTGCTCCTTCTCCTCCTTTGCTCATCATCTAGGTCACTGGTTCTCACTCAGGGGGCGATTCTTTCCCCCAGCGGTCATTTGGCAATATCTGGATACATTTTGATTCTCATAACTGGGGGGTCAACTACTGGTATCTAGTGGGTAGAAGCTAGGATGATTGGTATCCTGTAATACCAAGGTTGAGAAGCCTGGGCATGAAGTAAATGGAACTGTCAGTCTCTGAGGCTAAAAACACAACTAATTAACAGGTAGATCTTGATAACGCCTATGATAAGATTTTTTTTTTAGGTGTGTTCTTTTGTTAGTCCTTCAATTTAAGGACTCCTTAAATTTATTGAGTCCTTTAATTTATTGGGTCCTTTCTATGTGCCACAAAATTGCCCTAAGCATTTTGTATTTATTAATCTCTTTTGTTAATCTTAATGACTCTGTGAGGGATATATTCCTATTTTGTCCATCTTGTGGATGAGGAAAATTAAATCTCAGGAAGGTTAAGTAACTCACTGAAGATGACATAGCTAGGAAGTGCAGCCTGGGATTTGAAACCAGAACTTGTGCTCCGTACTACCACATTTTATCATACTTGCTTTTTCATCCATACAGCATCCACCCTAATTCAGACCCTTGTACTCACTCTTTACATCATTATGCTAATTACTAACTGGTTTTTCTGATTCCCATCTTGAATGGGTCACACTTCTGCTAGTGTAATCTTTCTAAAATACAGTCTATTCCTCTCAATTCCCTGGTTATAACATCCTGACTTAACTTTCCACAGGACAACAGTGCCCTATTACACTGCACCCACTATTCAAGACCTTCTGGATTACTTACGTCCCCATTGCTCCTGGTCCCTGATTTATTCCTTTACTTTCATTGAGTCCTCTTCTCTTTGTCTTCATGGTAAAAACCTACCAAGACCATTGGTGCAAATTAGCCTTGTTTAACTTTTTACTTTAAAATAATTTCAGATTTAAAGAAAAACTGCAAGAAGAATGCAAAGAATTCTCATATTCCCATCACCTAGAGCCTGCACATTAACATTTTATTGTTTGCTTTATCCCTCACATTCTATAGTGTAGATTTTTTTTGCTCTTTTCTAGAGTTAGTTGCAGACATGATGCCCTTTGCCCCTAAATAATTTTCAAAATCAGGGAAGCAACATTGATACTACATTATTATCTAATCTACGCACCTTATTATGATCTTGCAAATTAGAAAATTTTTTAAAAGTATGGAAACAGAATATATTTTAGTCCATGTTATAAAGGTCCCAGTATACCCTCCTGACTTGTTTTTTTATCCAGATATTAAAATTGATGAGATATTAATCAAACTGGTTATTGGCTGCATTTATATTTACATGGTAGAATGCATATATCTGAATACCATTAACCACTTGAAAAATCCCATAAATCTGCAATGGTGAAATCATGTTTCAGATGTAATTTTAAACACAAGGGTGAAATAAGCTGCCTAGGAGGAACATAAAGACAATGAATTATTTGCTTTCATGGTTATGATGCCTTTAGCTCTTCTTTAGGTTATAGGGAGTCATTTGTTTATTTAGGTTATATTATCTTAAACTATTCACATGGAATTAAATCTCTGATGATTTACTCTGGTTATAAGGAAAAGGACGAGATTATTTGCCTTCCAAAGGGACTAAAGTCTGAAAGGAAACATTATGAAATAAGTTTTTCAAAATGTTTCTCAGAATATGAATTATATATTTTTAATGATCTAAAATGCATTTTAATTTATTTTTTATTTTTTTAAAGATTTTATTTATTTATTTGACAGAGAGAGACAGCGAGAGAGGGAACACAAGCAGGGGGAGTGGGAGAGGGAGAAGCAGGCTTCCTGCTGAGAAGGGAGCCTGATGCGGGGCTTGATCCCAGGACCCTGGGATTAGGACCTGAGCCGAAGGCAGAAGTTTAAGGACTGAGCCACCCAGGTGCCCCTAAAATGCACTTTTAAAGGTCTCTTAAATCTCTTATCTACTTCTGTTGTGTACCAGCACTCTCCAGAGATAGGATACTTCAAGTACTACTACTTCTGCCATTATTGGTGGAAGTAATACTGATAATAATATTTTTCATTTATTGAGAGCTTACTGTGAACCAGATCACAAGCCTAAAGAGCTTTACATAGAGAATATCATCCTATACTTACAGTTTTTCTTATATTATTGTCCCTAATTTACAGGAAAAAGAAATAGTGGTTTCAAGAGGTAAAATACCTTGGTCAAAGGACAGGTTCTCCCCCTGCCCCCAACTGTACCCTCCCAAGTGCTGGCTTTAGCCATTATATTATAGTCTATTTATGATAAACTAGGATATGACCAACTCAAATTACTCCAGAAAGAAAGCTGTACTTATTTCCACAACATTTTTTTACTATTCTAGAACCGACATTATTTGTTAAAATGAGTTATGGCTTATTTATAAAAGGGTTAGTGTTCATTATTGTTTAACTATAGAAAATGGCAAATGCATCAGGTTCTGGAAACTATAGCAACTGAGTGTGAGCTCTTTTAAAACATACTGTTGAATGACCCACAATGTACTGATTACCTCTTTCTTTTGTCCAGGGCCATTTTGTATTACGTTGAGTAACCTATAGAGACTGAACTAGCCAATGAGAACTGGACTGGCAAAAAGGACACGTGGATTCTAGTTTCTAACCTGTCCCTGACTAGTTACATTGTCTTAACTAAATATTTTTAGCTCTGTGGGCAGTGTTTATAAAATCAGGACATGCACGAAATTCCTTCCATCTTCCTACCCTGTTTTAAAAATGCTATCATATTTATGGGTAACTTTCTTTTCACTTTCACTCACTGTGCATTTCTCCAGAACACTGCAATTACAGAGACTTGCTACATTTTTACTATTAAGGTTTTTTTCTTTAAGATTTATTTATTTATTTGAGAGAGAGACAGAGACAAAGTGGGGCTACGTAGAGGCAGAGGGAGAAAATCTTCAAGCAGACTCCCCACTAAGTGTGGAGCCCAACATCGGGCTGGATGCAGGACTCAGTCCCATGACCCATGAGATTATGACCTAATCCAAAACAAAAAGTTGGACGTGCAACAAACTGAGCCACCCAGGTGCCCCTTTACTATTAAGTATTTAAAGTACATTTGGTGAGTTAAGTGATTTGAGTTGCCTTGACCTACCTCATACTTCTGCAATTCCCAAGGCCCTATTAACAAGTTTGATTTTGGACTCTGCATTTCCATAGCCTTGAGTAGGAGTAGGATTTATGGAATTATCCTTTGCAAAATTCTTCTGATACAGAGTTTGAAGTTCAGAAAACAAATCACTAAGCATTACCGTAATATTTCATTTATAGAATGTTGCTGACCATGTGGTCTGAGTAGCTTGAGAAATGTCCTCATTTCTGCAGCTAAACAGAAAAAGAACTGCAGGTAGCACCATCAGGGTAGCCTCAATCGCTATCTTTTTCTCCTCTTCTCTCTCTTCCCATCAATTTCTCTGACAAAGAATTATGGCCTGGGCCTAAAAGTACATTAGTTTAAGTTGGTCTGTGATGTAAGCTTAGAAAAAGTAATTCTGAGTATGTCAGGTTCCTTAGTGGGTCCTAAACATAGGTGATTCCATGCTGGTCAGTAGGGGCAAGGATTGTTATCCCCATTTTGTAGATAGGCAAGACTGTCTACATAACTTGCAAGGACAGTGCAAAACAAAAATGCAGGGACCCTTGTTCAAAATTAATATGAATTTCAAGACAGCAATAGCAGAGCATTAAACTAAGTGAGGGGCCCTTTGGAGCACAGTTCCTCTGTGAACACACAGCTGGTATGCCCATAAAGCCAGCCCCACATACAAGTTAAATTTTTTTCTACCAGACCTCTCTGTGTCTCCTAGTGGAGAAAAATGGGCAAATTTTTCCATTTGTTTTTCTCCAGTCTAATTTTGTTTTTCAAATAAGTATATCTCCTATATCATTTGGAACCTCCTTTCTCTTCAAAATCTGCCCAAAGTTGTCTCTAATTCCAAATGTGTAAGATTTCAAGAAGCAACTCTGGTTTTACACACCAGACCTCCTCCTCATAGTTCTTTCTACCTCCAGGTGCCTGTGTCTACACAAAAAACCCAATACACAACCTCTCCTAAAACAAGGATTTGTGAACCCAACTGTTGAGAGTGGTTAGAAGATTTAAATGTTTTAGTACACATAATGAATTTAAGTGTGGTTCCTGGCACATGGTAAATGCTCAACTGGTATTAGCTATTGGTAATTAATATTGGAGGGTCAAATCTCAGGGCAGTAGACTGCCACCTTATCTGTTTCTGTACCCCATTTCACTTCTCCCCTTTTTTTCTGTGTTTAACAGGTGTTTGGATGCAGGGCAGGCCCTTCCCATTACACCGCTATACCTATCAAGTGATTTTTCTAGGAAAATATGGTTTCTTTGCTAGGAAGATTTCTGTTGAATATAACATTCCTCATGTGACATACCTCCCCTGTGCATAGAAAATCAGTGGGAAAAATAACCCATGTAATTATTTCTTCTTTCCTAAAAACATTTTTTTTAGAGCACTCTTTTTCCAGTTATCTAGAACTAACTGCACTTATTTCAGCTAAATTACAAAATTTTAAGAATTTAAATTTACTGTTGAGCACATCTATAAAGATGGCACTATCGTACTGGCAATTTTCACAAAAACCTCCATTTTGAGATCTCTTTTTCAGTGGGTGTGATTAATTTATGTCATTTCTTTCACAATTTCTCATTTAGTTTGTCTTTTTACAAAGGCCAAAATGACAGATAACAATAGCCAAAGTGGCACTAGCATTCAAATTCAATGCATGTTTACTATTAACAATTTGAAAAACACAAATTAAAAATTAAAACCACACTTAATGTTTTTACTCAGAAAATATCATTGTTCACATTATTGAAAATGGCCTTCCAGTCTTTTTTTAATGTACTGTATCCTATATTATGTGTTTATGTCATAGAAAGAGGATGCTTTATAAATATGGTAAATTTTCTCTAGAAAAGATCTACCTGATCAGATTCCTGGTGGAAATATATGAGAATTTTGTTTTCTTGCATTCTCAATATATTTGTTGATTTTTCATACATCTCTTCAGTAGTTTCTTATTTTATCTAGATCCTAAATATGTGTGTGAATATATATACAAATAATATATATTATATATAAATATAAATATTTAGTCCATTAATTTAGTGTTTACATTTACACCTATATTTATTCCTCAAAAATTCAATTGGTTTATCAGAATAATAAGCTTTTAATAGTTTATATGACCATGCTTAACAATAGCATGGAATTCTGGAAGATTCACTAAAATGTTTAGGTAGTTTTAATAGCATCTAATTTTCCCCTTGCTTTCTCTAAGTCAGCAGTCATATTTCCTTCATGGTCCTGGAAAAATGCTCAGAATGTGTGACTTCACAGTGACTCAGGCATTTCAGTTCAGCTCAGAGGGTATCCATTCTTTGATGGATAAGAGAGAAAGAAAAAGCTATTCTTTGGCGAAACAACACACTCCTCTCTATTATTCCAATCTCTACAGATTGCTTGAAAAGTGCAGCATATTTGGAATTGCTTTCCTAAGAATTAAGCCTGGACAAACAAGCCCACACCATTCTAAAAAAGAATCTGGATCGTATGCAATAGGCCAGGAAGCCAAGGTGGAGGAGGCCAAGGGAAAGGTTAGTGAGTGAGTGAGAGAGGCAAGGAATCCAGAGGTCTCCTGCGGGCATGTCCTGACTTCGGAAGCCCTTTCAGGACACAGACATAACTTTCTTTGCCAACAAATGATCTTACATAAGACCTCTCTTGCTCTTTCCCAGTGCATTCTTTTCTTTGTTTCCTTAGATCTGACTTTTCTATGCCATTATCATCAGCGCCACTGCTATTAGAACCATATGTATGTTATAAATACAACCAATATGTATTTACCTCTTTATGGTCTCTAAATGTGATGTCTTTATATTACTTAAAATTAATATTAAGATGATTTAGTACACATTTATTGAACACTTATGTGCCAGACACAGTACTAAGTATTTCATATGTATTATCTTAATTATCTCATATAATCTTACATTGCTCCTTTTACAGGAGAAAGGACTGAGACTCAGGAAGACTATTTCTTCCAAGGTTATTTACCAAGTGATTGACAGAGTTGAGAACCAAACCAGATTATCTATCTTATTCTATTTTACTAAATGTTTGTTAAGTTGAATAAAGTATAAATTATGTGATGATGGATTGCACAAAAAAGCATAACAGATGCATTCTAGGCAACAGTTTATCCAACTCAACAAACATTTACAGAATGCTATCATCTGCTAGCAGGCACTAAGCTTCAAGAAGGGAACACAAAGATCAATAGAGTGTGTACCATGGAGCTCTTTCTGTCAGCAAGAGAGGGGACTCTCTCCTCAATGATCAATTAAACTTCTTTCATGTCAGCAAACTTTTACTAAACACCTACAGTATACCAGAGATGGTACTAGACACCAGAAGAATGCAAAAATAATTAAGAATTAGTCTTTCTTTCCAGAAGCTTACAGAAAAATAAAAACAGGATACTCAAGGCTACCTAGTATAAGTTAAAGGCCCTATGGGTTAAATGCATAGAAGAAGAAATCTTGTTTCCTGAAGAGTTTAGCCAGAGGTGATTCTAATGTGAATCACCAAAAATGTATGGGAAATAAAGCTGACAATAAGTTTTTCCTTTTATCAAAGCCATAAATCATGGGTGATTTGAATATAGTGTATACTTCTAGTCACTCTCTATTACTTTATTACTTAATAACTAAATTAAGGAGAGTAGTTCAGGTTCTGGTAAATTCAAATGATCTAAGGGATATTACTGTTTTTATCATTGGTAGTTAATACTAGTGGGACTCAAATCCTATAAGGAGAAGACTGTGAGAGCCATCAGCCCATTCTTTAAAAGAGCCAAAAGATGTGAATAGGGTGAAGCTTATTGTTCAGGTGTATTGGCCTTCTTTGGGACCCTAAAAATAGGAGATAATGTTTCAAACTTGAAGGAGGTAAATTCAGGGTAAAGAGTAGAATGAATGATTTATATAGCATATGGTATGTACATGCATCTTGTTGTCCCAGGAAACTATAATGTTAAGAAGCTCTGTGATATGATGGTTAAGAACCTGAGTCAGACAGAGCTTATACAGAGTCTGGATTGCAGTAACTTAATATGTGATTTTTCGCAAATAGCAGTCTCCCTAAACCTCAGTTTGTTGTTTTTTAATCTGAAATATTCAGAAAATAAAATAGTCGATTGATTAAAGGTGAGGCCATTAAGGAAACAGGTTAAGAGCAGAAGCTCCCTTTACCTTCTCTTCTTTATGTTTTTAAATCCCAACTCTGTGGCTTTCTGGGTAAATCAATATATGTATCTATACACTAAACACAGTGCCCAATATATATACTCTATCTATAGTATCTACCAAATAAGTATCTACTAAATATCTATAGTATTTACTAAATAGTAGAGTATCTACTAAGCAAGTAATAATAATTGTTATTATTTTAAATTTGCATGATTAGTTTTAAGTTGTTCTGTTACTGAAGTTAGAATACTTTCTTGACCCACGAAGCCTGGCTACCACAATTTTTGCAAGTATTTTTGTTACCAATGTCAATATCCCAAACATAATACGTGGTTGAGTGATCAAACCATGTGTAGCATTTCCAATATTTTCATTTCTGTGCCTCACACATAAAATCTGGTAATATTTCTGGGTCATTTACCTTCCACAGGGGCATGGCTTTCCTTTTCTTACTCCTGGAATTCACCTTATTAATTGATCGATGAACACATGTGTGTTAAACACTTGCCATCTAGTGAATACCATACTTTCTGCTCTCGTGGAGTTTACAGCCTCATGGGAAAGGGCATTGAGCAATTTTCTTACAAAAAAGTATGCTGGAAAATGGAAGTACAATCTTCTGGGGAGCAATACTAGGAGATCTAACCTCACCTGAAGAGTCTGCAAAAGCTTCTCTGAGAACATGGACTTAAAGCTGAGCTGAGAAGTATGTCATGGGCGGGAGCGTTATAGATAAACGATAATGCTGATTGATGTAGCCCTGCGGGAGGAGAAGGCCAGTCGTTAACATCTTTTTCACCAAAGGATAGATACTCTCCAGACCTATTTTATACCCTCAGGGAAAAAAATCTCTGGGATCCATCCTTGGTTGCAAATATCCTCTTCATGCTCTAAGTTCTCTGCCAGAAACAATTCCTGAAACACCATTTTTCCTTGTCCTCTTCTTTCCCTGTTAACTTTGCACTGGATTTTTTAATAGACTTTACTTCCTAGATTTAGATTTGGACTGTTAGATTTATAGAAAAATTGAGAAGATAGTACAGAGTTCTCATATACCCTACACACAGTTTCCCTCAACACCTTCATTAGTATGATGCATTTGTTACAATTAATGAATCAATATTGATACATGATCCTTCACTAAAATTTACACTATATTCAATTTCCTTAGTTTTTTACGTTATGTCCTTTTTCTGTTCGAAGATGCTATCAAGGGTTCCACGTTAGATTTTGCTGTCATGTCTCCTTAGGCTTCTCTTGGCTGTGACAATGTCTGAGACCGTCCTTTCTTTTGATGACCTTGATGGGTTTGAGGAGTACTGGTCAGGTATTTTTTTAATGCCCTTCTACTGGAATTTGCATAGTGTTTTACTCATGGTTAGACTGGGATTATGTGTTTTTGGAAGAACACAATTGAGGTAAAGTGCCATTTAATCACATCATATCAAAAGTGTAAGCTGATAATATCAGTATAACATCCCTGTTGATGTTGATCTTGATTCTGGCTGAAGTAGCGCTTTCCAGTTCTCGCCACTGTAAGGTTATTCTTTTTGCCCTGTTTCTACACTACTCTTTGGTAGGAAATCACTATGTGCAATCCACACCTAAATAGGGGGAATCACTCCCCCTTCTTGAGGGCAGAGTGTTTACATAAATTGAGATTTTTTTTTTGCATAAGAGGTTTGTCTCTTTTCCCCATTAATTTATTAATTTATCATTTATTTATATCAGTATGGACTCATGGACATTAATTTTACACACTGCATAACCCAATAGTATTTCCTTTATTTTGTTGTTCAAATTATTCCATCTTTCAGCCATTGTGAACTCTTTTAGTTGGCTTCTGTGTCCCTTTGGCATACCCCCATTAATGTAGGTTTTCTTTTTCTGAACTTCTGGCACTACAAATGCTCTGGGTTCATTTTATATATTTGCTGCCCCAGTCCTAAAATCAGCCCTTACTCCAAGAAGTTCTGGTTCCTTTTGCTGGAACAGGTATTAGAAACCAAGATCTGGGAGCTCAGTGTTCTGCATTAAACTGTAGTAAGGTGCAGCTAGTACACCCATGAAAATAACTGCTGGTCCAAATGCACAAAGCATAAGAGAAAACAGAGCTGACCTAATGGAAATCGGGCAAAGAGCTTCTCATAAATAATAAACTCATTCACACTTTTGCCTTATTTGGTTGGTCAGTATTAGGAGTAGAGTGCTGTGAACAGAAGCTTATGTTCTTGTTACTCCACATCAGGAGATTTTAGTTACATGCCAAAGGCTACAGGTAGTGGAGTTTTCATAGATGATCACTAGAGGGTTGAGATCAGATGAGAAACAACCTCGGTAAGATAAAGCAGTTCGATGCAAAATCCAGGGACCGACTCGGGAACGTTGGGTCACAGAAAGAACTATGAAATTGAAGTGGAAAATGGAAATTTTAAGGTATAAAAAAAGAAATACCTGAACTGAAAGTAAATACAACTTATTGAGCTGAGATTAAAAGAGATGATAAGAGAGATTAAAAGAGATGATAAGAGGAAGAATGAATGGGAAAACAAAGGGGTCAGATGTTAAGATAATAAATTGTGTCAGTAAAGGACTTTTGAAAAGCATAAAGGAGGGAAGAATCTGAAAATAGAACAATCTTCAGCAATGCAAGATCTCTTGTCTAGTTAGGGTAACCTACTGATGTGGGGAATGAGTAAAGAAAATCCAGATGGTACATGGAGGATGGACTGGGTGAGGAACATAGAATACTCATTATAACTGTGGGCAAGACTACTACATGGCTTGTGGCCCAATCATGATTTTTTCAGACCTAATGATATTTGGAAACAATCTTCAAAGCTATAGTTAACATTTTAATGAAGTCTGTCTCCATTAGATTTAGATAATAACACTGCAATTTTCTTTCCTAACATATATCTTATTTATTGCTTTATTGTACATATTTAGTTTAGACATGGAAAATATTTTCTGAGGTCACTGATGCTTTTCAGTAACGAATGAGCCCAACAAGAGGATTATGTTTCAGATAACTGTGTGGAAGTCTAGTCTTTAAGCACTTGCTTTAATGTCTATGATCTGACATTTGTTTGAAAAGATATTTTCGATTGACAGGTACAACATCACATGCTTTTCCTGAATTCTGATTTCTGATAATTTTCTCTACAGAAGTATTTTATAAATGACCATTCTTATATTTGATGCATCAACAAATACAGTTTTCAACCTCCAGAGATATTTAGCAGATTTGTATTATCTCTCAATTAGGTAGGGAATAGCTTACATGTCAGGATAGCATGCATCTGTCAAGTAAATGCTGGGCCAGGTTTTCACTTTTCCTTTACAATGGACATTAGAAGTAAAGAAATTGGCTCACCAAAGCTGGGCAATGGACCTAAAGCTGTTAGTGTTGTATTCCCACACCATAAGGTTCTGGGCTGTGCCATTGCTGGAGTCTTGCCCGGGATTGGTTTGGTTTGCAGTTTGCACTGCTTTCCTGGGGATTCTATGGCATGATGTATTCCTTCCAAGATGACAGGTCTTAGGGAAGTACCATTAGCTCTCATCCTATTTCATCATATACAATATGACTCTATCATGTAATTTTGACATGAAAGATATTGACTGGTAGCCTTCCTCACATAGTACCATACCAAGTTTACATTTGCAAATATTTAGAAAAAAAATTGTTAAGGGCAGCCAACTTAGTATCCTTAGAAAAAAGAGTGGAGATTTAGATGTGATGTTTAATGTTCAGAGAGAGAAGATAAAGAGGTTGAAAGTGTGACATTCTTTGATGATATTAGAAATTTGCATTTAATAATTGTGGCAAAATAAGTATTACTGTTAGGCTTGTGTTGTTGTAGTGTAATAATATCAATATTATTGAATTGCTGTAAGTCATTGAAAGATAATTTAGTCCATTTTTCTGATTATGAGTAAGACAACATGACTCCTTTTTAAATATTCTTTCTCTTATTAAGAGAAACTTTAATAATGATGGCCATAAACATAGCTAACATTTATTGAAATTTTTGCAGGTGTGATCCATTGTGCTAAGCACTAAGTGTGGATCACCTTACTTAACCTCTGAACAATAATTTGGGTATGTAATATCATTATACAAGTGCAAAGTTTTGGCATTTTGCCAAAACTTTCTTGACTACAAATGCCTAACAGACCTTGTGATTATGAATATTTTTTAAATTCTGAGTTAATCTCTTCTATTTCACTATGAATGTCATTTTTTTTTTCCAATTAGCGGTAGATAGGAGGAATAGTGGCCAAGACACTTCCAGTTATGGATGAATAAGTCATGGGAATAAAAAGTATGACAGGGAATGTAGTTGATATTGTAATAGCACTGTATGGTGACAGATAGTAGCTACACTTGTGGAGAGCATAGCATAATGTATAAATTTTTCGAATTACTGTGTTGTATACCTGAAACTAATGTAACATTGTGTGTCAACTATAATAAAAAATATTTTTTTCAGGGGCACCTGGGTGGCTTAGTCGATTAATCATCTGTCTTTAGCTCAAGTCATGGTCCCAGGGTCCTGGGATCGAGTCCCTCATCAGGCTCCCTGCTCAGCGGGAAGCCTGCTTCTCCCTCTCCCTCTGATCCCCTGCTCTTGCTCTCTCTATCTCAAATAAATAAATAAAATCTTTAAAAATATATATATTTTTCAATGCAAAAACCCACTGAAAATATCAGGGAATGAAAAGTTTCAGGAAACAAAAGAAGTTTGTAACTTACAAACAAACAAACAAAAATAATTGAATTATACCCAAAATACCTGTTAAAAAGAGTAAAAGAGAATCAGGCAACCTATGGAGATCTCCCTGTTAAAAACAAGACAACTGGCACAAAGTGGAGTCACTTATGCTAAATGCCACACCACCAAACCTAGACAATACTTAATTAGTTTTGGCTTTCGCAGAAATGGAATCTTAAACCAGTCAGTGAGGAATCATCTGGTCAGCACTAGTGAAGAGATCTTGCCTTATAGACCCCTTCCATCCCCTAAAGGAAAGCGACCTTATTGTAACTAATCTACTTTTGCTAGTATAACTTCCTTGTTCCCTCTTCTTTCTACCTATAAAAGTCTTTTGTTTTGTACAGCTCCTCAGAGCTCCGTTCTGTCTGCAAGATGGGATGCTGTTCAATTCATGAATCATTGAATGAAGTCAATTAGACCTTTAAAATTTAAAAAATAAGAGAAATAGAGACTGATACAGTATATATGTTATATTAACTCTTTATAATGCCTTTGTAACAAAAGTGAATAGAACTTGTCTACCTTGTCTACAGCTTTTATACTGGGTATTTTCTCATCTTTCATGAAGCAGGTAAGAATGGGGAAAATAAGAATGGGTCAGGAAGTTCTGTATCTAGCGTCCAGGCTAGAGCACTGAACTTGCTTACTTGTAGGGCATAAAGTGTATCTGGACTAACCACTACCTCACACACCCTACACCCCAATTTTTGTTAAAACAGTTGACTTATTTACCTTCAAGGCACCATGTAGTTTACTTTAAGGTTTGAGTCTTTGCTTTTGTTATTGTTTATTTCCTTCAAAAGCCAAAGATTAAGTCATTGTTATGAGAACAAATTAGTCATTTTTTCCTCTCTAGCCAAAGCATTCTTAATCACCAACCCATGGGCTAATAGTGAAAATAAATGACAGATGTAGCAGTGCAATTCAAATGCAAATATCAATGCCTCCCCCTTTTTAAATGAAACTATAAACACAGTAAATCTTGTACTATTCCGAAACTATTTTATAAGTATTTAGACTAATCTCTGATGACACTCCAATTTACCAAAGTTCACGGAAGTGAGATCACTATATAACCTTATTTTCAGAACAAAAATAGGCCTAACCTGTCATCACCTGTCATCAAAAATAATTTTTAAGGACCTAGACAATATAAATTCCATGGTAACAGGGACTGAGTTTCAATCATGGCTATACCTTCAACATCCAAAGCATACCTTGAATATTTACTGCATGAGTCAATGAATGACAGGAAAAAAATAGGCTGTGAGCAACACATTTTATTCTGTTCTCTGGGTTGGTGCACACTTAATGTGTTCACTCATTCATTTATTTATTAATTTCACAAATTCTGTTTTTGGTTGGATTCTGTGCCAAGCACTGAGGATATAGCTATGAAAGCTATGAATAAGGCAGGGATTGTTTCTTACCTTCTGCTGCTTATGGTCTGGTCTTATTTCCCACTAAAGAAAGTCTATTTTACGTCCACATACTACACTGAACGTTAAAAAGCCTTTAAAGGTCTTGTTGAATATCTCCAGAAGAAAATCACAAACATATAATTCCTCTAACTAAATGCCTGTTTTTTTGTGTTCCACTGAAAAATATGGTCAAAAATTTTTTGATTTGTCCATTGCTGTAGGCTTAGAGCCTAGAACATTACCTTTCCTTTCCTAGCATATAGTAGGTAGTTATATGAATAAAGAAAAAATATGGGAAAAAATAAAATGTATTGAGGGTCAATTGTACTAAATCCTTTAGACATGATCTCAACATAGACATAAGCCCAGTCAATTTTTAGATTGTTAATCTTAATTTACAATTGGGGTAATAAAGTGGGGTGACAAATAAAGTAACCTTGCCAAAACCATACAACAGACCAGTAATAAAGCCTAAATTCAAACATGGGCTGTTTTGTATCACCTGATTCACAAGCTTACTTTACCCAATAAACCATGAATCCTCACTTGCAATTCCTGCCAGAGGTTACCTTTTGGTTTTCTACTTTAGCAAGTTTACAAAAAGGCTATGTAAGGCGCCTGGGTGGAGCAGTTGGTTAGTAGACTGCCTTCGGCTCAGGTCATGATCCTGGAGTCCCAGGATCGAGTCCCGCATCGGGCTCCCTGCTCAGTGGGGAGTCTGCTTCTCCCTCTGACCCTCCTCCCTCTCATGTTCTCTCTCTATCATTCTCTCTCTCTCAATAAATAAATAAAAATCTTTTTAAAAAAAGGCTATGTATTTTGAGCTATGCCATATGCCAATGATGTTAACCAGACAAAGCTAGGTGATGTAGTAACAGACACCACCATGATTTTTGTGGCTAACTTAAACAAAAGTTTATTTCTTGCTCATGTAAGGCCTGCTGCGGGACCAGGCACTCTCCAAGTCATTGGTTTTCTACACAACAACCTGTGACCCAGGCTGAGTGACATTTTGCCACCTTGTCCTACACCACAAGCAATACACAGTCTCATCATTCAGAGGGGCAGGGGAAGAAAGCATGCAGAGTTGCACATCAGCTGTTCAATGCTTCTATTCACTGTCTCTGTTCATATTTCACTCACCTGCCAGATCATACAGCCATGTTCAATTTCAAAAGAGTAGGGAAGTGTGATTCTTCCACATGTCTGTAAAAAAAGGACATCCATATTGACAAATAGTTGCCATGTCTACCAGACCAGCAAACCTGCCTGTGTATATATGTCTGACTTTGCTAATGTTCTGTATTTAAAAGATAGTCTGATAGCCCTGCCTTTTCTTATTTAGCAATAGAGCCCCTTCTACTTTACAGATGGAAGCCCTCTCAATAACATCCCTATTTAAATGCCTTTGTGTTTGCTTTTTATGAAAGCAATGCAGTTAGTACTGAGAAATTAGAAATTATAGATAATCCAAAAAAAAAAGTAATAAAAAGAATTACCCACAAAATTACAATCCCACTATTCTTTTAACTGTAGCTTTTCCTAGCAAGCACTCAGGAAAATGATGGCATGATTCCATACTTCCAGCAGCTGATCTGGGAACCCTGGCTGGTCCTCAGAAGAGGGTCCTTCAAGATTCACTGTAAGTATCCCGAACTTTAGCCCAGAAAGTAGAAACACCTTTATGACACATGGTCTATTTTTAATTTAGACAAACGACCACATTTTCTTCCTTCTTGTATAAATAATTCTACTTGAAGTTGCATACAATTATTCTAGGTGTGTCATATTTCAATTTAGGATTTTACTCAGTCTTTTTGAGCCATTTACATTTTATTGCATTTCTCTTTTAATATTCTCATTTAATCGAGAACAGGAATAGACATACAATTTGTTGAAAAAATGGAATTAGAACCTAGGCCTTCTCCCTTCAAGTCTCTCTATTTTTTCTATATCAAGATATAAAATAAAATTTTAATTAAGCCCTCTACAACTAAGGTATCACTATGAAATAGTATTGTTAATTAATTTAATATTCACACACTGAGTATTTTCCATAAGGCAAATAATTTGTTAGAAACTAGAAATATAAAGATGAATTATACAAAGCCCCTCTTTTTGAGAATTTCATTATCTGATAGATTTATATACAGAATATAATACTGTGAAATAAAGAAATAATGTTTTATAATATAGCACTGAAAAATATTCTTTTTTAAACAAGATTTTATTTATTTTATTTTAGAGAGAGAGAGAGAGGGCAAGAAGAGGGAAGAGGAGCAGAGGGAGAAGGAGAGAATCTCAAGCAGACTGAGCACAGAGCTGGAGGTGGGGCTTGAGCTCAGGACCCTGAGATCATGACCTGAGCTGAAATCAAGTCAGACACTTAACGAAAGGAGCCACCCACGTGCCCCCAAAATATCATTCTTTAATACGTATAACAGTGGCTTTTTTAATCCACTGCTCTACTGTACTCTATTGCAAGTTGATATTAAAATTTGTAATGATCTTTCTTTCCCGGTCATATGTCAAATATTCATTTTCATTATGGAAGAAGAAGCATTTTAGATACTTCTTACTGTTTTGATCTGGTTATGAATTTGTTCCAACATTCATTTCTTTTTTTCTTTTATGGCATCTTCTAGAATCTTAATCTAGTTTCTGATTATGTTTGATGTAGTCATTGTCAAGTGCATTTGATCTGCCAATGCAAATAGAACTGAGGTGAGCCTGTTGAGTATATAAATTTTTTTTTTCCAATGTCTTTGACCAATTAAGTAGTAAAACACAGTGGTGGTATTTTGTTTCCTTAGTGACCTGGAAATACGTTGTAAGTTAAAAAAAAATGTTTCTAAAGTGTCTTGAAATTTATTTCTAGAATTACTGTGGGTATTCTGACTTTTTCTTTTTGGGCCACTTCAAATTTTGACTTAAAAAAAAAAAAAAAAGAAAACCCTGAACATGTTTCTTTTCCAGAGCTGATCAGATTTTGCCAACTTACAGGATCTGTAAGGATCCCTGAGTTCACATGAAAGTTCAAGTCTTAGGATCAGATTTCTTTAGAACTAAGACTCATATCCTTAAAAACTATCATTTCTTTTGATTCTCTCCTTTTTAAAGAGATAAAAGATCATCTGGGGGAAAATTAAAATGTTTGAAACTCAAAGGCATTTATAGAATTAAGTTGCCCTCAAGTGAGCAAAAAGGTCAAAGTTCGTTCTCCTTAATAAAGCTTATTTTTTCCTTGCACCTAACTACTGGGTAAATTAAGTATTTTGATGTCTGAATTCCTTTAAACCTCTTCTCTCTCCAGGAAAATTGCCGTATGTCAGAGAAATCAAGATGAATATTTTCCCATTTGACTTCTCTCCCTTCTTGGATCTATGTTCTTACAAGTGGGATTTGGATACTTTATCATTTATAATTTTGATTTCTTTTCAATCATTTAACTGTACTTTTAATTTCTTCTTTGCTTGTATTATTATCTTTTTTTTTTTTTTTTTTTTGCTTTGGATCCTAGTTATAGACTCCATTAAGGTGGTAAGTTAACATTCAAGTTAAATATTCAATTTAGTGAAACCCTTTAGATTGTTAAATTCAGAATTGGCTATGTAGCTGTTGATACTAAAGGAAAACTAATGAAACCCATGCGGTTGCATAGCCAACCAATGGTTGCTAAAAGGATGCTTTCTTTTAAAAATATTATAATACAGTATTCCATCTTATAATGTTATAATTAGTAAATACGGAAATATTTTTAAGAATAAGTACAGTATGGTATTGTATGAAGTGTTACATTATTTAAACGCTAAGAAATAATCTTTTCATTATACTTAGCAAGGGTTGGAACTTTTTTAAAAGATTTATTTATTTATTTGAGAGAGAATGACAGAGAGAAGAGAGTGAGAGCAGGGGGAGGGGCAAAGGGAGAGGGAGAAAGAGAATCCCAAGCAGACTCTGCTCTGAGCAGGGAGCCTAACACAGGGCTCAACCTCATGATCCTGAGATCACGACCTGAGCCAAAACCAAGAGTCAGATGTTTAACCCACTGAGCCACCCAGGCATCCCAAGGGTTGGAACATTTAGAGTATTATATTCAAGTTTGGCAGCACGTTATAAAATTAAATGTATAAAGGCTGGAATAGAAAAGGATAAACTGATGGAAAATCAGGTAAAGTAACAGATTAAAGTGAGTTTTTGAGTCTGAAAAAGAAGAAGAGTTGTGGCAACTGTTGTCATCTCCACTTTATATGTGACTAAATGAGAACTTAATGAGGTTAAATACTTTGACCACAGTCATGAGGTAAAGCAGGATTTGAACCCAACACTGGAGCCAGCACTCCCGTATCTAATAGTGTAGCAGCAAAATCTTGTGTGAGCACAGATCGCTGGTTGCACAAGCATGAACCCATGACATAATCAAACTACATCTCCATCCTTATTTCCCACATCCCCACTCAGTCCAGGTGTTCCTGTATGAAAACTAGCTCTATGATAGCTCTACAGGCACACAAAGTCGCAAACATAATAACCATGATTCAGAAATTAAAATGCCCATTTCTATGAGTAATAATAAACCAAACCACAGATTGGATATTAAACCTGACCTCCCCCACTAGCTCCTGCTCTGGACTGGAAATTTTAATGGAGAAGGCAATTACATTGGCTTCTCTGTTTCCCCATTTGAGCTTCTCAGTCTCCTCTCAACATCTGTTTTTCCAAACTCCTATCATGTTTGAAGCAGAGGGGAGGAGAGGGAGGATATAAAAAGGAATAGAAATAATTCTTCCTGGTGCAATGGAAATGGGGCTTTATACTATCTGAATTTGTCAGATAGACTCTTCCTGTCTAATGACATTTTATGAATCCCCCAGATGTTCCTCTCTGGGCCTCTCTCTCCTAGTTTCTTTATTCTGTGTGGCCACTTGCAGCTCTTTCCACAGCTCCTAGTCTATCTGGTAGTACATATTTAGCCTTTTCCTGCTGACACCCTTTTACCCCTGCAGATAGTCTTATTGGGCTGTACCTAACTATAGGTCCTGACAGGACACTGCTACATCCCAGCAATATCTCTTTTGTGTGGCCCACTACTTGTCCACAGGGTAACACTCCCTTAGTTTATGCTTTGCCACATTGGTAGTGAAGGCTGTTCTCCAAACAGCAGCCCTTGGGATGTCACCACTGCAGTCAACAGCGTTCCCTCTCTGTTGTCTTGATGTCCTGGGGTCAGACACCAGTTTATCATACCCCCAAAATTGGAAAACACATAGAAAACTTTCCCATGGTCCTGTAAGGGCCCCTCCCTTAGATGTGAGGTGGAGAAGCACACTCTTACCTCTTACCTGTGATGAGGACTCTCAGAACAGAAACTGTTGTCTCTAAAACAGTCCATTCTTGTGACTCATGGTAGTTATATTCCATAAAGTCACCGCAAACACTAGGGGAACTATGGGATTAGGTTTCTACATCTCTGGTCGCAACATTTTCATCAAGCCATCAATACATAACCTTGCTTTACTTGTGTTTCTGTTTAAAGATTCCTTATTTAAAATATGTTGTTGATTCACTAACACTGAAATCACATTCATGGATCTTATAGAATCACCTGCTCCCAAAAAGGATTCATCTTTTGCTTTGTCAGCTCACTAGACAAAGTCCAAAGCAGGTACTTCTGATTGACTGAGGTAAGATAATGAATTCTATATCCTCCATGCAAGGGTGACCATAAAAATAAAGATTTGGTGTTTTCAGTAGTGGGAAAAAGGCTCTGTCTCCCACAAAGACTCATAAAGTGAGAAATGTACCATGTGTAGAAAGAGGGTTCAGATATTTGGCAACCAGAACACGAGGACTCATGCTCATAGACTTCTCTGACAGAATCAGAAGAAAACACCTCTACTTAGTTCAATTAAGAGATCCCTTTCCAATCAAGAGATCTCCTTCAGAATGTTCTAGAACATAAATAATCTTATAGTCTTCGCTTGAATTTTCAAATGATGAGGAAAGTTTCACACTGCCATATAATATGTTCTAATCCTCTACAATTCTTGTCCAAAAGATTTATTTTGATTTCTGACTCATGAAATAATTTCTTTTTCGGTTTCTTTGACTATACAGTTTGTTTTTATATGGATGCGTTGTAGTTTCTAAATGTCCTGCTTATTCTCTGGCACTCAGACGTGACTACAGTATTCTCCACATGGGCTGGAAATGCAGAGCCTATTTATTTCATTAACTTAACTTGAGCTTGTGTTGGCTCTTTCAGGCAACCATAGAATAATGACTCATAGTAAGCTAAAACATCTAGATGTTTTCATGTGAACAGCTACCAGAGCCAGTCCTGTAATTGGTCCTCTAAACTTAATTATTTAAAAGACCAAATTGAGGTTTTTACATTTATCTCTCCTGCTTTCACTCATTTAGTTTTAGCTCATTAATCTGGTTTATTGAGGTAATTTGGGGTTTTAAATATTTTATTGTCTGTAATAATTTTATTGTCTATAATAATCCTGGAAGGAAACCCTTCCAGGATTATTAATTTGTTTGGCACATCCTCTATATTTTCATACAAGTTATTGATAAAGTATTGAATGGGAAAAACTGTAATAGAGCACTGTGACATTCCAATTTTTCCTCAAGGTTGACACTGGGACATTGAGCAAATTTTCTTGAATCCCACTGCTCATCCATCTTGAAATAAACCTGGTCATGCCAATATCCTGCATAAAAATCCAATTGGCTTTTTCTTGCTTTTCATATAGATTACATCCTTAATATGGCTCACAGGCATGGTATTTTTTGGTCTGTGCTTTCTTCACCTTCTCCTGGGCCACTCCCCCTTATTTCTGTGTTTTAGCCCCAAGGCATTGTATATGGAATATTCCTGCCCTGCTCTTCACCAACTCAGTCCTTGGGTCTCAGCT
Source organism: Zalophus californianus (assembly GCF_009762305.2). Classification (NCBI taxonomy): domain Eukaryota; kingdom Metazoa; phylum Chordata; class Mammalia; order Carnivora; family Otariidae; genus Zalophus; species Zalophus californianus. The sequence continues at coordinate 133,438,911 of NC_045598.1, forward strand.
GAAGCACATTTCCAAAGAAAGCCTTCTCTAGAACCATAAATTTTATCAGTTTCCTATCTTAATTCTTTTTATAGAATCAAATTTCATTCCATTAAAGGTTCCTGTGTACAATTGTATATTCTTTAATATAATAATTTGATCTGCCCACAAGACTCAAGCTCCACAAGGGCATGCACACAGTCTGTGTTTGCTCATGATTTTATGACCTGTGCCTGAAATGTTATAGGTTCAAGAAAACATCTTGTTGGATGAGTGATAGAAACCCAACAAATAATGTGACCATTGATCCTACTGAAACTGTGGAGTAGCAAATGAGTGGAACAGTTTTAGGAAGTAAATCCTCCTACTTCCTATCCTGTTTTATGATACCTCTATCTCAACGTCTCTCAGTCTCAGCACTGTTGCCATTTGGGCTAGATAATTCTTCGTTGGGGCATAGGGGGCATATCTTCATGCACTGTATAATTTTTAGCAGGCTCTCTGGCTTCTACCAAGTGACTGAAACATTATCCCATCCAATTATAATAATGAAAAGTGTCTTCAGACATTGCCAGATGTGTTGGAATAGGGTCGGGGGTAGAGGAGAACAATATCTTAGAGCAGTGCTATAACTATAAGAACTTTATACCACTCTAACGATTTTAATAAATTGTCACAACAAGGTCATATCATTTGTTTAATTGTAATTATAAAACACGTGTATGTGAAGGACTCTCACAAGTCACAGAAATTAAGTGATGCACTTCACTATTTAATAGACAAGGAGGTAACCAGAAGTGTTCACTCATGTCTTATTACAACCATGAAAATTTCCATGACTACTCAAGTCCAAAAGGATCTCCCATTTCAGCCTCCTAGAAAATCACTTGACAGTTAATAGAGAAATGTTTTATTTAAATTTCCTATCTGTACTTCATTAAATAAGCAGATTTTTCTAGGATGTTATATGAATCCAGAGGCACCTTTAGAGGGGTAGGTAACTAACAGCGTGTTAGACACTGAGTTGCAGATAGTAGACTTGGTAGGCAGTCCTCAAGATGGCCTCCAACGTCCCACATTGACTTGTGTGATCAAAAAACTAATCAGACCTCTGTGAAAATGAGGCAACTCCTTGTTCTTTGGATATTCTGTTGTTTTTAATGATTTTGGGGAATGAGATGGTAAATGATATAGGGTATGGAACTATAATCAACTAAGGAGGATTTAAAATTTTTTTACCTCCCTTTCCTTACCACCAGCCCAGCTAATGCGATCATAATATGACATTCATCACTCTGGATGTTAGCTATGATTGGGAAGCATCAAATTTTAATCAATAGATTCCCAGCCCTCATTATTATGAGGGACAATGTTTATTACATATGAAGTATTGCAAAGCATGTTGGCCATCCACGATGATGTGTAGAAAGGAAATGATTTGTGTATTACAGAGGAACAAAAAGAGTTACTGGTAATACCCAGTTAAGCCAACTAAAAACCAGGAGCATTTAAATTATTTTATTTTTTGGCCATTCTTGGAAGTATCCCTCTTCAAGAGCAGCATTTTCTCCCTGAAATAACAAGAGCAACAATGCTGGCACAATTGCTTAATTATGTCTACTGCATTTAGTGAGTTTATTCTTCCAAGAAAAAGTTGGGAAGGTAGAAAATTTAGTGCCACCATTCGAGCATATCCAATTATACTAACAAGGAAAAAAATCTTACATCTCAAGTTTTAGTCTTTGTGTTGATTGGCCATGGGCCATTAGAATAAACTCAGAGAGGGATGTGATTTCTAGGTACAAATTTTGAACTTATACACTGAATTTAAAGTATGGAGATTACAGAGAGAACAAAAGCAATCACTTCAAAAATAATGAAAGTTTTAGGTCTCCACAGCATAGATGAAATATGGAATGTTAGAAAAATTCACAAAGAGGCCTATAATACAAGGCAAACATGGAGATATCCATTGTCTTGACAAATATTTTACTTTGTTAATTGGCCAATCCTTATCAAACCATTCCACAAGTCTTGGAAAAAAAAAAAAAAAAACCATGCTAACATCCTCCTTTCAAATGTGAAAACCTGAACAAAACCTTTAACCCTTTGTTACTAAAACAAACTGGCAAGGAGCTTTCACACTTCCTGGATGATGCAGTATGTTCTAAAACTGAAACAGACCAGACCAGATTCCTGTCAGAAAGGATAATTCCTAAATGCCATTCACACTGCTACTGGAAGTTAGTGGTGAGTTCATGACCTTTATCCAAAAGTCATGCTTTGTGATATTACCATAATAATAATTGCTTAAAATCAAATCACCATTGTGAACATTTAAATCATGACTCCATGTACTAGGAAACCAAACTAGTGAAGAAAATAGCTCTTCATACTTATTACATAAAATAATACAGTTTTTGTTTTGACAGTAAAGAGCAGAGAAATTCTCTGTAATTGAGCCACACAAATTGTATTATTATAACTTAATTGATTGGTCCACTGGGAAAGAAAAAAGCCAATTCCTCAAAGCAATAGAATTGATGGTTTTAAAAATGGAATTGACTTGCTCATTAACTGGATTTAACTAAATGAACTCCCTCTTTTTCATTGTGAAAATGGTTTATAAAACCAAAGACTGTGATATAGGGAGACACAAAGAACAAAATTAAGAAAAAATACCATTTAACCAATGAAATCATGCCATTCTCCTGGTATACAGCTGACCAATCATCTTTTGCTTTGGAATCATACTAGTGGTGAGCACATTGAAATCATGGCAGGGGATGTATTGCATGGAGCACTGGGTGTTATACGAAAACAATTAATCATGGAACACTATATCAAAAACTAATGTACTGTATGGTGACTAACATAACATAATAAAATTAAATTAAATTTAAAAAAAAGAAAAGAAATCATGGCAGGAGAAGGGAAAGAAATAAAAATGCTCATGTGGAAACCTTCCAGGAAAGCTTTTGTATTCTTCCGGGTTGTTTTAACTAGGATAACCTCTACAGTTATCCTCTTTTCTTTTCTTTTTCTTAAGATTTTATTTATTTATTTTACAGAGAGAGACACAGCGAGAGAGGAAACACAAGCAGGGAGAGTGGGAGAGGGAGAAGCAGGCTTCCCCTGGAGCAGGGAGCCCGAGGCAGGGCTCAATCCCAAGACCCTGGGATCATGACCTGAGCCGAAGGTATATGCTTAATGACTCAGCCACCCAGGTGCCCCTACAGTTATCTTCTTGGGTAAATCTGGGACATTTAACAAAAGCAACATCAATAATAATATTGAGCTTCTGCTTTGAACTAAGTTTCCTGCCAGATGATTTAGATAAAATTTTATCCTGATAATAAGTTAGGTGAATACCATTACCCAAATATTACAGATAAGAAAGGTAAGGTTAAGAAGGTTAAATAGTTTGCCCAACGTCAATAATTAGTAAGTAATGGAGTTAAGACTCAATACTAGATCATCTCATTATACAAACTACACTACACTACACTGCTTTGTTGGAATATATATATATACACACACATATATATTCATATATTTATGTACCTATGTTTATATATATGTTGTATATATATGTTTATGTGCATATATGTATGCACATAAACATATTTATATACAACATATATACGTATTCATATATGTATATACATATATTTTTACATGCAGTTTTAGGAACATACTGTTCTAAAGACAGATGAACACCATAGCTCTGATGCTAACTTACCATATGATCTTTTATATCTTTGGCTTTTGGTTTCTTTGAGTTTTCAAAATTGGAACAACTTGTCACCAAATAATATTTAAACTATTTGAGATTTTTGGCTTAGAGTAACTGTCAAATTAGAGGATAAATCAAGGCCAATGGAAAAATACTCCCCAGGAGGGAGAAAAGTTTCTAAAAGCTGAGAAAAGGAGTGGAGGAGCCTGTGCCTATTTCTCCAGCCATGGCAGAAACTTTAAAATAATGAAAGAAAAGATATCTATGTTTCATTTGCTTTGTTCAGCATTGTTTAGTGTAAACAAAGTGGAGCTTGATGACAAAGGTCTTTCTGGCTGTAAACTTCTTCCCTTTCTCTGCCAAATTTTTAGAGAAACCAATATCTTGGAAACCAGTCAGTGAAACTCAGAGATTCTACTTGAAAATAAATGGACATAGTCACTAAATGTATTCAAGGAGGGTCCTTGAATGTCTTTACTTACGATGATGCTTTCTAAAGCATTAGAAAGAAACTCTTTACACTGAGACCACCAAGGCGCTGTGTTTTCTAAAGGCAAGCAGTCTTGACATTTGCCTTTATTTCCCTATTCTCAGTTGAGATGAAATCCAGACACTTGGGGGCTTGGGAAAATACCATGTGTGGTTTGTTTTAATACATTCTCCTCTAGGATTCTGTTGCCAGCCTGTAGAGCTGCCCCTTTTCTTTCCCCACTTCAACCCCTCCCCATGCATGCACCCTGTGGCCAGAGAGCCAAATACCATGAGCCAAAAGTATTTTCAATAGAAATACCAGGAAAATGTTGTTTCTAGTGGCAAGGAAAAAGCAAATAGAATGAAGGCCAACTTTATGGTAATCTCAAATCTAGACCTCTGAAGAAGGAAGGTGTAAGCACAGCCGAGTACAGTAGGAAGAACATTCCTGCTTTCCAACAGGAAAAGTGTAAGGTAATGTCTCTTTTCATGTTTTTAAAATGAAATATGTCACATCTCATATTTTAAAAATGAATACCTGCAACGTAATATATCAGAAATTTTATTGTCATGAATAAATATGTGAATATTTTAAACTCTTTGTCCAAAAAAACAGTTACTATTTGCCTGTTTATATGAGGTATTATTGCAGGCATAGAGGGGACACTTCTTTCTTTCTGTTCTACAGAATTATCCTATTATTGTGTCTCTGTGTATACATGTGACTTTTCTATTAGATAAAGCCTCATTTGAGACAAGGGAGGGCCCATTCCACTTGTTTCCATAACCTAAAACATTTTCATCGGTTCACAAAGCCTCAGATTCCAGGGACTTACCATCAAGAAAGAGAATTAAATATTTGTGCTAATAAGCATGAAACTAGTTATGAAATATTGAACCATGTTAGTGGTGTGGCCCATCTGTGATATCGCAGTTCAGATATGGCCGCTCCATTGGGGATCAAGGGGATCAGGAAATGTTCAAAAGGAAGCGATGCTTACACTGGCACTCAGAGAAACAGGTGGGATGTCCAGAGGTATAGGAAGCAATAATAAGAGCCTGGAATAAGGAGAGGATACAGGAAATGGAAATTTAAACCTGTTCTGTGAGATGAACTCTTCATGAAGTTCAATTCTAAGCATGATTTGAAGGAGCATGTTATGGTGGAAAACAACCTGCAATAAACCTGTGTTCAAATCAAATGGATGCAGCTTCTAAGCCTGGCATGAATTCTTAGGTACACTGTTTACCCTTTGTGAGTTGACATCTCTGACTATGTAATAAGATTATTGGTACTCTGTTAACTTATTATATCCACACTGCCTTCAGTGTTGCTTTTCATAGAGAAAGAAAGTAAAAATAAATAGTTGGTGAATGGATGGTCATCAAAGGAACACAAATTTCAAAGAACACGGAAGTGCCAAGTACATAATATGCACTCAATAAATATTGGTTCTGTAGCTTTTTCCTTTCTCTTTCCTGTTCAGAAAACTTTATTGTCTTTGCATGGCATAATAGAGCTTTCACTTACCTCTACAAATGCATTTCCTATTATTTTTCTATAAAGATCTTACATTTCCACTAAGTAAATCAGGTATGTTTACAGTTACCTGTATATTATCCATATCTGTATTAACTTAAACTATCCCCTCTTCCCATATTATTCTTTTCCCTCATCTCCATGTCAAAAAACTTGCCAATCCTTCAAGGTCCAGCTGAGACACTAACATCACGAAGAATTCCCTGATTCTTGAAAGCCAGATTAGTCTATCCTTTCTCTGAAATTCTTTAACACTGTATATTTTCCTTTGTGATATGTAATATTTACAAACCTGAAATATGAGGAAAAAATGACAAATTCATTCTGGTGGAAGATTTTAGCATGTATTTTTAATCTATTACTGATCAAGGAGCCAAAATTGACACAGAATCTAGCCTCATGGAGTAGGAGGTTAGCAAACCCAGGAACCAACAGGGCTCAAGGTGTCTTCATTCCCTAAGGGCAATGACCTTGTTAGTCAGGACCACAAGGCAAGAACTGTGCCCTGAGTCACAAGTGGAGTGGGCAGAAGTCATTCAGATCCTGAGACCTAGGGATAGAGTTAGAAACTAGAATTCATCACCATGGGCAACAAGATTTAATTTCAAGACCCATTAGATACGGAATGTGAGTTCTTATACATGTAATGCTCCAGTTTGGAATGCATCTGAGTCCATAGACAGAACTGAAAAATAGAGCCTACTGAGGGGAACCGGCTAAGCAAAGAAAGGAAAAACATGGCAGGGGCTAGCAAATGAAGAGAAGGGAGTGAAGAGGGGACAGTCTTAGGAAGATCAAAGATAAGGAAATATGTGTAACAGACTCCCCTCACCTAAAATTAAAAGTCCTCAACTTCTAGAAATTAAGCAGTTAGAGAACTGCTTTTGATCCTATATTCCTTTGCTTTATTATTTAAATAAAATATTCCTTGCTGTGAATGCAAAGAGAAAAGCTGGGTCATTCCCCTAGTATTGTTATAATCATTTTTAAGCACAATATTAGGAGATAGAAGAAAATAAACAATGTTTTTTGAACAGATGTGTTTTGCTACTCTGCCTGGGAATAGCTGATATATATGAAGGTCTAGTCTAAGACCCAGTTCAAAAATAATATTTTAGTTGGACCAACTACTCTTGTGATTTACACCTAACATTGCCCTTAACTCTGACTAAAAGCCAAATTTTAGCAACCAAAAGAAAACTAGTGTAATTTCCTGGTTCTGAGCAGCATTGAAAAGCTTACAAGGACACTAATCTAAGATCCAAGGGACCTTTCCCATCTTGTCATCAGATGTCTGTGCGTTGATAAACTCTGGTTGTGACTCTTTAAAATCTATGGTCAAAGTTTCCCATGTGCATTGCTAATCCACTTATGATAAGTGACTCAGCTAAAAGAATGCATCATTTATCTCCTTTCATGAATCCTTTGTGCATTTTCAGTAACTCAGAAGTTGAGGAAGCTAGCTTTTGAAAATATTGAACAATTCCTAGCTTTTCTTGATTCCCTATTTTCTCTGATTCCTTGAGGTTTCATGTACTTTCCTGGAATTCTAGACTCTGTTTTCTATGCTTTATAGCTATAGCTTCTCTTCAGTTTTCTTTCTGAATTCTCTTCCTAATTTCAAGGCTTGCTCCTTGAAAGCTTCTGCAACCACAATTTCATCAAATTTTCACATTCAACTCAGATACATGAGGTTACTTACTGGGTAGATTTTTCTATGTGAAAATCTGAGTTCTTTGGGCTGATCCTATTCAGGGAGCAAATATTCATTGTAATTAATTGCATAAGAAATAAAAATGAGAAAGTAAACTTTTTACCAAAATAAAAAAATCCCCCAAACAAAAAACAAATGTAAATTATTAACTCACTGTAAATAATTTTTGTACCAGTCACTGTTTGGATTAGCTATACTATATCTCACTTCTATTATGTATGTCAGAATTAAATATATTGCATTATATCTCTGCTTTACCTTCAAAATAAGGAAATATATGATTCTCCCTTCAGGAAAAAGTGATGTTCATCTTAAACTCTTTCTGAGTCACATGTATTTGAGGAAAATATTTCTTAGAGAATTCTTAATGTTGCTGAGTTGACTTTGGAGTAAGAAGTATGCCCTTCCCCCAAGTGCTTTCAGAATGCTGTGTCAGAAGTGTAAAAAGAAAGTCAACTGAAGGGCAAAAGAGGGAAAGAGACTCAGGGAAATGGTTGGAAGAGTCAGACACAGGACACATTTTAATGCTCACATAACATACTGATGTTATCATACATGGGTCTACATTAGTAGAACATCAGTTTAAGCAAGTGTAGCATTAATCTTCTCTTCCATATTTCATTAGGGTTTTTGTTTTGTTCTTTTTTAAGAGTTGTATCATCTGGTTATTCAGGTGTGAAAATGGTTTTGAAAGTGAGGAAATATTTATTGGTCAACCATTTATTTTCTCATAGTCACTTATTCCTATAGTCTCTGTATTACATTTTTTAAAAAATTCAATTTGATTTTCCTAAATCAATTTGATCTTCAGAACCCATAGAAAACAACTCATGAATTGATTAACTTGATGCATCTAAACAACTGTGATTAGCTTGATTATTTTATATTTTTTGTTAGTGAATTTTTGAGGTAAGTTTGGTGGCCTGGTCATTATGTTTGCTTTTTAGACACTGATCTCATTACTCTCATGGATTCTGTTGAATATGACCATCAATTCCTTAGGTTTCATTTAGACCATATTGTAAAGTTGGTGAAATCATTCCTTGCAAATTGTAAATGTTTATCCTTAATATTTTATTTCTAAATCCCGGTAGAATTAACTTACACAGAAATTTTGGACTAAATTAATTGCAAATGTTCCCAGTACTTCATAATTTATATATATTTTAAAGCTGGCAATAATTATTTATTAAACAAGTAATTGTCCTTTGATCAATAGGTTTTCCAGGACAACCAATATACTGTGGCCCTGCCATTGTCTGTGTTTGTGATCACAAACAAAAAAACCCAGTTGGGAGATGCAGCTTCCCAAGAGCAGAGATTTAGGATTAGTGGTATCCACAGTTCTAAAGATGGTTTGGAATATATTTACAGGCAAGGTTCTCATACTTATCTAAAACATATCAAAACAATCTCTCTTTTTGGCCTCAAAAAAACCTAGCCATCTAAAAAAGTTTTGAAGTTACACTCAATCCAGCAGAGCATAATCAGAAAAAGCACTGGACTTGGAGTCAAAAGAATTTGGCTGGAATCCCAGCTTCAAATTTATTAGCTTATTTAATCTTTGACAAGTTAATTTACCTTTTGAAACCTTAGTATATTGGAGTGTAAATTTAGGATAATACGATTTACCTTAAAGTGTGATTTTCAGAATGTTCCTTGTGTATAAGCCTAGCATGTATTCGATGCTCAATATATATGATAGATTAATCTTAGTTTGATGCTAAATTGACACAATGGAAATATCCAGTAAGACTGATAATAGGCAATCTCATTTTTTATGTACTATGATTCTTTACTTTGAGTCATATGGAATATTAAATTTCATAAAAATAAACATACCCCAGATTATTTTTTATTCAAAATTAACATTATTCATGTTTGATTTGTAGAATTAAGGATAGTCAACATTGGTTTGATCTTTATCTAAATCCATGGGCTTCGGATAGATGACTAATTACCTCTATTGTTTTAAACCTTTCCATTACCTTTTCCAGAATTCTAGAAGATTTTAAGTAATTTTTGTTTCTTATGTCTATGTTGTTGACAGAAAAAGTGGACCAGTATTATTAATAAGATAATCATGATTTGTCACATTGCTAACAGCAGATAGCATTTGGGCAGTTTTATTTACTGAAACTGAAAAGAAGGAATAGCCATTTTAAAAGACCATAGTTCCAGGCCTATATAAGCAAATGGGAAAATTTTACTAACTTGATATCTATTCAAAAATTTGCATTTTCCTCTTCACACATTTCCCCCTGCTCTTCCTTCTTTGTCTCAAAAATTTCAATATCACTCCTCTGTACTAAAAGAAGAATAATTATAAGGCAGCCAATTATTGGATTGGTTGATGGAGCCATCAACCTCCAAATATTATTCAGTGTTGTTACTCTCTGCCCTCCTCCCTTTTGCTAATTTCCTATTTCCTCTAATGTTTCAATAATACACAGACATTTGTACACCGCACTGACTTTTACAGCATATGTTTCTTTCATATTCTTTATTTTCATTTATGTCCGTTCCTTAGAGCCACTCAATTTTGGGTTGTCACTGGTTTACTCTTTTTCCAAAACTGACCAAATCATTTGATGTTACTACCATGCTAGGCAGTGTCAGAGACAACAAGATTAAGAATATGTGGTTTTATTAATTTGTTTAGTCTGATAGAGAAATTAAAACACATTACCCCAAAAGCCATGTGTATTTGTCAGGATTCTTCAGAGAAACAAAACCGATAGTGTGTGTGTATACACTTCGCACTTGGTCACATGTTTTTATGTATTACTACATTATTATTTCATGTTTGTTAGCTTTGCTTCTCTTAAATGCAATGTCTATGTATTATACTTAATAATATACATAAATATTTAATAAAAGTCTTGATTAACTGGTAAAAATGCTCACTCTACTTTTTCAATATAAAATATCACAGACTTTTCCAAAGATAATTTCAGACTTTTGGACTGTGGTACTTGTGTTATTTTAAACTTTTTAGTATTCTGCTCCTAAAATATAATACTTTAGTGGGAAATGACCTACAGTATCTGTGTATATAGCTCATGAGTCAGGGAAGGCATGAGGTAATTTCCCAATGGAGGGAGAGCAAGACTAAATATTCACATCTGGGATTTAGTTAATAAATGAAAGAGAGAAGAAAGGTGGGAAAAACAACTATACACCTTATACATTCTGCTTTCTCTCCAAGGTGTCCAGATGAAATGGAGTGCTATATGATATACATATTCCTAACTTGTGGGAAACATCAGAAATGTTTATCATGTATTTTATATCCTAAAACTTTTCTAAATGAACAATTTTATAAGATGAATCAAAAGTATAAGCAATGCAGAAAACATGACATGAAATCCCACTACTGATTAGGCTTTCGGGACTAGGCTGAGGATTTCCCATTTAATTTGAAGGAGATAATTAGCAAGTGAAGTTGAGTTGCTTGGGCAATTACTGCATCATGAAAACCACCTGCCTTGATAGGCCTGCTAAAATCTAAGATGAACATTTGCGCCCAACAAAGACCTTCCTACTCTACCATCTAAACAAAATTCATACATAACCTGCCTTTCTCTGTTGAATGTATGCGTTGTGGTTTTTAAAGTTTGTTCTAGGATATTCATATTTTGTTTTAATAATAATTAATATTGGGGTGCCTGCACCCAACTCTTGATTTCAGCTCAGATCATGATCTCAGGATTGTAAGATGGAGCCCCGTGTCTGGCTCTGTGCTTGATGCAGAGTCTGCTTGAGATTCCCTCTATCCCCCTCCGCTTGCCCTCCCCCCACTCATGCTTTAACTAAATAAATACATGAAGCCTTTAAAAAACAATAATAATTAATATTTTTCATTATCTCTATTACTATTAACTCTCTAGTTTGATAGTTAAAGAACTATTGTCATTAGACGCCCTTCAAAATTTATAAATATGAGGTTCTGTGATTTAGTAAATAAGACTATTCAGTGAGCAGATTTTCCTTTTCCACACACTAATGAAGCAGTAATATAAGTCAGTTTAATTATATTAGTATATAGTACATATCTGCTTTAGTACATAATACATTCCAACATACATAGAACATATAATCCTCCTTTGTAATTATGTGGCGGGTAGGTATGAGTTGATTAGGATAGATTGTAGTCTGCAATAGTCAGCAGTAAGATGAAGTAGGTTTGGGATTGAGTAGAGATTCAGTCTGCTGTAAATAAGTGGTATGACCCATTTATTCTAAGTATCAAGAGCTATTCAAATTGCTTCCTTAATGGTCACTGTAACATTGCTGACATCTTCTGCACTCATTTCAAAGTAGAAATATTTGCTGTTGACCCTGCACAAGGTCTGAGCTTTTCCTATAGACTCTTGACAGGCACTTAGGTTAATCTTATTACCCAAAAATCACAAAATAAAATATCTTACCGTCTTTAACATCTACATAATGTATGAATTGTTTCCTTTGGTTCCCTGAATCCTGGAAACTTTGAATATCACTTACACTAAAGTTAAGAAGGCAATAGTCAGATCCTCTTTAACAGTGTTCTTGGGCTTCTGAATCATTTTGGTCAGCTTTGTCCCAATCTGCATAGAAAGAAATGCCTATCCACTTTTTAATTTCTATTTTAAAACTTCATACTTATTTTGTGGAATATTTGCATATCAAATTTACTGGTTACATATATATTCATAACAGAAATATTTCTACTCCAGGAACTACAAGGAAAATTGCTTGAAAACATTTGTTCCAAGATCTTAACTCCAGAACCATATCAAATATATCCAGTGCTTTTTAATCCCTTCCTGTAGATCTGAGATTCCACAGGGTACCATTTCTCTTTATCTTGAAGAACTTCCTTTAGTACTGCTCATAGTGCAGGTTCACTAGTGTTGGATTTTCTCAAGTTTCTTTATTAGATATAAAATTCTGGCTTGATAATCTTTGATTTCCAGCCCTTTAAAGATGTCATTTCTTATTTTTTGGTCGTTAATGTTGTTGTTTTCCCCTTTAAGTAATGTATTTCTTTCCTCTCTGGCTGCTTTTAAGGTTTTTCTCCTTATCTTTGGTTTTCATCAGTTGATGATATAACTATGTGTGGTTCTCTTTATATTGATCCTTCTTGGGGTCCCTTGAGGCTGGAGTTCTTTAAGTTCACATTCTGACCATTTAGGTCTCCTCCTTTGGATAATCAGTAGGATGTTATTAGTCCAAAAATGTATTCCAGAATTAGCCACAAAACAGCTTCACACCAATAAATAATAGTAACAATGAAAATAATAATAATTTTAGGTAGGACTTAATATTTCTCAGGCTGGACATAATGCCATTCACAGCTCAATCCAAGGTTGTTAGCTTTATTTTCCCAGCAACAATTTTGTTTCACACATTTTGAAGTTTTTACTACATAAACTGTTGTCACAAAATGGGATGTTGGAGATTAAGATTTTTGACACGCAATTGACAAGACTCAAAATGTGACTCTGGGAATGGAGGGTTGTAGAATACGGAATGAAGGTGAAAGCTGCTAAGGTCAAGAGTACAGATACTAAATTTAGTGAAGATACTTTACAAAGTAAAAATTCTAGGACAACTCTACGAAATGATAGACTCCTCCTGGATGATATCAGAAATTTGAACAGAAGGAAAGGCAGTACAAGTAGTTATTTCTCAGTGACTGAGGACGAGTTACCAGGAGGTCAGAACATGACAGTGATGAAGGGAGAAGCCAAGTATTTTTTGGTTTTTGAATCAAATAAACTTTTATCACTGGGTTTCAACAATTTCTTTATTACTTGATTTATTCAAAGTATTTCTTGGAAATCTTTTGAGTGATCTACTCTTCTATTTTTGCCTCCTTCTATAGGCCTTTTGCTTTGTCCTGTAATGATTCCCTTCTCTTCTATACTTAGCAGAGTTGCATTTTTTAAATTTAAATTCAATTAGCCAAAGTACAGTACATCATTAGTTCTTGATATAATTAATGCTCAATGATTCATTAGTTGAGTATATCACCCAGTGCTCATCATATCGTGTGCCCTCTTTAATGCCCATCACCCAGTTACCCCATCCCCCGACGCACCTCCCTTTCCACAACCCTCAGTTTGTTTCCTGGAGTCAAGAGTCTCATATGGTTTTTCTCCCTCTCTGACTTCCTCCCATTCAGTTTTCCCCTCCTACCCCTATTGTCCTCTGCACTATTCCTTATGTTCCACATATGAGTGAAACCATTTTATAATTGTGTTTCTCTGATTGACTTATTTCATTTAACATAATACCCTCCAGTTCCATCCATGTCGATGCTTCATCCTTTTTGAAGACTGAGTGATATTCCATTGTATATATGAACCACATCTTCTTTATTCATTCATCTGTTGAAGGGCATCTCGGTTCCTTCCACAGTTTGGCTATTGTGGACATTGCTGCTATGAACATTGGGGTGCATATGGCCCTTCTTTTCACTACATCTGTATCTTTGGGGTAAATACCCAGTAGTGCAATTGCTGGGTTGTAGGGTGGCTGTATTTTTAACGTCCTGAGGACCTGATTTCATATTAAATAGCATGGATCTGCTGAGAATTTATGTGTGACTTTCATATCAAATTCTAACCCAATAATCTGCTTAGTACTTTCTGTATACTGACACTATAGCAACATTTCTTTTCATCTGGTAGCATCCCATTCCACACTCTAAACTAGAACAACAATCAGCAATTTATTGTTCACTAATCATCATTTCTTTCCATCCATCTAGGTCTATCTTCCCCTTAACTTATCACTATAAATATGCTATCTTCCCCTTAACTTATCACTAAATCTTCTCTAATTCCTTAACCTGAATTGTATGTAAATTAACATCCTTCCTAAAATATTCCTAGAGTAAACTTCAGAATCATATGACATCAAACAAATTCTGATCACTTAAATTCATCTAGTTTCCTCTTAGCACCTTGGTCTCGCATTTTCTCAGGTCACACTGTTTTGTCTAAAGCTGCTATTTTTTAGCATGCATGACTTGAGGTTTTCTTCTATCCCTTTATCATCCAGCATGTGCCCTGATGCCTTCTTATTCATGATCCATCTATAGATAAAAATGTAACAAACATCTGTGTTGATTTTTCCCCATTTATTAACATTATTAAGCATGCATTGCATGCAGCTTTTTTTATATTATAGAGACAGATTTAAATTGAATTGAGTAGAGATGTGCCTTTGTCTCTGTTTTCCCAAATAAAACGAGATGGAATAACTTCCAAGATAATTTCCAGCTCTCACATATAATTGTTTAAGGTGACTGCAAAGTAGATTTCCTCTCTTAAAGTATAATAATTTATTGTTTTTAATTTTGTGTAAGCAAACTCAATAGCATCAGCTAAGTGGTTATTGTTTTGATATTGCTGTCTTCCTAATCATTATTATCTGGACTAATTTTCTCTCATTTCTTTTTTGTCTGACTGCATCCATTTTTCTAATACGTTCTAATACAAAAATGTAAAATGTAGAATAAAAATTTTTTACACCCTAAAAATTGACACTTAATAATTGTTAGTAAAACTTCTGAACTAGTGGTAAATATATAAATATAGGAATGGTTAGAGATTCTGTTTTCTCACATTGAAAAAAGTTTGAGTATGACTATCATACATTATCTTAATATACCAAAAGAAAAAAAATACCACTTTAGGTCCTCTTTCCTCCTTTTTAGTTTTGCTATTTCCTTCCCTCAAAACTAGACCCTAGTAATTTTCTCCCTCAAAACCATTATAGATAGAACAGTATATACCAGCAAAAAGAAGTCAACAACACTTTATAGTTATCATTGCTGACAAAGTTCCTCTGGTTACAATTCCAGATGTGCATAACCATGAACACAACCCCATCTGGCTAAAATCTTATTAGAGATCACTTTTGACATGAGACCCAACCTCAGCCAGAAGAACAGATTTGGGACACTTCCAGGGATTATCTTGTCATTTGAATATTGAGGAAGGAGAGGCTGGGTGACCCAAGACTCTGGAACTCCTTACCATCCTAGAACTCACGATCTCAGAGCTTTGGCTCAGAACCTCTGCCAGAGTGAAGTTGTGGTTCTCTGAGAGATGGGGTCATTGTTATTATTCTTCCAGTCTCCAAGGCAAAATACATTGTACGACCAGCTATGTAGGTAATGCCAAAAACCACCTGGAAGAGACCCACAGTTGTCACAGGGCCACACTGAAATGTGAATCATTGAAACTGCTGACCACCACAAAACCATGACAATTTTCTTTTTTACCCTTCACCAGATGATGGTTAACTAAAAGAACCAAAGCGAAGGTAAGGCATTTAAAGGAAGAACTCAGCTTGCTAAAAGTGACATTTATTTTCTTCTGACTTACTATGGCCCACATGATGTTATTCTAACTGACCTATTTAGAAACACTTAAGAGTAATATAACAAGCAGTTGGTGGAGGATTGGCAATTTTCTTAAGCTGGTTCATGCGTCACTCTGCTTTTGTTTGTCCAGCTGCCAGTATAAATTATGATCTGTTGAAGTGGATCTTGCTTGGCACCCTCTGGAGTTGGCCCGAATATTTGGACAGTCAGATGTATCTCTTTCTGAACAAGTGCATCATTCAATGGACTCATGTAGCTCAGATGATGCACAGATATTCTGTGAGCACAGAGGTCATCAGTATTGGTGGGAAAATGGAACAAGGAGAAAGATCAAAGGACATTTGAATCTGTTCCGTTCTAAATGTTACTCAATGTGCTAGGACAGTGTGACACCAAAACCTTATTGATGGTACAGCCATCTGGGTTTTCCCGGACATTCTGACTGAATCACTTTACTGCTGGTTATAGTCCATGTGTTCTACACATTCCAGTTTACCCTCTTTCTCAGTTCCTTCCTCCAGTTTTCTCAGTTCAAACCTTCTTCAGGATTTGGCATATGCTTCTATAGCAGCTAGTCTGAACACCTCGCACTGAAGCTGAGAATGGCACTTATGAGCAGTGTGGGAAACTGTGTCCCAAAGTTATAGTTGTTTTCTTTGACCCTCTTTCTTCTCTTTTTCATTACATTAAATTCACACTTTAAATTCACATACATTAAAATTTAAATTCTATCACTCTATGATTATCTTCTCAACTGTGTACCACTTAAAGAAAATTAGACTATTGTAAGAACATGTTTCTTTTTTCCTTTTATCAACCATCTGGACATTCTCCTTCCTTTTCTCTCTTGTCCACCTCCACAGTCCCACAATTTCCTCCTTCTTCCTAGGGTTTTTGGACATAGGCAGAGATGCCCTAAATGTACTGTGGAATGTGTGTGTGTGTGTGTGTGTGTGTGTGTGTGTGTGTGTGTGTGTGTGTATGAATTTGTGTGTTAAATGTTTTCCATATGTTACTTCTTTTAATTCTTACAACAACCATGTGAGGTAGGTTATTGTCCCTTCTTTAAAGAGAAAAAAGTTTGGGTTTAAGAAAGACTGGGCAATTTGTTGACAGTTTGAGAGCTGGGAGGTAGTAGTGTGGGATACGTGCTGGAGGGCAGCTGTGTGTTTCCAGAGTATTTGCTGTCAGCTGCCCTGCTATATCATTTCTCACTTTTCTCCCCGTAGTATATGAAAAGTTATGGTAAACGTGAGGCTTGTGCTTGTACAAACTTGGGGTATTTTAGGGCTAGGAAAAGAGAAGAAGGAAGAAGACTCACTGCATGTCTTATGGATTAATTCCCACTATCTTCTGGAAAAGAAAAACATAACTTTTTGTGTTATAGGGTTTTTCAACTTCTGGGTACCACTTGTTACTTTTCAGATCCTTGAGAAGTTGGCTGGAAGATGTGGCCTTCTGCCAAGAACACAAACTTGGAGGAATTAAAGGACTACATGGCTGACGTTACACTGTAGTGGGAGTATATACACATCAAAACATTGTTTAATAAACCACTGAAAATTGCAAGAAAAGTGGGTATTACAGGATGATTTTCCCACCACAAGGTTAGGAAATTGTTCTCTTTGCTTTAGTTACTGTTAGTCAGAGATAAAGATTGCATGTAGTGGTTTGTGTAAGACAATTTCACTTCTACTTCAGATGTTAAAGGGCAGTCATTTTTTTAAAAGGTAACTTTTAACTGTTTAGAGGCTCATATGAATCACAATTCAAACTTTTTTATATGGTTTTCTTCCACTCATCGTATGATCTGTACTTTTCATTAAGGTGAGATGTATTCTTTTTAACTTTTAGGTATGTAAATAACAGCCAAAAAGTAGTTATTGAGTTCATATTATGTATTGACTACTTTTCTAACTTTTCTAGGTGGTGTGAAGCTATAGATGATACAGTCGTTGTCCAAAAGGAATTTATGATTGTGTGACAGTTTGAAGATTAATTCTACACATGCCAGAGAAGGAATAATAAAGCATATAATCAAATACAGAATAAAATGGTATCAGTTACAGGTGAGATAAATGTTGGTTTGTACTTCCTCATTTTGTCTCCAAAAGGATTTGAGATAAAGGATTTGAGACAATTTGTAGAAGTGATCTAGAAAGCCTATAGAGAAGATATGAGAGGTAAAGAGGAAGTAGGTTTATGCTACTGAAGACACATCCTTAGCAAAGCCACCAAGGTTGTGATAGGCATCATCTCATATGGAGGCAATTGACCTTACTAGCCTAGTATTAATGGGAAATAGGAAGAGATAGTATGACGGAGAAAGAAGGATTTATGTTTGTGGAGTAAGAGTCTTTTGAAACTTCAAACAGAAGAATAATAACACAAGGGTGTTTATTAAATTCTGGTTAATAATGGGTTAGTTATATAGGAATTAGGACAAAACTGAAGTCAAGTAATTAATTAAGCATGTATTTGAGCATGTCATCTCCTGATTGCCTAGGATAGGGTGATCAAAGTTCAAATGGGGAGAGAAAAATGGATATGCAGCTATTTCAAGGTGGAAATGGTAGGTTTGGGCTACATTATATACTAGGAATAGGCGACCAATGGTGACATGAATAGAAACAGGTTGACAGAAAATATTTTGTGAAGTATATAATAATCATTCTGGTATTGTTGAGTTTGGAGTTATCTAATAGAAAGCAGTGTAGAGTATGAAGTTGCGATTTAAGCGAGAGGTGCAGTTTGAAGGCAAAGACCTCTGGAAAACCTTCTTGACAAGGTACTGTGAAGTGATAAAGGACCCAGGGCCAGAGACTGAAGGCATATCAAAGTTACAAGGTAAATGTGGAGGGAAGATGAGTGGACCAGAGCATTAGAAAACAATATTCAAAAACTGTTCTAGAATAAGCAGGACATGAATGAACTTTGAGTCAGGGAATGGTAAACAAGTAGAGACAAAATACTGAAATCCTGGAAGGGGAAGGAATAATTGCAGAAATGTCTCATTTCTACGATTATCCCTTCTAGAAATGGAGGAAATTAAGGTCATGGTTTGAAGATTTAACTTTTGAGAGAGGAGGTAGTTCTTATTCTAAGTATGGGGTGTGTGGGGGATACTAAATTAGAGGATAGGCATACACGTAAAAAAACAACTTCTTGAGAGATAGAAATAGGGGTAAATCTGTCCATTCTGTCCATGTTTATTATTGTACTAGGTAGTATGGCTGTCATAGTGTTCATAGTTCCCAGAGCAGCAGTTATTACCATGACCTGAGAATATATTAGAAAAGCAAATTCTTGAGCCTACCCTCATCCAGGCCCAGCAATCTGTTTTTTAACCTGCTCTCCAGATGATTCTGATAATGCTAAAGTTTGAGAACCTCCACTCTAAGAGAATTAGGAAGGTAAGTTGAATGAGAAGCTGGGAGTGGGGTTGGGGAGGTCCTTGGTGTAGGCCATCTATGCCTTTCAAGGGGTATATGGCAAAATCAACTTTTGGTATCAGTGTGCTGATAGGGATAAAAGATTAAAAAGTTGCTTTTAGGTATCATAAATTAATGTTACTGTTGACATTTTGTACACATTTGTCTTGCATTTGTTGCCCATTTCATTAGAGATTCTAATGTGGGCATTCACATCAGAGAAAGGATATGGGGTTCCACCATAGTAGATAGTGGTGAATATCAAGTGGTAAGTAGATTCTTCAAATTTTTTCAAAACACATGTTACAATCAGTAACTTACATGTACATGGAACAGCAGCCTCTACACAATGACATTTCAAATTAATCAAGGCCTTTATTTTCTATAATACTACATTGTATGTCTTGTATTTATTTTTATATAATCTTTAAATGCAGATAAATTAGGGTAAAACTTGATGTGTACAATCATAGTTGAAAGGAAGCCAGCATAATTCCTTCTCCTCCTTGTCTTAATCATTCCTTCATCTCTTTCCTTTGATTTTTATTCTTTTTACTTCTAACACGTATTGTTTTCTTAGGACTGTTCTCTGACATATTTCTCTGTCTACCAACACTACTTTAAGTAACTAGTACAATTTCAAGGATCTCACTTGCATCTCGATTTTGAAGATTATATTTATTTCTAGTCTTCTCAGAATATTTTTGGAAGTCTAGTGCTGTTTTTGTAACCACAGTCTACTAAATTTTATGGAATTTAGTCTTTCTTTACTTCCAGATGTACACACTCTTATCTAACCACCCATCTATACCTAGCAACATATAGCTTAGGCTTCAAACGAGAGATTGTTTATTCTGTTTTTCCTTCTCTCCTCTAGTTTTTTTCCACCTCTTTTTCTCATTTATATAACCTTCTCAAACTTTACACCTCTCCCTTGTCTGGACTAAGATGAGTTACTTATTCACATATTAACTAATTCTCTAGTGTTGATTGGTTTCTGGACAGAACCTGACCTGAATATATTCTGTGTCCAGCACTCATTTATCTCAGTATGATAAATCCTGACCATTACCCAATTCCCCACAGCTTGATATTTCCAAATAGATATCATTTCAAACTCAACACATGTAAACTAAGCTTCCCATCTTATTCCTCAAATGGGATTTTCTTCCCAAATTGTTAGTCAGGTTTTTTTCCCCAAGCTTCTAGCCTTAGAATTTTTGAGACATTTAAACCTTATTAATGATTCACTTATGAAACCCTATTCCTTGACTACAATCTAATCACTTTGTCTCATAAAATTGCTCTTGCATTTTTGTCCCTGTGCCTAATTTCTACCTATTTCCCTTATGTGGAGGCCTCTGTCTTCACCTCCATCAATTTTATTCTTAACCTTCCTTTATATTCAGCTGGATTTTCATTTCTTGATAAGAAATCCCCAATTAATATTGGCTGTTTTTCCTCCATTTAAACATTTCCAGATGTCTTTCTTCTATTACTTAATACATGAATGCATTTAATTACAAATTCTCTTCTATAATTTTTTCCCCAACTTATATATCCCTAAGAATGCAGGGTGGCTGATTTATTTATTATTATTTCTATTGTGATCTTTAGTGCTCAACAGAGTCTTGATAATTGAGTGAACAATTCATAGTTGTTTAATAATTGATAATTCACTTATATAAATCTCACTTTGCTCCAAAATGATGGCATACTATAGCAACTAAGAGATCAGACTCTGCCCTCAGAAAGATATAGGTTATCCTCGCTTGAACACTTTCTTTTCTTTTTTAATGTGACCAGCTCAAGCACTTTTAGCTTTGTGAACTTGAGTAAATTGCCTAATCTCATTAAACCTGTTTTCTTAGCAGTAAAATAAAGATGTATAGAAACTTTCCCATAGGTTATAGATTGTTATGAGGATTAAACTTTATCTTATAAGAGTTCCTATTATAAGAAGTCTCAATGTGTTATGGCAATTATTATTTGTCATTATGAAGGAATATTAGGTGACATTTAAAAATAGATAAGAATAATATTAAAATAAAGACAATAATTTAAAATCATGGCTGGCAAAAATACAAGTAGACCAGAAATACAAAACCAGATGGATATGTAGATACACAATCCTAGAGTCAACAGCAGACACTGAAATAGACTGTCAGGTTCTGTTAACCGAAGCAGGTAAGGAAACACAATGAATTATAAGGTTTGAGATGGTCAAAAGGAAAAACATACAAATTCTGGTGGAGAAATAAATTTTTTTCCTATTATCTATAAGAAATAAGCTTCTCATACTGAGACTTCTCATGGAAATGCTAGATATGGTTGACAACATGTTTAACAATATCCCTGGAATTACTGAGATAGCACTATTCCCCTTTCAGTTAACACTCTTATACCTGAGGCATAGTACCAATATTCAAGTCAGGTAAAGCATTATTGCAACAGGTTGAAAGGAATGTGGTCCAAAAGTGTGGCTCTCTGTTGACATTCGGCTTAATCCAGAGATAACATCTAGACAGTCTAGATGTGTCCTTCAAACAATCCTATGTAAACATCTACAGAGTATTTCAAAATTTACGTGTCACAATTCAAGACTGTTCCAAAAACAATTTAGCTCTTTTCTTTTCCCTAATCTTCTCCAAAAGCCCTCACTGCTAAGGTAGTTGCAATCTGGGGGCAAATATATCTGTCAATTTGCCAAAAGAGGGACTTTCAGACTCTCACAGATTAACTCAATCTCTTTTGAGTAAATACTCAGTAATTTAGGGTTTCTCCTCCATCCTGCCCATGAAGACACTGGGGATAGAGAAAATCTTAGATAATTTCATGATGTTAGAGCTTTTTGTTGTTAGCTTTTATCAGCTCTCCTGGTACTACAAGTCTTCAAAATTTCAATCAGGTTGTTCTTTCCCACTCGGTTTGGGTTCTTCATCTCCGCCTGCAGCCTCTGTTACAAGGTTACCTCATTCTTCACTGTTGTCCCTCTTCTGTCCTCCAATCTCTCCACCACTACAGCATGCTGAGAATTGCTTTCTGTGATACTTATGATCAGAGGGAAATTTGGCATATACCACATTTGCTCTTCTCTCTGCTCAAATATGCCATGCTCTCAATGCCACTACTCCATTCAATGGGAATTGCATACTGGTATGGGGCACCCTGCAATGTGCTTTCCTCCTAAAAGCTCAAATTAGAAGTGAGTCAAAGTCTTTCTACTGTTGGCCTTCTGCTCTGTGTATATGAAGTATCTACCTTTTGCAATCCATGTTTCATCTCCCAGGAATGCAACCTGGAGTTACAGCTGTATAGCATTTGCCTTCCTGCTTTTCTTCTTATGTTCCCTGGAACAAGAAATGCTTTCTTTTTATTCCTTTTCTGTCTAGAAAAGACTTCTCTTATGTGATAGCTTCCTTATCCTTGAGATATCATTAACCCATTCCCTTCCTTGGGGCCATAGTGGCAGGCTTTGTGGGAACATGATTTAAGGGAGAAATAATCATTCTTTTAGCTTATTATTTTTGGAATATTAACCCATTATGTATAATTTTACTCAGAAGAATTTGTCAAAACTGTTGATTACCCGATAGTCTGAGGTTACTATTAAATGTCTGGAATGGCACATATTTAATTCTCTTCCTGTTACTCTTCACTTAAGCTGCCCGATTGCACACCTCTAATCATGGTCTGTGTGAATGACAAATGATGGACTTTGTGATATATAATCTGACTAATGGCTCCACACAGCCTAATATAACCATCCCATATGTTCATTTCTAAATTTTTACTGGGCAGCTAACGAGATTTTCCCACAAAGTTTATCTAGACCTTCTTCATAGTGAGTGAAAGGACCAAGGAGAATTGATGACTCTGGCTGGAGTGCAGATGGCTTTTGGAAAGCCCAAGTTTTTTCTGGCTGTGTGCTGAGGTCTTGGATGAAGAAAAGGCCATGCTGATATAGCATTTGTTTATTTATCAGATTTAACAAACATCTTTTGAATGCCCACTATAGGCAAAGTCTGAAATTATGCCATGAATAAGTGCATTAAAATCTCTCAGTCTACTTGACCACAACATGAACCTCTTGGGTTTTATTTTGATATATTCTTGGCATGTGGAAAATAAATATCTTATCTTTAGGTCATGGTGCTGTTCTTCTTTTCTAGAAACAACTTCCTAAACATTAGGGGGATGGATATATATATATATATATAAATTATATTATATTTATATATATTGTAATATATATTATATATATGTATATATATTATATCTAATATATATATTAGAAAAGAACTTCAGGACATTTCATATCTGTAGGATAACAATACAATTTCCGTATGATCCTAACACCTGACTGCTTTTTCCCTTCACAAAATAATCAACACCCATACTCCAACTCCAACCATCTGCCTTTAAGTACTTTGGATTCTTCATGTATTTCACCAGATGTAACCAATATTTCATGTCAGAATTTACCACTGTTAACTATATCTTTTATCTATTCACCATGAATTTTTTTTTGTATACCTCCTGGAGCCAAATGGTTACAAATTCAATTATATAATCTTTCATACCCATTAAAGTCTAATGTATCTACAAGCCTCTTAGTGGAGAATGACACAGCTCTCCAGCTGGCTATTTTGCAGACACCAACACAAACATACTGGCTGTTTGAAGAGTTCCTTCATGCTTGTCCTCTTTCAAGGCTGTCAAAGTCCATAAATTTATGAAATCTCGTTAAGCTATGAGATTTTTCTTTATCCACCAGGCACATTGGTCTTAAAAGCCTTGAGATTATTACCCAAGATTTCTGAAGGATGTCTAGGGGAGGCAGAGAAAAGTATGTGCCTGTTTTAAGGATTGATTAGAAAACTGAAAGAGTGCCTTTGTCTTTTACAGACCTTGAAGAAAACATAGACCACGGTGTTCATACACTTTGCTTTAAAGCATTAAGACAATCCCTGAGATGAGTTAAAGCTAACCCCTCTTACCCAGGGCCATGACATATCCACAGTAGCAACTACTACATATATGTTCATTCAGGACCCCAATTCCTCCATAAATTATAGAAAGATGAAAACATAGCCTCAAATTCAGTGGGACAAAAAAGGTAGACAAAGACCCTTTAAAACAGTAGGGTTTTTCTAGGAATGTACCTATTAAATTATTAAGATAAGAGGCTCTAGTCTGTTAGAAGCTCCTGTAACAGAATCAAACCCAATGAGAGAGATCCTAAGCAAACTCAAATGTGGTTTCCCTTTTACCTACATCTCCAGTTTTGTTATGTTTATTAGTTCAGTGAACATACTTTGATCTGCACTGTTTACCAAATTAATTTTTATCAATGAATTAATGTATTTTATTCTAAATCCATAAAATTAAAATAAAAAATACAATAGTACCATGTCCCTCATTCCCTACATTTATCCTCCCCCGAAGCATACACTTTCACCTCTTTTAATTGTTTCTTTTGGTAGTCAACACCATATTTCTGAATAATATTCAAACTTTTTATTTTAAAATAATTAGCTATTTTCCAAAAACACTCTGTGGTAGCCAGTCTTCAAGATGACCCCAAATAACGCCCACCTACTGATTTACGGCCTTGTTTAGTCTCCTCCCATATTGAATAGGTCTGAGTGGCTCACATAACCAACAAGATATTGTGGAGATGCTGATGTATTACTTCCGCATGTAGGGCATAAAATACATTGGATCTTCTAATTGGATTGTTCATTCTGGAGAAGCCAGGAAAGGTCCAAGTGGTGAGGTCCATATGTACTGACCTCCTGCCAATAGCCCAAATTGCCAGTCAAGTGAATGAGCCATCAGGAAAGCTAATTCCCTAGCCCCGTTTAAGTCCCAGCCAACATCTTTTTTTTTAATTTGTTATTGTTATGTTAATCACCATACAGTACATCATTAGTTTTTTATGTAGTGTTCCATGATTCATTGTTTGTGTATAACACCCAGTGCTCCCTACAGAGCGTTCCCTCTTTAATACCCATCACCAGGATAACCCATCCCCCCACCCCCCTCCCCTCTAGAACCCTCAGTTTGTTTTTCAGAGTCCACCGTCTCTCATGGCTCGTCTCCCCCTCCGATTCCCCCCCAATTTCCCCCCCTTCATTCTTCCCCTCCTGCTATCTTCTTTTTTTTTTTTAACATATATTGTATTTTTTGTTTCAGAAGTACAGATCTGTGATTCAACAGTCTTGCACAATTCACAGGGATCACCATAGCACATACCCTCCCCAATGTCTATCACCCAGCCACCCCCTCCCTCCCACCCCCCCACCACTCCAGCAACCCTCAGTTTGTTTCCTGAGATTAAGAATTCCTCATATCAGTGAGGTCACATGATACATGTCTTTCTCTGACTTATTTCACTCAGCATAACACCCTCCAGTTCCATCCATCCATCCACGTCATTGCAAATGGCAAGATTTCATTCCTTTTGATGGCTGCATAATATTCCATTGTGTGTGTGTGTGTGTGTGTGTGTGTATATATATATATATATATATATATATATATATACCACATCTTCTTTATCCATTCATCTGTCGATGACATCTTGGCTCTTTAAACAGTTTGGCTATTGTGGACACTGCTGCTATAAACATCGGGGTGCACATACCCCTTTGGATCCCTAAATTTGTATCTTTGGGGTAAATACACAGTAGTGCAATTGCTGGATCTTATGGTAGCTCTATTTTCAACTTTTTGAGGAACCTCCTTACTGTTTTCCAGGGTGGCTGCACCAGCTTGCATTCCCACCAACAGTGTAGGAGGGTTCCCCTTTCTCCGCATCCCCACCAACATCTGTCATTTCCTGTCCTGTTAATTTTAGCCATTCTGACTTGTGTAAGGTGATATATCATTGAAGTTTTGATTTGGATTTCCCTGATGGCGAGCGATGTTGAGCACTTTTTCATGTGTCTGTTGGCCATTTGTGTGTCTTCTTTGGAAAAATGTCTGTTCATGTCTTCTGCCCATTTCTTGACTGGATCATTTGTTCTTTGGGTGTTGAGTTTGATAAGTTCTTTATAGATTTTGGATAGTAGCCCTTTATCTGATATGTCATTTGCACATATCTTCTCCCATTCTGTCAGTTGCCTCTTAGTTTTGTTGACTGTTTCTTTTGCTGTGCAAAAGCTTTTTATCTTGATGAAGTCCCAATAGTTCATTTTCGCCCTTACTTCCCTTGCCTTTGGCGATGTTTCTAGGAAGAAGTTGCTGCGGCTGAGGTCGAAGAATTTGCTGCCTGTATTCTCCTTTAGGATTTTGATGAACTCCTGTCTCACATTGAGGTCTTTCAACCATTGAGTCTACTTTAGTGTGTGGTGTAAGGAAATGGTCCAGTTTCATTTTTCTGCATGTGGCTGTCTGATTTTCCCAACACCATTTGTTAAAGAGACTGTCTTTTTCGCACTGGACATTCTTTCCTGCTCTGTCGAAGATTACTTGACCATAGAGTTGAAGGTCCATTTCTGGGCTCTCTATTCTGTTCCATGGATCTGTGTGTCTGTTTTTGTGCCAGTACCATACTGTCTTGATGATGACAGCTTTGTAATAGAGCTTGAATTGTGATGCCACCAGTTTTGCTTTTCTTTTTCAACATTCCTCTGGCTATTTGGGGTCTTTTCTGGTTCCATACAAATTTTAGGATTATTTGTTCCATTTCTTTGAAAAAAGTGGATGGCATTTTGATAGGGATTGCATTGAATGTGTAGATTGCTCTAGGTAGTATTGACATCCTCACAATATTTGTTCTTCCAACCCATGAGCATGGAACTTTTTCCCATTTCTTTGTGTCTTCCTCAATTTCTTTCATGAGTATGTTATAGTTTTCTGAGTACAGATCCTTTGCCTCTTTGGTTAGATTTATTCCTAGGTATCTTATGGTTTTGGGTGCAGTTGTAAATGGGTTCGACTCCTTAATTTCTCTTTCTTCTGTCTTGTTGTTGGTGTATAGGAATGGCACTGTTTTCTGTGCATTGATTTTATATCCTGCTACTTTACTGAATTCCTGTATGAGTTCTAGCAGTTTTGGGGTGGAGTCTTTTGGGTTTTCCACATACAGTATCATATCATTTGCAAAGAGTGAGAGTTTGACTTCTTCTTTGCTGATTTGGATGCCTTTGATTTCTTTTTGTTGTCTGATTGCTGTGGCTAGGACCTCTAATACTATGTTGAATAGCAGTGGTGAGAGTGGACATCCCTGCCGCATTCCTGACCTTAGGGGGAAAGCTCTCAGTTTTTCCCCATTGAGAATGATATTTGCTGTGGGTTTTTCATAGATGGCTTTTATGATATTGAGGTATGTACCCTCTATCCCTATACTCTGAAGAGTTTTGATCAAGAAAGGATGCTGTACTTTGTCAAATGCTTTTTCTGCATCTATTGAGAGGATCATATGATTCTTGTTCTTTCTTTTGTTAATGTATTGTATCACGTTGATTGATTTCAGATGTTGAACCAACCTTGCAGCCCAGGGATAAATCCCACTTGGTCGTGGTGAATAATCCTTTTAATGTACTGTTGGATCCCATTGGCTAGTATTTTGGTGAGACTTTTTGCATCCATGTTCATCAAGGATATTGGTCTGTAATTCTCCTTTTCATGTGTCTGCTTTTGGGATCAAGGTAATGGTGGCCTCATAAAATGAGTTTGGAAGTTTTCCTTCCATTTCTATTTTTTGGAACTGTTTCAGAAGAATAGGTATTTATTCTTCTTGAAATGTTTGGTAGAATTCCCCTGGGAAGCCATCTGGCCCTGGGCTTTTCTTTGTTGAGAGATTTTTGATGATTGCTTTAAATTCCTTAGTGGTTATACGTCTGTTCATGTTTTCTATTTCTTCCTGGTTCAATTTTGGTAGTTGATACATCTCTAGGAATACATCCATTTCTTCCAGGTTATCTAATTTGCTGGCATAGAGTTGCTCCTAATATGTTCTTATAATTGTTTGTATTTCTTTGGTGTTGGTTGTGATCTCTCCTCTTTCATTCATGATTTTGTTCATTTGGGTCCTTTCTCTTTTCTTTTTGATAAGTCTGGCCAGGGGTTTATCAATCTTGTTAATTCTATCAAAGAACCAGCTCCTAGTTTCGTTTATCTGTTCTACTGTTCTTTTGGTGTCTATTTCATTGATTTCTGCTCTGATCTTTATTATTTCTCTTCTCCTACTGGGTTTAGGCTTTATTTGCTGTTTTTTCTCCAGCTCCTTTAGGTGTAGGGTTAGGTTGTGTACTTGAGACCTTTCTTGTTTCTTAAGAAAGGCTTCTATTGCTATATACTTTCCTCTTAGGACTGCCTTTGCTGCATCCCAAAGATTTTGAACAGTTGTGTTTTCATTTTCATTGGTTTCCATGAATTTTTTTAATTCTTCTTTAATTTCCTGGTTGACCCAATCATTCCTTAGTAAGATGCTCTTTACCCTCCATGTATTTGAGTTCTTTCCAACATTCCTCTTGTGATTGAGTTCTAGTTTCAAAGCATTGTGGTCTGAAAATATGCAGGGGATGATCCCAATCTTTTGGTACTGGTTGAGACCTGATTTGTGACCTAGGATGTGATCTATTCTGGAGAATGTTCCATGGGCACTAGAAAAGCATGTGTATTCTGTTGCTTTGGGATGGAGTGTTCTGAATATCTCTGTGAAGTCCATTTGGTCCGGGGTGTGTTTTAAAGTCTTTATTTCCTTGTTGATCTTTTGCTTAGATGACCTGTCCATTTCAGTGAGGGGGGTGTTAAAGTCCCCCACTATTATTGTATTGTTGTCAATGTGTTTCTTTGCTTTTGTTATTAATTGCCTTATATAATTGGCTGCTCCCAGGTTAGGGGCATAGATATTTACAGTTGTTAGATCTTCTTGTTGGATAGACCCTTTAAGTAGGATATAGTGTCCTTCCTCATCTCTTATTACAGTCTTTGGTTCAAAATCTAATTTGTCTGTTATAAGGATTGCCACCCCAGCTTCTTTGGGTGTCCATTAGGATGGTAAATGGTTTTCCACCCCCTCACTTTCAATCTGGGGGTGTCTTTGAGTCTAAAATGTGTCTCTTGCAGACAGCATATTGATAGGTCTTGTTTTTTATCCAATCTGATAGCCTGTGTCTTTTGATTGGGGCATTTAGCCCATTCACATTCAGGGTAACTATTGAAAGATATGAATTTATTGCCACTGTATTGCCTGTAAGGTGACTGTTACTGTATATTGTCTGTTTTCCTTTCTGGTCTATGTTGCTTTTAGGCTCTCTCTTTGCTTAGAGGACCCCTTTCAATATTTCTTGGAGGGCTGGTTTCGTGTTTGCAAATTCCTTTAGTTTTTGTTTGTCCTGGAAGCTTTTTATCTCTCTTTCCATTTTCAATGACAGCCTAGCTGGATATAGTATTCTTGGCTGCATATTTTTCTCGTTTAGTGCTCTGAAGATATCATGCCAGTCCTTTCTGGCCTGCCAGTTCTCTGTGGATAGGTCTGTTGCCAATAATGTTTCTACCATTGTAGGTTACATATCTCTTCTCCTGAGCTGCTTTCAGGATTTTCTCTTTGTCTCTGAGACTCATAAGTTCTACTATTAGATGTCGGGGTGTTGACCTATTTTTATTGATTTTGAGAGGGGTTCTCTGTGCCTCCTGGATTTTGATGCCTGTTTCCTTCTCCATATTAGGGAAGTTCTCTGCTATAATTTGCTCCAATATACCTTCGGCCCCCCCTCTCTCTTTCTTCTTCTTCTGGGATCCCAATTATTTTAATGTGGTTTCATCTTATGGTATCACTTATCTCTAGAATTCTGCCCTCATGATCCAGTAGTTCTTTATCTTTCTTTTTCTCAGCTTCTTTATTTTCCATCATTTGCTCTTCTATATCACTAATTCTCTCTTCTGCCTCATTTATCCTAGCAGTTAGTGCCCCCATTTTTCATTGGACCTCATTAATAGCCTTTTTGATTTCGACTTGGTTAGATTTTAGTTCTTTTATTTCTCCAAAAAGGGTTTCTCTAATAACTTCCATGCTTTTTTCAAGCACAGCTAGTATCTTTAAAATCATCATTCTGAACTCTAGTTCCGACATCGTACTAATGTCTGTATTAAGTAGGTCCCTGGCAGTCGGTACTGCCTGTTGTTCTTTTTGTTGAGGTGATTTTTTCCCTCTTGTAATTTTGCCCAGAGGAGAATAATGAATGAGAGAACAAAATGCTAACAGGGTAACAATGTCCCCAGAAAATATACTCTAAA
The DNA here is from genome assembly GCF_009762305.2 of Zalophus californianus. Taxonomy (NCBI): domain Eukaryota; kingdom Metazoa; phylum Chordata; class Mammalia; order Carnivora; family Otariidae; genus Zalophus; species Zalophus californianus. Next base: position 133,469,412 of record NC_045598.1, read on the forward strand.
CAAATCAGAAAAGACCCAAAATTGGGTGAAAAGAAAGGGAAAGAAAGAAAAAAGAAAAAGAAAAATATAAAAATAAACAAAAACCGAACAAAACAAAAAGAAAACAATATGATCCAATATGATCAAGCTGGTGCATAGATCAGTGACACACACTAGATTTTGGGTGTATTTTGGTCTGTTAGAAGAAAGTGCCTCCCAAAATTTTAAAGAAAGAAAAACTTATATATTTACAAATGTAAGGGCTAATACGATGAAGGGATGGAATATGATTGTAAAGATGAAAATTATAAAAAATTTTGTAAAAGAAATTGATCAGATAAGAAATTGTTTGAAAAAAGATAGAAGGCGATTTAAACAAAAGAAAAAAGAAAAAAGGGAGAGAATGTGATCAGGCAGGAGAGTAGAACAAAGCCATACACTAGAGATTTAGGGTATATTTTGATCTGTTAGAAGAAACTGTATCTCAAAATTTTAGAGAGAACAACTTATATATATATGCCAAAAATAAGGGTAACTATTATGAAGTGATAGAATATGACTCTAAAAATGAAAAATAAAAATTTTTTGAAAAAGGATTGATAAGATGTTGGTTAAAAGGGGAAAAAGAAAAATCAAAAAAAAAAAAGTTAAAAAAAATTAACTTTGAAATACTAAAGAGTCCTGGTTAAAAAGCCATGGATTCTATGTGCAGTATTCCCCTAGCTCTGGCATTCTGCCATTCTTATTGATTGGTAAACTTGGTCTTGGCTGGCTGTTCTTGCTGATCTTCTGGGGGAGGGGCCTGTTGCCGTGATTCCCAAATGTCTTTGCCGGAGGCGGAATTGCCCCGCCCTTGCCAGTCCAGGCTAAGCAATCTGCCCGGGTTTGCTCTCAGGAGCTTTTTTTCACTGCAAGTTTTCCGTACAGCTTTGGAGGACAAGAGTGAAAGTGACGGCCTCCCACTCTCCGCCCCGGAGGAGCTGAGAACTCAGGGGCCTGCTCCTCAGTGCGCCCCCAGAGAAAAGCAGTCAGTCACTCCAGTCTCCCCGGTCTCCGGCGCACTCCGTGCTCACCTGGCCTGTGACTGAGCGTTTCTATCTCTGGCACCCGACCCCGTGTGGAGTCTCCAAACCCAGCAGATCCCTGCAGTGCGCTCCTGCGCCACTCCTCCTGGGGGAGAAAGGGGAGTCTCCCCAGATCTGCCGCTTGTTGGGTCCCTGCTGGAGGAGAAGTGGCCTGACCGTGACACGGATCATGGTTTATGGCAACCCCGAGCTGAGAGCCTGCGCCTCTGCTCTGTCTCTGCAGCTGGCTTCCCCTCTCCGATACCTGGGAGCTCTGCCGCACTCAGGCACCCCCAGTCTTCTTATGACCCCGAGGGTCCTGAGACCACACTGTCCCAATGAGGGTTCCACCCCCCACTTAGCCACTGGAGTGACGTCCCTCAGCGGAGCTGACTTCTAAAAGTTCCAATTTGGGGCTCCACTGCTCTATCACTTGCCAGAAGTGGTCGACAGAGATCCCCTCCCCCGCCGTCTATCCTCCCGAATATCGCCTCGGATTCACTTCTCCGCAAGTCCTACCTTCTAGAAAGTGGTCACTTTTCTATTCAGAGAGTTGCTGCTATTCTTTTCTTCGATCTCCTGTTGAGTTCGTAGGTGTTCAGAATGGTTTGATCCCTCTCCAGCTGAATTCCTGAGACCAGACGAAATCCAGGTCTCCTACTCCTCCACCATCTTGCTCTGCCCCCTCTCAGCCAACATCTTGACTGCAATCTTATCAGAGACCCTGAGCCAGAGTATCAGCTAAGTTATTCCCTAATTCCTAACCTACAGAAACTGTGTGAAATAATAAATATTTATTGTTGTTTTAACCTATAACTTGGGACAATTTTTTACGCAGTAATTGGTAAGTTAAACATTTCCTGTAACAAAGGTGAGTATTAAGTTCTCTTTCAAGCACCACCCCCTTCCCAATAAACATACAAATTCACACTTCTCTTTTCTTCATCCTACCATAGAGTAATTTCATATTTTGGGGTTATAGAACTATTCATTGTTTATATTATTATGCATTTATAAATATTCATAGTAGAATCACATAGTATTCTGTAATTATACTTCTTTCCTCCTACACTGTTTTATAAAAATACTCTCAGCATATTTAAAAAGCATTATAATATCCATCAATTTCAGTTATTTTTCCTTGGAAACACTCTATATTGGGACTCTTTGTAATTCTTTTCCAATCTAGACTGGCTCCTCTCCAGGCTACACAAAGCTTTTATTGTGATAATTCCCTTCACCATCATCATTGGAATTCCCCTTTTTAAAAAATTCTTATGTAGAACTATTTCTTGGATTACATATCTATATCTTTATTTATTGCTTTGTTTTGCTGGAGCAAATTCTGTAATAGCTTCCCCTTTTTTAGATGAAGGTTAAGTTTTGAAGATCTTGTATGAATATAAAACAATTTTGTTCTATTCTTACATTAAATATTCATTTAACAACTGTTTTTTATTATTTTGTATTATTTGTTTATTTTAAAATCAAGTTTTGTCAGGGACTTAAAAGGCTGTTTTGGAACTATGATTTTCACAACTATTTCCAATGAGAAAGCTCAAGTTTGGTCACACTTAAAATTGTTAATTTTAATGCTTTTAAAATACAGAAACTCTAAAAGGTTTTTTTTTTCCTTGAAGAAAAATAAACACACAGAAGTTGGAATAATCATTCAAATATCATTATGTTACATTTAGTTCCTAATCACTTTTGTAAGAAAGATTAAAAAAAAGAGAGAGATAATGGTGAATTAAAATGTAGAAACTTGAATCTGGTTTCAACAATACAGAGTAATATAGTAAAATAAATTATACTATATATAGTATTATATTTATTTTATAGAATTTCTCAAATATTTTGAAAATGCAGTATTTTGGTATTATGTATCATAATTATATATATTTATTACATAATATATAAAATTTATATAAGTATATAACATATCAACTATATATTTTATATATCTATATATAATATTAATTAGACAAAAAGCTCAAAATTTGAGAATATTTTGTATGTTTATTCTGCACATTTTCTGAATCCACTAAATTTGTGATTCTCTAAAACATTATAAATGGAAGTACATATTAGACAGTAAAACTCTATTATTCTTACAAGGCCTCACCCTTCATCAGTTACCCTCTAAGTATATATATATATATATTTTATTATGTTATATAAATACACATTTTATATATATATTTTATTATGTTCAGTTAGCCAGCATACAGTACACCATAAGTTTTTGTTGTAGTGTTCAACAATTCATTAGTTGTGTATAATACCCAGTGCTCATCACAACATGTGCCCTCCTTAATACCCATCACCTGGTTACCCCATCCCCCCACCCCCTCCCTTTTGTAACCCTCAGTTTTGTTCCTGGAGTCCAGAGTCACTCATGGTTTGTCTCCCTCTCTGATTTCTTCCCATTCAATTTTCCCTCCCTTCTCTTGTGGTCCTTTGCTCTTTTCCTTATGTTCCACATATGAATGAAACCATACGATAATTGTCTTTCTTTGCTTGACTTATTTCACTTAGCATAATACCCTCCAGTTCCATCTATGTCGATGCAAATGGTGGGTATTCATCCTTTCTGATGGCTGAGTAATATTCCATTGTATATATGAACCACATCTTCTTTAACATCTTGGCTCCTTCCACAGTTTGGTTATTATGGACATTGTTGCTATGAACATTAGGGTGCATGTGCCCCTTGTTTGTACCACATATGTATCTTTGGGGTAAATATCTAGTAGTGCAATCACTGGATCATAGGGTAGCTCTATTTTTAACGTCTTGAGGAACCTCTATACTGTTTTCTGGAGTGACTGTACCAGCTTGCATTCCCACCAACAGTGTAAGAGGGTTCCCCTTTCTCCACAACCTCGCCAACACTTGTTATTTCCTGTCTTGTTAATTTTGGCCATTCTAACTGGTGTAAGGTGGTATCTGATTGTGGTTTTGATTTGTATTTCCCTGATGGCTAGTGATGTTGAACATTTTTTCATGTGTCTGTTAGCCATTTGTATGTCTTTTTTGGAGACATATCTGTTCATGTCTTCTGCCCATTCTTGACTGGATTATTTGAATTTTGGGTGTTGAGTTTGGTAAGTTCTTTATAGATCTTGGATATCAGCCTTTTATCTGAAATGTCATAAATTGATTAGTAATTATTAATGGTTAATCTGTGAAAATTTTGCAAAGCTCATTAGACGTCTGCAAATGTTGATGACTCTAGAATGCTATTGAGACTTGTAATTAAGAAAGAAAATATTAAAGAGAAGTTAATACACAATTTATGCAATGTTATCTTATAGTTTACTGAGCTTTTTTAATAATAACATATAATTGATTTATAATCTCAAGACCCCTTTAAGGTCCAGGCACTTAAACTTGATCCTATGGACAATGGACGCCAAGAGTATTACATATACGTGAGTGAAATGATTCTGTTTGCTTTTCAAGAAGGTATCAAAAAGCAATGTGACTAATGAATGAGAGGAGAGACACTAGAGTAATTCTAGAAAAAGATAATGGGATTAACTTTAAGAAGTCATAATAGTGATTTAGAGAAAGAGAGAGAAACCAAGAAACAGACTCTTAGAGTCTGTAGAGAACAAATTGATGGTTACCAGAGGGGAGGTGGGGGAGATGCATGAAATAGGTGATGGGAATTAAGGAGTGCACTTGTCAGAATGAGCACCAGGTGATGTATGGAATTGTTGAATCACTATATTGTACCCCTGAAACTACTATAATATTGTGTATTAACTAACTGGAATTAAAATAAAAACTAACTGAATGATTAAATAAATAAATAAAACTGAAAAATAGAGAAATAAAAAAAGAAGACATAATAATGCTATTAAAACGGGGGTAGTTTGGTGAGACATTTCAGAGATAAAATACACAACTGATGGTTGCCAGGTGAGATGGGGTGGGGGTTTGGGTAAAATGGGGAAGGGAAGTGGGAGATACAGGCTTCCAGTTACGGAATGAATAAATCATGGGAATAAAAGTTAGAGCATAAAGAATACAGGAAGTGATATTGTAAGAGTGATGCTGTAATGGGACAGATAGTAGCTACACTTGTAGTGAACATAGCAAAATGTATAAATTTGTCAAATCACTAAGTTGTACACCTGAAACTAATGTAACATTGTGTGTCAACAATGCTTAAATAAAAATAAAATAAATCCACATATTTTACAGAGCTAGTGGATATGTGAAACAGAGTGAGGAGCGAAGGATGATTGGAGCTTCTGTCCTGGAGGTGAGAGAATACAATTATAGTTTCTGTTTATATAACATGTCACAATTTACAAAGCACTTTCATGTATACTGCATTCCATTGTTTCAATAATCTATTTAATATGAATTAAATAACAGTCTTAAAAAGACTCTGACCACTACTAAGTAATTTCTTCGGGAGTTATTATATATAGGTACTTTCCCCATGACCTTTCTTCCTTATGAAGCACAAGTTGACTTGTATCCCCTATATCAAAAATACATATACACCTATATTGTCTTTTCTTCTCCCCATGTTACTAGATCAATGGATTTTTACAATAGTTTATTTAATGGTCATATGGTTATGTCTCTGTGTCTCTGAAAAAAAGTGATTTAGATAGTATTTCTCAAACCTTAAAAAAGCATATGAATCATCAGAGAATCTTAATAAAATGCATTCTAATTCAGAGATAGGGCCTGAAATCCTGCATTTCTAACAGGCTGCCTGGCAATGTCAATGTTACTAGTCTATAGAACAAATTTTGATTAGATAGGTTTTAGATCAAAGCTACACATACATTTGCACACACACACACAGTACCTTTAGTTAAGCAAGTGTGCTATTCTGGGATATTTATATCTTAATTCATTTTAAAAATCACAACCATTTTCTCACAGCTTTCAAGGTAGACAATAGTTGCTACGAACTGTATATGTTACACGTGTGTTTTTGTTTTTTTGTTTCAGTAATGTAGCTACATTCCATTTCTGTCACTGTTGGCAAGCATTCCCCTAAGGTTTCTAAACATGTTAGTGGTCTTTTTCGAGAAGATATCTTATAAAGAACCACCTCATTGTTAGTTGTTCATTAATAGCTCTCTTATTGGCAACTTGGATGTATGCCCCTTAATTTTGCAAGTGTTTTAAAATTAAAATTACTTCCAAAGCATTTCAAATACTCCTGGCAATAACATCTGCTTGGAGGCAGAATTTTTAATTCTCCTCCCACAGGTCTTTTCTTTTATGATTCCATAGCCTTGTGGGTTTCCTTAATAGTCTGAAATTCCACAATATAATCCATGTGTGTTGAAAGACATCTGAAATCATTGACATGCCTCAGGGTCTCAGGATTAAGCAACTATCAGCTCTGTCCTCATGTAATTGGACTCAAAGAGGTAATCTCCCATTTAGGTCCAACTCAGAAATTCCTTCTTTCTCTTTCTCCTCCTCTATCCCTCTATTTCCTCTTAGAGGAAACTCATTTATCGTTCAGACGTATTTCTCAAGTAATGCATTTTTATCCCCATGGGAGTCCCTTAATTCGAACCTCAAGAGATGGGCAATATCTCTGAGTGTACATGACAAAGAGGTAACCTTGAAAGCAATGGTTGATTTTTATGAGTCTCTAAGCAAGAGCTCAGCCACCCTGGAGAAAGAAAGGCTCATCTCTGCTGTTTAGGTAACAAAAGTCCTTTAGTCTCATTTTTGCTGGAGGGCCGTATGAGATATGTTGAAAGATATAGGCTAATCAGTGCTAGCACTAAACTCTCAAAGGTCCTGGGATCTTTGAACTGGATGACTACAGGGAGTATGTTGCCTAACTTCCTATTCAATTAAGGAATCCTTATCACTGTGTTCTTGAGATTCATTCAAGTTGCCATGAGTACCTTCTGAAGGGTGAGACCCTAGCTGGACAGCTCCAGTTGTTAAGCATCTGTAACTGTGAACAGCCACCTGCATTCTCTCAATCTGCTCTAATGTTTTATACTCTTCCTGCTCACCTCCTGTGCTTTTATGTTCTTGCCTTTCCAGTTCTACAGTGTTAATTAATTCTTATTTACAGCTTTCAGTATTGTATGGTAAGCTCTCCTAAAATGACTTCACTTTAGTTAGGAGCTCATTAAAATACAGTGGCACTTGACACATGTTAACATCTAAGACTGCAACCATCACTGTACTTTGAAATTCAAAGAAACCTCTGGTTTCAAATGCCTTACTGCTCTCTTAAGGATTTGGATGATGTCGATCTCACCAGAGGATATGTACCTTTTGCCTCCCAGTTTCGGCTGCACCATGAAGAGTTAAACAGTATGCATCAGGCCACACAGAGTGCTGAAGACCCAACTGGGAATATAGCCCAGGAAACTTGGCTCTGAGTCTGGTGTGTTTCTAACCACATGACCGTCATTTCTGATGACTGTAAATTCACATAGTACTCTTTCTGCTGAAATATGCAGGAGACAATCACGTTGGTAAACTGGACAAGTCAGTGCATGTTAAGTAAGTTCCTAAACTGAATAGTGTGTATTCTCCAGGATTCCTGTTGCCACTGACTGTGAATGGTCCACATTTTACTAGTGATATCATGACACACGACAGTTTTGAGGGTCCTTTCATTGTAGATTGCCCTAACATTCACATTCTTGGCTCTTGTTCTTGCTGGACACAGATTTTGCTTCAATGCCATCTTTCTGAGAAGGCACTTCTAACTGTTGGCAGCTAGCTGCTGCTGTTAAATTCTTCATGGCCTCTGTGCTATGCCCTCCAATATGCTTCCTGAGAGGCTGAGCCTCTCTCTGCTGAGATTTCAACTATATGCTTTTAAACCTGAAACAGATGTTTGTTGGCTCCTGTCATTTGTCATGAGCTTCTCCATTTGCATTGTATACAAGGCAGGTAAAAGGCAGGTAATTTGCTGCCTCACTCTGTGGACAAAGAAAAAAAAATGGAGAGAGGGTGAAACAAGACAAAGGGAGAGAATAAATACATAAACTAGAAGAATAAAGCCACATGGAGACAGAGAGTACAACCACTTGAACATCTATTATCCTCATATCATATGCTATAGTTTGGCTTCTACTGATTTGCCGGGCATCCCTCTTGAATCATATTTGTGGCCACCCAGATTAATGATGTGAGCTGATCTCTTGATTTAATATCAGCTTGTTCTTTTCAGCTCCCATGTCATTTACTGTCCTAAAAAAAAAAATGTACTGCTTGTTACTCAGCCGTCTGTGTTTTCAAGAACTCAGTCTTTTTTTTTTTTTCCTCTTTTTTGTATGGGAACCAGGAACTAGAAAGCATTAAATGAGGAAAATTAACCACTCACAGAAAAGGTGGAAGCCCAGAGAAAAGGGGTTTGTCTTTTATGGTTTGTACTTTGTAAGCTGTGGGTGTGACTCAATTTCCTCACCACCCACATAAAAAGGTTGCCACCCAATCACTGTTTTTTTCTATCCAAAACCCCTCCCCTTTGATTTTGGCTAGGAAAGACCCTAAGAAAGACTGCCCTTTCTGGAAGTTGCAGACTGTGACATATAAAAGCTGTTAGCTGCTCCTGCAGCCAGCAGCATTCAAACCTTGCAGAGTTTTGCTCTCTCAGAGCTTGTAAAAAGACACACTCTTATAAGAGTTCATGCTACAACCTAGCAAAGAACTTTAAATTTGTGGAAGAACAGTATATTCATTTTGGCATTCTGCAGAGGTAAGCTCTTTAGCTCAACAAGTTTATTTTGCATGCATTGATTTTATACTAGCTCACATTTTTATTTTATTTTATTTTTTTAGAAATGAGATTGACTTATTATAACTTTTTTTTGTTTGTTTGTATTTTATCCCTTGGTGTCCATATATGTCTGGGACACAATATCAGCACATTCTCTGTTGTTACCTGTGATGCATTTTTCCTTCTCACTCTCAAGATTAATTTCAATTCCTAAAGATTTCCCTTCTGAAAATATGCAGTAGTGCATTATGTGGTGCAGGCATTTGGGGCAAATGGTTCACATTCATTTTAGGGTTAGTAGTCATGTTATTTATTTTTCTTTAGCTATAGGAAGTTTCTTTTAGGAATCTGCCTCATGACACCAAGAGAAATGTTTAACAACTACTATAGATTGTTTCCTAGGCATGAGTTCAACATTTGTTTGAATTTTTCAGAGAAAATCAAATCAAGCGATGCTCCCAAATGATGACTTTGTAAATTCATACCCACTGGCCCTTTTTTTTTTCTTTTCTCATAGACCCTAACTCTACCTTTCTGCTTTAAAGCAAAGTAAACTCGGTGGCCTCTCCTTCTCCACCCCTCAAAATGATAGCAATCTCTGCAGTCAGCAGCGCTCTCCTGTTCTCCCTTCTCTGTGAAGCAAGTGCCGTCGTCTTACTCAATTCCACTGACTCATCCTCGCCAACCAATAATTTCACTGATATTGAAGCAGCACTAAAAGCACAACTAGATTCTGCGGATATCCCCAAAGCCAGGCGGAAGCGCTACATTTCTCAGAATGACATGATCGCCATTCTTGATTATCATAATCAAGTTCGGGGCAAGGTGTTCCCACCAGCAGCAAACATGGAATATATGGTAAGAAGAATTTGTTTTGAGTTCTGAGTGAGGACGCTGGATTTAAATTGTTCATCGAAGAACCTAAAGAGTGTTTATATGTTAAGGGATATGGAGCTCTGCTATACATTTTAACTTAGGAAAGGTTCTTTTATGCCTAGTAGGCATAAAAGTTTGTTCCATCATAGAATTAAAGGGGGGGGTTCCTCATTTTCTTTTGTGAGTTCCATAACAACTGATGGATCAGGTCTTATATAAGAAACAGAGATAAAGAATGGGGTATGTTGACTGACCACATTTGAAAGGTACACTTTAAAAAAAAATATTCACATGAAACTTTTTCTGTGTTTTGTTTATCTAATGGTCATATTTATCTGCTAAAACATTTCTTGAAAATAATTTTTTTAAATTATACGTTTTGTGTACATGATTTATTCTCTGGGTAGGTGTCTTTTCCCTTTCTTGGACAAGGCTCTTCCTGATGCTAATCTATTTGTGTTCTCGGAGAACATGCTGACTTTTTCCTCTTTGTGATTTAATGCTTTGTCATTCAGATAAGAGTGAAGCCGGCACACTTGCACACTGTTCCAACTTGCCATGAACACATTCTTTGCTCTTTTAAAAATAGGCACTCTATGTTTAAATCACTCTACTTAGGAAGTAAAAACTAAAACAAAACCCTTGAGTTGGTATTGAAAGGATAGCTGTGTTTTTTAAAGTTACTTTAATTTTGTTGTGTATTTATGCAAGGGTCCGGTACCTTCTAAGAGCGCAGCTTGGAGTCTGTTTAAGGCAATGAAGTTCACCAGCCTGGTTTTTCTAAGTTGGGGTCGGGAGGTGGTACCACTAACAACTTTTTATAAATGCTGACCTAAAATCTGGTGTTTCTATCAGATTCTAAATTCATCTCTTTTATTTAAATAAGCTTTGTAAGTTTGACTAATTGCAGATGTCAGAGTTAAAGGAAAAATAAAGACTTGCCAAATATGAGAGTCATAGTTCATAGAAGTACAACTTAGACTCTATGAAAATGCACTTTCTTAAGGAGTTTTCAATAAAGAAAGAGGAAAAGGAGATATAATCAGTCCTGGTGTAGGAATAGCACTATACTCTCATGATTAAGAATATGGGCTTTGGAATCTAAATGCTTGGGTTCAAACCTCAGTCCTGAAATATAACCTATGTGAATGTTTTATTTCATTTTTATCACCACGTATATGAGGATAAATGTAGTACCTGCCACATAGGGTTGTAATCAGGAAAGTATGAGTTGAGGGGTTGAGCAACTAGACCAGAGCCTAGCACGATAGACCTTCAATAAACATTAGCACTTTCTAGAAGGTGATATATTGATATAGAAAAAAGAATAAATAAGTATTTTAGTTACCATAAATTTGGAGAGAAATATTCATAAGATTCTATGTGAAATGAGGAAAGTGTAATATATAGACTGTGGGTTTAGGAAATACTTCCTGGTGCCAATCACAGCGCTATGCAAACAAAAGTAGGGCCAAGATAGCTGAAGTGTTTTAGAGGCGAGGTCCTCTGAGATCAAACCCTAACACTGCTGCTTACTTCGTGACTTTGTGCAAGTTACTTAATGTATGTGAGACTCAATTTCCTTATCTTTAAAATGGGAATAATAATATAGATAATAACCAACCAATATATGTACAATTCACTATTTTAATGATATTGAAGGCAGAGGGATCATCATGAGTAAAGGTGGGGTACAACACAGTATAAATGGTTGAAAAAGCTACATTTTTCTGGTTGTATTTTCCCCCACTGATCAAGAACTCATTCATCTCACATGCATTTATTTAAGTTTTTCCATGTGCCAATGACTTGGCTAATTGTTTCCATAGATGATCTCATTTGATAGCTCACATTCTCCCTATGAGGTTAAAACTGTGATCTTCATTTTACAAATGAAATCACGTAGACCTAGAAAAGTTGATGACTAGGCCAAGGTGGTATGGACAGTGAATGGTATTAATGGAGTTAGAATTTAGGTCTATGAAATTTCAAAGTCATTGCTTTTGTTGGGAAACATCTTTCCACTGGCAAGGTTTATTAAATGCTCTGTTGGGGGAAACCCCTGGAGGTGTCAGGCTTTGTGTCCTCCTTTAAAATGCCAGCTGAAATCCTGTAGTATTCATATTCTCTTCTGTTATTATTTCTCAAATATAGGAGCTATGATATGATTTATCTTGTAAGAACCAAATACAGTGCTTGTTATGTCAGTAGATGATTTATAAATCCTCCTTCACTCAGTAAAGTTAATGAGAAGCAGTAATTGGAACAGCAAGTTCTATAAAATTAAATATGACTGTCTCAAATTGTCATGTAAATACTGCATGTAATTCATTTGCACATGTATTTATTCATTTAATGTTTATTGAGCATTTATTATATGTCAGGCACTATTCTAAACACTGGGGTTACATTCATGAATAAAATAGACAGTCCTTGACCCCCTGGGTGGGAAACCAGACAATAAACAAGATAAATAAATAAAGTACATAGTACATTAGAAGACAATAAAGTTGTGGAGAAAAATAAAGCTGGTTGTGGTGAGATTGTGAAATTTAATAGGGTGGCCAGGGAAGGCCTCACTAAGAGTGTCCTGGAGAGAGGTGAGGGAGTCCACCACATTGATAGATGAGGGAAGAGCTTCCCAGGTGGAGGGAAGAGCAATGGAAAAGGCCCTGAAGAAGGACAAAACTGATTAGTTTAGTTAGAAAAATGTGCTCAATTTTATGAAATTGTAAGGTAGAAGGACTGTTTGAGTAAATGGAGTCATTGAAATAATTCATATGATCCCTCATACTGAAGCACTGAAGGAAGTACAACATAATAGGCCACTTGGAGGTTGGAGCACAAACTGTAAATGACTAATCTCTAAGCCAGGTGAAAAATATAGATCTCAATTCAGCATTTACCTTTATTTTAACTTGTTCAGCATTGATTTGGATTGTGAGCAGTCTGAAAGTGAGCTCCATTCCTAACTCTTACTATGTACCTCAAACACTTAGGACCCTTAGCTCACTAGGACTGCTAGCCGCGTTGTTCAAATCCTCATCAGTGTGTGAAAGCAGCCACGGGAGCCTCATCAAAGACGGTCTTCAGCTCAAGGTTTTTGTTAACCATGCTGGCCTGATTTGGATCTCTTTCACCCACAATTTTTCTCTCTAAACCTTCCCAGGCTGTCTCTTTCCATCTGTCTCTTCCTTAGCTTATTCGATGATTTACAACACTGACCTTCAAGTTTTGTATCAGAATGCTATGTCCTTTGTTGATATTCTTTTACCCTCACAACCATATTCAATTTCTCCTTCTTTTTGGGGGGGGGAGGGGCAGAAGGAGAGAGAGAATCCTAAGCAGGCTCCACGCCCCCAGCAGGGAGCCCTACTCAAGGCTCAATCTCACAACCCTGAGATCATGATCTGAGCCAAAATCAAGAGTCTGTCGCTTAACCGACTGAGTCACACAGGCACCCCATCAATTTCTCCTTCTTTTAACAGCTATAAAGAACCCTTCCTGTCTGTTATTCTGCTCTCATGATTGTCAAACTCGTTCTATACTTATTTGTATAGTTCTTGCAAGCTTTCTAGGTGCTAAATCTATGTATATTCACCTTTGTATCTCTATTTTTTTGAGCCAGTTCTTGAGTATAGGCAGTGATCAACCTTTATTTGATGATTTAGTTGAAGTCCCTATGAACTGTTATATATTTACAAGCAGCATCAATTTTGTTATATATTTTAATGGAAATTTTATTATCATGTATAATGATATTTTACCACATGCACCTAAAGTTTGAAACAAAAAGTTTTTCCTAAATTCTAAAAGAGTCCCTCAAAATTAAGTGATTTTATCTCCTTTTGAGTACTTGGCTATGGCAGTGTACCCTTGACTAAATAAAGTAGAGGCAATTTGAACACAGAGTGTTGACATTTATGTTATAGTTGTATAATATTTTCTTTGGATATTTTGTCCATGATTTTAGTAAAAAATATATATTTGAAATATTTAATTTTCTAAACACAGTATCTTTTAAATAATAATAATAAAACAGATAGGGCTTAAGATATGCAAGTCAAACTTCTTTACTCTTGGCTTCTGTTCCACAATTAGTTTATTGACAAATTTCCAGAGCTCCTTGGACACCAGCTGTTTTTCATTCTTCTAAGGGCAGCTTAAACCATGACTCTAAACCACAAACCACACTAGTTTCTTAGAATAAGAATTATCCCCCGAAGGATGAAATTGCAAGACTCACACATGGAGTAAAATTTGTAAGATATTCCTTGAATTCATGTTAATTGAATAAATTGATTTTAAAAATGTTGAGTTCCCTCCATAAGAGGATGAGATCCATTGATAACAGAAATCTTTGCCTTTAAAGTATAAACAAAACCATAAAAAAACAAAACAAACAAGAAAGAAAACACTAGACATATAATTCAGTATAATACACTGCTGCATAAGATTGATGTAATCAACGAGGTACAGATAAATACCATGGAGAAATCAAAGAAAGAAGTGATAATCTCTTGTTGGCAAAATCATGAAAGGCTCTTTGGAGGAGGGACATTTGAGATAGATGTTCAGGAAGGGGCAGGGTTGAACGTTATACCAGATAAAGCAATGCAGGCACAAAATCACCAGGAGAAGAAAAGCATGATGTGTCAGCCATATTTTTGAGGAGTTTGAGAAAATACTGAGGATCACTTCATAAAAGGTGATTAGGGAGACTATAGAAGTTTTAGAGGGGCATCAGAGCCACATTTTAGAAAGATGGCCTAGCAATTGATGGAGCTTAGATTGCCAGTGAAGTTGACTGGGGAAGGGGCAATCACTGAGTTAGTAGTACCACTCCTTTAGGGAAAGTAAGAAGGAGTCAGACACCTGCACCTACACAGCAACAGGTATGAACAGCTAACTGAAGCATGGTGCATGAGACAGCAGTCTTCACAGTCGATATACAATGATGGAAAGACAGGTTAGGGACAGTGAAAAGATAACGACGGGTATGAACTGAACAACTTAAAGCTGAAAAGGTGTAATATAATTTCACTAGGTTGATAATATGGCCCATTTCATTTGTTTGGTGTCTGCAAATATTATTTGCAGAGCTAAAAGGATAAGGCTTCCTAGGCTTTTCTGGAAAAGAGAAAAATACTAGTTACCAAGTCATGGCAGGTAGTAAAGTAACAGAAAGCATGACTCCAATGAATGAATGGAGAAGAGATTAATCCATCCCTGGAAAGAGCCAATAAACTATTTGCCTACAATAATTTATGACTCAGGAATAATGAAAATGCTGATTTTGTTCATTTGGGCCTCATGTGAAAGAGAACGTAGATGATGTTAAACTCCTTTTATTTTCTTTATTCAATAGTTGACCAAACACTTGTGATGTCTCTCCTTGTCTTTATTTTTGTTTTTGTTTTTTTTTAACGAAACCATATATTGTCCCAGATGGCACATTTCCTCTCATTTGGGAAGGGTAACTCAATTTTCTTGTTATAAACATGATGTGTCTAACCTACATCTTTTCAATGAATACTTTTATGACTACTAGAAAGCCTCCCGAGACCCGTTGCCAGCCAGCGGTGAGCTGAGAAAGATTGCTGACAGGAAGGCATTTCTCCAGCACTTTTGGAACTCCACATTCCTTTTCTCATAGCAACGGAGACTGGGCACATTTTGTAGGAATTTTATTTCAAGGTGCATCTTGCTTAATATTACTTACTTAGTGTTACTTATATATGAATATTCAACTCTTCATGTATGGAGCCAGCTGAAGGTTGAGAACATTTTCTTTGTGACCATTTTGAATACAGGCTCTAAAGTGCAAATGGAAACGTTAACACAGTATTATTCAGAACCTCACCATTAGGTGGTAGACAGAAAAGCTCTGAATCATATGAATATATATATATATATATATATATATATATATATATATATATAGTGACTATACTTCCTAGTATTACAACACTGCTTTTTTGATGGCAAATGATATTTGGCCACATACAACAGGGTAGAAAAATAAATCTATTGTACTCCTGCTGAGTATTTGTAGAACCTAGCATCATATCTGTTCCACAGAGAAGACTCAATAAATATTTGTGGAACACCTGAATGAAGTCTTTTAACATTTTCTGGGCATCTGATGTAAACAATATGTGGCTATAGTGGTCTGATGGGCAAGAGTCATTCATTATTCAATCATTCATTCCACAATATTTACTCATGTGCCTGGCACTGTGCTGGGAGATTCAATGGGGAGTGGAAAGACACTCTTTTATAGGAAGAACTGTGAGCAGATAAATGCAAAAGTAGTGAGTTGAGTGCTAAAGTAGAAAAAATATAGGGTGCTTTGGGATTACATGAGACGTACTTAGCCCAGACTTGGACTTAAGGTATAGAGGTAGGGAAGATGTAGTAGGTATGGTACGGTGCTCTAAGATGGTAAATAGTACATTGAAGGCAAGGATAAAAATTCAGTGTGACTTGGATATCATGTATAAGAGGAAAAAATGGTGTTTGATGAGGCCGGAAAAGGCATGCAAAAACTTGTTTAGTTTTATTATAAAATCAAGGGAAGTTATTGAAGGTTTTAAGCAGGGAAGCTATATAATTAATTTGCATTTCAGAGAGGTTGTTCTGGCTACAAGGTGAGGAAAGGACTAGAAAGGGCAGAAATAAAGACCAGGTGAGTGTTCTAGAGGCTGTTTTACTGGTCTGGGTGAGAGATGAATGAACGCTCTGACATTGAAGCCTATCGGATTGTGACAAAGTGGAGTTAGGGATCAAGTCAATAAGAATGAGTGATTTGGGAGGGCCTGGGTGGTACAGTCGGTTAAGCATAAGACTCTTGGTTTTGGCTCAGGTCATGATCTCAGGGTTGTGGGATCGAGCCTCATGTCCAGCTCTGTGCTGAGTGTGGAGTCCGCTTGAGATTCTCTCTCCCTCTCCCTCTGCCCCTCCCACTCTTGCTATCTCTCTCTAAAATAAATAAATACTCTTTTAAAAAATAGGAGTGAGTGATCTACATTATGAAATAAAATGAAGATTGATATGATGACACAGCCGAGGATACCTCTGTGATTTGACTAGGACAATTGGGTTTCTCAGAGCTGAGGAACACAAAATCAAGAGCAGGTTTCAGGTAGTCATTAAGTGGCTGCAGGTTTATCATCCAGGGTACACATCTACAAAAGTTGAAAAAAGTAGCTAGTATGTGGGAGGGAACATTCTTCTACTATAAAAATTTTTGGTTAGGAATATGCTTTGGTAATCAACACGGACCACTTTTCATAATAGGGGTAAGGTAGTGTCACAGAGACAGCATGGGTGGATGATTTTATGTCTGGGTATCTACTCAAGAATTTTTGCAAGAAAGTTTCATGTATCTTTTTTTTAAATAAGTGCTGAGGCTTAAATCCACACAAATCCAAATCTGTTTCAGGGACCTGGGTAGGACCAGGTCCACCTAGTTCTTTTGACATGCTCAGGATAAGGGTTTTTTGGAAACTAATCAAAGAACTTCAGAATAACAGAGGTTGACTAGTCTGGCTGGTCTGGTGTCCTGAACTTAGCATATCTAAAAAGCATGTACTAGTCAGTGGCCATTAAATAGTTATGAACTTGAGATGTTTAATAGTCTATGAGAATTTATGAAGAATGGTGTAGGAAGGGGGTAGAGAAGATCAAGACTAACAGCTTAAACTGGTCAAGGAAAATGCTTGGCATAAAATACGTCACAGATTGAGGTTTGGAGGCATGGGATTCGAATGTTTCCAGTCTGTATTACCCGTAGTGTCTAAATCAGGCACCAAACTTTTTTTTTTTTACATGAATATGGAACAGTGCCCAACAAGTTGTGTTCTTAGACTAAACTTTTCATGAACTCTTAGAATTTCACACCACATACTCCAAACTGAAACAGTTGAGAAATGTTGCTTCAGGACACAATAATTTTTTCTCCTAAAAAGTGCATCAAATTCATGTTTCATAATTTCATTAAATATGAACATTCTACCAGATCAATCTCTCTGCATTCCAGGGAGATCATGTTTTCAGCAGGCAGTAGGTAGGCAGAAAGGCATCTGAATTCTTCTGACCACGTGGGCAATGGCATGATTTGGAGTATGCATGTGTATCACAGGATGGTTTAACAATCAAGAAATCAGTTTTTAGATTATTGCAACACTGAGTTGGTGAAAAAAATTAGCCACACATGAAAATATCTTCCTGGCTCATAATTCCAGTATTAAATGGTAGGTGATGGGTATTATATTTCCCTGGGAAGGAGAATTCTTACTGGAATCCATCAACAAATGATCTTAAAATTGAAAGATAAAACATACAGTAAAGAGGGATTTAAGGAGGGGAATTAATAAGTATTAAGACATCTAAAATGTTCTCTAATTTTTATCTTTCACTGTCTGATGTTACTTCCTCTGGAAGCAAACTCCTTATTATCTGTATACAATTCTGTTTCTGATTATTTAGTTGCTTCAGGGTTTATCTGTTTTCACTTTATCTGATTGCGTGCTTTGTTGAGATTAAAGCTTGGTGTCTCTTAAACTTTAGGCTGCCAGATAACATGATCAAAAGTGCACCTCACACTGCTTCCCATTTTAGGTGGCTTTCTAGTTCACTTGTCATCACCACCATTCCAGTGCCTGCATCTCCAATGATAATAATGTCTACCATTAAATACACCCTTGTCCTCCTAGGTCTGTGCTAAATACTCTTCAGTCACAATCTTGTTTAACCCTCAGAGAAGTCTTGAGAGATGAGGACAATTTTAACCATTTAGAAACAAGAAACTTGGAGCTTGGAGAGCATAAATAACTTCCCCAAGGTCACACAGCAGGTAAACCAAAATGATGAGAACATAGTTCTGTATGACAACAAAGCCCATGCTTTCCCCTTCATGTGTTCATCTCCCGCTCTTGAGACCACTGGCTAAGGTATTTCTCTACATGCATTTGATCTGAGGACCTCATTGAATATTAGAAAGTATTTCTTCACATGGAATCAAATCTTACTCCCAGTACTCTTTCTATCCTTGGTAACCATATAGGAAAACTCTGCGTTGTGATAGTGCTTCAAGTATTTGAAAGCTGTGAACATTGATGTCTTGGACCCTTGACCTCAAGTCACCCAGCTTTTTCTTAGCCTTCAGCCCTTTTGTGTTAAGTATCTATATATAGCACCTCTTACATGCAGAGTATTGCCAAAGTAGCCTATCAGGGAATGTTGCAAAAAGGTATTTGCCTCCTGAAAATACTGGAAAAGGTAAGAAGTTGTACTATTAAATAAATAGAAAATCAGTGTTCTCTCTCCCACACTTTCTGACCCACACTTTTTCGCCTACACACACGAATGGTGCCTATTAAATTGTTTTGGGAATGGAAGCATGGTGGCTCTGAGCAAGGAAAGCCTTTCATCCTGTTGTCATCTAGGTTGGGTTCCAATACATGTGTGCTCTTCTTACAGTAAGGTGCTAGAATTTATGTGATCGACAAGTGCAGAGTAGCAATGACAAATCATTCTCCATTTATTCTACTTCTATGGATGCATCCTAAAATTAAGTTTGCAGAATTGGTGGGCACCTTCTGCTGATTCAGATCATATTCTCGTATTCTCATGAGTTGCATATTTTAAATATAGTTTCAGTGTCATTATAGTGGAAAGAGATTGCCTTACTTTTTATTTTATTTCATTTTTGTTAACAACATAAAATTCATGATGTTTGACATCAAATAAAAGTATCAGACATTTAAGGAAGCAGAAAAATAGGATACATAGCAAAGAGATAAATCAGACCCTAGAAACACAATTGATGGTATTAGCAAAAAAAGTTTAAAAAGTTATGATAAACATGCTCAAATATTTCAGGGAAAACATGTATATAATGAAGAATTTTTAAATAGCTGAAAGAGTTTTCTAGAGATAAAAATGCAATATCTGAAATACATATTTCACTGAAGAGTAAATAGTGAATTGGAGATACAACAATAAAAACTATGAAATCATATCACAGAAATAAAATGGATAGGTACATGACGGATAGATAGATAGATATGATGCGGGAGAGCTAGGTTCTTGTCTCACAGAGTCGAAGAATGAATCTCGTAGACAACAGAAAGTGAGTAAAGTGATAGAAGTTTATTTTCTTATTTTTTTTTAAAGATTTTATTTATTCATTTGAGACACAGAGATACAGAGAGAGAGAGAGAGAGAGAAAGCATGAGCAGGGAGAGAGGCAGAGGGAGAGGGAGAAGCAGGCTCCCCGCTGAGCCAGGAGCCTGATGTGGGGCTCGATCCCAGGACCCCGGGATCATGACCTGAGCCAAAGGCAGACGCTTAACCATCTGAGCCACCCAGGCGCCCAAGTGATAGAAGTTTATTAAGTGAAGATACAGAAAAAGCTCTCAAGAGTGAGAGGGGTCCCAACAGGGTTGCCAGTGAGGGCCTTTAAGGTTGGTCTTTTATAGAAAGCTAACCAGGGAACTTAAATCCTGTTAACATTTCTATTGATATCACCATTGAGCACCTTTAAAGGCTTAGTTCCTTTTTAGGGTCTGGTTGGTTATTCCTTGTTGGTCACAGGTGATTATCATAAAAGGACACTCACCCCACATGCGTAGGGAAGGATCCTTTTTAAATTTTGTATCTTTTTTTCCAAGATTTCAGATCTTCAGAAAGTTCTATATATGTTTCTCCCACATGTTATTTGTAATATCTCAGTTAATAAAGCCATTTAGAGTTCCCATGATATCTAAATAAGCACTGTAAATACCATGTTATTTCTGTATTCATATCCACGTAACCACAGAATACATGTTCCTTTCTCCTAAAATTGTAACTGTCAGAGTGAATGATGTTAGCTTATTTGTATAGCAACATACATAACGATCTCTCTATCTTTCTCACCAATAATTCTGTCTTCCTTGAATACACAGAACAAATATCCTCATGGAATTTGGCACCTAGCATCTGTGACAGTGAGACATTTTCATGATAAAATGTTATTTTTAATATTTATTTCAACTTCAATCAATAACAGACCAGAGTTTAGAGGGAGAATACTGATATAAGTGCTTATATGTGAAAATTAACAGATGTTAACTATCAGAAATGTCCCCTTCTTCTTAAGCATCTTTTGTGGTGTGGCAGTGGGTAAGTAGGGATGGGAGAGGAGAGGGGCAGCCCAAAGCTCTCTGCAATCAAAATGACTCTCCACCAAAAAAGGCTTTAGATAATTATTTCTAACCTGAAGAGAACAGAACTACTTTGTAAGCACACATTCAAGATCCACAATCTTAACATTTTGATTTGATAGGTCCAGGATTGTGCTAGGCATCTATCTTCTTGAAAGTTCCCCAGGAGATCCTAGAGTAATTTTCCAGGTGAGAAATTTCTTCAATCATGGTTTAGGACACAAAACTGAGCTGAGGGAAATAATAAAAATATTTAAATCTCTACTTGTTTGTCCAGAGACTACATACTGCACAAATTAATAGGTTAAGCCAAAGGAAGAATTATCCCAGTGGTAATTCTATATTATCACAAAATTTCACGTGAAATTATTCAGCACCTGCTTTCACAAAATATCATGTGGGCACTGTGGGTCTGCAACATGAAACAATGCTCACTTGGGAATACACTTGATTGACTAAGGAGACTTTAAAAGAAGCAAACTTTTAAATAGCACATGATTCTTCTGAAGCTTTTTAATATAATGCATTATATACATTATATATGTATAATTTGCCATATAATAATGTATTTATATGATGTATTACAGTTTGCAATTATTCATTTATTTGCTTGGTAGTGTTTTTGTTATCTGTCTCTTCCCTAAACTTTTAGAGTTCGTGTTCGCCCTGCTGACTGTTGAATTCACAGTACCCAATGCCTCCCAGTGAATATTCATTTACTGGCTGCCTAGATGATTGCATTACCTAGGGTCCTATTGGTTAATCTGGAAATGTGGGTTTCTTGCATTTTTCACTGTTGAGGACAAAACAGCAGCCCATGTGTGGTAAGTCTGTTATAGGAGGTTTGGGGCAGAGGTGGCTCCAGGGACACTCTTTCCTGCCACCATCAATGGAGATTAGGAGGGAAGATGCCACATCGGTGTGAGTGCAATGGTGAGAATGATACCTTTCACCAGAGTTCATAAACTGTAGGTCCATCAACCATTCTAATTAGTGGGCATATTTAATTTGCTCCACATGATATTGAACTGTACAGAATTTTACATTTTTAAAAATTATTTGCCAAATGTTTAATTTGCTACATTTCACATGTACATCAGGATTTCCAGATTATCTTCAAGAGAGGAAAGTTCTAGAGACATTGAGCCCACTTCCTACTTGTCAGCAACTGGTCAGAGAGGAGTAGCTTCTTTGGGTGGGGCAGATTTGTTCATTTCTGAGTCTCTTTTTTTTCCCCATGTAACTGTCCAGAGGTCAAACACTGTCTTACACCCAATACGACTTTATTCATTTTCAATACTAGACCATCCCCCCAACACAGTCATTTGAGTGCGACTATATTTATACAGTACTCTACTATTTCCAAAAACACTTGAGTCAAGTACAGTTTCATAGTGCCCATTTATCCATACATAGATTTAAAGCACTAGAACTTTCTTTCCTAAACACCAACCGTATTTAAGTACTCTTACTTCAAATTCTGAATGTATTATCTTTTATCCATACACTCATTTACATATTAAGGCTTCATAGATATGAAACACTCCTTCAGGTAGGGGTCTCTTGCAATAACCCAGATAACAAATGATGTTGGCTTTGACCGAGGGGATAGCAATAGCAGTGATGAGTAGTGGTTATATTCTGAATGTACAGTATTTTGAAGGTAAGATCAACAAGATTTGCTGATGGAACTGATCAAGATTATGAAGCAAAGAAAGAGTAAAGATGACCACTTAGATTTTTGGCCTGAGCAATTACAACAGCAGTTGGTAAATTTCTTCTGTAAAGGATCAAATAGTAAATATGGTGTATGTTGCAACTACTCAACTCTGCTTTTGTAGCACAGCAGGATCCATAGACAATATAACAGACACTGGGACAGATTTGGTGATCCCTGAACGAGAAGATGGGCAATGCCATTCACTCGTAGAAGGAACACTACTGGAGTAGCTGGTGAGGGGCTAGGGAGTGGAGTGGGGTTATGAATATCTGGAGCTCAATTTGGGGTATGCTAAGTAGACACTTAAAGTAGGTAGATGGATTAAGTAGTCTGGAATTCAACTGAGTGGTCTAGAGATAAAATTTGGAACAATACCACCAGCATATAAATGGTATTTCAATCTGTGAGACTGGATGAGATTACCTAAGCAGTGAATATAGATGAAACAAAGGGGGGAAAAAAGAGAAAGGGATGTGGCCTGAGTCCTGAGGACCCTCCAGCACATAGGTTGGAGAGATGAGGAGGAATCAGCAAGCATAAGGACAAGCAGCAACCAGAAATAATCAGGGCAAGTGTAGGGTCGTGAAACCAAGAGATGGGGGTGTGTCCAGGAAGAGCAGGTGGTCGGTCAGGCATGCCAAACACTACCGATAGAACAAGTAAGACGGTAACCAGGAAATGACCACTGATGACATTGATAAGAGCAGTTTGGGTGGAGTGGAGGTGGGATGGGGAGTCTGCCAGTGTAGACTCAAGAGAGAAGGGAAACAGAAATTGGGAATTCTCAGTTAAGACGATTCTCAGGGAATTTCACTGTAAGAGAAAGGAGAGAATGATGCAGTAATTGGAAGATGAAAAGGGGTCAAGAGAGGCCTTTTTCTGTTTGTTGTTTAATAAATTTATGTCATTGGCAATGATTCCCTCTAAAAAAACGTCCACTTTACCTCATGTCTTCATAGAAATTTTCCTTTCCTGCCTACATGAAAGGTAGCACTCATCTTACCTGAGGGAAGTCTTCATTATCTTCTTTTAAGCATTTAAAAAATGCTCTGGACCCTACTTTGGTATTTTGTGGTGTAATGTGTTCCCATATTTTGAAGTTATTTTTGAGACTTGAGGGAATTTTTTTTTATCAAGTTCTTTAACTATCTACTTCTCCTATAAAGCAGAATCAATTTCATTAGTCTAATCAATGCCCAGAATTTCCCATATGAAGGCCTTTTCTCTTCTTCTGCCCTACCCCACCTGACCTCACCCCATCCTTCCCTAGCCTTACCAAAGCTCATTCCTACCTTCCTGTCTGGTTTAACACTGGGTCTGGTGTATTCTGCTTTCAGTGTCCTTTATTGGCCATTTTACAGGCATTTCTACCTAATGAGGACAAACCAACCAATTTCAAATCAGAGTCACAATCATGCCTGTGAAGCATTTTTAAAGCTTTTAGCTGCCCTCAGAGGAAATAATTTCATCATCACTTAATTTCTTTGTAATGGTTCTTTCTCACTTTTGTAAATCAGTACTCCTTTTCCAGTTTGACTAACCCAGGAAAAGATCACACAGTCTTAGCTAACTTATTTCTTTAAAACTTCCAAGCCTGTCTATCTAAATTGACTTTACTTTTTATCAGAATATACAAGAAATGACAACATAAATGTCCAAAAAAATACATGTCTATGGGGCATGCCAAACTGTCTCTAGTGGCATTGTTACCACCCTGTCTGTGACAATAACCAATTTAGAAATGTGTCTCTAAAAATTCAAAGTGTGATATTTTAATTTTTAGCATTTTATGTCTTTGAAGATAGTATCCATGAGCAGACTAGATTTTCCAAGAGGCCAAAAATAATATTCCTGTTTCTTCCTTAATTTAGCTGTAAACACATTTGTTTAATATTTATTACCAGCAGATTTAATTAATTAAATTTCCTAAGCTGCATGTATACATTTAATTTATTCATATATTAAAGTGTCTTTTTTAAAGATTATTTATTTAAGAGAGAGAGATAGGGAGAGACAGCATGAGTGGGGTAGGGGGTAGGGGAAGAGGGAGAAGCAGGCTCCCCACTGAGCAGGAAGCCCGCGGGGCTCGCTCGATCCTAGGACCCTGAGATGGAGACCTGAGCAGAAGGCAGATGCTCAACCGACTGAGCCACCCAGGCGCCCCTTAAAGAGTCTTAAAAGTCTAAGAAAGATGACCTTACTGATATGAGGAATTCTTAATCTCAGGAAACAAACTGAGGGTTGCTGGAGTGGTGGGGGGGTGGAAGGAATGGGGTGGCTAGGTGATAGACATTGGGGGGGGGTATGTGCTATGGTGAGCGCTGTGAATTGTGCAAGACTGTTGAATCACAGATCTGTACCTCTGAAACAAATTATACATTATATGTTAAAAAAAAAAAAGAAGATAGCAGCAGGGGAAGGATGAAGGGGGGGAAATCGGAGGGGGAGATGAACCATGAGAGAGGATGGACTCTGAAAAACACACTGAGGGTTCTAGGGGAGGGGGTTGGGGGGATGGGTTAGCCTGGTGATGGGTATTAAAGAGGGCACGTTCTGCATGGAGCACTGGGTGTTATGCACAAACAATGAATCATGGAACACTACATCAAAAACTAATGATGTGTAATGTATGGTGATTAACATAACAATAAAAATTTTTTAAAAAAGAAAAAAAGTCTAAGAAATACAGCGACTCTTAAGTTTTAAATTTTGCAGTACTATCTTAAAAATTTAAGATTTTCTTGTAATTTTCAACCTAAAATCTCAAGTTAAATAATTACTCACTGATATGCTTATGTTGAAATTACAAGACTAACAACCTGTTGCTTTAATAGGCATATTTTCTTAACCATTACTAATTTTAATATCAAGTACACACAGGTTCCTTAGCCAGAAATTCTTTTCTAATACCTTAAATTCGATTCTTTCAAACACTCATACATTTAAATCTTCCGTGTGGAATTAAAAGCTGTTACCCATTTTTTATAAAAAAGCACTATTTCAATGTTGAGGATGTACTCCCAAGTAATTTTTAGGGTTGCCTTCTAGTCTGAGTACACTTCTTGTCCGAGATGTTGACTGGGATTTAAGATGGGTGCTTCAGATGTCAATGTGCTTCATGATTCTGGCTGTTACTGTGTTGTGGATACCAAAATTTATGGATGGCTGGCAAAACAACCTCATCCCTGGGCTGGATTATATCACTATCCAATTCTTCTGTCTGCTTATGAAAGTCAGCGAACTTCTCCCATACTGCAACATTCTTTGATTTGATTTGGTCTTTCTTTGGCTTAAGCTCTAAAGACTACTAAACTTGATGAGAATCTACATTCTTTTCATACCCCTCCTATTTCTTGGAGCCACAACTCTTCTAGATATTTAAATGATATCAGCTTGAAGTTTGGATATCTCTTAGGGCTTAGTCCAACTATGTGGTTTTCACAGACAAGATGCTAACTTTTATTTACAAGTAGAAGAGTTCATGGTGAACATTTTAGTACAAAGATAAACCAATCATTTTATAAGCTGACCAACTAAATGGCTCTAACAACAAGGATTATAAGAAAACCATTTGGAGCAAGAGGGCACAGCTACAATCATATGCATGCTCTGACACTGTTTTAAGTCATCTTTATTTCGTGGACTATCTAATTTAATCATAATATCTCAGTTCTAGTGTGTCCTATAAATGTTTTTGGGTATCCGTGAATAATATTCCTAATTTTTGCCTCACTTTTAGGAGGCAAGATCAAATTTTAAGGGTTTACAACTAAATTTTTTGCAAAATCATCTTACCTATTTAGAAGGGCAGAAACCAGAAATACAGAATGTTCAAGCTGGTTGAATAAAAACTAAGTATCACATATTTAGTTTTCCAACAAAAGGTAATAAATAGTATGTTGCATATTTACTAGACATTCCATAGGATGCACATGTGTGCCCTTTTCTGTTGTTATATTTGTAGGATCCAACATTAAAATTATTTCTGAGCGCCTAGGTGGCGAGTCAGTTAAGCGTCTGCCTTAGGCTCACGTCATGATCCCTGGGTGCCGCGATCGAGTCCCACGTCAGGCTCCCTGCTCTGCTGTTTTCTCTCTCTCTGCTTCTCTGTCCTCTGTCAAATAAATAAATAAAATCATTTTAAAAATAAAATAAAATTATTTCAAGTAAATGCTACACATACTCAGAAAAGTTCAGCAGATAGATTGTCCATCAAGCATCCAGAAATATATACGTGAAGTTAAATGTTTAAATAATTTACATCTTCATTTTCTGAACTTTATAAGTTGTAAAAATTCTTTCATATAGTTGCGCTGGCCACATGCATTGCAATTTAGAGCCTCCGGATAGGAAAAAAATAGATCATACTGGGTCACTCTTTATAGCCCCCAATTTTTTGTTGAAATCTGTTGTTATTAAATAAAGTTATCATTGCTTGTTATTTTCAAACCTCAAACACCTCTCATCATATTAATAAATTTAAATACCGCTGGATATTAAGGGGATAAATAATATATCCACTTTCTCCTGGAACTTATAACCAATGGAGAAAGACAGATAGCAAATGCAGATCTTAACTTTACTAGTAGATGTGATTGATGTAATTCCTAAATTTCAGAGCTCCCTACTCAAGCTGAATCTTCCCCTCTCTACAGGATGAGTTGTGAGTCTTGCTTGAAGATAAAAAGGCAAGAAAGAGTATAGCACCTTTGACTTCCCCTGCAGTGGGTATCAAAGGGACAGTGGACCATGTCTCCCACGGGGAGTCAAAATGGCCGGCTCCGGCGGGGGCAGGGGGGCGGCGTACATAGCCCATGCCCATCAGTCTCTCTAGCATCTTCCTTCAGGAACATAGAGACACACAGAAATCCCTCCCATCGGTTCCCTAAAAGTAAACATGGAGAGAGAAAGAAAGTGATTATCCCTTCTCCTCCCTAACCATCTTCCCCCAAATTTTCATTGTAATATTTGTACATAGGAACTCATGCCTAAAAATGTAGACATCAGTAATGCTAAATACATTGTCTTCTTGTCAAAATCCCTTATCATCATTAACAAGGTATGTTCGTGTAAGATATTTTTCAGGCATGAACTTTTTGGTTCATTTTTTTTTTTAATGACCAACACTTTAATAAAGTAAAAATGCTTTTAGCCATATAAAAGATTAATCCATATATCCAAACTGATGTTTTGAGTAGAAATATTTCAGATAAGTGTAGACTGAGATCTAAATACAACTCTATATCAATCTATCAATCTACATCTTATATATGTACAATAAATAGTTTATCTTTGTGACATATACAATATTAAGTTTTAAAATACATGAATGAGTATAAAGATAGAATTATATATGCTAAATTACTTCTAAATTCTTAACAGCTTTAAATATTGTTAATTATTTTGAAAAGAATCTAGTTTTATTCTCTCTGTGGAATGGAAAGGGCTAGGATTGAGCAAGTTATAGGCCAATATAATATACATCTTACTGGCTTTGATGCTGGTGCTACTTAGGTATATTAAATTATGAGACGTGAAGATGAAAGGGACCCTAGAAATGACCTTATCCAATCTTATTTTACAGATGAGTTAAGTGGGAGAAAGAATACTTGACTTTCTTCAGTCACAGACGATCTTAGCAGTAGAACTAGGGTTAGAACACGAGATTTTTATTTTCAGGTCAGTGTTATCTGTGCCGTGCTCTGCTTATATTTTAGGATAAGACTATAATAAAATGTTTTTAGCAGTTGTTGATCTGAGTACACATTGTAGTTCAATATGTAAATAATACTTAGATGCATTTTTTTCCCCAACTGATTACAATTAATTAAGAACCCATCAGGGGACATAATTTTTTGATGCCATTCCATCTGGAATTCCTTTGTGAATTAATTATACTATTTTGTACTTCAGTGAACTCTAATCCATATTTCATAAATCCATATTTCATTGAAAAACATCAAAAGAATAAATACTAGATAAATCCACTATCATCCAAACAAATACTTTTTTTTGAAGATTTTATGTATTTATTTTAGCGAGAGAGAGAAAGAAAGAGAGTGGGGGGGTGGAGAGGGACAAGCAGACTCCCCATTGAGTGTGGAGCCTGACTTGGAGCTTGATCTCAAGACCCTAAGATCATGACCTGAGCTGAAATCAAGAGTCCCATGCTCAACCAACTGAGCTACCCAGGCACCCCAATGCTTTTAAAAGTTAATTCCAGTCCTTGGATATTATGACTTTCATTATAAATTTATTTTGTATGTTGACACTTTGCCCAAATTTTTACAGGTAAAACAATGGAGAAGTTTGAAGCAATAATTCATAAAATTCATGTCTGACCTAAGTAACTATGAAAACTGTAGTACAACATCTCTTATGATAGAGTGTTTTCCATTTTTGACACTGTATTTAACATTGATTACTCACTGATTAAAATGGCATTATGTAATATTTTGCCACATTTAATTGGCAGATGATATTCTGGGTAACTAAGAAAAGTGTGTCTTGCTATAGCTCCTTAAGAAGATGTGGCCATTGTCACCATAGAATTTAGATAATTCTCATTTTATACAACTTTATAAGTTTATTTTAGTGTAATTCTAGATAAGTGTATGTAAGATGACTTTGTTTTCCTAATTTAAAACAACTTCGGAGTAACTAACGAATTTCTGTTGAAGGTGGCTGCCATGGCCTCATGGGATGAAAGTGTCTCTGGAAGAGTTCATCTATTATTTTGATTTTTGCCTGTTTTATTTAAAATCACTAAAATAATTTCTCTTCCCTTAAATACATTGTTATCTTAAATAAATATATGAATCCCACCATCCTTGTGGAAAATTAAGCCTCTCACTGTTGTAGTCAAGCAGTCTCATGCGTTTGCTTGAAAGCTTATAACTCAAGGCCATCAATCCTAATGTAGGTGAGTCTTGCTTAGCTCCATACAACCTGGTAGAGGAGAAAGTCCCCAAAGAATGATAAAATAAGGGAGACTATGAAAAACAGGAAAACAATGATCAGTAGAAAAACATCTATGCCATTTCCTGTAGGGAGCTCCATGTGAATTTGAGTAATTATAAAATTGGCACTTACTTTTTCATGTAAGTTCTTACCTTCTAAAATATACCACTGTCTAGTCAAAATTTGAACAATTTTTTTAGATAGCTGGAATAATATTTAAATAACTTAGGAAGTAATGTCATGATACAAACTACAAACTTCAATTAAAACCATTCCATATAAGAGAAAAATACTTCACTAAATTATATTTTTACTAGGGAAATTTTTTTTGTTTTTTATTGTTATGTTAATCACCATACATTACATCATTAGTTTTTGATGTAGGGAAAAATTTTGAATGCAGTTTTTTTATACTGATTTACAAGAATTGTAAATATTCTCTATTTTGAGTTTTTGTACCTTGAAACTTGTCATAAAATAGATCACCATTTTAGGTTGATTTATTACTGGCAGGTCCACAAATGCTTGGCTTCATTTCCCCATACAGCTTCAGAGATGAAAATGTCAATCTATATGGTAACTAGTATAAATATCTATTAAATCTAAGGCTCATTCAAATTTTGTCCCATAGTTTCTCAATTAAAGAAGGGTTATTATACATCAATAACACCCTTATCAATTTAAACACCTTCCTTTTTTCAGAACAATTACTATTTTTCTTAATTTATTAATTGAACCATAATATGCTATATTTTCACAGAAGTTGTATGTAGCATAGTCAAATTATTCTTTATCATAATTCGTTTCTAGTTCATAACCCACTAAAATTTAATTCTCATATTATTATTATTATTACTACCAAAGATTAAAATGCTATAAAATATGAAGGCTCCTTGGGAATTACTATACTACAATATAGTTTGACCTTTAAAAATTGCAGTGTAGTATTAGACATTATTGATTTTGGTAAATGAATTTGAATAAATAATTTGATATTAGTTTTTAAAATATATTAATAGAATGGCTCCTCATTGCTAGGAAGATGACCTCTAGGAAAATCAGTTGACTTGGGTGGGTTAAAAATTCAGTAGTCAGTATGAGGTGTCTCCAAGTTACATCTAGATGTGGTATTTTTGTTAGCCTATCCTTTACTAAAACTGATGTTTGGATTTGGGATTTGGATGACACTGTAAAAACAGCGATGTTTTCTGTGATATAATCATATCACATTATAGCACTTTTAATATCAATGGTCTAAATTTGCTTTCTTTAGTTAAAATAGTCTAAGGAACCAGAATCGAAAGAACTTTAGGAAATAGTAGTACCATTTCTTCCTCTTACTTTTGTCAGTTACTAGCAAAACTGGTAAAGCTGAAGGTTTTTTCCCCTTCACAGGTTTGGGATGAAAATCTTGCAAAATCTGCAGAGGCTTGGGCAGCTACTTGCATTTGGGACCATGGACCTTCTTATTTACTGAGGTTTTTGGGCCAAAATCTATCTGTACGAACTGGAAGGTAGGAAGCAATTTCACTGATACTGTTCATCCACACACTTTATTACTTATGGATCCCAAGGGGGAGTGACACCATTTTCAATTAATATCAGCAAATATTATTGAGTACTCACTATGTGTCAGGCAATGATGCTTGGCCTGTGACTGTTTCAGATGTCTTCAAGGATTATTTAATTGGTTAAAAGGTCCTAATAAGACCAGTTTCCCCTTTCACCCTTGGAACACCCTCTCTTAGCCTGTATTCTTCACTTACCTCATAGAATCTTTGAAAGGATTCTCCCACCTCAGGGAGATTTTTTCAATGTGGCAGAAGCCATTTTTGTGTTTATGCAACTTTCCCATGATTACATATATCTATATTTATATATGTCTCTGTGTGTTATATATTTACATATATATGTACACACACATACACACACACACATACATATGCAAAGTATGTACAACTATGGGAAAGGCCCTTTCCAGTGATAGGATAATTTTTCCACCACTGAGGAATGTCATCATCCAACATTCCAAAGACCCATTCTCTTCCATATACAGGAGAAAAATCAGGTGTGCCTGATTTTCCTATTAAAATTAAAATGATTCAAGTTTAAGGGAAAAAACACACTGAGTTCTAGTATCACAACTACAATTTATGTATCTAATTTTTAATTGTGTACATGATTCTGGTGGATAAATTTTTGACAAGATAAAACAAGATAAAGATGAAGATTCCTGAAATATTTGTAATTCTCTTTTTGAAACAACCAGACATATACTTAAACGAATATAGACTCACTTGCTTTAGTCCCGGGCATTTTCATGCTTGGCGCTACTTGGGGGAATAGGTGATGATGGTAATTGTGAGGTATGGATTTGCTCTTGAGTCATCATGAATAATCTGCAAAAAGAACTATTAACTTACAACTTAACATGAGTCCACTATAAATTACCACTGCTGTACTCTAAGTTCTCATTGTTTTTCTTGGTATCCAGATATCGCTCTATTCTCCAGCTGGTCAAGCCATGGTATGATGAAGTGAAAGATTATGCTTTTCCATACCCTCAGGATTGCAACCCCAGATGTCCTATGAGATGTTTTGGCCCCATGTGCACACATTATACGCAGGTTATTTCAATTCTCTTGTTAATTTTTGATTCATAGTTTTAAAAATGCTCTTACTATTTTGGGCAATATGCATTTTCTTATCTTTAACTTCAATAATGAGGTATTGGTTTATTTTTGCAGATGGTTTGGGCCACCTCCAATCGGATAGGATGTGCAATTCATACTTGCCAAAACATGAATGTCTGGGGAGCTGTGTGGCGACGTGCAGTTTACCTGGTATGCAACTATGCCCCAAAGTAAGTACTAGGCTGGATTCTACTTCCTGGAACCTCTAATGATATTAAATATCTCCAGTCTGTTAGTTATTTTGATGTGAATAAGATTTAATTACAATAGCCTCTAATCCTCAAATCTCCCATGACCTCATATACATGAAAAATAATGAGATGAATAGTTATTTTTCACAAAGACAGATATTTGGGCCTAAAATTGTGGGCAAAACAATCAGATACGGAGATTCACTAAATTCCCTTCACCTATTTTTAGTCATGATAATTGCAAAATAAACACTGTACTTTCAGGCTTTTGATAGTTCTATAAAAGTTATCAGAAAAGAATCTTGTAGGGAATGTTTCAACATTGCAATATTCTCATCCATCAGTACTAGAATGTTGGCTTATTTTTTTCACTGGGAAAGCAAAACACAGTCCTTCTTCCTTTCTTTTAAGAGTAAAACTAAAAATTATAGTTTACTGATTTTATAAATGGTTAAGGAGCCATTCATTGCCAGAAGGGAAAATTTAAATGCTGTGACTTCCTTTTAAATTAAAGCTTTGCCATGGTTTAAGTTTCAGTATTGAAAATTTAAAATTTTCTTATTAGGGGCGCCTGGGTGGCTCAATTGATTTAGAGTCCCCCTCTCTTCATTTCGGCTCAGGTCATGATCTTAGGGTGGGACTCTGCTCGGCAGTGAGTCTGAGATTAGCTCTGTCCCTCTACTTCTGCCCCCTCCCCCACAGTCATGCTTTCTCTCTCTCTCTGTCTCTATCTCAAATAAATAAATCTTTAAAAAAAAATAAAATAAAACAAAATTTTTTCACTAGTTCCATTTTATGGCATATATATTGTGAAAATTGATCAAAGACTATAAAATATAGCCATATTTATAAATATTCTTTATAAGATGAGTATAAATAAGCATTTGTTAACATTTGATAAAATGCCTTCCTGATAACAGTAACTCTGGAGATGATAAAATGTTCCAATATTTATACATGAGTCTGTTCCCATTTGGAGCAAATAGCAAAATGTGCAAAGGATTTATGACACTCTTGGTGTCTTCCAAAGTAAGTCCCAAACAAAGATTTTCTCCAGCTTTGCCAATATGGAGAGGGAATGAGAAAATGTTTCACAAATAACTGCATTACTCATTTATATGGTAGTATGCCAGTGGCAGTGTTTTTGCAAAGTTAGAAAAATAGCGATTTTCCCCATGGTCCCCCTTCATAAATATTAGAATAATAAGGTTTGGAAAGTAGAATGTATCTGGATTACAAAAAGCATTAAAAGTGTGCATTTGTTTGATATTTTCTGTTTCACACTTTATATTTTCCTATTAAGCCTTTACCCCTCTTCCTGACATAAAGGCCAAGTAGTACTCAGATGGTGAAAGAGATTTTTATTTCATTTGTTTTTAAACACTGATTCAAATTTTCTAATATTATTGATGAGATACCTGATTGCTTTATATGAAAGATTAAGATATTGTGTTAATATACTTTATTTCCTATTAAAAAGAACCATTATTTTGAAACCTAGGCAATGAAAAAAGTTTTAAAATCTTGACTGACATTTGGGTGTGAATTTTCCAATGCCAATAGAAAATTATCTCAAGCCTGTTTTTTAGGGAGAAAAAAGAGAGAGGTGGAGAGAGGGAGGGAGGTAGGGAGGGAGAATTTAATTAGATGGAATAGAACAAAAAATGGAAGGATGAATAATATAAGTTTAGTAGTTGACTGATTTACTTTTGAATGTAATTATCCTCTATTTTGTAAAAATCTGTGATTTATGTAAGTTTATAATGTAATATGTAATACATTTTATGTATAATAAAATTGTATTTCTAAGTTTATGTTACCAAAAATGTGTGCTGTGTAATTTCAAAAGATTAGGTAGAATAAATAGAAAAATATGAAATTAAAATAGCATAGGCTGGGCCCATATACACTTATAGCTTTGGATAAAGATATAGAGGGAAATAAGATTATTAATATAGAATAGGAGAGATTAGGATAAAGGAGTGAGCTACACTCACAAGCGAATGGGCCTCCTTGAGTGTTTTGGAGTAAGCATGTGTCATTATCCAAATTATACCCGAGAAAGCTTATCCAGGGGGCAGAGTATAGAATAAACTGAATAGAGATGGATGCTCTTGGAATCTGATGACATTTTGTAATATGAATCACTAATCAGCATGTTTTTCATTTTTATAGATAAATTCTCTTCTATAAATATTTTATAGATCAGAGCCTGAATTTTTATAAAGATTTTACTTATGTATTTTTTTTTAATTTATTTGAGAGAGAGAGAGAGAGAGCAAGCAGGGGGAGCTGCAGAGGGAGAGGGAGAGGCAGGCTCCCCGCTGAGCAAGAAGCCCGATGTGGGACTCGATCCCAGGACCCTGGGATCATGACTTCAGCTGATTAAGCATCAGGTAGATGCTTAATCGATTGAGCCACCCAGGTGCCCCAAAACCTGAATTTTTAACTGACTGATTTAAGCAGATATTTTATGTAGATACACTTTAGGAGTCACTTCTTGGGCTTTTTCAGATCTTAAAGAAGATGAGAACCAGCTGTTTCATATTTTAGCCTCTTACCTACTGTTGGCTTATTTTCAACCCTGACTTTTTACTACTGACAATCATATTTCTCCTGACCATTCAATTTCCTTCAAAATGCTGGCTATGTTGCTATTTCTTAATACCAATCACCATGCTATTGAAAATACATCTATTACCTTCTCCCTCATAATTGAACAGTAAGGCATTGTGGCTATTTCCGACTATTGTAAATGATGAATTTGATGTATTATTATGATCATGGCCATCAATACAGATAAAAATATTGACAACGCAAAATAATTTAGTTTATTGTGTTTAGCATTATCAAAAAACAAATAGTATTACTAAAAACAAAAGCTATGAGTTTACACATAGGTAAAGGTTTTGAAATCACCTTTGTTTCCCTTTGTTTCACCTTTGTTTCTCTTACCATGACAACTTATGGCAACTTCTTCCTTATTTCATCATTTGTAAGCCTCCTAGAAAATACTAAATACATGTAAATATTACCATCCTTAGCATTAGCAGGAGTTTTAAAAATGGGAATGTGTTCTGCCAACATACTCTAGAAGGCACTTATAGGGCAGAGACAGATGCGGTGACTGAATGAGCATCAAGCCTGGCATCAGATGACTAATTCTGTCACCATTCATTGTAGTGCTTCACGTCTTATCTGTAAATTAAGGTAATATTAACTGTTGCAGAGAGAAATATTTAAAAAGTAAGATATATAAAATAATAAGTTACTGTATAAATAAGAACTGGAGGGGTGCTTGGGTGGCTCAGTGGGTTAAGCGTCTGCCTTCAGCTCAGGTCATGATCTCAGGGTCCTGGGATGCAGCCTTGGGCTCCCTGCTCCATAGGGAGTCTACTGCTCCCTCTCCCTCTGTGCACCTCCCCCGCCAACTCATGCTCTCTCACACGGTCTCTCTCTCAAATGAATAAAATCTTAAAAAACAGAAAAAAATGGATATAATTTTCCGTGCCTTTCTAAGCTGACAAACTTCTCAAAAAGATCATTACATGTCAATCCATGTGGTCATGTGCTTAAGGACAATCGAATTTCTTTAAATGGGCATTAATGTAACATTAATTTTATCTTTGTACTTTTTTTCTTCTTTCTAGGGGCAATTGGATTGGAGAAGCACCCTATAAAGTAGGGGTACCATGTTCAGCTTGCCCTCCAAGTTATGGAGGATCTTGTACTGACAATCTTTGTTTTCCAGGAGTAACGTCAAACTACCTATACTGGTTTAAATAAGCTTATCTTTTCCTCCAGGAAATAGAATGGTTTCTGGGAATCATAGGCATATATATATATTGAGTTTTGCACATATTATACATATTTTATAATAATCTTGTTTTCCTTTTATTATTCACTGTATAAATTAGTGTTTGTCTAGTATGTTTGTTTCACCTTTGAGTTAATCAAAACATCCATTTCTGTCTTCTGACCTCTAAGCCCAAGTTAAAATGTTGTCTATGTAGTATTGACATAGTTGATGCATCCAATTCTAAAACTTGCTTCCCAAAGGAATTATGTTACACTTGTGAGGAATCAAATATATATTTGACCTATAATTTATGTGTGTGTATGTAGATATATATACACATATGTGTATGTAGATATACATGCACAAACATATAATAGATGATATAACACAGAGAATAATGTGATTCAGTAGTTAACTTGAGGGAAATTTAAAAATATACTATTCTGAAATATATATGAGGTGGTGGGACATCTTCAGCACCCATTTCTATAATATCTACAAAGTGACAATTTGCGAAAAAACACTCAGTGATGTCTGGGCATAATAATTTAATTAAGCCACCAAGGATTTCATTCTGGAGGTATTTTGTCTTATTTGGGTTCACCAAAGGATATGCGCAACTTACGTAAGATTCAAGTCATACCTTTTGCTTAATCTCTTTTATTGAATTAGTAGTCATGTGTTGAGTGCTTACTATGTGCAAGGCACTCTGCAAGTTATGTTCTGATAATGCAAAGATGTGAGATGCGGTTCCTGCCTTCAAGAAGCTCACAAAAATATTCAGGAAATAATGCAGTTTAAGATTTTGCTGCAAAATTACAGTTTTTTAACAAATTGATTTTAATGTAAGTTTGAGTAAATAGATGCCACAGTGGTCACCTATAGGTGAAATAGGTGATGAGGACACTGTGTGATACGCAAGGCTTCTGATTAGCATGAAAATGTAGGGACACCACTTGGAACTAAAAGAGGCAGAAAAGAATTAACTGCCCAGGGATTACTGTATTAGAGTAAATAGTTGTGAGTTTGGAAGGCAGACAGCAAGACACTAAAAAACCTGACAAGGCCCAGGAAAACTAAGATTTAGGAGGCAGGTATGTAAAGTCACAGAAATAGGGTTACTGCACAAAAAATTACAGGTGAGAGCTTCAGAAGGGCCTTTCCTGAGAGTCTAGTATATCTTGAGGCCTGTCAGCAGAGGGTGAAGAATGCCAAAAGAAACATGTGAGATGCCAAGAACACTTCCATCTCTTCACATCATTATTTGGTGAGCATCCATCCAATCGTAATGAGCCTCTAAGCATCACGTTAAAGATTCTGTATGCACACCACAGTTAGGTTTTGGCAAAGTGGTGCTCTTCAGATGATTTGCTAAGGACTAATTAGCAAATCTTATTTCCATGTCTATGTAGAAGAATAATTTTCAGTTCTCCATTAAGTTTGATTGTGGAAGTCAAATCAAAGTCACTATGAAAATTTCACTCATGTGATTTTGGAAATGCAATGTTTCCTCTTTCAGGAATTCGCTATTAGAGAGGAAAATTCAACATCCGGGTCAAGACACTTATATTATGTTTTGTGTGTGTGTGTGTGTGTGTGTGTGTGTGTGTGTGTGAGAGAGAGAGAGAGAGAGAGAGAATGAGAGAGATTATGAAAGAGAGAGAGAGATGAGAGAGAGAGAATGAGATTATAAGAGAGAGAGAGAGAGAGAATGAAAGAGAGATTATGAGAGAAAGAGAATGAAAGAGAGAGAGAGAGTGTTCACAAGTTATGTAATGCTTCCATAGAATTACAGAATAAGCAAACAGGGTTAGTTCCAGAGTGCAAATAACAGAAAGAAGCTACTTGTTTAAAATTCTGTACACATTTGCAATTTCTTAGGGCGGATGCACTGAAAGATGACAGTTAATTAAATCCAGTCAATGAGGGAAAAATCCACCATCTGGAGTTTAGGTTTACATGATGACACACAATTGGCCTAATTCCTTTTACAAATTGAATGTGGTGACCAAATGTTTTGATATCATACTACTCTGCTCTTGTGGGCACATATATAGACTGTATGAAAAATAAATATTTTTGGATACTAAACTGAAGAACAGAAGTAGTTGTTAGATTCGGGCCCCAGTCTAACTTTTATCTAACTATGGGCAATTGAAGAGAAAGCCAATTAGTGGGATGTTTACTTGATTTCTCTAGAAAGTATTTCCAACTTTCATTTTCCTAGACTTGTTCTATAGAAGTAGCAAAAGTACTATTAAACAAACATGACTGTTCTCAGTTCCAGTCCTGTTGCTGGATTGCTTGTGGGGGTTGGTTTCTCAGTTCTGAAAAAGAATAATGATATCTGCTACATATTTCACAGAGGATCTTCTGAGGCTAAAGTTACCATACTAATAGCAATTTATCAATATTAAAAGCAACATTAATGTTGTGAGACTTATTTGGGAAAAAATTAAGTTTTATGAGCTTCTCTTTGGCAGAAACTGTCTGATTCTTTGTATTCATCCGAGCTTTTTACACAGTGGTTATAATGCAGTAAGTGTTTAATAAACGTGTCTCTGAATATATTTTTAGAATTAGCTAAAAAACCTAGAATTGCAACAATTTAGAGGAGTCCCACTTTTCCATGTTTTATTAAGACAAAAAAATTTCTTAAATAAAAAGCTCTGGATGCATCAAAAATCCAGATACACCATCAAACATACCAGATTAAGACTAGGATCTAGGCATGAATAACTGACACCACAGTCCTTTCCAAATCACTAGAGCTATACATTTATTTATAACTCAACAACTCAGCTGAAAATATAACGGGTATTTTTTGTTATGCTATGTGTACTTTTTAAATTTAGTAATATAAGGTAGACATGTGAACTGTTTCATGTTCCAGGCTAAAGCAAATGAACATTTGCTGATATCAACAGTGTGTCCTGTTTTTCACAACATTCAACCATGGTGCTAGGATAGCTAGTTCTCACTGTAATTCCCAGGGGCAGAAAGAGTCTGGGTATCAGATACTTCTTAAGAGCAGCTTTAAATAGTCAATATTGAGGTATTCATTTCAAAACATATCATTCAAAAGAAAGAGTAGTCTCTATATTCTCCATATTCCACAGTACTGATCCTCTCTCTATGGCATGGAGTTTTCAGTAAAAAAGTAAAACACTTCCATCACAATACAGTTTTGTTTTGTTTTATTTTGGCTTCCATGTCATCAGAAGACTGGAAAAATGACAATTTTAGCTGTTAAACTGATGGATTTCTTTATAGAATTGTATTTAAGTTGTGTGGGCACAGGCTTAATGTTGCTGGTTATGACAGATAAGCTTGTTTTTAAAATGTGGTGGAAACAATTTTTATTAGTACCATTTTTGCTTCTGTTCGGTAGCCTAAGCATCATGATTTCTGTGGTTCGTCAGGGTTTGCCCTACCAGCTTCATTTGGCAGTGCCATAACGTTTACTTGAAACCTTTGTGGAAACAGTCATTCGAAAGCTCCGTGCAACTCTAGCAAGGAGTTGACCAGACATGAAGGCAAGTTCACCCAATAAAATATACTCGGACTATTTGGACTGAAACAGCATGCATTTTTCTCATTAATACATGCTTGTGTAAAATCAACTTGTATCATTTACATAAGCAAATCTGATACATATTTAGACCAGCTGGAGTGTTTTGTGTTCACATCCTGCTTATTAAGTGAATATATAAGCTACACAGATAATTTGAATATGTCCAGGAAGGAAAAATAATGCTCAACCTGTGGTTTATGTTCTCCCTTTGTATAACAACATCCCCTACGTTCCACAGTATCACAGGATGCAAATTTTGACATAAATGGAAGCTTTTACCTACCAAAGTGTTTAGGGAGAGTAAAGTTAGATTTCTATCAGTGCCTAACAGTATATTTGACTTTACATATATATATATATATATACATATGTATGTATATTATATTGTCATTATATGTGTGGGGAAAGGCATATTTGAACACATGCAAAATGATTTTAAAAAATTATGCCATGATATAATTTTGACTTATGAGAGGTCAATCAAAAGCTTAGAAAGTTAAACAATTCACTCGTTAATGGTGCTGAAAATGCGTTACAACCACCATATCCTGGCTACAACTTTGAGGTTTCTTTTCAGTTGAAGTTTTTACTAAGTGTGAACTATCAGTATCGATTCTGGTGCTAAATACGTGGTGCTAAATGAATTGTTAGTGTTAATAGTTTTAGTAATGCTCTTTTTATTCATTGTTAAAAGCGATAATCCATTCAATTCCTGATTCAGAAATATTAATAAAATCCTGTTAAATTAATGTTACCCAGAAATAGGCCAGTGAACTCTCTTTTTTGTGTAACAGTCCAACATTATCTAGATGTTACAGAATGTAAATATATTTCTTTAGAAGTTATCAAATTTCTTTTTTTAAGGCATTTTTTAGCGTGGCAATGTCCAAATTCAAGTATCACCTGAAGGTTACACCGACTATGCCACAGGCACTGGCGCCCTCTGGTGATTGTGAAAATAAATTTTTGGTGGCTGCTTGGCGGGCAAAAAAAGACGTTGCTTTTGTTAAAAACAAAATTTAAGTTCCTCAATATTGGAACTCTTGGGTACTCCTTAAATCTGACAGCATTTGAAAATGCTTGATTCTGTTGACATCATTTTCAAAGAGGATAAGAGAGGGACTATATCTTGGCATCCACTTTCCTAAATAATAATGTTTTTTTTAATGAAAATTTATTTCTAAGGTGCTTATCGAAGTGTTTTTTTTTAAACTAGGTATTACTAAAGTATATTTTTCATTTGGCTTACATCACAAATACAATTAGAATTAAAATTAGCAAACAGAATTAAAAGTGTGTCTCCTTTTCAGAAGTGATTATTTTTATTCAACATAGTATGTAAGATTAAAAGGAGATATGTTAAAATAATTAATTTCATAAAAAAGGATTATCTCTCCATTTTTACCTGTTGGTCTAAAATGTGATAATGTTCTTTAGTCATACTATTTAGCTAATGATAAAATTGTGTTACTCCATTCAAAGTCCTTCTAGCCTAACAAATGTACAT
Source organism: Zalophus californianus (assembly GCF_009762305.2). Lineage (NCBI taxonomy): Eukaryota > Metazoa > Chordata > Mammalia > Carnivora > Otariidae > Zalophus > Zalophus californianus. Next base: position 133,510,723 of record NC_045598.1, read on the forward strand.
AAAAACTTAGAATTATATCAGTTGCTATAACTAATGAAGACAAAATTCTTAGGCAAACCTCCAGTTGAGGTATGTCAGTGACATTATGTGTATATATCACATAATTGTGATAATCTGTTTTGACAGAAATGTTTCTTAAACTACATTAGCATAACCAAATGAAATATATTTTGAAGCAGTTTTCCACATTAGTATTTTCAAACTTAAAGCAAGAGAACACATTTTATGATCCCAATTATATGTAAAGCTCTAACATATACTACATACAAAATGGATCTGCTCATACCCCAACCTTCCCCAGTGCGTGGGAAGTTTGTTCTGAGAGCCCTAGGATTCCATCAAACAGAAAAACATTGATCTAAAACATCCAGTTCCCCCCATTTTTCTCTAAAATAATCGGGTAATTAAAGCAAGAAAAAAATTTGAGGCACTAAATTATTTCAATACCCACTTCACTTTACATATGTTAGAAGCTTCTGGTTTGATGAAGAATTAAATGCTGACTTTAACTGGTGCTTGGAGATAGCTTACAGGATCTTGTGTTTTGTTATTTGACAAACAGAATTTTGGTCCCATAGTGGTTGAGAATGGGAGGTAATTGTGGTGCACATATGAAAATAATGCATTTTTAAAATATCTAAATATTTCAAATATGTACATAATCCTAAAATATACTATATCATTTCAGATTTTTTTAAAGATTAATTTGGATAAGTTTTATTCACTACTTAACACTGTGGCAGTGAAAGGTGCTTTGATGTGATATAATGTCATGAATGTGTACATACATAAAACCTGTGTAAACCTGTCCTTATAAAGCCTAACAAGTGTAGCTTTTTGAGCTCTGCTGTATTTTCTTTTTCAATAAAATATTATAATTAATTGTTTTGTTTTAAAAGTATATCTAATTGTTTTCTTGTTTTCAATAGAGTTTTCAAATAGAACTAGATGGCATGATAATTTTGATAAGGTATGATGGACGACTTCTCTAAAGCGACAATGATTATATCTTTAATGCATCGCTGAAATACACCAAGAATCTTCTATTTTCCTTTATTCCTCTTTCTTTCTTCCCTTCCCTGCCTCATTCTTTCCTTCTTCCCTTCTTTTTCTACTCAATTCCAAAGAATATTTTGAAGTACAAATATAAGAGACATTTCCATGGAGGAAGAGGGAAAGATTGATGTATCAAGAAGTTCTGGCTGAGGAAAATTGCAGCAGTTGAACACAAATACTTTTATGCTTCCCCGCATAGAGAGCCTGAAGAGAAACCATAGATGTTCCTGGGGGAGAGGCACGCATTAGGCCACTCCTTGGCCCAAGGATAGTGATTCCTAGGGTGGCTCTACCTTGTAGAAGGGTAATTCCTTTCTCTCTGGTGAAATGTAGATCTCGCAGACCAGTGCACCGAGAAGGATCTGAATCTCGGGCTTTAAATTTCTCCTTACCATCTGTGATACTGTGATTGATTATAAGAAAAACAAGGGGCACCTGAATGGCTCAGTCGGTTAGGCATCTGCCTTCGGCTCAGGTCATGATCCCGGGGCCCTGGGATCAAGCCCCACATCAGGCTCCCTGCTCAGCGGGAAGCCTGCTTCTCCCTCTCCCACTCCCCCTGCTTGTGTTCCTTCTCTCTCTGTGTCTCTCTCTCTGTCAAATAAATAAATAAAATCTTAAAAAAGAAAAGAAAAGAAATACATATTTGGTCTTCCTCCAGTTTCTGGCTCACAGCTCCCCAAACTCTTGGAATTTCTAAGTGTTGACTGAGAGTGAGAAATGTGTGTTTTGTTATGTTAATGAGGTGACTTTTGGGAAGCACTTAAGAATGGGGGCTGGTTGTCAGTGGAACCAACCTTGTGATCTGAGGCTTGGAACTTTCAGTCCCACCCCCTGATCTCTGGGGATGGGAGAGGGGCTGGAGGTTGAGTCAACAGCCAATGATCAATGATATAATCAATCATGCCTATCTATTGCAGCCTCCACAAAAAAACAAGAACCACAGGGTTCTGAGAGCTTTGGGGCTGGTGAACCCATGGAGGTGTAGGAGAGTGGGGCACCGGGACAGGGCCCAGGGGTTTGTGCCTTTCCCACGTACCTTGCTTTACACACCTCTTCCATCTGTCTGTTCCCAAGTTATATCCTTTTACGATAAACTGGTCATCTAATAAGTAAAATGTTTCTCTGAGTTCTGTGAGCTGCTCTAGCAAATTCACTGAGCCCAAGGAGGAAGTGGTGGGAACCTCTGATTTATAGCCAGCTGCTCAGAAATACAGGTAAAACCTAGACCTGCGACTGGCATCTGAACCTCAAGGAGGGATTCACAGGAACCCCAATCTATAGCTGGTGGTAAGCGCAGGTAATGACCTAGGCATGCGGCTGGCATTTGAGGTGGAGAGGAGTCCTGTGGGACTGAACCTTCCCCTGTGGGATCTGGTGCTATCTCTGAGGAGATGGTGTCAGAATTGAGTTGATTTCCTAGACACCCTGCCTGTGTCTGAGAATTGCTTGGTGATGTGTGGGAAGTCCCCTAGCCCCTGACACATACACACACACACACACACACACACACACACACACACACACACACCCTGGAATTGCTACCACAACCAATGAACCATATTTCACCCAAGACAAGAAAGCCTCGCTAACCTGAACCTTTTCAGAGAGTCTCCCCCTGAGCCCTGTGGCTCTTTGTCAATTGCTTTTCTTTCTCCTGCTAGTCCTTCCTTTTCACTTCACTCCCTCATCTTGTAAGCCTCCAGTTTCCTATCCACATGTTTGGAAAGTTACAAAGGGGATTGGCTGAATGGTGTGTCCACATAAGGGAATACTATGCAGAGGAAAAACAGACCGAGAAAAATCTCTGTACACTGGTACAGAGTGGTCTCCCTGCGTACGATGCTAAGTGAAAAAGCATGGTATACAAGTATATAACTAGAATATTCCCCTTGTAAGAAATATTAGTGGAAATAGTACACATATACACACATGCAGTTACAATATATACTTGTTTTTATTTGCAAAAACAGACATAGAATCATAAATTAAAAAGAAGGAAAATGGTTATCTGTGAGAGTAAGAAGGGAACTGGGTAGAGGGGACAACAATGTTTCAAATAACTTTGAAACACAATGAGTGTATATCCTTAGTGGAATATATTACAAAGACAGAGCTCTGAAGAAACCCGTAACTTTATTCAGTTGGCTCTCTGTGGTAGTATTAAGGGGAAAAGGGGAGGAAGAATAACGCAAGTAAGTAATTAGGGTACTCTTTTTAGGAACCAAAATTTTTCAGTGTAAGAGAAAAGAAGCATAATTTCCAAAAAAGTTGAGTAACACTAAAACATTAAATATGAATTTGAAATGTCAAGTATGAATTGTTGTTACCTCAAGATATCTTCTTTTTTGAAAATTAATATGTTCAGCTTTGAATAGTAAAAAGCCCCCTAGGGTTTATGGCAATCCAATAACAATAAGTGCATTTATTGCCCAGATTGTTATCTCTGATACCATCCACCACTAGAAGTAATGCTTGACACCACCTCAGCTGCCAACCGCCTAATCCAAGCCACCATTGTTTCTCACATAGATTAATGGTATCCAAGATGGAGTTTGTGCTCCCAGAGAATGCTCCAGAAGAACCACTAAGAAAAGTGCTTAAAAATCACAAGAACTCCTACTTCTATTTAATTTTATCTAAAGAAGAGAAAACACTAACATAACATAATAATTAAAAAAAAGAAACTACATGTTTAAGTACAGTCATTCTGTTCCTTTACTGCTTTCAAAGTATATTACTTCTGTTAAGAAATAAAATAAAATTGACAGAAATGCAATAAAAAAAGAAAAAAAATTATTAAGATTTTCTATAGGATAATGGGTTGACAGCCCCTCCCCACCTAGGTCCACACAGGTAAGGGCCGCATGTCCCCAGAAGTGAGTGGGGTGTCCTGAAGGACTGGTGAGCTGTCCAAAGCAGCCTTACCATGCTCCTCATGTGGCTGTTTGCTTTTAAGACTTTTGCACATAGTACATTTTAGTGACTCAAGTAAGGGAATTAACTACTTTTGAAATCCAGATTTTACTGAACATTGACAAATATTCTTTATTTTCTTTAAGATTTTATTTATTTATTTGACAGAGAGAGCGAGCACAAGCAGGGAAAGCAGCAGAGCGAGAGGTAGAAGCAGGCTCCCCACTGAGCAAGGAGCCAGATTTGGGGTTCGATCCCAGGACCTTAGGATCATGACCTGAGCCGAAGGCAGATGCTCAACTGACTAAGCCACCCAGGTGCCCTACATTGATGAATATTCTTAGAAAATTCCTGCAGAACCCCACGGTTTAAAATAATCTAGTAATGAAAGCACAAGGAAGTTTAACAGTCATAATTACCCTGCTTAAGATAACAAGCTTTCTGTCAACCACCTTATGAGGAAAAATAATGATGATCCAATCACGTGTGACAGACTCGTCAAAGAATTAAAAATTTTCAAGACTATTTGGAATGGTGACCATGTTATTAAATATTCATTCATGAACATTTGCTTTGATATGTTAGCTGGTGACAGTGAAGCTATCATGATTAGCAAACATTTTTAAACCGACATAAATGAAAATTGTGCTTGAAGTTCTGTACTAAATAAAACTTTTCAAAATTACTGAGCCTATGTTGTCATATTTCTCTGATAGAAATTGTAAATACTAATAAAATTTGAAATTAAAATAATAGTAGAAATACCAAATAATATTTTGGTGAAGACAAATGTTTTTACAACACTGATAAGATAATAAAATATTTTTAAAAGTTTTTAAAAATTTTATTCTAAATATTTTATTTGTTATTTCTATTTCATAAACACACAATATATCAGTGCATGGTTTAATGTCTAACGTATACTAGCATGTGATATAATTTATATCGTATACAGTGAGTGTGCAAGATCCAAAACTTTTTACGGGTAACAGTACACACCAAAAAGTTTGGAGGCAACAGGTCTAAATACTGGCAGCTTCGCTACATATTTCTCTGAGGCTTCCGCTTTTGCTCTTTCACAGTCCACCACCACACAGCTTCTGGATTGATCTTTTTGAAAGTAAAGCACGTTCAATGACTTTCCTGCACCAAACCTTCCTATGACATTCCAACGCACTCAATGCATCCAGTGCATTACCATTACTCACTTCTACTGGGCGGGCTTCTGCCTCATTCTCCATCCTCCTCTACTTCTCTTTGGCAGCCCATTTGTGCTTGCTTTCTGCCAAATTCATCTGGTCTTTGGGCTTTTTCACTTGTTCTTCTTTCTGACTAGGACATCCTCCTCTCAGACAGTCACGTGGCTTTTTTCTTATCCCTTCAATCTGCCCCATCCCCATAACTGAAAATTTTCCCACCCCCATCACTCTCTAGCTTTGCCTTTGCATTTTTGCCTCCATACAGCTACCACTATGATAACTGAGCTAAGATCTGCGTGTGTGTGTGCTGCTAATTCCATTACATATATTGGTCTACTATCTGTCTTTCCCACTAGAACATAAGCTTCATGAAGGCAGGCACTTTACCTTATTTATTACCTTATTTCCAGGGCCTTGGGATATACCTGGTACTTTGGAGGTGCCCAATAAATATTTGTGAGGTAGATCAATAAATGAATGAGCTGCAAAGATTAAATGAGGCAATGGATGTAAAGAATTCCTTGCACACAGTTCTTGGTAAGGAATAAATAAAAATCTTTATTTTTACAACCACTATTATTTTTTCATGATGTTCTGCAAAATAACTAGGGATCTATGGGATCTATATCCTTAGAGTTTCTGCTAACAGAATTAACTTGCCATAGAAACAGAAACCAAGCCTGTTTTTCTAGAAAACCATTATCTCTCATCTAAGTTACTTTTATTTTGTAATCTGTAGCTGAAATCAGAATTAAGTTAATATCCTTTTGGGAACAGGTCCATTAATCTGAATGGCCAACTTATGATAGAGATCGCCGAGACAGACATTTTTATGTTGTCCCCTGATTTCACCCTTATATGGGAAAGAATGAAGCAAAGAATGCTAGTTCTGAGAGAACAGCACCAAATTCTTCAGCTTTCTCCTGCACTATTTGTACTTAAAAATGAGAGTAGGCCACAGAGAAAGAGAAAGAAGAAAGAAGTAAAAAGAAGTATGTCAAGGTTTGCATTTGTTTGGTAATTCCATGTGAATCAACTAGGACAATCTGGAAATAACAGAATTAATTGTCATGTGTACAACCTGGGTCTTTCCCCATAGTACTTAGTTTTTGTACACAGAACACTGAGACAGTGAGAATTCTATTTTGACTGGATTCATGAACTGAAACCATCAAACCAACGTGAAGGAGAAACATATTCAAGTAGAAAAAAAAAAACAGTAAAATCTAAGAACATGAAATACCTTTTTGGAGATAGAAAATAAAATGATAAATCTTACTATATAATAGAACTATCTAAAACTATAATTATGTTAATAAGTTTTCAGATAAATTATAAATCTTTCCTGAAGTAAAACATAATGTTCACTTATTTTTAATACTTTCCTATTTATTAATAAACAGACTCATAACAGCATTAGGCAGACCTTATGTGTTTTTATAGATAAGGAAGAATTATTTTTCAGTAGTGTTTCTCAGTAAGAATGATGTTGACAAATATTTTATTGCGACAGACTGTCCATGCCTTGAAAAGCATCTATCATCCCTGGCTTTTCTGAATGCTAAGTTCCTAGAGAAACTTCAGTTTCTACAGAATGGTGACAACCAAAACTACCTGTATACATTTTAAATGCCCTTCTGAAGGGGCAGGGGTGCAGTAATATCCCTGATTTAGAACCATTGATAGAGATATTCATGAGTAAGCAGTCAAAACCAAGGTAGTCTGATGAATGCATTAAAATCCTCTATGGGTTGTTCATTCCCGTATTTCATTATAATTACGCACATAGGCACTCATTTTTCTAATGGTATTTTTTGAGTTCCAACTATGTGTCAGACTCTATTCTAAGTTTGGGAGCTATGCAATGAACAAAACACAAAAATCCATGTCTTTGTGGAACTTACATTCTAGAGGTAGGGACATTGACAGTAAACAAAGTAAGACTGAAATATGTCAAAGAGTAATAAATGCTATGGAATAAAATAAGGTAGATGAAGAGTGGGAAGTACAGGAAGGGAATGTACTCAATTTTACATGAAGGGTCAGGAAAGGCCTAACTAAGGAACATTTCAGGAAAGATATGAAAGATTTAGGGGAGATAGCTACGTGGAAAATATACCAAGGCACATACAGTATGGACTTCTGGGGAAGAAGTTTCCAGACAGAGGAAGAAAGGGAGGTGAACTATGGACTAGACCAGGCTGGTTGTGTCACCGGCTTGCGGCAGAGTGAGGGAAGAAAACAATGTTGGAATGAGGTGAGGGAGGTTCCAGACCAGGTGGCATGGGGTAGACCATTTAAGGGTCTAAATGAAATGGAAAGTCATTGAGACTTTTGACTTTTATTCTAAATGAAATGGAAAGTCCTTGAGAGTTTCGAGCAGAAAGGCATCATGACCTGACACATTTTAGAAGGATCTCTCTGGCCACTCTCTCTGTAGATAGTCAGGGAGGCTACCTTTATTAAGACTTGGTTCTGTCAATCATTCTTTCTTTCTCTTATATTTTTACTCTTCCTCCAAGCCTAGAGTAGCACAAGAGTCACTGTCTTATCTGCTTTTCAATCTCTCACTACTCAGTTTGTTCTTTTTCCTTTGAGAACCACCAGTAGCTGTTGAACAGTGTCTATACACTGTCTTAATCACTTTTTAATCCCTCACTGTTCATCTATTCAATGCCATCTCTATTCACTGATTTCAGATCCTGGTTACCCCTTTAATCTTTGATGCTTTTCAATTCATTCATTTATTCCATAAATATTTCTTGAGCACATTTACATATCAGCTAGTATTCAAGATAAAACAAAGTACCTGCTTATCAGAAGCTTACATTGCATTGGCAGAGGGAAGAAATGAAGAAACAAATAAATGCATAATAAAATGCCCACTGGAGGTAAATGTTATAAAAGAAAGCAGGGGAAGAAGATAGTAGATAAAGGGTACTTTAGATGGTGGTAGTCAAGAACGGTCTCACTGAGGAGGTGAAATCTGAGCAATTACTCGAATGATGTTTGTTCTTTATCAAATGAAACTGCCTGGGAAGATTTCTGTGATCTATTTATTGAAAACAACTACCACTTCTTATTTTCTTCGGTCCCTCTGTTGCATTCAAGGCAGTCTTCATTCTGTTTTTGTTTGTTTTTAATTCTTCTCCTTGGGTTCTGTACTCTCCTTGATGTCTGTTATTTCTGGGACATCCAGTGGTTCAAGTGAGCAATAAGTAGGTTCTTAAATATGATTGTGAAACACCCAATTGCTCTATCAGTCTTTCTGAGGCCGACCCTGACATGTAACTTCCCTCTTCAAATACTTTCCTTTGCTTCTTGCCCATACAGAGTAAGTGCAAGTAATATTTCCTTACATTTAACCTCCCCCATGCTGAGGTGAGAGTTTTTATTGATAGCTTTTTCTGGCTATGCTTCACACACATTTTCTACAGATGAACTAATCTAAACTTCTCAACACCTCTGTCTAGTCTTGTGTGGTTTACGTTGTCCAGATGCTTGCATGAGTGTGTATGGATGTGTGTGTCCTCCATGACACACATTCTTCTCACATGGCTTTACTTTACCTCCTCTGGCAATCTTTGGCTTCAAGCTTGTTCTTACAAGTTTGTTCTCTTTCCTAAAGTACCAAAAACACTGAATGGTATCTCAATTATTGCATTTACCTCTTAGCCTCCCTTATTGCATATTCAAAAATATTCCAAAAAATCTTATTTTACTATGCTACAAGGTCTATGCTAGGGTCATTGTGGTATTACAAAGTGTTAGCACAGAATCACCTTTCACTACTGAAGTAAATAATGCTTTCATGCAGTCAAGCTGCCACATTATTTGTGCTTTAGTCACATATCTGCAGATACATGAGTGACCAACAGATGCCACTCTTGTAACTATCTGTAGTAGCATACTTCTGCTAAAAATTCTCAGGAACTTAAAAGAATTTTATCACAGGAACATTTAGTATTTCTCTTGCATTACTTATATTAAATATAGAAGCAATAATCAATACATGTGAACAAAAATCTATGCCAAGAATATGCAAATGATTTTAAGTTCCCCAACCTTTTTGACAAAATAATGTAATTCATTCTTTTAGGTGGACAGGCAGGCGGGTGGTAATTTTCTTGAAGATATTTGAGAATGTAGTTGAAGAGAAACACTGACTAAGAGTTTAAGTAATTGATATAGGATGGTAAATATTAAATAATTGTTTAGTGTTATACTTTATGCTTAATTAGAAGTATTTTCAAAGGTGAATCTACTATAGGTATTTTATATTTAATAAAAATTTATAAATCAATTACAATGTAAGAGTTGATCCCCCTATTAAGTAAATCTACTGATTTGGGGGAAAATATAACTTTATAATTCAAATAATTAGTTCTTAATTGACTCCAGGAAGTAAATACTATTCAGGACAATTTAAAGCACCTATTTAATTGTCCAGTTTTTTAAAATTTTTAAACAAGCAAAATACATAAACAAAAATAAAAATATATAATGGCATAATAAAATAATTTTTATTAATGTGGTCATATGATTAATAAAAATTATTTTTCACATGTTTCACATACATACACATTTGTGTACATTGGTAACAAAGGGTCCATATTATTTGTAGTCTGCTCATTTCAGTAGTGAAAAAGATAGATATTTACAGTATATTATTAAATTTGCTGTAATGCAATGTTCTAGGAGAGGACAACTAGGGGAAACCTAGGGTTTGTGAGTAGGTATGACTCTTCAAAGACTTTCTGAAGGATCAGCTATCTGAACTAAGTCCTCTCTCTCTTTACCCCTTCTCTATGATCCATAATTGTGATGCAAATTTTACATTCTTCTGATTTACTGAGACTTTTCCCCAAGTGCTGTGAGACATTTGCCAAGGGATTTAAGAAAGCTCTACAACCCCAAGTATCATGTATATATACATATGTATATAAACTACCCTAAGCACATCATAGTGAAATTGCTCAAAGTCAAAGACAGTGAAAGATCTTAAAAGCAACAAGAAGTAAAGGCCCATTGTCACTACTAAAACAATAAGACTGATGGGTGACTTTTCAACAGAAGCTCTAGAAGATGGAATGCAAAGGAATAGAGTCCTTAAAGTATTGTATTAGAGGTAGAAAACCTCCAACCCAGAATTCCATACCTATAGAAACAATCCTTCAAAAATGAAGATGAAATCAACATAATTGCAGATTAAAAGAAAACAAAGTTGAGGGGCACCTGGGTGGCTCAGTCGTTAAGTGTCTGCCTTCGGCTCAGGTCATGGTCCCAGGGTCCTGGGATCGAGCCCCGCATCGGGCTCCCTGCTGATCCTGCTTCTCTCTCTCTCCCACTACCCCTGCTTGTGCTCTCTCTCTCTCTCTCTCTTTCTCTCGCTGTGTCTCTCTGTCAAGTAAATAAACAAAATCTTTAAAAAAAAAGAAAACAAAGTTGAGAGAATTATTGTTAAATACCTATGTTGTCAGAAATATTAATGGGAGTTCTTAGATACAAGACAGTGATCCTAGCTGGAAAAATAAAACTATAGGAAGAAATGAAAAGCATCAGAAAGGTGAATATGGGAATAAATATAAATGAATTTTAGCGGTTTAAAATAATAATAATGATGTCTCATGCAGTTTATAAAATATACAATAATACATATGCAGCAATAATCCAAATAATGCAACAGTAATGTAATAATGCAAATAGTTTAGGAAAGGAAAAGTTTTCCTTTCTTCCATTCCAGGTTCTTTGGTTGGTCTAATAATTAAATTGACATAAGATAGATTGATAAGAGAAAAACAAACTGAACTTTGTACATATGGAAGCCCATAAAAATATGGAACTCAAAAAAGTGATCAAAGCAGACCGTTTTTATACCTTTTTGACAAACAATAAATTTATGAAGAATTGACAAGACAAAGGGGTAATAAGTTAATGAAGAAGTGACAAGGTTTGTTTATACAGCCTTCTTAGCCCTGAATTCCCTATCCCTGATCATAAGGGTGTCTCTCTTCCTCTTGCTAAAGGGTAGGTACCTTTTACATGGGAGATTTATTTATTACTTTCAGGAAGACAAAGGAGGGTCACAGTGTCTTGCCCTGGATTTTTCTCAAGTAACTTTAATTCAAAATAATGAATATGCCAAAATGTCATTTTTGGATGTGGCATATCCTGCTCCCCGTCAGGGATAAATGGAATTAAACTGTTACAAGTTTCTTACATTGATGAGGAAATGGTAGTAATATTAATGTAAATAATGATTTAAGAAATCATACTTTAGGGCACCTGGGTGGCTCAGTTGGTTAAGTGTCCAACTCTTGGTTTTGGCTCAGGTCAGGATCTCAGGGTCCTGAGATACAGCCCTGCTTTGGGATCTGCACTCAGTGTGGAGTCTGCTGAAGTTTCTCCCTCCCCGTTTGCCCCTCCTCCCCGTGCATGCCTGCACTCTCTCAAATAATTAAATCTTTAAAAAAAAGAAAGAAATCATATTTTAATCTCTAGAGCAATCATTTAGGGAATGATAAAACATTCTAAGAATAAGAGCCTTATAGAACAGGAAAATGGAAAGAAATTGATTAATTGAAAGAAGTCAAGGAAGGAGGAATTAAGAAGCAAAGAAGAGGTGGACATATAGGAGATAAATAGCTGGATGTTAGTTTAAAATCCAGCTTTATCAGTCTTCAATTACATTAAAGACTCATTATTTCTTAATTCTACAGGAAAATATAAGAATTATAAATTTTATGCACCAAATAGCATAGCTTCAACATCAAGAGATGGTAGAATTAAAAGGAAAATAGACAATTCAAAATCATAGAGGGGGGTTTAACACGTCTCCGTAAGTGACAGAATCAGCACACACAAAATTTAAAAAGGGCATAGGAGGTCTGATCAGCCAACATGACTTATTTGATACATATAGAAGATTTCATCCAACTGCAGAATAACGTTTTATATGTGTGTTAATAATGGACCATTTATCAAATGGGACCATATGCTGGGCCAGAAAGCAAGACCTAGCAAATTCCAAAAGACTGAAATCACACAGAGTATGTTCTTTGATCTCAATGGAATTAAACTAGAAAAAAAAAGATATATATAAAGAAAATAATCCCAATGTTTGGAAATTAATGAGTTTATCAGTGGGTCAAAGATGAAATCACATGGAAATAATAAGATTTTTTTTAACTGAATGATAATGAAACAATGACATAAACACTCGAGTGCTGCAACAAAAATAGTATTTAACTATAAATTTATAGCTCTAAATGCATGAAGCAGAAAAAAAGAAAAGTTAAACTTTAACAATTTAAGCTTCTATCACAAGAAGCTAACAGCAACAGCAAAGTAAACTCAAAGATTGTAGGAGGGGAAAAAAAGTAAATTCAAGAGAAGAAATCAATGAAAGAAATCAGATGTGTGATAGAAAACACAGATAAATCAAAAAAGATTTTCTTTGTAAAGATTAATAAATGTGATACATCCTTAAGATATATCAAGAATGAAAAACTAAAACCCACTATAGATCTTACAAATATTAAAAATAATAATAAAACATTTAAATGGCTTTATGCCAATACATTTGAAAAATCTGATAAAATAGAAAATTACTTGAAAAAAAATCAGCAAAACTACCATAAGAAGAAATGAAAAGGTTGAATAGCTTGTAATTAAAAACATTCTTTCAAAGAACTCTTCGGGGCCAGATGATTTCCCAAGTGAATTATGCTAAACATTTGAGGAAGAAATAGTAGTAAAATTCCAAAGACTCTTCCAAAAAGTTGTAAAATGAAGGACACTAGCCAGTTTGTTTTATGTGGCCAGTGTAACCTTGATACATCAATGTGACAAGGACATTACATGAAAGAATAACTATAGGCCAATATCTCTACACTAAAAACCTAAATAAAATAACCAAATATCTATCTATCATCTATCTATTTATCTATCTATCTATATAAAAGGTAGTATAATATCCAAATAAAATATCCAAATATATATAAAAGATAGTATACTATGCATATTACGACCAATAGGTATTTAGTTTTGCAACTTAAAGTTTATTTACCACTCAGAAATCAATCAATATAACTCTTATCATTATTAGAATAAAAGAGAAAATTCATACATCATCTGAATAGAAACAGAAAGATCATTTGATAAAAATTAGCACACTATCATAGAAAAAAACTCTCATTGTTTTGGAAAAGAAAGGAACTTCCCTTAATTTGATAAAAGATACTGACAAATGTCTTACTGCTACCGTTATATTTAAGCTGGTTAAATATTGCACAATTTTCTACTGAGATAAGAATAAAACAATGATGTATATTACCATCACTTCTATTCAGCATTGTACTTGTTACCCAGTGTAAATGATAAGGAAATAAAAGATACAAAGAATAGAAAAGAAAAATTAAGACCGCCATTATTAATTCAAGACACAATTACATGCATAGAAAATCCAAAGGAGGCTCACAAATAATTAGAATTAATAAAAAAATCATTGAATATATAAATGTCTGTTTGAATTTCTTCTTATTAGCAACAAAAGTAAGTAAAATTTTAAAAATGCACTTACGATAGTACCAAAATACCAAATGCCTAGTTTTAAATTTAATGAAATATATGCAAGGCCTTTACCATTAAAAAATACAAAAATTGGTGTTTGAGTGAAATAGATAAAAGGGATTCAGAGTACACTTATCATGATGAGCACTGAGAAATGCATAGGACTGTGGAATCATTACATTGTACACCTGAAACTAATATAACACTGCAAGTATAAATATACTTCAATTTTAAAAGTACAAAAAAAGGCTGAGGGAAATTGTAACAGTTTGTCAATTAAGATGTATATATCTTTTTCATGCATTGGAAAACTCAATATTATTTTTAAAGATTTTATTTACTTGTCAGAGAGAGAGAGAGAGAGAGCATGCACAAACAAGGGGAAAGGCAGGCAGAGGGAGAAGCAGGCTCCCTGCTGAGCAAGGAGCCCAACATGGGGCTCCATACCAGGACCCTGGGATCATGACCTGAACCAAAGGCAGATGCCTATCTGACTGAGCCACCCAGGTGTCCTGAAAAGCTCAATATTTTTAAGATGCCAATACCCTCCAAATTAATCTACAAATTCAGTACAATCCCCTTTAAAGTTCCAGTGTGTTTTTTATGAAAATTGATCAGTTGAAGCTAAAATTTATATGAGAAAGCAAAGAACCCAGAGGAGCCCAGAAAATCTTGAGTTGCAGGAGTAAAACTGGAGGGAGTAGGTTACCAGATCTCAGTACTAATTTCACAAATACTGTAGTTAAGTCAGGGTGGCACAAGGATAGACAAGGATAGACACAAGGATAGACAAAATGAATAGAATGTCCAGAAACAGATGCATACATATATGATTCCTGACTTATGACATAGGCACTGCTGCCCTGCATTAGGGAAAGATTGATACAGTTTCGGGAAAAAAAAAAAATGAGCCCTACCTCACACTGTATACACAAAACTTAACTTGAGATAGATTTATAGACATATAAGCAAAAAGTAAAACAATCACATTTCTCAAAGAAAAGTTAAGAGACTGATGTAGGAAAGATATTAGGGTTCAAAGCCAATGGGCAAGAAAGAATTCTTGAGACATTGGTGCAAAAAGGTGGTTTTATTTAAGCATGGGATTAGGACCCTTGGGCAGAGAGAGCTGCACCGGGGTCATGGAGAGTGGCCCATTATACACTTTCAAGTTGGGAGGGGATTAGGGATAGTGTAAGTCTCTAAGAAATTTTGGAAACAAGATTTCTAGGACCTTGAGGGGGGTAGCTATTGTTGGGATTTATTACCATTTACTTATTACTGTCTAATAAAGCATTAGTCATGAGACCCTTCAGATGTATATTGGCGGGCAATATGCTTCGGCGGTGATTGCCAACACGTATCTTGGGGGGTTTAGAGATAAAGGAAATTTCTAAAGGAATTTTTTTTATGTTAAAGTAGGCTTACAGGATCCTGGGGGTCGGGCTAAAGTTACCTTTTGCCCTTAGCAAAGTATTAACATTGAGGCAGTTGTGTCCCTAGAGGAATGTCACTCTGCCTATTTTAAGGACTTGTCAGTAGGCTGTAGGCAGTAAGGAAATTTAATAATTTCTCTTCTGCCTCTGTTTCCCACATCAGACACTATCTTCATAATTTTGGGGTAGATGAACATTTCTTAAACAGGACACAATAAGCATTAAAACTAAAAGAACAGCTTGATAAATTGAACTTCATTAAAATTAAGACCTTCTGCTTATCAAAAGATGGCATCAAGAAAATGAAAAAGCAAAGCATGAACTGGGAGAAAGAGTTTATAGTGCAGTTCCAAAAGTTTTTATAGCCAGAACTATTAAGTAAATCAATATAAGAAGACATAATTCTAAGAAGTGACAAAATAGTTCTTTTCATTTTCAAGGGTACAATTGGTTTTTACTCAAAAGTTCTTGGTTATTCTTTATAGCATCTTATTCCCTTTATATATTTATAGGCTTCTTTTATGATGGCAGAAATTAAATGTAGTTATTTTATACTCTATATCTGCTAATTGTATCCTCTACCTCGCACACAACCCAGAATGTTCTCTGTAGATTGAGGCCTGGGTTAAAGCCAAGTTCCCCTAAGAGGAGCTTCCTTTGCTTCAGTTAGTCTCATAGGGATGCTACCAATCTGGAACTGCTTTAAGTTCCTTGATTCAGATTTTTCAGACCACAAAGACAGAGCAGAGTTGGACTGGAAATATTTGTCCTGTAAGGGCTGGCTTGTGGTTACAAATTCTCAAGGACGGATTTTATTTTCTTACCACCTGCTGCCAAGATGAAGTCAGGCAAGTTTTCCAGCTGTCCCCTCCTCTGTGGTGGTAGGTTTATTCCTCATCTTCTCTTATGCTGATGGGGGCCAGCTTTATGTGACTGTTCCCTATGAGACTACCCACCTGCTTCTTCTTTTGTCATCACATTCTTTGGGTTCCTCCCCTTTCAAATAGGATTTGAAAGAATTGTTGTATAATAAAAGCAAGAGAATGTTCGGCTAGTAAGTGGCAGAGTCAGGATTTGAACCCAAGTAACTTAAACTCCAGCCGGTTTTGTTCACCTTAGTCAATTTCATATGTAGATTTCTTGACAGAATGACTAGTGAATTAGTAAAAAGTTGATAAATATTGAATAATGACATTGCCCCTAGTTAAACACGGACTAACTGGTTATAAATCATGACTATTGTTATCATAGGTAATAATACCCAAGTGATTATAGAAGTGAAAGTAGTTGCAGTAAAGAAAAACAAAGAACAATGTCTTAAAAAGATTCTCCAGGTGTTGCTGTGTTCACCCATAATTACATCAAGAGAAATTATCTAGACTTTGGATCCACTATTTGACACTAAATCATCAAACACTTTCTCATTAATTTTTTGATCCTTTTCTGAAGTTAGGAGTTGTGCTCGCTATAATTTAATTTCCAGTGTAATCATATCATTTGTAAAATAAAACATGTTTACATTTTGACTTTCCTCCTCCCAAATCAAAATAAATCTTTCATTTTTGCAATTTTAATTTTGTAAAACATTTATGAAACTACCAGTTTGTCCACGTTCTCCACTGAAATATTGGTAGGTAATTCTGCTATTTAAATTTTTCCCTTTTAGAGATCTCATCAAATTTCTAAGTCTTGTCAAACAGAGATTTCCCCTACAAGTTTAAAAGAGCATATGTTTCAGTAATTTGAACCATCATGGATACATGGCTGAGAAACAATTCTGATACATAATATGTTAATATGGTAATGAAAGTGCATTCACATTTATGCACAATTAAAAAGCCTTTAGCACTTAACTGAAACTTGGTTTAGTTGTTTTGAATACCTTTTTCCATTCTAAATTTCAAGAGAGTGTGAATAGTTTTCCAGTCCAGAACTCTAGATCCTGAAACTAACCAGATGCCAACATGAATATAAAAATAGAAATAATATGTAATTTAAGCACAATGCAATGAAGTTTAGGTGACTTTAGATTTTTGACTAAATGCTATATTGTTACTCCAAAAGACTAACTGGATATCTGGATGGACAAAGGGTAGACTAAGAGTTGGGGCACATTAAATAGAAGTCAAAGAATATGCAAGGTTAACATTTTTATGATAACAACAAGAGACTAACGTGAACTCCTGCTCTGCCAGATAGATTCACACTGTCTCTAGACTTCTTTTGTTTCATCATGAAATAAACTTTTTCTACAGGCTATCTCAAGTTCACAGTTACTTGAAGAAAGAGCTGAATTTGAAGCTTGCCTTAAAGGCACTACACTTTATACTGATGAATAATTCAAACAAACACTTTGATAGAGCAAATGATTTGAGGGACAATGTAAGGAATGAACACAAGATATATTTATTGCTATCAGTTCATGTTATAAAAAATTAATTTGCTAAAAAGTGGATACAATTTTCACTACACTTCCATTTAAAGTCTTCACATAGACAAAAAGATTACTTAATCAACTAATTAATTAATTAAGAGGTTTCCATGGAGGATTGGATTGAGAGGACTTTAAAGAACAATTAAAATTCCTGCTACCAATATATAAACAAGAAATTGTATCCAAGAGGGGGAAGAAGAGTCCATTAAACAAAAAAACTAGGAAGCACCTTGCTCAATATGAGCAATAGGTGCAAAGGGCATTTTTCCAGTTCAAATTTGTGGTACCAGTCTTTTCCCCACCTGCATCTGCCAAAAGGGGAACAACGTGGCATTTTGGGACATGGACTATGAATGGACAAATATCTATACTGATACTGGGACAAGAACTACGAATGGACAATTATCTACACTGATATTTCTCCTAAAATGTAAGCCAATCTGTTCATTAGTAAGATCATGTGAGTACCTGGAAGAGTACCTCTGGAGCAGAGCTCAGCTGCTCAGTTTAGAAACTAGCCACCACACCTGTGTATAGTTCTCTTCCTTAGTTTACAACGTGATCACTCTTCCAGTGGAAGCCGAAGGAGCCTAGGATTAGTTGTCAGGCTTTCACTTGAAATAGTTATCTTTCAAGTAATTTCCCCACCTAATTCTTTTGCTGCCATCAGTAACCTGAGGTAAGAGAAGAAATAACTCCAATAAGCAACTGCCGATCAAGCACAATTATCCACTGTGAGGGCAGCAATTCTAGACCATAAAATAATTTCCAATGTTTGAAATGAAAATATGAGGGTACGAAGATTATTTTCCATTCAGTCATTATTATCTTTCTCAGATTTAAAGTTTCAATTTCACCAGATGCCTCAGATCTGTTTCTTTTTAGTGTTTTGTTCAAAAGTTGCCTTTTTTTCCTCCCACAATTTTGCTTCCCAGAACAAATAGGCATTTCCACTAACCACGGCCGGCCGTCTGGCTGGTTCTTGAGCAGAGAGCTTATTAGTGCCTGCTTGTAGACAATAATGTTTCAAAAGGTAGAAAACCAGCTTCTAGGTCAGAGGAACCAGAAAAAGTTTAAAGTTTCTTTGACCTTCGTATAACACATCTCCGCATTTGGGATATTAGCCCATTATTTCTTTGAAGATTTAAACAGCTGGGGATTCGCCCTTCATCTTCCAATTGCAGGCACATCTCTGGACTCACCTGATTTTAATAGACTAGCCCCCCTCTCTGCGCTCTGGCCACCACATTGAATGGAAAACTGACCAGCTTCGGTTCTCTAAAGTTGCATTAGCTCTTCATGTTCTTGAGGAGCTATTTACTTTATTGAAACAGTGATTGGAAAAGTATTTCAGTGGCTAGATGATTTGCACTGTTTCTAAGTTTATACACGATGCTGAGGCCTTGCTCAGGCACTGAGGATTGTTTTAATTACCCCATCTACCCTTTCTCATTTGGTATTGTTGTCAGTATTGGCACCATTTTCTAAGGAGTACATGAGGTCTTCCACACACTACAGAATGCACCTGTCTTTATGTTCTGTTTTGATGTACACACAACTGTCTTGGGGAGCTTTCTGCAGCGTCAGCTCATAGAAACACAAAAAATAGCTCCTTTGAATGTTGTGGATAAAAAAGAGAGCTGGAGACATGTTTCTGGTGGAGTCTGTCACACTTACTTTGCCCAGGAGAATAGGTGGGAAAAGTTACGCTCTTGAAGACTTTGCACTTCCTCCACATAGATTCAACACCTATGGCTGGACAAGGTCATGAAGAGCAGACTGGAGATTTCTGGAAAGTGAGGTGGGGTGAATTAAGAGAAAGATATTGTGAGATACCATGATATTCTCTTGCCCCAGCAATCTCTAATGCTCTTGGGCTGCTTGCTTATTTTATTGCTCTGTCTTCCCAAAATTTTGGCTCAGATCCATTCAAGAATATCTACTTGGCAGAAGTACATGTTGTGTGCATGATCGTTTTAGTTTAGTTTTAATTACACTATTTACTGTGCCTAATTCTCCTATTTGTAAGGATCCAGCTTGGGGAAGGACCCTGACGGTGCCTTTGTCTTTCCACTGGCTTGTCTGGGGAGATAGCCGCAAAGGGCGTAGCCCATTGGTGGGCACAAGGTGGGTTTCAAAACAGATGTGTGGACTGGATAGCCTCTGCTTTGTTACCCAGTAATCTCAAATGCCCTTTCAGTCTTCAAGTGTCATGACTCTCAGACTGGGTCAGGAGCACATAGACTAACACTGAAGGTCTGGTACCTTCTACCTAAGCAAGAAGACCACAGAGGGACTTAGATCAGTAATAGGTTAATGTCCGTAATACCACCGGTCATTCTAGGGCCTTGGTATCCCCGTTCTTTAGAACTCACTTTTGACTGGGCTTTTAATTTGTCCTTCTAATTCTCCCATTGAATAAAGTTCCATCTCTCAACTTCAGTTATCTTCTCATTACGTAGCTATTATCAATTGGAAAATTTCTGTGAAACCACACGTGTACAATTAAATTAAACTTGAAACCCTGAGTTTGATTATCTGCCTTTCTGGTTCAATCCACCACTGCTAGATAAATGAAATCTCGGGCACCAAAATGTGAAATGATTTACTAACACATGTCTTTTCCTCTTTTAATTGCTCTCCCTGCTTTAGATCTCCTTTCAGATTTATATTCTCTGAACTAAAGGACTAAGCCTGATGCTTGAAATTTTTTTTTTTCCCTCTCTGTCCTAGAGCAAAATGAGGAGGGAAGGTGAGTGTGTGGGAAAGAGATTCCTTTGTAGATTTTACTTCATATCACCATATCCTTTTCTGGCCCATCCCATTACTGTCCAAGCAAGCTTGATTTTATTTCCATACTACCTTCCTAAAAGCTACAGAACATAAAAGAGGCAGAACAGCATAACGGTATAGACTCTGGAGACAAACGACTTGTTTGAATTTGGCTTCGGGTCTTTACAAATTTACTTATCCTCATTGTGTCTCAGTTTTGTCTTCTATAAAATGGGGGTAAAAACAACCTCATAAGGTTGTTGGGATGATTAAGAAAGTTATATATAAGGGCCTTCAAACAGTGCCTGGCCCATTGACATCTCTCAAGAAATGTTGGCTATTTCATATGTTCTTTGCTCTTGAAGAAAATGTAGCAATTTCTTGGGTGGATCTGCCCATCTCACAGGGCAGCCTAAGTTAACAAGAGTCCACAAAGTTGTTTCAGGACTTTCCATCCTCAATTCTAGACCTATTCTTCATCTCTGCCTAGAACTCTCTTCCCTAGACTTTTACATGAATTACCTTTCATCATTCAAAACTCCATTTAAACAGTACCTCTTTAGGGGCGCCTGGGTGGCTCAGTCAGTTAAGCGGCTACCTTTGGCTCAGGGCTCAGGTCATGATCTCATGGTCCTGGGACTGAGCCCTGCAACTGGCTCCCTGCTCAGCAGGGAGTCTGCTTCTCCCTCTCCCTCTGCCCCTCCCTCTCCCCTGCTCCTCCGACTCCCCCTTCTCCTCCCTCTCCCTCTGCCCCTCCCTCTTCCTCTCCCCTCCATCCCCCCCAGCTTGTGAGTGCTCTCTCTCTCTCAAATAAATAAATAAAACCTTAAAAAAAATAAACAGTGCCTCTTTAAAGGTTCCGTCCCTGGCCATACTGTCTAAAGTTGAGTTGCCCCTGCCTATTTTCTACCTCTGATCTTGTTTATTTTTTCCTCATAGCACACTTTATTCCTATTTTATCAATTTGATAGTTAATTTCTTGGTCTCTTTCTTCCACTGGATAACAAAGTGCAGTAGAGACCAAGTTTTATATAGATAGATCAACAGATTGGTCGACAGATATTAATATTGAAATATTATAAGACCATAAGAAATTTCAAAACAGAACATCCGTGTTATACTTGCTTCTTTGAGGAAAATTGGAGAAATGCATATATTCAGAAAATCCTCAGATTAACATTCCCCTGCTCTTCCCCCAAACAACCCTACACTGATTCAATATTTTAGTCTTGCTGATTTTTTGAAATCCAAAGTCTAACTTTGTTATATACTAATTTAAATTGGCCCTTGATATCACATTGCAGTGTACTTAAAGCATTGTCTAAAATATGATCAATTGGCAAATTCCACACCTGACCCAGGAAATCTTGGGATTGATAGAGCCAGACTAAAAGTGATGCATGTTGTTCTCCAAGTGTGCAAATGCATCTCAGCTTCTTCATACTCTTGTTCTTGGGTTAATTACCTGCTCGCAACAAAAGAGAAAAGCTAGAGTAGAAGACTTAATATTTTATATTCCACCAAGAGGATATGCCCTAGGAGTCACTGAATATCTTCAAACCCTTGTTTAAATGTCAAGGCAACTGGATTCAGCTACTATATATTAAGTGTCCAGGTGCAGGCATAGTGCAGTGAGCCATCAAGGACACATGTAAGATGCAGTCTGTCCCTGCACTTCACAAGGATAGAGTCTAATAGGTTGTTAAATACTCTAAAAAAAAATAAAGTGCATTACTAAATATAATATGATAATTCTGTTGCTATTTAAAAGCTGAGAACGTACAGTTAAAAATGTTACTTAACTACCATTTATTGCACGATTACTTAATAAGAGCCACTGGACCCTATTTTTTTTTTTTACTTAAATTATTTCATTCAACATTTAAATCTGGTGCTTGAAAACTGCTTTTTTCAGATGCACTTGGTGGCTTGAGATAGAAGACAGTATAGGAAAGAGATAGAAGTAGAAAATTCCCTAGTACATTTGAGAAACTGCACGTAGCACCATAAGGTTGAAGCAAGGGTCCCATGAGACAGAGGCAGGAGCTGAGGCTGTGAGGGTAGGCTGCATCCAGGGCATGAGGGGCCCTTCAAAACAGAGAATCAAGAAATTCTGTTGACCAGAAGCATCCACTAACCAAAACTGCCTGTGTTAAGACCATACAACAATTTTTTCAATAAGACATATTAGTATTACCATAATATGCTATTGGTACTAATAAAAATATATTTAACTATATTTTAAATTTTATATTTAATGTATGAATTGATACATTTTTAATGGTAAAACCAATGCATATCAAGATAATCCAAGATTTTGTTTATTTTGTTATTATTGGATTATAAGCTAATTACTGATTAAGCTACTTATTGATTAATTTTGATGGTGTCAGAGAACTGATATTTCATAAAAGCTGATATTCACAGAGAACATTCTGATACCTAGTTAGTTAGCCATTGGTCTCTCCTAGTTTTGACTTTCACAGTGTTTTCATAGAAGGGACTTGAACAGAGCCAGGTGGCCCCAAATATCACAAGCACTAGAACTTGACCACATAATGATGAATTTCAGATGTGGAGGGTTATTATGCCTTTTTGAAGAACATAAGTCATTATTTTCAGCTTTATTAATTCTTAACAATAAGCCAAAAATCAGACTGAGGTTTTATCATCTGGATGTGTATGTGCTTGTGTATGGTTTAGTGAAAGTTTTGAAAATTTTTTCTCTTGTTTTCATAGACTCTGGAAGGGAAAATCTTTGAAAATATGATATAATTAATGAATTTAATAGACTTGAATTTTAAGAAGTACGAGAGTGATTGATCTTACAAAATAAGAATGTGAAAAGCTTATTTTCATGAGTTTTAAACAGCTCTTTTGAGCTATCATTAGCATACAATAAACTCCCCATATTTAAATTATACAACTGGATAAGTTTTGGCATATGTGTGTACCTCTGAAACTATCAGCACAAAAAGACAAGGAACAGAATGTCTCCATTACTCCCAAACTTTCCCATGGTCTTTTGTCCTGGCTTCCTCAGCCCCTCTCCTTGATCCCAGGCACCACTAACTGGTTTTCTGTGTGTATTTTACTAAAGTTTTATACATGGAGTTATGCTGTACATGATAAACACACACTGATGAATCTCAAAATAATTATACTGACTGAAAAAAGCCAGACCAAAGAAAGGTGTATTTTCAGAAGTTTTTAAATCCAGAGTTTTGTGGTAATATTTATGCTCATGTTTTATCAAGAGAAGACCTTATAATTTCTTTTATGAGCATTTTCAGTTTATTTTGAAAAAATCAAATTTTTAATTAGTAATTGTACAAAGTTAGGGAGGAAAGGAATTATATAATCTTAAATACAAGTGGCTAAATCAACAATTTGGATTCTCCAACGTCACAGAGCTGATTAATTAAATCTCAATACTTTATAGTCACCTTAATTAAAAAATAATAATAAAAATCACTAAATACTTTATAATATGGTTCAACTTTAGCCAAATATCTCAGAGGGGAATAATGAAAATTAAGTCATAATTTCTATTTCTTTCTTTTTATGGGCAAGTATTGAAACTGACTTATAAGATTCTTAGTAAAAATCCTGCCAGTGAGCAAAACTATTAGAAGCCTGGAAGAGCAATCTTCTCTTTCATCTTGAGAAAACCATTAAAACATTATTTTATGTTTTTATTATAGATGTCTCATCTCAGTTCAATGCTCTCAGATTTTCCATGAGAATTCTGACCAAAATTCTCAAAATCTTTAATGGCAGGCAATTCTACTCTCCTATATCATGTGTTTAGATAATTTTTAAGAAATTATAATAAGTCTTTATTCTGCTTAATACCATGCTTGAATGCACAATTGTAAGCATGCATGTATGAATTCAACAATCTCCATTTGATTCATTGCTTCTATAGTGAATGTGTGATCTTAACCTAAAGAAGATCATATTATATTTCAACCTACACCCCAGTCTAACAATGGTGATCATAATTTCTGATCCTATAACTTCCAAATTTGCCTGGAAACATTGGTGACTCCTGAATAAGCCTCCCTTTTCACATAACTGAGAAACAGACAGGTTTCAGGACAAACTTCCACCAACCATGAAAAAAGGAAATGAGAGTCAGGTTTGAGTTGTTACATTTCTGGTTAAAAAATCAGCAACAGAGGAAATCTTAGTGTTTGATGGGAACACAGAACTGCACTGAAATCTACATGGACGTGCTAACAGAGGCAGAGGTAGATCATAAAATGAATTGTAAACAGTAAGAGTTTCACTAATTAAAGGGAAGGGCATTCCAGGCCAATGAAACAGCATGTACAAAGAGTGATTTTGCAAAGTTTACAGAACAAATTATCCTGGTTAATAATACAATTCTTCTTGGACCTTTTTTTGTAAATCTTTGTAAATTCTTTGTTAAAATTTCTTAGTTAGATTTATGTCACTAGAATTTAAAAAGCATTTCTATTAATCAACTGATATACATCATTTCTTCATTAATAGAAGATTTTTTTCTTCTAGAAAAGTTGACAACTTCCAACTGACATTTGTCACTTGCTCCCTCCCTGTATTTAATTACAAACATTTGTGAAATTCCTGCCTTGGAACTTGGGGACTATGGGGTATCAAGTGGGTCAGCTGGAGTTTCCTTACAAACATTCATGTACCCTGGGTGAAAAAACTCAGGAGAGTTGAGGCCAATTTTCAGACTCTCAGGGCACTAAAATTAGGACTCTTCAGCATTTAAATTACACTAGGAAAGTGTGTATATATATATATATATATATATATATATATATATATATACACACACACACATATATATATATATAGTTCAAATGGAACTGAAATACTTATTTGTTGTCATGAACTACAGTTTCATCATTCATAAAAGGAAAACATTTGAATATGAGTCACTCATGTATCATCGCTCACAGTTCTATCTCTGGGCAGAATGAAAGCCTCTAGGTTAATAGTGACAAAAAATTATCCTATAAACAAAGAATAGCAGTGTAGTGTAGTGATAGTGTAGTGTGTGATGGTGACCATCCCCATCTTCTCAGACTTATTTTTCTTTGTAATACTTATGGTCATAAGACGAATGATATCATTACATTTGTGTCTGTTCTCCCTCCCCTTCTAGAATGGACATTCCAAGAGTTTCTTTGTTTTGTTCACTGCTGCTTTCTCAATGCCTAGAATACTGCCTGGCACTATTAAGTGCCTGATAAGTATTCATGGAATGAAATGAATGTGTACTAATTGTGTACATGCGTGTGCATGTGTGTGTGTGTGTGTGTGTGTGTGTGTGTGTGTGTGTTGAAGGTTGATGGGAAGGAAACTCATTACAAAATCATTGAGGTTCCATGTCCTTCCCTCCACTCCCTTTGACAGCACTGAGCACAATCTGGATATGGGGAAAGAGGAACAAATTGCTTGCAATGATTGAAAAAATAGTAGAACACATAACATGATGGTAGATAAACTCAGATACACAGTTTGCAATATAAGCTAGAGTTCCATTTTTTCTTGTTCGTTAGACAAAGCATATGGACTAAGAATGAAACAAAGAATTTCAGAGCCTAAAAGGAGAGGAGATGGGAGTGACAGTGATTTCACTCAGGTCCCCGACTAGCTAGGCAACTGGATGGGCAAACCCGTCAACTTGTCAGGTTGGTTCCTCTGAGTGATCAAATAGTCATGCATTCTCAGTATATATTGGATAAATAAATGCATGAATGACAAAAGACTAGTTTTGAGCACGATCTCAGGGAACTGCTATCCTTCAAATTGAGATTATGACCTTCTTTCTGGTATCAGTGCTTCTACCGGTGATGTCAAGGGTTGGGCTGGGGGTATATGCAGGAGGTAGGAATGTCTTATGATGGCACCTCTCTTCCCCAGAAAGAGCACCAAAGGGAACCAGGGATGAAGTTACTCTCATGTTGTAAATCTTGGGACCACAGGAGCAGAAAAATAAAACATGGTCCCAACTGCCCATACAGATCTAGTGACCACAACTCCTTTGCAGATGGGATGTAAGAGAAACCTCACAGGAGAACTATAGAGAGGAGAGAAGGAAAGAGAGAGTTCATAAGCAAAACTGGGTAGGGGCTTGAAGCCAAATACCATGACTAGAATCTGGATATTTGATTCCTCCAACTCCAGGAGGGATCAGGGAAGCAAAGTTATTTATAAGTGGCTTATCTTTGGGAACCAAAGCAGTTGTACCATCTAATTATTGATATTTATTGAGCACATATTATGTCCCTGGTCCTGCTTAGGGGTCTTAAATATATTATATATAAAGGTAATACTATATAATTGTGTTCATTTTTCTTTCTTCTTTTGTTTCAAGTTTTTACTTAAATTCCAGTTAGTTAACATATAGTGTGATATTAGTTTCAGGAGAAGAACTTAGTGATTCATCACTTACATATAACACCCAGTGCTCATCACAACAATGTTCATTTTAAAGATAAGGACTCTGAGACACAGAGAGTTTAAGTTACTTGTTCAAGGTCAAACAGCTAGTAACTAACTAGAGGAGGCAGCATGTGAACCCAGGTGGAATAAAAATTTTTGCTTTGAATGTAGATTTAAATTGTACATTAAAATTAGGAACTAATTATAGAAAACACTAATAAGTGGCAATGAGGTAGTAACCTACTTTTCCTCAGAATTTTCTATCTGATTCCACGATTTGATGTCAAACTCTAACAATTAGTTATAGGTAAAACTGGTGGCAGTTAGAATTCTGAAAATACCCAGACTATTTTTTTTAATGTTTGGGTTTGGCAAAGTCTTCTAACACATTTTGCCAAGCTGTTTGCTCCTTAATTTTTAAATCCTTGAGTACTTCAAGGGAAATATAATACGTTTCTGATTCGTTTACACTTAACTCATCAAAACTTTGGTAAGAGTTATCTTATGGCCAAAAGCTCTTTTCCCCTCTGAGGAAGTCATGTTTCACTGACATCCAACTGTGCCCAACACACAAAGCTCAAAATCTCTCCTAACATTCAGCAAAGCTGAAGTGAGTTCTAAAACTGGAAAGCCAATCAATGACTGGGTTAATTTACAGTGGGCATCGTCGGGGGAAACTATAAATGGGTTGTGACTTTGTTTGAACTCATGACCTATGGTGTATTTTGGTTATGTAAGAATAAAAACAGTGATACAAAGGAAGTATACAAAAGGAAACACTTTTGTACAAATCATTTGTGTCCACATCTACCTGACATGTAGTCAATTGTAAGGTATCCAAAGTGTCCAAAATCAAGCTCTTCAAACACAAACTAACAAATAAAAGAACAAATATTTCTTAAAATTGCCCAAAGATATAAAAAGAAAAAAAATATATTCTTTTCACCCTTAGAGGCTCAACAGTGATGTCAGGTTCTACATATTCCAAGTATTTTGATTGATCGCTATCTTTCTTTCTTTTTTTTTTTTAAAGATTTTATTTACTTATTTGAGAGAGAGAGAGGGAGAGAGCACGAGTGGGGGGGCGGGGCAGAGGGAGAGGGAGAAGCAGACTCCCTGCTGGGATCCCAGGACCCCAGGACCATGACCTGAGCCGAAGGCAGACACGGTTCACTGACTAAGCCACCCAGGCACTCTAACTGCTATCTTTCCTAATGATTCCATTTTAAAGGGACAGCTTTCAGGTCCTTGTTAAGGTTGTCTCTGTCACCTAGTGGAGGATCTGTTGGTTGCTTCCAAGTTTTGGCAATTATGAACAAAGCTGCTACAAACATTTGTGGGCAGGCTTTTAAGTGGACGTAAGTTTTCAACTCAAATACCTCGGAGAATGATTACTGGGTCATATGGTGAGAATATGTTTACTTTTGTAAAAAACTGCCAAAATGTCTGCCGAAGTGCCTCCTTTCCTTTATAATAGCTACTTATTAGATGTCATCTTAAATCATTTTTAGTATGGAAATTAGAAATTGCTCAATTGAGTGTATTCTTTCTTTGTGAATCCCATGCTTATCTGTGTGACACCATGGGGTGGAGGCAGGAACAGCCCCTCCCTGAATCCCAGCCTCCCTTTCCCCTTCCCCAAGCCTTCCTGCACCACATCTGGAAAATTCACACGTCTTAAATTCACTGCTTACAATTAGGTAAGAGAAAGGATGTAAGTGGGACCTTCTCTCATAGCTGATTAATTTTCAACTTAATAGCCGCTTGATTTAATTTATGGATGCGGGATATATTATAATTATTGAACTATTAACATTTTGTATGCTGAGACTGACAAACCAATTGTACTTATTCAACATTTACCCAACAGCTACCTCCTGGTATCCTATATCATGCCATACACTGTAAATTAATTCACCCTTCGATTCATGAGACCAAATGCTAGGTTTTTGTAGGACACTTTGTTAGTCCCCTACAAAGCAAAAATAATAATTATGATAAATAGGCATACGGCCTACTTCACCAATTCAAAATGTAGTATTTCCTGTGTGCACATAAGCATTGATGTGCTGTATTTAACAAATGAACAAAAGGATGTCTGGTCTGGGTTCCACTCACTGTTCATATAGTACACCCTGTGGTTTTCTCAGCGGCATGAGATCATGTGGAAGGGTGTGTGTTTTCTTACTGAAACTCCTTCCCTCTTACTGGGTTTCCCTTCCTCTGGCCATTCGTCTGTGACATTTGTTGGTCTCTCTTCCTCTGAGTGCTGTTTAATTGCTGCGTGTCTCACATTTCCTGTGTTAGTTCTTCTATTGTCTCTCAAGATGATCTTACCCATTCCTCCAAATTCTCCTACACTGAGAAAAATCATGAATTTTTCAACTCTAGTCTCTTCTTTCTCATTCCCTAGACAGGAATTGCATCTGCTGACTGAAAATGTATCCCCGGAGGTAGCACGCATTTAGCAGGTCTCAAACTTAACTCATTGCCTTCCTCCAGTGGCTACTTCTTTCCTTCCTTCCTTGCTTCCTTGCTTCCTTCCTTCCTTCCTTCTTTCTTTCCTTTGTTCTTTGCTTAAAGAGGTAATTCATGTACACAAGGAACAAAATTAAGCAATACAAAGTAATTCCTCAGAGGCAATGGTCCTTGCCAGTTACTTGTGTTTCATCTTACAGACATTCGATGCAAATTAAAGAATGTGTGTATGTGTGTGTGTTGTCCATTTCTGGCACAAGCAATAACATGTGCAGACTGTTTTGCATCTTGTTTTTTCTCTTTTAATATATTTGGGAAATAAGTCCCCACCAATAACACAGTCCTGACTCATTGCTTTTAATGAGTATAAAATGTACACATTTATGGGTTTACAGATTTTAACTTATTGCTGGATATTTCAGTTGTTTCTGATTTTTGTTACTATAAAAATGCTAAGATGAATTTTGAAATGCATGCTGTGCATTTATCTATAGGTTGAATGTATAAAAGTAAAATTATTAAATCAGAGGGAAAATACACTAAAATATTAAAGGATACTGCTTATTTTATCTCTAATTCATATCCACACATTGCAAAATACTATTTTTGTCAATAATTTTCAGTTTTTGCATATTTGATCAGAAAAAAATGATACCTCATTATAGTTTAATTTGTATTTTTCATATTGTGGGTAGTTTTTAACATTAATTGAAAGTAATCTCAAATGATTATCTGTTTTCCCATTTGCTTGTTGGTTTTTTGCTTCCACATTTGAATAACCTCTTGATTATTAAATATATTAGCTCCTTGTCCGGAATGCCTATTAAAAATTGCTCTTTTCCCAGTTTTTTCATTATTTTTTGCAGTTCTTTTAGTATTGTTTTCATGCAGAACTTGCTACATTTTTATGACATAAAATTGATTTTGCTATATTTTAATTGCTTTTCGTGCCAATGTGGTACTGGATTTATGAAAAAACTGTGAACGTTTTCCCTTCTTGCATACTCTGAAATGATGTGAATAAAGCTTTGGTAGGAATTATATATTTTGCCATTTGGACCTGTTATGTTTTGAGTGCGGAACAGGTCTTTCAGTACTTTTTCTGCAGCTGTTCCATCTTTCCATTTTCTAGCTCTTCTCAGGTAGATTTTGTAGAAAAAATTCACTTTGATTTTCAAATGTGATTGCATAACTTTAAGCAAGACAATATCGTATACTTCCTTTATTCCCCGAGGATCTGTGATTACTCATTCAGCATGTGTATTTTATGTACCTGTGTAACTATATTTGTGTAGGTTATCTACATTTTTAACATTTTGGCATTTTCAACAAGTCTTAGAATTATTATATTTTTACTGCTTTTTAAGTAATTCTCTTTTTATCTTCACATTTTTCTTCTGTGCTTTGGGTTCATTTTGTTGTTATTTTTCTCAATCCTGTAGTTGAATTTTTATGCTTCACTTGTTTATGTGATTGATTGAAGCTATTAAGTTAATCTTAGTTTGCTATGTCTGCTAGGTTTTGAAATGTAGAATTTTCATTATTGTCAAGCTCGATACATTTTTGATACATTTTTCAGTTTATTTTCTCACTCATGAATTATTTAAGAAAACATTTTCTTTTTTTTTTAAAGATTTTATTTATTCATTTGCGAGAGAGACAGAGAACAAGCAGGGGGAGAGGCAGAGGGAGAGGAAGAAGCAGACTCCCTGCTGAGCAAGGAGCCCAATGTAGGACTCGATCCCAGGACCCTGGGATCATGACCTGAGCCAAAGGCAGACGCTTAACCATCTGAGCCACCCAGGCGCCCAAGAAAACATTTTCTTTTAAGTTTCCAAGTAGACGGTTGTGTATTGTAGGTTTTATCTCATTTTGCTATTACTTCCTATTGTGTATATATATATGTATTTTTGGTTAGAAGAATATGCATACGATTTTTACTTTTTGAAAAAATTAAAATTATTTTTATGACCAATTTTTAACTGTCTGCTTTTTGTAACTACTTAGTCCACTCTGAATTCTCCACCAAACTTCCTTCTATTTCCCTTCACCAGGGAGTAAAAAGTGGAATCACGATGTGTCCTAAAATAACTATGAGTGGAGTATCTGATAGGTGTGCCATCATTTGTTCTTGCTGACCTTTAGTATGGTGAACATCTGTTCTCTAAGTTTTAACCATTAATCTTGGTCCTTAGTGCATTTTATTGATATCCATAGTCTTGACATGGCCTCCATTTGTCAGATTCACGTACCCTGTGGCCTTCCCATCCCCACTGAAGGATATCATTGAATGTTATTTGTTTAGCTATATATGCAGCTATATATGCATATATATCTATCATATATGATAGATATATGTATATATAGAGAGAGAATATATACTGCAAATTGCAGTAAAAACATCGGCTCAGTGGATTAGTAAAGTGGGTATGGATCCATGTGACCTAAATACAAAAATTAACAATTAATAATTTTGCACTGAAAACATAACAGTGTTTTTAGTAGCCATGCAATATGCATAAACAACTCCATAGCTAGAACAAACAAGAGCTCATAAATCCTTAAGATATAAGTTTTGTTCAATCAGAGAAAAATAAAGAAAAATTCTGATAGTTTAAGAGAGAAAAGTGTTTTTTTTCTATATATATATATATATATATATATATATATATATCGACTTTTAAAAGGGAAGTCTAGAGTTCAGCATGGTTGCCAGAGTTGCTAAGTCTGTGGGAGGTATCTGCAGTGTGTGCTTACGAATTTCAGCCTACGCTGTAGGGAAAACACTGGAGAATTCAAAAACCCTTTGAGCAAGGTGTGGAAATAGCCTTGAGGGCCTGTAGAGAAGAAGTGACCATTCATTGGGGGAGCGGAAGATGAATAACATGTGGCTGTAAGAAGTGGGGGCTGTAGACCATGGGCATTGGCAGCAAATGCACTAGGGATTGAGGTCACTGTGCAAGACAGCGGGGACAAGCTGAGGCCACCAAGGACATGAAAGGACCATGGAATGGACACGGTTCCCTCGGTGCCAGGAAATTTACAGGTCACCACATCTACCTCTCTGCTTCCTCACTAGGTATCCTGAACCAAGAACCTTCTCCCAGTAATAAGAAAAAGAGAAGAGGAAACTAAAGAAATCCAAGAGTCCAAATAGTTACCCAAAGTTGACTGAGATCTACCTGGGCCCAACTGAGTTACATTAAAATAGCAAGGTTACATTTTCTATTTCAACTGGAATTGAAGTCTTATGAACAAAGGTGACTTCCGTTATGGAGAAACAAAGAAAATTACTTTTAGCGCATCTAAGTTTCTCACCCTGTAAGGTATGAGCCCATGCCAACCCTGCGGGTATGCCAACTTCTCCAGAGAAACACATGTTCTGTTGATTCTTTCAGAGATCCTCAGCAGTAGAATGGTCTTCTTTTTCTAGTCTCACTAATCTATGGGTCACTGGCTTCTGAACTTTCCTTGTTAGAAAGCTTGGAATTACCCAGGAATATGTCCCTCATGCTCCGCATCCAATTTTTCATGAAGTGTTACTGATTTTATCTTAGAAATATTTCCTGAATTGGATCTCTCTCTGTTTCCACTGTCTCTGTGACTCTCATCATGTCTCAAAACTCCTGCAGCAGCTATTTATTATTATGCATTTCCAGATTCTTTCTCTTCTATAGTTTGGTGCCAGATATCTTTCTAAAAAGTAAATTTAATTTTCTTTCTCCTCTCTTTACAAGCCCAGCTAGGCACTTACTGACCACAGTGTAGAGTTCCAGCAACTAACCATGATCTTCAAGGTTCATCACTACCTGCTCTGTAGCTAGTCTCCCCCAACAACACCCTCGGATCTTGCCACAGGGAACTTCTCATTGTTTGCTGTCTACAAATCTATTTTCATGACACCAGGGCTGTAACCCCTCTGAGTTTTCCATGGCTAATTGTCTGCACTGTCTGTTCCATTAATTTAACAGTTAGCTACAGTGACTGTATGTTGAAGTTTTATAGACTTTTAAAAGAATTTTTTATTTTTATCAGATATAGGCATTTGATTGAAAAGGCAAACATTTCAAAAGGTTTATTTTTTATTTTTTATTTTTATTTTTTAAAGATTTATTTATTTGACAGAGAGAGACACAACGAGAGAGGGAACACAAGCAGGGGGAGTGGGAGAGGGAGAAGCAGGCTTCCTGCCGAGCAGGGAGCCTGATGCGGGGCTCTTTCCCAGGACCCTGGGATCATGACCTGAGCCGAAGGCAGACGCTTAACGACTGAGCTACCCAGGCACCCCTATTAAAAGGTTTATATTCAAACAAACAAACCAACAGAAAACAGAGAGCATCCACAGAGATGGTGGAATCCTGCATCCAGAGGAAACCATTTTAACTTTTTTTTTCCTGTTATTACTACTGTTTACCTCTATTTTTTTTTAATATAACACTATGTAATGACTTCCTATTATGGAACCACTTCTCTTTCCTGCATCATTGCAAAATAATTATCACTTTTTTGTTAAATAAAGATCTAATACATCATTATTATAATGTGAATGTTAAAATGGTCACTATATATATGTATATCACATTTTTCATACCATGGCTTTTGTGAATAATGTTGTAATGAACATGAGAATAGTTATCTCTTTGAGATAATGATTTCATTTCTTTCATACATATACCCAGAAGTGGGATTACTAGATCATATGGTAATTTTTATTTTTAATTTCTTCAAGAACTTCCATACCCTTTTCCACAGTAGCCGTACCAGTTTACATCCCCACCAACAGTGTATAGGCGTTCCCTTTTCTTCACATCCTCGCTAGCATTTGTTATCTATTTTTTTTTTTTGATAACAGACCTATAACAAGTGTGAAGTGACACTTTATTATGGTTTTATTTGCATTTCCCTGATGGGCAGTAGTACTGAGCAACTTTTCATGTACCTGTTGGTGGTTTGTGTATCTTCTTTGGTAAAATGTTTCATTTTTTTTCAAACTTATTTCACCATGAAATTCTTTTCTCATGTAAACATTTTTTTTTTTTTACAGTCTAATAATTTGAGAAGCACTGGCTAAAAATGTGTTTCAAATAAGCCAAAGAGGAAAGCAGGAAGTTTGGCAGAAGAGAGGGCCCAGGGAATAAGAGTTGCTGGGTGAAAGCTGACTTGCCTATGGGTTCAGTAAAAAGAGATACAAAACATGGGGTTGGAAGCCAGGGACCAGAAATGGAAGTATCTTCCATCTCCAAGGGACCTAAGGAAGGCGAAAGGAGAAATACACTCAACCCTGGAACCAGAGTATCAAAGCGACCTGTTCATATTCATAAAGTAATCCCAGAGACGCTTCTGTGAGGGGCTGTGATTCACACCAGCTCCAGAAATTATTTCAGTCCAGTAGTCTCAATGTCCTTGAGTTTCAACCAAGTCAAGTCAACTAATGAAAGAACAGGAACTAGAGTGCTTGTCTAGTGTCGGCCAAGAAGCCTGAGGAGACTTAAATTATCTTAGCATAGCAATTTTGTGCTCTGTAAGCCAGTGCTTTGGTTTTGTTTGCTTTGTTTTAATATTTTATTTCAATTTGTTTTTCTCATTGACTTCAACTAGTAAAATCTTTTGAAAACTACTAATAAGAGGGATATATATATTTTTTAACAAACTAACTTTAGAAATACTAATGTATGGGTGGTGTTGGCAGTGGACTTATCAATTTGATTTCCCTAAAAAATGGTAGAACCCCGGGATATTCTTGTAGTAAATCTTAGAGATTTGAATTATTAAGAAGAGTTATCTATC
This sequence comes from Zalophus californianus, assembly GCF_009762305.2. Classification (NCBI taxonomy): domain Eukaryota; kingdom Metazoa; phylum Chordata; class Mammalia; order Carnivora; family Otariidae; genus Zalophus; species Zalophus californianus. The sequence goes on from NC_045598.1 coordinate 133,545,813, forward strand.
TTTCTCCCACAGCAGATGATTCCCTTTATGTTTCCTGCTAGTTGGTGGACAAAGAACACATGGATATCTTCAGTTAAAAATTATATAGCCATGGAATATTATTTCACACACACTGTGTAACTGTAAGTTTCTAACTACATTTCTACATGTTATATCCTGAAGATACAATTTCTTAACATGGAATATGTATTTTTAGTGTGAATCACACCTTAAATACCAAGTGTATTTAAATAAGACTAAAATAGAAGAACATATTTATTTCTCTGTCAATAGACGTCACAGAGTTTTTTTAAAAAAATACTCATACTTTTGGGGAAAGAACCAAAAAATGGAACTCCTTTTTAAGTATAATAAGACTCTTGGAAAAATTATCCAATATAAGAAGAAAATAAAAAAATAACCCACACAACCTTCAATTTAAAACATACTAGTTTGATTTCCAATATAGAATTTGTGTTCATATCTTTATTTAGCAGCATTACGGTTGTTTTTTTTCCATTTGCTGTCCTCATAATTTGGTAGTTAACCTTCTTGTTTTTTAAAAAGAAGTCCTGCCAAAATATGCTGAGCAAGTTGTTTGTTTCTAAACCCTGAGAAATCAAAAGTAGCAAGTAAACTTTATTATTATGACATTTTAATTATGAGTGCATTTATGTATTTTTTCTTTTGATCTTTGAATCATTTTATGATTCTGGAGTTTAAATTTGTGAACTTGGGGAATCATAATCATTTAACTAAAGAGTAATGCTAACCCATGTTTATATATGAATTAAGTTATATAAATAAAGTTATCTCCCTACTTTTCAAAATAATATTAACACTTTACATTTATGTTGTGTCAGGGTTTTTCGTATGTATAATTTCATCTGATTACCAAATAGCTCGTGATCCTAACAGGTCAAATATTGCTCTCCCCCAGGCTTCTCACCCCCTTTGGTTTGTTTGTTTGCTTATTTGTTTGTCTTTTATAAATAAGGAAACCGAAGTTTACAGATGGAAAGTGATGCCTCCAGAGTTGTACAAATAGTAGGTGGTTTCTCTAGATCTAAAGCTAAGAATTTCATCCTGCTTTCCATGACACTGTCCTCCCTCTCAGTATATAAACAGTTTAACTCAGACCTGAAGAGTGAAGTGAAAAATGTGACTACTCTTTCCTAAGCCAGTTCTTAACCAAAAGAAAGTGTCTGAATGGGTGGCAGAAGGGAAATGTGAAGCCCTGTATCATAGGATGAGAAGGTAGTAAGATGGAATCGTGGAACTTTGAGGCTATTTCTTTCTCAGCAAATCATTTTCCTAGGACCCTACTGAGGCACTACTATCTGCCCAGCTGCATGCCACATGCTCAGGGTAGAAAGATAATGTGACACGAACCCTGGACTCAAGAAGGTCATAATCTGCATAAATACAATCCACATATAGATAAGTATTTATGATAACATATGATCAGTTCTTTAGGTTCTACAAAGTTCTATGGTGCAATAGCAGGACAGAGTTGGTTTTGAGAGGTGTTATGGTCTGAATTTTGGGTTCCCTGCCCCCCCATCCACCCAAAGTTCATAAACTGAAATCCTAATCCCCAATGTGATTGTACTAGGAGATAGACCTTTGGAAGGTGTTAGGTCATAGCGTGAAGATTTGATGAATGGGATTAAGGATCCTATAAAAAGAGACCCCACAGAGCTCTTGCTCTCTCTCTCTCTGCCTTGTGAGGACATAACCAGGAAAAGGGACCTTACCAGCAACTGAATCAGCCAGCTCCTTGATCTTAGACTTCCCAGCCTCCAGAACTGTGAGAAATAAATATCTTGTTTAGGCCACCCAGTATGTGGTATTTTTATTTTACTAGCCTGAGTTGACTAAAACATGGGGTCTGAAGCTTACACAATTTGATGTGTGTACAGGAAGGTGGAGGGGGTATAAGAAAAAGACGACAAGGGCACTTGGGTGGCTCAGATGGTTAAGCGTCTGCCTTTGCCTTAGGACATGATCCCAGGGTTCTGGGATCGAGTCCCGCATCGGGCTCCCTGCTCCTTGGGAGCCTGCTTCTCCCGCTGTCTGTCTCTCTCTCTCTCTCTGTCTCTCATGAATAAATAAATAAATAAATCTTTTTTAAAAAATAAAAGAAAAAGATGACAAAAACTATAAATGTAAAATTAGGAACAGGGTCTTGGAAGGGGCCTGTGCTAGGGAGGGTCCCTGAAGCTTAAGCTTCTGTAGTGTTACCCTAATCTTGATAATAGAAGGGGAAGGAGCCTGGGGGAGACTCTGGAGCAGAGTAGTCTTAGAGGGAGAAAACTTCCCAGGTGAAAGACCTGAGGGCAGCAATAGCTTAGAGGACATCAGGGGCAGCAGCTGAGAATCTGTCTGGGACAGGAAGAAAACACACAGGTGTTCTACAGAAACAGCCTCACTGATACTGCAAACCCCTGATGTGTTTGCTGCCATGGACATTCTCCTGTAATATCTTTAAAATAAAATGGATAAACTTGAGCAGTACAAAGATTCTCCCAGTTAAAAAAAATAACTTTGTCACCATATATACAACATATTTTTTAAAAACGATATCCTCAAAAAAGCTTTACCTTTAAAATGTGAATTTAAGGGGCACCTGGGTGGCTCTGTTGGTTGAGCATTGGACTCTTGATTTCAGCTCAGGTTGTGATCTCAGGGTTGTGGGATGGAGCCCTGCCTGTTGGGCTCTGTGCTCAGCACCAGAGTCTGCTTGTCCCTCTCCCTCCCCCTCTGTCCCTCCCTGCACTCCTGTGCATGCACGTATGCTCTCTCTCTAAAATAAATAAAGAAAGAAAATCTCTGAAAAAAAAAAATAAAAGTGGATGTCAACAGTTAATGGGTGGTAGAATTGTGAACAATTTTTTAAAAAACAAAAAATTGAATGTAAATTTAAAATAAATGAATGGAAATGATGAGAATGTCCTGTTGTAGCAAAGCCTCATTTGAAAAACGTGATGAATGCAGTGGAAAAAAGGTAGAGGATGTCATACCAGGTGAGCAAGCAACTCCAAACCTATAACATTAACTCAAAAATAGGGCTAATAGAACAGAGGATATGTTATTTCCTAATGTTATTCCTAGTTAAGGATTCAGTAATTCATTTATTTATTCAACAAATCGTCACCAAATGCTTACTAGTGACAAGCACTGTACTAACTGTTAGAGAAACAACCTTGAAGAGAAAAGAATAAAATTGTCAAGGTCATGAACCTTATGTTATGGAGACAAAACTGTCAAAAAATAAATAAATTAGTAACACACATAGTATGTTGGAAAGTGATAAATGCTTTGGAGGAGAATTAATAAATCAATTAATAAAGCAGGCAGTGGGGTGAGCCATATTCTGGGAAGGTGAGCATTGCAATTTCAAAGAGTGCAGCTGGGGGAGGTCTCACATATAAGACAGGATTTGAAAGGAGGGAGTGAGAGAAGGAGCCATTCCAGGAGAGAATACAGCTAGTGCCCACATGGAGGAGACTATTATAAATTCCCTAGTAAACGTATTAATAACAGAATTTCAGTGCATTTAATTTGTTCTTAATACTTATATGTGTGTATACACATAATACTGAGTATAACTGAATAATAAGCTATTATAATTATAATTGATTTTTATTTTCTTTATTATTTTATTGAGGTATAGTTGATAAATAAAACTGTAAAATGTTTAAAGTGTATAATGTGATGATTTGATATATGTGCGCATTGTGATAGGACTCCCCCACATTGAATTAATTAACTTATCTATCTAATGATTAGAAATGATTCAAATCCAAACAGGTGAATTTCTCTAGTAAGTCAAATTCTCTGATTTTGCCTGAATGATTTCCAACAATCTGGGAACGTAATTTCCTAAACTCCCCTAGACCGTCTCAGCTTTTGTTTTGGTGAAGAACAAAGTGCTGAAATGGGCTCTATTCCAGGTATCTTAAATCTTTAAGTAATATTGATGTCAGCCGGGGCTCACTGTATTCTCTGAGATTTATAAACATTTAAACTCTCTCTCCTATATTCCCCGGGGGTGTTTCATCTCCCGAAATTGCAGGTAGTTTGTGATCTCCTTCAGTTCTTCCTCCAACTCCCTGTCTCCTTCCAAGTTTCCATCCCCATCCATGTGGCTCACTGAATCCCATCAACTCTTCTCTTCCCCAACATCGTCCCTCCCCAAACTCCCATGGCCAGATGTGGTCCCCAGACAATATCCACAGTAGGAATTTGTGTGTGCAAGAGAATCTATTAAGTTTGGGGGCAATAAGATTCACTTGCATCGCTTCACAATACTCATTACTGAGGAATTGTTTGATCCTGGCATTTTCGGGCACATCTCCATGGCCACCCACCTCGTCACTGAAGCACTGTGTTTTTGGTCCCTCCTCTCTTGTCCCACATCCATCTCCTTTCTTATGTGCTCTTTTATGCCAAAATTTCCGTTTATTTTCTTTGTGCAGAAAAGTTCAGATTGCTTTTTGTTTTCCTCTCTGCAATTGTCCCTTGAGTTTTTCATGTTTTCATATTGATAGATATAGATAGAGTCATCTGGAAAGAAATTATACACTTGCTTTTTTACAGTCAGTTCTGAGTTTTAAAAAATCATTTTCCCTCCTGTACATTTACTCTAAGTCTTCAAAACAAAGATTATTGTTATTTGTGGTTCTACAGAGCAGAAATCTAAAGTGTAAAGAGACTTTTTTGCCCAAGGCCACACAGTGGGTTCTAAGTTTATCTGTTCCCAAGGTCATTGACCTGCATGAAGTCGGTGGCATCATGTAGGAAAGCCATGGTCTAGCAAAATAAGCCATCTCCTTACATAGGGTTCTGGAAGAGGATAAACTCTCATACTGTGCATCTGGAATATTTTGAGCAGGTCATGGGTGGTATAAAGAAACTGGCTTCATTTTAAGGAAGTGTAGTTAGCATAATAAAATGATCAAGAGTCCTCATGTATGATGCAATAACAGGTTTTTTAAAAATAAGAGCTCTTAATGTACAAAAGTTATAGTGGTTCATTGATACAATCCAAGAGTGTAAAGTCAGAAATCCTGTGAATAATATGAACGTTAACTTTTCCAAATTCATCACTATATATTGAGATTACTATGTGGGAATTGATGTAAAGCTTCAGAATTTATATTTGGATCCAAATTTAAGGAATATTATGTTACATGGCAGTTAATAGCTCTGGTAACCTCATTATTCCAAACAGTGCCATGGACTTGCACTGCAGTTTTTAAGCCTTGTTTTGTTTTTTGTTTTACGAGAAGGAGGGAGTAGGGTCAGAGGGAGAGGGAGAGAGAGAATCTTAAGCAGGCTCCATACCCAACACAGAGTCCCCACATGAAGCTCAATCTCACAAGCCTGAGATCATGACCTGAGCCAAAATCAAGAGTCAGACACTTAACCAACAGAGCCACCCAGGTGCCCTGCCTTTAAAATAGTTTTGATTAAGGTTCAACATTATGACACACAAACTGACTTCTACAAATAACATTCCCAGAATGAATTCACTGATCTGATCGCTAATTCTTATACTTTTATATGCTATAATCAGGTAAGAAATATCATTTTTTCCAAGTTAAATATTTTACTTTAATAGATATTTCAATACAGAAAAAAGCTTCTGTGAGTGGCTAACATGAAGAAGATTTTAATGCATTTTATGTAACATATAGTGGTATTGACAATAGATAATTGCTGTGAAGTTAATTCAGACATTAAAATGAACAGTGATTTCTAGTATCTGGGTTATTTACTAGCATATCCTTTGGGTGTGAAATTCTTGTGGGTTATCCTGTGCCAGCAATTAAGCCAAGTCATCCTTTGAAGTAAATTATAAATCTCAAACCTGAAACACATTTTCTCTAAGTCAGAGACAGTATTGGGTATCTAATGATGCATAACAAACTACCACAAACTTAGTGGCTTAAAACAACAGACAGCTTATCTGGATTCTCTCCTTCAGGGTTTCCCAGAGGCTGCAATTAAGTCATCAGTTAGGCTGTGGTCTCATATGAAGGCTTTCCTAGGGAAAGATCCACTTCCAAGCCTATGTGGTTGTTGGCAAGATTCAGTTCCTTGAGGGTTGCTGACCTAAGGGCCTCAGTTTCTCACTGGACATTGGCTGAAGGCCACCCTCAGTTTCATATGGCTTGTCCATATGGCAGCTAGCTTCATCAAGGCTTTGATGTTACTATCTCATGTCATCTAATCACAAAAGTGACATTCTGCTACTTTTGGAATAGCCTGTTTATTAGAAACAAGTCACTAGGCTAATGCACACTCAAGGGGAAGGGACTAGACACTGGGATCATCTGGGACCATCTTAGTACCTGGTCACCGTAGAGACATTGAAAGATAGAACTTACTTCATGACAATTATAAGAGGAAAGTCATTTTACACTCTCCTCTTCGGCAATAGCCAAGTAAGATTAATTTTTCAATATAAGTAGGATAATAATGTACTATAAAAGTAGCAAATACACCCAGGCATAACACAGATACCTACTAATGGTTGGTTGGTCAGTTGTCTTTATACGCTGTGATTCTGAGATTTTAGAAGTTATCCGGTAGCCATAGTCTAAAAACCATTTACCTCCTTTGATATTCTGTTTCATTACTTTTTGTTGTTATTGTTGCTATTGCTATTGAATCCTGCTACCTCATCTTTCAACTTTGACAAGTTCTTTCTGTGTCTATATCATTGTAAATTTTTTGAAAACATCTCTTCCCTATATCATAGGAATGCTAAATATGTGGATGATATAATGAGATGAACATGCAATTATGCTAAGCTCAAAAGGGTGAGACACTATATAAATACAAAAATCTAGGATACCATAGAAGGTACAATAAAAGTAATACATACTTGAAATCATTTTAAAAGCGTGATGATAGTGAACCTCAAATGCAATGCACACTTAGGTCTCTATTCTGATATTGCTTACCTATGTATAGTTTAGTAAACAAAAGAGTGACCTTTAAAATGATATTTGAGAGGAGAAATACAAATTAACCACTGTGTGGTCATCAGAAGACAGTGTGCAGCCAGGAGTTTACACCACACACTCACCACCACCACAGGGTACAAAAAGGGCTGAAGCTCTTTTTGCTCTGCTGTTGGTCACTCTGGGGACAAATTCTATTAACAGCTTTGCCTTCAGCCTGATGTTGGGTTGCAAGTACTGAACACCGACTTGTCCCTAGTAAGGGGTTTTCCTATGTCAACATTCTAATTAGCATCCACATGGAAGGTGCCTGTTATTGTTGGCTTAGTTGCCTCTGTAATCCTGACAAACCATTCGATTGAAGAGTACTGTTGATGTAGTGTATAGCAGGCTGTGGCTTTCTTTGAAAGGGTATATTAAAGCTGGATCCAGATTACAAATGTTTAACCTGGCAAATAATACTATGACCTCTAAAACAAATATTGTGTCATTAATATAGCAATGTCCACAGATGGGATTGGCAACCTAATATGTGCTGTCTGTAAACATTTTCAAATTATATTTGAGGTCCTTAATTAACCCCATTAGGCTTACATATTGAAACAACCAGCCAAACAGTATAAAAGAACAATTGACTAAAGATAGAGATATGGTTATTTTACATACATATTATAAATTCTTTGGAGTCTGTGGTTTTAAATCAGATTTAATGGTATTTGAAAATTATCTTTCCTCCCCCAAGAGGCCAAATTCTTAACATGTCAGAACAAAATGGAATTAAGAATGATTAAATCCATCATTGAATCATAGAGTAGGTTTAGACTTGGAAGTTACCTTACAGTTCATCTATAACAACTCCTCAACTTACAGGACAAAAAAAACAACTGAAATTCAAAGTAGCTAAGTGACCCAGATACAAGTTGAAGTGGAAAACCACAATTGTACTATTATGCTCAATACATATATATTAAAATTTTTCATCATGGACTTCTAAATCAATGGGTTGGAATTTTCTTTCCAGTCATGAATGTAATGGATGAAACCTTGTGTTATCTAAAATTTTACTGAAGAAATAAGTTACCATTATTATGATAACTAAAGATGGTGCTAAAAGTTTGAATCCCCTATAAACAAATACATGTATTTGTTTCACATTGCTTTTTGCATCGGAGATTGACACACTGGGCTTGATCAATGCTCTGAAGTGTTTTCTTCATTATGGTGAAGATCGTTAAGAAAGTCCTCTGGTTTCTGACACTACTTCCTACTCTGAATTTTATCTCTTAGACTCTCCAAATTTGGACTGCTCTGTGCTGGGTTAGTTGGTCTCCAGCTGAGGTTTCCTGTCCGACTTCAGCTATGGCCCAGAATGTGAAGTTGTGCCACAGTGTTTCTTTAAATAGTGTTTTTCTCTCTGTGCATCTTCCTTCCATTTGATGATCCATTTTATTCACAATACAGCAGCTACCTGAATGTCTCCAGCTATCTATTATTCATAAATGTCTATTTCAGTAGAATATTATTGCAATGCACTTTGCTTCAATAATGTATCACAGTTTAAATTTCCCTCACCACTCATTCCTTCATTTGTTATCCAGTTATTAAAAAAAGAAACCTTCATGAGGACTTATACATTCTTAAAGCATTGCCAGGTTTAAAGATCAGAGGAAGCGAGCCATGGTTGGGTGTAGGGGAGAACACCACTAAAATGTCTCATCAGAAATGCATTAAAAAGCCTAACCCCTGAATCCTTCTCTACATATCTCAACTTCTGGATCCTCATACTGCTTCATCCATTTTGTGAACCAGTTTGAACAACAAGCATGGCAACATATTACTTCAAACATTGTTGAAGAGGCAGCCCTTGGGAGACCTTTTCCAGAGAAACATGTTCCTCCCTGAGCTTCCCCCGTGCTCTCTCTGAATCTGCTTCTCAGTGCTAGCTCTAGCAAAACACACAGCCAAAAACCAAAACCAAACAACAAACAGGAAACAAAATAACAAAAATAAAGTCCCTGCCTGTAAGGAGTTCTCCATTTAGAAGGAAAAAGAGAAAACTTGACACACAAATGCACACATGCAAAGTTTGCTATAGGAGCATGAGGAGAAATTTCTTGAGGTAAAGAATGACAAGCCAAGCACTGAATGGTAGTGTTTAACCATATGGAAAAAGATATAAGTGATTCCAAGATCCAGAGAAGTGTGTGCAAAAGTAGAGTCATGAAGAAGCATGGCCTGAGTTCTGAGCAGGCCAGTATTGTTAAAGATGGGTGCATTTTGGATACAGAGGAGACGTTTGGGCTGGGAAGATGGTCAACCACCACAGTGGCCTGGTGAGCAATGCTAAACAGCTTGGATTATATCCCCAAAACAATAGTAAAACATGAAAAGACTTTTAAAAGTTATTTTCTGATTTTATAAATTTTCTGATATACATTTACTGTAGAAATGTAAATAAATATGGGAAACTGTAAAGACAGAAAAATCTTTCATTAACCTATATCCAGAGAAAATCAATTTGAAATATATGTCCTTCTAGTGTATTTTCTTTTGTATTTTATATGGTATATATTACATTTATTATATGAATTAAATCATTTAAGTCTTATTTTATTCTCTTAATGTATTTGTGCTTTACTTTACATTAAGTATTTGTTGAAACCATAATTTTTAGCATTTTGATTTGTCTTAACCATAAAATTATTTCATCATCCAATTATTGTTGGTTACTGTGTTATTTCCAATGTATTATCGTTATACATAAACCTAACCCCTATGCCATTTGAGGGCTTTCTAGCCTTTTAAGATCTTGGGAAGTGTGCTCAGAAGGACTACTAACTCCATGGCCTGTGGAAGACTGAAACCCTCCCCAGATTCCTATGAATTCCTGGGATTCTTTTGCTCTCACAGCAACAATTCTGCAAATGTGGTCATCAGGGGCTCTGCAAGGTAAAAACTATTTTCATTGTATTACTAAGAAATGATGTGCCTTTTCATTTTCATTGTCTCATGAGGGTGAAGTGGAGTTTTCTAGGTGCTACAGACATGAGATGACAGCATCCTTCTCAAGGTAATGGAATGTTTGGTTATACTGTTTTTTTTTAAAAGCTTTCAGGATTAATTTGGAATACAGTAAAGATGAATAGGTATAACACAAAGAAATAATAGCCCATTGGGGTCCTCAATACTTTTTAAGTGTGTAAGGGCTCATAATACGAGAAAATACGAGAACTACTATCTTAGGGCAACAAGGCATTTTCCAAAGCAAGAAAATTCTGTCTCTAAGAGTTAATATGGTGTCAGCTCTCGATTAAGAGTTTTCTCCATATCAATACATAACTATTATTTGGATGATTAAAATTCCTAATATCTTAACTTTGGGTAGAAGAATGGAAGGTGTGGCATATTCATATTTGTGCTTTAGAAAGTTGGTGGAGAATATGTTAGAAGAATATGCAGAGTCCAGTTAGGAGGCTATTATATAAAGCAGACGAGAAAGGACGAAGCAACAACAGTGTGATTGCAGTGGAGCCGGATAAATGAGATGTGGGAGAGAAGGAATCCCAGGCAGCTTTATTAGCTTTATTTCACAGTTGAGAAAACAAGAGGCACAGTGGTATTGGCCAAGGTAGATTTTTGAAATGGATCTTCTGATGCCAAGTCTGTTGTCTTTTCTGCTATACTAGAACTCAAGACCTCATTGTCCCTGAGAAAATACATTTATTATTGACCTGAACACAAAGGTGATAACAAATGTAACAACTCACTGTTTCCAGGGCAGCTTTGTTCACTTTTGTATAGCTGCCTGTAATATATTCACTTAGTCACAGAAGTTATCTTCATGGGCCAGTGAGCTTGATGTGGTTCTTATTCTGTCTGTGTCTCTCTCCCTCGCCCTCTTTTTCTTTTTCTTTCTTTCTTTCTTTCTTTCTTTCTTTCTTTCTTTCTTTCTTTCTTTCTTTCTTTCTTTCTTTCTTTCTTTCTTTCTTTCTTTCTTTCTTCTTTCTTTTTTCTTTCTTTTTCTTTCTTTTTCTTTCTTTCTTTCTTTCCTTCCTTCCTTCCTTCTTTCTCTTTCTTTCTTTCTTTCTTTCTTTCTTTCTTTCTTTCTTTCTTTCTTTCTTTTCTTTCTTTCTTTCTTTCTTTCTTTCTTTCTTTCTTTCTTTCTTTCTTTCTTTCTTTCCTTTCTTTCTTTCTTTCTTTCTTTCTTTTTCTTTCTTTCTTTCCTTCCTTCCTTCCTTCTTTCTCTTTCTTTCTTTCTTTCTTTCTTTCTTTCTTTCTTTCTTTTCTTTCTTTCTTTCTTTCTTTCTTTCTTTCTTTCTTTCTTTCTTTCTTTCTTTCTTTCTTTCTTTCCTTTCTTTCTTTCTTTCTTTCTTTCTTTCTTTCTTTCTTTCTTTCTTTCTTTCTTTCTTTCCTTCCTTCCTTCCTTCCTTCCTTCCTTCCTTCCTTCCTTCCTTCCTTCCTTCTTTCTTTCTTTCTCTCCCTTTCTTTCTTTCTTCCTTTCTTCCTTTCTTCCTTTCTTTCTTTCTTTCACTTATTTGTTATTATAACTGCCCATGCAGTGATACTAGATGATGGTCATAAGTGAAACACGTTGGCTTTACATATATAAGCTTCTTAATACTTCTTTGTAATTCGTGTAGCCATTTTGTTCCGCAACAGCTGTGTCTGCCCTTGGAGATCACAAGCCTTTGCAGAATAACACAAACAAGTAAGTGTGGCTTTGTTTAGAACTTTTCTGTAGGAGTGCTAATTATGAGTTCTGGAATATCTCAGAGCTACAAAGGCCCCTCCAAATATTAGTTGGTGATTTCTCAGTTAGTGTAGTTCCCTGTAGCAATATGGAAGCCATTGGTTTAACTTCAACTTTATGAAGACAGCAGGGCGTCTGGGTGGCTCAGTTGGTTAAGTGACTGCCTTCAGCTCAGGTCATGATCCTGAAGTCCCGGGATCGAGTCCCGCATCGGGCTCCCTGCTCAGCAGGGAGTCTGCTTCTCCCTCTGACCCTCCCCCCTCTCATGTGCTCTCTCTCTCTCATTCTCTCTCTCAAATACAATAAATAAAATCTTTAAAAAAAAGCTTTATGAAGACAGCAAAAGACATTAAGTCCTGTCCATAGAGAATTAAGTGCTTGCCATCCCCACTGCCCTTCTGGAGAAACATCTTCCTCTAAAATCTGAATTCCACCGTCATTGTTCCCACTTAATTATTTCAATTTTTATTGCATATTTTTCCATTGAATTGTTAATAGGAAGGGGGAAACTGTGAACTGCTCTATACTTGTTCTGCAGAGTGAACTACAGTAAATAGAGTTCCATAAACTATAATGGCTTTATGTCCTGCTTCAATAAATTCTATAGTTAGTAACATTCTTTTTTTAATAAGATGAGGAATTTTTTTTAAGTGTTCAAAGATTCATTAGTTGTGTATAACACCCAGTGCTCATCACAACACATGCCCTCCTTAATACCCATCATCCTGTTACCCCACCTCCCACCCACCTCCCCTTCAATGACCCTCAGTTTGTTTCCTGTAGTTAAGAGTCTCTCATGGTTTTTCTCCCTCTCTGATTTCTTCCCGTGCAGTTTTCCCTCCCTTCCCCTGTGGTCCTCCACACTATTCCTTATGTTCCACATCTTAAGTATAGTTTAAATATTCTATTTTGGGGACAAAAGAAAGAAAATACTTTTAAAGAATCACAAAAGTCAAAGGATTTCAGAGAAGGAGAAACATGTTTTATTCTTGCTTAAGAGAATCTATTCTTTCCAGGCTCTCTCGTGAGCAAATACACGCCCTGAGAAGCTATACAGTGTCATATTTCTCAGCGTGAGTAATCGTGGAAAGTATATATGCACCAACACTGGAAGTAAGTTTAGCTTAAAACGAGGCAGAAACAGCAGGGAAATGAGAAAATTAAGATGTTTTCTAATTTTATGATGCTATTAAACATATTATCCAATGAGAACTCTGTATATTATCAGAAAAATCAAGATGGAGAAGACAGAAATAATTTTTTCATAGGGATAAATGCATTTATCCTTTTCCACAACTCACCCTCCAAGTCAAAAGTTCTTGATAATTTTCCAGAATGTTCTTCAGATAGATTTTTCTGTTTTAATACAATCACATTTTACCTCAGATCCAATTGTTCATGGTCCAACTTCTTGTGTTCTAAATGAGTACTTCATTAGCTTCAGGATAAAATCTCATTTCCCTTGAATGCTACCTCCAGAGTCAAAATTGAAGACATATGAATATGAGAAATGCTGTAGTTTAAAACAAAAGTCCATCTGATTCAAGAGTGTACAGTAGAACCAAGGAAATACTGTAAGAGTGGTCACTTTTCATGTCCTTCATCTGAAACATGGACTAATGTTACATAAACGTTCTTAAATTCCCTTAGAATGTGTCCAATACCCATGCCAGTAGCAAAGGGGGCAGATTGAAGAGAAATTAGAAATGATCTTGAATATCTCATTGTTAACTATATATATATATATATATATATATATATATATATATATATATATATATATACACACCATAGGATTATCTTAAGCATTGCAATGATTCTTATCAGATTTTGAGGCAAATTTTTAAAAGTTGCAAAAATTTATAAAACAACTCTCCCAACTTTGTTTGGGAAAGATGTTCATAGAAGTTTTGATTATTCTAGTTTGAGCTACACATGGGATCTGTGGGGAACACACCTGGTCCTGGTCAGACAGGTTGAAATCACACTCACCAATATAGGACAGACTGTATATTTACTCATTTATATGTTTATTTCTTGTCTTTACACTCCAAAATATACCTGTTGTGGCAAGGACTTTACCTGCCTCGTTCACTACTAGAGATTACCCTCCCTACTCCGCATATAGCAGGTGCTTCACAGCTATTGCTTAAAACAATAGATATGCTGATTATCCACTTAGGAACTCAAATTTTTTGCTTCTCTTCCTCTTTTCTACTGCCAAGGTTTATTTTTATTTTCATTGGCATGTTCCTCCCATTCTACATCGTAAACAAAAATTGGGAGTTGTCAACAGTCGCTTCACTCAGTGGACAAACTATTTAGATCCTTCACTAGCACACTGTTTTCTAGATCACGAGACATATTCACTACTCCCCTAGAGGAGCTTCTGATGGATGCCAGGACTATGCCATTTCCTTGGATGCATGTGAAACAGATCTTTTTCCGTGCATCTGTGCATCTTCTTCCTTATGAAGGACATTCTCAGTTCAAATCATGGACTTTGCATAACCGTGACTCTCACTATGACCTCCTGAGAGCTTTGTTCTTGGTAACATGGAACAGTTTTGTAGCCCTTTCCAAGACTAGGAATTCTTCTGCTGACCTTTCAACCCAGAACAAAACTTCTTCCCTCCTGTTGCCTATATTCAAAGTCTAGTACTTTAAATATTATCGTAAAACTGCTTGTTTATTTCAGGAAGTATTTTCTGATAGTCCCAGGGCAGATCACTTTTCCATCATTTTAGATGTCTCATTGAACTCTACTTGCACCTATCAAATGATGTTTTTTGCTTTTCAGTGATGTTATTTAGGTGTATTTCTCATTTTTGCAATGGAATCTGTGAGGAGAGAATGATATCTGCTTCCCTTTTGTAAGTGGACATCTACGATCTCATGGAGCTTAGATTCTAGCGGGGGTTGATAAGTAGATAAAGTTGTAAGTAAGAAAGATAACAGATATTGAGAGGGCTCCACGGAGAATGAAAATAAGCTAGCACAATAAAGAGTGGCTTATAAGTGATCAGAGAGGTGACGTTTGAGCTCAGATCTGAATGACATCGATAAACTAGCTCTCTGCAGACCCAGCAGCAGATTCTTTCAGGTGCAGGGAATACCTCCTACGAGACCTTCTTCAGGAACACACTTGGTGGTAGCGAAACTAAAAACAAAACAAAACAAAACAAAACAAGGCAGTGTGGCTGGTGCACCTCAGGTGAGAAGGAGAGTGAACTAGTGTGAAGTGTGAAGGTAACAGGGACCAGATTATGTAGGCTTGTGTAAACAAGACAGAGTTTGAATTTTATTCTGAGTGAAGGGAAGCATCCATGCAAGGGAATATGTAATCAGATTTGGTTTCTTAATTCCCTCTCTCCTGCCATGCATCCATCACTCCTTTCTCCTTTTTTCCCTTCCTCTGTTCCTCTCCTCCTCCCACATCCCTCCCCTCCTCCTTCCTCTCTTCCTCCTTCCCTCTCTCTTCCCCCCCTTCTCCCTTCTCTCCCCTACCCTTTCTCCCTACATTTCCTTCCTCCTTTTATTTCTTTTCTGTCTGTTTATTTTGTTAGCATTCTGACTGTTCTGTGGGAGATGGAATGGGCAGAAGGCTTTTGCAGCCTGCCTTCCTGTTCTTCCTTTGGTTTCTGGCATATAGTAGCGTTTCGTGCAGTAAAAACACTGAAAGACTAGAACAATAAGATGATCTTATAAGTACTGTTTAAACAACAGCACGTGAATGTTTGTCTTCTTCACTCACTGTGGGCCCTTTCAGCTACACCAGATACTAAAAATGACGTGCAATGTCTGTTATTCTCTGCCTTTCCCCACCACAAAAGCTTGAAGGGGACATGGATTTTTGTCTGCTTGGTGCAGTGGTATATTCTAAGTGGCTGGGAAAGTTTGTGGCACACAGTGGGGGCTCAATAGATAATAACTGAATTCACAAGTAATTTTTTTTGTTCTTTACCTTTCTGAACCTTCTCCACTTGCTTCTGACAATTTCTCTGACTTATTTACCAAACGGGGCTGAAGTGGTACAAAGGATGGGAAGACTACTGGAATTGTGTCCCTGCCTCCCATCCCATGACAGTTTGTGACAATGCTACATCAAGCTTTATGGTGTCTTTGCATTGGTGTATTAAGATTTCCATCAGCTTAGGTAGCAAATGAATGTGTTTATTTTTCATAGTGTTTGGTTTTTTATTTCAATGACAATTATTTTTTTTATTTTTATTTTGACATCCTTTCCACAAGTATCTCTCTTCTAGCCATTTTCTGAGATTCTTCTCTCAAACTTTTTTTTTCTTCACTCCAGTTGAGGCCAGTGGTTTCAAAGGACTTAATTAGTTCCATGTTTTCACTAGGAAGCCCCTTCCAGAGGTAGTGATCACAGAGAAAAACCAAGGCTTCATTGTTAATATGCTTCATTCTATCTGTAACTTTGCTAGAAAAGTGTCTGTTTAATACTACAATTCTAACTTTACTCTTAGGCAACCATCGAATCAACTACCTATAAGATGTTTGCAGCTCAAGGGATGTAGCTGTAGTGATGACTGGGGAGTTAAATTATTCAAGGAAGCCGTGTATTTAAGCAATTAACCCTAAAAGAGTTTATCTTAAAATAGCAACACCTACAGTGTGCTTACTATATGCAGGGTATTATGATCGAAATGAGTAAGTGTGTATGTATGTGTAAGATAGCAGAAGAGAGAATAAAAAAATTGAAATACAAGAAATATATCTGTGGAGAAATATTCATTGAATTAAATTTCTGTAATAATTGGTGGAAATTGAGGATGGAATTATTCAGCCTTTCAGGGTAGAATTAAGAGTTTATTTGATGACAATAAGAAGTGGATCATGAAGGGACTCCCCAGGAGAACTGGTAGATAACCAGTTTTTTTTTTTAAATAGAATTTTGTTTTATTTAAGTTCAATTAGCCAATATATAGCCAGTTTTTTTTAAAGATTTATTTGCTTATTTGAAAACAAGAGCACATGAGTGGGGAGAAGCATGGAAGGAGAGAAGAGAGAGAATCCTCACCAGATACCCCAGTGAGCACAGAGCCCAACACAGGGCTGGATCCCAGGACCCTGAGATCATGACTTGAGCCAAAATCAAGAGCTGGACGCTTAACTGACTGAGCCACCCAGGCGCCCCAGTAACCAATTTTTATAAGCCACATGGCTATACCATGAGATGCACTGGGAGGTCCTACTGGGCAGCAGGTGAGCAAAATCTGATGGAGTGGAATACATGGAGCATAGGCAACAATCTGGGGAGAGGGCCTGGCCCATGCCAGGAAGGGGTCAACTGTTCTAAATCAGTAAGACCAACAGACACATTTGGACTTGAGTTCAACTCAAGCTAAAGTCACTACTTGGGGTCACTGAGTTGATAGAAGAGGATGTAATAGCAGGAGAATTAATTCATCAGCACTGTTGAGATGGTCCCTCCTCCCCCCACACACACCCTGTAAGAATACTAGAAATAGTTTTAGGGATAGTGAGGCAGAAAGAGCCGATGGAGAGGTATGGGCACTAGTCCAAGCAAACATCTGAAATAAACATTAGGAATGAAGGTAGGAATGCAGTCAGACAGAATGATCCTAATTAGTGTGGATGAGGCAGAGAAACCATAGTTGATGCTCTTAACAGGTAATCTAAGATTGAATTCTTGTCACTACAACTACCTTTTAGGGATATTTGTTTTGGAAATGGACTAGCCCCACATATCTGATCAGTTCTAACTTACATCAGAATAGTGCACTGCCTTTAATCATTATCATTTCAGATGAATAGGACTGCAGTACACATAGGCATCTGAGCAAAAGATTGATATTTGACATGCTAAGGGACTGTTGTAGAAACCACAATAATTGAAGCTATAATCTCTCCTATGTCAGTGTTGAATTATATTCCATGCTGTGAATAACTGCTATTTTATTCATTCCACTGATGGACATTGGCTTGTTTCTTTATTACTATTATTGAGAATAATGCTGCTCTGGAAGACACTTTTACATGCTTCCTTGTGCACATGTGAAATATTTTCTCCTAAGCTAAGAATCAAATTGCTGACTTACAGGTTTTGCATATTTTTTTGCCTCACAAGATAATGCCAGATTCTTTCCAAAGTGGTCATCCAATTTGTACTCCCAACAAAAGTAATGCGTGAGTCCCTATTAATCCACATCCTACCTACACTTAATAGTGACAGATCCTTAATTATTTTTTCTAATCTACTAAGTGTGTAGTAGTATTTCATTATCATTTAATTTACATTCCCCTGGTTATTCTACCTACCTTATTAGTATTAGTATTAGGGTGAACATCTTTTAGTGTTTTTGTGTGTGTGTGTGTCATAAAGATATCCTCCTATATTTTATTTAAAAATGTTTAAGATTTACCTTTCATATTTGAGCACTTGATCCTTTCACTTATTTGTAATTTATATTTTTACTGATTTTTCAAATTCCAGAATAAAATACCTCAAAGAATGAAACTTTAAAATTCAAACACAATGTCAATATCTCCTTATCAAATCTTCTAACTAATGTATCAGTCATTCCTACATTATGTGTACAAAATGGCATCTAGCCTAGTTTGATTGCTTACAGGGACAGGGAGCTCATCATTTCAACTATGATAAAGTTCTTCTTGAAGATTAGCTGATATTTGTCTCTATAATTCCCAACAATTAACTAGAGTTTTTATTTTTGGAGAAACCCCAAAGAAGACCATGGTAAATTGCAAACATGCCCCGATTTCTCACATTTCCCTGTGTCTACTTCCCTTGCATCTCTTCCCATCAAGGGGTGGAGACTATTTCCTACCCCTTAAGTCTGGGCTCATCTTGTGACTTAGTTTGACAGACAGAAAGCACCAGAAGTGATGGTGTATCACTTCTGAGCCTTGGCATCAAGAGGCTTGCATGCATTGCCATACAAGGAGAACAACAAAAATTAACATGGTGGAAGATTAGAGACCACCTGGAGCCAAAATAATTCATCTCAGTTGAGCCATCCTAGACCACAGCCCAGAGCAGACCCAATAGCTAATTGTTGACACAAGAAGAATTGCAGTGATGATCACCTGAAATCAGGACTGCCCATCTGAGACCAGCTTGAATTGACTGACAGAATTGAAAGTTAAATAAATTGTTGTTTTAAGCCTTACTGATATCAAGACAAATTCCTTTCCACGTGGCAAACCTTACATCTGTGCTATAAAAAATAATATTATGGTGATTTTATTTAGAAAAATACCATTTGATTTAATAATATTACTTCTGAATTTGATGATAATAATGTGTATTCATGTCACCATGATATCTTTGAATGAATTATGTAAATGTCATCTATGTGATTCATGAATCAATGCCAAAATAAAATAGCACGGTAATAAAAAAAAGTAAACTAGAGTTCCACAGATGAGAGGCAAAGAACACATTCAAAAGCAGTCACACATACACTGAATGTATAGAACTATTTAAAGCTAGAGATTAGAAATGTAGTGATTCATATGTAATTCCAAAACTCTAATCCTATGAGGTAGGTAAAACTGTTACGACCATTACATCAGTGTCAACCCAGGCTTAAAGAGATGAAATAATGTATAAAAGTTCACTGAGCTAAGAAGTGGGGAGAGCACAGATCAAATTCCAAGTCTCTGATTCCAAAGCCCGTGGCCTTCACTACGCCAGAGGTTCTCAGCCCTGCCTGCACATTAGAATCATTTGGGGAAACTTAAAAATGCCAATTCTCAGACCCCTCCCTTCCCAGAAAACTCGTATCAGTACCTCCGGAGATCTGCGGAGAAGTGGGCTATTGTGTTGTTGTTGTTGTTGTTGTTTTTTAACTCCTCAAATGGTTATAAAAATGAAAAGCTAGAGTTAAGCTCCATTGCATCATGCTTTGCACTTAAAGTGAAACCACTAATCCTTAATAGAACCTAGATGGCCCTGCATAGCTTAATCCCTGCCCATCTCCAGACTCTTGTACCATTTTCCTACCCATGGATTATTAGTATTAATTAAATACAGCTTTCATCTTTCAAGAATCATCAGCTGTGAGATGGATTTAGAATTCACACAAGGACCATTGAATCATGTTGATGCCACACTTGAATTTACTGCAAACTTGCTTATGTAACCTCAAACAAGACCTTTCATCCCACAAAGCCACAGCATCCTCATGAACCCAGTAAATTTGGAGCTATTTCTTGTCCAAGACCTCACAGTATCTTAAAAGTGTAATAGGATTCTAAAAAGATTCTACAGTTTATGGGTGTTTTTAATTGGCAATAGACTAGCAGCTTACCGTGAAAGCAATCAAATAAGTCAAGAATCAGTGAATTTTCTGTATTTCACTGCCATCTATTGGATTTTATCTGTATCCAAAATCTTTCGTGTTGTTTTTTTTTTTTCCTTAGTTTTCCCACATGCAGGTCAATTTACATTAAACAGTCCTGTGTACTTTGGAGATGAAGGTATGTGCCCTTTTGAATAAAATGAGATTTCCCTGTATTATTGAGAATAAGCTTATTGGAATGACTAAATATTCTCTTCAGGAAATATATCTAGGGACTTCCATTCTTACTACCCATAATAGTTATAAGTCTCATTCAATACGCAGGACTAAGATAAAAACGATAGGATTATTTTTTAAAAACCCATACCAGCCAAGGGTCTTCTACTCCAAGATTGAGCTGAAATGTACCAATAAGGTGTTCATATTATTTAGGTTATTAATAATTTAAGCAGACTTGCCAATATTGGCAGAGAGGTTTTTATTTTGGAGAAAGATGTAGGTAAGGGGCAAGAAATATGAACACTGCAGGGGACCCAAATCTTGAGAAATCATTTTTGGAAAACATTGCATACAGTTTTTCATATGTGGTAGAGTACTTCAATAATCATCTTCAAACAATTTGAGAGGTGTCATGCAGCAATAACCCAGCATCTCTCCTAGAAGATGTAGGTTCATAACCCTCCCAGGAGCTTCCTGGGTATAATCTGAAACCAGGCCCTATACACAGAGAGCAGGGGAGATCAAAGAAACAGGCAGGCCACTCCAGGTTGGTAGGTGGCAGTTTTAATAATAGCAAAGGGCAATTACATATGATGCTTGCCTTTGGTGGTGGCAAGATGAATGGATCCCTGTACTCACCTTCCAAATCTTAAAAGTTTATAAAGAGGCCCTAATTGGCTCAGTCATATATACCATGCAGGTGTTTCAAGATCACATCACCATATGAAGGTGTCCTTAGAGCAGCCTCTGGGAGTAGGAAAGGCAGGTGGAATCCACAGTCCAAAGACAATGGAGCCAGTGAAGAGTCAGAGTGCCCGGGTCCAGCTCACAGGTCAGTCTGCAGTCATGTCTTTTTTTTTTTTTTTTATCAAATTCCCCAATAGAAGACAAATCACAAAAAAATTATTTTTTATTTTGTTGATGTACATTTTTAAAATTATGACACATTCTGAGAATAGATCATTTATAGTTAGTTGAGGATATATTGTAGCTAATATTCAACATCAACTTTCCAGGCATTTTATTTAAAAACTGAAACATTAATTGAACGACTTTTAGAGTGAACATTTATCCATAACCTAGATTTAATCATTAATATTTTACTACACTTGCCTTATCACACTTCCATCCCTCTAGCCAACATTAATCTATCTCATTTGCCTCTATTGATGCAGATGTCAGTACACTTCCCCCTAAATACTTTAGCATTCATGTCATTAGCTGGAGTTCAATTATTTGTTTTAAAATTATGTAAATTTACATACAAAACATACAAATGTTAGGGCGTATTTGCTAAGTTTAGACTAATGAATACTCCTGGGTAATCCTATACCTATCAAGATATAGAACACTATGATAATGCCAGAAAATTTCCTCACCTCTTTCTCAGTCAGTCCCCAATCTTTACCCCAAAGGGGTAACTCTTCTCATTTTTCCATCAAACATTGGTTATACATTGTTTTTTAGACGCTCATATAGAGACATATGGCACATATTCTTTATGTACTACTTATTTCACTCAGCATGGTTTGGGCATTCATTCATATTTGTTTTTTGTATCAGTAGTTGGTTCCCATTTTGTTGCTGAGTGCCATTCATTTGTGTGACTCTCTCAATTTATATATTTTCCTCTTGGTGGACACAGGTTGTTTCCAGTTTGAAGCTGTTTTGACTAGAGCTGCTAAGACCGTTCTTATACAAAACTTTTTGTGAAAATGTAGTTTTATTTTTCTTGAGTAAATATTTAAGAGTGAAATCACTGGTTTTAGGGGAGGTATAATGTTGGTCTTATGAGCAACTGTCAGATTTGCCCAAAGTACTTGTATTGTGTTATATCTCTACCAACAGTGTACAAGAGTTCCAGTTTCTCTGAAATATTGTCAACATTTGGTATTGTCAGTCTTTTAAATTTTAGCCATTCTGGTTGTATGCAGTGATACTTATTGTGGTTTTAGCATTAGTTTCCTTGGTGTCTAATGATACTGAGCACCTATGTGTTTGTTGGCTGTTCATATACCTTCTTTTGTGATCATTTACCCATTTTTATTTGGGATATTTACCTATTATTAAGTGGTCTGTGTTTTAAAATATACACATTTTTAAAACATATATATGGTATATAATTAAAATATATATTTAATATATATATATATATTTGGTATAGTGCTTTGTCATGTATATATTATATGGATATTTTGTCCTGAACTATGGATTATATATTTATTTTCTTAAAAATTGTTCTGTTGAGCAGAAATTAAAAATGTTAATGGAATCTAATTTATCATCTTAAAATATTATTCTAAGAGTTTTCTGGCTATCACCTTAATTGGGGTTTTGTACACTTTTGTTTTTTCATTTTGGCTTGAAGAACTCCTTTCCAAATTTCTTGTAAGGCAAGTCTAGTGGTGGTGAACTCTCTCAGCTTTTGTTTGCTTGGGAAGGCTTTTATTTCTCCTTCATATCTGAAGGATAACATTGCTGGATATAGTATTCTTGGCTGGTTGTTTTATCTTCCACTATTTTGAATATGTCATTCCAGTTCCTCCTGGCCTCTAGAGTTTCTCCTGAGAAATCTGCTTATAGCCTGGCAGAAGTATCTTTGCAGGTTAGTGGGTGTCCCTCACCCATCCAGCTGCCTTTAAAATTCTTTATCATTGACTTTTGATAGTTCAGATATAATGTGTCTTGGAGGAGGTCTTTTTGCATTGAGATAACAAGGTGTTCTATTGGCTTCATGCACTTGTATATCCAGTTCCTTCCCCAGGTTTGGGAAGTTTTTGGCTATTATTTCTTTAAATACCCACTCTGCTCCTTTCTCCCTTTCTTCTCCTTCTGGTATACCCATTAATCTTATATTGGCTCATCTGAGTGAGTCTGAGAGTCCTTACAGGGTTTCTTCATTTTTTTAAAAATCTTAGT
This sequence comes from Zalophus californianus, assembly GCF_009762305.2. Lineage (NCBI taxonomy): Eukaryota > Metazoa > Chordata > Mammalia > Carnivora > Otariidae > Zalophus > Zalophus californianus. Next base: position 133,568,963 of record NC_045598.1, read on the forward strand.
TCTCTCTCCTTTTCCACCTGAATCATTTCTATAGCCCTAGCATTAGCTCCCCAATTCTCTCTTCCAGCTGATCTGCTCTATTTCCAATGCATTCTAATGTATTCTCCAGCTCATTTATTGAACTTTTTACCTCTAGAATTTGTTTGGTTCTTTTGAAGAATTTCAATCTCTTTGGTAAAATACTCCTTCTGTTCATTAACTTTATTCCTGAGGTCATTGCATTATTGCCTTTCTGTGTTTTCTTATAGCTTGTTGAATTTCCACATAACAGCTACTTTAAATTCTTCATTTGTTAGATCACAATAGTCCATGTCTTTGGGTCTGATTGCTGAAAAATTGTCCATTTCTTTTTGTGATAACATGTTGTTGTAATTTTTCATGGTGTTTGATGGAAAGATTCTAATGAATACATTAGAATGCATTGGAAATAGAGCAGATCAGCTGGAAGAGAGAATTGGGGAGCTAATGCTAGGACTATAGAAATGATTCAGGTGGAAAAGGAGAGAGAACTAAGATTTTTAAAAAGTGAAGAAACCCTATAAGGACTCTCAGACTCACTCAGATGAGCCAATATAAGATTAATGGGTATACCAGAAGGAGAAGAGAGGAAGAAGGGAGCAGAGTGGGTATTTAAAGAAATAATAGCCAAGAACTTCCCAAACTGCTGCAGCGTTTGAAGTAGCAAATATCCTCATTATTAAAGGTAATAAGGCTTTGTTTATTTTGATTCTGACAGTTGATATATAGGAGCCTTTCTTTTGTTTTCTAGGAGGAGGTATTATAGTAATAAGTTTTTGGTTTATTGTAACAGAGCTAACTTGCTAAGGTTGGGAGCCGCACATTAAAAAAAAAAAAAAAAGCTGGCAGAGGAAAAAAAGGGAGGATATAGTAGCAGAGTAAGGGAAGTGCCTAGCACTTGGGGTTTGGGGTGTGCCCACAGCCTGGTAGGGAGATCGTTGAGTGGGGGACTCTGAGGTCCATGGGTGGTCCTTTTGCCACGCCCCCCCCCCCCGTGGGAGAGGCTTTCTTTCAGTTCCCCTTGTGTGCATATTTCACTTTCCTTTGCCTCCTCCGACTCATTGCTGTGACTGATGCCACTATCCCCCATATCTTTCAGTTGGCTTCTGTGCCCCTTTGATATACTTTCATCAATATATAGCATATATATATTACAATATATGTGGTGTATATATACTATATATATACTATCTCATATATATACTGTGTATATAGTAATATATGCAATAGTATATATACTACATATATATAATATATAGTAATATATATATAGTAATAAATGTAATAAAATTTGTGTAAAATATTTATGGAGAAATCTATAAAATTTTACTCAAAATCACTGAAGTAAAACTTTTAAGAGAAGACTGAGTATTATTAAGTTACCAATTCTTTCAATTTCATTCAATCCACATAAAAATACAATATAATTTTTTATGTAAATGTAGAAACTGATTTTAAAATTCATATTAGAACAGATGGCCAAAAATTTCCAGGAAAATGTTGAAGTAGAGATGCTTCCTCTATCAGAGAGTAAGTAAGACATTAAAAGTAGTAGTAATTAAAATAGTGTGATATTTGTGAAAGAAAGAGCAAATAAACCAATGGAATAGAAAAGAAATGAATAAACAGATCTATACATATATGTCAAAGGTGATATTGTAAGAGATTGGGGAAAGGTTAAAGGTATCGATACTTTCTAGTCATATTACATAATTGAGTATGAAAAATAAAAGTTTTAAATGTTTAGAAAAATGTTAACAATTTTGTTTATAGCCTTGAGATAGACCCCAAAGCACAAACCATAAGGGAGAAGATTGATAAATTGATTTGTTCAAAATGTGAAAACATCTATGCATTAAAGACACTACTAATTATGTTTAAAACAGGACAGATAGGGATAGAATATCTGCTGTATTTGTTAAACGGTCAAAGTATTACTTTTTTTCTTACACATAAAGAACACCTAAACATCATTCAGGAAAATGCAAACCTCAATAGAATATGCCAAAAGTCACATGTGAATATATTGCTCAAACTTACCAGTAACTAATTGATTTTAAAATAAGAAAACAAAGTTCAGAAATTCCAAATATCAGTATTCTTTGAAGAAAGGTCTCCATGGCGGATGAGAGTGTAAATTGCTAAACTCTTTGGAAATTGATTTGCTCAGCTATAGAAATGTTGAGTTCACTAAAACAGTGCTCTTCCACTTCTAAGAATATATCCTGGAAAATTTATGCCTGTGCTCAGAAGACATTTAAAAGAACGGTCATTGTTGTATTTCTCATAAGAATAAAAATCTGGAAACAATCTAAATGTCCACCAAGGGAAGAAAAAATATATGGTTATTCCTGAAACAGGAAACAAGGTAACAGTTAAAATGAGCGAACTAGAGCTACAGGTATCAGCAGGGAAATATTAAGAATAGAATTTGTGGAAAAAAAAGCAGGTTGCTCAAAGGTATGTACAGTGTAGCACTACTTATGAAAAATTATATCTGATAAAACAATACCCTGCATCATATTTAGATGCATACATGAGTGTGTAAGTAATGAAAGTCATAGATTCTAGAGCTATAGCTTAGAATTGTGGTTTCCCCTGAGGAATGAAGGAGGGGATAGAGTTGGTAAGCCTAGAAAGAGAACTTCATAAAAATTTTGTGTAATTATTTTTCAAAAAAAGGAAGAAACCAAGGATTTCTTTTTCTATTTTAATGAAGTCACTTTGAATTGCATGGTGAAGCAGTGCTCTTTCATTTTTCACTTAAACAGAGTAAACAATGAAATAAGAGGCGAAAGCACATGCACTGCTAATAAGAAATCTCACAAGGCCAACTAAGGTCACGTCTTTCAATAACTTGAGCAAATAAGCAGATGAATGGACCAGCTGTGCCTGTAGTAAAGCAAAGCAGCAGGCAGATGTGGAAAACTGGACGCACTCTGAGAAACATGTACATGAGCGATAGATTGTTGGATAGACAACACAGCTCCTAAGTCAAGCTTTGTAAAAATAGGTAGAGATAGTTATAAAATAACCTCCTGATTTTGAAAAAAGAAAATCCATTTATTTAGAAAATAACTCTATCTAATCAGCCCCATAACTCCATATCTATTTGTCCAAGTAAGGCCTTTAACCATCTGGTCCTAATTGTTCCTGTCTGCCGAACTTTCTCGGTTCTCCTACTAGAGGCATCGCAGGAGATGACCCATAGGCCTAACAGCATATTGCTCTTTTTTATTAGTTCCCTGTGTTGTTGAAACCTTCTTACAGAACCCATTGATCACATGGTTACAGAAAGTGATCGTGTGATTAATTCTATGAAGGCAGATGGGGGACCACCTAAAATGTGCTGGGAGTTGCTGGTAGTAGGTTGATTAAAAAACAAACACAAACACAACACAACAGCAAAACAACAGTTTTCCAATCCTCTCTCCCTCCCTCCCTCCTTCCCTCCCTCCCTTTCTCTCTCTGCATCTGTCTGTCTGTCTCTCTCTCTATGTCATTGTCATCATCAGAACAGTTCCTTCTTGTGAAATTCTAAAAAATATAAAGCTGATTCCCAGGACTTCAATCATCAGTATGAAAAGCTGAGAGCTCCCATTTAAGACAATGATTACTAAATAAAGGTAAAAAATAAATGCTGTGAGTCATGTATAGCCTCCTGCTATTTAAGGCTGAAACAGAAACTCATAAATCTTTGGCCAGAGAAAATAACACTGGCATAAGTGATGTTTTTACACTTGTGCCACTGCATGAATGTCCTTCTGTAATTTTCAGATTATAAAATCTTTGCAAGGGACTAAAGAACTCAGTGAATTCATAAATGTTTGCAGTGAGGCAAAACAAGGTGGTTTCTTGCATCTGTAGCAAAATCCTGTGGATTATTTGACAATTATCTTCATTTGATTGGAGCCAGCCTAATTAATCAGGCTACCCTTTTATTTTCATTCTCATCTCCTTTCAAAGGGCCTTGGCCAAGACCTAATGAACTCACACCACCCGAGTCTACTAAGGATTTGTCCTTTGGTTATGATGATTCAAAATTAGATTGTTTATTCCGTTACAAGTAAGCACGCTCTGGAGTCACCAATAGTCCCTAATGTAGTAAGGAGGCATGCTATCCAGATTACACTTACTACTGTGAAATTATCTTTGTATAATATGCCCATAGAGCTTAATTTTTGGTACTCTTCTCTTCTTTATCTATATTCTCTGCCTTGGTGATCTCATCACATATGAATGGTATTAAATGTCATCTATATTCTAATAAGCTCAAAATATATATCTCTATCCTAGAACTCTCTCCTGAACTTTAGATTAATCCACCCCCCACCACTTTGATGTGAATCTGAAATTTAATATTTTTATAACTGAGCTTCTAATAGTCCCCCCAAACTGCTCTACCTTTTACCTCCCCACTCTTAGTTGATCCCATCATTGAAGTTGTTCAGAACCTTGGGCTTCTTTTGGACCCTTCTTTCCTGCACACTCTACCTCTAAGCTGCCAGGAAAATCTCTTGACCCTACCATTGAAATATACCCCAAATCTGACCACTGTTGCTAAACTTGTCCAGGTCATCACTTCTAAGGCTTAGTTTTCTAGAGTTCCTTCCTACTATATCCCTTAGTTCGTCTACCTCTGTCTACCTACAGTCCTTTTTGGCATAGCTGTCAGAGTGGACCTTTTAGTATCTAAGCTCTATCATGTTACTTCTTTCAGAAAGCTGTATTATCTCTTCACTTCCCTCAGGGTAAAATCAGTCTTACAAAGGCTCACAGGGCCCTCATGATATGGCCTCTCTTATTTCTTTTGTCATGTGTTACCTTTCCCTCCTGATGTTGCTCCAGGTACGTTTTTTTTCTTAGGACATTTCCTCTGGTTGTTCCTAATACCTGTGTGGAATCCCTTTTCCACAAATGTCCATTAGATTAATCTTTCACCTCCTTAAATTCTTTGCTGAAATCTCGTCTTCTCAGTGAGATCCACTTTATTTGCCTATTAAATATTACAACTTCCTCCATGATCAGTATAGCTAGTCTTCCTTTCTCTCATTTTTTATGAAGTATCATATAATCTACCTATTTATTATATTATTTAATATCTGTATCATTTCTTTTTTTAAAGATTTTTTATTTATTTGAGAGAGAAAGATTGAGAAAAAGAGAGCATGAGCAGGGCAGAGGGAGGGAACCTGATGCGGGGCTCGATCCCAGGACTCTGGGATCATGACCTGAGCCGAAGGCAGACACTTAACCGACTGAGCCACCCAGGTGCCCCTGTATCATTTCTTCTAGGGTATAAAATTTTTGAGAGTAGTTAACTTTATATTTTTCATTCACTGATATATCTCTAGGTAATTAAAATAGTACCCATATATGGTAGAGACTCAGTAATTATTTGATAAATAAATGAGTGAATAATTCTCTATATCCTGGTGCTCTCAATAAAGTAAATATTTCTATCACAAATTGTGTAGGTCATCTGGCTCTATCATCGTCCAAATATCCAGTAACCTGCCCCTTAATCCTCCTACCTCAAGTAGATACTCATTAATGGAGAATAATTACAAATGAACATATAATTAAGATTAGACACTAGAGAGAGGTAGAATACCTGGAGAAATACTAGTTGTTGAATAGTATGGGAAGTTACATTACCTACACACACATGGATATAATTTGAGAAGCCTTGGGTAGGGTATCTGACTAAAATTATCTCCTTTTCCATCTTACAATTTCAATTATATTTACTCGTCTCTTTATGTCTACATAAACACACATTCATTATGTGTTTCTTATATGTCATGTTTATGTCATCTGCTGACAGAGAGTGCCGCTTTTTCAGACAGCTATCAAATCTAGTTATGTGACCCACTGAAAGAAAAAAATCAACAGGAGTACCTGTTATACGGCAGGTGCTTTCACATCTTAATTACTCCTCACCACAGACCATGGAGATTTTATTTATTTTGCCTATTTTATGAGAGGGAACATAAGGTACAGACAAGCAGCTAGTAAGTAGAATGGAGTGCTGTGATGTTAAGTCAAACATCCTGACTCCAAGAGCCAAACATTTCAGATATACTCTACTACTATCCTCCCCATTCTAGCACCTAATTCCTTTCTCTCTCCCTTTGGAATAACGTTGCAATAGAAAGTTACAAATCGTTACTCTGTTCTATTTAGCCATTTCATGTCAACCACACTAAAAATAAAACCTTTCATAAAATGTTGTATTTGTTAACTCTTTGGTACTCTTTGTTTTCCCATTATAACTAATAACTCATCCTCTAAGAGAATTCACACTGAAATGAATATTACCTCATGCACGATTCAAAAACACATCAGAGAATGTGAAAAAAAAAAGATTATTATGGTATCTCAGTTGGAAATAGATTTCCTTCAAATTTGGGGATACAATTCTAAACACCATCCTGTCCTGAACTGAGAAAAAAGAACCAAAGCCAAGTGAAATTTGTGTTCAAAATAAAAATCTACAATGGAAGTTTCAAAAGGAAAATCAGGCTCTTATATTAATGAATAGCACACCACTTTCCTAGAAATAATCATTAGATGGCACTCTTCAAAATTTAATTTGTAGAAAGGTAAATTATAAAGCTGATTATCTTATCAGTTTTCAGAAACATCTTTAGTCATGTCTGAGTGACAGTGAATTCCTCCTTACTCTCCTGGGTGAAATGAAAAAAAAAAAAAAAGACCTACCTTGATTGTTGAATTTGAAAACATTTTAAAATATCTACTAAGTACTGGACACTTTGTCTAAATAACAAATCCTCCATACATTTTCTCTCAGTCCTGCACACTGTCTTCTAAGGTTTAAGCAAGTATTTTGTCCAGTCATCCAAATAATTATAGAACATCTTTTAAACATTTCTTGTTTTTGCTTTTTTAACATTAACATAAACCTAAACTTTAAATCAAATGATTCTAAATATTAGAAAAAATGCCTTATAATTTTTCCTATTTTTGCTAGTATTTTTGCCAATTTGTGACTATATGAGATGGTTGTATTAGCTAACATTTTTCTGGAATTATGGTTTTAAAAAATGACATAAGGCAGCCTTGGCTTCTTCTGACTGCTATGCATTTACCAAACCCCTTATCTTTTTCAGTACCCAATTAGACTACATTTTGCATCCTCCTTTGTAGTCAGGTAAGAACATACAAATGAATGGGATGTGGGCAGAAATAATGTACATCATTCCCAAGTCTGTTCCCTAAATACTTCCCCAGTGATCTTTCTTATTCTTTCTTTTTTCTCATCTGAGGCTAGAGGCCAAAAGTTCTGATTCCTTAGTGGATGTTGAGGCAAAAAAAAAAAAAGGAGGATCCTAATTCTTGGGTCAAGACTTAGAGGAGCTGCCTATAGAACTGCCAGGCTGAGAATTTTCTTGGGAAAGTTCACTAAAGTTTGGGGACTGTTTGTTACAGTAATTACCTTATCCTTATTATTACACTATTACTTTTAATGGGAATGTTACTAATCCAAACTCCTAAACAGTTTTCTAAACCATCCTCTGATTCCTATTATATTAATAACTTTATAAGTCTAAAATCAATCTGAAGATTTATGAAATAACTTTTAAAAATATATCAGGATTATCATATTTTTTTCAGCTGCCTTATTTATAATGAATTATACCCATAGACTAGTCAATGTTCAATCACGCCAGATTCTTAGAATAAAACTTGCCTGACCGTACTGAATGTTTATGTGAATATATTGCTGAATTCAATTTGCTAAATTTTAGTTTGGATTTTGAGCCACAAATAATCAGTGATATTGATGTATTATTTTTAATTTTTCCATTTTTATTTTCCCCCTCTTTTTCTACTAATTTTTTGTATATTTTGAGGTATTTCTATAATGTTTTTCCAGGGTTGTATTAGCTTTATACATGTGTTCAGGGAAAAAGAATTCTACTTTTTGTGGATTTTTAAATAGAATATGTGTATTTATCACCTGAAAGCCTGAAAGAATTTTACATTTTACATTAAAGTCATCCTGTGCCAGTGTTTTTTGTGGGGGTGGAGTGGTGGTATTTGGCAACTATCTTAGTTCCTCTCATGAATTTGCTATTCAAATAGGGTCAATTTTAGACCCTTTTGATTCCTCTGAAAAGTATCCATTTTTGTAATTAAGACATTCATTTGTCAATACTACTGATTTTTTCCTTCAATTTTTGAATTTATGACTTGAAGTCAAAACAATTCCATGGCCAGGTCTCAATGACATGTACAAAATCATTAAAAACAACATATTCTAGGGTGCCTGGGTGGCTCAGTTGGTTAAGCGACTGCCTTTGGCTCAGGTCATGATCCCGGAGTCCTGGGATCGAGTCCCACATCGGGGGGTCCCTGCTCAGCAGGGAGTCTGCTTCTCCCTCTGACTCTACCCCCTCTTGGGCTCTCTCTCTCACTCTCTCTCTCTCAAAAATAAATAAATAAAATCTTAAAAAAATAAAAAAAAATAAAAACAACATATTCTAAACCAAACCTGTTTAGATTTATTTTTTCCTAAATGACAATCACAAATAGTATTCATTTGGACATTCCTCATAACAAGCTGACTCCTGCTCTCCTTGTCTCATCCCCCACAGTGACGCAATAATAAACAGAGCTGGAAAATTTTCCTAATCACCGGTGGAGCAAAAAACAACTAAAGTTACACTTCACATGGATATGAGAGAATTGATGTTAATAGGGCAGTACTAAATCTGAAAGTCAAATACTCATCAATGGAGTTCACCAAATATTTACCAAATAAGTAAATAAATGGGGGCTTAAATCACTGTTGCCTATATTCTCTTGGATATTTCAGCAGGCTGAGATATTGAAGAAAGTGATTTTAGTTTGGTGAATTTCAAATTATATTAAAAAGTGACAAAACATGGCTCTTATGGAATATGCAAGTTCTGTAGTAGAAGGTCAGCTTAAATGGAAAGGGTCCACTCTTTAATTCTGTCCAAAACCTAGGATTTGTGAGATGAGAGTCTATTAGCTTAACTTTTTCCAATTATCAGATGTGGTCTTCATACATATATTGAACATTTTGTTATTCATAAAATATAGCTTTTCAAAATATCTCCTTCCTAGTAAAAATACCTTATTACAAGAAGTTGGGAATAATCTGCTGCCCTAGGGAGAAAAAGTCCCTCAAACTTTGAGACTTGTAATCCCTTTATACATTTTAGAAAAATAGAACCTAATTCAAACATAGTATGGAAATTAAACGATTAGAGATATCAACCTGAAGAATGAAGCATAAATCTTCAACACGTTTTAGGAATATAATTTTTTAAATTCACACTATTGCATCATTTAACACCTATGAGGTAAGCAGATGGTGACAATTTTATGTAGGGAAATCTAACATTTGTAGCGAATGTTTCAACCTTTCAACATTTTTTTGCCAAGGACATGCTTTTTTAATACTTCAAACATGTATATAGATTCTGATTTAGATGACAGTGGGTTGAAAACATAGTGGTTTCATGGATGCCTGTTGATTTACCATGTTGACCCATTCCAATTCCTCTCATTACTATCCTTTGGCCTAAAGGTAGTAAGTGTACCTTTTGACAAAATAGAGTGTGCTGAGACTGAATTTCCTTCCATGCACAGAGTAAAGGCAGTCTACCTTATTGTCCATTATATAGGGAAGACAATTCTTAATATAACAGTCAAAGAGTTCTTTCTCCTCTTTATTCATGAAGAGAAAAAGAGAGAGAAGGAATAAGCCTCACCTATATGTAGGTTAGTGTCCAATTTTAATACATGGTTCAGCAATGACAAGATAGCACTTGGTCCCTGTCTTCTGAAATAATATTCAACATATTTCCTACTATAAATTTATTGCTCCCTCTGTCATAAAGCTAAAGCATTATTCCTGTGGCTGCCTATAAATTCATGGATCTAATTCCATATTTCAAAACTCTTAAATTTTCCCCAGATGCACATGTTGTCAAAACAATTCTTAAAAGTGATGATTAATTTAGGAAAGGACAACAAATAGGTTTCGGAAATATGTGTTCTTTGAATGGTAATGATAAGACAACTATGTATGAGAATATATGATCTTGGTTTGAGGCTGCGGGTGTTTGCACAGTGAATAAAAGATATTGCAATCTGTGTATATACTCATTAAAAATGAAAAGGAAATTTTCCAGATTCTTTGCTCACATTCAATGAGAGATAAGTACATCTAAGTGCAGGATTCATTTGTTTACTTGAAAATTAAAACTATGTTATTATTTCCTTGAGGTTAATGATGTATAGTGACTTCTAAAATTCTCCATTTCTTTTTCTTCTTTTTCTAAAGCATTGGAATAAATTCTTGAGAAGCTTTGGGTACATCTTTGTCAGATAAAGTTAGGCTTTAAAAATCTCTTGATAAACGTTAAACTCATAGAAGTAGAGAGTAAAATGGTGGTTACCAGAGGCTGGTGGGAATGAGGGAAAAGGGTACAAAGTTGCAACTACGTAGAATGAATAAGTCTAGAGATCTAATGTGCAGGAATGATGACTATGCCTAATAATACTGTTTTAAACACTAGATAATGCAAACAGAGTGGGTTTCAGGTATACTCATCACACAAAATAAGTTGTTACTATGTGAGGAGATTATACTAGATTAGTTAATTAGCTTGACAATAGTAATCACTTCACTATGTATATGAAATCATCATGTTGTATACCTTAGATACATAAAATTTTTATTAAAATATATAAGTACATAAAAAACACGTGTAAAAAAAATTTTAAATAGGGGCACCTGGGTCAGTTAAACGTCTGCCTTTGACTCAGGTCATGATCCTGGAGTCTTGAGATCTGAGTGCATCAGGCTCCCTGCTCAGTAGGAAGTCTACTTCTCCCTCTCATTTGCCACTCCTCCCACGCCCACTTGTACTACCCCCCCAAATAAATAAATAAAATCTTTAAAAAAATTTTTTAAATAAAAATCTGAGGAGAATTGACTGGCAAAAACTGATTTGGAGTCTCTACACCAGCAGTTAAAATTTTGCTTTGTTCTAAGTTAAATGTAGAACTCCTAATTTCACACATTAATTACAAAAGGGCATGTATTTGGAAAAACCATTGTTTCCATACCTCTGTATCTGCTTTCCTAAGATTTTGGTGACATTTCAAATCACAGGTCTTGTTGGGCACTTTCTTTTCTGTCAATAGTTAGCTTTAAGACACAAAGCAAGCCATGCATCTCTCTTTTTGTTGATTTCCTCGTGTCCAAATTCAAAAGGTCAACAGCTTCACTAATCTCAGCTGCTTTAAAAAGACAGTTATTACAAAACAGTTTTAGATGTGCAGAAAAGTTACAAAGATAGTAGATATGACACCCCTATAATGGTGACAGTTTACAAAACCAGGGCACATTGGTCAAAACTAAAAAAATCATCATTGGTACAATACTATTAATGAAACTACAAATTTTATTTGAATTTCACGTTTTCCTCTCAACTCCTTTTTTCTATCTAGGATCTTATCCAGGGCACGATGTTGCATTTACTCACTGTATTTCCTTATTCTCCTGTGATCTGTGACAGTTTCAGTTTTTTTCTTGTTTTCTTATGATTCTGAGAGTTTCAAAGAGTACTGGTTAGGTAGTTTGTAGAATGTCTCTGTATTTGAGTTTGTCTCATGTTTTCTCATTATTAATTTTGTTGCTCGAATTGTCCTGGTTTTGGCAATTTGGAGCTCTTTCAGTTTGACTCCTGTGTTCTTCTGATGTGCTCCTATCTATATTTTGTTGCTGTTGTTGTTTTGTAGTTTTTTGTTTGTTTGTTTGTTTGTTTGTTTTGAGAAAATGCTTCCTTTCTTTCTGGCAAAATGAATGCTCCAAGTTCATTTTACATTTACCATGTCCCAGCCTTTGAAGAAATGGCATTTCTCCAAGAAGTTCTGGTTCTTTTCGTTGGATAATATTATTTAGAAAATGAGATCTATGATAAAAGGTCTTTTTAAAATAAACATTTTAGGGGCACCTGGGTGCCTCAGTCAGTTAAGCGTCTGCCTTTGGCTCAGGTCGTGATCCCAGAATGCTGGGATCGAGTCCCACATCGAGCTCCCTGCTCAACGAAAAGCCTGCTTCTCCCTCTCCCTCTTCCTCTGCCTGCCACTCTGCCTACTTGTGCTCTCTTTCTATCTTTCTGTCAAATAAATAAATAAAATCTTTTTTAAAAAGTAAATGGCATTTAAAAAACAAAATAAAATAAACATTTTATTTAAGAACAGTTTTATATTAAAAATTTGTAGATAGTAATTGAAAAAATGTAAGATAAAAATTGAAGACAATAGGAGCTCCCATATACCTCATGTTATTAACATCTCTTATTAGGAAGGTACATTTGTTGCAATCAATAAACACATATTGATACATTATTACCAACTAAAACTTAACTCTGATTTTCTCAGTTTTTACCTAATGTCTTTTTTTCTGTTCCAAATTCCCATTTGGATATCACATTACAGTTAGTATCATGTCTTCTTAGGCTTCTACTTAGGCTCTGACAGTTTCTCAGACCTCTTATTTTCAATTTCCTTGACAGGCATGAAGAGTTGTGGTCAGATCTTTTGTAGAATGTCCTTAGTGAATATTTGTCTGGTGTTTCTCATGATTAGACAGGGTTTTTGTGTTTTGGGGAGGAAGATCACAGAAGTAGAGTACCATTTTCATCACATCATACAAAGTTTCACACTCTCAACATGATTTGTCATTGTAAATATCTTCTTGATTACCTGAATGAAATAGTATTTGTCAGGTTTCTCCACTGTAAAGTTATTCCTTTTATGTTTCTTTCCATTCTGTACACTTTAGAAGATAGTCATTGTACACAAGTCCATACTTAAGAGTGGGGAGTTATGCTCCTTCTTTGAGGGCATATTATCTACAATAATTACTTTGAATTTTTCTGCTAGAAAGATTGTCTATTCTTCCCCATGTATTTACTTATGCAAGCATTAATATCAGTATGGACTCATGGATACTTACTTTATGTTATATCTCTATCTACTTCTTACTTATATCTAGATCTGCTTTATTTTCTTGCTCAAATTGTTTTGGTTTTGTAATATAGTTCCTAGGAATAAACCTAACCAAAGAAGTGAAAGACCTGAACTCTGAAAACTGTAAAATACTGATGAAAGAAACTGAAGATGACACAAAGAAATGGAAAGACATTCCATACTCATGGCTTGGAAGAACAAATATTATTAAAATTGTCTATACTACCCAAGGCAATCTACACATTTAATGCAATCCCTACCAAAATTGCCAATGGCACTTTTCACAGAGCCAGAACAAACAATCCTAAAATTTGTATGGAGCCACAAAAGACCTTGGGTTGCCAAAGCAACCTTGAAAAAGAAAAGCAAACCTGGAAGCATTACAATTCCAGACTTCAAGTTATATTACAAAGTTGTAGTGAGCAAAACAGTATGGAACTAGCACAAAAACAGACACAGAAATCAATAAAACAGAATAGAAAACCCAGAAATAAACTCACAACTAAATGGTCAGTTAATCTTTGACAAAACAGAAAAGAATATCCAGTGGGAAAAGGAATGTCTCATCTTCAACAAATGGTGTTGGGAAAACTAGACAGCAACATGGAAAAGAATAAAACCAGGACCACTTTCTTACACCACACACAAAAATAAATTCAAAATGGATGAAAAACCTAAATGTGAAACAGGAAACTATCAAAATCCTAGAGGAGAACACAGGCAGCAACCTCTTTGACATCAGCCATAGCACTTCTTTCTAGATATGTTTCCTGAGGCAAGGGAAACAAAAGCAAAATAAACTATTGGTACTTCATCAAGATAAAATCTGCACAGTAAAGGAAACAATCAACAAAATTAAAAGGCACCATATGGAATGGGAGAAGATATTTGCAAATGACAATATCTGATAAAGGGTTAGTGTCAAAAATATATAAAAAGCTTATCAAACTCAACACCCCAAAACCAAATAATCCAGTTAAGAAATGGGCAGGAGACATGCATAGACATTTTCCCAAAGAAGACACAGATGGCTAGCAGACATGTGAAAAGATACTAAACATCACTCATCATCAGGGAAATACAAATCCAAACTACAACGAGATGTCCCCTTACACCTGTCAGAATGGCTAAAGTCAACAACACAAGAAACAACAGGTGTTGGTGAGGATGCAGAGAAAGGGGAACCCTCTTGTACTTTTAGTGGGAATGCAAACTGTGGAAAACAGTATAGAAGTTCCTCAAAAGTTAAATATAGAAGTACCTTATAATCCAACAATTGCCCTACTAGGTATTTACCCAAAGAATACAAAAATACTAATTCAAAGAGATACATGCACCCCCATGTTTATAGCAGCATTATTTAGCCAAATTAAGGAAACAGCACAAGTGTCCATTGACTAATACATAGATAAAGAAGAAAAGAACATGTGGTACACACACACACACACAAACACACACACACACACACACACACACACACGCATGCACACAGGAATATTACTCAGGCATAAAAAAGAATGAACTCTTGCCATTTGCAAAAACATGAATGGAGCTAGATAGTATTATGCTAAGCAAAAAAGTCAGTCAGAGAAAGAAAAATACTGTATGATTTCACTCATGTGGAATTTAAGGAACAAAAACAGATGAACATGGGGGGGGGGGAAAGAGAGAGGCAAGCCATAAAACAGACTCTTAACTATAGAGAACAAACTGATGGTTACCTGAGGGGAGGTGAATGGGGGGATGGGTAAAGTAGGTGATGACTTTTAAGGTGGGTACTTGTTGGGATGAGCATTGTGTGGATGTGTTCAATCATTATACATATTGTACATCTGAACTAATATTGCACTGTATGTTAACTAACTGGAGTTTAAATAAAAACTTCAAATAAAGTAAAATAAAAAATTGTTTTGGTTTTGGACAAGAAAAAAAAGAATGGCAATTCCACTATATTCGAGTGAATGATGACATATACATAGAGAATTTAAAAGTAAGTTCCCTGAAATGAATTATTCTCAGAGATAATTAGCTACTATTGATTCTGTCTTTCTATAAGTCAGGCAGCACACTTTATTTTTTTTAAAGATTTTGTTTATTTATTTGAGAGAGAGAGAATGAGAGATAGAGAGCATGAGAGGCAAGAGGTTCAGAGGGAGAAGCAGACTCCCTGCTCAGCAGGGAGCCTGATGTGGGACTCGATCCCGGGACTCCAGGATCATGACCTGAGCCGAAGGCAGTCGATTAACCAACTGAGCCACCCAGGCGCCCCAAGGCAGCACACTTTAAATAAAAACTATGGACTCTGAGAAACAAACTGAGAGTTCTGGGGGTGGGGGGGATGGGTTAGCCTGGTGATGGGTATTAAATAGGGCACATACTGAATGGAGCACTGGGTGTTATACGCAAACAATGAATCATGGAACACTACATCAAAAACTAATGATGTAATGTATGGTGATTAACATAACGTAATAAAATAAAATTTTAAAAAAGTACACTTTAAAGTAAAAAAAGTACTTTAAATATATTTTTAATCCTAAAAACATTAGAAGGGCCTAATTTACTCATCTCCAATATTTTATGTTCGTGTACAGACAGGCTCACCCTGCTATGTGAGACATGTTTCAAAACTATGTGTGAAAAGGAAAATAGCTTAATTAGGTTTTATAGATTTTCTTTATATGAAACCAAACTGATATCTGAGAATTTCACATTTTTTTGTAATATTGTCAGGTTTTTAGTTTTGAAGTTAATAACTAAAACTTCATGTAAGTTACTATCTCATGATTATATCAAATATAGGCATTTCAAATTAAATATAATAGAGATAAAAATTAATTTTAAAAGTAGAAAAACGTGATGTAATATAACAGTTCACTTTACAGGACCACCTTCTACAATAAGGAATTTTTCTAAAATTCTTTTTTTTTTTTTTTTATTCATGAGAGGCAGAGAGAGAAAGAGAGGCAGAGGGAGAAGCAGGCTCCCAAGGAGCAGGGAGCCCGATGCGGGACTCGATCCCAGGACCCTGGGATCATGACCTGAGCCGAAAGCAGACGCTTAACCATCTGAGCCACCCAGGCGCCCATAAGGAATTTTTCTAGATCATGCACATTTTTCAAATGTCTTGTTAGACTTGAACATAAATGAAAAAAATGTGTTTTTAATTACCTGAGCAGGAATGTTTCTCTTTGATTAAAACAGAATATTTTTGTTTGGTTTTAGTATACTCTGAATTTTCTGTAGATGCAACTACTATATAAAATGGGGGAGAGTTTTGTTCAGAATTTAAGGAAAACTTGCTTACCCTTTCACCATGTTTTTGCGTGAATTGATAGCTTGCTCCTTTTTATTGCTGGTGGGTATTTCACACAGTTTAATTTTAACTTGAAAATGTAATGATTAAAAAATAAATATGGTATTTTTATTATAACAGCAAGCAGAAATAGAAGGAAAATAATTTATAATAAAACTATGCTTTTGTATCATTAAAACTCCTAGTTGACTCCACCGGGAGACAAAATGAGGATTGTTGAACATATTTATAATAAAACATTTGGAAAGAAGAGAATAAAGACAATCAGAAGAAATAGGAAACTGTTAATAATAACAAACCAGAATAATTTGTATGTAATAAGAAAAAGGTGGAAATAACCATAATTGAAGTAAGTATATTGTGCCAAAAAAAAATTACTGACTGTTGAAGGGAAGAAATAAGGAAGTACTTGCAAATAAACCAGACTTTATTTTTAAATGTCACATCAAACTAATTCCTGATGGCTTTTCATAAATAGAACAGAAAATGTTGCTCCTTTCTAATTTCTTTTTTTAATTATTATTATTATGTTATGTTAATCACCATACATTACATCATTAGTTTTTGATGTAGTGTTCCATGATTCATTGTTTGTTCATAACACCCAGTGCTCCATGCAGAATATGCCCTCTTTAATACCCATCACCAGGCTAACCCATCCCCCCACCCCCTCCCCTCTAGAACCCTCAGTTTGTTTCTCAGAGTCCATAGTCTCTCATGGTAATGTTGCTCCTTTCTAAAACCACAGCATAGGTCAAGGCAACCATTCTGTCTTTATTGCTTAAAAGGAAGTAACCTAAAAACTGTCCTTTAATATTTGATAATGAGGCAGCCCTCAGATGGGAACAAAGATAAAATAACTGAAGATTCTATACCAAAGTGATATCTCAAACTTTAAATCACAGAAGATTTCAAAAGAATAAACAGCACGCGAGCAGCACAGCATGGGGAATATAGTCAGTGGCATTGTAACAGGCTACGGTGACCAAGGCTAGCCACACTTGTGTCATTTCTATCTCCTCTTGATTCTCTCTCCCTCTCTCCGTCCCTCTCTCTCTATCTCCCTTTCTCTCTCCTTCTCTCTCTCTACCCCCCTTTCTCTTTCTCTTCCTCCTTTTCTCTTTCTCTCTTTCTTTCTCTTAAGAAACAAGGCCACAAATAGTGGTTAAGTTCTGAACCTAAGCTGAAAAGGCAAATTAACATGCAGAAGTAGTAAATGTAGCTGATAGAACAAATTGTTACTGTAGCACCTGGAAGGAGACACATGTTTTGTTTACAAAAATACTTTGAGAGCCCACTTTGAATAAGAACATTCATGGTTGTCTAGTATCCTGGCCAATGACCACACCAGACCCGGGACATCTTCCCCACCCCCAAAGGAACCGTGAAACGAAGTAATTCCCCAAACTCCAAACCCTAACGCCTTTCAAGAATGGTCCTCTAGAGGGCACCAGCCTTCTCACTTCTTTAGATCAAGGTTGGGGAAAACAAAGACGTCACTGCTATTAGAAGTACTGTATGTTGGCTAACTGAACATAATAAAAAGGAGGAGGAGGAGGAGGAAGAGAAGAAGAAGTTCATTATTCTCCTGACAAGTCAGTTTGATCACCTTTATCTTCCCCGAGGTGGTCTTCTGCCATGTTGCACCCCTTTCACTTACTGCTCTCTCCGTTCCTCTCCTATCACGCGGCGCACAGCACACTTTGGCGCTTCTTTGCAAACTAAATCCTCAGAGCTACAGCTTTTCCTCCTCCAAAGGAGCCTCTCGAGACATTTTCCTCAGTGACTTTTCCCTCTTGATAAGAAGCGGTAAAGTAAAAAAAAAAATTCTTTTCTACTACATTACATGTTTATTAGACTTTTTAATTACTCGTAAAAAATAAAATTATCTACCATGTACAGCCTCAACTCTCCGGAAAAAAATTTACAAATTCCAAATCAGTGATTCATAAATTGACTTTAGACACAATCCATTCATAAATGAATGACTCTCAGAAATAATGGAGAGTCAAACAAGACAAAGAAAAGATTAACAAAAAGTTCATTTCCATCGTTTATTCCAAAGCGCCTGGTTTGCTTTCCTCTGGTTGTAACATACTCTGTCACATTGATCCCCAGTCCCTAATCTGCTCTGCTGAGTAAGAGGCAAAATTAAATAAATAAAACCTCAGGGGAAAGTGAGTGTTGGTAATATCTTCTTTTGGACCTCCTTATAAAGGAGCAGAAAGCATATTTTTGCTTCAGTGTTTTCCTCTCTCACCCACCCTCACTGCAATATAGTGCTTACCAAACATCTCAGGTTTCAGTCTGAATTGTAATTATATGCAAGAGTAATGGTCAGCAGCATACTTAAGTGTTTTTAGGATAAAAAATTTTCATCGCTTACCAAGGGCAAGAAAACCTAACTTTAGCCCTCTGAGATCCTATTTTAAAGCTACCCTCCAAGGTCTGTTTGGGGACTCTATTAATTAGTCATAATTGATTTTAAATAGTTTATAGTAACATTTATTTCTTTGAATGATTAAAACCACTGCAAACCATGTGCCACACATTTAATAGTTTGTGTTTCAAATATCTTGATTTACCAGAAGAGGGAGCAATCTATCTAGTCTCTACTTTGATCTGTCTCCCTTTCTATAATTTGTATCAACATAAAACCTTTGAAAGTTAACTACAGTTTTATGTGAACCTGTTTTGGCACTTTAAATTTTAATCTGTATTTAAATAAAAGGTAAGAAAAGTTAAAGTTTCTAAATTGTATTAAGAGGCTTCAATAAATTTTGAGGAACAAATCATTTTTTAATTACCTTCTTTTCCTGAAGAAATTAAATGAGCTATTGACACAATTAGGATGGAACCACAGAGAAAGAGAATGCCAAAAGATAGTTTAATGACCTCGAGATAGTTATTGCTATTTATCTTTCTTCTATTGCATCGATGTCATTTTTACCATTTAACCATTAACAGATTAAGTGGTGTGAGATCGTGTTTTTGATCTTTTACTTCTTGTTTTTATAATATCTTAATAAACATAACATGTGGAAATGGATTAATGGCCAATATAAAATTACTTTAGACTAACCACTTGAAGATTGGAGGAAAGGGATAATATCAGATATAAATTTTCATTTTTTTCACTTTTTATTACCAATTATAATATTCAACATATTGTCTCAGATGACCTTGTCCAAAAATGTGTCAAAAATTATTTTTCAATTTAAATGATGAGGAAAAATATTTATTTCAGCCTGATTTGCCTCATGCCTAAACTTCAGCCTGATTTGTTCATAATAGATAAGATACTTTTGAGTTTGTTACATTTCTCTGTATATGTCCTTTAAATAACAAATCATCCAACTGTATTAACTATTAGAATTATGGAAAATATATGAAATATAGAATCATGAACATTCAGGTATAACATAAAATGCACCTGTTATATTTAAGCACAGAAATTATTTTTTCAGAGGCTACATTGAGGGAAGGTAAATTTTGGTGACTCTCTATTATAGACATGCTATCAACCTGAGGCCCGTGAGTCAGAAGAATTAATGTGCCCTTCATAGCTGGTCACCCTGCTCCTCTGCCCACAAGAACCAAGAGCTTTGCCATATTCCTGAATCTGTTCTTCACGGTCTCGGTAAAGCAAAAAGACACTCCTCAACTCATTCGGTCTTGGGAGAGAGCCTTGGGAAGAGTGGATGCAATCCAAGGGTGTTACTGGAATTAGGGCTTCTGAGGGCCAGGTTAGTGTGAGCATGGTTGTGGTTTGGTTTTAAAGTTTGTCTTTTTCTTTTCTTTTCTTTTTTCTCTTTTTTCTTTCCTTCCTTCCTTCCTTCCTTCCTTCCTTCCTTCCTTCCTTCCTTCCTTCCTTCCTTCCTCCCTCCCTCCCTCCCTCCCTCCCTCCCTCCCTCCCTCCCTCCCTCTCTCTCTCTCTCTCTCTCTCTCTCTCTCTTTCTTTCTTTCTTTCTTTCTTTCTTTCTTTCTTTCTTCTTTCTTAGTTGCCTTGTAAAGCTATCGCCAGTTGAACCTCCAGTTCCTTCTTCCTTGTGGCCTAGATGGAAAGGCAACAGAGCTGCATTTCACATCGAGCCTTATTTTCCTTTATGCCAAATGTGCTTTCTGGATATAACAACATGTATGTTATGTCACTTGACAGTGGTAACCTAGGTAGAGAGTAATTCAGTAAACCACCAGGGTTCCATGTAGCACATGGAAGGAAACATTAATGGTGACCTAATAGGCAATTGAATTCACATGTGTTACATTCATAGCTCCCCTTCAGTGCACAGTTTGGTAACACAGAGCTTTAATAGTGCCAGTCAGATTTTTCTAGCCTGAGTGTTGAAGCATCTACCTAATCCATTATCATGGAGTAATAAAATTCTCTCCAAAGATAACAAAAGCCATTTCTGTCAGGCTAAGTTACTTTAAACATCAATGAAATGGCATTCTGATTTTAATTTCTTTAACAGTGGAAGAGCATGAGCTTTGGCAGGAAGGTGGTGTTCTTTCCTACAATTTCCAATGGAGAGGAGACTTGAATTTCTGGCCAGTTTTCAGGAAGGATTGACAACTAAGATTATTATAATGCCAATAGGAACGAACAGGACAGGGAGGGATGCTCCTCCTCTCCCTAACCAATTGTTACCAACTTCCTGACTTTATACTCCATTGGTGTATCTTGGTGGGCAGAGGGCAAACTGAATAGAGGCAGATTACCTGAAGCTGATGGAGATCAAGCTTCAGGGTCCATCACCTGCATGAGCCCTTGCAGAATCTCAAGAAAGTCACTAGTAATATGTTCACATAGTATTATGCTTTTGTAAAATTTGCAAAATATTGTATTTTGATGACAGCTTGTTAAGAACTCCCCTTCATCACACTTTTTCTCTTATGGGGTGATGTTGAAGTGTTCCAGGGATTGTTGGGAAAATAGGAGTTGAGTTGGGCAGTTATCCATCTAGTTTAGAATAGGCAGAATATATTCATGTGGTTCATATCTCCTCTAGATATGGTTGTTATTACAAGCTGTCTGCATTAGAAATGGCTTCTTTGATCAACCATGCTGGAAGAAAGACTAAATACCTTTCTATTGTCTCTTTGTAAAATATTACAAGACAGGAAACTAAGGTAACATTGTGTATCAACTATACCTCAATGATAAAAAAGAAAATATAAGACTGTTGTCATATGAAAAGGCAATCAAAGACTATGCAGCCAAAGACTAAAAGATTATATATTATAGAAGTGTTTCATGTGGTAATTGAGTATGTTATGTTCCTCTTCTAACTTTGTGACATTAATGTGTTTTCTTGGCCTTTTTTGTTGTTGGTGTTGGCCTTTTTAAACTTGCATTTTGTTGTGAATTCTAATTTATTTTCTCATTTTAAATAAATAGTCACTATTGAATTTTTTATTTCATAATTTTGTTTTCTTTCTCTTAAAGAGGGTCCCGAGATTTTTCTAAGCCGATAAATTTGTCACAAAAGTTGAACTCAGGCTCTGACTCAAAGGACAAGTAGATTCCTGATTATACCTGATGAACTAGCTGCTTCCTGTCAGAACTTGGGCACCTTCTACCATGCACCTTTTACACATAGGTACTTTCATCCTGACCTTCATTGACTTCATGGACTTCCTATTTTTTCTGCCTTTTCTCCCATCATGAATACTTAAGGAAGAAAGCAAACAAGTGTATGATATGCATCTCCTCCCAGTGCTGCTTCTTCCTCTGTCCCTGGGAGTCTAATGGGATCCCAACAAGACATCCTCAGTGTGCTTCTACTTCCTTTCCACTTGAATGACTTTTAGCAACAAACCTATACATATCCACCTGAGTCAACATCACAATCAACAAATATTTATCGAATGGTTACTATGTGCAAGCACTGGGCTAGCCAATGGGAATTTGGGGGTTGCTGAGTCCTAAGCAGAAGAAATTGTTTCATTTTCTAAAGGAAATTGTCCCTTGTTTTGCATTGATAAAGTGCATTATATTTAGCATCACACTTGACCCTCACAGCTCTTTGCAGTAGGTGTTATTTGATCTTTTTTAGAGATGTGTAGACTAAATCTCAGAGAATCTCAGAGAACCTTCGAGACCTTACGTGACTCTTCTGAGTTCATGCTGCCCATAAATGGCTTGGATTGGACCTCCTGGACTCCACAGCCTTCCCTCTGTGCTACGGATGCTGCCCACCACCATGTTCCCTGGCTCAGTGTTAGTCATAGCTGGTAGAATGCCTTCCCAGACATTTTGTGTGCGTGTGCATATCAAATCTGAGTTCTAATTATGCCTTCCTCAATTGCTAACTTTGAGCAAGTCTATTAACATCTCCCAATTTTTGTTTCATTGTACATTAAGTGGAATAATAATAATTATCTCAGTTTGCTGTGAGCATTTATAGAGATATTAAGAGCATGAGTTGTAGGATGAGACTGCTAAAGGACAGAGGTGAGGAGGCTGTGGAAGGCATACAATCTAAGAATTATCCTCCTGGGCTCCAACCTCTGTCTCTCTGTTTCTCTCTGTCTCTTTCAATTTAAATAACAGACAGATGCAGACATACCTTTTTTGGAAGTGTATTCCCTGATTATATTCCTTTATCAGTATTCCTAAAGGCAACCTCTACTCTAAGCTGTTATATATCATTCCCATAACTGTTTTATAATTTTTTTAAAGTTTTTATTTTAATTCCAGTTAGTTAACATACAGTGTAATATTAGTTTTGGGTGTACAACATAGTGAATCAACACTTCCATATATCACCAGTGCTCATCAGGACAAGTGCCTTCCTTAATCCCTATCACCTATTTAACCCATCCCCCCCAACCACCTCCCTCTCGTAACCATCAGTTTGTTCTCTATAATTAAGAATCTGTTTCTTGATTTGTCTCTCTCTCTCTCTCTTATTTTTTCCCTTTCCTTGTTTGTTTTGTTTCTTAAATTCTACATATGAGTGAAATCATATGGTATTTGTCTTTCTCTGACTGACTGATTTCGCTTAGCCTAATACTCTCTAGATCCATCCACATTGTTGCAAATGGCAAGATTTCATTCTTTTCATGCCTGAGTAGTATTTGCATGTTTTATAATTTATCCATATGTAAATGTATGTTATTAGTGGTATGTGCTCAGCAGATACTCTGGTGTATAGTAAGTATAGTAAATATTATGTTAGTATAAAAGTCCCTCTTTCTCTGCATCCTGGTCAAATATTGATATTTTCAACAGGATTATTTAAAATTGTATTTATTATTTTAATTTGAATTTCCCTCATTAATAATGGGGTAATACATTTCATAAATTTGTTAGCTATCCAGTTTTCTTCTTCTATTCTTAGGTCATTTTCTCTGATTGGGTCATTTGTGATTTTCTTAATAATTTTTCAGGTTCTTTGCTTGTTCTTATTACAAATCTATCATTATATAAGCTACAATTATCTACTTTTAATCTGTGATTTGTCTTTTAACTCTTTTAATGGTCCCTTTATTATACAAAAGCCATTAATTTTTATCATAGTTAAATATGTCAAGTTTTCTTTTGGATATCGTGATTTCTCTATCTTGTAAAAAATTCTTCCCTCACCTAGTATTAAAAAACTATTCCACCTATATTCATTCTATAAGTTTCAAGCTCCCTCACAAATGTCTTTAATACAACTGATATTGTTTTCATTTGTGATGTGAAATAAGTACAGAATTTAATTTGTCCACAATTGAAGCAATTTTTCATAGGACCACTTATTGAGTGATCCAGTCCCACTTCTTTATATTTAACGCCGTACATTTTATATACCAAGTTTCCAAATATGCCTTGGCTTATTGTGTTCTGACTCATTGGTTCAAATAGTTAATACCTGAACCAGTGAGCATTTTTAATGACAGGTAGAAAGCACTTTAATAATAGAATGTAACTAACAAGAAGCTCTGCAGCCAAACACACAGATAGCATTGGCTATTTTTCCTTCAGATCATACTTAGGGATCTTTAGCAACCTCACTTCCATTGTGCAGAAATCATCATGGGATGCTATCTAAGCACCAAGTGGCGCCTTGCCAACTTAGTGCTGAATTCTTGACTTGCTGACCACTTTAATGGTTATTAAAATCCTTGGAAAAGACACATGACAAGAATTCACCTGAGCTTCCAAATCAATGATCATGGTGTTCACTTATAGATTTGATTCTGGAAAAGAAAGTATGAACTTGGAGAGATAGAATCATAGAAAATCTACTGGAAGTGTTCCTTATTAAAACAAATTCCATTAAACTTTGCCAACCATGCTGCGTCAACATGTGGTAGTAAACATTGCTTTTCCCAATACCTACTTTTTTTATAAGTGTCTTGACCAGAAGAGAAGGGTTCATTTAAGTTACTTCTTTTGGATCATGACTAGAATTGTTTTCTACTTTTCCCAAAATCCAAAATCATCTGAATTTGTAGCTAGAATCATTCCATTTCTTCATGGTTTGTCCTTGGGAGAGTTGGCATCTATGTAGATGTATTTTACCTGCTTTGAGATCAGAAGTTAAAAAGAATATGACTTTGCTATATGGAAGAAATTGAAATCCTCATACATTTATGGAATTTTCATCCCCATAAACTGGGCTCAGTAAAAAGCAATTAGAATATCTCTGAAAACCTGCCACCTAGATAGAGTAATGGAGCGGAACCTGGCGGACCAGTTTTATAATCAGACAGTCACCCATTAAACTCATCAAAACTTCATTTCCCAGTGATGTTTCCCTCACTTCCCTTTATATTATGAGCACCTGTGGCAGGTGAGGTGTCTTTCTGATAGTAGGCAAAAGGCCATCACTCTGTCAAGGTATGCCTGGGAACCACATCTAATGCAGCTTTGAGGAATAATGCTAAAATTTTCTACAAAGTAATGTAATAATTCCACTAGAAGCTCAACCAAGTAGAAAGTGCATTGACAAGAGTTCTAATAAATCAACTTTTAGACAGAATAAATACAAAGCAGATTGATTGGATTTTATTAGAAATGTATTCTTCTATTTAGAAAAAGTATACCTTGGCTATTAAAAATAAGAAGGGCTATAGAAAATGTTCATGTACCAAGTCTTCCATTCTTTTGAATGTATTCAATTTTATTGGTTAAACTATGATTCTATCAGACTTGAGTCCAGAAACAAAGGTTATTTCTTATACTGGAAATCTAGAAATAGCTATGAACTAAAAAGAAAATAATCTTAGTAAATGTGGCAAAATAGGTGGAAATATTATCTAAGAATATGGAACCAATGTTGTTAGTTGCCCTTGGCAGACATGATAGCCTTTGAGTTTGTCATATTTAATTAAATGTACATAAAAGTGAAATTGATATCTTGAACACTTTTGCATTTTGAGATAGTATCTCCAGTGGTTAAACCTGAAGACTAGATAATTTCACTATTTTCTCATAGTCATGAAAGACATGATTCTTATATCTGATAACAGACCAAGTCAAACCAAATTATGGCATTTTCCCAGCATAAAACTCTCTAAAGCAGTCAAGTTTTAATTTTTAAAAATTAACAATGCTTTGCAAACAAGTTGGCACAGTAAATGCATATGCATAAACAATGGTGAATGGTTATCTTTCTTCCTTGAGCTTACTTTTCTATAAACATGAATAAAGAAAATTCTTTATAACATGCCTTTTTATATATCATTATGCCTATAATAATTTGAAGTTATTCATTTTTATACCACATGAAGGTATTTACCATGTTATTATAAAACAGATGAGTAAGTAAAAACTAAAGTAACGAATAAAATACATTTCCAGAGGTTTCTTGAAAGTATTTTCATGGTGTTGATTGCCAATGGAAAGCAACCAAAGTCATGTAGACTTATGAATCAGTAAGTCATAATTATTGAGTATTCATGAAATGCCAAGACAGAGCTACTTCTGTTTAAAGATATTACAATCTCCCTTAGATGGCCACAGTAGTAAGGGACGCCAGGGTTATGCCACAAACTGAAGATCAATAGTAAGGTATTATTTGCCAAATTAAATAGCTTTAAAAAGCAGAAATGATTCTTAGTTAAATGCATGCTTAAATTATAAACACGTTAATATTAAAAGTAAAATAGGATGATGCAAAAAATGAATTGTGTTTTAAAAGAGATAGGGAAAGGGGAATAGCAGATAGAATAGTAAAAAAGGAAACAGTGAAAGAAAGAGTATATTGTATAACTTGGAATTCATTTTCTTTGTGTTTGCATTCTTTTAATTCTATTTCTATCCCTTGGTCTAACAAAGCAAGCCAAGGGCAGACTTTAAACAAATTCTGAAAAGCCAGAAGTGGAACAGGAAACCTTGTTTGATAAAGCAAAGGCAATTTGTTCAACATGTGGGAGAAGTGCTTCATCTTGTTAATAGATGGTCTGTGAGCTGAATTGTTACGAACAGATACGCTATTAATTCGAAATAGAAATTGAATTTGTCTTATGGGATTTGCGGAAGTAATGGTTTTTCTTACATATTCCTTTCCAGATGTTCTTTTCATAACTACAGGCAATCTTAATTTTCAAATATTCCAAATGTATAATTAAAGCTTCACCTCAAATTTAAAGTATTAAATCTTGAGTAAACTTGGATAGACTGTTGCTTTGGCAAAATGAGAAACGTGTCTTGAATTCTTCTGATTCCTCCTTCAGTCATCCTGTCTGCCATCTGGATAACAGCCATTCTTCACATCTCAAAACACGCACACCTACCTATTCCTGCCTGGCACCAGTATGACCTGACTTTTCAGAACATAATTTCCTTTATATAATATTGTTGAGGGCGGAGAGCCTTTGTACTTCATTTTCCCTTTCCCAATATCAAGAAATATGTCTTGCCTTGGATTTGAGCCTATACACTTCCTGTTGTTTATTTCTTCAGTCAATTGAATATTCTTCTTGACCCTTCTAAACTCAACAGTCCTGCTCGGGATTGAACCAGTCTCTCAAGGCTGTTTTTCTATAATGTAGAAAAATATGATATTTAAAAAAATGTAACACTATTGTTTCTTAAAATATAACATTATCCTGGGATTGACTAAAACAAAAATTTGCCTAATAAATTTTCAAATCCAGAAATTCTTTAGAGGAGTAATACAGTTCTGCTAAAGAGGAGCAATCTCAACTTCTTGAAAATTGTGGAGTTTCATGATATGACCGTTTACCTACCATCTGTCTGTTCCTCTTATCTATAGCACTACTTATACATAGTGTGATTTTGTTAAGATAAGTCAATCAGCATTTTGCCAAGGATCACAAAAATATTCTCATATGTTAAAAGTCACAAATAGGGGTATTTAGCCATGCACAAGATTTAGAAACTTCAAAACAAAATGTTTGGCACAGATATTCTCTATTAGTTTGCTACTCCTTATCTCCCGTTCCCTATTACCATTTTTCACATTTTCAAACGATTCTTTACTTGTACCTGAAAAAGGAGCAGAGGGGTCGGGGCAGGTGTGGTGACAGTAAGAGGGAGGTTGTGGTGAGCACATTAGTCTTGAGGAAAAGATTTATCATCATACTGTGCAAGTCACTTAATCTTTCTGAACTCCAATAACATATATTTCACAGAATTGTTATAATGTAGATACGTTAACTATGAAAGTATTTACAGCACACAACAAAACCCTAAGAGCTTTTAGAAATATTTACTTCTAAATAAATCTGACAGGTTGGCTCTGGTCTTGACTGACCTCACTTGGACTAGGCTGGACTCCAAGGTCTAGGAACTAAAAAAGCAACAGCTACCTGGGGATGCCCTTCTCAAGACAGAAGACAGAAGCTCCAAAGGGGTGGGTAGAAATTACCAAGCCCCCAAAGGTCTTAGCTTCCACCTGCATTCTACTGAGCAAAGCAATATGGACAAGACCAAAGTCAATGGCAAGAGAAAGATTTGTAGGCAAATAATTCAATCTAACATGAGCTAAAATATGCTAGGTTTTCAATGAATACTTTAAAAAAAATGAGAGATGCTTCCTTAAAAATGTCACATTTTATACCTAAAATGTCACATTTTTCACCTAAATTCTAGCAGGTACATATTAAATTTCATTTTGCTTATTTTGAGTTATTTTGACTTTAGATTTCTATGTATTTCTTCTAAATAAAAGGGGCTTATATTTTAAAGATTCTAATATCTGGATCACCAGTGTAATGAACACTTACACTTAAAAAATAGGCCCTTTTCAGGTCTAAAAGCATGTTTTTACTATTAACACTGCCTTTCCTTTGATGTTTTCAGATATACAGAGATTTTAGAGTATAGATAGAATACTTCTATATGAGGGCAATTAGGATGATTTCTTGGAAGAATTAGGATTCAAGACAAAACCTTGAAAGAAAGGGGCAGAGATATCCATGCAGTAATTGAGAACAATGATATAATTTGGGGAAGAATTTGGGCAAAGGGCATGAAGGCAGTAATATTTAGGAGGCAGTGAGAACCAAGAATGGGTACCCAAGTTAAGGGCACAGCATGAAGCCAGACAGGAGCAGAACAAAAATCACTTTGTGTAAATGCAGTTACACAATATTGAGGTTACGAATGTTTCAGATTTGTTTTTGAAAGCTGTTTATTTCAGCATATTTTTTATTTGCCCCTGTGCTCTATTATTTATAAAGTTATTATTTGCCAAAGCCTCTAGCTTGTTTTATTTTAATTGTTTTAGATCAAAGCATTTGTAAAATCTATGTTAATTCTTAACTTTATACTTAGGAGAATAGTCAGAGGTAACATATAGCAAATGAAAAGTTGCACATTTTCTTCCATATTTCCAGTGTTTTCCCCTACAACTTATCTACTTAAAATTAAATTTTCTTCATTTCTCCCATTATCTAGCAAAATAATGTGTTTAACATTCAGGTACTATATATATATGTGTGTATATATATATGTAACATTTTATATATATATAACATATATATAACATATTAGGTACTATATATATACTTTATATGTGTAATTTTTGCATTTTATAATCATATATATAATTTTTTAATTATGGAGAGTATGTATTTGCAGAAAATACTAGACATTTTAATTGTTTCACTTTTCTTAAATGTGATTCTTTAAAATTACCATTAAAAGTGGACTGCAGAGTTTCTGTTAGCTAATGATAGTGGAGAATGTTTTCATTCTCCTTATATTAGGATGAAAAGCTTGTCTTTGACATTAATTCTGTAGATGAAAATGTGAATACTTTTCCTTTTATAATGCTCACCTTTCAATAGCCCTTCCTGGTAAACCTGAAATACAACCTCTAGCCCAGGCACATAGTGAAGTACTTCTATAGATCTAGAAAGAAAGGTGATTATTAAAAGATGAAGCTGCATGCCTTTGAATTAGTGTTTTTGTATTCTTTGGGTAACTATCTAGTGGTGCAATTGCTGGATCATAGGGTAGTTCTAAAATGGCCAAATTATGGAAACAGCCCAAATGTCTGTTGACTGATGAATGGATAAAGAAGATGTAGTATATATACACACACAATGGAATATTACTCAGCCATAAAGGGAATGAAATCTTGTCATTGGCAATGACGTGGATGGAGCTAGAGAGTATTATGTTAAGTGAAATAAGTCAGAGAAAGACTACCATATGACATCACTCAAATGTGGAATTTCAGAAACAAAGCAAATGAGCAAAGAGAAAAAAAAAAAAAAGAGAGAGAGAGGGCGGGAGGCCAACCAAGAAACAGACTCTTAACTATAGAGAACAAACTGATGGTTATGAGAGGGGAGATGGGTAAAATAGGTGATGGGGATTAAGGAGTGCAATTGTCATGATGAGCACTGGGTGATGTATGGAAGTGTTGAATCACTATTGTACACCTGAAACTAATATAACATTGTATGTTAATTACTGGAATTAAAGATTTAAAATACAAAGATGAAGCTGCAGCATGATTTCTCAGGCTAAATGCACTTCAGAGACACTTCTTTATTTTTAAAAGTTTTTAGCATTACCTACTATTCTGGATATTCTAATTTAAAGAAATTAAAATATAATATTTCAACCAGGTTGGACAGTTTTATATCAATGAATAGCTCAGTTTCACATCTCTGGCTCCTGCTGTAATTTACAATGTTGCAGATGCTAACAATACACAGGTGCCAGGTCTTTATTAAGCTGTAGAGACCTATGAAAATATAAAAAATCCATCAATAGGTAAAACATACATAGTAGGACATCAGTTAAGTAGGGTATCATTCTGAAATATGGTTTTTAATAAATATTTGACCTGCTTCTCTTTACCTTAGCAAACATCATTTTCCTATGAATGTTTAGAAATGATATATTGAAAAGAATGCATGGCTTAAATGTGCATTCTTTTTTAGAAAATGGTACACCATGCTTGGTTTTCATTTTAAAATTAATCTGATTGCCCAACTGCTCTGTAATTCATTTGTGACATAAACACTTGTTTCAATATGTTTTCCCTCAAAAAAAAAAAAAGAGCTCCAAGTGAAAATCATCTCTAGTATGATGTGCTTTGTTTTGTGAATTCTAGTTCTCCTGCCAACAGGCTTGTATGCCCAGGGATATGTGTGTACCATTCTGAGAAATACCGAATATTCTAAAAATCCAAATTCATTTGTTTATTTCACATAAATTGTAACACAAAGTCACATAAACATGATCTCCCTTCTCTAGCATTGTTGAAGATAAGACAAGTACATTGATAAGAGTTTGAGGAAAATGAAACAACAAAGATAATGGTTGGCTGGATTAGTTAAATGTTTGTGGAGAAGGATGGTTAGAGAGTGGGTACTCAAAAAGAATAAATGGAGGAGATTTCAAGCAGTGAAAACAGAATCAAGAAAGGCACAGAAGTATTTATGGAAATTATTGAAATTTTGTTTTTTTCATATAATGTAGGACAGCACTGGTGGTAAAAGAAGATATTTTAAAAAATGAATCACTGCACTTAGTAACTGTAAATGAGTCAAATTTCAAATGGATGACAAAATAGGTTCTCTAAAAATCTAAAAGTAAGCTAAAATAATTACTTTCCTAGACCTCAAGAAACAGGTTAAAGAGTTTTCAGGTTATGGCATCAATATACATCTTGGCATTTATGTTTTAAATAGCCTGATCAAAGCATCATAGTGACTCTAGATTTTAAGAACAGTGACATTTTTTCTATCTTTTCATTCTTTTATTCTTACACTTTTTTTCCAGAACAAATTCATAGCTTTATAGCGATGACTACAAGAAATGCAGATTTGAATATAATCATTGCAATCTTTCTTTAAAATTCAGTTATTCCCTTGACATAGCATAACACAAAAATCCATTCTGGGTGGATCAAAGACTTGATTGTAAAGTGTAAAATAATAAAGGCAGAAGATAACATAGGAAAACTTTCTTCATGACTTTGGGATAGGCAAATATTTCTCCAACAGGTTACACACATCACTTACCAAAAGAAAAAGACTGATAAATGAACTTCATTAAAATTAGGACATTATGTTCATTGAGAGACATGAGTACAAGAGTGAAAAGGCAATGACAGGAGAGAAATAAGAAATGTATATTTTATATCTAAAAAAAGACACACGCCCAACACTTACAAAAGATCAAGAATAAAAAGGTATACAATCCAATTTACCTACTGAAATTTTACATAAATATACATTAGGACTCACTAGTTCTACTCTTAGCTATATAGCCAATAAAAAAAGTATAAATATGTGTGTAAAAAGACATGTACAGGAATGTTCCTAGCAGCATTATTTTTACACTCCTAAACTGGAAATAACTCTAATATTGAACAACAGAATGGATAAATTGTGGTATGTTCACTAAAGAAAAAGAACAAATTATTGCTATCTACAACAACATGGATGACTCTTGCAGACATACTGAATTTGAAAGAAACAAGACACCAAAGAAGCCAGACAATGGAAGAATCTACTGTATGATTCCATTTATGTATAAATTAAAAATAAGCAAAGCTAATTGTAGATAAAAAGTAAGAATATTAGTTACCTTTAGGGAGGATATATCAGGAAAGAGGCACAAAATAGGCTTCTAGGGGATGATTATGTTCTCTATCTGGATCTGAGTGGTTTTCACACAGGTGTGTTAACTTTGTAAAATTTCATCAAGCTGAACACTTAAGATTTCTTCATTTTAATATATGTATATATGATTTTAATATATGTATATATGATTACATGCTTGCAGTTAGAGTAGAAAGGATACATATGGCATTCCTTAAAAGTGTGTCATATATATATGAAAGACATATACATATATATGAAAGACATATGCATATACATATATATATTCCAGATCTTGAGCAGAGACAAAGGGCTGCTTTGAATAAGAATGGAGACTGTTTCCTATGGTAAGCTGAATTAAATATTATATGAGCAGTGAGAAGAAAATTGATTACACATTGCCAGAAATATTATAGATTGTCTTCATCATGTCTATGTCTTGTCTTCGATTTGAAAGTTAAACCTCTAAACTGCACAGTACTTTGATTAAACCCCATTGAGTTTATAAAATAGCATATATAAAGCCTCTAGTTTAGTTCTTATAATAATATTTAACTTTTATTGGGTACTATTTGTTACTGTTTTAAGTACTCCCATGCATTAACTCTCTCTCTCTTTTTTTTTTTTAAGATTTACCTATTTATTTTAAAGAGAGAGAGAGAGAGAGTGCACGGTGGGGGGGGGGCAGAAGGAGAGGGAAAGAGAGTCTCAAGCAGACTCTGCACTGAGCATGGAGCCTAATGTCGGCTGGATCCCATGACCCCAAGATCATGACCCCAGCCAAAGCCAAGAGTCTGTTGCTTAATCAACTGTGCCACCCAGGCGCCCCCGTTAACTCATCTTAGTGCACAAAGTGACAAAGTTTAATATAGCTACTATTATTATTTCCTTTTAAAGAGGAAGGATCAAGGGCTCAGAGTGGCCAAGTAGCATAATCAAGGTCCCGCAACTAGTAACAGGTCATGGCGCTAACTCCAGCATCTTAATTTAAAATTCCACACTTTAAAACATTGCACTACACTGATTCCACCTCTTAAAACAAGACAAGAATTCTATTCTTATATTCCCTAGCGGAGGATGGGTTTATCAGTGATGTACTACCAGAACAGCCAGTGCCTTGGCTTGAGATCCAGGTTTGAGGGTCATGAAACCATACAGTGGATGAAATGCCTATAGGAGAATATATACAGATGAATATACACAGGCATGCCTCATTTTTTTCCCGCTTTGTTTTATTGCACTTTACAGATATTGAATTTTTTACGAATTAAAGTTTGTGGCAACCCTGTGTCAAGCAAGGCTATTATGCCATTTTTCCAGAAGCATTTGCTCACTTCTTGTCTCTTTCTCACATTTTCATAATTCTCAAAATATATCACACTTTTTCATTGTTATTATGTTATGATCTGTGATCAGTGATCTTTGATGTTACTACTGTAATTCTTTTAGGGTGCTATGAACCATGCCCATATAAGACTGTGAACTTAATAAATGTTGTGTGTGCTCTGACTGCTCCACCTTCTAAGTGTTCGAGTGAAAGAATAATCACCATCTCTCACTTTAAATAAAAAAAAAGAAATGATTAAGCTTAGTGAGGAAGGTATGTTGAAAACAGAGATAGATCAAAAGCCAGTCCTCTTGCACCAGTTAGCCGAATTGTGAATATAAAAAGAAGAGGTCTTGAAGGAAATTAAAAGTGCCACTTCAGTGAACACACAAATGATAAGAAAGCAAAACAGCCTTGTTGCTGATATGTAGAATGTTTTAATGTTCTGAATAGGGGGTCAGATAAGCTACAACACTCTGTTAAGCATAAGCCTCATCCAGAGCAAGGCCCTGACTCTCCTAAATTCTGAAGGCTGAGAGAGGCGAGGAAGCTGCAGAAAAAAATTTGAAGCTAGAAGAGATTGGTTTAAGAATTTATGGAAGGAGCCATCTCCATAACATCAAAGTGCAAGGGGAAGCAGCCAATGCTGATGTAGAAGCTGCAGCAAGTTCTCCAGAAGATCCAGCTAAGATAACTAATGAGGGTGGCTGCACTAAATAACAGATCTCCAATGTAGACAAAACAGCCTTCTATTAGAAAAAAAGATGCCATCTAGGACTTTCACAGCTAGAGAGGAGAAGTCAATGCCTGGTTTCAAAGCTTCAAAGGATAGGCTCACTCTCTAGTTAGGGGTTAATGCAACTGATGACTTTAAGTCGAAGCCTCTGCTCATTTCCCATTCTGAAAATCTTAGGGCTCTTAAGAATGATGCTAAATCTACTTTGCTTGTGCTCTATAAATGAAACAACACCTGTATGATAGCACATCTGTTTACAACATGGTTCACTGAATATTTTTTAGCCCACTGTTATGACCTATTGCTAAGAGAAAAAGATTCCTTACAAAATATTATTGCTCATTGACAAGCATCTGGTCACCCAAGAGCTCTGATGGAGATGTACAATGAGATTAATGTTGTTTTCATGCCAGCTAACATAACATCCACTTTGCTGCTTATGGATCAAAGACTAATTTTGACTTTCAAATCTTATTATTAAAAAATACATTTCATAAAGTTATAGCTGCCATAGATAATGATTTCTCTGATGGATTCGGGCAAAGTAAGTTGAAAACCTCTGGAAAGTTTTCACTAGATGCCCTTAAAGAACGTGTGTGATTCATGGGAAAAGGTCAAAATAATCAACATCAATAGGAATTTGGAAGAAGTTGATTCCAATCCTCATGAATGACTTTGAGGGGTTCAGGACTGCAGTGGAGGAAGTCACTGCAAATGTGGTGGAAACTGCAAGAGAACTAGAATTAGAAGTGGAGCCTGAAGATGTCATTGAACTATTGCAACATCATAAAACTGGAATGAATGAGGAGTTGCTTCTTATGGGTGAGCAAAGAAAGTGGTTTCTTGAGATGGAATCTACTCCTGGTGAAGATGTTGTGAAGATTTTTTAAATGACAATAAAGATTTAGAATATCACATAAACTTAGTTGAAGGCAGCAGCAGGGTTTGAGAGGATTGACTCAATTTTGAAGGAAGTTCTACTGTGGGTAAAATGCTCTCAAACATCATCACATGCTACAGAGAAATCATTTGTGAAAAAAAAGAGTCAATCAACATGGCAAATTTCATCATTGTTTTAAGAAATTGCCACAGCCACCCCAACCTTCCATAACCACCCCCTTGATGTGTCAGCAGCCATCAATACTGAGGTAAGTCCCTCCACCAGGAAAAAGATTATGACTCACTGAAAGCTCAGATGACCATTGGCATTTTTTAGAAATATTTTTTAATTAATTCTGTAGCCAGGGTTGCATGGCACGTCCATGTGAAATCAATCACTGCCCAGGGATAAATTGTGATGACTGGCTTTAATTAATCAACATTCATCTCAAGGATGCTAGCTGGACAGCATGTGAGAGGGTGACCACCCTCAGTAAACTGCAGGCTTGGGAGAAAAGGGTAGAAGGCTGTAAGCAATCAACAGCGTCTGCCACAAGAAAGTAGTAATGCTAACATTATAAGTAACATCCTTACCCACAAACCAAAGTGCCATTTTTGTATGAATTCAGCATGGAGAAGATGTTCGCTCTGTCTACATACAGATTTCTCAACCACAAATAAAAATGTGAAGAGTATCATCTTTAAGTATTCAAGAATATTGTCATTTCTCTTCAGAACATTTCAGGCATATATATTAAATCAGATATGATCAGCTGTATTATCAAAATGTTAATATTTAATATAATGAAGTTTGAATCATTCTTTTACATAAAAATATGACCTGAAGTACCAAATTGGAGACCAATTTAAATGCTGAGCCAAGGGATAAAAACTTTTCTTTTCTTGTCTGGAGAGTTTGGAAATAAAACCTTAAAGCCAAATCTTATTTTCTTTAATGTAAGCCTTTAGGTGTCTGATTTGTATATTGTGTAGGAAGGCTTACGATGGAAACATTCAAGAGTCAATGCATTTCACTTCAGGTCCTTATCATCTTACTTCCCTTCTTCCCAATTTAAATTCACTTTGAAAATGTTTCAAGTGATGTTTTTACTTTTAAGATTTTTTTATTTGATACTCAGCATACTTTTCAATACTACATTAAAATTGTAGTTTCCAGGAGGGAAAGCCAGTTTTCTGAACCCTTTGCAGAAGAGTTATAAATAACTGTTTGAAAAGTACAAAGCAACAGTCTTTTTGTGCTTAAACTACCATGAAGTTGCAAAATTACACCTTCTATGAAAGTCATATGCACACCAAAATTTTTCACCTTCTGTGCCCTTCTGATAGGTGATGCTTTCCTTTTCTTTATTGTGAGAAGAAGCAAGGTCTCAAGTGCACTTGAGGCTTAAATGTCAGTGTTTAGGTTTGATAAAGTGTAATTGTATTGTGGAAAGAAACAGGTAGCAGCTTGGGATGATTTGGGAGTTACTATCAAAATGTTTTACTTCATTTGATCATATGCTATACACTGTAGCATTTAGAAATAAAGAATTAAAATCATGGCTCACTACAGAAGGGAAGCAAAAGTAAATGAATTAAATTAATTAATTAAAAAAAACCTATCTGTAGAAGCAGTACCACATTCAGTAGGGTGAGCCTTCCTGAATTTAAAGATAGTTATTTTCTTACTCCAGATTATAACATGGACTACAGGGGAAACTGGTACTCATTTCACTATCAATTCTAGGGCTGGGTTTTGAATTCCTGTTAATATAGCACTGATAAATTAATTTAGGGTGCCCTTTATATATCAATTCCAAAAATATATACATCATTATAAAAGAAAAAAAAAGTGCTCTCGTCC
Organism: Zalophus californianus; assembly: GCF_009762305.2. NCBI lineage: Eukaryota > Metazoa > Chordata > Mammalia > Carnivora > Otariidae > Zalophus > Zalophus californianus. Next base: position 133,606,170 of record NC_045598.1, read on the forward strand.
CCTTGGGAAGTGAATGCCACATATTTTACAGATGAAGTGAGACTCTCAACTGTCAGACAATCCCAAGTGACACATCATTACATCATTCTATGAAACCCATTGTCCATCTGGTCATCATAAAGGTTTAATGGAGCCAACAAGAACAACTTCTCAATTCTAGACACTGGGTCCTGGAAACAGAAGTGATCTCCTGGAGAAAATAAAAGAAAAAGACTTTCCTTCCCCATCCCGTCCCCCAGTACCTCTTCTGCATCTCCAAGATCTGATGTGTTAACCCATCCCCACTCCCTCTGCATGCTCTCTGGGGGCGCCTCCTTTTCTGTAAGGGTTGTTAAAGTCATTGTAGCATCTCGTCAGGAAGCAACTAGGAAGAAGACCTCTGGAAGCAGAGGAGCTGTGAGGGGCGGGAGGAGTTGGGGCCCTCCTTGCACACGCCTCCCCCAGGGTCCTGACCCGCACGCCGGGCCTCTGAAGCCCAAAGCACGCCCACAAAGGCCAAGCGTCCAGGCTTCGCAGGGCCGGGGGAGAAGCAGAGCGGCTGCTCCCTGCTCCGCAGCAGGCAGCGGGCCAGGCTGGGTAGAGGTGGGGGTGGGCGAGGAGGGGCGCTCACGTCACGTGCGCGCGCAGGGACCGCAATAAATGTCCGGGAGCTCGCGGGAGCGGCGGAAGCGCTCGGCGCCTGCTCTGCGCACCGCGGCAGCACCGAGCGGGGAGCGCGAGGTCGCCGCCAGCCCTCGCCTCCCAGCCCCGCTCCTGTCCCCGCCCCTTGCTCCTGCAGAGAGCGCTCGGAGGAGCTCGGGCGCCCACGCTAGCTAGCCAGGCCGCTCCCTTTCAGCCCGAATTTCAGGCTCTAACTTCGGAGCGCTTCGCCTGCTGCAGGACCTAACGGAGCCGCGGAGGCCGAGGCTCGCGTCCACCCTCAGTCAGCGCCCTCGTCGCCCCAGGACGCGCTGCGTCCCGGTCCTTCCCGACCCGACTGTGTGTGTGCAGTCGCGTGCGCTGGCTGGGGCGGCTGCGGGAGCCCGGCCGTGGTGTTCCGCTCCGCTCTCGTAGGGAACTTCATGCTGGAGAGGTAAGGGCATTTCTAAAACTCATCGCCGAGTCGTCAGGCTCCCACCTTTTCCCATCTACTTTTTTTCTTCCAAAACCCCACTTAAAAAAAAAAAAGCCAACTTGTAGAGAATGGGCGGACAAGGAGGGTGAGTGGGCTGCTTGGAAAGCTGCAGCGATGGAGATCTGCGGATGCTTGTGCTTTCAAGTGACTGTGGGTTTCATCTCCTCCTCCTCCTGTCGCGCGCTTTCCTTTTGGGTTATGAAGACTGTGCGCCTGCGGCGTGTGGGAGGAAAAGCTGAAGTTAGTGGTGAACTGTTAGCTCTATCGGGTGCGGGCCACAGGCTGGGCTCACACTTCCCAGGAAATAATGATTGAATTCTTCTTGCCCTGTGCCTGGTTAAGAGGAGACTTCCTCCCAGACCATTCTTTGGCATTAGTTCCGTGGGCCCTCTAGATGTATCCATGGATACATGGATGAATGACATTTTGTACTTTAAAACATTCACCTCAATTTCTGCATGTTGTGGACATTCTGAGTGTCTGCGAACTGGTTATAGGACACTGGTATAAAATAATACCTTAATACAGAGAAACATGGACCTCTAGATTGATAGAAAACCCTGTAGGTAGATAATACCTTTTGCAGGCTGTATGTAATATATAGCCATGTAAAGCCTTTCAATTCAGAAATTGATTTCAGACTTGGACTCTTCGTGGCTACTTTTGCCATTTATTTTGGCCTCATGCATGTTATCTTGGTACATATAGTTGTTTATTTTGTGAAAATAACGCAATGTGAAAAGTCCTCTGGAGGAAAAATGGTTTGGAGATAGGTATTTCAAAAAGTGCATGTCCATTTGTTGGCATTATAGAAACAAATCAAACTGTCACACTTCCTTTGTAACTGTTATTTTACTTTTGTTATTAGAAAACTAGTATCTGCCTCGATTTTCACCTTAATCACACTGCATGTCGTTATAGCCAAAAGGAGTGGAAGAGCCTGTCTTGGAGATTTTCCTGGGGAAATCCTGAGATCATTCATTATGAAGTGTACCGCGCAGGAGTGGCTCAGAGTAACCACAGTGCTATTCATGGCTAGAGCAATTCCAGCCATGGTAGTTCCTAATGCTACTTTACTGGAGAAACTTTTGGAAAAGTACATGGATGAGGATGGTGAATGGTGGATGGCCAAGCATAGAGGGAAAAGGGCCATCACAGACAATGACATGCAGAGTATCTTGGACCTTCATAACAAATTACGAAGTCAGGTGTATCCAACAGCATCTAATATGCAGTATATGGTAAGGAAATTTTTCAAATGGTATGTACAAAAAATGTTTATTAATGCTTTCAGTCTTCCTGGTGAAATTCCCTCATGCTATTATTTAATCTTTACCATTTGTCCTGTATAAAATTAAAAAAAAAGAGATTTTCTTGGGGAGTATCTTCCTCTGCATGTTCTTTTATCAGTGTTCCCTTTATTCTAAGAGCTCTTTGAATTTCAGAGTAGAATTAAATATCTTCAGATGCAATGTTCCTACTGAAAGTACTAAATTCTACTCTTACCAGGAAGATACCTATACTGAAAATGCTGAACAGCTGACACATTTGCTTTTAAGTGACTTAGTAGAACACTTGCTTCCTAATTCCTAACTGATGGAACTTATGAATGGTGGATCTGAAAAAATCAGGGACCAAGAATTTAAAGCAGTTTTCTGGATTGTTGATAACTTTCCAGTGGGTCCTTGCTTCTTACCAATATGTAAATGACCCATTGTAAAGGGTATGCTTCTGTGGTTGCTTTATGTTAAGCAGTGCTTTGACAATGACTTTGTTTTCTTGTGGGTTTATTTGTGCACTTTGACATGTGAAAACAAGCGTGGACAAAGATTAAAATAAATATGTGACTTATCCATAATAACCTCATATTTATTTTTAGAGTAAAGTAACAAGTTTGGGAAACAAACTTACATTATTATCATTATTTTTATTTATTATTATTTTTAGAGAGGTAGGGAGAGAGAGCAAGAGATTCTTAAGCAGGCTCCCTGCCCAAAGTGGAGTCAGACGCGGGGCTTGATCTCATGACCCTGAGATTATGACCTGAGCCGAAATCAAGAGTTGGACACTTAATCAACTGAGCCACCCAGGCATCCCACAAACTTGTTCTTTAAAGGCTATTAGGATATTACTCATTAATGTATTACTCTATACCTTAAATATGGAGAAAAAATTTCAAATATCTATTGCACTAAAATTAGGAATGTACTAGCAAAAACTGATAAGTAATCATTGGTGATAGCAACGTTTATACGGTGGACCTTGGGAATCACATTTCTCCTTTGGATACGTTGTAGGGTATAGTTAATTTTAATGCATTCTAGTTTTCTTCTTTCTGCATTCACATTAGTGCTGATGGATATTCTCTAGGCAACTTTTATGATATATGGAAGTTCTAAGTTCACATTACCCATTACAAAGTACAGCTTACTATTTTAACTTTCACTAGAAAAAAGAATTTACCCTGAAGAAAGTAGGTAGCACTCAAGAGAACTCATCAGAGGTTAAGAATCAGGGCCTGGCAATCAGGCGGTCTGGGTTTAAATTCTGGCACTGATACCCACTAGCTGTGTGATTTAGGGCAACTTAATTTCTCTCTACTTCCATTCCCTCATGTCTAGCATGTGTACTCATCTCAGAGGGTTGTTGTGGGGATTGAATGAGATGACCTGTGTAAAGTTTAGCTCATTATCAGGCATATTGTAAGGTCTTAGTAAATGTGACTATGACCGATAGTTGATTCTATGTTTTCCCATAGCGTTTAAATACAATACCTAAGGAAAATGTTAGCTCTTTTAAAAATTCTTTGCAGGCTGTGACGTCTGTAATGTCTCACATTTCGGCTTTTTGTGTATTTTAAAGCATTTGTCCAAAGTAAAAAATTCTATGACTTCTTCATTTGTGAGCTTTCAAACAGCAAGAGCCAATTACAGAGCCTTTCCAAGTAGGCCACCTTATGCTTATACCATGTGGATAGGTATTCCATTGCTTTATTTAAAATAAGGAAGAACTTGGGAGTTTGAACTCACAAAAAGAAACCTGAGAATATTTGTGTGTGTTTTAAGTAATATGGAAATAATGAAAGAACAGTTCTGTGATTGGTTTTCATGTCTTACTTCCAAAGAAAATAACTGCCTATTGTATGATGTCTAGTCTGGGGTGTTTATAGGAGTTTCTTTTTAGTTTCACTGGTTTCATTCTATCCTTGAAATGTAGATTTAGAAACCAGCCAGGGTTTATGTTGTGTTGCCCTTAGATACTATTAGCACTGGAACTGTGTCTTGGCCATTAACTGGGCTGCAAAGGACTTCATTGCCCAACTGTACTGGAACACGTTTTCTAGAATACACATTTAAGGGGAAGGTCTAAAAGAACAATACTATATTATGTGAAATATTGTTGACTTATGTATTACATAGCAGTAGAAGTATGGATGTTGATCAACCTTGTGAAAATGTTACTTATTCAAATAGTTATTTAAAAGTGTATTTATTCTGAGACAGCAAAATTAAAATTTGGCCTAAAGAGCTATTTCCTGTAAAATCTGCAATACCCTAGAAGTGCCAACACTTTGTCTACGTGTACACTGCATGTCACTAGCCAGTTACCTTGTTGACGCTTGGTGCTCATTTTAGTGTACTCTTTGTACTTGAACCAGTGGCAGCCAAACCACATCCACATTTATTAACATCACATCCCTACCCCTACTCTTATCATCATTTAACTAATAGGGTTAAAAATTGACTCTGGAACACCACATCTTCCCTTGAAGAGCTTATAGGTTGATTGAGAAGAAAGAATAGACACATTTGAAAATGTTCAAGTAAACAAGGGCATAAAATTCTCTGCTAAAGTGTGTGAATAATGCCAAGGGAGCACAGAATAATGGAATATTCCTAATGGTGAGAGTTAATCAGTGGGGAGGAGGGGGTTTATGTTATTCCTGGAAGGTGGTCAGGACCATGAATTGTGGCAAAGAGTGGAGGGCATATCTCAACTAGAGGAAGAGAAGCAGGCAAGTGCTGCTTCCAGGGAAACTTCTAGAAGAGGAGTAGGTTGAGGAAAGCACAGACCTGGGGCAGAATCAGGAAGGGAAGAAATGAATTATTGATTATTGAAACCAGTGATGCTTGGAAAGGCTCCCTAATTGGCTTTCTTTTTGAAAGCTCATAAATGAAGAAGTCCTACAAATTTTTACTTTAGACAAGCCTTTAAAAAGAAAGATTACCCATACTTAATTTTGGGTAAGTTGAGAAACTAGAGCTCTTAGGTCACCAAGGGAAACTGTTGCTGAAAGTGGCAATGGATTTTTAAAGGAAAAAATACTAGCTTTGGCCCTTGATAGCAGCAGGTTCACCTTTTGCCTCTGCTGCTTGCTGGTATGTGAACTCTGACAGTCAGCAACCATTCTGGGCACTGCTTTTCTCAATGGTAAAATTGGTGTAAAGAATAAAACTACAAGCTGAAAGGAGATAAGACATTGGACTGTTGCACATACTTTCTTTTTTTCGGGTCTTTCCTTTCCATGGGTTTTCTTTCACCTTATCATTTGGTTGTTTTATTTTTCTGGTTATTTCATCAATGTGTTCTTGTTTCTAGCTCGTCTTGTAAAACTTTGTTTCTTAGGTTTTTCCTTTTGGCCTTCTCCTTTCCTACAGGTTGTTATGTATTCCTTGGACTTTAAATACCATCATATATTGATGGTGTATAGTCCATAGCTAGTCTGTATCTCTATGTAGCAATCGTCTCTTTGAGCTTCATTTTCATATTTCCTACTGGAAATATGGGTCATCTCCTTGTGGTATTACTCCACAGTTACTTCAAACTTAAGATGTCTGTTACTTCAAACTTAAGATATCTGAAGAGAAAATGAACTGCCTTACCTTTTTCCCTCCACCCCTTGCCCGTGATCCTACTTCTTTTCCTGGATTCTTAGTAGATCTCATCAACATCTGCTCAATTTACTGTAAGCAAAGCAAAACAAAACAAAACACCCCACAAAACAGAAAATTGGTCTCATCCCCCCAACTCTTGCCATGCTCTCATTCTTTCTTCCCACTTTCATATAACATATGCACACAAACATAAATACACAGTTACTTACCAAATTCTGTAGCTCCTGTCTCAGAAATGTCTTTTGAATTCATCTCTCCCATTTTATCCTAACCTTTGCTCATAATCTCACCTCAAGATTGGTACTACAGCTTCTCACCCAACAGACTATAGCAGTCTGTTCCTACTTTATTTTTACTTTAGTCCACCTTCCTCATTGTTACTAAATCTGTCTTTTTCCTCAAACAAATCTGTGGTTGTTACTCAGCTGTGCAAAACTTCTGTTAACTTCTGGAAGCTCACAAGTTGAAGCCCACCTTGATTAATGTATAAAAGGAGGCACATCCTGTCAATTCTGCTCATGGCCCTCAACTCCCTTGTGTATATCCGGATCTGTGTTCACATTGAACTATTTTCACTGTTCCTTTTTTTTTTTTTTTAAAGATTTTGTTTATTTATTTATTTGACAGAGAGCGGGAGAGAGACAGCGAGAGAGGGAACACAAGCAGGGGGAGTGGGAGAGGGAGAAGCAGGCTTCCTGCCAAGCAGGGAGCCCAATGTGGGGCTCGATCCCAGGACCCTGGGATCATGACCTGAGCCGAAGGCAGACGCCTAACGACTGAGCCACCCAGGCGCCCCGATTTTCACTGTTCTTAAAGATGGTTGTGCTTCCTCATGTCTCTTTGCCTCTTTGCTCATCAGTTTCTTCTGTGTCCAGAATGTCTGTACTTCCTGTCCCTTCCTCAAATGTTGTCTTTCTGCAAAGCTTTCTCTGGTGCACCCATTCATCTGCTCCACAGAAGGAGCACCACTTCTGTGCTCCTCAATTATTTTATTCAAACTTATTGAAAGTATAACCGTTTTGTTGCAATTAAATAGTTACATGTCTCCTTTCCTTTCCAAGATTTTAAATTTCTAGATAGGTAAGCATCCTACCTTATTGTTTACAACCCTGTGCCTGATGCCTAGAAGTGCTTAGTAAATATTTTTTTGATTGAATATTGTTGATGGTTCAACAAATGTGTTGAATGAAGGGATGGGTGGAAAAATAGAGATTATATATGAGATAAATGTGAGGACAGGTAAGAAAGAGGAATTAAAATAATAAAATTTCTGGAAGGTAGGATATCAGCAACACTGGAGATATTGACATAGAAATTGGAAATGCTAGAGATGAAGGAATGAATGTTTCAAATAATTCAATATTTAAAATATTGATAGTACATTAAACATTATCCTGTAATATGGAGCTACTGAGATAATAATAAATATATTTGAATGTTCTGGAATTCAAATACTAAAATGAGTTAATGGGTATTTACCTCTTGCTACAATTTTTAACATAGAGCCCTTAAAACACTATAGACTGAAATCCCAAGTAGTTCACTGTGATGCAAAGTGTATGTAAGTCTAGAATGTGCTTTAGCAGCCAGAACAATTTACCTAAAAAAGGACACATGGGCCAATTATATAAGCCATTTTCCTCTATTATAAGTATTTCCATGTCTTTTAGGGAACTGTTGACAGACACTCTGCTGGGAGGTTTGGTGGCTGTGCCTGCTTGTTCTCATCTGACATATGGGCGAAACTATGGGCAGAACCTTGGCATAGCACTTTCCCAAATGTAGAACAAAACACATCTGAATACCTCTCCTTTTGCTAGGCAACCAGAGGCTCTGAGGCAAACAACCAGTGGTACTTTTGGTCCATGGTGCATGTTGCAATAACTTGGTTCCTGTTTGTTGCTTAGATTTTTTCTAAGGCCATGTTTAACATGGGAAGTTAAGTTGTTAGTGGTCTTGTTTTTTCCTGTACTTTAGTATAGCAGATAATCATAGAAACTGGACATGAGACAACCTAGTTTGCTAAACAGGGTGAAGCTAGCCTGATTTCTGCCCTATATCTGTCTGTAGCCTGAATCCAAACCTGAAAGAGTGATTTTTATCTTGTGAGTTGCTCTGTTTACTCTCATAAATCTATATTTTCTGGCAGCATTTGCCACGTGTTACATATATCCAGAATAAATACAGGTAATGAAATGATGGCCTCATAACTCATTTACCCAAAGTTCCATGCTTGCATATTTTTTATCTTGCTAAAAGTGGCAGAAAGAGGAGACAAGTAGTTTTAGGAGGAGAATGGAGCACTCAAAGCCAGAAAATGCCACAAAATTTTGAAATTGTTATTGTTATTTATTCCTTCATTCAGCAGATATCAGAGGTTTACTCTATGGCAGGCACCACTAGGACCCAGAAATAAACACAACAAACATTCTTCCTTGCCTGGAATAGGTGTGAAGACCCTGAATCACCATACTCAATAGAGTGCCCATGTGGTTGGCACAGAGGGAGGGTGGGAAGTAATGTAGGAAATGAGATCAGAATTTTGAGAAGGACAGATTTAGATCATTGTAGAAACTCACTTTCAGTCTGAGCAGTAAGAAACCATTTGAACTGTTTAAACAGAGGAATAGTATGATCTTGAACTTACACAGAATCATCTGGCTTTGTTGAGAACAGAAATTAGGTGGTGCAAGGTGGGGCAAAAGTGTGAGCAGGGAGGCAAAGCTATTGCAATAATCCATCTAATACTGATAACTGGTAGCCATAAAGGTGGTTAGAAGCGGCAAAAGTGTGAATACACACTAAAACCCCTTTGCAATCATAACATCAATCTTGAAAAATTCAAGGAAGCCTTGTTGCAAGATTACTGAAATTGCCTTGGTGAGCTAGGCAGCCAGTAGGCTGGGAGTTTCTGCATCTAATGCAAGATCTAAATCCACTCAATTCCTGGCTGCAGTTTTTTGAAAATGGATGGTGTTTCTATTCTAGTTTAAAGATCAATGGGGAAGATTCTGTATCTTTCAACTTGTAGTGGCTTCCTGATGGTTACAGAGATCCCAGAAGTCACCCAGTTACTTGATACCCATTTTGCCAACAAATTCCAAGAGATTAGAGGAGGTTAAACCAACCCCTGCCTTCTCACTTCTCAGGATAAGGATGCCTGCTGTTTTCCCACATGGTTTTCTCTCCTCTCCCAAAAAGCCAGTCTACTCTTTCACTCCCTCTATTAACAACAGAAGATGAGATCTTTAGCATGAGAAGCAGAACAGGACGATGGCCTCGTTCTTGTCCAGTAATCACCAGTTTCTTTATGATGGGGTATATCATTAGGATTTTATTTCATTTTGGAGTTAGCAGATTTTGGATGTGGTATATGGCTGTAGTTTTTGCCTGAGGAACTAGAAGTATTGGAGTTACCATATTTTTAAGATAGGGAAGAATGTAGATAGATCAACTTTGGGTAGAGAAAGCTGGGGCTCAATTTTGGACATATTAAACTTAAGATTTAGCTCAAATATCCAAGTGAATTTGTCATGTATGCAATTAGACAAATGTGGTGTAGTCTAATCTGGAACATAAAATTAGCGTTTAGATAGTATTTAAAGCCATGAAAAGAGAGGAGATCTTCAAGGAAGTGAGTATAGAAAGAGATGTTTGAGAAGTGAGTCCTTGACACACTTTACGGTGTAGAGGTAGAGAGGTGGGGAGAAACAGCAAAGGGAATTGAAAATTAGGAAAAAATAACAATAACAACAACAAAAAATCCTGGGAGCATGATGTCCTTGAAGCTAAATGAAAAAAGGCAGAAGTGATGATCAGCTCTGTTAGATGACGCTTATAAAGATTAAGTAAAATAAGGAGCCTTGAATTTAACAGTATGGAGGCCACATTGAAAGTCTGATAAACCAGTCTGGGTAAAGTCATAGTGGTCCAAGGGTAGCTGGGCAGAATGGGATGAAAACAATGAGCATGCACGTTCATTCACTCATTCATCAAACACGTGTGTTTCATTTTCTACGGGCCAGGTAGTATCTGCATTCTTAAATGTTTTCTAACCAAAAATTTTTAGCTTAGTTTTAGAAGATGCAACTCAATAAATGTATCCCACACTTATAATGATGGTCGATAGGAAAATGCAATTTCTTTGAGTATTTTTTTTTTTACCTTTACTGAATGCCTTCATTAAAAACAAAATAATCATTTATAGTAATTTATAATCATAATTGAGTGACATTTAGTTCAAGAACATTCTTTGCTATCATTCAGCTGTGTCCTCTTACATAGTCCTTTTAGGAATTTATACAACCAAATAATTATACATGATTTAAAATTTAAATTCTCATATTTTTAAAAATTTTTTTAAAGATTTTATTTATTTGACACAGAGAGACACAGCAAGAGAGGGAACACAAGAGAGAGGGAACACAAGCAGGGGGAGTGGGGGAGGGAGAAGCAGGCTTCCCACAGAGCAGGGAGCCCCATGCAGGGCTTGATCCCAGAACCCTGGGATCATGACCTGAGCCAAAAGCAGACGCTTAACGACTGAGCCACCCCAGGTGCCCCTAAATTCTCATATTTTTAATGATTTTTACTAATTCATTTAAAGCCAGATATTTATAAAACTGACATATATGTCATATATTATTATGTACAATACATACATATAATATCTAGTTCATTGGAAGGAAATGTACAAATTCAAGTGGTAATGAATTGTCTGGTTCAGGTATTACAGTATATCTAAGTAACCCTTTCCTTATTTTCCTATGTATCTGTTGCCTTCAAAAATTTAAGAAGTTACAGAAAAGCTTTTATAATTGATTAAACCAATCTGTTATTGATAAACTTGTGCTTGAGAAAGCATTTAATTCAACAAATACTGATTAAGCATTTTTGTGTCAGGCACTGTTCTTGATGCTGGAGGATACATAAAGTTCAATAAGTTAATGAAAATAAGGGGAATGAAATGATAGAGAAGGATAGAGATGGGGCTAATCCTGTTGGATAGTTGAGGAAGACTTCTCCGAGTTGGTGTCTCTTGAGCTGAGAGCGAAGTTACAAGAAGGAGTCAGCTGAACAAAAATACAGAGATCTGGGCAGAAGGAATACTGGATACAAAGTCTCTAAGTCAGAAGTGAAGTGGGCTTTTCAGGGGTCACAAAGAAGGCTAGTGTGACAACTTTATTCAGTAATGAGGGAAGTGTTAGAAAATGAGGTAGACTTATAAGCATGGGCCAGAACCCCTTGGTCGATAGGAAAATGCAGTTTCTTTGAGTATTTTTTTTTACCTTTACTGAATGCCTTCATTAAAAACAAATTAATCATTTATAGTAATTTATAATCATAATTGAGTGACATTTAGTTCAGGAACATTCTTTGCTATCGTTCAGCTCTGTCCTCTTACATAGTCCTTTTAGGAATTTATACAACCAAATAATTATACATGATTTAAAATTTAAATTCTCATACTTTAAAAAAATTTTTTTAAAGATTTTATTTATTTGACAGAGAGAGACACAGCAAGAGAGGGAACACAAGAGAGAGGGAACACAAGCAGGGGGAGTGGGGGAAGGAGAAGCGGGCTTCCCACAGAGCAGGGAGCCCCATGCGGGGCTTGATCCCAGAACCCTGGGATCATGACCTGAGCCAAGGTTATGGGTTATAGGTGAGGAGAAATTTGGATTTTATGCTGAGTGAAATGGAAATCCATTGGAAAATTTCTTGCAAGGGATTGACCTGGTAAATTTCCATTTCAAAAATTAATCTTTAAAAAAAATTATTCTGACTACATTATGGAGAGTGGTCTGAAGGAGAGCTAAGGCTGAAAGCAGAGAGGCAGTTAGGAAGCCATTGCTATATTCTGGGTGTGAGAGAATGGTGACTGGGACCAGGGTGATAGTGGTAAAGATGGGGAGAGGTGGGTGCTTTCAAGGTATGATTTGATGGCATTGCCAATGGTTTGGTTGATAGCTTTAATGTGAAGGGTGAAAGAAAAGGAGAAATCTGGGATGTTCATAGATTTTACTTAAGCACATTGGTGGGTAGCTGAAGCATTTTCTGAGAAGCAGACAGGAGTAGGTGAGGGTGGAATCAGGAATCTTTGGCCAAGCTTCATTGTGATGCCAAATGTCATCTTCCTTTGGGTTTTAATGGTCACTGGGGAGGTGGGACTGGAGATAAAAATGTGGCAATTACGTAGATGTTATTAGGAAACATCTTAACTGACCGAACAAAATCATCCAAGGGGAAGATTTTTATGGACAAAAATCGTAGGCCTTGGATTGAGCCCTGGGGTCCTGCAATATGTAGAGGTTGAACAGAGAGGAGCAGTTAACAAAGAAAGCTGAGAAAAAGTGGTCAGCAAGATTGGAGACAGGGTAGACTGGTGTCCCAAAAGCCAGAAGAGAGTTCAACAAGGGAGAAGTCAGTGTTTCAGTATTGTTGAGAGGCTGAGTAAAATGAAGAAGAAAAGCCAACAATGGTTTTGTTAACATGGAGGTTGTTGATGACCTTGATAAGAGTAATTTCAATGGTGGGGTCCGACTGGAAGTCTTACTGAAGTGGAAGAAGAGAATGGGAGAGGTAATAGGGAAGTTACTTCAAGTAACTCTTTAAGATGATGTTGCTGTGAAAGAGGTTAAAGATAATAAACTAGCTATTGCTAGAGGGGAATATGGGCTTTTTTTCATTTTTTTTTAAAGGAGTATGTTTGTAGGTTAATGAGAATGAAGAAGTTGAGAAAGCACTTGGCAATGGGAGGGAGAAAATGTAACTACAAAGTCCCCTCATTTATTGTAACACGAAAGACTGAGCCTGTAGGTTCAGAAGCAGACAGTTTGGTGTATTCGATGAGGAGGAGAGAGAGAATTTTCATGTGGATGCTTCCGTTTTTTCCCCAGTGAAATTATAAAGCAAGATCATCAGCAGAGATTGAGAAGGCAGGAATGAAGGGTGTGAAGATAGGTCATTACGAGGTGGTAATTTTGGACACACTGCATAAAGATCCATATGGAATCAAATGTCTGGGATGTTTTGAGATGTTTTCAGCTCATTTCATTCATAATGCTATAAGTTTAAAAATCCAAGAGATATAGAGAAGATTTACTATATAGTATGTCAAGATGTTTCTTAAAAAACAGGGAAATTTAAAGTAATGATTCCTGCTCTGACTTGCCATAGGTCACATTGCTCTTTTTCAGCCATTTTATGTGATGTCACCTGCTTGACCTTTGAAGACATTTGACTAGGCATCTTCTGGAGATGAGAAAGAGATGATTAGAGGCAAGTTAGTGGGGTTCAAGTTTTGAAATATTCAGATACTACATAATACGGATCAAGTACAGATACAGACCAAATAGTGTTTGGGGTTCAGATTCTAAACTGAATGCTAAACACAGATAGTTGTATGGGAATTCCAAAAATTAAATTATGGGATCAATCCAAATACGTGACTTAGAATAGTGGGTTACTAAAACTTACCAAAGATAAGAACATGGAACTATGATCTGGTGAAACTTACTTTTATTTCTTTTAAGTAGTTACCAGAATCAGTAAGGTGTGGTTAAGTCAACTACTTACATCTAGCTTATTGGAGAAATGGCAGCATCTTTTCTATATTGGCAGCTGATCGGCCTCAAAAAGAAAATATGAATATGGACATAATCTATTTAGTAGGCTATGCTGCTTTATATTTTAAGTTTTTAATCAAAGAACATTTTGAAATCAATCATCAGGAAATTAAGGATAGCAAGTGTTTTCATTAGATAAAAGCCATTAGGTATGATTTTGGGAATAGGATGCTTTAGTCCAGCACTGCTGAAACTTTAATGTGCATATGAATCCCCTGGGAATCTTGTTAAAATACAGATTTTGATTCAGTAAGTCTATGTAGGCCTCACTATTTTGCAGGCTCCCAGGTGATGTGGCAGCACCATCTGGGAACCCCAGTTTGAATAGACTCTAGGCTCTCTGAAGGACATGAAACATTGACTCTGGAATTCAGATTCTTTCTTTTTCCCCTCCTCAACTATTATATTCGCCTTCTTCCTTTTTATAAGATAGCAGCTGTAACTACTAATGCAGGACAACAGAAACTCCTTTTCACTCTCTTTCAAGAAGTACTTAGAAACCAAAAAGATGAAAGCGTTTGAACAGTAAAATCCCCCAATGCCTAATGTTTAAATCAGTCTAATTGGAGGAGAAATGGAAAATGAAATCTTAAAATTAGCTAATGGCACAGTTCTGCGGGATAGTGACAGGAGAGGTGTAGTCAGTGATAGGATAAACAATAAAGGGCATATGAGTGAGGAGGGAGGAAGTGGAATTTCAAACTGGGCAAGTATGGAGGGGCAATTAGAAAAGAAGGGTAATGAGCTATTAGATAAGACCCAGGAATGAGCACGAGAGTTCCTGTTCATAGACTCCCATGTATGTTGTACCTCAGACAATATAAAGTAATCCCGCGAAGGGGGCAATTCCTTAAAGGTGCCGGGAGTAAAACACAAAACTGTATCTTATATTTCCTCAAGACATGGCAGATCCATATCTGAAATACTGAATGATTGACTGTATATGGTGAGATCAAATGTTATCCAGAGAAGGGAAACCAAAGCCTTAGAAGTATGGGGGTGGGGGAGAGCGTGGCTCTGGATTGAGATGGAATAAGAAGAGCATCAGAACTCTTGCCTAGAAAGAGGGAGCAGAGAGGTCTGTTCACCAAGAGTTCTGTGAACACAGAAAACTAAACAAATGAAAAGCATCACTAATTTCACATGAGCATCTATGCCATGATTCCATATACCTTGGGTTTTTTTGATGCTGTACAGATCTTGCCAAGCCTGATCACCTTTGCACATGTCGGAATGCCTTATGCCCTCCTGGTTTTCTCTCTAACAAATTTTTCCTCTTCCTTAAGAATCTGCTTTTGTCTAAACCCTTCCATACAGAGTTAGGTGCACTCCCACGCAGTGCCCAGCTCCCATAGCATTTCATATCTGCCTTTGCCCCTGGTATTTGCATCCTGTCTCTTTCTCTAACCTTCCATTCATTTATGGGAAGGACCTGTTCTTTAGTAATTTTTGCATTCCCCAGCTGAGTGGCTGACAGATACTCCACGCTCAACTCATGCTAGTTGGAATAGGAAAAAATGTAATGAATAAATGAAAAATGAAAAGATGATTAGGTCTTCAACAACAGTTCTAAAATGGGTAGAATGCAAAAGGATTTGATTAATTTTGTTCTGACAAGAAAATTCTCTTAAAAATTGCAAAAACATTCTTTTTAATGAAGTATGGTGTTTATATTTTATTTTATAATTTTAAGTGCAGTTGCATTTTGGTTAGGTAAAATCATTCTTTAATAAGTATGACAGGTGGCTAAATTGGCACTGGATTTCAGTGACTTTGAGAGTTACATTGGTTTATGGACAGCTCTATCTCATGAAGTGAGGATGTCTATACCCCTCAGCAAGTATGGAGACTCTTTCAGGAGATAGAGGGATCAGAGTGCGAAGACTTTTGCCAGAGCACTGTTTTTGAGATGTAAATCACAATGTGGTTATAAGTACAAATTAGTATATTTTAAAGTGCATATAAATCTTAAAGAATTTCAGAATAAAACAGTAATCAAGAAAGGCTTCTTAGAAGAGGTACATTTTGAAATAGTATTTGGAAGAAGTTATAGTCGTGGTGTGGTGGGGAATTTGGAAGAGAGCATTTGGATGATGAGAACCTTCTTAGTAAAGAGGTTGATATGAGAATATGTGTACAGTTGATTAGAAGGCAAGTACTTGGCAGCCACAATCTGTATAAACTGAGGGTTGCAGAAGGGGAGGTAGGTGGGGAGATGAGGTAACTGGGTGATGGGCATTAAGGAAGGCATGTGATGTGTGATGAACGCTGGGTGTTATACACAATTAATGAATCATTGAACACTACATCAGAAACTAATGATGTACTATACGTTGGCTAATTGAATTAAAAAAAAAAAAAGAACTGATCCAAGCCTCTATATGGAGATATTTGGGGATGTATTTTTTTCTACGTATAATGAAAGAACCTTGTTCAAGCGCAAATCAGACAGACTAGAGCAGCAAAACCCTACTCATCTTTCTATTCATATCTAAAAAAGAAAAAAAAGAAAAAGAAACATTTCCTTTGACAAAATTTGACAGTATTCATTTGATTTTTGTAAGTGAAAGTTATTACAATGGATTTCTAAACTTGAGGTTTGTGAACACTTTTTAAATTATTCCTATGATACATACACATATCATCTTAACCTAAACTTTGGAGGTAGTTGGGAGTCTCAGTGGAAATATTATCTTAGAAATTTAATAGGAAAAACGGTCTTTAGGTTTGAAAGTTTATTGCTAATAGACTCAAAGCAAAGCTAGGAATAACTTACTCTAAACTTTGTATAATTAATATTGTATTGAATTTGAATTATAAGGGGATTATTTACCTTTCCATTGGGACTTTAGGTGGCAACGATTGATTATCTTGTGTTTCAATCATTCAAAATTTTGGATTTGAATTTCTTCCTTAGTCACATGACTATCAGCAGTGTTCCATTAAAAGGCTATGCAAATCACAGCAAATTAAGTAGATTCTTAAAGGAACGAGGAAATAAGAGAACATTTATTAAGATCTAATAGGTATCAGGTAATATGTTAGGCAGTTTGCTAATATAAATTCTGTGAGATATTTTTATTCTCAAATACTATTTTTTAGCAGGAAACAATGCCTCAATAATAAGAGTTCACCAGGAAAAGAAAAATGAGGGTCTATATGCAGAGTTGTGGACAGGACTAAAGTGAGCCATAAGGGATGGGGGGGCACCCAGGCTTGAATGGTGATGTCACAGCCTGGTGAGGACTATTGCCTGAAAGAAGGGCTGTGTGACAGGTCACTGTCACCACCACAGTGAGGCAGAAGATTCAAAAGGGATGCATAGGGTTGGTGGTGGTCGGGGTAATACAGACACCTCACACCCTCTGACTTCCTGTTTGCGTCTCCCATTAGCCAAATCCAATTGGAATCCAGGGACCAAGAGAGCCTGAAGTAACTTAGTATGTAGGATTGAGCCTTTTGGGACATAGAGAATGGTAGTTGGGGACCAAGAATGGCTTTGTGGGAACAAAGAATATTTAACACAATAGTCTTTCTCAGATTTTCAAATAAGGACTTTTGAAAACCATATTTCTTAAAATCATCATCTTAGTCATTGTTTAATTATTGAAGAAGAAAAAGTTAAAGGCATATTCCTAAAGGACACCTAAAAACCTGATTGCTGTGGTTATTAAACTAGCTTTGAGTTTCCTAGCAGCCAAGGAAAACAGGAAACCATGTTTACATAGCTCCTATTGACTGCTGGGAAGGAAAACAATTTATCATTCTTGAGAGGAATTCTTAGTGAAAAGTTAACACAGAATTCTCACTATAGGAACAATGAGCAACTTACTATAGCAGTTTCATTAAAACTGTGTAAACATAATCATTTAAATATTTCTGGTTTTAGCGTTTGGTTTAAATTGAAGTTATGGTGTTAAATTATAAGTTTTGGTTTCTATGTGTCCATCAACTTTTTCTATTACTAATTTGCCTAAGAAGAAGTTTTTCATTTGTTAACCCATCTCTTTCTTTCTGAAAACTAGAAAAGCATCCCTAAGTACAATAAATAAAAGCAATTAATATTTTATTTACTTTCAGGGCACCTGGGTGACTCAGTCAGTTAAACGTCTGCCTTCAGCTCAGGTCATGATCCCAAGGTTCTGGGATCGAGTCCCATATCGGGCTCCTTGCTTTCTCTCTCTCAAATACATAAATAAAATCTTAAAAAAATAATAAAAATATTTACTTTCGAAACCCAAGTTATATTGAAATATAAATATAAACTAATACATAAGCAGATAATATAGAATGACTTATTATGAGTTTAACTTTCCTATCATATATTTTTCTAGGCTTGACTTAATGATCAATTTTGCATCTATCTAAATTGTATGAGCTATAAATAAATTAAAACACGGGTGTTAATTCTTATAAATTGACCCAGTGCTATAAATGGAGACTTAAAGAACTGATAGATGGTAATTTTCAAGTTACTAAAGGATTTCCTTAAATATTGAATCTCTTCAAACATCTAGAACATAGTCTTGAAGATTATTAGCTACTCCTCTCTTAAATGACAATAAAAAATAATGAAGGCGTCATAACCTTGGATTAATCACAAAGTTAATACAAAGATATGACATTTCCAAAAGTAATCCAAGTTTGGCTTTTTAGGGATTTACATTTGCTTAGCATGGGTACATTATGACTACCCTTCCATTTGAGTTTATATCACACATGTATGTTTGAGGCAGAGAACTCAGGTCCTGTATCTTCAATCCAAGTTATTGATTGTTTCCAGGCCAGCTGTGAGACAAGAGATAACTGATTAGTACATACTGGTAATGTATGTTATGCTATGTTTTATATTAGATGCCATGGAAAACACACAAAAAAGTGTGAGACACAATTTTTATTTTGAATTCTAGTTTGGGAATTAAGATGCAAAACAATGGATACAGATCAAGGGGAATATATAGTAATTGGTAAATTACATGTTTAAGAAGGTTCAGAGAAGAGTATGATAAATGGAATATTGTAGTTGGAATGACTTCCGAAAGGAGAGAGATTGTGAATAGGACTTTGGTGAAAGGATGAAGTTTAAGTAACTAAGTAGGAGAGCAGAAAAAGGACAGTTCCTTTTGGGGAAGATCTCTAATGGATTCAATTGACCAAGAAACTAGACAGGTGCTAGAACCTTGCAACTCTAAGTGTGGTTTTTCAGTGTATGGTCCTAGCACCAGGTCTTAGAAATATTATAGTTTAGATTTGTCTCCTAACCTGCCAAATCAGAATCTGCATTTTTTTAAAAAGATTTATTTATTTATTTTAGAGTGTGCATGCACAGCGAGAGGGGGTAGGGGCAGAGGGAGAGGGAGAGGGAGAGAGAATCTTCAAGCAGACTCCCTGCTGAGCAAGAAGCCCTTCTCGGGGCTCGATTTCAGGACCCCAAGATCATGACCTGAGCCAAAATCAAGAGTCAGCTACTTAGCTGACTGAGCCACGCAAGTGCCCCCAGAATCTGCATTTTGAAAAAGATCTTCTGGTGATTGATAAACTCTTTAAAGTTTCAGAGAGTCGGCCGTTGAGGGTCCCTGTTGAATAGAGGTGGGATATAAGTGAGCTAGTTAAGTTATGGTCAGACTGGGGAGGGCATTGGCAGTGAGATGAGATGAATCAGTAGACATTTCTCTGTAAGGATTGTGTTGAATTAATGGCTCTGCTGTCTCACAAGGGCAATCTTCCATGCATCATACATTCAGTATCTCTGTATAATATTTAAACTATGGGTTTATTGAAATTATCTTGTGTGTTTATCCACACATTAAATTTCCGTTTCAAAAATATTTCAGTATTAAGGAAATGAAGAGGCAATTCCCTAAATTACAGGTTGCTAGGGATTTAGTTTTTTTTTTTTTTTAAGGTTTTAAGGCATTGTTTTAAAGTGTTTTAAGTAAAATACTGCCACATCTGCCTCATATCTCTGTAACTTCCAGGAGACCCTCAGAAGTGCATTGCCTGGAGGTAATGCCACTTTCTCAGTACCTGGCCTCTGTGCAGTAACACAGGTGTTCCCTTTGAAATCTGAGCCTTGTACATTTTCCCTGGTACTACAAAGTCTTTTTGAGACAGGTGAGGCACAGTAGTTAAACACCTGAGGAAATTTTTGAGTTGTAAGGAATGTGTTACTGCAGATTTCCATAGTGCTTTCTATACCAGATGACTTTATCACAAAAAACATCATCCATTCTTTCAGCATTGATCGACTTGCTTCTTTATTTATTTCACTGATGTCAATTTCTTCATTGTAATTCTGAATAATACCACCAACAGGGAGCAAAGAAAGGTGGCTTAAAAATTTTATAATGAGGCATTCTATTTGGAATTTAAATCTGAAATCTTGTGAACTGTCAAATGTGTGACTTGCTTAGAATAACAGGTTCTTTTTGGAAGGCCAGGTTATTGCTATCGAGAGGATCATGTTGACAGCTTATCCTGTCAGATTTTTGGATTGCACTTTCTGATTCAAATAGGACACAGCAGTGATTTGGGGAGGGATTTAGTTTTGACACATGATGGATAATTTATAAACCTGTTTTTCCAGAAGTGAAGGCACAGCAAGAATTATCTTTTGTAGGTGGTATTTAGAAAGAAGTAACTCTTCATGTCTTTGGTTTTCTTCAACAGCTACGTTCATGAGCTGGCTAAAAATCCTTGTTCCTTTTAGCTGTGCAGAAAATTTACGTGTACGTTATGTTTTGGAAATCCATAAAGCTATATCAGTTTTACAAAAATGTGTTAGCTGGCTGAAAAATGCTGTTCCTTTCGGCAGTGCAGAAAAATTACATGTAGAAGTCTATGTCTTATATCAAAGGTTTTACCATTATGTTTTTGGGATTAAGCTGAAGGGAGCCTGGATTTAACTTCTTACTCAGAATATATTCTTGTCACATTCAGTTAAGTTTCAGTTTATCTGTCTTGGACAATGTTAAAACTTTCTTTAATAGAGATGATTCAGAAACAGTTGAGCTCTTCTCTAGACTCATAATTGGAAGATCTGAAACCTTTTTGGTTTTGCAATCTTGTAAATCACAATAGAGCTTTAATTCTTTTTTTTTAAATTTTAGTGTAGTTGGTATACAATGTTATATTAGTTTCAGGTGCACAACAGCGATTTGACAATTCTATATGTTAGGCAGTGCTCACTATGATAAGTATAGTTACCATCTGTTACTACACAATGTTATTATGGTTTTATTAACTGCATTCTCTATGCTGTACTTTTCATCTCTATAACTTCTTTATTCATAACTGGAAGTTTGTATCTCTTAATCCCTTTCAATTATTTTGCCCATCCCCCTACCCTACCCCTCATCCCCTCTGGCAACCACCAGTTCTCTTTATTTGAGTCTGTTTCTGTTTCTGGTTGTTTGTTTAGATTCCACATATAAGTGAAATCATATGGTATTTTTCTTTCTTTGAGTTATTTCACTTAGCATAATATCCTCTAGGTTCATCCATGTTATTGCAAATGGCAAGATCTCATTCTTTTTTATGGCTGAGTAATATTCCATTGTATTCTAATAACGTATCTTTATTCATTTATTGATAGACACTTGGGTTGCTTCCATATCTTGAATATTGTAAATAATGCTGCAGTGAACATAGGGGTAGATATATCTTTTTGAATTTGTGTTTTTGTTTTCTTTGGTTAAATACTCAGTAGTGGAATTACTGGACTGTATGCTATTTCTCTTTTTATTTTTTTGAGGAATCTCATTGTTTTTCACAGTGGTAGCACCAATTTGTATTCCTACCAACAGTGTAGGAGGGTTCCTTTTTTCCCACACCCTCTCCAACACTTGTTATTTCTTTTTTTGTTTTTATGTGAACCATTCTGATTGGTATGAGTGATATCTCATTTTTGTTTCAAGATGCATTCCCTGATGATTAGTGATGTTGAGCATCTTTTCATGTTCCTGTTGCCCATCTGTATGTCTTCTTTGGAAAAATGCCTATTCAAGTCCTCTGCCCATCTTTTAATCACAAAATAGCTTTTGCTTCTTAGTTAGAAATGCCCTTAATTGTCATCAGAAAGATTATTTTACAGTTTGTAAGTTCTTAGGAGTTTTATAAACAATGCAGAGCATTCTCTAAGAGACTATAAGTGCAAAATAATAGAATTTTAAAGCTGAAAGAAATTGAAGGACTTTATTCTAGCTTCCTGTTGTTACAGATAAGGAAACAGAAACCAAACTTGACATAATCAAGAGACAAATTTGAAAGTACCTAATTTAAATAAGAAAGGAAACTCTTCCAGGGTGTACTGTGTATTTTAATTACTCACTGAAGTACTTTGAACAAATGCGAGCTTATTTTTACTCTGTCTATACAAGAAAATGAGAGGAAAATTTATGACTAATAACCTTACTTGCATATGTCCAGAAGACATAAAACTAGGGAAAGGGTGTTTTCAATACCATTGAAAGCTATCATGCTATTATTATTTCTGACAGCCATTGACTGCTCAGGACTGAGGTAGGTTTGGAGATATAAGGGTGGTATTCCAGGTTAGGTATGCAGATATATATGTCTCAAAACAAGAATGTTTGTGAAATTCCTTTTGTCAAAGTTTATTGTAAATGCTAAGATAATTTTTAAAAATAATTTCATCATGCTATTTCTAGTTTTTAGTGGTAGGAAGTAGACCAGAGCTTCTAGCCTAGACTGGACTTTCAACACAATTGTCTTTTCAAACCACTGTGTTTTCATAATATTGTTACTTTGCCAGAAAGCAGAGCAGGTTTTAAAAGTCCATATTAAATTGCAAATTGTATCATGGACTGATGCTTGTCATTTGATTAGACTACCTAATAGTATGATAGTCAAAGACCAGTTTTGTCTTTTGCATTTATCTTGTAAGTCCATTAAAACTGTATCAATTTTGCAAAAAGGTGTAATGAATTAGAACATTATTTCTATATTATTTAGATATTCTTTTTAGATAATTGCAACATTAATTATATTTTCCAGTTGTTTTGGAAAAAGTTTATCTTCTTTATTTAAAGACATTTTCTCAACATGTCTTTGAAAAGACCTATTGTAGCTTTATCACACTTAGGTAGAATTTTGTAAAATTTTAGAATATCTTACAATCCTATTTATTCCTACTTAGAATGAAATTTAACAAGTATGAAATTGTGTGAGTTTCTAGTCAATAATTTTCTTGTGCATTTAAAGGTGTCAGACCATTTAAAGCTGGTCAATTTAAAATGTCTTTACTCATTTATATATTTTCTTTGTTGATGAATATAACTCTGTAAAACTACTTTACTTCAGTGTCACCTAGGGTGTTCTCTTTGGTAGACTAATTATCATGATACAATTCCCAGGACATGAACTTTCAAATTTTATTAATCTGGAAAGAGTTGTAAATTTACTGTGGTCAAGAACGTATATTTGAAAATATTTAATCATTCTTAAGAGACAAAACTATTCTCAGTATCAAAGAGAAAGGAAAAGTAATATCACTGACAATTTTTGCCTAATGTACAATGATAGAATTTACTGGTAACCTACTAATATTAACTCTGTTAAAAACTACATCCTTGAGTGGTTTCTAGCTGTCATCACCTATTATTAGAGCAGGATTGCAGGTATTCTGGTAGGAATATGAATTGTATATGTTCATTCATGTTTCACAGAGGATAACAGTCAATGGAATTTTTTGTACATGTTTAACTACATACTTTCCAATCTCTACCACTATAATATTTTAGTACTAACATTACTTTGTATTTCTAGGCTTACTTTTGACAGTCCTTTGTTAACATTTAGGATTTCTCATACAGTCACACGTACACAGGAAATGATAAAGTCTCCCTGTTGAACTAGCTTTAAAAATATCATTGGAGACAAAAAATTTAGTAGTATTCTAAATGTTTTTTTTTAGTAATAGAACTTCATTGAACACTTCACTGTGGTCTAAGAAGGAACAGCTTACAGATGTAATTGGAAAATAGGGTGGTTTTCATTCACCTCAAGTACCCATTTTATAAAGAAATGGTAATTTTAAGTGTGGTTTGGCTTTAAATTATTGCTGGGTGAATAGTTCAGAGAGGGAAAAAAAGTCCATCAGGCCATCTTGATTTTATTTACAAACCTGAACTTAAATAGAAATGTGTAGAGACTGACTTACATTTAAATGGGATGGGTATGAATTATTGGTGGTCTTAAAACATGTAATATAATGTTGTGGCATAAAAATATACATTCCATGATGTTTTCACAATGATATTTCTTCTAGGACAGCTATATTTTCATTAAGTTTTTTTAAAGATCCTCTCAATTTGTATTGTTGACATTCACCTAAACACCTGTGCTTGATTACATTCTTTAAATAGATAATTACTTTAAAAACTGTCACTAATTAATATTTGTTAAATATTAATAGTAAATTTTAGTTGCATGCTCCTTTGCTTCAGTTCTTATATTAAAATAATGTGTCCCTATTTTAGCCTTACTATAGTTCATTTGATATGGTTTCCCCCTTATTTTTAGTGCATTACATAGAAAACTTGCCATGCCATAAAAAACAGCTTTCCATAGTACATACTCAATAATTGAATTTTTTAGTCCTTGAGGGGACCTGAGTTATCTTCTATTGCTCATTTTGCAGATAAGAGAACTTAGCCTAAAGCATTTGAATGATACATTTTAAATTTTATTTCAATTTCTATACAACAGATAATGTAAACAGACTTTTGCAATGTAACATATTTGTGAATTTGTGAATTTGGAGCTGGTTGTTTATCCTCTTTAAAAAGCATCCATCTTCAATTTCATTAGAAAAACTAACATCGGAGATTGTAGAATCATGTGTAAAACAAGAGTAGATTGGCCTTGAATAAGGGTCCTGTGGTCTCTTTTAAGGGCTAAGTTGGGTGGGTCGTACTTGGGTCTCTCACATGTTTGCTTGCAGTGACCTGGATTTGCAAACTAACAGCATTATGCCTGGGCTAGGAAAACCCAAACAACCGAAATTCCTCCTGCGTCTCTCACTCTCTGTGTGATCTCTTCTACAATATCTTTCCAGCTATGTCTTCAGGGCGGCCAGACTATAATTTCTTGGCTCAGTTCTGTTAAGATGTGTATGGAGGGGCAGAGGGAGAGGGAGAGAGAAACCCAAGGAAACTCCATGCTAAGCATGGAGTCTGGGGCTAGATCTCACAACCCTGAGATCATGATCCTGAGATCATGACCCTGACAAAGAGTTGGATGTTTAACTGACTGTGCCACCTAGGCGTCCCAAGATGTGTATCTTAAAAGAGAAAGAACTGACTCAATAGAGGCTCTATTTCATAACCTTCCCTGAGAAATCTCACAGTGTCATTCTATGTATTAGAAGGGAGTTACTATATACTGGCTAATTGAACATAACAATTAAAAAAAAAAAAGGGAGTTACTAGCCAGCTCAGATTGAAGGGAAGGGGAGGGAATTCAACTCCACCTTTGTGGGGAAGAGTGTTTTAAAATCACCACAATGGCTTCAAGCCATTATTATTATTATTATTTATTATTATTATTATTATTATTATTTTATTATTATTTTGGTGCTTCTTTTTCCCTAGTGTGATTTCCTTTGGCCTACAGTCACGACTACAAATTCTCCCTAGAACCTGGCAGGTTATTTTTTTTTTTTTTTTAAGCTTCTGCACATCTCTCTTTTTCTTTTCTGAAGTCTTAACAAAGTAATGCACACTTGCCTTCTCCAATTTCTCCCTCCAGTCAAGTATGTGCCCATGTGTTCTGATCTTCTCCCTAGCATTGATCTGAAACTGTTCTTGATCATGAATTAGCACTTAGCAGCTCTTGTCTTTCTGGACTTCTCTGTGGCATTTGATCTTGTTGCCCGCTCTCTATGCCTAGAATCCTTGTCCCGTTGCTTTATAATTTAATCCTTTTACAGTTTTCCCTTTACCTTTCTGATCCCATTTTCCCTGGTTTATTTTACTAAATCATTGTTTTTTTCTCCCTTTTAAGGTTGGTAATCTTAGAATTTTCTTTTCATTCCTCTTCTCATTCTATATCATCTTCCTGAAGAAAGTCATCTCTGGGTGAATAACATCAAAATTCATATCTTCAGCACAGATTTCTTTCCCCAGAATCCCAGTCATCTATTTCCACTATCTCCTTGGCACACATGCTGCATATATCACAGACATCTCATGTGGCACCCTAGAAATTTGCATTGAGATACATTAAACATATTTCCATGGCAACAATCTATTTCTCTTCCTGTATTTTCCTTCTCCCAGTTTGGTAACCTTCATCATCTGCATCTTTTTTTTTTCCCCCTTGCGACCTACATTCAGTCATCCATCAACTTCTAGGAATTTAAATTCTGAAATGTGATTTCAGTCTGTCTGCTCTTCTCCAGCCTCATACTCACCTTAGGTTGTATCCTCATGTTCTGGTTCCAGGACTATTTTCCTATCCTCTGAACATGCCCAGAGTTCTGTGATTGTGCCAAGACTGAACCCAGCTCTGCCTAACTCTTATGTTTTTACAACCACACTTGCTACTACACTGCCTGTTTTTCAGATTAACAAATTGAACATTAGACCTAGGACATATAAGATATTTCAGTAATAATTTTGTAATTTTAAATATTCTTTTGTAAATTATTTTAGAAGTACAAATTAATCACCCTCATTGAAAGTTCTATGTAAACATGTATATGTATTTTTAATGCATATGTATTTTTATAGGAATCAGATTCATTCATCATTCGTATACTCAATAAGCATTTATTAATCACCTTGTCTATATGATAGACAGAAAACACAAAAAATAGACCAAAGATACCGGTGTGAATGAAATGACTGCCTCCAAGCAATGCATGGTCTTGTGAAAGAGACAGACATGTAGACAAATACTAACATTTCATTGTAATAGCTGCTAAATGAAAAAGTATTACAAAGTTTTAAGAGCCCCAAGGAGGGAATAGTCTATATCTGAGAGAAATGGAAAGGTTGTCTAAAATGTATTATCTAAAGCTGGGCTGTGAAAAAAGAGTAGGGGTCTGTGTGACAAATAACGGGTAGAAGGATGTTTTAGACAGAGGAAACGATGCCAGCAAGAGCAAGGAACAGCATGTTTTATGATAAGGAACAATGAGACCAAGGCTCTTGGACTTTATGTATGTGGGAATTTGTTGGATGTGTTTAGACGGAGCAATCCCCTAAGCATATTTGTGCTCACTTAGGTAATGCTAAACACTTGTGGGGCAGATTGGAGGGATAAGAGATAGGGGCAAGGAGACTAGTTAGGAGACTAGTGCAAAAATCTAGGTGAGAGATGGTGAGAACCCAGACTAAGATGTTGACTTTGTAAAGCAGTAAGAATGGAAGAAACTGAACTGAAGCATACTGTATTCTGAAGAAATGTCCAAACTCCAAACAAATACATTATCTGTATGTTGTTTTTGTTTTAAACTATAGACATGGGATGTAGAGCTGGAAAGATCCGCAGAATCCTGGGCTGAAAATTGTTTGTGGGAACATGGACCTGCAAGTTTGCTTCCATCAATTGGACAGAACTTGGGAGCACACTGGGGAAGGTAGTGTAAAGTGTAACTTTTTTGTTTTTGATAATATAAGTGCTTGAAATACTAATTCAGCACTGAAAATTTTCTAAGGGTTAGAGCCTAAAAGGAAAACAAATGATCACAACAACACAAATAATAAAAAAAAATATCATAGCACAATGACCAGCAATATTTTAGACTTATTTTTTGTTTAAATCATTGACATAAAATTACAAGTAGTGTAATGGGCATAAGTATTTAACATTAATAACTTACACAAGAATATTTCTCTACCAAACTTTACCAATCTATTTTGCAATATTTGGTGTTACATTTTTCTCCCACTTTACTTACTCTTGGTGGTTATTGTCTTTCAAATAGATACAGGCCCCCAACATTTCATGTACAAGCATGGTATGATGAAGTGAGAGACTTTAGCTACCCGTATGAACATGAATGCAACCCATATTGTCCATTCAGATGTTCCGGTCCTGTGTGTACTCATTATACACAGGTATGTTTTGGGTATATTATACCTCATTTTTCTAAGTCGAGTTTGTGTAACTGTGGCAGAATTTAAGCTACTGAATGTGAGTCTTCTGTAATTTGGTGTGGTTATTAAAAAACATATTGATTTATGTAGAATAGACTTACCAATTTCTATAAACAATAAAAGTAATTACTAGGAAAAGTCCAAACATCAATTTTAAAAAGACATTATTTCAGTTATTTTATATGTGAAACATTTTTAATCTGGCCCCAGGAAATGCACATGGGAGAAATTTACCATCTTCAAAGTCAGGTATCATTTTTTATTTTCCAAAGAATAAAAATATAGTTTTATTTACCATGACACTCAGTATTTATATGTGTGCAGCATTTATATATACATATACATTTTATATATTATATATAAATACACTTTATACATTATATATATTTTATTCAGTGTCCACAGTTGGTATTGGATAAATTGTAAACCTCTAAATCAAACCACTAAGGGTAAATACCACTAGATAAATCTCATCACAGATCTGAGTTACTAGAATCTCTATGGCTGATTATTAGTGAATATAAAGCAAATTGTTCTGTCTGCCTTTGCATGTGACAAGATTAAGATCAGCACTGAATTCCCTAATAAGCAGTTATACTATGAAAATACACATTATATAAGACATTCGAACCTCTACATTTTTGTTCCAGTACAGTTTAAGATGAGAAATTCTGTTCCTTTTTTAGGTAAGCCTCTTTATAGATACATTAACACAGCATTTAGGTTGTGAGGATGTAACTTTTGAACTATTTAGTAAATGCATATTTTGACGATGCTTACCTATTATAGCTAGATAGAGTTATTTACCTGTAGCACTCTTCTTTAAATTGAATCAAGCACTTCCCAAAGTCCCAGGAAAAATATCCTTTTGACATTGCTTTATTTCATCCTGAATGATAAAGGTTCATTTCTCAAGTTCAGTTTTATACATCTCTCTCTGAGATACATTTTTGTCTTACTTTGTCTCAGCCTACTTTTTCTGAGCCTTTCTTTTCCTTTCTCTAACATAGGTGGTGTGGGCAACAAGTAGCAGAATAGGCTGTGCCATTAATTTGTGTCATAACATGAATATCTGGGGACAGGTATGGCCCAAAGCTGTCTACTTGGTGTGCAATTATTCCCCAAAGTAAGTAGACAAAACATTACTTTTATATGTAAATTTTTCCTAACAACATGAAGTAACTTTATATTCCCAATTTTTTTTCTCATTTTCAGTATGTATTATTGACTAAAGTGTATTGTTTTAATGCTATTTATTTAATATGGCAACAATTAAAATGGTTGCCTGATGCATAAAATCAGTGCTTAAGAGGAATATGAAAATTGAAAATATGATCTTTGTGAAGACAGGAATTACATTTTTATATCTTCAGTTTTACTCATTACATTATATTACATAAATAGTTTTAATAATTTGGATTTATTAGAGATGAAAAACTATAGATTAACTGAGAAATGTATTTTCACCTGTGTAAAGACCATTGAATGATTATGTTGAAAATATTACAACTGTATGTAGGGTCAAATCTAAGTCTAAAATCTCTTCATTAAAACAAATGGAATATGGATGAATATCCCATAACAGAGCTTAGTGTTCTGTGAAAGTTTAATTTTGTAATTTTTAACAATATACATAGCAAATTAAAATATTTTCAAAAGAATGAGGCAGCAGTTCATATATAAACCTAGTAACTAAAAGGACTCTGCGATGAAAGATATAAATGTTTTATATCTACACACCAAAATCATTACTTAGAAAATAGTAATATTTCACAGTGTCTTATAAATTATGCTATATTAGACTACCTCTTAATAGAGTGGATCATCTCTTTAAGGGGAAACTGGTGGGGCCATGCTCCCTATAAACATGGACGGCCCTGTTCTGCTTGTCCACCTAGTTTTGGAGGCGGCTGTAGAGAAAATCTGTGCTACAAAGGTATGTGCTATTGTGTCATAATATTCAGTTTGATTTATATTTTAATCCAACTTCTACAATATTTTGTATTTAAAAGGCAAAAAAGCACATTTAATTATTACATTAAAAATTCCCAGGACTCTATTTAAACTATTTTGAAGCCATTACAAATATTTTAAAAATATAATATTAAGTCTGTTATACCAAATATGTGTTTAAAGGAAAGTTTTGTCATTATTTCAGGTAACCACTTCTAATTCTACTTTGAAATTATCCCAGAGTGATAAGTACATTTACATTTTTAAAAGCCACCTTAATATATTATTGACTAGAGTTCTTTTTATGAGTCTTAATTTTTGAAGGATTTAGCAATTTAATAGTTTATTTTTAACACTTTAAGAGTTTTTGCCAAAATACTTATCCATGAATCTTACTAAATGATGCTCAAAGAATTATGCTAATTCTGTGCTCCTTATTGCAGAATATATAATTTTTCATGCCAAAATAACCAATAGAAAAGCTATCATATTATTGTAAAACTGTTGTAAAAGTAGTGCTCTGAAATGCATTTGATGTGCTAAAATGAACATATAAATGTGGTGTCCTGTTTACAGCACATGAAGAGAAAACTTATATGACAAAGCTTTGTGAAAATCCTGCTCTTGTTGGGCATCCAAGTGAACGTTTCTATTCTCTTGTACTTTTTTCTTAATGATGACCAAATGAAGATTAATGTAGACTAAGTGTTTTAGAAAACATGAATTAATGCAGCCCTTTTTCAGTACTCATAAAGAGATGTCTTTTTTCCCCTTGATGACTGAGTGCTCATTACTATAATGAGCAGACAAGAAGTAATGATTTATTTCCCTCTGTTATATGAGCCATTTTCCATTCCTGGAAGCATTTTTCATTGTGTGTGAGTCTGTTTTCCATTTTCTCCATCTCTAAACCTCCACCCTACTTGCCCCTTCACCAGTGACCACTATTTTACTTAAAACTGACTCTCCTCTGAATTCACACTTCCCTTTTCTAGGTTCTGAGTTCTTGGACATACATGAAAATAACATACCATTCCAAATTATGCCACTGTTAAACCATTGATATGTCAACCTGGAAAAAAAAATAAATTCTCCATTGTTAAGTTTAAATTTCTGCACATTGGATTTCCTTCTAAAAGAGAAAAACCTTTCCATGGAAACTGACATTGTAGTAAATTAAAAGGGCATGGCAAGCCTTCTTTAAGCTGAATTTCCTTTTGGGAGAATTTTAAATGTTACCCTTTTGAAAATTTTAAAAGCGATTTTCTTAAAAATATGATTTCATTTGGGAAAACAAGTTCAAATACACTAAGCCTTTACTTCATTAGATCACTGTGTAGACTTCATGGTACCATTATGAAAGGCAATCACTGATACCACACTCAAATATAAAGCAAGTTTAGAAATGACTCCATTTAATGTTAGCCAGATGGAAGCAAAAATGAATCAAGAGTTCAAAGCCTTATACATTTATTTTATTTACTCCAATGCATTACATAAGATGACCACCTTAAGCCAACACCTGTGCCAAAAAACTACAGATTTTTCTAGTTTTCTAGTTTTAAGTGTTACCCAGGCATATAATGGTATATCATTATTTGATGATTTGTGTACATTTAAGGTGGGTTCATGTTTCTTAAATCTATTCTCTCTAACAGAAGGATCAGACAGGTATTACCCTCCTCGAGAAGAAGAAACAAATGAAATTGAACGGCAGCAGTCACAAGTCCATGACACCCACGTTCGGACAAGAGCAGACGATAGTAACAGAAATGAAGTCATAAGCACACAGCAAATGTGTAAGAGCTCCGCATGATTTACACAAATCTTAAAGTTTACATAGATGGCATATGCGACTATATTTTATTAATTGGGACAGTTTTAGAATGGCAAAAGCTTGACATTAGACTATATGTTATGAACTACAGTAGCTTTTACATTATCTAAATTATTTTGGTATTTTTTTCTTTTTTCAGCCCAAATTGTTTCTTGTGAAGTAAGATTAAGAGATCAGTGCAAAGGAACAACCTGTAATAGGTAATATTTGTTATTATTCTCAAAATTACCTGACAAAATATGATGTATTTTCATTTTACACTGACATTCAGAGAAAATAAATTTGTTTCCAATTTCTTTCATTTAGATATGAATGCCCTGCTGGCTGTCTGGATAGTAAAGCTAAGGTTATTGGCAGTGTACATTATGAAATGGTAAGTACTATAAATATAATGATTTGGGAATAGGATCTTGTTACATATTTGATTTTTTTAAATGCAAAAATAACAATTTATATAAATATAGATATTTTGCTCAGATATGTTCATTTAATTTAAAGTCATGTAAATAGTAATTAGATGTGTCCTATGGAGAACTCTTAATATTTTAATATCCTTTGCTCCCTTCTTTTTTCTCCAAGCAATCCAGCATCTGTAGAGCTGCAATTCATTATGGTATAATAGACAATGATGGCGGTTGGGTAGATATCACTAGACAAGGAAGAAAACATTATTTCATCAAATCCAATAGAAATGGTGTTCAAACAATTGGGTAAGTACACAAATGATCTTTTGGATGAGATGATTTTAAATTGTAATAATGAGTTGACAAATTCTTTCAGAGCCTAGCATAGAAGGATTTATATGGAAGTTGGTAATTGTCAAGGCTCATTTGAGCTCTGTAATTTCTGAAGACAAAAAGGAGCTGAAGTATGTGAATTCAAAGTTGGACAGTTTTACTTGTAAAGAACATGCTAAAGCTCCACATTTTCTGGAGTTTCATTGAGAATGTACACATTTACTGTTTTTCTTGATGTGAAGCAACAGATTTTTTCAGCTATGAAAGAAAATACCCCAGAGAAAGCTAATTGATTTGCATATTCTCCCTGCCCTGCCTATGGATAAATGGTTTATTTCATGCAACAATAACTTAGTAAGATAAATTAGATTAATAGGTAAAATTACGAGCATTTTGAAAAGTTCTCTAAATATGTAATATATTATGTACCTTTGTCCATCTAAATGTAACTTAACATAAAAGCATTAACTTTTGAAATGTTTCTCATATTAAATATATGAAACATTATTTTAGAACTATATATTTTGATATATACTCTACAGAAATTAGAACAGTATGGCCTTTTGAAATAACTTTTTGTTAGTGTCTTTCTTCTATGTAAAAAAACAAACATTAGGCCTCATATGGAATGCTCCTTCGTAAGATATATGACAGTTTCTTTTCTTTGTAACTATAGAATTGCATGAAACTCCACAGTAGAAGAGTCATAATGATAAGAAAGAATTTATTAAAAACCCTTGCAAATTTGGTAGAATGACAGTCTATGTATACAATTTTGTTCAAAGGCTTTGTGTGTGGTTTTCAGTCATTAGCAATTACTCTCTTAAGTAAAAGCTTTATAGAAGCATTTATTGATTAGCTTAGTAATTCAGCAGATATTTATTAATTACCTTTAATGAATAATAAAAGTTATTAGCTTTAGTAAGCCAAACACTGGATGTTGGATTAAAGAATTTATCCTATTTACTTTTTTGTTTGAACTTAGTTTTTGATTATGTTTATTACAAAAACTCTTTTGAAATGTGAAGGTGTGTCATTAAAATACTATCACAAATAAGCTTTATCTTTTGTAATAGATATTTTTCTGAAAATCTGGGTATAAATAAACCAATTAAAATTTTGATATATAATGGTATACCTATTCTTCTATTCCTGCTTTTTAACGATGCATGATGCATATAATAAGGAGGAATTCATTCATCACAGACACTTTACTAGATACTTGGAACAAAAAGTGATTAACACACATTCCTTTAAGGTACTTATGATTTAGTAGTCTTTCTACAATACTACCTTGTATTTACTATTGTGAGAGATTAAGTAGTTTGGTTCTATGGTGACAGGGGATTAGTATATTTAGAGTTTTAATTTTAATAGGAAACAAATATATAGATATAAATCTGTGTGGTTTTATGCTGTTATTTATATATTTTGAGATTGATCATGAGAAGAGACCATTTTCCAATATCAAGAATGATTATTTGGTTGGTATTGATTTGGTTCATACTTGAAGGTAATATGGATTTAGCAAAAAATAGATGATTTATTCCTATACTAATACTTATTTAGATATTTGAGTAACAATGTTTAAGAAGAAATAAAGTATTCATAGACCTAAATAATATCAGAAATTATGTTGATGATGATGCATCTAAAAAATGATTGACATGTTTATGTTTTTATCTTCAGCAAATATCAGTCTGCTAATTCCTTCACAGTCTCTAAAGTAACAGGTTAGCACTTTTTAAAATCTTATTTTCTTATGGCCATGTTGCATGTTATTGTTGCCAGAGATTTGCTTATTGTTTTGTGTTTCAATTCTTCAGTCCAGGCTGTCACTTGTGAAACAACTGTGGAACAGCTCTGTCCATTTCATAAGCCTGCTTCACATTGCCCAAGGTAATGTTTTCTAAATTTTCTCATTCTTCTTGACCAGTGAACATACATGCATGGGGCTTTTACTCTGTGATAACTGTTCTTGCCTGGAATTCTGCTGTATGAAGGCTTTGAAAGGTGTATGATCTTGAGCTGTGAAGCGGAAGGGAGTGGTGGGTCATCACAAACTACCTGCACTCCAGGCACTCCCAGTGTGCTTTCTCCAAAGGCCAGGGTGCTTTTGGCTGTTCCATAATACCAGCGCTGTTGGATGTATTCTGTATGTTCACATGTGCTGTGAAGAGTTCTGTCTTAGTCTGCTCAGGCTGCTATAACACCATACCACAGACTGGGTGGTGTAAAAAGTAGAAATTTATTTTCACCTAATTCTGGAAGATGGAAGACTAAAATCAGGTGTGGACAGGTTTGGTTTCTTCTGAAGCCTCTCTCCTTGTTGCAGATGGCTGACTTCTCTCTGTGTCCTTGCAAGACAGGAGAGGTAGGGAAGGGGAGAGACAGAGACAGAGAGAGAGGATTCTCCTTTCCTGGGATCAGGGCTGAACCCTGATAATCTCATTTAACCTTATTTAACTCCATAAAGGCCCATCTCCAAATGCAGTCACACTGGGAGTTGGGCTTCAACATATGAATTGGGAGGTACACAAACAGTCTATAACAAGTTGTTACCACAAGAACTATAATGATGTAACATATTTTTAAGCATTTCCATCCAGTTCCTAAATTGGATAAATCTAATTGTGATTGGTAAGTCAAAAAGCCCATCTTCTGCCTTCCTTTTACTTTTGTTTTTAAACTATCTTTTTCAAAATTATAATGGAATTTATCTACTATACAATAATGAAAAAATAGTTCATTTATCTTGACCACACTAAGGTGAAGACTGTTAGAAGTATTATGGGCATACATCATAACCATACATAGGAAAAATGAAATATGTCTTTTCACATCCAGTGTGACTTCTAACATGTTAATTCTAAGAACCAGTAGTAAGATTTAGAGGTAGAATGGTAATTGATAACCTGTAATTACTAAAAATTGAGGGAGCTTTTTATGGAAAAGTTTATTTATCTTGGAAAAGCTTCATCAGTGTTTTAAAACTAAAGCAGTGTTTCACTTAAAGAATGAGGCTGGTTATTCACAAGGTACTAAAAGACTGTGATGATACAAGAAGTAGCTACTTTTTAAAGTAGGTGAAGCTTATAAATTTTACCATTATGATATAATGAAAAAAATTTTAGAATTATCCATGAATATTTATTAAATACCCCCTATGTACAGTATTATGCTAGGCCCTATCTCAGCCATGTGACTAGGCTTGTAAGGACCAAATAGTAAGGATAATCTCTGTAGAGCACCCCAGCATAAAGCTTCCCTCTAGTAGATGCTCAGTAAATGGTTATTTTAATATCTGTGAAATAATTTATAGCAGTATTGTTCCAAAAAAAATAAAAATCACTGAAGTGAAATCCAAGAGAGAAATTTTTTTTTATTTATTTATTTATTTATTTATTTATTTATTTTTAAAGATTTTATTTATTTATTTGAGGGAGAGAATGAGAGACAGAGAGAGCACATGAGAAGAGGGAGGGTCAGAGGGAGAAGCAGACTCCCTGCTGAGCAGGGAGCCCGATGCGGGACTTGATCCTGGAACTCCAGGATCATGACCTGAGCCGAAGGCAGTCGCTTAACCAACTGAGCCACCCAGGCGTCCGAGAAATTTTTAAAATGAAATTTAACCGGGGTGCCTGGGTGGGCTTCAGTTAAGCATCTGACTCTTGATTTTAGCTCAGGTCATGATCTCAGGGTGGTGGGATTGAGCCGCATGCTCAGCATGGAGTCTGCTTGGGATTCTCTCTCTCCCTCTGCCCTTCCCCTTGTTTGTGCGTACACTCTTTCTCTCTCTCTAAATAAATAAAGAAAATCTTTAAAAAAATTAATTTTACCTTTTACTGTTACCAGCGTAACAAATTGGTAGAACTAATGATTTATAAATAATTTTGACCTTAAGTAGTCTGGAAGTCCCCCCCCCCATTTTCTTCTAAAGACTAGTGAAACAAAGGGTTGTCTTTTCTCATACAAAATTTTTAATAGTTTCATAAATTATGCTATAATGGTATGATTTATATAACAGTGTATAACTTTTAAGGAACCATGTGGTTGGTACATCTGTTTCAGAATTTTATGTGACTTAAATAAGTTGAGACATAAATCTATTCTGGAGAAAATGCCAAGAACAAATAAATGAAAGGAAATTAGCTTAAGACGAGCATGAAGAAACAATATTTCCCTGTACAGTTGTGTCCTTAAGAGGTTCCATAGCAGGCAGAATAGCCCCAAATAAGCAGTCTCTATTATTTAGTTCCATAACCTTGTAAATATCATGTGTTTGTGTGTGCTACTAGAAAATTTTTTTTCCTGACCTGGGGATGGGGCATGAAGTGGAGGGCAGAAATCATATCCTGATTTACATATAATCTATAAATAACTTGATCTTTGAAACTTACTGAATGTTCAAGATGTAAAAGCAGGTATCATTAAAATGTGTCAACGTTTTTATTAAAAACTTAGAACTAAATTATATATAAAGGAATGCTTACCAGGTCACTATCTGTATTCTCAGTAGTACATAACAAGGTGTTAAAACCAGAGATTAGAACACAAGCAAGTAAAAACCTCCTTCAGTCTTTCTTTGACCTGAACTTGCCTAAGTAGAAACTCAGTTTGAAGCAACCAACCTTGGCCTTCCACAAACCAAGTGCTACATATAGTCAAGATAGAGCCTGCAGTGATCCTAAGAGCAGAACAGATGATTTTACTACCATAGAATAGGCAGTGAATGCCCAACTGTTCTCAAACACATGGGGAAAATTTCACAGTCAATGGGGACAACTTTCCTCCTATAGAAATCCCCAATAGCATCTTTTATAAAAATCAGCTCAGACTCATTTATTATTTATATTTAAATGGTTCTAGTTTAGATGTTATAAGTAACAGATAAGCTGTACAACATTATATAGGTTTTAGAAATAAGAAATGCAGCTATTAAGAGCTATCTTAAGGAATTTCTTCAATTGGTAAAGGTAGTTGTGATTAAAGTTTTTTTCGAATACTTTTGGGAAAATCATTGATCCCTTCATCACACAATGATTTTCATTAGTCATTTTGTTGAGACTCTGGTGTACTATTTACTAAAATGAATTGTTTTTTTCCAGTTTTAGTTTTTAATTTCCTTTTAGTGCACTAGTTGTCTGTCTGTGTGTGTGTGTGACTTGAAGAGCCCATTGCTTAAAAAAAGGTGCCACTTTATAGTTTCTTAAACTCTCAGAGTGGAATTTTTAAACATGTGATTGAACAGTGATAATTGGACCCCATGTTTAAATAAAGGGCTTTGGGATATGTTATTTAAATGAGCTAAGCCAATCAGATATCAGTAAAGCAATAGGCTGTCTGGAGAAAGAATATTCTAGGCACAGAGAAAGATAAGTGCAAAGGCCCTGAGGAAGAGCCTATTTTTTTGTATGTTTGAGAAATAACTATTAGGTGAGTATCACTGGAGCTGGGTGAGAAAGTGGAAGCGGAGGATATAGGGTCAGAAAGGTAATGGTGGGGGGGACAAGATATGAAGGGCTTATTGGCCATTGTAAGGATCTTGTCATTTATTCTGAATGAGATGGAATGCCACTGGAGTATTTGGAGCAGAGAAATGTTATGATTGGATTGGTGTGCTTTTATATAAGTGGGGAAAAACAAGAGTGGAGGGGGCAAGGTTGGAAGCAGGGAGATCATAGGAGAACCTATAGCTAGACACCATAAAGTCTAGGGTTATAGTAACTGAGGTGTTTAGGAATGCTCTGATTTTATTTTAATGTATGAGCAAGAGAAATTGCTGGCTGATTGAATGTAAGGTGTGAGAGATAAAGAGAAGGATTGAGGCTAGAATAAAGGTTTCTGGCCTGAGCACCTGGAGTAATGAAGTTGCCCTTTATTGTAGGAAGCCTAAAGAAAGAACAGATTTGGGGGCCGGAGGAAGAGATTAGGAATTTGGTTTTAAACACGCTAAGTTTGAAATGATTATTAGAGTTAAGTGGAGATACTGAATAAGCAATAGGACATACACATTTGGAATTAAGAAGTCTTAACTGGAGATACTAATTTGGAAATCAATAATTTATAGTCATGCTTAAAACCATGAAATTAGAGGAGCTACCAAAGATGTGAACACAGAAGAAAGAAACTGTGAGATGTGTGAGGCAGACAATGAGTCACATTTTTCAAGTTATTGGTTTACTAAATTCTACAGACACATTGGGTACCAATTCCCAGATACTCAGAAATGCACCCTGATGTTTCTTTCTGCTTAATCCAGAAACTAGAAAGCTTCCTGATTAAGTTAAAAAAGAAAAGAACACATTTGTGCCAAAAGCTGGAAGTGGGTAAATTAAGCAGAAGCAATTGCATTACTGCCTGGCTTGTACCTTGACCTATTTCAGAAGAAAAAAAGATGAGTAGGATTGAGAATGCTGTTAACTTTTTTGTGTGCCTGTCTGTGGTCTTGTTAGTGAGAATGACTGAAGTAACCAGCTACTTAATATTTATATATATATATTTTTTCAGAGTCTACTGTCCTCGTAACTGTATGCAGGCAAATCCGCATTATGCTCGTGTGATTGGAACCCGAGTTTATTCTGATGTAAGTATCTTAATTTATTCAGCTCTCAGTATTCATGTATATATATGTATATACACATTTAAATGTATGTATGTATATTTATATATAGAAATAGGGAATAGATTCTATGTGGATATACATATTCTCAGAGAAGCTAGTCAGCAATAACACTGCAAAATGACTCTCCTTATGCAAATATGAGTGCATAATTCATTTTTACTAAATTTTTCTTTATGTCCTACCCATACATTGTACATCAGACCCCTATGAAATAGTCCAGTGTCATTCTTCTGAAGGAAAATTCATTTTGCTTTTTTAAAAATCTTCCTTTTGGTTCTTCAGTAATTTATAGTGTAAACTTGATAATTAAGAAATTATCAAATGTATGTACAATCTCTTTCATATTGTGGCAAAGGAGCACTTAAAAAGTAGCATAGAATCAAGGACAGATAATACATTAAAATATGTATAAAAGGACACCACTTGAGGGGATGTTATAATGGATAACGTTACTGGGTTGGACAAGGACTATTAGCTGGGAGGGCTTCCATATGGACAAGTGCTCTTTGAGCCAGGTTTCAAGTGTGGGTTGATAAATTGGATTAGGGAAACATTCTAGGTTGGATGAACAGCATCTACAAAGACGGGGAGGTGACAGCAGGTGAGATGCACGCATAACACATAGGTTTGCTTGCTCGGAACAGGTGAGCGTTGAATCTCCAAGGGACTGCAGCCAATTTTGTGCAAGGGATGGAAGGATCCAGCTCTTAAAACATGTAAATGGAGAGTCTAAATGGATGCTGATGAGTTTAGATTTTTATGTGGCAGACATTTAGAAACCATTACAAATTTCTAAGTCAGAGAGATGCAAAAACAAATTCAGGAAATATACTCTTGAAACACATATACAATAGAATACTACGGAAATAGGTTTGTGAAAAGAGGTCTAAAATACTCTTTACCATCTTATTTCTATTGGTGAGTTCATTGAGGTCCAGGGTTTTGGTTTGTTTTGTTTTTGTTTTTAGTTCAGTGTTAGCTCTGAAATTTTCTCCATATTTGAGTTCTTCCCAGGCTTCAGCTTTGCACTATACATATCTGCAGCTTAAATGTCTTACTGGTATCCTAATTTATTAGTCCTTATGTTTGTGCTTATCTTATCTTCCTGTCTGTTAAAATCATGGTCATTCTTCACATCCTAAATTATTGCCACTTTTTCTGTGGAGTGTATTGCGGGATCTCCTAATACATGTATAACGTAGTCCTTCTTTCAACCCGTATAACTTTATTCTTTTCCTTTTAGCGTGTAGCTTATTTTGTTAGTGTCATGATTGTTTCTCCACCTCTTTTATTATTTTGAAGTTCCCTGAGGGCGACAGCTGGGCTATTCATGCATCATTTTTTCATCAACAATTTGATGTGTGCCAGCCTGTGAACAAGACAGAATTACATCATGCCTTAACAAACTTAGAGCACACAGTGACATCAGAAATTAAGCAAATAATCTTGCACATAAATATTTGTCGAAAAAATAAATTAATAAGTGTACATGAATAAGCCTAGCTAAAATTATCAGAGATTTCAAAAGAAATTATTCTTTTTAGATTGTCCCTTTAAACACCAAAACTTTTCATTTTAGTCATGCCTGGTGAAAAATCTTTTAAAATATCCTATATACTTCTATACCTATCAGCCATCTATTTTTCTAGAGTTAATGTTTTATTAGAACTTATATCTTGAGATCATTTTATATTCCTTAGTGCAATGAATATAGGTGATTATGTATTATTACGTAGATCCTTTTAAAAGTAAGTTGGAAATATAAGGATCACTATTATGAGGTCAGTACAGAGTCAGAGATTCAAGCATTAACTGTCAGTCTTCCCACCCCCTACAAAATACATTATCTTTTTGAATACAAGATAAGGAAAGATATCTTCTCTCCCTCCCTCCCCACATTTCCTTCTGTCTCTCTCTTTCTGTTTATACAGCTACAACTTGTACATTCTATTGCTTTGAACTTTTCTCATTTGTTAAAAATAAAGTTAATTTCTGCATTCATTAAAAATGTTTCACTGTTTTCACAGATAAATTCTTTTTCTTTTCATGATATATTAATTCTTACAAAGTGCGGGTATAAAAAGAAAATCTCTTCTGACCTTTGAACTCAAATAGGAATGCCTGCTGACTGCATAGTTATGGACAAAACAATAGTTTCAAAACATATTAAGTGCTTGGATTTAGTGAATGTTATATCTAAGCACTTTTATTGCCTTGGGGAAAATGCTGATAATACTCTTTTAACAGTAAGATAAATACTGAAATGTGTACAGAATTATTTTTAATTTCATCTGTTATGTACCATATTAGATACAAACATTAATTCAATGAGGGACTTTAAACTGAATAAAATGTCTCTTTAGAGTAAGGATTCAAGACTTTAGATATATGGTATTTTGTGATATAACAAAAACATGAAAAGGATTAAACAGCTTGGCATTCAGGCTCTCTGATCTAATAAGTTCTGACTGATGCCACAAAGTTCAGAGCACAGTAATAAAGCAAGGTCATGTAAGATGCACATGCTTATGTGAACTTAAAAAAGCACATTAAGTCACGCACATGTGCATAGAGATAAAAAAAGAACACACCAGTGGGATCAGAAAAGACCCCTCGGATATGAGGGGGATTGTTTTATACTGAAACAGTTCAAGTGTTTCATTTTGTGGGATTTCCTCAGGCTGTATTCAGCTATTGACAAATTTTGGTAGAACATTAGGATTAAAGCGCAAACATCAAAGTCTGGAGGAGACTTTAATGGGACAAAGGAAAAGAGTTGACTTCTAGAAATCCAGTTAATAATTTTAAAGTGTTGGACCTGAAAATAATTTTCTCTTCCATAGAAATACAATTCAATGCAGACTGTATAACTGGTACAATGTAATCATAGCACTTTCCTAGTACTTCATGTCAGACCATTCAAACCAAAGTGATAGACATTGCCAATATAGGTAAGAAGCTATGATTGTTCTTTATATTTTTCTCCTTGGGCTGATTTTCTCTGCATAGATCACTTTATTTAATAGAAGAAAACTCCCCATTTAATACACACTTGTATTTTGGAAATGGGACTGTAAAGATATACAGAACTATGATTTGTTTGTAAGTCAAAACTGAACATAAATGAGGTGCAGATAATAAGCCTGTGAACATTTGGTCAGAGTGACTCCAGTAGGGACTCGCAAAGGCTGAAATTTAAGAATGATAAATAGGCCCTTCAAGAGATAAAAGGAGCAAATTTGCATCTGATTGCTTCACTATAGCAAAAGCCTGCTATTTGGAAAGGCAAGTGTTTGTTAGATTAAAGGGTGAAGGGATTTTACCATTGTAGTTACCCTTAGGATCTGCCTCAGACTCCCTCAGAATGGGCTTTAACTTTGTGACTTTTGAAACATTCCTTTATGCATAAAACATCCACCTGTAACTGCCGAATATCAATCCAATGGAAGAGTAGACTGGACAAGTTCAGCAGGAATTTCCTAATAACAATGGGTTTTTCCTTTTCCCCTCAGCTGTCCAGTATCTGCAGAGCGGCAGTACATGCTGGGGTGGTGCGAAATCATGGTGGTTATGTAGACGTCATGCCTGTGGACAAAAGAAAGACTTACACTGCTTCTTTTCAAAATGGAATCTTCTCAGAAAGGTAAATTTAAAAATGTATACATATATATTTTCTATTTTATATATTTATAGTCTCTCTCTTCCCCACCTCTCTCTTCCCCTCTGTCTCTCTCTCTACACACACACACACACACACACACACACACACACACACACACACACACACACACACCCCACACAAACCCCTTTATGCTTGCTTTACAACCAACTCACTTTAGTATGGGTTTGGAGTTATGTGGCTGCTCCAGTGTTTCCTTTAAACCCTGTGTAATAGTTGGTCTTATAGGGATGGGAGAAGCTGCAGTACCAGAGATGCCTGTCTCCTACAGGCTTATAAAAATCAACATGAAAATCGGATTATGAGTCAGAACCACTCTTTTGTTAATTGATTTTATAGTAAGGAAATTTCTTTCATCCTCTTTTGGACTTTCTAGATTAGTTCTCATATGTAATTCTTTCTAGGTGAGCAGGGCACTGAATATTTCTCTAATCCAGTTATATGACAAA
This sequence comes from Zalophus californianus, assembly GCF_009762305.2. Lineage (NCBI taxonomy): Eukaryota > Metazoa > Chordata > Mammalia > Carnivora > Otariidae > Zalophus > Zalophus californianus. The sequence goes on from NC_045598.1 coordinate 133,649,210, forward strand.
GTATTTGCAAAAAACGAGTCTGATTTTTCCCAGAACCAAATTCTCTTTTTGATTAGAAGTGGATACCTAGTATGACATAAATGAATGCCCTCTGGTCATCTCATACTATTCAATCCATTAGTATTATATATTTTAGTGGTTGGGAAAATTCATATGACTTACTTTATCAAGTATTTAAAAAAGGTAAGAGCAAAGAACCTATAGTGATTTTTCAAATCATTTGTACTTGGGGAAATAGCATTAACTCTCATGTATGTTGTTTAGATACAGAAAAGTTCCTAACTTTTAGACATTTACTGGGTTCTTTAAAATTGCCAATGGAAGTTTCGTACATACAGTAAGGTTTCTATAAAGGACACCAAAGGTTGGTACTATGTAAGGTATCTAGATTGTCTTTCACATAACCATCTGAGTGCCATCTTTATAGAAAGACAGCTTTGCATTTAGCATCTGTTATGCATCTGGGAAATTCATAGTAGGTGCTCAAAAATAATAGTACTCTAGAGTATTGCATAAGTATCACTATCTTCTTAACTTGCAGCTAACTTTTAACCATATCAGTCAGTTGTAAACCTAGATCTTAATATTCCCCCAGTAAAACGGAATAACGGCTGCCTAACTCTGCTTTATTAAAATCAAAGGTGGTAATACAGGAAAACATGGTCTGGAATCTGTTAAGTTATATATAAAATACTATTATTACCACTGTGCACCTTAAATTTTAGTAAACTTGCAGCCCAGCATACAACCAAGATTTAAAGAATTACGTCATCCTCACTCAAGCTTTCCAATAACTATAAACTATAGTAGCCTAAGAGAGTTGGCCATCTGGATTCATAGAGCTGCTTTCTTGACTGTCATAAGTAAGCATGATTTATTTGGAAGATTATATGTGTAGATGACATCAATATACTTTCTGTATTTTTTTGCAGTTTACAGAATCCTCCAGGAGGAAAGGCATTCAGAGTATTTGCTGTTGTGTGAAATGGAACACTTGGAAGACGATCGTAAAGACTATTCCAAATGCCATATTTCTGAAGTTTGTATAAAATTGTAACATTACTGTACAGAAGATATCAACTATTTTCAGCCCCCCAAAAAGTGCCAAATGCATATAAATCTTGATAGATAAATTCTGTAAAAATTAAACATGGGACATTATTAACTTTGGGAAAAGTAATGAATATGTAATGGTTTTAGAAATCCTGTGTTAAATATTGCTATATTTTCTTAGCAGTTATTTCTATAGTTAATTACATAGTCATGATTGTTCTACATTTCACATGTTATTTTATATGGTGCTTTGTATATGCCACTAATAAAATGAATCTAAACATTGAATGTGAATGGCCTTCAGAAAATCATCTGGTGCATTTAAAAATAATCAATTCTTAAAAAATGAAAGGAACCATGGTATCACATTTCCCCCAGTTCAATACTGTGCCATTACCTACTCCAAATAATCTGAAATTGTTTTCCACTTAATACCTGTATAGTTTTTCTCTTCTGTTAAGTTTAGGCATATCGAATATTATGTCCTGATATTGCACTTCTTATTTTGTATAAACTAATTCTTTACTATCCAAATGAATCTATTAAAATGTTTGATTCCTTGGGAATGGCTTTAATAGTAAGTGGAATGAACTATTGTTCCATGGTAGAGTAGTGGTATGAAAACATTCCTAGTGATAATATAGTAAATATAGGTTAAGCACAGGCAGCCAGAGCTTTCTATGTATTGTTCAAAGTGAGGTCACACATTTTTCTTTTGTATCCTGGCAAATACTCCTGCAGGCCAGGAAGTATGATAGCAAAAATTTTAACAAAGATAAACTAACGTATTGCATCACCATTGCCACTGATTTTATTAATGGTAAATGGCCTTGTGTATAAATGTTGCCATATTATGGTACCTATGATGGTGATATACTTGTTTCTATGAAAAATGTATTGTGCTTTGAGACTAAAAACCTGTAAAATGTTAATTTTGGTATTTTTTTTCCTGCTGGTGAATTTACTCTTTCCCTGTAAACGTATTAAAATTAATCATGTTTCAAAATATTTTTAGTCCCCTTTCTTCCTTTTTTTGATTTAGAAATCATTTTACATTAATGAAATTATTTGAAGTCTTTTAAATTTGGGTTATTGATGTTAATATAAATAACATCCTTAATACCAGAAGTCTGTAAAGTGAACTTGACTAGATATTTGTATATGAAAGAGAAGACAATCATATATTTAGGAGCATTGTATCAAGAGAAAATTTGAATAAAATGAAAGAATCTGAAGAATATAAAGTAATTATAAAAGAATTGACAAGACAGTAAATACTTCATATATTTTCAGAAAATAAATGATTACGTGTTTAGGAGCAGATAAAGGGGAGATAAATCATATGCAGAGATCTGGAAAAGCAAGAGAGCTGGATAATAGAAAAACAAGAAAGGAGAGGCTCATATAGACCATTGCTGGAGAACAAATGGTAAAGAAAATAATGCCATGATCACTTATCAAGCACTGGCCAGAAATTAAGTGATTCAAAATATGGGTAGTCAAAACTTAAGCATTTGTAGATTAAAAATATCAAAATTTAATCAGATTTGTGAGAACATTTTTTTTCCAAAAGACACATTACACCTGTTCTTAAATTGCATGATTGAAATGAAAACTTTACCCAGATTCATCTTCTGTTCTCCATTGCTCCCCCCCCCCAGTAGGGAAGTCCCATCTTTTCTTATCAGTATAAAGATTCTCATATTTGTCCCTAGTTTAGATATTCACAATTTTCCTGTACTATTACAGTGTCTCCAACTGGAGCCTTATTTTGTTTCTTCCCATGCCTCTTCAACCCATCTTTAAAGTTTTCACTGGAATTACTCTTTTCCATAAGTTTCCATTATTTAAGAAAACCTAATCATCTTATAAAAACATTTAAGAACCTCCACAGTCTTGCTCCACATTGCTTACCTATGCTTTTCTATACAAGGTGTGGTCTTGAGTAAGCTTCTTAACTTTCCAAACTTTAATTACCTCGCCTGAAAAATGGGATGAATAATACCTCATAGGGATTGCTCTACGAATTAATTGAGCTATTATGTATAACATACTTAATCAAACACATCGTATGCGGTAAATATCTGTTAGTTATTAATATAATCATTTCTGTTACTTACCTTGGGGAAACTATGTATCTGCCATGCTAAACTACTGATCCTTCAGCACTTAATATGAAATCCTCTAGGAATTTTCTTGCAATTCTCTTGGTAAGAATTAAATAATGCTCTCTAATATGTCCTTTTAATTTGACCATACTAATTTTTAGATTTTGCCTTGTATTATATTTAGTTCTTTAAACTTAAGGATAAGCTCCTTGAGAATTGTAACATTCTTATCTCTCTGTTGCAGAGATACCATGATTTGTACATTCTATAAATGGTCAGTACTGCTAAATGAATATTCCAACAATTTTAAATTTTATTCTTGAGGACATAAATGAATATTCTTACATACTCTCAGCAGAAGATACTATAGCTAATGAAACTAGATCATTGATAAACATTCTAAATGTGGATCTAAAACAGGTCAACGCTTATAAAATGGTATTAACATTATTATTTCAACTTTGAAAGTTTACCAGACCATGTGTTAATTATTTCTTTAATGTTCTGCATCTAATAAAAGTGATCTGTGTATTTCAAGAAAAGCCGAATTCTCCAGAAAGATTGCTCTCCTAATCTGTTATATAGTTGGCTCATTATAATGTATGCTTTTCTATTCAATATTATATTTTGAAATATCGACTTCTCTAGCATTTCTAAAATGTTTTTAAAAGAACTGTACTCTGGAAGAACATAGCGAGCTAAACAAACAGCTATCATTTCTGCAAACATACCAAACTTCAGATTTGGGGCTTAAACTAACTTACTGCACAAAGAGTCATATTGTTTACGTTGATTTAAAACACTTATCTTAGGTAGTGTCTCAACTCTGGCACCATAATTTTCAGAAGCTGAAGAAACAGTTTAGCCAAATAATGTGATCCTTTCACTAATTTGTTAGAATTCAAGGCTAAATTAGATCAGTTTGAATTTTTGAAAGGCACCAGGGGACGCCCACTCTCTCGTGGATTCAGAGTCTGGAAAGGTGATTACATCATACTGGGTAAGGTCCTGCTGACGTAAGCAATTGTAATTCACAGGTGCCGCCCATCTCCTTTAGCCCGGGTCGCCGCACTGGCTTCTGAGATCACGGGAGGTTTGGCTCTGAGGTATCGCGAGATCTGGTTTTCGCCGCGTTAACTATTCTGCTGTGGAGGAGAAGGGACCCTGGTAACTCCGGGTGTTCTGAACAGACTCGCTCCTTTGGCTTGTCTTAGCTCTACGCTACCCAGATTCTGGAAGATCTCAGGAAGCCTGGATGCCAAGTCAGCACGAACCGCGCGTGCAGAGTTCACTATTACAGTGCCTTCCTTCAGGCATCCTGGAACTCTAGGCCTGAGTTAACAGGGGCCACCGCAGCCTAGCCAGCCATCCTCCTGGGGCCAGAGGTTCCTCCTGCTGCGTTCCCCATTCCTAGCGTGGAAGGCCACGTGAGCCAGAGGTGCCGGGCTGGCATATAGGGCCTTGTGGGAGTCAGGTCTCCGAGGAGCCTCATCAGCAGACATTCCGACAGTGCCTTGGATGGCAAGACTAAGGAGCTCCTGTGAGATCTGGCTGCAGGGGAACAGGCATCTCTGTTTTGGGGCATTCTGGACCTTGGCAGCTTGGTGTGTTCCCCAGAAGTCCCTGCCTGTGGCCTGCTCTATCCACTGCCCAGACCCAGATGGGGGGCAGACTGGACCTTGCAGTAATAAAAATAGGCCAGATCCTGTATTTACACTTAGCTGAGAGGTGAGTGTTCATTTATAGCTGTTAAGTATAAATGACCTTTATTTTAATTCAAAGAATTCCACCAGAAGTATTTAACTGACTTCAGTTATCGTACATTAGAGGAAGAAAATTGGAGACCGTTATTCCTGCCTAATAATAAGATTTTTGCCCCTACTTGGCTTATTGCTTTGGTACTGCTGAGATGTTCAATGGAAGGAAATAATTATGGTAATATTATCCAGAACAGATGTGCTGGAAATTGTCCCATAACTTTGATAGGGTTTTAATCGACAAAACAAAAAATCTTAGGCTCCTTTGAGAACTGTAGTTGGATAACCTCTGCCTATGTTGTATGTGAGTTTATGTGTGTGTATAAATTTATATTTGTCACAGATTGATGCTGTGTTAGATAAATATTTTAGAGTTCATCTAACTACCATTTATTCTCTCAGTTTGCTGATGGAAAAAAAAATGGAATATGCACTACCTTGGCCAAAGTCACATAGAGCTGTGACTAATTTCAAATAAATTCCTTATATTTCCAATCATATTTTCTATATTTCCCTGAGATACAGCCAGGAATAAGAGCACAAACCAAATGTTAGAGTCCTGATGCCTAAATACTTTGAATACTCGCTCACAAACTTCAGAAAATATCAAAAGTCATTGCAATGTAATACAATACTGTACATGTAAGGGTGAGTGCCACACTAATAAGAAATAAACCTAATTGGGTATTTAGATGTGTCAATTTAGGAGCATATTTATTTGTTGCATGAGAACAATGAGAATTTTATTTTTTAAAAAGTAAAATACATCTTTTACCGCATATGCACTCTCAAAGACATTATAAAGCAACCAGACAAGTAGTATTTCTGTATGAACTAGAAGCCTATTGAATGCTTTTTTTTTTTTTAAGATTATTTATTTATTTATTTAACAGAAATAGCACAAGTAGGCAGAGCGACAGGGAGAGGGAGAAGCAGGCTCTCTGCTCAGCAGGGAGCCCGATGCAGGGCTCCATCCCAGGACCCTGGGATCATGACCTGAGCCGAAGGCAGCAGCTTAACCGACTGAGCCACCCAGGAGCCCCCTACTGAATGCTTTTTAAAAATAGTACTAATAATAGCCATTTTCACATAGTGCTTATTTGTGCCAGGCACTATCCTAAGTAATTTTTACCTAAATTCACACATTCCACACTGTAATCCAGTGAGGAGAGTACTGTTATTATCATGTTCATTTTATGGATGACAAGAGGAGTTCAGTAACTTCCTCAAAATCACCCAGAAAATAAGTATTGGAGTCAGGATTCAAACTGTTAAAATACGGCTCTGGATTCTGTGCTCTAAGTAATTATTTCTCCTCCCATAGCCAGCATCTTTTACGTTAGGTGTATAGACAGTCTAATCTCTTTATGTAAACATCTTTTTTCAGAATAAGTACAAAGTGTGAAGATATTTTAGTCATAAACAAATGCCCTGAAGAAGTCATTTACTGCAGAGGAGGCTTCCATTAACCAGACAAATGCCCCGCTGGACTCCTAAGGGACATGTAAGTCCCTTATGCAGTCCCTTGGCCCCTTGATTATATTCCCTTGTCTTCTCTTCTCCCCCTCCTTTGCTTCTGATCAGTATCATGTTGTGAGGGCTATCCCCCCACATGCAAACGAGTCAAAGCATTCGTTGTTGAGTAAATTTGTGTGTGCTTTTTCCACCTGTGGTTATATATTTTTCCTTGAAATATATTTACCCCCTATGGTTGTTATATATTTTCCATTTGCACATCTGTTTTTTATTCATTTATTCCTCCTTTCTTGTCTACTTTTGGATGAATCAGGTTTAATTTAATTATTCTGTTAATCTTAAAAATAAAACTGCCAGTTGGGGTGCCCGGGTGATGCAGTTGGTTGAGCTTCCGACTCTTGTTTTTTGGCCCAGGTCCTGATCTCAGGGTGTGAGATAGAGCCCAAGTAGGGCTCCACACTCAGCGGTGTGTCTGCTTGAGACTTTATCTCCCTCTCCCTCTGTCCCTCCCCACAGCTCTCTCTCTCTAAATGAATAAATAAAAGTCAAAATAAATAAATAAAACTGCCAGTTATTTTACCAGAAAAAAATAGATTTATTTTGGGAATAGCGGAAAATTGCAATCCGGGACCAGCAAGCTACAGCAAAACCATAGGCAAGTCAGCAGAACAAAGGAGGTTCATAGAAGAAAGGAGGATATTGTGAGGGCTGTTATAAACAAAAAGTCCATTGGAGTAGCCTGGGAGTTGCGACTATAGGGGCTTTTCATTGTCAGAGCTGGGACTGTGTCTCATTGGCTGGGCTGTGGTAGGGAGGAGAGAAGAATCTTTTCCTCCTGCTGGTGTAGTGAAGTAGTAACTCACATAGTATGGACTTGCAACTTTCCTGTTGGGTTTGCAGTTGAATAGTAGGGCAGAGGAGCTCCCTGCTGGTCTCTTGATTCCCTTCTAAAGTTTTTTAAAAAATTGATTTTCACAGTTCCATTTTTTCCCTTCTCCATTAACAGTGTAACTCTCTTATTTTTCTTACAGTGGTAATTTCTAGAGAACATAATAGGCATTTTTTTTTTTATGTATTACTGCCTACCTTTAAATTAGCACATTTGTCACTTCTCAATGCAAGCACCTTCAAACAGTTTCACTGTTTACCCCACTCCTGCCTTTTGTGCTTCTGTTGTACTAAATTTTACTTCTATGTTTGTGATCTGCCTTATAAGACATTATTATTGTTCACTGAAGTAGTCAATATTCATTTGCATTCACCTTTTCCAATGTTTGTCATTACTTCTGATATTCTGTGTTTCTATATAGTGTCATATTTATTCAATATGAGGGCCTATCTTTTCATATCCGGTAGTGAAGCTTACTCATTGTATATTTGCTCAGTTTTTATTTATCTGACACGTCTGTACTTTGCCTTCATTTTTGAAGGATGTTTTTGTTAGAATTCTAGGTGAATTGTCTTTTTCTTTTTGATCACTTCAAAGATATTCCATTGTCTTTTGCCTTCCATACTAATGATGATCCTTAAACTATAAATTTTAATTTTTTTTTTCTTTTGGTTCTCCTTTGAAAGCAAAGTGTGATTTTCTTTGGCTGCTCTTAAAATTTTCTCTTTCTCTTTATTTTTTGGCAACCTAACTAATAACTAACAAGTAACTAAAATATTGAAATCACCCATAGATTTCTTTTTCTTTCTTATTTTTCTTTGATTTTTGGTCATTTGTTTATTTTCGTTTTGCATGCCTCATACTTTGGACTGGATCAAATTGTAGCAATTCAAAATGATGTTATCTTCCTCCAGGTGGGCTAAATTTTCTTTTGGAAAATAGCCAGAGCACTCGTGGATCCCCTTGGTCCTATTAAGGCTTGGGTTTTTTAGTCTTTGTTAGAGCTATTTTATTTTTGTCTTTATTCCTAAAGTGTAGCCCTTAATATTACAGTGTTGCCTTTCTGGGGTCTCAGATTAAAGCTTTGGGTCTTACCAAAGCCACCCATCTTGGCAGGGTTTGAACTCCAGCTATTCTCCCAATACCATGTGGCTGCTGTGATCTCTGCTTTAGCATTTTAGCCCCCCCACATGCTCTCTCTACTAAGACTTAAAAAGATTTTTCTAAGTCTTACTCTCTGAGTGCAGTTTAGAAGTCAGCCAGTGATTTAGGGGAGATTTGTATACTAATTTTTGAACTCTTTCTCTGGGGTTTCCTTCTCCCCTGGGGTTTGCCCTTTAAATGGCACTCAGTATGGGAGCCCCAAAATCTGCGGTCACTCTGTTCAGTGCAGCAAGACTTGCACTTCCTGCCTATGCTCTATTTCCCTTGTCTGATATTTGGAAAATGACTTTAGTGAACAAGGAAGGCCAGAGAGAATATGAATCTCACATTATACATTCCCTTCTCTCAAGGAGGTTAGCTCTTCAAGTCCTTTCTATATTGGATGTTTTCCAAAACCTTCAAATCCATGCTTTATAGATTTTTCCCGCTTTTATAGATGTTTTGGGCTGAAGGATTAGTCCAAAACAAGCTATTTTACTATGGCTGGAACCAGAAGGTCACACATGTTTATTTTTATAAATTGTACTTTGTTCAGAAAGGTAATGTAACTCATGACAATGAAAAAGAATATAGAAGTTTGAAAGCTATATAATGAAAAATATATTACTCTGACCCCCGTTTCCCTTTATAAATTCAGCTAAGCTTTGTATGCATTTAGAATCACAGATATGCATGTCTTTGTATGTATTTATGAATTTGTACATATATGCCTGTGAACTCTTAACATTATGCGACTCTGATTAAGAAATTAACACTTCCTTATTAATTTAAACGACTTTTACCATTTTTCTTTTCATTTTTACACTTTGTATTTGTATGTTGTTAAATTTATCAAACCTTTTCCTTAATGACTCCTGAATTTTGTGTCATCTGCTTAGAAGGATCATCTTACCCCAAGCATATGTTAAAAGTATCTTCAATGTTTTCTTCAGGCACTTGAAAGTTTTCACTTATTATGTTAAAATGCTGAATCAATCTAAAATTTATTTTGGTATAAGAAATCCAGCTATATTTTTCCAAATGGCTATCCATTTTTCATAACACTGTTTTTTGATTAATTCATCTTTTCTACATAAATTTGAAAATGCTGTATTTGAACTAAATTTCTATAAATATTGATATAACTATTGGCTCTATCTTCTGATATGTTGCTGTCTTCTGATTATGTAGCTATTAGTCAGTACTAACATGTTTTATTAATTTTTTTGTAATATGTTTTAATGTGTGTTGTGGCTTACTACTTATATTTAAAAATTTTCCCAATTAGTCTCACATCTTTATATTTTCAGTTAAAAAGTCATTTTTTTGTCAATTAGATAGTCCAGTTTGAAAAACACAGGTATAATGTTGAACACCCTATGCTTTTGCTTTTGATCATAATTGCAATTCCTGCTACCATTATTTCTGTCCTTTTTATTAAACTGGATCAATTGTATCCCTAGAGCCTATGACCTGAGGTCATATGTAATATGCACTTTGTGATGTGCTAGTATGTCCCTACTCCCTCCATACACACCCTCAGGCAGAGCCCCTTGAGAGCTCCTTTTCTTTTTCTGTCTCCTGTTACAAAACCAAGCCTAGTCCATCTAAATAGGACTTTGATGACATAAATGTATAAACCATATCACAAAGAAGTACTTGATATAAATGGGCAACAAGTTGTAGTCAGGACCAAAAAGAATAGCATAGGAAAATATGTGTTTCAACATTGAGCTGTGCACTGAACTTAGATAATATTCTCACTTAGTTCCTGTCTCTCTGCTACAAATATTCATCACATTGTTGTAAATAGTAAATACTATTTTAAATATCTGGCTATACTTGGAGAATAATCCTCCATTCATTTGGTTGATGCCAAACTGAAACCGAGCTGTTACAGTCACACAGGTAGGTCAGACACTTAGGACCAAAAGTCTATGGCTCATCAAGTTTTGCTTTCATAATTTCCAGGCATTGGGGGAATCCAAGATCTGGAAGATCAAAAAAGGGTGGGGATCAGTTCTTGCTTGCTAAATTAGGCGGGAGTGTGGAATACCTACAGTTAATAGAGTAAGGTAAACATAACAGAAAAATAAAAACAGGGAGAATGCAGAAGAGATTAAGCATCTGGACAGGTTTATTTGTCTGTAATGTCAAAAAGAAATGTATGTGCAGCTGCTCTGGAGGCTTGTGTAGGTCAGATACAACAGAATTAGGTGTTAATATATTGTCTGGCACATATTCTAGGAGAGCTCATCACTATACCTTTCCTTTGTTGAAATAGTGTAATCCTTTGAAATGTCTGACCTATTAACTGCTTTATATAAAAAAGAGGTAGTAAAGCATGTGATCTGGTGTGGACCTACCTGTGATTATCTAAGGGAATGTTAGTCCATTGCAATGCAGGATCTACTTTGAATGTATACAGCCTTTAGGAGACATTCCATATAAATCAGGGTTTCTTTGGTTATTGCCACATTTTAATCATTTAAAAATATTTTTTTATTCATGGGATAGTATCCATAAATATTGGCACATTTAAGAATTTATGTACAAGAATAGACATGCATCAGTGTATACATATTAAGAACCATTTAAGTGTGAACAGAAGACATAATTTATTTCTTATATATGCATTACTTCTTTTTATCTGTGCACACACTATTGCCTCATAACACCACAGGTGGTAAAGTGTTGAAATTATAGCATTTGGCATGTAATACAGTAAATATGAAAATTTTGCAAACATTTGAAAATGAGAATATGAATAAGAATTCCTTTATGTGCTCTTTACTAATAGTTATTAATAAATATACTCTTTATTGCATATATGAGTCATCTTATTGAAACCATTTAAGCACTTTCCTTGTGTCAATTGAAGATCTATAACAATCCTGTAAGGAAAAAAGGAGTAAAAAAAATAAATAAGTAAAATAAAAAATTATACTAAGCCACAGGTAATTTTTGCTGGTTCTAATGGCTCTTCCCCAGCTCTTTTGGTCAATATGATGTTCTATTTGACAGTAGCTGTTAGTGTAGCACTGCCAGAGAAAGCCAGCCCGTGCATGCACCAGCCAATATTCCTCCACAGCCTCACATGTTGAGTAAATCTTTGCTTACTGGCAGCCTTGCCCACTGGTTGGAACACTTGACTGGAAAGGAGAAACATAGATGTGAAAACTTGGGTTGAGGGGGAAAGAGGAGACGTGGAAAAGTTCAGAAAAAAAAAGGGAAAAGGATTTGAGAATTCTTTTCCTTAAAAATAAAAAATAAAAATTTTAGGATGATGAATCAAAGTGGAAAATATTCATGTATAATTCATGGCCACATAACCATTGCTCTCATGGATTTTTTAAAATGTTTTTTTCTTTTAAGATTTTATTTATTTATTTATTTATTTAACAGAGGTGGGGGGAAGCACAAGCAGGGGGAGCAGCAGGCAGAGGGAGAGGGAGAAACGGGCTCCCCGTGGAGCAGGGCGCCTGATGCAGGGCTTGATCCCAAGACCCTGGGATCATGACCTGAGCCTGGGGCAGAGGCTTAACCGACTGAGCCACCTAGGTGCCCCTGCTTCCATGGATTTTTAAAACAACACAATACAATGAAAGAAGTGTTTAGATAAAAGTATCAACGGTGTTGACTTCTTACAAATTCTTTACACTTAGAAGGAATACAGTTCTTCCAAGAGCAAGATGAAGTTTTACTTCCAGGGAAACATGCCACCATAATAGTTAAGGAAATGCTGTCGTTGTTCTCAACATTTTTGAGCCAAAATTTAGCCAATATGTTCTTGTCCTTTGTAGTCTTCTTCAGATGTCTATAGATAAATGTATGCTAGCTATCATTTCCATTTATCCTACATAAGAAACAAGTAACTTATTGCACTTTGATAAAAAGTATCAGATTGAAAGGACCGATAGTTGAACATATGTTGAAAAATATTTCTTTCTATTTTCAAAACCCTAATACAGAATACATGAAAGGAAAAGTATATGTTCATTGAAAAATACTTACATTTGTTTGCATTAATAATGTTTATTTATAGGGTAATAACCTAAGTAAAGTACAAGTGAATTCCTAAAAATAATATAAGCATAACTAACATAACACAACTATTGTTATAATAAATAAAACAAGTATTTGTACTAGGTGCATATAATTTATTTTATACCTTATGTAATAAAATAAAACCTAAAAGATTTCATTTTTGGAAAGATGATAGTGAGGATCAGGAACAAATAATTATGCTCTTGTAATAAAAACATATTTTCAGGAACACCATTAAAAATAGATACAAGTAAAGGTTGAAATATTTAAAGTTATTAATGTCATTTCACTTCTTATCTTAAAATCATTTTTAAGCAAACCCCTTTCATAGAATGTGTACAGATTAAGTTGTGTGGAAAGAGAACAATAAACCACTTTGTCTTGCAGTATCAGCAGATGAGTAGACATCTATGAATGGAGAAGATAGAAAAAACTTGCAAATATCAACCTTTCAATCAGATTTTTTTGTAAACATATTCAACAGAAGAGGATAGATATGTAATTTTCATAAACATTGCTTGTTTAAGGAACAGTTTAGATACCTTAGACAAGCTGGATGTGTAATGTAAAAGATAAAGCAAGATAAGATATTGCTAGAAGAACTCAGAATTCAAAGAATAGGCATAAAGTAAAAGAATACCCATGATGTAGGTGCGTTACATTGAAAGCAGATTTAAAAAAAAGAAAGAGTTATCTGACAATAGAACACATTTTTGGCAATATCTCCCCTACTCCAGTCAAACACCAACAAAACAACCACCCTATACTTATGGTTTCAGAGAGGTGCTGTACCTCACTATGGCTGTCTCACAGAATCCAGTGATTCTGATTGCCCCATTGGGTATTGGTGGGCCCAAACAAGCAGTTGACCTTCCAATCTCAACTAGTTTAATCAGGAGATGCTTTGGTTCCCTTGCTAGGGTAGTGGCAATAGGGCTGAGTGGGAAACCCATCTCTATTCCCCATCCAGCAGAATCAGGCAGTGCTTCTATCCCCCCACTACCCCACCCAGATAGTTTCCATGTGGTCCAGTGGTTGGTGAACCTCCACTGCCACCTGGCATCAAGGAGACTGAACAAGATGATGCAAAACAGACTATTCACCCTCTACTGCCTCCTACATCAGCAGGGCTCAGTGAAATGGTAAGAAGACGTAGGACTAGTTTGTATTCTGCTTTTCCCTTTCTCTTCCTCTAGCAGCGTGGGGCCCAGCAGGGAAAGGCTCTTACACCTCTACTTGGAAGAAATAGTGCTGCACTAGTGGGTATCCCACTTGTGGGGGGTGGTGTGGTAAGACCAAGCAAGAAGCTAGTCTTAAATACCTACTTGGCCCTTGTGCTATACCTCAACAGGAGGAAAGTCTTTTATAGATATATAATTTATAAAAGTATATATAAATATGAAATCCCTGGACATAACACAAATATATTTATGTGTATGTGTTTCACTTTCTTGTATTACAAAATCAAGAAGTCCAGGATGCAATAAAAAATCCTATCAAGAACCAGGAAAATACCACAATATGAATGAGAAAAGACAGTGGCAACATAGAGACAAATCAAATGTTGGAATTATCTGACGAGGATTTTAAAGTAGCCATCATAAAAGCATTTAAGCAATTTAAAATTCTCTTGAAACAGGGGTGATTAGGTGACTCAATAGGTTAAGCATCCGACTCTTGATTTCCATTCCGGTCGTGATCTCAGGGTCGTAAGATTGAGCCCCATGTCCAGCTCCGTACTCAGTGCAGAGTCTGCTTCTCTCTCTCCCTCTGCCCCTCCCCCGGCTTGCATTCTCTCTCTCTAAAATAAATAAATCTTAAATATTAAAAAATAATTCTCATGTAACAAATGAAAAAAAAATAAAAATCTCAGTTAAGGGGCGCCTGGGTGGCTCAGTTGGTTAAGCATCTGCCTTCGGCTCAGGTCGTGATCCCAGGGTCCTGGGATTGAGCCCCATGTCGGGCTCCCTGCTCAGTGGGGAACCTGCTTCTCCCTCTCCCCTCTGCTTGTGCTCTCTCTCAAATAAATAAGATCTTTAAAAAAAAGAGAAAATCTCAGTTAAAAAATAGAATATCAAAGAAGAATCAAATGGAAATTATTGAACTGAAAGGTACAATAACTGAACACATAACTCTCTGGATGCGTTCAGTACTAGAGTGGAGATGTCAGAGGATAAAATAAATTAACTTGAGGACATATCAAAAGGGTTTACCTAATCTGAATAACAGAAAATGGACTGAAAATAAATTACTGTCTACTTTAAGAAAAAAGATCCCAAATAAGCAACCTGTTTGCCATAAGCAACCAGAAGAACAAATGAACCCAAAGTTAGCAGAAGAAAGGAAATAATAAAGATAAGAGCAGAAATAAATCAAGTAGGGAACCAAAAACAATAGAAAAGAGAACAAAAGAAACAAACTAAGAGTTGTTTCTTTGAAAAGATAAGCAAAATAAAAATTAAAAAGACAAATCCTTGGCTAGACTAATCAAAGAGAACTCACATTGACAAAATGTAAATGAAAAAGGAGACATTGTAACTGATACCTCATGAATTCAAAGGATCATCAGAGACTATTATGAACAACTATATGCCCACAAACTAGACACCCTAGAAGAAATGGAAAAAATTCTTAGAAACATACAATTTACCAAGACTGAATCAGGAAGAAATAGAAAATCTGGATAGACCAGTTACTAATCAGTAATCCCAAACCTCCCAATCAAGAAAGGTCAGGACCAGTTGGTTTCACTGGTGAATTCTACCAAACATTAAAAAATTAACACCAATCCTTCTCAAACTTTTCCAAAAAATCAGAGGGAACACTCCCAATCTCATTTTACAAGGCCAGCATTATTTTGATACTAAAACCAGAAGAGGACATTACTAGAAAAGAGAACTACAGGCCATTTTCCCTAGTGAATGTAGATACAAAATTTCTCAATAAAATACTACCAAACCAGGGCACCTGCTTGGCTCAATAAGTTAATCTGCCTTTGGCTCAGGTTGTGATCCCAGGGTCATGGGTTTGAGTCCCACATCAGGCTCCCTGCTCAGCGGGAAGCCGGCTTCTCCCTCTCTCGTTCCTCCTGCTTGTGCGTGCTCTCTCTCTGTCAAATAAATAAATAAAATCTTAAAAAAAAAAATACTACCAAACCATATTCAGCAGTACATTCAAAGGATCATTCACCATGATCAAATGGGATTTATCCCTGGGATGCCAGGGATGGTTCAGTGTACACAAATCAGTAAATGTGATAAACCACATTAACAGAATGAAGTATAAAAATTATATGATGGCCTCAATAGATGCAGAAAAAGCATGTGACAAAAATTCAACAACTATTCGTGATAAAAACTCAACAATTTAGGAACATATCTCAACATAATAAAAGACATATATGACAAGCTTACAGCTAACATCATACTCAATGGTGAAAGGTTGAAAGGTTTTTTTCTAAGATCAGGAACTGGACAAGAGTGCCTATTCTCATATTTCTATTCAACATAGTCCTAGAAGTCTTAGCTAGAGCAATAAGGCAAGAAAAAGAAATAAAAGGTACTAGAATTGGGAAGGCAGAAGTGAAATAGTTTCTGTTTATAGATGACATGATCTTATATATAAAATACCCTATAAAGACTCAATAAAAAAAAACTTTGAGAACTAATGAGTTCAGTAAAGTTGCAAGATACAAAATCAACATAGAAAAATCACTGACATTTCTATACACTAAATGAAGTATTTGAAAAAGAAATTAAGAAACAATCCCATTTGCAATAGTATCAAAAAAATAGTGGGGATAGATTTAGCTGTGGAGGTGAAAGACACTAAAACCTATAAAACACTGATGAATGAAATTGAAGAAACAAATAAATGGGAAGATATTCTGTGTCAATGGATTGGAAGAATTAATTTCCTCTTAGTCATTTTCTCTAACTACTCTGACAGAGAAGTTGAAAGGAAATAGCATTTGAATAGATACGCCTTCTTTTTGATGTTTAACCATTGGACATTTCTTCTTTTTGTTTGTGTTAAGTCTTAGAACATGATTAAAAAGCTCTTTTGTGTAGGAAATTCAAGAAGTTTATCTTAGGTGATTCTGTGTTCAATTTTATTCACAGTATTCTTATATTTATGATTATTTTTTTCCAGTTTATCATAGCTTAAAGAGCCTCCTTTCTCTCTTTTGAACACATTGGACTACAGTTTTTTAATCTTAATTTTCTGGCTCAGTTGTCAACCTATAGCAAAATTTTTTTTACAAGGGAAATTTACTTTCTATACAAAACTTATAGAACAAAAATAATTACTCAAATACTGAATTTATAGAGTATGAGGTGCCCCAAAGGCTCTCTTTTAAAAGGTAGAAGAGAAGAAAACTTTGGCAGGAAAGCCCCATGTAAAGCAATTCTTTCTTCCTGGAAAACTGTGGGTATTAGCAATTTCTGATGTTTTCATTAGTTAAAAGAAAATACCAAAGTCATCCTCCTGTGGTTTTGTCTTTTTTAACTTGAATCTGAGTTTCCATTTTTTTGGCAGCATTTTCTTTCTCCTCAGTACTTTACACTGGCAGGGATGCTAGGCCTCTGAAGAAAATTTTGAATGAAACTGCTCAAGTATTAGATAACCGGAAGGTTGCTAATCCTATTGCTAAACTGATTCATGAGTGGTCTTTTTCACTATATACCTACCCCCCTTATAGCCATGTTATTCACAATGCCAAGTGGTTTTACTAAGTCATAAATCTGATGTATCACTTCTCTGCTTAAATCTCTAAGGCTCTCTGTTGCCTATGGGGTGTTCCACGCTCCTCCTTGATCCATATAAAGCTTTCCATCACTATGAAATGGGTCTCCTTTGTAGTCAGCCCCATTACTTGCTACTCTGGCTCCAGAATTTATGGTCCCACAATACCAAGGTACCTGTAGATCTCACAATCTAAATGTGTAATGCTTTTTACTTCTGTACTTCTGATTGTTGGCTTAGGAAGTCATGTCCATTGGAATAAAACAACATGTTGCTTCCCGGATCACTGAACACTACATCAAAAACTAATGATGTACTGTATGTTGGCTAATTGAACATAATAAAAGAATGAAATGAAATATAAAAAAATAAAACATGTTAGAATGTTGGAAAAACTATTAATTGAAGCCATCCATTTAAATCTGTATGATATTTGTAAAAACTTGGCTCAAGCCCACAGATCTATATTCTGTTTCTGTATGTATAAGATGGTAGGCAGTATCTCAGTGTTTTCACTTAGATTGCTGTGCATTTCTAGGATCTTATTTTTTATGGTGACTCTCTGATCCCAGTTCCTGGTCCCAGTTGTTTCACTCATGTTTCATTTCCTGGGAATATTCTCCTCTCTTTGCTCCATACCAATACAGATGTTAAAAAAAAATCACTTAAGTTTCTTAAAACCCAAGTATTTCCGTGTATAGTGGACCTATCTTAGTCTAGGGTAGTGGAAAGCATTCAAATTGAAACAACAAAAATGATTCAAAATATAAGTTCCTGTTATTTAATAATCCTTTAGGCATCCCATTATTTGAGTTCAATACATATTTTGTCCCAAAGGACTTCTAGACAGGTTGCTTTAACTCTTTACACCCATTTATCCTTTTAATCTCTTTTCCAGGCCCTTTTTTCTTTTTTTCTTTTTTTCTTTTTTCTTTTCTTTTCTTTTTTTTAAGATTTTATTTATTTATTTGAGAGAGAGAATGAGATAGAGAGAGAGCATGAGAGGGGAGAGGGTCAGAGGGAGAAGCAGACTCCCTGCTGAGCAGAGAGCCCGATGCAGGACTTGATCCCGGGAATCCAGGATCATGACCTGAGGCGAAGGCAGCCGCTTAACCAACTGAGCCACCCAGGCGCCCTTTTCTTTTCTTTTTTTTTAAATTTATTTATTTGAGAGAGAGAGAACAAGTGGTGAGGGGCAGAAGGAGAGAGAGAGAGAGAGAGAGAGAGAGAGAAGCAGGCTCCCTGGTGAGCAAGGAGCCTGATGTGGGGCTGGATCCCAGGACCCAGAGATCATGACTTGAGCTGAAGGCAGACAAAACCGACTGAGCCTTCCAGGTGTGCCTGGGTCCTTTTTTCTACCAGGAAGACTCAGATATTCTCACCTGTAATGTTAAGCAATTCCACATAATTCTTGACTCATAATGGCTTCTCCTGAGTTAATTTAGTTAACCAAAATGAACTTAGTGGTTTTGAAGTTTAGACTCATTTTTCCCCCCTTCCTTCAATGCATCTCTCTGTATGATGAAGTAAAAACCTGTATACTCCATTTGATATGAATTAGGCTAGCTCTCATAGAAACAAGGGGGAGAAACAGTACCTTTAGGATTTAAAATAACTGTCTCTTGGGGCACCTGGGTGGCTCAGTCAGTTAAGCATCTGCCTTAGGCTCTGGTCATGATCCCAGGGTTCTGAAATTGAGTCTCGCATCGGGCTCCCTGCTCAGCGGGGAGCCTGCTTCTCCCTCTCCCTCTGTTATTCCCCCTGCTTGTGTGTGCTCTCTCTCTCTGTCAAATAAATAGATAAAATTTTAAAATAACTGTCTCTTTCTTCTCTGGCCACCCTTAAACATATGTCCTCACTCTCTAAGCACACACCCTCTGATGCATCTCTCAACAAGATGGTAAGCTCCCTAAAGGCAGGGTGTTTTTTTGTGTGTTTTGTTCACCATATTTCAAATGCTTGAATATTGTTTGGTATATAGTGATACTTGATAAATACATATTTTAATTAAATTAAATTTTGGCTGGTTGCCACATTTTCCTGAATTTTTTCTTCTTAAGGTTATCTGAAAGTTCAAGTTTTTATTGAATACAGTAATATCTTTTATTTATACCATACTTTAGAATTCTAAAAGCACTATAATGCAAGTTAGTTTTATTTAATCCTTACATGGCCTTTGTGGGGGTAGATAGACTAGGTAATATTATTTCTGTTTGGGGATAAGAACACTGAGATACAAAGATAGTATTATTTTTTTTAATTAGTAACTTTGGCCTCCAAACTTGGTATTTTTTTATAACGATACAGGGCATATGCAAATACATACATAATACATGTATATGAAGTAATCTTTGTTTTAAACATACTACATTGTGAATTTATGAACTGAGTCTCGGAAGAAGTTACTTGGATTTAAATAAACAGCTGGCTCCACAACATGAAAGCATGCTAAAAGCCTACTTCAACTAGTGAGAGCAAATTTCTTCACAGTGCCTCCATTTTGGGGAGGAGGAAGACTTGTGAATCATTATTTTGAAGAATTGTTTCAATTGTAGTCTTCCTGAGATTACAATAAAATACAGTCTCTTAAAACTTGCTTTTTGTTTTTAACTTTCATGTTGCTACATAAGTAAAAAAGAAATGGTAGTGAAATATGAGTACCATTCCATTTCAACATTACAATCATAGAAGCAGTTAACTAAAAAATCCAGGAATTATTAGCTGTCTTTAGAATAAGATTTATTTCTGGTTGGGTGGGCCAGATATTTAAGGCAACGTTCAAATCATCTGGAAGCCTTTAGGTCTATAAAACTACATGAAATCTTACACAAATTAGCCTCTTTGAGAAGAAAAAAAATCCATAGTTCATTTTATGTTGCTCCTTGATAGATACCAGGTTATATCTTTGTATTAATAATCTATTAATTTTTATGCAAGTCATAAGACAATACAGAGCAAAACTCTTGCTAAAAATGTATCATTCTAAAGTCAAACACCCCAATTTTCACAGGTGTGTGTCTGTGTGTTATTTTTCTGTTTTATGACAGTGTTTACTGTGTAGTTACTATGTAATAGGCACTATCCTCAGCCCTACAAATACAGGAAACTTCCTTACTCTCTTTGAGCTCTCGTTCCAGTGTTAAAAGACAATCAGTACAGGTACCTGGTGGGCTCAACTCTTGATTCTTGATTTCGGCTCAGGTCATGATCTCAGAGTCCTGAGACTGAGCCCCACATTGGGCTCTGTGCTGTGTGCAGAGTCTGCTTGTTCCTCCCCCTTGCTCTTCCTCCTCCTCTCTCTCAAATAAATAAATAAAATCTTAAAAAAAAGAATATATTCACAAAATATCTAAACAAATTTTTTTATCTAAAGAAGAAAAAAATATATATGGAAAATGTTCAATAAGTGTCTACAAAACAAAGTTCAAAATGAAATTTAATTTGGAATTTTGAGGGGGAAGCTGTAAGCCCCCAGTGCAAAACACAGGTTAGCAAACTGGTTTGTGACTTTTAGTACATAACTTGTTTTTTGCATAAACTTCTTAAAACTGAATTGAAACTAAATAATTGGCAGAGCTAAAGTTGTAACATTATCACAAACACAATGGCAACAGCATGATTTTCTGTTTCATCCCAGTGACTGGTACTTCTGGCCAAGAGAGTGATATGTGCCTGCTTAGAACTGAATCATCTTTTGTCAAGCTAGGAAAGAAAGCACTGGTGCAGCCAGGAGTTCCTCCAGGCAGACGTCATTTGGGTTCTCTAATTTAGTAGGGTGCAAATAGATCCTAAAATTAAAAACCCAGTCCTCTGTTTATTTCTTCTGTTTGGGAAGCAGTCAATAAACTCCACAAAACATAAGCTCTGTGCTATGTTTCCAATGTCAGCTGCCTCTGTAGCCAACTTTTGCTTGCTATGAAAGGGTTCCATTGACTTTCACCGACCAAAAACACAGGAGACTGACTCTCCAGGAACCCCACTTTATTTTCAGTTATGGCTTCTTCTGTTTCCATATTTAAAAACAAAAAGTCTTTTTTACCTCTGGTTTTCCAGTTTAACCAGGTCTTCAATTTTACTAACAATAATGTGTTTATATGGTGCTTCAACCCAATGGAAGCCCCAGTTCCTTATATGAATATATATACATAGTCTTTCCTTCTTCTCCTTACCTTCCCATCCCCCACCATATACACACAAATCACGTCATTCCTGAAATATGACCTCTCAAGGGTGGAGTATGCTTCATGCTGAAACAGCATATAACATTGGGTATGACTAACTTCATATGCGTCTGCTGAAAGCCAGAGGGGAAGAAAAAAGAAAAAATGCTCTTCTCTGAGCAAAAGCCATCCTGTACTCTGCACAGAAATGAGGACAGTTGTTGTTCTCCTGCCCTCATTCTCAGAGGGATAGGCTCATCTAGGTCACCCTTCTATACATTTGTGTCATAGCATGTTTTGTGCTTTTCTAAATTTGAGCTGGAGTCTTAACTCCAACCTAAAGCAGCAATGCGTAATGAAAAGAGCATTGCATTTGAAATCAGAATATCAAGGTGAATTTGACACATTTCCTGTGAGATAATAAACAAGATATTTTGATTCTTTTGAGCCTCAATTTATTGATTTTTAAAACTCAAGTAATAATAATGTTAATCATAGGCGATAACTTGGGAATTTAAAAGAACTGTGAGAAAATTTGGTATACTATACAGTTTAATGTAAGTTTATTGCATTAGGCTGGGCTCCTTTTGGTTCCAAGTGACAGATAACTCTAGCTGAAATGACACAGAATATGCATTGCAAATCTGGATCTGGTGCTTGCTTGGATTCTATTTCTTGGTGCATCTTGCCACTCTTCTTGGCCATCTTCTGCTACTTCACATATGCTGTCCCCACACAGAGGACAAGGTAATAGATGACAGGCTTCCAGCTTGATATACAAAAGGAAGAAAGACCCTCTCTCACCCTGTGACTAGGTGGTACATTTCAAGAAAATGTTCTAATCAGCTATAGTTGAGTTACATGTCCAATTCTTTGACTGATTTCTATACACAGCTTGGGTGACTGTCTGTGGTTAAGGGAAGGCATCCTAGAATTACATAGGATGAGAAAAGAGTCATTCTTTTCTGGAAAGAGGGGTGCTGGGCAGAGAAGAGAGAGTTGGCCACTTTAACTCTGGAACTGGTAAATATTAAAATCCATATTTGCTACATACCCTACTTCTTTTTTTCTGTCCCCATTGATGGTTTAAGGCTAATATACCAAACACTTACTGAGCTCCTACTCACTGCCAGTGATGCCAAGTGCTAGAAAACAAAAATGAAAAGATGTGGCTCTCAAGAACTCATTGCCCAGTTGGGGAGATTGTAATGATATAGTGTGACCTCCACTATACTTTAGAGATAGGCATAGAGTGCAATGAAATACCACTCAGTGCGATGTGGGACTGGGACAAGGAAGTGTGGCATATTGGGGTATGCTTCCTGAAGGACCTAATATGTAAAATGAATCTTGGCAGATGATTAAGAATTAGCCAGGCAAAAATGGTGGGAAAGAATATTGCTGTATAGGTTAAAGTTACACACCATCTGGTTTTCTTTGCTACATATTTTTTTGAAAGATTTTATTTATTTATTTGACAGAGAGATAGCAAGAGCAGGAACACAAGCAGGGAGAGTGGGAGAGGAAAAAGCCGGCTTCCGGCAGAGCAGGGAGCCCGATGTGGGGCTCGATCCCAGGACCCTGGGATCATTACCTGAGCTGAAGGCAGACACTTAACGACTGAGCCACCCAGGCACCCCTCTTTGCTATGTATTTTAGACTACTCCAATTTTAATGTGTCTTGATACTGATCACATCTTACAAATCTTCTATACTATTGACAGTGCTTGCACAGTGCTAACTACCTTATTGATTTGCTGCCTAATCTATTTAATGTTGACAATTGTTTCTTCTCATCACTGGCCATCTGGAACATTTTTTTCCTCCTTAGGAAAATGAGCTAATTATTAATAGTAATGGAATGGCATATGAAACACAGTGTCAGTTTTCCTGGAGAACTTTTCAGATTTCACCAGGTTTTAATTTTTCCCCCCTAAGAATTCTTAATGCTACTCCAGTAGTGCCATTTTAGCCAATTTTAGAACCTACAGCCATTCATGCCATTCATACATGACAAATGTCAAAGTGATGCCTCCTCTGAACCACGCCTTCAACTGAAAAACTAAAAATCTGACTTTTGCCAACTGCTTTGGTCAAACTTTTGTTCAAAAAATATATTAACTTAGGAAAATAGCATCATGTAACTATGCCATGCCAGTAAAAATACCATCATGTCCAGAAAATACACTCTTGGGTGGCTTGATTTGCCTAGAACACCTAATTAAATTTTCTTCCCTTTCCTCAATGACATATTAACAGTCACTGATTGGTTGCTGGAACTATTGTGTATCTCTAAAACCGCTGATCTCTGATTTAATTCATGTGCAAGACTTAGATGCAAGAAAAACAATACTGACTTTGAGTGAACCTATCGGCAACTCTTTCTCTCTCTGCATGTTTACCTCTCTACATATGGTATAAGTGGCTTTAGCGATATGCATACATAGGCTGACCAGGATATTTATTCTTAATATATTGGATATTAGGAGTATTTCTGTATTTAAGTATATCAATTGACACAATCCCCACATGTCATTGGGGGAATACAGATGTTTTCTCTGTGGCTATGAGGTAATTCTCACATTTTTGGATCTTGGATATGAGAAGAGAGTGAGCAATAGTGACGTGCCATCTCTGGAAACTCTCGCGGCATTTGTACTTTCCAGGCCTGCTTTACCAATTCCACCTCTAATCCTGTGAAATTTGTTTTATGCACTTATGTTTCATACAAAAAATATAGACACAATCATATCCATTGACTCCAAGAAGTCATTGGTAGAAAAGCTTTCTTTGAAATACTCATTTGGTTCAATTATTTTCAAGGTATTTTTGGATAAAGAGGGTTTTTAACACATATCTTTTTCTTCCCTGGGGCAAATAGGTGGTCCAATGGTCTTTCTTTGGCTGGAGTATGGAAATAGAGTGACACTGACTTGTGAGGTATGAGCACAAGGGAACCCAAAAAGATAAAAGGCAGTGTCCTTAATAATAAAGGCACAGTGTACATGGCCCTGGGGTCCAAAACAGGACAAGTAAAAGGACAAGTTTTGAGGCAAGGGGAGAGCCTTAGATTCAGGTTAAGTTGTCTGGGGTGTGTACCTGAATCAGGGAAAGGTGTTAAGAGCGCTCTGGCAGTATAGAACATTTTCATGAATTGTGTGAAGTCAGGTTTCTTCACATTAATTAATGCTTTTAATATGCTTGGCATCATTTTCAAGATAGGAGGCCTGTTTCCGCAATTGCTTCTCTGGGCCATCCCTTCCCCAGTAGGATAGGCAGTAGGCCAGCAATAGAATCATCGGGTGTTTTACAGGGGTTCTCTCAGTTTGACCTTCAGGAAGGGGTACTGACGTTGAGAGTGAAGAGTAGGGTCTCTGTGGGCTGAGAGCAAAAAGCAGATTTGAAATATCTGGTGGATTCCCTTGGATGAAGGTTGAAGAAGTCAGAAAACTATGGGAAAATTACTTCCATCTTAATGAAAAAACCCTGGGAGCCATTCTCTTGCTGATCACTGGTCATATTACACATGTAATGCAAAAGGGTCAGATAGTATTGTCCACCTAAATATCTTCCTACAGGCCTATCCCAGTCTGCGCTTATTATGTGGTGTTTTCCCCCACTCCTGCCAATGTTCTAAAGATTATCTGAGTAACCTATATTTTGTTTGGATTTTGATTAGCTGTTGATATTTTAGGGCTCATGGGGAAGTTGCATGGGGTAGAAACACTGAGTGCAATTAAATGGGGTTTATTCTTGATGGAGAAGGGCAGTAAGACAAGACTAGAGAGGTGAAACAGTTGTGCTTTTGATACACAGCCCTTCATACACAGTGATGTAGTTCTCCATTTAGGTCTCTGTCTATGCATTGTGGGCAGTGGAATGTGGGTATGGACTTGGAGAATATGAACTTCTTCCAAATACAGGAACCTATTGAGACCCTAGCTGGAGAACTGATGATTGTAGGAATGGTTAGTGTCCTAGATAGGGACTGTGTGAGTTTATAGTAGCCTTCTCAGAAAGAGCGGCTCATGAACCTGCACTTAAGTTTGTGCTTGGCTGGAAGCTTGGAAAGGAAATGTGCCTGCTTTGGGAGCATACAGGCACCAGGCTCTTGGAACCAGTTTAATTGCAGTCTTCCTCACACAAACATACAACAGTTCTTGGCACGTAGATACTTTGTTGAATTCTATTAAAATTAAATTGAAACCCAGACATTTTACTCTACATATTATATTTATTCCAGAGCTCATTTTAGAGGCACAGATGATTTTTTTTTAGATTTATTTATTTATTTATTTATTTAGAGAGAGAAAGAGAGAGTGAGCAGGGGGAGGGGCAAAGGTAGAGGGAGAGTGAGAATCTCAAGGAGACTATTTGCCAAGGGCAGAGCGTGAAATGGGGTTTGATCTCACAACCCTGAGATCACAACCCAAGCTGAAACCAAGAGTTGGACACCCAAATAACTGAGACACCCAGGCACCCCAAGAGTCACCCATTTTAAGTTCAATGGTACTTAGTACATTTACAGAATTGCACAGCCATCATCACAATTCAATTTTAGAACATTCCCACCACCCCAAAATAAACCTTCATACTCCATGGCAGTCAATTCCTACTCTAGACTCAAGCAACTATTAAGTGGATATCCAATTTCTCTAGCACATTTTGTGAAGGAAAATAATCTTTTCTTTCATTGAATTGCCTTAGCAGCACAGATGATGTTTTAATCACTCTTTCCATCAATGTCTCATATTTATTTGTCTGTGAAACTCTTTGTAAACTGACCTAATTCCCTCTTATTATCTCAAAGCTGGGTGAGATGTCATCGAACATGTCCAGACTTGTTCCTTTCAGCATATTCGCCCCATGAGAAAAAGAGCGTTCCCTGCTATCTCTATTTTCTGAGGGGACTCAGTGTTGGGTCAATGGCTATTGGGTAGAGTTGGGTCATTTGTCATTTCTGAACTGGAAATAGCCTGATTGGCCAAACTTAGATAACCTGCCTGTTGCCATAGCTGCTGAAGAATGGAGGGCATGCTACTGTGATTGACAGTTCTACCTAAACCTCATGGAGGTGGGGTTGGGGTGGGGGGGGAAGTTATCCCAAAAAAGGGGCTATTGTTTCTAATAGAAGAGAGTGATAGGACTTCCAGGGTAGATAAAACAAAAGCTACCATAGTCTCCTACACATATATTATCTTTTAAAGTTGGAAAATTTATATTTGGAATAAATAAAAGGAAGTTCGGAAGTTCTCTTTATATGCAATTCTGGTATAAATATACTAATTTACTATTGTTTATTTCATCCCAGCCATTATAGGCAGTTGGCAATCAATACTTTTCAAGACAATTTAAATTAGACTAGACAGAAAGATGAAGTCAAAAATATAGGGATATGGAAAAGGTTCTGAAGTGATAGAAAATAAACTCAGGCTTTGCAAATATACCATATTAAGGTCATCTGTTACTTCAGAAGATAAACCAGGGAGATGGAAATCAGAAGATGAAGCTTGGTGGGCAGCAGGAGTATGGTGGTAGAACAGCTTACCTTTGATTCCAAAATTGCCTTAGTTCAAGCCCTAATTATCTTTTCATTTGATAATGGAGGTAGAGTTCTGAATAGACTTCTTGGGTCCAGTTTGTCTCCCATCTAATCAATTTGTCATTATTATCAATACTATTGATCAAATACAAATTTGTGATCATTATAATGTCTGAAAGACTATGGGGATCAAAATATTAACCACAGTGAGAAATTTCAAACTGGCTTGTCCTAGAAATGGACTTTGAGGGACAAAGAGTGATGTAAGGGAGCTCTCAAGTCAGACAGAACGTGATATATATTGGGATGGCTGGAGTGAGACACGTCTTTGTAAGGCAAGTATGTGACATTAGGCAGGACCACAAGAGATAATAGTATGCTCTAATAATGAAATAGGTAAAGAAATCAACATTCAAATGAGAATATTACAAAAGTGTGCTAGCAGATATCATAATCTTATGGCAAGGTGAACGTTATAGTTAATTCCTGAAGCAGGGTTCATAATCCATTGAAGCTAATGGAGTGATATAAGGGGGCACAGGGAAAATGGTATGCAGAATTTAATGTGTATGTGGCCCTAACTTTTGCCAGTTTTCTGATGCTCCATATAAACCCCCAAATGTTCACACTGAAAATAAATTTCTATTCTATTTGCTTTTAATATGTAGAACTTGCATGATTTATTCAAAGAATAGTTAGAAAAAGTGCCAAATTACAGTCATATTTGTTCTATTTTTTATGTGATTTTTAACCCAGATTAAATTTCTGAAATTTTATTTTCTAGTTTGAGTGACAGTAATAACTTAATACCGTGAATGTTTTTCCCCCTCTGTATTTTGTTTTTATTTTCTAATTTTTGGTTTATTGGGGAAAAAGTGAACATTTTTATAAAATAAGTACTCCATTTGGAAATTTTATTTCTACATTTTTTCTCTTATCTTTAAACAGTTCTGAAATATGTAGTTTTTGTTATGATAATAAGATATCATCGAAGCTGTTTTTAACCTAAATTTGTTCCCACTGCTAGTCATTTTTTAATGGCTGGGTAATAGATTCCTCTTTGTGCTTTCATACTCCAGTGGCCAGCACAATGGTTGGCATGTAGTGACTGTTCAATAAATATTTGTTGAACTGAATTGAAATGAATCAAGTTGTAAATATTTTCTGGTCACATGAGTGAAATTAAGAAATATACAACTTTTCTTGGTTTAGCTTTAACAGCTATTCTGATACTAATAATTAAACATTTGTCTTTGGACCAAATTTTGAAATTTGAGTTAAGATCACTAACTACATATAACCTGTTTCTTTCTGGAATTGATGAAAAAATTTCAAAGCCTTGCCAATTCATTTTTTGAAAGGAAATATGTGGATATAATAAATGTAGAGAAAGCAGTATTTTACCTCTTCGAAACTACTGATTTCTAATTAAAATATTGCATAATTAAAAATTGTCAGCATTTACTTAACCACAATATGATGATATGAAGCACTACTTGGAAGACACAAGAATTCTTAAAATGAAATTGTTGTACTGTACAGAGGATCAAAGATCATTCTATAAGCTTTTCCCTAAAGGAGTAAAACAGCCTCAAAGTATATTCAGTCTCATTTATTTGAATTCCATATTAAGCAAGAAGCCTTAACTGTACTCATTTTGTCTCTCAGGCATTTAATTATTTTTGGGAAGGACTGACTTTCAATATAAAAATACATATCCTGATCCTTAGTATGACGTTAATAAATGAGGAAATCCTATCATTTCGTTAGTTTACTGTTAAAGTGGTATATATATATACCACTTTATATCACATATATATATCAGATATGTATATCTGATCACCTGAGCTGTGTTGTTTTATTTGGGAGAAGAGATGAAATCTATAAAGGTGAGCATCAGATCCTAGAGTGATAAGCCTCCTGAGACAAAATTACCAGGAGAAACAGAATTTAAAGAAGCTAATAACCTCTTTTGATATTTCTGAGTTATAATGTTTTCTTTTAGAATGATTTCTCCCTAAATTCAGAAGTTAATAAAGGCCAGTTATTGCTGATGAATTCTTCTTCTTTACATGCGTTTATACTTAGGCTGGTGAATTGGGAGTGAGGCTTTCTCTTGTGAACTTCTGAAAAGGTAATGCCAAAATCTTAGGTTATACTGTTGTCAATGGAACATTTTTAGATGAAAAACTTAATCACCATCTTTCAAAAGAACACTCAAGACTTTATCTATACTGAGAACATAAGCAGTTGTACAATCTACGCCAGGTGATTATCCAGTTCATCTCTGAACTTAATATACCTCATATGTGAAAAAACTCACTTGTTTACAAGGAAGAAAAGAGTAGAGCAACTTAATATGAAATTATAGAATGGAAACCTTGTAATAGCTTCGGCTTTATACTCCAACATCTTGGCATGAGGTCAGCCTTGCTTATTATGATTGGCACAGGCTGTAGACTGGCAAGTTAGCCTAGTGAGGCTAGAGTAGGTCTAGCTGTTTACATCATTAAATTTTGAATGATGGCATATTTTTACTTTTTTCTGCCAACTTTACCTTTGATAAATAATTCTTAGGATCAATAATTTGTTAGCTGTGACAATTGGGAATGAATCCAGAGAAACGAATTCCATATTATTTATTTTACACCAAATTCTCAAGCTCTCCTAGGGGGACTCTGAGTTATAAGTGTGTATTAAAAGCAGAAACTGAATACAGTAGATTTCCAGTGAGCGCTGAGTTTACTCCAAAAGCTTATATAAATGTTCTTATTAAGTTACAGCTCTACAGCTCTACTAGAGAACTGTTTTATTTAATTTCAAGGCAGCCTTTCCAGTGGTCGGCATATCTGTCCCCAGGCTAAGGCCTTAAGGTCAATTTTTCACCTTTAAAAACATAATTAAAAAGATAAAATGAACACCCCCTACCATCCTCCAAAGGTCATTCATTAAAACAGTCCTATAGCAACTTTGGATTGGATTCATACCCCAAGGGGAGTTTTACAAAAGAGAGGACTGAAAAATGCCCTAAATTTCACAAATCTAACTGGAGAAAAATTGTTGGCCTTAAAATAAGATAAATAGAGGTTCGAATCCTAGCCCTGCTACTTGGCTGTGTGATTTGGGAAAAATCGCTTATCCTCTCTGAGCCTCAGTCTCTACCCCTCAGTGTTCAGAATATAAGCAAAATAAAGTATGAAATTGTATAGTAAAGAGCACAGCATAATGTAGATATTTTATTTTGTTTACTTTCAGTCCTTCCCCATGATAATGTGATTACTTGACAGAGATTTTCATCTTTTGGTTAAGTGCTGTAACAGAGTGTCATGAATATTTGCCACATAGCAATACTCAGTATTTGTTGACTAGAAAAAAATCTCAATTAAATCATTGCTAAAATGGAAAGAAAAAATAACTTGCTACATATATCCTAATTAAAGCTATCTCTTAATTATCTTTGTCTTATCATGGGGCATTTATTTCCAAAGTTTTAGGATGTCTGTGCATACATACATATTTTATAACATAATCTTTTAAATTTTATTTCAGATGATTACCTAAATATAAATCATTTTGTGTAGAACTATTGTATCAAAATGAATCAATATGTTAAGGCTCTTATTACATGCAACAAAATATATTTCCAAAAATATTGCATCAATTTATGCCCTGAAAATAGTGCATAAGAATATCTGTTTAACCATAGTCTCATCAGAAATAACTATTCTCACTTTTAAAAATTTTGCTAATGTTGGGGCACCTGGGTGGCACAGTCTGTTGAGCGTCCTACTCTTGGTTTCAGCTCAGGCTGTGATCTCAGGGTCATGAGATCGAGCCTGGAGTGGGGCTCCCTGCTCAGTGTGAAGTCTGTTTCAGGCCCTCCCTCTCCCTCTGCCCCTCCCCACTGCGTGCTCTTGCTTTCTCTAACTTGAATGTTTTTATGAGCTAGAAATGTGGCTTCCTCACAGGATGGGCAGGGGGCAGTCTCACTAACCTTGTATATGGAAATGTCTGCAATAAAAGTACTTCTCAAGTTTTGTAAAATAAATAAATAAATAAAATAAAATAAATCTTTAAAAAAAACTTTGCTTATGTTAAAGACAGTTTGATTTCATTGTCTCTTGCTGTCTTTGATCATATAAGATAACTGTACAGCCTTACAAAGAAGTTTGCTGAGCTAACTCATGAGTTTTTACCACTGGTATTTTAAAAAGTCCTGACTGTCCAGTCGCTGCTCAGTTAAGCAGTGACTGAATGGGTGACTGAATGACATACTCTACCCCCAGTATGGAGTCTCATGGCAGCAACTTTAAAACCCTGGATTTTTCGGACATAATCTTCTCCAATTAAATAGGGTTGTTGCTTTCTACGTATTATGAGTATTGGGTATCGCATTATACTCATAATACTTTATGACTATTTCTCATAAGATTGGGGTATGATAAGTGCTCTGGTAGAAATTAAACAACGTGCTATGGGACAAAGGAAAGGGCTAGGAGGATGGAACTATGGTCTGTGATCTGGATCTTGAAATATCACAGTGGTAAAAATGTTCACTAATAGGGAGAAGGACTTCCTTAAAAGATAAAACAGGAATGTCAGATTAGGAACAATTTACAAAAGATTCAACTATTAGACTAAATGTGTAGTTACTTTAAAGCAATGAATAACCATCAAAGTTCCCATCATCACCATGTGGACTTTATGATTTATGGCTTTCCAAAGCTAACTCTGGCAACAGTGTGTAGCTAGTAATTGTTGAGAGAGCCTGAATGTGCAGATGAAATAGAGGAGATGAGTTTAACTTTCTAAGTAAAGTTAAGAAAGTCTTTTCTATCTTAAAACAAAACCCTCCCTTTATTCATGTGACGATATAAAAAGACCACTGGAGATGATTAGCTGCCCTAAATCTGGAAGGTTATTTGCAAGTTTATGCAAATGTTTAATTCTTATATCACTTTGTTGTAAAGTTAAAGGATATTCTGGCTTTGTATCTGCATCAGAATATAGAAAATATATTATTTAGGCTTTCTATCACAACCTTTATATTTTCTAACAAATTATAGCTTGTCCTGAGAACTCTATTTTCTCTTTTGTTAACGACAATAAAAAAGGCTTCAAAACCTTATAAAATATCCACTTTATAACCTTTACATGAGGTCATTTGGAATACTTTATTAGATTTTACCATTCATGTCACAAAAATAACTTTTAATAAAATACCCTAGATTTCCATATTCAAAATCTTTATTGTTTTGTCCGGCCCTTTATAGTTTGTCAAAATAGATTTTATGTATTAAACTCTCTGTTTCGTTAAAAGTACATAATTAAGGAAGAGTAAATTTCAACAACTTGTCATTTTTTAGGGAAAATAATTTTTAAGCAAGTGTACTGTACATGACTGTATAAACATAAAAGTAGGATACATGCTGCTGTACAAAAACATACTTTGTTAGCTTGTAGGGTGGCCACACAGGTTGGCCTGCCTTAAATGACTGGAAAATAAAGCCTTCTTGTTTTGAAGTGATGATCTACACTAGTTTGGGGCAATAAACTTACTTGTATTAAAAAACGGAATAGGATTTGCAATTTATCACCTAACTTGATTTCAAGTTTTCTCTGCTTCTTGATTTTAATCTCTTGGAAGGGTGCCTTTCTTTTTGCTGATATCCAAATACCTTGCTCTCAAAGAGATGCAAATTAAAACATTTCTGTACTGACTTTCAAAATAAGGATCCCCATGTGTCTCATGTGAAGTACTCATAGGCATCTTTTATAGTACAGGAAATGCAAGCCAATAGAGAGGTTAAGGAAATTGCTGAAGGACATTCAGCAAGTTGGAGTCAAAGCCAGAAATAGTAAACAGGCCTTCTCACTCCAAGTTCTTGGCACAACTGCCAGATTTTGGACACTTTTTGATGGTGAAAGAATGAGCCATCTTGGCATCATTTATTCCAATTCATTTTGGTGCTTAAGAAAGCAAGCATATACAACAGAAAATAAAGCCCAGAGCAGAAGGTATTATTAAACTTGAATTTAATCCGTATCCTTCTTTAATCTCTTCTCTTGTTTTCAGTCATCAGTTATAGGAACAAAAGGTGAAAAGTTAAATCAGGGATATTTTGGAGTAGTGCAGGTAGGATAGCAGTAGTAGTACTATTTTGGTATTATTTACTTTTTTCAACTCAGTTCAACACATATTCCTAAAGGATTTAGCCTGTGCCGTGGACTGTATAAATCTGCAAACATGATTTAGACATTGTCGCTATCTTTGAGGAGAAACAGACATATAAACACATGCATAGTAATAAAGTCTCTGAAGTGTGAACCTCCAGGAGTGTACAGAGCATTGGGGAAGCTCAGAGAATGCGTGCAGAATTTAAAATAAGTTGTAGGATCAGGGAATGCTGTCTTAGGGGAAGTATACTTGGATTGAGCTTCGAAGGATTATAGTTTTAGCCAAAGAAAAAGAAGGGAAAACAAGCAAAAGGAATAATATCCCTGAATGCAAAGAGATGTGGATTATAAATTTCATGCACAGAATCATAGTTCAATAATGTGAGACTGTAGAGGAAGGTGGTTGAGAGCTGAAACTAGAGAGGTAGGAAGGGGGTACAAAAGACTTTGTATGATATACTAAAGATCGTGCTAAAATCCTTTTAGGCATGGAAGCCGGAGGAGGCTTTCACTGGTTACATGGCATGGTCTGCTTGTTAGATAGAAAACAAACTTAAGTGGATAATGTAACAGTCCAGAAGGGGCTGCTGAGGCAAGGACTCAGGAAGTCGTCATCAAGATGGTGAGGAGAAAGTAGGTTTGGAAAGAGATACGAATGAATCTAGACACAGATCTTATGCTCTCCACAAGAATTAGCTCTAAATGTGTCATAGACTTAAATGTAAAATGCAAAATTATAAACTCTTAGATAATATAGGAGAAAATATAGGTGACCTTGTGATGGTGATAACTTTTTAGATACAATACCAAAAATACAAACCATGAGTAGAATTGCTAAGCTGGACTTCATTAAATTAAAAATTGCTCTGTAAAGGACACTGTCAAGAGAGCAAGACAAGCCCCACATTGAGAGAAAATATTTGCAAAAGATGCATCTGATAAAGGACTGTTCTCCAAAATATACAGTGACTCTTAAAATCCAGCAATAAGAAAACAAAAACAACCTGATGTAAAAAATACCCAAAGAACTGAAGAGACATCTCTCCAAAGAAGATATACAGATGGAAGTAAGCATGTCAAAAGATTTTCAACATCATATGTCATCAGGGAATTGCAAATTAAAATGACAGTGTGATACTACTACACACCCATTAGAATGGCCAAAATCCAGAACACTTAAAGCATCAAATACTGGTGAGGATGTGGAGCAACAGGAAGTTTTCATTCATTATGGTGGGAATGCAAAATGGTACAGCCACTTTGGAAGACAGTTTGGTGGTTTCTTACAAAACTAACATACTCTTACATAACAATCTAGCAATTGTGTTTCCTGGAGTTGAGAACTTATGTCCACACAAAAATCTGCACACAGATGTTTATAGCACCTTTATTCATAACTGAAAACTTGGAAGTGATTAGAATGTCCTTCAGTAGGTGAATGGGTAAATAAACAATGGTATATCCAAACAATGGAGTATTCAGCTCTAAAAAGAAATGAACTATAAGCCATGAAAAGACATGGGAACCTTAACTGCTTATTACTAAGTGAAAAAAGCCAATCTGAAAAGGCTGCATATTGTGTGATTCCAACTATATGACATTCTGGAAAAGGCAAAACTATGAAGGCAATAAAAAGGATCAGTGATTTCCAGTGTTTAGTGGGGAGGACGTTATGAATAGGTATAGCTCAGAAGATTTTGACAGCAGTACAATTACTGTATGATACCATAATAATGGGTACATGCCATTATGTGTTTGTCAAAACCCATAGAATTTACAACACCAAGAGTAAACCTTAAAGTAAACTATAGACTGGGTTATAAGGATTTGTCAAGAGAGTTTCATGGATTGTAACAAATGTTGCATTGTGGTGGGGGGGGTGGAGAGTGGGGAGGATTGTGTACGTGGCAGGGATGGGGTAATGGGAATTACCTGTACTTCCCACTTAATTTTTCTGTAAACCTAAAACTGCTCTAAAAATAAAGTTTATTAATTAAAAAAAGATATAATCATAAGAATGTGGGGATTGACTATGGAATTTGAGGAAAGGGAGGAGTCTATATGTTCTCAAAGAGTATAGAAGTAAAAGAATATAGAAATAAAAGTTTTGGGGAAGATGACAAAGTAGATTGGGATTTTAGTGGGCACATCATTGACTGTATTCTTTAGGAAGCTCATGGTGTGACTCAGCCTCAGAAAATATGTTAGACCTGGAAATATTTCAAACTTTTAAGTATATATATATATATATATATATATACACATATATATATATATATATGGCACTTAAAAATCTTTAGAGTAGAAGAGATAAACCAAGAAATGGAACTGAGGAAAAGAATAGTGAACCAGGGATGAATCTTGAGATAACCCTGAGATTAAGGTTCTGGCAGAAAAAAAAGAAATACGGTGACAAGAACTGGTGAGAGAAGTAGGGGTATAAATTGAATAGTCACCTAAATAAAATAATAATGTTTGTCTAGTAATTTATTTTTTCCAAGGAATTTTCTTATCAATATACTTGCATCTCAAATTGAACATAGGCAAGATAAAGTGCCAGTTCTTACAGTTTTTACAGGTTCATTTTTAGAAATTAAGGAACTGATCATTTCTTCATAATCTACTTGACAGATTCTTTTTATTTAGTGCAACCTTAAATAACAGTATCATCCTTTTTTGTTTTCTATTCCATTCCTAAATTGTTTTCATCTATTTTAATTGTTTATATTTTTTTCTGTAAATTACTCACCCAAATCATTCTTCTTGGTACACAGCTTTGCATCTCCAACTCTTTATTGAGCATGTTCATTTGGACATTCCATAAACTTTTCCTTTTATGTTTTCATCCCTGTCAGTGGCAACCATGTTAATCCAATCATTAAAATCAGAAACTGGGGCGCCTGGGTGGCTCAGTTGGTTAAGTGTCTAACTCTTGGTTTCAGCTCAGGTCATGATCTCATGGATCCTAAGATCAAGCTTCGAGGGGGCTCCACGCTCTGCTTGACAATTCTCTCCCTCTGCCCTTCCCCCCACTCATTCACACATACCATCTCTCTCTAAAATAAATAAATAAATCTTTAAAAAAAATCAGAAACTAAGAAATCACCCTTGGCCTTCCTCTCTCCCTCAGTCCCCACATCCATACAATCATCAAAGTGTATCACTTTTCCTTCCTACCTTCTGGTCTTTCCACTGTTTCCATTCTGTCTAGCAATGCCTCTAGCATTTTTTTTTCTTCCATAAACTATGATAATTATTTCCTGATTCTGCCTTTATTCTTTCCCCCATTTAGGCCATTGGCAGCACTGCAGACAGATCAGAACATGTCATTTACCCCTGCTTAAAACCTCCCATTTTCCCACCTATGCTTTCAGGACAAATTCTAAAGCTCTTTCAGTGGCACATATGGCTCTTCAGGATCTGGTCACTCTTACTCCTGAATTCATAATTTATCTCTTACTATATCCTATGTTCCCACCACACAAGGGGCACTTGCAGACCTTGAACAGATGTTTATTTTCTCTTTCTCTCTCTCGGGCTTTCTATTCTATTTGCTTGTTATGCTCACACACACACACACACACACACACACACACACACTAGTAATGAATGGATACATGGTAATCTTTTCAGATTTTCTCTTTAGTAGAACTCATCATTATATCCTCTTATGTGCATGATTCTCCATCTGAAAGTCTGTTTCCAGGCAGCCCAATCTAAGACACACAATTTGTCTTTGCATGTCAAGTTAGGAGGCTTCCTATGATTAACAATGACTTATTAGTGATCCTACTTTGAGATACTTAAAAAACCAATAATTAGCCTTATCTAGTATTTAGCAACTATAATATAACTGTTTTGCTTACCAGGAGATAAACAACTTAAGGACAGACTTTGTTTTTAATTATAGTATTCCCAGTGTATAGCACTCAGGCACTCAATAATTATTTTCTTAGTGATTAGTGTGCCTAAGGCAATTCAAATATTTGGTGACTTAAAGGTGCCTAAAATGTAGGTCTCCTGAGAACAAGTGCCAATGTATTTACTTGTAAACCACACAGGACTATTTACTCAATAATATATGGAAGGAAAAGCACTGGGAAGTATTTGTTGCTGTTTCTCTATACCCTTATCGGATGTTGCTGAATTCTTGGATAGAGATCTAAATTCTTGAAAAGAGAATACAAGTATATTTACAAAATTAAACATGGGAAAGATTATACTAGAAATCCTCCCTCTTCTAGCAAACTCAAAATATTTTTACAATTTTATTAAATTAATTAATTAATTTTTGAGAGAGAGAGATTGAGAGTGAGGAGAGGAGCAGAGAGGGAGGGAGAGGAAGAGGGAGAGTATTCAAGCAGACTCCATGCTGAACACAGAGCCCAATGTGGGGCTTGATCTCAGGACCCTGAGATCTCATGACCTGAGCCAAAACCAAGAGTCAGGTGCTTAACTGACTGAGCCACCCAGGTGCTCCCAGAAAACTGATGATATATGATATTAATTACAGAAGCAAATCATAGGTGGCATGAAGACTATGTGATAATCCTGGAATGTTACAGCTATAGTCCTTCATACAATGAAACTGGAATAGATTTACTTTCAAGAAATATGTATTTTCAAGCATACAGGTCATTGTTCAAAATTGGTTCAGAGCATGCCTTTAGGATTTCCTTTTACTTCATATCTACATATATATAAGCAGATACTATTATGTCAAGTTGTTTATCTGAGATTAGATAGGGGTCACTGACAATGAAACATTAAAATCCACTGTCCTAGTCTGTAGGCCACAAAATTATCACTGCATTAAAAAAACAATCTTGTTAGGTTTGCTGGCATGAAAAATTAAAATGATAAGTGCATGTCAGAATAAAAATATTGGAGTAGAAATGAGTAATGTTGGAAGGAATGTGCTAAAACTAATGTAGTAATTCAAACCAGGGAAAGGCCAACTAAAGTGACTGCTGTTAAAAATAGCATCATTGTTTTTAGTTATTGTTCTATATAAAATTCTATTCAAAATTTATGTCTTTAACAATTCCTTATACATATGTGATATAACCTGACAATTGCAACATTAAAATGATTTTTATAATATGTATACATGTACAAAAATTGTTTTCTTTTACTTTTGACTATAGTGGCTGGTTTTATAGCCAGTTGCTATTTATAGTTCTGTTTATTTTCACAATCCCTTATTTTAATATGCTGTGTTTCTCAGAATCTGAGGCTTATTACTATTGCTCTGTGTCTGAAAAGATGCTTTAAGAATCATATGCATATGTCAGTGCACTGACGTACCAGACTTGTGTATACCAATCTCATTGATTGTTCTTACCCATTTTAAATGATTTTCAAGGAGTTCGAGGTAGACTGAGAAACATGTGATGATAACACCGACTTTCTATTTAATGACTCATGGAGCTAAGCTCTTAACAAAAAAGGTGGATATACCATCTTTGCTAGTTCAGTTATAGCCATTTTGGGGAGCAAATACAGAGTGATAGAACTTAATTTAATGTGCAGCTTGATTTTATTTTGGCAACTGTCTTACTGTCCACTCTCTAAGGACATGTGAACCTTCTCATTTCCACTTTGGACATTATTTTCCAGCTCTCCTTTTAGTTGTCAGTTTTGTTGTAATATTACTGTTTCAAGTATATAATGCTATACTGTAATTGGCTTTTAAAAGAGTGGTTCTTTTTGTATTTGCCTATTTAGTTTGGCTTAATTTATATGGTGCTGGTAGTTGCTTAAAATATACTTGTTGTAATAATATGTAAAGTAGTTCATTTTAGGCAGCATTGTGTTAAAAAATCAGTTTACATTGTTGAGATACAGGAACATTGTCCAATGATAAATTAAAATGAGCATTTATTATCCACTGATCTTCTGGTGATGACGCAAGCAGTAATTCTCAAAGGGTAGTTCCCAGACCAACAAGTTCAGCATCATTTGGGAAGTTGTTTGAGATGCAAATTCTCAAGATCCAATCCTGACTTACTGAATCAAAAACCCATGGGATTGGGACCCATCTAACTGTGATTTAACAAGCCTTTGAGGTGATTCAGAAGCATGCTAAAGTTTGAGAACTGCAACCGTGAATCATCCATCAGTGTAAATCTATGGAGGCTTTGAAAGATATACATCAGAATGGGAGATAATTTATTTACCCTGAACCATAATGCCATACTGTTCATACTGAAAGTCACTCAAATACCTTTCTGCATTGATATTTTTCACATTTAATTAATAGTTGAGCCATTCTGATGAGTTTTAGCTATTTTTCATGAATACCACAGCCTATTCCTTGTCTTGTAAATTGATCCTTTTTTTGTTATAAATATACTATTTGGCTTTAATAATTGTCTTTGTATTTTGTCTAATATCAAGATGGACAGCTCCTCTTTTATTTTCTTTTTGATTAATGTTTGCTGGTACAATTTTTCCATCCTTTTATTTTTATTCTACCCATTTCATTGTATGTGAAGTGAGTTTCTTGTAGACAGCATATTTTTGGATTATGTTTGTTGTTTTTTTAATCTGCTCTGCCAGTGTCTCTTTTTAAACTGGTATAGATGATCTAGATTTAAGAAAATTGTCAATATGTAAAGGCTTAAGTTTGCCATTTTGGATCCCATTCTGATTTATTTATAATATTTTTTGGTATATCTCCTTATATAGTTGTCTTAATGGTTGCGCAAAGCATTACAATAAACAGTGTACTGTTTTGCCATTTTTAAATGTAGAAAACTTAACTTCCATTAGATCCTTTACCTTTCCCACTTTTAAAACGTCACATTGTATTATAATTTTACTTCAACAATCAAGTATTATTAGAAACTCAAGAAAACCTATTATATTTAGCATAGTGTTTAACATTGCTTTCTGAAATTCCAAGCCTTCTGTTACTTTTTCCTTTCTGTTCAGAGAATTTCTTCATTTTTTTTTATTTTTGAAGATTTTATTTATTTGAGAGAGAGAGTGTGTGAGAGAGAGAGAGCATGAGTAGGAAGAGCAGCAGAGGGAGAAGCAGACTCCCTGCCGAGGGGGTAGCCTGATGTGGGGCTCTATCCCAGGACTCTGGAATCATGACCTGAGCCAAAGGCAGAAGCGTAACTGCCTGAGCCAACCAAGGGCCCCCAGAGAATTTCTTTAAAGGCAGGTTTGGTAGCAACAAATTCTTTCAGGTTTTTAGTTTTAGTTTTAGTTTTTGTTTTTTGGTGGGGTTTTTTTGATAACCTTCCTTTAGAAATACATTCGTGAGGAAATTATAACTATGGCTTAATATTGATTCAACAGCATTCAAAGACATTGTATTGATCTGAGACAAAGGATTTCAAAACCAGATTTAAAAAGGCACCTGGAGCCAGACTGCCGGGTTCCTAAGTCCTAGACCTACCATTTACTAGCTATGTGACCTTGGTTGAGTGACTTAATCTCTCTGTGCCTCAGTTTGCTATCTTTAAAGGATACTTATGATATCTGCCCCTTTAATGAGTTAATACATGTAAAGTACATAGGAAAACAGTGGCTAGCATGTATAAGTAAAAGTCAGCCATTGTTTTTAGTGATTATGGAGCTAGATGCATACTACCACATCTGGATTATTCAGTTTCCTCTGTTCTGATTTCAGGCTGACATATAATTTTGCTTTATATGTAGAATAAGCAGATTCTGGATAATGCACTAATCTACTAAGCATGTGGAAACACTTATTTCAAGGTAGTACAGTAACTTAAAGTAGCTTAGAGAGTTTCCTCCAATTCCCAGTGTACTCCTCAATAGAACCCTTGGTAAACTTCTTAACTTCTAAAGCCTAGTCATCTTCATTGGTAAGTAAATATGATATGTTCATCTCCTAGAGTTAAAAGAGGATTAAATTAAATAATGCATCTAATTTACTTAGCCCAGAGCCTGATGCATGGTGACCAACAAGTAGGAAGTCTTGCTCCTACTACAGTGGCTCAAATAACAGTTATATTTGACACCCTAGTTTAAATTCTAAATACTTTGAGTTAAAGTCCCCAAGTCCAGCAGTTCTGGGAAACTAGAAAGATCAAAGTTCTTGGTTTACAAAATAAGAGGTGATCACAGACCATGGAAATTTCAGTGGGTCAGATGCCACCATGCCCGGTACTATTTAATTTTAAGTATCATCTCCATACTTCTAGACATTTCCCTATCCTGTTAATGACGAAAGATTAGAAACTAGATTTTTTGCCAGGAGGATTCCAGTTAGATTATATCAACAGGAGACACGCCTATGAACTGAGGGAGCAGCCATTATTCTCTGTCAGCGCCTGTAGGCAGGCATGTGGGGGCTGCAGACAGCACATTGAGGGAAATTGTGCCAGCAGCTTCCAAAGTCCTCCCAAGAATCACTCATTTTAGTATTACAACCAGCCATAATTCTTGATGGCGACTTCTGTGTGATTTCCTCGCTTCTACATTTTCTAAAAGCAACTTTCCTGATCTCATCTCCCTAGTTCCAAGCTTTGTTGTTGTTGTTTTTATAAACCACAGGTTTCCTGTTTTACTTTACTACTAAAACATCTAGAGTGGCTTCTACCATCCTAACTAAACCTGTCTAATACAATGACCCATGAGTCCTCTTCGTAGAGATTCTTATGATTTTCTGATTATACAAGTTTCACATAATGATCCCCCAAAGGACAACAATAATTCTAATATAATAACATTTCTATTAACAACAGGAATATGGTACTGTGGGGACAGAACATATTACTTAACAGTTGGGAGCATCAGAGTTGCAACCAAACATGCATACATGCCTGTCTCTGTACCCATCCTAACCTCTTTACTGTAACAAGAGCAAGGCTGCTCTTTTTCCTTAGGTCAGTACTGCCTTTGCATTTTGTTCCACATCTCCTCTTGTGTTGTCAATAAACGTTTATTTTTAATTATCTATTCATAGTCTTGTATGCATCAGATGTTATTTCTCAGTGGAATCTTCCCTCTACCTTTTAAAAAAAAAAGTAGAACTTACATTCAATGAAATTTACCCACTTTAAGCCCAGTGTGTTTTGACATGTATACATGTATACAATCATGGAAACCACTATCACCATCAAGATATACAACATTTCCATCTCTCAAAGAATTGCCCTGTGTTTCTTTGCAGGTGATTCCCTCCCCTACATCAATTTCTGGAAACCACTGATCGTTTTTCCTATCATTATCGTTTACATTGTGTAGAATTTCTTATCATTGGAATCAAATAGTATGTAATTTTTTTGTGTCTCACTTCTTTCACTTAGCTTAATACTCTCAAGATTGTTCATGTTGCTTCCTGTATTAGTATTTCCTCTCTAATTATTGAGTAGTCTTCCACTGTATGAATATGCTAAAATTTGTTTATCCATTCACTAATCCGGAGACATTTGGTTAGTTTCATGTTTTGGCTATTGTGGAAAAAGTTGCCATGACTATTTAAGAAAATGCCAAAATTATGATTTT
Source organism: Zalophus californianus (assembly GCF_009762305.2). NCBI lineage: Eukaryota > Metazoa > Chordata > Mammalia > Carnivora > Otariidae > Zalophus > Zalophus californianus. The sequence goes on from NC_045598.1 coordinate 133,691,794, forward strand.
GGCAACTATATACATTTTTCCTTAGGGTGGAAGTGACATTCTCATATAGCTGTTTACATCCTAAGTCCCATTCACTTTTAAACAAGTATCTCCTAAAGAAGAGGAAGAGGAGGAAGAGGAGCATTCTCCAAGTCTCATATCTTCTTTTTTTTTAAAGGCAAATAAAGTATTTATTAGATTTGTTATAAGTGCTAAGCAAGAATACAGTTCCACCATGTTTCTTTGACCTCTTCTACATTCTTCCTTTATTTTCCATCTTTTGGAGGAGTTTCTGAGCATCTCCCCACATCTGTTACTTGGTCTCGTATCTTCTAGCCAATTATCTATCTCACCCCCACACAGCCATAGTTTTAAAAATTATTTTGTGGAGATTAAATGAAAAAAGAAGTTTGTAAAAATCTAGCAAACAGTTAATGGTAGCTTTTATAGCACTGTTAAGTACTGGACTAGGCTTAAATAAACTAAGCCTACTTAGATGGTCCTGGCATTTCAGAATGTGGAGTCATTCTTATTATGTGCAACTTTTTTTTTTATTATTTGTATAGATCATTAGATTGAAATGTGAGTGCAGGAAAAATTAAGATCAAACAAAAGTATGTGATTACATTTGATTTTTACTAATAAGGCGTCATTAGGTATTGTTAGATAAATATTATTCACATTGATGAAAGATTACACTTTTTAAGAAAAATTTTGTTCATGTATCTCAGGACATAATGAATATATCTCAAAGAGGAGCTGGAAAAGCTTGCATAACTAAATATTTGCTGAAATAAAATGTTTTCTTTGGAGGGGCACCTGGGTGGCTCAGTCGTTAAGCGTCTGCCTTCGGCTCAGGTCATGATCCCAGGACCCTGGGATTGAGCCCTGCATTGGGCTGCCTGCTCAGCAGGAAGCCTGCTTCTCCCTCTCCCACTCCCCCTGCTAGTGTTCCCTCGCTCGCTGTGTCTCTCTCTCTCTCTCTCTCTCTCTCTGTCAAATGAATAAATAAAATCTTAAAAAAAAATGTTTTCTTTGGAATTAAAAGCCAGATTATTTTTCTCTAGGAACAATGCTCATATGAAATAATAAATGCAAATTTCATATCTAAAATTCGTTCAAGATTTGGAGGTTGGTTTGGGGCATATTCACATGTTTAATTAGGGAAGGAAGTTTTCAAACATCAGCTTTTTGTTTTTTAATAACCATTTCTATTTCATTTGGCAGCATAGAACATTTTTTCCTTTTTACCTAGCAGCTAAATCTGGTTTCCAAACTCTATTCCAGAGAATTATTTTAGGCATAAATTCCTCTAACTTTTAAATTTTTTTAATGAAAAAGTCTCAATTCAGAATTTTAGAAAGCTAGCAGAAAACTTTTAGATTTAATTTTTGTGCATGAATCTTTTTTTGTGTGTATATAAATCTTAATAGATATCTCTAAGCTTTTGAATTATCAACCCAAATCCCATAGCTCTCAGTTAAGAGATTATTGTTTTTATTTATGAAAATGAGTATGTTTCTCATACTTGAATGAAATTATAGTTTGCTAGTTTTTGAGGGATAAAAATGATTCAACATACATTTTTATCTGCAGACTATCAGAAGCAGTTGAGTCATTACATTTCCATAGTGTTAAATTAGAAACTGTAGTTCAAAGTAGATGCATTTCTTAAATGAATTTTTAAAAAAGAGGTCCATGTATTTATGACCTCTTTTTGCATAATTTTAAATAATTAGAGGTTAAACATTATGCCCCAAATAAAGTCTTACACGTTGAATGAAAGTTCCTTCATTAACTTAGAGCTTTTATAATACTTATGAAATACATTTTTAAAAGGGTTGTTTTATATATTTTTGTTCTTGTTGCTTTCTTTAAAACACCAAATTCAGATTGCTTTTAACTACTTTTGACCAAGTTTTAAATTCTTAACCAATTATAGCTGTTAATGAAAATTGGTGTTGGAACAAAATATTATCTCTAACATTTACGAGTTTTGTCTTTATTATTCATTCATGTTAGGAAAATTCTACCTCAGAGTTTCTTAGGTAGGATTGCTATTTTTATTTTCTTTATCCAATTGGAATTCCTAATATATTAGCTTCCTTATTTTGTTTCCTTTTATTTTTCAGTACAGATTTTGACAATAATAGTATCCAAAGGAGGCCAACATCAAACGATGCTGTAGAGAAGAAGGAAGGAAGGATGCAAGGAAGGGAGGAAGGAAAAAGAGGGAGGGAGGGAGAGAGGGAGGAAGGTAGAAAGGAAGGTCCAGGTATATAAAAATATTCTCTGTAGTCATATGTAAAACTAGTTCTATTTCTGATAGTTTAGAACTAAAAAAGTGCTTTTTCTTGAATTTATTTTGACTGTCATGTAAGTCTTAGTTCACTTGATATTCACAGTGTCAAAGGATTTGTGTTATTGAGGTATTTTTAAAATATTTAAATTATATATTCATACAGGTACATCCATGTTGTGGCAAATGGCAGGATTTCCTTCTATTTAACGGCTGAATAATATTCCATTGTATGTATACACCACATTTTCTTTATCTATGCATCTATTGATGAACCTGGGAGACGTTATGTCAAGCAAATTAAGTCAGTCACAGAAGAACAAATACTGCACGATTCCTCTTATATGAGGCATCTAAAATAGTCAATAGTATAGAAGTAGACAATAAGATGGTGATTATCAAGTGGTGTGAGTAGGAGGATGTGGGATGTTTGTTCAGTGGCTGTAAAGTTACAGTTATACAAGATGAGTAAGTTCCAGAGATCTGCTGCATAACATAATGCCTATAGTTAACAATAAAGTATTATGTACTTAAAAAATTATTAAGAAAGCAGATCTCATGTTAAGTGTTCTTCCCACAAGACAAATAACAAAGAGACACAAGGAAACTTTTGGAGGTGATGGATATGTTTATTACCTGGATTGTGGTGATGGTAACAGGAGTGTATATATATATATGTCCAAGCTCACTGGTTGTATACATTAATTATAGGCAGATTTTGTATCCCAATTATATCTCAATAAAGCTGGAAAAAAATAAATTACTTATTCTTAGACTCTGAAAACCCACTGCATGCTTATCATGAAATATTGGATCAGAGGCTCTCAGATTTGTTATTTTACCCGATTTCTCAGAAATATGTTAATGTAGCTTATAATTAAGGTTTTTATAAGCAAAACAAGTCAATGGCAATCACCTGTTTAACCAGCATTTATTATTTTCTTTTCTTTTTTTTTTAAAGATTTTATTTATTTATTTGAGAGAGAGAGAATGAGAGAGAGAGAGCACGAGAGGGAAGAGGGTCAGAGGGAGAAGCAGACTCCCTGCCGAGCAGGGAGCCCGATGCGGGACTCGATCCCGGGACTCCAGGATCATGACCTGAGCCGAAGGCAGTCGCCCAACCAACTGAGCCACCCAGGTGCCCAGCATTTATTATTTTCTATGGGCTGAGGTGTAGGCATGGATCTGATGCCCTGCAATATTATGCATTTTTTTTTAAAAAGGCAATTATCAGAGTAGTGGATTACTTCTCTGATGCTTCTTGAATTAACCTTTGATGAAATAATGTCTCTACCTGGTTTTGGACCACCTGAATTAATTCAAGCAAATTAATCTCTCATAGTAGAATGATACTTCTGTTATGTATGATTCTTCCTTGTGCATGACCCAATTTTGTCCTATGATTCTTATACTTTGACTTATGAGTATACTATAGCAAAGCTTAGGATTCCTTTGATGAGGTCTGATCTGAATGGTAAGTCCCATCATAACTTCTTCCCCATCATTTCCTTACCCCACCAGGACAGTGGAATTATCCTGGACTAAGACTCTGCTCCTATGCATAATGATCATTTTATATTCCTTTTCATAATGAGAAATAGCAAGATCTTAAGGTCAACAATAAGGCACGCACTATAATATTGACTGGCATAAGTGCCAGCAGCTAGTTCAGAGGGAGGCTTAGGGACAAGAAGTGGAAGTACACTTTATCTGATCTGAGTAAGCGTTCTTGGGGAGCACATCTATTTCATAGTCTAAGAAGTTGGTAGAAGTGTTTTTACCGAAAGGTAGGAAAAGAATAAATGATATTGATAGAACTCTTTGTTGAATTAGTAAAAACTATTCTTTTTTTTTACTATCCCTTTTGCTTACTTAATAAGCTTTTCAATCACTCAGGTTTCAGTAGACTGGCAATTTTCTGTCATTTTCATAACTATTACATTACTCTTTTTTTTTTAAAGCAAAAGTTAGCTGTTGGATAATAGTTTGAGAAGGAAAATCTGGACCCTAACCTTACCTCTACCACCCACATAAATGGAAAACATTTGGATATTTTCTCTATTTTATTTTTCCTTCAGTGCTTCTAATGTGGTTTCTTCATCTTTCACCTAAATTTTAAGTAATTTTTTAAAACAAAGTTACATTATGAGTACTGATTTTGGAAAAAGGAAAAGCCCAGTTGTTTCAGTAGCTATGGACTTCCAGATATTCTTTTATATGTAAAATCCTGAAATGTAGTGTCCTAGATACATACAAGAAACATTAACAATTACTCATTTAAAAATATTCAGCCAATATTTACAGAATATTTTTTATATGCCAAATGGGCAAAACCTAGGCTTTGTGGAACCTGAAGTACATGCTATTTGGGTTGCCTCTATAAGATAAAGGGTGCAAAAATATGACTGCAAAGTTAAATACAGAAGTGAATGTTTTATATAGAATAATGAATCATTGAACACTACATCAAAAACTAATGATGTACTATATAGTGGCTAACTGAACATAATAAAAAATACATTAAAAAAAGAATAAAATTATGTTAAAATAAATCCAAAAGCTTACAAATGCCATAAACACTCCAAAAATCCAGAAAAATAACATTTTTCATAATTAATTGAATAACTCTTCTATAATATTTTTCTTATACTTTTGACTGTATACACTTTGATAGCCTCTTTATATAACAATTATAATATTCTGAGTAGAGGAAAAAAATAATATAATTGTGTTTTTCCTCTAGCCTAGTGGATCAATTTTTAAAATATTACTATTGATAATTTCAAAAAGTTTATTTGGGCCTCATCATTTTTAATAATTTCATAGAAAATTTTATAATTGTTGTCAACTTTGGGAAATCTCAATCAAGTTTCTTTCATATATGTGCCACTAAATCCAGACTAAATACCTTTCCAACTCAAAGTCCTCTTAGAGGAGAATTTTAAAAATACTCAAGAGTTACTTCCTTGCCATATGGACCTTGTTGTGTGGTGGCTTATTTTATCAAAGCCAGCAAGGGGGAGAGTCAGTAGAGAGAGTTTTCTAGTGAAATGGAAGTTACAATTTTACATAATATAATCAGGGAAGTGACATCCTGTCACCTTTGTTATATCCTTTTGTTTAGAAGCAAGTCATGGTTCCTTCTCAACCTTAAGGGGAGGGAATGATACAGGGATATTAAAACCAGGAATGGGGATAATTGATTGGAACCATTTGGACTATTAGTAACCACTCTTGAAGATAAGGGGGATTATAGTCTAAAACTGCTGAAGCTTGAGTTGATTATCCTACCTTTGGGTTCACAGGGGCAGCATATGTTACCAAAGAAGTAAAAAAATTTTTCTGTGGAGAAAAAATGGTAGTTCCATCCCTAGAACTCTGTAACTCCAAAATTAGGTCTTATCTATTTTTTTCAAAACTAATTTTATTTATATCAATTTTCAAAAAAACATTTTAAATTCACAAAAGAACTTAATTATTTAAAGAACTTTGTCCTGACTCCAATTTATGAGTTTTTACAGTTGGAAAGGCATACCATTCATCTGTCCTGAAATGTTTGAATTGATCAAAATATGTTAGTTCTGACTATATAATTTGTATTAATTATAGAGAATGGCTGTCTCTAGACCAAGAGTTTGCAAAATGGATGGTCTTGACAATTACATCATCATAAAATAAATCTTTGTTTCTACTTAAACATGTTTTAATAACATTTGAGGATCTGTTATATTCTGTGATTTTGTGGTAGAGGCTTTCCTGTATAATATCTCTTTATTTCTTAAAATAATCCTAGTAAATAAATGGAATGGTTGCCATTTTATAAAGTACCATGAATCTATATTGGCCAGCAAAGATGACTTAGGAACTGTCAGAAATATAAGGAAGAAACCAAAATAGCATGATGTCCCAGAAGAAGTGACCAACTCTACAATATATAGTTTAAGAACTCTCATAATATGCAGACAAAAATGTAATAACAGCAATAGGCAGGTCACTGGTGACTTTAGCGACATGAAGTCAGGGAGTGATAGAGATAGAATTCAATAATGAATGTATTGAACTTGTTATGAGGAGCACTGGCTGTTGTATATAAGTGATGAACCACTGGATTCTACTCTTGAAACTAATATTGCACTGTATGTTAACTAGAATTTAAATAAAAATTTTGGGGAAAAAATGAGTGTATTGAGAAGTAAGTATGTGGTGAAGACTGGGTAGTGTGCATAGTTATTTCAGGAAGTTTGGCTGTAAAGGGAAAGAAGCATACAAGGGATAATAACTGGAGAAGGAGAATTTTGTTTTTTTCTCATTTTTTTTTTTTTTGATAAGTGTGTTTATTTTTTAGGTTCTAGAAGGTTGATCCACGTAAGTGCTGCTTGGAAGAATTAAGTAAGCAATGAGAGATAAAGATACAGGAAAGGAATTATCTCCAGTTCTGATAAGAGATTGGGATGTAATGCAGGGTACAAATGGAACAATTGGTCAGAAATAAAATTCTTAAGTTTCCAGGACAAGATATGCTCCAGGTTTTAATCAGAAAAGGGATAAATTCAGTTTGATAGAGTGATGCACATTTCCACTTTTCCCTTACTTTCCATAGATATGGCCATAATTTTTTTTTTTTCTGAGCTAGTTCACCTATTATTCCTCAGAGACTCTTGTAAATGAACCAAAAAGTGAAATGGAATGTGGATAAATAGAGGAAAAAAATGTGTGTTTGGTGAGTTAACAGTTCTGCTCAAGTAGAGACTTGATATTAAGGGAAGAGAAAGAAGTGATAATTACTTGAACAGTTCCAAGTCAGTCCTACTTATAACGTCCTTATTTTAGGCAAAAAATAATATAAACAGCAAGAAGTGGGAGACTAGTTAGAAGATCATAACAAGATTACCCTTAAAGCTTGGATTATTTAAACCAGTTCTGAATATCACTAAATTTCTCTATCAAAACATTGAATAGATGGTATTAGAAAGTGTTAACAAAAGAAGAGCTTCCATTTTTAGGGATGGTTTAATCAGTTATTCCCTCACAGGTATATATAGAACAGAAAAGTTCCCTGTTCTCTATTAGTACTTCACTGTTGTTTATATTGTTATTAAAGGACATAAATGACATTCTAACCACAATCAAACCACTTTTAGTACTGATATTTTTAAAGATGTATTTATTTATTTTGAAAGAGAGAGAGAGCCGGGGAGGGGGCGGGGCAGTCAGGGGCAGAGGGAGATGGAGAGAGAATCTTAAGCAGACTCCAAGATGAGCATGGAGACTGATGCGGGGCTTGATCCCATGACTCTGAGATCAGGACCTGAGCCGAAACCAAGAGTTGGACGCTCAACCAACCGCTACTCAGTTGTCCCTAGTATTGATTTGTGATACATATAACTAATTTTGTGATCTCAACAAGCCACACAATTGCTCTGAACTTGGGATTCTTCTCTATTAATATAAGAAATGTATGCAGTGATCTTAAAGGTTCCTTTGGCATTATAAAATTGCATATTTCTAAGTTAATAATGAAATCTTTCCATAGGAAAAATGACATATCTGTAAGACTCAATGAAGAAATCCTCCTCCCTAGGAAGGGTTTCTTATTGATAGTCAGGGGGCAATGGATGAGGAGATTGGACATTAGCTACACCAAAACCAACAGAAGGAATTTAATTCCCAGACAGACACTCCATGAATACCTTCAGAGTTCAGAAATGAACTAAGCCAAAGAGGGAGGATTAACAAACTGCCAAATTAGCCACCAAAAGCAGATTCAGAAAGCAAAGGCAGAAAAGGGTTCAAAGCAATATACAAGGACAGTGAGAGGTGAATAGACTCTGGGCAATTATCTGGAACAAAATTTTTGCTTTTGCCTATATTTTTTGTGTTTATTGAGGCATTGTGTTTGGAGGGATTCCAATGTTTAAAAGGTAGACCTTTGCAAAGTTCAGGTTCTAAAATACATATACCCTTATGGACTGTTCAAGAGTGTGATATTTAATAACTAAAAGGAAATGAAATGCTATCTGTATCAGTGCAGAATCTCTTTTAGAGGTAAATGGCAGAAAAAACAATTCAAACTGACTTTAAAAGTGAAATTATTGGTTTAATTAACTGAAAGCTCGGGATTAAGACTAGTTTTTGGTAAGTCATAAATTAGAGGCTTAAATAAATGTCATTGTGGATCTTTTGTAACACGAAGTCTCTTTATTAAAGTAAGAATTCAGACAGTTTGTTAAAGAAAACCTCTAAAAATTAAAATGTATTATATAGAAATACAGAATATAAAATAAGATTTTCTACGATGTTGAACTGAAGCATTGGTAATGGAAATCTCTGTCTCCTGATCATGAGGAGAGTTTTCAGTTGTCACCATTTAGTATTATGTTTTTTGAAGGTTTTTTTTGTTGTTGTTGTAGATACTTTTTATTTATAAAATATGCTTTATCATATTAATGATAAATTTTTGTAAGTGTTTCCTTTTTTGAACCTTGAACAGACGTTGACTTTTATCCAATGTAGGATGATTTTAGTTGTTGTTTTCCTTTTGTTAATCATTTAGGGTCTTTTTAGCTCTTATCACTTTCTCTAATCTGACAGTTGAGCAGGGAATGAGTAATCCCCCAAAGCAAATCAGTTTCCTGTCAATGAAAGAGGGGTGATGGAGGCCCAAGGGCAAAACAACCAATATTTTTTACGTGATGACAGGTGTCTGTGTCCACTCCCCTCCCATACCAGCTCAGGGTGCCTTAGCATGTCTCAGATCAGCCTCAATGCACAAAGAATTGCCTTCCTTCTTACTTCAGCTGATGTCCCATGGTTCCCTCTTGGCCCAGGAATAGAAAAGGAAATACATCCACAGAATGGCCAGATAGTTAAGAGGGCAGAGACTTGAAGCACTGGTAAAATGAGGCTTCTACACTCAGGATTTCAGGGCAATTGCTGGCCTACGCCATAAAGCATATGTAAGAGAGTATTTATTCTTGCCCAGGGGGCAGCCTGTCCAGGTGAATTACCTTACAGTCCCTAGAGTTGGAGTCCATTTTCTCTTCACTGCTCTCAAGGTGCTCATCTCTGTGGTTCTTTCTTCTGACCTTCTGGTTCCTGGACCTGGAACTTTTAGACCTAGGGTGTCATTTGTGGCAGTTCTCAAGGGTGGGCTCCACATTTCTGAACTTCAAAATTTATCATTCATCTCCATGCCTTTCTCTGAGTCTATCTCCATGGAAGCCTTCCTTTTTCAAACAGAAACTTCAAACCACAACTACTCTTATGCCACCAGAAAACCAAGAAAGAACTGATCTTGAAATCCTTTCCACCCAATGCTTTTTTTCAAAGGGAAGCTACCTTATTCTATCCAAATTAATGGATTCAAAACTAAATATAAATTTAATCTCAAGTAGGAATGCTGTTGCCTATGCCCAAATGAGAAGAATAAAATAAGTAAATTCTAGACTAATGATTTTTGGGGCCGACATGATGTTATGTAACATATGTATTCTCATTTTTAGCTAGCAGTGTCAACTCACTAGGGAAATGTCAGAGTAAAAACTTTGGCAATTAAGGCAGTTGACTTGGATGATAGGCATGAATTTGGAGATAATGGTGCCTCATAGAGTTGTTTTGTGTTTTTATTTACAAAGTGCTGGTTCTGTTTTGGGGACAAAGTAAATTGTTAAGTTATTATAACAATGATACATGTGATGTTGGTGAGGAAGTATTGCCAAAATAGACTAAGTTCCTTGACTAACCCATAAAAACAGTTGATCCATTAAGGAACTGATGGTACTATTGCAAAAGTACAAAGCAGAATTTAGGCCATCTCTGCTTCTCTTCCTTTGGAATTTTTAAAAATAAATTTCTCTACTGGAAACCTTTTTGCCTTATGGTGTAAATAGCTGATTTGGTAATTTCATGTTATCATGAAAGCACAAATGCCTAAAACACAGGGAAAGTAAGGCAGTGGAAGTGATTTCATTTGCTAAGTGGGAGACTTTAATTGTGGGTTCTTCTTCTGACCTTCTGATTCCTGGACCTGGAATTTTCAGACCTCCCTCTTTCCTTCTAAGTCTTCCTTTATTGAAATACACTTGCCCTGTACTCTTAAGTTTACAGTCTCCTAATTCCTTAGGGCTATAGGAAAGATCAGCTGGGAATAAAGAATTTGAGATATAGAAAAGGGAGAAATACTGTATCTAGAGAGGCTACATGTGACTTTCAGATTTGGGCAAGAGGAATGCGAAATTGTGTATGCCACTCCAAGGTCCAACACATCTGCCATCCTGAAAATAATCTTTTTCTAAGAATAAAGTATGAGGCTGAGGGAAATAATATTTTTTAAGTACTTACTATTTGTTAGGCACCAACCAGGATAATTTACATGCATTGTTTCATTTAATCCTCAGGTTAAATACTGTAACTTTATATCACCATTTAATTTTATAACAGCTTGCAGAGTGCTCCTGAAACATATTTTCACAGCAAGCTTATGAGGAAGGCACTATTCATACCCTTATTTTAATGATAAACTTAGGGTCAGTTTATTAAGTAGGTTAATTTAAGGATGACTGAGGATGACTATGCTAATCTAGTCTCAACTTCTTCATTTTACAGGGGGACCAACCTTTACAGGAACAATGAGTAACTTAAAGGGTGCAGGTGAAGCATTTATTGGCACAGTGGCTGCAATTAGTATGCACTCAAGAAAAGTGTACTGTGATTTTTCATTGAGGGTAATTTGTTTGCTCAATACCACAAAGCCAGAATGTGGTGGGATTTAAACTTAAAGCAATTCTTCCAATTCCAAACACTTTTTACTACATCCTGCCTCTTGAATGAAAAGATAAGCATCAATAAGAATTCCATCGCCCTACTCTTCCTGAGTATGCACACAGATGTATACCTGCCACTTCTCTCACGTGCCTTCATGCTTTCTTTCCTATTATTTTTATGCAATCATTTAGACACCTTTTGCAGTAGACAGTATAATAGCCTCCTAAAGACCTCTACATCCTAATCCTTGAAACTTATTGATATGTTACTTTACATGGTAAAAGGGACTTTGCAGATATGATTAGGATCTTTGAGATGGGAAGATTATCTTGTATTATCCAGGGGGTGCCCAGTGTCCTTAGAAGAGAGGGGCGGCACTATCAGACTCGGAGAAGCCGAGGTTGTAGTGATGGGACCAGGAGCTGTGGAGTGCAGGTAACCTCTAGACACTGGTAAAAGGCAAAGAAGAAGATTCTCCCCTAGAGTTTCCAGGAGGAACACAGCTTTGCTGACACCTTGAGTTTAATCCTGTAAAACTGATTTTGGACTTCTGATCTCCAGACCTGTAAAATAAGAAATTAAGTTTGTGGTAATTTGTTACAGCAGCAATAGGAAACTAATATATCTTCCTTCTTTTTATTCTTTTTTACCATACTCCTCTCTACTAATCCACTCAAATACTTTGGCATTAAGGACCAGGTAATTATTAATGTTTGAAGTAACAGCAAACATTTGCTTTTCATTTTTTTGCTTGTGTCACCCCATTGAATGTTTATGTGGCAGTGGCATAGATGTCGGCAGCCTGGGTGTCTCTAAAGTCTCTGACCTTCTGGAATTACCCTTTCTTTTAATATTTGAAATAAATTGGCTATGGAATACAATCCTGGTAATTTGAAAAATACAGACTTCTCTTCAATATTCTTGTGGGTTATCAGGGAATTTCATTTATTTAATTGTCTTTTGCATTAATGCTTGTTTGTTGCTGAATTATTTATTTCCTCTCTAAAATCTTGCTCCCTGAGTAGAATGGTGGTTGCCAGAGGTTAGGGGATGGGGGACATGGGAGATGTTGGTCAAAGGGTACAAACATTGTACTTCTAAGATGAATAAGTTCTGAGGATCTAATGTACAGCATGGTGACCGTAGTTAACAAAACTGTATTAGATACTTGAATTGCTGTAAGAGTAGATGTACAATGTTCTCACCACACACAAAAATGGTAAGTATGTGAGCGGATGGAGGTATTAACTAACCTTATTGTGGTAATCACTTTACAACATATACATGTATCAAATCATCTGGCTGTATATGTTAAACTTAAATAATTATATCTCAGTAACACTGGAGAAAATTTCACTCCCAGGGGCTACAATTCTTTTCTCTCTGGGCTATGTCAAAATAAATGTGAGACAAAGAACCCCCCACCTTGTCCCTAGTCACTATCTATTTAGTTTATCTGGAAAGTAACTTAGCAATAACGTGAAGTACTGTGCATGACAGAACTTTTCCAAAGGTTGGAGTAAACAGAGTGGTATGTATAAAATATTTAATATTAGTTTGCTGACTGGAAAATGTCTTTGCTTGTTTCCAACTTTGGGAATTTCTTAGTGGGTCTCTACTTGCACCCCTCATGTTAATGGACTCTGTGTTTCTTCCTAGATTCCCTTCTCTTTCATCTACTCTGCCACTGTCCATTAAACAATTATTTTTTTCTCATCTAGAATTTGTCAAAGCTCTCTTACAACCAGCTCCAAGGAAAGTAGTTTGCTTCTAAACTCCCAGAGCAAAGAGAGGATCCGTTTGAAGGACTATCTCAAAGGGTTTTTATAGGGCTTTGAGGGTTGAGGTATTAGTTACTGGATGGCATTAGGGCAGAAGTTAGGAAGAAAGATCTTATAAATGAGGGATTTTCTGGAATGGCCAGTGGTCTTATTTTTGGAACATGTGCATCCTTATAAGGTTACTCTTAAATCAGTTTGATTTTGGTTGTTCTTATACTGGAACATGGAGGTTTGAAGTAGCTGGTCTTAAATTTAAGCTTTTAACTCTCTACTGAAAACTATTTCATGGTCTATTTTGTACATCCAAAAAACTCTTTTGGGGACTTTCTAAAACAAAAAGCACTTCTTTGTTTTTCCACACTTTGTTGGCATAAAGCATTCCCAGAAGCATTAAAATTAAAGCTTTTTCTAAAATAAGTAAATTCTTAGAAACGGTGTCATTCTCTCAGGCACAAAAAATATGCCAGCCAATTGGAAGGCAGAATCAAGAGTAAGTTTCTTTTGTTTAAAAATCATGTATTTTCCTCCCTGTGATAGCATAAAGTGGGTTTTCTTGTCTTTTTTAGTCTTAGTTTTAAGGTAAGGAAACTGGTGTTTATAGATTTTAAGTAATTTGCTTAAGGTGTGATATAGAGATGTGATATCTCTATGCTATCAGAGCTATGATGTGTTGGGAACTTCCTATGAGAAAGCACACAACTTGTGAGACTCTTGCACACTGTTATTCCCTCACATTCTGGGCTTTAGAACTTTTTTTAGTAGACAAAATACTATGGATTTATGGATTTAGTTCATGTCTTTGTCAGAGCAAAAGAGCAGTTAATAATAATTCTGAAGTATAAAAGTTTTCAGTATAAAATGCTTCCTAGAATGAATTCTCCTTTTACTTTGGAGGAAAGCAGAAGTTACCTGTTTGCCAGATTTATAAGGGGCTCATGAGAAATCTTGAGAACTTTTCTCTATTTATCCATTCTCCTCATCCTCTGTCTCACTCAGGATCTGTCTGTGCTGCACCCCAGTGCTTGAGAAAGAAACATGTTTGGGAGCAATACTTTCTCTCTCTTTCTGCCAGACCAGCCCCTGTGTCTATAAAGTCAGCTGCAACATGACCAACTCCTTTATTGAATGTTTATATTATGATTGGCACTGTGCTGGAATGTGGTTTCTTAACATGTGTCCTTGCCCCATCTGAATGGGTGTGCAAGTAAATATAACACATTATCAAACAGAACACAACCATCTAGCTTATCAGGAATGCAAAGAATGTCTTAGAATTTTGTTATTCTTCCAATACGATTTCCTTCAGACCTACTTGGTGCTAAGACAAGTATCTAGATATCCATTGTGATGGAGGCGGGAGACTGACTTCCATATCTGATATAGGGAAATAATCTTACTTCTTTCTATTACAGGAGGAAAATGGGAGTCTTCTGTGTGGAGGGCCTCTTTCTTGCTAATATTGATCACCTCTCATACATCACAGCCAGATAGAAGTGAAGGGTACATAGCACAGGGATCCTGTTCTGCTATACTAATACAATCACATCTACTATTTATAAAACTCTACGAGATAGATATTTTTAAAAATCATCTTATAAATGAGGACCCTGTTCCAATTTGACAATTAATTTGTCAGAGGTAGTAGAACTTGAAATTAAATTTGGAGTTGTATCCAGTTAGGTTAAGTAAACTGTCCAAAGTTGGTATGCTTGGGTTGACTTTGGAATCAACTCAGTTCAGTGTAAATCCAAACACTAAGCTTATGTCCATTATACTCTGCTGCCCCTTCTATGTATTTTACGAGAAGTTACCACATGGTTGGTTTCTTTAATATTTACCACTGTGCTTATTGGAATCCAAGGGTTTTAGGGTTTCTCTTTTCTATAATGTTTAGTAATGACTTATATTAACCTAGTAACTATGTGAGAGTATGAGCATCAGAAGACCAAAATTAATGGAAATAAAATTTTTTCAGATAAATTCATATTTGTCTACTAATTTTTTTTTAGATCAAACTACTTTCTTACATGCTAATTTTCCTGGGTTGCAATGCCCTGTATTATCTGTTATCATACTTCCAATTTCTCTTGAAATTCACACATCCCCCTTTTTTTGGGGGGAATGTAATGAGAGTCATACAGTGGTCAGATTTATACACCACAGAGAAAGGGAAAAAGTGCTCTGGTTTCACTGATGACATGAATCAGTTCCTGGTCATAGCAGATAATCAAAGGCTTATTGAAACTTAAAATGAATCATTATTCAAATCAACATGTAAAATGAATCATTATTTTTTAAAAATCTGTTAATTTTCAAGATTGAAAGACTTTACTGTCTTTAGTCATGTTTAAAGGTGGCTTTTCTTGTTTGAAAACTCAGGAAGGTAATATTGTTTCTGAAGTTAAAATTTAGTTACTCATGAAGTGGAATTTACCATGTAAATTATGTAGGTCATGTAAACATTGTTTCTGGCTTTCAGAAAATATTGAGGACTTCACCATTTCCAATTGGAAAATAAAGCCAAGTAAATGGCAGTCAGGAGAGAGGATTATAAAAAACACAGTGTTCCCTTCAGCTGGCTTCTCTCTGTGTCTACTCATTATAGCCATTATATTTACAGAACAATTAAAGCAAGGAAAATTGTCATCAGGAAACCTCCTAGACATTCTCATAACTGCTCATTGAATCCAGGAGATGTGATTATTAACTTCATTACCTAAGAGACAAGACAACCTGAAGTTTACATATGTTTACAAAAAGATGGTTTACTTTATTTAATAAATAAGGAATTAATATTTTCTAGTAGTAAATACATACGGGTCACTAGCAAGTTAACTAGTGTTTTCCGCCTGCCTGCATTAAAACAATCCGTGCAATAGCCCATACCCCGGTTTCCTCAGTCCCATGTTTCTTCATTCTAGTGGAGTAATGTATTAAAGCAGAGAGGATAGGACCCTCTCCCTGGAGAATCTGATTCAGTAAATCTGAGTTTATATACTTTTCTACATGATATTTTATTTTATAAAAATAAAAAACCAAAAGCTCACCTAGAGGGTAATCAGATACAAGAGAATTTAGTATACTCTTCACTAAGCCAGTGGTTGGCCACCTTTTAAGAGAGGTGTGTTATGGTTTTAGCCTGAGGATGGTTTATTTGTGTATTCACCGACTTGAGGAAGAAGAGGCAACCTTTACTTTCTTGACAGAAAGTAAAGAATATGTGACCATCAGTACTCCTAATGACAGGAGCTGTCACAAGAAATATAAAGGGAACTGTGTAGGTGGTACCATATATTACCCCCTCCACCATCACTATGCTGTCTTTGGCATGTACATCATAGGGCCTTGATTACTGCATTGAAACCTAAAATATAAGTGGAACTGTGGGAGATTGTATGTTGAAAAGTTTACAGGGCACCATGGTTTCAATTTAATGTCTTTTTTTAAAAAGAAAATGACATGCTACATAACCGTGATG
Organism: Zalophus californianus; assembly: GCF_009762305.2. Classification (NCBI taxonomy): domain Eukaryota; kingdom Metazoa; phylum Chordata; class Mammalia; order Carnivora; family Otariidae; genus Zalophus; species Zalophus californianus. The sequence goes on from NC_045598.1 coordinate 133,708,094, forward strand.
AAAAGTTTAATGGGGTATGGGATTAGTTTTGAAAACCTAGCTCTTGATAACTTTTACTTGGAATGCCCTTCCAGGCCTGTCGAGGTATAGTAACACTGGCACAAAAGTTGGATAGTTTATTTTCATTTAAATTCAAAGAAGGTCATTGTCATGACATGCATGTCCTAATGATATTTGAATCTTTCCACAAAGTGTATTCACAGTAACCTGTCATTTGATAAATTAATAAATGTAAGAATGAATGAATAAATTAAATGTACTGTATTTCTTTCTTTCTCTTTGATTTGCTTTCTCTATAATTTTCTCTATATTATTCCTATAGTGTGCATATGGCTAAATCAAGCACTGATTTAAAAACAGACCATGTCATTTTGAGCAACACTTCCTGCAAAATAATAACTGAGATTTTAGTTTTAATATAAATAAATAAACCATCCTCAGGTTACACCCATGACACACCTCTCTTAAAAGGTTGCCAACCACTGGTTAGTGAATAGTGTTCTAAATTCTCTCGTTCTGATTACCCTCTAGGTGAGCTTTTTTTATTTCTTGTTATGAAGTAAAATACACATGTGGAAAAGTGTACATGTTAGGAATGTACAGCTCAATGAATTCAGTAAGCAGTTTTAAGACCTATATGAATTCTATTGTAGCTACTAAATTTATACTTACCTTCTTGAAAGATCTGCAGATTGCCATGTTCTTTTGCATATATTACAATAAACCATTAACATATATTATTGTTATTACATAATAATATTATTATATTTCTATAGATGAGGAAACAAAATCAGAGAGTTAAATTATATGTCCAAATTCCCACAGCTAGCAGGTGGAGGAAATGGTACTCAAATCCAAGTTTTCTGGTTCAAAGTCACATGGCTATTTTTCCTTAATGCTATCTTCGTGAGGTGGATGACATAGTGCACTGCTCAGATCCGTCTCTTCCCCCTCTTAGAATGAAACCACTCATTTCCCCAGCTGCTGGGAGGATTGGTGGGTGACAGCTCTCAAATGAGTCAGCAAGTTATCTTTGGGAATTGCTCTAACCCAAGAAGAGCACTGCCTAGCCCATGACCACACTCTTTGGGAAGATGTCAATTCACATCCAATTACTAGTTGATGCAAGGGTATAAAAAGTCTGTCACTCTTCATAGTTCTGAACAACTCATAAAAACCATTCTAGTTCGAGAGCTTTTCTGGTATGATTCCTGATGCCTTTGTTGGAAATGCATCACACAAAGAAGGTTGGATAGTTTATTTTCATTTAAATTCAAAGAACCTTCCTTCACTGCCCAGTCCAGGTGTTGATCCCGAAAACACCAGCCCATGAACTAACCATGTGCAAATCGCTGTCTTAGAGTCTGCCTCCCCAGAAACACAAGTGAACTTCCTTTGTAGTGTGGTTTTCTTTTTTTTTTCCACTTTATAGAATTTTTTAATCCTTTGCTTTTTTAACCTTAAAAAATTGTGAAATATAACACACATGCAGAAAAGATCTTTTTAAAGGTACTTTATGCCTCCTTAGAACTGTATGCATTCATTCAGTCAGCAAAGACTGAGTGCCCATTTATCAGTCAGAAATGGATTGTGAAAAACAGAAACCACTTTATTTTCAGCAAAAATGGATTTTATATAAGGAATTGGGTTTTTCCAAACCATTCAAATGGCTGGGACTCCATAACTGACTGGTATATCTGCCACAATCAGAAAGATGGTAATCAAGTCATCATGTTGTACACCTTAAGTATATACAATTTTTATTTTTTTAAAAAAAGTTTTCCAAGAGAGGAGATGGAGAATCAGAAAGATTTGTTTAGTTGGTGAGTGTAGATCTTAGCACTTTAGCTGCCATTCCAAGATCAGAGAGCAGCTTCTAGAACCCTAGTTTCCAAAGCCTCATCAGACCTGATAGATTTGCACTGGCAAAATGGATACCTTGTATAAGCTCTGCTTCTTCCCACGTTTAACATAATTCCACATGTGAATAGATGCGTGTATATGATTCAAGAATACAAGTCACTTCTGGAAACTTACCTGGAATCTGTTCAGGAAAAGGTTATTTTTTAGCTTTCTGGCCTTTGCAGTACAGGAAGTCTCCCCAGAAGAAAGTTGGGACAGATGAAGCATGAGCCAGTCCTTGCCTTCACCAGGCTTACATTTTAGAGAAAACATAAGACAAAAAATAAACAAATGGCAGACAGTAACACTCCTAAATGCTGTTATTAGAAGATCAACAAACTTTAATAATGAAAAATGCTTAGGTTTGGAAACAGTCAACACAATTTGTTCCCTACAGGAATTTTTTTCTGAGAAAAAGGATGTTTTATTATCTTGACTTGACTATAAATTATAATTATTATTTATAAAAGTTATATAAGTGATCATCTTTAAAGTATCAAAAAGCCAAATACAAATAAAGCACAGAAAATTATTGAATCAAAAAAGTTCTGACGTAATTCTTCCACGTTATAGGTAATCATAGGAAGAATCATTGCAATAATTACCCAAAGTAATATTAAAGTTAACAAAAAGATGTTTGATCTTAAATGTAAATTCAGATGTATAGTATATCTACAATAATAGATCAGTGTGAAAGTATATCTACATTTTCTAACAGTAAAAGTAGGTAAGTTGGCAAATGCTGTATTCCTCAATGAAATAAGAAAGCAGATCAAGGATAATATATTGAATAGTCTTATCAACCAGACCACCTTTCAGGATAAAATTTCAGGGTAGTGTTCTACACATGTAGCTGAATTTATTATTCTAGAGCCAGTATTTTTATTTACTGAGTTTGCAAATAAAAATGTAACAAATAATTATATGTCAGGACTGGTAGGAATACCAAGTGTTATTTCACAACTGCCACTATGTATTTCTTCTTTTCTGACACCATCTACACAGATCCAGGCTTTCTGTGTTTGAGATGATTCACTTCCTTTCATTGAAAAGTTTCTTTCATGATATGCTGTTCCTGGATCTGGCTGTAGATAGATTTTGATAGATATTGATGACAAGCAATGCATTTTATATGAGGATGATGTTGAAATTTCTCCTTCAATTTCTGGTTATAATCTTTGGCTGCTTTTTCTCGTGATGTAAGTATACCCAATTTTTCGGAAGCATTAGCTCTCCATGACCCAATGTTCATTTCATCAGATCCACACATAATATATTTGCTGTTAGAAGTCCATTTTTCCCAGATAACATGTTGCATTCTTTTTGTGTGATAGACTTCCCTGCTTCTATTTTTGTCCACAGGAAAAATTCAAATAGCTTTATAAAAACTAAGAGACACAAACTCTTTCCTAGTGGGAAAGTGATCCACATCAAGCACCACAGATCACATGTACAGTTACAAGAGTGTGCAGTGCATGTGTATCAAAAGTATGTAAGTTGTAACTTCATTTGCTGCAGTAAAAATGAAAGCTTCTATAAAGTTCCAACAAATTGTATTTGTTCTCATCTCTAAGATGACCTTTTTTAGAGGAGTAGCTTGCCTCATATCATGAAGCACTATATTCCTGTCAGAAGCACAACTTCCCAAGAAAAATGTCTCAATTGGGTTAAATTTAACACTATTTATACTGTTGAATCCCCAGGTCATACAACATATAGGATTGGTTCTTTGTTCATCCCAAATGTCTACTTGATGTTCACATGTGGCAAAAACAGCTTCTTTCCAGTGATGATCAATTCCTGTATATACTCCCTTTCCTAATATTGTATGCGATGGTTGGTTCCTCCTCTTCTCCATCCATTTTCCACTACTTCACAGTTTTGTCATCACCAATGGTAAAAAAAAAAAAAAAAATGTCCCACATGAATGAGTACATATTCTTTGTATAAAACCCTCATGTGTTTGTACTGTACAGATAATTTTCATTTGTCAAGTTCCAAATTCTAACCTCTCCATCATATGCTCCAGAAAGGACCATAACCAGGCTCTTTGGATGCATTGCCAAGCATTGACATCATCTCGGTGACCATCCAGGGAAGCAAGGAATGGTTTTGCAAATACCCGTTCCAGTTTGGTAGCATTTAAAGCTCTTATAGATTTCATGGGACCTTAAAAGAATGTAAGGTAGGATCATAGTTTCTTGGAACTGGTGATGTAGATCCAAATCTTTCTTTCCTGAAAGTTCTGAATCCTCAAGCTGCCTTTTCTGGTTCCTGTATTTTTCCATTAGTCTTTACTGTTGGCATGGAAGTACTAAAAAGAACCTCAGAAAATCTCCTGGGTTCCAAACATAGTCCTCCTTGCTTGTACCATACCAGCAACCAATTTCCCTTGGTAATTGGGATCCCTCAGTCTGTTCCTTACAGGAATTTATATAATAGTGCCAATGTGATATAGTTATTGAAATACACCATTTGGCAGTCATTGCGTGAATTGATTTGGGATCCTGAAAGACAGTGTGCGAGTTTGGCTGTGTGCTACCACTTTTGAAGGAATTCTATTGGACTCAGTAAAACTGATCCGTTAAGTTTGGAATATTCATGTTATGAAAATCAAACTTGATTAGGGCTTGACCTAACTCACACTCTCCAGATTTTAGATGCGACTAGGTTTACACTGAAGGGTACAAAATATGGATTATTCTATTAAGAGATTCAAAGGAAAGCAGTTCTTTTGGTTGAGTGACCCTGAACAAATAATACAAAATTGAGTATAGAACACTGATGCTTAAACTGTTCTTAGTGATAGACCCTTTGAGAATCTAGTAAAAGCTATAAACACATATTCCAGACATGCTGAAATATACACATATATGCATATACAAATACTTTACAAATATCAGCTGGTTCGTAGACCCTTTCAACTTCTGAGATCTCTTAAAGTCTTTGAGTCTTGGCTTAAGAAGTTATAGTCTACAATCACATGCTTTCTTAAATTTCTGAGGATTTTGAGTTTTCAGTTCTCAAAAAGTGGTAATATATGTACATGCATGATACACATATAGCATATATATACATATATTATGTGTGTGCATATATAATACATAATACATGTATATACATATATAATACATATATAAATGAAATATATCCTACTAAATATCATGCTAGCAAAGGAGTGTAGCCTACCTAAGTCAGTTGTCTCAAAAATTGTTACTATGCACCCCCATCAGTAACACATTTTTGAGAATATTCTACTACCCAGTTTTCCAGAGGCTAGAAAATTACTCCATTTCTTTCTCTATTTACCTCTGTCACACAGTAATGAAATATAAGCAGATTACTTAATACCAAATGAGTAGTGGTGTGATCTTGAGCAAGTCATGGATCTTTCCTAGTCATGTTTTCATCTATAAATTTGTTTTATAATTTGATTAATCTTGTTCAGTGCTAAGATTTTGTAATTCTTTCAGTTGATGCTAGAATATGGGATTGTATTTATTGAATTATTTTTGACAAAGACAATATATGTCTTATATGAGCAGGTCCTGTTATATACATTATGCCTCAACAATATGAAATAGTAAACTGAAATAAAAGGGAAATTTCTTATGCCCTAACTCCAGTATGAATGAATGAATACGCTTCTCTTTAGGAACACATATTACCTCTTTAACCCATGATAATGAAGCTGTCATGGGGTGTGTGTATGACCTGAGTCTCAGGGTGCTCAGAGCAGCATGAGTAGTGATAATGCCCCTAGGACCTGGTCTGTTTGTCTTTCATCCTAAATTTGCTAAAGGAATGGGGTGGGTAAGGGACTGAAATAGAATGGCTGTGGCTCAATGTGCAGGGGCCTCAAAGACACTGATTAGCCAGGAAAGTATTAATAATCAGAGTAACCATAATAAAGTTATCTCGACATGAGTAATAGTATGCAAAGCTGAAGAGTGTCTGTGCCTGCATCTAGGGAGTAGATTTAGGAAACCTGGTTTGTTTTATTATTATTATGGATAGAGTGTTTAAAACTAAAATGCTAGGTCGCCAATCCAAGGGGAGGATGCTGGAATGAGGACCAGTATGACATTTGATAACAGGGCAGGGTGTTTAAGTGGGAGGCAGCACTGGTGGCTTTATAATTTGCTGTTTCATTTCTGTTTGGCTTCTGCTGCAACCAGCTGGCATGAAGGATCTCTCTGGTGTTTTGAATCAAGAAGGGAATAAAACATACTCAGGCTTCACTACAGATAACCTGAACATTTTGAATTTGGTTCATGGCAAGAGAAATGTGTACTTTGGATTTATATTTTAGTAGTGGTGGTATGTTGGCTGAACTGATCTCCTTTATGACTTGAGAATTTATTTGTGCAGTAGTGCCTGGATTTAAGAAAGGCAATATACACCTACGGAAGGAAATATTTATCTCATCTGAAAACAATTGACATCTATGAACAATGGCTGCTTAATGAGAAAATATCTGTTGGCAAATAATAGAAATTGTTGAATTTTGGTTGCGGGATTAAGCAGTGGTTTTTCCTCTTAGCCTTATCTTGATCTATTTAGCTTGGATTTGTTACTTGCATTTAGTCATTGTTATACAATTATGAAAAAAAAGAAAAAATTTTATACCCTTTGTCTTTGAAGTGATCTCTGCTTTTTATTTAATTTTCTAAGAATGTATAATGCATAACAAATATAGATATATGATCTTAAGAGTATATTTCAATTATTTTTATCTATTAATCACACCTTTGTAATTACCTCCCAGATCAAGATATACAATATTATTAGAAGCTTCCCTTATACTCTCCTAGCCACCACCACCATTCCATTCTTAGATCTGGCCGAACATCACCAATATTATTCTGCTTGGCCAACTCACATTGACTTGGCTCCTCCCACATCCCCAAAGAGAACTCTGTTATGACTTCTATCACACAGATTGGTTTTGCCTATTGGGGACATTTATATAAATGTAATCGTATAGTATTTTTGTGTATATGTCTGTTTTCTTTTACTCAGTGCTATGTCTGTGAGACTATTCATGTTGTTGCTTATAGAAATAGATTGCTCATTCTCATTGTCATGCAGTATTCCATTTAGAATATCAATATTCTAAAATTATGTACGTTCTTCTATTCATGGATATTTAGGTTGCTTCCAGAATTTCACTATGTCAAATAATGAAATTGTTAATTTTTTGACTTGTCTTTAAGTGAACATATATGTTCACATTTGCAATATCCAATAGTGTATTTGTTGTGTCATAAGATATTGATATGTTTTGCTTTAGGAGATATACTGCTAGACAGCTTTCCAGAAACATTGTACTTACTCATATTCTCACTGGCAGTACTTGCCCCCCAGCATTTCTGGCAGATGTATAGTGGTGTCATTGTGTGTGTGTGTGTGTGTGTGTGTGTGTGTGTGTGTGTGTGTGTTTTATGTAATTTTTTTTAAAGACTTTAATTTGTTTAGAGCAGTTTTAGGTTCATAATAAACCAAGAGGAAGGTACAGAGATTTCCCATTTGTCCCCTCCCCCCATCCATGCATCCTCCCCCATTATCAACATTCCACACCAGTGGTACCTTTATTAGTATCGAAGACCTGCATTGATACATCATAATCACCCAAAGACCATAGTTTACATTAAGATTCAGTCTTCCTGTTGTATGTTCTGTGGGTTTGGACAAATGTGTAATGACATGTATCCATCATTATAATATGATACAGGGAATTTTCACTGCCCTAAAAATCCTCTGTGCTCCATTTATCCCATCCCCTGCCCACAATGATCCAATTATCTTTTTCCTGTTTCCACAATTTTTTCTTTCCAGAATGTTAAATAGTTGGAATTATAGAGTGTGTAGCCTTTTCACACTGGCTTCTTTGACTTAACAGTATTCATTTAAGGTTCGTCCATGTCTGTTCATGGCTTGATAGCTCATTTCTTGTTAGAACTGAATAATATTCTATTGTTTGGAATCTAGAATTCTATAATTTTCTATTGTATTCCAGTTTATTAATTCATTCACCCCCTGAGGGAAATATTGGTTGCTTTCAAATTTTGGCAATTCTGGATAAAGCTTCTGTAAACATCTGTGTGCAGGTTTTTTGTGTGGACATGTTCTCAACTCCTTTAGGTAATTACTGAGGAGAGTTACTGCTGGATCAATGGTAAGAATATGTTAGTTTTGTATGAAGTCACCAAACTGTGTTCTAAAGTGTCTGTTCCATTTTGCATTTTCACTAGCAATGTATAAAAGTTCCCATTGTTCCACATTCTTGCCAACATTTGGTGTTGTCAGTGTTCCAAATTTTGTCCGTTCTAATACCTATGTAGTAACATCTCACTGTTACTTTAATTTGTATTTTTTTGGTGACATATGATGTAGAACATCTTTTCATATGCTTACTTACTCTCTGCATATTTTTTTGGAGAAATGTCTGTTTAGATCTTTGGCCCATTTTATTTTATTTTATTATGTTAATCACCATACATTACATCATTAGTTTTTGATGTAGTGTTCCATGATTCATTGTTTGTGTATAACACCCAGTGCTCCATTCAATATGTGCCCTCTTTAATACCCATCACCAGGCTAACCCATCCCCCCCACCCCCCTCCTCTCTAGAACCCTCAGTTTGTTTCTCAGAGTCCATAGTCTCTCATGGTTCGTCTCCCCCTCTGATTTCCCCCCCTTCATTTTTCCCTTCCTGCTATCTTCTTTTTTTTTTAAACATATAATGTATTATTTGTTTCAGAGGTACAGGTCTGTGATTCAACAGTCTTACACAATTCACAGCACTCACCATAGCACATACGCTCCCCAGTGTCTATCACCTTAAAATTTTGGGAGGCACTTTCTTCTAATAGACCAAAATAAGCCCAAAATCTAGTGTGTGACACTGATCTGTGCACCAGCCTGATCATATTTGATCATATTCTATTTTTTTAAATCTTTTTCTTTTCTTTTTTTTTTTCTTTCTTTTTCTTTCTTTTACCCCGGTTTCAGGTCTCTTCTGATTTGTTTAGTGTATATTTTTCTGGGGTCGTTGTTACCCTGTTAGCATTTTGTTCTCTCATTCATCTATTCTCCTCTGGACAAAATGACAAAATGGAAAAAATCACCTCAAAAAAAAAAAGAACAAGAGGCAGTACTGACTGCCAGGGACCTAATCAATACAGACATTATTAGTAAGATGTCAAAACTAGAGTTCAGAATGATGGTTTTAAAGATACTAGCTGGGCTTGAAAAAAGCATGGAAGATATTAGAGAAACCCTTTCTGGAGAAATAAAAGAACTAAAATCTAACCAAGTCGAAATCAAAAAGGCTATTAATGAGGTGCAATCAAAAATGGAAACTCTAACTGCAAAGATAAATGAGTCAGAAGAGAGAATTAGTGATATAGAAGACCAAATGATGGAAAATAAAGAAGCTGAGAAAAAGAGAGAGAAACAGCTACTGGATCATGAGGGCAGAATTCAAGAGATAAGTGATACCATAAGACAAAACAATATTAGAATAATTGGGATCCCAGAAGAAGAAGAAAGAGAGAGGGGGGCCGAAGGTATATTGGAGCAAATTATAGCAGAGAACTTCCCTAATTTGGGGAAGGAAACAGGCATCAAAATCCAGGAGGAACAGAGAACCCCTCTCAAAATCAATAAAAATAGGTCAACACCCTGACATCTAATAGTAAAACTTACGAGTCTCAGAGACAAAGAGAAAATACTGAAAGTAGCTCGGGAGAAGAGTTTTGTAACCTGCAATGGTAGAAACATTAGATTGGCAACAGACCTATCCACAGAGACCTGGCAGGCCAGAAAGGACTGGCATGATATCTTCAGAGCACTAAATGAGAAAAATATGCAGCCAAGAATACTGTATCCAGCGAGGCTGTCATTGAAAATAGAAGGAGCGATAAAAAGCTTCCAGGACAAACAAAAACTAAAGGAATTTGCAAACACGAAACCAGCTCTCCAAGAAATATTGAAAGGGGTCCTCTAAGCAAAGAGAGAGCCTAAAAGCAACATAGACCAGAAAGGAACAGAGACAATATACAGTAACAGTCACCTTACAGGCAATACAATGGCACTAAATACATATCTTTCAGTAGTTACCCTGAATGTAAATGGGCTAAATGCCCCAATCAAAAGACACAGGGTATCAGATTGGATTAAAAAACAAGACCCATTGATATGCTGTCTGCAAGAGACTCATCTTAGACCCAAAGACACCCCCAGATTGAAAGTGAGGGGGTGGAAAACCATTTACCATGCTAATGGACACCAAAAGAAAGCTGAGGTGGCAATCCTTATATCAGACAAATTAGATTTTAAACCAAAGACTGTAATAAGAGATGAGGAAGGACACTATATCCTACTTAAAGGGTCTATCCAACAAGAAGATCTAACAATTGTAAATATCTATGTCCCTAACATGGGAGCAGCCAATTATATAAGCCAATTAATAAGAAATGCAATCATATGGCCCATTTTAAAATCAGTAGTTCATTTTCTTATTGTTGGGTTTTAAGAGTTCTTTGTATATTTTAGGGGTGCCTGGGTGGCTCAGTTGGTTAAGTGTCGACTCTTGATTTCAGCTCAGGTCATGATCTTGGGGTCCTGGGATCAAGACCTGCTCTGTGCTCAGTGGGGAGTCTGGTTGAGGATTCTTTCTCCCTCTGCCCCTCCCCCCACTCATGTGCGGGCACTCTCTCTTTCTGTCTCAAATAAATAAATAAATCTTAAAAAAAAAAAAAAAAACTTCTTTGTATAGTTTGGATAACAGGCCTTTATCAGATGTATTTTTGCAAATATTTTCTCCCAGTCTGTGGGCTTGTATTCTTATTCTCTTGACATGGCCTTTCACAGAAGTTTTAATTTTAATGAAGTCCAGCTTATCAATTATTTCTTTTATGGATTGTGCCTTTGGTGTTATATCTAAAAAGTCATCATCATATCTAAGGTCATCTAGCTTTTCTCCTATGTTATCCTCTAGGAGTTTTATTTTGAATTTTATGATCCAGTTTGAGTTAATTTTTGTGAAGGGCACAAAGTCTGTCTAGATTATCTAGATCCTTTTTTTTTTTGATGAATCTAGATTCATTATTCATCAACATGTGTATGTCCAGTTGTTCCATAACATTTATTGAAAAGACTATCTGTGATCTATTTTATTGCCTTTGCTCCTTTGCCAAAAATCAATTGACTGTGTTTGCATGGGTCTATTTCTGGTTTTGCTATTTGGTTCCATTGATGTACTTCTCTATTCTTTCACTAATATCACGTTGTCTTGATTACTGTAGTTTTACAGTAAGTCTCAAATTCAGGTCCTGTGAATCCCCTGGCGTTGTTCTTCAATATTACACTAACTCTTCTGGTTCTTTTGCTTATCCATCTAAACTTTAGAATCAGTTTGTCAACATCCACAAAATACCTTGCTGAGATTTTGATTGGGATTGTACTGAATCTGTAGATCAAGAACCACTGATACGTTGACAATACTGAGTCTTCCTTCCTATTCATGGTCATGGAATACCTTTCCATTTATTTAGTTCTTATTTGATTTCATTCATCAGAAATTAATAGTTTTCCTCTTGTAGATCTTAGACATATTTGTCACATTGTGGTTTTAATTTGTATGCACTTGATGGCTAATGGTGTTGATAACTTTTACATGTGTTTATTAGCCATTGGATAGCCTCTTTGTGAAATGCCTGTCCAGATGTTTTGCCTACTATTTTCTGTGGGGTCATCTATCTATGTTTCTTGAGTTGTAGAAGTTTTTTATGTAGTTTGTTTATTTTTCCTGAACATTGTATATAATTATGTATGTATGTGTCTCTGTGTGTGTATATGTGTGTATCATATATATACATATATATATATGTTTTTTTCTCATTCTGCCTTTTAAACTGTCTTCATGGAGTATTTTGATAAATAGGCACAAATTATTAGTGTTATCTTTAGCAATGCCTTTTGTTTCCTCATTAAGAAAGCTGTTATTTTGGTCATGAAAACATTCACATATATTATCTCCTACAACCTTTATTGTTTTGTACTTTACATTTAGATCTACACTTCATCTGGAATCAATTTTGGTGTATTTAGGACATAAAGATTAAGATTTATTAACCTAATTTTCCCCCACTGCAAAGCAATGTCACCTCTATCATAAGTCTGTGGCTGTTTATATGATTCTGTTTTCTGGATGCTTTATTATATGCCATGGGCCAGATTTTCTATTCTTGTGTCAATATCATAAAATCTTCCTTATTATGATCTCTTGGTAAGTCTTGGTGTATGGTAATGTAAATACTCTTTGTTTTCTTTTTTTTTACTGTTAAATTTTATTTTATTATGTTATGTTAATCACCGTACAGTACATCATTAGTTTTTGATATAGTGTTCCATGATTCATTGTTTGCATATAACACCCAGTGCTCCATTCAATATGTGCCCTCTTTAATACCCATCACCAGGCTAACCTATCCCCCCAACCCCATCTCCTCTAGAACCCTGTTTGTTTCTCAGAGTCCATAGTCTCTCATGGTCCCTCTGACTATTTTCATTTAAGATCGCCTTGCCTCATCTTGACCTTTTTGCATTTTGATTTGAATTTTAAAATAAACTTATTAATGTCTATAAAATAAAATTTTGACTTTAATTGGGATTGAATTGAACCTATTTAATTAATCTGTGTAATTTGGGAAAGAATATATTTACAATCTTTAATAAATTCTTTCATTTATTTACCTCTCCTTTAATTTTTCTAAGTAATATTTTATAATTTTATGTGCAAAGATTTTGCACAATTTTTATTAAATATATAAGAATTTTATGTGATTGATGCTAAAATTAATATCTTCTTTTAAAATTTTTATCTTCTAAAAAAATTTTTATTTTCATGTTAAATTTACTTATTGATTCTAACAGTTTATGAATGCTTCTGGATATTTTGTGTACATGATAATATCACTTGCAAACAGTGTCCATTTATTTATTCTTTTCCAAACTTTATAATTTTTATTTCTTTTGATAATATTATTGCACAGGCTAGGGCATCCAGTGCAAAGTTAAATGAAAGAGATGTTATCAGACTTTCTTGTTCCCAGTCTTGATGGGAAATTTTTGATATGTCTTAATTAAATATAATGTATTATGTAGATATTTGTAGATATCCCTTACCAGATTAAGAAGATTCTCCTCTATTTTTAGTTTGCTAAAAGTTTTTATCATGGGAGAATATTGACTTTTATCAAAAGCTTTTCCTGTATCTATTGCTATAATTACGCCATTTACCCCTTTATTCTGTCAGTGTGATGAATTAGATGGATTGCTTTCTGAATGATGTTAAACTTCTCTTTAGATCTAAAATAAACCTTACTTAATGTTGTAATATTGTCTGTTTTATGGTTTTATTTGCTCATATTTCATTTAGAAATTTTCAACTATGTTTTCCAAAGAAATTTGTCTGTAATTTTCCTTCCTCGTTATGCCCTTTTAAAATTTTAGAGTAAAGACTGTGCTGATCCCATAAGGTGAGCTGGAGACTGTTCCTTGTTTTTCTCTTCGGTGAAAGTGTTGTGTAGAATTATTATTTCTTCCTAAATGTGTGGAAGAATTCAATAGTGAAGTCATCTGGGCTAGATTTTGAAATGTGATTTTTTAGTATGAAAACCAATAATATATTCAGTTGCTTTAGTAAATAATGGGATAATCTGAAGTTCTATTTTGTTTTATCCTGTCAGCTTAAACATATTTTATTATTTCCCCCCATCCTGGGAAATGTTTTTCTCATTTCATTTAAATTAAAGAAAAAATAACTTAGGACTGTATTTCATTATACAAAGCAAAACATTTTATAAATTTCATCAGTTACATCAAATATATTAAATACTATATAATATTAGTAGGATATTTTACCAATAGGTAAACCTTTATATGCCTCTTTGATCAATTGTATTTATTTCCTAGTGAGATATTAGATTAATTAAAATAAGAATATGTTTTTGATAAACATTATTGATAACCCATGTCCTCTACATTTCAAAAACCGTAAAAGCTGTGTAGTTCCAATAAAGCCCCAGTATTTTTGTTTGCTATTAGTTGGTTTTAAGAGTTCTTTTCTATTTTCCTTGATCATACTTCTTTTTAAGGTTAAAGTGCTTGCTAATGTGAAAAACTTAACAATAGTAAGTTAATTATTTAGAAAATTCATGTCTTCACTGTCTATTTTTCATTGTCAGTATTTCATAAAATATACTGTATCTCTTGCTTCTACCCCAGCCACTCTCTAGAATTTCAGTTAGTTTTTATTATATGTGCATTTATTTTTCTCAAACATTTAGATAAAAAAACCCACAAAGATTATAAATTTGGTCTCATTTTTTAAGAGAATTAATACAGATTGCAGTTCCTCCAGAAATATCACCTAGGTTGTAAAATGCCCTCAGCACTATTTACTTTTCTCTCCTTAGAAATGGGTTCAGAGTAGAGCAAACCACAGGTAAACTCATAGGGTTTCAGTAGTGATGGTGACATGAGGTGAGGGAATAGTAAGGGCAACATTCAGGATCTAGGTCAAGAATATTAGTGAGGGCCCCACCAATTCAAATTTAGGGTAACTTGTATGAAGTCCCAAGGCAAGGACTACACAGGCTGTCTTTATTAGGAGTTTGGTTACACAAGCTCTGGGTCAGCTCCCATTCTTTGTGGCTCTCCAGGCAGGCCATCTCACCTAGTTAGTGTGGCCAGGTAGACCAAGGAAAGCACCAACAACTGGGTGCTTTTCATTGCTAATCCTGGCCTTGACTCACTCTGTGACCTTTCTTGGTGTGTTTTTTCAGCTGGAAAGTGAAGATAATAATAATGAGCTATTTAACAAGGGGTGTTGTGTGGGTTAACAGTTAATAACATGTTTCATAAGACAAGGCAGCATTGAACTTGTAAATACTAATAAAGTTTCTCCACACTACAAAGTAAATTAGTGCTTCTCTTGAAGAAAACCCAATATGCCAGAACATGAACATGCAAAGCAGTTGAAATAAGGTGAATTTTTACTTGATAGAAGTAACTTCATTTTCTAAAAGAATACTCCAGTTTTCCTTTTGATATTTGGTTCATCCCTTGCACATTTAAAAACTTTATTATAAAGTTTATCCATATCTTCTATTACTTTAGTGTTTTGTTCTTAAAATACATATTTTGATGTGATTGGATACAATTTTTTTTCTCAAAAATTGAACTAAGAATAAATATATAGCTTACTACCTGTATATATATGTAAGTCAACTTCATTTATATAAGGTTTTTTGTTAATTCTGTTGCTTCATCATGAAAGATTCTTTTATTACTTGGGGAAATTGTGTTAAACTTAATGAATTTAAACTTATACATAGCTTTCTAGGACTCTAACATATCACAGCCGGTAACCTATCTCCAATAGCGTAGCCCTGAGCCAGCTGTTTATAGGCAAAATTGTACATGCCCACTAAATTAATTCTCCATACAATTTACTTCATTTACTTTCTGTTTACTTGCTTTGTTATTCACAAAGATGAGGAAAAATCACAGATATATATATAAAAGTACTATGAGCTTGCTAAAAGATCATCAAAAGATGATGATAATTTCTAACCACTAAAAAGTACTTATTGAATTCAGGAATTATTATTGATATTACCAAGACAAAGTCAAATGCAAAAAGCCAAAAAAATTATACTGGTAGAGGAAAACTTCAAATAGAAAAATTGGACCCCATGTTTAGTAAGTATTGTTAAAATAATTTGGAAAATGCTCTTCCTTTCTTTATATAGATCTGAATGTCGTTTTTTATTTTATTTATTTTTTAAATTTTATTTTATTATGTTAATCATCGTACATTACCTCATTAGTTTTTGATGTAGTGTTCCATGATTCATTATTTGCATATAAAATAAAATAATAATAATTTGGAAAATGAAAAGGAGTGACTAGGCACTTAGTTGAAATTTTGCCCAGGCTATGACTTAATGTTTTACAATGCTATTAACAATTGTTATCATTTTAGAAATTTTTGAAAATTTTAATGGGAAATCAGGGTATTTATAATACACATCTTATTTGATCTTTACAAATAATGTACCTCTGACCTCATTAGTTCACTTAATATTTGTAAGTTTCTTGAGTGATATGAAGAGTATATATAATTCTTTTCTTTCTACAAAAGGAAAATGAGACTCTGTTCAGTTATTCTTTTTATTTTTTCAAAAAATATTTATGAAGCTTTACCCAGTCATACAACTAGTTAGAAATTATACTAAAATTATCTTTGAAATGTCTGTCAAGTCCCCCTCACTATGTCATATTGCTTCCATTTTTTTTACCTTCTAGATTATCTTCGCTCATTTTTCAGTCTACTTCTAACTTCTTTCTACCACCTAACTATATACATATACATACATGTATAAAGGGAGAGAGACAGAGAGACAGAGAGAGACAGAGAAGAGGAGAGAGAATGGCCTTATATGGAGGTGGTATGGAACTACTTGTTTATTTTTTGTCTGTTCATTAAAATGTCCCACCTAAAATTAGGTGTCAATTTTCTATAAATGACATAAATGAAGATAAACCATAAAATTATGGGAAATCTATACTGCTTTCATCATTTACATGATTAGCCTTTGCAAATAGAAAAGTCTTGGGGGGCACCTGTGTGGCTCAGTCATTGGGCGTCTGCCTTCGGCTCGAGTCATGATCCCGGGGTCCTGGGATCGAGCCCCGCATCAGGCTCCCTGCTCAGTGGGAAGCCTGCTTCTCCATCACCCACTCCCCCTGCTTGTGCTCTCTCTCTCTCACTGTGTCTCTCTCTTTCAAATAAATAAATAAAATCTTAAAAAAAAAGAAAAGTCTTGGGATCAGGCCTTGCAGAAAAGATCCTACCAGAGCCTATATCTATCAGGATATAATTTTGAAATTAATTTCTGCTGTGAGGTAATTCTTAAACTTTGATTAAAAGTAATATTTCACTTTATTAGACATTAAGCACAACAGAATAGAGACCCGGTCTTATTCACAACTGTTCTGCTCTACTACCTATACAAGTCTAATTATTTTCAACATTCTTTTGGAAGGAGTATATATATAAAATTAAGAAGGTGGGAACTATTAGCAGAGGGCCTTCCTCAAGAATCACCACACAAATTTCATGATTCTGATACCGGGCATAGATGGTTGGGAACCATATTCTCTTTATAATTTGAAGGACAGCTCCTGACGTAAAAGAATATTTGGCCCAAAATGTTGATAATGCCAAAATTAATAATTGATAAACTATGATAAGAGTGAAAGAGATACCAATACTTCTTGTATAATTTAATGACATTTAAAAAAATAATAAATGTTTTTTTCATGAGCAAAACTTATTTCTAGATAATCTGATTATCTGATTTTTCTATTAGTTTCTCTTACAACTACAGTTGTGGCATAGATATTTGAGGTGATTTCAGTTATAAGGTCATAAGTAGACCAATGACATATTTTATTGGCTTTAATCAGTGGTCATTTTTGTGCTTTGGTTTGATAATTGGCATCATTGAAGTACTATGGAATTCGAGGGCATGTAATCTAGCACAGGGTCAGCTCATGAAGATCAGACACACTTACCATACAGTCTTCTACACTTACCAGCAAGGCAATGTTGCAAACATTACTCTTTGAGATTTAATTACATCTG
Source organism: Zalophus californianus (assembly GCF_009762305.2). Lineage (NCBI taxonomy): Eukaryota > Metazoa > Chordata > Mammalia > Carnivora > Otariidae > Zalophus > Zalophus californianus. Next base: position 133,725,720 of record NC_045598.1, read on the forward strand.
TAAAATGGTTATAATACCTCACTCATAGAATTCCTTAGTATTAGAGATAATAAAGGTAAAGAACAAAGCACATTAACATATAGGAATCTCCTAAAATATAATTGTATTATTACTCACTATGTAAGTTCCCTTGACCTGTTATTAGGATTTTACCTGCAGTTTACTCAGATTTCACCAGATGTTGATGCTGTTTTATGATGACATGCAAAATCTTAGGAAAAACTGATAGAATATACTGCTGACATTGGGGAAAAACTGAGAGCTTTCCCCCTAAGGTCAGGAACACGGCAGGGATGTCCGCTATCACCACTGCTATTCAACATAGTATTAGAAGTCCTAGCCACAGCAATCACACAACAAAAAGAAATCAAATGCATCTAAATCAGCAAAGGAGAAGTCAAACTCTCACTCTTTGCAGATGATATGATACTGTATGTGGAAAACCCAAAAGACTCCACCCCAAAACTGCTAGAACTCATACAGGAATTCAGTAAAGTGGCAGGATATAAAATCAATGCACAGAAATCAGTGGCATTCCTATACACCAACAACAAGACAGAAGAAAGAGAAATTAAAGAGTCGATCCCATTTACAATTGCACCCAAAAGCATAAGATACCTAGGAATAAATCTAACCAAAGAGGCAAAGAATCTGTACTCAGAAAACTATAAAATACTCATGAAAGAAATTGAAGAAGACACAAAGAAGTGGAAGAACATTCCATGCTCATGGATTGGAAGAACAAATATTGTGAAGATGTTGATGCTACCTAGAGCAATCTACACATTTAATGCAATCCCTATCAAAATACCATCCACTTTTTTCAAAGAAATGGAACAAAAACAAATTTTTTTTGGTTTGTTTATTGTCCATAAAATTTGTATGGAACCAGAAAAGACCCCGAATAGCCAAAGGACTGTTGAAAAAGAAAAGCAAAGCTGGAGGCATCATAATTCCGGACTTCAAGCTCTATTACAAAGCTGTCATCATCAAGACAGTATGGTACTGGCACAAAAACAGACACATAGATCAATGGAACAGAATAGAGAGCCCAGAAATGGACCCTCAACTCTATGGTCAACTCATCTTTGACAAAGCAGGAAAGAATGTCCAATGGAAATAAAACAGTATCTTCAAGAAATGGTTTTGGGAAAATTGGACACCACATGCAGAAGAATGAAACTGGACCATTTCCTTACACCACACACAAAAATAGACTCCAAATGGTTGAAAGACCTAAATGTGAGACAGGAGTCCATCAAAATCCTAAAGGAGAACACAGGCAGTAACCTCTTCGACCTCAGCCGCAGCAACTTCTTCCTAGAAACATCATAAAAGGCAAGGGAAGCAAGGGCAAAAATGAACTATTGGGACTTCATCAAGATAAGCTTTTGCACAACAAAAGAAACAGTCAACAAAACCAAGGACAACGACAGAATGGGAGAAGATATTTGCAAATGACATACCAGATAAAGGGCTAGTATCCAAAATCTATAAAGAACTTATCAAACTCAACACCCAAAGAACAAATGATCCAATCAAGAAATGGGCAGAAGGCACGAACATTTTTCCAAAGAAGACATCCAAATGACCAACAGACACATGAAAAAGTGCTCAACATCGCTCGGCATCAGGGAAATCCAAATCAAAACCTCAATGAGATACCACCTCACACCAGTCAGAATGGCTAAAATTAACAAGTCAGGAAACGACAGATGTTGGTGGGGGTGTGGAGAAAGGGGAACCCTCCTACACTGTTGGTGGGAATGCAAGCTGGTGCAGCCACTCTGGAAAACAGTATGGAGGTTCCTCAAAAAGTTTAAAATAGAGCTACCATACAACCTGGCAATTGCACTACTGGGTATTTACCCAAAAGATACAAATGTAGGGATCCTAAGGGGTACGTGCACCCTGATGTTTATAGCAGCAATGTCCACAATAGCCAAACTATGGAAAGAGCCAAGATGTCCATTGACAGATGAATGGATAAAGAAGAAGTGGTATATATACACAATGGAATATTATGCAGCCATCAAAAGGAATGAAATCTTGCCATTTGCAACGACGGGGTTGGAACTGGAGGGTATTTTGCTGAGCGAAATAAGTCAGTCAGAGAAAGACATGTATCATATGACCTCACTGATATGACTAATTCTTAATCTCAGAAAACAAACTGAGGGTTGCTGGAGTGGTGGGGGGTGGGAGGGATTGGGTGGCTGGGTGTTAGACATTGGGGAGGGTATGTGCTATGGTGAGTGCTGTGAATTGTGTAAGACTGTTGAATCACAGACCTGTACCTCTGAAACAAATAATACATTATATGTTAAAAAAAAAGAAGAGGATAGCAGGAAGGGAAAAATGAAAGGGGGAGGGAAATTGGAGAGGGAGACGAACCATGAGAGACTGTGGACTCTGAGAAACAAACTGAGGGTTCTAGAGAGGAGGGGGTAGGGGGATGGGTTAGCCTGGTGATGGGTATTAAAGAGGGTATGTTCTGCGTAGAGCACTGGGTGTTATGCAGAAACAATGAATCATGGAACACTACATCAAAAACTAATGATGTAATGTATGGTGATTAACATAACAATAAAAATGGTAGTTTTACATCACTGAAAAAAAAATCTAATATTTTAAAAACCTAAAATGTGGCATCAAAATAAACATCAGATTATGCTCCATAAGAAAATCGTATAAAATGAGAAATTGTAATATTTCCTGTTACTTTGTATACTTTGTATGAGTAGTATATGCCTATTCCATTATATACTGGGTTCCTAAGGGCCATGTGTCTACAGTTCATGAAACTTGGGCACTAGATGGCACTCTAGTATCCTTGATTAAATGAACACAATTACACTTTTCATTGTTTTCAAACAAATTAGGGCCATTGTTCAAACCTTTAATCAATTGGATTTCATAGAAATATCTGACACTCTAGAGCATTGTTTCTGTGATATTCTTATGTTAGTGGAATATGCATATTAAGGACTCAGGACACACACACACACACTCTGGAGCTACTATGAAATTCACCAATAAAGTTTCTCAATCATGTTGAAAGGCTGGCATCAATTAGTTATAATTTGTCTATATCTCTAAAACCTTAGCTAGTATACCTATCTGGAAAGGCCTCCTTTCTTTAAATAAGTTTCAAGAAGAATTACGTCTGTTGTGATTATTTTTCTTTGATAGCCTAGTAGCTTAAGATTTTCATATTCTAAGGCAAAATGTAAACATACACACACATATACATGCAAAGGAAGGAAAAACCACCTACATTAACTAATAAAATAAATGCACTTATTAAGACTATTTCTGAGGACCATGTAAACTGTTTTTAAATATAGGCGTGCCTGGGTGAGTCAGTCAGTTAAACGTCTGACTTCAGCTCAGGTCATGATCCCGGGGTCCTGGGATTGAACCCTGTGTCACGCTCCCACTCAGTGGGGTCTGCTTGTCCCTCTCCATTTGCCCCTCCCCCTGCTCATGCTCTCTCTGATTCTCTCAAATAAATGAATAAAATCTTTTAAAAAATTAAAAATAAATAATATACACACCCATTTTAAATGCTCATAGCTCCCATTTTACAGTTGAAAAAACAGGCTCAGAGAGACTAATTTATCCAATATCATACAGCTTGTAATGCAGCCCCTGATCTGAGCCCAAACTGTGACTATAGAGCTAAGAGACTTAATTACTACAGGAAACAGTCTTCCATTGTGTTTATCTTGCAGTGTGGTACAGACGTAACTTTTCTATCTAAGTAGCAATATTAACCATTAAAATATTGACTTTGGCATATGCAGAGCTTATTTGGGTACTGATATGATCATGCCAGCTATAAAGTAACATTTTTGAGACAACTAAAAATGAGATTAAGAAATTACTGTCAGTTGTTGGAGGTGATGTTGGCATTGTGGTTATGTTATATATATTTATTATGTAGGACTATATTCTGAAGTATTTATAATAGGTGAAATTATGAGTTATTTGGGATATGCCTTAAAATGCTCCAGAAAAATGGGATGGGATGATAGATTAAATACAATTAACAAAATATTAATAATGGCTACATGGGAGTCCAATGTGTTATTTTTCTAATTTTGTGAATATTTGAAAAGTTTCATGGTAAAAGTTTAAAAAGGGATACTTATCAGTTAAAGGTACAAAAATCATCTCAGGAAATCAGTGTTAAAAAGCAGATGCGATCAACTTTAGAGTTTGTGGCATAGAGCTCCGCTCTTTATAATGAACTCATCTCATAGAAACAGTGCTTTGGGTTTATTAGATTAAAAAGTTCTTACCTTAGGAATTAGAGAGGAGTATATTATTGCTTGCAGAACCAGTAAATTTTGATGAGAGCCAGGGGATGTAAAGAAGGAGGAAGTTGATCAGGGTATCTGTCAAGAGAAGACATCTGAGTATAACAGCAGGCAAAGGCACCATGAGAGTGTCAATCTCTGGGGAGAGCTGAATGGTCAAAAAGAAGGATTGGGAATGGAAAATGTAGCAGTAAATGCTTACTATAATTTTGTTCATGGTATATGCCTGGTGATCTGAAGTATAGTAAAGACAGACAACTACGTCTTTATGATTATTAACTCAATCAAAGACTGTTATAAGAACAGCTCCAAAACATGTTATAGTTAATGAACTACTAAGCAGATAGATACATTTAAAGAAATTCATAATAGGAGCATTCTAAGAGAATGGAGAAGAATGAGAGACCTATAGATAATACCAATATGGGGAGAACGAGACACTCAATAGTGAATTTTGTTAGTATCATAATAATCGTATTTCTCCTTTTAAGAATGTTTGCTTTGACTCATTTGAACCTTAAAATATCCACAAAATCTATTACGCAGTGCTAATCAATGCCCTGCACATTTTCAGGCATGATGGAAGCTGAGTAAGTATGTTTTGAATGAAAAAATAAATAAATGAATACATGAATTAGAATTTAAATGATATATATATACATATGTGCCACAAATGCTAACTAGTCATTCCAGAGACCAAAAGAATAATTTGGATTTTATATTTAGTAAAATATTATTAATTTTAAATGACTCATGAGAGAGACAGTTCATGGAATTTTTAAAGCTAACTCTGAAAAGAGGATAAGTGAAAACTACTCCTTTCCATGGATATGTGGTTCTCTTACAGATAAATCCGTTTTTGTATTCTCTTGACTATATTTTAAACTGTAGAGATTCTTTCCTATTTTAGAAGAAAAATTTGCTGTGGCAAGAACAAATTCAGGCTATTTTCTTTTCTCATTTCAAAACCTTTTCTTGACAGTCCAAACAGAAGAAAATCAACTAACAAATTCTTATTTCAGTCACAATACATAAATGTTTTAGGTTTTTTGGAGAAATTAAACATTAGAGTCTCTGTTAATTATGAACATCTATTTCTCTAGTAATAAGTGATACTTTTATTTTTATGTATTTATTTTTTATTTTTATTTTTCAGCCTCCATACCCAGCATGGAGCCCACCAGGGCTTGATCTCACAACCCTAAGATCATGACCTGAACTGAAATCAAGTCAGATGCTTAACTGACTAAGCTAACCCAGGCACCCCAATAAGCAATATTTTTAAAGTAATAGAAGTGCTTTTAGTAGAATTAATATTGTATAGTAAAAATAAATATGTTTATGTTGAATTTGTTTCAGGGTCTCAAAAAATAGGGCTTGATCAAGAAAGACTTGTTGGATTCTAACAAGATTCTATATTCCATACATAGCAGTTGTAATAATATGAAGTGAAGCAAACCTCCAAATTGTGTCTGTTCAAAAAGATTATAATGAAGTATAAACAAAGAGACAACATAATTTAATAAATCTAATATCCAGTAGCATAACAACAAATGTAGAGAATTTTATATTATTTAACTAGAGATTCTGCTGTTGCCCACTTTGTCTTTTGCTCTGAGAGATCTGATAACCTATGTTGTCCTTAGAAGCTCCTGGCATTTTATTCCCATCACTCTCTATCTGTAAGCACTGAGAACTACTGCCTCTGATAGATATCATAGTACTTCAGATCAAGCTTCAAATTTTCTAGATTTATATACCAGATAAGTACAACAGATATTCTCTATATTTTTTCTTTAATATGTATTTACAAAGGGCTATAACTGTGTCCAAGGCATAGAGCCAGTATAACAGAAATATTCTAACTGGGGGGACCAAATGTCCTCATCTCCCTAAGATGAGTGAGGTTTTAGAGCAGAGTAGTGTTTCTATCTTTACCATGTCCAACATGTATACCATCACTTAAAACTTTTTTAACACAATCTTTAGCTGTTTGTAGAATTTCTAATGTGACATTATAAAAATATGTCATATCTATGACTCAATATTCCTTTTAGATAACTCCAAGAAAAGAATTTTTTATTTTGGAAAAATTTTAGGCATGTTGGAGTAGTCATAATAATTTTAAAGGGTTATGTCTAAATATTTGCATTGTAATGTAATCTGCATTTAGGATGTCCACTGGATCTTTCTTGGAAAATAACCTTTAGAATTGGAAGGGATCATTTAGTGATTTCCTTTAGACAATGTTTTCCTGGGTCCACTTCTAAGAAGGTCCTTCAGGATCTCCCATAAATTATGGGAACAAATTGTATTATTTTTATACTTTTTAAGTTATTTTAAATTGGTAAAGAAACTATAGTAAAGTACCCATTCTAAATTATATTTCATAAAAATATCCAAAGGCCAAATAAAATACCATAAAATTTTTTACTTGAATGATCATGTTGACTCATTTTTATGTAGTCCTTAAATAATTGTATTTAATTTTAAAAATATATTTGGATTTCTTGATTAAAAACAAAAAGTAGCATCATTTAACTTTGTAGCAATACACTGATTCTAGCCTTTCATTTCAGGCCTACCTATATTTGTGAGTCCATTACTATATCACAGACATGTGCACTGCCCTTTGTGAATTGCCAGGCAGGGTTTGGATGTATCCACTCTGAGCAGATGCTTAATTTGCAGTGATGAGGAGTTCAATGACAAGTAAAATGCAAATATATGTTCTGATGATAATGTTTTGCCAAAGTGAGATATTGGTACAAATACTGCAACTGAGACAATAAATAACTATATGTATTTTGAGAAATAGACTCTATTTGCTGCGTATCTGTCAAATAAATACAATACTTTGAGGATTTCTTTTCTGATTTAACAACTGAACAACTTTAATTTGCCTCTCCAAAATCTGTAACAACGTTACCATGTCACAGGAGATAAGTGTCTTCATTTTCAGTAAGTTGGAAAAACTCTCTTAGAACTAAATATTTGACAAAGATGTCCCTCTTTCCTGAAAAATAACTGAGATAGTTGTAAATCATACCTCTAACCATTGCAATGGAAATTCCATCAGAAACGCAAATTTAAACTGGATGTCAATATGTTCCATGATTGTCTCCATATCTGACAAATTAAAGAATGATAACAGTTGTTAGATGTTATTGGTGACTCATATTTGATGGCATTTCCTCTTTTCTCAGTTTCTAATCCCACATAGTCTTCTCTTGAGTGGGTCCGTGTGAAGAATAGGTCATATGGAGTGTGGTTTAAGAACTTGGACCCTGCCCTTTACTAGCTATGTCACCTTGGATAAACGACTTAACCTCAACCTAATTTCCTCATCTGTGAAGCAGAGATAATACATCATAAGGGTCTTATGGCAAATAATGAATTAATTATTAATAAAATGTATGGAACAGTGTTCAGGAGGAAAAACTCGCTTCTCCTGTATGTTTTTTCTTTACTACTCAGATATATAACACTTAACTTTTGACATTTCTGGTCACCAAATGTGTGTGCTGGGGAAATACACAAGCAGGTCCCTGTGACACCAGCAGGGCATCCTAGAATTCAATTCAATTCTGACACTAGCTGAAGTTAGTATCAGATCCTACAAATTAGGGCCTCAGTCCCACAAGACTGTCCTTCCCCATTTGAAATGTCAGTCGCAAGTTCCAGGTTGTCACCTGTACTTCTGACCCACTGGCTATAAATTGGGGTTCCCATGACTCCCTTCTTGGGTTCAGTAATTTGCTAGAATGGCTCACAGAACTCAGAAACGTTTTGTTTACTAGGTTACTGTTTTATTATGAAAGGATGTAATTCAGGAAAAGGGAGATGGAAGAGATGCATAGGGCAAAGGAAAAGGAAAGGACGTGGAGCTTCCATGCTCTCTAGGCATTCTACTCTCCATGTTGCTGAAGACATCCCCCCATCTCCATGTGTTCAGCAACATGGAAGCTCTCCAAAACTGTGCTTTTGGGATGGAGGCTTCATAATGTAGGCATGATAGATCATTAACCCCACTTCCAGCTCCTCTCCCCTCTCTGGAGAATGTGGTGTGGGGCTGAATATCCAAGCTTCTTAAATATGGCTTGTTCTCTCTGATGACCAGCTTCCATCTAGGAGCCCATATAGAATAGCCTCATTAGAATAAGAGACACTGCTATCACTGAGGATATTCCAAAGGACTTAGGAGTTTGGTGTCAGGAACCAGGATCAAAAACCAAATATTAGAACAAAAGATGCTTGTAGCTCTTATCAATTACAAGGGGTAATTACAAGGTAATTATGAGGGGTTTGGAGCTCTATGCCAGGAACTGGGGGCAAGGACCAATATATATATTTCCTATCATCTCTCAAAGGTCTAACCGCAGTAAGTGCTACAGAAGTGTTTGTTATTTAAGCAAAAATTAAATATAGAATCTTGAGTGGGTATTGAAATTGCATGGTAAATTTAAACATTTTCTATTTGTAATTTATTTTTACAAATTAGTGTTTTCTCACATATTTCTGACAATAAAATCATTTTGAATATTTGGATTTTTTCAAATGATAGCAATGTAAAATAGGGTCCAGTGCAAGGACAAAAATGCAGTTATTTTACATTTGAACAAAGTGAATATACCACTTATTCATATGAATATAGCATTAAAATCAAGTTGTCCAAAAAAGATAATGCTTCATAAATTTTCTCTTTTTATATTGGTAAACATCAAATAACACATTCTTTTTAATTTGTCATTCATCAGGTTGTAGAAATTCTCAAATGTTAACTGTTCTGTACTGAAATATACATAAACTGAAGAACAATACAGATAATCCTGGCACTCAGAACTTTCTCTTGTCAAAGGTTTCTGACCTTGGACTATACAACACACAGGTTTGAAATTTTTCAAGTATGAAATATAACTTTTGATAGTATAGAACTCTAACTTTAGTGTTTAAAAATCCTATCTGATTATCTTGGTTTGAGTTGTATTTTTAAGTTTAGTTTTGTGATTCTTTCACTTTTTCTTTAAACTTTAAAATAACAGCATGTGCTTGAATATTCAGAAGTACATTATTATCTGTGTTGGAGTTGGAGTGATTTTTTTTCCCCTCAGAATCTGACCTGTCAATCACTCAACAGACCTTTTTTTTCCGCTGTTCTTCATGCCAAAATCCACTTCTTCTGGGTTGTTTGGCTCTCTGTTAGCCCTCACAAGCTGAAATCCTGCACTGAATAAACCGTCAAAATTTTTTATACAGTCTCCTACTTTTATATCAGAAAGGTGGATCATGTGGTAGAGGAGTGAAATCTTAAGAGCACTAATTAAAATATCAATAACCTAAACCTACATTGATGCATTTTTCTAAATGGCACACTCATATTGGCCTTGAACTCCTTGAAGTTTCCAGATTCAATACTTCTGAACCTCTTTGTCTGCTCAAATAACCAAGAAGTGCTGATCTATGACAGACTCATCAACAACACTTTAGCTACCATGTGAGTTCTGAATGGTCTGTACAAGAAAACATCAACCACAGCCCTGTATCTCATTCAGCCCAGAAGTTCATGCAGCTCTCTGGAGCAGGTTTCCATATAAAGCCAAAGTATGCAAATAAGCCCACTTTAATGGGCTTCAGTAGTTGATTTGGGGTTAGTTTCCCTTACTTCATCATTTCTAAAAGGTACATGTTGAAACACCATGAAATTGAATGAATGTTAAGCTCAATTTTGTCTGAAAAAAGGTGGTTTACTTAAGGTAAGTGGGCCCCAGCTAGATCGCAGTTAGAAGGGTGTAAAGTATATTAACAACAGACTTGCCCTGGAGGTGAAAGCTTAGTTTTTCAGTAAGTGTGTGTGTGTGTGTGTGTATGTGTGTGTGTGTATGTGTGTGTGTGTTTGTGTATAAGTGTCTAAATCTTTGTTTCTGATTTTGCCAGGTTAAAGATGACTGTTAATTTGCTACTGCCTGAAATCATAATTTGGTTAAGGTGTTTACATTTAACCCTTAGACAAATTGTTACTTTGAATTATGTACCTTATAATATGTTTTTGTAGTGATGAGGATTTTAAGCATAGTGAGTTTCATGAAGCATTTGTATCCGTAAATTGAACTAATAAACGTGTTTGTTCTTTTTTTAAATTTTTTATTGTTATGTTAATCACCATACATTACATCATTAGATTTTGATATAGTGTTCCATGATTTATTGTTTGTGCATAACACCCAGTGCTCCACGCAGAATGTGCCCTCTTTAATACCCATCACCAGGCTAACACAACCCCCACCCCCCTCCCCTCTAGAACCCTCAGTTTGTTTTTCAGAGTCCATTGTCTCTCATGGTTCATCTTCCCCTCTGACTTACTCCCCTTCATTCTTCCCCTCCTGCTAGCTTCTTCTTTTTCTTTTTTCTTAACATGTGTTGCATTATTTGTTTCAGAAGTACAGATCTGTGATTCAACAGTCTTGCACAATTCACAGCGCTCACCATAGCACATACCCTCCCCAATGTCTGTCACCCAGCCACCCCATCCCTCCCACCCGCCACCACTCCAGCAACACTCAGTTTGTTTCCTGAGATTAAGAATTCCTCATATCAGTGAGGTCATATGATACATGTCTTTCTCTGATTGACTTATTTCACTCAGCATAACACCCTCCAGTTCCATCTATGTCGTTGCAAATGGCAAGATCTCATTCCTGTTGATGGCTGCATAATATTCCATTGTGTATATATACCACTTCTTCTTTATCCATTCATCTGTCGATGGACATCTTGGCTCTTTCCACGGTTTGGCTATTGTGGATATTGCTACTATAAACCTTGGGGTGCACATACCCCTTCGGATCCCTAACTTTGTATCTTTCTGGTAAATACCCAGTAGGGCAATTGCTGGCTCGTAGGGTAGCTCTATTTTCAACTTTTTGAGGAACCTCCATACTGTTTTCCAGAGGGGTTGCACCAGCTTGCATTCCCACCAGCAGTGTAGGAGGGTTCCCCTTTCTCCATATCCCCACCAACATCTGTCGTTTCCTGACTTGTTGATTTTAGCCATTCTGACTGGTGTGAGGTGGTATCTCATTGAGGTTTTGATTTGGATTTCCCTGATGCCGAGTGATGTTGAGCACTTTTTCATGTGTCTTTTGTCCATTTGGATGTCTTCTTTGGAAAAATGTCTGTTCATGTCTTCTGCCCATTTCTTGATTGGATTATTTGTTCTTTGGGTGTTGAGTTTGATAAGTTCTTTATAGATTTTGGATACTAGCCCTTTATCTGATATGTCATTTGCAAATATTTTCTCCCATTCTGTCGGTTGTCTTTTGGTTTTGTGGACTGTTTCTTTTGTTGTGCAAAAGCTTTTTATCTTGATGAAATCACAATAGTTCATTTTTGCCCTTGCATCCCTTGCCTTTGGCGATGTATCTAGGAAGAAGTTGCTGCAGCTGAGGTCGAAGAGGTTGCTACCTGTGTTCTCCTTTAGGATTTTGATGGACTCCTGTCTTACGTTTAGGTCTTTCAACCATTTGGAGTCTATTTTTGTGTATGGTCTAAGGAAGTGGTGCAGTTTCATTCTTCTGCATGTGGCTGTCCAATTTTCCCAACACCATTTGTTGAAGAGACTGTCTTTTTTCCATTGGACATTCTTTCCTGCTTTGTCAAAGATGAGTTGACCATAGAGTTGAGGGTCCATTTCTGGGCTCTCTATTCTGTTTCATTGATCTATGTGTCTGTTTTTGTGCTCGTACCATACTGTCTTGATGATGACAGCTTTGTAATAGAAGTGGAAGTCCGGAATTGTGATGCCGCCAGCTTTGCTTTTTTTTTTTCAAGATTCCTCTGGCTATTCTGGGTCTCTTCTGGTTCCATACAAATTTTAGGATTATTTGTTCCATTTCATTGAAAAAAGTGGATGGTATTTTGATGGGGATTGCATTGAATGTGTAGATTGCTCTAGGTAGCATCAACATCTTCACAATGTTTGTTCTTTCAATCCATGAGCATGGAACGTTTTTCCATTTCTTTGTGTCTTCTTCAGTTTCTTTCATGAGTATTTTATACTTTTCTGAGTACAGATCCTTTGTCCCTTTAGTTAGATTTATTCCTAGGTATCTTATGGTTTTGGGTGCAATTGTAAATGGGATCGACTCCTTGATTTGTCTCTCTTCTGTCTTGTTGTTGGTGTATAGGAATGCCACTGATTTCTGTGCATTGATTTCATATCCTGCTACTCTACTGAATTCCTGTATGAGTTCTAGGAGTTTTGGGGTGGAGTCTTTTGGGTTTTCCACATACAGTATCATATCATCTGCAAAGAGTGAGAGTTTGACTTCCTCTTTACCGATTTGGATGCCTTTTATTTCTTTTTGTTATCTGATTGCTGTGGCTAGGACTCTTAATACTATATTGAATAGCAGTGGTGATAGTGGACCTCGCTGCCGCGTTCCTGACCTTAGGGGAAAAGCTTACAGCTTTTCCCCATTGAGAATGATATTCGCTGTAGGTTTTTCATAGATGGCTTTTATGATATTGAGGTGGGTACCCTCTATCCCTATACTCTGAAGAGTTTTGATCAAGAAAGGATGCTGTACTTTGTCAAATGCTTTTTCTGCATCTATTGAGAGGATCATATGATTCTTGTTCTTTCTTTTGTTAATGTATTGTATCACGTTGATTGATTTGCGGATGTTGAACCAACCTTGCAGCCCAGGGATAAATCCCACTTGGTCGTGGTGAATAATCCTTTTCATGTACTGTTGGATCCTATTGGCTAGTATTTTGGTGAGAATTTTTGCATCCATGTTCATCAAGGATATTGGTCTGTAATTCTCCTTTTGGATGGGGTCTTTGTCTGGTTTTGGGATCAAGGTAATGGTGGCCTCATAAAATGAGTTTGGAAGTTTTCCTTCCATTTCTATTTTTTGGAACAGTTTCAGGAGAATAGGTATTAATTCTTCTTTAAATGTTTGGTAGAATTCCCCTGGGAAGCCATCTGGCCATGGGCTTTTGTTTGTTGGGAGATTTTTGATGACTGCCTCAATTTCCTTACTGGTTATAGGTCTGTTCAGGTTTTCTGTTTCTTCCTGGTTCAGTTTTGGTAGTGGATACATCTCTAGGAATGCATCCATTTCTTCCAGGTTATCTAATTTGCTGGCATAGAGTTGCTCCTAATATGTTCTTATAATTGTTTGTATTTCTTTGGTGTTGGTTGTGATCTCTCCTCTTTCATTCATGATTTTGTTCATTTGGGTCATTTTTCTTTTTGATAAGTCTGGCCCGGGGTTTATCAATCTTGTTAATTCTTTCAAAGAACCAGCTTCTAGTTTCGTTGATCTGTTCTACTGTTCTTTTGGTTTCTAGTTCATTGAATTCTGCTCTGATCTTTATTATTTCTCTTCTCCTGCTGGGTTTAGGCTTTATTTGCTGTTCTTTTCTCTAGCTCCTTTAGGTGTAGGGTTAGGTTGTGTATTTGAGACCTTTCTTGTTTCTTGAGAAAGGCTTGTATTGCTATATACTTTCCTCTCAGGACTGCCTTTGCTGTATCCCAAAGATTGTGAACAGTTGTGTTTTCATTTTCATTGGTTTCCATGAATTTTCTTAATTCTTCTTTCATTTCCTGGTTGACCCATTCATTCTTTAGTAGGATGCTCTTTAGCCTCCATGTATTTGAGTTCTTTCCGACTTTCCTCTTGTGATTGAGTTCTAGTTTCAAAGCATTGTGGTCTGAAAATATGCAGGGCATAATCCCAATCTTTTGGTACCGTTGAGACTTGATTTGTGACCTAGGATGTGATCAATTCTGGAGAATGTTCCATGGGCACTAGAGAAGAATGTGTATTCCATTGCCTTTGGATGGAATGTTCTGAATATGTCTGTGAAGTCCATTTGGTCCAGTGTTTCATTTAAAGTCTTTATTTCCTTGTTGATCTTTTGCTTAGATGATCTGTCCATTTCAGTCAGGGGGGTGTTAAAGTCCCCCACTATTATTGTATTGTTGTCAATGTGTTTCTTTGCTTTTGTTATTAATCGCCTTATATAATTGGCTGCTCCCATGTTTGGGGCATAGATATTTACAATTGTTAGATCTTCTTGTTGGATAGACCCTTTAAGTAGGATATAGTGTCCTTCTTCATGTCTTATTACAGTCTTTGTTTTAAAATCTAATTTGTCTGATATATGGGTTATCACCCCAGCTTTCTTTTGGTGTCCATTAGCATGGTAAATGGTTTTCCACCCCCTCACTTTCAATCTGGGGGTGTCTTTGGGTCTAAAATGAGTCTCTTGCAGACAGCATATCGATGGGTCTTATTTTTTAATCCAGTCTGATAGCCTGTGTCTTTTGATTGGGGCATTTAGCCCATTTACATTTAGGGTAACTATTAAAAGGTATGAATTTAGTGCCATTGTATTGCCTGTAAGGTGACTGTTACTGTATATTGTCTCTGTTCCTTTCTGGTCTATGTTGCTTTTAGGCTCTCTCTTTGCTTAGAGGACCCCTTTCAATATTTCTCGTAGGGCTGGTTTCGTGTTTGTAAATTCCTTTAGTTTTTTTTGTCCTGGAAGCTTTTTATCGCTTCTTCAATTTTCAATGACAGCCTCGCTGGATATAGTATTCTTGGCTGCATATTTTTCTCGTGTAGTGCTCTGAAGATATCATGCCAGTCCTTTCTGGCCTGCCAGGTCTCTGTGGATAGGTCTGTTGCCAGTCTAATGTTTCTACCATTGTAGTTTACATATCTCTTCTCCCGAGCTGCTTTCAGGATTTTCTCTTTGTCTCTGAGACTCGTAAGTTTTACTGTTAGGTGTCGGGGTGTTGACCTATTTTTATTGATTTTGAGAGGGGTTCTCTGTGCCTCCTGGATTTTGATGCATGTTTCCTTCCCCAAATTAGGGAAGGTCTCTGCTATAATTTGCTCCAATATACCTTCTGCCCCTCTCTCTTTCTTCTTCTTTTGGGAACCCAATTATTCTAATGTTGTTTTGTCTTATCCTATCGCTTATCTCTCGAATTCTGCCCTCGTGATCCTGTAGTTGTTTATCTCTCTTTTTCTCAGCCTCTTTATTTTCCATCATTTGGTCTTCTATATCACTGATTCTCTCTTCTGCCTCATTTATCCTAGCAGTTAGTGCCCCCATTTTTGACTGCACCTCATTAATAGCCTTTTTGATTTCGACTTCATTAGATTTTAGTTCTTTTATTTCTCCAGAAAGGGTGTCTCTAATAACTTCCACGCTTTTTTCAAGCCCAGCTGGTATCTTTAAAATCATGGTTCTGAACTCTAGGTCCGACATCGTACTAATGTCCGTATTGAGTAGGTCCCTGGCAGACGGTACTACCTCTTGTTCTTTTTGCTGAGGTGACTTTTTTCGTCTTGTCATTTTGTCCAGAGGAGAATAGATGAATGAGAGAACAAAATGCTAACAGGTTAACAACCTCCCCAGGAAATATACTCTATACAAATCAGAAAAGACCTGAAACCAGGGGAAAAGAAAGGGAAAGAAAGAAAAAAGAAAGAGAGAAAAAAAAGATAAAAACAAACAAAAACAGAACAAAACAAAAAAAAACAGAATATGATCAAATATGATCAGGCTAGTGCATAGATCGGTACCATACACTAGATTTTGGGCGTATTTTGGTCTGTTAGAAGAAAGTGCCTCCTAAAATTTTAAAGGAAGAAAGACATATATGTACAAAATAAGGGTTGATACAATGAAGGGATGGAAGATGACTGTAAAGATGAAACTTATAAAAGATTTTATAAAAGGAATTGATAAGATAAGTTGTTTGAAAAAAGAAAGAAGATTTAAAAAAAAAGAAAAGAAAAAAAGGGAGAGAATGTGATTAGGCAGGAGACTAGAACAAAGCCATATACTAGTGATTTAGGGTATATTTTGATCTGTTAGAAAAAACTGTATCTCAAAATTTTAAAGAGAGAACAACTTATATATATATATGCCAAAAATAAGGATAACTACTATGAAGGGATAAATTTTCCAGAAATGAAAAATAAAAAATGTTTTTTTAAAAAAGGGATTGATAAGATGGTTGAAAAACGGAAAAAGAAAAATTCAAAAAAAGAAAAAAGTTAAAAAAATTAACTTTGAAAAACTAATGAATCATGGTAAAAAAAGCCATGAATTCTATGTGCACTATTACCCTAGCGCAGGAGTTCTCCCGTTCTCCTTGATCGGTAAACTTGGTTTTCGCTTGCTGGCTGTTCTGCTGATCTTCTGGGGGAGGGGCTTGTTGCCGTGGTTCCCAAATGTCTTTGCTGGAGGCGAAATTGCCCCGCCCTTGCCGGTCAGGGCTAAGCAATCTGCTCGGGTTTGCTCTCGGGAGCTTTTGTTCCCTGCAAGCTCTTGGTACAGATTTGGAGGACCATAGTGAAAATGGTGGCCTCCTAATCTCCACCCGGAGGAGCTGAGAACTCGGGGCCCTGCTCCTCAGTGCACCCCCAGAGAAAAGCAGTCACTCCCGTCTCCCCGGTCTCCGCTGCACTCCGTGCTCACCCGGCCTGTGACCGAGCGTTTCTATCTCTGGCACCTGACCCCGTGTGGAGTCTCCAAACCCAGCAGATCCCTGCGGTGCGCTCCCGCCCCGCTCCTCCCGGGGAAGGAAGAGGAGTCTCCCCGGCTCTGCCGCTTGTTGGGTCCCTGCTGGAGGAGCAGTGGCCCGACTGGGTCGCAGATCACAGTTTATGGCAACCCCGAGCTGAGAGCCCGCGCCTCGGCTCCCTCTCTGCAGCCGGCTTCCCCGCTCCAATACCTGGGAGCTCTGCTGCACTCAGGCATCCCCCTGTCTTTCTGTGACCCCGAGGGTCCTCAGACCACACTGTCCCGCAAGGGTTCCACCTCCCGCTTAGCCACTGGAGCGACGTCCCTCAGCGGATCCGACTTCTAAAAGGTCCGATTTTGTGCTCCGCGGCTCTATCACTTGCCAGAAGCGGCCACGGAGGCCCCCTCCCCCATTGTCTATCCTCCCGAATATTGCCTCGGATTCTCTTCTCCGCACGTCCTACCTTCCAGTAAGTGGTCGCTTTTCTGTTCAGAGAATTGTTGCTATTCTTATCTTCGATCTCCTGTTGAGTTCGTATGTGTTCAGAATGGTTTGATCCCTATTCAGCTGAATTCCTGAGACCAGACGAAATCCAGGTCTCCTACTCCTCCACCATCTTGCTCCGCCCTAAACATGTTTGTTCTTATCAGTTGGATAGATAACTGAGTTTGGAGATACATACTCTGGTTATTTGTTTAATTTTTAAAATGCCAACATAAAAATCACATTTTCCCATTGTATTTTTTTTAAAGATTTTATTTATTTATTTGAGAGACAGTGAGAGAGAGAGAGCGAGCACATGAGAGGGGGGAGGGTCAGAGGGAGAAGCAGACTCCCTGCCGAGCAGGGAGCCTGATGCGGGACTCGATCCTGGGACTCCAGGATCATGACCTGAGCCGAAGGCAGTCGATTAACCAACTGAGCCACCCAGGCGCCCTTCCCATTGTATTTTATTTATACTATTATCTATTCCTTAAAAAACCTCTTGTTCCCATTTTATATTTTCTATATATTCTCTATATATACAATATATGGTATATTATATTTTAAAATATAAATATATATTGTTACTTATAAGAGATAGATAACTTGCCTAAAATTGTGTGAATGACAATAACTTTCTCTCATTCTGCTGAAAAAGTAGAATGATCACTCAGAAGTGGAGAAATTTGGTTTTTAATCTCAATACTGCTGCAAAGCATTTCTTTGACCTAGAGCAAGTTCATATATCGGGATGACCATCACCATTATACCTTTGTTCAGGTTTGCTCTCTGTCTGACCTGCCCTTCACATATGTCATCACACATAAAAATTCTACCCAACTTTCATGTTTCAGAAGCTGTTCCTCCTTTAATGCTTTTTCCAGCTACTGAACCAAACTGATGTATCCCTTTTTCAAATTGATAGAATCATAACACATTAATATTAGAAATGTCTTGTAAAATTACAAAAGTCAGTTGTCCAGTTAAAGCAGTCATACATCCAACAGTCACAACAGATAATCAGATTGTGCTTGTATACTAGCATTGACAAGAAGTAGTAAATCAGGAGAAATCCCATTTTTATCTCCAGAAAACTCAACTCTCAGGAACTTCACACTCACATTGCCCAAATTCTCTGCAGAGCGGAAAGGAAGGTCAATACATTGCCTAAGTGGAAGCATGCAAAATTCAAGCAAATTTATTTTTCTTTACAGTAACAAAACCACTTCACTCTCCCCAGAGATTGTCTACCTCTAGACCTCAAATATTCCCTTTGTCTGAGAGTGCAGAATATATTTGGCTGGTAACCAGATAGCATCTTTGCACTGTAAGGGGGCATTTCCTTTCTCTCAGACGGGGAGCAGTGAGAGAAGCAGGGCACCTACCTTAACACACACACACACACACACACAAACACACTCTTAAACCTGCTTCCCTACTTTAATTTTACAAAGTCGGCCCAAGTTGTTAGGAGGCATGTGGGAATTAACTTATCCCCTCTGCTTTTATAAACTGCATATTTAGAAAATAATTTCTTGAGGAACAGGAAAGATGGAAAATAAATCCTAATTGATGGCAGAGACCCAATAGTAAAGAATGCCCCCAGCATCTTTTACTAGATTAATCAAACTCACCATGACAAGTCACCCATGTTTTAGAATAGCTTGTTTTATTTTCAGAATCCAGTAGAAACAGTGGTAAATCCAGGTTGCTACTCTTCCTCAGTTCTTGATCAAACAGATGGAAACAGCAGGACAAAATAGAAAGTCTTTACTTGAATAGATGAAAAGGACATTCATAAGTATATATCTATGTAACAGCCATTGTGAAACATTCTCTTTAAAATCTAATGATTTGTTGTATAATGAAACTATCCTATTAAAATCTTCAAAACTCAGTAAGTTTTTTTTTTTTAAACTCTTGGCTAAGGGATATTTGTCTAATTTTAGTAATTTTAATTAGGTTTTGTTTTCCCCAAACTTTATAGAAATACTCCTGGCTCTGCCAATTTGTGCTGGTAAATTTGGAGATACTTTTTCCAAAAGAAAGTCTGTCTTTAATTTTCATGAGTAAGCATTTTCCCAGGACTTTGAAAAGGGACTCCAGTCATACAACAAAATTATTTTGCAAAGAAAAATGAACACATTGGCAAATTAAATCATTAATCTCATTAATGCTGAGAAAAGTCATTTTATGTTTTTACCCCATTTTGTCTTATTAGAAAGATTTACCTCTGTGATGTAAAAGCAAAAAGAGGAAGAAGTGTGTCTAGAAATTTTAGGGATTGGTAAAAAAAAAAATACAGGTTGTCTTTTTTTAATTTTTTAAAAAATAATAAAGGATGAAAAGTTTTTCAGTCATCCAGCACAATGAAAATTGTCCCATGCCTTTGTAGCCCAGAATTTCCATTTATAGAAAAACTGCACAAAAAGATATGTACAAAAATGTTCATTGCAGCATTACTGGTAAAAACAAAAAGAGAATGGTTACAAACAAAATGTCCATCAGTAGGGATAGATAAAACAAATTTATAAGATGGGATACAGCATATCAGTTAAAGTAAATGAATTAAAATTAATGTATCAAAAAATAAATCTCAAAACATAATGATAAAAGAATTATGAAATAAGATTATATAAAAATATATGATACACTTATAAAAAACAAAATACTATATGCTCTTCAATAATACATACATATGTATACGTAAATGTGTTTAAAAGATTGCAAGCATATATACTAAGTTCATGATAATATTTATCTCAAGTGAAGGGAAAGTGACTAGACATAGGGGAAAGGACTTCAAATTTAGCTGTAATACATGTTAGTGATTATATAAAAACAGATAAAACAGGTATGACCAAATTATAACACTTTTAAATTCTGGTTGGTGGATAATTGGTTATGCATTATATTTTCTTGGACTGTTTATTCATTTTAGAATTTCTCAACAATGACAAGATAACCCAGGAAATTAATTTAGTAAAATGTTCATTATTTAAGTAAAGATACACATTCCTTTTTTTAATTATTATTAATCAGGCTTTACATAGCAAAATTTGAAGCTGTTCTTTAGCCTGTATGTGTTTGGGATGACAGGACCTTCAAGTCACTTTATCCATGACTTCTAGAGCTGAATTCAAATATGAAAGTACTGAGTTTCATGATCAAGCCAGATATAGATTCCAGGATTCTTTGAAACTTTGGCTCAAATAAGACAGTATCCTGAGCCTTTTCCTTCTATGAATATACTATTCTGCATCTAGATTCTACTTACTACTTGAGGAAAAATTCCTGTTATTTTTCAGAAATTACCAAAGGGGTGACTGCTATTTTTAAATGCCTAATAACCCTTAACCCCCACTTTTTTTTTAGTCTGTAAATTAAGATTTGGAGTTTCCCCCAAATTTTGGTTTGAAATTGATTGATTTTAACACACATAAAGGATTTTCCTTCCATGTTCCCTAGGCCCGCATGAGAACTTATTAGGCAATGTGACAAATGTAGTGATTCTCCATCCCCCAGCTCATAAAGTGCTTTTCTTGTATGGAATGAAGAGGCTATAACTTTAGTTAGGTTGACAAATACTTGTCTGCATTTCCACCAATAAGACACTTGCTATGGACTTTGGATATTGAACATGTGGTTCCAAGTAGGGTCAAATAGAGGGGGTAAGATCATTGCAGGTTTGGTGGTATCACGGACACTTTTGGTAGCAGCAAGAGTCTCAATAGTGCTAGCAGCTGCAGTAAATTGGCTGCATAGTGCGAGGAACAGCAACCCCTTGAGTTGTCCTATATATGAGCCAAGTTTTTCAGCCTCAGTTCTGTGACCTAACCAAATAACTTTTCTGTTGAAATTACTCAGAGTTCCTATGTTGCTTGCAACCAAAAAGTCTGATCTCGATTTACTAAACAATCGAAGTGAATGAAATACGCCCCAAAAGCCAAAAAAGCCTATTAATGCATGTTTTAGAGCAAAAATGTAGAGAAAAGTGAAAATTTCACTTTGAAATAGAATCTTGAATACATATTATGTTTATTTTTATTTATTTATTTTTTTTAGAGAAAGCACTTTTTTTAAGATTTTTATTTATTTATTTGTCAGAGAGAGAGAGAGAGAGCACAAGCAGGGGGAGCAGTAGAGGGAGAGGGAGAAGCAGGCTCCTCACTGAGCAAGGAGCCTGATGTGGGACTTGATCCCAGGACCCTGGGATCATGACCTGAGCCGAAGGCAGATGCTTAACGACTGAGCCACCCAGGCGTCCCTTATGTTTATGTTTAAACAAACGGGTATTATAATGGTGTCAAAAGTATTTTTTTTTAATTCCATGCATGAAGATGAGTTCACTTATCAACCAAGAATGCAAGTACATTTTTAAGAATTTCCCATTTCCCCTCATGCTGAATAGCCTTCGCGTTTTCCATTTTAGATTTATGTTGTAAGAGAGATGTGAAGGGAAAACCATCGTGTCAATCGTGGTGTCACTTGACTGCTATTGCTGGAGTTGGAAAACCACTAAATTAAGGTGACTAACACTGTCTTAAAAAAGAAAAATTAGAAAAACATTAATTTCTCAATATCAGAGGAATTGATAATTACTATTTAATGACTAAAAATATAGTTCGTGGAAGAACTAAACATATTTTTGCCCTCAGATTTCACACATAACATGTAAATAACATGATAGATTTTTCAATCTTATTATCAGTTGGATTAAATTATCTTTTAATCTCAGAGAAAGTACAAATTTTAGTTAGGTTGATATTCTATTTTTAGTGGTATTGCTAATTGATATGGGTTGAATTGTGTCTTCCCAGAATTCTTATGTTGAAACTCTAGCCCCAGTATTTCAGAATGTAACTAACTGTATTTGGAGATTGGGCCTTTGAAGAGGTAATTATGTTAAAATGAGGTCATTAGGGTGGACTTAAATTCAAACTGGCATGTGTCCTTTTCGAAGAGGAATTTGGACACAAAGAGAAGCCAGGGATGCATTCATACAAAAGAAAGACCATGTGAGGACACAGTGACAAGGTGATCATCTACAAACCAAATAGAGAAGCCTCAGGAGAAGCCAACCCTGATGACACTGTGATCAGACTTCTAACCTCCACAACTGTGAGAAAATACCTTTCTGTTGTTTAAGCCATCCAGTCTGTGGTATTTTGTTATGGCAGCCCAGGCAAATTAGTACATCAGTATGACTGGGTTTTCAACGACTAATAAAATCCTGGAAAAATTGGGATTCAAGTTTGTGTCTGTTGTAGAATAGAGATCATCAAACTCACAAACATATCAAGAAAGCAATTAAATATGTAATATAAAATAAAATGTTAGGTTATGGTTTTATTGAGCATATGCGTGTACTTAGGTACATGTATCATGATTTTTTTCCCTCACTTTTTGATTCTTGGATATGTCAATGTATGAAAGCATATTGCCCATTTAGGGAAATGGCAGGCTTCTGTTCAGGGAATTAAACCTGTAATTCTACTTTTTTGATATTAAAATATCTTTTTGTTGTTGCTGTTATGTGATGCTGATTGTAGATGGTATACCTTTTGTTTTTTCATTGATGTTATTTTCTTTTACTTAATAAAATAACAAGTTTGTAACCCTCTGTCAGGACTGGTAAGAGAAATTTAACTACCTAGGAAGCAAGGACAAAATTAATTCTCTACAGAGGTTGGCTGTAAGAAACAAACAATAAAAAAACTTAGTGGATTCACTTTGGAAATAAAAAGAAACATTGCTCCCTACTCCTTACCCCACTTACCAGGGACACAAATGAGAAAAAACATGTTGGCAGTACCATGATAGTCAGAATGTTCAGGAAGGAAGAAAATGGTACAAGGTAGAACTTGGCAGAACATTCTTAATTCCTAGTTCATGAAATCATTGTACATTGACTTAGAATTACTTAAATTCCAATTAAATTTTAAAAAATGATATGGAATACGTCAACTTGTTCAGTGTTCTGTGTATAATAGCTAATAAATGTTAGAGTAATTTCGTCCTTCTTTTATGTAAACATTCAGGAAACATAAAAGTTGAAGAAATACTTTAGTGAAAAGAAAAGAAACGTATAAAAACCATGTTTAGATAATGTTAACATGAACATGGTTATTTTGTATACTAAGCAACAAAGATCAGTATGCAGGAGAGGATAGATGAGAGATCTCATGGATATGTATGTGCAGATAAAGGCTGTTTGAAAATGTATATGAATAATTTGAATTTCATATGCAAAGAAATACTGTCTTTGAAGGATTTGCAGAAGGAAGTGATTTGGGCAAAGCAGTGCATTTGAGAAATGATTTTGGCAGAAGTGTCTGGCCGCATGTTATGGAAACACAAAAATGTGGAGGAGAGGTGAGACTACATATGTGGAAGCTGGGATATGAAATCTACCAGATGTGCAGGATGCCACTGTAGAAACAGAGACGAGGATATTATGAAGGAAGAAACATTGTCAGAATATTTTCAGTTTGGGTCCAAAGTAATACTAAGTGGTGGATTTTAGGATGTAGAACCTACATCCTGGTTGTTTCTAAAAACAACCAACAACATAGGGATGGATGGTAGAATAAAGAACCATAGGGCAGAAAGATACAAATACCAACATTTGGTACTATGAAGGAAATATTTTGAATAAAGTAAGTAATTTATTTACATTATAGAAAATTTTCAAATTAAACATGAGAAACAAATGTTACTTCTAATTTCTCCAACCGATTGTTAGTTTTTTGACGTATGTATGCAGACATACACACTATCTCATATAGTTTTATATGTAATCTGTATATATTTTATGACATACATTTAAATTAGTTATATATTTTGAATATTTGCCACAACATTAAATATTCTTCAACAGTATTTATCATACAGTATTCTGTTAACCATTGTTCTATGTGATCTTAACAAATTATCTACAAAAATAGGGTTCCAGGATTGAATTAAATTTAGACACATTACATAAATATCTCTTACATCCTTCTATGTGGAGAAACACAATGGATGTTAAAACATTAACATATTTGAGAATTAATGACCCCTAACTTTATATAATTTTACAGATTCCAAATATTTTTCTATACAATACATTCCAAGTACTAGTG
Organism: Zalophus californianus; assembly: GCF_009762305.2. NCBI lineage: Eukaryota > Metazoa > Chordata > Mammalia > Carnivora > Otariidae > Zalophus > Zalophus californianus. The sequence goes on from NC_045598.1 coordinate 133,750,199, forward strand.
TTTCTTAATACAAGTTTGGTAAATATTGTTCTATTTTAATATCTATATTTTATTCCATTCTATAGATATGGCATATTTGATCAATCCACTAGACTTCAACATTGTTTCAGGTTTTTTGTATTTCCATAATATAGGATAACTTTCGATTTATAAATTTTAGCACTTATTTGATTATTTTCTTATGGGGATTTTTCTATTTTTCTAAATTTTAATCACTCAGTGGTCATCACAAGTGCACTCCTTAATCCCGGTCACCTATTTCACCCATCCCCCCCCCCACCTTCCTTCTGGTAACCATCTGTTTGTTTTCTGTAAATAAGAGTCTGTTTCTTGGTTTGTTTCCCTCTCTTTTTTTTTCTTTTTCTCATTTGTTCTGTTTCTTAAATTCCACATATAAGTGAAATCATATGGTATTTGTCTTACTCTCACTGACTTACTTTACTTAGCATTATACTTTGTAGCTCCATCCATGTCATTGTAAATTGCAAAATTTCATTCTTTTTATGGCTGAATAATATTCCTTGTGTGTGTGTGTGTGTGTGTGTGTGTGTGTGTGTGTACGCGCGCGTGCGTGTGCGTGCACTAGCTACATCTTCTTTATCCATTCATCATCAATTGATGGACACATGGGCTGTTCATAATTTGGCTTTTGTAAATAATGCTCTATAAACATAGGGGTCATGGATCCCTTTGAATTAGTGCTTTTGTATTCTTTGGGTAAATACCCAGTAGTGCAATTGCTGGATTGTAGGGTAGTTCTATTTTTAAATTTTTTTTTTTTAAAGATTTTATTTATTTATTTGAGAGAGAGAGAATGAGAGATAGAGAGCACGAGAGGGAAGAGGGTCAGAGGGAGAAGCAGACTCCCCGCCGAGCAGGGAGCCCGATGTGGGACTCGATCCCGGGACTCCAGGATCATGACCTGAGCCGAAGGCAGTCGCTTAACCAACTGAGCCACCCAGGCGCCCCTCTTTTTAAATTTTTTGAGGAGCCTCTATATTGTTTTCCCAAGTGGCTGCACCAGCTTGCTTTCCCACCAACAGTGCATGAGGGTTCCTTTTTCTTCACATCTTCGCCAACACTTACTGTTTCTTGTGTTGCTGATTTTAGCCATTCTGACTGGTGTGAGGTGATTTCTCATTGTAGTTTTGATTTGCATTTCCCTGATGATAAATGCTGATAAGCATCTTTTCATGTGTCTCTTGGCCATCTATATGCCTGTTGATGTTTTCTGCCCATTTATTCATTTTTTGTATGTCGAACTTTATAAGATCTTTATATATTTTGGATCCTAAGCCTTTATCCAATAACTCATTTGCAGATATCTTCTCCCATTCCATACATTGCCTTTTAGTTTTGTCGATTGTTTCCTTCTCTGTGCAGAAGTTTTTTATTTTGATGAAGTCCCAATAGTTTATTCTTCTTTTTGTTTCCCTTGCCTCAGGGTACCTATCTAGAAAGAAAGTTGCTACCGCTGATGTAAGAGAAATTACTACCTGTGTTCTCTTCTAGGATTTTTATGGTTTCAGGTATCACATTTAGGTCTCCAATCCAATTCAAATTTATTTTTGTGTATGGTGTAAGAAAGTGGTCCAGTTTCATTCTTCTGCGTGTTGCTATCCAGTTTTCCCAGCACTATTTGTTGATGGGACTGTCTTTTTCCCATTAGATATTCTTTCCTGCTGTGTTCAAGATTAATTAACCATATAATTGTGGGTTTATTTCTGGGTTTTCTATTCTGTTCTATGGGATCTGTGTGTCTATTTTTTTACCAGTATCATACTGTTTTGATCACTATAGCTTTGTAATATAACTTGAAGTCCAGAGTTGTGATGTCTCCAGCTTTGATTTTCTTTTTCAAGATTGCTCTGGCTGTTTGGGGCCTCTGTGGTACCATACACATTTTAGGATTGTTGTTTCTAGTTCTGTGAAAAATGCTGTTGGCGTTTTGTTAGGCATTGCACTAAATGTGTAGATTGCTTTGGGTAGTATAGACATTTTAACATTTGTTCTTCCAATCCATGAGTATGGAATATCTTTCCATTTCTTTGTGTTGTATTCAATTTCTTTCATCAGTGTTTTATAGTTCTCAGAGTAGTACAGGACTTTCACCTCTTTGGCTATGATTATTCCTAGATATCTTATGGTTTTTGGTGCAGTTGTAAATGGGATTGATTCCTTAATCTTTCTATGTGGTGCTTCATAATTGGTATATAGAAGTGCAACAGATTTCTGTACATTGACTTTTTTCAAATTTTTATTTAAATTCCAGTTAGTTAACATATAGTATAATATTGGTTTCAGAAGTAGAATTTAGTGATTCATCACTTACATATAACACCCAGTGCTCAACAGAACAATTGCCCTCCTTAATACCCATCATTCATTTAACCCATCTCCTACCCACCTCCCCTTCATGAATCCTGGTTGTTTTCTACAGTTATGAGTCTTTTATGGTTTGCTTCTCTCTCTTTTTTCCCCTTCCCCTATATTTATCTGTTTTCTTTCTTAAATTCCACATATGAATGAACTCATATGGTATTTGTCTTCTCTGACTGAATTATTTCTCTCAGAATAATATACTCTAGCTCCATCCATGTCATTGCAAATGGCAATATTTCATTCCTTTTGATGGCTGTGTAATATTCTATTGTATAAATATAGTACATCTTTATTCATTCATCAATCAATGGACATTTGGGCTCTTTCCATAATTTGGCTAGTGTTGATAATGCTGCTATACATCAGGGTGCATATGCCTCTTCAAATCAGTATTTTTTTTATCCTTTGGGTGAATGTCTAGTAGTGCAATTGCTGGGTCATGGAGTAGTTCCAGTTTTAACTTTTTGAGGAACCTCCATACTGGTTTCCAGAGTGGCTGCACCAGTTTGCATTCACACCAACAGTTTAAGAGGGTTCCTCTTTCTCCACATCTTTACCAATAATCTATTTTCTGTATTGTTAATTTTAAACATTCTCCCAGGTGTGAGTTGATATCTCATCGTGGTTTTATTTTGCATTTTCCTGATGATGAGTGATGTTGAGCATCTTTTCATGTGTCTGTTGGGCATCTGTATGTCATCTTTGGAAGAATGCCTATTCATGTCTTCTGCCCATTTCTTAACTGGATTATTTGTTTTCTGGGCGTTGAGTTTGATATGTTGTTTATTGATTTTTGACACTAACCCTTTATCAAATATGTCATTTGCAAATATCTTCTTCCATTCTGTAAGCTGCCTTTTAGTTCTGTTAATTGTTTCCTTTGCTGTGCAGAAGCTTTTTATCTTGATGAAGTCCCAATAGTTCATATTTGCTTTTGTTTCTCTTGCTTCAGGAGACATATCTAGTAAGAAGTTGCTACAGCCAATGTCAAAGAGGTTGCTGCCTGTGTTCTCCTCTGGGATATTGATGGTTTCTTGTCTCACATTTAGGTCTTTCATCCACTTTGAATTTATTTTTGTGTATGGCATAAGAAAGTGGTCCAATTTCATTCTTCTGCATGTTGCTGTCCAGTTTTCCCAACACCCTTTGTTGAAGAGACAGTCTTTTTTTCATTGGATATACTTTCCTGCTTTGTCAGAGTTTAGTTGACCATACAGTTATGGGTCCATTCTGGGTATTCTGTTCTGTTTTACCGATCTATGCATCTGTTTTTGTGCCAGTACCATACTGTCTTGATGACTACAGCATTTAAGTATATTTGAAGTCCAGAACTGTGATGCCGCCAGCTTTGATTTTCCTTTTCAAGATTGCTTTGGGTATTCATGGTCTTTTGTGGTTCCACACACATTTTAGGATTGTTTGTTCTAGTTCTGTGAAAAATGCTGTTGGCATTTTGATAGGAATTGCATTAAATGTGTAGATTGCTTTGGGGAGTATAGGCATTTTAGGAATATTTGGAATTCCTATCCATGAGCATGGAATGTTTTTCCATTTCTTTGTGTCTTTAGTCTTTAATTTCTTTCATCAGTATTCTATAATATTCAGAGTACAGAGCTTTTATCTTTTTGGTTATATTTATTCCTAGGTTCTTATGAGTTTTGGTGCAATTGTAAATGGAATTAATTCCTTAATTTCTCTGCTGCTTCAATATTGGTGTATAGAAATGCAACAGATTTCTCTACCTTGATTTTGTATCCTGTGAATTTACTGAGTACTACATCAGTTCTAGCAGTTTTGTGGTGGAATCATTCAGGTTTTCTATATGTAGTATCATGTCATCTGCAAAAATTGAAACTCTTACTTCTTCCTTGCTGATTTGGATGCCTTTTATTTCTTTGTGTTGTCTGATTGCTGTGGCTAGGACTCCCAGCACTATTTTATTTTATATTTTTTAAATATGTATTTATTTATTTTAGATGAGGACGGGTAGGGGCAGGGGGAGAGAGAGTCCCAAGCAGACTCCGCACTGAGTGTGGAGCCTGCCACGGGGCTCAATCCCATGACCCTAAGATCACGACCCAAGCCAAAACCAAGAGTTGGAATCTCAACTGACTGCAACACCCAGATATCCTATTCCAGTACTATTTTATTCATTTATTTTTTTCAAGTGTACTAGAATTTTATTTTGAAACATTACATTACTTTTCACAACTAAGAAAAAATAGTTTCTTTAAAAATTTCAGGTCATACATAACTATGATTTCTGATCACCCCTGGCCAAACTTATCAAAAAGAAAAGAGAAATGACCTACATAAATAAAATCATGAATGAAAGAGGAGAGATCACAACCAACACCAAAGAAATACAAACAATTATAAGAACATATTATGAGCAACTATATGCCAGCAAAGTAGATAATCTGGAAGAAATGGATGCATTCCTAGAGATGTGTCAACTACCAAAACTGAACCAGGAAGAAACAGAAAACCTGAACAGACCTATAACCACTAAGGAAATTGAAGCAGTCATCAAAAATCTCCCAACAAACAAAAGCCCGGGACCAGATGGCTTCCCAGGGGAATTCTACCAAACATTTAAAGAAGAATTAATACCTATTCTCCTGAAACTGTTCCAAAAAATAGAAATGGAAGGAAAACTTCCAAACTCGTTTTATGAGGCCACCATTACCTTGATCCCAAAAGCAGACAAAGACCCTATCAAAAAGTAGAATTATAGACCAATATCTTTGATGAACATGGATGTGAAAATTCTCACCAAAATACTAGCCAATAGGATCCAACAGTACATGAAAAGGATTATTCACCACGACCAAGTGGGATTTATCCCTGGGCTGCAAGGTTGGTTCAACATCTGCAAATCAGTCAACGTGATACAATACATTAATAAAAGAAAGAACAATATGATCTTCTCAATAGATGCAGAAAAAGCATTTGACAAAGTACAGCATCCTTTCTTGATCAAAACTCTTCAGAGTATAGGGATAGAGGGCACATACCTCAATATCATAAAAGCCATCTATGAAAAACCCACAGCAAATATCATTCTCAGTGGGGAAAAACTGAGAGCTTTGCCCGTAAGGTCAGGAACATGGCAGGGATGTCCACTATCACCACTGCTATTCAACATAGTATTAAAAGTCCTAGCCACAGCAATCAGACAACAAAAAGAAATAAAACGCCTCTGAATCGGAAAAGAAGAAGTCAAACTCTCACTCTTTGCAGATGATATAATACTTTATGTGAACACCCAAAAGACTCCACCCCAAAACTGCTAGAACTCATACAGGAATTCAGTAAAGTGGCAGGATATAAAATCAATGCACAGAAATCAGTGGCATTCCTCTACACCAACAAGACAGAAGAAAGAGAAATTAAGGAGTCAATCCCATTTACAGTTGCACCTAAAAGCATAAGATACCTAGGAATAAATCTAACCAAAGAGGCAAAGAATCCGTACTCAAAGAACTATAAAATACTCCTGAAAGAAATTAAAGAAGACACAAAGAAATGGAAAAACGTTCTATGCTCATGGATTGCAAGAACAAATATTGTGAAGATGTCAATGCTACGTAGAGCAATCTACACATTTAATGCAATTCCCTATCAAAATATCATCCAATTTTTTCAAAGAAATAGAACAAAAACAAACGTTTTTGTTTTTGTTTATTGTCCATAAAATTTGTATGGAACCAGAAAAGACCCTGATGAATAGCCAGAGGAATGTTGAAAAAGAAAAACAAAGCTGGTGGCATCACAATTCCAGACTTCAAGCTCTATTACAAAGCTGTAATCAACAAGACTGTATGGTACTCGCACAGAAACATACACAGAGATCAATGGAACAGAACAGAGAGCCCAGAAATGGACCCTGAACTCTATGGTCAATTAATCTTCGACAAAGCAGGAAAGAATGTCCAATGGAAAACAGACAGTCTCTTCAGTACTATTTTGCATTTAGGATGATACTAGCTGTAGGTTTTTCATATATGGCTTTATTATGTTGAGGTATGTTCCCTCTAACCTACTTTGCTTTTTGACTTTCTCTTTTGATGATCTGTCCATTGACGTAAGTGTTGTTAAAGTCACCTACTATTAGTTGTATTATTATCAATTAATTCCTTTATGTTTGTTATTAACTGTTTAATGTATTTGGGTGCTTCCGTATTGGGTGCATAAATGTTTAGAATTTGTATATCTTCTGTTGGATTGCCCCTTTTGTTATTATATAGTGTCTTTCTTTGTCTCTTGTTATAGTCTTTGTTTTAAAGTGTGTTTTGTCTGATATAAATATTGTTACTCTGGCCTTCCTTTAACCTCCATTTGCATGATAAATATTTCTCCATCCCCTCACTTTCAATGTGAAGGTTTCTTTAGGTCTTAAATGAGTCTCTTATAGACAGCATATAGTTGGGTCTTTTTTTTTTTTTTAATGCATTCTATCACCCTATGTCTTTTGGTTGCAGCATTTAGTCCATTTACATTCAAAGTAATTACTGATGTGTATTTATTGCCATTTTATTACCTGTTTTGTGTTTGTTTCTCTGATGATGTCTTTCTCTCTTTCATGATTTACTGGTTTTCTTTAGTGATATATTTGGATTTCTGTCATTTTTTAATATATTTATTGGTTTTTGATTTGTGGTTACCATTAAGTTTATATAACATCGTCTGCATGTAGCAGTATATAATAAGTTGGTCTTTTTTTTTTTTTTTAAAGATTTTATTTGACAGAGAGAGAGAGATAGCGAGAGCAGGAACACAAGCAGGGGGAGTGGGAGACGGAGAAGCAGGCTTCCCGCAGAGCAGGGAGCCCGATGTGGGACTCGATCCCAGGACCCTGGGATCATGACCTGAGCTGAAGGCAGACGCTTAACGACTGAGCCACCCAGGCGCCCAAGTTGTTGGTCTTTTAAGTTTGAACCCATTCTTTACTTCTTTCCTCCCAAATTTTAGGAATATAGTGTCATATTTTCCATCCTTTTACTTTCTGAATTTCTTGACTGATTTTTTTACAGAAATATTCATTTTACTGCTTTTGTGTTTCCTACCTTCATACTGTCATTTTTGGTCTTTCCTTTCCACTCAAACAGTCCCCTTTAATATTTCTTGCAGGGCTGGTAGTGGTCACAGCTCCTTTTGTTTATCTCTCCTTCTATTCTGAATGATAGCCTTGCTGGATAGAGTATTCTTGGTTTCAGGCTTTTCTCATTCAGTACTTTAAATATATCATGTCACTCCTTTCTGACTTGGAAAGTGTCTCCTGAAAAAATCTGCTGATAGCTTTTGGGGTTTCCTTTGTATGTAACTGTTTTCTTTTGTCTTTCTGCTTTTAATATTTTTTCTTCATCAGTATATTTTCCATTTTATTTTATTTTTTAAAGATTTTTATTTATTTATTTGTCAGAGAGAAAGAGAGCACAAGCAGGGGGAGCGGCAGGCAAAGGGAGAAACAGGCTCCCTGCTGAGCAAGGACCCCCCCCCCCCTGAGGCGGGATTTGAGCCCAGGACCCTGGGATCATGACCTGAGCTGAAGGCAGATGCTTAACTGACTGCGCCACCCAGGTGTTCCTATTTTGCCATTTTAATAACAAAATGTCTTGGTGTGGATCTGCTTTTGTTGATTTTGTTGGGGATCCTTTGTGCCTTCTGGATCTGGTTATCTGTTTCCTTCCCCAGATTAGGGAAGTTTTCAGCTATTATTTCTTCAAATAAATTCTGTGCCCCCTTTTCTCTCTCTTCTTCTGGGATCCCTGTAATATAAATGTTATTACATTTAATGGAGTCACTGAGTTCCCTGAGTTTATTCTTGTTTTGCATAATCCTTTTTCCTCTCTTTTGTTCAGCCTGATTACTTTCCATTACTTTGTTTTCTAGGTCAGTAATTCATTCCTCTGCTTCTTCCAGCCTGCTCTACATTTATTCCATCAGGTGTTTTTCTTATTTTGTTTATTGAGCCCTTTGTCTCTGCTATGTTATTCCTTATCTTTATCTTAACGGTCTCACTGATGTTCTCTACTCTTTTCTCAAGTCCAGTGAGTATCCTTATGATCATTGCTTTAAATCCTCCATCAGGCATGTTACTTATATCTGTTTCACTTAGATCTCCAGGCATGGCCTTGTCCTTGTCTTTCATTTGGGACAAATTCTTCTGTCTTCTCATTTTGCCCAAGAGTCTTTGCCTGTTTCTCTGTGTTAGGAAAGTCATTTATATCTCCTGTTCTTGAGGGTAATGGCTTTATGAAGAAAAGATCACATAGTACCCTGCAGTGTAGTATTCCATGTTCCCTAGGGCCCGGGCTTCCATGAGTGTCTCCAGTGTGTGCTACATTTGCTCTATTGTGTCCTGGCCACTTTATGCTTCAGGCCAGTCGTCTGCAGAGGTTCTCTTTGACTGTTGTGTGCAGTGTTTGTTCCTGGCCTGAATCTTGCACATTTTATCAAGGTGTATCCTGGTCTGCTTGTGAATTGAGACCTGTCTCCACCACCACCTGAACCAAGGCCTTACAAAACTCCTGGGTAGGGAGATGCAGCGTTAGCAGTGGTTTGGGCCAGTCTTCTGGGGAAGGTGGCCTTCTACACTGGGACTGAGGTAAGTATGGCTGAGAGGGGTGGTTCCACTGGAGCACAGTGGTGCAGGGTTTAGTGTAAGCAAGTTAGGTAGTGAGTATAAGCACTGTGCTGGTTCCTGCAGGTGGCTCCGTGTTTATGCTGAGGGACCGGGCAGGGAAATGGTACCTGCCAGTTTATTTGTTCCTGGAGTGTCTTTCTGTGAATGTTACCTCTCTGGGACATGGTCCAAGATGAGCAGCTAACCTCCTGACTGTGTGCCCCAGGCGCTCTTTAGATGGCTGTTTTCATGCAGTATGTCTGCGGGTCGTTTGCCCTGTGTTTTCTGCAAGAGTAGCTCCAATGCCCTGCAAGCTCTCCCAGAACCAAGCATGCTGACCTTTAAAATTCCAGGCTTTAAACACCACTGGTTGCAAGAACTCACAAAATTCGTGCCCTCTGGCTCCCAAGCCAGTTGCTATGGGGATTCGTTTTCCCCACATGCTCCTCTGTGTTCTCGTCTATCTCTTGCCCTTTTCTGCAACTGAGACTCCCTTCCCACTACCGGAGCCATGATCCACTTCTTTTCCAAGCCCCATCTCTGCATTTCCTACTTTGTTTGATGTAGGCTCATCTCTATTTTTAATTGTTTAATTTGTTCTGCCAGTCTCCAGGTCAATTTGTGCAGTATTTAGGATGATTTTGTAGTTATCTAGTTGTATTCATGGGCCCAGGCAAACCTAGGGCCCTCCTACACTGTTTACAAATAACTATAGCTTTAAAGGTGTATTATTATATCATCCTTCAAAAAGTATATTCTAGTTTATTTTCCTATCAGCATTCTTTGCTCATCTGCAAATTCAACATTCAATTATGAATTGATTTTGAAAAATTCAGTACTTAACTGTATTTGTGGGATATGGATGTTTTTATTTTAAAATTTATTTTTTAATGTTAAGCTTTTAATTAATTTTTTATTTTAATAAATTAAAGTTGGGGAAATATCTTTACACTTGGAATTAGAACTGGAAGAGATTTCCCCAAAGTTATAGTTAGTAAGCAACAGAGTTGATTTTAGTATACAAGTCTCATTAGTGTCTGTTCTGGTCTCAGAGACCACTGAACTATACTTCCTCAAGAAAGAATTTCCCTGTCATGGACTCAGACCCAGCCAATAATAGGGAAAGTGCCAAATCCTAACCACCACAGCAGTACAGTCAAGAAATCTGAGTTTTATTTCCAACTCTGCCATTTCCCAATTCTATGAACTTGGACACTCAGCTTGTCAATAATTTAGTTTCCTTTTGTGTAAAATGCCATGGATCTCTTATAGTACAAACATTTTATAATAGTGAATGTAAGTAAAAATACTACTTTAGATATAAATATATTTAATTATGAGTATATTACTCCTGTTTCTTTTGAATAGCCTTGACTTCTTTTTTTAAAATTTGTCTTAAATACTTTCTTATTCTATTTATCATAATGTTTACCATTTTATTGCAGACTATTAGTAGCTGGCATCTTCTACTCAACAAAATCCAAAATGGAAGAAAAAAATACAGAGACAGATTTTAAAGAAATGTGGATAATTATTAGTGGAAAAGAAACTAGTGTAGTTCTGAGAAAACTATTTATGATTAACTTAAGCCCATTATTATTTAAATGTTTTTTTCAAAATAATTTCTGACTTAACAGAAAAATTGCAAGAGTAGTACATAGAATTCTTGGACACCTTTTGCCAAGAGTCCTCAAATGCTAACATCTTATCAGATTTTCTTTATCACTTTTTCTAGATAAATAGGTAGATAGGTAGAAATTTTTTCTCTAAGCCATTAAAGAATAAGTTATAGACATGATGTTGTTACCATAAACATTTAAATATTTATTTCCCAAGAACATAACCATAGTATAGTTTTCAAAGAAGGAAATTAATGTTGATGCAAGATTTATTGTTATTTCACCAATATCTATATTAATGATGGTTGAAGCAAAATAAATCCAAAATCATGTGTTATATTCAGTTGTCATATCACTTTAGTTTACTTTAATTTATTTTTTTCTTTGCATTTTATGTTGTTGATAGTTTTAAAGAATAGAAGATAGTTACTTTTTACAATATCCCTCAATTTGAGTTTGTCTGGTGTTTTCTTATGATTATATTGAGAGTATGCACTTTGGGTAGAAATGCCATAGAACTGAAGCTGAGTTCTTAGTATATTATAGCTGTTAGCACTTGCTGTTGATTTGTCTCATTACTGGCAATGTTAATTAGATCATTTGGTTGAGGTGGTTTCTGTCAAATTTCTGCCCTGTAATGTTACTATTTTATATATTGTGATTATTAAGTACCTTGTGATGAGATATGCAAAGATATAAATATCTTCTTACTCTTGTTGGACTAATTGTTAGCATCTATTGATGATTCTTGACTGAATCAATTATTATAATAAAAAAAGGAAAAGATATTATAATGGTGGTTGGCAAATGGTGATTTCAAATGCCATTATTCTTATACATTTATTAGTTAGCATGTTACTGAAAAGAAGTAATTTGTTCTCTTTCCAGTTATATATTTACTTATTTATATCAGTATGAATTGTAGATTCCTATTCTGCTGAATATAATTTTTACTTTATTTTGATATTCAAGTTATAATTTTATTTCCTTTAAGTTGACTCCAGGCCCCTTTGACATTCCTCCATCATTCTTTGTGCATTTGCTTACATTCTGGTTCAGAATTATTCCAGGATTATCTTGATGTTTCCCTACCCCAGTTCTGGAATCAGCCATTTTCCCAAGAATTCCTGGCTTTTTTAAGAAGAAAGTGGTATTGGGACTCCTGGGTGGCAGTTGGTTAAGCGGCTGCCTTCGGCTCAGGTCATGATCTCAGGGTCCTGGAATCAAGTGCCGCATTGGGCTCCCTGCTCAGTGGGGAGCCTGCTTCTCCCTCTCCCTCTGCTTGTGCTCTCTCTGTCAAATAAATAAAATCTTAAAAAAAAAGAAAGTGGTATTTAGAAATAAAAATCCTATTATTAAGTTTATTCATTGCTACTGGGGAGCCATTGCTTCTTTATGTTTTTAGAGTACAAAAAACAGATAGGTATCACACTGATGTTGCCAAGTCCAATCCAAATCCATGAGCCTTATTCTATCTTTTTAATTTCCATATTTGTTTCTTTCTTCTCTGGTTGAGAAACCTGTCTCCCATTTCTACAAAGTTTTTATATATGTGTTTAGTTCTAGAAAGCATAGAGAGTGATTTTTGAACTACTTATTCATGCTTTTATCATAAAGAAACCACTTACTTGGATTTCAATTTATTATGAGTGTTTTTAGAAAGTGCTTTTTTCTTTTGTGTTTCGCTTGGGGGTGTATAGTCTAACCACGATGTTAAAAGTGACTCCATTTTGGCGTCAACCCTCCCCTCTTCAAGTTTTAATGTTGTTCATTTGAACACATTTAAGTTAATATATTTTTGTTTGTATTCAGTTTTAGATTTCTGTGGATTTTATTTAGATTTTTATATATATGAAATATTAACATGACTATGAATTTCAGATGTGTAGAAAAAAGAATACAGGTATCCTCTGCTTTCCAAAAGTTCATGTTAAGTCACTTTATTTTATTTTGTTTTGCAGGCAAGAAAACTTTTTATTTTAAACCACAAATATCAGGTGGCTACAATTATCCATGTTTCTTTAAAATCACATAAAACTTAGGTACAAAAGCACCACTGATTATTGGTTGTAGAAAAACTGTGTGAAAAATTTAAATATTCACAGTAAAAGCACCATGATATGCACAGGACTGAATTTTTAAAGCCAGTGCATGGAATGCTGAATCAATCTTACACATAGCTTCCAATATTAAACTGATATTTATTTTGCTTGAGGATGATGGAAATTTCCAAAATGCATGACTATGAGAAGGCAGAATGTCCATCCTTATATATTTTTGTATGCCAACAGGTAGAATCCTAAAAAATTAGCATTTACAAAATACTTGTTAAAAATAACTTAAAAGTTGTCCCATGAGGTACATTAAATCAATCCAAAAATTTTATAAAAGGTAAATTTTTAAATTTTTTTTCAATTTGGTAGGTAAACATAGTATCTCAGTGATGTATTAAATTGCTTTCCTCTAATTATGTGTGATGTTGAACATGCTTTTATATGTTTAAAGATAATATTTAATCTTTTGTTCAAGTTATCCATCACTGATTTTTATCTATTATGCTTCCAGACTTTTGTAATTTTTCTGTCAATTTTTAAGAGTTCTTTATATATATATTGGAATTATTAGCCCTATTCTGTGATATGTGCTGCAAATATTATCTCCCAGTTTGTCAGTTACATTTTTATTTCATTCATAATGTTTTTGTCATGGCTATGACAAAAGATATAGCCAAGTAGTCATTCTGGATTTCTGGATTTTTAGTCATAATTAGAAAGCCTTCCCTATACCTGAGTTAGAGAATATTTTCTTTTGTAAATTTTTTTTATAAAATAAGTTTTTGTACCTGTTAAATCGTGACTTTATATTAATCAATGTCACCTTCACTAATTTTTTTTCTCATTTTAGCTAATAACTATTAGATATTTAAATACACCTTCAATATTTTTCAGCTTTTAGTACAGTTGATATCAGTTGATTTGCTGTTAGGCAATAGTGTGTGATCTTTTTTGAGAGATAAGTGCCTATCATTAAAATTACTAATTCTTCATTATAGAATGTAACAACTTAAAAAAAATAAGAACAGTTTATGGAGCTAAATAGCTCTATGTTAATAAATTCATGATGACTTAAATGATGTAAGTTTGCTTAATTAAAAATGATAATAAATGAAGCTAGAGAAATATCAGGCACTAAATCATTTAAGACTTTGTAAGATATCTTAACTTAATTTGGATGTATTTCTAAGAGAACAAAGGAGTGTTTATAGACTTAATTACTAAATGGACAAGATGATTGTTTTAAGATACTGTGGCTCTAATATGAATAATGGATTAGAGAATGTATAAAACTTGGAAAAAGGAATTAAATTAAGATACTAAAATATGATGCTGGTTTGTTCAAAGCAATATTTCTAAAAGAAATGGATAGATTTAAGACATATTTTGAAGATAAAATCAATATATTTAACACTGGATGAAATTGGGTATGAGTGAGATGCAGTAGTCCAAGATAAAGTTCAAAGTTTTTGTTTAGGTCAACTGCATGCATAGTTATAACAACAATCATTTTGGTATCAAAAAACAATAGAAGAAGGTAAGGGAGGGACTGAGAAAGCTGGGAAGAGATAGCAAGTTGAATTTTTGAAATGTTGAGTTTTAGATGACTATGGAATCTACAAGTGGAGATTCAGTAAATAGTTGGATATATGGATCTAGTTCCCAAGAGACTTTTCTTGGCTAAAGTTAGTGATTTAAAACGTCTTAACAGAAGAGAATGAGTTTTCTTCAGTAAATTGTGGAAGTACTGCAATCATAGACTAAAGGTGACATTGTAGGAGGGAAAATGAACAAATATCAAAAGAAAAGTTTCTTTCTTAATATTATATATACAGATGCATTTCAATGAATCTATTCATTTCAACAGAAACTCTGGGGATGTTGGGCTTGGAAAGAAAGCTTCAAACAGTTTGTGGGTAGGTGTAGCTCGAGGCCAGATTTTCTGGTCAACCAAGTAGCACAATTATAGATGCAAAGTCTCCTTTACTGCTGATTTTTTTTTTTTTTTAAAGCAAGGCCAATAGACCACAGGATTTTTACTAAACAGAAACAATTCTTAACATGCCTTCCCCTGAAATCTTACAAAGCAACAATGAGTGGTAGGAAAGGGAAGGGAGCAAACGTTAACTAAACTCACACAGGATGACTATTGTTGCTTAATACCAGGGTCTAACAACACAAATCTTCTGATCTATATACTATACAGTGTTTTTAAGTCCCATATCTACAGCACCTTTGTGAACTTTGAAAGCATAATGCAGTAATGTATTTGAAAGGGTTAATGAGAGAAGTCAAGAGCAATAAAAGATCACAAGACAAGAAGATCAGTCTAGCCAAAGAAAATGGTGATAAATTGTAACCAGGTGTCTTTATTTCCTGATTCCTCAAGTACTGCTCACTCAGCTTTCTCTGCTAGAAAGGGAAGCTTCTGAAATTCCATACAGCATTTGTCAGCTTCAATAATTCCTTGCAAGATCTTAGAATTATTTGCTTTGCTCTTAACTACCTCAGAGGCAAATGAGATAAACTATTTGGAAATTATATATGTAGTAAAAGAAAATCTGATGTTCATTGTGATTTAGGAAATTCACAGAAATACCTTGTTGGTGTCCTGTTGTTTGTCTGCTTTAATCTTTCAGGACAAAGAAGGTCTAATTGTGCATTGCTCATGTACCCAGGTCAAAAGTGAAGTTGTGAAGCATTCCAAAATTATATGCTGACTTTTGCAACACGAATACTAAAATTCCTGTGAATATATTTCACACATTATTTATGTTCTCTCTGAGTTTCTTCACAGGGCCAACCTCTCTTTAATTGCACACTGCACTATTTGTAGTATCTTATGTTTTCGTATTGGTATTTCTTTTAGGTCATGTTATTTCACTAGATTTTACGGACAGAAAAACAAAGAAATCTCCATTGTGAAGGAAGAGGATGAGACAAAGCCTGAGGTACAAAACAGAGAAACCATCTGAGAAGAGACAAAGTATGAGGACATTTACTAGTGTTTGATCTAGAAAATAGACTGACCAGAGTGAGGCAAGAAACAAGCCTTGTCACCCAAAGGATACAAGACAGGGTTCCTCTTCTTATTCCAGTTTGAGAAAAGGGATAAAATGATAGAAAAATCCCCTGTATCTAAAATATCAGTGTAGAAAAAGATAGAACATTCTTTTGCACTGCAAGTAAATGCACCTTTCTATGTGAGCATTTTCATGGAGCTGTTCATCAAAATATCAACTTCCAAAGTTACTCTCCTCCAGGTGTTTCAGTCTTCAGCCTCAGGGAATAGTCTATCTATATTAACCAGTAGATAATTAACCTATGATATATTGAAAGATGCAGATCTTTTGGGAAGGGGTATGTAGCCTTCTGGTGTCTTGACAGTTCAGTGCTACTAGATTATTTGAGCCAGCAGTAGATAAGAGATTAATTTAAAAAAAATAGTTAAATACAATTTCTTTGAATAAAAATCAGGTAGGTGCGCCTGTGTGGCTCAGTCAGTTAAGCATATGACTCTTGATTTTGGTTCAGGTCATGATCTAGGGGTCCTGAGATCAAGCCCCATATTGGGCTCCATGCTCAGCCAGGAGTCTGCTTGAGATTCTCTCTCTCTCTCTCCCTTTGCCTTTCCCCCTGTGCTCTCTCTTTTAAATAAATAAGTAAATAAATAAATCTTAAAAAAAAATTCATACCTACATTTCATTGTGTTCTTTCCTATTAAGGGTACTAGAGAAAAGAATTTAGAATAAACCAATTTTCAAATTAGTTCCCCTTATTTCAAAAGATCTCTTTTTTTTTTTTTTCAGAACTGGTAGTGATGTTAAGGTGTAGAAAGTAATTCACTCTGTCATGTACTGGTTGTTTTTTATAAATTAAAAAAAAGGAAAGAAAATACATTTAGTTTATGATGTAAGAAATTTTAAAAAATGTCAACCTATTATCAAATGACTGATTTTGGAATATTCCAAGGCATTATTTTTTTTTTAGAGATGGAAGAGATATGCTTCTGGATGGGGATAAATAAATATATCAATACTGTGTCTATGGAATGTCACAAGGATAAGTAGCTTGAAAAGCATCCTACAACTCACCATCTGATAACATTCCTGGAACTAGAGACTTTGCATCCATCCATATTAAAAAGTTAAAAATTCAAGTTATTAAATATGCATAATAAAAAGAAATAAAGTGATGCCAAAACTTGGAAGCAACCACGATGCCCTTCCATAGATGAATGGATAAATAAACTGATACATTCAGATAATGGAATACTATTTGTATCTAAAGAGAAATTAACTATCAATGAAATGAAAATATGTGGAGGAATTTTAAATCCATAATAGTAAGTGAAAGAAGCCAATCTGAAAAGGGTACCTACTATATGATTCCAACTATATGACATTCTGGAAAAAGTAAAACTATGGAGAGAGTAAAAAGCTCAAAGTTGCCAGGATTACTGGGGAGGCAGAAATGAAGAGGCAGAGAGTAGAGGATTTTTAAGGCAATGAAACTGCTCTGTATAAATACTATAATGGTAGATCTTGTCATTATATGTTTGTCCAAACCCATAGAATTTACAACACCAAGAGTGAACCTAATATAAACTATGAACTTCAGATGATTATGATGTATCAATGTAGATTCATCAATTGCCACTCTAGTGAGGGATATCAATAATGGAGGGGGCTGTGCATGTGTGCTGCAGGTATTGGGGAAACCTGTCTACCTTCTGTTCAAAACTAAATCTAAAAGTGTTCTAAAAGATAAAACCTATTAAAAGGAAATGAGTCATCAAATCTGTGAAAAACATGAGTAAACACAAATGTATATTATTATATGAAAGAAGCCAATCTGAAAAGTCTATACACTGAAAAGCCCATGATTCCAACTACATGACATTCTGGAAAAGGCAGAGATATGGAAACAGTAAAAGAATAAGGTGGTTACTAGGGGATAGAGGAAAGGGAGGGATGAATAGGAAGAGCACAGAGGATTTTTTAGGGCAGTAAAATTATTCTATATGATACTATAATGGTGGGTACAAGTCATTATTTATTGGTCCAAACTTACAGCATGTGCAAATCCAAGAACTCTAATGTCATTGGTGGACTTTGGATGATAATGTAGTATCACCACAGGTTTATTATTTATAACAAATGTGTGTACCACTCTGGTGAGAGATGATGATTATGAAGAAGGCTATGCACTTGTACAAACAGGGGAGCATATGAGAATTCTCTGTACTTTCTACTTGATTTTTCTATGAACCTAAAACTGCTATAAAAGAAAATGCTATTAAAAAAAAGAAGAAGAAGAAGAAGAAACCAAACTGAAATGACCAAGCTGAAATTCAAAGAAGTGACTCATGTTAAGAAGATACCAAGAAGAAAAACCTTTGGCTTAGTCTGAAGCTTAATGAAATGCAAATTGTCCACTTGAATAAAAGAGTAACTTATTACCTGGACTTTTGGATGTTTTCTGATTGGGAGGTAGGATATTTTATAAGAACATTTCAAACAGTGAATTGGTTAAAGACAAAAATACAAAGAATATTGATCTGTTTGATGAAGCCTATCTCAAGAATAAAAACTAATAACCAGACAAATTTGTGTAGGAGCCTCAAGTTTTAATTTTAGAAAGGAAAATTAATCATTTTCCAGGACCATGAAGTAGGAAATTTATAATTTTGGCAACTTGTTTGTATTTAATTTTGTGAAGTCTTGTTTTTTTCCTTTTAGTGATTAGCAGTAAAAGCCACTGGCTTTTTTATTTTTAGTGGCAAGAAAGAAGAGAAAGAACAAGGGAGACAGCATCCCCATTTGACTTCAAGTTTTGGGGAAGAGAAATCCCCAAAGGATAGATTAGTTGGTTGCAACCACAAATGTAGAAATAAAAAAATTAGTCCCTTTCGCAAACTGGAGACAAAGAAAAAAAAGAGGAGATGGCTGTGATGTGGTTGAAGATGGGCCCTGGGCAATGCATATGAAAGGACTTTGAACTTCTTTAGTAACAATTCATCATGTAAATTCCAAATAACATTAGCATCGTATAGACATTTGGAAGAGAGGAAAATGATGTTTGTTTTTCTTAATAAGGATACTAGAAAGAAGAAGCTGAGTGCAAGTGAGAACACATTTTAAAATAGAACATTGTTTATTATTTAGATAAGGATTATTTCCAATAATCACTATAATTTGTCACTGGTGAAGTGAAATGTAGAGTCAAACCTCTCACTACTCTTTTCTTTTCAGTTGCATGGCAAAATAGGATATATTGGTACTAAACTACATCTCATTAACTTCTTTGCCTCAGCTATTGACATGACAAGTTGTTTTTATCTTGAAACTGTGCTAAAATACACTTGGCTTTGCCAAGTCTCTAAAATGGCTCACTGTTTTCTTGCCAGAGAACAAGAAACTAGCAATTTTTAAAATGGGTAATAATTTATGCTCTAATAACCTACACCTACTTCATTTTGGGTAATATAGTGCAGTTTCATTTAAATGTTTTAATGTATTCAAACTTAATTTATTACTAGTAAAAACTACCCAGTTGACATTCATAAAACTGAACTCCCTTGTCTATAACTATATAACAGGTACAATAGGAGTATAATTTGGTAACATAAAATGCTCTCCTTGATTACACAGCACATCTACCTTATGTTTAATGGAATGGAAATCTCCAACTTCAGGATTGGATATTATTTTGTTCAAGTTTCACTTTATTGGTTACAGTGCATTACTAACAATTTAAATTTCATCCTTGTTATCATAATGTGTGTATTTGATTACTGGAGGAGATGGTAATAATAGTAAATAATATAACATTAGCTTAATTCAGTCTAAATAGCATGGCTTAAAGTGCATAAGTAAAAACAAAATCAAAAACAAAAAACCCAAAAACTTAAAAGAAAAAGAACTTCCAGGTAGCTGAAAACAGAAACAACTGTCTAAGTCTGCATCTTTCAATATATCCAACCCAGACAATTCAAAACTATAAGAAAAGCAGCATAAAACAACAAAAATAATAGCAAAAAAAAAAAAACAATTAACAAATTGCCTCAAACATGACTTGAAAACAGAATGACTGAACTTCAAAATAACAGTAAATAAAAAAGAAAACCATCAAATCCCAAGAAAACAATCTTCACATGATAGCACCACTACAGTGAAGAAGAATCGGCCAAGAAAAGCAGCAGGGAAAACAAAATTGAGAGGATTTTTTGGGCCATTGGGTAATAAAGGGGAAAAATTAGGGTCTTACCAGATAACAGAGAATCAAATGACAGAGACACACAACTTCTTCCCTAACCATAAAAAAAAAAAAAAGATCCTACTAAAGGTCTAGATTTTGATCTATTTTGATAAACTGACAAAAGGGGATACCATTGAACTAGAAGTTTTGTAAAACACCCACAGTTCACAAAGTGAACAAGAGAAAACTCAATAAATCTACACAGAATTCTTACAAAAATCAGAAAAACTCAGTGAACTTTGATAATACTCTGCAGCTTTCCAAAAAATAAGAAGAAAAACATGTAGTAAAAAATGACCATGAGACAACACTTCAAATTTAGTTAAATATACTCAAACAGGCTTTTAGGGATTTGAAAAAAATAAAAGGAACAACAAAAAAAACACCTTGAATTATAAATTAAAAAGTAAGATCAGAAAAAAGAAACAAGGAAAGATGGATTAAATTCAGTAAAGAAGTGGAAGACATTGAAAAAATTATTTCAGAAGTAAAAAAAACTGCATGAGATAATAAAATTAAACAAAACCTCATAATAATTTAAGAAAAGCAGAGGAACAACCAAGAATACAAAAATTAAAGAACTGAGAAGCGCAAATAAGAGCATGGTAGAATGGAAGACAGGCAAAGAAGGCATAATATTTGTATAATTGGAGTCCCTAAAGATTAAAAACAACACATAGGCATAAAATTAATATTTATCATTGTGATTGAAGAAATATTTATAGAAAGCCTGAACCCATATATTGAAAAGGTCCTTTAGGAAACTGGGAAAATTATCTGGAATCATCAACCTTGAGAAATATGCTAATAAAACTACTAGACTTCAAAGATAAAGGAAAACAATTCTCAAGGATTCTACAAATAAGATTAATTAAATTACAAGAGAAAGCAGTTATACTGGAAGCAGAATTTACAAAATCATGATACAGAGCCTTACTCTTCTTCTCTTTCTGAATATTCTTTAGTTTTGGAAAGTTTCCAGGAATATTTGTGAGATAATATAACCTTAATACCAGTGAATATGAATTATGAAATTGACTGAAGGGCTAAACTCTTTTGATGAAATAATCACAAGAGAAGTGCAATAAATGACAACTTTGGGTAGCTCCAATTTAGGAAATTCAAAGCACTAATAATGAAGGTCCAAAGGACATAAAATTCGTATGAGAAAGTTTGAGTTGCTCTGTTTCCTCCATTTTTACCTAGTCTTTTGACAAGCCCATGGCTCCTAACATGCAGTAACTGTCCCCAGAGCTTTTAATACTCATTAGGTCAATTTTCAGACAGTCCTCCATTATTTTGTATCCAGGACCCTGTAGCTGAGGATTCAGACCAAGGTAACTACAATGGATTGATAAAACTTCTAATGTTTTTAAAAAAGGAAGAATTTTTGAGTTGTTTCATCTTCATTTCAGGTAGCTTAGTTAATTATAAAATGGGCTTTTAATTAAATTTTCCTTTTGTAGTCATTACGGGTTGAACCAAAGCATCATCTCTAGTCAGCAAATTGCAGATCGGGAGAAGGAAGGGACTTTTACTGTCGAAGGCAAGAATTACAAATATGTAGAGGGAAAAAAAAAAAAACAACAAGAATGAAACTTGTGGATATTGCACACAGCCTGATAGTATACAGTGTGAAGGACACAGCATCACTTCAGTAAAATTGCCACCAAAATTTGTAAAATCTAAATTTAATCATGAGGATACATCAGGTCCAAATTGAGAATAATTCTTGAAAATAACTGACCTGTAATCTCAGGTCAAAAACATGCAATCAAGGGAAGACTAAGACACTGTTTCAGATTGAAGGAGACTAAAAGAAACATGGCAACTAAATGGAAAAGTGATCCTAGGCAAGTGGAGTCCAGACCTTTATTGGCAAAATTGACTGGGCTCTATAGATTAGGGGTAGTGATATATCAGTGTTGGTTGTATTGTGGTTACATAAGAGCATATCCTTGTTGGTAAAAACTGCATATTGAAGCATTTGGAATATGGGTCATTCTACTGGTAAGTTACTCTCAAATGATTTAGGAAATTAAAAAAAAAACATTTTGGTAGTAATATTGCAGTTTTTAAAATAAATTTAAAATTATTTTAAAATAAAATAATATCACACATTATAAAACTATATTTAAGAAAAAACTTGGTTATTTCTAAAACCTCCTAAAAGCAGTGGTTATTTGTATAACTGAAAAGCATTTAGAAAAGAAGCTAAATTCTGAGCTAAATGGGAGAGATTCTTCACAAGTATGTATTGTTTTTAGTATTCAATTTAAACAATTTTTGCCTAAATAGGATGAATAAAACTTACTGATAAAATATAATCTATAAAACACAACTTATAAAGTCATATGTAAAATATTTTAAAAAATAATTTAGCAGGTATAATTTATACTGCATTCAAAGAGAGGACTTCTTATGTAGCTATATGCTCATTATGTTGAAGAAAATTTCCTGTTTTATGAGATAAAAATAAAATCTGTGAAAACTCACTCTTGAATAGGATAAAACTCAAGACTTAAGAAAAAAATCAATTTCCAGAAAAGGTTTCTAGCATAATGCTGTTGTTAACTCTCACCATGGCTTATATATTTAAGTAATTTGTTTGAATAATCTGTATTTTTCTCTTAAATGTATCATTCAGCTTTCTAAGTAAAGTAGAATAGTTTAGAAGATAGACTTTGAGAACCAAACCAAAATACCTTCCAGAGATTGACATTTCTAGTTCAATGATTTGAAACTGAGTATTATTCGAGACAATTTTTCAGCTGTTAAAATTACCTATGCAGAGTTATCAGTTCTAATGAAGTGATGGTTTCCAAGAATAAAACCACTACAAAACTGACTGAAACTCCATTTTTTCCTCTTGGGTCATCATGATTTCTGAACAAAAACATACTCTTCCTCCCTGTAGTTATATCCCCTGCTGACATTGGCAGAGACAGTATCTTCAGCTGATTCTCAGAATTCAGATTCTTGGCCTTCATTGATCTTTTCTGACTCTGACTCAAGCACACTGAGCTCTGTCAATGAGGCCTTTTAGTGGTCTTTGGGAACAGTGATAAATGGGACTTTTTGAGTGTGACCCATTTTCATGTGCTTTAGCCTTCTTTCCCCCATGATAATTCCTTGGTCTCTGAGAATTGGTTCTCAACCCCTCTTCGGCAGACTGTCCCACAACTTGCCAGTTGGCACAAAGAGATTCTGATTTCTATATTATATGGTTCATTAGTGCCCATATTTTTTCTGCTGTATAGATCACTTGGCCATAATTTCACATGTAGTATTGGGAATGGAGATATCTTTTCTCAACCCACTTTTAGGTGAATTCCTCCAGGAGCTGGCAAGGGACTTCCAAACATTGGGACGAACTTGTTGACAAAGTGTACTAGGAACACACAAAGGGAATTGTGAACTGAATGGATACCCTTTTCTATTGGTCTTCTCAGTGGTATAGATCAGAATGGATGCTAAAATCCAGACTTGTCTGGAATCTTAAAATTTTAATTTTACTGAGATCCTCTGGCTATATGTTACTTATCCATTTTGTGGAGACTAAAAGTTTTCACACATAACTATTGTCCATATCACATTGACCACTAAATCCAATGATTACAGAACTGCAAAGGAGGCTGAGAAATAAAGACTTTAAATAGTAATAATTTTATTAATTTGGAAGAAGAGGAAAATAGATTTGAGGTACAAGTAATGTCCTTTGTTATACCACTTCAAAATATTGTTTTTTAGGGCACCTGAGTGGCTCAGTCAGTTCATCAGAAGACTCAGTGGCTTTGGCTCAGGTCAAGATATCAGGGTCCTGGAATCGAGTTCCACTTTTGGCTCCCTGCTCTGTGGGGGGCCTGCTCCTCCATATCCCTCTGTCTCTCTCTCTGTCTCTCATGAATAAATAATCTTTTTAAAAATAATGGTTTTTTAGGGTAGGATACAACCAAGAAAATCCCTTTGACCTAGTTTTCCTCCAATTATTGCATCTTAATATGAGAAATCCTTTAGATGGTCTTCTGAGTTACAGAAAATTTTGTTATAATGTTATATTTTCCTAGAATGACATAAAGTGGATTTGGATTTTGAATAAATGTTTGGCTGTGGTGAGGTGAGGAGAGTTAGGTATATCACATGATAGTTTATGATATTATACCCTATTTAGTGTCTCAAGAAAGGGATGCATTCAGCCTCCAGAGCGGCTTCCTATTGAAGGAATACTGTTTGGCCAAGGTGTCACTGCTGCAAGGGTAGGGACGTTCTGACAGAATAGAAGAAAGTGACCTAACATATTACTATATCTGTGAGCTTCTCTTTCCCTTCCACCATTATTCTGAATGCTGTACCACCAAAATGATGAGACACTAGGATGGGGCCTCTATCCGGGGACTCCGACCCACCTCTGTCAACTGTTCCCCATCAACCCCCTTCTTTTCAGAGTTAAGAGGTGATGAAAGAAAAGAACCAAAATCTTTAGATGTATCTATTTAACCTAGAAATATTTGAAACAGATTTGTTCCTCTTTTTTGTAATTGAAGAATAATTAATATAGTTTTATGTTAGTTTCAGGTGTATAATACAATGATTCAACAATTCTATACATTACTCAGTACTCATCACAATAATTGTATTCTTAATGATCATTATCCACTTCATCCATTCCCTCGCCCACCGCTATTCTGGCAACTACAAGTTTGTTCTCTGTATTTAGAAGTCTGTTGTCTCTTTTTTCCTTTACTCACTTATTTTGTTTCTTAAATTCTACATATGAGTGAAATCATATAGTATTTGTTTTTCTGTATGACTTATTTCACATAGTATATTCTCTCTAGGTCAAATGATCCATCGGATAAGGGTTAATATCCAAAATATATAAAGAACTTACACAACATAACACAAAAAAACTCCCGCAAATAATGCAATTTATAAATGGGCAGAGGACCCCAATAAACATTTTTCCAAAGAAGACATACAAATGGGTTTGTTCCTTTTTTAAACACTGTGCAAATTAGGATAACTTGAGACATACCCATCGCATGTTCATGTTGTAAAGCAAAGCCAGTAGCCATCTCTAAACACGAGGAAATATGAACATCCCAGGAGTAGATCCAAATTCTGAAATCTCTCTAGAGCTGACCATTTAATAATTAACTTATTTACAGATGTTTGTAAACCATTGCTTTTCCTTTCAGGAAGATTATGATAGTTTAGAAGACCAAAAATGTTAAGTGACAATGAAAGAGCAGTGTAAGTATAATAAGACTGATGGTAAGTTCTTAATGGGAAACACAAACAGTATGATCTCTGAGTTTGGAGGAGGGAATACAGTTCCTATACAGTGACTAACCAGAGAAGGCTTCATTGAGGACCTGCTAGAGCCCTCAGTGCTCCTGATTCCAGAGTGAGTAAGATCTTATCCATGTGGCTAGAATGTACTACTTTACTTCCCTGGTTTTATTCAAGGAAATAGTTCCTTTCTTGATCATTTAGCTTAGGACCAGCAAAGTCTTGCCTGCCACTTGTTTTGTATGGCCACTGAGTTAAGAATGGTTTTTACAGATTATATTAGGTAGCTTAAACAACAGACATTTATTTTCTCATAGTGCTGGAGGCACTATGGAGCAAGGTCTTGGCAGGGTTGGTTTCTGGTGTGGACTCTGGCTTATAGACAGCTGCATTCTTGCTGTGTTTTCACATGGTCTTTCTTAAGTGCTCATGCGTCCCTGGCGTCTCTCCTTCTTCTCATAAGAACACCAGTCCTGTCAGAGTAAGGCCCCACTTAAGAGTGACCTCACTTAATCTTTATTACATCCTTATAAGCCGTATATCCAATAGTGTCATATTCTGGGTTATGGCTTTAACATACGAATTTTGAAGAGACGAAATTCAGTACAGAAATGAGCACAATTCATTACACAAATGAAAATTTTCAATCAACTTGATAATAGGGAACACTGACTTTAAACCCTAAATAAGAAAAATGTTGTTCCCTCAAGAAAAGTACTTCATTTTTTTCATTAGACTTTTATTACAAAAAAAAGAAACTACTCAATTATTACTTTTATATTGTGAATTTTGTCAATAAATTTTTTGTGGAATTTTTCTCTCTTGTTATAAAGCTACCTACATTATATTCTTGATTTTTCCTTTGGCCTGCAAAGCCCAAAATGGTTACTACCTGTCCCTTGACAGAAAAAGTTCATCTACTCCTGATACAGCCCAAGCAAGTTTTCACTGATTCAATTCTGGCTTCAAGCCTTTGTCTATATTATAGGCATCTGCTCAGGCAAACATTTGCTGCTTTTAACCTCTAAGTTTTTGCTAGACTTTCCTATTTTTCTTTAGCTCTCTTCCTACAGAGATTCATCTCTTCCCATAAGCTTATTTTATAGACTGTCCCAAACTATTTTGACAAGAATGGTATTAGCCTGTTTAAAGCCTAGTTCTGTTTTAAATGTTTTAGGATTATAGGGGTGTTACTAAGAAAAAAAAAAATCCACAGACTCAATGTATCAAGGGAATTTTGAATTTTCTCATAATTATCTCAAGAGGCCCCCAGATTCCCAAATGCCTTCAGTACTAGGAATGTTTAATCCAGATCTGCGTGCCAGGCATACAGGGGAGGAACTGGAGCAAGCTCTTCTTTTTCCACTTCATTCATCCGAATTTTTCTAGACCACTGTAGATTTACCATAGTAAAGGGGACATAAATCCTTTGCATATAAATCCAATATTCTGGTAGTGTTGTGCTCTGAAAAATATTTAAAAAATGTATCCAGAAAATCTTGCATCGAAAGGGCTTCTGATTTCATAGAATAGTGTACCTTTGCCTTAATAAATATACTTGAACCATAATCATGGCAAAATAATAATAATAACTGATTTACTGAGCATTTACTATGTATTAGTACTTTTTAACAATATTTTTATGATATAGATACCAATATTCCTAATGTACCAGGTGAGAAAATTAGTCTTGGAACATATATATAACTTATCCAAGGTCACACACATTTACCAATTGGGAAAGTTGTGTCTCAAACCCAGTACCATTTAACATCAAATCTGTGTATCAACCACTGTATTTGATTGCCTCCATGTACACTTTTCATATGAAAGCTATTTTAAGCAAGAATTAAAGCAATAATCATTATCCATCTATGGAGTAATATTACTGTGTTTTAGTTCATTGGTGCAGATTGAAATCACTTTATACAATGTCTGAACTTCCCCAAGGTTAAGAAGTAAAACCCTAGAGGGATAGGCAGCCCTGTGAATATTGGGCCCAGATCTGACATTATTCCTGGTATTGGTTATTAATTGATCCCTTTGAATAAAATTGACAGACAACTGTGATCTTAAAGGACTTTTGTTGGTTTTTATTCTGCCTGATTTCAAAGGATATGTGTGTGTTTGTTCAAGCCCTGAAGCAATTTTCAGGGACCCCACAAACAGGAAGTGGGCTGCTCAACTTGTGCCAATCACAGTTGCAGAGAAAGCTTGTTTAGATAAGCTCCTATAATAGGCAGAACCTGTGATGAGCTGAGTGATGGACAGGGAGGTCTGTCCAATTCCAAGGAATGAGTCCTTTCTAGCCAGTCCATTGGGATGTGGTGTATGTCATGAATTATTGACTACTGCATATTGGTTTACCTTTGTACTTTTTCTAAAATAAAAAGATAATTTTTTTCTTTTAGTTTTACCTCCAACATCACTTGATTTCAGGCATTGTACGTGTGTTAAGACTGATTACAGTTGCTTTTAATCACACAGGTTTGTAGAGCTAAGTCTAATAGTTGAAAGAAATGAAAGTTACTAAGAAATCCTGAATTTGTTGCTAAAGGGAAGAGCTGGGTGCAGATTTCAGTTGCTAAAATTCCTCTTTATTAATAAAATAAATATTTTAACAGATATAAATAAATGAAATATTCTTTAATAAATATAAATAAATAAAAATTCTTATCTGAATTTTATATAATATAGCAAGCTGCCCAGCTAGAAAACATTTCAGGCTTTCTTTGTAAAACTTATAACCTTATGTTACACTTTAACCAAAAAAATGTAAGCTAAAATTTGATAGCTTTTTCCATGACAATTTAGCTTTTCTAATATCAGCTCCCCTTCCCTACCCGTTTTACTTTTTTTCTTTTTCCTAATAGCATGTGCTTGTGAGGCTAAAGTTGTACAAGCCAATCTACAGATTCAAGAGATTTAATTTACAGATACATGAGAATGAAAACTGTATGTTAACGATGGTAAAGAGAAATATGGAAGGAGCCTAAGGCATTGGCGACATCATGGAGATACTGTATTAGCACTGATGTGTCTAACTTTGTATTCTTCATTGTTTGAGAAAAATAACCCACTATTATTTGGATAAACGACTACTGATGGATTTTGTTAATGCAGGGACCTTACTAGAATTGTGAAAAGAAGGCTGGCGGGGGTGGGGGGGATTGGGTAGGATATAGTGTATGTGAAAGGTGTCTGGAGTGTGTTCAACCAAAGGTTGATTGTAAAGCACATTTCCTCTTGGTCTCCTTTGAAAAATACCTCCTTTCTTTTGAGACATTATTCTCTTTTGCACCATCACATATCCCACTTCCAAATTTCTGAGTAGAAGCCACCAATTCTTAAATAATTTTCTGCATATTCATGGTGATTAGTGGAGTCATGAGCCATGGAAGTGTATGATTACATTCAGAATATCTCCAGCTTCCAGTCTTAGCAATCGGCACAGGAATGAGCAAGAGAGTCAGTCTGGGCAATCACACTCCTCCCTGGGAATTTTCAAATTGGAGTAAGAGAAGGAAGATCCTTTTCCTGTCTTCTCAGAAGTTGGAGGATATGAGCTTGCAATTTCTCAAATCCTGTGAGAAGGGGATATTGAATTTAACCCAATGAGAGAACCGAAGATGAGAGACATTGCAAATTCTAATGTAAATGTAAATTTCTCTCTGCTTTTATTGTGGCTACATAAGCCAGTGGATCATTTATTTGCTTAAGTTAGATCAGGTTTAGATGTATTTTACTTGCAGTCCAAAGAGTTTTGATGCTATAAAGTAGAGGGACCAGGTTTTATTTGTGACTATTTTAAAGCACAGACTAATTTCAAATTTCTGGCATTTATACTTTATAATCTAAGTTTTAGTGCGGTTACATGGCCTCTCATTAACTGATTTGTTACCCTTTGACAGAAATGTGTAAAGTATAATCATTGCTTCATTTAAAAATACTCTGTGATCGAAATTATAGCCAATTAATTAACAGACTGAAATTCATTAGAGACCCCACACATAGTGGTGACTAATAGGACTTTCTGTAAAATTATACCTCAGTTCAGCAAGCTGTGATGACTTTGAAAATTGTCAAATCCAAACTGTTGGATTTATATTTAATAGTTCATGTTCACTTCTCCAAAATAGTTTATGCCCAAGAACATTTCGCTTTTGAACAAAGTTAAGAGTATAGTTCTTAGAAAAGAGTTTACTTTCCCAATTTTGTGGTTGTAAATCAGTGTTTCTTAAACTTTAGCAACAACAAAAACAAGTGAAAACCTTTTAAGAAAAAATTCTTTGGATACCAATATTGGCTAGAATGGTTTTGTTTGTACTATGTATGTAATATTTTAACTAGCTACACATGCATTTATGCACGTTTTGTACCATGATGCAATTAAATCAATAAAACTACAAAATATTTAACATTCACAATACTTATATTTTAATGTAATAAATTGTATGTTCTTTAATAAAAACTAAGAAACTATCAAGAGCTAATATATAACACTGAGTGCTGTAGACATTTTTGTCATGAATGTACTGCGCCTGTACTATAATTGACTTGGTTCTCACCATTGTATCTACCTGAAACATAAAATCTTTGCTTATACAGTACATGAAATCATTTTGATTTGGCACAAAACTTCTTTTGCATATTAAGCTTATCTCTACCTTTTTTGTAATTAGCCTAATAATACATAGTACAAAACACGGTGTTATTCTCATGAGGTTAAAAACTTAGTAAAAACTAGTTTATTTAGTAAAAGTATACATCAATTATTAAGTCTACCTGAAACAAAGTTTTTTCTTTATAGTTGTAAGTGCACTTCCACAAAGATGCAAACAGATTTGGGACAATTATTGTCATTTTGATTTTAGAACAATCTAAGATCATTAAGCATGAAACATTTGGTGGGAGGTGAATACTCTGTATCCACATTACAAACAGATGAAGAGGTGAGCACTAAAATTTGTATGGGTCATAAAATGATAGTGAATATGTTGAATATTGTTTTTAGATTATTTGCAAGCAAACTTCATTTCTAGCAATGATGGTGTAATTGAGAATTACAAAAATATCATGGAAGTTTTACCAATCTTTAAAAAAAAAAAAGAACAAATCTGGAGGACTTATGTGAAAGGACCTGATTTCAAGACTTACTATAAACATGCTGGAATCCACTGTGTGGTATTGGTGTAAAGACACATCAGTGGATCGCTGGAACTAAGCACAGAGTTCAGAAGTAGACCAAAACACAAACATTCAATTAATTTTTTAAAAGAATTTATTTTATTCAATCTGTTTTCCTCTCTTCTTCATTCTTGAAGAATACTTTCATTGGATATAGAACTTTGATATTTATTTCAGCACTTTAAAGAGGGTGCTCCACTGTCTTGTAGTTTTTATGATTTTTTTTATTGTGTTATGTTAGTCACCATATACTACATCATTAGTTTTTGATTTAGTGTTCCATGATTCAGTGTATAACACCCAGTGCTCCATGCAGTATGTGCCCTCCTTAATACCCATCACCAGGCTAACCCATCCCCCCACCCCTCTAAAACCCTCTGTTTCTTGGGTATAATGAGACGTTTGCTGGTGTTCAATTTGTTGTTCTTCTCTATAATTAATGTGTCGTGTTTCTCTGAGTGCTCTCAAGATTTTCAGCAGGTTAAATATGATAATCCTAGGTAAGATTCTCTTTGATTTTATCATATTTGGGTTTGCTGAGTTCCTTGAATCTGTAAATGTATGTCTGTCATTGAATTTTGGAAGTTTTCAGACATAATTTTTTCAAATTTTTTTCCACTCACTTCTTTTTCCTTTTTTTCTTGAATTGAAAGCAACTGAAATTGCTTATATAATTGGCTTTTGAAATTTTCCCATAAATCTTGAGGATCTATTTATTTATTTTATTCAATCTGTTTTCCTCTCTTTCTTTCAGAGTGTATAATTTTGATTGATCTTCATTAACTTTTCCCACCATCATTCTCATTTTGCTATTGAGACAGTCCAGTGAATTTATTTTTAGATATTATATATTTAATCCTAAAATTTATACTTGATTATTTTTTAATAATTTACATGTCTTTGCTGAGACTTTTTATCATTTCATTCATCATGAGTACATGCACTTTTATTCCACTAAGCAGAGTTAAAATAGCTGTTTTGAAATCTTTGTTGTATAATTTTTAGCATCTCTATTACCTTTGGGTTGATATATTTTGGGGGGATTGGAGGTGGTTGATATCTTTGAGTTGTCTTTTCCTTTCAGGTTATGTCCCATTTTCATGGTTCAATTTATGCTAAGTAATTTTTTGCATATTCTTAACATTGGGAATATGATGTGTGGATTCCAGATTATGCGGTAAGCTCCATAGTGTTGATATGTTTTTTTTTGTCAGGCGGTTAACTTGGATAGACACAAATCTGGGAAGCAACTCAGATATCAGTTCCGTTCATCAAACCTTAATTGTTAACTGCTCGTAGTTTGCGCCACACAGACATGGTTCAGGGAATAGCATGGACTTAAGGTGAATTTATGCGTGAAATTGGGTATCTTTGGGTATCTTTTCTGGAGCTTCCTTTTAAATCTTTAAAGGTTATTGTTGCCCCAGGAGTCCTTCCTCTGGCTCCAGAAAGATGGTTAAATTTTCTAGCAGAATTTGAGTCACCTGTCATTACAGCCAAGGTCAAACTACATGTACCCACAGTATAGAGGGGGGAAAAAAGAAAAAAGAAGCTTACTCTGTTGAACATTTGCTTCAAATTTTGACCTCACTCCACAAATTTCCTGCTTTTATTCAATCTCTAGAGGCTTCAGGTATTTGTTGTTGTTGTTCCTTCTCTAGATTTATGGCTGTTATTTATGGGAGGATCAGTTTCTTAGGAGCTAACCTCTCTATGCCAGTTGACAATCTGTTTCAAATGGAGAAAAGCCCAGGGAAATTTCTGCTTTCTTTTTATATGTTTATATTAAATTTGGGAGCCTGCTGGAAAATTCTCATATCTTAACATTTAGAACAAATGGAATAGTACTCCATGCTCATGGACTGGAGGAACCAATACTGTTAAAATGTCCATCCTACTCAAAACAATGTACATATTTAATACAATCTTTACCAAAATACTAACAGCATTTTTCATAGAACTAGAACAAATAATCCTAAAATTTGTATGGGACTTTGAATATTTTTGTTCTTCTTGAAGAAGAACAAAGCTAGAGTTAACACAATCCCAGATTTCAAATTATACTACAAAGCTGTAGCATGGTACTGGCACAAAAATAGATACACAGATCAACAGAACAGAATAGAGAGCCCAGAAATAAATCCACACTTTTATGGTTAATTAATCTAGGACAAAGGAGGCAAGAATATAAAATGGGGAAAAGACAGTTTTCTATAAATGATACTGCAAAAACTGGGTGCTACATGCAAAAGAATGAAACTGGACCAGTTTATTATACCATACATAAGATTAAACTCAAAACAGCTTAATGTCCTAAATATGGGACCTGCAACCATAAAACTCTTAGAAGACAATGGTCAGTAATTTATTTGACATTGGCTGTAGAAACATTTTTCTGGATCTGTCTCCTAAGGCAAGGGAAACAAAAGCAAAATTAAACTATTGGGACTATACAAAATAAAAAGTTTTTGCACAGTGAAGGAAACTATGAATAAAATGAAAAAGGGCAACCTACAAAATGGGAAAAGATATTTGCATATGATATATCCAATAAGGGGTTAATATCCAAAATAAATAAAGAATTTATACAGTTCAACCTCCCGGAAACAAATAATCCAATTTAAAAATGGGCAGAAGACCTGAATAGACATTTTCCAAAGAAAACATATTGATGGCAACAGAGACATAAAAAGATGCTCAACACCACTAATCATCAGGGAAGTGCAAATTGAAACTGCAATGAAATATCACCTCCACCTGTCAGAATAGCTAGAATCAAAATAAGTATTGGCAAGAAAAGGAAACTTTTGCACTATTAGTGGGAATACAAATTGGTACAGTCACTGTGGAAAACAGTATGGAGTCCCTCAAAAAATTAAAAATAGAATTACCATATGATCCAGTAATTTCACTACTGGATATTTACCCAAAGCAAAATGAAAATACTAATTCAAAAATATACATGTACCCCTATGTTACTGGAGCATTATTTACAATAGCCAAATTATGGAAGCAACACAAGTATTCTTCAATAGATGAATAAATAAAGATGTGTTATATATACACAATGGGAAACTACTCAGCTATAAAAAAAAAAAAAAAGAATGAAATCTTGCCATTTGCACCAACATGGATGGACATAGAGGCTACAAGAAAGACTAAGAAATTGTGTATTTGAGACCTTTCTTGTTTCTTGAGAAAGGCTTGTATTGCTATATACTTTCCTCTCAGGATTGCCTTTGCTGCATTCCAAAGATTTTGAACAGTTGTGTTTTCATTCTTTCTGACTTTCCTCTTGTGATTGAGTTCTAGTTTCAAAGCATTGTGGTCTGAAAATATGCACGGAATGATCCCAATCTTTTGGTACCGGTTGAGACCTGATTTGTGACCTAGGATGTGATCTATTCTGGAGAATGTCCCATGGGCACTAGAGAAGAATGTGTATTCATTGCTTTGGGATGGAATGTTCTAATATGTTTGTGAAGTCCATTTGGTCCAGTGTGTCATTTAAAGTCTTTATTTCCTTGTTGATCTTTTGCTTAGATATCTGTCCATTTCAGTGAGGGGAGTGTTAAAGTCCCCCACTATTACTGTATTGTTGTCGATGTGTTTCTTTGCTTTTGTTATTAATTGGCTTATATAATTGGCTGCTCCCATGTTCGGGGCATAGATATTTACAATTGTTAGATCTTCTTGTTGGATAGATCCTTTAAGTAGGATATAGTGTCCTTCCTTGTCTCTTATTATAGTCTTTGGTTTAAAATCTAATTTGTCTGATATAAGCATTGCCACCTCAGCTTTCTTTTGGTGTCCATTAGCATGGTAGATTGTTTGCCCCACCCTTACTTTCAATCTGGGCGTGTCTTTGGGTTTAAAATGAATCTCTTGCAGACAGCATATCGATGGGTCTTGTTTTTTAATCCAATCTGATAGCCTGTGTCTTTTGATTAGGGCATTTAGCCCATTTACATTCAGGGAACTATTGAAAGATATGTATTTAGTGCCATTGTATTGCCTGTAAGGTGACTGTTACTGGATATTGTCTGTGTTCCTTTCTGGTCTATGTTACTTTTAGGCTCTCTCTTTGCTTAGAGGACCCCTTTCAGTATTTCTTGGAGGGCTGGTTTTGTGTTTGCAAATTCCTTTAGTTTTTGTTTGTCCTGGAAGCTTTTTATCTCTCCTTCTATTTTCAATGACAGCCTTGCTGGATATAGTATTCTTGGCTGCATATTTTTCTCATTTAGTGCTCTGAGTATATCATACCAGTCCTTTCTGGCCTGCCAGGTCTCTGTGGATAGGTCTGTTAACAATCTAATGTTTCTGCCATTGTAGGTTACAGATCACTTCTCCCGAGCTGCCCTCAGGATTTTCTCTTTGTCTCTGAGACTCGTAAGTTTTACTTTCAGATCCTAACCCTACACCTAAAGGAGCTGGGGAAAGAACAGCAAATAAAGCCTAAACCCAGCAGGAGAAGAGAAATAATAAAGATCAGAGCAGAAATCAATGAAATAGACA
Organism: Zalophus californianus; assembly: GCF_009762305.2. Lineage (NCBI taxonomy): Eukaryota > Metazoa > Chordata > Mammalia > Carnivora > Otariidae > Zalophus > Zalophus californianus. The sequence goes on from NC_045598.1 coordinate 133,785,136, forward strand.
CCAAAAGAACAGTAGAACGATCAACGAAACTAGGAGCTGGTTCTTTGAAAGAATTAACAAGATTGATAAACCCCTAGCCAGACTTATCAAAAAGAAAAGAGAAATGACCCAAATAAATAAAATCATGAATGAAAGAGGAGAGATCACAACAAACACCAAAGAAATACAAACAATTATAAGAACATATTTTGAGCAACTCTATGCCAGCAAATTAGATAACCTGGAAGAAATGGATGCATTCCTAGAAATGTATCCACTACCAAAACTGAACCAGGAAGAAATAGAAAACCTGAACAGACCTATAATCACTAAGGAAATTGAAGCAGTCATCAAAAACTTCCAACTAACAAAAGCCCAGGGCCAGATAGCTTCCCAGGGGAATTCTACCAAACATTTAAAGAAGAATTAATACCTATTCTCCTGAAACTGTTCCAAAAAATAGAAATGGAAGGAAAACTTCCAAACTCATTTTATGAGTCCACCATTACCTTGATCCCCAAACCAAAGACCCCATCAAAAAGGAGAACTACAGACCAATATCCTTGATGAACATGGATGCAAAAATTCTCACCAAAATATTAGCCAGTAGGATCCAACAGTATATGAAAAGGATTATTCACCACGACCAAGTGGGATTTATCCCTGGGCTGCAAGGTTGGTTCAACATCCACAAATCAATCAACGTGATTACAATATATTAACAAAAGAAAGAACAAGCACCATATGATCCTCTCAATAGATGCATAAAAAGCATTTGACAAAGTATGGCACCCTATCTTGATCAAAACTCTTCAGAATATAGGGATATAGAGGGTACATACCTCAATATCATAAAAGCCATCTATGAAAAACCTACAGCGAATATCATTCTCAATGGGGAAAAACTGAGAGCTTTCCTCCTAAGGTCAGGAACACGGCAGGGATGATCACTATCACCACTGCTATTCAACATAGTATTAGAAGTCCTAGCCACAGCAATTAGACAACAAAAAGAAATAAAAGGCATCTGAATTGGCAAAGAAGAAGTCAAACTCTCACTCTTTGCAGATGATATGATACTTTATGTGGAACACCCAAAAGACTCCACCCAAAACTGTTAGGACTCATATAGGAATTCAGTAAAGTGGCAGGATATAAAATCAATGCACAGAAATCAGTGGCATTCCTATACACCAACAAGACAGAAGAAAGAGAAATTAAGGATTCGATCTCATTTACAATTGCACCCAAAACCCTAAGATACCTAAGAATAAATCTAACCAAAGAAGCAAAGAATCTATACTCAGAAAACCATAAAATATTCATGAAAGAAATTGAGAAAGACACAACGAAATGGAAAAACATTCCATGCTCATGATTGGAAGAACAAATATTGTGAAGATGTCAATGCTACCTAGAGCAATCTACACTTTCAATGCAATTCCTATCAAAATACCATCCACTTTTTTCAAAGAAATGGGACAAATACCCTGAAATTGGTATGGAACCAGAAAAGACCCCGAATAGCCAGAGGAATATTGACAAAGAAAAGCAAAGCTGGAGGTATCACAATCCCAACCTCAAGCTCTATTACAAAGCTGTCATCTTCAAGACAGTATGATACTGGCACAAAAACAGACACATAGATCAATGGAACAGAATAGAGAGCCCAGAAATGGACCCTCAACTCTATGGTCAACTAATCTTCAACAAGGCAGGAAAGAATGTCCAGTGGAAAAAAGACAGTCTCTTCAACAAATGGTGTTGGGAAAATTGGACAGCCACATGCAGAAGAATGAAATGGGATCATTTCCTTACACCACACACAAAAATAGACTCCAAATGGTTGAAAGACCTCAATGTGAGACAGGAGTCCATCAACATCCTAAAGAAGAACACAGGCAGCAACCTCTTCGACCTCAGCTGCAGCAACTTCTTCCTAGAAACATCGCCAAAGGCAAGGGAAGCAAGGGCAAAAATGAACTATTGGGACTTCATCATGATAAAAAGCTTTTGCACAACAAAAGAAACAGTCAACAAAATCAAAAGACAACCGACAGAATGGGAGAAGATATTTGTAAATGACATACCAGATAAAGGGCTAGTATCCAAAATCTATAAAGACCTTCTTAAACTCAACACACAAAGAACAAATGATCCAATCAAGAAATGGGCAGAAGACATGAACAGACATTTTTCCAAAGAAGACATCCAAATGGCCAACAGACACACGAAAAGGTGCTCAAGATCACTCAGCATCAGGGAAATCCAAATTAAAACCTGTGGCTGGGTGATAGACATTGGCAAGGGTATGTGCTATGGTGAGCATTGTGAATTATGTAAGACTGTTGAATCACAGACCTGTACCTCTGAAACAAATAATACATTATATGTTAAAAAAAAAAAAGAAGAAGAAGAAGAAGATAGCAGGAAGGGAAGAATGAAGAGGGGGAAATCAGAGGGGGTGACGAACCATGAGAGACTGTGGACTCTGAGAAACAAAGTGAGGGTTCTAGAGAGGAGGGGTGGAGTGATGGGTTAGCCTGGTGATGGGTATTAAAGAGGGCACGTACTGGATGGAGCACTGGGTATTATACGCAAACAATGAATCATGGAACACTACATCAAAAGCTAATTATGTAATGTATGGTGATTAACATAACATAAAATAAAAAACAAAACAAAAAAAGACTGAGTAAAACAAATACCACATAATTTCACTCATGTGGAATTTAAGAAACAAAACAAATGAACAGAGTAAGAAAAGACAGACAAAGGAATAGACTCTTAAATACAGAGAACAATATGGTGGTTGTCTGAGGAGAAGTGCATAGAGGGAGGAATGAAGTAGATAAAGAGGATTAAGAGTACAATTATCATTATCAGCACTGAGTAATGTATAGAACTGTTGAATTATTGTACAGCTGAAACTAATATAACACTGTATGTGAATTATATCAATTAAAAAATTGTGGTCCCATTTAAAAAAAGAAAAAAGTAGCAACTATGTCCACCTGTAAAGCTTGAGAAATTTTCCTGATTTCTTGATTTGAGGGAAATATGAAGACTAGTAATATGAGTTTTATGACCTGAAAAAGAGACACAAAATTCTGTGTTAATTCTCTTGAACCGTAGACCATATTTCCATTGTCCTGCTGCTCTCTCTCTTCCACCTGGTTTGTAGTTTTGCTTGGTTCTTGCTCCTCTCTCAAATATAGTTTAATACTTCTTGATAGTGCCAGTGACTCTCTAGCCAAACATAACCTATTTCTTGCCAGGCGTTGTTCTGCTATCACAGGCTGTGTTCCAGAAAACCAAATTCTTTCTTCAGCACCATAAATTTAGCTGACTATTCATTTCTCACATCTTCTCTCCTTTCTTCAAAATTACAATCTGGAGGAGAAGATACAAATATACAATGAAATTAGATTAAAATATTAAAAAATTGGAATGAAAATACCTTAAATTTCTTATTCAACAGTTTAAAATTTTTATCTATTCATTCCTATTTTTCCTTTCTTTTTTGTTTTGTTTTACAGCTTATTTTATGGACCTGAATAAATGACCAGTGGGCAATTTCACAGATATTGTTAGGCTTCTTGCCACATTTTGTTCTGTCTCTTAGTAAGAGTCTCATTTACTAAAAGTGCTCTATCAGAATGTGAATGACATTCTTTCAGAGATATTTTAGAAGAGATTCCGGCCACAGGGTATAGTTGGACTTAGCGTCTCCAAGGTCACTGTCAGTATTAAGGCACAATGATACATCTGCAAAGTTATCATGTCAAATTGGAAATGAGGTATTATTTTACCTAACCATGCATTTTAGAATTGATAGGTCTTTTGAATACATAGAAATTATTCCCAAAATGATACATTTCGTACATTCAAAAAATCATGAAATTAAAGGAAGCCAGGTAATAATAAGGGGCTGATTTATTGCTTTACTACACAAGAATTCTGCTGTTAACCTAACAGAGGCTCCACATAGAAAAGTCATTCTGTAGGGGAGGAAGCCAAAAGCCCTGTGCTGAAAGAAAACCCATTATGGCTGATTTGATGATATAATGGCATTTCCTTTCTTTGCAGTATTGTAAAACCTAAACATATTAATGGTGTTCATTTCCTTACCTAGAAGGGGAGGATTACATTTGTCTAAGCTTTTTGTAAATTTTAGAGCATTTGTTACATAGTAATTTGATTCTCAGACTTTACTGAGTTTTAGGAGCTTCATTCCTTCCATCAGAAGCTGTAGAGCCAGAGACACTTGGGGCTCCAGATCCTGCCTGCCAACCACTGGCCTTCATGATAGTTCATCCTGCCAAGTGGACAGAGACTGATTATTTTCTGGTTCCCAATTTCTGAGTCCTACACTGTAGGTTAGATCAGCCCATAAAGTTGACTTTGTGTATACAGTATTCTGAGATAGCATAATCGACACATTTTTCTTCCTGCACATGGCAGCAGAAGAGAAGAGCTTGCTCTATTAGTTGATCTGCTGAAAGCTTGGTCCATGGGGACATAAATCTTTCAACCCTTGAGTTATAAGAACTGTAGTTTTCCTTAGGCAGTGTAGATCTTTTAATTTGATTTTCTGTGTAAAGCCAAACCTTAGTTTTCAGTATTCCCATGCATTCAGGAACACTAAAATCATTCTTATCTAACTGCTATTTTATTAATTATAAAGTATTATAATTACTATACTTTCTGATATTACATTTTCTACTTTGCATGCCCATGATGCATATCTATAACAATGATCTTATTTGGAAAAACAATAAAAGTAGAACAAATTAAGGAGGATATGTAGCCAATTTTCAGTCTTAACCAACACACTAATTACTCAACCATTTCTATTACTAAAGGACAATTGAGAATCAAATTATCTATAAAATTAAAAATATGCCTATGGCAGATTGAATTACTGTATCATAATTATTCACCATTCTTTGTATTCATACCCTTTGTAATGTAATTTTGCAAGTCCTTTTACAGAAGGTGGGCTATATACTTTTATTGCTTTTTGGGCTTGTGGATATTGGTGAATGTGACATGAGCAAAGCCACAGAAAACAATTGCATGAATGGGCTGGCTCTCTTGCATGTCTCCCTTCAAGAGAAGAATATTGCAGATAGTTCTGTGGTCCAAGGAGATGAGATATACTTGAGAGAGAGCTACATGTCTGACCTAAAACCTGAGGCTGGAGGCATAGTCTAGCCTAGGTTATGTGATTCCCAACTGAGAATGAGCAACAAGAGCAAGCCCAGCTAAGTGGCTCAGCCAATTTTCAGTCAGAGACAGTGGCAACTATTTATGAGGAGAATGCTTTTTTCCTGCATTTGTGATATTTTAATATAGAGAATATCTTATTGGTGCTATATACTTTTAACTAAAGTAATCATCACAAATTCACATTTACTAAATTCCATGCCTTTAACTCATAATAGGTCTTTTTGTTTTAATGCCTTTTCAGAAACTCAATTACTTTAATTACAAGTAACTCTAAAAATATAGTCTAAAAGTAAAAATATAAAAATTTTGATGTATGACAAGATATATCCTCAATTTCTTAGAAAATTAAAAAGTTAAGAATAACTCATTTTCCTAGATTTACATATTTTTTAAAGATTTTATTTATATTAGGGAGAGAGCACAAGCAGGGGGAATAGCAGAGGGACAGGGAGAAGCCGGCTTCCCACTGAGCAGGGAGCCCAATGAGGGGCTTGATCCTAGGATCCTGGGATCATGACCTGAGCTGAAGGCAGACACTTAATGACTGAGCCACCCAGGAGCCCCATAGAGTTACATATTTTTAACCACCCACTGAAAAGTAACTAAAACATTCAGTGAAAGTGTACTTATTTTAAAAGTCTTGAAAAACATGGTTTAGATTATGAGTAAAAGCAATACCCATATCTGTATGGAACACCTCATCCACTGAAGAGCTCAACATTGCCATTTCACATGGGTCCTTACAAGATCTGGTGTGGCAGGAGAGGAAAGATGTGCTTATTTTAGCTGATGGAGGTCTTAAGAGCATGTGTTTACTGCAAGATAAAAGAAATTATGGAAATGATTTATTGTTGCATATTAAATGGAAGCATTTCAAATTTAAGGAGATATTCCTCATGTCTATGGCCACCAAAAAGTCTTTATGGCCTACTGATTTTACATTTTGAAAGATAAACTTTTTATTATCACCTATTCTACTTTAAAACTCTTATTATTTTGTCAATGATTTATTTCTCTGTGTATTCCTTCTCATTTGGAGGATCAGAGCTTTAAATACTTAGCATCAAGGAAAAGCTATGCTTGGATAGAGTTGTGGTAATCTGTCTCCATTAAGCAGTAAGGATCACCAAAAATAATGAATCCTCACTGCAAAGGCAATTTTGCAGCAGTGACAGAACACGTCTTTTCCAAAATTCTGTTTGTAAACCAGAAAGTGCCATTGTTTTTGTTCATCTGACCAAGTTTTCTCTGCTTGTGAGTGCTCTGGCTCATAAATATTTCTGTGATTTTCTCCCCAACCCCATTCTATGGAATCATTGCTATGCTCATTCAGAATCGTGCTTTCAGTTTATGACATTCTCTGTGCTTCCTGGTTGTTAGCAACTATCTCCAGGCCATTTTCCTAGAACCAGGGAGACCTTTTGATACCTAATGTGATTATTCTCTTGACATGCTAACACTTGCCTTTCTTCACTATTACTTGAGGAAATTCTGTCTTCTGTGTTTATACATATAAAGAATAGCTTTAGGCAAATGTCAGAAGAAACACTCAGGTTGAAGTTGGACAAAAATGAGATTTCTGTCAATGAAGGAAATAGACTTGAGCAGTGATATTAATTGTTGTTTATGATGTGACTTTTGCTCTACTGGATGGCTGACATTATTAGAAACTATAATTAAAGCCTTTCAAAGAAAGTACTGTAATAAGATTTTTGTAAGAGATTTTATTTATTTAGAGAGAGAGAGAGTCAGCAGGAGGAGGAACAGAGGGAGAGAGAGAATCTCAAGCTGACTCTGTGCTGAACGCAGAGCCCAATGCAGGGCTGGATCCCATGACCCTGAGATCATGACCTGAGCTAACGCTCAACTGACTGAACCACCCAGGAGCCCCTATAATAAGAATTTTTTTTTAAAACACTTTTTTTAAAGACTTTATTTATTCATTTGAGACACAGAGATAGAGAGAGAGAGCATGAGCAGGGAGACAGGCAGAGAGAGAAGCAGGCTCCCCGCTGAGCCAGGAGCCCAATGTGGGGCTCAATCCCAGGACCCTGGGATCATGACCTGAGCCGAAGGCAGATGCTTAACCATCTGAGCCACCCAGGTGCCCCACTATAATAAGAATTTTTTTTTTAAATTAAACCTACAATAGTATGTGTATTTAGCATTTGGGGGTCTTCTAAAGTTAAAAATATCTCAGCTTGTTAGACCTGAGTGGATATATTCTCAAAATTAGGAATGTCAGTATTCTGAAATTTAGCCTTCCTATCAGTGTTTTAATTACTTAATTCAATATATATTTATTTAAAATCTACCATGGACTAGGTACAGTCTTAGATGTTGAGGGGTAGTGGTGAACATGTATCTGTGCACTCCTGGAGCTTTATTCTAGTGGAGGAGACAAACGATAAACAATAATTATGTTAAAGCTTTATTACATTTGTGGGAAATGCTATATATAAAAAATGCAGGCCTCAATGAGAATATATAACATAATCTTACTTGGTGAAGGAAGGCAGGGAGAAAGTAATATTTAGCTGAAATAAAATTTCAAAGATGTAGTTAACTAGGTTAAAAAGTTCTGGGTGCAGATTTTTTAAGCAAAAGAAAGAACAACCTGAGTTTTATAAGAAAATGGTGTGCATGAGTGTCCTAGGATTGTTGTAACAAAGTACCACAAAGTAAGTGGCTTAAAACAACAAATTTATTCTTTCATAGTTTTGCAGACTTAGGTAAAGACACAAATTAACTAGGAAATTAAAAGAAAAGAAAATTTGGACATGCGTACTAAAATGTGAGGACTACCCCTAAAATAGTAGAACTATAAGATTGAAGTAAAAATATAAGAACATTTTTTAAATCAATCTGTTTGTTAATAAAGAGAAAAAAATAAGCAAAGAATAAGATAAGAAACATAAAACCTTAATAATATGGTAGAAGTAAGTTCAAATGTGTCATAAACTACATGAATATTATTTTTGCCTTAATTTAAAAGACTGAAAATTTCAGATAATATTTTTAGAGTGTTCACTCTGGTTAGCATTACAAAGGGAAGTTGTGTGATGTGAAGTGAAGATGGATTAGAAGGGAGAAAAAGTGTAAAGGGCAAGAAAAGTTCAGAGAAGATTTCAGTATTGATGGTGGGAATGGAAATGGAATAAAATAGATATTTTAAGGAGATACTTGGGAAATAGGTTTAATAGTTCATTGTATAATCCAAGGATCAGAAGCCCATGTACTCCTAAATCTTAAAACCCTCTGAAGTTGCCTTCACCACTGAACTATTAAAATAACTGACTGTAAGTCCCATTTCCCAAAACTGACAAATCTAGTTCCCTGTTTCTGCTTACAGTATCTTGCAAGACTCATATGTAAGTATGTCTCTTAATGATCTGATACATCCTGTCTCTTCTGAATTCTCAGTGGTTATTATATGATACATGTCCTGTGACTTTCTGTCCCACCTTGCCTCAAATATGTCATAAAACTCATTTCTTTATTTCTAGTAGCTAGTGATATAATAAAGCATTATCAGACTTTTATTCAAAATGGGGAGTCACAGAAGAATGTAACAGAAATGCGTCACATTTAAAGTATTAGTCATCCTTTGTCTTAAGACTTCCTTAGTCTTCTGTGCCATTACGAGTTTATCTCTGGTTGTCATTATCCCACAGACCATGTCCCTAAATCATGTAATTCAGCCTTACTTTTTTCCTTCTTAATATAACCTTTCTTTCACCCACTATACATTGCCTTCTTAAAAGAAAATAATAATTTAAAACTAATTCTTCTCAATGTTTTTATGCAAGCAATTCCATCCTTCCTTTGTTCTGCCTCTTATTTCTAGATTGTAATTTGGAGTAATCTTTTAACATTCAGTTAGACCATAAAGATATCTTGTAAAATAATAACAATACTCTTCCCAAAAGGAAACCTAAAGTGTAAGGATGATGCCCAGTTTCTGGCTGGTACCATTTATTGAAGTGAAAACATTAATGGACTAGTATTTTGGAGGGGGAGGTAGAATTGGAATGATGAGCTTCATTTTGAGTATATTGATCTTAATGTACCTGGGGAAAATCCATTTGAACCAAAAGTCGAGAAAGAAGCTAGGCATATAATATTGTAGTCAGAGAATTATACATTCTTTCCATATAGATAATAATTGAAGCCATGGGAGTCTCTGTGATGGACACAGAAGATAGTATAGAGTGAAAGAAGAAATAAGCCATAATAATTACAACATTCAGAGTGTGAATAGATAAAGAACAGGAGAGACTGACCAAGAATTTGCCAGAGAGATAGAATGAAATCCAGGGGTTTCTAGTGATCATGAAAGCCAAGTGAGGTGGGGGTGGAAGAAAGTATTTTTTTAAGATTTTATTTTATTTTATATTTTATTTTTACTTATTTATTTGAGAGAGAGAGCGAGGGAGAGAGCACAAGCAGGGGGAGCAGCAGAGGGAGAGGAAGAAGCAGACTCCCCCTGAGCAGGGAGCCTGATGTGGGTCTTGATCCCAGGACCCAGAGATCATGACCTGAGCTGATGCCTAACTGACTGAGCCACCCAGGTGCCCCAAGAAAGTATTTTTCAAGAAAGTTGTGATCAACAACATGTGTCAAATGTTGTCATGGGTTTCAACAACAACAACAACAACAACAACAACAACAACAAAGATAGAAAATAATCCATTAGGCATAATTAGCAACTTTTAATAATAGTTTCAGTGGAGTCATATGGGTGGAAATCATATTGGAAAGGACTTACGTAATGAGGTAAGTGAAAATATAGAGGATATTAGTCTATATAAAATTCTTGAGAAGTTTAGCCTTGAGCAGGATGGGTAGTTGGAGGGAAAGGTGGAGTTGAGGTAGGAAGGTTTTTCTTTTCTTAAAATGGAAGAGATTTGATCATGTTTGTCTTTTTGTTTTCATCATGCTTAAGAGTTGATAAGAAGAAAGGAGTAGGGAAGCTGGTAAAAATAGAAACATTCTAAGAGGAAGGGGATAAATGAGGATCCTGACAGAAAGGGTGCCATCAGGGGCCAGAGTCTGAGCAAGACTTAATATTCACTTGAGTAAAATCGAAAGAATTACACAGAAAAAACCCATAGACTCTAAGTATTGGATTCCTGCTATTAATTCAAGTAAACAATGGAGCAAAGATTAGTAAAAGGCAAATTATCTTGGAGAAAGTTTCCAAACTTTGTGTGTTTTAATTTTTTTTCAGTAGAACACATTGTAAGTTAGAATATAATAAGTTTTCATTTATGGTGTCCTTGAATATAGAAATGTATTTTTCTTCTAAATTGTCTCATAATACTTTTTATATTTTCCATTTCATTTTGTGTGCAAAATATACTTTGAGAGACTTATTTTTTATGCAGAGGAAAAATATTGATTCAGAAATGTTTGCACATAATTTAAATAGTGATGCAATGCTAAAGTCCTTAACAGTCTTTCTCTCATGTTATTAGCGGCTCTAAAACTAATGACTACCTTTTGGAAGTGAGAATTATGAGTGGATGGTTGCTTGATAATCATAATCAATGGATAAATTCCATTTTAGAATGTGTTTGTATAAAGAAGTCCTGGAATTCAAAAATAGTTTTCCAGCACCAGTTTAAGATGGTTTCATTGAGCCTTTATCACAGTAAAGATGTTGTGCTATGGGGGTGCCTGGATGGCTCAGTTGGTTAAGCCTCCCACTCTTGATTTCGGCTCAGGTGAGATCTTGGGGTCATAAGATCAAGCCCCCTGTGGGGCTCCATGCTCAGCGGGGTCTGCTTGAGATCCTCTCCCTCTGACCCTCTGCCCCCCCCCCACTCATGCTCTCTTTCTCTCAAATAAATAAATCTTAAGAAGAAAGGTGTTGTGCTATGTATAGGGGTTCAAAGATAGATAACACTTCAGGACTTGCCTAGAGGAATGTTTCAGAAACAACATTCTAACCAACCCTTTGTCTGTGTGGTTAATGGAAATAACACTGGAACTATAACCAAGATTTTACAGATTGGCATCACATTGAGGAACCATTATCCAGATAGCATCCTCACTCCAAAAAATTATAAAATAAAATTTAAAAATTCCAAAATTCATTTGTTCCTCAAGAAAGACATGAAATGAGATGCAGTCCATAGACCCCTGACATGATTTTCATAGATACTTTCTCTCTTCCTTTGTTCCCTCTCACATGCATGCTCTTCACATCTTCTCATTTACTATTGTGTACAAAGAACCTGCCACTCAAGACTTTGTCTACTCCCTTCACCTCTCCATATTTTCTGCATTCGTGCAGTGTCCACCCACAAATACAATCTCCATACATAGTTCTACATTCAGAACATCCAAGGTCCCTACCTTGCTTTGCTGACTATTTTACTTTGCAGAAGATAAAGAAATCATGAGGCAAAATATTTAGGAGAGGTTTTCAAGTTGTCTTTCCCTTGCCAACTGTTTGAAATTGAACTTATAGTCTGGAGCACAGGGCAAAATGTTCTGTTTTTCTACAGTCTATTCCTGGTGGTTTGCTCTATTTGTGTGTGTGTGTTGTTCATACATATATTATGCAATGTTTTGGTATACTGCAAAATATTGAATGATGGTATTTTTAACTGTTTTCTTCTTTGGGCTATCTTTCTCATAATTTAGGCTTTCTGGTTTTGGCTTTTAAACTATATCATTTTAAAATTACATATTCATATTCTCACTTTTATCATTTTGACTTGAAATAATTATTTTATTTTGTCTTATACACCTTTAACCTTGTAATATCTTCTAATAGTAAAGATACTATTTTAGCTTCTTAAGCTATTGGTCTTAATTTTTATTTCTTTTAATATTCATTCTTTAGATTTAGAGATTATCTATTTTACTTTATTCCTAAAGCTCTTTAAAAGTTGCAACTTTTTTTTAAAAGATTTTATTTATTTATTTGACAGAGAGAGACACGGCGAGAGAGGGAACACAAGTAGGAGGTGTGGGAAGGGGAGAAGCAGGCTTCCTGCAGAGCAGGGAGCCGGACACGGGGCTTAATCCCAGGACCCTGGGAACATGACCTGAGCCGAAGGCAACCGCTTAAGCGACTGAGCCACCCAGGCGCCCCCCCAAAAGTTGCAACTTTTAAAAACTGTTATTTCTTGTTGCAACTTTTTTTTACTTATTTTTTATTTTATTATGTTAATCACCATACATTACATCATTAGGTTTTTTAAAATTTTTTATTGTTATGTTAATCACCATACATTACATCATTTGTTTTTGATGTAGTGTTCCATGATTCATTGTTTGTGCATAACACCCAGTGCTCCATTCAGTACGTGCCCTCTTTAATACCCATCACCAAGCTAACCCATCCTCTTGTTGCAACTTTTAAAAACTATGTTATTTCTTGTCTTTTTTTTAAGATATTATTTATTTATTTGACAGAGAGAGAGACAGCGAGAGAGGGAACACAAGCAGGGGGAGTGGAAGAGGGAAAAGCAGGCTTCCCACTGAGCAGGGAGCCTGATGTGGGGCTCAATCCCAGGACCCTGGGATCATGACCTGAGCCAAAGACAGACACTTAACTGACTGAGCCAACCAGGCGCCCCTGTTATTTCTTGTCTTATCCCTTTTATTTAGGCTCCTTTACAGTCACAAACTCAGTAGTCATAAATTTTTGCCATATTATAATTTTGGCTTTGCCATAATTACATACTTTCATACTTAAGCTTTAATATTTTTCTACTCTTCTGATTTTTAAAATTTTTATCTTCTAACTTTAATCTTGGGTTTTGCTTTATAATTTTAACACTATTATTCTCATCTCTTAAGGTTAGTGTAAAACTTCACAATTTTATAGTTTCTATGATAGGTGGGAAAGCTCCAAATGATGGTCAAGATATATTTTTAGATATAATGCAGTGCCACAGCAGTAGTGTTGAATAAGAAGTGATTAATTCCAGTTGATGGAACATAGGTGGATGGCAGAGGAAATGGCATTTCAAATACAAAGGAGAATTGCCTTCATTGAGGTCTATGTGTCCAGCATGATGAAGGTATTTAACTCTGATATATTCCTTTATCCTCTCAACAATCAGGCATAGTTGGTATTATTAAATCCAGTTTTTAAATGAGTCAACTGAAGTTTTATGAAGACTGATTTTTCCTGGATTATCCAGAGTAACACTCTGTCCATCTAATTCTAATTCCTCACTCCTTTACATCACATATGCTCACTGAAATAGTTGACCAGGCAATGACAGGGAACCATTTTGAACCTAATTACAGCTAAGTGAATGGAACCAGAACCATTAATGTACCAACTGTAAGGTAAATCGCATTCTTCATAACAATGTATTTGAAATAACATGAATAAAATCTGCTTACTCTTTTAAGGTCATTATGAAAGAAAGGTAGGTAAGGGTCTAACCTTTATAACTTACTATCTACTTAAGATATTTTTATATGGAAAAGGAAAAATGCAAAGAGGGTGTCTTCTACTGATTTTTTTTACTCTCAGCAAAATTCCCATGTTTAAATCTCATCCACTAGCATTGATAGAAAATTACTTCTTATTTAATAAAGTAACTAGTAATTGGCATCTAATTATCTTAAAAATATGTTCCTGGGAACATGTTGCCCATGTCTTGAAATCACTGGATTTGCTAAATTTTCATTTAGAATTCTAAACTAGTACTACTATGCTCTTTAAGCTTTCCACTACTTTATAAACACTCTTGTTGGCCACAGAGTATTTATACTGTATATGCCAAACTTAATTCACCAAGAGCCTGAATTTGTTTTTCAGTGTTTTGAAAACTGAATAAATTTTGATGATTGACAGCCAGGGTGTGATTCTTTTTCCTGGACTGAAAAATAAATGAAATCTCTCTACTTTTGAATAGTAAACACCCACAATTTAAACAGAGTAAAAGGGCTTTGGTTATTTGTTTTTCAAAGTGCATTCGCTATTAGAAAGTAGACCTAGAAGAAACAACCTTTTATGTTCATTTGATTTTAAAATTTCTCAGTAAAGTTCCATGATTCGTTGTTTGCATATAACACCCAGTGTTCCATTCAGTACGTGCCCTCTTTAATACCCATCACCAGGCTAACCCATTCTCCCATCCCCCTCCCCTCTAGAACCCTCAGTTTGTGTTTCAGAGTCCATAGTCTCTCATGGTTCATCTCCCCCTACGATTTCCCTGCCTTCATTCTTCCCCTCCTGCTATCTTCTTCTTCCTTTTTTTTAACATATAATATATTATTTGTTTCAGACATACAGGTCTGTGATTCAACAGTCTTACACAATTCACAGCGCTCATCATAGCAAAACTAATGATGTATGGTGATTAACATAACATAATAAAAAAAAAAAGAAATGCCTGTAGCAACCCTGAAAACAAAACACACACACACACACACACACACACACACACACACACACACACACACACACAAAAGAAAACTCAGAGGATCTGAACAGACATTTTTTCAGAAAAGATGGCCAACAAGCATATGAAAAAGTACTCAACATCACTCCTCATCAGGGAAATGCAGATCAAAACCATAAAGAGTTATCACCTCACACCTGTCTGAATGGCTATTATCAGAAAAGAAGAAACAACAAGTGTTGATAAAGATGTGAGAAGATAGCAGGAGGGGAAGAACAGCCCTCATGCACTGTTGGTGAGAATGTAAGTTGGGGCAGCCACTGTAGAAAATGTGGAGGTTCCTCCAAAAAATTAAAGAGAACTGCTATATGCTCCAGCAATTCCATTTCCAGGTATTTATCCTCCAAAAATGAAAACACTAATTGAAGGAAAATGTATGCATCTCTATATCTACTGCAGCTTTATTTACAACAGCCAAGATATGGAAACAACCAGAGTACCCATCAATGGATGAATGGATAAAGAAGATGTGGTGTGTATGTATACAACAGAATACTTTTCAGCCATACGTAGAATGAAATCTTGCTATTGGAGACAACATGGATAGACCTTGATGGTATTATGCTAAGGGAAATAAGTTAAACAGAAAAAGACAGATACCATACGATTTCACTTAAATGTGGAATCTAAAAAAAACAAATAAAAAGGAACAAAACAAAACTCATAGATACAGAGAACTGGTGGTTGCCAGAGGGGAGTGGAGTAGAGGGGTGGGCAGAAATGGGTGAAGGGGATCAAGAGAAAAGAAATTTTAACCTCTTAATTTTCATAAAATTAGGGCCTATACTATAGAATGGAGACTATCCTGAGTCCTTCCTATTTGGCATATGTTACAGTTTATACTTTACAGCATATTTTACGGAATTGCAGGGGACTGGGAGTTTCAGGGGGCAGCAGATTATAACTGATATGTTTAGGGCTGTTGCCTTCCAAAGCACTCAAACTGACTGCTGTGGAAGAGGCTGTGGATATTCATGACTATCAATGAGCTCTCTACATTTCTCAGTCTTGTGACAAGTTCTGGTCAATAAAACATAAGTGAAAATTTTGGCTCTCAAAAAATAAATAAATAAATAAATAAACAAAATAAAATTTCTCAGTAAAGATACTAGTGACTTGTAAGAATTGTTTCCCTAAAATTTATCAATGCATTCCTTGTTGACCAAATCAGTTAAACTCAGCATTATTACTAGTGTAGGTTTCAAATTTGTCTGATATTACCATGTGGGTTAACTTGTGAAGTAAACTGCATATGGAAGTTTGGCTGTAAGTTACATGTTTTGAATCCAATTCATATGTCACCCCTTAGTGTGTTACTATATGGCAATGTGATCTTATCTCTAGTATATTGATTGTTAATTGAATTTTTAAACAATTTGGTTATTACTAACAGCCTTTCTCTTCAACATATTAGACATTTTAGACAATTTAGACATTTTAGACAATTTAGTAACTTTCTTAATTGCATTTTTCATTGACAATCAAATGCCAAGATTTTTAATAATGCTTTAAAAAAATCCATCAAGGTGGGTAGTGAAAGCCATATGCAGTTTAGGTAAACAATAAGGACTCTCAAAAATAATGAAAAATCACAAATATTATAGTAAATCTTGAAAAGAAATACCTGTCTATAAAAACATAAACCACATGTGGAAAATAGACCATACATCAATAGAAAAAAGTCTATTCAATTTTTGTTTTAGCCAGGAAGTTAACTTTTTGTTCAATCACAATATGTCTCCTTAATTCAGGGTTCTAGTAACTGCCCCAGATATGCTTTCATTACTTCACTTTTTTCTTTATTTTGTTTTTGCCTTTTTTTAAATGGTAATGCTGTTGCCCATATATTTTCAGAGTTGGCTCTAGAAATCAGGGGGAAATTACTTATAAAAAAAATCACCACTACTTTCAGTACAAACAAATTAGGATTAACCAAAATGAGTGTTATTAGCCTACTCATTTAAAACAAAAAAAGTCCTAAATAGGCTACCACACAAAAAGGAAATAGTGAAATAATGAGAGCCATCCATCCTCTATCACTTGTCTAGTCTTTCACTCCTAGTCCTTACTTAGAATAATCCTAGGATAGACAGAGGTGGCAAATGGATACACCATTTGTTACTCCTTTCATCTAATGATCTGACTTCACTGGGTGTCTTTAGTCTCTTGTTTTGAGGTTGAGGTTAAGTGTGGTGTGGACAGAGAATATTTATGATAATATGGCTATCAGGCATTATCTCAACAAGTAAGGTGTAAATGGAGCAATCCAACCCCCTTTCTGCCTTTCAGTTCTGCTATTGTGCTCCTCCAGTGCCTTCTACTCTCCATCAGGTCTTCTCTTTAAGATCATTGGATCAGACTTGGGGAGAGAGGTTCTCTAGGGTAGGTTCATCAGTGTTTGAACTTTATTATGATTGTTGTGGTGTATTATCATTTGACTCTTCATTTGTGAATGATAGAAAATCAAACTAGCTTACAACCTTATCCCTCAGTTGTTACCCCACATAACAGAAACAGGTAAGGGTGACTCATTTCAGCGTGGCAGGATTCAGGGCTTCAAACAACAGGTCTTTTTTCACAAGCTCTAAACTCTGCATTCATTTATGTTGGTTTCATTTTTCAAGTAAAAATGATCACCAGCTCGAGACTTAGATCACATTTAGAGTTAATGATCCCAAGTCAAAGAGAATGCCATTTCTGAATTATTCCAGTAAAATTTCCGAGGATGACTGTTCTAATTTAATTATATGCCCCTCTATACTTCAGTATCCATATTCACGTAAATGGGGTATTCTGATCAGTTAGCTTATGGTATATAACCAAATTTTTGTAGACCAGGAGAGCCCATCACAAATTAAAACAAAATGAACACCATAGAAAAAGAGAGGCACTGCCATAAAAATATTGAACATTTTGGTTTTCAAAATAAAAATAGGGATTTTTGTAGGAAATTTGAAATTGATTAGAATATAACTAAGATCTTTTTCTGAGAGAGAAACACTGGGAACACTTTTTAAGAGTTTCTTTTGTGTGCACATGTGTGTGGATGTATTTTAGCTAATTGGGCTCAAATTTCATGAGTGATTTCTTAGCCTGTTTTTCATTTACTATTATGAGGGTTGTCTGTGTTACTAAAACACTTTTATAAAAAGTCAGTGACTATATATACATTATATTTTTAAATGGATATAATATCAGTTGTAACCATTCCTCTATTTTTGTTTAAATTGATTTTTTAAATTATTTTTCAAACATTGGATTATTTCTGAATGAAGGATTAGTTTTGTGGATAAATTCCTAAAGTTATATTTTTGCATTAAGTATGAATGTTTATATAACTCTTAAGTCTGTATTGACAAATTTATTTTTCAAATTGCCCTATTTTTAAATGTTCTGTTTGCCTCTCTTTTCATCTCATTCCATTCTCCAATAGTAAACTAAGGTACTCTCATGGTTTTAATTACTATCTGTAGTCAAATGGTCGGCAAATCTGCATATCTAAACTGAGAATCATCTCCTGAGTTCCTGACATCCAAATCCAACAGCATATTGACATTTCCACAGGGCTTCTAATTCCACATGACAAAAACTACCCCTTGTCATATCCCCATCCTAAAGTATGTGCTCTAGGGGATGTGTTTGTTCATTTTCTTTCTTTCCTTCTCAGGAGTCCTTTCTTCAATGCCTTTAAGAGATGGAATCAGCGTTTCCACAGAGGTGGCTGGGATGCCAGGCCAGGTTTTTCCACTAAGAGTTCTTTGCCTTTTTTTCTAAAGTCTAATTTAAATTTATGGCCATAATAAAAATGGGTGCTGTACATCTCCCTTTTTAACAATCCTGGCCATCAAAATGAAGAAACAGTGTATGAAGTCTTCCATGTTGATATAAAAGAATTATTTATAAGTAAAATCTTAGTTTTGAAGAGGTTAGGAAGTGGAATTATAAAAATCAAAATATAAAATAAAAAAGTACTGTTTTGTTAATTCAGAAAACTTGTTTTGATATACAAAACATCTCCTGCTCCCCCAAATAAAAATTTCATTAAATTAAATCATAATGCTGGAGGAGATCAAAGAAAAGATAGGAAACAAAAGAGTTGAATCCCTATATAGATGCATTCTTGGAATACTCATGAATATAATATGTTTCCTGTTAAATGATGTGGTAATAGCAGAGAGCTTAATCTAATATCAATCTAGAAAACCACACCTTCATATAGAATTATTTTGTTGTTGTTGTTGTTATTTAGTGTTTTTATATTTTTTAAATTTGATATCCTTTTGGAATGGAGGCATCTCTTGTTCTCCAGTTTTTCTTAATGGTCACTTTGGAAAGGAACAGCCAAAGTGTTTCTCAAGATCATTAGCACTGGTGTACGTTGAAGTGTTTTTATGTACTGAATTTGCAAAGAAGCATTCATTCATTTACAAGATAATAATGACAAACCCCAAACAAATATTTTGAGAAATGTCAAACAGCCTCAGTTTCTTAATTCATTCATTAACATTTTTAAAAATTTTTTATTGTTATGTTAATCACCATACATTACATCATTAGTTTTTGATGTAGTGTTCCATGATTCATTGTTTGTGCATAACACCCAGTGCTCCATGCAGAATGTGCCCTCTTTAATACCCATCACCAGGCTAACCCATCCCCCCACCGTCCTCCCCTCTAGAACCCTCAGTTTGTTTTTCAGAGTCCATCGTCTCTCATGGTTCGTCTCCCCCTCCGACTTACTCCCCTTCATCCTTCCCCTCCTGCTATATTCTTCTTTTTCTTTTTTCTTAACATATGTTGCATTATTTGTTTCAGAAGTACAGATCTGTGATTCAACAGTCTTGCACAATTCACAGCGATCACCATAGCACATACCCTCCCCAATGTCTATCACCCAGCCACCCCCTCCCTCCCACCCGCCACCACTCCAGCAACACTCAGTTTGTTTCCTGAGATTAAGAATTCCTCATATCAGTGAGGTCATATGATACATGTCTTTCTCTGATTGACTTATTTCACTCAGCATAACACCCTCCAGTTCCATCCACATCGTTGCAAATGGCAAGATCTCATTCCTTTTGATGGCTGCGTAATATTCCATTGTGTATATATACCACATCTTCTTTATCCATTCAACTGTCGATGGACATCTTGGCTCTTTCCACAGTTTGGATCTTGTAGACATTGATGCTATAAACGTTGGGGTGCACGTACCCCTTCGGATCCCTACATTTGTATCTTTTGGGTAAATACCCAGTAGTGCAATTGCTGGCTCGAAGGGTAGCTCTATTTTCAACTTTTTGAGGAACCTCCATACTGTTTTCCAGGGTGGTTGCACCAGCTTGCATTCCCAACAACAACGTAGGAGTGTTCCCCTTTCTCCGCATCCCCACCAACATCTGTCGTTTCCTGACTTGTTAATTTTAGCCATTCTGACTGGTGTGAGTTGGTGTCTCATTGAGGTTTTGATTTGGATTTCCCTGATGCCGAGAGATGTTGAGCACTTTTTCATGTGTCTATTGGCCATTTGGATGTCTTCTTTGGAAAAATGTCTGTTCATGTCTTCTGCCCATTTCTTGACTGGATTATTTGTTCTTTGGGTGTTGAGTTTGAGAAGTTCTTTATACATTTTAGATACTAGCCCTTTATCTGATAGGTCATTTGCAAATATTTTCTCCCATTCTGTTGGTTGTCTTTTGGTTTTGTGGACTGTTTCTTTTTCTGTGCAAAAGCTTTTATCTTGATGAAGTCCCAATAGTTCATTTTTGCCCTTGCTTCCCTTGCCTTTGGTGATGTTTCTAGGAAGAAGTTGCTGCGGCTGAGGTCGAAGAGGTTGCTGTCTGTGTTCTCCTTTAGGATTTTGATGGACTCCTGTCTCACGTTTAGGTCTTTCAACCATTTGGAGTCTATTTTTGTGTGTGGTGTAAGGAAATGGTCCAGTTTCATTCTTCTGCATGTGGCTGTCCAATTTTCCCAACACCATTTGTTGAAGAGACTGTCTTTTTTCCACTGGACATTCTTTCCTGCTTTGTCAAAGATGAGTTGACCATAGAGTTGACTGTATATTTCTGGGCTCTCTATTCTGTTCCATTGATCTATGTGTCTGTTTTTGTGCCAGTATCATACTGTCTTGATGATGACAGCTTTGTAATAGAGCTGCAAGTCTGGAATTGTGATGCCGCCAGCTTTGCCTTTCTTTTTCAACATTCCTCTGGTTATTCGGGGTCTCTTCAGGTTCCATACAAATTTTAGGATTATTTGTTCCATTTCTTTGAAAAAAGTGGATGGTATTTTGATGGGGATTGCATTGAATGTGTAGATTGCTCTAGGTAGCATTGACATCTTCACAATATGTGTTCTTCCAATCCATGAGCATGGAACGTTTTTCCATTTCTTTGTGTCTTCCTCAATTTCCTTCATGAGTATTTTATAGTTTTCTGAGTACAGATCCTTGGTCTCTTTGGTTAGATTTATTCCTAGGTATCTTATGGTTTTGGGTGCAATTGTAAATGGGATCGACTCCTTGATTTGTCTCGCTTCTGTCTTGTTGTTGGTGTATAGGAATGCCACTGATTTCTGTGCATTGATTTCATATCCTGCCACTTTACTGAATTCCTGTATGAGTTCTAGCAGTTTTGGGGTGGAGTCTTTTGGGTTTTCCACATACAGTATCATATCATCTGCAAAGAGTGAGAGTTTGACTTCCTCTTTGCCGATTTGGATGCCTTTGATTTCTTTTTATTGTGTGATTGCTGTGGCTAGGACTTCTAATACTATGTAGAATAGCAGTGGTGATAGTGGACATCCCTGCCGCGTTCCTGACCTTAGGGGGAAAGCTTACAGCTTTTCCCTATTGAGAATGATATTCGCTGTAGGTTTTTCATAGATGGCTTTTATGATATTGAGGTAGGTACCCTTTATCCCTATACTCTGAAGAGTTTTGATCAAGAAAGGATGCTGTACTTTGTCAAATGCTTTTTCTGCATCTATTGAGAGGATCATATGATTCTTGTTCTTTCTTTTGTTAATGTATTGTATCACATTGATTGAATTTTGGATGTTGAACCAGCCTTGCAGCCCAAGGATAAATCCCACTTGGTCGTGGTGAATAATCCTTTTCATGTACTGTTGGATCCTATTGGCTAGTATTTTGGTGAGAATTTTTGCATCCATGTTCATCAAGGATATTGGTCTGTAATTCTCCTTTTGGATGGGGTCTTTGTCTGGTTTTGGGATCAAGGTAATGGTGGCCTCATAAAATGAGTTTGGAAGTTTTCCTTCCATTTCTATTTTTTGGAACAGTTTCAGGAGAATAGGTATTAATTCTTCTTTAAATGTTTGGTAGAATTCCCCTGGGAAGCCATCTGGCCATGGGCTTTTGTTTGTTGGGAGATTTTTGATGACTGCCTCAATTTCCTTACTGGTTATAGGTCTGTTCAGGTTTTCTGTTTCTTCCTGGTTCAGTTTTGGTAGTGGATACATCTCTAGGAATGCATCCATTTCTTCCAGGTTATCTAATTTGCTGGCATAGAGTTGCTCCTAATATGTTCTTATAATTGTTTGTATTTCTTTGGTGTTGGTTGTGATCTCTCCTCTTTCATTCATGATTTTGTTCATTTGGGTCATTTTTCTTTTTGATAAGTCTGGCCCGGGGTTTATCAATCTTGTTAATTCTTTCAAAGAACGAGCTCCTAGTTTCGTTGATCTGTTCTACTGTTCTTTTGGTTTCTAGTTCATTGATTTCTGCTCTGATCTTTATTATTTCTCTTCTCCTGCTGGGTTTAGGCTTTATTTGCTGTTCTTTTCTCCAGCTCCTTTAGGTGTAGGGTTAGGTTGTGTACTTGAGACCTTTCTTGTTTCTTGAGAAAGGCTTGTATTGCTATATACTTTCCTCTCAGGACTGCCTTTGCTGTATCCCAAAGATTTTGAACAGTTGTGTTTTCATTTTCATTGGTTTCCATGAAATTTTTTAATTCTTCTTTAATTTCCTGGTTGACCCATTCATTCTTTAGTAGGACGCTCTTTAGCCTCCATGTATTTGAGTTCTTTCCGACTTTCCTCTTGTGATTGAGTTCTAGTTTCAAAGCATTGTGGTCTGAAAATATGCACGGAATGATCCCAATCTTTTGGTACCGGTTGAGACTTGATTTGTGACCTAGGATGTGATCAATTCTGGAGAATGTCCCATGGGCACTAGAGAAGAATGTGTATTCCATTGCTTTGGGATGGAATGTTCTAAATATGTCTGTGAAGTCCATTTCATCCAGTGTGTCATTTAAAGTCCTTATTTCCTTGTTGACCTTTTGCTTAGATGATCTGTCTATTTCAGTCAGGGGGGTGTCAAAGTCCCCCACTATTATTGTATTGTTGCTGATGTGTTTCTTTGCTTTTGTTATTAATTGCCTTATATAATTGGCTGCTCCCATGTTAGGGGCATAGATATTTACAATTGTTAGATCTTCTTGTTGGATAGACCCTTTAAGTAGGATATAGTGTCCTTCTTCATCTTTTACTACAGTTTTTGGTTTAAAATCTAATTTGTCTGATATAAGGATTGCCACCTCAGCTTTCTTTTGCTGCCCATTAGCATGGTAAATTGTTTTCCACCCCTTCACTTTCAATCTGGAGGTGTCTTTGGGTCTAAAATGAGTCTCTTGCCGACAGCATATGGATGCGTCTTGTTTTTTAATCCAATCTGATAGCCTGTGTCTTTTGATTGGGGCATTGAGCCCATTTACATTCAGGGTAAGTATTGAAAGGTATGAATTTAGTGCCATTGTACTGCCTGTAAGGTGACTGTTACTGTATATTGTCTGTGTTCCTTTCTGATCTATGCTGCTTTTAGGCTCTCTCTTTGCTTAGAGGACCGCTTTCAATATTTCTCATAGGGCTGGTTTTGTGTTTGCAAATTCCTTTAGTTTTTGTTTGTCCTGGGAGCTTTTTATCTCTCCTTCAATTTTCAATGACAGCCTCGCTGGATATAGTATTCTTGGCTGCATATTTTTCTCATTTAGTGCTCTGAAGATATCATGCCAGTCCTTTCTGGTCTGCCAGGTCTCTGTGGATAGGTCTGTTGCCAGTCTAATGTTTCTACCATCGTAGGTTACATATCTCTCCTCCTGAGCTGCTTTCAGAATTTTCTCTTTGTCTCTGAGACTCGTAAGTTTTACTATTAGATGTCGGGGTGTTGACCTATTTTTATTGATTTTGAGAGGGGTTCTCTGTGCCTCCTGGATTTTGATGCATGTTTCCTTCCTCACATTAGGGAAGTTCTCTGCTATTATTTGCTCCAATATACCTTCTGCCCCTCTCTCTCTCTTTCTCCTTCTGGGATCCCAATTATTCTAATGTTGTTTCGTCTTATCGTATTGCTTATCTCTCGAATTCTGCCCTCGTGATCCTGTAATTGTTTATCTCTCTTTTTCTCAGCCTCTCTATTTTCCATCATTTGGTCTTCTATATTGCTGATTCCCTCTTCTGCCTCATTTATCCTAGCAGTTAGTGCCCCCATTTTTGAGTGCACCTCATTAATAGTCTTTTTGATTTCGACTTGGTTAGATTTTAGTTCTTTTATTTCTCCAGAAAGGATTTTCTTATAACTTCCACACTTTTGTCAAGCCCAGCTAGTATCTTTAAAGTCATGATTCTGAACTCTAGGTCCGACATCATACTAATGTCCGTATTGAGTAGGTCCCTGGCTGACGGTAGTACCTCTTGTTCTTTTTGCTCAGGTGATTATTTTCGTCTTGTCATTTTGTCCAGAGGAGAATAGATGAATGAGAGAACAAAATGTTATCAGGTTAACAACTTCCCCAGGAAATATACTCTATACAAATCATAAAAGACCTGAAACCAGGGGAAAAGAAAGGGAAAGAAAGAAAAACAAACAAACAAACAAACAAAAACAAAAAGAAAAAGATAAAAACAAGAACAGAACAATACAAAAAAAACAGAATATGATCAAATATGATCAAGCTAGTGCATAGATCAGTGCCACACTCTAGATATTGGGTGTATTTTGGTCTGTTAGAAAAAAGTGCCTCCTAAAATTTTAAAGGAAGAAAGACTTATATATGTACAAAATAAGGGTTGATACAATGAAGAGATGGAAGATGACTGTAAAGATGAAAATTATAAAAGATTTTATAAAAGGAATTGATAAGAAGTTGTTTGATAAAAGAAGGAAGATTTAAAAAAAAGAAAGAAAAAAAAAGGGAGAGAATGTGATCAGGCAGGAGACTAGAACAAAGCCATACACTAGTGATTTAGGGTATATTTTGATCTGTTAGAAGAAACTGTATCTCAAAATTTTAAAGAGAGAACAACTTATATATATATATGCCAAAAATAAGAGTAACTACTATGAAGGGATAGAATATGACTCTAAAACTGAAAAAGAAAAATGTTTTTTTTAAAAAAGGGATTGATAAGATGTTGGTTGAAAAAGAGGAAAAGAAAAATTAAAAAAAATTAACTTTGAAAAACTAATGAATCATGGTAAAAAAAAGTCATGAATTCTATGTGCAGTATTCCCCTAGCGCTGGAGTTCTCCCGTTCTCCTTGATCAGTAAACTTGGTTTTCGCTTGCTGGCTGTTCTGCTGATCTTCTGAGTTGGGGGAGCCTGTTGCCGTGGTTCCCAAATGTCTTTGCCGAGGCGGAATTGCCCCGCCCTTGTGAGTCCGGGCTAAGCAAGCTGCTCGGGTTTGCTCTCGGGAGCTTTTGTTCCCTGCAAGCTCTGGTACAGCTTTGGAGGACCAGGGTGAAAATGGTGGCTTCCCAATCTCCGCCCAGAGGAGCTGAGAACTCGGGGCCCCACTCCTCAGTGCGTCCCCAGAGAAAAGCAGTCACTCCCGTCTCCCTGATCTCCGGCCGCACTCCGTGCTCACCCGGCCTGTGACCGAGCGTTTCTATCTCTGGCACCCGACCCCATGTGGAGTCTCCAAACCCAGCAGATCCCTGCGGTGCGCTCCCGTGCCGCTCCTCCCGGGGGAGGAAGGGGAGTCTCCCCGGCTCTGCTGCTTGTTGGGTCCCTGCTGGAGGAGCAGTGGCCCGACTGGGTCGCAGATCACAGTTTATGGCAACCCCAAGCTGAGAGCCCACGCCTCGGCTCCGTCTCTGCAGCCGGCTTCCCCGCTCCGATACCTGGGAGCTCTGCCGCACTCAGGCACCCCCGGTCTTTCTGTGACCCCAAGGGTCCTGAGACCACACTGTCCTGCGAGGGTTTCATCTCCCGCTTAGCCACTGGAGCGACGTCCCTCCGCGGAGCCGGCTTCTAAAAGTTCCGATTTTGTGCTCCGCCGCTCTATCACTTGCCAGAAGCGGCGGACGCAGGCCCCCTCCCCCGCCCTCTATCCTCCCGAATATCGCCTCGGATTCACTTCTCCGCACGTCCTACCTTCCCGTAAGTGGTCACTTCTCTGTTCAGAGAGTTGTTGCTACTCTCTTCTTCGGTCTCCTGTTGAGTTCGTAGGTGTTCAGAATGGTTTGATCCCTATTCAGCTGAATTCCTGAGACCAGACGAAATCCAGGTCTCCTACTCCTCCGCCATCTTGCTACTCTATCATTCATCAACTTTTTAAAAATGATACTGGACTCTTGTTATTGCTCATAATTCCATACTTTTTGTGGGTCAGCTGACCAGAATTCAGGAGCTTGATAAAGCCTTCAAAATATAGCTGCTTTTGGTCTGTCAGGAAGAGTAGAGAGAAACTGGGCTGCTCAAGTTCTAATCTTTTTTATGCAAGCAATGAAAGAGAAGACAGTCTGTTTATCTGAAATCTCATCCCTCTTCCTTATATTTTTTTCATATTTATAGAAGTCTATTTCCTATAAAATATAGGTCTGCATGAGTAATTAAATCATTCTCTCTGAGTGATCAGAGACCTGTAGCAAACTGATGGCAAATAATGCAGGGAATTCTCAGTGTAAGAAATAAATGAAAATAACGTAAGTACACACACATATATATATATATATATATAATAATTTATCTAAATGCTATTATTATATTCATGGCAGTCTTCAAATTTGGAGTATCTTTGTAAAGGTATTTGGCAGAATATGATCAATAAAGAAAAGGAAGGTATTTAGTGATGTGGCATTTCAATCCATTACTTACTTAAAAGGAAAGGCATAGTTGAACTTAGTTTTTAAATATTACATGAAACTTTATATAATTGGGCCACTGAAAGCAGGGATCTGAATTATACTCGAGAAATTACATATATTACAATAATTACATAAATAAGTGAACATGTTATTGGTAAAATCATTAACTTTGATCTCTCTTAAGAAATCTGTTATGACTAAGTCTTGTGAGTAAAAATTGGTGTTTTTCATTATTGCATCTTTGAACACTTCTGAATCAGCAATGCTGGGATTCACCACAAAGTAACTTCAAGAGACTTCATGATAATATGACGTCAAGTTAAAGACCACCTAAATAAAGGTATATGCATTCTAATACCTAGTGATGCTAATGAGTGTGTCCTTTTAGAATTTCTATACCCTAGCCTTATGGGAGAGAATGGTCCTTACTGGATAATGCAGAACACATGGTCCAAGTTTGAGAAATCCATCCTGAGTACATTTTACCATATGTTACTGCACATGTACAACTTTATTCAAACTTTAGGCATCTTGTTTTAATTTATGGCCTACAAAAACTATTTAAAGTACATACTTAATATAGGACTGTTGTGATAAGTAGTATAGCAGCTGATGTTTGCCTTTGTAGAAGAAACTAAGAAGTTTTGGGATAGAACCATTTGGAACTAAAAGTCAACATGATGAGGCTGTCAGTACTTATTGGGGCTGGTATCATAAACAGTGTAGAATATATCTCTTCAGAGTTTTAAAATCTCATAGCCAACTAAAAAGAAGCCCTGGGGAAAAACTATTCAATGATATTAGCAGGACTCACCATGCATTAGACATACAACATTGAACTAAATTGAAGTAGTTCTTGTGATAGATACCTTGTGTCATTTTTCTTTAAGTTGGAAGAATGTAACACTTTTTTTTTTTATGTTGGCAGGGAAATTCTACATGTAAGGCAATTTCTCCTGGCTCTGAGACCACCAGTGACAGGCTCTCAGAAGCAAAGCATACATGTACCTGAATGCTGAAGTTTCCATGTCATTAAGATTCACAAAAACCTGAGATAATGTATTGAAATAGCTGCTGATCGATACAAACTATCCCTTGTGTTTTCCCTAAAACCTACCCATTTTTAAAAAATATTTCCTCAAATGTATGTGTGACATTTATTTCTTGGTAGGACCCTCTTTGACACATAAGTGACAAGATATCTTGTGGCTGTTCTTATTATCAAACATGAAAATAATATGTACTCATGTCTACCCCAAATATAGCCTACCTGTGATATAATCTAGGATTCATGGAATATAATCTGACATTCTCTATGCAACAATTATTTTTTAGAAAACCCCATATGATATTGTTTTTTAAAAAAGGTAAAATCAAGAATAATCCTTTCTAGGGTTTGGATGACCCAGTATTTCCTTACTATTCCCAGAGTTTGTCAAAATCTTTATTAGACTTTTCAAGTTTATGAAACTGTATTCAATGAGTTAAATGATGTTTGGTAAGAGGTAGCCTCACTATAAAGACTGCAATTTCCAAGTGAAAATTTGTTTTGATTCTTAGCCAGTTGACTTTGGTAAAGCATAAAATACTTGGCCATTATCAGATTTCACTAAAATTTTAACTTTGCCAAAATATTTGGTCTAAACCTGTATTATTCCCTTTTTAAAGGTTAGAGTTAAATGAAATTTTTCACATCTGTTTTATCTTTATATTATTCATCTCTTTAACTAAAAAGTGTTTTTTAAATTTCTTTTTGCACATTGCTTTTCATTAATTAATGTCACTGTGTTCTTATGAAAATAGCTATTAAAGTACTTTATATTAAGTCTTTGAGGTCAGATGTTTTTTTCTCTTCACTTTATTAAAGGTGAAAATTCAGTAGAAAAAAAGTTAATTAATTTAGACTATTATTACCATCATCAGTGTCACCTCTCTGTATGTCAGTGTCCCCGTAATGTTTCCTTACTTTTCATCCAGTTTACCCTTAGGAACCACTCTCTCCATGCCTGACCTTACATATCAGTCCTCATTCTTATATCTGTTTTAACTTTTCTACCTGCCACTTTAAGGCATGATGTTCTGAGATGGCTGGCCTGGACATAGCCCTGAATCTTTCATTTGTCTGAGAGAGGAATCTGAATTTATACAAGCTTTAATTGAGTAACTATTATGAGCTACACTAGACAGAGAGCGGCATCACGATTAGCTCATTAGTGCCTTTTTACAGTTCAGAGAATGCTTCCCTTCTCCTCTAGTGGTAGCAGCTCTTCAGTAGGGCACACACATTGGGTTTCAGCCACCAGTGACCATCTTGCCTGAGTGTCTTTGAGCAGCATGCACAATACAGCCATACGTGGTCAGTGCTACACTAAGAATAAAACAAATAAATTGGACCCTGGCTTTGCTTTTGAGGAATTCATAACTGAATTGGGGAGATAAGAATGTATGAAAAAACTATTATATTAAAAATATGTGCTATGGAAACCCATCATATGAAGCTAATAACTTAGATTTAACAAATTTCTACAATTCTTATGTAACAAAGAATTGCAAGCCTAGGGCCTAAATTGCTGTGTTTTTGAAAAGTCCAAGACCACCCAATGTATTTTTCCTGGACTTGCTTATTCTCCAAGGACATCTTTTACTGATTACTGAGAAAAATGAACTAATCTTAGCACCCCCTTATGTGCAGGTAACACATAAACCTTTGCTCACTGCCAGAGAGCACATACACTCGCACTTTCAGATAGACCCTCATGCTTACAACAAATAAAGCTTTCTTTTTTTTTTCTCACCTATATTCTGGTAGTTGCCCTCTGAGAACCTGAATATAATACTGCTTTGTAGTAAGGAGTAAGGTTTTCACAGAGATGTACTCTAAGTAATGCAGGATTTCAGACAGAGATTTCTTCCCAATGAGAATGAATATAGTGACAGGACAGTATTCTGTGGGGAAGAAGCACTATGCCCAAATGCTCTGAACTGCAAAAGCACAAAAGGATGCATATATTCAGCAAGGACCTCTCACTTATTATAACCCAGAGTCTATATATGAGAAGTCATGGAAAATGAAGGTGAAGAAGATATACAAGTAAACAAGCAAAGAGGCAAAAAATACAGGACTTGTGCCTAAAAGGCAGTTAAGTACCAGAAGTCTTTAAAAGGACAGATTCATATAATCAGATTGGTTTTTAGAGGTAAGTTGGGTGGTTGTATACGGCAGGGGGTTGTGAGGCAAGACTAATAACAGTGAGAACATTTTGGAAGTAGTATAGGTCAGTAGTTTTCACCTGGGGTGATTTTGTCCCCAGGAAACATTTGTCAGTGACTGGCTAATGTTGGAGGGGGAGTGTGCTGCTAGTGTCTGGAGGCCAAGGCTGCTGCTGAACCTTGCAATGCAAAACACAGCCTCCAACAACAAAGACTTATCCTGACCAAAATGTCAGTGGTGCCTAGATTAAGAAAACCTGCTTTAAATATGGGTGGTAATGTGTAGTATCATACTGAGGATTTAATTTGTGTTTTATGTAATGACTAATGATGTTGACATATTTTCCTTTGCTCAGCTAATACTGTTGAGCATCTTTTCAACTTTTCAATGCTTTGATATAGTTTGGTGAATTCTCTGTTAAAGTAATTTGTATGTTTGGGAGGAGCTAAGATGACAGAGTAGTAGGAGGACCTTAGTCATCCCTCAAACATAACTAGATAAGTATCAAGTCCTTCTGAATACCCAAGAAATCAATCTGAGTGTTGACAGAAAAAAACAAAAAACAAAAAACAACCACCACACAACTAAAGGGAGAGGCCACATTGTGGAAAGTAGAAGATGCAGAGGTGTGGTTTGGGGGAGAAATGGATCTCAGGTGCTGTGGAGGGGAGGGAGCCCTGGTCATGAAGAGAGGAAGAAAGTGAGAGAAAGGAGCACATAGGGGATCGCACAAGGAAAACACTTCCCCAAAATCACTGACTGGGAAAACAAGAGGGGCTGATTTTTGTGAGGTTTTACAACCAGCAGGATTCAAAAACTAGAGGTTTTCTTTTTTCTTTTAAGATGTTATTTATTTGACAGAGAGAGAGCACAAGTGGGGGAGAGGCAGGCTCCTTGCTCAGCAGGAGCCCGATGCGGGGCTCGATCCCAGGACGCTGGGATCATGACCTGAGCTGAAGGCAGCTGCTTAGCCGATGCCGCCACCCAGGTGCCGCTTAACGAACTGAGCCACCCAGGTACCCCATCAAAGACTAGAGTTTTAGAGGTCCATGGTGTGGCTGATGTGGAGCCCTGAGTGCATTGCAGTGTGCCTATGGAGAAGGAGGCAGATAGCCTAGTGGCAGATTGTACAATCTGAGGATCCCCTGGGATGCACTGGGAAAGACGATTCCTCCTTCTTGGAGTGCATCTGGGAGAGGTGGCATTGCCTCTCCGGGAACAAAAGAACTAGTGGGTGCCATTACCCTCTCTTGTCCCTCAGCATAGGCACAGAGACACCCGCTGATTCTGGTTTACTTGGACATCAGCTCTTTGCTGTGCTTTACTCCAAACTCCCCACCCCTGCACTTTGGTGCATATGCCCTTCTGGGACAAAGCTGCATCAGTCCCAATGCGGTGAGACTCTCTCCCAGAGGACCAGCGTGGGTCCACACCACACCAGGTCCCTAAAGTTTAAAACTCAGCCAGCCTGCCTACAATAGAACACAGGTGCACTGCAGTGCCAGGTGGCAGACAGCCCAAACACAGACAGGTGAAGGCAGGGATCTGAGGGACACATGGGACACATGAGGGGAGATTGTTCACTCTTCTGGGAGGGCTTCCCAGGCAGGTGCAAACTCCTCTCTCCAAGGCCCAGGAAGGAGGCTGGCACCATTTCTATCTCCCATCTGCCCCCCCCCCCCAACCTCAACATACACTCACTTCAGTATCAGCACAGCACCAACAGTGGCGGGCTAAGCCACTTATACCAGGCCTGCCCCACTGCACTCTGTAGGTGCTGCTTTTCTCGGACAAGTGGGCCTGACAACCAGAATAGCAGGCCCCTCCTCTAGAAGAGTAGAACAAACCTCCCTGCATGCACCACATCTACTGACCAGAAGGTTCTGCAAAGCTTCAGCTCTATTAGAAGTAGCATCAGGTCTCTTTTAACAAGCAGACAAGATCACACTTAGTTAAAACTCACCACACTCTGGCCCAGGTCCAAACACTCCCCACTGCCACAAGGAGGAACTCTGCAGAAGACTGACCTGAGGGAAATAGCTGGCAAAACATAGCAGTAGAGTGCACACAGCACACACAGAGACATTTCCTGAAGCACAAGACCCTGGACAGTATAAAACCTCTTCTATATAAAACCATTACTCTCAGGAGAAGGAAACACAACAGGCTTTTCTAACACACAAAAGAAGACAGAGACCTAGATGACATGACAATATGGAGGAATTCATCCCAAAAGAAAGAACAAGAAAAGGTCATGGCCGGGGATCTAACTGAAACAGATGTAAGTAATAAGCCTGATATAGAATTTAAAGCAACAATCATAAGGATACTCACTGAGCTTGAGGAGAGCACAGAAGATATCAGGGAGTCCCTTACCACAGAGATAAAAGACGTAAATATTAGTCATGCTGAAATGAAAAATGCAATAACCAAGATTCAAAACTGACTGAATGTAATGACCATAAGGATGGTAGAAGCAGAGGAATGAATAAGTGATATAAAAGATAAAATTATGGAAAATAATGAAGTGGAAAGAAGAGAGAAAGAAAAATATTAGATCATGAATGTAGACTTAGGGAACTCGGTGACTCCATAAAGCACAATAACATATCACAGGAGTCCCAGAAAGAAGAGAGGGAAAAGGGGACAGAAGGTTTATTTTAGGAAATTATAGCTGAATATTTACCTAATCTGGGGAAGGAAACAGACATCCAAATCCAGGAGGCACAGAGAACTCCCATCAAAATCAACAAAAGCAGGCCAACACCAAGACATACTGTAGTAAATTTGCAAAACAGAGAGATAAAGAAAAAAATCCTAAAAGCAGCAAGATAAAAGAAGTCGCTAACTTACAAGGGAAGATAAATAAGATTAGCAACAGACCTCTACAGAGAAATTTGGCAGGCCAGAAGAGAGTGGCATGATATGTTCCACGTGCTGAATGGGGAAAATATGCAGCCAAGAATAGTCTATCCAGCAAGGCTGTCATTCAGAATAGAAGGAAAGATAAAGAGTTTCCCAGATGAACAAAAACTAAAGGAGTTTGTGACCACTAAACCAGCCTTGCAAGAAATATTAAAAGAGACTCTTTGAGTGGGAAAAAAGACCAAAAGCAACAAAAACTAGAAAGGAACAGAGAAAATCTCCAAAAATAATGACAAAACAAGTAATAAAATTTAATTAATAAGTAATTACTCTGAAAGTAAATGAACTAAATGCTCCAATCAAAAGACATAGGGTGTCAGATTGGATAAAAAAATGAGACCTATCTATATGCCTCCTACAGAAGTCTCATTTTAGACCTAAAGACACCTGAAGATTGAAAGTGAGAGAATGGAGAACGATTTATCATGCTAACGGACATTAAAAGAAAGCTAGAGTAGTCATACTTATATCAGACAAACTAGATTTTAAACCAAAGACTGTAACAAGAGGTGAAGAAGGGGGTCTATCCAACAAGAATATCCAACAATTATAAATATTTATGCCCCAACTCAGGAGCACCAAAATATATAAAATAATTAATAACAAACATAAAGGAACTTATTGATAAGAATATAGTAATAGTAGGGAACTTTAATACCCCACTTACACCAATGGACAGATCATCTAAGCAGAAAATCTACAAGAAAACAGTGGCTTTAAATGGCACACTGGATAAGATGGACTTAACAGATATATTCAAAACATTTTATCCCAAAGCAGGAGAATACACATTCTTTTCAAGTGAACCTGGTATGCTGTCCAGAATAGATCACATAATAGGTCACAAATCAGGCCTTACTAGTACAAAAATATTGAGATCATACTATGCATATTTTCTGACCATAACCCTGAATCTTGAGGTCAACCACAAAAAAAACTTGGAAAGACCACAAATACATGGAAGTTAAAGAACTTCCTACTAAACAATGAATGGTCAACCAGGAGATTAAAGAAGAAATAAAAAAAAATTACATGGAAAAGAATGATAATGAAAACACAACAGTCCAAAACCTTTGGGATGCAGCAAAAGCAGTCATAAGAGGGAAGTATATAGCAATACAAACCTACCTCAAGAAGCAAGAAAAATCTCAAATATGCAATCTAACCTTACCCCTAAAGGAGCTGGAAAAAGAAAAACAAATGAAGCCTAAAGCCAGCCAAAGAATGGAAATTATAATAAAGATTAGAGCAGAAGTAAGTGATATAGGAACAAACAAACAAAAACAGTAGAACAGATCAATGAAACCAGAAGCTGATTCTTTGGAAGGATTAATAAAATTAATAAACCCCGAGCCAGACTTCTCAAAAAGAAAAGAGGAAGGACCCAAATAAAATCACAAATGAGAGAAGAGGGATCACAACCAACACCACAGAAATACAAAAACTATAAGAATATTATGAAAAATTATATGCCAACAAATTGGACAATCTGGAAGAAATGGATAAATTCCTACAAAGAGAATAACTACCAAAACTGAAATGGGAAGAAAATAGAAAACTTGAACAGACTGCTAACTAGCAAAGAAATTGAAGTAATAACAAATCTCCCAACAAATGAAAGTACAGGGCGGATGGTTTCCCAGGGGAATTCTACCAAACATTTAATGAAGAGTTAACCTATTCTTCTCAAACTGTTCCAAAAAATAAAAATGGAAAGGAAACTGTAAATGTATTTTGTGAGGCAACATTATCTTGATTTCAAAACCAGACAAAGACCCCACTAAAAAAGATAATTATAGGCCAATACACCTGATGAACATGGATGCAAAAATTATCAACAAAATACTAGTAAATCAAATCCAACAGTACATTGAAAGAATCATTCACCATGATCAAGTAGGAATTATTCCTGGGCTGCCAGTGTGGTTCAGTATTCACAAATCAATCAAACGTGATACACCACATTAATAAAAGAAAGTGTAAGAGCCATATGATCTTCCGAATAGATGCAGAAAAAGCACTTGACCAAGTACAGCATCCATTCTTGGTAAAAATCCTCAACAAAGTAGGGTTAGAGGGAACATACCTCACTATCATAAAGGCCATATAGGAAAGACTCACAGCTAATATCATCCTCAATGGGGAAAATAGGAGAGCTTTCCCTCTACAGTCAAGAACAAGACAGGGATGTCCACTCCCACCATTGTTATTTAAAATAGTACTGGAAGCCCTACCTCAGCATTCAGACAACAAAAAGAGATAAAAGGCATCAAAATCAGCAAGAAGTCAAACTTGTACTATTTGCAGACTACATGATAGAAAACCCAAAAGACCCCACCAAAAAATTGCTACAACTGATACACAAATTCAGTAAAATTGCAGGATACAACATCAACATAGAGAAATCTGTTGCATTTCTCTTCACCAATAATGAAGCAGTAGAAAAAGATATCAAAAATCGATCCCATTTAAAACTGTACCAAAAACCATAAGATACCTAGGAATAAATCTAACCAAAGAGGTAAAAGATCTGTACTCTGAAAACTATAGAACATTTATGAAAGAAATTGAAGATGACACAAAGAAATGGAAAAAAAAACATCCCATGCTCATGGATTGGAAGAACAAATATTGTTAAAATGTCTATACTACACAAAGCAATCTACACTTTTAATGCAATCCCTATCAAAATACCAACAGCAGTTCTCACAGAGTTAGGACAAGCAATCCTAAAATGTGTATGGAACCACAAAAGACCCCGAATTCCCAAAGCAATCTTGAGAAAGAAAATCAAAGCTGGAGGCATCACAATTCCAGACTTCAAGTTATACTACAAAACTGTAATAATCAAGACAGTGTGGTACTAGTACAAAAACAGACACATAGATCAGTGGAACAGAATAAAAAACCCAGAAATGGACCCATAACTATATGGTCAACTAACCTTTGACAGAGCAGGAAAGAATATCCAATGGGAGAAAGTCTCTTCAACTAATGGTGTCGGGAAAACTGGACAGCAACATGCAGAAGAATAAAACTGGACTACTTTCTTATACCATACACAAAAATAAATTCAGAATGGATGAAACACCTAAATGTGAGACAAGAAACCATCAATATCCCAGAGGAGAACACAGGCAGCAACCTCTTTGACATTCGCTGTAGCAACTTCTTACTAGATATGTCTCCTAAAGTGAGAGAAACAAAAGCAAAAATGAACTATTGGGACTTCATCAAGATAAAATCTTCTGCACAGTGAAGGAAACAATCAACAAAACTAAAAGACACCCTATGGAATGGGAGAGGATATTTGCAAATGACATGTTTGATAAAGGGTTAGTGTCAAAAATATATAAAGAACTTATCAAACTCAACACCCCAAAACAAATAATCCAGTTAAGAAATGGGTAGAAGACATGCACATTCTTCCAAAGATGACATGCAGATGGCTAACAGATACATGAAAAGATGCTCAACATCACTCATTATCAGGGAAATACAAATCCAAACTACAATTAGATATCACCTCACACCTCTTAGAATGGCTAAAATCAACAACACAAGAAACAAAGTGTTTGGTGAGGATGTAGAGAAAGGGGAACCCTCTTGCACTGTTGGTGGGAATGCAAACTAGATATTTCCCAAAGGATACAAAAATAATTGATTCGAAGGGACACATGCACCCTGATGTTTATAGCAGCATTATCAACAGTAGCCAAATTATGGAAAGACCCAACATGTCCATAGACGACTGATGAATGGATAAAGAAGATATGGTATATGTATACACACACATACACACACACAAGAATATTACTCACCATAAAAAAAGAATGAAATCTTGCCATTTGCAACAACATGGACAGAGTTAGAGTGTGTTATGCTAAGTGAGATAAGTCAGTCTCAGAGAAATACAAATAACATATGACTTCACTCATATGTGGAATTTAAGAAACAGAAGAGATGAATATAGGGGAAGAAAAAGAGAGAGGCAAACCAAAAACAGACTCAACTATAGAGAACAAACTAACAGATGAATGTAGGGGAAGAAAAAGAGAGAGGCAAACCATAAAACAGACTCTTAACTATAGAGAACAAACTAGGAGGTGGATGAAGGGATGAGTTAAATGGGTGATGGGTATTAAGGAGGGCACTCATTGTGATGAGCATTGGGTGTTAAAATTAAGTGATGAATCACTAAATTCCACTCCTGAAACTAATACTACACTATGTTAACCAATTGGAATTTAAATAAAAACTTGAAACAACAAAAAATTGTACATTAAAAAAATTGGAGTTATTTTTGATTTTTGCACATTGAGAAATCGTTAAATTTTTAGGTTTTACATTTAAATCCCTGGTATGTTTTGAATTAATGTTTCTATATGGTTCATGGCATGGATCAAAGTTGTTTTTTGTTAAAACACAAAAATGGGGGGGCGGAGCAAGATGGTGGAGATGTAGGAGACCTGGATTTCGTCTGGTCTCAGGAATTCAGTTGGATAGGGATCAAACCATTCTGAACACCTACGAACTCAACAGGAGACCGAAGAAGAGAGTAGCAACAACTCTCTGAACAGAAAAGCAACCACTTATAGGAAGGTAGAACGTGCGGAGAAGTGAATCCAAAGCGATATCTGGGAGGATAGAAGGTGGGGGAGGGGGCCTCCGTCAGGCGCTTCTGGCAAGTCATAGAGCCACGGAGCACAAAATCAGAACTTTTAGAAATCGGCTCCACTGAGGGACATCGCTCCAGTGGCTAAGCGGGAGGTGGAACCCTCGCAGGACAGTGTGGTCTCAGGACCTTCGGGGTCACAGAAAGACCGGGGGTGCCTGAGTGCGGCAGAGCTCCCTGGTATCAGAGTGGGGAAGCCGGCTGCAGAGACGGAGCCGAGGCGCGGGCTCTCAGCTCGGGGTTGCCATAAACTGTGATCCGCGGCACAGTCAGGCCACTGCTCCTCCAGCAGGGACCCAACTGGCGGCAGAGCCGGGGAGACTCCTCTTCCTCCCCTGGGAGGAGTGGCGCGGGAGCGCACTGCAGGGATCTGCTGGGTTTGGAGACTCCACACGGGGTCGGGTGCCAGAGATAGAAACGCTCAGTCACAGGCCAGGGGAGCACGGAGTGCGGCCGGAGACAGGGGAGACGGGAGTGATTGACTGCTTTTCTCTGGGGGCGCATTGAGGAGCAGGGTCCCGAGTTCTCGACTCCTCCAGGTAGAGATTGGGAGGCCACCATTTTCACTCTTGTCCTCCAAAGCTGTACCAAGAGCTTGCAGGGAACAAAAGCTCCCGAGAGCAAACCCGAGCAGCTTGCTTAGCCCGGACCGAGAAGGGTGGGGCAATTCCGCCTCCAGCAAAGACATTTGGGAACCACAGCAACAGGCCCCGCCCCCAGAAGCAGCAGGAACAGCCAGCAAGCCAAGAACAAGTTTACCGATCAAGAACAGGAGAACTCCAGCGCTAGGGGAATACCGCACACAGAATTCATGGCTTTTTTACCATGATTCATTAGTCTTTCAAAGTTAATTTTTTAACTTTTTTTTTTGAATTTTTCTTTTTCCCTATTTCAACCATCTTATCAATCCCTTTTTTAAAAAAACATTTTTATTTTTCATTTTTAGAGTCATATTCTATCCCTTCATAGTAGTTACTCTTATTTTTGGCATATACATATAAGTTGTTCTCTCTTTAAAATTTTGGGATACAGTTTCTTCTAACAGATCAAAATATACCCTAAATCACTAGTATATGGCTTTGTTCTAGTCTCCTGCCTGATCACATTCTCTCCCTTTTTTTTTCTTTTTTTTTAAATCTTCTTTCTTTTTTCAAACAACTTCTTATCAATTCCTTTTATAAAATCTTTTCTAATTTTCATCTTTACAGTCATATTCCATCCCTTCATTGTATCAACCCTTATTTTGTACATATATAAGTCTTTTTTCTTTAAAATTTTAGGAGTCACTTTCTTCTAACAAACCAAAGTACACCCGAATTCTAATGTATGGCACTGATCTATGCACTAGCCTGATCATATTGATCATATTCTGTTTTTTTTTTTGTTTTGTTCTGTTTTGTTTGTTTTTATCTTTATCTTTTTCTTTTTTTCTTTCTTTCCCTTTCTTTTCCCCTGGTTTCAGGTCTTTTCTGATTTGTTTAGAGTATGTTTTCTGAGGACGTTGTTAACCTGTTAGCATTTTGTTCTCTCATTCATCTATTCTCCTCTGGACAAAATGACAAGACGAAAAAAATCACCTCAGCAAAAAGAACAAGAGGTAGTACCGTCTGCCAGGGACCTACTGAATACAGACATTAGTGCGATGTGGGACCTTGAGTTCAGAATCATGATTCTAAAGATAATAGCTGGGCTTGAAGAAAGCATGGAAGCTATTAGAGACACCGTTCCTGGAGAAATAAAAGAACTAAAATCTAACCAAGTCAAAATCGAAAAGGCTATTAATGAAGTGCAATCAAAAATGGGGGCACTAACCCTAGGATAAATGAGGCAGAAGAGAGAATTAACGATATAGAAAACCAAATGATGGCAAATAAAGAAGCTGAGAAAAAGACTCATAAACAACTACAGGATCACGAGGGCAGAATTCGAGAGATAAGCAATACAATAAGACGAAACAACATTAGAATAATTGGGATCCCAGAAGAAAAAGAAAGAGAGAGAGGGGCAGAAGGTATATTGGAGAAATAATAGCAGAGAACTTCCCTAATGTGAGGAAGGAAACACGCATCAAAATCCAGGAGGCACAGAGAACTCCTCTCAAAATCAATAAAAATAAGTCAACACCCCGACATCTAATAGTAAAACTTACGAGTCTCAGAGACAAAGAGAAAATCTTGAAAGCAGCTCGGGAGAAGAGATATGTAACCTACGATGGTAGAAACATTAGATTGGCAACAGACCTATCCACAGAGACCTGGCAGGCGAGAAAGGACTGGCATGATATCTTCAGAGCACTAAATGAGAAAAATATGCAGCCAAGAATACTATATCCAGCGAGGCTGTCATTGAAAATTGAAGGAGAGAGAAAAAGCTTCCAGGACAAACAAAAACTAAAGGAATTTACAAACACGAAACCAGCCCTACAAGAAATATTGAAAGGGGTCCTCTAAGCAAAGAGAGAGCCTAAAAGCAACATAGACCAGAAAGGAACACAGACAATATCCAGTAACAGTCACCTTACAGGCAATACAATGGCACTAAATTCATATCTTTCAATAGTTACCCTGAATATAAATGGGCTAAATGCCCCAATCAAAAGACATGGGCTATCAGATTGGATTAAAAAACAAGACCCATCGATAATGCTGTCTGCAAGAGACTCATTTTAGACCCAAAGACACTCCCACATTGAAAGTGAGGGGGTGGAAAACCATTTACCATGCTAATGGGCAGCAAAAGAAAGCTGAGGTGGCTATCCTTATATCAGACAAATTAGATTTTAAACCAAAGACTGTAGTAAGAGATGAGGAAGGACACTATATCCTACTTAAAGGGTCTATCCAACAAGAAGATCTAACAATTGTAAATATCTATGCCCCTAACATGGGAGCAGCCAATTATATAAGGCAATTAATAACAAAAGCAAAGAAACACATCGGCAACAATACAATAATAGTGGGGGACTTTGACACCCACCTGACTGAAATAGACAGATCATCTAAGCAAAAGGTCAACAAGGAAATAAGGACTTTAAATGACACACTGGACGAAATGGACTTCACAGACATATTCAGAACATTCCATCCCAAAGCAATGGAATACACATTCTTCTCTAGTGCCCATGGAACATTCTCCAGAATTGATCACATCCTAGGTCACAAATCAAGTCTCAACCGGTACCAAAAGATTGGGATCATTCCGTGCATATTTTCAGACCACAATGCTTTGAAACTGGAACTCAATCACAAGAGGAAAGTCGGAAAGAACTCAAATACATGGAGGCTAAAGAGCATCCTACTAAAGAATGAATGGGTCAACCAGGAAATGAAAGAAGAATTAAAAAAATTTATGGAAACCAATGAAAATGAAAACACAACTGTTCAAAATCTTTGGGATACAGCAAAGGCAGTCCTGAGAGGAAAGTATATAGCAATACAAGCCTTTCTCAAGAAACAAGAAAGGTCTCAAGTATACAACCTAACCCTACACCTAAAGGAGCTGGAGAAAAAACAGCAAATAAAGCCTAAACCCAGCAGGAGAAGAGAAATAATAAAGATCAGAGCAGAAATCAATGAACTAGAAACCAAAAGAACAGTAGAACAGATCAACAACTCTAGGAGTTGGTTCTTTGAAAGAATTAACAAGATTGATAACCCCCTAGCCAGACTTATCAAAAAGAAAAGAGAAATGACCCAAAATCAACAAAATCATGAATGAAAGAGGAGAGATCACAACCAACACCAAAGAAATACAAACAATTATAAGAACATATTAGGAGCAACTCTATGCCAGCAAATTAGATAACCTGGAAGAAATGGATGCATTCCTAGAGATGTATCCACTACCAAAATAGGACGAGGAAGAAACAGAAAACCTGAACAGACCTATAACCACTAAGGAAATTGAAGCAGTCATCAAAAATCTCCCAACAAACAAAAGCCCATGGCCAGATGGCTTCCCAGGGGAATTCTACCAAACATTTAAAGAAGAATTAATACCTATTTTCCTGAAACTGTTCCAAAAAATAGAAATGGAA
Source organism: Zalophus californianus (assembly GCF_009762305.2). Taxonomy (NCBI): domain Eukaryota; kingdom Metazoa; phylum Chordata; class Mammalia; order Carnivora; family Otariidae; genus Zalophus; species Zalophus californianus. Next base: position 133,826,740 of record NC_045598.1, read on the forward strand.
GGAAAACTTCCAAACTCATTTTATGAGGCCACCATTACCTTGATCCCAAAACCAGACAAAGACCCCATCCAAAAGGAGAATTACAGACCAATATCCTTGATGAACATGGATGCAAAAGTTCTCACCAAAATCCTAGCCAATAGGATCCAACAGTACATGAAAAGGATTATTCACCACGACCAAGTGGGATTTATCCCTGGCTGCAAGGCTGGTTCAACATCCGCAAATCAATCAACGTGATACAATACATTAACAAAAGAAAGAACAAGAATCATATGATCCTCTCAATAGATGCAGAAAAAGCATTTGACAAAGTACAGCATCCTTTCTTGATCAAAACTCTTCAGAGTATAGGGATAGAAGGTACCTGCTTCAATATCATAAAAGCCATCTATGAAAAACCTACAGCGAATATCATTCTCAATGGGGAAAAGCTGAGAGCTTTTCCCCTAAGTTCAGGAACGCGGCAGGGATGTCCACTATCACCACTGCTATTCTACATAGTATTAGAAGTCCTAGCCACAGAAATCACACAACAGAAAGAAATCTAAGGTATCCAAATCAGCAAAGAGGAAGTCAAACTCTCACTCTTTGCAGATGATATGATACTTTATGTGGAAAACCCAAAAGACTCCACCCCAAAACTCCTAGAACTCATACAGGAATTCAGTAAAGTGGCAGGATATGAAATCAATGCACAGAAATCAGTGGCATTCCTATACACCAACAACAAGACAGAAGCGAGACAAATCAAGGAGTCGATCCCATTTACAATTGCACCCAAAACCATAAGACACCTAGGAATAAATCTAACCAAAGGGACAAAGGATCTATACTCAGAAAAGTATAAAATACTCATGAAAGAAATTGAGGAAGACACAAGGAAATGGGAAAACTTTCCATGCTCATGCATTGGAAGAACAAACATTGTGAAGATGTCAATGCTACCTAGAGCAATCTACACATTCAATGCAATCCCCATCAAAATACCATCCACTTTTTTCAAAGAAATGGAACAAAGAATCCTAAAATTTGTATGGAACCCGAAGAGACCCCGAATAACCAGAGGAATGTTGAAAAAGAAAAGAAAAGCTGGCGGCATCACAATTCCGGACTTCCAGTTCTATTACAAAGCTGTCATCATCAAGACAGTATGATACTGGCACAAAAACAGACACATAGATCAATGGAACAGAATAGAGAGCCCAGAAATGGACCCTCAACTCGATGGTCAACTCAGCTTTGACAAAGCAGGAAAGTATGTCCAATGGGAAAAAGACAGTATCTTCAACAAATGGTGGTGGGAAAATTGGACACCACATGCAGAAGAATGAAACTGGACCATTTCCTTACACCACACACAAAAATAGACTCCAAATGGTTGAAAAACCTAGATGTGAGACAGGAGTCCACCAAAATCCTAAAGGAGAACACAGGCAGCAACCTCATCAACCTCAGCCACAGCAACTTCTTCCTAGAAACATCGCCAAAGGCAAGGGAAGCAAGGGCAAAAATGAACTATTGGTATTTCATCAAGACAAAAAGCTTTTGCACAGCAAAAGAAACAGTCAAAACCAAAAGACAACCGAGAGAATGGGAGAATATATTTGCAAATGACATATCAGATAAAGGGGTAGTATCCAAAATGTATAAAGAATTTATCAAACTCAACACCCAAAGAACAAATGATCCAATCAAGAAATGGGCAGAAGACATGAACAGACATTTTTCCAAAGAAGACATTCAAATGGCCAACAGACACATGAAAAAGTGCTCAACATTGCTCGGCATCAGGGAAATCCAAATCAAAACCTCAATGAAATAGCAACTCACACCAGTCAGAATGGCTAAAATTAACAAGTCAGGAAACGACAGATGTTGGTGAGGATGCGGAGAAAGGGGAACCCTCCTACACTGTTGGTGGGAATGCAAGCTGGTGCAGCCACTCTGGAAAATAGTATGGAGGTTCCTCAAACAGTTGAAAATAGAGCTACCATACAACCTGGCAATTGCACTACTGGGTATTTACCCAAAAGATACAAATGTAGGGATCCTAAGGGGTACGTGCACCCTGATGTTTATAGCAGCAATGTCCACAATAGCCAAACTATGGAAAGAGCCAAGATGTCCATTGACAGATGAATGGATAAAGAAGAAGTGGTATATATACACAATGGAATATTATGCAGCCATCAAAAGGAATGAGATCTTGCCATTTGCAACGACGTGGATGGAACTGGAGGGTGTTATGCTTAGTGAAATAAGTCAATCAGAGAAAGACATGTATCGTATGACCTCATTGATATGAGGAATTCTTAATCTCAGGAAACAAACTGAATGTTACTGGAGTGGTTGGGGGTGGGAGGGATGGGGTGGCTGGGTGTTAGACATTGGGGAGGGTATGTGCTATGGTGAGCGCTGTGAATTGTGCAAGACTGTTGAATCACAGATCTGTACTTCTGAAACAAATAGTGCAATATATGTTAAGAAAAAAAAGAAGAAGATAGCAGGAGGGGAAGAATGAGGGGAAGTAAGTCGGAGAGGGAGGCGAACCATGAGAGACGATGGACTCTGAAAAACAAACTGAGGGGAGGGGGGTGGGGGGATGGGTTAGCCTGGTGATGGGTATTAAAGAGGGCACGTTCTGCATGGAGTACTGGGTGTTATGCAGAAACAATGAATCATGGAACACTACATCAAAAACTAATGATGTAATGTATGGTGATTAACATAATAATTAAAAAATTTAAAGAAGTAAAAAAACACAAAAATAAAACAATGTTTTGATATAGATAGCAAAGTGTTCGAGCAGAATTTGCTGTAAAGTCTGTGTAGAAATCTTTTGCTATCTATAGGTTTATCTATTTCTGAACTCTATTCTGCTTCATTTATCTGTTTGTCTGCCTTTATGCACATTTTCTTGATTATATGGCATTATACTAACTCAACATTAGATAGTGAAACTCTTCCAACTTTATTCCTCTCTTTCAGAGTTGTCTCTTCAGTCTTTTGCATTTTCATATGAATTTTAGAATCAGTTTGGGGCTCCTGGGTGGCTTAGTCGTTAAGCATCTGCCTTCGGCTCAGGTCATAGTCCTGGGGTCCTGGGATTGTGCCCCACATTGGGACCCCCTGCTCCGTGGGAAGCCTGTTTCTCCCTCTCCCACTCCCCCTGCTGGTGTTCCCTCTCTCACTGTGTCTCTCTGTGTCAAATAAATAAAATTTAAAAAAAATTTTTTGTCAAATTCTATAAGAAATCTGCTGGTGTTTTGAATGGGACTTGCATTGATATGATGAATTGATCAATAAGATAAATTGTTACCTAAAAGTGTTGAATTTTCTGATCTATGAGCATAGTATAAGTTTCCATTATTTATATTTTTAGAAATTCTCTTAAGAAGTTTTGTCAATTTTAGTATATAGATCTTGTCATGTTTGGTCATATTTCTTTCTAACTATTTCATATATTTGGTGTTACAATTTAAATTTTTTACAATGTCCATTTCTAATTGTTCTTTGCTATTCTGCTGAAGTACAAATTATTTTTGTCTATTGACCATATATCCTTCCACCCTGATTAACTCAGTTATTATATCTAGAAGATTATTTAGATATTCTTTATGCTTTTGTACATAGGCAATCATATTGTCTGCAAATAATGACAAATTTAGGGGATGCCTGGGTGGCTCAGTCAGTTGAGCGTCTGCCTTCGGCTCAGGTCATGATCCCAGAGTCCTGGGATCAAGTCCCGCATCGGGCTCCTTGCTCAGTGGGGAGCCTGCTTCTACTTCTGCTTGCCATTCCCCCTGCTTGTGCTCTTTCTACCCCCCTGACAAATAAATAAATAAAGTGTTTAAAAAAAAACAAATTTAATTCTTCCTTTATAGCTTGAATACTTTTCTTCCCCCTTTGCACTGGATTGAATATATACATTGTTATTTGGTTTGCAAAATTAGGCATTTTTCCTTGTATATTTCTGTTACTATTATCTCATTTATTTGTATTGTGGTCATATTGTATGCTTTGTGTAACGTGGATCCTTTTATATTTATTGAGATTTGTTTTATAATTCACAATATGAATGGTATCATTAAATGTTTTATGTGCACTTTAAACTACCTAAACTTACTTATTTTCTATGTGTTTTATCAATTTTTATGAAAGGGATGTTGACATATGTACCCATAATTGTGGATTTTTCTGTTTCTCCTTGCAGTTCAATCAGCATTTGATTCAGAAATTTTTCTTTAAAGATTTTATTTATTTAATTGACACAGAGAGAGAGAGAGAGACAGCGAGAGAGGGAACACAAGCAGGGGGAGTGGGAGAGGGAGAAGCAGGCTTCCCGCGGAGCAGGGAGCCCGATGCAGGGCTTGATCCCAGGACCCTGGGATCATGACCTGAGCTGAAGACAGACGCTTAACCAACTGAGTCACCCAGGTGCCCCTGATTCAGAAATTTTGTAACTGTGTTATTAGTATATAAACATAATTATTATGTCCCCTTGAAGAATTGACCTCTTGTTATGAAATAACCTAGTTTATTCCTAGTAATATTTTTTTTCTCTAAATCTCCATTTCTGATATTAATTTAGCCACTCCAGCTTTACCTTGATTAGTTAGTAGAATATATTTTTCCATGCTTTTACTTATAATGTATTTGTGTTTTTATATTTAAAGGAGTTTTATATGCAATATATAAGTTGGTCTTTCTTTTTAAATTTAACTTGACAGTCTTTTAATGGCAGTATTTAGATCATTTATATTTACTGTTATTAATCACATAGTTGCAATTAAATCTTTCATCTGGGTACTGGTTTTCTGTGTATCCCATCTGTTCTTTGTTTACTTTCTTTTATTTCTTATTTTTTTTATAATTTATTTTCATGGTTCTATTTCATCTCCTTTTTTAAAAAAGATTTTATTTATTTATTTGACAGAGAGAGACACAGCAAGAGAGGGAACACAAGCAGGGAGAGTGGGGGAGGGAGAAGCAGGCTTCTGCTGAGCAGGGAGCCCAATGCGGCACTCAATTTCAGGACACTGGGACCATGACCTGAGCTGAAGGCAGACGCCTAACGACTGAGCCACCCAGGCGCCCCTATTTCATCTCCTTTGCTAGCTTATTAGATATCACTCTTTGTTGTTATATTAGTATTTGCCTTAGAATTTCTAGTATACTAACATTTGATGTTATATCACTTCACATAGATTATAAGAAATTTATGACAGTATAGTTTCGTTTCTGCCCTCTTGACCTCTGTACTGTTTTTTGTCATGTATTTTACTTCTATATACGTTATATATATCACAATGCATTTTTATTATTTTTCCTTTGAATAGTTAATAATCATTTATTAAGATTTAAGTATAATAAGAAAAAAAGTCTCAATTATAGAGATGGTTGCCATTTCTGATATTCCTTATTTCTATCTGGCATAATTTTCCTTCTGTCTGAAGGGTTTTCTTTAAAATATATTGGATTGCAGGTCTACTGGTGATAAAATCTAGAAAAGCTTATTTTTCTTTTGTTTTTCAAGATAATGTGACAGAGAATTTCGGGTTAAAAATACTGTAAAAATGGTGTTTCTCTGTAAGTTTCAGTTGCTATGCTTTACAGTGAAAAATCTGCTGGCAACTTAATCTTTGTTGCTCTTTATGTTGTATGTCTTTTTCTTATGGCTGCTTTCAATATTTTTATTCCTCACTTTTTAAAATTAATTTGATTATGATATACCATAGTGTAGTTCTCTTCTGTTTCCAATACTAGGGGTTCCTTGAGCATCTTGATTCTGTAGATTTACACCTTTCATCAAATTTGGAAAATGTTTGGCCTTTGTTTCTTTAGGGATTTTTGTTCTTTTCTCTATTCATTCCTCTCTTTCAGGAACTCTAATTGCACATATATTTGACTATATTGAGTTCCCTAAATCTCTGTCCATTACTTTTTTCTAGATTTTTTTTCTTTCTGTATTTTATTTTAGTTTGTTTCTGTTGCTATATGTTTAAGTTCAACATTGTTTTTACTTCTGCAATGTCTTATCTATTAATCCTGTTTATGTATTCTTACTGCAAACATTATGAGTTTTATCTCTAAAAGTTTGAGTCTTTTCTCTCATGTTTCTACTTATATATCCCATATTTCCTATAGCTTTTTGAACATATGTAATACAATTATAATAACTATTTTATTGTCTTTGTCTATTAACTCTGTGACCTGTATCATTTCAAGTTATGTTTCAATTAATTAATTTTTCATGTCATAATGGGTTCTATTTTTCAGTTTCTTTGAAAGTCTGGTAATTTTTTATTAGATTCTAGACATTGTCATTTTTACTTTGCTGTCTGTGTTTATATTTTTATAAATATTCTTGTGCTTTGTTCTTGGAAATAATTTAGTTCTTTTGGGTCTTGCTTATAAGCTTTGTTATGCAGGGCCAGATCCGTGTCTACTTTTGGACAGTGGTTCTCAATTCCAGGTGATTTTGGCCTGCAAGGTATATATTTGGTATATCTAGGACATTCTTTATTTTCACTACTGGATGATGGTAGTGGAGGTAGAGGGCTTCTGGCATCTGGTTGATAGAGGCCTGTGATGCTGCTGAACATCGTACATAAGGCAGCTCCTCCTGATTTGATAAAAGAGTTATACAGCTCAAAATGTCAATAGTGCTGAGATTGAGAAACCCTGGCCTATGAAAATGATGATGACTTTGTGCCTTAGAGAACTGGCATGCTAAGGAGAGCAGAAGCCTGAACTGAGAATCATTACTGAGGCCAAATAAACAGAATTTGAATCCCAATTGCATGAATATTAAGAGAAAAGTTAGTGGTGAATAAAAGTACTTTTTTTCATATGAAACTGGACTTCTGATTCCATTAATTTGGATCAAGAATAGTGAGAAAGAAGGTCTTAAGAGAAAATGAAGGGAGGCTCCTAAAAATGAAAATAGAGAAAATTGTTTCCTCTCCTGAAAGGTTTCATGAATGTGGGAGAAAGCTAACAGAACTTCCAATCACCGCATATTTAACAGTTGATGATTTCAAGGTACTTTACAACTGCAGAAGATGTCTGTGAAAATTAATAAAAAAAATTTTTAAATAAGTTTTTAAAAAAATTCTTTGATTTTTGTCTTTTGATGCATGATTTATTGATATGTCACATTGTGGACTCAAACATTATAATATCGGAGACTTATTTGGATCAAGGTTCATGTTTCAAAATGCAGGGTTCATATATCCCTGGTCTTCCGGCATAGTTCCTCCCCAATTAATGGAATGATGACATGGCACTGTGTTGTTTTTTTTTTTTAAGATTTATTTATTTATTTGAGAGAGAGAGAGTGAGGGGAGGGGCAGACAGAGAGGGAGAGAGGGAGAGAGAATCTCAAGCAGGCTCCCAACTAAGGGCAGAGCCCCACATGGGGCCTGATCTGAGGACCCCGAGATCATGACCTGAGCTGAAACCAAGAGTGAGACTTTGAACTGACTGGGCCACTCAAGTAGCCCGAGGTGGCACTTCCTTAATATTAACAACTGAAAAGTCTCATAAGCATGTTAAAATCTCTTTTCTCCCTTCAGTTTGACAGTTTCTAATCTCTTAGTTAATAAATAATGTTTTCATTTCACACCTAGGAGTTGTTTGTTCTCTAAAGCAGAAAATAAAGTTAAGTTTAAAGAAACAGTCATATTATGAAATAAACTAAGGTTTATTTTCCAAATGGCAAAAAAGCATTAAAGATGATGAATAGAGAGGAAGCCATGGCTATAGTGGTACCATCTGCCTGCTTACTTGTTTCTTCACTGATTGGGCCTATGAAGAAAGGTGTTATTTCAAGTGTCAAATATCATAACTGAGAAATAGTTCTGGGAAAATTGATATTTTGTATGGGCTTACCCAGAATTTTCAAATATTTTAAGGTAGACTCAGTGGTAAGCTTATGTCTGGACTTCTATTATAAATCAAATATTAAGCACAATTTGGAGAACATGTGTTCTTTTGTCATATTTTCAGAAATGTCTACTTAAGATAATTAGTGTTTTTTTTAGACTTTAGAGTATGTATTTTCCTAAACTGAGCATAGTTTATAAGACAAGTATTCCTTCATATACCACAAGTTGTAAAAGGTTCTGACATGCAGTAGTAATAATGATGCAGAAACCATAAGGCTTTTAATGATATTCGCAAACTAAAATGCATTGATAAAATGGAGAATTATATGGGTTTTGGGAGAGTCATTCATTCATTCACTCATTCATTCATTTATTCATTCAAAGTATTTACTGATTATCTACTGTTTTATCAGCTCCAGATATAAAATGGTGAACAGGTGAGCCATTAAGGAAATCAGAAAGTAGTGGAAAGGGGAAAGACATATAGATGATTATCACTCCACAACAGTGTTCTTTTGCCTCTGCTGTTATATAAAGAGTCCTTTAGGGGTGTCTGGGTGGTTCAGTCGTTAATCTCTACCTTCAGCTCAGGTCATGATCCCAGGGTCCTGGGGTCGAGCCCCACATTAGGCTCCCTGCTCAGCAGGGAACCTGTTTCTCCCTCTCCCTCTGCAACTCCCTCTGCTTGTGCTGTCTCTCTCACATACTCTCTCTCTCTCAAATAAATAAATAAAAGCTTTTTTAAAAAAGAGTACTTTACTAAAAGAGAGCCAAAGTACAATGTCTTTAATTTCTCCTGTATTTTGATTGATCGTATTCCCAGTAACCTATATTTATCCTTTTGAGCCATTACAGGTCTGCTACAATATTCTATAATAAATGACAACATCTCACTTTTTAGAGAAACATATATTTTCCATGGCATTTCTATAGTTTTTATTATTTATACAAGTTTCTGAGAAAACTTGTCTGAGCACATACAATAGGAAAAAAACATAACCTTCTTTATTCTCCAGTATATTGTGAGTACAAAAGAAGTTAAGGCAGCTGGGCTGTGATCCATTTGCTCCCTGTTCCAGAAGGATGTTCCTGGGATCATGGTGAGGGAGCAGGGGAGAAGGTAGATGACTTGGCCCAATCTTCTTTTCAGCTGAACCTCTGGGTAAAACAGACAACAACAGCAACAACAACAACAAAAACCGAGTGAAATTTCCTAAAGAGAAAGAGCTGTTTATAGAATGATCTTAACAGAATGTTCCTGGCTAAAAATTACTGATAGTAAATAAACCTGAAGTCTATGGGTTTATGGAAGTATAGGTTTCTGTAAAATGTCATATAAGGTATATACCTCTCTGGAGTATAAAATGGAGATGTTTTGTAACTTAAATGTTTCCTCATCAGGAAATCTCACCTCACCTGGAGATCTCATCTATTATTCTGGGCCAAAGAGCATGTGTCATAGGAAAGAAAGAACATAGGAGGACAAGCAAGATGTTCCAGGTCTCTCTTTATTTTACTTATGCTTCTTAAGGATCTATATCTTTAGGATTATTAGGTCTTATAAGGGAGCAGAATTAGGAGACCTGAAAATGTCAGTATATAAAATATTGGTAGAGACACAATGGGCATGAAGATCTACAGGCCAGATTGTTTTCTGTCTCCTTTCTAATATCAGAGCACTCTAAGATGCAGCAATTACAGGGATACGGTCTTTATATCAGCAACAATAAAATTTTTCAAAAGGTGCAAAGGATGAGATGTGATGGAAAGTAGTCAAACTGCAAGTTATAAAAGCTTCTGACATGCGGTAGTAATAATGATGCAGAAACCATAAATAATGTTTTTGATGATATTCACAAAGTAAAATACATTGATAAAATGGAGAATTATATGGGTTTTGGGAGAGGCATTCATTCATTCATTCATTCATTCATTTATTAATTCAAAATACTGCAAATATTTTCAAATGATCTTTTGACCAAATGACTAATCAATAATTTATACCAGAATATGGCAAACTAAGCCATTAGTCAAATCTGGCTGTTTGTTTTTTGATATTTATTGGTGCATTTGCATATTGACGGTGGCTTTCACAATACAGTAGCAGAGTCATGTGGGTGCAACAGAGACCATATGTGGCCCACAAAACCTATAATATTACTGTCTGACTGAGTCCTGATTAAGTCTCCACTTTATATCACAATGTATTATTAAAAAAACAATAGTTCATTCACATTTATAGAGGTCTTTACAATTTTTTAAAAATTTGCCATAATTTATATCTTTTAAGGTAGGTAAAGATAATTTTATTACTTTCCAATTTAATAATGTGGTAACTTCATAGCTTCCATCAACGTATTCATATTCTTTGAACTAATGATTATATTTTGGGGCATATGCCTTTAAAAATAAAAATATAGAAAAAACATTAACATGCAATTACTAATTATGGTACAATTTTCAATGGTAAAAGCTGGAAGGAAGTTGTTAATTATGACATAAGAACTGGACTGAATGTTATGCAGTCATTAACTATTTTAACTAGGAAAAATATTCAGTAACTAGAATTTTATTTATAGAATTATAAAATTCTATGATAGTATGTTACACAAAACAAGTAGATACCAAAGTGGTGTACATTATGAATATAATTAGCTATAGTGGCACATTTATAAAAAAGGAAATATACAAAGTCATAATTATGTTAGAGTAATGGTACATGATATAGTCTTGTGATATGTTTGATTTGTCTAGGCTGGAGTCCCCAGTTATTTAATCAAATACAAACCTAGGTGTGGCTGTGAAGGCATTTTGTGGATGTTATTAAAATCCATAATCAGTTGACTTTAAGTAAGAGAGATTATCCTGGATATTCTGGGAGGGCTTGATTCAATCTGTTGAGAAGCCTTAAAAGTATGATGAAAAGGAAATTCCATCTATGGACAGCCTTTTCAGCCCTACAGAATTCCAGCCTGCCCTTCCTGAGGTCCTGCCCTGTGGATTTTAGACTTACCTCGCCAGCTTCCGCAGTCATGTAAGTCAGTTCTTTGCAATAAATCTTTCCATATATATCTCTTGCTGATTCTGCTTCTCTGGTTGAACCTTGATTGATAGAGATTTTGGTAACTGGAAGTAGACTGCTGCTGTGACACATACCTCAAAATATGGAAGTGACTTAGGAATTGGGTAATCGGTGGAGGCAGGAGGAATTTTGAGAAGTATAAATGAAAAAGCCTACCTTGCCTTGAACAGACTGTTAGTGGAAATACGGATGTTAACAACTCTCCTAGTGAGGGCAAGGGGCATGGTAAGTAAAGAAAACATACTGTCTTGGAAAATACCCAAGTCATCATAAACAAAACATTTGTAGAAATATGGGAATTAAAAGAGCTGCTAATAAGGGCTAAGGTGGAAAGGAGAAACTCATTATTGGAAACTAAAGAAAAGGAAGTATATAGTGGCAGAAGGCTTAGCTGAATTGTGTCCTTTAGTTATGTGGAAAGCAGAACTTGTTAAGTGATGAACTTGGATACTTTACTAAGATTTTCAAGCAAAGTATGAACGGTGCAGCCTGGTTTCTTCTTGCTGCTTATAGTAAAATCAAGAGGAAAGAGGTAAGTGAACGGTTAGCTGGTAAACAGAAAGGAACTAGGACTCGATTTTGGAAATTCTCGTCTTTCTAGATTGCAAAAGATGCAAAAATCAAGAGATTTGCTGTCAGGAAAGCATGTTCTTAAGAGAAAGCCAAGGGTGTGGCTGGAAAATGTTTGTCTAGCGGCTCAGAAAGATAAAAAGGTCAGGGTATTCAGTCGCACAGAGGACGCTTTGAAGAGACTAAGCATGTGGTTCCTGGGTCTCCTTGGCCATATCAGCAGAAGCCAGGAATGTGGTTACCCAAGAGAAACTTGTGGAGAACCCTCTTATCTGGAGTGAATTCTTATAACATGCAATGGAGATCCACAATTCTTAACAATGTTCTTAACATTCTTAACAATGTTATACCAGCAAAAAGCACTGTCATCTTGGTCTAAAAGAGACATTGCCAATAGGTTGATAAAATGAATTAACGGAAAACATGTTCCATCTTTGAAGAGCAAGAAAGGACTACTCCTAGAGCAGAATCAGGAGCCCAGAAAGTGGAATCACAGGGCACAGATGATTATTTCTATGACTGGAAACTGAATGGAGCTCTCTCAGATGTTATAAAAATTGATATCAAATTGGGACCAATGACACTTTTGAAAAAACCTTGTCTCCCCTTTTAAATGAGAGTGTCTGTAAAATACTATCCCATACCTGCCCAACATTTTATTTTGTATGCAAATAACTTGTTTCTTGAGTTTCACTGGTGAATAGCTGGAGATGAATTATGACTAAGGATGAATTATATCCAGAGCCTCAGCCATACCTGATTTAGACAATGAGATTTGGGGCTTTTGAACTGATGATATTTAGATAACATATTGAACTTTGAGTTGGTGCTGTAATTGATACAGACTTTGAAGGATGTTAAAATGGAACTAATATATTTTGAATCTGAGTCAGGGCCAGAGGGTAGGCTGTGATGAGCAGAATAATGTTCTCATCTGAAAGATGTGCATATCTTAATCCCCAGAACCTGTGAATAAGTTAAGTAGCAAGGGGGAATTAAAGTGGCAGATATAATATGGTTTCTAGTTAGTGAACCTTAAGATGAAGAGATTGTTCTGGATTATCTATAATCAATAATGCAATTCCAACAGAACTTTAAATGATGAAGAAGAAGGCAGAAGAGTAGAGTCAATGTCAGAGTGATACAATGAGAAAAATATTCAGCTGACCACTGTTGGCTTTGTAGATGGAAAGGGGTAACTGACTATCCAAGAAATGCAGTCTTTAAAAGCTGGAAAAGGCAACAAACCAACAAACAAGCAAGCAAACAAAAAGCCCACAGTCATTCTTCCTTAGAGCTACCAGAAGGTAATGTGGTCTTGCTAACACTTTGATTTCAGTTCCATGAGATCCATTTCAGACTATGACCTACCGAACCAAAAGATGATAAATTTGTGTTGTTTTAATCCACTAAGTTTATGGTGATTTTTATAGCAGCAATAGGAATGAAAAATACAGACTTAGGGGTAAAATTTTTCTTAATTTCCCCCCCAAATTCTCTGTACTATCTACATTATCTTTGCAATGGAAAAATACTAATTTTTTTTCTCAATTTCAGAAAAGGTTGGAGATGTTCCCAATATTCCAGAGCTATTAAATGGAAGATCAAGAATTTAGACCTATGGCTTCTGTCTAACTCATATATGCTATCTACTCTACCACACCCAAATATGGTGAAGCAGTGAAAAAAATAGAAGGGATATATCCTGGATGCCATTTTATAGATTCATACATTCAGCCAGTAATGCTTTTGCTTTTTATAGGGTCTGGCTTTATAGAAAACATTGAAAATACAAACCTAATAAGAGGTAATAAGCTCGAGAGAAGCTAAACATTAAAATATATGAAAATTGAAAAGTCTAAAGTTTCTGTGTTATGAAAGTCATCTTTTTGTTGTGACAAAAAGACTTGATTTATTAGGTAAGGATGCACGTGGGAGTCAAGGGAAGTTAAGTTCTGATATGATGGATAGGATCATATTCTGAGAGAGCTTACATATCAGGCAGACGACTTTCACATTGACGTGGTAGTAAAAAATGACTAGAGGTGTATTTGCTTGGGAGAACCATCATGAAATCATTTTAAAAAGATTGTTCTAGTGTCTTTATAGAAAGAGATTAAAAAATGGAAATAGAGTAAGAGATGCCAATTAAGAAACTCTTGCAGTAATTCAAATGCAGGGCTGTGAGAGATTAACTCAAGAGGTAGTGGTAAAAACAGGAAAAGGAATGAATATGAATAATTTTCAAAGGAAATACTTACAGGTTTTCATAACTCTTTGACCTGATGAAAAGAAAGAAGAAATAATCATTGTGACTCTGTATTTATAATCTATCAGGCATGAAATCACATCAGACATAGCAATGGATCCAGTCTGTGTGTGTCAATGTCTGAAGCAGAAAAGGTCAATCCAGTAGGGTTCTCTGAGATTAAATGCAAAACTTTAAAGAGAAAAAAAAAATGGTTTGGGGGAAACATAGGTCAAGAACTAGCATCTACTCCATGGTAGGTAACATTTGTAAGAAATGGAGTCAGCAACAGTCTGTGAAAAGAAAAATAAGATGAATACCTAGGGGTTTGGGGAAGAAAGACTCTGGGGGCAAAGTACCCAATGCCTAAAAGCAGAAATGGATTTGAGATTTAATCAAGAGAAGATCCTAAGAGAATTTCCCAACAACCAACAGGCAGATGGATATAATAGTTTTAGGCAGATGGGCTTTACCTCTGATATACCACAAGGCTGTCACCTGGCCCTGAATGCTTAGAGAATATGATTTGACTGACACTATCACCTCATTATATGTCTAATAAAGTTACATCTGTGGAATTGCATTATATACCTTTGTAAGGTACCTCATGTTGTTTTTAATATAAATCTTTGAATTTCATAATGAAAAAACATATGCTTCTAAAACATGACCATCAGTAAATGTATTAGGATTCAAAGATAAATAAAGTATGATTCCTACCTTTACAAAACTTAAAATATAGTTTTACTTATTTTACTTATTGATTCATAATCAAATGCATTGCTATATTTAAAAATCTGGTCTTGGGGAAGAAATTCCTAAATATTGAAAATTGGTTAAAAAATGACTTTTCAGTGAATGCACTCATTTTAATTAGGTTAATATTTGTATTTCAATGATAGTGATTTAAATATAAATGGGGCTCCATTTTCTTACTTTTTAGCCAAAATGTAACTACAGTCAAAATTAGTTTTAATGAAAAATGTGGCAGATGTTGTATGCCCTCTAGTGGTCACAAAGTATATCTTTATATCTTGCAGGGGTTTTGTCAAGAATGCATTTCACAAGTTTGGATGTTAAACTTATCTTTATCTACTGAAAGCCTTTGAGATTTTCTGGCTAGTAAATAAGGTATAAAATTATATTTCTACAAAAAAAACACAAGAAAACAAATAAAAAAAATATACCCTATCTTTTACTAGAGGAGATAAGATTGTGTGTGTGTTGATATCCTTCGAAGGATGATCAAAGAGATGACTGAAATACATCCAAACTTTTGGAAATGATACGAGCTGGTTGATTGATTCAACATCACTGAATGAGGAAGAACAGCTCTGCAAAGTATTTTGCAAGATCAGAATTATCATTAGACACTGAACAGGTAAAATGAAGTGTGCATATTATTTGAATTTAGAATTGATATATGAATATTTTAATATGCTTTATAAAGAGTTTCTTGTCCCATTGTTCTATGTCTATAGTATTCCTTCATCTCTAAGATTAAATTTCATTTTTATTAAAAAAAGAATGCATTTCACATGTCAGACATACTAATTTTACTAATATCACATTTTAAATATTCCATTAATTCTTACTTTATCTTAACTGCCATAGTGCAAAGTAAAATTCTAACCTCTCAGTATGTAGGAAAACATATGCTATATGTTTTCTAGGGAAAATTTTTGTAACTACATAAAATTTTGTAAATGTAACACAGTAAGAGCCACATCCAATAAATGCAAAAAAGAAAATATGCAAATTAAATTATCCCCCAAACAATGATATAGTTCATATTGCCCATTATGCTGTGCTAATACGGACCAAAAGGAGAACTGAGAACATCTGGATACTAAGCTGCTTTACTAGTCAAGATTCTACAAGAAACAGAACCAATGGGATATATAGAGTGATGCATTTTAAGGAATTGGTTCATGTGATTGTGGAGGTTAGTGAGTCTGAAATCCTTAGGGCAGGCCAGCAGGCTGGAAACTTACGTAAGAGTTAATGGTGCAGTCTAGAATTCAAAATCTGCAGGGTAGGACAGAAGACTGAGAACTCAGGCAGGATTTTTATGCTGCAGCCTTAAGATAGAATTCCTTTTCTTTGGAAAACCTGCCCTTGTTTTTAAGGCCTTTAACTGTTTGGATGTGGCCCACTTACATTATGGAAGGCAATCTGTTTTACTTAAAGTCTAGTAATTGTAAACATTAATCACATCTGCAAATACCTTCACAACAACATCTAGACTAGTATTTGACCAAACAACTAGGCATTATAGCCTAGCCAAGTTGACACATAATATAAACCACCACCATTACCAACCATAGTTTTTAAGTGCTTATTTTAACTCGTTTTTTGTCCTCATCGTAATTCAATGAGGCAGGTGCTCTTAATGTCTCATTCAAACTAAACTAAGGCACATATTGGTAAACTAACTTGCCCAAAGGTCATAGCCAGTAACTGGGGGATTTGGGATTTAAAACCTTGCTTTATATACTAACTATAGATGTTCCAGTGAATCTATATTACACTTTTTTCAGGAAATATTTTAGGTATCCACACAAAAAATAGAGAATATTAAACATACTTGTACTCCCCAGTCATTTTTGTCAAATTTTACCAGTTGACTTCATTATTTTTTGAATTTTTTTTAAATAACTAAATCATACAAGACATAGTTGAGGTCAGGTGCATATCTCTCCATAATACCATAATTCATTTATCCTTTCGAAGTAGCCACTATTCTGAATTTGGCATTTATCATTCCCATGCATATTTTCTAGAAATTTTTAATATTTTATTTATTTATTTGAGAGAGAGAGCGAGTGAGTGAGCATGAGCGGGGGGGAGGGGCAAATGGGAAGGGAGAGAGAGAGAGAGAGGGAAAGAATCTCAAGCAGACTCCACACTGAGTGCAGAACCCATCATGGGGCTCAATCCCATGACCCTGAGATCATGACCTGAGCCAAAACCAAGAGTTGGATGCTTAACCAACTGAGCCATCCAGGTGCCCCTATTTTCTAGAAATTTTAAACACAGATTTGTATTAATAAAAATATTACATTATATCCTTTTTCTTGCTTTTAAGTTTAAGTATATGGTACAATATTTGTATAAGTTATATTTTGTTGAGTTAAAAAGGACATTTTTGGGATTTATTTATGTTGATACATGAGGCCCTAATTCATTCATTTTAATTAGTTTAGTATTTCATTGTTTGGATATACCACAACTTATTCTGTTCTTTTGCTAATGGGCATTTGGGTTATTTCAGCTTTTTCACTATTGCAAATAATACTGCAATTAATATTTCATATAAGTGCTTATGTGTCTCCTGTGAGATTATCTCAGAGTATACTAAGAAGTGCAATTACTAGTCAGGAGATAGGCCTTAAGGTGGGCTCCAGAGATTTTCCTCTTTCTGGTGTCCACACATTTGTGTAAACCACTTCCCTTGACTGAACAGCCCCTGTGATTTGCTTCTAACCAATAAGACATGGCAAAGGTAGTGAGATAGCTCTTCTATGAGTAAGTTATGTTATATGACTATATTACAGCAGACTGGAGTCGACATTCTACCCACAGGTATGATGAAATCAGCAGTTATGTTGGAGAAGCCCATATGACAAGAAACAGCAGATGGCCTCCAGGACCTTAGGACTGCCTTTAGCGAATAACCAGCAAAAATCAGGATCTTTAGCTGTACAGTCAGAAGGAAATTGTTTTAGCCAACAACTTGAACTTGGAAGCTATAGTAGACAAAATAATGATCCCAAATATGCTCACATCCTAATCCATAGACCCTGTGAATGTATTACCTTACATGGCAAAAGGGACTTTGCAGATGTGATCAAGGGTAAAGACTGTGATAGGAAGAACATCCTGGATTATCCAGGTGGATCCAATCTAATGATAGGAGATTTAAGAGCAGATAACTTTTCCTAACTTTTCCCAACTTCTTTTTTCAGTAGTTACAGAGAGAGGGGAAGGAGGGTCAGACAGATGCAACAGTGCTGGCTTGGAAGATGGAGAAAGGATCATGACCCAAGGAATATAAGCAGTCTTCAGAAGCTGAAAAGGTAAGCTAAAGTCCATAGTTGATGTAGCAGTCAACTGGTAAACTTGCCTTTTATTAACTGTAGTAAATATCTTTATCCTGAGTAAAGATCCTAGTATCCATGTCTTGGTGTTAATAACAGACTACTTGTGGTTATAATGTGCCTAGTGTATCTTTTTCCATCCATCCTTTTTTTTTTCTTTCAAATAGACCATTTTTTAAAGCAGTTTTAGGTTCACAGAAAAATGAGTGAAAATTATGGAAAGTCTCTATATACCATCTGTCTTCCCTTCCACAACCTCCCCCATTCTCAACATCCTCCACCAAAGAGGTACATTGGTTATAATTGATGAACCTACATTGAAATGTCATTATCCCCAAAGTCCAAAGTTTATATTAAGATTCATTCTTGGTGTTGTACATTCTGCGGGTTTTAACAAATGTATAATGACATGTATCTACCAATATATATATAGTATGTATAATATATATACATTACATATATAATTGCATATATTACAATTACAAATTATTACAACATAATTACATATTTTATATAATGTATATACAATATAGTATAGGATTGTTTCACTGCCCTAAAAATCTTCAGTGCTCTGTCTGTTCGTTTCTTCCTCACCACTAATCCTGGCAACCACTGATCTTTTTACTGTCTCTATAATTTTGCCTCTTCCAGAATGTCATACAGTTGGAATCATATAATAGATAACACTTTCACATTGGCTTATTTTACTTCGTAATTTGCATTTAAGTTTCCTCCATATTTTTATGGCTTAATAGCTCATTTCTTTTGCTTGTTTATTTTCAGTTTTAACATTTCTTTTTTAAAAAAGATTTTATTTATTTATTCGAGAGAAAAAGGGAGAGAGAGAGAGAAAACATGAGTAGGGGGGAGGGGCAGAAGGAGAAATAGACTCCCTGCCAAGCAGGGAGCCTGATGCAGGGCTCCATCCCAGGACCCCAGGACCATGACCTGAGCTGAAGGCAGATGCTCAACCAACTGAGCCACCCAAGTGCCCCAGTTTTAATATTTCTGTTTTTAAAATGCTTAAGGCATATACTTTTCATCTCAAAGCATTTGATATTTGTGTTTAATTATGAATATTTTCCCTATCACTTAAATGGCTTAGCACATAAGGAAATATTTTGCCTTACCTGGCAATTGCCAAAAGGGTTTCTACTAGGATCTAGCCAGACAAATCATTTGTTTTAAAACAACCAATAGGCTATATGTGTATTTTTTTAAGTGGTATATAATAGCAGTTTAATATGAATTTCTAAATATATGTGTATTTTTAAGTGGTATATAATAGCAGTTTAATATGAATTCCTAAACATTACATGATTCAAAATCCTAAAAGTTTATGCTTTTCCATTTTTCTAATGTATTAACAATAGAAACCTTTTGACACATAACTTCTGAAAGTTGTTGAAAAAGTTAAAAGCTAGTTTGTGGTATCTCTATTCTTATGTCCAGGTTCACCATGACACTGACACTGGCCCAAGTAGGGATTAAATATACTAGCTAGTAACTTATAATGTGTTACTTAAAGTCCAAAACGTCCATAGAAGTACTCTGTACCAGCATGTCTACTTTTTTTAATCAAAAATGTATAGATTAATGGTTTGTATCTATTTCACCTGTTTAAAACCTGTCTACTTTAGCTCCCTGACCAATGGAATACAAAAGACCCATCCAGGGAACTTATACCTTGGCTGTGCTGAATCATGACTTCCCACACTTATCTTGGTGGTCATGATCCAGAGATGAAGCATGCCCTGCATCTGAGAAAATGGTCTGGAAGTTGTGCCTAGGAATCTCCATTCTCTCTCATGGTTGTCTATGCTTTTATACTTTTACCTTTATTAAAGCTTTATATGAGTGTATGTTGGTTCATAACCTCCTCAGGAGCTTCCTGGGTGAAATCTAAAACTAGCCCCTATGGGGAGGGAGAGACTGAAGAAAGAGGTAGGCCACTCCAGGTTGCTAGGTGGCAGGTTCAGTGAGCAAAGGCAACTTACATACAGGGCTTGTCTTGGGCAGCAACAAGGGAAATAGATCTTTGCACCCACCCACCAAATCTTAAAAGTTTATATAGAGTCCTCAACTGGGTTCAGCACACTGGACTGTATACTGTCCATATGGTTTCAGTACATCACCATCTCCAGTCTATTAATTTTTGGGGCAGCCTCTGGGAGTGAGTAAGGCAAGCAGAACCCATATTCCATGGATAGGGGAGGTGGTGAGGAGCCTCTTATTGCCAAGGTGCACCTCATAAGTCAACTGGCAGTCATGTCTTCTTGATGACCTCCACCAACAGTGTACCCTGTGGTTTAATGAGTTCTTTCAGTTATCTGACCCTGTGTAATTTGCTGCAGTTGGTGCTCCGAGCAGGATGCTTGAAGCGGCCCTTGGCTCTATAATAATTAAATGATGGATAAGGCTTAGTTTGGAAGAAAGGAAGATGAGGAAATGGGCTATGAAGGACCTTTTATGCCAAGCTAGCTCCGCTAGGCTAGGCTTCAATTCAGTTGTATTGTGACCATTGACAGCAGAATAAACACATCAACTTGGAAATGGATAGATCTGGAGCTGAGGAAAATACCTAAATGGATGAAAAAGGAAATTCAGACAGGAGGGAAGTCAGTCAAGAATTCTGTGCCTTGGCTGCGGTTAGCTGCTTTGGCAAAAATGAGAGTAACTAAGAAAAAACACGAGGCTTCTGGTCTGCCAAGTTACCACCATTAATTCTGTGTGTAACAGGAAGGGACTTGATGAAATCAGGGAGTAGTACAAGTACTTCTTTTGATCAGAATGTTACCCTGCCTAACTGATAATCATTAAAAAGATTATACAGGCTTTGGACAAGGT
Source organism: Zalophus californianus (assembly GCF_009762305.2). Classification (NCBI taxonomy): domain Eukaryota; kingdom Metazoa; phylum Chordata; class Mammalia; order Carnivora; family Otariidae; genus Zalophus; species Zalophus californianus. Next base: position 133,847,479 of record NC_045598.1, read on the forward strand.
GAGGGGGAAAGTGGGGGTCAAGAGATGCCCCAAACCTGGAATATTCAAAGAGCTCAGGCAGTCTATGTTTTGCAGAAATGTGGATATCCTAATCTGTTGGGCCAGTGGAAGGCAGGGTTATGTGAAAATAGCTTGAGAGGGGGGATAGTCCAACTCCACTCTCATACAAAGCTGAACAATCCTGAGGGTGCTGAAATGTTGGAAGTACAAGCACCTTCAGATTGATTATATAAGGACAAACTATGCTCTAATTTTAGGCTTTTCACCCAAGAAATAATTTATGTGATAAATAGGGTTCAAATGCTTGGGATTCTTGTGTGACCCTCCTGTTGGTAGGTAAAGGATATGAGAGAAGCTGTCACAGACCTACTGGCTCAACTCCTAAAGGGTTAAGTGATAGGAAAAATGTTAGAAATATTTAGGGGGAAAAAAGACCATTAAGATTAAAAGGGATAAGGGCACCTGGGTGGCTTAGTCAGTTAGGTGTCTGCTTTCAGCTCAGGTCATGATCTCAGGGCTTGGGATTGAGCCCTGCATCGGGTTCCATGCTCAGTGAGGAGCCTGCTTCTCCCTCTCCCTCTCCCGCTCCCCGTGCTTGTGCTCTCTCGTTCACTCTCTCAAATAAAAAAATAAAATATTTTTTAAAAAGAGATTAAGAGGGATGAGAAAACCTTAGGACAATTAAACAGGTTGGGATAGTTAGTTAAAAATATCATGAAAAAGGAAGTAATAGATGGAATAACTACTAAAACTTTAATAGATTGCTGGAGAGATTATGTGGTCCATCTCCACCACCAACTCCAAAAGTTACAAAAAAGATTTGTTCAATTTACCCTAGCTATAGTGAATTTTTAAAAATCTTATGGTGATAGGGAAAAAAAAAAGGATCCTCATAAACAACACTGATTAAAACAATGCCAGTTAAAGAATATATCAGGTTGGTCCCAGGGTGGAAAGTGTGATGCCATCAGTAGCAGGGAATCCAAGACCTTTTGCATCGGTGTGTGTGAAATATCATGGGCATGATGAAGAAATGTTATTGGAATTGTTCTACAGTGGCTTATAGTTTACTGTCAAATCTGCTAATAAAAAGCAAAAAGGCAACATAATTAAATTATGGAGTTGTGGTATATTGTCAATGACTTAAAATTGAAAATATGGCTTGAAGTAGAAATTTATGAACAAAGATTACTCATGTTTGTATACCAACTTTGCCAGAATATATTATTAGAATGTATGTGATATCTCGAATGGGAGGGATGGGAAGCTCTTCCCTCAAACAATTGGAGAAAGGGATCTAAAAATCTGCTCTATATACTGTTTTAATTGTTAAGCTAAATGGAAATCCTTAGAAAGACCTTACCCACTCAAGTGATTAATGGAAAACAGTATAGTGTACCTGGGGGTTATTAAGAAATTCCTGACTTGGTTAAGGTTATGTTAGACACAAGTATATTATGACCCATAGAATACCCTTTCTAATAATCCGGTGTGGCTTGTAAGAAAAGTTGAGGAATCTTGGAAGTTAATTGTAGACTATGGAGGACTGAAAAAAATGGTTCCTCCAACAGCATCGGCCATGCCTAATAGTGTAACACTTCACATTTGCAACAAGCTAAGAAGGATTGGTATTCTGTGATTGATTTATCTAACAATTTCTTTTTTAACTTCAATTATGGAAGAAAAGTCAAAATCATGTTGCACCTGTTGGTTGGAATGTAAATTGGTGCAGCCACTGTGGAAAAACAGTATGGATGCTATTTAAAAAAAATTAAAAATAGAAATACACTGTGGTTGACTAATTTCACTACTAGGTATTTACCCCAAGAAATTGAAAACACTAATTTGAAAAGATATATCCACCCCTAGGTTTATTGCAGCATTACTTGTAATGGTCAAAGTATGGAAGCAATACAAGCATCCATCAATAGGTGAATGGATAAGGAGTTGTGGTATATATGTGATGGAATATTACTCAGTCCTAAAAAAAAGCATGGGATCTTGCCATTTGCAACAACATGGGTGTACCTAGAGGGTGTTATGCTGAGTGAAATAAGTGAAAAACAAATGCCCATGATTTCACTTATATGTGGAGCAAAACAAATGAATAAACAAAAGTAGACACAGACTCATAAATATAGAAGACAAACATGATTGCCATAGCGGAGGGAGGTTGGGGGGATGGGCAAAAAGGGGCAAAGGAGAGTGGGAGGTACAGGCTTCTAGTTAGGGAATGAGTAAGTCACAAGATAAAAGGCACAGCATAGGGAATATAGTCAATGGTATTATAATAACATTGCATGGTGATAGGTGGTAGCTATATTTGTGGTGAGAATAACATATAGTTACTGAATCACTGTGTTGTACACCTGAAACTTATGTAACATTGTGTGTCAATTATATTTCAATTAAAAAAAATCATTGTCAGGGCATCTGGGTGGCTCAGTTGGTTAAGCGACTGCCTTCCGCTCAGGTCATGATCCCAGGGTCCTGGGATCAAGCCCTGCATCAGGCTCCCTGCTCGGCAGGGAGTCTGCTTCTCCCTCTCCCTCTGCCTGCTGCTCCCCTGCCTGTGCTCTCTCTTTCTCCCTGTGAAATAAATAAATAAAATCTTTAAAAAAAATCGTTGTCTATTTATGTTGGACAGAATCCAATACAAGTTTACTGAGCTTCCATAGAGATATTTAAATTCTGCTTAGTGACATAACCAGTTCAATTTGATTCAATTGAAATGTGCAGTTATACATTGTATTGATGATAGAATGCTGATCTCCATCTGAAGATCATGTTAAAGCAATTAAAATTTCTGATTGATCATATCACTACAAGAGACTAGCTATAGCCAGCTAAAAATGTAGGTTCAAGAATACGTGGTAATGTTCATAAGAATTATTTGGGCCAGAGATATCAGCAACATTCTTCGAACAACCAAAAATAAGCTACTGTTCCTGCCAGCTCAAAAATTGAAACAAAAATTAATTGGTTTGTTTTGTTTTGTAAAATTAGCTCCCACTCACAAAGTTACCAGAAAAAAGAAAACCTGAATTTGAATGGGGCTCTGTCTGAACAGCAGTAGCCTACCATGCAGTGTCAAAAAGCCATGACTTAATAGATACTTCTGGAGTCATACAACCTCAGTGATGATCAAATGATCGGAGTGTCAGCAACTCCAACCATATTTGCTGAGGTCTTGGCCAAAAGCTTGTTACTGCCTCCCAGTGGTAACCACTGAGATTTTGAACTTGAAATTTTCCTAATGCAATTCCCAGCTCTAGTCTCTGACGATCGTTTGCCTGTTATTGTGCTTTAGTTAAACCTGCTTCTATTACAGAAAGATGTAAAATTATTTTGAGATTTGAAATACACATCATGGAATGCATTATTTAAAATCAACATTCTAGGAAAGAAATCCAACAGATACTCATCAAATGGAAATGGATCACAGCAATACATAAAAATGTGGCTTCCATGACTTTAGGCCCTTTCTTAGATCTCCCTGAGGAGTTATCTAACCCCATAGCTGAAGGGCCCCACACCCTATGATCATTTCTCAAGGATGCCTAACAAGCATCATGGTTTACAGATAGTAGTTTCAAGCTGGAAGGACAACATTTCGTCTGGAAGGCATTGTGACACATAATTGGTTATTACTTCAAATAAAGAAGGTAAAGATAAGTCTGTTCAATGGGTAGAATTAAAAATTGTGTTCCTTGTGGTGTCAAAGGAACTGGTCATAAAAATAAGGATATGATATGGATTTTTATAGATTTTTGGATAAAAGCCAATGAACTAGAAATATGGTTCAAAAAATGAGCTTATAGACTGGAACATAAGAGGTTCCTTAGCATCGGGTGCTACATAATAGAAAATCTTAAGAAGGAGGAAAGTCCAGGCGTGCCTGAGTGGCTCAGTCGGTTAAGCTTCTGGCTCTTGATTTCAGGTCAGGTCATGATCTCAGGGTCATGAGATCGAGCTGTGTGAGGCTCTGCACTCAGCGGAGAGTCTGCTTCTCTCCCTCTCCCTCTGCTCCTCTTTCTGCTTGCGTGTGTGCTCACATGCATGGGCATGCTCTCTCTTTCTCTAATAAATCTTAAAAAAAAAAAAAGGAGGAAAGTCCAAGTGGAGCAGGTTGAAGCCCATGAAAAAACAAACAAAAATACTTATAAATTTATAAACAAACAAATAAACAAAGACAACTGGAACCAGAAATTGCATATCCACATTTGGTCTTTGGATGGCTTCTTTGTTGCAGTAGATGAGCAGCCATGAAGAATTTGAGCAATGAATGATGGACAGTAAAAAAAAAAAAAAATGTGTCCTACTGTCCCCTGTCTGATGAGAAAGATCCTGGGAGCTGCCCTGGGAAGTCTCAGACCTCTTTGATGTTTGTCTACACTTTGTTTCTACTGCTATTTCATATTATTGAGCTTTATTTAAAGATTAACATGTATAAACCCTGAAGTCTTGAGATCTTATCATCTGGATCTGTATAATTAATGTCATCATATAAATCAAATTTAAAACACTTTCAAGCAATATTTCTATTTTATAAGGATCATGATAATCCAATCTTGTTATAATTGAGTCTTCTAAATCTTATTTATGGTAGACTTTCCTTCATGTGTCTATTTATTATTGACTTTCAGATGTGTGCTAATCTTCGGTGAGGCTTTATGTTGAACAATCCTGTAAAGCTAGGGTTGGGGGTACACAGAATAAAACTCTAGAATAGTTTTGTGTTTGCTTTTGTAAGGTACCCCAGGGTTTCCCCCTCCAGAGGTTAACTTCTTATATTAACTTTAGCCATTTCCAGATTTCACGACCTTTGCAAATTTTTTTTTCATGTGCTGAGTATTGCTTTATTTTTTTACGTTTTTATTTAAATTCAAGTTAGTTAACATAAAGTGTAACATTAGTTTCAGGTGTACAATGTACTGATTCAACACCTACATACAATACCTAATGCTCATCATGAGTGTACTTCTTAATCCCTATCACCTATTTAACCCTCCCCCCCATCTACCTCCCCTCTGGTAGCCATCAGTTTGTTCTCTATAGTTAAGAGTCTGTTTCTTGACCTTTGCAAATTTAAATATAAAATGCTTAACATGATAGAGTATAAAACATAGTAGGAGTGAAGTCAGCAAAAATTGAACAGCACGAACTCCAGGGGCTGTCCCTGACCAGAAACACTGAAAAACTGGCAAATCTGTCAGATTCAACCTTATAAGGAATTCTGGAAGATAGTCAAAGGTTTAAAGCAAACAAGTGAATGTTTAACTGGGAGAAAAGCCACTGAAACATGGTGGGGGAAGTTTTGGGCATTTTAACTTACCTTTTTTCTATCCTGCTGTCCAGGATGTTAGCAGTCTTGAAAGCTGCAGCCCATGTTCTTGGTGTGGGTACCTGATTCCAAAAGGAGCAGAATGGACCTTGTTCCCAAGGAATTGTGTTTTTCTGTTTTGATCTGTCTTTAGGTTCCATGGAGGCCTGATGCAAGGATCTAACCTTCATTTCACCTAACTCAGAACTAAGTGCAGAGAAGTCCCTATGTGGAGCATCTTCATCAAAAACACAAATGAAAGGCAAATGAACAACTTGTTCTGCCTGGGAAATAAAATAACAGTTGTAGAAAACAATAGACATGCTGAAGGCCTGGATGGAGAAGCTGGAGAATGTAATATTTTGGGGCATAAGGATTTTAAAAGCTTCTGCATACACTGGGGAATCTAGAAATCCATGTGCATGCACAGGGCAGTATGCATGCTCAGAAAACACCAAAGAAGAGCATGTGCTTTCACTTCTGGCTGATCTTTATGATCAATTCAAGCAAGAAGTAAAGGATCAAATGGAGAATTAAGATTTTTCTACCATCTTTTCCCCCAAGTGCACTGATTTTGACAATCATCCATGTTTGAGAGTGCCTTTGTGAAAGTCTAGCAGTCCAGTGGAGAACTTCTAGCATACTTTAGAGGAAAAAAAATCCCTGATTAAATGCAACGAGGGGGTTAGGAGTAACAGTTTTACTTTACCTGCATAATCCCTTCCCTAGATGGTACAGCCCAATGCCAAGAGAAACACCCTCATGTAGAAAAATAAGAGCATGTGAGTGAGCACCTGGCTTCTCAGCTGTATTGAATGAACACTGGGAAGAGACCCATTTCTTTCTCACCCCATCCAGAATACTGAGGTGTGCTGATGACTGGGAGGTAGGAGCAATTGAAATCATACCAAGTGTCTTTGCTGAGCACAGTGGTATGAAATAATAACCAATAGCAGGAAGAAAACTGGAAAATTCACAAAATCTGGAAATTAAACAACATACTACTGAACAACCAATGGGTTAAAGAAGAAATCAGAAAGAAAATTTAAAAAACATCTTGAAGCAAATAAAAATGGAAAAAACATACCAAAACTTCTAGGATGCATCAAAATCAGTTTTAAGAGGGTAGTTTTGAGTGATAAGCACCTACATTAAGAAAAAAGATCTCAAATGGAAAACCTTATCCTTAAAGGAACCACAAAAAGAACAAAGGAAGCTTTGAGTTAGCAGAAGGAAGAAATAACAAAAGTCAGTAGAAATAAAAGAAATAGAGAACAGATAAACAATAGAAAATAAAAGCTAGTTTTTTGAAAAGATAAAATTAACAAAGCTTCAGCTAGACTGACTAAGCAACAACACTCAAATAAAATCAGAAGTGAAAGAAGAGACATTACAACTGATATTGCAGAAATACAAAGGATTCTGAATACAGAATACCATGAACAATTATACACCAAAATAAATAACATAACCTAGAAGAAATGGATAAAGTCCTAGAAATATACAATCTAACAGCACTTAATGATGAAGAAATAGAAAATCTGAAAAGAATGAGTAAGGTAATTTAATCAGTAATTCAAAATCTTCCAACAAAGAAAGGTCAGGAAAAGACTGTTTCACTGGTGAATTCTACCAAATATTTAAAGAAGAATTAATACCAATCCTTCTCAAAGTCTTCCAAAAAATTGAGGAGGAGGAAACACTCCCAAACTCTTTTTGTAAGGACAAAATTACCCTGATGCCAAAACTAGATAAGGACCCTACAAGAAAAGAAAACTGTAGGCCTATATTCCTGATGAATACAGATGCAAAAATTCTCAACAAAATACTAGTGAACCCAGTTCAATAGCACATTAAAAGGATCATACACCAAGATCAAGTGGGATATATGTTTGGAATGCAACGATGGCTGAACATATGTAAATCAATAAATGTGGTAATCACTTTAATAAAATGAAGGATAAAAATCATATGAACATCTCAATAGATGCAGAAAAAGCATTTGACAAATTTCAACATCCTTTCATGAAAAAAAAAACTATCAACAAATCCAGTATAGATGGAATGTAACTCACCACAATATGACAATATGACAAGCCCACAGCTAACATCATATTCATCAATGAAAGTTTGAAGCTTTCCCTCTGTAATCAGGAACATAACAAGGGTGACCAATTTCACCACTCCTATTCAACATAGTACTGGATATCTTAGCCAAAACAAACAAGAAAAAGAAATAAAAACATCCAATTTAGAAAGGAAAAAGTAGAAGTGTTTCTATTTGCTGATGATATGTTCTTATATATTAAAAGTTCTAAAGCCTCCAGCAAAAAGCTGTTAGAACTAACAAATGAATTTAGTGAAGTTGCAGGACAAAGTCGACATAGAAAAATCAGTTGTGTTCTATACACTAACAGTAAGCTACCTGAAAAAGAAAGAAAGAAAATAATTATATTTACAATAGCATCAGAAATTTAAAGAAATACTGGGGCACCTGGGTGGCTCAGTAGGTTGAGCGTTTGCCTTCAGCTCAGGTCATGATTCTGGAGTCCCAGGATCAAGCCCCACTGCTGGCTCGAGTCTGGCTTCTCCTTTCCCTCTGCCCCTCCCCCTGCTCCTTCTCTCTCTCTCTCTCTCTCAAATAAATAAATAAAATCTTTTTTTTAAAAAAAGGAAACTTAAAGAAATACTTAGAAATAAGTTTAACTAAGGAAGTGAAAGATCTATACAGTGAAAACTATAAAACATTGAAGAAAGAAATTGCAGGAGACACAAATAAGTGCAAAGGTATCCCATGTTTGTAGATAAGAAAAATTAATATTGTTAAAATGTCCTTCCTACCCAAAGCCATCTACACATTCAATGCAATGTCTACTAAAATTTCAGAAGCATTTTTCATGAAATAGAAAAAAATCCTAAAATATTTGTGCAATTATAAAAGACCTCAAATAGCTAAAAATTCCTGAGAAAGAACAAAGCTGCAGACATCAAACTTTCTGATTTCAAACTTTATTATAAAGCAATAGTAATCAAAACAGTATAGTATTGGCATAAAAACTGACACACAGACAAATAGAACAGAATCAAAAGCCCAAACACAATCCCATGTATAAATAATAAGGGAGTCAAGAATACTCAATGGGAAAAACATAGTTTCTTCAATAAATGGTGTTGGGAAAATTGAATATTCATATGCAAAGGAATGAAATTGGACCCCTAATTACATCAGTCATAAAAAATAATTTGAAATGGATTAGACTTAAATGTAAAATCTGAAGCCATAAAATAAAACTAGAAGAAAACAGGGAAAAAGCTCTTTGGCATTGTCCTTGGCAACAATGGTTTGGATATGACACCAAAGCACAAGCAACAAAAGTAAAAATACACTAGTAGGACTACATCAAAATAAAACCTGCACAGTAAAAGAATCAACAAAATTAAAAGGCAACATACCGAAAGGGAGGAAATATTTGCCAACTATACATCTGATAAGGATTAATTTCCAAAGTATATAATAAACTCACAACTCAATGGTTATAAAAACTGATTAAAAACTTAGCAAAGAATCTGAATAGACCTTTTCTAAAGAAAACATGCAAATGGCCAATAGGTGAAAAGGTGTTCAAAATTTATAGTCATCAGAGAAATGCAAATCAAAACCATGATGTGATAACTTCTCATGCTCATAATAATGGCTATTATCAAAAAATAAAATAAGTGTTGGCGAGCATGTTGAAAAAAGGGTTGCCTTATGCACTGTTGGGGGGAATTTAAATTGGGACAACCACTACAGAAACCACTTTTAAAATTCTTCAAAAATTAAAAATAGAACTACTATGTGATCTAGCAACACCACTTATGGGTATGTATCCACAGGAAATGAAATTACTACTTGAAGATATTTTTGCACCCCCATGTTCATTACAGCATTATCCACAATAGCCAAGACATGGAAATGTCATAAGTGTCCATCGATGGATGAATGGATAAGGAAAATGTGAAAGAAGAAAAAGCATGAAAAAGAAGAAAATTATTTTATTTGCAACAACATGGATGGACTCTGGGGGCATTATGCCAAGTGAAATGAGAGAAAGACACATAGTACATGATCTCACTTATATTTAGACTCTAAAGCCAAATTCATAGAAACAGAAAGGAGAATAGTGCTTGCCAAGTGCTGTAGGGTGGGTAAATGGAGAGATGTTGCTCAAAGGGTACAAACTACCAGTTATAAGTTGAATACGTTTTGAGGGTCTAATGTACAACGTGTGACTATGGTTAACAATAACATTATATACTTGAAAACTGCTAACAAACTAGATCTTAAATATTGTCACCACAAAGCACATTCATCTGTGCACACACAACTATGGTTAACAGTAACATTATATACTTGAAAACTGCTAACAAACTAGACCTTAAATGTTATCACCACAAAGCACATTCATCTGCACGCACACACACACAACACAGACAACATTGTTGTTATGTCAGGTGCTGTGTGTAATAACTAACTTTATTGTGGTAATCATTTTGCAATATATATATGTGTATCAAATCATTATGTTGTACACAAACTTGCACAATGTTATATGGCAATTATATCTCAGGAAACCTGGAGAGAAAAAAAAAAGGAAATGAAGCTAAGGCAGAGTTGTAAATTACCTGGCCATATGCTTAAAGAATGTTTCACCAAGAAGGATTTTTAAATTTCTCTTACTTCTTTTTGGTTTTTTGGTTTTTGGCTCAAGGCATTTATGGAAATATCTGTCAAACCAATAGCTAACCACCAAGCTAAAAGAAGAGACACTTCAGAAACCACACATGATAAAAACATACAATGTTTACCAAACAAAGTTTAGAAATGTTGCTAAACAAATAAACAATTACAACCCCACATAAAGCATAAACAAAAATTCTGGAACAATGTAGAATCTGATTTCCAGTGTTTCTATATCATAACAGTCAAAATGTCCAGTTTTGGGGGCACCTGACTGACTCAGTTGGTTGAGCATCTGACTCTTGGCTTTGGCTCAGGGCATGATCTCAGGTCCTGGGATGGAGCTCTGCATTGGGCTCCATGCTCAGTGCAGAGTCTGATTGTCATTCTCCCTTTGCCCTTCCCCCTGCTCTGTCTTTCTCTCTCTCTCTCTCTCTCTCTCTCTCAAATAAATTGGTAAATCTTCAAAATGTCTGGTTTTCAACAATGCATTATGAGATATTCCAAGAAACAAGAAAGTTTGACCCATTTACAGGAAATAAAAAGGGGGAGGGGATTGACAGAAACTGTCCCTGAAGTAACACAAGCAATACAAAGACTTTAAATCAATTATCTTACATATGCTCAAACAGATAAAGGAAACCATGGACAGAAAGCTAAAGGAAAGCAGGAGAGCAATATCTCAGCAAATAGAGAATATCAATAGAGAGAGAGAAATTACAATAAAGAACCAAAAAGAAATTTTGGAACTGAAAAGCATAATAATAAGTGAAATGGAGCATTCATTGTAGAAGTTCAAAAGCAAATATGAGCAAGCCACAGAAAGAACCAACACATTTAAAGTTAGGTCAATTAATTTTTCTAATTAATAGGTTCAATTAATTTGTCTAATTTGTACATTGAAGTGTCAGGGGAAAAAGAATAAGAGTGAAGATAATTGAACAGAGCCTAAGGCACTTGTAGGACACCATCAAATACACTAACATACACATAATAGGAGACCCAGAAGAAAAAGAGAATGAGACAGAAAAATATTTGAAGAAATAATATCCAGAAGCCTTCCTAAGTTGATGAAAATTAGGGATCTAGACACCCAAAAAGCTCAATGAATTCCAAGTAGGATGAACTAACAGACATCCATGTATAGACACATTATAATCAAACTATCAAAAGATAAAGACAATGAGAATGAAAACCTCATAAGAGAAGCAAATCATAACATAAAAGGAAATTTACAAGATTAACATTTCATTTTTTATATCAGGAACTATGGAGATCAGAAGCCAGTAGGGTGATATATTTCAGGCCCTGAAAAGAAAAGAAAAGGAGAGGAGAGGAGAGAAGAGCAAAGAAAAAAGGAAAGAGAAAACTGTGAGCCAGGAATTTTATATCTGGCATACTATCCTGCAAAATGAAAGAAGATTTAAAATATTCCCAGAGAAATGCAAGCTGGTGCAGCCATTCTGGAAAACAGTATGGAGGTTCCTCAAAAAGTTGAAAATAGAGCTACCATATGACCGAGCAATTTCACTACTGGGTATTTACCCCAAAGATACAAATGTAGGGATCCGAAGGGGCATGTGCACCCCAATGTTTATAGCAGCAATGTCTACAATAGCCAAACTATGGAAAGAGCCAAGATGTCCATCAACCAATGAATGGATAAAGAAGATGTGATATATATATATATATAATATATATATATATATAATGGAATATTATGCAGCCATCAAAAGGTATGAAATCTTGCCATTTGCAATGACATGGATGGAACTGGAGGGTATTATGCTGAGCGAAATGAGTCAATCAGAGAAAGACATGTATCATATGACCTCACTGATATGAGGAATTCTTAATCTCAGGAAACAAACTGAGGGTTGCTGGAGTGGTGGGGGGTGGGAGGGTGGGGTGGCTGGGTGATAGACATTGGGGAGGGTATGTGCTATGGTGAACGCTGCGAATTATGTGAGACTGTTGAATCACAGACCTGTACCTCTGAAACAAATAATACAGTATATGTTAAAAAAAAAAAGAAGAAGAAGATAGCAGGAAGGATAAAATGAAGGGGGGGAAATTGGAGGGGGAGACACACCATGAGAGACTATGGACTCTGAGAAACAAACTGAGGGTTCTAGAGGGGAGGGGGGTGGGGGGATGGGTTAGCCTGGTGATGGGTATTAAAGAGGGCATGTACTGAATGGAGCACTGGGTATTATACACAAACCATGAATCATGGAACACTACATCAAAAACTAATGATGTAATGTATGGTGATTAACATAACATAATAAAATTTAAAAAAAAATTAAAGACTTGAAAAAAAATATTCCCAGAGAAACAAGAGTTGAGCGAGATCATTGCTAGTAGTCCTCCCTTTCAAACATGCTAATGGGAATCCTTCAGGGTGAAATAAAAGAATGCTAGACAATAACTCAAGCCATATGAAGGAATAAAGAATACAGGTAAAGGTAACTAAATATGTAAATATAAAAACCAGTATTATTGTATTTTTTATTTGTAAATTCTCTTTTTGTTTCTTTACAATTTAGAAGACAAATGCATAAAACAATAATTATAAACCTATGTTAGTAGGCACATATAATGTAATTTGTGAAAATAACACTATAAAAAGGAAAGAATAGAGATATATAGCAGCAGAGGTTTTGTATACTATTGAAGCTAAGTTGGTATAATTTCAAACTAGGTTGTTGCCAGTTTAAGATGTTAATTATGACTTCAAGATAACCACTAAGGATATAATTTAAAAATATTCACAAAAAGAACTGAGAAGGGAATCAAAATGGTATATGACAAGAAGAAATAAACAAAAAAAATAAAAGACAGAAATTAGAGGAATGGATAAATAAACAAGACCCATTTATGTGCTATCTACAAGAGACTCACTTAAGAGTCAAAGAAACTAATAGGTTGAAAAGAAAAAAATGGAAACATATATTCCATGCAAACCATAAAAAAGGGCTGGGGTGGCTATGCTAATATTAGAACCAACAGACTATGTAAAACATTGTTACAAGAGGGAATGAAGGACGTTATATATTGAATTAAAGGATCAATTTATCAAAAATACATAATTATATACATAAATGTACTTAGTAATAGGGCCTTAAAATATATGAAACAAAACTGGACAGTTCTTAAATAACAATTGAAGATTCCAATACCCCACTTTCAGTAATGAATAGAACAATTAGAAGATCTGTAAAAAAAAAAATAGAGGACTTGAACAACACCAAAAACTAAGTTCATCTGACAGTCATGTATAGAATACTCCATCCAACAACAGTAAAGACACATTCTTCTTAAGTGTACGTGGAATAGTCTTAGGGTAGACTGTATGCTAAGCCACAAAACAAGTTTCAATACATTTAAAAAGACTGAAATCACATAAAGTATCTGCTCCAAAACAATAGAATTGAACTAGAAGTCAATCACAGAAGAAAAACTGAGAAATGTATGAATGGGTAGAAATTAGACAGCACACTCAACCAATGGGTCAAAGAAGACATCATAGGGTAAATTAAGAGATACTTAGAGGTAAAGGGAAGTGAAAACCTAATATACTAGAACTTGTGAGATTCAGCAAAAGGAGTGTCCTGGGGTTATTTTGTAGCTATACCTGTTTATGTTAAAAAAAGAAAAAAGAATGATCCCAAATCAAGAACCTAAGCTAAACTGTAAATAAAAAGAAAAAGGGGTGCCTGGGTGGCTCAGTCGTTGTGTCTGCTTTCAGCTCAGGTCATGGTCCCAGGGTCCTGGGATCGAGCTCCGCATCGGGCTCCCTGCTCCACGGGAAGCCTGCTTCTCCCTCTCCTACTCCCCCTGCTTGTGTTCCCTCTCTCGCTGTGTCTCTCTGTCAAATAAATAAATAAAATCTTAAAAAAAAAAGAGCAAGCTAAACTCAAAGCTAGCAGAAGGAAAGAAATAATAAAATTACAGTGGAGATAAAAGAAGTATAATATAGAAAAACAATAGAACAGAAGTTGGTTTCTTGAAAAAATCAACAAAATTGACAAATTTTTAGCTAGACTAGAGAGAGAGAGAGAGAGAACTTACATTAGAAAAGACAGTGGAGGGCCCCTGGGTGGCTCAGTCATTAAGCGTCTGCCTTTGGCTCAGGTCATGGTCCCAGGGTCCTGGGATGAAGCCCCGCATCGGGCTCCCTGCTCGCGGGAAGCCTGCCTCTCCCTCTCCCACTCCCCCTGCTTGTGTTCCCTCTCTCACTGTGTCTCTCTGTGTCAAATAAATAAATAAAATCTTAAAAAAAAAGATAGTGGAGGCATTACTGATACAAAAAAAAGCAGTCACAAAGGACCACATACTGCATTATTCTATTTATATGAAAAGTCCAGAATAGGCAAATCTATAGAGACAGAAAATAGAACAGTTGCCTAGGGCTGGGGGCAATGGGGGTTGGAGAGTGATGGCTAGGAGGTATCACGTTTCTTTTTGAAGTGATGAAAATCTTCTAAAATAGATTGTGGTGATGGACATACACATCTGAATATTCTAAAAGCCATTGAATCATATACTTTAAATAAGTGAAATGTATGGTATATGAATTATATCTTTATAAAACTGTCAGATATTTCTGAACTAAAATGTGTTAAGAAGAGTTTTACACTTTACATTGGAATTTGGGGATGAAATGGTGACAGTTACATCGATCTGAGCAAATGAAGAAATAAAGAGATCTTCGTTACTTTCAGGGACAATACAATTTTGTACAAGAAAGGATATACTACAGAGTAAATATGACTTAGCTATGAATTGTGATTCAAGAGTAATTATAATGGGAGGGAAGATCTAAGATGTGGTATAGTGGAGGAGGGAATGGGAGAGAGTGAAATCCTTCCCTTTGATTATGGGAATTTAATTAATAGGGTCTAAAATAGAAAAAAAATTGAGATGTAAAATTGTAAGTACATTACTTAGATCTATAAATGTAAATGCCATCAATCTGAAAAAGTGAAATGCCTCTGCAGAAAGGAAATTAGAGAGAGAAGGTGGATAGAGATTCCTGTTTTTCATAAAAAGCCTTTTAAGAGTTATTTTATTTTTAATATGTGTACATTTAATTTTGATTAAAAAATAAACTTAAGGAATGCTATAATATGTATACTTAATATATACCTAACCAAAAAATGTTTTAATGAATAGCAATATATATAGCTAAAATATTTATACTAATATTATGCTAATATATAGCATACAGTATATATATATATATATATATATATCATCATAGCTAGGAAGTAGTTTCCTTGGTCTTCTCTAACTTTTCTATTATTTTTTGATATAAATAGACCAGATCTATCTCTAAGTAAAAGAAAATTAGGCCCCCAGTAATTTGACTCTGTCTCTGACATCGTAGCTGGCACTATAAAATATAAAAGAGGCAAAGAAAGGATGAGAAATTAACAAGGAGACTATTGTAGATGGTAATTAATCAAGAAAGCAAAAATAGAATTTAAATGACTGTACTAATTTAGGAAATGGCATGCTGGGGTTAATTGCAGTAGATTGCCCTATGCTGACACCTAATGTTCACAGAGAACTGTTAAGAAATGTTTGACTGTGGACCTGGGTAGAAAGTCAAGTTAGGTCATCCATCAGTGTGGGTGTTCTTACTCATAAGTTCCTTAAATAAATAAATAAATAAATAAATAAATAAATAAATAAATAATAGGTCACATACTCAGCTAATACACATAAGTCATAGCAATTGAACACTAAGAATGGCACTTGTTTGGATGAGTAAGTCTGTTTTTAAAAGTAACTTTTCCACAAGTCAATAATACAAAGTATGGGAAAATGTAAAAATTAATCATTCTACTTAGTTTCACTGAGTGCACAATCAACAATTGGTACACTAGAGATGAATGTGGCAATTAAAACTCTTTATAGACAGATTTGGATTTAGATACAGATATATCTTCCTTACAATATATCAGTAGATCATCTCTGCAGGGAACGGGAAAGTATTCACACAACCTTCTAAGTTGGCTCTGAGACAGCACTAAAAAGCAATACCAGGGGCATTAAGCTTTCATTCAAAAATTTATCCCTGTAGAAAGCCTTTGCACATATTATCAATATGTTCAATTTATAGCCACTCAAAACTTACTTATCTTGAAGCGGAAGGTTTGATTTTTTTTCACTTCAAGGTAATGTTCTTAATATATACGATTCTCTTAATATTAGTGAACACTGGGTAATCATCAGTGCTACATAACAGTAAGCAGAATTATTATAGCCCTTTGGTATAGTCATATTTCAAAATATGGAGCCCCTAGATATGTGGCTTATATATAAACCATTTAGTGAAGAAATGGAAAAATATTTTAACACCTAGGATAATCATTATTTCCAATATTATCTTTTATTTCAGCCCCAAATAACTAAGCCTTCACTCAACAGACACAATTGACATTTACCAGCACATAAAAAGTTGATTAAGGTTAATATATGACTAGGCATTAAAGGAGATAAAAAGGAAGCACAAACCCTCTAGGCTTAAGATATTTAGATGTCTCAGCTCTTGATTAGGACATCAGATAGAGTGCTGCTGGACTCTTACTAAAAACACATTGTCATCAGTCCTTCTTTCATTTCCATGGCAATAATATTAGAGACAGAAAAATTTGAAAAACCTACAAATGCCAGTTCGGTTCAGTGTATGTTTCAACATCTGCCTCAATTTTTCCAGTGAGGTTGCAAATACTACTCTCTGCAGTACACTCAGCTGAAATTTAATAAGGTAGAACTATTGGAAAAATTGTTGAATATTCAGATGGGATTAGGAATATATTATATTTTCTCTGTAAGTAAAGATTTAAAGGGAACTCATTACATTGTATTTCTCTTCAGGGGTCTTCTAACATATGGTTATTGGTACTAGATCATCATTGCAATGTTAATGGAATTTGTTGTTTCTCAGGAGCAAATCTGTGGATCAGGAAACATTACTACTTTTATACACTTGCACCATGTAAAAAGAGATATCATGTGTTAGTTAAAGACTTATATTTGAGTACAGAATAACCTAAAATATATTGACTCCTGAAAGCTTTAGACATATTTAACATTCGGGGCAAGTGAATCTCTGTTATAAATGCTACTATTTGAAAAGGCAATGCTGTTTAATAAGAGTATGAGGCTGTTGGCTTTTAAATATACAGTTCTTCAAAGAAGAAATATTTTGGAAATAAGGAAAGTTTGTATTTTCAGCAACGACTTACAGGGTGTTGTTTTTTCCTCTTGAACTGAGAACAGCAAGGGTGACTGAGTGCTGTAGGAAAAACCTAATAAAGCCCTGTCTCATAACGAAAACTTTTTCTTAGTTTTCAGATCTTACTTTGCCTAGTTCAATATTTCCCTATCCATCAAAGAATAGCTTTGAATAACTTGATTTATGAGCATTATGGAAGATTATTCTTTTCCTTTTTCCCCTTTTTGATTTACACTAAGAATAGTAAAGGAAATCGCTGTTTAATTCCTTTTAAAAGAAGTGTCATTATTTCTTTTCAAAATATTTTATATAGTTTATGACTCAACCATAAATCATCATGCCCAGTGAACAGAGGGGCACTATTGTGGATAATCAAGAATAGTTGCAGATCCAAAAATTAAAAAATATTTTTATGTATAAAGTCTGTGTTACTGGGATCTTAGATAAAGAGGGTGTCACTGATTTTCACTTCTTCAACATCTGAAAAAATCCTCCTCTAACCCCATTCAAGGAGCATATTGTTTGAGAAGCTGACCTTCTTTTTGCAGTTAATTGTCCCCTGCTCTATGATTATTTCATAGTACTCTGTAGATTACTTTGTACTACTGTCTAGACTGTAAGCTCTTTCAAATTACTGTCCCTGTTTTACTCTTGTGTGTATTCTTAACACTCATTAATTGATTCCTTAATTCATCATCATTTGTTGAGTATTTATTACTCAGTCAATATTATATAACACAGTCAGGCACTGAGTATTATATAACACAGTCAGGCACTGTGTTAGGCACGAAGCTGAAAATAGTGTTGAAAATATAATGGTTGCCTTCTTTCCAAAGTTTCAGTCTAATGGAGAAGACAAACATAACATTTATTTGTTTGATTCTTAATAACAACTGATAAGTATTAAGACGCTATGGTAGATATAAACAGGGAGATAACAAAGCTAGCAAAAGGGTTAAAGCCTGAGCTGACATCTATAGCATGAGAATAAGTTAACTAATCAAAATGATGGCAGGGGTGAGGTGGGGAGAAGCTTTAAGAATTGAGAAAGTGCAGGAAAATCCTATATGTTGAGAGGGAACGTGGCTGGCACAAGGGGCTGTTCCTAGAGTAATTAGAACAAAAACAGGGGTCTGGGGCTGAGGAGAAGCTGAAAAGGGAGGTAAAGCCAACCATCTATGGGTCTTGTTGGCCATACTAATGGTCTTGTAACTCTAGCCTCAGAGCAATAATAAATCGATGAGGGGACTCAACGAGGTGGTGTTTTAATAAGATTTGCCTTCACTCTAGATTTTACATATTTTGATAGTTGCAGTATGGAAACCAAAGTGGAGCCCAGTAAGAATGGATGGTGGGAGCCAATGAATATAGGTCTGTCAGCCCAGTGCCTTCATGATCAATGGATTGTTACCTCACCCCCAAATACATACACAAAAATGTTTATAACCAAATAAGAAGAATCTCAGTGGGGACCAGAAAGGATTGTATTTAGGATTTTTAAAAAATTCCAGCCTAAGAAGTGATTCACTGAGATTCTGGAAGTCAAGAGAATTTGGAGAAGTGATAATGGTCGTTAAAAAAGGTTATTTAGAGACCATTTAAAATTTAATTTCATTAATAGATGTATAGATATGCACTGTTTTCCATCTTTTAAAAGCTGTTCTATGTATCCATTTGTTTTCTATTTAGTGAGACTGAACATACAAATGGACAACAGCAAGACCATATACAATATAGAACTCTGACCCATAGCCTGCAACAACCAGCCGAGGAAACAAATCCATTATGTACAGTAACCAGCCCTTCAGGAACCCAGTCTGCTACCTATAAGTCAAATTTATATGAAGTAAGACTGTGATTTCTAGTAATAGTCCAAGAGCCAAATAGTAACAGTTAAACAAAAAAGACTAGACTGAATTAGTAACTCAAAGTTTTCATAATTTTTGTCTGACTTTCTACCAACCAGAGAAAGCAAATATGTACTCCCCCCTACCCCAAGCAATGACATAAAATGCCCCACTTCTAGTTAGCCCATCTACAGCTTCTCTCTGCCAACAGCTTCCAGTCAGGGTGGATCCTTCCCTTCTTTCTACTCCTCTGCCTGCCTTTGAATCTGCCAACCCCGTAAGTGATGAGTGATGATGGCTGACCTCCTTGCTATAACTCTGAATAACTTTTGCTTCTGCTCGTTTGGTTGGTCTTCGTTTATTTCCACAGAGACTCTCTGTAGTGGAGAGTTCTGTTGTGGAGCTAGGTATCCATTTGCTACTTCTAGCCATATATCCATTTAATTAGGATCTGAGACACTGAATGGAAGAGCTACTGTGTTTTTGAGTTAATATGTGTGTGAGTGTGCATGTGTGAGGCAGAGAAAGGAAGAAAAGGTAGTAATAAAGAAACGAGAGTGAGCAGGGTATTTAGGAGTGGAAGGTGGTTATATTCATTCAGCTCATTTATATTGAGCATCCACAATACGTCAGGCACCATTTAAGGCCTTTTTGATACATAGAGGACAAGCCAAAGATCCTTGTCCTCATGGAACTTATATTGTAGAAAAGAAAAAGACAAGAAACATGTAAATTAATAAATAGAGGAAAAAATAAGTTATACAACATTTTAGAAGATGGTAAGTAAGTACTATTTAAAAAACAAAGGCAAGGTAAAGAGGTTGTCAGGGGCCTGGGTGGAGAGTAAATTAAACAGGTGGTCAGAGAAGGCCACATTATGAAGGTGATGGTTAACAGGACCTGGAGGAAGAGGAAAAAGATGAAGAGTGAAATAAGTAAATTTACTTAAGGGAAAACCTTTTTTAAGCTGAAAAGAGCTAAAACAAGGGCCCAAAGATGGAAAGATGCTGACTGTGTTCAAATAATAGCAAAGAGGTGAATGTAGCTGGAGTTGAGTCAGTAAAGGAGAAGAAAGGACATGAGGTCGGGAGGTGGTGGCATTCATGTGCAGGAGAGGGCTGTTCGGCCATCATAAGAATCTTGGCCTTTTATCTGAGTGAAGTGAGGAGTTGTTGCAGAGTTCTGAGCAGATGCATGGCAGCACAACTTCTAAACAGATCCTCTGCTGCTGCATTGAGAATAGACTAGAGGGGGAAAATAAGGCTTTAGAATACAGTTTTGTGTTTACATTTAAGTATTAGTATGTTTAATAATATAAATACTCACACAGCAACTAAAAACACAACTCGACAATTCTGGAAACACCAATTCCAAAGGTGTTAGGGACCTGGAACTCTTGCTGTTTTCTCTTCTTCTTCACCTTCTCCCTATTCCATCTAACTAGAGGTCAGTCCAAGACAAGCTACCCCTTCTCTCTAAGTTTGACTACTCTAGAAATTTAATAAGCCTGGAAGAGGATGTATGGCCTCAAATAAACTCATAGTAAGACAAAACATTCTAATAACATCTCTTAAATTCAAATCCCAATTTACAGATCACATGATGCCTGCATCCCCTGTACAATTTTCAGTCTAAGTGACAATTATATCCAATATCATTCTACCATAAATAATTGAGCAAGATGCACTGGGAGAGAGTAGGAATCATTAGAGGAAATTAAAGTATATACATTTGAGGCAATTATGATAACTGCTAATTTTTTAGAGAAGACAACTAGAACTGGAATAAATGTAATTTAAATCTTAATATTAATATTGAACTTGCTCCCTCAGAATCTTGCCCATGGCCTATGTCAGAAAATCCCTGTAGTTTGCTGTTAAAGTGATTTTAAAAAGTAAGGTTTTGGACTGATACCAAAAGAAAAATACATGCAGAGAAAACTGGCATATGCCATAAAAATAAAAACAAAAACAGAAAATGTGTGGTTCAGAAGAATTTATTACCTAAAAATTCAATCTGTGTTCTGACTAATCATGTGAAGACAAATTTGAGATGGAGGAATATAAAATGTCTTACATTTGACATCAATATACTATTCTGCCTCTTTGTATTTTCATTGAAGAGAAAAATGTAGGCATCCCAAAAGAATGCATGTCCAGTTAACCTGGTTATGGCCCATTGACAAGACATTCCTTTCCAACCATAAATATTTTCTGATGGTTGAGAGATATTCCAAGAGTATAACTCATTTAGATATCCCAATTAAATGAAGAAAGACCTATCTTCACTACTTTTTCTGAAGCCAATTATCAGTACATTTACAGAATATAAAATTGCCACTATCATTTTTTGTTTTTTCACATCTGCACCTTTAGCAGCACTAAAATTATTTACTTAAATTTCAAATAATCATGAGTTTCAACTAAAAACCATATAAAAATTAAAATAGATGTTATAAATAACCCTCTACCCATTAAACTCATGTAATATATAAGGAAAAACAAAGTAAACTCCAGGAGACTAAAAATAGCCCCGTTGAATTATTGTTTAAAATAATTTAATTTTAAAATAGACTTTGCAAATCTTTTTTTCTTTCCATCTTTGTTTTAAGAACTTTTATTGGAAATTGTATTAAATACACAACTGGGGACTCTTAAGGCACCATTCAATGAATCAAAAATTACTTCCCATTATATGGCAAAGAATGCCATAATCTATTTTTATGTCTTTTTTTATTAATCTGTTATTGACCATAGCATATGGCCCCCCAAATGAAAGCTATATTCATAAATCTGTCTTACAGTCCTTTGTGGCCATGAACTGTTTTTGCCAGTCTTTGAAACCACTATTTTGGGTGTTTCTTTCTCTTAGAAGTTATATCACCACCAATACACAATATGACACATCTTTTTTTGTTTTAAGATTTTATTTATTTATTTGACAGAAAGACACAGTGAGAGAGGGAACACAAGCAGGGGGAGTGGGAGAGGGAGAAGCAGGCTTCCCGTGAAGCAGGAAGCCCGATGTGGGGTTCAGTCCCAGGACCCTGGGATCATGGCCTGAGCCTAAGGCAGACACTTAATGACTGAGCCACCCAGGTGCCCTATGACACATCTTTTGTAGCTGAGAATACATATATAAAAATTAATGAGTGTGGGGGTGCCTGGGTGGCTCTGTCGGTTGAGCGACTGACTCTTGGGACTGACCTCAGATTTGGGCTGGGGTCATGATCTCAGGTGGCAAGATCGAACCTGTGTCAGGCTCTGTGCTCAGCAGGGAGTCTGCTTGAGATTCTCTCCCTCTGCCCCCCCCCCACTCTCAAGTGTGCCTGTACCCTCTCTCTTTCTCTCAAATACATAAATCTTTTTTAAAAAAATTAGGAAGTATATAATAAGCATATAGTATAGTGGAGGGCATATGGAATATGGCATCAGTGTACTGGAGTTCACGTCCCACTTTGTTCAGTTTCAATAGCTGTTTGCTTCTGAAAAATCGGTTAAATTTCAGAGCTTTGGTTTTCTCATCTGTAAAGTGATGATAGTGAAAGTGATCTCATAGTGCTGATGGGAGTGAAAATGTTGTATAAGGTGAACCAGTCTATAGAAATTCTCATTACTATAGTGATGTGCCTATCTGATATATAAATAAACAACTAAATTAAAGCACAAATTCTCTTTATGTTCTACTGAAAGAATGTATCTTATTGATGGTCTAAAACTGATACTCTTTTGCAGGTTTGATTTATTTATTATTAATTGATTGGCAAAAGGTAATAGAGATGAGAAAAACTATGTGATTTTCCTTTTAGTGTTTAACCAACAGGTAACTGGAAACAGGTGTGCTTTCAGCCTTTTACAATACGAATGTGAGGCAGTGGGAGAAACTTGTCTGTGCTGTTTCATTTACTGTTATAAGCAACCTACCCACAGTTGTTGACCTATATATCTCAGTGCGATGTATACAACATTCCTGTAGAATATCAGATTGAGATAAAATTCATTTAGCCAAGAAAAAAGAATTTAATTAAGATCAAGAGAGCTTCCTTCAGTCCCTAGAGTCCTTAACGGGAGCACTCCATTGCCAGTCACTGTCTCATGGAGGTGAGGTCTAACTACATCCAGAAAATACATCAGTACTTGCCACTGTATTATCCTTGCTTACTATGAGCTTATACCACTGTTGTGAAAGACTATAATAATTGAGTGCTTCTGTTTAGGGAAACATTTATTCTGAGTTCTTTTAGGTTTTGAGACAAGCACAGCATCAAAAAATCTTGTCATTACTGGGTGGGAAAGGGAATAAAAATCAGTGTCCAAGTAATCCTGAATAGCATGTCTTCTTCCAGATTCTCAGCCTATTTTCTCCAGTATGTATGCATATTCTTACATGCATTGGTTATGCAAACATTTGCTTGTTTAAATCTCTGTGTATATAATCTTAATGATGTCAAATATATCACTATTGGCTATGAGCTTTAATGAAAACATTTTCATCTAATCTCATTTCCTTCCCATATATATACATAATCTATTTTGATGGATCCTAGTAGTTGACTTGAGGTTCAGTAAAAAGCATAATTTACTAGATTAGACCACAAATACAAATTAATCCCTAAATCATCTCTCAACTGTTTACAAAAATGGAAGTCTATAATGATATGAAAATACAAAAATAATTTCTCTTTGGGTTTGGAAACTACTTTTTTTACTTAATGTGCAAATATACATATTTTTAAAGACTGAGATGTCATAGTACTTTATTTCAAACTTATTTTTAAGAAGTAACTCTGAAGACCTAATTCAGAGAAAACTTGGGATGGAGCTCAAGTGCCATACTCTGACACTGGACATGGACCAAGTCCCCTGACAGAATATAGCATCTCATCGTGGAGAGGAAGGGAGCAAAGTGCACATATTAAATCAGTGCAGTCACAGTGCTCACCATCCTCATGAGGCAGACACTAGTGCAGGCATGAGTGAGGAACAAGACGTCAAGTGGGAAAAGAGAGGTGGCGTTCCCGTGAACTCTACCTCTTTACATAGATAAATTATTCAGGATTCTTGGGTTAGTCAACAAAGAAGTCTTCCTAAAACAAGTTTACCTGCTGATCCAAGCAAGTAGATAGAAAAATGTACTTAGATTAAGAGGTGAAAATAGAAAGGGTATATTCATTATCACTCTTCATAAAGATACTATATATATATATATATATATATATATATATATATAAAATAAATATCCCTCTGTAAATTTACTATGTTTGGAGTTCCAACTTTAGCAGGCTTGATGATGGAATGTCAGTAAACCTAATTAAAGATTTTCATGAACCACAGAAGTGAAAGGGACTTGGAAGAATCATCTGTTGACATTTAAATATCTACTGTGCAAAGGGAAAAGCAAGATTTGCATCCAACAATGCCACCTGGTTAATCCAGCAGTTTTTATAACCTGGCAAATTGTTTTTATGCAGTAGTGCATTTTTATGAAATTAGCTGGCTATTGTCAGTGTTCTGATCAACATTTTTCTCATCTCCCTTGCATTGGAATAGCTCCATTATAACAGATGTTTCTCTCTTTAGTGCAGAGGTAAAACTGCATGTATCTTGACATAGGCAGGCAGCACTTGGCTTTGGAACATGAAGTCTTCCATCAGGTTATTCCCTCAGTTTCAGTCATTGGCTTAAATAGGACTGTTTCTTCCAAGCTCAACAACATGGTATCCAAACACTATTTCTCCATTAGTCACCTGGTTCCACACTCCAAAATGCAATTCAGACTTGGAAACAAGTGTGTATCCATGACCTTTTAGGTCTAACATGGTCTGGTGGAAAGCATATTGGAAGAGTGTTAGTCTCAGCAACTCACTTGGTGACCTTTGACAAATTACTTGACCCCAACGTGCTTCATTTTCCTTTCTACACAGAGAACAGGAGGAAAAAATATATAGCTTCCTTCCCTATCTTTCAGGATTTTGTAAGATTAAAATGAAATAACTGTTATCTACATTTAAATGTAGATGCTGAAATGTCCTCCCTTTCTGTGCTGGTAGAAACATGTCACCACATTTATAAGACAAAATGTTGAAAATGGGTTTAGTAGAAACACAATTTACTCCACTTTTACTCCCTAGAACACATTTATTCCAGTAAATAATGATGCCTGGTATGTTTTAAAATGGTAAAAGCACAGATTCAAAATTCAGAACTGGATTGAAGTTCTGACATAGCTACTTAAAAGGTCTCTGCTTCATTTCCAGAGACTTTGCCAATACCTAGCTCCATACATGTGGGCTTAGTAATGCCCTTCCATCTTATACTTAGCACAATCCAATTTAAGAGACAATCTTGGCTGAGATGTGGAACAGTCTAACAGCCAAAAGCAGATTCTTATTCCTCAAATCCAGTGACTCACAGACATCTGCTGGGCTCCTACATTGTTCAGTTTGTCTACCTCCTTGCAGATGAGGTCCAGGAAACAACATTACCAGTTATCATAGCCAGGGCAAATATGCTTCAATTCACAGCGCTACTAAACTTGAACCAACCCTCTGAATGAGTACTACAGTTTCCATCTAATGAAACTTCAACTCTGGCATAGTTTCTAGAATACAATAGCAATCAACATTTGTGAATGATAATGGGACTCTCTACCCTGTTTTTTTTTTTCTTTCCTGTCTTCCTCCCTAAAACTGACTCCTTTCCCTCATAAATTAGGGTCTGAGTTCCTAACTTACAGGATATAACCTTTAAATGACACCCATTCATTCATCTGATAACTGTTCCTGAATTCCCTAAAGTTGTACTCCAAATTCTAAATGTAAATATTTGTATTTTCAGACCATTTCCAGAGTCTTAATTTTAACTTTCAGGTCATCTGGACACCAATGGCCTGATCACTGGAGACTCTGTGGTAAAATTTTACATCTAGATCAGTTCCCTTGTTTCTATTCCATTGTGACATGTGAATCTTCTAGAAAGCAGAAACTTCTCCCAGGCATTCATAAATAGGTATTGATTATCCATTATGTGTCAATCATAGTGTCTGGATGGCATTATAATGAATTAACATTTATTTAATATGTGTTATGTATTAGGAGGATTATTCTCAGGGTTGTTTTTTTTTTCATCCTCACAACAACTGCATGAGTAGGTTATTATTCCAATTTCTATTTTACAGATAAGGGGCTTGAGGCACAGGGAGGTTAAATTATTTGCCCAAGGTTACATACCTAGTTAGTGGTAGGGCTAGGATCTGAATGTGGGCAGGCTGATTTCAGAACCCATGTTCTTAAGTGCTGTGCTATACTGAGACCAGGGGGGTGATTATAGATTGTTTCCTGAGAAGAGGTGATGTTTGATAAGGGATTTCAAGAGTAAGTAGAAAGGGCCCAAGCAATAAATTGGAAAAAGAACACTCCCAGAAGACAAGACCATGTGCAGAGATATGGGAGTATGAGAATACATAACTGGTTTGGGAAGTATGAGAAGTTTAGCATAGAGCAAAGTTACAGATCAAAGGAGCAATGACAGATAACTCTAGAAAGATGAGAAGGAGCGGGAAGAGTAATGCCTAATGTCTTAGGTGTTTGGATTTTATCCTGTTGTAAATGAGGAAAGATCAAAGATTTCCAGCAAAGGAGTGACATAGACAATACCACTCGTAGACATGGGCAAGATGAATTGCTAACCTGGAGCAACACATATTAAAAACATACACAAATTTTATTTTAAAATGTATGGACCTTCTAGTAAAGTCATCACCTAATTTGCCTGGAACTTTCTTGTTTCCGCACTGAAATTCCTATATGCCAGGAATTCCCCTCTGTTCCAGGCAAATCAGAAAGTTTGGTCACCCTAACTTCCATTATTTGTAATCTGAACTGAACTTCTACTCTTGTGACTACACCCATTCAGGCTCCAGGAAAGTGCTTCTTTACATATTTTTTTTCCCACACATTCTCAAAATGAAAGGTGACCACATCTAAAAGCCATGGAGGATTATAGGTTGTGCCATTATTAATGTTGTAGGTAGACACTGCTTTGAAGTATGACCAGAATTGAAGCTGCAAAAATATTTAGGTAAAAAAAAAAAGCAAATTTTCATCAACTTGTCAAATCCTTCCCTTCAGGTATCATAAATATAATGAATACTTGGAATTATTTTGTTGCTTTCCAGTTGTGCTAAGCATCCATTTTCTTGCTTATTGTATTTCAATTCAAGGTATGGAAGCACTCACAAAATAATATGATATATGCAATAGTTACATATAGCAACAGAGGAGCATTTTGCATTATTAAGCAATTTATAACTTTTAAAATTGGATAAGAAGTAAGTGATACACCATAAAAGAGGTATGCATGTGATATTAAGTTTTATATTAATGTGTAGATATTGCTTTACAAGAAGGCAAAAATGTGATATGATTAATATTGATTTATATAATAAAATTAATATTTTTGTAATAGTTACTGCAATAATAACTTATCATGTGTAATCCCACTTCAGAGTTTGAATATTATATGCAAAATTCATTGTTCATCTCTGATTTAAGTATTTCTTTCAGAATTTTATTGACAGTTCTAGTTGCTACTGCTTCAGGAGAGAAATTTCTCCAAATTATTAATAAAAAGCTGTTTAAGAGCTATAGCAATTCGGGCGCCTGGGTGGCTCAGTTGGTTAAGCGACTGCTTTCGGCTCAGGTCATGATCCTGGAGTCCCGGGATCGAGTCCCCCATCGGGCTCCCTGCTCGGCGGGGAGTCTGCTTCTCCCTCTGACCCTCTTCCCTCTTGTGCTCTCTATCTCTCATTCTCTCTCTAATAAATAAAATAAAATCTTTAAAAAAAAGAGCTATAGCAATTCAAAGGAAGTTTCTAATTTGGTATTACTATCAATAGCACACAAATTATGAGAAAATCCTGCTAATAATATAATTTGTGATTTTGCCAAAATAAAGTCAAGAAACATAAAATTTATTGAAAAAAATATACAATAATTTTGTATGCCTTTATTTCTTACATAAATATTATCATCCCAACATCAGAAAACCTAGACACAGACAGTAATGATTTATTCAATTTTCTGATAATCTGCCAAACATTAGATACAAAAAAATAGCTTTGAACTATATATTGAGATTTTGTTGCAATGAAAGCATATTTTTTAAGGTAGGAGGATATAGTTTATTCTATTTAACATTTTGTTATAGTTGTACATCACTTTTAAATATTTAAACATGTAGTATGTGAGCCCCCATTTGCACTCTTGTTCTGAGCCTAATACTGTTAGCAGTAGGCCTGAGCACAGGTGATTCGATATGCAATATGGAAAGGTTATCTGCCAACAGTTTAAATCCTGGATTAGAGGAGAAGTAAAGTAAAGGTAGAGAGATCAATTAAGAAGAATTTTTAGCAATCCCAAGCTCCTGGAAGACATTGAGGTTTCTGGCTGGTATGTGAGAAATATATATATGTGTATATTTATATATGTGACTAGAATTTAGAAGAGAGATCTGAGCTCTACATTTACAATTCTGTGTCATTAAAATTACCAAGGGGTCAGTTTCACAAAGAAGAATGTGTGTAGTGTAGACTATAATATGTCAGAAACAAGGAAAGAGCTGGTTTTAAGAGAAGGGGGGTTAACCTATGTCAAATGCTGTAAAATATCAGAAAAAATTAAGAATTAAAAATTGCCAGTGAAGAGCATTGAGAACAGAAAAAAAAAATTGCCAGTGGCTGAGACATAATTAGAAGATAAGTAATTGGAAACTGTGAGATTAGACTGCTTTTCCCAGAAGTTTGGCAGTGGAGGGGAAAAGGTTTTCTACTGAATGTAATTGTGACAATATGGCAGTGTTTGTGAGAAGCAAGAGTTCAAGAAAGATATGTTGTTGGGGCATCCAGTGGCTCAGTCAGTTAAGCATCCAACTCTTGATTTCGGGGCAGGTCGTGATCTCAGGATCCTGAAATCGAGCCCCACATAGGGGGAGCTCTCAATGAGGAATCTGCTGGAGATTCTTTCTCTCCCTCTCCCTCTGCCCCTTCCCCTATGCATGTGCATGCTTCTTGTTTTCAAGGCTGTAGTGGTGAAGGATGTTTATATTCTGAGTGGAAAGAGACACAAGGTGAGGCTGAAGACATAGGGGAAAGAGTGTTGATGAACAGTGGCATAAGAGAAGAGTGGATCCAGAGCACATACAGAGGGACTGACCTATGGTAGAAGAAAAACTATTCTATGAAATTGGAGAGAAGGAGAATGAATTGATGCGAACATTTGCTTAAGTAGAAGTTTTTTTGGTTGCAAGTAACTGCAACCCATTCAAACTAGTTTTAAAAAAGGGGGCTGGAGGATGATAGAACCTTCAGAGATATCTGCTAGAATCTCAAAGCAGGAGACCCACCTCACTAGGGGCTTGAAAGAGAAATCAGAATCTCATCAAGATCCAAAAATCACTCTTTTCAGGATTGTAGTTCTTTCATCTCTGCTTCCTTTGGTACCTCTGCTTCAATGTTACTTTCTCTGCCTTTCCATGTGCATATGGCTCCTGAATTTACATATGGCAGTTCAAACATTCATCCAAGACGGCCTATGATCTCTGAAACCAAATTTCAAATTCCCAGAAAAGATAATCTAATTGGCCCAACTTGAGTTATATGCTGATACAGTCATCTGTGGTCAGGGAACAGTAAGAGTTGTGTTATTGAACAAAAAGAACCCATCAGCAACAAAGAACCCATCTCTACAAGCTCTGAGCCTGCATGAGAAACTCCTCTTCCTGACTCAAATTATTTATTACCAGGTAGATGAGTTTGTTAGTGAGGGAAGGCCAAGAATTGAAAGAATCCCTGTCAACCTTTACTTAGTTATTGAGTTAGGAGGCAGAGTTTTCTGCTTAGTGTGATTGTGGCAATGTTATACAAAAGAATTTTAATGAGAGTAATGATGGTTAAAAGTGGATGTTTTGAGAAATGGAAGCTGGATTTCTATTGTGGCCTAAGAAATTTCAGTAAGACAGCATTGGGTTTCCAGCTGAGACTAAAGACCATGAATCTATCCTGATGCCAATTCAAATTATTGTCTGTATAGAAATTCTTGGCAGACAGGGTGTACGAAAGAGGCTGAATAAGTAGACTAATTCAGAGTTAGAAAGTTTTCAGGGGGTAATGTAGAATTTTAAGTTTGTTTAGAAGAAAAATAGACAAGGCAGTGAGATATTAGCAATCTAGTGGTTTATGTAATGAGGTTTTAGGGGACTGAAAGACAGAGGGAAAGAGAGAGAGAGAAGAAAGTGGGGAGAAGAGAGGAAATCATGAACTAAGTATCTCCAAAAGGTAAAAGATGTGTAAGCATAAAAATGTAAAAGAGCTTGGTGGAAGATGTGGTAGAGTTTATTTTGGAATGTTGGCTAATTCTTAGCAGTGGCCAGTTCCATGTTATGACCATGCGTGTGGTTGGCTCCAGTAGAATTGAGGTGCAGGTGATTGACATTAAGAAAGGCAATAAATTGTGATACAAGAATACTGGATAGATCGGCATAGATATTGAAGCTAACTTGGATGGTAGTGTATTTAGAGGTGAAAGAAGACGAGCCAGGTACAACCAATAGCATCTCACCCGGAAGCCTTAGATACCAACATTGAGATGGAAGGTAGAACAGCAGAACACCAAAAACTGAAAGAAGACATTTTTCTATGAGTGTTCCACCCTCATTCTAACACCCTTTCCTCCTAGCGTGCAAAGTACAGAATTTTGGACAATAAGTAAATCCCCATTTAAAGATATAATAGGGGAAGCAGAATTCTTCACATGGTCAGATTTTGACCTTAACAAAAGACTGAACTGGTTTAGAATAGTTGGTTTCTTTATCATGAAATTAAATTATATCTGGCTCAGATGGAAGGGGATCAAATCAGGAAATTGTTAGGAGGTGGAAAGAGTATCAATAATAATGAAAATTAATATTTTAGATCCTTCCTATCACCAGATACTTGCAAGAACCGTAAATGTAATGTTATCTCATTTTAAATCATCACAAGAACCCATGGAGTATATACTATTTTGCCTGTTTTACAGAGAAGAGAAGAGAGGCACAAAAGGGTTAAGCAACTTGCCCAGTTGCTTAGTGAAGGCAGTAAGAGGCAAAACCAATGATTCAAGCCAGAAAGTAAGAGGCAAAACCAATGATTCAAGCCAGAAAGTCTGGTACCTGAGCATACTCTTAACCGCTATGTTATAATGACGGAAAGATGCAGGTCAGGAGACAGAAGATGATGACAAATTTAGGAACTCAGTTATTCAAGCAAGATAGAGCCTGGAAGGACTTGGGTTTTGGCTTGCAATTTGTTACTGCACAAGATTACAGCAGTATCAGGCACAGCAGGTTTATGTGCTTTTAATATTCCCTGACAAATGTCAATGCCAGTTTAAGAGGTGCAACTGCACCTCCAAACATGCAGGCTGTAGATCTTACTCAGTATTTCATAGAAACCTTTCGTGAGCAGGTGTTCTATACTTCAGAGGGGAAGGGGTAGGGAAGCCTAATTCTAGTCCAAGTATGTAAGTGGCACAATTAGTTGCTTAAGGAAACTTTACCCTCTTTTAAAGAGAGGCTCTGATCCCTTCTCCAAAGATGAGTTTAAATATTGAAACACCTTTGAAAGAACTCTAGTAGATGTGCATCTAACTAGTCAACTTACCTTTCCTGCTCTTCCTTTCCTTAAATAGCTGCCAGAAGGCTTTAAATCTCATGATATGACCCTAGACTGGTTAAATCACATGATCTCTGTGAACATTAGTGCCCTCACTTGTAAAATACAAGTAGATAATATAAACATCAGAGTCATAAGGGAAAATCTCAAAACATGTGTATGAAAATTATTGGAAAACTCAAAGGCACTAAATGAATACATGTTGCTCCTGTTAATAAATAATATCTTCCACATTTGTAGTGCTTGTGATGTATCCAGCACTTTATTGTTATTTATACTTATTATCTCATTAAATCCTCATAACAATCTTTTGACGTGAATATTACCGTACATCTATTTTATATGTGGAGAAAAGTGTGCTTAAATGACAAACATTAAGTCATGGAGGTGGGATTCAAATCCAATTTGACTTCAAGGTAATGTTCTTAATATATACTATTCTCTTAATATTAATGAATACTTTGGGTAATCATTAGTGCTACATGACAGTAAGCAGAATTATTATAGCCCTTTGGTATAGTCATATTTCAAAATATGGAGCCCCTAGATATGTGGCTTATATATAAACCATTTAGTGAAAAAATGGAAAAATATTGTAAAACCTAAGATAATCATTATTTCCAATATTATCTTTTATTTCAGCCCCAAATAATTAAGCCTTCATGCAACAGACAGATTTGGAGTTGCGTATTGTGTGACTAAAGGTGTCAGCCCAAGACGGTTTTTATTTGTGCTATTGCCATGGCATACTCAATTACTTTTTACTCTCATTTGGACAATGAATGATATGAATACCCTACCTTAATGTTTCTCACTAAACCTAGAAGTTAGATCCTATCATTGATACTACCAGTGACAGACTCTGCTTGCACTCATACAAATATCACAGTCTCAAAGTCAATCTTCAAGATATCCATCATCTGAACATGATGAAATATTTACAAAGTGTTTCCTGTATTCTACAACTCTTCTAGTAGGTACCTAGGTTAATTTACACCAGAAAAAAGTCAGAAACCATAAATTATAAAGAACTCTAATTCACATCCCTATATTCTTATATAAATATGATTTAAATGTAGTATATTTTTATTCAAATGCCATTACAGTAAATTTTGTACTACATAGTTAATATGGAGTAACCTATGGTAACCTATCCCTAGTGATACATTTTATAAAATAAAATGTTATATTTTTAAAATCTTCACAATCAGAAAATTACTCTTTGTTTGACTTTATACTGAATTTTGAACTTTCCCTTGGCATTGTTCTTTACATGGTGATATTATAATCCCTCTTGCCTAAGTCAATACAGTTTTCATCTTGTAACACTTAAAGTTTCATCATGTCACTTTAAAGATAGTATTATCTTTTCTTATTCTATTATTTTCATATGTTTTAAATATATTGATATAAGGTTTTCAAAAGTAGAACTCAAGATAATTAAAAAAGGAAACACATAATTTGAATTTTGCTTGTTTTTTGAAGACTTTCCAGTCAAAAAGAGCTTACTCAATTCCTCAGGTTAAAAAGATTCAGTTAGAATAATCATTTTTGTCAATGTGGAGGAATGTAGATCAAGGGCCTTCAACAACACGGTGTGCTCCGAACAGAAAACAGTAGCAATTAAATTAAGAGCAGCTGTTTAGATAAAGTAACTTTGAACTGTTTAAATATAAATTCATAAGAAAAAGTAAAATAATATTTACCAATATAATAATTCACACTGATGGATTTTGGAAAAGAAAATACCCTTTTTTCTGAGTTTGATACACAGAGCTTTCCAGTAGAGGGCTCCACAAGACTGAAGGATGTTAAATTCCACATACATGAGGAGGTTCCTCCTATGAAGCCATTTTATGATTATGCCCAACATAGTAAGCAATATTTTGAAACTCCACCCATAGCATTTTGTACAACCCCCTACAGGCTCAATAGACTTTTTAAAATGGTAATCCAGTACTGATTACAAGGGGATCATTAGTTTGATTTTGACACTTTAAGATTTATGTAAACTAGCTGGCTTCTCTAGACTCTTGTCTGATGATACAAAGCAATCTACTGTCTGAACTGCAGGACGCATGTGGACAAAAGAAGCTGTTTCCTTGGAAACGACTATGTGAAAGCTCTTGGAACATCTCCTCCCCAGGAGTTAATTTGTTTCAGATGGAGAAAGGTGATTACTTATGAGTCAGAGAGAGAGAGAGAGAGAGAAGCTTATAGGGCTTTTTTCCCCCCCATCATCAATGTTAACTTTTTAAAAAATGTAGAGTAGATGGCAGCAGCAAGACTAAAACCAATGACCTTGTCATTATGTAAAATTATACCTTTATAGCAGTTTTTACCAATATGTCAAAGAGACAAAGTAAGAATAGAAAAGGAAAATTTCCTAATTGAACCAAAGTAGTCCACAGTGTGCGGCCCACCCTTCCCAATTTCCCAACTTGCTGGAAATTGTCCAATGCTCTGCTTCACTTAAATGTCAATCATTATAAAGTTCAGATGTTTACCACTTGGGTAGAATTACCTATAAAAGATAATGACATCATTTAATAAAGATGGAATTTCTGACTCCTTGGTTTTTCAGTTTTCTCCAGTTATAATGAAGTACTAATCCTGCTAAATTAGTATTTTGCTTGACCCTTTGTCTTCTTTGTCCCTTCTGGCATGGATTCATTAGGAAGTGTATTGTGTTCAGGCCTATTGAAACTTCCTCAATTTTGAACACATGGTAGTAGGTCTTCAGCAAGGGTCTGCTAGTTGATTGATTAATTGTTGGCATCCTGGCCACGGCTGGAGTTATGGTTTAGAGCTATAGAACTGAATAAAGCAAATCAGTTCAAATGTGGAAAAAACTTAGGACTTATTCTTTGGTATCACTTTTCTAGAACTAAGTTAACCAGACAGCCAATTGCAACACAAATTAAGAGGACTCATCAAAAATAAAGCACACTAAATAACTTCAGTAGGTAAGTTGATTAGGAACAGTTATTGTGTTAATTACGTTTTATGGAGCTTCTAAGCTCAATGTGGTCTAATATGAGGAAGTGTATATTAACCTAAAATATTTCAAATTAAAATCAAAGCCAGAAGCCCCCACTATAAATCATGGGACAAATAATACTGTCTGTACTTGGATACATGGCATTGATAATATTATTTCTTATCTTTTTCTATAGATTTTCAGAAATGTAAATTCACATTTTCTGTAAGTTTGTAGATTTACAAGGAAAAAGAAGGTTTAATAAAACCCTTTCCTTGTGGGGCGCCTGAGTGGCTCAGGTGATTAAGTGTTTGCCTTTGGCCTCAGGTCATGATCTCGGGTCTGGGGATTGAGCCCCGTGTCAGACTCTCTGCTCAGCAGGGAGTCGGCTTCTCTCTCTCTCTCTCTCTCTCTCTCTCTGTGCTCTCTCTCAAGTAAATAAATAAAATCTTTAAAAAAAAAAACCTTTTCCTTGCTATTCAACTGTATTGTCATGTAAGAATCTTAAAGAATTCCCAGAAAAATGAAGGAAATATTAATTCTTAGGGATGTTGATCAACATCATTCAGCTATTCTCAATCTCATGTCTTCAAGTTCTTATAAGATACTCTAAGCCAATAAATGGAAAATATTATACAGATAAATTATCATCAGATACACTAAATATCAATTAGTTCTACTCATTCGAGCAAATATAGTTATAATTAGGGAGTGTTACACTTTTTTTTATGACAGTAATGGAATTTTTAAATATCACCAAGTTCCATAGAAAAGCTACTTGATTACCACAAATATATAGATGCACTGACCTTCACAAGAGAAAGACAAAAAGCACAATTCCATTTGGCCTCTTTTTCTAAATATGTAATGTCGAGTAGCATAAACATGTACTTATGTATCATCCAACCAACAATCATGTCAGGATATATTTAAGTAAATAGGATATTTATCTATACTATTATGTTAGCTTGGGCTCTGGGAAAAAAAAAATATATCATCGACTAAGTGGCTTAAATAGCAATTGATTTCTCCCAGTTCTGGAGGCTGGGAGGTCCAAGGTCGTGGGACTGGCAGATCCCATGTCTGGTGAGGGCACTCTTTCTGGCTTACAGATGGACATTTTGCTGCGTCCTCACAGGGCAGAGAAAGAGAAAGCGTTCTGGTCTCTTCCTCTCCTTATAAGGGCACTAATCCCATTATGGGGGCTCTACCCTCATTATCTCATCTAAACCTAATTGCCTGCCAAAGATCCCACTTCCAAATACTATCACATTGGGTATTAGGGCTTCAACATATGAAGTGGGGTGGGGGACATATAACGTTCAGTCCATAGTAGTTATTTAATATCTTATCCCTTCCTTTCAAGACAAGTAATAATTGAAAGCTCTGTGTTTAGGGGATTATAAAACACTCTTGAGCAGGGGTAGAATTCATAATTCTGAGGAGGCCACTTTTTGAAAAAGCACTCTGAACGATGAGCCTAAGAAGATACTTTCCTTTTTTCCAGAGTAATCTTTTAAAAGAGAGATGGATTTTTATATAAAATTTTATATATGCAGCACATCATTGTGCTGCATAATGATACAAATATGGAACCCATCATAAAAAGGAATATTCTTCCAAAATATAAGACAGGAAAATATTTCTCTTCCTTCTTATAGGCTTATACTGTGGTATCTTAGAAAAATTAAGGTGTGCCTCTGGGTTTTGTGTATGTGTTTGCATAAGAAAAAGAATTAACAGTGAAATACTGAGACTTTCAGAAAAAAATGGATAAAATTATATCCCCACATACTCATTCATTCAACAAGTTATTCTTTGCTTATACTACATATTGTTTTAAAAGATTAGATACATTACTAAACAGGTTAATATTGCAGACTTTGTTTTGCTTATATGCAGATGGGAAATCTTACCAGGGGATTAGACTTGGGGTGCTATTTATCACACCTCAATTGGCAGGTACTAAGAGTGTCAATAACAAAACTGGACAGACAGTTCCTGAACTTGGAGTGCTAACTCTGAGAACTTGGTTTGGCCTGCTCAGATCAGCACTCCATCTTTGACTACCCCCTTGCCTCACTCTGACTACCATTGTCATGGGGCTATTCTTGACTTAGTAAGGCATGTGTGTAGAAATGTACTGCTGAACAGTCCTGTGTCCTTTGGTCTTCCTGGCGGGGAGAGGGGAAGAAGAGAGTTGGATTAAGATCGAAGCCAAATCCCGTGCGTGGGATGTGGATTATCATAGTACCAAGGGGAACATGAGTTCATGAGTTCCAATCCCAGACCAGCCATAAGTGAAGTAAACAGTGAAGTAGGAAGTGCTAACAACTCAACAGCAGCAGCTATCAAGTGGATAATGCTAAAGTGGATTGAAAACAATCCCAATCTTTTCCAACCACAAATACATGATAGTAAAGTGGCTCTTACATGGTAGCACTCCTGCTATTGTAGTTGCTACAGGTCACTGCATGCCCTTTTCACAACTGAATATACAGTTAAGCATCCCCTTTTATGGAAGTCATCATTCTATTTAGAAACTTGAAGTGACCTGTTAAAAATGTAAGCTCCATCTGGGTAAGAATTATATTCATCTTATTTACTGCTATGCCCCCAACACCTAGAATGCTGCTTTGCCTATAGAAGGTAGGAGATGCAGGTTTGTTAAGTAAGTAAATAAGTCCACAGCTGATGCTTTTATCTATTTGCCACAAAGAAGGACCTAAAAATCTAAGTAGTTATCTTGCAAGGATACTTACTTTTCAAAATACCGTGTAGCAAGTAGCTTAGTTCAGTTACTTAGGTTCATTTATAACTGGTTTGTTTTGAAAAGCACAATGAAAAAGAAAAAAAAAAAGAAAAGCACAATAAAAATTAGCTATAACACACACGCAAATTCCATATCAAAATGTAGGGATTATATGGCAGCTTTTCTGAAATTTATTTTTGAATGGATGAGAAGTAAGTTTGATTACACAGTTTTTGGCTTAAAACACTGGCTTTTGATTTCCTATTTGTATAAGAATTTACCTGCGTCTACCATGATACCAAATGCTTTCTTCTACTAATGCCCTGTTTTCTCTGGCTCTTTTATGCTTTTTCATTCATGTACAAATGTGGGCCTTTTCCAAGGTTCTCCCTAGACTCTGACTTTTATCATTTCACACATTTTTAAATATAACATATATACAAATTTTATCCTAAAATGTTCACCGCTGGCTTTGATTTGTCACCACAGTGTTTTCTTCCTGTCTTGACTCAAAAGGTCAAAAAACAATACTTGTCTTTTCATGCTTCTCCTCTTGAATTCAATATTTCTAATGTTGTTTCACTATTTTCCCAGTATTCCAAGATTGAATCCATGCAAGTGTCTTATTTCTCTCCTCAAGATTCCCAGATAAAATCAGTTGACAAAAGAAGAAAAATTCTGTCACTTATCCCTTTACCGTAATTTCTCACATTTTTATTCTATCATCTTTCCTCATTATTTTTCTCCTGTACTTTTATATAGTCTTCCAATAGCACATTTTAGAAGTCTTTCCCTTTTAATTCATCTTATAGATTACTCTCAGCAAAACTTCCAAAAGTACTGCTTGGCTCCCTTCGTGTACCTAATTCAACTAAATAAAATATAAATCCTAAACTTGACTTTCCAGACCATCTATGATGTTGAGACTCCAATGTACTGTTCTAAATTCTAACCTCTGCAAAAGCTTTATGCACATATCCTCCAGAAAATTTAAATAATTGCTTTTCCTCAAACACAGCATGAAATTTCCTACCTCTCTGCGTTTCTTATGCTATTCCTTCAGTTAGGAATACACTTTAGGAACACCTGGGCCGTGAGATTGGGCCCCATGTTGGGCTCCATGCTCTGCAGAGAGTCTGCTTGAGATTCTCTCTCTCCCTCTGACCCTCCCCCTGCTCACACACACACTCTCTTTCTCTCTCTCTCTCTCTAAATAAATAAATAAAATCATTTAAAAAAAGGAACATACTTTTTAGAAAAGATTTTATTTATCTGAGAGACAGAAAAAGAGCTCATGAGAGGGGTAGAGGGAGAGAATCTTCAAGCAAACTCCCCGCTGAGTGTGGAGCCCATAGCAGGCCTAA
Organism: Zalophus californianus; assembly: GCF_009762305.2. NCBI lineage: Eukaryota > Metazoa > Chordata > Mammalia > Carnivora > Otariidae > Zalophus > Zalophus californianus. The sequence continues at coordinate 133,886,422 of NC_045598.1, forward strand.
TCTCATGACCCTGAGATCATGACCTGAGCTGAAACCAAGAGTCAGATGCTCAACTGAGTGAGCCAGCCAGGCACCCTAAAAAAGGAAAACACTTTAATCTCCCTTCTATTCAAGTCTATTTACCTGAAATTTTCTTCTTTTTTCATGGCTTTCCTTGTTGTAGTAGTTAATTATGGTTGTGTAACAGATTACTCCAAAATTTAGCAGCTTGAAACAAGTAATTATTATCTCATAATTTCTTTGCATCAGGACTCTGGGCATAATTTAATGGATGCCTATGTCTCAGTGTCTCTCACTAAGCTGTAATCAAGGCGTCAACCAGGGCTGCAGTTATCTCAAGGCTTGATTAGGAAGGGAATCACTTTCAAACTCACTCATGTGGTTGTTGGCGAAGTTCAGTCCACTGTGGACTGTTGACTGAGGGCCTCAGGTTATTACTGGCCTTTGAGTGGAGGCTGCCTTCAGTTCTTTGCCTCTCTGCTCATCAGAGCAAGCAAGTGAGAGAGCTGGAGAGACTGAGCAAGATGGTAGCCAGTGTCATTTTGTAATGTAATCTCAGAAGTGACGTCCAATCATTTATGGTATTCTGTCCCTTAGTAGAATGTCACTCACAGGGAGGGGATTACATAAGGATATGAATATTAAGAGGCAAGAGTCATTAGATGCCGTCTACCCATTACCCTCCTTAACTGTCACCCTTTTTTGTTTCTCTCAGGAAATACAAACCTTTCTTTGTTGGTATTTGAATGCCTATCCTAGTTGATTGGCTTCCTTTTTGTGCCACTTAATCACTCTTTTTTTTTATTAGAGTACTTCCCTACATACTATTGGCAAAATATATTTAATTTTCGATATATTTGTGTCTACCACTATATTTTATATACAGTATTTTTGACTAAATATTGCTGAATGGTTTCTATCTCTGTCACAATCTCTCTCAACAGGAGAATCAGTGTCTTGCACTTTTTTATTCAAACTCTTATCTCAAATGTCATGAACACTCTAACCAGAAAAAAGCAAAACATACCCAGTGAAGAAAATTGGTAAAATGATCCAAATTTATTTTTTTCTTACTGGACTCATGATAGGCCATTGTGGTTTTTAACAGTGGACTGTTTTAAACAAAGTTCTACTACAACAAAATATTCTTGAAATCAAGAAACAGTTCTGATGGCATTTCATCTGTATTTGCATTACTTTCCACACACACACACACACACACACACACACACACACACACACACACCACACAAACCACTTAGAAATTGTTGATTTGCACATGGTCTTGAAATAAGTACACCACAGAGTTTCTGCCTTCCGCCATATAGATGCAAAGTTTGTACACTGAAAAATGTATCTAAAACTCATATTCAAGAAGATTGGTTTATAAGATAATACCTGTTCTTTCGTATTGAAACCTAGATCCAGACAATAATTTTGTAAAACATAGTCTAACAATGAATGGATATAGTATCTTTACCTTACAAAATGTGGGGAAAGTAATAATCATTTGTCATACATTATGTTAATTAAACAACACTCCACATTATTTATTATTATAAATTATGCTATAAAATTCTTTATGCCTTTTTAAATATTTTACAAATATATTGTTTACATTAGATTATGCTCTTTTACCAGAAATGCTTTATTTGCCTCAAGAGAATCCAGTACTGGCCAATTACAAATGAATGTATGTTATAAACAAGTGTCAAATGTAGTGATTTATTTTCTCCTTTGAACATAAATAATAAAAGTCACTTTGAATAGTTAATGCATGCAAATTATGAGTATGTCATTATTTCTGTAATTTTTTACTATCAAAAAATAGCACCATTTTGCTTGATTTTAATCATTGATAATTTTTCCTCAAGGACACGTTGTTTGGCATGCCAAAGGAATTGTTGGTGATGCTACAGAACCATTTAAAGGACAACATTGCCCCACCTGATATACAGAAGTGTCATAAATTAAATGCACCATCTGCTGCTGTTTAAATGAACTGGCAATTTACAGGCCCCACAAAGCATACACAAACTTCAGAAAACATTATATATTTTTTCTACAAGCATAAGAGCTATAAAATTTGATTTGGGGGTGTGGGGGAGGAGAAGGAAACCACAAAAATCCTTGAATTCCCTCTGAGATTAAGTTAGAATCCAGATCTTCCTGAATTCGATTCCTTTTAACATTTTGCATCAGACCTTTCGTTGATCTGGTTTCCCAAAAGATATAAGTTTCGCTTTCATAATTCATTCCCAGCTTGGCCTGGAATAAGATAGCTTACCTCCACATTCTTGGCAAGTGTCATTTCTTTGCTGGAAGAAAAGTTCACCTCTTAACTGAATGTTTGGCTAGAGATCAGGAAAAAAATAAGATCTGATTTCTTTTACACTTGACTTCCTTTTTCATGTGACCCCTACACAGAATTGTCTTTATTCTTCACTCTGTCAGCTGGAATATAATAAATTATGCCAGTTCCTGTTGATCTAGCACTCTTAGGAATTCTTAAACATATTCCACAAATAATGTATCCTTCAGTTCATTGAAATTTAGCAGCTTGAGATTTCATTCATCTCAAACAAAGGTTATGAAATGTGTCTTCTTTACTTCTTAAGAGACCCAATGTACCAACTGCCTTTAAACTGCTATTTGATTTTCTAGGCTTCTAACTAGAGCCAATTTTCCTTCTTTACAATGTTGCTGACTCCTCCGTTTTAGCTTCCTCTCTTTCCACCTTCTGGGCCTGCAAATTTTTCTCATCCAATTTTTAAACGGCTGCTGCTTTACACAAATTAACAATCCCCTACCAACTCTCCTTCCCTTACCTCCCCTCCTTCCCCCTGCACAGTCTAGGCAATAAGGGAAGGAGGCATGGAGGAAAGAGGTAGAGAAAGCTATGGATTCTCAAGTACATGTGCACGAGGAGAGGGGTTATAATTGAGCCTGTTTAATATTAAGTTCTTGCTATTCCGGTGTATATGTGAGGAAATTGACCTATCCATGTAAAATAAGTACAAAGATTATATTATTTCAATCTTAAGAAATAAGACAAATATACCAAGAAGAATGGTGTTCTTTAAAATTTACCAATTATTGAGACAATATAAGTGGTGGCTTTTTTTTTTTTTTTTTTTTTGGTTGACAAAGTAGAATACAATATGGGAGGTCTTTTGTTATTGTTTAGCTCAGATATCTATATATCTGTATCTGTATATATCTGTGTATATCTATATCTATATCTATATATATAAATATCTGTCTTTCAGTCATTCTTTCTTGCTGTCATCTATCAAGAGAACACCACTGCTCCTACTAATATGTACCCCTTATGGTGTCTAGAACAAGATCTTGAACATTGCAGGCTTTCAGATTCTTGTTCAGTAGTGTGAAGTGAGTTTTTAAGTAAAAACATATAAAACAGAAGAATCTCCTGAAGATTCAATAGGAACAAAGGCCTATAAAGTGTTTTCCGGGGAACGTTTGGAGTGAGAAGGAAAATAAAGAAATGTATCAGTGAGCATCTAGTCAAGAAAACAGCTTTTAGCACCACCTATTTTAGTGGAGAAAATTTAACAGAGGACTGCAGGACTACAAAGACAACAAACAAACACAACTGAGATAACAGATAGTAATTTCAACGGGAAGCCTTTATCTGTAGGGCAAATGGAACAAAAAGGAGGAATTGGTCGTTAGGCTCTAAAAGCTTGGAGTAGACTTCCCATGGGGTTGACACCCACAGCTTCTAAGGAGAGGTGCTATCCTGTTGATGATGGTAGCTCAGAACTTCTGAAGAGGAACCCCAAGGAGCTGAGTCTACACCTCTGGGAAGCTGAGCACCAGGCCACTGGTGCTAGTGTCTCTGATAAGGCTATTTAGGTTGTAAAACAAATAAGGAAAGTGAAAACTGTAAACCCATTACCACTGAGCCAACTGCTGCTGCCTGAGAGGGATTAAGAGTTATTCCTCAGGTGACACAGAAGGGAAGAGCAAGCAAAAAGAACAGAGCATTTCCCTTCTTCCTCCAGCCTTCCAATCTCTCTTCATTGGCAGGATCTAACAGGAAAGCGCTGGCAAAGCAAAAATGTAGTTTGCTGAGTTTTAACTACGGAATCACAGAACAGAATGTGGGCGACTATGAGAGACGACAGCTTAATAACCAATGCAAAAAAAGTTAGAGGGAAACAACTGAGTAGGAAAGACATGCTGCATGTCTGGGGCGGACCCTCTGGGTGTGTGTGAGGATTGGGAAATGTGGTAAGGAGGCTGGAAAAGGGTGCTAAGGAAATCCAAGAGGTCAGGAGATTTGTTGCCTTGAGGAGAGCCTTGCTACCTGGTTCACATTTCTTTCTCCATATCATGGATGCTACTCTCCTTACCTCATCATGCCTTGACTCCTTATTGGCTGTAGACTGGAATTCAGCTGCCTTACCCTTGTGCTCATATCCCTTTATGATCTGGCTCCTTGCTTTCCCATCTCATCTTCTCATCCTCTAAAGGACCCTTGCTCCAGTTACCTAAAACCATTTGCAGTCCCCCAAATGTGACATGTTGACACATTGCACATACTCTTCTCTCTTTCCAGTATGCTCCTATTTATCATTCAGAACAAAATTGAACTGTCTCCTCCAGGTGAGCCCTGTCTGTGTAGTCAAGACTGCTAATAAATGATCTGTATCACTCTTTATTTTTCTGACCTCACGTCATGTTTCCTTCTCCCTGGCTCACTTTGTGTCGGCCACACTTGCCCTTATGTTCTTGTCTTAGGATTTGACACTGACTTGTTCCCTCCTTGGAAGATGCTTTTGCCAGATCTCCATTTGGCTCATCCCCTTGTTTCTTTTAAATCTTTGCTCAAATAGCACCTTCCTGAGGAGGTTTTCCTAACCATTGTTAAGGAAATTGTAGACTGCAAACTCGTTCGCCCCTCACTCTCTATTCCTTTCCTTGTTTTACTTTCCTACATAGTCCTTTTCACTTTCCAGCATATTATATAATTTACTTATCTCATAACATCTGCTCAATGAAGGCAAGCTTTTGGTCTATTTTGTTTACTGTTTGTCCACAGCACCTGCACAGGGTCAGCTACATGCTAGGTCTCAGAAAATATTTTTGAATCAATGAGCTGGGACTGAATAAGACATTGCAGAGAACAAAGATACTGAAAAATGTTAGCTGCTGAAGAAAAGTAATGAAACATAGGAGCAAAAAAGAGGTGGTAGATTTGGTGACTGAAGTCAGTGGTGACTCTCAAGAGGTAGTTTTAATAGGAAATAGAAACCAAATTTTAAAAGTATGAATAGATAGTGACTGTTAAGGTAATGAATTCAAACTTTCTTTTTAAAGATATTATTCCTTGAATGGACAGAAAGACATGGAAAGAAAAAAGTAAATAACTTCTTTTGTGATTTTATTTATTTTTAATTTAAATTCAACTAGCCAATAAATAATTTTTTATAGAAAAGATATTGGTACTATTTTTAGGTTGAGCAGTAATACAAAACAAGAATTTGATAGCTTTTAGAACATATTTTTGAAGGAAAAGGAAGCAATTGATTGTGAGCATAAGTAGCATGATTAAGCTTAAAAATAAATACCAATTCTCCTCTGTGAATAGAGGAAAAGCAAAAATGTGAAGGGAATAATTTTTTTTTTTTCAGGAGAAAAAAGGAAAGTTGCAGAAAGTCTTTGAATGAATTAGAAAGTTATACCATGTGCTCAGAACAAGAAGGGGCAAGTGCTCTGCAGCAGCAGCAAGAGGACCTCCAGACAGAGAGAGAGAGAGACAGAGAGAGAGAGAATCACAAGTGCCCAGAATACCTGTCTTGCTCTATGAGGCCATGACAGTTGAGGAACCTGTCTTCACATGGTTCCTCAACTAGCTGTCTCTGCATTTCACAGAACAAGCACAGGATTAGTGGAAGGAGACTGACATTTGTTGGCATCGCTTCTTAATTGAGAATATGGCAATGGTCTGAGAATAACTGATAGAAGCCAGGCCAGTGTTGATTTGAGCTTCTCTCTAGGACTTGGCAAGTAGGAGGTGAAGAGGAAAGAAAAAAAGAGTGTCATTTGCTTAGGTTTTTGAGGAATGTAGGATGTGTGGTGAAGAAGGTCTACCTTTCATTTAACATAGGAGTAGAAAGAACATTTGCAGCAACATTAATAATGTAAGAGATTGCCCTTCAACTTAAGCCAAGTCATACCACCCAAGCACACAGTGAAAAGAGATAGATAGCTGGCCTGTAAGGGGAGTTGGAAACAAGACTGGCAAAAGAGAATGAACACTGGACAGAGTGGAGATGGGGTGGTGATTGAGGTCACAATGATGAAGAAAGCAAATCTGTTGTGAGTAGTCGAGGGAATTTAGGAAAAAAGATGATCTCAGAGCAATGTATTCAGATGATGTATTTGTTCATTGTGGTGTTCTTAGGTTTATTCATGTTTATTCTGAATGTCTTAGTATTCCTTACACTCACTGCTCAATTCACCTTGTGAGGCAAACCACTGATTCTGTAAAACTCCAGGGACAATGCCAAGACACCAACCTGTTAAAATTACTTGGTTTTGAGAGTAAGATTTCCATTATTTATAGTATATGATTTCTGTGATCATATGCTGATTGGTTGTTTTCAAACTAAGGTTTTAAAATATTTACAAATGTTATAAAAGTGCTTGAACTCTTGAGGTCTGGGATAGATACATAATATGCAAGTAGATTAATGTAATGTTGGGTGTGCCAAAAAATGAGTGGAGTTTTAGTTTGCATCTGTATAAACCCCTGGGTTGTTTCTCAGGTGTCCTTTTGTTTTTTCTTTTCATATTAAATTCTGAGTACTTGAGGCTACTAAATTCTGAGATTTTAGTATTTTAAATGTGGCACTAATATTTTCAATTTTCTCCTTTATATCATTTCAACTTCTTCAAAATAAAATCTAACAAATAAAATGAAATTTTTCTTTTACAGATTGAGAATATGCAATTTTTTAAAGAGGGATACAATTAAGAACTGTTGATAGGAAGCAGTATTGAATACATCTACAGATTTTTAAAAACATTATAAAACCTCTAAATTTCTGAAATCACGGTACTCTCACATATTAAGTTATCATGGGTTCAACCGTCTCCCAAAGAGTATACTTATACTGTAAATCCATTGGCCCCATTTTTTCATGAACAGAATTTTATACAGTGAAAATAATGCACTCTTCAAAAGTATACTCAACTTGTAATCCAGTCTTACAATGCTTTTAAAAGTACTTTCTTTATCATACTGCCAGGATATAATACTTGTCTATAGGTTAAACAATGACTTGCTCATTAAATTCCCTTACAGTATAACTATGAAGCACTCTTTGAAAACTTATGGCAGTTAATATAATTAGATTATAAAGAAGCCCATTGTCACAAGAAAAGTTTTTGTAAATGTTGTAAATATATATGGCTACAAAAAGAATGAAATATAAACGAGTACTGAATTCATAATGTATTTTTAAATAAAATCTATAATATACTGGGAATGACCATAATTACTTGGATTTAAATCAAGAAGGGCAACCATCCCTTCTGAAAATTCTTTGATGCTCTTATTTTATTTTTTTAAGATTTATTTATTTATTTGAGAGAGAGAGCTGGGGGGAGGAGCAGAGAGAGAGGGAGAATGAGAATCCCAAGCAAACTCCCTGCTGAGTTCAGAGCCCAACATGTGACTCCATCCTAGGACCCTGAGATCATGACCTGAGCTGAAATCATGAGTCGGATACTTAACCAACTGAGCCACCCAAATGCCCGACTTTTATGCTCTTCTTAGGCATACAAATGCTATGTGCATCTCTCTATTTAACTAAAAAACCTCCCTCACCAGAAAATATGCTCCATAAGGGTAGATACTATCTTTTTTTTCCTTATGGGAATTCATCCATTGTATCCCCAAGACTTAGTAGAGTAGTTGGCCCATATTAGGGGCTCAGTACATATTTGAATGAATAGAATAAATCTTATGAATCACCAAACATTTTAATACCGGCAGAGCATACTTTCTATCATATTCCAAACTATGGGGTGCCTGGGTGGCTCAGTTAGTGTGGTGTCTGCCTTCGGCTCAGATCATGATCCCAGGGTCCTGGAACCCATGTCAGGCTCCCTACTCAGTGGGGAGCCTGCTTCTCCTTCTCTCCCTTGCTCATGTTTTCTCTCTTGCTATCTCTCTTTCTCTCTGTCAAATAAATAAATAAATAAAATCTTAAATATATATTTAATTTTCCAAATATTTAATATTTAAATAATTATTTATTTAATAAAATCATACATATATAGTTGGAATTAAAATTAGTTAAACATCTGGAGACTGTTGAAAGAAAAGTCTGGGGATTTTAAATATTCTATTACCCTGAACATCCATCCTCAGGGAAATGTTTTCCTAGGCTCTGGGCACATGACCACAGGTGTATTGGACCAGTTTTGAAAAACTAATTGAACAACTCAGTCAGTCTGTTTTTAATATATCATGGGTTTCAGGGCTAGTACTTCTAGTTCTCTACTGTTGAGTGCAGCCATATAGATGAGTCATGATTCACTGTCCCAAGGCAGTTTTCAGATTTTTCTGATTCTTAGTTTTAGCACTCAAACCATGATACTTGATATTCATGAGCCCTCACATTATTCACCAAAATTCAGGAGTAACAGAAGTCATACTCATACTTAGAGATCTATCCAAGACCCTTGAGCAACTACAGAATGAAAGAAAGCAGAGTGGCATCAGAGGTCAACAAAAGTGGCTTTCCTGGTATAAATTTTCTGACTGCGCTCCCATTCATTGCTCATGTTCAATAGCTTTAGGTACATACTAATACCTTTTTTTTTTTTTCAATTTGTCAGAGAGAGAGAGAGTGAGCACAAGCAGGGAAAGCAGCAGGCAGAGGGAGAGAAGCAGCCTCCCTGCTGAGCAGGGAGCCCGATGTGGGACTCGATCCTGGGACTCTGGGATCATTATCTGAGCCAAAGGCAGACACTTAACCGACTGAGTCACCCAGGTGTCCCACATCCTAACACCTTTAAAAAAATTTGTTGTCTTCTAAGAAAATTAGCTAAAATCTAAATTTAATGGATATTTAGTCTGACCATAAAGCAAAAGAATCATAAAGAGGATTTGATTGTAAGGTCATAGTATAATCAACATGCAGCCAGACTGGTTTGCTTATGTCTGGAAGTCAGCCTTAAGATAGAGTTTTATCAAAAGGACTATGAGTCTGGCATTAGCAACAGAGTAATTTAAAGCAAACTGTCTAGTAGTCCTACATGGGATTCTGGAACAGAAAAAGGACATTATGAAGAAACTAATGAATTTTGAATTGTTTGGAGTTTAGTTACTAATAATGTATCAATATGGATTAATTAGGTATGATTAGTGTACTACAGTAATACAAGATGTCAACAGGAGTGGAAACTGGATGTGGGCCATATAGCACCTCTCTGTACTATTATTATAACTCTTTTTTAAATCTAAACTTGGATTAAAGACTTGAACGTAAGATCGAAAACCATAAAACTTCTAGAAGAAAACATAGGTTTCTTCTAGGTAAGCTCCTTGACATAGATCTTAGTGATGATTTTTTAAAAAACTCTGACACCAAAAGTATGAACAGCAAAAGCAAAAATAAGCAAGTGAAACTACATCAAATTGAAAATGTCTTCACAGCAAAGGAAACCATCTACAAAATGAAAAGGCAATTTACTAAATGGGAGAAAATATTTGGGCATCTGATAAAGAGCTAATGTCCAAAATATATAGAGAACTCACAGAACTCAATAGCAAAAAACCCAAACAATCCTATTATAGATGGGCAGATCTGAATAGATATTTTTCCAAAGAAGACATACAAATGGCCAACAGACACATGAAAAGATGCTCAACATTATTAGTTATGGGAAATGTAAATCAAAACTTCAATAAGAAATCACCTCATACCTGTTAGAATGGGTAATATCAAAAAGACCAAAAATAACAGGTGTTGGCAAGGATGTGGTGAAAAGAGAATCCTTGCACACTGTTGGTGGGAATGTAAATTGATAGAGCCACTCTGAAAAACAGTATGGAATATCCTTAAAAAGCTAAAAATAGAAGTACCATACAATCCAGTAATTCCACTTCTGTGTATTTACCTGAAGAAAACAGAAGCACTATTTCAAAAAGATATATGGGGCGCCTGGGTGGCTCAGTTGGTTGGGCAACTGCCTTCGGCTCGGGTCATGATCCTGGAGTCCAGGAATCGAGTCCCGCATCGGGCTCCCTGCTCAGTGGGGAGTCTTCTTCTCCCTCTGACCTTCCTCTCTCTCATGCCCTCTACCATTCTCTCTCTCTCAATAAATAAATAAAAATCTAAAAAAAAAACAAAACGATATATGTACTGCTAGGTTTATTGCAGCATTATTTACATAGCCAAGATAGGGAAACAACCTGAGTGTTCATTGATGGATAAATGGTAAAGAAGTTGTGTGTGTGTGTGTGTGTGTGTGTGTGTGTGTGTGTGTGTGTGTGTGTATTTGTGACTTTAGAAAAAAATTGCTTCAGGAAGGGTCAGTGATTGAGATTAGGCAAAACTGCAGTAAATACATACTCACCATAACAACTATAATTTAGTCCAAAAGGAGCGAGCCATCCCCTACCCAAAGTTTAACAATAAATGGGTGTGGAATGGGAAAGCTGGTAATCTGTTTTATCTTCTTTTTTTTAATATTTTATTTATATATTTGACAGAGAGAGAGAAGGTGAGAGAGGGAACACAAGCAGGGGAGTGGGAGAGGGAGAAGCAGTCCTCCCACGGAGCAGAGAGCCTGAAGTGGGGCTCAATTCCAGGACCCTGGGATCGTGACCTGAGCCGAAGGCAGACGCTTAACAACTGAGCCACCCAGGCGTGCCTGTTTTATCTTGTTTTTAACAAGATGGATAGGATGGATAATGCATTCTTTAGGTTATCCATATTAATTAAATATGCTTTAGAAACAAAATTCTACTTGATATTTTGATAAACCCACCCTATGTTCCTTAGGTTAATATTTTTACATTCTAATCATTGTACTACTATAGCTAAATCAACTAAATATCAGTTTATGTAGTGTGTCTCAAAAGATCTACAGACAGCAAGGTCTATGCTTACCTAAAAAGGAGCTTTTTTTAAAAAATTAAGAAGGAAGCAATAATGTTCCAAATGAATGGCCCTGGGCAAAATATATAATGAAATATTATTCAGCCATAAAAAAGAATGACATTTTGCCTCTTGCGACAATGTGAGTGGGCCTTAAGGTCATTATGCTAAGTGATATAAGTCAGACAAAGAAAGACAAATACCACATGATTTCTCTTATATGTGGAATCTAAAACAAAACAAGACAAAACCAAACTCATAGATATGGAGAGAAGATTGGTGGTTGTCAGGAGCAGGGAGTGGGGCAGTGGGGGAGAAATGGGTGAAGGTGATCAGAAGATTAAAAGAAAAAAAGGAAATTCAATACTAAAAATGTACTGAAACCACAGCTCTGTGACTCATCTTGATTGATATAAAATAGAATAGTTTACATAAAATTACATTAAAGAAGAAAAATGGAACATAAAATGTTATTTTTAAGACCAAGTAATACATTGGTTAATTATAACTATACAGAATGCTTATATGTACATTAATAAAGATAGATTATCTTGAATAATAAAAATGATATAATATTTAGTATTTTTGGTCAGTTTGTTTAAGTTTGGTAGGAAATTAGAATGGAAAAAAAGAGTTGTACAGAAAGAAGATTCACTGCAATTTAAGGAGAACCAATTTTAAACAAGTGACCCTGTGATACTTTAAAATAAAATTTGGGGGCGCCTGGGTGGCTCAGTTGGTTAAGCTTCTGACTTTTGATTTTGGTTCAGGTCATGATCTCAGGGTTGTGAGATCAAGCCCTATGCAGGGCTCAGCACTGGGCATGGAGCCTGCTTAAAATTCTCTCTCCCTCTCCCTCTGCCCTCCCCCCAATCCTTACTCACAACACACACTCTCTCAAAAAATAAAATAAAATAAAATAAACTTTAAAATAAAGTTTTATTTTTTAAAGGTAATTGAATTGAAATCACTCTAAAAAAAAACTATGGTTTCCATTAACCATGCCAAAATGATTGAAATTCAACATTTTTATTCCTCTTTTCCTTAGTATCTCATGCATCATAACAGTCTCAAAAACTCTTTACAATGCCAGATGAAGATTCCTAAATTCTTATCCTACAACAGACTGCTAGAGTTCATTAATTCATTCTGCTGGTTGATCTTTTCTCATTTCTCTCATTTCTTCTTCTTCTCTCCATCAATGTAACAGTTTCTCTGTTACCTGCATCATTATTTAACCATATGCTCAGTCATACTTTTCTGCAATCATTGGGCAAGACAAATTTGGTGTGTATGTGTGAGAAAATGACTATACACATATTAATATTTTAGAAAGTTATATAGCACAAGAGGCTTTCAGCAAAACAATTTTTTAAAAGGTATGATCTTTTATTTTTTATTTATTTATTTTTTAAAAGCTTTTATGTATTTATTTGACAGAGAGAGACACAGCGAGAGAGGGAACACAAGCAGGGGGGAGTGGGAGAGGGAGAAGCAAGCTCCCCGCAGAGTTTGTAAAATAATTCAAATGAGGTTTATTAATAACTGAGAAACAATGCATGCTTCTTTTAAATAATCTAGCTGTATGCCTTGATATGGAAATGAAAACTAGATACCATCATATTGCCAATTATCTACAAATTATTGTATATAGTCACAGAAACTCTAAAGATATTCTTTCAACATATTATGGAGCTTAAAAACTAATTCTAAAATTTTTGTAGAATAGGGTGGGTTCAGAAATAGTCTAGGTAGTTCCGAAATGAAAATAAGGACAAAGAGCTATCCTTATAAGGTATACCTATCACCATCTGCTATACCTATATTTTATGTTATTTTTTCCTCTTTCTTCTACAAACAAAATATATGTTTCCGGATGAAATATTGTCTCCCCACCCCATTGCTATATCCCTTGCACATGATAACACTTTATTAATATTTGTGGAATAAACTAATTATAGATCTACTGTCTTTAAGGCAGTGTAGTAATTGTGGAGAGTAGCCAAAGAGCACAAAAACCAAGAAACAAACACAAATATACCTGATATCTTAGTATATATCAAAGACGGTATTAAAAGTTAGTTAGACTCAAAAGAATCAGGGCTCCTTGGTCAATTATATAGCTGGCACATGAAAAGAAAAAAAAAAACATGAACCTGAAACATCTTTTCTGCAAAAATATGAGAAGTACCCAAAGAATGATGGGGACACATGAAAAGGTCATAGAAGTCATCTTTAAGGGGTTACCACTAGCCAAATTTGGGATAATTTATACATCAAAATAATTATGATAGTTGGAGATTATAATATATTGAACAAATTAAGAATCAATGAGTCAACATTGATATAAGTGAATGAATAAATGAATGAATGAATGAATGAATGAATGAATAGGGAATGTTCTTCCTTGAAGTAGAATGCCAACTCATAGATCGTAGAAGGAATGATGGAAGTGTAAAATTAGCATTTGCTAACCATCATAAGGAATTAGATGCAAGAAGGGGTTAAATGTAAATATATGGGTGAATCTAAATAAACGTTGGGCTGTATCTAAATTGTTGGATTAAAATTAAACAAGACAGAACTAAAATACTGGACAAAAGCATGATATAAAATGGGACAGGTTGATTAGAGTTAAAGCATACTATATTCTTTATTAATCAGAAGGAGAAAGAATGAAGATAATAGTTTTAAAACTTTTAAGTTAAATATATTTTGTTATAAAATCTTGCAAAAATTTCAAGGCTTGTCTTTAACGATTACAGACAAAATGTTGACTGGGGTTACAGTAATCTAGACCGGTAAAGCTGAAGAACCCCTTCCAAAGCTCACCCATATGCGTGGCAAGTTAATGCTGGTTGTTGATAGGCGATCTCATTGCCTTGCCTCATGAACCTCTCTATGGGACTCCTTGGTGTCCTTTCAAAGTGGCAGCTGGCTTCCTACAGAGTAAATTATCTAACAGAGAGAGAGAGAGAGAGAAACCCCAGTGTTGTTATCCCCTAGCCTTGAAAGGTATACTCTGTTTTTTCATAATATTCTATTTGTTATATATGGCAGCTTTATTACATATGGGAGGAACTACACAAGGGTAGTGAATATCAGGAGGTAATGATAATTGGTGGACATTTTGTAAGTTGGCTATTATATATGCTTTTAAAAAATGTGTATTCTACTGTTGCTGGATATGGTGTTATAAATACACATTAGCTTAAGCTTTTTATTTGTATTACTCAAATCTTCTATAGTCTTATTTTTTATTTTAAAATAATATTACTCAGCCATCAGAAAGGATGAATACCTACCATTTACATCGACATGGATGGAACTGGAGGGTATTATGCTAAGTGAAATAAGTCAATTAGAGAAAGGCAATTATCATATGGTTTCACTCATATTTGGAATATAAGAAATAATGCAGAGGATCATAGGGGAAGGGAGGGAAACTGAATGGGAAGAAATCAGGGAGGGAGACAAACCACGAGAGACTCCCGACTCCGGGAAACAAACTGAGGATTGTGGAAAGGGAGGTGGGTGGGGGGATGGGGTAACTGAATGATGGGCATTAAGAAGGGCAGGTGATGTGATGGGCACTGAGTGTTATATGCAACTAATAAGTCACTGAACACTACATCAAAAACTAATGATGTAGTATATGTTGGCTAATTGAATTTAAATAAAAAATAAGAAGAGGATATTAGAACATAGACACACGTGGAAGAAAGACAATGCAAAGACAGAGGGAGAAAATGGCCATTTACAAGCCAAGGAGAGAAGCTTTAAATCTTGGACTTGGGCACCTTGATCCTGGATTTATAATTTCTAGAAATGGGAGAAAATAATTTGTATTATTTAAGCCACTGAGTCTTTGTTACTTTTTTATGGCAGTCCTAATAAATGAATATACTCAGTAATGACATCCAAAAAAAAAAGATGCATTCTAAAATAAAATAAAATAATGTATAACATATGCATAGTAAAGCATACAAATCTTGAAATCTGACAAATGTATACATCTATGTGACTAACACACATATCAAGAAGTGGGACATTACTAACACCCAGAAATCTCCTCCAGGCCCCCTCTGAGTAACTATTTCCCCAAAGGGAATCATTATTCTGACTTTTTAACATTGTAGTTTAGTTTTTCCTGCCTTTCTTTAAAAAAAGGTACATAAATAAAATCATAGAGTAAACACTCTTTCGTTCCTAGCTACTTTTGCTCAATTTTATGAGTTTCAGCCATGTAGTTTCATAGCAGTGGATTATTTGCCTTCATTGCCTTATATAATTAGACTATAGGATTACATGAAAACATTTATATTTTAGCTGTTAATGTTCATTTAGGTTATTTTCAGTTTGTAGCTATTATAAAGAATGTAACTATAATAATTTTTATATATGTATTTGGTGTACAGATGCTTACAGTTCTATAAAGCACTTAGCTACAGTGAAACTGCTGAGTCACAGGTATGATTATGTCTAATTTGAAAGGTATTTCCAAATATTTTTCCCAATTGATTTTACCAAGTTATGGTCCTTCCATAAGCATATGAAAGTTCCAGTTGCTTCACATCCTCACCAGTCCTTGATATAAACTGTTTTTTATATTTTAAAATTTTAGTTTTTCTATGTATGCATAGTAGAATTTGTTATAATTTTAGTTTATATCTCCCTGACCACTTAATTTTTTAAAAAGACTTTATTTATTTGAGAGAGAGAGAGAGAAAGAGGGAGAGAGCACATGTGAGAGGGTGTGAGGGGCAGGGGAGGGAGTAGCAGGGAGCCCCCCATATGGGGCTCAATGTAGGGCTCCATGCAGGGCTCCATGTGGAGCTCAATCCCAGGACCCTGGGATCATGACCTGAGCCAAAGGCAAACACTTAACTGACTCAGCCACTCAGGTGGCCCTCTCCCCGATATTTAATTTAAAAAAATGTTTGTGTGGAGGTGCCTGGGAGGTCCAGTCGGTCAAGCGTCAAATTCTTGATTTCAGCTCAGGTGATCTCAGGGTCTTGGGATGGAGCCCGAGTCAGGCTCCAAGCTCAGCAGGGAGTCTGCTTCCTCTCTTCTCTCCCTCTCCCCTACCCCTGCTCCTGCATGTACTCTCTCTCTAAAATAAATAAAATAAAAATTAAAAAAAATGTGTAGTAAATATATACATAGACATTAAATATAAACTTTGCTAATATAAAGGATATATTGTACACAATTTACAAATAATGAGATTAGCAAAATTTAAAAAGATTTATAAAACTCAGTGTTGATCTGTATGAGCAACAGAAAAGTGTCAGAAGTAATTGGATTGTACGAATAGTATTAACATTTATGAAAAAAATTGCCAATGTATATAGAAATTTTAAATGTGCATGGTTTGACTTATAAGTTCCATTTTTAGGAATCTATCTGTAGAAATACTTACAGATGCACATGTTCTAACATGAAGATGTTAGAACAAAGGTATTTTGGCAGCATGATTTGTAATATCAAAATAGTGGGATCGTAAAATCAACCCAATGTGAGAAAACCCAAAATGGGATGCAAACAGTAAAATAGAAGGCAACTGCATTATGAATGAGTAACACACCACACTGAAGGGAGTGATAAAGAAAAACACTAACTTAAGTAATTTTGGAAAGTAATATTTTAACTATATATTATAAGACTAAAACAAAAATATACAAATATAATTCTAGTTAGTAAATTTGTTTCACAGGATTATATGTTAGCAATTCTGAAAACCCTTAGTGTATATGCTAAGATTAAACAGATAAGTGAATATAGTGTGAATAATGAGAACCAGGGTACCCACTGCTGGAGAAAGTAGAAGGCTAGAGTGAACACTATAGTCCTGGATAAAAATTGAAGATATAAGTATGAACTTTTAATATACGTGTGTGTGTGTGTGTGTGTGTGTGTGTGTGTAACATATACACACACACTAATAATATAGAAATAGAAACAGATGTGTGTGGATGTGTGAGTAAATAAATATATACTGGGGCTCCTTGGTGAAATGGCTGATTCTAGTTCTGGGTCATGGGAAGTGCAGGAAGTAAGAAAGTACTCAAAAATGATGAAGTCATGTCAAAAAGACCCAGAAGACAACAACCTAAGGAAGCTCCCAATGTAAAAATATGGCACAAGTTGAGTAAAGAGATAAATATTGATAGTAATGGACTATAACCCATATAATATTCAAAGAATAAATAAATAACTGAAGGAGAATGGATAACCTTCTATTACAATAGAATTTCAATTAGTAAACAGAATGATAAAAATAGAAAATTATCAATAAATTAACCACTAATAATTATTGCAGACAAGAATCATCAATGGATGCTAAACTTAGTGGGCAAAAGTTGGATAAGAACTAGGATTTTTCTCATTCTCAAAATATTCTCTCTTAGTTACTTAATAATTATAAAGGAAAAAAGTAATTTTACAGTGGTAAAACCTCTAAAAATATTTTAAAAGCTATTTTTAAAATTCCGACTTACCCAAGTGACCAATTTAAAATCACCAGCAATGAGACAAACTGACATCATATACCTCCGGAAATGATATATTAAGAAGGACACAACATTGCTTCTGTAGTGTTCTTGCCAAAAATACATAACTTGGATTAAATTATGAAGAAACGCCATAAACCTAGGTTGAGGAACATTCTACAGCATGAATGGCCAGTAATCTTCAAAAGTGTTTAAGGTCTGAAAGACAAAGAGGATTGCAGAACTGTCCCACAATGGAGGAGACTAAGGAGACATGACAACTAAACACAATGAGTGATTTGAGATTTAGGTATGAATCAGTAAAAAGGGCATTAGAAGAATTCCACTAATTCAATTCAAATCCAAATTCAAATTCAATTTGGAAACATTTGAGTGAAGTTCCTTGATGGGTTATAAGTATTATATTGACTTAATTTCTTAATTATGATTAATCTACTCTGGTTATTTAAGATGTTAAAATTTATGGAAGCTTTATAAATTTGTTGGACTCTGATATTATTTCAAAATTAAAAGTTAAAAACTATACAAAATAGTGGAATCAACTTAATTGTACGTAGAACAATTATGGTATATCTACCCTGTGGAGTATTAACACTGCATTTAAAAAGCACAGAGGAGACCCAAATACACATACATGAAATGGTGTTCATGAAATTCTTTCAAATTAAGAAAAAAATAGCTGTGGAGTAATGTGTATAAGCCATGTATTTACCAAATAAATTACAAATGGACTTATATGAAAACATTCTGGAATGATTCAAACCAAACCTTTCACTACTTTTGTTGTAGAGTTAAGTTCTGAGGAAAGTGAAAATGAAAGGAACCTTTCATATTACATTATATATACTTCTAAATTTTTTAACTTAATAACAAGAGTGAATTGATCATTTTTTTTTAAGATTTTATTTATTTATTTGACAGAGAGAGAGACACAGCAAGAGAGGGAACACAAGCAGGGGGGGAGCGGGAGAGGGAGAAGCAGACTCCCCGCTGAGCAGGGAGCCCGATGTGGGGCTCGATCCCAGGACTCTGGGATCATGACCTGAGCCGAAGGCAGATGCTTAACAACTGAGCCACCCAGGTGCCCCTGAATTGATCATTTTTTAAACAAAGAAGAATGAAGAGAGAAAAATGAATCTCCAGTTAGTTTCAATTTGTTTATAACATAAAGGTAAATTAAAAACATCCTATGTCCTATCTTATTCTTCAAATTTCAACCATATCTCCCACAATTAGATTTTTTTATCTTAACTGTTTGTCTTTGTGAATAATTTATTTACTTGTCTCAAAATAATCTGCTTTAATTCTCTTTTATATTATATTTTTATTTTTTAAAGTTTTATTTAAATTCCAGTTAGTTAACATACAATGCAATATTAGTTTCAGTAATTCAACACTTCCATACAACACCGAGTATTCATCACGAGTGCACTCCTTAATCTCCCATCACCTATTTAACCCATCCCCCCACCAAACTTAAAAGCTTCTGCACAATGAAGGAAACAATCAACAAAACTAAAAGGCAGTCTATGGAATGGGAGAAGATATTTGCAAATGTCATATCTGATAAAAGGTTAGTATCCAAAATATATAAAGAACTTATAAAACACCACACCCCAAAAATGAATAATCCAATCAAAAATGGGCAGAAGATATGAATAGACATTTTTCCAAAGAAGACATCCAGATGGGCAACAGACACATGAAGAAATGCTCAACATCACTCATCATCAGAGAAATACAAATCAAAGCTATAATGAGATACCACCTCACACCTGTCAGATGGCTAAAATCAACAGAATGCCCAAAATCAACAACACAAGAAACAATAGGTATTGGCAAGGATGTGGAGAAAGGGGAACCCTCTTGCACTGTTGGTGGGAATGCAAACTGGTACCGCCATTCTGGAAAACAGTATGGAGTTTCCTTAAAAAGTTAAAAGTAAAACTACCCTACAGGGGCACCTGGGTGGCTCAGTTGTTAAGTGTCTGCCTTCGGCTCAGGTCATGATCGCAGGGTCCTGGGATGGAGCCCCACGTCAGGCTCCCTGCCCCACGGGAAGCCTGCTTCTCCCTCTCCCATTACCCCTGCTTGTGTTCCCTCTCTTGCTGTGTCTCTCTCTGTTGAATAAATAAATAAAATCTTTAAAAAAAAACTACCCTACAATCCAGCAATTGTACTACTAGGTATTTACCCAAAGAATAAAAGAATACTAATTCAAAGAGATACAAGCACCCCGATGTTTATAGCAGCATTATCAACAATAACCAAATTATGGAAACAGCCCAAATGTCCATTGATTGATGAATGGATAAAGAAGTGGTACATATACACAATAGAATATTACTCAGCCATAAAAAAGGAATTAAATGTTGTCATTTGCAATGACATGGATGGAGCTAGAGAGTATTATCCTAAGCGAAATAAGTCAGAGAAAGACAAATAACATATAATTTCACCTTATGTGGAACTTAGGAAACAAAACAAGCATAGTGAAAAAGAGAGAGGGGCAAACCAAGAAGCAGACTCCTAACTATAGAGTATCTTATTTTTTTAAATTAGAAATAGAAAGCTTCACCACAAAGGAGATGCTAGGAAGACTAGGTATTCCCAATCATTGGAGGCTGTGATAATCTTTTTCAGTTATTTCTCTAAGACCTTTTAATATCTCTCTTCCTTATTACTGAATGGCAGCTCATGAGGAAGCCATTCTTTTTAAATGTGTTTATTCATATAGTCCACTGTTCTCAACCCAATAATTATTCTTAACCAGATAATTCAACACAGACATATGTCAATTTTCTCTTCCAGAAAGGCAAGGAAGGTTTCTTTGAATACAGTGCAGGAAGATTCCAGATGCATATTTATTTCTTATGTATGGAAGAATTTATGTTATATATTAGGGTGGGAGAACTAGGGAGATTTTGTTAAAAGGGTACAAATTTGTAACTAGAAGATAAATTAGTTCTGATGATCTAATCACAGCACAGCTTATAGTCAACAATACTGTATATATAGCATATACTATACACATATATATAGTATACTATAAACTTCAAAGTTGCTGAGAGACTAGATCTCAGTTGTTGTCACTGCAAATAATAATAATAATAATAATAATGTGACACAATAGAAGTGGTAGCTAATAGTATGGTGGTAACCATATTGCAATATATAAATATATCAAGTCAACAAGTTGTAAACTTGAAGCTTACCCAATGTTATGTTGATTATATCTCAATAAAAATAAATAAAATTTTAAACATTTAGATAAACTGTTAGCTGTTAGATCAGTAAGATCAATAAGAAAAGTAAAAATCTTTATTTTATCTTCACTTACTCCTTTTCTGATGCTCTTTCTTATATACATCAAGTTTCTGACCTATATTATTTTCTCTCTTTCTAATGACTGTCTTTTAATATATCTTTAAAGGTAGGTCTACTGGTAAGAAATTCCCTTAATTTTTGTTTGTTTGAGAAAGTCTTAATTTGTCCTTCACTTTTGAAGGATAATTTTGTAGGGTACAGATTCTAGGTTGGTGATTTTTTCTCTTGACACTTTAAATACTTCACTCCACTGTCTTCTTGTTTACATGGTTTCTGAAAAGTTGGACATAATTCTTATCTTTGCTCCTCTGTAGGTAAGGTGTTCCCCCCCACACCTGGCTTCTTTCAGAATATTTTCCTCATTTTTGATTTAATGTAGTTTGAAAATGATATGCCCAGGTATAGTTTTCTTGGCATTTATCCTGTTTGGTATTCTCTAAGCTTCCTGGATCTGCAGTTTGATGTCTGACATTTATTTGGGGATATTCTCTGTCATTATTGCTTCAAATAGTTTATTTTTCATTTCTCTCTTTCTTATCCTTCTGCTATTCCATTTTCATATGTTACAACCTTTGTAGTTGTCCCACAGTTCTTGTGTATTTTGTTCTTATTTTTCAGTTTTTGTTCTCTTTGCTTTTCAGTTTTGAGGGTTTTTATTGAGAGACCCTCAGACTCAGAAATTCTTTCTTCAACCATGTCCAGTCTACAAATGAGCCTATCAAAAGATCTTCATTCCTGTTACAGTGACAATGTTTTTGATCTCTAGAATTTGTTTTTGATTTGTTTTAGAATTTCCATCTCTCTGCTTACATTGCACATCTATTCTTGCATGCTGTCTATCCATTAGAGTTCTTATATTAAATGTTGTTGTTTTATATTTCTGGTCCCATAATTCCAATAGCCCTGCCAAACCTAAATCTGATTCTGGTACTTGTTTTGTCTCTTCAAACTGTATAAATTTTTTGCTTTTTAGTATGCCTTGTAATTTTTTCTTGATAGTCACACATAATGTACAGGCTAAAAAGGACTGTGATAAATAGGTCTTTAGCAAAGTGGTGATAAGGTGTGTGTATGGGGGAAGCATTTTACAGTCCTACAATTAGATCTCAGTCTTTTAATGAACCTGTGCCCCTCAACTGTGAACTTCCCTCCTCTCCTTACCATTATATATGGGACATGATGGCTACAGTGTGCTGGAATTGTGTGTTTCTCTTCCCCAAGGTAGATGAGGCTGTGATGAAACCCCAGTAGTTTAGACCGTGATAAAATAGTTTCTCTTGAGTGAAAGCCTTGTTAAGAACCTGGAAGACATTATGCCAAGTGAGAAAAGCCAAACACAGAAAGACAAACTCTATGATCTCATTTATATGTGGAATCTTAAAAAAGTTGAACTCATAGCAACAGAGAGTAGAACGGTGATTTCTAAGGGTTGAGGATAAAGGAAATGGGGATATATTGGTCAAAGGGTACAAACTTTCAGTTATAACATGAATAAATTCTGGAGACCTTATGTACAGCATGGTGATTATATACAATACACAATATATTATATGATGTAGTATATACAATATACTATATTAAGTAATAATAATGTGCATTTGAAATTTGCTCAGAGTAAATCTCAAGAGTTCTCACCACACACAAGAAAATACAATATTGGGGAACCTGGGTGGCTCAGTCATTAAGCATCTGCCTTCAGCTCAAGTCGTGATCCCAGGGTCCTGGGAGCGAGCCCCGCATCGGGCTCCCTGCTCCACAGGAAGCCTGCTTCTCCCTCTCCCACTTCCCCTGCTTGTGTTCCCTCTCTCACTGTCTCTCTGTCAAATAAATAAATAAAATCTTTTAAAAAAAGAAAGAAAATACAATATTTTATATACTATATCATAAATAATATACCTTATACAATAATAATGTATTATACAGTCAAAAATTGCTGAGTAGATCTCAAGTGTTCTCACCACAAAACAAAACAAAAAAATAGGTGACTATATCAGGTGATGGATATGTTAATTGGCTGGTTGTAGTAATCATTTCATAAAATATACATATATCAAAACATCATGTTATCTACCTTAAATAATACAATTTTTATTTGTCAATTGTACCTCAGTAAAAAAAAAAAAAAGGAATGAGTATGCATGGTCTTTGCTCAATTAGGATACAAATGTGATGTTGGGAGCTGGAGTAGCCACTTTGGTAACAGACACAGAAGTCAGGGGTGATAGTGACAGAGCTTCCCTGTCAGCCCTGGGCCACTGACATCTGGGCTATTTTGTGAATAAGAAATAAATCTCTATCTTTTTCTTTTTTTTTAAAGACTGCTACAGAATATTTCTAGATGGTTCTTTTGCTCCTCCTTCTGCTGGAAGCAGGAGGGAATTCTTCTCTGATATTCATTGTAAAAATCTGGTTAAATTTGTGGAGGTCAAACTCACGTAAATATGGGAGCCCCTTGTGAGTGCTCAACCCTGGAGTTTTTAATTCTCAGATTTGTTCATTCTGAGCTTCTAGCAATTTGTAGAATTACAATTCACATTTTCCTACCCTAGCAGTGGTTTTTGCCCAGGTTTTTGCCCAGAGAGTTACTCTGGTAAGTTGTGATTCTCTGTATTAACCTGTCTTTCCAATTATGAGGGTAGCAATTTGTCCTGTGACCTCACTTCTAAGAAGATCTAAGAAGAACTGTTGCTTTTTCAGTGTTTTTCAGCTTTTTCTTGGTGTTAAGATAGAGCGATGATTTCTAAGTTCCTTCCATGCTAGACCAGAATCTGGAAATCCCTCTGTTTATGCTTTTAACTTCACTTTATGTGTCTGTGCTTCTACTCCAGGCACACTAGCCAAGTTTTAGTTTTACTAAGTTCTTTGTTCTCAAATATGATTACATCGAGTTCTCAAATACATTACAAATGAGTTTTTCTCACTTATCAAAACTCTCTTAAGAAAATTAACTTTTCATGGAAAACATTGTTATGGTTAGCGGAGGAGTGTTGCTGAGACTAGGGTCATGGTTTGATGCACTTATTAAAGGGGACAAGGCAAAGAGCAATTTTGAAGTTGCTAGGCAAAGAGAATGTAAGTGATGGAGCAAGACCCAGAAATGAAAATGAATTTGACATAGCTTTCTTCCAAGGATGACAGAAATTTAAATATCTCATTATTCCTAGGCAGCAGTTACTGTTTATGATTAGTGAGAAAGGAACCATAGGCTCAGAGAGTTTAAGTGACTTGCTCAAAGTTACAATGGTGAATTAATGTAAGAAGATCCTGATGTACCAAGTACACCAATGACTATCATAATTTGATTTTAAATATTTAACCACAGAAACATTATGCCAAAAAGCTTCATTTACCATGGGTTCTGTACCTTAGAACTATTACTCTTTTTTTTTTTTTTTTTAGAAGTGAAGTTAGTTTTGCAGGGTTATTTTTAACAAAATTGACCCTGTCAGAAATATTTTTCAGAAAGCCATTAGGCCATCACATGTGTAGTGCTATGGTTTCAGTTTGGACCTTCATTCTACAAAACCATTTCTTCTGATTGTGAAAGGACTTTTATAGTAAGCACCATTTCATCTTGACTACTTTGGACATGATACAAATATACATTTATATACAAGAAAATAAGGGATGGCATTTTATTTCAAATTTATCATGGTATAAAATGAAATAGATATGAATAATGAGAAAACTGCATTCTACTACTAAAGAAGTAGTTGAAACCATAGCATTTATGCATTAGACTTGTTTTATCAGTATAATGATGAAATTGTGCAGGAACACGATGCAATATATTAAATAATATATCAACCATGTACTGTTAAATCGTGATTTAAATATATTATCCTTGATTGCTAAAGTTCAGTGTGTACACTAGGGAAATCAAGTTGTTCTGAACTTAGTTATATGGTCCTTAAATAAATTATGCTTTACTAGATGCATTTGCTTTTGTACAAAATTTTGTTTTAGACAAAAGAAGATGCAATATAAATATCTAATATAAGATTACACAAAATATGCTCTTATCACGATGAGAAATGCAATCATCTCTCCAGGTCAGAAATATAATCTTGGTAGTACTCATAATGAAGGTGGCATTGTTTTAAATTAAAAAGGACATTAGATTTTGTTAAGAGAAATGGATTACACAAATGGATTATTATTACTTTTTCATTAAGTAATCATACAATCTGGGGATAGTCATCTAGTTTTGCTAGATTTCAGTTTCCTAACTAGAAAATGAGAGAGTTACATATAATAACTCTAAGTTTTCTGCTAATATTAAGAACTAGGTGGAAAGAGCTTAACAAGTGCTAAACAATGTATAAACCTTTTCATTTTGGATGTAACAATTTGTAAGGGAGATATTACTATCATTTACAGATGAAAAGCTAGAAGTTCAGTAAGATTAAACAATATATTCATGATTAGTTAATTAATTGTAGAATCAGGATTTGGACCTGCCTTTCAGTCTCAAAAACCCAATTTATTCCCTTTCTATCATGATAACTATTATCTTTGAGTAATACTATCTCATGCCCATTTTTATACTGAATTTTATTAATCTTCGTAAAAAAATAGAAGAAACAGAGGCATTAATTCCACTCTTCTTTCCTGAGGAAACAACAAAAAACTCCTGCAACATACAATAGAAGGAAACCATCACTGAAGGGCTGCCCATTGATAGAGTGATATACAAAGGCATGTGTCCCTCAGTTTCAGGAAGGATGTAACAATGTTGCTGTGAAGATGCAAAACCTGAAAACCAGAAAGTGACTACCTGTGCTGTTGGCACACTCAGCTGAGTCTCCTTACAGTAGGACATGCCTACAGTTATTTTCAGATGCTAAAGTATGTCTGCAAATAATTGATTTCTCTTATAATAATGGAGATTAAGGGGAATTAAATTTGCAATAACTGAACACTCTGTGTGGGGATTGTGGAGGTGATGCAGACACTTCTTATAAGGAAGGCAATAGCGAAAGGGAATGAAGGTGTACAGCTTCCTTGCCCTTCAGATGAAAACTGTTGCTGATAAGTTATAAACAGGTGACCCTGGCTCTCTCTTGAATTTTGCATCTAATATAAAGATTTTTTCTGAATTTATTTAACAGAGATAGAGTGCACAAGTAGGCAGAGCGGCAGACAGAGGGAGAGGGAGAAGCAGGCTCTCTGCTGAGCAGGGAGCCCAATGTGGGACTCGATCCCAGGACCCTGGGATCATGACCCTAGCTGAAGGCAGACACTTAACCATCTGAGCCAACCAGGCACCCCACATGCATATTCTTAAGAGATAGGTCTTGGGCCTACTTGGGAATCAATCCATTTTAGCTGTTGGGGTGCTGGACCCTCTGTCCTTCAGAGTCACCTGTCACCCAGTCAACCAGCCCCTGTCACCACTTCTGAACTAGAAGGAAACATTACACCACTACAGGTCTTGAGATTGGATTTCAAGGAGCCTCCAAATGCCTCATCCAAGAGCGAGGTAAGAGCGCTAATTCCTCATGGGTTGAACTTTGACTGATGGGAAGGCAAGAGTTAGTGTAGCCAGGCAGATAAATTCCACCTTTATCCTACCTCCCATGAATTACTCTGAGATAGTATGTCTGTACAGTCCATCCAGAAAAGTCCTGCACACAGAATGACATTGTGACTCTTCACATAATGATGTGATAGTAATGAAACAGTAGTAAGCACAGTAGTGTGCTTCACATGGCTTCACATCTTTCCTTGCCTCGCTCCCCTTGACACTCATTCTTGCTCTTCTGGTTTTGTACTTCCCCCCAAGTAAAGCATCACCACTAGCATCCTTGCCTTTTGATTCTCTTCACTAGGAAATGGTCTAGGACAGTAGATCTGCTGAACTATATAAAGATGATAGAGTAATCTGTGAGAAGCACAAAGAGTAACCTGGGGTCTCTCAGTTGGAAGTGAGAAGATAGAGTAAAACTCATCTTTATAGATATTCAAGGTATGCTGGACACAACACCTCATTTAATCATATTATTCTCATTATAAAGATAAGGAAACAAAAACTTAGGGAGGTCTGGTGACTTGCCTAAGCCACAGCTTTTATAGAAGAGTGCTAGGATTCAGAATTAGGTTTTTTTTTTTTTGACCCCTAAACTGTTTTTTGACCCCTAAACTGTAAACTGTCTATAACTAATAAATAGAGGAATTGAGAGAAGACATATTTTTGTATGCACACACCCTAATTAAAATTTCAGTATGGTAATTCACGCATATACAACTAAATTAGGAGCTCTTCCTTAGAAACAACAGGAGTTAAAATAAAATAAAATAAAATATTATAACCACCCTGTCACTGAGTTCCTTCTGAGTCGTGTCAAATAAAATAATTTCATTTAGGAAACATTTTGAAAAGAGTGCAAACTCTTAAAAAATATTAACTAGTGTATGAAAAAAACCCACTTCAATAAAAAAGAAAGAAAAATCCAAAGGCTCATTGTACTGCCGACATATTGTTGGCAGGTATTTTAAAATCCAAACTCCAGAACTGAATGTTCGAGCTACTTAAGGGAAATGCCCAGGGGCCTTTGGTCTGGGCCTGGACCACTGCTCAGACCCTACACTGGCACAGAATAGTCAGTGGTGAAATTTTCAGCACAGTTGAAGGCATTTTACGGGAAAGCCAAGACTGAAGGTGAAAGGAAATGAGATGGAGGAAATGAAATGGCTGTATTATTCAAATGTGCTGCAGACAAATCTTCAGCTCTGGAAAAATGCACTCTGTATTCCAGGTAAATGTATTAGGTTAACTGATTCCAGGTTTTTTAAGGGATGATTGATCCATTCAGAAAACATTTTTTAAGTACCTACTATGTGAAAAGCAATGCTATAAAAAAAGAATGTGTGAACAGCCTTCAGTCATTTCTGGAATTCTTCCCAAATCCAAATCATCAGTCTTTATTTTATTTTCATACATTTACAAAATCATAATTTTCTCCAGTATATTTATGCATTAAGGAACTGGGAGGTTAATATGCAGTCTTTCTATTCACAATCTGTATTTACCTCAGAGGTTTTTCTCTCCCTCTCTCCCAATAACCTGAACTAAATTTACTCTGGTATTCTTTTGTGAAAAATTCCATATGTTTAAAATGCTTTTGACTTTATTGTTTTCTAAGAAAATTTTCCAGATTTTACCTAGAGAAAGTAAAGCACATTATGAGTACTAAGAGAAAATTTCATTGTTTCCTGAAGTAGAAGATCTGGATAAAATAAAACCATAGAACATAGTATTATTCTTTGTCCTCAATTCTTTGTGACTACAGGAAGGTAATTAATGCTGAAATAGAATTGGTTTGAAATTAAAACAAATGAAGATATTTATTATTATTACTTGCTTTTTGTTAAGCATATTGTACTGGAAGAAAATTCTTCTGACAGAAGGCATTTATCTTTTAAAACTTCAGTTTCATTTTATTGTCTTGGAAGTGGAACATAATGTAGTAACTTCATAATTGTAATATATACGGATAAAGCTTCAGACAAAGATTCTTTGTTTGACCAAACGTTAGTCAGGCTCCTGAACCCTCTCCTAGGCCCATTTGTGCATTTTCTTATAAAATACAGTTTTAGTGTGAACTTTGCTAGCTCAGTTTAGCAGGAACCCCACCCCCCCACCTCAATATCTGATCACCCTCAATATCTGATTGGGTTCCTCATCTTCCATTATCCCCCAGGTGATGTCTGATTATACTGATCTGTCTTTTGGGTAAGCCAGAATCCCCCTTACCCCTAATATTTTCTCTTAGTAATTTCTGTCCACTGACCTCCACCTTGTTCCTTGGTTATAAATTCCAGTTTGCCTATGCAGTATTCAGAGTTGAGCTCAAACTCTCTTCCCCACTGCAAAATCACATTGTAGTAGTCCCTATACCTAAAACAGTGGCACTCCACCCCTTTAAGTAAAACCTTCCTTACTGTAAACTTTAACAAGTATAATTAAACATTTTTTCTTTGACATTCCTCAACTTCATGTTTAAAAAAATAATAATACTGTGATAAATGTCCTGGAGGGCAAATCCTTAGGCACATCATTTATTCTTTTCTTCTTTTTGCTGCTCTGATTGGGTGAGTTCCATTGCTCTGTCTTCGAATGGACTGATCCTTTCTTCTGCTTCATCTAATCTGATATTGAACCCCTCTAATGTATTTTTCAGTTCAGTTATCATATTCTTCAGCTCTGTGACTTCTATTTGGTACTATTTTATATTATCTATCTCTTTGTTGAAGTTCTCACTATGTTCATGCATTCTTCTCCCCAGTTCAGTGAGCATCTTTCTGACTATGACTTTGAACTTTTTATCAAGTAAATTACTTATCTTCATTTTATTAAGTTTTTCTTTTTCCTGAGGTTTTATCTTTTTCTTTCATTTGGAACATATTCCTCTGTTTGTTCATTTTGTTTGACTCTCTACCTTGGTTCCTTTACAATAGGTGAAATAACCAGTCTCTCTCACTCTTGAAGGAGTGGCCTCATATAGGAGATGAAACTTGTCCTTCAACCCTGCCTCAGTTCCTGGTTCTCTCTCAAACTTCTGTGCTTGTGCAAGCAGAATATTATATTTTTAATAACTCCTAGTAGTTGAGGATGTGCCAAGACTCATCATGGGGGAGGACCTAACATCTAGATTTTGGGTGACTGGAAGCAGCCTCAGCTTTTAAAAGGCATCGGCTTTTAAAAGTATACAAATACATACAGTCCTGTGGGACCACAAGCATAAGCCTCACTGGCCCCCCAGAGTGTGGTGATCTGGAGGTGTCTCCTGAGCAGCAGTTGCAGAAATTGGGGCTGGAGAAGCTAGG
Organism: Zalophus californianus; assembly: GCF_009762305.2. Classification (NCBI taxonomy): domain Eukaryota; kingdom Metazoa; phylum Chordata; class Mammalia; order Carnivora; family Otariidae; genus Zalophus; species Zalophus californianus. The sequence goes on from NC_045598.1 coordinate 133,916,234, forward strand.
GTATAAACTCTTTTTTGAGTGATACTGGTGAACTGGAGCAAGGCAGAGGGGGAGCACCAAGATGGCATCCATACCCTATATTCCTTGAGCGCAGCTCCATAGGCCACTAAACGTGTGCCAAACGTAAAGTCTGCCCCTGAGACCAAAGTTCTGGGACAAAGTGGCTTCCTTCACAGAAAGGCGGGAAGTGTGCCTTAGCCCATTGTCTGCACAGTGCCTGGGGGTGGCAGCCTGCCAAGAACTGTCTCTCCACTTTCCACAGTCCTGTGGGACACAAGAATGCAAGCCCCCATGAGCCACCAGAGCCCTGCAATCAAGGGGTGTCCCCTGAGCAACAGCTGCAAAAATCACAGTAACCAGACACAAAAACCAGGGCACCAGACATGTGTAAAACCTCCCCATTCCCAACCCTAGAGACATTGGTACCCTGGAGCATAGCAGAGGGTAAGTGTGAAGATCAAGCATATAAAATATATCGAGTAAAGGGTTTAACTCACATAAATAATCAAATATGCAGGAAATTAATGTAATCACTTTTATTTAATCTTTAAGTAATTGGGCTTTCTTCCTGTGATTCTACTCACTTGCTAACGGGAGGAAAATAAAAGGCCAATCTAATCTAAATCCTACTCTCATCTGATCATTAGAACAATACTAGGAAGAGTTCACTCTCCCCCAAGAAATGAACAGGCCCTAGTCCATTGATATGTACTTGAAGAAACTTGAAATATGGCCACTTCAAAAGGAACTGAAGAAGAAGCAGCTAGGACAGGGTCTCTACTCTCACTACGTCCCTTACCTTATCTCCACCTTGCAGGGCAACGCTTAAGAGCTGCTTCCTTCTGACTTCCCTAAAACATGCTAAACAGGGAGGAGGATTACAGGAACCATGAGAAATCCTCTTTCTAGGCTGTAGTCTTGCTAGAGAATTCTATTTTGCATATCAAAACCTGAACGTAACTTCATTCCTTATGTAGCAAAGTATAACGCTCCTCCATTTTCACGTACCTCTACCAAATAGATGGACAAACACCTCTGGCTTGCCAAGATGAAGGTCACCTCAAAGGAAAAAGAGAAATAGACTTAATGTTTTACAAAATGTCACCTCATGTCAATGAAATTCATAGGAATGTAATGCATTCCATTAGCATCGGAGAGTACCTTCCTATACTTTACATATTTCCACCTTTAAGGCCAAATAATTTTTCTATTTTTTATCTTTTATCTATTTTTTTCTTTCTTTAATCCACCATTGCTTCTCTGTAATGCCTTAATGTTTTGTAAAATTGTTCATTGATGCTGCTTTGAAAATATTAATTTTTCTTTGCCATTTAATTTGAGCTCTTTGTGCTTAAGAATTGTTTCTCCTTGTTACCATTGTTTGACTTGTACAAAGCAAAAATAAAGGGGGTTGAAGATAGGAAGGCATGTGATAGAGACATAGATCCTCTTTGACTTACCCAGTCAAACCTCCTTAGCATGGGATCAAAAGATGAGGGCCTCTCACCTTTTCTGCCGGCTGCCCCTGGCTTCCATTAACAGAGCCATCTGCTTTTGAATGTATTTCAGTGATTCATACCATATAATTTTTCTACTTTTAAAGGTATATTCATAGTTTCTGAAAACAACTGGCTTCCCTCTCTGCCAATCCAAAATAATCTGAAAACTTAGCCAAAGTTCAATATATTCATAAAATGAGGTTTACAAAATTGAGGCTTACTTTCCCTTTGGTCTACCTAAAATATTTTACAATAATTACAATAAAAACAAGCATGCATATAATACAACTTCGAACCAAGCATTGAACTTAATACTTAACATATATTAATCCACTTAATCCTTGCAACAATCCCAAAAGATAAGTACTAAAATTTTTCAGAACATACAGATGAGGACACAAGCATGGTGAGTTTAATTAACATTCCCATAGTTATACAGCTAGTTCAACATAATTTTTGTAGGACTTTATAGCCAGGATATAACTTAAATTTCAAGAGATCTCTGAACCCCATGAAATTCCATGAAGAATCTGGTTAGATTTTTCTAGGTAGAACATCTCCATCCTTACGTCAGATTTTGAAAGTAGTCTGTGTTTCAAAAAAATGGTTACAAACTATTCTAAAGAGGTTCAAGTGTTGTTCTCTAAGTTACCTAAAAGTGTACTTTTTTGTAATTCTTCTCATTGTACATTAGGAATCCAATAAATATTTTTGATTTGACAGAGCATCTGTCTTAACTGAGAAGTGTTTGAATTGGTAATAAGAGAAGTAAATTTACCAATCAGAAATAAATGAAATCACAGTTCATTCTTTAATCATCTCCACTAAGTTGTAATAATAAATGGAATCTACAAATGTATAGGCATATAGCAGTATTTATCTCAATATAATATTAAAATTATATATCTCAAAGAACATAACACAACAAAAATATGTGTTATTAGATCAAGGTCAGTATGTTTAGCCAGTATATCATAACAATAGGTTTACTGAAATCCAGGATGATCCTTCACCTTGTTAAAATTGAAAATTTTTTCTATAATTCCTATAGAATACATATGATAATGAATATGTATTTGTTTTGAATTACAAAATGTATTTAAGTCTCTGATGTGTGGTTATATAACCTTTTTTTTAAAGATTTTATTTATTTGAGAGAGAGAATGAGAGAGAGAGAGAGCATGAGAGAGGGGAGGGTCAGAGGGAGAAGCAGACTCCCTGCTCAGCAGGGAGCCCAATGCGGGACTCAATCACAGGACTCCAGGATCATGACCTGAGCCGAAGGTAGTTGCTTAACCAACTGAGCCACCCAGGCGCCCCTCTATGATCCTTTTCTTAACACTTACTTGGCCTTATGTTGGCATGTCAGCAAATGTAATTTAGGTACTTGCAGTCATAAGAGCTCTAATTATGACACAGGCACAAACACACGCACACATATACATGCACACACACAAACATCTCTAATGTCTGATTCATTTTTTTAAGAAGTACATTTAATAACATCTTCTCCAGAATTTATTTATTTATATTCACAGCAAAATGTGAACTCAAAAAGTATACTTTTAACAAAATCACTTTAATTCTTATCAAGTTGCTTAGATGGTTCATAAATATCTAAACCTAGCATTCTGTGTTGGCATAATTTTATTCAATAGAGTAGACAAGATAATATACATTTATTTTAGAAGTGGTTGGATCTGATAACTAGACTGGTCAAGAATATCTAGAAATATGAAATGAGTCATTTAAAACAACTGAGGCCCAGGTGTGACATCTTTGGAGGACAAGATTATAGTCTTGAAATGGCAATGAGAATGGTTTATATTTACAATTCTTCATGATTGCAGGCTTGTCATGAAAATAAATTGCCTGTAGTCCCTGCCATTTTCTATTTTTGTCTCATCATGATAATAAGGCATCAGGTTTTTTATATTAAATATATTCTGAAATGCAATTTCATATAAGGTTGTGTAGGGTACTAAAACACTTGCTACCTATGTTTACTTGTAGATTTCACTTACATTCATATTTCTAAAGGTACTGCCTGCTCTGTCTAGTAATACATAAAAATTAAACCATGGTTCTGAAATATGGATGGAAATAAGATAGTAATCCCCAATCTCACATTCATTTCTTAGAGGTAAAATTTTTTTCTACATTCAGAAATGCCCAAAAGTTTATCCTGTACCCACAGCCAATTCATGAATAGGATGGAAAAAGGCAGTACATTGTCACACAATTTTTTTCAAAGGAACATGAATGTTTTCATGTAGTTAGGTCACTTGCTGTCTTACTATTGTTTCCTAAAGTACTCCCACACATAAGTCATGGTTACAAGGACCTGGTTTTGATATATAATTTTCCTGTCAGTCTGAGCAAGACTGTAATGCATAAGTGCTGGAATTATCACCCTATTAAGAGGATACAATTGGAATGGAGCATACTAGTATTTTAAAAACAAGAATAGGGAGCTATTATGTTCAAAATCTTAAGAACTATCATAAAGATCAAAAAGATGTATTTACTTCCATCATAATAATGTGGTTATATATTTTGGAACTAGAGGAATGTAACAAATGAGTAAAAAAATCAGGAAAATTATGGAGATTTTAAGAACTCTTTAGAATCATAAATAAGAAATAAAGGAATAAGTAAATGTCAGGATAAAACAATCTTAAGAAGTTTGGATGTGAGCAAAATACCTTGCACTTTCTCTGTCATAAGTATCTGACTCTTGATTTCGGCTCAGGTCATGATCTCAGGGTCATGAGATCCACGTGTTGTTCCGTGATAGGCGTGGAGCCTACCTAAGATTCTCTCTTTCCCTCCCTCTGCCTGTGTATTGCATGGCTCTATCCCCAGTCTCTGGTACTGTGTTCAACACATGGTGGACACTCAATACATGTTTGCTAAACTTGAATTTATCTTGAATATCCAATAAAGAAAGCTGAGTGGAGACTATAGAAATATTCATAGGTTCCAAAATAATAAGAATGCCAGCATTATTGTGTCAAATATTGAGGCAGAGGAAAAATAATATATAGATAATACAAAAATATAAATACAGGTATATGTTATCTTATTGTACTTCACTTTATTGTGCTTCACAGATAGTTATATATTTGACAAAATTGAAGGTTGTGTGGCAACCCTGCATAGAGCAAGTCTATCAGTGCCATTTCTGCAACACCATTCGCTCACATTTTGGTAATTCACACAATATTTTAAACTTTCCCATTATTATTATTATATTATACAGTGTCTGTGATCAGTGATTATGACTTATTGGAAGCTCAGATCAGCTTAGTATTTTTTAGCAATAAAGTGTTTTTTAATTAAGGTATATACATTCTTTTTTAGATAGTGCTATTGCACACTATTTACTGTAATGTATACATAATTTTTAGTGTGTACATACTTTTACATGCACTGAGAAACCAAAAAATTCATTTGGCTTGCTTTGTGATATTCACTTTATTGTGGTGGTCTACAATGGAACCCACAATATCTCTGAGGTATGCCTGTATAATATAAAAAATAGAAAATCTTATGAGCCATTTGGGACCCCTACATATCTTCCCACCCTTTACTGTTATTATAAAAACTTGTTTTAACTAAGCTGCTCTATTTTTATTACAAATTTCCTTTATTATAAATTACCTCTCCTCTTTTCCCTATTTTATTTTTGCATATATTTTCCTAACAGCAAATTGGCTTCACCCCTTATGCCAATGATTGATTGATCAATATTAGTTATGTTGAGGATTGCAAAGACTTCTCTGAGAGAGGACCAATGCTGTTAACAATGTCAGCAAAGGGTAGAGTTATTAGTTTGAGGCGGCCTTAATTCATGTATTTCCTTATATTAAAATCTTCTTTGTCTACAATTGTTTCTCCCTCTTTATACTTATCTAAATGTCAGTAAATCTTTAAGGCCTAGAACGCATGCTATCTCTTCTATAATAGCTTTCATAACCATTAATCCTAAATGATCACACCTTTCTAGGTATGTATGTTTGCCTAATTTCTTTTTGATGTTGTTAATTATGTACTTAATGTCTTTTCTAAACTATAAGATTGTAATCTCTTAAGAACAAAGTCTTCATTTTGTTGTTTTTCTTTCTATATTATTTATAATTCCACACATGTAAAATCTCATTGTATACCAATTGAAAGATAGTTTTATATGTAAAACTAATCAAGGCAGCTTTCTATATCAGTACACTGGTGTGTTCTCTTTTGAAGTTAATTATCAGCAGTAAATTTTTATTTTTTGTTAAATTTTTTAAAGATTATTTTAGAAAGAGAGAGAGAGAGATGGAGGGAGCGTGTGGGGGAGGGGCAGAGGGAGAAGGAGAGAGTCTTAAGCAGACTGCTTGCTGAGCATGGAGCCTTAGGCAGAGCTTGATCTCATGACCCTGAGATCACAACCTGAGCCAAAACCAAGAATACCACGCTTAACGACTGTGCCACCCAAGTGTCCCATCAGCAGTAAGTTTTTTAAAATGAGTATGTAAGTCTGTTCATGTCTTCTGCCCATTTGTTGATTAAGGGGTGCACGTGATGTGATATATGCTGATGAATTGTTGACCACTACACCTGAAACTAATGATGTGTTATGTGTTGGCTAACTGAATTTAAATTTAAAAAAATGAAAAAAAGTGAGTATGTAAGTTCATACTATTTTACATATTACTACAGTATTTATTCTACTATAAATGTGTTTTATTTTGTAAAACTAACTTCAAGTTAAAACTTTTCAAAATTAAACTTTGTCATAAAATCTCATCTGCATCAGGGTGCCTGGGTGGCTTAATCGTTGAGCATCTGCCTTCAGCTCAGCTCATGATCCCAGGGTCCTGGGATCGAGGCCCACATCGGGCTCCCTGCTCGTGGGAAGCCTGCTTCTCCCTCTCCCCCTCCCAACTCCCCCTGCTCGTGTTCCCTCTCTCTCTGTGTCTCTCTGTCAAACAAATAAACAAAATCTTTAAAAAGAATCTCATCTTCATCTTAATTCTTTTATTATTTTTACTGGCATCATGCTTAAGAATTCCCAATCCCTATTTTTAAAATATAACATTTAGATATATTATAAAACAAAAATCTCATTACTTTGAAACTCTGGTATGTTTAGGATAATCTTTTACATTGTGAAAAGTTCTCCTTATTCCAAAATTTGCTGTTGGTAGATCCTGTCTCTTTATAATCACAAAAATAGTTCTTAAAGGAATTTTACCATTAACATACTAAATGCAAAATTAACTTTCATGTATTAGACTGCATAACACATACTTAAGCTTTTTTATCTTAATCCTTCTTAAAATTAATTCAATTTTTAAGCTTGAGGTTGAAATGTCCTTATAAGTATGCATCATCTTTGACATCAGGCATCACCTAACAATCTCATCCTCAACCTTAAGCTTAGCTGAAGATTCGACTTCTTCTGGAATGTCTGATATAATCACCTAGATCCTTATCCTCAGGAAAAGGCTCAAGCCTTTCCTCTCCATATTTCCACAGCATATTCTAAGATCATCTGATAACTTCCATTAGTCTTTGTCACCCACATTTGCTTATTTACATGTATATATATATCACAATTTGTACCTTTTTTGGAAAGCTATGCTTTCTTTTGCTTTTTATATCCACAGGGCTTATTACTGAGTACATAATGGATAGAATAGAAAAATGAACAGAAAATTGATTCACTTGGTGCTAATAGAACTTGCAATGAGTAATGATAGAGGACAGTCCTACAGTTAACAAACCCAGATTCAAAACTGTCACTGACACTTGAGAGTTTGCGGAAATTACTTAATTTTTCTACACCTCAGATACTTCTTTGGGGAGTGGACATAGTATATATATCTCATAGGGTTGTGAAGAAGAAATTGAGAAATGCGCAAAAATTATTACAGGTGCACAGTGTGTCGAGCAAATGGTATGCTGTAAATAGATAACTTGGGTTATTTTTTCTTTATTTTAGTTTTGTTTTTATTGTTATTTAAATATAATAATTACACCACTAAGTGACTACTACATAAAGGATATTTAAGGGATATTCTGGTTAACAGAGCCAAAAACTCTTCATTCCTCAGTCTTTCTTTTTGGTCATTTAGGAGGTGGGGAAATGAGGAAGCTTGCAGTGAGCAATGAAGGAGGTAGGAGGCTGCTGTTGGTTCCATGAGGTTTAGAAGTGAACTGCTTCTGATCTCTACAGGGGATAAAGGCCCTATTTGGAAAAGATGCAGAAAGTCAAAGTCTAGAACAAGTTAGAAATCAAAGGAGATAAATCACAGAAGCAAAATATGATCTGACAAATCTGGTCCATTGAAAAGAAGACTAAAGTGGAAAAATGAGAATTAACCCCATAATAATACCAGGGATACATGGGTTTGCTATGGGTGTTGATTGTTTGCTTCTTTGCTTGTATATTTTTTAATGTAGATGTTGGTTCAAATCACTTAGGACATGACTACGTCTTACCCATTCATTTAAAAGGGTTGAAGCAGAATAGTATATTTGGGTTATTCTCTTGATCCAACTAACATTCTAAAAATATTTTCAATGTACTTTTGAATGCTCAGAGCCCCTAATAAATCCAGCAATCAGTGAAAAGTATATATTGATTGCCTAATATGTCCCCAGCCCTTGCTGTTCTTTCAGAAGTCTAATAGACACCATCAGGGACTGTTTAGGTGATTGAATGGATAAGACCATTACACACATAAAACAAATATGAAAAGTCTAAACTGACAGAGGAATTTCAGTATTTACTATTAATTAAACAACTTCAATTATATATCTTTCTTAAATGTATTGAACAATTTCCTGATTTCATAAAAAGAAGATATTTAATATAAGTAAATGGTTCTTAATGAGCATCATCAATATAAACATCATTGGCTATTCTCTGATACAATTATAGTATTCAGCTCTTTTTTTACGGCAGAAGCAAAGCACTCATATCTTTTAAGCACATATAGATATTGAAAAAATGTTGAATTAATAAAGAATAAATTTTCTTATATTAAATACCTCTTGTATTAAATATTTCATGTCTGAAAGCGACATGTATACATTAAAGTATATAATTAAGTGCAACTATTTGATACAAGTTCCACAATTCACTTAATCTCAAAAAGAAAAATATGTATGAAGTCTGCATAGTGAGGGAAATGACTCAGACTCAATAGTTATATTTCTATTATGTCTCCTTTACGATGTACTAGGTACTGGGGAAAGGCTGATTTATCTACTTAATTGAAAGAAATCTCTGCAGTATGTAAGACATTTCAGGCAGACTGAACTGCATGAACAAAGAAACAGATTCAAGGGGGGAAAGAATTTGGTGAACTCGAGAGATGGCAAGGAATTTGGTTTGGCTGGAATAGAGGTTGCATGAAAAGAAATAAAAGGTAGAGCAGAGATGAGATGATGGATGGATCCAAATGTCTAAGAACATGGAATACCCTGCTTGGATTATGGATGTTACTCTTTAAAGCAATGGTTCTTAAACATCAGTGTGTTTCAAAAATTATCTGGTGAGACTGTTAAAAAATGCAACTGTAACCAAGGAGGTGAAAGACCTGTACTTTGAAAACTATAAAACACTGATGAAAGAAGTTGAAGTTGACACAAACAAATGGAAAGATATTCCATGCTCATGGGTTGGAAAAAAAAATTAATATTGTTAAAGTGTCCATTTTACGCAAAGCAATTTACGGATTCAATGCAATCCCTATAAAAATACCAATAGCATTTGTCACAGAACTAGAGCAAATACTACTAAAATTTGTATAAAACCACAAATATCCAATTTCACTGCAAACCCCTGTACCAACACCAGGCTTGTGCCAGTGCCAGCCTGGCTCCCATGGATCTAAAATCCAGAATGGCTCTTAGGGAGCCAGGCTCCTGGCTCACCTTAGCACCAGGCCTGCCCATGTGGCCCAGGCTCCAGGTGAGCTCCCATGAATCCAGGATCACAGCCTGCATCAGCACGAAGGCTAGCCCCCACAGATCTGGAATCTGGGACCCAGGCTCCCAGCCCACCCCAGTGCCAGGCCAACCTCTATGGACCTAGCCTCTAGACTGGCTCATATAACTCAGGATCCCAGGCTGCCCTAGCACCAGGCTGACCCAAGTGCCCCAGTCTGTAGGCATGCTCCTGTCGATCAGGTTCCAGGCATACCCCGGCACCAAGCAAGCCCCATGACCTTAGGTTCCTGTTGGGCTCTTATGGATACAGGCTCCAGGCCAACATCAGTTTCAGAATGGCTCCCACGGCCCCAGTTTCCAGGCCAGCTCCCTTGGACCTTACTATGAACATGTTAAAAAGTCAGAGAAGCCACAATTTTATAGTAAAAAATTGCTGTTCTTTTGTGAGGATATTGCAATGTCTTCCAATGTTCAATAATTCACTACTAGAGCTGAGAGCAAACATCAGAGAAAAAAGTACTATTTCTTTCTTTTCTTATGAAAAGTGGCCTATATTTTTTTTATTCAGCTGCAATTTATTGAGGATCTTCTATATGCCAGTCATTTCACTAGTGCAGAGATTCAATGTGAGCAAAACTAGATACACTTCCTTGGAATGTCTGTTTGGTTTTGGTATTAGAGTAATGCTGACCTCATAGAATAGGTATGCAAGTGTTCCTTCGGCTTCTATCTTCGGAAAGAGATCATAGAGAATTGGTATAATTTCTTCCTTAAATGTTTGGTAGAATTCACCAGTGAACATGTCTGGGACTCGTACTTTTTGTTTTGGAAAGTTATTAATTACTGATTCAATTTCTTTCTTACATACAGGCATTTTCAGGTTATCTGTGTCATCTTCTATAAGTTTTGGCAAATTGTGTCTTTCAAAGAATTGGTTCTTTTCATCTAGGTTATCAAATTTGTGGGCATAGAGTTACTCATAATGTTCCTTTATTATCCTTTTAATGTCTATGTGATCGGTAGTAATGTTCCCTCTTTAATTTCTGATATTAGTAATTCATGTTCTCAATCTCTCTCTCTTTTACCTATCAAAAAAAGGCTTATCAATTTTATTGTTCCTTTCAAAGAATCAGCTTTTGCTTTCTTTGATTTTCTCTATTAATTTTATGTTTTCAATTTCACTGATTTCTGCTCTAATTCTTATTTCTTATCTTCTGCTTACTTTAGATTTAACTTGCTCTTCTTTTCCAAGTTTCCAAGTTGGAGAGTTAGATTATTGATTTCAGATTTTTTAAAAACTTTCTAGTATATGCTTTAAATCCTCTAAATTTCCCTCTAAGAACCATTTACACTGCAATTCACAAATTCTGATAAGTTGTATCTTCATTTTCATTCAGTTCAAGTTTTTAAAAAATTCCTCTTGAGATTTCTTCTCTGATCCATGTGTTATTTAGGAATGCACTGATTAATGTCCATGTATTTAGGGATTTTCCAGTTATCTTTCTGTTATTAATTTCTAGTTTAATTCCATTGTGGTCTGACAACAGACATTGTATGATTTCTGTTCTTTCAAATTAGTTAAGATGTGTTTTATGGCCCAGAATTTGGTCTTTCTTGGTGAACAGTCCTTGTGAGCTTGAGAACAGTTTGTATTGTCCTGTTGGTTGAAGTAATCTACAGATGTCAGTTATATCCAGTTGATTGATGGTAAACTACTGAGTTCCACTATGTCTTTACTGACTTTCTGCCTTCTAGCTCTATCCATTTCTGATAGAGGAGTGTTGAAGTCTCCAACTATGATAGTGGATTCATGTATTTCTTCCTTCTGTTTTATCAGTTTTTCCCTGACATATTTTGATGCTCTTGCTCTGAGCATATAAATTAGGGATTATTATGTCTTTTTGGAAAATTAACCCTTTAATCATAATTTAATGTCTTTCTTTATCCCTGATAACTTCCCTTGCTTTGAAGTCTGCTGTCTAAAATTAACATACCTATTCTTGCTTTCTTTTGATTAGTGTTAGCATGGAATATTTTTCTCCATCCATTTACTTTTAATCTGTATGCATCTTTATAATTAAAGAGGGTTTCTTAGAAGCAACATGTTATTGGGTCTTGTTTTTTTGATCCATTCGTCAGAATCTGTCTTTTAACTGGTGGATTTAGAATATTAACATTCAAACTGATTATTAATATAGTTGGATTAATATTTATCATTTTTGTTACTGTTTTCTATTTGTTGCCTCATTCTTTGTTCCTATTTTTGACTTCCACTCTTTTTCTGCCTTTTGTGGTTTTAGGCTGAGCATTTTATATGATTCCATTTTTTCTCTTTTCTTAACGTATGTTTTTTCCTAGTTTCCCTAGAATTTACAATATGCATTTACAACTGATCCAAGTCCACTTTCAAATAACATAATACCACCTCACTGGAAGTGTGAGTACCTTATAGTGATAAAATAATTCCACTTCCTGCTGCCTATCTTTTGCTAGCATTGCTATCATTCATTTCACTTACATATAAGCTAAAACGTAGATACATATTTACACATAATATATGCATGTAAGATTCAGATTATATATAAACCATTGCTGATATTATTATTTCAAGTATTATCTGTTATCTCAATTAAGAATAAGAAAAATAAAAGTTTTTATTTTATCTTCACTATTCCTTCTCTGATGCTCTTCCCTCCTTTAGATCTAAGTTTAGATCTTTTTCTCTCTGAAGAATTTTTTGTGTGTGTGTGCTATTTCTTGCACAATAGGTCTAGTTGCAACAAATTCCAATTCTTGTCTGAGAAGTCTTTAATATCCTTTACCTTTTAAGGATAATTTTGCAGGGTACAAATTCTAGGTTGGTGGGATTTTTTTTTCTCTTAATGCTTTAAATATTACACCCTGCTCTTGTGCCTCCATAGTTTCTGAGGAGAAGTTGGATGCAATCCTTATCCTTGTTTCTCTATAGGTAAGAAGATTTCTGCTTCTAGCTCCCTTCAGAATTTTTTCCTTTTCTTTGATTTTCTGTAGTTTGAAAATGATATGCCTAGATCTAGTTTTCTTGGGCATTTATTCTACTTGCTTTTTCCTTGAGGTTTCTGGATCTGTAGTTTGGTGTCTGACATTAATTTGGGGACATTCTCAGTCATTATTGTTTCGAATATAGCTTACATTCTTTTCTTTCTTCTTCTGGTATCCAATTATGCATATGTTATGCCTTTTGGGGTTGTCCCACCTTTCTTGGATATTCTGTTCTGTTTTTGTCAGTCCTTATTCTCTTTGCTTTTCAGTTTTGGGGGTTTCTAACTAGATAATCTCAAGCTCAGAGATTCTTTCCTAAGCCGTGTGCAGTCTACTAATAAACTCATTGAAGGCATTCTTTATTTTTTTACAATGTTTTTGATTTGTAACATTTCTTTTTTATAATTATGATTTCCATCTCTCTGCTTATATTGCCTTTCTGTTTCTGCATGCTGTCTACTTTATCCGTTAGAGCACTTAGCATGTATATCATAATTATTTTATATTCCTGGTCTGATAATTCCAATATCCTTGTCATGTCTGGTTCTGAGGCTTGCTCTGTCTCTTTAAATTGTGTTTTTTGCCTTTTAGTATGACTTTTAATTTTTTCTTGGTAGACAAACAGGCTGTACTTGTTGGAAGGAACTGCTGTAAATAGGCCTTTAGTAATGCGGAGGTGAGGAGAGGGAGAAGTTCTGTAGCCTTATGATTAGGTCTCAGTCTTCTAAAGTCTATGCCTCTGGGCTGCGAACTTCACAAGAGTTTCTCAGGCTTTTTCTCCTTCCTTTATGTAGAATAAGATGGCTAGAATAGGCGGTAATTGAATATTTCCCTTCCCTCAGGTCAGTTAGACTGATAATATCTCAGCAGGTTAGACTCTGGCCAACTAGTTTCCCCTGAGGGCAGGCTTTGATAAAAACAAAGTGCTCTGTCATATATCAAAATGATTCCTTTTCTTCTCTTCTTACCTGAAGCGTGAGGCGATTTTCTTGGATTACTGTGGGACCCTGGTCAGGTTTCCTAAGCAAAAACTTAGAAGAGTATGGGCCCGTTATAACTGGATCCCCCTGGATTTTTTAACTATCAGAGTTGTCCACATTGAGCCTGCAAAAATTTTCAGTTACAGTTTGGGTTTTCTTACCCTGGTATTGGTCCAAGAAGCAGTTTCTGCTTGTGAGTCTCTATCCTGGTTAAGTTTTTACTCCCTGTGGTCACTTGTCTGTCTCTCCAATATTGGGAACGGTGACTTGCCCTGTGTCCTCTACTCTACTGTGGATCCAGAAAAGTTGTTGATTTTTCATCTTGTTCATCTATTGACCTATTGTTCGGATGGAGTGGTGTCTTCTAGGCTCTTTACATGTGGAGCATAAACTGGAAATCTTCTAGATAGATGCCCTAGCTTGTTTGCTCTTCCTAGCTAGATACCTTTTACGGGAGAAGACTAATGGGAGATTGATGGGAGTGGTTAAGGGCTAAGAAGAGGTGCATTAGAAACGAATGAAGGGGAGTAAGTCAGAGGGGGAGACGACCCAGGAGAGATGATGGACTCTGAAAAACAAACTGAGGTTTCTGGAGGGGAGGAGGGTGGGGGGATGGGTTAGCCTGGTGATGGGTATTAAGGAGGGCACATTCTGCATGGAGCACTGGGTGTTATGAACAAACAATGAATCATGGAACAGTACACCAAAACAAATTATGTAATATATGGTGATTAACATAACAATAAAAAAAAGAGAAAAAACTAACCAAATCAAACCATTGTGATGTCTTGGTGTTGTAAATGTTGAGTGAGAATAAAGAAGACACATTTATAGTTAAGAATGATATGTTTATACCAATGCAAAGAATTTTGAATCAGAAATCTTACATTTGATTATATCCCAGTTCTTCCTCTGTTTAGTTACATAACCTTTTCCAAGGTACTCAGTTCTCATGATTTATGTATCTGTAAAATGATAGGAAACAAAAAATCTTAAAAGGCTAGCCAGCCCACATTATAAGAAGACCAAATAAGATAACATGCATGGAAGTATTTTATATATTATAAAGGGCATGGGGATATTATATGACATTAATAAACAAAGTACCATATGAAGAACTCCTTAAGTTCTCTTGAGCTTAGTCTATAAATACTCATTGGTGATTGTTTGCAAATGTTTATTGGGACAAGAAGTGTAGCTATAAATTGCCCATCTTGTTTGGCATTTAATTATCACAAGAGAATGATCAATGTTTAAAAGTTTAGAGTGTACCCTTTTAGAACTGATTTTCTGGTGATTGTTGAAATTCCTTCTATCTGTTACCTTGTCACTGGAGGATTTTTAAGAACTAGCCAATTTGAAATTCCTATACAAACAAACCTACCTTTAATGTAGTCACAGTTCCATACATTAAGTTATGGAGTTAAACTCGGATTCCCAAAAAATCTTCCTTAACTAAAGCATAAATACTCTGGCTTTCCAACTTTTATAAACTGGGTCAAAATTAAATTTCAAGAGTGAGATGTTTCCTTAATGTTTCCTTAAATGAACTGTTGACAACTCTTTGGAACATTTCACTATTAAATTTGGCTTCCCTCACAATAAGGCTTCTTCTGTACAGATTGTTAAAATCTAGTCACCACACAACCATAGATCCAGAATTTTCATTTTTGTTCCAGAATGTCACCGGGAGGGATTTTGTCCTTACAAACTGCATAAAATTTACAGTAGTATATTTGTAAAAGCAGAATGCTGAAATAGATCTGCTTTGATTCCTTGGTAAAGAGAAAAGAAGGGCAAGAAGCTTCAGCTTCTATTTACCCTGGCATTAACTCAAGATAAGCCTTAAAATTGCTTTTTGGTGTACAAACAGTGTGGTTTCTCCATCAAAAGGTTATTTGTTATAAAAGGGCTTTATTCTGTAAGACATTGGGTACATTCACTTTTTAATTAGAGCTGCCAAACTCTAGGCCGGAGTGAGGTCAAAATCATCTTTTTATGATGCTCTTTTTCCTGATTATAAAAGTAATAACAAGTGCAACAGAACCAATTTCTTTCCCAGAGGATTCTCTCAAGTTAACTGCACGATGAAAAAATTAACCACAAACTGATGCCCTGATTCTGCCCTTCTAATGTCTTGAAGACTTCTTTAAATGCTACATTGTGGTACAGAGAGACTACGTTTGGGCTAAAAGTAGTGTTGTATTGTTATTGTTATTTTTGTTGTAGTTCTTTTTCATAATCATCTGGCACTCAATGAATGAATAAATGAATATGTGAATGAGCTTTTACATGAGACGTTCTTTTATTTTCTCATGGCCTGCCAGATGGGCAAGGAACAAAATACAGTGGCAGTCAAATACAAATTTTATGCCACTTTAGTGTTTATTGCTGAGAATTATGGATCAATATCAGGAATACAGTGACTAAGCATGAAAATTTTTGTCATTTAGTAAATAACGAAACAGTGATTAGTATATTTGAGACATTAATTGGATTATTTGAGGGTTTTTTTGTGTTGAGTTGTGTAAGTTCTTTATATATTTTTTATATTAACCCCTTGTTGGATATATTGTTTGCAAATATCTTCTCCCATTCAGTAGGTTGTCTTTTAGTTTGTTGATGGTTTTCTCTGCTATGCAAAAGCTTTTTATTTTGGTGTAGTCCCAAAAGCTTATTTTTGCTTTTGTTTCTCTTGCCTAAGGAGACATAGCTAGAAAAATGTTGCTAAGGCCAATGTCCAAGAGATTACTGTCTATGTTTTCTTTAAGGAACCTCATGGCTTTAGGTCTCACATTTTGATCTTTAGTCCATTTTTAGTTTATTTTTGTGTATGGTGTAAGAAAGCGGTCCGGTTTCATTCTTGTGCATGTAGCTGTCCAGTTTCTCAACACCATTTGTTGAAGAGACTGTCTTTTTCCCCGTTGAATATTCATGTCTCCTCTGTTGTACATTAATTGACCATATAAGCATGGGCTTATTTCTGGGGTCTCTTTCCTTGTCTATTGATCTATATGTCTGTTTTTGTGCCAGTACCATACTAGTTTGATTGCTATAGCTTTGTAATATATTTTGAAATCTGGGATTGTGATTCCTCCAGCTTTGTTCTTCTCTCTCTCTCTCTCTCTCTCTCTCTCTGTGTGTGTGTGTGTGTGTGTGTGTAGTTCTGTACAAAATTTAGGGTTATTTGTTACAATATATTTGAGATATGAAATCAGTATGTTTCTTTTTCACTATAGATTCTGGTTTTCCATATCTCCCTATCCATTTAATTCTTTAATTTCTTATTTTATAGATAAGGTGAACAGAGCTTAAAACAAAGTGGTTATTCTTCAATAAGACAACAATTTGAGTGTCACACTTTTAAAATATACTTTCATAGAGAAATGAAAGTTTTGAACATTAGGCTTTTTTGAAAAATAAAATCTTCTTTCAAAAAAAGAGAGAGAAGGGGCGCCTGGGTGGCTCAGTTGTTAAGCATCTGCCTTCGGCTCAGGCCATGGTCCCAGGGTCCTGGGATTGAACCCCACATCAGGCTCCCTGCTCAGCGGGAAGCCTGCTTCTCCCTCTCCCACTCCCCCTGCTTGTGTTCCCTCTCTCGCTGTGTCTTTCTCTCTCAAATGAATAAATAAATAAAACATTTAAAAAAAGAGAGAGAGAGAGAGAAATTGTTTTCAGTTCACAAAACTTCCCATTGCAAAACCAGAGCAAAACTCGAGAGTCTGAGCTTAGAGTTTTTCTAAAAAGACATAGAAGAGAGGATGAAACAATGTAAGGAAAATCCCTGCAAATCAAAGGGGAAAGGATAGTCTTTTGGTGTTGGGACGGGGTTGGAAAGATTTGGAGGAGATGACATCATGATGCAGAATCAACTTTACCTTTACTCAACCACTCAACTAAACCCTGAAAGAGAAGATAGGGTGTTCTGATAAGAAATAATAAAGCCCAAAGAAGGTGATAGGGAAACTAAAAACAAAGGCTCTTTTTGTGCCTGGCTTCCTATTTAGAAAGCTGAACAAAGACTATGTTATAGGGCACATCATAACATCATGGTTCTGTCAAAGCAGGATGAAAATAGAAATTTCAAGTGTGGGCCAGTTCCCCATAGTCTATTTGGCATACATAGAGGGATTGGAGGGAGGATATGGAAATGATGAGAATCCTGGTGGACCATGACTTCCAGAGTGACCCTATTAAAGGATACCAGTTCTATGAAGGCACCAGGGACATCACCATGAGACAGCATAGACTGAGAAAACAGGCCAACCAGAAGACTTTTCTTTCTCACCCAGGAGGACAGGTGCTCTTTGTTCTCCATTGTGTCATACCATATTAGTGAAGAAAAGGGGAAGACCCTTTCAGATGGGAAGAAATCTGAAATGACCATCCAAATGACACTAACAACAGGAATAAATATTGACATACTAAGATTGAGGCTTGATTTTGTTTTTCTCTTTTTTCTTCTCCTTAATCAGTGAGAAAGGGTACTTCAGAGTAAAATGAGATCAGATATAGAAAATAAATCGTGCTGCATTTTAACATGTCTGAGTTGTAGTATATAAATTCTGACCCCACTAAAATGGCATTACCCAGACTTTCCTTGGAATTTCCCAAGCTCTGCTTCCATTCTTGGCTGTGCGACTGTGGCAAGGTAGTGTTAACATTCTCAGGTTAACAGTTGCATTTTGGGAGGCTAGGGCAACTTGGTCATTCTGAGTAAAAATCCCATGATTGTGATGTACAACTACGCTCTCTCACAGAAAGGATAGTAAAGGCTGATTATGCTAATCATTTCAGTATCATTGGATACAATTTTAAATATAATTTTATAAAAATGTAAGGTATACTTAATATCATAACCAAAACAAACTAGTGAAAATGGTTTAGAAATAGTTCAGAAAAAAATATATCAAGATGAATGTTATTTTTGGAAAATAAAGGTATGCTAAACTAATGTACCTTTACAAAGCATTCTAAGAATTAATTATATAATTATTATTATTTTAGAGCTGTAGCATCAATTGTGTTTCTTTTTTTAAATTTAATTAAATTTTATTTTATTTTATTATGTTATGTTAGTCACCATATAGTACATCATTAGTTTTTGATGTAGTGTTCCATGACTCATTGTTTGCGTATAACACCCAGTGCTCCATGCAATACGTGCCCACTTGACACGGTTGTGGTACTCTTAGTTTAGTTATTTTTATGATAACATAAAGCTAATTATTTTTAAGATAATATTCCAGAGTAAAGTATACTGATAAGATTTAATCACAAAAATATCGTAGACTTCCTTCTGTTTTGCCTAATTTTCCTTAAAATGCATTGACAGAATGAAAGCAAAGTGAAAATTTGGATAAATATAATTTCTTGAGTAATTTAAAGAAGTAATCCTATTATTTTTTATTTTTTTATTTGTAGAGTAGTGTTACAGGTTTTTCTGATTTCCTTTCCCCAATCCGGTATTTTAATTATCTGGAGAATGCACTTAGACTTTACCCTGCCAGTGAAAATAAAGCCCAAAAGATGGAGAAATGCATATCTTTTAGATCTCAAGTTCTCAACTGATAAAATCAAGAGTTTGGACTAGAAAAGAGCTAAATATTGAAATGTTTAAAGTTTTATGACTTGGACATTCCTTAAAATTCATCACAGTGTTCTTTAATACTTATAATAACATCAGAAGAAACAATTACACACACGCACACGTCATTGCATTCATATCCATCCTAGCATCACACTTCAGTTATTTCAAAACTCCATAAAAATTATGTAAGGAATTGCTTAATCTTTAGTTTTGTAGGAAGGGGAAAAAAGCAAAGAAAAAAAAAAAGAACCAAAAAACCCCACTAAACTTCAAAATCAAGAAAGGCCCCATATAGCCATCTGGTGGCTTTTTAGGGAAATACCTCTGATTTTTCCCATCAATATTTGAAAATTGGTATATTAAAGAAAATAAATTATTCTTATACTAAGTTAGTATTTGTATGATTCTAAAGATCTCTAAAACATTTTCATTACTTCTGAATTTATATTTGCTTTTATATTTTTCTTCAAAGCATGAAACTTTTCCCATTTTAATATCATTGTTCTTTGCTATTCTAAATTAGTTCGTTGTTACATTTTTAAGATAACAGCTTTTCTAAAACATCATCCCCACATAGACTAAGGACTTAAAGTTGGATAACTGTATGGATTATCTTTTTATAATATAATATACTATTATATATATACTATGTTTATGCTATTATATATTTACTACATATATATAAGTATATATATCCTATTAAATGCCAGGTTTCATAATCATATGGAAAGCATAGCCCAAGTTTTATAAATAACATGAAAAAGTATCTGTGTAGTAATAGATAAGCCTATGCTAACACTGTTAAGCTTCACAAAAGTAGAAAAAAATCAGAGAAAGACCTTATACCGTTCTAAAGAAAAGGAATTGCAGAAAAAAAGCCTGCCTATGTATTGCTTTCATATACTATGTATCATTTACATAATTTTACAAAAATTCTGAATATGAGACTTTCTTTTCAATGTAGCTGTTTCTAAGCAGTGAAATAAAAACAAGTTTATAACTTAACATGAACATGATGGAATGAAGAAAAATTATAGATATTGTAAGTGAGGTTTTGTACGTAGAGACAAAACAAATGTGTAAATTCACTAAAGGAATGTTTGTTTTATGTCTATATAAAAAAAGACAAGAATAAAAAATAAATTTAAAATTATGAAAAATAATCCATGTATTATATTTTTCCAAAAGACAACAATAGTCTCAATATATTAAAATGTAAAGATTGTTCAATAAAACAAGCATATGTGGTTATCAGTGCATTTGCATAACACAATAATTTTATTGGTAACAGAATGTTTTGCTAGGCCTTTGTGGCATCATTCCATATGAAATTTAATGTAATGTTCACTTAAATATGGAGGCTCATCTACACATATAACTGAGGTGAAAACTGCTTAGAATTGATTTTCAAATGCATAATATATTTATCCTGTATGATTTTATTGCCAATTTTATGAATAGTGAGTTTTTCAGTCAATATAACTTAGAGAAGCAATATACAAAGTTTTAGTCCAGTGAGGATGCAAATTTAGAATACAATCACAGTGATAACTAAGGAAAGCATTAAAACAATCAGCAACACTTATTTTTCAACTTTAACATTTCAATCTAGAAATGTTAATGTGAATAATGTGAATAAGTTAAAACTTGTGACTTTTAAAATCATTCTAGTTGGAGTAGCACATAGGTAAGCTGATCAAGATTAGTTTCCTCAGTGTCTGACTTTTCAGTGTAGTTTGTCCTCTCCTTCTCAAGCCAAGAAAAACATGGATATATTAATTTTTTTAGACTTTATTTTTAGAGGCATTTTAGGTCACAGAAAAGTTGAGAGAAAGGTACAGAGATTTCCCATAACCCCCTGCCCTCACACATGCATAGCTTCCCCATTATCCACATATTCCACCAGAGTGGTACATTTGTTACAATTGATGAACTTACATTGACACACCAAATCATTCAAAGTCTACAGTTTACCTAAGGGCTCACTTTTGATATTGTACATTTTATGGGTTCTGACAAATGTATAAAGACATGTATCCATCATTATAATATCATACCAAGTATTTTCATTACCGTAATACCCTCTGTGCCCCACCTATTCATCTTCCCCCCACCCCACACCCTCAACTAGCAACCACTGATCTTTTTACTGTCTCTACAAGTTTTGTCCTTTACAGAATGTCATATAGTATGCAGTCTTTTCAGATTAGCTTCTTCCACTTAGTAATATGCATTTAAGTTTCTTCTGTGTCTTTCATAGCTTGATAGTTCATTGCTTTTCACAGCTGAAATCTATTCCACTGTCTGGACGCACCACCATTTAATTCATTCCCTGTTTTTTATTTTGGCCATTCTGATGGGTGGTAGTGCTATCTTGTTGTTTTAGTTTGCATTTCCCCAATGACACACAACATGGAATATCTTTCCTTATGCTTATAATGCTATCTGGGTGTCTTTCTTGGTGATGTGTCTTTGGCCTATTTTTAATTGGGTTATTTGTTTTCTTATTGTTGAGTTTTAAGAAGTCTTCGGACAATAGTCTTATATCAAATATGTCTTTTGCAAATATTTTCTCCTATTTGTGCTTATCTTCTCATTTTCTTGACAATGTCTTTCACATAATAAAAGTTTTTAATTTCAATAAAGTCCATCTTATCTTTCATGGGTTATACCTTTGCTGTTATATCTAAAGTCATCGTCATACCAAGGCCATCTAGGTTTTCTCATATGTTCTCTTCTAGGAGTTTTATAGTTTTGCATTTTATATTTAGGTCTATGATCCATTTTGAGTTAATTTTTGTGAAGGGTGGGAGGTCTGTGTCTATATTATTATTATTATTATTTTTTTGCATATGGGTATCCAGTTATCCAGCACCATTTGTTGAAAAGACTATCATTGTTCCTTTGCTTCTTTGTCAAAAAGTAGTTGACTATATTTATGTGGGCCTATTTCTAAGCTCTCTATTGTGTTTTATTGATGTATTTGTCCATTTTACCAATAGTACAGTGTCTTGATAATGTAGCTTTAAAGTCTTGCAATTGAGTACTGTTGGTCCTCCAAATTTGGTCTTTTCTTTCAATATTGTTGTTTACTATTTTGGGTCTTTTGCCTCTCCATCTACAATTTAGAATCAGTTTGTTGATATCTACAAAATAACTTTCTGAGATTTTAGTTGGAATTGCATTGAGTCTATAGTTCAAGTTGGGAAAAACTGACATCTTGACAATATCGAGTGTTCCTATCCACGAATGTGGAATTTTTCTCCATTTATTCAGTTTTTCTATTCTCTTCATCAGGATTCTGTAGTTTTCTTCACATTGATCTTGTCCATGTTTTGTTAGGTTAATGTCTAAGCATTTTTTTTTTTTTTAGGTGCTAATGTGAATAGTACCATGCTTTTATTTTAAATTTATTTTATTTCATTTGTTCATTGCTGGAATATATGAAAGTGATTGACTTTTGTATATTATCCTTGTTACCTGCAACTTTGTTATACTTGATTATTAGTTCCAGGGGTTTGTTGTTACTGTTAATTCCTTAGGATTTTCTACATAAATGATCATGTTATTTGTAAACAAAGATACTTTTAAGTCTTCCTTCCCAATCTGCATACCTTTTATTTCCCTTTTGTATTATTGCTTTATCTAAAATTTACATTACAATGTTGGAAAGGAGTGGTGTGAAGGGATATCCTTGCCTTGTTCCTGATCTTAACAGGAAACTTTTATTTTCTACCGTTCAGTATGATATTAGCTGTAGGCTTTTTGTATATATTGTTTATCAAGTTGAGGAAGTTCCCCTCCATTGCTAGTTCGCTGAGAGTATTTAACATGAATGGCTATTGGATTTTGTCAAATGTTTTTTTCTGCTGCTGCTGATATGATCATGGGATTTTTTTTTTCCTTTATCCTGTTGCTGTGGTGGATTACATTTATTGATTTTTTTTTTTTTAATGTTGAACCAGCCTTGCATACCTGGGATAAATCCCATTTGGTCATGGTGTATAATTATTTTATACATTAATGGATTCAATTTGCTAATATTTTGTTGAGGATTTTTGCATCTATGTTTATGAGAGACTTTGGTCTGTAGTTTTCTCTTCTTGTAATGTCTTGGTCCAGTTTTGGTATTAGGGTAATGCTTGCCTCAGAAAATGACTTAAGAAGTATTCCTTTTGCTTCTATATTATGAAAGAGAATATAGAGTATTTTTATAATTTCTTCCTTAAATATGAGGTAGAATTCACCAATGAACTCATCAGGGCCTGGTGCTTTGTGTTTTGGAAGGTTATTAAATTGATTCAATTCCTTTAATGGGTATAGACCTATTCAAATTGTCTATTTCTGGTGTGAGTTTTGGCAGATTGTGTCTTTCAAGGAATTGTCCCGTTTCATCTAGGTTAACAAATTTGTGGACATAGTTATTCCTAATATTCCTTTATTATTTTTAATATCCATAGGATCTATAGTATTATCCTCTCTCATTAATACTGATATTAATACTATGTCCTCTTTCTTAGCCTTGTTAGAGGATTATCAATTTAATTGATCTTTTCAAAGAACAAGCTTTCGTTTCACTTATTTTCTCTATTGATTTCCTGTTTTTAATTTCATTGTTTTCTACTCTAATTCATATTATTTATTTTCTCCTACATACTTTGGATTTAACATTTCCCTCTTTTTCTAGCTTCAAAGATGGAGGGTTAGATTATTGATTTCAGAACTCTTATTTTCCTAATATATTCATTAAATGCTATAAAGTTCCCTCTAAGCACTGTTTTTATTGCATCCCACAAATTTTGATAATTTGTGTTTTCACTTTTAAATAATTCAAAATATTTTTAATTTCTCTTTAGATTTCTCCCTTGGAAGCATCAAATTTTGAAGATACAAAAACTAGGCAAATATGTGTGGGAAAAACTGAAATCATATGTATGAAACAGATTTTCCTACACCTACCTAAGTTTTTTGTACAAAATATTGGTGTGAATGTTCTACATCAAAAGGTTTATGCCTTTATTACTATCCTCAGAACCATGAGTTGTATTTGTTTCTGTGTATGCTGTGTGGCTTTTTTATTTATTTTTTATTTATATTTTTTATAGTTTTTATTTATTTATTCAACAAAGAAAGACACAGTGAGAGAGGGAACACAAGCAGGGGGAGTGGGAGAGGGAGAAGCAGGCTTCCTGTGGAGCAGGGAGCCCGATGTGGGGCTCGATCCCAGGACACTGGGATCATGACCTGAGCCCAAGGCAGACACTTAAAGACTGAGCCACCCAGGCGCTCCTGCTGTGTGTTTTTTAAAATAAATGGATAAGAATGAAGATTCTCAGTCAGATATTCTTAATCTAAATGTGAACTTTACTGCTTAATAAATATCTCTTACTGAAAAATGTCTAGTAGTAAGGTAATATTGGTAATTTTTTTCATTGTGAAATAAGGAATGCGTGAATGTTTTCTAGTTCTTCTTCTTCTGCTTCTTCTTCTTCTTCTTCTTCTTCTTCTTCTTCTTCTTCTTCTTCTTCTTCTTCTTCTTTCTCAGAGAGGGGCAGAGAGTGAAGGAAAGAGAATCTTAAGCAGGTTCCATGCCCAGCACAGAGCCCAATGCGGGGCTCAATCTTACAACCCTGAGATCATGACCTGAGCCGAAATCAAGAGTCAGACATTTAACTCACTGAACCACCCAGGTGTCCCTCTTTTGTTACTTTAAATAGTTATTAAACATTGTATACAGAACAGTGGAGATTAAGATATAATTTTCTTTTATTTAGTTTTATTTCTCAGAAAATTCAAGCCATTTTCTCTGCCTGGCATTTAGGGTGAAGGGCTAATTATTTAGTACCTCCTAAAATTGAGTTGAGTGGGGGCTGTTATAGCTTTAAATTCAATTGAATTTGCCCGTGATCAGAGTAATCCCCAATCTCCCATGTTACTACCATTTTCATCATATTATTATTTGAGGCTGGATTGAAGTTTCAGATATTTTTAAACCAAAACTTGGGTACACACGTGACAATCCACGATTAAATGTGATCCTCTGTGATTTCATTCTGCTTTTCCCCAAAACCACTTTTTTCTTCTTTCCTCTTTCATTCTTTCTTTTCTTTCTTACACCCCCCTCCCAGCTTTTTTTTTTTTTTTGTGAGGGGTGAAATTTAAGTTTACATTGGGAGGAAGCAGGGGACAGTTGTTAGTGCAATTTGTTTTATGGTTGGGGTTCTTCCAGATTCTATTTCATCTCTCCAGTCCACCCTCTTGTCTAAGGCCTAGATGATTCCTTCTCTTCCTATTTATTCTCTTTCTATTGCAGGACTCTCCTCTGTTCATCATTATCTAGACTAGATTCCCACTTCCAGTAGTGGTTTTCTGCTCACATATGGAGGGCTATTTGGTCTGGAATTCAATTCATTGAGCTTTCCTTGTATTCAATGTTCTTTACTAGTTGCATAGGATATATATATTTTTAATTTTGTGTTTTTCTTCTTGTTATTGTTATGGAAGCAATGGTTTTTTCACAGCTCTATATCCTAGGAGGACTGCCATTTATCTGCAGTCCATATTTGACACAACATAATGTAGATCCAAGTTTAAGTGAAGTACAATAAAAATTTAGAGAATTCCATTTATTAAAAGTTTAAAAAGAATACATATCTTAAATCAACACATAATTCCTAGTGTATGTGCCTATCTATCTTTTGCTGCACAAATATTTCACTCTCTCAGTGTAGCTTTAGGATAAGTATTGATAATTGTTAGGACAAATTTCCCATCCTTTTTCTTCCTCAACACTGTCATGGTTTCTCTTGGCTTCTTTACCCTTTATCAAAACACCCATTCCTTCAATTTCGTTGATAACAATTGTATTTTAAAACAATTGAAGGAATAAAGAAGATGTGGTATACACACACACACATACACACACACACACACACACACACAAAATGGACTATTATGCAGCCATCAAAAAACACAAAATCTTGCCAATTGCTACGATGTGGATGGAACAAGAGGGTATTATGCTAAGCGAAATAAGTCAATCAGGGAAAGACAAGTATCATATGATCTCACTGATACGAGGAATTCTTACTCTCAGGAAACAAAGTGTGGGTTGCTAAAGTGGGGAGGTGGGAGGGATGGGGTGGCTGGGTAACAGACATTGGGGAGGGTATGCGCTATGGTGAGCGTTAATGAAAGGGGCAGAAATTGGAGGGGGAGATGAACCATGAGAGACTATGGACTCTGAGAAACAAACTGAGGGTTTTAGAGGGGAGGGGCGTGGGAGGATGGGTTAGCCTGGTGATGGGTATTAAAGACGGCACGTATTGTATGGACCACTGGGTGTTATATGCAAGCAATAAATCATGGAACACTACATAAAAATTGATTAATTAATTAATTAATTAATTTTAAAAAAGAAGAATTGAAATAACCACATTAATTTATGCTATAGTATAGTGACTAATAACCTTCTGAATACCTTAATATCTTTTTCAAAAGACTTATTATCCCAGATTAGACTCCTATTAATGAATTTTCAGGTTATTTGACAAAATGAATTAATACTTCTCAGTCAAAGGTTATGTATATAGTTGAAATTTATATGTGTATTTTAGATAGTCTTTCTGCCTCCATTCCTTTGCTTATCTAGTTACATAAGTAAAGAATTCTCTTTCCTTTTACCATTAAAGTCTTATCTTCCATTCAAAATTCTTAAGATTTAGTA
Source organism: Zalophus californianus (assembly GCF_009762305.2). Taxonomy (NCBI): domain Eukaryota; kingdom Metazoa; phylum Chordata; class Mammalia; order Carnivora; family Otariidae; genus Zalophus; species Zalophus californianus. The sequence continues at coordinate 133,942,994 of NC_045598.1, forward strand.
CTCCACGTTTCCTTCTTTTATAGCTCTGTCCCACACATATCCCTTATTTATTGAATTTTAATTATATAATTTTGTTATGTATTATTCTCTTGTTCTCTAATTCATTCACACATCCTGAATTCTATATTATGCAACTTCCAGTTGCAAGTGACAGAAACCCAACTCAAAATGCTTAAATATAAATGTATTATCTCACATAGCCAAACCATAGAAAGATAGGAGTAGAGCATATTTCAGTAACACAGGCTGGAGTTTGTAATTCAAATAGCATTAACACTCTCTCATACTTCTTCCTCCAGCTTTCTCTCTTCAGCCACAACAGCCATCAGTAGTCTTGACTTCCAAAAATATAGTTTTGACTCAGGTACTTCAGTGTAGTGGGGAACTTGTCTGAGTTTATATCTTAACAGTTTACAATTCTAGAGGAAAGAGCCATTTTCCATCCCCTTCAAAAATTCAAGGAAGGACTCTGATTGTCCCAGTTTGGGTCACATATCTACCTCTTGGACACTATGACCAAGAGGATATGAAACTATCATTAGTTCAGGCTGAGATATGTTCCTCTCTTTGGCTGAAGAATGGTATAGGCTGGGTCTGAGTACTCTGATTGGCAACCCATCATAACCTATCAGAACACTTAGGGCTCTGTGAAGTAGGCCGCAAAGTCTATATGAGTGTGTAAGAGTTAGATGTGGGGGTGTTCTGATATTACCCAGAAAAGAAGAGGATTTCTGGGCAGATGAAAACAACAGGCTCCTGGAAAGCAGGAACTATAGCTTATCCTTTAGGGTCTTATTTTTTTCTACTTCTCTTGTGAATAGAGAGAGTGGTTTCAGAGGTCCTCTGATCATAGGAAATATCTGTGGGCTGAGTTTACTGATTAAAGCTGTAGAGTTTTAAAATGTATTCATAAAAAATCTGTTTCATTTTGCAATTGTATTTGAACTGAACTGAAATGATGTTGTTTTTTATTTAAACATTGGTGAGCTAGATACCTGTATTTAATAAAATCAGAGAATGATAAAATGTTTAGAGGGTGATGTAAAAAAGTTGAATTCAGACAGTTTAAGATTTGTATCAGTCAGTGGAAGAAAATAGGAAAATATATTTATGTTAGTTGTAGAGTTGGAATAACATTTTTTTTCTCTGTCTTCCCAGATCTTATGTGTAATTCTAGGCATAAGTTATGCCCCTCATTTCATTCTTAGTGATCTGTGGAATTCTACCCTTTGACTGATCCTATTCTGCTTATTTGTTTTTGTATTGCCACAAAATAGAAATTTGATCATTCATTTGAAATCACAGAATAATGGGATGCTTAGTTCCTTTAGTCATTTCTTATAAATATGTCTTGGCTGTCTCAATTAGGTTCTAGATTTTTCTGTTGAAAATGGCATGCCTTCTGCTTCTCTTTAAGTCTATATAGTAATATTTTTGGACAGTAAAGAATCAGAATGGAATATCAAGAACTTTCAGTAGGATGTATGTTGTTATTGCTTTGAAGGTAGTTTAAGAAAATAGCATAATGTCTGCAAAATATGCATTCTTATATTTACTGTTATAGATGCCAGATGTTTACCATCCTAATAGAGATCTGGAAAAGAAGAGGATTAATGTCATAACCCTGTCTTCTTAAGAGACAGGTGAATTTATGCCACTATAAGTGTATAAGCAGGGGAGAGGAAAGGATGGGAAGCTCTGCTGGCTTCTGTAAATATGTCTTCAACATAATAAGGGGACCAGATATTTCTCTTCTTACACCATTCAGACTGGAACAACAATTTAGATCCTTCTGGACTTCATCTTAAATTCTTTGGAGAAAATGACAGGATATAAATAATTGAAAATAAAAGGATTCTTTCAAAATATGACCAAAGTCTACTTTGCCTATCTTACCTGAAGTAGAACAAAGAATATATATATTTCCCAGAGAAAGCATCTGTGTTAGGGTCCTTTTCTCAGTTGAATTTATTACCAGAGTCCATGGAAGTTACAGGGCAGGAGAGCTGGCCCCAATTATTGGAACAGCAGTACATAGTAGAGACTGGAACCCAAATACTAGCCCTATGTAAAGAGATTTTAACTGGTCTGTCCTTACTCAGATGAAGGTGGAGGCATAGGTTTTCTTTCTCATAAAAGCTCTACCCTGCATCTGTGGCCTTGCTAATACACTGGATAAATTTCTAAAATTACATAACTAAGTCAAACAAATCCATGTCCCACTAACTACCACGCATCATTTTCTTCTACACCTCAAATGATTTCAAATTCAGGTCACATGGGGCACCTGGATGGCTCAGTCAGAAGAGCTTGAGACTCTTGATCTTGGGTCATGAGTTCGAGTCCCATGTTGGGTGTAGAAATTGTTAAAAATAAAAACTTTAAATAAAAAAACAAATACAGATCACATAATTCTTTGATCTATAAATCACTTCTGTAAGAACTAAAACTAATTTAAAAAAGATAATATTTTTGTTCCAAATATAGAGGAAGAAGAACACAAAATAATATAACAGTGATGAAAGAACACAGTTGGCCTTAATCTTAAATCCCAGCTCAGAAAACATTTAATTTACTAAAAATAAAGACACACAGCTAGTTAGCAGCTCTTTTTATTGTAATGCAGACTAGTAAAGTTTAGCCTGCTTTCTGACTTAGAAGTATGGTTCCTCTTAAGGCCCAAGCATGGCCTCTGGTAGTGGCTGATTCTACTTGGCACCATTTAGACCACCAGTTCTTTGGGTGGGGTATAGTGACTGGCCATATCTGACTCTTTTCAGGGAGATTTAAACCCAGAACGTCCCTTGACCAGTAGGGAGTAGATGCAGAAGAAAAAGTCTGTGTGTCTAAGCATATGGCCCTAAGGCAGCCTTAGAGTGGCATAGAGTGAGATCCAAATGGACCTTGTGCCCCTGAGAGAAGCGTAGAAGTAGCTAAGAAGGGTGAATCTTGAGAAGACCTGCAGTCAGGATCCAGGAACAATGACACAACAGCTGGTAGACCAAGGACCAAGAATCTTCCAGTACTGTATGCAACTTAGGACAAGCCAGCAGGGACAGATGGATACTAGGGAGTTTTTATTGCTTAGTGTTTGGCATTAAGAAAGCCACCGAGAATTTTTATGAGGTGAAAGTAGAGGACTGAAGAGGGATCCTGAATTAACTAAGATCACCTGGAGTTCACTAAAGTTAATTTTCTGTCATGGAAATTGGAAACTTAAAATAAACTTTAAGTTTGGTATCAAAATATAAATTTCCATTTCCAGTACAACTGGTTTTGTGGACCGAGAGTCATATCTGATACATTTGCAAAGCAAATTTGTTTCAAGAAAACAGACAATGATGGCAGTTACTCCAGGCTTTAAACTTTTCTTTTGTGAGTTTCTATTACTATGGGAAATGATCTAAGAACACAGAGAGTTGAAGAAAAGCAGACGGCAGGCATTCCAGAGCAAGGCCCTAAGCTCTTCAAATTGTGAAAGCAGACGTGCCCAGCACTGTATGGACTGTAGGCAAGAGGGAACAGCTAGAAGTGTATTTGCATCAGGAATGGAAATATTTCTTTTCTTTTCTTTTTTTTTTAAAAAGATTTTATTTATTTATTTGACAGAGACACGGCAAGAGAGTAACATAAGCAGGGGGAGTGGGAGAGGGAGAAGCTGGCCTCCCGCTAAGCGGAGAACCCGACCCGGGGCTTGATCCCAGGACCCTGGGATCATGACCTGAGCCAAAGGCAGATGCTTAATGACAGAGCCACCCAGGCACCCCAGGAGTGAAAATGTTTCTTGAGAGGAAATGGATATTGATGAAGTGGTATTTTGTGACAAAACTCCTCAGTTTTGAAGGAGACAAAGGACAAAGACTTCTCAGAAATTCATCCTAAAGAAAATAGCGTCACACAAACTTGGTAAAAGGATGGTTGAGGGACAGGGGTCCAGGGAAATTTGAGTAGAACTTCTGCATGACGCACAGATAGACACATGTGGCTAGGGACAGTCAATCCTCTGGTCTTAGTGATGATGGGGCCATCCGTTCACTTATTTGACCCCTGCTCTCCCTGGTGGCCACTTGGTGTTCCAGCCATTTGTTCCATAGGCCAGTGGGAAACAAGGGAACTTATAGGCTAGGCCTATGTGAAATGTGAAATGGAAGATGAACAATCACGTCATAAAATATGCTATTTTTTTTGCAATAAACACTTTTAGCAACAAGAAAGCAAAAACAATCATATTTGTAAAAAAAAGTTGTACTGAAATTTGTTTCTCAGGGGGGTTGTTAATGAATATATAACTGGTTTAAAATATTTGCGGACCCTCTCATCCACTGTGGGGGTATAATAATATCACTAACCACATAAAAAATAGAAGAAACAAACCTGACGAAGAAGCATTAACAACTATTTCAAAACCAGCAGTTACATTAAAAAGATGGTGCTTGAAGACAAAGACTGAACAAGCATGGCCGGCAGAAGGTACATTTACCTATCACACTGTGATGTGTGACTTTTCATATAGATCAAAAAACCATTATTCTGAATTAATTTTACTCTCTTATATCAGAGCTATGGGCAATAATTATATAAGCCAATTTTAAAAATAACAATAATTACTTCATACAATTTATGGGATCAATGTAGAGCTTTGGGAAAGTTTATTTTTTCTGAAGTGAAACATTTGATGTTATTATGAATGCTACTGTGAATTCAATTAAGAAGATCAAAGTTAAAGATAATTTTTTGTATTGATAATTTAGACTACTATATTTTCATGAGATTTGGCATCATGATAAAACAATGTAATTTCTCAATTAGAAACCTATGGACCAGAACTATACTTGGAATTAGTTGTAGTGCAAACATAATTCATAGTTGCATCTGCATTAGTTTTCTATTCCTGCTGTAACAAATTACCACAAACTCACTGATTTAAACAACACAGATTTACTACCTTATAGTTCACTAGATCACAGGTCCAACACAGGTCTCACAAGTAAGGTGCAGCAGGAATACCCTCTTTCATGGAGGCTCTAGAGGAGAATCTATTTTGTTGTCTTTTCTAGCTTCTAGAGGCTGCCTATATTCTTGGTTTGTGTCCCCTCTTCCTACATTAGTTAGGTAGCATCCCTTGAACCTGCTTCTGCCACCACACCTCTTTCTCTGACCATAGCAGAAAAGGTTATCCACTTTTAGGACCCATGAGATTAGATGAGGTCCACTCAAATAATCCAGGATAATCTCCCCATCTCAAGGCTCTTAACTTGATCAATCTACAAAATCCCTTTTACTATATAAAATAACATGTTCAGAGGTTCCAGATCAGGGCATGGAAATCTTTGGAGGAGGGCAATATTTTGCCTACCACAGGATCCAAATAAACTGTGATATCCTACCAACCCAAATATAAGCTTCCATAAAGACTCTGAAGTTTAATAGTCTCACAGTTACAAATTTACAAACAGTAATGAGTGTTATAAAAGAAAATCAGGAGGACCAGAAGAACATATAGCAGAAAAGATTTCCTTGAAAGAGTTTGACCTGATAACTGAAGGATGGGTAGAAGATAGATAAGCCAAGATTGTTTAGCATGTCACTGTAGATCATGATGCTTTCAAGAAACGAAAGAAGGCCAAGGTAAAGGAAATATAATGAGTAAGGGGAAGAGTGCCATAATCTAATACTCACAGAAGAAGCGGGAACAGATCAGACAGGCTTTTTAGATTATTAACTTTTTTTTTGTTTTAAATCTTAAGTGTAGTGAAAAGTAATTTAAGGGTTTTAAGCAGAGGAAAAGGGTGGTAATCAAATTTGGGATTTTATAAGATGGTTCTGGCTTCACTGTGGAAAATGTATGGGAAGACACAAAAGTAGATGCAAGTTACTAAAAAGGTAGATATGATATGCTATGGACTCATGATCTCTTGGAGATTTGAAGGTCACCTCGATCAATCTCTGGTCTTCTCACACAAATCTGGTTTTCTTTAGCATCCTCCATGTGAGGAAATGACCATCTACTTCTTCAAGCCAAAACCTAGGAGTCATTCATGATATTCCCTCTCCTCACTTCCCAATAACCAAGTCCCTTCAGCTTTGTCTCCTAAATAGCTCTTTAATCTGTATCCATCTTTCTTATCCCCACTGCCAAGGCCCTAGCGAAGGCTACTTTCATTTCTTGCCTGAAATCTTGCAATAACCTTTTAGCTAATCACTCACATAGATTCTTGACCTGTCTGTTATTTATACTGCAACTGGTATGATTTTTCAAAAGTGCATATTTTATGAAAATCCTTCTATTGTACCTTGCATTTCCCACCTTCTCTTCTTCACATTCACACACAACACATATACACACACACCATACTCACATTTAGAAGTCATGGTGGGTATGCTGGGCCCTCTCTCACGATAGGGTCATTTCATATGCCAGTTTCTTAGTCTTTCTTTCTAGAATATTCTTCCTTATGCCTAGATCACTTTAATTCTCCTTCATATCCAGATAACTCAGAAAAGCATTTCCTAATACTTTGTTTTTTCTTATATGCTCTCATTAAACATAAATGTGGACATCTAGATCCAAATCCAGGTGAATCTGATTTCTAAGCCCTTACTTTTAATCACTAAGAAATACAACCCCTTCCAGCATAAGTTCCCTTCTCCATTATCCCATAGTTCAAGAAAGGCTACACTATTAAATATATAATCACTTTTAAATTTTATTTTTAGTAAGAACATGAACCTAAAGTGCAAAAACCTGACCAACATTGAATGAATTTTCTGTAAAAGTAATTTTTTAAGTAATCTCTATGCCCAAAATGGGCTCAAACTCACATGAGATCAAGAGTCATATGCTCTACCTTACTGAGCCAGCCAGACCTCCCTTTTTTTCTTTTTTTAATGTAAAAGTAATTTGATGGTTAATAGTTTTTGTTTACACCTCAAGTAGACACTTAATAAATGAGAATTAATGGTAAGGATTTCCAAAGTCATGCTGTAAGAACAGATACAGTGAATGTATTTGTTAGCTTGAGTACTGTCTGGAAGCAGGACAAATAGACCAGTAACACTGGGAGGGCTCTCTCAGCCATTAACCTTCATGAAAAAAATTGTGAACTCAATAATAACTCTGCAAGTCATCTTAGCAAGTAAAAGAATAGGTAAGAAATCCGCTGTTCTTGGAGAAAAGAGGTGAGATGTACTAATGAGGCTGCTTAGAGAGGTTTGCATTTTCACTATTTGTGCCGAGGTAGATAAAAAGGGCCCCAGTCTCCAAGGCTGTCACTCCATCACCCTTCACAACACTAAATTCTCTTAATTTTTTTTTTTTTTCACTTTAACAGCTAAGGATGTTATCACTTACGCCGAGGTCACTGAGAGGGTAATACTACTCTTGGTGACGCTAATGAAAAGGTACAGTGGTGTCATGAGTTAATTGCATAGTTACCACACAATTACCAATTTATGCTCTGCAGATGTTAACAGAGAATGGAAGGAGCTAACATTATGTATACTGAATACTGCCTGATATAAGAACAGTGCTTGGTAACACGTAACGTTTGCATGAACAGGTTTACTCACATAAATAAAGAAGATTAAGAAAATGTATGCTTTCCCATATCATTGTTCTAGAGCTGCTTAAAAATGGAGCTCATAATAATAATCTTTCTTTTAACTGTTTCCTTCCAGATCATTCAGATTTCAAATACCTGGCTGCTAGCTTAAAAGATTAATATTCTGCAACAAAATAGTTGTTTCACTCCTGAATACCAGCTTCAATTCAACTTTGTTTTTCTGTAAAAGAGGTGTAATATGATAAATAAGATGTATAGAAGGTAGAAATAGATTCGGCTACATGGACTCAGTTTCCATAACAGAAAAAGAAAGTCATAAAAAAACACTTTTGTTAGATGTCAGTAAATCTCTTTTTCTAGTATTTGGTTAGTTCACTTCCATCTAATTTTCAGGATCTTTGTATGTGTTTTCCTTTTTTAGTCAACTTTATTGGCATATGATGGAATTTATTTGAAGGGTACAATTTGGCAAAAATACACCAATTTTAAAGTAAGGTTTATTTGGTGAACCTCTGAAAGGTGGCTTCAGTAAAAGCTAGGAGTTGAGTGCTTCTACAGAATGATCCATGACATCTCTAAACTCACCTCTTGAGAAATTTTACTCTGAACACTAAGCAGAGTCCATATCTTACCTATAACCATACAGATGAAGAGTAAATATAAGAGTAAATTTTCTGTCAAATAATGTCATGTTAAGCAATTTTCAATTATACCCAACTATAATCTACACATGTTTGCTGATAATGAAGCACAATGAGCAGGATGATAAGAGGCTGGAATAAAAGTTATAAATTCTTGGCATTATTCAATCAAACATGCACATTAAGTACGAGGTACTCGTAGAAAGTAGAGATATACAGTAGTGAACAGGACAGACACCGTGCCTATAATTTGTTTTTTCATCCTTCTTAACATTTTTATAAGCCATTCAATACTATGTACTAAAACAATTCCCACTTAAACTGACTAGAGTAGATTCTGTTCTCTGAGTGCTGACCAGTACAACCCCTAATGCTTTCTTTTATATTTGCATGGTCCCAAAGTTTTCTGTCTTTCATGAATATGCTTTGACTGCTGACTCAGTATATTGCCCACACTGTAGAGTACATATGGGATTATCGCCCATTTCCATTGATGGGAAAAGCAATTTTCCAATTGTTTAGGAGTTGAATAGAATCCCCATTGTGCAGAAAAGTGACCTGCATTAAGCTTGTCCTTAAACAGCTTCATGCTCATAGTTACATATGCTGCAAAAGAATGTTAGATTTAATACTTGTATACATCAAGGTTGGTTAGATCAGGTTCTCAAAGTGTGATCATTGGCGCAGCACCACCACCACCTGGGAAATTCTCAGAAATGCAGATTCTTGGGTACCACCCCACATCTACTAAATCAGAAACTCAAAGGGTAAGGTCCCAAAATCTGTATTTTAACAAATCTTCCAGGTAATTCTGATGTGCACTTAGTTGGAGAAACTCTAGGATAAATTATGTTCAGATAATAAACTTCTTATAACTTAAAACACCAAAAGTTTATTTCTTGCCCATGTAGGATACTTTTTTTTTTTTTAAATGTATGTCCTGGCCTAAATATATACACTTGCTATCATCTACTTAGAACTCACAAGCCAGATCTTGTCACTTGGTCCAACCCCATGACAAGAGCATCAGGAAATGCTATCTAACATATCCCTGGAAGTTTAGATTCAGAAATAGTTAGTGAAAAGCTTTTATGATGACCACAACTCAGAATCTGATCATCAAATATTTGGCTCAGTCTTCTTTATGTAGTCAAAACATACCCTCTAACCAAGGGAAATAAAACAAAAGTCCCATCCAACAGGGCATCAAGCTCAAAGTCCACATTCTTTGGGTGATGCATCAGAATTTTTAAAGTTGGGGGTGATGTATGATAGTCTTTATAGCAGGTCTGGATGTAGCTCTTCCTGATCTGGACATCTGTGAAAAAAAGACGAGTAATTCTCACCCCAATACCAATGATGATTAGGACCCCATACCCTAAGAATAGTGTGTTCCTTTGGGTCCTCCAAGAAACAGATGCCAAGATGGGAATAAATGTGTAATTTTTTTTTTTATAAGGGGAAAAACCTATGAGAGAGAACAGGGAAGGATCCAAAGGAGGGTAAGAGAGATAGCAGCGTGTGATGTAAATCTGACCCTGAGTGAAGGAGAAAGGAAAGGAGGGTTGGGTAGAAGCATCCTAGATGTCCATGCTGTCAAAGGAGTTTCTGTAGCCAAAGTCAGCTGTCAGAGTAATCCTTTATCTCCTAGAAATGGGCTACCTTAGTAGAGTCAGTCACCAACTGTGAGAATATGTGGGAAGAGTGATACAAGGGTAAACATGGTAATAGATATCAAAGTGCAGCCACTTAGTCAATTAAGTTCCCTGTTGTAGCCAGAGGTCTGTAAGGCACATTCTCATGGCCACCATAATCTACAAACTGTGTCATACAGAAATAAGTGAACTTGGCTATCCTTGTAGGCATTGCTCCCCCCCATATTTTTACAAATACCTGTATCATTATCATCTATTCCATAACATTCCCCTCCACTGGAACCTTTTTCCAGGTCACCTTTGGTGAAATCTTGGGCAGTTATTCAGCCGTTTTGTGCCAGTGATTATTCCTATTCCATCCACCAACAATATGGTGTCCTCCTCACCTACCAGGTGCTGGGTGTAATAGGTTTATCTTTTACTCTTTGCAGTTAAGAAATATTTGAATTTTCCGAGTCTACAAGTTCCCTAAGCCTTTCTATTGTCTTTCACTTCCACTTTTAAATCAGAAATATCACTTTTTAATCATCTTTTTCTTATAATATTTGTCAAACATACCCAACAGCAACAAGAATCGTATCTAATGACTACTTTCCAATTGTGTTTCCTACCTAGCACTCAAGTTAACTAGGCATATAATCTCTCTTCCAAGTTAATTACAATCTTACAGTTTACCAAATGCTTCGCTGACACATATCATGGATCCCAGTTTTTTTTTTTTTTAATATTTTATTTATTTATTTGAGAGGGAGAGAGAGAGAGTGCACACAAGAGTGCAAGAGCAGGGGGAAGGAGAAGCAGGCTGCCCACTGAGCAGGGAGCCCAAGGGTAGGACCCTGGGATCGTAACCTGAGCTGAAAAGGCAGGCGTTTAACCGACTAAGCCACCAAGACACCCCCGATCCCAGTTTTTGAAACCAGTTTGCTCACCATATATGTATGATTAACCCTTTAACTATTGCCACATATTTTACAGAGTCTTAGTATCTCTGTAATGTAGTATCCTACTACTGGTACCAATTTATTTCAGTTAAAATTGGCTAGATTATACTACATTAACAAACAAACCCACAGATCTCAGCTTAAAAACAAGGATTTTTGTCTCACTTACACAAATATCCCTAGTGGAACAGCTGCAGATTGTATTCCATACTGCACTCACTTTTGTAACCTAGACTGACGGAGCATCCACTATCTGGATCATGCCTGATGACCAAGATAGAGACAAAGAAAGCTCGTAAGGTGGTCATAGCATCAGTTAAATGCTTCAGCCCACATGTGGCCCCGCTTCTGCTCACAACCAGTCACATGGTCCCACCTACCTGAAGCCATGCAGGAAGTACAGAAGACAGAGAATCAGAAATATTCAGAGGATATCATTAAGAACTATCACAGCACCAAAAGAATGACAGAGGAAAAAAAAAATGTTTTTATAAGAATTTAAGGAAAACAGAAAGTTACCTGAATTATGATGATCAGAACAGTGTTTGTTTTTCCTGAATGTATGGAGCTTTGATTGTTATGCCTTAAAATAGAAGTGGAATGAATACTCCGGGAGAGTGAGACAACCGATATAAATGGATGGATGGTCCCAACCCTTGTTTTTAAGAAGTGACAAATGCTATATGTTTACCAAGTTCCATTTCATATTCTTCTTTTCTAGGCACACAACAATTACACTTCCTTGTTATTCACTGTTTGGTGGGGCCGTGTAGCTATTTCTGGACAATTAAGTCTGATCCAAAGGAACATGTATCTGTCTGAGGCTGAGGCAGTGAGAAGCTCCTGGGTGATTCTCCAGTCTCTCCCAGTTGATGCTGCAGTGAATACGGAGGGGCCTTGCTGAATTGTAGAGCCACAAGTTCTAAGTAGCACTGATAATTGTCACTTGTTAGAGTACAACTTCACCGAAGGAGCCTTTACCAGAGAAGTATACTACTTTTTTTTTTTTTTTAACTCTACCACTGAGATTTTGGACTTTTGTGTTGCTGCCACACAGCCTAGCCTAATCTAATTAATATAGGGAGAAAAAAAAGCTGTAGAAATAAGTTGGGACCAGATGTGAACATCAATGTATGCTCCTGTTACAAGCTGTAATAGTTCTCTTTAGTTATTCTGATGTCATTTAAAATACTGGACACACAAAGTTTAATAAACAAAGTATATTTTGTTTTGGGAAAAAAAATGAAACTAACAGCACGTTGGTTGGTTTGGGAAAGGAAGAAACTAAAGGCAAAGAAACCGGTTAATGTATTACTGCACTGATATAATGGAAGGGAAAAGACAGATACAAGAGCTTTTGTAAAGAAAAACACCAGCAGTCTGTGACTAAGTGGCCATGCAGAACAAGAAATAGGGAAATTACTCTGAGGTGTCATGTGAAAGTGATACAGAAAATGATGGCAACTTTCTCAGAAATCGGAATTTTGTGGGGAGAGGATATTTCAATGAGTTCAGTTGAGGTGATGGTAGTGTGCATCAGATGAAGATGTTTCTAAGTAGATGGAAATACAAAGTTGGAATTCAAGAAAGTCAGGCCAAAGAGATTTGGAGCATGGTTAAAGGTGAGTGAGGCACAAATGATAAGTAAAAAAATGTTTGCATGAGTGAATCACTGAGTCACAGACTGAGGTTGTACATTTCAGAAGATTGGAGGGGATTTGGAATGGCCATTTTAAATAACAGAGATATAAAGAAAGAATACAAACATTCACACCGGCCAAGGCTTTGTTGAAGCTTCAGTTTTTGGTGTGAAAGGGAAGCTTGCTTTTGTGACTGTGTTTCCAACTCTGAGGCTGGGGAAGAGATTTTCTGAGAGTGGAAGGGACTTTGTGTGAGCTGGTGTGAATATCATGCCAAAGGCCAAGAACTTAAGAAGACTAGGGTGTTGGTGAGAGCAGTCCTGACAGCTCACTGTGGATCAGGTTGGCAAGAATTCCACTGAGGCAAAATAGGCTGGTTAATTGAGAGACAGGAATGTCAGGTATCTGAAGGCCATGGTAGAACTGAGATTCTACCAGCTTGAAGATCCTTCTGAACTACATTAAAATGCTGGCTAAGTATGATGAGAATTCTAGAACATTGCCTCAGTCCATGGGCATGAGACAGAGGGGAGCTGATTTTTGTTTCACCACGTCCTGCACAGTCAAATCCAAGTTTGGCAGAAAGGGCAGTTTTCAGCAAGTCACATAACATCATTGTTTAAAAGAAACAAAAGTGAGATTTCTGGATTCAAACCTTTACTACATGTTTTTGTGCCTTTCACTTAACTCTTGCTTGATACTTCTGTTTTTACATCTGTAAAACTTCCACATAGGGCTCTTACGAGGATTAAATGGAATAATATGTAAAGTGCTTAGCATAGTGCCTGGCACATGAACATTTTTAATTGATGATTGTTACCATTATTAGTAATTGTGTAGAGGTAGTAATAGCAGTAGTATGATATTTAGAGTATCACAAATGCATCTACAAAATGACAAATAGCCCCACAGAAATTCACTGATTGCTTAATTTTTTTAATCTACTATGTCTGCAATGTATAAATTGGAATATTGATAACCTTAGGCATAGAAGAAAGAGTTAGACAGAAATGTGGTAAAATTTAAGGGCCACATTGAGAAATCCCACTGCCCTGACTCTTGGTTTTGGCTGAAATTCCACCATTCAAGATTTATTTCCTTGATTTAAAATCTTTGCCTGGCACTATTAAAATGCAGATGTCCTTGGAAGAAATAAAGTATTAAGCTATCAGTAATTATAAATTTATTTCTCATATTCTATCAACAGCTTCTCTATATGGACTAAGAGGAATAAATAAATTGAGAGCATAAGGTGCTTTCTGAAGTAAGGCTTTGGCAGCCAAAAGGCAGACAACTTCTATTACAACCTCAAAATTTTATTGAAAGAAAATGTAAAAGGAACTTCAAATTGCATAATCATAGAAGAATAAAACATTCTGATGGTGAAAGCCAAATTTATTAGTTCATCTTCACAAAACCTGTTATCAAGAATTACAAACATATAAACAATTAACTTCAAAGGATGAAGTAAGACACGTATGGTATGTGTATATATATATATATATATATATATATAGCACAGAAGGGAAAACTGAAACTCTTTTGGAGGGAGCTTGTGGGGGACTATAGCTAAAGATTCGTTTACAGAAAAAGCAATGTTCATAAAATGAGTGAATGTTCACCAGAAAGATAGGAAAGGGGGGATATTCCACGTGGATGTTACAACAGGTATAAAAGTACAGAAGGAGGCTTGGATACTTCGGGAATAGAAGCCAATTCACTACTGTCATTTGCTGGAGGAGAAAGAAGGTATGAGTGGCTGTGACAATCAGTGGCACCAGGGAAGAACCAAGACACATTAGTAAGGGCCTTACAGGCCACACTAAGCAGTTTGGAGCTGATGGGAACCTATTAAAAGCTTTAAAACAGGTGTCCAAGTAAGTAAATATTTTTGAAAGTTATCTTGATATTGTTGGGAACAGGGATCTGTAGCTTAGGATGCATGAGTGCCTCAAAGTTTCCTAGGTGGCATTCCAGGTGTCCAGAGTCACTCTGACATTACATATAAAGTTCTGTGTATTGCACAATTGTTTACTTCCTCTGGGAGAGATACCATGTACCAGTGTGCTCAGGCTGCCATAACACAATACCACAGACTGGATGGTTTAAAAATCAGAAATTTATTTTCACACAGTTCTGGAGGCTTGAAGTCTATGATCATGGTGTCAGAAAATGTGGTTTATGGTAGAGCTCTCTTCCCTCCTTGTAGACAGCCACCTTCTTGCTTTGTCCTCACATGGCATTTCTCTGATGAGTGCACATGAAGAGAGAGAACAAGCCCTCAGGTGTCTCTTCTTATAAGAATATTAATCCTATCGGATCAGCAGCCCACCCTTATGACCTATTTTAACCTTTTTTACTTCTTTAGACGTCCCGTCTCCAAATACAGCCACACTGGGGGTTAGGGCTTCAATATATAAATTTGGCTTGGTGGGGGTGGGGCACAAACAGCCCATAACAGACCATAATTTTGATCAGATTTTCAGTGACCCAAAACCAAGACAATTTAACAATAATGGGTGTGAAAGTTAATTAAGAATTGGAGGTAGAAGAGGGGCCTGGGTGGCTCAGTCGGTTGGGCATCTGCCTTCGGCTCAGGTCATGATCACAGGGCTCCCTGCTCAGTAGGAAGCCTGCTCTCTCAAATAAATAAATAAATAAATAAAATCTTTAAAAAAGAATTGGAGGTAGAGAGTTAGAAAGTTAAAGGGTACATAGAATGGACAGATGTTTTTTTAAGTAGTATTAATTAAGATACTGACAAATTAAACAGGGTTTAAATATGTAAGATGAGGCAGTCACTACTGTGGCCCACCCAGTACCTATTCTCTTGTACTTTCTTACTGTGGTAGATTGGGAAAAAATGACCACAGGTTCCTTCTGTTCCTAAAAGCATTGTGACTGTACCATCTTCCTATCAGGAGGTAGAATCTCTCTACCTCTTAAACCTTGGCTTAACCATGTGAATGGCTTTGGCTTTTGGGACATTAACAAATATGATAACAACAGATGCTTCAAAGGTACAAGTGCATTGGGGCTTGCCTTCATTTGCTTCTGGGAACTCTCAGACCACCATGGGAAGAAGGCCTAACCTCCTGAAGGACGAGAGGTCATATGGGAAGAGAAGAAGACCCAGCCAATCCAGCTGAGGTCCTAGGTAAGAGCATGAGACCAGTGTAGATCCTCCAGCCTCAGCTGAACCACGTCAGAACTGCTCCCCACCCCCCAAAAAATTGTGAGACATAATAATCGTTGTTATTTTAAACCACTATGTTCTGAAGTAACTTATTATACAGTGAACTTTAATTTACTAATACTTACTAACAAAACTCCAGATGTATTTTGCTTGGTAATCTGGCTACCAAAGATACCTTCCTAAAATGCATAGTTGTAAACTGTCTTAGCGATCCAGTTTTGGCCAGTGGGGTATAAACATGAACTGACATTTAAAGAGTGAAGCAGTTTAAAAGGAGATGATTTTGATAGTCTGCATGATCCTTTGGCGCTTTGCTCTTCCTTCTCCTTACTTCCAGGAATGCAGATAAAATGAAGGAAGCATATTGTAACCGGGAGGATGTGAGTCCCACAGTAAGGATGGTAGGGCAGGAACACAGAAAGAGCTTGAGCCCTGGCAACATTGTTTAATTGCCCTAACAGGTAGGAATTGCTTACCTCCAGACTTTTGGTTATGCGAGAAAAATAAAACCATTACTTTAATCTGCTGGAGCAGATGAACTGAATACCAACCAGGGGGCCACTGCAGCCCTTCCAAAGAGCAGAATCTGTGGAGTGGAACCAAAGCAAGCCAGAGTTTGGTGTGTGGAGGAGTGAATAGAAGGTGCTGATAAACAGACCATAGATTTCCTTGACTAGTGATTTTTGTTTGCAAATGACAAAAAAAATAGGGCAACATGAGAAGGGGACAGAGTAGAGCAAGTAGATTCTTTCTCTCTTCCTTCCTTCCTCCCTCCCTCCTTCCTTCTTTTAAATTTTTCTTTCTTTCTTTCTTTTTGAAATTTTTAGTGTGTTGATAAAACAAATAAAACAAATTTATAGGCTGCAGGGAAGAAGCCACTAGAGTGGGAGAGTTTGAAGATATAAGAAAAAGAAATAATTGATAGAACAAAGCCAGGCATAGGCAGGAAGGGATAGGATCACGAACACAGGTGACGGGATTAACCTTAAACGGGGGCTGAATCTCTTCTTCCTGTGAGTGTGTCAGTGTTTCTACCTGGGAAGGGCAAGGTGCACTTAGATCTACATGGATACACAGGAGAGATACAAAGGGCCTGACTGCTGTAGTCTCCAGCTTTTATCTGATGTCTGATCTTGATTGGAGGTATGTAAGCTATCAGGAAGGCAGAAATGGTGACTTCATTTGTGAGTATTAAACCGTGGCAGGAATCCCAAGCCAGCTGCTATCAGCTTTGGAAAACATTCACTACTCTTAAATTCATTCCTAGGTGATACAGTGCCACTTAATAAAATTTCAAATATTGTGGATTAAAACAAAACAAAACAAAAAACACCTTGGGTCAAAGACTAATCATTCACCTTCAGTTTCTAAAATTACCAATATGCCTCCAGAAGAGAAAGCCTTATTCTTATGGCACAGCCTTATGCAGAGAATTTGAATACATCTAATTGTGATGATTTAAGATTCTTGACTCCTGAACAAATCCTATTTATAAAGTAGCTGCCCTGAAAAGAGGAAAATATTTTGCATAATTAGAAAAGAGAAAAATATGTTCAGAATGTATATACATTTGGTTTAGGAAATGAAATTTGAAATTAGAATGAGACAAGGAGGGAAGATAATTGAGCTGACAGCACCAGTAAAATTCAGGGATAAATCTTTGGCAGTATGTTGGAGGGCTTTTCAAGAACTCTGTTGCTCAGCATTGGTAACTTCATTACTTAAAATGAAAGTACAAATGAACATAAATTGTAGGACAAACCTATGGAAAAGGTTTACATGATATCTGTCAAATATTATACTAAGCAGATGAGGTAAAGGAATACATCATTTACTCATATTTTTTTTAGTCCTTGATTTTTATGAATGGTCATTTTTTGTTTTCATTTGGATGTCTGATATTTTGAAGACCAAATTTTAACATTTGAACAAATGTTTCTTTTGAATGTATCTCATTCTGTTGTATCCCATAACATGAACTTCAATGGTGTCTTTCTCCCTCTTTTCCCTATGGGAAGCAGTATGATATGGAAGATGTCAGCCTTGACTCTGGAACCAGATCTGGAACTTACCAGCCTCATAAATCTGATCCTCAGCTTTCCCACTTATAAAAGGGTGTTGATAACACAGATTTTCTAGGCTTGTTGTAAATATTCATGTGTTAACTGATTAAAAGCCCATAAAACTATGCCTGGCACAATGTAAGCACTAAAAATAAATAAATAAATAAATAAATAAATAAATAAATGAATAAATCAGCTATCAATAAATTTAATGACTATTCCATTCAGAAAAGTTTCTGCATTTGCTCAATATTTTATCATGTAAACCTCAAGAAAATATAGTTTAAGTTGCCATACTTATCCTTTTTTTTTTGATATTCGATGAAGTCAGTTTTCAAAGGAGTAAAATACTTGTAACAAGGCATCAAAATCAAGTGTATAATTAACTGCATCTTCTCTCTCTTCTTTCCTCTTTCCTTATTTTTTCCTTTATTTGTTCCTTTCTTCTCTCTTTCTCATTGTCTTGCAAAATGGAAGATGTTTATTTACGAGTCCAAATAGGAAGGATATTAGCTTCCTTTACAATTTTCTTAAAATCTGAATGTCAACTGGAACCCAAACTGATAATGAGTTTAATCCAAAACAAAACCAAACAACATGAAACCTATGTGAAAATCTATGCAGAAGAAAAACAAGTAAAATAATAAAATGATTATCTTAGCAAAGCTCAGTAGTCTTAATGATTACTAAAAACAAAAGAAAATGGAGTTCAGTTGAATGATTATGTTATACAGTCCCTAACACAATTGTTTATTTCATTTCCTTCAGATTTAAAGTTAAATTTTGTTGTTCGTTTCTTGGACTTGTTTTGCTTATAAATAAGAAAACAGAGACGGAGTCTTTAAAGGATGTTTAGAATCAGCATTTTCTTTTATGACCACTAGATGGCAGGTGTAGGATTCTGAATACCTTTCAGAAGCTATGTATCAGCTATTCTTATTTGCAGCACTAGATGAGAAAACCGATTTGGTTCAAAGCAGGAAATTTTAGAAATTAGTCTTTTTTTTCTATTTCTCTCCCTACCTCCATCTCCTACACATAGCCTTAAAAAACGTGGTAAAACTGGTAAAGGGGTATAAAGTTTCTAATAGGGCTTTTAGTTTCTATCTACAGTTACACAGCCTTCTTGCATATTCGCTTTCTTTATTGAAAAATTATAAAACTAAAATCTAACAACAAATCTATATTTGACTTGACATGTATTCTCATGTAAAATGTTTGAGATTTTTTTTGCTTTCTCCTTTGGGCATATACAACCTAAAATAGTGTGTTGTTTCTGTATAATCTCAATCTTTTTATTTTCTCACAGTGGAAGGCAAGGGGCCTTTAGGCCCTGTTAGGCAAGGGGCAATTAGATATTATATTATAACTTAGTAATTGATTTCCTTTTTTTTTCTTTATGATAGGAGGTAGTAGGGATGTAAGAAACTTTAAAAAGATTTTTTTTCTTTTTGTCTCCACAGTTTTGATTAGAATTTTTTCCTTGTTTAAAATGAGGTCGAAATAATCGAATATTTTGGTTTGAACACATGTGCCTTTCCATTGAGGGGCCAAGGCCTTGGAAATGTAAAGGGCCAATCTTTGTCACAGAGGGGTTCATTGCAGAGAAGGGCGTGTTCTGCAAAGACAAACAAGTCCCATAGATAGTTGCCAAGGGCACAAAATACATCTTTGCATTACACCTTGAACTAGCATGTTCATATCACTTCTTTTTTTATTGCATGCACCATAAATGACTGTAAAAGTTTGCAAATCTTGCAGAGACCTTGGCAATCAATACTTCAGTAGGAAATCTACAAAGAGAGGGGGTGGGAAAAAGAGATCCAGCCTAGCAGTTCGTTTTTTTTTTTTTTTTTTTTTGGCACAGGAACTGCACGCTGACACTGAGAATCATTTAATGTTCGATTTTCATAGTGTCTCAGCCAGACTAGTAACATAAAGAGCAGTTTCAATTTAGACATTAAATCTGAAATTTTGGCTTTATTTATATTAACAGGTAAGTAGTCTGGAGACATTCCTGTGGCCTTAACTTGAGATTACTCCCGGTACTCTTGATCTGTGACTTGTGCATAAAATAAATCTAGATCAGTGTGTGACGAAGCAGGGTGCCTAGTCCTGGAGCCCATGCCTTTTCCCAACTGTTTTAAAGCACCGGATTCCCCAAAAGGGCCAAACCAGGTTCTGGACGTTGCTTTTGAGGATCTACAAGGTGTTGGTAGTGGTGCTCGGTGGGTGGGGGGCGGGGGGATGCTAATCAGTCCCTCCCCCTTATTCAATCTGCCTGTTCTACTGGTTTTGTTTGTTTTTACCACGTTAAATTCCAGGCATTAAAGGTGGGTGTTCCGTGAAAAGTCCGGCAAATCAGATAACAGACGGGGGTACCAAAGCCCTGGAATCTCAGGCACAGACCGCTACTGCGCTAAGCCCAAGGCGCAGACCTAGCTGGAGGCTAACTGTGCAGGGTCAGAGGAGATGAAATGACTCGGCATCCCGCTTCCCAGGGGCGGCAGCCTGCAGCTTTATAGCTCTGGCAGTCTGTGCCCTGGCTTTGGGCTGCGCTAGGGAGCAAAAAGACTTCTTTCATTAAAAGGGACGAGGACAGCGAGGTAGTGAGCGGCGGTGGGAGGAAAAAGCTCGCGGCCCTGCACGCGAGGCCTGGAAGGTTTCAGGCTGTTCCCGCCTCCATCCCCACCCCCAACCTTGCTGGCAGAGCCCTTCCCCCGCTCCCAGTCCTAGTGACGGGAATCCCTGCCTTTCCTTCTGATGCATAAAACATTCAGTGGCCTCCAGGGAGTTTTTGAAATTCTGGCGTAGGCTGCTTTATCCGTTGTTTCGCCCCTAGGGTCATATACAACCCCAACGGTTGAGTCGGGGGACGCGTTTAGTGCCGCTCCAGACCCTTAATTTCACCTGAGTCCCCGTGGTCACCTCCCGCCGGCGGTCCTTGACATTACGAGGACCTTGGAAGGGGTCACTGGGCTTTGCCTAAATCCAGAAAGGACTGGCCGGTGGAGAACTGGATGAGTTTTTGATTTCTCCTTTTCTCCCCCCCCCCTCCCCCGCTGCGTGTAAACGGGAGTGAGGGTGGTTGGTAATCCCCACTGATCGCGCCCGCGCGTGCGATGGCCGCGGCAGTGTGGGTGCGCCGGCGATCGCGGACGGTCAGCAGAGGCGCAGCGCCTCGGCAGGAAAAGGACAGTTCCCGTTTGCGTCTTGTGACGGTTTAATGTACAGGGCCAGGGGCGTGGGGTTGCCCTCGGAAATGGGGGTCCCTGAGTGTTTAAATCTGGAAGACTTTTCCGCTCGAGTTTCCTCGCTTCTGCCAGCACCCTCCCCACACCTCCTGAGAGCTCTGCCCACGGCTTCTACTTTAATTAATAGTATCAGAACCGCTCGTGGGAAAAAAACGGAGCTCTTATCAAGACGATCAGGTGCCGTTGGGAAGAAGAAAAAAAAAAACTGTGTAAAAAAGATGATCAAATCAGAAAGGAAAAGAACGGGCGAAATGAGACATTTACAGAAAAGTGAAGTAAAGGGGTTTTGACTCTACATTTTCTGTTTAGTTTTAGGTTTAAAGAGTAGTATGACAAATACTCATGTATATAGTTTCCCCCTAAACACTAAATATTGAAACAGAACTTTCTTATTGAGAACCTTTCCCTAAAAATTTATCCTTATCTCTTCTTTCTCCTTGTGTTCCCCCTCACATACACCTCCCTGCTCAGTGCATCAGGGGACAATCTCTGTAGAACACATTTTTCATTTTCAGCATCATAAACCCATGCCATGATGAACTGTAATAAATTAGTTTCAGAAAAAATATAAGTGATTCTCTAAAGCTTTGTCAGTTGGCATTGGTTGATCTAGTAAAAAAAAAAACAAAACTGCCGATCCAACTCCTCCTACCTTCCTTTAGTTCTTAATGTCCCTTTTTTGTTTGTTTGTTTGTTTGTTTAGTCATCTGAAACCACCCCCTCCTTGCCAAGGAAGAGGAAGGTTTGGCGGTGTTACATGAACTCTTGGAGATTTTTCTAAATTAAACAAATGCAGTGATTCCTTTAGATAATAACTAAGTCTTAACAGAGTTTATACTTCCTTGATTGCACTGCCATTTCTGTCATTGTTAGTCAAAATCCTTGTGGTGACAAAAAATTCTCTGGCAAAGGTTCTACATATGGTTTCGAAATAATTTTGAACACAGAACATGTTGATGATCATTTCCTGGTAGATCACTGACTCTATCACGCATGGATGATGAATTGATCACCCAAAAACCAAGCCCCTTGACATTGTAAATTGTTAACAGTTAAGTAAACTGAGACTCGAACTAAAATGTGGTTTCTCTGCTGGGAACAAGAGATGTCAGGTAGCATTAAAGCTTCCGTGAATGGGGATGGAAAATTTGTCTTCAGACTTTTAACGTTTTATGGGAATTATATCTATATTTCGGTGTATAATATGACAACCTTCACTTTTAACGTTTTATGGGAATTATATCTATATTTCGGTGTATAATATGACAACCTTCACTATGTAAGGATCTGGAAATAGTTTTAAAGAGAATGTCCACAGGTGATCCTTAAACAATACACCTATGGAAGATCTGTTGAATAAGCATAACCCGTTAATCGTTACTCTTCAGCCTCAAATCTCTGGACGGTTTCCTGGAGCCCACGTGGACAGGCCGCTTC
The DNA here is from genome assembly GCF_009762305.2 of Zalophus californianus. NCBI lineage: Eukaryota > Metazoa > Chordata > Mammalia > Carnivora > Otariidae > Zalophus > Zalophus californianus. Next base: position 133,965,383 of record NC_045598.1, read on the forward strand.
CGAGACTCGGTTTGCAGACCGCGTGGGCAACAAGGACCCAAAGAATGTGTTTTGCTCAAGAAGGTCGATTTAAAGAAAATAGTATATTATTTCTCTCCTTTGTTCTGATTTCAGGAACGACCAACAACTTGTTTTTAAAAGAGCCTTTCAGCAAGAGATTCAGAAGGAGGAAACTGAGAAAGTTTAGTAAGCCCGATCTAAAAAGAAAAAGAAAAAAACACCTAGCTCTTTGATCTCCCTGGCTTTGTTATTACAGTCTTAAAATACCCCAACCCCTGGTCGGAAAAGAAAAACCTTACGGATTAAGTAACTATTTATCTCATGAGGATAATTACTTGTTTGACCTGAAGTCATTCATTCCCGAAACCACCAAGTTAAATTGTTGAGATGTTTTTAAAAGCTACAGCTTCTGGGCTATATTGCCTGGTTAAAAAAAGCCTGATCCAGATGACCAGCGCGTAGGGAACGGGTCTGAGCATCGTATCTTGAAGTCTAAAGCTTGAGCAGGCGCCTAGGGTCTGGGAGGGAGAAAGCAAGCTTTCCATCAGATACATATGTAAAGAGGTACTTAACGACTGAAGCCACAGGTGGATGGTTGGCCGGGGAAGGGAAACGAGTCTACCACTTCTTCTCTTAACTCTCGGTGGTCACAAGCATCAGGGAAGGAGTTAACCCCAGCGGCCAAGGTGCAGTTTAATGAAATGGTTGCGGCTTCCCCTAGCGGTGTGGCCGCAGCGCTGTCCCTAGGAACCGATTCAATTCCCTTTAATAATACTTCCGGCCCTTTTCTGGACCTCATTGGCTCGGAATTGTATCTGCCTTCTGGGGTCAGGCGGCTTTTCTCCACCAAGGCTGGTACAAACGTCCTGCCTCAGGGTGGACACCGCCCTAGCTCAGGCATGACCCGGATTAGAGGACGGTGCCCGCGTTGCGGGCCGCTGGTGGCCTCAGGCCGCGGGCACGGAACCTGGCGGGGCCCCTCTGGTCAAGGTTCAGAGGGCCTCGCCCTGATGGTGGGAATTTAGGCATGTGGCGTGTGGCAGTTACCGCCTGGCGGCCTCGGGGAGGCCCTGGAGAGCCACTCCACTCAACGGGAGGCCCGGGGTTTGGGACTCGCCGGCCAGCCCGCCGGTCGCCCTGGGGCCTTGGGAACAGGGAAATGAGCGCGCTGAGGCGGTGGCGGCCTCGCCGCTTTCAGTTTTCATTGAGGCTGCTGGTTACTGTTTAACATCCCCACCCACGTTTCAGTTTGTTTAGTAAATCGATCGTTCTGTGAGAGTCAGGCCGGTGCCTTGTCGCCATTGAGCAAAACTAATATTCTTCAGCATATGGTCAAAAGTCTTTGCTAGAGACCCAGACAAACAAACAAACAAACAAACAACAAAATCCTTAAGCCTCCTCTCCCAGATCACGCAGCCCCACCCCCACCTCCCACCTCCGCGCTTTCAGCCAACTTCCCAAGCTCGGAAAAGTGCGGCACAGGACACCGCTGCTGGGGTGGGTGGGGGGAACCTGCTGCTGGGAGATGCGGCGGCTGCGGCGCAGCTGACTGCGACGCGGGAGCTCCGGGAGCGCCTCCGCGCAGGTAAGTTTCTCCTGCCCGCGCCCGAACGGGGGGCTGAGCCGGAGTCCACGGCTCCCGGCTGGTGTCGGGCAGGAGGAGTCTCGGTGCCCCCTGGGCTGCTGAAGGAGGGGCCCCCGCCCGGTTGCGAGGGGCTGAGCTTTAGGATTCCTACGCCAGGCAGGGATGAAAGTAGATACCTCGAGGCCTCCCACAGCCTGCAGTGGGGCGAGGAAGAAAAGGCTGCAGGAGAGGCAGTGGGGGGCATGCGCAGGCCGTTCCCCCAGGAAAAGTAAAATAAAAGTTGGATTTGTTTGGGAGAGAAAGCTTTGGTGCCGTCGGTGGGTCACGTGGTTGCCAGGTTTCTGGGGGCTTTGGGGGAGTTTTGTTTTGTTTGTGGCCTCGGGCAAGGCCATGGCATATGGATATCTACGGGCCAAGGAGATTTGTGGGGAGATGCTTGGTCCTGGAGCATCACCCCGACGCCTTGCTTCCAGTCTCAGCTTCTGTCAGTTCTCCCATAGAGACATTTTGGGAGTGGGCATCTTCGGGTGACGCTGCTGGAGATTATTTGAGAAGCAAACTGTGTGTGTGTGTGTGTGTGTGTGTGTGTGTGTGTAATAGTTACATAAATATATACAATTCTATTTAAACCATTTTAGCTTCCTTTGGAAGCTTGTTTGAACAATGCGCCAGTTAAGCAATAATCATTCCATGTCTAAGGGGACTAAGCCAGCACCTGATAAGATCTTTGAATTGAATATATGTGCTTTTCACCTGATGGGCCTTTTTCTAAGGCTTGCCCAAAACAGAGCCAAAGGACCCCTCTCCAACATGCGGTCTTCGTCTTCGGTAAACTTTGATTTGACACCAAGGGCTAGAGGGTACAGAATGCAGAAGCTCTAAACCTAAAGGGATGTCCTGAAAACTAACCACCTCGTTGATAGCAACATTTCCTGTTTTTGTTTTGTTCCTTTTCCCACTTTTCCATTCGTTTTACATGTATCTTCTCTCTCTCCACAAACATTTATTCATCAGTAAAATATTCTTTCTCTCCAGCTATCACTACTTTTACATAATAATCCTGCTGTCCCCACCCTCTCGCCACACCTTCCTCTTTTCCTCTTCTGTGGACACATCATGAAGCCACCTGATCTATTTATTGTGTGTTTGAAGTCAGTGGCCAAGGAGAGTTGGCGGCTCCCTGGTTCCCTTTGTAGGAAGGAGTGGAGGGAGAAAGTGGTATGAGTGGTGGTGGACTACCTATTTTTCTCTTTTCAAAATGGAGTAAAGGGTCACCTGGCTGGCGAAATCCATAGAAGACGTGACTCTTGATCTTGGGGTTCATGAGTGGAGCCCCATGTTGCATGTAGAGATTACTTTAAAAAAAATCTTAAAAACAAAAGTGGAATAGAAATTGAGAGCCATTGTTCTCTTCTTTCCATTTCTCCTAAGCTCCATTTATGGCCTACAAATATGGAATTTTTCTCAACATGCTTTATGAAGGTAACACAAAACTTACTACATATGTCTATTAAGATCTCATAAGCCTTTTATTTTGCTGTGGTGATTCTAAGCATATGGAACAGCGCAAATTAATTTTGGGGCTTGCTAAGATTTTTTTTTTAATACCCACATGCAAATAATTTTGTTTTTGAGTGCCCCATTTCTTTGAAAAGTTTTGTTATTTCTGTGAATTCCAAAAGTAATAAAGCAGCATGAATACTATAGTGAATCCAAAGTGAACCCCCTTCCCTATTCCACTTCATATGTATAACCACCATTGATGGTTGGGTTTGTGTCCCTTCATGTGTGTAACCACAGGAATTTTTCTTTCATTATTTCAAAAGATTGGATAATGGTACATATCATACCAGTGTTCTGAAATTTATTTTTCACTTAGTATTTATCAAATATTTCTCTGTCAGTATGTGAAGATTTTTTTTTAAACTGTATCCAGTGTAGCCAGCCAGTATCCCCCAGAATATTCACTTGGTCATAGGGTGGCTCACTGCACAGGGGTGGCCAGCTGAGGGGGAAGTGAGGACTGAAACCTTGACCTTACAAATAGTGATGTAGTAAATGTCTGTGTACATTATCTTTGCAAGGAGATAGATTTATTCTGAGAAGAGAATTGCTGGCTCTAGGGGGATGTTCTCTTTAAATTAGATATTGCAAGGAACCTTCTTAAGTACCCACAGTGTATTTACCATGCTCTTGCCAACACTGGATAATATTGATGTGTTTAAAGTGTTGCCAATCTGATTGAAAAAGTGATTTCTCATTGTTGGAGTTTCATAATTTAGAAATTATGTAAAACAGTCTCAGAACATCTAACTTAGAGAGCTTGAGAATTTTGTTTTAAAAATATAATAAAGTAGAGGGGCGCCTGGGTGGCTCACTTGGTTAAGCCTAGACTCTTGTTTGCAGCTTAGGTCATGATCTCAGGGTTGTGAGATTGAGCTCCATGTTGGGCTCTTTTGCTGGGTGTGGAGCCTGCTTACAATTTTCTCTCCCTCTCCCTCTGCCCCTCTCCCCACTCAGATGCACTCTCTCTCAAATAAATAGATTCAAAAAAATAAATAATAAAGTAAGAAGGGAATTACATGCATTTCAAAATGCCGTCTCATTTTGAGCTTCTAAGGGATGCCATTGCGTTAGTTACTATCTACCCATTTACTAAATGGCTAGAGGTACTGGTATATGATAAGTGAGAATTTCTATGTTACAAACATGTGTGTGCTTAGTAGTTGCTGTTGTGATTTTTGGCTCTTGACTTACATGTTTGCCACCTTCATAAAAGAGGGTTCACCCTCCTGGGAATGAAAACACAATTTTAAATGAGATATCATCGCTTTGGATCCTTAAGCTATAGATGCAAACAAAATAACCTGGTGTACAATGATACCTTCATGTAGAATCACTTCTGTTCACCCTCCACGTAGGAACTGTCACCTATTGCTAGTAATCAGCTCATACACAGACACAAGAAATTCTTCAAGTATGACTTACTCTTATAGCTGGACAACCTATTTAGGAATATTAATTATATATATATATATGTGTGTGACACACATATGTGTGTGTTTGTGTGTGTATATATATATTTAGCTAATACTTACTGAATTCTTAATATGTGCTGAACTGTTCTAAGCCATTTACACGCATTTTTTTCTTCTAGATTCTTTAAACAAATTTCTATAGTTCATACTAATATTTTCCCAATTTTCAGATGGGGAAAAATGAAGCATAGAGAAATTTAAAAACTCTACTGAAGTTACACATCTACGGGTGAAAAACTGAAGATTCAAATTTAGGCACCATGGCTCTAGGCCAGGAGAGTAACCATGGCTACTCTACATGGTCATCAGGTTGCTCACTGCACAAGGGTGACAAACGGAGGGGGAAGTGAGAACTGAAACCTTGATCCCCCATGCCCAGGCCAAGCTATGTTCCCTTGCTCTTGTCTGTAAGGGCTTGGTTTTTCTTGGTCACAAAATGTCTGTAAGGGCTCACAGCACCCCGGCTCCTGATGTATCAGGATCTGTATATATACACATTTGCTTTTGTAAGTAAGTACCTTTGCAACTCAATACTGTCTTGCCCATTCATTGTGGGTACACCTTCAAGAACAGATCTGCCTTATTGCCTATACTCCTTATCTTATCTTTAATACATATATAATACATGATATTATAATAATATATATATTTAAAACATGATCTGTGCATGGGAAAATTAGCTCATAGCCTCTGATATGGTGCCATGAAAACCATTGGTTTTATCAAGATGGTTTTCTGGAAAATGCATAAGGAGTTCGTTTTTTTCTTTTTTTGGTGATTTTTCTTAACATTTTGAAGGACATAAAGGTCTTTGAGGATGACCAACGCACGGCATATAAGCCAAGAAAGAAGGCTTTGTTGTCACATCCCTTCCCAACCATTTACTAAAAGGTGAGCAGGGGTTAAGGGACTTGGGCAAGTCAACCCTCCTCATTTTTGAAGTGTATGGAATTATAATACATATCTCATAGAATTGCTATGCTGATTATATATGTTAATACATGAAAAGATTAGAACAATGATTTGGCATATATTAAGTACCCAATATGTATTCTGTGTTGCTGCTATTGTTTTGATAGAATGAGATAATGCATCTAAAACACTACTTGATTTATAGTAAGTTGTTAATAAGTGTCACCTGTTTTTATTGACCCTCTCTCTAGAGAAATTATATTTACATAAACAAATTACATATGTCTTCAAGAGTTTATGGAGCTCTAGAGACCTGGCAAAGCCCTCTAATGGGCCTCAAAGATACGATGATGAATAAGAGAGACATAGCTCCTGACTTCATGGTGTCTTTAGCTAAGCATTGTACAAAGATTGCCCGGAATATGTTCAGTGGTTAGAACATGGGCTTTGAATCATTAAGATCTGGGCACAAATCTCAGCCTTGCTCTCTACCAGCTGTGTATCCCTGAGTAAGTTATTGTTTCTTATTGTTTCTTGCCTGAGTTTAAAAACTTGTAAAATGAGAATAATAGTCATTACTCACAAAGTAGATGTGTATTAATTCTTGTATTATTTATATTAAGCATTTTATCTGTTGAATGTTTGATACTTTTCTATACTCTATTTCAGTATAGAAGAATCACATTTATCTGTGATAGCAAAAAGTCAACATAAACATCTAGGTAGTGTGTCCCCATCTCATTTAAAGTATTGGCTAATAACATCATCTGGGCCCAGTAATTTAGTATTTTTTAATATTTTGAATCTTTGAGCATTGTTCCTCTAGTCACATAACCATGTTGTGTTTTGCTTGTGCCCTTAGCTTATTTAAGATTATGACATCTGACCCACTATTTGTTCATTTGTTTTGTGCTTTCTTGTTTCAGACATCATGGCTATAAGTTGCACATAAAGTTGATATATGTTAATTTAGCAGGAGTTAAAATTGTACTAGGTGCCTAGAATACAAATATAAATAAAGTAGTGTCCCTGCCCTCAAACACAAATAATCTACTTAGAAGACAAATACATATAATCATCTATAATGTAAGGTGACAGCTATTCTATTAGTATAATACATAGAAATACCATGGAAAATGGAAACACAAAAGATACATTTGGCTTGAGTAGCTTAGAGAGAGTTAATGATTTTCTGATTAGAAGTTGTTGAGTAGGAATCTTTCCTACATCTGAAAGGAGAGGTTACAATTGGAGTAGGTGGTATGGCAAGGGATGATGTGGAAAAGGAACACTGGGCCAGATTGTGACTGGGTGCCAAAGATTGACCTATGTCTTCTAGGCAATGGAGAGCCACCAAAAGTCTACAAATAGGTTGGGTTGTGAAAGTTCTTTTTTCTTCCCTCTAAGATTGACTGGCAGCATTTGAGTCAGATTGTTAGGAGGGGAGATAGGGAGAATATTGTTTCCCATTTTGGGCTAATTTTCAGCAAAACAATTAGTATTTCTAACCTGAATTTTTGCAACAACCAACTGTTCCGCTTTCCTAGTCCTACCAGCCTCTAGTCAGTTTCCCAGAGAGCAGGTAGGCAGATGTAGAGAAGACAGATTGGATCATTGTTTCTTTGTTTGTTTGTTTTTGTTTTTTTCCCCCGTCCATTTAAAATAATTTGTTAACTTCTTAATGCCCTTGGCATGAAGTGCCAGGTGAATTGGTCCATGATTTCCGTTAAAACTTCATCTCTCTTTTCTTGAGATCCCTTACTTTAGTCTTCAGCTGGAATAAATCTCTTAGTTCCTCAAATGCACCCTGCTGTGTGCCTTCAAAGTACTCTTTCCGTTCCTTCGGACACTCTTACCCCCATCACCATCATTTTTCCCCCCATCATTCTAGCCAATTTCCACTTATCTTGCAGGTCTTTGCTCAAAAAAACACCTTTGAAATCTTTCCTGACTCCTGATCCAGTATATCAATTGCCTTATATCTTGTTCCTTCCCTGACATGACAGTTACCAACTTCATCACACATTGTGGTTGGATATTTGTTGATCATTCTCCCAGGCTGACTGTTGGGCCTCTGAGGGTAGGAATTGCATTGTTCTTGCCCACTTCTTTAGTTGGGCATTTAGCTGAAGCTTAATGAAAATGTGTTTGCTGAATCCAACAACTATAATAGAGGAAGGTGAAATATCAACAATGGAATTAAAATGCCTGTTAAAACCTAATTTTCAAGCACTGTATTCTCTGTTGGGGGTAAAGCAGTGACTAGAAGTGATTCTCTCCTAAATTTTTCATGTCTCTTTGGAGTTATGAATAAAAAAAACTATTACTGTGGTAAGTGCAAATGTTGAGTACTGGAGGATTATAGAAACCTACCAGAAGGCCTGCTAACTTTTCCTGGCGTAGATTTTACAAGAGATGGCATATGAATTCTTTACTTTTAAGTCAAGAGGGATATAATTTATTGATATTGAGATATAGTTATGTTGAGATAATTATATTGAGATAGAATTTACATTGCATAAAATCCATCCTTTTTAAGCATACATTTCAGTGAGGTTTTTTTTTAAAGATTTTATTTATTTGTCAGGGAGAGAGAGAGAGAGCTCAAGCAGGGGGAGTGGCAGGCAGAGGCAGAGGGAGAAGCAGGCTCCCTGCTGAGCAAGGAGCCTAATGCAGGACTTGATCCCGGGACCCTGGGATCATGACCTGAGCTAAAGGCAGCCGCTTAACCGACTGAGCCACCCAGGCGGCCCTTCAGTGAGTTTTGACAGATGTATGTGGTCATTCAACCAGTACCATGATGAAGATGTAGAACATTTCTGTGACCACTTTACCCCAAATTCCCTTCTGTCCTTTAGCAGGCAGCCCCTTCCACCTCTCCGTAGCAACCACTGATGTGATTTCTGTTTTCAGTGTTGACTTTTCCAGAATAATATGTATAAATAGAATAGTGTCATACATACCTTTTTGTGCCCTCCTTTTTCTCAGCATAATAATTTTGAGATTCTGATGTCTTGTTTATGTATCAGTAGCTTATTTCTTTTTTAAAACAACAGATACATGAGGTACAATCGACATACAATAAATTACCCATATTTAAATTGCATGATTTAAAAAGTTTTGACATATGTTTATACCAGTGAAACAATCACCATAAAGGTAGAATATAGCCAACACCCCTGAAGGTTTCTTCAGGCCCTTTGTAAACCCTGCCTCCTGATCCTTCCTCAGATAACCACTGATATACTTTCTGCCCCTGCAAATTAGTTTGCATTTTCTAGAATTTAGTATCTTTGGGATCACACAGTATTATTTTGTGTCTGGCTTCTCACTCAGCATAACTATTCTAAGATTCATTCATTTTGTTGCATCTATCAATGCTTCTTTGTTTGTTTGCTTGCTTTTTGAATAGCATGACACTGCAAGGATATGCTACAGTTTGTTTATTCATTGACCTGTTGATGAACATTTGGATTGTGTCATTTTTGTTTCAGTTTTGGCTTTTGCAAATAAAGGGACTGTGAACATTCTTGTACAAAGTCTTTGTGTGGACATATCCTTTCATTTGCTTTGTATACAGTTGACCTTTGAACAACATGGGTTTGAACTGCGCAGACCCACTTTTTTTGTGGATTTTTTTGATAAATACAGTACAGTACTATGAATATATTTTCTCCTCGTTATGACTTTCTTAACAACGTTTTCTTTTCTCTAGCTTCCTTTATCGTAAGAATACAATATATAATGTGTATAACATACAAACTATGCGTTAATTGACAGTTTATGCTATTGGTAAGACTTCCAGTCAACAGTTGGCTATTAGTAGTTAAGATTTTGGGAAGTCAAAAGTCAGATGTGGATTTTCAACTGCATGTGTGTGTGGGTTCAGTGTCCCTAACCCCTGTGTTGTTCAAAGGTCAACTGTAATTACTGAGAAGTATAATGGCTGGATTCTATGGAAGAAACTGTCAAACTGGTTTCCTGATTGTACCACTTTATGTTCTCACCAGTACTAGTTTCTTTACATTCTTACCAACACTTGGTATGCCCAGTCTTTTAATTTTAGACATTCTAAAAGGTATGTGATGAGATCTCATTGTGGTTTTAATTTGCATTTCCCTGATGACTGATGAATCTGAGCATCTTTTCATGAGCTTATGTATATGCATGTATTTTCTTTGGTGAAGTTTTGTTCAAAACCTGTGCATCTCCACCTACCTTTTAAAAATTGGGTTGTTTTCTTATTATTGAGTTGTAAGACAACTTGAGAAATTAAGTTGAGAAATTATTTGAAATTGAGAAATTGAGAAATTGAGAAGACAACTTGAGAAATTAAAAAACAACAATATATATACTATAGCTACAAGTCCTTTATCAGATAGAAGTTTATTTCCCCCCATATGAATTTATTTTTATACAAGGGCTAGGATTTGACCAAAAGAAGAAGACAGTAAATGATATTTCAGTCATAAAAAAAGAATAGCATGTGCAAATGAAAAAAAAAGTTAGTTTTATGGCTTTATGAGACCCCAATGTGTGGTAAAATAGGAAAAGGTGGTGGAAAGTGAGTTTACAAAAAGAGGAAGAGGCCTGAAGATAGAGACTTTTTTTATGTCATGTTATGGAATTTAGACTTTTTTTGTGAGCACTAACATTAATAACATTAATAAATACCAGTCTAGTAACAATGGTGATACTAATAATTGAGCTTTACAGTTTATAGAATTCTTTTATATGCACGATTTATAGTGCTTTCCTGTACATTATTTTATTTAAGTCCTTTGACAACCATGGGAAGACAAAGACTTGGAAGCACATGCAGTCAGTATTAAATATGGGGTTTTTGGATTTTGAGCCAATGTCTTTTTAGTCAGTGTGTGTGTGTGTGTGTGTGTGTGTGTGTGTGTGTGTGTGTGTAAGTTTAATGTGTGATGCAAGAGTGATAGTTGGGTTGGTCTGCAAGGCTCAGGAGTACACTCTCCCAGCAGGGCAGGGGATAGTGTCCTGCTGAGTTCTGGGAAATGGTATAGTAGACCCTGGTAAAGGTTGGGGAGTGCAGTTATACTTTGAAAATGACAATTTACAGTTAATGTGGAACATTTCACAAAATTTCCAGAATCTCAGAGGGTTTTCTAGACTCTGAATGTTTTTAATTGTCCTTCTATTTGTAAACTGATTCTAGATGAATAAAGTAAAATTATATGTATTTGTTAGTTAATTTGCTAAGGAAACATACAGGATGACCCAGTTTTTTATTTTTTAATTTTAATTTTTTTTTTTTTAGTTTCTCTTGAGAAATTAAAAAATAACAGGAAGTTTTTAAACATAATCCTTTGGTTCAGTATATTCTGTTTCTTTTGTCTTGTCCAGGGCCCTGACTTGTTTCCCCATACTCCTGCCATGCACCACTTGTCGATTTCGGAAACATGAAAAAAATTACATGCTGTACAAGCTCACCATTTAGGACTTTCTTCCTTCCTTCCTTCCTTCACTTCTTTCTTTCTCTCTTTCTCTTTGTTTTTTCTCTTGGAAGTTTTGACATTTCCTCATTTGCTCCTTTTTTGCAAATTTCATCCATCTTTAATTTCTGTGGCTTCTTTTCATGGTAAAGAAATAAGGGGATGGTAATCCAGAGTAACTGAAATACTCATACTCTCAAGTGAGGGATTTATTCATATTCAAAATACTCTCTTAACCAAGTACATAAAAGCAAATTAATAATTGATGTTTAATGTGTCCATACACATTGCTGTATGTTATCTGTATATCTTCTGTGTAATCATTTCAAAATCAGTTTAAGAACTGCTTAAGTACTGTGAAATATGTCTATGCAGATTTAGGATGGGACTGCTATTTTCTCACCGATTAATCTGGAATGGCAGAGGGTCTTTTAAAGCATATTTGTAAAATCCTTCTCATCAAATGTATATGATTTAGATAGTTTAGGGCAATGGGCTTTGGAGTCAAACAGACTTGATTCAAACCTGTAGGGCTATGAGCATGTTAGCCCTGCCTTGCTCATGGGCACAATGCATTGGTAAGGGTTAAATGAGGGGCGCCTGGCTGGCTCATTTGGTAGAGCATGCTACTTTTGATCTTGGGGTCATGAATTCAAGCCCTATGTTGGGCATAGAGAGCCTACTTAAAAAAAAAAAAGCTAAATGAGATGACATTTAAAGTGTTCAGTATAGAGTCAGACACAAGGCAAATATTGAGATCATGTGCTCGTTTGCATCCTCTCTGTATCAAGTTAATATTTCTATATATCCCTATTTCTGTAGGTTTCATATACATACATGTAGATATAAACACATACACATAACTTATTACCACCATTAACAACTATGACTAGTTACGATTTATTAAACACTTTCTGTGTGCTGGGCTCTCAGTGCTTCACATAAATCATTTAGTCTTTACACTGACACTATAAGGTGTAAACTGTTATTATCTCTGTTGTGCAGATAAGGAAACTGAGGCAAAGAGGTAAAAACCTAGCTGAGACTGCACAGCTAGTTAAATGGAAGCGTCAGGGGTGAATGGAGACCCTTCGCTTCCAGAGCTTCGTTTCCTCTTCTAATAGAGATGCTACGCAATTAATTTCCTCTCAGTTTTCACAGTATCTTTTAAGGCTAAAAATGAAATAAAGTAATTTTATTTTCCTCATATTCTGTGTCCCATCATATTTATATGAAGCATGTAACTGATTTCCCTGGGCTCATTTGAGCATCTATCAGGTTAAAGTAACTTATCTGATGCTTCATATATAAACAAACACCATGGTGGACTGATGGCTCAGACAGGTTAGAATAGATCGAAAAGCACTGAACTGGAGCTTTTAATTGAATATTTAAATTTAATAAATTTAATTTATTAAAATCAGGGATAACAATTATAATAGGCCCATGTTTGATGATGTAAAACCTGAGGCATAAGGGGTGGACTTTCAGAATTTTAACTAGTTTTGCACAATGAATTGAAGCATTTTGAATATTAACTTAATTGTAATTGTGCGTACATTATTATAGTCTCTTCAGGAGTCAGGGATAAGTATTAGCTGAAAAGTCTCTTAAGGTGTGATTATTTGATAATGAAACTTCTCAGGAAGGAAGGCTTACAATTTAAAAGGCCTAGAGTGTTTAAAAGATGATTTTCCTTTCTTAGTTTAGTTGATCAACTTCTTTCTGGGCAAAGAATCCTGCTACCTGAAATTATGGATCCGTTAAATGGGAAGTGTAAGGATATTTATACCTAGCATATATAGTATATACAGAATTACTTTCTGTTACCGCATGGCTTATGAATTTTAATGGTCATATTTTTCTTCTGTTTATGCATTGATTCCCAGAAAGTTGAAACTTACACAACTCGCAGAGTAATTGTTATCTAAGTAGAGAGTATTTTTGATATATGTCCTCAAACTGCATTAAACACTTAAATTATAAAGGAGAACAAACAAAATGCATGCATAACACGTAGTTCTTTTATTTAAGCCTAAAACAATTTTGAATAACGTTGTCATTTCTACCTATATAAAGCACATATTTTTTCTTAAAAGTGAGTCCAAAACCTGACATTTCGTTTTGTGAAATTGAATTGATAACTTGTATATTTGAAACAAGTAGCTATGATAAAAATGTATCTTTCATTAAGAAGGGTTTTAATTCAATTAGGCAAGAGTTTTTGAGTGAATATTATGTGCAAAACATGTAGGGGCTTAAATGGTAAAAGGAATAAATACAACCCCTAGAGTTTAGGAACTAGCAAAATAGTTGGAGAAATAAATACAATAATAATTCTCATTCAAGTTGCTTTATGGTAAATGTTGTAATATACAAATCACTTATTCCTGGATCTGATATATATATATATATAATTATCATATATATGTGAATTATGAATAAATTATATGGATCCATTTTTATAGAAATATATACACCAAAGAGATTGTATAGCTCCTCTTTTTGATATAATGTATTCCACATATAGGGAAAGTATGCAGAACTTATCTCAAAAAAATTTTTTTTCTACTTGAAGAAAATGAATAAAATATTTTTTAAGGTAGGTGTGCTAGTATGCTGGGGCTGTCTTCACAAAATACCGGGTGTTTTATCAACAGAAATTGATTTTCTCACAGTTGTGGGGCCTACATGTTCAAGATAAAGATGGTGGTTTTGGTTTCTTCTGAGTCCTCTTGGCTTAGAGATGACTATCTTCTCCTTGTGTTTTGGTCTTCCTTTCATGAGTGTCTGTATCCTAATCTCCTCTTCTAAGAACACCAGTTTTATGTTAGGGCCCATCCATATGACCTCATTTTACCTTGATTACTCTTTTAAAGACCCTATCTCTAAGTACAGTCATATTTTGAGGTATTGGGGGTTAGGGTTGGGAGTCAGGGTAGTGGGAGGACAAAATTCATCACATAACAAACAGCAGGGTAACCATAAAGTGAGTTCGTCTTACTACATATATGTTCAAATCCTCCTTATGGCTCATGCATCTATTTGTTTTAGACCATAAATTAAATCAGTTCAGTCCACAACCAAACCATTCATGTGGACATTTAGAAAGCCTTCTTCTCTCTTAATACCCCCCCCAATCCACACTGTCATTCTTGCCTTCATGCACCCTCCCTTTTGACCAACCTGTCTGGTTAGGACAAATGGCAAAAATTGATGTGGCTTGAGGATACCATCTGGAATCACTGAATAATACATAGAAAGATGAATCTTCTATAAATAATCTAGACTATTAATAATAAGTCTATTATCCTTTTTAGAATATTTCTATATGCTACATATGTACATACTACTATTTCCCCATCTTGGCCTTTTAGTAATTGGTGCAGTGTTTTGATTAAGTACCGGTAGAGGAAACTCAGTGGGTATGTATATGTGTATCACTGAGACTATGAGAAGTTAAAGAGCAATGCCAAATTAAGCTGAACTCCAAAATAGGGCAGGTACTGTGTTTGCCTTTTGGAGAAACATTTTAAATATGTCTTTCTTTCAGATTGCACTCTCTAATGTGTCCAAGACCTCATATAAGACATATATGCCTCACTTTAATTTAGAAGTGCTGAGTTTAAGAAGTGTTGGCTATACAAAGGAATCTATACAATAACTCAAAGACTGCTAAACTGTGTGTTTCTTGAATTAATGGGAAAGAGACATATAGCAAAGCACCACTGATGCTGGTAGCGAAGGTGCCCAAATGCCAGGCCAGTTCTCAGGGACGCTATCCATGGCTGCATCCTCTCTTCCCTGGTTGAGAGAGATAAACACACAAGGCCTTTAAGGTACAAAGGGCAGTTTCTGTATTTGAAGTTATGCATTAAACAGATTGTTTCAGAGTTTCTCAGGTAGAATCCTGACAACTCAGCTTGCAATAAAAGCGCCACAATTCATTCTCACAAACACTTTTGTTTTACTAACAATATAATTGCAAATCACACGTGTTTGGGGCAGTGTGCTCACTCCAGTGGGTCTCTTTTAAAATTGTGGAAGATTGGTTGCATTATGTCTTCAGCCATCTTGCAATAAATATCTTAGGAAACAGTAGTTCATTGATTTAGAGAAAATTATCAGTCTTGGTATGGGGTGGTATGTGTAAAGCATTTAAGACAGAGGGAATTAGACAGTAGCCTGAGCTACTGAGTTACCCTTGACAAGTTATTTAACTTGTTTGTGCTTTAGTTTGCCCATCTCTAATCTAGAGGAATGCTACCTACTTTCATAGGGTTCCTGAAAATCTTAAATTGGGCAACACCAGTAGAAGAAACCACCCAGCATCATTTTCTAGTACTTGGCAGTTACTTAATAAATGGAAATACCCTTTCTTTTCATCTCCATGATTTTTAATTTCCTCTTATGATCCTGGAAGTAGATATTAAAAAAAAAAAAACCCTCATTTTTTTTTTTTTTTTGCTTAAACCATAAGCTAAGAATTATTCTTCATTTCTGCCTTTTCTTTACTCACCCAGTCTAACTTGTCAATGAATTAGAGATCTGCCAATATTACTTCCAAATGAGCCTTGCAATTTCCACACCCCTTCCCCTCTCTGCTGCTGTGTCATCCAAGCCACAGTAATTGCATACCTGGACAACTCTCCCTGTCCATTAACTGTTCTTTCAGTTTCCATAGTGTTCCCTTCAATGGTGATCTTAAAACATAAATAAGAACCTATCACCCCCTGTCTAAATCCATCCAGTTGGTTGCCCATTGTGCCAGGAATAAAGGCCAGACCCTTTGTTGCGGCCTCTGAGGCATTTGATGTTCTGGCCTCCCCTGGTCACTCTCTTACCTCTGGTCACATCCACGTTTTCTCAGTTCTCAAAAAAAAAGCCAAGTTATTTTTCACAACTTTGCCCTTTTCATTCAAAACTTTTTCCAAACTCACCCCCACCCCCCACACATAAACATAACCTAATGTCTTCATCCTTTCCTTCTCAGTTTAAATGTCACCTACACAGAGAGCGTTCTAGGAGTTTCCTCTGATTTGTGCGTTCTTATGTAGTTATTGTTGTTTGGAGATAATCACGTCAGCCCAGCTGGCTGAGAGGTCTCAGCAGCAGAAACTTGAGGGGACATTGTAAAAAGGGATAAAACAAAAGGCCAGGAGAGCAAGAGAAGAAAGGAAATACTAAATATTTAATGAAGTAAAGAAGGTCTGACACATTCTTTAATCTACTTGAAAACTTCTTTAATAACTTGAAAACTTGTATGTCATGACATAATTTTTTTATGATTATTACTAACTGCTGGTTAGGACTCTACAGCCGAACTCTGCAGTAGAAATACAGCACAGCCCCATGTGTACTTCTTTATATTTTTACATAGCTACATGGCAAGAAGGTTGAAACAAGGGAAAGTAATTGTCATTACCTATTTTATTTAACCCAGTATTTCAAAAATGTAATCATTTTCATGTGAATCAATATAAACATAAAAATTATTAAGGATATAGTTTACATTGTTTTTCTTAGTAAGCCTTCAAAATCTAGTACATTTTTATACTTACAGCGCATCTCAATTCCCACTAGTCACAGTTCAAGCGCTCAGTAGCCACACGTGGCCAGAGGCTATCGTGTTGTTCAGTGAGTGAGAATCCAATGGTGATTCAGATGAGGTTCAGTGTAACACTCTTTCATTGTCTGGGATGATTTTTTATTTAATTTTGGGACACTCTAACTTTGAAGTGATCTTTCAGATTAGATAGGTCAGATTTCTGTTTTCAGAGACTTTTTAATCGATTTGTGGAAAAATATTTTCTCACATGTATGAAGATGAAAAACCTATCGTTTCTCTCTTAATTATGTTTGAAGATGAGTAGAGTGAACAAGGGTTAGTTTACACCAAAGAGTTAATGGTTTGGCTGGGCTTTCCACTACTTGTAAGATTTAGTTGTGAGGCAGTTTATACGGAATGCCATTTACAAGTGAGTCTCAAAATTGAGTGGGCATCGGAATCACCTGAGAGCTCAGGACCAGGCCGATTATTGGGACCACCAGAGATTTTGATTCTGGGGTGGAGCTGAGAATCAGCATTTCCAGTATGCCTCCAGGTGCTGCTACTGCAGCCAATGCGGACTGTTACTGGTGCAGATCATCTTGTCTGCCCTCAGGCACCATCCTGAGCCACACCTTTCATTTCTTCCTGTGGTTCCTGATGGAGACCTTGGAAACCACTACTTTTGATTGTGTTTGTTTGTGTGTTTGCTTGTTTGTTTGTTTGTTGGGGGGTGGTGATGCTAGATAGAGGACATTACCTGTCCACTCATTATGGTGCTATATTTCATATGGAGAATAGAGGAGCAAAAGAACCATAGAGGAGGAGGAAAGAGAGAACCATGTTAACAAATTTCGGAACAGGAAATTGTTGAAGAAATGCCACAGAGATCGGGGGGCATTACAAGCT
Organism: Zalophus californianus; assembly: GCF_009762305.2. Lineage (NCBI taxonomy): Eukaryota > Metazoa > Chordata > Mammalia > Carnivora > Otariidae > Zalophus > Zalophus californianus. The sequence continues at coordinate 133,982,834 of NC_045598.1, forward strand.
TCCTGGTGACTGTGTTTTATGTTTTATCACTTTTGCTCTGAGGGGTGGGGGACAGAGTCTATATTCTGGGTCCAGGTGATAGATTTGTACTGAAGCAGTAATAGCTCTGTTGAATACTCATCCAGAAGTCTAATACGTCCCCTGCTGTAATTGATCTGTTTTTCTAGCCATTTAATAACCACTACATTCCAAATCTTAAAATTAGCTTTGAGGCTCATGTGGAAACAAGTACCATTGTTTATGGTACATAAGAGTAATGCTTATGTACCTACTATATCATGTTGAATTTCTACAAAGCTGCCATTGTGTGAACCAGGCCTCTGCGAATACTAGATAAAATTAATATTAAATTTCTGAGTAATGACAAAAATAATTACGAAACTAAATATAACTTTGATAAAGCTGTGAGGTTGATAAATTTTTGAAGGCTAAATTTAGAAAAAAATCAAATGAAATTAATCTTTATTTCTTCTGTAAGCTTTAATTTTCCTATTGCATTATCTAATATTTATTGAGTACTTATTATTGGCAGGCATTGTTCTAAATGTTTTACCTGCTTTAACTCATTTAGTTATGAGGACAACAACCCAATGATTCTATTATTATTCTTGTTTTTAGAGGGACATTATCCAGCTAGTTAATAGCAGAGGTGGTATTCTGAAACACTTAACCGTCTCAAACTCTTATCTGATATTCAGCAGCCTTAGTTTGTTCTTTTAAGGAAGGATTCTCTCTTCCTTGATTTTCTGTTCTACAAATCTACACCCAACTACACATCCATTTGAATTTTTTTGCCTAGAATTTTTTCGTTTTGCATAATTTAGTACTTGTGCTTTTCTCTATGTCCTCTCTATGCCATTTACTTTATCTGAAGTATAATCCCTTTTCTGCCCATTAGTAACATTTTACATTAATTAGTTCTTGAAATATTGAATATATTTATGCATGTTCTTACTGTTATTAGAGCAGAATTATAACAACTCAAAGAATTTTAAAATGAAAATTGAATCTTCCATTATTCAGCACACACATTTCTTTTTTGTACATTTCTACCTAGTCTTTTATGTAAGTGTGTTTATAGGCATGCATATGTTTTATATTTATTCACCATGAGTAATTTGTATTTGGATTTTTTCACTGATTATTTAATTAAAATTTTTTTCTTATTAGAGACATTTTTAGAATTATTTTTGTAATATCATGTAAAATTCCATTAAATTGAAATAACACAGTCCACCTAACTATTTTCCTGTTGTTGTACAGGTTGATTTTAATTTTTTTCTATTTATAATTTTGTAATGAATGTTTGTACATGAACACAGCTTTTTTTAAAAAAATTGATTTTTCCCTACTAATTTAATTTAGTAAGTCAACAAGTCAGCCTTCTTTAGCTTTTGACACATATTGTTGTATTGCTTTTGCTTTTAACTGAAGATTTTTTTATTGAGTTTTAACTAATTTTAAGCATACACTCAAAGGTTTACATATGTAAAATGTAACCATTGACACCCAGAGTATTTCCAGTTTCCTAAAAAAAGCATTATGTTCGGGCGCCTGGGTGGCTCAGTTGGTTAAGGGACTGCCTTCTGCTCAGGTCATGATCCTGGAGTCCCGGGTCGGGCTCCCTGCTCAGCAGGGAGTCTGCTTCTCCCTCTGACCCTCCTCCCTCTCATGTGCTCTCTCTCTCTCTCATTCTCGCTCTCTCAAATAAATAAATAAAATCTTTAAAAAAAAAAACATTATGCTCCTACTCACACATAGGTTAAATTTGCCTACTAATTGTGTTGCTGTATATATTAATAACTAATTCTTTTTCATTGTTCTGCAACATGCCATTGAATGAATAAACAACAATCAATTTACTAAGTCTACTGTCTATGGACATTTGGGTTGTTTCCAGCTAGGGGCTGTTATAAATAAAGCTGCCTTGAACGTATTTTGCATGTCTTTTGTTGGACCTGAGCCCTCATTTCCAATGGGTATATTCCCAAGAACAGAATTACTGGATCATAGAGGATACATATATTTAGCTAATATTAATTTCTTATGGTTTAAAATCAATTTAAAATACCAGTACGAATATTTCTATATTGTATATTGGTAAGACTATTATACTCCTCAAACAAAAGGGGAGAGACTAAATAGTTTAGGAAAGCAGTAACAAAGTTGTACTTAGAAACTGTGTTTCGTTCGTGGCAAAACCTAACAATTTACGTCTGCCTTAGATGATTCTTTCTTTCTGTACAAATTTATCATACATGGAGCTATGTATTAGTCCACATAAATATATTCCTAAACTGTTAAACTTTTCTTATAACAATAAAAATAGCGATAACTATTTTCTAAATTGAGATGTAATTGGCATACAACTATTGCTACTGCTTTGGCTGTAGACACCTTTTACTTCTACTTTTCATGGAATTTGCTCATGTGTATCACCTTACATTTAGGAAGTACTGAATACACACTACCAACTGACAGGTAGGTGTTTGTTTATGTTAATGAACCTCATGAAACCATACCCTTGCACTGTGTTTAAGATAGAGTTCATGTAAATAGTTTAGGTAAGCACAGCACATACAAACACCACACACACAAATCCTAAGCTTTACTGTGTATTAGTGAATATGATTTTGAAAACATGCTTTTTATTTAAGTAAGGTTATGAAAACAATGAGTTTTAAAGAATTTAAGCTATTCTTATAAATTAGATGTTCTGCTCATATTATGGCAAAAATTCTTTAAATAAATCGGATGATTCTTTTATATCCTCTCTTATACCTCTCAACCAGGAAGTAAGCACAAAAAATTCCTTTAACACTGGCTTTCATGCATAGTCATTAAGCAGCTTTTGTATTTGTTAGGGTGTGTTGGTAATAAATATCTTCTCTCTGGGACACCCAAATTATAGCCCCATGTTGAAGCTTAATTATATCATTGAACTGCAGACCAGACAATGTTTCCATTATTGCAATTCTTATTTATTGGAAGATAAAAGGGTGTAAAGTGAAAAGAGTAGTTGGGAAGTGATAATGATTGGCTAAGTTCTGTGAAACTCCCTGCCACTGATCAAACTATGTTAATGTTTATTTTAGTCCTCAGGAGTAATAGTCACCTGTTAAAACTCCATCATGTAAAGCCATTTCCAGACCTCTGGGGGTCATGATGAGATGGGAGAGAAATAGAATGATTTATTTTAAAAGCAAGACAAACATCAGATTTAAACATTTTAAATTTGTGTGTTCCTTTCCATATTGTTATGTAAGTGACTTTACTTTTGGAAAAAAAGAATTTTGGGAGGTAATGTTTAAAGATCCTGCTATCACATTGGAAGTGAAGCAATAATACATGATTTCTTTAGGACAGTTTTAGCAACAAATGACAACATACCCCATACTGGCTCTTTGCAGGTATGCTTTCACTCATGCTCTCACTGTGGTTCTTGGTATCAGAATGAAACTTACCTTCTGGAGACCGAGAGTTGGCTGTGGTATTGAGCATCTAACAAGCATCCAGACTCTAACTGTTGGAATAACTATAAAAAAAAAATTAAGAATACTGTGGCATCTAGTATAGTACCTGACACATAGTGAGTGTCTCAATAAGTATTTGTTGAATAAATGAATATATTAATGAAATAGGTAAAATTTTTAAAAACTCTATCCTTTGATTTAGATAACAGGTATATTGAAAAAATGTAGAGAATGAAGAAAATTTATATAATACTTCAATAAATACATATGTATAGCAAAAAATATAATTCACAATTTATTAATTTAAATGATCTCTGAAAGTTTGTGTAGCACTTAAGCCAGCAGTTCTTTTCCTAGCTGTAGACCTTAGCCAAGCACTTGCACATATGTATGAGGAGTCATGTACAGCAATACCTAGTAGCAGAAATCAACAAACTATCCCGGGGTCTATCACTAGAACAAAAATAAGACATTGCTTTCCACTCATACAATAGGACATTATATGGGAGTAAGAATGAATGAACCTGAGGTATGCCATCAACGTGGCTGAATCTCAGACACATATCATGGAGTGAAAGAAGCAAATCAAAGAAGAATATTTTGAGTATGATTTCTTTTATATATTTCCCAAAACTAGAAAATCTAAACACTTTTTTTACATAATATGTAAATATTAATGCACTTAATTATATTCTGTGAAGGGAAGAGTGGGAATAATGATCAGAATTTCATGTCAATGCTTAATTATTTGGGCATGTACCTGGCAAGTGGATGTATGCCTTTCTACAGAAAGGCACAAATGAGACTTCCACAGGCTCTCAATGTGCTCTTTCTTTACTTGGGTAATGTTATTCAGTGTTTCATTTATTATTAATATTTAACCTGTACAAGTACATTATATAGATGCTTCCTTTTCTGATATATTTTACAATTTAACGAAATAAACTGCTTCTTAGAGGCACGAGTATGTTAGGTAATATCCTTGTATTCATGGAGCTTTCAGCTAGAGTAAAGGTAGACATTAATTCAATAATTGCAATTACTCTAGGCTTATTGAATGAGAAGTACGTGGTTCCATAAGGCTTTGCAGTAGGTGATATGATCTAATCAAGGAAGTGCAGAAGGAGTTTCACTGAGAAAGTGGGAATTGAGCTAATATCTAAATAATGAGTGGAAACTAACTTGGAGAAGAAGGAAGAAAGGTAAGAGTGTATCTTACAGGGAAACTGATCTAGGCTTTGTGGTGCAGGAAGGAGCACTGTGAATATGAAGAAGAGAAAGAAGGACAATGTATTGGTGCAAAGAGAGAAATGAGTATTGGGAAGAATATTATTCGAGAGGTAGGTGGGATCAAAACATGGATCTGGTAGTTAATATTAAGACTTTTGTCTTTTCCCAGAGTGATGAGAAACTATAGAGATGTTTGAAGTAGGGAGATGATGCAAACAGATTTACATTTTGAATATATCACTCTGGCTGCAGCTGGGTAGGGACAAAGGTAGATGTGGGGAGACCGGCGGAGTGACTATTTTAGTAGTCCAGGTAACACATTATGAAAGCTTGGCTGAAGGTACTGGTAGAGGGGATGAGAGAATATAGATTGATTTCAGAAAAAATTTTGAAGACAAAGTGTAGGGGATTTGGTAATGAAGTAGATTTGGGGAGAGAGTAAGAGATACCTCAAGAATGATGTCTAAGTTTCTAGCTTGCCTAAATGAATGGCTGGTGGTACTCTTAACTGAGATTGGGAATAGAGGAAGAAGACCATAGGTTAAAGAGACTCTACATTGTCTGTTCATATTTGTACATATTAAATGTGTGCATATTAGACCTCTGAGTGCAGATACTGATCTAATTTAGACCATCTTTCGAAAGTGTTATTTCTATACAGTTTGCATTATGTCTTGAACTGGATATTCAGTATGGTATAAGACCATTTTTTTCTCCCTCCTTTTTTAGACAACAGACAGACATATGACTATAAAGGAAGTCTTTTTGTCTCTTTCTCTCTTGCATTTCAATTTCTAATCATCACCTCTCCCTTCTACCGTAGGAATCTCTGACTTTTGATTTAACATAGTGGAGGATTATTGGTTCTTTGCTGCTCACCATGGTTAAAATAATACCCTCTCTCAATAATGAAGCAAGCGGTGTCTAGTGTTAGGCTTGTTCCAGAATTAGAGAAGATCTTGACATTTCATATATGTGTAATGATTTGAAAAGTAGCTCTGTGCTGTTCCCTTTGAATAGGGAAGGCTGATTAGGGACTTCCTGAGTCTAAGACGTAAGGCTAGAATCATAACATCTCATTGTTTTCTTCAAACCAGAAATCCCATAGTCATTCTTCCTTTTAATTTCTGACAGTATGGTGGACTGTGTATCTAGAGAAATTGTCCCATTAGTAAAAACTAAAAAATGCCAACAAAATACAGTTTTTGAAAAATCTATTTTTTAAAAAGATTATTTAATTGTATAGCTGAGTTGGTGGGAAAGTAAAGGGAATTTTAAGAGTACATGAACACCATGAAATCACAAATCAAGAGAAGTTAGCACGCACTGAAACACGTTTTTTTCTGGGATATTTGGCAGTTCCTCATGGTATACAGTTTAGGATTTGAGAACATTTTTGATAAACAAAAAATAGCTTTGGCTGGCAAAAATTGGTTAGATTATACTGGAAAACCCTCTGTATAAATAGGATCTCTGGAAGCAACTCTTATTGTGACTTCAATTAAACAAATAAAACAGATATGAAAGAGGTGGGAGAGAGAGGATGAATATGCTCTTAAAGGAGAGTAAGAATAATTACTTTTCTTGGTCTTGGTTCTGTGTGCAGTGTAAGCAAAGGAAAATTGAAAATTCCTAACTTCACCCTCATGTAATTCAAAGTCACATCTAAAAATAAATTTCAGTTTTAAGGTTGATAATTTCCCCAAGTACTTTGCAGAAGCAAGCAAAAATCCCACAAAAAGAAAAGCACTTAAGTCAAGACCTTAAATAATTCTCAGAGATAAAATTTCAAAGGGCATGAGATTGTATTAAAAATCAGCACTAAATAAGGTAAAACAAAGCATAAATTTATTTGGAAAAACAAACACCAGAAGCAAATCCAAAAAGATTGTAACTACTGGAACTTTCATTTATAAAATATAAATTATAGTTAATATTTTTTTGACAAAAGACTGAAAACAAGTGTACATTTGAAAAAAGAACCAAACAGTAGTTTGAGAGATTAAAACAAAAACAAAAACAAATGATAGTTGAAATTCATTTTATGGGTTATACCACAGAGGAAACACAGCTGAAATGGGAATTTTTTTGAAATAAAAGATCTGAAGAAAATACAGAGAATATAGAGCAGAGAGACAGCTAGGAGATATGAAAGAAACTTTAAGAGATGTGGAGGATAAAAAGATAAAATGTCACATATACCTAATTACACAGCCAGATAGAGGGAAGAGAGAAAATAGAGGTGAGACAATATTCAGAGTGATGATGGCTGAAATAGATTTTGAACTGATGAAAGACACCGATCTTCATATTCACAAAGTAAAACAAATCTCAAGCCAACAATACAGTATAGTATAATCAACAGAACACTTTAATATATATATATATAATATAGCAAAATCACTGAACATTGATCAAAACAGAGAAAGACCAAAAAAAAAAGTTAGCAAAGAACAGAGGGTAGTAGTAGATGGTAGAAACAAATCCAAACACAGCAGGAATCATTATAAATATGGATGGATTAAAATTTCCAATTAAAAGAGATTATTGGGCAGAAAACAAAACAAAACAAAACAAACCCCAGTTTCTATTGTTAATAGAAAAACTCCTAAACTGAAGAATACAGAAAATGTTGAAAATAAAAATTGGGAAAGATATACCAAATAATTGATAACCAAAAAAAATATAAAAAGTTTACTTTTTAAATAGATAAAGAAGGGCGCCTGGGTGGCTCAGTTGGTTAAGCGACTGCCTTCGGCTCAGGTCATGATCCCGGAGTCCCGGGATTGAGTCCCACATCGGGCTCCCTGCTCAGTAAGGGAGCCTGCTTCTCCCTCTGACCCTCCCCCCCTCATGTACTCTCTCTCTCTCATTCTCTCTCTCTCAAATAAATAAATACATCTTTAAAAAAAATAAATAAATAGATAAAGAAAATTCTAAAAAATGTTGTTCCATGTGGTAGCCAGCTTCTGAGATGATCCCCTAGTGATCCTTTCTTCCCGGTAGTCATGGCTTTGTGTAGTCTTTTATCCCAGTGAATAGGCATGACCTGTATAACCAATAAGATATTCCAGAAATGATAATGTGAGAGAGAGGGAGGGAGGGAAGGTGGAAGGGAAGGAAAGAAAATTACTAAGCTTTGAGAGGAAGTAAACAAATTTTGATTTGTTATGTAGATGACATGATTTCCCATTTAGGAAAAAAAATCTACACATAATTAGTCATTTTTTTAAAGATTTATTTATGTTTTTTAGAGAGAGAGAATGAGTGGGGGGGGAGGGTCAGAGGGAGAGAGAGAGAATTTCAGGCAGACTCCCTGCTGAGTGTGGAGCCTGTCACGTCTCCACAGTGCTCAATCTAATGACTCCTAAGATCATGACCCAACTGAGCCACCCAAGCGCCCCAACAAAATTCAAGTACAATTCCATATATTAATACTAATATTTAGTTAATTTTTTAACTTGGAAAGTGTTCTGTTTTAATAGCAACATGAATTATAAAGTATGTAAGAAGAATGAAAATATGCAGATTTTTTATGGAAATTATAAAATTGTATTGAAAGACATTAAAATACATCCAAATAAATGGAGAATCACACTGTAGATAAGAAGATGCTATTTTTAAAATGACCGTTTTCCTCAAGTTGTTGCATGATTTAATGCAATCCCTATCAAGTCTCAACAAGACTTTTCATGAAATCTAACTACCTCATTTTAACATTCATATGGTAGATCAAAAGGACACGAATTGCTACTTCACTGCTGAAAAAGTAGTACAAGGAAGCACCTCTTGGCCTGTCAGATATCAAGATCTATTTGAAACCTATTATAATTATTGCCTGTGTTAGTTCAGGAGCAGATTGCTGGAACAGAGTGCTTAGCTCATAAACAACCCACACATATATGGAAACTTGTTCTCTTAGCATTGCACATCAGTAGAGGGAGCTTAGTCCTCTGGCAAGAAGTATTGGGAAAATTAGCAATTAATATGGAAAAGATAAAACTGGACCCCACCTCACACTTAACATAAAAATCAGTTCCAGTTGGACTAATAAATTTGAAAGGGGGCATCATAGAATGTTTCTGATCTCTTCCTATGAATGGATTATGTTTAAAAAGAAGCACAACCTTAGAGATAGTTTGACAAATTTCACCTGATTCAAATTCAGGGCTTCCTCCATCAAAAGGCACTGGGAGAGTAGTGAAATGACAGTTCCAAAAGCTGGAATAAAATGTTTGCATTGCCCATGATCAACAGAATTTAGAATCTTAAAACATATAAACACTTGGTAAGTTAATAAGAAAAAGACAAGCAACCAATAAAAAAGTGTGGATAAAACATAGTCATTTCATAGAAAAGAAATCAAAATAGGCAAGACAAATTTGTAAATATGCTGACAATCCTCTGCATCACTGGAAAGGCAAATTTAAACCACAATGAATGTTATATCTCACCTTATTTCCAGGAATAAAAGGCAATATTAGCATTACTGAGCAACTAGAACTGGCAGATACTGTAGATGTACCATGCTTCAGAAAACTGTTTGGAATTAATGGTAAACTTCAGCAAGAACTGTGAGCCAGCAGTTCCACTGCCAAGCGTACCTCAGAGGAGGGCTTCTTGAATGATCCAGGACAAAGGAATCCTAGTTTTGAAATTTTCCTCCCTCCCTCCTTCCCTCTTTGTTCCCTTTTCTTCCCGCCCCCCCTTCCCTTCCTTCTTTCTTTCTCCTCCAGTATGGTTATGATGCTCCTTTGAAATACAATTTAACTACATTTGTTTCACCTTGCTTTCAGGGTTTTTTTGTTTTGTGGGTTTTTGTTTGTTTTTTTTTGTTTTTCTGCTTCTTGTTCTTAATTATTTTATTTTTCCAGTATGTATGTTATGCTTTCAAAAGTAAAAACTATATATAAAGAGATTCCTCACAGAAGCCATGCCCCCTCCTGTATTCCTTCCACTCTATACCCCTCTCATGTAACCAACTTCACTGGGATTTTTTTTTTTTTTTGCCACGATTAGAAGATATATGTATATTAATTTATTTTTCCTTCTTTCACAAATGGGGTTATTATATATGCTTTCTGCATTTTGATTCCCCCCCCAGCTCCCATGATATCTCTTGAGATTTTCTTTCATTTCTCAAAGACCTTCCTCATTCCTTTTTTACATAGTTCTCCATTGTGTGAATGCATCACAGTATATTCAACATCTTAGGTTGAATACATAGGTAGTTTCAATATTTTAGTTTCCATTTATTTGAAATCACTTCTTTTGTCTTTCTTTTGCTTACTGGTACTACTACATTCTTGAAGGTATGTTTTGTCTTAACAGCAAAAAATCAATTGAAGCTTATATTGCTGTCAATAAATTAGGCATTAAAAATAAATTACACAAATTTTACTTCTCCAATTTAGCTATAATGGTAAATGATTAATTTTAAAAACAGGCTTATTTACAAATGAAAGGAACGTACAGATATTTATAAAATAAATATGTATTTAAATTTTATCCAACTTTCATACAGTTTTGGATTACAGTTGCCAGTATAATCCTAAAAATGTCACGATTGTAACTGTACATGACTCATGTGGTTTTTGCTGTAGTGTGACTTACATGAGTTCAACACCATCAGACCAGTGAAGCCCTATTAAATGAGGTGAGTTGGCTGATTCTGAGCTCGGATATTACAGCAAAATCCATTTACTATTGAAGCTTCTAAATACTTACCCTCCATTTCTGTACTTATCCCATCGTGGATTTAGAACAAATAATTCATTGACTGGCATGGGTCCACAAACCACATGTTGATATGTGCACCTGGAAACATATACTAGAATATTTATAGCAGCACTGTTTGTAAAAGCAAATATTGGGAATACCCCAAATGTCTATCAATAGTGGAATAGATAAATGCATTGTGGTATGTTCACGTGATGATTTATTATAAAACAGAGAAAATAAATCACTCCTCTATCCATCAACTTAAATAAATCTCATAAACACAAAGTTCAGTTAAAAAATAAAATAAAAGAATACATTATAGTAATATTTTCATTTATATAAAGACACATACAGAGACAACTAATATATTGTTAATTAGTTTATAGATATGTAGTAAAACTCAAAGTACTATAAGGAATTATCAGCATAGGATAGTAATTAACTCTAGAAGTGGGATTCAATCAAGGAATGATATCCAGGGGCCTTCAAAGTCATGGTTCATGTTCTACTTCATAAACTTAAGTCCTGGTCATGTGGGTATTTGTTTCATTATTATTAAACTGAACAGATACTAGATGTTATTTTGTATATATCAGAGGTTTCATGATAAATTATTAAAATTATAAACATGCAAGACTAAAAATAGGACTTTTAGACTTGTAAAGAGATGTGTATAAATAGGAAGAAAGGAAATGCTTGGAAAGGCTCAGAATTATAAAGCTTCTAGTTCACATGAATTCTATACATTTGTTCCAATTCCAGTCAGAAAAATAAAATAAAATTCAAAAATTAATATCCATATCTTAAGGTCTCTGAAGGATAGGAGGTCATTATTGCATACTTAGTTTCAATATAAGAATTTGATCATGACAACATAAAAATTTGGTTTTTAAGGTGTTCTGGGATAAAATATACAATAAAATGCCTGCATTCAGTGAGTTGGCCAGGACCGCTGTAGAATTAATACTCAGATCACTGTAATTGGAAATCGTGACGGACAACAGGGGTGCTGAATCTCAGGCTCTCCTACTTATTGACCTCATAATTTTAACTGTATTCTCCAATTTTCTAGTATCTAAAATGAAAATACCAATAGTATTACTAACTAAGATAAAAATTACTTGTCTTAGCCTTACTGTAATGAAGAACTCTATGACATTAGATTTTTTTCAGGTTTACTTTGGAAATGAGAACATATGGTATATGTAATGTTGTACTGTGATTTTTTTTTTCCATCTGTATTGCGAATGTCCATCTATGTCAATCTTTCTCTGTAGTTAGGATAAATTAAATAAATTATAATTTATTTTATATTTCTCACATGACAAAATAGCATTTTTAAAAAGTACCCCCATTCCCCCATAAGTTAGAGACTAAATATGAATGAGTAAGAATGACTTGACATACTGAATATTAATTGAATTCTAAAACTATACTAATTAAAGCTCTATGATACTGCTTTGAGAAAAGAAGAATAGAAGAATGGAACAATATAAAAGCTCTGAAATCGTAATGTTTATAAATTTATAATATATGATTATATAATATAATTCTGAATATATGTTATATTATGTAAGTAATGATAACACATCTATAGGGGAAACTATTCAATAAGTACTGCTAGATGCCATTTGGAATGAAAAAAGATGGGTGAAATATAAATATAGTAAAAAAAAAAAACAAAACAATGAAAAAGACAAATATCTACCTGGTCTTGGAAAAAGGAAAACTCTAACTGTAAAACAACATAAGAAACCATAAGAAGTAATGATAGATGTGTTAGAAGAGAAATGTTTTTTAAATTACATAGAAACATCATTAACCTAAAAATCAGTCTATGGACATTATTTTCCGGATATATTACAGACATAGCTTTAAATCTCTAACACACCAAAACTTCATAAATGAAGAAGAAAAATTCTCCAACTTCAATAAAAATGACATGCTTATACAGGATAACTTCATAAAAACTCAGCTTTCCTGTGGTATTAGTCAGGATGAAAATTATGCTGCTAGAACTAAATGGCCCAAAAGGGTTGCTGCGATAAAGTAGAAGTTTATTTCCTTCCCACTTAACAATCCCTAAGTCCCTGGTCTAGGTTGAATGATTATTTGTTTTTCACATGGTCCTCTGGGGACTCAGGTTGTTTCTCTTGTATGGCTTTGCTGTCTCCTGGAGCAGCTGTTGGCAGTTTTTTCTGTAAAGGGCCAGATAGCAAGTATTGTAGGATTTGGGGTCATATGATGTCTGTTGCAGTTACTCAACTCTGCAGTTGTAGGGTGAAAGTGGCCATAGACAATACATAAACAAATGGGTATGACTGTGTTCCAAAAAAACTTTATTTACAAAACAGTCAGCTCTGTCATTTTATGACCCTTGCCCTAGGGCATTGTCTTGCTCAGAAGCACATCTGTATTCCAGCTTGCAGGAAGGAGGGAGAATGGAGGATTTCATGCACAATATCAAGCCTAGGCCCATCAGTAGCAAGCATCACTTAGGATCACATTCCATTGATGAAAAGGTAGATATATGGCTACATCCAGCTGCAAGGGTGGCTGAGAAATATGACCTCCCAATTCCAAAGTGCCCAATTACTTATCTCTTGCCATGGAAGGAGGAACATATCTAAGGGAACTGCTAGTTGTCTCTGCCAAACTGTAGTCAAATAAGTTCAGAATTACTTTAAGTTTTATAATAAATGACATAAATACTTATTACCAAAGAACAAAAATATAATATCCAGTGGTGGCATTATACCATCACTAGTGGGTGCAATAATAATTGTTGCAGTTTTAATATGTGTCCAACATCCTTGGGTTCTAATACAACCTCAGAGCATTTATTGTCAATCACCACTTTCCAAGTGAATATCTAAGTTTTAAAGAGTTTAAAGACTACAATATGCAATTACTGTTTCAGCCATGATTCCATTGTAGGCACTCCTGTTCCAAAACCTACACTCTTCACTAGTGGATAATGAAAATAAGACCACTTTTTTGTGGAGAGTGCTTTGACACTGTGGGTCAAAATCTATAAAGGTATTCATATCATCTGACGAAATTATCCCACTTCTAGGATTTTTTTCTCTTTTGAAATAGTGATATAATCAAAGTCAATACAGTTTATGTATTATCCAACCATTAAAATAATGTTTTCAAATAATAATGGTATAGGACGATGCTCAGGACATAATACTGTGTAAAAATAAAAGATTGAAAACACTCCAAATAGAGAATAAACTACATAGAGAGAATAATGCATATTACACGTTTTATATATATATATATATATATAAGCATACCCATGTGTACATATATAACGTATATACACATACATACATTTGTAACTATCTAATGTAAGAATATATTCAAAATGGTGCTTTGGATGATAACATTATAGGGATTTTTTATAGTTTTCTGTATTTTACAAAATTTTCAATAATTAGCATATATTTTTGTTATATTCAAATATCAAGTTAATACCAAAAACTATACTTTCTAACTATTAAACCTCTAATTTTCTAGTGTTAATAATAATGCCTAACATGTTAACCAAACAAGAGCTAACATTTTAAGAAAACCTGATTAAATTAAATTTAGATAGAATTTATTCTATATATAAACATGTTACTTAAATAATGAGTGCATTTTCCTAGCATATGCATGTCTTTTCATGTAGTTGCTTTTATATTTCTAGTCTGTTAGCTTTTAGTCCTATATGCCCATTGGTAGGCCACTTTATTTTCTTTTTGGTTTTAATTTCTGCCAGGAAGGGCATATTTCTGAAGTCCTTTTTATTTTAGTGTGTAGCACAGTACCAATAAGATTTCAACTTAATTAATTGAATGTTCAGTTTTGGTTGACAGTAGAATGGATCAGTGACACAAAAAGCATTCGAAATGGTTCATCAAATATTATTTCAAAAGAAATAAATTCTAACTTTTTACCCTTTTTCTCTCTGATATTAAATTTAGTTATTCTTTGTCACAATGTGTATTTTTTTTAATGTAAGCTCTTTGCCCATTGTGAGGCTTGAACTCAGCCCCAAGATCAAGAGTCAAATGCTCTACCAACTGAGCCAGCCAGGCACCCCATCACACTATTTTAAGTCTTGAGAAAGGTGACAGTATTCCAAACATAACTTCTTTTCCAAATCAGGAAACTTTTGAGAGTAACAAGGGAAGCTGTTATTAATTATGCTTGGGCAACAGTCAGATTGTCATTCTCCTGTGCAAATTTGGGCTACTGGTCACTGTAACAAGGGTTAAACTATGACCAGTCAAATGGAATTTTAATGTTCAAATGGAAGATTTGTTATTCAGTAATTATAAAGTAATCATAAACCCCTTTTAACAAAGCATTTTTGTTAAAACATTTGATTTTACGGATTCCCTCTATTAGAATGGTAATGACATTGTTTCCATCTTTATGATACATTGTCTCAGGTGGAGGAGGGTGGAGCCTGTAGGAACTGACTTCTTGTTTCCATTTGGAACATTGGTAAGTTTGTTTCCGTCATAGATGGAACCTAAAATTCAACATTTTACTTTTGAATTCATCAAAAATTTTAATTTTCTGACTCAGAATTATTCATTTCCTTGAGTTCTGCATGTTTTCTTGGTTTCACCAGCACTGTATTAGAGAAATAGGATTTTAATTCCTTACAAGGAATGGCATATACTGTATAGAGAATGACCAAGCTGCTTCAAGGTGGTTATTGGGTTCCGCCTAATTCGCCCCTGAGTTCAATGACCTGCTCCTACAATTAGTCTCTTATCTAGAGTTTCATCATGTGAGCCTCAGCACATAGTTTATCACTGGTCAGGCTCCTTTCCTATTCTTGGGCTTATTCAAATCTTCCAAAGCTAAATTTGCAGCTGTAAAGTATCCAGAGGAGTTGTTAATGAAGACACTTGTCGCCATTTATATAAGTTAGAGCTTTTCAAGTTTCTTTCCTCAAATTATACCGTAAAAACCTGACTTTTTTTTTAAATGTTAAAAGAAAGAAAAATATGCATAATTTCCCTATGCATATGTTTCATTTTTGAGTACTAGGCCATGGTTATATACCTAGGTTAAATTATTTCCATCCATTATTATTGTTATCAATGAAGAAATTCATGACCTATGAAGATTTCTGAGCATATGACTTATTATTAGAAAAATAATTTAAAATTACAGGATTGTTACAGGAAAGAGAGACAGAAGAACCCAGTATAACCTTATGTCTGCCAAAAAATTTTTAGACTTTATGATGGGAATTTTTGCAATATTGTTTTCTCACAGGATGCATAGAATGTTATGCAGTGACTGACAGAATAAAATATTAGAGGCCCAGTGTGATCATGCATCTTCATTCCTGAATTTTCCTGGCTTTATATTTTCATAGCACTTTTTCTGCTTATTTACTAAACTTATATTATCTTGAATGATATGTTGGTAGGTTTGCTTTCCACTTGAATGAGGGATCTATGAAGGCATATTCAATTATTATTCATTATAATTGTTAATCACATTGCCTACTCTATATTAGACCTTTAATAGATATGTGTAGAGTGAATTAATAAAGAAATGAATGATTATATAGGGATTTTAATGTTCAGATGGAATATTGAAGGATTAAATGATTGCTTGCAGTAGGGTAGCAATAATGTGAGGCCTCTTGAATTTAAGCTTTCTGTACCCTATACCACCAGCCTGTTCTAATATCTGCAGCCTGATTCCTTGTTCCAGGACTATAGGTTGTGTCTTGTTGTTCCTTGCTGGAAGTGAAATAGCATAGGAACTAATAACATTGATTTGGGCTCCTGGAATTAAGTGATTGATTGATCTGCCTCAATCATGGGCACGTTATTTCATATTTCTGATCTTAATGCTATGTTTTGTTTTTTTTAAATGAGGAAAATAATGTATATCACATGTGATGGTACTGAGCATTAAGTAAGATGTGTAGTAAGTCTTTAGTACATTGGCTAGTACATCCTCACCTACCCTCTTGTACTCCAATTGTTTTGGCCTACCTGAAGTTTCCAGAATCTGCAGATTGATTGTACTTTGGTGTTGCTGCTGCTGTGCCCTCCACAGAAGCCCTCTTCTCCCAGTTACTTTTGCTAGGTCTTTTCCTAAATGGTAAATTCTTAGAGAGCTCTTATCTAATCAGCCTATCAAAAATAGCCCTAATCATGTTATCATCTCATCTTGTTTTATCTCTCTTGGTTGTACTTAGCAGTCACTGACCTTTTGATATATATATATTTTATAGTGCCCCTCTTTCTTGCAAGAATGAGGTCCATGAAGGTAGGGGGACTTTGTCCTAGCTCCAATGCCTAGGAGAGAACTTGGTCTATTGCATCACGAAAACACCTATTTTTTGACTGAATGAAAGGAATTGTATAAGAAAATGCTGCTATTAAGAATCAGTGGGTGACTCAGTCGGTTAAGCGTCCGCCTTCGGCTCAGGCCATGATCCCAGGGTCCTGGGATCTAGCCCCGCATCGGGCTCCCTGCTCAGCCGGAAGCCTGCTTCTCCCTCTCCCTCTGCAGCTCCCCCTTCTCATGCTCACTCTCACTCTCAATCTTGCTCAAATAAATAAATGAAATCTTTTTATTTTTTTAAAGAATCAAACTATTAATGAGGGAACTTTTTGTGATGAGCACAGGGTACTGTATGTAAGTGATAAATCACTGAATTCTACTCCAGAAACCAATATTGCACTGTATGTTAACTAAGTAAAATTAAAAAAAAATCAAACTACTAGAAACACTTGTATATATGCATATCACTCTAAACGTTAGCATTTTGTAGGGAATAAGATTGTCAACCATATATAAAAAATGAGATATAAGTCTTGAGTCCTTCCCTATTGCTCCCACACCCATGCTTTTTGTGCAAATAACATAGTCCTTAAATGCATTTTTCTATCTCTTCAAAACCCAAACAAATAACTCATCTTTCAAATTAAATATATCAACCCTTGAAACAATAAAACACCAAGTTTTTACGAGATTGACTTCTAAGAAATGGATTATCAGAGTACACTACTGGAGAACACAAAATGTGTGTTTTTTTTTTTTTAAGATTTTATTTATTTATTTGACAGAGAGAGAGAGATAGCGAGAGAGCAAGAACACAAGCAGGGGGAGTGGGAGAGGGAGAAGCAGGCTTCCCACGGAGCAGGGAGCCAGATGCGGGGCTCGATCCCAGGACCCTGGGACCATGCCCCGAGCCAAAGGCAGACGCTTACCGACTGAGCCACCCAGGCACCCTCAAAATTTGGTTTCTGAGAACACAAAATTTATGAACTTTTTTAAACCTAAGTGATATATTTCATATAGCTCTTCCATCTGTCTCTATTTAGAGATATTTTATTTATTTATTTATTTATTTTGGTAATAACATTGCTTCCAGGTGGAGAGGAAGTGATTAATAATTAAAAATTAAGTTTCATAAAATGTTGGTATCTTTAGTTACAAACATATCCAACAATGACAGTCAATGTGGTGAGTAACGTTCAAGTATTTATACTCTAGAGAACAATTTTAAATCATTTGCTACAACTTGGTATTTTCTGTTATGCATGAACATAGAGAACTATAATTTTCTGGATAGTTGATCTTAAAGTATGGCAAAATGAAATGTGCAAGTAATTAAAGAAAATGTTTTACTAACATTTATCTTGTTAAATTATTTCAGTTCTACATTTCATTTTGCAGACACATCCACAATGTCATTGAATTAGTGAAAAAACTGAAAAAGCTCATAGAAGTGGTATTCGTCTTTATATTTTTGAGCAGGATGTTAAAAAGATTTTTAAAAATAGCCATAATGCTCTATTAACACAATTTCTTCAATAAGTTACTTTTGCTGCTTTTAAAATACTAGTAGTTGTAGGGGTGCCTGGGTGACTCAGTCCATTAAGCATCCAACTCTTGGTTCAGGATCAGGTCATGACCTCAGGTTGTGGGATCAAGCCCCATGTCAGGCTCAGTGCTCCGCAGGGAATCTGCTTGAGGATTCTCTCCCTCTGCCCCTCCCCCCACTCTCTCTGTCTCATAAATAAATAAATCTTTAAAAAAATACTAGTAATTGCAATGTTTGCATATTTTCTGTATGCAAACTGATTTAATCTCTTCCTCAAAAAACTAAGCCAAAACAAAACCCAAAAAGTGTCCTAATTGAATATGGTTATGGCTCTGTGGAATTAGGTACTCTAAATCAGAACTGGTTACAATGAGTTGTATGGACTTTTCTACCTTGTGAACATTATTGACTAAGTGGTTATGGGAACCATAAAATGTACTCCTTATCAGTGACTTCTTTGTCTAGAACTACACAAAATTTTACAAACCTGTCCAGAGTCTCATGTATTTAAAAGGCTCATTTTCTATACTTTGGAGATCATATTTTCTGTGCAAGATCTTAGTTGAATTATTCAAAATTCAACATAAACTTTGTAAGGAAATAGAAATGTATAGAGTTGATACTGAATACATTGAGCACCTACTAAGAATGAGATTACAAGTGTTTGAGGATGGTATGATATATAACACAACTCAAGAAGGGACTTGTGGGGTTACTATAAGAATTTGCTGATTTGTATATTTGAGATTTGGGGGGGACAGGGCAAAAAGAGAGGAAGAGAGAGAATCTTAACTGGGTGTGGAGCCTGACTTGGGGCTTGATCCCACAACCCTGAGATCATGACTTGAGCTGAAATCAAAAGTTGGATACTTAACCAACTGAGCCACCCAGACGCCCCAAGATTTTTTTTAAATCTTTTTTTTCTAGTTGCTTGAAAGCATAGTCCTGTGAAAAATGTAACTCTTTCTCTGTTTTATTGGATTACTTAGTTTTCATTTCAAGTTTATTTGCTAATATATCTTATCTGGGCCATTATTAGGCCTAATTCCTTAAAAAAAAAAAAAATGGAGCATTCCATGCTGGGCATGGAGCCTACTTAAGATCCTCTCTCTCAGAACTTACCAAACTCAACACCCAAAGAACAAATAATCCAATCAAGAAATGGGCAGAAGACATGAACAGACATTTTTCCAAAGAAGACATCCAAATGGCCAACAGGCACATGAAAAAGTGCTCAACATCGCTTGGCATCAGGGAAATCCAAATCAAAAGCTCAATGAGATACCACCTCACACCCGTCAGAATGGCTAAAATTAACAAGTCAGGGAACGACAGATGTTGGCGGGGATGTGGAGAAAGGGGAACCCTCCTACACTGTTGGTGGGAATGCAAGCTGGTGCAACCACTCTGGAAAACAGTATGGAGGTTCCTCAAACAGTTGAAATTAGAGCTACCATTTGATCCAGAAATTGCACTACTGGGTATTTACCCCAAAGATACAAATGTAGGGACCCGAAGGGGTATGTGCACCCCAATGTTTATAGCAGCAATGTCCACAATAGCCAAACTGTGGAAAGAGCCAAGATGTCCATCGACAGATGAATGGATAAAGAAGAGGTGGTATATATACACAATGGAATATTATGCAGCCATCAAAAGGAATGAGATCTTGCCATTTGCAACGACGTGGATGGAACTGGAGGGTGTTATGCTTAGTGAAATAAGTCAATCAGAGAAAGACATGTATCGTATGACCTCATTGATATGAGGAATTCTTAATCTCAGGAAACAAACTGAATGTTACTGGAGTGGTTGGGGGTGGGAGGGATGGGGTGGCTGGGTGATAGACATTGGGGAGGGTATGTGCTACGGTGAGCGCTGTGAATTGTGCAAGACTGTTGAATCACAGATCTGTACTTCTGAAACAAATAACGCAACATATTTTAAGAAAAAAGAAAAAGAAGAAGATAACAGGAGAGGAAGAATGAAGGGGAGTAAGTCAGAGGGGGAGATGAACCATGAGAGACAATGGACTCTGAAAAACAAACTGAGGGTTCTAGAGGGGAGGAAGGTAGGGGGATGGGTTGGCCTCGTGATGGGTATTGAGGAGGGCACGTTCTGCATGGAGCACTGGGTGTTATGAACAAACAATGAATCATGGAACACTGCATCAAAAACTAATGATGTAATGTATGGTGATTAACATAACAATAAAAATTAAAAAAAAAAAGATCCTCTCTCTCCCTCTCCTTCTGTCTCTCCCCACCAGTTGCTGCTCACATGTGCTCTCTTTCTCTCTTAAAAAAAAAAAAAAAGGCAGTATAAAGAATTGACTTCAGTATTTCCTTAGAAAGTATAAGAAATACAGCTCTTACCAGCATAGTAACTGAAATCTCTTCCTGGTATTATGAAGGTAAAATTAATACACTGTGTAAAAGCCATATGGAATAAAGAATCTATTTTAACCAGTTAATTTTTTTAAATATTTATGTCTGATATATCCAAAACAGATACAGCTAATTAATTTAGTCATTTACCAAGTAGGTAAGCATTCAGAGTGGATTCCAAGTCTCCATATTAATAACAATGGACTATTCTGCAGGCTAGTGGTAAAGAGAATACATGTGCATCAGTTTTCATGATGAAGAACCGTATCTCTTAAATGTCATTCATCTAAGAGAAAGTGAAAAGATGAGGATGTGTATTAACTCTTGCCACTCTTCCCCTTTTTTATCATAATAAGGTAGCCTTGATTTATCAGGCAGCTTTATATAATCTCCTTTCTTGGCCTTAAGATAGAAGGGAAGTTGGTGCCCACCGTGGGCCATGTATTTTATGCCTATCCCTCACTATACCCCTGAAGTAAATCTTCTGTAAGTGAAGAAACTGAAGTTGTCCAGAATGAGACAACAAGTAGCAGAGCCAGAATTAAAACCTGGGTTTACTTGACTCTAAAGTCATTCCCTTAGATTTCACTATGAATTATTTGAGGAAAGAGGTAATCTTTTAGTTTGAAACTGATGGAGCATCACATATGACATTGAATCTAATAGGTGGATCTTCTGTGTGTGCTAGAGTACACCTCTGAGAAGGTATGTGGAACATCTGGGGTGAAGCAGTGGTGGTGGTAAGGTTGGTGGCTGCTCAGGTCTTGCTCAGCAAAATGGTATTTACTCTTAGGAGCATTACCATAGAGTCGAGTAGGCTCCTTTCTGGAGATGAAGAGGCAGGTTCTAAGATCTGATGGAGTAAGGGCTTGATTTGCTGGTAGGAGTGGTTATTGGAAAGAGCATCTGTGGTTGAATTAGATTGGTGGTCAAAGTGAGCTGAAGTGTGAACTCAAGAGATGGCCCTGAGCTCATGGGCCCTAAGCATCTTCATGGGGAGCCTGGCATCAGCACTAGGCTGGATTCAAGAGAGGATGATTAATTAATTGAGAGGAGTGACCATAGTAAGGAAGCATTCATCATTAGATAGTTAAAATTTTTAAGAAGATAAAAACTTGCCATTAGGGCTGCAGAAATTAAGTTCTCCTTCTTGAGGAATTATCAAAATGACCTTGTGACAGATATAGTATATAGAATGAAAGACCTGCTATATCTTAAAAAAATACAAATCTATATATACTTTGTAAGTATACATACATACTTACAGATGCATGTGTGTTTATGCATATGTGTGTGTGTGTGTGTGTGTGTGTGTGTGTGTGTGTGTTTATGGCCAGGAGTGAGATGATGGCCATTCTCAGTAGAGGACAAATTAGAGAATGATACTAATTTTAAGGAAAATAAAATGAGCTGTTAGGTAATGTTATAAGACTAGACTGGGCACTGGTAGGTGGTTAGGATTAGAAATATAAATTTGGGAGGTAATAATAGTAGCAACTCCTATGGTTCATAAGGTCCCTGAATTAATGTGTATATAGGTAAAGAAGATAAAGTCAAAGACCAAGTCTTGCGTTAAGTGTGGGAGGAAAATGCATACCCCAACAAAGGAAATGAGGAAGGAAGAAAATAAGCAAGAGAAAGAAGACCAATGTTTGTTTGTATTTAAAGGCTAGCCTTTATCTACTTATAACAGAGGAACAGTTGTCAAAATGAGAGAAACCTTGAGAGCAAAGAGACACTCCAACTCATTTTTAAAGGATTCATTTTCCCAAAGGGAATAGGAATAAAATTTTCATGATTTCCACTGGAGACCAAAAAAACAAAAACAAAAACAAAACAAAACAAAACAAAATCCCAACAATAATAAAACAAAAACAAACAAAAAACTTGTTCTGATTTTGACAATTAAATATATATATAAATGTCTGCACTATCTTGTAAACTCCTTGAAGGCTGAGGAATTGTGTCTTCTTTCTTCATTTCCTAAATGCCTGACACATGTGGTACATTTATTTAATAGAATTTACACCTTCATTGGAAGAAGCAATAACCTCCACTTACATGTTGGCATTCAAGGGGCAGAGTTCATGTTGCTTCAGCGTTGTAACTGGGTCAAAGTTAAGAACAGTTTTAATCTCACATATGCTTTTTAAATCAAAAGTGAAAGCTAAAGAGAATAATGATAATCATTCTCATGCTCATTTTCCTAATGACTTTCTGATTTTTTAACTATTTAACAGATATGATATTAATGAAAAAATGTTGATTATCTTAAAATGTATATTTTAAAGGGACAGTAATGGTTTCTAAGGTGGTTAAAATTATGAAACGAGCTACTGTAATTATATTCAAAGTACAACAATGTAAAATGTTAGGCATTTAAAATTTTTTCTCATTTATTTTTTATTCACTTATAATGACTACATCTGTTTGACATTCATTCAACAAATGTCTGTCTGTTTATCTATCTTATCTATCTATCTATCTATCTACCTTCCTACCTACCTACCTACCTACCTATCATCTTCCTCACTCTTCTAGCCAGGGTGGGATTATATAAAGAGACATAATATCTATTCCCTAATAGGAAGGAGCTTCATAGTAGCTGAGCAAATAACATATAAAATTGAATAGAATGCAAGCTAAATAATAATACCAATTATGTCTTGTAACAATATATGGCTGTATCCCTAGTCAGTAGGATATTCATAAAGTGTCATGAGTTCTTAGGAAGGAGAGATCACTGTGGCCTGTCAAGAATATGAAACCTAATACATGCACAGAATTTTAAACTTTTGCCTGAATTGTTCTCATTATGTAGAAAAAATATTCTGATTTCTCTGTGCTAAATGAATAAACGATATAAAATATGATCAGGAAACTAATAGGAACATGAAAAAATATAGTTGTTTTGTTGGGTGATAGGATTCTGGGTAATAAAATATTTATTCTAGTCTTCACTTCAAAATGTTGCTTGTGTAGTGGTGTTTATAAATGAACTGTGTACTTTGGCTTCGTGTAAGCAAAGAGAAGTAAACTCTGCTATGTCCTTGTGTAAAATCAAGTAACTAATTCATACATATGTTCATTCAGGAAATATTTGTTCATTTATGCATTTAATCATATACATGTTTATTCATACCTCCTGTCTTAGTTCAAGCCGCTCTAACAAATTACCAGAGACTGGATGGCTTAAACAACAAACAGTTATTTCTTACAGTTCTAGAGGCTGGAAGTCCAGGATCATGGTGCTAATGTGGTTGGGTTCTGGCGAAAGCCCTCTTCCAGATTGCAGACAGCTACTTCTTGCTGTATCCTCACATGGCAGAAAACGAACGAGCTAGCTCTCTGCTCTCTTCTTATAAGGGCACTAATTCCATTCATAAGGACCCCAACTTCATGACCTAGTAGTTACCTCCCAAAGGCCTCACCTCTAAATACCATCAAATTGGGATTAAGTTTTCAACACACACATTTTGGGGAAACAGATATTCAGTCCATATCACCTCCTATCCATTGGAGTGATCCAGACACTAATGGTATGATGTCAGCATGGACAGGCACTTGTCTTCAAAATGCTGAAGCAGTCTGGAAAAGCTCCCCACTTCTGAATGTTAACTCATATATGTGTGTATGTATGTAAATATGTATACTGTCATATATGCATGTGAAGTTCTGTAAGCATTTAATGAACATCTACTAGCTTCATACAAGATATGGAGACTTTTCTGTTTGGTGATGTCTGATATTCCTTCTCACATTCCAGATAGGAAATACCCAAAGAAAAACTTTACTTAGTCCAAAGCTAAATAAATGTGTAAGACCTACAGAATATTTTGGTTGATATCAATAATGGTTCCCTGGGGGCATTTGGGTGGCTCAGTCAGTTAAGTGTCCAACTCTTGATCCTAGCTCAGGTCTTGATCTCGGTCAGGGTCCTGAGTTCAAGCCCACATTGGGCTTAAATTTAATAATAATAATTTATTATTATTATTATTATTATTATTATTATTATGGTTCCCTAAGAGTGGTTTTTCAGATAACACAGATCATGTCTTAAAGGGATATACATACCAGTGAAAAACCATACGCTATGAAATAGGGGGAATTATGTAGTAAATCATTTTTCCGTAGTCACATTTTATACTTTTTAGAGTGATTATGGTTTTCAGTGAGAATTTGCTTGGTTGTGAGGCCTCTTGGACAGTAATTAACTCATGCAATGTTATGATACAATACACAGAAAGCTTAATCCATTGCATCTGAGGAAAAATCTCTATAAATACACTGTGAACACAAAGAATTCCTGAAAAACAACTGGTATCTAAATGGTTTGAAAGAGTCACTATAGTTCCCTACAGGCCTAGTTAATGAAGGCAGTACCTATCCCTGTATTGAAAAGATGGACGTGGTTTTCAGATATAGTCAATTTATGTGGGGAGACTGTGGGGACAGAAAATACTTATTTCTTTTAATCCATTTACCATTTAATCTATAAATGCAAACCATGTTAAGGGATGCTTGAAAAAAATAAACTTGAAAGTCAACATTAACCTCCCAAAGACCAGCTGAAGGTGCTCAAAAGACAATAAAAGTAAAATTTCATTATACAGACTTCAAGTGGGTTTTTTAAAAAACACCTAGCCTTTCCAACTAAAATGATGAATGCTGTTCTGATTCTAATTGACAAGTATTATATAAAAAAGAGTACTTGCCTTCGTTCTTATCAAAACTGTGGGGATTTCCAATGATAGGACAATATTATGTGGGTGGAAACTTCTCAGAAGAATAGAGAACTTATCAGTATTTACTTAAGTTCTATTACATTCAGAGCCATAAAAGCAACTACACTCATAAATTTATAGCCAGTCAAGGATATTGCCTCTTCCCCAAAGAGGCTAGATATTAAAGGAGTACAGTGAATGAGCTCAAATCATGAAGTGGTTTCAATATTGGAGCAGTTTTCCTCCTTCATATTTCAACTTGTAGCCAGTATGTTATGAAGAATCACTGGCTAGCTAACTTTGGGAGTTTGGAAGCAAAAAACAATCTTAACCATTTTTTTTCTTACAAATTTTATTTTTCTTCTATATAGTTGGTACTTAATAGTATTTACCCATTAATGAGCTCTAATTGTAGATGAATGATTACTCCACTTTCTTTTTATAATTTCACATTTGCAGGTAGAGAGACAGAAGTTCATAGGGTTAAGAATCTTGCCCCAAATCATAGCAGAAACAAGACTTAAGCCCAGATCTTCCTGATTCTGAAGCTGATTCTAGATTAGTTTCCTATTTCTGCTGTAACAAATTACCACAAACTGAGTGGCTTGAAATAAACACATATTGTTATATATGATATTATTTTATAACACAAGAAATCCCAAAGGAGTGTCCTTGGACTGAATTTAAGATGTCAGGAGGGCTGCATTGCTCTGGAAACTCTGGTGGAGAATCCATTTCTTTGCCTTTTCCAGCTTCTAGAGTTTTTCTCCACTCCTTGGCTCATGGCCCCTTCTTCCATTTTCCATTTTCAAAGCTAACAATCCCATCATTTTAACAACTGTTTCTGTCACCACATCTCCTTTTCTGACTCATCTGACTCCCCGTTCCACCTTAAAAGGATCCTTCTGATTACATTGGGCCCCCCTGGCTTATTCAGTATATTCACCCTATTTTAAGATCCTCAACTTAATCACATCTTCAAAGTCACTTTTGCCATGTGAGGTAACATATTTAGAGCTTCCAAGAATTAGGACATTTTTGGAAGGCCATTATTTTGCCTACCATAGAAGCTAAGGAAGATATAGGTAAACAGTACAGTTGTGTGTGTACTTTTTTTTTTAAAGATTTTATTTATTTATTTGACAGAGAGAGAGAGCACAGGCAGGGGGAGCAGAGGGAGAGGGAGAAGCAGGCTGTCCGCTGAGCAAGGAGCCCGATGCGGGACTTGATCCCAGGACCCTGGGATCATGACTTGAGCTGAAGGTAGAT
Source organism: Zalophus californianus (assembly GCF_009762305.2). Classification (NCBI taxonomy): domain Eukaryota; kingdom Metazoa; phylum Chordata; class Mammalia; order Carnivora; family Otariidae; genus Zalophus; species Zalophus californianus. Next base: position 134,009,499 of record NC_045598.1, read on the forward strand.
GTTTAAGCGACTGAGCCACCCAGGTGCCCCAGTTGTGTGTGTGTCTTAAGATTAATATTTTGATATCATAATTTAGTAGACCAAATATAATTGGTAAGATTAATAATCACTAAAATGACTATAGTCATTAGACTTTATAGTAGTAGAATATAATAGAAGTAGTGTGGGATCCAGATAAACCCTTGCTCTATCATTTTCTAACCTTAAATAAGTTTCTTAGTGCTATTTCTTTAGTGTTGATATGGTGGTAAAATTATATAAATTTTATTCCTTAGAACAAATAAAAACATATTTAAACACTTACCTGGTAGGTGTTTAAAAAATGCTTGTTTCTTCTCCCTTATTTTTAGAAAATAACAAAGAGAAAGTGGTCAAAATAGTAAATGCTGCATGCAAATGTCACAAGTACTGAGTGATAATGATTAAACATGCAAAAACTGTTTATTTTCTAAATATGTTTAGCATTCTGTGTAGGCCTTATTTTTATTTAACAAATAATATCGTGCTACTCAATATTCTCCCCTTTTTCCTTCTCGTATTCAATGCCTGCATTTTTTTTTCTTACAGTGTTAAATTTGGGCATTTGAATTAATTCATTTGCCTGATGATGGCTTTTTCTCATTCCATTTTCGGTACTTATTTTTTTAAGATGAAAGTTTTTTTATTATTTGTTCCTGTTCTAAGTGTACACCTAGTAGTTTTATGGGACATGAATTCTGAGTCAGTCTTTTAAAAATTATTTTTTTTAATTAATCACAGTCTCATGTTACAGGATGGTTATAATAAAAAGTGCTCTCTCTGCCTCGTCGTTCCTTCATGCTCATCGAATTCTCAGGGCAACTCCTAACTGTTGGTTTTCAGTTCTTTTCTGTTGGAGTGCTACTCTATAATTCTTGATCACCTGCTTGTCAACTTTAAAGCAGTATCCTTTTCAATATTTGACATTTCTATTTTTCATTTTGTTCTTTTATTGATTACTTTTATAACTTGAAATAATGTAGTTAAAAGTTCATTTCTTTTTTTCAACAGGTCTATACTCTTAAGTTATTACTACTTCTATTCATTTCCTCAACTTTTCCTTCCTCCTGTGGCTTACTTTGGTCAGCTATAAGCTTGTTTATATTTATATTTTTTTCTGTAACCACCACCAAGTCTTCCTTTTTTTCCCCCTATATATTGCCTCTAAAGGTTGGAAACATGTAAACAATGTTGACCGTCCACAAGTACTGTCTAATGCTGAGGTGCATAGTGTGCTACTCTACTTGGATATAGGTTCACCTCCAGAAACTGGGTACAGTGGGAAAAAAGTTTACTGTGTTCAAATAGATTCTCTTTCTTTTTGTTTATTAAAATCAGTTGCTTGAAATCATTCTAAATTGACATTGCTTTATATCTGGACTGTAACTTTTTCAGACAGGTTTGTTTTTAACCCTGAAATTTCAAATTATGTTTCTTTTTGTTTTCTCCTCTGCATTTGCTGTTATCTTATCCTCATTTTTTTTTTAGCCTTCAAAGTCTAATGTTGTCTCAGATTTTCTTCCCCCCAAAACATCCCTTGTTGAACTCTACGTGTTTTTGAAAATCTCACGATGCACAGAGTTGGAAAATTTCAAAAGGATATGAGTGTGGGCCTTCTTTCATTCTTTGACTTGAGATCCCCAAGGGCCTGTTCAATTTTGAAATTTATATTCTGCTTTAATTTGGGGATATCTTCTAGTTTTTTTTTTTTTTAATTATTACTTCTTTCCCATTCCTTTGTTTTCATTTTCTCATTCTTGTTTCTGTTAGTTGGACCTCCCAGATTAATTTTCTTTGTCTCTTGACTTTTATTTCATATTTTTATTCTATTTCTACATTTGTTCTTTACATAAGAAATATCTTTATTGCTTCTTAGGCTTCTGATGCATTTTTTGTTTTGGTTATTATATATTTAATCTCTAAGATCTCTTCTCAGTTCTATAATTATTTCTATTATTTATTTTAATATTTTTAAACTATAAAATACACCATACATGCATAAAAGCAAATAAAATATTGTCTTCAAGATTGTCTGGGCTGTTCTTATTCTTTTGAATACTACATAGATGTTTCAAGTGGGCTTATTAATATTCACTAAAAATCATGCACGAATTTTCTTTGAAATGCTGTAGCTTTACTGGTAAATTTGCAAAGACCTTGGTTTATAGAGTCATCTGTTGATACCATCTTCAACTTTGGGGTTTTCTGCACAAAATCATTATATATACATTTTACAAGTACATTATGCTTTTATAGAAAACCATAGTCTTAAGGAAAAAAAAAACAACACACCTGTTTTATTTACTCTGACGTAAAGGAAAACCTGTATTAGTCAGCTATTGCTACACTTATGCTGCATAACAATAACAAGCCATAAAATGCTAGGTGGCTCATTGTTACTTTATTTTTATACTCTCAAGGGTGTAATAGAGCTGATCTAGGCTAGGCTCCTTTGGATTGAGCTATACTACAGGCCTCTGATTATATTTCAGGTCTGAAGTGCAGTTGAAGAAGCAGTAGACAGAATGGTATATTCTTTTTGTGGCAGATCACAGGTACACAAGAGAGGAAGCCAAGCCATGCAAAGTTTCTGTTACATCATGTCCACTGACGTTTGATTAGTCAAAGCAGTTTTGTGGCCAAGCTCAACATTAGTGGGATGGGGAAGTATATTGCACTCACAGTGCAGGCACTGTAAAATTACCTAGCACAGGGTGTGGATGTATAATCCTAGTGTAAAAAATTAAATAATTGGGACAATAATCCCATTTATATCAGAAGGAAAGTATATGAATATGAATATTCTTGATGTTTATGATTTTTTGTTTAGTTTGCCGTTATTAGAAACTTCCTCAAGCTCTTTTTTTTTTAAGAATTTCACTTATAAGATTAAAAATGTTACTCATCTACTTGTATATACTCATTTACTTGATATGTAAGTAGTTACTTTACTATAATGGTGGTGAAAATCAGAGGACAAAGGGCCTCAGTCTCTCTTGTGAATATAAGACCTGTGTTCAAACTGCCCAGTGAATATTCCTCAATTTGCACCAGTCATTTCACTAATTCTTCATCCACTAATCCTACTGTCCTTCAATTTCCAATCTTCAGATATCTCCGAGTTATCTGCTATTTCTTCTTTCTCAGCCGTCCATCCACTTGGTGCATGGGTCCTGTAGTTCCAACTCAATGTACCTTTCAAATCCACAGACTCAATTTTTATTCCATTACAAGTTTTCATCTTCAACCAAGAGTTTAACCTCACAGACATTTGGAGTCAGAGACATCTTAGAAAAGAGAAATCTGAGAAGGTCCCATGTTTAGAGGCCTCAACCGCTAGAGCCCTGGCTCCCCATTGACTTCAGGATAAAATCCGGATGTCTTTAGGACAGGATCTAAAACTCTTTACAGCTTGGTCTTAATATTTTTCTCTCTTGAGGAGCATTCAGTTTCGATCTCCTGTCCATCCACCACTCAAACTATATGGAATGCTGACTTTCAAACTTTTTCCTCTCCTAGATGATTCTCTCACTACTCTAGCTATCATCCACTATCTTCTAGATGATTCTCTCACTACTCTAGCTATCATCCACTGTCTTCTAGATGATTCTGTCACTACTCCAGCTATCATCCACTGTCTTCTAGATGATTCTCTAACTACTCCAGCTATCATCCACTGTCTTCTACACTGAGTGAGTCATTCACCAGAGTCAGTTCAGATGTCACTTTTGCTCTTAGGCTTTGCCTGACTCTCACTCAGTATTCTTCTCCTGGGGTTTTTACAACATTCTACCCAAATATCCATTAAAGAAATTCTCTCTCGGATTCTTTACTTTTGATTATAAATGTATAAAAAATTGTGACATATAAAGAAGAAAATAAAGTCTATAGTAATCACTGTTCTCTGCTTAAGAGAATACAGTGAATATTTTGGTACTGTTTTGTTTTAAAGGTCAGTTGCCTTCATTTAACAACATGGCAGAGGCATTTTTTTCAATTACATCCCATTGTAAAAATTAATTTAGCTGTTTCTCTCTCACCCTAGATTGTTCATTCCTCTAAGGAGCATCTATTTTCACGTAATGCCTTACTTCCAGTGAACGGTGTAATGCCTGGCAAGTAGGAGGCATTTAATTAAGAGTTTTGTGAACGTTAAGTGAAATGGGAATATGTTTCTAAGTCCAATTACCTCAATGAATCAGAAAAAGTTTAACTACAGTCAATGATAAAATCTACAAGTGGTAGTATTTTACTAATGTCAGGACATCTTGTGTTAAATATCACTTTTCTTTTTTTTGAATGCTGACGCTGTGGGGAGGCAATAAGTATGTTGTAATTGTTTGTTAATCCTACTTTCCTTTGTCTTGACCTTTGGAAATTATTTGCTGTAAGGAATTCAGGCACACAAGGCTTTAAATATTGATCAAATAATGCTGCAGGTTTAATACTGGTAAAAGATACAAAGGGTTAAATCATTCTAGTCTTTTTTTTTTTTTCTTTTAAAGACATGTGACTCTTTTGTCTGATCTCCTTATGGTCCTTGTCACAACTGTATGGCTTTTAATCACTCATACATTCAGTGAGTTACTGCACTGCTAGAACCTTAATAATGTTCTAGTTTGTTTGGATGATCTTCCTGATAAGGTCCTGACAGTCTCTCAGTATAATGGGGAGACAATCAAAATAAAAAATGCTCTAAGAGTTCGTGTAGCAGAGCATGCTATTATTTTTCACATTGTGCAAGGATATTAAAATACTGACTTCCATGCTTTTGATTGAATTTGCGATGAAATTCAAGAAAAATTGAGAATTTGAATTATTCTATTGCTAGTAGGGACTATATATCATGAGCAGAAAGCAGGCATATATAACCAATTGTTGTATCATAACCTCAAGAGTGTCAGATTGTCCTTCTCTTATATGAGTTTCTGTAGTATGTCTGAGCAATTAATTCATTATATAGCGCTTTTATATTCGCAGTTACCACGTGGAATTTTACAAAAATATCAGATGTCCACTTCAGTGCACATTGTTTGAATAAATAATAATAATGACTTATATCGAGAGAGTCTTTCAGATTTTTCAAGGTGCTTTCCATTAAATTATCTCATTTAACTCACTAGCCCTCTTAAATAAGCAGTGGAATTATAATTCTCTACTTGCCCCCTCCATTCTGCCTCCTTCCCTCTTACTGTTTCCCTCTTCTAAAGGGGAAAATTTAGTGTATGGGAAGAGCACAGAATATGAATTCAGGTATTTAATTCCAACCTTGCTCCCACTGAATTATTTTGGGATTGGACAGATATTTGCATTTCTTAGAACCTTGGTTTCCTAATTGGCAAAATAAGAATAATGCAGAGCTATACTCCTCAAAGTTGTAAGGATTAAGGTGAAATATAGGAAACATAAAAAAACAAAAAGCAAAAAGCAAATGTAATGTCCTTGTTAGGTTCTTTTAAGGGGAGCTTGGGATAATAGAAAGAGAACATTTTAGCCTCACTGCTTCTTACAGTACTTGATCAAGTTATCTAACCTTGAGCTTCATTTTTCTCATGTATAAAATGGGCCTGATAATTCCTATCTTGTAAGGTTTTTAATAGAAAAAATAAGGAAACATATATACTGTTCCTAACACAGTTTTTGAAATATAGTAGTGTATAAACTCTATTTAAAAATAATTTGCCTTCCTTCCTCTGTCTTTCCTACCTCATTTCTTCCTACCTTCTTCTTCTTTTTTTTTTTTTAGATTTTATTTATTTATTTGAGAGAGAGAGAATGAGAAAGAGAGCATGAGAGGGGGAGGGCCAGAGGGAGAAGCAGACTCCCTGCCAATCAGGGAGCCTGATGCAGGACTCGATCCTGGGACTCCAGGATCATGACCTGAGCCGAAGGCAGTCACCCAACCAACTGAGTCACCCAGGTGCCCACCTACCTTATTCTTCTTCCTCCACCTCAACTTGTATGGGAGAGAAGATGAAGTACATGATTGCAAAATCTTGAGATTGAATAATTAAAACATTTTTAGCGTCGAGACTTTTCTCTTCTTTCAAACAAAATTGTAAGCTGCAGTTGAGGAAGGAGAAGGGGATCCAAGCCCCCATTCCCCTCTTTGGAGTGAAGACCCTTCCTCTTATGCTTTAGTACCTCCCTTTAATCCTGAAAACTTTTCATAGTAGAATTTGAAAACCACTGATAGAGCGCAACCCCTTCATTTTACAGATAAGAAAACCGTACTTGAGAGAAGTTGAGTGACTGGCCTAAACTTGCAAAGCTGGTAAGTGGTGGGCTAAGGCTAGAACTCACTGTGTTTTCACTTTACCCTATTGTTTCCCTTACTAAGTGAAGGTACAGAGTGCAAATATATATGAGTAAGATTCCTCTCTTGAAGGATAGTACAGTCTATTTGTGGAGATGAAATTTAGATTAAAAATTTGAAATGTAAAGTAGCATGATATAGCTATGAAATGGATGGAATAGGTAAATACTTCAAGAATTGAGGAACACAGATGATCGTTCTCTTTTAGGATGGACTCTGCAAACTCCATGGGGGCAGGGACTTATTTGCTCATTGTCATTTTATTCCCAGTGCAGACAGAAATGCCTGACTTCCAACAAGACATTATTACTTGTTCTTTTGAATGAAATGAATGAATGGTGTAATGAGGTATATAATTGAATCAAACTTAGAAAAAGTTCAGGGATTTAGATAATCTAGATCAGGGTGTTTAAACTGTGGGTTGCTCTTCATTATTGGGTGATGAAATAAGTTTAGTGGATCATGGTTTACATGTAAAAAGTTACAGTGTCATTATATCATGAACATTGTTTGGATTTATATGGGATACTGACATATAATACATATGTTTAATTGTGTATATACTTGGTCACAACTTATGTCTCACTTTAGGTCATGGTTAAAAATGTTTGAAAAATAGACAAAGGAAATATTAAAGTGAAGCAGGCATATAAATATTTTGTGGGAAAAAAACAAAAAATAAACGTTTTGTGGAAGAATAGTAACTTTAACAGTTTTGCTAAGTCAGAGTTGAAAAGAATAGTGAAATCAAGATAAAGTTTATCCTGCGGAAGAGGAATACATTTGGTTCTTTAGTTACTGAAGATTCATTGGGGATCCTTTTTGCCTTCCACTGTCTCTACACTCTACACTAAAAGGATTTAACCAAACTACGCTTTAGAAAGATTAATTCATCAGGAAGGGTAAATTTGATCGGAACTGGGGAGACCAGAGAGAGGACTATGCAAAAGAGATATCACAGAATGAGGAGTTGTGGCCTTGACTGGTGACAGCTAGTAGAGAAAAAGTTTCTTGGCATGACTGGGGCAGAATGAGGTTAAAGAAAGTGAGTGGGTGATGTTGACATAGAGCCCAAATATCAAACAATTTCTTAGAACCGAGGGGGAAAAAATAAAGGAAAAAAAAATAGGACAATAGAATGAAGAGAAGGTTTTTGTTAAGATGGGAAAGAGATGAGCACCTTTGTAGGGTCAATTAGGGAGAGTCAATAGAGAACACCCCTAGACATGACTAGAAATGAATATAGACAAGACAGCAAAATTCTAGCTAAAGAGAAAACCTTGAAAGGAAGAGAATTCCCTTCTTTGAAATACCAGAGGGAATGAGAGGGATACTGATTGTAGGCAATAGAAACTTAAACTAAGTGGACAGGGACAACTATTTTATTTTTTTTTAAGATTTTATTTATTTATTTGAGAGAGAGAATGAGAGATAGAGAGCATGAGATGGGGGAAGGCCAGAGGGAGAAGCAGACTCCCCGCCGAGCAGGGAGCCCGATGCGGGACTCGATCCTGGGACTCCAGGATCATGAACTGAGCCAAAGGCAGTGGCTCAATCGACTGAGCCACCCAGGCGCCCCAGGGACAACTATTTTAATCAAGGATATGGTATTACGCTACTAATTTTGTGTTACTAACAAGAAACATTTATTAAGCGTGTAAAACATTTTATTTGCTGAATAGGAAGCATATGCTTAATTCACCCCAAATTCATCTAGGACACTACTGCCACTTGAGAGACTACAAAATTTTGAGCATTCTCATTTATGGGTAAGTTAGGAAGTTAGAAAGAAGAGGAGTATTGTATCACAATTTTGGATTCCCTGTTCTTAAAAATTACTTAAAATGAATTTGATAATGATAAAACAAGTTCAGAAAGTGAGAAATACAATTACAGAGTGTTAAAATATGTTCACATTAGTCAAGCCTTTTTTTTTTTTTTTTTGGTTTGGTTTGGTTGATCTGCTATTCGGAGGAAATTTAGAGGTCAAGAATTGTACATAATTATAATTTAAATAAAAAGCCATTGCTTGACTTGTTTATTTAGAAAAGGAAACTAAATAATGCCCCTTTGTTGTTTACTGCAGGAAAGATATGATAGCATTATAGATGTCCCATAAACATGTGTTGGGTTTATATAATTAAGAGAGCATGAGTGTGTGTGTGTGTGTGTGTGTGTGTGTGTGTATAATGAAACTGTCTCTAGGCATAGTCAGGTACAAAGGTCCATCACTTAAGTCTCAGAACTAAATAAACATAGGAGTTTATGATTATTTTATTGAGCTTTCTTATTTTATGAGACACTAATGGTCCTTGGATCAGTTACATTGATGAGCACTGGAAACTTACAGCTTCAATTGTTTTTATTTTAAAGTGCTGAGAAGAAAATGCCCAGTTCCCAGTCTTATTTTTCATTTATAATAAACCATAGAAATAAATTTTTTTATTATAGAGAAGGAACTAAAATATATGTTAAGTGTTTATAAGTGGCAATTTCTTTATGACTTTCTAATTTACTTTCAATTTCCAATGCAAATTGTTGGACTTCTGAGTTTAAGTATATGTCTTACTATCAACTGCAATATCAGGCTTATGTTGCTTTTACACTTGCTGAACTTATTGGCAAAATTAACAGGGTTATGTGGTTTAGCATTTGTGAGAAAATAATGTGTCATGAAGCACAAATTTTTTTGTTTTGCTTTTGCATATACTGTAATTTATTTATGTCATTTGTATATTTTCATGTAATTTATTCATGTTATTTTTTTGAGAATTTCTTTCTGTATAACCTTATATGGGAACTTGCAGGGCTAGCTGGAGCTATGCATCATCCCAGTTTAGTCTTTCCAAATTTGCCAACCAGGTAAGTCCCTCACCTCTTCTAGGGCTACGTAAATAAATCAGTGATGTGAGGTAAAGAGACAGCTCCAATTCCACAAAAAAAAGACTTGAAGAGTGAGAAGTAAATGCCCCTGACCAAAGTATTAACATTCCTAATAGCATGAATAGATCTAGTTTGAAAATTAAGCATAAAAGTTTCACTTACTGTAGTAGTTGATACTTTGGGTTACTTATCTATTTCAAAATAAAACTAAAGACTTAATATTTAGCTTTAGAATTAAATAACGTCCTTATTCAATTTTTTGGTCAGTATCTTGTCATTTTTACTGATAACACCTCTACTAGAGTTTGTCATATGAAGTAGAGGCATTTGCCAGTTTAGCTTCAGGTATCATAAATATATATATATATATATATATATATATTTAGATTATCCTAAAGTTAAAAAGGAAGCCATTTGACTTGATACATGAATGTGTTCCCTGTGGTCAAAGCTTACCATAAAATTTTGAGAGGATTCTTAGGTTAATTTTTGAATCATGGACTTTTAGTGCTAAAATGTTTATTAAAATCACACTATGGAGAATGAAAAATGTTATTGTCAGTTGAATCCTATATATTTAGAATTAAATCCTTCAAGTTTCTTTATATGTATAAGAGTTGAAGAACAGTTAATTCTGGTGACCAAATTTGGAGTGTAAGGTCAAAGGCTATCTAAGCAAGAAACACCTATTTTCTAAGTATAAAATATTCTAAATAGGATTTATGTCCAAGTTAAATAAAACCAAAATCTAGTGTTTAGTGTTCTGCTAGACCTTGCATTTCTTTGTATTACCATTTACACCATTGTAAAAATTATGAAAACAAATTCTCATGATTCACGACCTTACATAAATTCAAATGATTTTGAAATTCAAATGATTCTGGGGACGGGATAAAAACCTTTTAGGGGAACTCCTAGATAAGAGAGCTCTAATAATACTTCCACAAGCATTTCTAAAGTCCTAAAACTTGTCATTATATAGATTCCAAAATCCAAGTCTTGTAGAATGGATTTTTTTTTAACAAATATTTTTTCTCTCAGTGAAGATAGTAAAATTTATAGCAAAGTAAGAGCTAGTTGAGTCTGGGAACAGAGTAGCTAATGGAGCCCACTCTAAAAACTAAATAAAGTGGTGTCTTAGACTCTGGAGTCCCCACACGTGACGTGGTAACCTGAAGATGCATTTGGTATCAGATAAATTTAGGTTAGAATCTTGGTCTTGTCAGTGGTGCATATCCCTGCTCAAGTTACTGCACCTTTTGAGTCTCAGTTTTCTCATCTATAAAACTGGGGACAATAACACATCTTAGTGTAGGATCTGGTTAGGATTAAATGAGAAAAGGTGCTCACAAAATGCCTGGCTCAGAATTGGTCCCTCCTATGTACTCTCCTTTCAAAGGCCACTCTCTGATTTGTCCTACCCTAGCTACAACACTTTGTAAAAGATAGATAGGCCGCCCATTAATATTATTCTCCTAGTTTTGCTCATGAAGGAAGGCAAATGATTGTTTTACCTAAGGAAATAGAAATGATTGCCTTTAACAGTCAGCAGTTATATACACCAAAAAGGGGGGGAGGAGGGCTATATTTCGTGCAAGTTAAACCTTTTATTTCTTGCTTATCTTAAGAATTGTAAAAATCTACCCTTTTTTTTTTTAGTTTTATAATCCATATGGAATATCTGGATTTTCTTCTGCCTTCGAAAAAAAATATGTGAATCCTTCATTTGTTTATAGTTTCAGACTAATAATAATTCACACTGAGTATTTTACAAATGTCAGTCACAACACTAAACGATTCCCATGTATTGACATACTCTTCAGTTATAGATGAGATATTATTTCATATTTACACATAAGGAAATTGAGGCGAAAAGAATTTAGGTACATTTCCCTGAGGTCGCATAACTAATAAGTGGTAGAGCCAGGATTTGAACTTTCGGAGACTGTCTTTAGAGCCATCCTCTTATTCACGGCACAGTAAACAATCAGAGATAAATTCATTCTAGAAAAATAATACCAGGCTATGTCATTAATGAGGTTCTGTCACTTGTTTTTAAAGTTTTTTTTTTTTTTTTTTTTTTTTGGTGTATGTGTATGGGTGTGTTTGGTGTAAAGAAATTGCTATGCTGTGTGAGTACTTAATTGCTGAATGAACATTTTGTTTATTAGAAACTAGATAACAAGAAGGAATATTAACAAGTGTTCTATATTTGTTTAACTACCATGGGTGTGGACATGAAGGAGCATTTTCCCATAAGCTGGAAAAAAATTGAAAAATACACCTTTTCAATCCCTAATGTTTAGATATTTTTTGGTGTTTAGGTAAGAATTTTGTTTTTGAAAAAAGTCCTGTGCAATTTAAGAACAGTGTTATTTTTATTGAATGTATGCTTAATTGCCCAACAGGTAATATTTTGGCTTATTTATGTTATATGTAAGGTAATTGTTTTATTAATCAAAATAATTTTAAAAGTTTATCAAGAATTAGTAACACAAACTGGAAAATATCTACCATGTGCAGTGAATTAAATCGAAACCTGGGGGAAATAACCTTCACTCTTTTGAAGAGGACACATATTGACTGTCCATGTGTGCAGCCACGGCGGGACCCAGGTTGGAGTGTCGGAGAGCAAAGCTCGCCGCTCTGGCAGAATCCTACAATATGCCTGCTCTTTAATATGCAAATGCAAGTCTTCTCGCTGATTTTCAGTTTCACATTAAAACATTTTTCATCAGGGAAACTAAGAGTGAATAATAAAGATAGCATTTAAAATAAAAGACAACTGTGCACCACCATTAATTTCTTCATACCTAAGTATCGGAATAATATTTTACCTTATTTCTTGAACCTTGCCCGAAAATAGCTGAGGTAATCCATAGCGTTATACATACTACTGCAGAGTAAGTAGAGGACCCTTGTCTCCAGTCCTCATAATGACCTTGAGCGAGAAACATCGTTTCCCTAGGTCTCATTCTCCCGTCAGAGGTCGGAATTAGGTTGTTGGCTTTCAAAAAGTGCTCTGCCAAGTCCAACAGATCTGGAGTGCTTTAGTTTCCCACATAATTCTGACTTTATATTTTACCTCTTGGTTGCATGCTTGATATTTATTTAAAAGATATTTCCATAAAGTAAAGATTTGAAAAGTCCCTGGACTAGATTACATCTGGAAATCCGTCCGCCTTTAACGTTTTATGATCCATTTCTTCTTTTCTAATTCCTGCGCTAGAATTAGACACAAAAATTACCAATGCTTTACATCCCAGACTTTACATGGGATACTCATTTACCCATTTTTACCAGTTGCAGTTCCAATTGTTTTTCAAGGTCCAACTCTATGGCCATCTCTGTGATGAATAGACTTAATAAGCCAGGGAAAAACTGTCCTTCCTTGGGAATTTTAGTAACAGTATGTTAGCATATTTCTTTATGAGGCACTTACCTGTTCTTCATTCTATCATGGTTATTATGTCTTTGAAGAGTTGCCATCTCTAATTCCTGCAGGGGCAAGCGAGAGTGTGGGGATGAATAAAAGATGATGATGCAACGATAGGGCACTCCCTGGAGAGCACGTGTGTCATCAGGAGGGCTCAGAGCCTTAATGGGCTTCCTGGACACTGTCCACGGGGAAATTTAAGATCAATATTACCCAATTGTGTTTCAGTAAAACACTCGAATGTCTTATGAAAGTTTTAGTTTTTGGAAATTTACATTAAAAAATAAAAACCAAATAATACCAGAACAACAACAAAAAATGTGTGATGGCCAATTATGTACACCTCTGGACTGCGCATGCATGTGTGTCTTCATTCCTTAACATGAATACAATCTATTTATGCCTTTGTTCAACAAGAAAATTTAGTGTATTTTCAGATAGCCTTTTTATATGGGCCTGAGTAAAATCATGCTGTTGATAAAAACTAGTGCAAACTTGACTGTCAAGAGCAATATGACAATATCCTCAAAATGATAAAATTGTAAGTGGGTCATCTTCGAAGACAAAATCTTTTGCGCTTCACCTCGGTGTCCTCTACTTGATGCTCTGCAGTATAATGTAAATACCTTCCAGAACGAGAAGGAGATTAAGGAACATTTCACAGTTTTACTCTATTTAAGTAAGAGGCAGATGGATTGGTCAGTAGCCTAGAAGAAAAGTCTCATCTGGAAATTGAGGAGGGTTTTAGTGCCAGCTTCTGTTAATCTCGAAGGAGATAATTTCTATTAGAGACTGGTTTTCTTTTTTGTTGCTTTTCTTGAGCAACTTTAGTACTCACTAAATAAACTAGGATATGCCAGAATACTGACAAGTTTATATTCTTTTAAATATTGATCTGCTGGTGATCACACTTTACTTACTCTCATCAGAAAAGTTTTAATTTTCAAGTATCCAGGCAAAATTTTAAGCACTCATATTATAATTCTCTATATAACAGTGATAGTGTTGTTTATATCAGATTTATACTAGTGTTTTATTATTGTTTCCTATTTGAAGTAATTCCCAATTAAGCTTTCATATTCTAGTTAAAATTTTAATCTAATGCGTTATTCTGTTTATGACTAAATAACAGAGTATTCAGTAGTGACTGGGCATTTAGGAAGGATGCTTGGACACTTCTGAACTCCATGGTCTATGAACTTCACATGCACCAACAAATAAGAGTTTGAAATGATGTGTTTATGATAAGATGACAGCTTCCCAATCATGAGGAAATCACCCATTGTTGATCATCTTGCACTTTACTAAAATAAGTATAAAATTGATTATATTTCTAAAAAAAAAGTGAGTGATGACTTATTAAAATAGGTATTCATTTATTTCAAATAGTTTGAATAAAATTTCTCTTGATTTCATTTTAGTAAATCAGCCAAGAGAAGTTCACATTTTCTTTACAGCACAAATGTAATTCTTTAAGGAGTTTGGATGGTTCAGAGTTCTCTGCCCCACTCAGTACCTTGTCTTTGTAATAGTCATGTTAACAAAGTAGGCAGAGATGATCTTTTATTATAAAAAAAGGATAACCCACCTATTTTCCCCATGGAAATTCCCGCTGTTGCAGGGCCCCTCCCTGCACAGACGCTTGCAGTTCTGCCATTTCTTTCCTCGGCCTTTGTTACACTGCCCCCTGCATCTCACCAAGTGGCTTCACAGCGTCAATTGTTCTTACTACTCATCTGTCTTTTCTCCCTAAAAAAGTATACAGTCTGTGCAACTTTTCACGGAAGTTCAGTATCATTTATCTAAAGCTGAGCTTATTCAGTGATAAGCCTACTCTCTTTAAACCCAAGGAGAAAGCTAGTATTTAAATAGAAAGTAGATAATATTTTTAAACGAAGTATGTACCAGATATTTTCCTTGAAGATTTATCATAATAGCATCCATTGCAGGACTAAACAGGCTAAGATCTTAATAAGTACTGTTAGTTATAGTTGCTTAGAACTCTTTCCATATGTTAATATACTTGGTCAATAATAACTAACAGCATTGATGAAAAGAATAACCAACTTCACACAATTTTCTATGCAGATGACACTTTGATATGAAATACCTCATTGGATTATAACTACCCTAGTCTTAGTATTAGTATTAGTATTAGTAATGTTATTACAGATACTATTAGAGATTCAAAAGTTAGATTAAGAAAGACTAAAGTTAAGGAAGCCAGTGGATGGCAGCTTTCAGAATGTAAATCTTTCACTCTTTAAATGAAATAAAATTTTGGCAAAACTGACAGTATTTTTCTTTTTGACCCAATATATCATTATGGGACAATAATCTCAAGCAAATGTGAATTTTTAATCTCAGCATTTCTTAAAATAGAAATTATTAGAAACAAATCAAACTATTGAATAGGAGAATGGTTAAGTATATTATTATACATCTTCATGATAAGCTTTAAGCCTGCATTACAAATTTCTTTTACAGTTTATTATTTTTTAGGTTTTTATTTTAATTCCAGTTCATTAATATACAGTGTATCATTAGTTTCAGGTGTATCATGTAGTGATTCAACACTTCCACACAACACCTGGTGAAGGTGCTCATCACAGGTGCACTCCTTAATCCCATCACCTATTTAACGCATCCCCCGAACCACCTCCCCTCTGGTAACCATCAGTTTGTTCTCTATTATCAAGAGTCTGTTTCTTGGGCACCTGTTTTCTTGGGTGGCTCAGTCGGTTAAGCATCTGCCTTCGGCTTAGGTCATGATCCCAGGGTCCTGGGATCAAGTCCCGCATCAGGCTCCCTGCTAGGTGGGGAACCTGCTTCTCCCTCTGCCCCTCCCCCCTGCTTGTGCGCTCTCTCACTCTCTCTGCACTCTCTCAAATAAATAAAATCTTTAAGAAAAAGAGTCTGTTTCTTGATTTGTCTCTCTTATTTTCCTTTTTCACTTTGTCATGGTTTGTTTCTTAAATTCCACATATGAGTGAAATTATATGGTACGTGTCTTTCTCTGACTTACTTATTTCACTTAGCATAATACTCTCTAGCTCCAACCATGTTGTTGCAAATGGCAAGATTTCATCCCTTTTTATGGCTAACTAACACTCCATTGCATGTCTGTATGTGTGTGTGTGCATATATAGATATATAGATATAGATCTACGCCTCACATCTTCTTTATCCATTCATCAATTGATGGACACTTGGGCTGATTCCATAATGTGGTTAATGTAAATAATGCTGTTATAAACATTGGGGTGCATGTATCCCTTTGAATTAGTGGGTTTTTTTTTTTTTGTATTTTATGGGTAAATACCCAGTAGTGTGATTGCTGGACCATAGGGTAGGTCTATTTTTAACTTTTTGAGAAGCCTCCACACTGTTTTCCACAGTGGCTGTACCAGTTTGCATTTCCACCAAAAATGTAAGAGGATTCCTTTTTTCTCCACATCCTTGCCAACACCTGTTGTTTCTTGTATTGTTGATTTTAGCCATTCTGACAGGTGTGAGGTGATATCGTATTGTAGTTTTGATTTGCGTTTCCTTGATGATGAGTGATGTTGAGCATCTTTTCATGTGTCTGCTGGCCATCTGTATGTTTTCTTTGGAGAAATGTCCGTTCATGTCTTCTGCCCATTTTTTAATTGGATTATTAATTTTTTGGGTGTTGAGTTGTTTAAATTCTTCATATATGTTGGATACTAACCCTTTATCGGATGTGTCATTTGCAGATATTTCCTTCCATTCTGTAAATTGCCTTTTAGTTTTGTTGAATGTTTCCTTCTCTGTACAGAGCTTTTTATTTTGATGTAGTTCCGATAGTTTATTTTTGCTTTTTTTTCCCTTGCTTCAGGAGACATATCTAGTTGCTATGGTTGATGTCAAAGAAATTACTGCCTGTGTTCTCTTCAAGGATTTTGATGGTTTCAGGTCTCACATACAGGTCTTCAATCCATTTTGAATTATTTTTGTGTATAGTGTAAGAAACTGGTTCAGTTTCTTTCTTTTGCATGTTGCTGTCCAGTTTTCCCAACACCATATGTTGAAGAGACTGTCTTTTTCCCATTGGATATTCTTTCCTGCTTTGTTGAAGATTATTTGACTATATAATTTTGAGTTTACTTGTGAGTTTTCTATTCTGTTCCATTAATCTATGTGTCTGTTTTTGTGCCAGTACCATACAGTTTCGATTACTACAGCTTTGTAATATAAATTGAAGTCTAGAATTGTGATGCCTCCAGCTTTGGTTTGCTTTTCAAAATTGCTTTGACTATTTGGAGTCTTTTGTGGTTCCATACAAATTTTAGGATTGTTCTAGTTCTGTGAAAAATGCTGTTGGTATTTTGATAGGGATTACATTAAATGTGTAGATCACTTTGTGTATTATAAACATTTTAACAATATTTGTTCTTCCAATCCCTGAGCATGGAATGTTTTTCCATTTCTTTTTGTCATCTTCAACTTCTTGTTTTATACTGTTAAGAGTATAGGCCTTTCACCTCTTTGGTTAGGTTTATTCCAAGGTAACTTACTGTTTTTGGTGCAAATGTAAATTAGATTGTTTTCTTAATTTCTCTTTCTGCTGCTTCATTATTGATGTTCTGAAAGAAACAGATTTCTGTACATTGATTTTGTATCCTGAGACTTTTCCTGAAGTCATTTATTAGTTCTAACATTTTTTTGGTGCAGTCTTTGGAACCCCAAAAAACTACATATAGTATGTCATCTGCAAATAGTGAAAGTTTTACTTCTTCTTTTCCAGTTTTGATGTCTTTTATTTCTTTTTGTTGTCTGATTGCTGAGGTTAGGACTTCCAGCAGTAGGTTGAATAAAAGTGGTCAGCATGGACATCCTTGTCTTGTTCCTGACCATAGGGGAAAAGCTCTCAGTTTTTCCCCATTAAGGATGATGTTAGCTGTGGGTTTTTCATAGGTGGGCTTTATTATGTTGTGGTATGTTCCCTCTAAACCTACTTTGTTGAGGGTCTTTACCATGAATGGATGCTATGTTTTGTGAAATGCTTTTTCTGCTTGTATTGAAATGATCATATGGCTCTTTATCCTTTCTGTTATTTTGATATATCACTTTGATGGATTTGCAAATATTAAATCGCCCTTGCAACCCAGGAATAAATCCCACTTGATCATGGTGAATGATTTTTTTTTAATGTATTATTAGAGTCCTTTTGCTAGTATTTTGTTGAAGATTTCTGCATCTGTGTTCATCAGGATATTGGCCTGGAGTTCTCTTTCTTAGTGGTGTGTTTATCTCGTTTTGCTATCAGGGAAATGCTATCCTCATTGAATGAATTTGGAAGTTTTCCTTCCCTTTTTCTATCTTTTGGAATAGAGAGGAATAGTATTAACTCTTCTTTAAATGTTTGGTAGAATTCGCCTGTGAAGCCATCTGGTCCTGGACTTTTTTTACGGGGGAGTTTTTTGATTACTGATTCAGTTTCTTTGCTAGTTATCAGTCTGTTCAAATTTTCTATTTCTTCCTGTTGCAGTTTCAGTTATTTATATGTTTCTAGAAAGTTATCCATTTTTGCTAGGTTTTCCAATTTGTTGGCATATAGTTTTTCATAATATTCTCTTATAATTGTATTTTTGTTATTTCTCCTCTCTCATTTGTGATTTTATTTGTATCCTTTCTCTTTTTCTTGGTAGGTCTGGCTAGAGGTTTATCAATTTTATTGAATTTTTTTCAAAGAACCAGCCCCTGGTTTCATTGATCTGTTCTGTTGTTGTTTTTTTTTTTTTTTTTAGTTTCTATATCATGTATTTCTGCTCTAATCTTTATTATTTCCTTCCTTATGCTGTTTTTAGGTTTTGTTTGTTCTTTTTCTAGCTCCTTTAGGTGTAAGGTTAGGTTGTTTACTTGAGATTATTCTTCCTTCTTGAGGTAGGCCTGCATTGCTATAAGCTCCCCTCTTAACAACCTCTTTTGCTGCATCCCAAAGGTTTTGGACCATTGTGTTTTCATTTTCATATGTTTACATGTACTTTTTAATTTCTTCTTTAATTTCCTGGTCGACCCATTCATTTTTTAGTAGCATGTTATTTAACCTCCATTTATTTGTGGTCTTCCCAGATTTTTTTCTTGCGGTTGACTTTTAGTTTCATAGCACTGTGGTCAGAAAAGATGCATGGTAGTGCATCTTTTTGAATTTTTTGAGGCTTGTTTCGTGGGCTAATATGTGATCCGTTCTGGAGAATGTTCCATGCGCACTTGAAAAGAATGTGTATTCTGCTGTTTAAGATGGAATGTTCTGAATATTATCTGTTAAATCCATCTGTTTCTGTGTGTCATTCAAAGCCATTGTTTCCTTGTTGATTTTCTGTTTAAATGACCTGTCTGTCGATGTAAGTGGGGCTTTAAAGTCCCCTACTATTATTGCATTATTATCAATGAGTTCCTTTATGTTTGTTATTGTTTTATGCATTTGGGTGCTTCTATGTTGGGTGCATAAGTATTTACAATTGTTATATCAGAAAATGTTCACAGGTAATGGTAAGTGAAAAGAGCAGGATATACAAATATACAATGCATAATATCATAATTATGGAAACATACCTCTGAGTCCTGAGCCTAAATGCTCCAATGTGCAAAGCATCTTACCCATCATAGGATATCAGGGCCTTCTCTGGAATTCTCTTGGTCCACTTCTTTGCCTGGCTCCTCCTCCTTCAGGTCCCAGATTAAATGTTACTTTCTCAGGAAAGCATTTGCTGACCCTCAGGGTCACTTCAGACTAAGTATGCTCCCTCTCCGGTGATATATTCTCATAACACTTAAATTTTCCTTCATAATACTTTTTATGATTACAATTAATCACCTTGTGGTATCTTTTGAATATCTGTCTTTCTCAATGGACTCTAAGCTTCGTTTGAGCAGTAACTGTGTCAGCCTTGTTTGCTCAAATACCTGGAACAGACACTGGGACATAGAATGAATTCAGTAAACACTTGTTGAAGAAATAAATGAATGAATGCATGCATGCATGCAAGGCACTGTGCTAACTCTTCATGTACTCTTATTGAGACCCCACAAAAATGTTATGGAGTAGGGAACATCTTTGTCACATTTAATGAATAAAGAAACTAAATCTAAGACAAAATTGTCCACAGTTATATAGCAAGTAAGTGGGACAGCTTAAATTTAAACCCTGATATCTTGAATTGTAGTGACCAAGCTTTTAGCCTCTGATTGTGTAAGTGGTTGCACAACTAATGCAACTAATAAGACAATTATATCCTGTTGAACTATATTGAATGGTTATATTCGTAGGCCAAATATGGTAATATATCACCAATTTCCTATTTATTAATAATAATTATAAGTGAAAATAGTGGTAGAAATGCTATATGTTTTTTTACATACTATACTACATTTCTCAAATTTTCTATACCAAGTATTTATTATTTTCTGTAAAAAGAAAGACAGTTATAAGGGCACCTGTGTGGCTCAGTCGGTTAAGTGTGTGCCTTCTGCTCAGATTGTGATCCTGGGGTCCTGGATGGAGTCCTGCCTCGGGCTCTCTGCTCAGCGGGGAGTCTGCTTTTCCTCTCCCTCTGTGTGCACTTTCTCCCCCTCTCTTTCTCTTTCTTTCTCTTTCTCTCTCCTCAATAAATAAAATCTTTTAAAAAAAAGATAGTTATTAAAATCTATTCACTCCAAACTGGTGAAGCTAGATCTCAAGTCCATTTATTTGGCACCAAATCCCAAAGAATTACCACTGAGTAAATAGACTGTGAAAGAGAACATCAGAGTTCTGTGTATTGCAAAATTGATAACTCTCTTGTGATTTGGTGTACAATTGACAACTGATCAACTTTTCTGGTTAATGTAATCCAAAGTCAATCTTTAAAATACATTTTTAAAATTTCCATTTGAAATTCTATGTAAAATCTAAGGCTGCAGAACAAGAAGCCACATTAAGTCTATACCATTGAAACTCTTAATGTATTTAGCTGGTTAAATATATTTCTTTATAATATGCCTTTCACCTTTTCTGATATTTTTTCTCACACTGCTAGCAGTCAAATTTATAGCATCGATTGAGTTTTAAAGACACATGTTTTATTTATTACAAGCATTAGTATTCAAGATAAACTTAGCTTTCAAAAGTTAGTTTTGTTCCTGAAAACCACCAAGGTAACATAATTTAAAATTTACGTCTATAGTTTTCATCATACTTTTTCTTTTGACTTCCCTTCCCATGATTGCTATCTTGAAATAGATACAAATGAGCAAGGACTATAAATAACAACAGGTTCTACCACTCTACTTGTTAAATACTTTTAACAGGAAATGATAAACTATCTTGGGATATAGCATTTGATAGGCATGGAATTAGGTCATGCTGCCTAAACACAGATCCTGATGATTGTCATAGCTGCTGGCTCCATATAAGTCTGCTTCAGCTGCCCTTTATACACTGGGTCCTAAGTGATTATACAGGGCCATTCTTACATATTACCTACCAGTCTTGAATGAGTGAACAGCCTGTACCCTACCTGGATTCTTAATTTTTAGCTGTTGTTTTTTGATGATCACCTTGGACTTTTTGGCCCTGACCTTACAGATGACCTTGATTATTCTTCCTTTGCACATTGTCCTTAAAGACCAGCCTTTGCCAAATTATTTCCCCTTAAGCCCTCTACATGTCTTAAAGTAAAACTTTCATTGCCCCTTTTAAAGGGGCCCCAGCATAATTTCTCTCTGAAAATTTTAGGAATTTTAGTGAATTTTAATAACTAGATTTAAATAACCTGACTTGGCTTTCCTTTTTCCTTCATTGATCACATGCATGTTGAGTTTGTGTTATCTGAAGAGGAGTGAGCTAAGTCTTAAGAGGGAAGACAAAATACACTTAAACAATAGTCCTTGCCTAACAGTATTGTATACTTTAGTTAAATTAGTAATAATTTGCTATGGTTCATCTGCAGAAATCAGTCTGTATCCTTTTGGATGGAACCTGGCCAAATTCAAGCAAATAACAAACAAAAATTTAAAAACATTTTCTAAGCTTAAAATATTAAAGTTGATTTTGAAAATTCACTCCAAAAGGGAATTCAAAAACTGAGTAATTTAAAAATCTTATTTAACATCTCAACAATTTAAAATATGACAAAACTTAGTAACCCACTTGTTTCTTCACTCACTCTTTTCTGAATGATGTCAATGCTGTAAGACTCATTTTTAAAATCTTTAATTTCCTTCCTTCAAAATCCTTAATTTCCAATCTTCAATTATGAGTTGTCCTCTGAATTTCAGATGTAACTAGAGTTAGAGTAATGTAATTGCCCAGTTATTCATGCTAATCATTCTTATCAATTTTTCTCTCCACAAATAGGTTACGACTCCTTGAGAATAGAAAGGGTGTTTTCTATCTTTATGTCCTCAGACCCTAGCACAGTGGTATTCCTCACTACGGACCACTTGATAGGGAGTTTAGAAATTGCTTCTGTTATATATAATTTGGCAAAATTGAAGATTTGGACATTTTGAACAATAAGCTTAGAATCACACAATCTTAGAACCTTTAAGCATTAGGAATTTTAAGGATTAATATGACAAATTCTTCACGGTACAGATAAGACTGAGATTTAAATGGAGACAGTATGGATCACACATTCCTGGTAGATTTTATCTCAGTGTCTTTGATATCCTTTCTTATTCTGTTTCCTCAAACTTTAAGTGGAATATATGTGTTGTGATGGTTCTCATTTGTTAAAAGATATTAAAAGAAAGTGTCTCATTTTTGCTTTGGTCAGAAAGGCAGAAACTTTAGGAATTTGAAGCAGGAAGGGATTAAATTCAAGAAACACAAGGCTCACACCACCATTGGAAAGCCTAGCGAAACAAAATTCAGGAAAGAAGGCTATTAGCTTTCAGGTTCACTGCTAACTTTGGAGTCAGGGAGCTGCCATCACTGATCAGACTATCTCCAACACCAAGGTGGCTGAGTTCCAGGAAAACAGCAGAGGCCTTTATAAGAACTTTTGTATGGTGAAGTTCAGGCATTTATTTGCTTCCTACTGTTCATGAGCAATAGCGTCTGCATCTCTTTCACCTTCTAAATGTTATGCAAATGTTTGTAAATCGCAGAATCTGAACTGGAAAAAGAAATTTATTCTTCTATTTGCATCTTATTAGTTTTCTATTCCAACAGTTTGGTGCCTTTCCACACACCTCAATAGCTCACAAATGATCAACCTGCTATGCCACTGAACGGTAATTGATGTTTATAATAGAATTGTTAGTGCTGGAAGGAACTGGAACTAAATTGAACCCATCTTCTCATTTAAAAGATCAAAATGGGTTTGGAGAGCCACTTTTTTAAAACCTACTTCCTTGGCTAGAGATGGAGGGTTTTCCACTACATGTGGCTCTGAACCTACTCATTGCTCTATGCTTACAGTCAATTTAATTTTATGACTTTCTGATTTAATGAGATAAGTACTTCTTATGCCTGATTACTTAGTGCTAAGACCACATTTTAGTTTTTATAAGACACACTTCAAAAATTTTTACTCGGTCTTATCCCATATGTACAGACTGAAAAGGAGTTAAGACTGCTCATTGCTGTTCCAAGATGAACTCACCATTTTATCTGATGACTTACAAACGGGAAAGTTGACCAATAAATCTATTTAATCAGGTCTCTCAATATTGTGAATGACCCTCCTGGTAGCGAGATATTATAAGTCTATTGTGACCACTTCTCATTTTTACTTGTTGTTCTGGATGGAACTTGCTGTGGCACTAGGGCTTTCTTAAGAATAAACCATTCCAAAATCACACTGTTATTATAGGTTGCTTTGTCCTCAGGCTTTCCAGTATTCCTTTTGGGCTATTGGTCTTTCAACATGCAGTTAGGGGATTAAAGTAAATCATTTAATCCATGCAGCATGTCACTCAATAGTATACTTTTGGAAATTGTTTCCACAGGAGCACCAGTGAAAGCAGCCAGTCTGAGATATTGACACTATAGAAAAAACTGACAGCTTACTCCTTGTATTGATTCTACTCTTCTCTACAAATATAGACTCCGTTCCCTACCACAGCTTTGTAAGTGGTGACTGCTGAGGTTTCTAAATTGCTTTGTAAATTATTTATTACTTGACACCTTGTAAAGACCTCTTTTCTTCTTGTCTGACTTGCTTGTGATTTCTAAGGTCTCCTACAGATTGAAAGGTCTCAGTGTATACTGACCACACCTTCCTATAGGTTTTTCTTATTACTTTATGTTGGAAATAGGACTTGTTCTACCATATCATGATCATGCCTGTTGTCATTCTTATGCCTGCTCTGCTGTCTACAGATTGTCAGAAATGCTTATATACACATGTTCCCCATTGAGTGCTGGACAGGCTGGTAATTTGGAGCCTGGTCCTGGGCAACTAAGTAACACATTTTCAAATTTAAAAACTTTTATAATATTTGAAGGCCATTTATTTAATATTGGAGGAAACAGCTTTTATCAGTAAAAATTGTCAGATCAGATACACATTTAATTCACATACATTGATATAGTAGAGTCAATGTTCTGAAAAAATTTGCAGATGCTTTTTAAAAATTTATTCTCTTCTTACTTCAGTTTTCTCTTATGATTCTGTGTACCATAGAAATTTTAAGGTTCATAATATAGATAATAAAAAACAGACTTTTGTGTCAAGTAAACCAGGCAGTTTGGAGATTGTGACTGCCTGATATTAGCTGACTGAAATCATACACACAAATACAAAAATACTCAACAGACAAAGCTCTGTGCTTAACAGTATGAGTTTCTTCCTCCCTTTCTCCCTGGTTTCCTTGGACTTTTCAAGGTTATCTCCACCATTTATGAGCTTCTGTGACTTGACAAAAGTAACGTAGGCTTTGTACATAACAGTTTCTTCTATAAAAGGAAATAATAATAACAACTACCCAAAGGGTGATTGGAAGAATAAATGTGATAATATATGGTCTTAGAACAAGCACATATTAGGTCTATATCATGATTATGATATAACTGGTACATAATTTTTGCTAAATAACTTAATTTTATGATGTTTATATTTTTATAAAATACCAATAGATACTTGTTGAGAATAAAGAAAATATGCAGTGAATAATGGTACATTAAAACCATAGCATCTTTTAGGAAATTTTTTTCTAATTACAGAAATTTAAGGAGCATGAAAACATACTTGTACGATCACTGTAATTCTCAATGAAATCAGGAATACAAATCTGTTGGAAGACACAGTTTTAGATCCATTATGAAGATTTATAAGCAGAGGAAGCCAGCTATTTCCAGACAGACTGATGTGGGCAAGAGAGAACACAGGAAAAGCAAAGGTGGAAACCAGCAAGCATCTTTAGAGAATGAGGCCATCGTAGCCATTACACATCAAGTCTGTTTCAGTGATATTCTTCCCAGGCAAAGTTTAGTCCAGGGCAATGTTGATTTTTTTGTCCACTGTTTTGTGCCAACATACATTGTTATGACCTTGATTCATTCTTTCCCTGCATACTTTAATGGCAATTGCTTTTTTTAAATTTTATTATGTTATGTCACCATACATTACATCATTAGTTTTTGATGTAGTGTTCCATGATTCATTGTTTGCATATAACACCCAGTGCTCCATTCAGTACGCACCCTTTTTAATACCCATCACCAGGCTAACCCATCCCCCCACCCCCCTCCCCTCTAGAAGCCTCAGTTTGTTTCTCAGAGTCCATAATCTCTCATGGTTTGTCTCCCCCTCCGATTTCCGCCCCCTTCATTTATCCCTTCCTACTATCTTCTTCTTTTTTTTCTTTTTAACATATAATGTATTATTTGTTTCAGAGGTACAGGTCTGTGATTCAACAGTCTTACACAATTCACAGCACTCACCATAGCACATACCCTCCCCAATGTGTATCACCCAGCCACCCATCCCTCCCACCCCCACTACTCCAGCAACCCTCAGTTTGTTTCCTGAGATTAAGAATTCCTAATATCAGTGAGATCATATGATACATTTCTTTCTCTGATTGACTTATTGCTTTAGCATAATACCCTGTAGTTCCATCCACGTTGCAAATGGCAAGATTTCATTTTTTTGATGGCTGCATAATATTCCATTGTATATATATACCACATCTTCTTTATCCATTCATCTGTCGATGGACATCTTGGTTCTTTCCATAGTTTGGCTATTTTGGATA
Source organism: Zalophus californianus (assembly GCF_009762305.2). Classification (NCBI taxonomy): domain Eukaryota; kingdom Metazoa; phylum Chordata; class Mammalia; order Carnivora; family Otariidae; genus Zalophus; species Zalophus californianus. The sequence continues at coordinate 134,035,361 of NC_045598.1, forward strand.
TTGCTGCTATAAACATTGGGGTGCACATACCCCTTCGGATCCTTACATTTGTATCTTTGGGGTAAATACCCAGTAGTGCAATTGCTGGATCGTATGGTACTCTATTTTCAACTTTTTGAGGAACCTCCATACTGTTTTCCAGAGTGGCTGCACCAGCTTGCATTCCCACCAACAGTGTAGGAGGGTTCCCCTTTCCCTGCATCCCCGCCAACATCTGTTGTTTCCTGACTTGTTAATGTTCGCCATTCTGACTGGTGTGAGGTGGTATCTCATTGAGGTTTTGATTTGGATTTCCCTGATGGCGAGCGATGTTGAGCACTTTTTCATGTGTCTGTTGGCCATTTGGATGTCTTCTTTGGAAAAATGGCTGTCCATGTCTTCTGCCCATTTCTTGATTGGATCATTTGTTCTTTGGGTGTTGAATTTGATAAGTTCTTTGTAGATTTTGGATACTAGCCCTTTATCTGATATGTCATTTGCAAATATCTTCTCCCATTCTGTCGGTTGTCTTTTGGTTTTGTTGACTGTTTCTTTGGCTGTGCAAAAGCTTTTTATCTTGATGAAATCCCAATAGTTCATTTTAGCCCTTGCTTCCCTGGCCTTTGGCGATGTTTCTAGGAAGAAGTTGCTGCGGCTGAGGTCGAAGAGGTTGCTGCCTGTGTTCTCCTTTAGGGTTTTGATGGACTCCTGTCTCACGTTTAGGTCTTTCATCCATTTTGAGTGTATTTTTGTGTGTGGTGTAAGGAAGTGGTCCAGTTTCATTCTTCTGCATGTGACTGTCCAATTTTCCCAACACCATTTGTTGAAGAGACTGTCTTTTTTCCACTGGACATTCTTTCCTGCTTTGTCGAAGATTAGTTGACCATAGAGCTGAGGGTCCATTTCTGGGCTCTCTATTCTGTTCCATTGATCTATGTGTCTGTTTTGTGCCAGTACCATACTGTCTTGATGATAACAGCTTTGTAATAGAACTTCAAGTCCGGATTTGTGATGCCACCAGCTTTGCTTTTCTTTTTCAATATTCCTCTGGGTATTCAGGGTCTTTTTTGGTTCCATACAAATTTTAGGATTATTTGTTCCGTTTCTTTGAAAAAAGTGGATGGTATTTTGATAGAGATTTCATTAAATGTGTAGATTGCTCTAGGTAGCATTGACATCTTCACAATATTTGTTCTTCCAATCCATGAACATGGAACGTTTTTCCATTTCTTTGTGTCTTCCTCAATTTCTTTCATGAGTATTTTATCGTTTTCTGAGTACAGATTCTTTGCCTCTTTGATTAGATTTATTCCTAGGTACCTTAGGGTTTTGGGTGCAGCTGTAAATGGGATCAACTCCTTAATATCTCTTTCTTCTGTCTTGTTGTTGGTGTATAGGAATGCCACTGATTTCTGTGCATTGATTTAATATCCTGCCACTTTACTGAATACCTGTCTGAGTTCTAGCAGTTTTAGGATGGAATCTTTTGGGTTTTCCACATAAAGTATCATATCATCTGCAAAGAGTGAGAGTTTGACTTCCTCTTTGCTGATTTGGATGCCTTTGATTTCTTTTTGTTGTGTGATTGCTGTGGCTAGGACTTCTAATACTATATTGAATAGCAGTGGTGATAGTGGACATCCCTGCAGTGTTCCTGACCTCAGGGGGAAAGCTCTCAGTTTTTCCCCATTGAGAATGATATTCGCTGTAGGTTTTTCATAGATGGCTTTTATGATATTGAGGTATGTACTCTCTATCCCTATACTCTGAAGAGTTTTGATCAAGATAGGATGCTGTAGTTTGTCAAATACTTTTTCTGCATCTATTGAGAGGATCATAGCATTCTTGTTCTTTCTTTTATTAATCTATTGTATCACCTTGATTGATTTGCAGATGTTGAACCAACCTTGCAGCCCAGGGATAAATACCACTTGGTCGTGGTGAATAATCCTTTTAATGTACTGTTGGATCCTCTTGGCTAGTATTTTGGTGAGAATTTTTGCTTCCATGTTCATCAAGGATATTGGTCGGTAATTCTCCTTTTTGATGGGGTCTTTGTCTGCTTTTGGGATCAAGGTAATGGTGGCCTCATAAAACGAGTTTGGAAGTTTTCCTTCCATTTCTATTTTTTGGATCAGTTTCAGAAGAATAGATATTAATTCTTCTTTAAATGTTTGGTAGAATTCCCCTGGGAAGCCATCTGGCTCTGGGCTCTTATTTGTTGGGAGATTTTTGATGACCGCTTTTTTTTTTTAAAGATTTATTTATTTATTTATTTGAGAGAGAGAATGAGAGAGAGAGAGCACGAAAGGGAAGAGGGTCGGAGGGAGAAGCAGACTCCCCGCTGAGCAGGGAGCCTGAATCGGGACTTGATCCCGGGACTCCAGGACCATGACCCGAGCCGAAGGCAGTTGCCCAACCAACTGAGCCACCCAGGCACCCTGCTTCAATTTCCTTAGTGGTTATAGGTCCGTTCAGGTTTTCCATTTCTTCCTGGTTCAGTTTTGGTAGTTGATACATCTCTAGGAATGCATCCATTTCTTCCAAATTACCTAATTTGCTGGCATATAGTTGCTCATATATGTTCTTATAATGGTTTGTATTTCTTTGGTGTTGGTTGTGATCTCTCCTCCTTCATTCATGATTTTATTTATTTGGGTCATTTCTCTTTTCTTTTTGATAAGTCTGGCCAGGAGTTTATCAATCTTGTTAATTCTTTCAAAGAACCAGCTCCTAATTTCGTTGATATGTTCTACTGTTTTTTTGGTGTCTATTTCATTGATTTCTGCTCTGATCTTTATTATTTCTCTTCTCCTGCTGGGTTTAGGTTTTATTTGCTGTTCTTTCTCCAGCTCCTTTAGGTGTAGGGTTAGGTTGTATATTTGAGACCTTTCTTGTTTCTTGAGAATGGCTTGTATTGCTATATACTTTCCTCTTAGGATTGCCTTTGCTGCATCCCAAAGATTCTCAACAGTTGTGTTTTCATTTTATTGGTTTCCATGAATTTTTTTAATTCTTCTTTAATTTCCCGGTTGACTCATTCATTCTTTAGTAGGATGCTCTTTAGCCTCCATGTGTTTGAGTTTTTTCTGACTTTCCTCTTGTGATTGAGCTCTAGTTTCAAAGCATTGTGGTCTGAAAATATTAGGGAATGATCCCAATCTTTTGGTACTGATTGAGCTCTGATTTGTGACCTGGGATGTGATCTATTCTGGAGAATGTTCCAAAGACACCCCCAGATTGAAAGTGATGGGGTCAAAAACCATTTACCATGCTAATGGACACCAAAAGAAAGCTGGGGTGGCAATCCTTATATCAGACAAATTAGATTTTAAACCAAAGACTATAATAAGAGATGAGGAAGGACACTATATCACACTAAAATGTCTATCCAACAAGAAGATCTAATAATTGTAAATATCCTTGCCCCTAACATGGGAACGGCCAATTATATAAGCCAATTAATAACAAAAACAAAGAAACACATCGACAACAGTAGAATAATAGTGGGGGACTTTAACACCCTCCTTACTGAAATAGACAGATCATCTAAGCAAAGATCAATAAGGAAATAAAGACTTTAAATGACACACTGGACCAAATGGACTTCACAGATATATTCAGAACATTCCGTCCCAAAGCAACAAAATAACACTTTCTTCTCTATTGCCCATGGCAGTTGCTTTTAAAATGAGTTCTCTAGGTGGCTCAGTTGGTTGGGCAACTGCCTTTGGCTCAGGTCATGATCCTGGAGTCCCGGGGTCGAGTCCTGCATCGGGCTCCCCGCTTGGCGGGGAGTCTGCTTCTCCCTCTGACCCTCTGATCCTCTTCCCTCTCGTGCTGTCTATCTCTCATTCTCTCTCTCTCAAATAAATAAAATCTTTAAAAAAAATTAAAAAATAAAATTAAAAAAATAAAATAAAAAAATAAAATGAGTTCTCTATACCTATTTTCATACTTTACTTCTGGCTTGGAATACTTGTTTCTTAAAATCGTTGCAATGTTTCAAGGTCCAACTAAAGTGCTACCTTCCCTATAATCTTTCCCTATAGTTCCCACCCACTTGTTTCTTTTCTTTCTGAAGTCTTTTGGCCTCAATACTATGAATCACCCTAACCATTATCTGAGATTAGATACCATCCTATTGGTTAAATAGTTATCTATTGTAAAACTATTCTTCCAGCTAAAAATATGTAAAGCAAGGAAGATACTTTTGCTGTCCCTTCTGTAGCTACATAATGAAAGATTAAAAGGAGAACTGAAAAGCTGGTGAAACCGGAGAGTATTTTAGATAAAATGCACATTCTGGCACTAAACTGGAGCTTTCTAGTAGTCCTCTATGTTGTACAACATTTTACATATATATCCTACTGTCACCTAATAATAACTGACTTTACCACACTACTTCAGAGAGTACATAAAGCTTTCACATAATTTATTTCATTTATTTTTCAAAACAATTTTATGAGATGAATATATCCTCATTTTGCAGAGAAGAACCAAAGCCCATAAGAGATTATATGATTTGTTCTGAATTGCACTGAAGTCCCTTGCTTTTCTGTGAATCCCAGCTGACCTTACATAGTGGCTGCTTCATCCTCATGGTAACCACCTGAGGAAGGCCAGAAAGACATTTTCTAGCTTTGATTAGTAAGCGATGAGGTTGATGTCTCTTGAGAAAAAGTGAGAGAATAACTACCCATCCTAAGCAATCTCTACCTGTTCCCTCTTGGAGCCAGGAGAGGTGGGGGCAATTCTCTGAATAAGATTGGTTTGACACAAAAAACAGGTAGAAGCCTGTAGACTTACTATCTGCAAGAGATGCATGACAGAACAGAGTTGGGACATGATTTAAAATGTATATATATTATATATACATATATATACACACACACACATGCACATATACAGATATATATGAATAATAACATTAAAATATATGTGAAAACATGTATATTTATATTTCTATTGTTAAAAATAAACTGAAGCATATTAAAAATCTTGAGTTTATTTGAGCAAAAATCAGTTCTTTGCTACTAATTTCTTTAAGCCTGATTATGTTTTTATTGTGATTCATTTCCAAAAGAAATTTGAAAATTTGTCCCAAGTAATTAGGAGTATGTATTCTCTTATTTTCTCCGTTACTGCATTTCCTATTTCAAGCAAATTTGCAGACATAGACATCAATGCCAGATAATAGAATGACCATCCTCACTATATTAATATTTTACAAAGTTGAGTTTTCCAAGCAGCATCCCTTTAATATTTAAATTATAATATTTATTAAGATTACTAACTAAATGATTATAAACTTTTGAGTTCATTCATGAAAATTCCTTGAGTCCATACTTTGTTGAAAAAATTGTGGGAAAATCCAAGTAATATAAAGCATTGAACATTTCTACAAAAAACAGAGTGCAATGAGGCTATAAACATGTGTTCAGTAAATTAATAGACAGCATGAAAATAAATGATATAATAAAGTCAGATGAAGTGTTTTTGTAGGGTGTGAAGAAAAAGCATTCCTTGTATTTCCAGTACACACACACACACACACACACACACACACACACACGCAGCTGACAACGTAGAAGGAGACTAAGGAAAAATCATGTGGTAGATAAGTGAAAATTTAAGTCATTTTTATTGCCCAAAATAATGAGACAAACATTAATAAGGTTTTTATTATAGTTGCATAAATTGGGCTTTAATTTGTGACCATTGAAAATACCACCACTGACTGGAGATTGAATTTGTTTTTATTGAATGTAATAAATAAAGATTGTACATTCAGATATCATGAATCATGTGTATTTAGAAACAATTTTATCAAGGGCAGGTAGTATGACTTATTAATCCTTGAAATTATTGCCTAGATTAGTGCCTAGAACATAAAAGTGGTCATTAATTTTTTTTGAATGAACAAATGGTGGTAAAATGTAATATTTGAAAGGGCCAAATTTAAGATAATGTCATTTAACTCAGCATATGTAGAAATAAACATGCACTCAAATACAACGTCCATAGAAAATGTTTAGTTTAACAATAGTCATCTACCTTAAAAGGTGACAATAGCAATTTTTATTTAAGTTGATTATAAATTATGGCCTGCCAGTAATGTACAAGGTAATGTTTTTGGTGGTAAGGAAACTACATAGTTTCATGAAGTTTCATCTCCATCAAGCAATAATTATGATCCAGTAGGAAGCTAGTACATGTCATCAAATAACAAAAATCAAGGGCAGAATGAGATGAGTATCATAGAAGAGGGAGGAAAGGCAGTGATTTTGAAGCAAAATGAATTTATGCTCATTTTATGCATACTTGTGTGACTGGCACAGATGATATTTTTAAGATTTAAAGATAAAACAGTATCCTCCTACCCCTCTCATCTTGTCCTCTTCTTTGAAATCATCAACAATAGATTTCATATCACTCAAAGTCATACAGAAAACTCTAATATAATTATAATGTCTCTGAATCTCCATTTGTGATATCCCCATGTGGTGGTGGCATTCGTTATTATCACTTTTGTTACAGTTGTTAGGAATAGGAAGATAGGACTTTAAGGTATTAACCATTAATATGAGTGTTGGCCTCAGAAATCACTATGCTCAGGAGGTGGCAGGTCCCTGAGCATGCTGTCCACTTTGGAATTTGTATAAGGCAGGCACAATAACTTACATAAAGAAAAAACATTTCACGTTTTTTATAATGAAGTAATACGTACAAACATATTTTATACATACAGTGCAAAAAATAATACTAAAATAGGCATAGGAAGCCATCTCCCTGCCTAAGAAATAGAACATTATCAATATTTTTATATTTTTCTCTTTGCCCCTCTTATTTATCAATTGCATACTCCCTTCTTCCTCAATAAAGCCTTTGAATTTTGTGAACTTGTATATTTATATTTATAAGGATGTACTATTTATAATTTATAATTGAAAGACGTATAAATACCCACAGGAAAAAGAACAAAATATCAAAACTAACTTGCAAAATCTGTTACTTTTTCAAAAATAACTTCATATTTAAATCCAATTTTAATATTGCAAGTGATAATGCAGAAAATGTGGAAGGTACAGAAAATTATTTACAAGATAAAACTAAATTGACAATAAAATATACTTAAAAGTAATTGTTTTTGAAAATATTATTCTAATCACTGTTAGTCTTCATTCTTTTGGTTTTTGTCATGAACTCTACCTGACAGTTACTGGTAGGGTTCTAGAAGCTTCCTGAATGTATCTTAGTATTCTAATTTCTTTTCAACTTTGTTGATGTTACATTACCTTCACAACACTTGGGATATTTTTATTTTCCCTGCAGCCTTCAACTATTAGCTAAAAACATTTGCTATTACTATAGTTTCTCTTAGAACATTTTTAGCCTCTTAATTATTTTGAACAGCCTGTGCCAGAATTCTCCATCACTTAACGTTAAGAAGGGATTTATTCTCAAATGTTAGAATTCTTAAAGACTCCCGTACCTGTCATTACCATTTAATTTATAAAAAGGGAGAACCTCCCCTGAAAAGTTCAAAATTAATGTTATAAGAGTTTGTAACTGTCATGAAAGAGTTCCTGCAACATTTAGCTTTTGTTTCACAAAAATCAACAGGACTTAATGTTACTGCAATCAGAAAAGTAGGGAAAATATTTTCTGTATAGGAAAACATAGAAACAATGTCATGTGGAAATTATACTATAATGGAGCAATATCAAATATATCATTACTACATGTGTAAATGACATTAAAATAAGTGTAGAAAAAGTTTTGCTTGTCTCAGATATCTGCATAATGTTTTGTAATTATGAGAATTGCAGTTTTAGGGAAAATCTAAAGCAATGTTTACTAGATTTTGACATGTTGTCTTATCAACCAAGTACAAATTTTGTTGTAGAAAGTATATGTCCTCGGTTCTGGTGATCTATGATTCAGAATAGCCGGGTTAAGTAGAGTCCACAGCCCTTTGCTTGCTACTAGATTTGAATGAGTATATAAATGCTGTGTAGATGAGAAGGGTTTAATGACTGAGAACCAAACACAGCTGTGTATTTTTATTTGAATCTACATTAAAGTCATCCAAAGTTCCTCAGGTACATAAAAAGACTATTTTAAAATAAAATCTGTTCCCTCTATCGGCAGAAAGAAATGCTTTTGTGTTTGTGTGTTGTTAAAACATATTTAAATTTAGGGGCACCTGGGTGGCTCAGATAATTAGGCGTCTGCCTTCAGCTCAGGTCATAATCTCTAGGTCCTGGGATTGAGTCCCGCATCGGGCTCTCTGCTCAGCAGGGAGCCTGCTTCTCCCTCTTCCTCTGCCTCTCCCCACCACTCATGCTCTCTCTCTCTCTCTCAAATGAATAAATAAAATCTTAAGAAAAAACCATTTAACTTTATTAGGCATAGGACATCATATCTGATTCGTTACAGAAAGAAGTCCTAACTGTGGACATAATAGAGAAATTAAAAGAGGAATAAATCTCAGTACATAATATACCTAATAAATAACACAGAGGCAAAGATAGCATTGTTTCCTATAGCTATTGAAGAGGAGCACATCATTATAAATTCAGGGCAGAAAATCTTTATTTCATCTTAATTCCTATTATCAAATCTATTTTCCTCCTGGTTGCTCCCTGATCTTTCCTAGGTATCCTCATTTTCATACAGCACTGAAAGAATCTCTCCAGATATTTCTGTGTTTCTAGGTTTTGTTACTCTGTGTTTGAATTTATTCATAGGATTCCTTAGAAATTACTGTTTTAGTAAAAGAAGATTATGCTGTGATATGCCAAATCAACTTAGAAACTAAACTTAATTGCATTTAATATTAGCCTGGTGTCTTTGTTTTTAGTAATAAAAATTTCAAAAAAAAGTACACTTTAATATTTTAAATATACATATTAAAGAAGACCTCACTGGAAATTTCAAAAGAAACTTAAATTATTCATACTGCAGGTAAACACTAAGACATTTGGGAACCACATAGGATCCTTAAATTCCATCACATAATTACTTCTATCAGAGCATCAATACATAACTCTTAGAAATATCATGCTTAATGCAAGAAATGCATATATACTCTTATTCAAACAACATTGTCTATAAATCAAATTTCTCCAAGAGAATTGTATTTTCCCAATTATGATTATTTATTTTGGAGTATACTATTCAAAAGCCATATCCACCTTCTGGATCTTCTGTGTCAAGATAACAAATAAGAGAGAAAAAACAGTGAAACTCCACTATGACAATTACATGCCAACAAATTTAATAACCTAGATGAAATAAATAAATCCCTAGAAAGACAGCAAGTATACAAGCAGAGTCAAGAAGAAATAGCAGATCTGAACAGAGTTCCAATAAGTAAAAAATTGAATCAGTAATCAAATACTTTCTGCAAAGAAAAGCCCACAATCAGATGGCTTCAATGATGAATTCTGACAAGGATATAAAGAAGAATTAACACAAATCCTTTGAAAAAGCTTCCAAAAACTGAAGAGGAGGGAACACTTCTGAATTTATTCTGAGTTCATTATATTGCCTTTATAACAAAGATACCACAAGAAAACTACAGACCAATAACTCCATGAATAGATACAAAAATCCTCAACAAACTACTAGCATACCAAATAGAGTAACATAAAAAATGATTATGCATCATAACCAAGTAAGATTTATCTCAGAAATGCAACAGTAATCCAACATACAAAAATCAACTACAATCAATGCATACAAAAGGATAAGGGACAAGAACCACACAATCATCTCAGTAGACATAGGAAAAGCACTTGACAAAATCCAACACCCTTTCTTAAAAAAACATTTAACTATCTAGAAATAGAAGTGAAGTTCCTCCACTTTATAAAATGCATCTGTGAAAAGCCCACATCTATCATCATAGTTAATGCTTGAAGACTGAAAGTTTTTTTCCTAAATATCAGGAACAAGACAAGGATGTATGTTTTTGAGACTTCTGCTTAACATTTTATTGGGGCTTCTAGCCAGGGCAAATAGGAGGATGGAAGGAAGGAAGGAAGGAAGGAAGGAACGAAGGAACGAAGGAATGAAGGAAGGAAGGAAAGAAAAGAGAAAAGAAAAGAAATGAAAAAAGAAAGAAAGAAAGAAAAATGCATCCAGGCTGAAAAGGAAGAAGTAAAACTATCTCAATTTGCAGATCATGATATTGTACACAGACAATTCCAAGGAATCCCCAAAAAGCTATTAGAGCAAATGTGAGTTAAATAGGAATACAGGACACAGGACCCGTATAAAAAAAAAAAGTTGTGTCTTTATGCACCAGCACTGAACAAACCAAAAATGAAATTAAGAAAACAGTTCTGTTAACTATAGCAATAAATAAGAATAAATGTAAAGAGTAAATTAAATAAAAGAGTATAAGACTTGTACACTAAAAACTCTAAAGCATGATTACATGAAATTAAAGAAGACCTAAATAAGTGGAAAGACATCCCATGTTCATAGTTAAGAAGACTTAATATTATTAAGATGGATCAAATTGATCTACTGATTAAACACAATTGTAACACATTCCAGTTATCTTGTTTTCTGCAGAACTAGAAAAAGTGATTCTAAAATTCATATGGAAATGCAAGGGACCTAGAATAGACAATCTTGAGAAAAGGGACATAGGAGGACCCATGCTTTCGGACTTCAAAACTTACTACAAAGCTACAGTAATGGATAAAGAAGATGTGGTATATATATATATATCTATATATATACAATAGACTATTACTCAGCCATATAAAAGAATGAAATCTTGCAAGTGGACCTAGAGGGTGTAAAGCTAAGTGAAATAAATCAGTCAGAGAAAGGCAAATACCATATGATTTCATGCATATGTTAAATTTACAAAACAAAACAAAAGAACAAAGAAAAAAGTGACCAAAAACAAAACAAAGCAAAACAAAGCAACCAGACTCTTAAATACAGAGAACAAATTAGTGATTGCCAGAGGGGAGGTGGGTGAAACAGATAAAGGGGATTAAGAGTGTTACCTTGATGAGCACTGAGAAATGTATAGATTATTGAATCATTATATTGTACCCCTGAAATTAATATAACACTATATGTTAATTATACTTGAATTAAAAAAAGTTAAAAGAAAAAAAAAAGACTGTAGATACTGGCATTAAAATAGATATATGGATCAGTGAAAAAGAATGAGAGTCCAGATAAAAGCCATACATTTATGGTCAGTTGATTTTGACAAGGACACCAAGGCAATTTAGTGGGAAAAGAATGGTCTCTTCAACAAATGGTGTGGGGACATTTGGAAATTCATATGCAAAAGAATGAAGTTGAAACCCTGCTTAACACTATATCCAAAAATTAACTTAAAATGATCAATGCCCTAAGTATAAGAGCCAAAACTATAAAACTATCAGAGGAAAACATAGCTTTACATCTTCATGATCTTGGATTAGTCAATGTATTAGATACGACATTAAAAGCACTGACAAAAGAATAGAAAAACAAAACAACCAACAACAACAAAAAATAAATTGAACTTCACCAAAATTAAAAACCTTTGTGCTTCAAAGGACACAAGAAAGTGAAAAGGTAACCCACAGAATGAGTGATAGTACTTACTCACAAGTCACATATCTGATAAGGGCTTAGTATTCAGAATAAAGAACTCTTATACTGCAGTATATCATACAAAAGCCAATTACAAATGGACAAAGTATTTGAATAGATGTTTCCACAAAGAACATACATAAATAGCCAGTAAGAATATGAAAAGATGCTCTTCATCTTTAGTGATGACCCAATTAGGGAAATGCAGTTTAGAACAATAATGGGATAAAATTCACACCTACTATAATGGGTATAATGAAAAAGACAATAGCAAGTGTTGGCAAGGGTGTGGAAAAATTGAAACCTCATACATATAAATGGATGAATGTAAAAAAGTTGCAGTTGCCCTGGGAAAACGTTTGGCAGTTCTCAAAAAGTTAAACGTATGGTTACCATATCACTCAGCAACTCTACTCCCAGGTATGCCCCCAAGAAAATTTAAAATATATATTTGTAAAAAATCATATATCAATGTTCATAACAACATTATTCTTAATAGGCAAAAGGTGGAAACAATTCAAATTTTCATCAACAGATGGATGAATAAACAAAATGGGGAATATCCATTAAGAGTATTATTAAATCATAGAAGGAATGAAGTACTGATATATGTTACAGCATGGATGTATCATGAAAACATGCTAAGTGAAAGCAATAAGACACACACAAATATTGTATAATTCCATTCATGTGAAATGTCCAGATGGGGAAATCTAAAAGGGAAAAAAACGTAATGAGTGGTTTCCTGGGGCTGGTAATGAGTATGAGTTTTGGGGTGTGATAAAAATATTCTGGAATTAGATAGTGGTGATAGTTGTACAACCTTTTGAATATTATGGAAACCATTGATTTATAAATAAATATACATATATAAAATATAGATTCACCACATATGTATACACATATATATTTATAAAATTTAATTATATATAGGTGTGTGTATGTATGGACAATACCTGGTCTATTCAAATAACTAAAGAAATGCAAGTGCAAACAACAACATAATATTTCTAGTGCTCAGTTTAGCAAAAACAAAAGTGTCTGATAATATTTGATGATGTTGTGAGAAAACAGGTATTCTGTTACCATATAGTGTTGGGGTGAGTGTAAATTATTACAGTCACTTTGAAGTAATTCAATCTCATCTCTCAAAAAAAAAAGTCTCTGCCTGTCTCTACAAAAACACAAATTGTTAGGAAAGATGTTTGTATTTGTTCATGATAACATTATCTATAATAGGAAACCCTTTGGGACAACCTAATTGTCCATTGGACGAGTGATTACCCACTAGAGGATGATATGGAAATATTTCCTGGATATATTCTCAAGCAAAATAGACATTTGTAGACATAATGTATATTTATTTATTTGTATTTTTTTAAAGACTTTATTTATTTGTCAAAGAGAGAGAACACAAGCAGAGGGAGAAGCAGGCTCCTCGCTAAGCAAGGAGCCCGTTGCCAGACTCGATCCCAGGACCCTGGGGTCATGACCTGAGCTGAAGGCAGATGCTTAATCGACTGAGCCACCCAGGTGCCCCTATTTATTTGTATTGTTAAAGTACACAAACATACTATACACACACAGTTTTGTATGCATAGACTTTCTCTGGACAGACATACAATAACACAAAAATAGTTGTAGAGCCACTAGGAGGGGCGATTTGGGATCTGGAAGGAGGGGGAGATTACTTTCATAAAGAAAACTTCATAGGTAAATAATTATCAAATATTTGAAGGCATTTCATGTGGTAAACGAAAGCATTGGTTAAGAGAATAGACTTTGACATTATATAGCCCTATATTTGTGTTTGATTTTGTCACTGAATTCATTTTGGGCAATTACTTAAACTCTCTATGCCTCAGTGTTCTCAATAAAGATAAAAATGATGGTCACCTACAGAGCTATTGTAGGTATTAAATAAATATAGAATGTAAAGTAACACCAGGCCTGGCAAAGAGTCATTATCCTATAAATGCGATATAATATTTTTATTAGCAATAGTAGTAGCTCAAACTGATTGAATGTATGGAGGTTTTGGCTTCCAGTGACAGAGGTTGTCAAGATATTCTCGCAGTAGCAGCTGATCTAGACAGAGTTTCCTACGCATGGTGCCATTACAAGCTGATGAGTTATAATTATTGTGTGTTTTGTGAGTAATTGGTTCTTAGAATACTTCACCAAAGTTAAAGGATTGTTTATGTTAGAACAGAATCATTGCCGTGCCTATAAAGACTCTCACTGTCCTGAATTATGAAATGCATTTTTTTTATTATGTTCAGTTAGCCACTGTATAGAACATCTTTAGTTTTTGATGTAGTGTTCAGTGATTCATCAGTTGCGTATAACACCCAGTGCTCATCACCACACGTGTCCTCCTTAATGCCCATCACCCTGTTACCCCATCCCCCCACCCACCTCCCCTCTGTAACCCTCAGTTTGTTTCTTGGGGTCCAGAGTCTCTCATGATTTATCTCCCTCTCTGATTTCTTCCCATTCAGTTTTCCCTCCCTTCCCCTGTGTAAGGGAAACCATATGATCATTGTCTTTCTCTGCTTGACTTATTTCATTCAGCATAGTCCCCTCCAGTTCCATCCATGTCGATGCAAATGGTGGGTATTCATCCTTTCTGATGGCTGTATATATGAACCACATCTTTATCCATTCGTCTGTTGAAGGGCATCTCGGCTTCTTCCACAATTTTTGAGTGGGATAGAAAGGGAATTTCTGAGAGCTCTGGGTGTGCCAGTGGGAGTGTATGGGAACATATGGGAAAATCATGTCATCACAAGCTGTAATCCTTTGCTATGGATAGGAACTAGTTCAAAGTCAGTAAACAAAAAGTTCCAGGTGATCTAAAGATCTAGGAATCACTGTAGATTATTTTCAGAATACATGAGCCTGTGTTGCCTCCATAGTCCTAAAGGCCAATAAAATTCTAGGCATGATCAGGGAAGAAGACAGAAAATATAATCTTACCTTTATATTAAACAATAGCGTTTCTGCTTTTAAAATACCAGTGTAGTGAGGAGCACTGGGTGTTATATGCAACTAATGAATCGTTGAACACTTCAAAAACTAATGATGTACTATATGCTAAATAATTGAACATAATAATATTAATAATAATAACAATAAAATACCAGTATAGTTCTGGTTATCAAATCTCAAGAAAGACACATTCTTAGACCTGGCATTACTAGCACAGAGGTTATAAGCATTTTAATAGCTTTTGATATATACATGTTCATATGCATATACATGTTTGGGGGAAGGCAGTTTACATTGTTATCAGCATTGTATGAGTCATACTGGTTATCTGCAGCACATAGCGTTGTCATTTACCAAATAAGCTAATTTACTAGGCATGAAATTATATTTTGAGATGAATGTCCTTTGATTATTACCAAATTTAGACATTTTCCCATATTTTAGTTTTCTATTTACATTTCCCTTTGTCTAAATTGTATATTTATGTTCTCCTGATGACTATTTATTTATTAGGTTCTTGATATTTTTATTACAAATTTGAATGATCTCTTATTACTTACACATAAATAACCCTGAGATCTTATGAATTGTGGAAGCTAGTTTGAGTCTCTTATCTGCCTGACCCTATAGTGTGATGATTTTGAATTACACCTTATCATATCTGGTGGGCTACGAGTGGAAAGGAGGGTAGATGTTTATTAATTCCATTCACTAATGAAAGTGATTATAGAAATTTTACCAGAACCTGGGATATACTCAATGCTTAACACTTACTATGATTATCACTGAGTAATTTTCTTTTCAGAGTATTTTATTTTAGGGTTTAGAGTATTTTAGGGTTTAGAAAGAAGGAACTAGGATCATGACCTGAGCCGAAGGCAGACGCTTAACGACTGAGCCACCCAGGTGCCCCGAAACTAACCAATTTTAAAAGTGCAATTTTACCTCCAAGAATCTTAAGTTCTGGGGATGTCTTTTCCCAATTAAAAAAATAATAATTAAAATGCACCATGTTAGTTATTACAGACTGTCAAGGGTCATTCCACTTAAATCATTGAGTAGTAAGCAGAGTTAATTATTTAGGGTCTGTGTATCTACAAAATATTTAAAATGTAACAGAGCTAAATGAATTCATCACATTCTTCTTCGGATGATTTTTAAATTAGTTTAACAAGTGGCAAGAATCCCCAAATATGTATATTTGCAACTCTTGTATCATGTGTTTTCTGCAACCTTTTATGGAAGTTGCCATATAATTCTCTCCTGCATAAGGCATGTTTGTGTTTGTTTATGGGTAATAAGACAGTGAAACTGACTCAAAAAGACTGCAAGATAAAAAGTGTTCTAACATATTTTGCTTTAACTTTGTCCATATTTTAGTGAATGAATATAATTTCAATTTTAACTTTGTCTGTATTTTAGTGAATGAATATAATTTCAAAACATATTTTGCTTTAACTTTGTCCATATTTTAGTGAATGAATATAATTTCAAAATGAATATAATTTTTGAAAGAAAGCTTGTGCACTTTCTTTCCCAAATTTGAGTCCCAAACTTCTGAAACCTTTGTGCTACTTATCTTGTGCTGAAAAAGGGATTAAAGAATTAGATAAAAAGAGAAGCCAACTCATGGTAGACCATAGACAATCCTAAATTCGTTTGGAAATTCCACAGGTGTATCTGGGAGCAAGAAATGGGTAGTATAAATCAATCAGAAAGAATCAGCTAGCATGGAGCTTAGAGACATCTAAGACTAATGCTTCATTTGTGCTTGAGGAAACAAAAAGGTTAAGTGACTTGTCAAAGGTTCACCAACAAGTTAGCAGAAGAATTGGGTTTAGCAATCAGTAACTACATCAGATATTTAGCGGGTAAAATCAGTACACCCAAAAACTAAGATCTTTTTAGAAAATGTCACCCTGCAAAAGCAGAGACCTTCTTTCCTATTTTTTTGTTTGTTTGTTTCACGTTTTTATTTAACTTCTAGTTCCTTGGGATGCCTGGGTGGCTCAGTCGTTAAGCGTCTGCCTTTGGCTCAGGTCATGATCTGAGAAGCCTGCTTCTCCCTCTCACACTCCCCCTGCTTGTGTTCCCTCTCTTGCTTTGTCTCTCTCTGTCAAATAAATAAATAAAATCTTTAAAAAAATAATAATAATAAAATAAATAAAATTGGTTAGTTTAGTGATTTTTCTCTCTTAATGAAAATGAAAGTGTTCTGCATTTTAAAAATGTTGGTGGGCTTTAAAAATGATTAAGTAATTCAAGATCAGGCATCTATTATAGGCAGTTGTACCCTTTCTTTCTACTACGGCATACACGTCTTCTAATGTATTAGAAACTGTAGAGTCTGGGGCGCCTGGGTGGCTCAGTTGGTTAAGCGACTGCCTTCGGCTCAGGTCATGATCCTGGAGTCCCAGGCTCGAGTCCCGCATCGGGCTCCCTGATCAGCAGGGAGCCTGCCTCTCCCTCTGACCTTCCCCCCCTCATGTACTCTCTCTCTCATTCTCACTCTCTCAAAATAAATAATAAATAAATCTTAAAAAAAAAAAGAAACTGTATAGCCTGAAAGTTAAATAGGTCTGAAAGTAGATTTAGTGATTTTATATATTTTTATATATATTATAGATTTAGTGAACTGAGTTTGAAAGTTCAAACAAATACTAATTTCATAAACATAAAAGTTAAAGATAGCAAAAATAAAATCTATCAGAATTTACAAGCAGCTTTGGTAGTTATTAAATACTAAGTTCAGTAAGCAGGGAACTCGTATCTTCCATTTTAAGTGCCTGTTTATCTTGTACTTGAACTCTTCCCTCATTTTATCCTTTTGAATAACACTGCACTAAAGTGGATCTCTGATTAATATTTAAATGTACATGGGGATAAATAGGTAACCTAATCAGAGAAAATAATTAACAAACCACCTCATTCTCATATCCCTTAATTCCTACAAGGGAGCATATATCCTGATTAGTAGAATATCATTCCTTTGACCTCCTTTTTTAATTCAAAGTTTAGTGGGTTTCATGATTGAACTGGCTCACTAACACTTAATTATAGTTCCTAAATATTTTCCAAATATGCTGCTTGTGCACTTTCTTTCCCAAATTTGACTTTTCTCCTCCTATATAATATCAAGAAATAATCTGTAAGGATTATTTTCCCCATCCAATTATGCCAGTTTTTTGATAGGATGCAAGGCCACACAGGAGCTTAGGTGGGAACCACTGAAATATCTTTTTGGCAAAAAATAATTTTATCTGATGATTAAAAATGAGATAGGTCTCCATGTATCAATGTGGAATTATATTCATGTCTTGATGATTGAACATTACAGTTTTACTGTAATGTTCAGTAATGCTAAATTAATGCTAAAAATTTCTGTAGGCATATGAAAAGCTTGCATGTATAGAAAATTCTGCATGTATATGTGTATGTTGTATAGGAGAATGAGTGTTCATGAAATATATATTTCATTTATTTATATATAGATTATCTGTAGAAATGATAATTACCTGTTTTTATATATAACCCATTACTTGCCTTCCTGCCTATTTTATTACAATCTTTGTCTCTATAATTCTATCACTGGGGAGTGAAGCTGGGAAGGGGAAAAATTGACTTCAAAGTTTTAATTTACATAGATTATAAAATTTGCTTTTTTATGATCAATATTATAAGACTTTTATAATTAAAGATGCAAGGAAAATGATAACCATTCTTTTACAAATATATTTTATAAAATTATGTGATATAATAAAGTTTCAAAACTGGTTCAAAAAGTATTAACTAATTCCATTAAAATTAGTAATATGTTTTTAAAATACATGATGTTTGGAAATAATTGTGAACAGAGGTGTGTCAAGTTTAAGATAATTCTGTTCTTAAGTGCTTTAAAAAAAACATAATAAGTAATAAATGGAATTACCAGGTTTTTGGGTAAGGCAACTAAAATGTGTAAAGAATTCAGAAGCTTTTGAATTGAATTACAGTTTGGGTAAAACTTGTCAGAAGGATTCTAAAGTTAATTTTAACATTATAAATAGAATGAGATAGTAATTTTGTAAAAAAGGACAAAAATGAATGGGGACTAACTATATTGATGTTAAACAATATCATTATAAAGCTACAGTGATGGTGTTAGTGGTAGGAATACACAGAATATTGTAACAAATAGACCAGATGGAGACTCTCTTCTATAGATAAGAAAACTTACTCTCCTGTGATAAGTAAGAAAATTAGGGCGGGACATCTATGCTACCTTCCCTCCTAGCAAGAATTTTCAGACACTGTTTGAGAAGGGGGCTGGACAGAGGACTTGAGCCATTTGCTAATCTTATAAATTCAAATAGGATATGTTTTCACAGGGATTTACTGTGTATATGTGTGTGTGTATATATATACACAGTATATATAACATATAATATGAATTGTATATTTATTATATAAATATTAATATATAAATATGAATGAAAATATTTTATATAAACTAACATACATATTTATATAAAAGCATTTATTTAAATCCAAACCAAAAGGAATTTAGATCCCCATCTTATACCATATCTCCCAATAAATTCTAAATATATTAAATAGTTAAATAAAATAGTTAAATAAAAACAAATTAAAAATAGTTAAATAAAAATATATTAAGTAGTAAAATAAAAAATGATGCCCTCATTAACTTCAAAACAATTTTAACTCTCTTGAGGAAGAATTTTCTAGGTTTAAAAATATTTAACTATTTAAAAATTGTTTATTGAAAAACCCGTTTTTTCAGGTATTAGGTATACAGCTGTAAGAAGACAAAGGTACCAGTTTTCCAAGAGCTTGGAGTCTAGCTGAAAACACAACCCAAAGTAATTACAATAACAAAT
Organism: Zalophus californianus; assembly: GCF_009762305.2. Classification (NCBI taxonomy): domain Eukaryota; kingdom Metazoa; phylum Chordata; class Mammalia; order Carnivora; family Otariidae; genus Zalophus; species Zalophus californianus. The sequence continues at coordinate 134,054,824 of NC_045598.1, forward strand.
GTTGATCTTATACTGGAAGAACCAGTGTGATGAGAGAAGCAGGGAAGCTGTAACCATGTAAATAGGCATGGAGGCAAGACAATACCTGAACTGAGGAAGTCCATTAATACTGAAGCCTAGAGGGGGAGGGGTGAGTGAAAAAAGATGAAGGTGAGGAGGGAGACCAGCACTGAGTTTGAAGTGTCTTGTAATCCATGTAGAGGAATGGTGAGCTCCATTTTAAGAGCAGTGGGAAATCACTGAAGACTTTTTAAAATTTTATTTAACCTGAAACAAAATAAAAACAAAACAGTTCCCCAGTTTTCCAACCCCCTGCCAATGGCAACCACCCTTCTCTTCTCGTCTGTATCTATGAGCTTGATCTTTTGTTTGTTTTGTTTTGTTTTTTAGATTCTATGTATAAGAGAGAACATACAGTATTTTCTTTCTCTGTCGGACTCATTTCACTTAGCATAATGCCCTCACAAATGGCAAGATTTCATTCCTTTTTTACGGCTGAATAATATTTTTATAACATATATATATATATATATATATATCTGACAGTTTCTTTATCCATTCATCTGTCGATGGACACTTAAGTTGCTTCTATATCTTGGCAACTATAGATAATGCTGCCGTGAACCTAGAAGTGTCTATCTTTTTCATTTTAGTTTTTTTGTTTTCTTTGGATAAATGTCCAGAAGTGGAATTGCTGGATGATATAGTAGTTCTATTTTTAATTTTTTGAGGAACCTTCATGCCATTTTCCATAGTGGCTATACAAATTTACATTTCTACCAACAGTGCACAAAGGTTTCCTTTTCTCCACATACTCACCAACACTTGTTAATTTCTTGTCTTTGATAATAGCCATTCTGACAGGTGTGATGTGATAGCTCACTGTGGTTTTGATTTGCATTTCTCTGATGATTAATGAGGTTGAGCATCTTTTCATTTACTTGTTGGCGATCTGTATGTCTTCTCTGGAAAATGTCTTTTCAGATCATTTGCCCATTTTTTTATTGGATTTTGTTTTTCATTATTGAATTTTATGAGTTCTTTATATATTTCGAATATTAGCCCCTTATCAGATGTATGATTTGCAAATATTTTCTCCCATTCGGTAGATTGTCTTTTCATTTCCTCAGTAGTTTGCTCTGTTGTGCAGGCTTTTTTGGTTTGATACGGTCTCGCTTGTTTATTTTTGCTTTTGTTGCTTTTGCTTCTAGTGTCAGATTAAAGAAAATCATCACCAAGACCTATGTCAAGAAGCTTACTGTCTGTGTTTTCTTTGAGGAACTTTATGGTTTCAGGTCTTTAGTCTGTATTGAGTTAATTTTTGTGTGTGGTGTAAGACAGTGGTCCCTGGAAACATGACCTCACTATGGATCAATGTAGGAGATTCAGAAGGGCAGCAGCTGTGGCCATTAGTCAGTAACTGTGCCTCCCAGAGCAGGTTCTCCTGGCAACGCACTTCCATGACCACTAGCATAGAAAGGATAGAATGAAGTCAATGGTTTCAAGAGGTGATTTTGAAGTAAATGTGTTAGGAATCGATTAGTGAGTAGATGAAGAGGTGGGAAGAAGGAGAGAACTTGATAAAACTTAGAATTTTATTTCGGGCTTCTGAGCTGATGATAGTGCCAACTATAGGGTAAGAGAATGCTGGAGAAGTAGATTTGACTCAGGAGTGTATAGGTAATTTATGAAGACAATTTCCATTTAGGGCACGTTGAGTTTGAGCTACTTGAGAGACAACCAAGATAAGGCTGGATGAGGGAACAGGCCTGTGTTAGTTTGACTATATCTCTGTCTCTATCTCTCTCTGCCTATTCTTATCTATATATGTTTATATATTGTGTGTGTATTCATATATATGTATATATGGTTGCAACCATGAGAGAAGATGAGATTGCCAAACTTTATAGTGTAAGACCTGACAGCTAAAACAGCAAAGATATTACAGAAAGCTGAGTGTAAGTGACTATAGGGCTGACAGTGCACTTGACGAAACCTACAAACAGAAAATTCAAAGAGAGTATACTAAAGGCGTATTTTTAACAACATTAAAATATGCAATCACTATCTTTTGAGTGAAAACCATCTTTTAAAATGTCTGTTGTATATTTATTATAAAGTTACAGTTCACTTCTGTCTCCTGCTGTTGTACGTCTCCCTTCCCAATAATTGGTTATTAAAATTAACTTTGGAGGCAACAAAGCTCTTTTTCAGTGGGAAAAAAAATAAGCTATATTTGTTAGGCTTCTTTGTAAAAGATTCTGCCCAGGAATTACAATTGTTATGCTAGTATATGAGTTCATTTATTAAACAGACTTTCAAAAAAAGATTTTATTTATTCATTTGAGAGAGAAAGAGAGAGCACAAGCTGGGGGGAGATGGAGGGATAGAGAGAAGCAGACTCCCCGCTGAGCAGAGAGCCCGAGGCAGGGTTCGATCCCGGGACGCAGAGATCATGACCTGAGCCGAGGCAGAAAATTAACCATCTGAGCCACCCAGGTTCCCCTATTAAACAAACTTTTCATGTATGTATTACTATCAGACTATGGAGATACTGGGGTTATGATGATGTATAAGAGGCTGTGTCTGTACCGCTTAGAGTATACCACAATATATTTATATGAACATTTATTTTATAATAATAAATTTAAATAAATAAGCAGTGATTAAATAAGGCCACAACCCAGGTATAGGTCAAGATTTCCCAACCTCAGCATTATTGACATTTGACCTCATAATTCTTTGCTCTGAGCCACCATCGCTCTGTCATTGTAAAGTATTTGCAGCATCTCTGGCCTATACCCACTAGAGATCAGTAGTGATTCACTCCCCACTCCCACCCCCAGTTGTCACAGCCTCACATGTCTCCAGACATCTTCAAATATTTCCTGGGCTGGCAAAATCACCCTTCACTGAGAACCACTGCTATACTGTGATGATTTTCCTAATATGCCACCTAAATGTTAGTGAAGTGGTATTTCAAAAGGGATATTTCTTTTTTTTCAAGAGTGAAATTTCATATAAGTTAATATAAAACTGGAATTATGCCATACCTGTATAATGCAAATACTTTCACTGGAGTTTGGTTCTTGTCTTTAAATAGGTAGACAAGGTGAATTGAAGAGGAACATGAAACAGATGGCATAAAAAAATGAAAGCCTTTGGAACCAGAAAGACCTGGTTTGAATTCCAGCTTTCTGTCAAAGATGCAAAGGAATAGTAACCTCCTCAAATCCACAGGATGATGAATTTCTTCTCCCTCATGCTTTTTCTAGATGAATTCAGTCTTCTAGAATCAAGGATTTGAACGTTATATCTCCATCATTTTCTGATAGGCTCTCTAAGTAGCCCCTAAGTCCCACTACTGCAATGGCTGCTTCTTGTAGGAAAAAAAAAATCATTTTCTTCTTCCCTCAATTATACAAACAAAACACACTGATCCCAATGCTAAATATATAATAAACTAATTGTCCCCATATTCTGGACCCCAGTGATGAACAAGAAATAAAGAAGTGGAGAGGTATCTATGTGAATCTTCTTTGAGTACACTGAATGTATGGGAAAACTCATATGTGCAATATCAGTATACAAGAAACTAGTAGTATATAAGGAACTAGTGAGTTATTGAAGTTTTTTTTTTTTTACAGTAGAGAGATTCAATGGATTTTTTAAAACCTCCCCAAAATCCATAATACTGAAGAATGTATTAAACTTAGTAAAAAGGTTCCCAAGACATTTCATTATCAAAATGAATTGATTATAACTGACCAGAAAAAATAACTATATATTTGCTCTTCTGTAATTTTCATAAAACTGTCAATAATTGTCACTTTTCTAAGAATATTCTTAAAGGGCTGCTGTGTCTCTGTAATGAAAACATTTAATAGAAACACCTTTTATGGGCTGTCTTAAACTGCTAGAAATAGTAACACTTCCTTAAGATACAATCCTCCAGCAGATTAATTTTTATACTCTTTACTGAAGTATAATACAGATACATAAGCATAGCTTGATAAAGTTTTGCAACTATACACTTCCATGTAACCACAAATTAGAATTTGAACACAGAGATATAAGCACCTCTTAGAAACCCATGATATACACACATTTCATGTGGGTTGACTTTCTGTTAGTATATTCATTAAATGAAAATTTATGTTATATGTATTATATGCATGTTTTGTGCTAGGTCCAATAAGGAATATGAATGACTAGGTAAGATTATAACTCTGGAAAGATTTGCTGTGAATTTGGAGACAGTAAAAGGAAACATTAGTCACCAATTCAAAACATTCTGTAATTACATACCCAACCTCATCTTCCCCAGTGAGGAGAAAAGACACAAGAAATTACAAGATCAGTCTGTCTGATTAAAATGATTGTTTTGAGAAACGTTTCATGATTTAGTGTTGTATCATGAGTAGTTTTGAAAACCTACCTTATATGTTTATGTCCATGTTATATGCTTTTCAAGTTGTTAGAGTCATTATATTTTTTTAATCAGAACGGTAACATTATAAAATATGTATTTTAGGAACAGTCCCCTATATACAGACTAGAATACACATAGTGAAATGGATGAGGGAGAGGAAGGAACAAGTGAAAGATTGGGAGGCTGTTGCAAGAGCTCACACAGGAAGTGATTGCGTCTTGAATTAGGAAGACAGGGAATGAATAGGTAAGGATAAATGAGAAATGAGTTGTTTAGGATAAATCTGACTTGGTCATTGAATTGATAAGATTAAAGGGGATGAAATTTGTTAATTGTTAAGATTGTGTGTGTATGTGTGTGTATTACTGGAAGAATAATTATACCAAGATAAAGTTGGGAAAATCAGAAAGGAAAGCTTTTTGCTTGCTGTGGGTAAATGAGTTCCACTTTATATATAAAACTTTATGTGTGTATGTATATATATGTATATGTATATAATGTGCAGTGACCTGTTTCACAATAATAAGAGTTTGGGGATAATACTTTTGGCAATTCTAATATTCTTGGTGTAATTCTAACCAATTACAATATCCAGAATCTTCTCCATTGATATTTCAGCCTTAATAGACAAATGTTACCGTGTCCAAACTACCTCTGAAACCTGGAAAGACTTGGATTGAGCCACCTGACATTTCACTTCTAAGCCAACTAGTTCTGTAGGCTCACCTGGGTCATTCTTTTAACTTCAGGGTAACCAGATTGAAGTTTTTGGTCTCCACTTATAATACTGTGGAAAACTTTTACTCTATAGGACAGAAAAGCTTTCTAAGGTGAAGAAGATTAATCAAAAATTAAGGTTATAGCGGCGCCTGGCTGGCTCAGTTGCTAGAGGATGCGACTCTTGATCTCAGGGTCATAAGTTCAAGCCCCACGTTGGGCATAGAGCTTAAAAAACACTGAGGATATAAAATTATATTTTGCAAAGAAGTAATCATTGTAATAAAAATTTGGAATTATATTTCTAAATAGTGATGGTAATTTTAAATGCATGAGATTCCAAAAGAAAATAAAATAGCAGCAAGCTAAAAAAATGAACATTTATGAGGTGAATAAAGAAGAGAAAAAGAGGGAGTTGCCCCACAGGGAAAGGAGGAATCAGGATAATATAGTTTTAAATAAAAACAGTTACTGTATTTGCTAAGCCAGGGTTTGATTTCAAGGGAAGCTAATGAAATTTCAATTTTCAAAGCACATCCCTCGTATGAGCCTCTTCTGGGCCCTTGGCAGTGTGTTTCTAGAAATTTATTTCTCTTCAAGAGTCCCGTCAAAACTGTATTAATTTTTACTCATTTTCATTTAAAATATAGTAGTAATGCCATAAAAAATTATTATGGTGTGCTCTTAACACTTAATCAAAACAATTTTTTGCCCCTAGTATTCTGATACAAATACTCATTTATTTACATTTTACATATTCATGGTTTAAATTTTTCCAGAGGTCCATATTGCTAATCTAAGTTGTTTTTCTTTTTCATTTTCTTTTCCACGACTGAAAGGAGAACAGTTAGAAGAAAATATTTCTGCTATCGTGATGTATATTAATCGCTGAAAAATGAAATTGCCCTAATTAATGTTAGTGTAACAGTGTTTGCCCCAACAAACATTCCATTTACTATCATAACGCAATATCACAGTGAAATTACTGACTGATTTTTTTTAAAGATTTATTTATTTATCTTGGGGGGCGAGGGGCACAAGGAGAGGGAGAGAGACTCTTAAGTAAACTCCGAGCTGAGCATGGACCCTGACGCTGGGCTCGACCTGAGCCGAAACCAACGGTCAGACGCTTAACCGACTATGCCCTCCAGGTGCCCCTGGCTGATTTGTTTTTATTAAAGATTTAGAAATAGGGTTCTTACTTTTAGTGGCCCAGAACTGAAAAGTTATTGTTTGGTTTCTTGTATCAAATGAAATGACTTATAAACATTAGGAGGTTGGGTCAACAAAAATGGACAAGCCTCAAAGAGAAAGGATTTATTAATATATATATCCATTGTTTCTTCACATTTAAACCCAATTGCTAATAACAGAAACATAGTCACATAGCTTTTTAAAAATTTAATTTAAAAACTATGTATATAATATATACATGTATATATATTATATATTATATATTATATACATGTATATATATTATATATTATATATTATATATATGAAAAACTACAAAGGACTTTGTAATTCTCAGGAAGTTTTCTTTATTTCAATGTATAATTAATATGTTACACAGCCAATGAATATCTTTCTTTTTATTGCATATTGAAAACCTCAGTAATGCATATACATATATATAGTGGATCTTCATTATTTGCAGGTTCCGTGATTGCAAATACACCTACTTGCTAAAATATATTTCCAAACTCAAAATCAATACTCAAGGTCCATTTACAGTCATTCGTGGATTTGCTGACTGTGAAAAGTTTGAGTTGTTCAATGAGCATGTTCCCAGTTGAGATCATACAAGGCAATGCTCCGCCTTTTTTTTTTTTTTTTTAAAGATTTTATTTACTTATTTGACAGAGAGAGACACAGCGAGAGAGGGAACACAAGCAGGGAGAGTGAGCCCAATGTGGGGCTCGATCCCAGGACCCTGGGATCATGACCTGAGCTGGCAGACGCTTAACGACTGAGCCACCCAGGCGCCCCAGTGCTCTGCCTTCTTGTTTCAGCTCTCATACCAATAAACATCCTTTTCACAACATATTTAATGCCAAGTTTTTCTCATTTTTGTGTTTTTGTTGGTGATTTTGCTATTTAAAATGGCCCCCAAGTGTAGTACTAAAGTTCTGTCTAGTATTCCTAATTGCAAGAAGGCTGGGATATGCCTTACAGAGAAAATATATTTTCGATGAGCTTCATTCAGCTATGAGTTATAATGCTATTGGCTGTGAGTTCAATGTTAATGAATCATATGTGTATATATATGTATATAATGGTGTATATATATATATATATATATATATAGGTCTTTGAACAGAAACCCACCTAAAGCGAGGTTGCAAATTCATTGGTTGATAAAAATGTGATCAGAGGCTCACAGGAACTTAACCCTCTATTTCTCCTGGGAGCAAAGATTCTATTTGCCAGTTCAGTTTTTGCAGCATTGTCTCTCTGAAATACCTAAGAATAAACAACAGTGTAAAATAAGACAGTCATTGAGGAATCAGTGAATAGGAAGGTTTATACCTCTTTCTATTTACCTGCAAACCAGTAAGTTAGCTATTTCAAGGTCTAAGTATGTAAGATGCTAATTATATTTTTTAGTCCAGCTCTGTGGATCCAGTGGAAAGTGGTTTTAATTATCCATCTCTTTATAAAGATATAGATGATGATGATGATGATGATGATGATGTGACTATAAGTTTCGTGTGGCCAGGGATTTTCTCTTTGTTCATATAAAAACACTCAGTGACTAGAAAAGTGCTTGGCATACAAAATGTACTTACGTGTGCAATATAAATGATCTCCTATGTCAAAGTTAATTATTTGCATATGTATTTTATTCATACCTTCAATAAGTATTTGGGGAGTTTACCACGTGGCAGACACTATGCTAAGCCCTAGGATTACCATAATGAATAAGGAATATAAGGTCTTTGCCTTCAGGAACTTACAGCTGAAAGCAGTGGTTTCTAGACTTTCTTGCACATTGGAATTACCTACAAATTTTTTAAAACTCTGATACCTGACTCCACCCTACATTCTAATTTAATTAGTATATGATGCAACTTGGGCCTTGAGGTCTTTAAAACTTTTCCAGATGATTCTAATGTGCAGCAGAATTTCTGAATCACTGGCCTAATGTATAAGTTAAACATTAAACAGTTACAAATTACTTACTTGAGAGTGATAACAGCCTGTTACTTTAATTTTGAAATGCAACCCGTTGCCAAAAGCCACGAGCTTAGCTATTAATATCATTTTAATTTTGTCCTGTTTTTTTATCCCAAAAGGAACAATTCATTAAGGTATTTTCAAAAAACCAATTGCTTTTTTCAAAAAGAAATTTATCTAAAAGGAGGTGAAATAAACTTAACATTTCAATTGAGTCAGTCACATACCTACCTTTATTAAATGGAGAGGCAAATATTATTTAGTTTTCTCTAAATCAAATATCACATTAATATGTTGTTCTTCCTATGTGTATAGAAAAGCTTTAAGGAGGAATGTTGAGTATTTCTTTACTCTATGACTGTGTGTATGGTCTGTTACTACCTTTTTTGAATGAAAAAGCAGTAACTCTTATGTATGTATTTATGTAGGTAGGGGTGGATGGATGGATGGATGGATGGGTGGATGGACAGATGGACATCTGGATGGACAGACTAGGCTCCCAGGTGCTAAAGTTTATGGTCACAATACATTTGTTCAAAATGTTCAAGTCTCATTGCTCTCAGCATAGTATAACTGCTGCTATTTTTATTAAACATTATACATCCTCAGAACATATTTGAAATAGGTACTGGCCCAAACTGATAACTTCCTTCCCTTCATTTTGCATAATGCAGCAACTTTGGTATCAGAGTGCCACCACAATCTTCAATATTCTGACTAACTTTGCTGAGTTTGCAGTGGCAACAATGCTAATACCCATTGTAAAAAGGCAATGCAGAAATTAGTGACTGTCGAATCCTAACGTCCCTTATATCCAGACTTTTTTTTATTTTCCTTACCAGTATAATCTATATTCCAGTTAATAATTTAGTACTAATCAGCTCCTTATCTTCTGAAAAGGAGAGTCTGTTTTGAATCACAAGGCAACTGACCTTGAAGGTAGGTTTAATATATGCAGATTTCTCCTATCACCTCTACGCTGTTCCTCAGAATACTTTCTTGGTTACATTTATGTTTGTGCTGTGCAGTCCCCTTTGGTCTATCCTAACAGTAACTGATTTCATGCTAATACAGTCTCCACTCTTCTTTAGTTCTGGGTTTTACATTTATTTTTACATTTACATTTTACATTTATTTATTTTTATTTATATAACTGCTTTTAAATAATAATCTGATGTTTTAATGAGAAAATAGGGAATATATGAATAGTTGAGGTAAATCATGAATATTATAAAGAATAGTAACATTTTTAAATGAAGTCAGCTATTTCATACGGTGCTGTGTATCTCTGTCCAGTGTACTTAGATTTTACTATAAAATGGCATTTTTTAGTAGTGATGGGAGTTACTTGCATTGGTCAGATAAATGATGAATCTAAAATAAGGATTTACAATTGCTTCCTTGGGCTATAGTCATGAATTAAAAAGCAATATAAATTGAACAATGAGCTATGGATAATTATAATTATTTACAGAGAATCATAAAAATATGTAAACAAAATCTATAGAAGTTCAGTTTAAATTTTAAATTTTCTCAACAATTTTAGGATAGAATTGTGTTCCAAAAACAATAATAGTAGACATTTTTAATGTTGGGAATGACTTTGATTAAGCAAGTTATGTGGTTCTGCTGTTCATTGCATGAGCGTCAGCTAGATTTAAGAAGAAAGAAAAAAAAGACAAGGAAAATTGTTTTGGTTTATATAAAATGCTGTGTAATCTGAACTTTAAGAAAGGATTTATGAAGCTTTTTGAAAATAGAATCCCATCATTACAGCCAGTTCCCAACTTCTTTCTTTGCATGTCGGTAATAGCAACTTGTTTTGAAGATTAAAATGTCTATTTTTGTTTGTTTTAATTCTTTAATATGCTTGTTTTCCCTCATTAAAGTAGAGAGAAGAGACAAAATTTCTATTTCAAAAGAGAAATGATGGTTAGGTCAAGACAGTGGCAGCAAGGAAAATAATAATAATTATTATTTTTTTAATGAAGTGATTTTTGAGAAGTAAAAGGTGGCTTAGCTTTAGATTAATATATCATTTTACTGGGCAGGTTCTCCAATTAATGGTTTCCTTATATTGGAAACCACACTGAGCTGATGTGGATAGTTATTCTTCATCTACCTTCTAGGGATCACATCTGGTTAATCTTTATACTTGAAAAGGTGGAATATGGAAACAAGAGCAACTACTAATGTGCTTTGGGGATTAATATAGTATTTTTGGTAATGAAAAGTAACCTCAAAGAAATCAGATTACAGAACAAAGTTTATTAACTCTTAATTTTAAAATGAAATGTTTTAATATTGATACTAACATTCCAGATTATTTTCATGAAAACTATTTTACATAATTTAAACTAGAAAACAGGCTAATAGAAATCAAGATCATTCTTCTATGAAAATAACCTTGATTTTTATTAGCCTGTTTTCTGTTTTAAAACATGCTATGAGGGAATGATTAAATCAAATATGAAATATAGAACAATTTAACAGACTTAATAGTCTTACAGATAAGATAGAAATGTTTCTGCTGTCTTGGATAGTCAATGTGAATTGAGTTGTCGTCTTCTTTAAACACCATGTAGTTTTCATCTCTTTATGTTGCTCTGAAAAAATTTAAATATCATATTTCACATGTCGGTTTAGAAAACCATTGCTCTGAGAGAAACATTTTTCAGGAATATGAGTTGTGCTTTTTAAAATTGACCTTTTATCTAAAACCAATAGTGTTTTTCTCTTTGGGGTGTTTGCCCTGAAGCGGGGCTAAGAAGGTACATCTTTGCCAAAAACCATGATATCACCCCAAAGAACAGCAACATTTTGCTAAGCTTACAGAACATATACTACAAAGTAACCTCTGTTAAGAGAGATTTTCAGTAGGTCATAGTTTATCATATATATTTATATTTTTGGACCTAGATTAAGTTAATACAGTTCTACTTTAGAAAATGTATGCTACTTACTATAAATTACTGTCTTAGGAATTAGCATGAATTTTTGATGCTTTTCCCAGTTCAACCTTTAGAAGTTAAGCTTAAAAGTACTCATAAATTTATGCTGAATGTAGGGTTTAGTAAGTCCCATTTAAGACTAATTGTTTTTATATCACCTAGGCATAAAATTAATATAGTTCTTATAATAACTACTTAAGCTTTTAATCTAATGTAGCCTTAATGAATTTTACCCATAAGAAGTACTGGGTAAAGCAATAATGAAAGGCTCCCCGTGTGGTGTCCATCTGTCTTTTTCCTGAAAACAGCTGAATTTTAACATGAAAATATGCAAACAAATACCATAAGTGTTTTATGTATCTAAGGTTTATGCAGTTAAGTTATATAATTTTATCTTGTTCAATTATGCCATGGACATGTTTCCAAGAATCACATTTACTAAATTATAAAAATTCAATGATCACTATTGCATGGAAAACACAAAAATACTAAAGAATGTGATACTTGCTTAGATTTTGATGCATAATTAAAAATCTAAAAGTAACTATGACTAAAATTATTTCTCTGTGACATTGTCTTCTTTTTTTCTTTTCTTTCCCATCCATCTTGTTGTCCTTTCCTTATTCTTTTTTAAGCAAATAAAAATATTCTGAACTTAGACTAATTAATTTTAGAAGTAGAGAAGAGGGATTGGTCATAAGGAAATTAATTAACACGTTATCTCATGTTAAAATCAATACAAGAAAAACTCTAATCTCCCTTTAGCCAACTCCCTGGGTTAACTCAGGTTTTCAACTTCCTTTTGTGGAACATCCTAATTAGTTTTCAGGGTAGGCTAACTTCCTTAAGTAGTAGGCACCTTTTTTTGTTTAATAGAATTAATTGTTTTATTTTACATTTTTTTCTGATTACTGATAAGGTTGATCATTTTCCCATAATGTAGTTTAGATTTTCTTCATAAGTGTATTTTATTTTATTTAAGTAAGAACATATAACATGAAACCAACCTTTTAATAAATTTTTTAAGTGTACAGTACAATATTATTGACAGTTATGGTATTGTATAACAGATTATCTATAGTTTATTCATCTTGCTTAACGGAAATTTTACACTTTTTGATTAGTAACTCCCCATTCCGCCCTCCTCCTGGCCCCTGGCAACCACCATTCCTCTCTTTGAATCTATGAGTTTGACTATAGATTTCTCCTTTTGGTATAATCATGTAGTGTCTTTTTCTGTGACTGGCTTATTATATTTAGCATAATGTTTTTAAGGTTTATCCATGGTGTAGTATGTATCAAAAGTTTATTCCTTTTTGAGGCTGAATAGTATTTCATTGTATGGCACACTTTCCTTATCCGTCCATTTATGGACATTTATATTGTTTCCATCTCGGCTGTTATGCATAGTGTTGCAACGTCTCCTGACCATCTGACCAGCTACATAAAGTAATCAAAGGTCAGTTGTATTTGTTATGTAGCATGGTTATGTCATTTGTTCTTATTATTTCATCATGATTTAAGTTAACATTGCATAATTTGCTGAAACCTGAGTGTTAAAAGAGATTTTTTTTTCCCCAGTAAAAACCTAGGGGAATACTTTGGAAGTGGATAAAAGCAAGTGGATTAAAATATATGAAATATTTTGAAAAAGTATAAAACTCTAGGAGGTTTCTGCATTTAGGTTGGTTTTACTGATAGCTTTGACTTTTTTCCTCCATTTAAAAAAAAAACCTAGACATCAAAGGCAGTGTATGAGATTTCTACAAACAAATGATTTAATAAAGAATCACAAACAGTGGGTACTTACTCGAACAAAAAGTCTTGGGTATCCAACAAAACAGCAGCAGTTTACACATTTAAGTTGAATACTATTAAGAATGGATACACCATTTTCACAATTCTCTGTTTTAATTATTTTATTCACTAAGCCAGTTCAGTAAATTACCAATCCTAACACTTAAGAAGACCTCTATCTCTACTGTACTTTTTAATTCCTTCGAGAATGTAAAACCTAAAGAGAGTTTTCCCTTCACTGGACTGAGGCTGACTGGATGCTGTGGGTGTTTCCACATCTGAATATAATTAGGAAGACAAACTGCCCACTTGAGGAGATATGCCTGCTATTTGGATCTGCTATATCTTCTGGAAATTCTCAGGTTTTTACTCTATAAAATGTAAAAAATAATTTACAGTAACATGGATGGGAAACAGGTTTCATCTTGAAAGCCAGCTCTGATGAATTGCTAGTGGCTACTTGCGCTGAGATAAGCTGTAGCCCCTTCCCTCTTCGAGGAAAATGCCCTGATCCAATAGTGATGCTACCCAGGGACACAGGATGAAGTAGAACAATAAACCATGACAGCATTGTTCTCCTGAGTTATATCCACATTTCTCTTAGTGTTTTGAGCCCTATAAATGAAAGACTCTCCACCTTTTTCTTTTCTTCTCTTCCTTCTGTTGGGACACTTTTATGGGTGATATACCTCAGCCTTGTTTAGCTACCACGTAGACGAGAAAGAGTGTGAGCTGAGCACAATTCACTGCTTTGGTTCACACAGGAAATATGTCTGTGTTACTTCACAAGTGAGAACTAATTCATGCAAATGAAAACCACGGGATTCGCTTGCTGTCTGCTTCTCCAAAAACTGAACAAGTACAGTTAGCCTTCACTAAAGAGAATCAGTCCCTAAAATGTATCCCTCAGATACGATCCTCACAATTAGGAGTGGTACAGAATATGAAGGCAAGTGGACTATTCCAGTGATCACTGTTTGATTTAGTGACTCTGGTTGCTAAAACGACTCCACTATTTTCTTCACAAATTCTTCACATGGTTTTGAGTTTATTTTAAGAGGCCAGGCTTCCCAGATGAAAAATATAATAATTTTCTAAGATAAAATATTCACAAGGTTTATGGTATTAAGAAATTGAATAAGAAATATTACTTTGCCATAGTCTTTAACAAATGTAGGAAATGAGACTCTGACTTTATAACGTAAATGTGGCTGGAATTCTTTCTTGGAAGATAAAATCAATAAACATATTCTCAGAAGTAAAATATAATCATTGACTCCTATCTTCTAAATGGTCCTCAAATTCTAAATGTTCCTTGTCACGTGTGCGTGTAACAGGTGTGCTGTGCTATGTGGATGCTAGGTATTAGAAGGTTGATGATGGGAATGGTTAGATCCACACACGTTAGGGATAATTTTATTTCAGTTCAGTGCCTAGAATGTAATAAGCATCAGATGTCGAAAGAAATGAAAGCTTATTCATGTAGCTGTTTTTATAGAATGCCTACAATGTCCTAGTAACTATAGTGGTTCTGTCCTTGGGAAGTTTACAAACATTCAAGGGACACAGATTCATAAGTAGATAGTTAAGGAGAATATGTTAAGCCGTATTAGGGTTATGTCCAGGCAACTACTGGAATATATCATAAATCCTTGTCATTTCAAATTAGAAATGTTTTACCCCAACATAAACAAAGTTAGCCCTATTGTACGGGAAGAAAAATTGAAATCATTAAGTGCTTATGTTAAGTGTTAACTTACAGTCTTGACTTGATTCATAACAGTAAAATCCCATCTTTTATTTATTCATTTATTTATTTATTTTTAAAGATTTTATTTATTTATTCATGAGAGACAGAGGGAGAGAGAGAGAGAGAGAGAGAAGCAGAGGGAGAAGCAGGCTCCCAAGGAGCAGGGAGCCCGATGCGGGACTCGATCCCAGGACCCTGGGATCATGACCTGAGCCGAAGGCAGACGCTTAACCATCTGAGCCACCCAGGCGCCCAAAATCCCATCTTTTAGAACATGTGGTATGTGATTTCAGCCCCTTAATGGGATAAATCATGTCACAAATTCTTGAAACCTGAGAGATTCTCTTTTCTATTTTTAACCACGTAATGACATCATTTATTGTCTACTGGGAATCAATTTAGGAAATCATGTTCGTCCACTAAGCACTTCAGATAAGGTGATTCCATGAAGCATTCCGAGATTATCACAAGGAATTGCTTTCGTATGCCATAAAGCAGAAAGAAATGAGCAGAATATGGCCTGCAGAGGAGTTTCCAGGTTTACAGCTCCTCCCACATAAGTCACTGTTAACAGTAACAGTTAACTTTGGATTATCACTCACAGACTGAAAGCCCAACAGCCATCACACACACTGGCCTGTGGTGGCCCTTGTATGTGTGTTTCTAAGTCAATGATGAGGGTATCGGAACCGATACTGGACATGGAGATGGCAAATTACAGTGAAGTTTTGGACCCAACTTATACAACTTTGGAGTTTGAAACTATGCAGATTCTATATAATTCAAATGGTGAGTTCCCTTCTGCTTGTAGACATAAAGGAAAGCAGGTATAGTGGGAGGGGTACAAACTGAGCTTCCCAGGTGGTAGCTCTGTGTCTTCTTGCTGAAGAATTCGGGGCTTGCTTTTTAAGACCACGTATCTGAGCTTTTGCATTTCCTCACAAAATTGAAATTAATAATGTTATGGCTCGTTTATGTTGAGACTTTTTAAAAGTCTAGTTATGCGTAATAAAGTGACCTCAGAATTCTGTCATGGGCCACTTAAGGTAAAAAAGAACAGTTTCATCAGTTACTTTATGTACTGTAAATCACAGGAGTAAGTAATATTGGCAGACTGGCTGTGAAGTACATTTCTGTGCGGTGTTTAAAATGACATACGGAACGCAGGAGGCTTTTACTGGTTGCCTCCTCCTGTCATTTCAGTTCTCAATGGCCGCTGACGAGAAACTGCATTTAAAATTACTCTGAGTTTTTGCACTGAACACAATATGAAAGGAAAGAAAGGCTTGTGTTATAACCTTACTACTTGACAAGCTAATGTTTAGCCTCACAAAGCTCTTGGTATTTATCTACTGTAACTTTTTAACTTTAAATAAGGCATGAATTGTTTAGAGTTCATGTCTTTATATAATATAGTTTACTGTTGACTTTGCATTTAGTTTTTTTCCAAGTAAAAATCTTGTCCAAGTTTACTTATAATTGTTAGAACACCTCAAATCTAGTAATTATGTATACTTTGAAAAACGTGTGTGTGTGTGTGTGTGTGTGTGTGTGTGTGTAGTTCAGGATTGAGAATGTATCTTATACTCAGGATATGGTAATGTTCTGCTATGCTCCTCAGTTTTACAACTGCTGTTCTCATTATATTTATAATAAACAATAGTTTATTAGTGGGAAGATTATTTTTTTAATCCTCAGATGAACTCTGAAATTTTAGCACAAATTAGTGTTGTTAACAATATGTAATTATGGCATTAAACTGGAAGCAAGAGTTGAATTTTTTTCCTGTTTCCATAAATCTAGAATACAATCAGTCCTAATGCTTCTGTCATATTTCTAATATCTATTTTGTTTATATTACCAAAAAGAAAAATTCCTAGCTTTAAACTCCATAATATCACATGATTAACCCTTAAACATATTTTTTTTAAGGTTTTTCTTAACTTGATGAAATTATATATGGTAATGTTTGTGTACTCAGAAGTATTAGTAAGTAAAATATGTGTGTCTTCACAGAATGTAATGGTACATGACAGCTTTTAATTTTATTTTTTGTTATATTCAAGATATGATGGGTTGTTATGTTTATATTATCATACAATATTATGATAATTTTTAATATATTACCTATATTCAATGTCTTTTATATTCAGTGTCTTTTGAGTCCATACAGATTTTTAAAGATGTAATCAATAATGCTAATTCATTTAAGAAACCATTTAAATAAAAATATTTATGTGGAGTTTTTTAAGCCTCTTCCTCCAAAAGAGGAATCTATGGATTAGATGCATACTTTATGCCAGGCACAGTTCTCAGAGCTGGAAGACAGGGGTGCGTATGACAGATCTTAAGTTCTCTGACATCATGAAGTTTATATTCTGTAGGGAAAGAGGGGTGGTAAATGAACAGACTAGTTCATAGTATAATTTTTAAAAATGAAGTAGGTATTTAAAAAATAATCAGGGTTCTAGATTCTACTTGAAGGGCAGATGAGGGGTGACTCTAAAATGTATGTTCAGAGAATATTTCACAGAAAGTGAGAGATGGGAGCAGAAATCAGATAGCCAGCTCAAAGACATCCTTAAGGAAGAACTTTCCTTGGAGGAAGAAGGAACAGCAAGTGTAAAGATTCAGAGATGGGAGCCAGCTCCACGGGGGTTAAAAAGGCAACATTGTTGAACAGTGAACAGGATGGAAAGTAGTACCAAGTAATGGAGTCAGAGAGATGGGAGGGGGCTTTATCACACAAGGCTTTACAGCAAGCCTGAGATGTGTAGGCTTTATTCTGTTTCTGAGGGTTAGAGACAGAAAACTAATATGATGTGAATTTCTTATTCCAAAAGCACTTTGGGGTAATAAACAGTAGGGGAGCAAGGGTGGAAACAGAAAAATTAGATAAGAGGCTATTGCAGTAATCTAGGGGAAAGATTAGAGTTGACTGGATATAGTTGACTGGATAAGGGTGGCCATGGTAAAAGGGTGAAAAGTTGCGGATTCGATATGTATTTCAAATATGGACTTAGTATTAGATTGGATATGAACAATGAAGGAGGGAATCCAATGAAGACCACCAGGTTATTGGTCCTAGGTACTAGATGGTACCATTGATTGACTGACATAGGGAAGACTGAAGGAAGAACAAGTTTGAGGGGAAAAATAGAAGAGTTCTGTTTTTGATACATTAATTTGCAATTTCTATTAAACTTTAAAGTGAAGTTGTTAAATATAGGTGTTTGGGCATTTCAGACTGATACCCATGGAAGACATCAGAACTAGAGATAAAATCTGGGGGTTTTCTCTCATACACATGATATTTAACACAATGGGACCAGATGGGCTTTCCTTGGGAAAGAGTATATTTGGGGGAACTGAGACCTATGGCGTCCCAAAGTTTAATCTTCAGAAATATGCGAGGGAAGACTGGAACGGAGACTGGAAGAAGTGGTCAGTGGTTAAAAGGAGAGCACTGGTGTGCTCCAAGAGGTCAAGGAAATGGACTGTTTTGAGCCTATGAATAATTTTTTGGGTAATATACATAAGAAATACTTAGTATTAACTTGAAGGCTACTCTGCTTTTTCTTTAACAGATAACTCTGCTCCAGAGACAACAAGTATGAATACCACAGACAATGGTGTCAACTGTCTATGTGCCATATGTGGGGACAGAGCGACGGGAAAACATTATGGGGCATCAAGCTGTGATGGGTGCAAGGGCTTCTTCAGACGCAGCATACGCAAGAGTCACGTTTATTCTTGCAGGTACTTGAGATGCTCCTTTTGAGAAAGTTATCTTTAGAGGCATTTCAAAATGGCGTGCAAGAAGTAAGGAAATAAAATCAGAGCTTTTGGGGCACCTGGGTGGCTCAGTCGGTTAAGCATCTGACTCTTAATTTCGGCTCAGGTCATGATCTCAGGGTCATGAGATGGTGCCCCGAGTAGGGCTCCCACCTCAGCGTGGAGTCTGCTTGTCCCTCTCCCTCTGCTCTTGCTCTCTTGCTCTCACTTTCAAATAATTAAATAAATAAATAAAATCTTAAGAAACAGACCTTTCATAATGCTGTGACTATACAAACAAAATCTGTAAGCTGTGTTAAAAGTAAGGATATGTGGGTGTGTATGCAGGATGCATTCCCACAGCTGGTTCTTTTTTATGAAACATTTTAGACTTATAAAATGTGTAAAAAAATCCACATACTTATCACCCAACCTAGACCAATATAGTCCAAGCCTCTAGTGAACACACTTCTTCTATCACTTTCTCTTTCTCTCGTCTCCCAGAGGTAACTGCTGTCTGAAATTTGGTGTTTGTCTTTTATGTTCCTTTGTTGTTTTACCACATGTTCACATACCAATGGACATATTTAAATCTATATTTAAATGGTTTCACAATCTGTGTATTTTTCTGTGTATTGATTTTCTTTTCAACATCTCTACCTCCTGAGTCTTTTAAAAAAAATTATTAAAAGTGTGGATGATTTTGGTAGCTTGTCAAAGTCAGTGAATGAAATTAAATTTTCAGTCTTAAAATTTGAAATGTATGTCTCATGCCACAATTTTGCCATTGAATTCAGTGTTTTGTCTAAGATGTATTTAACTATACTGTATATGTCACATGTTTCTAGTAGGCTTTTAAAAAAAATACCTAGTCAACATCATAGTACAAGTTAGGGTTAGATAGTCCACCTTGAGTGTTCAGAATGACAGTTCTGGAATGCCAATTACATCCATGTGAAATATGGACGATTAAAACAATGACTGATGCTAACAGAAAAATATCAAAGCTCGCTCTATTGATGAAAGCATGTATAGAATTGCTATGTTATTTTGAGAACAAGCTGGACATTTGGGAAAAAGTTATCTCCCTTACAGTATGATGCCATTTGATTTCTAGGGATCTGGAAAAAAGTTAATATATAACTCTCCAAATATCTAACTAGTGTTCTCTAGTAATTTTTCCAAGAGGGCTTAAAACGTTGGTTAAAAAAAAAAGTGTCCATCATCCACTTTAAAACCTTCTTGGGGGCACCTGGGTGGCTCAGTCATTAAGCGTCTGCCTTCGGCTCAGGTCATGATCCCAGGGTCCTGAGATTGAGCCCCAAATCAGGCTCCCTGCTCAGTGGGAAGCCTGCTTCTCCCTCTACGACTCCCCCTACTTGTGTTCCCTCTCTCGCTATGTCTCTCTCTGTCAAGTAAATAAATAAAATCTTAAATAAATAAATAAATAAATAAATAAAACCTTCTTGATAAACAAGAAAATCTATTTAGATGACTTGCTTTTATGTACATCAAAGCTCTTTTTATATCTAGCTAGATATAAAAAATAAACCAAGTAGATTTCCCTCATTAAAAGCATTTTCTCTATGATTACATTAAATATTCAGTGCTTTTACAAAATTAACAGCGAAAATAAACACAAAATAACCTGTAAACATTATTTTGAGTCACGTGTTCTGTTAAAGATGAAATACATATATATGAAAGATGGTGTGATCCAAACAACTAAACCCAACAAAGACTTTAAGAATCAGAAAATATCAGCACCATGGGCTTCCAAGATTTCCTCCCTTCCTGTATGGGCAAAGTGAGAAAGGAGTGTTCCCATAACAACTTCTGGAATTTAAAAAATATTCCCACCACATGTACAGTTTAACTCCTCACACCTTCCCATCATGAGTATTGCTGCCAACTTAGCCTTCTTTACATATTTTGGTATTAAGCAAATGCTATGATTTTCCATTTGGAAAATAGTTATAATGATGAAGGTGTAGAAGAGTAAAGGTTTTTTAAGCTCAGATTTTGCTGGTCTCAAATTTATCCATTTCCTCAGATGTACAAATTTCATTTCCACTCTAGCTGTTCCGTCCCATTGAAGTTGGGCTTTCTGTCCCAAAGCACTTTAAATTGCTGTTTCAATACTTGACACATCATGTTTTCTTTATTATGGCTATTTGTAAACTTGTATGTGTACTCTATTAGATTGTAGTTTCCCTGAATGGAGGAGACAGGTCATATTCCTTTGTTTAATCCCTACACCAGGATCTTGTACACAAAAGGTGCTTAATATGTTTATTCAGTTTTTTTATTAATGTTAATTGGGTGTATTTTCCTCTTGTATTGATTAGCAATCGGATTCCCTCCCCTGAAGCCATGAATTCCCAAGTGAACAATTCTTTTTCCTCATCCTAAAAATATCTCTCTTCTGGCTCAGTTCTTTTATAGTAGACTTTATATTCAGTCAGTTCAAAGTGGCTACCCATCATTTTTAGAAGAAATACCTTCTTTTGTAGATCACCAGATAGGTTCTTTTATTCCCATCATTAATAATCAGCCACAAATAATCAGTAATACATCAATACATGTGGATGTGGGTAATTTTATGACACAATTTTGAAGAAATATTATTATTTTGCTATATGGTTGATATTTGCCCCAAAGCCTATGATTGATATTTACCCTACACTCCACACAACTTTTTACTGAAGGTCCTTCCAATTTGACAGCTATAAATTAATTTGAAAATGTTAAATAACATCCCCACGTTCCATCAGGAGTGAATGGTGGACCTGGAAATCAAGCTCACATCTAATTCCAGAAAATGTACCCTTTTTTTTAAGTGTACAATTCAGGTTTTGATTATTTTCACAGAGTTGAGCAACCATCACTACAACGAACTTAGTCTGTAAAGAGACCTCCTACCCTTAAGCTGTTGCTCCCCATTTCCCCTAACTCCCTCCCTCCAATGACAGGCAACGACTAATGAACTTTCTGTTTCTATAGATTTGCCTCTTCAGGACTTTTGATGTAAATTAAATTACAAACACACCTCACTTTATTACAGTTCACAGACTTTGAATTTTTTTTTTTTTTTTACGAGTTGAAGGTTTGTGGCAACCCTGCATTGAGCGAGTCTGTTGGCGCCATTTTCCAACAGTATTTGCTCACTTTGTGTCTGTGAATCACATTTGGGTAATTCTTGCAATATTTCAAACTTTTTCATTATTATTTTATTTGTTATGGCGACCTGTGATCCGTGATTACAACTCGTTGAAAGTTCGGATAATGGTTGGCAGTTTTTAGCAATAAAGTATTTTTAATTAAGGTATTACATTGCTATTTTAGACAGTGCTGTTGCACACTTTATAGATTACAGTTCAGTGTAAACATAACTTTAATATACACTGGGAAACCAAGAAATTTCATTTGACTCACTTAATTATGATACTAGCTTTATTGTGGTGGTCTGAAACCAAAACAGCAGTATCTCTCAAGAGAGCCTGTATACAATATGTGGCCTTTGTGTCTGACTTCTTTCATTTAGAATGATGTTTTCAAGGTTCATCCATGTTGTAGCACGTGTCAGTACTCCATTCCCATTTTTTGCCAAGCAATAATATCCATTGTGTAGCTGTACCATATTTTATTTATCTGTTCATCCACTGATGGACTTTTGGGTTGTCCCTGCATTTTGGCTCTTAAGAATAATGGTGGTTTGGACATTTGTGTACACTTTTCTATGTGAACATATGTTTTCATTTCTTTTGTGTATATACATAGGAGTGGAATTTCTGGGTTATATGGTAACTCTAATAGCTAACTTCTCTTTAAAAACTGCCAAAATTTCTTCCCAAGCAGCTGCATCATATTTCAAAAGCAACGTATGAGGGTTCCAATTTTTGCACATCCTCATTGACACTTGTTATTGTCTGGTTTATTTTTTCTGATTATAGCCATTTTAGTGGCTGTGAGGTAGTACCTAATTATGCAGAGACCATACTCTAAATGCTGTTTTCACCCGCCTCTGGATACATAATTTGGCAGTTAAGAGTAAATTTCAATTGCATATGAGGCACACTTAAAATTAATAGAAGAATATTTAAAAAGAGAAAAGCATGCAAGTGCAGAGGAATGACGTTCTAATATATTCTCTATTACATTGAAATCATTTAGTAATAAGCAATCAGAACTCACATGCTAAAGATTTTTAAACTAGGTTTGGCTTTCATAACTCAGGATAGAAGTGATAATGTATACTATGTATACTGGTGAAAAGTCAGATAAAAGTCAGTTTTATTTTATTATAAAGACTGCATGAGAAGTAAAGCTTGTATTTCCATTGTACATGCTGACCATTAGACTGGAAAAGTTGCAGGCAATTGTTCTTACACATTCTTCCTGTTGGGGCCAAATTTGACCATATTTATGCAAGGTCTATTTCTCTGTTTATTTGTGCGTGTTTGGTTTTGTTTTTTCTTTTGATAAACAGTTTTCTGCAAACTAATATATCTTTGTTTGATATTATAGGTTCAGTCGGCAATGTGTTGTTGACAAGGACAAAAGGAATCAATGTAGATATTGTCGATTAAGAAAGTGTTTTAGAGCAGGAATGAAAAAAGAAGGTAATAATATATAGTATAATAATAATTATTGTTGGAAATTGTTATACACATACATCCTCATTTAAGCACAATAACCTTTTCACATGAATTCTGATTTTCCTCAGTGAAGAATCTATAATTCCCTGAGTTTAGGAATTTACCCAAGGACACTGACACCCAGTCTTTGATGATTGTCTGATTCCAGACAGTATTACCTCTACTACTGTGTTATAACTGGAAACAAAATTAATATCTAAATAATATTCCGATATCCAGTTCAAAAGATAAATGCAAAATCTACTAATAGGTTGAAATTGTAAATGTTATGTTTAAGCATATATTTATTGTCAATAATAATTGAATATCTTGGTTCATCTCATAAGCATTGATTGGACATTAACTTTTTATTCACTGATTTATTTATTTAACAAATATTTCTTGAGCACTTCTTTCTAAAAACTGTTGCAGATGCTAAGCCTTCAGTGGTGAACATAACAGAAAAAAGAGTGCTCCCTCTCAGGAAGCTTATATTCCATTGAGGAACAGAGACAATGCACTAGATACTCTGTTTTAGTGTGCATTAATTTCATTTCAAATGTGGTGACTAATCTTATTATATTATCCTACATTCTAACTATGGTTAATTTGGAAACAAATCTGTTGAACACATGAAAACATTGGGCAGGGGATAACCACTGCAGTATTTTATGCTTATCATTTCACATGCTTATGCCTATTATATACAAAGAAATATTTTTCAGAACTATTTCACAAACCATAAAAGAATTAAATCAAGTTAATATACTACAGAAATGTAAAATATATCAAACTTATCTTGAACATAGCTAGTTTTTTCTTTGTCACTATTTTAAAGAGACCAAAATTCCATTGGTTTCATTCAGATTGCTAGTCTCCAAAAGAAGACAAACTAAGTTCACAAAATTAAAGAAGCACTTTGTCATTACAAAATGACTTATTTCTAATGGCATATTTAGTAGTTTATTAATTACATACTTTGTCAATCAATTTCATCTATTTCTATTTGAACCCCAGTACTACTCCTACAAAAGTATAAGGAAGTCACAATCCTCTATTTCCTTTAAGAGTTCACGGGTTTTGAAAGAAAATTACTTTCAAAAATAGTTAAATTATGTCTCCTACCATTCATAGAATAATGCATTAGTTTTTTTTAAGTAGATTAGGAAGTAACTTTTGGGTTTCAAAGTAGATATATTTCTCTTATTTACAGTAATAACATAATATCAAGGTTAGTTGGATAGAAACCTATATAAGCATGGTTTTACGTCAAAAATGAAAGCAGTAAGAAGATTACAAATGTTCCCAGTTTCTTCTGATGTGTTTCTAAGGATTGATCATGTAAATGAAATTCATAAAAGCATAGCTTACATTTTAACTTTTTATCTCCACATATGCATTTCCATATGAGTCAGTTTAGGCTGAAAAATCAATGACAATTTCTGTGGGGGGAAGAAAGAGTAAGCTACCAGTAAATATGATTTTACGATAAAATATTAATGATTCATTCCCAACTTAAACACTACTCACTCTTAAAGGCAAAAGTCCAGTATTTTCTCTTCCAAATTGATGAGTTGGTGGTTAATAGTAAGTTTGGGGTAGATAGTAGATTTTGGCATAGAAATTGGTGCATCTCTTTAATAAAATAATAATTGCATAAAAATTATAATAGTTTTATGTCTTCTCTCTCCAGCAGAACAGGGTAGAGCATTGATCTAAATAATTTAGAGGCCACAGGCCTTGTTTTCATTCTTTTTGGTTAACAGAAGATACATTTATCTCCTAAGTTTTAAAATCTAACGTTGAGGGGCACCTGGATGGCTCAGTCGGGTTAGCATCAGACTCTTGGTTTTGGCTCATGGTCATGGGATTGAGCCCCAAGTCAGAATGAGATTCTCTCTCTTTCTCCCTCTGCCCTTCCCACTTCTGTGCTCACTCACTCTCTCTCTCCCAAAATAAATAAACAAATCTTTAAAAAAATAAGTAAATAAGTAAAATCTAACTTTGATATTTGACTTATAGTATTCTTTTTTTTTAAAGGATTTTATCTATTTATTTGACAGAGAGATAGCACAAGTAGGCAGAGAGGCAGGCAGAGGGAGAGGGAGAGGCAGGCTCTCTGCTGAGCAGGGATCCCGACGCGGGACTTGATCCCAGGACCCCGGGATCATGACCTGAGCCGAAGGCAGCTGCTTAACCGACTGAGCCACGCAGGCGCCCCTTATATTATTCTTTATATGACAGATATAGGAGATAATACTCCCTCTCTCGCTCTTCTTTATATTTACAGTGTAGTTTTTGGGGAGGCTTAAAAGCCTTTGCAAGCTGAAAATCACCTTAACTAAATAAATTCACTCAGAAATTCCATTTCTGCTAGTGTTTTAGGGAAAAAAAAAAGAAAGTTTCAAAATCTATGATTTGTATCTTCTGATGGTGGATATACTGTTTGACTTGATCAGTCTCCCAGGCGATACTCTTCCTCTACTTACCTTACAGTTGTATTAATTTTGCGAGAATGGAAAGCCCTCCTATTACAGATACCGCATGGTTGAACTGACTGACCCAACACTTTCCGACACGGCTGCGATCATGAAGTTTCAAAAGGCAGTCTTTTATGAGCTCTAATGACAGGCCTGGCCTTCTACTTTTTAAAAAGTGGTACAGAATGAAGAATATCCTCAGTCCTACCATACTTTCCCCTCTGCCCCTCAGCCCCTTCTTACTTTTTATACTATTACTTTTAAACTTAAACTGTATTTCCTGACACGTAGTGAAAAGAACTGACCAATGAATACTGTGATTTTTCTCCCCTAGCTGTGCAAAACGAACGCGATAGAATAAGCACCAGAAGAAGCACATTTGATGGCAGCAACATCCCCTCCATTAACACACTGGCACAAGCAGAAATTCGGTCTCGCCAGGTACCTGTGCGCTCCAGTATCCAGTCCTGTTCAACACTATCAAATGTCTATTTAGGCATAATTCGAAAATAATCTAAGTCCATTTAAGTGGGCTCATTTCTAAAAAGAATTACAGTTTTACTTTGAAAATATTAGGTGGACTATTGACTTAATTTTGACTACTTCTGGACAACTTCCAGGTTTTAAACAGAAAAAATACAGTGTATTTCAGCCTAATGTTGTTAAATGAAAGTTTGTTTACAAGGTTGGTTTAAAATACTGAATGTGTAGCACAATCCTCTGGAGGCAGTAGCTTGCTTTACTGATTAAATCTGTAAACTCAGTTACTATGACTTTTGGGGAGCTTGGCTGAGACCTATCATCAGAGCTTCCTTCCTTGAAGATGGTTTCGAACTCAAGAACTCACCTTGGCATCTGCTTTGGAAACAAGTATTTAAGGGAAGAGCCAGAATCCAGAAACCAATGGAGAAGGAGTTTATTATTTTAAATTTCTAGAATGAGAATATCAGTTCCAAAGTTTAAAAATGTTTGTCATTAGTTATATACATAAAAATAAATCATTTAAGAATCAAATGAAGAAGGGCGCCTGAGTGGCTCAGTTGGTTGAACATCTGACTCTTGATCTCAGCTCAGGTCTTGATCTCAGGGTTGTGAACTCAAGGCCCATGTTGGGCTCCACACTGGGTGTGGAGCCTACTTAAAAAAAAAAATTAAAAAAGACCTAAAATCCTTGCAATTCCCTGAGTGATAAGAGAGCCTCTTGTTAGTCATAAAATCTCCAGCAGACCTCTTCAGAGTTTATGCTAATGAGGTGACATAGGGGCGGGTCCCAGAAAGGGCATCAGAATGGGGCTGGTCACCAGAAGGACCAAACTGGGTTTCAAGGATAGGAAATTTCAGCCCCACCCACTGGCTATCTGTGAGGGGGAGGGGCTGAAGACTGGGTTATAAAAACTCTTGAACAACAGGTTGGTGAACCCATTAATATTCTCAAAAAGTGATTTCCCCCAGAGAGGGCCTGGAAGCTCTCTACCACTCCACACCCCTACCTACCTACCTTGTTCTATGCATGTCTTCCATTTGGCTTTTCATGAATTGTATTCTTTAAAATAAACTGGTCAATGTAAAAAAAAAAAAAATCAAATGAGGAAACTTTTTGAAGACAGTTTATTTTAGCATTGCCCCATTAGAAAAGTTAATGATATTTTTCTATTATAAAAAGTTATGAAATAGCTAACTATTAATCAGGTTCTGTAATGAGTCAGTGCAACTACTTTCATTTTTGATAACACGAGGGTGGTATGATGAGGCTAACATCCCCATTATCATCAGTCCTTGAAGATTACTTGATGACCCTATAGAGCATTTACAAAATGGCTTAAGGGAAGTTGTGAAGAAATAAACACATAGAAAGACACACACACACACACACACACACACACACTCGCATGCTCAAAAATTAAGTTTCTGAGAACTTTTAGAAAGCAATTTTTAGCAGAAAAACATTTTCAAACCACTTATATTTTATCTAGTTCAAAATTATATATAATTTGAAAATTTTTTCATTACAGGTTAAGCTTTTCAATGTTGCCGAGTCAAAAGTTGGTTTCTTTTATTTATTTATTTATTTATTTATTTATTTATTTATTTATTTATTTATTTGAGAGAGAGAGAGAGAACGAGAGATAGAGAGCATGAGAGGGAAGAGGGTCAGAGGGAGAAGCAGACTCCCTGCTGAGCAGGGAGCCCGATGTGGGACTCGATCCCGGGACTCCAGGATCATGACCTGAGCCAAAGGCAGTCGCTTAACCAACTGAGCCACCCAAAAGTTGGTTTCTTAATTTTACTTTGATAGGCTTCCATTTCATGCAGCAACATCACTAGTTCTGGCTTCTCTTCTAAATCTTTTTTCCCCAGTTTGGTGAGCTGTATGCACCGGAAACATTTTCTTCATAAAAATAAAATCACAGAGCATATTTCCTGTGACTATGGCATATCTTTTTGTATAGTCATTTTTAATTAGGAAAATGCTGCAAGTTGAGTCACTTATTTTACGGTTTTGCCAGTGAGAAAAAGGTACTGCTCCCAGAGCATGGTACTGTGCCATGAATGTTTCCAATTTAGCTTGTAGGTATAGGTATGTTTTTCTCCATTTTAAAATGTTCTGTGTATCCCAAGATACTGTGGCAATGAGAGTGCTCATTTCAAAGCTGTCCTTATTGCTGTCATAGAAGAAAGAGAAATATTGCTCGTGTATTATTTTAAATGATAAATTAAGGTGATCTTCTTCATGCTAGATCTCAGTGTCAAGCCCTGGCACAAGCACTGACATAAATATTAAGAAGGTTGCAAGTATCGGTGATGTCTGTGAATCTATGAAGCAACAGCTCCTGGTCTTGGTGGAATGGGCCAAATATATTCCTGCCTTCTGTGAGTTACCGCTGGATGACCAGGTATAGTTAAAAGATGGTACGAATGCTTTCAGAAATGTTTTTTGAACTTGGCTACATCTTTGTGTTTTTTAAATTATATCTATAATAGATTGACCATATTTAACAAAGGTTCATTTATGAGGAAAAAGATTGGTTTTCTTGTCCACTCACCGTGTTCTCTCAGGAGGCACAACTGTTTAACTTCTATTTCAGGGGTCCTGCAAATTTATTTATTGGGTGAAGTTGAGGAAGACATGGGTCTTCCCTCCTGGAGTTTAAAAAGCTTAAGTGAAGAAGAAAAACAGATAGCAAGGAACTGCCATTGTGAGAAAAGTATTGGCAGAATAAATATCTGGGAGGCAAGTGGTATACTGGTGGGTCTTGGTGTTTATGGAAGGTGCCATATAAAATTCCACTGAAATACCAGGCTGCCCCTAGACAGAGACCACATAGGTTGTGTTGGTGTCTTTGTAGGCACTCTATACAATTAACATAAAATTTTGCCCTTCATGTTGTCAATTTTATTCTAGCATTTACTGTATAAAAATAATAGGTCTGGCAAAAATGTCTCTAGAATCATACTCTGAAATCTACAGAAAAATAGAATTCAGATACAATAATCTTTTCCTAATACCGATATTTTCATATTTTGTCATATAGACGTTAAGACATTTTAATTAATAGCTAAGAATTTCAATTTCCTAGTCTATGAAAATTAGATTATTAGCTTCAGATTAATTTTGAATGCTTCCATCTGAGTAGTTAATATATTATAGATGCAAGTAATTTGAAAATTTTTAATGACCCGCATTGAGTAAACCATGGTATGTATTATACCCAGTGTATATTTTTACACCCTCTGACCAGTGCTCTTTACCACTAATACAGAAAAACAAAGAAACAATCAAAGGGAAAGGTGCATGATTATTTAAAAATCCAAGAAGGGCAAAGTATTTACACAACCAGAATGAAAAGTGATCATAGGAAGTCAGCAGTTATATTTCCAAGACAGCATTTCACGTGGCGACCAAAAAAAAAAAAAAAAAAGCTATGAAATCTGAAATCATTCTTTTTTTTTTTTTTAAATCATTCTTAAAATGTTCTGTAACTGCCTTCCTGGTGTGAGTCATGGTTATTGACATATCATAAAGATAGCTTGGCTCAGAAGGTTATTTCAGAGTGAATAATGCTAAATTGCTAAAACATACGTGTCTCACCCCAAGCCATATAAGTAGGGTTATGTTATTTATCAGTTTTATATTTTTATTATCACTCCTCCTTAAAAGTTGCTGACTTGTGGTATGAAGACAATGATTTAAAAATTGGAAAATTAAAATCCAGTAACCCGTCAAAAAGAGTTTTTATTTACTAAATGACACTTGAATACTAACAATATAACATTAATAGCCATGGATTGGCAAATGTCCATTGTGGTTAAGGCACTAGAGAAGTAGCTTTCAGTTGCGTTATATATTACATTATTTTATGTAATCCTCTCAGGAGCTCTGGCATAAATGTTATTATCTCCACTTAACAGTGTTTAAAACTGATCCTAGATCAGTGAAATTCACTCAGAAAATTCATCAAACAAATATATCGTAGGACTGCATTTCAGTTTTAGGAACCGTGAGGATTTGGTGATAAAAATACAGATTGTGTCACTATTCTCATAAAGTTTGCACTCTATTTGGGAGAGACAGACAATAAAAAATATACAGATTATGAGTAAGTAAATTCTAGGTGGGGATAATTTCCATAAAATAGAATGAAATGAGTTGGAGAATGACTGGGGTGGAATGGTAAGACATACATTAAGCTGGAGATCAGAGATTTTTCCTGAGACCTGAATGACAAGGGGTCGGGCATGCCAAGATCCGAGGACAAAGCATTCCAGGGACAGGAACATCATGTTCAAAGGCTCTGAGGCAAGTAGGAATAATGTGCCTGGAGAAAAGTGAGCAAGGGATGTTGCAAGATGAAACCAGAGAAGTGGGTGGGGGGCAAAGCATTGAGCTATCAACCTGTGAGGCCGTGGTTAAGGAGTTTGGGTTTTACTGTAAAGACAATAAGGAACCAGCGAAGAGTTTTCAGCAGAGGAATGATATTAAGTGATTATTATTTTACAAATATTTTCTGGGAAGCTCTGTCGAGAAGGATTTAGGATGGAGGAACCAGAAAGGAAGCAGGAATACCTATGAGCTCGGTGGAGAGCATTGTGGCACGCAAAGATGAAGAATGACAAAGGCTCCAGCTGGGGTGGTAGCAATGGTGAAGCAGCACCCAGATTTGCTATACAATTAGAAAGGAATCAAATGGACTCCGGTTTCTGACATGAACAAGCATTTTGAATGATGGGGCCATTTACTAAGATGATGAAGATGTTGGAGACACATTACTTTGATGTGTTAGATTTGGAATGCTTCCTATTCTTGGTGGTGATGTTAAGTAGGCAATCGAGTATGTGCATAAAACTCAGTTGAGAGCTTAGTGCAAAGAGTTAAAGGTTCAATCTAGAAAGTGTCAGCAGGCCGATCACCCATCCTTTTCTCAGAATGTCACAAGTCCTTGCTTTGCTTTTGTTTATTCAGTTTATTATGTGTAACAGAGTTTGTTTTACATATATTTTCTTATGTAGTCCTTATGACTACACTTTGAGATTTTTATCACTGCCCCCATTTGATAGATGAAAACAAAAGAGTCCCAAACATACTGGTTAGCTTATCTAAGGTTAGACAGGTAGTATGTGGCCAAGCCAGAATTTGAACTCTGATTTGTTTGATTCTATTTTATTCCAAACACTTTCTTTCAGCTTTTTTTGTTCTGCTTTTTGTTTCCACTGTATTGACTTAGAACTTATAGAAATTTTGAAAAGTAAAACTCTACTGACACGCTAAAATAGAAAAATAGAAGGCTTAATGATGGCAAGTATCTATGAATATTATAGTTTATTACAACAAACAAACAAAAAAGGTCCCAGGCTTAAAGAACACTGAGTTAATCAGACACATATTATACCATCTTTTAATCATTATATTTTATAATTAATTGATAAACTTGAAATTTTTCATTAAGGTGGCACTGTTGAGAGCTCACGCAGGGGAACATTTACTGCTTGGAGCTACGAAGAGATCCATGGTGTATAAAGATATTTTGCTTTTGGGTAAGTTGTTTTTTTTTTTTAATTTAAGAAGAAATTATGCATGCCACTTAGTACTTAATATGGATATATGATAAATCCATCGATCTTATTTCATCAGTCCGTGGTCTCAAATAGAAAGAGTGATAGTCAATCAGAATCTGAAGTGCGGCAGTGAGATGGGGTATCTCTGAGGCAGTATCGTGGCTTTTCTTTTTTGTACTTTAAAAAATACATGAGACCTTTGTTAAAAAGAAGGAAGCAAATGAAGTGGGGGCGGGGAAGTTCTTGTACATTGTTGGAGTGTTTCATCTTAGTAGTCAACTAATGAATGAAATAGAAATCATTTGTATGTTTTCTGTTCAAAAAAAAAAAAAGGAATTATGCATGCTTTATCCTTACACGGGGTCTATTCTGTATGCACCAAGCATTCACAGACACTGTCAAATGGTACTCTCACTTCACAAATTGGATTTAATTGATTGTATCCTCACTCAAGGCCCTATCTTTCCTTGACTTGATCGCAAGGAACTTTAGAGGGCATTGAGACCTTCAAGGTGCATTAAGATTTAAAAATAAGGGGTGCCTGGGTGGCTCAGTTGGTTAAGCGACTGCCTTCAGCTCAGGTCATGATCCTGGAGTCCCGGGATCGAGTCCCGCATCGGGCTCCCTGCTCAACAGGGAGTCTGCTTCTCCCTCTGACCCTCCCCCCTCTCATGTGCTCTCTCTCTCTATCTCATTCTCTCTCTCAAATAAATAAATAAATAAATCTTTAAAAAAAAAGATTTAAAAATAAGCATTGGAGAACGTGGTCACAAGGTACAAACTTCCAGTTGGAAGTTAAACAAATACTAGGGATACAGCATATGACATGGTGACTAGAGCTAATGCTGCTGTATAATATGTGGGCAAATTGTTAAGGGAGTAAATCCTAAGCATTCTCATCACAGGGGGATTTTTTTCCTTCTCATTTTATTGTATCGATGAGAAAATGGACATTAGCTGCATCTATTGTGGCAATCATTTCACAATATATGTAAGTTATACCATCGTGCTGTACACCTTAGACTTATATAGTGATATATGTCAATGATTTCTCACGAAAACTGAGAAAGATTTAAAAAATAAAAAAGAAATGTTGCTCAATAAACGTAGTATTGAATCATGTTTGAATCATATCAGGACGAAGAATTAGTGACTTGTGTGACCACTTTATTGGAGTTTCAGTGTTGTTTCTCACTCCTTCAGTGTCTACTTAATACGTGTAATTGTATTGTTTTATACGCTTTCAAGGACATGTTTGTTTCCTATGTTATCATTGCTTACGTATGATGCAAAATCCCAAGTTAAAAAAAATAATTTGGTGATGGTGTCTGAAAATTCTGATAGTGAAGTAGCAGTGCTGGAAGAAGCAAAGTAGGATGGCATGTTGAAGGGGGGATAAGACAGAAGGGAAAGCTTTTGTTTTCCTTAAGTAATTGCTCCAATCTCCCCCCCACCCCCACTTACTTTACCTTTCAAATTAGGTTTCTTGTTGAGAGAGTTGAGATCCCTGTAATGATTATTACCTCCACCCCTCTCTGGCTGTATGAAATGATGACCAGATTATTTATTCTATTTTTGTGATAGATGTTATGTCCCAAAATAGAAATAAATTGAATGTAATATAACAATAGCTAATATTTGTTGAGGACATACTATGTAAGATGCATTGTTTTAAGTGCTTTACATGTAAATACACACTATCTCTTGTAATCCTCCTGATAACCCTAAGGGGTAGGTACTGTTACTCTGTAGGTGACGAAATGCAGGCAGAGAAAGTTTACCTAAAGTCACAAAGTTAGTAAGGAATAGAGCCAGGATTCTAAACCACATAATGTGACTGCAGAGACTATGCTTTAGATTCTGTTAAACACTCTCTTGCCTTTAGAAGACTGCTATAATAATGTTCTCATTATAGATGAATACTATATACGTAAAAACCCAAATGTCTTTGCTACCTAATTCTAAATTGTTTTACCTTGAAAAATTAGGTAAACTAAATTTTCATAAGAAGAGCAAGGTTACATTTTTTGAGTTCTTTCACACATGTTGTACTGAGGATTATCTTTGCCTGCAGTGAAAGAATTCAGAATGTTCTGCTTTTTATAAAACCGGAAAATAACAATCTAGCTGTTATCTTAGGAGCTTTTGTCATTGTTGTCTATTATAGCCAGAGACTTTCTAAATTAGAGTGTCCTTAGGGTTTAGGTAGTCTAGTCTCTATCCAATTTCTGGACTTCCTTGAATTCATCTACTTAGACTTGTTAAAATTGTGTCTCAAGAGTTATTACAACTACGTATACGTAGACCACTAAAGGAGTCCTATTTTTATCCAGTGTAAGCAAGAAAGTTTC
The DNA here is from genome assembly GCF_009762305.2 of Zalophus californianus. Classification (NCBI taxonomy): domain Eukaryota; kingdom Metazoa; phylum Chordata; class Mammalia; order Carnivora; family Otariidae; genus Zalophus; species Zalophus californianus. The sequence continues at coordinate 134,088,944 of NC_045598.1, forward strand.
TTTAGGTTTTGTGTTACGCTCATTAATGAGTAAGACACTAATAGATAACTGACATAGTGGAAGGCTAATCATTATATTTTGTTTCTCCCTTGTCAATTATTAGCTTGTTATTGGTCTGTACTTTCGTGTTATCACTAGTGACTGAGGCTGTTAAAATGCATGTGATCATATTATCAATGTCATTGATCCTTGACGTGTTCTTAAGTTTTTCTAACATAACTAACCTAACACTACTGAAAGGAAGTACTGTAACTACTCTTTCAAGGCAAGAGGCATTTAAAACATCGATTTGTAAAAAACTAATCACATCTGACGATCTTTTGTTGAGGGGTGGCTGACCTTTTTTTTTTTTTTTTCCTAGGGAACAACTATGTAATTCACCGCAACAGCAGTGAAGTTGAGATCAGCCGTGTGGCCAACCGGGTTCTAGACGAGCTGGTACGACCATTTCAAGAAATTCAGATTGATGACAATGAATATGCTTGTTTGAAGGCAATCGTATTTTTTGATCCAGGTTTGTTTTCAGAATTCCATTAAAAAAATAATGATAATGAAAAGTGAATATTATTTCATATTAGAATGTTTACTCTAGGGGCGCCTGGGTGGCTCAGTTGGTTAAGCGACCGCCTTCGGCTCAGGTCATGATCCCGGAGTCCCGGGATCGAGTCCCACATCGGGCTCCCTGCTCAGCAGGGAGTCTGCTGCTCCCTCTGACCCTCTTCCCTCTCGTGCTCTCTGTCTCTCATTCTCTCTCTCTCAAATAAATAAAATCTTTAAAAAAAAAAGAATGTTTACTCTAACACTCTAGTAAGATTAAATCTTTAGATTGCCCATTTTCTTCCTTTTTTATAGATGCAAAAGGGCTAAGTGATCCAGTAAAGATTAAGAACATGCGGTTCCAAGTGCAGCTCAGTTTGGAGGACTACATCAACGACAGGCAGTACGACTCCCGGGGGAGGTTTGGAGAGCTACTTCTGCTCCTGCCCACGCTGCAGAGCATCACTTGGCAAATGATTGAGCAAATACAGTTCGTTAAACTTTTTGGGATGGTTAAAATTGACAATCTACTTCAAGAAATGTTACTGGGTGGTGAGTACATTTAAGAATTTCCATTTTATTTATTAGCATCCCACTCTGTACAAGGTTGACCTACTTATTTTTTGTCCGTGACTTAATGAACTCAATTTTTTACATTTAGAAAGCCTGCAAAACCCACTGGTTGGAGACAAAAGTACTTGAATGTATTGAAATCCTCATTCTTCCTAGTCTCCACCATCTTTGTGCCACACAGTTCCTCTTGCCCTAGTTTTTATCCTTTCAAATATGGTAAATAGAAATATATTTCCAATTTTTAGTACTCCTTGGGGTGGATTGTATTTTTCTAAGCCTTGACTCCTTTAAAAGCTCAAAGATGTCAGCATTGCAACATAACCTAGAAATATTTATAGTAAATACCTTAAAAATGAACACTTTGCTCCTGAAATAATTAATTGACATGACACAATGAGAAGGGAAAAATAAGAGTTTGTTGCGGCAATAAATGTCAGGAATAAGTTAAGAAATCATTTATTTTGTGTTCTGATCTAGATTAAATTTCCTTGTAAAATCACTTTATTTTATTTTAGTTTAGTTTTAGTTTTCTGGTGCTTAATGTGTTCCTAATGACATCTTTCTGAAATAAAAGTTGTTTATGCTATTAGTGTGATCCCAAATACTATAAACTTGAGGTAAGTGATTCTTGGAATTGCCTTAACAACAGGCAGCAAACCTAATGATTCCAGGAAATGGCACACAAGGTCCATTATTAATATACCACATAATATGATACAACATTAATCTAGCCAAAGCACAGTGAAAGCTGACATTATCCTTAATATGGCAGCGGTTCTATTAATTTCTTTTTGAAATCCCAAAAAGCACTTTGCAAAAATAGCAACATTCAAGCTGTCAATCACATTTGTTGCCAGGTAAACTTGATCAAATATCACTAATGCAAGCATCTTTTTATCTTCTGTAGGTGCTTCTAATGACGCTAGTCATCTCCATCATCCCATGCATCCACATTTGTCTCAAGATCCATTAACTGGACAAACTATACTTTTAGGTCCCATGTCAACACTGGTTCATACGGACCAGATCTGTAAGTATCTGGGCTACTTTTCAACCATATTAATTTTTAATTTTAATTACCTGAGAAAAAGTGGAATTTGGGGAAAGAATCTATCAGTGTCCAGAAATTGCAAAAATTAGGTACAGTTTCCTCTCTAGGACTCAACTGTGGGAGATTGTGACATTCAGCAAGTCACTTATTCTCCTTAGGCATAAGTTTGCTCCCTAAAATGGGATGTGAGTTCGTAAGTGCTTCTAAGGTACAGCAGTCCCGGTTTTGCCTGGTAGTGCAGGACCATATGAAGGACTGTGCAAGCTGGAACCATGCAAAGAAATCTTAATAATCAATAGGAAAATTATAGTTTGCTTGTGACTTTTAAAAATGTTTGCCAAAACATTAAGAACTCTCTTAACTACAGGTTATAAATGTAGAGGGAAATTGAAAAATAATAATCCTGATATTTATTTAGTGTACACTATAATGTAAACATTAGATTCACTGAGAATTATCGTATTTTATTTCTTCATTAAAAAAATTATGAAGTGCAGGGGTGCCTGGGTGGCTCAGTCAGTTAAGTGTCTGCCTTTGGCTCAGGTCATGATCCAGGAGTCCTAGGATCCAGCCCCACGTCTGGCTCCCTGCTCAGCGGGGAGCCTGCTTCTCCTTTTCCCTCTGCCCCTCCCCATTGCTTGTGCTCCCTCTTTCTCTCTAAAATAAATAAATAGTCTTTTAAAAAATTATGAAGTGTAAAAAAAAAAATTATGAAGTGTAGCTTGAACAGTGCTTGCCACCTTCTCCTCCTCTACCTTGCAAGTGGAAGCGAGCATCTTTTCTATGCCTTGATGAATTTTCCTCTTTTAGAAGTTTGGATCAGCTTCCAACATTTTACCCTTTGCACTTTCCATGTCTGAAATGTCCCTGAGAACCTATTTAATGTGAAGGTTTTTTACAGGTTTCACTTCCTCTGGGACATCTTCATCCTTTTCAACACAATCAGTTTCTTCACTAACGTCCATCAGTTTTCCTTCACTAAGCTCCAGAATGCAGATTTAGAGACGCAGACAGCAGCAGTGTCTGCATTCCCAGGAGCAGCTCATTCTGTAACTCCAGCATGCTCCATTCACTTCCTGCATGATCACTTCTTGTTTCTTTCTTTTTTTTTTTTTTTTTTGCCAATTTTGCTTTATCCATTTTTTGCAAAATGTCATGAGAATATGAGAATTTATCACTAGGAGACAAGGAGGCAAGACAGCTACACACTTAAGTTGTCAGTTACATGAACTGAATAAAATATATTCAGTGACCAGTCGCAGATAAACTTAAAGATGTGATGTGATTGGTCACTGATCATAATGCACCTCTGTTATCGAGGTAATTAATGTAGACCGAAGAGTTAGCAGTGAAGTTTGTATGTATGCAGTTACTCACAGTTAATAATGAGTTACCGTGCTCACTGAAATTCAAACCATGTTTTTGCAGGACTGGTGCTATTTAGCCAAGCTGTGATAACTGAAATTTGTGCAGGTCAGATTTGTGCAAAGTGAGGGCCTCTGGGAAAGCTCTTTGGAATTAAAATGATTATACAAAGTAGGGGTTAGTAGCTAAATTAATCTGATAGTATTGCAGATTTAACACAAATTCTATTTTTATAAGCTACCCCCGAGATAAAAATCTCTATTTGACAAAATTTCTAGAATTGTTTCTGAATTTATACTAAGTAATACCAGATTTGCTTTTGATCTATCTCCTCTTTTTTTAAAAGATGTTATTTATTTATTTATTTCTTAGAGAGAGAGAGAGCTCGAGAGCTCGAGAGAGAGAGAGAGAGCACACAAGCAGGGGGGAGGGGTCGAAGAAGAGGGAGAAGCAGACTCTCCGCTGAGCAGGGAGCCTGATGCGTGGCTTCATCTAGATCCCAAGGCCCTAGGATCATGACCTGAGCCCAAGGCAGACACTTAACCAGCTGAGCCACCCAGGCGCCCTGATCTATCTCCTCTTAACATTAAACCAGCTAACTCACCGAGATTCCTTGAGCTCTTGTCATATAATTATGGTGCATACCTGTATTACCTACTGACTTTACAGTAGCCCTTAATAACTAGTTATAATGTGGTTTCATGGAAATGTTCAATGAAATGTAACCAACTTAGTGAGTATAATCTCACTGCTACCTAGTGATAAGAAAAGTAGAAGCCACAGAAATACTTATTACCACTGCTATCCCTTAGATACAAGCACTGGGAAACCCGTGTGTAAATTGTGTCTGAAACACAAAGTTCTTTGAATATATGATAGAGGCAGAAGCAAAGTTGTTAGAAAAATATACAAATTATGGAAATAGGATGACATACTTAACCTGTGGATATAAATGTACTTGAAAGACATTAATTGGGGACCATCCTTGTAAAGCAAATGTTACCATTTTCATTTCATAGCCAAGAACAGAGAGGCAAGCCCATTACCATCTCTGTAGAGATCAGTTATTCATAAACTCAGAAAATAAAACACATTAACAGCATATTAAACATTATAGGCATCAACTGGCAAGAAAGTTTAACAATTCTGCTGGTGGTTGAATCTTTTACTTTTTAAATGCTAGTTTTCTACTATTTTTTAAAGCATATTTACTGACCCTAATCTTTTTAAAATCACATCCTATTTTTCATTTTTATTCTCTCTCTCTCAACATAATATTTATAAGAATCATTTGTTTCATGCAAAGCAAAACATTAAACACATACACACAGAAAAATTTAAGTTCATATGTGTTTTCCTGGCCTTTTAGAGCAGGCCACTGTGGTCTTAGATTCATCCCAAATATCCAGAAATAATTTTTTAAAGCAAATATGATTATTCTTTTGTCAATTAAACTGTATCTAAAAATGTTGTTTCTAATAATTGCTAAATCATATTTAATAATATGAAGTTAATACATCAAAGAAAATCAGGCAAAAGGGAACTTTTCTTATTTTTATATAGAATTTTTAAAAGATATTTTGGAGAAAAAAATCTATAAAGTTTGAAATGCCTCAGTATGATCATCAAACATGTTCTATTAAATATGTGGAATGATAATAAATGTGAATGTTAAAATATTTCAAGTTTTTTAAAATTAAAAATCTATAATAGTTCCTAGATTATTTTATAATATAGTAAAAGTTTGCAATAGGAGGATATACTATTCTAAACAATGAAGTATTCAAACTGTAACTTTGTTTTTCAATTACTTGGGCTTGCTCTTTGCATTGATGGGGAAGAGACAGATGAGCTCAACAGTAACAATAATTTTGAAGCAAAAAAGCCAGTATTTTCAGATGCCTTTACCTACGATATAGGTTTCAAAGCACTTGAAAAGTATCTTAACTTTTTATGTCATATAATATGTTTGAGTTAGTGGAATCCAAACCAAATATATTTTATTTTATGTGCATTTTTTATTGCAAAAATGTGAAGTTGTTTTCTAAGATTTGAGAAAAAAACTAGCCTTCTGTTAATTCTTTCTATTGACTTTTTTTCTGCTAGGTCTGTAAGAGAATGAAATGCTCATAAATGCTATTAAGAAAGGCAGGAAGTGACTTTTAAGAGACTATTAAGTGACTTTTAAGATGTTCAAGCATGCTCTATTCCATTTGAATGCTATCTGGGAGTTCAGAAGGCAGTGCAATTCCAATAGGACCTCAACGAGCTCATAACGTATTAGATAATCCTACTTTATATATAATCTTTTAAAAATATCTCCAAAATAGGGCGCCTGGGTGGCTCAGTTGGTTAAGCAGCTGCCTTCAGCTCAGGTCATGATCCTGGAGTCCCAGGATCGAGTCCCGCATCAGGCTCCCTGCTTGGCGGGGAGTCTGCTTCTCCCTCTGACCCTCCCCCCTCTCATCTGCTCTCTCTCTCTCTCTCTCTCTCATTCTCACTCTCCCAAAATAAATAAATAAATCTTAAAAAAATCTCCAAAATAAAATAGTGCATATTGGTGTCATGAAGGACTTCCTGGGTTGAGCCAGGGTGACGGTCACCGTCATGTACAATTCTCTGCTTCTTTTTTAGCAACTCCTGAGACCCCACTCCCTTCCCCACCACAAGGCTCTGGACAAGAACAGTACAAAATAGGCGCCAACCAAGCTTCAGTGATTTCACACCAGCCTCTCTCCAAACAAAAGCAATTGTGAGAATGTGTTTACTCCTGAGCGGCACTTCGTAAATGTGAAAGCTTGTTGGTCTTGAAATAACTCAGGATAGTACTTTCGGCAAACTCTTGGCCAAGGTTTCTTCATGGTGCTGTTATAAGATGGTATCCTGTTTTTTTTTGTTTATAGTCTCATTTTGTTTGTTGTCACTATTGTTTAAAACTTGCCAATACAAGCAGTATATATCTGAGTTTCCATATGTTTGTATAGTGTATTTTTCCAGCTTCCTTCCCTTGCACTGTTCCTGAACTAGTTGAATCTTATGTACTACTTTCATTTGTTTGTCTTGATATTAATTTAAATCTGTAAATAATTGCTTCATTGTGATGTGATGCAGAATTAAGTGTTCTTTTTTTGACCAGAACAGTAGATCAGCAACTCCAGATTAATGTAAAATGAACCAAGGTGTTTTTTTTTTTGTCAGTTTTAAACTTGCAAATTAGAAAATTAAAGCAGTTGCTATAGAACAGGAAATATTTCTTTGAAGAAGAATCGCTTCTGGATATCCTGTGGCTAAGAAGCATCTTTCTGGCTCACAGTTAAATATGCCTATATTTAGCTTAGGAAATCATAAGTAGCCATTCCAAGGATGACTGGCTAGTCCTTGTAATCTGCCTCTATTTGAAGATGTATCTTGAGATAAAACATGTTTGCTTTACCGGTTAGGACATAGGATAAATGGTTAAAAAAAAAAAAAGGAAAACCTTAAAACAGTGGCTCCACCAAGAGACATTGATTTTCTGTCCTAAAACAATCTAGAAGTAGTCATCCATTGACTAGAACTTAGCGTGTGCTCGCATCCGGTTCCCAGGGAGATTCATTTTTAGCGAGCCCTTTAACTTATCTGCATACACTTACTAAACAAGTTTGTTTTGGAAATTATTGCTAACGATTTTGTTTTAATAACTATGGTCAGGGAATTTTTAATATAATATTTTTGTATACTTAACTGCCAAAAATGCTGGACAAAGAGGAATGGAAGTTTTCAGCATATTTTCCAAATATTGATAACGAAACTTATTGCTTTTATATAGCACAAAACTTTTTTTAGGTAATAAATATGAATAATTTATTGTGAAATAGTGATTCATTTTATAAATGTAAAATTATTTTTATAAATTTTATTGTTGAAAATCAAAGTTTACTAAATTTTGTAAGTGTTAAATTATAGTGAGATTAAAATATTTCTAAACTGTGATATGTTGTTTCACTGAACTTTCTAAATAAAAATTGAGAAAAAACCTGAAGTAGGTGCTTCATTATTGTTTAAAATGATTTTGTAATTTTAGAGCTATTGATAATATCTTTTATATGGACATTTAATTAAATTCATATAGAGTTTACCAATACTGGTGTTTAGAAGCCAGAGCAAAATTAATTAGCACATCTCCAAATAATCATAGAAATTTGATGCTGATTGAAGGGCGCATACTCATATTTGCACTTTATTATGTAGTTTTTCTTGACAGTTTTGTGACAGTAATTAAAATAAATGAGTGAGCCTGGCTTACATGTTGTATACCTGTACTCTGGCAATACTTTTTGTGGTGTTTGTTTGGTTTTTGTTTTTTTTTGTTCTTATTGTTTTTGGCAATACCTTTTTAACCTAGATGTTTTAATTGTCTTTGTCCTCCATTCATATTTAAAGCTTCTTCGTAAAATTTCTTAAAATATGAAGACCAGTAAGTTTTATTTTTATGAAATTCTACTCTTTTATGAAATTTCTACTTTTATCAGGGTAATGTGTCTACATCATGTAAAAACACAAATTATACTTAAGGTTTATTGTGAAAACCTGCAGTACTCCCATTTGACCACTGCCCTCTTCCCCACATTCTATCCTTCAGTAAAAATACTCAAATATTGTGGCTGTTTTATCTGGTATTTTTCTCCATAGTTTGAAAGCATTAGTTTATATCATATTTTTTCAATTTTTTTTTCAGTTTTAGACCTTATCTCTGTGCAAACACTCAACTCCTACCATATTCTCCCCATTTTTATAAATCAGTATATTTTAAACTGCTTAGTAGTTACTACTTAAATAATCGCCTACCCTATTTTAAAATATGAAACATAATTTTTACATTTTTGTGGAGAATATAAAAAATATACTCTGATTGTATAGAAAAATTCAGAAAAGAATTTCCTTTTCTTGCTCTAGGTCACAGGAGGATCGCAACTTAGAATAAAGAAAAAACGTTGCATGTATTAATAATAAGTTTTATTGTACTCTATACTCGAGTGCAATTTGACATCTATTTCAGCTTGGGCATTTGAGCAAATCTTTTTAACTTACGTCCCTTCCTTCCCTCCAAGATCTTGCTGAACTGCCCAGAGAAAGACTTTTTAAGAGTAAGAAAAATCTATACATGTCCTGAAATTTTCAATTCTTTTTCTGCAAAATATGAGGCAGATGACATCAGAGTAAAAGAAATGCAGACTTCTCCGTGACTAACCACAAGCGTAATGGTGCTTCAGTGAAAGTGATATGAAATTCCACAAATAGGGCCCTCAAAAACTTCAAAGTTGTAACAGGAGAGGCTAAGACCAAGAGAAGAGCACGTGACAAACAATGAAAGTCAAATCAAAGGACATAAGGAGCTAGAATAGTGACCCACTGCAGGGGGTTCATGGTGTGAGTCACCTGATTGCCCTTGAGGCAGATAGGTTCATCAGTGAAAGAGGGTCTGGGCCACAGCAATTTCCAGACTGGGAGAGTTGTATTCAGTTACAGGAGAGATGAGAGATCTTACCTTCAGAGTACTGTAATAATTATATAAAAGAAAGGACTCAACTCAATAGTAACTTCCCCCCTACAACATGCCCTCCGCACCATCTCCCCACCCCAGATTCTTCCTTACATATAATTGAGGTTGTGAAATACATAGGCATATCTAAGTAGAAGGCAACACCTTGGGTGGAGAGGATGCAACTGGATAGGAGGGACAAAGGCAATTCTATCTACCTACCCAGACATGGAAACTCTGAGAATCAACAATTACTGAATAAATCAATGAACTTTCCTACCGTGACCACGGTAACCAAGCGCTCCATTTCGTATATCCAGCCTGATCCTTTCTTTGGAAAAATAATTATTTGGAAAATGCAAAATTTGCCCTATAAGAGAAAAAAGTACTAGGTGCTTCAAAGGGGGTGCAGGGACAGGTGAGAGGGAAGAAGACACTGTATACTAGGGCTCTAATTTTACACAAGTTGCAAATAAGAGGGTACAACTATATATGCGTGTGTGTGTGTGTGTGTGTTCCTTCTTGATATTTCAGAAAATAAATAAAATTTATGGATAATCATTAATAGAACTAAAGTAGGATTCATAAAATATACCATTGTAGAAAAAAAAGAAAAAGAAAACTTGAGCAGTCTGGTGAGAAAGTAGTTTTAAAAAAATACCAAGGAAACAGACGACTAAAAATAATATGGGAGCTATACGACAAAACTAAGATACCTCATTAAGTTTTATAGGTTAAAAAAATCACCTAGTGCAATATAATTATTTTTAGGTTAGAAGTTCCTCTATGTCTTTATTACCTAATTCTTTAGTACATAATTCTTTACAAAGTGATCCAGTAAGCGACATTTATGCATTATGCAATATGTATATATTAAATCCCTACACTTTGTAGGGCGCCTCTGTAGGCACTGGAGCTCTCGGGTTTCTAGGAGAATTTCAAGGAGGGAAAACATTAAGCCATAGTCATACAAATAATTACAGAGAACCAATCATTACTTTGTAGTCCAATAACTGGATGTTCTGAGAGAGTTTCCTAGATGAGTTTACTTCTAGATCAGGAAAGAGCTCTCAGAAAAAACCTAAAAGAAAACTGTAAGTAAAGTCCCATGAATAAGAACGTTAGGGCCCAAACCTGAGGGTGTGAAGGAGGACAGAAGCCAGATGACACAGTTCCTAATGGACCCTGCTAAGTTAGATTTTAGTTTAACTCTGTGTGATTCACCAACTGGTTTGAAGTAGGGCAGAACATGATCCAAATTTATTTTTTGAAAAAGAACACTCTGCTAAATGGGAAATGAGTCAAGTTCGAGAAGAAACATTGTCATTGAAAGGAAGTAACAAGAGAGACCTGTATTCTGGATTAGGGTGAGAGTACCAAATTTGGTACCAAATAAATGCTACCAAATATATACCACGTTTTGGAAGCAGACACAGCTTTCTTCCAAACTTGATAATGGGTATGTACAATGGTACAGCTGCTTTGAAAATAATTTTCATATTCTGACATGGATTAAACATACAATTGCCAAGTTAGCCTGAAATACCAGTCTTAGGTATTACACAAAAGGAACGAAAATATATGTCAAATAAAGACTTGTGCAAAGTTTTTTATTCAGTATGGCTGAAAACTGGAAGCAAACTAAACATCCAAAAATGTCAGTGGGGAAATAGATTGTGGTATATTCACACTGAGGTTACATTAATACAGAAATTAAAAGGTGAATTGCTGATACACATCACAAAAGGGACAAAATTCGAAAACATGATGAGCAAATGAAACTGGACAAAAGTACCGTCAAAAAAAAAATAGCAAATACTCTATAGTGAGAGAAAGCAAATCAATTATTGCCTGGGTTTGAATCTGATTTCAAAGAGGCAGGAGGACACTGGGGGGTTGGAGGGGAGAATTTGCAGCTTGATTTTGGTGGTGGTCATATTTGTCAAAATTTGCCACATTTTACATTTAAATGTATATTTTACTGTATACAAATTATATCTCAATAAAGTTCACAAAAATGAAATGCACTTCATTATTTAAAAATTACAAAAAGAACAAGAAATAAACCTAATTAATGCTGTAGAAAATATTATGTAAACAAGAAAGTCAAAACAAATATAACTTAAGAAATAGAAAAAATACACAATTTGTAATCAATCCAGTTGCTGGTGCTCTGAAATGACAAATAAATTAGATGAAATCTTTGATTAAACTACCCAAGAAAAATGGAGGGAGCACAAGGAAACATACAAGCCAATAAGTCTTATGAATGTCACTGCAAACTATCTAAACAAAATACTGGAAAATCAAATTCACTGTTATAATGAAAGGATAATATAACATATCCAAGTGGGCTCTATTCCAGAAATGCATGATTGGGTTACCATTTGAACATCAATCATCAATGGTAGGACCATCTTTACTGGGTGGGCATCACTGATTCTGCTCTGCCAAAGTTGGCCCCTGTGCCCCCTCTCCTCCCTGCTAATCTCAGAGTCTGATTGCTAGGAAATGCAACTTGAAACAAGAATTCATTTATTTATTTTTTAAAGATTTTATCTATCTATTTGACAGAGAGAGAGAGAGAGCACAAGTAGGGGGAACAGCAAGCGGAGGGAGAAGCAGGCTCCTCACTGAGCAGAGAGATTGATGCGGGGCTCGATCCCAGCACCCTGAGATCATGACCTGAGCTGAAGGCAGACGCTTAACTGACTGAGCCACCCAGGCACCCCAACATACAGAATTCATTTATATTTATATGCTATCACAAGCAACTGTAAAATGAAATTAATTGACTATATAGATTATAATATCATCAAAAACAAAATTGGTAAATATCAGATTTGTGAAGTATAGATTACAATACCACCTGAAATCAAACTTACAAAAAATAATCTAATGAAAATTATTTATGTTGAGATGCTGAAAACTATGAAATGTTTCTGAAATTTATCTTCAGAGAAATTAAGGCACCAATTAAGGCATGGACGAGGAGGCAAAGGAAGCATGAAAAGTGTTGACGAAGTCAAATTACAGATGTATGGAAATAGTAATTACTCGGACATGAAAAAGCTCGTCAGATCTGTTTCCATTAGAAAAAGTTGCATAGGGGCTCCTGGGTGGCTCAGCTGGTTAAGCAACTGACTCTTGATTCCATCTCAGGTCATCAGGGTTGTGAGATGAGCTCCAAGTCAGGCTCTGTGCTGGGTGTGGAGCCTGTTTGGGATTCTCTCTCTCCCTCTGCCTCTGCTCCCCGCCCCCGCCCCGCAAAAAAAAGTTATGATAGTTAAGGGTTTTGTAATGGAAGACTTCCGGATGACAAACTTCTAGTTTCCCCTTTTCACAGGCAATTTCTTTCTTTTTTTTTTTTTTTCTTTTCCTGGTGTTTCCTTCTTTTCCTGGCCCTCTCAGCATGCTCCTACTTGTCCTATAAGATGTAGTTAAGATATCCCCTTCACCCTTCTGTGAACATTTTTACAACCTTCTCAGGTAAATTAAGGACTTCCTTATATGTTTTACTGCTTGTTGTTTATACTACTATTTATAACATTTATTTCAATGCTTTAATTATTGTTTCTTGTCACTTAGAGTGAAGCCCAGGAGAGCACGTACGAGTTGGGTGCATTTTGCATTCCCAAGATTGAACAGAATTCCTGGCAATTATTAGGCGATCAATAGTGATTTCTAAATTAGACAAGTCACAACTATGAACTATGTCACAACTATGAATTCTTTTTTGTTAGTAAAGCTCAAGAAGGAAAAGAGCTGAAGATAATATATTTACTTCTTATTCAATGGATCATTTTCAGCTAATGGTAACCATTTCTATAAGACACTCAGTTTATCACATTAACTTTTTGTTTTGTTTTGTTTCAAGGGTAAAAATAGTAAAAAAATCAACTTATTTTTAGTGGATGAAACATTATCACTTAATCTCTGTCTGTATTATTAACTTCTGATGTTTTTCAGAGACACTTTTAAAAGAGTGATTTCATCAACTAATTATTCATATTTTAAAATATAAACTTTGTTAAAAAGATATTTTGCCATACAAAGTGTATTGTATTTTATAAGGCAAAAAGCATCAAAACACAAAGAGTTTTTTATTATAGTAGGAGTTTGTGCTCATTTAATCTAAATTGTAATTCGCACAAGTCACTCGCCTGCTTATACTAGATGTTAAGGCTACAGGCACGTTAGTAGATAGTTACTATATTGCCTGTTTTTTTTTTTAAGCTATGGAATGATGTGGATTTAATGCACTGATAATCTAAGAAAAGCATGTAAAGCCCATTCACCCTAAGATAATGACAGTAAAAGAGAGAGGTGAAATTAGGTTATATTATTGATTATTTTATTTATGTCATTGGTGCCCTTGTACTGCATAATAATTCAATTTAAATATAAATGTAAAGATCTAATGAGCAGTTATCTGACAGAAGAATAAGATCAGAAACACAAACGAAAACGTGTAGTGGTGTGTGTTTAGAAAAACACTGATCTTAAGCTAGGGTTGGTTTGCTTTGTCTAAAAAAAGAAAATCTGAAATGACCGCTAATGCCATCACCAGACACACAATATGACCGCATATCCGCAGTATAATTAAAGTGTTAAGTATCCTACAAACTGCCATAGAATTGCCTGGACATTTTTTTTTACCAATATACAGAAAATATTTTTTACCATAAACTATATCGTGATAATTCTTGAATAAAAATAAAATTAAGGGGATTTTAAAACAAAGCCTATTCAATACCTCACAAGTGTTTATTTTAGACATACTAGGTTCAAAGAATGAACCGATGTACTAAGCTGAATTCGGTCAGAAATACAAAAAAAAGGGAAATGCATTTTTGTTCTTAAGGGGTTTGAAATATAGTGAGGAAGGTTGACAAGTTATTAATATTTATAACAGACAAAGAGATAAGTTAGGATGCGGTGTACCACAGAAATTAAGAGTTTAGGCTCAGCCTCGATTCAAATGTGGGCTCTAGTGTGTAATATCTATAAAATTATTTGGAAGTTCTTCCTGAGTGTCAGTTTCTTCAGCTTTAAACAAACTAAAAGAAGACAGACATAAACAAAAGAGTAATATTAACATCAGGTGGGCTATGATAAGGATGAGTTGAGAAAGTGTATAAAACGTGGTTATCATGGAATCTGAGGCTTAGTAAATACTAAAAAAAATATTTGCAACCATTATTAGAGGCACACACAGATTAAAAAATCAATGATTTCTGATTATGATTATTGTAATGTTTAGTTCAAAATCATGATCTAATGCAAGTATTGGACGTTTGTCTTTAGTATATTGTAACATCTACCTAATCCTTCCCCTAGTTTCTTAAAACATGTTTTGGAGAACATTCTCTTTAAAATATCATCTTAGAAAATAATGAAGTTCTTTTTCATGCTATTCATGATAAATCATCTTAATAATGCTGTTATGTGAATTTCAAGAGCTTAGATGAATAAATCCATCTTTTAAGCGGTTAAATAAAATCTCAGGTTGAAATGTGATCCACATAAACCAGTATATATTCATAACTTGAATATATACAGGAATTCTTAAAAATATTGCATATTCCTTTTTTATATAGTACTCTAAAATGACGATGCTATTTTCATATGTGGTAAAGCATTGCAATAGGCAATTAAATAAGCTAGCAAAGGATCTACTGACCAACATTTTATAAACATAAGTAGAAATATAATCACCGAACTATGCAATGAAAAACAATTATCTGTATATTGTATAGCGAAAAGCCTTTTGACATTATAGACAATAATTAAAAGTGATATACAATATCTACTCTAATACATATTTCTATTATTATATAAGAAACATGTGGCTGAAAAGGGAATGATAGACATGCAAGGAAGTGGTTAATCTTCATCCAAGAATTAGTGGTGCACCTGAACCAGGTAGCTAGAATGACCCCAAGTATGTGTACTTGAACCCAAGGGTTCAAATTTTATGTGGCAATCTTTAAGGATCCAGACAGTTTGAGAGACATTGTCTGTGCTCTTGCTGCCCTAAGTGCCATAAATAATTACACAGGTGTAATTGCAAGAGTGCTATAAATGAGAATCACACTAAGTTAATTCCTATAGGCTGAGAATTTTCTATAATTACAGAAAGCTCGGAGTGCTAGTCACACATGGATTTTGAGATCTGGCCAAGTATTCACAGCAGTTCACTCTGGGGCCAAGACTGCCTCCTGACTCCCAGGTGGATTCAGATAAGGTCAGATACAAAGAACAGTCTTCCCTATGAAACCACCTGAAAAACTGCAAAAGTATTTCTTCAACTTGTGCATTTTAACAGCTAAAATAAATCCAGAAATTTCCATAGCAGTAAGTATAAAAAAGAAGACACTTAGTTACGTTATATTTTAATAAGTGAAATTACAGCTCATGCAAGTGAAGATATTTTGGTGCATTTAAAATAGCTGGAGTGGTGGGGGGGTGAGAGGGATGGGGTGGCTGGGTGATCGACATTGGGGAGGTTATGTGCTATGGTGAGTGCTGTGAATTATGTAAGACTGTTGAATCACAGACCTGTACCTCTGAAACAAATAATACATTATATGTTAAAAAAAAAAAGAAGATAGTAGGAAGGGAAAAATGAGGGGGGGGCAGAATCGGAGGGGGAAATGAACCATGAGAGACTATGGACTCTGAGAAACAAACTGAGGGTTCTAGAGGGGAGGTGGGTGGGAAGATGGGTTAGCCTGGTGATGGGTATTAAAGAGGGCACGTTCTGTGTAGAGCACTGAGTGTTATGCACAAACAATGAATCATGGAACACTACATCAAAAACTAATGATGTAATGTGTGGTGATTAACATAACATAATAAAATAAAATGAATAAAATAACTTTTGAAAGAGTCATTGTTTTTCTTTCTTTGGCACAAAAAAAATACCTTAGGAAATTATAAAGTTGGACAATTTCAATTAGTGATTTTAGGGCTTTGGGCCATGCTGTTTTCTCTGTTCAGAATACTCTTCACATGGTTAACATATTGTTAATAATTCATGTGTCAACTCTACACCACCTCTTCAGAGAGACTTTCCTTGATTCTGTCCCCTGAGTTACCTTTCCTGTATTCAGCATAATGTATCTCAGCTAACAATCATGTTACTATTTGTCCACCCGCCTCCTCCATCTCACCCTCTCCCAGTTTAGAATGTAAGCTCTATGAGATCAGAAATCATGTCCGATTTATTCATCTTTGTACTGCTAGTGGAGTTACATTGAATGAAGCTTACATAAGCAAATATTTATTGAGTTCACTAATTAAAAGACAGACATTCAACTTCAGAGGTATTGTACACAGCCTGCACTTGCTTATCTCTAGGGCAATCACAAAAAAGTGCGACAAAGAGCTGTAAATAAAATAATAGAGAGAAAATGGAATACTTAAAAACACTAAATTAACCTATCATAAAATAGAAATGAGAAAAAGAGGGGAAAAGAACATACGGGAAAAAAAAACCCACAAATGTAAGGCGGTCAACTTAAACACAGAGCCATCAATAATGGTCTTAAATATAAATTAAGCAGACTTTTGAAGTCAGAGATGCTCAGCCTGGTTATAGAGCAAGATTCAACTGTATATTGTTATACTTTAAATATAAAGGCAAGGATGTACTATAAGTAAAGGATAGAAATATTCTTTAAAAATTCAGTAAGAAAAAATTATGGGCTATGTTAATATAAGGGACATTTTATAATATTAAAGACTCAATCAAGAACACAATGATAATAAATCTGCATTATTTAATATTGGAGATAAAAACTATAGGAAATAAATTGATAAACAAAGAGGGAAACAGACAAATTCACAGCCAAAACTAGAGGAGTTTTACACTCATCTTTTAGTAGTTGATAGAGACAAAAATCTATTGAGAAATAGACAAAAATCAGTAAGGATATAAGGGATGTAAACAAAATTATCATCCAACTTTATTTAATTGAGACTTATTATACCTAATAACCAGATTAAGCACTCTTCAAAACCAGATGGACCACTCACAAAGATATGTGGTACCATAAATATGTCTTGATAATTTTCAAATTTCTGAAATCATATAGAATATGATTTCTGACTCCAACAAAATCAAATTAGAAACCAATAAAATTAGCATATCTAGGAAGTCCCAGATATTTAAAATTAAGCAGCATGGTACTATAACCCTTGGGTCAAAGAAGAAACCACAAGGAAAATTAGAATACATTTGTACTAAAATTTGATGAAAGCATAACATGTCCAAACTTGTGGAATGCCGCTACAGCAGTGTTTAGAAGAAAAGGTATAGTTTTAAATGCTTGCTCTATGAAACAAATATTGAAAAACATCAAGGATGTACCCTTGCTCCTTAAGAAGCTAGAAAAATAAGATAAATTAAATCCAAAATAATTAGAAAAAATAACAAATATTGGAGGGGGAAAATCAATAAAATAAGATGAGACACATATTCAAGAAAATTAATATATGTAAAAACTTGTTCTTGGAAACATTTATGAAATTGATAAACCCCTAAAGAATAATCAAGAAAAAATGAGAGAACACAAATTACCAGCATAAGGGAAGAAAGAGTAATCATCAATGTAAGTTCTCCATACATTAAAGTATAACAGAAAATCATTAACAATGTATGGGAATATATAAAAATTTATAAGAAATGGATAAGTTTCTTTTAAGAATTTTTGTAATAGACATACAAAGAACTATAAAATTTAAGTAACCATATATTCATCGAAGCAATTGAATTCTTAATGTAAAACCGTCTCCCAGGCCCAGATGGCTTCAGTAGCAAATTCTATTAAGCATTTAAAGTAGAAATATGACTGACTCTGTACACACCTTTAAGAAAATAAATGAGAACAAAATGCTTCCCAGTTTCCTTCTGAAGCCAGAATAACCCTGAGACCTAATTTTGAAAAGGACAGTTTAAATAAAAAAGCTGACAGACATCTAGTTTTCATGAACACAGACGCAAAAATCCTTAACAAAATATTATCAAATAAGATCTGACAATATATTTAAGGGATAATATATCATGATGAAGAGCAATTTATCCCAAGAATGCAAGGTTGTTTTAACGTTCAATAAATAAAAGTCAGCACGTTAACAGGATAAAGGAGGAAACTCATCTGATAATCTCAATAGATACAGAGAAAAACTAGTCAAATTAATTTCAAAACTCTCAGAAAATGAGAGCAAGAGTGGAACTTCTTCAATCTGAAAAACCTTGATAAAATATCAGTCACTTTCCTCTTAAGGAGCTGGTCAAAAATATCTACTCTTACCACTTCTATTCAAAATCGTACTGGAAGTTAAATCCAGTGCACTAAAATAAGAAAAAGAAATAAATGACGTAAAGACTATAAAGAAAGAAAAAAGAAATTATTTCTCTATAATATCAAGTAACAGTTGGGAAATAAAATGAAAATACCATTTATAGGAATATAAAAATTTATTTAAGAAAAAAATTAAACAAAATATATGCAAGACCTATATAGAGTACTAAAAATATTTCTGAGAAAAGGTAGAGAGGAAAGATACACCAAGGTGTAGATTGGAAGACCCCATAGTGTTAAGATTTTAATTCTTCCCATACTGCTATGTAGTGAATCTATAGTAGTAGTGAATGTAGTGAATGCAGTACTAATCAAAAAAGAAGAAAAAGGGGAAGGAAAAGAATGAAAAGAGGAGGAAGACAATTTTTTTAAAAAGACTTTATTTATTTATTCGAGAGAGAGCATGAGTGAGAGAGTGAGAGAGAGCATGAGCAGGAAGAAGGGGCAGAGGGAGAAGGAGACTTCCCACTGAGCAGGGAGCCTGATGCAGGGCCGATCCCAGGATCCCGAGATCATGACCCGAACCGAAGGCAGCCACTTAACCAACTGAGCCACCCAGGGGCCCCAGAAGACGATTATTTTTCAGTATATACTTTGTTAAATGAATGTATGCCTTATGGTCCAATAATTTAATTTCTAGGTAGATACCTAGCTGGATATGTGCGTATGTTCTTGAAACAAGCTCTCTGGGAATGGTTATAGCAGCACCACTAGTAATAGCTTCAAACCAGAGATTTGGAACAGACTAGAATATGCTGCAACAATACGATAAATGAACCACATACAACAACACAATTAATCACAAAATCATAACACCGAGTAAAACAAGTCAGTCACAAGAGTATGTACTATAAGTAAAAGTCAAAAATAGGCAATGGTGTTAGAGGTCAAAATCGTGGTTATAGCAGTTGAAAAGGCGCATGCAGAGGGCTTTGGGCTATTGGTAATGTTTTATTTTTCATCTGGGTGCTATATACATGGATTTTTCTTTTATTAAAATTAGTCAATGTGTTTACGATTTGTGTACTTTTACAGTATGTGGGCTACACTGCAATTAAAAAGTTTAGAATTCAAAAATGAATGTAGGGATTTCTGCTTCTTGTCCTGAGGAAGTCCATGAGAATGGACTTTCTCTCCTACTGTAAAAATAAATAAATAAGAGAGAAAACTGGATAAGTAAATGCAACTACTGTTTTTAGACATTGGAGAGATGAAAGTTCAGGATCATGATCCCTTAGAAAGAAAAAAATCATGTGATTCCTACAATCACCTCGGTGTTTTGTGTGGAGAAAACAGCCGAACTCTGAATGAGGTAGGGAGAACACTCCAAAGCAGAGCAAAGTGGTCTCCCTGAGTTGAGGAGGCCAGAAGGCAGAGAGATCAGAGTTCAGGGCAGTTCAGATGGCTGAAATTTGCTAGTCTTATCTTTTTTCCCCATACACCTGAGAGGGGGAAAAAAATCAAAACAAAACAAAAAACCTTTGACATTTTTTTAAAAAGATTTTATTTATTTATTTGACAGAGAGAGAGAGAGAGAGAGAGTACAAGTAGGCAGAGCGGTAGGCAGAGGGAGAAGCAGGCTCCCAGCTGAGCAAGGAACCCCAGATGGGGCTCGATCCCAGGACCCTGGGATCATGACCTGAGCCGAAGGCAGCCGCTTAACCAACTGAGCCACCCAGGCGCCCCTGATGTGTTTTTTAGATGACCTCATTCACAGTACGTGTTCAATACTGAGCACTCAAATTATTCTAGCTGACCCAATATATGTAATTTACATTTATTAATGATCAATAATTTTGTTAAAGTGATAAAATAATTTAATATTAAAAAAACAGAATCTAGCTTGGACTAGAAAAGGAATGTGCTTTTAAGGTATCTGAAACTGACATTGAGTTTATTAAGGTTTTTTCTCTTTAGGTCCAGAAAGCACATAGACCAGATAAATAATCTCCCCCTGCCCCCCACTATTCCTATACCCCCCACAGACAATGGGCCTTGGAAAGCAGTGGCTTTTCTCAGGCTGAAGGGATCAGCGTCACCTGTAACATATGAATTAGCTGAGTCTCTGAGAGGCCCCATATTGACCTCAGTCATTTTGTTCAGCAATTCTTCAGAAGCAGTCCAGGGGCTCACTGGTGAGCATGCTTGCAATACTGATGTTTGGGCTGTGGAAAATTTTAGGAAGGGAATTCTATTTCCCTGAGCAAGTTTCCAAGCACTAAACTCTCTTGCAAATAATAAAAGAGGTTAGAGACTAACTTAAGGAACTGATTCAATTTTTTAATGTGGCGTTAATAGGGGCAAAGCGGAGACAGATTGCATTGACAAGGAAACAAAAATGGGTAATGGTTTTAATGGTTTGGAGTTCCAATGGAAGAAGTAACATTGTCCATGAGATTGTCAGATTTTTTAAAAATGTGGCTATCCTTAATAGTTCATACATGGACCAAAAAAAAAAAAAAAAAAGAGCTCATATGGTAGTATATAAACCATTAAAAAGTTCGCAGCAAAAGTATTTCTCTTTCCTTTTATTTATTGTCTTCATTATTCATATCCTCAGTAAATTCTTAAGAACTCAGTATCATTGATAGTAACATTTGCTGTCTGCTAACCTGTGGTTTTCAACTTTTTAAAACAAAAACATCAATAAGAGGAAACATGGAGCTAATTTGTATGTTAGAATAATAATTCACGCAGTTTTTTGGGTAAGTGCATATGAGGAAAATTATTAGATTCAGTATGTGAACACATGGCTAATCAAGGGACATTTCAGTTAATCATTGTGTTAATTATATTCCTGCCTGTTATGTAAGATACTGATAAAAAATCAACCAACTATAAACTTCCAAAATCCCATGAAACTGATGGGCCCATACTAAGGTATGTATGACAACAACCCAAAATTTTGTACATAACATAGATGATAAAAGGAAATTTTGGAAATATTAGATAAAACCCTTGATTTAAACTATAGAGTAATAATTAACTAGAGGGAATGATAACAATGGGTTAAAAGGTAGAGTTAAAATTTTATTTCCAGAGAAATGCAGAGAAAATACCTTCAGTATGAAAACTGATCCTAGCACAGGAAAAGGCATGAGGACTCTAATGGTATTGAGTATCCTACTAGGTAGACATTTGGAAGTGAATTCAGTTCTGTTAATGTATGAATGGTAATTGTGATCATTTAATGAGAGGCAGAGAGACAGAGAAGACCTTGACAGAGAAAAGCGAAGCACAAAATTAATGTTAAAATGCCTAATAAGACAGACAATGGGACATTACAAATGAGAGAATTATTTTCACTTACTTCATACAATATTTGTTCAGGTACTTGAGGAGATGATGGAATGGTCTATCTGCTGGTTTCAGTGACTTTGCCACAGTGTTATGTTTCCTTCAAAAGCAGTTAGATAAACTAATGGGCATATCAATGAAAACAACTAAGAGTGACAACAATTCAAATATAAAAATAGGAGAAAAAAAAACATCTCAGATGTTAACTCAGCTAAAATCTTAAGGTGTGAGTGTTAGTCTGTCTGATTTGAATTTTCCATTGTAAGGATTTCTGTCGGGTTAGGATCATTAGAACTTATTAAACAACCCCTTTAAGAGTTACCATGGGAAGCCTTATAACTCTTCTAACCAAAGAAACGTTATGAATAGAACTTTGTTTTTGAAATACTCTTTGAGAAACAAATAAAGAGCATTTTAAATTAGTCTTAGAAATACCTCTTCCATCCTAATGTACCATGTTCTTCAGAGTTATATATATTTTTCTTGGAGTTAGCTTAGATGTGTTGGCTAACAGGTCACCGTATCCCTCTATGTACCTCACAGATGTTTCTAAAGTTTACCAAAAACAAAATTAAAGCAAACAAAAAATTTTCTTTTAGTAGCCACATTTCTATAGAGGAGTAACTGTACTAAGGCTATTAATTTATTGAGAAACTTAACTAAAACTTGCGGATGGAAGCAGAAAACCAAGGGGAAGAAATGTTAAGTTAATTTGGATGTTAGAATAATTTTTTTGTCATTTTGTTGGCAGGGTATTTTGGTGAAAATTTTTAGATTCAGTGTGTCATCAATTGGCTAACCAAGAGATATTTCAGTAGATAATATTAATTGACTCTGCGGCCTGTTATGTCAGATTTTCAAAAGATATCAACTAGCTAAAAGGCTTTTATTTAGTAACTAAATGTACCCCAATCTTTGCTATCCAAAAGTATCTATAAAGATAATTTTTCTTTTATCCTGAAGCCCTGTGGCAGTCATTTATTGGTTTATGACTTTATAAAATCACTAGTCTTCTGTGTTCTCTTGTTGCTTTGGATGGTAATGTTATTCACATATAGTTTTCTTTATTTTTCATTTTTATTGAGGTATAATTGACAAATGAAATTGTATCTATTTAAAGTATGCAATGTGATGATTTGACATATATATACTTTTTGCAAAATGATTACCACAATCAGCTTAACTAACACATCCATCACTCACACGTGCTTAACTTTTTCTGTGTATATGTGTGTGTAGTGAGAAGGCTCAAAGTCTACTCTCTTAGCAAATTTCAAGTATACCCCACACTATTATTAACTATAATCACCGTGTTGTGCGATAGAACTCCAGAGCTTGAACTCTTTGACTAGCATCTCCCCATTCCCCCCTCACTTCTCCTCTCCCATCCCCAGACCCTGGTAACCGCCATTCTATGCTCTGTTTCTGTAAGTTCCACATTTTTTTTTTTTTTAAGTTTCCACATATAAGTGAGATTATACACTATTTGTCTTTGTCTGGTTAATTTCACTTAGCATAAAATGATTCACCCATGACTCTAGATTCACCCATGTTGTTACAAGTGGTACGACTTCCATTTCATGGCTGAATAATATTCCATCATATATTTTATTGTATATTTATACTACATCTTCTTTGTCCACTCATCATTAATGGAAGTAAGTTGTTTTACATATTTTGGTTGTTGTGAATAATGTTACAATGAACTTGGGACTGGAGATATCTTTTCAAAACACTAATTTCATTTCCTTTGGATATATACCTGGAAAAAGATTATTGCATCATACAGTAGTTCTATTTTAATTTTTTGAGAAATGTCAGTTCTATTTTCCACAGTGGCTGCACCATTCTACATTGCCACCATTTAGATACAGAAGTTTCCTTTTCTCTGCAACCTCACCAGCGCTTGTTATCTACCGTCTTTTTGATAAAAGCCATCCTAATGATTGCAAGATGATATTTCATTGTAGTTTCGATTTACATTTCCCTAACGATTAGTGAATTAGTGATACTGAGAATCTGTTCAGGTACCTATTGGTCATTTATATATCTTTTTTGGAAAAATGTCTATTCAGGTCCTTTGCCCATTTTTAAATCAGATTCTTCGGTTTTTTGCTTTTGTGTTGTATAAGTTCCTTATATATTTTGGATATTAATCCCTTATCAGATACATGGTTGGTAAATATTGTCTTCCATTCCATAGGTTGTCTTTCATTTTGTTGATTGTTTCCTTTGTGCGTAGAAGCTTTTTAGTTTGATGTAATCCTACTTGTTTATTTTTTTATTTTGTTGCCTGTGTTTTTGGTGTCATACCTAAAAAATCATTGCCAAACCAATTTCAAGAAGCTTCTTCCCCGTATTTTCTTGTAGGGGTCTTATGGTTTCAGGTCTTACATTTAAGTCTTTAACTCATTTCAAGTTAATTTTTGGGAATGCTGCAAGATAGGGATCCAGTTTCCTTTTGCATATGGATATCCAGTTTTCCCAATACCATTTATTGGACATTTCCCTACTGTGTTCTTAGTAACCTTGTCAAAAATTTGTTGAGCCTATATATCTAGACTCTGACTCTGTTCTATGGATCCATGTGTCTGTTTTTATGCTGGTACCATTCTGTTTTGGTTACTGTAGCTTTAAAATATTGTTTCTATCCTGCCCGTGTACTGAATTAATTTATTAGTCCCAAGAGTTTTTTGGTGGAGTCTTTTCAGGTTTTCTATATACAAGATCATATTATATGCAAACAAAGACAATTTTATTTCTTGCTTTCCAATTGGGATAACTTTCCTTCTTTCCTACCTTCTTTCCTTCCTTCCTTCTTTCCTCCTTCCCTCCCTCCCTCTTCTCTTTCCTTTTTCCTTCCCCCCTTGCTCTTTTTTTCTTTCTGAATTTAGGAAGCCTAAATAGACTTCCAGGACTGTGTTGAACAGAAGTGACGAGAGTGAGCATCCTTGTTTTGTTCCTGATCTTAGCATGATGTTAGCTATGGGCTTGTTCTATATGGTCTTTATTATATTGAGAATATATATTATTATATTCCTCTATACCTAATGTGTTGAGAGTTTTTAACTTGAAAAAATGTTGGATATTGTCAAATGCATTTTCTACATCTATTAATGTGATCATGTGATTTTTATACTTCATCCTATTAATGTGGTGTATCTTATTCAATGATGTTTGTATGTTGAACTCTCCTTGCATTCCTAAATCCTACTTGATAAGTCCCACTTGATCATGGTGTATGATCATTTTACTATGCTGTTAAATTCTGTTTGCTCGCATTTTTTAAAGGATTTTTGCATCTATACTGATTAGGGATATTTTTTGCTTGTAATTTTCTTTCTTGTGGTTCCTTGTCTGACTGTATAAGGGTAATGCTAGCCTCATAAAATGAGTTTTGTATTGTTCTCTCCTTTACAATTTTTTGGAAAACTTTTAGAATCATTGGCTTTAAACCTTTTTTAAATATTTGGTAGAATTCACCAGTAAAGCAATCAGATCTTGGACTTTTCTTTCTTGGAAGTTTTCTGATTACTGATTCAATCTCCTTACTCATTTTTTATTTGTTCAGGCTTTCTATTTTTTTCATAGTTCAGTTTTGGTAGGGTGTTTGTTTCTAGCAATTTATCCAGTTTTTTCTAGGTTATCCAATTTGTAGGCATGTAATTGCTCATAGTATTTTCTTGATATTTTGTATTATTGTTATCAGTTGTAATGTCTACTCTTTTGCTTCTGATTTTATTTATTTGAGTCTTTTTCTTTCTTCGTCTAGTAAAGGTTTGTCAGGTTTTTTTTTTATCTTTTCAAAAAACATCTCTTAATTTCATTGATTTTTTTTTTGGTTGTTTGTTTTTCTGGTCTCTTTTTTATTTATTTCTGTTCTGATTGTGGTTATTTCCTTTTTTTTGTTTTTTTTGGTTATTTCCTTTTTTATGCTAACTTTGGGCTTAGTTTATTCTTTTCTTTTTTATATTACATATTATAATATTACCATATTATAATACTAGAGTATTCTGATATTACATATTACATCATGCTAAGATAAAGAACAAGACAAGGATGTCCTTGAGGCTAAATGATTAGATTATTTTGGTGTTTAAAAATGTGAAAAGCTTTTGTTCCCACTCAATATACGAACAACCATCCCAGCTAGCTGTGACACCCTCAGCTGCCCTTATCCAATCCATGTAGAGGAAACTGTTAATAATTCCACAAACTCCCATGACAAATACAGCTTTGCACGAACTCTTTTAACCTTACAACTTTTTATTTGTTACTGCACATGTTCAAAATCCTGCCTGGTAGCCATCTTGCTGCTTTTTCTAGTCTCGTGTGCTTGCCTTGGTTGTCAGTCATCCTCTCAAGCACAGTGCCTATGTGTTGGGAATTCACTGTGAATTGTCTTGTAGCCCTGACTACTGCCTGACCATAACATCTGTCAATGCAAAAGGAGCCAACTATATCCCAATTGTTTTCCTCTAAAGGATACAAAACTTGCCAGCACCATCTTGACTCTTCTTGTCTCAGACTCCTACCTACATCATATTCATCAAGTGACTCCACAGAGAATTTTCCAAAATTTGTTTTTACTTTTTCATTTTTTCAAATGAGATCAGCTTCTGCTTGTTTTAGCTTAATATTTTGTACAGCTTCAAAATGTATTTTGTCTTTTCAAGTGAAATGAATATGAACTGCTGCAGGGCACCCATGCAATTGAGCAGACTTCAAGCTCTGTCATAACCTACTCAGAAAAGCAAAGTAAAGCAAATGCCTTGTTAAAATTAATAATGAAAGAGTAATAGAATGATATAATCTTCCACACAGTCGTTTCCAAAAGCAAAGTTTGTCTCCAAAGATTGGGAGTTTAAATAATTAAAAGTTACATGCACTGCCAAGCTATGATGAAATATAAAGTTTATGTTTTAAAACAGTACGTATACTGCTGATCTAAAGAGAGAGTAGGAGAGAGAGAAAGTGAGACAGAGAGTGACTGTAAAGGAGAAAGCACATTTTGCACAGCAAAGGTCTTTGAAGCCAGCATGTATTATCTGAGTTTGAGTTACTGGGTATTTTGGATATTTACTTTACGCAGCACACAAAATTAAATTATTCAATAGTGTCATGACATCCTTTAATAATCTGACTGGCAAGATTATGACAAATGAGGGGAAATGGATAAAAACTGATTTTTGTTATGTTTAAAAATTGCATGACACTATGATATTGCTGTATTTTATTGCTATCTTTTAAGAAAGACAAATTAAAAATAATTAATTTTACCTCCCAATTTCTGAAATTAGGATATATGCAATATGTGTCATATTTCTACATGTATGTGGCAGACAGGAAATGTTGGGCTATAGACTCTGCAAATTGCAAATTAGCCTGCTGGTCATAGAATGAAATATCAAACACTCCTAGTCAAAGAGGTTCTGGGGGATTTCATAAAAGGGCTACTGCTGTAACTAATTCATGCCAAATGATCACAATATAGCAAAAGCTTTATCCAAATAATAAAATACACCTTAGCAAATGGTATAAAAGAAAATCATCTCAGTCTATTTGCAAGTAAAATTACTGTATGTTCTATAATGTTTATTTGGACAGAGACGTTTTAATTGGAATAGTCAGATTATCATTGAATGTCAAACAAGCACAGTACATCATTCATGCACCTGAACAAAAATGACAGGAAATATTAATATGGTATCCATACAGCACTCCAGGTAATTGGTTTTTTGTATCACTGCATTTTACAGTATGAAGTTGTGGAATTTTGGAGACACCTCTAAATACTTAAGGAGGAGAAGAGGATATTATGGGTGTTGAGCTCATGATCTTTATAAAACCCAACAACTTTGAAGTCAAGAATTTACAACATCAAAAACGCTATGAGAAATGTATTACATACAGAACAGAGATGAAACTCACTATGATTAATTTTATTGTCCTCTTTATTTTTTCTGCCTATTTTTGTAGGCATGTAGACATATGCAAATATACAAAAATAGTAACGTTGTGAAGATGCTTCCAGCTGCATGTACATTTGAGGCAAAGATGAGGAATGTATGTCCACCAAAATCCAACTTCCCATTCTTAAAGTACAAAATATTTCCCTTTTCCATTGTATCTTTCCTATCTCATTTATCACCAAATTTACTTAAAAGAAAAGTATATGGGAGCATTAATTTGTCTCCACAGTAAGCCTTCCATCTGAGAGAGAACCAAGTTTCAGATCATAGACCTATTTCAAATTGCCTTTCTATTCTTGGCAAGAGATTTCAAAATAAAAGGAGAGTCTTGGGAAGGTTGTGTTTGGTGAATGGTTACCGGAACTCTTCTTAGTTATCCTTATTGCTGTATGCATTGGTGTGGGTGAACAAAGTTGGAATGAATAAATGATTACATGCTGGCAGCATGAGTTCATGGCCGACCCTACAGGAGAGCTTCTGCTGTGATGCTATAGATAGGACTATGAGCAAGCTCATTGCCTTCTTTGGTGCGTTTTCCTCATATCTGTAAAATTTGAAGATTATGGTCTATGTTTTCTGAAATGAACATCTAAAAATTTACCTGATTTCTTGTTCTTTTAAAACAAGACAAAACCCCAAAACACCTGACTCATTTCTAATCAAACATTTAGCCACATACATGGAAGCTTGGCTTGCTTGCTTTCATTTGTATCTGGATTATTCATAATCTATAAATTACTTGAATTTCTAGGGCCGTTAATAATTGGTATTTCCATAATGTTTCCATTTTGAAAGGAATATAGTAAACTATAAATAATGCCCTGAAAATGAAATATGTCAAGAATGTGGAAGGCAAAATTACTACTGTCACTCATTTATATTTTTTGAGGGGGAAAAATGTATTCCAAAGGTTCCTCTTTTTAGAAGACAACTACATCTTATTAATATAATTTGTAAAGCCATTTTGCAATATACATACTAATTTGAAATAAAATATTTAAATTTGGCATAAAATTAAACCCCAGCCCTCTTTTATCTGTATTCATTGCACCAAGAATTCTCTAGAAATTGACCTTTCTGAGCCAAATGACAGTCATGTTCAAATATGACATATATTCCTATGAGAGGTAAAAATTAGTGAATTGACATAATTCTAGTTCAGCCATGTTTACATTGCCATTCTACAAACGAGCTTTTCTTCCTAATAGAACAGCTTGACAATTCTCAGAAACCCAGACTACTTGAGTGAAAATTCAATAAGTAACTTAAGAATACCAAATGGTAACCAGGCCTTGGGGAAGCTATAGAATTGAAACACAACTTTTTTTTTTGACAGTTTGTAGTGTAGCTCTGGTGCTCTGTTTCAAAATCTGTCAAAAAGATGATAACTGGACTTAGGAGTTTAGTTTGATTTTTAAACCAAATAATCGGACAGCCTGTCTGGCATTACTGCCTTTGGCCACTTAGAAAAAAAAATCCGAGTTTTGAAAGAGCAAAAACATTAAAATCATCAAATTGTTGCTGTGTACTGGCAGAAACATTTTCTAAGTTTCTCGGCATGAACATCCATTCAGGGCAACCAGATAATGAAGGCATCTTTGCTGATGTCAATAGGATTCGACAGCAAACACATCCCCAAAGAAATGATCTTTGACAATGATGTCATCTAAAGTGAGGGGGAGAATCATCAACCTCCATTTGTTTCAATGGTGATTTTAGTTTCATTTTCTCAACATCAATAAACAGGCACCCCCACATTTATTTTATCTGATACTCAAGTAAAACTAAGATAATTGACCCTAGAATCTCCTTGCTTTTGAGTTTCATCAGGGTTCTGTGAAACATCTACAAAGAAAAAGGGAAAACTAAGAAAACACATTAAAATATTGTATTTAGAGTTGTATTTGACTGGAAGCCTATTCACAAGGGTAATTCATACATGTATGAATCATAGAGTCATTAGACCCTAGAGTTTGAAGATACTTTAAAGATTATGTCATTTTAAATTCTGCTACTTCTCTATTCTGTAACATCTGAATACAGAATATATTAAATTAGGCCATAATACCAACAAGATCCTGATTATTTTTGCGATGACTTAAGACAAGTAACAACAATCATAGATAGTATTTATTATAAATCTTTTATTTCTCACACGCTGTACTAAGTACTTTATATGCATTTTTTTCCTTTGACTCTCAAACCCTTCTGTGAAGTAGGTACGATTAATATCCATTTTACAGTGAGGACACTGAGGCTTAGGGAGGCTTTGTGATTTTCCCAGAGCACAAAGTCAGTAAATGGTATTCACAGGTGATTCTTAATCATGGTTTGCCTAGATTTATATAGAGATGTTTGACAGGTGTTTAATTTCATTACCTAGATAAATAATTACCTAAAGAAGTATTTGCAAATTTTCTACCTGGTGTACTTAAGGGATTTGAAACGGTCTACCCATTAGAAGAAGAAAAAAACTTCACTGTATACCTGGTCAAAAATTTATATTAATTAATTCAATAATACAAAGAAATTATCAAGGAACTTACACACATATCCATTGCGTTATTATTCATCAGATCCATGACTATTATTCCAAAGGCACATAACACAAAAGGGTGTTTGGAGGGAGTATGGAAGCTGGGACAGATTTTACTGAAATGATTAGTGTGTGGCAATGAAGCCAGGGATAAAAGCTCTGACATGGGGCTTTGTGTAAGGAAAAAAAAAAGAAGATGATCGCTGAAAGAATAAAAAGATAGAGACAGAGACAGAGAGAGAGGAGAGAGAGATAGAGGGAGAGAGAAGGAGAGAAATGGAAGGAGAGAGAGAGAGAGAGAACTCTCTGATGAATATAAGCTTAGGTTTCTCTTTGGTGCTACTTACATCTCTCTAATGTTTTTTAATGTCCATTTGTATATTGAGCAAATAAAGAAACTTTTACAAAAGTCATCATATCTATGTTTATAAGACATAGAAGTAATACTTGTCAAAGAATTCAGACAACTAAGATTGATGCTGAAAATATAAAAACTGGTTTAAGGGGAGAAGCAGTATGGAAATTGCTCAATGTTCTCTAGACACTTAAACACCACCAGAAACATAAGAAGCTGAAGAAAACTGTATTTCCTTGAACTCTCTTCATGGGAAGTTCTGCCAATAGTGGAAAGATGGAATACTTAGGGTGAGCTTTGCCCAGCCCCGACCCCTTCCCGGTTGTCATGCTAGCCTCTTGTCTCAGGAAATTCTAGTCTTCTACTAAGTAGAAAATGCAAATTTGGAGCTTGGAGTTTGGAAATGAATTTCTCAAGGCATTATAGTATTGCCACAGACAATTCTTTGTTTTCCCTTCGTCTTCCAATAGATCCCAGCATCTTCCTTATTTAAACAAATGTAAAACAGTAGTCTGACAATATTTATTTGAAGGAATATCAGGTTATGAGCCTTCTTAGGGTGCCCACGGGCCTTAGAGCATCCTTGATCACTGCAGAATCAGAGGAAGCAATGAAAGAATACCCCACTCCCACTGTTTCAAGCAATTACTTACATGATAATAAAACCAAACAAACGATGGAACTCAAAAGAAAGAAAGCAACAGGAAAAGTTCATACCATATTTCTCCTTTGCTCTGTGTATCTAGCTTATCACTGGATAAGCATCCTCTAAATAAACCATAATTTTACCTCTGCAGGCTAAATCAGTAAAAAAAAAAAGTCATCTTTTTATAGTGAATTAAATATCTGATTGAAGACTGACCGCAGTTCAGTTCATACGCAATTGCCTCTAGTTCTTTCCAGATAGTTGTGGGGGGGATATTTGTCTGGTCTGGAGAAAACTGTATTTATATTTGTGCCATGCATTCTAAAGAAGATTAAGTTAACTTACATATACAGGAATAAATAGTTACAACACCAACCCTTAAGTAGTATTTGGATTATTTTATCGAATCAGAGCCACTGGGAGGAATGTCGGTGATGCAACGCAAAATGCCAGTATAAGATTTCCACGTTTGGAAAAAAAGGTTTTTCCAAACAGCACCAGTAGGAGCAGCTGTTTACAAACTGCTGAGTGGCATGGGGGACTCTGAAATTCTGTCACCGCATCAGCACCTAGAGGAAGGCTTTTCCCAGAAGTCGTCCTCTGCAAAAGGCACCCTAGGACTTGGAACCTACTGAGGTGTGTACAGTAGTGAGGAGAAACAGAGCTTTGGAAATACTGTCTGTAACAAATGTTTTACTTTTAAAAATTACTGTTGAGGGTGCCTGGGTCTTTCAGTCGGTTAAGGGTCTGCCTTTGGCTCCGGTCATGATCCCAGGGTCCTGGGATCAAGTCCCCCATCGGGCTCCTTGGCTCAGCGGGGAACCTGCTTCTCCCTTTCCCTTTGCCTGCCGCTCCCCCTGCTTTCTCTGTCAAATAAATAAATAAATAAATAAATAAATAAATAAATAAATAAATAAAATCTTTTTAAAAAATTACTGTTGAACATTTATAAACTCAGAAAAGAATTCTCTGCAAATTTATTTTACTGGTATTGTTACAGGGGAGGCAGATAGAAATCAGTTAGATGACTGAAAGGCGGAATAACAGAATTTGAGGACCCAGCCCAGAATCAGAACAGAGACATTCTCCAGAGCCACAACTCACTGGTGCATTTATCAATTTTCATGAGAAAGATTCAGCAGTTAACACCAGAGTACCAGATCAATTCCACAGTTCATATACATCCGTATGTGTGCGGTGTGTATCCAAATTGTTTTCTATATTTATGCTCAAGCTGACTTATGTTTTGAGATCATTGTGTGCTGCAATTAACTTTTCATTAAGGATGTGAATTGAAAAAAAGAAAAAGTATCTTTCAAATAAATAATGGGATAGTCACATATTTAAAGCAATTATTTAAAAAGATTTTAGAAACATAGCAAAATGTTTTTCAACATAATATAACAGGAAAAATAATTGGGCAGCAAATTATATGTGATAAGGTAGAAATTATTAAATATTTTAAAATATGAGAAGATATTATAGTACTGCTTATTTTGAAATGATGTTATGATTAATTTCTTCCAATATATTTTTCAGTTTTTAGATGAGTATGCATTATTAACAACTTTTTAAAAAAGTTTCCATTTCTTTGAGGAACAAGTTTAGATATGAACTTATTAAGATTGAGTAGATTGGGGCATCTGGATGGCTCAGTTGGTTAAGTGACCAACTCTTGATTTTGGCTCAGGTCATGATCTCAGGGTTGTGAGATCAAACCCCGCATCAGGCTCTGCACTAGGCATGAAGCATTGTGGGCATGGAGCCTGCTTAAGATTCTCTCTCGCCCCCTCCTACTGCCCCTCCCCTCCTCTTAAAAAAAATTGAGTAGATCAAAAGACTGTCCCCATCCCAGTGCCTGGTGTGGGAAACCAGGTCAACAGCGCCCTCTGCAGAATGGTGACAAATGGGATCTCTTTCATTTTGGCTGAACTGGTCCTTGATTTAAAAACTACAACAACAACAAGAGCAACAAGTTTTGTTATACTTAAATATAATGTTGTACTTTTGTTCTTATTGTTACACACAAAAAAGACAGTGCTGATAGTGATTGTTTGCTAAATTATAAAATTCTTTTTATTCTTTTCCTTCTATGTCCTGCTTCATGTGCTCCAGGTTTCAATTCTCAGTGTCATGTAAATTTGTACTTGCCACATTGTACTTGTAAATTGGTACTTGTCAAAGATAGTGACAATAATTTATTTAAGTCAGATACCGTGTTTCTAAAAAACAATGAGGTGTTATTATGATAGTTATGATGTTAGTTCAAGGGGTACTGTCACAAATAAAAAGCATTGACTTTAAACGACTAGATGGATATGGTTGGCTGATTGTTGAAAATAAAAGCTTCTTAAAATTGGATTGTTTACTACCTGCACTCAGATACCAACATTATGCCCTTGTTAGTACTGTTTGGAAAAATACCTTATTCTACTCTATTGCAAGCAAATTTCATTAAATTAATCCAAGCAATTTTTAGAAGAAAAATATACTGGCCACACTAACTCTCTAGGCTTTATATTCCTCAAGCTCACTTTTTACAGGCACATGTGCAGGCATACGCACACTTTCACAAGCAGCCACATGGACACAGCCACATGCACACTCCCCTACAATGAAATTCCTTCCATCCATTTATCAACATTTATACTCCATTGGGTATATATTGGGTATTATTAATTGAAAAAATCTATTTCCTACTTCTCTCAATTATACTCAGCTCAATCTTGTCTTTTTCAAAATCAAACTTTAACCAGTTCCTTCTGCCCTATGGATTCTTTAACATACTGCTGTCAATTTCTTCTGACTTCTCTGAAATTATATAATTGTTTGTTTCTGCCATCTTTTTATCTCTTCTTGTTAATTTGTAGTTCTCCTGTCTCTACCATTTCCCTTTGATACTGCTGCCTTTTCTTCTTCAGTACCCCCTGAAGTGGGACCACCCTGCACGTCCCACTCCCATTTTTAGGACTTTGGCTGCACCACAACTCAACAACTCAACTTCGTTGATGTTTTTGCCCTCTGTTTCACAGGTACCCTCAGAGCCAGTTACCTTTACCCCCAGGACACTCTCCCGACTTCCTACTATGTCATGAGCTCTTTGAAAAAGCTATTTCTCTTTGCTTTATTGTCCAGAGTGACTGGTACCAAGTAGGAGCTCAGTAAATATTATTTAAATGAGTTTATTCTGAAATTTTAGAACAAGACTTGTTTTATTTCCTTCACTCTATTCCCTCTCACTAACCTCTGTGATTTTAACATCTAAGTTAATGCCTATTATTAATGATTTTCCCCATTTTCCAAAATCCTTATATTCCAGGAAAATTTCTCAACTACTTCAATTATCCATGAGCACACGTATACCTAAGGCCTCACTATCATTCAGAATGGGTCATCCCCCAGATCTTCTGCTAAGTACCTTTCCCATACCTTCATTTCTATATAAATACGTTTTCATTCTTCATTTGATCATTGGTTTCTTGGTGCCAATAAAAACGTTTATAAACGTTTTAAAAATGTTATAAAACGTTATAAAACGTTTAAAAACGTTAAACAAAAAAAAAGTTTATAAACCTATAAGTAAATTCTCACATTTTCTCTTAAATTTATAATTCTTGCAATTTCTTTCAAAGTCCTATACCTTGGTACAGAAACAGTTGTTCATTTAGGTTACATTGTCTTATGCTTTCCAACTTTCTTTTTCATAAAGTTTCACTTCTTTTGCAGGTCCCTATATATTCTTCAGTGGATGCTTTCCACTGATATTTTTGAAAGTTACTGACTTTTTGCTCTATTCTGCTATTTTGCCCATAAGGTGAATATTAAATTTTTTTATACTGCCTCTTTACAGTTTTAAAATTTCCATTCAGTTATTGTTTCTGTTTCCTTGGGCAGCTGCAAATTAATTGCCACAAACTGGGTGACGTCAAGCAATAGAAGTTGATTCTCTCCCAGTTCTAGAAGTCTGAAATCAAGATGTTAGCAGGGCTACCCTCCATCAGAAGTCTCTGGGGGAAGAATCCTTCCTTGACTTTTGTAGCTTCTCATGATCACTGGCAGGTCTTAGCATTCCTTTACTTGCAGGAGCCTCACATGAATCTCTGCCTCCATCCTCCCGTGGCATCCTTCCTTCAGTCTCTTCTGCATTTGAGTCTTTTCTTAGGAAGACACTATTTTTTTTTTAAGATTTAATTATTTATTTGACAGAGACAGTGAGAGGGGAACCACAGCAGGGGGAATGGGAGAGGGAGAAGCAGGCTTCCCTTGGAGCAGGGAGGCCGATGCAGGCCTGGATCCCAGGATCCCAGGATCATGACCTGAGCCGAAGGCAGATGCTTAACGACTGAGCCACCCAGGCGCCCCTTAGAAAGACACTATTGATCGGATTTAGAGCCCAAGCTAGTCCAGTATGACCTCATCTTGGCTAATTCTATCTACAAAAGCCCTAATTTCCAAAGGAGGTCACATTCACAGGTATGAGCAGTTAGGACTCCAACATACTTTTGGGGGGACACAGTTCCATCTGTAATTCTTTTTTATACTTTCTACTTGTGGCTGAAAGTTGACTATCTTTTCTTCAATTATGAAAATATTCTCCTCTCCGTCTCATTGAGCAGAGCTATGTTAGCTATATTAGCTGCTCATCGCATACGAACATCTGTGCATGTCACAGTCGTTGCTGTTGATTATCTTCTGTCTTTGGAACAAAGTTCCTGAGTACTTTGTGTATTGAACAATTTGGGATTGCATTATTTGCATTTTGAATATTAGGTTGTGGAGTCTCTGGATTCTGTTAGCTTCCTCCAAAAAATAGGACACTTTTGATATGTCATCTAATAATGTGGTTAGCTCACGCACAGCAAACTCTGTTCCACCTGCTGTGGGCAGCTCAGTTTGAGGGCTGACATTAGCTCAGAGGTTTATGGACTTCTTCTTACATGCTGGGTCAAGAGTCTAAGACTGGGGTGGATTTTATATAGAGAAGTGGGCTCCCTTTTTCTGGATCTCTCTTGTGCAAATTCCTCCCTTGCTTTCTGGTTTCTCTGGTTGTCCTGTCTTCCTTTTCCTGAGGCCAGAAAGATGGCAGATATTCTGGAGGAGCTGTGGCATGCTGCTCCCTCAGCCTGCCCTTGGGCCAAAGCAACAAGGACAGGCAATCACCCCTTGAGAGGTTCTATTACCAAGCCTCTGGTCTCATTCAAAGCAGGCTTGCTTTTGTTCACTCTTTAAACCCATAAGGTAGTTGTTTCACGGTATTTTGCCCAGAGTTTATAACAATAAATAGCTGTCGGAAGGTCAGTCCACTGAAAACTTATTCCACTATATCAAAAGTTAAACTTACAACATCTATTGGATATTTCTAGTATCTTTGCATTCTGGCCGTGATATTTCAACGTCTTCTTCATATTTTTTGTTTCAATCTTTCTGTAGTGCATTCTGGGCAAATTTATTGACCCTATCTTCTCATTTATTTATTATCTATTCAAGGATTTTTTCCCCTACTTTCCATTTATGTTAACTAGTAGAGAATAAGTAAGAAACTGATGAAAAATAATAACTAAGGAAATTAATGAAGATAATAATAATCCCTTTAAGGAGAATAATAATGGATTATTCACCCACATTTTTAAAATTTCATTCATTATATCCTCTTTGGGGAATATTCTTTTTTTTTTTTCCTGAGAAGATTTCCTTTTACTTTTTTTGCACTCTATTCTTGATTTCCTATATCCATATCCATATCCCAAACAGTACAAGATAGCATAATTTATCTTTGTAAATTGCTTTCAAAAATCATTATCATCTTACTAATTATATTGTCTGTAAAATTTGCATTGACTCTAGTCACATTTACCACAGATATAACTCCATTTCCTGGATCCCTGACCAAATACCAGTTTCAGCCAACGTCGTCTGCATCTGCCCATATAAATCACTTCATAAATTAGAGTCTGCATTCCTCACAGAAAATGGAATCGTTTTTGAATCCAAACAAAATAAATCATAAAGGAGGGTCATGAAGTTAGGACTGCAGCCTAATTTTCATTAAGTTCCTTCATTAAGATAGTTTAAAGCTTCAATTCATAATCACAATGTTGTAAAATTTTCCCATCTCATCCAAATATAGTATTCACATGGGAGGTTTTTCTCCCTTTGTTTTCAGGGTCTTTGTGCTCTTATCTGCTGCTTAATCTCATTTACGACTTTCAGGTTTCTTTATGGGATCCTGCAGAAAGTTAACAAGCATTTTTGATATTTTAATGTTAAAGATGATGGAGTCTGGATTCAGTAACAACGCCAACATTTCAACTATTGCCAGGCGTATTCATTGTCTTAATATTAATTAATTCATTAATTCATTTAACATTCGTTTAGTGCTGACCCCGAGTCAAGTATTTGATGGTGATAAACATTATGTTTTCTGCCTCTTAATCTCACAGTCAAGTGATGGAGACAAATACTGATACATTTGAGATAAGCTCTGTAAACGAAATATGTACATGGAAAGAACATCTTCACTGGCCATTGCCAGCTAAATGTCTGGTGCAAACCTAAATCAGATGGAAGGCTGTCAGGAATCATTCATTGCTCATGTTGCTGAAGTGATCACTTCCATAGCCGCTCAGCCTTTGTTTCTTTACTGGCTAGGAATTATGTAAATTGTTTTCTCCGTATGTTTAAAACGTAGGGAAGATTGTTTCTTATATAATTTTTAACTTGTCCAAGCATTGTAAACAGTGTAAAGGGTGAAAAGTGGGAATGTCACATGTCACAGTGTATCAGGGTAATGAGACGTCTAACAAAGACTCACAGACATATAGCCTGAAAAACTCTTCTTCATATTCACACTCTTGATAATTTCTTGTTTATAATATAACATAAACCAAGAAAACTATTTCTTTCAGTAGAATCGTGGGTCAACACAAGGTAAGCCATTATTCTATAAAAACATTGTTCAGGAATAACCTAATTAGGTCTTATAACCACATTTCTAAGGGCTACTGTTCTGTTATTATGTGTAAAATATAGGAACACTTCCCAATAAAGTGAAAATGAGGAAAACTGATATGATATCTACAGGAGTAAGCTAACAATTTTCCAGACAACAGAGTTATATATTTTGCATTATTGTTCTGAAGACCTATAGGCTTTGATTACTTGGGACTGCCTTTTTTTTTTTTTTTTCTTTTGCCCTTGCTAGCAGAGCTGCAGATTTAATTTTATCGGTATGAGAAATATGAAGCTAGGGAATTTAATAATTGTTTCACTAGGTAAGGGATGAAGTAAATTCCATTGCCTTTCGTTTGATTACAATCTTTCCTGCTGGTTTAATTAAAAATATCCATGTGAGGAAGAAGAAACATGGTAGAGGATCTAATTGTTTTATTGTATTGGATGTAGAGTAGGAAAAATGAAATTGAAAGTTTAGAGTTGTACAGCTTAAATGTTTCATGTAAATCTAAAATGCAGACACAGGTCAGCTATAGATAAATGTCAGTAGATTCAAAATGCACTGCAGGCAGAAAAGATGACATTTATCAGTCATCCATACATCAGTAACTAAAACAATTTTAGGGTTGTCTAGACAGGCATTTATTATTTCTTAAATTTAAATCTTTAGTAGAAGGACAACATCAGGCATGGTATCTATAGTTTCACAAGAAATGAGAAGAAAGCCTAGGAAAAATTTCAAAACCATTTGCAGGGATAGATAGAAAAAAGTTTCATTGCTGTTATTACACATCGAAAGCAACTAGGAGACTAAATTAGCTTTCTCAGCTACCATGACATAGGCCTGAAAAATTATACTAAATACTCATACGCATAACTCAGTTTTGGATTTTGGGGATACTATTTGCGAGTTACAATGTTTTAAAAGAGGAATCTTTGCTAATTTTTTTCAAGATTTTAAAAAAAAATTTCACTAAATCAGAAAACTGTTTTTAATACCAATCTTGAAAATAATAGAATAACGTAGCAGGAAATTAAATGTGCTAACATTGTGAAAATGATATCCAAAACCTTTTCCAAATATAAAGCCAAGAAGGAATTGTGAGAAATAATAAAAAATAAACAGGATGGTGGATAGTACAGAACTATAAATTAACTTTCAATCAAAGGGAAAATAAAATTGGACAGGAAATTTTATTTAAATTTTACTTGAAACTATCCAATAAAAATATGGTTTAGAAAACCTGATCTGTAAAATAACCACTAATGTGTCACAACATTTCTGAATGGAAAGAATGGAATAAGTCATATATAAGAAGTTTGGGAAATTAAACACAAAAAACCAAAGAACAATATAAAGAAGCAAACAATCAAAGCACAAGCAAAATAAATCTCCATGTATCAGTTGCTGGATTATTTCGGAATTTTATTTATTTTTCTGCTGCTATTTTATTTTACTTTTTACGTGTAATTACAGTTTTAAGTGGTATAATTTTTGTATTCTTGAATAATTTTTTTGCTAGTATTAATGTACCTTTTTACATGTGTAGAGATGTACTCCCTCAATTATTAGTCTTTGTTCTTATCTACCATGAAATATCTATAGGTTCCAATAGTTTTCACTGTTTAATAATAAAGAATTATTTCTTTTCTTTTTTCCCTCCCTATGGTTTTAAAACAAAATTTTTGGTTTTTTAAGTCTTCCTTAGTTGGGTCCAGCAATTTTTAAAAACTACCAATGATCTTGGTTTTCTAGTAATGATTTATTTTAGTGTACATTTTTTTGTGTTCAGAAATCATGGTCTTTTAATGCCATCTATTCTTTGGCTTTCCAAGAAGTGCATTTTACCCTCCCCCCAACACATACCCCAGATATCTGTCTTTGTGATGAACATTATTGTGCTAAATATATTACGTGGTGCAGATTACCTCAGTCCACTACTTCTAGATCTTATAGCCATAAATCACAGCTTTTAAATATTTATAACATTCCCTTGAACACTTACAGAAGAAAGCCAAAATAAAATTTTTCATTTGCTCTTAGAGTAAAAATGTTTTTGCTGGTTAAAAAATAACTAGTTTGTTTTTTTTTTTAAAGAAATTAAGTTAGACCAAATAACCCCTACTTAAATCTTTGGTATTGGATAAGTATGCCTGAATGTTCAGCTTTTCTTTAATAACCATCAAAATAATAGCTAAGAGGCAGATCCTTAACACAATCTAAGGATCTCTTTTATTTTTTTATTTTACCTAGAATTCCCTTCAGCTTCCAACATTAATCAACCTCGCTGTTTTCTTTAGACAAAAATTTGAGGCAATACCCACCCAAATATCTACCAAATCAAATAAAGCAATCCCCATTCCATTTAGAGTTCATGTTTTCCTATATAAGACTAGTTGCAATACACAGTTCAAATGTACAAATACGAAGTTGGTTTAATGTTTTTCAGCGAAGACCCCTTGCCCAAAAAGAAGAGCAGGGACCATTTTCTAACATCTAGAGAGAGAATTATCCGGTCCTAGATTTGAAGAAAAATAAAACACACGAGTATCCTGGTATTCCTTAGAATTCCTCAAGACATCATAAACCAATTTGGGGTCCATTTCCAAGATTTTTATGACAAACCTGCTTTGCTATTATATGGTGGGAATGTCTTAGATTTTACTTCTTATACCTGCTTTACCATCAGTATCCACTAGGTGGAGATAAAATTATATATATATATATTTTTTAGGTTTAGGACAACCTGAACATTTATGATGCTCTATGAAAGGAATATTCATTTTTCACAATTTGAACATGCACCCCCTAATTGCTGCTTCATAATACTTTTATGTCAATCTATATTTTTCCTGCATGTTATTTTTATATCCGTCTACATTTCCTTTTTTGTTTTTGTGTTTTATTATAGATTCTAAAATATAGACTACTGATTAAATTGATTTCATTTTTATAATTTCCTTCTATCTATGGGAAAATACAGTTGAATGAGTATTCACAGTTCCAGAGTAGAGTTAATTGTAATCCCCAGCATTATGTACAGATGCTTTGAGACTAAGTACAGGTTGTTGCGGGGATTTAATTGGAGGGGTTAGAAAAGAGGTAGAGATTTTCCTTTTTTCTGAGTCAGGTAGGAATGCCCCACTTAGCTCTATGACTGCTAGGAAGCAAAGGGTATGAAAACAAATCAAGTGGTTACCAGATCCTACAAGATCCCCGAGGCATAAAGTTCTCTCTCTTCTCTCTCCTTTTTTCTTCTATCTGCTTTCTTCTCTTTTTCTTCTATTTCTCTCTTGCTCCCTCTCTTTTTATCTATACCTATCCATATCCATCTAGATGGATATAGATAGATGTACATATACATATGCACATACCGAAATTTATATTAGAATTTCATATAATGCAATTTATGTCACATATGTATATCTTATAAACACACACCGTTAAGAACTTTATTTTAAAAAGCAAGAAATAAAAGAAGTACATTTAAGAGGACTTCTTTTTGTTTCTGTCTTTCATGTGGATGCTTGTTTTATGAGAAACTATTTGCTAATTATATATTATTAGAAATCTAAGCATTTTATTTCCTCCTTCTTTCTTGTTTTGCTAGAGAACAGAGTGTTTCCTGTGAGTCTTATTCAAGTGCTTTCCAGGAAACCGGGACCTTTAAATTCTTCAGGCAGAAGGATGCTCTTTTCTAGTTAAGAACAAACTGGCTTAAAACAAAGGACTTATAACTGCCTTAAATCTAGGGATGGCAAGATTTCAAGAGCTAGTTTAATGTGAAGCTCTGAGTTACCAAGCACAGTAACTAACACTTGGAGGACAGGATCTCCTACTCCCTTCCCAAGAAATAGAATCCTGAAGTTCAAGGATCTCTCTGACAATACCACTTCTCATCTCTTGTGACATACGCATACAAAGGTTCATTTGTAAAAAAAAAAAAAAAAAAAAAGGCACCAATACCAAAGTCCTGTACAAGCAAACACATAAAAGCAAAGGAAACTCAATTGCTTTGCTTGGGTAAATTGTTTAAGCCCATTAAGTACATTTGATCATATGTAAATGAACACAACATCTTTGAGGTTTGAGGAAATAGTTTTCTCTCATTCTCTGTGGTTATCTGTGTGGATGGTCCTTTCATTCTCGATTACCATGCTCTCGGTAACTTCAGCCGTCCATACTCAAGCAGCTTGTTATTTTTAAAATAAAATAGAATTTTGTATATGGAAAGTAAATAAATCATGCTCAGTGAAACACAACCTTTACCAATTTGAGTCTTTGACCAATCCATGTTGTTAAAATCAGTTATATAATTGCCCTTAGTTTCTAAAAGCTTTTTAAGCCTAAAGCATTTAAGGCAAGTTAGTTTCTCAAAATTTCAAATTGCTTCCAGTTGGTAGCATTGGTGCAATAATAATGGTTGATGGTTTTAGACTTTTCATTTAATTCTTAATTGGAATAGAGACAAACGTTACTGAGTATGAGAATGTTGCATTCTATAACCAAATAAAATAAATCTTCAAAAAGACAAATAGTGTCAATCTTCACACTTGGATAAAGAAACAAAAAACAATAATAACATGCTATACCTGTTTCAGAGTAGGCACATAGGCTTAATAATGCGCATTTCTTCACCATTTTCCTCCTCTATTTTTTGGCAGTCTTTTTAAGACATGCAAATAATCAAAGAAAAAAAACAGAGAAAATAACTGGATAATGCATTCTGTTTACATTTTTGATGTTTAGAAATATCTTTTATGCACTAATGCTGCGTACAAATACTGTTTTGGTACTGAATCCACTATTTCATTGATAATGGTCCCCAAACTGCAATCAACATCAATATTCATCTTCCTCAGATACGATAAATTCGAAAGAGTAGTTCTTTAATTTACCTTAAAGGGACAAAAATCATCATGAACCTTCAAGTAATTTTTCCCAATGTTTTCTTCTGTTTTGCTGACCTCCCATCTCACACAGACACACACACTCTCTCTTCATTCTTTTCATGTTATATTTGAAAACATAGGAAGAACCAGAAATTTTCAATACTGAATTTTATTTATGTGACCCTGGATTAATTCTTACTATGAAGTTATGCTTTTTGTTATTCAACAAATTAAGAGCTAGGTAGTTTACATTCATAATCTCAGATTATATGAGCTAAAATGACTACATTACTACTAATGTGACTTTGATCAAAGAAGCTATTCCGCATAATTTAACCTGCAAAATTACAATGATATATACTTGATTTTAATATTAAATGAGTTAATGCGTTCAAAATCCTTAGAAAAATGTCTGGAGCTCAAATGTAAAATGTTACCGATGATGATGATGATGATGATGATGACAGGGACTATATAGAATCTGGAAACATTTTAGCACATCTTGGCATTAGTTGGCTTATT
The DNA here is from genome assembly GCF_009762305.2 of Zalophus californianus. Taxonomy (NCBI): domain Eukaryota; kingdom Metazoa; phylum Chordata; class Mammalia; order Carnivora; family Otariidae; genus Zalophus; species Zalophus californianus. The sequence goes on from NC_045598.1 coordinate 134,132,531, forward strand.
TTCAAATTTTCCTGCAAGGTATTTGACACTTTTATATTATCATTTATTCTTTTCTCTAATTTTTTGTTTGTTTGTTTCCCAGAAGTATTGAAAACTTATAGATAGATAAAAGACAATGTGACTTTCTCAAAACATAAAATAGAGCTGAGGTTGTGGAAACCAATCATCATCATCAAAAGCCCCATCATTCACCACATGTTACTTAACAAACACCGCGCAATAAGAATGAGAATTGTCTCTGTTTGTAATTGAAAAGGAAATAATGATACTGTGATTAATAGCTGTATTTGAATAGACTTTGAATTTACAACTATTTTTCCTTATTTTGTTTTCTTTGAACCCCCAAATACCTGTGTAAAGTAGGCATCATTAGCATCATTAGCTCCAAATAAAAAAAAAAAAAATAAGGCAACAGAGATTCAGAGACTTAAATAACTTGCCAAGACTCACTTAGCACGAAATAGTGGAACTGTATCTGGGAGGCAGGTTTTCTATCTGCAGAGCTCCCACTCCTAAATAGATCATTAGAACTTAAATGGACCTTCACACTTTCTAGGCTAAATCGTTATTTATTCAATGAGAAGATGGAGGACAGAGAGAAAAAGGACCTGGACAATGTGAGAGAGAAGTAAAATTAAGACAAGTTCCCTTCATTATAATTTATAATTCATTGGTCTTTTTTCAATACTATAATATCCTATAAACTGCATTTTAAATAGCTTCTTTCCTACAAAGTTTGAGAATGTCTAAACATTTTTTGAAACCCTCCTAATACTTATAATATTGCAATATTACCCGATCCTTTGAGTCAGAGATAAGAAAGTGATCTCCATGGGCTATCTGTGAAGAAGGACAGAGCTCTACCTCGTAAGATCCCACGTTCTGTTATTTGTACAGTGGGGCTAGCAAATGAGGTTAGCAGTGCCTTATGATAACAATTCTCTCAATAGTAGAATTCTCACAGAATTAATCAGAAACCCTGTCATTTGCTTTATATGGATCCCAGAGATTTTTTTCCAAACTCCAGTAGAATCTAGACTCTAAAATAATGGGGCACCTGGGTGGCTCAGTCAGTTAGGCATCTGTCTTCGGCTCAGGTCATGATCCCAGAGTCCGGGGATCGAGCCCCACGTCAGGCTCCCTGCTTGGCAGGGAGTCTGCTTTTCCCTCTGCCCCTCACTGGGCTTGTGTTTTCTCTCTCTCTCCCTCTCTCTCAAATAAATAAATAAAATCTTAAAAAAAAAAAACCCAAAACAATGGAGGGGATGCAGAAAAGGCAACACTTCCTTAAGCTGTGATTAACCATAGAGACCCTTCTTCAGGAACAATGCATTTGTTCTCAAATACTACGTGGAAATTCAAATCTAGACCCCATATATATGACCATAGTAGAATAACATTTTCCCAATGACATCTTTATTTGGATGTCAAATGTGTATGGATAACACTATTGAATATACAAATAGTGTATGGATAACACTATTGAAGAAATTACAATTTATCTCAGTTTTTTGGTAGGTGGAGTACCCTAAGACTTTATCCATTTAACAAAGGATTTGAAGATAAAAATGATCAAGTGGATACAAACTGAAAAGTCCAGAAGGATGCACATAGCCCTCTCAGACTGAATTAAATGTGATTCTCTGCAAAACTTAGATTTCTTTCATTTACTCATTCATGCATTTTCATTCATTTGTTTAATAATGTGTATATTCATTCAACAAACATTTATTGAGTCTACTAAATATACAGATGTGTAGCAAGTGCAACTAAGGAACAAGAAAACAAAAAAGGTATAGTCTGCTCTCTAAGAAACCAGGTGGGAACTGTTAATTGTTAATTACATTTTACATTGTTAATACAAATGACATTATAAAGTTGAGACTATTAAGTGTCATGAGGTTTCATTGTAAACAAGATTTCATGGAGGTCTTAAGAAACAGGGATGTGTTCTCAAGGAATGAAGAATTAGAGAATGGTTCAGGAAGCAGGAGAATTCTGGTTAACTAAAAAGAAGATAACCTAAATCTATGGTCAGGGAAAATAAAGAAAAGGGCACAAAATGAGTATCAGTAGAAAGGCAGGCAAACAAGAGGGTCATGAAGATTAGTGATTAGTGAGACATTTGTTTTGACTAAAGCATAGAATAATTCAGTAATACATTGGGAGAAAAGATTAAAAAGAAGTTTTTTTTGTTTTCTGTTTTTATTTTTTTAAAGATTTAATTTATTTGTCAAAGAGAGAGAGAGCGAGAAAGCACAAGCAGGGGAACTGGCAGGCAGAGGTAGAAGCAGGTTTCCCACTGAGCAAGGAGCCCAATGTGGGACTTAATCCCAGAACCCTGGGATCATGACCTGAGCCAAAGGCAGACACGTAACCGACTGAGCCACCCACGTGCCCCTGTTTTCTGTTGTTAAATAAACAATTTTATGCCTAGAAATTTATCTGGCACATACACTTGCCCATGTGAACAATGACATCTATAGAACATAGCCTTTGCAGTATTACTAAATATCAAAATTTTGAGACACCTAAGTGCTCATCAACAGGTAAATAAATTACGGTACTCCTACACAATGACAACTGAGCAACAATTAAAACAAATAAGAAAACAAACAAATAAAAGAAACATCGAAAATAAACCTAGGCCTTTAGATATGTACTGATATGCTTCAGCCTTCAATATAATTAATATCAGGTGAAAAAAAACAACTCATGGAACAATGCACATTGTATGTAATCAATTGTGTAAAACACAATCAGGATATAAACATATGTGCTTAAATAAGTTTAGACTACTTCTGGAAATGTACCCTGGTAAAAGTGATTGTGTTTAGGGAAGGGGGCTGGGCGGTTGTTGGGAGAAAGAAGTATTTTTCACTGCGAGCTATTTAATATATTTCAAATGCTAGGTGCATTCAAGTATTTATAATATATATCATTTAAAGTTTATCTAGAGACAGGTGGTGGAAAGTTAAGTTTTTGAAAACACAATGGGAGGAAAAATAAAATACATACTAGTTGGAAGCTACAGTGTTGAATTTTTTTCTTTAATAGTAAGTGTCCTGGGTGCGCTCGAAGGCAGAAGTGAGGAGATGGATGGATGGAGAGGAAATGAAATAGAAGGTAAGTGAAAATTATAGGATTTAGGGCAGAAGTGGAAAGCCTGGTATCTTACAAGACAAATGTCCTTTCTATGTGGTGTCTAAACAGAGCTACTGAATCACATATTTTGGACAAAAGCTGATGGGTCGTTCTTTTGTTTGCTTTTCTATCAATAGCAGTGATTGGGGAGATGCGTTGGTGGAGTGTTTTACCTGGTACAAAGGCGAAAGCACAGTTGCTTTAAGATAATGGTTGGATAGTTGAGGTCTACAACTGAATGACGGCTTCCCTAGCCACAACTTCTTCATAGAACAATTTGTTCATAGCCAACCAGGTGATGGGGGACATAATCAAAATGGGAGGGACTGGTGCTTTTCTCATCTGTCTATTACTTCATTGATGAATTTGGGGCAATGGCATAATCTATCCATTTGCTGTGAGAATAAAATTAGCCAATATATAGACAATATTTTGGAAAAAAAGTGTAACATAAATTCAAAGACAAGGTAGGAAACAAAATACAGATGGAAACAATTTTGCATAATTATTTTAGTTTCTGAAAGAAGTTGCAATGATGACGAAGTTTGAAATTAGGCTGTGGCTCATTCGGTCCATGTAAGATAAATGTTTTAATATTTAATATATGTGTGGCCACTTTACCTCATTCACTCTGAAGATGGGCAAGTAAAATATAAAATTTATTTCTGTTGTAAAACAAAATCCATTCGGTCTTCATTTATATGAGTCTCAGCATAATGTTCCATACATATTTAGTGAATGAATGACTGCTGATGTTGAGAGGCGTTCTGGAGGGTTGCTGTAACCTTCGCCCTCTCCTGTTCCAACTTTTGAGGCAATCTAAATGTAACTGAATAAGTATCCAAAAAGTGTTAAATAATGAAAGCCTAGTAGAGTGGCATGAAAGTCATTTTTAGTCATGGTTTCTGAAATTTGGGGGCTAGGGAATAAGAATCTTGGATTAAAGAACAATGAAATAAGTAAACAGAAGACCTCTTTGAGGAAGTACTTAGCCTGGGATTTATTCTCTTTATTTCAAATCTACAGTAGACTATAGAAGCTGACTCACTTTAGAAAGGGTAGAAGATGGCATTTAGAAGGTAGGAATATTGAAGACAATGCATTGAAAGAGTACCACAGTTGAAACTCTCTCTCTCTTTCGCTCTTGCTCATCTATCTAGCTATCCACCTATTATCTATCATCTTCTGTGTGTCTCTGCATGGGGGCATATGACATATTAAATAAGAAAAATAATTAGGGCAATATAACTTTCCCTAATAGGGTCAGTATTAAACTTTGAACAATTGGTAAAGTGCAGAGTCACAACTAATTGAAATTAGTATATCAGCTCTGATAAAATAATATTAACAGTACAATTAGGAGTAGCAAATATTTTTTAAAAAAAAATAAACATTCAAAATAAATAAAATAGAACCTGAATCATGAAGAACGTTACCCCAGCCATTCTTTGTTAAATATATCACCATAGGGGCCCCTGGGGGGCTGGCTTAGTTGGTTAACCATCCCACACTTGATCTCAGCTCGCATCATGATCTCAGGGTCATGAGTTCAAGCCCTGCATTGGGCTCCATGCTAAGCATGGAGCCTACTTAAACAAAGACAAGAACAAAAACATCACCATTACCCTAGGGAAATATTTTAAAAATTTCATTCATTAAGTCAAACACTACCTTTGTAATTCTTGTCATGTCATTTGGCCATGTCAGAAGTATTACTGACTTCTTTATAGTATTTTATATCAATTTTTAAAAGTAGTTACTTCCTACATAAGGATTTCTTTGAAATTTCAAGTTCAGTATTATAGTTATGTTACTTCTAATGCAGACACAATAAATGTATGACTAATAAACAATATTCACTTGTTTATCTTCTAAAGTTGTGTTGAACACTCTAATTTAACCATAGTTATTAACTCTGGCAGAGTGAGAAGAGATAAGTAATTACAAAAACCCATTATTTTGGCAATTGCTATTCTATTTAGATAAACATAAACATTATATATGTAAAGTAAACAGTATAGATGTAAAGAAGTAGCACCAGAATTTTTCTTCAAGAGAGGAAAATATCTTGCAGTGACTTTGAGGGAGATGGTGAAACTCTGAGGGTCTAGGCAACAAATAATTTGGTTCTCAAAGAGGAGGTATAAAGAGAAGAGAAAGGAAGAGAGACTGGGGCATGAGAGACAGTATGCTTTAGGGAATGACTTTAGGTAAAGCCAGGGTAATATCTGTTACAGTGTAAAAAATGTTCTATAGTGCAGAGGTTATAGTAGCCAGGTAATATTTTGACAATGGGTTGTGCAGTGCTCTATGGGAGAAAAGGGGCTCTCTTCCTTGTTACGGTACAAACTGTTTCTCGCTTCCCACCTCTGCCAGTTTTCAGTAAAGTCACTGCACTTACTGCTAATTTGTGTATGTAGGAATTTCGAATAAATTAAGGAGACTGGCATGGAAGTATGGTGATTATGCAAATTTACATTTTTCCCTAGAAATTTCAGGATATTTGTGAAGGATGTTGGACTCTCCCCGGGTAGAATTCAGGGATCTGAGATGATTCCAGACTCAGGGTCAATTATATTACAGTTGGTGCTCCCATTACATAGAGTGCACATTCAGTTTCTAGCCAGTTCATTTTTGGTTTTGGTAGTTTTTATAATGTTCCCAGAAAATAAGTCTTCAAGAATTTTAGGAAAAGGCAATGGAATCAGTTGGAACTCATGACAATTTTGTAGTCACAAGCCTAGACTTCAGAGTAGGTTAATCAAAAAATTAGCATCTCTGAGGAAGCTGTTTATGTGTGGGCAAGTCAGAACTACATCATGGCCACCTGCTACTCACTCAAAGGAGGTGAAGTTGTTTTAGGTTAGGTTCTCCTAGAAGCAGGCTTTGAGACAAAGCTACAAGTGCAAATAGTTTGTTTGGAATACGAAGTAAACACCAAAAGAAAAATAAAGAAGTGAGTTTATTCCTTCAAGGAAATTCAGAAATGCACTTATCTCAGAATTATCCCACTCAATGGCAAGTGAGCTGGGGGATTTATACCCAACTTTCGAGAGTCCTCTCTTCCTCCCTCCCTCCCTTCCTCCCTCTCTCTCTTTCTTTCTTTCTTTCTTTCTTTCTTTCTTTCTTTCTTTCTTTCTTTCTTTCTTTCTTTCTTTCTTTCTTTCTTTCTTTCTTTCTTTCTTCCTTTCTTTCTTCTTTCTTTCTTCCTTCCTTCCTTCCTTCCTTCCTTCCTTCCTTCCTCCCTCCCTCCCTCCCTCCCTTCTTTTCCTTCCTTCCTTCCTTCCTTCCTTCCTTCCTTCCTTCCTTCCTTCCTTCCTTCCTTCCTTCCTTCCTTCCTTCCTTCCTTCCTTCTTCTTTCTCCTAAAGAAAGGTAGACTGCTACATGCAGCACCTCATTTGGATATGTCTGGACTACTCTATATTCTCCTGCAAATGGACCTTGAGAGCTTGTTCGGAGGTTCTAGCAGGGGGCGCAGCTACTTCTATACCCTTGATGGAAGATCAGTCCTCTGGTCCTCCTCTATCAGGGAAGGTCATTCTCTTCACACCACCCTGTTGAGCATGCAGCTTCAGGAAGGATGCACATGAAGCAGTGAGGGAGGAAGGCGACCTGGGCCTGGCCAGCCAGATCAGCTGCATCAACTCTGACGATCAATGGGGGTGACAGATGTCGCAGCCAGATTGCCCTCACATCCTCAAGAGTACTTTCTTAAAGAATGATGGGGCATGCTAGATAATTGATTTCACCGGTATATCCAACCTGCTTCATGTGGACCAAGTGGCCAGATCAAAAGGACTCTGAGAAACAAACTGAGGGTTCTAGAGGGGAGGGGTTTAGGGGGACGGGTTAGCCTGGTGATGGGTATTAAAGAGGGCATGTGCTGAATGGAGCACTGGGTGTTATACGCAAACAGTGAATCATGGAACACTACATCAAAAACTAATGATGTAATGTATGGTGATTAACATAACATAATTTAAAAAAAAGGAAATAAATTAAGTCTCCAGTTTCCAAAGGCAAAAAAAAAAAAAAAAAAGAGACCACTCAGACATACTTAGCCCATAAACCGCAGGCTGGCAACCAGAATTTGGCAGGAGTATCCTGAAAGATTAAGGTCTGCAGGATGTGAGCAAAGGCACTGACAGCATCTGTCACAGTAACTAGATAGGCAAGGTTACTTCTCTCAATCCGCCAGAGGACTAGGAAGGAAAGGGAACCAGCGGACTTCTTTCCTAAGGCTACCTGCTGTATCACAGTACTGCAAAGTTGCTCTGGTATTATTATAGCACACACATGCATACTAGTAATAGCTGAGTTGGTTGGTTTGGTTTTTAGATTTTCTGTAATGATGATCATAATGGTGTCCTGCTACACACTAATTATCTACTGACTACAGAATCTGTTCTAAATTTTTATATAAGGTGACCTATTTAATCTTTATAATGTAGAGTTACTATACTAAGTTTTAGGTGAGAAGACTATGCTCAGTATGGAAATTACTCCAAGATACCTAGCAGCAAAACCTGCATGTGAAGACAAATGGCAAGGCCATTGTGCTTTCCACTTTTACCTTTTACAAGATTGAGATGTATGTCCCTGTGTGGGTTAAGGAGAGAAGAAACTTTGGTGATCCAAAGATATGATATGGATAAAATAGGATATAAAATAAGAAATGATAAAGCAATTGTCTTAGTCTGTTTGGGCTGTTATGACAACATACCATAGACTGGGTGGCTTAACAAGAGACATTTATTCTCTTATAGTCCTAGAGTCTGGAAGTCCAAGATCAGGGTACAAACAGCCCTGGGTTCTGGTGAGAGCCTTCTTCCTGGCTTGCAGACGGCCACTTTCTTGTTGTGCACTCACCTGGCCTTTCTTGGGTATGTGTGCATTGGAGACAGGGAGCTCTGGTGTCTCTCCTTCTTCTTAGGGGGCACTAATCCCATCATGAGGGCCTCCACTCTCAAGATCTCCTTTAAAACCTAGTTAATCTCCAAAGGTGTCACCTCCAAATACCATCACATTGACGGTTGTGACTTAAAATTAGGAATTTCAACTCAACAAATGTTCAGCAATATAAGGAGCAATTTCCAAAAACTACATTCTGCAGAATCTTCATAGGTATTAATTATTTGGAAGAGGATTGACTATGGGAGTCAAAGAAATTGGGGAAATGTAAGTTTAAGCGATGTGATTTTGGGTTAATATATATTTTAAAAAATTGCATTTGTTTTCGTTCAGGACATTTCAGATTTTTTAACTTGTTAAATTATATTGTGAATAGCCAAGAAGAAGAAAGACCATGTATTTCCCCCCAAGATTATTTGATGTGGATTCCTACTTTTCATAGACTATATTCTGGGTAGGGAGAATGGATTCTGATATTTTATACTAGATATCTTTCCCCACACATACTGTTCAAGTTAATTCATTAATAAATTTTCCATTTTAAATTTCCTAAATTAAGTACTGCTAGATTAAGCATTAGAAGAATTTATGCTTTCTTTTTTTAGAAATAATGTCAGGTGAACACATTGCAAAGGATAATTATAAATGTCAAAGATGGGTTCATATGCAGATCTATTTAGTGATTAAGGCCACAAACTGCCCACTATCATTTTCACACTTGCAATTATTCATAATTTCAGACTTGTCTCAGCCAGATCAACTAAATTTCCCTTGAAAAATGGAGAGGGAAGCCAGTCGCATTCAGGCACAGTCCAGAAGGAATTCCCTGATTTCAAGGACTCACTATTTCTTTTTGTTTCCATACCTTATGTATTTTTTGGCAAATCACCTTCTATATCCTTTATTTTTTTATTCAAATTAATAAAGTCCTACAATGAATCCATTTTCAGTTTCTTCAAGATTCTCTTCAGTGGTCCAAGAGTCTTCCAAATCACAATAAAATAATTTTAAGGTCTTTATTCTCTCTCCTAGACTAAAGTGACACTCTGAAGTTTCACATAATTTCTAGTCTGCATCTCATAAAATACTGGCAAAATTTATCAATTCAAATTAAATAGATGTAGCACAGCGTAATCTTTCTCTATTAAATATGTCACTTTTTGCAATTGTTTCTTAATATCCCTCACAGCTTCCATCTAAGATTAGCACTTTCTTTGCTGCCAGAGTTTCACTAACCTACTGAATTATTCACTGAAGCATAACCTTCAGATATCAGGTTAGAAAGACCTTGATTATGGCAGGAAGTGAACTGTATAAACCATTTTTCTTTAAAAGAAAATTTCTCAGTATGGCAAAGTCTGAAATGAGATAAGTATTAAATGTGTGTAAAAATTAAGTTCATAACTTATAGGAATTTAGCCAACTGTGACATTCCTGCATTTTGTTTATTATAATGTATAACACCATCTTAAGTACCGCAAAGCAGCATAAAAACATGTGCATTGCCAAAGTGCTTATTTAACCTAAGAAGACACCGGATTTAATGAACAAAATTGTTGTATGTTAGATCACATAATGTTTTACACAGTCTCTGCATATGCAGAAGAATTTTTTAAAAATTATATTTCCTCTTTATGTTCTATTCACTTTTCTTGCCTTCACTATAGCTTTGTTTTAGTGTCCTAAACCACTAGAGTTCATGGTGAAGTCAGCAATTCACCATGGGCCTCCCTGCAGCAAATTCTATTAGTAGCATCCATTGCTTTATCTCAATTCAGTGCTGAAAGGTTATTAGAATACCGACCGAGGAGACAACACTCTTGGAACACCTTTGCTAGTGTTGAAATCAGAAAACTCACCACTCACAAATCAGCCACTTCATGACCAATCCACTGGGTACCCAATAGCTAAAGTGCAACCCTGATACACAGCAGCATGTTTCTACTAGATGAGAAGAAAATGCATAGAGACAAATACTAGTCTACATTCATCTACATTTATTCCATCAGCCATTGGGAGAGATTTTTTTTCTCTACAATATATTTGACCTCAGACAGCATTCAAATGACTTTCCAAATACTCAGGTGTAGCATATATATTTTAAATATCAGTCTACTTATTAATGTTAGGCTTCTCCTACCATTACCAGTGTTGTAAAAGTCAACACAACTTAAGAATGTCAATAGTGAGACATGATGCATTATTAAAGAGTGTGCTTTGATCAGATTTTCTACATAGATTTGCTGTTCAGATGGAGGCAATAAACTAAGAAACATTTTTCACCATGAATCAATCTAAGTGGTATAGACAACATTAACAATTTTCTTTTAATGTTGCCCACCCTATCCCCAACAAAACTACCGATTGCATTCTCTTCTAAAATTTTAATCTGGTTGAATGATTATTTGAAAGGCTTTTTATAAGCACTTAAGGAAGTGCCCAATGAGCATGCGAAATGACAAGTTGCTCAGGACAAACAGGGCACTGGGGGAGAAAGACCCAAGAAATGTGCTGGTAAAGAGAAAATTGTGAAAACATTTTTCCCGTAAGAAACAAAGAAAATCTTATATTGGAACAAACATCACAATAATTCACCATTTTGTTCAGGTAAAAACTTCAATTATACATTCATACCAATAAAATGTTTTCAATGGAGGAAAAACTATCAGAACTTGGAGGTTTTATAAGGAATTGTGCATGGTTTATTAGAGTACAAATGTATATTTTTTCTTCTTTCTATTCTATGAATTTAAGTACTTGAATTTTTGGATAAATTCAGTGAAAAAAAAGTAGAAGAGTGTCCCCGTTTTATTGCATATATGTCATACCTTGCCAAATTGATATAGCTTATTTTTTCTGCATTTGGTGCTTCCATCTTTCTTGGGTGGAGGATGAATTTAGAAAATAATGGCATCAATATATGAATGTGAGAGACATCTTGTGAATTAGGAAGGTGCAGTTTGATCATCTGGTAATGATGAGTGGAATGATAGGTCATTTTCCAAGAAAAACCCAACAAACCTTCTTCCATTTGTTTAAAAAATGGGGGTAGAGTTAAATTTGTTTGATGCTCCTGATGCTAGTTACAATGAGCTTTCGAATCACTCTGTACATAACAGTCATCTAATTTCATTGAAACTTTTTATATAGCGCCTGGTTCCATAGAAGACCACATGTTGTCTATGGGCATAGGACATATCTATCTTGCTCACTGCTTTATATCCAGCACATCATAAGGGGATCCCTGGTATAGCATAAGTGCTCAATAAGTGTTTAATAAATAAATTGATTAATTGGGTGGCTATCTGAAGGTGTTTGGTATTTGGAAGTTCAGGCAAAATTAAACAAAAATCTAGGGGTGCCTAGCAGCTTAGTCGGTAGAGCATTGAACTCTTGATCTCAGGGTCATGAGTTTAAGCCCCATGTTGGGCCTAGAGCTAAAAAAAAAAAAATTCTAAATATAATTGTAAGACAGATGACTGGATATACCATATTCATCAAGCTAAACCCAGGTATTATCTTGGCTTCTCACATGTTCCACTGGTAATGGATATAAACTTTGGTACACTCAAAGTCACCCGATTCCTAACTGGCTTAATTCATGCTGGAAAAGCAGAAGGGAATGGAGAACCCCAGGGGTGAGATGTATAACTGGGAAATAAAATTTAAAAAAGAAATATGGTAAATCTCATGGAAGGTTAAGTAAGTAAATTAGGCATATGATGGGATAGGAGAAGGGACAGTGAGTAGCAGGATTCTAAGTTTCAGATGAATCTGAAGACTGTTGGATCCCTGAAGCTAAGGCTTCAACTAAAGTGAAGATACATTTGCCCCTTTATACTCTTTCACTTTCCCCCTTTCTCTTTGGTTTTATTCATCCTCAAATTGGTAACAGTAACTACATATTGCAGTACAATTCAATGTAAGCAACACTTAATCTGTGGCACTAAGATCACTCATGACAAATCAAACCAGTCCATGCCCATTCTGAGTCTTCTTTTGCTAAGTATATTTATAAGAGACTGAATAGTTACATGCAAGAAATTACCAAAATAAGTTGAATGAATAATTTTTCTCCTTCTCAAACAATTCTTTCTTATTAAGATCCTTCATGAGATTGCTAATTAAGACTGTGATACAAGCATTTTATTTAACATCTTTCTCTGGTTTGTCAGGATACAGTATTTACAGTGCTAGAGAAAGGCCGATGGCTGGTGTTCTGGAATTCAGCAGTGGTTTTTCAAGCGCAGAGCATCATTATTTCATTGAGACATCTTTTACCTCTGTCCCTGATGTCCCTTTTGTTACCAATAACAACTCTACGTTTGCTACCTGGTAAGCAATGGTGGTGGTTTCCCTGTGAAAATAGGCCACAAAGATGGCAAATGGAACTTCCGCTGGTGGTCATTTCAAAGCACTTGTTTCAAAACGCAGACAGAAAATTTGAGTGGTGTCTCCAAACCATATAACAAAGTAGGTCAGAACAATTACTCATTTCTGTGGCCCCCTTATCACTTCCTTGACTAGCCAAGGGAATATTTCACTAGTGGGATATTCGTGGAAACCCAATCAAGATTTGTGGCAAGGTGATTATTTCAAATTTATGATTGTATGCCTTATATGTATTAAAGGAAGTAGCTTGCCCTTACCTTTCCTATGTAGAGCCATAGAATGAGGATTCTCTGAGTTAGGGAACTATTTCATAACTAAGTCTGAGCTGCAGTTAAAGTGAGCAACCACCTAAACAGCATGATTTATAGATTTTTCAAAAGTGTTCTCCTACTGATTTTATTTCTCCCAATAGCTTACCACCATACTTGAAATTTTCACTAGAATCACTCCTTCGGATCCCTTCAAGGCAAAGCTTTTAGCAACTTTGAGTAGTCTGCTTTGAGGCGGGGAATAAGAGATTGAGGAGTTAAGACTCTGACTTGCCAAATACTGGAATATTCCAGAATTCTATCCTCAGCTGATTCTTCTTCTCTAAGCTTTCTCCCTAAGGGATCTTAACCAAATCCAGTTAAATGAAATTTGCATAAAAATATTCCCAGATTTTATCTCACTCAAACTTTTCAATAGTGCTCTGTATTTTACATCAGATTTCCTATTAAGCAACTCCACTTGGATGTGTAATTGCCATCATAAATCCCATCTGGAAGCAAGTACTTCTCCCAGCTTCCTTCTTCGTAGCAAATGGTATCACCTTGGATCTGGATCCTAGGAGCTCTTATTGGTTTCTTTATTTCTTCAATTTGCACATCCAATTTATTAGTGATCTGGTCAGTTCTGCATTAAAAATGCATCCATTCTCTGCACTATGCCCAGAATGAACCTATGAAAATGTAAATATGAGTAATATGGTTTCCTACTTAAATTTCTCTAATGCTCACAGAAGTTTTTTTAATAAAATTGCAAATTACTACAGACTCTTGCCTCATATACTACTCTCTCCAGATTCACTATGCTTTGATGCTTTAATCACATCAGATTTCTTTCTTTTCCTTAATGCACTAAAACCATTTATGCCCAAGGACCTCTCTGAAATATTTGGACTAGCTCTTTTATTTCATTCATGCCTAACTCTAAGACAAAGAGGCCTTCCCTAACTATTCAGTTGAATAGTACCCCATGAGATCTCTCACATAATATTGGCATTGTCTTTAATAAAACATTAATTTTTGAATTACTTAACTAATTTATTTGTTTACCTAATTTTTATCTTACCCTTTTTTCTGAGAATAGGGATCTCTCTTATTTACTATTCCTGGGGCATCTCTGAAACAATGATTAAAATACTGTAGAAACACTATGCATATTGTTTGAAGGAACATCGAATGGATGGAAATAAATTCCTAGTCTCCTAAAACATGGCCGGTGTGTATTCTGTCCATTTAATTTGTATGTTAGAAATGAATACCAATGTACATATTAGTTTAAAATGGAGCTTCATGTGTGTCAACTATACTCAAATGAGACACTGAAATAAGTAAATAAATAAATAAAAATTAAGGAAGAAAAGAAATATCTCTGTGGTCATTTTGGGGAAAATACAATCTGCCACATTATACTACATTGTATTCTATCCCCACTAGAATGACAGTTCTATGAGAAAGGTGACTTCTTATTCCTCCCTGTGTGTATTTGTGGAGTAAATAAATAACAGTATCCCCTCCAATAAAATAAAATAAAATAATAAAATGTAGCTTAATGTATAAATTAGATTAGGAACAAGCTGACCTCAGGACCACCATAGTCTAACATATGACTTTCAATAATTGTTCATCGGAAGACTGATGCCGGTCCATGGAGATGCTCTTTCACCGGGTGAGCCATTGGGTTCCTACGCGTGATAACATGACCCTCTCCCCGGGGAGGTGGCCATGGCACACTGGCTCTTAACAAAGTGAAACACGTCACTTCTGATAGATTAGCATTGGTTGGAACTAGTTTCCTCGCCTAATAGAATTGCAAGGGGCAGTATATAATATATACTTTGGGGGAGTGTGTGGTGTATACGGTGAGCAGTGTTGTCTGTAACACAACATCAATGGCAAGTTGGGCAAGACACAGGAGTAAGATGTGGAAGGCATGGAGGAGAAAAGAGATCATGTACTTAAAATTTTAAGAAGAGAAGAGAGCGGGAAGGAGAGGGATAAACAACTGAACTGAAATAGAGCGACAGTGCCCTCTGGACTCCCTGTACAGCTTCTGCGAGGCTCGTCTTTACCTTGGTGGATCTGTTTTCCCATTTGGTGTGCAGCTGTAGCTAATGTGATTTCCTGTGCCTAGTATTATTTGAAAGTTTGCCTCTTAAACTCATGTTCTTCTTGATCCTTTTGCTCTAAAGTATCTTCCCACCCTCAGATGGCTCCACCCCAGGCTTGCCTTTGTGCTCCACTTTACAGCTAATCATCTTAGATTAATACCAGGGACACTTTCGCCTGATGGAGTTTCAGCCAGAAAGAGAAAGAGAGAGAGAGAGAGACAATCAGGGAGAAAGCTCCTGCTAAGTGAGTATGTCCTCTCATTTTCTCCTGTGTTTTACATGCTTTCCGGTATAAAAGAAATCACAGAAGCCAATGGATTAAATATAAATGTGAAGTAAGGAAATATGCGATAAAAGAAAGGCGGATAAAAACGTACTTGAGCCCAATGGGCGGACCATGTGGTGAGCTGATACATACTTTAATTCTGGAATCCCTGTGGCTAGTCAGGTTGACAACATTTCAAAGATGACAATTATTTGGAATAAATCCAAGATTATACTTTAAATAAAAATGTTCATAAATCATAGCTCTTCCACTATGAATAGGACAAGCACATAAGCAATTACTTACAGGAGCAGTATTATCTTGCAATTCAAGCTGTTTCTTAAGTTGATTTGACTAAAAGCTTATTTTTTTCCTCCAAAGTGAAAAATGAAAACATTCAACTTGTCTTGCTTTGTCCTGTATATCAAAAGTACAGTTGGATGAATCATTTATTCTCTCAAAAGTTACATGAATGAAAAATGGGAATTCAGGAAAAAGGGAAAAAAGAGAGAGATTGAACTTGGGCCAGCTGCTGCAAAAGGAAGCTGGGTGGCTGGGGGAGAATAGAGAATGAGTCTCCCCAGTGAGAACATCAGGTGTCACAGGGGATTCTGGACTTGGGAAAAAGAATCTGTCTGTTGGCTTCCAAAACAACAGAACCCATAAGATAACTCTTTTTTTCCTGCTCTTTTTGTAGTGCATAAAAGTGAGCATCTCTGACTTCTGGTCTTGGATCTGTCACATTCCAGTTTTGTGTACTTAGGTGAGTTTATAACCTCATAAGTGTAAGTTGCATCATTTGTACAATAGAGATTCAAACGTCACTGCCTGGGTTTAAATATGGTGATGCATATCGAGTTCTTAGCACATCTCAGGCACATATTACATGTTGATATGAGGTTTTGGTGCCAGTAGGGACACCATAAAGAATTTTATATATAACTATATTTATGTATCCAACATTGAGACAATTAATTTATAGTACTGAATTAGCTTATGAAAGATTATGATCTAATCACTGCTTTCCTATCACGGCTTATATAACACCAGGTGACATGTGAAAGCTTTACTCCTTCAATTTCTTAGTGTAGACAAATGTTTCATTGCTACCTGTAACTCTCAGTGATATGTCAATTGCTTTTTAAAGTCTAGGATAAAAATGGTCCAGGGTATGCTACCCATTCATTTGGCAGGGAAAATGGCTCTTACCAACTTACTAATGGAATAAGGTTTTTTTTTTTTAAGATTATTTATTTATTTGAAAGAGAGAGAGAGAGAGCAAGTGTGCACACACGTGAGCAGGGTGAGGGAGGTGGGGTGGGGGGGGGAAGGGGAAGGGCAGAGGGAGAGAGAATCTGGAGCAGAGTTCCCGCTGAGCTTGAGCCTGATGCCAGGCTCAAGCTCAGGTCCCTGCAATCATGACCCGAACTGAAACCAAGAGTCTGTTGCTCAACTAACTGAGCCACCCAGCATCCCTGGAATAAGCTTTTCTTGATGCAAAGGAAAGTTGTAAATTCAGTGAGTAAATATTTCATTGCCTAGTAGTGAATAAAATTCAGGGAGATGCAGAGAAGAAATTAGAGAAGACAAATCCATATTAGTTCCAAATTAGATTTCTTTAACATGTTGAAAAATGCTAAAATGTAATGGGAATGGATATGTCCTGCAGATTACTAGGACAAAAGTGCCTTTTAAATTGGGAAGTAAAGATGGTGATCCTGGATATAATGCCAGTAAATATCCATATGGACCAATTTTGGTAGGGGATATTGGAACTTGAAAAAATACTCTAGTATTATCTGAAAGAATTAATAATATCACAGCACTAATTTTTAATCTTTTTTTACTGGAACCTACAGTATGAAGCATATTTAGCACATGGCTTGATCTGCATGCACAGACACACACACACACATCCATACAAAAGCAATGTAAGTTTCATAAAATGATATTAACCCCAAATACATATAATGAAGTTTAATCTTATCTATGTTATTTATCTCTTAAATGTTGGTGACTTTCAGTAAATTAATTCCCAGAATGTTTAAATGAATTATGACCTACTTACTTTAAAATATACTGTTTCATAAAATATTCAATTAAATTGTTAAATATAAGAGTTATAAAGGGATCTTTACTTTATTATATACTCACATGTATAAGAAAGTATAGGCATAGGAGTGAAATAATAGAAAGTCCTGAGTTATACCTGTGTTCGTATAAACAATTTCACATAAAATAAAGATACAGTTCCAATCAGGGATAAGATCATATATTGTACATAAAAAATTATTAGTGTAGGTCTTAGACATCTGGAAAAATGATTTTTAGATACCCTATTTCACAACTTACATCTAAATTATTTGCCAATGCATAAAAACATAGGTATAAAGAACAAGATAATAAAAGTTGTACAATACTGTTATATTAAAAAGCTGTACAAAGAAAAATTTTTTTATTAGTTTCAGGAGTATAGTTTAGTGATTCAACACTTGCATATAACCCCGTGCTCAGTGCTCATCACAACAAGTGCCCTCCTTAGTCCCCATCCCCCCACCCACCTCCCCTCTGATAACCATCAATATATTCTCTATAGTTAAGAGTCTGTTTCTTGGTGGAATATAAAGCTGATTTATGTAATTTGGGGTTGCGGAGGCCTTTCTAAGCATGACAACAGTCAGAAAAAATTTAAAAAGTTACAGAATCAATTACCTGTATTGTACAATTAAAATGCAAATGACAACCCGAGAATAATTTAAAACATATGTAATATACAAACAGTCTCTAATATATAGATGTCTTTCTTAATATTTAAAATAAATACCACCAAAAATGTGTAAAAAGCATAAATAAATAATTCATAAGAATAAACAAAGGAAATGAAAAAAATATTCAAGCTGATTATTAAAGAAATTCAGGTCAAAATAATAAGTAACTTTTATACTTATCAAATTGGCGAAGATGTGCTTTTAGAGTTATAATGCCTACTGACATTTATCAACTGCCTTCTATATGCCGGACAATTTTTTAGACATTCAGCATCCTGATAACTCTTTCTAACAAACCTCTAGGAAGATACCATAACTACCATCTCTGTTTATAGATTAATGAGGCTGAGACTGGTCAAGTAACTTGCCTCGTACAGCTAGCAAGTAGTAGAGTCAGGTTTTGATGCCAGGAGTCTTAAATTAGAGCCCACATGTTTAAACAGCAGTGTGAAAAAAATATTGTTGGAGGAAGTGCAAGATGGTACTATATTTCTAGGGAGCAATTTTACAAAATACCCCCAAATACTAAAAATGGACATACTGTTTGGAATATCAATTGCATTTCTACAAATTTACCCAAGATAGAGCTACAAGTCTATGCAAACAATTAGTCACATAAATTTCCACAAAAACTTTTTTTATAATAGCAAAAATTAAAAAAAAGAGAAAAAGATTAAATATTTACTATTTGAGTACATTATTTGCAGCATATACATGTGACAGAATATCTTTCAGCAATTGAAATACTGCTTTTGATGAATAGTTACTGACAAACAGAGAAAGTATAAAAAACAGTTTCTAAAACAATATGTATAACGTGAATTTTGCCAGGAGAAGGAAATCAGGAGGAAAGAGAATGAGATCAGAGTAATAATTCTTGGCTTCCTCCCTGCAAGTTTTTCTTGAACTGACTGTGTCGAAGACCATGATCATATTTCCTAATAAGACAACTGACTCTATATAATTGTCTATCTTTTAGGTTCCAGAGACAATACTCTCATTCCCATTTATTTGTGCATAGGGTTGGTAACGGCTCACCTGTGACAAGCTCTGGGTTATTGTCCTAATGTCTGTGATTCCTGTATATTCTAAACATTTGTAACTTCCTTTTAAAATAAACCTCCTCAAATATCCATCAGAGTTCATTGTGTATTCAATCTGGAGAAGATATACATAGAAGAAATTAAATAAATACCCTATAGTCCTCACTTTGAATTCAAAATATAAGTATAAACTCTTATTTTTAAATATTTATTTATTAATTAGTTCTGTTGACTGAAAAGGCCTAGAGACAATGACTGACACAGTAGCGATGAACATTCCCAGGATACAGATTGTGCTGACGGAGTAATGGATAATATCAAGTTGGGGCAGAGGGGAAACACAAAAGATAACTCTAGATCATCTTGATATATCAGAAAGCATGGTAGTCATCACAGACTACTGGGACAAATGGGAGAATTTGAGCTTCTAAAAGGGTAAACATTGAGACCCTGGACTGATTGAATCAGAAGCTCTAAGGATGAGATCTAAGCTCTAGGAGCTGCAGAGCTCCCGAGGTGGTTCCAATGAGCAGCCAGGTGGGCACCCTACACTGACAATGTGTGCCTCACTTCCTAGCCTCAGTACCATCCCAAAATCCACCCCAGCCAGCCTCAGTGGCACCCTTACTCTCCAAATGTAAGGTCATGCATTCAGGATGACAGGCTGCCTTGGGAAGGGTAGGCCAGTTGAGGTGGCTGCCATTTTGATTATGTTCAGATCAGAACCAGAAGAACTTAGGAGGAATGAAAAGTAGAATGTATGGAGATAAACTCATGATTGCCCTTGGAGTAACTGAAGCATCTTACCTCCATTCACCATCATAGTTTCATTCCATTCCATTAAAAGTGTCTTGGCATCACATGTGTTTGCAAAAGTGTCTTTAAGGAGTAGTTCTGAAAGGTGTTTCCATGGTCCCTGTGAATATTTGAAAATAACTGCAATCACTAGTCATAATTTACTGTTGACTGCATTCTTAATAAAATGAGGGTAGTTAAAGGCTCAGGAACAAAATTAAGAAATAAAAAGGTAAATATTGAAATTAATCTAAGCTTGTTAAATATGTTTAAACAAACACTTAAAAATATATTTAAAAAACATAATTGGTTACCTGCTGAAGATAACAGGGAACCAATTCACTACTTTGAAAACTGGTTAAATCAGAAGAAAGAAATCAACATTATCCTTCCTTTCCATATGAATTAAACCACTGGATAAAAACCTAGTAGGTGAAGGGCTCCTGGGTAGCTCAGTAGGTTAAGCCTGAGACTCTTGTTGGTTTCCACTCAGGTCATGATCTCAGGGTCTGAGATGGAGCCCCATGTCAGGCTCTGTGCTCAGCAGGGAGTCTGCTTGGGATTATCTCTATTCCCCACGCCCCCCACTCTCTCTCTCTCTCTCTCCCTTTCTCTCTAAAATAAATAAATAAATAAATAAATCTTTAAAAAGAAACTAGTAGGTGAGGGAAATTGTATTTGAAAACATTTCTTAGTTTTGGATATTTGAAAACACTCCTAAGACTCAACAAAACATGCTCATTTAAAGATATTATCTAAAGTCAAAGAGAGAAAGAAAGAGAGTTAAGGTAGGCATTGGAGATCAAGAGATATTCAAGTGCAAGCTCTCCATGATTCTTATTCATAGACAGATACACTTCATTTTTGATTCACCACCAAGATCTGAGCAATGAATTTTGACCTCAGAAGAGCTCAAGGCAGGGGCGCCTGGGTGACTCAGTCATTAAGCGTCTGCCTTCGGCTCAGGTCATGATCCCAGGGTCCTGGGATCGAGCCTCGCATCGAGCCCCACATTGGGCTCCCTGCTCAGCAGGAAGCCTGCTTCTCCCTCTCCCACTCCCCCTGCTTGTGTTGTCTCTCTCTCTCTCTCTCTCTCTGTCAAAAAATAAATAAAGTCTTAGAAAAAAAAAAAAAAAGAAGAGCTCAAAGCAGAAGCTTCCAGGAGGTCTTTTATACACTCTGATTACATAACCACTTAGGCTATCTTACTAGTTATGCCAGTTAAAAACTCTCAGTAAATAAAGTGGCCTTAGGATTAGGAGCATCATGAGGGGAGTTTAGGGTTTTAAACAAAACATCATAAATTCCACTGCACGTATCTTGGTCAAGAGTCAAAGCCAGACATCCAGGCATCCCTGGAAATAAAGAGACAGCTTTCCAAGACCGGTTGTAGATTAATTCTGTCCTTCAGAGCCTCCTTGTAAAATTATTTCACCTAATAATTGAAAACAAAATAATAGAATTAGATTATCACTATTTTGCAATCCTTAATGAATGAGTGGATCTAAGTATTTTGCATTTCAGCTGCAAACATTACAAAAAGAAAAGATACTTTGTGTCTCTTGATGAAAGAACACACCACCAAAGGAATCAATCCTGAGATTGATGGAGTCTCTGCCTACAGTTGTCAATTTTCAGATCTAAAGGGCAGAAGACAATGTTAAATTACACCATGAGAACTCAATCAGCAAATCTAGACTCACAAACTCAGGTCACATGTTTGTAGGTTCTTGAAGATACCATCAGTTGGGTGTTCTTCACCTGAAAAATTGTATAGAAAAGAAGGGAAGAACAGGGGAATATAAAGATTTTTTTAAAATATAAAAGATAGCAAATTAAAATTTTGGTAAGACTATTATAGTGACTAGGGCTACACACACATTTGGGTGATGAAACCGTAAAGAAATGCAGAGGGAGTGGCTCCCATTGGGATAAAGCATGTGGGGGAGCTTTCTGGGCTGGCAGCAAAGCTCTATTTTGACCTGAGTAGGATCACATGAGTGTTTGCCTTATAATATTTCACTCAGCAGTACTATTTGTGTGTGTGTGGTTTTCCAGATCTGTGTCTTATTTTACAAGAAAAAGTTTAAAAATGAAGAAAGAGCAGTTGGGGCCGTGAGTACTGAGATAAGGAGTCTGAATTTAACTTGATAATGTGCAACTATTTATTGGTGATCTTCAGTATAATAAACAGATTTTGGAGAAATATAGGCATAAGCCTGAATCCCAAAGGGTAATTTGAGAATAGCTGAGTAATTAGAAATGCCACATTTAGAGCCATCTGGCATTAATACTTGGCTATTCTTGAGAATTCTCAATCAGATATGAATAAAAAATGGTTTCCTCATATGTCACAGACATATTGGTGTAATAACCACTGTGTATCTGTGACAGCTTCAGAAAAAGAGCAAGCTGGCTCAGGAGGAAGAGAGGACCAGGCACGCTGTGGTTGGATGCCAGTGGCCCTTTTGTCTTCTTTTACTTGCAAATTGCAGCGATAGATAGTAGAGAATGTGATCTTTGTCCGAATAATACATTTAATTTTTAAACAGTTTGCTGATCTTCTTTCTGTTTATTGCTACTTCAACAAACAAATGATGACCTGATTTCAAATGGAAGGTTTGATGTCCTTAAAATGATTGGATTAATAGGCAAGCTAAATTACTATAGCTTTTAATGAATTTACTGAGAAAGAATTGAAACCAGAGGACCAAAGTGTAAAAGATTTTAATACTAGTTATAGGACTTCCCTGTGATTTATTTTATTTTATTTTATTTAAGATTTATTTATTTATCTTAGAGAGAGAGAGAGAGAGGAGGGAGCACACACAAACAGAGGGGTAGCAGGTGAGAGAGAATCCTGAAGCAGACTCTCCCCTGAGTGCAGAGCCCAAGGCGGGGCCCATGCGGGCCCAACAGAGAGCCTAATCTCAGGACCCCGAGATCACCACCTGAGCCAGAACCAAGAGTCGGCTGCTTAACCAGCTGAGCCACCCTGGTGCCCCACTTCCCCATGATTTCAAAAGGAAGGAGTAAGATGGGGATAAAGAACAATGGTAGAAAGAAGTAGCCATTGCTATAGTGATAAAAATAGATTTTCTTCAAACACTGGGTGAAGGATGGATATTTGAAATAATATCATGATATATAAATGCATTTAGGTTTTTTTAGCAAGGATAACTAGTAAAATGTGGTCTGGTAACATGTATGCATGTGAGGATATTGTGGCAAAAGCATAAGGGGAAGGAAGCACAAAATAGTAGATTTTTATGAAGAAGAGAAAGCAGCACTAACTATCCCATTCTGAGCTTTAGATGATGGCAAACTTTTTTATTTAAAACGGCCTAATCTAACCATTGGTGTTTTAAAAGAAGTGCTTTGTACATTTAATAACTATCATTCTGTATTTTTGGTATTAAAAAAACCCACATTGTTTCTTTTTCTTGAAATGATGCCTGATTTCTAAGGTAATAAGAGAAGCAAATAAAGAGTAAGTTGCCAAGGTTTATTCATTTCCATAAAATCACGGGGGCACTCCCCACCCATACATACATGCACACGTGTGTGTGCGCACACACACACACACACACAGTTCCATGGGAATGGCAAAGCTGGAGTTACTTGAAATATTACATTTGGTAACATCTCAGGCTGAAGTAATACATGGTCAGGCCCAGCACAGATGAAAATGAGAAAAAAAAAAAGCTAAATACCAGCCTAGATATGCTTGTGATATGCTAAAAATGAATTTCAAGTACTAAAAGCGCCACATAAGAGGAAACTATCAAAAAACTGCCAAGTTTGAGATTTAGAAATGTCACTCACTGATGTTGTTTCCAAACTAAAAGCTTTTATTCTTATGACAGGTTTTCACAGCTTAACAGATAAGTTTGTATTAGGTGTTTGCATGTTGCCTTTTAGAGAGGTATTTTTTTAAAACAAGAGAGTCAGTGTGCGTGAGGAAAGAAGTTGACGGGTTAAAAACTGTGTAAATGTTACTCCAGTGAAATTACAGCTTGTTGTTCAGATGAATACTCTCCACTTCTCGTATAGCTTTAAATTATGGACAAATGCTTGCAATTGTGAGCTCCCTACATTGTGGCTGCCGGTTCCCAGGCTTCATCAACCAGGGCTGTCCAATGGGATTACTGTAAGCCTTCACGGCAGTCTGCCAGGCACTGATGAGAAACTCATACCCCTGGATGTTAGATTGCTCTCTTTATTCCATCCTTGTGATGGTCGTGATTGCTGTCATGGTGTTAGGTTAGAAATTAGCATTTTGTGGCCCAAATTTTGCCATCCAGAACACACTAAAAAAAAAAAAAAATCAGAGAATAGTAATTTCCTCTGTCAAAAAAGGACTACAAGACTACCGTGACACAGATGTCTACAAAACTTAGGGCAGGAAATGTTGCTGTGTGGTCCTGGTTGGCAAAACTAACTCAGGGGCGTGTTTTACTATTATCACAGGCCTCTGCTCAGAGACCAGTGGTTTTCATTTTATGAAACTAAGGTTGACTGAGGAAAATATGGGCGAGTCCTTGAAAATGTTAAAACTAAAAAAAAAAAATTGTGATCTTTAGCATTAAATGAAAAAAAAATCTGAAGCTCAAGAGGCCCCCCACACAAATTTTTAACATCGTTTCAGTTCTTATATCTAGAAGCAATGACAATATAATATGTGCTCTCTTGTAATAGTTTCTTTCTGATACCTGTCTGAGTAAACTGTGAAAACTGAAAGATAAAGGAGTTCTGAAAACTAAAGTAGTAATTGCCGTTAATTTTATTTGTGTTTACCCCTTAAGTCATTATGACAAAATGACCAGAGTAGTGCTTTTAGAGCAATCAGTGTTTTATGTCATCAATGATTCTGTAAATATCTTTGCATTAATATTTTATTTCTATCCTATATTGGCTTATACCTGTGTACTTACCAAACAATTATTAAAAGCTACTGACTTCTTAGTTTTTTTTAGTTTTATATGAACCTGCATTGTAGTTAGGACTTCTATATAAGTCTACTCTTTATACTAGGGATTAATTACAGCAGAAAGAAAGAAGAAAGAAAGAAAGAAAAAGAAAGAAAGAAAGAAAGAGAAAGAAAGAAAGAAAGAAAGAAAGAAAGAAAGAAAGAAAGAAAGAAAGAAAGAAAGAAAGAAAGAAAGAGAAAGAAAAAAAGAAAGAAAAGAAGGAAAGAAAGTGATTTAAATTTTACTAAGAAAAGATGATACAGTTTCCTTATCTTCTGGTTCTTCTTAGTCTATCCACAGACATGCTAATTTTTCCTGTCATTAACAGTGAGCAAGCTAGAAGGATTCTGACAAGTGCACAGATTCTGTTAGGAGCCTTGATATTTATCCACCCAAGCTTATCCATCATCTTTAATCATGCAAAAGGCAGAATTATTTAATCATTTCATTTTATTGAAAAGAAAAAGAAAGATTTACATTAAAATGATGACATGCAAGGAAAAAAATAAATTGAAAATGATTATGAGGAGAAGGTAATGCAGAGACTAAAGCTCCATTGGTTTTGTGATGCTCATTTAAAGCAATGATCTAGTCAAGCTAAGATATAAAAGCAATGGTGATGTGAGTTGTTGGGGGTACAGCCGTCTTATCTTTACATTCCTTTTCTGCATTCTTAGAAAATTACGTGGGGGAAGCGAAGACAAATAATTCAACATTAGACCTAATTACCTACCCCTCTTTGTTCTTATTCCAGACTGAATTATACCTTAATGATAATCTTATATAAAGAAACATGACTCCAACATTCAAATTCAACACCTTGAAGATCTTTATACAAAATACTTGTTTTAATTCCAACAGCACAAAATAAGCCAAACCACTCAGACTGCAAGAATTATCAAGTTCTGTCTATATGCAGTCATGTGTATTTATTTTTTTTCAAGCAAGCATGTTCTTTTTGTTTCTGATATATATTATCAATGTTCTTTACTTTTATGAACAGTAATACATGCTTTATGTAAGCAGTGTCCATACAGACCTGGGTGAGGATATTTTAAAATGGTTGGTACATTTCCACTGTTCCCTTAGTCTATAGTCTTTCTATTTTATGTTATTCCTATTTCTCCAGTTAAATACAATAATTATTCCAAAGATGAGGAATTTTAAAAAGTTTATGAAGAAATTGACAATTTTTAAGTATTTTTTAATGTTGTATGAAACAGATTTTTAATAGTCAGATCTGTCCCCCAGTTGTTTTTTTTTTTGGAACTCAGAATATATGTTGTCTTGTAAGGCTAACATATTTTTGAAAACAATCTATACTTGAAGGGAGTTGTGTTTACCATAATTAGTTACATCAAATACGAAGAGCAATTGTACACAGGGGAGTTGAAATTGAGAAAAAAAAATGTTTTTGCTCTTTCTAAGGCCACATAGTAATTGTATTTATTCTTTTAACCTTGATTAGATAGGTGTTTGACACCTACTATGTACCAAGAACTGTGCTAGCTATTGTGAGCAAAACTCCTGGTCTACAAGATGTTCCATTACATTTTTACACATAGCATAGATCATTTGGAATCTAGAAAAAAAAGATATGTTTCCTACCCTCCTGCATATGTAATTAGCTATATTTTCACTAAACTTGAATGTCTTCTAAACATATACATAGCTATACAAACAATGATACTAAACTAATTCAATATTTCAGCATACTCAGGTTGTACATGGTGTTCATAAAGCTTATTTTGAATTTAAATGGCATAATTTGAGATGATCCAAGAATATCACCATTTTTCATATAAACATGTAATCAACAAAACAGCTCAATGTAATTGAATATAAAAATTAAAAGACACAACTGAAAGATTGAAATAATTTTTACATCTAAGTTACAAAGATTACAAACTCCAGTAATTGTGATTTTGAAAACCATATAATCTATATAATTAGGTTTTAGAAATACATGATTTATGATTATCTTCCCTAAGGACCAAGAAGCATATATTAAAATTCAACTGTTCTTTGCTCATCTAAAGTATCTTTAAATTCCAGACTCTATAAATACCGCTTTATACCACGATTCATTTGGGGAGATAGAGAAAATTCTGCTTTTTAAAAAATTTAACTTCATTGATGACTTTGCTCCTAGAAAATTCAAGAACTTCTTTTTACATTCTTAGGCAGTCTTAGAGTTTATGCAGCTTTATACAGTTTTTTTAACATACAATAAAGAATAAACAGAAAATATCACAATATATCTAAATGAGTCAGTCTTTCAGAATTAAGCAAATAAACTTTTATTTTTATGTATATTAAAAATTTAGTTTTATTCAAAAAGATATTCACATACATGATTTTGAAAATAGGCAACTGATATTAACTTTGAACTCTATTATTACAAAATAGAAACAGTGAGATAAAACGTGCAAACTATTACAATTTACATGTTTTTAGATAAATCAAAATTAATGCTATCAACAATTTTTTTGAAAAGAAATTCACAATTTTTAACACAGCAAAGGAAATTTTATTTCCTTTTTTCAGTGATATATTTTAAATATGTTGTAGTATATTTTGTCATGGATGAAATAAAAGACCTATTATTTATGTTTGATTTTGATATAAAATTTAATTAAAAATACAAATTTCTGCCATGCCTTTTTATGATGCTAGTTTTCAAAGGCAGAGAACAAATCAAGTCTATTATTTTATTTTTATATTGGTTATTGACCCATTGTGTATTTAAACCTTCAAGTAAATCTCTCTTCTTAAATGTAGTTTTCCTGAAAGCGTTCATATATTTAAATTACTTGAAATCATCCACTACTTTAAAATGAAAATGAAAACTTAGGATAACAGACAGAAACAGAAAAAATAAGAATCGTAGCATCAGATGGTAAGGACATGGTAACAAATACGGTTACTTTAACTTTATAGCAATAGGTGGCACTGTTACCTAAATACTCTTTGATTTGACTTGAAGAACAGTGGAAATGGGTTGTCTCTGTATATAATTTCATATATGTAAACAAATGAGAACACAGATGTAAACTTTAAAAATTACGGGAATTATTTTGTGATCCTTATTTCTTAATTATTATTTTTATTTATACAGCCAGCAGTATGTCAAGTAGAAATGCAGATTAAAATTTATGACAATAATTATAATTAAATAAGTATACTTTTAGTATGATTCACGAAAATGTTGACTTTTTAATGCAAATACAAATAAACCACTTAATATTTTTCCTGCGAAATTTTACTTTATAAATTGCTAATCCTGTGGGAATTAGCACTGGAAATTTTCAGGTGTCCTCAAAGCCAGACAACAACTCAGAATGCTGAAGTTGATTAATAAAACTCATTCTACCATGCCACGTCTCTTCTGGCATTGTTTTGTGTGGCGGTATAAATAAGAAAGGTCTCATGTAATGTAGGGGTTGTTAAATAGCGGTTCCTGACAATATGCAACCCATTAGGCTGATAGTACAGAAGTGGAATTTTTTACCACTGCCAACATAGTCATTGTTAACATCTGAAAGAGAAGAGGAAAGGAATAAAACAGGCTATATATGTGTTCACAGTGTTTATATGTAAGTGAGAATAGCAATAAAGACTGAGCCCTTTCTCCAACACACAGCACTTCTGTAAACGCTGGATATGTTGACCTTATGGCAGACAGATTGCAAGAAGAGGATTCCTTCCTCTGGGCAGGCACAGCCTGTCACCAGGACAAGGCTTGCTAAGTTGGAAGAAGGCCTGATTCGGCCCCTGTACCTCCTGCCACCTAGCCGACATGGCCCAGTGCAAGCCACAATCTGCACCAAGCCCTGCAAACTTATTGTTATACCAACTAAAGGCTGATGTTCCTTCTCCCAGAATTCTCAGAAATGATGGCCAAGCATATGATTTGATGGTCTTCATGACTGGACTGTCTTGGGCTTAGACAATTCTACTACCTGAAGAGAGAACCACAGCACTGTTGCAGACAGGGACACACGATGCAAACCCCCTTCAGAAAGGAAGGACTTCCTTCCTTCCCTGCTGCCCGTGGTGCAAGAGACAGGCCTCAGCTGCCGTCCCCTCGTGTGGTTTCCTTCTGCAGAAAAGAGGCTTGCAGTCCAAGGTCCTTTCCCTTTCTGGGGAGACTTATGCCTTATGAAAGCCATGGGGGAATCAGCCTCAACTTGGGGCAACTCTTAACGTTCATCCCAGCTCCAGAACTTTCCATAGAACTGGGTGAGACCTCCGTGGAGAGGGCATCACAGCCTAACTTCTCTCTTTGCCCAGTGAGCTGCTTGCTCACTTTCCCTTGCACAAGGGCTGATCCCTTGGGCATTCACGGATAACTCTCCTTCATGCAAACCTCCATCTTCAAACCTACTTCCTGAGGAATCTGAGCTGTGCCCTGCATGAAGATCGGATGCCCATTGAACTAGAGGCCAGGGGCCCTTATAATATAAGGTTCTTTCCATTGTGCTTTATGGTGAGAGACTGGAGATCATAACCATGGTAAGACATTTCATTTCATCTTTTTGATCATAAAAAAGAAATTAAAGATTGGAAAACTGAAAAAAAAAAAGCTTTCATAGCAGCACCTAACATTGCTTGATACTAGAATAAATGAATGCTCAATAAATGTTTGAATTGAATGCTATACTGACGGATACAGTTGAACAGTATGATTCTGTCCATGTTTATTGCACAGCATTTATGTGTCAGTCCCTAGGGAGGAACACAGAATTAGCTGAGACATGGCCTCTGCTCTCAAGAAGCCACTGGATCAGCAGCATTTCCAGGTTGTTCACAACCCACATTAACATATGCCCTGTTATTTAGGAAGAATCAGATATCAGTTAGTGTGGAGCAAACAATTTTCCAAGTAGAGTCTTATGTGTTTTTCACGTGAAAGAGAACAAGTCATATCGGATAATTTGGATTTTTGTGTTAAAAAAAAGGTTTCTGTTTAAAACACAGAAGTGTATTCATTCCTTCATCAGGTCAAATACATTTCAGTTGAATGCCATAGTTAAAATTTATTTGCAAAAAAAGATGGCCCAGAAAGTATTATTATAGATAATTTTAATGATGACCATAGCAAGTAATACATTTTTTTAGAACTACAAAGGATCTTCTTTATCTATGTAATTCTGCAGTAGTGAAAATAGGACATGTGGGCCACCACTACCTCCGCCTTCGTCCATGGCATCCTTCTCCCTATGGCCAGATGAAAATAGAGTCTAAAAATGAGTCTTAGCACAGGACTCCACGGGGTTATCATAGACATTGGACCCTATTTGCTACCCAAATCTAGTCAAATTATATCACTTTATAGTAAAAGTCACTAAACTGAGGTTTAGGAAAATGAAAACATTGCCTAGATATTTTTATCTAGGGTTGTGGTGCCCTGGTTTTCCAGTCTAGTTCCCTTTTTATAACACTCTCTGGGCAAATATCTGTGCTGCTGAGCTATTAAACTAGTGTATTACCAAAATTCTTTTTTAATGAAAATGGGAACCAGTTTATAGATTGATTTTTGTACCAGGCTCCTAATGTATATTGTTAAAGCCAAATTGTTTGGCTTCAGAATCATTGTGTTCCATATTGTGTTGATGAATCATGTAGAATCTACAACAAGATTCAAGGTAGCACTTATCTAATTTCTTATATTAGTAAGCCAATTATCAAAGGCCAGTCGCCAATTTCAAGCTTTCAACAAATGTTGCCATTAGGCATTATTTAAATTTCTAATGATGTGTTGAAACCAAGAAGCAGATGAAGGAAAAGTTGAGGGCCACTGTTTTATAACTGAGAGTGTCTTACTTTTTTTTTTTATAAAACATATTTACCTTTGTGGATAGGGAAAATAATCTATAATATTGGGCACGCTTCAAATTCACCTTGCCACATTTTGCAGTTGAATATGCCAATTACAATCATGACTGTACTCAGTTCATGAAGTCTATTTCATGGAGGCATGATACTTGGCAAAGTAAAGCAAAACAAACAAACAAACCCACCCCATTTCCCCCAACCATTACAAAGTGGAAATTTTAATAACCTATAAATTATAGGAATGGGGTGCAATAAAATATGAAGAAGGATAATTCAGAAGATGGACAAAGAAGAAGACACAGAGCAGCAACCATATCAATACCTTAAGGGATGGACTTTGAAAATAGTAATAGTGCTCCATGATTGATGTTTTCAAGTGCCGGGCACAATTTTAAGTGTTTTTTTGGGGGGTACTTTTACATGCTTAATATGCTTTGTGATTATTTTTACTTATGGTTGGAAGATGAGGTAGTTGAGGCACAAAGTCAAATGACTTAGTGATGAACCGAATACTGGGAGAGGTGAGAATCATATGTGCAGGCAGTCTGATTTTCAGAATTGGGCTTCTGTGTTATTATTTTTTTAAGACCTATTTATTTGAGAGAGAGAGAGAGAGAGAGAAAGTCAGTGGGGTAAGGGCAGAAGGAGAGGGAGAGAGAATCCTTAAGCAGATGCCCTGCTGGGCACGGAGCCCAACGTAGCGCTCGATCCCAGGACCCTGAGATCATAACCTGAGCCGAAATCAAGAATTGGCCACTTAACCAACGGGGCCACCCAGGCGCCCCTGGGCTTCTGTGTTATTATACTGTAGTTGCCTCTTAGCAATTTGTAATCAATATTAATGATGAATACATAAAAATCATTTATATGAGGCAATTTAACATTTTATTTTAAAAAGTAACAATGCCATCTAAAACAAATCTACAAAGACAACAAGGTTGCTAAGTCATAGAGTTGAAGGCAGCAGCTGCAGCGTTCTGTGATTAGACTCCGGAAGTGCATCTGTCCTGAAATGACATGCTGAATGCTGCGTGGATGTGCAAGTGGGCTTATT
The DNA here is from genome assembly GCF_009762305.2 of Zalophus californianus. NCBI lineage: Eukaryota > Metazoa > Chordata > Mammalia > Carnivora > Otariidae > Zalophus > Zalophus californianus. Next base: position 134,164,086 of record NC_045598.1, read on the forward strand.
TGTGGGGAATGAGTTCATAGAATTCATAACAATCTCGAAGCGGTCAGGTTCGTGGCACGAAAACTTTTACGATGACTTCCTTGGTACGTCATTTAACTTCACTCACAAAGATGTAGATTATAGATAGATGGCTATAGATATGATACGTATGTCTACGTATACATACATGCATACATACACACACACACACTAGCTAAGCCGGCATAGAAAGGCAAATGAGTATTCATGAGTATCTACAACCGTACACACAGATTCCTAGGAAATGTTACGTCACATGTTTTTAACAGGAGACAACATTGTGTTATATTTTTCAGTAACTATTTACCCTTCTATTTGTCCCAAATACTTTTATCACAAGGAAGGACAGGCTTATCTCGAAAGGTTATGTCAGTGTAAATAATGTCTCAAAAATGTTTTCATTTGGTTTTCTTTAAAGACTTATTTAAAAGAACTGGAACATTGTGATCACCTGTTGACTTGCGCAAAACTATTGAAGCAATGGTTATAGCGGGCATTTGTTTTTATGCGTGGTGTGTTTATACTTACCATATGCATGCATAATAAGGACAGTCTTTGAAAAATTTGGTTCTAAATGTCAAGAACCAAAAAGAACTCTATCATGTGTGTTATTAATATGTTTTACTATCTAAAAGAATATTCCATCATGTAGTAGGAATGTCACATTACCATAATTTTCTTATATCAAATGCATGCATTTAGCAGGTGCATTATGATAGCGTCTGCCCTAAAATAAGAAAATCCGTTTTGTACTGAGCTTCATGATGTGCTGATGCTGAACCGTCCAATCTACTTTAAAAATAGATCAATATTTTAGAAGTAATTTTTTTTCCTTTGTTTAGCAATCCAATACATTTAAATAAACTGGCCTGGTGTCCACAGAATACAAAGTATAATATAGTTTTGTAATTATCTTGTTAATAGGATCAATGTGGACACAATGTTAAATGGACAAAGTTGTATCTCTTTGTTTTCACTACTTGCTAAATTGTGCATTTTGTCTAAATTTAAAAATAATTATTATATCTTCATTTTTTTGTTCTGTATTAAAATAGTAATTTATGATTCTTATGCTCACAGGTCAAATATAATTTATTACAGGGATTTTTTTGTCTTTAAATATACTTGAAAAAATTTGAACATCAAAGAAAGTAAAACTGGGAAAATCTTACTTGGCTTATTATAATATTTTTAACTTAAATTATAAAATTTAGAAATCTGTTAAATATATGAATATAAACTATAGGTGCAAAATATAAAATTGGCAATGTTCAACTATTTGGGCAATATTGTTCACATTTTCACATGGTTCAACTTACCGTATCAAGGGATAATAATGCTACTGCTATCCCATGTTATATTTATAAAAATATAGTTTCTCTTTGGAAATTAATGTATTTATTTCAAATATATACTTAACAACGATGGTTACAATATTAGTTCATCTGCCTCCTATAGGAAGCCTTATATTGTCTGTTTAAATTTGGTAAATAATCATGTTTTCATTAGAAGCCCCAAATTCTACAGCTAGAATGCACATTACACTAAATTTGCAAAATTGTAGATGCTATAGTAATCCTCTGTTATCTTCTTAGGTAGAGCCTGTGTTCTAGCAGAGATTAGGATTTTATCAGACTTCTGTGGTAAATAACCTATCTAGAAGTTTGTTTGGCGCATTGCTTCCTGATCGTCAGACACGTATTTAACATTGCTCTGCCTGGACTATGCCTATCCTGTTCATCTCTATACTTCCTCTCCCTCAGAATTTCCCCCTTGTCATCTTGATGTTTCAAATAGCATGTCTGTGCTGTCTGTCCACATCATGAACCTTTAGACACTACTTCTCTCTTAGACTCTGAGCCTGCATTTCTAAATTTCATGCATACGTATCACTGAACATCAATTTTTATTTAAGACTGAATTCATGTTTACCTCTAAGGTGCCTCTCCAAAACTGGCATCTAAAGAGCACTAACATCATCTTCCCAACTCAAAAGGGTTAGGATCATCCTTGACTCCTCCTTTTTCCTAGTTGATAAATTAAATCAGTGTTTATTTTTTCTTTAAAATAGCTCAAATTTCTCTTCCCACTACTATGTTGATTCTGGAAGTTATCATCATTACACACTAGGACCAACTGCAGTAGCCTTTCAACTTGTCTCCATGCTAGTTTTCTGCTCTCCATGGCATCCTTGATATCATCACTAAACACATGAGCAGATTACTATCCATTTCCAAAATATTTCATAGCTCCTAATTGTCTATCAGATGAAGGCGAGATGACTTGCCTTGTTGTTTATGGTCCTGAATAATTTAATCATACATTCCTTCACGCATATTCAGTCCAGCCTCACCTCAGCCTCTTTTTAAAACAAATTATTCTCTTTAGTAAGTTTTACTTCTGATGGTACCTCTGCTCATCTGTCTTATTACCTGCACTTGTAATATTACACGTACTTGAATGTTGTTTTCACTACTTGATAAATTGTGCATTTTGTCTAAATTTACCTACCAGCTGTGCTCATCTAAACTGTCCTCACAGTTATTCTCTAACTCACTGAGGAGATTATGTTGCACAGCCTTTTGATAATCTTTCTTTAATTACAAATGAGAAACTTATTGTTATTTACTTTTTAAGTTTTCTTTCCCTAACTACGCTATGATCTTCTTGAAGGGAGAGTAGGTCCTAAACTTTTTTTGCCTTTTCATTGCACCTTAGTGCTTACCATAATTCCAAATGATCAAGGTGTGTCCCCCAAACACTTTTCAACTCTCTATAATATAAAATATTAAACAATTACCCAATTTTGCTTTACGCTCCACAGACTTATTTTCTCCCCTTTCCTGGGATGCTACAGTAGTTTGTTCATAAACATTTATGGTGTCATTGACGCCCTGATGCCTGACAAAGTTGTGCTTGCTTCAACTAATATCATCTATAGACCATTTTAGCTATTTTTATTTTCTTAGTTTTTAACATCAATGGTCAGTATTGAGTTTCCTTTTAAATACTATTCACGCACCTCTAAAAATCTAAAACAGTAGGAGAATTTAAAAATCCTTTGTTCAAGGGGCACCTGGGTGGCTCAGTCAGTTAAGCATCTGGCTCTCCGTTTCAGCTTCCTTCATGATCTCCGGGTCCTAAGATTGAGCCCCGCCTTCAGCACTGCCCCGGCCCCGCGCCCCCCTCCCCCCCCCCCCGCCCCACTGCCCCCTTCACCCGGCTCTGCGCTTAGCGTGGAGTCTGCTTTTCCCTCTGCTCCTCCCCTGTGTGCGCTCTCACTCTCCCAAATAAATAAAATCTTTAAAAAAATCCTTTTACAAGAATTCCATCATTTTGCCGATATCCTTATGAAAGAAAACTGGAGGGTCAGAGGAGGGAAGTGGATTGCACAAATATATAAAAGAGACAGAAACAGCATTTGAACAGCTATCATCTGTTTCATGATACATCGAAACTCCCATTCAACGTGGGGTGATATTGTCCTGGTTGGTCTCCGTCCGTCCTCCAGGAACCCCAAGATGCCATCCTCACCCTTCCTGACTTTGTTCCCTGGGATATGACGCCCGTTTTGCAGCACCCAGTCTCCCTTACTTTCTGAGTTTGGGTTGTTTTCAGCTAATGGGAAGTGTCAGCTGGAAATGGAAGAGTGGGAGAGGTGATGGAAGTGTGAGTATTTTGTATCTGCTCCCTCCCGCTCTGGGCGGCAGTTGGTGGCAGTGACAGTGTCCTTCTGTGACTCTAAGGCTTCTGTGCCGCTTGAGCAGCCCCTCCATGCCTGCAATTCCCACTGGGCTCCCGTCACTCTGCTTCCACTGCCTTTTCAGAACTAGACTGACTGGCTTCCACAGCTCTTCTTTGTTCCCTGAAACTCAATTACACCTCTGTTAATAGATCCTTCTTTAAAATCTCTCCAAATAGTGACTTATATTCTCTTTCCTACCAGGAAGCAGAAATGAACAATAGACAAAATGACCGCTTAAAAAATGGGAAGACTTTTTGATTCAGGTTTCAAATCCAAATTCAAATGTTTAACTAAGTCTATTATTGGTCCTCACGTCTTGGGCAGCATTTTTTTTTTCTTGCATTTTCTGCCTGAAGTTAAATGAAAACTAAATTAAAATGCAAGCATCTCCTAATTCTGTTAAGATGAAGAATGAAAGAAAAGAGAGGAGATTTTTGTCAAAGAATATTCTTCTTGAATTAAAAAATATATATTTAGAATTTTTATCATTTCTTTTGAGCAATAAAGTGCTTCTGGTAAAGAGTAGCTTTTTCCTTTTCCCTTTAAACGGTAGTGAGGTTCTTGAAGGATTTCTGTGTGATGGTGCAATGTTTAAATTAAATATAGATTTGGGAGTCTGAGCCTGCTGAGATGAGTGTGCTGAAAACATGAACGGACCAATCACAACAAACTGGAATGAATGATGGTCATGAAATTGGTTGGCACTTGTTTATTTTGTAGACAAACAATTTGACTTTTTCTCAGCCTGAATTGAAACAAATGGCTTTAGTGTTGTCAAGATTAGATGATTTGGTCAGAGTTTACATTTTAAGCAAGTCAATTCTTAGGTTCCATTAAAATTACAGTAAATGGGACACTAAAAAATAAATTTTGTCATTGTTACTTGCTTTTCCTCCAGAATTTTGCAGCACAATGAACAAGCTCTATTTTTAGTCTATTTTCAGTGTTGTCATCTCCAAGTCCAAAACAAATGCTGTCAATCCATGCAATTACTTCCAGTCTTTAAAGATGTCTGTCAAAACTTTACGGTTTGCCTAGACTATGTGCTTAGAGACTCTAGTCTTATATACCTCAAAGGTACACTAATTCTGTCCTATCTACACAGCTATAAACTTTTCGCAGAACAATCTAGCCCATTGTGTCTCAGAACTCTTTTAAATTTAAGGCATTTTTCCCCCTTATAGGCTTTCTTTGTCAAACATAGATTGATACCTCATAGAGCCATACTTGCATCTAGCACTTCATTAAATTTAAATAAAATATGAAAACATATGGTCATATCTATGATTGCCTTATTTTACAATAGAGAAGTTGAGAAGTAGACTCTTCCAAAACAAAATTGTGATACCACACATGAATTTAGTAAGGGAAGTACAAATAAAATGCCTTGAGAATTCAGAAGAAATGGATTATTAACATTATTTTTTACACTAATAAAGTCATTCTACTTGTAAGGATATGATATAAGCTGTCTAGCTAGACTGAAAATTCTTTGAGGATAGGAACCAGGTGTATGTATCTCTTCATGGACAAAGCTCTGCTTCTTGCCCACAGTAAGAGTTCAACTTTTGTTACTGAGCACTGAAATGCTAGTGGTATTCCTGGTGTGAGAGAATTCAAAATGGCATGGTGCTTTTTGATCAAATGTTCTAAGAAGGTTTCTGTTCTTGAGAAGGGAACCAAACTTAAAGTAGAGATCATCAGAATAAGAAAAGAATCATGAGCATGCAAGATGAAACACTGCCCCTAACATCCAGTGCCCCCAAAGAACAAGTAATACCAGAATACAAAAATTATGATAATCTCTTCATTTTCCTGTCAATTGCTATCTTCTGTCACTTTCCAAGACCTACGATAGGAAATAGTTACACCCAAGTGCTGGATCTCGTGTATGTGCCACAGTTAAATTCTAAGAGTCCTGAGTATGCACCTTACCCTCAACAAGTTTCTGTCCTACACTACTTTTGCTACATACCTGATAGCCAAACTCTACTTTGCTTTTACTTGAAACGACGCTAACACTGAAATCAAATTCCATAGATCCCCCTTTTCTAACCTTCTAGCTTGTACTCCAACCACTCTGGTTTTAGATCATTTTGGAGAGGTTCAACCCACTGATTGCCATAGAGGTTAAGATTTATTGAATGTTTTGTATGTCTTGAACCCTATGGATATCATTGGCTCATGGCTTTCCCCTCAAGCTAAGAAGGAAGATTTCCGATTCTGAATCAATCCAAATATCTGTCTTTTCCACATCTGCATGCAGCCTGTTTAGCACTGTTGGGGAAATAACACAATAGTGTAAGTTGTTGAAGAGCTCTGCTGGGAAAATTCAACTCTTACCCTCATTCATGTGGTTTTCTTCTCTCCACGGAAACTGTTTCAAATATCTTCTTTGTCAAAGTAAGTATTCTTCCTTTGATTTTCAGAAATAAAAACGAATTTTTTTCAACTTTTCAGATGAAATGGAAGCTGTCAGATAAGACCTCCCTCAACTTTTCATCATAAAAGTCTACAACAACGCAGGTCTCTGCACCATTCTTTCTCGCTTCCCTCCTGCCACAGTGGAAAGGGGATTCATTCTCCTATCCAGAGACAGTTCTTTCAGCTACACTTGTGCCCATGGACTGTCATCGTTCATCTATCAGTCCCTACCTTGCATGATTCTGGCCCGTTCTCATTTTACTCCCACTCGAGTGCCCTCCCTGCAGCTTCTCCCACACCCTCATTATACACAATTTAAATTGTCTTCCTGGATCTGTTCTTATCCTCTCAAACACCTTGCAGTTAATTGTCTGCTTTGTACCCCTCCTTCAAAGTCATATTCCTCAAATAGTTTTATATATTCCCTATTCACTTTTTTCTCCCATGACATCAGTCTTTTATCTATTATGCCACCACCTTCTTCAAGATCACCATTGGCTTTCCTATCTCTAAATTCAATAGGTAATTAGTACTATCTTGCCTCTAAATCACATTTTCATAATAGATTAATTACTCATCATTGGCCTTACTCTCTCTAAATTCAATAGGTAATTATTATTGTCTCGCCTCTAAATTACATTTTCATAATAGATTAATTACTCAAGTAATATATGTAAAAAGTAATGCAATCATCCAAGACTATTTTCTTGCAAATTAGCTTCCAAAAAAGAATATGACCTTTTACAAAACTCCATAGAAATAGGTCACATCTCAGTGCTTAAGGCAACCAAACTTACCCAACCTCGAGATTTGCATCCCAGCCTCTTAATCATGCCGTGGAAGGAGCTGTCACTTCCCTAAACAAGAATGCTGATAGGTGAATTCTGCAACAAGCTTACTATATAATTTAGCTGCAACAGTAAGGCTTGGACCCCAACCCTTCATTAGAACAAGGAGGGGCCAGTTACTACTGGCCCAAATTGCAATCAACTAGCTTTTGGGCTAGCACTGGAATGAAGATTCTGCCAGATCATATTTCTGTTGTATCCCCTGAGTGACCGAGTGAGAGGCTGAGGTTTCCTTTATCCTACAACTAAAAAGCCACATAGCCGAGTTATTAGGACATCTCACCTGGAATCTGATGAACAGCCTTAATGGAGCTCTATGTGCTGCATAAGAATTAATGGGACTAGGGGACCTGCTTACTGCCTACTCATCTGGTCTTGGCAGTTTTCTCCATTGAATACTACTGTAGTAGGTAGGGAGAATGTATGCCTTGGCAATTTGCCTTTATTTGCAAGACAATTGGTAGACATTTTTCTTTCTTTCTTTTTTAAAGATTTTACTTATTTATTTGATACAGAGAGAGAGAATGAGCACAAGCAGGGGGAGTGGTAGGCAGAGGGAGAGGGAGAAGCAGGCTCCCTGCTAAGCAGAGAGTCCCATGTGGGCTCAGTCCCAGGACCCTGGGATCATGACATGAGCCAAAAGCAGATGCTTAACCGACTGAGCCACCCAGGTGCCCCATAGACATTTTTCTTTTAAAATTTAAATAAAATAAAATTTATATAATAAATTATAAGTTCTTTTTCCATCTTCCCAGATATTACTCATTGCCCCCAAATAACCATCATTAACCTATTGGCTAATTAATATATATTTTTCCTAGGGAGGTAGAATATAAAATGCCATATAGTAAATATATAGGGACAGGGAGATAGAGATTGAAAGGGAAATACATAAGAACATTTGTTGAAAAGCACATGTAGTCATTTGCATTTATTATTCAGCAAATTGCCTCTTTCATCATAATTTAGAAATGTTTCCTTGCCAGTATTCATAGCTCTATCTCATTCTTTCTAACAGAAGTTTATTATCTGTATTTTAGACAAATCATAATTAGATTAGCTGTTCCCCATGTTGATTGATATTTCATTGAACTCCAGTTTTTCATTATTATAAACAAAGCTGTAGTGGACATCCTTATAAATTGTTCTTTATGCATATTTCTGATTATTCTGCTGAAGTATATGAATTGTAAGGAATAATTATATTACTTAAGAATGTTATTTTTTGACAGTCAGCCTGATATGATATGGAATAACACCATGGAGAGGTATTAAAGTGAAAGAGATTTATTATATTCACAAGTCCTAGAAGAGAGAGGCCCCCTTGCCATTCACCAGGCCATGCAAGAAGTGCTCCAAGAAGTAGGCTGAACAAAGCAGGTGGGGAGCTGAGAAACAAGAGTGCAGATTCATGGCAAGGGCCTTTGTTAAGAGTCAGGTCGGGGGACACAGCAAAGGCCTGAGGTGATTTCGTTGGTGTATTTGAATGTCACAGTCAGGGATCTGGGGCAAGAAGGAAAATGTGACAGGGACCAGCCTTATCACACTGGTGCCCCAGGTCACCTGGGCAGGTTGCTCACACACTTTGCTTGTGGCGATGCTAAGGCATCAGGAAAATACGGAGTTTTAAAAATTTATAGTGCAGTGTATTTAAAAATGTAAGCTTTATGAAGACAGACATGCTCCATGTTTTATTGTGCTATATCTCAGTGCCTACAATAGTGTCCAATAACTAATAAGTACGTACTCAATAAATGTTAAACAAAGGACTATCTATAATTAATCTGTACATTTGAAATTTTAATTCATGTGGGTCAATGGTCTTCTAAGAAGCTCCATCAGTTTAGTATCTATCAGCTACATATGAAAATATCTGTTTCCTCACACTCGCGTTAACATTGGATAGTATAAATATATGTATATGTTTAGTTTTTGCTAATCTAATGGGAAAAAACAAAACAAAACAAAAATCTGTTACCTAAATAATGAACTTGCTAATTAATGAAGTGATTTACAGGCTTTTAATGTATTTATTGACCCTTACAATCTTTTTTAATACACCTTCTGTCTTATATTGTTGTTTTTACTCATTTATAGAAATTCATTACAAATTCTGGAGAGTAACAATTTTTCCAATATATAATACATTTATTTTTCATAAACTTTCAATGCTATCCTTTAGTGTATGGTCATTTAAAATGTCATAAAATAAAATTCATTAATACCCCTTTTGTTGATTTCTGTCTTTTATGTATTACTTAAGAAGGCCTTTTGTGGGCGCCTGGGTGGCTCAGTTGGTTGAGCGACTGCCTTCGGCTCAGGTCATGATCCTGGAGTCCCGGGATCGAGTCCCACATCGGGCTCCCTGCTCAGCGGGGAGTCTGCTTCTCCCTCTGACCCTCTTCCCTCTCGTGCTCTCTGTCTCCCATTCTCTCTCTCTCAAATAAATAAATAAAATCTTAAAAAAAAATATTTAAAAAAAAAAAAGAAGGCCTTTTGTACTTCTCAGATTATGTAAGCATTTTCCTCTAATAATTTGCTAATTAAAATATTTATTTTTTTCTTGAAATATACCCATGCCTGGAAGAGTTGGGATAAAGTTTTCAACCATGGTTAGTAAATATCAACTTCTATTTGCATTCGGAACATTTATTTCTTTACACATTTGGTGATTTTTTTTCAGCTTAAAAATTTTTCTTTCTTCTATCATAATTAATTCTTTCCCCCTATTTTTAATAAAAGGCTCTTAAATTCTGAAACTCTTATTAGAGAATGGTAGTTCTCCTGGATTGTGAGTTCATGCTCCTTTTTTTCTCCCCAAATACTTTCCATAACTGCTTCTTTTTATTTTTCTGTGTTCTGAAGATTTCCTTAGCTTATAATTTATTGATTTTGTTTTTTGACATCATTTCCTCATTAACCCCATATATCTGGTTTTTGAAAATTTTATAATTTAACAAGATTATTTTTAATTTTAAAGAAGACTGTGTCTTGTCTTTTACTTAATCATTTCATAAAGCAACTCATCATTATTGTTTTATAAAGCATCTTGCATTTCTCTGAAGACATGGATTCGAATTCATTTGTTTTCTGAATAATCTGTTTTTTGTGACATCAAGTATCTTATGTGTTTATTCAATAGTTATCTTTCGTGAAGCATATTTCCCTCAATTATCTAGAGATATCTGTGTGTCATTCATAGCCTTGGGAGTTGAATACACTTAACAGACATGGGTCCTCATAGTGGTGCGGTTTATTTTCCAAAGGTCACTGCCAAAATATAGGTGCTGGAGTGCCTGGGTGGCTCAGTCATTAAGTGTCTGCTGTCAGCTCAGGTCATGATCCCAGGGTCCTGGGATTGAGCCCTACATCGGGCTCCCAGCTCTGCGGGAAGCCTGTTTCTCCCTCTCCCACTCCCCCTGCTTGTGTTCCCTCTCTAGCTGTGTCTCTCTCTGTCAAATAAATAAATAAAATCTTTAAGAAAAAAATGTCGGTGCTGATTCTGAGAACTATGCATTTGACTGCATGTGCATTATTGGTTGGCTTTATTTTAGCGTATATAGATTTGCAGGTAGACCCTGCAGGAAATTTTAGTATATTTCTCTTGTTGGAGGTACGTACTTCTCTTCCTTCTTTGGGGAGTTGTGGCAATCCAGTGTTAATGCAAGCTCTGTTTTGTTTCTTTTCCCAAACTCTCACTCTCTTTAGGTAGTTGGCACATAGAACACTTATTTTTTTAAAAGTCATGTAAGTTACTTTATTCTCTGTTGAAATGGTACTCCTGGATGCAGCTCAATATGTGGTCCCACACCACCATCAATGGCTGCTTATTTAAAAATGCAATTCCTTTAATTAACTAATAACACTAATTGTATTCCTTTTTCTACTGATGTTTAACAAATTGCCAAAAATGTAGTGGTTTAAAGCAAAACCTCCCATATTGTCTCACAGTTCTATAGGTCAGAAGTCCAGGAAAGGCATAGCTGAGTTCTTTGCTCATGTTCTCACAAAACTTGCCATTGAGATGTTAGCTAGGGCTAGGGTCTCTTCTGAGGTTCTGGGTTCTCTGCCAAATTAATTCACAATATTGGCACAAGTGAATTCCTATGGTTGTAGAACTGTGGTCCTAGTCCCTTGTTGCTCATTAGCTAGGTGCTGCTTTTGGCTCTTAGAGGCCACCTGCACTCATTTCCAGAAGACTTCTCCATCTTCAAGGCCAGCAGGAAAGGATCTCCCTCAAGTTGAATCCTTATCATGCTTCCAATCTCTCTGATTTCTCTTGCCTCAACCTCTAGACTTCCTTTTAAGAGCTAATCTCATTAGATGAAACCCACTTAGGACAGACTCTCATTTGATTATCTCAACTGATTAGGCATCTTAATTACACCTGCCAAAATCCCTTTTACAGTATAATGTAACATAATCATAAGAATGATATTCCCTCATATCCACTGGCTGTGCCCACACTCAGGATGAGTATACAGGCAGGCTATTATGGATACTAGGACTCCCCCACCATATGTGACCTTATACTTTGCAGTTATAGCTCCACAGTGTCAATGGGGGTAACGTAATGTAGTTAAAGGCCAAATGGATCACAACATATTTGAAGAATTTATTCTCTGAGTTATGCCAGACAAAAACAAAATGATCAACAATGCTATGTTTTAAGTCCAACTCAAAGGAGTCAACTGTTTTCAGAATTTGTATAGTGTAGCCAAAATGTGACTAAGCCTCAATAAATCGTGGTGGTATTTCCTTAGTCCTCATTGTCTTGATTTCTTTAACCTCTGATTTATCCAGAGAGAGTACTGTGCGTGGTCTCCACCAGCCTGTACCTTAACATGCCTTTTGCTGGGGTTCTGAGCCTCACTAAGTCCGTGGCCTCTTTTGCCCTGCTGCTGATAAGTCCTCTGTAGTCATGGGCCTGTGGCAGGGCTTAGGCTACTGTATTACCACCACTCCGGCCTTACAGGAAATATTGTTTTTCCCTCGCTACTTTCTTTTAAAACTGTTCTCAAATTCTTGTTTAATTTTCCACCATTTATCAGACCAGAGTATATCATGTGCAAGGCTTTTCTGAGAATGTGAGTGTAAGGGAAAGGAATTATAATTGTAAGCAACATATAACCACCTTCTTGTCCAGGCTATTCTCAGAGCCTACAGGTTTAGGTTCATGGTCATGCATCCAATAGATGCCAGTTTCCTTCAAGTATCAGGAAGGTTGTTAAGCATCTCCGTACTTTAAAAGGAGGGGCTATTCTTTCCTCCTCCAGTCCAAGGCTTCCCTTTTCCCTTGTTACATTCTTCCCCATGACCTGCCTCTTTCCAGGAAAGTTGGCAGTGTTAATATATCATCCTAGCTTTGGGGCAGAATTCAGAAACATTACAGTATTTTAGGTAGAGATTTTTTAAAAAAGATTTTAGTTATTTATTTGTCAGAGAGAGAGAGAGAGGTGGGGGGAGAGCGAGAGAGAGAGAACGCACAAGCAGGGGGAGTGGCAGGCAGAGGGAGAAGCAGGCTCATTGGGAGTCCGATGTGGGGCTCGATCCCAGGACCCCGGGATCATGATCTGAGCTGAAGGCAGACGCTTAACTGACTGAGCCCCCCAGGAGTTCCTAAGTAGAGATTTAATATTAAAATTCAAGCCTTACAAGATCTCTGGATGTTGTGGTGTAGTAAGAGTCAGAGTGTAGCCACATGTGTTTAAGAGTATAACACATCCACTGAATTTCAGAAGTTAAAACATCGTTCCTGCTGCCATTACTACTGCTGATAAAATGCCTTTTAACTTCCACAAAACTGGTGGTTAGACACAGGAATGCTGAGTTGGGCTACCAAAACTTTCTCTAAACATTCGTGTCTCCATGACTGTCCTTGCCAGGAGAAAAAAACAAAGGGAAGTTGGCTAGAGTTGACAGAACTCTAAGACAGCTCTCAAGATTGCAGCCCCATGTTGTACAATTCCTATAATCCCCACCTCTTGAGTGTGAGTGCAACTTTTAAATATGATGGAATATCTCTTTCATGATTGTGTTGTTATATGGCCAAATGGATTTTAGGAATGTAATAAAGACTCCCAATCAGTTAACTTTGAGTTGATCAAAGGAAGATTATCTTTGGTATGTCTAACCGAATCAGGCAAGCTCTTAATAAAAGTCAGAGAGAAGGACACCTGTGGCTCAGTCAGTTGAGCATCTGCCTTTAGCTCAGGTCATGATCTCAGGGTCCTGGGATCGAGCCTGCGTCAGGCTTTCTGCCAGTGGGGAATCTGCTTCTCCTTCTCCCTCTGCTTCTTTCCCCACTTATGCCCTCTCTCTCTGAAATAAATAAATAAAATCTTAAAAAAAAAGTCAGAGAGATTCACAGAGATTCACGCAGTTCTGTTGGCTTTGAAAGTATGAACAGCCATGCTGTAAACTTGTGGAGAGGGTGGCATGGCAGGGGATAGCAGACAGCCTCTGGGAGATAACAGCCCTCAGTTGACAGCCAGGAGAAAGCAAGGACTTCAGTTTTACAGCCTCAAGGAATTAAATTAGGCCAACATACAGTGAGCTGCCTCCCTTCAACCCCTTGATTGTATCCCATCTCAACACTGTGAGAGGACTCAGCTCATCTGTAGCTTCATCTGTACCCATGGAAACTGTGAGATAATAAATTTGTGTTGTTTTAAGGTGCCTGATATTTGGGTAGTTTGTCACGGAGCAATAAAAACTTGTCTCACTTGTGCCTTACAAACATGTGCATGTGCACCTAACTGGTGGAACCCTAATTGTAGGGGAGTCTGGACTATGGAGTTTTTAGCATCTTAGCCTCTATGCTATTGGAAAATATGTAAAAAGGAAAGGGAATGGAGGTCAAGTAACAATAGACACTAGCCTGCATATATAATATCTAAATATTTCAAAGAAAATCCTGTTTTTTAAAAATAAACACGTGGTTATGTCCAGCTGCCTCAATAGCATATTGAGGCATTTTAGATTGAGGCTATCCAAAATCAGTTTTTCTTTATGCTTTGTTTTACAGTTAAAAATAATACCATTTATACGACATCAGTAGTGTTATCTAGGTTGTTTTATCTAACCTGATCCACTCCTTCCTCCAATGTAAAGAGAACAACAAATGTTCTAGAACTTTTTTGGTGTCTAAGGATCTGACAAAAATACACCCATGCACATTTGAGATACATAATGGTTTGCATCTGCATGCAGTTGGAATATTTAGAAAATAAGTCTATATACTTTACATGATCACCTTTTGTATTTTCAATAGAGGAGGTAAATTCCTTAGAGTTGCAGCTCCTCTATATTTCTCTCTCCCACCCCCTTTCTTTCTTTGTCAATTTTATTGTGATCTCTGGTTTACATTTGCAAAACTAGGACTCATTTTGTGGATTTGTTAGAAAATTTGAATTTCTTTTTATTGGACAGTTTTATTTTCTTGGACAGTTTCTGAGGGTTGGGAATTTGGGTGCTGTTCTGGCAGTTCTAGTTCACAGTATCTCATGGGACTAAGGTGGACCTCTTAGCAAAGGCTGCAACTTCTGGAGACTTGACTGGGATTGGAGGATCTTCTTTCAAGATCACTTACATGGTTTTTGGCAGGGGGCACTAGTTCTTTACATGCTACTTCTCCATAGTGCTGCTCATGATATGGTTTTCCAAGAGTGAGTCATTGAGAAACTGATAGTGAGAGAGAGAGAAAGAAAGAGAAAGAGAGAGAGTGCAAAAGAGCAATCAAAACAGAATCCTTTGCATCTCTTCTATTACGTAATCTTAGAAGTGACATACTATCACTTCTGCCATATTTTATTGGTCATAAGTAAGTCATTATGTCTAGCTTTCAATGGGAGGTCATTACACAAGGGCATAAATACCAGGGGGTATGGAACATTGAGGGCCATCTTAGAGGCTACTTCCCAAAACATGGCATTCTTAATAAAAACTAACCAGGAGATCAAAAGAGAGTAAAGTAAGGGTAGCCAAGGCAGAGCTGAATTTCTAAGCTGATAAAACCGGTTACATATAGTAAAATCTGAATTGTATCATGTCCTTCTTTTATGTCTACCAAACATAAATGTGGCAAGACTGCTATTTGTGTCCAAATTTTCATCTCTCCATCTTACAAAGTAATTAAAATCTGGGGTTTTGCTAGCTATCTGGATGCCCAAAATATAAATCATATTTCCCAGTCTCTCTTGGAACTGGATATAGCATCTGCTGTGAATAAAAAACTGTGGACAGCTTTGAGTTGTGCTCTGTTATTTCCCTTTTTTCTCTCTTAATGATTGAAATGTGGACATGGAAGTGAGCCATCTTGGATCACATGGATGAGAGCAATCCTCAGAGATAGCAAGACAACAAAGTAGGAGGAGCACAGGAACTGATCCTGTGGAGATGCCATGTTAGTCCTGGATTGTTTACCTCCAGACCTTTAGATGAGAGATAAACAACTGCTTTTGTGTTTAAACCAAAATTATCTATGCTGTCTAACAGAAGAGCCAAACTCATATTCTAATTGCATATTTTTTCAAGCTCTTTGGACCACTGCCCTTAGTTAAAAATACATTTTAAATTGCAACTAGTACGTATAAAAATATATGAGTGATCAAGAGTTTTTACAGAAGTATAATTATAATTACCTTTAGTACGTACACTCTGGAATTTTCCATTCTACTCTACTGAATTCTATCTTATTCTTTTGTATTCCGTTCTATTGTTTTATTCCATTCCAGTCCATTCCATCCCATCCCATTCTATTGAGACAAATAATGCTGGCTACTACCTACTAAATCAATCTCAGGACTCACCAATGGGTCACAACCTATAGTCTAAGAAACACTCTCTAAACTATTACAATAAGATAAAAATGATGTACTTGTGTTATATGTTCTACGACAGAGCTTTTTACCCCCAGTCTCCTGCTTAAATAGAATTAGAAGTGGCAACTTTAAATTATTATTAGTTCTTATCTGTCAAGTTTATTAGTAGTTTATCATGACTTCAATTCTAATTCAAGTTTTTAAGAATTTTTTCCTAGTATTACAGAAAATATACTGAGTGCTTTATATTAATAGGTTTTGTGCTAGGTGAATAAAACATTATTTCCCTTAAATAGCTATAGTCTATTAAAACAGATCAACATGTAAACAGACTAATTAAAATAAGATATGATTATTACTACTGTAGCTCAGACATAGTGGTCATGAGCTGATGAAACAATAAAACCTCATGTGTTTGTAGCCAAAGTTGAAGGAATCTTCACTTCCTTCTGGAATTTTTTCCTTTCCTACTAAATAGCCGGGAACAGAACATTTCTGAATTTTAGGACTGAAAAAAAAATCGTTTGAGTTAAGAACTCCAAATTCTTACTCCTTTTCTTGTACACAGAGTGTAGGTCTTAGAATGAAAAACAGTGTACATGAAGACTATGTGATAAACATAAAACTAGCATTTCAGTAGTGATTTTGCCCATGTTTATTGAGACATTATAATGAAAAAATATTTATAGCTTTAATACTAAAAATCCCTTTGTCACTTCCAATATCTGTGACATTTTGAAGTGACTGTTTGATCTATCATTTTTTTTAAACTAAAATCTTAGAAATGTACTTACTTGTCTACTATGTATTAACCTGACTCTAAATGGAAGAATTTCCTTATCTTAAAAGTGGCAGGAGTGTGTTCTTGTAACAAAAATCTTAGATGTAAAACCAGGTTCAGACAGAATGAGACTATTTCTTATTTGGATGGAAAGTGTTTGTGGACATTTGATGCCAATCTAAGATTCAGAGTTGAAAAGCATAGTAAGAATTCTGATGAGCTTAAGCTAAAGAAATAAAGGGGCATCAGTATGTCGTGAAGAGAAAGGGGAAGAGGGAAAGTGTAAAACTTTGAATTTCTGCTTGTTCTTTATTAATCACAGTTCCTTTTAGTATGTATCTCCTTGGAAATGGAAGCACAACACATTTGGAATATCTTATACAGGATGGCAGAGAACAGGCTTTTAACTAGTGGCCAAGAACAACCTGATGTTCTGAGCTACAAATTGAAAGTGAAGGTTACTTTCTTGCAGACTTTATCTTAAAGCAGTAAAACGGGTAACTGCAGCTACAACTGAAAGTATTGATTTTGTAATTTCAGCAAATTAAGAACAAGACAGAAAACCTATTAAACCTTTCCACTGATTGCCAGGGTACTTTTTGGTGATTCTGAGGTTGACATTAAAATTACATACACCTATCTCTTGAAAGTAGAACATATACATTATATAAAAGATGATAAATGGAATTGTGGTATGTTTTAAATGTGAAACTTGCAAAACCTGATGCTATTAATGTCAAACAGCATATCTAATTTTCATACATTTCATAAATTTGGGTTAAAGTTAGATGCACATTTATTATATTTTAATAAATTAAACTTTTCACAGAACCAGAATGTTTTTTAAAACAAAAAAAAGAAAGAAACTCTGATAATAACATGACAGGTCAGAACATTATAACTGATGACTATATAAAAAATAGATTACAAAGACTACTGAAAAATGATCAGATTATATTTTTTGTGTCCAAGAGCAAAACACACCTATTTTATAGTTTTGTGGAACATGTCAAACTTTTGTTTTAAAAGGTTTATTTATTTATTTTAGAGAGAGAGAAAGAGAGCATAAGTGTGTGTATGTGGGGAGGAGGGGGGAAGGGCA
Source organism: Zalophus californianus (assembly GCF_009762305.2). NCBI lineage: Eukaryota > Metazoa > Chordata > Mammalia > Carnivora > Otariidae > Zalophus > Zalophus californianus. Next base: position 134,181,826 of record NC_045598.1, read on the forward strand.
AAGGGAGAGGGAGAGAGAATCTCAAGCAGACTCCACCATGAGCATGGAGCTCAACATGGGGCTTGATCTCACTAGCCTGAGATCACAAGCTGAGCCAAAACCAAAAGTCGGTCGCTTAGCCAACTTTGCCACCCAGATGCCCCAATGTCAAACTTTTAAAATGTAATTTTAAGATTCTTTAAGTGAATATATTAAAATTTACATTAATCATAATGTCAAAGAAGAAACTGGTTATGAAAAATGTGATTACATGATGGAAAATAAAATTCAGGAATTTTATTCAGTGAAATAAATTGAGTGAAATTTATATCTTTTCTTTTCACACTCATTCTACCTCAAATATCATATTTCTTTTTTTAATTTTTATTTATTTTTATTTATTTGACACAGAGAGAGAGATAGTGAGAGAGACAGCACAAGCAGCACAAGCAGGGGGAGTGGCAGGCAGGCAGAGAGAGAGGGAGAAGTAGGATCTCTGCTGAGTAAGGAGCCCGATGCGGGGCTTGATCCCAGGGCCCTGGGATCATGACCTGAGCCAAAGGCAGCCGCTTAACCGACTGAGCCACCCAGGCGCCCCAAATATCATATTTCTTAGTAGGTAGATAACATTAGAGATTGGGAGACAGCTTTTGTCTGCAATTAGGGAAAATCACAACAACAACAAAAATCTCATAAGCCATAAGAAACATGTAACAAATTGGGGCAGCTTTAGGTTTAGTTAATTCAGTGATTCAACCACACATTTTTAAAAACATTTGTTCTAAAAAAGAAAAAAAATTAAAAAATTTTTCCATTTTGCCTTCTTATAGTGTGTCAGTTTTGTCCGAATGATTGCAAGACAGTGTTGATGTTCACATGTTCATCAAAAGAAAAGGATCATTTCTTTCTTCGCATCTCTTTTTCAGAGCAAGGAAAACTTTCTCAGAAGCTGTCTAGATTATTTTCCCTCCTGCCTCATTGACCAAAATTTCATAAAATTTTTACGACTTCCCTTATCTCCAGTAAATTAAACAATCAAAATTAGCTTAGAGTTTTAATCACAACTAATTAATGCACGCTTAGGATGAGGACCTTCCCTAGAGGTGTAATGACTCTACAGATGGGATAGATTCCTGAACTAAATCAGGATTAGAAAGGAGGATTGATTTGGAGTAGCCAACCACAATGCCTGCCATAAGGTTTGTCTTTCATTAAACTGAATACACACATAGGTAATACATAATATGTTGGGAAGTTTTCTATGGTTTCAGTAGGACAATCTACACTTCACATTCATAAACTAAGAGCTGAAAGAAAATTCTCTGAAATATCTGAAGAAATACAGATAAAACTCCATTTATCTTCCAAAATACAAATGTAAATAATATGGTGCATAATATTTTATGTGATTATTTGAATATTATTGGAAACATTTCAAATGATTTTAGATCACTTATAAAGAGACATAGTTAAATCACTGGAACATGTGTTTTACAGTTTGTTTTTTTAAACTCAAACACTTGGCTTCCACCTACTGATCTTATTTTAAGTCTACCATATTGTCAGTTTCTCAAAAGTTTGTATCCATATCATCAGTTGTACTGATATTTGATTCTAAGGGTGCTTGATTCTAAGGATGTTTGATTCTATCTCTACACAGAAAAATTTTCCATCAATGGCAAGAGATTCCCTTTAACATTGGACTATTTTTGAAAAGAGGAATGGCATAATCAGTTGAATCACCCTCCCAGTAGTGAAGGTCAAACAGCATTAGAGAGTATGTTTACAACTAAACCCCAGATGCATGAGCATCTCCCTTTTCTTCCTTCCTTTCTTGTTTCCTTTTTTCAATATATAGAGAGAGTACATGAGCAGGGGAGGAGCAGAAAGGAAGAGAGAGAATCTCAAGCCGCCTCCACACTCAGCGTGGAGCCTGATGCTGGGCTCAATTTCACAACCCTGAGATCATGACCCAAGCTGAAATTAAGAGCCCCATGCTCAACCAACTGAGCCCACCAGGCACTTCATCTCGATCTCCCTTTCATTAACTCATTTATTCATTACTTCATGCATAGACATTTATCTACCATTTACTATGTACCTAGCGCTGGAATAAGCAGTTTGAAAGACACAAAGATGAATCAAATCATCATTTTCCTTCTTTAAGGAGATAAGTCTATTGAAGGAGGTAAGATATGTTCAGAAATAAAGTAGAGAAAGTATGTAGTTCCAAGAGAGAAGAACAGATAAGGGACGTTAAGGAAAGTGAAGTTTAAATCCTGGTGGAAGATCAAGAACTGCTCTATAGAAACAGATCTGCTACTTCCATAACTAGCTTACACTCAGCATTTCTCTGCCTCTTCATTCTATTTAAACAATTCTCTGTAATGAGAGGCAATAAAGCAAGGAATTTAAGAACATGATGTGAAGTAAGAATCTATCTCATTAGGTGGGAAAATATCCAAATATATAAAAGAATATCAGAGTATGGGTGGGCAAAAAGACAGACAAAAATCCACTGCCCACAATATAAAAAGTAAAAATACGTTAGAGCAATGGATATATTTCCCCAAATCTCTTTTATTCTGGCTCAAGAAATTGTTTACAAACGTTGGATTTACAAGTTACATGATTATTGACAGAGAGAGTATTTTATTATCAAGTAACTTTCCTAGAATTCCATGTTATTAATGGCATGCAGCAAAGTATTAGAGCTTCAAAACAATAAATAAATAAATAAAAGTTTTGGCATCAAAATGTTATCAGATAGAGTTGTTTTTAATGATGGATTTTTATGAAATAGTAGTTTGAACCCCCAGCTGAGTTTTATATGATTATCACTTGATAAATTCAACCTGAAAATAACTTTAGATATCTGATTGGACAAAATATTTTGTTAAGTGCCCTTGATACAACTATGATAAAAGGTAGCTGATTAATTCTTGTAGATTCTCATACTGAACAATATGACCTCTGATCTACTCAGTTAAATCTTAAAGTAAACATGTTAGCACACAGTATATTCTAAAGAAAGAACATAAAGTAACATCATCTACAAACATAAGAAAGAGAAAAAAATTAAAATATGGTATCAATAAAATCTGAAATATTCATATCAAAAGATTTCTCATAATCAGAAGACATAAATACAGCCCAAATGGCACCTAATGTCAATATGTTCAACAAGTTATTTAATTTCAGGAGATATGTTTGAAACATTCAGACAAGACTGAATTTATTTTGACATTGAAAAGTGCACAAGAAATCTCCGTTTTTCATGAGACAGTATGAAAAACTAAATCGTTGGCTGATAGAAGATATTTTGACAGACTAACTAACCAGTGTTTCATCTATGTTACTAAACATAACATTTTCAAGGCACCACAGAATGTAAATTGTGATCATTGATCCAAAGGGGAAAAGTGCTCCATTCAAGCCCTGGGCATTGGTCTCTGCCAGATGGTGGCTAGTCTGCACAAGAACCTATGTCACTTATCTTTTCCCCAACTTGCAACGTCATATAGCTGTTACATCAAATTCAAACCAGATAAAGTCAGGAAAAAAGATAAAAAATAAAAATCAAACTCTCATTTTTATGGTCTTAAGATTATTTGAAAAATTCTGATGCATTTTCAGCATGCAAATATTTCTAATTTAAAAAAAATCCACCTGTTTCTAGACAGAATAGTACATGCAATGGTCATGTAAGGTCATGCCATAAAATGAAAAGTTCTGCCGATGGACTCATTTTAACCTAGATGGCAAATATGTAGATCAACAGTACTCTCTCCAATGTCCATGACAGATATTGCCAAATAATCAGAGCAGAGTTTCCAGCTGAAGCCAAATATATCTTCAGAATTGTGCACAATATAACACTCCAGATGTTCATTACTGTTCTATTATATCATTTGAAATTTATTTGACAGCCTAAAATTATGTCAAATACAAGTTCCATGAGTGTCTAAATAATTGTTGTAATGAATCTGATGTGGATCTTTTTTATATTTTGAATATTAAAAACTTCCTATTTACATTTGCAAGTTATTTCTAGTAGGCTATTGCTAAGAGCAAGAAGAGGATTAAAACTTGCAAAAAAAAAAAAAAACCCTATTTGGAGAATATACAAATTTACACAATTAAAAATGACATATATATATATATATTATAATTTAAAAATAATGTTTATAAGAAAATAGTTAAGATACAAAGATTAATCATAAAAGCAAACCTAAATAACCCACTAAAAGTATTAATTATTTTGCATAGTAGGAAAACAAGTTAATTGTTCCTTCTTGGTATGGGATCACACTATTAAATCATAAATTTAAGTTAACAAAGATATCTGGGGACTTAAAATACCTACTGGGATCCATTGGACAACATAAGGTTTGTAGATGCTTGGCAGAATCTCTTCTTACTGTCATTCAGAAGGTCTAGCAGAGGCATCTTTTGACTATCTCCATAGTTTCCAAGAATACAGTGCAAACAGACATAACTGGCAACTGGTCCAGTCTCGCAAATGGTCCCCACCTCATAGAATAAAGGTAGGAAGAACTAAAGTGAAAGCTCCTTGAAATGCCAACCCCTACCCCTACCTGTTAGCTTTTCTCTCTTACACAACACTGCACCACTGTTAAACCAAAAGTAATTTCCTAAGGGAGTTATTGAGATTATTACCATCATCACAAACCAAAGATACCAAAGATGATGACACCTACCAAATGTCCATTTAAGTCTCCTTTTGGTCAGCACAAAAACCAGATGGGTCTTAGGAATGATTACATATTATCGTAAACTTTACAAAGGTAGTGATTTTGACTAAAGTTGCCATTTCAGATATAGTATTTGTGTTTTCATCACTGAGCAAACAACATAGCCTCTGGCACCTTGTATGTAGCTACTGGCTTAAAAAGAGTTTTCTTTAACCATATTAATTAGGACAATCAGAAGTAGATTATTTCATCTGGGTGGGAGAGTTGTACATCTTCACTGTTTTAAATTACATTGGTATCAACTCGTTTGGTCATAATATAATAGGTAGGAATTTTGAGCCTTTTGGTATTTCACAAAACTCCACACTGGTCCATTCTTTTTATGAAAATATGCTAATTGAACTTGAGAAACAAGAACTAATATGTATTCTAAATACTTACAAAAATCACAAGCATACTAAGAGGATGAGCTATTAAGTCAAGAGAAACTCCAGACCCCTGCCACATCAGTGAAGTTCAGTTCAGTTTCCTGGAGCTTTTTGGAGCAGAGCTTCCAAATGTAAAGGTAAGTTGCTGCATTTTATACTCCCTACCACAAAGAAAGAGCATAGGGTTTTTGTTTGTTTGTTTGTTTTTTGATTTTAGAGGCCATATGTACCACATTTGGGTATACTGTTCTGATCCTTTTTTTGAGTAATCTATAAGGCTGCCAGATTGGAATGGGACCCGGAAAAAGAGAGAGCTCTTCAAGTCCAGGCTGCTCTGTAAGCTGCTTGAGACTTGAATCTTATGACCAATGATACTTCAAGTTGTCTTTTGCACTTAAGGATGCTTTATGGAGTTACATGTGAGCTCCAAAAGGAGAAATACGGGGCAGATCCATAATTTGGAACAATTCCTTATCATCCTCTATCAACAATGATTCTCCATTTGAGAAGCAGCTCCTAGCTAATGGACCCTGTTAAAGATTGAATATAATTATAGAACATTTAGTGAATATTAAACCCAAGTTGCCTATCACAAACTCAATGTTTTCTGTTCCAATAAACCATTAAGTTGGGCATTCACCACCCACCAGTGTGTTGGTATATGAAAGATCTAGATCCAGAAAACACAGATAAATTGCACTTATAGTTGACTCAGACACTCATAGTACCTTTCCTTCTTGCTTTGCTACTCTTTTCTCTGGCCTCTCCTTTGTCTTTCAGAGAGTTCATATGACCAGTTAACAAAAGACAAATATTTGGAGGTCTGGTTTACAGATGGATATGTATGGTATGTTGACACTCATCCCTAGAGTGTGGCATATGCCTTATACTAAAAACAAATACATATGATGCTATTTTCACCATAAGTGTAATACAAAGGGCTGGAAACCAAGGAATGGAAGTGAGAGGGCCATTTTATTATTGTGTGCTACAACACACTCACAGAGCGATTCTTCATATTGCCCAGCCTTGGAATTGGAAGGCCCTTGTTTCCAAAGGAGGAAGCTTCCACCAAGGAACACAGCTACAATGCCATTAAGTTGGAAGTTGAAGCTGCTCCCTGGCCAATTATGGCTGCCCATGACTATAAATCAATAGAGAAGGTTACTAAATTGGCCAGTATAGTTTAATCTGATTATTTGTTTATTGACATTACCAGAAAATGTGCTAACTCAATACTGAATGAAGGACTGAGAATCTAGAACCTTTAGAAATAAAAATTTGGCATCACTCCACCAGGTACAAAACATAGAAGAATCAAGGTGTTGGAGAAGTCAAGGGAAATACGGATGGAAAGAAGCTCTAATATCCCTGACCAGCTGTAGAAGTAAAGACCGTAGCAGCTACACCAATTTTATACTAAAAGGTATATAATTTATAAAGTTAGAGGGACTTTAAAATCTAAATTTAAAAATAAGGGAACTGCATGTAAGTAATGTAAATGAAATATTGATGGTCACGCAACCAGTTAATGGCAGAAGCCCCAGTTGAGGGAAGATGAAAGAAAGGCTCTGTAATGCCTGGAGCCAGATGTAGGGCACTGGTGACCTGGTCTAGAGACAATTCTGCATTCAGTGTTTCCCCAGTGTGAGGTGCCAAGGGTAGTTTTGACCATCTCTCCTGAAATGCTCCTCTTAGGCCCAAGCTTGAGAAAGAAACATGGCAATGCATGAATAAGCAGAACAGATTTACATCTCATCTGAATTTCTGTATCTTGGTTAATAAGAACTTTATAATTCTCCCCAAGGATAATCTTTGCTTATTTGGTCACCATTTTTTTTTTATGACTTGAGAGCTTATTCTAGTGGTTTTCCTCAATTGAAAACTGTCTGTCATACAAGGGAAATGATGTCTTTACCAGCAACTTCTAAGTAACACTTTTTTAGTTTAAAAAAGAGGGTTGTTTATTCTTTTTTTTTTTTTTTTTTTTAGATTTCACATATGTGTGGAATCATACAGTATTTGTCTTTCTCAGTCTGACTTATTTCATTTAGCATTACACCCTTTAGGTACTCAAATTAAAAAAAAGAAAAAATCACTATTGTAAAAATCTAGAAATCTAATTAAATTATCATCTATGTTTCTGCCTTGTAAAAAAAAGTTAATGCTCAGTTCCTTTTCCTCCATTTTAACATAGAATTGTACAGTATATACTAAGACAGACCATAATTTCAAACATTAGAAACTGTTATTTCTTTTTATGTTTTTATATTCTTGTAGTGCTTCCATAATAGCTTATAAATTTATCATAACTAGTGTGCTATTATTAGATACTTAATGTTTTGATAATTTTATGACTACAAAAACATCACAATAAGCATGTTTGCATCTGCATCTTTATACATATTAATAAGTAGCTCCTTAGGAGAAAAACTTTGAAGTAAATCACTAGGTAAAGGAGTATATAATATTTTTAAATGCCTGCATTAAGATATGGAATCATATCAATACATTATATCTATGTAATATTAAAATACTTCTTCAGTAATATAACTTGTCTTTCTATTTATTGAATTCTTCTTTTATATCCCTCAACAATGCCCTGTAATTCTTTTTATGTAAATTTTTGTGTATTTCTTATTACATTTATTACTAACTATGCCATATTTTTGTTGCTATTCTGAATGGATTTTCTGTTTCATTATATGCTCAAATTAGTTACTACTTGCATTAAAAAAGCTACTGATTTTTACATACTTATTTGAAAATAGATACCTTTTCAAAATGTTTTACTAGAATATTCAAATATTTTTACTAGACTATAGTACTTTTATTCCAGTAGGTTATAAAAATTGTATTTTAGATCTCAGGGGTCTTGGAGACTTAATTAAAAAAAAGATGTAAAAAATAATAAAAATAACTGACCTAGGTATAAAATTCTTGGATCACAATATTTCCCTCAGACTCTGGTTTAATCACATTTTGGTCAGATATTATTCAGGTCTGCTTTTGGAAGCTTATTTAATACTCACAAAATCCTATGCAATTTCCTGATTTGAATGGACTTCATTTAGCACTCCGTGACCCCCTTGTGGGGATGATTTTTTTTCTCCTGCCTCAATCATCTGATGATTTCATCACTGTGACTTCTTAAGTCTCTAGTCAACTTCAATCCCAGCAAACCCTGCTTCTAGGGAGTTTTCTATCTATAAAGACAGACATCCCATTACTTTTTGACATGCTCAGTTCTTCCTAGGTGTTGAGAGAGGCAAGCAGAATATTTGGAAACTTACTCTGGTTGCTCTGGAGATTTGTATTTGTGGCATTAAGGTATAGTGGTCCAGTTTCTGTTACAGATATAGACTGCTGGGACTTGAGACAGAGGGAAAAGTAGAAGAAACCTTCCAATTGTTTTAACCTAAACCATTTTGTGGATGTCCTATGGGGAAAATCTTTCATAGATTTTCTCCACCAAGTGAAGAAATCTCCATTTTACTCTAAGGCAGATGGAAATGTCCAGTATGCTGGTATAAGGCTGTCTGACAATGAGGTTTCTTCTTTTTTCTGTCTGTTTCTATGAATTTTAGTGGAAAGTAAACAACAATATTAAACATTAATAGGCAAGTGCCATTTTAGAATAGATTACTTATTATCAAAAATTTAGATTTTTAAAAAATTATTTATTTATTAGAGAGAGAGAGAGAGAGCACAAGATGGGGGAGGGTCAGAGGGAGAAGCAAACTCCCCGCCGAGCAGGGAGCCCGATGCAGGACTCGATTCTGGGACTCCATGATCATGACCCGAGCTGAAAGCAGTCACTTAACCAACTGAGCCACCCAGGCGCCCTACTTATTATCAAAAGTTTAAAATAAAATGCACTTGTTTTACTAGAAAAATGCCATTCTTATTTAGAATAATTTCCCTTTAAATAGTAGATACTTACAAAATTACATAATTTTGTTTTCTGTAAAAAAAAGCGCTGAAATACCTTAAAAGCCAAATTTATTGCTAGAATAAAAGTGTTAGAATTATTACATATACGCCCTGGAAATTATAATGGAAAACTTGACAGCTTATCCAAACTTGTTCAAATTTTATCAACTTATATAGCTATTTCTAAAATTTCCCTTAATTCTTTGGACACTCACTATCTGGAACTCTTTCTATTTTGACTTTTTCTTTTTCTCTACTCCTCTTATTTTCTTTGCTTTGCTCCCCAACTACTCAAATAATCATTGCATACATTCACTAGGCATATGACATAATTCTCAGGCATCGACTTGCATTTTAGTGACTTTTCTATTTGCTTTATGTTTTTGCTATATTGTGCTTGTTAATCCTCTTAAACTCTTCTAAACTATACACCTCCTTGGGTAGTTTTTAGATAATTTAGTTGGTTAACCGAATCTGTCAGAAAAAAAAAAATCACTTTAAAATAGTTCTCAGTGGGATGTCTGGGGGGCTCAGCAGGTTAAGCATCACACTCTTGATTTCAGCTCAGGTCATGAACTCAGGGTCCTGGGATTGAGCTCTGCACTTAGCGTGGAGTCTGCTTGAGATTCTCTGTCTCTTTCTCTGCCCCTCTCCTTTGCCCCCTGCCCTGTCTCTCTCTCTGTCTAATAAATAAATGAATCTTTAAAAGCTATAAAAAATAAGATATTTCTTCATGGAATTCTCATCTTCTAAAAATAGAGTATACATTACTACAACCCCCATAAAAATCATTACACTATTGTTTTCTCCTTGCATGTAATCCTTGAATGAAGATTTAAATTTACACTTTTAACCTGATACAATAGAAGCTGAATTAAAAGCGCAAGTTTCATTGCTCTATGTTGAGCTCCACCATTTAAATTTATTCTAAAGCATTGGGCATCTATGTGATTAAAAAATTAAAAGACAGGCAATTGAACAGACTTTTCACACCTGGCAATATTCTTACAAGTGTGATGGGTACATTACATTTTCTGGGTGGAATGAAATTCTGTGAATCATTAAGTTCAAAACAAATGGAGGAAAAATGTTTATATGGGGTATTTATTTTCCATTAAATATATACATCTCTCCCATTTCCTTGCATTTTACATTTAAAAGGAGTTATTTTGGTTGCTACATTTTTTTCTTTTCACCTAGTTCTACTTTTTGTCATGGCTTAAAACGTTATATTTCAAAGATAATACTGAAAGTTCTCTAGGGATTGGTGTTGCTTTATTGAGTGATCTTTGATCAGATTGTAATGGAAAATCCCCGCAGGTGATATAAAATGTTGTACATACATTTGAATACATAAAATATGTATTTTTTTATTTCATCCATCTTTGACACTTCTAAATATGGACTTATTTAGCATGCTGGCCCAAAAATGATGGGATCATCTTGAGGGTATATTTCAAAAGAGTGACAATTTAAAAAATTGATGATGATGATAATTGGATTTATAAATTCTTTGAAACCCAGGGAGTATGTGTCCACAACAATAGTAAAAGCTGCTATGGAGCATGTAGAAACTCATTTGAAAGATATATAATAGTCTTGTTTCATTACATATGTTTTAAATATTGTTAAGCATCATGGTGTTCACAAGCTTGGATGGCTTAAAAATTCAATATTAATACAGTCATTTATTTAAGAAACTGAGAGACAATTTGTATATAAGAGAAACGTGCTATTACCTTTATTTACGTTAAGTCCAAAGATCCTAGATTTTATGTATATGTTCTGTGTTTTTACGTAGGTTTTGAAAGAAAAGCAAGAATACTATAAATTAGGATTATCCAATTCTTTAGATGTCACTCATTGAATTATCATTTTTCCCCTGAGACTACATTTACACTGGTTTGTGTTACATTGTTAGATGGGGAGTGCTGAGGAGCCATGTCTAAGTTTTGAAATAATTACAAGCAGTCATATTGGGATTCATAGTCAGAGTCGATAAACTGCTTCAAACTAATTCTCCTCTGTTTACTTGTGACAATGGAAGCTATAGTGAGGGTTTAAAACACTCTTTTCAGAAAAAAAGAAAAATAGGCAAATAAACCACCACTACCAAGAACAAAATGCTAATAGAAATACTTGAGGTCACTCTGAGCTTCTACCTGTAGGTCCTGTGTTCTTGTGGTCAGAGTTGATGAACTTATGGTTGGTCAGCTGCGGGCACAAGAAGGAACATCGAAGAGGTGCAGGAAAATACAGCTTAGTATACTCATATGTCCTAGAGATAGGGTTACTGTAGGCTGGAAGGGACCACGTGGGAAGGTTGGGCGGTGGGGAAATGGACTCAACCAAGCACAGCAGGAATCCACAAACAAAGTGCCTTTGTTGGAGGTCAAGGTGGAGCACAGGAGAAAGGGAAGAGAAGATTTCAATGGTGTGTTTAAATATTACTAAGTCATGGTCAGGGCAGGGCAGGAAGGGGAACTTGTGGTAGGGAAAGGTCATCCTTATCACACTGGTGCACTTGGTCACCTGGGCAGGGTGTGCACAGTGGGGATGTTCAGTCAGCAGAAAAAAAAAAAAATGAAGTTTCAAAATTTAACACTCCTAAAGATCAGGAAGTGGTGTTATTCTCCAAATGGCATAGTGTGTCCAAGGTCCCCAAGACCACTCTCAGGTTCAGTTGTTCCCTAGAAGGATTCATAGAAATCAGAGAAGCTGTTATACTCATGCTTTATTACAATGAAATGATGCTGATCAAAATCAGCAAAAGAAAAATGTGCATAGAGCAGAGTCCAGGAGAGACCAAGCACGTGTTGTCCTCTGCCCGTGCAGTCATATGAATAACACTTAACAATTCATCACACATCAATGCATATGACATAGTGCCAACCAGAGAAGTTCATCTGAGACTTGGTGGCTGGAATTTTTACTGGAGGTAGGCACAGAGCCTCCATTGCAGCTGCCCATAATTACTCAGGCTCCAGTCTCTCCAGAGGTCAAACTGATTCCACATGGCCGCAGTCCCCACCATAAATCACATTATTAATATAAACCATCCAATGTGTCCCAAGTCCCCAGGTAAACAAAGATACTATTATCAGGGAGAATATTCCAAGGGCTTAGACATTATCTTTCAGGAATAGGTCAAGAGATAGACCTTTCTTTGGAATGTGCAGAGCTTGAACATCTTAGACCTCCTAGTCAAACTTTTTTTCTTTTAACTCTATTGAGGTATAATTGATATACAAAAATAGCACACACTTATGTATACATTTTGATGAGTTTGGAGATATGTATAGACCTACACCTATAACCATTACCATTACCATAACCAAGATTCTAAATGCATCCAACACCCCCCAAAATGTCTTTATGCTCTTTTGCATTCTGTTTTGTTTTGTTTGGGTTTGTTATGGTTTTCCTAGCACACGCAACATGAAATCTATCCTATCAACATATTTTAAAATCTACAATACCATGTTGTTTACTTTAAGTACTGTGTTATAGAGCAGATCTCTAGAACTTATTCATGTTACATAATAGAAACTTTATGCCCATTGAAACAATTTTCATTTTCCCTACCCCTCACCCCTGACAAACACCATTTTATTCTCTCTTCTCAGTTTGACTATTTTAGATACCTCATATAAATGGCATCATAGAGTATTTTTCTTTCTGTGATTGGCTTATTCTACTTCGCATAATATCTTCTAGGTTCATCCATGTTGTTGTAAGGGCAGGATTTCCTTCTTTTTTAAAGGTTGATTAATATTCCATTGGTTAAATATTTCCACATCTTTATCCATTCATACATTGATGAACATTTGGGTTAATCTCGTATTTTGGCTACTGTGAATAATGCTGCAATGTGGGAGTGCAGATTTCTCTGAGATACTGATTTTAGTTCTTGTGGTTAAACACTCAGTATCTGTGAGTTCAGTTGTGTTGTTTTTATAGAGATCATATGGTGTTTATCTTTTTCTGTCTGACTTATTTCATTTAGCATAATGCCCTCGAGTTCCCTCCATGTTGTCGCAAATGCCAAGATTTCATTCTTTTTTATGGATGAATAAAATTCCATTGTATATTGTATACCACAATGTGTTTATCCATTTATCCACTGATGGACACCTAGGCTGTTTCCATGCCTTTGCTATTGTACCTAATGCCACAATGAACATGGGAGTGATGATATCTTTTTGAATTAACATTTTTGTTTCCCTTGGACAAATACCCAGAAGTGGAAATGCTACATCACAAGGCAATTCTATTTTTTTTTAAATAATAAAAATTAATTGAGAATTCCTGGGATGGTGGTTATTGCCTCCCAGTCTGGAGGGAGGAACCAACACTATAGAAAATCACTCAGAAATCACACTATCCAACACCTCTGGCCAACACAGGGAGGAGCAAATTCATTCCCCACCCCCAAAATTGGTCAGGATAGTTCATCCAAGAAGGGTTGGGAGGATAGATGCAGAAGGGACAACCACATGATACTGGGGGTGGGATAGGTGTGTGCCAGACCCCAAGCTGGCTTCTCAAAAACCAGGGGAGAACCAGATCCACTTCTCTGGGGATACCTGGTCACCAGGTTCATGTCTTACCCTTGATGAGGCTGTCACTGCCATGGGTAAAACTTTCATCCTGTTCAGGCTCAGGACAAGGTTGTCAGCAGTGGGATAGATTTGATTCTCTAATGTGGCAATCGTCTTGGAGATGTTCTGGGCTGCCTGGATCTTGTGCAGTTTGATATAACCAGGGTTCTTGCTCAGGGCTTCTCCAAGGTGAGCAGGCAAGGGTTAAGGGTTCATACAAGGCCTTGTCTCAACTCCTGACCACAACCTTACTACTCCAGCCCTTCTCTGGGCTGTCATATCCAAGGTTGTGCTCAGGTAGTTCGTGCCTAGTCCCACTTTGGTCCCCATGGCAATTCTATTTTTAACTTTTTGAGGAAAATCTATATTGTTTTCCTCAATAGTTTTTTCCTATAGTGAATGCACCAATTTACATTCCCATCAATAGTGCACAATATTGTCGATTGAGCACATTTCCATGTTGACCATCTGTGTGTCTTCTTTGAAAAATACCTACCCAGATCTCCATTTTTAAAGCAGATTGTCCTTTTTTTGGCTATTAATTGTAAAGTTCTTTATAAAATTTGGATATTAGCCCCTTATCAGATATATGATTTAAAAATATTTTCTTCCATTCAGTAACTTGCCGTTTCATTTGGTTTCTTTTGCTGTGCAGAAGCTTTTTAGTTTGATGTCATCCCATTTATTTATTTTTTACTTTTGTTGCCTTGGCTTTTCAAATCCAAAAAATCATTGCCAAGAATAATTTCAAGGAACTTACTGCTTATGTTTTCTTTGAGGAGTTGTATGGTTTAAAGTCTTACAATCAAGTTTTTAATCCATTTTTAGTTACTTTTTGTAGGTGGTGTAAGATAATGTCTATTTTCATTCTTTTGCATGTGGCTGTCCGGTTTTCCTAACACTTATTAGAGTGACAGTTTGTTTCTTATTGTATATTGTTGGCTCCTTTGTCATAAATTAATTGACGATATCTGCATGGCGTTATCTTTGGGCTCTCTGTTTTGGTCCCTTGACTTATGTGTCTGTTTTTATGCTAGTACCATATTATTTTGGTTATTATAGCTTTATAATGTAATTTAAAATCAGGAAATGTGAAGCCTCCATCTTTGTTCTACTTTCTCCAGATTGCTTTGGCTATTTGGCATCTTTTGTGGTTGTATATGAATTATAGCATTTTTCTATTTCCATGGAAAATGCCATTAGAATTTTAATAGGGGTAGGAGTGTATCTTTGAATTGATCCAGGTAGTATGGGCATTTTAACAATATTATTTCTTCTAATCTGTGAACATAGAATAAATTTTTATTCGCATCTTCTTAATTCTTTCATTAGTATCTTATAGTTTTCAGCATATAGGTCTTTCACTTCCTTGGTTAAATTTATTCTGAGGTATTTTATTATTTTTGATGTAATTGTAAATAGTATTTTTTTCTTAATTTCTCTTTCTGATATTTTGTTGTTATGTATAGAAATGCAACTGATATTTGTATTGATTTTGCATCCTGAAACTTCACTGAATTCATTTATTAGTCTTAAGATATTTTGTGGAGGGCGCCTGGGTGGCTCAGTCGTTAAGCGTCTGCCTTCAGTTCAGGTCATGATCCCAGGGTCCTGAGATCGAGTCCCGCATCGGGCTCCCCACTCAGCGGGAAGCCTGCTTCTCCCTCTCCCACTCCTCCTGCTTGTGTTCCCTCTCTCGCTGTCTCTCTCTCTCTGTTGAAAAATAAATGAAATCTTTAAAAAAAATTTAAAAAGATATTTTGTGGAGTGATTAAAGTTTTCTATGTGTAAGATCATGTCACCTGCAAACAGATATAGTTTTACTTACTTTCTGATTTGGATCCTCTTTATTTCTTTTTCTTGCCTAATTCCTGTAGCTAGTACTTCCAGTACTATAACTGAATAGAAGTGAAAAGAGTAGGTATCAATGTCTTATTCCTCATGATCTTATAGGACACTGTTGTATATGATTGAAGGGTTGAGTCAGGATTTGAAACCCAGCCAATCAGATTTCTCTCTGTATGATGCTAAATTTTATAGTCTAGAGATTCAAATATGAATCATTTAATTTTATTCAATATGCAACAGATGTGTATTGAATGCCTTTTGATATACACTGTTCTAGATCCAGGGAACACGATAGTAAAAAAGGCAGGTAAGGTCCTCCCCCTGCCATGAAATTTACATTATCCAAGGAGAAGGCACTAAATAAGCAACTAAATAAACAAACATGATGATTTCAGAACTTTAAATGTAATTAAAATAATAAAAGAATATCACAGAATTGATAGGTATTTGGATTAGGTGAATTATTTTAGACTGTTTGATGAGATCAGATAAGTTCTCTTTGAAGAGGTGATATCACCAACAGTAATATAAAAAATAAGAAAAAACACTGAAAGTTAGTCATTAAAGGTAACCAGTGACATATACTCATTAAAAATGTGTTTCAGAAAAAAAGACCAGTGTACTGAAGCTAGACTTTATGGGGAATGTGAATCTTGAGGATGTGTTGGATTTGAAGACGAAGAAGGCAAAGTTTTTGGGATAATAACTCAAAGCATGGATGTAGGAATGATTATGACTTGGTGGTGGATATCACAGCAAGACTATTAAAAAAAACAAAAATGAAATACAAGAATTGCCACTGTAGGTTTGTCAACCCCCAAAACTGTTATTTTGTATGTTTGTTTTGCTGAAAGTAAAGTTTAACAAAGGTATATAATGCTTTTTTCTTTTTTTTTTCCCACTAGAAAGTTCTAGTCCCTTCTTATGTATAAGGTTATTATGGAGTGGCGGAGAGTAGAGATGGATAATAAGGAACAGGAGCCAGTTTAAGGGGTGCCTTCAAAGCCAGTAAATAAGGTTTTCTTGGACATTTATTATTACGTAGGAATAAAGAAGTATTGTATTCTTTATATCGCCACTTAACAGTTAGTGGAGGAAAGGAACGAATGGGTCGGAGAGGCAGGAGGCTAACTCCTCAAATCCTTTATAAAATGTATTAATTATTGCTAAATATGACATTAATGACTAAAAAAATGGCATTACTAACAGTGTAGCAGTATAATGCAGTGTAGAGGGCATAGACTTAGCAGGTCAGTAAATCTATGTCTGCCATTAGCTGCTTGTGCGACCATAAATAGGTCACTTTACATCACTTAGCTTCAGTTATTTCATTTTTAAATTAACCTCTTAAGGTCGTTTTATGTTTAAAAATTCTATGATTTTATGATACATGCTTTGTAACAAGATTTAGTCATAAACTGTGTTAAACGTTCCTCAAAGGAAGAGAACCTGAGAGTGAAAACATTTGCGTTTCATAATATTAAGGGTTGCATTTTCTGAGCATTCTTAAATTATCTATACCATAATGGGTTTGTCCATTAGTAATTATTGGGAATAGTATATAGGAGAGTTTACTCTTTTTCTTCTAGTAATTCTGTGACTTCATTTCCTCTTCCTCTCCACTTTTAATGTAGTTAACATTACACTTTTGTATATGCTTTACACAGATTTCAAGACACTATTAAACAACAAATAACTATGAAATTATCTCAGATAGTTTTTTATTGTTAGGATAGTTATTTGTGATTTTACCATCATGGGAATAATATCAACCATCATATTTAGAGGGGTATGTGTTTTACGAATGAATGAGATGAATCATGGATTCATAAATCTCATGGATAAATCTTTTAAAGGAAGAACAATTCAACTGTAGAATTGCGGAACAGCCTATGGGTGTCACGTTGGAACTCTGCCATTGCCATATTGTTAATTTTTTCTCTGTTCTCTCTTCATCACTAATTTTAAAAGGGGATATTCTGCAAGCAGCAAAATCTTTGTATATGTACATAGCAATTATAAAGGAGAAAAACAAACTGTTAGCAGATTTAGTAAGAATCCTAAACTCACAGAAGCTTAGATACCATATACATATTACATTTTTACTTTTTGGAGACAAACAAACTTTTCATAAGAAGTTTGTGCGTGCCATACCATAGTTCTATTAAGATGAGACTTTTGACTGTTAAGATGATGTATAATTTCCTGGAACCACAATTTTTATCATTATCCCAAGAGATAATAAGCAACTACAATATTTGTGTATATAAGATATCATGCAAATTATCAATACACTGACACCAAGACAAGTACAGGGTCAAGAGAAGATGATTTCTATTAAATCAAATATTCTATATCTTTGAGCATAAAATTTAGAAAACTAATTAACTTTTTTTCAAGCAAGCTCCCCTCTTCAGCCTGAAAACAATTGTTATGTTTGAAATTATCTCAGCCTTATACATATATGTCTAGTCAACTTCCATCTGTATATGGAATATTTAGCATCTAGTGAATTCAAGAAATATGATTTCAAACTCTCCATGCTCTAGTGCACATGCACACATCCCCTAAGTTGTAAATAGCTGTTATCACTTGTTAGGATAACTTAATTAAACTTGCTTATTAAAAACCTTTAATTCGTTAGTGATAAAATCTTGATTAGTACATTTTCCTGCTAGGTGACCTTCTAATTTAATAGAAAATGAATTTTTAAATGGGGAAAAATGCCTGTGGCAGAGATTTTGTGCTAGTGAATAGAGTTTGCAATACACATAGGGATATATTTGAGCCTAATTAGTAAGGGTGCAAATGAATTTTTATTTCATACACCAGAAGTGTCATTGATGAACCACGGTGAGGAATTTGAAATGCATTCAGATTGGCAGTGTGGGACTGAAATCTGTGGGAAAATCACAAGCTAATTCATTGATTGCCCCCTGGAAATTACTGCTGTTAATTGTTAGGTAATTAACATGGAGCTACAATTATATTGGCCTAAGGGGGTAATTAATGTTTCAACATGTCACATTAGCAGTGGCTGGATTTTCAAAGCTTTTCTTTTCACATGGTTTAGGAGACAGATGGTATATTGTGTATGGATTTTTTTTTTTTTTTTACTAAAGTTTAAGCTGAGAGCAAGTGTGTGAATTTTCTGTTCTTGAACTTCCTTTTATAGGTCTGAATTTTTAACACAAGAACTTGATAACTTTTATGAAATAATGTAATATTTGCTAGTAATATTCTTCTATCTAAAATATATATTGTTAAACAGGAAAGTTATTTTAATTTTATGTATTGGTGTAAAATCAAAACTGTCAAATTTGAGGAGTTGGCATTTTTCTTTATGACAGGTCTTAAATTATTTAGTGATAGTAAGAAGAAAAAGAATTGTACAATATCATATTTATAACAATCAGTATAACTTAAGCAGAAACCAAATAAACCATGCTGACCAAATGCATTTAGCAACAGTAATACTGAGTACATTAATATTTCTATCCTTCAGCATTTCACTACCTCTGTCACCTTTTTTTTCTTCCTTAAATTTATGTATTCCAAATCTCATTTTAGCTACATTCACTGTGGCATGGATTTTTCAGAACCATCTTCTGTAACCATCTTGTTGATCCCTAAACATCAAGGCTAAAAATGGATGGACAGAATGGATCAAAACAAATGCTTATTTAGTGAGGACCCATGGAGAAACCAACACTATTTATTACAAAGTTAGCTTGAGATATTACATTATATGTAAACGATTTGCCTATGCCAATACTTTTTATCTTAATGCTTTGTTAGACTATCACCAAGTTTTTGGTGCAGCTATCTTAGGATGAAAATAACTATGGAAAATCATATCCAAACTATAGTTACTTCTATAATTGAGAAAATAATTTTGATCATGCAAAATTAATTTTATTTGAAGATTAACCAACTCTTTGTGGGTTCCATGAATGCAGACAGATTTCTAGAGCAATATTTTGCAGCCCATCTGTTTTTATTTGAAACCCAACAGGGCTGAAATGGTTAAAAAAGTTTTCAAAATATTTTATTTTTTTAATACAAGTCAATGTGGTTCCTTACCTCTTGTTAAAAAGATATGTTCAATACTAAAACCTAAGTGAATTCCAAAAATTTGTAAGGTCTCCAAAGGTGGCCTTTAAAAAAATCCAATTAAGGCACATTATCTAAAAAGGTAGAATGGATTTCTAGCAGTTCAAAGAACAGCTTCTTTTATAATTTTTTTTTCTGTGAAAATTTGAGATGTCATCTTTCTTGGTAGCCCCATACTGAGGTCTTTGTTGTGACTGCAGTCTATAGCTTTTATATTGATTTGTACTACTTCAACAAATGACAGAAATCTTTATTATCTACAGCCAAGCCATCTATTAACTTTTAATGTCCATTAAAACCAAAAAATTGTGAAAGAAAGCCAGTGCTTCTAATTTAGCCTTTAAAAATAGAGAATTACTGAAATCTTGATTTTAGACAAGCCTGTATTCAGATCTTTCTGCATTTCTTTTACATTCAAAATCAATTGCAATTGTTCAAATGCCTATTTTACTGCCAAGTTAACATTTCACCTCAGCTCTTCTTTTCTTTGCTTATTATAATTTTATTTTAAAAAATTCTTGCCATGCTGGAAATAGCAGAATATGCAGTAAGGCTAAATTAGGTGCATACATTTTTACTGGATGGGAACTTTCATCAAATGTCTCCTTTCATCGTGTTCTAATAATGGGTGCAAGGTGAAGCAAGAAATTCTGACTTTGATTAGAAATTGTAAGCAATAAGTTAAAATTTGCATTTGAAAGTTCCCAAAGGAAAGTGAAGGATATAGCCACTTAACTTGGACAGTAGGGGTCACTCTAATTCTTTTAAGATAAAGCCATGGGAAGATTATTAGCCACAGTTAAGACTGTTCTTAAAGCTACTTTAGGGGAGCAAAGAAAGTCTTTTCCAAAATAGAAAGATCAATGAATGCAGTTACAAATTTGATGAACATACCACACACACACACACACACACACACACACACACACACTTACCTGTATATACAGTTGAATAGAATCTACAATGAATGCTCTGGTTATACTGTATTAGTCTTTGTTGATATTTTAGGGCTACTGTCATTGTAATTCCTGAGTTGTGGTTTACCATATATCGAAGGCTTCAAGAAATCCATGACTAGCCCACTTCATGAATGTTACTTGCACATTGCTAACTGGTTCTTTTTATTTTACCCTAATTGTAGCAATCTTCATGCTTCTTCTTCTTTTTTTTTATCACAAGTAAATCGTAGTCAGAAAATTCTTTAAATTAATGTTAGACTTTAAAAATTAAACATTTATTGTTACTATCAATGTTGCTTTGACATTCTTTGTGATCAGCTCAGTCTAAAATGTAAAAGAAAGGGACCGGCTACCAAGAATGGCATGACACATCATATCCTCATGTTGTACACCTGAAAATAATATGATGTATATGTCAGTTATATCTCAAAAAAGGTTGTTGTTTTTTTTTTAAATGGCATGGCACAGTAAAATTAGTCATTCTCAACTCTATTATTTTGTGGTCTAAGCCTTTGAGGATCTCAGCATCTGGTGGGAGGGATAGATATGAAAATATGAAATATATGAAAATACGAAAATAGATATGAAAATAACACTGAAATGTGTTAGGAGTAAGGGCTATTCTTGAAATGAGAGCACAGTTCTGGGGAAGAGAAGAGGAAGAACTGAGCCTATTGATATGAATTAGTGGTAGTTTTCTAGCCAAAGGAAGGTAGGGTCTTTCACAAAGTGTGACATGCAAGGCACTAAAAATGGAAGGCTATGGAGGTAGTGGAGAACACGAGTAGAACAAGGGAGACTGGAGCTCCCAGCTCATGACTGTGGGCGTTATATATGGTGGGAGGGATTATGACAGGAGATAGAAATGAAGCAATTCATCAAGGATTTGGTACAAATTATTTAGTAACATTTACTTAGTTCTATGGGAAGTGAGGATCTAACTTGATAGTATGTTGCCCTTTAAAAAAAATAAAGGTCATGCAGAACGTGCCCTCCTTAAGCACTGGGTGTTATGCACAAACAATGAATCATGGAACACGACATCAAAAACTAATGATGTAATGTATGGTGATTGACATAACATAATAAAAAAATAAAGGTCACAAAACTAGCAGTTCAGCTGTCTATTAATAAAAAATTACTTAAAAAATTAAGGTTAGGTAATTTTTCCTTACTTATAAATTCAGCACAAATTTATTAAGTGCTTAATATGTGTTAGATTTTTAAGTGCTAAATTTACAGGGATCAACAATGCAGATAAGACTGTTCTCGTACAGCTTTCCTGCTGGAGGAAGGAGACAGATTACAGAGAAGTAGAAAGAGAATGATTAAGTTAATGTTAAGATAGTGAGAGGGTTGTGGGGAAGAAAAGAGTAGAGTGGGGAGAGGGTGGCTGGGACAGGGGAGCCTTGCATAGCTCAGAAAGACAAGGTCTCTAGGGAAGGGGGCAGATGAGTTGTCACCTGTGCAATGAAAAGAAACCTGCTAAGTGAGGATTTGGAAGGTTGGCTTTTCAGGAAGAGAGCATAGCAAGGACAAAAGCCTGAAAGCAGTTTAACATAAAACGTTTTGAGAATTGCAAGAGTAGTTTCTCTTCCTTATTTGGAGGCAGATAACATGGTAGAGCCATTATGAGTATAGAATCTGGTGTTCATCTAATCTGAATTCAAATTTGGGTCAGCCCCTCATGGGACCTCAGGCGGATTATTTACGTGTTGTGTTCTGATCCTGAAATTTCTCTTCTCAAAAATGTAATAATATCACATATATTAGAGAATTTTTGTCCACAGTGGAAGATATAACAGTGATCGAACTTAGCAGAGTGCCCCCCACACAGATAGGTGGTTAATAAATAGAGCTTACCTTACCTTAACCTCTTCTGATTCATCACTTCCTCTGCAGTAGGGAACTGTGCTGCTTACTAACCCAGCATGTTTTTGTTTGTTAATCCTCAAATAACATGTGTGTTTATCTTTGCAATGAACTCTTTCTCACATCATTAATTCAAAATTAGATTGCTATAGAATAAAAAGCGAGTCAGTAGAAGAGAACGTGTTGTTTGTTCTCAGCTATTCCTGACTCTTAATCATTCTCAATATCTTTCTTAATTTATGAGGAAAAATACCCAACATATTTCAGGTCTGTGTCAGGAAAGATCATGTTTTGGAAAAAATAATATTGTAGATTTTTCAAAAATTTTTAAGGTAAGGAGCTGCCAAAATAGACTATTTCTACAGGCCTGCCAGTTTTGAGTGAGTCTTTTAAAATCACTTAGCTAGCTCCTATTGTTATTGCTCTACCTCTGATTTATTTGTAGACATTGCTTCTAAATAAGACTTTTCTTATCCCATAACTAAAACACTTCCTTTGGCTTCAGCATTTCCAGCAATCCTGTTCTTAACTTTTCTTCCCTTCTTTTGTTGGCAATATATCTCTTACTCTTGAGCCTCATTGCTGATTCCCTAAACCTCTTCTTCAAAATAAATCCTCTGACCTTCTTTTTCTAAAGTCTAATGACCAAAACAGACTCCTCACCAGCCCTCCAAGTAATCTTATCTTTTCTGTCACGGCCTGTATAAATTTACTCCTGCCACAGGCAAACTGACTTCAGTCATGTTTTGTGAATACTTACCACAGAACCTTCCTTGTACAATGGTGTCCAATTTACTCTTCTTTTCTCTTTTCTCCATAACTTCCTCTTGTGTTTCTCCACAATAGACTACACAGTGTATTTCTGGAATGTTCCAAAGGCTGTATAGATTAAACATCCTTATTTTATGGCCCAGGTCTACATTTCACACATCTTTCCAAACATATTAGAAAGATAAGCTGTTACAGCAGAAAGGAACCTTACAAATAATGGAATTCCATCTTTATTTTATGTAAGAAAACTGAAATGAGAAGAATTTAGGTTACATTTAATATCTAGATCTTCATAACTCTTATTCTATTTTCTTTGCAGTTTACAAAAGATCATAAAGTTAGGGTCTGAGGATTAGCCCCAACCAGCAGATAAGCTTTGTTTGGCCCCCATAGAGACTTCTATATATTTCCAGTTGTTTGCAAAGTTTAATATTCTGGTGTTTCCTATGAAACTTGAATTTCTAGGTTCTCTTAGAAATCAGATGATTTGGTAGTACTGGATGCTCATGAGTAAATGGCAGTACTTGGCTAAAACTACGTGGTAGCAGTCCTATTAGTGAGGTAGTGCTCTCCAATTGGCCAGTTTCAATATTCTCTAATATTTCATGCTCTTCTCTGTATTACTTATTTCTATTACTCGCCTCTCCCCCGTCACAATTGGACTTACGTCATTCTTTTTCTGTACCTAAGTGTTTTCCATTTGAGCTGATTAAAATGTGAAAAATTTGACCTAGGTCCCACATCTTTGGGGATCTAGGTCTGAAAAGAAATGCCAGTCACATAGCTCACAGGTGTACTGTTGCCCTGTGGGTGTACAAGGATGCCTCAGTGGCTCAGTGCCATTACACAAACATGTTCTGAAAGTTGTCTCTTTGTAAGGCACTGAACTAGGCACTCAGGTCCCATTGACAAATGAAACCATCCTCAGAGGATTTTATTTGATTATAAAAACTGGACTGAAACATCTTCAAGGGTGAGTGTCATGTCTTATTGGCATCAAGACTGTAGACTAACAAGCACAAAATATATTTATTTATGTTATCAATATAATATAATCATAAGAATAGGGTGTCTTTAATTAAAAGTACTATATAAAGCAAATATTATCAGCCAACAACAGCACAAAAGATGAAACTTTATTGGGCCATTTGACCATTGGTTATTATCAATTCAGATGAGTATTCCTACTAGTCATATTAAACAGAATACTTTATTAAGTACTTCCTTTACTTAAAGGTGTGCAAACATTTCATAAAAGAAACACAACCCTAATGCCCTAATGTTTTTATGTGTTTGTATCCCTAATGTTTGCTATTATGTAAGGATTCTTAGAATTTTAAATATAGCAAGCACGTTAGCATTGCTCTGGTTAAACTAACTATAATGGAAAACTATCAAACTAGCTCTTCTTTATTAACCATACAGATGCCATTCACTCACTATTAGTAGTGTATGCATACCAAATAATTTTCTCAATAGTGATGACAAATTTTTGCAGATCTATTTACATTCTGTGGCTTACTTACCCTTTTGACTAATGGAGGTGTGTGTTAAGCATCTATTTGTTATGGGTAGAACCCAGTGCCTTGGGAAGAGTAAAGTCATTGTTCAGCACAGGATTTTGCCTTCAGTTACCACCACAATTTAATCAACCGAGGCCACCAAGATACAGCTTAATTAAGATATCAAAATTCTTTCCATCACCAAACTTTCCTTGAATGATTTCATTGAATGAAAAAGAATATATTGAAGTCATTTATAATATTTATTCTCATTTTTCTCTGTAGAGGAATGGCGTGGTGGCAGTTAGAGTACAGGAAATACAATGCTTTCTATATGACCTTCCCAAACTCAGTGAAATCATTCACACAAATAATAATACAGTGAATTCTGGTAAATACTAGAGATGAGAAGACTACAAAAGGTCAAGGTCTTCTTTAATCCTATTTGTTGAATGCCACTTGAGCCCAATACCCTATAAACCATATTGAAGGACTGGGTCCTTGTCCCAGAGGCTCACAGGTTAAATTAAACAGGCAAGGACAGTTGTATTAGCTAAGGAAGTGGTTAGCTCTAAAATAGGCTTTTTTCTTTTCTAAACATTTAAATAAATTTGCCTATTTTGGGGGGCATTCAATACTTTCATTTCTCATACTTCTGTCTTTTCAGAATAAAAAGGTTAAGGCCTTGTTTTTGACAAGGATCATAGAAAATCTGATCCTGTGAAAAAAATTTTTTTAAACGAATGTAAAAATGGACTGGATGTATGGAGGAAGATAGATTGCTACAAGCATGGCTAGAAAAATAGAAAGTGATGCAAAGTTGGGATGGAAAGATGAAATGTATAATGAATGAGTCTGTGTAGATAAAAAGAATATTGAGAACCTACGTGTGGAGAGCTGATTTAGCAACATATGTAAGTCTGGTTTTCTTCACAATGAAAATGACGGTGTGCCAAACTGAATTTCTATCTGTCGGAGGGTCGTCCAGCTCTGCCTATTATGCCCTTTCAACAAACGACAATGGCAGCTTTTTGAAAAGCATTTAATAAAATGTATTTCTTGGATATTTTGTTTACCCCAATCTTTTCTGTGATTTCATTTGTACGAAAAACAGCTTGCCCAACTGATTAGGTAGCTTTTATTATTCTTCATTATAATTTGTAAAAGTTTTATATTTAGTAAGAAAATGAACAGGCTGTTTACCTAAATTAAAGAGAAATCTTCTACTTGAGTTATACTTTCAAATTATGATTTTATTTTAAATTAGTGACTGTAAAACACATAGGCATTTTTTTCCTGTAATATATGACATCTGGCCTTGTTAAAAATATTAGATTTGCAATCTCTTTCACATTTAAATATTTCTTTTGCCTTAATTACTTTAGTGTTTGAAAGAAACATTCCTGAATTCCACTTCCTAAATTATGACAAATCAGAATATGTAACAAGGATTAAACTAAATGTATTAGAAGAGTAAAGAATTCACTGAGGCAAGACTAATCATCATTTAGATTATCATTAGAAAAAGATTAATAAACAATGGATTGTGTGACAAGTTCTGTTGGTTCTGTGTTTGGGTAGCCAAATGCTTTAGCCTTACAAATGAAAAAAAAAAAAAATTCCTACACAGCTTATGGGAGAAAGTAATCATTCCAGTTACAAACTTAAGTATTTCAAATTGCATACTTCATCAAGTTGAGCTTATTTTAACTTACTGAGTAGATTTGGTATAACAGAATAAAATAATTACTTAGTGTTTCAAGTAAATGGAAAACAGCCTTCTTATGCTTATTGTTTGTTTTCTGTACAATTGCAACTGTAGATAACTTTGAGGAAAATTGTTGAGAACTTATCTCTAGAAGATAGTGGTCAGAAATATCCATAGTATGTTCATGAATAAGCATTTATTTATACAGATTTTTTTAAAAGATTTTATTTATTTATTTGAGACAGAGAGAATGAGAGAAAGAGAGAGCACATGAGGGGGGGAGGGGCAGAGGGAGAAGCAGACTCCCTGCTGAGCAGGGAGCCCGATGCGGGACTCCATCCGGGGACTCCAGGATCCTGACCTGAGCCAAAGGCAGTTGCTCAACCAACTGAGCCACCCAGGCGCCCTATACAGATATTTTTTTCTTAGTAATTACTTTTGCCAAAATAAATTTTTTGTAGTTCGACTTTTTGGAAATCTGATTTCAAAAAACAAATCTGAAGAGGTAGTAGGGAAGAAATGTAAGGAAGATTTTTTTTTCCCAGGAAGTTCTCTGAATTGAAGCTGAACATTTGGTTCAATAGAGTTTTTCAGCAAATTGTGTGTTGTGTGTGTGTGTGTGTGTGTGTGTGTGTGTTTGAACTTAATATCTCTCAATTATTTTATATGCTAAATCTTAATTAGTTTCTAAAGGATAATTAAGAGTAAAAACTCCAGAGTTGGATAATTTGTGTTCAACTCCTGGTTTACCACCTGGATAATAATGCTAAACAAATTATTAAGTTTTCCAAGACACAACATTTTTTTTTTAAGATTTTTTAAATTTATTTGACAGAGAGAGACACAGCAAGAGAGGGAACACAAGCAGGGGGAGTGGGAGAGGGAGAAGCAGGCTTCCCACTGAGCAGGGAGCCCGATGCAGGGCTCCATCCCAGGACTCTGAGATCATGACCTGAGCCGAAGGCAGACGCTTAACAACTGAGCCACAGAGGGGCCTTTCCAAGACACCATCTTTTTAACTGTAAAACGATGGTAGTAATAGCACTCACCTCATTATTGTTCTTATGATAGCAAATGTAAAACATTGAGTACTTAAGATATTTATGCGCTTAGCTCATGGTAAATATAGATTGCTACTATGATTCAGAGTTTTTTTTTCAGTTGTTAATGCACTGTAATTTTAAGTCATTTTCAACTGTTTCAGACCCTCAAAAGAGTGCAGAAACTGTCCTAGTTCATGAGTTGTCTTTTTTTTTTTTAATTCTGTGAAACAAGGCAAGGGAAGTTAACACTACCATGAGACTAAAAAATATTTTTAAATGAATATTCCCTAGATGTCCTTTCTCAGTTTCTACAAATAATTCATTAAACTACAGGCTCCAAAGTATCTTTTGATGGAGATTTGAAAAAAGGTAGCTGTTTCGATTATTTAAAAAAATTAATCTTAGTTTCACTGGCATCATGGTCCTTCTGTGGTTCTTGTGAGAGTACTGAATTTTTCTAGTGGTCTGTTATGCTATACAATGCTATGAAACATTATTGAGATTTTCATGGTTATTAAAATAAATTAAGAAATCATTTTCTCTCAGGTCTAGACTTTGAACATTGTGACACTTTGTTATCCTTATTTTTCATCCTTCACCTTTCAAACAGTCATCCTCATTTTTCAAAGACTTATGGTTTGAACCTTACTTATGTGATAATACTAATATTACCCTAGCAATAACCTACTACCACAAGATAATTACTAGAATACCAAATGTAAAATCCAGCTCTCTGGGAGGAGGTTGCTGGTCCCAGAATTAAAACATTAATGTCGGGTGCCTGGGTGGCTCAGTTGGTTAAGCGACTGCCTTCGGCTCAGGTCATGATCCTGGGACTCCAGGATCGAGTCCCTCATCGGGCTCCCTGCTCAGCAGGGAGTCTGCTTCTCCCTCTGACCCTCTTCCCTCTCGTGCTCTCTCTCTGTCTCTATCTCATTCTCTCTCTCAAATAAATAAATAAAATCTTTTAAAAAAATAAAACATTAATGTCACAAATTGCAGTGGGACTGAATAATGAAGAGGAGGTTTTACTGTTTTTAATGTCGAATCTGTGAAATCAAATGAAAGTAAACACATTCAAATTAAGAGCGAATGACTCGGAGCCCTGTAGGTGTGTGTGAGGAAAAATGAGTTGTGGATCAATCTTATTAATTTATTTCCTTTTGATATTTTTAAGTTTATGTCATGGTGTCTTCTAATATACCTTCTTGGGTTATTAGGGCCTCAAATACTTTTATACTTAGTTTCTTTGCTTTACCTAAAGAGAAATAGCAATTTAAACTTTTGTTTTAAGTGGGTCTCTAGAGGAGAGATTGAGGGCCAATTCTTACCTGTATTCTTTTGACAATTTTCTTCTGGCTGACAACTTCATAAAGGAATGATGGTAGATTAAGGGAGATGAGCTGCAAGAGACTTTCTGATTTGATATTGCTATATTTCACACAAAATTTATGACACAAAACTTTTTAATAGATACAGCTTTGAACCTATCTTTTGCAATCAGTAGCAGACATATATCACTGCCTTGCAACTTGTGAGAAGTTAATAACTAATAATTCATGGTTGTTTTTTAAACTCCTTCTATAGAAACAAGAGAAAGAAAGACAGAAAGGGATGTGAAAAAGGGCTACAAAATCATACAGGATATGGATGAGTAAGCATTTTCTTATAGTTCAAATCTGGGAGTTGACCTCTTGGGGAAGCCCATACCCTTCAAAAGAAACGTGAATTTCATGATGCTATTTAAATTGTCTTTGGCAGTAGTAACTATTCTCCAGCTATACTAGGGAAACTTCACCAATAATAGGCCCAGCACTTGGGAGGCAATTTATAAATATGTTTAATGGATATAAAGCATTGTTGAATAAATTACTAGTGGGAAATTATCATTTATTCATTTAAAATATTTACAAATTTCCAATGCTGCTCTAGGCACTAAAATATAAAGAATTAATAATAACCAACATATATCCTTGACAATTTAATTTACTTGGTTTTAATTGGTATTAATATCAAGTTCAGTGCTTACTTTCTTACTGTATGCTGGGTTCTAGCAACTTCAACAAACTTACGGGATCGAAAGTTTTGCAACCATTTTATCACCTTGCCCAAGGTTACAGATTGAAGAAATGATATGGTCATAATCTGAAGCCAGGATAGTCTGTTATCAAGCCCATGCTCTTCACAATTATGCTCAACTATCTCCTACATAGAGAGCCCTGTACCCAGTACTTCATATGCATTGTCTAATTTACTTCTCCCCGAAACATTTTGAGGTTATTAGAGTAGTATTATTAACTCTAATTTACAGATGGAGATACAGAAGATAAGGAATGGCTGAAGAGACCAGACAGCCCTTTATCTTATCCCTACCTTTGCCATCTGGCTCCAACTGTTTCCAGTTTGAGAACAATTTAGCTGGGTGTCATCCACTACCACCCTTCCCAGCACTGGAGGGAATTAGTGCTTTCATCCTGAAGGAGTGGTCTGACAGGGCCCTAGAACGTCCGCTATATCATTTAACACTTATACACCCTTGAGTTCAGCTCAGCCTTCATTTCCTTATGGAATTATCCCCTGGTCCCCATCCCCGGGTCAAATTCTCTCATATCCTCTCAGGGCACAGTGCACTTTCACTTTGTAGCATTTCTCAGGGTTGTAGTTCAAGTTACTTGTGAATTAATACAACTGTCTGTTTTCTATATGTCTCATGCTCCATGAGGGTATGGACAGTGATCATTTTAACCTGACATTTGGTCCCCAAGTCAAGTGCAGTATCATTACGTAGTAAAGGGTCTATGAGTAGAAAGGAACAGGCAAGAGCTCAATTGGGCACAAGCCAAACAAATCAGGGTTTCTTGTATACAGGACTGCTGGTGATAACAAAGTGGGGAACTTTTTCCTACTCTTCTGACTTGACCAAAGTAGAAGAGGCCAGAATGAGACACTGAAATAAGAAGCATAGGATCACTAAATTGTACACCTGAAACTAATATTACACTGTAGGTTAACGGACTATAATTTAAATAAAAACTTTAAAAAAAAAGCTTAGGAGTGGGGCAGCCTGAGTCCTGTGTTTTGGGGACTGATTCAAGAACTAGGTCTTAGTATTGGATCGAGTTAGGCAAAGAGGCAGGGCTTGCTATTTGCATTGGCTTTCTCTATGGTTATGGTCTCAGCCTAGGGCTGCATGTGGAAACTCAGGTTGACAATGGCTCTACATGGGCTAAAGATCAGCTCTTGGCAGTTTCTGGGGGCAACAGTTTGGCTTGCTTGTCTCAACAGGTAAATTCCAGTCATGGAAAACTTCATAGTGGTTTCTTTTTGCTGCTGTCTTTTTTAGGGCTCACAAGTGGATTGTGGTTTTCCCCGAGCTTCCTAGGTAATTGGAGTTTGTAACTCAAGGTTATTGTCAGCACCAAAACTAGAGGATAATCCCACCAGTGGCAACTCCAGACTGTACTATTTTTTTTTTTTTTTTTTTTGGAGAACATATTTGAGTCCTTCTGGGGTTGTATTACTACGTAACAGTTACACTATTGCATTTGTGTAATAATGCAGAGTCCCATAACCAGCTACTTGTTCGATTCATTTCTTTAATCTTCAGGCAGAGCACTGTTCTATTAATATTCCACCAGTTAAGACTGAGTTACCCTATTATCTGAGGGGGCTATTGCAAGAGTTTACATTGTTGTTGTTTTAATTTATAAAGCATCTTTTCATTTTTATACATTAGAGCAAAGAAAATTATTTGTGAAGTGTTCAATGATTTGAATTTCCTAGAGAAGCACTGCTAGAAAGCTTTTAGAAATAGGCTATGGCATAATTTATTATTACTAGAGAATGACATGGAGTGGAAACAACATATTGTCCATTACAAAGTGTTTCTAAAAGCTTATATGTTTATAAAAACCACATTTTCTGAAATAATCTTCCCTCTTTTAACAAACATATCGCCACACACACACACAAAGTTGATAAAATTCTGCTGACGAATTGCCACTGATTGGGCAAACCCTAGAGACTTGGATGCCAACCGCGGCAGCCTGGACCATGATTCTCAACCCCAAATTTAAGCTTCAGCTTTTGGGAGGCTGGGAACAGTCACATGAGGGGTGTGGATGGCACTCTGGCCTTCCTGCTCTTATGGGGGAGTTCATGCCTCTCCATCAGTGCACCTCCTAGACCTTCAGAGCCACAGAAGACTGCTAGGTGAGAACAGAAGAGAAATACACAGAAAGGATAGCAGAAGCTGCAGGTTTTCTTCTCTGAACCAGCAGAGAATGAAGATTTGCAAGTTTACATTGTAATAGAACCCTTCATCTCAGTCTCTCCAGCCATCAACCCAGTCCTGTTTGGTAAAAAAGAAATTAATGTCTGGCATGGGATGGACTCCGAGCATCTACATTTTGATGGAGCAAAGCTCAGTTGTCCAGATCAGAGAACCCTGAGAAACCTCTTCAATAACCGAAATTATATTACATTTAATATAATCCAACACAGCATCATTTGGTCTCAAACAGACCTAACACTTCATTTTTATAACAAATATTTTGCAATAACCCTTAATATTTTGCAATAAAATACATTCATATTTTCAGTTACCAATATATATGATTAAATAAAAAAGAATCTAATATCTCAACTATAAAGGAGAAATATAGAATAAAATATTGTTTAATAAAATAATACATTTTTAATTTGCAAAAGCCTCGTCATGACTATGATGAAAGACATAAGTAGTCAGAGGCTAGCACTTATATGTAGAAATTCATGAATATGACAATTATAGACAAGATCTATATGAGCATGTTTGCTGACGACTCAGATCCCATGGGCAACCTTACCTTTAAAGGCCTGTTATTCAAAATAGTGATTAACTCTTGGTAAAGTTTCGAGTAAGACGCAGTACAATCTTCCTTTGATTTACATGTAGATATAGTTCTGGAAATTCCGATATATATGAAAAACTTGCTCCAAATATTTTCTGTTTATATGTAAAATGGATCTGACTTTTAAGATAAAGTTAATTTAAACAGATTATGCAGTATATCTATATCTATATATCTAAATCTATATCTATCTATATATATCTGGTAGAACATTTAGAAGTTGTGTGGCACTATCTATTATATTCATTGATTGCACGGCATTGGACACCTCAGATTCGTACCGCCTAAATAATGCAGCATGTCTCATCATTGTTATAACCCAAAATGTAACCACGGAGTTCCAAACCATAAATTTGAGAATAATGTTTGAGAACCACTGTTTTTGATCCTCCGAGATGCTTATTGGTCTAAAGCATGCACTCAAATTGTCTACTGAAAGGGAAAAGGCTTTGTTAGTTGCAAAAGATCCTTGGACCCATAGTCTCAACAAATACCTTTTATATATACAAATGTGTGTGCTGCACAGTATGAACATTGTGGATGATTTTCAAATGTATATAGTAGATCCTGTCGTAACTTATGAACTAACAAATTTAAAATGATTTCAATATTTGTGGCAAATTGTTTGATGATGTATTTCATTAGCTCAGGAATAATCAAAAATATCTATAATGTGGAAGACTAAGAATATTTCTTCAAGTAGAAAGAGGTGTTGAAAAAATGTAGTTTTGAAGTGCAAGCAATAATTATGGAGGAAAAGTTGATTTATTGTCAACAATATAATAAAGATAGTAATATCAAGGTGAGGGCCAGAATAAAAGGTAAGGAATCATGCTATAATGGCCACAGTTTGTAGCTGATAAATGGAGGCCATGCAGTAGCAGCTGACAAGTTAGTTAGGAGGTAGATCAGCAGCCAAAGTGCCCTAAAGGCTGTCAGAAATGCTATTGATTAGCCGATGATCGATTTTATCAATGTTAGTCGGGTGGAGAGGGCAAATTGCTTTCTTCTCTTTTTTAATGTCTCACTGCCCTCACAACTTATGGATACACTTAAGCTTTTTATAAACTACTCTAAACAATGCACCAGTTTTAATAACATCAGTACATTTGCTATCAAATATATAAAGCTGTTTAGTTGGCTTTGCATCCAAAATGTGACAAGTTGATTAACAGATGCTTCCCTTCCTGACTGGTTTTACTTACTATTAAGCACTTTGTAGCAGGTACCTTTCTGTATTTAGCTTATTTCAGTTACATATTACCCTGTCCTGCAAGTGTTATGCCATTTACAAATAAGCAAACCAGAGACTCAAGGAACTTGTGTCTTACTTGAGGTCACACTTAAGTATGCTAAGAATTACATTGATCTTAACATGAGATCACAGGGGCTTGATTCAGGGCAGGCTCAAACAGTGAATGAGAAGTTCTGAGGTGTCTCATCTCTAAGAGAAATACTAAATTAAAGCCTGTCTTGCAAGCTGATCAAGTCTGTGAGTAACTCAATTGCTAAGACTTTCTGTTTTTCTCTTCCATTTTTCAGGTATGCCTCAAAAGAAGAAATAAATGCACAAAAGATGAACTACATGCATATTTCATAACAGACAATTTTAGTGATGATTTTAGATCTAGGCTTTGCAATGAGAGCTAAGATAAATAATAATAAAAATAAAACAATTGAAGTTGTCAGAGTTGATGTCAATTAAATCATATCAAACCCAATAAATGGAGAATTCTACATCAGTGAATGGTCATTTTTAAAGGTGATGGTCATTTCTGTAAATTGACAGCAGTTGAGTCAGCATGAAAATAAAATGAGGAGGGGTTACCAGGTTTACTTTATAGACATGCTGAATGTTGAATTCTGCTCAAGTAATTTTTTAGACTTTATTTCTGTAGAAAACAGTTGATCTAATTTTTAGTCTTCTCAGCTTTCTAAATTGACAAATAGAAGCACTTCTACAGCCAGAATCATGCAGAAGAAATATTTATGCTCAGTGCTAGAGTCTTTTAAAGATTTTTTGGATGTTTGACTCAGAAAACAAATAGAGTTGTGAGAGGTGGGGTTAGAGTTAAGAAGGGAAGGAAGTAATTTTTTTTTTTTTTTTTTTACAGAATCTTGTTCCAAAGCAATTACATTTGGACTTGAGTGTACGTGTTAAGAGTAGTGAGTTTTGGATTACTTCCTAATAGTCCTGAGTTTATATTATGTTTGTGAATACTAGGTTTAGTCTAATGCCTACATCATGTTATTTTCATTTCAGTTTTAGAGTATTTTTTTGTGAATGATTTTGAACTTTGCTTTTCCCCCAAAAGAACTTTGTCTTAATATCTCAGCCATCTCATATAAATAGAGTGTTACTTAATAACATTTTAAAGTTAGGCTTATTTTTATAATTTAGGGAATCGTTAGTTTGGTTGCTATTGAGTAGAAATAGCTGTTGGACAATTTTTGTCAACAATATGAACAGCATAACAGAACGTACATTTCTCCAAGTTTTATTTGGTCATCACCTCTGATTCAGCATTTTGAAAGCAGACCTATTATTTATTCTCCTATTCTTCCTCCTAATAGTCTCATTTTTATGAACGACATCACCCCATTTCCAGGCAAAGTGCAACTCTTCTGTCTAATTTCTCTTTGCCTTTTATTCAATCACTTCCTGTGTCCTGTGGCTTTCTACCTTCACAGCTCCCTGGAGGCTCTCTCTCCATTCCTGATTATACCACTTGAATTTTGACCTGAGGATAGCTTCACCAAGCTTGCACATCACCTAAAGTTAATTTTCCTAGAACATGACACCTATTTGCTCAAAATATAATGTCTAATAATTTCCTATTGGATATACTCTAAAGGACTTAACCTGATATGTGATTCTCGCTATAAATTATAGTCCACTGGTTTCAGACTTATCACTTCTTCCCTTTAGTTTTCCTTTAAGTTCATTACTTTTTCCTGAAGTGGAGTTCCAGCTGGGAGGCCCATCAGAAATTGCTGAAGCCAAGTATTGGATGCAAGGAGTTCCCAGGTAGTCCTGCATTCTGTGAAGTCAGACTCATCAATGCTAAGATCAGTTCCATCTCAGCATTTTATAAGATCTTCAGAGGTTGAGATTTTTTCACAAGATTTTCCAAGATCAAATCACATAAAATTTTAACAAGAATCTTACTAGAAGTTTTTTTTTTTTTTTTTAGTTGATACAGATGATGTTTTGATTTCATGCCCATGAATGAATCACTTGGCTTTTTCCCCTGCTTGGGATGGGGCAAATACGATTTTTATCTGTATTCCCCATCAGGATATGGATAAATATGAAGCTCTGGCTGGGATAATTTGATGTGAGGCTTTTGGCTTCTTCAAGCTGCTAGGCAGCATGAGACAGTGATGGCTGGAGCATGCTCTGTACTCCATTGCTTGTCTCTGTGTGTGTTTTCATCATTCACACAGCGGTGGGTGTATGAATGACTGTCTCAAGGACTTCCCTGAGTGATTATATTCTGTTGAGGTGAAAAATATTCCCGGAAGAGAAAAATTCTACCTTTCCATGGCAGAGTAAAATGGAATTAAAATTAATGTGTGTGTGTGTGTATACCAAAATTCTATCAGAAAAAGCTAATCAAGCTTTCTGTGATTGACTAAATGTATATACATAGCTGTCAGAGTATTATGTTTTCAGAAGAAGTATTTCAGACTGTGGATATGAAAATAGGTGAGTCTAGAAATGTTGGCTATGTTATTTTTTAGCTCCTTAAATTCTATAAAGTTTTAAAAGGCACCTGGTAAATGTTTTCTTATTTATTATTACTCCTTTATGAAATCTAAGTTGGTTTTCAATTTTTTCTATAGTTTGCCAGAAATTAAATAGTTGAATAACTTAATCATTGCTCTAGCTTGATATTTATTTCATCCTTCTTCCTTGAGATATGCAAATATACGTCTCTTTGCTAATATCTTTTCTCCATTCTCTAGTCTGAAAGCTGATGCGAAGAAGTCATTAAAATTGATAGCAATATCCACCACTTTGGTGAATAAATTACACTTCCATTTCATGGAGGTCCCATTATCTCCAGCCCTGACCCCTTCTTACTTCTCTACTTGAAAGGATCCTGATTTATCTGAAACTCTTGTGCAATCTCCCTTTCATTTTCTACCCTTAATTTTCTTATCATATTTTTTACACTTTTAACTTCATTCAGTCACCTCAGTGCTTCTCTCCAGCTCATGTTTTATCCTGTACGTGTTCTTCTTTCTTGGCTTTGATTAGTTTTTGGACTCTTCTTCTTTGCCACACTGACTTTTTATTCTAACTAAAACCGTATTTATTTCTAGGTGATATGCATAGCCCTTGAACATACTTTAATTCACTCTTCAGCATATTTCATTTACTCTTCCTCAAAGTCTTTTACCTTTCCCCCTTTCTTTTTCATTTGGTTAGCATGTATGTCTCTACTCAAAATTTACTTTTCTTTCTATTAAAAATCATACTTTTGCCTTTTTTGTGTTCCTTTGGTTGCTCTATTGGCTTAACCCCAAATCCAACTTTATTACTCTGATTTCACTGTTATATACTTTTTTTTATCTGTAATAATATCTCCCATTACTTAAACTACTTTTGGAATTACAAAGAAAGCACACTTTCTTGGCCTTTGAAAAATGTGAGAAAGTATTGTAAGCAGGAAAGTGGTAAATGCAGGAAACACTGTGTTGGTAGAATCTTTGTTGAAACTTTCAGCTTTGAACTTCATACACAGAAAACCATTAAATGCTGGGATAATAGAACCAGTTTCATTGTATCCTCTTTGTTTGGCTATGTCTGTGCTTTATCAGTCCCCATAGAATATAGGACTGGAGGGGGTCTCCAGAGGTCATTTAATCTATTGCTCTATGGCCTAAAGGTTCTAAGGCCTCATAAGCTCTACACGATACCTTTTCACTTTAGTTCTTACCAGTTTAAATGGTATTTGGAATTCTTGGTAAATATTTGGGAAGGTCACACATGTCAAAAGGAAGAGAGAACTTGAATAGACAGAAATTATAGAAATATCACCTACTATAAATTTTGAACGTGAAGTTGTTAGAACAATCAAAGCATTTAGCAATTAAAAAGTATAGGTCTCTGTCTTACTGCAGTGTTTTAGTATACACCGAGGCAATAGATTTTAGTGTTTTGGTCTCATGTTTCATAATGGATATTCTCAGAACTAGTAAAAATATAGACTTTTACGTCATATGGGCAAAAATGAGTCAAATGTGTTGAGAATAATGAGTCTATCTACATTCTATACCATACAGCACTGCCATCCATTTCAGAAGTGATGACCTATTCTTTCCTTCAGATTAGTATGCTAAGAAACAGGAATGATAGCGGAAGTTCCTGCAAGAATGCAAATACAGGGTCATTATAGATTCAACTAAACAATGATAATCTAAAAATGAGTCATTTTTATACTAACAGTACTTCTGACTCAGTCTCTGATTCATATTATTAAAACGCCATCGGTTTCCAAGACCAACTTTTCAACTGCTATTTAGAGGGGTAGGGTGGCAGGGGATTGAATAGCATGTAATTGTTCTTATGGATGAAATAGTTGCCAAATTCAGATCTCTGCATATGCAATAGTTTCAATTTTAGGAAGACTTAGTCATTCTTTAGTGATTCATTGACAAAAGTAATAACAACAACAACAACAAAAAAACTAGACCAAATGACAATGACCATCAATTTCAACCAAAATATCAAAATTAGCCTTATATTACTCAGTTTATATACTATATAATTTAAGTCTATAGAATTTTTTTAAAAGACATTATCACTTAAAGAGTTATTAAGAATTTCAGGAGTGGTGTGAAGATGATTTGGAATGAATGAAAACACATTAATATAATTGTGATAGATATGTTCATGTAGTGGCAACCAAATTATTGAAATTCAAGGGAATACATATAAACATCCAGTAGTTGAGAGTGATTAACAAACAACAATGAATAAAAACTGGAGAAAACATTAAATCATCACGTGGAGACAATATTAAAACATTTTGATGTAGAAACAAAATGTAGGCATTCAATATATGTTTGATATTCACGTTAACAACATTTTGGCTTTATGTAAGCTTCTGATTATAGGTCTTGAAGATACTATTTTAACATGAGCATGTTTGTAACAAAGTATTTCACTTATTACAGGAGAGTTTTGAATTAAAGAATAATCCAACCTATGAAGAAAATAGGTGACAAATTCCAAGGCCATTTGGAATAGTATCTATGTTACACTCAATAAAAACAACGATGAACAAACTGAAAAAATATGTTTTCCATCATTAATATTTATAAGTATTCAAGTTAACAATACAGAAAATTGATATCTATCATGGTAACCAACATATGCCAACTTGGGTGTCAACCTTTGTGTTATAAACACATAGTTTTTGGATCACCCAAAATAATTCCATTTATTTTACTTTATTACCAGTAGTTTAGATAAGGCCCTGTCACTTATTTATTTTACAACTGGGGGAATCTCGCTTACATTTTTGGATTTGTTGTTCGTCTCTGTAGTCAGATAATGATGTTTACCTTGAAGGATTGTCATTGAGAATCAACTGGAATAATGTTTACATA
The DNA here is from genome assembly GCF_009762305.2 of Zalophus californianus. Taxonomy (NCBI): domain Eukaryota; kingdom Metazoa; phylum Chordata; class Mammalia; order Carnivora; family Otariidae; genus Zalophus; species Zalophus californianus. The sequence goes on from NC_045598.1 coordinate 134,220,811, forward strand.
TAAATTATGTAGAAAGGTAGCTAGCATATATTAGATGAACAATAAATTATAGCTCTTTGCCACATTGTCATTATCATTTATGCCCTAAACAACTGTAATTGTTTCCTTGCTAAGCAATGTTCTTGAATCTTCTCAATACCATTCTACATGCAATTTTCAAATTAATATTTCCCAAACAACATGTCAGTTGCATCGTGTCCCTGGTCCAAATTGTCTTCTCATTAAATTAAATTTTAATGACTTAGCCTGACCCTCATATTTCCCTATGTTGTTTTACTGCTCCACTTTTCTAAACTAATGTTTCCACATATTCTACATGCAGCAACCAAATTGCACTGTTATTCTAGCATCTATTTGATACTTTCTCACCTGTATGCTTTGCTTACACTATCCACTCTAGTGTGCCAGGTGGCATCATGGAATGTGTGCTGGCGTTTGCCCTTTTTAATTCTCAAATCAACGTCCTGCCCTTTCCCTCTTCCGCACTGCATCACAGTGAACTACATTTCCCAGATAGCCTGAGCAGCTCATTTCTGAGTCAAACTAACCAATGAGAGGCACTGCAGGAAAACTGGAAGGTGAAAGCAGTGGAAAAGTTAAGAGTATTTCTCTCTCTCTCTTTTTTCATTGTCTCTATAGCAAATCCAGCATTTCCTTCATGTTCCCTGATTCAGCAAGTGAACCTCTTGCTCTATGATTTTAACATTCTTCTGGAGGCTCTGTATGTTAGGCTCTGGTTAAGCATTCTGTTTCCCTCCAACCTTAGGATGGAGTTAGCTTTCAGAGATAGGTGTTCTCAGAAATACTGTTTTGAGTTATTAGTTTCGCGCCTGAGCACTTCCATCACCTGCATATCCATTTTCCTGTTTTAAGTTCTCTTAGGTGAAGAATTTAGAATAGTTTCTTTTTCTTTACGGGAGCATGACTGCTACAAAGTTCCATACATTTCGATTTAAATACAGTCCTTGTGATGCTGGGGAAGCTAATTCTCTGAGCCTCAGTTTCTTCACCGACAACCTAATAGTGTTTTGTGGGGATTAAATAAAAAGCATGTGTAACAACACATAGATAATATTAGCTAATACTTGAGTTTTCACCCCTCATTTTTTATGCTCTGAGTGAATTAAGCACATATGGGCTGAAATTAGTCAATTAATTGAATGTAAGGGAATAAAGAAAAATCTTTGATAATGTGTATCCTTCAGAAGCATCTTATTATTTATTCAATTTATGCTCTGAAATTGTGTCTTATTAATTAGAATCTTAAGGTGTTTTAGTAGTAAGCATTATTAGATAGATTTAATGGATCTTAAATAACCATTGTATAATAAATGTCATTTTCTTGGTAAATATACAAGGTCCTCTTCCAAGAAAATATTATGTGGCTCAGGGGATGTGTGCCAGGTGAATATGGATGAACTGAGGGCAAAGCAATTCCATAAGTCTTGAGGGAGACAAGTAACAGGAGGAGTAAGGGATTTGTTGGATAAACATTAAGGTCAGGGGATTAGAATAAGGCATCAGAAGGAACTTTCCAATTACTGAGGATTTTCTTTTTCTGCCCTCAGTCTGAACAAAGAACTAAAACAATCTGGGACTATTTCCCACCAATGGGCCCCACCACATTGGGGATCAGAGACATTCTCTCTTCTCTTATAGTAGGGCCCTACTATGTCTCATGATTATTCTGGGGACACCTCTTCAGACCCCAAACTATTTTTCTACTATTTTTCCCAGAACCATGACTACTGTGGTCTAGTGTTGCTTGTGGCCAGTCATTCACATTCGGTCTGGGGAAGAGTACTTTCCAACACATCCTTTGTCTCATGCATTTCAGGTGTAACAAATCTGTGAACTCTGACTGTGTGAAGTATCCAATTCCAGGATGATGTCTGCAAAAGAGAATAAAGGTTAAACTTATTTCCCCTAAATAAATAAACTTCTGCTTTAAGAATCTGGAATCTAGAGAATTTCATCTAAACATTTCACTTGCTGGGTTGGAAAGGATAAATATAAACTCTTTGTAAAACTAGGGCATTTGGACTCTACCATAAACCATTGCATGTATCTGGGACAAATTTTGGTTAGATATGAAAAGAACTCAACCTGTATTGGAGATTGTTGGAATAGGGGTAACCCAATTTCCCCCCAAATCTTTTCCATCTGTTGATTAAATGTAGTGTTCAGAATAGGATGAGATCAGAAATAAGCAAAAGTTCTTTTAATTTGTTGTGACTTGTCAGCTATGTACCTCAAGAGAAATTTTGTTTCCTGCAAGCCAAGGACTCACTGGCCCCATTACCTCTAACTTTTAGGCACCTAAACCACAGAACATTCTAGAACATTGAACAAAAATATATTAAGTATTTGACTGAAGTAATACAAGTTATTTGGTGAGATGATCTGAAATAATGTCTACCAAACATAATCTTGCCTTTCTCAATATAGAGGCAGCTAGGCAATTTAAAACATACTCATTGCTCCTTGAAAATACATAAGATTTGGAGTTTTTCCCCCTAACTACCTAGCTGTTACCACTGTAGTGGAAGTTAACTCAGATTCTTAATACAAGATTGAACCAGTTTACTTTAAACCATAGAAATAGTTTTTCTTCGATAGCTTTACTCTATTTGTTGTGTTCCTAATGGGAATGATAAAAGATAAAGGTATTAGCCACCAGGATCAACACATGTGATGAACTATGTATAATGTGACCCAGAATTAAATAAGTACGAAAAGAGAGGTTCTATGAGAGGAGAGCAGAAGGGACAATTACTTCTGGTTAAAGCATTGGGGAAGATGTAATGGGAATCACATTTAAGTCAGGGATTAAAACATGGAGAGTGTTTAGCTAGGTTGAGAAAACAATGCAAACAACATCACAGAAGCTGGAGAGTGGAGAGGATATTTGGAGCACCACTTGGTATTGACTGGAGTTGATAACTCCAGCTGGAATGAATGGAGCAATAAGCCTAGGAAGATTGATTTGGGACATAAATCATAGGATTTGGATCTTGAGACTACAGGGCTTTATTATTTTGACAAAGAAATACCTTTTCAGGGTGTTGAATACGTACATGATGCCATCCAACCTCGAGTTTGGAAAGGTAAATCTTGGAAGGTATATTGGTGGAGAGACTAAGAATAGAGCAGACAAGAGATTTTGAGTGCTTGGACTAAGTTCAATGGCAGTGGGAATGGAAAGTATGAATAAACAAGAAAAACATCATAGTAGTTGAATCAAAAGACCTAGTAACTGATTGGAGTAGTGAGGGTCCCAACTGGACAGAGAAAAAAACATTTCAAGGTTTCAGAAATTCATAACTGAAAAATGATTGCAATATGGATAAGCATGTAGACCACAGTAAGTGGAATAGATTTTCAAAGAGAGCAAGTAGTTTAAGATATTGAATTGGAGATATACATGGGTACTTGTATATACAAAGTCTTTGTGAGTCTGCAGCTCAGGAAGAAGCTGGAATTGTGGCTGAATCTTGCAAATACAGCAATTCTTAGGTTTTTGTCCTCAGTCTTTTTTTTCTATATGACACAAAAAGGATTCCCATTCATGCCCACAGAAATGACCCTTCAGTAAGTTTCTCCTGAGGCTCAGACCCAAATTTTTAATTACCTGTTTGTTGCCCCCACCCAGACATTTAAAGAAAATAATGTCAAACCCAGCATGTCCAAAACTGATATCATTTTCATTCTCCAGTCAAAGCTGCTCTAACTCGTGTAGGAATGGTCATGGCAGGGAATGTCATTCCTATCAACTCAGGCATCAGCAACTTCAACCACAGCTGCACGAAACGGAGCATATACACAAGCTCGTGAGTCACCCTAGACTCTGCTGCATCCTGGTATCCCTAGTGTAGGCCTTCATTCTTTCCTTAAAAGGAAAGAAATTGAAACAAATTGCTACCAGAAGTCCTTGCCTCTAGCCTACCTGTCAAATCTACTTCCCATACAACTTACCCTGATCTACCTGATCATACAATATGATCATCTCACACTTATCACATTGCAATCCACTTATGCTTCTATTACACTTTCCATACAGTAAATTCTATGGAAGAAATGTCAACTCTGTTTTTTTTTTTTTTTTTTTTTGTGATTACTTTCTGCAGTAGTAATCCTTAAGGGTTTTTAAATGAATACAAGTATTCCTATTTAGGAATAGTTAATATAAAATGGCAGTGGAGAATGTCCAGATTTAAAGAAAAAGATAATCAAGGATAAAACTTTGAGGAGAAAAAACAGATAAAAGAAAATGAAACTGTAGAGGGTGTTAAAAATGTATAATCATATGAAGACCAAAGGAAAGTAATATTTAAGGGAAGAATGTTTTAAGAAGTAAGACATATTTACTTAGCCTCTGCAAGCAAATTATTACTCTCTGACACTTTGCTTCTTCCTTTTGCTTGTCAGACTGAAGGGTTCTCTTCCTTTATCTCTAAAAGTTGCAACCATCCTGCTGTTGTCCACCACTTCATCCCATGCCAACTTCTCTTTCCACTCTGCACAACCTCCATGGGAACTTACTTACAATTCTAGGATATAAACCATCATCTATAGCACAGTGACCCCCAAGTCTCTATTTCCAGCCCTCTTGGCTTCCTGTGCTCCAATCCTGTAATCCAGCTTCTAGCAGCATTATTTCCAAAGTGCAAACAGCCTTCCTCCCTAATGTGTTCATCTCTTTCTTCCTGTATTCTATAGATCTTGTAAGACGTAAATATTCCTTATATTTTCACAATCTTGGAATGTGCTTTATCCTTGACTCTTTTCTATCTTACAGTCCACATCGGTCACCAAGGTTCATCGACTCAACCTCCTAAATGTTTTATATTTTCTCCCCTACCATATTACTTCTGTTTTCATTCAGTTCTTCAACATATGTCGGGTGGATTATTGTGGAGGCCTCAAGCAGGTGTGTTCTCCACAATTGCTCCTAATCCAAAGTATCCTTCATATGATTGTCAGAAATAATTTTCTAGAGTATAATGCTAAACAAACTCATCTGTTTCAAAAAAGCAACAAATAAAAACTTAACTCCCTACTGATCAGAGAAAAATTTCCAAACTCACTAATGTTTTATACATGGACTCTTAAGATACGATGGCAACTCTGTTTTTAATATCATCGTCCTTAAATGGTTTTTCCACGTCACAAAAACAAATAGAAAAACTCTCATTTTTTAAAAAACTCTTTATGCCTTGCTACAATCTGTGCCTATCTAGAATCTGTATCCTTATCATGGAATTTTTTCTCCTGGCAACTAACAGTTACTTTTTGGAGAATATCTGCTTATCCTTGGTGAATTGTTTAAGTGTGACCCCTCTTATAGAAATCTTTTCAGATTTAAAGTGTTAAATCCAACTTTTCAAGGATGAAAGTCTCTGGCCTATAGTTACAAGCTATGCATTCTTACAAATTTATGTCTGTGACAACCATTTAAATTGTGATCTTAATAAAAGTTGTCTGTTCAAAAGAAAATTACCTCTAGTTACTGTTCCTGCCCTCCGAATTATCTCACTGGTATAGTGTTCACCTTTAATTTTATTACTTTTTCAATGAGTGCTTGTTTTTGTTTCACTGCAAATATTAAATGAAAACCCAGAGCTTTGAAAAATGCAAATACATACATTTGTACCATAATGCATTGCTTAGAGCTAATTTGTATCAGATGCTCAGCCATTAGATAAGGAGGTATTTCTTGACTGGAAAGAAAACTATGAAATTGTTATCAAGAAATTGATCCCATTTTTTTCTTTATTTTGTCTTGCTAAGAAAATAAAAGATGTAAGCTTTTCTTTTTATCAGTGCTGTATTGATACATCCATCTACCGCTCCCCGCTCCCCCGACCTGAGAGCTGCAAGGCATACTTAACAACAAGCAAATAATCAAGAAGCACACCATGCAGAGCCAAACCCAATTTACAGATGACAGTCCCTGCCAAAATGCCATCTGAACCACGATGCTCCAAATTTTGGCCTGAGTAACCAGAAAGAAAGAAAGCTGTGTGATGCAGAGGGGGAACCAAATGAAATCCTATCATGCTAAGCATCACAATTGTAAAGTCAGGATGAATAAGAAGAAATGGAAAGCTATTCATTGAAGCTGCCTCCACATGGGACAAATGATTCTTATGCTTGAAGTAGATTTAACTGTCCCCAAACGGCAATCTCAGTCTCATACAGGAAAGAAAATAAAAGCAAGCAAGCAGCCGGTCAGAAACAGTCACCACCTTCTTGGTACAGCCACTTGAGAACTGGTAGAATGTGTAGCGCTGTAGGATCCACGCAATTATAAAAACATCTGAACGGGAATACTTGAAAATGGTCTTTAACTCTACTGGGATGTTGAAATGACTTTTTTGAACTTTTCTCATTTTTCTCGGGTTTCTTTTTCCTGACTCTCCAAGGTAAATTATGACTTAAATGTTTCATGCTAGGCTTTCTGTGTTGGATTTGGGGACTTATCATAATTTTATTTCGTCTATGCTGAGAGGTTTTAATAAATTGTGTCAACCAGAAAAACAGTGGGAATCATTGTTTCAGATGCGAAGTGACAGCCTGCAGGCCTAAGCTGTTACTACTTGAAATTCCATTGAATTCTAAATTTCAGCACTTTTTTTTTTAATTTAGCTGTTCGTACTTCATATATGTTTGCTAATTACAGAATTTAATTCTTGATGCCCAAGCATTATGTTGCAGTTAAAGCCATGTTGTAAATGGGGAAGCCAGTGGGGTTGGACTCAGATTGAGCTTTTTTATTAATTATGTTTGTCCGTTTGTCTGTGTGTGTCTTTATCCATTTGAGCGGCTGTCACAAAATACCACAGACTGGGATAACTTGTAAACAACAGGAATTTATTTCTCACGTTTCTGGAGACTGGAAGTCCTAGATTAGGATGCTAGCAGGGTTTGGTGAGGACTCTCTTTTGGGTCACAGACGTCTCGTTCTATCCTCACGTGGTAGAAGGGACAAGGGAGCCCCTGGGCCTCTTTTACAACGGCATTAATCTTATACATGAGGGACCTGCTTTCCAGACCCAATCGACCCCCAAAGATTCCACTTCCAAATAACATCACATTGGGCATTGGTATTTCAACATATGAATTTGGGGGGACCCAAATGTTTAAATCATAGCAATGTGTGTGTGTGTGTGTAGTTTTAATTGGATCTGTCACTTACCAGCTATGGTAATGTAGATTGGTCCGGAGAGTCTCCTCTTTTGAACTTTCAAAATGTTTATATATTAACAATAAACCCTGGCACACCCATATCATAGATTTGTTGTGAAAATCATAAGAGAGCAGGTGTTCGGTCAGTTTGCAAATTCTAAATTTATACACAATGAAATACTTTGCTATTTAGATGGCCGCATTGTTAAAGAACATTAATCTAGGGGTCATGTGATTTAAATTTTAATTTCCATTCTACCACTTGCTTGTTTTGTGAGCATAGGTGAGTCAATTAACTTTTCTGAGCCTCTGTAAAAAGGAAACTGGTGTTTGTGGTTCATGATCATTTCAAAGAAACCTACTTGCTTCATTTTTCCTTTTATAGTTTTTAGCTAGTAGTTATAATAATAAATAAAATAGTTGTCACTGAACATAGAATTCAATATTAGTAAGATTATCAAGAAGTCAAGTTGTAATTAACAAAGTCCATACATGATCCATCTGTGGACCATAGGATTATAAATATTTGATATCTTGTTAGAGAGTTCACTTTTGTTACTATCCTTTGTGTACAGTTCTTGCAGTCTAAGATATTTTCACATATTAGAAATGGATATGCTGGTTCAACTATGGCCCCCTTAGATTCCCTACAGCTGAGGGCATAAATTTGAAATTAATGACAAAATTTAAAGTTGTGTTTTAGGTCAGAGAGCAGAAGAGCTATAACTGATAACAGTAATAGTAGTAGAATAATGGTAGTTATTATCTAAATGAGCACATGCTATATTTCAGGTAGACTGCTAGATGTTTTACATGAATATGTGGTGTCATTTTCATAATATCCTTAGGAGATAAGCACTAATATTATTTTAAATTTTACAGATGGAGAAACTGAAGAACTGAAAGGTTTAGTTCTCATAAGTAGCAGATAAAACCTACATATGAGCCAAGGTAGTTGGGCTCCAGAAAACCATTGCGCTGTCCTAGCTGAGAACCATGATCTGACTAGTTAAGCTAACGTGAAAATATACATTAGTCTTATTAGTCTGTACCTAAAATGGTAATATTAATGATAACTTCCTCTAACTGTTTTACAGGTAGATTTTCAAACATTCCAGGGATACTTGGATGAGAACATTCAAGTTATTATACACATTTCTATGTGATAGTGTCTTGTCAGCCCGGGCTACTATAACAAAATAGCATAAACTGGGTGGGTGGTTTATCAACAAAAGAAATTTATTTCTCACAATTCTGGAGGCTGAGAAATCACAGATCAAGGTGTCAGTCAATTCTGTGTCTGTTGAGGGCCCTCCTCCTTGTTGCAGAGGGCTATCTTGTTGTTGTGTCCTCAAGTGGCAGAAAGACCAAACTAGCTGTCTGGTTTCCTCTTATAAGGGCACTAATCCCATTCAAGAGGGCTCCACCCTCATGACCTAATTATCTCTCAAAGGCTCCAGCTTCACATGCCATCCCGTTGGAGATTAGATCTCAGCATATGAATTTGGGGGGATAAAACATTCAGTTCACAACAGATGATTCAATGAGGACATGTGCTTTCAAATCTTGAATTTCAAGCAGTGCACTTGATCTGTACAACCACAAATACATGTACACAATTAGAATTAAAACAAAACAAAACAAAACAAATATACACAATATATTGTTTTTAATAACGGGCTTTTGTGTGCAATGTTCTTGTAGGTAATTTTCTTAAGAACAAAAATGGTCTTATAAGGAGAAAATGTCTCCTTTATATTTATTTCAAAAACTTTCCTCATGCAAAATTTACAGGCATTTTTCAGCAAATCCAGACAAGTTTTGGAACAGAAACCCTGTGTTGTGTCTTTTGATATGAGGTTCTTATGTTTTTGGACATCTAGTTCAGCAGTAATATAGACAGTCTCTTGAATTAGTGGATGTATATGCAGAAATCAAGAATATTCTGCTACAACTTGTACTTTTATGATAAGTCAGCAGTTTTTAATTAATTCTTTGTTGATCTCCTACCAATTTTTTTCCAGTAACTTTTTCCAAGCCTTCTTCACTTTCTACAAGTACCTGACCCTCAGCAGACTTACTTATCTCCCCTATTGAGAAAATTGAAGTTGACGCCTGATCCCATTAATTTCTCACAACTCAAAATCTAAAACTGGCATGCTTTTTCCAATGTTTACTCTCAGTGGGCCAAGACCACCCACTCTACATTTTATTGAAGATGTCTTTAGCAACTTTTATTGGTGCTAGGTAAAGTTTGGGCCCATTACCAAAACCCAGCCTGGGAGGTGACTCTTTCCAGATTTTTACATATGAAAGGATTGAGATTGAGGGTAGCTAAGAAATGTCCTCAAATCATAAAGTGAATCAGGGGTGGAGCTAGAAATAAAAGCCAAGTTTCCTCTTGTTTTGAAGACTGTCGTCACTCCTTTTCTTCAGACTGCCAATTAACGCAGACTTGTTTCAGTTTTTTCTCTTTGCTAAGCTTATTTTTACAATGCTTAGAGCATGGTTAGAACTTTTACAGGCTAAAAAGAAAAGATGCTTCTTGCAACTCATTTGATTCTTCAAGCTATTAACTTCTCTCTTTACTTTCCTTAACCATCCACATTTTTGAAAGAGTAGTTTGGACCTTCTTTCTACCTACAAATAACATTCGTAATCTGGCTTTAGCTCAAACATTATATGAAACAAATCTCTTAGGGGCGCCTGGGTGGCTCAGTTGGTTAAGCGTCTGCCTTCGGCTCAGGTCATGATCCCAGGGTCCTGGGATCGAGCCCCACATCGGGTTCCCTGCTCAGCGGGGAGCCTGCTTCTCCCTCTGCCTCTGCCTGCCTGCCTGCCTACTTGTGCTCTCTCTCTCTCTCTGTCAAATAAATAAATAAAATCTTAAAAAAAAAAAAGAAACAAATCTCTTAAAAGTTATAAATGTGTTTATCATCACACACAGTTTTCAAATCCTCCACCTCTTGTTAGCACTTTAGCATGCTTGATCTTTCACCTCTTGCCTTGATTCTATCTCTTTTGGATTTCAAGGCATTTCAGAATGCAAACTACTACCTTTGTGTCCACATTCTACATGATTCCTCGACTAATTCTCTTTATCATCCACCCAACCCCAATATGTAGGCATTCCCTGTGGTTCTGTCATCTGCTCAGGGCTCTAGCTGCTGTTTTCCCTTTGCCTGGCTAACTCTTATTCAATCAAGTCTCAGATTCAAATGTTCTTTCTTGTTGTAGCAGAATACCCAGGGATGGGGGATTTTGAACTTTAATATTAAGGAAACATTTCCTAGTTGGATAAGGTAATGAGTTCATTGCATAATTATATAACCAATGGTAGAACTTTTGGTTTTTGCTGAACCTTCCAGCACTTTGGTCATGTTATGAGGGGAGATAGCTATATGACTATATGAGTGGATGCAATCAGTTGTAACAAAGGGATTCAGGCCAACGTTGTCAAGTGAGTACCATACTTGGGTTGATAGAAATCTGTGCCTGTGTGTTTGTGTATTTTGTGATAAACTATACTTCATATATCTCAGGATAAGAAGAGATTCACTTTTGTTACTTGGTTTTAACCAAGTAACCTCACAAAGTGGACAAAGAAATCCTGCAAACATATGGACTGAAAATCATTTTAATATCATAAGTCGAATCAGACCAGAGGTAAATGGTAGCGCTGGTACTTCTTTCCGTAGTCAGAAATCCTTATCAGTTAGACAAATACTAAACAGTCATGATCCAAAGAGTTCTCACAGTTTGTCCAAAAACATATGCAAAATTAACAAAAACCCTTTTGAATATATAAATTACAAAGCTGTAATCATTAAGACAGTATGGTGCTGGAACAAAAACAGACACATAGATCAATGGAACAGAATAGAGAATTCAGAAATGGACCTTCAACTCCATGGTCAACTCATCTTCGACAAAGCTGGAAAGGATACCCAATGGAATAAAGATAGTCTCTTCAACAAATGGTGTTGGGAAAATTGGACACCCATGTGTAGAAGAATGAAACTCGACCATTTTCTTACACCATGCACAAAAATAGACTCAAAATGGATGAAAGACCTAAATGTGAGACAAGAATCCATCAAAATCCTAGAGGAGAACACAGGCAGCAACCTCTTTGATACTGGCCACAGCAACTTCTTACTAGACATGTCTCCAAAGGCAAGGGAAACAAAGGCAAAAATGAACTATTGGGACATCATCAAGATAAAAAGCTTTTGCACAGCAAAGGAAACAGTCAACAAAACCAAAAGACAACCTACAGAATGGGGAAAGATATTTGCAAATGTCTTATCAGATAAAGAGCTAGTATCCGAAATCTATGAAGAACTTATCAAACTCAACACCCAAAGAACAAATAATCTAATCAAGAAATGGGCAGAAGACATGAACAGACATCTCTCTAAAGAAGGCATACAAATGGCCAACAGACACATGAAAAAATGCTCAACATCACTGGGCATCAGAGAAATACAAATCAAAACCACAATGAGATACCACCTCACATTGGTCAGAATGGCTAAAATTAACAAGTCAGAAAAAGACAGTTGTTGGTGAGGATGTGAAGAAAGGGGAACCCTCTCACCCTGTTGGTGGGAATGCAAGCTGGTGCAGCCACTCTGGAAAACAATATGGAGGTTCCTCAAATAATTGAAGGTAGAGCTACCTTACAACCCAGCAACTGCTCTACTACGTATTTACCCCAAAGATACAAATGTAGTGATCTGAAGGGGCACCTGCATCCCAATGTTTATAGCAGCAATGTCCACAATAGCCAAACTATGGAAAGAGCCCAGACGTCCATCGACAGATGAATGGATAAAGAAGATGTGGTATATATATACAATGGAATATTATGCAGCCATCAAAAAATGAAATCTTGTCATTTGCAATGATGTGGATGGAACTAGAGGGCATTATGCTAAGCAAAATAAGTCAGAGAAAGACACTTATCATATGATTTCACTCATATGTGGAATTTAAGAAACAAAAGAGAGGATCATATGGGAAGAGAGGGAAAAATAAAACAAGATGAAATTAGAGAGGGAGACAAACCATATGAGACTCTTAATCATAGGGAAAAAACCGAGGGTTGCTGGAGGGGAAGGGTATGGGTGGATGGGGTAACCGGGTGATGGACATTAAGGAGTGCTCATGATGTAATGAGCATGGGGTGTTATATAAGGCTGATGAATCACTAAACTCTACCTCTGAAACTAATAATACACTATATGTTAGTTAATTGAATTTAAAATAAAAAAATAAAAAACTGAGATGTAAAATAAATAAATTACTGCAAAAAAAGTTCTAGGAAGAGTGTAACAAGAACTATTCAGTGTGTATAAAAAGAAATTTTGCAAATCTTTGAGGAATTTAAAGAAATGTGGCAATAAATAGAAAGGCATATATTTACTGGAATAATAGAACTATACATTGAAAACCTATTAATTTTCCCAACAGAATATATAAGTAAAATATCATTGCAATAAAAATATATGTGCACATGTACACTTATACCTATGTGTGTGTTTGTGTTTATGTCTACATGTGTATATGTGTGTAGAAAATGAAATAAATGAAAATAGCCAGGGAAATTCTAAAACAGAAGAGAATTGAGGGTTTGAAAGAAATAGCTCTATCAAATATTTAAAATGTTTAAAATTTATTATAATTAAGACATTGTGGTACTGATATATAACTAAAAAGACAGATCAATGAACAAAATAGGAAGTCCAGAAATAAAGCACCATGAAAGAGCAACTTAATATATCTAATCCTCTTTGGAAAGCTAATTCTTTACAAGAAAATAGAACATGCAGAAAAGTGTTAAGATGAAAAGGCTATTACCATTTTTTCATGAGAAAATATTGTAATTTGTTCTCTGCTTTGTAAAATCATGTTACTTCTTAATATATTACATATGACATGCTAATTATAGATTACATAAATAAACTAAATAGAAATTAAACTAAATAAAAATTAATAGTTTTTTTTTAAGATTTTATTCATTTCTTTGACAGAGAGAAACACAGTGAGAGCAGGAACACAAGCAGGGGGAGTGGGAGAGGGAGAAGCAGGCCCCCCGATGCGGGACTCGATCCCAGGACCCTGGGATCATGACCTGAGCCGAAGGCAGACGCTTAACGACTGAGCCACCCAGGCACCCCCAAATTAATAGTTGTCTTAAATTGTAAACAAATTATATTTCTTTAAATGAAATTATAATTATTTCATGTGAAGAAGTAGTCAAAATTGCAGGGAGGGTGTATTCTTCACCCCTTTAGCAAAATCCATTCATAAGGTATATTTTCTCTAGCTATATAAGACAGAGGAAAAAATATGCTCAAGTTCTTTTCCTCACATAGTATTAATTTTTTCATTCAAAGTAAAATGATGTAAAAAAGACACTATCTGTAGAAATTGACAAGCTGATTCAAAACTATGGAAATGCAAAATAGCCAAAACAATTTTCCAAACAAAACAAAACAAAGATGAACGACTCTCATTACCAGGTATTGAGGCTTCCTGTAAAGGTATAGTAAGGACAGACATATCGATTGGTGGAACAGAAATTGAGTCACACTTATATATATATGTCAAGTGATTTTTGACAACTATGCCAAGGTAATTCAATAGGGAAAGATTAGGGTTTTTTTTTAGCAAAGTGGATAACTATATGTACAGAAATGATTCCCTAACCTTACCTCACAAAAATTAATTCTATGTGAATCTTAAAGGGTTTACATATAAAATACAAAGAAAAAATTATGAAAAAATTAGAAAATATTTCTTTCTAAATGATAAAAAACACATGTTAAAATTCAGCTACAGTAGTGCTTGGAAGAAAATTTATGGCTTCACTTCCATTACTAAAGAAGAAATGTGTAAAATCCACAACTTAAGTTTCTACATTAAGAAGTCAGGAAAAGAGCAAATTAAACCCAAAGATTTTTAGAAAATAGGGAGTAATAAAAATGAGAGTGGAAATAATGTAAGATCAGAAAACAATAGTGAAAATTAAGTCCAAAAGTTTGTTCTTTGAAAAAATTAATACAATTGATAAATGCAATAAAAATTAAAAAAGAGAGTGTGAGAAAGTGAGTTAGAGAGAGAGAGAGGGAATGGACAATTTCACTCCTAGGTATTTACTCAAGATGTCCATTAAAAGATTCATAGAAAAATGTCTAAGGTATCATTATTTATAGTAGCCAAAACCTAAAAACACCTAAAGATCCATCAAGTAGAAAAGGGATTAACATATTGCAGTTTATTCTAATAATAAAATAATGATAAAAAATAATACACAAAAGCCTGGAAATGCTTCAAAAATATATTGACCAAAAAACAACAACAACAACAACAACAGACACACAAATGCTATTTATGATTCTATTTATCAGGAGTCCAAGAACAGACAAAATTAATATATGGTGAAAGGAACCAGAAAGGGGTTGTCTTTAGGAATGAGTGTATCAATTGGAAATATGCATAAGGAAATTTTCTGGGACAATGGAAATGTTATATACCTGGTTTTGGGTGACAGTCACATGGGTATACAAAATTGTCTAAATTCATCTCCCTAAGCACCTCAAATGTGTATATTTAATTTTATGTAAATTATATAATAATAATTAAATGAACTTGTAAATCAGTTAGAAACAGGCCAAGTTATATAGGCCATTAGGACTATATTTTAAGATTTTTAACAGATATTAACGTGAGAAATCTTGACAGCTAGACTCAACGACTTAAAAGGAGGTATATATAAAGTATTAGAATATTGGTCACATGGAAATCATATAGTATACTTTCTTAAATTAAAAAAAATTAAGTGAAAGACACTTAACAAAAGTTAAATTATATAACTGATATTAAATAATTTGTTATAATTTCTATCTTATACATGATTATTTTTGTGTGGATTTTAAAGGTACACCCTTTTAACAGCTTATAACTGATTCCCACAAAATTCTATGGGATAGGACTAGTCATATTTCTTGCTACCTTCTCACTCCCTCCTATGCAACTTAGGGTTAATATTTCATGTATATATGATAAAACATTTATTTCAATTTACATTAAACTAAAGAGTAAGTATAAAGGCTTAAGCAAGACAGGTAGCTGTGAACAGGATAATCTGAGGAGTCTTAGACCATGTTGTTGCACCCAACAGTTTGAATTCTTATAAATTAAAAAAAATGAAGGATCATTCCTTTCAAGAGCTCTTGAGAAAAAAATATTAAGAAAATAACAATATATTCTTTTCAAATGCATCCATATATATATATATATATATATATATATATATATATAAATTCCTTTTTTTTCTGTAAAAGTAAATTCCAGAAAGTAAGTAGAAGCCAAGTAGGAAAAGTTAACATAACTATAATTAGAAGACATCAAACTTGCAACCAACATCTGTTCTCATTGCTTAAAACTGTTACATGTGCATTTTAATTTCTCTGTGAATGGGACCTTTTGCATACTCTTGACAGTGGCAGAGAAAGTCTCAGTTGTCAGGAAAACAAACCACAAGAGCTCCTGCTGAGTGTGCAGTAAGCGGTCCGAGTTTTCCATGAAGAGGTCAGAATTTTCTTGAAGAGTCATTTTCCAAGTATAGCATGCTTACAATAATTAGTATCCTGACTACTCAGGAGATGGTTGTAGACACAGCTGTTGTTTAAGGTAACAGGCACATCAATGGCAAGGCACTACGTATTGATCTGTGCAGTGACATCCTTCTAACTATGTCATCTGAGTGAAAGAAGCCCCAAATTAACCAATAATAAAGTGTTAGAAGTTGTAGGAGCTGGTCTCTTGGGACTTGTCCTAGAGGAGTATAGATACCCCTCCCCCACGCAGGCCATCAATCCTGCTAAAGGACTCACAATGACATTAAGTTGACCGGTAGACAATGCAAAGCCTACAGTAATGCTAGATCCTGTTTAATATGTATGTATGTGTATGTGCCATTTTTATATTAGTTTTCCAGGTGTGAATACAGAATAATGTACACATAGCTACATAAATAAAATACACACACATGCTATCAGGATCTGAAGAGATCTGAATCAATGAGAATACTATATAACTGTAAAACTGTCAGGCATTACACATCTTTGATAAAACAATTTCACTAATTTGGTGAAACAATTTCAGAGACAGACTAAGTGGTTATACATATTTCCATCAGAATTAGATAAAGGATAAACTTCTTGGCAAGATTTCTTTTTTGTTGTTGTTTTACTTTCTGATTTGATTATATTTTCTATGTTAAATATGGGCCCTAGCTACACAGTTTATGAATTGATCACAAATAAATCTGGGTTAGACTATACTAATGCCAGAGACCACACATATTTTAAAAACAGTCAACAAAAAGATAATTATTTTTGTCTAAGTTATCTCTTGATATTTTTACATGTTTACATTAAAATAATTATTCATTTATAAACTTTTGGATTTTGTCCTATATATATATTTTTAAAGATTTTATTTATTTATTTGACAGAGAGAGATAGCAAGAGCAGGAACACAAGCAGGGGGAGTGGGAGAGGGAGAAGGAGGCCTCCCGCTGAGCAGGGAGCCCAATATGGGGCTCGATCCCAGGACCCTGGGACCATGACCTGAGCTGAAGGCAGATGCTTAATGACTGAGCCACCCAGGCACCCCATGGATTTTGTCTTATGTTTGGATATAAACTTTCAGAACATATATTTTCTTGGGTTAGTCTCTCAGTTTCTGTGGTCCCTTTGAGGATACTCATTGGACAACATGGATTTACTCTAACTTTTGTCTGACCAAAAATTAGATCCCATCTTACCATTCTCCCCTACCTAGTAGATATGAGGTTTTTCTGTGATGGGTTTTATAAAACAAAAAACAAAAAACAGAAGTAACTTTGGTGAACAGCATTTCCCTTTTTAAAAAAGTAGATGCTGATATCAACAGGAGTGATATAGGCATCCACAACACAGGGTTCCAGCTTGCAACGGCCTCTGTAACTCATATCACAATCTCCACACAAGTCTTCTATCGGCTGTGGCCTGTTACATGTTCCAGTTTGCTATTAAGAAAGGGAAATCAGCTTTATAAAGTAGACCAAGGAAAATTTTACCCATTTCTTCGGTGAGGTTAATTTTTACTGAATTTCCCTGTTAGTCAGTACAAGTATAAGACAGTTTCCCCTCTGATTGTTATCAGGAAAGGAAAGAATGGTGAAGAAAAATCTTAGCTGGATTACAGGCTATGGGGAATATCTGCTCATTGATTATCATCTTTGTCAGTTTGGTTACTTTCCCAGGCAAGCAAGGAAGTTGAGATTAAAATTTGATCTAAAATACGCTCCTTATTAGTGAATCTCAGCTCGTCAGGGCTGAATATTCTCCACTTGTCTCTTGAGACCATTCATTGCCCTCCTCTTCCCTCCTCCTTGCTCCAGGAAGCTGGGGTTATCTACAAATTCCTCACTTGTGCTCTCTTGTTCTCTGAATTTGTATGGGGTTTGGCCACTGCCAGGCAGCAGAAGAATAAAGGTGTGGGTAGAGAAAGTCCAGGGTATTATTCCACACTCCCTTCACTTCCTTGATGTTTTAAAGGGTAGCTACCTCTTTTTATAGCCACAGCTCCTTTGTGGTGATCCTAATTTTATGACTCCATTTCTCCTGGGTTCCACTGACATCTTTTCCTCATCTATGCCTTCAAGTTTGGAGTGGTGATAGCTGCATGGTCTTGCTCCTCTTCAGACCTTCACCATCACTGATTGATTACCTTAACTCTGCTAGCACCACTGTAAATAATCCCTTCAATAAACTCTTTAGTTAAATTATTTGGGATCCAGGAAGGTATATCTAAGTATATCATACACATGCACACATGCATAGGTAAGGGTTACTGAGGCATGTGTTCTATTATCTTTTTGAATTGAAAACAGGATTACTTCTTTAATGTACAAAGACATAATTATTCCATCAGAGACATTTACAATGTTATAATGTTAAATTATAGAGCATTTATACATGTGCTAAGCAGGTCTTCAGCACATCCGCATTTCCATGATAAAGATCGTGAAGTCTATCATATTGGGTCTTCCATAGAGTCATGTGGTCTGTCAACGAAAGCAGTGCATTGGGAAAGTCTACAAGTCATGATTACATTTCATGAGTCATAAAATCAGGAAGTTTGGGTCCTTGTCTTAGGTAGCTTTACTTTGCTTTAATAACCTATTAAAAAGCTCCCATCCAGGGGCGCCTGGGTGGCTCAGTCCATTAAGTGTCTGCCTTCAGCTCAGGTCAGGTCCCAGGGTCCTGGGATCAAGTCCCATGTCAGGCTCCCTGCTCAAGCAGGCAGTCTGCTTCTCCCACTCCCTCTGCCCCTCCCCCCCCACACTCGTGTGCTCTCTCTCACTCTGTTTTCTGTCTTAGATAGATAAATAAAATCTTTTTTTTTAAAAAAAAGCTCCCATCCATTCACTCATCATAACTTATTATATCCCAACTTATAACATCTTAGAGAAAATAATTGTATAATTTTATTATCTATTGTGTATCATTGTAACATGGCTGGGTTGTGATACTTGGGTAATGAGGTCTATGTTTCTTCCTCTTGAGTCCAGGCAGAAGCTTATGACTGCTCCAAACAATAGAAATGATACTTTGAGGGTTTCTAGGCATGTTCATAAAGTGATACATCTTTTGTCTAGCTCTCTCTCTCTCAGACATCAACTTGGAGAACATGACTGCCATTTTAGAAGTTTGGTCATCCTACAGGTGCCATACCAGAACGATCATTTGAAGAAACAACCAAGACACAGAGAGATGCCTGAGGAGCTTTAGCTATCTGTGTCTTCTCAGATGAGGCACCAGTCATGTGAGGAAGGATGCCTCAGAGAGAACTTCAGCCACACTCACCATCTGACTGCAATTCATGAGAGTCCCCAAGCTAAAACCACCCAGTTGAACCTCTCCTGAATTATTAACCCAAACAAATCTGGACAGGTATTAAATCTCTGTTTTTGTTTTAAGTTATCATGCCTTTAAGTAATTTATTACACAGCAATCATAACTGAAACATGCACCAATTACAACAGAGAATATTGAAAAATAAGTGTCTCCAGATTTCTTAAAGTTACCCTGCTATCTGCATTAGAACCTCCTAAAGTGATCATTATAACAAATATTTCTGGACTCTACTTCAGATTTAAGGATCTTTTTGGCCTAAAGCCCCTGGAATAATCGTGCTATTTTTCTCCCTCTCTCTCAATCTGTTTTGTGTCTTCTTGCCATACACACATACACAATACTCATATTCTTGTTTTTGTTTTTACCTCAATCTGTCCTGAAGTACAGTAGTCTGCTGAGGGAAAACTCCAAATTGGGAGAGGCCACAGCCATTGCAGAAAGATCACAGATTTGGAATCAGAAAAAGCTAAGTACCACTTCGCTGACTCTACAACCCACTTGTAAATGACATAACTTAACTTTCTTGGTCTGAGGTTCTTTATCTCTAACATGGAAACTATTGCTGTGTACCTTGCATCAGGACTGCAAGGGTTAAACTACACGAAGCAGCATATGAAAGAACCTAACTCATTCTTCAACTAACAGCAATTTTTTTTAAAGGTTTTATGTATTTGTCAGAGAGACAGAGAGAGAGAGCAACAGAGCGCAAAAGCAGGGGGAGGGGCAGGCAGAGGGAGAAACAGGCTTTCCACTGAGCAAGGACCTCATGAGTGTGGGATGAGTCTGGGACTCATCCCAGGGTCCTTGGATCATGACCTGAGCTAAGGGCAGATGCTTAACCAACTGAGCCACCCAGGCCTCCCAGTTAGCACCAATTGTTTCCATTTCTTTCAGTAGTTCTAATACTCGATATATATGTTACAAATGTTCACAGACACATTAGTTGAATTTAAGGAAAAATAAATTTATTTATTTGAGTTGAATAAAGACTGTAGTCAGTTTTTCACTAAAGATTTCTTTACAAAGTTTCCACCTCTGTCTTTTTGTTACCTTCGTTTGCTTGTTTCCATATGGTTCACACCAGATACGATTTTTTTTTTAAACCTTCAGATATAGTTGCAGAGAGATAATCAGGAACAATTTGACCCTCAGTAGAAACTATAAAATTAAAATGACATTCTGAGTGCTAAATAATTGTTGAGGGCTTTATCTTTTTTCACTAGTCATGGAATCCATACGTGTTTATTTAAAATTTTCAATGTGATTGTAAAAATACACCTTATAAAGATTAATTGAACAAATCAAGATCACATGCCAATGTAAATTCGTTGGTGATATTGATTTTCTTTGAAAATTTCTTAGCAAAGTTTCCTCAACCAAAATATATTTGAAGACCTCTTATATTTACCTTTGAAATAATGCAAATATATCATCAAAATATTTTCAGCAATGAAGATCAGATATAGATTATATACAAATATAGAAATCTTGGGGAATACATATCTGATTGAGACATTATCATTTACCTGAAGTCCTACTTAGTGGAATTTCACTATGTTACCATCTGCCCTCAGATTCTATCTAATAAACTTTCCTGAAAGCGTAACATTTTTTTTCTACAGAACTTATTGGCAATTGTCAGTCTTCAGAAGGAGGAGTAACATTAGTTGCACCATGAGACCAAAAAATATAGGCATCAGTTTAGAATCTGGAACATTCCCAGAACAGTAACACTTTCCAGTAGTAGCCCTGACATGGAACAAAATGCATAGCTTGTTAGGTGTGCCTTTATACTAGAACCATGGGAAATACTTCATAGACCCTGTGGATGCTATTATGTAAGAGGTAGTTCCACAAATATGGGCAAGAGGCAGGTGGGCTAACTATAACTCTTATGTTAATATAAGATGCAGTTTTGCATATAAGGCTCTTAATAGCCATATATATTTATTCTTCTTGTTTCCTTAAAATCAGACATTTGAGTGAAAACTGTGTCTTGGATGCACTCTCATCCATCACATTAAAATTTCTTTAATAGCTTTAAAGTACAACTTTTCCAGAAAGACTGTCTTTGCAACATTTGACCCACAAGTCTAGACTCCAGGGGGATAAAGTCCAGAGATATACTTAAGTAGCACTTTGAGCCCAGAGAGACGTGACACATTAAACTAATAAAAAATGACGGTACAACCATCTGTAAACATGAAGTGTCATATAAGTGCTTATTAATAGCATTTTTCTTCAATTTATATTTATTTTTATTCTAAGATGCCCCTTAAAAAATACATTATGGTTTATTGTGTATACCGTCTTTCAAACAAATTGTATTCAAGGTATTTTAGAGAGTTAAATACATGTCAGTGTGTGGCATAAATTATGGAAGGACACTTTGAATGGTAAATGAATTAGTGCATTCAGTCATAAGGGCAGGGAGAAATGGGTTGTGTAAGCGTCTGGCTTGAAATATCTAGACTCCCTGGAACCAACACTTCAAATCCCAGCAGGCCAGCTCTGTCCTTCATCCTTCTGAGATAAGAGTCCATTCAGTTTACAGTCTGCTGGTTTTTTGAATGATCCCTTGAAACAGTAGGCATGTCGGCTCTGTGTGAACATTTTACAGAGACAAGGCAAGGAAAAAAAAAACATTCAAGAGAATTTAAGCAGAACCGAGTATCATTTTATGCGGGCAATATCTTAGTGGTGAAGAGAGGCTGACTTAGAACATAGCAGGAATGAGGGCTGCAGAAGAATATTCAAAGTTTTAAAAGAGGAAAGAGAAGTTAGTATGTGATTAATTGCCACTACTGACCCTCAGAACTGTTTTTAAAATGGGGAAATGGATTCCAATATAATGGTAGACTTTAGAACAGCGTGGAATTGACCTGTGCTACCTAGGTGATATTTTGGATTGCCCTATGATTTTTTATGAAGCATTAATCTGAATCCATAATGAAAAGCATTTATTATCTAGACAAAACTTCTGAGTATGAGGCAGAAGAATAGGGCCCTATAATGTAATAAAAAAGACACAAGTCACATTTGAATATGGACTTTCTAAAGACTTGAGCATGGTACTTCTAAGTGGTGATTTTCAACTTTCCCCGGTCTCCAAAAACTCTGCCAAGTGTCAAACATATGATTATAAGAAAGTGGAATTTGAATAAGTTAATTCAGGGGACTCTAATCTTTCCCAGATAATGACTTATGTTGAGTTTTTCCAGATTCTTATTAGGGTTATGAGGATGCTTACAGCATAAATCAGAATGGGGAATGGAGACAGCCCCAGGTTGCTCCTCTTTCAGTCTGAGACCCTCCACACGTTCTGGTGGTAAATGAAGAGCTAAGATAATGTAGGTAGATCTTAAAATTTTACCAGTAGATTTTGGCTGACTTGTGATTGTTTTTCTTAAACAGCCACTGTTTAAGAAAAACTTTTTTTTCTAAAAACTAGTATTTGATATTTCAGTTTTCTAAGACACCACCTTAAGCTTACCTCTTTAAGTTTCCACTATTTCTGAATCCACCCTTCTTCTTGTAAAGGGTCATAAAAACAATCCATAGTACTGAACAGGTACTGGGCAGAAAAGCTAGAAGGATGATCAACCTGTCCTGGGAAGAATAAGTTCACAGAAATGAAATAAAAACAGACCAGTCTCTGAACTTCCATTAAATACTTCTTCACTATGATGCAGGTATATGTATGGACAATCCTGATGCGATGTAACTATTGCTGTCTATGTCTATATGACTAAAGAATAATTATATTATCACACCAGTAGAAACCTTTCTGCCTTTATTTTAATTTTTCACCCAGACAAACCTTGCTTATTTTTTTTTTTTCCAAAACTCAAGGATCTCCTCTATTAAAAAGGTTTGCCTAACTCACTTGTCTGGTTTACATCATCTCTTCTTATGACTCTAACAGCATCCATGTGTCCCCCTCACATTTCCCTTTTTCTTTACGCTATCATGGGAAAACTAATACAGACTTTCCTAAATCATCCTACTAAAAATTGCAAATACTTTCCAACACTGTGGTGCTATCCAATCTTCTTTTTGGTTTCATTTTTTTATAATGCTTATCAACCTCTAACTTACTATATAATTTATGTGTATATTTTGTTTATTTTCTGTCTCCCTTCACCATAGAGCATAAGTTTCATGTGGGCAACTATTTTTTTTTTAATTCTTATGATTCATTTACTTTTATAACCCCAGTACCTTGATTAACTATAACATATGATAGCAGTCACAGAAGGTATTTGTAGAAAGAATAAATATATACATGCACGCATGAATAAATGAAAAGTATATTCAACATTTCTACAACCTATTTTGGAGGCTATACATTAGAACTAAACCAAGAAATCAAAAGGCAACACACTTAAATCATCCTAATACCTGTAACAAGTTCTGATAGGAGCCAAGAGAGGACTGAACCAAATCCTATAGAAATGTGTGGGGTCATGAGCAACTTATTACTGATTAGATTTACCATGAGGGAAATTCATTTGCTCTGTGATCACTAATTTGCATTTATAACTTGAATCACAAATAATATCAATAGTTAGTAATTTTGAATTTTCAACTTGTGCTAGCTTTTTCTTAACTATTCATTGGGTCACTAAGTGCATTTAAGCTACAGATTTCCTGGCCACGTGGGCAAAAGGAAGGACATATATTTTTTTATTTTTTTATTGTTATGCTAATCACCATACATTACATCATTAGTTTTTGATGTACTGTTGCATGATTCATTGTTTGTGCATAACACCCAGTGCTCCACACAGAATGTGCCCTCTTTAATACCCATCACCAGGCTAACCCATCCCCCCACCCCCCTCCCCTCTAGAACCCTCTGTTTTTCAGAGTCCATTGTCTCTCATGGTTCGTCTCCCCCTCTGACTTACTCCCCTTCATTCTTCCCCTCGTGCTATCTTCTTCTTTTTCTTTTTTCTTAACATATGTTGCATTATTTGTTTCAGAAGTACAGATCTGTGATCCAACAGTCTTGCACAATTCACAGCGCTCACCATAGCACATACCCTCCCCAATGTCTATCACCCAGCCACCCCATCCCTCCCACCCCCCCACCACTCCAGCAACCCTCAGTTTGTTTCCTGAGATTAAGAATTCCTCATATCAGTGAGGTCATATGATACATGTCTTTCTCTGATTGACTTACTTCACTCAGCATAACACCCTCCAGTTCCATCCACGTCGTTGCAAATGGCAAGATCTCATTTCTTTTGATGGCTGCATAATATTCCATTGTGTATATATACCACTTCTTCCATATCCATTCATCTGGCGATGGACATCTTGGCTCTTTCCACAGTTTGGCTATTGTGGACATTGCTGCTATAAACATTGGGGTGCACGTACCCCTTCGGATCCCTACATTTGTATCTTTGTGGTAAATACCCAGTAGTGCGATCGCTGGATCGTATGGTAGCTCTATTTTCAACTGTTTGAGGAACCTCCATACTGTTTTCCAGAGGGGTTGCACCAGCTTGCATTCCCACCAACAGTGTAGGAGGGTTCCCCTTTCTCTGCATCCCCGCCAACATCTGTCGTTTTCTGACTTGTTAATTTTAGCCATTCTGACTGGTGTGAGGTGGTATCTCATTGAGGTTTTGATTTGGATGTCCCTGATGTCGAGCGATGTTGAACACTTTTTCATGTGTCTGTTGGTCATTTGGACGTCTTCTTTGGAAAAATGTCTGTTCATGTCTTCTGCCCATTTTTTGATTGGATTATTTGTTCTTTGGGTGTTGAGTTGGATAAGTTCTTTATAGATTTGGGGTACTAGCCCTTTATCTGATATGTCATTTGCAAATATCTTCTCCCATTCTGTCGGTTGTCTTTTGGTTTTGTGGACTGTTTCTTTTGCTGTGTAAAAGCTTTTTATCTTGATGAAATCCCAATAGTTCATTTTTGCCCTTGCTTCCCTTGCCTTTGGCGATGTTTCTAGGAAGAAGTTGCTGCGGCTGAGGTCGAAGAGGTTGCTGCCTGTGTTCTCCTTTAGGATTCTGATGGACTCCTGTCTCACGTTTAGGTCTTTCAACCATTTGGAGTCTATTTTTGTGTGTGGTGTAAGGAAATGGTCCAGTTTTATTCTTCTGCAGAAGAATAAAACTTCTGCATGTGGCTGTCCAATTTTCCCAACACCATTTGTTGAAGAGACTGTCTTTTTTCCATTGGACATTCTTTCCTGCTTTGTCAAAGATGAGTTGACCATAGAGTTGAGGGTCCATTTCTGGGCTCTCTATTCTGTTCCATTGATCTATGTGTCTGTTTTTGTGCCAGTACCATACTGTCTTGATGATGACAGCTTTGTAATGGAGCTGGAAGTTGGGAACTGTGATGCCTCCAGCTTTGCTTTTCTTTTTCAAGATTCCTCTGGCTATTCGGGGTCTTTTCTGGTTCCATACAAATTTTAGGATCCTTTGTTCCATTTCTTTGAAAAAAGTGGATGGTATTTTGATGGGGATTGCATTGAATGTGTAGATTGCTCTAGGTAGCATTGACATCTTCACAATGTTTGTTCATCAAATCCATGAGCATGGAACGTTTTTCCAATTCTTTGTGTCTTCTTCAATTTCTTTCATGAGTATTTTATAGTTTTCTGAGTACAGATCCTTTGCCTCTTTGGTTAAATTTCTTCCTAGGTATCTTATGGTTTTGGGTGCAGTTGTAAATGGGATCGACTCCTTGATTTGTCTCTCTTCTGTCTTGTTGTTGGTGTATAGGAATGCCACTGATTTCTGTGCATTGATTTTATATCCTGCCACTTTACTGAATTCCTGTATGAGTTCCAGCAGTTTTGGGGTGGAGTCTTTTGGGTTTTCCACATACAGTATCATATAATCTGCAAAGAGTGAGTGTTTGACTTCCTCTTTGCCAATTTGGATGCCTTTGATTTCTTTTTGTTGTCTGATTGCTGTGGCTAGGACTTCTAACACTATGTTGAATAGCAGTGGTGATACTGGATTCCCTGTGGTGTTCCTGACCTTAGGGGAAAAGCTCTCAGTTTTTCCCCATTGAGAATGATATTCGCTGTAGGTTTTTCATAGATGGCTTTTATGATATTGAGGTAGGTACCCTCTATCCCTATACTCTGTACTTTGTCAAATGCTTTTTCTGCATCTATTGAGAGGATCGTATGATTCTTGTTCTTTCTTTTGCTAATATATTGTATCACATTGATTGATTTGCGGATGTTGAACCAGCCTTGCAGCCCAGGGATAAATTCCACTTGGTCATGGTGAATAATCCTTTTGATGTACTGTTGGATCCTATTGGCTAGGATTTTGGTGAGAATTTTTGCATCCATGTTCATCAAGGATATTGGTCTGTAATTCTCCTTTTTGATGGGGTCTTTGTCTGCTTTTGGGATCAAGGTAATGCTGGCCTCATAAAATGAGTTTGGAAGTTTTCCTTCCATTTCTATTTTTTGGAACAGTTTCAAGAGAATAGGTATTAGTTCTTCTTTAAATGTCTCATAGAATTCCCCTGGGAAGCCATCTGGCCCTGGGCTTTTGTTTGTTGGGAGATTTTGGATGACTGCTTCAATTTCCTTAGTGGTTATAGGTCTGTTCAGGTTTTCTATTTCTTCCTGGTTCAATTTTGGTAGTTGATACATCTCTAGGAATGCACCCATTTCTTCCAGGTTATCTAATTTGCTGGCATAGAGTTGCTCCTAATATGTTCTTATAATTGTTTGTATTTCTTTGGTGTTGGTTGTGATCTCTCCTCATTCATTCATGATTTTGTTGATTTGGGTCATTTCTCTTCTCTTTTTGATAAGTCTGGCCAGGGGTTTATCAGTCTTGTTAATTCTTTCAAAGAATGAGCTCCTAGTTTCGTTGATCTGTTCTACTGTTCTTTTGGTTTCTATTTCATTGATTTCTGCTCTGATCTTTATTATTTCTCTTCTCCTGCTGGGT
This sequence comes from Zalophus californianus, assembly GCF_009762305.2. Classification (NCBI taxonomy): domain Eukaryota; kingdom Metazoa; phylum Chordata; class Mammalia; order Carnivora; family Otariidae; genus Zalophus; species Zalophus californianus. The sequence goes on from NC_045598.1 coordinate 134,247,923, forward strand.
TTAGGCTTTATTTGCTGTTCTTTCTCCAGCTCCTTTAGGTGTAGGGTTAGGTTGTGTATTTGAGACCTTTCTTGTTTCTTGAGAAAGGCTTGTATTGCTATATACTTTCCTCTCAGGACTGCCTTTGCTGTATCCCAAAGATTTTGAACAGTTGTGTTTTCATTTTCCTTGGTTTCCATGAATTTTTTTAATTCTTCTTTAATTTCCTGGTTGACCCATTCATTCTTCAGTAGGATGCCCTTTAGCCTCCATGTATTTGAGTTCTTTCTGACTTTCCTCTTGTGATTGAGTTCTAGTTTCAAAGCATTGTGGTCTGAAAATATGCACGGAATGATCCCAATCTTTTGGTACTAGTTGAGACCTGATTTGTGACCTAGGATGTGACCAATTCTGGAGAATGTTCCATGGGCACTAGAGAAGAATGTGTATTCCGTTGCTTTGGGATGGAATGTTCTGAATATGTCTGTGAAGTCCATTTGGTCCAGTGTGTCATTTAAAGTCTTTATTTGCTCATTGATCTTTTGCTTAGATGATCTGTCCATTTCAGTCAGGCGGGTATTACAGTCCCCCACAATTATTGTATTGTTGTCAATGTGTTTCTTGGCTTTTGTTATTAATTGCCTTATATAATTGGCTGCTCCCATGTTCGGGGCATAGATATTTACAATTGTTAGATCTTCTTGTTGGATAGACCCTTTAAGTAGGATATAGTGTCCTTCCTCATCTCTTATTACAGTCTTTGTTTTAAAATCTAATTTGTCTGATATAAGGATTGCCACCCCAGCTTTCTTTTGGTGTCCATTAGCATGGTAAATGGTTTTCCACCCCCTCGCTTTCAATCTGGGGGTGTCTTTGGGTCTAAAATGAGTCTCTTGCAGACAGCATATTGATGGGTCTTGTTTTTTAATCCAATCTGATACCCTGTGTCTTTTGATTGGGGCATTTAGCCCACTTACATTCAGGGTAACTATTGAAAGGTATGAATTTAGTGCCATTGTATTGCCTGTAAGGTGACTGTTACTGTATATTGTCTGTGTTCCTTTCTGATCTATGCTGCTTTTAGACTCTCCCTTTGCTTAGAGGACCCCTTTCAATATTTCTTGTAGGGCTGGTTTCGTTTTTGCCAATTCCTTTAGTTTTTGTTTGTCCTGGAAGCTTTTTATCTCTCCTTCTATTTTCAATGACAGCCTAGCTGGATATAGTATTCTTGGCTGTATATTTTTCCCCTTTAGTGCTCTGAAGATATCATGGCAGTCCTTTCTGGCCTGCCAGGTCTCTGTGGATAGGTCTGTTGCCAATCTAATGTTTCTACCATTGTAGGTTACATATCTCTTCTCCCGAGCTGCTTTCAGGATTTTCTCTTTGTCTCTGAGACTCGTAAGTTTTACTAGTAGATGTCGGGGTGTTGACCTATTTTTATTGATTTTGAGAGGGGTTCTCTGTGCCTCCTGGATTTTGATGCCTGTTTCCTTCCCCACATTAGGGAAGTTCTCTGCTATAATTTTGTCCAATATACCTTCTGCCCCTCTCTCTCTTTCTTCTTCTTCTGGGATCCCAATTATTCTAATGTTGTTTTGTCTTATCGTATCGCTTATCTCTTGAGTTCTGCCCTCGTGATCCTGTAGTTGTTTATCTCTCTTTTTCTCAGCCTCTTTATTTTCCATCATTTGGTCTTCTATATCGCTGATTCTCTCTTCTGCCTCATTTATCCTAGCAGTTAGTGCCCCATTTTTGATTGCACCTCATTAATAGCCTTTTTGATTTCGACGTGGTTAGATTTTAGTTCTTTTCTTTCTCCAGAAAGGGTGTCTCTAATAACTTCCACACTTTTTTCAAGCCCAGCTAGTATCTCTAGAGTCATGATTCTGAATTCTAGGTCTGACATTGTACTAATGTTCGTATTGAGTAGGTCCCTGGCAGAGGGTACTACCTCTTGTTCTTTTTGCTGAGGTGATTTTTTTTGTCTTGTCATTTTGTCCAGAGGAGAATAGATGAATGAGAAATAAAATGCTAAGAGGTCACAAACGTCCTCAGCAAATATACTCTATACAAATCAGAAAAGACCTGAAACCAGGGAAAAGAAAGGGAAAGAAAGAAAAAAGAGAAAAAAAAGATAAAAACAAACAAAAACAGAACAAAACAAAAAAAAAACAGAATATGATCAAATATGATCAGACTAGTGTATAGATCAGTGCCACACACTAGATTTTGGGCATATTTTGGTCTGTTAGAAGAAAGTGCTTCCTAAAATTTTAAAGGAAGAAAGACTTATATATGTACCAAATAAGGTTTGATACAATGAAGGGATGGAAGACGACTGTGAAGATGAAAAGTATAACAGATTTTATAAAAGGAATTGATAAGAGGTTGTTTGAAAAAAGAAAGAAGATTAAAAAAAAGAAGAAAATAAAAAAAAGAAGGGAGAGAATGTGATCAGGCAGGTGACTAGAACAAAGGCATACACTAGTGATTTAGGGTATATTTTGATCTGTTAGAAGAAACTGTATCTCAAAATTTTAAAGAGAGAACAACATATATATATATATATGCCAAAAATAAGGGTAACTACTATGAAGGGATAAAATATGACTCCAAAAATGAAAAATATTTTTTTTAAAAGGGATTGATAAGATGTTGGTTGAAAAAGGGAAAAAGTAAAATTCAAAAAAAGAAAAAAAACAGTTAAAAAAATTAACTTTGAAAAACTAATGAATCATGTGGTAAAAAAGCCATGAATTCTATGTGCAGTATTCCCCTAGCGCTGGAGTTCTCCCGTTCTCCTTGGTCGGTAAACTTGGTCTTGGCTTGCTGGCTGTTCATGCTGATCTTCTGGGGGAGGGGCCTGTTGCCATGGTTCCCAAATGTCTTTGCCGCAGGCGGAATTGCCCCGCCCTTGTCGGTCCGGGCTAAGCAATCTGCTCTGGTTTGCTCTCAGGTGCTTTTGTTCCCTGCAAGCTCTCGGTACAGCTTTGGAGGACCAGGGTGAAAATGGTGGCCTCCCAATCTCCGCCCAGAGGAGCTGAGAACTCGGGGCCCCGCTCCTCAGTGCGCCCCCAGAGAAAAGCACTCACTCCTGTCTCCCCGGTCTCCTGCTGCACTCCGTGCTCACCCAGCCTGTGACGGAGTGTTTCTATCTCTGTCACCAGATCCCGTGTGGAGTCTCCAGACCCAGCAGATCCCTGCAGTGCACTCCCGCGCTGCTCCTACCCGGGGAGGAAGGGGAGTCTCCCCGGCTCTGCCGCTTGTTAGGTCCCTGCTGGAGGAGCAGTGGCCCGGCTGGGCCGTGGATCACAGTTTATGGCAACCCCGAGCTGAGAGCCCGCGCCTCGGCTCCGTCTCTGCGGCCGGCTTCCCCGCTCCGATACCTGGGAGCTCTGCCACACTCAGGCACCCCCGGTCTTTCTGTGACCCCGAGGGTCCTGAGACCACGCTGTCCTGTGAGGGTTCCACCCCCAGCTTAGCCACTGGAGCGAAGTCCCTCAGCGGAGCCGGCTTCTAAAAGTTCCAATTTTGTGGACCGCGGCTCTATCACTTGCCAGAAGCGGCCGACAGAGGCCCCCTCTCCCGCCGTCTATCCTCCCGAATATCGCCTCGGATTCACTGTTCCGCATGTCCTACCTTCCAGTAAGTGGTCGCTTTTCTGTTCAGAGAGTTGTTGCTATTCTTCTCTTCGATCTCCTGTTGAGTTCATAGGTGTTCAGAATGGTTTGATCCCTATTCAGCTGAATTCCTGAGACCAGATGAAATCCAGGTCTCCTACTCCTCCGCCATCTTGCACCACCCCGGAAGGACATATTTTTTATCCAAATTGCAAAATGACACAGAGACAAGATATAACACAAATAGGGGCTTCAACTATTTGCATGTCTGATGAATATTTATTAATATAAAAATATAGTTTCTACTTTTTGTAAAATTTGAAGGTTTAAAATATAAAGGGCTTGGGGCACTTGGGTGGCTAGGTTGGTTAGGCGTCTGCTTTCGGCTCAGGTCAAGATCCCAGGGTCCTGGGATCAAGTCCCACATTGGGTTCCTTGCTTCACAGGGGGCCTGCTTCTCCCTCTCCCTCTGCCTGCAACTCCCCTTGCTTGTGCTTTCTCTCTCTCTGTCAAATAAATAAATAAAATCTTTAAAAAAATATAAAGGTCTTAATAATGAGAAACCTAATTATACATCTAATTTTAGTCAGAAGTAATTGGTTTTTATAATAGAAGTGATTGATAACATGGAAAAATAAATGCCATTTCAGACTTTATTGCCAGACAAAGCATAACTGAGAAGAGTGAAAGATGTATCATCTACTATGGTCAAGTAATTTAAGAGAATTTCTGTGGAAAGACAGGTCCTGTCCCATAAGCGGTATTCTAAACAAGAAGATTCTTCAAAAGTTTGGTTGGCCCTCAAATTTGGAGCTTCAAATAATCTTGAAAAGAAAAAAATGATTTAATCAGAGACTATCTAAAATAACTAATGCTTTTTCATAGGAGATTTTTTTTATCTTCAGCCTAGATTTTGAATGGTATATTCACAAATAGACTAGTAAGCATAACATCAGAGACAAACATTAAAGAGTCATATGATTTAAAAGAATACCAGAAGACCAACAACAAAGGACAATAAAAGGGAGGCCACTGGTAATTTAGAGAATGAAGACAGACAAGCAAGACACACACACAAGTTTGGGGACAACAGAGTCATGTTCTTCGGTTATAAAATAAACAGTAGTTATAGGTCAGTCATATATCAATAAAGTTGGAGAACAAGAAAAAATAAAGTAGAAATTTTGAACTCATATATTCTTTCAGCTTATTCTGCCAAGCGGAATGTTCTGCAGTTTGAAAAGAAATTCAATGATGAAAAGAAATTCAAGCCCTAGATGTGTGAGCAAGTATAAGAAAGAATTAGTTATTCCAAAGTATTCACAGATCCACACTTAGCAGAATTTTATCTCAGCATACTGAGTAAACCATTTGGTGAGATTCCTGAACTATTGCTCATCATCTCACATTTACCACCTCAGTATTTACTAAGTAAACACCTACTACCTGCTTTAAAGTCAGATGTGTATTTTCCAGAGGAGCCAGGGAAAGAGACTGGGTTATTTCCTGAGATATTCAAAGCAATGGAAGTAGAGTAAAGCATGAGAGGTATGGCTGATTAAGAAAACTGTATATAATTCTCTGGGTGTGGTGGGCAGAATTTTGAGAACCTCCAATGACCCATACCCCGTGTAATTCCCTTTCCTTCAGAATGAGTGGGAACTATGACCCATTTCTACAGAAAGCAGCAAAAGTGATGGGATATCATTCCCAGGATTATGTTGCATTATATGCCAAAAGTGAAGGGATTTCTTTGGATGTAATTAAAGTCCCTAATCAGTTGATTTTTAATTAATTAAAAAGAATATTGTTTTGGATGGGCCTCATCCAATGAGGTGAGCCCTTAAAAAAAGCAAAAAACAAAAAACACTGGAGTGCCCCTGAAATCAAAGACTCAAATTATTAGTGACTCTCTCACCTGATGGCCTTGAAAACATAAGTGGCTAAAAATTATACAAATGCAAGGAAATGAATTCTGCCAATAATCCAAGGGAGTTCCTATGCAGGTCCTTTTTAATCAATTCTCTGGATGAGAACCCAGCCCAGCGGACACCATGATTTTAAGCTTGTGAGACTGAACAGAGATCATCCTTAAGCTATGCTTAGACTTCTGACTGATAGAAACTTAGATAATAAGTTGATGTCATCAACTTATTGTAGTTTTAAGCCACTACATTCATGAGAGTTTTTTACACAGCATAGTTTTAAGCCACTACATTCATGAGAGTTTTTTACACAGCATAGAAAACGAACACAATGGGAGCACCTGGGTGGCTCCGTCATTAAGCATCTGCCTTCAGCTCAGGTCATGATCCCAGGGTCCAGGGATCGAGCCCCACATCGGGTCCCCTGCTCTGCGGGAAGCCTGCTTCTCCCTCTCTCACTCCCCCTGCTTGTGTTCCCTCTCCCACTGTGTCTCTCTGTCAAATAAATGAATAAAATCTTAAAAAAAAAAAAAGAAAACGAACACAATGGGTGCTGTAGATTGATTATAAATTTGGCCAAATTAATCCCCTCCCTGTGTTTACACCTTTTGTGTTGTGATTCTGAATAGCTTTCCATTAAGAAGTGGAGTTTATTTTCCACTCCTTGATTCTGATCTGCATCTGACTTGATATAATCAATAGAATGAAGCAGATGAGATTTTGTGCCATTTGCAAGTCTCCTGTTTTCTTTTGATCCCTACTCCTGTTGTGACCAGTGTCAGCTACCCCCCTACTGGAGAATGAATGATCATGTGGAACAGAGTTCAGCTGTCTCGGATGAGGTCAGCCTAGACCAGTCTACAGACAGCTGTCCATAACATATGTAAGAAATCCTAGTGAAAATGAGCAGGTATGCCTAAGTAACCAAGAACTAAAAGTTTTTGGGAATTTACTTGACCAGAAGCTCCATATTTGTTTGTATAATAAAGTTGGCAAAAAATTAAAGGAGCTTAAGCAACCACAACAGCAGTGTAGTGTCTAAAAACGGGAAATTAATATTTCTTACCTGGTTTTAGGATGCTTAATTGAAGCAGAGTGTTCTGAGAACTACTGCTAATGTATAAGCTTTGACAAAATTATTTTCTTTTTTTTTTAAAGATTTTATTTATTTATTTCAGAGAGAGAATGAGAGATAGAAAGCATGAGAGGGAAAAGGATCAGAGGGAGAAGCAGACTCCCCGCTGAGCAGGAAGCCCAATGTGGGACTCGATCCCGGGATTCCAGGATCATGACCTGAGCCAAGGCATTCGCTTAACCAACTGAGCCACCCAGGCGCCCCGACAAAATTATTTTCCTCAAAAGGAGTGTATATGATGATGTGAATTTGAAATCTTATCCGTGTAGAAATAAATTTTTTGAAGACCTAATAAAGAAATATAGATGATAAAATTACATCACATTTGAAGCTTTATTATGCAAAATAAATCTTCAGTACTTACAGTGTGGCTAAAGACCAAATATTTCTAACCTGTGAATGGAAATTCCATTAGGAAAGATGTTGGTTCAGTTGAGGGAGTAATGTTCTGAAACTTAGAGCATTAAAACAAACAAACAAAAAGAATCCTGAGAAAACAGTCCTTTCCCAGTGGCTAGAATTTTTTCAACCCAGGAATTACTGCTTCTCATGCCATCACGGAGCTGGGATTTGGGATTATTTCCCCCATGCCATTGGTAGAACTGATATACTGGACAGAGGATAGAACCAGAGTTCTAATATTACTTACCAGTTCAAGAAAGTTTATTAGTTTGCATCTTGGAGCTTGGGTTTAATTATATTAAGATTGTACCTAATATTATAATTTATTTTTGCATTTCCTAATCCTCTTACTCTTTTAGGTAGTTTCCATAAAATTAGTACAATAGAAGCTTAAACATGATTTCAATATAGAATCTTTCATAAGATGAAATAATATTGTCAGGTCTGGCCATGGAAGTTTTGTATTCAGAATATACAACAAAAATACAATATGCAGAATAGTTATTTACTTTAGAGTATGATTTTCTTTCTGTCTTTCTGAAATTCAAATACATGTAACAGAACAGACACTTATATTTTTAAAGAATTCTCAGTACAAAGAACAGCAACATGCATTCAGATTACATTTTTAAGTAGAATAAACAGATCATGAATATTTATGTGGTTTGGAAAGATGTGTATTCCACACTCTGTATCACCAAACCAAATAATTATGCAAAGATAGTTTCACTTAAAATTACAAATCCCATATTTTAGTTTGTGTTCAACAGTTTTAATGCATATTGATAATGGAAGGAAATACCATCTATTTAAAAACAATACATTTAAGTTGGAAAAATGCCATTACAGCATATTTTAAAATGTTAAAATGGCTGGAATTGTGTTAGGGAAAGAGCTAACAAAGGTCCAAATGCTGACTGATGTTTAAGAACAAGACATAATTGCCTCTTTTGAAGATAATATACTTCTAAGATTTAGTCTGATAAGTCTTTATGCTCTGGTTTATGCATTTATTGTATTTAGCTTGTTCAGTTTGACCTGTATATACAACAAAGTGCACAAGGAACTCCAAATAGAGGTTATTATGAGTTAGGAGCAGAGTGACGTATCTCTAACAGAAAATCATGTGAATGGCAGTTTAGTTCCTTTATCTTTTTCCATGATAGATCATATAATTAATCTTTTTTAAAAAAAGGGTTTTGCAGCTATAATGTTTACATAATATTCTGCTAGGCATTTAGGGATGCAAAGAATATGTTACTATAAAGGAGATAAAGAACATGCCTGTGAAATAAATAGTTTTGTGTATGTATGCATGCTTATGTAAAGAAAAAGAGTTGCAGTTTATCTTTACAAATATGGGCTGAAATGAAGCAAATAGATACTAGTATAAGAATATACAAAGCTAAACAATGGAGACCAACTGTTGCTGCCAACAGCATGGACATTTAAGTTTACACTAAATGTTAACATTTCTGATCCTGAGAATTAAATGTTTTCAGATCCTGAGAATTAGAGCTTCAGAGCACATGTCAACCTAAAATATTCAGATGCTTGAAAGAGTGATCTTTTAAATCATTTATTCACTGTAATATGAAGGTATATGATAAATTTAACAAAATCTTGTAAGGCAGAATTCCAAAAAATATAATTAGAGTCAGACACATATTAATTTTGGGTGTAGTTAAACTTCACTTAACATCTATTTCTTCAGGTGTAAAACAGTTTGATATGTCTGCTCACTATGTCTTTGGAGGCTGCCATAATTATTAAAGAACTGCTGTATATGAAGACAAATTGAAGATTAATATGCTACAAAATACTTGATGATATTATCATTATTATGAAAGTCAATACCAAGAACACTTGTTCCATAAACCCTTACAGCATTTTTGTCAAGTGCTCATAGAAGATCATAAACAGAAAGCAGCAATCACAAAAGGAATAAGGAACAAGATGATTAGATTTATCTATTTCAAGGAATATTGTGAAAATTGAAAAAGTTTCCAACTAGAGCCTTAACAGTGATATTTAAGAAATGGAAAATATGTCTCATGAAGACAGGAAAAGGTAACTGGGGTAGCTCTGGCTTTAAGATAGAAGAATAAAAATTGGTTTATCGTCAGCATTTTAAAAGGGCCTATCAAAGGTATGCCATTATTCTACATGTCCTCTTTAAGAAGAGAAATTAACATTAAGTAAGAGAAGTTTTGGATGAATATAAAGAAAAATCATGCATGATAGCATCAATATCAGAGAGAATAAATATAGAAGGTAATCCAAACTTATTTTTTAGTCTATGTATCTATTCATCTATATCATCTATCATCTATCTATCATCTATCTGTCTATCTATCTATCTAATCATCTTCTCTACACATGGTTTGGATTATCTGTTTGAAAATCGAGAACTAGACCAGTTTATCCCTGGAGTTCCTTTAGTTTTAACATTCCAGAGAAAATAAATTTACAATTTTCTACTCATGTCAGTCTTTTTTACTAAATTAACAAGATAAATGGAACCTAAATTTTTCACTGTTAATAACTACTTGCAATTATTGTAAGTACCTAGACTGATTTTGTGTGTGGCTGGTAAAATATCTGCTGATTTCACTAGTTTTCCCTATCAGTGTTTTTAAGGTTATGAAGTGAAGTGGAGTCACATAGGAACATATGTTCAAAATATAGGAGGCTCTACATCAGAATCATTTAAAATTAAGTGAAAAGAGTGAAGATGATTATAAAATATAGTAAATATTATTCCAAGAATTTGTGCAGCTTCTCTGAAAGTGGTTAAGGAAATCAACAGAATCTGAAATATGGGCCAAAATAGAATATATTATGGACTATACAGATAGCTCTGAAGTGATTTTTAAAAATAATATATGACAATATTTTCTGTATTTGAAATTCAAAATTATCCAGATCCGTCTTGATTGACTTAAAAGAGTCAACAGACAGTCAACAGAAACAGACAATTTAGTTAAGGCAACTAATTGATTTAAGGAATTTTCATTTCAATAATGACCTTGAGCCTTTGCTGCCTAGAATGCCCTCAGATCATGTCATGGGGCTCTAGTAAAGATCTATGGTCAAATCAATTACAAAAAGCAATGGAACATCTGATCCTTCCCTTGAAATTAACTAGTGAAAGTAGGTCAGCACACCTTCAAATGACACAGTGAATTATTATGTTCTCAATGACCCGGGGAAGAAAGCACTAGTGATTGATGGGAGGTGATATTTAAATGAGAATTGAACATTTCTGGGATTAAACACGTAGCAATGATCAGAAAAGTACCAGAAACTTAAATACGTTAAAATAATTTCTTTTTTCATTATAGCCAGGAAAGGGTTTTCTTGTCATTGTTTTCTATATCCACAACTATAATCCCGGGAAGGTGCTTATATATTGAGGTTATTGCTGTACTATTTAAAAGTAAAACTGTGAGTAGAGAAGATTTCTCAATTTTGTTTTTATTATTATGCAGAGAAAATATACAAAATAGTCCATCATCTATTGCCACTATGGCAATTCAACTAAATAAAATTAGAAAGATATGGTCAAAGATAACTAATATAAAGACAGTAATTGAATTTGCAAAAATGAAAATTAATATTATTTAGACAGTGATTCCATTCTGCAATTATAAAAAGTAAAACAAAAAAATTATAGGTGCAACCGCCTCCTTCCAAAAAAAAATATCCAATATTTCTTATTTGACTGATCTTTTAGATAGTTGTTATGTTTTTATATGGGCCTTGGGAGTCTTTTTATTAGGTGATCAAGCACCTAGATTTACTCATAATGGTAAGTTTTAATTTAGAGCTCTATTTTTACATATCTTTGTAGATAATATAAATTGTATATATGCCTTTATTACAAATAAGATTAAAAGTTTAATTCAAATATTAAATTAAGGAGTAATTTTTTCAAACCCATGTAAAATACAAATTCTTATAATACTGTTGCCTACATAAAAGTATCTTTTATGACTGCAATATGGTAGTTCAGCATGTGGGCTCTGGAGTTCAGAGCTTGCCCCATCCTTAATTTTGAATTATGTGGCCTTAGTTAAACTACTTATTCTTTACACGCCTCAGTTTCATCATATATAAAGTGGTATTGATGATAGCCATTGTCTCATAGATTTTTGTGAAGATAGCATTAGAAAATGTAAATAAAATGGTTAGCTAGAATTTGGAATGTGGGAAACTGTTAGTTATATGATAGTTAAAGAGTCAATAAGTATTCCTTCAGTTATATTAAATACTTAAATGCTCCTATTTAATTATGAAGACTTCAAAGTGATAATACAGTGTATTTTATTTAATCATGTATGGAGTTTAGTTTTCTTTTAAAATTTTTGTAAAGTCATCAATAAGCCTATCACACTATTTTATGAATTTTTATATTGTACTTAGTATGATATTATGACTTTATATTATGGGGTGACTGTGAATTAATATAGCCATTTGACACAGATGATAGTATAAATTATTATCTTTATAAGACATAAACTGAGTCCAGAAAACACATTCAAGTACCAAATTTCACATTTTTATGCCCATGGGATTAATGAGTTTTCTATCTTCTTAACAGAAAATCTTTAATAACAAACTGTGTAAGTTAGGCATAGCAAATACTATCTAAGTGTGCTCATATGTTTGTCACACTCAGTTACTAGAGCAGACATTTTTATCACCTTTGGTTTCTGGGGTTTCTTGCATTTTAGCACTAGTATTATCGTATTCTCTGTGTAAGAGCAGAATGCTTAGATGAGAATAGACTCTCTTTCCAGCATCTTTTCCATCCTGTCTTTAAAAAAGACGCAAGAAACTCTCAATTCAGCCTCGCTTTGTACTTAGCCTGGTCCCTGCCTATAAGAGCTCTGAGATGCTGGAGGGTGTCATAAAGGGCCCTGTGGAGTGTTTTTCTCTTCAGAGATCTTAAAGGAAAACATAGCTCTTATCTTTATAGTCTTACTGGGTTAAAGGTCAAAATGGGGAAAAAAGCTCTTTAAACTCTCATGTGAAGAATTAGGAAGAAAGAGGAGTAAGGAGTGCAACAGTCTTCCACATAAATATGAAGTAACCATGGGTACTTGCAATTAGGCACTAAATTGTAAATGTCTGTCTGGGGTAGCAGTAATTATGATGAATGTGTAAATATGGAAGGGAGAAGAGGAGAAATTGACATGCTTTTTAACTTTTTCCCAAAGAAAAGGAATTCTTCTTACTGATCGACTATTAAAGACCTAGCAATCTATTTAGAAAAGGTATACATAAACATATACAACCTCATAATAATAAAATATTTAAACGATATTTAGCAGACCTATGACGGGCAATGCATAGCTAATTATGAGATGGAGTCAAAGGTCACACAGCAATGCAGGCATTTTCCCTTTTTTAGGTTAAGCCAGGAGGTTCCATTGGGAAGCAATGGGATTCAGTGGATAACATCAGTGGTAAACTCTTGATGGCTGCAAGTAGAAATGAGGTTAAACCTTAACATATTTCTGCTAAAGTGCACAGAAGGGTTTCAGATGTCACTAAACAAAAATCCCTTTTGCATATACAACAAAGTTAAAGGTGAGGAACAAAGCAGAGTGTGAAAAGCAGTGAACCCATTGAACACATTCTCTGGTCAACTATGTTCTAACATTCAAAAAGAAGACAGTAAAAGAGAAGGAGGGTCTTGTGCTCCAGGAGTGCATAATACTGCACATGGGTAGTGGGAACAGACTCAGAACTAGAGAAATGTCAAAGATACTTTCACTCTCTGTGAAAGTTTTGTGCTAGTGTAGGCAGAGGGACTTGTACGTAGTGTTTAAAAAGCTTAATATGTTTGCAGGCATTTTGCAATGAGAGTAGGGCACAGAAGAAAATTAATTAAAAAATGAATAATCAATGGTGAAAGGAGCTAGAAGGGTGTTGGTTGAGAGACAGTGAGGATCTATCAGTTTCCTGGTGAGGTGTCATGGAGGAGAGTCAGAGACATGCTACATATTATTTGTCGTTTATCATATTTGGAATTTGGCATAAGTGATCTATGAACTCTTACTATTCCATTCATTCTATTTATTCCTTTTTGTAGTTTATTCCATCCTGTATGCTTAGCTATTCTCAATTTAGCATGTGATCTTTATTAAAAGTCACAAGTTAAAACACACTGCTGGGTTCATTTAGTATCTAGAATGGTCTAAACAGTAAACAAATTTCAAAGCAGTATCTTGGTGAAACTGATTTTGTCATAGAGGTGTTTAGGCAAACCTATACTTCCCTGCCACTGGCAGAAAGATTGAGTGGAAGAAACCACCCAATATGCACATAAGGATAAATAACAGTTAAGCAAATTAGGCAAATTCAAGACCTGAGGAACTACATGCATTAGTTTCTTTTTTCTTTTTTCTTTTCTTTTCTTTTCTTCTCTTTCTCTTCTTTCTTTCTTTCTTTCCTTTTTTTTTTTTGAGAGAGAGAGAGCAAGCAAGGGGGGGGAGGGTCAGAGGGAGAAGGAGAGAGAGAGAGAATCCTAAGTAGGCTCTATGCTTAGCATGGAGCCCCATGGGGGGCTCGATCTCATGACCCTGAGATCATGATCTGAGCTGAAACCAGAGTCAGACACTTAATGAACTGAGCCGCCAAGTTGCCCCCATATATTAGTCTCTATTGAAGTATCACACAAACAACAAACACTTATTATCTTGCAGTTTCTCTGAGTCAAGAGCCCATGGATGGTTTGACTCACTTCTCCACTCAGGGTTTGATTAGTCTATAATCAAGCCATCAGCCAAGGTGGTAGTTCTCATTTGAGGCTTGGGGTCCTTTTCCAAGCCTACTGTTATTGGTAGAATTCAGTTCTTAGCAACTGTAGGACAAAGGCCCTCAGGCCCTAGAGGCTGCCCACAGTTTCACCATGTGATCTTCTCTACAACATGGCAGTTTGCATGTTCAAGGCCAACAAGTGAGCTTCTCTGTTGCTTGCAATTTTTCACTCAGGCAAAGCTTAGACTGTTTTAAAGGGCTTACACAATTAGGTCAGGCTCACCTAGGAAAATCTCCTCTTTGGTGAACTTAAGACAACCTGGATTAGAGACCTTAATTACCTTTATGAAATCCTGCCACATTTATCGTTGTAACATAACCTAATGAGGGGACTGAAATTCTATCATAGTCACAAGTCCTACCGATACTTAAAAGCAGGAATCTTGGGGTTCATCTTAGAATTCTGTTACCACATTACAAGATTACATATTATTGATGTACAGTGGAATTATAGACAGTTCTGGGAACTTCTTGTATTTATTTTCCTTCATTTCTATGGAGGTTATAATAGTTCTGTTTCATGAGACTGTAAGGATTAGATGAGGGAATAATTGCAAAGAGCTTGCAATAGTGCTTGAATATAGTGTTACATAAAGATTTGTTAAAAAGTAAGTGCTAATAAGTATTTGTTAAAATGGAGTATTTAAAGTGGTTACTGGCACTCAAGAATGTTAGTGCTATTATTTAAAAATACATATATTATTAATTCTTGAAATGTAATGTTTAGCCTAAACAGTTGATTTGGGTTTATATCCTAAGTTGTAGTATCAAGATAAAAATACAATATGCATTTTCTTCATATTAATACTCTGATTTATGTACAAATAAGGTATTTGAAATTAGTACCATGTATATTCTAAATTGTGTCCTATCTCAATAACCACATGATAATTAGGGATGGTGTGTTTGAAGAACTGATTAATTTCAGGTAATGATTTTCCAGTGCACAAGAGACATGGGCAGTTTTTAGTATAATTAGACTTTGAATGCCAAGGTCATGATCAATAAGAGTTAAAAGACCATTTGCAAAAGGTTTACTTATGGAATTTTTACAGACAACCAGATTTTTCTTTAAAAGAGTCAAATCTCATTGTTAAAAATATATCTGATGGGATTGTTTGCTGATATCTCCATTGTTTTAACTTTGATCAGTATTTTATAAGAGAGGAGGACTACCAATAATTTTTCAAGCAAAAGAAAAAAATTTAGTTTTAGTTTGACAAGTGTCAATTTAATTAATAATCAACAAAATGCCATTCTAAATTTGCTTCAGATGGCAGTTCAATAACATCTACTGATTTTCTTTTATTGGATTGAATATTGTCATCATTATTTCTATGTGGCATGCTTCAGGCAGGAATTGAATTATGCCACATCACACAAAATTTTCTTTTCCTTTGTGAAGTATGAGTATGAAATTGTTTTAAATGCTACCAAATTTCATATTGCTATGGCAAGAATCTCTCAGTATATATTATATTATATTATATTACATATGTGTGTGTATATACAAAACATTTCTCTAGCACAGTCTATAGCTATTAAATGAATTCTTTTTCATTCATTCAGCCTTTATGGATACCTCCCACCAAGTACTCTGCAGAGCATAACAAAGCAGTTATATGTGATGAATAAAATTAAAAGTGCCTAGGAGTGTGACGTTCGGTGCAGTCTTAAATATCATGCTGAAAAGTATGGACCTTGTCTAGGGAGTGGAAAGTTTTGACATATCCACATGGCCACCAAATACCTAAGAATCATTTTTGATTTTTCTTTCCCTTACATGCCATAACCCTATCTTACCTTGAAGATATACCCAGAATCTGCCCTATTTACCACCACGACTGGGACAGCCTAAGTACAGGCCACCTGCTACCTGGATTGAATGTCTCCCAATCAGTTTACTACCTCTGCCTTTGCCCACTTCCTGTCTATTCTCCACATAGAAACCAACACGCACCCCCCCCCTGCAAAATGTAAGTCAAATCATGACATTCCTTTTCCTAATACCCTCCAATGGATTTTCACTGCACATCAGGGTGAAAAAGACAAAGTCCTGACAATTGTGTATAAGGCTCTCTTGATCCGGCCACTCATTCACTATCTTTCTGAGTCTGCCCATCACTCCCCTGCTCTTCAGCTAATAGAGCTCCTTGGGTCCTTAAACAGGTGAAGCATTCTATCATCTCAGGGCTGTTTCATTTGCTCTTCTGCCTGCTTGGTATAATTCTTTCCGTTAGGTCTGTTAAATGTCACCCAATTAGAGAGGGCTTCTATGAACACATTCTATGAAATAGGATCTCTTGCACTATGCTCTCTCTTTTCTTTATCATGAACTGGCATAAATCTGTTTATCTATTTATTGTTTGTCTCCCTCACTGCCCCCGATCATTTGTTAGCTTTGTTAATGCTTTTTCTGAGATTCTGATTGTGTTTTTGTTTGTTCTTTTGTTCTTTTTATATTTGTGTCTACGTGTGTCAGGATCATTTTAATTGAAACTGACCTCTGGAAGAAAATATCTGGATTAAGGTAAAATTTTAATCGAAACCATAAGAGAAGTTGAAAGCAAACTGAATTTTTCTGGTTTGTACTTTCTATTTTTCAAATTGCTCTCTCCACCTTGTTCCTCCTTTCTTAGTACAGGTCTTCTCCTTTTCATTCCCTATATTGACCCACTAATTGAAAATGCATATATTCTCTAATTAAAGTTTGGGAAGTGAAGACATTTTTACATTTCATCACCACTCCTAAAAGGAGGTGGGGTGTGGCAAACATTAGACAAAAAAAAAAAAAAAAATCCCTACATCACAATAAAATTAAGAAAATGCCAGAACCAGAAGCTGCGATTAGGAAGGGATCTGTGAAGTCTGGTCTTAGATGCAATAGAAGGCTATAGCCTGAGGGGTGCCTTCTTAGAACTCTTGTAGATTATTATTTCTCTACACTTGGAAGACTTTCTCAAGGATCACTTAACAGAGATAGCATCTATTTCAGGAAAAGCAGCAAATATCCCTGCAGAGAACTGGTTTAACTTTGAAGAAAAGAAAGGTGAAGATACTGAACGAAACAGGCCAACCTTATATTATTTCTGTCTTCAACCTATCTTTGTGGCTATAAACAAGGAAATAGGAAGGCAATGATGTATGGCAAGATAGACAGCCCTTGCCGCTGTAAGCCCTTACATGACAGAATAGGGGGGAGATACACCTGCCCAGGTAAAAGAAAATTGCATGCAACGTCAAAGTTTCAGAAAACCTAATTGGCTAGAAGCTGCAAGCTACCCATCTCAAAAGTCTCCACCAAAAAACTGTATACAATGGGCGCCTGGGTGGCTCAGTTGGTTGGGCGACTGCCTTCGGCTTGGGTCATGATCCTGGAGTCCCGGGATCGAGTCCCGCATCGGGCTCCCTGCTCGGTGGGGAGTCTGCTTCTCCCTCTGACCCTCTTGGATCTCGTGCTCTCTCTCTCTCTCTCTCTATCTCATTCTCTCTCTCAAATAACTAAATAAAAAGAAAAATCTTTATAAAAAAACTGTATACAATAACTATCTAATTGTAGATTAGATAGTTGGCATTGCTGCCGTAATAAATGACCATAAACTTAGCAGCCAAATGCAAATATATTATCTCATGATTTCTATAGGTTAGAAGTCTGGATAGGCTTGGCTAGGTTCTCTGCATAAGGTCTCACAAGGGTGAAATCAAAGTGTGGTACTCTTAATGTATATAATTGGAAGAATCTACTTCCAACCTTATTCAGGATGTTGGCTGAATTTGATTTCTTGCAATTCTAGGACTGAGATCCCATTTCCTTGCTGGTTGTCAGCCAGGGGCTGGTCTTTGCTCCTGTCTTTCTTTCTTTCTTTCTTTCTTTCTTTCTTTCTTTCTTTCTTTCTTTCTTTCTTTCTTTCTTTCTTTCTTTCTTTCTTTCTTTCTTTCTTTTTCTTCTTTTTTTCTTTCAGAGAGAGAGAGAGAGCATGAGCTAGGGGTAAGGGCAGAGGGAGAGGGAGAAGCAGACTGAACAGAGCCCAACGCGCGGCTCGATCCCAGGACTCTTGAGATCATGACCTGAGCTGAAGGCAGCCTTTAACCAACTGAGCCACCCAGGCACCCCTCCTCTATTCTTTTTCATGCTTTCCATGTGCCCCTGTTGCAGCAATGGCCGATGGAGATCCTCTCACACTTCAGGCCTATCTGATTACTGCTTCATCTCTCGGATTCCAGCTGAAAATTATTCTCTGCTTTTAAGGACTCATACACTAACATTAAGTCTACCTGCATAATCCATAATAACAACCCTATTTGAAGATGGGTAACCTTACAACTGCAAAATTCCTTTTGCCATATGATGTATTATATTCACAGACTCCAGGTGTTTGGGAGTGGCCATCTTTGAGGGACCATTCTGTTTACTGTGATAAAGATTATTAACATAACAGTAACACATCTATAAACAGGATGTAAAATCAAAGGAGAAAAGGAATGAGCTTAAAAGAAGGTAAATTGAACAGAAGAATCACACAGGGACACAGGCCAAGAGTTCTGGAAATAAAAGTTCGTCATAGTCTCAAAGAAGTGATACACAAAAATGATCTCCCTCACAAAAAGCAAAAGGCAAAGAGGATACATAGATTGAAAAATGATGTCATAAAACAATAAAATAAGTTGAAAAGAGGCTTGACAGAGCTTAACAAAGGATATAAAAAAATTAAAATATTACAAAGATGAAGGTTATAGTAGATAAAGCAAAAAAAAAAAAAAGGTACAGATGTGACTGTAAACATCACCGAAAACAAAAGAAGCATCAAAAAGAGACCTGAGATAATTATTCAAAACAAAATGAAACAAATGGAAAACTTAAAATAATTAAAAAAATAAAATGTACACAAAAGAGATAGAAAAGTCAAATATAGGTAGCTAGAGTAATTAGTTGTTTGGGAGACTGGGGGTAGAAAGTAACTAAAAATATTTAATAAGTACAGTAGAAGAAAGGATCTTCAAATGGACCATGGCAAAACCAACTTCAGAAGAGATTGCACATGTTTTAAACTTTGGTGGAATTAATGAGTTGGGATGAAGAAAATGGCAGAGGGAGGGCTACTAATTGTGCTAATTTCCTCACCCCATCTTTCATAGCAGGTGGTCAGTAGGGCCTAAAGTTAAAACGTATTTCTTTAAGAACAATGACTCTAAACTTAATAAACTTAATATTTTTCATAATCATGTAATCTTAAAGGAAATTAGAGACGTTTAAAAGTCATGTAATCTTAAAGGAAATAAGAGACGTTTAAAAATCATCTCTATAGTGGTCAACACAGACAACAACTTATTTGGATTTCAGCAAGAAATTTGGCATCATTTAAGTTTATTTCTCTTCAGTTAAATTCAGATAAAATTAATTTTAAAATGTCATTTGTATAAATTGTACCTATTACTTATCTAACTGTTTAGCCATCTTCAATCTATCTGGCCATCTCTTCTATCTAAATATGGGCATTAAAGACTGACTGAAAACCTATTACCCTTAAATTAACTATGTTAAATCCTGGCTGATAGAATTTGGGGTGCATGTGTAATATTTATAGTCTATTGGATTTGAATTAAATTATACATACATCTCTTTAACAAATAAAAAGTAATTAAAACTTTATGCTTAAATTTGCATTCAGCTTCCTATTTTATGCCTTCTCCCTCCCCCCAACCCCCGCAAAGGCAAATGGTACCATATATTCCAGACCCAACAAAGCTCCTGAGCATCTTCCAAAATTTATATCCAGAGATCAGTGGGGACTATGATAGCATGTATCTGAGACTGTAGGTTCTATTTCTGCTTCTGGAATAGACCAGTTCCGGTAATGGGAACTTTCTCCTCAGTAGAATGACTCACAGGCTGACCCTAAGAGAGTTGCAGGCAATGTGGATATTAGCAGGAAAGACAGCTTTTCTAGACTCCCTTATCTTACTAAGTACATATTGCTTCCGATATAGGATATATTTCTTCAGGTTCCCAGTAGTCCCCTGGTGTCTGTGCCTGGGTGAGACTGTGAGTTTTATTTCCTCTAATCTCTTCTCCCTGTGGTATGTCCCCCAAGCCTTCTCTACACACACAGAGGTTTCATATGCTGTCATCCTATTATGAACTGTACCATCGACTGTATCACTTTGCCCTTTCCTGTACCCCAAAAGAGAGGTACTTATTGCATTTATGTAATAAAATTTTAGATAATAGGATTTTGGAGGCTTGAGAGTAAAATTCTCAATGATTAAAATTACTTCCTAGATGAGTAATGATCCCATGGGCATTACTTACAGAAACTGGTTTGTAAAGGATAGTAACTGTAGGAAGCAGTGGTAGTCGAATTCATCTGTCAATTGTGTGGAAAAATAAATTTTGTAATTCTCACCTTTATTTATATTATATAATGATCACACTTTGACTCTACAAGCAACTTTTTTGGAAGGCTAAACATAAAATTATAGAGGTACTGGAGGTCACAATAACAGCATGATTACAATACTAATTCAATTACTACCTATTATTAGTTTCAAACAATATTTTCTTTTTTTTCAAGTTTCCAATCACGAAATCCCTTCTATTATCAAACTGAGATATATGATGAACATCATTCCCAAAATGTCATTAACTTTAAAATTTGTAAAATAATTACGTGTATCTCAAAATAATATTTTGCACTGATTTTACATTTCATCTTCTTATAATGAACGCTAATTTAGTTGGTTAAATAAAGTATAAGTAAAAAGGCCTCTAAATACATTTCTCACAAAAGAAAAACGCTTCCCAGCCAAGTGCCTGTGGAGATTTTTTTCTCTTCCCATTCACAGTGACATACAACAAAGAAACTGCTAGAAGAACAGAAGGTGCATCTACAACATCAGTCATCAGAACAAAACATAAGTCAGGGAGCTGGATTCTTGTCAGACCTCTGCCACTTTGCAAGTCACTTCACCTCTCCAAGACGTACAGTCTCCTCTATAAAATGGAAGGGTTCAACCTTGTGAGGTGAAGTCTGACATTTCTGTGAGCACTAAAATTCCATGAGTTTTCATTTAATCATATTGTCAACAAAGGGGGAGTCCACTCATTTCGTGGTATAGCATCCTAGGTTGTTAGTTGATGGCAATGGGAAAGAACATGGGAGGGGGGTCTCAAAGTCAGAAATCCAGCTTTTATTTGTTTGTTTATCATAAAAATGTGAGTCCCTGGGAAATTCACTTCACTTTTTTCAGTCTCAATTTCCATATTTATAAATGAAACTTTAAATATATCTGCTTGACATTTATTTACTATTGTTCACCATTTTTGACACAATTGCCACCTTCAAGGGTTCCCAATTCCCTGTTCCTCTTGCTGTGTTGTCATTGTCCCAACAATGTCCTAGGAAGTACACACAACCAATAAGTGAGTATCGAATGTAGTCTGAGTCTGTAAGAGTGGAGGAAATGTTATTTGCAGATAGTAAAGGAAAATAAATATTTCTAAATGCACAGCAAAAAAAAAAAAATTAAGAATTAAAGTAAAAAAAGTATCAAATAATTCAGTTATTGTTTTCTGCAGTTAGAAGTTACTTGGTTTAAAGAACTCTTCCTGGATATTGTTTCAAAGGATCTAAAATTTTCTCAATTTGGAAACCATAGGCATGACTAACTATATGTTTGCCACTTTCTACGTAGGGCACATTGTACTTCTATCTCTCTATATTTCTTAAATATCATCATTTTATTTTCCAATGAGAATTATTGAAACTGGTTTCTGCTCTCTCCTTCACATACTGGTTCTTGGAGTTTAATTTTTTTTTAAATATCTTTTGGTTGATGTCTTAAAATCAAAACATTGAAATGTATTTTGTGCACAAATTTTATTCAGAGGTTGAAAACAGAAAGGTGGCTCATTTTCTAACATTTTGAATTTTAATGAACTTTTGGTACAACTACATTTATTACATATATCTTGAATTACTGTGTAGTCTATCCAATCCAAATTGAAGTTGTCTATAAAACAGTTGAAATCACAATACAGAGTTAAAAAAACTGGGCTACTTTAAATTTTATTAGCTTTTGAATTTGGAGGTGATCAGGGTGTGAGCTTGTGCCATAGAAGATAATTTAAAATTATTGAAACACTTCACATTTTTTTGAAACCGCTTCATTGGGGGAAATGATGGTTTTGGAAAATGGCTATGAGGGTATAAAATTATCAGAGAGCTTAAGTGCTTCAGTGTGAAGGTGATCAAGGTTCTTTGCTTGCACATCACAAAGCAATTGAAAATTATTGAAGTGCTTCAAGTACTTCATGTTTCCAGAATAGTATGCAGTCTTTCTTCCTCAGGGTGCTTTAGAGTTTTGAATGTCTGAATAATTCCAATATATTGCAATTATACACACACACACACACACACACACACACACACACACACACACACACACGGTCCTGATTATCAGTTTAGAATTCAATGCAAATATTGAACTTCTAAGCTGCGTCTACACAAATAATGAAGAGATTAGAGATTGTTGATTTTGATTTCGAGCAGCCAAAATGAATTCATGAAGCCAGGTCTAATTTGAAAATTACAGTATAAAATTTGGCTGTTATTCAGAAAAATGAAGCAGGAGAGGAGAGGTTTGGGGGAGAGGGAAGAGGTAATAATATTTTTGTTTTGTTTTGCCCCTAGGTAATATATCAATTTCAATTTTAAAAAAATTAGTCAGAATTCAAGTTTCTTATAGAGAACTGGAAAATTGGTATTAAAGAACATCAAAATACAGACAGTTAGTGACCTAATTTGGGATCTGAAAGCCGTAGAATCCACATCTGATTTTTAAAGTTGATAATGAAAAACAGTGTAATTCTATAATTGTTAAGGCAGAATTCTAGAATGATTCCAACAATCTTTTTGGCTTCAGCTTCTACTGGATTAGTAAATACTCAAGCTACCTTGATTTTAAGGCCATCTATCTCATGCTTTAAACATATCTAATCTGATATATAGCCAATCAGCCAATTTATTAAACATCAGCTATGTGCTAAGCACTATACTAGTCACTGAAGATATAACAAAATACAGACAGAACAACTGCCCTCAGAAACTTCAGATTTAGAAAGGCTTTAGAAGTTTTACAAGGCAGCCTTCCTTTACAAAGAAGAAAACTGAACCCCAGAGAAATAACATGACTGGTTCATTGTCACAATCCTAGTGTGAGAGGCTAAACAAGAGCTGGCCTTTATAATACACATCACCAGGCTAACCCATCCCCCCACCCCCCTCTCCTCTAAAACATTCAGTTTGTTTCTCAGAGTCCGTAGTCTCTCGTGGTTCATCTCCCCCTCCGATTTCCTCCCCCTTCATTTTTCCCTCCCTACTGTCCTCTTCTTTTTTTTTTTTTTAACATATAATGTATTGTTTGTTTCAGAGGTACAGGTCTGTGATTCAACAGTTTTACACAATTCACAGCACTCACCAAAGCATACACCCTCCCCAATGTCTATCACCCAGCCACCCCATGCCTCCCACCCCCCCATCACTCCAGCAACCCTCAGTTTGTTTCCTGAGATTAAGAATTCCTCATATCCGTGAGATCATATGATACATGTTGGAAGGGTAAAATGAAGGGGGGAAATCGGAGGGGGAGACGAACCATGAGAGAATATGGACTCTGAGAAACAAACTGAGGGTTCTAGAGGGGAGGGGGTGGGGGGATGGGTTAGCCTGGTGATGGGTATTAAAGAGGGCACGTTCTGCGTGGAGCACTGGGTGTTATACACAAACAATGAATCATGGAACACTACATCAAAAACTAATGATGTAATGTATGGTGACTAACATAACATAATAAAATTAAAAAAAAAAAAAAGCTGACCTTTAGTGGTAATGCCCTCTCCCCGGACTAACACCATTGAAATTCTATTTCAATTTTGTTTCTCTGGCATTAGTAAATTTTTGAAGCCTGAGGGGGATTAAGATCAAAAAGTTGAAAACTGGGAGAAGCACAATACCGATAGTTACTAGGGATAATTTGACTCTAATTCTCAGCCAAGAACATTACCAATAAATAATATAAACAAGGTACATCATATGTAACTTAGAATCATTGCTCGTACCTGAATGTCTGAATATGCACATTCAGATAATATGGATTGGAAATCTGGTAAACTAACAATCTAAAAGTCAGGGAAGTATGAATGCATATTATCATAATAAGAGTAAAATTCTGAAAAAAAACCCATAAAGTTAATATTCAAAACAATATTAAGAAAATTATAATAAGTGGGAAAGAGGTTTGTGACGCACTCTTAAATAAACTAAAGTTATTAGTTAGAATATTATGTATTTTGGGGGGCACCTGGGTGACGCCATCGGTTAAGCTTCCTACTCTTGGTTTTGGCTCTGGTAGTGATCTCTGGGTTGTGAGATCTAACCCCACATTGGGTTCTGTGCTCAGCGTGGAGTCTGTTTGAGATTCTCTCTCTCCTTCTGCTCTCCTACTCTGCTCTCTCCCTCTGAAGTAAATAAGTAAAATCTTTAAGAAAAAAAAGAATATTGTCTATTTTTCAACCAGTAGATGTTTACTGGAATAAAAATAACAATATAAAGAAATATATCATAGATGTGATTATATAGTCATTATTATGATGACCATATATTTACAGTATTATTTTGTATACTGAATCCAAAACTACACAAAGTAACATTAGGTACTCTAATTTTTAATAAGATAATTCCATTTAAGATATGACATTTTCATGTATAATTTATTTTTATGAATTAGTCTCATCTTGTGAGAATGAATTGAAAGACAAATGTTGAAATGTCACGAGTAGGAAAAACTTTAAAATAAAGTACAACATTCAAGATAAAGTATACTTGATCCAGACATAATAAAGAATACAAAGGGAAGAAATAAAAGGGAAAGTTTCAGAGAAAAGAGCTTTTCCCTCCAACCACTCAAAAATTTGGATCCCAAGGCAATAGTACAAATAATTCTTGGGAGCCAAGAATCACTTGGCTAAATATTTAAAGTTAACAAACTTTCTCGATAATGTAATTTCATAAAAACAGAACCAAAAAGTTAGTGTAAGTCCATGGTTTCTAATAATACAAAATCATAAAAATACTAAATATAATTTCATTTAATTACTGACTTCCTTCATGTAATAATTGCTTAATAAATGATTTTCCCCAGAAAGCCTCTTGAAATGTCTCCTTCCACTTTGGAAGACTATTTTTCTGGCATAATGACTTTTCCAGCCCTAGTCTCAATAGTCTACCAATGATATTTCAGTATTTCACAGCAATAGGATGTATGGGTTCACATGAGAAAAAAGAAATTCATTATCATTTTGGGTAGATAGTATGGCACAAAGGTATACCCAAGCAAGGTAAGATAAAGCAATAAGCCAGGAAACCACCATTAGGGCACAATAAAAGCTAAAGACCAAAGTACTTCAAACGCATAGGAATATTCCCTGCACACAATATGCTGGCTCACAGAAGATGTCCTCTTAATTACCTGTTGCTTCACATACATCAACAAAGCAAAGCATTTTGGATTTATTCAAATCTAGCATGCAATTCAGATTTGTTTTTATGAGAAGCTCTCTCTAGAAACTGTTGCATCGAATACACTAAGGAGTGTGACTTTGCCTGAAACTGTAAAGTCCAAACATCACTTCATGCTGAAGCCAACATACACATTTAAAAAAAAAATGTGAAACTTGACAAATATTTCCACAAGTACACCAAAACTACAAATTCAGGGTACAAAGTCATTTGTAGAATATTATTTCAGTTATTTCAAACACACTGAAAGACTGGGAGAAATCTTATCTTTAAGCATAGATGGGATTTTTAGGTGTTTTTGATTTTTTTCTTTATTATTTGCTATATTGAAATAGTGTAAAAATGCTATCTTTAAATATGTTGAACAGGTAAAAAGCCCTATAGTAAGATACAGAAATATTGCTCTATGTTGACACAAAGCAATTAATTAAAACTCTTTTTCTTGTATGAATGATCAACTGGCTTCCATTCTACCTGACATTGTTAAGACCAGCTCACTACCGAAACCCAAATAGAATCCCACGGGAAGTTTTGTCAACAATTTTTCTGTAATCAAGATGTTCTACACCTACTTCACTCCACGTGGGCACCACCTAATAAAATTTGGTAGATGTTAAGCTTAAAAACAATTTTATTGATTTATTTGGAAAAGAAGAAAAACACTTCATGCACTTGGCTCATTCCAAATACTCAATCCAACAGATATTGTTGAGAACAGTTCATTTCCAGGTGTAATGTTCCAGAGATGAAAAGAAGAAAATGTGGTCCCTCCTGGGAGTTCATGGTTTTGGAAAGGAGAAAGGTATAAATATTACAAATATGTGTTCTCTGTGTGTACATGTAGCATATATTTTTAGATGGTTCATACATCAAAGCTATATACAAACAAGTATGTACATTTGATAATATGTATGTATATATGTATGTGTGTATGGACATTCTATGCATATTTACTTTTTAGATAGGGAATAAATCCAATAAAATATATTTGTATTTGCCAGGGCTTATCACATAATGCAATACAGTACACTTTTAACATGGGTACCTGAACTTTGTGAAATAGAGCTGGAATTTGAATTTTAATCTTCTCTATGCTTCCTGGGGAAGTGAACTTGGTGATGTTGCCCCCAAATCCCCAACAGTGAAAGTGTGATTGGATTTGAGCCTCGGTGCAGACATTTATGAGTCCTGTGACAGTAAACATTTAATTCCCTTGGCTGAGGCTTACTTTTCTCATCTCTATGGTAAAGATTTATTTCAAGGAATAAATGAGATAATTAAATAAGATTAAATAAATTAATTGATTGGTACAGTGTCTGACACATATTACCATAGTAAGTGCTCAATAATAAGCCTATCTGAATACACATATATATGAAAAAACTGGAGGTGTGCAAAATTAAGTAAAATGGCTTCTGGTCACGCAGCCAAAAACTGATAGAGACTGTGAATCCAAAGCCCATGTCATTTCCATGGCCACTTGAAACTCCCAAATGTTTAAGACTAGAGTCACCATTACTCTTCCTGGATTCCGTGGGATATAAACAGTACTGTTTTCCTACTATGGGTCAGACAGTATTCTAAGTATTTTATATGGGGTTTATTAATTCTCCAAAATCAACATTGGATCTTGAATTTGAAGTTTATGTCACAAATTTTATCTTGTTTTTTCTACTCTGGTTAAAATTTTTAATGATTCTGGTACACAAATAATAGAGTCAGGAAATTTTATTTTCTGTGCAGACTCTAACATAAAAATGTGTGGGAACTTTCTGACACTCATTCAAATAAAAATATGGGTAATATCCTAGAAACAAAATAACAACTTATCAAATATCTTGAAAAACTGTTTTGTACTTTATCCTGCCCATGGCTAAATCCCAGTCATCCCATCTGGCCAAAGGAAAAGAAATATTATTACTGGGGCGCCTGGGTGGCTCACTCGGTTGAGCGGCTGCCTTTGGCTCAGGTCATGATCCTGAGGTCCCTGGATTGAGTCCCGCATCGGGCTCCCTGCTCAGCGGGGAGTCTGCTTCTCCCTCTGACCCTTCCCCTTCTCATGTGCTCTCTCTCTCTCTCATTCTCACTCTATCAAATAAATAAATAAATAAAATTTAAAAAAAAGAGAAATATTATTACTTTGGTTTGCAGTAACCTGTCAGGAATGCCTGCAAGATAATCCCACTCAATAACATTAATTAAGTACCCACTTTGCACAAAATACTTACTTCACTAGATAGCCATATTACCAGTGGAGCCAACGTGCCAGACTGTAATAAATGTGTTATTTGATATTTGTGTTGTTTGATATTGTTTTGGAAATTTAGTAAGTTTATTGTTAAGTCTAATATTTTTAAACCAATTATATACCTACAAAATTGTCTGCATATCAAGTCAGAATAACTTCAATAAGCTATCCATACAAAGTGAAAAATCCAATAGTCATATCTTTACTACTGTCATCTACCATCTATCTCTGGTTGGAAGCATGTCCTAAAGACAAATGAGATCTTGTCATGCCTCTGCTTTAAACCATTCAAGAGTTCTTCATAATCTACACCATTCTTTCTTTAAAAAAAAAAAAATGGTCCAAGAGACATTATCTGTATCAGAATCCCCAGAGATGTTGGTTAAAAACTGCAATTCCCACTTACTTACAGAAATAAAATTCCCGAGGATGCTGCCTAAAATTGTATTCTTTAAAAGCCCTCCACTTGATTGTTTTACACAGGACAATTTCTTTGTCCCTGGATGCACAGGACCATGACCATGGTACCTGGCATGATTTATAAAAATCTTGATGATGAGGTCCTTATTTGCCTTTTGCACCTCATTTCCCAATGTCTCCTTCGCTGGTTATTAATCGATTGCCCCTTAGCTCTAAATCCACTTTTCTTTGACCAGCTTCATGATACTGGCATTGGACCCTGTAAACATTTCTCATTGGTCAACAGCTGTGTTGTGAGGCATTATAAGTACAGGCTACTAGAGGAGCATTGCAAAGCCATTATCAGGGTTGAGTCTCTTGACAGTTCTGAGTGCTGTTCTTCTAGGCTACTTCCAGACTTCTATGGCAAGGTACCAGATGTATGGCCCATGGTGTTCCCATTCCAATAGGTTTTGCCACAACCCAGGAGGTGGCTTCCTGCTTTCCTGCTCTGTTTTGTGGCACCCTAGTGACCTTCTCTTCCATCTAGTGGGCACCAGCCACACCCTCCCCTGAGGTATAAGTCTCACCCTTGGGGAAGCCATCTTCCAAATTTGTTCTTTTCCTTGAGTTCTTTCCTTAGTCTAAAAGGTAGTGGCTACTCTTTATATTTGTTATTCCTACCTTCTCTGGAATTCTCTTCTGTCCGTAAAGTAAACTTCGTATTTTTGTAAAACCTTCTTTCTAGATGCTCCCTGGCCCTTTCTTGTTTTACAGTTTCTTCCAGAATCAGGCCAAAAGGCGCCTCTTCCAGATTGCTTTTCTTAGTCTTGTCAGATAAAGAGGAGAAATTTCCTCTCTGTGTTCTCACAGGGTCTCTACCACATCTCTTCCACAGCATTCCTCTCCCATAATCAAAATTGTTTCTTTAATTCTCTGCCATTCTCCATAGTCTTTGAAACACAAAAATAGTATTCTATCATTTAGGTGTCCATATCACCGAACACATACTAGGTACCAAATAAAGTATTTGTTCCTTAAAGAATTTCCTCTCCTCGTCTTCCTTCTCCTCCTTGTTCTCCCCCCCCCCTTTTTTTTAAATTTATATTTTAAAGGGGGAAGTTTTGAGGATATATATAATTTGGGGGAAGTGTTGAATAGACATCCTCGGGGCTGAATGAGCTTTTTGTCTTGTCTAAATCCATACAGCAATGCTCTTTGTAGACAAGGAATCTAGCACGCTAGAGTGATTTCTGTAACATTGAACACTGGGCTGTTAGGAATTGGACCAATGCCAGGATACATTTCTCATTGACAATTAAACACGCATCAACTGCTAATGATGACTCCTAGTCACTTGTGACACAGAATAGACAGAAAGGCTATGATCTAGACGGGAAAAGTATTTGATCTCATTACTCATCCTTGGAAACATGCACTGCCTCAGAATGTTGAATGATTGGAGCCCTTGATGAAAAGAAAGCTAAAAAATATAGGGTTGTTTATGAGAAATATACACGTTCTATTGTGAAGAATATAAATGTGCTATTTGATTTATGTATGTATATTTTTGGTGAGCATTAAATATTTTCTTAGTTACTAAATTCTAGTTTTCAAAAGTAGCAAAACTGTTGCATGATGTACAGACAGAAACTTGGCGTCAAAAAGGAACACATTTTTCACATAGTATTTGCTCCTCAACAGTTGATTTTAAAATGTTAATAATAAATTTATTTAATATTTAACTTTTCTTCCATTTACAAAATGAGTATAATGGCAAGGATTGTTTTCAGGACACAACTATTAGGAAATATATCTTGCATATGAAATAAGTTCAAGTTTGACTTCTCAAGCAAGTAAAATGCAATTGATTTCAATACATTTTTGACACTCCTCCAACACTAATAATATGTAGCTACCACATTATTTTTGACCCAGAATATATGATTTATCAAAGAATTTCTGAATCTTTGGGTTTTCACTCTTCTTTCTTATTCAAGAACGGACTCAAGTTCTCAACTATGAGAAGTAATCTGACCAATCAATGGAACTGAATTTTCCTGATATAGCATAAACTACTGGCAAGAACATGGTATCATGGTATGGGGATGTACTCTGGATAGAATAACTTATTTAGCTTGTGTCTAAATTATGGGTATTTAATATGGTAAAACAGAAAGTGGGCTTAAATAGCCAAAGGGTATACATTTCTAAGAATGTATAGCTCTTCTCATAGTATTTATCTTTTAACTTCTTGACATACATACTTATGTAAAATACCATTATCTCACTGGACACATTAATATTTGTTGTGTGTCTCAGAAAACTCCTAATTATATACAGTAAGAACAATTTTTTGTCTTTACATATACATCATTGAATCCTTGGGAATTGAGTTTTACTCTCTAGGCCAAAATGACTATTTTTGTTTTCAATAATTTCATTTGGATTAAGTTATAAGTGCTTTCTTTTTGCTACACATTGCAACTAAATTATTTTATTTGCAAACGATCAAAGGAAAATAATTGTATACAATCTATTTTAATTGGTACAAGGAAGAGAAAGATATGGAGCAGACATTCAATGTTTAAACAAATTTGATTATACATAGACTTTTGTAAAAAAGGTTCATGAGTACTCCATATTAAAAAAAAAAAGAATACTCCATAGTATAAGAAAGATCAAAAACTCTGAGATACACATATTCAAGAATATTTATTTGGTGCCTATTAACACCATAGATTACATACATTTTATATCATTTAGTTTGTTCCTCAAATCTGTGAGGTTTATAAGATATTTTATAGATTACAAAATAAGATTCAGAGAGGCAAGAAACCATTAATTTAAATTAGTAAGATGCTAAAATAACTTTTGGGGTCAGAAAAAAAGTACAGGCAATGATATATTAAACAACTGCTGTCATGGAAGAAACTCTCCTTTGCTTCCAGTTTTTCTTATGGACGAAGCTGAATTACTCTAAAAGAATTTGCACTCCTTACCTTCTTGCAGCACAGCATGGTGGTTAAAAGCTTAGAGTCAGACTGCCTGGGTTAGATTACTAGCTCTGGAATTTACAAACTGAGTACACTTGGGCATGCTATTTACACATTTTGCTCTTCAGTTTTATTATTTGTTAAATGGAAATATAAGTATCACCTCTCTTCAAGTTTTGTTGTGTGGATTCGATAGTATCTTAGAGATTTTCCTGGAATTAAAATGGGATTATATCCCAATAAACCCATCATTAGTTGAAAATATTGTAAGTCAAAAATACTTTTTTAAAAAAAAATATTTATTTATTTTTTGAGAGAGAGCCCGCACGAACATGACCAGGGGGAGGGGCAGAGGGAGAAGCAGACAACCCGCTGAGCAGCAGCCCGATGCGGGGCTGGATCCCAGGACCCTGAGATCGTGACCTGAGCCGAAGGCAGATGCCTAACCAGCTGAGTCACCCAGGTGTCCTCAAAAATGCTTTTAATACACCTAACCTCCTGAACATTGTAGCTTAACCTAGCCTGCCTTAAATGTGCTCAGAACACTTACATTAGCCTACAGTTGGGTAGAACGTTGAATAGCTCATGTAATTTACTGAATACTGTTACTGAAAGTGAAAAACAGAATGGTTGTTTGGGAACAGAATGGTTGCAGGTATGTTGGTGGTTTACCCTTGTGATTGCTGCCTGGCTGGCTGGGAGGTCCAGCTTCCTGCTGCTGCCCAGCATAATGCAAGAGAGTATTTTATACATATTGCTAGCCCAGGAAAAGAACCAAATTCAAAATTCAAAGTGTGGTTTCTACTAAATTGTATTGCTTTCACACCACAAGGCATACACCAAACCATTGTAAGCCAAAGACCATCTATACTTGGCAAATATTCATTACTGACTCAAGCTTCAACTGTTTTCTTTAATTATTAAATATTATAATTAATAGTTTAGTCTTTATCAGATAGCTTAATAACAAATATATGTGCATATAATTGTCACTAGTTCCTTTTTATGTGATTTTTTACTAGGTTCTTTTTAGTTTTGAAAGAGATTATAGATTTTTTTCTAATGAGTTTTACTTAGCACTCTAAAGGTACTTTTCCTACTTAACAATTCACTAGATAGGTTTAATTGATAAACAAATGAATGGATGCTAATGACTTCTGATCATTTAATGCTATGATACAAATCAATTTAGTGTTGCAAAATTCTCATATTATTTAAAAATGTGCCCTGTCTAGGTATTTGCAGCACAACAGTTCATTCTAAAAGCAGATTATAAAAAATGCATAGTCATTTCTATTAGGATCTACATGATAATTTGCAAGGTACTTCAATTGGTACAACATTAAAACTGATTTTATTTTGCATTTTGAAGAGTTGTAAGGGGCAAAGTTTGTAAACATACACAAATCAGGATTATATGATGATTTGACACATTTGCCTGACATGCCTCCATATACCAGAACTTACCTTTCAAAATGTAGACGTAGGTGGTGAAAGGTTGTGAGAGATGTCAAATTACAGTGCCTAACAGCTCTCATCTCTAGACATGTCATGGTCAGCCATCATTAGAGTTCCCTGATCTGGCCCACAACAGTGTGGAAATCTAAACATAGAGGTCTCACTGCCAATCATTATTTAAGGTTCTTCGTTGCATTTTGGAACGGTCACCATAGCAATGGAAGTGAATTCATTTGAAGTCCTATAGCTCCCTAATACACTTGAAAAAATTATGGGCTCTGGTCAGTAGGAAACCTAAAGTTGTCCATTTAGTTTCATCTGGTTCACATGAAGCCACAAGATATCTTATATAATTACCTTCCTCATTATAGAATGTCATAAGATTCAGCTTTTTGCCTATGAGAAGATATTTAAAAATACATTTCCAAAGCAAACTTTGGTGCATGTTTTTATATTGTTGAAGGAAAGATAAGGCAGAATTTCAGGAATGAATATATGGATAAACTTTACATAAGAATTTTGTACAACAAAAAAAAATGACTCTGGAATTGTTTACCCACTAAAATGCCTGAAGTGCTCATCTCCCCAAAGTAGTGTTAGTATAAAAGTTGTATGATTATGTTTGCTTTATATTGATTAAATGGTTATATAATTTTCTCTCCATTAGTCTCTTACATTTTTCTAGACCTTTCTTTCCACCTTTTACTTTATCTATAAATGGTCATAGTATTTATGAATATTGCTATTTATTGTTTTTATTGAATACAATTTCTCCCTTGTTATTAACAAGTGCACGTGGAAATCACTTCATGATAATATCCACTACAATTTACAATATAATGCATAGTTAATAAAGTATTTTTCAATTAACGATGATGATGATGTTTAAAAGTTTCTTCTTCAGTTAGACCACTTGATTCTTATTTTTATTTCTATTGATTCTTTCTGTTGATTTTTCTTTCTACTGATAGTGGGCAAGTCAAAATAAGTGTTCTCATACATAGTCAGTCTTACACCCTCCTGATTTCCAACTGAGCATCTCCTGGTCTGGTTAACATTTACCCAAGTATAGCAACTCCTTATTGTGAATACCTGTGTTCAAGTAGTATCCATAATCTGCATCTGTAATAGTATCTGTAATCCTTGCAACATTTTGTAAGCAGGGCATTTGTTATACAACATTGACAACAGAGCAGCTGAGATTCAGAGAAGGAAGGCAACGTGCCCGTGGTCCCCCAATTAAGATGCGATGGATCCACATCTGAACTCTGGTTTCTCCTTCAACTATGTGACACAGCATTTATGAAAATTCAGTCCTCTTTTTAGAGTCAGACAAAGTGGACAGAGTCCCCTTACCACATGGGCAAACTTGGACAAGTTGCTTAACTTTTCCGAATTTGATTTTCCTGTTCTGTCTAAATATGACAATCCTGGCCTAATCCCCAGGAGTGATACATATAGTTGCTGTCCAGCAGTTGACACTACAAGATGCAATTTTCTTTATAACAAGGTTTTTTTTTTTTTTTCCTTTCTCCCTCCCTCATTTCTACTTTTGCCCTCCTATCATCTTCTTTCTCTGACATGGGAGAGTAAAATAACTGTCCAAGTTCAATTTCTGGCTCCATTTTGTTACAACCTATGTGATGTTGGGGGCTTTACTCTGAACCAGTTTTCTTATATCACAAACAAGGGATACCCACGCGGACTATGTATCATGGTCCGTATGCCATGGGCACTTAATAAACGTTGATTCCCTCCTTTCCTCTTTGCTTTTTAAAATATGAAGCTCTATGCAAATGTCAGGTCTTATTGTTATAAGGACCTAGAAGGGTATGATCAAATTTATATTTAATTTGATATCCAGAGGGACCCAGACATTTCAAGTGCTGTTTGCCAACATGGTGCCATGGTTGTTTGCTGTCATTTAGAAATGATCTCTCTTCTCTAGACTGGAAAAAAAAAAAAATCCTCCTTCCCCTCCTAGTTGACGCTTGCTGGTGTCTATTAGATGCCAGAGTCTCATACGTTATTTGAGCACTGGTCTTTTCCAAATACTCTTCCAGTGCTGAGATTTTTACTCTTCTAAGATTGACATTTGCTCCTTTCTCTCGGTATTAATTTCTTTTGTCTTAACTATGAAATCTTAAGATCTGGTTCTCCTTATTAAATTAGCTAATTTAATATTTCCTTAGTTGCCTTACCTGACCTTTATTCCAGTCCCCTTCCATCACTCCACAGTGGTCCCCAAATCAAAATTTTATTTATTATTTTTCCCTTGTCAACTCTCCTTCAGGCTGGCC
The DNA here is from genome assembly GCF_009762305.2 of Zalophus californianus. Lineage (NCBI taxonomy): Eukaryota > Metazoa > Chordata > Mammalia > Carnivora > Otariidae > Zalophus > Zalophus californianus. The sequence continues at coordinate 134,282,789 of NC_045598.1, forward strand.
ATGCTTCCGTAGCATTTTCCTTCTTTATTGGGCCTATTTTCCTCACTATTTCCCCTTCTCCTTTGTTTCTCTTATTTTCCATATCTGGTGTCCTCTGCTTTCAGTTTCTCTGACATCCATTTTTTTTTTTTTTTCTTTTCTTTCTTGCCATTTCTTCCTGGCTATGATCCAATCTCCCCTCTTCCAAATCAGAAAATGACTATTTTTCATAAGATATAAAGAAGGTGGATTAAAGGAGGTGGGTAGTAGATCTGTAAAGAACATAAATGTTTATATACCAAAGTATGTGGCAAAGGATTCTAGGCTTGGAAGTGATTCGTGTGGGTCGTTAGAATTTTCTGTGGCGGATGTGTTTGAAACATTCCATTCCCAATGCTAACGAGTTGAGGTTTGAAGTGTGTCCAGTAAATGAAAGCATGTCTGAGGAGACCTTGCAAAAATCATAACCTTGCTAGGAGGTAGTGCGAAATTAATCCTGCATTTTTAGTGTGTTTCAGTGCCTTGCTTGTGATTCCATTGTTATGTCACTCCTGTCACTTGACAACTATGGCTTACTGATGTTATCTTTCTGTGTTTCATTGTTAGTTGCATGGAATGTGTTTAGCTGTTCATGCTGCTGTCTGTTTTCTGGTGTTCCAATTGCCTTTTAAGTCTTTATTTTTCCTGCATGTTCAAGATGAATTTGTAATATTTTTCTAGAGGTGAGTTACAACTCGTGAGGTTCAAACATATGATGTTGACATCTCTTTTTGTTGAGTGTCAAATTTTTGAGGTTTTTTTCTTAGATATTCTTGAAAGCAAAATTTATGAATGTATAAAGAGGTAACTGAACCAAGATACGGCTTCAACAAGTTTTCTGCTAGATTATTACAAAATACCTATTTCATTTCTCAATATATATAAATATATATTCTGTGAAATAATCCTAATGCCTGTATTCACATGAAATTGTAATAAAATGTCACATATATCATTTTTGAGACTCACATAAGCTCTGTGAAGTAGGTAAAGCAGATATTGTCCCTCTTATTTATAAGTTATAGGTGAGCTAAAGGCTTCTAGAAGTTTTACGACATTCTCAAGGTCCCATGGCTAGAAAAGGATTGGGACTGAAATACTTTGGTGCACCATGTGTATTCATAATCCATTACTTTTTTCAGAAATTTAAAACCACTGATATAAATGTGTATAAAATATCTGTCTTAATGACTTTGAATAAAAAATCATTCATATTTTCTGTCATTGTTTTCATAATAGCTACAATTTGCCACCCACCATACTTCTATTATTTCTCATTTTTACAACAGAACTATAAGCGACATCTAATTAGTCCCAAATTATAAATGAGAAAGATAATGTCAGAGAATTCTAATAACATGTCCAGAGTTATTATTTCAGGAACCAGTCTTGCATTTTAATTTATTGAGTGTGCATTATTTCTTCTGCTTTATACAATATAATTTCTAAATAAATTCTTTAGTACCACTTTATTTTACAGTTAGGAAACCTATTTTATGACTGTTATTTAGGTAAAAGGAAAACCAGTGAAATGAAAAGAAAAAAATGAATTGCAGTATAGCAGGAGCAGAATTTCCAGGTAATGTCCTCTCTAAACCTCATTGTCTATTACTGATTTATCAGTGACTTGGATATATGTGCAGTGGTCAGCCTCTGAGTAACCACTGAGGCCAGCCGCAGACTGAGATACAAAATGATCAGAGTATCTCCCACAAACACATGCATGCGCATATTGGTATACTGCTCGAAATCGAATCTGTCAATTTCAATGACATCAACTGTATTTGTTTTCTATTGCTGTGAAAAAAATTGCCACAAAGTGCTATAAAACAATATGAATTCATTCTGTCACAGTACCTGTGCCTCAGGAATCTGAGCATGACAAATCTGGTCCTTTGCCCTGGATTTCCATTGCAGCAATCAGTATGTCAATTAGGTACTTTTTCTTTCTGGACCTAAGGTGGTCTTACAAGCTCACATGGTTGCTCTTTTCAGTGGCAGGACTGGGGTCCCTGTTTTCTTGTTGATTGTCAGCAGAGGATCCCTCTCAGTCCCTCAAGGCCATTCACGTTGCTTTGCCATGTGATTCTCTCTCAGACTCTCTTATAGCATGGCAGCTCCCTTTGCCAAGCCCAGGAGGAGAACTTCTCACTCTAGTCTGCTAAGACAGAATTGTACATAAGACAATCACAAAGTGACTATCCCATCACCTTTGCCATATAATGTAACCTAATCAAGAAAGTACCTATCCAACCATTTTTCTCATATTTCTTACCTACAGGCAAGTTACAATTCTACTCATACTCAAGGAGAGGGGTTTATAAAAGGATACCACTCATGGAGTGTCATCTTAGAATTTTGTTTAACATACCAACTCACACAGCAGAATTGAGGAGCCAAGTTCCACCTTCTCTTTCCACTTAAGCCAATGGGAAAATGACATTGATCACAGAGAATCTGACACCAGGTACCTGTTCATATAAAGCACGGAGAAGAATCAAGTTTTTCCTCAACCATCTATGGCAAATAGATAATGTGTGTTCACTCAATATTCTCTGTTGAAAATTTTATCTTGCCGTTGTCTTTTGCTGTTTCTCCTCTACTTGCAACCTGATACATTTCTGATGTTGTGAATACATTGAAAAAAAAAGTAATTAGAGCCAATTAAGTGGCATATATTTTTTTCAATATGAGAATAAAAGTTCATCAACTGTGAAGAATTTAAAATATATCTACCATTTTTTTTCAATTTGTGTGTGTAAAATAAGAGCACAGGTGAGTTTTAAAATGTTCTCAAATATTACCTATGTGCTTTTTTTCCCACAAAATGTTTTTGGCTTTAATCAAGACTATAATGGGATAACTTCTAGCAGTAATATTCCTGAGAAAACTGGTGGGTATATTCAATGGTAAGGGTTTCCCCTCTATGAGAACTCAAGAGTCAGAGTCTCAGGTTTACAAACAGTGGATCCATATCTCATGAGGGAAGTCTTATTTGTAGCTCGGTCCCCTCTATTGGCTGAAGAAAATGATTTATCACATAACAGTAAGATTTTACTATTGCAACATTTAAATTAGGCATGTAACAGGGAGGATCTTTTCTGTTCTTATTCATTCAAAGGCATTTGTTTGAGTCGTATCTTTACTTCTCATGTCAAAGAAAACATTAGACATGATTAGCTGCAGGTATCTGTGCTTCATGATATCCAGGAAAAGTCCTTTTTATATTTCATCTTATAATTGTATTTGCAACTTAATGTTTGAAGTGTCAGTCTTTGTAAAATTAGTTCATCTTGTTATGATTTGGAGCTTTGATGTGAGTGAAAGGCTTCAATTGCAATGCAGAGTCACATCTGAGAGTAAACTGCATAGACAAAGAGACTTACAAGGCTAGTAAATCAAATGCTCTGAGCTGTCTATGTGGATTATGAGATAGTATTTGCATAACTTTGAAGTATTTATACTGATGAAATTACAATAATTAAAATCATTGCTCTGTCAATTGCTAGATGCCACAAGGCATAGCAATTACTAGCATGCAAATCAGACTTTGTGTAAGCATTTTAAAGAATAATTACCTTATTTGATTCAGATGTGCCTGAAAGGCATTAGGACTCATTTGAGCTATTTTGCCTTCAACAATTTTAAGGCTCGTAGATAATGTTGTTATTATCAATTATTTACATTTGTATATCACTTTTCCTTATTTTGGTTGAAACTAAATGCCACAGATAAAATAAAAACACACAACTTTTCCTGCAACTAGGAACAATTTACAATATCGGTTAAATCTGCATCTTTCTTAAGCAAACATTTTACAATATTGGTTAAATCTGCATCTTTCTTAAGCAAACATTTTTCTTTCTAATGGGTTTGACTCTGCTATGTCATCAGTTTCATGTGAAATAGCTAATGTGTACTCAGTGTGTACACTCACACAATTTGAGATCAAGGTTGTGAATTGCAGGAACATGCCAGAGTAAAAAATCCACCCATAAGAGTTTGCAAAATATCCTCTCAAATATATTTGTCACTGGACAGGTATAGGTGGTCACTTAGCCAGCTGAGAATTTTAGTCTTCAAATTGCAGATGTTTTACTTTCTAAATTTAACACCAAACTTGAAAAAACACATTGAAATCAGAGATGACATCATATTGCAGTATGTGATAATTTGGAAATCATGAAGTACTTCCCCCAAGACTTTATTTTTATTTTATTTTATTTTATTATCTCCCCCACGACTTTAAATAAAGTAACAGTTAATACAGGTTTATTCCATATGACCTTTCCTTATCGGAATACCAAGCCCTCATCTGTTTTTGATCTATGGGGTAAGTAAAATAAATCTGGAAGTTTTTTAAACATGTATCATGCAGAAAAATTGAGTTGTAAATCAGTGAATCAAGGCAGTGATTTTTATGAGGATTATTGTCCAAACTGCTTTCTTTTTGGAGACTTGCTGAATTTCCTCATGCCTCTTAATAAACAGTATCACTAAATAGTGATATATATATATATATATATATATATATATATATATATATATATATCCTTACTGCTAAAAATTCAGGGAGTTTTTAGGATCAAAGCTTTGCTATTTAACATCTATTACTTTGGTTTGTTGTCTGAAAACTCCTGGAAGTATACCAGATTTTGTTTTGATTTCTCTTTCCTGTTGAGTAACTATGGGTAACATATTTGATACTTTCCAGGTATTTTAAATTGTACTTTTATCATTTTAAATGAAACTTTCAATAGATATATTCTTTTCAATTCTTTTTTATATATGTTATATGATGTTTATATATATATATGATATGTTATATATTGTGATATACATTATATATATAATATGGTATGTATTGTGATATATATATATGGTTCCCCCTCAATTCTTTTCTATCTTATAAAAACACTTAGAAAAAAAGTTCCACCGATGACTCCTAATTACATTGGTTTATAGCAACATTTTATGCGACTTAGTTACAGGGCCTGTTACAGCCCATAGTAAAGTAAAAAATGTTCCTTTGTTCCCTGTGGCAAAATAAATTGATCATTAATATACACACTCTGGAGAGAAAGTTGGGCAACATGAATACTTTTAGCATTACAATGAATTTGAATAATAGTGTCATTACTGTCAGTTTCTCTTTAATAAAAGATATATGTGCCTGACCACAATAGGTCATAGTTCTCTAGAACACATTGAGTTAAGATTTACAAAACAATCTAAATTCTTTTAAAGTAATTTTCCAAAGCTTCTGCAGAGAACCTGGCCAAATATAAGCACCGACCAAATTGTACCCCAATTTTGATATACTAAGAAAAAGAAATGGCATTGTAGACCACTTATACATAGGTTATTTTATTTCATTTTTTACATAGTTTACATTCAAAACATGTGCTTATTAGCATATGCTTTAGGCTGATGTGCTTGTATTTATGCAATATTCTTAATGTTTACAGAATAGGATAATGCTATAAAGCTGAACATACAATGCAGTATAGACTTCATATGGTCCAAAGCAATGACTCAAAACAAGCTTAATCACAGAATTCCTTGGAGAAGAGTCCCAATCTTTTCCCTAGAGTTACAGAAACAGAATCTCAAGGAGGTCAACCTTGGACTCTGCATTAAGAAGAAGTTCTCCAGAGATGCTGAGGCCTAGTCAGGTTTGGTAATCCCTGTCAGGTTTCAGTGCTCATGGAGAAGACCTAGAGGGTATAGATATGTCCCGGAGACCACAAATTGGGTGAGAGACAGGAGCTTGAACGTTGGTTAACTGTGTCTTTATTTTCCTTTCTCTAAAGCAAATGTATTTTACCTGTTTCGAACATAGCTTTGGTATAGATTTCATTGTGCAACGATTTATACCCAAAAATAATTTAAAATATATTTATTCTTGACCTGGGGCTTTTTTTAGTTGATGTTGTAGCTTTTGACAAATATTTATGTCTCTAATAATATCTCTTTTCCCCCTAAATATATAGGAATGGGTGGATATCTTCTTAACATGAAAATAACTAAGTACATATCAGAAAACAAAATTTGGCCTCATGTATAAAAGTGAAATAGTAGAATTTCCAAGAAAATAAGAAACCAGACGAATGAGTTTACTATCTATGATATTTTAAAATACTGTTTTGGAGGGTTACTTATTGCAGTGGACCTGAGAATGAGTTATAAGTTTTATATGCTAGAAAGGAGAACTAAAAAACAGCATCAGTCATAAATCCAAGAGAATCAGCTAAAAAACCATTAGAAACCACTAGATAATAGATAACACGGTCAGTTAAAATTTCAAATGTCAAATGCAAAACATTTCCATATATAATATATATATATTTTTAAGTAAGCTTCTCATCCAGCATGGAGCCCAACATGGGGCTTGAACTCAAGACCCTGAGATCAAGACCTGAGCTGAGATTAAGAGTTGGACACTTATTCAACTGTGCCACCCAGGTGCCCCAACAGTCCCATATGTAAATTCTAACTCATAAAGATAAATTATTGGAGAAAACAGACAATCATAAAAAAGCAATAAATGTTCTAAAATACTTAAAATTTCACTGTAAATGTTGGGGAACTATATGAAGCAAATTGTGTAATTCTATTGAGGGGTCAGCATAGGAAGACATAACAGAGTACAAAAAAGGTATACCTTGTTTTTGGAAGAAATATAGTATCATAAAAAAGGAAAAAAATACTATAAAGTTGTCAAGTATCTCAAAATCAGTCTATATCTTCAATGTAATGTTAATGAAAAACAGATTTTGTTAACGGCATTGGACAAAGACTGTGAAATTTATGTGGAAGAATAAAGTTATAAGAATGAAAAAAATTATAAAAAAAGAAAAAATGATCGCATGATTGCAAGTGCTAGAAGGCAAGCCTTAACAAATAGAGAGATATATCATGAAATTTTATTCACAAAATTCATGTAATATTGGCACTGCAATTCATAGATGAAAGAGTCCAGAAATTAAACAGTGTATGCATTAGAATTATTAAAATATGGTGCAAAGAGTATTTCATATTACTAGGGGAATGATGGTATTAAAATATATGGAGGGGACCCTGGGTAGCTCAGTCAGTTAAGTGTCTGACTTGATTTCCTCTCAGGTCATGATCTCAGGGTCATGAGAGCCCTACATTGGGCTCTGTGCTGGCCATAAAGCCTGCTTAAGATTCTCTCTCTTCCTCTCCCTCTGCCCCTCCTTCCCTCACTCGTGCACAGGCTCTCTCTCACCCAAAAAAAAAAAAGAAAAAAGTATTGAGGGGATTCTGCTTCTGGGTAACACACGGTCATAGGGACCAGAAAAACCGTCCTGACTGAAACAATTAAAAAACAGATAAAATAGATAAAAACAATGGTTTGCAGACATTGAACACTGGGCAACATAGTACAGTGACCATTGAAACGGGCTGGCAATTGAATAAAGTCCTAATATTGTCCCAGTTTAGTGCATGGAGGGAAATTCCAAAAACACAGTGTTCTAAGAAGCACCAAGATGGAATTCAACCATCTCCTTAAATTGTGGAGATAGAGCTGGGAGGAAAGTCATAGATTACCAGAGAGGAAAGGATTGAACAGAAAAAGAACTCCAGAGATCTGGGGCACCTGGGTGGCTCAGTCGGTTAAGTGTCTGCCTTTGGCTGGGGTCATGATCCCAGGGTCCTGGGATTGAGCCCCGGGTCAGGCTCCCCGCTCTGCGGGAAGCCTGCCTCTCCCTCTGCCTCTGTCATTCCCCTGCTTGTGTTTTTACTTGCTCTTTCGCTCTCTCTCTCTGACAAATAAATAAACAAAATCTTTAAAAAAAAAAAAAAAAAAACTCCCGAGATCTGCAAAGAAATCCTCCTCAACTCTTCGTTTGAGTACTGATTTGTGCATACATGCCAGAAAACTATCCAAGGCGAGGAAACAAAGAAACAAAAGCAACAAAGAAAACAATCCCCACAATTTATAAAAGTCAGGGGACTTGTACTGCCACCAACAAGAGTGGAAAACCTTGCAATTCATGGGACATCAGATAGGGTACTTAAAAAGATATTTCCCCAGTAGCGGAGCAAAATTAGTCTTCGGCCCAAGACTGATCTGGTCGCACATATCAAAGCTTAAAAGCAAAGCCCAAATGGATCAAGCTATTTCTAAGTAATTTAACTGCATACTGGTACAATGCCCAAGAATATTTTATAGAAATATAAAAATATCCAGCACTCAGCAATATATGATTAAAAATGCTTGACATTTGGCCAAAGATTGTTAAAGATGTAAAGAAACAGGGAAATACAACCCACAATAAAGAAAAAACTCAGTCCATATCTACACAGTGAAAAGTGATAAAGATTATATAATTAGTAGAAAAGGATAAAACCATTATAACTATATTTCATAGGCTCACAGTGGAGCCGAGTCAACTAGCACAGTGATTTTTATTTACAGAATAGACAGATTTTAACTCAGTATGAAATTGTGAAGTCTGTTTATGTACTTTCCATTTGTCCTTTTAGAATGAAGGTTTGAGAAACTTGCCTGCAGTGAAAATTAATCTGGTGTCCACTATTACTTTTGTTTTCTTGCTTTGGTTACCATCACCTTAGAAAAACAAAATATTCTTTCAGTTGATTGAAATGGGATTACGTATCTGAAATAACTAATGTAAGTTTGCATATTTTATAAGCATTGGGCAGGTCAGCTTTTCCCCTATGTACGTCTCAACCTATGCTCTGGTTTTCCATTTCACAGAGACATATCTTGACACATCTTTAGGTAGAGAGAGTATGAAAGACTTGTGAACAATCTGAGATCAATCCCCGGTTCCTGTTGGTTCTCTAACACTACAATTTAAGAGTTTTCCTTTCATGCATGGATAAATGGAAAGGGAAAGAATATCATCAGGACTTAATGGAGAGTGTCCCTTGATACAAATTTATTCATGAAATATAACATTTTAAAGAAGACACCTACTATAATTTTTAAATAAATCAAACAGTAAAATGGATGTATTAAGAGAGGACTATTTAAAAGAACAAAATAGAGCATAACAAAAAGAGTAGAATTAGATAAAATAAGTAACAAAAGCAATATGTAGTAGGCTTAACAATACAACACAGTGAATCATTTGTGGAAAAGACAATAAGTATTCACAGAACACACAAAATTATAAAGAAGAAAATTAATGGGAAGAAAATTACATCAACAGAGGATAATTATAGAAATCTAACCTACAAGTAATGACTCTTCTCAGAGAAGGAAATAGAACAAATATAATAGAAGAATTAATAAAAAAGTCTATTAGTTTGTTTGAAGTATTGAGACCATTTACTCAAAGGCTTGCTATAATCTGGGAAAAACTATAGAAAGGAAATCCATTCTTAGGTATTTCTTGAAAAAAATTGCTGGGATTCCAAAAATAAAGAAAACAGTGTAACTTTCATAAATATCCAAGTAGAAATGGTAACTTCAAAGGAAACATATCAGAGACATAAAGAAATTAAAAATGAAAGCATGAGAAAAATTTCATGAGTCCAACTTTCATTAAAAGGGCAACAATAGCGATATTAATTGTCTCAAATGCTTTCTGTAAAAAGATGGTTGAAACAAGTCAATTACTAGATAATATGGAAATAATAGAGAATTTAAAGTATAAGGCATTAAACAGAATAAAGAGAATCTTTTTACCTTACTAAAATATTCAATCACAGTGAGAAAAAGAGTGCCTTATATTATTCATGATAAGTCACCTGCTATAACAAACCATTTCAGTGGTTTAATACAGTAAATCTCTTTAATGTGGCACTTCAGTGCAGGTACTGAGAGTTCTTTATTCTGGAAAATAGTCTGTTGCAATTTAGTTGCTCTGTTATCTTCTAGAGCCTTGCCATTGTCCATTAAAATTTCAGAATAAGGACAATGCACAAGTGAAGAGAAAGTGCGAGGAACTATGAGAGGGAGAACAATTCTCAGTTGGCAGAGATCCTTTCCCTACATATTCCATTGGCCAGAGCCTCATTATATGGCCTCACCTAAAGCAAGGGGTCGGGGGGAATATACCAAGTACTGTCACTGAAAGAAAAGGAGAAAACTGATATTAGTCATTAGTTATTTTAAAATATCAAATGCAATTTTGTTCCAAATACTGAATTGTAATGTCCCAGTCAGGAAATTTTATGCAGGCACTAGTATGATGAAAGTGGAATCCAAACCCTTTATAAAAGATTCTATGAATTGGTCCATAGTTTTCTTTTTTTTGCAAACCTACAAACTTATTCATAAGTTTTCTCATAAATTTTTTTCTTCTTTTGCTATATCCTGCCATAACCCCATAAAAATAATTTGTTCATTGAAGCATGACATATAAATATATGTTTATATTTGAGAAAAGCAAGTTTTCTAAGTGCCTTGCATAATGAAATTTAATCCATTTTACCCATATTTGTTGTGCTATGACAGTACTGGTGGAACATGCTTGGGTTGAAATAATATGGAAAGTCCCCAAGATGTAATAATAATATTCAACAAGTGAACATGCTTAAAAAAAAATCATTGGCATCTTGAGAGTATGATTGCATTTAAAATACAGATATAAAGCATTTTCAAACATACAAAAAGTTAATCTTATAGAAAAATGAACTGGAGAAATAGACAATTCACAGATAAAGAAATGTGAATAGTTCTTATACATGAAAAACGGTAAATCCCACATATAACATAAAAAAAGAAATTAAAATGACACTGAAATACTATTTCTTATTTATCAGATTGAAAAAAGATCTAGAATTATAATGTAATTTGTTGGTGAGGCTTTGGGAAAATATATTATGCAGAAATATATACATACGGAGATTTGGAATGCTACAATCACTACATATATATGTGACCTAGCAGTTGTACTTTTAGGAATCTATTTTTTTTAAGTGGTGGCAAGAATACAAAAGATGTATGTGTAAGGTTTTTCATTAGAGCATTCATTTAAGAGCAAAAGACAAACAACCCAAATTCCACCTGTAAGAAATGAGTTGATTATGGCACTGGCTGAATAAACTATGCTATATACACAAATGGGAGACGTACACATCTGTAAAAAGCAATGAGGAATATTTCTAATATACAACTGTGGATTGATCTCCACAATATATTTATAAGTAAAACAATCAAGGTACAGTTAAATGTATATAGTTATAAAATCTTTATCAAAAAAAGAGAGTGTATGACTAAGATATGTATTTGCTTACTCAAACATGGATTGATTTGTGAAGGAAAAACTGTAAAACATAAGCAAATAAAGATTTACCTAAGGGGGTAGAAGGAAAATACAGTGGGGGAAACAGACATAAAAGATACATTTATTTGAATCTATAATTTTCATAAAGTTAACTTTGGACTCTTGTAAATATTTTACAACAACCGAAGACAAATAAAAAGAGGGGCGCTTGACTGGCTCAGTAGGTGGAATGGTGACTCTTGATCTCGGGGTCCTGAGTTTAAGCCGCACATTGGGCGTAGAGCCTACTTAAAAAATAAAGACAAATGAAAAGATCTATAAAAGTCAAAAGCAAAATGAAACAACTGAACTTCACTGTGTATTTAGTTGGTAGAAAAAATGCACAGAGAAGATCTAGTTTGAATGACTTTAAGTTACAGTTCTCTGACTGTACAGTCTAAGTGAGAGAATATATCCTAAAATGAAAGTATTTGTTAAAGGCATAAATAGATGAATTAGAAAATTAACCCATCATTTTAAATTATCATATTGTAAATTATATTGATACTGTTATTTTAAGTTTGTTTCATGCTTTTTTTTTTCAAAGGAGGAATTATGTTGACATTGCGAATCTATGTTTTGTATGTGGAAGAAAGAAGATATGTATCTAATATTGATATGGTTCAGTCAAACCCAGCAGTTTTGAATTTTAATTGGTAGTAATAGTATGAATTTATGATGCACTTATCTCAGAAAATATGTATTTTCCAGCTCTATCCTTTGAAAAATCTTAGAGAACATGACCAAGTATCACTAAAAACACCATTTCATGCCAAAATTGTGGTCTCTAATTACTACTTCCCACTAAGAGAAAATAAAACCAAATACAAATCAAAGCCACAATGAGATGCCACCTCACACCAGTGAGAATGGCTAAAATTAATAAGTCAGGAAACAACAAATATTGGAGATGATGCGGAGAAAGGGGGACCCTCCTAGACTGTTGGTGGGAATGCAAGCTGGTGCAGCCACTCTGGAAAACAGTATGGAGGTTCCTCAAAAAGTTGAAAATAGAGCTACCCTATGGCCCAGCAATTGCACTACAAAGATACGAATGTAATGATCTGAAGGGGCATATGCACCCCACTGTTTATAACAGCAATGTCCACCTTTACTTTTACTCATGCATTTTCTTTGTCTAAATTGTATTGCAAAATTGAAACATAAGCAACAATGAACAATCAACTCACAAATAATCTATCTGTTAATTTAAAATTGGATATTTCTGTTCAGTTAGCTTACTTTCCCTGACCATGGAAGTATATTAAATAAAAATATCTGATTACCAACAACTTTGCATTCTTATGAAATGTTGAGTTTTCATTCAGAGTAGATGTCTATTGTATTTTACTGCCAAAATAACATGTTTCAAATAGTAAAACAGCAGGGGAATACTGACTGAGCTATTAATAAAACACACCAGCTTTTAGCTGGCAAAGCAGCCTTCTTTCCATCAAACATGTCTCAGCCTTTAATAAAGAAACTCAAATGGTGTAGGTGAAAAATTACTTTTCTCACCCGGTCATCTGTCTGTCATGTATTATTCAGGTCACCAATGTTTGTCCTGAACTGTATCATTCTGTAGTTGTGTCAGGTATGAGATATGTTCAGTGTAATTCCATCAGACTTCGTGAAGTTGATTAGAACAGATCACCTTTCGGCATGGGCACAAGTTATCTCAGCAGATTGAGTGAAAAAGACTTATTTATCTTTGCCTTATAATAAAGAAAGAGATGAGCAAATTTATCCATTAACTTGAAAAGAGTCACATATCTGGTGTGAAAACAAACTATAGTCAGTAATTCTATTGAAAATGCCATGGATGTTTCTTCAGGGGAAAAAAGCTTATGCTGGAGTCAACATTTAAATAGCATGAAATATTTAGCCAAAGCACATGCATTTTATTATAGTCCTTAAAATGGTAAATATTTGTCCCACAACAACATGATAGGATGTAATAAAATATGCCAAATCTTTGATGGCTTCCATTGGCTTTTTCCCAGCATTCTTTTTGCAAAATAATTTGTACTTCGATTTTACAGAAAATAATCTTCAAAGTTTATCTAATCATGATACTAGTATATCATAATGAAATCATAGACTTACTACAGGCATTCTAAAATATTTAGCAACTCAAAATAGGTATGCATTAATAAAAAGGTATGTGAGTTAGGTGTAAAGAAACCTAAGATTATGTCTGATATGGCCTGCAGTCCTCAGGTTCTTCATTTGGTCAATAAATATGACTTGGACTCATGGATCCCCAAGGTGGGGAGGGAGCAAAGTGATACATATTGACCATACTGCATAACTAGGTATATATTTAGATTTGAATTCTGCTACTTATTAGATTCATGGTTTTAGACATATTTCCAAAAATGATAATAAGAGACTATAGGATAGCATATCTGGCACACAGTAATGTGTATACATTTATATGTATGTACACATACACACAGACACACACACACACACACACACACACACACACTCATACATACATAATGAACATTGTCTCATCCTCAAAATGATTCAAGTTAACACAAAGTAGAAATCAGTTTATATTCCTTATTCTCACATATTCTAATTATCGATTTTAAGAACTCTTAAAATAATTTTTGGAAATATAGAACATTGTCACTAAAGGTAAACTAGGAGGTTCAGTAATTTTGTAAAAAAATGAATCACTCTATATAAAAAGCAAAAAGTACATATTGTGAAATCTCCTGGGGAATTATTTGATTGTCCTTTTTTCATAGACTTTATCTAGAGTGGCCAGTAGACACTCTGGAAAACAAACTTCTCCTAAGTTGTTTTTCATCCCCTGATGTTTAGGACGTGTTTTGAAATAGAAAACTTAGAAACTGCCTTAACCCTTCTACTACACTGTTATATATTTTGATGTCACTTGTTTTGTGTAAAAAGAATACTTACTTTTTCCTACTCTGCAAACCAATACATTTCCTTCTGCTGGATGCAAGAACTTGAAACAACAAATATTTATTTATTAAACTTCCATGACATGGCCAATTTTTGTTGTGCTGTGGAGCATATTTAACAGGTAAAGTCTTTGTTCCTACAGAGCAAAATATGTTTTTGAGTAGATGAACAGGAAACCTTACATGTACAGAGCATACTGAGGACCATACAGAACAAGTCTAAACCAAGTGCTAGTACCTCACAGAGCAACTTTAAGCTACCAGAGAAATTCTGAGGCAGGGAAATATTGAAGAGGGTTAATTTTGTGTAAAATATTTAGATTTTTAAAGAGGGGAACTGAAAAGACAAACTAAATTTGTAATCACCTTACTTTATATTCTAAGATTTGTGCTCTTACATATTTTTAAATTGTTTGAGATCACATAGGTAGAGGCCGCTTTTGGACAACAGCCTTGAGCAATGGAATGTAGAAAGGGTCCCCAGGAACCGCCTGGCTGAATACAGACAGGCCCATCAGGCGATGCACCTCAAAATAGCCATAGACCCTAACTAAACAATGGGCTATTTACCACTAGCACAGTTACCAAAAAAGGAAAATTCCATACATCACCATACCTCCTCACCTTCCCTCTTTAAAAACAGACCCCACCCACAGCCTCCTGGCAGACAGACTCTCCTCTGCTGTCCTGCACACCTACTCCCTTGGGGGATATTCAATAAAGTTTTATCTCCTTTGCTCTGCCTTGGATGAAATCCTTTCACCGTCCATGCCACCAGCTTCCACCTGATCATCGCCCCACATTTGGGAGCCCCCCTCCAATGGAGAGAGATACCACATTATATAGACTTCTAAGTTCTCTGTGTGAATTATTCTAAGCAATCCTTTTCTTTTCTCATGGTGATCTAAACAGGCATCCCAACCACACCTGCATTGTAAATATCTGGGATCACCTTTCAGCCTGGCTGCAGAGATTGGCTCTGATTAGTTTATCCTAAAGCAATCAGGGTAATCACTTTGAAGGGTAGACACGTGAGCTAAGTCTCTCCAATCAGAGTGCAACTCAGAACCTTTACTCTGTGCTTTAGAGAAAATAAATCATCTGTCTCCTCATAGATTTAACCAAGGAAGCGGAAGCTCTTAGCCTTCCTGATGGCAGTCGTCATTCAGCCATGAAAGTTATCAGCTTGAGGATGAAAAAGACATGGGGAGGAAGAGGCAAGAGAATGCCAGAGAAATTATCCCAAACTTGAATTACTTCTGGACTTTTCACAAGAACCATCACATCTCTTCGTCAATCCAGCTTAGATTAGATGTGCTGTTATGTGTTCCCTCAAGTGCTATTTGAAAATAAATTAGCATATAAATTTTAAAAAATAGAACAATTTCTAAATATCATTATTTATTCTTACAAATCAATTATTATAGATGCTAAATTTTATTTAAGTCTGGAAATTAAACTACTAAGAACATTTGATATAATATATATCAATTAAGAACACTAAATCTTCCCCAAATACCATAATTAGATGGGGGTGATATCTGAGAGCAATTACATGTAAGAGAATCTATTTCACTATGAGTCATAAAAAACAGTTATGGAAAAAATAGAAGAGAAGCCCAGGTTAGCAGTGTATGGTGGTGAAGAGTACACGTACGTTCTGGACTCAGTTCAAATGCCAGTTCAATCTTGCTAGCAGTATGATGGGCGAGTCATTTTACTTACTTGGGTCTCAGTTTCTTCATCTATAAAATGTAAATAATAACAGCACCTACTTTAATGACTTTGTTGAAAATTAAATCAAAATAACATACTATATTCTCCATAAGTGTTATAACAAACAAATAAACTAACATTCACGAAAATTTTAAAAAGCATGATTAACAAATTTGTATTGTGAAATGCCACACCAATCATAACTGCAGGATATTTTGACCCATAAAAAAAAAACAATAAGTCTCTGAAAGGTTGGGAAATAAATATTTCTTTTTTACAAAGATTTTATTTATTTATTTGAGAGAGACAGAGCATAAGCAACAGGGTAGAGGGGCAGAGGGAGAGGGAGAAGCAGACTCCCCGCTGAGCAGGGGGCCCAACCGGGCTCAATCCCAGGACCCTGAGATCATAACCTGAGTTGAAGGCAGATGCTTAATCAACTGAGTCACCCAGGCGTCCCTAAACAACATATTTCTAAATAATGCATCATTAAAGAAGAAATTACAGTGTACAGTAGAAACTATTTTGATTAAATGATAATGAAATTAAAATAGCTAAGATGCAGGTAAAACTGTGCTTTGAGATATACAACGTTAAATGTATATAAGAAGAAAAGAATAAAGACTAAAAATCAATGATCTATGCTTAGTTAAATGGAGTTAGTAAGAGGAGAGTAAAATAATATCAAACTAGGAAAAAGGAAATATTAAAGATAAAATCAGAAGGATGTACCATGTCCATTAATTAAACAACCAGCAGTATAAAAATGTCAACTCTCCTCAAACTTATCTACATGTTCAATGCAATCCTGCATGAAAAACTATTTGTGTGTGTGTGTGTGTGTGTGTGTAGGGGGGGAATTAACAAGCAGATCCTACAATTTATATGAAAAAGCAAAAGATCAAGCAGAGCTTTATGTGGGAAGTATAATACTCAAGGATTTCCCTGACCAGATCTCAACACTCATTAAAAGTATACACTTAAAAAAAGAAAGTATGGAACTGGCACAAGGAAAAATACTAAACCAGTGGAATGTAACTGAAACTCCAGAAATAAAGGCAGAAATATGTCACCTCATTATGTAATACAATGGTGAAACTACAATGTTGTAAGTAAAGAAAGCTCTTTCTGATAAACAGTGCTGAGGCAACCGAATATCCATCCATTGGGAAATAGGCCTTTACCTCATACCATATACAAAAATCACCTTCCCTTGGTTTGTAGCTCTATATGTAAAAGGCAATACAATAAAACTCCTAGAACAAAATATAAAAGATTATGTTCATAACCTTTGGGTGAAAAAATATTTTTTAAATGGGACAAACTTTAGAAATCATAAAATAAAAGATTTTAAATTGAATGGACATTAAGGCTTCTCTTCATCAAAAGGCACCATTAGGAATTGAAAAGGCATTCCACAGTGAGAGAAAAAAAAAATCTCAAAACCTATAATGGCAAACGCTTATATATCTAGAACACATAAAGGAGGATAAGTCAGTAATAAAGAGACTGAAAGCTCATTGGAAAAAAGTGGACAAGAGTGTTGAACTATTCTGCAAAAGAGGGTGTCGACTCAGACAATACAGACGCAGTTCACCCTCAGGAGTACTTAAGAAATATACAGATTAAAATCACGATGAGAAATCAATGCAAATTTAGCAGAATAGCTAAAGTTAAAAGACTAACAATTCTAAGTGTTGACTAGATGTAGAATAATGGCAACTGTGCTTTAGGACAAAGTATCTGTGACTTTGGCAAACTGTTTGGCATTATCTGCCAAAGCTCTTGAGGAACTCATATTCTTGTGATCTGGTTCTGGTCTTGTGTTTCCCAGTGAAGCACAAAAATCAGAGTCTTTCCTAAGCGTATATATACAAATTCATCATGTTGCCAACTGAACATAAGCAAAGAAGACCATTCTATGCTCATGTTTGGAATAAAACAGAGAAAAGACCATACTATAATTACAAAAAAAGATAGATTAGCATCCCTCTTTTCTACCTAAGGTGAATCACTGCTTATCCTTTATCTACGAAAGCTTGCTTTCATCCATACATGTCCTAGATAAAGATTAAAATAATCACCAAATTGTCCTTGCTTTCTACAATATCTGATCCAAAATTGGCCCTGGCTTCCTTAAATTTGCCTTAGAATCAACGAGCACTATCCCAAACCATTTATGAAGATTCATAACAATCCCTTTGCTGAGATGTCCCACCTTCCTTTGGAGTGCTTTCTCCCTTGCTGAATAGGAGCTAAATAAATTACCTTTTAAACTACAGGTATATTCCTGGTGGTCTTTGGGTGGTGAGCTTTAACAAGCCATAGCAATGATTCACTCAGTTAATCTTCGATTGTATTTTTTTAATATTTAAATTTTAGTTTGAGCTATAATTTCTTCCAAATTTTTTGAAAAAAATTCAAATCTATATAAAAGTTGCAATAACAACTGAATGAGGACTGTATATTCATCAACGGAATTCACCAATTCCAAATATTAACGGTTCAATTAGGAAATTAGTTAAAAAAACAAATGAAACAAAATGAGAATTTGTGTCTGTTTTAAAGGCAAGAATGAAAGGGAAACTCCTGCTGCTGGGATCCAAGCTTCCAAACATTTGTAACATATAATAAAAGACTACATTTTCATTACATTTTGAGTCAGAAGTTCTAATTCCTAGATTTTATCCTAAGGAAATAATTGACAGTTATCAGTATTTAATCTTATTAATTTTATATATGTATGTTTGTATTTTTGGATTCTGCATTTGACAAAATGGAAAAGAAAAGAATGAAAGTAAAACCTGATTCTTTTTGGAATTTTTTGGGGGGAATTTTCCCAAAATGCTATGTACATTTGGAAATTTCGTTTCTACTAAATTAACAGCAAACTGTTCTTAAAGATTTGTCTCTTTAGCTTAAAATCATCATAGAAGGCAATACAGATAACTGTGACTTTTGTTTGTTGTTTCAATTAAGCAAATTCATTCTTTCTATAATTTATCCCATTGGTTAAACCTTGACTTTTGGCTTTGGCTCAGGTCATGATCTTATGGTCATGGGATCGAGCCCTGTGTTGGGTTCTGTGCTCAACATGGAGTCTGCTTCAGATTTTCTCTCCCTCTCTCTCTCTGTCCTTCCCTCTAGTTTCCTCTCTCTCTCTGTCTTCCTTTAATTTATTATTAATTTCTTTCTATAATTTATCCCAATAGTTTCTTGACCATATTACATGGGTAAAATGGTTGGCCAGCTTTTTTTCTCTTTGTTTATATAAAGAAGACCATAAAAAAACTGTAAAAAAGAAGTTAACTGAAGCATGCTTATATTGTAACTTTTTTGGTTTTTTGTTTTTTAATTTTTTATTGTTATGTTAATCACCATACATTACATCATTAGTTTTTGATGTAGTGTTCCATGATTCATTGTTCGTGCATAACACCCAGTGCTCCACACAGAATGTGCCCTCTTTAATACCCATCACCAGGCTAACCCATGCCCCCACCCCCCTCCCCTCTAGAACCCTCTGTTTTTCAGAGTCCATCGTCTCTCATGGTTCGTCTCCCCCTCCGACTTACTCCCCTTCATTCTTCCCCTCCTGCTATCTTCTTCTTTTTCTTTTTTCTTAACATATGTTGCATTATTTGTTTCAGAAGTACAGATCTGTGATCCAACAGTCTTGCACAATTCACAGCACTCACCATAGCACATACCCTCCCCAATGTGTATCACCCAGCCACCCATCCCTCCCACCCCCCCACCACTCCAGCAACCCTCAGGTTGTTTCCTGAGATTAAGAATTCCTCATATCAGTGAGGTCATATGATACATGTCTTTCTCTGATTGACTTATTTCACTCAGCATAACACCCTCCAGTTCCATCCACGTCATTGCAAATGGCAAGATCTCATTCCTTTTGTGGCTGCATAATATTCCATTGTGTATGTATACCACTTCTTCCATATCCATTCATCTGTCGATGGACATCTTGGCTCTTTCCACAGTTTGGCTATTGTGGACATTGCTGCTATAAACATTGGGGTGCACGTACCCCTTCGGATCCCTACATTTGTATCTTTGTGGTAAATACCCAGGAGTGCGATCGCTGGATCGTATGGTAGCTCTATTTTCAACTGTTTGAGGAACCTCCATACTGTTTTCCAGAGGGGTTGCACCAGCTTGCATTCCCACCAACAGTGTAGGAGGGTTCCCCTTTCTCCGCATCCCCGCCAACATCTGTCGTTTCCTGAATTGTTAATTTTAGCCATTCTGACTGGTGTGAGGTGGTATCTCATTGAGGTTTTGATTTGGATGTCCCTGATGCCGAGCGATGTTGAGCACTTTTTCATGTGTCTGTTGGCCATTTGGACGTCTTCTTTGGAAAAATGTCTGTTCATGTCTTCTGCCCATTTCTTGATTGGATTATTTGTTCTTTGGGTGTTGAGTTGGATAAGTTCTTTATAGATTTGGGGTACTAGCCCTTTATCTGATATGTCATTTGCAAATATCTTCTCCCATTCTGTCGGTTGTCTTTTGGTTTTGTGGACTGTTTCTTTTGCTGTGTAAAAGCTTTTTATCTTGATGAAATCCCAATAGTTCATTTTTGCCCTTGCTTCCCTTGCCTTTGGCGATGTTTCTAGGAAGAAGTTGCTGCGGCTGAGGTCGAAGAGGTTGCTGCCTGTGTTCTCCTTTAGGATTCTGATGGACTCCTGTCTCACGTTTAGGTCTTTCAACCATTTGGAGTCTATTTTTGTGTGTGGTGTAAGGAAATGGTCCAGTTTTATTCTTCTGCATGTGGCTGTCCAATTTTCCCAACACCATTTGTTGAAGAGACTGTCTTTTTTCCATTGGACATTCTTTCCTGCTTTGTCAAAGATGAGTTGACCATAGAGTTGAGGGTCCATTTCTGGGCTCTCGATTCTGTTCCATTGATCTATGTGTCTGTTTTTGTGCCAGTACCATACTGTCTTGATGATGACAGCTTTGTAATGGAGCTGGAAGTTGGGAACTGTGATGCCGCCAGCTTTGCTTTTCTTTTTCAAGATTCCTCTGGCTATTCGGGGTCTTTTCTGGTTCCATACAAATTTTAGGATCCTTTGTTCCATTTCTTTGAAAAAAGTGGATGGTATTTTGATGGGGATTGCATTGAATGTGTAGATTGCTCTAGGTAGCATTGACATCTTCACAATGTTTGTTCTTCCAATCAATGAGCATGGAACGTTTTTCCATTTCTTTGTGTCTTCTTCAATTTCTTTCATGAGTATTTTATGAGTACAGATCCTTTGCCTCTTTGGTTAAATTTCTTCCTAGGTATCTTATGGTTTGGGGTGCAGTTGTAAATGGGATCAACTCCTTGATCTGTCTCTCTTCTGTCTTGTTGTTGGTGTATAGGAATGCCACTGATTTCTGTGCATTGATTTTATATCCTGCCACTTTACTGAATTCCTGTATGAGTTCTAGCAGTTTTGGGGTGGTCTTCTGGGTTTTCCACATACAGTATCATATCATCTGCAAAGAGTGAGAGTTTGACTTCCTCTTTGCCGATTTGGATGACTTTGATTTCTTTTTGTTGTCTGATTGCTGTGGCTAGGACTTCTAATACTATGTTGAATAGCAGTGGTGATAGTGGACATCCCTGCGGTGTTCCTGACCTTAGCGGAAAAGCTCTCAGTTTTTCCCCATTGAGAATGATATTCGCTGTAGGTTTTTCATAGATGGCTTTTATGATATTGAGGTAGGTACCCTCTATCCCTATACTCTGAAAAGTTTTGATCAAGAAAGGATGCTGTACTTTGTCAAATGCTTTTTCTGCATCTATTGAGAGGATCGTATGATTCTTGTTCTTTCTTTTGTCAAGGTGTTGTATCACGTTGATTGATTTCGGATGTTGAACCAACCATGCAGCCCAGGGATAAATCCCACTTGGTCATGGTGAATAATCCTTTTGATGTACTGTTGGCTCCTATTGGCTAGGATTTTGGTGAGAATTTTTGCATCTATGTTCATCAAGGATATTGGTCTGTAATTCTCCTTTTTGATGGAGTCTTTGCCTGGTTTTGGGATCAAGGTAATGCTGGCCTCATAAAATGAATTTTGAAGTTTTCCTTCCATTTCTACTTTTTGGAACAGTTTCAGGAGAATAGGTATTAGTTCTTCTTTAAATGTCTCATAGAATTCCCCTGGGAAGCCATCTGGCCCTGGGCTTTTGTTTGTTGGGAGATTTTGGATGACTGCTTCAATTTCCTTAGTGGTTATAGGTCTGTTCAGGTTTTCTATTTCTTCCTGGTTCAATTTTGGTAGTTGATACATCTCTAGGAATGCACCCATTTCTTCCAGGTTATCTAATTTGCTGGCATAGAGTTGCTCCTAATATGTTCTTATAATTGTTTGTATTTCTTTGGTGTTGGTTGTGATCTCTCCTCATTCATTCATGATTTTGTTGATTTGGGTCATTTCTCTTCTCTTTTTGATAAGTCTGGCCAGGGGTTTATCAGTCTTGTTAATTCTTTCAAAGAATGAGCTCCTAGTTTCGTTGATCTGTTCTACTGTTCTTTTGGTTTCTATTTCATTGATTTCTGCTCTGATCTTTATTATTTCTCTTCTCTTGCTGGGTTTAGGCTTTATTTGCTGTTCTTTCTCCAGCTCCTTTAGGTGTAGGGTTAGGTTGTGTATTTGCGACCTTTCTTGTTTCTTGAGAAAGGCTTGTATTGCTATATACTTTCCTCTCAGGACTGCCTTTGCTGTATCCCAAAGATTTTGAACAGTTGTGTTTTCATTTTCATTGGTTTCCATGAATTTTCTTAATTCTTCTTTCATTTCCTGGTTGACCCATTCATTCTTTAGTAGGATGCTCTTTAGCCTCCATGTATTTGAGTTCTTTCCGACTTTCCTCTTGTGATTGAGTTCTAGTTTCAAAGCACTGTGGTCTGAAAATATGCACGGAATGATCCCAATCTTTTGGTACTAGTTGAGACCTGATTTGTGACCTAGGATGTGACCAATTCTGGAGAATGTTCCATGGGCACTAGAGAAGAATGTGTATTCCGTTGCTTTGGGATGCAATGTTCTGAATATGTCTGTGAAGTCCATTTGGTCCAGTGTGTCATTTAAAGTCTTTATTTGCTCATTGATCTTTTGCTTAGATGATCTGTCCATTTCAGTCAGGCGGGTATTACAGTCCCCCACTATTATTGTATTGTTGTCAATGTGTTTCTTGGCTTTTGTTATTAATTGCCTTATATAATTGGCTGCTCCCATGTTCGGGGCATAGATATTTACAATTGTTAGATCTTCTTGTTGGATAGACCCTTTAAGTAGGATATAGTGTCCTTCCTCATCTCTTATTACAGTCTTTGTTTTAAAATCTAATTTGTCTGATATAAGGATTGCCACCCCAGCTTTCTTTTGGTGTCCATTAGCATGGTAAATGGTTTTCCACCCCCTCGCTTTCAATCTGGGGGTGTCTTTGGGTCTAAAATGAGTCTCTTGCAGACAGCATATCAATGGGTCTTATTTTTTAATCCAGTCTGATTGCCTGTGTCTTTTGATTGGGGCATTTAGCCCACTTACATTCAGGGTAACTATTGAAATATATGAATTTAGTGCCATTGTATTGCCTGTAAGGTGACTGTTACTGTATATTGTCTGTGTTCCTTTCTGATCTATGCTGCTTTTAGACTCTCCCTTTGCTTAGAGGACCCCTTTCAATATTTCTTGTAGGGCTGGTTTCGTGTTTCCCAATTCCTTTAGTTTTTGTTTGTCCTGGAAGCTTTTTATCTCTCCTTCTATTTCAATGACAGCCTAGCTGGATATAGTATTCTTGGCTGCATATTTTTCTCGTTTAGTGCTCTGAAGATATCATGGCAGTCCTTTCTGGCCTGCCAGGTCTCTGTGGATAGGTCTGTTGCCAATCTAATGTTTCTACCATTGTAGGTTACATATCTCTTCTCCCGAGCTGCTTTCAGGATTTTCTCTTTGTCTCTGAGACTCGTAAGTTTTACTAGTAGATGTCGGGGTGTTGACCTATTTTTATTGATTTTGAGAGGGGTTCTCTGTGCCTCCTGGATTTTGATGCCTGTTTCCTTCCCCACATTAGGGAAGTTCTCTGCTATAATTTCCTCCAATATACCTTCTGCCCCTCTCTCTCTTTCTTCTTCTTCTGGGATCCCAATTATTCTAATGTTGTTTCATCTTATCGTATCGCTTATCTCTTGAATTCGGCCCTCATGATCCTGTAGTTTATCTCTCTTTTTCTCAGCCTCTTTATTTTCCATCATTTGGTCTTCTATATCGCTGATTCTTTCTTCTGCCTCATTTATCCTAGCAGTTAGTGCCCCCATTTTTGGTTGTACCTCATCAATAGCCTTTTTGATTTTGACTTGGTTAGATTTTAGTTCTTTTCTTTCTCCAGAAAGGGTATCTCTAATAACTTCCACGCTTTTTTCAAGCCCAGCTAGTATCTTTAAAGTCATGATCTGAACTGTAGATCTGACATCGTACTAATGTCCATATTGAGTAGGTCCCTGGCTGATGGTCCTACCTCTTGTTCTTTTTGCTGAGGTGATTTTTTTGTCTTGTCATTTTGTCCAGAGGAGACTAGATGAACGAGAGAACAAAATGCTAACAGGTTAACAATGTCCCCAGCAAATATACTCTATACAAATCAGAAAAGACCTGAAAGCAGGGGAAAAGAAAGGGAAAGAAAGAAAAAAGAAAGAAAAAGAAAAAAGAAAAAGAAAAAGGTAAAAGCAAAAACAGAACAATGCAAAAAAACCAGAATATGATCAAATATGATCAGGCTAGTGCATAGATCAGTGCCACACACTAGATTTTGGGTGTATTTTGGTCTGTTAGAAAAAAGTACCTCCTAAAATTTTAAAGGAAGAAAGACTTGTATATGTACAAAATAAGAGTTGTTACAATGAAGGGATGGAAGACGACTGTAAAGATGAAAAGTATAAAAGATTTTATAAAAGGAATTGATAAGTTGTTTGAAAAAAAAAAGAAGATTAAAAAAAAGGGAATGTGATCAGGCAGGAGACTAGAACAAAGGCATACACTAGTGATTAAGGTATATTTTGATCTGTTAGAAGAAACTGTATCTCAAAATTTTAAAGAGAGAACAGCTTATATATATATGCCAAAAATAAGGGTAACTACTATGAAGGGATTAAAATATGACTCTAAAAAATGAAAAATAAAAAATGTTTTTTTTAAAAAAGGGATTGATAAGATGTTGGTTGAAAAAGGGAAAAAGAAAAATTAAAAAAAAAACAGTTAAAAAAATTAACTTTGAAAAACTAATGAATCATGGTTAAAAAAAGCCATGAATTCTATGTGCAGTATTCCCCTAGCGCTGGAGTTCTCCCGTTCTCCTTGATCAGTAAAGTTGGTCTTGGCTTGCTGGCTGTTCTGCTGATCTTCTGGGGGAGGGGCCTGTTGCCGTGGTTCCCAAATGTCTTTGCTGGAGGCGGAATTGCCCCGCCCTTGTTGGTCCGGGCTAAGCAAGCTTGCTTGGCTTTGCTCTCGGGAGCTTTTGTTTCCTGCAAGCTCTCGGTACAGCTTTGGAGGAGCAGGGTGAAAATGGTGGCCTCCCAATCTCCACCCGGAGGAACCGAGAACTTGGGGCCCCGCCCCTCAGTGCGCCCCAAGAGAAAAGCAGTCACTCCTGTCTCTCTGGTCTCCGTCCGCACTCCGTGCTCACCCGGCCTGTGACCGAGCATTTCTATCTCTGGCATCCGACCCTGTGTGGAATCTCCAAACCCAGCAGATCCCTGTGGTGCGCTCCAGTGCCGCTCCACCCCGGGGAGGAAGGGGAGTCTCCCCGGATTACCGCTTGTTGTCCCTGCTGGAGGAGCAGTGGCCCGACTGGGTCGCAGATCAGTTTATGGCAACCCCGAACTGAGAGCCCACGCCTCGGCTCCGTCCCTGCAGCCGGCTTCCCCGCTCCCATACCTGGGAGCTCTGCCGCACTCAGGCACCCCTGGTCTTTCTGTGACCCCGAGGGTCCTGAGACCACACTGTTCCGCGAGGGTTCCACCCCCAGCTTAGCCACTGGAGCGACGTCCCTCAGCGGAGCCGACTTCTAAAAGTTCCGATTTTGTGCTCCGCTGCTCTATCACTTGCCAGAAGCGGCCGACGGAGGCCCCCTCCCCTGCCGTCTATCCTCCCGAATATTGCCTCGGATTCACTTCTCCGCAGGTCCTACCTTCCAGTAAGTGGTCGCTTCTCTGTTCAGAGAGTTGTTGCTATTCTTGTCTTCGATCTCTTGTTGAGTTCGTAGGTGTTCAGAATGGGTTGATCCCTATTCAGCTGAATTCCTGAGACCAGACGAAATCCAGGTCTCCTACTCCTCCGCCATCTTGCCTGCATACCCCTTATTTTGTAATTTTTAAGACATGATTTTCTAATTGATGTCTTGCTTCGTTGATAGACTCTGCAAGATGCCTTCATGTGTGTGTGTGTGTGCGTGCGCGTGCTAAATAGTATCCCTATGACCTATATGTGATAATAGCTAGCAAAAAATCCACATAAAAAACAACCAGAACACTGGATGAGTCCATCTCATACATGTGGATTTTATTTACTGCTCCCTAATGGGCAAGGTTGTTCAAGCACAGAAAAGCCTGTTTCTTACTTCTTTACAGGAAAGTGAGAAAGACTGATCCTCTTCAGTGTACTTCTAAATTCAGAATCATGTTGGGTTAACAAGGTTACCATTTCCAGGCCAACTGTCAATCTGGGGCATTTGAAACTTCAGGCACCTAGGGTCAATGCTAGCTTGTTAAGCCATCCCTACAGTCTATGAGGGTAGTTGCTTTAGTTACTGAGCCTTTAAACCTTTACTGTATTCTACTTCCATTAAAAAAAAGTTTCTCTCCGTTTCTTCTTAATATCAGTGCCCTAACAGCATGCATTGCTGTAACTATGATTAGATATAGTAACCTTGTCTTTCCTGATGCCAGCCAATTGACCTCCAAATAGCAAAGGGAGATCTGAAAAATAATCCCCTTCAAGTTCTCACTCCTATGGTTGCCTTAAGTTCTTTTCTAAGCTGGAAGTCACAGTGAAAGGTCAAAACTAGAAATAAGGTATATTAATGAAACAACTAAAACTATATTGCTTGAAGTAAAAAGAGATGCTAAAATGCTGTCCTATCTAAATAGAGGATGAAGGTGAAAATTTGAGAAGAAACAGGGATCTGAAATATTTCTGGACACTTTTGACAAAGGTGGTTAAATATCAAGCAATACTTTCTAAAAAGCACATAATGAATCTCTCTCTTTAAATGCCTAGCATAATTAATTATACTTTAAGTTTCATGTTTAACATTACTGAAAGCTGACATATACTAGGTTAAGAATCACATTTATTTGGGGGCATGTGGGTGGCTCAGTTGGTTAAGCCTTGACTTTTGGCTTTGGCTCAGGTCATGATCTTACAGTCATGGGATCGAGCCCTGTGTTGGGTTCTGTGCTCAACATGGAGTCTGCTTCAGATTTTCTCTCCCTCTCTCTCTGTCCTTCCCTCTAGTTCCCTCTCTCTCTCTGTCTGAAATAAATAAACAAATCTTTTTTTTAAATCACATTTATTTAAATTTTGACAGGGGATAACTGTACTTAATATATATCTGTGGCTTCAGGTATGTAACCAGAAAAATCTTTCTCTTAAAAATTTGTTTCTTGATGCTGCTTTCTGGGCCTAATGTGCTTACCTGCAAGACTTTTTATTCCTTACTACACGATGAACACATGAGTAAATTGAAGAATGACACTGTGGAGCCATGACAAGCCTCTCAACCAGCCCCTGCTGACATGAATGATGAGGGCCATTATGGGGAGCTTGGAGGTGAGAGAGAGAAACCTTAAGGGTTTGACATTTAGTGAAATGTTTAGAAGTTTGGATGTCAGTCTTTCTTTATTAGAGCTCTTAAACTTTTTCAAACATATCTAGGATAAAAATTTCTGATAAAAATGATCTACAATATTATTGTGGCTTTTATCTTTGCCCTTTTAAAGTGAATCGAAAAATGAATTATTTTTCTTAAAAAATAATTTTAAATAAAATTTAGTATTCAAAGACTAGACAAACTAAAACTCAAGAATATAGCTTTAATTTTTGATAGTTCATTCTTTTGTAGGTAGTTAAAAAACATTTAAGTTGGTGCAATCAACAACATATGTACATACACATTATATTAGAAATATAAGACAATGGACTCTGAGAAACAAACTGAGGGTTCTAGAGGGGAGAGGGGTGGGAGGATGGATTAGCCTGGTGATGGGTATTAAAGAGAGCACATTCTGCATGGAGCACTAGGTGTTATACACAAACAATGAATCATAGAACACTACATCAAAAACTAATGATGTAATGTATGGTGACTAACATAACATAATAAAAAAATAAAAGAAAAAAAGAAATATAAGCAAAAATCAGCCCTTACAAATTCCATGGACTACACAAGTTATATTCATAATTAAAATTGAATCCCATAAATATTCATCCAATGGAAAACATTAACCAAAACGGACCAAAATTTATGCAATCTTAGCTTATCAATACTACTTCCAGTAATGTTAAAAGTTGCTTCTAGTATTGTCAAAAATTAATTATGACTCTTGAATCATTTAAGTATGTGTCAGGGAGTAGTCTTATCTATTTTGTGTGATAATTTCCACCATTTCTCCTACAAAGAAGCTGCCTCTGCATACATTTTTTCTGAGACTGATATTTTCCCCTAAGAATTATATATTTAGAGGTTATCTTATATATATTGCTATCCTTTAAAAAGTTGTGGGCAACTACCTAGAGCTTTTTCTTGAGCCAAAATAAGGGCCATGACTAGAATATGACAGGCGAGTTGGGGCGAGGATGGGCAGATTCCAGAGATATGTCTATTGGCAGGACTAAAGGACCAAGTGCATGTAAAGGTCTAAAAATGAGGGTGTAGCCAAGAATGACTGAATTATCTGGTTTAGATAACCAATGGAGGATGATGCAATTTATGTGGAAAGAAATTCAGGAGGATGAACAAGTCTCAGAGGAAACATACCAAAGTTTGACTGGGATGTGAATTTGAAACACTGAGAAATCACCAAAGTAGAGATGTGCAAAATCTGAACAGACACTTGAAAGTAAAGACCAAATGAAGATAATGGAGGAAGCCATATATTAAGACTCTAAAATCAGAAACAATAATGGAGTGCTTAGAAATAACCAACACAGGTCCTGTTGAAACCACAGAAATACAAAAAAAAAAAAAAAAAAAGCCAAGAAAAAAAATCATAAAGTGAGAAAAGAATTATTCTGAGAGCAGAACTCTGATTCCAATGGAAGATGCAGATGAATGAGGGAGAGAAGAAGCCCAAGTTGTCAAAAATATAGTAAGAGCAAAAATAGTCTAGACACGTGTTCCACCAAGGGGATCCTCCTGGAATATTGGAACAGGGCTTATCTGTTGCATCCTGGGGATCTGTCACTTTAAAGGCATTTCTAAAATATGAACGGAGGGATGGGTTATTGAAGAAAAATATCAGGATTCTGATTATTGAACAATGTCAAGTGATATACAGAAACAAAATATCTCTATACCTTAAAAGTTGTCATTAGCAAAGAAGACTTTGAGACAAGAGCTGCCCTTGACTGGTAGGAACAGAAGCCAGCTTGCAGAATGCTGTGTTAGTTATTAAATTCTCTAGACGGTATTTGTGAATTGGAAAAAAAAATCTGAGCTGTTTTTATCTACCATTAACAAAGATACATATGATGTAACAGATCTTCGGTGCACACAATCTACTGCTATTGCTTAAGGTAATTAAAATAGTGATTTCTATTTTGCCTTCAGGTTTAGGAGATCAATTTATGGATAGGGTAAGAAAGACACAATGAGTCTCTAGGTATTTCCTCCCTGATTATTTTTTCCCCCTGCCAGGCTTAGAGTTGAAGCAGGGCCTCCATCTCGGCGCATCTTCAGACCAAGCTTTCCATGGGAGTAAAGATAAATCTGCTCCCACCTGAATGTAATTATCTGTGTTGCCTGTGTGTACATCAGACTGTGAGATAATTGAGGCATGGTGGGAAAAGGAATGGGTTTAGAAACAAAGAATTTAGGGCCCAGCCTAGGAACCTCTGGGCGGGAAATGTCACCCATTTTATTTTCATTGTTTTTAATCTACATAACTGAGAGGATTGGGTTAGGCTACTCTAAATTTCCTATGAACTTTTATATTCTAGGATTCTACAAGAAATAGCAAATTATTTTTTACTGCTGATCATGTAACTATATTCATTATGTAGTCCTAGGATCTTGGATATAAAAACATGTGGGGGCAGTAATATGCATAGGGAATATTTATTTTTCTAACTTGATAAAAGTTTGGTAACAATGTTTTGAATCTTTTGAGAAAGCAAAGCCATTCTAAAGATTCAATATATTTTCATGATATCTTAAGAAGAAGATATATACATATTTGTCTCAAAATATTTATATATACTCCTGAATGGATCATCAACTATATATACACTTCTCTATTTCTTCATCTGTCAGATTATGGAGTGGGGAGAGGGAAATGTGAAGAAGCACCCAAGGGGATAGATGACTTCAATTGTCTCCTTTCGATTTAATGACTTTTACTTCTATTATGTCAACCATTTTTTTCCTCTACGTTGTCATTAAATTCTCCTTAAAACTTTTAGCTATTTTGACCTTTTAGACCATGTGGGTACAATTACCCAAACTGTGCCCTGATAACCTAAAGCATAAGGCTACCTCACTGACTCTCTCGCTGAAAATAATGCATATCAGCATTGGAAGAATAAAAATTTCCTTAAATGGGAAACATTGCCTTTGTGCCAATTGCCTTGGTCTTTTAAAGATCAACATTTAAGGGGAAGGAAATGTTTTAAGTGAGAACACTGAACAGATTTTATTGTAATTAGTTTCTATATTCAGATTAATTCGTGGGTACATTGTCAACTACAGAAATGCCCAAGCTAGATAAGGTAATCCATCCCTCAGGGGAAAGAATTAATTCAAAGTGTCATGGATATGAACACAGAAAGCACATGGAGAAAAATATTCAGTGTAATGGGGGAAGGGTGAAAGAGAGAAAAGGGTTTATCTTTAGTCTCTTTTATTTTGATCCTGGAATGCCTTTGTTTTATTTACCTACATGTTTGAGAGACTATTGTTTTTGTTGTTTGTTTTAAAATCATTGTTCTTCAGCCATTTTGATTACTGTAAGTCACTTGGGAAAGCAAGTCTCTGATGGAGGGGGAGGGAGTTTATCTTTCTCTTCTTTTATTTTAATCTTGGAATATTTTTGTCTATATATTTGGGGGTCCTTTTTCTTTTTCTTTTTAAACATCTATTCCTTACCTATTCTGATCAAATGTACAACATGAGGAGGAAAGATGAGAGGGGTAGAGGGAAGGAAAATGTCTATACTGTTTTAACCCTGGAATATCCTTATATTTTTGTCTATATGTCTGGGAGGCTATTATTTTTTAATCACTCCCCCCCTTTTATTTCGCCATTTGATCGAATGAAAAACATTGCTTCTTTGATTTGTGCTTCTGTTGAGCCAGAAATAATTAAAAAGCAATTCCATTCCTTGGAGAAATAGAGTCTGCTTTACAGCACATCCTGTGGCCTAAAACAAGTGAAATAATGTGCTATGACCAGAGACAATTTGAGTGGTGTTTAGAAAGATGTTCATCTTCACAGTCTATTATTTCTTTTCAAGCAACTATCTTTTCATGACACACATCCTGACAGCCTAATGAGTATGATTTTTTTCTATTCTGTTTTTTTCTTTCTGCTTAGTCTAAAGAACCAATGATTCTCATGCCAAGACAGCTATCTGATTGAGAAGTCACTGCCCTTGCTCTTATTTGGATGAGAGTCTGAAAAAATTGAGC
Source organism: Zalophus californianus (assembly GCF_009762305.2). Taxonomy (NCBI): domain Eukaryota; kingdom Metazoa; phylum Chordata; class Mammalia; order Carnivora; family Otariidae; genus Zalophus; species Zalophus californianus. The sequence goes on from NC_045598.1 coordinate 134,314,647, forward strand.
TTGTTTGTTTTACCACTTCTGCATCTTCCACTTGTGTTGACTTTGAGATTTGCAGCATTTGTTCTCAGCATGGGTTCAGAATCTTTAGCAGAGCAGTTGAGAGTTGTCTGATACCATACAGAAATCATTAGTTCTTAGAACAAAGCACATGAGTTTCTAAGGGTACAAATTGAGTTCACTTGTCTTGATAGTAACCTTTAATCGTCTTAAGTACCAGTAGAAGCACTGGAAATATTACTTAGACCTGAACAAAATAACTAGAAATCTTAAACATTTTTTCCTGGTTTATGATATTTTTAAAATCATTTTTCCCAGTGTGTATCTGTAACCTAGTATATATTCCCTTCAGAGATTTATGTGTACACGTATTTTGAAGGGACCAAAATATGCTCTTCTGAATCTTCCTTAGAGTCAAGTATGCACATTAGAAATTCAATCATTTTGTTTGCTGCAGGTTTCCAAATTCAGATTTACTTAATTGGAAATTAATTGGAATGATGGCTTCTGGATCAGACCCTTTTCTCCAAACTAAATGAAAATATGGTTTTCTGTTTGCACTTTACTTATGTATTTTTTATATTTAATGTGTCCGGATCTGCAGATCCTTCTCATCATTCCATTTGTTTGTTTGGTTGGTTGGGTTTTTTTTTTCTTTTTTTTTTTAACAAACTTAACAGAACCTGATAATTTGGGTGAAATTATAGGTGGTGAATAGTGATATGAAAATGGTTAAATTGCAGACTCTACAGGAGTTCTTTCCTTTCCTATTAGACTTCCATAAACACAATATATTTATATATATCATGCAAATACTCTGCCCTAAGATGCACACCACCAATAGCCTGGTGGCTTTTAAATTTGCTCTTTTAACAGGATTATGATGATAGAACAAGAAAATTTAGCATGAGGAAACAATTCAGAAATATTTTCAAAAAATTTATTTTAAAATGGTCTTTCTTTCATTTTAATAGGACCTAATTCCTCAGCTTTAAAAGTAAGATTTCTTTAGACAAAATCTTTTGTCACTGAAGTGTTCTGAGATATATCTTGATGTTTAAAAGAAAAATACTGGCTCAAACAACTTTCATCTTCTAGGATCTACTTTTTAGGTCTCCTATCCCTTGTAGTTATGAACTGCATGTACCAGACCTCTAGAAAATGGTATGTTCAGCTGAACCAACTTGATGGAACTAACTACCTATAGGATTTGCTTCAAAACAAAGGCATTGTTTAAAATAGCAAAATTATAAGCTTGCTTGGGCATGTTGTAAAGCAGTTTGAAAAATAACTCAGAGCAAGATTTGTGGATGCAAATGTAGGGCTCAAGTCACATTCTGCTTTAAAATGTTGTGGGTATTAAGGAGAACACGTGTTGAGCACTGGACGTTATATGCAACTAATGAATCTTTGAACACTACCTCAAAAACTAATGATGTACTTTATGTTGGCTAACTGAAAGTAATAATAAGAAAAATGTGACAAATACAGATGAATTTTTTTTAAAGATTTTATTTATTTATTTGTAAGAGAGAGAGAGAGCGCACAAGCAGTGGGGAATGGCAGGCAGAAGGAGAAGCAGATTCCCTACTGAGCAGGGAGCCCAATGTGGGGCTGGATCCCAGGACCTGGGATTATGACCTAAGCTGAAGGCAGATGCTTAACTGACTGGGCCACCCAGGCTCCCCAAGGTGAATTAAAAAAAAAAAAGTAACACTGCTTCTCACTTAATCCTGCACATGTATGTGCACAAACATGTTTAGATAAATTTCAAAATAAATTCTCTAAAATCCTGTTCATCCCTTCATTATATTGATGCTGCTAAACAGTAATCTTTATTAAAATTTGGTTGATGATTCTATAGTCAGATTATGCCTCCTGATTGTATTCCCAATAAATTATATATATATATATATATATATGTATATAAACTCTGTATAGTCTCTGAAACCACCTTTTGAGTTTAAAAGTGGGTATCAAAAATCCTGAATTCCACCCTTGGCAAATGTATTGTTGACTTCCCCAGTAACCTCGTTTTACTTAATTTACTTAGAATTAGCTTAATTACTTTGGTTTGCCTATGGAAATAAAAGCACTTGCATACTTCATGGGGGTGCTGTGTAATTAATGTATTGAAATGTGGATTAAATAATACTGGAGTGGTTCCAGTAACTGAAGTTATTTATATAATGGTTACTTTGCCCTGTATGTGTGCACAAATACAATCTCAGGGGATGCATCAGGACTCATTAGTGACTGTTTAAAAGCTCTCTTTGGTACCCAAAGAGAACTCATGAGAGGAACTGAGTATACTAGGTTGAAATCTATAGCAGATGTGCACTGATTGTGAACCACTGAGCTCTTAATGGCTGGTAGAATTCAGAAGTGCCTCAACTACATCTTGTAGATAACTTTAGTGGATTATAATCAAACAACACACAGTGTTGAATGGACTTTCTACCATATATAATGCATATTGAAGGAAAAAATGGTTTATTTTGCAATGTTATTCTAATTAGATAAGTACTAATGACAGCAATCCAAAGACAATAATGTAACACTTTACTAGCCTTGAAGTCTGTTTAACACATTTATAACAGAGGAAATGGTAGATGAAGATTGTATCAGTTGCAGAGAACAAAAGAAGCCTCCACTTTGAGAAAGAAACCTCAGGAATGCTTTTAAGGTACCCCTCCCTTGCTCTTTGGAAAAGAAAGAGAGATGAACACATTTCCTGCTAAATGCAACTGCTTTCATTTAAAAATAATTAGAAAGGAAAGCAAGAAACAATCATTGCAGTGTTATTTGACACAACTGAATAATTGTATGCACTAGTTAAAAACTCCTTGGCAGTGTAGAAAAACCATTGGCTTTGGAGTGAGATACTTAAAATTTGAGATTCAGCTCAGAGTTTTCTCCCTCTGTGACTAATGGACAAGAAATTTAACTTGTCTGCACTATTGTTTCCTTTACCATTAAATGGAGGAGAAAATATCATTAAAACGGGGCTATTCTAAGAGTTAATATAATGTTTGAAAAATTTTGCATAAGCCATAATACATATTTAACACATGCTCATTTTGTTATTAAAAAACTCAAGCCACATTGGAATCCTGCACATTCCTCTGGTGGAAATTCCATTTATAACTTAGAAGTATGCTTCAGAATATTATTTTCTTATGTTTGGAATCATATGATATTATAGATAAAAGCAACAACTCTGGTCATTAGGTATCTTCATTTTACAAATAAGCTAACTCATTTGCTTTAGGTCACCTAGATATTTAGTGACCAAGCAAGACTGGAATGAACATCTCTTAACTTCCTGTCCAATGTTAATTTTCTGCTATCGACATTCAAGAAGTGGTGGTTATTCTGTCAATTCTCTGAAGAAGCTTTTTCTTCAGACTTTGATTAAGACTTGACAGAGTTATATGCAAAAATAACAAAACTAAAAGCATAAAATATGATTTTAAAATACCGATATTTAAGTAGAAAGCCAATATTAGATCTAAATTAGGGTAAACTAATTAAAATTAAAACCTATGATGTTGTTACTTAAATTCTGACTTCCAAATGTCTGTGATTTTTATTTATTTTTATTTTGAAAAGAAGCATTGTTTTTTCTAATTTCACTTTTAGAATGTTCTGACAATGGTAGTGAAATTACATCTTACAGTCTGCAAAGATTTCTAACTTGAAAACTTTTCTGCTTTGAACGGAATCTCTTTTTCATGTTTTCAAGACTGACTCACTCTGAATCTCATTTTTCTTTCAAGGAGTGTGCATCCAAGTCCTGGGCAGGGTAAGAAACTATCAATGGTGCAGTACCCAGCAATGTAAGTATGAGAGACAGCGCTCAAGTTCAGAAGAAAATTAACATAGAGTTCTCTACTCTGGTGTCTTGAAGAGCCATCTCATTGAGTGCACAGTTGAGTGGGTGGGTTAGAAAGAGAAATATTCTAGTCTTAAATACATTTTGAAATCCCTATAAACAAAGAAAATACATTTCTTGACTGCACAACTTCTTAGAGTCTTCATATTAATGGCACATTAGATAAGCTTCTGAAGCTCAAAAATGAGTCATAAGGAAAATCTAATTAATTGCAAGTTCTCTAGGGAGTTCAGTTGCAGAATCAAATGACTGTAGCTATAAAGTTTTTTTTTTTAAGTTTGCATAGACTGTTTATTTTTTCCCATAAGTATGAAAAAATAATTCCCCGTTGTTATACTGTACTTAAATTGGTATTTGGTATTGGGAATAAGTTTTAAAGGAAAAAAAAAGGGGGTTGAAATAAGATGAAAGAACAGTCCAGTCCAAATAACATATTCATGAGTATTTTTTAGGATATACACTAAGTTTGTATGAAAAAAGGTGGTACACTTTTGAGGAATTTATTTTTTAAACTTTTAAAATAAATCTGTTAACATTTTCTCCTCGCCTATGATTAAATAAGTTATTTGATAAATATCAGTAAGAAAGGTAAATATTAATACACACATTTTTTTTCAAAATAAATTAACACCATTGTTTAGGATTTGTGCCAATAAAATGACTAAATCTTTGGGAACATAAAGTAGAGCATACGCATTTGAATTCTTGCCTTACTCTTCAATATGGTCACCTATTCCCACAATGGGATTTTTTTCTTAAGATTTATTTATTTATTTGAGAGAGAGAGAGACTGAGCTTGCATACACAGAGGGAGCAGGAGAGGGAGAGCGCGAAGCAGACTCCCAACTGAGTGGGGAGCCCGATGCAGGGCTTGATCCCAGGACCCTGAGCCGAAGGCAGACACTTAGCTGCCTTAGTCACCCAGGTGCCCCCTGACAATGGAAATTTTTTTTTTCAAGTTATGGATATCTTTAGTACCTTTGTGGTAAAAAATATCCCCCCTTTTTTATGTATTCAGTGGTATTAAATCTATAACCTTTGTTTATAATACTGATTTTTTGAAATAGCAACAATTCAATGGGTCAGATTTTAATATTTTCAGTGAGAAATTATGAGACTATCTGTCAGCTCTTTGTGTGACCTCCTATAATCATCATTGTTGTCTCAAGTCAGATGTTCTCCTCTCACAGAGGACGCTCTAAAGTAGCCATAACCTTATCATTCTCTAATGTTATTATTCCCAAGTATATTTTCTTCATAGCAATTGCCATTATATTATTTATATTTATTGACATTTTTAGGTGACATATTTATATGTTACTGATGTTGATGTATATGCTATTGACATATAATTTCTTTCTGTTCATCTTAGGTTGTGGGATGCACAAGGATATATAGTAGATGCTCAATAAATAACTGAGAATCATGCCTTCCTTTGTTTTGGATCATAAAGAAAATGTATCTGTGAAGTGATGTAATTGAATTTATCTTTGAATATTATATGGATGGAAGGCAATTAACACCAAAAATTTTAAAAACCTTAATTTGTAAGAGGATTACAAATGGTAAATAGTCAAATTAATATGTAGATTTCAGAATGTTTATGAAAACATTTATCTTCTTGTTTTGCAGGTCTAACCTAAGCAGGTATGAAGAAAACAATTATCTAAAATCATCCAACTTGGTTTTTTAAGATCATGAAAATATACCTACAGATTAAATCTTCCTATAAATTAGTTAGCTCCATCCTGTCCACACACTGCCTGCACAGGCATATTTTACACAAATACAAGATACTAGGGAAAATATGCAGATGTACCAGTTCAAGTACATAAGTCTCATGGGAAAATATTCTAAAATTAATGCTGCTTTAATAGATACTTTTCTTTAATTCAGCAAAGATGAGTTCAGGGTTTTCTATATCCAGGCCTTATATTCCTTATTTCGAATGTTACAGTGACTGACAAGTCTCTGCCTTCAAGGGACTCAAAATAGTGAACAATGTAGATAAATGAAATAGTCTGTTAATGCCTCTGAGTATATTGAATGTGACTGACTGAATTGAAGGGGATAGACAGGTAAGTTAGAAGTCTTAGCTAAGGAATTTAACATATCTCTTTCAAAAATTGATAGATAAGGCTGACAAAGTATAAATTAAGAAACATCTGAATAACATGATTTTAAAACTATACCCAGAATACCAAGAACACATACTCCTTTCAAGCATTCACAAAATTTTATCATATGCTTGGGCAAAAATAGTCCTTAATACATTTTGAAAAATCAACATCATATTATGTTCTTCTCACCAAAACTCAGTGAAATTGAAAACTAATAACCAAAGGAAATTTTTTTAAAAATCCAGTTACTGGAAATTAGATAACATAGTATTAACTAACTATTTTGGTTAAAAAGGAAACCATAAGAAAAAAAAAGAAATACTTAGAAAAGAATGATCTTTGAGAGACTATGCATCAAGTATTGTAAGACATAGAGCAGCATTTAAAAGGAAACTTATAGGGAAGCCTGGGTGGCTCCATCGAGTAAGCATCTGCCTTCATCTCGGGTCATGATGCCAGGGTCCTGGGATTGAGTCCTGCATCAGGCTCCTTGCTCAGCGGGGAGCCTGCTTCTCCCTCTCCCTCTGCTGCTCCCCCTGCTTGTGCTCTCTTACTCTCTCTCTGTCAAATAAATAAATAAAATCTTAAAAAAAAATAAAAGGAAACTTACAGTTTAAATATGTTTGTCAAGAAATTAGAGAAATTGATCAATATTCTTTCCCATCTCAGTGAATGGCACTTCCATGTTTCCATTTGCTTGATCCATTTGCTTGTATTCTCATTCTTCTATTGTATCAAGTCCATGGCACTTCTTTTTCCCTCATACTCTCCATTCAGTCATTCATCAAATCGTTTTAGTTTTGCCCCCACCCTAGCCTGAGCAATTGTCCTCTCCCCTATGTATTATTTCCATAGCCACCTACCTAGTATTCCTTCTTTTCTTGCTTTCTTTCATTCCAGTTGCACGATGTCATGCAAAAAAAAATCTTGTTTAAATTTAGGATCATGTCAATCTTGCTTAAAACTCTTGAGTGATTTCTACCCATCTTAAGTAAAATTTAAAAAATTGGCAATGATCTTAAGCTTCCATATGCCTTTCCATCATCTTCTTACTTTCCCAACCTCTAACTCCTACTACTGTCCTCTCTTCTTTCCATGTAAGCCACACTGGCCTTCTTGCAGCTCCTACTTGTTGGACATACATCTGCTTTGGGCCTCAGCACTTGCTCTTCTCTCTTCTTGGTCTTCTCTTCCTCCAGATATTCAAATGGTTTCCTCCTTCACTTCCTTCAGGTCTTTACTTTAATGTTAACATTTCAGTGAGTTTTCCTCTAAACAACTCTGAAATTTCACAAACATATCTGATACTACCTCTTTTCCTTCCCTCCTTTATTTTTCTTTCTGGCATTTATTACTATCTAACATAAGCTACACATGCTTACTTACTTCTTTGCTTTCTGTGTCCTCCACTAAAATATAAGTCCCATGAGGGCAGAGATTTTTTTTGTGTATTTTGTTCTCTGTTGGCTTTCTGCTTATTTGTAGCCTCATAAGTCAAATTCAACCAACCATTTCTTTACTGATGTATGTTTATTTCTGACTGGATCCTGGCAAAAGTCCTCATGTGGTACAATTCTAAAGGTTCGAGTTAAAGTTAAATGAAAGATGAGTAAATTTGGTAAAGATAGAGTCTCCAATTCAGAGGGACTTTAATCTGTTCTGAAGGGAACTATCTTCATTGGATGGCTCACTTAACTCGAACCTTTAGAATTGTACCACATGAGGACTTTTGCCAGGATCCAGTCAGAAATAAACATACATCAGTAAAGAAATGGTTTGGTTGAATTTGATTTATGAGGCTACAAATAAGGAGGCTTGAAATTTTCATGCTAAAATCTGAGCTTCTACTATGTCATTCAAAAAGTTCAAAACATACATAAAATTAACTGCAAATATTCCATCTCTGCATATTCAAATGCCTTCAATCCACAGGGTTGTTTATTAATTGAGTTTTTCAAACTAATAAAAGTCTTGTCTTAAAAAGATTTGTGTTTGATAAGATCCTGAGTAGACTTTTTGAATGTTTATTCCAATTGCTTTACTAAGCTTGCCAGATTTTTATTATTTTTGTTGTAATTTCCTTATTTGTGTATGCTATCCTAATATTCTTTAATAAAATCTGGCACTAGAAGAGTAAGACATATTTGCTAGAATACAAAGTAGATAAAACTTGTTTTAATTTGTCAGTAATCCATGGATACTCAAGAAAAGATTGCCTTTCCCTTAAAGTATCAAAAAGTTTTAAATTATCTTCATATAGAAAAGTACTGTTTGGGCATTAGAAAGACCCCTGCCCTATCACTAGTCTCTCCTTTACTACAAATAGACATTGCACAAAGAAGTAAGGCCTTTTGTTATTTATATTTGCTAACTATAATTCAAGTTTTGAGACTTAATAGGCACTCCATACATGATATTTTTGATATGTATACAACTTAAACTTTTATTTAGTAAATGTTGAGGGCCTCCTCAGACTTCTGAGTGTAAAAAATAAATAGTACTAAATATTGGTAACTTCTTGTGATGTTAAACTTATAATTATCTCTGTGAACATTCATGTACCTATTTGGCAAAGTGGGGAGGTAAAGACATAAAACATGTCTAGGACTGATATTCAGGCTTAGGGCAGACACTCGTATTTTATAACTTTATGAAACAGGGAAACTTGGGACAAACACATACATGATTTTTTTCAGGGTCAATAAAGCATTATGATGAGAATTTTAGATCATGCCTACCCTAATGAAGAGCAGATTTTATATAGCATTAAAAAGAAGGGCAAATCAATAAAGAGATAATTACCTTCTCATATAATAGACAGTTTGTGGTGATATATTTCAATGTATGGATAAAAATTGAGAAATGATAATGAAACTAAAACTTTTGCATTTTTTAAAAATTATTGAGACTCCAGGATAACTCACCCAGTTAAGAAAAATAGAACAAAATGTTTTCGGATTTACCAAAGTAAAGTTGACTTAAAGTTGAAAATTCTTTTGGATGTTTTTTACCTTGTGAACTATTTTGAGAACCTATCAGTATTCAGAACTATAACTTGACTGTCAGAGATTCAACAGAACCAATAATACAATAGAAAAAATGGCAGAGAAGAAACTTTGACTATCCTATGACATCATTAAAATATGTGATGAAGAGGGGCCCCTGGGTGGTTCAGTGGGTTAAGCAGTTAAGCATCTGCCTTGGGCTCAGGTCATAATCCCAGCCAGGGTCTTGGGCAGGATCAAGACCCCCATCAGACTCCCTGCTCAGCGGGGAGCTGCTTCTCTCTCTGTTTTTCTTTCCTACTCTGCTCTTTCTTGCTCTCTCTCTCTTTCTCTCAAATAAATAAATAAAATCTTAAAAAAAAATGTGATGGAGAAATTAAAAGCATTTGTTTTGTTGGGTTTCTGTCTTAGTGTAATGCAATGCAAAACAAAAAACAAAGGTCATAGTTACTATTAATGTAATCTCAATTAATAGTTCACAAAGGATTTTTATAAACATTTCTTCCATGTAATCTTCACAACCAAACCTTGTTGTAAGGATTAAATCAATTTTCCAGAGAGTAAAACAGAGATGTAGAGTTGGAACAAAAGATGCCAAATCACACTTTAAGTAATGGGTGGGGCATCATGCCCACCAATAATTCCCCCTCATTCTCAATTAACTGATGGAGCTGCTAATCATGTTAGTATCCACTGTGAGCAAGATTCTGAGCCAGGGTGTGGGTATATAGTGTGAAGAGACAGCCATGGTTTATATTACAGCAGGATTTAGAGGTCGGCAGCCAGATTTTCTATTTTTCCTCTGTATCATTCTTTGTTATACTGATTACACCGAATCTCTCATATTAGAAAACCATTTTAGTCATGAAAAATAAAGTGATCTTCTTTAATAAGCAAAAGATATTAAATTTTTATGACAAAGGATATACTTCAAGAATTCCATTCATCAAATATATCTATGATTTGGGCATTCACCTGGGTGCTGGGGAGAAAGGGATGAATAAAACAAGAGCCTTTTGTTAGATGCTAATGGGAAAACACAGAATAATTTGAGTGCCAAAAGAAAATACAAGTACTTTCCTATGGAAGGGTGGGGGACTTTGTGTTTCTCATGTTTACATCCTTAGTTCTTAACAAAGTGCCACTTGATAATATTTTAAGAAAGATTTGTGAAATTAAATAAAGTAGCAGTAACTTCTGATTAAGAGAGCTAGGGAAGATCTTAAGGAAAAAGTGGCATATACGCTGGCATCTAAAAGAAATATCATCTCATCTATATTTAAAATTAGTAGAATAAATGTCAACTAACCAGATGTGGTTGGTTTCTTTAACTTTCAAAGTAAGATGTCTCAAATTCCTAAATTGCCCATAATCTAATAAACAATACGTGACTGATGTTGTCTCCTGAAAGCAATAAGGAAATGTCTGTAAACCTTAGAAAGTTGATTGACATACAATATGAAGTTTAAGCCCATTATCTAGCAGGTGTGAAGTTTTATACTTTTTAAACTACACCAAGTCTTCTGGTTAAATTCAATGACTATAGCAACTTTTAAATGTATTTCCTAATTTTTAGATTATCTCAATGTAGTGTCAAAATAGAAACAACTTTAAAATTTCTATTTTCAAGCTTTTTTTAATATATATATATATAAGAAACCACTGCTCATTGAGATAATACCCTTTTGCTTGTGAGATCAAAGACTCTAAAACAATTTTAATGTCTTATAATCTTAGAACTTTTCATAGCAAATTTTTTTTGTACTGATTCTCAAATACAGAAGATATTAGCAATTATAAATCTCAACATGATAGAAAGCTGATTAGAAGTAGCTCAGCTTCAGTTCTTCAGGAGGATTTCTAAAAGTGAAAGTCAGTTTGTTGTCTTTCTTACAGCACTTAACTTTGAATACCATCAGCCTTAAAGTGGTTTGGTTTTGTTCCATTTATGGTTATAGCAAAAGATAAGTTATTTTTCCCAAATTGTTTTGTCCTTTTTTTTTTTTTTGGTCAAAACTATTAAATGGAATAGGGTAATAAAACTGTTCAATTTCAACAAAGATAATCTAGCAGTTTAAGATGAAGAAGCTAAGAAATAACTTGGGTAGAAACAGCTATAAATTTGTCATAAAATTGTGAGCATTCAGAATCTGACATTCCAGAGAGGTCTTGGTGTACATGGAGTACAGGAATTATCCAAGCACAAGCTCTCTTGTCTTCAGATCAAGGAGTTAATGGCATTTTTGCTGCCATCAGTAGTTTTCAAAATCTTTATTGATAAACTTGATCAGTGACCTGCAAAATTCATAAAAAAAAAAACCCAGAAGAAAACAATCCCCCAAAACAAACAAACAACCAAAAAAAAAAAAAAAAAAAACCCACCAAAATCCAAAAAAAAAACAGCTCTCACTCACTTTTATTTCTCCCAATCATATTGCTGTTTGTATTTTACTACTCCTACCACAACTTCATATACAGGTAAAAAAGAGAATTCTACATTGGTTAGAATATATATAATTTGTTTCCCAGTATTAGGTTTTTGGATTCTTAACTGATATGATTTACCTTCTGGCTATACAATCATGAAAACAAAAGACACTCAAATAAAAATGTGTACTTCAAAAATATTAGTGTACTTTATTGTGAAGTACCTCTTAAACTCTTAAAATACATACCCATATTGCATCATCTATATTACTACAACAATAATTTGGCCCACATCCTTGTATTCTTAGTTCCAATGAGCTTCTTCTAGACATGACAAACAGAAAAGACAACATGTATGACCTTTATTGTAGACTAAAAAAGGTGCATTTAAAAAAACTTCTTAAGAATTTTGTTGGCAGGGATGCCTGGGTGGCTCAGTTGGTTAGGCATCTGCATTCAGCTCAGGGTCATGATCTCAGGGTTCTGGAATCAAGCCCGCCGTGGGGCTCCCTGCTCAGAGGGTAGTCTACTTCTCCCTCTCTCTCTGCCCCTCCTCCTGCTCTTGTGCACTCTCTCTCTCTCTCAAATATATAATTAAAATCTTTAAAAAAATAAAAGAAATTGGTTGGCAAAGAGAAAATGTATTCACATCCAAGGCTTAAGCTAACACCTATATACTGTTCACGGGCTTTTCTCCAGAATTAAATTGTGAGTTCTGTTGGACATAGACTAGGATTTAAATAATCTCTTTATTCCTAGTATCTAGTATAATTGTTAAGATGTGTTCAATAGATGTTGGATGAATTAATAGTTCAAAGTAAGAATTACGGTTGTTTTCAAACACATATGCCTGTTTATCAGGCTTCCAAATAATATCCAAAAGAAAATTCCTTCTGGTTTTTGGAAGGTTAGTTTAACATATACATATAACTATCTATTAAAACAAAAATCCCTCCCACAGTCTGACATGTCATTTAATGGCATTGACTTAGAAAGCTGCAGCATTGAAGAAGGTTATCAATAAATCAGCTGGTAACCTGAAATGTGATTTCATAGCATGAGTGGAGGAGAAGTTGACTTTAAATCCCCTTGACTCAATAGCTAATTCCTGAGGCTATGTAATCTGGCTGTTGGAAGTTGTTCTACAATAGGAAATCTTCAACAAAATCTAGCAGCTGCTCCTCAGAAGATCATTAATGAGCTAATTTGAACTTCTCTTCTACATAATTGAAGGATTTTCTCAGATAATTCAGATCCAACTTCCCTATCATATAGTTATTTCTCTTCTAAATACCTCTGTCTGGTGTTGGTTTTAACCTGGGATATGATACTAGAGTGGAAGTAATCCTGTTTGTAGAAATTCAACAGAAGTACCTATTATACCTATTACCCGTATCTTTTTAATCTATCATGTTGAACTATTTGAAATTACCATTTTCATAATTGGCAATTTCGTATGGTTCAAATTAATACAAAATTATGTGTGGATTTTTTAATGGTTAGCAAATATATTTTTATTTATGGAGAATCATAAATCTTTTTTAAAAAAGATTTATTTATTTGAGAGAGAGAGAAAGTGAATGAGCATGTGGTGGGGAGTGGGGAGGAGCAGAGGGAGAGGGAGAAAGAGAAACTCAAGCAGACTCCGCATGGGCTTGATCTAATAACCCTGAAATTAGACCTGAGCCTAAACCAAGAGTTGGATCCTTAACCCACTGCGCCACCCATGTGCCCCTATATGTGCTTATTTTCAAGTTCACATGTTAATATAAATTGAGAACTATTCTCAAAAAGATTCAGTACTGAATTTTATATTTCAAGTTAAAAAAATAGCCATTGACAACAAAGCACTGCTGAAAAACTCCAGAGTGTGAACTCTGGTTTAACTGTATCTTCACATTCTTATCTTGAAGCTAAGCTACATGGTTTTCTCATGCTACTGTGAGGTTGGGATGGGGAGACTGGGGGGAGGAAAACCTGAGTGAACAGAAATTCAGGCCACACAACCTAAATTTTATCACTGTAATTCTATTTCTATAAAGATTTGAATTTTGGAGCAAAATTTTTCGTGAACAAAGTGTTCTGCAGCTTACAAAGCAGTAATAATATAAATAGATATTTTGGGTTGATCACTAGGTATGAACTGTCTAAAGGCTCTATACTCATCTTTTCCAAAAACATTTGATTTTGCAATATTGTCAATTCTTAAGAAAAAGAAATTGGAGAATTCAGGGCAGTGGGGGCTTTGAATTGGATGGACCTTATATTCCTGATATCATAACTTATCATTTTGTCATACTCTGTGTTTCTTTTGGTATAAGTAACTCCAACCTCTTGTAGGATCTGAAAATTATTCTGTTGTATTGATCAGTTAATCCTATTAAAAGAGACATGAAACACTTATTCGTACTTCTCTGGTAAATCATTAGTAAGACCAATCATCAAAGCAGTTCTGTTCAATAGAAGTATAATGTGAGATACATATGTAATTTAAAATTTTCTGATAGTCCTATTAAAATACAGAGGTATATTTAATTTTCACAATCTATTTTATTTAACTCAACAGATTCAAAATATTATTTCTTACAATGTATCAGTAAATAAGGTGAATTCTCAGTTTATATCAACCATTTAAAGATATAAACACTACTCTTAGATCATGAGTCATAAAAAAGCAAATGGCAGCCTGGGTTTTGCTCTCAGGCTCTAGTTTGTCAACCTCTGAGCTGGCACATTAGTGGGTATGTAATTCAAGATGGCATTTAAAATCTATCTTGACTTAAATTAATACTAATCAGTAGAACCAGGTTAGTATAAAATTCCAAGCTATAGATAAACTGGAAAACCTCATGAATTATCACTTGATTTATGAAAGAACAAGTGAATAAATTCCATCAAGATTTTGGCATTTTCCTGGAAAGTCACAGGATGTCCCCCTTGCAATTTTATCTGACTTATTTCTATTAAGGAGTCAGCTAAATGATCTTGGAGTCTGGTATCTTTTTGCATAGTCTGTGGTCTAGGATTTTGTTCTCAAGGAAGAATACATTGTACTTAGGTCTACTCACTGTAGTCATTCATTTGGGAAATTTGTAGGTGGACATTTTGCCTTCAAATATACTCATATTTTGCATCAAGTGAACTGATTCCAGAAAAATATACCTCTTTTTATAAAAAAAAAGATTTTATTTACTTGCCAGAGACAGAGAGAGAGAGAGAGAGAAAGAGCACACAAGCAGGGGGGAGCTCTGCTGAGCTAAGAGCCCGATGTGGGACTCGATCCCAGGACTCTGGGATCATGACCTGAGCCGAAGGCGGATGCTTAACTGACTGAGACACCCAAGCATCCCCAGAAGAACATCTCTTGTTTGTGATTCCTAATTCAAAGAGTTCAGTATTGTCAATATTCATTAGGCATAGGAATATACGAAAATATTTCCAGGTAGAGATGGCAATGTTCTGTGGTCCAGGAAAATGAAAAACTCATTTTTCATGACTCCCAAAATATAGAAAAAATTATCAATATAAAAATTATGTTACCATATAAATGAACCTCTTTGCATCTCTTTATTTAGCTGTCCCTATCAATTCTTAGTCCAAACAAATGGAAGAAGTTAAGCATTAAATCATGCTTTAATTTCAATTTTGAACTTTTAGAGCCAGATTTCTTTTTAAAGACTAAACTGCTTTAAAATAGTCATTAAAACGTCATTTTTCTTTTTACCAACTATTTCTAGGGTTTAAGAGAATCTAAAAAACCCCATAGATTAATTAGTCATGACCTGAAGTCATAATTTAAAATACTAGAATATTATGTTAATGTATTATTACATCAAAAACACATTTAACTGAAGTCTAAATGGAATGGATTATGCTCTATTATTAGAACTTTGGAATAATATCTTCAAAGTCAATGCACAATATGCCATTTTAAAATACTTTAAATGTCATTTTATCTTATTCTTGGGAAATTGAACATATGATTCATTTCTGCCTTCCATATGCTATGTAACAATTTACCTTTGTTTCATCCTATTTGGGGAAGATATATTAAATCCTTATTCTTCTTTGTTTACTTTCAGTATCCTCTGGCTTTATATTGGGCTTAGCATTGATCTTGATTCTTCCAGCTTTAAAAGTTGTTCTACAAGGTACTTTTTCAGTAAAGTTTCATTTTTTCAAAAGTCATGCCACACACTGCTTGACTTTCCTGAGATCCTTTGTGTGCATGTGATGGAAATGCCCTATGCCTTATGTTCTTCTTCTTTTCTTTTGCCATAACTGAAAGGTAAAAGAGAAGATGAGTAAGTCACAACATGTGATTATGAAACTGGGGGGGCTTGTTGTACAAAGGAGATGGAAGAGGAGACAAATTACACGGATTGATTCCTAAAGCCTCTGTATCTGCACACAGACATGCTTCATCTTGACTCATAGAAGTTCAGAGGTTTATTGGTGGAGATATTCTGCAAACCAGATGGAAGTGTTATTAGTTATATGGAATAAGGAATCTTCCAAAAGACAACTTAGTCTTAAGTTAGTAAGAAATGGCATTAACATCGAAGCTGGACTTACACTAGGATAGAAATAGTGCCACTTGAAACTAATTATTTGCCCCAAACTAGTGGGCATTAGAACTTCATAACTTGAGACAGGAAAAATTTTATGTGTAGTATAATTGAGCTAAAAAAAAACACTTTTAACATTTGAGTGCTCTTTCTTCTTTTTCTCACACTGTTATCAAGTTACTTTAAGATCAACACTGCAGCTATCGTGAAACAGAAGATTGGCTAATTTTAAAACAAGAGAGAGCTTTCACTTTCAAGCAAAATGATGTAGTCCCTGGCAAGCCAATCCTCCCACTAATAAAAATGAGAAAAAAATGATATATTATAACCTGCTTGTATCAAGGCTATCAGAGAGCTGTGGAAGCACAAAAGACCAAAGGAAAACATTTCCAGAGAGGAGAGAATAGAGAAACTCTCAAAACAAAACAACAACCAACTAAGAGTCTGCAACTATCTCTGAGAAATTTGGCAGTTCTGGGTATAGGTCACATCTGTTTCAGAAGGCAGTACATCTACTATTGTATATATATGAAGAAAAACAGAAAAATGATAGAGAAACATTATTATTTTGATTCTGAGGTAGGTCTAGATAGAAGGCTGCTATGAAGGAGAAACCAGAAGCAGTTTTGGTTTTTATATAGGACCTGGGGATGGGGGCAGAAATTAGAGACTCAAGGAACCTCCCACATACTGCTGTTCTTAAGAAATATCCTGGGGTGCCTGGGTGGCTCAGTTGGTTAAGCAACTGCCTTCGGCTCAGGTCATGATCCTGGAGTCCCCGGATCGAGTCCCGCATCGGGCTCTCTGCTCAGCAGGGAGTCTGCTTCTCCCTCGGACCTTCCCCCCTCTCATGTGCTCTCTCTCTCTCATTCTCTCTGTCTCAAATAAATGAATAAATAAATCTTTAAAATAAAAAAAAGAAAAGAAATATCCTGAATTCTGAAGACACATGCAATAGGGAGCCTATAATACTAAATAAAATATCTCTGAAATGCAAGGTTTATATTTCCAGTCTACAATATTTATGTTATCTCTCATTTTCAAAATAATTTGACAGCACTTGTACTACTTTATTGTTTTAAGATCAGATTGGGAATTTATTTATAAGTCCAATTTTTTTTTGTTAATATATTTACTTTTCAATTTTTTTTCATTTCTACTATTTTTCAGGTTTCTTTAATTCTTCACTTTTCTTTTTTAATTTTTTTATTATGTTATATTAATCATCATACATCACATCATTAGTTTTTGATGTAGTGTTCCATGATTCATAGTTTGCATATAACACCCAGTGCTCCATTCAGTACTTGCCCTCTTTAATATCCATCACCAGGCTAACCCATCCCCCAACCCCCTCCTCTCTAGAACCCTCAGTTTGTTTCTCAGAGTCCATAGTCTCTCATGGTTCGTCTTCCCCTCTGATTTCCCCCGCTTCATTCTTCCCTTCCTGCTATCTCTTCTTCTTTTTTTTTAACATATAATGTATTATTTGTTTCAGCGGTATAGGTCTGTGATTCAACAGTCTTACACAATTCACAGCACTCACCATAGCACATACCCTCCCTGATGTCTATCACCCAGCACCCCATCCCTCCCACCCCCCACCACTCCAGCAACCCTCAGTTTGTTTCCTGAGATTAAGAATTCCTCATATGAGTGAAATCATATGACACATGTCTTTCTCTGACTATTTTCACTCAGCATAATACACTCCAGTTCCATCCACGTCACTGCAAATGGCAAGATTTCATTCCTTTTGATGGCTGCATAATGTTCCATTATATATATATATATATATATATATATATATATATATATATATATATACACACACACACCACTTCTTCTTTATCCATTCATCTGTCGATGGACATCTTGGCTCTTTCCACAGTTTCACTATTGTGGACATTGCTGCTATAAACATTGGGGTGTACATACCCCTTCAGATCCCTACATTTGTATCTTTGGGGTAAATACCCAGTAGTGCAATTGCTAGGTCGTATGGTAGTTCTATTTTCAACTTTTTGAAGAACCTCCATACTGTTTTCCAGAGTGGCTGCACCAGCTTGCATTCCCACCAACAGTCTAGGAGGGTTCCCCTTTCTCCACATCCCTGCCAACATCTGTCATTTCCTGACTTGTTAATTTTAGCCTTTCTGACTGGTGTGAGGTGATATCTCATTGAGGTTTTGATTTGGATTTCCCTGATGCCGAGCGATGTTGAGCATTTTTTCATGTGTTTGTTGGCCATTTGGATGTCTTCTTCAGAAAAATGTCTGTTCATGTCTTCTGCCCATTTCTTGATTGGATCATTTGTTCTTTGGGTGTTGAGTTAGAGAAGTTCTTTATAGATTTTGGATACTAGCCCTTTATCTGATATGTCATTTGCAAATATCTACTCCCATTCTGTCGATTGTCTTTTGGTTTTGCTGACTGTTTCTTTTGCTGGGCCAGGGCTTTTTATCTTGATGAAGGCCCAATAGTGCATTTTTGTCCTTGCTTCCCTTGCCTTTGGCGATGTTTCTAGGAAGAAGTTGCTGCGGCTGAGGTCGAAGAGGTTGCTGCCTGTGTTCTCCTTTAGGATTTTGATGGATTCCTGTCTCACGTTTAGGTCTTTCAACCATTTGGAATCTATTTTTGTGTGTGGTGTAAGGAAATGGTCCAGTTTCATTCTTTTGCATATGGCTGTCCAATTTTCCCAACACCATTTGTTGAAGAGACTGTCTTTTCCATTGGACATTCTTTCCTGCTTTGTCGAAGATTAGTTGACCATAGAGTTGACGGTCCATTTCTGGGCTCTCTATTCTCTTCCATTGATCTATGTGTCTGTTTTTGTGCCTGCACCATTCTGTCTTGATGATGACAGCTTTGTAATGGAGCTTGAGGTCTGGAATTGTGATGCCGCCAGCTTTGCTTTTCTTTTTCAACATTCCTCTGGGTATTCGTGGTCTTTTCTGGTTCCATACAAATTTTAGGATTATTTGTTTCATTTCTTTGAAAAAAGTGGATGGTATTTTGATGGGGATTGCATTGAATGTGTAGATTGCTCTAGGTAGCATTGACATCTTTACAATATTAGTTCTTCCAATCCATGAGCATGGAACGTTTTTTGATTTCTTTGTGTCTTCCTCAGTTTCTTTCATGAGTATTTTATAGTTTTCTGAGTACAGATCCTTTGCCTCTTTGGTTAGATTTATTCCTAGGTGTCTTATGGTTTTGGGTGCAACTGTAAATGGGATCGACTCCTTAATTTCTCTTTCCTCAGTCTTGTTGTTGGTGTATAGGAACGATTTCTGTGCATTGATTTATTATGCTGTCACTTTAATGAATTCATGTATGAATTCTAGCAGTTTTGGGGTGGAGTCTTTTGTTTTTTCCACATAAAGCATCATATCATCTGCAAACAGTGAAAGTTTGACTTCTTCTTTGCCAATGTGGATGCCTTTGATTTCTTTTTGTTGTCTGATTGCTGTGGCTAGGACTTCTAAATCTATGTTGAATCACAGTGGTGCTAGTGGACATCCCTGCCGTGTTCCTGACCTCAGGGGGAAAGCTCTGAGTTTTTCCCCATTGAGAATGATATTCACTGTGGGTTTCTCATAGATGGCTTTTATGATATTGAGGTATGTACCCTCTATCCCTATAGTCTGAGGAGTTTTGATCAAGAAAGGATGCTGTACTTTGTCAAATACTTTTTCTGCATCTATTGAGAGGATCATATGGTTCTTTTCTTTCTTTTATTAATGTATTGTATCACATTGTTTGATTTGCGGATGTTGAACCAACCTTGCAGCCCAGGGATAAATCCCACTTGTCGTGGTGAATAATCCTTTTCATGTACTCTTGGATCCTATTGGCTAGTATTTTGGTGAGAATTTTTGCATCCATGTTCATCAAGGATATTGGTCGGTAATTCTCCTTTTTGATGGGGTCTTTGCTTTTAGGATCAAGGTAATGGTGGCCTCATAAAACGAGTTTGGAAGTTTTCCTTCCATTTCTATTTTTTGGAACAGTTTCAGAAGAATACGTATTAAGTCTTCTTTAAATGTTTGGTAGAATTCCCCTGGGAAGCCATCTGGCCCTGGGCTCTTGTTTGTTGGCAGATTTTTGATGACTGCTTCAATTTCCTTGGTGGTTATAGGTCTGTTCAGGTTTTCTATTTCTTCCTGGTTCAGTTTTGGTAGTTGATACATCTCTAGGAATGCATCCATTTCTTCCAGGTTATCTAATTTGCTGGCATTTATTGCTCATAATATGTTCTTATAATTGTTTGTTTCTTTGGTGTTGGTTGTGATCGCTCCTCTTTCATTCATGATTTTATTTATTTGGGTCATTTCTCTTTTCTTTTTGATAAGTCTGGCCGAGGGTTTATCAATCTTGTTAATTCTTTCAAAGAACCAGCTCCTACTTTTGTTGATCTGTTCTACTGTTCTTTTGGTTTCTATTTCATTGATTTCTGCTCTGATCTTTATTATTTCTCTTCTCCTGCTGGGTTTAGGCTTTATTTGCTGTGTTTTCTCCAGCTCCTTTAGATGTAGGGTTAGGTTGGGTATTTGAGACCTTTCTTGTGTCTTGAGAAAAGCTTGTATTGCTATATGCTTTCCTCTTAGGACTGCCTTTGCTGCATCCCAAAGATTTTGAACAGTTTTGTTTTAATTTTCATTCTTTCCATGAATTTTTTTTTAATTCTTCTTTAATTTCTTGGTTGACCCATTCATTCTTTCGTAGGATGCTCTTTAGCCTCCATGTATTTGAGTTCTTTCCAACATTCATCTTGTGATTGGTTCTACTTTCAAAGCATTGTGGTCTGAAAATATGCAGGGAATGATCCCAAACTTTTGGTATCAGTTGAGACCTGATTTGTGACCTAGGATGTGATCAATTCTGGAGAATGTTCCATGGGCACTAGAGAAGAATATGTATTCTGTTGCTTTGGGATGGAATGTTCTGAATATCTGTGAAGTCCATTTGGTCCAGTGTGTCATTTAAAGTCTTTATTTCCTTTTGATCTTTTGCTTAGATGATCTGTCCATTTCAGTCAGGGGGGTATTAAAGTCCCCCACTATTATTGTATTGTTGTCAATGTGTTTCTTTGCTTCTGTTATTAATTGTCATTATATTTGGCTGCTCCCATGTTAGGGGCATAGATTTATAATTGTTAGATCTTGTTGGATAGACCCTTTAAGTAGGATATAGTGTCCTTCCTCTTCTCTTATTATAGTCTTTGTTTAAAATCTAATTTGTCTGATATAAGGATTGCCACCCCAGCTTTCTTTTGATGTCCATTAGCTTGGTAATTGGTTTTCCACCCCCTCACTTTCAATGTGGGGGTGTCTTTGGGTCTAAAATGAGTCTCTTGCAGACAGCATATCGATGGGTCTTGTTTTTTAATCCAATCTGATAGCCTGTGTCTTTTGATTGGGGCATTTAGCCCATTTTCATTCAGGGTAACTATTGAAAGATATGAATTTAGTGCCATTCTATTGTCTATAAGGTGACTGTGACTGTATATTGTCTGTGTTCCTTTCTGGTCTATGTTACTTTTAGGCTCTCTCTTTGTTTAGAGGACCCCTTTCAATATTTCTTGTAGGGCTGGTTTCGTTTTTGCAAATTCCTTTAGTTTTTGTTTGTCCTGGAAGCTTTTTATCTCTCCCATTTTCAATGACTGCCTAGCTGGATATAGTATTCTTGGCTGCATATTTTCTCTTTAGTGTTCTGAATATATCATGCCAGTCCTTTCTGGCCTGCCATGTCTCTGTGGATAGGTCTGTTGCAAATCTAATGTTTCTACCACTGTAGGTTACAGATCTCTTGTCCCGAGCTGCTTTCAGGATTTTCTCTTTGTCTTTGAGACTCGTAAGTTTTCATATTAGATGTCAGCTGTTGACCTATTTTTATTAATTTTGCGGGGGTTTCTCTGTGCCTCCTGGATTTTGATGCCTCTTTCCTTCCCCAAATTAGGGAAGTCCTCTGCTATAATTTTCTCCAATATACCTACTGCTCCTCTCTTTCTTTCTTCTTCTTCTGGGATCCGAATTATTCTAATATTGTTTCATCTTATGGTATCACTTATCTCTTGAATTCTGCCCTCATGATCCAGTAGTTGTTTATCTCTCTTTTTCTCAGCTCGTTTATTTTCCATCATTTGGTCTTCTATATGACTAATTCTCTCTTTTGCCTCATTTATCCTAGCAGTTAGAGCTTCCATTTTTATTGCACCTCATTAATAACCTTTTGATTTCTACTTGTTTAGATTTTAGTTCTTTTATTTTCTCCAGATAGGGTTTCTCTAATATCTTCCATACTTTTTTCAAGTCCAGCTAGTATCTTTAAAATCATCATTCTGAACTCTAGTTCTGACATCTTACTAATGTCCATATTGATTAGTTCCCTGGCAGTCGGTACTGCCTCTTGTCTTTTTTATTTGAAGTGATTTTTTCCATCTTGTCATTTTGTCCTGAGCACAATAGATGAATGAGAGAACAAAATGCTAACAGGATAACAACAACCCCAGAAAAATATACACTAAACAAATCAGAAGAGACCTGAAACTGGCGGAAAAGAAAGGGAAAGAAAGAACAACAAAAAAAAAAAAAAAAAGAAAAAGAAAAGGATAAAACAAACAAACAAACAAACAAAAAACACAGGATATGTGTAAATATGATCAGGCTGGTGCATAGATCAGTGCCACACACTAGATTTTAGGCATATTTTGGTCTGTTAGAAGAAAGTGCCTCCCAAAATTTTAAACAAAGAAAAGCTTATATATGTACAAAAATAAGGGTAAATATGATGAAGGGATGGAATATGACATAAAGATGAAAATTATGAAAGATTTTATAAAAGGAATTGATAAGATAGGAAGTTCATTGAAAAAAAGATTAAAAAAGAAAAGAAAAGGGAGACAATGTGATCAGGCTGGAGAGTAGAACAAAGCCATACACTATAGATTTAGGGTATATTTTGGTCTGTTAGAAGAAACTGTATCCCAAAAAGTTTAAAGAGAGAACAACATATATATATATATATATATATATATATATATATACCAAAAATAAATGTAACTACTATGAAGGGAGAGAATATGACTCTAAAAATGAAAAATAAAAAAGATTTTTTAAAAAAGGGATTGATAAGATGTGAAAAAGGGAAAAAGAAAATTTCAAAAGAAAAAGAAAAAAAAAGAAAATTAAAAACTTTAACTTTGAAAGATTAAGGAATCATAGGAAAAAAGCCATGAATTCTATGTGCAGTATTCCTCTAGTGCTGGAGTTCTGCCATTTTCATTGATCAGTAAACTTGGTCTTGGTTGGCTGTTCTTGCTGATATCCTGGGGGAAGGGGCCTGTTGCCGTAGTTCCCAAATGTCTTTGCTGGAGGCAGAACTGCCCTGCCCTTGCCAGGCCGGGCTAAGTGATGCGCTTGGGTTTGCTCTCAGTAGCTTTTGTTCCTGCAAGCTCTCTGTACACCTTTGGAGGATGAGAGTGAAAATGGCAGCCTCCCAATCTCTGCCCCAGAGAAACCCAAGAACTCGGGCCCCCACTCCCCAGTGCAACCCCCAGAATAAAGCAGTCAATCACTCCTGCCTCCCAGGTCTCCGGCAGCACTCCATGCTCACCCGACCTGTGACCGAGCATTTCTATCTCTGGCACATGACCCCCGTTTGAAGTCTCCAAACCCAGTAGATCCCTTTGGTGTGCTCCCATGCCCCCGCTCTTCCTGGGGGAGGAAGGGGAGTCTCCTTGGATCTGCCCACTTTGGGTCCCTGCTGGAGTGTAGTGGCCCGACTGAGCCGCGGATCATGGTTTATGGCAACTCTGAGCTGAGAGCCTGCTCCTTGGCTTGGTCTCTGCAGCCAGCTTCCCTGCTCTGATACCTGGGAGCTCTGCCACACTCAGGCACCCCTGGTCTTTCTGTGAACCTGAGGGTCCTGAGACCACACCGTCCCCGCGAGGGTTCCACCCCCAGCTTAGCCACTGGAGCGATGTCCCTCAGGGAGCAGACTTCTAAAAGTTCCGATTTTATGCTCTGCTGCTCTATCACTTACCAGAATCGGCCGACAGATCCCCCTCCCCTGTCATCTAACCTCCTGAATATTGCCTCGGATTCACTTCTGCGCACTTCTACCTTCCAGAAAGTGGTGGCTTTTCTTTTCAGAGAGTTCCTACTATTCTTTTCTTCGATCTTCTGTTGAGTTCGTGGGTGTTGAGAATGGTTTTGATCCCTATCTAGCTGAATTCCTGGGACCAGACGAAATTTAGGTCTATTCCTCTGCTATCTTGCTCCTCCCCCCTGTAATTCTTCACTTTTAAACCTCTGAAAACTGAATATTCATTTACTTTCATATCATTATTCTTAAATCATTTCAAAATAAAATTAAAATATGCAGAATACATTTTAAAGAGAAATGAAAAATACTTAGATGTTTATTATACATTTTAATGCTCCTTTTTTAAAGTAAGCTGTTAATTATTTATCTTATATAAGTACAACCTTGTATTTTTCCTCAAAATTTTGATATACATTTTCTCCCAAATTCTATCACTTTAATTTTTTTTGATCAAATAAATATTCAGATGTGAAAGTATGTTTTGGAGGATGTTTATGCTGTGTGGTTGGTGTCAGTGTTGGATAAA
Organism: Zalophus californianus; assembly: GCF_009762305.2. Lineage (NCBI taxonomy): Eukaryota > Metazoa > Chordata > Mammalia > Carnivora > Otariidae > Zalophus > Zalophus californianus. The sequence goes on from NC_045598.1 coordinate 134,339,294, forward strand.
GGGGGTTTTCACCAAGTATTCTGTAAGCATTGAAGTTTGATATACATATTTAATAACATTGTGTTTAGAGAATGATGCCTATAATTTTTTTTCTTACATTCAACAATTTTTAATTTGTAGAGCCGTATAATATTAATTTTTATAAAATAATACAGGCATTCATTCAACTTTATTTATTGTTCAGATTATCCATATCTTTTGTAATTTAATGTAATAAATATATAGAAATATAATAATGTTTCCCTATCATGTTTCTGTGTTTTTCTTCATATATGTACAATAGTTGATGTACTGCCTTCTTCTGAGATGAATATGACTTATAAAATGAAGAAAATTCTGGAAATGTACAATTCCTGGCCATGTTCATGTGGAAACAAGATTCAACAAGAAACAAATTCCTACTTTTCATAAGTCAGATTTTCTATATCATTCTATCAAAGTTATAATTTTCTCTCTTATGATTAGATTCTTTTTTTTTTTTAGCTCTCTCTTCTTAGAGAATTTACTGAGTTTGTCTTTTTCATGTTACTTTATCTTCTCTACTGTCTATTCTACTTATGTATTGCTGTTTTTCAAATAATCCAAAGACTGAATGGCTTAAAATACCAACAATCGGTATGCTCATGAATCTGAAATTTGGACAGGGCTGGGTGAAACAATTTGTCTCTGCTCCATGCTGGCTTCCCATGAGATGGTTTTAAAAGCTGGGAACGGTTGAAGGACTAGCCAAGCAATTTCTTTTCATGAAATCTCTGGGCTCCTCCAAGTAGTTTTTCCACATGGTCTCTGTAGAATGGCAGCCTCAGTGCAGTAAAATCTCTACGTGGCAAGTGTTACAGGCGTGAGGAAATGGGAATCACCAATTTCTCAAGGCCTGGACCCCGAAATGGGCACAGTGTCACTGCCACTGTATTGGATTGGCCAGGCAGTGCAGAACCTGACTAGATTCAAAAGAAGAGAAAAACAAACCTCACCTCTCAGTGGAGTGAAAACAAAGTATTTTTTATCTATCATCAGTCCAACTGTTATTCAGATACATCATCACTGTTTATAATTTAGAAACATTTTTTTCATCTCTAAAGAATTCTTCTCTAGCTTGGGTTATTCCCATTTTGATGGCTTCCCTAAGACTTTAGCATGTTGCTTCCATCTCTTCTGGCTGCCTAACAGTTTCATGGCATTTTGGTATCTTTCAATTATGCAAGTATGTCCATGTCTAAAAAGATGTTGAATGAGAGCTTTCTTGTTGCAATAGAAGTAGCAGTTAGAGGCCAAAGCCAAGAAAGACTGTTGAATCACAGATCTGTACTTCTGAAACAAATAATGCAATATATGTTAAGAAGAAGAAGATAGCAGGAGGGGAAGGATGAAGGGGAGTAAATTGGAGGGGGAGACGAACCATGAGAGACGATGGACTCTGAAAAACAAACGGATGGTTCTAGAGGGGAGGGGGGTGAGGGGATGGGTTAGGCTGGTGATGGGTATTAAAGAGGGCACGTTCTGCATGGAGCACTGGGTATTATGCACAAACAATGAATCATGGAACACTACATCCAAAACTAATGATGTAATGTATGGTGATTAACATAACAATAAAAAATTTTTAAAAAGTCCACATAAACAATAAAATGGTAAAAGAACTACTGCGGCCAAACATTTCTCTTAGGACTCATTGAGAATTGGTTGAACAAGCTATGCTATCGCCCAACCCTTACACAGCATGCTATGGTCCCTGTCTAGAAGCATAAAAACCAGGGAAAGGAGAAAGCAAGTTAAAATTGCAATGTTCTTGGTAAGAAGGGGATAAGATAGATGGGGGGGGGGGTGCTTCCTATAATCCCAGGCCAACCAAAATAGGATTTCAAATGAATAATTCATAGGCACCTTTGTTTTCTAACAGAAAGATTGTCCTTTTTCTCAACAACTGAATGTGAATTCATTCACTCTAGGGATGACTTTTGAATAGTGACAAGTATGGTGAAGAGGAAAAAATAAATTTCCTATTTGTAAACCATTGCCTTCAGACAGTTTGATAAACTGATTATATGTACTTGTCAATAATGACTTGAAATTAAAAACAATAATTGAGCTAGGTTCTGTTGATAATAGATGTATATCTCCACTCAAAATTTTCACAAAGAAATCTTCAAGTTTCGGTGACCTCAGATAAAAGGAAAAAATATTAGTGGGCACCATTTGAGGATTCAGACACGCAAGTACATTATGAGAAAATATATATTTTGGTAATGTCTGTTTGCTTAATTTGTTTCTTAAGGTAACAGGATCCAAATATTGTTTAATGAGGATTGTGCAGTTAAAGACTCTTTAAATTAAGGAGGTCATTTGGATTGTATTAATGTTTTACTCTTAATACCTAACAAAAACACTGTGTACTCTAAAGAAAGTGGAGAAATGACATTGAATAAAATTCTCAATTGATGTGATATTTTTTGTATTTGGTTGGTACAAAATGGTTCTTTTGACATTATACCTAGCAGAAATTCCACCAGTTTTCTGATATATGGGTGATACATTTCCTTAGCTGTATTCGCTAGTGTAGACATTTATCCCCCACATTTTCATAGTTTGTAGATCATTTAATGGGAATTTTGAAGTAAGATTAAGGAATTTATCGTAAGCCCATGAGTCTAATCTTGTACTTTTGATTTATGATTTGAATCATGTCCATTTATCTATAGGGAAAAATACATGAAAAATGGAAAATACAGGAAATAATAGTTTTTTTGTTGTTGTTTTTTAGCCAGAGAGACACTTTATGTCTTAGCTGGTCCTGAGGAAATCCCTTCCTAATCTATTTATCATTTATGGTAAAGTTCCCTTCACTATGCATTTTTAAGCTTAAAATAAAAGTACAAAATTACAGTTATTTTATTTATGTGGCATAGGCTTTAAGGTAAATTGAGAGAGCTCCATATGTACAAAAGGAAGAAATCATCTGAAATGATAACTAAAGTACAAGTGAAGCCTTAACAATTTGTGAGAACTTGAGGAAATCTCCTGAGGTATAGCTAAATTCACATTTGTTTTTTTAGAATACAGAAGGAGTCTCCACAGAAAGTTCTTTCTAACTGCATTAAGATATTTGGTTACTTTTAATTATTCCTCTCAATCATCATGATATCACAGATTACTGAGATAACACCTTATGTCTCTTCTAGTTCATCATTTTCTATTCCCTGATTATCCATGTAACACTTTCCTCAATAGCTTTGAGAAAAGAAGATAGTTGTAAAGGACAAGCTATAGTATTGGAGAAGATCAAGACTCAGAGTTATGTTATGACAGAAGAAAACCCAGAAGAAAAACAATATTATCTTTAGAGCTCTGTTTTTGGTTGCCTCCCATCATTTTTTCTTCTAATATGTATCACTCTTCAACTTAAAAAAATAATTAATGCAAATTGCACCTCAAATTTGTTTTGTCCTTTCTCATCATTTTGTTGATAATTATACACATTGTGTGTGGTATTTAAATGGTCAGATATCCAACAGAAATTTTTAAACATTTGTCCATTTTTTCCTTACTGAAATGTAATACACTGAATTCAAAACAGGAAAAGGATCATTCATGTGATAGTTTTTAAGAAAAGAACCATTTCAAAATTGAATGTTTATTTAGAATCTGTCTTTTACTGGGGATTTTATTTCCTTATTTAACGAATTGGTTAAGTCTTTTCTTATCATAGCATTGTTTTAAATCCCCTCTTCTAGAAATGAAATTTTTAAAAGTTTAAAGTCATAAAATGAAGTTATGCTGCAATGACTTTCTCATAGTATTTAACAAAAAGTAAGGTGCAAGAAACAATTTATCTGATTTATAACTGGCCATGACAATAGTGGTTGTTTCCTTCCCCAAGGCACTAACTATTTCTGCTTGTTCCAAAAGGGAGGATTTTCTTTAGATCTCCTCTGTACAATGCCACAAATGTGTCAGTTAAGTAGAACCATATGTTAAGTATTTCAGAATTTAAAAACAGTACTTTTATCATTGATGACGGGAGCAAATAATTTCTTCTTTGTCATCTTCTCCTCCTCCTCCTTCTTCTCTTTCTCTCTCTCTTTCTTTCTTTCTTTCATTTTTTTTTTTTTGTTAGTTTGTTTCTTTCTTGGGGGGAGGGGTCAATGAACATGTTCTTGAACTGAATAGATCCACTGCCACATCGTAGAACAAGCTTCAGGGGGGCTCAGAAGAAGAGTCAGTTATTAGTTGGACACCCAATTAAAGACTACACTTCCAAGCCTCCCTTTTATGTAGATGTGGGCATATGACTAAGTTTTGAGCAGCAAAAAATGAGCAATAGTTAATGTGTAAAAATTTCATAGTCCTACCCTAGGCAGAAAGGTATGTGCCTCCTTTGCCTTTTTTCCTCTTTCCCGCTGACTATAGTATAGATAGGATGGTGGGAAATGGAACAGTCTTTTCTTTCCAGGAAATAGACATTCAGGAGGTCAGAGATATAAACCAAAGGAAGTCTAGCATGAAAGAACAAGGTAGACATGGGCTTAAATATTGGCTTTTTAATTTCATACAGTGTAAATATAAGACAAGCTACTGCACATCTTTGAGCTTCATTTTTCTCATTTGGAAAAAATGGATAATATTATGAAATTCAAGTGAGATTGTTATTATTGTGAGAATGATTATATTATGAGGGTAAAATGAGATAATGTCTGCAAGCTACCCAGGACAGTGCACAGCTACAGGAAAATATTATTTCTATCCCTTACTCATTCCTATTTAACTTTAAACCCATGTTCTGTTTATTTTTCACAATCATTTTTCAGAAGGCATGTGAAGCAAGTTAATTATAAAAGTGTGATTTCTCCTGTCTAATCTGCTGTCAATTCTACCCAGTGTGCTTTTTATCTCCCATGTAGTTTTCTGTCAAAAAGTTTGATTTGAGTCCTTTTGATATTTTTTAAAGATGTCAGACATTGTGAATGTATACCTATTTGGTACTTGGGTATCTACTACTTGGTACTTGGGTATCTACTTGTGTACTGGGCATTTTGTATTCTATAAAGATTCTTGAGCTTTGTTCTTGGATGTGGTTAAGTAACTTAGAATTGGTTTGATAATGTCTTGTCTTGTTTTAAAGATGTGGTAGGTGATACTGGAGAAATGTTCAGTCTAGGGATAATTATTTCCTACTACTAGGAAAGATCCTTCTGTGGATTATACCCAGGACCCCTAACTGGTCTGGTTGAGGAACCAGATACTCTTCCTGTCCTTATGTGAGTGCCACACTCTGGTACCTCTAATCCTCTCAGGTGTTTTTTTTCTCTAAGTCTCAGGTAATTCCCTCACATGATCAGTACTCAGTTGAAAATTCCAGGGGACCCTTTGTGGATACACATAATTCTCTGTATCTGTGCATTCCTCTCCTCTCTAGTTCTTTCTTCTGTGAATTCTAGATGCCTTGCTCTGCTTCTCAGTCTCAATATCTCAACTTATGGGGCCCATCAAACTCTATCTGTCCTGGAGACAATTCATTTTTGTCTTTATTATCTGATGTTCAGTGTCTTGAAAACTAATGCTTTTTATATTGTCTCTTTTTGGGTTGCTCTCTGAAAGAGAAGCAAAACCCATAAGCTCACCATTGAAATAGAGTCTAAAAAAAATCTATGGTGGAGGACTGTACAAAATATTATAAGAAGACAGAAAAAAGAGCTATAGTACTCTTTATTTTATTTAATAAGTAATAGACTTTTTAAAGAAAACAGTATTATAAATAGATGGAAATTATATTTTATAAAATTAATATTCTTTTTTTAATACAATCTGAAAGACAGTTTTCCAGTATTTATTGTTGCATAACAAACCAATCCAAAATTTAGTAGCTTAAACAACATCAATCATTTTAATATATGCACAATCTGTACATCAAAGATTGGGATAGGGCTAGACTTCAAGAATAGTCTATTCTATGTAGCATCAATTTGGATCACTTGGTGGTATTCAGTTGGTGACTGAACTCAGTGAGGATCCAAGATGGCTTCCCTCATGTCTCTCTTGGAAAAGGCAGCTAGTAGGCTAAGTTTGTCTGGACCCTTTTCCTTCTTAACATGATCTCAGGGTCTCTCTACATGGTCTTTTACAGGCAGGAATGGTGAATGTTTCATCTTCATAAAGATGAAAAGCAGGTATTTCTAAGGAAAGATATGATGCCCCAGGAAATTTTTAAAAATGTGGTAAAACCAAAATTCTCAGAATCATTTATTCCAATAAGTGGAGATCTCAAAAATAAGTGATACATAAACCTATAATTTTCTAACATAAAAAATGCTTTCTATTAAATATTCTTACTAATGAAAGCACATAACAAATTGACATCCTTAATTCATAATCCAACCACAAAAATTTAACACATTTGAAATGATTACTCTCACAGCACAATATTTTTAAGAGGATAAATGTGTTAATAATTTCTAGAGTCCTTAAAATAAATCTACTGAGCCATTACAAAGCATAACACCATTACTTTTATAAAAAATACATATAATTAAAAATATTCTTGACAGATATATAAAATGTTCAGTTCAAAACTTAGTAAATTGTATGTACATGAAAACTTCAAAATGGAGGACTGACTTCTATGGAAAAAAGATCCATAGATTGAAAAGAGGATGCTAAATTGTAGATAACTATTTTAAACTTAAAACAGGAGGTAGGGCAGCCTGGGTGGCGCAGTCAGTTAAGCATCTGCCTTCAGCTCAGGTCATGATCCCAGGGTTCTGGGATTCGTCTGCCCCACCCCCCACACTCCGCATGGGCCTCCCTGCTCAGCAGGGAGCCTGTTCTCCCTTTCTCTGCCCACTGCTCACCCTGCTTGTGTACTCTCTCTCTCTGTCAAATAAATAAATAAAATCTAAAAAAAAAAAAACAGGATGTAAAGATGTTCATATAGCCATAGTTTTACTACCTGTTTTTATTCTCATGATATTCAATATGTTCTTTCCATACTTGATTTTTAACATGTCTTACTATAGATAAATTTATAAATTTGTTTTCTTTAGAATGAATTTAAGAATGCTTTTTTTTTGTTTAAATAATAGCTCTTTCCTTATGTCCATAAAGTGTTGTATCAATAGATTGAGGAAATTGTGTTTGAGAATGAAGTTCAAAAGGGACACACACACACACACACACATGTCCCCCCATGATTGTGAATGGAAGACTGTAAAAAAGAGAGGTAACAAAAAAAAAAAAAAGAAAGAAAGAAAAAGAAAGGTAACATGTATAGTTCCCCTGAGTTCTATCCTAGGGACAATCTTATTCAGCTTCTGTATAAATGACCTTGAAATTGGAGTAAACCTGACCATACCTTGCTTTAAAAACAGTAGACAGAGCAGAGTCGGGATAAAGCTACAGGGAAATCTTAATAGAATATAGCCATGACTGGGAATGTTACAGATGAAATTTAATGTGGTACAGTCTCATTTTAACATCACATGGGAAAAGGCAAGCATGTGGTGGTGAAGGAGGGAGAAATAGCGTATAAAATTTAATGCCAGGAATACAGGTGTTTTCTTTAGTCCAAATAATTTCCTAAAATGCTATATGTTGTATGATTGTGTACACTTTGGCAATTTGCATATGGCTTCTAAGAAACAGAAGTAAATGTATAGATGGTCACTGTTCAAGCATATATCCTATACATGAATTAAAAACTTGGAGTCATAACAATTACACATGAATACATCTAGGTATTGAGCGTTTGTTTCTGTTGCCCTCATCTTCATCTATAGGACAGTAAAAGCTCATATAAGAAAGTGAAAATGAAAAATGGGGGTGCATGTGCGATATTAAAATTTTATTTATAAGCAAAATTAGAGAATGGATAGAGTAATCCAAAGATCAGTTAATGACCGGTTGTTTTTCTACTTGTAGCCAGTATTTTTTTAAAAATTGTGTTGCCTTTGTTCTTTTAGAAGTACTGTTGCCTCTTTTGACAGCGGTGACAGCTGATAGGAGTGATCCGTTGGTAGGAAACTATTTCAGAGGTGTTTGATCTTGAAGTTCTTGCTCTTACATTTTTGTTACTTTGTTAATTTGCCCAAATAAATTCATAGAAAAACTTCTGTTCATTTCCCCTTCCAAGGTTGAATTCATAATCAATTAAATACCTTCTACTTAATGTATATTCTAAATATTTTTTGTTAATGTATAACTTTGGTGTTTGAAAGTAGCCATATTTCAAATCAGTTTTTGTCCATTTGAGGGTAAGATCAGAAAAGACATGGAAATGGGATGAAAAAAGATCAAATTATTTAGGTTTATTTTCTTCAACTCTGCCTCCAAACCAGGCTAAGAAATTAAGTTGGCCAAAACATAGATACCATCCTAGAGATACTAGAAAAATCTTTATGTAAATGTTTCTCCTTTAAAAAGCAAATATAGACACATCTTCCTCTAAGGAACTGAGTCTTAGAACTCAAGAAAAAATCAAGTCACTGAGATTTGAGAATTGTTTCTCGTACCAATCAATTAAGAGCTTGAGTAACAAATTCATGTTGAAACTGCACAACTTTACAAGTACATGTGTGCAAGTTAAGCAGAGAGAGTAACCCTAATTCTTTTCTTGACTCTCTCCACTTAGATTTGGCTCTGGAGTCAAAAGCCCTGAGATCAGATTCAGGCCCTAACACATGACCTTGAGGAAATTAACATCATTCTGCTCTGGTTTCTCTATCTTACCTGACATAATTCATGTAGGGAAGTTAGCACAATGTTTGGAAGATAATAGGTACTCATTAAATGTTAGGCACTGATGATATAGATAATGTTGCTAATCATGACTTCCTGCCTAGACATGTTTATAAAAAATTAGAACTGCCAGGGCTACAGAGTACCGACTTAACTGCTCTGCTTCATGATGAAGAAGATGATGCTACTAACAGAGATGAAGTGGAGCAATTTCTCACCAGTGGTTTTTCTCTAAGAAAATCACTGTTTATTAAAATTTTTATATGAAGCTTTGTGTGGTGCCATTTACAGAGAAACATAGATGGTGGTGATGATGGTAATGATGATGAAGGTAATGATGTGATGATATTAAAATGACTGCTTTCCTCAAGTGGGCCACATCTTCTTTTAATCTAGTTATGCCTCTCTATGTTATATCTTCCTAAGTAGGTCTTTAAAATATAAAAATCAGTGAATCAGTTACTAATCACCAGGTGTCTAGCATTCACTGAATACGGCAGAAGACCCAAGAGGGTCTTGCAATATTCTGAAGGAAATAAATTCTCTGTGGGCAAGACATTTAACAAACTCACCTGTCTATTGACTACCTACCTGGCACAGGGCCTTTGCTTAGTAAACCACCACGTAAATATGTACATAGTATATAAAAAACAATAATTTATAGGGACACCTGCGTGGCTCAGTTGGTTGAGCATCTGCCTTTGGCTCAGGTCATAATCCCGGGGTCCTGGGATCGAGCCCCTCATCGGGCTCCCTGCTCTGCGGGAAGCCTGTTTCTCCCTCTCCCACTCCCCCTGCTTGTGTTCCCTCTCTTGCTGTGTCTCTCTCTGTCAAATAAATAAATAAAATCTTTAAAAAAATTACCCAGATATTTAAAGCATAGTCTTTTAGGTGATCCACATCCCTGGAACTGTCTAAAACAGGCATCCATTTCTAAACCACTTTCATTCTACACAGAACTTGGTGCCTTCCCCTAGGAAGGCTGCTATCCTGAATATTCCACATTGTGAAGCAAAACAGGAGAGAAATATAATTAAGTTTATTGGGAAAAAGGTTTTCTATGATCAAATAAATTTGAAAAATGTTAGGATAAACTGAATTAAATGAGTTTTATTTCTGCAGGACTTCTTAGGCTGTCAAATATGGTCATGTGAATTGATAGTATTTCCAAAACAGACTAGAATGTGCCATCCTTCCCTTACTCTAAGCATCTCACTAGGCAGTTGTCCTAAGGAACTCACAGTACTCTGTAGAAAACACTTATCTAAGCAAATTGTGTGTATACCATAGATTCAAATCAGTGAAAGCAGTTCTTATCACATGTGGGGCTACCCTATAAGGATATTTTGGAAAAAGTTGAGGTTGCTTTAGCTTTTTAGATTAGTGTTTAACATAGTTTAATATATATTATTCTATTGTAGATTATAAATTATTTCCTTTACTTTTCTCCCCCTTATGTTTGAATTAGGGCATTACATTGCTTATTTTTAAATATTATTTTGATGCTATGTTACATTATCTATAAACTTTATTTCATGGCATGTAACAATATTTGTTACAAAAAAGTGGCATTGAATCTCAGTCTCAATCACTACTCTGAGATTATTATTTCACCTAAGAAGCTTTAATTATTTTAGGTCATAAATGCTTACAGTGATTCTCTCCTGTGTTGTTAAAAGCTTCCTGTACTAGAAGATAGAAGAGATAAAGAGAAGGTAGAGAATGTACTCTGGATTACTAGAATACCATTGAGGTAGCCTTTTTCTCTGATTGAACAGCACATTGACCTCTGTCATCAAGGGGCACCTGACAAATGGCTGCCACTGGGATGGGGGGATTCCATAGTCTGTCCTTATTTGAGCCCAGATTCTAACTTTCCACTCAGGATCTGTCACTTGAAAAGCTAAAGTCTCCTAGCAAACAATCTACCTGTTTACTTAGCAATTTGAGCTGTGGATGTTTCATTTAGTTCCCTGGCCATTGTTTTTAGATTAGAGAATTGTCAGACTAAGGAAGGAAAAGTACACTTTTACTTAATTGATAAAAGGTTAGTTCAAGTCTTACTCTGAACTGTAACTCATGAACCTTCTAATTATGACAGGAGTTTTCACAGAAGTCTTTAAAACTTACCCCTTTCTTGAATTTTCATGTTACTTCACGGTTTCAGCTTCATCCGTGTGTGTTTCTAATTCAGTCTAGAGAATCTGGATTTCACAGTGGCCTAAACAATAATTTTTTGATAATTTTAAATTGGCTGCCGAAATTTAAACATGTAAAGATGTTGTAGGAATATATGAATTTATTGTGTCCCTTGAAAAATCAGACTCTCTGGCCACAGTGATTGTGCATTCTCACATGTAAACCAATCAGCTGGAACCAAGCAGCCTCTAGCCCTTTTGAGAAGATATATTATATCCATTCCCTTTCGTCCCTCATATTCCCTCATGTCTCCCTAACGCCAAGGCCAAGTTTTACTTGCCATCCATTACTGTGCTCGATTGTTATTCTCTTCCTACTAAAAGGGAAGATAAATTGACTGCACGTCTCATGAAACATATTCCTATGTGTCTCATATGCAAGGTGTGTCTCTGTCCAGAGAATACTGTTAAGATCTTATTTTGGAACAAGACTGGTACACTTCCTTTGTTAATATTTTCTTCTGACCCCTGAAGTCGTTTAAGTTGCAAGAGTTGACCTAGGAGCTTAGATTCTACTGTCAGGATGTAGCTAATCTATTTCCTCTGCCAGCTTCATGAAATTCTATTGCTCTTTTACATTTGGTATCTTTGACTAAGTAGAAACTTAGCTAATATCTACTCATTCAGGGTTTGTTTTTGTTAAGGAAAGAAAATGGACTTTGAAGTGTGTTAACAATGTAAGTATATGATGGAAGCTGTATTTAAGATCATTTTTTAAAACAGAATATTGGCTTGAAATGGAGTGTCTTAGAAGATGTGCAGAAATACAGACGAATGCAAGCCTAAAGATGAGTTTTAATAACGACAAAAATTGCAGTGCCACAAAATGCAAAGAATATTGTATCAAGAGTCAAGAGAGGGGCGCCTGGGTGGCTCAGTCGTGAAGTGTCTGCCTTTGGCTCAGGTCATGATCCCAGGGTCCTGGGATCGAGCCCCACACTGGGCTCCCTGCTTCTCCCTGTTCCACTCCCCCTGCTTGTGTTTCCCCTCTCGCTGTGTCTCTCTCTGTCAAATAAATAAATAAAATCTTTAAAAAAATAAAAAGAGTCAGGAGACCTAAACTAACAACTCGTGAACTTTTAAACAGACTACTTAATCTCTAGGGACATTAACATACTCATATATAAAATGGATATTGTAAGATGTTCTCTATAAGAATCTGGTGGGATCAAATGAGAAACAATTAAAATTATTTTAGGACAGTTTAATATTAGTTGTAAGGTTTAATTATACTGTTCCACAGAAAAAGATGATGTATAGGTTTTAAATTTATACATCAAAGGGAAATAAAAAATAAAACAGCCCCCAGAATTTCAGATCTAGAGAGCACCAGATTCTTCTCTAAATAATCTTCATCTTTTGACAGATAGTGGCCAAAGATGTGTCTGTGACGTGAGACAAAAGAGTTGGTCAGAATGCATCTGACAGCAAGATCCAAGTTGTCAATGATAGAATGATAGACATAATGAGATGCATTAAAATATATTACCAATGGAATCATAAAACATGACCAATTGACTACATTAATGGTGGGAGTAGAAAACACTAGAAAAAAGTGCAGAGCAGCATGTGAAGCAGGAGAAAATAATGGCGTCATGAATATTTGTCCTTACTTCTACCAGTTTTCTTATTCTGAAATACAATTTTTCATGCTATTCAGCCCAGAGGGATGTTTTGCATAATGTTTCTATAAGCGTATGGATGAGAGTGATAAGTCTTCCAAATTAGGCCAGTCTGATCTTGTTTCCAAGACCACAGTGATTGTTGTAGAAACTGGAAAGTAACAAAGACTGGATGAGATGTTCCTTCTGCGAGATTTTTCAGATGGGGGTTGTTGAAGAAGACTTTTTTTTTTTAATTTTCTTCCTTTCGGCTCACAGGGCTTATTTGATTCAAGTCCAAAACCACTAGTAGCCATTCCTTTGCCCCCTTCACATCTCCTTGGACTGGACAAAGAGAATACGAACTGAGAACTAGAGAAAGCCTCAAAAAGAATTCAATTCCTTGGTTGTGCTAGCCATTTCCACTTTCTTCCTGTGTTTTGGGCCTCTGTTCCAATGAACGCTCCATTTCTAAGATAATGTGAGTAGCTTGCATGCCGAGTGATTACCAAAGAATACTGAAAATTGTCATAGAAGGTAACACCAAGGGGCACCTGCATGGCGCAGTCTGTTAAGCATCCGACTCTGGGTTTTGGTTCAGGTCCTGATCTCAGGGTTGTAAGACAGAGCCCCAGGTCAGGCTCAGTGCTCAGTGGGAAGTCTGCTTGGTATTCTTTCTCCCTCTCCCTCTGCCTCTCCTGCTTGTGCACTCTCTCTCTTTCTCTCTGTAAAATAAATAAATAAATCTTTTAAAAAATGTAATGCCAAAATCTATTTTAGGGAATAATTAAATTGTAGTTTATTTATTTAGAGGGAGGAAAAGGGCAGAGGGAGAGAGAAAGAGAAAATCTTAAGCCGGCTCTACGCTTAGTGGAGGAGCCCCGTCCACCGTTTAACTGACTGAGCCACCCAGGCGCCCCTAAATTGTAGTTTTAAAATCTCGAAAGTAGTAAAACATTAGAAAGGAGAATTTGGGGATTAGTTTAGACAGGGTTCTATTTATTACTATGTCAGAGCAAAGACATATTTAAATTAACAAAGACAGCTGCACATTTTTGTTGCTGCCACCAGAAGAAATTTTACTCTGAGGAAATGAAGGAATTTTTTTTCAAAAGTTTAGAGATTTAAATGCATAAAATGTGATACTTATCACAAAAGCCACCAACCATCATGGTATTTCATGATTTTAAAAGGAAATAAAACCAAATTATGCACATATTTAAGATTGAAAAATATCTTTTGAGTACATACAAAGGATATTTTTTCTCATGCTTATCACAATTCCATTCCCAATCATTTGAATGCAATTTACCATCGTCATAATATTCCAAGGGAGAGCCTATACAGATTGTGTGGTGATGTCAAATTGCTATATGAAAACAATTTTGATAAGCGCACGGGCACCACATTATAATGACAAATTATAATGATAAAACGGTTTCATTGTTTCCATGGAGACCAAATTACAATGTCAAATTGATGGCAAAATGAGGTCAATACAAATCTACGCAGACCAGACTGTGATGTTAAAACAATGCAAAGCAATATCACCACAGGTCTGGGGAGGCTATGCTATGATGTCAGGATGATGGGAAAGCAGTATCTAGGATGATGTCAACACGGGAGCAGAAAAGATGTCAGTGGAAATCTCCCCACCATTCTTCATGATGACAGTACAATAGAGCACTATTATTAATGCAGATTGCACCAGTGGTAAAATAAATTTAGTGAAACTGGGAAAATGAGAAGCTTATCTATTTCAGTATTCTGATTCTAAATATTTCATTTCATGTTCTTAGAAACTACATGCTTAGTCATGGAAGTTAGAGTGGAAAAAACTAAGCTATGTTACTCAGTGGTGGAAGTTATTTATTGAAGAATCTGTTTAGATGTAAATTACTTTCTTCATTTACAATATGACTGTGAAGGGACCCACAGGGAGACAGTCTGATTAATTCAGTCCTCTCTGGAAGACTTTTCTGTGGAAATGTCTTTGGGGCACACACACCCCTCCCCTTGGGATGGTTGTCATACCTTTTAATTCTTCTTTCTTAAAGATGTTAAAATATTTACAGTTACATTTTTGTATTTTATAAATTATAAACCAAGTAGTTTAACACTTCCTTAAACCCACCCTTGTCAAAAGTAGTATGAAGCACCATGCTATCTTCACTGATGCCGAGTATTTCCATTTGTTCTTAAATAATAAATTACGTTGATGCAATTTATCTTGAATAAGTGCAATAAATATTTTAACCTAATGCTAATGCCAATCAGTTGGATGTTAAATACAAATGGAAGAGAATACATTTATCATGGTTTCTCAACTCAAATAGTTTTTTCTTCCCTCCCATGGTAAACCTGACTTTGCATAGAAACAAGAGGCGATATGTTATCGGGTGGTAAAAACATTGTGATTATTTCAAAATAAACTTTTGCCAAATTAGAAAAAGATTATGATACTTTGCTAGACTGTTTGAGTCTGTGTTATTTTCCCAAGTGTAAGGCTTTCCCGGTTTGTGGATTTGCCATTTTATGTAGTGATTAAGCCCATGCCTCAGTACGCAAACTCATTTAACCATGTTGACTAAATTAACTGGATGATTCACTTACATTCAACAAACATATTTTAGTTGAATACTATGTGCCAGATAGTCTGCAAGGTCAATTAAATCAAATGGCTTTAGAGATTTGTTTTACAAGATCTGCCAATTGTTTTAAAATGCTCATCATTTAAGTTGAATTGATTCATCTGCCTGTGAGTGCAGGAATCTTTATTCCTTAGGCTTTAGCTTCCTTTTCTTATATTTTGCTTTCTTTTCCTTTTCAAGGGAAAAGTGGGTAAAATGATACCAAGAAAGAGTTCCTTGAGACTCCTCGTTCAAATTAGTTAATGTGGTATAAGACACCCTCTGGGTGGACAACACAGGTCTCTCTGCAATAAATAACACCTGATTTCAGGCATTTTTGAGGGGATGCAGAGCCAGGGACAAAACATGCCCAGACCAGCATATTTATCCAACTGAAAACCAGTTCAAATTAAACATGTGAAGAGGAAAAGTAATAATAGGAAGAATGGTAATAGTAATAATAAATGATAAAAAATAAACTGATAGCTTTCTTACTGCAGAGGCTACAGATCTTCACTGGGACACCAGCCCTGCCACTGTGTCAAGTTCATTTACTTCCTTGAATCTGGTTTTGTTATTTTGATTTTTTCTTATTTTTCAAGGTACTGAAGACAAATAAGAAGCCATCTCTCTGTAAGGCGGGGTGAACAAGAATACCACCTGTCTTCCCGAAGCTGTGCTTTTAGAGTTGTAGAGGAGAATACAGGAGCTGTTTAACTTTGTGGCACTTTAGGACACATAAATGTCCTTATGGAGACCCGTTAGGAATTCATGGTCATAGAGTCTACTTTGTACTGTGTTCCACTCAAAGAAACAATTATCACAAGGATTTGTAATATCAATATGATAATATTTTCTCCAAATCCAAAGGACAAATGAGATCTCCCTTATGTCTCCCTTTGATATCCCATTATCACTTATGAAGCCCCACAGCTTCTTAAAAATCATGGCCTACAACCATTTCACACTTCTTAGATTTTTTTTGGTAAGGTCAAATATTACCTAAAGTCATATATTACCTAAAACAGAACTACAGAAACTAAGATAAAAACATAAATAGATTCTAGATGAAGCAGAAATACGTGAAAACACTGTGAGGGAACAAAGTAACACAATGATATGGTAGCTGTGCAAAAGATGAAATCAAGAAAGGAGGCATACCTAAACACTCTCAGTTTTTCTTTACTTCTATTTCTTAACCTCTATCATATACTTTTTTAGTATAGCTCACTATAAAATTGTATCTCTACCTCAAGGTTTCATACAACATCTTGTGCAATAGAAAGTTCTGTCCTTTGCCCCTAGCTCCTGGGAGGTAACTCAAAGCCCCTGGGATGTCCTTGGTAAGGGTGACTGTATACCTGTGGACCTTGGGTCATGTCTGATAGTCTATGCTAACACGGTGATTTATGTTGGGGCCACGGGTCATGCAGTAGCAGCTTCATCCATGTGAGTGATCAGCCATGCCAACATGACAAACCGCCAATAAAACGCTTGCATACTTAGGTTCCAGTGAAATTCTTTGGTTGGCGATACTTCCTCTGTGTTACCAGGAAAAGTAAGTGAGGAATCTGGCTCCTGATTAAAAACCTAAGTATGATTTTCCAGGTCTGACCACAGGCAATTGCAAAGGTTTACTTGGCAGGCCTTACGGAGCAGAGTTACCCTCCCCATACCAAATGTGGTACACAGCCAGTGCATGCCAGTCTCTGAAGGGATTTGCAGTTAAGGATTCAGGTCTCTTTGGCCTGTCATGCTTTTTCGCATATTTACATTCTTAGCCCTGGCACCTTTATTCCTAGGTCTCCATCTGAGGCCTTCCACCAAGGTCCTTTTCAGGTGCCTCTGCTGAGGACCTCTTACTGGGGGAAGAGAGGGGAACCTGAAAGCACTTTTCCCCATCACTCAGTACCTAGTACATTTCCACTTCCAGTCCTTCTCTTCCCCTTCCTCCAATATCAGGATCCACAGAAGTGCTGGAGCATTTTGTGCAGAGCTCCCTCAAAAGTGAGATGAGCCCCATGTCTGGCTGATCCACCTGACCCTCAACCAGTAGCTGTTCCATGGGGCAAAATAGAACATACTGAGTCAATGCTTTCCCAAGTTTCAGACTGTTGATTACATCGTAGCACTAATTATGGCTTAACTCTCATTTTTGACTTGTTGTAATTGGCTACTCAGCTTTCCCTCTCTTCCAGTTCAGTGGAACTCCTAACAGTGACACTTCTCCCACCACCCCCAAATTCACTGGTAGAGGACAACTGGAAGCCCTGTCCTGGTTCCTGTCCTATATGCTTTTCCCTGTTGCTAATTTTAATACATATTTGTTCACTGCAATAAATTGTCCCATCGAGTATCGTTGCTCTGCTGAGTTCTTTGAGTCCTAGAGAATTATTGAATCTGAAGGTAGTCTTGGGGACCTCCAGATCATGCATGCATTTAAAATTATATTAAAAAAATGTGAACACTGCTTTTAATACAGGTCTGTATTTTCTAAGCCCAAATATAAGAAACCAGAAAAATCCCCAGAAATATATTAAAATTTTGCATAGTGTCATCAATAGGATTTGGATGTACTTCTGCTTCCATCAAGAAGACCAAGAAACTCTTGGCTGCTGGCTTCCAGTTTTACACTCAAAGGCTCAAACAAGGTAGATGTATTTAGCTATAGTGAACATGAGATATGAAAGTGAAATATTAAAATTATAGCAGAATTATTTGCTTTAAAAATGGATTTTCTTTTAAAAATTATTTCTGTAACTACCAATATTTCTTGTAGCATTAAAAGATCAAAATTGGTACTTCATAGCTGAAAGGGCAAATAGTCGTCAACTAATTCAATGTGCTAATTTTTATAGGAAAAAAACCAAGGCACAGAAGATTTGTAAGACATGTTTAAGATTGCAGATTAAGTTAATGGCAGAGAACACTTGAGTCTAGATCTTCTGACTTCATATCAGGGTTCTTTATACAGATTTTATGTTGAAAAATTTACAGTGAAATCAAAATCTACCAAAATTAAATTTCCATTTTTCTACCACTTTTTATACATAATTTTGGGAGAAAGGAGATGGAGATTTACTTCCACAGTTCATGTAAAGTCATCAGTTTATGTGCATAATGCTGAAATACGCACAAAGCATTTGTTGTTGCTTAGGGTTTTAAAAATAGCATACTTCACATACAAGGCATAGGAGAGAGGAATACATTTTAATGGCTAAATTCCTATTCTTGCAAATTTATTATTTGGACCACAACCAGTGATAAAACTTTTAGAAATGATAGTCTGGATCAGTAGGTATAAGTTTGGCAGGAGCTCATAAGACTCTGCTATCTTCCCATTTCTCCAGGCTGAGAAACATGGTTCTAAGTTCTGCTCAGAAGCTAAAATACAAGAATACATGCAAATCTGGGTAACAATCTGTATCCCTATGAGGATTAAAAAAGCACAGACATAAAAGAGTTAAGGAAAGACTATGGAACTAATTTAACTTCACAGCCTAGTACTAACCAGCATGAGCAATTGGAAAGTACAAGAAAACATAGTAAAACTTAAGGAATGTGATTGGTGAAGGGATTATAGTATAGCAAGATGGGCTAGACTGTAGGGTCAGAATTTTCTTCTAAATCAGAATAGTTGCTAAGTCTTGTAAATCTTGTGAAAGGGAAAAGAACTTATGGGAAATAAGAATTCATGTCCCTCTGCATTCCTGATAAGAACAAGCAATAAAAACCTAGGAAAGGAGTAAAAAAAGGAAAGTTAGGAAACAAAAATGTATATGAGAGTTATTGGTTTTAATGAGTCCTGGTAGTGGTGGGAGGAAATGAGAAGTGGTGTGATTCTAGATACATTTTTAAAATAGAGCCAAGAGTATCAACACAATTGTGTAATGGGGTAGATGTTGATGGGTTGATCCCATGTTTTTGGCTTGAGCAACCTCAAGAATGGATGTCATTAACTGAGATGGAGAGACATGTAAGAGGAACAGTGTTGGGAATTAGGAGTTCAGTTTCAATACAATAGTTAAGTTACAATAATTATTCAATATCCATGTGCAGATGAGTAGGAGAGAGTATATATAAAATCAGAGAAGATGATAAAAAGACTGGGATGGAAGTACAGTTGGGAGGCATTCATTTTTGTTTGGTCTTTAGAGAAGTCATCAAGGGAGTGAGTATAGATGAAAGGAAAAGAGTCCAATGACTAGCCTCTGGGACATTCTGATGTTAAGAAGTTTGGGATACGAGGAAGGACTAGTAAAAAAGACTCAGAAAGAGGGGCCAGTGGAATAGAAGGAAAACCAAGAGGCAGTGAATTTCTGAAAGCCAAGTAGAGAAAAAGTTTGAGAAAAAAGGAAGGAATCAACTATCTCACATGTTGCTGACAGGTAAGTAAAATGAGAACTGAGAACTGACCATTGGGTTTAGCATCATGGACATCACTGGCAAACTTGAAAAGTTAATGGTATGTTGAAAGCCAATCCTGATTGGCTGGATCGAAGGAAGACTGGGAGGAGTGAGGACATGAGTATAGAAAACACTTTCCTTTAGTTTTGCTGTAAAAGAGCAAAAAAATCAAATGGATCTGGAGAAGGAATTGGGATTAAATGAAGTTTATTTTTTTTTCAAATATTGGAAATATCAGGACAGTTGTATACTGAAAGGAATGATTCAAGATTCAATAGAGAGGTGAGGTTTTATGATGCAAGTGAAGTTCCAGAGACGTAAGGCTGCATTCTTTGGAGCCCTCTCTGCATGTGTGCCAAACTTCAACAATAATCAATTCATGGTCAGTGTTGTTTCACCCCACTTCGAAACTGTAACAGTGGAATAGTTGAAGCAAATTTCTGATACCTATAATTTTATCCATAAGTGTATCACTCCTGTTAAACACTAAAATGTAATAATAATTAATTAATATTGAATATTCAGTTTATCTTTAAATATCTCTAATTTTCTTTTAAATATTTCCTGTTTGTTTATTGAATCAGAACCTGAACAAAATTCACCCATTATAACAAGTTGATAGTCTTTCTTTTATATCTATCTATCTCTATCATCTATCTCTATCATCTCTCTATCTATCATCTATCTCTATCATCTATCTATCATCTATCATCTATCATCTATCAATCTATCATCTATCTATCATCTATCTATCTATATCTTTATCTATCTATGTATAGAGATTCTTAAATGTCTTTTAATGTAACTTGCTCTGCACGCTTTCATTTTCTCCTTTTCTCTCTCCTTCTCCCTTTCTCTTCTGTCTCCATGGGTTTTGTTATACACTTTTATCTGCAGGCACAAAAATGTCCAAAGTCCGCTAGCCTTCATTGTAATGATATTACAATCATTTAGTAGATTCAGTTGTTTTCTCTAATTATTATAAAGCCTCTCTTCAGCTTTTCACTTGATGGTTTTAGCAGGAGTTGACAGTTATTACCTTGATTAAATATCTTATTAGAAGTTATTAATTGATAATATTCTAATTGTATCATTTCTTCTTTGTTTATTAGCTGGAATACTTTTATAAAAAGAAATTTCCTTTCATCAATTAGTTGTTTACTCAAAGATACTAATCATATGGGTGAGGTAGGATTTTTATAAGATTCTTGAACCTTAACAGGTTTCAGCATAGTTGGTACCCTAAGAACCCTCCAAAGATGAAGTGTGAGCCTATATTTTTACTATTATGAGCTCATAGATCAAAACGTATTTTGTTATATTTCAATCCACTGTAGCTACTATGTATATAACAGTATAATCTGAATATCATACTGTAATTGTATATAAAGGTATTCCTCATTCCTCTTTTACTGTATCTGTACAGTATTGTTCTCCATTGTAGATATACCATAGTTTATTTATACAACTCTCTCTTGATGAAGTTTTGGATTATTTCCAGTCTTTAGCTGTTATATATTTAATAAATAATCACTAA
Source organism: Zalophus californianus (assembly GCF_009762305.2). Lineage (NCBI taxonomy): Eukaryota > Metazoa > Chordata > Mammalia > Carnivora > Otariidae > Zalophus > Zalophus californianus. Next base: position 134,360,394 of record NC_045598.1, read on the forward strand.
TACCTTTAAAATTTAGATTATTCACTTAATTTAGGATGATTTCTCTCCCAAAAGGACATTTGGCTTCTCATTTGAATGCACATTGACTTAACCTGGATCTTCTTACAATTACAATGTTTTCATGATTTCAGTTTTTATACAACACTTTAAAAATATACAAATTATAAGACAAGGTATTTTGTTAAAAAAAAAAAAGCTATGCCTAAGACAACCATTTGGAATATACCCAAAAGTTGATTCATTTGACAAAAAAATGTTTTGGATGATTAATGTGTTGAGGAATTCAACTGAAAATAAATCAACTCACTCCCCTTAAAATGTGGTTTTAAAATAATTTATATCGTTGTGGAAATCAAAATAAGAAAAAAGTTGGTTGATAAGTTATTTAAAGTCAGAATAATATATGATTATATCATTAGGAAGTCACCACTTTATGTTTTTGCATTTTTGAAAACCATATTTTATTTATAGTTGAAACACACATACTTAGAAATTAGAAGAAAAAACTAAAATTATGATTAGTTGCCCATCCTTTTGAGATGCTGGCTGCCTGAATGTTAGAGAAACAATTTCAAATGGTAATTTACTTTTAAAGTAATTTTCACATCCCTGGTTGTCTATAGTTGTTTTCTTCCCCCTCAGTGTTACATAGAATCATTATTTTCTTTCTTTCTCTTTCTCTTTCTTTCTTTCTTTCCTTTTCTTTCTCTCTTTCTTTCTTTCTTTCTTCTTTTTTTCTTTTTCTTTCTTCTTCTTCTTCTTCTTCTTCTTTTCTTCTTCTTCTCTTCTTCTTCTTCTTCTTCTCTTCTTCTTCTCTCTTCTTCTTCCTTCCTTCCTTTTTTCCTTCCGTCTTTCTCTCTCTCTCTCTCTTTTCTTTCTTTCTTTCTTCTTCTTTCTTCTTCTTTTCTTCTTTTCTTTCTTTCTTTTTCCTTCTTTCTTCTTCTTTCTTTCTTTCTTTCTTTCTTCTTTCTTTTTCTTTTTCTTTCTTTCTCTTTCTTTCTTTCTCTTTCTTTCTTTCTTTTCTTTCTTTCTTTTCTCTTCTTTCTTTCTTTTTCTTTCTTTTCTCTTCTTTCTTTTCTTTCTTTCTTCTTTCTTTCTTTCTTCTTTCTTTCTTTCTTTCTTTCTTTTCTTTTTTTTTCTTTCTTTCTTCTTCCTTTTCACCACTTATTTTAATATATTATCATTTTTTGCTAATTTCCCTTCCTAAATTTTACTCTTCTTCAGCCTAAAACTAAGGTGCATTTGTTATAGAATCATGACAAATTTCATACAAAAAGTGATGGCTTTTAGGAATCGTCTTCTAGAGGATTTACTAAACAGAACGATATACAAATGAAATATCCAAGAGAAACACTATTTATGAAAATTTATGTTCATAATCATAAATCGTTTTTGATTTCTCTTTCCTTTTTTTTTTAATATCATAAGTGACAGGAAAACAAATGTAAATTAGCCTGGGGTAAGGGGATGAGATTGAATGAAGGAATTAATTGATCCATAAAGGAATGAATGAAAAGTAGATATAGCTTCAGGTATGTGTCAAACAATTCAGGACCAGGATTCCCTCCATCTGTTGGGTCAGCTTCCTCTATATTAATTCTATTCTCAAAAAGACTCATTCTCTGCTGGTCTCAGGAGCACTGCCAGTTGCTCCTAGGACTGTGTCAGAGAGCAAGAATCTCTATTTGAAGGTTTCCAGAATATATCCCGAGATTAATTTCCGTGAGATTCACCATGAACCCATGTCTGGTGTCAGGGGAATTCAATATGCCGGTTTTCTTTGGCCTGAGATACCATGTTGAGAGAATCAGGGAGCAGTGGATTCTGAAACAAAATTCCATCTTTTGTTTCTAAGAGTGCAAATGGATGGAGGAAAGCAATCAAAAACTGTCTTAAGAGGTTCTAATAATTGCCAGTGTGTTTAAAAAATTTTTCCTAATAATTCAAACCAATATTTTATAAGTTTTATCTAGCTCATAGCTTCTTATTGTTTAGAAGACGCCTTAGTCTTTGAAACCTACACTGAATACTGCATTTGGGGTATTAAGTTATTTATGAGACAACTAGGGATGAGAAAAAGTGAGAAAGTTAAACAACTGCTTTATTTGCTTTATGAGCTTCTGTTTTCCCTGCTTCTTATCAAAATTTCCTTCCTTCCTTTTTACTTTTCATATTCTCTATTTCGCTCCATTTTCTGACTCCTTATTTCCTCCTCTTCCTCCTCTTTTTTCATCACCTCTTTGTCTTTCATTTTCTATTTCCACATTTCCTCCTTCTCTCCCTGCCTTTTTTCTTGGCTGTGCCTTTTACTCATTCTTTACTCTGCTTCAAGCTGCTCACCCTTCATCCTGAAATCTCCTTCCCATCTTTCTAAACCAAAGGGTAGAGCTAGCCTGACTTAAATAAATTCTTAATAGATAAATTTCTCTTTGTGTAAAAAAAAAAAAAGTGCTAGACAGACAAGACTCCCTTGTGCTCTGGGCCCAGTTCTATCAAGGTTCTTACACATCAGTGATCCTTGTCACCTCTTTACTTCAAATATCTTTAAACATTTTCTCTTCCCTGACATACAGTGGTAATTGATCTTACCAAGAGCATTAACTAAATTCAGTTTGTCAGTTTAGTCTTAGCTTAATATTAATTACCTTGTGGCACTTTGCACTGTTTAATTTCTCCAACTTGAAACATTTTCTTTCTTAATTTTTAGGACACAATACTTCACTCTATCTTAGATAGATTTCTCCATTTATAAGAAATCATATAGCAATAACTCCCAGTGACATTCAATTGCTATTTATATGCCCATATGCATTGTCAATTTTTTTGTGTGTGTCTGTAGGTTCTTTTCTCTATCTCCTTCAGGAGAAGAAACCATAGTATAAATATCTGTATCTCCAGCACTTGGCAGAGTATTTTACATAAGATTTTCTGTAAATAAGTTTCTGACAGACTGATTAATCTTTCTACCATAAAATTTTATAAATGATTCATTCAAAAACAGGTGATATATATGCAAGAAGAAAACTAAAATTACAGTTTCTCTTTAGCAACAGAGAACAAAATATATTTTTGCAACAATTCTTTATATTGAAATGAATTGGGATTCAAAATTTGATAACTATATTTCACTAATTTCTATTCAAGATGCATTACCAAGCGACCACTTTGTGACCTTTGAGTCACATGCTGAAATTTTGAGTCTTGTTTAGTCAGATGGCTGAGACCACGGTGTTCATAATGAAGCAATTTGGCCTTGAATTCTTGATCTATCACTTTTTCATTATGACCTTTGAAAAAGTTGCTTAACATTTTTTGCTGTTTTCTTGTTTGTAAAATGGAGTTTAATATGTATCTCATAGGATCTTCCGAGGATTAACTTTGATAGAGCACATGCAAGAAGTATAATGCTTTTGAAGAGCTTTCTGATATAGATACACCTGTTGGTAAGCTAACCAGTCTTCTTTGGCATCTTGTCCACTATGAGGGGTAAGCTATGAAGCTAGAGTCGGGAGGAAAGAGGTCATGATGTACAAGAAGTGGAAAGCCAAAACGCACTCCTTTTGGTACCTATTAAACAAAAAAGGGAGGAGGTGGGGATAAAAAAGATCTCTTGATTCTTTAAGATTATGGAAAAAGGAGAAAGTGGTACAGGTGAGCCTAACTGCCCAAAGATAAATCAATTGAGCCAAAGTAGGATAGAAATATTTTGCCAGCTCATGTTTTGAATTGAAAAGGAGACTATCCTATAGGTTAATTACCGTACAAATCTGTTTTTTTCCAATATGTTTGGATAAAGGCAGAAATTATACGAACTTCCACCATCTACTCTTGTTGTCCAGTGACATGAACTGGACAAGAAATTCTTACCTAACCATGAGAAAAGGACTCAGAAGGGTACTGAGCATGTAAAGCAGATCATGTGGCAGCTAGATAAAAAGTGGCCTGGAAAACTTTAGCTTGCACTGCCAGAGCTGGGCTAGTATGTGCCACCATGGCCAGACCTTGTGGATCTGTTACAAAAATGAAGGTGAGATAGAGTTAGCAATGGCAGGCCATCAGGTACTAAATCAACAGACCTTCCAATGCAACTCCCACAATGGGATTAATTATATTATAAGCAAACACCACAAAGGTATGCAATATGTAGGCATTGCAGGAATATCAGCATGATTCCTGAGGGAGCCAATGAACAATGGTCAAGTCTGAGGATCTCTTCTCCACATCCTTGAAGACATGGTAACACCATTTTGCACTGAGATGAAGAAAGGGAATTGGAGAGACTGGGCTACTTAAAGAGAATTGTTTTAGACTATCCCAGATAGGGAGTAAAGCTTTGAAAAGACTGGATATTTTAAGTGAAAGGAGAATGTTTATTCTAGTAGTTACTGGAATATTAATAACTAGAAAGTTACAAGAAAGTCAAAGTAGTTTTATAATAAAAAAGTAACCACATTTTCCTAGATATATGAGTCTAAGTAATAATTTTGACCGGTTTTTGTCTGAATCTCCCCCGCCCCCCGCCAAGAAGCAGTTTGATTGTGTGTGTGAGGGGCCAAGGAGGCTTTAGGGAGAGCAATGACAGAAAAAAGTAAAACCAGGAAGTCAGGTATGTATGATTGAGCCACTCACCCCTCTGAGTGGGAAATAATGCTGCTGTGATCTCCTATTAATGCCCATATCACCTTGATCAAGTGTTAAGTTCCCTAGACTTCCAGTTCTGCACAGGTGTGATGGCCCCCTGAGTGCTTGCAGGCATTCCTTCAGCATCATAGAAGATCCAGGACAGCAAATGAGAAATATGAGGTACAACAGAGGTAAGGAACTTCTAGTAACTGGTAGCTACAAAATGGCTGAAGTAAAAAGTGAACTAACAGGCTATAGTGTGGAGCATCCAGAATGCAGCCTCACTACACATAGAAATTACTCACCAGAGTTCCTGGCACAAACTAAGTGTTTAAAAAATGGGACCTATTTTTATCACCAGACACAGTTCCTGTGAATCACATATACTCTTAGAGCTCATTACATAAAATGGTGCCATGTATAACAGCAAATAACATCCAAAGGGAGGATGAGGACTTTGGATGAATTAATAAATAAAAACAGATATAAATTTTTGACTTCAATAAGCTCAAAGTCTTATAGAAAAAGAAATTTTAGGGGTACCTGGGTGGCTCAGTTGGTTGGGTGACTGCCTTTAGCTCAGGTCATGATCCTGAAGTCCCAAGATCAAGTCCCACATTGGACTCCCTGCTCAGTGGTGAGTCTGCTTCTGCCTCTGACCCTCTCTCCTCTCACGTTCTCTCTCTTGTCTCAGATAAATAAATAAAATCTTTAAAAGAAAATTAACTTTAAAAAAAGAGAAAGAAATTTTAAAGTAATTATAAAAGTTTCATTAGTATAATCATAAAAACTTTTGTGTTCATTGGTTTATACCTTTATGCTGTGCCTTGTTCTAAATATTGTCATTAGACAATGAAACTATATGCAACATATAAAAGCAGTACCAAGAAGGTGGGGAAAGATGAGATCAGGAAATATTTCCCAGGTGAAGAAATATCTCACAAGGATTTTGCTGTGGAGCCAACACATAATAAAACATGCCTTATAAAAAGGCAGTCCCCGGGGTGTCCTGCAGCATAAATATATGTAAGTAATTAACAGGCAGGATAACATAGTGGTTACACATGTAGGTTTTGGAGCAGACTGCTTAGATCAGATCCCATCTAACTAGCCTTGTGCCTTTTAGCAAGTTACTTAATCTCTTTGTGCTTTAGTTTCTTCATTTGGAAAAAGTATATTAAAAATAGTAGCTCTCATGAGAATTAAATAGTTTAATTCTGATAAAACACTTATAATAATGCGTAATGCACAAAAAATGTTGTATAAACATTTGCTGTATTTTAATAAGTGTTTTATTATCCTAACATTTCTGGCTACAAAAGAAAGTATATATAAGTAAGGGAGAAATAATTTCATTTTGGATTTGAGAGCAAGACAAGATGATAAAGACCACAAAGAAGTCAGAAATGTAAACTTAACAGGAGTTAAAGACATTTGCAAACAATTGGTGAGTAAAAGAAAATGATTTGAAGGAAGACAAGAATTGGAATTGCATTATACCAGAGGTTTGTGGTTCTTCCAATTAGTGTATGACTATAAAAAATTTGAAAAACTATGTTATACTAAACCACTTCTAGGAAAGAGTAAAAATTAGCTATTCTTAGTAGGAAGGAATAAATATATTAAAAAATGAAATAAAGCAAACAAAAATCTTATGAAAAAAATGAGTTGTATTCGATACTTTTCTACTAAGGGGCATAGACTATATTAATACATAACTAAATAACTGCATGTGCTATAATGAATTAACATCAACATTTCTGTGACTTTAACACATCACCACAGTAGAAATTTAATTTGCTCAAGGGACTGTTCAATACGAGTGTTCCTTTTTTGGGTAGGGGAGGTAAGGGTGGGCTTTATTCCTCAGAGTCATACAGCCTGGGTCCAGGTTTTGCTTTGCCATTTCCACACACACGCATTTCAGATTTACCACATATGTTGCCAGGCACGTGATAGGGAAAGAGAGAGAGTAGAGAAGATATAACCTGTTTCTTCACCATCATGGCCCAGAAGTGACAGTCATTATTTCTATTCCTGTTTCATTGTTACATGGCCTTCCCTAAAGACAGGCAGAGCTGGGAATTAGAGTGTTTGGATAAGCAGTCATTTCCCTATCACAATCCAATTTTATAGAAGAAGGACCCTGGATTTTAGTGGACAGTAGCTATAACTGCCATAGAAAGTATCCTCCCTGTAGACTGGATATGGTATATGATATCTTATGAAAACACGTGTCAGACCATTTTACTTACATGGCTTAAGTTGAAAAGATGTTTCGTCTGTTTTTCCAGATGAAGAATAGAACTTCATGAAGTTCCAATAGTAGGGAAACAGTCAACAAAACCAAACGACAGCTGACAGAATGGGAGAAGATATTTGCAAATGACATATCAGATAAAGGGCTAGTATCCAAAATCTATAAAGAATTTACCAAACTCAACACCCAAAGAACAAATGATCCAATCAAGAAATGGACAGAAGACATGAACAGACATTTTTCCAAAGAAGACATCCAAATGGCCAACAGACACATGAAAAAGTGCTCAACGTCACTCGGCATCAGGGAAATCCAAATCAAAACCTCAATGAGATACCACCTCACACCAGTCAGAAAGGCTAAAATTAACAAGTCAGGAAACAGATGTTGGCGAGGATGTGGAGAAAGGGGAACCCTCCTACACTGTTGGTGGGAATGCAAGCTGGTGCAGCTACTCTGGAAAACAGTATGGAGGTTCCTCAAAAAGTTGAAAATAGAGCTACCATACAACCCAGAAATTGCACTACTGGGTATTTACCCCAAAGATACAAATGTAAGGATCTGAAGGGGTACGTGCACCCCAATGTTTATAGCAGCAATGTCCACAACAGCCAAACTGTGGAAAGAGCCAAGATGTCCATCGACAGATGAATGGATGAAGAAGATGTGGTGTGTGTGTGTGTGTGTGTGTATACACACACACACACACAATGGATTATTATGCAGCCATCAAAAAAATGAAATCTTGCCATTTGCAACGACGTGGTTGGAACTAGAGGGTATTATGCTAAGTGAAATAAGTCAATCAGAGAAAGACATGTATCATATGATCTCACTGATATGAGGAATTCTTAATCTCAGGAAACAAACTAAGGGTTGCTGGAGTGGTGGAGGGTGGGAGGTATGGAGTGGCTGGGTGCTAGACATTGGGGAGGGTATGTGCTATGGTGAGCGCTGTGAATTGTGTAAGACTGTTGAATCACAGACTTGTACCTCTGAAACAAATAATACATTATATATTTTTTAAAAAAAGAAGACAGTAGGAAGGGAAAAATGAAGGGGGTGAATCGGAGGGGGAGACCAACCATGAGAGACTATGGACTCTGAGAAACAACCTGAGGGTTCTAGAGGGGAGGTAGGTAGGGGGATGGGTTAACCTGGTGATGGGTATTAAAGAGGGCACGTATTGAATGGAGCACTGGATGTTACACACAAACAATGAATCATGGAACTCTACATCAAAAACTAATGATGTAATGTATGGTGATTAACATAACATAATAAAATAAAATTAAAAAAAGAATAGAACTTAAAATCAGAAAACATAACAAACAAAAAATCAACCAAACGAACAGAAAACAACAACAAAGGAAGATACTAGAAAAAAAATAGAAAATATGGAAGATCATATTTTGCTTTTCTGAGCTTTAATTTCTAATAACAGTATGGATCAAATCCTGAATAAGAGTCAAACTTACTATCTGAATCTTGGGAAGAAATATGTTTGGCAGTGATTTTGTGGTATTTAAACCTAACTATTTAAAGTTTTTTGAGACATAATTCATCTACCATAAAACTGACACATTGTAAATATACAGTTGGATTATTTTTAGTAAATCTGTACAATTATGGAACATCAACACATCCATTTTTAGAACATTTCCAACCTTGCAAAGAGCATGAAACCTCACTTACACCTCCAGTCTTAGGCCAACAGTGATCTGGTTTCTGTTTCTACAGTTTTGCTTTTTCCAGAAATTTTATAAAAATCAAATTGTGCAATATATAGTCATTTTTACTCTGCTTTTTTCTTTCAGCATAATGTTTTTGAGGTCTATTTATGTTGCTGCAAATATCAATAGCACTGTCCTTTTCAGTAAGTGGTATTCCATTTAATGGATATAACACATTTTACTTATCTATGCACCTGTTAATGGACATATGAAGTGTTTCATGTTTTGACTATTATAAAGAATGCCACTATGTACATTAACATACAAGCTTTTTGTGGACATATTTTCATTCTTTGGGGGTACATGTAAAAGTGGAACTGCTGGATCATATAGTAAGCATATGTTTAAGATTTTAAGAAACTATCAAACTTTCAAAAAAATGACTGTTGTATTTTACGATCTTACCACAAATATACAAGTATCTCACTTTCCCACATCCTTGTCAGAACTTGGTATTGTCAATATTCACGTTCTAGAGTCTGTAGTGATATCTCATTGTGGTTTTGATTTACATTCTCCCATTGAGGGGCACCTGGGTGGCTCAGTCAGTTAAACATCTGCCTTCAGCTTAGGTCATGATCTCAGGGTCCTGGGATGGAGCCAGAGTCCAGCTCTCTGCTCAGTGGGGAGTCTGCTTGTCCCTCTCCCTCTTCTTCTGCCCCTCCCCCTACTACTGCTCACACTCTCTCAAATAAATAAATGAGATCTTTAAAAAAAATAAACTCGCTCAATGAATAATTATACTGAGCATGTTTTCAAGTGCTTATTAGTAATTTATATATCTTTTTTGACGCAACATCTATGCAAATATTTTGCAATAATATCTATGAAATCTTCGCCTAGCCCAAAGTCACAAAAATTGTTTCATGTGTTTTCTTTTAGAAGTTTTATTTTAGTCTCATGTTTATTAATAAACTAATAAAATTTCTTTGAATATTAAATATTAAAATTATAAAATTCCTGAAATATTCCTGTAATACTTTAAAGAAAATAAATGTGTTTATTCAGAGGAAGAATCAATTTTATAAAGGTATTTTTCTCTAATTATGGATAGCTTGAGTCTAGTGCAAACAGAAATTTCATCAGCATTTTTCTAATAAACTTGAAAAGCTAATGCTCAAATTTATAAGGAAGTACAACTATCTAAAAAATACACTTCAAGTGTGAGAGACTTGGCTTCCAAATATCAAACTTTATTTTGACAGTATAATAATTAAAACAGTATAGTACTGGCCAATAATAGAAAATAGACCAGTGAAATAAAATGGAAAATCCAGAACCAGACCTCATGCGTATGGAAACAGCATCCAATGGAAATTTGTATTGCAGGTCAATGAAAGAGTGAGAGACTCTCCAATAAATGATGTAAAACAACTGGTTATCCATATGTGGAAAATGAAATTGGATACCTACTTCATATAAAGTGACTCAAGGGAATTAAATTGTTTATAAAAAAGACAGTACCTTAATCGTTTTGGAATAAAATATAGAATGTCATAACATTCTTAAGATAAACATGATTTTATAAAATCAAAGTCTAAACACATAAAAAAATGATACATTGAGCACCCTAATATTAAACAATTTCTGTCATTGGGAAGACATCATGAGAAAAGTGAAAATGCCACCTACAAACAGGCCTGAGAAGATATTTGTACAATTACCAAACAGTATTGAGAATATATAAAAAGATATATATATATATAGCAGTTATAAAATGAGGAGTAAAATACAATGAGAAAATGGGCAAAGAGTAGTAGATCCTAGAAAAATAAACACAAAGTAAATCAGCATACGAGATATTCAACCACTTTAGGAATTTAAAAAATTCACTAGGTCCAGCCTACACTCAAATTAAGATGATTACCCGTAGCATGGATATTAGGAGACAAGGATCCTTGGGTGTTATCTTAGCAGATGCCTACAATAATCTTCTAGAATCTATATGGTTTTAAATCTATAATTCATTGACATTTAATTTTACAATTCATTGATACTGACTTCTATAACAATTGATGAGAGTGAAGAGTCAAATTTCATTCTTTCCCCTGTGGATAACCAGTTGTCCCAAGCACCATTAATTAATAAGACCTTCCTTTGGTTACTTCTCTACAATGACATTTTTATCATGAATCAAACGTTCACATGAGCTTGGATCCACTTCTGGATTATCTGTTTCATTAATCTATCTTTGTGACAATACTACATCATTAATATCCTAATTAGTGCAGATTTATAATTAGACTTCCAATTTTGTAGTTTAAATTTTCTATTGTTGCTTCTCTTAAAGAATGTTGTGATCATTCTTAAAACCTCCCAGTTCCTTTTATTATTTTTTAAAGATTTTGTTTTTATTTATTTGACAGAGAAAGAGAGTGTGAGGAGGGAAGAAGGAGAGGAGAGGGACAGGACGACTCCACGCTGAGCACAGAGTCCAATGCAGGGCAGATCTCTCTACTCTGAGATCATGACCTGAGCCGAAATCAAGAGTTGGACACTTAACTGACTGAGCCACCCAGGCGCCCCAACACCTCCCAGTTCCTTTTAAATTTTAAAATCAGTTTTCTAATTTTCATTAAATGGGATTGTGTTGTATCTTTAGATAATTCTGGAAGAATATTAATATCCTTACAATATTTAGGTTTTCAATCAATAAATATGGCATATATACTTGATTTATTTAGGTTTTCTTTAATTTCTTAGACTAATGTTTTATAGTTTTATAGGTGGAAATTGTACACATATTTTATTAGATTTACACCTAGAAATTGGATTAATTTTTGTGCTATTGTAAATTATTTTTGTGGTAAAAAGAATTCTAAAGATGTCATCTGCCAGAATCCTACCTCCTGGTTATTCAGTCAAACACTAATCTAGGTATTGTCATGAAGGGACTTTGAAGATGTAATTAAGATTATGGAGCTTGAAACAGGGAGATTATCATGGACTATCTATCTATCTATCTATCTATCTATCTATCTATCTATCTAATCTATCTATCATCTATCTATCATCTATCTATCTATCTATCTATCTATCTATCTATCTATCTATCATCTATCTATCTAATCTAATCACTTATGGCAAAGAAATTTCTCTGGCAGAAGTCAGAGAGATGGGACAAAGGAAGCAGAGATGAGACATGGCAAGAAAGGAATGTCAAAGAGATTTGAAACATAAGAACTAGATCACCACCCGCTGGCTTTGAAGACAGAGGAAAGGGGCCACGAGACAAAGAATATGGATGGCCTCTAGAACCCAATGGCCATCAAGAAAACAGAAACTTTAGTCCTATAATCTCAAGAAACTGAATTTGATCATTACACCAAATGAACTTGGAAGTAGATTAATCCCCAGAGATGGCATAGAGGAATGTAGACCTGCCAGCAACTCAACTTTGATCTTATGAAACCCAGAGATTAGACCAGCTGAGCCCCTCTGGGCCCCATCTTTTGATCTACAGAACAAGTAATTGATTTTGTTTTAAGCTGCTAAATCTGTGATAATTCATTATGGCATCAATAGACAACCAATATATTTTCTTTTATAGTTCTATTTTCTTATTGTTGCTGGTTCAGGTATTCAGTTGATTTTTGTATATTGACTTTGTATTTAGTGAACTTGTTAAACTCATTTATTAATTTATTTGGATTTTTAGGTATATCATTATTATTTGCAAAAAAATGGCAGTTTTATTTATTTTTCTAATCCAAAGTTCCTTTATTTTTTAAATTTTTACTTTATTGATCTAAAACTTCTACTATACTATAGTATGGAAATGATGAAAAAGCATTTCTTATTTCTCAAATCTGGGTGAAAATTCTCAATATTTCATTGTTAAGATTAATACTTCATTTAAGATTTTTTTATTCTTTTTATCAGACTAAGAACATTTCTATTTACCTATGAATCTTTATACAAATTGATGCTGAATGTTATCAAATATATTTTCTGCATCTTTGAGACGACTATTTTGAGATGATTTTTCTTCTCATTTTTGTCAGCATGGTCAGTTATATTAGTTAATTTAAAAATATTAAATCAGACTTATATCCTCAAATAACCAATTATTTATTATAATTTATTTATGTTGCTGGATTTTTTTTAAAAAAGTGTGTTTCTATGATTATAAGTGATAATACCCTGTAAGTTTCTTTCTTGTAATGTCTTTTTCAGGTGTCACTATCAAGTCCATGGTGGCTTCATAAAGCAAGTTGGAAAGGGTTCTTTGTTTCTAGCCTTTGAAATAGTTTATGTCAAATTGGTATTATAATTTTCTTTGGTAGAATTTGGTTTGGTTTTATGATATCACCTAGGTCTATATTTTCTTTGTGTAGTTTGTAAAACCACATTTTAAAACTATTGAATTGAAATGCATTAAATGTAAGTATTATTTGGAAATGGTGGAAGGTATATAGTAATGTTTCCTTTATAATTTTTGATATTGATAATTCATATTCTTGTCATTTGTGTGTGTGTTTAATAAATCTTACCTGGTGTTTATGAATTTATTTTGTTGTAGCTCCTCATTGTATTTATTTTTTCTATTTTATTAATTTTGGCTCATATTTATTATCTTTTTTGTGTATATTTGGGGGCTTAATATGTGACTCTTTTACTGGTTTCTTGTAGTAGTTTCTCAGATCATTAATATTTAGCTTTTTATTCTTCTCCAATATATACACTTAAGATTACAATGGCTCCTCTAAACATAGTTTAGTTGCATCCCACAAGTTTCAAAATGCATTATTATTTTGTTATTGTTATTATTCAACTTCAAGTATTGTCTAAATTCCATAGTAATTTTTTAAAAGATTTTATTTATTTGAGAGAGAGAGAGAGAGAGCGTGCATGCACAAGTGGAAGGAAGGGGCAGAGGGAGAGGAAGAAGCAGGCTCCCTCCTGAGCAGGGAGCCGAATGCCCGCTGGATCCCAGGACTCCGAGATCAGGACCTGAGCCAAAGGCAGACACAACTAACTGAGCCACCCAGAAGCCCCCCAGAGTGATTTTTTTCTTTGATCTCTTGCTCATTTTAAAGTGTGTTCTGAATTTTCAGGCTTACTGGGGTTCTTCACCTTTTAGTCAGTTTTTATTGTTGCTTCTGGAAATTGCAGTTACCATAATGAGAAAGCAGTCTCAAATGCCAAGCTCATCTCTTTTGTCCTCCCTCAACTTTTGAATCTGGTTCTGCAAATTCTTACTCTAATTATCATAGTTTTTGGTAATTCTCTGATATTTTCCATTTGTTTAATTTAATTTTTATTATGATTGTTATGATTATTATTTTAATATCTTACCTAACAATAGTTAGCCATTGCAAGAAGTAGATATTTTATTTTAGCCTTCACTTACTTGATTTAACTCAAGAACACAATGTCTAGATTAAACTGGCTCAGATTCCTACCTTTTCTTGACTGTGTACTGATAAAGTTCTTCCTTTCTTTCCATGACTTCCTAGTTGGTTAGTTGAGGGAACTTTTCTCACCCTGCAGAATTGTTCTTTTCTAACTTCTCCTGGCCATTGGAAAAGGCGAAGATGAGTTAGAAGGAAAAATAATAAAACACTCTACTCCTTCCAATAATTCTGCTCGGCATTTTGCACATGAATCAACTGTAATCTTGCCAAATATGGTGACTTTGGTGAGCTCTATGTTTTTGAGGAGTCACACATGACCTTGTCCACTGAATTCCTAAGAAAAAGCTATTGTAAACAGTCAGAAAAGTTAAAATCATTGATTCAGGTACTTTCTATAGCTAATCTTCTGTTAAAAATCATCAGATTATAATGTTAATGTTACCCTTTATTACAGATTTTCAAACTGATGTATATATGTGTGTGTGTGTGTGTGTGTGTGTGTGTGTGTGTGTGTATTTTCTTTTGGCTTAAAACTTCATTTTTCCAAAGTGACCACAATAATGTTTAGGCATCTGAACGATGGCACATGCTAGAGTACAATGCAAATCTGCAGCCATACATGGCTTCAGGGGCTCTTTTCAAGGCACATATGTGAATGATAAAAGCACAAAGGTAAACAAGGGGATATTAAACATCGATTTGAAGATGATGGTTGCATTTAGCTGAGGAAAAGGGAAATGATTGGGAAGAGACTCACAGTGGGTTTCAAACTACACAGTATTTTTTCTTGATGTGGTTTAGGGATATATGGGTATTCAATCCAAAGCTATCCTTTGAACTTATTTATTTTATAGACTCTTCTAACTATCAAAAAATATATTTTACACACACACACACACACACTCATACACACACTTCCATAACAGTAGCAATCATCTGATAAAGATTAAGAAAATCTCCATTATTTTTCATGACCCAACTTTTTTTTACATTGGCTAAATAGATGAATTAAAGGGGAATGTAAGGGGAATCTACATTTCTGTATCTTTCCAGTTTGAGGTGATGGTGCTAATTTATGCTATTGCCCCAGAGATGTAGTTTTGCATTCAGTTTGCTATTTTGGAGGGAGGTTTATTCCTGATAGGTTTTATTCCATAGGACAGAGAACCATTGGGGGTAATGTGTTAAGTCTTGAATATATCTATTCTAGTTATACATTCAGGAATTTGAGAAAGTAATCCAGAATTATTTCAGGGATTCCTTTAACACACTTTGGAAGATACCTGGAGAAATTTTTCCTTTACTTCTCATTCCCACAAGACTTCACTTGAACTAGTTGTCCATACGGCTATCTAGGTCCCAGGGATTTATGTGAGCTCAAAAGTGGTATCTAATAATTCCCCAGATGTCTCAGGGTATTTTTATTTATTTATAGTTATCTGTATAAATGGCCATGGGTACCTTTGGACATGCTTAGTAGGAATACTTGCAGTGCATAACTGTGATGGATCTTGTTTAGGAGCACCTAGCTTTCTCTTTATTGATGAGGCTCTTGTCTCCAAACTGATTTAGGTTTAGGATTTTGGTAAATAGCTGTGATTCTCTTATTGTGATTCAAGATATGCCTCAATTTAACAGTGATAGATTTTGTTTTTTTTTTTAAGATTTTTACTAAAATGGGCTTTAGTGTGCTGCCTGTCTTGGAATTCTAGGGATTGCATGACCAGTTGGTCACATTGAATGATGCCTCTCTGATTAACACTCTGGTTCTGACCCCTGTTTTGGTAACCATACCCATGTGGCCTGAGGCATTTCCAGCACCTCGCTTCTGCCATTCCCAGATTCCATTATCACAATGAAGTCCAGAATCCCATTTCCATAATAGCATTAGTCACTCTGCCCTGTATAAGCTAGCTACAGAAGACAAAATCTACAGCTACTTTGAGGGCAATTGTAGCTCTTCCTAGCCAAGTGTTTCCCAATTTTTCAATATCCTGTATGCCCTTAAGGACATAATTAGAGAGTAGGTGAATGTATTGCACATCATAAATCAATTTCAACATTCCCATCTCAAATCTCTTTTATTTCTTTCCTCTACATTATAATAAGGGATTTCTAACTGTCCAATTTCATTCTGTGGATGCCACCATTGTATTGGACCTGGGCCAATCAGCTTTCAGAGCTAAAGTTAAGAGACCTTTCCAGGTACTCAGTTTAATAATAAATCAAGAGTCTCACATAAAATCATTCATACTGAGAAATCCAATTTGATCTAGAATTATGTTTCTCTATACTTAATCTGGCATTTCCAGAATTCACACACATATTCCCAGGATTTTTGCCAATAGAAATGATCAAGTTATTGAAAGTTTTGGTTATTTTACAGCAGGTAAAGTCAATATAATATTGTCAATGAGGCAGGAATATCTCATCAAATAAAAGATGAGAGATTGATTCTATGGGTAAGTGGAGTTTATGTATTTGGAATGCTCAGAACCATCTAAATTCCTTCAAATTAACTCATTCCAATTCTCAGGCTTCTACTGCACTCAAATGAAAGTCTTAACTCTTAAATAGCAAATTCAACATATGTTCTAATCTAGGAACTCACAGGATTAGATTCGATGTCTAATTTTCAACTATGTTAGCTCTGCAAAAGAAGGAAGAGATTATTTAGGGAAGTGATGTAAAACAGTAACAGAAAATTACATCTTAAATGCAAGTTAACTACAGCAGTATTTGCCATTTTCTTTAGAACTCTGAAACGTATCATATTTGGTTTAGTTAAGATACATTTATCTACTTTTCATGGCCTAACATGTTTACCAACTCAGGTAAGTTTGTTATTGAATTAAGAAACCAACTTGTAGAATGGACCAGCTTTCAAATAGATAACCTCAATCACCAAAGTAGGGCAGAGAGAGAGAGAGAGAGAGAGATTTTTCTTTTTTATTTATTTATTTTTTAAAGGTTTTATTTATTTATTTGAGAGAGAGAGAATGAGAGATAGAGAGCACGAGAGGGAAGAGGGTCAGAGGGAGAAGCAGACTCCCCGCTGAGCAGGAAGCCCGATGCGGGACTCGATCCCGGGACTCCAGGATCATGACCTGAGCCGAAGGCAGTCGCTTAACCAACTGAGCCACCCAGGCGCCCGAGAGAGAGATTTTTCAAAGCTATCCCAAAACCAGTAAAAATGGATAGCTTACCTAAAATTAGATTGGTGTGCTGGATATTTAGGTAGGAATAGTCTTGAGAAAAGGCTATCAGTCAAAACGCTGTTGACATAAACAAAGCTGATGAGGCACACTCTGTTGAAATAAACATTCATTTCACCACAACATGCCTTATCAGCCATTGATTTCAATACTATAGATGTATGCAGTATAAATAATAAGGTTTATAATAGGTTGTTGTTAACCAAACTTATAAAATTTTATTTTTCACTTGAGACTTTGATTGTAGGGAATTAGGGAAACAGTAGAATAAGAGATACAAAACTAGGGAGAGAGACCGAGCATTTCAGGTACCAGGACCCTCTGTAATTCCTCACTCTCATCCTTGCTGTCCATAGACTCTGTGTCCACTTCTTCATAATCCATCTCCAGGGCAGCCAGGTCCTCTCAGACCTCAAAGAACTCCCCTTCTTCCATGCCTTCACCCACATACCAATGCACAAATGGTTGGCATACATAAATTATATAGATATGCATGACAGACCTTATGAATAAGTAAGTATATGTATGTGCCATGGAAGCTAGGAATTTGTGATATGAAACACTTACTTCTTAACTCTGAATCAAGAAATATACTATCACCTAGAATAAAGAGATTATTTGTAATTAAATCTAAATAGTTTATTCATCACTGGCTCTGGTGATACAGACCACACTTTATCCTTGGAGCTATCATCCTCCAAAAGCATCATATTCAGTAAGTAATTGGAATGTGGACAAAATACTCACTCCAGCACCACAGGATTCTTTGCTTATTCTCAGCAACAATAGCAATAAACACTTTACTCATGACCTTTTTTTATGGAGTGGGAGAAGATATTTGCAAATGACATATCTATTTAAAGAGTGAGTATCCAAAATCTATAAAGAACTTATGGGGTGCCTGGGTTGGCTAAGTGTCTGACTTTTGGTTTTGGTTCAGGTCCTGATCTCAGGGTCGTGGGATTGAGCCCCGCATTGGGCTCCGTGTTAAGATTCTCCCTCTGCTCCTTCACATCCCCATGCATTCTCTCTCTCTCTAAAATAAATAAATAAATCTTTAAAAAAAGAACTTATCAAACTCAATACCCAAAAAACAAATAATGCCATTAAAAATGGGCAGAAGGCCTGAATAGACATTTTTCCAAAGAAAACATACAGATGGCTAACATACACATAAAAAGATGCTCAACATCACTCATCATCAGGGAAATATGAATCAGAACTACAATGAGATATCAGCTCACACCAGTCAGAATGGCTAAAATTAACAACATAGGAAAAAAAAATAGGTGTTGGTGGGAATGCAAGCTGGTGCATTCACTCTAGAAAATGGTATGGAAGTTCTTCAAAAAGTTAAAAATAGGGGCACTGGGGTGGCTCAATCAGTTAAATGTCTGACTATTGATCTCGGCTCAGGTCCTGATCTCAGGGTGGTGAGTTCAGGCCCTGTGCTGGGGTTCACATTGGGCATGAAACCCGCTTAAATTAAAAAAAAAAAAAGTTAAAAATAGAACGACCTTAAAATCCAGGCATTGCATTATTAAGATATTTACCTAAAGGATACAAAAATAATGATTTGAAGGGGCACATGCACCCCAATGTTTATAGGAGCATTATCAACAATAGCCAAATTTTGGAAAGAGCCCAAATGTCCATTGACTGATGAATGGATAAAGAAGATGTAGTGTACACACACACACACACACACACACACACACACACACAATGATATATTACTCAGCCATCAAACAATGAAATTTTTCCATTTGCAATGACATGGATGGAGCTAGAGAGTTTTAAGCTAAGTGAAATAAGTCAGAGAAAGACAATTCCACTCATATGTGGAATTTAAGAAACAAACCAGATGAACATACAGGGGGGAAAAAGAGAGAAAGGCAAACCAGAAAACAGACTCTTTACTATAGAGATCAAAATGAGGGTTACTGGAGAGGAGGTGGGCGAGGGGATGGGTTAAATGGATGATGGGTATTAAGGAGGGCACTTGTTATGATGAGCATTGGATATTGTATATAAGTGATGAATCACTAAATTCTACACCTGAAACTAACATTACACTCTATGTTAACTAACTGGAATTTAAATAAAAACTTGAAAACAGATGAAGTCCTTATGGTTTGTGGTCAAATATCTTTACTCTTTTCAGACTTTGAGACATTAACAATGGTGGAATAAACTATGAACCCACATCCAAATCTTGGATCTCCAATTTGTTGACACAAAAGAAAAAATCCATTTAACTTTGCTGGGTCCCAATTTCCTCATACACAAAATGAATGGGATTAATTAGATATTTCTCAGGTTGGTGCTAAAGCTAATGTTCTATAATTTTATAGATTGATTTAAAAAATACATGCTCTCACAAATTTGCCTTAAATGTAATTGTTGTGTTTCATAAAAAGCCTAAAAGATAACTAGAACAAATCTTTTTCTCTATATATATTTACATTATTTTTTTTATTTGGTTCCTAAGGTAGTTTTAATTTGAACTTTTTGAGGAACCTCCATTGTGTTTTCCACAGTGCACCATTTTAGATTCCCACCAACAGTGTAAGAGGGTTCCCCTTTTTCTACATCCTCACCAACATTTGTTGTTTCCTGTGTTGTTAATTTTAGCCATTCTGACAGGTGTGTGGTGGTATCTCCTCGTGGTTTTGATTTGCATTTCTCCAATGATGAGTGATGTTGAGCATTTTTCCATGTATCTGTTGACTATCTGGATGTCTTCTTTGGAAAAATGTGTATTCATATCTTCTGCCCATTTCTTAACTGGATTTTTTGGGGGGGCTGTTGAGTGTGATAAGTTCTTTATAGATTTTGGAAACTAACCCTTTATCAGATACATCATTTGTAAATATCTTTTCCCATTCCATAGGCTGCCTTTTAGTTTTATTAATTGTTTCCTTTGTTATGCAGAAGATTTTTATCTTTATGAAGTCCCAATAGTTCATTTTGTAAATTTTTATTACCCCTGCCTCCAGAGATGTGTCTAGTAAGAAGTTGCAATGGCCAAGATGAAAGAAGTTACTGCTTGCATTCTCCTCTAGGATTTTGATGGACACCTACCTCACATTTAAGTCTTTCATCCATTTTGAATTTACTTTTGTAAAGTGGTCCAGTTATATTCTTCTGCTTGTTGCTGTCCAGTTTTCCCAGCATCATTTGTTGAAAAGACTGTCTTTTTTCCATTGGATATTCTTTCCTGCTTTGTCAAAGGTTAGTTGGTCATATAGTTGTGGGTCCATTCTGGGTTTTCTATTCTGTTCCACCGATCTATGTGTCTGTTTTTGTGCCAGTACCATACTGTCTTGATGACTATAGCTTTGTAATACAATTTGAAGTCTGGAATTGTAATGCCTCCGGGTTTACTTTTCTTTTTCAAGATTGTTTTGGCTATTTGGGATTTTTTTGTGGTTCCATACAAATTTTAGGATTGTTTTTTCTAGTTCTGTGAAAAATGCTGTTGGCATTTTGATTGGGATTATATCAAATGTGTGGATTGCTTTGGGTAGTATAGACATTTCAACAATATTTGTTCTTCCAATTCATGAGCATGGAGTGTTCTTCATTTCTTTTGTAACTGTTTTACAGTTTCCAGCATACAAACCTTTTACTCTTAGGTTAAGTTTATTTCCAGGTATTATGGTTTTGGTGCAACTGTAAATGGAATCAATTCCTTGATTTCTTTTTCTGCTTCTTCATTATTGGTGTATAGAAATGCAACAGATTTCTGTACACTTATTTTATATCCTGCAACTTTGCTGAATTTGTGTATCAGTTCTAGCAATTTTTGATGTAGTCATTTCGTTTTTCTACATAAAGTATCATGTCATCTGCAAATAATGAAAATTTGACTTCTTCCTTGCTGATTTGGATGCTTTTTATTTCTTTTTGTTGTCTGATTGCTGAGGCTAGGATTTCCAGTACTATGTTAAATGAAACTGGTGAGAGTGCATATCCCTGTCTTGTTCTTGACCATAGAAGGAAAGCGCTCAGGTTTTCCCCATTGAGGATGATATTTGCTATGGGTCTTTCATATATGGGCTTTATGATATTGAGGTATGGTCTCTCTATCCCTACTTTGTTGAGGGTTTTTATCAAGAATGGATGCTCTATCTTGTCAAATGCTTTTTTTTTTTTTTTTGCATCTATTGAGAGGATCATATGGTTCTTAACTTTCTTTTATTAATGTGGTGTATCATGTTGATTGATTTGAGAATATTGAACCACGCTTGAATAAATTTTACTTGATTGTGGTGAATAATTCTTTTACTGTACACTTGGATTCAATTTACTAGTATTTTTTTCTTTGAGAATTTTTGCATCCATGTTCATCAGCAATATTAGCCTATAATTCTCTTTTTTAGTGGGGTCTTTTTCTGGGTTTGGAATCAAGACAATGCTGGTCTTGTAGAATGAGTTTGGAAGTTTTCCTTCCATGTCTCTCTCTCTTTTTTTTTTTAACAGTTTGAGAATAGGTATTAATTCTTCTTTAAATATTTGGTAGAATTCCCCTGGGAAGCCATCGGGCCCTGGACTTTTGTTTGTTGGGAGATTTTTGATTACTGATTCAATTTCCTTGCTGGTTATAGGTCTGTTTAAATTTTCTATTTCTTCCTGGTTCACTTTTGGTAGTTTGTATGTTTCTAGGAATTTATCTATTTCTTCCAGATTGCCCAATTTGTAAGCATATAATTCTTCATAATATTCTTATAATTGTTTGTATTTCTGTGGTATTGGTTGTGATCTTTCCTCCTTCATTTGTGATTTAATTTTTTTGGATCCTTTCTCTTTTCTTTTTGCTAAGTCTGTCTGGGGGTTTATTAATTTTATTAATTCTTTCAAAGAACCAGTTTCATTGATATGTCCTACTGTTCTCTGTTTGTTTGTTTCTATACCATTTATTTCTTTTTAAAAAATATTTTACTTATTTATTTGAGAGAGAGAGCAAGAACGAGTGAGGGGAGAGGCAGGGGGAGAGGGAGAGGAAGAAACAGACTCCCCTCTGAGCAGGGAGCCCAACACAGAGCTCCATCCCAGGACCCTGAGATCATGACCTGAGCCGAAGTCAGACACTTAACCGACTGAGCCACCCAGGTGTCCCTTCTTCTGCTGGCTCTAGGCTTTATTTGTTGTTCCTTTTCTAGCTCCATTAGGTGTAAGTTTAAGCTGTGTTTTTGAGATTTTTCTTACCTCTTGAGGTAGACCTATATTGCTATATACTTTCCTCTTATAACCACCTTTGCTGCATCCCAAAAGTTCTGGGCTGTCATATATTCATTTTGATTTGCTTCTATATATTTTTTTATTTTTTTCATTAATTTCCTCGTTGACCCATTCATTCTTTAGTAGGATGTTCTTTAACCTCCATGTTTTGGTGATCATTCCAAATTTTTTTCTTGTGATTAACTTTAACTTTCATAGTGTTGCGGTCTGAAAATATGCATGGTATAATCTCAATCATTTTGTTGTACCTGTTAAGGCATGATTTGTAACCCAGTATTTGATCTATTCTGGATAATGTTCCATGTGCACTTGAAAAGAATGTGTATTCTGCTACTTTAGGATGAAATGTTTTAAATATATCTGTTAAATCCATCTGGTCCAGTATGTCATTCAAAGCCATTGTTTCCTTGTCGGTTTTCTGCTTAGATGATCTTTCCATTGTTGTAAGTGGAGTTTTAAAGTCCCCTACCATTATTTTATTATTATCAATGAGTTTCTTTATGTTAGCTATTAATTGACTCATATATTTGGGTGCTTCCAAGTTGGGGGCATAAATATTTGCAATTGTTAGATCTTCTACTTGGATAGACCCCTTTATTATGATATAATCCCTTCTTCATCTCTTGTTACAGTCTTTATTTTAAAATCTAGTTTGTCTGATGTAAGTATGACTACTCCAGCTTTCTTTTGACATCCATTAGCATGATAGATCATTCTCCATCCCCTCACTTTCAAACTGGAGGTGACTTTAGGTCTAAGATGAGTCTCTTATAAGCATATATATATATATATATATATTAGAATGAATATGTTCCACTTAAAACAACTGAAACATTAAAGTTTTAAAACTGCATATGCTTAAGAAACTTTAGACAGTTGAAAGTTTCTCTACGCAGCATATAATTCCTGAAATATAAAGTAGAAAATATCGTAATTTGACTCAGAACTGCAGGATTGGACAACTATAAGGGGTACTATTCATTATTGACATAAAACACGTTTCAGATTTTTAAAAAATTTAAAAAGGTTTAAATGCATAATATTAGTGTGAGTGAAAGAAACAAGGCACTCTAATATGCAGAACATTAATCCTTGAGGGAGATAATTTGTTTAAAAAATTATTTCAAATTTTAAATAAACATGCCCTTTGAATATTTTCACTTCTAGGATTTTATTTACTAGATATACATGCACACATACACAAAATTGTCAAGGCAAATCGACCAAAACAATAAAGGAGAAGAAAGAAATAAAACAGAAAGAAAGAAAAGATTGAGGAAAACTAAAAATCTAGCAGTAGGGTGCCTGGGTGGTTCAGTTGGTTAAGTGACTGCCTTCGGCTCAGGTCATGATCCTGGAGTCCTGGGATCAAGTCCCGTATCAGGCTCCCTGCTTGGCAGGGAGTCTGCTTCTCCCTCTGACCCTCCCCCCTCTCATGTGCTCTCTCTCTCTCATTCTTTCTCTCAAATAAAAATTAAAATCTTCAAAAAAAATAAAAATCTAGCAGTAAGTGTTTGCTTACATCAACCAAGCTGTTTATATAAATGCACTATTATGGGGGAGCAGAGCAAGATGGTGGAGGAGTAGGAGACCTGTATTTCATATGGTCACAGGAATTCAGCTGGATAGGGATCAAACCATTCTGAACACCTACGAGCTTGACAGGAGATTGAAGAAAAGAATGGCAACAACTCCCTGAACAGAAAAACCACCACTATCTGGAAGGTAGGATGCGTGGAGAAGTAAATCCGAGGCGATATTTGGGAGGATAGACGGCGGGAGAGGGGGCCTTCATCTGCCACTTCTGGTAAGTGATACAGCCGCGGAGCACAAAATCAGAACTTTCAGAAGTTGGCTCTGCTGAGGGATGTCACTCCAGGGCTAAGTGGGGGAGTGGAACCCTCACTGAGACAGTGTGTTCTCAGAACCCTCAGGGTCACAGAAAGACCAGGGGTGCCTGAGTGCAGCAGAGCTCCCCAGTATCGGAGAGGGGAAGTCGGCTGCAGAGACAGAGCCGAGGCATGGGCTCTCAGCTTGGGGTTGCCATAAACCATGATCCGCAGCACAGTCGGGCTACTACTCTTCTAGCAGGGATCCAACAAGCGGCAGATCCAGGGAGGCGCCCCTTCCTCCCCCAGGAGTAGTGGCGTGGAAGCACACCACAAGGATCTGCTGGGTTTGGAGACTCCACAAGGGGTTGTGTGCCAGAGATAGAAATGCTCAGTCACAGGCCGGGTGAGCAAGGAGTGCGGCCGGAGACCAGGGAGACAGGAGTGACTGACTGCTTTTCTCTGGGGGCTCACCGAGGAGTGGGGCCCCAAGTTCTGGGCTCCTCTGGGGCAGAGATTGGGAGGCCGCCATTTTCACTCTCATCCTCCAAAGCGGTACAGAGAGCTTGCAGGGAACAAAAGCTCCCGAGAGCAAACCCGAGCAGATTACTTAGCCTGGACCTGGCAAGGGCGGGGAAATTCCGCCTCCGGCAGACATTTGGGAACCATGGCAACAGGCCCCTGCCCCAGGTGATCAGCAAGAACAGCCAGCCAAAACCAAGTTTACCAATCAATGAGAACGGCAGAACTCCAGCGCTAGGGGAATACTGCACATAGAACCCATGGCGTTTTAAGCATGATTCTTTAATCTTTCAAAGTTAAATTTTTTTAACTGTCTTTTTTTTTTGAATTTTTCTTTTTCCCTTTTTCATCCAATATCTTATCAATCCCTTTTTAAATTTTTTTTTATTTTTCATTTTTAGAGTCATATTCTAACCCGTCATAGTAGTTACCCTTATTTTTGGTATATATATATATATATATATACATATATATATACCAAAAAATAATAAAAATAAAAATAAATAAAAATA
Source organism: Zalophus californianus (assembly GCF_009762305.2). Classification (NCBI taxonomy): domain Eukaryota; kingdom Metazoa; phylum Chordata; class Mammalia; order Carnivora; family Otariidae; genus Zalophus; species Zalophus californianus. The sequence goes on from NC_045598.1 coordinate 134,385,689, forward strand.
AAAATAAAAATAGGTCAACACCCCAACATATAATAGTAAAACTTACGAGTCTCAGAGACAAAGAGAAAATCTGGAAAGCAGCTTGGGACAAGAGATCTGTCACCTACAATGGTAGAAACACTAGATTGGCAACAGACCTATCCACAGAGAACTGGCAGGCCAGAAAGGACTGGCATGATATATTCAGAGCACTAAATGAGAAAAATCTGCAGCCAAGAATATTATATCCAGCTAGGCTGTCATTGAAAATAGAAGGAGAGATAAAAAGCTTCCAGGACAAACAAAAATTAAGGAATTTGCAAGCACAAAACCAGCCCTGCAAGAAATATTCAAAGGGGTCCTCTAAACAAAGAGAGGCTAAAAGCAACATAGACCAGAAAGGAACACAAACAATATGCAGTAACAGTCACCTTATAGGAAGTAGAATGGCACTAAATTCATAACTTTCAATAGTTACCCTGAATGTAAATGGGCTAAATGCCCCAATCAAAAGACACAGGCTATCAGATTGGATTAAAAAACAAGACCCATCGATATGCTGTCTGCAAGAGACTCATTTGAGACCCAAAGACACCCCCAGATTGAAAGTGAGGGGGTGGAAAACAATTCACCATGCTAATGGACCCCAAAAGAAAGCTGGGGTGGCAATCCTTATATCAGACAAATTAGATTTTCAACCAAAGACTGTAATAAGAGATGAGGAAGGACACCATATCCTACTTAAATGGTCTATCCAACAAGAAGATCTAACTATTGTAAATATCTATGTCCCTAACATGGGAGCAACCAAATATATAAGGCAATTAATAACAAAAACAAAGAAACACATCAACAACAATAAAATAATAGTGGTGGACTTTAACACCCCCCCTCCCTGAAATGGACAGATCATCTAAGCAAAAGATCAACAAGGAAATAAAGACTTTAAATGACACACTGGACCAAATGGACTTCACAGATATATTCAGAACATTCCATCTCAAAACAAGTGAATACACATTCTTCTCTAGTGCCCATGGAACATTCTCCAGATTAGATCACATCCTAGGTCACAAATCAGGTCTCAACTGGTACCAAAAGTTTGGGATCATTCCCTGCATATTATCAGACCACAATGTTTTGAAACTAGAACTCAGTCACAAGAGGAAAGTCAGACAGAACTCTAATACTTGGAGGCTAAAGAGCACACTACTAAAGAATGAATGGATCAACCAGGAAATTAAAGAAGAATTTAAAAAATTCATGGATACCAATGAAAATGAAAACACAATTGTTCAGAATCGTTGGGTTACAGAAAAGGCCGTCCTAAGAGGAAAGTATATAGCAATACAAGCCTTTCTCAAGAAACAAGAAAGGTCTCAAATACACAACCTAACCCTACACCTAAAGGAGCTGGAGAAAACAACAAATAAAGCCTAAACCCAGCAGGAGAAGAGAAATAATAAAGATCAGAGCAAAACTCAATGAAATAAAACCAAAAGAACAGTAGAAAAGAACAACGAAACTAGGAGGTTGTTCTTTGAAAGAATTTACAAAATTGATAAACCCCTGGCCTGATTCATCAAAAAGAAAAGAGAAATGACCCAAATAAATAAAATCATGAATGAAAGAGGAGAGATCACAACCAACACCAAAGAAATACAAACAAATACAAACAATTACAAACAATTACATGAGGAACAATATGGCAGCAAATTAGGCAATCTGGAAGAAATGGATGTATTCCTAGAGATGTATCAGCTACCAAAACTGAACCAGGAAGAAATAGAAAACCTGAACAAACCTATAACCACTAAGGAAATTGAAGCAGTCATCAAAAATCTCCCAACAAACAAAAGCCCAGGGCCAGATAGCTTCCCAGGGGAATTCTACCAAACATGTAATGAAGAATTAATACCTATTCTTCTGAAACTGTTCCAAAAAATAGAAATGGAAGGAAAACTTCCAAACTTGTTTTATGAGGCCACCACTACCTTGATCCCAAAAGCAGACAAAGACCCCATCAAAAAGGAGAATTACTGACCAATATCCTTGATGAACATGGATGCAAAAATTCTCACCAAAATACTAGCCAATAGGATCAAGCAGTACATTAAAAAGATTATTCACCACGACCAAGTGGGATTTATCCCTGGGCTGCAGGGTTGGTTCAACATCTGCAAATCAATCAAGGTGATACAATAGATTAATAAAAGAAAGAACAAGCACCATATGATCCTCTCAATAGATGCAGAAAAAGCATTTGACAAAGTACAGCATGCTTTCTTGATCAAAACTCTTCAGAGTATAGGGATAGAGGGTACACACCTCAATATCATAAAAGCCATCTATGAAAAACCCACAGTGAATATCATTCTCAATGGGGAAAACATGAGAGCTTTCCCCCTGAGGTCAGGAACACGGCAGGGATGTCCACTATCACCATTGCTATTCAACATATTATTAGAAGTCCTAGCCACAGCAATCACACAACAAAAAGAAATCAAAGGCATCCAAATTGGCAAAGAAGAAATCAAACTCTCACTATTTGCAGATGATATGATGCTCTGTGTGGAAAACCCAAAAGACTCCACCCCAAAACTGCTAGAACTCATACAGGAATTCAGTAAAGTGGCAGGATATTAAATCAATGCACAGAAATCCGTGGCATTCTTATACACCAACAAGAAGACCAAAGAAAGAGAAATTAAGGAGTCGATCCCATTTACAATTGCACCCAAAACCGTAAGATACCTAGGAATAAATCTAACCAAAGAGGCAAAGAATCTGTACTCAGAAAACTATAAAATACTCATGAAAGAAATTGAGGAAGACAGAAAGAAATCGAAAAACGTTCCATGCCCATGGATTGGAAGAACTAATATTGTGAAGATGTCAATGCTACCTAGAGTAATCTACACTTCAATGCAATCCTATCAAAATACCATCCACTTTTTTCAAGAAATGGAACAAATAATCCTAAAATTTGTATGGAACCAGAAAAGACCACGATTAGCCAGAGGAATGTTGAAAAAGAAAAGCAAAGCTTGTGGCATCACAATTCCAGACCTCAAGCTCTATTACAATGCTGTCATACATCAAGACAGTATGGTACTGGCACAAAAACAGACACATAGATCAATGGAACAGAATAGAGAGCCCAGAAATGGACCGTCAACTCTATGGTCAACTAATCTTCGACAAAGCAGGAAAGAATGTCCAGTGCAAAAAAGACAGTCTCTTCAACAAATGGTGGGAAAATTGGACAGCCACATGCAAAAGAATGAAACTGGACCATTTCCTTACACCATACACAAAAACAGACTCAAAATGGTTGAAAGACCTAAATGTGAGACAGGAACCCATCAAAATCCTAGAGGAGAACACAGGCAGCAACCTCTTCAACCTCAGCTGCAGCAACTTCTTCCTAGAAACATCACCAAAGTCAAGGGAAGCAAGGGCAAAAATGAACTATTGGGACCTCATCAAGATATAAAGCTTTTGCAGAGCAAAAGAAATAGTCAGCAAAACCAAAAGACAACCGACAGAATGGGAGAAGATATTTGTAAATGACCTATTAGATAAATGGCAGGTATCCAAAAATCTATAAATAACTCCTTAAACTCAATACCCAAAGAACAAATTATCCAATCAAGAAATGGGCAGAAGACATGAACAGACATTTTTCCAAAGAAAACATCCAAATGACCAACAGACACATGCAAAAGTGCTCAACATTGCTCGCCATCAGGGAAATCCGAGTCAAAACCTCAATGAGATACCACCTCACACCAGTCAGAATGGCTAAAATTAACAAGTCAGGAAACGACAGATGTTGGCGGGGATGCAGAGAAAGGGGAACCCTCCTACACCATTGGTGGGAATGCAAGCTGGTGCAGCCACTCTGGAAAACAGTATGGAGGTTCCTCAAACAGTTGAAAATAGAGCTACCCTACGACCCAGCAATTGCACTACTGGGTATTTACCCCAAAGATACAAATGTAGGGAACCGAAGGGGTATGTGCACCCCGATGTTTATAGCAGCAATGTCTACAATAGCCAAACTGTGGAAAGAGCCAAGATGTCCATCGACAGATGAATGGATAAAGAAGAAGTGGTGTGTATATATATATATATATAATGGAATATTATGCAGCCATCAAAAATAATGAAATCTTGCCATTTGCAATGATGCGGTTGGGACTTGAGGGTATTATGCTGAGCGAAATAAGTCAATCAAAGTAAGACATGTATCATATGACCTCACTGATATGAGGAATTCTTAATCTCAGGAAACAAACTGAGGGTTGCTGGAGTGGTGGTGGGTGGGAGGGATGGGGTGGCTGTATGATAGACATTCAGGAGAGTATGTGCTATGGTGAGCACTGTGAATTGTGTAAGACTGTTAAATCACATACCTGTACCTCTGAAACAAATAATACATTATATGTTAAAAAAAAAAAGAAAGTAGGAAGGGAAGAATGAAGCGGGGGGAATTGGAGGGGGAGACGAACCATGAGAGACTATGGATTCTGAAAAACAAACTGAGGGTTCTAGAGAGGAGGGGGTTGGGGGATGGGTTAGCCTGGTGGTGGGTATTAAGGAGGGCACGTTCTGCATGGAGCACTGGGTGTTATACACAAACAATGAATCATGCAACACTACATCAAAAACTAATGATGTAGTGTATGGTGATTAACATAATAATAAAAAAAATAATAATTTGAAAAAAATAAATAAGTGCACTATTATTCCATCACCAAAAAATAAAATAAAAAGTAAAGTCGAAATATATTTGCAGAATGGGGTGAATCCCCAAGATGTACCATATTTCACTGATTTTAAGACACATTTTTACATATATTAACATATTTGAAATCTAGATAATCTCATAATCCTATTTTCTAGGGACAGTTTTATTTCCTGCACAACAAAACATCAGACTCAAATTTGTGGAATGATTGTAAGCAGATTCAAAGAACGTCCCTGGAGTCAAATATTTGGTTTCTAGAAAATAATAAGAGTATTCACCTCATCTCAGTGCTTGGTTGGTGAACTTGACATGTTTTGGAACATTCAGGCAGTGGTTTGTCTTAGTCCATTTGGGCTGCCATACAAAAATATCACAGGCTGAGTGGCTTATAAACAACAGCAATTTATTTCTCACAGTTCTTGAGGCTAGAAATCTGAGAGCGGAATGCCCACATGGTTAACTTTTGTATCTGGTGAGAGCCTGCTTCCTGGTTCATAAATGGCTATCTTCTACACGTGACCCTTACTTGGCAGAAGGGATGAGCTAACTCTCTGAGATCTCTTGTGCAAGGGCACTGATTCCAACCATCACAGCTCCACCCTCATGACCTAATCATTTCCCCAAAGCCCCATCTCCTGATGTCATCACTTTGAAGATTAGGATTTCCACATACAAATTTTGGAGGGACACAACCATTCAGAACATACCAAAGGGTAGTGGGTTTTTATATTTTCATGGCTTCTTTTAAGAACATTGCTAAATCAGGGTGCCTGGGTGGCTCAGTTATTAAGCGTCTGCCTTCAGCTCAGGCCATGATCCCAGGGTCCTGGGATCAACCCCGCATCCGGCTCCCTGCTCAGAGGGAGGCCTGCTTCTCTCTCCCCCACTCCCCCTGCTTGTGTTCCCTCTGTCGCTGTGTCTCTCTCTGTCAAATAAATAAATAAAATCTTTTAAAAAAAGAAAATTGCTAAATCAAGGGCTTGACAGAACATTCATATTATGAGAGAAAATGCAGACTTTGATGACTACAAATTGAATAGTGATTTCAAGGGGTGGTTTTTGAACACGAAATTTCAGTATATCTTACCCAATCTATTTTATTTGAATTTTCCTTTTTTAATGCATACACAAAGTGGTTAGTCTGTACAAATATATGTTCAGTTAAAACTGAAAGGAAACACATATTGTGCTTAAAATAGTAACTCTAAAAGATAAAAAACACTGCATTATGGTTTAAATGCTAACATTTTTCTTTCTCATTGAAATATAAAATAATGGTGCATCTTTCAATAAGTGGTGTCTTAGATGGAATAAAATTTGGTATTGCTAAATGAAACAAAAGGATAATACAAAACAGGGAAATCATATATTCTTATTTTATGGGAAAAATTAAAAGAGAATTGATTTATGTGTACATGCATGGAAAATATCTGGAAAAATGCAAAAGATACAGTTAAAAATGGACTGGGACAAAAATTGGAAGAAGGAGTTTTTTAATCCCCTTTCCTTTTATACTTTTCTTTTTGCCACATGCAATTTTCATAATAAAAAAATCAGATTATCTTCACACTCTTACAGAAATCTTCAATAAAACCCAGTGATACAGAAAGTATTGATAAGATCACCTAAATGATTATGATTACAAAGATTTACAATAGCATTTCTTACTGTCTCAACATCTTTGTATCTTCAGCTTGTATTTTGGAGAAGTTTTAAAATGAGCCTTTAATACTTGTGTAATTTGCATAATTACAATATTCCCCTCCATTCTATCTCCTTTGTGTCTCAGAGGTTTCCCTCCTCATTGATGTCCCATGATCTTTTGACTATTGTAATTTCTCACATATGCATTTTAACTAGAATGGTAAGTGTGACTCACTATTTACTCAATATTCACTCAAAAAGAAAGATAATTTTTCTAAGCACCTTTTTGCCCAAACATAAAATAATGAATGTCTTATTTTAAAAAAAGGATTATTTATAGTAGGCATGAATATGCATAAAAGAAACTAATTATGCAAAATAGTTATTAAAATGAGGATGTTAATTTGTGAACAATTAGAAAATGATGATTCCGATAAATCATATTTGTAAACAGTATCACTTACGCCAAAAAGTGCTGTATGCTATTCCTTGACTATTAAAAATGCTGTATGTGACTAAATATATTATTTTATCATATATTAATGTATCAATGTGGACTACATTTTTAATGTAACATTTATTTTATAAAATTCCAATCCCTTACATCAGTTCATCATTACATCATGAGCATTGTATATTTGTGAGGATTCATTTCTAACATTTTTTCTAGACTCTAGTATCATCAATACCACATTATTAATGTAATTTTAAGAAAGCTGTGGGACAAAGGAACAAAGCAAAATTAACCAAGGTACATAAGGATGTATCTTTTTACCCATTACTAACTTGTGTACCTAGATGTTTATATCTGCTTTCATCTATAGTTTGCCAAAATGTATATCACTGTATGTTAATATACAAACACATGCACATAAAATAACATTGTTTTGTTTCTTTCTTTTAATCAGCTAGTCATAAAAATTATATTCATATTTTGTCTTATGTATTTAAGAATGTCAACCTCAAGGAGTTATGTATTATATTATTTAATATGGTCAAGGGTCTGATTGTTAAAAAACAAAAACAACCCCACCATTTTCCAGGAGACATAAGATTAGGTAAATACCATAGTCATTAGGTAAATGACTACTACCATGCAATATTTTACCACCTCACAATAAATAAAACTTCATTTTTAAAGATTTTATACTGGGGCTTTTGAGTGGCTCAGTCGTTAAGCGTCTGCCTTCGGCTCACGTCATTATCCCAGGGTCCTGGGATAGAGCCCCGCATCAGGCTCCTTGTTTGGCAGGGAGCCTGGTTCTCCCTCTCCCACTCCCCCTGCTTGTATTCTTTCTCTCACTGTGTCTCTCTCTGTCAAATAAGTAGAATCTTTAAAAAAAAATAAAGACTTTATAATTACTTTTAAGGTTTATTACATTGAGTTTAGAATTAAGATGACATAATTGGCTGTTACATACTTTAAATAGAAAATTCAAATTAACAAATATTTATTGAATCCTTAATAAACAAAAAAGAACTGTATATAGCATAATGGGAGAAATACAGAAAACGTCTAAAAATTTAAAAAAATAGAAATATGTTTTTAAGTAACATCTGTTATTTGTGTTGTCTTATAGTTGTAGAAATGCATGATAAGTCAGTACAATGCTTTGTTTTTTTCTTTTTTAACCTTGTTATCAATAATACAGGATAATGTGATGGAAGCTAGGAAACAATTTAATTGTCAAATTAAGTTTGTTTTGTTCTGTATGTAGTAATTAATTCATATAGTGATAGAAATCACAGCATTGTTTTTATATAATGCTCAAATATTGTTAACACAAATAATATTAGTTATAGTTATCTGATAAAATAGTGTTTTTTTATTTAGCGATAACTCAAAAGAAAAACAAAATTCAAATCACATGTGATAAATCTTGAATATATAAATCACATAATTGAAGCCCTAAACAATTTATTATTGAATTTTAAAAAACCAGTAAAGATAATGCCTTTTTCCTGTAACAAGTAGGGCAATTTCTGTGAATCTTAGGATTTGATCTGATTATCAGTATTTTAAGGAATATATCCATCTGCCTGAGGTCTGTAATGCAATTAGACACATTAGCACTCTCTCTTTAATTTGGGAGTAATTCTATGAGAAAATACAACTTGTGAAAGCTCTATAATGTCAGTAACTTTGAGTCAATTGATTAGCATAAATACATTTTGAATTCTAATTCCTATGTGAAGTCTTTGAATGACTTCTTCAGACAGAATGTGAAATAAGTATGCCTTCTGGAAAGGATGTAAGGCTAGCCTTTTCACTGAAGTAAATAGCCTACAACAGTGTTGTAGGTCAAAGACTCCATTTGTCAAAAAATGAACTTTTCAGATACTAGATTAATAAATAGTTGTGCGATTAATTGGACAACATATTGAGAGTATTGGACAACACATTTCAGTTTCCAATTTATTTAAAATTAAAATAAATAAAATTATAAAGGAAATATTAAAGCAAATAATATATGATAGGATTTTAAATGTCTCTTATATGCCAACAGATTGTTGAGTAGAAAGCATTTCATTTTTAAGAATATTTCATTATTAAAGATAAGTGCTTAATATAATTATTCCTTACACTTAATCATATTTTTAAATGTATATATTAAATTATAAATCCTAAGAAAATGTTATAAAATGGCCAAATATCTTATTTTATAAGTATTATGTCATTATTCTTAAAATAATATTTAGTATCATATTTTAAAAACTGATATTTTTTCAAAATAATGAATACAATATCTTCACAATTCTTTATACTAGTGACAGCTTAAAAATGTGTGATAGCTCTACTTACTAGTTAAATTTAATTTTAGTGTTCATTTGAAAGGGAGACTTAAATATTAATGTTGAGAAATCCTAGTCTTCCTCTATGTGATTATTAATACAGTCCCTGGAAATTTGTTTCTGGGGAAGTAAGTTCCTTTCTAAAAATTAATTATAATTACAACAAAAGAATAAAATACCTGTGAATAAATTTAATGAAAGAGGTAAAAGACCTGTATATTGAAAACAAGACAGTAATAAGGAAATTGAAGAAGACACAAATAAATGGAAAGATATTCCATGCTCATGGATTGGAAGAATTATTATTGTTAAAATGTCCATACTGGTGATGTATGGAACTGTTGAATTACTTTATTGTACACCTGAAACTAATATAACACTGTATGTTAACTATAATGGAATTAAAATTAAAAAAGAAAATAAATACATAAAATGTTCATACTACCTAAAGCAATACAGATTCACTAAAATCTCTATCAAAATTCCAATGGTATTTTTCACAGAAATAGAACAAACAATCCTAAAACTTGTATGGAACCACAGAACACCCTGAATAGTCAAAGAAATCTTTTTTTATATAAAATGGAATTTATTTTATTAATTATTTATATGAGTAATAATAGACAATAATATTGCTTATATATGGATAGTGGCTACTTAACTGTTAAGTATTTTTTTATTATGTTATGTTAATCACCATACATTACATCATTAGTTTTTGATGTAGTGTTCCATGATTCATTGTTTGCATATAACACCCAGTGCTCCATGCAGTACATGCCCTCTTTAATACCCATCACCAGGCTAACACATCCCCCCACTCCCCTCCCTTCTAGAACCCTCAGTTTCTTTCTCAATGTCCATAGTCTCATGGTTCGTCTCCCCCTCCGATTTCCCCCCCTTCATTCTTCCCTTCCTGCTATCTTCTTCTTCTTCTTTTTTTAACATATAATGTATTGTTTCAGAGGTACAGGTCTGTGATTCAATAGTCTTACACAATTCATAGCGCTCACCAGCACATACCTCCCCAATGTCTATCACCCAGCCACCCCATCCCTCCCACCACCCACCACTCCAGCAACCCTCAGTTTGTTTCCTGAGATTAAGAATTCCTCATATCAGTGAGGTCATATGATATATGTCTTTCTCTGATTGACTTATTTCACTCAGCATAATACCCTCCAGTTCCATCCATGTCATTGCAAATGGCAAGATTTCATTCCTTTTGATGGCCAAACTATGGAAAGAGCCAAGATGTCCATTGACAGATGAATGGATAAAGAAGATGTGGTATATATATACAATGGAATATTATGCAGCCATAAAAAGTCAAAGCAATCTTGAGAAAGAAGAACAAAGCTGGAAATATCATATTCCCAATTTCCAACTATACTACAAAACTATCATAATTAAAACAGTGTGGTATTGACATAAAACAGACACATAGATCAAAGGAGCAGAATAGAGAGTCCAGAAATAAACCTGCACTTATATGGTCAATTAATTTATGACAAAGGAGTAAGACCTGAAACTATAAAACTCCTAGAAGAAAACAGAGGCTGTAAGCTTCTTGACATATGTATCGGTGATGATTTTTTAAATTTGACAACAAAAGCAAGAGCAACAAATGCAAGAATAAACAAATGGGACTACTTCAAACTAAAAAGCATCTGTGCAGTAAAGGAAACTATCAAGAAAATGAAAAAGCAACCTAGCTAGTGGGAGAAAATATTTGTAAATGATATATCTAATAAGGAGCTTATATCCAAAATATGTGAAGAACTCATACAACTCAATAACAAAAAACAAACAATCCAATCAAAAAATGAGCAGAAGATCTCAACATTTCCCAAAGAAGACATACAGATGGCCAGTGGGCACATGAAAAGGTGCTCAACATCACTCATCCATCATCAGGGAAATGCAAATCAAAACCACAATGAGATATTGTCTCACACCTGTTAGAATGGCTATTATCAAAAAGACAAGACATAACAAATGGGATATTTTTCATTCATTAAAAAGAATAAAATCTTGCCATTTGTGATAATATGTATGGACTTGGAGGGCATTATGCTAAGTGAAATAAGTCAAACCGAGAAAGATGAGTACCATATAATCTCTCATGTATGCAATCTAAAAAAATAAAAAGCTCATAGATACAGAGAACATAATGGTAGTTGAAAGAGGTAGGGATGGGAAAAATGGGTGAACTGTTTTTGTTTCTAGCTTAAATAAATTGGATACAATTTTTAAAAGAAACTATCCACTTAAGAAAGAAATTCAGTGAATTAAAAAAACAATGATTAGTAAATTATATTCAATTGAATGTCAGTGTCTATTATTTTGCATATGATATAGTAAATATTGAGAAGAAACCAATCTACTCTCCATAAAATTTTGCTTAATCTAGATTGAATTTTACTCTTCGGGATTGCTCTTCAGAGCACCTTAAGATAAGCTTAATTATGCAAAACAACTAGGTGAGAAATTTGATTTCAAACACTTTTCATCGGTATAGTTTTCTAAGGTACTAGTATTGTCTCTAACTGAAGCACTAAACTTCCTGCACTTTTTCTTTTTCTTTTTGCCATTATGCCGAGGATATATAATTTCTGCTGATTTAAGTATCTTATGTCAGGGCAGTAAGTATGCAATTAGCTTTAGTTTAAGTGATAGCAGCATGCTATAAATAAGATTCTTAATTGTGTTTGCAAGATTAAAATTCAGCCTCATTGTTTGTTCCCTTTATTTCTTTGGTGGCATTGTGGTATATTCACATTGCTACCTCTAAACGAATGTCAACTTGTTTTACCTCGACTGCAGTCGATCGATACTTCATTAGGCTGAATTGTCTTGTGCCCATGCAACCTTGAAGCTGTGGCTTAATTACCATCCGTATTATGCAGTGGCTCAGAGAGCTGTGCTCAGCTGTGTCAGTTTTGAAAAAAAATTTTTTTTATAAAACCATGGTGCTACCTATATCTTGGAAAACATGACCCCTTATTCTAAAAAAAGGCAATATTTGATAAATTAAGCATTAATGATTTTTAAGAATTCATTGAAATGTACAAATATAAGTTCAATTTTGAAACTTTATTATTTTACAAAACTCTTTGAAAGGGAACACAATTCTCATGATAAGCCATTGTGCAGTTAAGATAATTTAAAACTAATGGCAAAATTGCATTCATATGAAAGAAAAGAGGGGGAAAGTGCAGTCAAATGGCAATCATGACAAATGACATCTCTTGTCCAAGAGTCATTTTTCCTCACTAGACTGATTTGTCATCCTCACTTTTGACATTTTTCATCCTGCTATGAAATCACACTGACAGAATAAGATATTTCTAGACTTAACAGCAGACCACAGAAGATGGTTTTGTGCCTCCATTTATTTTTTGGTTAGCTGTTTCAATTTTTATTTTCAGGCAGCTAAAGTCTGGACATACAAAACTTAGTTATAACAAAATATTATCAGTTAAACAACTCCATGGGAGAAGACTATTTTAAAATAAAATGTGAAATGATATGTAATATTGTTTAATAGACAATAAATCTCTCTACTGGTAACATTAAAACGTACCAAACCACCAAAAATTTTGTTTGGCCTGGTGTTTAATGAATCATTTAATAGTTCCAACAGTTTATGCCAAAGTCCTGGAATTGGAACAGTCCCATGGAAAAATAATCAAAACAAGGAGAATGTTCATCACCTCACAGAGCTACTACATTTAGGTGGGAAATTGGCCTTATGATTTGTATTAGTTTCCTAGGGCTGTTAGAACAAAGGACTACAGAATCATAGGTTGAAACAGCAAAAATTTATTGTCTCATAGTTCTGGAGGCTGGATATCTGAAATCAAGGTGTTGGCAAACCTATTTCCCTCTCAATTGTAGAGGAATCTTTCCTTGCCTCCTCTTAGCTTCTGCTGGGCTGTCAACAATCTTGGGCATTCCTCCAATCTTTCGGTAGCCTATGGGCAAATTTTAGGATTAAAACAGTCTCCTGAGCATGAGTTTGAGAGGATCTCTTTCTTCTTTCCTCCCCTGCTTGCTCCTTCCTTCCTTCCCTCCTTCCTCCCTTCCTTTGAGAAATATTTACTGAAAAACTACTATATGCGAGAAAACTAAGCTAATATTAAAGATATTTGGATCCATAAGAATTTTCCTTTCAGTACATCACAGTTTACAGGTGGGGAATGTGTAGCAAACAGTACCTGAACTATGAAGTTTCTCTAAAACATCTTTCTCAATGCCATCGAGCATATAAATCACTTGAGAATCTTCCTAAAATGCAAATTGGGAGACAATGAGTCTGTTTTGGGGCCTGGATTCTGCATTCAAAACAAGTCTCCGGGTGATGCCAATGATTTTGCCTGCCTGTTGTGTGGACACAATTTGAGTTGTGTGGACACAATTTGAGTGGCCATGTTAAAAAGTATGAATAGAAGAGAAAGGATGGACTCTAGGTAAGGATCTGGAAAATTCTTAAAGAATATGGTTTCACATGATCTACACATGAAAGAACCAGCATGGGTTGTCACAATAGAACAGGGCAAAGCATTGCCAAAGGTAAATAAATGTGCGGAAGGAATGACCTGAATTGTAGTGTGATGGAAGTGAAGAGGCCAGAATGAATGGGAAGAGATTGATGCCTTGATAGATGAGTTGCAGCTTTGCAGGCCAAGTTATAGAACATTAAGTATAACCCTAGACAATGTAGAACCAGAGCAACATTGAGCAGAGTAGCCTGGTATCAAGGCAAGATCTAGTAGTGAGAATCTGAGTTCACTGGACAAATATTCACTGGTTGCTAGGTGCTGAGTACTGTTCAATTCATTCATGAAGTACTAGTGAGCAAGACAAAGTCTCTACCCCACTGTGACTTGTGTTCTAGTGGAAAGATAACAGTCCTAAGAAGGCAAATCATCTCTCTTTTTTTCAGAAGAGGGGCATCAAGGAATAATAATAACCAAAATGTTGGTTAAATGGAAAAACGTAAGACACCAGAGTGATGTCTCCACCTAAAAATAAAACAGATAAATCCATTTGTCTGCATCAAGATGAAATACATACTTCTGGTGAAGTCTGTGGAAAAACTGGTCATAGGTTCTTAGAATATTAAGCAGATGAAGAGATAAAGTAATCAACTCTAGGCTAAACAAAAAATATAAAAATTAAATATAATCATTGTACACTTCATGACATAACCATGCATATTGTGTATATAATAATAATATAAACATGATGACTGATTTAAAACAAAACTTCGAGGATAGAAGTTAGAAGGGTTTGGTAAGTGTAAGAGATCTAATATTTTATTTTCAAGTTTAAGAAGTCAAATGATTCCCTCTAAAGCAAAAAAAAAAAAAATCCAGAAATAATAGAATCAGCAGACTTATTTGGAAACATGTAGCTAACCACCAAAAGAAGCAGGTTGAGAGGGGTTGATGCTGGGGATTCAGGTGGAACAGAGGACTATTCCTTTTCATCAAAAATCATTTGAAATGTAAAGTTACATGCATTTACTACTTTGAAAATAGTAGTAGTGGAATGTTTTTGGTTCACAACCTTGGGAGTTCCCCAGGTGAAATCCGAAATTTGCTCCCATGAAAAGAAAGACCAAAGTAGAGGCAGGCGATTACAGATTGGTAAGTGGCAGTTTTAATAAGCAAGGTAACTTGCATAAGAGGCTTGTCTTGGGCAGCTGCAATACAGAGTGAACTCTGGACATGCCTGCCAGAATCTTAAAAGTTTACACAGAGGCCTTAACTGGGTTTAGGCGAGTATTCAGTCCAGATGGTCTCAACACCACATTACCCTATCAAGGTTGCGTTCTTGAAATGGCTCCTAGTGCAAGACCAGGACGGAGGTACATTCCAAGGATGGGGGTGAGGGGGCCCTGGTTAGAAACCTCTGACTGCACCAGTCCACCTCACAGGTCAACTGGTGGTCACGTCCTCTAGATGACTTCTTCAATACTCCAATACATGTTTTGAAAATCTTGTATACAAACTACAATATAATAACTAAGGAGACATGGTAAAGCCTATCCAGCTAGGCAGGGGGAAATGTTTCACTACCTCAGAGCAGGTGGTCAGCAGAGTCTTCCCTGAGGCAAGTGACATTTAAATTGAGACCTGAAGGATGAAGGAGCTGGCTTTCCGAAGTCAAAAAGAAAGCCTTTAAAATCTGTGGTACCAATAAGTGCAGTAACTCTGTAACCAGAAAGAGAATTGGATTATAGACGGAGAAGAAAGAATGTCTAAATGGACTTGAAGCATAGTGAGAAAAAGGCGAGCATGATTCTGGATAAGTTTATAAATGTAGGTGTGGCAAGATAATATAAGGCATTGTTGCTCATCCTGAGGAATTTTATCTGCAAACCAAAGGACTTTAAGCCAGGGGCCTGCAAGTGATAAATCAGATTCTTATTTTATTTTATTTTTTTTTATTTATTTTTTATTTTTTTTAAAGATTTTATTTATTTATTTGAGAGAGAGAGAGAATGAGAGATAGAAAGCATGAGAGGGAAGAGGGTCAGAGGGAGAAGCAGACTCCCTGCTGAGCAGGAAGCCCGATGCGGGACTCGATCCCGGGACTCCAGGATCATGATCTGAGCCGAAGGCAGTCGCTTAACCAACTGAGCCACCCAGGCGCCCTAGATTCTTATTTTAAAGAGAGAGAGAGAGAGAAGGGGAGAGAAAGAGAGAGAGACTCTGGTAGCAGTGGGATGATCAGAAAGTGGTTTCTGTGTTTTAGGATAGAGATGGTGATGCCTGGACCAGAGGGATGCTAACAGAGAGGCAGAAAAGTAGTCAGATTGAAGCTCTGTTTTAGAGGTTGGAACTGCAGAGTAAGGACAGATGAAAAAATGAGAGCTAAAAGGAAAGAAATGGTAGGAACACCAAGGATGTCCAGATTCAAAAGACATTTTGGAAAGAGAATTTACAGAGCTGGTGAGTAATCAGATATTGAGAATGGATGTAAAAGTGGAGGTTGACTCAGATGTTTTCTAGCTTCAGATCTTGGTAGGGGCAGGTCGATCACCTCTCTCTGAAACATTAGAATAGATCCGGGAAAACTTGGAATACATTTTCTTAATACAAATCAGTATGTCACTAGGAATATTTTGATACCAGTCAGTGCTGAAGCCACACAGTATTTTTTTTTTTTTGAATCATTCTACAGCTTTCAAATGTCATACTATTTCAAAATAGTTGGAAACTATTTTGGTTAAATTTGGCATCCTCGAACTAGCTTAAAGTGCTCAAATTGTTAAAATGTTATTTAGCGGTAGGATTATTATCCTCTTAGTCTCACAGGTTTACGAAATGAAAATGAGTTTTGCCAAACTTTTTTTCTTAGCTTACACAATCCAGTTTTGTACACTTTCCTTGCAGTTCTTCAAATCTACCTTTTCTATGCACAGCTCATTTTTGTTTTAGCCTCTCATCCTATTTGCTCCCAAATATCACAGCATCTTCCTCACTGGTCCTTTTCTTCTTTACTTTTCCTTCCTCTTCAGTATGGACTATCTGGATGGGGCCACTAACTGCAGCATGCCATCAAACATCTTCTGCCATCATATGCTCTTACAGAAGGCTGCAAGAGTTTCTGAAATTCCTGATGGTGAGTTTTTACTAAAGATTTTTTTCTCTGTAACCGTGAAATGTGCTCTTGGAAAATGGGCTCTCTGTGTGTGTTTATGTGTCTGCATGTGCCTGTGGGTTTTAATATGCTTATTTTTTGTTTTCTGTCATGCTTATTAGAAACTGATCATAGAGTAACCAAAGCCCTTGGGGTTTGTTAGGCAGCATTGCTTGTATGGAGTGTGTTCTGAAATAAAAGTTAGAGACTTCCAGCTCCAAAAATCTGTTTCTCTTAAAGTGAACAAGTTCTTTTCCTGAAACATTTCCACTTCTTTTTAACCAAATTGTTAATACTTTCAGAGATAAGTGACATTCTAAGTAAAATTCACTTCTTCCAAAAATCACTTAACTGACTGAAGCACCCATTTGCTTCGTTTGATTGTTTATTCCATTGTATCTTCATACATGGACTTACTTTAGGACACTATTGCCCCTTTATTCTTAATCCTTTTTTTTTTTTTTTTTTTTTGCCTCTGAGTATGTAGAATTTATGGTATAAAAAGGTTTAGCTGATTTGTCTTTTAAATTATATTTTTGTTTCTCTTTTTGTTTCTGTGATGTTTTGGCACCTGGTAATTATAACTTTACCATTATGTCACACGGTTTCATTAATATAAACACTAATTATATTTATCCTGTAACTGTCAAGGAAAAGTCCATGCCATTTAACCTTTCACAGTTTCTAGAACGTTCTGTGCTATGGATTTATTATATTCATATTGAATTTGATTTTATTTTTCTCCATCCTCCACAGTTCCTATTTTTAGCATTCAATTGTAGCATAAATATTCCATATAAAAGTATTTCTTTTTCATAAAAATAGATCCACATTTATATATAGCCTTCTTCTGGTATCACTTCAGTCAGTATCAAATAATTCTCTGAGCATATGTTTTTTTACTGCTTTTAGAATAAATGTACTAATATAAAAAGAAATAACTGACTTTTATATAACTTTCATTGGGTTCAATTAAAGGAGAATGGAAGAAAATAAACTGGATAATCATTTCTTATAAGTATGGTTTGTAAAAATTGATTTCTTTAAATAGTTTCTGATTTTTTTGTCGTATTCTAGAAAACATAGTTGAAACTTTATGATAGTTCCTTGGCTGAAATAACATATTTTTTTTGAATTATTTTATTATCAGATGAAATCTGTTACACATTCTAGTATTTAAACAATATAATTAACATATTCATTAATATTGTTTTAGTTGATGTCCATGAAGATTATTTGTCATATTTGTGGTTAAAGACTAAACAATTCATTTGGGGGATAAAATTATAAGAAGATTTTTCTTTTTAAAATGTTCTTATCCAAACAAGAGCATGTGGTGATAGAGAAGCCTGCTGAAACATTCCACGGAGTGGAGAAAGACAGTGATTATTAAAATTACACGGTTAGGAGTTGAGTTTTTGAGTTGAGCTTTGAGTCCATAGCTTACAACACCAGGCTGGTCAGGAACATTCTGAGTTATGCATGCCCAGAGGAATGATGAATGGAACTGCTGCAATTTTGTTCAGGAAGTCTCAGATTCAGTGCCGCTGGACACAGGTAAGGAAACTCACAATAATAATGACACCATTTCCAAGTTCTTAATTTTTTTTCCGGGTTTGTAGGCAGTGAGTCCCATGTAAGGTAACTGCTTTTCTTCATCGCTGTGTCACTAGTACCTTGCATTTACTAGGTACTCAGGATATATTGTTTAAATGACTATGAATAGAATCTGCAGAAGGTTCATTTGCCATCAGCCCCTCTTCCTGTCATCCACTGCTCCGTGAAGACTTTTAGAGGACCCAACCACGTATTATATACCACCTTAGACATCAATTTGAAACTAATGCTAACATCATAGGAAATCTAAAACTTACATTTAAGACTGAAATTTAAAAACGAACTTTTCATGTTTCTCATTATCTTAGGTAAGACAGTCTAAGTTTTTATTTTAGGGGAGTTAGTGAGTTTATAACTGGCTGTTGTCTCTCTCGTTGTCTGGACCTTGCAAAGCATCATCCAAATTTTAAGAGTGATACTTGTATCCAAATTTGTGCTTTGTAGTTTAAAATTGATTGAGGTATAATTGACATTTAACATCATATTGTTTCAGATGTACAGCATAATGCTTTGATATTTGTATACATTGTGAAATAGTCAAAATAAATCTAGTTAACATTCATCACCTTACATATTTAATTTTTCTTCTTGTGATGAGACCTTTTAAGAGCTACTCTCTTGGGTGCCTGGGTGGCTCAGTTGGTTAAGTGACTGCCTTCGGCTCAGGTCATGATCCTGGAGTCCCGCATCACGCTCCCTGCTGAACAGGTAGTCCGCCTCTCCCTCTGACCCTCCCCCCTCTCATGCTTTTTCTATCTCATTCTCAAATAAATAAATAAATAAAATTTTTTAAAAAAGAGCTACTTTCCTAGCAGCTTTCAAATATGCAATATAGTATTATTTACTATAGTCTCCATGCTATACATTACACTCCCATGATTTATTTATTTTATAACTGGAAGTTTGTACCTTTTGACTTCTTCACCCATTTCTCCCACCCTTACCTCTGGCAATCATTAAACTGTTCTCTGTATCCATGAGTTTGTTTTTGTTCTTGTTGTTGGTTTTGTTTTGTCTTTTCAGATTCCACATAAGTGAGATCATTCAGTATTTCTCTTTCTCTGACTTATTTAGTATAACGAACTCACGGTCCATCCATGTTGTTACAAATGGCAAGATTGTGGGCATTTCTTCTTTTTTATGGCTGAATAAGATTCCATTGTGTACATATACCACATTTTTCTTCTTCTTTTTTTTTAAATAAAAAACAGAAATTTATTTCTCACAGTTCTGGAGGCTGGGAAGTCCATGGTCAAGGCACCAGTAGATTCAATGTCTAGTGAGAGCCCACCTCCTGATTCACAGATGGTGCTTTCTTTCTGTGCCCTCACATGGTGGAAGGGGGCAAGGCCTCTTTTTTATTATTTATTTATTTATTTTTTAAGCTTTTATTTAAATTCCAGTTAATGTACAGTGTAATGTTAGTTTTAGGTGTACAATATAGTGATTCAACACTTCCACAAACATCCAGTGCTCATCAAAAGTGCCCACCTTAATACCCATCACTTACTTTACCCATCCCTCACCCACCTCCACTCTGATAACCATCAGTTTCTTCTCTATAGTTTAGAGTCTGTTTCTTGGTTTGCCTCCCTCTCTGTTTTTTCCCCTTTGCTTGTTTGTTTTGTTTCTTAAATTCTACATATAAGTGAAATCATACGGTATTTGTCTTTCTCTGACTGACTTATTTCACTTAGCATAATACTCTCTAACTCCATCCACATCATTGCAAATGGCAATATTTCATTCATACACACACACACACACACACACACACACACACACACACACACACACTACATCTTCATCAGTCGATGGACACTTGGGCTATTGTAGATAACGTTGCTATAAACATTGGAGTACACGTACCCCTTTGAATTAGTATTTTTGTTTTCTTTGGGTAGTAGTGCAGTTGCTGGATCATAGGGTGGTTCTATTTTTGACTTTTTGAATAACATCCCTACTGTTTTCCAGAGTGGCTGCATCATTTTGCCTTCCTACCAACAGTGTAGGAGGATTCCCCTTTCTCCACATCCTCACCAACACCTGTTGTTTCTTCTGTTGTTAATGTTAGCCATTCTAATACGGGTGTGAGGCTCTTTGTACTTTTGATTGTAGTTTTGATTTGTATTTCCCTGATGGTCAGTGATGTTGTTTTCCTTATTTTAAAATATTTCTAATTTGATAAGAATCCTTTTCAATGGTAGATTTAAAAGATTCTTGAAATATTAAATCACAAGCTTAAAATATTTTAAAAAGTACTTATAATGGGTTTTTGATATTTCTGTTATATTTTTACAATGGCCTCTTGAAATGGCCGGACAAACCCCCAGAAACCAAGTACAGGATGGAGATAGGTGACGATGACTTTTTAGTTAGAGAAAAATGAATTGGCCTACAAAAGACAATGAGGAAAAACAAAATTATTATATGACACATCCATGTGTTTTCCCTGTCTTGGCTGCCTGCATGCTGGGTTCCAAGAACCCTCATTCCAATGGCACAGAAATATAGATGGTGAGAGCCGGGTGGCCTCTCCAGGAAGTGCTTTTAGGAGTCAACTCACATTGTATGTCTTGGCCTTGGTGAAATAGTCAGATAAGAAACTATATTGGAGGAAACAATGAGAGTTGAGAAGAGAGAAAAGGAAACCTTTATCTTATCTTTTCTGGGTTTCAGTGACAAATTTAAGAGGATAAACATACAAGTTTCAGAAGAAAGCAGAACCCATCCATCTGGATTTCAAATTTGACTTGAATTGTGCAGGCTAGTTTTCCTGAAATCCCTTTGAAATGAGAAAAGCACTGACAAAATGCTCTGTGTGGTAGTAGAGAGTGGCTAAACCATGGATCTGTGCATACATCAAATGGCATATATCTTACCTTTTGCATCTACTTCAAGAGTGCAAATGGTAAATCAATAGAATTTGGTGAGAAGTGTCTCGGGAACTAGAGTCCTGGCTGAAAGTTAGCTAAACAAGTAAATGGATCACTGAGCTTTTATCAAGTCTCACTACGTTCACCTACATACCTCATATTATTATACCTGGGGAAAGTATGTGTGAAGCAGTAGAAGTGACTGTCAGGTTTATGAAATTCCACACAGTGTGTCACTCTTGCTCTCAAAGAAGCAATGCAGGGTTTTCGATAGTATGGCTTAAATTTTCCTGCCATTCATCCCCATCAGTGTCACCCAGTGTGACGATCAAGGAAGCTCAGGAGGTCCATAATGGTTTATGAAATTGTCCATAGTGACATGGATTTTACATGAACATTAAATCAGTTAGAGTAATACAACTTTCATGTTAAATAATAAATGTGACAATGTGTGGGCAACCAAAATACCAAAATGTTGACAATGAAAAAATATACAATGTTGAAGAAAAAATATAAATTTGGATTATAAAATGTAGCGTTTAATTCCAAAGTTGGAAATCACCAACAAGCTGGTTTATGAAGAAACATGTTTATATAGAGAAGTAAGCTATAATTTACAGGGCTGTGTATGCTGAGGAAAGATAATCAATATGCATAATATGAGGCTTTGGTATCATTTTAATAATTTGAGATCTTAAATATAAAATTTTTTTATGTCTTTTTCTAGCAGATTGGCTTTTGCAAACTTTACACATGAATTTAGGAAGATCATTCTGGCATTCATTAATGAATGTTTACTCCTCACAAATAATTGATTTCTGTCCTACCTACACTGAGATACCAAAAACACGTGGATGTTCAATGAATGTCTGGAATGTATTACATGTATTATTAGTCTACATGTCAGAAAGGAATCTTGTATGGTGATTTCAGACAGTGTTGCATTGTTTATGTCTACTTTAGAAAATATGCCTTATATTCAGTAATTTATAAACACAGATCTTAATTTCAAATAAAAAATGTTTTAAATTTATTTTTAATTTGTATATTATATGGATTAAATATAACATTTTATCCATAGCCAACAATTTCATATTTTAGACTTTATCTTTACAATTAAATTCTCAATTCTTCATCCATATAAAATCTTTTAATTCCCCACTTTAAATAATTTTTATAATCAAAATTAGATAAATTCATTTAATATATAGTTATTTAGTTCCTAGTTTATCAAAGGTATGTAGAAAAAATATCATTAACTAGAAATTTACATAATTCTTTAAAAAACTATTTTATTTTTTTAAAGATTTTATTTATTTATTTGACAGAGAGAGAGAGAGAGAGAGAGCACAGGTGGGGGAGCACCAGAGGGAGAGGGAGAAGCAGGCTCCCCGCTGTGCAAGGACCCTGGTATCATGACCTGAGTCGAAGGCACATGCTTAACAGACTGAGCCACCTAAAAACTGTTTTAGTCTAATTTTTTTTTAGAGAGTTTTGTGACTCAGTTCAAAAGAAGAAACTATGTAAATGGCATTCATACACTTACTTGACATTCAAAACGCACTTATGGTTATGATTTAATACTTGAAAATATACTGAAATATATTAGCATTGAAAAGTTTTAAGAGCAAAGCAGTCTTGCCCTCTGTGAATAATTCTGTGATTTCAGGTATAGGAAAAACATGATATGGACACGGCATCTGAGCCCAACCTCTCTTAGCTCATCTCCACCAACAGAAAGGCAGTCAAGAGATAGAAATGGGTCTTTTTCTTTCTGGTCATGATTTACCCTCCTGCCACACTCATCCTTTCAGATAGAGTTTTCACATCTTGTTTTTGTTTCTAAATCATTTCAACATTCTCTACTGCATAGTTTTGTCCAACTACTTTTGACAAAAATTTTATTTGAGAGGTATCATTATTGCATTTACTCATACACAAATGTTACTAATGATTTGTACTTGAAAAATACTTTGAATTAGTCACAAAGCCCAAATGTCATTATCCTTTAAAAAATAATGAAGACAAAATGCAAGCGATGTTCTAATTCATGATTACAATTAAACTTTGTTTCTGGACAGGAGCAGGAAAGATATAAAACATAAAAGCATATGCAAGTTTGGTAGGGACTTTGGTAAAGTTTGTACTTCATTTGGATTAGGAATGATTTTTTGGTAATAAAACATCTTGCCAACATTAAAACAAATAAACAGAAAGCTTGAATTTTATTACTGTCAAACATATTAAAATCTAAGGAACAACATGTATGGCATGTCTTTTAAATTTGTCTTTACAACTTTATTGAGATACATTTCACATACCATAAAATTTATCCATTTTACTTGTACAGTTCAGTGGCTTTTAGCATGTTCACAAGCCGTGCAACCATCCCCCAAATCTAATTTTCGGTGATTTCTTTACCCCAAAGGAAACTCTACACATACATACACACTAGCAGTCGCTCTCCACACCTGCTCTTTTTTACTTCCCAGCCCCAGCTCTTCCTGCCACCCGAGCCCTAGGCAATCACTATTCTTTATTTTATCTATCTTGGTGTGCTTGAAGTGTTATATCGTTTGCGTTTCCTAATAGTTTATGTTAAGCAACTTTTCATGTATTCATTAGTCATTTATATACCTTCTTTTGAAAAATGTGAATTCAAATCCTTTGCCCATTTTTGATTGGGTTATTTGTCTTTTCATTGTGGAGTTGGAAGATTACTTTATATAGTATGGATACAAGTCCCTTGTCAGATAAATGATTGTCAAACACTTTCTCTTATTCTGTGGGTTGTGTTTCTTGATGGTATCATTTGCCATATAAATGTTTTTAATTTTGATGAAGTCCAATTTAAATTTTTGTTGTTGTTGTTTGTACTTTTAGTATCATATCTAATCAGCCATTGCCTAACTCAAGGCCATGAACACTTATTTTTATATTTTCTTCTAGGAATTTTGTAGTTTTCTTGAAATTACATTTAGATCTACAAACTGTTTTCAGTTAGTGTTTGTATGTTTTATGAGGTAAGGATGGAAATTCACTTTTTACATGTAGGGATCTAGCTGTCACAGTGCCATTTGTCACTTCCCCAATGTATTGTCTTCATATCCTTGTCATAATCAATGAACCATAAATGTGAGAATTTATTTTTGGATTCTTAATTCTATTCTATTGACCTATGTGTCTGTCCTTATGTCAGTATCAGATTGCCTCAATTACAGTAGATTTGTAGTAAATTTTGAATTTTGAAATGTCAGTCCTCAATTTTATTCTTTTTCAAGAAGTTTTGAACTACTCTAGTTCCTTAAATTCCCATAGAAATTTTAGAATTAAAATTTAGTAAAAATGTACAATGTGTAGTTACAGTAAATATATATCCATAATTCTATCTATGCCTATCTATATGTGTATTATCAAAGTACAAAAATGATAATGATGACTAACTCAGTGTACATTTTAGGCTAACAAGGCTCATTTAGATTAATATTATTTAATATAAAACAGATATTATGATCTCTATTTTTATAGATAAGGAAACTGAAGCTTAGGTTGGTTAAAAATATTTAGTGTCATTTAGCTCATAAAGGAAAATTTGGAATTAAAATTTAGGTAAATCCTTTTCAAGGGTTATATACATTTGATTACACCCAATGTTCCATCTATAGGCACATACGATGTTAACTAAATTGATTGGAAATTAAATACTGAAGAAAAGTAGCAAATGAGTTACTATAGCTGTAAATAAATCTCCTACACATAAACAGTTGGATCCTAATTAAATGCCTAATTTTTAATTATTTTTAGCAAAGGTATTCTTAGATGTAGAGTAGAAAAATTCATTAATATTCTAATCCAATGTACCATGAAAATTAAAAAAGGAAACACAAGTTTTTATTTTTTTCCAAATTCTTTACCTCAGCATAAGAAGTAGTACTAGCAACAATATTTGTAACATCCTACTGGTAAATTTGTTAGGGAAGAATAGTATTTGGAAAAAGAAATGTATCTTCTGCTCCTAGTAGTGGCATAGAAGCGCTCATTGGACTAACACTCCTTCCAATCAGAAATACTAAATTTAACTAATAACTTTTTGAAGTCATGCAGAGAGTGGAGATGGACAACTATGTAATGGAAAGCAGAACTCCAGGGGACACCCACATTTAACTGGTTTTTCCCCTAAAGATACTCTTGTCAGTCACAACTGCAATAGTGAATAGAGCTAAAACAGAAAGTGCTGAGGAATCAGAATTTGAAAATCTGGAATCATTGGAAATGAAGTGATGAAATCCAAGAAAAGAAGCTATAGAGACAGAATCCTCAAAATTTAGATATGGATTGCCATTTAATATCTGAGTGATGCCTCAACAGCACAAACACAACAAAAAAGCAACAGCTAGAAGAGGAAAAGAGCAGAGCAGAAATTTCAGCAAATTCTTTGTGCTGTATAAATGGTCTGATGTGCAACTTCTGCCAAGTTAGCAACTTAGGCTCTCAAACTCCCAGAAGAACCATGTCAGAGTAAGGATCAAGTCCAGGACTAAGGAATATTCCTTTGAACTAGGAGGAAAGCCAAAATAGACTTGCCTTGACAAAGTGTCAGGAAAATACCCAGTGATTTAATTGATTACTGAGGAAAAAATCTCAACACTCTTCACAGGAAGAAAATAGAATCTAGAGTCTCTACAATATATCATCATCTATATTACAAAGTATATGATTAAAAATTGCTAATTCTGAGAATGACCAGCAACACACAACCATGCATTCAAGATTATCATTTAAGAAATAATCAAGATTATTTAAAATCAAATAATCAAGATCATTCAAGAAATAATGAGAACAGGGGCACCTGGGTGCCTCAGTTGGTTAGGCGACTGCCTTCGGCTCAGGTCATGATCCTGGAGTCCTGGGATCGAGTCCTGCATCGGGGTCCCTGCTCAGCGGGGAGTCTGCTTCTCCCTCTGACCCTCTTCCCTCTCGTGCTCTTTATCTCTCATTCTCTCTCTCTCAAATAAATAAATAAAATCTTTAAAAAAAAAGAAATAATGGGAACAGTTAACAGAAGCAACCCCCATGCTTGCTAAAAGCCCTATTAATAAAAGTTAGATAGGCCAGATATTGAAAAGAGCAGATTTTTAAATAAATGTTATAAATATATTTTTAAAAGTGCCAATAAAAATGTACATAATGGGTGGGAAGATAATAAATTTCAAGGAAAGATGTGAGAGCTCTAAACAGAATCAAATGGAAATCCTAGAACTAAAAAAAAAAAAATCTAAAATAAAAAAAATCATTTGATGGGCTTAATGGAAGTTTGTAAACTTCAGAAGAAAGACTCCGTGAACTTGAAAACAGGTCCATCTAAAACATAAACTATAAAGCACATACAGCAAAGATTGAAAGAACTCATCAGAATCTGAATGACTTCTAGGATATTACTGAGTGTGCTATCATAATTGGTATTCCAGAAGGAAAGGAAAGAGGAAATAGGAAATGAGGGAGAAATATTGGAAATTTCCTCCCAAAATTTAATAACAAAACCCTCATTTCTAAAAGACTCACAGATTAATAACAGGATACACACAAATAAAAACACATCTAAGCATCTCTACTCAAACTCTTGAAAACCAAAATAAAGAGAATGCATTAAATGCAGCTAGAGAGAAAATACACACTGTATGCTAGGGGGAAATGATGAGAATAAAAGGTGACTTCTTGGGAAAAAAAAGGTGTCCAGAGATACCAGAATATCACTGTTAAAATGCTGAAAGAAAAAAGCCAACTCTTAAGCATATATCTAGCAAAATATTGGGTGAATTTATTACAAGTATACATGCAATAGAAGGATACTAAAGGAATTTCTTGAGGCTGAGAGAGAATGATACCAGATGGAAATCTTGTTAGATTGGTTCAGCCAGAATCCCCCTTACCCTTGATGTTTTCTCTTAGTAATTTTCTATCCACTGACCGTCACCCTGCTCATTGGCTATAAATTCTCTCTTGCTCATGTTGTATTCAGCATTAAGCCCAATCTCTCCTCTACTGCAAAATCTGATAGCAAATTTAGGTGCTTACACTTATTACAATGGCCCTGAATAAAATCTGCCTTATCATCTTTAATAAACGTCATGAATAATTTTTTCTTTAACAATGTACTAACACAGTTTCACTGTTGTTTGGTTATCAAAACTCAATGTGAAATTTTAATTCTGGTTATTATGGGGAAGTTTCATAATTCTAATGAAACATATCAATGAACTGTGTATGATATAAGTATAATGTAGTGAGGAATCCTATGAATTTTGGAATCAGACTGACTTTGTAACACAGAGGTAGGAGTAACCTTCTGTAAATGACTTACCATCTTTGACTCTCAGTTCTTTCATCTGTGAGTGGCACAAAAATACCTTTCATGAGGACTAAATCAGATAGGATATGAATAGCAGAACCAGCCTTTTGCTTAACAAATATCGCATCCCATTCTTCCTAATTTAGTAATAAATGCCGAGATTTATTGAGCCACATGGTCAATTTCTCCTTTGCCATTGCATGTAGTTGTGCTACTATGTTCTATTCAGTGGAATATCGGCAGTTGTGATGTCTAAAGCTTCCGGTCTTGTCATGATAAGAAATAAAGTGCTCTCCTGGGTGCCTGGGTGGCTCAGTTGGTTAAGCAACTGCCTTCGGCTCACGTCATGATCCTGGAGTCCCGGGATCGAATCCCGCATCGGGTTCCCTACTCAGCAGGGAGTCTGCTTCTCCCTCTGACCCTCTTCCCTCTCGTGCTCTCTCTCTCTCTATCTCATTCTCTCTCTCAAATAAATAAATAAAATCTTTAAAAAAAAAGAAATAAAGTGCTCTCCTTTTCCTTCACCCCCTTTTTGCTTGCAGGGAATGCAGATCTTATATTATAGATAGAAGCTATGGCTTGAGAACAAAAGCAACAAGATAGAAACTTGGACCCCTGCCTCATGGAGACACTATATCCATCTGGAATATTATCCAAGTCAAGCATTCTCAAACTTTAATATGCATACAAGTCACCTGGATCTCCTGTGGAAATTCAGATTTTAATTCAGAACATCTCGGTGGGACCTGAGATACTGCATTTCCAACAAGCTCCCAGAAAATGCTTATTTTCCTAGCCCAAGGACCATACTTTGAATATTAAGAACGTATGACACTTACTCATGGTCTGTTACGTGTGGGAGAGAAACAGCTATTTTGCCTAAACTGTTGTTATTTTGGTCTCTGTTGTAGTGGAGAATCTGAATAATTAAATACTAACTAGTATAATGTGTAAATGTCTTATTGTAGTGTCAGAGAAGAAGTTCTAATAAATGATTAACATTTCTTGGATTAGCACTGTTAAATTATTAGTAATTATTGAAAAATAATGTTTCCATTTAAAAAACATGTAAGGTTTTCTATCAAACAATCTAAAAAGTCTTTTCTAATTACACAGTGTTCTCTCTCTATAGGTGTGCACATAACACATTTATACATGTGCATAAACATTTAAATATTGTATATAGATGTGTGTATGTGTATATATATGTGTATAAAGCTTGCATGTTTATATATTAAATAGTATCCTTAAAAGCAAGTACCACCTAATATTTAGAAAGCTGTCTGTAATCACATTTATTTCTACCATAAGTGATGTGTGAACCACAATCAGGAATTGAGAAATTCCTCAGAGATCAGATCTGAAGCATTGCCATTATGAATTGCCCATGCATTGAAATTTAACCTCTCATCCCCACGGAAAACTCAAGGAATTAGTATTCAGTATTATTGGATAAGAATTTAAATACATGATTTAGCTATGGCTTTAATATAATTTAGATTGTAAATTATAAGATATCATGTACCCTAATTATACTACATAAATAATGGATAGGAAGAATAAAGGTAGAGAAAATTATTGTACCAGTAATTTTAAAAGATCTAATTTGATATAATCAGAAAAAAAAAGTCCTTTAAGGCAACCTTGCCTACACTGCTAAATGGATTGCATTAAAGAAACTTGCAGGTAAAACTATTTTCTGTAGGTCTATAAATGCTCCATAATTTTTCAGAGAAATAAGTATTCTTTAAATGGTTAATTAAGATGTAATTATATTTCAGTGACTATTGCTGAGCCACTGGAAGATTAAGAAATAGTTTAGACACTATCTATAAGGTAAACAGGTATTAAAGTATATATTTCTAATGATAAAAAATAGTCATTTGAATTATTAAACTTAATTTATGTTATCAGTGAACACAAGGCTACACAGCTGAGAAATTATATAATTGTTTAGTGAAACATAATAAGTAAATGCTTATCTTTGGCAATACTAAATGAAGGAAGAATAAGCTCTAAAATAATTAAATATAATAATTATTTGCATAAGAGTAATTGGCTTTATAAATAATATTTTGCCAACATTAAATAACAAATGAAATATTATGTTAAATGAAGCTTTTGGCAATTTTACAGTTTCAGTCTAAATCACATTACGTCTGTTGTCAGGTTTTCCTGTCTTCTTTGTCTCTCCCTTTCACATGGCAGCACACTAAAATTTGACTTTTGTCCACATCATTGTAGAAAAATTGTTCATTCAGAGGTCAAAATATGATGTCTTAGTTGCCAAATTGAATAAAACAATTTTTAGTTCCAGTTTACTTCTTTGTAGCATGTTCTCAAAATGTCTTCCTCCCTGAGCTTCTGCAATTCCACTTTATCTATTTCCCTGTTCCCTGTAATTCTCCTTCCTATGTCTATTCTTAAAATTCTATTTAGGGGCACCTGGGTGGCTTAGTTGTTTAAGTCTCTGACTCTTGATTTTGGCTCAGGTCATGATCTCAGGGTTGTGAGATCCAGCCCCGAGTCAGCTCCATGCTTAGCACTCAGCATGGAGCATGGAGCCTGCTTAGGATTCTCTCTCTCCCTCTGCCCCACACTGTCTCTCTCTCCCTCCCTCTCTCTGTCAAAAAAAAAAAAAAATCTATTTAAATGCTTCCAGCTCCTTTTCCCATCTTCTGTCTTCTCCCCTGTCTTCTGTGGTTCTCAACTAGTTCAGTCCCATAGTTCTAACAATAGTTCTAGCTTCCAATTAGACAGTTCCTTTGGGAGATCAGGTGGATATATCAAACTCAGCAGAAACCCGTAAGTGAATGTGCCATAATTTCCCTACTAACACCTCCACACTCTCTTGGTTGACCCCATATCCACTAAGAATTATCTTCACCCTTGACATGTCCTGATTCTTAACTCCATCATATAAAACAAATCACTCAGTGTATTTTGTTGTTTTTTTGTTGTTGTTTCTCTAAAATATCACTCTTGTTTCTGACTGTCATCATCATTATAGCCCCTGACCAGGTTCTCTGCATCTCCTAAACTATTATAATAGCATCTAGTCCCTTCTCAGGGTAATCTCTCTCTTCATGAGAAATTGAAAAATTGTGGATTTGATCATTTTAACTTGCTTAACAAGCTTCAGTGGCTTCCTGTTTTTGAAAGAAACAAAGAGAGAGAGAGAGAAAGGAAGGAAGTAGGAGGGAAAGGAAGAAAAAAAAGAAAATACACACTAGCAATCTAATTAACGTACTAGGTACAGCACCGCATACTTTACATACATTACTTTTACACTAATAACTAGTGTAATAATAATAATAAATAATAAAACAGTCAGCTTTTAACTCAAATCTCTCTCCTTGTGCTCTTTCTACTGTATCTCACAGCCTCAGTGAATGGGTTTTTACCATTCTAACAGTCATCTCTAACTCTTTTATCTCTCACCCTCTTGCTCCTGTGAAAGAGGCAGACACATCATTTTCCTTCTTCCACTGAGGATAGAGGGGACCATGGGATTCAGTCTTGGACAAAGAAACCCCAAGGGTTGTCTGGACAGGAATTTTGTCCATGATAGAGAGAGAGAGGTAGGTGAAGAGATCCCCTTTTGTTCCCTTGCTGGTCTTTCTGCTTTAGTCAGTTTAAGGGCACAATGTCTGAAATTGCAGTGGCCACAATTTGACCACAAGGTGACAAGCCCAAAGATGAAAATCAACCCTTTCATATTGGAAGGGAAAGATGAGAAGCGCTTGGATTCTTGATGACATCAGCAAATCCCCAAACTAACTCTGGACTGCCAGTTGAACAAATAATAAACTTTTTAAATTTATGGTTTGAGCCACTATTAGTGGTTTTCCTGTTATTTGTAGCATAAACCATAGTAAATGATAAACTACTATTTTGGGCTCATCCATTTTAATTCTTGCCAGTGAGCCATACCTGCAAATAGAATTAAATAACATTTCCCAAACTTGATAAGCATTTTTACACCCACAGTCTTTATAGGATAGCTTCCTGCCCAGGTCCATACTTATTTTTCTGAATGACTAACTTCTTTTTTTATTTTAATTTTTTATTGTTATGTTAATCACCATACAATACATCATTAGTTTTTGATGTAGTGTTCCATGATTCATTGTTTGTGCATAACACCCAGTGCTCCATGCAGAACGTGCCTCTTTAATACCCATCACCAGGCCAACCCATCCTCCCACCCCCCTCCCCCCCCAGAACCCCCAGCTTGCCTTTCAGAGTCCACCATCTCTCATGGTTCATCCCCCCCCCGGATTTTCCCCCCTCCATCCCTCCCCCCCGCCATCTTCTTCTTTTTTTTTTCTTAACATATATTGCATTATTTGTTCCAGCGGCACAGATCTGCGACTCAACAGTCTCGCACAATTCACAGCATTCACCATAGCACATACCCTCCCCAATGTCTATCACCCAGCCACCCCATCCCTCCCACCCCACCCCCACTCCAGCAACCCTCAGTTTGTTTCCTGAGATTAAGAATTCCTCATATCAGTGAGGACATAAGATACATGTCTTTCTCTGATCGATGTTTGTAGCAGCAATGTCCACAATAGCCAAACTGAATGACTAACTTCTATCTCCTCCTTTAATAGCCAGTAAAATCTCACCTCTTTCAAATCTGTCCTCTGTGTTATTGAACTTTCCTAAGGTAGTACGTTTCATTGGAAAAACCAGTTG
Source organism: Zalophus californianus (assembly GCF_009762305.2). Lineage (NCBI taxonomy): Eukaryota > Metazoa > Chordata > Mammalia > Carnivora > Otariidae > Zalophus > Zalophus californianus. The sequence continues at coordinate 134,418,057 of NC_045598.1, forward strand.
GGGGGTACTTATAAAACTGCATCTGCCTGCATACTGTCATCCCTCTTACAATCTGCTTCCTCAAAGTTGAGGATTTTAGTCATGTATTTCTCCAATTTTATCAAGTGTCCTTGTTTAGAACACTAGAAGTGCTAAAGGAATACACGAATTCAAAAACTTGAGTCGGGTGCCTGGGTGGCTCAGTTGGTTAGGCTACTGCCTTCAGCTCAGGTCATGATCCTGGAGTCCCTCGATCGAGTCCCGCATCGGGCTCCCTGCTCGGCAGGGAGTCAGCTTCTCCCTCTGACCCTCGCCCCTCTCATGTGCTCTCTCTCTCTGATTCTCTCTCTCTCTCATAGATAAATAAAATCTTTAAAAAAAAAAACTTGAGTCATTTTGGCGGTTGCATTTTAGCTTTACTTGTTTTTTGTTGTTGTTTTGTTTTCAAAAGATCAAAATTATTTCAAAGAAATTTTCTAGGTCATTTTCTAGGGTAATCCACTTTCAATGGAATTGAATACGAACTTGTCACATTAAAAATGGACATATTTAAGAGAGAATTCTTTTTCTCTGAAACATGGGGAGATCTCTGAGCTTTGGCCTTCCACCACGAACAAATATCAGCTGCTGTGTCCTTAAATCTGCTTCCTCTGAAGCTACAAGATAGGACTAGGTAGGTAAGCTTCCTACTGTACTCCTGATGTTTCCTCTCTCACAAGACTTAGGATTTATCACTACATTATAATAACCATTTAGTTTGTCTACTTCATTAGAGTTTAAGCTCCTTGAGGTCAGGTAGTTGCTCTTATCTACTCTTGTATTACCCACATTTTGCCCAAAATCTGGTTCAGATTTACTAACATAAGAATACCTTTCTTTTAAATTTATTCTTAAATTATAATATCAAAATACTTCATCTCTGTAAGTTTGAAGTATTTGTTTAAAGTCAAACATGCTTATATAAAAATTCCATAACAGCATGTATTGAATAGCCTTCCAGAAGAAGTGTAATTATATTAATATTCCAGTAATAATTAATTAACTCAATACAGCCTGATGCCTTTTAAGAGATGCATAGGACTGAGTTGGCAATGTTGTCATTTACCCAGGAAAGGGTAGCTCAGACAAGACAGGACTTAACCTACCCCTGGAGACTACACCCTAGCTCTGCAGGACATTAAGTCCTGGCTAATTTCTATAATCTCTTCTCAAAGATTGCAAACCTCATTTCCCCGGGGTCTACAATCCCTGACAGTCTGTAAACCAGCAGGTATAAATTCTGCTTGTAATTTGTAATTACTGGGTCCACATCCCAACGAGATAGATCAGACATTATTGAGATTGCATTTATTTAATTAGTGGATATGCTTTTCCTTAAATATAAAATAGTGCAGTTTGAAATATAATGTCATGAAGTCTTCAGGTTGCTTTTTAAGTTCTTTTTTTTTAAACTGTTGTAAGATTCACTTGCCGGGTCTATATTCTACCCTAGCTTATTATCACTAACATTAATAATGCTCAATTCTATGCATATTTGAAAGAAAATTTGTTTTTGCTAGAATCAAAACAAGGATAGCAACTAATAGAATGGAGACTGTCAGATCTTGAATTCTTATCCTTTCTCTGAGAACAGTCCCTATTATTAATGTATATTATTACTTCAAGTATGTCAGAACAGGAGACAAACAGTCAGTGGCAGGAATTTCTCTGCCTAGCCAGCAAAATGTAACGCAAAATTATTCAGGGGAAAAAATACAATTTTCTGTCATCTCTGTCATACACTGATAACAAAGCTACAGGCTAATATGTTTTGATATTTTTGTCACTCGTTTATCATGTGACCTTTCATGCTATCATTAATACAGCTGAGGGACAGAGCAGATATGCTGAAATAAGGGTGTGGAGAAGTCAGATTGCTTCTCTAACAACCAATGGTCAGTCACAGCAATTTATGCTTTTCTCCAGTATAGCCTGGACTCAAGAAGAGGAATTGTTATTAAAATTTGATATTACTGTCTAGGTTCTGCCACCTAGAATTTGCAACTTTTAGCAATGATGGGAATACTGGAGGGTTAATAAATTTCCCTTTGAATTATGATATTAATACAATACAGCGTGCCTGTTCAGATATTCAGAGCATATATATGAAAAAATGTATCTTAGACATTTGAACATTGACTATTAGTCATACTCTGATTTGGTAAATCCAGGGAGCACATTAAAATATGATTGCTGAAATTGTTCTGCGTGTGTTCAGCAAAAACTGTTGATATTTTAAAAGTAAAGATGAACAAAATAATTTGTGGTACTGGGGACCGTGCTATGGACACCCGAAAGTTTAATATATCTTGTGTTTTCTTTGATGATAAATGATACCTGGCTTAAATTTGCATGCAGCCTAACACCATTTCTGACAATGGTCTAGTTTTTATGTTGCCCGTGGAGGCTAGACTGTTAAAATTCCAATATAAAACTAATTTATATTTGACATTAATGAGTTAAGAAATGTTTTATGTAGTACATCAGGGCAGGACAAGAACTTTACAGGAATATACTAAAATCAAATTATGTCTGAATACTACCATTATGTACAAAAATGAAAAAATCCTTTCCCAATCTTAGCTGAGCACTAGTACAAAGCTCTATGTTTTTAATATTTATATTAAGGCAACCATTTTTCTTTTATGCCATATAGAAATATGAAAATATGAAGCTAAAGTATTAACATTTTAAAAGTATGCACATCTGTTAAAGGTTATGAAAAAAATTATAGGGTTTTGTTATAAAATTATTAGTATTAATTTAAAGTCTCTTATTAAACAAAAAAATCATTCTGTCACTTTTAAGGATATGTAAAAAATACAAATAAATCAGAAAATGACCTTTCCATGAGAAAACAACAACAACAACAACAAAAAAGCAAGTAAGGGTGACAGCTTTATATAGAAGAATTGTTAAGTAGGTCCCAGAGAGACTGTGAACATGTATAATGAATTCTTAAATCTTTTTTTAATATGTATTGTGTAAGTTCCAGAACATTTTTTTAGACTCAAATTCAGTGCTTTATTTACTAATAGCATAAAGCCACTAGCATAATGGTTTTAAAAAATACTTTTATTTTGAATTTTTGCTCATTTTATGTTTATCTTAATATGGCAAAATAAAATTTTCATACTTCAACTCTATAAGTAAAAATCATTCTACTTGAAATTTGATCTGATTTCATCAGAAATATTTTATTGTTTATTTTATTGCATACTATGATTTAAACTTGCAACATAAACAAAAGTAGAACATCTCAGTAAAATAGAATGTGAGTGTATCTATGTTAATTAATAGGAAATTTCAGGGAAATACTAGTTTTATAAATCATGGGATTTATTTCATTGAATGGTTTCTGACAAAATTTATTAACAAATACAAACCGTATATTTTACTTACATAAAAATTAGAGCATTTGGTTTGTAGAATATGGCATATAAATATATTTTAATATAGTGTTCAAGTCTCAGTTTGTATCCTTTCATTATTCTGCACTCAAGCAAAGATTTGCTAAGACGAATTTTCATATGTCTTCTCTATCAAAACACATAACTTTGATATGGGAGGGGAGATCCAATTGGAGGGTTAGAGTGGATTCAGTGTGTGCCAGGTTCATCCCCCTGAATCCATGAATAGATTATTCACCAAAGTGAATTTTACAAAATTCCATTTTTCATTTATATCACAGGAGGGTGAGAAGCTGGTTGTGAGAAGAAAGTGGAATAGTTGGGGCAAAGAAAATGAAAAGGAAGGTCTCCACTCTCCAAAGGCAAATATCCTGCATATGAAGCAAAGTCATCCAAAGAAGTTTGTATTAGGTCATTCCAGAAGGGAATTCTAAATAGCTTAGCCTCTCAGGGATGCAAACAATACATAAATGCTTGCCTAATTACCATTTAAGTAGTTTATGGAAATAGACAGTCATTAGCATAACTTAAAAGAGTTTTTTTTTTCCTTACATGTAAATCTTATCATCAAATAAAGTGTGATGCTGATTTTGTGGAATCTTTTTACAAGTTACATATTGCCATCCATACATATTTTTTTCTGTTCTTGGGGCAGAGGATTGATGGTGGGGTGCAAAGCTAAATAGAACAAGATCCTAAGTTAAGCTTCTACACACAGCTTCAGTAGAAAATGTGTTCTGATTTCATTGTAATTGTAACATTATTATAAAGCTATGAAATGAAGCCCGCCCCCCAATTCTATGACAGTATGCTTAGCAGAAAACAATGATTTCAAATCTGGTATTCCTGTTTGCATGTAAATACAGCCAGAGTCACAAACAAAGCCAACAACCTCACATATTTGCCTTCAGTGGTAAAGGATGGAAAGCTTGCCTGCTACCAATCAGCAAGTGGTTGCTATGGTTACAAGGTCAGGAAATATGCCTTTTCCCCAGTTGTCCAAGGCTTGCACATGTCACTTTTGAAACTATGAATTTTATATACAGGTCAGGAGATGCATACCAAGGAAATAAACAGTGAACTGGACCATAATGACAGCTAATGTTCAAACGTCCTTGGATTTTTAAAAGTATCTAGCCAAACTCATTTTGTTATTTCACATGGATTGGGTTTTGTTTGTTTCCTTATTTGTTATATATGTTCTCTGAATAATTTTTTGTCTAATAAAATTTTATGTGGTAGTTTCAAATTATATCTCATTATTGTAAGCCTACCTCAATAAACTTGTTTCAGAAAAGTGTTATATTTTCCTCTCTGTAAAACTATTTTAAATGACAGCACTGGAAAATCACAAAACTATCATGCCATGGAACTTATGCACACCATATAAAAACTGTTCTATGAAGAAATGAATATTGTTATGTTCATCTCTAAACAACATGAGGCTCAGGTTATTAATAAGCGGATTGTTCTTTTTGAAAAAGGATAAATGTTTCTGGCTCACAATGCAAAATTTGTGAGCTTTAAAAAATATGCTATTTAGAGGCAAATTGAAAATTAGCAAATTACAAAAAAAATGTTTGTGAAGCAATGAAAAATGTGTTGGGTAAATTAAGTTGCAGACCTCCCAAGGGAATTAATGCTTTACAGTTTATAAAATAGGTCAAGGAAATTTAGTAATAATATTTTTAAGCATTGACATTGCTTTAAAAAGATATTTCTTCTATGATAATTTGTTATAATCTACCCATATTAAATTATTTACTTTAAATGTTAAGGGTAGG